>NW_027132610.1:18692500-28692500 GCF_026122565.2 Emydura macquarii macquarii
TGATGTGACATAACATAATAGTTTCAATAGATTTATAAAACTGCAGGGACTACCTGTAACTCTGACTGCAAGAGGTTCAAAGAAGCATGTGGCACATTTATGTCTGCCCTGACCACCTACAGCAAATATTGCCATGTCTGCAGGTGTTATGTAGGGAATACACCACATTTTCCCAAAGAAATATTCTGGGCCAAATTCTGCTCTCAATAGCATCACTCTGAAGTCAAGAGATCTGCTGCAGTGTAAAACTGAGAGCACTGGAACTGTGCTGTGTGGATTTTGGTTCTCTTTAATGATATTAGCCAACCACACCTAGAACAGGTCACTACAAAAGGCTTTTTCTCCTGAGTGGATGGCATGTTATGTATTAACTTGTGTGGTCATATCTGTAGTAGATTTCTGCCACTCTTTATTCTTTGCACACATTTGTACTACAAGGAGGAGCACATAACCCTAAACCAGCAAGCCATTACACAGCAGTAGAGGTAGTTTACTGAACTGTTTACATAGTTATTGCACTACAGACAAAATAAGAATCCTCCAAACCATTTAATTGATAAAATGATATTGCAGAACTGGAACTGCTTTTGGTTGACATAACTGTTGATGCAGCACAGCTAACAATGCATACGCAGTATGTGTAATAAAGAATGGCACCAGGAGTTAGCCGGGACTTGGAAGCAAAATCAGCCCACTAAACTCATTTCATGTCACTAACCAAATGCTCATTTGATGATGTAAATATTTGGTCACTGATGACCTGGGCTGTATTTGGACTAGCATCTTAGATAGCAAGAGGCTCCATAACCCATTACTAATCCCCTTAAATATATAGTTAGTTGCAGCATGCACCACAGCAGTGCTACTGTTCACACCACACATATCTCTAGGGGGAAGCATTTGTCCTGAGACCATGCAGAAGCAATTGAACACAATTATTCTTCACTTTATGAGACCTTAGATCTGTCTCCCAACCCCTCATGTGTGAAGTGATTTCAGTCCTAGTGACTTTTTAAAAAAATCATTCTCACCGATGAGAAATAGGCAACAATCAAATTTTGGTTCAGACTGCCAATTTTTGCTGAGATACACATTATATGTATCTCAGAACAGATAAAACACAAAGCTTCAGACATTTAGAAGAAGTCACCATAAGAACTGATTGAAAATTTTCTCATTTTTCTACAGGAAAATGTTGATTTCAACAACAAAAAATTGATTTTTTATTGGAATTTCAAAACAAAAAATTTCTTTTCAAACTGTCATTCTGCAATGATTCAAATTTTTTTCATTTCATGTTGACTTATTTCTTTTCATTTCATGCTGACATTTCTTTTTGCTTTTTGAAAACTGAAAAAATCAGTTTTCCAGTTTCGATTTTTGAATTTGGAGTCATCTTGCTTTTAAAAAAAAATAAAATTCCCTAATTTTTTCCATTGGAAAAATTTGGAAAATAGTAAAACAGTGGTTTCTTCACACAGACACACACACACACATTCTTTCTTACTGTAACTCCTTCTTTTTCTAGCAGAAGAAGAAAGGACAAAGTAGAAAAGAGTAAGAAAGGTAGGCAGGACCAAATATAAAAAACCTAAATTCAAAAACCAAAATGAAATGATATTATAAGTCTACATTAAATGAAAAATTTAATTTCAACATGAAAAGTCCTGCAGAAAGCCCAACATTTTTCATTGTTTCAAAGAAGATTTTTCCTATAATAAAAAATTGGAGTTTCTGATAAGCTCTAGTAAAGGCAAAAGCTTAAACATCATTGTGGTACTTCAGGTGCCAGTTGGCTTCCTAACCATGCTCTATAGAGATCTAGAGCAAACACTAATTGTGTAATTCTGGGGTACATACATAAACGTCCAGATCAGGAGTTCTTGTTGACCTCTCTGGGTCAGATATTCAGCTGATTTAAGCTATCACAGCTCCACTGACTTCAATAGAACTCTGACCATTTACACTAGTTAAGCATCTGCCCCTTTGCCTTTTGCATCCGGTCTTGGAAACATGTAGGCTGCTTTGAAAATGAAGCCCCCGAGCAAAGGACTAGACAACAGACACTGTTGGCGTTTTGCCTATTTTGTGCACCAGATCCTACCATTCCTGGAACCTGAGTTGATTGGCATTTTCATTTGCTTTTTCTCCTTTTACAAGAGCAGTCACTCCAGAAATCATCCCCAAAATGCACAGGTTCAGATGTAATAATCAAATCCAAAACTTCCTGGGACTGCTTCCCTGCGCACTAAATCCTCGATAACAGATTAGCACACCAGAGTCTGTGACCAACATAACAACTCTTTTTTCCTCCAACAAACCTATGGCTGGAAAACCTATAAATGTGCTATTTCAGCTGTTTTAAGCAGCTTATCATGATTTTCTGAAAGTCTGGCCTCAAGACTTTGTATCCCCTTCTTAATAACATTTAATGCTACCATTATGTAATTGAATCCATTTTGTCCGTGTGGTGGGAATATTATTAAACTGTAATTCATTTCACTGTCTTCTTGCATTCAGACTTTCAAGTACAAGTCTGGAATGTCATAAGCTTTAAGCAAAAAAAAGTGATCCTTAATCTTTCCAACACCTTCCATTGCCAATCCAAGTTTTTCCACAAGGAAGAATGATCAGTTCCTTTATCACTCCTGTTCTTATATTACTTATTTTTTACCATATGTGCACAAAATCCATAGGGCTCCTATTCATTTGTCAGAACTTCATCTTTGCCTGATACTGGAATATTCTTCATTATCCTAATTTGCTGAGTCTTAACTTTTTTGCCAGAGCATTTTTTGAAATGCAGTCATGTCAGGGGATGGTACTTTTTACATCTGTTGCCCCCTCAACATTAAGTACCTGGCAAGTTGCCATCCATCTTACAAGTAGCCATATTATTATTGAAACCACATGCTCATTAGTGAGGCTGGCACCAGCTCAACAACCACTGTCCGAAGCTAACATTATATTCCATTATATTCCAGACAACGAACGGGACAGTGTAGGATACAGTTTGGGCAGAAGAAGAAACAGTCTCGTTTGATGAAATCTGAATCTGAAACTGTTAGAAATGTGATCCATTTTCTATCTCTGCATGTGCATGCATTAGTGTTTCACAGAAAGACATGTTTTGAAGGAAAATATCATAGCATTAGTTTATCTTTTTTATTTTTTTTTATTTTAAGCCTTTCAGAGAAACCACAGTCCCTGGGCCCCTTTCTAGCTGGCTAATCACTTTATCCCTTGGGAGGCATGCAAGAGTATTACACTTAATATAAAGGAGTGACTCATAATCATTGCTTTCAATTAGGAATGTCCTGTGAGATTTCTGGCAATGGTGTTCTCTTCCTTTGGAGAGGAAAGAGAACAAGAGAGGCAGAGAGAAATCAGACAAAAGACATGGACACACAGAATACTATTAATTTTTCCAAGAAACACATTTCAGACTGAGTAAGCTCATGATTTCTCTAACATGTCCTAGTCACTTGCCTTGCTAAAGACAATAACAGCATCTTTCCATACACATTAGTTTCAAAGGCATATTTGCACTTGAGTGTGCATTGAAGTCCTTGCCTTTTTATACTTGATAACCATACAACAACACTTTCAAAGGTCAGAACCCTCAAACACAGAAAAATGGACTAAGAAATGGTCAGTGTTTCTTTTCCTGCTGGAAATAGATATATTTAAGGTCAGTTCCTGTTTCTTGTGTTATAACAGGTATTACAATAATGCCTGTGTACATATGGTCTCAGGTGTACTATATTTTTCAAAGACTTTTGGATTGGGTTTAGTTCAGTGATTTCTCATAGCAGTAATCTTATTCCATTAAACTACTTTCAACCTGGTGACCAGGATGCTGGGGTTGATTTCACCAATTATAGTTCATACAAAGGCAAACCAGGACTCGGCCACCCATATCTCACCTAATCAATTCCCTGACATCGCAAGGGCCTCAGGCCTTAGTGGCACCTCAGTCTTTCCTGCTCTCTGCTTTTGACACACACACATCCTCAGACTGAAATGGTTTAGTCAGACTAATGTCATTGGGCTCAATATAGGGGAATCTGGGAGAAATGGAATGGCCTGTTACACACAGCAGGTCAGACTAGATGATTTAATGGTCCCATCGGGCCTTCAACTCTGAAATCTATGAAATCTGAGAATAAAACATTTGCCCTCTTTTCCATGCACATCCAGTTTTGTTGTATAAAAAAATACTGTCTCCATAACTGATCTACATATCCTGTACCGTAGCAGGGGTAAAAATGCATTTACCATATCACTTGAAAAAGATAAATACTTAGACAAGCGAGGTGGGTTTTTTAAAATGATTTTATGCCATAGTTTTAGAGAAGCAAAACTCATTTAAAAATACAACATGCAAGAAGATAGCAAACTAGCTTCTTTTCTTTGAGTAAGGAAAGGGTTAACTCTGACAAATGATGTGCTAAATTTAGAGTCATTTTTGCATGTGGTTGCATGTCTAGTTGGAACTAGTCTGCCAAAACTCATTTTACTTATGACCCTTTACAACTAGCAGAGAAAGAAGGCCATTGTTTTCTTTGTATTAGCGAAATTAAAAACACAGTCCCACCAACTGAAAAGGCAAGCAGTGGAAGTCCTGTCGGAGGCAGAAAAAAAGCATTTTTAATTCTTACTAACTACACACAGACACATAGATACGTGTGTGCACACAACACCCACAAATATATGCATGTACTAGAGGGCAGGGTCTAGTTCTGTATGTGCAGCATATATTATTACACGGTGTGTGTGGAAGGAGGAAAAGAAGGCAACCGCATGCCTCTCCCTTCACCCACCCTCACTTCAAACTGCCTGGCAGAATCTTTTCCTAGTACTATATACTCTCAAAAAAACTTATAGAAAGGGTATTTTACTGGACCAGGCTGCACGCTTCAGCCCCAATAGCTGACCAGATAGCTACATGGATGTGCCCAGACAGCAAGTAAGTTGAAGCCAGCAAGAATGAATGAGGCGAGGTAAATGCTGCCCTCTTTTAGAGCAGCAGCAAATTATGATACAGCACCCATCCCCCCTAAACTATCGCATGCAGCGCAAGCTCTAAAGGTTTGGCTGGCCTAGGAAAATAGGCAAATGTCCAACCATGGAAGCCTGCAATCACTCCAGCAAACAGATACTGAGCATTTTACAGCTTTTAGTATCTTGCTGCAATAGGTAGTCATCCTGTTCTGCTTCTAGTGAGGAACTAACCTTGGCCTTGGATGGCAGGACTCCTGGAGAGAAGGAAGCATTGCTCCCCCTTCATAGTGCAAGCCAGAGCAGGATTTAACCTATAATAGAAACCAATTTAACAGCTGTGCAACTTTCTGCTGGGACTATGGTGGCTGAGCAGTAGGTTTTATTAACTGCAGTCTAGTGTCCAAATGGTTCTTAAATCCTTCACTGATGCTAGAAAGTGTGTCTCCCATTCATTTTCAAATTAAAGACAGGTTATTCTGGCTGCAGAAGGGACTCAATCCTGCAAGATGCTGAGCGTTGCTATGAGATGCTGAATGCTCTCATCTCCAACTGAGCCTTACAGGACAAGCCCTAGATAAGTCTCTGTCTCAGGTATATTTAGTACATTGTTCAGCACTGAAGAAACTGTAGTCATGATTATTTTGTGTATATACACAAGATGTTACACATTTTACAGGTAAAACAGTTGAGCTCATTTTAAATTGCACTTTATTAAGCCCCTTTTCCCATCTGCAGGAATAACTCCTCTCCGCTGTGGATCTGATTATGAATCATTCATTATCGCAGCCATGTATGAGTCATCATAATGCATTTCATCCCCCTTCTCATGTATTAATCTATTTATTAGTATTTCACCATGGTATCTAAGTGCCTTAGTGTACTTTTCTCTCTTGTATTTTCCCAGATCTATTTGCCAACTCCATTCTTATTCCCTTTAATTCCTTGACTATTCTTAACTTTGCACAACTCGTTCAGGGGTGGGGGTTGCTCTCCCTACAAGCGTTAACTGATGTTCCATTTCTATTTCTTTGCATCTCTCCCAAGCAAGATGTCCCTAAATTTACTAAGCTCCCAACTGCTCAACACATCCTAGTCCTCTCTGGTAATTGTGGAGATTAGGAACTCTGTAAGCACTCTACATCTCCCTTTTTTATAATATAAGATTAAAACTTAAAGTATAAACCAATGTACATACCCACAATAATTCAGAATAAACTTCAAATTCCTTAAACCTATTTACACTGTCATGTCCTCTTATCAACTGCATTTAATAGTTCTGAACAGTATTCTAAAGATCAGGTTTTTGCGGGGGTCTGATCAGTCTTCCATCCGTGTTCTCACTTGTGTTGAGTTTGTGCATGGAGTTCTCTGTGGAGGAAGCTTACTCCCTGGATAGAGAACAGAACCTCTCTTTGTTGTGCTGGGAAATATTGAAGATGAACCCAATTCCTCTGGAGAACCTTTTTGGAGTCTCCAATAGCTAGCATCTGGGAGCTTCTGCCAGTTCCAAACAATTCCAAATGTCTGGGAGCTTTTAAGCCAAACTTTGTTCCCTGACCTCAGTTCAGGTAGTGCTTCTGTTCTGTGCCAAACACTGAAGTTTTGTTGCAGCTGAATTTTTATTTCAGCAGCCCATTTTCAAAATTCCTTCAGGCTGGATCACTTAGGTTTAAGTTGTGTTGGTGCCACAGGTAAAGGCATCCTTAGTTGTCTTCTCTTCAGAAGTTTGCTGGAGATAGTCCAGATGTAAGCAGCACTGACTGATATGCCAAAAGTGCTTTATACGGGCCCAATGATTTTTGCAGAAGTCTTTTTAAAGGCTGCACTGCTTTTTCTACTTCCCTGTTGCACTGGGGGCAATGTGGACTTCTTGTATAATGTTCAAAATCAAAGTCCTGCACAAATGCTAGGAATGGTTCAGAAGTGAATTAAGGCTTATTATCAGATATGAGGATTTAAAGAACTCCATGTCTTGCAAATATAGATTTTAGTTTCTGGACGACCTGTGCCAATGAAACTGCACAAGTATTGCTGAGTCAATATATCTGGAGACGAAATTAACTACAATAATGTATGTGTGTCCTTTCCAGAAAAACAAATCTGTGCCTATCTGTTGCCAAGATCAGTCAGGTAGCTTTGTATAGAGAATGGCTCTAGTGACTGGGTTTTTTCCTTGTTGTGTACTTCACAGCTCTCTAGGATCTGAATTTGTCTACTGGTACAGGACCACCACACAAACTGTGGTGCTTATGTCCTGTGCTTATTTATACCTTGGCATCCCTCGTGGATTTTGGACAGAATCTCTTTCTGAAGTACTACAGGGACAAGAATTCACTGTCCTTGCGGAAGCAGGTCTTTGGCCATGTGAAGGTCATTTCAATCCTGCTAATATGGTATTAGGTCTATTGGAAGTTAACCCCTCTTTAGTAGAAATGAGGGGCTTCTGGCATGTCTCATCCTAGAGTTGTTCGTCTCTAATTTGCTGAAGTCGGCCAGCACTGGTGCCAGAACACAGTCAACAAAGATTTTGACATCTATTTCTAAAATCTTTTCTTCTTCCGAAGGTGGCTGTTCAAATGGGACTCTCAATAGAGTGCTGTCTGCTGCTATGAGTGCTTTCCCTGGTATGTGTTCAGTGTTGAAAAAAAATCGCATCAGTCTTAGTAAAATCTTTGAATCTTACATGGAAGGTCATCCAGTGGTTTTGAATCCAATAATACAACTAAGAGCTTGTTGTCTGTTCCTATGTTAAAATCCAAGCCAAACATATATGCACTGAGCCATTCACAGGCCCAAGTGACTGCTAGAGCTTCCTCTTCCACTTGGCCATGCTGCTGCTCAGTTTCTGTTAGGTTTCTTGATATGAATGCAACAGGTCTCTTGTCTCCTGGTGGCTCCTTTGGTGTGAACACCGCTCCTAAGCCAGATGAAGATAGTCCACTGCTGCAGTTGTTGGATAGTTTGTTGAATACTGTGCCAAAACAGATGGAGCTGTCTGTAGTTCTTTTATTTTATTAAATGTGTTTTGTATTGTCCACCAGATCCACATATTGTGATCATTATGTTTTGCTAGATGAGCTAAATTTGGTACAAATGTCCCAAAATGATTTGTCATACCCAGGAATCTTCCTAGAGCACAAACCTCTTGGGGTTCACATAAGGTGAGTAATGCCTTCATTTTGTCTAAATCCATCTGAATTCCCTGTTTGCTAATTGTGTGGTTTTAGAACAAATTGATAAATTAAAAAGTAATAAGTCACCAGGACCAGATGGTATTCACCCAAGAGTTCTGAAGGAACTCAGATATGAAATTACAGAACTACTAACTGTGATACATAACCTATCACTTAAATCAGCCTCTGTACCAGATGACTTGTGTGTAGCTAATGTAATGCCTATTTTTAAAAAAGGCTACAGAGGTAATCTTGGCAATTGCCTAGCTTTAGTATCAGACAAACTGGTTAAAACTATAGTAAAGAATAAAATTATTGGACACATAGATAAATATGATACGTTGGGGAAGAGTCAACATGGCTTTTTGTAAAAGGAAATCATGCCTCACCAATCTATTAGAATTCTTTGAGGAAGTCAACACGCATGTGGACATGGATGATCCACTGGATACAATGTACTTGGACTTTCAGAAAGCCTTTGAAAAGGTCCCACACCAAAGTCTCTTAAGCAAACTAAGCAGTATGGGTATAAGAGAGAAGGTCCTCTCATGGATCAGTAAATGGTTAAAAGATAAAAAACAAAGTGTAGGAATAAATGGTTAGTTTTCACAATGGAGAGAGGTAAATAGCAGGGTCCTCCAAGGATCTGTACTGGGACTTGTGCTGTTCAACATATTCATAAATGATCTGGAAAAGAGGGTAAACAGTAAGTTTGCAAAATTTGCAGACAATACAAAATTACTCAAGATAGTTATGTGCAAAGCTGGCTGCAAAGAGTCACAAAGGGATCTCACAAAATTGGGTGACTGAGCAACAAAATGGCAGATGAAATTCAATGTTGATAAATGCAAAGTAATGCACACTGGAAAACATATTCCCAACTATGCATACATAATGATGGAGTCTAAATTAGCTGTTACCACTCAAGAAAGAGATCTTGTAGTCATTGTGGATAGTACCCTGAAAACATCTGCTCAATGTGCAGCAGCAGTCAAAAAAGCTAACACAATGTTAGGAACAATTAGGAAAGGTTATAGATAATAAAACAGAAAATAACATAATGCCACTTTATAAATGTATGGTATACCCATATCTTGAATATTTCATGCAATTCTGGTTGCCCTATTTCAAAAAAGATATATAAGAATTGGAAAAGGTACAGAGAAAGGCACAAAAATGATTAGGGGTATAGAACAACTTCCTTAAGAGGAGAGATGAAAAAGACCGGGACTGTTCAGCTAAGAAAAAAGATGATTAAGAGGGAATATGATAGAGGGCTATAAAATCATGAATGGTGTGGAGAAAGTGAATAGGGAAGGGTTATTTACCTCGTTACATAACACAACAATTAGGTGTCACCTGATGAAATTAATAGGCAGCAGGTTTAAAATAAACAAAAGGAAGTACTTTTTCAGACAATGAACAATCAACCTGTGGAATTCATTGCCATGGGATATTGCCATGGCCAAAAGTATAGGTGGGTTAAAAAATAATTAGATAAGTTAATGAAGGATAGGTCCATCAATGCCTATTAGCCAAGATGGTCAGGGATACAACCGCATGCTCTGGGTGTCCCTAACCCTTCAACTGCCAGAAGCTGGGAGTAGATTACAAGGGATGGATCATTTAAAATTGTGCTGTTCTGGTCAGACCCTCTAAAGCATCTGGCACTGGCCACTGTCAGAAGACAGGATACTGGGCTAGATGGACTATTGATCTGACCCAGTATGACCACTTTTATGTTCTGTCCTACAAATTTTATTGGCTTCGTTCAAAATTCACATTTCTCATTCAGGAAACCCTGCAAAACTGCATGTGGTTGGTCATCAGGTTCATTTTTATTTCTGTCACACAGCAACACTTCATGTGCATGGGAAATCTGACAATCTGAGAGATTCTCTTTTGGAAATGTTCTGGTGCTGAAGATACGCCACATGGAAGATGACTGAAACAATAACTTACAAACAGTGTGATGAATGTAGTTAATGGTACAGATTCCTTAGCAAGGAGGATTTGCCAAAAGTCTGCTTTTGCATCTTAATTTGAGAAGACTTTGGCCTGTAATAACTGAGCTAATGGCTGGTTAACTACAAGAAGCGTGTGTCTTTCTCTGCATATGCTTTTATTAAGTGGTGTACGATCGATACAAATCCAGATTTTGCCATTGGGCTTCAATATTACAACCATCCTTGCACCTTTCAGTAGGTTCTTCTGTCTGGAAAATAACCCCCATAATTTTCATTCTTTTTAATTCTTCTTTAACTTTTCTTCCTAGCAAGGGTATAGGGATGCAGCATGTGACTGTGAGAGAAAAGGGAGTTTCTGAAGTTTTATTTTGCATTCCTGATAGCTTTCCTAGCCCTGTGAAGATGTTTAGATTCATTTCCTGTATATTTTGCGGTTTTTTGCCATCAACGCATTCCAGTTTCGCTACTAGGTGTAGTCCTTGTATTGGTGGCAGCTGTAGAAGGGAGTTACCAGTGTTGGTGTTACATATATTATTTGTTGAAGAACTTTCTGTACTTCCTCCAATTTCCCAAATAACTGGTAAAAAATGTCCAATGTATCGTTACTAGCCCAATGTAGAATCTTATTGATTTTTGCAGATCTCCATCCCAGGATCAGTTACAATCTTATTTTGGAATTGCAGTGACTGCTGCCCCAGTATCAATTTTAAATTTAAGGTTTTGACCGTTTCAATTCATGTTTGTATACCAATGTGTTGTCTATTCTATTGAAACTGTAGTCCCTAGAAGTATGGACTCATTGCCATCCAATGATAACACTCCCTCTTGGATTGTTTCCTCTAATCTTGGTGATTGGTAGGCTATCATCAAATGTCCCATTTTGTGGCATTTCGTATATTCTGCCTCGTTGGCTGGGTTGCCATCTGAGGCTTGGTGTCTTGCCACATCTTCCACAGCTTTTCCAAGTTTCTCTCCTATTAAGGTTGTTTGGTCTCCCACTCTCTAGTGGTGCACTGTTCTAATGTAAATTTGGACTGCTGCTCCTTTCATATTTGTGTCTTTTCTCTTTACTGTATTATTGTTGTCACAAACAGAGTCTTCCCTATGCTTCTAGCATGTAAGTCACATCACTGTTTCTTTACAGTTTCTTGCATTCTCACGTTTGCTATAGCTTTTAATGGTGTGAGATCTGGGTCTAACTGAAGCTGTGCTGACAAATTAGTGTCTCTTATGCCAACAACTATCCTGTCTCTTATTAGTTTTTCTTTTTAAAATTCCATATTTGCAAAGTCCAACAAGACTATGAACTACCATAATAAAAGTCTCAGCTGTTGCAACTTGTTCTTGGCACCTCTTATTAAATTTGGACCATTCATATATAATATTTTGTCTGCCTATGAAATGGGCATTAAAAGTCCCTTTCACTTTGGTGTATTCTTTCTTTCATTAATCAGTGAGGGTTAGGGTACACAGGATGTCATCCGCAGTATCATGCATGGCAAATATCAAAGCATTTACCTGGTGTTCTTGTTCATTCTCTGTTAAACCAGAAGCACCAGAATTGCTCAAAATGCCAGAGCCAGTAAGGCCAGCTGTGCGAGTTACCAAAATCAAACTTCTCTAGCAGAGCCATTTGAGCAATATTGCTGTGCTGAGACAGGGCTCTGCCTCCTTCCTGCATCTTCCATAGGACTCCTCCCCAATTTTCTACTTTCTCCACTCACTCACCACTCTGGCAATTATGGGGGGGTCTCTTATTTTTATGGAATTTTAATCCTTCTTTAAAGAGAAGAATTCACTCACTTTTGACACTATGTAGTGTGATGACTAAAACACAACGAGCCATGCTTTAAACACAACCAAAGAAAACCCCAAACAGGAAGTCCCTACATTTATTAAACTCTCCACAACAAAATGTCCTAGTCCTCTCTGTTAACTGTGGAGGACTAAGAACTCAATAACCCACTCCACTTCCTGGAACAAGAATCCTAATATCATAGAATCATAGAAGATTAGGGTTGGAAGGGACCTCAGGATGTTATCTAGTCCAACCCTCTGCTCAAAGCAGGACCAATCCCAACTAAATCATCCCAGCCAGGGCTTTGTCAAAACACATCTTAAAAACCTCTAATGATGGAGATTCCACCACCTCTCTAGGTAACCCATTCCAGTGCTTCACCAGCCTCCTAGTGTAAAAGCTTTTCCTAATATCCAACCTAGACCTCCCCCACTGCAATTTGAGACCATTGCTCCTTGTTCTGTCATCTACTACCACTGAGAACAGCCTAGCTCCATCCTCCCTGGAACCTCATTTCAGGTAGTTGAAGGCCGCTATCAAATCTCCCCTCACTCTTCTCTTCTGTGGACTAAACAAGCCAAGGTCCTTCAGCCTCTCTTCATAAATCATGTGCTTTAGCCCCCTAAACATTTTTGTTGCCCTCCTCTGGACTCTCTCCAATTTGTCCACATCCTTTCTGTAGTAGGGGGCCCAAATGTAATACAGTTACATTTTCAAACAAATAAAGGACTAAACCTGCCATCCTTGTTTAGGCAAAATTTTAATCAAAGTCCAAGAAGGGACTAAGGCAGAGCTCTGGTCAATGGGGGAGAAAGTCTGTTGACTACTGGATTAAATTTTTCAATCAAAACTTTTTCAGTGAAAAATGAATATTTGGCAACAAGAAAACATCTCTCAAATTCATGTCAATTTTATTGAAGTGTTTCAATCCAAAAAAACCCACAAAACAAAAACAAAAAATCTCAAAAAAGTTGTTTTCTTTTGATGTTTTTAAAATGAAATGTTTAGATATTTTTTATTCAAAATGCCTTTTTCTTTCCAAATTTCATTTTTTTAAAAAAATTAAAAAACATTTAAAATGTTTCAGATTGAAACAAAATTTTTTATTCTGAGCTGAATGAAACATCTTATTTGACCAGGAGCAAAGTTTTTTTCAACTTTACAATTCAAAAATTTCAAAAAATTTCATTTTAGGTTCGACCTGAAATAATTCCTCCACCCCCTCCCCGCCCCCAATTTTTGAGACTTGCCACCAAACCAAAAAATCCATTATTCATCTAGCTCTGCTAGATGGACCCACAACGTTTGGATCCAATGATCATAGGAAGAATGCCATTGGCAAACAATTGGAGTCTGCCATGGGGACTGAAGAGCAAGAGGGAACAGCAGCAGGCCAAAGGACCAAATGCAAAGTAATACAGCTGGTTTGTGGCTTCAGACCTATTTCTTTCATCTGAAGCTGGGTCAGTCTACTGTCATCAGCCACTTCCAGCAACTTCAAAGGCAGTCTGAGTCCTTGCTGCATTCTGCAGACTGCTAACAACACAGAAGGAGGAGCAATTGCATTTCTCCAATCTTCTCCACCCTGCACAGTCCAGTGGAACCTCCACTCACATCTATCGTCCCTTTCTGGGAAAGTGATGCACTCCAGCCTGAAGATGCACGTGTCTGATTCAGATGTGTCAATTACAGCATGTGAAAGGAAAGGTTCTGTCTAACTCCCAGCAATTAATTTATATTTAATAATAATTAATAATAATAAGCACCTAATATCATTATGGGTGTTTACCATCCATCTAAATGTCTACTCCTCTCTTAAAACTGTTATCTTTCTGGCCTCAATGATATCCAGTGGCAATTAGTTCCACAGGTTAATGATATATTGTTATGTAAAAAAAATTAGTTCCTTTTATCAATTTTAACATATTGTGTCATTTTACAGAATGTTTTCTTGTTCTTGTTTGTAGGCTGGTGGCACGGTCCAGCTGGGACGTCGCAACCCTTCCTCAGGCCCAGGATCCGAGGAAGGCCACAGCATCTTGGTCTAGGGGAATAAGCGTTGCCGATTACAAGTCTTTAGCCCCGGCCCCTGACGGGGCGGGCTTCCCTTAAAGTCTATAGCCCTCTGGCCCTCACATAGGGCAGGGCTGATAGGGAATATATAGCTCTGGCCTTCCAACAGGCAGTGCTGTGAAGCAGTCTATTGCCCCTAGCTCTCAAGTGGGGCAGGGCAGGCGAAGTGGTCTATAGCCCCCGGACTTCCAACAGGCTGGACAAGCAAAACAATTTTCAGCCCCCGGCCTGCAAGCTGGGCAGGGCTGATGAGGCAGTCAGTAGCCCCCGATCCTCCAGCGGGCAGGGCAGGTGAAATAGTCTGGAGCCCCCGGCCTTGCAGGCAGGCGGGGTGAGTAAAGCTCGGTATCCTCGAGTCGACAAGTTCCGAGGAAGCCAAGCTCTCCCGGGGTGGTTAGGGAAGGGGGGAGGGGGACACAGGCCCACCTGACTCCACTGTGGCCCAGCCCAGGGCCCTATCAGTGGCAAAGTGGTTTGCCATTGAGTCAGCGGGGATCCAGACGTGGATCCAAAGTGGTTCGGCCACAGACTCAGCCACTCTCTAGTCGGCTGTCCCTGGGCTACTTCCTCCCAACCTTTTCCTGGGTACCTGCAGCCAGGGGTCTCCCTCTGGGTTGCTGGAGTAGACGGCGAGCAGAAACCTCACAAGTCCCTCACCATCAACCGGCAGCAGTTCCAGAAACTCCTCAGGGTTGTCAGTGGAGGGCACCTCCTCCAGGTCCCAGAGGATCCTCTGGTACACCAGACTCAGGCAGCTCCAGAGGGTCCCCGACATCGAGCAGCTCCTCCAGGTCAGGGTCAGCCTCAGGGGGTTTTTCCCACCCAGTGGTCTCGGGTGGCTCTCCCCAGCTACTAGGGCCCAGTGGCCCTACCCAATCACTAGGGCTCGACGGCCCTCTCCAGTCACTAGGGCTTGGCGGTCCTCTCCAGTCAGTAGGGTCCGGCGGCCCGATCCAGTCACTCGGGCTCGGCAGCCCGGGCAGGCCTTGGAGGCTCCGGTCAGTGGGGCGGTTGTTCTGAACAGTCGCAGGACCTGGGTCAGGCACAGACTGCAGCCTCTGGGAAGAAACGTCCGCCTCCGGAGGCAGCTTCCTCCTCACTGAGCTGCTGGGCCAGCCTTTTATATTTCCCTTTCCTGCCCTGGCTCCGCCCCTCAAGTTCCGGGGTATTCGGCCTACAGGGCCTTGTTCTGCCCAGCTAAGCAAGGGGTCGTGACCCTTCCTCGGGCCCAGGCTCCGGGGTAGGCCACAGTGCCTTGCTACATTGTATTAGAAGAAAGGATAAAGAAGAGCACCTGATTTATTTTTTCTACACCATTAGTTATTTGGATACTTCTATCATATCCCCTCTTTTTCATCTTTTCTCTAAAATGAATGGCCCCAGTCTTTTCAATCGCTCTTCATATGGAAGTTGTTCCATGTCTAATCATTTTTATTGTCCATCTCCAAGTCTCATGTGTTTCTGTTATATCCTTCTGAAGACAGGGTGACCAGAACTGAACGCAACATTTCAGTTAATTTAGGGCATACCATTGATGGTGTGACAGAGAGGGGTATGTCTGTATCAAATTATGAACTCCATTTTGTATTGTAACCGCCATTTCATATTATGTTCTGAACACACCTGAACACACACATAACATATTATGTTCTGAACTGCATTCCAGTTAGCCGCCCTGCCCACAAAAGTTGCTTGACATGTCCTTGAAGGACCATCTCGGAGAAGCAATCACAGAGCAATCTGGAGCCATCAACTTTTATTGACTCTCAACTGCTGGAACAATGGAACAATGGATTTTCTATGGCTGGTGGATCTGCAGCTTCTCAGCCTGGGCCCATGCCAAAAAGAAAGTGACTGTATTCTGCTACAGAACTACAGGGCTTGTAGGAATGAGAAGGCAGGAGGGACTCTGCCCAGCCTGAAACACTAACAAACCTCAACAGGGATAGGAATCAGCCTGGACATGAAGGCATCTATCTCAGGACTTTTGTTATGTTTCAAGGATCTCTAAGACATTAGTGCTTTTTAAGAGTTGAGTTACTGCAGTTAAGAAATTCCTTTGCCACGCCTGTGTGCCCTGTTTTCCTGCCATGTCGTCCCCAAAAGGTTAAACTAGAAACCAGAGTGCCCACAACTTGGTGGAGCTCTGCAGGTGCATGTGTAAGTGACTGAGGTGGGCTCAAGAGGCCCGAGGCATTGGTTTCAGGGACTAGGACGGCTGGACTGCAGCAGCCCATATCCTAAGGAAGGACTGAGACAAGAGGTCAGAATCTGGGAAAGGTGCCTAGAGATCCAGAGCTAGAAACAGTGACTAGACTCCAACCAGACCCCAGTGGCTTAGAAGCACATGGGACTCAGCGGATGCATCCACTCACAACAGACTGGCATCCATACAGAGTGGTATTGGGCCAGAATATCACAGATGGTATTATAATATTTTCAGTATTAGTCTTTATACATTGTAATAGTTTGTTTCCTTTTTCTGACCACTGTCACACACTGACCTGCCTACAGTAATGCCCAGGACTTTTCCTTGAGTAGGTAAAGTTAATGTAGAACCTGTGAGGTGTATGAGTAGTTTGCCAGAGGCTAAGGATGTTCAACGGGATGATCACTTGATGATTACCTGATCTATTCATTCCCTCTGAAGCACCTAGCGTTGGCCACTCTTGGAGGTCAGGATACTGGGCTAGATGGTCCATTGGTCTGATCCATTATGGCCATTCTTATGTTCCTAGGTCACAATTTTCCCTCCCATGTGCATTACCTTGCATTTGTCAACATTTAATTTCAACTATCTTTGTGTTGCCCATTCACCCAGCATTTCCCATTGAGAAAAATGCAAGAAGGAAGGTCCTACTTGCTAAAGATGACAGAATCTGGCCCAAAGAGAGGTGTAGGATCCATCTTAGAAGCCAGGATGGAATGGATCATTGTGGCCAGGTCTTATCAGACATGAAAGGATGCAACTGTGCCAAGTGCTAACAGCATTTTGGGTAGCCATCGCTATTTGATACTACTCAGCCCCACGCCAGCAATAAATCGTCAAGAAACAGGGTATTTGCATCTCACGCAACCTTTGTCAGCTCTATGTACCCTTATTTACAAAAAAATTGAGTGGTTTTTTTTCTTTGGAACCTCATGAAGGATGCTCAGAAGCCTGAACATCTTTATTTATTTATTTGCATAACAGGGATAGCAGGAGCTTCGCTATGTCAATTGGCCAATGAGCCGCAGCTCTGGAGGGACCTAGGTGAGAGCACGTCTTGTTTACCTCATTCTACACACATTTTGGGCACGTTCACATTTGTCAGCCCATCCATATCAGAACCCGACTGGCTCCCAGTAAGTATAAACCATTGTTGTAATGGTTTTCAAAACTGGTTTGACAGCCAGTGAAGACAGGGCCTAAGAAGAGGTGAAAGTTCAGTCTCCATGAGAATTCATTCCTCAGCCTCCTTACTGAGTTTGCCAGCAAGGATACCAGTTACGGCGAACCACAGTGGTGGGTAGTCACTTATCCAGTATGAACAAGGACAGGGTTCGAGATCATCAGCACATTTTATGGGTTAACCATCAGATGGTGATAGCTATTGTTCACCACTGGTGTGCATGGACTGAATTTGAACAGGGACCTAAAGTTCATACAACCTTTTTTCCCATTTACACTAAGGGCATGTCTTCACTGCCCTGCAGTTCGGACTACATGGGAGTGAATAGCAGTGTGCACCAAAGTGTTGCGCTGTAACTCCTCTTCAAACAGGACTGCATTAATGAATGTGAACTAGGAACCTTTTAGTCCATGCCTGCAGGATCCACCTGGGGGAGTTATAGCACAGCACTTTGATGTGCACTGTTGTTCACACCCCCATAGTCTGAACTGTGGGGCAATGTAGCCATAGCGTTAGGCCACTTTAAACTCTCTGGCAGTCTAAAGGGGGCTTAAAGTGAGTATAAATGTACTTTACACCCACTTTAAGCCTCTTTGACACTGCCAGAGTGGTATAAAATGGTCTAGTGTAAATGAGAATCGGGCCCAGTAGGTTCCGTAGCTCATTACCAGTCCTTGTAAGCAGCTATACATACATGATTTTAACAAGAAATAGTTATTAGCTGAGAGATTGTGAGCAATAATTTTCCTTTATTAGAAAAGAAATAGCTCATCCTCATCAGAACAGACAATCCTCATCAGGTTGGAAAAGGCAGAAACCAGCTAGTCTGTAGTAAAGATTTCTAATGTGTGCATTTTGTCAATTGTTAGTGAGAACCCTTTCAGAGTTTCCAGATAACATTCATTAGCCCATACAATGTGAAAAGAAGAATTCCACTGAGGAAAAATTCTTGGCCCATGTTTTTATATTTGGCCTGATGAAGAGGGTGAAGGGGAAGTATCTCTCTTTCCTAGTGCCTCAGCTACATGTAAGAAAAGTATAATCTGACCTAATGCTAGGGAATAGTTTACTTCAGAGAGTACCTGAAAAGAAAATAGTAAAAACAATAAAAACTTAAGGATTAAAAATATATTTTTCCAGATTTCAGGAAAAATATGCTATTGTACATTTTAAAAGTTAAGTAATCTAGCCCTGCCCTACATGGAACAAACCAGACCTTCGCAGACTGGTATTGAGCAGCAGAAGCCTGCTTCTGGCAAACTGACTCTAAATTGCAAGAAACATCTATCCTTCCTAGCTGAGAAAGTATTTCCAAGAAAGATATTTTAGTGGTAGGGACAAACAAAGCCTTTCCAAATCTCTCTCCACCGCAAACTCTTAGAGTGCTCCAACACTGTCCTTTCAGCAAGAAGTAGCACCTGATGGGATAAGGATAATCCTCTATAAGAAAAGCAGTCTGCAAACCTATGCATCGGTTTTTGGGCAGTCTAATGTGTTTTGGATGTTTTAATTTAATTTAACAGCATTTCTTTTAAAAAATAGTTCTACTTGCAATTTTATGTACTGGTAGATCGAATACATGTATTTTGGATTGAACTGTGTTATGTTAATCATAGATGTGTAGGATTGGAAGGAACCTTGAGAAGTCTTCTAGTCCAATCTCCTGCACTCATGGCAGAATTAAGTTTTATCTAGACCAGAGGTGGCCAAACTTACTGACCCCCCAAGATCCTCCTCCCCACTGGGCAGAATCATCTAGCCCCACCAGAAGCTCCACACTCCAGTTTTGTAGGTGGAGAATGGGGATGGAGGGGTATATGAGGCCCTCACGAGCCACAATCTGGCCACCCCTGATCAGGTGTTTGTCCAACCTGCTCTTAAAAATCTCCAATGACAGAGATTCCACAACCTCCCTAGGCAATTTATTACAGTGCTTAACTGCCCTGACAGTTAGGAATTTTTTCCTAATGTCTAACCTATACTGCCCTTTCTGCAATTTAAACCCATTGCTTCTTGTCCTGTCCTCAGAGGTTAAGGAGAACATTTTTATCCCTCCTCTTTGTAACAACCATTTATGTACTTGAAAGTTGTTATCATGTCCCACCTCAGTCTTCTCTTCTCCAGACTAAACAAATCCAATTTTTTCAATCTTCCCTCCTAGGTCATGTCTTCTAGACCTTTATGTATGTGTCCAACCACAGCCCACACGCACTAGTGCTTCCATAATGTATTTAACACATGAACAAAAGTGACATAACATATATGACTAGTGCAGGAAAGAGAAAGCCCAAGAGAAAGAGAGAGTGTATGTCATTCGGTTTTACAACTCTGTGCTCAGGAGAGGCCTAATTTTACTCCCTTTTAAATCAATGGCAAAACTACAATAGACTTCCTTGGGAGTGGAATCATGCCTGAATAATATATCTGATAACTTCCTTCTTCCAATATCAGGCTACCTCTACTCCACGAAACCTTCTACACTATTGAACTTCATTGGAATCTGAGATATCTAGAGACCGTAATACCCTACTAGTACACAATTGTCACAGATTTTTTTTTATTTGTGTTCATGGAGCATTCAAAAGCTCCATTAGGGTCCATTATGCCAGGTGCTATACAAACACATTGGTGGACATGGTCCCTGCCTTGAACATCCTGTAGTCCAATAGTGAAAAATAGCTTGCTACTAGATCAGGATGAATATTGCAAAAATTGCTGGAAATATTCATTCAGATTGGTACATGAATTTGTCTGACTGCACCCCTTCTGTGTTCAGTTTCCATCAGTTCTCTGACACTCAAGCTTGCAGGCAAGAAAGTTCACCAAAATCACTTGCAAGTGAATACTGCAGAATATTTCTGCAAAATACATTTCAAATTTGTAATTATGAGTAATCTCATTGGAAAACTGATTCTGGGAGTTAAACACACGTATTCATGGAACACTCATTGTCACCCACATATCCAGCCAAAATAGCTTGAATTTCAAATAGCAAATGCTCATAACAGACTGAGTGCAAACAAGCTGCAGATCAAGAATTATTCATAGAAATTGTTTGATGAATAACGCTGAATGATTCTGAATAATGAATAAATTAAAGAAAATTGTGATCTGTCCATAGAAAATTTGTAAACAGAAAAAGAAGTGAAATTCATTGTTACCTGTTAAGAATTATTTGTCTCGCTCTGCCTGCTACCCATATTTTGGAAAGATAGAGCTGCAGAAACAGGCTGCAGCCCAGATTCACAGGTATGCATCAGCCTGTTTGTGCTGCTCTAGTGATGCAAAGCAGTCCTAAATCCATTGTAGCATGTCAGTTAAGATAAGTATATGGCTGCTTTTCATCACCAGACCAGTGCAAGGCAGTCTCCGAGAACCAGGGAATCCAGCCCTAAGCTTTTAGTTTAAGATATAAATTTGAAAATGTTTATACAGGAAACCAATCAAACCCATTTTTAAAAATACAAGCCTCTCAGAGAATCAAATTTTGATCTCACTCACATGAATAATTCCAGAGTGACTCCACTGAAGAACACTGCTCTTATACTGGTGTAAGCAACATCAGAATTTGTAGTTTTCAGCGGTTTTCACCCTGAGTGGTTTTCAATATTTTGCTGTCGAGAAGAGATTTGGAGCTTGTTTTTATCAATCTGAAACTTTGTTATTTTGGAGTGGATGACTACCAGGACAGAAACTAATTCTCTCTGAGGAGTATTGCTTACTCTTCAGCCTGACAAGTACCCCAATCTTCAATTAGGATCTTGTTGAGTGACATTTCTCAAAATCACTTTTTGTTATAAAACACCCCTGTAATGCATCTCAAATCCTTGGCTTTGAAAGAAGGTGATCTGTAAAATGAGGGTGGACTGTATCACTGTTGACTATAAAACTGCAATGCAAAATTACAGCAAGCACTTTGGTTTCTGAGTACAAATGAAACATCTCACTTCAACACGCTATGGACAATTTTATTTTCACTTGAGTCTTTATGAAATGGCTGCCTATACAGCCACATACATTTTCTCCAGGAAGCACATGCAGCCAGATCAGAAAAGGAATCACACTGGTTTCTCAGTTGCCCTTGGGACTGCCATAGGATTAACAGATGATCCAAAAAGACTTTTCAAATGGGATTTTAACCTGTTTGTTTCTTCCAACAGATTCATAAACTCAATCCAACTTCCATTGAAGTCAATGACAAAATGACTATTGATTTCAATGGGGAAAGGATTGGGTCCCTTATTTGCTATTTTGGCACTTTTCAGTATCCTGTGTTTTTTTATTAAAAGGAAATAAATCCCTATCTGTATTTAATCACACAACTAGCATGAAAATGAACTCAATGAATAAAAATGTCAGGAGTGGGAAATGATAGGGTTCTCTCTTAGCCAAGATTTCTGTCTAAAATTAGCTTGCCTTTCTGGATTTATTGCTGTTATTAAGTGAATGTCCTTCTGACAATAAAGCAGTGCTTCTTGGATTTAGGCAGTGTTGTGAAGAATATGATAAAGTGCTCTGTGATGTATGACTTTGATTGACTCGAGGGACCTTACTGTTTCAATGCTGTGGTCTGTTCTTTGTTCACTAGACGAAGACTTTGTGTTCATTTAATATGTAGTTCAGGACCAAAACTTGGAGAAGGATGTGTGTAAAGATGTAGAATACCTTGTTTCTGCCATGCTAACATGATGAATTACAGTGTATTAAGGAAGTGTTGACACAGGAGGGAATAGGCTCTTGACATGCTTGCCAGTAATTAAGGCATATTGTATGTAAAGTCACTAAAAGAGAGTTGGAGGCTTGTTTTTTTGTTATAGGATAGTTTGCCAAGTAGTGTTATTCATAATCTTGATGGAAAATACTTGTATCTTCAAAATCTTCGTGGTTCACACAACGATGAAGGCAACAGGGAGAGAGATTCATTAGTATGAAAACTTTAAATGTTTCCTGTGGCCAGATAGGTAATGGTTTCCTGCTGGAGAGGAAATACTGTATTGAGTCCAAAGCTTAACTGATAAATCACCTGAACACAACCACTATGATCACAAAGCCTGATGAACTGTTACTCAAATGTAAGGGAGTCTACATTAACTTCTGAGTGCCCTAAGAGTATACCTGAGATTTGTTCTCCACCTGTACCACCCTCAGTCCTCACTACCATCACCACTGGAAAGAAAAGCCATGTATATAAATTCCTTCTGCCAAGATGCTCAGGTCCACCAAGAACAGCAAATGCTCCAAGGCTGGTTTCTTTGTCTGGAACACTGAGATCTAGAAACTTGCTGCCAAAGAGCTGTGATTCCCAGTCCTGATCACAGCCGGGAAAACCTGGAATCAACTGCATTTACACCACGTGACGCAGGCTTCAGATGTGCACCATCCTTATCCTAGGCAGATTGCCTTTGCTTCCAAACCATCTTCACAGCACTATCCACCCAGCACCCTGCAGATTTAAGGAACCAGCTATTATCAGGTAGGATTAACACACCACATATTTTAATTACCTTTCCAGCTGTCCATAAAGAGTTAGTGATCTGACTGTAATTCAGAAGGGCTATTTCTTTTGTATTCTTGCTTTCTGGATTTTCATATCCTCTTCTTTTATGGGATCCTTTTAAAAACAAACAAAAAACTTAACAGATCGTAAGACATCTGAACCTGTTCCACATCAACCAAAGTTCTAGACCATGACCATTTTCTGGACAGTTTTTATGCACAGCACAGAAATATAGCAGCATATTTTTATGCTTAGTGCTGGTGATTACTGTTTCAATGTGTGACCAATTTGAGCTAGATAGCCAATATACACATGGCAAATAAAGGATTTAGTATTTGATTCAAATTTACAGTGCACCATAGATTCATAGACACTAGCAATGGAAAATAGCTCATAGGTCACCAAGTTATTAAGGCATTTTGTATGAATCCATTAGTGTCCTTCCACATAAAAGGACCAAATGGGATTGTACATGGTGTAAATGCTTTCACCATGTTGATCAAGTCAAATGGCACTCAGATAGATTCAAAAAGCACTATGGAAAAGAGGTAATAAATTACGGTATGTTGTCATTCATGCATCACAGAAGGCAATGAGTCCGTACTAACTGCACAGGATTGCCAAGGAGATGTGATGTTCCATGACTGCAAATAATCCCCTCATTTTAATAAGGTGGCAATGACCAATTTGGACAGTGACTACCTTGTTCATAAGAAACACAATTTAAGCAACAAACCACCCACAATGTTAATAAGCTGAAAAGTATTTGTGGGTAGTTTAGTAGCTTCTACTTCCTTTCTTTTTCTTGAGGTGTATGTAGGTTCTTCTGCACCAGAATCATTTCCAAAGGAATAACCTAACACACTGTGCTTTAGACTGGAATACTGCTGCCCAGTGAAATATTTTAAACATTTTGTTAAATGAGGTGTATTGTTTACAAGCCATAATTCGTGTATATTGTTCCTTGGGCCCGCATAGCCTATATTCAATACAGAGTACACCATCCAAAGATATAAATTCTACACGTTTCTTCTATAAACAACTGGCCTTGCAATTTGGTCCAATTACTTTTGATTTCCAGGAATGTAATCACCTCTGTTGTAATACAGTCAGTACATTTGATTTTTTTTTTCTACTTGTGGATTTACAGTATTTCACACTTTTGGCTCCTGAAATGTATGCTTTCCAGGCTTGTTAAAAGATCTATGTGTCATAGTGGACAGCTCAATGAAAATATCTGCTCAGTGTGCAAAAGTGTGCAAATAAGATGCTAAACTGCTTTAAGAAGAGAATGAAAAATAATATTGAAAATATATTGTCGTGGTGTGAACTGAAGATATATCTTCATCTTGAATTCTATTCTTTTTGGTCACTTCATATTTAACAAGGGATAGGAGACATTAAAAAGTTCCAGAGGGGTGCAAAGAATATGATTAGCAGAATGGCTAGGGTGAAAAGAAATTTTTATGTGAGGTACAAGTAAAAGGAAAATAGTCAAGGCCCAATTATTTTGCAAAGGAAAAAAGTGGAGATAAGTTAGAAGTATATAAAATAGATAGTATGTGGAAGGCCAATTGGATGCTCCTGTTCACACTTTACTACAATACATACACAGGAAGGCAATCAAATAAAATTAGAAAGCAACAGTCTTAAAGAGGTAAAAGGAAATATGTTTGTATGCAATGCAGAACGGACTTTTGGAATTCAAAGCCATTGCCATTTGCTTAAGTCAAATACCTTAACAGTAGAGCAGGTTGAATAGTTTTCAAATAAAACACTTTTCTGTCAAAAAATGAGGTTTCATTTTTCATTGAAAAATTTCAGTGTCATCAAAATGTTTCAGTTTTAAATGATATTTTGAATGAAAATTTTTTAAAAATTGTTGAAAAATGTAAAATGTTTTCATTTGACGAAGAGGGCAAAAAAATCCCATTCCCTCCCATTTTTTCTTCTCCCCCTCTTATCCCTCATCTGACAGGAAAAATAGTGGTTGTTCTTTGTTTTGTTTTTTAAGTGAGAAAAAAGTCAGAACTTTCAAATGATTTTTTCATTTAAATTTTTAAAGAAAGTTTAGAATTTTATTGTCACATATATTGTCATGAAAAAAACTGTTTATTTTAAAAAAATTCTTGATGGAGAATTTTTTTTGACCAACTCTGCTTAATACGTTTTGAAAATGGATTTGACATTCATATGAATATTAAGAATAACTACAGTTACACTAGATGGAATAAAAAATATAAGGCCTATAAACCCATATGAATCAGTTTACAAGCCAACCCATATTTACCTGGATTGGAAAGAAACTTAGATGATGGGCAGTTTGTTCAATAATTGCCCATTCTGGGGTTTTTTGTGGATAGCTCTGAAACAGGGTGTTGCATTACCAGAGACACTAAGATACTGGTGTAGATGAACTATTGGTCTGATTCAGTATAACATTTCCTATATTCCTGTTAGATACTAAAATGCTTTAAAAATTGTAAACTTGATCTTGTAACCATTACTCATGTGTGTAATCACCATTCAAATAAGTAGTCCTATTGGAACAGCTCCTGAAACCCTCACTCAGTTTGTATTAAGTCAAAACTCATGCTGACGTTAGTGAGAGTTTTGCTTGAGTAAAATTTAAGCAGGGACTTCAGTGGGACTACTTACGTAAGTAAGGGCTTGTCTCTACACAAAAAGCTACTGTATGGCAAGCCAAGGTGTGAATCTACAGCACACCACTTTGCTGTGTAGTAACGTTCCATGTGGATATTGCTACAGTGAGCCACACTCTGGAACTTTCACTGTGCTGTATAAAATCATGGAATCATACAGTTGGAAGGGACCTCAGGAGGTCATCTAGTCCAACCCCCTGCTCAAAGCAGGACTAACCTCAGCTATATCATCCCAGCCAGGGCTTTATCAAGCTGCAGCTTAAAAACCTCTAAAAATGGAAATTCCACCACCTCCCTAGGTAACCCATTCCAGTGCTTCACCACCCTCCTAGTGAAAAACTTTTTCCTAATAGTCAACCTAGACCTCCCCCACTGCAACTTGAGACCATTGCTCCTTGTTCTGTCATCTACTACCATTGAGAACAGCCTAGCTCCATCCTCCCTGGAACACCCTTTCAGATAGTTAAAGGCTGCTATCAAATCCCCCCTCATTCTTCTCTTTTGCAGATGAAACAAACCTAGTTCCCTCAGCCTCTCCTCATAAGTCTTGTGCTCCAGCCCTCGAATCATTTTTGTTGACCTCTGTTGGACTCTCTCCAACTTGTCCACATCCTTTTTGTAATGGGGGGCCCAAAACTGGACACAATACTCTAAATGCGGCCTCACCAATGCCGAATAGAGGGGAATAATCACTTCTCTCGATCTGCTAGCAATGCTCCTACTACTGCAGCCCAATATGTTATTAGCCTTCTTGGCAACCAGGGCACACTGCTGACTCATATCCAGCTTCTTATCTACTGTAACTCCCAGGTCCTTTTCTGCAGAATTGCTGCCTAGCTCGTCGGTCCCCAGTCTGTAGCAGTGCATGGGATTCTACCGTCCTAAGTGGAGGACTCTGCACTTGTCCTTGTTGAACCTCATAAGATTTCTTTTGGCCCAATCCTCCAATTTGTCTAGGTCCCTCTGTATCCTATCCCTACCTTTCAGGATATCTACCACTGTCCCTAGCTTAGTGTCATCTGCAAACTTGCTGAGGGTGCAATCTACCCCATCCTCCAGATCATTAGTGAAGATGTTGAACAAAACCGGCCCCAGGACTGACCCTTGGGGCACTCCACTTGTGACCGGCTACCAACTAGACATGGAGCCATTGATCACTACTCATTGAGCCCTATGCTCTAGCCAGTTCTCTATCCATTTTATAGACCATTCATCCAACCCATACTTCTTTAACTTGCTGATAAGAATACGGTGGGAGATTGTATCAAAAGCTTTGCTAAAGCTAAGATATATCATGTCCACCACTTTCCCCACACCCACGGAGCCAGTCACCTTTTCCTAGAAGGCAATCAGGTTGGTCAGGCATGACTTGCCCTTGGTGAATACATGTTGACTGTTTCCGATCACCTTCCTTTCTTCCAAGTGCCTTAAAATGGATTTCTTGAGGACCTGCTCCATGATTTTTCCAGGGACTGAGGTGAGGCTGACTGGTCTATAGTTTCCTGGATCCTCTTTCTTCCCTTTCTTGAAGATGGGCACTATATTTGTCTTTTTCCAATCATCAGGGATCTCCCCCAATTGCCATGAACTTTCAAAGATAATAAACAATGGCTCTGAAATCACATCAGCTAATTCCCTCAGCACCCTAGGATGCATTGCATCTGGCCCCATGGACTTGTGTATGTCCAATCTTTCTAAAAAGTCTTGGACCTGTTCCTTCAGCACTGAGGGATGTTCACCTCCTCCCCATTCTGTGCTGCCCAGTGCAGTAGTCTGGGAGCTGACCTTGTATGTGAAGACAGAGGCAAAAAAGGCATTGAGTACCTCAGCTTTCTCCATATCCTCTGTCACTAGATTGCCTCCCCCATTCTGTAAGGGGCCCACACTTTCCCTAATCTTCCTCTTGTTGGTAACATACCTGTAGAAACCCTTCTTGTTCCCTTTCACGTCCCTTGCTAGTTGCAACTCCAATTGCGCTTTGGCCTTCCTGATTTCATTCCTGCATGTTCAAGCAGTATTTTTATAATCCTCCCATGTCATCTGACCAAGCTTCCACTTCTTGTAAGATTCTTATTTGCATTTAAGCTCACCATAGACTTCTTTGTTAAGCCAAGCTGGGCGCCTACCATATTTGCTATTGTTTCTGCACATCCGGATGGTTTGTTCCTGCACCCTCAATAAGGTTTTTTTAAAATACAGCCAGCTCTTTTGGATTCCTTTCCCCCTCATATTAGCCTCCCAGGGGATCCTGCCCATCAGCTCCCTGAGGGAGTCAAAGTCTGCTTTTCTGAAGTCCATGGTCCGTATCCTGCTGTTCTCCTTTCTTCCTTTTGTCAGGATCCTGAACTCTAACATCTCATGGTCACTGCTGCCTTGGTTGCCACCCAGTTCTACTTCCCCTACCACATCTTCCCTGTTTATGAGCAGCAGGTCAAGAAGAGCATGGCCCCTAGTTGGTTGCTCCCGCACTTGCACCAGGAAGTTGTCCGCAACACTCTCCAAAAACTTCCTGGATTGTTTGTGCTCTGCTGTATTGCTCTTCCAGCAGATGTCAGGGTGATTGAAGTCCCCCATGAAAACCAGGTCCTGTGAACTGGAAATTTTCCCTAGTTGACTGAAGAAAGCCTCATCTACCTTGTTCTCCTGATCTGGTGGTCCAGTAATGGTCCTCCTGGTCTGGTGGACCATTACTACATAGCAAAGTGGTGCACTGCAGATTCACACCCTGGTTTTCTGTTCCATAACTTGCTTGGTAGAGAAGTCCTGAGGGTTGCATTATAGAAGCCAAAAATTCCAACTGCACTTACATTAACTAGCATAGAGTGTCAAGGGGTATCAATCCTCATCTGTGAATCTGTGAATAATTCAGTGTAGAAGCTAATCACCAGCAGGACTAAGGAACAAATTTCCCCTTTGGTATAATATTATATGCATTACAAGGGTTTAAAAATCTGGCACTGGCTGTGCTATTGTTGGAGACAGAATAATAGTCTAGATAGGCCATTTGTCTATTCCTGCTTGTAGGGTACGCATGATTTTAAAATACTGGGCTTCTCCTGTGGAAAAGGGGACAAGGTAGGAATCCCCACAGATTCACAGGCCCACAGACAGTCTGATGCATCAGCTAGTCACATAAGATGAACTTCACCCCTGAATAGATGGACAGCACAAGGCCTATGCCCAACTTAATTTTCACTGAAATCTTCAAAATGGGGCTTAAATAGGACTGGAATGGTACATATGCCTTGAGCTTGTCCTCTGCACTGGATGAGTGTCACTCATACTTTATATCCAGTAACTAGAATAGAACTTTTAACCTCTGTTCCACGTACACAGGATGAAGGACTGTGACACGCTGTACTCCAGGAACACCCTTATGGTGTTATTTGTGTATCATTCATGTTCACCCTTACACTGTAACTGTATTGTCTGATGCAAGGTATGTCATGTAAGGTGTTTTTGGAATGCTCATGCCATACTGAACATTATTGTTATGGTAGCATGTTTCCTGCAATGTCATACATATGTACAGATACGAAACTCTGCTAGGTCATATCCCCAAATGTGTGTCTCACATGGCTTGAACAGATGCAGACAAATACAAAGCTGAAATTACACACCCAATACATGCCCCACAGAGGCATGCATACAGGAACAATGGACCTTTGAGCACTTTGGCTCAAGAGGGAAAAATCACACCCATTGCTGGACATGGACGATCACCTGACCCCAGGGGGTGTGGAGAAAACTTGTTAAAAAGAAAGAGACATCTTTATCTCAGGGCTCTCCCTTGGAATCTATCTTCCCAGCAACATCAAAGATTGGCGCTACCCATGGGGAGGGGGAGGGAGTCTGGTTGCAAGATGCATCGCAACCAACCAGTGTGGTAAGCTAACGTCATAGATTGAAAGAGACTGAAATATTAATATTAGTTTAAGAGACGAGTTATCTTTTAGTTCATTGTGATTAACTCCTTGACTCATTATTAATCTTTTGATTTATATTAATCTGACTTAGATTCACTTAAAATCTTGCTATAATCAATAAACTTATTTGTTTGTTTTATCTAAAACAGTGCATGTGGATTGTGTATGTGCAGAGACCTCACTTAGAGTGACAGAGCTGGTGCATATCAATTTCTTTGATAAATTGACAGTTGAATGTAAATGAGCTAGCATGGTGCAATGTACAGCACTGAACCCTGCAAGACGGCAGTGTCCAGGGTTGCATCTGGGACTGGGGGTGTTTTCTGGGGTCTATCCCAGGAGTGGTTGGCCAGAAGCACTCCTTCACTAGGTTAGGGACTGATTACTCGCAGGAGGCTGGGTGTGCGCTGACCCAGGAGTGGGTGGTTCACACAGCAAAGCAGGGTAAGTCGGGGCCCAAGAGTGAGGAACTGGGGTGACACAGCTACACACCAGTCCAGATTGCAGGGAAGGGAATGTCACAACAAAGACTCAAAATGAACAATCTATTCCCAAAGATGAATATATTAGATGAATGTTGCCCCTTTTTCTGCTCACATTTTATCCACACACAAATTCATCTGAAGCATTTAACACACCCTTCATGTGAATATATTTCAGCCAATGGGTTTTTCACATAATTGTGCTTTCATTTTATCTTTGATTCATCATTATTCATTGTTTTGTTGCATGTGATTGCACACCTATGTCACAGAGTATTGATTCTGCTTCCCAATTCGATGACCAAAATTTGTATAAACAGGATGAGGAGAATCAAATAGATTTCAAGATGAATCTTCATGCTAGCACATCACAAGGCTGGCTTTCTGTCAATGGTCATAGAGAACAAAACAGAAAGGATTGTTAATGCCATTCCAAGTAAATTCTGAAACATTTACATTTTTAAATTAATATTTTACTCTTATTAAACAATAATCCTCAGAGCTCCTGAAACATTCCCTCTATGCATACATGAGCACAAAAGTCTTTTAATTGTAGCTATGAAATTATCATTTACCAACTATTGCCGCACCTTGGGGTCTACGGTGGTATCTACTTGGTATTTACCATGAATACATTTTTAAAGTATTCATCCAGATCTATTAAGGAACACTCTACACGATGTTAGCAGGGGCTATCCTCAGCTTCTAGTGATTTCAGTAGATTTGTAGTTAGCACCTCATGGGAGGATCAGGTCCTTAGTTTTGCCTGAATAAGAATTGAGTAAAACAAAATAAGAACTTTAGGATTTGACCCACAGTACATAGGGCTCTAACTTGGTAAGCCAAAGGTGTCCTTAGCTCAACTTATAGCAGGCACAGAACCCTTAAAATTCCTATTCAATTCTGAATACATTAGGGATCCCTTCACATCCACTTCCTCAAAAAATAGGCCAGTTAACTGAATTATCTTGTGTTTTTTTGGCCATTTCTATTCTGCCACATTGATCCCCTTCATTATAAACCAGCTTTTCAAACTCATTTACAATCCTTGGCATGATAAATGTATCTCTTCTTATCAGCAATCAGACTCTTGCTTACATATGCTGTATTTAGAGTTCTAATAGATGGGATCTTCTAACGCTTATCTACCATGTGGAACTTATCATATATGCTCCCCTACTGCTGAGTGAGACTGGAAGAATGCAAAAATTGTAGAATCACACTGTTTCCAGGAATGTGTAGCATCATGATGGTTGTTAATTTGGTAATCTTCACTAAAGAAGTCCAGATCCAGCTTGTTTGTTGTAGTAGAGAAAGGAAAACCGCATCCTCATATAATCTTAACTGTAATAATTAATATAGACCTTATTCACAAAGTTGAAAATAGTTAACAGCCCTTTTTAAGTAACCTCCAGTAGGAAATTCTGCTATTTTATGAGTTGAGATTTAGGAGAACTGTGTCAAGCCTTCCTTGTAAAGGGGGGCTGTTAAAATAGACATGTTATAGACAGAATACTTAACATTCATTACAGTAGGAGTGGTTTGAAGCAGAGAGTGATCTGCTTTGCAATAGACACAGAGCTCTTATTATATTCCCAGCCCCAACAATTTCTACACTGTGATTCTGAATACTCTTTCTATCTTGGAATTCTTTCACCTATTCAAGAAAAATATTCTGCCTTTTTGAACATAAGAAAAAAAAACTTGATCATTGTCAAGAACAAGAAGATATTCTAATTAAATCCAGATTGCAGCCAAGTATGTGAGCACCTAATATATATTTCCTGTTTATAACAGTGAGGTTATAAAAAAGATCAAAATATTATAGGATTGATTCAGATCTCACTTACAGCCAGTTTTACACTGGTGTAATTCCATTGACTTCAATTTCATTTTAATTTACACTAGTGTAAGTGAGACCATAATCAAGCTAAATAGGGATGGTAAAATATTGAATGTTACAAAAAAGAAGAATATTTCTGTTCTGTATTTTCACATATTCACAACTCACAGAGATAATGAAATACTTTCTTATTCCAAAAGTAACTAGAGAGGATTTTAAACAGCAACTGCTAAAGTTAAACATTTAAAAAATCTGTAACTGTGTTGAAGTTAAAGCATTTGACTTTGCACTGAACAAAATTCTGATTAAAAACCCAGTGTAGCATGTATTAAATACTGATTAAATAATGTATGAGGAATCAGCATTTTCAATGGGGTCCCCATAAGGATTTGTTTTGACCAATGGCTATTCAATATCTTTATCAATGATCTGATAGAAAAATGTAAAATCATTGCTAGTAAAGTTTGCAGATGACACAAAAGAATGATGGAGTGGTACCTAATGAGAAAGACAGGTCAGTTCTACAAAGCAATCTGGGCTCGCTGGAAAAACATATATTTTGTCCTAGCTAAATGTAAGGTCATGCATCTAGGTACCAAGAATGTAGCTCACATTTATAGGCTGCATTTTGGAAAGCAGTGACCCAGAAAAGGCATTAGGAATCATAGATGATAACCAGCTAAACTGAATATGAACTCCGAGCATGATGTCTTGGCTGAGAGAGCAAATGCAATCGTTGGATTTATAAACAGGGGAATATCAAGTAGAAATAAGGAGGTATGGTTACCACTAAATATGGCATTATTAAGACCATTAGTGAAATAGTGTCCAGTTCTGGTGTCCGCATTTAAACAGGATGTTGACAAATGGGAAAGGATTCAGAAAATTGCTACATGAAAGGTAAGGTAAACCTGCCTTATAGTAAAGGCTAAAAAGCTCAGTCTATTTAGTTTATCTGAGAAAAGGTGAAGGGACTTTTTCATGGTTGGTAGTCAGGCTGGGGAGGAATAGTCTGTCAGGATGACTTTTTGAAGAGAAATGGAGTTTATGCAAAATTGAAATCTCTGCAGTATTTTGCTAGAAATGTTTATTTTTTCCTTCAAGAAAATCTAAATGAAATATTTTTAAGTGTTTTTTCCCAAACTGGAATATTTCATTGTGTTGAACTGACTCAAAGTGTTTTGTTTTGAATCAGTTCAACAAAACATTTGTCACGGTCACGTCTAGTGGTTGGAGCAGGAGTCAGGCCTAGTGGCCAGACTAGGCATCAGTAGCCAGGAATCGGAGCCCAAGGTCAGAACTAGAGTCAGAGGCAAGGGTCAGTGCCATAGTTAGGAGCCAGGAACCCAAGCCCAGGGTCTGAACTAACTTACCTGAAGTGAGACAAGGCAGTGGCAGGCAGTGTCCATGGCAGGAACAGGAGCAGGACTGGAAACAAGCAGGCATGGGAACGATAACAACTGTAGGTCAATGCTTTGAGCAATCGCTGCCCTGCTCCTGCTGCCAGGATTAAGAGCTAGTCTGTTGACTCTTCCAACCAATCAGTCAGTATAGCCAGTCACACATGCCCACTGAACTCGATAGGTTGCCCAAAGATGGATCTGCTGCAGGCCCTGATTCCTGACAACGTTAAACTGCATTACTGTATCAGTGCATTGCCTTATGGTATTAGGAGTTGTAGTTTGGGTTCCCATTTTCTGTGATGGGCTGGGCTCCCTGGAGAATTACATCTCCCGCAATGCAGCACAGGTTTCTCTCTGACCAAGCTGCATGGCGGATCAAGGAAGTTACAAAACTCAGGGTGCATCATGGGAGATGCAGTCAGGCCAGGGAGCGTGACCCAGAAGGGTGAATGGGGGCATTAGGCTCGTTTACAGCTCCTATGAGGCAATGTGCCACTATGGGAAAATGCAGTTTAATATTCAACTGACTTTAAACAAAGCATTTCAGGTGAGTTAAAGAAATCAAAACAAAGCATTTCAATTTCTGGAGTGTCTAAATGTCTTGTTTCAATAGAAAATGTCAAAATGTTTTATTTCAACATTCCTGAATTTAAATTTTTTTTTTTTTAATTTCTGTTCTGTGCATATTTTTGAAATTTCAACTTTTCATTACGATTTGAGACAAAAACAAATGAAGTGTCGGAACTTCTTGCAGGAAGGAAATTCCAAATTTTTCCCAGATCTAATTTATAAGTACCTACATGAGTAGAAGATTTCTGATAGTAAAGGGTTCTTTGATTTAGCGGATGTAACATTCAATGGAAGCTGAAGATAGACAAATTCAGTTTCGAAATAAGATGCAATTTTTTTACTACTGAGAGTAATTAATCATTCAACAGATTAGGGATGTGGCAGATATCCTTTCATTTGAAGTCTTTAAATCAAGACTGGATGTCTTCTTAAAAGATATGTTCTGCTCAACCAGAAATTTGCTTGATGCAGGAATCACTTGGTAAAATTCTATGCCATGAGTTATGCAAGAGGTCAGACTAGATGATGAGAATGGTCCCTTCAGAACTTTAAATCTATAAATCCATTACAAAGTGTAACTGGGATAGAAACTACTGAAGTTCCACTATCTCTAGGGTCAGGGAGAGGGAGAGTTACCTTACATCATTGAGTATATTCTATTGTCCAGTGCTAGACACCTAGAATGCAGCTTCACTGTAATAAAAAACTTCATAGATGTAGCCTATAATTGCTCTGTGGTTTGAGGCCAGAGTTATTGGACACAGTCCCATTGAAAGTAGTCATCTTAACCAATGCTTGCCTTTTCATTCCAGTGATATGACCAAGCACACTCCATTACACAATTATTTTTCCTTTTATATCTCCATTACTCGACTCTGGAATAAAACAAGGAAAAATACATCACCCATCCTTGTTTCTGGTTCTGAGACATAATAGTAAGGTGAAGTATTCTACACAATTGCTTGGGAAAGTTAAAATAAAATTGTTGCTGGCACAATAGTTCTCCTTGAACAATATAGCACTTGAACAACAGTGAATCTTTTTCTTAATGATGGCAGAAAAGAGTATCCTGACACAACATACTGAGACAAGAGTACCTAATACAACAAACTGGATATGCCAGATGCAAATTAGTCTATCTATAAAACAGGAAAACTTTTTTCAGCAATAAAATGGACCTTCTTGAGGTCAACAATACTGGACTTTATGGACAAAAAGAAGTGGTTGTATGTCAGGTTGAAGAATTCACCCTCTGAACAAAAAGGAAAATGGATAACTGTACATTTTCACTGCACAAATTGTGATTTTACTTTTACTCTGCTAAACTTAAATAAAAACATTTTGATGCCAAGAGTACATATTTCTTCATGCTACATGCTTGGGCATATCCCATTATGCTAACTGAAATGACTCCCCATTCAGAGAGCTACTGTATAACATTTCACATGACAAAGTATTCAAGATGAGAAATACACTTTCAGCAGTACAGTAGGGTCTAATTAAGGTTTCACAATATATATAATTCCAGCAGGGGCCAGCCTCACTGTAGGTTTTCCCTGTCCTCTTGCCAACCAACAAAACATGAAAAGAACAGCAGCATGCGGCATCATTAAACTGAATGATGGCAAAGAGATGTCAGAAAACACTGTTCTGTAAATCTTTCTCTCCACATACTTCTGCACACAGAACAGGTCTCCAATTTCTCTCCCTCTCTCACACACACAACATTTGAAGTGTATTATTTACTGGATTTTGGAGATATGCTGAAAAAGTCAGCAACGCAGGTGGCTGCCTCTGAATGTGAAAGCACAGCTAAGAAACAGGAGGAAGGTAAAAGTCTGAGGCTTAGTACACACTTACTGGGAAATTTGGTGGCAGTCAATAGGAGTTATGCAAGCTACACAGAGTAGCTTGCGTAACTCCCATTGACTTCCTAACTTCCCTTTAGCGTGCTGTCTCCACTGCGCTGTGCCGGCAGGAAATGCATTCCCGTTGATGCAGAGCTATGCCTTTTGAGGAGGTGGTTTAATTGAATTGACTTCCAGATCGATTGAGCGGGTCTTCACTGCTGCTCAGTTCGGATAGATCGATCTGACGGCAGCGAATTTGCTGCAGTCAGTATGTGTACATACCCTGAGCACACAAACGAGGGAAATACACAATGTATGGGTTTAACTAGAAAAAATAATCTTAAAACTGAATTATTTTTTCCAGAAAAATACCATTATTATTAAAAGCAATTTACTAATATTAAATAATGAATTATCACAACTAATTAATCTCGCCTAGTGAGCTACATGAGGTGCATAGCATTGTCTCCATTTTAAAGAAGGGGAAACTGAGGCAGAGAGGTTGATGCATCCAGGGCATCATAGAAAGACAAAGTATTTCTACACTGCAGTGCAAACGTAGGGTTAGTGAGACTCGAGCCCATGGACACTGGGATTGCAAGCTCAGGGCTTGTGCCCCCACTGCATATTGACCCTAAATTAAGAGTTTTTGATCCCAGGCCCATAACAGGGCTCCTGCGTCCACATTGCAGTACGCAGACACAAGTCCAATCAACCATATCCCAGACTTCCTAGAGCCCTCCCAAAGTGTAACCACCCTAGCCCCTGGTTTGTGGTGAAGTGTTGGAAAACTTGACTGTCCACCCTGCACGATGCAGGAAGATGTCGCAGCCCACCACGTTCCCAACAGATCCTGCCGAGCTGTCTTTTGGATCTGCATGCTCCCTTGGAGAAGTCACCATCTGAAGAGCTTCTGTTGCTTGTGCTTTCACTCCTGTTTCAAGAAATGGGCAGAGCTCTCATGAGACACTGGTGGACGTTCCAGTGGCATTTTCTGATCTACCAAAGGCAGCTGACGGAGCTAATGATGGAGCAGAAGAAGAAGGAGGATACCTACATAGCAGACTCCAACCGGCTGATGTTGCACACAACTCTCAATGTGGCTACCGATGCCCCCTACGTTGTCCGGCACTTCTGGAGCAGACCACATCTTCATGCAGACCTAGGATGACCAGCAGTAGGTCCAGAATTTGCACATGATGAAAACTACATTTCTGGAGCTTTGTGAGCAGCTTGCCCTGACCCGCCTGCATCAGGACACACACATGAGGGAGGCCATACTGGTCCAGAAGCAGGTTGCTATAACCGTCTGGAAGCTGACTACCTCAAACTGCCATAGGTCCGTTGCTAACCAGTTTGGGGTTGAAATGTCAACTGTGGGTAAAGCGGTGACAGAGTTTCTGAGGCAATCAGGCATGTGATTTACCCCAATGTGGCAGGCATAAAGAATATTCCTGAATTGCTGGCTTTGACAGAATGGGGTTCCCAAACCACGCTGGGGTGACTGATGGGACTCATGCCCATAGTTTGCCCTCCATATTGGACACACAAGTACATAAACTGCACACCATACTCCATTGCTGTGTAGGCCCTTGTAGATCACAAAGCTGATTTATGGATGCCAATGTGGGCTGCACTGGAAAAGTCCATGATGCCAGAGTTTTCTGCTGATCGGGAGTTTGCATTCATTGGCAGGCTGGGAACGCTACTCCACCAAATGACATTGTCATAAATGGAATTACTGTCCCCACTGTAATTCGGGAGGACCCCAGGTACCCCTTTTGAGCTAGGCTTGTGAAACCATATCCTGATCTCAGAGGGCCTGACAAAAGCAGATTTATTACACTCTCAGTAGGTGTAGACAGGTGGTTGAATGTGGCAGATTGAAATCTCACTGTCTCTGTTTACAGACTGGTGGATTTCAGTATCAGTGCTGTCCACATTCTTGGGGCTTGCTGTGTTCTTCCCAATCTTTGTGAAGACAAAGGTGAGTCATTGCCCCTGAACGGACCTATGACAACAATGGATTGCTGAACTGGTACACTCCTCCAGAAAGTGCACCTGTCACAGCTAGAGCAAGATGCACCTGGGCAACAGAAATCAAGGATGCTCTGTGCTCCCCCATTTTGGACTTGCACAGGCCAGTGGAAGAGGGAGAACAGTATGGTTCTGTACAGCAATTTTTACTGTAAATGAAGTGCTGTCACATTATGCAATGCAATGGGGGAATGATTGTCATGAATCTTTATTATAAATGACATGACTGTTTATGAAATGGGAGGGAGGCATGTGCACACACACTATGGATTGATGTGCACAGATGTATTCAGAAATTGTGTTTGGGTGCCTCTTATGTGAGCCTTAGCATGTGTTTACCTTTATTATTCAACATTCACGTGATAAGCTGTGAGATAGTGATGGCAAACATTTTCTTAATAAAATAAAAGCCTTTATCTGAATTAAAAAATAACAAAGAGAGCATCGCCAGGCAGATTAGCTATTATCTGAACACTGAAAGAACAGTTATAAGCCAACACCACAACCAGGAATAAAATAAAATGCATAAACCAAACACTGAACCGTGCAAACAGTGCCATAAAAAAAGTGCCCTAATTTTGCGTGTCCCCGGCATGTTCTCCTTTCCCTTTCTTGTGTGTTTCGCATGCACTTACTGACACTGCATGGGTGTAGGACTGTCGGACTGGGGGGCTTGCAGACTGCAAGGGGGAGGAGGGTCAGTGCAGGGGCGAAAGGATGAAACAGGAGAGAGAATGTATGCAGGAGGATTGGGGGCCAGATGGGAGTGGTGAACTGCAGAGGATAGATTTTCCAGTCCAGCTGCTGTTAAGTCCCGGTTGCATGGGCCACGCAACGATGGAATTGTCCAGTGTGTTCCTTGTATGCAGTGCATGGTACCACGGAAAGGACTCAGGCTGTGGTGCGGGAGCCTGCACTCTTGCGGCCATTAATAAAAGCAGCCACTCAAGCAGGTCTTTCTGCTGAGCAATGGCCCTCCTCAACTGACATACCTGTTCCACAAACTCCAGCACAAGTGTCCGCACAGGAGTTGCAATTCTGTCCTCAAGATGTACAGCCTGCCTGTACCTTTCTGCTTGACTCTTGACTTGCAGTGAATTCTTCTCTCTTTGGTATTGCACCTGATTGGGGCCTTCTCCAGAATGTCCACCGTAAGGTCATTACAGAAACCCTTCCTCTTGGAGCGGTCCATGACTGTTCTGAGAGCCAGACTTCTGGAGGTTGGGCGAGCTGCTGAGGTACTGGGGGCAGCAGAGGTTGATGGGCCTGCAACCAGACATAAAACACTACATGACTGTGTCAGTAATTAAAAAATGCAGCACTGTGCCACCAGAGAAAAGTGTCTTGTGGAATTCCAAGGCCAAAAAATGTCACTTTGTAAAAATGAGCTTCAATAGATTGCCAGGAAGGTCCCTTCAGCTCTCAGGCAGTCCGTGCACATAACTGAGTTAATCCCAGTGAAAAGACTGTCCAGGCAATGGTAAATTAAAAATCACAACTGTTTTTTGTTTTCAAATTGTACATCACTTTGGGCTTTGAGGAAAGGAAGGTGTGTGTGGCGGGGAGGGGATGCAGCTTACTACTACAGAAGCCTTCTACAGAAGTCATTGCAGGCATTCCACATTTTGGAGGACATAACAATTCTTGTGGTGCCTCAGTAGTAAAGAGATATTTTATTCCAAGCTTCTGGTGGCAAGCGAGTCTTGTATGCCACCAAAGTTTTCAAATTTACAGCGAATGAACAACACATCAACGAGCAGAGTGGTCTGGTCACCTACTGGGGCAGAACTTCTTAATATGCCCTTCTGCAAAATGTAGCTACCTATCTGGAGTGCCTGTTATGGAAAAGTTTGCTGCTGTCAGCACCTAAGATAGGGTCAAAATTGATGGGAGTATCAACAGGATGCTACATTAGTGGCCACATGGATTAGTGCATGCCTATGGCTGCCAAGACAGCCTGTTATGACAGCATGCAAACACACAGAACTCCAGGGCATTTCCCCTCTCTGCTGCCCCGGCACACTTCTGGACTAACTACCACTGGCACCAAAACTGGGAGGGGAAGGGAGCCATGCTCCCGCCCCCCAGCTTTTTAACAAAAGAATTATAAGTGCAGAATTCATGTCCCCCACAGATTTTTTCCCCTGCAGAATAATAGATTCTACCAGAGAGGCGCTGCAAAGGTCCCCGCTTCTACAAAGGTCCCGCAAGAATAGGAGAGATACTAGTAAAACTTAAATCTTAAAAACTTATTTCACTGTTTTCTTCTCTGTCTCCATTTTGAATTTGACATGGAGGGGGGTGAGGAGAGGCAAAGTGATGCCAAGAGGTTGGCAGGAGAACCACCATTAGTGGATACATGCTGTTAGCTGGCATTTGTAATAACTTTTGCATAGATTCATAAAGCGGAAATCCCTCCCATTCCTATATTAACAACAAACATGGAGCCAGAAACCTACCAGGCTTACAAGGCCTCTCTTGTTTCTGCTGCTGGTTCTGTAGCAGGCTGCTCCTCCAGGGAGTATCAAAAAGCTCCTCCAAGTACAGCCCCAGGCTGTGCTGCAGCTGCTCTGGCAGTAAAGCCTCCTGGGGGACTGGTGTCATCACCAGAGACACTTTGGTGGCCTGATTTGGCACCTAAGGCTCCCAAATATTCTGATGCTTGATTCTGGGGTCAGCAGGTCAGCATCCTGACTGATCAGGTCATCATGCACTGGGTCAAACTCCTCATAAAAGGAGCAGGACAACAGCAAGTTCCCAGAGCTGCGGGTAGTGCTTGAGCCATTTAATCCTCTCCCTGCACTAGTCATTGGTCTGGTGAATCTCCAGTGCTGTCAGCTTCTTTGCAATTAGCTGGTATACGTGGTCATTCCTGGAACTCTTACTAAAGTCAAACTGTTTGCTTGCCTTGCACCAGAAATTCACCACAATCTGGCTGTGCTCCCATGACCAGGAAGTAGTGTGCTTGGCAAAGGACTCTTCTGGTAGCCACTGTAAACTCAAGAGAAGGTTCACTGTGTTTGCAGCTCAGCAGTCAGAATAAAATGGAAGGGTTAAAAGCCCAGCAGCTGTGCTCTTGGAGAAGGAGGCTTGCTTCCATTTCCTGAAAGTCAATTGGCTACTCTTGGGATAGAGAGGACAAAGAACACTGGCCCATGGGATTGTGGGATAGCATTGGTGGACTCTCAGGGTCCATATTTGGGTGGCCTGGGCCTGAGTTGTGCCCACATTGCAAAATGATTAAGTTTGGGCCCAAGTCCCAGTACGATGTGGGCTCAAACCCTCCACCCCTACAGAAGCTTGGGGACCAGGCCTGACTCAGAAGGAATTGTGAGTAGACAGAAAGAGAGATTGGGCTCAAGCCTGAGTCTTAACCACAGCTTACACTGCAGTGTAGACATACCCAGGATCTAAAATGGGTTTAGAACTCAGGAGCAGATATATATGTGCAAAACTCCCATTGGCATCAATGAAAGCTACATGCACACACCTAAGGGGATGATTGTGCCAGGTGTTCTTGGTTCTCTGTTCAGACTGCACATCTTTCTAACATTAGACCTATTGTATACAACTAAGTGTCAGTTGTGTCAGAAAGAGACACCATACGTACAATTACGGCCACACTATTATTATAGATATGTATGATAGTAGTACTTAGAGGTCCTGACCAAGATCAGTGTTCTGTTGTAGTATGCACTGCAGAAAAACATTTTGGCAGGCATTCTCTGCCCTGAAGAGTTTATGATCTAAAACACAAGACAGGCAAAGGGTGGGATAAAGGAACGGTTGTTATCTCCATTTTAGAGATGGGAAACAGAGGCACAGTGCTCAAAGATTAAGTGCTCAACTGTCCAAGCACACAGAGGGAACCTCAAGTAGAGCTGGTAATGGAACCGGGAGCTCCCAAGACCCAGCCCAAGACCACCTTTCCTCTAACAAACCATACTCCTCTATATTTCACAATTGGTACTGTATGCCATATCTCATGTTACAAGAAATCAGTACAGAGACTCTGACAAATTCTTATCAACAGGGTCAGAAAAATAAAATATCTTCCCACAGAAAATTTCAATTTTTTGGCAAAAAACTGAAACATAAAATTTTCAGCTGAAAACTGAAAAATTGTGCTTTAGGAATGTGGCCATGCTGTCTCCTGGGAGTTTTAGTTTGGGTCCTCATGCCCTCATTCTCCTTCTTGGCTGCACTCCCTTCCTGGGATACATCTCCTTTGATGCACCACCATTTCTCCCCTCTTGCTGAGCCACACAGAGCATCATTGGAATCCATGGTTATGGAGCATCATGGGAAATGTAGTCTGTCTGGTGAACCTGGTCCATAGAGGAGAATAGGGGCATGAGGCATCACAGTGGCAGATACTTTTCATGAATTTTGTTTAGTTTTGTTTTGTTTGTTTTTCAGTCAAAAAACAGTTCTGATAGAAAATTTTGACCAGCCCTACTAACAACACTTATCCATCATCTTTTTTACTATGCATTGCTATAGTGTCTTTCAGCCAAGCATTTCAGAGCACCATAAAAATATTAAGGTTAGACTGTGACCAGCTCTCCTGCAGGTGTGCAAGGAGACTTCCACCCATTTGCATGCCCCTGCAGCAGTTGCATGTGCCCCTAAACACAGGGAATGCTCCATCCTGGTGACCCCCTGGGATGCAAAGCCACACCGAATGGGAAATAGACTCGTGGGAAGGAGGTGGGGCAATGATCCCACAGCCCTGCCTAAGCAAGGATGACCACTGACTCAGCATTAGCTGGCTGCACAAGAGAACACGTCCTGTATCCCCCTGAAAAGGAATGGTGACATACATGTGAGAGCTCCATGAAGTGCAATACCTCCTGGTGCTCTCCTCCTGGGGCAATGCAACTCCACCTTGCCATGACTACAGGGCTATGTTAAAAAAAAACAAACCACTATACAGCCCTAGTGACATCAGCCTCAGTTTACCTTTCCAGAACGTTATGATTATCCTTATTATAAAGACAGGGAAACTGAGGTACAGTAAAGTGCTATGGTCCTGGTCATATAGTTAGTCTGTGGCAGAGCCAAGAATAGAACACAGATCTCCTGATTCCCAGTCTCTTGCTCTAAATGCCCTGACCTACTTGCTAACTAAATATGGGCACAGAACACCAAAACAATTTCTCCGAGGACTTCAGTTAGCTATAAATAATGACAATCCCAAAAATAGCTCTCTAGCACTTTCACGCACTGACTAATGTGACTTGCATTCATTGTATCATTTCTCACATGGGAATTTCCCTCTAGCATCTGTTGCTGCAGCTTCTGCAGCATGAGGAATGAAGTGCTGGGCTCTTACACACCATTTTCCTCATTTCATTTATTTTGGATTTGATAGGGAAAACACATGCCATTAGAGGCATACAGCCTGATAACTATTGGTTTACATGACAATGATCCAATAAACTCTATCCGCAGCCAGTTCATTCTGGTTCTGTAACACCATCGGAGGTTTTGGGTTTTAAAGAAAGTCTTTCAAGAAATGCTCCAGCCTAGACCCAGGCTAGTCAAGGCTTTTGAAAAACAGGGTTAGAGCAATTTAGCTGTGCATGACTTGCCTAGCTTAGCCCCACTGTCCAACACAATCATACCTATCCATTTCACAGACCCACTGTAGGAAGCCGCTGTGGCCTCCCACGGAGCCAGAGCCTGAGGAAGGACGCCCGCGCTCTGATTGGCTCAACTCACACCCTGCCCTGGAGTCTGCCCGGCAACAAAGGGCCTGGGCCGGGATAGGACAACCCGGCCAGGCCAATTGGCTGCCGCAGGGCGGAGCCCCAACAGGAAGGGGAAGTACAAAAGCCTGGCCCCTGAGCTCAGTAGTCCCCAGATTGCTGCTAGAGGTGGACGTGCTGCCCTGCCAGCAGAGGCCTAGGCCAGAGCCTAACCGCCGACGAACCCCGGCCCCACCTGGGCCCGGGGATTGGATAGGGCCCTCGAGAAGCTGGACTAGGCAACCCAGCCAGGACGACTGGGCCGAGTTACCCCGACCCCGAGCCGTACTCTGGAACCGCCAGACTGAGCCGAGACCCCAGAGCGGCCCGAGTGGCGGGCACCCCCGGAGGCTGGGCTAGATTTGGAGGAACTGCCGGCCACCGAGCCCCTCCCTACAGCGGGGCTGGACTTGGAGGAGCTGCCCGAGGCCGAGCCGCTCCCCACATCCAACGACCTTGAGGAGCTGCCCCCTGAAGAGGAGCTCCCTGCCTTACCCCCGGTCGATGAGGAAGGACTGACGGCGCTATCCCCGGAGGACCACCTTCGTGGCACGGAGGAGGCAGGTACTAGGGTCAGTGGGGAGGAAGTAGCCCAGGGACAGCCACGGCCTGTGGCTAAAGCCGCCTTATAGCTGGTGTGTTGTGGTGGGAGCCCCGCCGGCACAGTGGCAGCCGCTTCTGCCACTGCTAGGGCCCTGGGCTGGGATGCAGTGGAGACGGGTGGGCCTGCGTCCCCCTCTCCTTCCCCTTTTCCCTAGCCACCCCAGGAGAATTGCTCTCCTGACCCCGCCTGAAGCCGTTGCCTTCTCTGCTCACCCTGCCTAGGGGTTGGAGCAACTGACTCCTGGTTCGCTCGCCCTGCCTGAGGGCCTGAGCGATCTGCCTCTGCTCACTGCCTGCCTGACTCCTGGGGCTCGCCCTGCCCGAGGGCCTGAGCATCTGCCTCCGCTCACCCTGCCTAGGGGTTGGAGCACCTGACTCCTGGTTCGCTCGCCCTGCCTGAGGGCCTAGGGGTTGAGCGATCTGCCTTCGCTCACCCTGCCTAGGGGTTGGAGCACGGGACTCCTTGCTCACTCGCCCCGACTGGGGGCTTGAGTGGCAGACTGAGTGCTCGCCCCCACATATGGGCGAATTGCCTAAACTGACCTCTCGCCAAATGCGAGCTATTCCCCTGTAGGAAGCCGCTGTGGCCTCCCACGGAACCAGAAATGCTTACACCCACACATTAGGGTCACTTTCAGAACAACGTGGTGACAGATGGCACAAACTTGCAAAAGTGTCCAAGGATTCTGGACATCATCTGGGGCTTAAAGAGACCTGATTTTCAGCAGATAGGTGTACATCATCTCGGTATCACAAATTGGGCACCCAAAAATTGAAGCAACCAAAATCATTAGTTGCTTTTGAAAGCTGAGGACAGATAGCAGCATTCTCCTGATCCTATGACGAAGTTGTCTTTGGCTTGTTTGCTGTCGGAATTGCAAGGGAGGGCTTCTGGTTGCACACCATGCAAAAAGGAAGGATCCTGCATGTAGAACCACCTAAGTATCGCTTTATGCAGCAGTTTGCTACGGCAGAGCTTCTGTAACATACATGTCAATAATGTCCTATCATTTCCATTCTACTGATACTTCTCTAACACTTGTGTCACACTCCAGGACAAGATGGGATAGCACTGGTGACAGAATTAGAACGTCACACTGGAGGGCAGCTTCTGCCTGGTCCCAGAGTGCACAGTACACAATGGGAGTTCTTGTGCTTGGATAGTTACTGTTTTCGTCAGCATTGGACTGTGCAAAGGGGGTGGGGAGAACAGGCACAGTGCAGGCAAACAAATAGCCAGATAAACCTGTAGGGAGAAGAAATAGAGAAAAGGATGCAGAGACTGAAAAAGATATGGAGAAAGGAGGATAAGCACAATGAAAGAAAGGGGAACGAGGAAGAAGAGGACAGAGGGTATGAGGGGAAAATTCTGAGGCCAGCGTTATGCAGGTGGTCAGACAGATGATGATGATGTTCCCTTCTGTCCTCAAAACCCATGAAAATCTGTTAAACACAGGGGAAGGAAGGAGAACAGGAAAAAGGGAGAGATGGAGAAAAAGTCTGACTAAGGGAAGAGAAAATAAAATCAGAGTAAAGAAATTTCAGGGGAGGGAGAATGTAGGAACTGGACAAATTGAGTAGGGGAACAGAGAAATGAGTATTTTACAGAGAAAGTACAGATACAAGCAGAAAGGTTTCAGCAAAAATGAATTGGACATTCTAATAAAGCATCAAACATAGAAAGTCAGACTAGGGATATTTAGGCACAAAAAGGAAAAATACAGCATGATATGCAATAGCAGGAAAGAAAAGTGGAGTAATTGCAGGGAAGGGGAAGGAAGACCAAGAGCAGTAGAGATACAGTGAACCAGATTTTTCCAACCAGCCTATACAGTGTACATATGTATGCACATTTTGAGATGCATACACTGATGGGCAATTAGGCAAACAAGAAACGACACATCATTTATATGTATAAATATATGCACACAAGATTAGGTGTGAAAATTTAGAAGCTTATATTTATGCTAGTAAATCTAGTAGTTTTATATATTAAAGAGTTTGATACCAAAACATTAAATGAATAAAGTATTATTTTTAGGCTTAAAGGCATCAGGAAACTTGGCTGGGTAAAAGAAGTGGGTTGTACAACTTAAGTCTGGATGGACAAGTGCGGAGGAGTCCATTGTTCCTATCCATGATGGAGACGGTATTTTCTAGAGCTAGTTGGGAATTATCCATTGGAATGATTTTCTGATACAGATGTAGTTGCTGCAGAACTGAACTTTTCCATAGAAAATTTTTGATTTTGCCAAAAATTTTCAATTTTCTGTTACAAAATGAAATATTTAATTTAGGTTTTTGTATCATTTTGACCCAATTCAGAATATTTCATTTTTCAAACTGACACAAAACATTTACTTTCAAATGAGTTCAACAAAATATTAAACTGCATTTCCCTATCAGTGCATTGCTTTCTGGGAGTTGTAGTTTGGGTAATACTGACCTGACTAAAACCACAGAATTTTGGGTCAGTTCAATAAACCAAAACAAACTATTTTGATTAGAAATGGAAAACCAAAATATTTTGATATTTCCTCACCAAAATTTTTCAGAATTTCCATTCTGCAAAAAATTTAAATAAAAAATTAAAAGCCTTGGGCAATTTTTGATGAAAACAAATGTTGAAATGTCAGAATTCCCACATGATGGCAATTCCAAATTTCACTCTGCCACATGATTACCTCGCTAGCAGAAGATTGATAAATAAAAATATAACTTGCCCAACCTGTCATATACAAAACCAAGCACTTACAAACATGGGAAGTTAAGGATGTTGTAAATCTTAAACTGTCTACATAACTTTATTGATTCTAAATATTTCTTTTTATTTAGAATAAATTAAATGTGTCCACACACAGGCTCTGAGCATACTGCCAACTATTTAAAATTACAAAACCAAGGTGCAGTACAATCAGCTCATCTCTTCATCTAAGCAGGAGCACCTAAATACTAACACCCCAGCACCTCAACCCTGCTACCTCTCCTCAAAGAAAAGTGAAACAAATGGGCCTGAAAGCTGACCAATCCAAACTATTTCAGATGGAAGGAGGGTATTCCTGAAGCAAAGATTTATGACATCCTTAACTTTCCATGCTGTTATGTGCTTGGCTTTGTACATGACAGGTTAGGTAAGTTATATTGTCACTTATCAATCTTGTCTGGTTTCTGAAACCCTTTTTTTGTTTGTTTTGGGAATCAAGAAAAATTACTTAGGCCCTGATCCAACAATGAGATCCATGAGTATGGACCCTGCACACTCCCACTGATTCCAGCTAGTGCATCCTAATGCAGGAATGAGGCTTTAGTTCCTGTTAGCCATGGCAAGCTCTTAATTAATGTTATAATGGCTATGACAATACCAGTTAGGGGTGGCTGAACATTCAGAAAAAATGTATTTTACTGAATAATTTCACAAGTTTTGCTATTGTTCTTTGACTAAATTATCCAATGCATTTATGACATTCATCTAGCTACAGAGTTGGTCAAATACAGAAAAAACTTATTTGCTAAATTTTGTGAACAAAATTCTCCCACTTGTGACTAATTATTAAACTTGACTGATTAATTTACTGAAATTAGTTGACCATCTCCAACCACAGCACTAAATTGACAGAAATCTGATTGACATGGGTAATTTTGTCAACAGATTTACCAAACAATCCTTCTTTTAATTAATAAACCAAATCAATGTATATTAGCGATATCCATTTATGTGCATAGTACAACCTGATAAATGTTAATATTTTCAAAGTGAGCCCTCACTCTAGGGGAAGTCTTTGCTTTAGGGACTCAATCAAATGCCCACTGAAATCAATGGTAGTCTTTCCAGTGATTTCCGTGGGCATTGGAACTGGCCCTAAAAACTCTCAGGATTCAATAGATGAGTTTCTAGAAACTTTTGCAATTATAATGGCAAAGTTTTCTTTTAAATAAATGTTACTTTCAAGAAAGCTTCATAGCACATTACCATCAGACCATGAAATGCTTGGCTGCATACATATCCTTCCACACCAAAGAGAAACCTTCTTATACACTGGAAAGCCACAAATCAGTTTGGGAAATTTTCATGTAAAGCATTGTAAAGGTAATATGGAAATTAACTGTGTGATGGGGCCAGCCCTGATGGCTATAGGAGGGTGCTGGAAGGCATATATATCAGCCCCAGGCTTAGCAAATCTTTGTTCCCTGGGTGATCCAGCTGCGGCCACTCCAGGGCAATTAGGCCAATCAGGCCAGCTGGGGCCAATCAAGGAACTTGCCCCAGCAGTTAAAAGCCTCCCAGTCAGGCAGATGGGGACAGCTGAGAGGGAGTTGAGTAGAGCTGCTACAAGGTGTGGAGTCAGTAGAGGATCCGAGCCCAGCCCAGCCCGGAGGAGAGCCACAAGCTGGGGGGGCTACAGAAGAGCAACCCAGGGAAGGTAGTAGCCCCTTGGACTAAGCTGTTTGAGGCTACTCCTTGCAGGGTCCCTGGGTCGGGGCCCGGGGTAGAGGGTGGGACAGGGCCCCCCCGCTCCCACCCAGCTGCACCACCAGCATAGCCGTAAGGAGCGCAGACCCATGGGGCAAAACAGGCTCACCTTGCCACAACAGATTAGAATAGAAATGTGTTGGGTGAGTTATTGAACAGGACAAGACTGTCCTCCTTACTTATGAGCCAACACATGCAGTATGTTCTTCCTTTACCTTATTCTAATGTGTTTTCCTTAAGGCTCTTTTTCACTTCCTTGTTTTATAAAAATAAAGTAACATTAGTTTATCTCAGTGTTAACAGATGTTGCTAGGGTTGTTTTATTTTGTTTTTTCCCCCCAAGTATCCTGTATCTCTCCATGTCTTTTGCTCTTTCACAGAAGAATTTAGGAGCCTTTTCCAACAAAGAAACAGATAGCTTTACTACACACCCTCACTACCATTAAATAAGCCTAACAGCCATTAAATTATTGCAGCCACTATATTTTTATATATTTAAGAGAGTTGTTCTGCATATCACTGATCCATTTAGCTGGCAGAGATCCTACTGTGGGCATAGGATTAGTACAGCAGGTCTTCAAAGAATCAAAAGACAGTGAAACTGAGACAGTCACTAGTCTACCCCTAACAGACATAACACTGCTGACCAAGCTGAAGATTCAGGAGCAGAGTGACAAGCAATAGCAGATGATTATTAACTATTTCTATTACGTTTTTGTTTCCAGTAGTGCTTCCCACCAAAAGATGGGTCTCTCATGAAGTAGCTAGATCAAAGACAGTGGATCTCTCCCACATGTCTCAATCTGAGTCTCTATTAGTGATGGACAAGTTTCAAAAGCTTGACAGGTTCAATTAAATTCCAATAAGCACTTGGAATGTTTGGCTGTTTTTCTGAAGACAACATGATGAATGCAACATCAAGGAATTGCCCAAGTAGGACCTGATCCAAAGTCCAGTGAGGTCATTGAAAAAACTCATATTGACTTCAGTGGGCTTTGGTTCAGGCCCCTAGAGACAGGGAAATACTACAAAGTATTTCCAGTGAATATTACTCAAGGTTTTTATGTGGATTCTCCTTGAAATCCTTTGTCCCTCAGAACTTCATTCTCAAAGAAACCATCATCAGCTGCTGCCAGGGGCACAGGAGGTAAGTCAGAGCCTTCAACAGCCAATATCTCCCAGGGCCCATAAAAAGACTTGCCCGGAGCACTGGACTAGTCCCAGTAATACAAATATATATGCAACCCACACTTAGACAGTGGGCCTTTCTGTCCCCCCTACAGAGGCTGGTTCACATGGAGGTTTTTGAAGCTGCTAGGAGCTTTGGAATAATAGACTTCGGTCATCTAGATCGATGGTTTATTGTTTTAGAGCCAGAGGTCCCAGGTTCAATCCCCATGGCCCAATTCACCTATGTGTCCACCCTGGCATGCCACAAGTCAGCAGGGAGGGGATTTATGGGAATAACAGTTTCCTTTGTCTCAGATTCACCATACTGTGTTAAATTTACAAAGGCTATATGATCTTGTGGTTATGGAAATGCATTTAATGGGAAAGTTGGTTTACCTAATTATCTTTAAAGCATGTTCCTGACTTTGGCCTAATGCTGTAAGGTGCATTTGTACCCACAACTCATTAACTTCTGAGAGAGTTTTGAGGAGGCAGAGTTGGGACAGAAGTGTAGTAAATCTATAGCGACCTAATTAACTAACTAGTTGGTACAGTGTTTTCAACATATAAAGCATGATAAAAAATGTCAAATATTAATTACAAAAGAGATGCAAAATATGCACTAACAGTGATTCGTTGCCAGGGTAAAATCATGACAAATTTAGCAACAAATGGGTCATATTTTCCTCCAGCATTACACATCATTCAATTCCATTGCGTTCAATGGTATTGAAACAGATTTATGGCAGGGTAGAATTTGGTCCATTGACTGCAACAGTCTGAACACAGTTATGATGTGCTGTAAAATAGAGTATGTATGAAGAGCTGAACACGGATGTGAAAAGACCGAACTGACACATATTCTCATTAGGGAACGAGTGCTGACATTCTTTTATCCAAACAAAGAACTAGTGTCTACTGGAGGGATGGCCTTGGGCAGTATTTCTTGAGGAGAACAGAGGCATTTGGTTTGTTCTAACATATGTTGTAAGAGCCCAGACAGACCAAGCAAAAAAGATAATCTATCTGAAAAAGACTATTTAGGCCTATCTTGTGGATGGGACCAGAAGGCTAGAATGTATGGATTACACATTGGTTACTAAAATAGAAACCAATTGCCAACTTTTAACAACAGCAGCAAAAAAGAACCTGAAAGAACCCATGAGTTCTTTCCTATGGCCTCTCACAAAAAACATGATTCAGATTTGATATTAAGACCCAGAAAGTACATGGAAATGCATTATCTCATTTTAGCCTATATGGGGGGAAATTGTAACACTATAGAGGTTTCATATGGCAGCTACCAACACTTGCAGTAGCAACACAGCTGAAAAGAGGCATGGAAGGAAGAAGAGGCCTGAAGGGTAGTTCTCAGTGTGCATCTAGTTAAGAATAAAATTATTCAAAAATAAATGTTGCTACTTACATGTCTGTAATCACTAAAGAGCAAGAATTTTCTCTGAGAAACTTTATTCCTCATAGGAAACACACTGAGGAGTGCCCATAAGGTACATTTCTCCCCTTTTACTCTTGGTGCAACTCTGGCAGCTAGAAACATTGCTAGCAATCAAGGAGCACCCACATTTCCTACATTTACCTTGAACTTCATTTGATAGCATTTGACTGTGAGCAATTAATTCGTTGACTGGATTCTAAGCAGAGCACTACAATAGGACATCACTTTTGGAATATCCTATTCTGTTTGATTATTAGTCTTTGCATCTAAATGGAAGTACTGGATACACTGTTCATCCATCATTCCCAAGTTATGATCTATTTTCTCTTGCTTTCTTATCTTCCTCAGACTTATCACAAAAGTTAAGGTGGGTGTGCAAAGATGCAGGTGAGATCTGGTCAAATTATTCATTCTGAACCACATCTTGTCAAGAATGTAACCACTTGTTTAATTACAAATCATTTGCGAACCAATCTTAGGGCTTGATCCTACAATCAGGTAGGCACACAAGTAACTTTCCACAGGAGTAGTTCCACTGAAGTCAACACGACTCCTTGCTTGTGTAAAGTTACGCATGAGTGTTTGCAGGATGAGGGTCCCACTTGTCTCTGAAAGCATTTGCCAATTAGTTTATACAAACTATTTTCAAACTCTAGGTTGTTTACAAACTGTTCACTTTGTATGGTTGGTTACCTAATTCACATAGCTTTGATTCTGCTCTCTAATTGGATGACTGAAATATTTTAAACAGGAAACAAACGAACAATGAATAATGCTCCTTGGTAAGAATTTGTGGACAAGTAATCATTCGTATTCAAATTTTGGAAAACCAAAAGATTAATGAACATTATTTTGAATATCCAGTAATTGTCCAGCTACTCATGAACAGCAATCAGTGATCCCACAAATCAGGAACACCAAATGCAGTGCTTTTATTTGTAAAAATTTCATAAATCAAGGCTTTTTTTTTAACATTATCCAGTCAGCTTTAATACAGACACCAAAATTATCTCCTCTAATCCATAATAATGACAGCTATTAACATACATCTTACTTTGTCTGCAATACTGGGATTCCAACAAGAGACTGTTTAGTAACATGCAATAGAGTGTGAATCTTTTTTTTATCTATACTTAACTGAACAATTCAACCTCCCATTATAATATACTGTCATCTAGAATTTGAAATTAGAGTGATTATGAAGTGTTCTACTAAGTGCAAAATTTCTAATTTTTGGATAACAATTAATACAGTAACAATGTTCTACTTTTGCTAATACATATAGTAAAATTCAAATGAGATGGAGAAGATTAGCATAACTTTAGTGAAAGACTGTAACGCTCATGTTCATGAAGCATTCCATGTCTTTTGATCATAGAAGATTAGGGTTGGAAGGGACCTCAGAAAGTCATCTAGTCCAAACCCCTGCTCAAAGTAGGACCAAACCCAATTAAATCATCCCAGCCAGGGCTTTGTCAAGCCAGGCCTTAAAAACCTCTAAAGATGGAGATTCCACCACCTCCCTAGGTAACCCATTCCAGTGCTTCACCACCCTCCTAGTGAAAAAGCTTTTCTTAATACCCAACCTAGACCTCCCCCACTGCAACTTGAGACTATTGCTCCTTGTTGTGTCATTTGCCACCACTGAGAACAGGCTAGCTCCATCCTCCGTGGAACCCTGCTTCAGGTAGTTGAAGGCTGCTATCAAATACCCCTTCAGTCTTCTCTTCTGCAGACTAAATAAGGCCAGTTCCCTCAGCCTGTCCTCATGAGTCGTGTGTTCCAGCCCCCTAATAACTTTCATTGCCCTCCGCTGTACTCTCTCCAATCTGTCTACATCCTTTCTGTAGTGGGGGGCCCAAAACTGAATACAATACTCCAGATGTGGCCTCACCAGTGACAAATAGAGGGGAATAATCAATTCCCCCGATCTGCTGGCAATGCTCCTACTAATGCAACCCAATATGCCGTTAGCCTTCTTGGCAATAAGGGCACACTGTTGATTCATATCCTGCTTCTTGTCCCCTGTAACCCTCAGATCCTTTTCTCAGAACTGCTGCCTAGTCAGTCAGTCCCCAGTCTGTAGCAGTGCATGGGATTCTTCCATCCTAAGTGCAGGACTCTGCACTTGTCCTTGTTGAACCTTATCAGATTTCTTTTGGCCCAATCCTCCAATTTGTATAGGTCATTCTGTATCCTATTCCTACCCTCCATTGCATCTACCACTCTCCCCATCTTATTGCCATCTGCAAACTTGTTAAGGGTGCAATCCACCCCATCATCCAGATTATTAATGAAGAAGTTGAACAAAACCTGCCCCAGGACTGACCCCTGGGGCACTCCACTTGATACCGGCTGCCAACTGGACATCGAGCTGTTGATCACTACTTATTGAGCCTGATGATCTAGCCAGCTTTCTATCCACCTTATAGTCCATTCATCCAACTCATATTTCTTTAACTTGCTGGCAAGAATACTGTGAGAGACCATATCAAAGGCTTTGCTAAAGTCAAGATATATCACGTCCATCGCTTTCCTCACATACACAGAGCCAGTCATCATAGATTAGGCAATCAGGTTGGTCAGGCATGACTTGCCTTTGGTGAATCCATGCTGACTGTTCCTGATTACCTTCCTCTCTTCAAGTGCTTCAAAATGGGCTCCTTGAGGACTTGCTCCATTATTTTTCTGGGGATTGAGGTGAGGCTGACTGGTCTTTAGTTCCCCGGATCCTCCTCCTTCCCTTTTTAAAAGATGGGCACTATATTTGCCTTTTTCCAATTGTCCAGGACCTCCCCCAATCAACACAAGTTTTCAAAGATAATAGCCAATGGCTCTGCAGTCACATCAGCCAACTCCCTCAGCACCCTCGGATGCATTGCATCCAGCCCCATGGACTTGTGCATGTCCAGCTTTTCTAAATAGTCCTGAACTTGCTCTTTCACCACTGAAGGCTGCTCACCTCCTTCTCATACTGTGCTGCCCAGTGCAGTAGTCTGGGAGCTAATCTTGACTGTGAAGACAGAGGCAAAAAAAGAACTGAGTACTTCTGCTTTTTCCACATCATCTGTCACTAGGTTGCCACCCCTATTCAGTAAGGAGCTTACACTTTCCCTGACCTTCTTGTTGCTAACATACCTGTAGAAACCCTTCTTGTTACCCTTCACGTTTCTTGCTAGCTGCAGCTCCAGTTGTGCTTTGGCCTTCCTGATTTCATCCCTGCATGCTCGAGCAGTATTTTTATATTCCTCCCTAGTCATCTGTCCAAGCTTCCACTTCTTATAAGCTTCCTTTTTGTGTTTAAGTTCACTGAAGACTTCTTTGTTAAGCCAAGTGGGTCACCTGCCATATTGCTATTCTTTCTGCACATTGGGATGGCACTTTCATTATGACTTGAAACTTCTGCATGCTAAGACCTGTTTTTTATATATATATAACTGTTTTGTTTTCTACAAACTGTTATGTTATCTGAAAAACTGAGAAAGGATAAATGCACCTTTCATAAGCTAATGGCATTTGTAGCCTGTATAACCTTAACTCTGGTCATTTATGTGTATGCATTACAACTCAGTCTTTAATTACATGATCATGACTGTTTTCCATTGGACCGCTGCCTATTTCATGCACATGTTGGATAGAGAATGAGACAGGGTTGTTCAGTGAATTCATCTGGATTGCAGAGCACCTGTTACTGATTCATTGCAGAAATTGTATGGTTTGTAATGATTGAGTAAGGGGTCTGCTGTCAGGGGAAGAATGATTTTGTAGTTAAGGCACTGGACCAGGACATAGGAGATCTGTGGCAGAAGAAGGAATAGAACTCATACTTCTTGTGTGACCTTGGGCAAGTCATTGAATCTCTCTGCCTCAGGTTCCCCACTTGTAAAATGAGGACAATACTTTGACGTCAGTGGGAGGTTATAAAGTGCTCAGAGTCTATGGAAATGAGTTTCATTGAAAAAATATCTTTATTCAGTGCAGGGTTGAGATGGTGTGTAGTCAGTAAGAACTGGAGCCACACACTGAATGATGAGAATAAAAAGCAATATTGATCAGCTGTCTTATTCACTGCTCACTGTCCATTCCATTTACTGCAGGGATCTTGTGGGGAAAAAAGTACGATGTGATCCTGTGTTAAAGACGAATATAATACAAACACCTCGGGGAAGGGGGAATGGAGAAGTTCACTGTGAATGGGGGGCAGAAGGATAGGAGGAGGAGGAAAGGGAGCTACGGAGACTTGGGGTGGTTCCTACAGTATTTCCTTGGTGACTGATGCCTAGTGCAGCCTCATTAGCTGGCACATTGTGCATCAATTCCCTCCATCTCCAGTGCCCTGTTCCATCCCCAACTCTACCCAATCCACCTGGGCAGCTGGTGCACATGCTCCTGCCCTAGCCTGGAGCAACTATCTCTGCTGGGACCCATGGAGGCTGAAAGGCAGCAGTGGGCTAGGCAAAGAAGTCTGCTTGCTCCCTGGCAGTCTGCCTGATCTCATGTGCCATGATGGTGGCCACTCCAGCTCCTTTTCTGTCCCATCCTCACCTCCACTCCCCCCACATGTGCTTGTGGGGGCAGAACATAGCCAAATCCTGCTCTCAACTCTGCAAGATACTGGGGAGGGCGGAAGATACTTAGATCTGCCCTCCACATATTTCCATTGCAGGCCCCCTGCCCCACCGATTCTGCCATCCTGATAAACACAGAGGGGCAAAGGTTATGCAGGCAACTTTTGTCATTTGTGACATTTTAGTGCTTCACTTTAAAATCTTAACATTCTTTTAATGCCATTTCTAGAACAGAACACACATTATAAATATGTAGCATTTATACATATACATAGATATGTATGTATAATACAGCCTTGTCATGACCTTCCTGCATTTACATCACAATGCAAACATCATAAAACCACCATCATGGTATTGGGCCATAAACATCACAACATCCACCCACCCCCTAACAAGCTTAATTCATTTCTTGGAGGTGGCACTCCAGAAAAATAGTGGAAAATGGTCTGGAGGGTGGCAAAAGCTGGAGAGTAGCATGGGGAGCCAAACAGCCCTTCTTTGCTTGGGGCCTTGAGAGGTATCTGCACTTGATTAAAACATGTTCTACCCATCTCAGATACATACATCTCAACCCAGGATAGGCTCCTGTAACCACGCTAGTCAATCCAGACAGCTTAATCCATTACTTAATGCATTACTCAGATTTCAGGAACAGGAGGTATGTGATCTAGAGTCAAGTTTTGTTATACATGGATGAAAATAATAATCCTAAATAAAACAGTTGGGAACTGCAACTGTGAGACAAGATTCACTATTTTGAAAATGATGCATGTTTAAATGTTTTCTAACAAGTAATTTAAAAAAATATGTTGCTCCTCTTAGTTAACATCTTTTGACTGACAATCATACCAAAGTACTGACTAACAGAAAGCTACCCCAGTCAAAAGGAAGCCATGGGCCTTCTCCTCTCTTCTATTTCAGAAACCAAAAATGATGCTGGGAAATTGCTATGGTCACATAAAAGCATAAAGAACCCAAGGCAGCTCATTAGAAAATTGACAAGTCAGATAAAACCAAAATTATACATGTCTTAGTTAATGCAAGAAAAATCATTCCCAATATGTTGTGGTCAAGTTTGCCATTCTAGAAAACAAATCTGTGTTTGGATCTTTTGGAGTTAATTTGATGATTATTTAAAAGAGTTTGCCTGGCTGCAAGTTTTATTTGTTATTCACCCGGAAAAATTACCCCAGGGATGGAAGTGGTGTGGAGCTTAAGAAAATGCATTTTTAAATAATAAAATACTTCTCTAGTGTGAGCAGGAGCATTTGTCACTCCTTGTTCCCTCCCTGTTTGTAACTGGAGCCACTGTTCTTGTGGAAAGGATGACTGGTCTTTTCTGAGACCAGGCTCAATGTTTCCCAGTGATGTTCTGCACTCTACTGCCTTCACCCTGCTGAGGTTTGTCTGCACAAGAACACTGAACTGTTATCAGGAATGTTAAGATTTTGTCACGGTTATATTTAGTGAAAGTCAGGGACAGGTTACGGGCAATAAACAAAAATTCACGGAAGCCCCAACCTGTCCCTGACTTTTACTAAATAACTCTGACAAAATGGGGCTGAGTGAGAGGGGGTGGGGGGTGGATGGGAGCCCACGCCTCTCGGGGACTAGGGGGGTGGTCCAGCACCAGAGTTCCCCATCACCCTGAGTGGCTCGGCACTCCGTGTCCCCCTGCCATCCACAGCAGCTTGGAGCTCCAGGGCCAGCTGTGGGGAACTGTAGGGCCATTCCTGACTGTAGTGATTGGGAGCTGCGGGTCCCCCTGCTGCCCATGGTGACTGGGAGTAGAGGGTCCTTCCACTGCCCATGGTGGCTTGGCTCTCCAGGGATTGCAGCTGGGAGCTGCAGGGTCCCGCCGCAGCCCACAGCAGCAGGGAGCTCCCTCTGTGTAAGCTCCAAAGCTTGTCTCTCTCACCAACAGAAGTTGGTCCAGTAAAAAAATATTACCTCACCCACCTTCTCTCTAATAAAAAGAGACGGTAAGGAATTTTTTGATAAAACCATTTGTCAGAAAATGCCAAGTCATTCAAACAAAAACTGTTCACAGTAATGTACTATGTTCAGTGAAAGTTTCTTCAAGTCCAGGATGGAATTCCAGGTCAAACCAGAGACCCTCAAGTTCCAGAATAGCCAACTGCCTGGTGGCCAGGACACTCACCTGGGATGTGGGAAAGTTGGGTTCAAGTCCTTGCTCCAAATCAGCCAGGCTATTGCCTAGTCTGGGGTCTCACTCACATTTTTTGTCGAAAAACTTAGAATTGCCTCCATTTCATCTCGATGAGGAATAGGGAAAACTCTGGAACCCTTCAAAATATTTGCAGGACTGGAAAACCATTTCCCACTCAGCTCCGGTAATAAGTTTCAGTGTTGCAGCCAGGGAAATTGGCATGCCATACAATCTCAGCATAGGTTTGTAGGATTTTGTTGTTTGTTTCTTTCATGTCTGTATGACTTTCATTTTCTGCCATCAGTACTCAAGTTTCCACCTCTCTCTCTTCATTTGGTACAAGGAGTGAGAAAACCAAGGAGAGCTGTGATGGCCCTTTGGAGTCAGTGTATCAATGGTCAAGGATAGCATACAAAGATTATTCTGCACCAGATCCTCGACTCCTTGTCCTGGGGGTGGGGCATTGCTGTCCTTTAGGAGGCTTGGGAATTTGATGGAGTCCATGATCTTCATGATTGAATCAGGATCATGGGTCTTACTTGTTACCTGGAAGAGTTTTATCCATTGCCTGAGTGAGGTAATGATCTGTCCAAAACAGTGGCTGGGTTTTGATGGTCTTGATATTGACATCTAATCCAAAGACCAGGTTGTCCAAGGCTGTGTAGGTTGGACAAGAGATGACTGGTGAGAGTCCTAGGGATGCAACTGAGGAAATAAGTTTTGGGGGTTTTTTGTCTGCAGCCTTGACTTGAAATCTCCAAGAGAAATCTGGGGTATTTCACAATGATCACTGAGAAGATATCAGTGAGCTCCTTTATGAATCCTTTAGTCTATGGTGCCCTGTCAATGAGCACAAAATCTGTGTTAGCTTTGGCTCAGGTTTCTATTATCAGATGAATGAATTTTGAACCTTCCGATCAGCCTCTATTGAAGCTGCCAAATTCCACCCCAAAAGAACTATCCAGGAAGGTAAACCACTTTATCAATCCTGAGTGCCTAAGCACCAAGCACTGCAAAGAACTATCATCATACTTGTTTGGGAAGCCTTGCCAAATAGCATGGCCCCTCTCCACCTATATCTACAGACCAAGAGTTGGCCTGCATTCCCAGAGCTCAGTACATTCACTCACCAAGAAGTTCTGGACAGCCAAAGGCATCTCAACCAAAGACCTGTGAATCCAGCCTCTGTCCCTCCTGGCTTGTTAAAAAGAGTCACGAGCAACTGGTGCCACTCCTGACTGAAACAGACAATGTCTCATTCAGGGAGAAAACCTTCCCTTGATCCTTCAAACACACAATAGTCCGAACTACACTGAAGAAACCCACATTGGATACATCTGTTCTAGCCAACTACTGCCCAGTGTCAAACTCTCTGTTCCTGAGCAAGTTCATAGAGAAGCTAGACAAATGCAGACTATAGTACCATCTAACTGAAACTAATATTCTAGACATGGCAAAATCTGGATTCAGACCAGGATATGGAAATGAAACCATTTTAATGGAATTGATGGCTTATCTCCTCCTGTCAATGGAGAGAGGACACACATCCATTCTCATTCTCCTGGACCTCAGCAGCATTCGACATTGTTGACCATGAGACACTGCTGTCTTGTCAGACAGGCAGCGATGGTCCATGAGTAGTAATGGGAACTGCAGCTCCACCACTAGCCCTCTCACTTGTCCCACTTGGATTGGTTCCTTCTCCACTCCTACTCAATGTCTACATGCAGCACTACATGAACTGGTCAGAGAACATGGACTCAAGTATCAGCAATATGCGGACGATACACAGCTTCATCTATCCTTCATCACATATGACCATTACCATTAGGAGGGCCCAGTGCTTGGACAAGACCAGCTCATGAATGTAGAACACCTGGCGGAAGCTGGACCAGAACCTGAGCAAGAAAGATGTGATGCTGGTGGGCAGAGGAGATCATTTTGAAGAGTTTGCAGCCATGATGCAGTCTCCTTTGTTTTAAGCTGCACACCCACAACTGGTCAGTGCAGTCCGTAGCTTAGTACTCTTAGATTCCTCACTGACACCAACCTCTCACATAGCAGCATCTCCAAGTAATGTTTTCTATAATTTCCGGTTGGATAGGAGACTCCATCCTTTCTTGGTGGATGATGACCTGCCATCAGTTATTCATGTCTTTGTCACCTCTAACCTAGACTACAGAAATGTGATATATCTAGGAACAAAGCCATCAGCCCTTAAGAAACTTCAGCTAGTACAGAACACTGCAGCACATCTCCTCACCAATACAGGCTACCGCAAGCACATCAAAGCTGTCTGCCACTTTCTGCACTGGCTTTCCATAGAATATCGAGTCAAGTTCAAAGTCTTAGTCAGTAACTTCAAGGTGTTCCATTGCCTGGGCTCAGGGTATCTAAAAGACTATAAAATTCTGGATGAAGACCATAGTCAACAACTGTGCTACTCTAAAACAACAGAACTTTTTACATAAGGGTAAGGCTCATCTGTGCAGGAGACAGAGTTTTCTTGGTGGCTGGTCCAAGACTGTGGAACAAAATCCCCCAGAAATTGAGGACCAACACAAACTTCACCACCTTCCACTCCGAGTACAAGGCCCACTTGATTTTACCTAATATGAATGCATAGCAGCATGTACATAAAATTAAAAAAATATCCTACCAAAACTGAACAGTCCATTGCACACACAATTCTCCTCCTGGGATGAGAATAAACCACACATGACAGATGCTGGTCATGTCACTTAATGTAAACTGGAAGGTGTTCAGATACTATTGTGATGAGGCTGGTATAATAATCTATACAGAACAGAAGATAAGCATTTAGGGGAAAATCCTAAACTCAGCACTTGGCCTGAGTAGCCAGGTGCTGGGTAGCTGCACAGGAGAGGGAAAAGGGAATCTCTCAGAGCAGTTGCAGAGCTGCGCCATGGAGACTACTACACACCTGTAGAAGCCTCTGTAACACCTTATGCATATCCCTTTCCCACATTGTGAGGGGAGGCTGCGTGGATCCATGTGGCAACAGATCTTCCATTCCCATCCTCTCCCAGTGCCCTCTGTCTGTTAGCTCCACACAAGCAAACCTAGTCTGTGTGCTCTCTCTCTCCTCCAGACACCTGTTTTTTGATTGAAATATAAAAACTTGTTCCCTGTATGCCAGAAATAACATATTTTGAGGTTAAGAATTCAAACTGTTCCAGGCAGACTTGCTGTCTGACTGTTCTAGACAGTGCTCACTTTGCACAGAAGGCAGCCCAGCCCTCAGAGGCATTCACTGTCTATCTGAGGTACTCACACAGTCCCCATCACTGCAGTATCTGACCGCTTCACAATCGTATATGGATTCATCACTCAGCATGGCTGCCCACATACCAAATGTAAAGTGTCCCTATTTTTCCCTCTCAAGTTCTGGAGGGTGCACAGCTGGCCTTCAGGAGCCTGTAGCTCCTTTCTTTTCACTTTTCTTCTTCAAGGGTGGAGAATAAATGACCACCTTCCTCCAAAATTCCCTGGGTGAAGCACTGTAACAAGACAGGGCTTCTCACCCACCTGCAAGAGGCCCACTGCCATGCCCACAGTCTCTTTTAGGAAGGTTTATTGTTCCAAACTTTAGCATCCTGCTTGTTCTTTCTGCTTCTGTGCTCTGATGCCTGAGCTCTGCCACCAGGCTTTTCTCCCTGGAGGCCCTTTTTCAAAACAGTTCCTCTCAGGTTCTCACTGCCTCTCCTCCCAGGAGACTCTGGCAGTTCTGCTGCTGCTCCTGCTTCCTGCAGCTTCCTAGTTCAGACTAACTAGGCCTCCCTTTCTTCCACAGGCTCGGATGCCTGCTTTTAAAGCCTAATCTGGATCAGCTGATCTGCACAGGTGCACTGGCCCTGCTCCATCTGAAAGGGCCAGTGTCACACTGTGACAAGCAATTTCTGTGATGAGCTACCTGCACTCCCTTTTTTTCTACAGTGGGACTAGAAAGTCCTCTGTGGCCCCCATACTTCCCAGTACACATTGACTCTTTAACTAATAGTGGGTGTAGGGGGACAATCTCAAATCCCCATCCTATGACCTGATTCTCCTTTCACTTAGCCCTGGTCTACACTTACCTGGAGATTTGGCAGCAGTCGATGGGAGTTGCGCAAACTACGCAGAGTAGCTTGCGTAACTCATGTCGACTGCTCTGCTTCCTTTCTGCACGCTGTCTACACTGCGCTGTGCTGTTCCCGTCGACACAGCAATACGCTACTTGAGGGGGTGGTTTACCAACGTCGACTTCCTGATTGATTGAGCGGGTCTACACTGACCGCTCAATCGATCCAGAAACATCAATCTGGCGGCGGCGAATTTGCCGCCGTCAGTATAGACATGGCCTTACCCCCATGTAGGTCAGTAGTAACTCTATCATAGAGTTCACTACGTGTGAAACTGGCACATGTGAGAGGGAAATCTGGGCCCTTAGTGAATTGAAGCATGGCCCTTTATATACTAGGATGCCTAAACTGCACATAGTGTTGAAGAGCCTGAGTGCAACGGCAGCAGTGAGATGGGAGCAGCATTTCTGCTGTAGAATGGAGGATGCAGGCAAGCCATCTGTCTCCTCCCTCTCCACTGGCTAGAGAGAAGCACATTAGAAAGATGGGCCTGCTAATCAGTCTCCCTAAAAGCAGGAGGGGAGAGTGAGGCAGCTGGTTGCCCCGCCAAAGACACTAATATGGTAAGGATAGATGGTCACTTGTTCTCTTCTCTTGCTCAGAGAAGAAAACTCAAAGTAAAATGGGGACCTGCAGCTGGCTGTGGAGAGAATCCCAGGACCTGCAGGGGTGCAGAGAAATGGTTGGACTTTCCTATCCCCTTCTGGAAAGAGATCGATGGAGGCAGAAGAGGCTCAGCATAGAATTTCAGCACTTTCCAGCTAGAAACCAAAAGTGCTTAAGCTTCATCTTTACAGAAGCTCAAAAATGACTCAGTTTGAGTTATAAAAATGGACCAAGGTCAGCAGGATTTCCTATTTCATCTGAGCTGTTTTGCTCATCAGTATTATATATTACATAGTAAAATTATCTCTTACAGTTGAAAATGAGCAATACTGAAAAGCGAGGCAGAGAAATGGCAGTCTTGGAACAGACATCTAGAAGACTAACAACAAGTTGAACTGTTTTACAGCATGTGCCTATTTACAGCCATATGGGATAAAATGCATGTGCTTGTGAAACCCTGCATACATATGTTACTTATGAGAGAGACAGCATTTTCTTAAAGGAACATACACATTAGTTTGTCATATGATTTTCGTTCATGATGCAGTTTTGTTAAAGAGAAAAATACATATCACCCACCTGATATGTTTTCCTAGGTTGTAATACTGATATTATTATAACCATGTCTTACAGATCAGGATAGCTAAGCATGTGTCAGCATTTCCATTACAATCATCCCTTTTCAGAAGTTTTTGGATGAAGCAGGATGAGCAAGGGTCTATTTAGGGACAGAGCTTGAATTTATTTACTTCTGTTAAATCAAAGGAACATTGCCCAGGCATTTAGGACCCAAATACAACCTACCTTGACTTAAGTCCTTCTCTGTAAGTTTCTAGTCTTTGTGCAGCAAAGTTTTTGGTGGTGGGATTACAGCTACCTCTTGCTAAATAGGGGAAAAACAGTTGTCAAATATAATGATTTTTTCGTGAGTCTTACAATATATAGGGGGTTTCTTAAAGCCCCAGCTCCTTGATTCATGTGATGATGTGAGAATCTCAGCTTTCATTTAAAAAAAATGAAGTTTCTGGCCCTCATAGTTGAAGAATAAAACCCAACAATGTGAACTCTAAGGGTTTGTCTACACAGCAAAGAAAAATTCACAGCTGGCCTGTGCCAGCCAACTGAGGCTTGCAGGACTTGGGGTGCAGGGCTGTTTCATTGCTCTGTAGACTTCTGGGCTCCAATTGGAACCCAGGCTCTGGGACCATCCCTCCCCACAGGATCCTACAGCCTGGGCTCAAGCCCGAGCCCAGAAGCCTACACAGCAATGAAACAGCCCAGCAGCCCCAACCCCGCAAGCCTGGGATGGCTGGCATAGGCCAGTCACAGGTGCCTAGTTGCTGTGTATACAAACACTTAAGGTTCCAACACCAGAAATCAAATAAAAAGAACCTCAAATGTATTAGTTTTTTAATCCAATGATTTTTACCTGGTCTCTTGAGGTTCAGAGGACTGACATGATTTTTAAAAGCTCGGAGTCAGCAATATTGAAAATACATTTAACAGATAGAAACATACATAACTTTCAGATGCTGTCTGTACTACAACTGTAATTGAATCAGGGGACCCTGGGCTACAACATCTTTAAAAGTTGTAGCATAGACAGAAACTAGCCATGTCAGTAACAGTCATAGGTTTTAATTCAAATTATGAGGACATGGTTAGGTCCCATCTACATTACAATTCTTAACCAAGTTATAACTGGGTCTCCCTGTTTCAGTTATTACTGTACTGTAAACAGAGACTTATTGCTACTCACTATAAACAGGTGAGCCTTGAAAGGAAGTGACCTGGATAGACTGGATTGAGTTCTACTGAAAACTGTCTCAGGAACATTTAGTTAAAGGCAACTATTTAGCAAGGATCTATTGCAAATAAATATCTCTTAGTATTCCAGCAAATAAGAATTTCTAAATAGTTCAGCTGTCAAACCACATCCAATCCATGTCCCTTTAACCAGTGAAAGTATTTTGACAGTATCCTTTTAAATTGATTCAAACAAGGAAATTCAGACCTAAGGATGAAATTCTGCCCTTAATTACACCATTATACATCGTGCCTAGGTATTATGTACAGCAAATATGTTATGTAAAATTGCATGTTGAGATTACGGCGGTACCAAAACACAAAAGGACAGCTTCATGCTTAAAGTAACATTGCCATGTTTGGTAATGTCCAAAATTTGAACGACCCCATTAGATGGAAAATGAAAGGTTATGAATTGATGCCACAGATCCACAGATCTTATTTCTGGTCCTATGTCTTGTCAACTGGACCACATTGCTTCTGCTGTTTCTTCTCTGTTGTATGAGAGTATATTGGAACTATTGGGCTCAGACCTGAGTCTTGACTAAGTCTGTGTTTCATGTAATTTAGACTAGAATGTGGCAAAACATGGCTGTCCTATTTAACTTATGAGAAATTGTATCCAGACTCCTGGATTTCTAGTTGACGTGGGGATACAATCTAGTATGCACTTCTACAGTGAAGCGAATGATGACCTCCATCCTACAAACTGGTCCATGCAGGCTGACTCCCGTATGTACACTTAGCCCCACAGCTTTCAATGGGCTTCATGAAGATACAGGGTTTTGCCTATGAAGAGCATCTTGCAGAATTGGGCGTATAAGAGCTCTGATAGGACAAGGGAAAATGGTGGGATTTAGTCCAAAACTCTACTCCTGCAAATGCTTAAATATGTTCTTAACTGCACATGCTGCAAGTAGTCCCATTTACTTCAGTGAGATTACTCTCAGAGTGCAAAATTCAGCACCTTGTGTTTTTTCAGGGAAAGGGAATGCACAGTTACAAAAGTAAGGCTTAAAACATTTGGGAAATACAGGTGCATCAGTTAGAGTTTCCATATCATACAGGTAATGATAATCTAGCAGGCATACCTCACAGTGTTGTTATTTCTCTATTAAATTGTCAGGCTTTAAAACAATCTCATTTCTTAAAAGCTCCAAGTTTCTTCCCTTCACAGATATCACAACTGTGGCATGAATTTCTCTCTGCTCTGAAAATAATGCACATTGCAATTTTTTGGTTTCAACTGAGTCAACTCTTGACTCTAAACATTCCCAGTGCTTTCCTGCACATTAATAAAGCAAAAACCAAAAATTGCCATGGTTCTATCTTAGTTCAGTTTGTGGTTTTAGTACTTGTACAATGGGTGTGAGTCGTAGTGTCTATAATTCCTTATTAGATGGAAAATAGCTCTTCTATACTCATAATGAGCTTCATTGAAACACAAAGCCACTTCTTTGCATTTATTTAAGCACAGAGCTAGAATACAGACCTGCATGAAGAATTCTAAACATAGTTCACATCTGGCCCAAAAACCACAATCAATTTATTGCTGTATCTGAAACATTTTCAGCATCTGTCAGATAATATATTTTCACACGTTTCTAACAAGACATTTTCTTGGATGTAAAATAGACAGGTATATCTGTCAGTTCAATTCCATGCAAACAAAACAAAAGATTTTTTGGCATGGATTATTATACTGTCTTTGGAGCAGTGTAACCATCACGTGAAGAGGGTATTATTTAAGGATGCCAAAAGTTCAGTAATTTCTTCCAAAATGTGGAATTACTGACTATACAGCAGATTTTTTTTTAAATCTTTACCTTCCTTTTTTCCATTTTGATAGAATTCATTATTAAATGTATTTGAAAAGAGTGCACACAACATAGTTAAAAAGTCCATCCTTCTCCCATTACTGGGATTTTTTTGTACTGTACGTTAAAGTGTAATCTTTGTCAGCATGTTCCTGTAAGCAGAACTTTATTCAAAGATTTATTAAAAATTAAAATGCAATAGAAATCCCATTACAATTCTTAAAAGTTCCCCATTTTCACCCAAATCTCTCCTGGGCATTCCAACAGAGAACCACAGATGTATCAAAATAGCTTGAAAGCGCTGAAACCTAATAAATAGGCATGCCAACTTGCCCCTATATTGGCCCCAATACAGCCATTTACCACCTCATTTTTGGCTACATAAACTGCCTCTAAGAACTTTCTCATTTGAAAATCATGGGGTTGCTGTAAGAGCACTGCATTAACAAACAAAATCTTCCCTCTCCTACTTCCCTCCCTCCCTCTCCCACCTGTGCTCATATATGATCATACAGGCTTTACCTTTCTAAGGGTATATGAAAGGCAATCAGATGGTCTGGATGAGCATCCTATTCAGGTACAATTCTATATTATGACTCTCCTCTCCATTTTAATGAGGAAATTAGATGAGGCATTGCAGGGGCAGAGTAGATAACGTGCTTGGATAAGCATCCCATGCTCTATCTACAGAGGGCTTTTCAGAAACATGGAGAATTAGTTGATACTAATTAACAATGACCCACCATGGGAGGAAGATCTTGAAATGGTTAAATACTTGTTCTTATCAAATTAATATTCACTGGAATTGATTAAGGATGAAAGTTAAGCCGTTTCATAGACAAAGGGCCAAACACTACTGTCCTGAATTAGGTGAAACTTATTGGACTCCAGTAGGATTTTTGCCTGAGTAAAAACTTCAGGATTTGGCCTTTCAGGCTAACCTAGATGCTGCAAAGTAAATTCACATTGTTCAGAATGAATTTTTAATAATACAGCCTAAGATGTGGCTTCATATCCTCTCAATATCTTTGGTTAATAGGATTATACTGTTATTATTTGTATAATGCCAGCAGCGTGCTGGTGCTGTACAGGCAAGTATGAACACTAGGTCAGTGCCCCAAAGAGCGTATAGAAATTAAACAGAAATAGACAAATGATATATCCTGGATTGGGAAGTGAAAAAACAAACAGTGAGTCTGGACAATGAAGTAGAGCATGTGGCTTGTTAATTCCATGATATTTGTTTGTTTGTTTAATTTGTTAGGTGCCATCTTTTATCAGTCATCTGTTAAATTAACAAGTCTCTGTTAGGAGATTAAGCAGAGGCTTGGAGGAGGAATAGGGGAAGGCAGGACAGTCTGGATCCGGGAGAGGCGTACATGGAAGGAAGCTAAGAGATGAGAGAGGTAGGAGGACACAAAGAATGCAGATAAGCTGAGCTGCTTGGACAAGGATCAAAATGGGAGAAAGGCCAACATGTAAGCATGGCTCTGAACTACCTGACTGACTTTAATAGAATTCCTCTTGATTTACACCAAAAGTGTGATGTCAGAATCAGGCCATTGTTCTGTGTAAAGGGAGATTATTGGAGTTTCTTGTAAAGTTGTTTCTGTTGTGCAGGGGAGACAGTAAAGTATAGGTGTGATATTAAAGGAGGGTAGGTTACTAAATTAGGGCCTGATTCCCCTCACATTTACTCTGTTTTTACATAGATGTAAGTCCAATGACAGTGACTTCAGTGGGACTACTCCTGATTTACACTGATGTAAGTGAGAGGAGAATCGTGGTCATAGCATTGAATATATATATATGTGTACACAGGAGGGAGAGTAAGACGCACAAGATTTTGTGTGCTGATTCAGTGCTCTTAAAGGAGCCCTGGGGTTTTTGAATGAGAAAGTGCTTAGAAACAGTTTATGTAGCCAAAAACAAGGTGGTAAATGATTGTACTGGGGCCAATATAGGGGCAAGTTGGCATGCTTATTTATTGGGGTTGCAGTGCTCTCAAGGTATTTGACACAGCTGTGGCTGTCTCTGAGGATGCCCATGAGAGGTATGAGTGGAAAAAAACAGAGCTTTAAAGAAATGCTAATGTGATTTCTATTGAATTTGAATTTTTAATAAAACTTTTAATAAAGTTCTGGATAAAAGACTATGATACTCTAATTTTTCATAAGAACATAAGAATGGCTATACTGGGTCAGACCAATGGTCCATCTAGCCCAGTATCCTTGTCTTCTGACAGTGGCCAATGCCAGGTGCTTCTGAGGGAATGAATAGAACAGGCAGGGCCCAAGCATAATTTTTTCAGGCCCAGTACAAACTTGTAACATGGGCCCCCTCCCACACACATACCACAATCCCTCATCCCATACATACAATGTCATGAGCCATGAAAACCTTTTTCCTCGTGGCAATGGGGGTTGCAGCCTGGGCCAGGCCCACCAGGGCCTCTGGGCCCCGGTAAAATGTACCCTTTTTCCTCCCCATGTGGGGGCCCTGAGAACAGGTAATCATCAAGTGATCCATCCCATCAGCCCTTTCCAGTCTCTGGCAAACAGCAATCCCTGCCTATCCTGGCTAATAGCCATTGATGGACCTATCCTCCATGGACTTATCTAGTTCTTTTTTGAACCCCCTTATAGTCTTGGCCTTCACAACATCCTCTGGCAAGGAGTTCCACAGGTTGACTGTGCATCGTGTGAAGAAATACTTCCTTTTGTTCATTTTAAACCTGCTGCCTATTAATTTAATTTGATGACCCCTAGTTTTTGTGTTATAAGAATGAGTAAATAGCACTTCCTTTTTTTACTTTCTCCAACCAGTCATGAGATTTTATAGACCTTTATTATGTCCCCCTTTAGTCATCTGTTTTCCAAGCTGAAAAGTCCCAATTTTATTAATCTCCCCTCATATGGAAGCTTTTCCATACCCCTGATCATTTTAGTTGCCCTTTTCCAATTCCAATATATCTTCTTTTGAGATGGGGCGACCAGTATTCAAGAAAAGTACAATTTCCTTGTATTATCTGAGGTATTTAAGTAACATAAGCACATTGTGTTCTAACAAAACATGGAAAACTTTGGCACATACTGTTATTCTCATTTTGTTTTTCCTACAGTATTAATTAATGCCTTTACAAGCAAATCCCCTCAACACATTTTACACCAGCTTTGTCTCCTGGTAAAAATATATTTCCAGTCAATTAGCTATGGGAAGTTTTCTAGCTCCATTGAATAAGTTTAACCATTTGACTGCTGAACAACATACCAGGTACAGAGAGCAAAACAAATATATGGCACTACCCCATGGATTAAGTGCTTTGCCTTAAAATGTTGATATCCTATTGGAACACTCTTGCCTCCAAAGAAACCAGCTGCATTCCACTATCCCAGAAACTATGATGGAACATGGAAGTGAAGGAGTTAAGGAGGCATCCTCTGTATGACTGATATGCACTGATAAAAAAAAAGGAAGTTCTTCATGGTAGAAATTAGATGAACTGTGGCATTACTGAGAAATAAACCTTTTGCAGGTTAGCAATACACATTATTAACTTTCACACCCAAAGAAAGGGTGTGCTCAGTTGGTTTTGTTTTTCTGTGATTTTGAAGGCCGTTAAGGTTTCCATTTACCAGTGATCTTTTAAAAGAAGTGCCTAGTGGCTTCCAGGTCCATGCTATTCAACAAAGTGCAGAATTGATGGGTTACAGAAAGTCACCTGTGGAATGAACAGATTTTATCTTTCTGAAAACACTGTGATAAGTGTTACAGAGATTTATAACTTCCCTAAAAGTCAGAAATCTAGCTTTTCCCAAAGGTGAAGAAAGCCAAACCTGCAAGAGAATGCAAAACCATGAGGAAATGGGAATGCTCACATCTATTTACACATCTGCAGCCATTTGGGACATCTGACATTCAATAAGAAAATGCTCGTGTTTTTCTCCCACTTAAGCCATAAATAGTTAAGACAAGGTCCTCACCTGTCTTAAATTTTCTCAGTGCACTATAAATAGGTCACAAACAGGCAGGGACTGACTTCAAAGACTGTCAGTGGCATGGGCTGCAGCTGCATTAAACAGGAGGGTGGAGGAGCAGGTGAAGAGGTCAGTCCGTTGCCCATAGGTATCCCTTGGGTCTGTAGATGCGGATGGCATGGAGCATAAAATATTGGCCCACTGAAGGGAAGTGTTTTAATGACCTGTCATGATTTAAAGGGCAAGTCTGAGTCTTTCACATAAAGCAGACGTGCTTTGCCAGTCCATATCAGATTAGAAGCTATATAATATTTTTATGCCACATGCATAAACCAAACACCTACAGGCAATGAGACTCTAGCAGGCATCCCCATTCCTTTTGTTCATCCTGTTACATTACCCACAAACTCACAGCAGCAGCAAATCCAACCAGTGTTTTCAGGCTGTTAAGTATTCCAAGTAAACTGGTGTAACCCTTCTGCTAGACAGAGTCAGCAGCAGCAAGGGCTGGGGTCTATATCTAGGGGTCCCTGTCAATGATACCACACCAAACTGGCTCGAGCCCCCACCCGGTCATCTGGGAAATCACACACTATCCCCTGGGTGCCCCAAAGGGCAATGCTTCCCCTCTCGCAAGCACAGAGTCTGAGTGCAGAAAGTAAACCTTTTAATAACAGAAGGGAAGTAACACAGCACTGGTTTGGGAACCAGTGCAAACAGCATTCATGAACTCAATGAGCCAAACCCATCCCAGAGTACTGGGGCGTGTCTTTCGCCTCTCCCTTCTTGCTTTCCCCTATACTGACCATCATAGTTGCAATGTCCACCTCTCATTTGGGGCTCAGCCAGTCCCCCTCTGCAGGCTCCTGCCGGACACAGGCTTGACCAGGCCTCCTCCACTGCTGCCTCCTGCCACCTCCGGGCCTCACTGAGTCCCTGCGGCTGGCTCTCACCGTCTGCCAGCACCAACCGCTCCTGGCTCCCACCATCTGCTGGTCTCCCACTGTCTACAGATGCTAACCGATCCTGGCATCTGCAGGCACTGACTGCTCCTGGCTCCCGCTGTCTGCTGGCGCCGACCGATCCCACCATCTGCAGGCACCCACCATCTGCTGGCATTGACTGCTGTTGCTCCCGCCATCTACTGGTGCTGACTGATCCCGCAGTCTGCAGGTGCCACCCACTGCTGGCACCTCTCTGCTGGTTGTCAGTCAAGGTTTCCCAGTTTGTCTAGTGATTCAGTTCTTAGTGAATTTCAATTCATGGGAAAACCTTCTGCTGACACAGAAGCAATGTCCCTGCTTTTAACAAACAAAAGACTCCAAGAGGAATAATTAATTCTACCTTTTAACAGTGGGAGGAGATCGTCAATCCATGCCTGAGGGTAGCCCTTTGCCAGGGCTAGTGCAATCTCAACAGGAGACTTCTCACCTCTGCCTCTCCCCCTTGCAATGCTGAAACATCCGTCCGCCACCCTTTCAGCTGCTGAGCAGGGAGAGTGCCACTCAGCCACTCAGACCTTGCTTACACTGGGATGATCTGTTTTCTCTTATTCTCCACGTGTGCTCTTTGTAAAGTGCTGCTATTTTATAAATAGTAAAAATCATTGTTCAGCACAGGTACATCTGATGCGCAGCCTTCAATATCTGTCATGGGTACAGGTGTCTGCTGTGAGAAGTCAGTGTTTACCAACAGTTTATACAGCGTGTTGGACAAAGTACCATGGTCAATACCTGCTCTAAGTTCAAGGAGATAACGATGTCTCTGATACCAATATGTAGTAACTGCTGTTAAATATTGATTTGTTTAATGCTGAACACTCTGAGAGTACGTCTACACTTGTCAGGACCCATAACAGGGCAGTCTGACCTAATGGTCGTAGCCAGTGGCAGTGTCAGGGTCACAATTTGAAGCCACACCCCTGTCTGCTGCTGGCACCCAGGGCTGCAGCTGCTTCTCAGCTCCAAGCCCCCTTTGACTGCTCGCGAAGCTGGTAATAGTTGCCCGGGGGGCAGGGAGACCCAGCAGAGTCCTTGGGGAGCAGCGACCGTGGGGGGGTCACATGCAGCTCCTAGCTATCCCCTACTGCATCCTGAGCTACCCTCCTGCCTGCACACAGCCCCTAGCTACTCCCTGCCTACACCCTGAGCTACCCGTTACAGCCCCTAGCTAACCCCTGCCTACACCCTGAGCTACCCCATTGCCTGCACACAGCCCCTAGCTACCCTCGCAACACAGACATGCTGGGTGGCCAGCTGAGGTGAGCCAGGAGGTAGAGATTGTGCTCCCTCTCCGGGTCCTTCTGCACGGAGCTGGCCTGAGCCCCACAAGGCCTTGCCCCTCCAAATAGAGAAGTCAAACTACGCCTATGCGAGAGGTGTGACTGCAGAACCTATGGACACACCCAAGCTAGCTTTGATCTAGCTAGCTCACATGACAACAGAAGTGAAGCTACAGCAATGCAGACTGTACAAGCCAACCACAAAGCCTAGATGTGTGCGTGAGCAGCCAGCCTGTGCAGCCACAGTTTCACTGCTTCCGGTATTTGTGCTATCTAGAATCACAGAGGATTAGGGTTGGAAGGGACCTCAGGCGGTCATCTAGTCCAACCCCCTGCTCAAAGCATGAATGAAGAATGAAGCTAGCTCAGAGAATGAAGCTAGTTCAGGTGCTACAGTCATACCTCTGACTGCAGTGTAAACATACCCTGGCTGTTCAGCCTCTCTGAGTTTCTCCATTCATTCATCTTACTCAGAGGAACTGTCAGTTGTACTGGAGTCACAGGAACTGCACGGGTGTACTGCCTTGATCTATGATCATTTGTGTGTGGCAGGGCAAGATTAAGCCTATTCAGAAAATGTCTGGAACAAGAATACAGCACATGTATGTCAGTACTCAAGATGTGACACTGTCTATCAAAAACAGAACTACAAATGACTAACCCATCCTGCTGCTTGTGCTGCCGCAACTACACTCTATTTTTAACAAGCCAGCTCTATCGGAGCTAGCACAAGTATGTCTCCTTGAGCTGACAATCACATCCCCAGCACCAAATGTAGATATACCCAGAGTGGAACAAATCTCCTTAAGGCGGTCATACCACACAATGCCTCCCCCAACCCTTGGCAGCATGGTGCTGTTCTGCACTGCCACAATATGGAACAGTGCCTATAACAGTCACAATAGAAACCTTAAGCGTTTATTTACTAGCTTGTTTGCAAAGCATATAAATAGTTTCTCTTAAAATGTTAAAAAAGACTTTACATGATCTATCAATAACGAACACACCGACCTGACAGAATTCAAATCCTAAAGCTGCACAGTGCCCACGCTCTTTCATCAAACTTCTCACCGCAAATCAAATGGTAAAACATCGGCAGTATAGGACGTAACAATTTCAGCAGTTACAATAGATAGCAAAAGCTTTGAATTTAATTGAGCAAACATGATGGAAATGTAAAAAGTCAAAGTAGCTGCTAGGATGAATAAACAGTTATTTTTACTGTCCATTAACAATATGAAATATTTCTATTGTATCTTCTATCCAAGATTTCCAAAAATGGAGCCTGAAGTTAGGTTCCAAAATCCATATCTAGGCACCCAAATAAGTGCTTTATTTTCCAAAAGCACTGGCCACCCAGCCTTTCCCACTGGACTCAACACAGCTGTTGCATGTTCATTACACTTGAAAACAATGGTTAATGGTCTATTTTGACTAACTGTAGAATCCTATTTTTTAAAAAAATCTTTGTCTTAAACTTCACAGTTTCCACATACTCTACAGCAATGACGAAATCTATAAAGTCCCCAGCAATGTCCCTGGATTCTACATCACCAGAGTGAAAATAGCAGGTGCAGTACAGTGTTTTAATGATTTAAATAGAAAAATGATCTAATAAATTCTGGGCACTATCTAACCTGTATTATTTACTTTGATAGTAAATTCTATTTATTTTACCTGTCCTGTAGCAAGGTGGAATGGCCTCCCTCTGATGCTGGTCAGAAGGGAGGAACCACTCCCCACCCTCCTGGTGGGTGGAGCCAGGCCAGGCCCGCCCCTTGCACCAGAAGCAGAAGGGCAGAACAGGAGGTATAAGAGGTGGGGCCTCCAGCTCAGTTGAGGGAGAACCAAAGAGGGAGTCAGATGTTGCTGGTCCCTGAACTAGGGACTGAGCTGTATCAACCCCCCGCCTCTGGAGGCATACCTGGAGGAGTTGCTACCAGGTGAATATCCGGAGGCGCTGCCAAGTACCCTGAAGAACCTGAGGTCCCGTGAGCAATGAAGCCCTATGAACAGGTAAGGGTAGGAAGTAGCCCAGGGAAACCAGACATTATTCTGGTTGTTGCTGAAACCATGGTTAGTGTATTTCATCAGGATCCCCACTGTTAGGACCCTGGGCTGGGAGCTGGTAGAGTAGGGTGGGCCCAGGTCCCCCTACCGCCATCCCCACACCTGGGGTGGCAGTCTACCCACCTTAGGCTGGATGGCCTGCGTTTGATTGCTGGCTGCCCCAGAGACTGCTTTGCTCTGCCTGGCCAGAGGTCTTGGGCCTGACTGCGATGGTTGTCTGCCCCTGTCAGGGGTCTAGACTAAAGGCTGTTAATTGCCCTGTGCTGAAGGGCCAGGGTTCTAGACTCTTTACTGATTTACAGTGTTAATCCCTTGTTGATTGGCCATCAGTCATTAAGTGGCGTAGCAAGGCGGAGTGGCCTCTCTCTGATGCTGACAGGGAGGAACATGCCCCCACATATCAGTTTTCAGTGTGCCAAAGATTTTTGTAAAGACAATACATCACAGACAGTATCAGAGAGAAACTGGAGATTTTGGCAACTGGGTAGGAGCAGTGAGGGTTTTTGGCAGCTAGGAAAACATGGGAGATTGTCTGGGATTGTAGAATAAATCCATCAGGTGGATGTTGCACTGCTGATCATTTTAGCATTGTGATTATTACATTTCAAAATTAAAACAGCAGCAATGAACACAGTACTTCCCAACTCTGAGTTATTGCTTTGGGCTCTCTTCCAAATGAGGAAGACACTGCATCAGTTACACTTGGTTAACATTTTCAAGGTCATCTTCACAACCATGAGGGCTAGAAACATAATATTTTAAAATGAAAGTTCAGATTCTGAAGCATAGTTCTGCAGCAAGGAGTGAATTCTGTGACACATTATGTAGCCACTGAACTCCTGGAGATCATGATAATAAACAACACAAATACACAGCTCTAATGCTAGAGAAATAATTTTCTTTTTTCTTTAATAAAGCTAAATTTAATTTATTTCTAGACTTTGGCATTATTATTAAGAACTGCTATGTGTAAGAGACTTTATTTGCACTGTAGTCATATAACTGAATGCCTTTGTAATTAAGTGCTTTTAAATGGTATGTACATAAAAATTATTTAAAGTTGGCAAGTGAAAAAGATAAAAAGGAGGAATTCTTTTTTAAAACACGAGGTATTTGAATTGGCTGTGATGTTCAATCCCAATAGCTAGTGAGGTTTTAATTAGTATTGAAAATCACAGAAATTGGAGATGAAAGAGACCTATTAGGTAATCCAGTCTAGTTCTCTGCTAGTAAAGGACTGTTCCCAACAGTGTATTTCCTAGTGTTTTGTTAGGTCTGGTATTAAAATGTCCTAAGCTTGTTCATTACATAAGTAATATGCTCTTTTGATGTGACAGAAAGGGAGCTGCTCTAAAATCCATTTAGGTGTTCTATACCAATGGTTTCCAAACTGTGATCCTCGGACCCTTAGGTGTCCACAGATTATGTCTAAAGATTCCACGAAAGGTTGTCATTACCATAGAGGAATGGTTTTCAACATGTGGTCCTTGGACCTCTTGAGGTCTGCAGACTGTCTAAGATTTTCTAAGGGATCGGTACCTCTATTCAAAATTGTTTAGGGGTCCACAAATGAAAAAAGGTTGAAAACCACTGTTCTGTTCAATTAATAAGGAAAAAGAAAGACATGTAAAGGATGCCAGCTAGTATATACAGGTACAGGGCAAGATTCCAAAGGGCCTGTTAACCCCATTATTCCCAGAGGGATAGTCTGAAGAGCCTGAGAAAGACCAAGCAAGGGCTAAATGGCATAAGTACGGATGATGGACCAGCTGTTTAATACTCCACAGAACTGGTCCTGTGGGGACCTCAAAGGGGTGGGTCAAAAATTTCATACATCCCCTTCACTAAACCTCCACTGACCCTGGCCCAATTTTCTCCCCACACAGGGATCTCTTTGAATTCCCTCCTTCCATTTATAAAAGTTCCAGTCAGGAAGAAGAAACAACACCATGTGTCTTCAGTGACCAATCCTATGACACGAGCAACGAGAATTGAATTGTCAAATACTAAATTGAGGTGAAGCCTGTGCGAATGACCCAGCACCGGCTGAAATCCATTCCTCATAAAGTGTTGGTCGAACAACTTCTGTCAAAATTATGCATTTATTCAATCAAGTCCTGTTCTCAAACAATTGCAAACAGAAAAAAGGATAAATTATTCACTGTGAATAGTTCACCCAACTCTAGTCCTGAGAAAAGCTATACAAAAACTCCCTAAAAAAAGGTGTGCAATATTTTTATTAAATCAGATCTTGAATTTACAAGAACAAGAATTATTTAGATATTTAAAAGTCCATTTAACGCTTGGCATAAAACTACAGCTTTTTACATTCAGTGCAAACACACTTCAAGGGCACTGGAGTTCAAATTATTATCCTGTGAAGTGTAGGGATTGGCTGAACAGTTCAAGAGTAACTCAAATACCAGTGAATCTGGCTTGTTCTCTGTCCATAAACTACACAGCAAATGATCCTGCTTACTGACGTTTTTTCAGCTGGGACAGCTGCTATAACAACTCAGAGCTTTTCAATCTGTATACAGTACTCATGTATAACCACTTCCAATTTTCAGCGTGGACCCATTTTTCTTTCTAGGCAGTTTTGTTGGAGCTATGAGAGCCTGGGGAAAAGCTGCTTTGATAGCCTTGGAGGAGGAGGGATATTAAAGTCAATGGAGAATTTAAAAGGGGAAAAATAGGGTAGGAAGATTTACAGCAAAAAACAACATACATCTTGAATCTCATCCAGGAGAAGCCACAGGGGGCTGGTGCCAGTCATCACTGATGAAAGGCTTCGAATTTGTCAAGGAGAAAGATGCTGTATAAAAACTGCATTAAAGCAAAGGGGAACTGCATTAAGGGGACAATCAATGGGAGTTTTGCCTGAGCAATGTCTGCAATTTCAGGTGCTATGGTAAATATTAAAATTCTCCCCCTTATACTCTCTTTTTTAATATAAGGGCTCAATACTGCTGTCCTTCCTCAGGCAAAATTTCCGTTGAAACCAAATGAGAGATTTGTAAGAACTTTAGGATCAGGCTCTTAGTCCCTGGATTTTATTGTTAGGTAAAATTCCCCCGTTGCCTCTGTACTTTAGTTGCGTAATATTAAATGGAGCACGGCAAAATTTTTCACCAAAAAAATGCAGATTTGAGTCAACCACAGCAACTCCCTAATTCAGGCTGATTACTATGAATTGTTTCAGTCAAAAAAGAGAAAAAAAATTAAAAATAGTAAACGTTGAAAGGGTTCATTTTTGCATTTCTGAAACAAAATGTTTCGACTTTTCATTTCAGAAAGTAGAACTTCCCTTGATTTTATTTTTAAAAAATTAAAACCCCTCAAAATCAAAACAAAACCTTTCTCAATTTCTGTCTGCAGTTTTTTTTCTTTTCAGCTACTGAACCAAAAACTCAGTTATTCACACAGCTGTAATATTCAAGTCAACCACTTTATTCCTCCAGTCCACTAGTCCAGCCATAATTTCTTCCATTAACATATATTTCAGTGGGCACTTGGTATGGTTCAGTCTCCATTTTTTCAGACTGTAGACAGTGGCTACTTCTCATGGAGGTATTGCCAGTGGAAAACCCACTAGTGTAACTATTCCTATGGAGGAGCACATCATGGCTCACTTACTGCAATGGGAGGAGTCAAGGGGAGAAAATCCACTGCAATAGAGTAAGAAATTTGCAGTCCTTTGGCCACTGTATGCAAGAGGCCATAAGCACCCTCACTGGCCTCTTTATGGCCTCATTTTCTTAGTTTCTTCTCATTAGCTATCAAAATACCTCCCTTCCATAGGATGAGAATATGTTCCTGGTTAGGTTTTTTTGCGTATATTGTTTTGAATGTTGTTGTTCCTTCCCCTCTGCTATGCTTCCCATTCTAAAGAGCAAAGCTCGCACCAGCAACCTAGATGACTTTTGTTCAGATGAAACAACAAAGAATATAAAAAATCTCTGCAAGAAAGAACAAAATGAGTCATTCCAAAACATGATGCAACTAAACTGAAACACAAAGTGGCAGCTACTCCTGCAGCCAAGAGGGGGTCACTGTTGCCCTTCAGATCTGAGCAATTAGCCAGTATCTGGGGTCTTGTGGGTTGCTTCCATTCGGAGAAGAAATTGATGATGGAGTCACATATTTCTTTAATGCAATCCTGACTATTTACAAAGAATGTACGTAAAATGCTGTTTCTCTGAACACAGTAAGAATCACACAAGAGGCAATTTCTTTTTTCAGTTTCAAGTCTCTTGCCAACCAGTACGCCAAAAAGCTCCCTTCTCTTCACTTTGTTTCATGGCGAATGTTTCTCATGTAGTCTGCTTCTGTCCACAGACACACACACACCTCCATCTCCCTATATTTGCATTCAACCCACAACAAAACCAATCTGCCCATATAGCTCAGCTCCTGACCGGCTGTGCAAGTGGCTGTGTTTTGGGTGGTGGCTTCAATTGTTTCAGCTATCTTACTCAATAAATAAATAAATAAAATAAAAGGCAGCTTAACGACTTCTTACATTTATCCTGAATGAAGGATGACCAGCTTCAATAAGGTTCCACACTAACTCCCACCATAACAATACATTTAAAGGTGCAGTAAACAGAAGACAAAAAGATCACTCCTTTAAATTGTTCAGCTGCACAGAAGAGGGACTGCCTTTTTGTTCTGGGTTTGTACAGCACCTAACACAATGGGGTCCTGGTTCAATCCCAACCTCAAGGCCTGATGGTTCAAAAACAGGTGCCTGAATATATAAGATTCCGGGCTTGAACTGACACTGTAACAGTGTACACAGCTTTCTTAGAGGCATATGTATTGGGTCCAATTCTACTTGCACCTACTCTGGTTTTACATCAGCGCAGTTCTTATGACTTCTACAGAGTTACTCCTGGTTTACTCTGGTATATGTGAGCTCAGAATCAAGTCCACTGTGAGAGGGTAGCAGTATTTTTCCTGTAGCATGGTAGCTATATGGTTCCTGCTATTCCCAAAGAACTGTAACAACAGAATTCCTGCACTTGTGAGATAAAATCTTCTTTAGATCAGGAGTTAGTTTGTTTCTTTTTTTTTAAAGCTGACTTGCAGTGTCACCATTGGCATAAACAGTCCTGACTTCTCCATCAGCTATTTCCTTCTCCACTTCCTCTTTCACCGCATGTTTTTCACATTTGTACTGTACTTGCAAGCTCAGAAAAGCTCATCTGACTGTGTCTGCAACTCTGGCATGTAGCTCAACTTTTTCCCCCTCTGTCTGAGATAAGATTTTGCACAATATGCTACCAATTTCACTCTTTATTTGCTTATTTGATTCCTTCCATATAAGCAAAATATATTTCATTCAGATATTTCTTACACATTTTATAAAATACGTTGCACATACAGAATGAATTTGGTCCCATTGTAAAATGATTTGGCATTATACAATAGACTAATTCTGCTTTAACACACAGAGAAATGAAATCTATGTAATTAAAAGATGGGATGTACATTCAATTTTCATTTATTGTAGTGATTGATTGCTTTAGTTATCAGTGATGAAAACATGACAGACTATAAATAAAAACTGTATACCACCCTTCAAAGACATTTATTTTATAGGAGGGATTATGTTCTAATTTTTTCAAGATATGTTGCTTTAACAGTAGCACTTCTACAAGAGTCAGCATGTAAACCTTAGTTTCCTGGCCAGATTCCAGTGTGGTTAATTTCATTCTGCATACTGCACATTTCCCATGTAATTTTCAGTTAGAGAAATCACTTCCCCAATTCTTTTAAAATTGTTGGTTAGTTCTGCTGCATGCAAAATGGTGTTCCACCCCAGAGGTGGCTGCATGTAGGCAACAGTGAGCAACCTGTCTATCTATTGGCCCCAGTGTGCTAGGCATGGTACATACATATAAAAAAAGACAGTCTCTCCCCTATAGGGCTTGCAATCTACACAGAACTTGATTCAGCAAATCCTTATGGAGCGCACCACAAAATTGCATGGTTGTTACTCTAGTGTAACTGTGAGCAGAGATTACTTGGGGGCACAAGGGAAGGCAAATCCTGAGCAAAAGTAAGTTTCAGGTTCCTCGTGCACTTACTCCTTTTGTCTTATGAGAAGAGGGCAAAAAGGGATGGGAGATGCACAGAGAATAGGAATGTATGAAGAGATCTGTGCATAGGTGTGAACTTCATTATGCTATTATGGGCTGCTCCATACACAGATTTTCAGCCAAATAATAGGGGTGAATGAAAAGTGATTTAGTTATTTCAGCGCAAGTCTGTGTGTAGACACTTATTTCAAAATTCAGAATAGAAGTAGCTAAAATCAGTTTGTTACTGATCTTTACTAAATGTTGGGGGGTTTTTTGGTGGGGGTTTATTTTGTTGTTGTTTTTTTCTCTCACTGACAGGAGTTTAGGCGGGAAGGCTATGACAGATACAGAGGCAACAGTGGTAGTGACCCCAGCTGTGGAAGAGACCAGGCAGATGACTGGATGTGAAAGCTATGGAATGTACATGATCCTGGAGGGGGTATCTCAAAAGAGCTTCATATGTACGAAGTGCTGCCTGACGAAGCTGATGGAAGAGAAGATCCGAGGTTTGGAGATGCAGGTGGAAACTCTGAGTTTAGAAGGGGGTTCCAGCAGATGAGAGAGCAAAGGCATGAGGAGGCTGAAGGAAAAGTCAAGACTTGCAGATGGAAGCAGGACCAAAGAACTCTGAGGGGAGACTGCTGGGTGAGGAAAGTGGCCAGTGGAAGCATGTGACTACGAGAGCCAGGCAGAGGAAACGACGGGCTAGTGAAGAAGAAACAGAGCTCAGGAACAGGTTTGCGGAGTTGGAAAATGAAGAAGGGGCGCAGCAGGCGGTAACTGAAGGTGGGAGGGCAAGGAAGAAGAGAAGAGCAGCTAGTCCTATATGAAGAGTGGATGAGTCAAAAGAGATTCCACCAAATAAGAGCCCCAGGAGGATACAGGATGAGATGCAGAAGATTGCAAGAGAGAATAGAACACGAGAGAACTTGCAGCCAGAAAGAACACGGGCTAGGCTGGAGAATCGCACCATCACCAGGAAAAGGCAGGTCTATGTGATTGTGGACTCCCTACTGAGAAGAATAGACAGGCCTGTAACCAGAGCTGATCCAGAGAACAGAAGGGTGTGTTATCTGCTGGGTGCTAAGATATGGAATGTGGACCTGAGGCTTCGTAATGAGAGCGAGAAAGAATTCACTGATTGTCCTTCATGTGGGAAAAATGATGTGGCCTGATTCTCACTGGAACATATCAAGGGAGACTATGCCAGGCTGGGGAAGACTCTTAGGAAATTGAGGCTCAGGTGATCTTCAGTGAGATTATGCCTGTCCCTGCAGGACAACAAAGGCGTGACAAGATTATGATGATCAACAGATGGCTCAGGCAGTGGTGCTATAAGGAGGGCTTTGGGATGTATGGCCACTGGGAGACATTCATAGACAGAGGACTGTTCTCTTGGGATGGATTTCACCTGAATAGGGAGGGGAATAGGCTTCTAGGATGGAGGTTGGAACAACTGATTAAGAGAGCTTTCAACTAGGAACTTAGGGGAGATGGTTGGGAGATGCCTGGGTAATCTCCATGACTGATTTTAACGTTGAGAGGGAGGAAAATGAAATAGGAAAGGCTACAGCAGTGGGTTGGAGAATGGACATTAAGAGGAAGGGTGGTGTAGATACCAGTCTAAATAGGTGATACTGGCAGTAGAATGACTGTGACCAATTGTGTAAGGCACGTGAGCAAAGCCAAAAAGCAAAAATTAAGATGTTTGTACACCAATGCGAGGATCCTGGGTAACAACATGGAGGAACTAGTGCTACTGGTGCAGGAAGTGAAACCAGATATTATAGGGATAACAGAAACATGGTGGAATAGTAGTCAGGACTGGAGTACAGGGATTGAAGGGTATATGCTGTTTAGGAAAGACAGAAATAAAGGCAAAGATGATGGAGTAGCATTGTATATCGATGATGAGGTAGACTGTAAAGAAATTAGAAGTGATGCAATGGATAAGACAGATCTGTCTGGGCGAAAATCACATTGGGGAAGAAAGCTACTAGAGCTTCTCCTGAGGTAATGCTTTGGGTGTGCTACAGACCACCGGAATCTGATTTGGATATGGATAGAGACTTCTTTAAAGTTTTCAGTTAAGTAAATACTACTGGGAATTGTATGATTATGGGAAATTTTAACTTCCCAGATATAGACTGGAGGACAAGTGCTAGTAATAATTATAGGGCCCAGATTTTCCAGGATGTAATAGCTGACAGATTCCTTCATCAAATAGTTGCTGAACCAACAAGAGGGGATACCATTTTAGATTTGGTATTGGTGAGTAGTGAGGACCTCATAGAAGAACTGGTTGCAGGGGACAACCTTGGTTCAAGCGATCATGAGCTAATTCAGTTGAAACGAAATGGAAGGATAAACAAAAATAGATCTGTGACTAGGGACTTTGATTTCAAAAGGGCTAACTTTAAAAAATTAAGGAAATTAGTTAGGGAAATGGACTGAACTGAAGAACTCATGGATCTAAAGGCAGAGAAAGCTTGGAATTACTTCAAGTCAAAGCTGCAGAAACTATCGGAAACCTACATCCCAAGGAAGGGGAAAAAATTCATAGGCAAAAGTTGTAGACCAAGCCGGATGAGCAAGCTTCTCAGGCTTGGTCTACATTTACCCCCGCGATTTGGTGGCAGTCGATGAGAGTTACGCAAACTATGCAGAAAACTTGCATAACTCCCGTAGACTGCTGTGCTTCTTGTCTGTGTGCCATCTTCACTGCGCCGACAGGAACCGCTTTCCCGTCGATACAGCGCTACGCCACTCGTGGGGGTGGATTAATAGCGTCAACTTCACTCACCACTCAGTCGATCCAGATAAGTCAATCTGATGGCAACAACTTTGCCGCCATCAGTGCAGACATAGCCTCAGACAGGTTATTAAGAGAAAGCAGAAAGCCTACAAGGAGTTGAAGATGGGAGGGATCAGCAAGGAAAGCTACCTCTAGGAGGTCAGAACATGTAGGGATAAAGTGAGAAATGCCAAAAGCCAAGTAGAGTTGGACCTTGCAAAGGGAATTAAAACCAATAGTAAAAGGTTCTATAGCCGTATAAATAGGAAGAAAACAAAGAAAGAAGTGGGACCTCTAAGCACTGAGGATGGGGTGAAGGTTAAGGATAATTTAGGCATGGCCTAATATCTAAACAAATAATTTATCTCAGTTTTTAATGAGACTAACGAAGAGTTTAGGAATAATGGCAGGGTAGCCAATGGGAATGAAGATATTGAGGTAGAAATTACCACATCAGAGGTAGAAGCCAAACTCAAACAGTTTAATGGGACTAAACTGGGGGACCCAGATAATCTCCATCCAAGAATATTAAAGGAACTGGCACATGAAATTGCAAGCTCATTAGCAAGGATTTATAATGAATCTGTAAACCATATGACTGGAGAATTGCTAACATAGTTCCTATATTTAAGAAAGGGGAAAACAGTGATCCGGATAATTACAAGCCTGTTAGTTTGACCTCAGTAGGATGCAAGGTCTTGGCAAAAATTTGGAAAGAGAAAGTAGTTAAGGACATCGAGGTCAACGGTAATTGGGACAAAATACAACATGGTTTTACGAAAGGTGGATAAAGAACCAGTTAAAGGGGAGATTACAATGCTCATACTGAAAGGCGAACTGTCAGGCTGGAGGGAGGTAACTAGTGGAGTTCCTTGGAAATTGGTCTTGGGACCAATCTTATTTAACCTTTTTATTACTGACCTTGGCACAAAAGGTGGGAGTGTGCTAATAAAGTTTGCAGATGACACACATTTGGGAGGTATTGCTAATACAGAGAAGGACCAGGATATCATACAAGAAAATCTGGATGACCTTGTAAACTGGAGTAATAGAAATAGGATGAAATGTAATGGTGGAAAGTGCAAGGTCATGCATTTAGGGACTAAACAAAAATTTTTGTTATAAAATGGGGATGCATCAGTTGGACGGGACAGAGGAGGAGAAGAACCTAGGTGTGTTGGTTGATCACAAGATGACTATGAGCTGCCAATGTGATGTGGCCGTGAAAAAAGCGTATGCAGTCCTAGCATGCATCAGGCAAGGTATTTCCAGTGGAGAAAGGGGGTATTAGTACCGTTAGGTGCTGGTGAGACCTCATTTGGAATACTATGTGCAGTTCTGGTCTCCCATGTTTAAGAAAGATTAATTCAAACTGGAAAAGGTGCAGAGAAGGGCTACTAGGATGATCTGAGGAATAGAAAAACCTGCCTTATGAGAGGAGACTCAAAGAGTCTTGTTTAACTTAACCAAAAGAAGGCTGAGGGGAGATATGATTGCTTTCTATAAATACATCAGAGGGATAAATACAAGGGAGGGAGAGGAATTATTTAAGTTCAGCATCAGTGTGGACACAAGAACTAATGGATATAAACTGGCCATCAGGAAGTTTAGACTTGAAATTAGACAAAGGTTTCTAACCATCAGAGGAGTGAAGTTCTGGAATAGCCTTCGAAAGGGAGCAGTGGGGGCAAAAAACCTAGCTGGCTTCAAGACTGAGCTTGATAAGTTTATGGAGAGGATGGTATGATGGGACAGCTTAATTTGGCAATTAATTGATCTTTGACTACTAGCGATAAATATGCCCAGTGGCCTGTGATGGGATTCTAGATGGGGTGGGTTCTGAGTTACAATAGAGAATTCTTTCCGGGTGTCTGGCTGATGAGTCTTGCCCACATGCTCAGGGTTTAGCTGATCACCATATTTGGAGTACAGAGAGAATTTTCCCCCAAGGCAGACTGGCGTAGGCCCTGGGGGGGGGGGGGGGGGGGTTCCCTTCCTCTGCAGCATGGGGTATGGGTCACATGCTGGTGAATTCTCTGTACCTTGAAGTCTTTAAACCATTATTTAAGGACTTCAATAACTCAGTCATAGGTTAGGGGTCTATTACAGGAGTGGGTAGGTCTATTACAGGAGTGGGTAGGTCTATTACAGGAGTGGGTTCTGTGTCCTGCATTGTGCAGGAGGTCAGACTAGATAATCATAATAATCCCTTCTGACCTGAAAGTCTATGAGTTTATGACTTTAGCCACTTTTATTTTAAATTCTGAAATAAGTGTCTGCACATAGATATAAATGAGTTATTTCAGTGCAAGTCTGTTGTATAGATGCTTATTTCAGAATTCAAAATAAAATTGGCTAAAGTCAATTTAGCTAAGGTCAGTAACAAACTGATTTTAGCTACTTTATTCTGAATTTGAAATAAGCGTTCACACACAGACTTGCACTGAAATAACTAAATCACTTTTAGGAAACCAATATAATGAAATCTGTACAAGCTGGTGTGTAGGTCAGTCCTTAGCTATGCCTCCCCTCTTTGGGCCTCCCCCAAAGCCTATTGAAGTCAACAGGAGTCTTTCCACTGATTACCCAATAGTCTTTGGAGCAGGCCTTTTGTCATTACTCCTGCTACTAGGCAAGAGTGATATGGGAGCTGCATAGCAGTTCTTCATTAATGCAGGATTGGTTTCCACTTCATTTTCTGATTATTTCTTACCTTATTCACAACACTCTGCCCCTCCCATATGTAGGTTCCACTTCAGAGACAGTCTGTAAAGAACTCACACCAGGATGGAAAGCTCTATATAAATATAAATTATTAACCTTGGAATACAAGTGTCTGTATTTCTGTGTTATGGGAGGAGAGACTTTGATATGTTAGGTGTATTTGATCCCATACCAAAAGATGTATTTTTGGTGAGCAGAGATACATTGTGCAGGTAGTTAGGCTAATGTTCTTAGAAAACAGGTATATTAGTACAATACAGTCTCTATGGAGCTTTTTAAGATATTCAAAATCAGGACAATTTGCCAGTGTTGTGGTGGTTTAAATAATTGCATGGAATTCTTTTCTGGACAGACTGCCTGATAATCTAACAGCACCAAGATTAGTAATAAGGAGAGAATGGCAGAGGCATCTAATTTGCATTTTCCATTGAGGATACCACCCCCTCTCATTTATCAACTTTTTTTCGAGAATAATGTTCTTCTCTGTGATTCTTCAGTGCCATCAGTGAAGTTTCCTCAAATATTATACTAGACATTGCTAAGATTATATATCAGGTCAGATGCACCAGGAGTACCTTTCACTATACAGTCACTGTTTTAAAGGCCAAATCCCTCAACAATAGCCAGTGTCTGTCAAACAGGGGCACTTCATTGATCAACTGAAATTCAGTCCAGATAGAAAGCTCTGATCACATAAAGTATGCTGTTCCTGTTTCAACTGAACTACAGAATAGTTAGTTCACCAGGAAGTTGATATTTTATCACTGAACTCATTTGAAAAGTTGCTCATGATAGTGGTACTGTAGTGGGAATTTTAGAAGTGGGTATAATATATATAATGTTACCCCACATTGGATCTCTCTGTGCCATGACCTATTGGGATCTCTCTCTCTGACATACACATACACACACAAACAACTAGTAAATCTCAGTCTCTTGCAGCTTTTGGATCCTAACACCTCCAAAGTTAAAAATGGCCATTCTTGTTTCAAAATTGCCTGTCATCCTGCTCAGATGTTCTGTATTTTCAGGCACGTTACTTATTTTAGTCCCAAAGTCACCTATGTTGCATATAAATATGGGGCAAGCAGGGTTTCTTATTAAACATATATATACTATTTATCACAGCGGGGGCCCTAATCTCAATCAGGGCCTCCAAGCATTACTGTAATACAAATAAATAAATGATACTGCTAATAATAATATTAGTAGTAGTAGTAGTAATAGTCATAATAAATTTTTCTCACTGATAAGTCTGATGTGAGCAACATTACACAAAAAGTTAATGCTTATTTACTGGCAGATGATAAACTGACCAGTTCTACCTAATAATTTATCTGAAGATCCCTACCAGTGAGTTAACTTCCCCTTGAGCTTCTCAAAATAACTTTCTAAACAAGTCACCAAGGTTGATGGTGGAGAGATTATTGCACCTGCAAATCTCAATTGGCAGTTTTCTGGCCTGAGTGTGAGATTGCTATAATTGGTGCCCGCTTGTCTATACAAGCCCTGGGAATCCTGACTTTGGCAGTCCAAGAATTCTGTAACCATATTAGGGGTAGGAACATGCACATATCATGATCTCATATCTTACCTGAATTAATTACAACATTCAACGCACTTTTGCCTGTAATCTAGAAAGGTCTCCTCAAAGGGAATGAGTGCAGGTGCAGATGCAGGCAGTAACAGCTCTGTTACTTTGCAGTATTATATTGCAGAAAGAAACATTTAACACTGGAAATAACAATAGCTGCATAACAGTATTACAAAAGACTAAGGCAATGAAAGCACGGATGAGAAAGGGGCTTTACCAACTATACCCATCCTAGGAATAATAATTAACTTTGAATACTGAACGGAGTATTATTTAACTTTTCCTGTTAAAGGAACAGCAATTGCTTGTGTTAGGGAGATGATTGTTTTGAATGTATTATTACGTCACAGTGCCCAAATCTATGTCTACCGCCTCCTGGTACAGATAAGAAACCACTGTCCTTGCCATAAGGGGTTAAAATCTCATTTCAGAGATGGCTCAACAAAGGAGGTAACAAAACAGTAAAATGGAGTTGGGAGAGGGGGACAGCAGTCACCAGCAATAAGATTATATGTGCTTTGTGCACAGCATAGTACAGCATATTATTTTTGGTATAAATACAAACAAATTTCACTGATCACTAATTTTGTGTAGGTCTTAAGGAAGGAACTGAATGCCGAGAGGAGGGAGGCATGAATCATCTCCACATTGGACGTTAAATACCAGTTGTAGGATCAACAACAGTTACATGACATGTCATCAATAACACATTGGACATTAAATGCCTACTACATGTCAGTAACTTTATGCCTGTGAGTGAAAATTAAGAGATGGAAGTTTTTACTGAGTGTCCCTTAGCCCATGCAATAGGGTTTCCTTGAAGATAGGAGGGGGTGCCAAAGTCAGACCTGAAAATTGAGCAGTGCTCATTGGATCTGGGTACAGATGGGAGCAAAACCCATGGGAGCTTTTTCCTGCCCTAGTGGTGGTGACTACCTACTAGAATGAAGTCAGAGGTGAAGGACGTGAATCAGGCAGGAGTCCACATTGGTACGGGTTATTCAAATTACTCAGATTATGAGGTGGACAGAATTTGAGAGTTGGCACAGGAGATCAACAAAGAGCCTATTCAGGTACAGTGAGACCATGGGAAGCCTGGTTCTTTACTGACCAATATTGTCTTAGTGCAAAGCAACTAGCACCTTAAACATTCAGATGTATATTGGGAGTGTGGCTAATTAGGGCTAATAGAGGGTTTGGCATGGAAAGTTTTCAATAGGGCTTTGGAATTTGGGGATCTGCAGGGGAGATCCAAATCCCTGACTCTCAGAGTGTCAAAAAAATTATGGGATGGCAAGGTGGGTTGTAATGTTACAAGGGAGTGGAGAGGCTGGGTTTGGCGGGGTGAGACGGCCTCTATCAGGCTTAATGAGGTTTCAACAAGGAAGGAAGGAACTGGAATTTAGGGATCTCTAATGGAGAGGGGAAAGGAGGGACCTGACACTGACTTGCAGAGTGTCAATAAACCAATTAAGGGACAGCAAGGAGCATCAAAAAACTACAAGAACATGAAGAAGGCTGGAATTTTTCCAGAAAAAACAGTTCAGACTTGCTTAGTGCAGGTGCCACTCTTTCTTCATGGGGACGTGAGTTACCTCAGAGAAGGAAATATCAGTTCCTGGCAATGTCAAAGAATGCGTATGGTTGAAGTTCCCCTGGTGAATTCAGGATTGCCTTCATTACATTTACAGCACACTTTGGAATGGGAGCCCAACAATTCAAACTTATCAATAGTGGCATCCACATGTTTACAAGGTTGGAGTCCCCTGTTAAGGAGGATAATTCAGTGGTTTATGTGCTAAACTCTTTACATATTTATTCTTTCCTTCAGGATCATGTGCATGGCCACAGGAGTGGGTTACTGGATGTGTGGGCATAATATCGTATTGTGCAGTTGGCCACAGGATCAGTGTTGGGGTTCAGCCGTGAGGCAGCTCTGAGTCGGCATGGATGGAGGGGCACGCTACAGGGAAGAAGGATTCAGATCAAGGAGGGGCATGTTCTGGGACCAGCTGATGCCCCTTGTAAATTGTTTGACAGCAGTGTCTGACACAGTAGCAGACATTGGATGTGATTATTTTTCACCTCGGTGAAAATTATTAAGGAATGTGTAAGGCGATTGACTTGATGACCAGAGCTAAGAGGGATTTGGGACTGATACAAGATTTCTTCCTCGGGGAGTAACAATTATTTGGTCTGAAAGGGTGTAGTAGTGAGTCGCAAAGCCTCCATAGGTTGATAAGGCTAGGGATATGTGAACAGGGAGGTGGCTATATTCATATGTGATAATTATTCATCTGGACATATCTTAATGGTTACCCAAGATATTCAGGGATGATGGGGTCCATCTATCCGACTAGTGAGCAGATATATTTTGTCTGATATTGAGGAAGAAACAGGTAAATGTCTGGGAACCTGGCAGGGTGTTGTGGGGAGGCAGTTAAGTTAAATTGCAGATGCCTCCTTGGGGCAGATGTCCCATGTAGGTACTTGTTCTGAAAGAGATATGGTTATCAGATTAAATGGATTGGAAAGGGATTGAAAGGAAAGCACCTCTTAAGGAAGTTGAGGAAGTGAGGTTTGGGGCTCCTGCGTCTAGTACAGCAGACATTCCCCCCCCCCCTCCTTTTCTAGCCCAGACTATGTTTGTTGGGCCAGGCCCTTGGATTATAAAATTATCAGGGTTTAGAGTTTATGTCTCGCTTATCTCACACTTTATGTCTCACTATATGTCCATACAAAGTCTAGCATAAGGGGGTCTAATCCTGCCTGCAACTGTTGGGTGCTACTGCAAAACAACTCAGAAAAAGTAATAGTAATAATGAAAAATGTCCATTTAAACTTCTCTCTCACTGGCAACCAAAAGGTGGGAATCATCTGGAATAGGCTTGCAAAAATAAAATGTGGCATAGGTTTTTTTTTAAAGATATAAAACCATCAGCACTGACCATTTTTGCCCAAAAAACTTTCCCACTGAAAATTGAGACTTAACTGAAAACAATATTTTTAAAGGCAAATGACATTTTATGATTTTCCAGCAGAGAAATCTGAAATTAAAAGAGATATGGTTATCAGATTAAATGGATTGGAAATTTTCATTTCAAACTCGATTTTCTTTTCATTTCTGTTTTTAATTTTCAGATTTTGGAGTTGTTTTCCCTTTATCTTCTTTTTTTAGATTTGCCTCTTTCTTTTTTAACAGAAAAGGAAAGGAGAAGTAAGGAAAAATGTGTGAGAAGGAGAGAATTTTTCATTTCCACTAGTCTCTCCCCACCAGGGGTTTTTCAAATGACAGGGGGAAAGCCTGTTGTCAGAGAGGCATAGACATAACATCTACCTAATAGTGAAAAAAGAAGAGTCTCCGATAGCTGGACGTGGTCTTGGTAGATGAAAAAAAGGATTGGTACTGGCAATCTAGAGAAGGAGCATTTCTGGTAAGACTGTAAGAGGTTGACTAGAAATAAAATCCAGTCTGATGCTGACCATCTGCTTTAGGTGTTTGCTCAAGCTATATCACTGTGACTCTAGAAATGGGTTTTCTGCTGATCCATCTCCAATCCCAATTCTTCAATGCAGACTGTAGGTCTAACTTTTTAACCCAAAAGAATCAACGTTAAAAGAATGGTTAATTGGGCATATGATACCTTCAAATGGGAAGGAAGAACACAGAGCCCACTTTTTTTTTAGCAAGGAAGTTTGTTTAATTTTCAGTCCTGAACTCATACAACAAACCACATCAGAGGTTTAAACTGTCTTCAGAGACAAAACTGAGTCCCAAACATCCCTACCTGGGAAAAGAGACGAGCATTGAAAACAAAAATAGAAGGGGAAATGAGAATGATTTGGGGCAGATAAACAAGGAGAAGGAAAAATCCAGGAAGCAGAGAAAGGATGGACACTGAAGATTAAAAAGCAGTCACAATGAATACACTTTCACTCAGCCAGTAAAGTTGTATGTTTGAAATTCTTTTAAATTTGAACACCAAGTTCTATTGTATTATTCAGGGTACACTCAGTCCATACACCAGCAAACTCCCATGGACATCAAAAGTACAAGTAAAATCTGAGACAGAGTCTGCCAACTTTAACTGACAGTTCTCGTGGGATAAGGTAGCATTTAATGTGAGTAAGGGGGCAGCATCTGTCATGATAAGAACTACAGCATTTGTCCCGTATTTGTTATTTAATTCAATATAGCTCTGATTTTGCTGAATTCTGAGAAACCTAAAACTTCTTCTGATTCTCTCATCCCTACTTTGGAGCGCAGCTTCTGTATTTAGCACAGTAGCATTTCCACTCAAAAGCTTTTGCAGCAGCTTTAAGTACCATTGGCCTAAGAACTGCCACAGAGACAGTGCAAGTCTGAGACATTGCTAAGCATTTTGATGTTTGTGGTTACTAGTGTCTACATGATGATTACCCATACTCTGTTCCAGTTATTTAACTGCAAACCCAGATTGAAACCCTGGTCACTATGTGGTCTGAGTTCTGAGGGAACAGAGCATTTCATACTACATTGCATTCTGTAAACAATGACTTGTTGCATACAAGAAACCATAAATATTACTTATCTTGACATAGGCCTTAAAATGTCCAAAAGCCAGAGCTAATTAGGGTTCAATAACAGATTTAATAAGCCAAAGCCTGTTGGTTTTGGGGTTTTTTGTTTTTGTTTATTCTAACAAGCAAAGCAATGGTTATTATCTTCTAATTTGTAAATACTTTATTTGATAGTTGAGAATGAAAAGTATGTTTTTGTTTGTCCTGTCAAAGGCCTTAGAATGGTCTGAAGTCTAGTGGAGCTACCACTGTCACTATTTAGCATGTTTTTCCCCAATGTTAACACACTTTATAAAATGCAAAAAAATCATAAATATCAGGATAAGGATTCAATAAGGATGGGTTTTTTTCCAAACAAAAATCAATTAAGAGTTTTCCTTTGAATTCGTAACTTAAAACACAAAACCAATGTGATCTTCATTGTGTTTGTGGACAGAAGTTTTCGTGGTGACTCTTACTCATGACACTGACAGCAAGGAAGCTCAGTTTGTAGAACATGTAATTCTATTCTATATAGGTTCTTATACTGCACTCACCACACTAGTATCTGCGCACCTTCCAGTAGTGCATTAAGCAACATGACTAACATCTGCCACATATTTGTTCTCTCAGGAGAGAACAGGCCCAAACCAAAACTCGACAACCCTGAATGACCTTTGTTATTTCAAGACCTGAAAAAAAGGTACTAGCTTCCTTCTGTCTGTCTAGGTCCTTATTTGGCTCTAATTACAACAGTATCTGAGCAATTCACAACATTAACAGATCTTTATCTTCACAACCCAATGAGGGAGGAAATTATTGTCCCTAGTTTACAGATAAGGAACTGAGGTATATGGCAGATTAAGGAACTTTGCCAGTGTTATACAGGCAGTCTACGGCTGAGCCAAAAACTGAACCCAGGTCTCTTGAATCCCATTCCAATGCCCCATCACTAGATCATCTGCCCAACCCTTTTTGCTATTTATTATTTGTTCAGTGGCAACAATGTGCTCATTGCTATGCAAAACCCCAGACGGCTTCTGAAAGTCTACAGCCTAAATGCCAGACATGGAGAAGGCAGCACATATTGGGAAATTCAGACAAGGGATTGATTTTAAATTTTGTTTTCCTTTTTTCCTGTAGCTATTATGAACTTTCAGTTTGTAGACACTGCAGAAGTGGGTTTCTGCAGAAGGAGGAATTTGAATGGGGGGTGGGTGGCAGCTTTGCAGATAAGGAATGGAAGATCATTCCATGCTTATGAGACAACATGGAAAAAGGCAGAGACAGGAACTGGAGAAGGAAATGAATGGGGCATCAATATAGGCATCGCTGGCAGAGCAGAAGGGTTATGGAATGGGGGAATGAGAGGGTCTTTGGACTGAGGCCAGGTCTACACTAGAAAATTAAGTCAACTTAACTACATCACTCAGGCATGAAAAATCCACACCCCTGAATGGCATAGTTAAACCAACCTTATCCCCAGGGTAGACCGTGCTAGGTTGACAGAAAAATTCTTCCACCTACCTAGCTACTGCCTCTCATCTATGCTGCCAAGAGAACCCCTCCCATCAGGGTAGGTCGTTTCTACACTGAAGCGCTACAACGGCGCAGCTGCAGTGGTGCAGCTGGACCGCTGTAGAGTTTTAAGCATAGGCATACCCTGAGTATTTGTACAAAGCAAGTAGTGCACTGTTGTCTCATTAAGTATTGTGGCAGGCAGCCAGAGTTGTAGGAAAGAGATAATTTAATAGCTATTATATGGAATGCTTTATCTGCAGGGAGCCACGTATGCAAAGAGTGGGGAGTGGAGGAGAGCATGGCTTCCTCCCACCTCTGCTAAAACAAAGAGATCTCCATAGCCTATTTCTCCTCTTTGGTTGGTGAAAGAGAGGAGGAAAACCTGGAGCTTTTATGGAGCTCCCAGCCTGTCTGGCAGCAGCAGCACCTGATGAGAAACACAGATGTCCTATCCCCTCTCTATCTCCTCTTGTCTTCTAAAGAATATCACCTCACTCTTCACTGAGTCCCTGTCCCTTCCAAGGAGAGAGGGGAAGGAGAAGATCTCTCCCTTTTAGGGATAAGGCTGATAATATACAGTATCTTGATTTTAGGCATAAAATCTATGGGGGAAATCCCAACTTCATTGAAGTAAATGGTAAAATTCCTCATGACTACAACTGGGCCAGGATTTCACTCTATCTTTGACATGTTCATCTTCAAACATGCAGGAAATTGTGTCAAGTAATTTTTAAATATTCTGTGGAAAAAGCTACAGAGCTCCCATTTTTATTTTTACACTGCTAATGCCTCATTATGTTTGTCAAATCTAAATGACAGTATTATAGCAATGGGTGAGGAAGTGTCCCTGTATACAGCATAACCAGCCAAACAAAAGCACAGAGGCCTGTATGGGGATGAGAATTCTTTCTGATGGCCTCAATTCTGTTCCTGTGTTGCAACCTCTGTATGAGAACGTTCCACATCCTCAGCAATAAGAAAGGGAAAAACTGAGGAACCTATAAAACTACAGCATAGTAGATTTAGATTAAATCTCAGGAAAATTTCAGTTAAGCTGGGAGAAAAAAGTGTCCTATGAAAAAATGGCTCCTGGACAAAGGAGCTGTTTTGGTGTAGTGCCTCTCAACACAAGATGATGCAATGCTGCCTATTGTCCAAAAGTGGCAAGCTCCTGCTCCTATCATGAACCACTGGATATCTATACTGTCTAGATTCCTGAAGAACTCCATTTCAGTACTGTAATTTTTCTTAAGATATCCTCCCGCATCATAAGGGATCTCCTACGACCCACCCAGAGCACTAATGATCAACCTGCTTCATTTCTATTCTATTCCACTTTCCACCACACTTGAAGTCTTGCATCACAGTCACTATCTTTCTGATTAAGGACAACTGAGTTCGATTCTCTCCTATCAATACAGGTCCTTAATCAGCCAGAGGATAAAGAAATTACTGCTCATGGATATGAGACATTCCTTTACCCCATGAGCAATAGAGCTAGTAAATAAAATTCTTGTGGATTATTTTTTAATTTTATTTTTTTTAAATTCAAATACTGAAAAATTTGGCCAAAAACTGAAAAAGTGCACTTTGGAAATGTTCCCATAGTGCTTTGTGGGAGTTGTAGTTTGGACGACTCATGGTCTTATTCTCCTCTAGTAGGCCAGACCTTCTAGTCATACCACATCTCCCATCATGCACCACTGTCTTCCCTCTTGGAGAGGGGAGGCAGTGCAACATGGGACTTCCTAGTCAGAGTGCATCATGGGAGATGTAGTCTATCCCAGAGGTGACATATGGGAGGGGCATGTGGGGTCACGTGCCCTCCCAGATTTGCAGCTTGGCTTGTACTGAGCATGCTCACATGGACTGAGCATGCTCAGTAACACTGCTGAAGCCAGATGTCCTCACTCTGCCCACCATTATCGGCAGGCACAGGTCGTCTCTGCTCTATCTCATGGAGGAAAATGGGGACATGCTGCAACTGAATTACAACTCCCATAAGGCACTAAACCAGCATTTCCAAATCAAAGTATTTCAGTTTTTGGCCAAAATATTTTGGTTTTCTCGTAAAAAAAAATTAAAATTTGCCGCTGAAAACAATCACTTTACACAAAAAATTTTCAATTAGTTGAAAACCTAGTTTTTTGTCAAAAAACAGTTTTGATGGAGTAATTTTGACTCACCTTAATGAGCATGTTGCTTCTCTACTATTAGCAGCTTCTGCTGAAAAAAACCCCAGCCACAAAAATCTAACAAATATCCCTTGTTTCTAGAGCATTATTACTGAGCCACTTGACTAGCCTTAAACAAAGATTTTTATATGAATTATATACCCATAGCAATTTAGCTTTCACAATACTTGAAGTGGGTGGAATTTCATTTTGTTTCAATATATATATCATTGCCACCCTTCTTCTGCTAATTTTAATTAATGTTGTTAATGATCATAGTAATGGGTAATACTTAGAACTTAGGTTGGCCACCATTAAAAAAGCAACATTTACACAAAATGTACCACTTACCAGAATCTCAGCCTTGCTATGTTCTCTTTCATGAACCCGGTTGGAAGGGGCCATAAGGCTAACTTTCTGCATGTTACTGTGAGGTAGACCCACTGTAGTGGTTCTATGTCACATCCCTAGTTTGGGTATATTCCCAAGTTAAAAGAGGCGAGCCAGGATGTGCCTACAACCCAGTTATCCTTGACTGCCAGAACAGCTCCTTCAAAACAGATACTGCTCCTTGAGACCATAGAGGACAACTCAGAGTAGCCCTGAAGCTGCTCTAGGCTGTGCTGGGAACCAATATGCTTCATGGCCAGCTCCAGGATCCAAGAAAGACAAAAGGTGACATTAAGCCACATTTGCCTTCTTCCCCAAGTGGTGTTGTTATTATTACTTATGTATTTGTATTACTATATCACCGAGGAACCCTAGTCATGAACTAGGACCCCCACTGTGTTAGGTCTTGTGCAACCCAGAACAAAATTATGGTCCCTACCCCAAAGTGCTTATCATTAGGCTTTGCAGAATTCAAAATTTTGTATATAATTTTTGGGTAATATCGATGTTTATTTTTAAGCATTTTTAACTATTTAAATGTCTACTGTGGTGAGAAATTATGGGTTTTAAGCATTTTAAAATATTTTCATTGATTTAAGTTTTCACAATTGCAAGAATTCTGAGTGAGTCAGATAATTATTTAACTACAGCAGATATTGCTACAGAAAAAGTTAAAGCTTTGTAACTGTTAAAACACACATTGTCAACATCATGTCAAAATATACAAAAAAATATCCTCAACTCAAACGCTGATATGTTCTCACACAGCATTTTTATTACTTAGGATATCTGTAAATTTCAGTTATTATCGATAGAAATGTTTTTTCTCTGGTTTGTGTGGGTATGGTATAATAAAAATTTACTGACGTTTACTGATAAAAATCTAATCTTTACAAGCCTACTTATAATGTAAACATGTGCCTGAGCACAGCTCATCCAGACCAGAGAATCTGAGACAACGGTATCTAAAGCGTTCTAAATAAATGTCTAATTCTACATAATATCTCTGATACCACTCTGTGCTAACTATTGTTAAATGCTGACTTTTAAATGGTGATCATTGTATTCAGTGCTTTCTCTTCAATGCACTTTACAACATTGACTTTACCCTGTGACTCAGCTCCAGAAACAGTGCTAATTTCTTTATTCTTGAGAGAGTTCAAATGCTGTCTGTTCAGTCACTAAATAGCTAATAAAACTAGCAATCTAAATGAACAGGACAACTGACTCCTATTGTACTCATTCTCAGACAGGCTTAGTTATGATGTTTCAGCTATACACATTTAAAAGCGACACCCTGCTCATAAAGTCTGGGTTTTTTACAGTGATTTAAGAATTTATCCTTGAAGAAAATAAAGTTTATTCTATATCTTTATCAGTTTAAATGAAAGATTAATTGCCATTTGCCCATTTTTCACAAAGTCTTGTAGTTTCATGTTATTTATGTTAGTTTCATACTCTTCATATTATTTTTTTGTAAAGCATGGGGATCAAGTAATAGATGGAATCTTGTAATATCAGTTTATAACATGGCCTTACTTGGTGACAGACACTACTTTCCTCTTTCCTTCCACATAGCGTGTCCCATTTCAGACCCACAATTAGTTGCATTTCTTGTTATCCTTGTGGCTCAGCCTCTTGGTTTAATGAAAGTCTTCATTTTCATCTTACATACAAGTTTGTGATGCCCTCCCCCATGTATTATGCCTTTGAGCGGGTCAACAGCAGCAAGGAATGATCCCGGGACCTTAGGGTCTAAAAGCACAAAGCCACTAAAAGGTTTGAGCTAAAAGGATCACTTTCATTAGTTGAGGGGCAGTAGCAGTCTCATAAACTTCTTTATGTGATCTAACCACTAGAGTTGAACAAAGAGCCACACTGTTAGCTTATTACAGCAGTATTCAGTACTTTTATCACTGTAAGGGAGAATACGATGGTGGTACCTGTCCCAGTTACAGGGCTAGCCAGTCCCCGTCCTGCTCTCTCTGAGTGCACCCCCTCAGGGTTCAGCCATGAGCCTTTATCTCTCCTGGCATAGAATTCTGTAATTCTCCCCCTCTGAGACCAGGCCTAAGGCTACAGTACCCTGCATATCAACTATGCTTACCAAGCAAGTCCGACTGAGTTCTGACACCTGGAGTTCTTCCCTTCGTGGGCCTCTGATCAGTGGTGTATAGTGATCAGACAGCCTTCTTAACCCAAAGTATGGCTTATTATAACAATAGGAATGAAGCATTTAGAGGGGAAAAAGGATTTTCAAACAGTCTTAAATGTACGTCGATCTCTCTTAAAGTCTTACCATTCCCTGATGTTAAGCTAGACAAGCCTAACTTCTTTAGACCCCGCAGGGTTGCTGTGTCTCAGTCTGGTTTCTTCAAACAACTCCCCCCTCTCTCAAGTGTTCCTTTTTAAATTTGCCACACTTCTTTTGATCTCTGGTGTGCATGGGCCTTTTCCTGTCCTGGCATTGTCTCGTAACAACCCTCAAGCTTTTGTGGAGAAACGTCTTATCTTTAGCCATTCTTTTTCTTTTCCGCTTATTTTTCCTTACAGCTTCCTATTAAACTAAACTCATATATTCAGTCATTCATATTATTAAATGTAACTGGGCTCAGGTCTCCTGTTTCAGTCCATGTGCTCCCAGGTGGGCCAAATGAGAGGGTGGGGCAGCATCTGCAGGCTATAAAGAGTCAGTCAGGAGGCCAGAGATGAAAGCTGCCAGAGACAGAAGGCAATTGCTGGGAGAAAGTTGAAGGCAGCAGAACAGCAAGAGGGGTTTGCTGGCTTGTGTCCCCAAGCCAGAGCTGAAGGTAGGAGGTGCAGTAGCAGAGGGAGATGCCTTCTGGCTCTAAGCTAGAGCCAGGAGCCACAGAGGGCTGAAGGAAAAGGTAGCAGTGGAAGGGCTTATCTGCTGATGTCTCCCTGCAATAGAGCTGGACTCTAAAGAACACTGAGGGCTGGTGGGGTGAGGGATGCTCCCGGCAAGGATGCTTCCAGCAGAGAAGCTGTGGGAATTGCTACTGGGAAGAGTGGGGGTATGCCTCAGAAGAAAACACTGGAGTGGCTCTCCAGACAGAGGGACAGAGTAGGATTGGCACCACCGTGTGTGGTGGAAGACACAAGAGTTTGGTATGTGTTATGTCAATGGCCAAGAGGATCTGTTTCTGTTTGATCCTCAGATTCCACTATTGAGTGAATCTGAGGTAGAAAGATGTGGCCTGCATCCAGCATATGAAGGGAAATAACACAAATACAAAAAACTTGAGCCTTTTTTGATCTCTATGTCCATTATCTTTTGAAGCACTGAGGTGCTCAGACATATGAATATGGCCTGAGAGTCAGAAGACTTGGGTTCTATCTGTGCTCTGCCACAGCTTCATTGTATGGACTTATGCAAATTGCTTAACCTCTGTGTGCCTCAGTTTTCCTGTCTGTAAAATGGAAATAAATGGTACTGTCCTTCGGAAAGCATTTTGAAATTCTCAGAAGAAAAATGTTTAATTGTTATTTCTCATTTTCCCTATGTAACACTGCCCCTCAATTTATTTCTTCCTGGGGAAAGGGTGTTCTAAGAAATAAGACAATAAATTCCCCTGGCTGTGTTCCCCTCATGCCATCATTACAATCACCACCTCACCTGAACATCGTTACAAACACGTAGAAGACAATTATTTTTCTTACAAAGTAGTTTTGTTTTATAAAAGTAATTGAAGATAATTTGTTTGAGTACAGAAGCTGAGTGAATATTGATCTCATCTGTAATACCAAACAATAAATGTCACTGAATAAACACAAGTCACAATTATATTCCTCACATTAGAAGCCTAATCCAAAGTGTCGCTGAATCAATTGGATTGTTTCCATAGACGTTAGTGGGTTTTGGATTAAGCCATATGTGTCTCCCCAAGAAAATAGCTGCTCATCTGTATGACATTTTCACTACTCATACAAAATATAGGCCTCAACTAACCCTATAGTTCAGTTCTTCAAATACCACATTCCACAAACAGCAACCATCACTGTTCACACAAAACACAGCATATCAACTTCTACCTCAGTATGCGGGTCTGCAACAACTCCTGTTTAAGTGCTGATGTAAAGAGCAGCCACAGGAAACCATTTGCAGTGCACAATATATTTTTTGGTCCCAGAAACGAACCGTCATATTTTTGAATACCATAAACTCTCACCTTGTCTATTAACTATTTGAATACACACATGTAGTGCACTCCTGCAACACTCCACACACACCTCATTCTCCCACCCCCTAAATCCTCTGAGCATCCTTACTCTCAGGCTCACCCCCAGATGGAGGGAGGGGAAGGCAACTGCTTATGCTTCTCCTAAAGTTCCTTTTTACTACAAGAGCAGGGCATGGCATGGCAAGAGCATATAAACAGGCACCTATAATACAGTCAAAGTAACTTTGATGAAGGCATCCCCGCCAGGTAACTGCTTTATATCCATGGATGAAAACACACTGGCCAAAACTTTGAAACCTGGTACCTCATTTAGCCCCGTGAATAAAATTGTTCTTTTTCAAAGGTGCTGAGTATCTGCAAGTCCCATTGACTGAAGTGAGAGCTGGGAGTGCTCAAAACCGCTGAAAATCAGGCCATTATATAGGTGCCTAAATATGAATTTAGAGTCCCAACAGAGGCATCCCATTGGAAAATTCTGGCCATTATAAAGCATTTGTAATAAAACAGACCTTTTAAATATTAGAATGCAATCAGAAAGCAAATGACACAAAATTAAAATCTTAGTATTAAACTGAAATTGCCTCCTCACAGTGCTGGCAGCGCCAATGCTTCAACAATTATTTCCACCTAATCCCCTTTAGGAATGGAATCAGGCAGACCCTTATATCTATGCAACTAAAGGTCCAGATATCTATCTACAGAGTGGTTTTTTTCCTGAGTAGGCATCTGGCCCTGGACTTGTAGTTACTGAGGAGGATGCTGTGCTGATCCTTCTGGAATAGTCATCGCTGCTACATGCTTCAGTGAGGCTGGCTAGACTTCCTTGTCCTCCTGGACGGCCCTGTTGTTTTCTTTGAACTTATCTCTGACCCTTAAGAATTCCTACACTGATACAAAAACTGCAGTATGTCCAGTGTAAAATTGTTTGCATGCAGCTTCCAATTGTGAAAAAGGGTGGATCTTGAGAGGCCAATGATTTATGCCAAACAACAAAGACATTAGGGACAAACCACTACCCACCATATACAGTAGGACTTCTGCATGCCAATTTTTCAAACAATGCAGCTTCTTGTCTGTAAAAAGAAAAATATGGAATGCTATTTGGTGACCATACAGACAATACATAAGAAATATCACACAGGATCATTTCTCATGAAAATTGGTGATCAGATCAGACAGGCATTTTGAGACTCTTTGAGACTTGGGCTCACACAGCTCCGGCTATGGGGCTCTTCAATTGCAGTGTAGATGTTTGGGCTCGGGCTGGGCTCTAGGACCCTGAGAGATGGGAGAGTCCCAGAGCTCGGGCTACAGAAGAAGAAGAGCTCTGTATGGCTCGAAAGCTTGTCTCTCCCCCCAACAGAAGTTGGTTCAATAAAAGATATCACCTCACCCACCTTGTTTCTCTAATATGCTGGGACCAACACAGCTACAACCACACTGCATAATCCACTAATGGTGGATTGCATGTCAGTGCCTTAGTGTCCCCACCCCCCAGCCCTCCACCCACCATGTGGAATTCAAAATGGAGACCAGGAAGCACAAACAGTGAAGCAAGCTTCTACAAGTGAGGTTTTACTAGCAAATTTTAGCTAGGATATGCCCATTTGTTATGAAAAAGAACCTTATATTGCTTTCCCTGTAAGCATGTCGCTCCATACCAACCCAATGGTGTAATGAGCCTCCTGTGAATAGTGAACTGTGGAGGGAGGTTGAAATGTAGTCCGTTTACAACTGTACTCCATTTCAGTTAAATGTGATCCATGGGTGATGAACTAATTTGTCCTAAATACATTTGGGAGTTTGAATGCAGTACAGAAATGTGCCAGGGGAAAGGAAGGGGGATGGTGGTGAAGTTCTGTGTGTTTTCATGCAGTCCTAAAAGGCAGTATCAGAAGCCGTGGGGAACACAAACCCATGTGGACGCTATCCTGTTCATTCCCTCATGAATTTTGACCCAATCCCGGGTGCTGATAGCTGCAAACTTTTCCCATAGCAGGAGCTCCAGATAGGTAGTCACATTTTGGGAAAGGGTGTATCTTTCATAGATGTGCTTTTCATCCACCATATGTTTGAATACTTCAGTGACACATACAGCTGGCTACCCACCACCAGCTTGGAATAAAACCTCTCTTTGCCACTTTTTGACACGAGGGGTGTTATGTCCTTCAAAATGTACAATTCCTGAAATGAGAGAGTAGGCTTCTGTAGAGCGCCACAGCAATTGCCCTCCACCAAAGTGGTCTGCAATTTTTAGAAAAAAGCAGTTGTGATTTTTAACTTAACATTCTCTGTGCACATCCTTCACTGCAATTAACCTGACTGTGTCCCAGGACTTTCTGCGGTCCGAGATGTCCCTCTAACAATATAGTGAAATACAGTTTTACAAAGTAACATCTTATGTCCTTGAAAATACAGCAGGAATTTTTCTGTGCTCATGAAGTGAGACACTTGAGACAATGACCTTCAGTGTCTTGTCTGCTTCTAGGCCCTACAACCTCTATAGACCATAGTACTCAACAGCTTTCCAACATTCATTGCCGCATCCAGTAGAAGCCTGAATTAATGTACTTTCATGGACCAATCCAAAAGAAAGTGTTTCCATGGTGAACTTATGGTTGACATTCTGGAAAGACCAACAAGCGGGTCCAGTAAGAGAGAGGGACTTACAGCAAGTGCAAAGACAAGACAAGAGGATGGCTGCACATCTTGAAGACAGGATTTCAGTGCAAAAACAGACACTTGCTTCTTAGTTCCTGGAAAAGGAATGGTGGTTCACAGAGGAAGATAGAGCACAGCAGAAAGAACTGTTTGAATGGCTGCTTTCACTAATGACTCCAAGATTGTAGGTTCCTGCTACGCTCGTCCACAGCCTGGGTCCCCTCCATGGTACAGTGTACTGCAGACAAGGAACAGTTTGGACAATTCCATGGCTGGATGGGCCATGCAATCATAGAATCATAGAGTTAGAAGGGACCTCAGGAGGTCATCTAGTCCAACCCCCTGCTCAAAGCAGGACCAACCCCAACTAAATTGTCCCAGTCAGGGCTTTGTCAAGCCACTCCTTAAAAACCTCTAAGGGTGGAGATTCCACTACCTCCCTAGGTAACCCATTCCAGTGCTTCACCACTCTCCTAGTGAAAAACTTTTTCCTAATGTCCAACCTAGACCTTCCCCCCTGCAACATGAGACCATTGCTCCTTGTTCTGTCGTCTGCCACCACTGAGAACAGCCTAGCTCCATCCTCCCTGGAACCCCCTTTCAGGTAGTTAAAGGCTGCTATCAAATCCCCCCTCATTCTTCTCTTCTGCAGGCTAAACAAGCCTAGTTCCCTCAGCCTCTCCTCATACGTCTTGTGCTCCAGTCCCCTAATCATTTTTGTTGCCCTCCGCTGGACTCTCTCCAATTTCTCCACATCCTTTTTGTAGTGGGGGGCCCAAAATTGGACACAATACTCCAAATGCGGCCTCACCAATGCCGAATAGAGGGGAATAATCACTTCCCGCGATCTGCTGGCAATGCTCCTATTAATGCAGCCCAGCACACTGCTGGCTCATATCTAGCTTCTTATCCACTGTTACCCCCAGGTCCTTTTCTGCAGAACTGCTGCCTAGCTCGTCGGTCCCCAGTCTGTAGCTGTGCATCGGATTCTTCCGTCCTAAGTGCAGGACTCTCAATCAGGCACTATCAGCAGATGGACAGGCCAAATGTACCCTTTGAAGTCCCCCACACTGAGCCCTTCTTCTGTGGACATCTCCACTTCCCTGCCCTGGTGCCCAGCACACAGCAAACATGTAAGGAAGGGGAAGGAGAATGGGAGGCCAGGGGATATGCCACAACAGGGAGATTCTGTCTTGAAAACTGTTGCACTGTTTGCACTTGTTCATGCACTTTGTTCATGTTTTTGTTAAAGGCTTTTGCGTTACTGGTGTTTTGTGTGCTAATGGTTGCTGGCCTGCCTGGCAATGGTTTAATATTGTGCTTTTCTAATAAATGTTGAAAAATAAAGGTTTCTATTTTATTGAGAATTTTGTATTACCATCACTGCATTACATGATGTAATGTGTTTTTCAAATAATAAAGATAAACACATAATAAGGAATAACTTTGAAACACTATATATTTCTCAATACAGATATGTAAATCCACCATTCTCCCCCACACCTAATGTAATTTAAGCATTGCACAAGCACATTCATAAAGGTACTAGTCTCCCTCTTCCATTTGCCCATACAAGTCAATGATGTGGGAGCACACAGCATCCTTGATTTCTGTATCCCGGGTGCACCGAGCTCCAGCTGTGGTAGGTGCACTTTCTGGCTGAGTACAAGTTCAGCAGTCCATCTCTCTCTTCCATTCAAGGGGAAATGGCTCACCTTTGACTTCATTACAATGGTGAAGAGCTCAGCAAATCACAGTAATGCAGCAAATCACAGTAATGCAGCATTGATGATGCTGGAATCCAAACAGATCTGTAGACAGGGCCAGCAGAATTTCCATCTGCTAAACACACATTCAACCACTGGTCTACACCTCCTGAGAGTGTAATTAAACTTTCTTTTGCCAAGGCCTCTGAGATCAGGATATGGCTTCATAAGCCAGGGCTGAAGGGGATATTCAGGGGAATCCAGAATACGGGTGGGGACTGTAACTCTATTCATGAGAATGTCATTTGGTGGGAACACGGTCCCATCCTGTCCATGAATGTAGACTCCCAATCAGTAGAAAACCCTGGCACCATGAACTTTTCCAGTGCAGCCCATGCTGACATTCATAAATAAGCCTCTGTGGACCACTAGGGTCTGCATAACAACAGTGTAGTACCCTTTGTGATTTATGTACTCATGTGCCCCTTGAGGAGAGCAAACGAGTCCCATCAGTGGCCCCAATGCAGTTTGGAAACCCCATTCTCTCAAAGCCAGCAATCACTTCAGGAATATTTTTTATGCCTGCCCGGTTGGGGTAAACCACACATCTTCTTGTCTCGGAAACCTCCACCGGCACTTTACCCACAGTCGACTATGCAACATCAAATTGGTTGGCAAAGGACCTGTAGCAGTCTGGAATAGCTGACTTCCAGACGGTTATAGCAACCTACTTCTGGACCAGTATGGCTGCCCTCATGCGTGGGTCTTTATGCTGGAGGGTCAGAGGCAAGATCATAGAATCATAGAATCATACAAGATTAGGGTTGGAAGGGACCTCAGGAGGACATCTAGTCCAACCCCCTGCTCAAAGCAGTGACCAACCCTCACACAGATGCAAAAGTGTAGCTTTCTTATGTGAAAGTTCTTGACTCACTGCTGGTCATCCTAGGTCTGCATGACAATATAGTCCTACCAGTCTGCTCCAGAAGTGCTGTTCTACATTGAGGGCATGAGCAGCATCAGCCCCTTTGAGCCTGCCATGTTTGTGTCCTCCTCCTCCATCATTAGCTCCATCAGGTGCTTTTGGTGGGACAGAAAACACTGCTGGAATTTCCACAGAAGCTCTGCTCATTTCCTTAAACAACCGTGAAAGTGCAAGTGAGATAAGTTCTTCAAATGGCAACTCCGTGTTGCTGGTTCTGGTTGCTGGGAGCATGAAGAGCAAAATGACGGCTCAGCAGGATGTGTTGAACTGCTGCTCAAACTTTCCATGATGCATGGCAGGGGACAGTTAAGTTTTCCTACACTGCACCACAAACAAAGGGGTAGAGCAGCCATATTTTGGGAGTGTGCAACGAAGTCTGGGATATGGTTGGTTGGACTCAGGCCTGTGTACTGCAGTTGGAGTCCAGGTTCAAAAATTCTCAACCTAGAATCTGCAATCAGCATAGTCACTCAAACCCTTGGTTCTCAAACCCAAGAGGCACTGACTCAAGTTCCTCTAACCCTGTGTAGACATACCTGTGTCTTAAAGACACTAGCCTGTATTGGGGCTGTATAGAGACATATCATCCCAGTGGGAGCTCTAAGCACAGGAGCTCATTGAGCACAGGAAAGTGTACATGTTCCCCTACTGGCATCAGGCCATACCTTCAACCTTTCTGGGGTTGATCAGACACCTAGCACTTGGGAAAATAGAGAGACTGCCTTTATAACTGGCTTTTCCATAGGAGGTTTATGCAGGGAGGGGCTTCTTGTGTTTTCCCCATATTGTACACTCGCCCAAAGGCCAGTCACAAATGACCCCTTAACCATATTTTAAAACACTGTTCATTCATGGGGGTTTTTTCTCTGCCCATCATTTTTCATGAAACAGACTCTAGATACTTTACCCAACCCAGACACAGGTTTCACTCAGAGACAACTTTTTAGTGAAAACATTTTACTATTTTTCTTGTTTCCTGGCTACCAAAAAGAGTAGGGGGTTGGGAACGAAGGGAAAGGCACTTGACTTCTAACTAGAGCTAAGACAGATGTAATATCGCTCTTGTAACCTACACACATGTAATTGGTAACAGTGTCTGGCTCTTGGACTAAGACTACACTAATTTCCTCTGATTTAGCCAACCAAAAAAAATCTAATCTAAAATCAGATCTGGAAATTCAGGAAACCCACCAGCCACTACATTTAGAAAACATTTGCAAGTCATCCAAAGACTCAATTTCCTTCCTCAAAGAAATAATACAACAATGTTTATTTTGTGAGGAGGAGAAGAAAATCCTTTTCTGCACACTTACAGTAGGTTTGCTGTCTTTTTGGCTCAGCACCCTCGAAGCATCCAGGAACTGAGGACAACTTGTTTCCTTTTTACGGATTTTTTTTTATAGTGACCTCACCACTTCCAAATGTGCAAAATGTCTAGCATTACACTGCTAACACCAAATAAAAACTTAAGTCATTTCCCCACACCCAACAATAAAGGGAGAGAAGTGATGATAGTAGAATTTCATTGGCTTTACATAAACAACCTTTCTGTCCCCTCACAATACTGTGCTATTACTATAAAACTTTTCTGACACGTTACTTTAAACATTAGCGCATGGACATGCCAGCTCTGCACTTCAGGAGCTGCAGTTCAATGCCAGGAGCTATTAGTCACATTAGGAAGGCTATTCACAGTATACTGGCTACAGGAGAATATACTTCCTGCTTCTCATGTCCTCTCATGCAATTGTGCACCCTACCCTCTCCTTGGTTGAGGCCATACTGGTGAGGAGGGCATATCAGCATCACTTTTTTTGCTTTCACCATAGTAAAGGTAAATGTCATGCCCTGTAATCTCTGATGCTACCACTTGGTCTCGCTTCAGTCAGCCTTCCAAGGGGAGCATGAGTGGAGGCAAAAAAACTAGCTGGCTTCAAGACTGAGCTTAATAAGTTTATGAAGGGGATGGTATAATGGGACAGCCTAATTTGGCAATTAACTGATCTTTGACTACTAGTGGTAAATATGCCCAATGGTCTGTCATGGGATGTTAGATGGGGTGGGTTCTGAGTTACTACAGAGAATTATTTCCCAGGTGTCTCGCTAGTGAGTCTTGCCCACATGCTCAGGGTTTAGCAGATCACCATATTTGGGGTCAGGAAGGAATTTTTCCAGGGCAGATTGGCAGAGGCCATGGGGGTTTTTGTCTTCCTCTGCAGCATGGGACATGGGTCACTTGCTGGTGGATTCTCTGTACCTTGAAGTCTTTAAACCATTATTTGAGGACTTCAATAACTCAGTCATAGGTTAGGGGTCTATTACAGGAGTGACAGGGTGAGGTTCTGTGGCTGTGTATTGCACGAGGTCTGACTAGATTATCATAATGGTCCCTTCTGACTTTAAAGTCCATGAGTCTATGAGCTGAAGAGGAGTGATGAGGAAAGGTAAGAACAATAAAGTTAAACAAATAGAAAAGGTTACGTGAAAGCTCTAGTCTAAATAAACAGCTGTACATATAACTGTGTGGTTTGCATGTGTGCGCTATACCCTGGAATGAACATTGCCCTCATTTACACCCTGCCCAGCTCCACTGACTTCAGTGAAAGTTGCCTCCTTGGGGCCAGAATTTGCCTCATCTGATTAAAACGTCTTTTGAAGAGCTATATGTATTTCCTTGTCGCTATTCCAAAGGAAATAAAAGAAGAAGAAAATCATTTACAATCCAATCAATCACTTTACTGTTACATATGTACTTATCTGGTTTAAAAATGGGATTTAAATACTTTATTAAAAATTGCTATTTACAAAACAGTCATCACGGGTAATAATCCGTCTCTCATTTCTTCACATAAAGGGGAAGTCCAGGGTATTTGAAACAGCCAGAAAACTCCTAGACAAAGATGCAGCCAAAATCAAATAGAGAAAGAGGGGAGGGAATGCTAAGAGGAAATCAGGCAAACCACAATAAGACCATACCTCTTTGTTAAATGTATACTTAAAAAGGTAGTTTTATGATTTTCGTTTGGTACAAGCACATTCCATTATTAATCTTAGACAATGCCAGCTAGTGACATAACGTCCATGCTGTAATACAATATGGTAAGTACATGTGCAGGACATAAAAGAGGCTACAATCTGTAAAAGTGAATGTTGTGCCCATATATCAGTTGAAATGGCCTGCAACTCAGGGAGTAATTGTTTTGAAGCCATCTCACATGAATTCACCTTCATGAGATTAGAGGCTGAAGTCACTATGAGGCTGAAGTCATCAGCAATGACTTAAGCTAATGGGATAATGCCAAAAGAACAGAGCCGTTGTGCTAAACTTAACTCCTTCCAAGCACTGAGGAATGCTGAAAACAATGTATCTCTTCTGTTCGCAGCATTTTCTCGGTCATTTTGAAGCTTTAGCACAGAAAGGACAGTGGTTGACTAACAGGCTGAGCGTGAGCTCTCTTTCAAATGCTGCTGTGCTTGGTCTTGATGTCTGAGCTTTTTAATAGTGTTTGTCAAGTGGAGCTTCAAAGTCACACAAAACTGGCAGTAAAGCTCAGAAAGTATTTTATGATGTCCTGTCCAGTTCCTGCAACACTAACTCGTGAAAATAGTCCTTACTAGCTTGGGTCACTGAAGCCAATGTGATTACTCATGCAAGTGTTGCAGGATCCAGTCTTATAATGTTTAGGGACACAGGGTAGGAAAGGGATCTTGCCCTCATTGATTATGATTAGGGCTGCAGGTTTTTCATGGGGGCAAAAACATCACGGAACCCATGATTTTTCTGTTAATCTTTTTTTTCCTCTCCGTGATTTTCCCAAAGGGTGGGTCACCAGCCCAATGTGGAGGGGAGGACCTGGTAGAGAAGGCTGATGAGTGAGCCTGCCCCAGCATTGTGAGGAGGGGAGGTTCTGGTGGGGAGGCTGGAATGTGAGCCCTGCCTGCATTCACCAAGTCACAGCGCCGCACAGGTTTGGCCCATCTGCTCCTCCATCATGACAGGGAGTGGGGGGCACAAATCTGAACGGTGCTGTGACCCTGCACGCTAGGTCACAATGTTTCTAGCAGGGCACCAGGCTCAGCCCCACAGGACAGAACTCACAGGAGCTGCCGCTACAGGGTAAGCATAAGTCCCAGTCCCTCAGGAGAGGAGCCAGAGGAGTCATCACTGCCTGAGGTGAGTGTGGGTGGGCTTGCTCTTCAGCCTCCCTGCCACAGAGCCTGAGCCTCCCCTCCTCATGGGGTGGGATTAGGGTTATGGTGCTGGGGCAGAGAATGCTGATGTGGGTGGTCGAGGTCCCCTCGGCAGGGCAAGGAGGATAGGATTTTTTAAGAAAAAATCAGGAAAAAGTCATGGTAAATTTGGTAACCCACCAATTTTGCTAAATTTACTGTGACAGCTCTGTGATTTTTGATAAAACTCCCATGACAAATCTGCAGTTCTAACTCTGGCAAACATTTTCTCAGAAGTAATAGGCAAACCAGAACACCAGTCATTGCATGTGGTTTGACCAAAGCAAAGTCAGCACAGCCTGTTGATGCCAGTTTAAGACAACTTGTAAATCTTGTTGTGATATAAGCATGTGATTTAAAGACTCATTGGCATTAAAGTCATCAGGAACATCCTGGAAAGTACAGATATTTTTCTGTGACTGTATAATACATGCCTACATGGGAGTAATAAGAGGCCGCAATGTTTCTAAACTGAAATTTTTAGTTTTCCACAGAAAATATTCAGATGAACTTTTTTGGTTTGTTATTTTTTCCATTCAATTTATTTTTTAATTCAAATTTTTCCTAGTATGGGGGAACCATTTTCTGATCAGCTCTATCTAAGGCCTTAACTATGGCTGGGATGGAGAGGATAATGAAGATAAATTTCTGGAAATTATGATTTCATAAATTAGAGCAATCAGAACAGGAATAAGAGATGTGATGGCCTGCATGTGTGCCAGCCACCATCTTAGCTAACACCACAGATAGAACCAGGCTAAAAGTATGAGTCTCTGAAACTTGAGCTAAAAAGCCAGGTTCTGTAGATGGAAATTATAACAGACTCACAACCCAGTGGAACAGGCACAGAGTAGACACATAAGACACACTGGCCAGTGTGTTACACAAAAGTAGATTACTTTGCTGAACAGCAAGGTTGAGAAGATAAAGTTGAACAAGTTTCTGCTTAACCCCTCCTATTAAGTTTTTATTTCATAACAACACTGTCATGACATAAGGATCACATATTTTCCTAAACAGGAGGTGTTTATTAAAGAAAAGGCTACTACTATAGATGACAGGCTTCTACCCAGTTCCAGGTTTGTCATCGGTGTTCAGCAGGAACCACACACTGCCTGGAATCCTATACAGTACAAAAAGACGTATAGTGGCTGAGTGATATATTGCAGTCAAACATAGCATTACTAATGCTTTACTCTTCCATAATACCTTCCAACTAAGGAGCTCACAGCATTTCATAACAATTAATTCATAGGCTCATAGATTCATAGAATTTAAGGCCAGAAAGGACCATTATATCATCTAGACTGACCTCTTGTATATCACAGGCCATTAAATTTCATCCAGTTACCCTTGTACTAATAATTTATGTTTGAACAAATCATAACTTGTGTTTGGATAAAACATATCTTCCAGAACGGCATCCAGTCTTGATTTGAAGACATTGAGAGATGGAGAATTCATTCATTTTGTGTGGCTTAATTTTTGGTGCCCTACTTAAGAAGCCTAGAGCCTGATGTTCACCATTGCTGAGCACCCACAATTCCATTCAAAGTTAATGGGAGCTTTAGGTACTCAGCACCTCTGAAAAGCACATCCCAGAATTCTAAAGACAGGTGTGTCGATTTTGAGATGTCCGGCATTAGATACCAATTTTTAATCTTTTGGCCTACATAACCTGCCTAAGGTCACACCGCAAATCTGTGGCACCACTAAGAATATAATCCCAGTCTCCAACTTCTGTGCCTTAACCACAAATCCATCCTTCCACCCATGTTCTTTCTTTAAATGGTGCTGGTCCTGTGGCACATCTTAGACTGGGCAAGTTGGAAGTTTCCTCCCACCTCCAACTTCACCCATTTTGAGCTTAAGCCTATTGCCATAAGACTGTCAATGATTTCAGTAGGAATTGGATTGGGCAGTAAGTGACTGGCATTTCCTGCAGCTGAAGAGAAACTGGCACTCCCCTCACTATGTAGCAAGTGGGTATGAGAAGTGGGGGCCAACTCCTGATGAAACACTATGACCCATTTCTCTTAATATGTGAGACTGGTGACCTGCAGCATCCATCTACTGTACTGAGGGAAAGAGTGGAGGTAATTCTAAGCTTTTCATTATGTTACTATGCCTTTTATATTAATGTTAAGAAATAAGAAAAGGAAAAAAAAAACTTATAACTTGAGAGTCAAGTCCTGAAAAAGGAAGTTTCTAAGCTCTTAATTATAATTTGCTGTGAGCGCTCCAATGCAGCCAGTTCTGTAAGGCTGGTGGCAACTGACTTATTATTCTAGCTTGCTTGACGGAAATATAAAATTACATATACTTCTTCATTAGATGGTTTCTAGGGCCCAGGCTCTCATTGACCGTCAGTGGGTTATATACTGAGTTTTTATGTCAATGTGTAATAAAAAGAGAAGTTTTCAAAAAATTAAAAGCAACTCCTGAAAACAATTCCATTCATATTAGGTTTTATAAAACCCACGGCTAGACTGGGCTGAGCCATGTATGGATAAATAAATTAAGATTGAAGAGCCTACAATGGTAGCAGCCATTAATCTGATTCTTATGCTGTGTTCAAAGACTGGGAATTTCTGGCATCACATACCTCAAAGGATATCGGCCAAGACACTGCTCCCCTTCCACACCAACCAACAAAACCAGAGTACCTCAAGAGGAAACACATGCTGCATCATCTTCAAGGACATCACAGAGCTCTGCCAGTGTTATCTTGACTGAACATATGTCTACACTGATTTTGCTGTGTCGGGCTCCACGGATCAACGCAGCGGGATCAATTAAGTGGGCAGTGGAGACCCACCCAATCGATCCCAGAAGTGCTCTCCGGCCAACACAGTAAATCCACACACACCCCCAAAAAGATGAGCGCTGCGTCAACCAGAGTGCATTTCCTGTTGACACAGCACAGTGAAGAGTTAGTGAAAATTAGTAAATTGACGGGAGATAAGCAAGTTTCAGTAGGTAGCTTGCATATGATGCTGCCATCAGTGTGGACCAGGCCTCAGTCCACTAGAGGTGTCAAGAATGAAGGCCTGCAGCTGAGCCTAGGACTAGCTTGCTCAGTCTCCACACAGACTAATGAACAAAGGTGAGCTACAGCAGAACTGCCTGATTGACTGTAATAGCTGCTGCCTTATTCCTGCTTTATTCCAGCTTTGTTGTCCTGCTTGGTTCCTGACTCTGCTCTTACCCTAGCCACTGCTCCAACCACTAGGCAGGACTGCCACTGTTCTGACCAGTAGGCAGGACCACCCATGCCCTAGTTGCTGACACAGAATGGCTCTGGAAACTGTTGCTGCAGTGGCTCCCTTGTCCTGCTTCCATGCTGCTTGTAGCTGTAAATACCAGAACACAACTGTGTTTGAACTTAGCTCCTTGACAATGTCCTTCTAAGGCTTGTCAGTTTCCTGTATGAAGCAATATGTGACATAATGCAGTGCCTCCCCAAGCAACATCATATTGCATGAAATAAACATACATTTAACAGGACTGATCTTTTGGGGCCCCATTTTGTGAAATGCTAAGCACCTGATGCAAGATGATGCATGCCCCAATCTCCCCCTGAAGTCCCCTCACAGGAAATGATCAGCATCTTACAGGATCAAACCTTTACACCATGAATAAATTGATAGCACCTCCACCAGTGAAGGCAGTATCAAAATACCCACAAGGAACAGAGATCAGAAGCAAGAAACCAAATACCGGGTTACCTTACTCAGGTGGATACTCCTATTGATTTCAGTGGACTGCTCACACGAGTAAGGTGAGAAAGAGTTAGCTTTTAGTCCTACAACCTGTCTACTTTCTGATGCCATGTTTATACTGACGGCAACAAATTCGCTGCCGCCAGATCGATCTTCCTGGATCGATTGAGCGGTCAGTGTAGACCCGCTCAATCGATCAGGAAGTCGACTGAGTAAATCCACCCCCCCCCAAAAAAAAGCGTAGCGCTGCATCGACAGGAACGCTGTTCTCATCGGCGCAGCGCAGTGTAGACAGCGTGCAGAAGGGAAGCAGAGCAGTCGACGGGAGTTACGCAAACTACTCTGCGTAGTTTGCGTAACTCCTGTCGACTGCCGCCAAATCGCGAGGTAAGTGTAGACCAGCCCTGACTCTAAAAGAAAACATCCTCAGTGTTTTATCACTCTGACTTACAGAGATGCTTGAAAAACAAATAATGTATCATATGTATGGGCACTGCAGCTTTAATTCTGAAAACTGTTAGTGTTTCATTTCCCTGTATTAGATGTCCCTTGTTTTGTTTTACTTGCCCTTTATATTTCCCTTGATACTCTAGAATTTGAATAATAAACCCACAAAAGAAAAGTTTACTTTTTGTTATCTGATCTTTAATTCCAGCTTTTTTCCCTTCCACGTTATGGCTAGGGAGATATGTTTTCAAAAACATAAGGGAAACTCATCTGCTAATCTGTCAACAAGCCGTCCATCTGTCATGTCTGCTCTACATTTGTTTTGCTATGTCACTATGCTCTAAATGTTAGGTGCAGATGTTTTGACACATGAGCAATAGAGCAAAATGAAGTTTGCTTTTTTTTTTAAAAAAGCATGTATTTAAATAATAACTGCTACATTTTTATTTTAAAGTAAATAATAGTGCACTCCATACAGATGGCTATTTGACTTCTCAATATCCCTAGTCCATTGTGTCCCTTTGCTCTTTGATACACTGAAACAACATTGGCAAACATAAGTCTGTCCACTTCAGGTTTTATACTTGGTACAAATCAAAGTCACACAAATACACTCTCTCCAGATTCTATTAAAGATGGGATTCAAAGACTTTTGTTTTAATAAAAGGATATTGCTGTGAAACTACTTCCCATTTTACACGTACAGCTACAGCATCTATTTTCCTAATTGTCAGTCCTATATCTTGCATTAGGTATTGTGCCAGAAATCATACCAACTGAGAGCTAAGGAAAGCATATCTGCTTTATTTGAGAACAAACATTACACTGAACATGAGTTCCTGCTCTGTCCATGTTCTTTAAATGCTTTTTCCTCAGAAAAAACAACAAAATCCTATCTAGCAAACATTACACGGGCAATGTAGGCTGAGCTGATGACAGGCCTCATCAGATTTTCGGATGCTCTGAGTGTCAACTCTAACAACCACCTGTGAAGGGGCTTAAACCCCATCACCTGCAAGGCAAGTGAAAGACTCCCATTTGTCATACTTCCCACCTGGGGGGTTATTAACTAATTGTCTCCTGGCCAGAGGATGTGGAACTAAGCCTTATAAGCAGACTGAGGGAGATCAGTGAAGGGAGAGGGTGTAGAGCATATAGGTTTCTTTGGCAGAGAAAACATAAGAACAGCCATATTGGGCCAGACCAATGGTCCATCTAGCCCAGTATACTGTCTTCCAACAGTGGTCAGCACCAGATGCTTCACAGAGAATGAACAGAACAGGCAATCATCATATGATCCTTTCCCTGTCGTCCACTCCCAGTTTCTGACAGCTTGAGGCTAGGGACACCCAGAGCATGGTGTTATATCCCTGACCATTTTGGCTAATAGCTATTGAGGGATCTATCCTCCATGAACTTATCTAATTCTTTTTTTAAGCATGTTATAGTTTTAGCCTTTACAACATCCCCTGTTGATGAGTTTCACAGGTTGACTGTGCATTGTGTGAAGAAGTACTTCCTTTTGTTTGTTTTAAACCTGCTGCTTATTAATTCCACTGGATGACCACAGGATCTTATTTATGTGAAGGAGTAAATAACACTTCCTTATTCACTTCCTCCACACCAGTCATGATTTAATAGACCTTTAGCCTATCCCCTCTTAATCATCTCTTTTCCAAGTTGAAAAGTCTCAATCTTTCTAATCTCTCTTCCTATGAAAGCTGTTCCATACCCCTAATCATTTTTGTTGCCCTTCTCTGTACCTTTTTCAATTCTAACATCTTTTTTGAGATGGGGGTGACCAGAACTGCACACAGTATATTCAACGTGTGGGCATACCATAGACTTGTATAGTGGCATTATGATATTTTCTGTCTTATTATCTATCCCTTTCCTAATGGTTCCTAATATTCTGTTGGCTTTTTTGACTGCTGCTGCACATTGAGCAGATATTTTCAGAGAACTATCTGCAATGACTCCAAGATCTCTTTCTTGCGTGGTAACTGCTAATTTCGACCCTATCATTTTGTATGTATAGCTGCGGTTATGTTTTCTAATGTGCATTACTGTGCATTTATCAACATTGTATTTCAACTGCCATTTTGTTGCCTAGTCATCCAGTTTTGTGAGATTCCTTTGTAACTCTTTGCAGTTTGCTTTGGACTGAATTACCTTGAGTAATTTTGTATCTTCTGCAAATTTTGCCACCTCACTGTTTACCCCTTTTTCTAGATCATTTATGAATATGTTGAACAGCAGTGATCCTAGTACAAACCCCTGGGGGACAATACTATTTACATTTCTCCATTCTGAAAATTGACCATTTATTCCTACTGTTGTTTCCTGTGTTTTAACCGGTTGCTGATCCATGAGAGGACCCTCCCTCTTATCCCATAACAGCTTAATTTGCCTAAGAGCCTTTGAAGTGAGACCTTGTCAAAGGCTTTCTGAAAGTCCAAGTATACTCTATTCACCAGTCATCCTTGGCCACATGTTATTGATCCCCTCAGAGAATTCTAATAGATTGATGAGGCATCATTTCCCTTTACAAAAGCCATGTTGACTTTTCTCCCCAAAAAATTGTGTTCATCTATGTGTCTGATGACGCTGTTCTCTACCATAGTTTCAACCAATTTGCTTGGTACTGGCCTGTAACTGCAAGGATCACCTCTGGAGCCTTTTTTAGAAATTGGTGTCACATTAGCTATCCTCCAGTCATCTGGTACAGAAGTTGATTTAAGTGATAGGTATGTAACACTTAGTAGTTCTGCAATTTCATATTTGAGTTCCTTCATAACTCTTGGGTGAATCCCATCTGGTCCTGGTGACTTATTACTGTTTAATTTATCAATTTGTACCAAAACCCCCTCTACTGATACCTCAGTCTGGGACAGTTCCTCAGATCTGTCACCTAAAGAGCCCTGGAATAGGGTATAATGGGCCAGATATAATGGAGGATGAACATTATAGGAGCAAGTGAGGCTCCTGCAGGAGAAACCCTGTGATAGGACCAGAATGGAATTACACTGATGCCTGAGAGCGGTGGAAGGACTATTAGTTTGAAGATTGTTGATGCTATCCCAGAAGGGATATAGGCTTTTATGTGGGTTGGCCAGAAGGCCAAGCCATAGAATATGTAGACGGGGAGTTGGGAGAAGATGCAGGGTAAGAAAGGCTATTACAAACCAAGGAAGTGGCCACCAGAAGGTCTAAGAGCTGTGCAATGCTGTGCAATGCTGTGTCTAGGTAGGACGGGGTGCCCTAGAGCTGAGGACATGCACCTGCATCCTTAGTTTTTTAAAATATAAGTTTCTGTCCCTCTATTCCCAAAATAGCCTTGAAAATATAAAACATTTATGACCATCAGGTATTTGTCACAGTTATGTTTCCTAGCCTAAATCAGGTGCCCCTTGCAGCCATCCAGGGAGAGCCTTTTGGGCCTGTGAAATCCACCAACTTTTGGGTAGACCTAAGACAAATGTATGGCTTTGAGGACTATGCCACTTCCACTAGCAACAGGACCACCACAAGCTCCTTCCTGGATGCAAGCCAACTGCCTGCAGCTGAGCCACCTCTCTGCTGATTAACCATTATGGCTTCTGGCCACATGGAGAAGCAACTCATTACCACAAGAGACCGACTGGTATAGTGGACTAAGCATAGGACCCAGCACAATAGACTGCTGAGTTCTAATCCTTGCTATAACCCAACTTTTTATGTGGTCACAGTCAGATTCATGTCCTGGCTGGCAGGAAGGCTTTGCAACATTTCAGCTGTTCTCGACTGCCTCTCTGTCTGATGCAGATCTGTCCCACATGCCATTTTCAGTTCTCCACTGGCCTTCCAGGGGCATCCTTCACTTCACCCATTGAAGTCATCTTTATATCCACTCCCAGTTGGGTGCACAAATCATTGTGAAACAATAATCACTGAATCCCACAATGACACTTTCCAGAGTTGCTATTTACAGTAAGGTTTGGGGGGTTGAGAGCAGAGATGCCAAGAAGAGTGTTCTCCATTTCTCTCTCTGCCTCTATGCATTTTCACTTCCCTATCACACTGCATGGCCTATGTGACCTAGTAGAGTTAGAGAGGCTTGCTGTTGCTGCAACCACTTCTGCTTCTGCGAATGACTGGGTTTCAAATCCAGAAATCACCACCCACCAAATAGATCGAACAGTGTACGTGGTGGTTGCTAAACCAGTAAAAGAAGAAATTAAGAACTAAACACAGTTGTTGGATGGTTTAAAGAGATTGGATATGATAACTGCCTCTGTCTCACCAATAATATCAAAGAAGTTAGAGATAGAAAAGGCCTGCTAGATCATGTAGTCCTTCTCCATCAGCAAGTCCACGATTTTTCCCTGCAGCCTTTAATATAGCTGTAAATGATACAAAATAGGGGGTCTTCCACATTTTCCACTGGGAGACTCTCCTGTAGATCTCAGTCTTGCCACCAACTAATTGAGTATCTGCCTTGTCCATAATTTCATCCTATTGATCTTTGTATCAGACTAAATTATTAATCTCCCTCTTTGGAGCCATACAGTGGCTGTCATAAAAAGCCAGAGTCAACTCTTTGATCCTCACTCACCTGGCCCCAGCAGAATCTGGAGCAGCAGAGGGCCTACTCTGCCTTTTGCAGTTGGAGTCAGGGAGTGGAGACCATGCCAACAGATAATCATGCATAGTTGAACTCAGCTCCTCCCACCACCAACATGCCCCAACCCACCTTCAACATATACACTCTTCCTGATTTGTACTTATGTAATTCAATTTATTGCTACAGAGTTACTTCTGATTTAGCCTGGTGTAAGTGAGAGAAGAATCAAGTCATTTGTGTGTATGGATATTTCAAAAGGCACCAGGCCAAAGGCTAAGTGATGTTACTTGAGAATAGCACTAATCTCCTCAAAGTGCACTGTGGAATGTCCTACTTCTGTTATGAAATGAAATTTACAAAGAAAATAAGGGAAACAATCCAACATACTTTTATTGGGTAACATTGAAATGGATGTGACATCACTATAAGCCTTATGAAATTCTCAATCTGTGTCCAAAATTCCAATGTCATTTCTTAATAATTGCTGATAACACTGCCATACTGTGTACTAATTTATAGGAACAAGGTCTCTGATTCAGGAAAGCATCCCTATTCAAGAAGCATATTTAAACATGTGCTTAAAAAATCTTTTTCAGCGGGGTCTTTTTCACCATACTTATGCCCTGTTTGCTATTCACCAACATTTACATGAACTGCTTTTGTTCACATAAGTGTTTTGGGAATAACTATTGTTCATATAAACACTCACATTTGCATATTAACAATGGTATTTGCTATTAATGCAAGTCAACATGGAAAATAGATCTTGTCAAACTAACTGGATTTTTTTTATAAGATTACAGCTTTGGTTGATAAAGGTAATAGTGTTGTTCTAATATAATTAGACTTTTGTAATGTGTTTGACTTAGTATTGCACAATATTTTGATTAAAAACTAGAACAATATAAAATTAACTTGGCCCTACTCTATTAACATTTTTATCAATGACATGGAAAAATACATAAAATCATCACTGATAAAATTTGCACATAATCCAAAAATTGAAGGAGTGGCAAATAATGAAGAGGACAGGTAATTGATATAGAGCTCTCTGGATTCCTTGGTAAACTGGGTACAACTTCGCAAGTACATAGTATGTTTTAGTATGGCTAAATGTAAATGTAAATATCTAGGAACAAAGTATATAGGCCTTTCATACAGAATGGAGGACTCTATCCTGGGAAGCAGTTAATCTGAAAAAGATTTGGAGGTTGTAGTGGATAATCAGCTGAACATGAGCTCCTAGAGCGATGCTGTGACCAAAAGAATTAATGCAATCCTGGGATGCATAAACAGGGGAATCTCAAATAGGAGTTGAGAGATTACTTTACCTCTACATTTGGCACTGGTGCTATTGCTGCTGGAATATTGTGTCGATTTCTGGTGCCCACAATTCAAGAAGGATGTTCATAAATTGGAGAGGGCTCAGAGAAGAGCCACTAGAATGATTAAAGGATTAGAAAACATGCCGTATAGTGCTAGACTCCAGGGGCTAATCTAGTTATTTTAAAGAGAAAGTTAAGGGATGAGTTAGTTACAGTCTAAAAGTATCTACATGGGGAACAAATATTTAATAATGGGCTCTTCAATCTAGCAGAGAAAGGTACAACATGATCCAATATCTGGATGTTGAAGCTAGACAAATTCAGACTAGAATTAAGGCATAAATGTTTAATGGTGAGAGAAATTAACCATTGGAACAATTTGCCAAGTATTATGGTAGATGCTCCTTCACTGACCATTTTTAAATCAATATTGGATATTTTTTCTAAAAGATATCCTGTGGGTATTATTTTGGGAAAGTTCTATGGCATATATTATACAGGTCAGACTAGATGATCACAATGGTCCCTTCTGGTTTTGTAATCTAGTCATTATTTACTAGTTGCCAATTTGTAATTTTTTTCTTGTTTAGATCTTCCATTTGCCCAGAGAGCAGAAACAATGCCATGTGACCATGGTGACCTGGCCTACCTAACACAATACAAATACAAACCATAAAATACCAAATCAAGGAAAATGACCATTCATTCACTGGAAGTTCTTCATCCAAATTATTTGCAAACAACAAATACTTAAGTAGAACTTTAGTAGAGTTAGTTCTCCTATTGTGCCAGAACAGAAAGATTCTACCAGAGTAGAAAGTTTCTGCTCTTTGGGGCAGAAACTTTCAATATTAACACTATATTAGCAAGGTGCTATCTGAGATTCTGCAGTACTTTTGTGCTGAAATTGTAAGCAGTTTTTAAGGTATCCATCATCCAAATAATGAAACAAAATGCCCCTGGGAGGGCTCTAAATGACAATATGCATTCTTATTAGACATAGTAGATTTAAAATTCTCTCACACATTATCTGATAGTGTTATGTCTTTGATTTTCCTAAAAGTGGAAATGCCATAGGAAATGCTATATTCCCACTATACATTTATGAAAGAATGAGTAAGGGGGGAAAAATTAGAACTGTTATATGCCATTATGATTCAATGATATTCAGTAGTATCATATTGAACCATTAGCAGGGTTCCTGAAATAAATCAAACTCCATTGTGATTCTGAAATAAATCCCATTTATGATTCAGACAAACATGTTTTACTGTTAACATTCTTCAGATCAAAGAAAGAACATGTAGAAAAGCACTAGAGTGTTTCTTTGCTGTTTGGGACTGGAATTTTGTAAATATAAAGCACAAAAGAAGCCTCTCTATTTAGATGCCTCTTTAGTAGCTGAGTCACGTACATATAGCTGGACATGAAGGAAAGTTTAAAACAGCCTTGCAAAATCCTACTCCCATGAAGTTTTTTTTTTTAAATCTGAGATATCGTTAGCATTTTCATTATCATGGTAAGGGGCAAGAAAGTAGATTTGTGCCTTTGCTAGCATATTTCCATGACAATTTTGCATGACTGGTTTAAAATATTGTAGTAATTATATGGGGGAAATGATGAATAATTAAAACAGTCAGTTACCTTGCTCAACTTCTTCATAACCATCTATGGCCCCCCATTCCCATAGTAGCTGAACACCATACAAGAACAACATAGAACTCCCCTATGAGGCAAGGAAGTGCTATTATCCCCATGTTATAGATGGGGGACTGAGGGACAGGGAGACTAAGTAACTTGCCCAGTGTCACACAAGTCTGTGGCAGGGCAGGGAATTAAATCTCAGTCTCCCAAGTCTCTTGCTTATGTCTTAAGCACTGGACCATCTTTCCCCCTTACCTCAGTTGCTAGGTCATATGGTATGGGAGACAGACAGACAGACAGACAGACAGACTCAGAGGCAAGTAGATTTCTAGCCATGAATATAATGCATAAATAATAGAATCCTACCATTCATGATTTGTTAGGGCTTGATCCTATGACATGCCAAGTGACCTCAAATTCCACTGAATTAAATAGAAGCCAAGGCTGTCCATTACTGTGGACCTAAAACAACATATTCAGTACCTTACAGGATTGGATCCTTAGTGAAAACCTAGTGGTGCATGAATTGAATGTCTGAGTGAAGGGCAAGAAAGATGATCTTAGCAACAGTGCTTTATACAGAGTGAAAGGAATGCAATGTGGGTGTCAAGGAGGCCAGAGAAGAGCAAGTCATGGTAATCAAGGCAGGAGATGAGGAGGGCCTCAATGAGAGTTTTAGTTGTAGATATGAAAAGAAGAAAGACGGATCTTTCAACTTTTAGAGGCAACATTAGGATCTGGCTTGGACATATGGGGCAAAGGAGAGCATAGAGTCAAAAACATTCCTCAGGTTCCATGCTTGAGCAAAGGGGAGGATAGTGGCATTAGACACATTAATCACTATCTGAGAATTACTGGAGTGCAGAAAAACTGAGTGGAAAGATGAGTTCAGGGTGGGTCACATTGGGGTTAGGAAGATAGTGAGACCTATAGGAGTGCAAGTCAGAGAGAAAGAAGAGTGTGATATTGGAAGGATGGTGACAAGTTGGGAGCAGAGCTCTCCAGGATAATGCATTGTGCAGCAAGTTCCACAGTGCAGCTAGTTCAGTCCTCCTGTCCCACCACTATTGCTAACTAGCTGATGGTGTGGAGGAGGAATTGCTCCTCCTGCAGCTCCAGGCCTCTGCTGCTCTCTCCTGCTCTTCAGTCCTCCCTTTGAGGGAGCAGAAAGACTTGTGGTGGGGGTGGAGAGCTGGCCAAGAGGAGCCATCAGTAGTTTTCAGATAGAAGTGGGGTGAATGGACAGACAGAGCTGCTGGGCTGTCACGTTATTCATGGAGAAGGGGAAGGGAGCAGATCCTGGTGTGAGCTGCTGGACTCTCTTTGCTGCCTCCTGTGAAAAACCTCACAACTCCCTCCCTCTTCTCCTCCCCTATCCAAAAATGTATTGTCAGCTTCAGACCTTGCCTCACAAGCCTCTGTGTGCTCCTGGGTGGGGAGCAGGAGAGCATTAGCCTCAAGTGGCTAAGGCAGGAGCAGCCACCATTGATGATTGTGGGGGAAAGCAGTTAGTGGGGCCAACCAGCATTAACTGTGAGGGAAGGCATTTATTGTGAGGCAGAACCTCATAAGCATTAATTGGGTGGCAGATGATATTAATTGTGGGAGGGGACAGGTGACTGACACTTGCTCTATGGGGAGTTGACATGAATTGTATGCAAAGGCTGCATTAATTAGGAGGTTGCATTAATTGTAGAGGGGGCTGTATGAATTAAACTTAGGGGCAGAGTATGCAGTGCCCATCCCTCCCTCGATGAACAACTGTCCTTCAGACAACTCAAGAGAAGAACGGACAGGGCTCCCAATCAGCCCTCCAATGTGGAAGCTGTGATCTGGTACGTGTTGTGCCATAGTTGACAGGTTATACTGGTTTCACAACCTCTTCCACTATTTAAGGATGTTTCCTCACTGTGTGAACCAAATGAACTAGTGTTGTGATCTGTAGTTTGCCTTCCTGCCCCACTTAAACTGCTACCAATCAAAAAACTGTTTTATTTGATTCACACAGTTTGACAATATCCTTAAAAATCAGGTCTTATACTTAAAAAACTTTCTAATCTCTCATTTATGGTATAATGTGCAACAAAACACAGGTGTCACACATTCTGGTCATTGGTCACACATTTTAATGGCTTGTTGCATCACAAATTGGCAGGTTTGAAGATTGAGAGGTCTGGTCAGGAGTGAAAACGTAGATTTTCAAGTCATCTGAATAGAGAAAGTAGCTGAAGCCCTATGAGAATATGAGCTTGCCCATAGAAAGAATGTAAGCAAAAAAAAAGAAGGGGCTAAAGACAGAGACCTGTGGGACCCGACAGCAAGCAGGAGAGGAGGAAGACCCACCAAAAGAGACACTGAAGTAATAATTGCAGAGATAGGACTAGAATCCGGAGTGGACTGTATGTACATATACATGTAACAGTGTGTATAAATCAAAAAGCCTCTAGACTGATGTTTGGGAGAGACTTTATGTAGTTTTGGTGCATTTTAAAAACGTCTTGAGTTTTTCTCCCTCCATTTAGCTCCTGGGTATTACACGTTAACAAACAGCAACATTTTCAGCCTAGCCTTAAATATGGCTTCCATTTTGCACCTACAAACTGTAGGCATAATTTTGTCCTTTCAAATATTTCTGGTTGCAGTTTAGATGATGTAAACATCTACTTACCTGATTTGTGGGTGCAATCAGGCATTTAGATGACCTACGCTAGGTCTGCAATTAAAAAAAATGAAGCCAGGCTATAAAAATCTGGTCCATACAAGTAATATAATAATAGTAATATTATTGTAATAAAATAATAAAGTAAATAAAATATTAAAGTAATAAAATAGTTTATGGTAGATGATTGGTTATAGGACAATTAACACGCAGCAAAACAATAACATTTTAAATTGGATCGTCCTTTCGTATTTAAGAATGATTGCCGTTATCCTGACATATTTATCACTTTGAGGCTAAGCCATTTATTATTCTACAGGTTTGTGCTGTCCTGTGGCTGACAAATATTATCATGTCCTATAAAATCATGCATGACTTACTCTTGCAGCTGTAATAAAAAGGAGAACAAATACAGTAACCGTTTTTTCTTTAGGATCGTAGCCCTATGTAAAGGTGCCATTTAATACATCTGTTGCTTAAAAGTTTAGACAAAAGGTGCCTGAGTCTGACCTCTCTCTTACACAAGTTTTATACCAGCATAACTCCATTAATCTATATGGAGTTGATTATGCCAATGAAAGCAAGAACAGAATCAGGCATGATTTGTTTTGACCATGTTCTGTGTGGCTCCTGTGTCTTTGCCAAAGTTTTTTTGTTTTTCCCCCGAGATCAAAAAATGTCTTGTGACTTTCATATTTATCTCAAATCTGTTCCTCGGCATATTCCAAACTGGCACAACTGCTCTATTTCTTTGGGTCAGTTTGCTTCTGTAGGATCCTGTCTCCTGAACTTTGCAAGGGTTTTCTTATCCTAAGCCTCCCCCCTTGGGTATATCTCCCAATTAATGTGAGTGATCCAAGGCGTTCCTGCTGCAATTCACACAGTTCTAGGAACTTTATGTTTTTTATCAAATTGTAATGTTTCAAACATCTCCACTTGCTGGAATAGCATGAAAGCTACTCAGGCAATATTAATTTACACCTTTCTTTCAGGCACCTATATTCACAGTTCCACAGTGCACGAGACACAGCGCTCCACAAGTGCCTACTATTTCAGTTTATGGTATGTATGGCCCGCTTGAAGTACATTTAATTCAAATCTGGCCCGCCATAGCAAATGAGTTTGAGACCCCTGGTCTAGCATGTCCTGTATTTACACCCACTTAGATTTTGTCTCTGATCTCATTCCATAGGCACTAAGTTGAAATGCTTGAAATACCCCTTGATTTCAATTATAAAAGCTAAACCAGGAGCATTATACATTCATCATTTAGCTTTCTTGGCCAAAAAGTTAATGTCATACCCAGTATAGCTGTAGGCACATGTGGCACCAAAAGACACAGATGGACTTCGGTTTCAGTTATAAGATGACAGGTGAGTTCAGAACAGTCAGAACGACTAGTTTCATTTCATTTGCTTATCTGATGATACAAGAACTTCTAAAATCTAGAAGCAGGTCAGAGGGGTTGTATTAGCACAACAGCCCACCATAACAAGGATCTCCTAGCTAGGGCTCAGCACCTCATACCAAAATCTGAGTGCCCTCAGCTCCCACTGAAGTCAGTGGAGGTGGGAACAGCTTGGTTCGAGAGTGCTTAGCCCCTTACAGGAGTTCACCTAATTGGAGCTGAGGATACTCAGCATCCTGCAGGATCAGACCTCATGTGTCAGGGTTATGGGGAGATCCAGTCTCTGCTGGGACAGGCAGGACTGGATGAGGTGAGGCCTTTGATCAAAAAGCAGGCCAGGTTGGTGGTCCATATTTGTTGTCAGTTACACTAATCTGGGACTATATCTCAGGAGTGTAGGACACTGGTTGACAGAGACTTATTCTTCCATGCTGTTCAGCACACGGCTGATGAAATTATCATCATTTGTGATCTGATTGTAGATCAGACCCTGGATTCTATTTATATAACCAAACCTGCTCTGGACAATTCAGCAGCATCTTTATTAGCCCAGTGTTCTCTGAGCCACAGCTTTTGACAAGTGATATGCTAACAGAGACCTAATATTTCTGTGAAAAAAATTGACAGCCTCTGTGACAGAAGTGGAAGCTGCTCAGTAACAACTTAAGAATCCTGTTTGCTGACTTGGTTATTAGATGTTTATGGTATCAATATATTGGTTTAGTTCAATAGAAGGCTATAAGGAAAAGAAAGGAGGAAGGGAAATAAGCCATGACCGCCACCTCAGTAAACACTTAGGGGTTGTTAAGAGATAGTGTCTGAACTATTAGCTGTGAAGATTCTACCTCCTGGCTCCAGATGATTTACAGAACTAGTTCTGACCAAGCAAGGCCAAAGCCCAAGAACTGACAAGAACAAAGGACTATAGCAGTTTTGAAAAAGGGTCTTCCTCTCAGGAGGAAGGTAGCTCTTTAGGGATTGTTTAGGAAAAGCAGGCTGAGACAGGCACTGTCTGGTCACCAAACCACTGGTCACCAATGGAGGAAAGAATTGCGGGTGTCAAACCCAGTTAGACCTGCTAGGTAAGTATGGTTAATACACAAGGAACTGTAGCCAGGGCCTGGACTCAGAGAATGAGAATCAGGCGGTTCCAGCCCAAAAGAGGTAAAAGCGTGAGGTCTGACACTTGAGGGGGTGCATTCAGAGAGACCAAAAAGAAGATAGTGGTGCTGCTAGCCCTGTAATTATGACAACATCTTTCCCATCTGTTTTGTGTAAATATTTTAAACAAAAAATATATTTTAAAACTTTTCATTTTCTCCCCTGAGCTTCAGGAATAAACCCACATGAAATACTTGGCAAGTTTCTGTATTGATTGGCTTCAAAGTCTGACGAGATGAGTCAGAGCCTGCTAATGACAGCCTTTGGAAAAATCTGGTGGAGCATTATCTACTGGAGCTTAACTCTCAGAACCACCAAGACAACCTATTTAACATTTCTGTTATTAACAAAATATATCCTGAAATTACACAAATATTGATCGCAAACAAAATCCAGGATACTGCCAAAAGCATTTTTGCAAAAACGATGGCTGTGGCCTAGATTATCTCAGAGAATATGCATGTCACCAGTGCTTCAAACACCGGAGTACTCTAATAGGATTGTAACCCCACCAATCTAGAGACTGCAGTATTGATTTTCCTCTTCTTTCCAAAGGCAAAGAGGACACTCATGAAACATTTCTGTTGTATCCATGATGCCAAGTTTATACCAGTCACACACCACTCTCTTTAGTGAAGCAGCTTGATTTAGGATATACTGTCTAATGAAAACATTTTTCTTAATTAAGCCATATTTTCTAGTTCTTTTCCTTTGTTTTTATTTTGCCTTTTTTACATTTTTCATGTATTTTACTGAGAAGTTTTCAATGCTATTATCTATTTACAAAATCACTCCAAGTTAGCTCCTATTTCATTTTTCCCTATTTCTGGTTACTTACAAACATTGGTAGATACTGAGTGTCTACATCTTGAGACATTCACGTAACAGGCACACACCCAAAATGTATAAAGCGGAATAAAATATCTGCCATTCTTTAAATGTGTTCCTCTGTTGAAGCTTCTACCTATAAAAAAAAACTTGTTTCCTGTGGAGTCAACTACAGAGACTTTGATGACAAAATAATGCAAAGTGTTCTTAGGGGTGATTATGAGATTTACATGGCAGGCAGAGAGAAGACGTGTGTAGTGTTCTTTCCTCCAGGGCTGTCATCACATGGGTTAAAGATCTTTCATCTGTATTTTTAAATCTAAAAATTCCAAACAATCCAAGAAAAAGCTCAAATGGCTGCAGACGGCTCTTTCCTTTATTTATGATGCAGCTTGTGATAAAATGAAATTTTCTGTGTACATGACAATGTGCTCACACTAGTAAGAGACACAACTAATGGCTTCAGTCCTGGAATGTTGATGCTTTCTGCACAGATTGCTTAGTACAGTCTTTTTTTTTTAAATGGGTTAAGCAGTGTGTAGATTCCTTAGATAAGGAGGCTTCAGAGTTTAGTGCATTTCTAATGCCTTAAGACAAAACACACAGGAAATAGAAAACTGCACAGAAGAACTTCTGCCACTGACCAACCCTTGCGATTCAGGTACCAGGACCAGCAAGCAGAGATTTTTCTCCTTGCAGTTCATAACAGAGCTACAGTAAAGTCTTCACTATTTCCAATAAATCTAGTAAAAGTTCAGCCTTCCATACCAGTGCAAATGTTATCAACATGTTTCCTGGACATGGATTCACTATAAATCTACAAAAGAGCTCTGCTTGGTTCCATCCCATGACTTAACTTCCGTAACAACAAAAAGTTTCACAAGAAGTGACAGCCTAGAACTACTGCAGTAATCAGAACTTCAAAAATAATGCAGAGTCTAATCACTAAGGTTCTGAGAACCTTCAGAGGACAACCAGACAGTAGGCCAAATCCTGATCTCCCTTACATCTTAGCAAAAGAGCTGTGTGGGAAGATTTTCTTTGAGATTTAAAAAAACACATAAGACCGTAAGAACATGAGAATGGCCATTCTAGTCAGATGAACAGTCCATCTAGCCCAGTATCCTGCCTTCCAACAGTGGTCAGCACCTGATGCTTCAGAGGAAATGAAAAGAATAAGGCAATTATTGAGTGATCCATCTGCTGTCATCCAGTCCCAGCCTCTGGCAGTCAGAGGTTTAGGGACACCCAGTGCATACGGTTGCATCCTGACCATCTTGGCTAACAGCTACTGATGGACATGATTCAGCATGAACTTATCTATTTCTTTTTTGAACCCAGTTATACTTTTGACCATCACAAAATCCCATGGCAATGAGTTCCACACACAGACTGTGTGTTTTGTGAAGTATTTCTTATTGTTTATTTTAAACATGCTGCTTCTTAATTTCCTTGGGTGAACCATGGTTCTTATGTTATGTGAAGGGATAAATAACACTTCCCGGTTCACTTTCTCCATATCATTCTTGATTTTATAGACCTTTATCATATCACCCCTTAGTCATCTCTTTTCTAAAAGGAACAGTCCCAGTCTTTTTTAACCTCTCTTTGCATGGAAGCTGTATTCTACCCCTTCTCATTTTTCTTGCCCTTCTCTGTACCTTTTCCAATTCTACTATATCTTTTTTAAGATGGTTACCAGAACTGCATGCACTATTTATGGATTTATATAGTGGCATTATGATATTTTCTGTCTTATTATCTATCCCTTTCGTAATGGTTCCTAACATTCTGTAGATTTTTTGACTGCCATTGCACATTGAGCAGATGTTTGTAGAATACTAGTCATGATGACTTCAATATCTCTCGAGTAGTAACAGCTAATTTAGAACACATCATTTTGTGTGTATAGTTGGGAATATGTTTTCCAAAGTACATTACTTTACACTTATCAACACTGAATTTAATCTGCCATTGTGTTGTCCAGTCACCCAAATGTGTAAGATGCCTTTGCAACTCTTTGCAGTCAGCTTCGGACTTAACCATCTTGAATAATTTTGTATCGTCTGCAAATTTTGACACTTCACTGTTTACCCCCTTTTCCAGATCATTTATGAATTTGTTGAACAGCACTGGGCCCAACACAGATTCTTGGGGGATTCCATCATTTACATCTCTCGACTGTGAAAACTGACCATTTATTTCTACCCTTTGTTTCCTATCTTTTAACCGGTTATTGATCCATGAGAGGACACTCCCTCTTATCCCATGACAGCTTAGTTTGCTTAAGAGCCTTTTAAGTGAGACTTTGTCAAAGGCTTTCTGAAAGTACAAATACAATATAGACACTGGATCACCCTTGTTCACATGCTTGTTAGCACCTTCAAAGGATTCTAATAGATTGGTGAGGCATGATTTCCCTTTATAAAAGTCATGTTGACACTTCTCCAACATACCATGTTCATCTATGTGTCTGATAATTCTGTTCTTTACTACTGAAAATAGTCTTGCCAATCTTTAATTGACAGGATCGCCTCTGGGGCCTTTTTAAAAAAAATCTGTGTTATATTACCTATCCTCCAGTTGTCTGGTAGAGAAGCTGATTTAAGCAATAGATTACATACCATAGTTAGTAGTTCTGCAATTTCGTATCTGAGTTCCTTCAGAACTCTTGGGTGAATACCATCTCATCCTGGTGACTTATTACACTTAACTTATCAATTTGTTCTAAAATCTCCTCTACTGATACCTCAATCTGGGACAGTTCCTCAGATTTGTCATCCAAAAAGAATAGCTCAGGTGTGGGAATCTCCCTCATATCCTCTGCAGTGAAGACTAATGCAAAGAATTCACATAGTTTTTATGCCACAGCCTTGTCTTCTGTGACTGCTCCTTTAGTACTTTGATCATTCAAGTGGCCCAACTGATTGTTTGGCATGCTTCCTGCTTCTGATGTACTTTTTAAAAAATTTGCTGAGGTTTTTTTTTGTGTGTGTGTCTTTTGCTAGCAGCTCTTCAAATTTTTTTCGCCTGCCTAATTATCCTTTTACACATTATTTGCAAGAGTTCATGCTCCTTTCTATTTTCCTCACTAGGATTTTATTTCCAATTTTTAAAGAATGCCTTTTTGCCTCTAACCACCTCTGCTAATATGGGAGGGGGGAGGTTAGTCCTCTTACTGTTTTATTTAATTTATTTATTTATTATTATATTTGGGGTATACATTTAATTTGAGCCTCTATTATAGTGTTTTTAAATAGTTTCTATGCAGTTTGCAGGCTTTTCACTCTTGTGACTGTTCCTTCTAATTTCCATTTAGCTAGTTTTTTCTTTTTTGTGTAGTAACCTTTTCTGAAGTTAAATGCTACTGTGGTTGGGTTCTTTGGTATTTTCCCCGCTACAAGGATGTTAAATTTAATTACACTATGGTTGCTATTAACTAGCAGTTCAGCTATATTCACCTCTTGGACCAGATCCTGTGTGGCATTTAGGATTAAATCAAGAATTGCCACTCCCTTTGTGGGCTCCAGGACTAGTTGCTCCAAGAAGCAGTCATTAATGGTGTCTCGAAATTTTATCTCTACATCCCAGCTTGAGATGACATATATCCAGTCAATTTAGTCTGCAAAAGAGAAGAATAAGGGGGATTTGATAGCGGCCTTTAACTACCTGAAAGGGGGTTCCAGGGAGGATGGGGCTAGGCTGTTCTCGGTGGTGGCAGATGACAGAACAAGGAGCAACGGTCTCAAGTTGCAGGGCGGGAGGTCTAGGTTGGACATTAGGAAAAAGTTTTTCACTAGGAGGGTGGTGAAGCACTGGAATGGGTTACCTAGGGAGGTGGTGGAATCTCCATCCTTAGAGGTTTTTAAGCTGAGGCTTGACAAAGCCCTGGCTGGGATGATATAGCTGAGGTTAGTCCTGCTTTGAGCAGGGGGGTGGACTAGATGACCTCCTGAGGTCCCTTCCAACTCTAATATTCTATGATTCTATGATTCTAATATATATGAAGATAGTTGAAATCCCACATTATTATTGGGGTTTCTGTTTTTGCAGCCTCTCTAATCTCCCAGATAATTTCACAATCACCATTACCATCTTGGTCAGGTGGTCAGTAGTATATTCCTGCTGCTATATTTCCCACTGTTATACCCTTATTCAATCATGGAATTTCTATCCATTGATTGATTTAAGATTTTTACTATATTGACTCTATGCTTTCTTTCACATATTGTGCCACTCCCTGACCTACTTTGTCATTCCTATATATTTTGTACCCTGGTGTTAACTTTTCCCATCATTCCATCAAGATTCTCTGATGCCTATAATATCAATATCCTTATTTAATACCAGGCACTCAAGTTCATCCATTTTAGTATTTAGACTTCTAGCATCTGTATACAAATACTTATAAAATTCATCAATATTTAATTGTCTGCCTTTATGTGATGTAATTGAAAGGGACTCTTTCCTGTGACTTTTTCTTTTCAGTTCCCACCTGTACTTTATCAACATCTATCCTCTCCTCTTTATTAGGATATAGAGTATCCCCTTTAAGAAATTTTCCCCTGAGCGATGATTCTCTCTGAATGGTATGCTCCTCCCCACCTGTTGACTTTCCTCCAACCCTTAGTTTAACAACTGTTCTACAACCTTTTTAATTTTACATGCCAGCAAGCTAGTTCTGTTTTGGCTTAGATGAAGTCCATTCTTCCTGTATAAGCTCCTCCTTTCTCAAAAGGTTCCCCAGTTTCTAATAAAAACAGGGTTACTTACCAGTAACCGTTGTTCTTCGAGATGTGTTGCTCATAGCCATTCCATTATAGGTGTGTGTGCGCCCCGTGCACAGATTCCCAGAACTTTTTTCCCCTTAGCGAGCCCCGTAGGGTTGGCTCAGGCACCCCCTGGAGTACCGCACTCATGCCGCGGTACTTAGGGCACTGCCGACCCTGCGGGCCCTTAGTCCCTTCTTTCTGCCGACTCCGACAGTGGGGACGGAGAGTGGGTTTGGAATGGATATGAGCAACACATCTCGAAGAACAACAGTTACTGGTAAGTAACCCTGTTTTCTCTCTTTGAGTGATTGCTCATATCCATTCCATTATAGGTGATTAAATAGCCATACCTTGGAGGTGGGTAGGAGTCAGCGTTGAGCTACCTTTGCCAGCACAGCTCTGCCGAAGCCCGCGTCCTCTCTCGCCTGTTGTACGATGGCGTAGTGGGATGTGAAGGTGTGGACCGACGACCAGGTCGCTGCTCTGCACCTGCAGGGGCACCCTCTCCAGGAAGGCCGCGGATGAGGCGTGGGCTCTGGTTGATTGCACTGTCACAGCTCCTGGAAGCGGCACCTTTGCCCACTTGTAGCAGGTCCTGATACAGGCGGTGATGAGGTGGAGATGCACTGGGTGGAGACAAGAGAGCCTTTCATCCGGTCCGCCACTGCCACAAACAGCTGTGTTGACTTCCGGAACAGCCTGGTCCGCTCAATGTAGTAGGCCAGGGCTCGTCTGACATCCAGGGAGTGCCATCTCCGCTCCTCCTCCAAACCGTGTGGTTTGGAAAAAAACACGGGGAGGAAGATATCCTGGTTATAATGAAACTGAGACACCACCTTCGGCAGGAAAGTCGGGTGGGGTCTCAGCTGGACCTTATCTTTGTAGAAGACTGCGTAGGGGGGCTCTGAGGTCAAAGCTTTTAACTCGGAGACCCTCCTAGCCGATGTAATGGCCACCAGGAAGGCTATCTTCCATGAGAGGACGAGCAGCGGGCATGTAGCCAAGGGCTCGAAGGGGGGTCCTGTCAACATGGTGAGGACCAAGTTCAAATCCCAGGGAGGCACCGGGTCACGGACCTGCGGGTATAGCCTCTCCACCCCTTTGAGGAACCTGACTGACATGGGGTGGGAGAACAGGGATCGTCCTTCCACTGGTTGATGGAAGACGGAAATAGCTCCCAGGTGCACCTTCAGGGAGGCCAGTGCTAGACCTGGAGCTTTAGATGGAGCAAGTACTCCAAAATTGCCTGTATGGGCGAACCACTTGGTGGGATGTCCCGGGACTCCACCCAACAGGTAAACCGTTTCCACTTGGCCCGGTACACCACCTGAGTGGAAGGTTTCCTGCTGCCCAGCAGAACCTGCTGGAGCTGTACGGAGCAAGCTCTCTCTCCCTCCGTCAGCCACAGAGTCTCCATGCTGTCAGGTGGAGGGAGTCCAGGTCCGGGTGCAGCAGGCAACCCTGGTCCTGTGAGAGCAGGTCATAGCACCTCGGGAGCGGGAGCAGCGTGTTGATAGACAGGTCAAGCAGCATGCTGTACCAGTGCTGCCTCGGCCAAGCAGGTGCAATCAGTATGATGTCCACTCTGTCCCTCTTGAATTTCAAGAGGACTTGGGGCAGGAGCGGAATGGGGGGGAACCGCATACATGAGGGTCCCCGTCCAGTCTAGAAGGAACGCGTCGGAAAGGGAGCCCGGCTCGTGACCCTGGAGCGAGCAGAACCTCGGGCACTTCCTGTTCCAGGACGATGCAAACAGGTCCAGTTGGGGAACCCCCCACTTTTGGAAAACTGAGGTCACCACCTCTGGGTGTAGTGACCAGTCGTGGCGGGGTAAGAACGACCTGCTGAGGCGAGCCGCCTCGTCGTTCCTGACCCCCGGGAGGTGAGAGGCTGATATGTGAAAGTTGTGCCTCACTACAAAGTCCCAAAGACGGATGGCCTCCTGGCACAAAGCCGAGGAGCGCGCCCCACCCTGCCTGTTCATGTAGAACATGGCTGCTGTATTGTCCGTGAGGACCTGAACCATTCTGCCCCTCAGAAATCTGAGGAAGACCTTGCAGGCCAAGCGGACCGCTATGAGCTCCCTGACGTAGATGTGAAGACACCTCTCTTCTGCCGACCAGAGCCCCTGGGTGCTCATGTCGCTGGAGATGTGGGCCCCCCATCCCACATCTGAGGCGTCCGTAATCAGCATTACTGATGGGGCTAAGTCTCTGGAGGGGACGCCCCTCAGAACTTCCCCCAGGTCCCTCCACCAATCTAGGGAGGACAGTACCGGGGTGGGAATAGTGACCACCCTGTTCATTGAATGCCTCGCTGGTACATATACCGAGACCAACCACCCTTGGAGAGGCCTGAGCTTGAGGCGAGCCAGCCTCACCACATATGTACATGCCGCCATATGTCCCAACAGCTGGAGGCAGTGCCTGGCTGTTGTCGTGAGGGACCTGTGTAGATCGGCGATTATGGTGGCCATGGTCTTGAATCGAGGCCGTGGGAGGAAGGCTCTGGCCTGGGTGGCATCCAGGGTGGCCCCTATGAAGTCTATGCGCTGCACCGGGGTGAGCATGGACTTCTGCTCGTTGATGAGCAGCCCCAGTCTGGTGCACGTCGCACAGGTGAGTGCCAGGCTGTTCCTCACATGAGCCCTGGACCTGCCCCAGATCAGCCAGTCGTCCAGGTATGGGAAGATCTGGACCCCCTTGCAGCGCAGGTGGGCCGCCACCACTGCCATACACTTTGTAAAGACCCTGAGGGCTGACAAGAGGCCAAAGGGCAGGGCCGAGAATTGGTAGTGGCAGCCAGCTACCATGAACCTGAGAAACCTTCTGTGATCAGGGAGGATCGAAATATGAAAATATGCATCCTTTAAATCGAGGGCAGCATACCAGTCCCCTGGATGTAGGGTAGGAATGATGGAGGCTAGGGAAACCATGCGGAACCTGAGGTGTCTCATAAATTTGTTCAGACAGAAGAGGTTTAATATCGGCCTCAGGCCCCCTTTGGCCTTGGGGATTAGGAAATACCGTGAGTAAAAACCCTTTCCCCTTTCCTGTGGAGGAACCTCTTCCACAGCCCCAAACAGGAGGAGGGAGTTGACCTCCTGTGTGAGGAGTCGCTCGTGAGAGGGGTCCCTGAAGAGGGACGGGGCAGGGGGAGAGTCCGGGGGGAAAGCCGTAAGCTGCAGGGCATAGCTCCGCAGGACTATCCCAAGGACCCAGTAGTCCGTAGTGACAGCTTCCCACTTGGCGTAGTGCCTGTGGGCAAAAGGCCAGAGAAGATCCAGGGGAAAAGGAGGAGAGCCACCCTCATGCGCCCCGTCAAAACTGACATTTATTATTACTCTGGCCCTTGCCTGGGCCTTGTTGGGATCCTGCCAAGGACCCTTGGCGGTCACGGCAATAGGGTGCCCGGTACCAGTCCCGACCTCTCTTAGGTTGGGCAGGTCTGGGGGGCAACCTGGGAGGAGGCTGAGGTTGCCTCTGGGTCTGAGGCCGAGACTGACGCCTTGAGGCCTGCGGGGTATAAAGCCCTAGGGACCTCAGTGTAGCCCGGGAGTCCTTGAGGGTGTGAAGCCTATCGTCCGTTTTATCGGAAAAGAGGCCAGCGCTATCGAACGGTAAGTCCTGAATGGCTTGCTGGACCTCTTGGGATAACCCCGATGCCTGGACCAAGGAGCAGCGTCTCATGACTATGGCCGAAGTCATGGCCCTGCTGGTGGAGTCCGCCGCATCACTGGCAGACTGTAAGGCTGTTGCCGCCACCGCAGCGCCCTCCTGGGTGACAGTAGCGAAATCCGCTGCTTGGTCAGGGGTCAACTCCAGAGCAAACCTCTGCAGCAAGGACCACAAGTTGAGGTTATACCTCCCGAGGAGCGCCTGGTGGATTGCGATCCTCAGCTGCAGGCCGCAGTCGAGTACATCTTGCGGCCAAAGAGGTCCAATTTTTTACTCTCCTTGTCTTTAGGAGTGTTGCCCTGGCCGCCCTGCCGATCCCGCTGGTTAGCGGCGTTGACCACCAAAGTCCCTGGGGCAGGGTGAGTATATAAAAAAATCAAAACCCTCCTTGGGGACATAGTATTTCCGCTCGGTGCCCTTGGAGGTGGGGGCCACCAAGGATGGGGTCTGCCACAGGGCCTTAGCCAACTTCATGACCCTGTCATGTACTGGCAGGGCAACTCTTAATGGCCCTGCCGACCCTGACACCCTGAATAGGTGGTCCTCCTCCTCCGACATTTCTTTGAGCTCCAGATTAAGATTGCTCGCCACCCTTCTAAGAAGGTCCTGGTGAGCCTTAAAGTCGTAAAAGGGAGCCCTGTGGTCCCTGGCAGCCGCATTGTCCGGGGACGAGGAGGAGGACTGCGGGAGGGGTCCCGTGGAGGGACCTTCCTCTGGGTCCGAACCCTCATCCGAGGGGTGGCCCTGGTCCCGTTGACTGAGGGAGGGGGCACTGGTTGGGCCACGGAGGACTGGACAGAGGTGGTACCTTGGCCCACCTGGGTACCCCAGGGCCCCCAGTATGGCCACTGCCAGGGGCCTCAAGCCCACGCTGGAGCAGGCATGGACGTCTGCTGGGTCGCCTCAGGGTGGCGGCCCCAGGACCCAGAGCCGCTGGACCTTTGTTTGCAGCTCTTGGGTGGTGACCGGCCCAGCAATGATGAAGACAAGGGCAACCGCCGGTGCTGACGTCTGTGGTGCCGTTTGGGGGACGAGCTGCTGGAGGAGCTGGATGATGCTCATTTCCTCCTCCTTGAGCTCTTGCGATGACGCTTCCCTCCTCGGGACAAGAAGCGGTGCCGTCGATGTCGCCGCAGTGCCAACCGCGAGTGTGACCGGCTCTGCGGTGCCGAGGCAGTCGGCGCCGAGGCAGTCGGCGCAGCGGTCGGTGCAAATGCAATCGGTGCAGCGGTCAGCGCCGAGGCAGTCGGTGCCAAAGCGATCGGGGCAGCGGTGGATGCCGAGGCAATCGGTGCTGAGGCGATCGGTACCTGACGGTGGTGTGGACTGCCTGCAGGGAATCTCGCCTGGTGCCGTCCCTGTGTCGGACAGCGCACTGGGGTTGGAGATCGATGCCGGGCCGGGCTCTGTACCGGGGTACGAGAGCTAGAGCTACGACCTCTGCGCGAGGCGGAACTGGAGCGGCATCGCCTCGCACATGTACCTCTTGACCGCCCTCGGTGCCACGGTGTTGAGGAGCTCGACGACTGGGAGTCGGAGCTAGGAGGGGAGCCCGCACTCTCGACCCTCTTTGACTGTCTGGGGGGAGACCTTGACTCCTGTCTCCTCCACCCACCACGGGCACCCAGCGTGGGTTTACCCCGAGACACCTGCCCTTGCACCTTCGGCCGAGAGGGGGACGGAGGTGTGGGCATGAGGGCGCGTGCTGCTGCGAATGCCTCCGGTGTCGACGGCCCTTGTAGAGGCGCTCCCCCACCCCCAGGAGTCAAGGGAGGCTCTCTGTGAGGAGATGCCGGTGCCGGAGTACTCTCCACAGCATGTGGCTGGGGCATCTCCTGGGTGACCCCCTGCTGTACCGGTCACAGGGGGAGTCCATGTGGGCGGCCACGGGCCGCTTCTTCTTCTTCGGCACCGAGGACTTCGGTGCCGGTGCCGGTGCCAGTGGAGCGCTCCGCACCGAGGAGACGCTCGGTGCCGCCGGAGATCGGGATTGTTCGGAGTCTGGGCGGAGCGCGGACTCCATCAGTATCACCTTCAGCCAGGAATCCCATTCTTTCTGGATCTGGGGCTTGAAGGCCTTACAGATTTTACATTTGTCCTTTCTATGCTGCTCTCCGAGGCATCGGAGGCAGCGATCATGAGGGTCACTCATGGGGAAAGCCTTAGCGCATGACGTGCAGGCTTTGAAGCTGGTGGAGCCGGGCATGGCTCAACCGCAAGCCCCTAAGGGCAACTATCAAATTACTATCACTAACGTACTATTTAACTCGAACAATAAACTGCTAAATGCTAAAGGGGTGCTACTTGCCACAACAAGAGGCAAACGTTCCAGCAACCGTCACATGCGGAAAGAAGGAACTAAGGGCCCGGAGGGTTGGCAGTGCCCTATGTACTGCGGCATGAGCATGGTACTCCAGGGGGCGCCTGAGCCGACCCTATGGGGCTCTCTAAGGGGAAAAAAGTTCCAGGAATCTGTGCACGGGGCGCGCACACACCTATAATGGAATGGATATGAGCAATCACTCGAAGAGAGAACCTAAATCCTTCCCTCCAACACCATTGTCTCATCCAGGCATCGAGACCCTGCTGTCCTGTCTGTCAAACTGGCCCTGTGTGTGGATCTAGAAGAATTTCAGAGAATGCTACCGTGGAGGTCCTGGTCTTTAATCTTTTATCTAACAACCTAAATTTGGTATCCTGGACCTCTCTCCTACCTTTCCCTATGTCACTGGTACCTACATGTAACACAATCACTGGCTCCTGCCCAGAACTGCACATAAGTCTGTCAAGATGTCTCGTGAGATCTCCAACCTTCACACAAGGCAGGTAATTCACCATGTTTTCCCTGGTCATCACAAATCCATTTCACTATATTTCTAGTAATCTAATCCCCTATTGCTATTACCTGTCTCTTCCTATAATTGAGGTCCCCTCCCTCAAAGAAGTATCCTTAATGTGAAAGGATACCATGGCCTCATCTAGAAGGAGGGTCCTAACTATGGGATCATTTCCCTCCACTCCAGCCTGATGTTCTCCTTCCCTGAGACTTTTATCTTCCTCAGTAGCACAGTGGCTATCAAACTCAGGATGGGATTGCTCTCTACTGTGTCAAAGTCTCCTCTATGTACCTCCCTCTCCCCCTTAGCATCTCTAGTTCAGGCTCTCTGGCTTCAAGAGCCCATACTTGGTCTCTGAGGGCCATGAATTCCTTGCAACAAATGCACCCATGCACCACCTGCCAAGAAGGCAGGTAATCATACAAGCTGTATTCAGTGCAGTGGATAGTCCCTATTCTGCTTTTGGACTTTTGCCTGCATTCCTTTTACTCTTGCAGGGTTTTTTGTTTGTTTGTTCTTCTTTTTGGGGGGGAGTTATTGGCCTAAGTTTAGAGTATGCTTGTTGGGTGTTTCTGCCTTTTGCACTCCCTCTAAAAAAACTGCCAGTCTGTACTGGGATAAAAGTGATATCTTTCAAAATTTTTTGGCAATAGCCAGAGGAAGACAGACAACTCCACAACAGCCAATAGCCCAGTGTTCTTTCTCTCCATCTTTCTCTGGTTATTTAAGAAAATTTTCAAAAGGTCTCAATTTCATCCCAAAGCAGAAAAGGAAAAATATTAGAAATCTCAAACATTTTCAGGGGATGGGAAACCACTTCCCTTCCAGCTGCCTCTAAATCAGACAGAGCAGAGACTAGAACCTAGATCTCCAAAATCCCAGGTGAGTTCATAGACTTTAAGGTCAGAAAGAACCATTATGATCATTTAGTCTGACCTCCTGCACAATGCAGGCCACAGAATCTCACCCACCCACTCCTCTAATAGGCCCCCTAACCTGTGACTGAGTTACTGAAGTCCTCAAATAATGGTTTAAAGACTTCAAGATACAGAGAATCCACCAGCAAGTGACCAATGCCCCATGCTGCAGAGGAAGGTGAAAAACCCCCAGGGTCTCTGCTAATCTGACCCAGGAAAAATTCCTTTCTGACCCCAAATATGGTGATCAGCTGAAATCTGAGCATATGGGCAAGACTCACCAGCCAGACACCCTAGCCATTGGTTATCCCTCTTTCCCCTTCTCCCTATATCCTTGTCGTGAGAAAGTTTTATCAAAACTGACCCTTTCCCACACAAAATTTCAGTTTTGCTGAATTGAAATTTTCTGATGAAAAACATTTTGTTGAAAAATTCCTGACCAGCTCTATCTGCCAACCCATTGACTTGGAGGGGTTTGCATGGGTATAAGTGGTAGCAATATTTGGTCCAGTGCCTACAAAGTGTGGAAATGATGGTAGGCCATATGGACAGAGGTCCTTGTTATAAAATCCCAAAGAGAAATATACTGATGTATAACTATAATTTCACTATCATTATCAGACCCACCAGTGATTCATATCTCAAAGGATTCGGGTCTTAGGACAATGGAGCTCATTTAAGGGATGGTGCATCTCAAGGTCACTGACATTAATTTTATCCTGTATTTGGTAATTATCATCAATTGGATGTTAGTGCTATTGTTCTCCTTTTCTCTCTCAAGCAAGCTGGGCAGATTTTCAAGAGCTCATCACCCACACTTGGGGTCAAATTTTCAGAAGAGCTCAGCACCCAACATGCCAAGCCCTTTTGAAAATCTTTCTTCTTATTTTGGTGTTTAAATAGAATCTCAGCAATTCTGAAAACCTGCCCCCGATTGTGGGTGCTGAGTTCTTTCAAAAATATGGCCCTTAATGCTTTATAATTGCTGAATATTTTACAATCATCCTTAGGGTTAAACTGTTGATAACATAGGACAGTTACACTTTGCTAAGATTTTCTTTGTTACTTACCTTTGAAAACTACTGTATTTTCTTTGTACTTTTGTGGGGGTTTATTTGTTTTGTTTCACTATGACTTGTTTATGTCTAAACTACAAGGCCCTGTTTTTTATGTAAATGATTTATTATTAATGACAAGAAAAATCACTTTCCTTGTTTTTTTCCTAAATGAGTATTAATTTCTAAAACTTCAGGCAATTGGTACAGTTCTCAAACTCTTTTCAATTTTGATACAAAGAGAAAGTCAATCGTAACTGAATGCAACAAATGATATACATACTAAAACAATGTTGCATTAAAAAAGCGTCCAGGAGTACTTTACATCCTGAGTTGGACAGAACAAATGAAGACAAGAGTGTTTCTGCAATTTATACTCAGAGGAAATTGAGCTTGAGTTGAAATTGGCTCAACAGATTGCAGCTAGTAGTAAGAGAACAGGAATTACAACAGATCATATTTAAATTGTGTATCTCATGATAAATGTATTTGCAGGCAACAAAAACAAGATTCTAACATTTTGCTTGAGACTGTGTGTGTGATGGGATGCCTAAAAGTCCTTCTGTTCTAAAAGGAAGTCATCATTGGCATGTCTCTGATTTTATTTTATGATCTGCAGTGTGGCTTTGTGTTGATCAAATCAAGTAATGTTTAGCATCAATGAATATGGACATCCTAGAAAAACAGTGGGCTCTCAGAGACACTTTAGCTTCCAAGAAGTTTATCGTTTCATGTGTTAAAATGGTACAACCCCAGAGAGAGCTCAAAGATGTAATATAGAGAGGCATCTTTCATTAGGTTGAACAAAGACCAGGAGAAAATTTGATAGCCTATTGTTTAGTTGGAAGTAAATTAGGAACGTGAAATTGTCCTGGATTAACAATCATGTAGTTTAAAATCATATTTGCTGCTGATTTATCTCCTAAAGTTATACAGTGATTATATTCCCCTCATTTCAGAAAGTGTTGCTGTTTTCCTTATACAAAAAACCATGCCCCATTGCTGTGTTAAATCTGATAATTAAAGTGCAATGCTGCTCTGAAAAGAGACACTGTAAAATTGTATTGTGCGGTTTCATCTTTAGCATCTCTTTATGACTTCCAGAGCAAATTGGTTTATAGGTTTAAAGGTAAATAAAGTTTTTCTTACTGATAGTCCTGCCTACAAACCTGGGATATAAAAAAATCAACGTGTCTTCTTTCCTGATTATGCATCATCACCAGCAACCCTGAACCAACTGGGATAACATGTTAAAATGCAGTTGAGCTATACAACTAACATAGCAACATTGGGTCAAGGTTAGTGGTGATGGTGCACTGAAAAGAATGCATTCAGCTTGATTTTTCTGATTTCAGAGTGGGCACTTGCAGAAATATTTTTGTACGACTATCCTTAGTAAACTTGTTCAAAAGTCAGTAGGAGACTGTTGACATGGAACCACATGTGCCATTTTTGCATTATAATTTATTAGAATAGAAACAACATTTAAAGAAACAATAGGAAGCGTAATGTATCCAGATAGCTGATGAGATCAATATGTGTATTTCCACCATTTTCAATACTCTGACATGTTAAGGTGAGCAGGGATCTGAGGTCATAGAGTCAGAGTTTAAGGCCGAAGGGATCAGTAGTCCATCTAGTCTGACCTCCTGTGTAGCACAGGCCACTACACCACCCAGCACCTGCACTCTAAACCCAGCAATGGAAATGAGACCAAAGTATTACAGCCCACAGGAGACTAGACTATTATGTGCCACAGGCAGAGAATAGCAGGGGTGGATGTGCATCAAGGCCCCCGCAATGGGAGGTAAATGATTAAGTGAGATGTATCTAGATTATACTAGCAAGTGATCCGCACCCACATGCTACAGATGAAGGCGAAAAAAAACCCAAATCACTGCCAATCTGACCTGTGGGAAAATTCCTTCCCAACCCCACATATGGTGATCAGTTAGACCCTGAGCATGTGAGCAAGAACTAGCCAGCCAAGAACTTGAAAAGGAATGTTCGGTGCCCCTCACAGCCCTTCCTGATGTCCCATCTCCAGCCATGGCCATCCCTGATGCTTCAGAGGAAGGAAATTTAAAAAAAACCTCCCAGAATATATTGCAGGGAAGGATCCTTTCCTGACTTCTGCCAGTGATTGGCTGAAACCCTGAAGCATGAGCTTTAGGGAACATAAAACAAACTGGAAATGAGCCCCAGTACCACTGAGCCCTGCCCCGCACCATCACAAGCAACCTCATCAAACATTTGTATTCATAAATTCATCCATCTCTCTCTCAAAACTAATTAAGTTGTTTGCCCCCACAACTCTTATTGGGAGATTGTTCTAGAACCTCACCCCTCTGATGGTTACAAACCTTCTTCTAATTTCTGACCTGAATCTGTGCACAGCCAGTTTATATCCATTTGTTCTTGTGCCAATATTATCCTTTAGCTTAAATAGCTCTTCATCCCCCTAATGCAGGGATTCTCAAACATTTTTTGCTGGGACCCCCCTTTGAAAATATTTCAGGCTGTAATGACCCCTCCCCCAAAGTGCTGAGCCCCCCCTTGCCATGTCACCTTTACCAGCATGTGCCAGGATTGACAGCTTGTGACCCCCCATAAATAATCTTTCAACCCTCTGAGGGGTCATGGCCCCAATTTGAGAACCCCTGCCCTAATGTATGGATAGATGGCAATCATATCCCCTCTCACCCTTCTTTTTGCTAGACTAAACAAGCCAAACTCTTCCAGTCTCCTCTCATAAGATACACCTCCATTCCTCTGATCATCCTACTTGCTCTTCTCTGCACCTTTTCCAGTTTAAATCATCTTCCTTGAACATGGATGACCAGAACTTTATTCCAGACACTATGAGGTTGCACCAGTGCCTTATGCAATGGCATTAATAATTCTCTATATCTACTGGAAATGCCTCACCTAATACATCATGTGCCAGATCTTTCAGGATTCTGGGATGGAAGTTATCCAGCCCTGCAATTTGAGCACATTAAGCTCTTTAAAAGTTCTTCCACCTCATATGTAGTAATTTCCATTTATAGACACTCATTTCCATCGGCCATACTGCCTTCATGCACATGTTCCGTGTTATCACCATTACTGAAAACTGAGTCAAAGTATTCATTTAGTTTTGGGGTCATATCTAGATTATTTTTAATATCCTTCCCTCCACACTGCATACAGCCCAACCTCATCCTTCCTTATTCTCTTTTTTATTGATATAACCAAAAAGCTTCTTGTTTACTTTAATGTCCTTGGCAAGAGCTAATTCATCTTGACTTTTAGCAATTCTCACTTTATTCCCACATCTTCTAATCTTCGTGATCTAGCTTTCTTTGCTGATCAACCCCTTGGTGGAACTGGTAAAGTGGAGTGTATTGTTTCTTTGAAAGCCGTGACTCCGTGAATGCTGCAAGTGTTCCACGGACCAGGGGCTAGACACTTCAAGGAAACACTTGGAGGGCCCTAGGGTTGTGGTGAGCCAATCACTAATCTGCAGGTTAACAGCAAGGCCTGCAAAGCCAAGAGAGGAATGCTTGTGTTACCCATGGCTGGTGGAGTCGGGGAGCTGACCCACGTCAGGCAGAGACAAAACTTCCTCATGCTCAGGGCAGGTGGTAGTGAGGTGCCTCAGTACTCTGAGTACCCGTAAGAAGCATCAATACTTCCCTATTTCCAGTTGCTTCTAATTTTGCAAAACTAAATGTTTGGGCTGAAATTTTTCATGTTGTGTCTCTCTCAGGCTGAATTTATTTCAGAATATTTTAAATCAAAGTGGTTCAGCCATTTCTAAAAACAAAGCTAGGAAAAATAATTGATGTGTCAGGGATGTGTCAGGAATGTGCTGCTTGCCCTCCCCTTGAAATTGTGCCCAAATTTGCCCAAGTAATAAGCACTTTGCAAATGTTCAGTAGACACTTCTTTGAGTTTAGCAGCTAAAATCTCTAAAGATTCTTTCCTCTCTGAGCATGCTCCATCCTTCTCCCAGCTCCTAAATGTGGCCAGACCATAGAGCTGTCCAGAGGACAACAATGCCATTTTGTGGCAACTTTTGAAGTTTAAAAATCTGTTTTTGTTCTACATTGGAATGAAAATATAACCTTTCAAATGTGTTTGCAAAAACAGAATTGTGTTGAAATGTCCATTTTATATTCAGGCAGAAGTATCTATAATGTCCAAGAGTGAGTGTGGCCTGGTGGTTCAGGCACTGGCCTGGTGTGTAGGAGACCCAGGTTTAAGTCCCTGCTTTCTGGAGTTTTTCATCACAGATCACCAGTTCAGGCAGAGCAGGGATTTGAACATGCCTATGGAGAAAAAGTCTATCTGTCTCTTGAGTCTCGACCCAACAAGAGCTTCAACAGAATTTCATTGTGTCAGAAATGTTCTGATTAGCTTTACCAGACTGTGCATGTGCCATCCCCACAGAGCAACTGAACATGCTCCAGCCCACAGTTACAAGGGCTCAGAAGGACTTTCCCTGCTCTGCATTGCTCTGCGCCAGGCACCAAAACTGAGAGAAGATAGTCTTTTTCTTTTGTGTTCTCAATGCTCCCCCTGCTGGCAAACTTGGAGGAGGAAGCTATCTGATTCAAATGCTGAGAGAACAAAAGCCACACCAGGGGGAAGGGAAAGGAGGAGAATGGGACAAGAAGTCTGGTGAGACTGGGACTGGATGGGAGGGGAAAGAAACTATGATTTGAGGTGGGACACTGGGACTGGATGGCCAAGGAGACTAGTAACCCAGGGGAGGGATGGGGGTAGCAGGAAGGGAAAACAATTCTGACAAAGAATTGCAGTGAAGGGGAAGAACTGGGACTGTCTGGGCAAAAAGATTGGGACAAGAGGCCAGGGAGGGGGCGGGGGAGACTGAGGTTGGATGAGGAGCTGGGGAGGGAATAGGAGTCCGTGGGGGCATGAGAGGAGAGACAGATTGGACAAGGAGCTGGGAGGGAAAAACTCAGACAGGCTGTGCAAGAAGATTGGGGACAAGAAATTAGAGTATGGACCTGAAGGTTCCAATCCTGCTAATGAATCATGTGAGTGTCAATACGATGCCATCTATTAGAATTTCTGTTTTTTTCAGTTTGCTTTTTAAAAACCTAGGCAAGTACACACAAAAAAACATATCAAAGAACATTAAATACAAATCAAGCACTGAAAAATTAGACAATGCACTGAATGAGGCAGGGTTCCTGTGGAAAAATATTATCATAAAAATAAATATAAAATAAATATAAAATACGATCATTTAATTCATTACTGTAATAAAATACATATACACAATGGGTCCAAATTAAGGCTGCATGAGCAACCTTCATTCTAGCATTTCCTAAGTTCTGAGTGCTTGATATTGCAACTTTAAAATATATATTACACATAAAAATGACATTCAAACATTATTAGCTATCAGTCCAGCATTTCTATCACTCCAACAAGAAAAATCAGAGGTTGACAGCTGTATCAAAAGAACCCCTTTTTTTAAAAGGTAAAGGTCATCTTACACATTACTCCTGAATTTGTCCCAAAGATGGTCCATGTACCATTGAAATCCATCTATTTCATTACCTTCTTTTTTCCCAAAATCTACTTGACCAATAGGAAAATCAATACCTGGCTGTGAGAAGGGCACTCAGACTATCCAGGTAGGAAGACTGTCACAGGCTGGCAGGTCCCTGTTATTAAAATAGGTCCAGCTCTCCTTTGCTAAAGGAGGAGCTCCCTTGTTGAGCTAATTATGGGGGTAGAGCTGCACCTAAGCTATAAAGGGTCAGATGGAATTTCAGTGAGGGCAGAGCTACAAGGGGAACTACAAAGTAAAACTGCAGGGAAAGAGGGTCCCTACAGTGGGTCCTGTGGAAGAGACTTTGGGCCGGGTAAGAAGAACTGAAGGTTTTGTTTATCCTTTGGGAAAAGGCAAAGAAGACAGACCCAGTCTTGCATTTTCTCCAGCTACTCAGAGAGGAGGAAAGGACAGTACCTCTGGGAGGAGGGGTTGTGCCCAGCTGAAGACTGGGTGGAAGATTTTCTTCTGGTTGTTTTTGGAACTTTTTGTTGATAAAAAAAAAAAATCAGACTTCCAGGAAGGAATGTGATTGCATGAGAGAGACTGTGGAGTTCTGAAGGGGTCCTGAAGAAGAGGAAACAGAGGCAGAGCACTGCAGACCGACATCTGGCCACGAAGGGGGGCCTCAGGAGGCAGCTGATCATGTTACAGACTAATTCAGGAAGATTTAGTATTTAATCAGTACGGCGACAGGAATAAAGGCAACAGTCCTCTAACAGCTGTACTAGCTCCAGCTTGTGCAGAAAACAGTGGTCTGCCTCCCAAGTGCATCAGCCATTGAATACATATCTTGCTGGAGTTACACAACCTCCATCGGCTTTCCGTTTGCAACCAATGCATAGTCAAGGATTTGGTCTTAATCTACAAAACTATCAGTGGATTAAAACCCAGCTACATCTCTATGATCCTTCAAGGTTGCTGAGCCATACTGGACAATGCAGCTAACAAGATCTAGGACAAAGATTATGAGAGCCTCAGATGAAATTCTTTGCCAAAATTACATGACCTTGGAGCGAGCTGCCGGAGGAGATAAGATTGACCAAAAGCCTCTCCATCTTGCCAACACATTGTAAAGTGCCACCTATTATTTGCAACACCTTTCTGTCATAACAGAAAAAAAGGCAATAACGGGAAAGAAGGGATTAAAAATAAAGAAAATTTAAAACACACCAGAAGAGCTTCCTGAAACCCAGCATTGCTGGAGAACAAAATTCACTATTAAGTCCACTATCAGCAATGCTCTGCAAGGGACTACCTTACCAGTTCCTCACTTAGATAGTACAATGATAGCAACTACAGAAGATAGATTTAAATGCATCTTTCCAAATGAGTCAAAAGAGCAACAAAAGCACAGAAGCACAGAAAGACAATCCATGGGTATTACACGCTTGTTAATTTGTGTACTATATGAATGTAAACAAGACAAAACCATGGTATCTAGGAAGGTATTATAAGAGTACCAGCATGTGTATCAACACCTTCTTTCACAAGAGACTTCCAATTTCAGGGACAGATTTTCAAAACAGCTACACTCCTATTTAGGCACCTACATGAAAAGGCAGATTTTAAAAAGTGCTCAGCATCCAACAGCTATCATTTAGAACAAATCAACTGAGTTAGGACTACGAGATTTGGCTGTAGAATATTATTAAACTCCATAAATCAGCAAGAATTGTTCAATTATTGAAACTATGAATTCAACTGAATCCTTGCAGGGTTTAAAGTAGATTTACTCAGAACATACTACTCTGCATACTTGAATCCATGGGAGTTTTACCATTGACTTCAATGGGAGAAGTTCAGATTAATTTAAGAATTACTTTGCTGACTTAGAAAATTCTGTAAGATTCAAGGGCCAAATCTTGTAGCCCTTAGGCAGTCTGTATTCTAGAAAAATTTCCTTTAACTTTCATGTTAGGGACGGATGCTCAGCATCTTGCATTAGCTTTCAGTACCCTTCTACAATCAAAATGCAGGCTTTGTCCCTTAAAGAATACTTGATCCTGGAGATTATTTCTGGTAACGGAATTCCTTTGCTTATTTTTTATTTCCTCACTTTGTTATTACTGTACTTCTATCCTTTTTTGTTCTGGCATGTTTTCCAGACTCTTGGCCTGATATTTAGTTTCCTTAACTTCCACAGTATTTGTTCCTAGCCATCCTGGTTGTCTGCCATGTGTATCAGTTTCCTACCTTCTGACTGGGAGGAGGGATAGCTGTTTCCATTACCAACAGCAATGCCATTCTAGAGATCTCTTGGCAGGTTGCAGAGCAGGAGAATGAATCATTACTTACAACACTTAATCCTTCTTGGTTTCACTGTTCTGGAAGGAGGTGATGATGGTGCCAGTGGCCTCCACATTTAATTACATATAAAGTAAATGTAAAAATTAACTTGATTGTTATTCAAAATTAATTCTAATGCTACAATATAATACTGGTCAATTATGTATATTACCCCTATATTGTATAAACTAAGAACCTATAGATGAACCAGCCCACCTAGCCCATGTAACAGATGTATCCTGCTTTTCAAAAGGTACAAACAGTTAGATTATATGTTCCTAAATGACTAACGATCATTGCCTTAAATTCCTTTACACTACTGTGCTCGCTCCAACTATTACATTTGACATCTATATCTGCATGCTGATCAACTTCTGTGAGAAGCCACCACTGCCATTAGCTAACTTGGACTGTACCTTTTGTTTCTTAGCTTCAATCATACTCACAAGCTTGTTATACCTTTTTCTTGTATTATGCTCTTGATCTTGCTATCATATGAACTCCTTAACTACTTGTAAATCATAAATAGTGTCTTCATTGTTTACTTTTACTTCTTGAAAGTTTCTCTTTCAAATTAAAAATGGCATTACAGCAATATTTCGTGGCAATGACATTTTCCAATTAAAAATGCTATTGCAAACTAATTGGCAGATTCTGTGCTTTAAAATCAAATATCGCAGCATGCTTATTCTGAATTCATGTATGGTACCATTATTCTGTTATGGATTTTGCACTCTTAGACATGAACCAAATCCTGCCCCTACTGATTCTTATGGAATGAGGATAAGGCCACAAGTGATGTAAACATGTTTTGTGTCTCCACTTTTGAGGGTCAGCTACTAACCTCACAAATCCTTCATCTTTGACATTATAATCTGTGGTTGTAAAATGGATTTAATGTTTTAACATTAAAACTTCAGGTACACTTAAGACAAGGATTGCAAAAGAGTTAATAGGGAAAATACTTTAACAAATATTGGCAGAGAAGTTTTAAAAAGCTCAAATGGTCTCCTGACAGAGATATTTTAGTCCTGGCTTTGCCAGCCTTTCCATTAAAAAGCACTCTTAAAATAATTTTTTGTTTTTAAATTTGATCAATTTTACTGCTCCTGAAAGTAAGAGACCTTTAGCACAGGAGAGAACCAGGCAAATTTCAGGTAATTGCTTTGCAAGCTTCCTCACACTTCTGCCAGTGCATCTCAACCTTGACTTACAATACCCCTGTTATTAACGTCCTGGGCCTCTGTTGAACAGAAACTGACAGCCATGACAAATGGTGTGGGTCTTGTGATGAATAAATGTCTTCTAGGGAGTAGCTGGCGACTGCCAAACTCATTTTACTTGTGACCCCTGGGCCACATTTGAGCCCAGGTCTCCAAAGATGCTGCATTAGTGGCCTAGTGCTCCCCCTTTTTCAAGTTTTATGTCTTGAAAGTTTTAATTCACATTCAGTTGAACTTTACAATACCAAGTATCAGCTCAAACACAATTTTCCATAATGCCATAGATAAGCTAAGTCATTTTTAGTCACACAGTAATTTTAATTGGATCTACACACCATCACAAGTACTAGCTGATCTGCAAGAAACCCCTTCTCTGTGGTGACATTAAAATCTTGGCACTATTTGTCTCTCTACATTAGATCACGTCTATTGACATATACCTTCCCCTCCAAAAATATATGAGCAGTGGACAAAAGGGAGACTTGGGGCCAGACAGGCTTCAGACCAGGGCACACATTTTGGGATTGTGCAGAAGCACTGCGGGCGGGGGGAGGGAAGGGGAGGAAGGGGACCCTGGAAGACATTTAGCTGACTGAGCAAAAAGTCCTCTGGGGGCTCAAGGGAAGCACACACTGGAACAGCTGCTCCTCCGCCTTTTGAAAGTGTAGCATGCACTCCCTCCTATGCTGGCTCAGCTCTGCTTCCAGCTTTGTTACTGTCAACATAAAGATATTTCAAAGAAAGAGACACAAGGTACTTATTTTGTTATCTCCCACTGCTTTTTTACTCTTTACTCGTTGTTAAATATAAGCAACAGGTCCATTATAGTAAAGCTTTAAGTCAGTCTATGAAATCTGTGAAGCTTTAAGTGCTATCTATGAAACGTACATCTGGGTACAGAATAGTTCCATTGCTCTGTTCACTACTGAATGCTTCAATCATCTTGCTTATACTCAGCATCTTTACCATGCACAATGGGACTACATTAAAGAAAACCACAATAAAAGGGATAATCCAAACCCACTTCAAAGAGAGGGTGTATGTATATATATATAGCCAAGAGTACTAAAGTGCTAAGGTATATGAAGAATGTTAATGTACAACTTTCAGGAATAATTATAGCACATTATTAAGACACACAAATAATACCAAATATTTCAGTCATAGGAAATTGAAGGTTCTTGTAATGGGGAGCTGGCACTGAAATGAAATTGGGCCCACCTCTCCTGCTTCAGTCCAGGTGTGCCCTAGCTTAGTGTAACAAATGGGACAGGGCTGCCCTGGGAGTTCTAAATGAGAGACAGCCCACAGGCAATAGAAAGTCCAGAACCCAAAAGGAGCACAGTCCAGAGCAGAAGTGTGACAGGAGAGGAGAAAGAGAGATGGGCTGAGAGCTTCAGGGAGGAGATGCCCCTGAAAAAGTGAGTGGTGAGAGCTCCTTATTTGGGCGGTGGAGTCAGATCAAGTTGGTGAAGGCAGAAGGCATGTGAGAGGTCACCTACAAACTTCCCCAGGCCAGAAAGCCACAGTCAGAGAGGGCTGAAGGCTGACAGCAGCAGAGGGAGAGGCTTGCTGGCTCTCGGCGCCAGAGAGCTGAAGCTAGAGGGCCAGAGAGGGCTGAAGGCTGAGGAATGATGGAGGAGTCAGCCTGCTTATGTCTAGGGTGACCATAAGTCCTGTTTTGGCTGGGACAGTCCCCTGGTTTAAGCCCTGTCCCGGACATCCTGACGTTTTTGGCAAAACTAGTCATTTGTCCCATTTGCTCTTGCCAATTGATGATCCTCCCTAGTGGGGCATGAAGGAACATTAAGGGGGGTAGGGGGGCGACCGCCAATTCCAGTCCCCCGGGGATTGGACGAGCAGTGATGCCAGATGGCTCAGGCCAGCTCCATGCAGGAGCCGGGGGTGCTCAGAAGAATGGCTTGGGTGAGCGACTTGTGCCAGCTCCACGCCGGGGCTCATGCGAGCCCTGTGCCGGGGGGAGGGAGCTTAGGCAAGCCCACAAGTGCTGGAACAATTTGTATGGTGAGGCTGCTGAGAGCTACTGAACCAACCTGTAAAACCTGCATATGATGGAAACTACTTCAAGGCAGGGGGTGTGACAGCACCCCCAGTTCTGGCACATATGGGCAAGTCCCATGAGGGAGGATGGGGGGACTTGGGCAAGTCCTGCACAGTGTCCCGTTTTCCCTTTGGGAAATATGGTCACCCTACTTATGTCTCCTGGCAAGAGCTTGAGCCAGGCCTGAGAAAGATGCAAAGAGAGAAGCACCCCGGTGAGAGGGGTTAGGCTGAGGCCTGGTGAGAAACACAAGAGCTGTACCTGAGAGTCTCAGTGGGGTGAGAGACACTGAAGCTGTCCTGAAGAGTGGGACTGTGGGACTGAGAGACACCAGAGCTGTACTTGGGGTGTTGATGAACTGGTGGGACTTGAAAGAGTGAAAGTACTGTTTGGACTATGCTGGGGAATTCACAATTATGGTTGTGGGACTTTTTGTAATAAATTAACCTCACAAAGGACTATTTATACTTGGAAACAATGGCATGGAATTACTGGGGTCTCTGTCAAGGAAGGGGAAACTGAGGCAAGTGCACCAAGTGTGCTGCAGCCTGCCAAAGGAGGGTGCCCCAGGCAGAGGCCATCTTATCACATATGGCGGAGAAAGTGGGCAGGCCCCTGGGAAAAAGGGCCCCCAAAAGAGGAAAACAGAGGCAGGTGGCAGGTTGCAGGGCCACCCTGAGACCACAAGAGGACAGCCTAGAGGAGGGCACACTATGACCATTCTAAACAGTGAAAAAGGTTTACAAATAAAATAAAGGTCTGTTTTCTTTAAAATGCAGAAACATTTCTAGTCAAATACAATCAAAGGCTTTTTAACCTCTACAGCTGTAACAAAATGACTCAATCTTAGAGAATGCAGAGTCACTGTCTCCATAACCGCTTCAATCAGTGTTTCTGCTTTATTAATACTAGAGACAAGCAGGGCTCCCAGTGCTCACGTTCCAAGCTGTTGTCAAGAACTGAAAATGACTCTGTTCTTCCAAGCACTCACTCGCACAGAGCCTTTGGTGTAATAGCTATTATTTGGATTACAAGTGACTGCTCCGACTGATTCAGACACAGGCCTTTTTTCAGTTGTGACATGATGCCAAGCTGAAATGCCAGGGCATACATTACGGGTAAAGGAAAAACAGTATAAGTAATCATTTTCATCATCAAGTGGTTACTCAGTTAATGCATATTCTCATCTTGGTGTTCCTCTCCCTCCCCCTCATTCTATGCATGTCAAAACTAAGGGAGAGAAAGATATGACACTGGAACTCATTTACTGTGGACATCATTGAAAAAGTGAGCTAAATAAGAGGGGTTTCAGTGCAGAGAGGGATATGGGATGGCAGAGCACAGTAGGGTGTATATTCTATGCACGGAGAGCCACACAGAATGAGGCAGGGAAACACTGATAGGAAAAATGGATGAATGTGGTATCAAGGCAGGCCTCACTGGCAGAGTGCAAGGGGTCAGAGTTAGGGCTGCAATGCAATAAAAAAAATCATATACGTAGGGAAATGAGGAGTAAAATAGGGTCTTGAAGGCAAGAACGAGAAGTTTGAATCAGAAGTGTTGGAGAAGGAGTAAGCAATGAAGGGATTCCAAGAGGAGGAGGATGTGATCAAAGCAATGGTTTCATTTTAGCAGCTATACTTTGGATGGTCTGGAGAGACAACATGCACATACACATGCAGGAGACTAGAGTGGAGAAGGCTGCAGTAGTCAATGCCATAACCAATAGGGGAATTAAAGATTTTGTATTCAGCATTTTCCCTCCCTGTCTTACCTTGCAATAAAAGATTCTTAACAGGGAAGAAACCTAGCTGTCAAATTTGGATCCAGGTGACAGTTTTGTCACACAGGGATTTGCCATTTCCTGTCTAGAAAAACTGCTTGATGAATTGGTATGGGGAAAATAATGGCAACTGTTTTGATAGTAGGGTCAAACAATGGCCTATATACTGGGATTTCCCATATAGAAATTGTGCAGCTGCTGTTTGCAGTGACAGCACCATAGCTAAGGTTTTCAAAAGTTTCTGAGTGATTTGTGGTTTGGGTGCCCAATTTGAGAAGCTTCAAAGTGGTCTCATTACCAGAAGGTGGGTGCTCAACGCTTTGAGAAAAACAGGCCCCTGCACAGTGTTTCATGTTGAACATTCCAAAACTGGGGCACCCGAAATCACTAGTCGCTCTGTGGGCGGCCCAGTGCAATTTGAGTTGCCTGGTTACTGTTTTACAGGCCTAGCATAGCTTTAGTTGCTTGCTTGGCTATTTTGATTTTTGTAGCATGACATTTTTTGGCTGGCAGACACACTCCACAGACGGCACTACTGCCTATCGATTAGGGAGAGAGCATTTTAGGGCTACAATGCTCCTTGGTGGCAGAGAGTCTTTAGGTCACTTGGTCCTTTTGCTGAAGGTACAGTTAGGCATGGAGAGGGCTAGGGGCATTTTCAAAGGGAGAGGGCCAATAAGGGAGAAAAAGTGGTGAGGAAGTGCTCAGAAAAAGGGAAATGTAATGACAAAATGCAAATTATGCTGCAATTGGCTGTGAATGGTGTGTGTGTGTGCCTCTGCCCTCTTCTGGATGGAAGTGGAACTGCACAATTGCATGTAAGTAAGGCTGCGCATATAATTCATAGTAAACATACAAGGCAAATTTAGCCTCTTTATGCTCCGAACTAGGCTACTGTAAGATTTATTGGCTACCTGCAAGCTAGTTTAAATGTAATTGTCCATCATCACATCCACACAAAATAACTAGGTATGTGTTCATGGTCCTTGTTGTGAAGCATCCAGCCAGATCCTTCTCTAGTACTTTTAATTGTCTCTCTTTCAAGGAATGGATTTTGGTAAATCTGTTCCCCTCTTGTATTAAGCAGTGTCCCATATAAAATATACAGACTCTACTGATCTTCAGGACACAATGAACTGGAGTAGTCATAGCAGACGTTGGCACCAGCATAGCTGCATCACCACATCCTGTCACCTTTGCTAGTATTGACCACAGCGAGAAATATCAGGGGGCTGTTTTTGGTTGGTTTCTTTTAAATTTTGACTGGAACAAGCAGACAGTGAGAGATTGGATGTTACCTGAGTGCAAACTCTGGTACAAAAGTTGTCCAGTCAGAAGCTAATGCAGATATCAGTGTACTATTACCTGGAGACAAGAGGTTATTCTCAGATAAGGATGCTGGGTTGGAGATCACTAATCCTCCAAACATGTGGTGAAGGAGCAATAAGCTGGAGTAGCAGAAGAGTGCTCATGTGAACGTCCAAAGGAAGTTACTACTAGAAGGAGGCACTACTAGCTGCTAACACCTTACTTTATACGTGTCCTAAATGTAGGAGCATAAGTTGGCAGTGAAACAAGAGAGGCCACAGGAAGTAGTAGAGGTGACACTCTTCAGAAGAAACAGGGTAAGCAGCAGCATGGCTCAGGCACAGAGGACTCTACCTCATTGCCTGCAATGTGCCTCCACCAATCAGGAGACAGAGCAGCTACATCAGCAGAACCCTGACTTGTCCCTAGGAGGCCCATGTCTTCATGTCACAGCCAAGAGCATTAAGAGTGCCACCCATATATAACCATGCAAGGGGGAAATAAGCTTAAAGAAAAGGCAGGCTTCTAAGATATTTTTCTTTTCTAAGAGCTAGGAGAGATGAGGGGATAAGAGAGAATGGGAGATAATTTATTTTTTAATTAGGATATTTAATAGTACAGAAAAATGATTCTGAGGGAAAGTGACAGGATATAGAAGGAAAGAAACAGGACTGATGGAAGAGAAATGAGAGTAGAACTCAAGGGACAGAGTATGTTGGGATTTTGAAAAAGAATAGTTGCTTTCAAGTTGTAATTCTAGCGCATACTCTCTGGTAAGTGAGTGAAACTTTGCCGTTTATGCCAATGGTCGATTTGGCCTCTCATCTAAATGCAGTATAGTACATTTTCTTTGTAAATGCATTATGGCATATTTGATTACATTTTTAAAAATGGCTAAAAAGTAAATAATTTGCTGTATTTGACGTACGTTCAGAGATTATCAGTCTGTTACCCATTTGCTCTAAATGTAAGGCTGTGAAATTGTGCTTGGGTGTTTTGGCTGGTATTGATAATAATGATGTTCTGAGCCTATTATCTGGTTACATAGAAAATCTTGTGTTATTTTGGGGTAAGATAATAGTGAATCTTATACACAGTAAGCATCAAGTCTGTGATTAACTTGTAACCAGTTTAGGCAATTGTTACTACTGTTATCTCAACTTTTTTAGCCCAGTAGACCTTCTAGTACTTGGTTTTGACACATACACAAACAATATCTACATAAGTAAAAGTTTCTGTTTAGTAAATAGCATAGCACATTAATTCCCTTTTAATTAAATCTCACTGAAAGATTTATATTGAATGAAAAATCCTAGGCACATCCTTCAAGATACTTTCTTCAAAAATATCTGGGTTGGGACACTTCTGATGTTTGTGTACAATTCTGTACTGCATGAAATGCTTTCCAGATAATAAAAGCTTCCAGTTCCTGGAAAGAGCCACAGCAATTAACTTCTCATCAAAATAACTTTCTCTTAGTTATTATTTTTAATAATTTTTATCTGGTATTTTAACCATCAGAACAAATACAGAAATAAAGGAAAATCACAGTACTAGAACAGTCAGTATGACAAAATGTAGAAGTTCTCTTTCTAATCTTAATTTACAAATTTATATTACAGAGTCTACAAAAACAAAGAAACAATTGCCTAGAACCTGATTTACGTGTTGCATTAAGGTCCAATCCGTACTAATACTTGTGATTATGTTTAAAACAATCTTGAAATGGCTACATCCACACACAGTTAGAACGTGGTTTAAATCTACACTCAGGGGTCCCATTTACATTACAAATATATTTGAACCAGGAAACTCAGTTAAAATACAGTTGTCCTCTCACTTGGTTACAACACAGTGAAAAATGTTGGTGTGGAGAGGACCTATCTGTGTCAAAGTATCCAAGCTAAAACCAGGCCTTCCGGCTTCAGCCTCATTACAGAGACATCAATGCTGTCCAAACAACAAATTTCAAATATTTTAACTGAATCATGGACTACTGTATTGTACACAGGTGACTTGACTTGGTTACATTTGTTATGTAGCCCAAAGGTCACCAACCATGTAACTATGTTCAGTAGCCATGTTAGAGCATGCTAAGATGGTGTCTACATGAGGGATTTTTACTTCAAAAATCCCCACCAATTCTCACACTGCTGAACTACTGTTAGAATTGGTAAAAGCTCTAGTCTAGAAGACGTTCTAGCAGCTTTTGACATATTTACCACCATGTTAGTTAACATCCTGAAAAGCACATTTAATTAACTTGATGGTTAAAAAATTAGACCTTCTCCGTGCTAGGGCTCCCAACAGTTCCCACATTGGCTTTGCTGTAAGTTAATGCAGTTTCATTGTCTTCAGTGGAATTGTGTCCACTTTTTCCAAGACTGAGTTTAGCCCTTGGTTTCTCACTCCTCAAATCATCAGGAAAATTCATGGGGGTGGGGAGCTTTGTGTCAACCAATGCTAACACCTGTGGGCCAGTGGCATTACTTGAGCCCTGAGGGTAGCCCAGTGAAGACTTGCTGTGACAAGATCCAGACAGAGAGGGGGATACATAGTGAGAACATATAAGATCTTTCTAAAAATGCAGTAGATTCAACAAAGATTTTTCTTTCCACCTACGCCATCATCTCTTGTTAACCTAGCCCCAGATTTCATTACCTGACCAGGTTCTCTGCTAGCTAAAAAGCATATGCTGCATATGAATGTTTAAGAAAGACAATGGCTTTGTGCAATTAGGAAACAGAGAGGTCAAAGGCTAACAGATAAACATGTGGTTCCGTCTTTGATCATGCAAAAATGGCATCTTCTTAATCAACCGATCTGCTTCCTGCATATATTCTGTGTCTTATTAGCCTACTGCCATCTCGTGATAAAAGTATGTTTTTTACTGCTTTTACTCTCCTCGTCCTTTAGGATAAATACAGCTAAGAGGGAGTGAGTTGGTTTCTGTTCCTTGCTGTGTTCCATCAATTCCAATTATATGGGCAGTCATTTACATCTATGTTAACCCATTGAGTTACACAAGTGTCACTGAAGTCATAACCTGAAGGCAACAGGATTGTGCAGCTGTAAATAAGGTACAATTCAGCCTGGTAACCCTTTATTACAGGATTTTATGAGAGAAGGAAAGAACCCAGCCTGACTTCCAGATCCCACGTTGAGTTTGAGGGACCAACAGTCCCTCAAAGATGGCCCTCAAAGTCCCTCAAATTGGGGGTTTTGTTTGTTTGTTTTTTCTTCTAATTGAACTAATGACTGAGATGGAATTTTGAGAAAAAAGATGGAACCCCACAATCTCATTTGGACCAAGTAAAAAAGAATTTTAAAAAGCAAAAAAAGTGTTGGAGGGATTTATCCTAGAGAGGAAGTGAAATGGATTACTGAGATGTAAAAGTAACTCCAACGCAGCTATTTAAAGACCTATGAGGATCACAGATTCTGTTATTCATGCAGATTTTACACAATGTTAATTTCCAAAATGAACAGATTTGAAAATGGGAGTCCCCATGTCCTGACACATTATTTTTAGTAGCTTTAGAAATATTTGAGCATATGAGAAGTACTGGGTTTTTTGGGGGTTTTTTTTTGTTTGTTTGTTTTTTTGGCATGTAGCACATTTGGATTCCAACACCCAAACCCACATCTTTTCCCAAGAAGTGGGTGTTGTCTGGGAGTATTCTCTCAGGAAGTCTAGTACTGTGGACCCTGTATGAGTAAGAGATCTCCTGTATTTTAGCACCCCAGTCAAGCTTCATGCCTTCCATCCTCTGCCATTGTGTTTCTTTTAAGTTCCTTATATTTTTATGCCTTTATCTTATTAGCCAAATTATTCTATCTGCCCACGGAATTCTCAGTTTGATGAAAACCTCCTGCGTACTGCTTTTTCTGTTCCCAAAGCTTGTCTGGTCTCAGACATGTAGACATAATATGATCTGAGAAGACCAATTTCTTCTTTGAGGTCCAGCCTTATCTCCCAGACTGTGGTTTACACAATAGATTCCCTGGGGAATTTTCCTCCTCACACATGGAGCCATTCCCTCAGCCATAAGCTAATGAATGTGGAATGTCTCCAAAGTGCTCCATAAAGACAGACAAGAAGGGTGCACCCTCTGATTCCTCCTGCTTGGAAAACCTAATTCAGAAGAGGGAAATATTAATGCTGATGAAGGTTTTTCTCATGAGTTGGTGAAATTCCTTATATATGTATATATATATATATATACACACACACACACACACTACATAGATAATTTTGCTTTATTTATTTCTTTATTTTTAAATATTTCAAAGATGAACTGGAATGTTTTGTATCTTCCCAGACCTGAAGTACAAGGTTCTGTGCTTCTCCTGCAACAGTGGATGCTATCTCATTATCACCTAAAACACTGCTCAAGGATTTACACTTCCTATTTTGCTTCCACTGTTTTAGATGTTAATGATGCCCTCAATCACAACAGTGAAAACACAAAATCCAGCATTTAGATCTTGGCCGGTAAATAAAAAGGAAGTGATATTCATGTATTTTATTTTTAAAAGTGTTTTCTGTAGATTCTGATTTCTGACTGTATGCACAAAAGGGAGTGCAGTGTGCACACAAACACAATGTATGGTACATCCACAACAATAAGAACCCCGACATACTATTGGGTTGGCCTAACTCACAGCAGGATGCTTGTTAGCCTTGAAGCGGTTTGCTCTCTCTGTTGGAGTCACAAGCTATTGAAGGCTGCTGATGTGCCTGTCAAGTTTCTAGCTGACCACACCCTTTTTTCCAGGAATAAAGCATTTTGTAGTCAATATACTCTATCCGCTTCTTTAGTAGACAGGAGCCTGAGCTGCGAAGCTCAAATTCATATACAAACTCCTCCAAATATAGAGGGTGTTCAGATCAGGGATTGTAGTTTAGGCTCATCTCTTGTCATTACCTTTTCATATCTGTATCCCAATATCTGTCTAGAGGTGTGCACTGTGGTGTGATATCATCATCATTCCACACTGTGTCCAAGGCCTTAGACTAAAATTCTCCTTGCTTGTTTTTCACATTTACATCCCCTTGTTAACTGTTTTTCCTGCTATACCCTCTCCTTCTGCATGTCTGTGTGTAAGATACACCCCACCTTTACCTACTTACAACCATTTACTGACAGGTAACTTACACCATTTTCCTCACCTCTGAATTTGGCTCACACTTCATAAGCAGATACATCCTGCTGAATAATTTGTACAATCCTCCAAATACTAAACCAAAAACACAGCTAATATTTTAGTTTCTTTTTCTTCTCTCCTGCTCATACACCCCAAAAAGCAACTTCTGTTAAACCACTCTCCACGTTCTCCCTCAAATCATTTGTGCTATCCGCCAAGCCAGATAAACTGACCCTCTTTCCTAAGTGTTCACTTACAAAGACAATCTTTTCAGGTCTTTCCCGCAGTGTTTCTTAACCTGGGGTTTTAGAGGGGTCGCAAGTGCAGAGCTGGTAGTGGGGGTGGCAAGAAAGGCAATTGCCTGGAGCCATAGGGGCGCCATGAAACTAAGTTACATGCCTCAGCCCCGTGGGGGTGGGACTCAGGCTTCAGGGGTACAGTAGTTTGGAAAGGTTAAGAACCACTGCCCTAGAGGGACCCTTACCTCTATTTTATTTGGAATAACTGACTAAAACACATTCTGATTTAGGTAAATCTTAACAAAAACAAATTGCTATCCCTCCAGTGGTAACTGTGTAATAATAAGCCATACTGTGGGCCTGATGCTGTAATCCTTAGCAACCAAAACTCCCATTTAAAATCAATGGGAATTCTGAATGTGCAAGGAATGCAAGATTTACTCTTTACAGTAATGGGTCCAATCTTGCTGAGGTACACAAAAAATATACTGGTATGTTAGTCCTAAATGTAATTAAATATTTCAGTAGCAAATTAAGTAAAGAGGAAAAACAATCAGCCACATGTTTTAAAATACAGAAAGTACATAAATATTAAATCATAAAAGGCATATGAAGAGGAAAATGCAAGCATTATGCAGATTTTTTTAATTTCCTCAATTATTCCTAATTCCCCCAGAGTCCTACATTCATTCCTATTGACTGCAGACAGACTAAAAAGCCAAGGCAGGACACCATTCAAGAATATACTGCAGTTTAAATACAGTTTGTTGCTACTCCCATGTCATAGTAGACATGAGAGGTAATCTTATTTATAGATCAAATTCCTTAATTAGAGAATACTGTATATATGTACCATAGATCATGCACTCTTTATACCACTCTGCAGCAGAATTGAGCAGATCCATCCACCAGTGTCTGTGCTCTAAAGGCTACAGAGGTCTATTTATGTAACTCCCTCTATGGAGGAAAGGTGCTGGGAGAGCAGCCAACAATAAATGGAGTGGGTGTGGGAAAACGAAAAATAAGAGAAGAAATACTGCATAAAAGAATGACCATATGGTTTAAACTACAAGCTGCATAAGCTGTAGCTTTAAAGTTATATCAGATAACTGATCCAGTGGGCTAGGTGCATAGGGACAGAAGTTAAAACAAGAGTGCATTAGTCAGGCTTCAAGGGGTGGAAATGGGTGCTAACTGCCTGTGCTGCAAGCAAACCAGTTATTACCATCTTAAAAGTCTTTTTTGAGTTTGCCACAGATTTGATTCACCCATCTACAGCCAACTTAATCTAAATAAAAGGAACGTCTGCAATTTCATGAAGACGTAGTTTTGGAGGAGGCAAGGGGCCATGGTCCAGAAGGAATATAACACAGCTGAGTAAATCAATGTACTTGTTTTCCCCGTCCTACAAAGACCAAATACCATTCCAAAATATATATTACTTTATGTAATACATTGATATTGAGTAGCTAGAAAATACTGCAACCGGATTACGGAAACCCTGCACATTTCCAATCCCTCCAGCTATCAGCAAAGTCACATCGCAAGGGATGGAAAGAGAAACTCATTTAAAATCATCTCTCTTATGTATCCCTAATGTTCCTCTCACTCACATATATAACTAATGGCATAACCTAGAACAAAATGAAGGGGATCACTACTGTAGTTAAAATCACAAGAATACTTTGTCCTTCTCTGGCATCTTTCATAGGGGGACCTCAAAGCACTTTGCAAACATTAACTGACATGAACACATCAGATCACTCCATCCTCCCCTGCAAGGCAGTCACCCTAGGGATAAGAACACAACTCCAAGTCCATGGAAAGTTTGAAATTATAAAGAAGAAAGCATCTAAACATTTTTCAAACAGAATTTTACCAAACTTACTTCAAAAATTCACATAATGGCTAAAAATTCTCATACTTAATTATCAGATTAAAGATGAATTTTGAGGTAAATTTAGTAAAATTCTTTTTGGCCATTGTGGAGATATTGTAAACAGTGTTTTGAAAAATATTTAGATGCTTTCTTCCTAAGCTTCTGAAAGTAGGTACTTACAATTAAAGTGTTTTTTTAGGACTAACTATAGCAGTGTTAAATGTAACATTATAATCAAAGTGCAAATGCATTAAATATTTATAAACATAGTTATATGGACAATACTGCATCCCAACTCCTAACTGCACCTGTAAATATGCTAATTCTCTAGAAAATCTTCCATGAGGGAAAGTCTAGTAATAATTGGGAGTATGAAATGAGAAAGGCAATAATATCAGAGATAATTTTTGCAATTCTTAAGAGTATTTGCCATACACGTTCCATTAATTCCTTAAGTACTGACAGGCTTGTTAGAAGTAATGTTTTAATGCTTTTTCATATCGTCAGTGAGAATAAGAATGAGTATGTCCTTACATTCTTTAGCTACTGCATTTAAAGTGGATTGGAAAGGTATAATAGTTTAGGTTAAGTCTGCTCTCAATTACAGCTGCAATAAACTAGCTAAAAGTCAGCTGACATCTTGAACATTCAAACTTATTTAAACTTTTATTCGTTCCCAAAAGCTACCAGAAGTGTGGGCAGACAAGGGTCTATCTATAACTTCCAGGTTTTCCTGAGCTGTCTACTTCAGCATGACATAAAGTTGCATCATCATGAGGCAACACAGTACCATAATATATATTAAGATAACAGTGTTTCCAATTTATGTACCCTGGGCTAAACTAATTCTGAGACCAAAGACCAAGGATGTTTATTAGCCCAGGATGTAGTTACTAAGTTAACAAGAAGCATCCTCACGTTATTATTGTTCTAACACTTAAACGTCTCTTGTTTAGACGTTAAAGTTTTTCTTCTTTTATCTGCCGGTATAGATGAGAAAGTGAGGAAGCCATATTTGCTGGTAGCATACGGATGCCAGAAGCCAAACAGAATGCAGCTATTTGAATTCTGTATGGCTACTGAAAACTATACTACACCCAAAAACTCATACATAAGGCAACCCTGCAATCCTATTGGCTGAGACTATTCTATTTCAGTATAACACAGTGTAAATGGAAGACTGTGTGAAACACTGAAAAAGTGAGGCCAAGTTAAATAAGCTTAAATGACATTGTGAATTCTTTATGTTTTTTCCAAGAAATCATACTATCAAATGATAGGGCTTTCCAGTCTAGTTTTTCCCCTTGATTTATATGGGGTGGGAGGCTCTGCCTTCTGAGAATAAAAACTAACTGAAATTTATTTGATTCTGGGAATAAGAGAATAAATTTTTAAACAGCTGCCCCAGAGGGAAAGCTGGGCTAGCTAAGGTTCCTGTATGAGCTGTTTATTTTGAATGGTGTTAAGAGGACTTGAATTCTGCATGTCTAAAATTTATTGCGGGGATTGAATGTAAAAATTAAAAGGGCAAAAACTCCCTTAATGACTGGTCATAGTTATGAGCTGGGAATTTAAACTCCAAACAGCAGGAGAGAGTGGGGAAGGAGGTCTGCTGGTGATGTAATGCCCTAAACCCATGATTGCAATCAGTTACTAACTGTCAAATAAACTGGTATGTGCTAAAAGGGGTGATACATCTTTAAATATACCAATTGGATGGCTGGACACACACAGCTGTATTTCCTTTCAGGAATTGAGGACATTAGATATACTGGTGCCAGATAAGGGCTCAATCCTGCAAAGTGCTGAAGATGTCCGTGAGGTGCTGAGCACTCTCTCACTGAAGTCTGGCAAGTCTTTTAAAATTGGACAAAATTCTGAATTTAACTGTCCTGTCTGCCATGATTTCAATTATTTTTTACCAACTCATTCTGACAGTCTCCTTCATAAGTATAGATTGGGGTAGTTAACTGACTCTTTAATTTTAAAATGGTACAAAAGAATAGAAAGAACCATGAGGCAGATGATGATTGCAGAAACATTTTTTAAATTCCACAATGTGCTTTAGGACTGTGTTAAGGCTAGGTAGTGATACTTCTTTTTTTAAATAAATTTGAAATAGTAGTGGATACCCACATATCAGAAACTTAAGATGATTGTACCTGTAAACATTCCCATCTCTCCCTCCCTCTTCCCAGTTTATTTGTATTGTCTGCGCAATCCTCCTCATCATACTTTTCTTCGCATGGTTGGATAGCAACTTCAGCTACTAGAGTCAATAGATACCAACCACTGACATGGTTCACAGTATAAACGTTTGTAACATTATCCATGTCATGTGACTGGCACCAGGAAATTAAAAATATAGTCTCTTACCATCACTCCTGTGTGTCCACCTTTATTATAACTGCCTTCCAGAAATTTCTAGATTCTTTCAAATTAATCCCAACCACCACCACTTCACAATTCCACCCTTTCCCCTCCCTTCAGTATCCAATGTTGATTCTGCCTACTAGCCATGCCCCTCTACTCTGTGTAGGCTCTTGCCTTGTTTCCTCCATGTTATCACAATACCCATTCTCCTTCCATTCTAATCTTCTAGATAATTCTATAACTTATTTACCTTTCCTCATAACTGGCATAAAAAGAACCATGATATTTTCATGAATTTCCTTTTAACTTTTCCTGAATGGTTTAAATTTTCATTCATAGATCGAAATTCGAGCCTAATGTTTCTAGTATTTAAAAAAAAAAAAAAAAACCTTTCAAATACAGCGAGTTCATGTAAGTACTTCAAAACATGAAAATAACACACACACATGCACACCCCAAAATGAGCTCTGAAAAATCCCTGGGTTCATCACAACTCTACTTCAATGGGAGTTTTGACAGAACAAAGGGCTTAATTGTTTGATGAAACATATTTATTGGCTACAACAACAAGGTACCTGTTTTAGTTTAATTTCAGTAAATCAGACCATTTTCTTACCCTATTAATAGGAACTAGGACATATATATCCCTGAAATAACCCTTTCATCGATATTAGATTAGAAGTCTGAGTTTGAGACATTCCCAGATAACATGAAGATTGCTCCCTATATCGTGGTATAATGTGCATTTTAATAAGAGTGTGTTCATTTTGTTTTGTAAGACTGGTGTGTGAAAATATCCAATCACAATTTTCCATAGTTTGGTATTCTCTCTGTGAAGGGGAACTTGTACTATTTACAATAATTAGCATTATCTCCTTTTCCTAGACTTGCAGCTTTTATTTATGATGCAGCAATGACAATGCATTTTCTCAAAGCATGTCCCTAACATAATACTTTAAAGAGAAGACAACCAGGACTGGCCTTTAGGTAGGTAGACATGAGAACATTTGAAATATAGACCAAGATCATAATAAGACTATTGGCAAGCTGGGGGAAGCTGAACTGCTGGGGTGCATCTTGGAGCCTGTGTCACATGGTATCATGCTGAATCTACACAGTATCAAGGTACCTGGAAGTGTACTGTGACACACTTTTACATCATACCTGGGTAGTACAAACATATCGCTGCTTATGTTTTTACATGGGAATTAAATATCAACTGTCATTTTCTCCACCATTTAATTTTACTGAATAGCAGAGTAAACCAGAGAAAAGTGCATGGTAATAACTTCCAAAGCAACCTTCCAATTAACTTATTAGAACACTTTCTGAACTGGGTTAGGCAATTTCCATGTTTACGTACCTATCAGTTATGAGGATTTCAGAACCATTTTATGGAATATGAAGTAATTCCAGGTTAATCACGAAAACAGACACATCTACAGGATTTGTAAGAGGTTAAGTTATCAATAATTTGTAAAGTAATCCTGTAAGGACAGCCAAAGACTGAAATCCTTACTGATTTGTTACTCAATGAAAATGTACTGAAGTATAAAATGAATAGAGACCTCATGATGTGATCTCAGGATGGCAAGTTCTTTTAGAGCTATACAGCCTACAGTATGGCCCTGATCCTGCAGTTTTTACTCAAAAAGTCTCATTGACATAAATTATGGCTTGCACAGATGCCTATAAATCAGAGTTTAGGGTCAAAAGGAACTATGGGAGGAGAAGGAACAGATTTCTTGCTAAAATGAAGCAACTAAATTAATATACAATCCTGGGAGAGATGGAATGACAGAAGGATTCCTCTTGTTAAATGTTTACCATTTGAGTATTGCAACATGTAAACATTTAATACCATAGCAAAGGAACTGTTCTACTCCTTAGCTGACTCCTCTCAGTCTCAATGGCAACTTCCTCCTGCTGTGAGGAACTTTCCTCCCAGTTTGCTGATAAAACTCTAAATAATCTCAGACAGTAAACTGGGCCCCACAATCAACACATCTGTGAGAGAATCACACGTCACCCTCTTTACTAGAAACAGGACCCCACCCTGCTAGAAGTGCTAAAAAGGGCTAATTGTGGACAGCTGCCTGTGCTTTTCCCCACCCCCAAAGCTCTGACATATGTAGTCCCTCAGAGTTCAATCTGACCATCATTCATATTTGTCACTTATGTCCAGCCCTCAGGAAATGCAGTTGGGCAGTGTGGGATGTGATGCCACCACCCCTGAGCTGGACCCATGCCCACCTCCCAAATAGCCAAAGCTATTAGGAAATGCCTGTATGCTCTTTTCTGACTGACATAGCCAATGGTACCACCTCTCAGGGAGACTAAGACCCTGAAACAGGTAATAGTCCTTCTAAATTAAAATCCTTCCTGGATTATTAGGAGGCAGTGGTGATCTGACTTTAGAAGCACCTAACCTCTGCAGATAAACTGGATCTGTCCAAATCCAGCTTCAAGACAGGATGTGGAATTAAACAGCAATCATGGATAGATGTCCTCAGGACAATGAAGGGATGAACTGATCTTGATCTATCAACTGGTTTTGACTAATATGCCCTGGGAGGATCTGATCGCTCAGAATGATTCTATTTTCATTCATTCCTTTCTAGCAGTTCCCAAAAAATCGTGGACAGCTGCCTGTGCTTTTCTCCACCCCCAGAGCTCTAACATATGTAGTCCCTCAGAGTTCATCATTGTTATTTGTCACTTAAGTCCAGCCCTCAGGAAATGCACTTGGGCAGTATGGGATGTGATGTCAATACTATGTTTGTGGCACTATTTTTTCACCTAGCATTGACATCACAGTCTCTCAGATCATACAGTGTCTGGGGGACATTCCAGCCTGAATAAGGACCAAATGCCTGAAATTATATCCAGGAAAGACCACAGTTATGCTAGTTGCAAGAGGTGATTGCTTTGAGGAGCTGCTAAGCACCACTACTTCTGCCTTTATAATGGCATATGACCTCTGGCAGTTAAGATAGCACACAAATTTGTGGTCCATGGTGGCCTTCTCACTGATCCTGGAGAATAAAATAGTAGGAGAATCAAACAGTGGGCCAAAAAATTCACTTTTAGCTAGCAAGAAAACACTGCCCATTCATCTCAGATGAGGTCCTGGATCAGGAACAAAAGAGATTGAGGTGGAGGACTGAGACCAAGGTTAGCGAGGGAAGCTACTGTAGAAAAGGGTCTGAGCCCAGCATCAGGGGGGAAACCCAGACAATAAGGAAAGGATGGAGGTCTTTGGGACAGAAGGAATGACCACAGGGCAATGAGGAGAACATGGCTAACAAATAACTATTCAGTCATTACCATCCTGAGCTGAACTTGAACCAGCAACCTAGAGATCAGATTGTCTCAAATTATCATTTGTTTGTGGGCCAAATTTTTAAATGCATGTGCCAGACCTTATATATGGACACTCAGACTGGCACTAACACTTGAAAATATGGCATTTAGTGACATAAGGTCAGATATGAATTCCAAATTGAATGTCCTGTTAAGGAGCTCATGTTTGAAAATTCGCACCCTGAGTGTTAGAGAAATGAAGCGGAGATCTGAAGTGAACTTCTCTCTTCGGAATGGTAGACTATTAATATTAGGATTCAGATGGCATTGGTTTCCCCACATTTTTAATTTAGCCAAGTATTTGTATTTGCCCTTTGTTAAAGATTGTAAATACTAGGGCAAAATGTTTCATGATTTATTGCTTGAAAATAAAGATAAGTTCAAAGGCGCAAGATTTTCAGGCAGACACTCAGCTGTATCAGCTAGTCAGATGACCAAGGGCCATCAGTGGTGCTAGGTCACCATGAGACCTCTCATGGATACCTGGCTCCAGCTTTGTAGTAGCTTTTCAGGTCAACTCAGATGGGCACTCTCTGCTGTTAGTTCAATTCCTGGATCCAGCCACATTTGGAAGCAGAATGGGAAAATGCTGGGAGAATGGGAAGGGAAGGAGTGGCGAATGTGTGGCCTTTATTCTCTAAAAGTTTCCCTTGGTTACTAGTACTAGAGTAGTTAAATTGATAATAACTACCAGAGCACTCTGTAGACAGGACATAAGAAAGCTGCCAGCATTTTAAACACTGGGTCATTTAACCCTGCTTAGAGCAAGTAGGTCTATACAGCACAATGCCAGCACCGTGTCTGCATTAGTACTCCCATCACTGCTGCTACTGACAAAGCTGAACTGATGGAGTTGAGCTGGAACTAGTGTAGACAAGGCCTGGGGGGAAAGGGTCATGTTTGTGGCACAGTTCAACGCTGTCTAAGCCAGGGTCCCATATTCAACTGGAATGAAGAAATAGGAGAATTAGTTAATTGAAATGAGAAAAGAAGTGATAGACAATAAAATCTCTCCCTATGCACAGATCACTTGTCACACTTCCCTCCCAACACATATAAGAACACTGGTTGAAGCAATAGCAGCTATTTTAAAAACGAGGCATGTTCTTGGTTTGCTGCCAAGAAGAATTAGAGAATTAAAATATGAGACTGATCCAGTCATCATGCACAAGAGTCAAACCAGTATTTCCAATGCAAGCAGTCTCTGTTCATCACTCATAAGTCTCTTGTCAGCAAAATGAGGATTTTTGCAGGGATGTAAGTGAAATTGTTTTTCAATGAAAGTTGGATTTTCAACTAAAGTTTTTCATTAAAAGAATCTGCTTTCTATGGAAAATTTCAACTCTGTCAAAAACCCCAAAATCCAATTAATTTTCATTTTTTTGTCTGAAAACTGAAAAATTTCAAATCAGAAATGCTACCACAGTGCCTCATGGACATTGTAGTTCTGGTGCCTCATGTTCCCATTCTCCATTATGGGCTGGACTATCCAGCCACACACTGCATCTCCCATCATGCACTGCGGCAAGGCACTCTGCAGACACTGACTTCAGGAAGAGGGGAGACCTGTGACTCATCATGGGAGATATAACCTGCCTGGGGAGCCCAGCCCATGGAAGAGAATGGAGACATGAAGGACCCAAGCAACAACTCCCGTGAGGCACTGAAATAGCATTTCTTAATCAAAACTTTCAGTTTTTGGCAGAAAATTTCAGGTTTTGATTTTTCACTGAAAAGTCAAAACATTTTCTGTGAACTTTTTTTTCCTAGCCAGCTCTAGATGTGGTGGTAAAGCCACCATGTAAACGATGAGCCGTTTGCCATTCCCATCCTCCCCACATTTCTGCATTTCCTCCAACTGTCCCCTTGCCCTCTGTAGCCCAGTTCAGATTTACATCTCCAACTGAACCGTTACTGAGATCCCACTGTGAGGTTCGGCTTGAAAATGAAGAGAATCGCTTCACAGCTAGCATATTGCTGCACTGCTAGCTTCTTCTTAAAGATCGTGAGTCAGCAGGCCCAACCCTCGGATTAATCCTAGATCTAGGTCTTATATATTGCCATTCCTCTACAGGACTTTGCTTCCTATGCCAACTGTAATGTCACAAGTAATCTAATGTAGTTTAATTTGCCTTTTAAGTTTCCCTCAAAGATTATTTAGATTTCATGTGAATTTTAAAGATGGAATAAGCAAAATTCTTCTGTCTGGTTTTATGTATGTATATTTTAAAATGAAAATGTCCTGCATGGATACAGGGTAACAGTATGTAGGCCTGAGGCGTCAGATGGTTAGAAAGCGGTATTCATGTGTGTATAGATGTAATTCACTGTCACCACACAGCAGTTCAAAGGAGCAGACTGGTACTAATTACTGTGCTCTTAATGACTTCATCCATCAAACCGTAACATAGTCTGTAATTGCACAGCGCAGCCATATGACAACCAAATGCCAGCCACTATTTCACAGGAGGCAGTTACACAGCAAAATTCCCCTTTAATTGTAAGCAGAAAACTTATAGAAAGTAACAGAAACTAAGTAATATGACAAAGCGGAGCCAAGAAATTTAATTTAAAAAAGGGGAGTGGACTATTATAGTAACTTTTGCATCTGAAAGTCACAGAGGCTCTTTTCACTGAATAATCATCACTTTCCATAGTGAGTTGGAAGGAATAGCCCTGCAAAATTTGAGAGCCAATATTCAGGTCCTTTAAGAAGAAATATATTGAAGGCCTCACTGGGACTTCATTCCCAGTCAGTGAATGAGAGCAGTGCTCAGAAGAGCTTCTTCCATGAGGGCCCCAGTAGGAATTCAGTGTCAGGCAGACAAAATGGCTTCAACCAGATCTTGGATACACAGGAGGGGCATGATGCTGTACCACTTTAGAAAGAAAGTGCAGCACCTGCTTTTCTATGCAATTACAAATTCAGCTTGTGAGGCTTACAAGAAGAGCAGGGTGTGGCCCCATGATCCCCCAAAGCTTTCTGCAATCCCTTTGAAGAGGCCAGAATCTGCAGTAGCTCTAATCTGGAGCAGCCCTTTCACTCTTTAGCAACCTGGTGTAGTGCTTTAAACCGTGTTTTAAGAGAATCTAAAAAACAACAGTGGACCCCCAACAGTGCTGACTTCTAAAACTATGGACAAGATCTAATGTATTAGGAAACAATACATATCCACAGACAAACAAGCCATGGTGTTCAGGTTGAGTGGATGTACTACGACAGTTGCCTACAAGTAATAAAGTGGGTTGCCAGTTCAAGCATTTTTATCAATTAATTGCCAATTTTAACAAGATATTAGAGGCTACTTACCAGAAAATTAGTGAAGTGTAAGTCACTTGACCAGGATAACCAACTCCTCCCCCCCTCCCCAGACCTTCTTATTCTGAGCTGAAGATTATTCTCTTGATTAAATTTTAGAAGTAAATGTTCAAAAAGGACCAAATCACACACAGCTTTAACTTTACTAAGTGACTATTTACTTTGGAAAACAATAGACTATTTTCTTTTCACAAAATTCTAATAGTTTACAATTCTTGCTCCCATGAGCATTTCTTATTTCTTAAGAGTTTCACAAGTCAACTGTCAAAGTAAAACCTGCAATTATTAAACCAGAAAAATGATTATTTACTGTAACTGTGGCTCTTTGAGATGTATGCAGACATGTACTCCACTTAGGTGTGTGCGCACCCAGCGCACCAGGGCTTGAGAATTTTGCCTAGCAGTACCCACAGAAGGGCAGTGCTCATGTCTCATGGCCCCACCCCCTGGCTATATGAGGCAGCGCCCCGCCGACCCCTCAGTTCCTTCACACCAAACACCCAGGGTAGACTCTAATGGAAAGGGGATTAAGGGTGGGTCATAGAACACACGTCTGCATCTCATCTCAAAGAATCACAATTTCAGTAAGTGACCGTTTCTTCTTTGAGTAGATGCAGCTGTGTATTCCACTTAGGTGACTCACAAGCAGTAATCCCTGGGGGTGAAGCTTGGAGTCTATCTGAATAAGGATTACAGGGCCACACTACTAAAATCTGCACACTCTGAAAGATGCGGTAATGACATAATGGTTCATAAATATATGTATGGACAACCACGTAGCAGCCCTGCAAATGTTCAGTACTAAGATGTCACTGAGGAACACTATTGATGTTGATTGTGCTCTTGTAGAATGAGCTCGCACCCACTGAGGAGGTGTAACCAAAGCTCTTTCATATACAGTCTTGATACAGGGTGTTATCCATTGAGAGATCATCTGAGCAGAGACCGCTTGACCATTCATATGATCTGCATGTGACACAAACAGGCGAGGCAAAGCACAAAATGGTTTAATCCTGTCCAGATAAAAGGCTAGTCATCACCTGACATTGGATGTCAGGTGATGCTGCTCCTTCGGAGACTAATGCAGCTTAAGAACAAACACAGGTAAATATACCACCTGGTTCAAATGAAACTGAGAAACCACAAAAATGTAGGGTGTGGTTGTAAAGTCACTGTCTTTGTAGAATTGTGTATAAGAAGATTCTGCTATCAGAGCCTGCAACTCACACACTGATCACTATCAGGACACAAAAGCAGAAATGGACAAGATGGCAGGGGCTTGAATGGGTGTCCCATTAAAGCCACTAGGACCGTGTTACAGTCTCAGAGGAATCGGCCCTCAGACCAGAGGATGGAGTTGAAGAAGCCCTTTTAAGAATCCTGGTACCATGGTATTGGAGAAGACTGAATTTCCTTTAATGTGGGGGCAGAAGAGACGCCAAACGGAAGCACCATATACTGAAAGTGGTGCTCTGGTACAATGAATTAAAGGAATTTTCTGTAGCCTGGCAGAATTGCCACATGAAAATAGGAGTCCTTAAGATCCTGAGCAGCAAACTAGTCTTTCTGAGAAAATGCAGGGAGGATAGTCAATAGAGTGACCATTCAGAGCCTCATGTATCTGATATATTTGTTGAGGCTGTGAAGGTCAAGAATTGGTCTTACCACCCGCATAGGATTTGGGCACCAGAAAGTACCAGAATAGAAACCATGACCCATGGGTTCTGGTAGAACCTCCTCCATCACTTTCAAAGCTAGTAGAGAGCAAACCTCGAGGAGCAGTATCTCGTGAGAGGGATCACTGAAGAGGGACGGGGAGGGATGGAGAGGAACTGGACGGAATAATGCTTAGGACCCAGTCGTCAGTGGTGATCAAGCCCCAAACATGAAAGTGGCCTGCCTTTCCCCAAATGGAGGGGATGGGGAAAAAAGAGCAACAACTGGAACACTGCTCTGGACCAAGGAGTCAAAATGGGCACTTGAGGGCCCCAGGGGAGGGCATGTGGACTGGCCAAACCCTGGACCCAACTGCCTCCTCCTATGGGATCTATGCCCCTTTTGGGGCTAGTCCCACTGTCTTGGGGAAGGGAAAGACTGCCCAATCATGCGCTATGGACAATACTGCTGCTGTTGACTACTGTAGTGGTGCCTCTGCACTGTCGACATGTATACACCCCTAGGACCATGGAGCAGCCCTATAATCCTTTAAGGAGTGCAGAATCTCATCCATCCTGTCTGAAAACAGCTCCTGGCAAATCCTCAATCAAAGGGCAAATCCTCTAAGGTCTGCTGCACATCTGGAACAATGCCTGAATTCTGCATCCAGGAAGCCTTTCCCAAGGTCAACGCCAAGGCCATCACTCTGGCCGAAATATCCACTGGCAAGGCCGGGTCATGGGCAGCCAGACCTCATAGTCAGAGCCAGAATCTATAGTCAGGAGTCAAGAGTCAGCTGGGTCAGGAGACAAGGAGATCAGAAGCGGGAGACAAACTGGAGATCAAAAACCACAAGTCAGTAATGAGAGTCAGGCCGGGTTAGAATACTAGGGAGTCAGAGGCAGGAGACAAGCAAGACACCAGAACCACAAGTCAGAAGACCAGAGCCAAGCCCAGTCAGGACACTGGGAAGTCAAGCCAGGGAGCAGGAAGCATAACACAGAGTCCCAAGCAGGGTGGAACCCAGTTGTTCAGACAGTTTCCTGTTCCTGTTGCTGGCTTAAGTAGGGCCAATCGGCTGCTCTGAAATTCCACCAATAGACATCGGGGTGAAGCCTCAAAATGGGGCTGGGCTTCACTGGTCCTGGGTCAGCAGTTGTCAGCAGACGACTAAGTGGAGGGCTGAAGCAAGGCTGCTCCTGTGGACCTGGGTTTGAGGCCCATAAGTCATGACAGTCGCGATGTCCAGCACGGACTACACTGAAGTCTTAGCCACCAAGCAGAATTTGGTGACAAATGCCTGAAATTCCACTCTTGAGGTTTCAAGGAACTGGTCTGCAAACTTAGATACAGCTGTCCAGATCACAAAGTTATACCTGGACAGTAATGCCTGCTGTTTAGCAATCCTCATATGCAAAGAAGAGGTGGTATAAATCTTCCTGACCACTGGGTCCACACATTCAGAGCCCTTATCCTTGGGAGTCTACTTAAACCTGCCCTGCTGAGCTCTATTGTTCACTGCACTTACTACCAGGTAATTTGGGTTGGATAGGAGTAAAAACTCTTAAATACCTGCACGAGAACAAAGTAGTGCTTCTCCATGCACTTTGTTGCAGGTGGTACTAAAGCCGGTGTGCTCCAGAAGACCTTTGCAGTCTCAAGAAGAGCATCATTAATCGGGAGGGTGACTCTCCCAGGGGCAGATGGCTGCAGGATATCTGCTAACTTGTGGGTGTTCTGCAAGAACTCCACTTGAATATCTAGGAAAGAAGCCACGTGCCACAAAAGATTTTAGTAAGCCTTGAAATTCTTCAGTACCAAAGGGGAGGAAGAGCCAAGCATCGCAGAATCATCTGGGGATGAAGATGAAGCAGTTAATTATGATAGAGCCAGATCCTGCTCGAGGACTAACAGACTTAGACAGGATGACTGCTGAGGTTCCACAAGGGGAAGGCTCACTGGTGCCTGGGTCTGTGGTGGATCAACCACCACAGATCTCATTAGTGATCTTACCTTCAAGCAAGACAAGGAGTGGAACCTCCATGCCTGAGGAGCATCCCACTGATTCCATGAAGGCCACTGCTATGGATAGAGCATTGGTGGCCAGTAGGTGCTGGGCCATTAGGTGCCTAACCCATCCCAACCACTAAATGAGCATCAATCCTGGTACCCATAGCACTCCATGAACAACCTCTGATTCAGGCCAGGTGATGGAGAGTGAGAGGAGGAAGATTCAGACCCAATCACTGAAAAGTCCCAGGCTTCAGGGGATAAAGGTGGAGCCACCCCTGCAGGTGTGAGCAACCATTCCAACTTGTCCACAGCCCAGAGTGACAAGGGAGCTGTGCCAATGGTGGAAACAGTACCAATAGCACCAAATATGTCTCCATTGTTTCCTGTGCTGGAATCAGACCCCAAAGTCGGCAGCGGTACCAAGGTAACAACAGACAGTGCCAAAGTTGAGAGCGATGAGTGCTGTCACAATAACACCAGCCGCACCAGTTGCAAGGGTGCCAAAGACACTTCCAAAGCAAGGGAGGTCTCTTGCACCAAGCCCAGCTCTAGCCCCACTTCCACTGACTGTGAAAGGGAAACACTGGGTTATGGCGCTGACAGACTCACAGGTTCAGAAGCCCACAGGGCTATAAAAGATGCAGTCCTGGCAAAGTCCTGAACTAAGGGCAAGATCAGGACAGAAAGGCAGAAGAGGTCCATTGCTGCCTGATATGCTGCTGGCAAAGAAACAGCCAGTGCCAGCATCACCTTTATCAGTACTGGACTCAGACACCCCAAGGCAGGAACTGGAGTCGATTATATGGGGTCTCTGATTTCCTTGAACAAAACCAGGAACCAGTTGACAGGGTCTGCTCCATCCCACACACTGGCATTCACCCTGTGCCAATCTGCGCTCTTTCTAGAGAAGGGAGAGGAATCCCCATGCAACGTGGAGAGGCCTTGGTCAGTCTTATGAGACCTTTTCCTCAAAGGGAATGACTCCTCCATCTCTTCAAAGAGGTGTCAGCTCCATCACACAAAGTGGCAGCACTTTCAGAACCCAGGGCAACCTCCAGTCTGATAAGGGCCTTGGTGCTGAAGCAAGCTGCAGGGCCTGTTCGAACAAGGGCTCCCTCAGATGAAGATCCTTTGCCACCTGGGTCCATCTGGTGAACGATCTGCAAACTCAAACACCACTCTTCGATGTGGGCTTCACCAAGGCCCAGCAAGCACTGCGAGTGGGGATCGCTTCCCCACACAACGGACAATGTTTAAATCCTGGTGAGGGCATCACCTGGGAAATACTTAAAATTACAGCTAACTAACACTAAATCTTGCTAACACTATACAAAGCTTACTAATGAACTATATACAACTAGAAAAGTCACTAAAAAGAGGGATTGAGAGATGAAAACCACACAGATCTCTGACTCCAGCCACAGGTGGTAAGAAGGAACTGAGGAGGGGTGGGGAAGTGGCTTCTCATATAACGAGGGGAGGGGCTTTGGCAATGAGGCATAAGCGTCACCTTTCTACAGGTACTGCTGGACAACATTATCTGGCTCCAGTACACTGGGCATGCACACACCTAATCAGAATACACGGCTGCATCTACACAAAGAACAAATATTTACAAGTACCTTTGTTCTATTAGACAAAGAAAGGATTTATCCCCATTTGTTTTTACAGGATTAATGAAGTTGGTGTGCAAGAACTGTTTAAAACAAGTCTAGTTTATGAGTTTTTCACTGTCCAAACAGTAAATTGTCTCCTTGCCCCTGGATTTGATTCAAGTAGCTAAGATTATTTCATTTAATGAAATAGCAATTCTTAACCATTAAAAATTAATACCTTTCCCAAATTGACAGTAAAACTGCCTTCTTATTCCCAAATAATGAAATCCTTAGTCAACGCCCTTCCAAAATAATCCACATTGACTTTAACAGTGGTCTGTTAGTCTGAAAGCTTCACATGAAGCAAGATTCTTTTCCAGAAATATCAACAACCAGGATTTTTGGCACAGTGGCCAAGTGAAGTGAGGTCTAGTTCTCAACTTGATGGCATTTCTCTGTCTATTTGTAATGCAATAACTTTGGAATGCTGCATCCAAACCTCTGTCTTCTATCTATCTCCAAGTGGTTGCTGGCAGCAATACACAGTCCCTCTCAAAGCATTTCTAAGATGCCCTCTGCAGTACTCTTCTTTATCCCAGCCTCTCCTCTTGTCTTTACAACCACTGGTTGTTTGTGTCTCTTTTGACTGCAGATAAAATGATGGGGCCAGATATATCTCATGTCATGCTGGCTACACCTCCCAGGATTTGGTCTCCTCCTTATCCTTATGTAATATGTTCCCCTGGTCATATACAATTGTACATTCTGATTTTGGGGTGTGCTAGTCTCTAGAACTGCATTACCAAAACACCTCATGACACTGTGGTATCTCTATAAGTGTATGGGTAATTCATGGCTCTTCTGGTACACATGCACAGTAAGCAGTTTCATTTAATACCATGTGGTAAGCTAGGAATCATTTGGAACACTCCCATGAAAAAACCGATGGAAGGAAACTTGGAGCAGCAGTGAAATCTACCTTTCTCCCGGAGTTTTTCCAAACATGGGCCCTGCTACAGTTCCTTGGAGCAGCCCCTGGCTAAACTTCTGCCAGACTGCTCACAGGCCATTTATTCCTCCTGTTTGATTTCTTTCCCTTAGCCAATTTCTAATCTAGCACAGAACTTCACCTCCTCTCACGCTATGTCTACTTAGTTTTCTTAAATAGCCTCCTATTAGTGATTTTGTCAAAGGGTTAAATACATTATGTCAGCTGATCTTATTTACTATTTTGTTGACATCACAGTATATGATAAGTGAAGACATGAGGTTAAAAGAAATCTGTTTATTCAAAAGGAGTAAGCATGGTTGAGTGGATACAAGGAGCTGCGCTTTAAGAATGTAGAAACCAGCTCAATCACCATAATGTAGGAACATTCCAGGGTTCAAATCTATACAGTGCAGGTGCAGAGTGTTGTGTCTATAAGAGCATGGCCACAAGTGATTTCTGCAGGACAGAGAAGGTGGAGGAACTGGACCAGAACATTGCTCTATGACTGCCAGTTTGCTCCTGCCTAATATCAGGAGTAATGTCTCGGTACCTCATTAGCCTGACAAAGATCATGCTTAAAACCATGTTTTTTCAGACGTGCTCATTCTCCACTCACATCCTGCCTCTTTTCACACTCCACATTTAAAAGTCAAAAAGTAAATGCAGAGGGAGTCTGAGACCAACTATTCCTTCAGTGCAGAGGCGTCCACTTGGCACATAATTTTACTTGACCTATGCATAGTTGGCACTTATTTGCAGCAGCCTTGCACACCCAAGTGAATTCTGTCCAAGAACTTGCAGGATTTAGACCTTCCGCATCATAGACGTCCATCAAAGTCAATCCACCTATTAGTAAGGGTTTGTACTTTGTATTATATAATGTTTTTCTTGTAATTTCTTGTCACATTATTTAAAAATGTATTTCATTGCCACCTCTATTGCCAACCTTAGCGATTGGTTCTAGGTGTAAATTCTCTTTGTTGTAAATTAATTTCTTCTAAATACCCTCTAGAGGCCAGTCCTTTCTCGGCTCCAGTGTATTTGTGCTCTCTTGATGTGGAATCCGTTCACCTATTGAACAGTTTTGTACCATCCACCTTCTTCTCACAGAATTCTATGCACTTCATTCACGTCCTCTATGAATATCTTGTTTTCTAATAAATAGTTGTATAGTACCAGCAGAAAAAGGAAATTGTTCAAACAGGGTCCCTATAGGTAAACATCCATTACTGCCCTCTCTCAGAAATAACAGACTCAAATTAAGAGTGTAGCAGGGTTGTGGGTTTTTTTTACGTGGACCAACCCATATTCACAACAAAGCAGCATGCTGCACTCTTTGGAGCATTTGCCCTATAATATGGTTTTGAATCTGAGTGTGGGAGGCAAAAACATTCAAAGAGTAGACAATGGCTGAAAGAGTACTGAGACAGAAAATCAGAAGGGATAACTGGAAAAAATTACCTCAGTGCGGATGCATCATATTCTTAGATCATTGTGGGATTTGCCAGGTCCACGTAATCACAGCAGTGTAAGGATAGTACTGAAAGATGGGGACAGGGAGGAAGCTGGAATGTAAGAGACAAATGACAAAGTCATTATTATCCACAACACCATCAAACAGGAGGAAGTGCCCAGTGTCTGTAACTGTGACCACAAAAGGGCTCCAGGGCCTGAAGAATCTGAATCCCCTTCCCCAGGATCTGTCTCACGTCCTTCTAGCCTCAAGATATATTAAAGCAAGCATTCCCAATTACACTCACAGGCCTCTTCCTTGTTTTTCAGAAAGAAACTCTCAACAGATACTGCAGTAACACACAGGGCCTAATTCTCACTTACACACTCTGGAATTGTCAATGGGACTTAAAATGGACAAAAATGTTATGAACCCCACTTTAAGGTCCCTTTACACTGTTAGAGTGTGTAAGCGAGCCCTAATGTAAAGGAGAATTAGGCCATTCCATTTCTCTATCACCATAGGATCTGCATCTCACCATACTGATCTCATTTTAATTGAGAAGGTTGCATGAAAGGATGCAGCATCACAGCTAGGTAGCATGGGCTGACAGCACTAGTACAGACAGCCACTTATATAAAATAGTTATGTGTCTGTATTTTGTATAGCGATTAGAGGTAAGCAAAGCGGGATCAGTGCAGCTTTTGCTATACATTTTGCAATCTTACCACAACGGAACCTAAACCCAGTAGTCTCTCTTTGTCCCATGCCAAAGGGATCCCAGAGCCAGGATCTACTCAGTTGCATATGAGGAAGTACATCAGCCTCACCCTCCTTCTGTGCTCCAAGGATGGAGTGCCAGAGTCAGCAATTTGTCAGCCATTTCACTGTGGCTACCTTTTATAGGATTTTGGCAGACTCCAATGTGGCTCGCTTTGGCAAGTTCTTGTTTCATCCTAACTGGCTTGCCTCATATTAATCACTGGGGCAAATTTCACCCTGTACAGTGGGCCAGCACAAGGACCTGAGGGCTTAAGTGGGACTTACCTGTGGCATAGGCCTTGTATTATCCCTCTGCACAGGAGCAAATTTCATCCTATGAGAGGAGCTGAGCACCTGCAACTGCCAAGGAATTAAAAAGAGTTGCAGGTGCTTAGCATAGCTCAGGGTCTGGCCCATTAGAATTAATGTTAAAAGATATTAAGCAAAATTAACAGCACCAAAAGATTTTGCAGCCTTGCAAACTCATTTCTTGGAGGTGGCCTGGGTTATCCTGTCAGTGACTGAGTGTCTTCTTTGGGGGAAAAATTAATTTTAAAGCATCAAATTCCAGCTTCTTTTACTTCTCTCTGTCTTTCCCTCCCTTTTCTACCCTGTGTCTCAGCCTCCTGCTGCCAGTGCCAGGGTTAGTGCATTGTTCGTGCCACTCACACATAACCAGAAACATGCTGGACATAAAACTATGGGATATTGTGGCATCATGTGATTTCTTTTGCTTCCAACAACCTTTATCCAAAGAACGGCCAAACACACATGGCAGGACTGTGCCATGGAATAATTCATCCTCTATAAAAAGGCTGCTTCAGTTAGACAATACACAGAATTCACATTGATTGGCTTGAAAAAAAAAATAGAAAAGCATCCAAGACTACACCTTCTCTAACCTCACAGCCAAAGAGCAGATGAGACATCAGTGAGTTTAATAGGAAACTTGGCAATTTGTGACCAGGTCTAACACAGCCAAATATTAAGACATTTGAGAGAAAAGTCATGAGAAGCTGGAAGTGATGCTCACACATTTGAAAGAGGGGCAATTTTATCTCCCAGTATTTAAAAGTTGAAAACACTAGTCAGCTAGTGCACGTTAACCAAAGCAGGCCTTCTGCGTCAGGATACATATATACCAAGATAAAGATTACTAGACTGCATGTAATGTTACACAGACAGTGGGTACTATGAGTTGGCATTTATTAAAGACTATATTAAAGTCTTTAATAATAAAATAAGAATAATAGTAATACTACTTAGCACTTTTCATCAGTAGATCTCAAAGTCCTTAAAAAAACCCAACTCAGCAGTAAGCATTTAGCAGGTTTTGTGGTAGCATTTTAATTTATGACTTATTTAAAATTTTACCAGACAAGTTCTCATAGTTGTGTCAATAAACAATGTGTTGCAACCAAAAAGGGTTGGCTATACAAAGAACACACACACACTATGCTGGGTGGGCTGCCACACACACACACACACACACACACACAGCTGGGTTGGCTACTTAAATTAGGTCAGTCATCATTCACTTCCTGCATAACTGACTGAAATGCTAAATATATATAGAAAGCAACATGTATACATATTCATGCCCATGTCATGGTAATCAAAATTCTTGTATGAGCTGCAAAATATTAACAATCCAGGCAAAACATCAAAAAAGCAACAGGTTTCTAGTCATAGAAATATGCATTCAGGAAACTCCTGGGACAGAAGCAATGTGCACATAGATCTATAGATAAAGACATAATAGGCTATGCAAGTTTTGCATGAACTTCTGTTTATCTATATCTGTTTTACTGCACCTCTTTACTCATTTTGTGGTCAGTGTCTTTAATACGTGCCTGTGTTTGGATGAAAGTGTATCTCTTGTCCACTTATTTTACTCCATTAACTCAAATCCATTTTAAAAGTTAAAGGAGACCAACGAATACCAAAATCCATTAGTGTGGCTCTCAAGCTGCCAGTGTGCTGGAGAATTATTTAAATTATTAAGAAAATGAAGTGTTGTAAGCCATCAAGCCAATTCACCAGCCAAGCCAATCCAATGAATCCCACCTGCTGAAGTTGAAGTCCACAATGTTTTTTTCAAAGCAGATTTACCAATCAACAGAAGATACAAAGACTCTAAATAATACAAAACACTTAGGAACCTTTCCTGCTTTTCACCGCTGGGAAGAGGACCCATACAGCCTTTCCCTTTGGTAGTCCTTCCTTGTTCCTGAGGTAGGCCCCACTCTCAGTCCTTCCTTAACCCTAGATTTCTCCTACTTACTCTCCCCTTGCCTATGGGGCAGAAAGCTTTATATTCAATTTCCTGTAGCTCACATGACTAGAAGGAAGCATGTGACCTGTAGCTACTGGTCCCAGTTTTTAAACGTCCAAGGGCCATAACAGGCATACAGAAGAGAAGACAATAATGGGTATACATTAGAAAAGAATTCTTCATGGAAATATATAGAGCATCAGAAACAGTATAATCCAATGGACAGGGCACCAGACTGGTAGTCACAAGACCTGCACTCCACCATTAACTTAATGCATGATCTTTACTGCACATAAACTTTGTGCCTCAATTTCCTCATCTGTAAACTGCAGATCATAATTCAAACCTTTTATAAATGCTTTGAGATTAAAGATGATATAAGGGATGATGATTCTTATTGTTATTTCTAAATCAACCTGTCTTCTCTCTGCACAGTCCATTTAAAATTAACACTTTCAATAGACTATGTTTCAGTGAGTTATTAGAGAACTAGGCACATAATCCCAGTATGCTATAATACATCAGAAAAAAGGGGATTTTTTTCTGACTCAGATTCTTTTGAAAGAACACCAGCAGGAAGTGGAGGGGAAGGGAACTGGGACAAAAAGCGATCACAGCATGAAATTGTCCTTTTTAATAAAAAAGGAAAATAGCACAAGCACATAAAAGTAATTCAAGGATCTCAACAAATACAAGGTTTGAAGCAACATAAATAAGAAAGTCAATCTGCTTTGATAAAATTAAAAGCAAACCTTTGTCTGAAAATAACTAAGCACAACAGCAAACTCTTTTTCATATTTATTAGCATTGACCTGATCTCATATTCAGTGCCCAGATGGAATTTATTGCTGATGGGTCTTAATTGTGGCTCTTTGTAGTTTATATGCATAGCACCTAAGTGAGATATTGCATATTCTGATTAAAGTCTAGTGCATGCCAACTGACTTCAGAAAGGGCAACTTGGAATCTTTCAAGTTCAGTCTCTCTCTTTTTATTCTTCTGTTCTCATCTCCTCCCCTTAGCATATTTCCTGTTTCCTCATCCTGTAATAGTTATGTACACTTGAGTGGTGGATCAAACGCCTTCAGAGCTGTTGTTGTCAAGTTTTATTAACATTTCCCACATTGTTTCCTGTTTTCACAGTGATGCCTCAGACAAAAAAGTCCAAATTAGTGCGCAATCCACCAGTTCAATACCTACTCCAAATTGCTAGGAGATAATTATCTGTATATAGCACTGTCCAATCCAAAGGAGATTAAAGACTGTACAGGGATAATTTCATCCACCAGTGAAATGCAGCTACCAATGAGGTGAGATGCAGCAGACTTTAAACACAGCAATATTATGCAAGGGGCAGGGACTGAAGAACGTTTTGTCTTTTTGAAAATGTAGGGGGAATTTGGGTTGGCAGAATGGAATTGTCCAACCTGGAATTTGAACAAAGGGCCTAACATCCCTGGCTCTTCCAAAAGTGCCACATTATTGCCAATGACTATAGGACCTCAGTTTTATATCTCATCTAAAGGACAGCACCTACAGTAGTGTAGTGACCCCTCCTACATATGGGTTTCAGTCACAGAAATGTAAGTTGCCCAGGAGAAGGGTATGGAGAAGCAGGCATCGGTGTTGGAATACAAAGACCCAAGAATCAACTCCAAGGAGGAGGAGATGAGGCGAAATAAGCAAGATGGAATTTAGCCACACTGAAGGAAGGCAAAAGAAGAGCCAGATTGAATAGGCTGTAAAGAAGGAAAAGTGCATGAAGCAGGAGTTGTGATGTGTTAGAAACAAACACCACCACCACAGCTACAGGGTCAGGTGGAGAGAGAGGTCACCACCGGAGAGAACAGTGACATAAACTGTATCAGATTGCAAGGGAGATTGCCTGTCAGAGCCTAAGGGCTAGTCTACACTTCAAATTTACAGTGGCACAACTGTATTGGTACAACTGTGCTGCTGTAAGAGCGCTTGTGTAGCCATGTTATGTTGACAGAAGAGAGCTCCCGCCAACATAATAAAACCACCTAAACGAGCAGTGGTAGTTATGTTGTTGGGAGAGTGTCACCTACCAACATAGCACTATCCACACAAGCATTTATGCCGGCAAAATGTATGTTGCTCGAGGCGAGAGGGGTTCACATCCCTGAGGGATGAAAATTTTGTCAGAATAAGTGCTAGTGTAGACAAGGCCTAAATCTAGTGACATTAAGGGCCTGCTACAAACACTTGTTCATTTTGTTTACCATTTATTAACTGGTGTTGATGTATTTTAATCTGTGTAACAGAAGCACACTGCTTCCATGATAATAGGCATTAAAGAAATTAGTAAAATAAATACAATTTCAGTGTAGTCAAAACTCCCATTGATTTTATTGTAATAATTGTAGGAACTGACCCACCATCATGAATGGTCATGATAGAAAAGGTTTATTAATAAAATTACCATTCAGAGTGCCTTACAAAGGTAGGTAAGTATCCTTAGCCCCATAATGCAATCGAGGAAACTGAGGCAGAGAAAGCGTTAAAGTGACTAACCCCAGGTCACAGAATGAGTCAGTGGAAGTGCTGGGAACAGAGACCTGGTCTCCTGATTCCCCCCCCCCAATAGCCCTATCTATTGGACCATGCTGCTTTCCATTTTTATTGTGTAATCTCTCTCATAAAAATATTTCTTTACTGTGTTGTGAATTGTGTGGCAGTGGGAGGGAGAACAAAATGCTCTGAGTCAGCCTGCAGTGTTAAAACCAGCATGCACCATTGATACATATTTAGAACATGCCAGACAGTGACTGAAAGCTGTGTCAAGCCCACACTCTCCCACACAGCACCACTGCAGGGATTGAGGTAAAGGAGTTGCTTTTAAATGGTTTAGTACTTAAAAAGAAAGAAAAAAAAAAGAGAAGAAAAACACAAAATAATCTGATTTCATTTTAAATGCTTCTATGTTACTACCCAAATGTCTGTGTAAAAAAGGGAACTGAGAACCTTGTTTTTCATTATTCTGTTATCTCGTGGTGTTTGCTAGCTCTGTTACTTTACAGGATACAGTATGTTCTACTGTATTCAATGTGACAATGCTCACAACACCATATAAGCTATTGTGTGCTGCAATACAGTTCTTGGTGACATGAAAAAAATGTTTTCACTTTAAAGATTAGCAGATTAAAGATCAGTATCAGAGAGCTAAAAAACACTACCTGGCAAACAGACAATCTCACCCTTTTAATAAGTTTTTAAAAAATTGTGAAGTCCACCAGTCTCAGGACAATTGTTTGCTTGTACTTTAAAATACTCCTGCTCTTACATGGATACAAATTCTGCACAGAAAAGCATTCAGTGAGGCAGCAGTGTTATGAAAGCAGAATTTGTCCCAAGGACTTTGTTTCTTTTACCTTCCTGTTCCTCTCCAAAAAATATCATTCTGGCTTCCATTTAAGGGCCCATTCTCTGGTCTCTCAGTGCATAAAATTGCTATTGAAGTTATGGCATTGCCATACCCAAGCATTCCAGATTCATGGATCAGGCACCAAAAAATCAGAAGACTAAAATAATTTGGAGGAGGGGGTATTTACTTTCTGGTTTTTGAGCTTGTAGGGGATCATGTCATCAAGCTGCACTCTTCAACCATGAGGGCTGGAAGCTTGCTATTTTTTTAAAAATGAAACAGATTCCTACATAATCACTATCTGGGGCTTTCAGAAAACCTCACATATCACTAGACTCATGATAAAATCATGAGAGTTTCCAACATTGATCTGGAGTTCCATGAAGGGCAATAAGAGCCAGATCCTAACAAGGTGACACAAAATTAAGGTGCTGATTGTGTGTCGGCCTAGGCAGCCCTGAAGGGGCAGAAAGGTGTGCAAGAATCTTCTTTTGTGCCACTCACAAGAACTGCCCGTGCATTCCTGATGGATCAGATTCCTCATTTCCCCTCCCTCCAGGGAACAGGGCCCTGAAACAGTGGTAGGAAGAGATGGGAAAGAAATTAAGTCATAATGACTCTTCCTCCTCTCTTTCATATCAGCCTGCTGATCAGGGCCGGCACACTGATAGGAGCAAATGATGGAGCAGATTGTGCCCCCTCCATGTGCAGTGAGCAGCAGGGGAGACTGTGCCTTCCTGATTCCAAATGTGTATTGCAGAGAGCTGCTCTCACCAGCTAATCAGAGTCCCAGATCTAACTCCATAAACACCCTGAAAATTCACACAATAGAAAATCTTGAAACTTCCAGGAGGGTCAAACTATCATGGTAGACAGTAACACAAGTCTAGAGCAGAAAACAGTTATACCAGTTGAACCCTCCCCTATACTCTCAGACACCTAGGGAAGCAATTATTCTAGAAAAATAACACAGCAAATATATATTTTTAAAGCAACAGAATCACAATCTCATTCACTGGTTTCCAACTCCAGTGTCCAGAAATATTTTTAAATGAAAACTTTCTTAAGGTCCTGGTCCGGTGTGATTCTAAAAATCACTTGAGAGGTTCTGAGCATCCTTAACTCACAACGAAATCTGTAGGAGTTGAGGTGAGTCAGCACTTCTCAAGAATGGGCTCATAGTGCTTTCTCAAAGCAGACTGCCATTCTTTGAGGTCATTTTCAAAGAAGTGGTTAGGCTCAGAATGTTCATGCCGCCGCAGCAGTGATTCCTTGGCTGGACGATTATCCTAAAGGGTGTGTGGCAGTCAGCTCACAATGAGCTCAGCAGTACTCTTGTTCCCAAGAGTTTGAAACTGGTACACAGTTCACTGAAGTTCTAGACTGTTCACTACTCAGAATGTTTTGCAGGTAACTAGTGGTGCATATCCCCGATTCTACATTTTGTGAAGGGAGTTAGAGGTAAACTTTCTAGCATCTGTCATAAACTGTCAGTAAGCTCAAAAACTTTTTAAAAAAAAGAAGACAAAATATCTTTTTTTACACCCACGCAGTTATGTACGTTTGGTTCTTGGGTGCCCCAAAAATTCCCCTGAGCACTTTTATCACTACACATCACTCCACAGTTTAGTCAGCCAAACCATAGCCTTTTCCAGAGCATCTTCACAAACTGCACTTGCACACACACACAAATATCACACAGTCTCATAACTGAGGCACTGGTAAAAATCTCTACCTTGTTTTTCTACAGAGATGAGTAAGATTTTCCTATATAGTTAAAAATATTATATGTATGCTTGACTGTGTAGATATAGAGATAGAAAATATCATTGTAAGGATAAATATTTATAAGAGGACTTTCTGCATTTTTCAGACATGGTTTGCTGCATTTTACTTGTATTTCTACCTTTGAAGATTTTGCACTAAAAGTAGAATACTTAACAACAACAAAATCAGACATAAAATTAGTTATTATTGTTACTAATAACTTTGTGCCTGATTTTACCACATTTACTCCACTGAAGAGCACTTACTCAGATGAATAACCTTAGTGAGGTCAATGAGACTACTCATTTCACTATATACTACGCCAGTGATTTTCAACCTTCTTTCATTTGCGGACCGCTAAACAATTTCAAAAGGAGTTGTGGACCCCTTTGGAAATCTTAGACATAGTCTGCAGACCCCCAGGGGTTCACAGGTTGAAAACCACTGAACTACTGAATGTGAGCAAGTGTTGCAGAATCAGACACTTATAGTCACGTCAGCGTGAAGGGTACTGAAACATATAAAACAAAGTCCAGTCCAAAAGAGTTTATAGTCTAACTATTGGAGCCAAATTCTCTGCTACTATAAATTAACACATCTCCACTGAGTTCTGCAGAGACAAACTGGCACCAAGTTCCTGAAATTAGATTGGACCAAATCCTGGTTTAATACAGTACTAATTAACCTAAAACAATTAATTGGACTAAATATTTTTCTGTACCAACAATAAAGAAACTATATAGTTCAGAGAGAGTTGAAATTTGATGTTTTATTATTTTAAGTACAGATGAACAGCATGTGTTTGACCAGTATAAAAACAACACTTTTTATCAATTCATAAGTATGAAACCGGGAACATTTCAACATGCTCCAAGAAATACCCGAATGTATAACACTATAGATAACTTACGTTACTTATTCACATTAATTTTGCTCAGACTGCACTTAATCTACTACACACTTTGTCTGGAATACCTTTTCATCAATGTTACTTCTGATCTCTTGCAATAACAACAGTTTTAAAAGCAACATTAGGAGAGTAAAGATCACCGGAAAACGGCTCCACTGCTCTAGAAATCTTAAACAGCTTCAAACAATTACATTATAAATTAACTCCTTTGAGAGAGTTTTGCACAGGCCTTTATCCTCTTCCTTCCCCCTTTTAGTAAAACATTCTGTCTCCCTGCTTGATGTTTTCATATTCAAAATAACCCTGCTTGAAATTGCAGCTGCAACTCCAGGCACTGTGACACCTGCTTAGAGCAGAATTAACCCCTTACTTTTTCTGCCTCTGGTGGCCTTCTGTGAACCCACACAACCTATTTATTACTGCAAGTTTAAATCTTCACTCTTTACCTCCTGTAAAACATGATAAAATACTGTGATAATTCCCTAAACATTACATCTATTATGCTTTAAAACCTAAGCAATTAGATAAACCAAACAGCTGAGTAATGTACCAAAGCCTTGCGTCTCATCCTCATCCTTTAATAATTCATTTAATTATTTATTAACTCTTGCAGGCATGAAACAATCCATATATAGTATTTATGCAGTATGATGCTGTCAAATCTGCACCACGGAGCCCTGAAATTTGCTGTGAGGTTAAAGGGCAGGAACCACTGGAAAGCTCCAATAAGAAGCATTCCAAAAAGGGCAGAATTTTTCATGCATGTATCTTCTGTGTTTGTGTTGGAAGAACTCTGGAAGGGGTGTAGTTAGATATAAAGTAGGTGAAATCCACCCTAAACAATACAATGTCAGCAGCAAAGAGCAAATCTTGGGGGATACTTTTGAATACAAATCAATGCTAAAATAATTTGCTAGAATAATTTGCACTCTTCCATATTGGAAACTGTGTGGTCAATAGGGAGTTATCTGGCTACATGTCAAGGTTTTTTCCACATCTGTCAGCTAAATGTGAGATCCCAATGCAAAATGTAGCACTCATGAGCATTCTAAGGCTTCATAACCCTCCTTAGAAGACATCAGACCAAATGCTGTATTCAATTACACTGCTGTAAAACCAGAGTAACAATGCTGAGCTCAGACTGAACACAACAGCAGTACATGGCCCACTGAATCTGCCAAGCATATATAAGTATACAATCATTGTTCTGCCCTAATATTATGCTAACATAAACTTCCTTCCCATTACATTCTGTTAGAGATTTTATGTGATATGAGACATTTTGGTTATGTACAATTAGATCCATTATGAAACAATCTCTCAGATTATCCATTGGGACCCTCTTCTTTCAGCACAGATATAAATATGCTTCAGATAATGATATTCCCTTTTAGGTAGATGATCAGTGAAAATTACCAGGGAGACCATTTTGTGCAGCGAGGCCAGAAAAAGGCATTTTGAGGATTAATTATAAACATTCAGATCAAGCCCCAAGATATGATCCCACTTATTAGCTAAATGCTGACCATGTGTTTTAGAAATACAGATCTGCAAAATACCATCACAGCCAGATCCTCAAAGCAAGAGAGGGAGAGTGAGATCTGTGTTTGTGAAAGAGGATAATCTGGGGAAGGTTCTGCTACACTCATAATGCACTGACATTATCAATATTTTCAATGTGTATATCTTCTGACTGGCTGTATCTGGACAATTATAAATTATGTACTATAGAGGCACATTCTAGACAGTCAGAATATGCTCATATCATACAGGAGCTAAGTTAAATTAAAGTAGTTCAGCCCTACTGAAGTTCATTGAAGTTCAGTTTTATACATATTGGGCCAAATGATGGTATCTTTGGTGAGTTCTGTCTCAGGCAAAAGTCAAATATCCTAAATCCACAGGAAGTCTGTCTAAGTAAGAACTAAGGCAGGGTTTTGGGATTTGAAACATGGAGGAAGAAGCATGATCACAGAAAAACATCATCTAGATAGAAGTTTTCATCTGAATTTGTTTTATTGTGTCTCTAATTAGTACACATCAATACACCTCTTCATGAAATAAGTTAAGTGTTTTAAACACTGCAAGTTAAAGTTACTTAGCCTGTTTAGCCATTCTCCTTTCTTCAATCAATTTTTTAGATTATCCAAATTCAAAATGATATTTAAAACCTAAATTACTACCTTACGTTCAGGGCGGGTCAACATCCAGGCTGGCATCTTTCATTCCTGTGTGAGATTTTAACAAATCCACCCTGGACAAGTGGAAAATTGGTCTTGCATCACCTACTCTGTTATGATCACTGCATTTGGAATTCTGAGACCATCCCCCCACAAAGTCACATTTAGCATAGCCCAGGAGCACCGTACACTGCACTTTGACATTAAAAATATTGTTTGATAAAAAATGTGGGAGATCTGCAAGCAACATGAACTGTGACAATGGGTGTGTTATTACTGACTAACTCCTACATGGGTTAGATCTTAGTCAGCAGACACATGGTTGGGGCCTACACTTAGTTTCATAAACATTTTTAACCCAGCCACAGTGAGAATGAGTACTTTATTTCTATGACAACGAAAGTGTAAGAGGTTTTCTTATCTCTCATGATATTGTAACTGCCATGCTTTAGATGAAGAAAAACTAGTGTATGTGTGTGCATGTGTGTATCAAGTATTGCCGTGTGTAATTAGGTAGGGTTTGGTCTAGAAATCTTGCAAGGTTTAAAACTAGAATTTAATCACAAAACTTTATTATTAGGACCCAGTTTTTCCTTCAGGTCCCCATGCACAACTCCCACTAACTTCAGCTGGGCTGCATAGCTGTAAATGAGGAAAAAAATTGCTCTTATTTCCCACATATGCTACTGAAGCACATTAGAGAGACAAGGTGAGTGAGATAATGTCTTTTATTGGACCATCTTGTCTTAGAAAAAGAAAAGAGCTTTCTAGCTTACACAGAGCTCTTTATCAGGTCTTCTTCTTCAAGTCCTTCTAATTTAAGCCCAGACCTGAAGAAGAGCTCTATGTAAAAAGCTTGTCTCTTGGGCCAATAAGAGATATTACTTAACCCACTTTGCCTCTCTAATATCCTGGGACCAACACAGATACAACCCTGAAGTATATAATCAAGTTACATTAATATAGTCATTATATTTAAATATAGCTTGTCTCTTGTATATGTCTATAACATTCTTTAAAAAGCTGATCCTGTTAAAATATTAGCTTCTCATAACTATAATGCAACTGTCAGGGTGTAAGTGAACAGTTTTTGTGTAGCATGAACTGATTTACAGCTTTGAACTGGCTACACTCACATTTGTATTTATTAATATTAGTGGCCAGTTAAAAATAAGTTCATCAAGTGCTATTCCCTTTGCCATCAGATTTAACATATCCTACCACCTCTTCATCCCACCCCGCTTCCCCTCAGCCTCATGCTAGCATACTGGCTAAAGATAATTTAATTTCTTTTAGAGAAAAGGAGAAAATTAACATTTTTAATTCTAGTTTGAAGTTCAAATGCCAACAGAAAAAAGCCATGTGATATTAAAAGTGCTGTTTACAATGTGATAACATTTTCTCAGTATGAATGGTACTAGTAGTCATAAAAGCAAACACCTTAGGCCATCTCAGTTGAGTACAGTTTACAGTATTGGTCCCCAAGGGATAAAAGTACTCCAATGCTCAGTGAAGGAACTCTGGTATAACATCTCCACTGACCTGTAGTTGAACCTACCACTTGCTGTTTTCCTCTTATAATCTAAATCTGGAAATGTGCTGTCTGGTCAGTAGTGTACTACCAAATCATTCAGCAAAATGCTCTAGATGCCATAGAAGCATGCCTGTGCTTGCAGTACATTAGAAAACTAACTTGTAAAATATAGCCCGCTCAAAGACTGTATTTCAGACAGCCCATATGCTTCTTCTGAGGCACCTTTGTAATGCAGCCAGGCAGCAGCTGTGTGCATTGCAGACATTGTGGGTGTGTGTCTGTCTGTGAGCTCAACAGCTGTCCCTGCCACTGGACTGAATTATTGTCCTGTACTGAGCATACTGTTCAGGATAGTAGTCAAAAAAGTACCTACTTTTGTTCAGGACCAAGCAGACAAGGGATAATTTCAAAGGACTCTTTAAAAACTGTGCTATTATTTAAACACATTCTCTTCAGTTGAATTTTATGAGCCATATATACTTTCACCAAATCTTCTTAAAGTGAAGAGTGTAGATATAAGAACATGTGTAAGTTCACGTTGGGGTAACTTGACAGGATACCACAGCCAAGTTCTTGAAAAAATGACTGTAGAGACCAACTATTTTGTGGGAATATTTGTGTTAAAAAATACCAGGCAGTCAATTGCTGTTTTGGAGCTCTGCCTCCCTCCCCTCCTTTCCCCCAACCTAGATCTCAGTTGTATTTTATATACGTTGATGTTATTTCCATTAAGGCTGCTTGTATGTTTATACCTTCTGCATTTGTAAATGACACTATTAATCCCTCCATAAACTTTCTTGTAATGCCATTGAAAGGAAGAAAACCTTTAGCTTATATTACAGAATTTCAAAGGGGCAGCTATTAACTTTCAGGTTTACCAAATGCCATGTGTCTGACAGAACCTTTTAGTGGAATTTATGGAAATCAACAGTCCTTGATATGGAGTTGCTGGAGTGGACCTGCCCCAACCAATAAGAATAAAGTGCTCTTATTGTGGTTCAGAAACATAGCCACTCTCAATGTGATTCAGAAACTGATGCATCAGCTCTAGTGATCATACAAGTAGCTAGATGTCAATGAATATTAGCTCTTAGATTCTATGATTAGAAGCACTCTACAAGGTCCTGATCCACAATCCATTAAAGTTAATGGGGGTTTTTTGTTAGGAGACCAGGATGTAGACTATCTTGCCTAGTGGTCACAGAGCAGGAGTCAGGTCTAGTGGGGGGAACAGCCATCCATGTTGGAGAACGAAGTCGAGGGTCAGCCCCAGAGTCAACTGCTGATTACCAGAGCCAGGGGTTGAGCCAGAGCCAGGAATTGAAGCAGAGGGTCAGAGTAAGGGTCAGACAGCAAATATCAGAGTCAAGGGTCTGGCCAGAGTCAGAAGTTGGAACAAGGACTAATAACTGATGGTTGGAAGTGAGGCATAAGAGCAGGAACCAGAGGAAAGGCAAGGATTAGGCATGGAGCAGTGGGAATCAGAAGCAAAAGAGGGAGTAAGGTAGGAACTAGGAGCAGAGAAAAAATCAGGAACAGTGCAGGGTGCACTGCAAGTAAAAGTAGGGTCCCATGCAGCAAAAGCAGGGTATCACCTAGTTATTCAGACAACTTCCTGTGCCTCCTTCTGGCAGAAATTGTGTGGTTGGACCAGATCAGTGGAACCGGGCAATCCTCCAATCAGGGATCCTGTGGATGGTGCCTTGGCTGAGATTGTAGTCCTACTAGCTCCTCAGCCCACCAGGTTTCAGCAACATTGGGTGAAGGCCAAGATGCCACAGCTGCCTGGGACCTCACAGGCCTGAGTTTGAGATCTGGGACATCACATCTATTCACTTCAGAGGACTTTGGATCAGTCCCCATCTCAGTAACAGAGATACCTACACATATGGTAGGTTAGCTAGATACAGTAAATATCCACAATAGACTAAGGAAGAGCTTTCATCTCCAGGTTCCTATAACTTTTCTAGAAAAAAGATCATATGCTGAAATAGTCCAAATATGAATTGTGGTTTTTTGTTTAGTAAAATTGTGGTTGGCCATTTTAAAGTGTCCAAGCACGGGAAATATGCATTTTTCAAATTTAAAGCATTTTTTCAGATTCCTCATTGGCACTTTAATAACTTTAAAATGGTGTCTTTTTTTAAAGCTATAACATGACATGTGTGAAGTTCTAAGTAAGGAATATACAGTTTGCTAAGTTTGAAAAAATGATTGAATAAGAAAAGCTATAAAAATGAGTGGAAACACAATATTTTGCTGGCACTGTAAAATATAGTACATCATTTCCCTTCCTAATGTAAGCATGCACAAATCCTGCCCTTTTCTCTACATCTGTGGTTGGCTCTGGCTGAAGGGCAATTGCTGTGGTTCCAATGGGCAGGGAGGGCATATTTTCTTATGGAAAAGCCATTTCATTGAAAAATTCCCAGCCAGTTCTAATCCTGATTTAGATTTTCTGACTTGAGCCCATTTTTAGTCGGAACAAATTTCCCTTCCTTCTTGATTCTCCCCTAGTCTGGACTGAGTCTCCCACAGTCTTTATCTAGCAGCACCAAAGCCTCAGATCAGGCAGGACAATAAAACCTGATTAAGGTCTAGATTGGATTATCTCAGTTGACTGCACTCAATACAAACAACCCAGTGCAACATCCTAGGAGTCCTTACATCCACTCTACATCCCTAGGTGAATTTGTGCACAAATTGCCAGTGGCTGCCTAGCAGTTCCCATGGAGTGACACAGATTTTCTCTGAGCAACAAAGCTGCCATATGTCATGTAAATGCTTTAAAAGTAAACTGCAAAGACAAATTGAGTTAGTGTATATATTTCTGTGCTGACTGTTCCCACTAACCAAGCTGGGAGGGAGCGGAGGCAGTCAGAGACAGAAAAATGTTGTAATTAAACTCTATTAATTTATTTCATGATTTCTAAAATTCTCTTAGAAATTCCTGGCTCACTGAAGATAGCTCAGAACTCCTCATTCTGTGACATTCCAAATACCCTGGATTGATTCATGGATTGCAACAAAACACACAATGGATAGACAATACCCTATATTACACAAATCTCTCTAATACAGGAGCGGCTCCATTTAGACAAGATAGAATGAAAGGCTTTGATACTTACACTTTTTACAGAGATTTATAGTTTAACAAAGAGGAAATTAAATGTATTTAATCCTTAAGGTAACAATTAAGGGACTGGCCAATGCCTAGAAAATCCCAGATCTTTTCTTTGGAAGAAATTGGTTTTAAAAAAAAAGAAAGAAAAAAAAAGGAAAGGTGGGTGGATCTCCTGTTTCCTATGAAACCTAGAGACAAAGCTAAGAACAGTCCAAAAAGAGACTGTGTCATTATTGAAATAATAAAACAGTGTCTGTCAGAAAGATCTGCCATCTCCCCAATACGCCTGGCTGGTGTGATGGTGGCCAAAACTATTACTCTTCTGGACCATTAAAGACAGCCAAATATGATAAATGAATCTAGCAGCTGACAGACTTCAGATGCTGTTTTACAGCATCATGAGGACCTCCACTTTTCTCAGCAGATTCTTGCTTCTAATGTCCCTTGCTTCTTTGTTTAAGCCTCCACAGTGGAGTTATCTGACTGAAAAATCATCATTGGCTGGTTCTGGTTCTGGTTCTGATCTCAGAAGACCGATGTTAGAATATTGACATGGAATCATTTTTTTGTCAGGACCATATATCTCTTGAGCCAGTCCAGTGTGTGTCATGACACTCAAAAGCTGGTACCTTATGTGATCATTCTCACAGGAAGATCCTGAGGGAGCTTTAGTTTTAGACAGCTTCAATAGCTCTTCCCAATTGAGAAGGGATTGCCTGACAGAGTTTGAAAGGCTCAAAATGTTGTGCACATGTCCTCTTCTTGGGCACACTGTATTTATTTAGATTTATAAAAGCATTTGCAATTTCCAAAGCCAATGACCTAAGCACTAAAAATACTATATAATAGAAAGGCCTTTCTCATCCCATCCTCACAGATAAATAAATACTCACCATCCACTAGAGAGCTGGTAGAAGCAGAGAGGAGGTCTGGAGTATTTCCAAGCCTAAGACAGTAGCTCCATAGAAGACATTTCACCTGAGGACATGAAGCACCCATCTGGCCAACAGATTCATAGACAACCTGAGGCCTCTGAGCAATGCATTCTTTCCTCATATCTGCCCCAATGGGAAAACAATAGGAACTATGGGTTCAAAGCAACTAGCAGGTTCAGGCCCCTCTAAAATTTCAGTGCAATAGCTCAACCAAACATTAAGCTGCCTAATAGAAGGAATAGTGGGTCTGTGGAATAGGTGACTAAAAATCTGCATGCATTAGTAATTTGGCACTACAAACCTATATGGGGGGTGAGCTCTGAATTGAATACTCTGCACCTAACAAATAGCAGCACTAGGACAAAGGTTATGAGGAACATCCATGCAAGTATGTTTGCAACAAAAAAGAAATGTGGCCCCCTAACACCATATTAAAGTCTGTGTAGCGATTCTAGTGTGAAATTTCTACAGGAACTTAATGCTCACTTAAAAAATTAACTACACTTCAGACCTACTCTACTTTTCTCTATCAGACACCACATCCCCTACTGAAATCATTTCCTGTTTTATTTTTTCAAATGTTGCTTTAATAAGCTACTGCATGTACTGAAGGTGGGAAGAAGCTCTCTGTCTAGCCTGAAAGTTAGATTGGATTAGGGGACTCAGTTCCCCACTAAGTTGTGTTCTAAAAGAATTGTGGCAGAGAAAAATTAGCAGAAGTGGATGAGAGAGCACCTCTGACCATTCAAAAGCATCTCCTCTGGCTAATGAAGGAGTGACAATGACAGGTCTCAGGGAGAGGGAGTCATCCATTCCTTTAGCCACAGAGCTGGTAGCTGTAATTCTAAGCCTTGTGAGGCATGTGAGATTATAGTGGAGTAAATTGTGAGGGATCAGCAGAACATGGTCTGGGACCCACAGGAAGGAAAGAAAGCTTACAGTATATACAGTATACAATTTAATTTATGTAAAAATCTATTTGCAGGAAAGTTCTGCTACAAGGGATCATACCCTACACAATTGTTCCTTCTAATCATATTAGCTATACTAGAGAAAGTCATAAAAGAGGACTTCAGATTGAAAATCATGCCAAATGGTACTGTGGATAAGTACACTAGCTTTGTTTTTTTATTTAAGTCCCTCCTACAAGACCCAGATTCAAGTTCTACTTAAGCCAGAATGAGTCTATGATTTCATCTTAGTCTCTGTGGAGATCTGTCTACATTACAAAATATGAAAGTGGTAGTGTTTTACCCAGGTGAGGCTCAAGGCTTCAGGTTAGAACCTCCAGCAGGTTACAAGTGAATGAATGACAAAACAACTGCTAGAAATTGTTTCACAGATATTGAAACAAAATATTCATTTTCATTCAGGGTCATTGTGCAGCACACTTTTCATGGAATTTTTACAGAATGGCCAGTTTCACATCAGAACATGCACAGATTTCAATTTTCATGTTTCAGTGTGAAATTTTATTTTCTTGTGAAATTGCTAGAATGTACAGGTTTTGTTAAAAAGCCCTTTTTATTCAAAAATAGTTATTTTTTGTTTGTTTTCCAGTAGAAAATGGCAAGATTTTAATTTCTGATATGAAATAAAATAATTTTCCTGAGTGCAAAGTCTTGAATTTTGATGTATACACAGCCCTCTCACTTTCATGAGCACTAAATTCAGTACATTTTTAGTGGCAACTGTAGCCACAGAGTAACTGCTGCTACATTACCACAGGTACCAGTAGGACTTTTCTATGGGAAACCTGTGAGCATCAGGGAGCCTCTCTATCATATGATATATCATATGAACTCCCCAACTCCATGAGACTCACATTCTGAGCACATATGTTATCTTACTTAAGAGACTCTTTTTTCCCTAAGATGAGGTACATGTGTGATCATTTCAGTTTAGACTGAACTTTGGAAGACAGGATTAGAATTAAAAATGACTGAACATACTGGAGAAATCAATAGGATGAAATTCAATAAATACAAGTGCAAAGTACTACACTTAAGAAGGAAAAAATCAAATGCACAAATACAAAATGGGGAATAACTGGCTAAATGGTAGTACTGCTGAAATGGATCTGGGGGTAATAGTGGATCATAAATTAAATATGAGCCAACAATGTGATGCAGTTACGGAAAAAGCTAATATCTTTCTAGGGTGTATGAATAGGAGTGTTGTATATATGACACAGGAAGTAATTATCTTGCTCTACTTGACACTGATGAGGCCTCAGCTGGAGTACCATGTCCATTGCAGGGTACCACACTTAAGAAAATGTGGACAAATTGGAGACAGTACAGAGGAGAGCAACAAAAGTGAAAAAAGATTTAGAAAGCCTTACTTATGAGGAAAGGATAAAAAAAACTGGTAATATTTAGTCTTGAGAAATGAAGACTGAGAGGGGCCCGATAACTCTTTTCAAATATGTTAAGGGCTGTTATAAAGAGGACATTGATGTATTGTTCTCCACGTCCAATGAAGATAGGACAAGAAGTAACTGGCTTAATCTGCAGCAAGGGAGATTTCGATTACATATTAGGAAAAACTTTCTAATTATAAAGATAGTTAAACTCTGAAACAGGCTTCTGAAGGAGATTGTGAAATCCCTGTCACTTGAGGTTTTTAAGAACAGGTTGGACAAACATCTGTCAGGGATAGTCTAGATTGACTTGGTCCTATCTCAGTGCTGGGGGCTGGACCTCTCGTGACCTCTCGAGATCCCTTTCAGCACCCTTCATTTCTATTGAAAGGGCCTTTTAAAAATAACACCTTGCCAAAATAATATTTCTTTTCAACTTGAGAAAACAAAAGGCCCAGTCCTGAAAGGTGTACAATGCTACTGGTGAGGCAGCAAGGCCTTGAATGAATGCAAGGAAATATGGATCAGGCCCAATGTGTTATCAATCCTCTTGACTTCAAAGGTTGTTGACGAAAACTAAGACTTGCACTGATTCAGACCCTACATGACAGGCCTTCCAGCACTGCAGAATTTCCCTATAAGCTCTGTGTATTTTTTTTACCCTTTTGCAAGATGCCTGGTGCCCTCAGTGCCCAAGCACTTCAGGAGAAATTGAGAGCCACTCAGCCCTTCACATGAAGCACTCTCCAGTTTGCAGCATCAGGGATACAAGTCCCTGGGCACAGCAAGTCCTCACGTATACTGCCACTCTTTGACAGCCTCCCAGCTTTTAATTTTTCAAATATGTATTCCAAAGAAGGACAGACAGAAACACATCTTCTTTACTTGCATATCAGAGAATTCTTTAAAGTATGATGCTAATCCTAAAAGGAGATGAGTTTTGTTTTTAAAAATGTATATATTGCCACTATTAACTAAGAAATTTTGAACTTTTGTTCTCAATACATAAAAATACAGTAGGAGTGAAATAAGCAAATTGCATGGCTTCTGCTACATTAAAGATAATATATTGTAGTGAAAAATCGGCTGTGGTGACACAGTGTGTTTATTCAACATTTAGGGAAGACCACAAAACCCACAAATATGACAGGACCATGCTTGGTGATGGTATCTCACTATAGGTTCTTATTTGCAGAACTGCAACCACAGTAATTGCAAAAAGGATGAAGTCCATAATCATTAATAATGATCAGCTGTATTCAGGAACGTGTGCTGCACAGAGGACCAAAGAAGCAGAAATCCTGATTTCATTGTTCATTACTTGAATCACAAAGACTGATTTCCTTGAAAATCTTAGGTCTCTAAATGAGAAGTGATCAGACTTTGCAACACCAACTTGCTGTAGACCAGGGGACCACACCTGATTATATAAAAGTGTACATAAAAAGTGTAATAAAAATGCACATAACCATAGTATTTGCTTTTACATGACAGATTAATAGAAATTGCTTGTAATTTGAAACCACCACTAACAAAAACTTGCTGTTGATCAGCTTTATCCTAGCATAGACAGGGAAAGAGCAACTGAAGGCCATATTATATAACTCAGTAAGTTACATTTGGATCACAGGCTGCAATTCAGGCAAACCCGATCTAGGCGTCTCTTAAAACATGACAGCTGGGGTTTTAGTTTGTAATTACCAGTGAAGGCTCAGAGGCCTGATCCTCCAACATGCTGAGAACTCTAAACTCTGAGTTTAAGGCACTCGCCACCTCACAAGCCCACCCTTTGTCAGATGCTACAACATTTATTCTATCAAGTTCAACTTACCTTGCTGAGTATGAAGTCTATATTATACTATAATTGGCATATTTTTAATATAGTGCTATGTGAATGATATAAAGCTGTGAATATTATGGTCAATAGCAGACTCCAACTAACACTAAAATTTTCAACATTTATTTCAGAGATCCAGTAAATGGGAGTCAAAACAAAGTGCATGATCATTTTAACATTAAATGATCCCAATTAGGCTTTGAAGTTCTCCATTTTGACTGCTGCTATTATTTGTCTGGACAAAGTGTTCTACAAAACAAATTTAATAGTGCACCAGTTTACATTGTGACAACTACATTTTTACATCAGAAAAGAAAGGAGCTTATTAAACTTTTAATCAAGGTGTGAAAATGTGTTATCTCCTCAGCAATAAAAAAAGTGAGTACTGGGGCTAATAGGCAGATACTAGGCGGCTGGGGAGGAGGGAGGAATAGAGAGAGCAAGATGGAGTCTATGCAACCAGTTGTGAAATGGCCACTTTTGGGCTGCTGCTTTTTGGCTCTGCCAAATGTAAAGGGACATCCCTAGACAGGTGTGCAGGATTTGCAGAATATTGTGGAATGCACAAAAAATTACAGTGAAACACAGAAATTATGGCATTCACAATTTTTAAAGTTTTCTTTGCATCAAGGTTTTGGTTGTGCGGGTTTTTTTGTTGTTGTTGTTGTTGTTGTTTTGGTTTGGTTTGGTTTTTTTAATGTCTAGTCAAAATTTAGAGGATTTTGCTTATATGGTTGTATGTGACACTTGAAATCTCCCTCATTCCAATTATCCCAGCAGCAAGCTGAGTAGCAGTACAACTCCTGCTTCAGCCCCCTTGACAAGCTAAACAGGAAGAATAAATAGTGATGCCACAGAAGGGGTGAGGTTCCATTGAACTCTATTGAAAATCTTAGCAGATGCCTACTGCACAAGCACTAAAGTGATTTTTCAGTCATTTATAACTCTTGTCTTTTTAATGTTAAGAATTAACTAATTTTTAGCTATGGGAGCAATTTTGATGTCATTGCAGTCAATATTCACAAATTAAAACAAAAAAATAAAGCTTTCCTTGTGGTAAGAAACATAGTGTTATGGCTGTGTGTACACTCACCCCGGAGCGCTTGATCATATATACATACCTTGGGTGAAACCCTGGCCCCCTTGAAATCAATGGGAGTTTTGCTGTTGTCTTCAGTGGGGCCAGGATTTCACCTACTGAGGACAACTGCTGCCAAACTGCCTGTGCCATACTGCCTCCCCAACCTCCTGGGACCCTCATTGCCCTTTAAAGTCTCGAAGCATGAGGAATAAATGAGGTGCAGGGAGAGAACTAAGAAGAGAAGAGGCATGGGGAACAATGAGAAATCTGGAAGGGAAAAGTGGGGGAGAGGCAAGAAACAGAAGAAAAAACAGAGGAGTAGTGGCAGACCTCAGTTTGTGGTCTTTTTCAAAAATTGCAAAAGCTTTTGGGACATTGAGTCACAGGACAGAAAAGTGGGTGGCTTTGGAGACACAAGTCAAAATGAAATTAGCTCACCTACCAAATTCTCAGTCAGACTCCACTTACAACCACTGCCAGGAAGTCTGATTAAACAATCTATATTTAAACAACGGAACCAAACTGAAAATACTGTATGGTCTGACTAGTCTATGTGTAAACTATGAATTTGCTCTTTCATTTTAATAATTAAGGGTGACCTAGCATGACTCACAGAGTAATCATCTTTTATTCATGGAATCAAAGGATTTCTTCACTGCTCATATATGAGGAGTGTTGCCCCATGATCCACCCAGATAATCACATTATCCTGTCAATGCAAATGAAATTTAATTTCACAAGAGAGTAACATAAGCATTCTGTTTGTTATTATTCCATACTCCTAGAAAGTGAGGTATCAAAATTATTCTATGCATGGAAGAATTTAAAGGTTTTTAACTATCCATGGGGCAACATTACGTAGATTAATCATGCAAAAAGCCTCTTAGGCCCAGATTCACAAAGGCATTTTGAAGGCCTAGAAAATCACTGTGATCCACAAAGCCTGAGTAAAGTGCCTAGATTCCCTATACAATGAATGGGGAGAAAGAGGTGTCTAAGAATTTGATCTACAAAAGCCAGAATATTAAGTGGAGAGCCACCTAATTTAGCAATGGGAGAGGCTAAGGAGAGAATTGTGCCCTAAACTGGCCCCTCTCACTGAGGCAGACACCTAGGTGCAGGCTACAGGGAGGTGACTGTCTCTACTAGCAGTCCACAGCCCCTCTCTTGGAGGCAGGCAGCTTAGGTAGACTAAGTCATTTCTTGTGAAAATAAGTAAGGTGTTTGCCTCATTCCACACAAAACAGATGGAAAAGGAGGAGGTGTCAATCTTAAAACTTCTATCCTAGTGGCTAGATCACTCACCTAAATTCAATTCCCCCCCTCTGCCCGAGAGGGAGAAAATATTTTGAACAGTGGTCTCCCACACCTCTCAAGAGAGCATCGTAACTGCTGGACTCTGGGATATTCTGACATGGGTCTTTCACAATCCCTCCTGTTGAACCTATTCCACTTTGGATCACTGCTTATGGCAGGTCTACACTACAAAATTAAGTCGACCTAAGTTACATCAATATACAGCCACCACAGCAATCGAATCATTTTTACATGTCCACACTATGCTCGTGTTGATGATGCGCATCCTCACCAGGAGCAATTTAACTGCCAATATGGGGCATCATGGGACAGTTTCTGAAAAGCAGGAACAGTTGATGTAAGCAATGCAGTGTCTACACTGAGGCCATGCCTACACTACTGAGTTAAGTTGACACAAGTTACGCTGACTATCATAAACCACTATAATTACATCACTTGTGCATGTTCACACACAATGCTCTTTGTGTCAGCAGAGCGTGACCACAGTTCTAGCACAGAAAGAGAGAGAGAGCAGTACTCCCTGTATTGCTATCCCACTGTGCAACTCTCCACCTTCTGCCGATAGGAGCTGTGGAAATGGGGAATGGATCGCAGTGCATGATGGGTGCAGGCTCACCCTCCCATGATGCATTTTTTTGTGTCCCATCATTCCATGGGCATCCGACTACATTTCACACCATTTTTCAACAGCTCTGTAAACTGTGTGCCCGCCATCTCTGCCTGAAAGTATGGATTCTGCATTGCTCTTTAGTATTGTGATAAGTGTTATGAACACAACATGGCTGATCATGCAGTATTCCATGAGTTGCGAATCTGAACAGGAATCCATGATGCCTGCCCTGCTGTGTGCCATGGAAAGAAACAATTCCAGATTACTTTTGGCATTCACGGAGAGCTGCACACAGTGGACCATTGCTATTGGGCTTGGGAAACAAGCACTGAGTGGTGGGATTGCATTATTGTGCAGGTATGGGATGACGGGCAGTGGCTGCAGAACTTTCAGATGTGCAAAGCCACCTTCCAATTCCTGGAACTGTGTGTGGAGCTCACCCCTGCCCTGTTGTCCAAGGACACCAAAATGAGAGCTGCCCTCTCGATGGAGAAGCACGTAGCGATCACTGTGTGGAAGCTGACAACTCCAGACTGCTACCAGTCAATCACAAAACAGTTTGGAGTTAGGCAGTCCACTGTGGGGGTTGTGGTCATGCAAGTGTGCAGGACCATTAATCATATCTTGCTACAAAGGACTGTGACTCTGGACAATGTGCATGAAATAGTGGATGGCTTTGCGGCAATGGGATTCCCTAACTACAGCCAGGCAATAGATGGCACACAAATCTCAATTTTGACCCCAGACCATCTTGCAAAGGAGTACATCAATAGAAAGGGCTACTTCTCTTTGGTATTGCAGGTGCTGCTGGATCACTGAGATTGTTTCACTGGTATCAATACGGGGTGGTCAGGGAAGGTGCATGAGGCACACATCTTCAGGAACACTGGCCTGTATAGAAAGCTGAAAGCAGGGCCTTTTTTTCCAGACCAGAAGATCCCAATGGGGGATGTTGAAATGCCCATAGGCTGGGTCTCCAAGGATCACTATCTCTTACATCTGTGGCTCATGAAGCCTTACATCAGAAACCTTGACAGCAGGAAGCAGATGCAGAATGACTGTTGAATTTGTGTTTGACAGATTAAAGGCTTGCTGGCACTGCCTCTTTGGCAGGTTAGACCTCAATGAGGAAAATATTCCCATGGTCCTAACAACCTGCTGTGCTTTGCATAACATTTGTGAAGCTAAGGGGGAAAAGTTTCCCCAGGGGTGGAGTATTGAGGCAGATCGCCTGGTGGCTGATTTTGAGCAGCCAGATACCAGGGCTATTAGAGGGGTTCAAAAGAGGGGCTATTTGAATCAGGGAAGCTTTGAAGCAGAATTTTGACAATGAGCCCCATTAGTGTGTCTTTCTGTAATGCATTCAGCCAGGTTTTGTTTACTTGTCACCTGGAATGACCCTTGGAATGATTGCTTCCTATGAAATGTGCCACTTGCCACTTTATATGAATTCCAGCAGCAACCACCGTTTGTAGGAGAAAAATAAAGATTCATTTTCTTTCTATCAGTACATTTTATTAAACAGCAATAACCAATACACTGAATTCAATTTCTTGCAAGGGACATGACAGTGAGGAGCACTCTCTTAATGGAGGCTCTCATAGCTGTGTGTAAGTCCAGCTGTCATTAGAGAACCTGTCCGAAGAGGTGGAGTGAAAGGGGTACTGCAACAGGCCAGGAACATGCAAGGAGTGTGTGTGGGGAATTCGGGGAGGGCATGGCAGGCAGTTCTGTACGGGCTCCAAGGGGAAGCAAGCATGCCTGTGTTCCGACTGCAGCACAATCAGAGACTTCAGCATCTCTCTTTAGTCCTCCATTGGTTTTATCATCCACCCCAGGCCCTGCTTCCTTTCCTGGCTATCTATTTTCAATTTTTCATTAATTATCTCTCTCCATACCCTTTGATCATGATCTGTGGTGTCAGACGCTTGGAGCATCTCCCTAAACAGGTCCTCCTTAATCGTCCTGGTTCGCCTCCTTATCTGATGGAGGCACTCCGCCACTGTGTAGGGGGTTCCCCTCAAGGACACATCTGCAGAAGCACAAGAACAACCAGAGACAGTATTGTGAGTGCACTCACAGCATTGAATCATAATAGTGAAATACTCCTTACTCTCCCTCTCCTTTGGCAAGCACACAGCTCAGCAAGCACCCTAAACATGGCGAGTTCGGCCCTGGCGGGGGAGTGTGAAATCTTGGTGTGCATTAACAAACTTTTCCACAGGGACCCCACTGCACAGGAGAATGGGAAGCAGACACAAACACTGCTAGTCTTTTACATTTCTATCCCTTAAACCCACTTCTAACATATAATGGAGCTAAGGACAGCTCTACCTCATGTAACCGAGCAATACCAAATCAAAATGATCACTTACCGGAGTGTCCTCTCCTGCATTATGCACGCCAGAGCCAGAGCGCTCGGACTGGCTTGAACCCTCCACAGTTGAGAAATTATCCTGGCTCGCCATGTCACCTGTCTCACATCATCCTCCAATGTCATTTCCTTGTCCACCACTTGTTTTCAGGGTTGAATCTGCTGGTCACTTCTCCACACCCCACAAAGTATCCACCGGGCTCTTGGGGCATGAATGTGGGTGAAGTTGCTGCCAAAGATGGCATCCAGCTCCTTGTAGAAGCAGCAGGTCTTCAGCACAGCACCAGAGCAACAGTTTGCCTCCCTTGCTTTCTGGTACACCTACCTAAACTACTTGATCTTTGTGCAGCACTGATGCATGTCCCATTCATGGCCCTTCTGCAACATGCCATGAGCGATCTGCCCATAGGTATCAAAGTTCTTACAGCTGGAGTGGAGCTGGGACTACAAAACCTCCTTTCCTCACAGACCCAGCAGATCCAACAAGTCCAGTATACTCCATACAGGAGCATGTTTGCTGTGGGGAGCCAGCCTGGTCAGCTGAGAAGATGTGATGTGAGCTCTCCATGCCAAGCAAACAGGAGGTGGAATTTTAAAAATTCCCAGGCCTTTAAAGAGGAAGGAGCAGATGCCTGTGTACCTGGCTGCAGGGCAGCAGAATTCAAACTGCTAACCAGAGCGGTCAGGATGGGCATTGTGGGACTGTGGCGTTCTCCTCTACAATCTGGACTGGTATATCGCTGTGTCACCCCAGTCCTGGCACTCCTGGGATCCATCTTGCACTTGCCATATTGTGTGAACCCCGCACTCCTTGGGCAGCCTACACACAGCCACCTGCAAGTAAGAGGTCCCTGATTTAATGAATGAGTGCTTCTGATCAGCCACTCATGGGATTATGCAATGGTATGACCCTCCTCCCAGTCTATATCCCCAGGCCTAGATATAACCCTAGGAACTGCCGTCTTACAGAGTTCAGGGCTGCCCACAGGACCCTGAAAGCTCATTGTTTAGTCAGTTTATCAAAGATATTGATATGAACCAGCTCTATCACTTTAAATGAGGTCTCTAAACACACCCAAACCACATGCACTGCTTTACATAAAACAAACAAGTTTATTAAGTACAGAAAGATTTTAAGTGATTATAAGACAGAGGAATACAAGTACATTTGATAAGGAAAAAATAAAAGCAAATCACATTCTAAACTAAGCTTAATACTTCCAGTAGCTTCCCAAAGTTAGATAATGCTCACCACAGGCTGGTTGGTCAGCCTCCAACCAGCCTTCTCTCCCACCCCGCCCCGGGCAGTGTTGATGTTGTCTTGTAGATGGATTGCAAGAAAGAGCTCCAGAGACCAAAAGGTCTCCCCTTTTAACATGTTCCTGTGCCCATCTCTGGGGCCTCACCTCCCCCCCTTCAGGGTCAGGTAACAAAAGTATCCGTGCATGGTTTTCTTCATGTCCTGAGTTGATGAGCATCCCCTTATCAGATACTTGGGCCAGTCCATTGTTCCTGTACGCATGCCTCAGCGAAACATGAATTAACTCTGCTTTTAGTGTTTGCCTGGATCAATTCAAGCCATGTAAGATACACATTTGCGAATATTATATAGCAGAGCTTCATAACTATACATATGACATTGCAAGAAACATACTACTATAACAATAATTTTCAATATGTCATGAGCATTACAAAAGCACCTTACATGGCATACTTTGCATTATATAATACACAATTACATTATAAGGGTGAACATGAATGATACACAAAGCACACCATAACGGTGCACTTGGGGTACAGTGTGTCACAGGGACATCTCCTGAAGGCCATTTATAAATGACATAAGCAAGCACAGTGTCCACACCCTGACACCACGTCAATCTAAATTTGTCGCAAAAAGCTCTATGTCTCTTGTTGCAGTGGTTTTATTTTGTCAGCAAAGCAGGAGAGTTAAAATTGGCAGGAGGAACATTGCAGTGTGTACACCTCCATTGTTTTGTCGACAAAAGCTGATTTTTGTAGACAAGGCCTGACACAAACAACCTAACTACACTGGACTTAAGTGTTACTCCTCTCAAGAAAGGGGGAATTAAGTTGGTGTAGTGGGCAAATTACATTGGTGAGAGCTACATTTTAGTGAAGACACTTACAGAGTTAGGTTGACATAAACTGCCTTATCTTGATCTAACTCTGCAGTGTAGACCAGGCCTACAATAGTCATTGAGACAGAGCAAGAGTGAGAATTACTTTATAACCTGGTGGTTAGAGCATTCATGTGGGAGGCCCAGGATCCAGTCCTGCTGCTCCAATCACTTGCTTATTATTAATTCAAAGTGGAACAGCTTCAGTAGGAGAGATTAAGGGACTCCCCATGTCAGAATATCCCACAGCTCAATAGTTAGAGCACTCTCTTAAGAGGTGTAGGAGACCTCTAAATCCTACCCCCCCACCATCAGGCAGAGAAGGGAATTGAACCTGGGTCTCCCACATCCCAACTGAGTGCTCTAACCACTGGGATAAAAACTAAAATGGTAGCAGCAGCTTCTCCTCTGGCCAGATTTTGAATGGAGTCAGAAGGTGGCCTTCAAGCACATCTACTGGATCAGGCCACACAAGTGAGTTAGGTATAGAAACTCCTATCTTCCTTCAGTTCATGGATCACACTAGGTTTTATGCAGGAGATTAAGTGTTTGAATGCCTAAAGACATAAATTTTGTCATCTAGGGAATTTTTACCCTGAAACCTTAGGAACCAAATGAATTAAGGTACCTACATGATTGGGCAGCAGTTAAGTGGATCACAGGGGTGCCTAAAACTGGGACTTAGGTGCCTAAGTATCTATGTGGATTTGGGTCTTACTGATGTAAACATAAGTTGCTGTATTGGTGCACTACCATAATAGAAATAGGAAGGAAACAGAGCTGAAGAGAATTCTGAGATATGTGACAAACCAAGTAGCTTGACAGGAATTGAACAACATGTCAAGTGATATGAAAAGAGGCTGGTTTGTCTAGATATAGTATATATATATATAGTGTATTTTAATGCTAGGATTATGTTACTGTACGGGGGGAAAATACTCAAATTGCAGACATAACAGCCATTAAACAATGGCATATTTTTTTAAAAAAATACTACTATAAATAATTTTCCACACAAAAATTAGTGTGATTTATACAGTCTTAGCAAGTTTAATATCATGTTCAAAATCATTAGTCTGCTCACTTTATCAAATAAAGAAAAAGGAAGTTATTCATCTCTTTTTCATGTTTCAGAACAAAGACACTAGCTTTGAAGCTATGCATTTGTGAAAGAAACAGTTGTTGCCTGTTTAAATAAGCTTTTGGTACTGAAAAGGTTAACTAATCTGGTTTCACTGATAAGTTTATCTATGATCAGAACTGAGTCATACAGAAAATACTCCTACAAGATTTGACCTTTTACTTGTATCCCACACTGAGATAATACTATACTTAAAATGAAGATCAATAAGAACTTTGTTTTAAAAAGTATATTTAAAATAAATTACTTTTAAACAACAGAAACTGTTTTCAATTAGCCTTGTTAAAGGAAATCAAGAAAGTTTGTATGCTTTTTTAATTTTCTTTTTATATAAATTATACCCAGGAGTACTATGATAACAACACTATACAAACTATGCACTACCTTTATATTTATTTCTTATCAAAATAAACTTTACAAATTAGATTTGTTTTTACAGCACTTTATATCTAATAATGACAATGTTGTATTGGTCCCAGGATAAAAACAATGAAAGTAGCAGCTGAATAGTAATTTTATTAAGAGTTAACAAAAATGTCTTGTGCAAACATACTCTATGAAAAAATTTAATTCCATAATTCCTTGTAATGAAGGGGTCCTTCTCAGTTTTTTTTCTCACAATATCAATCTATTTGGAAAGATCATTTGGGGGAGAAATTCAAATTTTAGCATGAGTTACTCAGCAAAGTGTTATGGCTGAACTTAAATACTGCTGACTGCTAGGATTTAATATTAGGGGTTGGCCCTTCTAAATGTTTTGATAATTTAATACGAGAGAAATCTTGTTTGTTACTGGAGTTTTGGGGAGCCCCGTAGAAATATAATCTAAAAAGTAACAGAGTTAAACATCCAAAAAGATATTTTTCTTTTTTCCCCTCATTTTCCCCCATTTTCTCTACCTTTAACTGAGTCCTCCACCCTAGCACTTTTTGAGATACTTTTTATTGGTGACATTTTCAAATATCCTTGAAAGATTCACCATAGAACTTACAAGAAACTCACTTTTGATCCATCAATAGAAAAGTGGAAGGAAAAGGATTTGCTGCTAAAAAAGGAGTCCTTTTAAGAAAAAAAATTGTTTAAAACATTGATTCACTGCTATTAAATTAACAATTAAAAATCTTATTAACTTTTAAAGTTAATTTTATTTTGTGGTGGGATTGCTCTCTGGGCTGAAGCAGATCTTTTATTAAACAGTGCCACTAATTCTACCTTTAAGTTCTCTGTATGGTAAGTGACTCTGTGTAACAATTGCTAGATGTATATTTGAAGTCAAAATGCTAAAAAATAAATCAAAAATAGAGAAAGCAGATTTCCCCCATACATGTTCTCTGGCACTAATGAGAGGCACTCAGCAACAGCTGAGAAGATGGCAGTTATGTCTAGAAGTGAGGCCTTGGATCAAGAATGCTCTTAAAGAAATACGAGAGAAGCATATGGCTTGCAGTGGAATATTAAAAGCCTCTTGGACCTCTGATGAGGGCAAGTTAGAGGCTATGGGCCAAATTCTGATCTCAGTTCCACCCAGGTAATTTTATGGAATAGCACAGTTGTCAATGAGAGAAAACTGGGCCCTGTTTTCCACAAATGAATAATGTGGGTGGATGGATCCAGGGCTCTAAAAATCAGAATGATTGAACACAGGAGAAAGTGAAGGACTTTGAAGTCTCTGACATCTCTTCCTTTACAAAAGATTTGGGTACATCTAATTTGATTCTGATTTCAATGGAGCTACAAAGGTTTACATCAACAAAGGGTCTTGACTAATGATTTTTAGGTGAAAAGCATGCTTGTGCACTATTTAAATCCCACTTATGCGGGCCAGATTAACTCTCCTGTGGGCCAGGGGCTATTAGATTTTGTGGGGCCCCTGACAGGCAGGTGCAGCGGTGCTCCAGGGGCTGGGAGCACTGGGGCCGGCCTGGGGCAGACCTGCCAGCCTGGGGGCAAGGCGGGACCAGCGCTGTGGTGCAGTGCAGGCTGGTGGGGCTCCAGAGACTGGGATTGCTCAGGTTGGAGGCACTACGGGGGCGGGGTAGGCTGGCGCTGTGGTGCGGTGCAGGCCAGCAGTGCTCCAGGGGTTGGGAGGGGCCTGGGACAGACCAGCCAGCCTGGGGGCGAGGTGGGCTGACGCTGTGGCGTGGCATGGGCCAATGGCACTCCAGGTGAGCTGGACATTGATGGCTTTCTTATTTAGAGCCATCAAAGTTCAGACCCATGTAATGTTTGTTTTCCACAAGTAATCGTATGACTGAGTATTACTAGCACAAATACTCATACAGAGTGAAATTCACCCCTGTGCATAGGGCCAGCACCAGGCCAGTGCAAAATAAGCTCCACCCAAAATAGGTCTTATGTAATTCAAACTTAAAGCTATATTTCAGAGACCCTTAAACTTCAAACTCTGGCCTTCCCGTAGTACTCTGTACTTGGTTAAGTGCTGTTTCCTCCCTGAACTTATAATGTACCTTTCAACAATGTTATGAAAGACTAATGTGTGCACACACAATCTAATTTTATATTAAACATTTCTACAGTCTTTATTAAAAAGTTGCAAAAGTGTTAGAACTATATCTAGAAGCTGAATCAATCAGCTCAAAGGCTCTTTAGGCCTAGGTGTTCAATCTTTGAAAATCAGGCCCCTAAAATTAAAATAAGTTTGAGACTTCTTGGATGACCTGCTGGAGGGTCTGATTCAAGAAGTTTTGAAAAGGGATGGAATGTAAATTTATAATGTTACTAGAGATTTGAGAATGGAGTTCAGAAATGGAGGTCAGCATGGAAATACATATTTAAGGTTTCAACCAAAATCTCTTGTTTTATAGTTAACCAAGAGCTGAATGTGGCTAAACCAGGACACAGACAATTTCATCTCCTGACAGATGTCTACAAGTATGGTTTCCATTCACAAAGAGATCTTATTCTGACTGTGGTTAAACACAAAAAGAAAGTGATGTTTCAGAGCTATAGAATTCCCCCCACCACCCTCCCCCACCACCCCGAGGTAGCAAAACTTGCTCATCTTTTGACGACTCCCATTTATGCAGCTGAAAAACCCCGTCTATAAATTCGCTTATTACTAAAGCTGAGTGCAATTTGGTGGTTTTGTTTTGCAGGGGTTTTGTGTTAACTTTCTTATGTTTCATTTTATGTAGATTTGTATCCCCATGAGTTTTGCTTTGAGTTTTAGGTTCAAACAAAGCTCAACTAAACCTAAGCCACTGAATTTTGCCTGTTTTCAGGTTTTAACTAGGAATTAGACAAGGTTTCAGAATCCAGAAGTATCTGAAGCTAAGATTTTGCTTCAGCCCACTTTAGAGATGTCCAGTTGGCAAAATCAGGTCCCCAACCCAAAACTTCCCTGAAATTAAGGGATCTGGATTTTCTGTTCAAGCCATCTCTAGCTGAAACTATATGAAGCCATTGACCTTCATATAATTTCCTCCAGGAACAATAGGTGAAAACCTCCCAGATACCCAAACTTCACTGGGAAGTCAGTCAAACTTCACTCAAAAGTTAGCATAACCTCACTTAAAATTCAGCTCTGGTTTGTGGTAAACCTGGGTCATGTTTGGCCCAAGATATGCACAGCTCTAGCTCTAGGGCCAAATCCATAAGGGATGTGTAAGGGTGTATCTCGCATACGCTCACACCTATCACTAATAGATCTAAAGGAGTCAAGCTATGTGAATGTAAAGGAGGCTAAATTGGTGTAACACACCAAAAAGCCAGGAGATGGTGTGTAGAAAGTTGTAAATCAAATAACTATATTACGTATTAAATAACTTAACTAAATTAAATAACTTAACTATAACTTACACCTCCTGATAGTGGTTATTCTGGTTAGCTGCTTTTCTTGCTACTCTCGCTACTCTCACCTCTTCTGATTCCTTAGAATATAAATTACAGCAATTTAAATTCACAGGTTGATGTGTAAGAGGAGCCAGTAAATTATAGGCTGGAAAGTGAACCTGAGTCCAAGAGAATTTAAGTAAATATTGAAGGAGTAATTTACAACATCAATTAACTTAGGTTAGTTTCTGAATTTGGCCCAATGAGTCTGTCTGTATCTTCATAGTTTTTCTCCCAATTGCACCAAACACACCTGTGCGTTTCAGGAGCAAAATTTGATGGCAATTTAGGGTGAATTTTTATTTTTTGTAGATTTTTTTCTAGAGAAATACATCTCGGCCATAAATTTTGTAAACAAATGTCTCTGAAGCTATTTGTTAATCAGCATTTAGAATCAAAGATGGCAATTAATTTAAGAATCTGAAGACGTACATAATGTAGTTACTGTTTTGGAGTTTATATACCATACTGAGGAATTAAAAGGGGGCTGGGAAAGAAGGATCTAGTATTAATAAATTAAATAAATAGTTGCCTTGTCATTAACTCGGTGAAGGGCCTTGGACAAATCACATCACTATATCACCTTGGTCTTAATTTCACTATAACTAAACCAAGGATAATATTTACTGACCTGTCTCACAGGATGTTAGTTAATGTTTGTATAATGCTTTGGAGATGTAAGTAAGTATTAATATATTATTGGAACACACATTTTTAAAAAGAACCATTGCCTTTTTGTAATTGTTGTTCTTCAAGATCTGTTGTGTATGTCCATTACACAAAGTATGTGTGCATTTCATGCACTGGTGCATGAGAGTTTTTCCTAGTGGTACCTATAGGCCAACCACACCTGCACCCTGGTGTTCCTCATACTCTGAGCTGAGGAAATAGAGGGGCAGAGTTGCCCCACCCATCCTTCAGTTCCTTTGTACTAGATGATTAGATTATAGACTCTGATGTGTTGTGGAAGTAGAGTGGGTCATGTAATGGACATATACAACACTTCTTAAAGAACAGTTACAAGATGGTGTATATCCATTCTTTCTTCTTCAAGTGATTGCATATGTCCCTTACACAAGGTGGTTCCCAAGCAGTTTCCAGTGGAGGTGGAGCTAGGAGTTTCATTAGAACAGGGACTGCAGAACTGTTTTCCCCACATGTGCATCTATCTTTGATGCAGTAGTAATCAGATAACATCAAGCAAAGGTGTGGACTGAAGACCATATAGCTGCTCTGCAAATGTCCATCAGAGGGATGTTACCAACTAACGCCATAGATGCTGAGTGTGCTCTGGTTGAATTCAGAGAGAGCTTTTCTGAAGGCACAATGCCCTTGATACTGTAACATATAATATAGCTGGTGATCCACTTGGGCAATTATTACACTGTTACATGATGATCTCTCATTTGATCGGCATAGGAGCTGGAAAGGACTTTGTTCTTTCCAGATAAAAAGCTACTGCTTGGTGAACATCTACACTAAAGAGCTTTTGTACATGTTTATGTGCACGTGGCTTTGGAAAAAACATCAGTAAATATATGGATTGGTTGAGATAGAAATCAGATACTACTTTGGAGAGAAACTTAGGGTGTGGCCTAAGCTGTACTTCGTCCTTGTAAAAAACACTGTATGGAGGATTCATCGCTATTGTTTGTCTGCTCTTCTCACTGAGGTGAAGGCTATTAGAAAGACCACTTTTGCTAAAAGCTGTAACAATAACAGGTAGCTAATGGTTTAAAAGGGGGGCCCATAAGTACTGATAAGTTTAAATCCCACTGTGGAGGGTCCCTGATAGGTGGGAACAATTTTTCTAGGCCTTTAAAGAACTCAGTTGTTTAGGATTAGAGGAGGACAATCCCACCTATAATATGAGGGTAAAACACTGAAATTACAGCCAGATTCACCTTGATGGAGCTGATTGCAAAACCTGACTCCTTTAAGTGTAACAAATAATCCAAAATCTTTTGAATCGCACATTGCATAGGAACTTCCCAGATAGTAAAAGTGAAAGCATTTCTCAAAGGTAAAGCAACCCTTGTGGATGGTCTCGTACTATTCAGTAAGATTTTCTGGACTGTTTCCAAACAATGAACTTCCTCTGGCTTTAGCCACTGGGTAACCAGTCTAAGTAACAACAGAAGGTTGGGGTGCAACACCTGCCCTAAATTCTGGGATATCAGGTCCTTAACTTAAGACAAGGGTAAGGGATCTCTGATAGATACCTGCACAGGTTGAGAACCATGGCTGCCTTGCCAAGCCTGGCACAATGAGCATCATTTTGCTTCACTCTTGCTTCAGCTTACAAATGCATTGGAGAATCAGTGGCACTGGACAGTAGGCACAGAGCAGGCCTTTGTCCCAGGGAAGGAGAAACACATTTTAGGAATGGACGCAGGGCTTGGGCCTGTCCTTGAACAGAAAAGGGAGAATATACTGTTCTGATAGGTTGCAAGTAAGTCCATAGAAGGGACTCCTCCTATTTGAAATATTGATCTTAAAATGGACGTGTTGAGACACCATTTGTTGTCTGAGTTGAACACCCAGCTCAGTTAGTCCATTAAGCCCTTCTGAACCGCCACGAGAGTGTGATGCTATAAGAGTCAACAAATTCCATATGCAGAAGGTCCAGAGCCTGACTGCCTCCTGACAGGTTGTTTGATCTGGCACCCCCTTCTTTGCTGACATAGGACATCACTGTGATGTTGTTGGTAAGATCTTGGATAGTTCTGCCTCTCATATGGTGCAGAGTGGCAGGCTCTAGCAATTGCCTGTAACTTTAAAATGTTATGTGGGTGGATCACAAGCCTTGAGCTTTCAGGTTTCTCAACTACACTCCCTACGCCATGGCTGAAGCATCCATTACCAAAATCATAGCAGGAAAAGATGGGGAGAATGGGGTCCCCCTGCAAACTTGGTCTTGATTCATCCACCAATCCAGGGATGATAGGACCTTGTCTGGGATGCATAAAAGGGTGTGCAGGTCATGTACACTGGGTAGTACACTGACATGAGCCATATCTGTAAATCTAAGATGCCACCATGCAAGGTGGTGGATAGGAAGGTCTCGTAAGTATATGCCACCAGATGCCCCAGAAGCCTGACGCAATTCCTCACTGAGCTTCAGGAACAGTCCTTGAAGAACACACAGAGATCCCATAAAGCTAGAAATCTTGATGGCAGCAGGGAAAGCTCTGGGTAGGGTTGAATCCAGAACTGTCCCAAAAAATTCTATTCTCTTGCAGGATATGAGGATCAGTTTCTCTTTGTTCACTTCCAGACCTAAGTATGAAAATAAGTGGAACATTTGATGGATACTACTCTCTACCTGCTGATGCAAGCAATCCCACATCAGCCAGCTGGGTATATGGCTATATCTGGACATCCCAATGGCAGAGATAGGTTGCTACCATTGCCAGGGATTTGATGAAAACCCTCAGTGTAGATGACAGGTTGAAAGGAAGAACTGTGAGCTGGACGGGGTTTCCTCCTCCCACTGTTAACCTTAGAAATTGCTCTGGCCAGGGTGGATTTCCACATGGTAATATGCATCCCTGAAATTGTGGGCAGCACACCAGTCTCCCAGATCTAGCGAAACGATAATAGTTGTAAGGAAAACCAGATGGAAATGTACTTCTTGATGTACTTGTTCAAGTTCCGAAGGTCCAAAATGGGCCTGAGACTCCCCCCCCCCCCCCCCCCCCCCCCCCGCCCCCTTGCTTTGGGTATTAGGAAGTAGTGGGAGTGGAACCTCCTGATCCAGTACTGAGGTGGCACTTTTGGTTCCCAAGGAACATAGAGTCTGCATTTTTTGCCTTAGTACAGACTCATCACATGGGTCCCTGAAGAGGGACAGGAAAGCTGGGTTGGGAGAATGGGGTGGAGAGGGAAGACAGGAACTGCAGGGTATATCCTGATTCCACCATGCTTAACATCCACTTGTCTGAGGTGATGGACTCCATGCATTTAGGAAACAGGACAGCTTGCTCTCACAGGAGGGGAGATTCTCAGGTAATATTCAATATGGTCGGTGTGCCGACCTCAATTGGGGAGTCAAATAGGCTGTTTTGAGGCATGCAATTGCCTGCCGGAATCGGTGATGGTGGATGGCTAGGACTTCCTCCTTTGCTGCTTCTGCTTGTATTGATCTGCCTGACTAGGCATGTAATACTGCTACCACAGTGGAAAATGGAGGGTGAAACTTTGTTCTTTTTGGAGCTATTAATACAAACCCAGAGATTTCAGACCATAACTTGAATATTTCAGTGTACACAGAGCTTCATCTGTCTCTGAGGAAAATAAGGAACAACTTCCAAAGGGAAAATTTTCAGTGGTCTGTTGTATCTCTAAGAGTCCCCGACATCTGGAGCCATGATGAGCAGAGTATGGTTACTGCTGCTACCATGACCCTGCCAGCTGAATCTGCTGCACCCAAGGAAACCTACAGACCAGATATTGCAACCAGCTGATCTTCCAACAGGAGAGACTGGAAATCACCCTTGGTGTCCTCTGGAAGCTTGATGATGAATTTGACCAACTCATCTCGATTAGAATAATCATAATGGTCCAAAAGGGCCTGATGATTCATCATGCATAGCTGTAATCCTGAAGTAGAATAATTTATTCTGCCATAAATGGTCCAATATTTTTTGCATCTTTGTCTTTTTGGTCACTTTTGCTCTACCTTGGCAGTGTCTTTCTCTCACTGCCACTACTACCAGCGAGCCCGGTGTGGTATGCTGGTAAAACTTGGTACTTGCACTCCATGTGCTTTGCCACCAATGTGAGGATGACAGGTTTTGCCATAAAACTTTTATAGGCTGCATAATTGCTTTGTTAATAGAAAGAGCAACTTTTCCTGATGTAGCCGGGGGTAAAGTATCTGAATTTGTGGGGATTTTTCTCCACAAGATCTATCTATATTCCCAGAGATGTAGCCATCCTTTGCAGGACCTCCTTGTACAACTTAAAATCAACCAGTAACAGAAAGCTGGATTCTTGTACTGTGGCCTCATCTGATGAAGAGGACAAGGTGTTCGGAGGAGGTAAGTTAGAACTCTCCTGAAGCTATAAGTGGTAGGAAATGAAGACATGCGTTGCGGACTATGCGTAGCTCTAACAGGTTTGTGTGTAGATTTGTTTTGTTTAGAGACCATCTTTCTTGTATGGTGTTTTTTGTGGGTGCGCTCCCCAGCCCATCAAGGATGTGTCTGTGGTGATAATGATTGAGGGTGTTTCCATGTGAACGGGATCCCTGCTGTCAAGTTGTTGGGCTGCGTCCATCATTTCAATGATAGTTTGACTTTGTTTGGCATCACCAATGTTTTGTATAGTGTTTGTGTGGTCTGTATACTGTCAAGAGCCATAGTTGTAGCATCGAACCTGGCCCTTGGTAGAGATGCTCTGGCTGTGAGTGAGTACTGGGTTGAACAGTTTGAATGGCCTGCAGTCAACTGTGTACCTTTATCAAGCAATCATCCAGATAGGAGAATATCGTGATACCTTCCCTGTGTAGTTACGCTGCTATGACAGTGAGAATTTTGGAAAAACCCTTCGTGCAGTAGAAAGGCCTAAGGGTAACACCGCATATTGGTAGTGATTCGTTCCTAGTGTGAATCTCAAGAATCTTCTGTGTGCCAGGTGGATAGTGATGTGAAAATATGCATCTTGAAGGTCAAGGGCTGCAAACCTGTTCCCCAGTTCCAGCGCCAGTGTTATGGTAAACAGTGTGACAATCCTGAATTTTTGCACCTTTACAAACTTGTTTAGTCTTCTGAGGTCTAAGATGGGTCTCCATCCTCTGGTTTTCTTTTGGCTCAGGAAGTAATGGGAATAGAAGCCTCTGCCTCTGTGTTGGGGAGAGACGTGTTCTATGGCACCTACTTGCAGTAGGTGTTCGACCTCTTGTTATAATAAGTGCTCGTGAGATGAGTCCCTGAAGAGGGATAGAGAAGGGGATTGGGTAATAGGAGTGAATATAAAGGGGATAGTATATCCTGACCAGACAATTTCTAAAACCCATCTGTCTGTTGTGATAGTCGCCCAGTTGTGATAGAAGGAGCACAATCAGTGTTTGAATGGGGTGGCCATTGCTGTCATTGTTGGCACTGGATGACAAGGGAGGTCGTGCAGGCCCTCAATCAAGGCCTCAAAATTGAGGTTTTGGGGGAGCTGCCTGGGATGTCAATGGCTGTTGATTCAACTGCCGGCATCACTGAGATCTTTGTCAGGTGCATGATTGGTCGTATCGTCTGTGTTGTGAGTATTGTTGGTATCTTGAATTGTACAGCTGATACCTGTATTGTTTTCTGCTCTTTGCAGGTGTGTATATGCCAAGGGTACGAAGCATGCTCACAAATCCTTCATCGTATGCATGACTTCATCGGTTTTCTCAGCAAAGAGCTTTGCCTTGCCAAACAGGAGATCCTCTATAGTAACTTGCAGCTGCCTAGGTAAAGCTGCAGAGTGAAGCCACAATGCCCTGCACATGACCACGGCAGTTGCTATGGTTCTGGACATGGTGTCCGTGACGTCGAGAAAGGCTTGTAGCGTGGTTCTTGCAACCAGTTGGCCCTCCTTTATGAAGGATTGAAACTGTTCCTTTTTGTTGTCAGGAATATATTCAGTAAATTCAGACATCTTTGTATAATTATCATGATCGTAGTTTGATAAGAGCGCCATGTAATTCACCACCCGTAGTCATGCACACACATAATGTAACAGACATACAGAATCACTCAAAGAACAACCATATACTCATATTCCTTACAATAAATTATGCTAAGAGACCATTACGGTTGCAAAGTTAAGCACTCAAAAGTCATGAAATGCCAAAGTTAAGGCTCCACAAACAACCATGACTGTCTCTCTCTGCATTAGGGTACAGTCTTCAATTTCATGCTATTATTTCCATAGGGCCTGACCTCATTCAATGTGCCTGGAGGATGATGTGCAGTTCATGAGGACTGAGATGCAACATTCATATTAACTTATTAAAACAGAAGTGAAGAAAATGGCTGCATACAGTACCATTGCACTTTTTAGTGTACTCTATATTTAATTTTAATTGACATTTTAAAAAAATGTCAAGTTAATTTTAGTTTTAATGAATTCTGGTCTTCTTGCAGCCAAATTTAGGCTCCTGACCTACTGTCCTCACTCAAGTGCAAACTTCCATTTGAATTCAGTCAGAGTTTTGCCTGAGAAAGTGAGTCCCCTATCACTATAGTGAGTATATCCTATTCATGTAACCCAGCCGTAATCTTTCTTACCTGAAAGTTGTTGGGTTTTTGCTTTCTGGCATTACAGAGGCTGCAACTAATCACCACATACACTTTGAGGAGAGTATTATATATAATGTGCGCCATAATAGCCATTAGAAGGATTATATGATTTTGAACACCCCTGTTCCTGCTACACAGTCCATTTCTAAGAACACTAGACCAAATCCTGTTTTCAATTACATCAGAGTAAATCCCATGTAATCCTGTTGATTTCAGTTTCACTTTCTTCAGTGAAGCTATTTCAGATTTACATTGGTATAACTGAGATAAGAATTTGTCCCACTGACTCTATGGCCTTGTCTACCTGGGCAGTTCCATAAAAATTAATCTAAATTAACTAAAGGTATGAATATGAAGTGGATTAGTTAAACTGCATTAAATGCCTGTGTGAACATCATAATTTAGGATTTAATACAGTTTAACTAATCTACTTCACATTCACACAGTTAGTTAATTAGAATGAACTAACCTAGATGCCCCTGTGTAGACAAGCCCTATATATTATTCAAAAGAATTAAAACACTAAACTTTTAAACAGAGATCACCATTTTTATAATTCTAAATAGAATAGGTATGGCTGGGAGTGGAAGTAGTGAAGGCAGCATACACTAAAAAACACTATGAGGGAAACAGCTTTAACCAATAATTTGGTTTGCTTCTTTGATCTGCACCCTCTCAACTGTGTAGAATTATTCCAGAGAGTATACAATGATTCTAAGAAATTATTCCAGCCTGAGATGCAGTTTATTTAATACAGACCAACCTATTCTTAGTTTTTTTCTAGAGTAAGGTACCCTTCAATCTGTCTTATTTTCACAGCCAATGATTCAGTTCTGAAATTTACAGTATTTTCCTTTTTCCAGAATGACACCTGCTGGTGGGAGAAGCATGAATGAACTACAGAGATTTTACAGGGTCAGCTACAGCTAACCAAACATATTCTCTTGATGGTAAAAGATGGCAAATCTTCTGTGCCTCAGCAGATAAACTACTGCTGACAAACATTCAGAAACTACATTTTACAGAATAAAGGAAATTGCTGTACACATAATATTGTTATCTAATCTGATTTACCACCCACACTTACAATTACCAGCCTATTAACACAGACTGTATTTCAAAAGTGTCATGAGGCTAGAGACAAGCATATTAGGGACCAAACTATAGCTGCTCCAGCATGAGTGTGCCAAATTGAAGGGAAAGTTTTATGTTCATAGTATATACACAGAGTTAGAAACAAAAACTATTGCCTTTCAGCTACAATATAACACTACTTTATTTCTTAGAATTCAGAAATCTAACACAACAACCAAATATAGCGAGAGACATAGCAGGCTGCTTCCTAAGGCAGAGAGGCACAACTCAGCCCACCTTACACCTGACTGGTTCTTTCTGATTGTCTGCTAAGGAGTCAGGATCAAGATCGCATGCTTCCCTCAAAACCCACTAGTCTGCAAGCATGACCAGGACACTCCTTAGGATTTAAAGTGATAGCTTGTAATTTTAGCATAGTTTTCAATATACCACAAAGAGAGAAAGCAGAAACCCCCTTTTTACTCCATGCACCTACACAGAAAGCAGCGAAACTACTTGGACTCCCTGCTAGTGCTTCCATTGGGGCTCAACACCCCAGTTAATATATTTGGGCAGAAGTGTGTGTGTGTCCACTGTCCTTCCCCTTGTGCACCAGTATGCAGCAGGAGGGAATGCAAGCTATGTCTTTTCCGAGGATGTAGCAAATACCACCAGGGGTTCTCAAACTTTTATTTCTGGGACCCCCATTGAAAATATTTCAAGCTGTGACGACCCACCCCAAAAAGTGACGACCCCCCATGCCATGCCACCCACCACCCCATGCCATAGTACCCTTACTTCTGCACTGCTGCTGGGGGCAGCACTGCCTTCAGAGCACCTGACCAGCAGCTGCTGCTCTCCCACCACCCATATCTGAAGGGCTCTGGCTGTCAGCCATGCACAGGGCTGACAGCCGCAGCCACAACATGCATGGAGACTGACAGATCACGAACCCCCCATAATAATCTCATGACCCTTTGAGGGGTCCCGACCCCCAGTTTGAGAACCCCTGTGCTCTCTACAGCACTCCAGGAAGCATCATGCTCGTCCCTGACTTCGATATACAGATTGCATACTTAGATGTGTGATTTCCATTGACTCCGTTTTGGACTTTGTTAGATAAAAGCAAACTACATGAAAACTGGTATATTTCCATACACTATAAGGGTAGCACAACTTACCCCATGTTCTGTTTGCTTTGGCAGATTCAAGCTTGTGTGTGGATCTGGCTCTGAAAAGCGTTTCCTTATCCATGATTCTGACAAATATAGTCAGTGTTTAAATCACACCTATGGCCGTGTATGTGTTCCTGCTTACAAGTTTTTTGCCCACCACCTGGTTAGCTATGGCTGTCCAATTCAAAGCACATTATGGTAACTGAGTTTAGTATTATGGTCCTGATGTAGCAAAACAATTAAACATGTGCCTAGCTTTAAGCATGTGCATATACCATCCCTAATAAGCAAAGCATTTAAGCATGTGCATAACTTCCACTGATTCAGTGGAGCAATTTCACTGGAAATTAAGCATATGCTTAAGTACCTTCATTAATCAGGGCCTATATAAAAATATATAACTGTTAGCTATTCTCTTTCCAGCATGGAGGTTCAACCAACATGTACCTAATTCTGGTGGGTACTGAGCACCACCTGGAAGGATCAGGTAACACACGATCAGGCCCCTTGTCAACTGTGCACAATATTCTCAGCGAACCTCAGAAATACACAAAGTTGCTTGGTTTCAGTAACAAACTTGAAATTCAGAGCATCTTCATCAAGATGTTTGTTAAAGTTTAGACCTTTTGAGCAAAGCTGGACTGGTTTCCAGCTTTACATGTGATCATGCAAAATTAGCAGCGTTGTAATATTTCAAGATGATACCAGGCATGATATGTTTTGTCTTGAGATTTTGGATTTGTTTGGTAACTTTGTGATCTCAAAACCAAAGAAAACATTCAGATCATCTTCTGGAAAGGGAAACCACTAACTTTTGCACTGTTCTAGTTTATGTGTGAGATCAGGAAAGAGAATAGAATGTATCCTATACAGCGTTACTTGGACACCCAAACCTCCCACTGAAGTCAATTTGCTAAAGTCAGTAGAAAATTGAGATACTCAGGGAATGCAGGAGTAGGCCAGGTATTTGATGTTTTTGTCACATTCTATCTGTAACTACTGCAATCACTGCTTGCATGTAGCCCAAAAATACCACAGAATCATAGAAGATTAGGTTTGGAAAGGACCTCAGAAGATCATCTAGTACAATTCCTGCTCAAAGCAGGACCAACCCAAACTAAATCATCCCAGCCAGGGCTTTGTCAAGCCGGGGCCTTAAAAACCTCTGAGGATGGAGATTCCACCACCTCCCTAGGTAACCCATTCCAGTGCCTCATCACCCTCCTAGTGAAAAAGGTTTTCCTAATATCCATCCTCAACCTCCCCCATTGCAAATTGAGATCATTGCTCCTAGTTCTGTCATCTACTACCACTGAGAACAAACTAGCTCCATCTCCCCTGGAACCACCCTTGAGATAGTTGAAGGCTGTTATCAAATCCCCCTACTCTTCTCTTCTGCTGACTAAACTAGCCTAGTTCCCTCAGCCTCTCCTCATAAGTCATGTGCACCAGCCCCCTAATCATCTTTGTTGCCCTCCACTGGACTCTTTCCAATTTGCCACTTCCTTTCTGTAGTGGGGGACCCAAAACTGGACACAATACTCCAAATGTGGCCTGACCAGTGCCGAATAAAGGGGAATAATCACTTCCCTTGATCTGCTGGCAATGCTCCAACTAATGCAGCCCAATATGCCGTTAGCCTTCTTGGCAACAAGGGTAAACTGTTGACTAATATCCAGCTTCTTGTCCACTATAACCCGCAGGTCCTTTTCTGCTGCCTAGACAGTCAGTACCCAGTCTGTAGTAGTGAATTAGATTCTTCCATCCTAAGTGCAGAAGTCTGCACTTGTCCTTGTTGAACCTCATCAGATTTTTTTGGCCCAATCCTCCAATTTGTCTAGGTCACCATATATCTGTCCAATATGTATTGCAACATTTTGCATTTAGGGTTACAGTATTTTGTATAAAGTAGCTTTCCTGGCCTGACTGGAAGTCAGTTGCACTAAGCTGATGTAGAACGGTCGAGGATCCGGACCTATGTGTTTATTAATTTGGTACATGTACTCTGAGACACGTTAACGGGTGCATTTTCTAAATATAAAATTAGAGTTATTAATATACTGTTTAATGTAAATAAACTACTCGGAGCAGTCTGTCTGGCACGTGGCGTCACTGTCAGAGATGGAGGTGCCAAATGTCCCCTCTTCTTTGGTAGAGTTTTATCCATTGTCATTCAGTGAGACAGGAAATACTGAGAGTTATATCCAGCCACCTTTGAGGTGGACCCTTGCCTCTTTTGCCTAGGCCTTCTACTGATTTTTTTTTTTTAAACTGCTGCCCTTCAGGAGGCCAAGATTCCAGATGCCGTTAAAGTGGCAGTGATTAGGCCCCAACTCAAGAAAAATCTCTTGCCATTAGCCATTTTGTGAATTATCACCCTTCCCTTTTTAGGGGAGGTTGCCAAAAAGGTGATGATGAAGCAGATACAGTCACATCTGGAATCTATACATTTTCTTGATTCTTTTCTGTCAGGTTTTTGATCTGTTTATGGCCTGGAGATAGTTCTCATATCATCTGCTGATGATCTGCTTCTGATGACAGATGCTGAAAAGGTGTCTCTGCTGATTTTATTATACCTTGGCAGCCTTTGATACAATTGACCACAAGGTTTTGTTCTCTGTCTGAGATATTTTTAGGACATCCATCTCCTCTGTCTTTTAATGTCTTGTAGACTTGTTTGTGGTGTCTTGCAGAGTAGTTGGGCAGCCCTAGAACAATTCTGCTCCTTCCTCACTAAAAGATTCCAGATGGTGGCACTGAATAATTTCTCTTCCTCCCTAAGGGCATTCAAGGGCAGGATGCTGTGGGGGTTCAGTCTTGCCACCTCCCACATCCAGTATGTATGTGAAGTCACCATGGAAGATTTGTTAAGATCATGGGCAGCATAGGGGTGACATTCACGCCTATCCAACTCTCAACTCTCCTTTTCTCAACCAAGATTCTTCTAGTCCTATGATTTTTGGATTCATCACTGAGTGTTGGACCAGAAGGAGAGCAGACTGTCTAAGACTTGGCCCAGACAAGTCAGAAGTGACACTGGTGTACTGGGATATCATCTAAAGGAATGAAGGAGGATTATGCCTATACCTTCAACAGGAGAGAATTGTGTCTCATTTTTAGTGAGATTTACATTCTTGGGGTTTGTCAGAAGACTGGGTCATAGGTGGTCAGGCCTAGTGATCAGTGCAGGAGTCAGGCCTAGTTGCCAGAGTCTGAATGAAAAAGCAGATTCAGAAACAGGAACTGTAGTCAGAGTTCAAATGCCAGAGTAAAGGGCTGAAACATAGTCAGAATCAGAACCAGATTACCTGAAATCAAGGAAGGCAGGAACAGGGCTGGTTCCCAGGCAAGACCAAGGTTGGGAAAGGACTGAAACATGGCTGGGTACAGGACAGGGTCTTGGCTGAAACAGTGCCAGACCATGGCTTGCAGAAAAGCCAGCACAGGCAGGCAAAGAATCTATCAGCATGTGTTTCAAGCAGCCACTGATCTGCTGCAGCTGCTGGGCTTAAGAGCAAGCTAGCTGACTGCCTTAGCCAATCAGGTGGTTCTGCTGTGGCCCACCTATGAGCATCAATTGCCTGACGCATGGGCAGGCACAGCTCCAGGCCCTCATGCCTGACAGGGTCTTCCTTTCCACTCTTTCTGTGGGGTTTCCCACTCACCCTCTCCCCTTGTCCCCCAGTGCCTCCTCTCTCTCTTTACTCTTTCCCCTGCTAGGCTGAAACTGCTGCAGTATTGCTACTCCCAAAGGTAGCAAAAAAACAAGGTTACTTACCAGTAACTGTTGTTCTTCGAGATGTGTTGCTCATATCCATTCCAATGTAGGTGTGTGCGCGCCCCGTGCACAGATTCACGGAACTTTTTCCCTAGCAAGCCCCGCATGGCCAGCTCAGGCACCCCCTGGAAGTGCCGCGCTCATATCGCGGTATAAAGGGCGCTGCTGGCACCGCGGGTCCCCAGTCCCTTCTTTCTGCCAACTCCGACAGTGGGGACGGGGGTGGGTTTGGAATGGATATGAGCAACACATCTCGAAGAACAACAGTTACTGGTAAGTAACCTTGTTTTCTATCTTCGAGTGATTGCTCATATGCATTCCAATGTAGGTGATTGCGTAGCCGTACCTTGGAGGAGGGTAGGAGTTATCGGTGACCTGCTCTTGACAGCACGGCTCTGCCGAACCCTGCGTCCTCCCTTGCTTGTTCCACGATGGCGTAATGCGACGTGAACGTATGGACTGACGACCAGGTCGCTGCCCTGCAGATGTCCTGCAGGGGAACCCGCTCCAAAAAGGCTGCGGAAGAGGCCTGGGCCCTAGTGGAGTGTGCTCTTACCGCACCTGGGAGGGGAACCCCTGCCTGCTCATAGCATGCCTTAATGCAGGCAGTAATCCACTTGGAGATACGCTGGGTGGAGACAGGTGAGCCCTTCATCCTATCCGCCACTGCTACGAAGAGCTGTGTCGACTTCCGGAAAGGCTTGGTCCTCTCAAGATAGAAGGCCAAGGCTCGCCTGACATCCAGCGAATGTCCTCTCCTTTCCTCCTCCGACCCATGGGGTTTTGGAAAGAACACAGGAAGGAAAATGTCCTGGTTACAGTGGAACTGAGACACCACCTTAGGCATAAAAGCCGGGTGAGGCCTCAGCCGGACCTTATCCTTATAAAAAACCGTGTAAGGGGGTTCCGAGGTTAACGCCCTCAGTTCGGAGACCCTTCTGGCCGAGGTGATAGCCACCAGGAAGGCTACCTTCCATGATAAAAGGAGAAGGGAGCATGTAGCTAAGGGCTCGAAGGGGTGGCCCATCAGCCCATTGAGGACCAAGTTGAGGTCCCAGGGTGGCACCGGGTCCCGCACCTGAGGGAAAGTCCTCTCCACCCCTTTAAGGAACCTTACCGACATGGGGTGAGAGAATAGGGAGCGGCCCTCCATGGGTTGGTGGAAGGCCGAGATGGCCGCTAGGTGTACCTTGAGGGAGGCCAAAGCCAGGCCCTGCAGTTTAAGCTGCAGCAAGTACTCCAAGATAGCCTGTATAGGGGATAGGCTTGGGTGCAGCCCTCTCTCTTCCGCCCACCCTGAAAACCTCCGCCACTTAGCTTTATATGTGAGTTGCGTGGACGGCTTCCTGCTGCCCAGGAGGACCTGCCGGACCTGCATGGAACAGGCTCTCTCTCCCTCCGTCAGCCACAGAGTCTCCAGGCGGTGAGGTGGAGGGAGTCCAGGTCGGGGTGCAACAATCTCCCATGGTCCTGGGAGATCAGGTCGCACCGTCTGGGTAGCGGAATCGGTTCGGTGGTGGAGAGGTCGAGCAGCATGCTGTACCAGTGCTGTCTCGGCCACGCTGGGGCGATCAGGATGATGTTCGCCCTGTCCCTCTTGATCTTGAGGAGAACTTGGGGCAGGAGCGGGACGGGGGGGAATGCATACATTAAATCCCCTGTCCAGGGAACCAAGAAGGCATTGGACAGAGAGCCCGGCTCTCGACCCCTGAGCGAGCAGAACCTCAGGCATTTCCTGTTTTCCGCTGTAGCGAACAGGTCCAGACGGGGAGTACCCCACCGCTGGAAGATGAAAGCCACCACGTCCTGGCGTAAGGACCATTCGTGGCGGGGAGAAAAGGATCTGCTGAGGCGGTCCGCCTCGTTGTTTCGTACCCCCGGGAGGTGAGAGGCAGATAAATGAAACCCGTGTCTCACCGCGAAGTCCCAGAGGCGAATAGCTTCCTGGCAGAGTGCCGAGGAGCATGCCCCCCCCTGCCTGTTCACATAGAACATGGCTGCCGTATTGTCTGTGAGGACTTGGACTACCCTGCCCCTCAGGTATTGGAGGAAAGCCTTGCAGGCTAATCGGACCGCTCTGAGCTCGCGTACGTTGATGTGCAGAGCTCTCTCCTCCGGTGACCAAAGCCCTTGGGTGCCCTGGTTGTGAGAAATGTGGGCTCCCCATCCCCGATCGGATGCGTCTGTGATGAGCGTCACAGATGGGATAAACTCTCTGAAGGGAACGCCCGTCATCACTTCCCTCGGGTCCCTCCACCAGTCGAGGGACGACAGAACCTGTGGGGGAACCAGGACCATTCTAGTTAGAGAATGCCTGTGCGGTACGTATACCGAAGCCAACCAGCTCTGGAGAGGTCTAAGCCTCAATCGTGCCAGTCTTACTACATATGTAGAAGCTGCCATATGTCCCAACAGCTGCAGGCAGTGCCTGGCTGTCGTCATGGGGGACAGGTGGAGATCAGATATGATGGCTGTCATCGCCTCAAACCTCGCTTGAGGGAGGAAGGCTCTGGCTTGTACCGCATCCAGCCTGGCTCCAATAAATTCTATACATTGCACCGGAGTAAGTGTGGACTTCTGCTCATTAATAAGCAACCCTAGTCTAGCACACAGTTCGCGTGTGCGAAGGAGACTATGCTGCACATGTGAACTCGACCTCCCCCTGATCAACCAGTCATCCAAATAGGGGAAGATCTGAACACCTCTACGGCGCAGGTGGGCCACCACCACGGCCATACATTTAGTAAACACCCTGGGTGCTGAGGAGAGTCCAAAGGGTAGGGACCGAAACTGATAATGGCGTCCCGCCACCTCAAATCTCAAAAACCGCCTATGGGCCGGTAAAATAGAGATGTGGAAGTATGCATCCTTCAAGTCAAGGGCGGCATAGCAATCCCCTGGGTCAAGGACCGGGATAATTGTGGCGAGGGAGACCATACGAAACTTAACACGCCTAATATACTTATTTAGGCGACGTAGGTCCAAAATGGGCCTAAGGCCTCCCTTCGCCTTAGGGATTAAGAAATATTTAGAATAAAATCCCCGGCCCTGCTCGGGCACTGGGACTTCCTCCACCGCCCCCAGCCCGAGGAGTGACTCGATCTCCTGCACTAGGAGTCGGACCGAGGCCAGATCCCCAATGGGGGATGGCCTTGGAGGGTGTTGGGGGGGGAGGCTGTAAGCTGGAGGGTGTACCCCTTGGCAATCACCTCCAGGACCCACCGGTCCGTAGTAATGGCTTCCCATTCTATAAGGAAAGGGCGAAGCCTATCCGCAAACGGCCGGCCAAGATCCCAGAGAGAAGGAAGAGTACTACCCTCCTGCTCTCGGTCAAAAACGTTTATTAGACTGATTACCCCCTTTTGCAGGCCCCTGCTGGCCCCCCGCAGAGGACCCCTGGCGGCCTCCTCTGCTGGGACCGCGGTAGCGCTCACGACCCCTCCTCTGCTGGGCGGGTCGAGGAGCCGGCCTGGGCGGGGCTGGTGGTTGCCTCTGGGCCTGCGGTCTGGACTGCTGCCTGGAGGCCTGAGGAGTATACAACCCAAGTGACTTCAGGGTGGCCCGAGAGTCCTTGAGTGCGTGGAGTTTGTCGTCTGTCTTCTCCGAGAACAGACCCAGGCCATCAAATGGCAAGTCCTGAATGGCCTGCTGAACCTCCTGGGTGAGGCCAGAGGCCTGAAGCCACGAACAGCGGCGCATCACGACCGCCGAGGCCATTGCCCTACTGGCGGTGTCCGCCGCGTCGCTAGCCGCTTGCAGCGCAGCGGTAGCCACCCCAGCCCCTTCCTGTAGGACAGTGGAGAAATCCGCCTCCTGGTCAGGGGGCAGCTGGGAGGCAAACCTCTGCATCGAGGCCCACAGGTTCTTATTGTATTTCCCAAACAGGGCCTGGTGGTTCGCTACTCTAAACTGCAGCGCCGCAGTAGAGTAGATTTTTCTCCCGAATAAGTCCAGCTTACGGCCCTCCTTGTCCTTAGGGGTGCTACCCTGGTTCCCCTGACGGTCCCTCTGGTTGGCCGCATCGACCACCAGGGAGCTGGGCGCGGGGTGGTTGTAGAGGAACTCAAATGGTTCCTTGGGGACGTAATATTTTCGTTCCACCCCCTTGGAAGTGGAAGGCAGGGAGGAGGGGGTCTGCCAAAGTTTCCTTGCTATCTTCATGACATTGTCATGTACTGGCAAGGTCGCCCAGGAGGGTCCCAGAGAGCTCGAGGGCCCAAAGAGGGAGTCCTCCTCCTCGGACATGAGTTTAAATTCCATGCCCAAGTTCTCAGCAGCCCTCTTTAGAAGGTCTTGATGGGCCCTGAAATCGAACAGGGGCCCCTTACGGTCCCTTGCTGCTGCCTCATCAGGCGAGGATGAGGAAGAGAAAGGTAGGGGTGCAGTAGAGGGTCCCTCCCCTGGGTCCGAATCCTCCGAACCCTGCTCTTGAGCCTTAGGGGCCGGGGGAACTGGGGGGGCCACCACCGATTGTAGTGACACCGAGCCCTGGGGCATAGGGGCATTCCAAGGTCCCCAATACGGCCACTGCCAAGGGCCCTGGGTCCACCCGGCGGCCTGCAGGGAAGGCTGATGCAGCCGCACCGCCTTCCTATCACTGGAGCCCCCTGTGCGCCGCTTATGTCGCCGGCGCGTGGAGCGGTCCGACGAAGACGACGTGGACCGGTACCGACGTCTGCGGTGCCGGCGATACGAGGAGGTCGGGGACGACGACGACGATGCACCAGACCTGCCCCTGCGGCGGGAGGACTTACGGTGCCGCTTACCCCCTCGAGACCGAGAGCGGTGCCGATGATGGCGACGCTGAGGGGAGTCCAGTCGCCCCGATGTCGGTGCCGGGGTCATCACCGGTGCCGGGCCCATCAGTGCCGGGGCCATCACCGGTGCCGGGCCCATCGGTGCTGGAGCAGGCATCGGTGCCGGAGCAGGCATCGGTGCCGGAGTCAGCGGTGCCGCCACATGTGAGTCGCTGCCTCTCGAAACGACCGACAGTGACCTAGATCGGTGCCGGGACGGGCTCCGCACCGAAGATTGCGAGCCCGAGTTCCGGTCCCTGCTCAAATCGGAGCTGGATCTGCGGCTCCGGCGATGGACTCGGGACCGCCCACGGTGCCGCGGTGCCGAGTCGCTCGACGACCTAGAGTCGGAGCTCGGAGGGGAGCCGACGCTCTCCACCCTCCGTGACCGTCTGGAAGGAGACTTGGATTGGGAGCGTCTCCAACCACCGGGACCACCCAGCGCGGGTTTGCCCCGAGACGCAGGTCCCTTGTCCCTCGGCCGAGGGGGGGACGGAGGCGTGGGCAAGGCCATGAGGGCTCGTGCCGCAGTAAACGCCTCCGGCGTCGACGGCCCTTGCAGGTGCACTCCCCCACTCCCCGGAGTCGGGGGAGGCAGCCCGCGCGGAGACCCCGGTGCCGGAGTAATCTCTACGGCCCTTGGCTGGGGCGTCTCCGTACTCCCTCTGCCCTGCGCGGGCCGGGGGGAGATCTTGGGTGCGGCCAAAGGCCGTGCCGTCTTCTTGGCCACCTTCGAGGCCCGCGGCGGTGCCGAGAGCGGTGCCGGTGGGGGGGCGCTCTGCACCGACGACACACTCAGTGCCGACGGAGACCGGGACGGTTCGGATGCCGGACGGAGCACCGACTCCATCAGAATTGCCTTTAGCCTCGCGTCCCTTTCTTTCTGGGTCCGAGGCTTAAAGGACTTACAAATCTTGCACTTGTCTCAACGGTGTTCTTCGCCAAGGCACCGGAGACAGCGGTCATGCGGGTCGCTGATCGGGAAGGCTTTACCACACAAGTCACAGTTCTTAAAGCCTGTGGAACCCGGCATGACTGCCTCGTAGAAGGAACCCCGTCCGGGGTTCTAACCTTATCACTATAACTAACTATATAACAACTAATTGAACAATAACTCTGAAACAGTGAGAAAAAACTAGGGAATGAGCTCCTTGCACGCAGCAAGAGGCAATAGTTCCAGCAACCGTCACAGGCGGAAAGAAGGAACTGGGGACCCGCGGTGCCAGCAGCGCCCTTTATACCGCGATATAAGCGCGGCACTCCAGGGGGCGCCTGAGCTGGCCGTGCGGGGCTTGCTAGGGAAAAAGTTCCGGGAATCTGTGCACGGGGCGCGCACACACCTACATTGGAATGCATATGAGCAATCACTCGAAGATAGAAAATAACGTGTCAGACCCCCAAAACCATAAGAGAAGCCCAAAAATCATGAGGGATTTTTTTTTAAAAAGATTATACTGTGATTTTTGATCCATCTTCTGATTTTTGAACAGCCCCTGGCCACTCAGTTCATGTGTGTACATGTATCTACTAGTGGGGGGTAGGGTGTCAGTCTAGTAGCAGTCTCTCTCTCTCTGTCTAGTAGTGGGGTGTGTGTGTCTGCCTATTAGTGTTGCCAATTCTTTCAAATTTATTGGGTGAGGTGATTTTGGTCCCTGCTGCAGGAGCTCTCATCCCCCTCCTGCCCATCCCCATCATTCTGCTCCCCAACACCCAAATCACCCCATACCCCCCATCAATTCTGTCCCCACACCCCACATTAGTTCTGCCACACACACCCAGGCTCACCTCTGCTCCGCCTTTAGGTTCCAGGGTTCTTCACCCCTCTCTCCCTGCTCAAGCAAGGCATTGCAGAGAGAGAAAGCGAGGGGAGGAGAAGGGCCAGGAGAGCTCCCACTCACAGGAAGACTAGGGAGAGGAGAGCGCAGAACCACACTGAGCCGTTGTGCTCTTTAGCTCCCTCCTCTGAGAAAGGTCTTGGTTCCTGAGGGAAAGGGAAGGGAGCTCAGCCTGCTTCCTGCAGCAGCCCTGATTGGCTCCTTTTGTCTAGGTGTAATGAGTCATCTCTGACCCTGATTACCTGAGGGTTCCACATCAACCAACCAGGGCTCAGCCAACCCACAGGCAAAGGTCTAATCAGGTGCCCCCCAAGGCCAGGGATATAGGCTCCAATGACAGCAAACACTCCAATCTGCTCAACATTGCTACCTCACCCAGAGTATTCCCTATTGCTTGGTGATTCTGACAGACTGCTCCTGCTTGTTCCAGCCTTGTTACAACCCCACTCTTGGTTCTTGATTCCTGCTCTGATCCCTGGGTCCCCAGTTCAAGCCACTAGGCCTGACCGCCACTGCTCCAACCACCAAGGCTAGCCACTTCTGGTTCAACCACGAGGCCTGACCATCCATTTTTCAGTTTCTGACAGGAGATGAGCAAGTGGGGCAGGCAGCCAATCAGTATGGGTTTTCCTTCAGGGAGGGCTGAAATTCACAAGAAGGGACTGGAGCTTCTCCTATCCTCGCCAATCTGGCTCCAACCCTGCCTGAAATCCTGTGACTCATGAAAAGAATTGCTGGACAATTATTCTTGCCACCAGGTAGGGCCAGCAAATGTGTGGGCAGGTGAGGAGGACAACACAGAGGCTGCTTCCTTCCTTCCCTCCCGAAGGCTGCTTGTTTTCCTCTTGCTCTCTGCCTGCCAGCTCTACTTCTCAGAGAGAGTCCAAACAGGCAGTCATAGGAAGAAAAAAGGAGAGGCAGTCTCTATCAGTTCAACAGCTTCAGGCTGTGTAGTCCTTTAGGGGTGAGCCCCAGTACTGCAGGCAATACTGACATATTTCACTTCCTTCTGCCTCGGGCAAATAGAAGGGCCTGGAACACAGATCAGAAATTCAAGGCTGTCCCACCTAAACTGAGACTACAGTCAGGTGTTGCCACAGAGATCTCAGTCACCAGTATACCGCACACACAGTGGCCATTCAGAACTTCACAGTCGTAAACCGAGATAGAACTTGAGTCGTTCTCTTATAGATCTAGTCAAGGGGACCTGGGGAAAATTGCAAAAATGTCTGTGAAAATGTGTTCCTTCTTTCTGCTGAAAAGTTGATTTGACAGAAATTTTCTGGATAGGTTCTTTCTTCTGCAAAAAGCACAGGCCCCTTCCACTTAAGTTCAAGTAGACACTCCTTTAACTAAGTATTATTTATTTTTATTACAATAGTTCTGATGGGTTGCAATCAGGAATTGGAGCCCCATTTTGCTAGATGCTGGATTAACACAACAAAAAAACAGTCCCTGCTCCAGAGTAATTGCACTGCTTCTGTTCTCATGCTCCCTTTGGAGGTCAGTTATAGTTTTGGGCTTAGGCTGCCGCTGGCCCTTAACGATAAACACTAGTCTACTTTCTAATGCTATACATCTAGGATGAAATTCACTCATGTGAAGATCAGCAGAAAGCCTCTGCAGGGGTGCTGGAACAATTTGTATAGTGGGGGTGCTGAAAGCCATTGAACCAAACTGTAAACCCTGTAAATGATGGAAATCACACCCTCAGCATCCATAGTTCCAACACCTGTGAGCCTACACACCATTTACTGGGACATAAATGGCCCTCTGAACAAGGATGAAGAACTCAAAAATCAGCCAAGTTGTTTTATTCTCTACTTTTTTTAACCTAATATTTGTTGTATGGAATAATTATGTGATATTTTACCATTATTTCCATGCCCCTTATTATTGTTGCCAATATATTTTTAACTATAACCTTTATAAGCATTGGCTGAGATCTGAGAAATGATTACTATGTGTGGTACACTACAATCATGATATTTTTTAAGTTTATAGGCCTATTATTTTTATTAGTTTTCCTGCATATTTCAAAATTCTGAAATATTTCATTTTTATATTATTTACAGAGAGTGCCAAATTCATCTCTGACATCACCACTGATATCACTGTAATTAATTTGGCCCAGGTTACATAGAGATTTATTCTCAGGCTGAAGAACAAAAACAAAACAAGTTTGTTAATGTAAAATTGGGGTTGAAAATGAAACTTGGTTCTCTGGGTTAGATCCTCAGGTGGATAAATCCGAAGAGCTCCATTTACTTCAACAGAGTGATGCTGATTTCCACCAGCTGAGGGCATGACTACAATATTATATTTTATTATTTAAATACTAAAAACTCAGAAAATTCTCAATTATTGTTCGAACTCTAATGTTATCACTGCTGCTGTATCCCTGCCAACTTTCCCTATATAATATAGAGACACATATATTTTCTCCTGTTGCCAGCTGAATTGTGTGGAATAAAAGAAGCTTTCAAATGGATTCTGTTAATGTTAAGCAGTGGTCTGAAGAAAGTGAAAGCCATTACATTTCCACATAAATGAAGCATTTGTTCAACTTGCAGAAAGTCTTGATAAAATTTGAGGGGGAGGAGTTAAGGAATGACAGACAGCAGGTAAAATTCAATTGATTAAAATGTTGCCTGATATATATATGGGCAGAGCATAGTTTTAAGGGACAGGTCTGCACTGGGGCCAGTGTGGAACCACACATCCCCAGGAACATTACAGGACAATGCCTCCCCAGAATGCAGGAGGAATACACATGCTATACAACACCTGTGGAAGGTTCAGCACACTCTCCCCTGCCTGTTTAGCCAACTTCACAGGCCACTGTGTAGAAGAGCCACACCCAAACACTTCAGAGCTCAGTCTGAACTCTGTGGTTTAGTAATCTGGACATAAATTTTGTAGTATCATTGACCAGAAAAAGCAATTCCTGCCTGTGAAAAATTTTGAAAAAAAAAATCCTAAATTGGGATGAAAGGACAAAAACTTGAAATTTTTTCCAAGAGAAAACTTGTGAAAATTTCTGTTTTGGAAGAACTGGGATAGATTTTTTGAGCTTGCTCCTCAGATCACCTGCCTCCCCAAGCTACCCAGCATCCCAGTAGCCAACTGCCCACCCCCCTAGGATGTCCAGGGAGTTGGACATCCTGGGGAGTCAGCTGACCAAGTAGCCCAGGCTCCATGGCAGTCCACCAGGTCAGAAACTAGTGATCCTGGAGAGCCTGGGAGCCCAGTAGACCACCCGGAGGGCAACTAGGAAGCCATCCATCAGCTTGCAGGCAGGGAGGTGGGCTGGCAGTCTGTCTCCCTGTTTGGTTTTTGTCAAAAGTGTCAAAGGAATTGACACATTCCCATGGAATGCTTTGGTTCTGTTGAATCAATATATTTTCCAGCAGAACATTGTTCAATCAGAAAATTTTTTACCAGATCTACTTTGTAGCATGGTACCATCTCTAGTTCCTAAGCAGGTGAGTGTCCACATCACAAAAACTGCTACTGCATTTGGCATCAAATGGTACACTCTTTGACAGTCTCAGTGGAGAGGCTCAAATCCATGTCCACTATCCTCTCATAACCACAGATGAATAGAAGTTAGAGAAAGCTGCTGTCCTTGCTATATGAATAAACAGAAGTTTTAAAATATTACACAAGAACTAAAAAGTTGAAGATAAAATAATTCATGCTAGACACACACCAGCATAACTGACAGCTAATGACTAATATTTTTAACAAATTGAGATAGGTTCAGGCAACAAATGGGTGGGGGTGTTTTGTTTGTTATTTTTTTATAGCTTATGAATGGTTTACAAATCCCAACCACTTTGGACTGGTATGCTTCTAAAATGAACATAAAAAGGCTTAATTCTATGAGTAATTTTTTCTTGTGGTGGATTATCATTCACTTTCACTAATACAACATGAAAATGACATATGGGATTACAATAGTTTGGTGGCAAGTTTCTAGTACCATTCAGAGATCCTTAAATGAAAACATGTACAGTCTCTGCTGCATTTATTATGTGTTTGGGTTCTTCCACAAATTCCAGGAAACTTGTCCCAACTGATCACATGAAAAGTATAAACGAAATGGAGAGAAAAGTGCTTCACCAAATCCTTCCATTACTCATATCGCTCAGGGAGGTGTAAAATCAAAACTAAAAGCGACATTACTTTAAAGGGCCTTTTTTAAAATTGCTCTTGAATTTAACAACTTGCCAAATTTATGAATTCTGAATGATAATGAATGGCCCAGCCTTCATTCCTTTGTCAGGCAAAACTACTATTGGCTATAGTAAAGTTGTAGCCTGCTGTAGGATTAGACCCAAAATACAATGGCACTACTTTGTTTAAATCAATAATAAACCACACTGTACTTTGCTTCTGCATTTTCAAATACAATAGGATATGATGAAACAGAAAATTACGTGTGGTTTTCATGTGTATCATCTTTGCCACTTTCATAATTAGAGGGCCTATTGTACCATTAAAGTCATTTGCAAAGGTGCCATTGACTTCAGTGTTTTTGATTTTCAGGTTTTTTGAGGTTTAAACACCTCCCAAAATAAATTAATAGCTGTACTAGTTAATGAGTATTCAGAAAGAAAAATCCTAAAATGTGATAGTTTTTTTTGCTGAAAGGCATTCACATTTAAAAATGTTGGCCATAAGTTTTATAATGCTGCTGCTCATCCACTTCATATCTGAGAGCATGAAAGGACTGTCACAAAAAGGGCATAGATTAGGTGCAGAAACCATAAGTGCTGAAAACATCCCCCAAAAATTGCAACACAGCACAATATAATGATGCCAAAAATATCCTCTGGTATATTTGGTAAAACAAACTTGAAAGCCAGTTTTGTACTGTGCAATGTATTTCATTAACACTAGACAATATGATTTTTATCTATGCAGATAGATAGATAGATAGCCAAATACATAGATGTTGATTTACAGGACTCAGAAGTGCTACTCTGAAGAGCTGACTTTTTCTTCTGTAGAACTATGCACCCATTGGGCATAATTCAGGATCTTGCAAGACTTTCCACATGCAAGACCCCCATTGACTTGAATGAGAATGGATGGACTACAGAATCTAATTAAGTCTCCTGAGGTCTGGAAAAAAAACTCAAATGGTGCCTAAAAATATATGCGAATTTTAGGGATTTGCAAGATACTTTGCCTGATTCGTTGCCTATTATACTGCAATTATTTTGAATTTATAAATATAAAGAGAAGAAGATGAAGACCATAGGTACAGATTAGGAAGTAACAGTGTGATTACTGTGCAAGTGTACATGCCCAAAATTCATTTCAGGATGGCATTTATTAAGTGAAATGTTATATGTGACAGTAACAGGTGAAAAATGGCAGCTAATGAAATCTGCACTATGTACCTGATGCAAAGAACACTGAAGTCAATGGAAAGATTCCAACTGACTTTAGTGAACTTTGAATCAGGCCTCCCTCAAATCTGCATTTCCTCACTTCAACTCCTATTCAGAAAACCATTTACAATATTGTCACAACCCTGGTAAAGCTCCCCCTGCTGGACACTCAGCAGGCTTCTGCCTTTGGGTCTCAATGTACAGGACCCATATGCTTTAAGCTTCCCCTAGGTTTCAACCAGCTCCAGTCACTGCCTCTAACTCCAGTCCCTCTGGCACACTTCCTTGGCAGAGACTCTGTCTGCTACCCCTTCACAGAAGTGGGACCTCATGGTTTGGCTGCCCTAGGCCACCCCTCCTCCCCCAAACATACCTCAGTAGCTTAAGCACACCCTTTCCCAGAGCTCCAATCTTGTTAGCACTCTGGTTTAGTTTACCTCTCCAGAGACATGTGATATGAAAGCACAAAACACCAGGCTTTGTAAAAGTGTTTCTAAAACAATTACTCTTTACTTTGGAACAGCACAAGAAACATATAGATCTAAACAAACAATAAAATACCTATATGGATTTCCGAGCCTCAGTTTCCTCACCACTCTTCGTGTTCTTTGGGCTTAGGTCAGAGTCTTTTAAGAGTCCAGGATCTTTCCTCTTCCCCTTCACATGGCTTCTCTTCAGGAGCAGGAAGCATCCTCTTACTCCTGCAGACAGTTTCTGCTTCTGGTCTCTTCTCCCTCTCTCTCTAAAATAGTCAGTCGAAGACCCTTTTTGTTAACCTCCATTCTTGTCAGGTGACTTCCTGATCAAATTCATCTGGGGATCAAAGATCCCTTGCTTAGTTACCAGCCTATCTGGGGGACTGGTTTTCTTGGTCCGGCCGCCATCTTTGTCCAAGTATGCTTGCATTTGATTACAACACTAGCAAGGTTTAAGAATCCAGTCCATTGTTACCATCCCTTGGAATTTCAGTTCAACATTGAAGTAAAATGACAACAGAGAAGGCAGACAAGCCCCACATTCAAAATGGAATCTGCAGTCTGACACAGATACATAGAGAGTCTCCAATATCAAAATAAATTCATAAGCTGTACACAGACATCTGCCTAAATCATCACATCTGTGTTTAAAGTTAAGCACATCCTTTACAGGCTTTCCTCAATAGTGATAACTTTCTTGACTCAGAACTTTCACACAAAAGTATCTTCAATGGGACTTCAGTATGTATTTAAAGTTAAGCACGTTTCAAAGTCCTCTGCTGAACAGGGATGAGATTACTCGTGTGCTTAAATTTAAACTTGTGCTTAAGTGATGTACTGAATCGGAGCCTTAACCATTGTTCCAGCTCCTTGTATTCTGACTTTCAGAAGACACATAAAACTCAAATTCTGACCACCCTTTCATTACACATTCAATACCAGCCCTGCCTATAATATAGTTTGTAAAGCATTTTGGAATCCTGAGAGGTGAGAGAGCTATATAAACTGAAGATGCTGGATTCCATTTCTCTGCCTCCTTCCACTCTAAATAAATTCTAAGTATACTGTTGTAACATTGTGCTGTTAATTATTATTATATACTGCAGCTGGCTAATGTGAGCACCAGTCAAGAAGCATGTTTTCCTCTTGAACTAAACTCAAGAATGAGAAAAACTCTGAACATGACATTGCCATCAGGAATAAATATGCATTTGTAGTTGCTTACCAGCAAAAATGCTGGCACATTCAAACCATATTATTGTACAGGGAGGGGAGTACCAGAAGACCACAGAATTCTACAAATACAGCTGCAGTTCCATGAAGTAAGATAAAGCAGATCCTTGCCCACAAAGATGAGGTAAGTAAGGGATGAAGGACAATAGCCCACAGAATGCAAATGTATAATGCAGCTGTAACTGTCTTGCTGTACTGCAGAAGTGGGCCAGCTAAGCCTCTGAGGCCTAAAAACTAATAACAATAAACATATACATATGGCTTTTATACAACTTGAATTTTACTTGTGTTGAAAACCTATTCCTTTGACAGTTTATAGTACTGACTCTTTTTTTATTATTATTTGAATGTATTTTCTTTACTAGTATTATTAAGATATTTTCCTGAGCTGCTGATCTGCACCGTTACCAGGTGGTTAGGAAGCATGGGTGAAATCCTAACCCTACTGTAGTCAACAGGAATTTTGCCATTGGCTTCCATGAAGCCAGGATTTCACCCCATGTGAATATCATGGTAAGTACTAAATAATGTTCATTTCATCCAATTAAATAGTGAAAGCTGACACAGGTTTTCAATGTACGTCAACAGCACTGTCTCAATCCACAGATATTTCCTTTCTGTAGGGAGAAATGCAGTCAACAGGATGTGTAACATAAAGTGTGAAAAAGGTGCTGCAACACAAAGTGAAACAAGAAGGCCAAGACTATAAATTTCTTCCTTCTACACTGTAATCTGTGTATATTAAAGGCCAATATTGAGCAAGCAACAAAAACAGAAACATATAACCACATCACATCATTCACTTGCCAGAAACATTCATACTAATTTCTACCATCAAATGCACGGTATGATTACTTAAAGGTAGTGTTTTAACCAGTCTTACTTATAAAAAGAAAATCCACAAGATGGTATAATTTCACATCTTCATATTTTGTAGTGTGTATCTATTTCAAACTGGCAACATTCTGTAATGGTTACAAGCCTTCTTCAAGGCTATTGACACAGAATCAACTCCTAACAGTAAGTAAACACTTCTTTCCCAGTTTTTATGAGAAAAATTGAAAATGAACCTTGTAGTCATTCTGGACCAGCAAAACAGAGCAGTTAAAGCAAGTACTGTAGTCTGATATCTTTTATTACACCAACTTTGAGTTCAAAAATATGCAAGCTGCCTTGACCACACAGAAGCTTGTGTATGGAGACAACTAGGTAGGATCCATAAAATGTATCAAACTGCTTGCTTTGTCACTACTTTATATTTTTTTTAAAAAAGATTTCAGAATAAACCACTCATTGCTGTAAATTTTTTAGAAAAACAAAACAGAAGCACTAGCATGAATTAGCATGTCACCTGGCTATGTATCAGAGGGTTTAATAAACAAAACTTAGCAGCGTACAAATAAAGTCTTGCTTTTGCTTTCTAATTTGATATGTTTCCTTTATAAAAACGCATAACTAGCAATATTGGAGACCACAGTATGTTCCTGGCTTCTCCAACTACTTTATAATAAGAATAACAATAATAATACTTTCCACTAATAGAGTTTTTCACCTAAGGATCTCAAAGTCCTTTATAAAGCTGGATACATAATAATTAGCATTTTATATTGTTTCATATGTTCACTGAACTAATTAATCAGTCTTCACAGTACAACTGGGAATTGCTGGGAAACACTATTATTCCCGTTTTACATATGTTGAAACTGCAACACAAAGGTGCAGTGACTTGCCCACACTTACAAGTCTGTGGCAGAGCCAGGATTAGCATTCCTGATTCCCAGTGTTGTGCTCATTCCTCAGGACTACATTGCCTTACAGGATTTGTTTTTTACCTATTTCTGAGACAGGTAAAATACCCATTTATAAAGCCACATTTTTAAAAAGTAGGTGACCACTTGAATATGCTAAAAACATGTATTTTAACTGTCTATCTACACTATTGCTTCCACTGCCACTGAATTACAAATGGGGCAATTAATTAGCCATGTGTATGTGTAATCTCTGGATTTGCACATGCAGTCATAGCAATTGCACATGCAAATGTGGGTGCAAAACTGCATACACGTTTTATGTGCACTAATCTTATGTGTTCCTTTTTTACCACCTATAAAGTCTCTGAGACATAAGCATAAAGGAAGATTGCTGAAGAAGAAAGAATGCAACAGTTTCATTTGTCTTGTGCCATGTGTGTAAAGATCGCTTTCATCTTCTTTAATTACTTTTCTGCAGAATGTCAGAAGTACACTTAAAAACATGGCACTTTGACCTCTGCAAAATAGATATGGGGGGGGGGGGGGAATCACTGTGACAGAAACTGCAGCATAATGATAGTTAATTGTAACTGCTGAGACCAAAGCTACATTCACAGTACATTTTATAGTGATTTGTATTGAATGAATTCAATTTATTGTCATTATGTTTCAACACCCTATTTGCAATAACCAAAACTACTTTGAAATGTATATTTAATTTCTTCTCTGAGGTGGCCTCAGCATATTCCGGGTTGTAGGATGAGGCCCTCTTGTGCTCCTGACCTTTGAAACCTACTAGAAAGTGATGTCTGTTGGGGCAACATGAGTGCCCTCCTCATAGCACAGAACATTCAGAACCAAGGTTATAAGAAGCTGTGTGGACTCCAACTGCCTATGTTCCTGCCATTCTGTAGCAAGCTGCAAGTAGACAGATCTTCCCTTCAAGCCAAGAACCTTGTGGGGAACGGTGCATTTACAAGATTTTCCTATTTCATTAATACCCATTTTAAAAAGTTTTTACTTAGTTTTAGATTCCTAGGCCAGCTCAATTCCAGGGCATAATGTCTGATCTGGACCCCAAAGGTTTGGAAAAATGTCTGGTGTAAATGGTGGATCTCATGCTCTCCCTCTTCCCAGAGTTGTGTGCACATACCTGCTGTCTAATGTGCCTTGGGAAAGGTCTTCTCCCAGACTGTTGTTTGGCATGCTGGGCTTTCACATGTCAGGCCTGAAAGGGCAGGCATGCTGGATCCAGGCTTTCCTGACATTTGAGATATTATGAGCTAGATAATTGGATCCACCTCAAGTCAGGGCATAGTTCCCCTGCCAAATTCAGCCTTTAAGCCCCCTCAGATTGGAAAGCAGAAACCTTCAGTTTCAGATCTGGTACCATCATCCAGAACCAAATCAATGGAACACTGTTTCTGATCCCAAGGCAGCTCTGGTGTGAGAGAAACTAACTTTGTTGTCTGTGTCTGTTGGTGCTAAGGCACACTCAGTGTCAAGCAGTTTCTCAGCAACGACCTGCTGGTACTATTAGTGCATCTCTCTCAGTACTAGTGATTATGTCAGCACCAGGAAGGCCTCTGTCTAAACTGCACCCTATAACGTCAAGCTCCTCTCAGATTCAAGGTCATACTCGGGCAGGGCATTGCAACTGTGGAGGCCTCAGGTCCTCTTTCCATAAGGATTAGTGGAGCTCAAAAGGAGTTCTTTGTGCAGCTGAAGCTAAGGGGCATTGATGGCTTGCCTCCATAATGTTTCCATCATAGAAATCTGCAGGGCTGCTACCTGCAATTCTGTTCAGACCTTTACTCAGCGTCACTTTCTTGATTTGGCATCCATATGTGATGCATGATTTGGGAAGACAGTTCTACAGTATTTGTTTCATAAGAACTCCTCGGCCTAAACTCTTAGAGGTTGTACTGCTTACTAGACTCTTACAAGTGGAAATATAAATAGGCCACCTCAGAGAAGAAACTAATATATGGAAATGATGACAGATATTTGCTGGCAGATCATGGCAATAGAAGATGGGTAACAGGTCTAAAGAAGTACTTCTGAGTTCCAGTGCATCAAGCATTGCAATGAACAGTTCCATTGTGGGCTCAGACTCACTCCCACTGATATCACATTCAAAACTTCCACCCATCTGCAGTAATATGACGTGTCAAAATCCCCTTCTTTGTGATTTTTTAAAAATTGTTGCACTGTCTAAAATTTAAGAAAGCAAATCTGAAGTTTTGAGAGCAGCAAGTGACTTATACAGATCTCTAAGGCTCTCTTGGAGCCTTGAAAATCCCTGTTTTCATTCAACCATTACTTGGAACCCAAGCTGAACTTTTCATTCTTGTGGCTGAGTAAAGCAATGTGGGACTGGCTTTGGAGCTCATCAGCCTCATTCTTAAGAATGACACTTTTTTCCTGCTCTCAGGATCTAAACATTGTATTTCCACACTGCATTCATCCCCTGTCAGGCCAGAGACTGAACTTAGCTCTCCAGCATGGCAACCCAAAGCACTCACCCTGAGTAGACAGGAATGTCTGAAATAATCTTATAATTTATTAACAGGATGGTCTTGTACACCACTTTGATTGCATATGCATTTAAGTATAATGTATGGTTTGAGGGTACTTTTTCAAGTAAATGTACATTTACTTTTGCAATCAGAGCTCTTTTGGATAAAACCTTCAAAATGAAGGTCCTATTTGCTTTGCCTGAACATTGAATATTCCATGGAATTTTGTGTAAGTGTAAGAGGTTGATCTGGTGACCTGACAAAACTTCCCCCACCATACACACTTCTGTGTAGTGTGCTGTACACTGGTTGTCCTCCTGTCCACTGACCTCCACAACAGAGATGGCTGCATTCTGTGGTGTTACGTGTATAAGACAAGTTCCTGCTCGTGCTGCTTTCACTGAGAGCAGAATTAGGCACTGTTCTGTAAAGTGCTTTGGGACACTTGGAGATGAACTGTGCTATAAATATAAATGATTATTATTTAACAAATAACCACTGAAACTTAGCTGACTAAGAGAGTAAAGTATGAGTAATTTGTCAGTACATTAGGATTGCTGGATACAAATATACATATTGACAAGCAATCTGTTATGGAAACTTTTGTGGTTCAACCCTACTTGCAGACATTCACATGCTTGTCACCAACCTATACATTTGAGAGGATGGCAGCAGCCTCTATGCTCGACCATTGTTCCTCCAAGATAGTGCTATAGTATAGTAATGAATCGGGCCAAACACTCAGGCTGACCACATCAGAGCTCAAAGATCTCCAAAGTGGGAAGAGATTTAACTAAAAGTGAGGGACAGTAGCCAAACAGGTACTATCCTGTGTCACACAAAGGAGCTGTACTGGTCCAGAGGATCTGGCTCCATGTATTCACTCTCTCATTTAGACAGACCTTTTTGTGATTTCCATATAGAAAGGCACCCAGATGCCCTCTATCCATGGAGAGAGAAACTTCCACTACCTCCCCCCCATATGCTCTTGCTCCCTCCATAAAGACTGCCCTTTTATTTCCTTTTATTACAAGATTGACCTTTCCTCCCCCATCAAGAAACTCAGCCTCATTTTAAGTAAACTAACGTAAATGTAATATAAATGGTTTATGATGTGAATAATATTATTTTCATTCTATATTCCATTTCCAACCTTCAAAGTATGAAAACTGTACTTGTATTATCATTTGTTTTATAGATAGACTATTTTTTGAGATGGTGGAAAGTCCCTAGTCTATCATTATATATATATATATATATATGTATATATATAGCTCTGCTATAAGCACAACCACAGATATGGAAAGCCTGCTTACAGCCAAAAAACCCACTTCACCTCTAATGTCACTGGTACAAATCCAGCCTAGTCCACAGTACAGTATCTAAAATAGGGCAAATGCTGGGAGAAATAATTCATGAATATTTTTGTAAATTCTGAATCACGTTTCAATTTGACTGTGTCCACACCCCTTTTATTTGCTTTCCACAAACACTCACATGAATTGTTTTTTGTTCACACAAATGTTTGGGAATTACTATTTTTGTCCAAAACTGGTTTTCACATGCAAACAAGGATATTCGTGACCAAATGTCAATATTTGCTACTCATGTCAGAAATGCTCATCCCCAGTTTATAATGTTTCAGTCATCTTATCAAGGAGCAGAAACAATACCATGTGACTAAGGTGACCAGCCATACACCACAAGTAACCAATAGCAAAATGTCAGATATAGCAGAAGTGAACAAACATCAAGCTGAGATACACTTGCATAAGTTGTTTCTTGAGCAATTATGAATAACAAATAAATTAGTAAAAATCACATAGTTCATAGATAATTCATTAACAGATAAAGAACTATATTCATTGGATAATTTGTTCACTGTGAATAGTGCCCAGCCATAGTGTATTAGTCTATCTTAGGGTTTTCTACAGAACCTATCACCATAATATCTGGGCAGTAATCAGAAGTTATATCTGAGGACTGTTTGATGGCCAATATCAAATGAGTTGTCAGCCTCAAACACTTTCCTGATAAACTAGATGTTCACATCACATACACAGCAAATATCAGAACTGGCACCAGACTTGATTGTCTCAGCAGAAAACTCAGGACAGAATGAGCAAAAGATTAAATTACTTATACATGTTTTTTTCCAGGTCAGAGCCAATGGACAGGATAATGTCAAAAAGCCTGCAATCCTGCAACATGGAAAAAGAGAAGACCTGAGTTTCCAGTGCAATCAACAAATCACCTTTCACCAGTGCTATGAAAAGGTAAATGATGTTATTTTTAAGCACAATGCACCAATCATAAAAATAAATATTGCATCATAAACATTCAGATATATCCAACCTTCAGAAATATATGTGTAAGATTGAACACAACACAATGTTATCCAGGTAAAAAATGTACAAGGAATCAGAGCTTTAATAAAAGAACCCAGGAAAACACAAAGAAAGGCCAGGTACAATTCAGTTCAAATTAAATTAATAGTTTTGTTACCCGGGGTTCTGCCAACCCAAAGCTCATGGTAACTTTACTTTGTGCAAGACAGTGTCAGGAAATAAGCCAAATGGAAACGTGGCCGTCCAGCCAATAGATGGACTGGTAGAAACAGCATAACACAAAAGTGCACTTACTGCAAAGCTATGCTTTACTTAGGCTCAAGCACTTACACACATCCACAACAAGTTAGTAAAACACCCCAACCCTCAACCCTTAATAATTACCGAAGTCTGAGGTGGCTTTCGAGTGGAAACAGCGATAGCTTTCCTGTTGGCCTGATCTTCCAGCTGTTGTTGGAGGATCCAGAAGCTGTGTCCAAGAAGAGATCCCAAAGAGTTCAAGCCTCTCTCCTCCATTTATCCTTGTTAGTAGACAATAACACATCAAGAAAGAGAAAAAAAGTTTCAAAAGCTAGACTTAAGGTCGCCAGAGTACTTAATTAATTAGATGTATTCCTACAGAATCTGCATATCTTGAGGCCTGGACAAATATCTCCTGGAGGGCATGAGTAAATAAGCTTATTAGTCTTTTCCTGAAACACAGATCCCAGCACATCCACCAGATCATCAGGGAGGGGTGCAAGGTCGGGCAAAGATTGAGCAAAAGACTCCCTCCCCTCCTGGCTTAGTCATGCAAAAGCTGCACAGGCCTGCAGAAAGGCCTACCAAATTTGGCTGCTATCAGCAACAAATATGATAATCAGTATTACACTATCAAGTGGTCCCTGGCCCTTTTACTGGTCTATCAAAATCTCCCGGTACAGTTTCAGCTGAATAAAACAAGGATTTTTTTTTTTAAACAAAAGTCAAAATGACATTCAAAACATTTCATTCAACCCAAAATAATTTTTTGGTTTTTGTCTCAGTGAAAGAAAAAAATCAGTTTCAGTTCAAAGCTAACTGAATGTTTTTTATTTATTTATTTTTCATTTCAGCCACCAAATCAAAAAGTAAATTATTTGCTCTGCTCTAATTAGAAACCCTGAGATGGGGAAAGACTTTTGTTACATTTCTGATGTTTTAACTATTGTTCTGTGACTAAGGCATAAAGTTCTCCCTATAAAAACAGATCTGTCTGTCTACCGTACGGCGATACTGAAGTAATAGCTTATCCATTATGACATGGAAAAAGAAAGCTTAAAGTGATTGGTGAAGCAGCACCAACAGTAGCAGTTTCAGCAGCAGCAACTACAACAGTAACAGCTTCACCAGTAGCAAATTATGCAGCATGACCACCATAATCATCAAGAAGACCAGCAGAGATTCTTGTTGCAGGAATAAGATGGGCTGCTCTGGGTGAATGAGGGTGGTGCCACATTTCCTTCCACCCCTATGGGAGGAGGATCCCTAACTAAAGTGGCATCTAAGCCTAGAGGTGCACATAGGGATCTCTGAATGTCTGATGATTGCACGTTGGTGGCTCCATGACCATTGGATGAGCTCTATGCCTGACTAGGAAGCCTCAAGCAGTATACTGAGTGATGGATCATACTTCTGAAGGTTATTATGAATTACACGAGGCAGCCATATTGGATTGACCAGGGCTCATGAAGGAAGAATGTCACAGGAATTCTGAACAGAAAAGTTTGCCCTGGCTCTCACTCTTGATCATTGATTCTTGGATCTCTTCAACTGGTGGTTAAAGCTAGAAACATGTTACAGTGAGGAGTTAGTGCAGTTAGTTGTCCTGGAACAATTCTATATAACACTGCTGGCTGGACCCAAGGAGTGGGTTTGTCACTATCAGGCAAATACCTCAGATGTAATGGTACATCTAGAGGAGAAATTAGTGGGGGCCAGTCTGGAATGCAGGACTAGAACCACGCCTGGGAGGTAGGTGTCAGAATGCCTATCGTGTCTGACAAACTGTCAATTCTTTTGTGAAGGGACTTACACATACCATCTGGAAGATTCTTTGTGGGGTGGGAGGTTTCCCACTCAGAGTTTCCATGCAGTTTTGTGTGGTTCAGCTAAGAATAAACTAGTCAGCTGGACGTATGCCCCCAGAACATGTCCTGATTGTGAGCAAAGGGATAACTGCTAAATATGGGACTTGTATCATTCCAACAGCAAGAAGCTCCCTCCTTTTTGTTTTGTTTTTGTGGGCAGCTGGACCATGACTACTGCTCCTGTCCGTCTATGAAGAGTGACCATGTGTTGTTCTGTAGCTCAGGATTTCTCTGTTGTACCTGAGAGGTATGAGATTCCAATACTAATAGAGATTGAAGTTCAAGAGCTAGTAGACTAAGGCTCTAGTCAGATGTGCATGTAGGAGAAGCCTGTGATCTCGGATGTACAGAGATCTGACAAGACATTGTATATTGGCTATATCTAAAGAGACATCTAGCTACCTCACCCCCCCATCCCCCATTTATGGTATCAGTGAATGGCCATACCTCGGGGATGATTGTGGCCATTGCCCAAAGGTTGTCTTAATCTATGGTGTTAGGTGGCCACTGGGTCCAGTTAACTGACTTTTGAAGGAACCATCTCAGGAGCCATAGATCTAAACTCCAGCACATCTGCTGATAGACAATTTGAGGAGGTTCTTCTCTTTAACAAACCAAGCTTTTTGTCCCACCTCTAGCACACAGTAGAAATGACAGAAATGTCACCTCATCATAAAAGGGTCCCAGGTGATACACAAAGAACCAAAGAAAAGGATTCTTAAAAGCAAGATGATTCAGTGTGATTTGAGTTCAACAGAGTGACCCATAGAAGGGGTAACGATGTTCAGATTGTTTCTAGCTCCACTAATTTCATATAAGAACAATAGAATATATTTTTTAGCTACCTACCTGAGTTGTAGGTTTGGGTTACTGGTATTGGTGTGTCCCAACTCAAGTTCCCGCTAGTGTACTCCAGGGAAATGACATAAAAGCAGTAGCTCCAGGAAAAGGAGATGAGACCACCTGGAAAAAGTCTGGTCTCTAAACCTGCAACTTTGGTCTAGCTGAGAAATCCTGAGCTGATATTTGTGGTAGAAGCCTCATTACTTGGGTCTTTTGTTGCATTTCTAATGTTTTGTGGACTGTTGCTCTGTGGCTGGGATACAAAGCTCTTCCTGAGAAGAAAAGGAATGTGACTGGCTGACTGACCCTATGTATTAGGTGCTAAATAGCTCCACTACCCTACCATACCCAGTCCTGCAAACTGCTGAGTGACACCTGCTTCCAAATTACTTCAGCAGGAATTCTGAGTGCTCTCAGCTGCCCCTGAAGACAGTTAAGGGCACCAAATAGAAGGCACTCAGTACTAGACTGGGTGAATAATGGATTTTTAATTAGCTGGCAATTCCAAAAAAATTGGGGAGCAAGGGAAGAAAATCATTTTGTGTTGACCCAAAAATTGAAAATTTTCAGCAAATAAAAATATTTAAAAAAATCATTTCAGGTCAAAGAAAATGTTTTAATTTTGAGTGTTTCTTTGAATTTTTCAAATAAAATTGAAGAAAATTTCAAAAACAAAAGTCATTTAAAACTTTTCAAAATGTTTAATTAAAAAAATGCTGAAATGAAATAAGTTTCTTTTTCAGAATATTTCTTGGGGTAGGGGGCTGGTTTTGACACAATTTTGTGAAACTGACACAAATGTGCAAACCATTTTGGTGTCACCATATCTGCATTTTTTGCTGGAAAAAAGTGTCAGCTGAAAAATTTCACCCAGATCTACTCAGCACCTTGAAAGATTGGGCCCTTTATTACCAGTTCCCCTTGATTGATCTCCGCTGACTTCAGTGGGAAATGAGAGTACACAAAAAAGTCTCCCTGAAGACACTTAGCATCTCCCAGGATGAGATTAATCCTAACAGCATTGGAAATAGCTGAACTCTTCAGAAAACTGGTTTTCAGGTAAGCAAAGAAGCAGCACATTAATACTAGAGGTTAGGGGAGGAGGCCCTGGAATTGCGATCTTTAACTGAGAGTGAAGGTCAGTTAGACTGTTATAATGTAGAAAAGCTATATATGTATTTGGTGAGAAACTCGGTATTTATATTATACTCTGTCATAGAAACAAGGAATCTTAGACTTTAAAGATGAATATGTCTTTTTAGTCCTTCTAGTCCAACTCTTTGTCAGTACAGAACTGTTCCTATAGCACTTTTTAATTATAATACTTAGCTTTTACTCAGCTACATTTTCTAGAGCAGCGGTTCCCAACCTTCTCAAGTGTGTGGACCCCTTTTCAATCTCCAAACATTTTGTCAACCACAACATGCTACTAGTTTTATTTGAAACTATATATTTCCTTGGTTAGGATGTTATTATTTTTCTTTTCCACACCCCCCTGTAGTAGCCTCGTGGACCACCAGGGGTCTGTGGACCACAAGTTGGGAACCGCTATTTCAGACCATGTCTATACTGATGGCGGCAAATTCACCGCCACCAGATCGATCTTTCTGGATCAATTGAGCAGTCAGTGTAGACCCACTCAATCAATCAGAAAGTCGATGCTGGTAAACCACCCCCTCAAGTAGCGTAGCGCTGCGTCAGCGGGACCGCTGTTCCCGTCGGCACAGCGCAGTGTAGACACCGGGAAGCAAAGCAGTCAACATGAGTTACGCAAGCTACTCTGCATAGTTTGCGTAACTCCTGTTGACTGCTGCCGAGTTTCCAGGTAAGTGTAGACAAGTCCCTAGAATGTCAAATCTGGTTTTAAAAGACCCAAGTAATGAGGATTCCATCACTTTTCTAGGGAGATTATGCCAATGACTAAGACATCTCTAAAGAAGTTGTTCCTAATAACCTGTCTAACCTGTCTTTTTATTAGTTCCATTTTTTTCCTCTTAGTTACATGTCTGTGTATCACAGCTCTTTCCCTCTTGCTGTTTATACCTTACAAACATCTGTAGACTGTTTGCAGGTCCATCACCTTCCCACAGACACACTCTTCATCTTCATTTACCCAGCCTATAGAGAGTCCCTTAAAATTTCTTCAAAAATCAAACCTTTCAACCCACTGATCATTTTGGTTGCTCTTCTCTGAACTACTGTCAGTTCATCAACTAATGTATGGTAACATGCCATTTTCTGTGCCAGAGAATTAATACAAATTAGTCTTTTAATCAAATGTGAAATATTAACTCTGATATACACAGAGAAATATGGGGTATATTCACTGCTGAGTTACATCCCACGTGATCCTACTGAGCCAAGCCCATTCTTAGTGTAACTCTGCTAAACTCAATAAAATTTCATCAGGTATGAATGTTGTCCATGGGGATTGTACAGGGATGTATGTCATTGATAAATTTGATCCATTTAAATTCACATGGCTGAGGCTAAATGAAATTCAGTGTCACTAAGAAAAATGTGCTAATGGAAAGAAAACATTTTTTCTGAACGAGTGATCATTTCTGAGTAAGCCTCACTTTTGGTTTAAACAGATGAATATTGATTTGTTTTATAACTCCAATTATCACATTAAAGGCAATATTATAGGAAGAGATTGAACTGTGCTGCTAGAACCATTGTCACAAAATTTCACTCTAGTGGCCTAATTTTCACAGGGTATGAGTAGAGCGGAGCAGTTTGCATTGTTTGTGTGGAAGCTGAAACCACTCAGCTCACCAAGCTGTGATCTGAGTCAGATCAGCATATGAATCTATAAAGCTAAAATCCCATATGATGCTATATATTTAAAAAATTTTAAGATATGATTTTTTTTCCTATGTACATCTCGTGCCCTTCAATTTACCGATGATAGTGGGCCAGGTATCACATGCAACAAATTGATAGAGCCCTGCGCAGACACAAAATTTGTATCCACATCCAAACCGCAATCCACAAAAATGGTCCCTGGATATCTGCAGATTTGCAAGGCTCTAGATATAAAATTTTTATCCGCATCCATCCGTGATCCACAAAAACTGTCCACGGATATAAAGCAGATATCCACAGATTGTCGGGGCTCTACATTGAATCAGAAGTGTCTATGCCATAGCCAAATTAGGAAATGGTATCTGTAAATCAGGTCTTCGTAGAACTGTAAAATAGCTTGCTAGTGTAAAGTACTAGTTAAAGGGTTTCACCCCTGCAGACTTGTACTCTGATCTGGCTCCGCTCACAATCTAGTGAGATGAATGGTTTCAAACTCCATATAATGCCAACTGCAGAAGAAGGTTCCCAGAGGCAATCTACAGCCAAAAATAGTCTTTAGCTAAGAGGTGATGGGAGAGGTGGTTTAAGGTGTTTTATTACAGAGGGAGGAGTTAAAAAAAACGACCAGGGAGGTAACCACACAGTTTTTCCACTGTAGTTGGAGAATAACCAGAAGGGCTGATGCTATCAATTTTATTTTTGGGTTCTTTCAAAGCTCAACATTTCACATCATGCTTCAAGCAAAAATTGATTTTCTGTTCAAATAAAAATAACTCTGAGGTATAAAAACTATCTTTATCTTAAATACTGCAGCACAACAGTATTATTATATTACAGTGTTATATCTTACATATGAGATATAAAGAGCCACTATTTCTAATTAATAAGCCACTACTTGATGTTTGTAAATTTCAGTGTCGTGTTGATCCTAAAGGGAAAACAAACTCCACACTCTAGAGCTTCCTTCTAGCATAGAATCTGTCCTGGAGGTTTCTGCACTCTTCCCAGTCAGCTTTGTTACATGTAAAGAGCTTCCTGTTGCTACATGAAAACTGTATTTCAGTCTGGATCTCTGAAGACAGGGTAGGGATGAAGCTGGTGATCATGTTTATTTGCATTCACGCAACTCGGTCAGAAACTTAAGGCAGCCAAAATAACCAAGAGTCTGATCTAGTTAGTTTGTGCAATACCTAGCACAATCAAAATGTCATCCGTAGACGGTGGTTTTAAAATAAATCACACGAATCTTTGAAGTATACATTCGTGTCATAAGCAGAAGGCGTTATTTAGAGTGATATACTGGGGGAGGAGGGGCAGAGAAATTTTACCCATAAATCTTTGGAGCATAAAACAGAGGGAATGGTGGTAGGATCAGTTCCTTTCTATGCTTTCCCGTGCCAGAAAATTAAACCAGTCACTACAGTGTATAAAAGGGAAGGAGACAGTTTTCTTGTTAAACTTCAAAATGGTTCCTCCTTTTACATCAGCTGCTAAGTGAATATCAGACATTTTCATTTCCCTCCTTCCCCGATTCTGCTCCCTGACACTCTGTAAATCCAGAGGAGATCCACAGACTTCGCTGAACGTCTTCAGAACCAAGGGTCTGATCCAAAACCCAAGTGAGTAGAAAACTCCCTCTCACCCCAGTGAGCTTTGGATCAGGCCCTTACAATGGTGTCACTGAGAACAGAATCTGACTTTTAGACTGTAGGAACCTCTCCAGATCTTGGTGCTCTGTAGTGGTCCTGGTTGTTGTGAAAGGCCCAAACCCCCATAAAATACAGTAAGTTACATGCCTTGATTTTTAATCAGTTTATTGGCCGCATATAGCCGTCTAGTGAAGACCAAGGAAACATTAAGGCGCTTTACCAAAGAGATTCCCAGCATTCGCACACTATCATAAATAGATCCTCATTTATGTCACAAATTGAAAGATGCAGTAAGAACTGTACTTTTCCTAAGATGTTAATTGTAGTATTGAATAGATTTCAGTTGCAAGGCTGAGAAAGAAGAATAAGTTCTTGCATGTGCCTTCTCGCATATCCCAGTTTTCGGGCGGGCTGGCTGTATAATGAGCGCTCCTAAGGAGAGAGAAATGAGTCGATGGTGGTTCTCTCCAGCTGTCCCTTCAAAACTATTCTCTCTCGCTCTGTTTTCCTCACACTGCTGCTCGGATCGCTTCAGATTTCCAGACGGAGAAGTGTGTCAAACGCGGGTCTCTCCTGTGTGGCTTTTCTGTGAATTGGTTGTCAGCTCTTCTGACGCTGCTTCAGAGAAACGCTTGCCCACCTTTGAGATCTCGCTTTCACATCTTACTGATTGCCTCAATATATCCACAAAACACAACTCTTCTTTTTGTCTTCCGCAGTCAGATCGGTTCTTTCAAGTGCATACTTAGGATTTTCTGTGGTAAAGAATCCATCCCTACCGACCCAACGCTAGCCAAACACGCCTAAAATATAGTGACATATTTCAGCAACTTTTAATAGCAATGCAGCTGCAACCGGAAGGGTTAATTAAGTAATTAAGTAACCACAGAAAAGCGCACGACCAATGTGATACTAACATAAATTAGAACCCCTTTCAATCAATAAAAAAATTAAAATTAAATAAATAAATAAATAAAATATATTCAGGACCTGCTGAATTTTACTCACAAATTATTTTCCATCGTTTTTCAGTCCAAATATATTATTTACAGTTTTATAAATCATAGGGAAATTCCAGCTAACATTCACCACCCATCTTCCCAAGAAAGTTAAATATTAGCACAAATAGTGTTCTAGGTATAGCGTCTGGTCAAATGGCCAAACAGAAATTGCTTTTCTACTTTCTTCATACGAAAAGCTTAAGGCAGGAGATAAAAGACCTTCTTTAGGAAGTGTATTGCTGTAAATTCTGACCACCAAGAGCTGCAGATGTTAAATTTAAGAATGGCCAAAATATCAACATTTTAACTGCAACATTCTGAAGAGAAGGAAAAGAGGAAAAAGGAAGGTCTCAAAACAGCCACTGCCTGCTGCACGCCCTCTGGTTTCACTGGTTAGGGTGTCTGCGGGAGAGAGATAAGACGTGGGTGCAAAAACTAAGCTAGTATTAATTATTTAGAGAGAAGTATTTGCCACTTCGCAGAAGTGATAATACTATCTGTGGGTCTCGGCTGTTCGAAGAACAGGGCTGCAGTGGAAATGTTGCGAGACTTTCTGGTATGGTCATTCTTCACTTCATATGCCATAACAATTAAGGTATAGACAGAGCAGTATTCAGTGCAAAATATGAACTTCGGACAAGCGCTTCATTTTCAGAGCTCCTCTAACGTATTCCTTTTAAAAAAAACCAAAAACCAAAAACGTAAGTAGTGGGTCCCCAAAGATGTTGTAGGACAGAGACATCCCATGACTTTCTATCTCAACTGGGTATTCCAGGCAAGAGCTCAAGAAATGTACTTTGTGTCCACTGCAAACCTGTTTTCTGATTAAAATCAAGGCTACCTACAGACGATTAAAATAAACTCAGCTACACCGTCGATGTTAATTCACGCTTTAAGGGAAAGAGATATTTAAATGACAGAACTCTGGCTCTCGAAGAATGATCTACCAAAATGAAAGTCTGAAATGGCAAAACACACATTTCGGTTTTAGTGTTGCAAGAGGAAAAACTTAAATTATTTCAATTAGCTACTAGATCTTGAAAGTTTCACTTATTTTTCAGCGCGTTACAAGTTAATTTCCTAATAGGCGTCATCATAATTTCTGGCTTTTTTAATGTCCAATATACCAGAAAGATACCGATATTCTCCACATGTGAAGTTTTAGCATTTTTCGACAATAATTGCTCATTTTCTGAAAGCCAAGACCTAAATAGGAAGCAGCTTTGAACACACTATTTGCCCAAATTTCTTGAGCCTGTGTCATTTGCTGAAGTACTTTTAGTGTAAAAATACTTCATTTTCACTATACCTTCTTTGCACCAGTCTTGATGGAGTTATATTGTTGACGTCACTGGGAAGTCAAATAGTCAGGTATTTGATATCCGGTTTATACAGAGTCATCACACCGACAAAAGTGTCTGTGTCTCTACATCTATTTCAACATTTCTGTTAAAATCTGAAGTAATTCTGTACTTTATATTAAATGTTAAGTTACTCTTTTTGTGCCAGGGAAAAAATAAAATAAGAGTATAGGGAGACACACTATTTTGAACGTTTGGGCAGAGGAAATGTTTACCATATGGGTCCATAATATGCAATCCTCGTGCGCCCCAAGATCCACTGGAAGAATGTGGCTTCCAGCTCGTAAATCCTAATCAGAGAATCAGTTGGTGACTTTCTTTTATTTAGTCAGATAACTGGCATAAACCAAAATTAAAATCTAATCCGTTATACAATGCAAAGGGCACTGGAAACAGCAGTCATTCTGCAAAGTGGTACCTGTGCTGACCTTTGCATTGATAAACAATTTAATTCTTTAGTAGCTAACAAAGATAATCTTTATATAATTATACCACGATAGAAACATAACATCTGTAAAATGTCTGTAAAAATGAGTCAGCATTAAGAACCATGTGAATTCTACATGCAAATCTACGCAAGATTTAATATGAGACGAACAGGAAACCGGTTACCCTACTCAAAAAAATATAATCAAAACTATAGCTTTCATGACATTTCAAAGTAAAAGTGACCTCATGAAATGAAATGCTAAGAAATCTGGCATCAATAGGATGGTTTGCATGTTTACCTTCTTTCAAACAAGATGTCCAACAAACAGATATTTAGTTGTTCCCAGCAGTCAAATATTTTGACAGGAAGAACCAAAGGAGGAGACAAACAATATTTCCGTCTGGAAATAAGCATTAACCACATTGTATTACTAGTTCTTTAGTACATGACTGTTTTTCTCCTCGGCACATGTGCTTTATTATAAAAATGATATATTTCAAAAATCACATCCCTGGTTGAGTGTTGTGACGAATGTTCCAAAATAAGAAAGGGGGAAAGGCTTAAAGACCCTCCTCCGCCACCAACAAAAAGGGAGATGCTGACCAAATTCTAATCACTGCATTTCTTTTATATGAATTCTCATTACTTAGAGTAATATATGATTAATTCAATATATAGTGCAAGCACATTTTAAAATATCCGCTGATTTACTTAAGTAAATCATACAGATCACCCTTTGTAATTACATGTACCTTTGTTTTAAAAGCGATTTTGCTCCGGGACAGAATCTAGTTCCTCGTACTTACCTTCTCCGAAACTTTATTTTACGTCATTTGTTACCCTGAAACGTAATAATAGGTTTACTTCATTATATTATACCTTTTCATTCCTACAATATATCACAAGGACTAACTATAGATTCTTAACATTTACAGATTGACTTTGCTGATCAAAGAAATATCAAGCACACGAGTGAAACAAAAGCTTTCAGGGATCCGATTTAATGCACATAAATCATCCAATCCTAAATAACCTGCTCGGACGTGCTTGATTTGTGTGGTGGTAAAAAAAAATGAAAAAAATATTAACTTATACAGCTCTGTGACCACGAGAAGCCTACAGACAAAATCATCTCGGGCAGAACTGTGTTAACTGGAAGTTGCTGGTTCCTTCAGCTTCACCGTGAGGACAGAGCACTGAAGCGCAGACTTCTGTCCATTTCCTCTGCAGGTTTCCCCAAACCACGTTTTTCAAGCTTTTTTTTTTTTTTTTTTTTTTGCGTGCTGACTAAAACTGATGTCTTGGAAGCGATTCGGTTTTTCCAATTGCCTTTGTGCGAGCCCCGTTCAGGACTCTTTAACCCTTTGGAACTGAGAAGTAGGTGCAAGGCTTTATTCCCCAGAGCTGCTCCAGGTCCCCGCCTCGTGGAGCTTTCAGGGGTTGAAATAACAGAAGAAACTTCAGGACTCCCGGAAAACTCCAAGCCTTATTAAGTAAAACTCTCAGGAATTGATTCAGATCTTGGAGCACTATCTATTTCGGTTAAGACAGAGCCTCGGGGTGTCGGATTATGTTAGCAGACATAACGAAAACACCTACCGCTATTACCCACCCCTCCCCCTTGTAAATATATCCGATCCCCTTCCGAGAACGAACCGTACTCACAAAACCCTCTCAGCTGTATTTGACATTTAGAAGAAAAAGGAGAGGTTGAAAATTGAGGTTTCTAACAATCTTTCTCCGTGTCAGGGAATACTTTTTTCCCTTTTAAGAGTTTACAGCGATTAAATTTGCTTTGCTTAGTGTGTATCCCGAAACTAGCATGACACGCTGACCCAGACCTGGAGGTGTAACAGTTGCGAATTTTCCTATTTTAGGCTACACTCTTATAAAGCATGAGCTAAGAAACACTGTTTGGATACATGCCATTTCACTGGGAAAAAAACCTATTTGTTCCTTCCCTGCCCCCTCCCGAACCCCGAAATTAGAACTGACGTTTGCTGTTCTCGTTTCAGTTGTAGATGAATAGGAGGTAGATTTCAATCGCAATATAGAAGTCTCGCTGATTTCATACTAAGAAGCGAGACTGAAATGTAACCACTTCAGGAAACAATGAGCTATTAAAAGCTATTAGTAAACAGTGCCGACTCAAATAAACATCGTTGTTCTAAAAGTAATTTTTTTTAAGGAAAGAAAGGTCCCGAATCTCAATCGAAGGAAATTGGATTTGATCTCCTTGACTGATCCTGAAATTGATACTTTACTTAATGTGTTTGTATTTTGCCATGAAAATTATAAGAACTTGCAAAAAGATGTAACAAAGGAACACTACAAAGTAGTGATCAGACATAGTAAATCTCTGTTGAGAGATTTACAGTTTGGCGTTTCTGTTTGATTGCTCGTGCTAACAACATGATTAAAAATAATAAAATAAACAAGCAAGAAAAAAAACAGAAAGGTTTTCCAAAAGGCGGAGTTTCCGAGGGTATTTCATCTGAACTCTTTTTGTCATTTTAAATACAAATGGAAGCGGAGTCTGACTGATTTCCTTAGACGCTCGGCTCGGCATGAGTGGACGAGAAGTGTTATCATATGTACTGATCACTTTGATCAAACTGTTAAAATGCGATATCTCGCTTCCTCAGTGTTCAACTGTGTGTTCAACATAGTCTTTTTAACTATGTCCAACCTCAGTTCAAACATGAATAAACTATCAACCTTTTGGTATATAACCGTTGTAAAGCTTGTATTAAAGGGTATTAAACAAGGGGTACGGAAAACAATATGGTAAGAAAGAACTTTTGGTTGTGAACTTTACAGACTCCCTACGATATTAAGAAAGGAAAATTGTATGTATTATGTAATAGCTCGTACCTATAAAAAATCCATTATCTGATTAGCAAACAATTCGAAACCCTTCTGAAAATGAAATGTCATTCTTCTAATTACCCCCCTTTCTAAGCTTGGAGGAATTTATATTTGCTTAAATCAGCTTTTTACTAACAAATTAGCTACTGACATTACCTTAAATTGCATCTATTCTGATTGTACTGAAACCTGCAAGTATGAAGGCTGTTTTGACAAGAATGCAAGATATGAGACGAGAAACTGACTCCATGTAACTTTGTATGCAGTGCTGTAGCTCTGTTGCTCCCAGGATATTAGCGAGATAAGGTGGGTGAGGTAATACTTTTATTGGAGCAACTTCTGTTGGTGAGAAAGACAAGCTTTCCAGCTACCCAGACCTGAAGAAGAGCTTTGTGTAGCTAGAAAAGTTGGTCTAATAAAAGATATTACCTCACCCACCTTGTCTCTCCATCTAACTTTGTTTATCTGTAAACAGGGAACTAGCAACCACCAAATAAAGTGCTTGCAGAAACGGTCGAAAAGAGCTCCACCCAAAAGATCCGTTGCTGACCGTAAGAACTGGCGTGTGTACAAGTTTGCAAGCTGGCTGTTCAATGCTGACTCAGAACAGCAATGTAGGTCACAACGAGTTTCCGAAAGTTATCTAAATTCGAACAATTAAGCTTTTCTTTAGAGACTTCTAAAGCGCTGTTGCAACATTTCTAAATGCAGTGCTTTTTACTGAAGTTCAACCTTCATCTGAACAATTACACTGAGTTTGTAAGCCAGTGTTTGGAGTCTGCATGCTTGCTTTTTTGCTATTCGCTCATTTAACCTTCTGTTTTTATCATCCTCTGTCAATTCCCATCACAATGATCCATTTCATTTGTCCTAAAGGCATATTTTAAAAGTTGATCCCATGAATCACACTCCTTTTTCATGAATTTTCAGAAAAAGCATTAAGTGATATGCCTAACAACTGTCCATCCAATTCTGGACTCTTACCAAGAACGTTTATTCATCGTTGACTCATTAGTTTTACTCTTTATTACCATCATTAAGTGTTCATTGAATTAATCGTACACGTTATTTAAAAAACTGTTAAAGACCTGCACCTTCTGAAACGGCGTTCACTCTACACATTGAAGGAAATCAGTCTTCTGAGTGACACCGAACATTGCCTATTTTCAGATTTATTTTTTTTTAACCATAGCAGGGCAGAAAAATACCCAAAGTACTAAGGAAAAGTTCCGCGAGGATGAGCAAACTGTCGGCTGCTGCCGAAATAGCTGCTGCAGCAGCCATGGAGAGAGCGGGTGATCTTATTCCCAAAAGCAAAGCTGTAAAGAAGATAAACCAGGATACATGATAAGAAAATAACCACAATATTTGTTTTTATTTAACTGTTGTTCAGAGTTTTCTATTATTACAAAAGTGAGCCACAATATCAATCCCCTCCGCCACTTTGCATTAAGGTGAGTGTGTGCGCGCGCTTGTGTGTGTGGACTGAAAGTGACTATTGTATTTTTTTCAAGAAAATAGTAATAGGAAAATAATTCGTTGTAATGTAGCATAAATAGTAGGAAATCATCTGGCCTGATATCGCACGACAGGAAAGAAAAAATCTCCAAATCTCACCCGGTCCACAATTTCTGTTCAAACGCAGTGTCTCTCTGCTTGTCCACTACAACTTTTTTTTAGAACAATTATATCATTCGGTTTATTAGCACACAATCGTTTAGCCTCACTTATCTCCTTCAAATCCTTTCTAATGTGCATAAATATACATATATGGCCTTGGTGCTAGCAGAAAGGAATTTTCCGTCTAGACATAAAAGGGTGCCAATCCTGCAGTTTCATGAATGTTTCTTAGAGGTAACGAAAGGCAGCAGCAACTTCTTGCTGACCCACGGTAGGAACTTAGGGAGCGCTTTGCAGTTTCAGACAAATCCGATGCTCGGCCCCTTTGCCTCGTTTACGCTCAAACTCTCACGTAGAGCGAACCTACCACGAGTGGAGCCATGCCATCCAATGACCGCTAAGGGTCGGGCTACAAGAAATTCCCTAAAAGCACATATTATTTCAGCTTGTTAACAACATAGTTATACCCATGGAAAGATCCCACGTCCCATGTGACTTCACGGGTATCAACTTAACTTGAGTCAGTTACTTCGCTCACTGGTCTGCTTTCCTAAACTATTTTAGTCCAAATGTGGAAAAATTAAATGTGTAGCAGAAAGAAGGGGAAGAGGGGTTAGAAACCGAGAACCCTTACGACCAAGCTAATTTGATTTAGTTTCTCTGGAAGGCCCTCTTGCAATATGCCTTGTTTATATTCAACACAGAGATGTTGGCCTTGGGCCACAGAAGTGCAGTTTCATTTCTTGGATGGTGGAGGAGTCATAACTTCAAGATCAGTTTTAAATGGAAGGTCTAAATAATATCTCAGCAAACACATTGCCATTAACCCTTCAGGAACCTCCCCTGACATACTCCCCTCCCCTCCTATATGATCGGAATGAAAAAGAGAACTGTTGCTTATTCTCAGTGCACCTGCGGAGAGGAGAGAGACTGTTCTATGGGTCTTAGCAATGCTGCTTCTCCTTTCCTGCGTACTAATCTCCAGCGAATTTGCAATGGTAGGGTTGTAACAAATTTACTTTAGAACTCTTTGTAGTAAATCAGATGTGTGTGTCCCAATATTTAAACATGACAGGCAATGGAAAAGAACATAGATGTGGCAGCAGTGGGCACGTACTTGTTATAGCTGAGTGAGTGACACACAGGGAAATCTATTCCTCTATATATAAAGCACAACCTGGATGCGAGCTCGAGTCCCTGCGAGCTGGGAGAGTCGCTTTTCTCTGCTGCTGCTGCTGCTGCTATTCATGGCAAGACAGCACTAAGCAGGCACTGGGCAGGCTGGTGCTCTCCTCAGACACGTGATTGAATCTGATCTCTGGCGCTGCTCAGTGGGGTGGTGGAGGAGGAGAGGAGGAGGTCGGAGTGTTGTGTACTTAAGGTCGCGTGTGTGTGCTGGGTTTTTCTCCCTCTCACTCGGAGGAGTAAATGCCACTGCTCCGCCTTCCCCTTTTCGCAATGTTGACGCAATCTATAAATAGTGGAACAAAAGGACCAACTTCCTCGCAGCTTTACTGAAACTGCACAAAAAAGGGAACGGGGGGTTGTTATTTTTATTTATTTTTTCTGGTTAAACAGCTGAATTTAAGGGGAATCTCGCTATTGGAAGATTTTTCTTCGCTTTCTCCTAATACTGGCAGCGTTCTGCAACTGGCTATTTTGCTTTACAGTGAAAAGGGTTTTTTTCCTGCTCTGACAGATCAGTAAGTGCAATTCAGATATTTCCTTTGGGGAAGAGGGGGGATTTCTACTCTTCTATCTGCTACATTGCAAAGGCAGAGGGATACAGAGGAAATAAGGCAAAACTGGGATTTCAGAGCGAGAGCTAAATCATAGTGGTTTGTTGTCACTGAACTGGAGGGGCATGCGAGTGTACGTGGGTCTCATACTATAGGAGTGTGTGTGTGTGTGGTGGGGAGCTGGGGCTAGTCGGGATATCAACTGTCATATATATTACAATAGATTATAAAAATAGCGATAGTTACTGCCGTTTACAGAACAAAAGCTGACGCACTAACCAATATTAACACAGGCTTTTGTTAGAAGGGAAGTGTGTGTGCGTGCGTGTGTTGGGGGGAGCTGCCTGAAGCAAGTTGCTGTGTTAAAAAGGGTATTAGGAGATTTGTTTACCGCCAGAGCTCATCGGCGTGTTTACTGCACACACGCCGTACTGGGCTCTACCCAATCTCCTGCCAGAGCTGGAGATAAGAGAGGATCTTCCACCTCTTCAAAATCACTCCGGATTAAAAGGGAGTGCATTTGTGATTACTCGTGGGATCTGCCTCCCCCAATCTGCACGGCACATTAGGGGCAGCTAATGCGGTGCTAATATCCTCCCACCCCAGTAACTAGGGGATCGGTGCAAGCGTAGGCAGCTACTGGCCAGGGAGAGAATTACATCATCCCCCTTGCAGTGATGTTACCTTTTGAGCTCTACAGGGTGAGAGATCATGGAGTCAGGACATTGCTCTCACAGAAAGCGGAGGGGAAGGGGGCAGTGTGTTTGAGGGGGTCCCAAGCACGCAGAGACAAGCAGCCCAGGCACGCGCGCCCTCACTCACAGCCCAGTACTTACTGACCGTCCAGAACCTAGTGTTTACAGTGCTCACACAAGCGTATTGTGACGTCATGTGATTGACAGCCAATCCCTCCAGCCCGGCTCTGTCCAGAGCCTGACAACCGATTCTATATTAAGAAAAGAATGAAGTCACCGCCACCCTGACAACAGCAGGCGGCCCTTCCGCGGGCTCCCTCCCACCTTTCTCTCTCCATTGGAGCCTGGAGGAAGCCGCTCTGGCTCTGCAGTATGAAGGGAAGATGAGGGCTCAGGCTTCCACAGCCCCTCAAGAGGAAAGTGCTCAGTGATCCCCACTTCCTTCCAGGCAGCCAGCAGCAGGAGGGCGGGGGAAAGGGGGAGGAGACACTGACCAGCCCTGTTGAAAAGGAGCCTCCTCCCATTGTGCAATAATATTCAGGAGTTACAGCGGTTTTGTTTAGCTAGGGAGGGGACAGACACCAGAGCCAGTCTTGCACAAGTCCTGTAGCCTGGCTGCAGCCTCTGCAACTCATGGGCCAATTTCTCTCATCCTATATCTCTTCCACCTTCCATCTGTATCCATTACATGGCTCCCAACACCCAGTAACTGAGCGGCAACAGCTTGGCAGAAGGAATAGTCAATAGGTCGGAAATACAGCCATGAAAGGACTTGTTACCCATAAAACCAACATCGTTTTATTAAATAGCAGCCATCACCATAAGGAAAGAATTCTAGTGTGCTATGGCATATCCAAACCACTAAACGTACCGATGTTTGGGGTCATTCCTGTACAATACTGGAGGTTGGGTTCGTTTGTTTTTTAATAAGGGTGGGGCTCCGCTCTCAAATCGATAAGCAAACTTTTGACAGTCACACAGTAGCTTTTCTGTATTTGGAGAAATGGGGGATGGGTACTAACTGGGCCCTGTTTTTCTGAGTTTTCTGAGTCTGGAACAAGGTTTTAAATTATCTAGTTTCAGTCATATCAAAACAGCAAAATCTAACTAGCAAATCATGCTAGTTCTGTTTGTTTAACTTTCCTCTGTTATAACAAGAGAAAGAAATCTGGTCACCCAGGCTTTGCACAAATCTGAATAGCTCTGAAATATTCTGATAGTTCCCAACATGTCTGTCTTTTGGTAATATGTTCAACGAAATGTGAATCACAGGTTGTGTGTTTTAAAGGTTCCAGAAAATGTACTAATACAGTTCAGGATTTAGTAATAAACAAGTACAAAATCCATTGTTTTGCTGCTAGAATTAAAAGCATTGCTTACTGTAAAGTAGCTTTGTTGTAAAACTAGATTTCTAACATTTGAAATATTTACCTTAGTATCACAGTTAACACCATGTTTGGGTACTTTACATAATAATGATTAATTTACATTGGACATTTTAAACAAATATTGTGTGTTCTGGAAGCAATTTATCATAAGAGATTTAAGTTTTATTTTTGGACCCAGAACAGTTAAACTGCTGTCTCAGATATTTTATACCCAATTATGAACATGGTAGAGCATACAGGAAATCATCCTAGTGTTGCAAAATTCCTAGGAATATACTTCTGAAAATGCATTACTATACAAATGACAGGAACTATGACACTTACTGGCCAGTCATAGGTTTGTGACTAGTAGACGATAAATGGTACACCTTAGTTCAAAAGTTAATCACTGCATAAAATAAACATTTAAAAATAATAGAAAAGCATGTTTGAATACAGAGTGAGTCCAAAAATTAAACCTCACATCCTATCCTGTTTTTTCCTATTTTATCATTTTAACATTATAAGATTAGCAAAATACTGCAATGTATACTTGAGATATCCAAGGCAATTTTTCATTTATTACATTTGTCAAAATACTGAAGCAGTACTTACCCACTGCAAAGTCAATAAATCCATATCACACTAAAAACAACAAAAAGTGTTTTACAGACAGTGATATTTGGTGAAAAAAACATTTTTTCTCTAATGCAGTAACCTAAAAATACAACTAAATAATAAACATTTACCCAGTAGAAACTGTAAGAATCATGGACTTCGGTTTAGTGATACACGCAGTTTTTAACTTGTTGATGATTTTGGTTTCTTCAAAGTGTATTACTTTTTGAAGTTTGGGTGGTTTCTATTTGTGCAAAAAATAGAAAAGTTCTGAGTTCTCTACTGTTACAAAAGTAAAAAGGAAACAAAGTTTGAGCTGGATTGAGTCAATAGTATCTCCTTTGTCCTGCTAGCTTTCTCTGTTATGTGGTATCTTTGCTCTATTTCCTCTACACAAGAAAACAAGCATTTCACGTTTAGGATTTCAAATTCTAGATATTTTTAATAAGTTTATATTTGTATAAGCCTCGCTGTTTTCCAAATGTTTTATCCCACAAGTAAGATTGGAGTACATACACCTTTTCAGATTTTGGTAGATTAATAATAGTGATACACTATCAATGACACTACACTAACTTCCATTAACCAAATAGATACCTTTGTACATTTTTCAGTATATATTTTAATTAGCTAAATTATTGCTGTTTTGTTGGCAATATACCTTCATAAGAGATCAAATGTACACTTTTATAAGCATTTAATAATTTCTGATTTGATACAAAAAACAGGTGAGAATTAGGAAACTGCCTTTTATCTCACTTGCTGAGGATTCCCCTTGATGTGGGTAAGTCCCAGCAGGCAAAGAGCCATCATAGGTTATTTTTGCAACATCATCCTATGAACTATACCTAGAGAGCACTGCATTCCAGCCATCTTTAGCAGGTGGACAGCCCGATGGGGGTCAGTGTCAGTTGGGGTAAATTAGAGCTGCCGCTAGGGTGCTCTAACCTGTATCAAAGATAGCACTGGGGAGAGATCAGAGAGCTATAACAAGTTACCTGATGGCTCCCCAACTCTGCTACATTTAGTAGAGCTTTGGTTCAGCAGAGAATTTGGGCCTAGAACAGTTAATTCTGTCCTTGTAAATAGTCTGAATGATAGCATTGTAAAATAAACTCCAAAGTTGTCAGTGTCTGGAAACAAGAAGTGTTTTAATGACTTAGTTGGTGGGGAGGTCTTTCAAAAGCAGAAGCAGGAATAGTGTGGCCATCACTGTCACTATGGGCTCAGTTTCTATTTACCTGAAATCCAGTCTGCTTTAAAACGCTGGCCTTTGGATTGGTATTATGTTGTTCTGCAGATCTGTCATTCTCCCAGAGAAAATAAACAAATGTCAACAAAAAATAGGTTGTGTGAAGGCACTAGTGTTCAGTAAATAAAATATGCATACTTTCTGTATTACACATATATATTCTTACTCTCATAAATAGTCTCATTTGTTTTAAATGAAAAAATATACTAGAATTTAGAATCAGCTCTGTCGTGTACACACAAAAGAGCTAAATTGTATTAATTCATTATGAGGATCAAACCTGTATTTCCCTATGTAATTATTAATTACTTTTATGTTAAAATAAAACATGCTAATAGTTCATGCAAGATAATACTTTGGTGATTTTCTAAAAAATACAAACTGCATTTTTAAAGCAGTTATTTTTTTCTTATAATTACCTCAGCTAGATAAGCCTAAGCGGGACATTCAGCACATGACTAATTTCAAATTAACCGCCCCTTCCCTTCCCCTTTTCAGACTTCTAAAATTTGTGTCAGTGGACCGCTGATCTGCTGCCATGTCACAACTACTGTGATTCTGGTCACCAGTTGTGCCAGTAAGTGGCAGGGATTATTATTATTAAACAATATGGTTTTACACAAAAAAAATTATAAAATCATTACATATGATGAAAGTCATATACTTGAGCCCTTATGCATCAGCTCCAGGCTCTAGCAGGGTTCAGTGGTAGCCGTGACTTTACAGTGGTTGGCAGTGTGTCCGTGAAATTTCAGAGTACCTGTAATAGGTGAGAAAATGTTTGTTAAAAATTATTATGTGTTGAATGCCCCTTCGCTCCTTACTATTTGGGGCATCTGACACATAAAAATACATTTAGCCTTTTAAAAAAAAATCTAGTTCTCCTTTACTTCTAGGTATTAGGTAGCAAATATTGTGGGTCATATTTTTTTCATCAATGAGATTTTTGTATTTGAAACAGGACAGAATATACCTCTAAATTTTAAACCAAAATCTAAATCAGGTTATTTGAATATCTGAATTTTGTTTACTGAAATAATACATTAATCTATTATGTGTTATTAATGCCGCACTTGGAAAATCTACTCACCTACCTCACAGATGAGAGTAAAAAAAAATTCTCTAGTGAGCATGGGGGCTTAAACCATGAATATCTGCAGCTTTCATTTAAAAAATAAAGTACATTTCTGTTCTCTAGGTTGTGAATATTACCGTTAGTTCACATTTGGAGGGTTAACTGACGCAGTGTTGTCTTCCAGGGTCTGCAGACAGACAGCTCCAATGTTTCTGCTGCTGCTCCTCACTTTGTCAAGTAGCGCAAAGTGAAATTAACAAGGCTCTGCAGAGTAGAACTTCTGCTGTTCAGAGTCTTATAACCAACTATGAAATTATCAATAATGCTGTCAATATCATATTGGTGTGCCTGTCTGGCAAAACTATTAATAGCAGAATGAGGTACTACAGTTATTCATAGGGGGTACCATAAAAGGGGATAGAGAACAGATAAAAGAAATGGAGGTTGAGAGGGAAGTAAAGTAGCACAGACCCAACAACCCACTCATAGAAGCCACGATGCTTTTGAAAAGTGGAGAGGGGACAGAAACCTCCTTTTCCCAAGCTAGAAAGGGATGAAAATTATGATTCCTAATGACTGGAGACACTATACAACATCTTTATAGAAATCTCTGGACACTCCCTCATTTCGAGTACCTGGCTATGGCAGGAAGTCCCATCTTTCATCCATTCTTCCTGTCTCCCTCTTTTGTATCTACTTCTGATTTGTGGATTTAGTCCTCTGGCTAGTACCAGTAGGTATCTAGTATAATTTTCAAGTCCTGCATTAATGTTCCATAACAGAGTCATATACTAGTATTTTGAGAATAAAAGCAAGTAAAGCTGTCAAGATATTGATTTTTAAAGGTAACTACTAAACATATATAACTACTTTTAATAAGGTTTTCTATTCTATATGTATAATAGTTCTTAATACTGTACATGATATTACTTTACACTGTTACATATTACTGTAATGTAATACTGTACATTATATTAGCAATTGTAGGGTATTAAATAAAATCCCTAATTTCACAAAAATATCCATTATATGATATTGTTTGATTGACTGCTACAATCTTCTTGTACTGTTGACTAAATACAAAATTTGGCAACCTTTTAATGTAAAATCTATGAATTGTTGTAGGGTCTCATCCTGTAAATGCTTACTCACACAATAAGTCCCATTAAAGTCAATGGGACTTGAGTAAGGGCTACCTGTCAGTTTGGACTTTACTTCATCTTAGTTTTATAATGCTGATCTATAGGACAAATACTGCTGAAAAGCAAAAAAGAAAAAGCTAAATAATTTGTACAGTATTTGCATTTTGTAACTCCTACTGATTTTTGTCACCTACAAGCATTAGAACAATGACTCAAATGCCTATGATGTAATATGGAAAGGAGGGGGAAGCTCACAAAAATACTGTAAGTGTATATAGTTCCTAATAATATAATAATACAGATTAGACTGAGCTTGGCCTTGAATGTTTGCAAGAGAGCTAAAGGGGGTGTGAAGGGTGGCGCAAAAGGGTCCTTTCTCACAAGGGGCAGACAGAACTGTATTCAGGGGAGTGAACGACCCCCAAAGGGGAAGGAGGAGGTGGGGCTATGTCTCCCATTGCCAAGCAGGCTGGCAAGCTGCAGAGAAGGTAGCACACAGCACTATGTTAAGAGCTAGTGGAACATGCACGGTCTCCCAGTGCGCTGGGAAGCTTTGGGAGAAAATCTCCCCCAAAGCTCCCCCTGAGAAGCTCAGCAGCACCCCTTACTCAAGACTGTACATTAAAGACAGAACTGAGCCTTCAGTTAGATACTGAGTATTTCTCTGTAAGTGAGCAATATTTTTTAGGAAGGGATACCAAAAAGAATGTTTTCATTCTAACCTTAGACATACTTACCTTACCTTAGACCTCACTTACCTTAGACATAGAGTTTGGTATGCTTCATGCTTATGAGAGCCATAAAACATTACATTATTATATGCATCAGGTCACCTGCAAATATAAAATTCAAGAATCAAGTAGCTTTAATGTGATTTGCTGAATATCCTCAAATAAACAGGGCTAACTGATGCATTAACAATGTAACAAACCCCCCACCCCGCCCCCAAAGTCACAATGGGTAAGATCCTCATTCCATGCTCTGGCCTCTTTATGCTGGGTAACAGTGTAAAGGGACCCTAAGAGCCTCTTATTTGGCCAGGGTAGGATACCCCTGGTGCAGGAATTGAGGAAGACAGTCATAAGGCTTCCTTCTGAGAGGACCCCCTCCAAAGCCCTGGAGTGGAAGGGCATGCCTGGGGGTGAGAGGGATTTGTCAGGGGTTGACATTTAACACTGCAGAAATTCTGGGCAGCACTATGGCCCAGAGACTGCTCAGAGAGGCTGTCATAATGTAGGCCTTTGGGCTATCTACATTATGCTAGGAATTGTGGAGCAGCCGAGGATTGAGAGGGCACAAAAGTGGCTTAAAGCCACCTCAGACACACCTGGGCTGTGAGTATTGTGCTGTATCTCTTAGAGGAGCAGCGCAGAATCTCGCCCAAAGTGTCTAAAGAGCTTTGAGAGAGCTATGGATGAAAAGTGCTCAAGTGCTAGGTATTATTATTATTAAAAGGTAAGTTTAACAAATAAATTACAAAGTGGCAAACATTTTAACTGAAAGGAAGGATCATCTGTACTGATAGATTCTGTGTTATGACAAGACAAATTTGCAGGTAATAGCAAAATTGTCCTTTTTTCACACATAAGAATCCATCAGTCTGGAGAGAGAGCAGGGAATTAGCAAACAAAATGGGATGAAGAGAGGGAAAGATAAGAAAGAAAATAAGGTTTCATGGAAGACTGCTGAACTTCGGGATTAAAGCCCTCATCAAACAAGCAAGCAATATTCACCTTGTAATTCTTTGTAAATGAATGGATCAATGCCCATGTCATTATGCTTCGAATTTTGTCAGACATTCTACTTCTCTCTTCCCATTGATCTTTTGAAGGGGTCAGTAACCATGTGTCCAAGGGTGATCCAGTGGATATAGTGTAATTGAACTTTCAGAAAGCCTTTTACCAGATCCCTCAACAAAAGCTCTTAAACAAAGTAAGCAGTCATAGGATAAGAGGGAAGGTCCACTCATGGATCAGTAACTGGTTAAAAGATAGAAAACAAAGGGAAGGAATAAATGGTCAGTTTTCACAATGGAGAGAGGTAAATGGCAGTGTCTTCCCCCCAGTCTGTACTGGGACCAGCTCAACATATTCATAAATGATTTGGGAAAAGAGGTAAACAGTAAGGTGACAAAGTATGCAGATGAGACAAAATTACTCAAGATAGTTAAGTCCAAAGCAGACTGTGAAGAGTTACAAAGGGATCTCACAAAACTGGGTGACTGGGCAACAAAATGGCAGATGAAAGTCAATATTGATAAATGCAAAGTAAAACCCATTGGAAAACATAATCCCAGTTATACACACAAAATGATGTGGTCTAAATTAGCTGTTCCCACTAAAAGAGATCTTGGAGTCATTGTGGATAGTTCTTTGAAAACATCTGCTCACAGTACAGCAGCAGTCAAAAAAGCTACCAGAATGTTAGGAACCATTAGGAAAAGGATAGATAATAGGACAGAAAATATTATAATGCCACTATATACATCCATGGTATGCCCACACCTTGAATACTGCATGCAGTTCTGGTCACCTCATCTCAAAAGATATATTAGAATTGGAAAAGGTACAGAGAAGGGCAACAAAAATGATTAGGAGATGGAACAGCTTCCATGTATGGAGAAATTAAAAAGACTGGGACTCTTCAGCTTGAAAAAGAGATGACTAAGGAGGGATATGATAGAGGTCTATAAAATCATGAATCGTATGGAGAAAGGTAATAAGGAAATGTTATTTATCCCTTCACATAACACGAGAAACAGGAGTCACCGAATGACATTAATAGGCAGCAGGCTTAAACAAAAGGAAGTACTGCTTCACACAATGCACAGTCAACCTATGGAACTCCTTTCCAAAGGATGTTGTAAAGGCCAAAACTATAACTGGGTTCAAAAAAGAATTAGATAAGTTCCTGGAGGATAGGTCCATCAATGGCTATTAGCCAAGATGATCAGGGATGCAACACCATGCTCTTGAGTTTCCTAATCCTCTGACTTCCAGAAGCTGGGAATGGCCAGCTGATGTTATGTTCATTCCCTCCAAAGCATCTGGTATTGGCCACTTTCGGAAGAGCCCCAAATGCTTAAACCTGTGCACAGAGATAGCTGATTGTAGATTCTGGACATAAATGAATTCCTTGATTAAAGAAAGACATCCATGATCCAAAAAGAATAGCTGAACTGAAGGAGGTTCAGGCCTTAAAGTTCCAGGTTGCTAACTTTAATTTCTCTAAGTTGTGACAAATCAGTAGGTCTGCTGGAGTTAAGTACGACAAATGAAAAAACATCTCTGATGTGATGGACCAGTCAAATGAGAAAACATCTATTTTCTATGTCTAGAGCAGAAGAACTTTAATTTCCTGTTGTTGCTTAAGGCAATCAGGTTGATAGTGAGCATCCCCTAGTTCATAAAGATCTCATTCAAGATAATCTGAATTAGCCCAATTTTCAAACCAGTGATTAGCAACTGGGCTGGCCAACCCTTAAACATTTGCCTTGAATGTATTTTGCAGACATAGGATTTCTTCCATTCCATCCAATGAATAATCTGAAAAGATTTGTATCAGAGACCATGGGTATGGCGATTGCAGTCACACTGTCTTATTTAAGCAACAATTGTTTGAATGTTTCTCTCTAGAACAATGGAGATGGACATCAGGTGAGAGCAAACATCTGCAAGACATTATCAATTGCTGGTAATCCCAACCAACTGATGCTACACTTTTTCCACTTGCCTTGACAAGCACAGGTCCCAAAGTAGGCTCTGGTGCTCTGGTTGTCCTGATTGTGGATGTCTGTAAGGTGTTTTTCACTAGATAGATTTTTTCAGATTGTTCCACCATATCAGGGATTTTCCAGTGATGGTGTAGAGTGTGACTGGATATGGAAGAGATTCTTCTTGGTGAACCCAAATTGTCAAAAAGAATGTTTGTAATAGTCATATTTAATATGATCCACAGAACAGCATCTGCACATGAGACCATAAGACTTAGGAGCTGGCAGAAGGTGCTAGATGGCTCTGGTTGGTGTTTTGCGTAGGCAGCAGATCTGATCTCTGATTCTATTTGGTTGTTGTGTCCCTTGGAAGGAAGACCCGGTCAAGGTGACAAGAATTTTTGTTCCAAGATTTATGAAGTCCTCTGTAAGTCATAGGGAACTCTTGTCCTAACTAATTATTAATCAGTGCTCCCTGGAGTGCTCTCAGTACCCACCTTGTGTCCATGTTGGCCATTCCTGGATGGAAGGGGATCAGATCTGGAGGTCAGCCAAATAATAGAAAACATAAACTCCTCCTTTCTGATGTATTAATCATTTATATTACAAAATGTCTCAATAAGGATTGGGTCCCCATTGTGATAAAAAGACAGTCCCTAACCCTGAGGTTTGCCTGCCAATTTAAAGTGCTGAAAAACAGCCCAATGCACGGAACCACTTCCAAGGGTCCCAGTTAGCCCTGTAACTGGAAGCCTAGATGAAGACCATCTGAGGGAAGCTGTTAGTTATCACTGTTTGGGAGGATATATTGTTGGACAGGGTCCAGCCATGCATACAATTGTTCTTAGGTCTTGTTAGTCTGTCTGCCTGCAACATCAAAAGGAACAGGCAGGGAGTTCATAGGGTGCGAGTTTGCCAAACCATGTAAGTCTTCTAAGAAAGTCTTCTAAGAAAATGAGTCCATGAAGGAGTCATAAACAGTTATAGCTCAGGGAGCGAGTGCAAAGCAACACCTGAAAACAGAGGTAAAGACTGGGGAGATATCATGATTCCACCTCTCTTTAAAGGAGGAATCGTGACTCCAGAGCTTTGCAATGGAGCTGCCTCCGTGAGCTTAAGTGGGCAAAGCTAACCCAGCAGTCTCTGTTCATGGACTGATTTTCATACTGGAACTCAGAGCTCGCCTAAAATAGCCAAAGTAAAAATATCACAATCATAGAAATGTAGGGCTGGGATGGACCTTGATAGGTCATCTAGTCAATCCTCTTGCAGTGAGGCAGGACCAAGTATACCTGTCCTAGACCATCCCAGACAGGTATTTGTCTAACTTGTTCTTAAACCTCCAATGATGGGGATTCCACAGCCTGCCTTGGAAGTCTATTCCAGTGCTAAACTATCCTTATAGTTAGAAAAATTTTCCTAATATCTATCTTAAATCTCCCCTGTTGAAGATTAAGCCAATTGCTTCTTTTCCTTCCTTCAGTGGGCATGGAGAACAGTTGATCACAATCCTCTTTATAACAGCCCTTAGCGTATCGCAAAATTGTTTATCAGATTCTCTCTCGTTCTTCTTTTCTCAAGACTAAACATGCACAGTTTTTTATCCTTTCCTCACAGGTCTGCTTTTCTAAATCACTTATTATTTTTGTTGCTCTCCTCTGGACTCTCACCAGTTTGTCCACATCTTTCTTAAAGTGTGGCATCCAGAACTGGACACAATACTCCAGCTGAGGCCTCACCAGTGCTGTGTAAAGCAGAATAATTACCTCTTAAATCTTACATACAACACGCCTGTTAATACACCCCAGAATATTAGCCTTTTTTGCAACTGTATCACATTGTTGACTCACATTCAATGTGAACCACTATAGCCTCTAGATCCTTTTCTGCAGTACTACTGCCTAGCCAGTTATTTCCCATTTTCTAATATTGCATTAGATTTTTCCTTCCTAAATGTAGTACTTTGCACTTGTCTTTATTGAATTTCATCTTGTTGATTTCAGACAAATTCTCCAATTTATTAAGGTCCTTTTGAATTCTAATTTTGTCCTCCAAAGTGCTTGCAAGTCCTCCCATCTTGGTGTCATCCATAATTTTTATAAGCATATTCTCCACTCCATTATCCAAAAAAATAAATGAAAAATTAATTAAAGTACCAGACACAGAACGGAACCCACTAGATATATCATCCAAGTTTTGACAGCAAACAGCTGATAACTACTCTTTGAGTGTGGTCTTTCAACCAGTTGTGGACCCACTTTATAGTAATTTCATCTAGATCACATTTTGCTAATTTGTTTATGAGATGTCCCTATATGTACAAACTAAAAAGACCTTCTGCTGGTCCTATCTGGCTCTCAACATTGGTATCAAACCTGCTGCCTGTTGGAAGCCCCTGACTGCTGGGCACCAGAAAAGGCAGAGAGTCATCTCGGAGAATCTCTGGCTCTTCCTTGGTGACACTGAGGTTCTCTGTTGCTCACTGTAAAAATGGGCAGAGGAGCATTTTCTAAAGCATGATCGTTGGTATAGCTGCTTCCTCTTTAGGGTTGGGATGTACAGTCCCAAAAAGTGAAGTTGCCCTTGAATCCTTACAGTTTAGGGAGAGGAACGATACACTTGTCCTATTGTTGAAAAATTCATTACTTTCAAATGTCCTTGATTGTTGGTTGGACCTCTCTGGAGATCCTTGAAGACTGAAGACTTGGTGATTTCCTCATGACTCTTGCAGTGACGGTGGTGTCAGACTTATCCAAGGCAGCTTGTAGAGAAGTACAGGCAGTCAGTTGTGTCTCTGCCTGATGGATTGCAACTTCTCATGTTCTCCTTGGGCAGTTTGTCTATGAATTGAAAAAGATCTGTCTCAGTTTAAAAACAACATATTTTTGGGGGGCATGCCTGACAATTAGCCTGCCTTATCTGGAGGACTGCCTATTAATACACCTTGCAGCTGAAGAGATCCAATTTTTTCAGTGCTTTTCTCTCACTGTAAATTTAGGAGGCCCTGCTGCTTTGACCTCTGCTGTACTGCTGCCACTACAAGAGAACCTGGTGCTGAATGCAAATACTCAATATTCTGAGTATGTAAAATACTCAGAAATACTTAGATCGTTAGCAGGGACCTCATACCTCCTGTCTGTTCTTTTTGACAGGATGGATGCAGGTATATGCCAGATGGTTCTTGCAGGCTCCAGTAGACCTTAATTAATGGACATAGTGAGTCTTCCTGTTGTAGAAGGATGAGAATGTTCAAAAGCTTGTGTTGCTGGAACACTTCCAGGGTTATGTCTAAGGATTCCACCACACATTTAATCTCAGAATACCTTAAATTTATTATCTGAGGCCAATCTAGGTGGATTCACAGTCTCATCAGGGGAGGATGAGAATAATGCAGGAGGAATCAAATGTTCTTCTCCTAGTAGCTGATGTCGTCTTCACTCTCCCACTCCTGCCTCGAAAGCAGTTATGGGTGAGTCAACTGGCTCACCTGAAGTGGCTTGATTTGCCTCTCTGGAGACAGCAATCTAACCCTAGAGACAACGATGAAGCAGGCTTCCTGAAGGATGGCTGTACACCCCAAAGGGTCCAGTAACTCCATGGCTGTATGGGTAGAAATACACATGGGGGTGGGTAGCAGGTAGGGTGAGCTCTATGAAGCCCAGACTCCCTTCTACAACACCTCATGGACTCTACCTAAAATCCCTCCCTGACAACTAAGGGAGGAGATGGTGGATGTGTGAGAGATGATTTTCTGGTGTGTTCATCTTTGGAGCATTGCTCTCTTGGTCCCTTCTTCCCCTGTCAGACTTCAACATTGATGTAGTGGCAGACAAATGAGCCCTCTGAGGGGATGTGGCCAGGGAGCTTGGAGTGGAATCATGGCTCACCAGGGCACTGACTGAGAGAGAGACTGAAGCCTGATTGTAGCTCTCCTCTCAGAGTCTGAAGAGACTTGCAACAACTTCTCTAGGAGGAAAATTTCAGCTTTGCCTCTCTCAATCATAGGTATGCTTGGAGAAAGAGTGACAAACAATACATCGCTCTAAGACACATCCAAGAAAAAGCAGGTCTCTTTTTAGTAGGCACTGAGGCATCACATGAGGGACAGGTCTTAAATCCCAGTGATTTAGCTTCTGCCTTAAGTCTAATACCACTGCACAGGGGAGGGGTCCAGCTTAACTAAAACACACACACATGCACATATGCCAATGGGCATAAAAAGAAAGAAACTACACTAATCACACTACATTAACTATAATAACTATAAAAACTACACTACTATATATATAGACTAATTAATCATACAATGTGCAGAATAAGGAGATACTGGTTATAGTGTGCATTCAGTTACCAGTAAAATAGACCTCCAAAATCAAATATATCACATTGAATAAATTTTTCTCAGTACAGATTTTGGTAACAGACATTTTAAAATCTTCAGTGAGCCATTCCCAGATAAACTTTTTCCTGTGTTAGGTATCAACAAGATTAATAAACTTTCTCCAATTAAAAAACAAATAAACTCAGATTACACATTTAATTGTCAAAATGGATACCAAGGTTTGAGTTGGTCCTTGGGTTTTTACACATCAAGTTGGCAGGGCAGGTAGCTTCCCTGAGGTGAAATGCAGCTAATAATTGATTTACAACATTAGTCTCTCTCTCTCACTCTCTGACAGTGACAGTGAGTAAAAGGCCTTTGATTCTTCCTCATATTGCTCAAATTTCTGAAATATCTGCCTCAAAAAAAAAAAAAAAAAAAAAAAAAAAGGAACCCTTTTAGAAATCTTCCTAGCAAGAGGCGGAAGAAATGGGCACAAGGGAAAGTCCATATTTGAATATTTACAGTCACTACCATCACAAAAAAAGCACAAGAACAAATATCCTAAAAGGTCTGTTTTGTTAAAACACCCATTTTAATGATTGCCTTTGTCCTTAATGTATAAGACTGGAAGCAGCTAATAGATATATGTTGTTACTGTTTCTCATAGTATAATAATAACTGATTCTCATACCCCACTTTTCATCAGTAAATCTCAAGATGCTTTAAAAAGGAGGAAAGTATCATTACCTCCACTTCACAGATGGGAAAACTGAAGAACAGAGAAGTGAAGTACCCCAGCAGGCCAGTAATAGAGTTGGGAATAGAACCCAGGTCCCACAACTCCATACCCTATCCATTAGGCCACGCTGCTCTACATAGTAGTAAAAATCATTAGATAACTTTTTCTCTAACTTCAAAATGAATGTCACTACATACAATAAACAAACAAACATGCACTATTTGTATAGACAATTTTAATGCAAATTATTCTCATTCCTTCAGTGTCCCTGCTCTTATATTCTTCTGTCTGATATTTTATACTCCAGCTCAAGTATAGGAGTGATTCTGCTTAGAACACATCAGGGGCATAGATGCTGATAACGTACACTACACATATTTTTAATATTGTTTGTGTGTGCAGCAAAATGAAAAATCTTGAAGTTTAGAATGGAAATAACACTTTTTTTGAGTATCACTAACCAATTTTATTTGATGATTAATTTATGATAGGACCAGATGTATAGTATATTTACTGTATTTAGGTTTTGTTTTTATTACTAACTGCCTTTACTTACTATGGAAAAACAAAACAAAACAAAACATAGGCTGTGAATCTTAATCACAAACAGTAAAAAATAATCATAGACCAGTTGTAGTTTTGTTTAGGAATCTTTTTCAGCCTATCAATAAGGAGTGTACCTTGATCTTTAGTGTGCAACATCCTTCTAACTTGATTTTTGCTGATTCAACAAGGGTTTTGAACTGTCTACCAGTAAAAGTCTATCAATATTCTATATATATTAGAATGAGTAAAGGTTTATAACTAAATATAAGAAAAGATCAGAGCACACTCCAGAGTCTTGTCAGATAATTATATTTTACTTAGCACAAATAACTATGTACTAAATTCTACATACTTTTCAATAGTTTTGTCTGAATAAGAACTGCTGTATTCCACACTATATATGAAAACCATGAACAAAGGAGGCCAAAATATTGCATCAAATGTTGCAGTGGCAGTCTTTCTTGACATTTTATTTCCAGATTCCTGTCTTCACAATGGGAGTCTTTCTATAGACTTCAGTGGGCACTGGATCAGGCCCTTAGTTATCTTTTTCTTTGAAATGAAACTTTTCCACTGATGGCTGCCTACTGCCCCCAGCAGTTTAACTTTCCTTTATTCCTATATGAAAGAGAACATATATTCCTTAGTAGATCTTTAGAAGATGCAGAAATACAATTTCCAGACTGAAATCTTCAGCAATCTGATGGGCTGAGGGTGTAATTCTAGTTTTCTAGGATGAAGAATTTTCTAATGCAAAGTTCTGCTTCATACACTAGCGGCTAGTTTTAAATATTTACATGATCTGCCATGGCTCCTCCAATTTTTATTCAGAATCTGTTACCCTGTAGTTCTAAATCTGATTGATTTTTCCAGAAACAGGAACGACAGGATACAAATATTTTCAAGCAGTTTAGATTAATCAGACCAGTATTCTGAGAAAAACAAAACACTTACATACTCTTTGGCTGACTGTCTTATTTTCTGAATCTATGTTTATGAGAGGTCATTATATCAGAATTTTATAGTGAATACCCACTTGTTTTTTCCAAAAAGCATATTAAAGTTTAACATTGTTCCAAAAACCTTCTTTTCTTCTTCTTCTATTCCTTTATGCTGCTTTTCCTGGTGAGGGTCACAACAGCAGCATGGAGAATAAGAGAGGTTTCTGGTTTCTCATCTTTTCTTCTGAGCATCTGCCTCTTTTCCCTTCTCTCTAGTCTCTAGTTTAGCCAGCCGGAAATATAATCCCTTCAGTGTGTCCTGGGTTGGTCTCAGAGCCTCCTTCCAGTGCAGGTTCTTTCCTGAGAGAAAGTGGAGTGTTCTCTCCAGGTGAAGGGAGAGCATCTGCCCTTAGTGGAAGAGTTTAAGTATTTAGGGGTCTTGTTCACAAGTGATGGTAAGCGGGAAAGTGACATTGACCAGGAGATTCGTGCAGCAGCAGTAGTGATGCGGGCGCTGTACCAATCCATGGAGGTGAAGCAGGAGCTTAATTTTCAGATGAAGCTCTTGGTTTACAGGTCAATCTACATCCCCATCCTCACCTGTGGTCATGAAATTTGGGTAATGACCAAAAGGACAAGATCATGGGTACAAGCGGTACCAAAGACCAAATAAATGTACTTATTTTAACACACTTCACTTAGATAAGTAATATTACAGTCATTGACAAATTTACTTCTTTTTTTTCTTAATTTAATTATGTGTATTAAATTCTAATTTCTTGTACCATTGGCTGATATCATCCTACATTTTCTGATTCATTTTATAATTGCTATTGTTTGCACTGACACCAGTGCTAATCAAAGTCAGATCATCATAGCACCACACTGTAGTTCTGATTTTTCTCCCCTAGAGAGCTCCCCATTGAGTTGCACATACGATAGATGGCAAGATACAGCCCAGAAAAGGCTACTTTGTTCATCCAGTCATATCCCTGGCATTTTTGCAGAACCACTCTTTCATCTACATTATATTCTCCTTAATGTCTTATCTACCTTATTCTTGAATATCTACCATGATGGTGCCTTTACCACTCCAACTATGTACTGTTTTTACTATTGAGAACTGTCTGCTAATATCTGGCCTTGACTTTAACTTCCTTGACTTCAGGCCATTTCTCCTTGATCTATATTATTCTAAAGTTATGAATAATTCCTTTCCTTCATTTATATATTTATCCTGAATTTGAAGAATAATCATATTCATCCTAAATCATCTCTTTTGTAGATGAGATAGATTTATCAAATTTTCAGGTTTGCTATTTCAACATTTTCTTGATATTTCATTTTCTCAATTTTTTTTAAAACCATCTGTATATCATTAACTATTCAGATCAAAGGTACAAGTCCTCTTCTAGATCCAGTTACACCAGAACGATGTATAGTAGCACTGTTAATTCACTGACTGCATAATTTTATATGTTTTCCCAAACATAGTATAGGAATGACTTCTCCCCTCACATACACAATGATATATTTAGTTTGCTACATGTCATTAGTCCAATATCTTTCTTGACCTCACTGTTCTCTAGATAGCTATCTAGGGGATTGATTTTGCAAGGTGCTGAAGTTAATGGGATTTGAGGTCCTCAGCAGTCCCCAAGAGGAACTAAAAATCTTGCAGAATCAGGTCATAGATTTGTATTTGTGTTGTTCAGTTCCTTTCCCTATATGCATGACTACATTTTTTAAAGTGATCCTCATCCCATAGTTACACTCCAAAACCACCGGTCATTTTACGTTTACTGTCCTCCTGCATGTTTATCACCGATATGATTTTGCTGTCTTCAAGTTTAATCAGTTAATTTTAGATCTTCTTCTAGGCTGTTAATGTAATTATAATATATCCCAGCCTTCCCACATATCCTAAATAGAGTTTTTTATAACCTGGGGGGAAAAAAGGGTCGATGAAGACAACCAGTAACCTTGCTAGACCAATCTATTACCTGGAACGTGGTAGCAATCTCACCACACATTGTAATATTGTCAAATTGTTACACAGATTATATTAATATCACAGAAACATATTATTGCTTGTCCCTGTTTTAAAATTTATGGAAAAACTATAGTAGTAGCATGCAGGATGAGATCATTTTTATATTGATGTTTTGCCACTAGCACTTTAACATCAGGCCATGGTCAAATATACCGTAGCTTAATCCCTGACCTTGTAACCAGCTCCTTGTAGGTATAATCCTCTTCCTGTTTAGAATCCCACTGATTTTTATTCATTTATTAGACATATTTCTCCCAAACATGCATGTATTGAATTCTTTACTGTAACTTTGTTTATTCTGAGCAGAACATTCATCAAGCTAATTGGCTATGTTCTTTTTTTTTTAAGTTTCCTACCATTAGATGGGTACCATATTCTCCTTTATCCACCTCCCCCAAAGTATATTTTCAGAGGTTCTGAGTTTTCTTCTATTTGTTCTTCTAAAATTCACATGGATTTGATCCAAACCCATAGATTAATAGATTTTTAGGCTCAGGGGATAAGGGGGAGCCAGGAAGCTGGTTATGGCTCATTGACTCTCATGCTGCTCCAGCCCGGTCTTAATTTAGAGCAGCCTATGGGCTGCTCTAATTTATGCCAGTTGGCTATGGTTTCTAAGGAACCATATGCAGCTGAAAATTGGTGGAATGAAGGAACACCGTGTCATGTCCCCAACATGCCTCCTACGCCAGGGCTGTGGGGGCAACTTCTCTGTAGCAGGAGAGTTCTCAACTAGCTACAGATTCTGGCCACTGTGCTGCATGCATGATGCAAAATGGTTACAACAAGAGGAGGGAATCTGGACCTTCATTTTCTCAGATGCTTTTCTACATTTTTCTCTGATTACCGTTTTGTTTATGGCCTCTTCAGCTATTTTCTCTTATAAATTCCCTGTTTCCTGGAGAAAAAACTCAGATTTTCTTTTAGTCAGTATACTCTGCTGCAAACAAAGGAAAAACTATAAAATTCTGGGTTACCTGAGGAACTCGTACCTGGTTCGTTCTAGCAGTTCCTTTTTAAAAATATGTCTATATTTTGAATATATTAAAAATACTTTTCTTATATCATTGGGTTTCCCCAGCCAGCATAATTTTGTTCTTGGTTTTGGTTTGGGATTTTTTTCCCCTTTATTATATATCTGCATTATACAATGTCAAGATTAAATTTAATCATTTCAGTCTCTGTTCTTTTCCATTTCCCATAATATTTTTTGTATTTAACTAATTTCATCTTTCACCAGTCATCCTTTAAGCCATGTATTTAAAAAGTCTTCATATTTTATTGCAGTGTTATTGTAAGACCATGGTTTCCATTATTTCTTTTTAAACTCTCCCATCTTTCTTCTACCTCATTTCTTAATATGGTTACCCATTTCTGTATCTTGTCACTTGCACCAGAAATATTGTAAATTCATGGTCACAAGCTCCTAAATTTCCTCCTTTTTTCAGAGCTGTTACCATTTTCTCTTTATTAGTTGGTATCTGATCTAGGATTGCCTTGGGCCTCATTGCTTCTTTCAATTTTTGAAATACCGTAAGAAACTATCCTCTTGTAACCTACTTTTAAAAACTTGTTAAATTTCTTGTATGTAATTAAAATTCCCCTTTTATTATTTTTAAATGTTCACATACTTAGTATCAGATACATAAGTAATACCTTTTTCCTAATCCCAGATTAAGTAGTATATTACATGCCTGCATCCTAAATCCCTCATGGTTTATGCATCCTTCATTTTAACATATAACGCTGTTATTTCTGAAACTGCCACTTATGTGAATTTCAGTAATTGTGTACATTTGTTTTTATAAATTACTTTGCCCTCACCTGATCTTCCTTATATAAAAATGTATCATTTTATAGTTATATTCTAGTCATGTCTTATCCAACCATATCTGTAATGCAATCATAGAGCATCCAATGGGAAATGTGGCTGTTCAGCATTTCTTAGGATCAGGCCCTAAATCACAATTGTGTTTATGAACAGAACCTTCTGTTGTTTCTTGATTATTTCCCATAGGTTGTTCCAGCTTTTAGGGACAGTGTATTCTCGCAGTCATCTCAATGTACCTATGTAATACTCCTTTAACTTTATTTTTTCTTTTGTAAACTTTTCCCCGAGTTTACATTCATCCATCAGTTGATGATGAATCATTCCTGATTTGTTAAATATTTTCCAGCTACACTTTCTCCCCCACTCTTCCTCTATTAAGGAGACAGACATTCAGACTCCCTATTTAATATTTTTATTGCAAATATAACCATTCATAAAGTGTTCAAATGAAGTCAGATAAAGATAGCTAAACTGATGAACATGTAAAATTCATATTATTTTTAATCGATAAATGTTCTTTTTATTTTTCAAGATTAAAGAGGTTTTTTTATTGGTCAAAGCCATAAATTATATTTTATATATATTCATTACTGAGCTATATTATACTATCTTTAAACTAAGGCTTCTTTACATACATACATTCATTTAATTATTTTTCTCTTCTTGCTTGCTATTCTGTAGAAATTACAGGATAAATTCTGCTACCCTACTCATACTGACTAATATCTTACTCAGTGAGTAATTCCACTGAAATGTCAATGGGTCTATTCACAAATTTAGGCACTACTCAGCATGAGTGAGGGTGATAGAATATCATCCTATATTAATACAAAAAAATATAGGGCCAAATCCTTAGCTGGCGTAAACCATTGGTGACTTCATTGGAACTATGCCAATTTACACTAGTTGAGGATATTGTCCATATAGTCCTAACAAAAGTTTTTTAATTAAGTCTTTTAACCCTATATGGCTTTTTCTCTGGATAAATTCTATATGAGTTGTTATCTATGGCGCACTGGATCAATTGCAATTAATTTTAACAAAAAAAATTACCGCTAATATAAGAAATTACCACACTAGTCACTGATTTAGAGAGAGATTCTAAGGCTCCCATGCTTCCCATATCTTAAGAGTAATGCTATATCCTTAGTCAGTCAGAGTAGAAAGCAACTGCTTTTTTAATGGGCACCATAGCATACGCTAGCCTGCTATTATTACAGTGTTAATAACTTGCAGGCAGCATAAATGAAATTTTCAGCCATACGTCCAATTTTCTAATAAGTCAGTATTACATTCTGTTAGTTTAGACATGAGAAGGCCACCCTCAATGACAACATTTTTCATGTCCAAAATATGTACATATAACTGAAAAGTTCTGTACTTGTGTAAATTGTTCCTTAGATTTTTAAGATGCCTGTCACTGTGATAGGTCAGCACCAAATAATTCAAATTGTCTAAAGAAAGTTGGTAACAAATATGAAATATTCACTTCAGAAAATCTGATAAAAATCTCTTTTCTATCATTTCTAGAATGAAGATTAATGCTATATTGCATATTTTGTTCATCTAAAGCATTATGACATGTTTTATGGATTTTGCATTCTCTTCACATTAGGATGTATAATTCTATAAAAGCTTCTGAATTACAAGCTGGTTAGGCGAGCAATGCATTATACTTCTGTGCAGAAGAACAAAGTCTCATAATGATTCAATGGACATAAAATTCATTACAGTACCATATTCTGCTCTATCTCTTCATTATAAGAGTACTGCTCACAGAAAATACTGATATTAACATCAAAGGAAAAGATCTTCCACCTACCAAATCAGAAGTTATGCCTCTCAACCTGGGAGGGGAGCCAAACATATAAGCTCTCCAAGTAGAAGAGAATGCAAAGGAGAGGTTCAGGGAAGAGGGTAGCTAAAGCTCAGAGAAAAGGTGAAAGCAGAAAAACAAGATGATGAAAAAAATTCAGAAAAGAACAGGGGTGAAACAGAAAACAAATAGAAAATAGAAACAGTGGCAAATGTGCCAGGGCATCTAACAATCACTGCAAGGAAAATGCTAACAAATACACTACAGACGGTAATTCTTGAGTATAAGAATAAGGGCTATATGCCAAAACCTAATATCATACTAAATGCTGCTTCAGAACAGAGATTTCATGATTATAGTGTTTGTGCCATTATAATTAAGATTGTTTTATACCTTCTACAATAAACGCTCCCAAACCTCAATATTCCCTTCCCCACTATTTTTAAAATACTCATTTTGTTGTGAATATTTCCTTTAGGCTGAAATTTGTACGAGAATTTAATGTTCTGTGGAAAAATATTTACAAAATTTATGTGGCTGTTTTGGAACACTAAACAACAGTAAAGAAATAAATTTTAATTTTTTAAGACACTTGTGTTTAACAAAGCTCAAAGTCACATTTTCTAAAAGATTTTTGCATCTCATAATCTCAAATTAGGACTAGCAGACCACTGACATATTTTATTTTAAAAAGTGAAATTAAAAATTTTTATTAAATAAATGAGATATTGCATGAGTAGATTTTTTGAGTATATAAAGTCTTTGAGTTAAGCACAAACTCACAAAATGTTGATCCTGGTATATATTTTGGTGGTTGGATAGATGTTTTCCCCTATGGCAAAAAAAAAAAAAAAAATAAGGAGAAAGAGCCTTTCCTGGATGCCTGAGGTAGAAATAAACTTAGAATTTAAGTAAACGTAATTTAAATTAATTATCTGTTGATTGTGTTGTAATAATTTCTCTTCTATGTCGCAAATTTTTAATTATCTACATTTATTTTCAGCAATAAAACAGTGAATTAATGCCTTGGTATCCCATAAAATGAAAGCCATGGGGTAATTGTTCTGACATGATACTTCTGTAGCTGTACTATGGAAAAGTGAGCCTCACAAGGTCATATCACTAACTGAATAATTTTTTCTAAGTGTAATGAACTATTTGCGGTTCATTAGGTATTTGCTGATCAGCAGCATATATTTAAGTTGAATTTATTCATTGAGGGATCACAATATTTGACTTAAAACAAAATAATTTGAGAAATAGCTTATTTGCAGCTGGTCTTATTCTGAGTAGATAAAATGTACTGCACTTCTCTGTGTCTAATTCTATGCAGTCAGTTTGTGCTACAAAACAGTTTGTATTATTGTACATTATTTGTGTTTACTGTGCTGAAGTGCACAAAAATATTCACAGAGCCAAAACACATTTATCCCAGTCAGCAGAAAGGCGGTAACTAGTAAGAAACTAGTAAGTCTAAAATTATGAATTATTTGCTGCACAATGTTAAGTATATTTACAGTAAGGCAAACCTAGTCTTGACATTGTTGGGTTTCTATATTCTGTAACATTAAAAGAGAGATTATTTTACCTCTGTATTTGGCATTAGTGAGAACATTGCTGGAATAGTGTGTCTAACTCTGGGGTCCACAATTCAAGAAGGATGTTGATAAATTGGAGAGGTTCAGAGAAGAGCCACAAGAATGATTAAAAGATCAGAAAATATGCCTTTTAGAAACAGACTCAAAAACCTACAAAGGAAACAAATATTTGATAATGGGCTCTTCAGTCTATTAGAGAAAGATATAATATGATCCAATGGCTGGAAGTTGAAGCTAGACAAACTCAGAGTGGAAATAATATTGTTTTAACAGTGAGGATCATTAACCATTGAAACAGTATATCAACGTTTGTGGCAGAGTCTCCATCACTGGCAATTTTTTCATCAAGACTGGATATTTTTTCTAGAAGTCATGGTCTAGGAATTATTTTGGGGAAATTCTATGGCCTGTATTATACAGAAATCAGACTAGGTGATCACAATAGTCCCTTCTGGCCTTGGAAAGTATAAATTTATGAAAACATGTTCTCCTTTTTTTAAATGTATCATTTTTGGTGTTTTGAATTTGCCCGATCACCATGATATCTGAGACTTATTAAATACAATAGATAAAAAATATTATAGAAAAATACATGAATAAATATGCTCTCTGAGAGTCTTTGAATTAAATAACGTTGGACTCATGTAAATTAAATATAATGAAACTCAGGGATTTTTTTCCTGAGGTTTTAAAGGGGCCAGATTGTGTATATCTCCAGAGTGGGTACACGGGGAGGAGGGCAAAAGTGCAGGGAAGCTCCTTCATCCTTTTGCCCTAAGGGGCTTTTGCCCTAAGTGGCTCTTGTGCAGGGAAGCTCCTTTATCCTTTTGCCCTAAGGGGCTCTTGTGGGGCCAGATACAACAGCAGTTACTACACTTGGGGCAAAAGGGGCAGTGGTTCCCAACCTGTGGCCCATGGGTCAAAAGTGGCCCGCGGGGTCTTTCAAAGTTGCTCTCTGCTCCCCTCCCTCTGGCTGCAGAAGGGAGCAGACGCCTAGGAACCAGGCAGAGCACGTTGCCATGGGGCTACAAGATCAGTGCAGGCTCCTTGCTGCAGCCAAGGGGGATGGAAGATCAGTGCTCCCCTCCCCCTGGCTGTAGCAGGGAGAATGACTGAACTCCTTCTGTCTGCCTGCAGTGGGGGAGGGGAGGAGGACTGCTGGTGGAGAGTGGTGGCCCTTCAGGGTTGTAAAAATTATATCTGTGGCCCTCAAGCCAAAAAGTTTGGGAACCACTGGGCTAAAGAAACTAGTATCCTTTGCAGTGCAAAGCACCCAAAGGGGGATAGGAAGGAAGCAAGGCAATAATCCTACCACCTAGCTCTGCCTGGCACTCTATGACGCTGGCAGAGCTATCATATGCACTCCTCTGTCTGCCAAGGAAATCTGTGAGGCACTATGCCTCCTGAGGTACAATCCCTGAGAGGCCTGCTCTACACCTAAAACTTAGGTCAACCTAGCTATAATACTCAGAGATGTGAAAAATTAATTAAAACGACCTAAGCCCCAGTGTAGACACCACCAGCTCAACAGAAGAACTCTGCCGCACCTTTCAAGGCAGATCAGTGTTTTATACATTGAGTCATACATAGACAATGATCTTTAGTGAGTGTAACAAAAGTATGTGCAATCAGCCTGGTTCACATATCAAATTAAATCTGGACAATCCTGTCAGTTCCAATGTATGTAAAAAATATATTCAAAACCTAAATATTGGACTACCTGGACAATGATTTTATGCTGAAGATTTTACATAACTTTAAGAATTACAGGCATATAAAAACAGGAGAAAAAAGAACAAGTGTGTAACTTTCTAATGCAACAAGAATTGTAAAACAACATGCACTATGTATGAAAAATCATACGCAAGCACTGTTTGTCTAATGAGAATCACTATAAGTCACGTCAGCTTTGGTTTAATTTCTCGTATGGTATGAACTATTAGATGGGAGAACAAATACATACCTGTATTCCTAGAGTCAAGTCCTTCAATACACCACAGGAAATATGATTGGGTCAATTTTTAGGACTATCAGCCTTGACTGTGCATCTTTACAGATTGTTGCCCAGACTCTCCTCTCTACTGAATTTGCTCAGTGCTGGGGAAGTGGGCTGTTAAACAGCAAGTTACACCTTCTTGGTTCTTATTGTGCATCTGCACCAGCTCTGACCCATCAGCATAAATTAATGCAGTTTAGGGGTTGCTCTCTACCTTACGCCAGCTGGCTTTGGTCTTTATAGAACAATAAGCCAGTTGTGAACTGGCATAATGATGTGTGCTCTACCCCTCCCACTTGCACCTCCTGTGTCACTGTATGTTGGGGCAGTTACCATACGCGTTAGATACTCCATTTTACATCACCTAAGGGCTCCTGGGTTACAACAGAAAAATTCTGAGCTGGCCAGTTAGAGCCAGATTACTGAGCAGTGCAGTGGATGAAACAGAAGAAAAAAACTTGGGGCTGTATTTCTAGGTTTAAAAATAAGCAAGATTAAACATTTTAGCTTATAAGGAAAAAGAACATTATTCTATTTGTACTTTCCACAGAAATATCTGTTCGTTGCATCAATTAAAAAAAGAGTACGCACTTTACCTGAACATTTAATCTGTTACTTAACATCAAATCCATTTAAAATAATCATACCATTTGTAATTGAACCAAGCACGTAAACTAGTATGGTCACAAATTAAGTTATTTTTACTATCATAATATTTTATCCCTTTTAATTCTTTTTCTTTTTTCCTTTGTTACAGTTTGTGTATGAAATTTGTACAGAGATGTCCTTCCTGTACTGAAAGGTAATTTAACTCTATACATACCCTTTTACAGTTATATTTGGTTATGGATAGTCCAGATAGGACTTGGCATCAGACCTGAGATTTTTCATATTGTATTTGAAAAGGAAGCATCTTAACAGAGTCCTCTTTTTTTACACACATTACTCAAAGTCCACTGAATTATTATTTTTAATGTTAATATTCTCTTATTTCTGGACAAATTTATATTACAAAATGTTAAAGCTTTGAAAATAAGGTTCAGGAATGAAAACGTGACTAGTACTTTACACTGTGATAACCTTAGAAAGTAGGATGGCATCCCAATCCTACAAAATAATCTGCCCACAGAACAAAATATGGTGATCTTTGCAGGACTGACCTTATATTAGCATCTCTGATACTTTACTTTTATAACAGAATATTCATACAAGTCCACTTCTGTCCTTCACTTTTTGAAGCCACAGTAGTCAATTCTGAATGATTTATGTCTTTAAATACTTTACAGGCAGCTAATTACATAATAACTCATTTTATATTAAATAAAAATACCAAAAAGTTAAAGCAAAAACTTGAATATAATTATATGGTATACCCTCTTCTCTAACAAATCATAGACAATAAAAACATTAACGTTTTGTTACCTGTATCAAGTGATGGAAATTCTCACGTACTTGACTTTAAGATCCCAAAATCCACCTTTAAAACATTTTTTTAGAAGTGACATTGTAACTGTCATTTTACAGATAATACTAATGTTTGGTGCAATACTGACATGATTATATAAAGCTGAATTTATTGTACTATTAAGGCTCTCCGAGTGTGTGTACAGTACCTTTGATCAAGCATTCTAAGGTGATACTGTTCAGTAACCATGAGCCTCTGCAGTATTTAAGGTTAACATGACATCTGACAAGCAACAACAGTAGATTCAACTTTTAGAGACTAATACTGGATATACAGCTTACAGCTTTAAGCTACTCCAGGTTCTCCCTCAGAGAAAATCTACCCAGCAAAGTAATGGCAGAAAATAGCTGCCTACAAAAGTTTACAGACTGTGAGTAGCAAATGGAAAATGTATTGCTGTGTTTTATTATTACTTATGTTCTTTCAATGTTATTTATTTTAATGTCAGGTCTTAAAAGACACAAATATCAATTAACCATTTAATTGAAATTGTAAAGAAGTCATATATTTGGATATCTGACTTTAGTCATCCACATAAATTTACAAACATAAAGTAAAAAAAAAACTGCAATACAACTTAAGGTCCCAATCCTACAAAGGGATCCATGTAAGAAGACTATTATACTTGTGTGGATCCTCTGAAGGATGGGAGCCTAAAAAAGATACTTTTCAGCTATTAAGGCACACAGATCACAAAGTACAACATACTTTATCACAAAGAAAAAAAATTATCAGATACTTAGGTATGCTATATATGTAACAAGAGGAAACAAGAGAAAAAATATGTCACCTTAGGCAAGAGGAGCTCAGCTCTAACTCAGGAAATAGAATAATACCTTATTTTCAAGAAACGCATGTTTGAAAAAAAAAAAAGACAAAAGTTTTGAGTACCTATATGCATATCTGCCAACATCAGACATATATAAATATGGCTGTATGAGGAGAAAAATGAGGATACACCTTGTAGCTCCAGGAAATATACTGGACTAGACAATATTTTTTGATGGAAGGATGGAAAAATGATAAATATTTACTAAAAGAATAAATAAATAAAGGACTTTCCCTCATAAGGCTCCATTTCAGCAAAGGACATAACATGCTGAATATACATGCTAAACTTTGAAATCAACAGGACTTAAGCATGTGCTTAAGTTAAGCACATTCTTAAATGTTTTGCTGAATCAGATTCTAAATAGGGAAGGTTAGCATGTAGCTGGAACATGGAAGTGACAAAAAACAAGAGGCTTTCTGTTGCTAAGGAAGAGAGGTGGAAAACCTACCACTGTCAGAGAGAAAGTGAAAAAAGTTATATTGAAAAAACTGAAGAAAAATATGAAAAGCACAGCTTGGAAAACTGCAAAAGAGCTGTTAAGGACAGATTTTTCAACACAAAAACAATATTTTTCAATATGAAAACATGTACAAACCTTCATTTTCCCCTTATGTGTATAAATACACACACATAAGAAATATAAAACAAGACTGTTTAGAGAGAAAGGGAACGTTCTAATTTCCCAATTTTTTTAACCTTCTTTAAAATTGCCATTGTTTACATGTTATCAAACTTTGTTTTCAGGAATTTGTTTAAACTCTATATAATGTGCTAGACTCTAATCTAAAATTCCAAGAAAACAGATTTTTGTAAAGATAAACAACAATTAATACCACTTATAATAATGCCCATAATATATTAACCATTCCTTTATATATTTGATAACACAAATAACTCAAATTATTACTAGCACATAGATGTGTGACACCTTGTTTTGGAAAAGGATAAATTTCCCAACATTAGTAGCATGTAGAAATAAAGTAGAGGAAATCCGTTCCATAGAAAAAATTACCTCTTACATCAGCATCAAATAGCTTTTAATGCATGGTTAGCATTTGTGGAATTTGAACAAAATAAATATACAGATAATGATAAGAGGTTGACCAAACACAAATTGGTTTTTTAAAGGGAACAGACACAGGTTATTAAGATTTGTTAGTACTTGTATAGACTATTCATGTATGTTAATAATGACACACGAAAAAGTTTTTAAAATATATAATTTAAAATCTGTTGTGTGAATATACATTCACAATCCTGATGTTTTCAGCAAGTGGAGCTGAGATGTTTTATCTCTTGACTCCTGGGTGGTCAGGACTTGAAAAACTTACCAGACACCTGATAGTCAGAAAACTTAACCCTCTAGTCAAGAGGTAGATATGAAAGATAAGAGACTCCACCACTGAGGTTCGGAGGTAATGTCCTGGTAAGAACGCCAGCTCCTCTGCCATCAGCTGCTAGGAAAAATGAGGGTACTGAGATTTCTACCAGAATGCTGTTTCTGGACCATGCTTGGAGACTCTTTATGTTTTATACCAGTAGCTAGCTAGTAGGCATCTTATAAATGTGAAGCTCCACCCCCATTTAACGCTGAAAAGGACAAGGAACATTCTATCTCTTCTCTCACCCACGAGAACATTCTGGCTGCTACAAGGGTATTTAGGTCTCCACTACTCTATCTCTCCCGAAGTCATCTGGCTGCTGGGAGAGATTGAGAGAAAAGATCTCTGCTACTCTACCTATTCACAGCCTCCATTGTCAGGTCCTCTTCCCCCTAAATAACTTCAGTGTCTGCTTCTGCTGCTACTGCTCACAATATTCCAAGACAGCAACAGCAAACTAACATTCCTGGCAGTTTCACCATTGCCCACAGGTTTCTGAATAGGAATGTGAAATTGATTATACTTTCATTAACACTGCTGCTGTTTGACAAATCTACAAGAAGAAGCAGAGGCACTAAAACTGTCTGCAGACTCAGGAGGATGACATTACAGTTTACATTTGGCTCATGTTGGAAAAGTTATCTTTGTTACAATAAAGGCTATAAACTTAGTTTATTTTTAAATTAAAATTTTGATTCTGCTGAAATTAGTGGTGTAGATCCCCTCATTTGCCCAGGTAAGCCTGCCATTTGCTCAGTGCAAGTGGATTTTCCAAAACCTGTATATGGCTATTCTTTGTGCATCTAACACAGCACTGCCCAAATTAGTATGGAGTGTGTAACTCTGTGCATCCTGCTCGTAATAGCTGTGTCTGCCACCTTTAGGAGCTCTCAATGGTACAGCACATCAGTGACCAACTGCAACATGTGACTATGGCAGCACTGTAATTTGGCATGGATGACTCAATCTACTTTGTTCTCTTAGTTGTGACAATGACCCTGAATCTCCGGATTTCATAAATACCTCACAACTAGTAGTATTCCCCTCCCCCAAAGCCCATATACTCTCCTCCATACTAATTATACTGTTTTAGAGAATACACTGAAAGGATAAAGATTTTTAAACAAGAGATTAATTTAATTAGATTTAATTTAATTAATTTAATTGTTTCATCATACTTTCACTGTAGTGAGAGCGACTAGTAAGGGTAGCTAATTTATGCTTTCTGGTAGATTTTACCAGTATTTCTACTTTTACTTTCTTTTGGTTCTCTTGGTTTCTTCCTTTGCTCTGGTTCTTTCTGCAACTCACTTACACTTTCCCAACACTGCGCCTGTCATATACCTGCTTCTCTGCTCTTTGCAGGGGGGAACTCGTGTTGCTATCACATACACTTTCTTTAGACCTTTCCTTCCCTTCTGAGCCATCATTCACAAATACTACAGAACCTTCTTGTACTAGGGCAGTCACCTCCTGATGGCCTCCTGTGGCCAACAGCAGCTCTGCTATGGACTGCTTCTGGTTTCCCTCTTCAGGGCCTTTATAAGACCTCCAAACAGTCTTTCTCGTGGCTAACACCATCCTCGTGTCGGGGGTTGTTTAAATGATAAAACAATTCAAAACAGTCCTAAAGGTTCTCAAAGTAAAATCCATTACCACAACCCAAAACTTCACACTTGACTCAGGCTCTTCCACAACACATGGAGCTCTTCTTCTCCTCCAGTCTGCTCTTCACAAAGCAGCCATTCCTCGCCCTCCCTAGTGGGAGCTCAGCCTTCTGGATTTGGCTTTCTTCTCCTGTCAGTGTTTCCCTGGTTCCAAGGGAGAAGGCAGCATATATACTGCCCTCCTTCAGAGAGCTCCTTGCCATTGGCTGGGAGAGAGAGGCCCTATCCTATACTACAACGCTCCTGGTCCTGGGCCCTTAAAGGGACAGTGTCCTGGGTTTTTCCACACCATCCAACTAATTTCCCAGAACCACTTCCTCTCTTCCAGCTTCTGCCATTTCCTTAGACTTTGTTTATTCCACTGTGCCTGGAATAGGGTTTTCTGGCGTCCTTCAAGGTTTAAAGGGCCAGTATACTCCATTACACTTCTAATTCCAATACTCGGTCACTTTCTATCCCTTCTCTGATTGAATAGGACCTCTCTCAAAACATACTGCTGGCTGTTTGAATAGCAGAAAGGAAATAAAAAATATCACCATAGGTGCACACTGTTACAATAGCACCACAGTTACACAGGGAGAACACCCACACAGAGTTTCTGCTCATTTAAGCATAAAAGCAGGAGTCTTGGCAGTGATTGTACTCAAATTGCAGGGAGAGAGCACTTCCTCTGGAATCCAGGTATAAGTATTTGTAATCACTCTATGTAAACACAGTGGCATATGACATTGTAATAATTATTATTTATTAAGCACTAAGAGTGTGATGGACACCATAAAAGATACAATTCCTGCCCCAAGGAGTTTACAGTTTAATCAGCATACCTGATTAATTCCAGAATCAGAATTCCAAATCAGTTTAGTTTAGTTTAGTTTAGGTTAACCAAGTTTCATTAAGATACATAGCACAAGTGCATTTATTAACTTTTCTATATGCAACCCAACAGAAAACAATTATATTAGTAAATTTTGATACCGCATTTACACAAATACTAGTGTAATCAGTTTTTACAGAATTTTCTCTAAATTTCAGAAAGATTGAGAGGGAGAGAGAGAATGTGTGTGTGTCTAGAAGGAAAAATAGAGAGATTTAATATTTATGAAAAATGAAAAGCGAGACAAATTCACATTTCCATAGCTAGAAGTAATGCTACTGTATCCCATATTTACATAATAAATTATCCAGAGAATAATGACATTCCTGGCAGAAGAACTGTATATGTTTTCTAACAATAAGCTAAATGAGGATTTCTTGGAGATGTAACTCAAACTTCCCAATTCACATTTTTACTTATAGTCCTTTTCTAATATTGACATATCACTAATTACTGGAAAATTCAACAGTTTCAGTGTACTCAGAGTAAAATATTCTGATCTTGTGACTCAATATCCACAAAATCTTTGTGCCATTAAAAAGGACATGTTTTGACAAAAGTCATAATTTGCCTAAAGTACTGCCAAGAAAACATAATTAGAAAGATATGTATGAATGGGATTAACCCCAAAGTCACAATATATTTTTAGCACAATGTTAAAACTATTCTAAGCAAAATATTTTAATGTTTTAGTGTTCTTATTTCATACCCTTTGGGACATAAAAGAAAACAGATCTGGGGGAAAAAAACAGGACTTACATTATCTTTGTAGTCAGGCTCCAGACAATTCAATCGTACATGTGATTTCACCAACAGAATGTATCTTGCAGAATCACACTAGGGCCCCAAACATGCAACTGACTTCTCACAGACAGAACCCAGACCCAGTATGGAGCCTCATTGACTTCAATAGGATCCCACCCACATAAAGTCAATTGCAGGATCTGGGTTTATGTGGAAATGCCAATAATGAAAGAGTACCCTGCTCCTTCACACACCTGCAAAAATAGATAGGGAGATAAAAAATTTAAATTATTAATGTGTTCTTGTGTCTTCTCACAGCCTGTTTAACTGTAGTATTTAATTGTAGAATTTAATATATACGTTTCATGGATTTTTTTCATTTGCATCTCAGTTTTAGTATTTGTTTTTTATTTAATTTCCTTTTTTTAAACATTGGTTTGAAAAAAATCTTAAGGACATGTACATTAACTGTTATAATGTTTGTTAACATCCACGGAGCTTTTACTGTTATATGGTACAAATATATATTTAGACACATTTTAACATGTTATTATTTAATCATTAATTAATCCAGCTTCTTTGGTCTATTGTGCAAATACCTATTTAGGTTCTGATCCTGGAAGCTGAATTATGTAGGCAGATCCCTGAGCCAGCCTAGATTCCCAAAAAAATCAATGGGCTGCATGCTAACGCAGGGGTCTGACTGTGTCAAGTAGCTTCCAAGATCTGGGTCTTAGAAAAAAATGTAATAAAAACTGTCATGAAAATCAGTTTAGCAATAGCCATATTTTAAAGTTAAATTTGTTGGCCTTTTTAAACAAAAATGCTTATGAAAAAGTATTATTGATTATTTGCTAAAATTAAAATTTTAAATCAAAGATGTTTAAGATACAGGAAGTGCAAAAAGTCATTTTAAACAAATAAACATCTCTCGTTCCCTGTTCACACAGAACTTACATTCAGGTTTTTTTTTTTAAAGAACACTTTTAGGTTGAGTCCTTACAGGGAAACGTCAACAGTGATCATGTTTTTATATATAAACTACAAACCGTTTAAAAACAGGTTTGTAATGGATACCATGAAATAACATTTAACTGGTGGCATTAGACAAGAGACACTGTCAATAGCCATCAAGAATCTAGTCTTCAAATTCCATATACTCCAAGAAACTTGCAAAGGGAGAGGTTTCTCTTCTTTTTAAACATGCACACAAATACAGAAATAAATAGCAGCTCTCAAAATCAAAGGCTACAAGACTTCAGAAACCAGTTGATGAACCAGAGGCAAATATAAATCCAGGATGCAATTCTGTTGGAATCATAGATACCATACTATGTATCTGTTCCTTTGCTGGCTCTATTCTTGTGAGCAGGAAAAGAAATGAAACTGACAAGAATCCTGTGTTCTACAGAGATCAGAGTCCAAAGTTATCATCATTTTCTATTCCTGCCATCTCTTCTGTGAGTGAGCAGCGAAGCAGATAAAATGTGTGCCCACTTTCACAATCCCAACAAATCCAGTGTCCTGAGTTTAAGGCAGTTTGGCTCCTACATGGGACCTGAAGACTTGAAACCCCAATTTTGGCAGGTTGAGAGGTTTTTCAGTTGGGCAGGGAGGCAAATAAAAAACTAAAATCTGCATTTCAAAGAGCATGTGCCAAATTTGAGATCAATCGTCTTAATTGTGAAGAGTATTTTTTAATTCAGTAACATGTTATACGTAGAACCCTGGGTATTCTGTGATTCAAATGATGCAGAATCTAAACTTTTCATTTTAAAAAACTGTGGGTGAAATCCTAGCCTTATTTCTAATCCTTATGATTGTAGAGACAGTCTCCAAAACATCAAGTGAATATAATCAATACAATGTTTCCTGCCTGAATCTGCAAAGAACCTGAAACAATAGCTCTGAGAGGTGTAATGTGCCCTGTTCCTTGTAGTCAGGGCCCCTTGGACTCTATGATTCTGCAGCCACACAATTTGGCATTTTCCCAAGATGGCATGGAATTTGGTATTTTGCTGCAGATAGCCACCCAAAATGTTGTTGTCTGTTTCATTGCCCTGCTGCCTGTGGTTATCTCTTTCTCTCCATCTTTCCCTAAAAGAGGAGATTAAGTAGATTATAGTGCATGCTTCCTGCACTGTTCCATGGAGCTAGGCAGCAGAGTGTGACAAAGAGCTGAAGTCCAGTTTGCAGTTCAGTTAGTGAAGAGAGCCAGAAGTGTAGGTTGGTGAGCTTGACAGCCTAGAGAACAGCACAGCAGTTGAGGCCTGGGGATCCAGACAGATGAGACACTGAAGCCAGCCACAAACCCCCATTCTCTCACAGGGATGGAAAGAAGGTGGTTTTAAGCTAGGCTGCTAAGAAAATATCATGGGAACCAATGCCTAGGGATTGGAGCTGCGCGGTGAGGAAACCCTAGCAAAATAACTCATCCTCAAAAATAATTGTAAAAAATAATCATCAACTAATTTTATGTTAATTAGTGTTTTCAATGATGAGCCATAGATGTGTGTGTTTGTGGTGTGATGGAGGATTAGAAAGAAGGATATTACATAGCGATAGAATAAATTAATCCAGAGATTTTTGGGGTTCTTTCCACAGAATTTGGTCCTGTGCCTCAGAATAATAGAACTGCATTTCAGATTACTTTTTTGATACTCACCAAGACTGCAGTCAACAGGCCTATAGGATGCACTGCACTTAACCCCTTTCTCTGTACCTTCCTGCTTCTCTTCCACTCCCACTTAGCCTCTCCCCAGACCTAAAAAGGTTCAGTGATACACATTCATTCAATAAAATATTTTCAATGTGCATTGACTTTTTAAGAATACAATGGATATTAAACCACCACTGGAAATTCCTGTCACTGCCTAGAACTAGCATTTAATTCTCTGTTATGTGAAATAACTTTTTATATCTTTTACGTCCTGTTTTGCCCTCTTATAGGTTACACATGCATTGATATTCTTTTCCTCTCTATTCCGCTGTTTTGACTTGTGTTTATTTAGCAGAAGAGACAGAGCTGAAATCAAAAGGTTCTATGGCAGTTAGATTTGGGCAACCAGTGAAAAACGCATCAACTGAAAAAAGTGTAGTGACAGCCACAAAACTCCCATAAAGGGAAGAAAGGCAAGGAATAGTCAGTGACGAAAGGTTAATAGGAAGCTGAGCATAAGAGGAAAGGTTAGTAGGAAATAGGGGGTGTGAGAAGTGTCAAGGAAGTGAAAGTGAGTTAAAGAGAGAAAAAGGGATGGAACAAAAGAAGAAACAAAGGCCCTAATTCAGCAACGCATTTAGGGTGGGATTTTCAAAAGCACTCAGCACTGACCTAACTCTGCTCCCAATTGAAGTGAAAGCGAGTGGTCAATTCTGAGAGCTTTTGAAAATCCCACCCTTAAGCATGTGCTTAACATTAAGCATGTAAATAATTCTACCCCTATGCTTAAGTCGCACAGAAGTCAAGGTGACTTGAGCACAAGCTTAAGTGCTTTGCTGAAGCAGGATGTGATTATTTATGTGCTTAAAGTTATGCACATATTTAAGAGTTTTGCTGAAATGGGTCTTATGAAAACAAGAGGAAAAGTGACTGAGAAAGAAAAAAAAAAGAGACTCTGAAATGCACATTAAAAAATAAATGAGTTCCTGGTTATTTCTCAATGCTCTGAGTATAAAGGTTGGATTACTCCCTAGTCTCTCTTTGATTTAAATATAAAAATAAAAACTTTTTAACACAATGAATATATTGTAACACAGTAATTACCTCTGGTGAAAGCTAATTTAGTTCAGTGAGTGATACCATTAATACTAAAGTAATTATTGACATGGGGTTGCAGTCTTAACTATTAAAGTAGAGAACTCACAGTCTTCTATGCCTACTTGCACTTGCATTCCAAAACAGATTTTGTAATTAGCTGCGAGAGGGTTAATCTTTCCAATATTCCTATCTCTATGGTAACAGGATCATAGAGATAGAAGGAGCTGTGGAAATCATGAAAGCAGCCAAGAAGGTGGTGTTCTCCATTACTCCTCACTCTATGATACTGCTATCATAGAGAAAGAGAAGACACAGAGACACTATCTCGTAAGTAAACAAAAATCATCTGGAATGCTGTCAGCATGCCACAGGTTACTTGTTATCTCTGTGGACCCTATGGACCACATTTTGTATACCACTATTTAAAACTGTTCTTACCAGCAAGACAAGGAAGAAAGAACATCTTTAGGTAATCATTGAATTATACTCTAAAAAAACCCTGAAATTTATCACAGTGTTCCTGATTTTCCAGCCTCTGGTCATCATTTTCACACCTTTCCTAATCAATTTAAAACTGTAGAGTAGCACCAGGCTTACTGCTGGAGGCATGCTGTTCTGGTGCAATGCAAACAAATGGATGAAATATTCTGAAACATGTCCAGAAAGCTGAAAAATTAGCCTTATTAATTTGTTAAATAAATAAATACATAAATAAACAAAAAGTCCTCAATATTCTTAAAATAAATGCTAAAATACAAAAGACCTACATTTAAATCTCAATATTTTACAAAGAAAATAATGGGTAGAGTGAAGGATTAACTCTCAAATTCTATTCCTGCTCCTCCCCTTTCTTATGATCTTGGGCAAATCACTTAATCTTTCTATTCCCTGTTTTACTCATCAGTAAAATAATAAAATAATACTTTGGTCTTCACAGAGATATTGTGAGGCTTAATAAGTTTATACATGTGCTGGGGTTCCACAGGCTGCATACCAGAAATATGAAATTGGAGAAGCAATTGAACAACCTAAATTAAGCCAGGCTTCGAGGAAACAGATTAGATGGTAAAAAAGCAGAGTAAATGCTAGACAAAGAGTTTACATTATAGGTGCCAAATCCGGCATTAATTTCAGTGGCATTCCATTGAGATGCAGGGATTCACCCATACAGAGTTCAAGGCTCCAGTGCTTTAAACACTTGCACTTATGTTCAACTTTACTCATGTGAGTCATTCTATTGATGAGATTACTCATATAGATAAAGTAAGCATATGCATAAATGTTGGCAAGATCAGGGCCTAAAGTTGGTATTAAGGGAATTAGATAAAGAAGTTATTGTATCACTAACAATTATTTTTACAAAGCCATGGACAACTGGGGAGGTAACCAATAACTGAGAAAAATACTTACAATATCTATTTTCAGAAAAGGAAAGAAGAATGGTCCTAGCGATTACCATCCTGTATACCTAAATTTTATCACTGCTAAAAAAAAACATCCAGTGAAAGAACTGAATAGTCACAGAGAGTAAATCACTTTCTGACCATTAAATTTTTTCCTTCAGTTCAGGAAGCTCATTGGCAGGGCACTGGGGACAAGTTTGTTGTGCCACTGCCCCTCTGAAACTAATCTATGGATAAATATAGGGCTTCAGTTTCAACAATTGCCAAGCCAGTACCTTTCAGGAGTGCTAAATTAACAACAACAAAAATATTAAAACAGCAAATGTATTGTTAAAAACTAGCAACATTTGGACATGTTTATTGATATGCTACTATGGAATCAAAGCTCAGGAATATCTCACTCCTTCACTTAGCTCCAGCAAAGAAGGATGTGCTTCATTATTCTATGGGAGCCCAGTAGCTATTTCAGGATCAATGTTAGGCATTTTGAAGGAAATATAGTATGTCCAGCCTTTTTGACCATAAGGCTCATAGTTATCTTAAGAGGATCATGACAGTAGACAACTAAAACGTGAATTTGAGGGTAGGCTATTCAGAGCTCAGAGGTGGGGATCATGGTAAAAATTTGCTATAATTCTTTAAACAAAAAAATTGTAAGACGGTCTAAAAACCAGATATACTTTTCAGTCCTGCAAACACTTTTTACTTGGTGTACTGCATATTATCATGAGAAGTCCCACTTATTGTGTCTACGCTGGCAAATATAGGACCTTTAATTCACCAACACTACCAGTAAACAATGGTAGATGCAGTATACCAAAGTCTTGTCTACACTACAGCCTTTATCACTGCTATCACAAGTGGATGCAACTGCAACTATGATGAATTATGGATCCTACGTTTGCCAGGGTAAGCTGAAAAGTGGATGGCTATGGTAGGAAGTAGAGGATGGGTGTTAAGAGGACTAGGAGGACATGCAGAAAACTAAAGCTACTAGGCTGGTCAGACTGAAACGTCCCCTGATATCAATAAATCTGAAGGAGAGCTTTAGGAGAGTAAATCTGAAGAGAGGCATAGAGGAACTTTCATTGAGGTCTAGAGGCTGGAACAGAGATAGAGGGGCAAGCTGGGCAATAAGACCAGGGCAGGGCTCAAATTGGAGGGAAAAATCCCCCAAGCTCCATAACCCAAGTTCTGCCCATTTGGGATGCCAAAATGAGATGCCACTGACAATAGATTGTGCCGGTGTTCAAATCTGATCATACATGTTGTGCTGGTCTCCTCAGGATTGGCACCACTCAGTGGGATTTGGATACACCCACTGGATTATTAAGGTGCAGGAACAATAGGCAAGTATCTAAGGCCCTGGCTTCATGTTATGTGATAATGACAGAATCTCAACTTTCATTACAAACAAGTCTCTAACCCTAATGTTTGTGAAAAAAAAAACCTTAAAAACATGAACCAAGGGTAATTGATGCACTAATGTGCATCTGAGTCTGCAGAAAGCATCCAGCAATGGCAGCCATGATAGCCAGAGAGGAAGCTGCTTGGCCTGACATTCACCGCCCATAGCAGAGCAGGCCCCCACTAATCTGGGGGGACCTGCCCTGGTCAGGGTGAGGATTTGTGGATTGGCTCTTCCTTGGCAGGGCTCAGAGGTCCTCCTAGGCTCTGACCGTTAGCTTCACAGGTCAGATGGAAGGGGGAAAAAGTGATGATACTCTCCCAAATGCCACTCGTGACACCCAGAAAGAACATCACTCACTGTAGATTGCACAGGTCTCCATAATATGATAATCCCTTTTCTTTCTTATAGGCTGTGATCAGCAGCTAAGTGTTAACAATTTTGATATTTAAATTATTGTAATTGTACACTAGTTGACTCAATACCCCATTAAGATTAATGTAAGTAGCTAAGAAATCAAGACATCTTCCACTGGTTTCTATCTGTGCAGATCTGTTCAGTTATAAGTAATAATGAGAACACTTTTTTAAAATGTAAGTTTCACTAGTTATCTTAGGTCTGAGATATAGTGAAGAATATAATAGTGAATGATTGTATTTCTAAGTGTCTTGGAGATCTAAATGCTGTGTTAGAGAGAGCCAAGAAATGCCAGAGAGCAAAATTTCAGGAAGTGTTTTTTTTTTCTTTTTTTTTAAGTAAGTTTCAAATGGAAGTTTCTGTCTTTATAAAAATAATCTAGAAAATTTAATTAGGTTGTTAGTTTATGGCCCTGATATTGCAAAAATATATACACAATGTATATGAATATTGTCAATGGTACTACTCACAGTGCATAAAGTTAGCCATGTGCATAAAATCTTTATAGGATGGGGCCTAAGTGTGTTAAGTATGGAGTCTCAATCTGAGAGCAATGATTTGACATTGGGGGGATGCAAAATCTGTCTTTAGCTACACATCTTGGTGAAACCTGAACTATGAAGTTTTGATTGACATAATTCACACAACAGACCCGAGCAATTATAACCTGTTGTGTAGGCTGCCAGATCTCCATGGTACACCTTTTCCTTGTATACTGTTTTTGCATTATGGTTAAAAAATGGTTATTTATAGAAAAATAATGTTTTGACTGTGAATCAGTGTATATAATCCAATCATATACAAATGGTATGTGCTATTGTTTTGTTTCTCTGATTTCATTGAGACTTCCATTATATGCTCATAACTTTCAGAAAAATGTTTTTCAACTAAAATTTTCCATACTTTATCTCAGCTCAAAGGTAATTTTTTGAAAGTTTGACTTTCACTAACTTAAGAGTAAATTAAGAGTAAAAATATATATGTATCATTACTGCTGTAAAATTATTAATTATTTCATTTTTGAACACAATTTAAAATAGCTAAACTTTACAAGCTGAAGTTTTTCAGGTGGCTAGTTTTTATTGAGAACTTGTTTCAAAGATTATTTTGGGGGAAAGGATATAAAAATTTAAAAATCACTTTTGCAATGTACTGTATAACATTTCCACCAACTTTGAAGGACAATGTAAACACATAATATCAATTTATGCAATGTTGTTGTAGTCATGTTGCTCCCAGGATATTAAAGAAATAAGGTAGGTGAGGTAATATCTTTTATTGGACCAACTTCTGTAGGTGAAAGAGACCAGCTTTTGAGCTCACACAGAGCTCTTCTTCAGGTCTCAATGATAATGTTAGTTATGTGATTATTTATGCATTATTTTTTGCATTGTTGTTTCACTGTGAAGTTCCAGAATTGCATGGTTTTGACCAAAAAGTTCTAGAACTCAGCAGTGAAATCAGTAGAAATATTAGGCCCTGAACCTGCAAACCTGTATGCCTGTGAGTAGGTCTACTGAGTTTAACAGACTCACTCAGATAAATGAAGGGAAAGATTTTCAAATGATAAAAGTCAATAGGAGCAGGGCACTTAACTCCCACTTGTGTCTTTGAAAATCTGCTCCAAAGTTAAGTATGTAAACAAGTGTTTGCAGGATCCACGTCTTGTTTATTTAATCTTTTTTCTAAAGAAAAGAAAAGAAAAGAAAAGAAAAGAAAAGAAAAGAAAAGAAAAGAAAAGAAGGAGGTTAAATGAATGTTTTACAATAATTTTACATTAAGGTTACAGTTTTAGGCCTCACCCTGAACCTGCAAGCTACTGGGCACTGGTGCAATAGGGTTCTGTGCAAGCACAGGGGTCCACTCAGGCTGAGCCTTCACAGGACAGGGTCATTAAACAGTCAAAAGCCAAATGTAGTCTAGTAGTTTGAATAGGGGATGAAAAGCCAAGCACTCCTGACTTCTAATCCTTCCTCCACAGCCCTGAGTAAATCACAACCTCCCTCTCAGTTTCCCCATCTGTAAAATAGGGATAGTGATACTTGCCAATCTAGCAGATATGTTACCCTGATTAGTCAATGTTTATGAAGTGGCTTGATGATAAAAGAGTCTCTATACATTGCTAAGTATTGTTAAATGCCAAAGCTAACACTTTCCAAGGAAATCTTAATTTGTCTACACTGAGGCAACCAGATTCCTTCTATGATGAGATGACTGGCTATGTTGATGTGGGGAAAGTGTAGGCGTGATATACCTTAACTTTCACAAAGTTTTTGGTATGGTCTCTCACCGTTTCTTGCCAGCAAGTTAGAGAAGTATGGGTTGGATGAGTAGACTATAAGGTGATAGAAACCTGGCTAGATCATCGGACTCAATGGGTAGTGATCAACAGCTCAATGTTAGTTGGCAGCCAGTATCACGCAGAGTGCCCAAGGGGTTGGTCCAGGGACCGATTTGTTCAATATCTTCATTACTGATCTGGATGATGGGGTGTATTGCACCCTCAGTAAGTTCGCAGATGACACTAAGCTGGGGGGGGTGGTAGATACGCTGGAGTGAAAGAATAGGGGACAGAGTGACATAGACGAATTGGGTCAAAAGAAATCTGATAAGGTTCAACAAGGACAAGTGCAGAGTCCTGCACTTAAGACGGAAGAACCCCATGCACTGCTACAGACTGGGGACCAGTAAACAGATTGCAGAACAGGTGCTTAGCAGAAAAGGACCTAGGGCTTACAGTGGACAAGAAGCTGGATATGAGTCAATAGTGTATGGCCTTGTTGCCAAGAAGGTTAATGGCATATTGGGCTGCATTAGTAGGAGCATTGCCAGCGTGTTGAGGAAAGTGAGTATTCTGCTCTATTCGGCACTGGTGAGGCCACATCTAGAGTGCTGTGTCCAGTTTTGGCCCCCGCACTACAGAAAGGATGTGGACAAACTGGAAAGAGTACAGCCGAGGGCAACAAAAATGATTAAGGGCTGGGGCACATGACTTATGAGGAGAGGCTGAGAGAACTGGCCTTATTTAGTCTGCAGAAGAGAAGAGTGAGGGGGAATTTGATAACAGCCTTCAACTACCTAAAGCGGGGTTCCAGGGGAGATAGAGCTAGTTTGTTCTCAGTGGTAGTGGATGACAGAACTAGGAGCAATGGTCTCAAGTTGCAGTGGGGAAGGTCTAGGTTGGATATTTGGAAAACCTTTTTCACTAGGCAGGTGGTGCAGCACTGGAATGGGTTACCTAGGGAGGTGGTGGAAGCTCCATCCTTAGAGGTTTTTAAGGCCTGGCTGGGATGATTTAGTTGGGGTTGGTCCTGCTTTGAGCAGGGGGTTGTACTGAGGTTCCTTCCACCCCTAATCTTCTATGATTCTAGGCAGCGTGTCCAGTAGCTAGTTACTACACTCTGGACCCAAGGGTGCCCTCGGCGGAGCCCACACAGCTGCTGTCCACTTCAGGGAGAGTTGTCTGTCTGTGTCTGAGGGCAGCTTGGGGCCAAATACAGCGCTGGTGTAAACTGACTTCTGGGAGCTGCTGTGGCCAAGGCAGGCTCGGGCCCCACAGGCTACAGCTGCCTAGGGGGGCGAGTTAAGATTACTCTGACAGCCTCCAACTTCTGCGTAGCCTGGCTCGGAGGGGGAGTGGGGGGTTGGGCGGTAGCGCGAGCGCTGCACTGGCAAAGGGATTGGGGATGTACTACTAGTTTATTATCGGGTTCGCTTAAGTTCCTCGATGTCGCTTCCTTTTCCCCCCCCCACCCCGCCCTCCTCTCTCTCAGTCTCCCGCCCCTCCCCCTTCTTTACCTTGACAAGTCCATAGGGCTGAGGTGAATGAGTGTCTCTCTCCCCAGGGTCTGGGGCTCTCTGGGTGACATTGCCCCCCCTCCCCCCATGAGTGGCGGTTGGGTTGCTAGCGCGGGAGCGCGCGCTAGCGGCGAGGGGGTGGAGCGCGCGCTAGCGGCGAGGGGGAGGGGTGATATTGACTGAAGCTCCGTGTCCGTAGCGCTGCCTCAGCGCGAGCGGCTCTCCCCCTCGCCCCCCCTCCCATTCCCGGCATGCCCCAGGGCAGCGGGGCTGGCTCTAACGAATTTGAATGAAGAGCCCTGCGCTTTCGGCGCCATTTTCGAGTGATGCCCGATCGCATCGCTGTCGTGGGGGAGCCGGAGCTCGCGGGGCCACCGAGCTGGGCGCAGATCGCCGTCAAAAATACCCGCGGCCCGCAGAGGCGCCCGAACAGGCGGTAAGAGCCGGAGGGAGCGGCCGCGGCCCTGGGGGGGTGTTGTCCGGTTAACGGGGGCGACCCGTGTCCCGCCTCCGGGAAAAAATCCCCCTGCAAGCCCGTCGGGAAGCGGGCGGCGGGGATCCCGGCCCCGGAGGCAGCAGTGGGGTGAGCAGGCGGGCGGTAGCGCCGGCTCCTCAGCGTGTCTGTCGCTGTCTCTCTCCAGACTGGGACCCCGGAGCGTCTGCCTCTCCCAGGTAACCCCCGCCCCAGGGCGGCTGAAGGGAGCATCTCCCGGGCAGGGACCTTGTCTGCCATGGCGCTCGTGCACCGCCGCCCTCGGAAGGGAGCGGTTCAGCCCCACGCAGAGCTGGCCCGGGAAGTTAGGGGCAGGCTGGGGATCCGGGCCACTCCGAGCGAAGGGCGCCTTTTCCAGCCCTCTGTCGGAGCCCCTCTCCCGTGACGTGACATGACAGGCTGTGTTCCCCGTGGCCGTGGGCATGGCGGGGCAGAGCGGAGAGTGCCCGGGATATAGCGATTGCTGGGTCCCCTGTTGTGCAGCAGCCAGGAGGGTTCCCCTCTCTCCTGTCTCCCGCCCCCCATGGCTTGTGACCCGGATTAGGGCCCCCCGAAGAGCCCTTCTTCTCCTTTCCCCCCTCCCCCTCCCCGGTCTCCTTTCGATGTAGGCAGGTTGACTCCTCTGTCTCGTAGCTCTCTCAGCCTCCCACTTTTTAAAATCGTAATTTCCCGTGTCACGATCTCGAAGCGCCTTTAGCAGACCTGGGGGCCGGTTGTGCTGCCGCACGCTATCGCATTGATCATCTCCGTCCCTTTGGCTAATAACCAAGGACGAACGCGCTTTTAATCGTATATTACCCCATGGCTAATTTTTTAGCATGAAAACGAGAGTTTCCTTCCGAAGCTAGAAGGGAAAACGTAATCTGGGGCCGTTTGCATTGCGCCGGTTATTTGTAGGTGCTGTTCACCTTCTCCGCCCCCATTTCCCCCAAAATGAGTAAATATCGTCCCCATAGGCAGCGCAGCCTAATACTGTGATTAGAAGTGGCCATTCACCATCTCTTCTCCGCCTACTAAATTCTGCGTTTCTGTCACCCGGGTCGCTATTTGTCATTGGCTTAGCTATTTTTTGGTGGCTGTTTCTATGTCACTTCTCGGTGGCCAGCAGTTCTCGGTCTCCCTAGGTTATGAGTATTTGTGCTTATGGTGATACGCAATGGTGCTCACTCTTGCAGTGTATGTGATGAGCGATTACCCCGCTGCATACACATAATATGTGACACTCGGTGCCTTTTCCTCCACGACGCTGTTTAACCCTCTCGGGACTGGATTTGGCGTGGGCGCTCACACTTCTGAGTTGCGCACACACAAGAAAGACATCTTTTTGCTGCAGCAGTTATTCGGTGGGAGTGAGTGGGGGATAATAATGTACAGGGGGCAGACAAGCTAACGTGCAGCACTGCGAGTTCAGAAATAGGCAGACCATCTGGCTCCTTCCCAGATAAAATTTCTAGCGCTACTTTTATTCCTGTGCCTACTTCCCTATTCGCTTTCGGCCGCCTGAACCTTTCTCAGATGCAGGAAGACGTATGAATATTTCCCCGAATCCTGCCAGATCTCAGGGCTCCAGTCTGCTTCCCTTGAGCACGCAGAACTCCCATTGAATCCCTGGGAGTATTGGTTGCGCAGTGAATTCGGGATCGGTCCCACATGTATGTGCCCCTTCAGAAAATACTGGATCCAGTATACGGCCCCCCTGATTGGCTGCACTAACGTATTACTGGGGCTTGAAGGTTGGACTGGGTCATAGGATTTCTCCGCTTCTCTCTCTTCCCCACCCCACCCCCCGCGCGCGCATCCATCCACTCTCTGGTTAACGCCAAGAGTGTGTGCGTTTTGCTTAGCACCCTCTGCACCGAAAATAATGAGTTAACAGAAGAACGTAGGAGGAGGGACGTACAGAAGAGTTGGGGTGCAGAAGTGCTGTACAAAGGATTTCTATGTACATGGCTGAAGGCTTGTAGCCTTAAAGTGAAATACAAAACTTAATATTTCCAGCATGTTAGCTGGATTCAAGGTATTTTCTGTGTAAGGCAGAAATACAATAGTTTAAGAACACTTTCTTATTGTGAACTCTGGGGTTTTCTTAGTTTTTAAATCCAGTACACAAATCACACTGTTCAATCTGTTTATTCAGCTGTAGTTATTCTTAGTTTGTCTCTGTCTTATATTTAAATCCTGATAGCTCGAAAATTAAATTTAATCTGTTAAATTGTGATATTAATAAGACTGTTATATTTTAGCATTTATTCCCTTAAATGTACATGATTACTACTTAACTGTTTTAAGAAACATTTTTAATATTTTGTGTGGGAATGTGCACAAAGCTGTTTCTTTGTAACTGAGTGTGTACTTTTAAAAATATCAGTATTTGAACGGATTTACACTATTCAGCAGTGGGAGTAAATGTATAAACATTGACTTTCACTTTCAAGGAAATAACTGTCCTGACTTATAGTTAATTTAGAAAACAGAACAGGTAAGTATTGTACAGGTGCGTATGCTTTATTTCTTTCTCTGTCATTCAAGTACATAGCATACATAGTATGGTTTGTTAGTCTTTTATAATAAAATATTTATACTTATTAGATATTTGACTACATCAAAGAATGATTTCTTTATAGCTTCATTTTTATTTCAGAACTTTTTACCATTTCCATTTTTTATAATTATATAAAGGTGGGTGTGGCTAAAAAGAAAGAAGTAAGCAATCTGGTATCTGTGTACAGTGCACATTTATGTAATTTATATAGGTTTCCTGATACTTGATTTACTCATTTGATGTATTTGAGAAATTCACTTAGTTTAAATTGAACCTCGTAGGTCTGCTTGCATTTTTCACCTTAGTTAAAATGTCAAACATTAACTGAGGTTTACTTGGCCTTAGAAAACTTTAATTTGATATTTCCTTTAAATGTATTTGTAGCTCCAATAAACATGTATTTACACTACACCCATAAATTAAAGTTACAGTTATGCACTTGTGATCAGATTATTGCTTATAATTTTGTCATGGAACATAATCAGTATCATCTTTATAAATTTGTTTATATTAAGCCCGGTCAATTATTTTGGCTGTCAGAAAAACTTTTAAAATAGGCTACAGTTGTCCTGTTAAAAAACATAAATTGCACTGAAACTTCCCTAGAGGTACAGGGGGGGAGGTTGGTTCGGGTTTTGGTTTGGTTTGGTTTGGTTTTGGTTAGGGTTTTTTGGGGATAAGTGTAAATCTGAAGATTGGAGATTTTTTTTTTTTTAATAAAAAGAAGTACAGTATTTCCTAGTAATTTGGAATTATATGGGTAGCTTTTACTGATATTGTGGGGTATTGTATTGCAAATGTACTGTAGTAACATTTTAAGATAGAACTTTTTGTTAACTTGTTAACTAGATATTAAAGTTAGAATATATCCTCTATCCTGTTTGTTTATTTTTTTTAGCTTAATAGAATCGAGACTTCTTACTATTCCACCGGAAATACAAAGCTATAGAGGAAAACTTATTTCTAAACTTAATACTTTTAATTTCCTTAAGTCAATTATTACTTTCTGTATTGGGACACATTAGGATTACATATTGCTTGAACTGCATACATGCTACCTGCCCATAGGTATGCTCCTCAGGGAAAGTTTATGTTATCCATATTGGATGTCATAAGGCTGTCTTAACAGGTGTATCAAAAAAAATTCTGAAACGTTGTGTGTATATATATATACACACATACTTCCTATTTTTATGTACAGAGTAATGATGTAGCAGTCTGTTTTTGTAAATAACTTACTATTTTTTAATATTTGAGCTAGGAAATATTAAACTATATTTAAAAGGAACTGGGAAACTTAAAATTATAGTCTCTATATATACACTGGATATATTTGCTTTCTTAGATACAGGTTTTTTTCCAAAGGCAGTTTCTAGTCATTTCAGTAATTATATTAATTACTGTCATCACAAATTATCAAAGGTAGGAGCATCTTAGACTTATTTTTGCTCTCTATGGAAACTATAGGGAATAAAATTCAGGATTTTGTGTCGAAATTGAAATGAATTTTTTATAATACAATTTTTAAAAACCAAAAATGGCATTTTTAATGTATATAAATATATTTTGGAAATATTCTCTATACATATCTTTGCATAGCTAATGAATAGCTCTAGTTCTAAATTGCTAATAATCTAGCACTTGAACCAGTGGCCAGAAAAAAAAAACTACCTTTCCTATTAACAATATTAATTTTTTGTTTGGACCAAACTATACAAAATCACTATTTTTTATACATAGTCTGTTGCATTTTTGTGACTCTTTACACACTACTTTAGTTTAGAGATAAATTATTTAATTTTTTACTTAGCTAGTAATGCATTTTTAAGATAGAAATAATAGTCAAGTATCTACAAAGATTGAGGGAAAGATGAGACAAATAACAGAGATATGAAAATTGTCTAAATTTAAACAACTGAAAAAGTTGGTTTGCAGTTTTATTTATTTTGTGAATTATTGGCACTTTGCTCTATAGAATTGCTGGTAGTCACTGTTTTAGAACCTATCAAACTTGAATTCTTTTCTTTTAAATCTAAATTATCATTAAAGTATTTTCATAATTTTGTGTGGTACACTATGTTTCTGAGATGGTAAGAAATGGCTTGGTATAAACCTTCTGTCTTTTGTTTAATGTAGCTTAAATCAATGCCTGTATTGATTTGTTTAACCCTTTACTGTAAGTTTTTTAAAAACTCTAATTCTGCTAAAAGAAACATTTGGGTAAGTCTATACTTTAGAGATTTAATGGGTCTATAATTCTGAGAAATAATTTAGTTCTCGGCTTCATTTATTTTTGTATGACAACTTCCATCAGTCTTGCATGAAGATTGGAGGTGGATAATCTAACCACTTCTAATTCAGTTATGTTGTAAGTTTAACTATTGTTTAATTGACTAATATTTGTGTGTAATTGGAGTTCACTGTACCTGTACCTTTAAAAGCTAGTTTCTATTCGTGGGAAGTAATAGACTTCAAAATCTTTCTTTAAATCTAAACAGTTTTTAAAATGTTAGCAGTTCAGCATATCTAGAGTACAAGTATGTCCCCATTTATTAGTGTGTATACAGCATGTATAAATAAAAATATATAGCTTTTATTTTTCTAAAGTTTTTCCTAAGAAGACTTATTCGAAATCAAGATATAATCTTCATTTTACCTGAAACTGAAAAAAATAACAATGACTGTCACTGATCTTTATTAATGTCTAAAGGAAACCACTACTGAAAGTGGCAAAATTATATATATCAGCTATTTAGTTTGTAAAGGCTGGTGAGAGTACTCACTGTAGATATAGATTATTCGTAACTTTAAGAATTGAGTCAAAATACACTCATTTGTTTATCTAGTAAAAAATGTCCAATTGGGTTAAGCTTTGGATTTAGAAAACTATGTTGATTATGATTTTAAAAATATTTTCTGATAATATTAATATGTTTAGCTTCAAACTTAATATTTAACATACTAAAAGAATACATTAATATAAATTTTTTTAGGAAAAAGTCAAAAAAAAAAAAAGAAAAGAAAAAGAAATATGTGGCTGGATATTTTTTCCAAGTTATTTGTTCTTAAAAGGGTGGGAATAGAGAAGATGTAATAGGAATAAAAGTAAATAAAAATGTATTTTTACAAAAAAAAGTCAGTTGACCTTATTCAAGATACTATGGCTGTCTTTAATAAAACTTGAAAATACATTTAAAGAATAAAGTGGAAATATAGTGAAAATATTTGTAAGCAGGTGACCTGATCTAGTCATCTGCTGCATGTTTATTAGACATACTTGAGATGTATCTTGTTATATATAGCACCTACAGTACAAAAGCAAAATGAATCTGAGCATTTGGCTATATTAGTGCACTGTTTTTTTTTGTGTGGACATTTGAAGTGACCATCTTTATTAGGTTTTTGTCTTGTTTTTATCCAATAAATTACATGGCCAGATATTTTTTCCCCTTTAAAATGTGTGTGACTGCAATACTATACAATTCCATTAGATGTTTTAGAGTAACTTATTATGTTTATACAATTCCTCCTTGTTAAAAATGTTGATAGTATTGCTGGTATCTTGAAAAAAGTGGGCTAAAAACTGTTTTAAAGAAAGCACCACATGCTAAACACTTCTTGATAAAAGTCAATAGCGGATTTCAGGAAGTATCACAGTGGACACATTAATTGTTAAATGTTTATAGTTAACTGTTTAATTTTTTTCTCCCCTCTCTCTCTTTCTCCGCCTTACTTCCCACAAGAATACATTATAGGGAGAATGAAAGCAGAAACATGCTAATCTGATTTGTTTCAGGAGGCTACTGATAATAAAGAAGCATATCACAGGTGTTCCTAATCAAGTCAGTTTGGGGGGTTTTTTTGTGTGTGTGTGTTTTTAAAATTAGGGCTTTCCTTAACATAGACAAAGTGAGGGTCAACTTGATGACCTACATCTATGTTTGGGGATCAACCATGAAACTGTGGGTGTCGGAAATATGTTATAATAAGTGACATTTTTATTGCAGGTTTTGACCTTTCAATAGAGAGCTGATTCTGGAGAACAACTTACTTCTGTGATTGAAATATTCTCTCTGGAAAGCTGATGGAGTATGAGAATGGTATATATTATATTAACATTTCACATATTACACATGTTCTTTATTTTTAAAAATGCTTGTAGTAATAGGACTTCTTTGGTTTATACATAATGAGGCTGTTATACTGGTTAAAGATGTTTTGCTTGCTGAAGTTATTCTTCTTTACATTCACTCTGTAAAGTTTTAAGACTAAATAAAAAAACAGTCTCCATTTCCCTCTGAAGACAGTCTACGTGTTAAGTGGCCAAAATATGTACAAAAAGCTGAGCTTGCAACAGCCTTGCTCATTGGAGTTGCATAAATTCTCCGTATAGTGGTGTTCTCGTATTCTTGTATTGGGAATTACTACTGCTAATGCAAAATAATAATAATAATAATGGATGATAGACTGGTCATTTTTAAGTAATTTTATTCTGTTGTCAGTAATGTGTGTGAAAGAGAAGAATGGAGAACTAGTTGAGTGCATTTCAATCTACTATACAAAATTAATTTTTAAAATTATTAATAACTAGCCACTTCACAAGTAAAGCAGTATAGAATTTGCAAAATTGGTTTTCAAAGCCCACCTCCATATAAAGAGTTGTCAGAAATGTAATTTATCTTCTTGCCTATCAGTAAATATTTAAGTATTGTACAGTAAAGCAATGAATAATTTAAGAATAATAAACATGCAATATACAATACTCATCTTGCAAGTCTTGTTTTGCAGTGAGTGATAATTTGGTTGAAACTGAGAAATCCACTCAAAATAATCAAGACCTCTCTACCTGTATATGAATAATCTTAACTAACCATTAAAATAAACAACTGAAATTTAAAAAGTAATTGCACTTAGATAAAACAAATTTGTTTAAATATTAAACAGCACTAGAAATTTTAAGACTTTATCTCTATGATAAAATGCATTGTGACAACAAATAATTTTATGAACATATTGTGACATTAGCAATTTCAGTGTTCAGCTGATAAAGAGCTTTTAGCCTTAATAAAATATTACTGCCTCTTTAAATATATGTATCTTTGCAGAAAGTAATTGTACCAAAATGTAAGATACAAACTTTGCTTTTGAAAGCTGCAGTAAGCCCATACAATTGCTGACTATACCTGAAAAAGTTCCAACAAATCCACTGATGTGTAAAATGTATCTGTCCTTACTTTAGTAGTTAACTTCAAATCTGGTTGAAGGATTGCAAGCGCTTAGCAATATTATTACACCTTTTATTGTAACAGTATTTTAGGAAATATTTTTTCTTCAAGAATGTCTGCAAAATATTCTATATAGTATGACAGGTTTGTAGGTACTGAAAGCCTTCTATATAAAATTCACATTTGAAAATCAAAACTTTGAGTACACACAACATATAAAATGTAAATAAATTTGGAATAGAGCATAACTTTATATTTTGATCAACCTTACCACCTGGCCTTTGTTCTGTGGTAAATGAATAGAGAAATTTTTATAATCTTTATTCGAATAAAACAAACTCAAGAAAAGTTACTATTTAATTGGGATTTTTATTAATATTCCTGTTTGGGATAATTTGCATAACACACAAAATTTTTAAACTTTAGAAGCTGTTTATAATCTCTGTTCTTCATTCAGTGGGTACTACTCATTTATGAATAATTTGAGTTTCCAGTTCTGTATATGCATTACATTTTAATAATTTTGTTTGTGCTCCTTTTTTCTATGCAAAAGCAATTATAATCTTGTTAATGAAAATCAGCATTATATTAGTAGGTAAATGTATCTAAAACTCCCTTGTTACAAATTTAAAATGTGAAAATTTGACAAGGTGTACCTCAGTCTGACAAAAGTTGAGGGTATTTCTAATGTAATATTTTGAAGGAAAGTATACTGTCTAGACTTTAACTATAAATCCAAAGGATTATTGTAAATTTAGGGCCTAATGCTGCAAACTCTTAGACACATGAATAGTTCTAAAGACTCTTATGAGTTAGGATTTGCAGAATCATGTCCTTAGTAGTTGCAATCCTTGGTTTTTTAAGAATTGTTCAAAATACTTAATTGCCTTAAATGGATAGTTTTGGAATGTAGTAATATTTTTGGGGAGTTGTCTCAAAATGAGGAATTAAAATGTGTAGCAACACACTTTCTTAGAAGGCTTATTAATTTACAAGCTCAAATATCACCCGGGACTGCTACTGTAAATAAAATTGTTAATTTTCATTATAAAATCCACTTTTCCACATTGATTTGTTCTAGAAATTTGCCATACTGAAACTTATTCTATATAATTCACAGCCCAAAAGAGATATAGTGACTTTCTAGAGGGATGTAAAGTGTGTTTTTAAGTTCAACTGCTGCAATCCTTACTTATTCAAAACTGTTGACTGCATTAGGAGTTTTGACTGAATAAGGACTGCTGTGTGGGGCCCTTAAAAAGAATTGGTGTGGGTATTTAAACATAATTTATATTTAACTTTTAAAATTAGTCTTCATTATCTAATAGTAACGGAAGGTGAAAGGGATAAAAATGCACAAGATTTACTTTTTTACAAAGCTAAATGGGTACATTTTGTGGCCATTTTTAATATTCCTACTCTAGGTGTGTACACAAAACTATACAGACTTGTTGGCTAAATAACAGTTTTGAGAGTTGGTAACACGTACTTATATAATAGATCATAACTGCTCTAAAAGAGCTGTTACAGGTTATTGTGTCAGTTATCCTATGCTTTCTTTAAAGTCTTCTCTTGCTTTTCTAAGTCAATTGAAATTGATAGTTGCATATCTACTTCATGAAAATTATTTAACTCGAGCCTAGTTATTACAACACATGTAAAATCACCCATTGTTTGAAAACTCTATGATATCTTAGGCAAGGCATTTTAAAATTTTGGAATCCTTCAGAACTGCATTTTCTGGCTTTTGTTGATTTAAACTAGATCCAGCCTTTAACATACAAAAGCCTACATTACAATAATGTTATCAGATTTAAATATGCATTTCACTTTTATTCTGTCAGTCATTTAGTAAGACATCTGCATAACAAGGATTTGAGACTGGTCCACTCAATTTTTCCTTGATTATGCATAAAACATTTAAGTTTTTCACACGAGACAGAATTTTTAAGAAGCAACAAGCTACATGCAAATCATCTTTAGCAATAATGATTAAAACTAAATTCATTATATTTAAGTGTTCTTTTACCCAAAAACATATGTCTAGGTATAGATGGAGGGTTGCTTCATCTTGATTTTTTTTTTTAATTAATTTGAACAAAAAACTAGGCAGAAGTGCTTCCAAATCAATACATAAAAACTGTATTTCAGGTTTTCTATTATCAGAGTTCACTTATTCGACTGTTCACCCTGTTGCACTGATATTTTGTTAATCTATCTTATTTTAAATTGGCTATCTTGTCAAGTTTCATACAATAATTTGGAGGGAAAGCAGTATGTTTGAAGGTGTGATTGCTGATTGACTGACTGGTGTATTTAATGTCTGAGTAATCCACTATTACCAAACATGCTAACTTCTGAGTTTATTTGAAATAATAGTTGGGTATTCACTGCAAGATTTTTCTGAAGTGAAAAATCTGAATAATTTATATATTCTCCTGCGGGGACCTGTTTCAGTCTGGTGTATTTCTCTAATGTTTTGATGGCAATATTTTATGAGAAAATTATTTCACAACTGAAGCATTGGAGAAGGGGAATGGCTTATTCTGTCAGTTACACTATTTTTTAAAAATAAGAAACTCAACTTTTCTGTGAAATACAATTTCAAATTTAGTAATATGTAAAATACTTACACCATTGCATTAATATCTTAACCTTTTAAGAGTTTGCCCTTAACTTATTTCTTTATGGTAAATGCTTTGATGTTTTAAAATCTTTCAAACAATCAAAAGTCTTATTGCTTCATCCTGCCTCCCGCATCAACCTTCCTTAAGATGTATTAAAGATGAATTTGCTCAGGGGGAAATGACTGGGTCTAAATAGTGACAATTAACATTAATTTAAAGAGATTTTCTGTGAAAATAGTGTTATACTCAGTATTTTATGGTCTTTACAACTTTATTTAATTGGCTTTGTTTTCTGCTTTTAAAAATGCATAGAGCTTGCATTTAATACTTCACAGTATATCTAAAATGGGTTAAATTATGCCCTGTGTGGGAGAAATTTGCAGTAGGGCTGGGAATCAAAAGATATGACTTAGAACTTGTGTTCATCACCTCCTGGGACAAAGTTGGCCGTTGGTAGATTGAGTCAGGGGTGTGGTCTCCCGGCTGTTCGCACAGAGAAAGTAGCATAGCTCTTCCAAGCACCCACAGATGTAAACTACCCCAAACATCTGCCAGGAGTGGGGGATTAGAAGAAGACTTGCTATTCCTCGTGGCACCATTGCTTCCTGATAGAAACCCTCACCTGTAACTGGCTCAAAACACACATGTAGAGAATTTGCCTCACAGAAGAGGGTTCTTCGCAACATAATGTTGACTCTGTCTGCATTATCTTGTACAGGCAAATCCCTGAGGAGCAGAAAGATTCTCCCTTTCATGCTCTGAAACATGCAGCATTTCTACAGGTTTTAGAAGGGAGAATGATTTTGTTAGTATGCTTCTCCACCATCTCCTACATTTGCTGTGTATCTTGCAGAACCTCTCCATGCGCCCATTCTAACAAGATGTTTTGGCCCAAAGGTGGGGAAAAAAATGAATTGAGACATCGTCTTGGATTACACAGCTGCTTTTTAAACAAAGGGCCGGCTCCTGATCTTCATTATTTATGCATATATATCTATTTAATGTGGATTGTATGCAAGGATTATTATGTATACCTTCTACCTGCTTTAATTAGTTAAACTGTAGATTTGATTCTAAAATGGAATTTAAATCTTTGCTCTCTTCAATAGTGGATACACATGTCATTTAAAATATGGTCACGGGGGATGACTACTCTTTCTCAGTGTCATAATAAGGCTCAAAATCTGGGTGTTAGTTGCGAAAGTGCTTGTTTTGCATTAAGTTTATAAGGTTATTTGGAGACTTTTGAACTAGCAGTCAGAGAATAAGTTCTCCTAGAGCAGGGGTGGCCAAAATGTGGCTCATGATCTGCATGTGGCTCTTTTACAGTTAAAATGCGGCTCCCCCCTCCCCCGCCTTATAGAGTGGAATTGGGAGCTTAGAACTTCTTCCCTGCTTAGGGTGGAGGGGCTAGAGGATTCTGCCCAGTAGGAAGGGGGGGATTGGGAGGGTCAGTAAATTTGGCCAGCCCTGTCCTAGAACATTAGGTTCTGGAAGATTGTTATGCATGTCTTTAGAGAAGTAACTTGCCATAGATTTGTAATTAAGGTCTTGCAGTCATAGTGAATTGACTATCAATACTTTATATCTATTTCTAAAATTGATTCCTCAGCATACATTTCTTACGGCAAGTTAGCAAATGCTAAATACTTGATTTAACAAGTACAAAACCTTCACAAAAAATGTTTTGCCTGAAAAATTTCCTGTTTAGAAAATGGAATCATTCTTTGTATTTTTCATGTGTAGTATTGAGTTTGTCAATCCCACTGAGACTTCTGTGTTGAAAATGTGACAACTCAACATTATGAATATTTTTTATCTTTAAATTTTTAGATTACAAAATAACTTAGTTTTAACCTATGGGTGATCCATTTTTGTTCTGTAGGAAACTACTGGACTAGTCACTAAGGCCTTAATGCAACACACCCTCCCTATTCAGCTAAACACTTCAGCACATTTGAGTATTTTGCTGAATAGAGATAGAGTTAAGCAAGTTCTTACGCTTTATTAAATTGGTGCCTAAGAAACCCTTTGTCCACAGTCCCCACTCCCCCACCCCACTTCTTCACCCCACCATGTTAGATATAACTTGTTTTCCATGTGCCTTTTTTATTCTTTTGTCCCTGCACTCCACACATTACCCTTCCAGATTTTGAGATGGCAGGGTGCCAGCACAGAGACTTAAATTTAATGCTTTTTTTTTTTTTTTTTTTTTTTAAATTTATTTATTTATTTATTTATTTATTTTGGCTTAAATTTTGAGGAAAACAGCATGAGGAGAGTAAGCATAATTTGAATCAGCAGAAGTCCATCAGTAATCTAGAATAGTCTGTTTGCCTAATTCTAATTTATTTCAAGTAATTACACTAAATAGGAGACCCCTTGAAAAATACTGAATTATGTTAATTAGCAGTCAAGTTCAAATAGCTATAAAATCAAGGATAATGCATCAAAAGATGTACTTTGTGTGTGTGTGTATGTGTATATATATATATATATATACACACACACACATAATTTATCAATAAGGCAGGACTAATGTGTTTGAAAAAGTGTGCATAGATTATGTAAAAATGAAGTCATAGTGAAATGAGCCTGTCTTTTGATATTAAATCTTTGAGAAATAGAGAGACCACTAGTTTATTTTGTATGTGTGTGTGTGTGTGCTACTATTTTACTGTGTAATCAACTGTTACATAATTTTCTTAAAGGATGGTGTAGTGTCTGTTGTAGTTATAATGCTTATTATAGAATATCCTTACATGCTTTACAATTCTTTTAAATACTTTCATTATGCATTCTGTATGCAGTTTAATAAATATCTCTAAAATATTCCCCTTTAATTACCATTTTATTTAATGATCATTTGCAAATGTAGTAATTCTTCTAAAAACAAATCAATGCCCAAATAAAGTGAAATATATTTGATACATTGTTATGGTAAAACTTATGTCTGTCTTCTGCATCAGAGCTGGAGCCTTCCGAATCGAGATAGGATTGTCACCTAAAATACAATCCAACAATAACTGACCTTCATGAACCTACAAAAGGAGAAAACAAAAATTTTGACTTGTTAATGTGCCAAATGTCCCGGTTACATTTTTTTCTGGGGTTCCTGGGGGGGGGGGCATTGAGCCTCTTCTAAAGTGATTAGGTTTCTGCTTTCAGGAGTCATCTCTTATATCATATAATTGGTTTGATTTATTTTCTATCAGTGTTGACTACTAGGTTAGGCCCCAATCTTGCAAACACATGCAAACTTAACTTTAAGCATGTGAGTGTTCCCACAAAGCCATTGGACTAATCAGGTGATTAAATTTAAACATGTGCATACGTGTTTCTTTTACAAGTCGGCAGGCAAGAAATCTAGAACGGAAGAACAATCATTTTCATGCCACTTTTTTCAGAATAACTCCTCCACTTCCTTTTGCTACCAATTTGATTCCTACCCTTGAATCAAGCAGTCAGATGTAGACAGTTCAATCAAAAGTTCTTAAACTTATCTTTAGGGTTTTATTTGTTGTATATTTTCTTAGAAAATATTTAAGATCTAAGAACACAGAACAAAATGAGGAGAAATATGTGCAGTAGCACTCTACAGACTTAGGGTACAGGATTGGTCTATTCTGTCTGAACAGGTGGCTTCATGTGGCACTCAGGAGGAGAGATTCTCTTGGCAGTGTCTTGCCAGCCTCTGACAAAAAGATGACACCTCTGACTCAGAATTTGAAGGAGAAATCTGCCAGTTAGCATAAGCTTCTTAATTTATGGATGTTCCTTAACATGTGGACTGCTCTTCACCACAAATAATCTGGTATATCCATGCCAGTGATAGTGATAGCCAGAAGATTGTGAAGAACAGTCATCTCCTGAAAGAATTTAGGGTGCCTTACAATTTAGGACCGGGCCTTTCATATTACAGGAACAACCCCATATAATGTAAAATTATTACCATTTCATTTAAATATAGGAAGAAAGGAGAATTTGAATTGTCTTAAATACTGCATTTAAACTTTAAAACAGGGAACAGCTTTCTTAGCAGTTTGATGCAGAGTAGGCTTAAGGAATCTCTTTCCATTTGAAAGCATTAGAAATCTGTTTTGAAGGCTTTGGAATGTACATGCTTTTAAGAGTTACACTGTAAGGTAAATTCTATAATTTTATCTAGCATCTGTTTCTTAGTTCTGGGGACTTCAAGTTGAGTTCATCATCTCAGTCCTACACTGACTGAAAGTGGACTTCCTCCTAAGTAACTTAAAAAGGCAGAATACATTTATTTTTGGAAATTGTTTTTGAATATTGTTTACTAAATAATTACTTTTTGAACTATTAGAGTAAATTGCAAATATTTGGTTTAGTGCTACAATTCCTTTGAGATAGGTAAGTGCTAGCCTCATCCTTCATATGTTAAAAAGTGATTCCCTCCCCTCCCCCAAAGTCACCCTTTCTGAAGTAAGAAAGATAATCCAGAATTTAGTGATGACTCTGAAAATAACTATATTTCCTCAGGGGAAAATGCTTCCAAAGGAGAAAACTGCCATTTACTTGAATGAATGAATCTCATGTACTGATAAATACCTTTTTTTTTTTTTTTTTAAATCACCTGTTAATTGTCAAGAGGAAGATTCATGATCATTCTGATGTTCAGAATTGTGGATATTTAGTAGACAATGTTTGGCAGAACTGGGAGTAGAGCTTAGTTCTTCCTGACTTCTAGTCCTATGCTTTAGCTATTGGATCATACTTCCTTCCCTTAAATTTTTTAGTATTCAGATTAATTGTTGGAGGTTTTACTTACAGTACTGAATACTGAACCTAATGCAGAGCAGCAGGAGGCACTCAGCATTCTTGTGCTCTTTGCAGTGTAGAGGGAATGATGAAGTTCCTTTCATTTGACAAATCTACTAAGAAAATTGTGGATTTTGCCTGGGTGACTAGCTTCAAATATGACCTTCACTAATTATAATAACAATCAATATTGTCTTCCTCAGAATACACATGAGTAGTGGGTAGCTGCTCCTAGAACTCATGGCTATTTTATGAACAAAATCCTAGTGTGTGTGTGTGTGTGTGTGAGAGAGAGAGAGAGAGAGAGAGAGATCACACAGACAGACATTTGACTGCAAAATAAAAGGATCTGAAGTTAGAAGTAGTTCAGGTAGGCTCATTTCTGTATCTCTACAGCCACTAATGAATGCATTACAGAAATCCCAAATGGATTAAGCATCTGCCTGCCATGGAACATCTGAAACTTCTGTTCAAGTGTCAAATTAAGGGCACTAATAATGCGGTAATATTATGTAAAAGTGACAGCAAATATTAGGTGTTTCTTTGCTCTTGACTAGAGGGCTTCCTTATCTGTGCACTGGATCGGTAATCCTTGAGATACAAATAACGTATGACCTTTACCTTCAAGCCTTTTGGCCTCCTGAACACTTATAAAAATTGTGATGGTAGTGACATCAGGTCATAGAAGAAAAGATAGCACATTATCTCTGTTCTGGATGACTGGCTAATAAAGAGCATCTTCTTTTAGGATTCACAAAGAGAAATATGTAGAGTAAAAACATTGTTCTGGGGGCTGGAAGTTAACAAGAGACCAACCAGTCCTTTTGTGCTTTCTGGCCCTTACTTCATGGCATTTTCTCTGATTCTAGAATTCTTGGAAGACACACTCAGCTGTGAGGACTAAGATTGCTGGGATTCATTGTTCTGTGCTAAGGTACAATTTCTGGCTTTTCACACAATTGTATATCATACCTATGCAGCAGTAGACTACAAAACAACAATTTTAAGAGGTTTACACTTCCATACAGCACAAACCTGTATCTAATATAATGGTTGAAAAAGTAACATACCCTGAGAGACTACTTGCTGCAAGATTTTTAGTTGATTCAGGCAACATACCAATCTGACTAGGTGGACTGCTTGCAAATCAGTGGAAATGGCCAAGAATAAAGCAAATTAGAAGGCAATCTCTGATTAACTTTGGTTATCTCCCCAGCTTCCAGGCAGTTCTGTGGTGTTATATGCATTTAGCATCAGGGGGCCTACAAAGCAGAGTATTACACAACCTATGAGTTTTTCACTGGGACAGAAAGAGCCTTCACTCTGGGTTTTGCATATCACAGGGAGGAAGTGCAAAGACATATTGACAGAACACATAGTCATTGCACATAGATGGGTAGAAGGAACCTCAGCAAATAACACTTTGAATAATAAATTATTTCCAAGGAGTATGCCCAAGTTTACAGTCCTTGTCTGGACCAAAAAACCCAATATTCTGGATGTTTTCTTGATCTGGTGTGTATTACCTGACATTTGGTCGGTCGGAGAGGCAAGCAAATCTCCAGAATCTTCAGTTTGATTTAAGAAGCATGGTTTTCAGATATGAAGTAAATTAGAGGCCTACACCCAATCCTGCTCACTTTAGTGTCTGGCCTGCATATAAGAATATGCTAAAAGGATTGGGGATGTCCAAAAAAATACTATCTAAGTTAGTAACTTCTAAAGAGAAACCACAGGATTTGGAACACATCAATTACTGTAGGTGAAAGTATCTAATAAGTGTCTACCATGCATCCAGAATTTTTATGCAATGAATTTGACCCAGGTAGGATGTTGTTCCCATCTCACACCAAACTTAATTGCAGCCCTTAGGGTGTTTTACAGTCAGTATGGATGGAGACCCTTCAGTTTCATATCTTCTGGGGGAAAAAATCTAAAAGTTCTGTGGTTCTTCCCTGAAACATAGAATTAAGTTTATCTGCTTAGATTCCTCCTCCTTTCTGCAAACTGAAAAAGAGGTAGAGGCTGTGTTGAATTCTGGCCCTAGCAAACATGATTGATTTTACTGAAAGTATTAAGAAAAGTCACAATGTGAACATTGTAGAACAGTTCAGAAGGGATGTTAAAGTAATTATTTACTGTATTTCATCTTTATATGCCTAGTTTTAAATTGAAAAGCTTTTGAGTTTACACAGAGCTCTTTGTCTAAGCTCAAAAGTTTGTCTCTCTCTCACCAACAGAAGTTGGTCCAATAAAAGATATTACCTCACTCACCATGTTTCTCTCATATCCTGGGACTGACACAGCTACAACACTGCATACAACAATAGTTTTAAATTGGTCATTACTCACTTGTCCCACCCCTCATTCCAGTGAAGCAATGACGTATGTGCTGGTACTGGACTACGTTCCTATGTGGTGCTGTTCATTCTAACCATTTACACCAAAAGAGTGAACAATCCAAACAATGGAATATGGTCATGTGCAAAAGGAGTATAATGGTGTCAATTTGCAAAGTGCTTAAAGAACCAAAAAAAATTTAATGTTGATGCATAAGCAAAAGACATGAGGAAAATTTCAGCATCTCTAATATTTTGTTTGCTTTTATGTATCTTATTTGTGGTGGATGTAGAGAGAAGTCAATGGGTCTTCATTTTCTCCCCCAAACCACGGTATTGGCAAAGTGCTTAATGTTAATGTGTTGTATGAGATTTGAGAAATCTATTTTCAGTTATGATTGCAAGAAATTCAATTTAAATTATATGAGTGGATACAGTGGGCCTGCAGGAACAAAGCTGAAGTTGGCATTGTCCTGAGCAGAAACTAATATTTGTTAGGCATCATTCATTTCATTTATATTAACATATGGTAGGTCAGTCCTGATTTTTAATTCTCATTGCCTTCTTTGTTAGGTGCCTGAGCCCTCCTATATGTGCACACAAAGGAGCCTGCTTCTCAGTAATATAGATTTCTGCCTCTACAGCATAATTCCCACAGATCCTCCTACCCTCAACCTCTACTGAGATACAGCTTTATGAGGCTGCAGGGGAACCAGATGGGTTTCTCCACGGCCTGGTCTATACCTAAAACTTAGGTTGACCTAGCTATGTCGCTCAGGGATGTGAAATTTTTACACCCCTCAGAGACTTAGTTAAACTGAACTAAGCCCCAATATAGACAGTACTAGGTCAATGGAAGAGTTCTTCCGTTGACCTAGCTGTTGCCTCTGACAGTTGGATTTACTACAGCAATGAAGAACTCTTTTCATCACTGTAGTGTGTACACTACAGTGACACAGCTGCAGTGCTATAGCATTGTTAGAATGGACATACCCCAACTCTTTAACTTCTTCTGGCTTGCCCCTCTAAACTGGAAAACAGACCACCTCCTTAAATGAGGAGCTTCAAGGGCAGCAGTGAAGAAGGCATCTCCGGCAACATTATTCTGTTAGTCATACCCCCAAAGGATGGGGTCAGCAGAGGCACAGAGCCTTTGTGTGGATGCCCTTGGCTTCCAGCAGATCTCAGAGACTTAACGATTCTAGTGCCTCTTTAAAGACCTGGGAATTTTTGAAATTCCACTTCCTGTTTGCTCGGTGTGGAGAGCTCACATCGTATCTTCCCAGCTGACCATGGCGGCTGCATGCAGCAAATTCTCTCCCACTTGGAGCACACCTGAGTTGTTAGATCTGCTGGGTGTGTGGGGAGAGGAGACTATGCAGTCCCAGCTTCTTTCCAGCCATAGGAGCTTTGATACCTACGGTCAGATTTCTCATGGCATGTTAGATAAGGGTTACGAACAGGACACACATCAGTGCCGTTCAAAGATAAAGGAACTGACGCAGATGTACCAGAAGGCAAGGGAGTCAAACTGTCGCTCAGGTACTGCACCAAAGACCTGCTGCTTGTATAAGGAGCTGGTGACCCCACATCCATCGTCAAGAGCCCGGTGGATACTTTGAGGGGCTGAAAGGAACGGACAGCAGCATCAACCTCTGAGGACAAAGTGGTGGTCGAGGTGCAAGACAAGATGGGACAGGCAACAGGGTCATCCAATATTGCTGCAAGCTAGGACCTCTTCTTGACCCAGAAGCGTTTGAGCCAGTGCCAGCACTTCATCTCTGGTGCACATGATGCAAGGGAAGGGAGCCCTGGTAAGTGGTCTTTTTGAGTTGATGCTGCTTGGTTTTATGTGGTAGAACTGTCCTTTGCTTTGTTATGTGCTGGGAGTGGATGAAGGGATAGAAATGTACAAGACTAGCTGTGTTTGTGTGTGCCTCAGAATCCCCTGTGCAGCTACACGGTGGGGCAGAACAGTGTGATATGGGACAAAGCAGCACACAGACTAGCAGCATGGGGATCCTTGCATCTTTGCTTACCCTTAGGAGTGAGATATCAGCTTGAATAACCCCAACTGTGGAAAATGGTGGCAGAATTTACAATGTGGTCCTTAGTTGTTTGTGATTTTCTAAGGGGATCACTGCAAAGACCCTTTTCCCCATCTTGTTTCTTCTTTCCCCACCCCCCCTTCCCCTCCTGGGCTGAATTCACCATCTTTAGGGCATTCACCAAGCTGCGTGCTTGCCAAGGGACAGTAAGAAGTATATTTTACTATAAAGATTCGATGCTGTGAGTGCACTAACAATCATGCTTCTATTTATTGTTTCTTATGCTTCTGCAGATGTGGCCTTCAATGGAACCCCCTACACACTGTTGAAGCACTTCCGCTAGATAAGGAAGTGAGCAAGGAAGACATGTTTCGAGAGGTGCTCCAATCCTCACATGCTGAAAAACAAGAACTCAGGACATGGAGAGAGACTGTAAAAGAAAATCATAAAATAGATAGGAAGGAGAGCCAGGACTGAATTTTAGCGGGTCAGGAGCAGATGATAAAAATGATGGAGGAGCAAAAGCAGATGTTGAAATCCCTAATCATGCTGCAGGCAGAACACATGCGTGCTTACCGTCCCAGCAGCCTACACAGAACTGCTTTCCATACCCTCCCCAAACTCCTCCCATTCCTTGCATGTTCCCAGCCAGTCACAGTACTCTGTTCACTGCACCCATTCGGATAGCTTCCAAAATGATAACTGGATTTACACACAGCTATGAGAGTCTACGCTGCCCTTCACTGTTATCTCCCTTTCCTCCAACCGTTCTGCATGTGGTGTTAATTGGTATTTAATAAAAACATACTCTGAAAGATAATCAATCTTTATTAGTCTCCTGCATATGGTGGTTGCTGCTGAAATTAATACACTGTGGCAACTGGATCATTTGCAAACTATATGCAAGGCGTCAAGTTAACAAAGCATGGCAGAGTGCTATATAGAAAGACACATTACTGGTGCTCATTGTCAAAAGGGTACCTCAAGGCCTCCTTGATTCAAATAAACCCCTGTTACCCATCTAATAGCCCTGGTATCTGGCTGCTCAAAATCAGCTGCCAGGCAATCCACCTCCACGCTCCACCCCGGGGGGAAATTTCATCTTTAGCCTCACAAATATTATAGAGAGTACAGCAGGCTGCTATGACCATGGGCATATTTTTCTCTTTTAGGTCTAACCTGCCATAAAAGGAGCACCAGAATGCTTTTAATTTACTAAATGCACATTCTACGGTCATTCTACACCTGCTCATCCTATTGTTGAAGCACTCCTTGCTTCTGTCCAGATTTCCCATATAAGGCTTTATGAGCCATAGGAGTAAGCAGTAGACTGGGTCTCCCAGGATCATTATGGGCATTTCAGCATCCTCCATTGGAATCTTCTGGCCTGGAAAGAAAGTCCCTACTTGCAGCTTTCTGTACAGGACAGTGTTCCTGAAGATGCATCATGCATCCTGAAGGTGCATCATGAACCTTCCTGGACCACCCCGTGTTGATGTCTGAAATGCCCACGGTGATCCACAAGCTCTTGCAATACCATAGAGAATTATCTCTTTCTGTAGATGTACTCCTTCACAAGATGGTCAAGGGTCAAAATTGAGATATGCATGCCATCTATCACCCCGCCAGTTAGGAAATCCCATTGCTGCAAAGCCATCCACTGTTTCGTGCACATTTCCAAGAATCACAGTTCTTCATAGCAGAATGCAGTTAATGGCCCTGCACGCTTGTGTTATCGCAGCCCAACTGCAAACTGATTCATGACCGACTGGTAGCAGACTGGAATTGCCAGCTTCCCCATGGTGATTGCTGCATGCTTCTCCACCCACAGGGCAGCTCTTATTTTGGTGTTCTTACACCACAGTGCTGGGGTGAGCTCTGCACAGTTCCAGGAAGCTTGCTTTCCGCATCCGCAAACTCTGTTGCCACCGCTAGTCATCCAGACCTACATAGTGATGCGATCCTACCACTCAGAGCTTGTTTCCCAAGCCCAAAAGCGACAGTCCACTGTGTGCAGCTCTTCCATGAATGTCAAAAGTAATCTGTTTTTGTTTCTTTCCATTGCACACAGCAGGTCAGGCACCTCTGATTCCTGTTCGGATTGCGAACTCATGATCTATTGAATGACCATCCGTGATGTGTTCATAACACTGTCCACAATGGAGAGCAGTGCAGGATCCATCCTATCAGACAGTTGTGCCTTCCCACAACTAGCTGCAGAAGGTGGTGAATATACTATACCAGGGGTGACCAAACTGGCTCATGAGCAGCATGTGGCTGTTTTACAGTTAAAGTGCAGCTCACAGAGCGCCCTAGCACTCTCCTCCCCCTCCCCACCCCCCATCCTCCGCCTACCAGATTGGAGGTGGGGAGCTCGGAGCTTCTGCCCTGTGGCAGGGTGGTGGGGCTAGAAGATTCTGCCAGCAGGAAAATGGGTTCTGGGGGTCAGTAAGTTTGGCCACTCCTGTACTATACAGTGAAATGGAAGTACAATATTTATATTCCAATTGATTTATTGTATAATTATTTGGTAAAAATTAGAAAGTAAGCAATTTTTCAGTAATAGTGTTCTGTGATACTTTTGTATTTTTATGTCTGATGTTGTAAGCAAGTAGATTTTAATTGAGGTAAACTTGGGGGTATGCAGGACAAATCAGACTCCTGAAAGGGGCACAGTAGTCTGGAAAGATTGAGACCACTGGACTAGGCCTTGGAGTCAATCTACAGTTAGGGGGTTTTGCTGGTTTAACTATACCTGGCAAAACCTTCCTACTAGAGATGCATTTTTCTTTATACTAGAATAGCTTGTGCCAGTTTCCTGATTGGTATAAGCACTTTTATACAGATATATGTGCCTACACTAGAGATTTTACCAGCATAGCTATGCTGGGAAAAAAAAAAAAAAAATCACATTCCTAACTGACATAGCTATGCCAGCAAAGCTTTCTAGTGTAGACCTGCCCTGATGCTCCTAAGCAGCAAGTGGGGAAGGGAAATGACACACACACACCCAAATATTTTCTGTAAATAAAATGGAAGCCTTAGTCTACAACTATGCCTCCTTTACCAATGATTCTGTTCCATATAATGCATAGTGTTCTTGGTTTTTCCACCTTGCCCTCAGTCCACAGTCATGGACCATTCTATCTCAAACTACTTAAGAGGCAATACATTGGAATGAATTGAAAGATTTAGGTCAGGTCTATACCAGAAACTTTCACTAATATAATAATGTCAATTAGAGGTGTAGGTTTTTTGACACTTCTATAACAGCAAAAGCCCCTGTATAGACACAAAAAGTGCTATTGGCAGTATAGCTTATTTTATTTGGGGAACCAGTACAAATACGAGCAAAAATACTTTTCCCAGTATAAGCAGTGTCTACAGTAGGAGAGGTTTTTCTACACCTTTTTTAGTATAGACTATGCCTGAGTGAGAGCCCATACTCTTAGTTACTCTTGTGGGTTTTTCCTAAAGGGGTAGGAATGCTTAAACTATCCCACCCCACAAGAGCATCTCTTGTAAATACTACAGTGTTACCCCACTTGAGATATGAACTACAGTTTCTTCAAATTTCCACTTCAGATTGATCCAGTACTTAACCTAGAGTTTGACTTCTGGTATTCTGTTAAAGGTGACCCTGAAATTAAAGCAATGTCAAAAAGATTTCCATTGAAGGAAAGCCAGAATGGAAGAAACAGATTTGAGGGATTTTTAAAATTTTCTTTTATGTCAAGATGAACTGAAGTTTGCCTATTAGAGACACCAAACTTTACTTCTAATCTCTATCTATCCACAGTGTTTAATTAGTTTGACAAGGATCTAAAATTTGGACCATAAAGTACCATAAAGTGTACTAACTTGACAGGAACATAGTCTAAAGCTGACCTTAATTGTAAGTGGAATACTGATCCAATATTAAAGGTAGATGCTAATGAAGGATTTGTAATGTATTAAAATAGCTAATGTCAATATTGTAAAATTATTGTTAAAGTTAAAGAAAATGTGAGGTTTGAGTTACAGATTATGCTTTCATTCCCTTGACATTTTGTAGACACCTTGGACTAACGTAGCAGCACATAATGGTTTGTGGGTTTTGAAAAGGTGCAGGCCATATTGTGCTGCCTCAAAAATACAAGGATTTCATCCTCCTGAAGAAAAAATATCATTTATGAATTAGCATGATCCTGATGTCAGCAGTACATTAGCAGCACGTAAATATTGGCGTTAACTCTATAAATATCTCCAGTATTAACTGTGCTGCTGAAGTAAAGTTGGCCATTCTCTGCAAATGATCAGAAAGAAGTACGTTGATGTCATCTGACTTATCTCAGTGTGCTAATTCGGATTAAAAATGAACTTTAATAAATCTTATTGTTTGTTTTATATTTTGATCAGTTTGGTACAGATTTTTAGAACCACATAGTATCTGTCAGTAAATCTAGAACATTTCTGAGTACTTCAATCTCCTTGAACACTGAATTTGTAACAGAAGCTGTCTCAGACTACAGCCTTCTTCATAAACATTTATGATCATTTTATCCACATGATTATTGTACAAATTTAAATTAGTTGAAATTTCTGCATGACTTTTTAATAAAGCTAATGAGATTAAAATTGTTTTGTTTTATTTTCACAGCACTTCCTATATTGATGCAGAACACTTCACAAAATATATTTTAAATTTGTAAATTCACCAGATATAGAATGACTTCAGAAACTCTTGAAACAAAAGTGGTAGTGAAATTTTAATTATTCTAACGTTATTTCACATTATAGTAACTATAAATATATAAAAATATTATTTTAGTTATAAAGGTATATCCTGTACAATTGATTGCAAAATAACTTTTTTCTCATCTACTAAAATGTTTCTTCTGCAGAGAAGGATTGCATTGAGACAAGTGAATCTGCCATAGTAAGGATGGAAATTACATGGGTTTCTTTTCCTTTTCTTACATGCAGCTTTTAACTGTGTGGTGAGTCAAATGTAGACTTTATTGGTTATGTAAATGTGTCACTAATTTTAGATATAGTCAAGATGTGAAAGAAAGTGTTTCCTTTATGATCTTTTCTTCACTATCATGACTCAGTATCACTTGCTAGATCTAATTGTATTAGCCCTATTACATTTTACCATAATAAATCATACTTGTACTCAAACCATACTGGTTTACATTTTTACTTGTCTGCACTGGAGATTTGCCCTGATTCGGGCCTTAGTGGCCAGCAACCAGTGTGGCTGAACAGATGCAAATCTCTAGTGTAGATGAGCAAAGCTGTTGATATGGTTTTTTTTTCACCACATACCATTTCAAAGTGGGGTCTGTTGTAGGGTGCAAATCACAATTTGTCTACACTGTGGGTTTGCACTAGTGAAGCTACTTCAGTGGCTGTTCACTGGTGGCTGAAATCTTCAGTTTAGGTCAGGCTTCACACGACAGCCTTAGGGAATTCTCTTTCAGTATCAGGAAATGCTCAGTATGGGTTGCCTATTAAATGCTTCAATGTAAGTTGTTAATATATCAAGTTTACAAAAATATAAGAAACTATTAGCCAATTGGTGTTTCAAATGGGGTTGACTACCTCAGTGTAACTAATTCAACTTAAAAAGTAAGATAAACAAATTCACTCTAGCCAAGCCAAGTCCTTGAATGTCGAGGTATCTATCATGTTTCATCTTAGGACACTGTGCCAAAGTGGGATCACTACCTGGTGTATGTTAGGTACCTGATTTAGAACTAGATAGCTTTCATTTTGGGGCTTCTGGCAGCGATGTGCTGTGACATTTACTATAGGAGACTTTACACATGCATTCTAACAGTCAGAAAAAATCAACTTTTATATGAATCCCTGCCTAGGTAAATCACTCTCTAGCAGGGGCCTTGTCTTCTTGAAACTCCCCTTTCTGCAAAAGTCACTGGTATAGCTAATATGCTGCAGCCCATACTGCATACAGAAGGCTGTCAATATGTTTGATCTTGTAGACCCAGTGCCTTAATATTTCTGGCTTCTGCTGGTAGGACCAGTATGAGAATTGATGTTAACCTGCAAAGCTGGTCACAGGCATTGCATGCAGCAGCTTCTCTTGGTGTATTTGCATGGCTTTGACATCCAAGTTTGAAAATGTACAGAGATTGTTTACTCCAACTTGGATATTGGTCCCCCAGGTTCCCCATCCAGCTTCTGCTCATTAGTACAAACTATGCATACCATTCTCTTTCTCCTAAACCAAAAAACTATGAAAAACTCCTGCCAGTTTGCAGTTGTTTTTTGGTTTGTTTGTTTGTTTTTTTAACTAACCTTCAGCCTCTGCATAATCTGCAAACACCACTTAGAGTCTCTGCCACATGCAGATTTTATTTTTCCCTCCTAGCTGTTTCAGGGAATACGAGGGAAAATACATTGTATGGCCTATGTTTAAAAAAAAATGCTGGCAACCTTTTTCCTTGAAAAAGTCTCTAGTGCCCTGTGCTTTGGAGAAAGGACTCTAAATTAGGGTGTGGGCTGCTCTTTGTGTCAGGGATGTGCCCTTTGATGTCTTTGTGAAAAATCCACCCACATCTGGCCAAGTTATAAGCCTATGAAAAATTGCATTTTGTACATACTCAAGTAAACGTCTTAGATTTTAGCAGCTAACTTCCCCAAAGATTCTGTCGGCACTGGGCATGCTTCAGCCCATATCTGAGCAGGGCTTTCCCTAAAAGTACAGCTCTGAGGCAGTTGAACTGAGAGCAAGGAGCCTGTCTTCTGTGTTTTCAAAGACAACCCTCTTGCTCAGCCCAGGCAGATTGGAGGAAGAAGCTGCCTGATTCAAATGCAGTGGGGACAAGTGCTGATCCTTCGTGCAGAGTAGTCGGGGACATGGGATGTGGGTAAAGACTGGGACAAGAGAAATAGTGTGAAGACTGAGACACAGCAGGGGGGAGAACCAGTGGGTCAGGGAGAAGTAGGTGAGGAAACAACTGTCAGTATGCAAGGGGACAGTTGGGGCTGGCTGGACAAAGTGATTGGGGTGGGGAAAGTGGGTGGGGGGCAATTGGAGGCTGGGAGATGGAGAGAAAGATCAGATGAGGGGGCAGCTGGGACTGGTTGGGCAAGGAAGTAGGGGAGGAATGGGCATGAGGAGGGGAGAAGGAATTTTGGGACGGTTAGATTAGGATTTGCTGAGCAAAGATACTGGAACTAGGATAATGAGCCTGAGGAGTTGGGATTGGGACAGCATGGAAAGTGGCTTCTTGCTCCAGCCTGGGAAAGATCCAGGACAGAGACAGGTTGGAAGGGATGGGCAGACTGGGAGGATGGCAGAAGAGTCTGTGCCCGCTACAGAACACTCCCCTGCAGAGCCTGGAATGGAACCTAAGATTTTTGGAGTAGTCTCCTCATTTCTTTGCTGTAAGCAAATATCTGTGAATCCCAATGGCAAAGTATCCCATGCCCCTCTTGTGTGGGTCCACACAGAGGATGACAACCTACTGTTGCAATCAGTTACTCCATTAGCTCAAGTGGCAGAGGGTCTGTGGTGGATCTAAAGATTCCAACCCTGCTGATGACCTACAGCAGTGTCCATGTGGTGTCACTTGATGGATTTTTTTTAAATAGTATTCCATGTGTAATTTTCTATGTTAAAAGAACATTATCAAAGTTAGAGTCACCCATACAAAAGTTGGGAAATGCCAGAGTTAATCATGCCTATGCCTATTTGTTGTACAAATTGAGAGGTGTATAATGTTTGTAGTACTGGGACAGACAGAGCTAGGGCTACGCATAACTAAAGCCCCCCCACTCCTCAATTATAGGGGGGGAAACCACTAAGGCCAGGCTACAATTGATTGCTGGGGACAAAAAGGAGAAAAGAAGAATGAGTGAAGTTAAAAATTTAAAAGCAGGGGAAACTGAGCAGAGAAGCCCAGAAAGTGTCCATCGCTTCTCAAAGGCATCCAAGGAGTCAGTGGACTCTCCCCAGAGGAACTCCAGCTGGAGACACGAGCACACAAGAGACCATAAATAGGCCCCACAGTTGCAGAACACTGCCACCCCTCATCCACCTTCCTACTCTTGGAGTGATAGATGGCCATCTTGGCCAGTGCCAGGGAGGATGTTGACAAGGAGGTCTCATGACTTTGTGGGGACCTGGATAAAGTGTGAAAGAATCAGGAGATGGGGAGAGGGGCAACTAGAACCTCAGGAGCAGGTTCTGGATGACCCAGAAGAGGGACTGCAACCTGATGCACTCTGTATAGAGCTCCTGCAGGGTCTCCCTGTTGCTACAAAAGGGACTCATATCAGGAGAGTTTGTGAACTGTGCCAAGTACATGCTGTGCTCACAGCTCTATCAATGAGCTGCCAATTAACATCTCCAGCAGGCCATGGAACTAGAGTGTAGTACAGGCTGGCCCACTGGGGTCTTGCCCTCCACAGGTGACAAGTTCCTCCACTTGGTGTTGGCGTGATATGCCAGGGCGAGGAAGTGAACAGCATGAAGCAGGAGCACTTACAGATGTTTTCTGGGAATGGCTTGAAGGTGGACCAGCTGGATGTCATTCAGCTGACTTAGGTGGCATGTTGGGAGGAGCTGGGGAGGTTCATAGAGCAGGGACCTGATGACAAGTTCTGGAGGGCCAGAGATATGGGGTGGTCAGAACACCCTTCCATAGTGTTACACTTCTGAAATAAACAGCAGGATCTTATTCAGGGGACAAGGCAGTATGCTGTATTTATTATGAATACAGAAAATATTTGAAAAAGCAATTGCCTAAAACATGCATGCACACAGTTCTGCAGAAGGGATATAATTACCAGCCTCTGTTGCTCAAGCTGAATCACTGGCCAGGTGACTCAGACACGAGGATGGAGCCAGACTTTGTCTGTCACGACACAATGCTCCTTGGGGTTTGCAGAATGAGCCCAAAGTCCACGTTTCTTCACCCCATTTTTATACTTATCCATCCCCATTCGGATCTAAGGATTTTGTCATGTCAGATAGTCTCCTTGTTTGATGTAGTCGCCAATTATGTTTGATATTGCAAGTGCGACAGCTTTCCCATTATTCTTTCATTCATGTTTCACACTTTGTCTTGTTCCTATCCTTGGGTGTTAACTCCCCTGTTTTCTGGGGTTATCTTGATCTTCAGCCATCTGGGTTGTAAAAGTTCTTTAAACAAAAGCATCTCTCTCCTTCCTGCCCTTGGAGGCTGAGAACCATTACCTCAGCAATTACTTCCTCGCCATCTTATCTCAGCTGACTTAAACTGCATTCACTCCTCATTCATACTTACTAAAAATTATTACATTCTTATCCCATTACATTGGTACATTATCTTATACTTACTTACTGACATAATAAATTCCTTTTACCTACACCAATTCTATTACTATCAATTTTACTAAAAGGAAATAAAAGAAATGTTATTTGCTTTCTCATTGCCCCCTGATTTACACATCAACTACATTTCTGATACGCATTGGGCACTTTACTTCACTTATAAATTATCACAATTAGATTTCAGGATGTTCCCAAACATTCATATGTTGAGTTTCACAAACAGGGCCCCAATGTGTCATAAATATTAAATCACAAAATGTTTAGGTTGGATGTTCCCACTCATATGTTCAAGTAGTCAATTATCATAGTGGAGCCTGGGGTGGCATGAACAAACAGTGTGTCCGGAACATTCCTATCTATAGTGCCTAGTTTTATTCTTTCTCAATGTGGGGATTAACCCTTAAGCTTCAAATATGTATCCATGGTCCAGGGCTGCTCTGGTTCAGGCCTACATCGTAGTGCTGGGGCCTACAATAGGACCCACTGAAGGAAAGTCAGAATCAGGAGCCAAGTCTGTCCTCACCTCCTGGAGCACACAACAATGGACACACAGGGTGGGCAGCCCCATGCACTGGACATGTTGCAGGGTCCATCCAGTGCCTCTGATTGAGTCTGGTGACACCAGCCAAGACTATCCTCTGGTGCACTAAGGGGGACCCCACCACCTGAATACAGAGATGGGGGTTCCATAACGGGTTCTCCAGCACACTACGGAACTTTTAGTGCATGATAGCAGAGTCTACATGGCCAGCTATTGTGTGGCAGGCTAGTGTGCTGTAGATTTACACCCCAGCTTACTATGCACCATCAGTGTAGATGTGCCCTCACTCTCTGCATAATTCATGTCCTATGTGTGAAACACAGCATGGCAATTACCTGAATTGGAGGTATAGGGAAGACCTGCATTAACTTGACTAGCTGTTTGCTAATTTGAAGAGTCCCCGGTAAAAATGCTGACCAAATCTCCCATACAACAGTTGAATGATTGCTGTCTTTTGGTCCCTTCCCACACTCCAGCTTACTAGGTTGCCATTTATTCATTCTTTGTTGTCTAGTTGTTTGTTCTGCATAAATTAGCTAACTGCATTGTCAAATAATATACCAAAGAGAAGTTTAAACATGAACATTGCCTTTATGTTGTCAAAGATTGTACACTATATGGCAGGTGTTCTTCATACAGTAATGTTCTACAAATAGAACTGCATGACAAATGGAATGGGCAAGTTAAACTCAGATGTATCTATTTATTTCTTATGTTTAACATTATTGCAACAATGTTTTTGAAAATGCAAAATGACTTCCATACATATGTGCATGGCTTAGCAGACCCTCTTGTGTATAATTTCATGGGAACCAAGTATTTCCTTTTTTATACTCTCTTATAACAGTTGTACTATTTATATGCAGTATTAAGGGTCATTTTTACAATACTTTCCTCATGCCCAGATAGTCTGGGGTTCAAAAAATAAAATCACAAAAACTCAAATGTGTGCTGTTTCTGTTCTTTAAAAAAAAAAAAAACTTGATATTCTGCATTTCAGATTTTTACTAGGTGAGAATATTTCCATACCTGATATTTATGGTAGACAACCCTGAAATGTTTGAACTTCTCCCTTGATCTGCTCTACGTGCTGATTATCCTCCAAAATAAGGAAATGATGAAATTTCTCCTCTAACAGCAGTAACCAGATGCAGACTTGAAGTGTCTTGACTCCTCTCGTATTCTTTGATGTCACCACCTTTATCTTCTAGCTCAGGCATAGAAGTCATAGCAGATAATTGATGGCAATATCTGAAATGGTGAGCAGTTGCCTACTGCTACTTTTCCACAATTTAACTGAAGGTAAAACAACGATCCTTTGCAGAAAAGTTTGAAATCCACCAACATACTTGAGGACAAATTTTAATCTCGGATATGGGCAGACACCTCCTCTCCAAGATGTAGTGGGGGTTCTGCATGTGTATCTAAAGGAAACATTTGGCCTAAAAGTAGAAACAAGAGTGAACTGTGGGAGAAAAACATGGCAGTATAGGTGCAATTGTTACCACTGTTGGAGGGAGAGAGATTTCTCTGTCTATCAGTTTATTTCAATGGGAAGTTTATTGGGTAATTACAAAATATCAACATTTATTTAGTATAATTTTGAGTTTCTTCTGATAGCCTTATATTAGTAAAGATCAATGAAAAATGTGTACAATATTGACTCCATCTCTTAATGTGCGCCTTGAAGAATTATATTGTAAACTCCAAAAAGAGTGAAATCAGTAGTACTGGTAGCTCTGTGGGCAGTTTAAATTGAATGTGTATATAGTTTCATTAAATGTGAACTTTCTTCCTCACTTAAATCCTTTTGCAAGATAAGAAACAACATTGTATCCTTAATCCTTTATTCTTCTAAAGGGTTTCTATCTATTGTTGACTCCCCATATAAAGAACACTTCAGAGCCTCTTAAGAGTCCCTGGTTTTGTGGGGGAGGGGGAGCTGTGATTGGTGGTGGCATTTCAGTAGGGATTTCTTTTCGTCATTTCTTTTTTCCATAATTCCAGCTTTCTATTGTAATAAACAGGAAGTTTCTAGACTTCTAATAAAATGTTTCAGAAACTTTCAGTAATATAAAAAAATGAATTTTCATACAGCACAGTAGCAGTGATGACTGATAATATTTTCCACAATGTAATCTTATATTCGGTTAACCAAGTACTGGGAAGGTGCAACATGGGAAGAACAGACTCCCCCTCCCCACTGAGCAGAGCAAGACCTGCAGGGCAGCATAGCGGTCACAGAAATCAGGCAGCGGGGGAAGTGGCAGGTGTCCCTGCATGCCTCACCTCTTTGGGGGTGGCGGGGCAATGCTTCCCTGCATTTCCCCCCCCCCCCCCCAAACTACGCCCATGAGCTTGGGGTTTCTGCTCCTTTCTTATATACACCAGTGAACTTTTGAAGTGGATTCGTCTGAAGATTATCATCCAAGTAAAGTTTATTCAAGCAGTGAAGAAGGCAATATGGAGTCTAGTGATGAAGGAAGCTGAATGCTCTTTCTTCAGAATGTGTCTGCTGAAATGCAAATTATGTTCCCTACCATCTCCCCCTGCTGTCTTGAGGAGCCTGTTTAATACTTATAAATAAACACAGGTAAACACACATTCCTTTGTTTAGGATAGACCTGTTTAACAAATATTTTCTAGACAGGGCTGTCTGGTTTTAATATGTGCTAATAACATTATATGGGGAAATTAATTACATATAACGTTTCTCTGTACATTTCACCATGATATTGACCAGTGAGTTATTAGTTTTTAAATGATGCCTTACAAGGCATACTTTATACAAAGATTATTACAATAGTGTGTAGAATGTAAATAGAGGGATGCCTTCAGTCACATCCATCCATCAAACTTTTTCTAGAACACTCCTACGCCAGCATCAACTTCCTGGACACCAAGATAACCTTCAACAATAGAACCTTGCAGACAACTATATACAAGAAACCCATAGATTACCATGCTTTTCTTCACAGGTGCCATAATCACCTCAAACACACCAAGAAACCTGAACAGCCAGATACTCAGATACCACAGAATATGCCCTGAGGAGAAAGTCTGGGATACACACCTTAACACATGTAAAACTTCCTTCACCAAACAAGCACACTCCACCAGAGAAGTAGATCATATCATGAAACGGGCCACCCAAATACCCCGAGAGAACCTGCTTCAATATGGAGAAATAAAAAACTCTGATTGCATACCTCTAGGTGTCGCCTACTAACCCAAACTGGAACCCATATGGGTACCATTAAACCCAAACTTGAGGGGGACCACATCCTGAAATAAACCTTTCCAAAACCCTTGTTGTTGGCCTTCAACCTCACCAAGTTTATCAGAAGCAAGCTCCCAACTGCCCAAGACATGCTAACTCAAAGCGGCACCAGATAGTGCTATAAATATTGTCATAGCAGATACAAACCTCCAGGCACATCTCTATTGCTACGACGATCCAGCACACCTTTCAATATTCATGAGTCCCATAGATGCCTATCATAACATATGATGTGCCTCATCCACTGCACTAAATACCCGAATAACAACTATGTGAGTGAAATAAGACAATCGCTACACTTCCAAATGAACTCTCAGAAAAATGATAGAAGACAAAAACATGAGTTCACCCATGGGCAAACATTTTTAAATTAACGATCACTTCACATCTGACCTCTGAGTCCTTGACCTCAAAGGAAACCAAACAAGGCATACCTTGCACAGAACACATCATAATTACATGACATTGGTGAATATGGAGTTTCTGGTGTGTTGTTCTCAGACACAGGGTGTCACAATGGCTCATTACAACAATCTGTAACCCACTAACCTTCCTTTGTCCTATGACTGCAGAGGTGTTAACTTCCCACTTCCCCTTAAATGGTCTCTTGCAACATGAGCTAACTCCTTATGCTTAACAATCTGTTCCACCTTGTATTTAGCTGTGACACTCTGAGTATCTTTCCCAGACCTGGAGAACTTCTCTGTGTAAGCTCGAAAACTTGTCTCTTTCCCCCATTGAAGTTGGTCCAAAAAATATATTATCTTACCCACCTTGTCTCTCTAATGTCCTGAGACCAACACAGCTACAACTACTCTCCTTATACTTAGCTTTTTACTCCCTCTTAGCTGCCATTTTTAAAGCTGTAGACTCAGCCTATCTGATCTTAACAACTTTTTCATGTTGCCTAGGATTCAAGGAGATTAGAATATTTTCCTTGCCCCTTCAGCCTTGGTATTTTTTCCCATTTTTGTTTACCCTCTATTGTTACACTTTAAATTAAATACTTCACATCCAGCCAAAGGGATGAGCATTTGGCTCTCACCACTCTAACCTCTCAAAGTCACAATAGGTACAGTACATAAGTCAATTTACTAATCATTCAATTATTAGTGTACATAATGAATGCTAACAAATATATACAATGTGCCTGATTTTTTGAGAGAGAGAACTACATCTCTTTGCTGCCAAATCTCAGTTTCTTCAAACCTGTACAGCTACTTGAACGTTGTCTGAAGGATTTAAGTCATATTCAGTGGCAAAAAAATTACTTCAGTAGTAGAAAAATGGTTCATATAACTAGGCTTTTGCAACTGATGTTGATAAAATCAGGGTTCTACTATAAATGTTTTCTGAAAAGGACTGGACTAGAGAGAGTGTTCTGCATTACCATATATGCTTCGATTCTCAATTGCATTAGCTGAACTAGACGTAGTGCGGAGGCAAATGTGTTCCTTCTCTGCTGGTGAGGGAATGTCTTATCAATCACAAACTGTCTCTGTGACTACATAATATTGATTAACATAATATTGATTAACGTCCAAAAGGAACTTAGCCAGACGATTTAGAAGGATAGAGACTAGCACAAGGCCTGTGCACCTGTTGCTTTTTGTAGGCTTAATTCCATCACAGATAGAACCAGTATGTTAGGTCTAAATATTTTTATAAAATCTGGTTCTTCTTCAAGTGGTTGTGGATGTATATTCCACTTAGGTGTGTGGACACAAAGTGCATCAAAGTAAGAGAACGTTGCTTAGCAGTACACGCTGGGGCAGTGCTCAAGCCCTACGGCCCCAAAGACTCTCCCATAACTATATAAGGGTGGCATCACCCCAACTCCCTTCAGTTCCTTCTCACTGCCCATGGCTTGTTTCACCTCATATTTCTCTATCACAGTGTTGCTGTGGTTTTCTTAAGTAAATAGTTAATTTAGTAGTACCTTAGTTTAGTTTAGTAGTTTAGTTAGTGTAATTGGTGGAGTTTTTCTTGCCCGGTATGGTGCCTTCTCACGGCTTTAAGCATTCTCTATCCTGTGGGGTTGCTATCCCTATTAGTAGCCCCCACACTCTGTTTATTGTACTTTGGAGAAGGACACATTAAGGAAACATGCTCCAACTGTAAGTTGTTCAAGAAGAGAATGTAGGTGCCTAGGGACTAGCAGTTGAAGTGGCACTTTATGGAGCAGGTCATGAGGCCCACTTTGGCACCCAGTACCATCACAGATCATCAGGCGCCCCGAAGAGTGTCTGAGGCTCTCTGGGCAGGGGTTTCATGACCAGATTTGGATTCCTCACCCAGGAGGAAGAGAGACCATTCTCCTTCCTCTGGTCCTCTGAGAGAAAAAAAACAAAAAATGGACTGGGGCCATTTCAGATCCTGGAGAGATTCCTCCTCACCTTCTAAGAGAAGTGCAGACTGGCACTGTGAATCTTCCAGTTCGCAGGATACTGCTGAACCATCCACCTACTCTCCAGGAGCTGTGTGAGACAAGATAGACACCATACCATCATCTCCGTATCACCCATGGGGTATTTTTTGAGGCTGGTACTGACAACAGTGATGTTGGCACTGGCAGTTTCCACATCAGTAGTGTATCAGACAGCAGCAGACTTGCTGTGCTTTTCTGTTTCTGAATCTCTGTTTATCCAAGAACATTCAGCTGTGGTGGCTTCTTGTCAGTGTCCTTGGAACTGCCTGGACTGGTTCCAGACTTATTGCTGTTGTCAGTACCATCATCTGCTCTGCCTCATATCCAAGGGGCAGGGTCATAATTGGCTTCCTGCTCAGTACCAAGAGCTTTGGCAGGGCGGATACTATCTTTGGTACTGGCAATGGTTGCGGTACAGTCTACAACTTCGGATCCAGTACCAATTTCATCTTCAGCGCTAGTACCTGCTTTGGTACCAAAAGTAAGTATGATGCCTCTATCGGTACTCAAAGTGCCAGGTACTGTACCATTGTTGGTCCCGATGAGACTGGCAGATGACGCAGGGCGTTTACTGACTGCACCTGGAGCAGCTCCTCCATTATCGTCAGACTACTTTAAAAGATCTTCAGGATTGAGTTTGAAGAAACCTCCTTCACCTTTGCAGTACTACTCTCGAAGATCATTGAGACCTCCTGAGTATCACCATTGGTCCTGGGATCTGTACGGCTCCCAAAGTAGTGATAAAAGTTCCTGGCCCAATTCCTACTGGCCACAAATGCTGTGCCCTCTCTCAACAGTGATTTCCTTGGAATCCCTGGAAGGTTCCTTATTTTGCAAGGTCCTGATCTTCCACTCAGTCCAGGGTGAGGTTACTTGTTCCCTCAGTAGTCACCCCTCCTGAGCTACCTGTGTTGCAGCCATAAACTGAGGTGGCTGAGTTGATGCAACTTGATCCCTTTGTTACAGTCACATGTGTTGCCACAGAAAATTCAGTTAGTTCTGCTTGCCTCTTCTTCTTTGTCACCAGATGATGCCACGGTGGCAGATTCTTCATCTCCAGTGCCTGAGGATTTTAAATTATATCAAAATCTCATGAGATGAATGGCGTTGACCTTGGATATTTTGGGTTAGTTCAGGAGAACACTCATAAAATAGCGGATGTTCTCCAGTCCTCAGTTCCTGACAGAATCACTCTCCCTATAAATGAAGCACCACTGGAGCCTGCAGAATACCCTAATGCCTTTTGCGTTAACAATATCATAATGGAGGTCAGCAACAATACCAGTGATATCATCTGCAGTGATGCTTCCAACTCTACTAGGCAGCAAGACTTCCCCCAAAACAGGCATCAATCACAGAGGAGAAAACCTGGGTCCAACCAGCCCATCCTCCTCCACCTTTGGGTAGGCAGTCTACTTGACTTTCATATCGAGAGCAGCATACCAGTTGTCAATTTATGGACCATGCCTCCATAGTTTGGGGACAGGATGGCTCACTTCTGCAGTGCTTGAGAAACAATAACTGTGGAAAAATGGGTCCTAAGCACGGTGAGTTCGGGTTATGCCATCCAGTTTCTGCGCATTCCCCCCTCTCACACCCCTTCCCCATCCCTTTTCAGGACCTGTCTCATGAGTCACTGCTTCTTCAACAGGTCCGAATTCTATGTGCTCTTCTGGCTTTAGAGGAGATTCCGCATCATCAGGGAAAGGGATTCAACTCCTGGTAGTTCCAGTCCAAGGGAGGGGTGAGACCAATCCTTGGTTTCTGCAGTCTCAACAAATACATCAAATAACAGCTTCTGCATGGTTACCCTGGCTATTATCTTCCTGCATTGGATCACAATGACTAGTTTGCTGCTCTCGATCTTCAGGATGCCTACTTCCATGTGGCAATTTTCACAGGTCAGAGGCAGGGCCAGATTAATGCAGGGGCTTTAGGGGTTGCAGCCCAGGGCCATGGGCTAAAGGGGGCCCCACAAAATTAAATCCGGGCAGCTGGTGAACCGCCCTTTCGGGAAGGCTAGCCTCCAACCCTGCCCCTTCTGCCAGAAGCCCTGCTCCTTCCACCTCTCTCCCATCAGAGCCCCGCCCTGGGCAGCCCAAGCATGAGCCAGCCTCCCCCCTTGCCAAAGTGCCCCAGCACCAGGGGCGAGCCCAACCCGGCCTCAGACTGGCCAGTTCACCCCAGCCCCCAGAGTGCTGCCAGCCCACACCATGCCACAGCACCGTGCTGGCCCAGGCCTGGTTGGTCTGTCCCAGGTCCCGAAGCACCTCTGGCCCAAGCGCTCCCAGACCCCGGAGCACTGTAGGCCCATCGGCCCACCTCACCCCCAGGTGGGCCAGTCTGCCACAGGCCTGGCCCGAGCACTCCCTCCCAGCCCCTGGAGCACTGCCAGCCCGTGCCATGCTACAGCGCCAGCCTGCCCCACCCCTGGAGTGCCTCCAACCCGAGTGCTCACAGCCCCTGGAGCCCCACCAGCCTGCACCGCACCACAGTGCTGGCCCACCTCACCCTCAGGCTGGCCGGTCTGCCTCAGGCCAGCCCAAGTGCTCCCATCCCCAGAACACTGCTGTGCGGGCCCATAAGGGCCCCACAAAATCTAATAGCCCTAGGCCCACAGGAGAGTTAATCCAGCACTGGTCACAGGAAATTTCTGAGATTTGTACTGGCAGGTCAGCATATCAGTATATAGTGCTCCCTTTTGGCCTGTCTTCAGCTCCACACGTATTTACCAAATGCATGACTATAGTGGCAGGCTATCCCAGGAAGGGAAGTTCACATCTTTGACAATGGGTTACTGAGGGGCAAGTCCAGTTCATGCTTTGTCTTTTCGATCAGCTGAGTCTAATTTTGAACAAAGGAAGTCAATCCTAAAATAAACTAAAGAAATAGAATTAATTGGGGGTGTACTAGACGCTACCAGTTCAAAGGTTTCCTGCTGATAGAGAGATTTCAGGCAATGTCCCTCCAGTCTCACCAGTTAATTACAATCCAGGTATGCCTGAGGTTTCTAGGACATATGGAGGCATGCACTTACATAGTCCAGCATGCAAGATTGCATTTGCATTCTCTTCATGGTTGGTTGAAACACATCTACCTCCCAAATTATCAGTCGATGGACAGTTTAGTATAGGTATCACCAAAGATCCTGGACTTCCTACAGTAGTGACAAATCAGATCAATATTTGTCAGTGTGTTCCCTTTGTCCACCCTTCTCCAACCAGGCCTATAGTTACTGGTATATCCACAATGAGCTGGGGACCAAATCTAGGGTCATTGAAAATTCAGGGTCTCTGGACAGAACAGGAAGCTTCCCTTCATATCAGTGTTTTGGAGCTTTAAGCCATTTACAGTGCATGATTGGCCTTTCAATCTCAGATCAGGGTACAGCAATTCACATATTTATCAACAATACCACCACATAGTGAACAGGGAGGCTCATTCCAACCAACTTTGCCAGAAAGTGATGAAACTTTGGTATATTTGCATCAAGGAGGACATTACTTCCATGGCAGCAAACTTACCTAATGTTCAGAATCAGTTAGCCAACCACCTCAGCAGAGTTTTTTCCAGAATCACAAGTTGTCTTTGAAGAACAGCATGTTGAGGTCCATCTTCAGAGATTGGGGTATTATAGGATCAACTTGTTTGCAACAAGACAAAAGGAAATGCAGTCAGTTTTCCTCTCGAGTGGAGCTCAGTCCAAGCTCTAACCCAATGCATTCCATTTGAATCAGGGACTGGAGCTGATGTATGCTTTCTCCCTGTTTCTGTTCATTCCTCAAGTTATCCTCAAACTGAAGTTGGATCATTCCAGTCAGATGCTCATCGCACCAGCTTGACCAAGACAGTGTTGGTTCTCAGATCTTCTCAGCCTGTCTGTTAGACCTCCCCAAACCTTTTCCCCTCCTCGCAGGCCATCTGACACAACACCACAGTCAGATTCAGCATCCACTGAGCAGTCTGTATCTCTCAGCATGCATGCTGCTCCGTTAGATGAGGAGGAAGGACAGTGCTTGGAAGTGGTGCAGCACATCTTGCTTAACAATAGAAAGCTTTCTAGCAGGACTACATATTTTGCCAAGTGGAAGTGCTTTTTCTGTTTGGTCTCTAGCTTGGGGAATCCATAGAATCATAGAATATTAGGGTTGGAAGGGACCTCAGGAGGTCATCTAGTCCAACCTCCGGCTCAAAGCAGAATCAACCCCAACTAAATCATCCCAGCCAGAGCTCTGTCAAGCCGGACTTAAAAACCTCTAAGGATGGAAATTACACCACTTCCATAGGTAACCAATTCCAGATTCTGGAGACTGGCATCAGCATTCCAGGGACTGGTGCCATGACTCCGAGGACTGGTATTGTGGTCCGGAGACTGGTGCCGTGAGCCCAACTGTCGATGATGCAGTTCCAGGGACCAATGCCAGGGATCCGGTGACCACTGGCGGGGTGTCAGGACCTGCAAGGGCCTGGGGAGTAATATCTTGGAATCAGAGATTGTTGTGGAGGCCCCATCACAGGCTTGCCTCTGGATAGCCCTGCAGTCGATGATACCAACCCGGAGTCCCGGTGCAAGGGCTAGGACAATAGCATGGCTATCTCTACATCCGGCCAACCTCCAGAAGGCACTTCAGGCCCCAACAGCCTGAGAGATTTGAGGGTCAGTCCAGGAACAAGCCCTACAAAAAGAAAAATAGGGGTTATAACTAGGGCTGGATTAACTCTCCTGTGGGCCCAGGGCTATTAGATTTTGTGGGGTCCCTTATGGGCCGGCACAGTGGTGCTCTGGGGACTGGGAGCACTCAGGCTGGCCTGGGGCAGACCAGCCAGCGTGGGGGTGAGGCGGGCCAGTGCTGTGGCGCAGCGTGGGCTGGTGGCACTCTGGGGTCTGGGGTGAACTGATCAGCCTGAGGCTGGGTTGGGTCCGTGCCTGGTGCTGGGGCTCAGGACAGACAAGGTGGGTTGGGGCAGGACAGTGCTGGGGCACGGGCTCTGGAGGCACTTGGGGCGCTCTGGCACTGGGGCCACCCAGCCAGCCTGGCTGGTGCTCGGGCCGTGCAGCGCGAGGCTCTGACGGGCGAGGGGTGAAAGGGGAGGGGCTTTGGGCAGAAGGGGCAGGGCTGGGGGCCAGCCTCCCTGAATGGACAGTTCACCAGCCGCCCAGATATATTTTTGCAGGGCTCCCCTTAGCCTGAGGACCTGGAATGCAGCCCCTAAAGCCCCTGCATTAATCCAGCTCTGGTTATAACAGATGCCAGGGGCAGGATCCTGCTATCGCCTCTCAATCGGGCTTGAGCCACTATCCCTTTGGGAGTAAGCAGGCTTTTTGAAGGTGCGCCTGGAGGCAACCTACCAGCCTTTACCTAGGTTCCAGCCTCCCCTTCATTTTTGGACCATCTTGCACCCTACTTCTCAGCCTGGACTGCTATAATATCGGACCAATGGGTGTTAAGTACTGTAGCAGTCAGGTACACTAAACTCAAGCCAGAGCGCTCCTACCCAAGGCCACGTTCTTGGCCATATCAGAGCTTACAATCCAGGTCACAGCTCACCCCCTCACCACGGCGGGAGTATGCCTCTGGCTCTTAGGGCACATTCAGCTTGCACCTACATGGTCCAGTACACAAGGTTACACCTCAGACCTCTACAAATGTGGCTAGTGTCAGTTTACTCCCCAGCCAGACACCATTTGGACGTGGTCCTCACAATCCCTTCACCAATAATTACCTCCCTAGCATGGTGGTGGAAGCCACATCCTGTGTCAAAGAGGGTCCCCTTCATGGCCCTGCAGCCAGTGCTGTCCCTGGCATTGGAAGCTTCAGATTTAGGGTGAGGGCCACCTCAGCACTCTCAGGACCCAAAGCCTTTAGTCCAAAGAGGAGCTGGCATTACATATAAATGTCAGGGAGCTCAGGGCGATCTGACTGGCCTGCAAGGTGTTCCTTCCCCAGCTGTCCGGCAAGGTAGTGCAAGTGTTAACAGACAACACAGTCTCGATGTATTACATCAACAAGCAAGGGGAGAACGGTCCCCAGCCCTCTGCCAAGAGGCCCCCCTACCTATGGGACTTCTGTGTAGGTCACGCTATGCACCTAGAGGCCGTACACCTCCGGGGGACAGGAAGACATTGGCAGATTACCTCAGTAGGTCCTTCTCCTTTCGCCACAAGTGGTTCCTACACCCATAGATTGCCAGGATCATCTTCCAGAGATGGGGAACTCCCCAAGTGGACCTCTTTGCTACCAGACGGAACAGAAAGTGTCATCACTTCTGATCCCTGCAAGGGCTCAACAATGGCTCGCTTTCTGATGTCTTTCTCCTACCATGATCAGGGGATCTGATGTATGCCTTCCCACCAATTCCCTTTATTGACACAGTCCTCGTAAAGATCAAGAGGGACAGAGCACAAGTCATCTTGATAGCTCCGGCATGGCCTCGCCAGCACTGGTTCGGGATGTTGTTAGACTAATTGGTGATCCCACTTGGGCCCTCCTGAACTGACTGGCCCTGATCTCACAAGACCGCAGTCGACTGCTACATCCAAACCTAGCCTCCCTGCACTTGACAGTGTGGATGCTCAATGGCTGAGCCTTGAGGAACGGGCCTGCTCTACCCAAGTCCTACAAGAAAGCAGAAAACCCTCCACCAGAGCCTCATATCTGGCCAAATAGAAGTGTTTCACCTGCTATGCATCTGAATGGAATCTTTCCCCAGCTAAGTCATCTGTTCAATCAATTTTGGAATATTTGCTCCACTTAAAACAACAAGGTCTGGCGTTATCATCAATTAAGGTACACCTAGCAGCCATATCGGCTTTTCATCCGCCTATTCAGGGTAGATCAATCTTCTCACATGACAGCCTGATTCCTCAAGGGCCTGGAGAGCTCTTCCCACTGGTATGACACCCAATCTCTCCGTGGGATCTTAACCTGGTCCTATCAAGACTTTCCAGGCCCCTCTTTGAGCCCCTAGAATCTTGTTCTCTTCTACACTTATCATGGAAAGTTGCCTTCTTGATAGCAATCACTTCATCAAGGCGAGTCTCAGAGATCAAGGCCCTAACTTCCAAACCCCCTTACATGATGATCTACAAGGATAAGGTCCAGCTGTGCCCTCACCCGGCATTCTTGCCAAAGGTGATATTGCAGTTTCATGTCAACCAGGCTATTTTCTTGCCAGTCTTCTTTCTGAAGCCCCATAATTCTAGTGAGGAAAGGCATTTTCATATGCTCAATGTTAGACAAGCTCTGGCTTTCTAGATTGACAGGACTAAGCCTTTCTGCAGATCCATGCAGCTGTTCATCGCAGTTGCTGAATGGATGAAGGGACTACCGGTATTATCCCAGGAGATTTCATCCTGGATCACTGTCTACATCTGAGCCTGCTATGAACAGGTGAAGGTCACACCTCCGGCTCTACTGATCGCTCATTCTACAAAAGCTCAAGCATCGGTGGTGGCCATTTTAGCTCAGGTTTGATACAGGACATTTGCAGAGCTGCAACATGGTCATCTGTTCATACCTTCGCATCCCATTACGCCATTACTCAACAGGCCTGAGATGATGCAGGCTTTGGCAGAGTGATGTTACGATCGGCACGTCTATGAACTGCTGGCTGTCCTCCAGAGGCACTGCTCGTGAGTCACCTGACATGAAATGGACCTGAGCAAACACTTGAAGAAGAAAGAACGGTTACTGACCTTTGTAACTTGTTCTTTGAGACGTGTTGCTCATGTCCATTCCACAACCCACCCTCCTTCCCCTCTGTTGGAGTTCTGGCAAGAAGGAACTCAGGGTGGGGCTGTGGTCCCTTTATATAGGCACATATGCGCACAACCCCAGAGGGCACTAGAGCCAGCCCTATGAATACCACTGAGGGAAAAAATCTCCGGCACCGGTGCATGTGACGCACACACATCTGACATGCAGTGGACATGAGCAACACATCTCGAAGAATAACAGTTATGAGGGTCAGTAACCATTCTTTTTCCCTCCTGTTAAATAAACAGCACCATTATGGGAACTTAATATAGGGCTAGCCCTCATAGTTCCTCCATTTGAGCCCTGGGCAACCTGCTTTGTTCCTTCTCTGCCCAAAAAACAACTTTTCTCAAAGCCATAACTTCTGCAAAGAGGGTGAGTGAGTTGCAGGCTCTCATGGCAGGACCTCCATATATGCAGTTTTTCAAGGATAAGGTCACCCTAAGGCCACATCCAACATTTTTGTCTAACGTGGTTTCACAATTTCACCTTAACCAAACTATATATTTACTGCACTCAAATATAAAGGAACAGCCCCTTCATACATTGGATATGAGACAGTGTTTGGTGTTCTACTTGGAGAGGAATAAACTGTCCAGTCATTTGCCTCAGCTCTTTGTCTCGTATGTGGAGTGAGTGAAGGGTCAAGTGGTTTCTATACAGATAGTCTCCAGGTGGATTACTTCCTGCATTACAGCAACATATGGAGTAGCTCAGTCTACATCTTCTCAAAGACGAGTGCACATTCGATGAGGGCCCAAGTGACTGGTCATGTTCTTCAGTGATGTTTCTGTATTAGATATTTGCAGAGTAGACACCTGGTCTTCAGTGCATACTTTTACCAAGCATTATGCTGTTACAACTGCATTGAGATCAAACATTGGGAAGGAAGTTTTGCAGTCATTCTTTAGGTAGACTCTGAGCCCCACCTACTTCACTTACTACTTGAGAATCACCTGAGTGGCATCACATCTGCAAACACTCAAAGAAGAAAAAATGGTTACTTACCTGTACTGTAACTGTTGTTCTTTCAGACGTGGATACAAATGTGTATTCCATGACCCACTCTCAGTCCCTTCTGCATAGTAGTCAATAGCCTTGGATTCTGGTCCAAAGCAACTGAGAGGGGTCAGAGTAGTGCCACCTTATGGAGCCACAGGAGGGGCTACAGGACCCAAGCGTGCAAGCGCCACCCCAAAGGGTACTGCTAATTTGGTGTGCTGGGCATATGCACACCTGAGAGGAATACACATCTCTAGCTGTATCTCAAAGAACAACAGTTACAGTACAAGTAAGTAACCATTTTTTCCTTGTCCTGGGCTCAGTCTTTACTAGCTCTAAAATTGTTTCTGAATGCCCCTGGTCTGTGAAGGAGAATGAAGACTAACCAAAAAGATAACAGCAATGGTATCGAAAGAGCCTTTCTAATTAGAGGGGGAATAGGATCTGGGGGCTAGATTATTGGACTGGAGATCAGGAGAGCTGACTTCTGCCTTTTCCACTGACCACCTATATGATTGTGGGCAAATTGCTTCAGCTCTGTGCCTCAGTTTCCCCTTCTGTAAAATAGGGATGATACCCTCTTTTGCATACAGCTTTTCATTTCTAAGCCTCAAAGCAATTTACAAGAATTACGTTTTGGAGGTTTTTTTATTCAACGTAGTGAATTTAGTACTTGTGAAAGATGCTATTTTGACAGCCCTGCAGAGTGAATTTTTTCTTGTGGAACAAGAACAGAAACTGAAACAAACAGAAAACAGTCTTGAACAGTGCTACTTTAAATGAACAAGCTTTGATTGACTTCATAGAAGAACTCTAAGACTTTATCCAGACTAGGGTTTTAAGAGTGATGTTTAGGTATTTGTCTCTAAACACAGCAGTTGTATATTTTGCACAAATTCTTATGTTTGCTGCACTGCTTGCTGCGGGGGCCTCACTCAGTTTTCTATACCGAATGTTAATTTAGGAATACAGGAGTTTAAAATATGGTCCTGGTTTCATAGGTTTAAGTTGTAGCTATCAATTTTTTTTTTTTTTTTAATAATAAACCAAATACATTTGTACATGCTGATTTTGTGAATCACTAACTGACAAGCTTTTAATATAGTGAGTGTAATAAATATACAATTACATGGTTAAAAATATTCACTAAATTAAACTCTTATGAAAGAATTGAATATACTAATTTTCAGCAATTAGGCCTGTCATCACTTCTACTTTTTGCATTATTTGGTCATAATTAAGATAATTCAATGCATGTACAAGTCACCGATAGTTAAATCTGCATATATGCAACAAGAGAATATTGTGTATCTTTTTGACAGTAATGCATCATCTTGATGCCAGGAAGACAGGGCTAGGGATTGTTGCCCAATTTTCACTGTTGAGAGGTTTGTCTGTACAGTACCTGACTGCAACTCCAAAGGACAAATGAAGTCTGTAGAATTCCCATATGTCTCCTGCTTGCTGGCTTATAGGTTCTTACTGATCTTATAGAAGGCTATATGCTTGCATATCACTACCTCACTATAAGATAGTACCTTCCTGTGTCCAAGGGAAATACTAATAGCTAAGGCCCCAGTTTTGTATACTCTGTACGGGTAGAACCCTGCTCTTACCTAGAGCCCATTAAAGTTAATGGTGGTCTGTGCAAGAACCGTTGCCCTGAATGGAGTAGTTTGCAAGATTAGAACCTAAGATTTCTGTAAACCCCAAAACTTTGCTCCTTTAGATTTTCCCCCTCCCCTCGCATGTAAAACTTTACAATTCATGAAAATAAACAATGTGAACCAGTCTTCTGCTGCTCAGCCTCAAGTCTTAAACTCAGGGCCTTTGGCTTCCTGAGGGGGACACTTCCTTTATGCTGCACAAGGGCCTGTGGGAAATAGTGATGCTTTTTGGTACAGGTGTGTTACAAAATGGTGAATGTGCCCTTGAGAGAAACTACTAGATGCTTTTCCCTTACTATAATGTAATGTGAATTTCTCTGGATTTTTTTCCAAATAATTTGAAAGCAATATATGACCCGAGGGAAAACCTAGAGGTATGTCAAAAAAAACCTCAGTGTGTGGAGGAGGGGTGGTGCTCAGCTGTTGTGCTATACCTCCTTCAAGAGAAGAATAAGGGCTTGTCTACACTTGAAATGCTACAGCAGCACAGTTTTACCACTGCAGTTGTGCTACTGTAGCACTTCAGTGTAGATGGTACATACACCAATAGGAGGGGTTCTCCTGTCAGTGTAGGTAATCCACCTCCCAGAGATGTGCCGAGTGCTGTCCACACCAGGCATTATGTTGACTTAACTGTCGCTCAGGGATGTGGATTTGTCCTGCCCCTAAGCGATGTGGCTGGGTCGACCTAATGTTTTAGCGAAGCCTTCTGTCTCACTTATAAATGCAATCTTAACACAATAGAACTGGTATAGACATAACTTCTGCACACTCCCAAATAGTGGTGACAGGCCTCTCACATCACTACTAAGAGTACATCTGTGCTGCAGCTGGGAGCATGCTTCTCAGCTCCAGTAGACAGAGACACACTAGCTCTGCTTGAGCTACTACATTAAAAATACCAGCACATCCAGAGGTCGCATAGGCAGCTGCTCAGGCTAGCTGCCTGAGTACAAACCCAGGGGGTCCAGGCAGGTTTGTACTCAGAAGGCTATCCCAAGCAGCTGCCCATGCTATCCCTGGCTACACTGATATTTTTAGTGCACTATCTCAAGAAGAGCTAGCGCATGTATGTCTACCCAAGTTGGGTAGCATGCTGCCAGCTTAAGTGTAGATGTAGAGGAATGGTATGAAATAACAAATTTTCTCACTTTTTGAGTAAGCCATTTTTGCTGTGTCTTTTGACATAGGGTGTTCAGAAACAAGTAATATACATGAGGTGTTATCAGGCAAAGCAGTTAAGAACTGCATTTATGGGACTCTTATCTATTAATTGACTTCTGGAACTACCAATTACTTAGGGAGTGTCTGAAACCCATAATGTGCCTGAGTGATATGTTGTACATTTGGATCACTTATTTACCTAAAAGATGCATGAAAATCATATACCCAGACAGCCCCCTGTTGGCTGCATTGTTCTGGAGTCTCCAGAAAATAAATCTAGTTTAATTCAGCATTTGCTTGCCTTCCCTAAGCTGCTTTTAGATTCACCTGTCTCAGATGATTACCAAAAAAAGCCTTTTGTTTGTTGTACCATCTACCAATTTAGGCACAAACTTTGCCCCTTTTGTCTCTAAGATAATACATGTAGAACGTTGAGAGTTAAACACAAAGCCTTCTGTCAGTGCCTAGAATGGTTAATTGAAGCCCAGTTCTAAAAGTCCACAGCGAAGACTGAGGACAGCATTTGGTCCTTCTGGTACAAATGAAGACCACTTCATTAAAATATTAGATATGTATTCTATGACAGGGTAAATTAGTCAGACATAATTTTGGGGATGTCTTACAACCCCTAATATGCGAGGAAAACAAAAAATGTAAAGAGCAGGGGAGAATGTTTGAGAGTTCAAAGTCACAAAATGTAGGCTTCAGCCTTATTTTCAGACTGTTCTGATTAGGCCATAAGGATCTACAGCAGCTTCTGCTTTTTAGCCAATTAAAAGTCTGACACCTTCAGAAGTTCAGAATACATATATCCTCAGCTCTTAGTTTAATAAGATACAGTACTACCAAAGAGCCATTTTTTTTCTGTGTTGCTTTTCTAAATCTCTTCCTTCTCTTTTGTGCCGGTTAGGCAATTAACTATGAAAACAGTTATCCTCCTGAGCTGGCTGTTGTCTATCTGGATGCTCCTAAATGCAAGATACCAAAGAGATTCTGGTCTGAATTTTCAAAAGGGATGAGTGATTTGGGGTGCCTCAAGGCTTGGGTGCCCAAGATGAGACCGCTTTAAAGAGGCCTGATTTTGTGGGGCAGTAAATGTTCACCACTTTCTGAAAAGCAGATTGCTTAATAGGTTTTTCAAGCCGAGTACCTCAATACTGATGCACATACAAACACTAGTCACTTATGAATATTTAGACTTCAGTTCTCCTTTAAAGGGCTGCCTTGTAACTGTTGCTGTATATCCATTTGGCACCCAAGCTGCAGCCAGCTCTCTACACAAACATGCAGACTCTGCCCTGAAGAGTTTAGTCACAATGCTCTCGTGTGCCTACCAGGCACAGTCTAAGTTGGAGCAGTGTGGAAGTCCATCACGCCCGTGAAAGTGCCAGGAGGCTACCTACTTCCAGTAGGGATAAAGCCTCGTGACAAATGATTTTGTGGGGGGTGTCATCTTTTTGCTTTAGGTGTGTTACCGGTTTTAAAAACTCTTACTGACTTCAGTGGATGCAGTTAGGTCAATGCTGAGCACTTTTGAAACCTCCCCTGCCCCATAAGTGAAGAAACAAATTCTGTGCCCTCACCTAATAAAATAAAGTAGGCACATGGGCACCAGACCCCCTAAAGAGAGAGAGACTGGCATGATTGAGACATAGACCTGGTTTCAATAGACCTGAAGACCTGGTTTCAATTCCTAGTTGTGCCACAGATCTCCTTGGTAAGGAGACCTGGGTAAGTTACTTAAAGCCAGATTTTAAAGGTATATAGGTGCCTAGCTCCAGGAGTCTAGCCTTGCCTAAATACCTTAAAAAATCCGGCCCTTAACCTCTCTGTGCCTTAGTTTACCATCTGTAAAGTGGAACAATGCTTCCCTGCCTTACAGAGGTGTTGTGAAGATAAATTCAGTAATGTTCTGAGACACTGAGACACTACAGTGATAAGCACCATAGAAAATCCTATTAAGAAATAATAGCTAACTCCATCTTAACCTTGAATGTCAGTTATCCAAAATTGGCAACAGGTGTCCTTACATTTTGGACAAAAACCTGATTTAGTTTTTTAGTTTCTTCCTGTTTGGCAGGTGCACACTTTCATTGATTGTGGGAACAAGAACTAATATTTAGGTATCTATCTGCCTTATTGTAACTGCAGATCACTTAGTTAAGCATCTGTGTACCGTATTTCTATCTGCAACTCTGTATTGTGGTTCAAAATTAGAAGCTTAACTTGGGGCCTCTTTAAAACTTTCACCCAGCTGCCTTCGCTAATTTTCTAGAATCACGGCAGAGTCGTGGAACAACAGCAAAATTTTAAAATGCTTGTTGCAAGGGGATATATTTCTAATCTGGTGCATTGTTTTCACAGTATTCTTATAATAGTGCCAACCAAAGAGGTAGGGTCTCTTTGCCAGCTGACAAATAGCGTAGAATCTTGTGGGGAAGGAGCGCATGGGAAACTGAATGATAGCCCTGTAAGGGAGTTTGCTGGCTTCAGAACCTCAGCTGAGATTTCAAAGAGTAGTGGATATTATTTTAATATTGTATTTGTCTTATTGATCCAGTTCTACAGTCCAATACAAGATCCATATTTTTTCCAAGGGACCTCAAGAGGTCTTCTAGTCCAGTCCACCGCACTCAAGGCAGGAGTAAGTATTATCTAGACATTTACTGAAGTCAGAAAACAATGACAAAATAAAAATAGCTTTTGATATACATATAATTGACAGCAATCATTAAATCAAGCTATTAGCTGAACTTGACTTCAGTATAGTTATACCTTCCCATTGCTTATAATTGAAGATTGAGGTAGCTAAAACATATTTACAAATCAGGGCCCAGATCCCCTCTGTGCCAAGTACCACTTGACATAGCAGAAAAGTGCAGAGGCAAAAGTGGCTTTAAATCTCCCACTATCCCTGGAGCTGCTAGGAGGCAGACCAGTCTCCAGCTAAATTTAGAGTAGCCTTCTGCCAGCTCTAAATTTTGCCCATCTACAGTGACTTCCAATGGGCAGTTCTGCAGCCAGAGGTCACGGGTGCAGCATACTCTGGCTGCCATATACTTACCCTCCTTTCTCATGCTACTAGAATGCTCTCTGTGCCAGTGGAGTCTTGCAATCTTCCTCCCCAAATAGTGCTGCAGTAGGACTGATGAGTGCTATTATGGGCAAAGGAAAAGCCAAACACCCTAATGTGGGCAAACATTATAACTTCTTTCTACTCTGAGGAGTGGCTGCTTAATCTGATTCTTTATTTCCTAATCCATGATTAGACAGCTCCATAACTTCTGGTTATTTATTTTCCTTAGTATTCTCATGAGGGATTCCATCAAGAATCTTTGGAAAATCCAAGTAATTTGTGTTCCTTTCAAATATTCCTAAGAAGTTAGAAAGCACAGTTTACTCTGGAAGCTGGGATGCTATGACCCCATCCGATTATACTTTTCCTGGGGTTACATTACCCTATTGTTAAAAATATTCTGAATCAATCTGCTCAGAAACTACGGTATAACTCAGGTCTATAGTGAAGGCGACCTTTACGTTCTCTTCTGTGGATGGTTAACCAGTCTAATCTTGAGGAATATTTGGTATTTTTAGGGATAATTGACAAATCCTTATCGGGATCTCCACATTTTCACATTTTATTTCTTTCAGAGCTCTTGGATAAATAGCATCTGCTCCTGGAGATTTACTTCACTTGAGTTTCTCAAGGCTGCCCATAACCAATTCCTTAGAGACCTCCAGGTCTGTTAAAGCTATACTCTAATTTCCCATAAAACATGCCCTTGGGATATTAATTTCTCTATTGCCTTCTATATTAAAAACAAATGAATTATTTGCATTAAACTTCTTTATAACTTTTCCATTCTCTTTCATTTCTCCCTTTGGTACTGTATAGAGCCTAATGATAGACAAAAAGCTTTCTTGATTCTAATGTCTTTAAAGAATCTATTATTTTCCTTAATATCTTTGGTTATTTGTTCTTCATATTGTGTATTTGCCCTTTGAATTCATGGGTCCAATATCTGGGTTTGACTAGGGCAAAAAGAAACATTTCTTCACTCTCACGAGAGAATGAAGCTTGCTGTGGATGAAAATTACTTATATAGCACCTGTTATTAAATGTTGAATGGGTAGCTCTGAATAAAAGTAAGGTTGCAAACTGACTGAATTTTTATTTTAAAGTTTCTGCAAAACAGTTCAGCCACTTCTGATAATAAGATTAGAGGAAAATATTTTGTTTGGTCTGCCACAGTTACTAGGTTAACTGCACCTCTGACCCCTCCTGGTCTCCTTGAGTGCACCCCAGCTCAGGCCTCACATCATCACCTTTCTTGGGACAGAATCATGTAATGCTTCCACTTGCAGATTGAGTCCTGGCTGCAATCTCCTGTGATTACCTCAGTAGGTCTAACAAGCTCAGACCTTTTATTTCTGTTCACTCCAGGAGCATGACAATGGTAATCAGTGACCTGGCAGCTTTTTTAAAGCAGAGTAGTATTATTTATTATAACATAAAGCATTTCAAATAAAACACATTTTTAAAACAATAAACCAGTCTATACTCATACCTGATTTTCCCTATGGCTTGCAGTTCCCTAGATCTGGGAAAGCCCAGTTTCTTCAGTCTCCCTCCACAGAGACTCTCCTGTGTTAGACTGTCTCCTTGGTCAGCTTTGGACAATTAACCACTGCTCTTCTGAGAAGGGCTTTTTAACTATTTAGTGTTCTTTTGGTCTCCAGGCATCCTGCTTTGGTAAAACAAGATTTGCAACTTGTTGGAGACAAGATCCAGGATCCATGAAGCTAACATCTTTATCCCATTGTCTCTCAGTTGTATGCCTGGATGCACCTATCTGGTAATCATACAATCATAGAATATTAGGGTTGGAAGGGACCTCAGGAAATCATCTAGTTCAACCCCCTGCCATTGTGTTGCCTTCTGCACAGACTCCATGGAATTAAAGTATTATGGGCATATAATAAACATTCTTCGAGTGCTTGCTCATGTCCATTCCATTGTAGGTGTGTGCACGCTTCTGTGCATGGTTACGGGAACCTTTTTCCCTTTAGTAGTACACATAGGGCTGGCTCCAGCACCCCCTGGAGCTCCACGCACATGCTGTGGTATATGAGGCGCTGCCGGCCCTACACCCCCTCAGTTCCTTCTTTCTGCCTGTGAAGGTTGCTGGAACTGCATTGGCTTGCATCACAAGTGTTCTCAATCCCTTTTGTTCTCCTTTAATCATTTGTTGTCTGTCTTAGTTAGGTAGATTAGACCTTAAGTGTTGTTAATAGTGGTAGTTAATCGCTTAGGATAGTCCCGGCTGGGACTTTGCCAGGAGCCAGGCATGCCCGGTCACCGGGCTTCAAACCATGTGCCTCCTATGGGAAGGCCTTTCCACTGAGTGGCTCCCATGATAGTTGCCTAAAGTGCCTGGGGGAAGCTCATCATGAGAACAAATGCAAGATTTATAAGGCTTTCAGACCTCGGACTCTAAAGGACAGAGAAATCCGTTTGAAAGCCTTACTGATGGAGGCAGCACTCAGACCAGCCTCTGAACCAACCCGCTTTACTTCAGCACCAAGCATGGCATCGGTGCAGAGCTTGCCATTGGCACCGGCCCTGCCCTGGCACCAGACTTCTGCATCGCCGTTGAGGAAGAAGCCGAGTAAGCAGCACACAGAGCGGGGATGCTCCCCTGCACCATGAGCAACACTTCTTGAAGAACAACAATTACAAGGTGAGTAACCTTCTTTTCCACTATCCCCAAAATAAGTTAGATCAATAGTCATACACAATATCACTAATATCCTACCATAGTTACACAGTAACTTTACCTCAGCGACCTGCTCACATATACTGTTCATAAAATTATTATTATATCACTGTATTCTTAGATTATTACATAGTGGTTTCATGACTGTCACCTGAACCGTCTTAAAAAAATACTTAAATTTCATTGAGATGCTCTAGCACCTCCATACTTTGTAGCAGGGACTTACCTTTGGCAGAGATTTCACCCTGGTGTCAGGGATGTGCCAAGTTAAAAACCCCTGAAAAATCCCAGTTTGCACATGCTCAGTAGAGGCAATTTAGAGTTTAGCAGCTAAATTATCTGGATTCCATCTTTACTGAGCATGCTCCTTCCCCTCAGAGTTCCTGACCTCAATGCTGACCAGGCTGTGCATGCACCACTCCCACAGAGTGACTGAGCATGTTCCTTCCTGGGCCTATCAAGGCTCAGCTAGACTTCCCTTGCAATTGCTCCTACTAGCTGCCAAGGGCAACTGTGGTGTCAGACCTTGTGTTATAAACCAGGATTTAAGTGGTCAGACTTCATAGTCAGAGCAGTGGTGGTCAGAAAACAGAAGTTAGAGACAAGAATCAGGAGTCAAGCCAGGCATCAGGCCAAGGATCAGAGCTGGAGTCAGGGTCAGGAATAGAGCCAAGGGTAGAGTCAGAGTCAGTAGTCGGAGAAGGAGCAAAGAATGAGATCTGGAACAAGACAGGAGGACGGGAACCAGGAACAGGACAGGAAGACAGGAAGCAGAAATGAGGCAGGGATTAGGTGCTACCCACAAAAATTGAGGGCACACTGCCTATATCTTACTGAGGGCTCAAGGCATGACCCAGTTAATTTAGATACTCCCAATCCTTTTCCTACCAGTGGCTCAGGGTGTAAGGCACTTACCCTTACCCATGGGGTTCAGGGAGAAAACTGGTTAATTTAAGTACCCACCCATACCCATGGGGCTTGGGGTATGCAGGACCTTCTCCCAGTGAAAGAGCCTCACACAGCTGTGCTCTAAACATTTATTAGCAACACGCACAGGATACATATGTCAAGCAAATGTATTATGCTCACCACTCCCCATATACAGACAATTGTCACCCAATGGCCAGTCAGGATCCACTTGCCTGGGGGTGCTGGTGATGCCTCTGCACATCACGGCGTGCAGAGGAGTAAGAGTTCTGGCAGCTTGCTGCTGAACTGCAGTTGAGAGATGGTTCCCTATTTACATTATATAGGTAAAACTAGCTACCTCCTTTAACTCTACTAAACCTATCACATAATCCAAGACCCCTCGCTAACAAAATTTAACCAATCCCTGAGTTTCACCCAACGTTGGTCACAGCTAGTTTATTATGGGGGTGAGTTAAGTCTCAGGCCTACGTAGGAGTCAGGAGAAAAGCAACCAGCCAGGGATTTACCTGGTTGGTCAGATGACTGCCTGTGCCTCCTTCTGGCTTAAATACTGAATCTGAGCCAATTGGAGAGGCTGGACATCTCTTCCAGTTGGAGCTTTGTGGGCAGCACCCAGGGTGAGCTTGAGTCTATTATCCCTGCCCAGTACCAGCAAGCTCCTAGGTGGTGGCTGTGGTCTGACCACTGTTTGAGGACCTACAGACCTGGGTTTGAGAGCTGCTAGCCTTCATATATTGTAACGGAGATCAAAGAGACAGCCTGTCACATGCTTGCAATTCTCCCCCAGCTGGCTCCCAGGCAGTGGATGAGGAAACAATCTGACTACAATACAGAGGTTGCAAGAGCCAGAGGCTGGGGTACAGGGGAGGGGAACATGAGTTGGGGGACAGCGCATGGGAAAGGAGGGGCTAACAGCACATATGTAAGCACAAAGGGGAAGCAAGACAGAGAGACAGGGTTGAATAGGAGGAGGGATGCAGGAGCTCCTAGTACAATGTTGCTAGGCCCACTGTAATATTGTTTCTCTATTTACACAGATTCTGCCCTCTTTTCCATTTTTAGCCTTTGCTTGTTTACCTCAAGTTATGTTAATTTTTCAGCAGATTCTCCATGAGAATGGAGAAGAACAATGTGCATATCCCTGTCTACACAGCACTTCCTCCCCGCCTGCTGACTTATGACTCTCCCTGCATACGGGAACAGTGGCACTACAGAGGCAGCTGCCATCCACATTGCCGCCAAAATAGTGAGATTGCCTTCCCATGCAGATCCCTGTGATTCTTTAGATATAGCCTTTCCTAGCATTCTTATCAAGAATGGTGGTGTTACCCCCATTGTGATCAGCACTGGGAGCAGGTTGCAGGTATAAGGAGCTGGCCCAAAAAAGGTGCTGAGATGAGATAAGGGTCAAGAATCAGCAAGGCTTTGCCACTAAATATAACCTCATGAGATTAATGTAATGGCATGGATGTCTCTTTATTTTTACATATTTATTTTTGCTACCCCGTCCATAAAATATAAAATGATTGAAGGGCGGGATTTTCAAAAGAGCCTCGGGGATGTAGGTGTCAGACTTCTGCTGAATGTCAATGGGAATTAGGTGCCTGTCTCCCTTTTGAAAATCCCACCCCTACTGTTTTTAAATCTCTTGTATTTTTTCAGAACTGTGATGCAATAAGTAGTGTTGTAGGGCTTAACGCTTAAACTCTTTAGATAGATAGTTAGCCAGCGCTTGACTTACTTTGTTGTGATAACCAATTATTTGGAGAGGTGAAAATGCAGATGAGTTCCCTGGAGTAGGCTCACACGTTGCTGTTTCCAACATTCCTGAGGATTTACTTTAGGAACTATACCTATGCTGTTCCACCAGAAGGAAGCTACCTACTGAGTGAACCATCCCATTACAGCTGTAGAAATGGAAGAGCAAAGGGAACTCTTAGAAGAAGTGTATAAGCAAGACATAGCTTATAGCACATAATTTGAGGGTTATCATTCAGCTGAAACATAATGTTCTAGAAAAGTGACATTGGGGTTTTTGTAGAGAGGTCAGGTTTAGTCTACAGTCTATGTAATGACTAATTATTCATGTCCCACATACTCATTTGAAAATATCCATTACGCTAAGCCTTTCTACAATGATTACCAATCTACTCTGGTTATTGTTAGATCCATTTACTAGGCACCACCTGGTATTCTCTAACTGTGGCCTGTGCTACTGCAGGAGGCTGGGCACAAGAAGCAGTTTCAAAGGATGGGATGACCACCAAATCTTCAGAAGCAAGAACAGGTCTGCTATTTCCCAATTCTTCATTTTATGTGACTTCTTATATTGTTGATACAAAGTTTCTCTCTTCGAGTGATTGCTCATATGCATTCCAATGTAGGTGTGTGCGCGCCCCGTGCACAGATTCCCGGAACTTTTTTCCCTAGCAAGCCCCGCATGGCCAGCTCAGGCGCCCCCTGGAGTGCCGCGCTCATGTCACGGTATAAAGGGCGCTGCTGGCTGCGCGGGTCCCCAGTTCCTTCTTTCCGCCTGTGACGGTTATGGAACGATCGCCTCTTGCTGTGTGCAAGTAGCTCATTCCCTAGTTGTTTGACTGTTTTCAAGTTTCTTGTTATAGTAGTAGTTATAGAGTTCGTTAGTTTGTAGTTGTAGTGATAAGTTAGAACCCCGGACGGGGTCCTCTTCTGCTGGGAGTCATGCCGGGGTCCACAGGCTTTAAGAACTGCGTCTTGTGTACTAAAGCCTTCCCTATTAGTGACCCGCATGACCGCTGTCTCCGGTGCCTTGGAGAAGAACACCGTCAAGACAAATGTAAGATTTGTAAGTCCTTTAAGCCTCGGACCCAGAAAGAACGAGACGCGAGGCTAAAGGCGATTCTAATGGAGTCGGCGCTCCGTCCAGCTTCTGAGCCATCCCGGTCTCCGTCGGCACCGAGTGTGTCGTCGGTGCGGAGCGCCCCCCCACCGGCACCGCTTTCGGCACCGCCGCGGGCCTCTAAAGTGGCCAAGAAGACGGCACGGCCTTCGGCCGCACCCAAGATCTCCCTCCGGCCCGCGCAGGGTGGAGGGAGTACGGAGACGCCCCAGCCAAGCGCCGTTGAGATTACTCCGGCACCGGGGTCTCCGCGCGGGCTGCCTCCCCCGACTCCTGGTAGTGGGGGAGTGCACCGGCAAGGGCCGTCGACGCCGGAGGCGTTTACTGCGGCACGAGCCCTCATGGCCTTGCCCACGCCTCCGTCCCCCCCCTCAGCCGAGGGACAAGGGACCCACGTCTCGGGGCAAACCCGCGCTGGGTGGTCCCGGTGGTTGGAGACGCTCCCAATCTAAGTCTCCTGCCAGACGGTCACGGAGGGTGGAGAGCGTCGGCTCCCCTCCGAGCTCCGACTCCAGGTCGTCGAGCGACTCGGCACCGCGGCACCGTGGGCGGTCCCGAGTCCGTCGCCGGAGCCGCAGATCCAGCTCCGATTTGAGCGGGGACCGGGATTCGGGCTCACGATCTACGGTGCGGAGCCCATCCCGGCACCGATCGAGGTCACTGTCAGTCGTTTCGAAAGGCAGCGACTCACATCTGGCGGCACCGCTGACCCCGGCACCGACGCTTGCTTTGGCACTGTTGCCGGCTCCGGCACCGGTGCAACCGGCACCGATGATGGCACCGTTGCAACCGGCACCGGTGATGGCACCGGCACCGACCTCGGGACGGCTGGACTCCCCTCAGTGTCACCATCGTCGGCACCGCTCTCGGTCTCGAGGGGGCAAGCGGCATCGCAAGTCCTCTCGCCGCAGGGGCAGGTCGGGTGCGTCGTCGTCGTCGTCCCCGTCCTCCTCTCATCGCCGGCACCGCAGACATCGGCACCGGTCCACGTCGTCCTCATCGGACCGCTCCACGCGTCGGCGACATAAGCGATGCACGGGGGGCTCTGGTGACACTAGGGCAGTGCGGCTGCATCAGCCTTCCCTGCAGGCTGCGGGGTGGGCCCAGGGACCTTGGCAGTGGCCGTATTGGGGACCCTGGAATGCCTCTATGCCCCAGGGCTCGGTGTCACTGCACTCAGTGGTGGCCCCCCCAGTCCCCCCGGCCCCTAAGGTTCATGGGCAGGGTTCGGAGGACTCGGACCCTGGGGAGGGACCCTCTTCCGCACCCCTACCCTTCTCTTCCTCATCGTCACCGGATGAGGCAGCAGCAAGGGATCGTAAAGGGCCCCTGTTTGACTTCAGGGCCCACCAAGACCTCCTCAAGAAGGCTGCTGAGAACTTGGGCATGGAGTTTAAGCTCATGTCTGAGGAGGAGGACTCCCTCTTTGGGCCCTCGGGCTCTCTGGGACCCTCCCGGGCGACCTTGCCAGTGCATGACAATGTCATGAAGATAGCGAGGAAGCTTTGGCAGACCCCTTCCTCCCTGCCTTCCACCTCCAAGGGGGTGGAACGGAAATATTATGTCCCCAAGGAACCTTTCGAATTTTTGTACAGCCACCCTGCGCCCAGTTCTCTGGTGGTCGATGCGGCCAACCAGAGGGACCGTCAAGGGGGGTCAGGGTAGCACCCCTAAGGACAAGGAAGGCCGTAAGCTGGACTTGTTCGGGAGGAAGATCTACTCTACTGCGGCGCTGCAGTTTAGAGTAGCGAACCACCAGGCCCTGTTTGGGAAGTATAAGAACCTGTGGGCCTCGATGCAGAGGTTTGCTTCCCAGCTGCCCCCTGACCAGGAGGCGGATTTTTCCACGGTTCTGCATGAGGGATCTGCGGTGGCTACCGCTGCGCTGCAGGCAGCTAGCGACGCGGCGGACACAGCCAGTAGGGCAATGGCCTCGGCGGTGGTGATGCGCCGCTGCTCGTGGCTTCAAGCCTCTGGCCTCACTCAAGAGGTTCAGCAGGCTATCCAGGACTTGCCGTTTGATGGCCTGGGTCTGTTTTCGGAAAAGACAGACGACAAGCTCCACGCTCTCAAGGACTCTCGGGCCACCCTGAAGTCTCTGGGGTTGTATACTCCTCAGGCCTCCAGGCAGCAGTCCAGACCACAGGCCCAAGGGCAACCACCGCCCCCGCCCAGGCCGGCTCCTCGACCACCCCAGCAGAGGAGGGGTCGTGAGCGCTACCGCGGTCCCAGCAGGGGAGGCCGCCAGGGGTCCTCTGCGAGGGGCCAGCAGGGGCCTGCAAAAGGGGGTAATCAGGCTAATAAACGTTTTTGACCCAGAGCAGGAGGGTAGTACTCTTCCTTCTCTCTGGGATCCTGGTCGGCCGTTTGGGGACAGGCTTCGCCCTTTCCTTTCAGAATGGGAAGCCATCACTACGGACCGCTGGGTCCTGGAGGTGATTGCTAACGGGTACGCACTCCAGCTTACAACCTCCCCTCCCAACACCCCCCCAAGGCTGTCCCCCATTGGGGATCCGGCCTCGGTTCAACTCCTGGTGCAGGAGATTGGGTCGCTCCTCACGTTGGGGGCAGTGGAGGAAGCCCCACTGGCCGAAGAGGGCAGGGGCTTTTATTCTAAGTATTTCTTAATCCCCAAGGCGAAGGGAGGCCTTAGGCCCATTCTGGACCTCCGTGGCCTAAATAGGTATATTAGGCGAGTTAAGTTTCGTATGGTCTCTCTCGCCACTATCATTCCGGTCCTTGACCCAGGGGATTGGTATGCCGCCCTGGACTTGAAGGATGCATACTTTCACATCTCGATATTACCGGCCCATAGGCGGTTTTTGAGGTTTGTGGTAGCGGGACACCATTATCAGTTTCGGTCCCTACCCTTTGGGCTCTCCTCAGCACCCAGGGTTTTTACTAAGTGCATGACTGTGGTAGTAGCCCACCTGCGCCGTAAAGGTGTTCAAATCTTCCCCTACCTGGACGACTGGTTAATCAGGGGGAGGTCGAGTGCCCATGTGAGACATAGTCTGTTCCTCACACGCGACTTGTGTGCTAGACTGGGGCTGATTATCAATGAGCAAAAGTCCACACTCACTCCGGTACAATGTATTGAGTTTATTGGAGCCAGGTTAGATGCAGTACAAGCCAGAGCCTTCCTGCCTCAAGCAAGATTTGAGGCGATGGCAGCCATAATATCGGATCTCCACTTGTCCCCCATGACGACAGCCAGGCACTGCCTGCAGCTGTTGGGACATATGGCGGCTTCTACATATGTAGTGAGACTGGCCCGATTGAGGCTTAGACCTCTACAGGCGTGGTTGAATTCGGTGTATGTACCACACAGGCATTCTCTAACTAGAGTGGTCCTGGTTCCCCCACAGGTGCTGTCGTCCCTCGATTGGTGGAGGGACCCCAGGGAAGTGATGATGGGCGTCCCCTTCAGAGAGTTCGCCCCATCTGTGACGCTCATCACAGACGCATCCGATCGGGGATGGGGAGCCCACATTTCTCACGATCAGGGCACCCAAGGGCTTTGGTCTCTGGAGGAGAGAGCTCTGCACATCAACGTGCGCGAGCTCAGAGCGGTCCGGTTGGCCTGCAAGGCCTTCCTCCCCTTCCTCAGGGGCAGAGTGGTCCAAGTCCTTACGGACAATACGGCAGCCATGTTCTACATGAACAGGCAGGGGGGCACGCTCCTCGGCACTTTGCCAGGAAGCCATTCACCTCTGGAACTTCGTGGTGAGACACGGTTTTCATTTATCTGCCTCTCACCTCCCGGGGGTACGAAACAGCGAGGCGGACCGCCTCAGCAGAATTTTTTCTCCCCGCCACGAATGGTCCTTACACCAGGACATAATGGCTTCCCTTTTCCAACGGTGGGGTTCTCCCCGTCTGGACCTGTTCGCTACAGCGGAGAACAGGAAATGCCCGAGGTTTTGCTTGCTCAGGGGTCGCGAGCCGGGCTCTCTGTCCGATGCCTTTTTGGTTCCCTGGACAGGGGAGTTAATGTATGCTTTTCCCCCTGTCCCGCTCCTGCCCCAAGTCCTCCTGAAAATCAAGAGGGACAGGGCGGACGTTATCCTGATTGCTCCAGCGTGGCCGAGGCAGCATTGGTACAGCATGCTGCTCGACCTCTCCATCACCGAACCGATTCCGCTACCCAGACGGTGCGACCTGATCTCCCAGGACCATGGGAGATTGTTGCACCCCGACCTGGCCTCCCTCCACCTCACCGCCTGGAGACTTTGTGGCTGACGGAGGGAGAGAGAGCCTGTTCCATACAGGTTCAACAGGTCCTCCTGGGCAGCAGGAAGCCGTCCACGCAAGTAACATACAAAGCTAAGTGGCGGAGGTTTTCGGGGTGGGCAGAAGCGAGAGGGTTACACCCTAGCATCTCCCCTATTCAGGCCATCCTGGAGTACTTACTGCAGCTTAAACTGCAGGGCCTGGCTTTGGCCTCCCTCAAGGTCCACCTAGCAGCCATCTCGGCCTTCCACCAACCCATGGAGGGCCTCTCCCTGTTTTCTCACCCTATGTCGGTGAGGTTCCTTAAGGGGGTGGAGAGGACTTTCCCTCACGTGCGGGACCCGGTGCCACCCTGGGACCTCAACTTGGTCCTTAACGGGCTGATGGGTCACCCATTCGAGCCCTTGGCTACATGCTCCCTTCTACTCTTGTCATGGAAGGTGGCCTTCCTAGTGGCTATCACCTCGGCCAGAAGGGTCTCCGAACTGAGGGCGCTAACCTCGGAGCCCCCTACACGGTTTTTTATAAGGATAAGGTCCGGCTGAGGCCTCACCCGGCTTTTATGCCTAAGGTGGTGTCTCAGTTCCACTGTAACCAGGACATTTTCCTTCCTGTGTTCTTTCCAAAACCCCATGGGTCGGAGGAGGAAAGAAGGGGACATTCGCTGGACGTCAGGCGAGCCTTGGCCTTCTATCTCGAGAGGACCAAGCCTTTCCGGAAGTCGACACAGCTCTTCGTAGCTGTGGCGGATAGGATGAAGGGCTTGCCTGTCTCCACCCAGCGCATCTCCAAGTGGATTACTGCCTGCATTAAAGCATGCTATGAGCAGGCAGGAGTACCCCTCCCAGGGCCGGTGAGAGCACACTCCACTAGGGCCCAGGCCTCTTCCGCAGCCTTTCTAGAGAGGGTTCCCCTGCAGGATATCTGCAGGGCAGCGACCTGGTCGTCAGTCCATACGTTCACGTCGCATTACGCCATCGTGGAACAAGCGAGGGAAGACGCAGGGTTCGGCAGAGCCGTGCTGTCTAGAGCAGGTCACCGATAACTCCTACCCTCCTCCAAGGTACGGCTACGCAATCATCTACATTGGAATGCATATGAGCAATCACTCGAAGAGAGAAAACAAGGTTACTTACCAGTAACTGTTGTTCTTCGAGATGTGTTGCTCATATCCATTCCAAACCCACCCCCGTCCCCACTGTCGGAGTTGGCAGAAAGAAGGGACTGGGGACCCGCGCAGCCAGCAGCGCCCTTTATACCGCGACATGAGCGCGGCACTCCAGGGGGCTCCTGAGCTGGCCATGCGGGGCTTGCTAGGGAAAAAGTTCCGGGAATCTGTGCACGGGGCACGCACACACCTACATTGGAATGGATATGAGCAACACATCTCGAAGAACAACAGTTACTGGTAAGTAACCTTGTTTTAGTGGGCTGCTGAAGATACATAGGGGTCAAAGATCAGAACATATTCGCTTGCCCCTGTAGTGGTTTCTGAAGACATAATACTCATGCACAGTCCTCACCGAGGAGTGTTTTCTATCATCACCCTTAAGTTTGTCTTTTATATGCTTAGCTTCAGCAGCATCTCATGGGAACAAATCATTATAACATTTGATGGAGAGTTGGATTTCCTTGAGCCAGACTGAAATTTTACCATAGATTTTCCCACTGTTCGTTGTTGAAAAAAATCAATAAAAATAAACCTAAAGCTAGAGCCTGGCTCAGTACAAACCAGGAACAAAGAAAAAGCAGTGAGAAAACAGCTCGTGCATGGTTCTGAGCCTACTTCCCCATTAACATTCAATGTCACTTTCCAGCAATCTGGGTGTAAATCTCCTTAACAATTTTTCACAGTTATACAAGCATTACTAAGACCTAAGAACAGAGTTCTAATTCACAGCTCACACTTACATCTAAAAGCAGAATCCATACTAGACCAAAACAATACTTCTTACAATACTTCCAGCCTGTACAGTATACACCAAGGCTCTGTCTCTGAAAAGGCCTTGCTCAGCCCATGCTGTGATGAGTTCCTTTTCAGCACTTTAGATTGAAATTGAGCAAAAATACTAGCAGAAAGGGGAAGAGGCTATTGCAGAAGTAAACTTCCTCCAACTCTAGCACCTAGAAAGAGGATGTTCCAACTTCTATTTGCATGTGTGTAGGAGAGGAGGCAATCATCATGGTATCAATTTTTTCATCCAGCATTTGTTAGTCACATAGCAGAACAAGACATAGTATTCTTCATTGTTTTCTTGTGGAATTCAGGTATGGTGGTAAGTGAAAGTTGTTTCGGAACTGTACAAAGAGTGGTGGTTTTCCCAATGGCATGACAAATAAACCAGCTGAATGATTTGTAATTTTTTTCTCACAACTCAAGCAAAATCTTTATTTAAAAATCCATTAATAATACAGTATCACAAGCACAGAACATTCAAGATTGCAATTTTCATAATTCCTGAAGGGCTTGCATTCTTTATCCAGTATCTACAAAGCTACCACTGGTGATACAAAATACCTTATAGGTAAGGATAAAATTATGTCATGGAGGCCACAGAAGTCACAGATTCCATGACTTTGAGACCTCTGTGACATTTTCCGCTTCAGCCCTGGGGTAGCAGGGCCAGAGATGTTAGCTGGTGGGGGCCCTCAAGCTCTCAGCCACCACGGGCGGTGGGGGGACCTGGAGCTCCGAGTCACTGGCCTGGTGTTCACAGCCAATGAGAGCAGTGGGGGCCCTGCAGCTCTCAGCTGTCACAGGCAGCAGAGGACCTGGAGCTCCAAGTCACCCCCAGAGCTGCTGCAGACAGTGGGGCCCTGAGCCACTGGGGCTGCAGGAAGGACCCTGGAGCTGTCAGCCCCCATGGCAGCAGATGTTGTAAACTCCTTCCCCCAACAGTGGCACTCAGGCTCTCATCACCCCCGCTCAGGCTTCTGATCTCCCTGTCATATGTCCCTCCCCCCGTTATTTTTAGTAAGCCAGAGAGGTCACAGGCTTCCATGAATTTTTGTTTATTGCCTACAACCTGTCCATAACTTTTATCATGACAAAATCTTAACTTTATCGTGCACCACACCCTCCCTGTATTAGATCAGCAGTTTGTTGTATATTAAAGATGGAAATAGACCACCCCTTCATCTCATAAGAGATTAAAGAGATCTTGAAAAGACTTCCCAGAGCTGTAAAGGAGTTCAACAGCAGATTTTTTAAAAAGAAGAATGTACCACTAAAGATTCCACCCTTGTAAAGTGGGATAATACTACCCTACTTGACAGGGGCATCAAAAGTTTAATTAGTGATAAAGCCCTTTGACAACTTTGCATAAAATGTGCTAGACAAGTTCCAATTATAAAGAAAACCTAGAAACAGCAATTTAAAAAGGGAAGAAGATAGGCTATGTGGTGTGTTCCTTAGGCATTTGCTTTTTGCATATCTAACAGCCAATCATTACTACTTTTCGGAGGGGAGAGAGGGGAGACTGTACTATTTCTTTAAGGAAACCTTAAAATAATATGGAGGGCAGATTGTCTCCCATTATTAATGTAGTCTCATGTTTTAGGGTCTGGTTTCCTTTATAGCCAGTGATCCCTTATTTTAAATAAATAAATAATAATAAAAAAAGGCAGAGGCAAGATCACTACTTCATTAACACCCAGAGTAATTGTAGGGCCAGCTCAAGTCTGCAGCCACACCAGACATGTTACTGAATATCGACATTTAGGGCAGTCTAAGAATCATTTGCTACATTGAGAGGAGAATTGCAGGGAAAAGTGTCAGTAACTTAAACCAAATCCTTCTATGCAGCACGATGCTCACTTCAAGAAGTTCTGTTGACATTACTATGAGGAGGAGAAGCCTTATCTGCTGTGTCCAAAAGATCAGCTTCAATATGGACCATCTCTTATGACTGGATGGGGGAGAAGAGCAGAGGAAGCCAGTGGCTACAAACTTCCAATTTTAAAACAAAATGGAGCAGCTCAAATATTTCAAAATACATTCACATTTAATTAAAAATGGAGATAGAGGATGGGATTGCAACTCATGAGACCAGGGTTCTACTCCTAGCTCTTATGTATGTAAGAGCTTGGCCAGCTCACACTGCGGTTCTACTCTGAAAAGTGACTGTAGGAATTGTATTATGTGGTGCCATGTTTATTCTTGCCAAGATGTGTCTCAGGCAGCGCTCAGTTTACAAGTAAGCGTGTTTTTTCTGGCTAGCAGGTTTACCAAGTCACCCCAGTCTCATCGTCAACCTGTCTTCATCACTTCCCACACACCAGCACCCATCACGAAGGTTCTGCAGGCCGAATTACATCTGTGCAAGCACATAATCTATAGGACTGCACAGGAGTAACCAACTGGAAGTTAGTCAACAGAATTGAATACAATGCACCAGAAGGAACATAACTAAGCTACCCTCTTTGCAGCAGCATCTGTTTGGCACTGAAAGGAGTAAAGAGCAGTAAAAATATCATTAATGTAAGAAGACTGAAGACAGAGTGTGATTCACCATTGCTCTGTACCCAGTGTAGTCATTCACACTTGCAGAGTGGGTGTAGAAAAGTACTGTTCTGAATTGGTAGCACCCACAGCATTGGTCTAACAGACCACACAGGGTGCAGGGCAATTGAGATTAACACCAACAGGAAACAGTTGTAAGTAGTTAGTAAGAAGGTGCCATTTTTTATTAACTTGTCAGTGAAGAAGTTCACTTTCACGTCTGCCTCAAGTTACTACTGACATTTAGTCACAGCCTCAAGCTAGTCCTGTCTTAGAATATTTTTAGCCTGACCACTTTCACCATCACTTTTTGTACAGAGGCTTTCCATTGAGTAACCATCTTAGTGCAAAATTGTCTTCAAAAGCTAAGGCCACCTATCACTAAGTACTTACAGGATAGAAAACTGGGTTAGACATTTTCTGGCTAAAATACTGTTTCAAATATGCATTTTCCTTTTATAGCATATGTACTTATGGTTGCTAAAATCAGTGTGTAAGAACATCATATAACAAAATACGGCATGTGATCATCACTTAAATAGCCACAGGACCCAGAAACATTGAGAGTTATTAGCCCAGCAGGAATTACACTAGTAAAAGGTCTGAAAATACTTTAAAATGATCAGCTTGGACTATGGAAAGTGGGTCAAGACAACAGATAATCCACTAGAAGGGAGAAAGTACCAAAAAAAGTTTCATCTCTTGATTTGGCTTTGTTTTAAACTTTATTTTTCAGCATGACTAAGAATGAAAATAAAACATTCTTGCTGGTATTTCTGCAGTACATGAATTAACACAATATTTTCCATTACAAAAGGTTATTAAAAGTTAATCTTAATCTACACTTCATTGCTGTTTATCAGGTATAGTTTTGGTTATAGACCTTGGATACAGTCTTAAATCCATTTTCTTTCTTTTCCCATAATGTGTTGTCATATACATCTGTATTTTTTACAGTCATTGATGGTCCTCTTGACTGAAGATGTTCACAGTAACTTCTCTGACAATTCAATACCAGGAAGCCACATAGATTCAAACATCCAAAATGGTCTTGGATTTCTTGGAAACTCAGTAATGTCTCCTTTAATAGTAGTGATCTATTGGGCCAGATCCTGTCCCAAGCTCCTTTGCACCACCCTTGCCATTAGCAGGCCTAACCAGAGTAGGGGAATCTTTAATCGGCAAAGAGTCCACCACTACACCACCCTTTCCTGGCATAGTCACACACCTCAAGGAGGAAGGGATGGACCCTGAACCGGCTACACTTCCACACTTCTAGAGCTGCTGCAAGCCAGAGTAACTGAAGGGCAGTCCTTGAGGCTGTTCTAATTTCTGGTGCAGACCAGTGTAGCCCCTTGCTGCTTTGGGGAGTGGAGGGTATAACAGTGTCTTAAAGTCACCTTTGCCAGCCCTTCACCCTGCCTGTTCTTTGCATTTGGCAAATGCTGAAAAATTCTTTGAACAATTTTAGTTAAGTATTCCCGCCTATTTGTTTCTTCTTAAGAGCAATTCAGTTTTTTCTTTATTTTTGTGATTGGGACACTATTCATTACAGCCTGCCATGCATTGCATAGCAGACCCTTTTTAATATTGCATTTATCAAATTCAGAGCACTGAAGTGCAGTTTAATAGGTTCTTTTCTTGGGGGATCCTGCGAGAGCAGATAATACACTAAATCAATGGTGGTTTCATAGATAAAGAGTGGGACTGGGGCATGACCTCTGATGTTTTCACAATGCTGCTTTCAACTAATTGCAAGACAGCCTGTCTCGGTAGTTTTTGTTTGCAGAAATAATATGTAATCATTCAAATTTAGATTTATTCAGCCCTCTATAAAACCCTCTAAAGAAGGAAGAAGAGAAGGCTCTGTGGACTCTGTCTATTACTACTTCACCTGCTGTTGCCATATTTAAAGTATCCTTTGTGATATTCTGCACTGAGTGCAAGAAACTTTCTTCAGGGACTCCCTTATTTTCAACATGGTTCTTTTTTCCATTATGCCCATCTCAGTTTTAGAAATTCGGTTTTGCACATGTTTAACTGCTTGATTCTGGCCTACAGATTCAACATTGCATCAGTTTTCTCCCATGCTCCAGAAAAGGGTGAACAGAGGAAAAACAAGAACTTGGCTTCTCTGTTAAAAATGACTGCAGGAAAAGAAGGGAAACTGATTTTTTTCTTTTTTTTTTTAAAAGAAATATATATAAAAATTTTTAAAGGGTTTTGTTACCATCCTCAATAGTTGCAATTTCAAATAAAGAAATAGTTGGGTTAGTAGTGTCCACGTGTCTCTTTCCAGATTCAAAAGGGTAGGTAATAAGGGAACAAGTTTCATTTTCGCTTATGCAGTGGGGTTAACTTCATCTGTGCTCCACCAGTGCTTTCTGGGTTTTGGTTGGCAGAGAGGGCAAGGGCTTCTGGCCTCTTCATCCTTTCAAAACTGTAGCATTCAACTTTTTCTTCAGTAGAGACTGTTCTGGTGCTTACAAGGTGAAATCCTTCTTTAAGTAAAATGTCAACCAGTAGGCCTAGTACGTTAGTTCCATTAATCAGCTTTCTATGATCTGGTGTTATAGAAACATACCTAGAGTAAGAGAAAAGTGTGATTAAGAGATAACGTGCTTCCATCCTGTAAGAAGGAAGTTTTTAACAAGCCAAAATGTCGTCTGTTGTAAACCAGCATAACTCCCTTGACTGCAATAGAGCTGCACTGATTTACACTAGCCAAGGATCTAGGTTAGTTTGATTTCTAAATATATTATTTCCCTCATTAAAAGCACAGCTGTTTCTTTCAGTTTGACCAGTTATATTTTACAGAACAGGCACTTTGTTTTTCCTTTATGAAGTCCACTTTTTCCTTACAAATGATTGTAACAACTCAAATTTCTTTTAATGGTGGGATAACTTACTGACATAATTCAGTGGTTCCCAGGCTTTTTGGCTTGAGGGTCACAGATATCTTTTTTAGAACCCTGAAGGGCCACCAATCTCTGCCAGCAGCCCCTTACCCCCTACTGCAGCCAGATGAAAGAAGTTCATTGAGGAGATAGCTTTCTCACTGATCTCCCGTCCCCCTGGCTACAGCAGGGAAACTGCATGCGTCCTGTAGCCCAGTGCACTCCACCTGGGTCCCTAGCCAGTGGTTCCCTTCTGCAGCCAGGGGGACGGGATATCAGTGCTCCCTCCCTTTGGCTTCAGCAGGGACCCAGCACCTATGGACCCAGGCAGAGCACTTTGCCGTGCTCCCTGCTACAGCTGGGGGAGGAGAGCACGGATATCCCATCCCCATGGCTGCAGCAAGGAGCCTGCACCGGTCTTGTAGCCCTACAGCAACGTACTCTGCCTAAACTAAAGTAAACTCATTTTACCTAGAATAAAGTACAGGAGGTTTAAAAATTCATGCAGACACCTCAAGGAAGTGTAAGAATCATGTAAAAATACTGTTACAAATTAGCATAAATTGACAGGCAGAATTGCTCCAGAGTTCAGGAAGAAAGTACCTTTTAGCGCTTTTTATGGACCTTTGTAAAGATTCCATACAAACCACAAAGAAAAGATTGATTATATGGTTAATTTCTCTCTAATCAAAAACTAACTTGGTTGTAAGATTTTTGCTCTACAACTCAATAGAAAAGTGTAGTTTGATTAGCCAAAATCAGAAAAGAGGTTATAACTGAGATTACTTCTGTGTTTTTAATTTGCCATCACCTACACTGATGCACAGTTAGTCCACTAAACTATAATAAGTTATATACCATGAGGTATGGCATTTAATACCACTGCACATGTGAGAAAACCCAGGATGAGCTTCTTCTACTTATTCAGCTAAAGAAAGTCAAAATATGAGGATAAACCTTACTTAATTTTTTAAACCCAGCATTCTCTTAATTGTTTAATTCATATATTTCAAAGAAGAATAACTCTACTGGGATTATTCCAGTGAAGTGTCCCTAAAAATCCAGACATTTCAAGAGCCATGGAAGACAAACTTTTCCTGTATGGAGACAAATTCCAACTGTATAATAAAGCCACTCTTTAGAGCGTCTAAAAACCATCATACACTACATAACTAGAGCCATGTGGCTAGCATAGAGGTCACTGATTTGCCATTGATTTCCATCCCCATTTCTATCATTCAGTTCTCACCTTCTCCACCAGGGGATCTAGGGGATGAGTTTGTAGCCATTTTAATTATCTTCCCCTCCTCCCTTCAACAGCTTATTCCATATTTATCTTGGATAAAGTTCTTGCGGGCAAGTTTTCCCATTTATTCCTAGTTTTCCCAGTTTGCAGGTTACAAGCATTATGGATGCTTATGAACACAAGGGAATGGCATGTGTAATTTAAACTCATTTTATAATTTTCAAAATTTGTATTAGCCCACATTCAGACTCAGCCACTCCACCAATGACAGAAATCAGCTTTCTTCTTTCCTCAGAAAAAAGTTACCCTGCATCCTCTGAGTTAAACATCTCAAAGGAGAAGTGGTTAAACCAAAGTATTTTTCTCCCCATGATTAGTAATCATTTCAGCCAATAAGGAACATCTTCAGTGATTGTTCATTACTTCAGACAACTCAGTTTTCATTTTCAGTTATCAAACAGTATGACTACTACAGGAAAAGTGAACTCATTGTTATATATCATTAGGATGACAGAACACCAAGACAGATATATATGGGACAAGCAGCAGGACCTAGGCAGAAAATCAAGAGCACAAACTACTACTGCTGGCAAGTGGTTCTTCTCCTATACTGTATTTTTTTTAATTTTGCCTTTCCAGTGTGCCAGTAATGTCATGTGACTCAAGCATCCTATTGGATCAGTCACATCAGAAATACAGAAAGAGCAAAAGGTCATAGGACGGTCATATGAATTAGAATAATAAGATGTTTTAAAAAATCCATTTAAAAAGTTGAGGAAACTTACAAAAAGTTTGATTGAACTCCTGTTATTAATCTGTTACCTCTTGGCATTGAACCATCAATTGATTATCCAATAGTCCCATCACAGTCTAGCAAATTGCATGTATTTTATGCACTGTAAGTCCTGGAATGATTTCAAAAAGAAAAGCCACAAAAGGAGAATACCTTGCCACCAGCTGGTCACCAGCAGAATAGTCAGTGCCACACTGAAAAACCAGGTCATGATGAGAAGGTCTCTCCAAAGGAAGTGGAGTGACAAGTTTCTGAGAAGGGAAAGGATTATTATTCCAGTTCTGTCTCAAGGACTGCTCTGTAAACATAGTGATCCGTCCAGCCAGTACCTCAACAGTGCTGCTGCAAGAACCAAAGACTCGGAAAAAGGCCTGAGTTTTCTGCAACAAGAAGCGCACTTCCAAGATCTCTAGTCTCGGCTTCAGCAAGTTTTCCTGGCTCAGGAGATCAGCCAGGGAATTGAGCTCATAGAATTCTGCTTCTCTTTGCAGCCTCTGATAGTCTGAAAAGTCGGTGGGCAGAGTAAGCTGGAGTGTCCTCAAAAAGTCTAGGATGTAACTAAACAAACTTCCATCTCTATCCACAAAGAATTGTCCATTCACCAGTCTGAATTCATGATCATTGCCATTCAACATCCGTGCTAACCTGGATTCTGGGAACCTCTGTAGGGTGGAAGCCCATGTTGTAAATGTCAAGCCTCCCACATTCAGAATGGCCACTTCTTGATTGCTCATATTGTCTCTTCACCAGTCAAGGATTAGAACACTGACCTGTGACTTTCTAACCAGACTATTCCTAACCTGCAAATCAACTGGGACTGCAAGTACTATTCAGTGATCTCACTGTGTGTTTGGGGTGAGGTGTGTAGCACCAGTAAGGTTCCCAGGCAACAAGAAGTGTAAATACCATTTAAGATAGCTCTGTTTGCAGGTCCTGGTTGCTTGGGAACTTGGGCTCTTGAAACAAAAATAAAGAAATAAAAAAAAAAATGAACAGCTTCCAAAGGCAGTTGAAAAATGGTTGACTGACCATTAACTCACTCAAGTTTTGAAAACCCCCCCGATAGTTCTTGGTTTTTATCCCCAAAAGCTAGACACTAGTCTAAGTGTTTGAGTTTTACAGAATCACAAGATATTTCATTTCAATATTGTTGTGGGTGACCCACCGCTAAGAGAGATGTTAAATGTACTTTATGGGTAAGAACTCTACAATCAAGCTCTGAAATGAGACCATTTCAGAGAAGTTGGAAGTGTATTTCACTAAATGTTTCTGATCTGAAAGGATCCCAGGATGAATGTGTTTGTATGAAATATCCACACCGAGACATGGTGTGATTTACTATTTCTTTATATATTCAGTTATCCTAAAATTAAGTCATGAAACGCACTTAAGTAAGTTCTCCCCCAGTACACTGAAGCCAATGGAATAACACCGAGTAAGTCTACACTGTAACTGGAAATGTGACAGCTGCATGGGTTGACATACCCACACTAGCTTTAATTTAGCTAGCAATGCTGAGAATAGCAATGAAGTCACAGCACTATGGGCTCAACCATCAGTTGAACCTGTACAAGTCTGCCAGGAGCCCTGGACACTTACTAATGTTGCTAACGTGCTGATGCCCACACTGCCATGTCATCATTGCTATTTTTAGCTGTGCTAACTAGATTAAAGGTAGTACATGTATGCTAACCCATGCTCCAACTGCAGAGTAGAGGTCAGAAGCATGACTCATCTCAGGGTGCAGGAATTTCCTAACATCAACAAGACATGGCCAACGTTAACAGATGTGATTATAGAGCAGGGTTAGAGGCAGCACCCCATCTCTCCAGCTGTTGGAGTTATGATTGACTGATGTGGGAAAGCAGGGAAGAGAAGCTCCCCACCACCACCAGCCTCACACTGCTGGGAAGATTGTGTTTTAGGGAGAGTCACTTCCTGGCTGTTGAATCGGATGGAAGTGTCATTCTTTCACCTTATAACAGACCCTAACTGTTCTGTCTTCCTATCACCACCACTTAGGGGAAAGGAATGGAGAAAACTCTAGTCCATGCATTCAGAATACCAGTACTTTATTCTCATTGCCACAGCAAGCTGCACTGTATCCCCAATTGTGAGCGAGTGGCTGCACTTCCCAATAGGGAGCTTAAATTCTTTACATTAGAGACACTTTTTAGAAAAATATAGAGATGCAGATGTCTTTAAAAAAAAAAAAAAAACACAAAAAAACATGAATCCAACATGAAGATAGCTCAAATACTTTGACAAGACTGTAGCTGACAAAGTGTCATTGCACAGTATATAGAGGCACCTGGCAGCTTATTCTCCCACACTCACTTCCACTTATTTCTCTTTCCTACTGCAATTTCAAGACGACAGCCCTGAAGACTTTTTTCGTATAAACTCTGTAATCAATATCCAATGTAACTACAGTACTTCAGATAGTCAGGATGAGGTGTCAGTGAAATTCAACATCTTCCGTTAGGAACAGATTCCAAAGCGTTAAAGCACCACTCTGTATTTTGCAACGGATGGCCAGTCTTAGGCAAACTTTGGAGCCCACCTCTCAACAATCAGAAGTGTCCTTCCTAGTTTCAGAGAACCTCCCACAACAAAAAATGTTGATGCATTTAGGGATCAGCACTTTTTACTATAGGACATGTAAAAATCACTCAAACAGTTACATTAACATTTGACTATGTACATTGTTAGCTTTGCCTTATATTTTGGTTAGAGCAAGGAAGTGCATTATTCCCAAAAACATTTTGAAACAAGATCTCAGAAGCAAAAGTATATTTTTCCAAAGTTCAGCTTCACCTTCCAGCACATCAGTGCTTGAACTACATGAACAATATAAACCCCTCAGGAAACATTCTGCGTCTTAAATACTTCCATCAGAAGTTAGAGGGGTTTTTGAACTGTGAATGCAGTGTTATGTCTTCCGCAACAGAGTTCTGTTAGCTTCTTGGGCACATAAATTTGAGCTTTGGTAATGGACTTTATAACAGTTTATATTTGCACACAAATTGTGCAACATTATCCAATACCACTAGTGTATAATTTTTACACTTTTCACTTAGAAGTGATGCTCCATCTGTCATTTGCTCCCAGTAAAACACTGCATGGTCAGCTATCTCTGCAGTTCCTGCCAGATAGGATGAGCCAATTGTAAAGAGTTGAGTTTTCCAGCACTGAAGATTGTCAAAGACAGATTCCACAAAGGTCATTCTGGTGGCTGCAAGGATAAATAAGCAAATCAGAGAAGTCACTATAATTTTGTGTAGAAAGACTGAAGGAATCTTGAAGTTAAGCGTGCTGTTTTCCTGAGGCAAAGAAAGCTTGTCCACATCTACTAGTTTTACACCATCCCACTGGCTGGTATCAAAGTTCTTTAGTGTAGGATTGATGTCTACACTGGAACAAGGCAGAGGGGTTTCCTTGATCACTTTGATTTTTTCCCTGAACTCCTGCATCTGTTGCAGAAATATAATGGGCTCGGACACATCCTTAAAGGCTTCTGCAATGTTAAAAGCCATTCGTTGCTCTTGTAGAATTGTGTTCAGTTTATTGATTTCTGGGTCATAGGCTTGCATCACTGCAAGCTTCATGGTCTCAAAGTCAGACAGAATCTCATTTCTTTTCTGCTCCAGTGTGTGTTGCAGCTTTTCAAAGAACTCCTTCACTTTATCGGAGTCCTTTGTCAGCATCTGCAGCGCTTTCCTCTTGCTTGTTTCCAAGGTGTCCAGCCGGGAAAGTGCATCCCCACAACGCCATGTTTCAAAGCCCTGAAACAGAGTTTCAAAAGCACGCTTTTCCTGGGAATAGGCATCTTCAATGGAGCAAAATACATGTTTTGTATGGTCACCTCGAGTGGCACAGACACCACATATCAACTGCATATCTGTCCGACAGAAAATGTTGAGGGGTTGCCCACTGTGCACCTTGCACATAGGCATTTTGGGAGTTACTTTTATTTTGTTATACTTCTCCACAATACCTTTCAGGGAATAGTTGACCTGTAAATTGTTGATTCCTGTAACAGGCGTTTCCTTCCGGCAGGTGGGGCACTTGAAAAGGGGTGGTGGTCTCCAAACCACACTCCGGACATTTCCCTCTAGGATCCCCTCCAAACACTTCTTGCAAAAGTTGTGAGAACAAGGTAAAACCCGAGGATCATCAAACAAGCCACAACAAATGGGACAGGTGAGGTCTTCCTCTAGGAGCTCCATCACATTCTATGGAAAGAAGGGGAAAAAAGCATTAGAGGGACTTTATAAGAACTATTTCCATCCCGCACTATTAGTCAAATATGGAGAAGGTTACAATAAGCTATGCCAAGAGTAACTTCCATTGAGACAAGCTTAGTATAGCTCACACTGGCTCAGTGACAGGGGGTTTTTTTGCCCCAGGAATTCCAAGGTGGGGGTCTCAGCTGGGCTAACATGCATGCTGCATACACAGCCGGTTCAGCTACAAAACAGGGAATTACATTAATTGGTTAAATCTGTTCTAGTACTGGACCATCAGACAAAAGTTGCTCAATATAAAGACAAAATCAGCTTCACAGTCTTAGCATAAACACTGAAAAGGAATGTTAGTCAAACCTGATAATGATCTTCAATATGTGCTGAAATCAATTAGAGTACTAATTCAAAACTTAAGTCTTATTGCAGCAATGCAATATCCAGAGATTAAAATTTCACAAAAACAGATCAAATCAATATAGCAGACCATGTTAAAATTGAACGAGAAACTATTACAGTGGCCTTCCTCAGTGATTGATGTGAGGGAAGTCCAAACCCCCTCTGGGGGGGTGGAACCCAGAAGTCCACTCCCACATGACCGGAAGCAGAGAGGCAGGACAGACAGTATAAAGGGCGGGCCTTCCAGCTCAGTTGGGAGAAGGCAGCTGCGGGAGAAGGATGTCTCTCCCTTAGTGCAGGGCCTGGGCTGCCAACTGGCAGGGCTGCCGAGGACCTGCTGGAGCTACCTGAGCCCTGTGAACCCAAGAAGATACGTGGTCCTTGTGACCTGGAGGAGCTGCCCTCCATGGACGGCTGAGGAGCTCCTGGACCTGCCACTGATCGACAAGGCCACGGGGCTCTGGAACCTCCCCCTGGCAGAATATCCCAAAGAGACTGAGGGTGACTTGAGGGACAAGGTACTCCAAGGAAAGTGGGGAAGCAAGGAGACCAGAGAAGCCAGTCACCCATCCGGCTGTGTTATGGCCTATAGCTGACTCAGTGATGGGGTGTCCCGTCACTGCCAGGGCCCTGGGCTGGGATGCAGTGGAGTTGGGTGGGCCTGTGTCCCCCTTCCTAGCCTGACCTAGGGGTGACTGCCCCACCTAGTGCTAGCCCCACTTGTGGCTCTGCCTGCCCGCCATGCCTGAGGGCCGGGGGCTGTAAACTGTTTGTGCGCCCTGCCAAGGCTATAGACTACTGGCCTTGCCAGCCCACCCTGCCTAAGGGCCAGGCTTTTGACTACTTGCTTGCCCTTCCTAGGGCTACCGCCCATTTATCCTGTCAGGCTCCAACCTGCCTGAGAGCCTGGGCTATGAACTGCTTGCTTGCCCTGCTGAGAGCTAGAAGCCTCCTACCTGGCCTGCCCAGTCCTGACTGCAGGTTTGGGCCCCAAACTACTGGATCGCCCCACCTGAGGGTTGGCGAGGTGCCCAGGATGGTGGGATTGCCCAGCAGGGCTGAAGATGCCTGGAACCGCTGACTTCCCCGCTTTTTGCTAGAACTCCCCACAGGGCATAGGAGCCAAGAGGTGTGGCCTACCTCGGAGATTGACGGCGAGGGAGGGCTCCACCCCCACCCACTCCAGGGAACATTTACACTACAGAACCTGCTACTTTTTTAAAATAATTCTCAAACGTTGTTACGTTTGCGGAGGGGGGAGCAATATTAAAGGTAACTTGCAAAGTCAAGTGTCAGTATTTCCTCAGTTTTAGCAGAGTTTGTTAAATGCCCCCTCTCCTTGCCCCAAAGACCATTCAGCAGAAGTGTGGATGTAGGGAAGAAAACTGTGAATGCCCTTTACCTTGCTATTGGGGTATTCCAGCACAAAGTTGAAATATTCTGAGAATTTGGAGGTAACCCTTAAACCACTGCAATAAAAATATTTATAATTACCTACTTTTGATTACACAATCTGTATTTCCAGACCAGTGTCTCAATATCTGTTTTAATTATAGTCCTGACCCAAAAAAGAAATTGCTAAGAAATTAGGATTTATCAGAAGAAAAACGCGAGACTTATCTTGTATTGCAGTTGTCCCCAGAGGCTCCAATCAAGGATCAGACCCATCATGCTAAGCACTGGACACATGCAACAGAAACCTATTTTCTGGTATAGAGATCTTTCATGTTAGCATGTGAAATGAGAAAACAGGTGGGTAATGGGAGGGGAGTGTAAGTGAGAATTGATATTTGCCAGACTTCCAGAGCAAATTAGTTTGGTGCTGGAAGTTAAAAATACTTTCAGACCTAAAGAAAACAATTTCCCCACGCTCAGCACTATATTACTAAAGAGAGTGAACAGTAAGTTCTCCTAAATTCTCATGATGTTATTACCCAGGGTACCAGGCCCCCGAGAGGCAGTAAACTGAATAGAGATAGTCAGGAAGAACCCTTTAGAGGGATATCTAGGATACCAGTGGGGACATGGAAGGCAGAAATATCAAGAGACTGCATTTAGAGGAGAGGAAGGTTTGGAATGCAGTTTGGTATGACCAAAAGAAAGCTTTCACCACAAGAAAGTAGGTACTGGCTGCAACAAAAATAAGAAATTCCTCAGAAGGTACAATCAACCCCCAAATTCATTTCTCCAATTATTAGAGATGCTTTTATGGATAAGCAGGGCCTGAAAAAATTTACTAGACTTCTATTCAGCCAGAAGTCTGCCTACAAAGCAAAAATAAGTCACTCCCAAAGTCTAGGGGCAAGGGCCTGGTGAGAAGTCCTGTCCATTCTATTCTCAGCTACTGGAATTCCTATTAGAGCATTTGTCTCCAGATCCTATTCAGGGGCTTGATTTTTCTACAGGAGTCTTCAGCTATTAGGTTAATTATAAGCATCTCCCACTCTCCTCTGGCTGCTGAAAAGAAAAACATTTCTTTTCTCCAACTTCTTTTGATGATAAGGAAGTGGGTAGGGCAAGACAAAGGTATTTAGACTATTCTACCCTTTCCTAATGTCCATTTTTTTATTTGGATCTTCCTCTCCATGAACAGGTCTAAAGCCCACTTCTTCACACAGCTTTTAGCAGTGACAGTGGCATGACATGAACATGATAGTTTTGCTTACACCTAAAATAGTTATGAATTGGCAGAGTTAAGATGACCGCACTACATTTTAATATTTGGACATTCACAATTTAAAAAAGGACTTCTGCAGAAAATAATTACTTAGCCCTTCTCCCTCACATTGGAGAGTTTCTTGCTCATCTCTAGAAAGTGAAAGAGTACTTTTTTTTTTAAAACCTTAAATAACAGACCAACTGCTAGAGAAAATGCTTAATTTATTTCTAATGTTTGTACTACATTAAGTATTTCATGTTTCTACATTTTAATACCTATAAATTAAGAGTCAACATCCAAATGCAATTCTTTTGATGTGCTACTCCCCTGCTTAGCTGACTGAACAACACCCTTGTCTCAAGTAACCCTACATAATAATTCTAACATCAAGTAGATGCCAGTAACATTAACCATGAGACAGAGAGGGATATGTCTGTATCAAATTGTGAACTCCATTTTGCATTACAATCTTCACTTTGGATTAGAACATCCATTTTATATTAAGGGCGTGGCACCCAGTTAAAGACAATGGCTGAGAAACTATCACAAAGCAACTAAGAGCCATCAACTTTGACTGTCGTCTCAACTTCTGGGCTATCACTCCGCAACAATGGACTCTCGCCACAGAAGCCTGATGGGGAGAAGGGGCTGGAATTTCCAAGCTGGAGCGCAGGGGCAAAAAGGCAGAATTTTTTTTTTTTTGGTAAGGGCAGCAGATCTGTTCTCTGAGCAAGGACACTGTCCATTGCCACATGGCAGAAGACTTGGCGAAAGAGAGAAAGCAGGAGGGACTCTGCCTTGCCATACCTGACCATAAGCTGACCATATTTCAGACTCAGAAGAAATTAGACCAGACTAATGCGGTGGACAGTGTGTACCTCAGGGCTCTTATTTTGCAAAGTTATTCATCCCTAGTACATTCTGGAGAAGAATAGTGACTGTGGTTAATAAAATTCCTTTGCAAAGCCTGTATTCCATGCTTACCCGCCACACTGTCCATGAAGAGGTTAATAGAGAAGGTCAGAGCACCCACAGTAAAGAGGAACTCTGAGCAACTATAAACAACCAACAGCTCAGGAGGGCTGAGGCACTGGGCTCTAAGGCAACCAGGCTGCAGAGCCCCATATCCCAAGAAAGGGCCTCAGTCACAGGATCTGCCCCTGGGGTTTGCCTTAGAGACCCAGACCAAGGAATAGAGACCCAGCTCTCTTTAGAGCAGGGGGCTCAGAAGCATGTGGGATCCAGTGGCTGGGTCCACTCACACTAGATTAACGCCCAACTAGAGAGGGGAAATGGGCCAGTTGCGACAACTTGTTCAAATGGTGTGTCCCCTGCTTATTTGGAACAGACTGATTTGAGAATCAACTTTTTTCTTCAGTGAACTAGACACTGTTCCTCACAGGAACTATTTGCTCTCTCTAGCTTCCAAATCCAAAAGATGTCAGCTACAGCACAAAGCAGGACTTTCAGCTTTCCATTCACAGTGAAGATGCACAAAACAAGTCAAAATACAAATGCAAACAAATGGCCTAATTCCTCATCCCAAATACTCTGATGGAAACAAAACAAGTTAATTTAGTCTGTTTCTAGAATGCAGATCATGGCTTAGCAGCAGGAAATAAGGAAAAGTGAAAGATGAGGCAATGCAGGCTAGGCTTGATCCAGCTGAGTAGAGCATCCAAGTTTCCACTACTTATTTCAAAATTAGATTTCTCCAAACAAGACAATTCTCTCTGAATCTAAATTCATATCATGACAAGTATGAATTTTAAAGAAAAATGCTTGAGTACCTGAGCTTCAAAACAAGTATTTTTCAACAACTGACTTCCAAGCACATTTTATGCTCAAGCAGTTGAAAGATAGCAGAACATAAGGGGACCAAACTTTAAATAAAAAGATTAGCTTACAGCCAAAATTCCTACTGTACAGTATCAGTCCAAAAGATTAAGGTTTTAGAAAGCTGTAAGTGCCTAAAAAAGGGTTTATTACAAAGTGCCTTTACAATGATAAATATAGAGCTTTGCTAGCACAGCATCATAATCCACAGAGCAGACATGACATGGGGACAGCCTCGATGCATTACTCTTCCCTATTACTCTATCAAGGTCTCAATCTTTCAGTAGAAACTGATAATGAGGTTAATGGGTGAAGAATGGCTGCAACTTTTAAAAAATTGTTGTTTCCCCTGTACATTGTTTTCCAAAGTAACTGATCTTCTCCCGGATTTGCTGAGAGGCTTCAGACAAACTAAAGATTCCAAAGTGTTCCAACACCTGTTAAACTTAAAGTAAGGATTTCCCACTTCTCTTTCCTTAGGCATGTGGATCTGAGAAAGAGAGGTCAAAGAAGCCAGCAAATTCTGACCTCTGAGTTTACCCCAGAATTATCACAACTTAAAATCTGTTAAAATAGAATTGAAGGAACTAAATAGTTATCATTCTAACCAATAAAATTGAACTGATATCACATTTCGGAATGAAATGATCTATTTCTACAGGTGGACTATAGAAGCAACTTAAAAATAATGTTATCTGGTAACCTTTAGGTTTAGGAGACAAAGCCAAATGCCAGTATAGTTACTGCAGAATGAAGCTTACAGTGATTCCCGATGAAATTCTTCCAGTCATCGAAGAGAAATTAACTACCAAGGAATGTTAACCAACAAGAAGAGGGAACTCTATTTTAGTGTACCATGGAAAAGAAGAACCCATTTTAGCCCACTGAACCCCTTCTCGAGATGGGGATGAATCGGAGCTGGGATGTGGATTCCAACCCCCACTCCACGGCAAAATTTGCGAGGGCTCACTCAGACCCTGCTTTTTAAGCCATTCTATACAGCCAGCTGTGGAGTGCGGATCCAGCGCCACACGACCTGACAGTCTGGGGGCGGAGAGGCGGGATCCAGACTCCAGGCCCTGCTGCGCTGGAATATCACTCTCCCGTGCAAGGTGGAGGATCTGGGGAGAGGCGGACGCTAAGCAATTGCTGCCGTCCTAGCTGAGCGCAGCGCCGGCTCGCTGCAGCACGACCCAGCGTGCGTTGCTACGGGGGGTCTGCAGCGGGCACCGGCAGAAGCGCTCCGGCTGCAGCTCGGCCTCTCCAATCCCACGCGAGCAGCCGCGGTTGCCGGGCAGAACAACTGGGAGGTTCCCGGGGCTGCCCACCCCCGCTAGGGAAAGGGGGGCCCGGCCGCAGTCCCCAGCCAGCGGGGCGAGCAGAGCCAGCCCGCACCACCAGCCCCAGCCTGTGCCCCGCGCTGGGACCGCCCGCTCCAAGGCAGGGGAAGCCCCGCTGCCCTCCCGGCTCCGGGGAGGCCGCAGCGCCCCAGAGCCGGCGGCGACAGAAAGCGGGGAATCGGGCCCGGCACAGGCCGAGCGCCTCACCTGCGTCTGCGTGTCCGCCGCCGGGCCGGGCTGGGCTGGGCTGGGCGCCACGCGCGGCTGGAGCGGAGGGAGCCCCACGTTACCCCCGGACACTCGTGCCGCTGCTAGGGCTGGGGCTGGACCCGGCCCAGGCGCCTCCCCCCAGACCACGGGCATCCGGAAGGCGGCGCCAGGGCTCGACTTTGTTTGTACCCTCCCTAGTCCCCGCCCAACATCGCCTAGTCCCGCCGGCGCCGCTGCCGGGAGGAGGGGGGCACATGTGGCCTGACCAGGTTCAGGTCTGTGGCCCCGGTGACTTGCCTGGAAAGACTGGGTTGACACAGGCCGGGGATCTGCGTCCTTTCTCACAAACCCGTGTGATTTGGGGGAACCTGGGGCAAGGTACGAACAAAGTAACAAACTGCAGGTGGGGGAATCAGCCCTGCTGTAGAGCAGGCAATGGTGTGTGGGTTTGTGTGTACAAGTGCAATGAGTGGTCAGCAAACCCTTCTCCACACTAGGACTCCCATTGCTGCTATCCACAGTTCAGATGAACCAGTGATCTCACCAGTGGGAATTTTTTTTAACTTTCCTCAGTGTGGGCAGGGCTTTAACTTGGCAGTTTCCTCACCTGTTAAAGTGGAGTATTAATAGTGTTGTAAAGCAAAATTAATTAATGAATGAATAAGGAGAGGTTCTTTAAGTACATTAAAAGCAAGAACAACCGAAGGAGAATATAGGTCTTCTATTTGGCAGGGAAGGAGAGCTAATAACTGATGACATTAAGAAAGTTGAGGTGCTTAATGCCTATTTTGCTTCAGGCTTCTCTTAACTGTTAACAATGATCAGATATTCAATACAATTAATATTAACATCTGGGGGAAGGAATGCAAGCCAAAAGAGGGAAAGAAGAGGCTAAATAATAGTTAGATAAGTTAGATGTATTCAAGTCAGAAGGGCCTGAAAAAAATCATCTGAGGGTACTTAAGGAGCTACAATAGCTAAAGCACTCTCAGAGCTATTAGCAATGATCTTTGAGAACACCTGGAGGACGGGAGAGGTCCCAGAAGACTGGAGAAGGGAAACTATAGTACCCCCCTTTTAAAAAAGGGAACAAGGAAGGCCCTGGGGAATTATAGACCAGTCAGACCAACTTAAATACCTGGAAAGACACTGGAGCAAATTATTAAACAGTTTGTAAGCACCTGGAGGATAATAGGTTTATGTGGAATAATCAGAACAGATTTGTCAAGAACAAATCATGACAAATCAACTTAATTTCCTTCTTTGGTAGGATCACTGACCTAGTGGATGGGGGGAAGGAGTAGATGTGATATACCTTGATTTTAGTAAGGCTTTTGACACAGTTCCACATGACATTCTCATAAGCAAACTAGGGAAACGTGATCTTGATTAATTTACTATAAGATGGGTGCACAACTGGTTGAAAGACCATACTCAAAGAGTAGTTATCAATGGTTTGCCATCAAATTGGGAGGGTGTATCTAATCAGGTCCTGCAGGAGTCAGTCCTGGGTCTGGTACTATTCAATATGACTTGGATAACGGAGTATGCATATACAATTTGCAGATGACAGCAAGCTGGGAGGGGTTGCAAGCACTTTGGAGGACAGTTTAAAATTCAACGTGACCTTGACAAATTGTAGAATTGGTCTGAATTCAACAAGATGAAATTCAATATAGACAAGTCCAAAGTACTTCACTTAGGAAGGAAAAATCAATTGCACAACTACAAAATGGGGAATAACTGTCTAGGTGGTTGTACTGCTGAAAAAGACCTGGGAATTATAGTGGACCACAAACTGAATGAGTCATCAATGTGATGCAGCTGCAAAAAAAAAAGGTTAATATGATTCTGGGGTGTATAAACAGGAGTGTTATATGTAAGACACAAAAGTGAATTGTCCCACTCTACTTGGCAGGAGGAAGCCCAAGCTGGAGTACTGTGTCCAGTTCTGGCCATCATACTTTAAGAAAGATGTGGACAAGAGTCCAGAGGAGAGCAACAAAAATAATAGGTTTAGAAAATCTGACCTATGAGAAAAGATTTAAAAAACTGGCATGGGTGGCACTTTGGAGAGGATGGGGGGAGGGGGGCACTAGCCCTCCCTCTGCAGCCTCTCCCAAGGCCCTGCCTGCACTCCACCCATGTGCTCCCCATGCCACTGTGGGAGGAGTTGCCCTGGCCCTCCCCAGGCGGCTTCCCTCCAGCACTATAGGAAATGCAGCATGGGGCCCGGCACAGGTGAGGCACAAATTGTGCCCCGAAAAGCAAAGGGCACCCGCCCTCCCTGTGTGTTGGCGTGGAGCCCAGATGGCATGGGGGTCTAGGCGGGCCCTGGTTCCACTCAGGCCCCTCCTCCGAGGCCCTTCGCCACCCACCACTCGTACCTTTTTGTCCTCTCCCCCGAGAGATGCAAGCGGTAGGCAGGGTAGGGGGGCCGAGCAGGAGCGTGCCCACATGGCCTGTGCCAGCTGGGCTTTGCACCACAAGGCAGAGAGAACGAGCACCCTTTGCTTTCTGGGGGCACATGCGGGGCCCCATGCTGCATTCCCCACCCATGCTGGGCCCCATGCTGCGTTCCCTGTTGTGCCAAACTGGACCATCCCGGCTTGGGTCTGCCACATGCAGAAGCAGCTGCCTGTGCTCCGCCGACTCCTCCCACGGCAGCATGTGGAGGCCAGGGGGCAGAGCATGCTGCGTGGGGTGGAGAGGCAAAGGAGCTTCCGGCAATGGCTGGTTGGGGAGGCTTAGCATTTCCCAGTCTATTATACCTACTCCACTTGATTTAATGAAGAGAAATGTTTCAGAGACTAAAATAAAGCAGTTTTTTCCAGTAAAAAGAAAAAATGAAAACTGGGCATGTTTAGTCTTAAGAAAAGAAGACTGAGGGGGGACCTGTAATAGTCTTCCAGTATGTTAAGAGTTGTGATAAGACGATGGTGATCAGTTGTGCTCCATGTCTGCTGAAGATAGGATAAGAAGTAATGGACTTAATCTGCAGCAGGGGAGATTTAGTTTAGATATTAGGAAAAGCTTTCTAACTATAAGGGTAGTTAAGCTCTGGAATAGGCTTCCAAGGGAGGTTGTGGAGTCCCCATCAATGGAAGTTTTCATAAATAAATTGGACAAACACCTGTAAGAGATGGTCTAGGTCTAGGTTTAGTTGATCCTGCCACAGCTTAGGGAGCTGGACTTGATGATTTCTTGAGGGCCCTTCCAGGCCTACATTTCTATGCTAGAGGAAGGTGCTAAAGAAGTGCAAAGCACTATTAATAAACAGCTATAAGAACTGTTCATTTCAGGCTGTAGGAGGACACTAAATCAGACTGGCCATGCATACTTTTCAATCTACCGAGATTGAGTGAACAATCACTCTCTGTCTCACACACACACAAAATTGTAGATGATGTTGGATTACTTTATTTAAAATTAATAACTGACTATTCCTCGACTTCATGAGTTGAAATATCTGATGCCAGTTTTTACATTACTGGAAGAGTATGCCACAGATAATTGTGGGAGGGCACCACCAAGTCTGAAATTAGAAATATTTCCTATTGGGAGACATTTGAGTGACACGTGGGGTGCTATGATAGTTGAAAAAGTGTCATATGAAGGTTTTCTATACCTGGTTTTTATATATATATATATATATATATATATATATATATAAAGGTTTTCTAGACACTTATGTTTGGGTGAAGGGAACTCGCTCATTTGAGATTCATTTTAGGAACTGAAGAATTTTCCTGTGTGTGTTTCAATGAGACTTTTAAACTCATAGTCTCAGTGCTGCCACCTGATCTAGGCAGAGCCCATTTAATGGGACTCCATGCAGACACTAAAATCCACCCAAATGGATTCAATTGCAGGATCAAGGCTTTATACATCACTGCTTTTAAATTCTCCTTATTTTAAGTTGTCACAGCCTGACACAGTTTTCTCAATAACTACCAGGCCGGATCCAAAACCCACGGAAGTCAATGGAAAGAATTCCATTGACTGCAGTGGGCTTTATTCAGATTCAGCTTTAGATTCTGTGGTGACCCCATCAAGACAGGATTCTTCTAAATGTGGTCTCACTAAAGATAAAATATTGCAAACGTTTTTCCAGGCATCTTTCTCCAACTTTTGGGTGCCCCTCGCCCCTCTGGCTGCCCTTGTCCATCACCAATGTCAGTTAATGTTACCCCGCTGTGTCCTTTTAACTTTTATTTGGTATTGTCATATGCCTACATATAATAATATATCTGAAAAAGAAGCAAAAATGCTTATTCTCTAAGGGGAAAATCCACACACCAGCAACCAGCCCAAGTGTCTGAGCTGGATCTAGGGACATCTTCGGGGGAAAAGCATGCTTCTCTCTCCCCCCCGTCAGAGAGGAAAGACCAATGAAAGACCGATATAGATCTGCGGATCCTCTAGCCCTGCTGCCAGCCTGCCACTAAGACACCCTCTGCACTGCTTTCTATTCTATACATGTTCTTATACTGTCCTCATCATTTTAGAACCTGAGCAACTTCCAGTAGTTCATTAAGTGATATATCTGTCAGGTGTGGTTTGTTGTTTCTACCGTGGATACTCCTGTGTGCCCTTTCTTCCAAAACCCTGCCTCACACTGCACTGCAACCACACTATTTTCGTTTCCATGAGGCCCTCCACACTTGCTGAGGTTAGAGCAAGATTTGCTGCTATATTCAATTCATTTTCAACCAATGGCCTCAGAAAGGAGAGGCTTTGCGCCCCATATTTGGTGGTTTCTTCTTAAGGAGCAAGGAAGGAATTCACTGCTGCTCTGTGACCATGCTATGCCATGTGTGCCAATGCAAAGTGGCCAGAAAGTCGCCATAAGGCCCTTCTGAATTCAGAAGGCATGCTAGATACATTCGGCAACAAGCAAGCAGCAGCCAGGGAGATGGGAGGAGAGAAGCGATTGCTGCAGCATTCCTACGTCCCAGCTGTTCTCTGGCTCCTGCTTGTCTACTGCCTGCCAAGTGCTGAACTGTCCCTTTGTGGATCCAGAACGGAGCAGACACAAGCCACTGCTCCTCCATTCCTGCAGGGATGAATACAGCAGCATATAGTTGCAAACCTTTTGGTCTTGTTTGGTGGCTTTTGTCAAATCTAAGAACCAGCGTCCGCAATGGTTATGTAGTCTGGGGTTAATTCTTGATGCCCATTTTCCATCAAGTTATTTTAGGGTCCAGTAGATATTGAACTGGAGGATAGTAAACTATGCCATTGCTTGAATCCCTTTAATTTGCCTGACTAAAAGAGGGAAGGCTGGAAAGATGAAGATTTTCAAAAATTTAAAATGTTTTGTCTCTCCACACACATTCTCATTAGAAGAGTTACCAAGTTTCAGCCTGAGGAAGATGTCTGTAGGGTCTTGACTGAGGAATTTGTTGGTGGCTAGAGCAACTTTTGTATTTTTTTATAATATAGAAGCTATAATCACTGTATGTGCATGTTGCAAATAACCAGCCATTTCAGGGACCATCTCCATATTTTTGGCTGTTTAAAATCTCCAGCAAAATGTAAGCCTTTGCTAACAGAATGGGAAGTAAGCTGCCAGCTCTTATCCCTAAAGTGTCTCTGCTCCAGGGTGGGGACTGGGTCACTCTGCAGACACACTCAAGGCCTGTAGTCTATCCCTCCAAAATCACAAAAAACAGGCGGTTTGGCATGAGCTATATCTGAAGCATGAGCCTCCATTTGCCACTTCTTTCCCCTCAGTTTATTTCTTGGCAGCAAAGAAACCCCCTCACTGTTGCTAGATAATGATGAATGTCCTGCTTTGCAAAATATGATGATTATATCTTTTACATTTCCGAATCAGGTATTTCAGGTCTGTGGCCCAAAAGCAGAAGTGAGAGAGGCACACATACATTTTATTTTTATCTGAGATATTTATAGAATTCTGATTTCTAATTCTGTTTCTTAATTCTGCTGAATCAGACTCTGAGTATAGCTTATGGGCTTTTCGCAGCCCAATAGCTCCTCCGGTGCCACATAACTAGGAAGGCTCTTCTTGGGCTATGCAGCTGAAGTTGCTCCGTATTCCACTCCCACGTGGCGGTATCTACATAAAGATAATTTTGGCCATGTGTAGTGATCAGACTCAGAAGAATTATGTTGGTACATCTCCATATGCTCTAATATAATGGGTGCATTCACCCCTGGTTGGCTAATTGAACTAGTGAACTCAGACAGGGCTTGTTGAACTGAACATTTCTCCCTCTCCCCACAACCCCCAAAACCTCTCATGATCACAGTGGAAAGAGGAGGAGGGAGGCCCACCAACTATATGATTGGGAGAGAGGCGGCTAGAAGGCCACATTACCATAGAGAATAGTGGTAACCCTTACCCTTTTTTGGGAGGTCCTTCCGTTAATTTTCAGTCCATGTAACAGTATTCAGACCCAAACCAATATGAATTGATTTATGAGTTAGATTTCATGAAACACTGCATCAAAAGCTTTACTAAAATTAATGTACTATATTTCCTACATTCTCTTCATTCACTTATTCTTCATTCATGATTCATTTCTTTACTGCAGTCACTTCATTCGTTGGACTCCTGAGCCTTCATGTTAAGGATTACTCACATGAATAAAGCTTGCTGGATTGGACTCCAAATCTTTGTTTATATCAAAAGAAGCTATCTAGCTTGTCTGTTGTGCTTTGTTCTGGTCCTCTGATTCTATGGGAGTGGGAATTCAAAAGCTCTTAGCCTTGGCCTATCCAGGGCCGTTTTTAGACCTTCGTAGGCCCTAAGCACACTTGCCTTCGTAGGCTCCCCGACCGAAATAACTAATTTGATTTTAAGCTATTAATAAATAGTTTTTTAAATAAAAATAAAAAATTATATATATAAACATTTTTTGTAGGCCCTGAAAGTTTCATAGGCCCTAGGCGCTGTGCCTATTGTGCCTAATGGATAATACGGCTCTGGGCCTATCTGTGCAGTACCAGCAAAGTCAATGTTTGGACGGTCAATGGCAGCACACCAGACCTAGATGGTTAATGACTTTTCCCCTTATTATTTGATCCATAATTTTGGGAGGGAATGGGCCTGAAATTAGACTTACCACTTACCAGATTGATCCTGGCTATGGCAATCTTCTTCTCTTTGTTGTACTTTAGTGCCATCTTTGCTTTTCTCTGACTATTTGATGTCTCCCCAGTTCTCCATGGCTGTTAAAAAAATATGTATCAGTGGTTTAGTAAATGTATTAGTCCATTCCCTCAACACCTTAGGTTGCATGTCATTGATACACACTAATTTGTAAATGTTCACATTTTCCAAGTGTTCCCTTGACTGTTCTTTATGGATAGCTATTCTTACAAGGTGTTCATAACTTTCTAATTCACCAAATCTCCTGTCTTTATTTTTTATGTTAAAGACAGATTTTAACAGCAATTCTCAGATATTTCAGAGTCATCGTTGATTTCATCACTCATTATAAATGAACTTCCTACTTGTCTAGAATTTTTTTCCTGGTATATTTATAAAGGCCCTTTATAGACCCCTTAGCTCCTTTGACTGACATTCATTTTGCCTTTCTGCTGCTCTCAGTCTGGATCCATTTACGCAAGCAGAAAGGATTCTACCTAGGCAGAACTTCCTTGATGTCACAGAAGTGGGGATTGGCCTCCTGAATCATCATCTTGTCTTCATGAAGACCTTATGATATTTTTGTATGGTTTCTCCATGAGGTCTTCCCTCTGCAAAGTTTTAGGCCTTGGACCTAGACTCAGCCAGCATTGGCACTTGAGCCTTCTGTGGCTCTGCTCTTAGCAAGTTCAAATTTACCTTGGGAGTTAATGTGTGTGTGTGTGTATATAGAGAAAGAGAGGTGGGCAAACTGTTCATGACAAACAATTCATTGGGCAAATTTAGCCTATTTTTCTTTTCACAAACTTTACTGTTTATAGAGGCCCTTCAGTTATAATTTCAGTGCTCACATTTCTCACTTCTAGGAAATTTGACTGTCTGCCTGCATCGTCAACTGTGGTGATTTGGTGAGGTTTCTGAGACAGATCTTGGGGAATGAAAGGGAAATTGTCAGCAGAGCTGGGGCAATATCTCCCTACCTGGCAAGGAAAGTAAAACAAGGAAACCTTGCTATGGCATGGAGAGTACCAAATCAGCATAAAACAGTAGCCTAATGTTACCCTCTCAGAGGGCCCTTTGGGGTTCAAAATGCAGATTCTGGAATTTGCAAGGCATTGAGTAGTTGTAACAATTGTTTTCATTATACAGCCACTTGTTTCTTGGTGGGTTAAAGAGCCAAGGCCAATTATGTTGCTGCTAGGCCCCAGACCATTGCTGCAGAAAGTCCTACAGGAGAGGTGTTAGATCCCCCTCCATGCAACTGAAAAGTTTGCCCCCATGAAAAAGACCATGAGGCTCACTCTAAAACCTGGCAGATCCCAAGAGCCAATCACACAGAGGCCCTGCACCTCCACACAGGCTCTGGCCCCTGGCAATAAAGCTTCCTAGGAGTCATGTTATGCTACCAGAGACTCATTTATCACAGCTGTCCCTGGGACTCCTGGGAGAAAACACCAAGGAAACGACAATGCAGCATAGGGCTATACTATCTTATTGGGAAATTCTCCAGTCAGCATCATACATCATCCCCTACCCCCAGCTTGCCTTTTTCTCCAATCATCTTGGTACACCCCACCTTGTAGAGAATCTCTTATGAGGTCCAGATGAGGGAAGAGGGGAATGATGCAGTGAACACAGCTGAGTCCCTGCTTCCTCCTAGAAGGGAAGAGAGCCATACCCAAACAGTCTCCATGCTCTGATCTGGGGGGAGGAGGGGGCATGATGTATTCTGAGTCATGCTATGAAGTTGCCTATGGGGTCCTAAATATAAAGTAAATCCCCAACAGATGCAGTGCTGATGGTACCACAGTAGCACCACAATTACAAGATAACCCTGTTTAGAAAAATATTCATGATGAATCACTCAGTCTATAACACCATACACATGTATAAACCTTACATACATACATATCTTTTACTTGACAATGTACTTTTTTTAGGCACATCTGAACTTTGTTAGTACCCCCAAAACAGCTGATTTATGAGAGAGGGAGAGTAAAGAAAGCAATTTCTCACAATCATTCGATGAAAGCTGCTTTTAACATGCATTGTGGGAATACCATCAAATAAAGATGGAAACATTAATCATCTGGGATTGAAGTAACTGTCAGTGAGTGGGCCTATTCTCAGGCATCCCTATATGGCCTCAGGGGAACCCCGTAAGCAGCCCCTCACCTCAATTTCACCTTTCAAGGGGCTTCTTAAATAAACTCCACACAGGCTTTCATAAGTCCAATGACAACTGAACCTCCTCAGGGTCTGATTTTATTCACATGTTCACAAATAAACACAAAAGTCTTCCACCCCAGTCTTAAACAGGGAACAACAGCCCCTCCTTCCTAATAGCTAGCTAACTAGCTAGCTCACTCTCTTCCCATTCCCCAACAGCTTTCTGCTGCTTTTTTTACAGGAGAAACAGGTCATCACTGCTCAGGCTACCTCCTGAGTATCTGGGATAGGCCAGCTGGTCCCAGGCCTCTAGCCCTAAAGGGGCAAGCCACCCTGTTAAAGTGACCAGCTGCAGTTTTCCACATCAGAAATTGTGAGATTGACCCAATATTTGCTAGGCCTTTGTATAGTATTTTAGTAATGGTATGATCTGTAGTATTACATACTGTTGCCCCTGGACCCAAGCAGTTAGCCAGTATTTGGGGCCTTGACAGGTTGTTTCCATTAGGAGGAGAAACTGATGGTATAAGTCAGATATTTCTTTGGTGCAATACTATTCATTTATAAAGGGGGTACACCAAGTCCTGAGTTCCTGAACATAGTCTGACCAAACAGCAGCAGACACTTTTCTTGTTCAGAAATCCAAGTCTGCCTTTCTAGCGAGAACTGTTCCCAAAAGAAACTCCGTCATTTGGCTTCCTCCCAGGCTATCCTCACTACTGCTTCCCCTGCTGCAGACTGCTATGGCTTTCTGGTACTTTTCTGTTCCTGACACCCACACAAACATAGCTACAACCAATCGATGTCCCAGCCCCTGCCTTTGCAATCAGTCACCAGAGAAGGCCCTTCTCCCTGAGTTAGGCCATGTTTACACTACCACTTATGTCAGCAAAACTTATGTTGCTCAGGGGTATGAAAACAACCACCCCCTGAGCAACATAAGTATCAGCAGCATAAACGGCAGTGTGCACAGAGCTATGTCGGTGAGAGAACATCTCCCACTCACATATCTACTGCTGCTCATGGTGGTGGTTTTATTATGCCAAAGGGAGAGTTGAGCTCTCTCCCATCAGCATAGAGCAGCTATACAAGCAGTCTCACCACAGTACAGCTGTGCGACTGTAAGCTTGCTAATGTAGACATGGCCTTATGTAAGTGGGGGAGTGGGCCCGCTATTGTGGGGAACTTTCCTGGCTCATACACTACCCCAGTGGAATTAGTTAGCAAAAAGATCTGAGTCCTTGCTCCTACTCCCTTTACCCAGAGGCCTGCCTGACCTCGAGGGCTCCCCTGCCACTCTCCTGTGTGGTGGAGTCTCTGTAATCCCGACAAGGCTGGGCCCAGGATTCCTGAGGGCTCGACCCCCAATCTTCTTGTGGTCACTTAGGACAGGGGCTTGAGTGTCTCCACTCTGGGCTACTATCTCTGCACTGGACGCTTCCCTGACCCATTAATCATTGCATATAGTTCAAAGCAATATAATTTATTAAACAGCAATCAAAAATCAAATAAGAAAAGAAGAGAAAGGTTAAAGGAAAATACCCAACGCCGCCCCCTGGCATGGGGGCACCACACACAGCGTCTCTGGGGTGGAAGGGACATTCACAGTCTGTTTCTCATACGTCACAGGCCTCCTGCCCAGGCCCTGGCTACACTGCAGGGATGCAGAGAGTCAGACACTTGCTCTGGCAGTGGTCACATGCCCCCAGGCTCTAGGTGGGTAGGGCCTTTCTCCCCAGCGTCAGCCACCCTGTCAGGGTCATGATCCCCCTCCGAGTTTGGCCTGCAAGGCCTCTTGGCTGGTGACGTCTCCCTGCGCTGGGCCCTGCCCAGCGTCCCCCTCGATCTCCTCAGCCGCTCACTGCACTTGGCTCCAGGTTGCTCCAGCTCCAGGCCTAGCCCCACTCTGCTTCAGTGTTGGCTTGGCTTGGCTCGGCTCAGCTCCCTGGGACGCTCCTCGGGCCCCCTGGTTCTGCTGCTGTGGGTCTTCTCAGCTCAGCTCTCTGGGTTTCTTCTCTGGCCTCCGCACCCAGCTCCAGACAGGTCCAGCCCCAGCTCTGCTCGGCTCGGCTCGGCTCCCTGGCCTGGCTTCTTTGGTTCCGCTGCTGGCGGCTTTGTCCTTAGCTCGCCCCACTCTCTGCCCAGCACAAGCAGGCAGCTCCAGCTCACACACCCTCCTCGCTCCCTCATTGGCCTGTCTGCCCTGTCAATCAGGCTGACCTGGCACATTGGCCTCTCCCCACAGGCACTGGGGGCTGTCCATTTCAGAGTCCTGCTTCCTCAAGAGATGGCCAACCAAAAAGACCCACTAAGTTTCAGTAAGGGGCTAACAGTTCCTTTACACTTAGTTCTTGCTCAGAGTTGGCCCAGTGCCTTAGGCAGTGACTTCTATTGTTTCAGCTACTTTACTCCATAAAGGAGTTTAATTGCTTCTTTCATTGAAGCTAGAATGCCCAGCAGCTTTAATGAGGTCTGTGATTGCCTAGAGATGCTTGCTGGCAGACATTAATACTTTCCAGCATAACAGTATCTATGGGTCTCATTGTGCTCCCGTTGACTTCAGTTGGGGCAAGCTTGGACTCACTCAATAAATAGAGCTAAATTTCCACTCCCAGACATTTTATAACAGCTATGGGCCAACCACTAGTAGGCAAAAGTTGGGCCCTAAATGATTTTACCTACATCAAGCAAGCAAGCAACCAGAATTAGTAACTTCTACACTAAACAACACAACCAGGAACAAAATTAATTTTCATATACAATTTCACAAGTGTCAAATTATCTATATAAAATACAAAACAGATTATAGAAAACTAATCCCCTCACAAGAGCACAGTCAAATCAAGAATGCTAAAACAATAACTCAGCTCTAACTTTCATTGGAGACCCTGCCTATTGTTGGAGGTCCAGTGCAATTTGCGTTGCCTGACCACTGTCCTAAAAGTCTAGCATAGCTTCAGCTGCTTGTTTGGCCATTCTGACCCTTGTAGCATGACATCTTACGGTTGGCAGAGATGAATAGGACTACTGAGTAACCTTGCAGATATCTCAGTTCTGAACACCATGGCCCATAACAAGATGAAATGCACAATATGTATGCTTGCAGCTGCATATAGATGATGATGGGAACAAGAAGTTATCCTTGAACATCTGGAGGTACACTTGCTCACTGCCCAGGGGCATATTTTCACACCGCCCCTCCTGTTACCAGATGTTATTTTGATGACCCCAATTATTATGGTGAGAATGGAATGTAGTTAAGGGTGAGAACCCAATGTAGGTAATTAGCATATATGATAATGAATAGAGAGGTAATTAGGTGAAAGCTGTGTGTAGAAGGGTATAAGAAGTCACCAATTAGACAAAGGGACGCACTCCAACAACACCTGATTCTGCAGGAGGTGCTGCCAGTCAGACCAGAGGCCATTGACTCCCTGGTGGGGCCCCTGAAGAAAGCCGTTCCTGTATACGGCCTTCTGAGTGACTACTTAGCTCTCCAGGCTTAGTGAGTATAATATACTGTAGGTAATTTTAGGCTTTGTATTTAACTAGTATATTTATGGAAAACATTGTACATTAAACCTTATTGATCTGCAAATTGGGCGTACCGTGTCTCACTGGTATCCACACTGATCACTAAGCGTCCAGTATCAACACCTATATTTTGATAATGCATCCTGGCTCTCATCAGGGACACTGCCTATACCAGCATAATGCAGTCCTGATTTTCATCAAAGACCCTACCTATACCACCTTCAGAAGCATAGGCCCAATCCAATACCCACTGAAGTCAGTGGAAGGACTGCATTTCAGCACACATGCCCTGATTTTCCACTGTCTTGTACCTTGTGTAGTCATTTACACCTGTGCAAAGTGGTTGTAAAATGTTACTAAATTAAATTAACAGCACTTTATAGTCATTTTCCATTGACTATGCATACCTGTAAAGGTCTAAACAAGGCTCAAAGCAGTGGTGAATCAGGCACACATACCATTGTTGCTAGCAAGGTTCTAGCACAGTCTAGAAAACCAATAAAATAGGAATTGTTTTTTCTTATAACTGAATTACTAGTCATGCTATGCTACAGACTGTCTCCCCACTAAGTGATATATGGTTCCATCTATACTATGAATTCAGCTGTATCAGGGGACCTCATTAAAACACATCTGTCCCCTCCAGGGTTCCATTATACAATATTAATGAGACCAAGCTGTCTCATTTTAAGAATTAAGTTATATACTACAGAATGGAACAAGTCAGTGGACAACTATTTTTGAAGTGGGACACCCCCGCCCCCAACACTGCTATATTTGTAGTATAGATGGGACCTAGTACTATTTTATCCCATAGTTCTAAAATGGTTCTAAAACATCCCTGTTGACAGTACTCAGGGAAATAATGTTTAAACCCTGTTAGCAAAAAACATGTTTAAACATGTTGAGCATAGTTCTGCTCCCAGTGCAGGCACAGCCTAAATACTTGGCCTTCCCCAGTAAAGAGAAATGCACACTCCTACACCTGAAAAAACAGCTGAATTAATCCTCCCATTGTCAACCACCCTACAGTTAAACCAGTACATTTAGGACTGCAGAAGTTTATTTCCTAAGTGTGGTTCTTTATGCATTATAGTAGTGACCTTATGCAACTTCAGTGCCTGAATGTCAACTATATACAAACTAAATATACTGTGATATTGGCAATTATATTTACAAATATGTTACTCAGTTGTTGGGATTTTTCTCCTTCCCCTTCAAGAGAAGGACATAAATAAACTGTTTTCCCTTACCGGCTTTTGCTTCCATTTGACCAGCATTTTATTTTGTTATTTCTCAGGTGCTGGAGTCTGAAGGACCCAGACACATGGTTGATAGGTACCTGAGCATTCCCATTGTGACATAAAGATTTTGGCAGGATGTCATTATGCACATAGGTCAACACTGCTGTTCCCTTAAAGGGCTCTGTGGTGCTTTAATTTGCAAGACACACTCCCAATACGTGTGTGTGTGTGTGAGAGAGAGAGAGAGAGAGAGAGAGAGAGACACAGGGGAAGGTGTGAACAAGGGTATTGTGCTAGTCTAGCTCCAGTCTCCAGGGGCATTCTATCTGGGGCCATAGACACTGGAATGAGTGTGCTGGAAAACAGCACTGACAACTTTTTCAAGCTAGAGCATGTGCTTCACCGCACAGCTGCTGCAGTCTGCTAGCAGAAGAGGAGTAAGGCCAGGGCACTCACACTAACAGCTCTATAGTTTAAACAGCAGAATACTGGCTGAAAGGCATTCTCAGTAAAGGGTCCATGAACTAGAACTTGCTTCCTTCTTTAGTCCACTGGAGTCTGGATTTGGTAGCCCTCATGATATGCAGCAAAATTCATCTTTTTTTTCCCCCCCAAAAAAATGTCGGAGGTGGGAAGGTGGTCAGGCCTGGAATAACCAATGTGCACTTGGTGCACTTGCACAGGACCCCTTATCTCTGGGAGGACCTGACCAGTTTTGGGCCTAGGGTTGCCACATGGTCTGTTTTAAATGGGCCTGGATGGTTTTTCTCCTGCATTGCTGGTTGCAATTTGCCTTATTTTCCCTACTTGTAATTTACAAGTTATAATCCTGGGGGAATGCTGTGTCTCTGTGTGCGCACAGAATTCATGTCACCTGCAGATTTCTTTGCTTCCCTGCAGAAAAATTACATCTCACAGTGAAGCAAAGGGAAGCCGCAAGAATGATCACACACCACTCCTGAGCAGCGTGGGCATGTCATTTCAGGCACCTGAAGCAACTGATGGAGAGGTAAATCACTGCGGGGGATGGGGCTGTGGATGCCCCAGCTGGTGGCTCCTACTCTGCGCCGGGCTCAACTACTAGTCCCTGCTGGGCTGGGGGTGAGGGAGGACAGGCCTTCCTCTTCCCTTGCAAGGAGAGGCCGAGGCCAGATCAGACCCACCCTCTTGGCTGCAGGAAGCTACACATCCCTCACCCCCACTTCCTGCCCCCATCAATCAATTGTTTCTGGACCAGGCCCACCCTTGCGCTATGTCAGGGTAGGGTGCAGCCTCACTGCCAAGTCCATGTCTTGGGGGTCTGGTGAGCTCAGAGTAATCTCCCACTTCCCTGCAGCCAGTGGCCTATGCTCCCCACTGCCATGCTGGAACCTCCACATTAATTTATTGACAAATAAAATATGCAGAATTTTAAAATATTATGCGCAGAATTTGTGTGTGTGTGTGTGTGCAGAATTTCCTCAGGAGTAAAGTTATTTGTAAGTTACAAGTCAGTAACTACCACCAGCATTGCAACCAGCAACAGTTGCTGCACACACGTGGGAGGGCACCAGAAACTGCTTCCACTACAGCATGCAGGTCACGTGGCCACTGGGAGCACTGCTAGCATGTCACCCACCTTCCACTCCATGTGCCAGGCCCTCCATCTGCTAATGCAGCAGCTGAGGCTCCTGCTCCTCTCCTTGACAGAAAATAGGACAGACCCTGTCATGACATGCTAAATTGTATTATACTGTCCAGCCATGTGTAATATACCTTAACAAGCTCACAAAAGCTGAGCCATTCTTGGCAGTGCATTAAAGTATCTTATTGTGAACAGAGCTGGTGTGTATTTTTCTGAGGGAAGCTCTGTGGCCAGTCCATATCTGGTACAGAAACCTGACCTGTTTGTAGCATCCCTGCAACCTACTGTGTACAAGGTGTACATGACATGGAGTCAGAAGTAAACTAGTGCCAGAGGAAAACAGAAACAGAAGGAACAAAGCAACAAAGGTTGCAGACAGAAGGTGGGGAGGAACAAAATTTGCAAGATCTCAGCTTTGACAAACCTTCCCAATGGAGAGACTGGAAGCAGTATTTTGCAAGATTTCACATTGCAACCAAACTCCACAAGGAAACAGGAGATATTCAGGTATCCTCTTTAATTTATGCTATGGGGAAGCAGACAGAGCATATCTTTAAATTTTTTACCTTTACTGAAGACAGTCACAAAGATGACTACGAAAGGATTCTGGCTCTGTTTGGTGCATATTTTATATCTCAGAGAAATGTAGTTTAAGAAAGAACATGTTTTCGCCAAATAATTCAAGAACCAGGAGAAAATGTTGAAACTTTTATAAGCACTCTGGATATATTGGTTGAAAACTGTGATTTTGGGATAGTAAAAATGAAAATATCTGAGACAGGCTGTTTATTGGGTTAACAGATACAAATCTTTCACAGCAGCTTCAGTTGAAGAGAGACTACCTTATACACAGCTATCCAAATAGCAAGGCAGCCTGAGGTAGGCAAACAGTAAAACCTAGAGCAATTTGCCAAACTTGGAAAACCTGAAACTAGCTTAGAAGCTGTAAACAGACAAATGAGTGTTAGAAGTCATTACCATAAAAGCCCTGAGGTTATAAGGAAATTTCAGGCCTTTCAGCCTAAATACACAATATGTGGAAAAATTCATAGCCTAAGAGACGATGCATTGTCAGCCAAAGATGCAAGGTGTAATAAAAGCACAAAATATGGCCATTCTGCACCTGTTTGCCCTACCAAGACAGTCGGGTAGTTGACTAATATTACAGACAATCCAGAGTCTTTTTTTCTGGAATCTATCATCTGTGATGACACAGAGCCTGTCTGGAGAGTGAAACTGAATATTCAGGGAAAGACTATTGACTTTAAACCTAACTCAGAAGATGTCACAGTTGTCTCAGAAGGGACTTACAGTCACCTTCAACCCCTCCGAGAGCTGAAGTCACCTGACACAGCTCTGACTAGCCCTGAAGGTACTGTGAACTGCATGGACCAGTTCAACACAGAAACAACATACAAAGATAAAACTTTGCATTCAGAGTATATGTGATCAAAGGATTAGAGACTAAAAATCTCAGCTGCAGTGTGGCAGCCATGATGGGCCTAGTGAGAAAGGTGGAAGAACTTGAAAGAGTATTTGGTGATACTGGACTTTTGAAAGGAGACCCATTACAAATAACCTTAAGAGACAATCCTGCACCATATAGTGTACATGCACCTCACAGGATTCCTATCCTGTTGCTTCATAAAGTGGAAACTGAATTAAACAGAATGGAACAGACTGACATTATCGAGAAAATCTCTGAGCCAACAAGAGGATGTGCTCCTATGGTACCACTTATAAAGAAAAATGGAAAAATATGAATCTGTGATGATCTTAAAAGACTTGATGAAGCAGTTATGAGAGAAAAATATATCCTCCAAACACCAGATAACTTCCTCCCCAAAGTAAAAGGAGCTACAGTATTCTCCATGATGGATGCCTCAAGCAGATTCTGATAAATTAGTTTAGTCAAAGAGAGTTCTAAATTGACTATATTTATCACCTTTTGGAGATTTTACTTTCAAAGATTATTTTGGGATTATTAGTGCACCTGAAATTTCCAAAGAAAGATGGCAGAACTGTTAATGAAAAATGGAGTATTAGTTTTCATGGACAATATTTTGATATATGGGTCTTCAATGGAAGAACACAACAAAATCCTCAATGAAGTTCTAAGCCTAATATGTCAGTTCAGATGGAAGCTGAACAAAGAAAAGTGCATTTTCCACCTTTTCTGATTTTTGGGACTGACAATACACAAAGATGGAATCAGTCCTAGACTTGAACAAGTAAAAGCAATTTGAGAATTGAGTGTAGCAATGAATGTGCCAGAACTGAGATGCATACTGGGGATGGTGAATTAGCATGGTTGCTTCTTACAGCGACAAAATGACTGGATGAACTATTAAAGTCCAACACACTGTAGTTATAGGGGCCAAATGAAGAAACTGCCTTCAAAAAGATAAAAGAAGTTATCTCAAGAACTCCAGTTCTCAAGTACTATGATGTGAACAACCAACAATGACCAGCACGGATGGACTCATAATTAAAAGTGACTGTGATGCTGACTGGATTGTGGGGGCATTTATTATATTTTTTAACATCAATACATCAGAATCATAATAATTCATGTGAGATATGCCATGTCAGGTACCGTTAGAAAGGCTATAATGTGCTAAGTAAGATGATAATGTTTATGTGCATGTGTTATATGTGTAATGGAAGTTATGGATATGTTTGTATCTGTATTTCAAATTGTGCTGTGTCTGGGTGAGATAGCTGCAGCACTAGCCTGCTTAATGGCCCATTAAGAAATTCACAGGTACAAGGGGCCCAGGGGGAGAAGCCAGGGATATACCTGATGAGTCACCAGGATTTATTCATGTGACCCTGGACTCCATCTTATTCCTGTAAATTTCCACAAGCAGCATGGCAAAGGCCAAAGGACATAAAAGTCAGCTGCACCACATCCATTTTGTCTTCAGTCATCTTCAGCCACCTACCCACCTCTGGAACAACTCACCTACATTTGAACTGAATTTAAGCTATGAAAAAAAGGACTGAGACCCATCCAGGTACTAGATGTATACCAGAGGGAATATACAAGCCTGCAAACTCCACAATTCTATTAGAAACCTGATATATATGGACTTTCAAATCAATTGTATGTGTCTGATTGCTTAAATCCTTTAACATTTCTCTTATAGTTTGTTTCTTTCCTTTTATAATAAACCTTTAGTTTTAGTTACCAAAGGATTGGTTGGCAGTGTGGTATTTTGGGTCCAAACTTATATTGATCTGGTACTGTGTCTGACCCTTTGGGTTCAAGAGAAACCTTTTTTGGTAAAGAGCATAGAGTTTTAAATAACTGATCTCCTTACTAGACCTAGTGGCCGATTGGGAGCCAGAGACTGGAATGCAGTAAAGGGAGTTGTGTATATTTTGTTTTGGCTTCTTGATAACCAGTGTGGGGAATCAGAAGCACAGTTTGTGGCTGGTTGGGAAGTCTGAGTTCAGTGTCACTCACCAGTGCTGGGAGAATCTGCTTTCCTTTTACAGCCTGCCCTGACCTTGGCATTTTCAGGTGGCTACCCTAGGCACGGACGGGCCACAGTGACTACATCATAATTCCAAATGAAATGAAAGGAGAAATCCTAAATCTTTATATCCTTCATGGATGAGGACTAATTAAATACTGTGAATAGGCCAACAGTCAGTGGGAAGGTCTGGCATCAGCAAGAACATAAAGAATAAAGTGAACATTGCAGAACTAACAGACCAACACAATGCAAACAACGTTTAATAACAGCACCTCTACCAGACAATCTGTGGAAGAGACTAGCTGCAGATTTATACAGATTCAGATGACAGCATTACCTGGTAGTAGTGGACTGTTTTTCAGGTGTATAGAAATAACATACCTGAAAGACATAGTAGCATGTTGCAGTGTTACTGAGAAAGTGAAGTGCACTTTTGATCACTTCGGTATTCCAGAACAACTAGTAACGGAGAATGGACCACAATTCACCACGGCAGAATTTGTCATTCCAAACGAAATATGATTTAGATCATATTACTAACAGTCCACATTGCCCACAAGCTAATGGAGAGGCTGAGAGACTTGTACAGCCAGCCAAGAAACTTCTACAGCAGGAAGATCCATTTCTTGCTCTTCTGAGCTACAAATCAATGCCAATAGCAGTTACTGAATATAGTCCAGCACTGCTCCCGGTGGGAGGCCAGTTCAGAACTACTGTTCCAACTTTGGAAAAGAACCTATTTCCAAAGCGGCCAGACATGAAGAGAGCAGCCAAATTAGATAAAAAGGCAAAAAGAGCTTACAAACATTTTGACAATAGATGTCATTCAGTTAGAGAACTGCTGAGTCTGGAATCTAGTGACCATGTTTGTCTCAAACTGGATGGAGAAAAAGGATAGAGAACTTAAAGAAAAAGAACTCACTGCCCAGATCGTATGTGATCAAGACCACCAGTGAAGAGTTCAACAGGAATCACTGATATCTACAGTTTGTTCCTCAGAAAGAACAAACTCTACAGATGGTGGATACAGAGCAAGAAGACTCAAGACTCCAAACAACCAGAGACAGTCTTTGCAACTAACAGACAGTCAGATGATGACATTGTTACACATTTGGGTCATCTAATTAGAAAAACAGTATGATTCAGAGACACAACAGACTAATCAGTACTGAACTTTAAAGATAATATGATAAAGCAAATTTTGTAATTGGTAGGAATGTCATATTTAAAGGGGGTGATGTAATGGAATGCTAAATTGTATTATGTGGCTCAGCCACAAGGTGGCACCACGTGTAGCGTACCTTAATGTAAGCTCACAACAGCAATTCCTGGCAGTATATGAAAGGAACTTGTAGTGAACACAGCTGGTGTGTCTCTCTGAGAAGGAAGCTCTGTGGCCAGGCCATATCTGGTATAGAAACCTGACCCACTAGTAGCAGCCCTGCTGTGTACAACAGTAGTCCCCAAACTGTGGGGTGCACCCCCCTAGGGGGGCATAGACGAACACTTGGGAAGGCATGGCAGGACCTGGGCCAGCCCCCATGAGGGACAGAGAGGGAGTGCCACACAGCCCTGGCCCCACCCCTAGCTTGAGCTGTAGATCCGGCCTGGGCCTTTACCCCTGGCTGTGGCTCCTGACCTTGCTGCATCCCCAGCCACAGCTCTGGTCTTAGCTCCTGACCCCAGCTCCAGCCCCAGCCTTGGCGCCTGACTTGTGGCCCTGACCATAGCCTCACTCTCGGTCATGCGTCTGGCCCCACTTCCAGCCCTGGCTCCTGACCGTGGCTTCTTGGGGGTGCAGGTGGGGGGCACGGACAGAGTCCATTATGAGTAAGGGAGGTGTGACTTTGGGGACCACTGGTGTACAAGGTGTAAATGACAAACCCAAGGCTTGCCAGCAGGGTGGGATGAAAAGTAAGGGCCAGGGTTGGGGCGGCAGGGGCTCCCAGAGGGGAGCTCTCTGGGTTGGGGTGGAAAGGCTTGTGGGGGGAGGAGCCTGAGAGAGAAAGAGAAGGGTCAGGCTGGTGTGGGGGCAGTGGATGGTTTTTCTACCTCTTGGAGGTGGCGACCCTATTTGGGTCTCAACCAGGTTTGGCCAGGCTGCCCCCCACCATGACTCATAACTGAGGGGAAGGTGGGGGTGGGCAGGCCAAACTTCAGTGAGTAGCATTGCGACCTGATGCAAGGAGTTGCAGCACATTGAGGTTTGGTGTCCTAAGGATGTACAGGTAGGTTTGGCACCCTAGGGCTCTTCTCAACACTCTTCCAAATGGCCACAGCGAACAGAGCCATGTAAAAGTAGGGGTCCAATTTCTCAGGTCTCTTTTTGGGGTTCTGCTCATCTTTGACTTATTCTGCCTCCTTGCCGGCATTGGTGTCACAAGCCTTCAGAGCCATGGTGTCCTGTTCAGGATCCCAGTAGCTGGCCATCATGGTATCCAAGTCCACCCTTCTTCTGAGGAAGAAAAGAACCAGCTTTCCTGCTCACTCAGCTGCTGAAGCCCAATCTCACAATCACCTCTTCAGAACCAGCCCCTTATTTGTATTCAGTCGGCTCAAACTTGTGTTCAGAGCCAGTTGGGACTCAGTGCCCCTTTTCCTCAAGAGCTGGTAAAGTTCTTCTCTGAACCTTGCCTGTTTTTCAAAGTGTCTCTGGCTCAGGAGGTTCAGATATCCAATGCACTGACATACTTTCTCTTTTCTGTTTTGCAAGCTTTCTGGCCAGTTCCGCTTTCATCAGGAACTCCTTTCCCTTTAGCTGTGGAGCCAGCTGGGCACTGTCAAGTTTGTTTCTAAGTCACATTTCATAAATACAAACAATTAGCCTACTTAGCAAATGTTTTCCAGAGCAAAAGAAGAGAGGGAGAGTGGGTATTAGATTTTTTTTTAAAATCAAATTGTGATCTATATTTAAATTAAATATTTATATATTTCATATCAGATTTTTTTAAAGTCTTCTCTGATCTTTCCCTGTCAGTTTTGAATAATTATCTCATTTGGGTGTTTTAGGAAAGTTCTGGTGGACAGATCTGATCTCTCAGTGAAAGGTGGATGAGCTATTATTCCTGATGTCCAGTTAAATGAAAAAAACCCAACAATGCTAAATCCTGTGGCGAACTGAGATTCTGAAAACTACCTGTTTGTCAACTGTAAAAGGAAGCAACCAAATCTCATTGCAAACCTCATGTTATCTGGGCTTGGCTAGCCCTCATTCAGGTACAAGCATTCATTTTAGAACTGAGCTCAAACCTGTGCTTGTATTCAGTGAGTTGCAAACATCCACTTCCATCCTAGAAACTAAATCCATGATCCTACACTGAAATGAACAGGGATAAGAAGGAAAGGATTGTGATACAGGATGCTCTCTCCCTGACTCTCAGAACTGTCTATATCTCTGTATACACAAATTTGCATTTATAATCGCAAGAGTCTTGGCACAGTGCCCTGCTAACTGATTACATATTATGTCGTTACACACATTAATAAATGGAGATATTCTTAGATTTACAGACTATATCACATGCTCTGTTTAGTTTAAGGAAGGTGGAGAAGACCCCAATTTCCATTGCATGAGGGACCACAAAATTCTTTAATCCAACCCTGGGGGTGTTCCCCTTTTTGACCCAAATGGATAGTCAGAGTTTGAGGCCCTGTGGGGGATCCAGCTAGGAGCAGAAACTGGTAGTAGTCAGGTATTTCTCTGACGCAGTATGGTTTATTTACAAAGAATGTACGAAGTCCTGTGTCTTTGAATGCAGAGAGAATCAAATAGCAGGAAACAGATTATTTTGCTACAGCAGCAAGAGCACTCTTTTCAGCCTGCACCCCGACCCAAAAGAACTCTCCCCAGCTTTCTTCCAGAGACAGCCACCGCACTGCACTTTCAGCTGCTTCTTCAGGCTGTGTCTCTCACTCTGGCCTGGTCTACACTAGGAAATGTGGTTGACCTAACTACATCACTCCGGGGTGTGAAAAATCCACACCCTGAGCGATCAGTTATACCAACCTAACCCTCGGTGTAGACAGCACTAGGTCAATGGGAGAATTCTTCGTTCAACCTAGCTACCACTTCTCGGGGATGTGGATTACCTATGTTAATAGAAGAACTCTACCCATTGACATAGTTACTCCACCTTCCCGACAGGAGGTAGCTAGGCTGACAGGAGAATTCTCCCATTAACCTAGCACTGTCTACACCAGGGCTTAGGTCAGTTTAACAACGTCACTCAGAGATGTTGATTTTTCAGACTCCTGAGCGAAGTAGTTATACCAACCTAATATCCTAGTGTAGACCAGGCCTCAGTGTTTCTGTGTGATCTCTCTTCCCTGACCCCCACACCTACCCAAAATAATACTCAGCCAATAGCTCCTGGGTGGGTTCATACAAACCATTTGTCTTAGGTAGGGTTTATGTTAACTGAAGGGTGAGTTCACACTTATCAATCTAATGAGTTTTAACTCAACCCATACCAAGTTTTCATCCAGCTCATAATAGGACAAATGACATGGAAGTCACTTCAAAGTTGGAAAGGTTTCTGTGTTTTAAGGCTTATTTCATCTACTGTGTTGAATTTTGGCATTTAAAAATTTGTAATACTCCCATAACACAAATACTTTATAAAAATACTTTATTGGGACTAATTGTGTGTATAACTGCTTACCAATGAGGGTCCCTACACAAATAAATAAATACTCACTTTTTCCAGTACTTCCTTCTTAGGAACTCAAGAATAATCCTAGCTTGCAAAATAGTTATATTTTAAGGCAGTGAATCCCCTGATCCTAAACTCAAAGACTTATAGACTTTAAGGTCAGATGGGACCATTATGATCATCTAGTCTGACCTCCTGCACAACGCAGGCCACAGAACCTCACCCTCCAGTCCTGCAATAAACCCCTAACCTATGACTGAATTACTGTAGTCGTCAAATCATGGTTTAAAGACTTCAATGTACAGAGAATCCACCATGCTGTGGATGGCTATGCTGATATGTCCAGAAGAAAAAAAAAGGAAATATATATTAAAGCTGCTCTTAAAATCTAGTTGTTTTAGGCACAATTTTGAGCAAGATGACATTTCACTTAATATTTTAACTGAGGGGCTGGGTGTGGCTTGCACATCTGGTCAGGACCCACCAGCTAATTTGTACAATGTGTATTTCCTTTATCAACATTGTTTTAATACTCACTTTAAAAAAAAAATTGATATGTAACATTGTGCTGCACCACATGGGTTACATTAGTTGCATCACATTATCCAGTGCAATAAAATGTCAAAGGCGCTTTCAAGGTGAAAAGCCATGAAATAACACAGCAACTGAAAATCATGAAAAACCACAATTTCCCCCAAATTGTGGTTTGGAGATAAACATAACTTTCAAAGAAAAACAGTTTTTTAAATGACCTGCTGTCTGCAAAACACTGTGGATCAGTTATGCACTACAAAAACTTTATTGTTATTGGAGATAGTTAGTGCTGTGGATGTTAAAAATACCTTCACTATCTGCAGGTCAGTGGCTATTGTTGTTTTTATTTATTATTATTATTGTTTTTGTTTTTTGTATTGTGGTAGTATCTAGGAATGGACCATAAACCCACTGTGCTAAATGCTGCCTATTCTAAAGCTCTAGATTTTTTGCAACACTACTTAAATACGGGCCTGATCCAAAGCCCATTGAAGTCAACCATATTCTTTCCATTGACTTCAGTGGGCTTTGGATCAAGTCCTATATCTCTTGAAACATTTCCAAAGAAGCCTAAGTTAGAACCAGATGTAAGTGTAAAATGTCTACTGTAATTTAGATTACACTAAAGCTGCATCCTCCACGACCAATCATCCAGCAGCCATTAATTAATAGGAGTTTTGCCACTTACTTAAATGGAAGCAGAACTGGCCCCAAAATGTGGTGATCTATTTTTGAATTAAGTAACAGGTATAATAGACAATTCCTTTTTACAAGCTACATGCAGCTATTGATACTCGCTATTAATTGGAGTGGTCCTGATTCTCTTTTCAGTTAGACTTGTGCAAATCAAGAGAAACCCCACTGAAGTCAACAAAGTGAAGCCAGTGAAAAAATGATACAAGAAGAGAATGAGGCCCAAAGTTCTTAGAACTAAAATTGACTCTGGGAGAGAGACAAGCTCTGGGGGATGCATTTGCAAACAGCTGGAATAAACTACTAAATCCAGTGAATCGGGCACCCTTGTTGTTTGGTTTAAGAAACACTTAATCTTTTTATCTTAAGGAACCATATTTGCTTACATAAAAGAATGTGGTGTAGGTTCTGTACTCTGCTAAGGTCCTTTTATGTCACTTTAGGGCAGTGGTCCAGAAACTTTTTAGGTCATGCCCCCCTTATGTCTGTCCACACCCCCCAGTTGTGGAGGGGTGTCAGGGCTGGGGGCTGCAGCTGGGAGAGAGGCCATGGCGGCCGTGTTGGGAACAGAGGCTAGGAGTCAGGTGTCAAGGCCGGGGGCTGAAGCCAGGGTCCCAGCTGGGCTGCGGCAGCTGAGACGGGGAGCGGGGCTGCAATGGCCGAGGCTGTGACCGCGACCAGGAGACGAGGCCACGACCATAGCAGGGCTGCGGCAGCCAGTGGCCAAGGCTGGGAACAGGATGGGGGAACCAAGTCAGGGAACTGCAGGTGACAACCAGGCTGGGAGCCGAGGCCAGAGCCATGGCTGGGATGGGTGGGGCCAGAGCAGAACTTGGGGCAGAGCTGGGCAGAATTTACTCCCCACTCCCCTCAGGGGCTGGCCTGGGCCCTGCTGAATCCCCCCTTAACGTTCCTCCATACCCTCCTAGGGGGCTCGCCCCACAGTTTGAGGACCTCTGCTTATGGGGTGGAATAGAGCAGTGTTTCTCAACGACCAGTCCGTGGACCAGTGCCAATCCCTGAGACTTCCCTGACACAATTTAGGAAGGCAGTAAGCTGGAGTAAGCCGGTCCCTAGCATCATAAAGATTGAGAAACACTGGAATAGAGAATATCCTAGGGCAGGTGTGGTGCAGGGTCCTATAAACTGCCTCCTTGCATGCAGAGAGACAAGGTGGGTGAGGTAATATCGTTCATTGGACCAACTTCTGTTGGTGAGAGAGACAAACTTCTTCATGCATGCAATCAGGAGTGGGATAGGAAATGGCCGGAGCACACCAGCTATTCTGGGCTATGGAACAGCCCATTGGCAGCACCAAGAGCTGCTCTAACTTGGGCCAGGGGGCAGCACTGGCCCCTATAGCAGTTCAAAATATGGGAAGTGCAAAAGTGCAGCCTAGAATCTGGCCCTATGTCTTCTTAATGTTACCATCATCTGCTATTTTAGACGGAGTGCCCTGCATTATACTGTTTCCACTGTGGTGAAATACATACAGTTGGGTGGTTGTTCAATCTGTGACCATCGTGAAATTGGATGTATATCTCATGAAGACAGCTGATTTCAGCCCCTTAGGGGAGCAGTTATAGACATCACTTTCCCGTGACATTCCCCTCCCCCAGTGGCCTGGCTTTCTGTCACTAGAGAGCCCACAGCTAGCTCAACTAAATCAAGTCCTTGGTATTCCTATGTTAGGGTTCGACAGAGGATAAAACACTCTTTTCTCTGAAAATGCTGGTTTAGTGACCACTCAGGCTTGGCAAAATTGAGGACATTGCCTAAAACATGGTTCAGTCCTGTTCGATCTACAGTACAAGACTGATCCATGTTTTAACAATGTTTTGTGCTTCTATTTTGTAACTGGATTCCCCAGCAGCTCTCTGTAGTGTAGATGGGCCTAAACTGCTAATGTAGGGAAAGAGAAACCAGTAGAAAAATGCAAACTCATAGGGAACACACAAACAGACGTAAGGCCCCGGAAGATTGAAAACATGCCCACTTGCCTGACTAGATCCTAGAACACTTTCTGTTTGAAGGAGTCAGAGATTTTACTTTTCTGATAAAAAAAGAAGAGAAATGTGGTTCTGATTACTCTGAGCAGCAAATAACTGACCAGTGAATTTCCAAGTAGGATTCCATTTTTACATGGCCCAGTACAATGTTGTGAACAGTTAATTGACATGATGTCTACCATCTGCCAAAATATATATATAAAAATAGTAGAAAGGACACTGAGCATAATTTTAAAATGTGAAACACATGCTGTACATTGTTGTCCTATTAGCGATCAGGTTCCTGGCATGTGTCACTGAAGTTATTAGACTTTTTTTTTTTAAGTAGTCATTCACTGTGATTATGTTTGACTTGAGGAGTGCAGTGTTGCAAAAGGTGAACAAGAAACTTAGTCATTATTCTTTGGTTGTTAGGGAAAGGGGTACATTTATAGTAGATTATTCAGAGGGTTTCAAATTTTTACTTCCCAAAAAATGAAAAATAGTTTCTCAATGGAATATTTCTTACAATGTCTTTAATTTCATGACAACCTAGCCACTTATAAAACAAAAAAATATTTCTATGGAGTCCAAGCATGGGCAGCACATAGTGGGGAGAAGGTGAACAGCCCTCAGTGGTGAAAGAACAGGTTCAGGACTATTTAGAAAAGCTGGACATACACAAGTCCATGGGGCCAGATGCAATGCATCCAAAGGTGCTGAGGGCGTTGGCTGATGTGATTGGAGAGCCCGTGGCCATTATCTTTGAAAACTCGTGGCAATTAGGGGAGGTCCTGGATGGTTGGAAAAAGGCAAATATAGTGCCCATCTTCAAAAAAGGGAAGAAGGAGGATCCGGGGAACTACAGACCGGTCAGCCTCACCTCAGTCCCTGGAAAAATCATGGAGCAGGTCCTCAAGATTCCATTTTGAGGCACTTGAAAGAGAGGAAGGTGATCAGGAACAGACAGCATGGATTCACCAAGGGCAAGTCATGCCTGACCAACCTGATTGCCTTCTATGATGAGATGACTGGCTCTGTGGATGTGGGGAAAGCGGTGGACGTGATATATCTTGACTTTAGCAAAGCTACACAGTATTCTTGCCAGCAAGTTAAACAAGTATGGTTTGGATGAATGGACTATATAAGGTGGATAGAAAGCTGGCTAGATCATCAGGCTCAACAGGTAGTGATTAATGGCTTGATGTCTAGTTGGCAGCTGGTAACAATTAGAGTACCCCAGTGGTCAGTCCTCGGGCCTGTTTAGATCAACATTAATGATCTGGAGGATGGGGTGGATTGCATCCTCAGCAAGTTTGCAGATGACAGTAAGCTGGGGGGAGCAGTAGATACGCTGGAGGGTAGGGACAGGTAGAATTACCAAGACAAATTGGAGGATTGGGCCAAAAGAAATCGGGTGAGGTTCAACAAGGAGAAGTGCAGAATCCTGCACTTAGGACGGAAAAATCCCATGCACTGCTACAGACTGGGGGCCGACTGGCTGGGGAGCAGTTCTACAGAAAAGGACCTGGGGGTTACAGTGGACAAGAAGCTGGATATGAGTCAGCAGTATTACTTTATTGCGAAGAAGACTTACAGCATATTGGGCTACATTAGTAGGAGCATTGCCAGCAGATGGAGGGAAGTGATTATTCCCCTCTATTTCACACTGGTGAGGCCACATTTGGAGTATTGTGTCCAGTTTTGCACCCCTTACTACAGAAAGAATGTGAACAAATTGGAAAGAGTCTAGCAGAGGGCAATGAAAATTATTAGAAGGCTTGAGCACATGATTTATGAGGAGAGGCTGAGGGAACTAGGCTTGTTTAGTCTGCAGAAGCAAAGAATGAGGGGGGATTTGATAGCAGCCTTTAACTACCTGAAAGGGAGTTCCAGGGAGGAGGGAGCTAGCATAGATGACAGAACTAGGAGCAACAGTCTCAAGTTTTGGTGAGGAAGGACAAGGATTATACTAATAAGATTATGTGATTATGTATATTTCTAGATTATTCAATTCAAAGGTTTTCTTTTTAAGTAATGATGATTCCTGTGTCACTTCTTGTGGGCATCGCAGAAGTGTGTCATATGGAGGAATGTGAATAAGAGCATAGTGACTTGGTAGACCAGAAGTGGGAGATCAGTCCATATGAAGGGGGCACAGTGAAGAAAGACCAGGAGACGGTTGAGCAAGAAGCAAATAGATGGGGCATTGTTGGCAACTTTACCTGGAGTTCTTCACAACTCCTGGTATTCCTGATCATCAACAGTACATAGGATATTACCTAGAAGTTGCCATACTAGATCAGACCTTTCTCCAAGCAGAGGCCAATGCTTGATCGTTCAAAGGGTGAAAAATATCTCATCTGGTCAATGGCGCAATTCTATACATTTGCAGAGACATTCCTTCCTGACCCTCTCCTGTTCTGAAGCATGAGATTTGATTAGCCCATTTTAGAATGTATCACTACAGTTCTTATTAGTCATAAAATTACCCATCCCCTATAGAAATACAGCTGTAACTCAGGCCATTGCTCAGTATCAGATACATGATAGAATGAATGTTACCCTACAATGCTTTGGTGTCACTGGGAAGATCCCACAAGGTGTTGAAAGCACCTCTTGCAAGATGCCCTGTGCCCAGAGTGCCCTGGGGCGGGTGAGAGTGCTCAGCACCCCACACCACTGGGTCAAATGCTTGTGACTGTGACCCCATGAGATGCTGGCTGTGAAGGAGGGTATGGAAAACACCAGCCAAGCTAACCCCCTTCACTTCAAGCTCCCTCCTGCTCCTACAGTGAAGTGGCCCCAGCTGTGATCATCTGGGGCCCAACCTTTCCAGCTGTGTGTGTGTATATGGATGTTGGGGGGGGGCATTGTGAACCTTTCCAGCCCTGCACTGAACATGCCTGGCTCTGAGCTCCTCGGGCTTGGCTCCTCTCAGGGTGGGTCCTTTGGTCTGCACTTTGTTCCGTCCCAGTCCCACCCACGCCCTCCTCTGGCCAGGCTGCAGGCTGACACAGCTTCCCCTCCCGCCCCCTTCCCGCCGAATGCGGCCTGCATCTCCCGCCGCCGCCGGCCGAGCACCGAGCTCCGCGCGCGCCGAGTCCTCCCAGCCTGCAGGGGGCGCGGCGCGTCGTCCTCCTTCCCTAGGCCCGGGCTGGCCGGCCGCTCTCTGGCCGGCCAGCCGCCTCCGTCCTCGCTGCGCGTGCGAACCGCCACCGCCAGGCCCGGCCCAGGCACTCCCGCGGCGGCTCGGTCGCTCTGTTCTGTGGGGACTCGGGAGCCATGGCGGCCTCGGTGTTCTGCTGCCTGCGCTGGTGCGGGGAGGGCGGCGCCGGGCACATCCCGCTGAAGGAGATGCCTGCGGTGCAGCTGGACACGCAGCACATGGGTAAGGGGCGCGCGCCCCGCCCCGCCGCGGACCGTCGGGAACCCTCCCGCCGCTGGGGCCGCGAGCGCCGGGGTCGGGTCTCCCTGGAGTCGGGCCGGGTCCGGGCCCGGTCCCCTGGGCGCTGGCTCGGGGGCGCTGCGTGCTGTCCCCGGTTTTGATCCCGCTGAAGTTCTCGGCCCGGCCGGGCTGTTCCACGCTGAGCCGGGTTAGCCGCCAGTCCCCACCCCCCGGCTCCGGGTGGGGCCGTTCGTCCTGTTTTCTCTCCGGCTCCAGCTGAATTCCGCCATCGCCCCGTTCTCCCCAGGCTGCCGCACCCCGCTGCCTCACAGCGGCGCCGCTCGCTCCTGCAGTTTTCCCTACAGCAGCTGCAGCCTGGGTTTATTTCTGTGAGATGTGAGTGGTCGGGTAGCACCGTAGCTCCGTGATGATTGCCGTTAATTGGAGGGGTGAACTGCTTCGCAGATAACTAAAAGACAAGGTCCCTGTGCTTTGAATCTTACCATTTGTATTTTGTTTTTTCAGTTAGTGTATTGTGCCTGTCGGAGCTCTTTGGTTCCATGTGCATGACAACATTTTACAAACATACGTCATAGGGATTCACAGGGCCAGAAAATGACATTCAGAAGAATTCAACACCCCCCCCCCCCCCAAACCACGAGGGCCGCCGTCCTCACTCAGATGACCCCGATAAAGAAGAAGCCTGGCTGAATAATTAGGTTTCACAGTATGCCACAGGTCACCAGACTCAGGGTCTGTCAGATGGACAGGGCAGCAAAATCCAGAGTTGATGGGCTTCCACTGGGAATGCCCTGTCCCCAGATGTGCTGTTCTGGGGATATTCAGCCTGAGCATTTATTATTATTTTACATTTCTATTGCAATAGCACCTAAAGGCCATCAGCGTTATGCTAGGCACTATACAAATATATGACAAATGACAGTCATTATTGACAGATGACAATGACAAGGAGCTTAAGGTCTGAATTGATTTTTAGTTGTATAGTTGTAATGTTATGGCACAAAAAGAAGTGATCTCTGAGACACAGAGAGCCTAATAAAAGGCCATATAGGTCAAAAACAACACCTTACATTTCATTTGGAATGTAATTGGAATTCCGTGTAGTCTCTGAAGTACTGGTGTAATATGATCCCAGCATGAAATTGTTGCTAAATAACCAGGCAGCGGTATTCTGCTCTCGCTTTCATTTCTGAAGCCTGGACTACAAACCGATCTGCTCTACTAGTATAATTATATTGGTTAGGGTGTGAATATATATACATTTTTTTTACTGACATATTGATAAAGGTGCCTTAAACCCATAAAACCTATTACCCTTCCCATACGGGAATAAACTATACCAGTATAAGCACTTTCATACTGGTATAACTATGTTCACACAAGGATGTGTTTGCTGCTTTAACTATACTAATATACTAATATAGTTAAAGCAGTACAACTTTTGTGTGAAGAAAAAGGTGGAGTGGTCCTTCGTAAAGGGCATTGCAACAAATCAATTTAGAAAGGCCTACTCCTTGCTAAGCAAAGATCTAAAAATCTTCTTGGCTACAAAACATCCAGACGACTTCAGAAATTATTGGACTGGCTTTTGAGAACACTCTGTCTTGTCTGTGCCTATGCTTATAGAGCTTCCTAGCTGACACCTTTCACGGGAGAGTGTGGAATTTAGCAGAGATTAGTGTTATGTTCTGTGTGCTAGCAGGTACCTTTTTAAAGGAACCTTGCAACCAAACCCTTAAGAGGAATCTTACTTATTGATTCATTCTTGGTGACCACAACTCATGAAAAGCCTTCTACTGCATGTGCTTGTCCTTCAGTTCCAGACCAAGAAAAGGGGGTGGTTTAGAGAACGGCCTGAGACCTGATTCCCTTTCTCATAGTGAGTGTCTTTCCAATTAAATGATTGTAAGCTATGCTGCTGGGGTATTTGAGGAAGGTTGTAATAAACATGTTGCCTTTAAGCCTGAGAGGAGAAATTAAAGAATATAGATTTTAAATAGATTAACTCTAGCTGAAGATGAGCTAGCCTATAAACACATCCGTTCTTTACTTGAAAGCATTGCATATCTACCTAATTCTCATTGACTAATGGAGTTCTCACTTGTGGTTGAAAGAGAAAATAATTCTTGTTTAGGGTTTTTAGTGGATGTCTCCAAACTTACACAAATGTCAAATTTTTTTTTAAAAATTTTGTGTGTGCAGGAACAGATGTCGTCATTGTCAAAAATGGCAGAAGAATATGTGGCACAGGGGGCTGCTTAGCCAATGCACCTTTGCATCAGAACAAGAGCTATTTTGAGTTTAAAATCCAATCCACAGGTTAGTTAGTAAAAATAATTTTCAATTTTAGATTGGTATTTGATATGACTACAAACAGGCAAAGCATCTGCATCTTTGGTAATTAAAAGCACTTAATCTTTGGACTACTAAAGTAAGAAATAACACTACAAATATCAGAAACTTTTGTAAGAAGCTAAGGTGTCATTTTGTAAGAAAGGTTTGTCATTTTTCTGTTTTGCTGCTTTGATTTATTAAAAAATGGTAAGTGAAAGTATGATAGTTGCCAGTATTAAAACACAATCATGTTTTCAGTTCCAGGGGGTAGCTGTGTTAGTCTGTTTTCAGCAAAACAACAAGAGTTCTGTGGCATCTTAAAGACTAACAAATTTATTTGGGCATAAACTTTTGTGGGCAGAAACCCACTTCGTCAGATGCATGTTTTGAACACCCTTGTGTATATGTTTTTTCAATAAGCATGAATTAGAATTACTTTCTGTTAAATTCATTAATGTTTATACTGTTATAAGCACGTAAAATACTGTGTAAATGCTCTCGTACTTTTTTAATGGTGCAGTTTATCCAGTAATGTTTGCAGCTGTCTGTCTACATTTATTTGCTATTTTAGTAAATATACAGATTTTTCTCCTTTAGCTTCATGTGGGCCATTGTGGGAATGATTTTGTGCTTAGAGACGCAGCACAGAACTTGCAGCTCCAGGGTAATGGGCTTAAAGTTATTTAAAGCCACCTTTGTATCCTCCCAGTTCTGGGCTGTTCCAGGGACTGAAGCATCCCCTAGTGTTTTTTAGACAGCACTGTGCTGTCCTGTGGGCTGCTACATTGCCTGAAATCTCCAGAATCTGTATGCTGTGTGGCCCTGCCCCCTGACATGCCTCCTATGCCAAGGCTTGCAAGGGGGTCACAGAGACATCCTTTTGGTTATTTTCTGCAGTTCCTTTGCCCCAGGAATCCTCCCCCAGCGAGAACTGCTGCTCTAGCCATTTTACAAAATAACTGGACCAGAACGAGGGGTAAAACTCTTACCCCACAACTTTTATATTGATGGGTAATAAAAGAAAAACACTGAAATAAAAATATCCTTCTAAAACATGCTGTAAGTCTGTTTCAGCCTATTGGATGCAATTGCTGGTGTTTTTCAAATAAAAATTCACTTGTGATATTGCTGTCATGGTGGCACACACTTGGAATATATCCCTTGCTCTCTGAGATTTCAAAAGAAACAACAATTTTCACAGAATATTATCATATTTTCAGGGGTTTGGGGTATTGGAGTTGCAACCCAGAAAGCAAATTTGAATCAGATTCCACTTGGTCGAGATGTGCATAGTTTAGTGATAAGAAATGATGGAGCGCTCTACCACAACAACGAGGAGAAGAACAGGCTGCCAGCAAACAGCCTTCCGCAGGAGGGTGACATTGTGGTGAGTTTCCTAAGTTCTTGTTAATGTAAGTTTGTTGCTGTGTTTGAATAGCTTGCACTAGATGCTGCTTTGATTTTTCCAAAGCAGATTTTGTGGTCAGCACTGATGCAAGACTAAAGGGAATACAGCGAACCCTTCTTAAAGGCTACTTTTCCATGCAAACAAGAAAATTAAACACAGAATTTTCTTGAAGTCCTGAAAAGTCAATATCTGATAAAAGGATTAAACCTATTAATTTAATATGCATACAGTGCATCTGGAGGTAATATTCAGTAGTTATTGACTTGTAAAATATGTAGGCTTATTAAATTAATATTTTTAGTATTTCTTACCGAAATACGTTACAGAAGAATGTAACCCTTCAGAATTGTAATCATTTAGTAAAACACAGTTATGTATTTATCAGGTCTTGTGCCAATAATGCACTCTAAGTTAGGCATGTTCCGTGAGTGCTAAAGGAGCACTCAAGGAAGATATGGTTACTGCAGAGAAACTGAATTCTTTGCATCAGTCTTCACGGCTGAGGATGTGAGGGGAGGTAACAAATCTGAGGAACTGTCCCAGATTGAGGTATCATTGGAGGAGGTTTTGGAACAAATTGATGAATTAGACAGTAATAAGTCACCAGGACTGGATGGTATCCACCCAAGAGTTCTGAAGGAACTCAAATGTGAAGTTGCAGAACTACTAATTGTGGTTTGTAACCTATCATTTAAATCAGTTTCTGTACCAGATGACTGGTAATGTAATGCCAATTTTTAAAAGCCCCACAGGCAATCCTGGCAATTATAAGCTGGTAAACCTAACTTTGGTACCAGGCAAATTGGTTGAAATGACAGTAAAAAACAGAATTATCAGACTGACAGACACATAGATGAATATGATTTGTTGGGGAAGAGTCAACATGGTTTTCGTAAAGGGAAATCATGCCTCACCAATCTACTAGAATTATTTGAGGAGGTCAAGAAGCATGGGGACAAGGGTGATCCAGTGGATATAGTGTAAATTTTCAGAAAGTCTTTGACAAGGTCCCTCACTAAAGGTTCTAAGCAAAATAAGCGCCTCTCCTGGATCAGTAACTGACTAAAAGATAGGAAATTAAGGGTAGGAATAAATGGTCAGTTTTCACAATGGAGAGAGATAAATAGTGGTGTCCCCCAGGGGTCTGTACTGGGACCACAGCTGTTCGACATATTCATAAATGATCTGGAAAAAAGGATAAACTGTGGGGTGGCGAAAATTGCAAATGATATTAAACTGCTCAAGATAGTGAAGTCCAAAACAGACTGCGGAGAGTTAAAGGGATCTCACAACACTGGGTGACTGGGCAACAAAATGGCAGATGAAATTCAATGTTGATAAATGCCAGTAATGCACACTGGAAAACATAATCCCAGCTATGCATATAAAATGATGGGGTCTAAATTAGCTGTTATCACTCAAGAAAGAGATCTTGGAGTCATTGTCGATGGTTCTCTGAAAATATCCACTCAATGTGCAGCGTCAGTCAAAAAAGGGAACAGAATGTTGGGAGTCATTAAGAAAGGGATAGATAATAAGATAGAAAATATTGTATTGCCTCTTTATAAATCCATGGTACGCCCACATCTTTAACACTACGTGCAGATGTGGTCGCCTCATCTCAAAAAAGACGTAATGGAATTGGAAAAGGTACAGAAAAGGGCAACTAAAATGATCAGGGGTATGGAAAAGCTTCCATATGACGAGAGATTGATAAGACTGGGACTTTCCAGCTTGGAAAAGAGATGACTAAGGGGGTACATAAGAGGTCTATAAAATCATGACTGGTGTGGAGAAAGTAAATAAGGAAGTGTTATTTACTCCTTCTCATAACACAAACTAGAGGTCACCCAATGAAATTAATAGGCAGCAGGTTTAAAAGGAACAAAAGGAAGTATTTCATCACACAACACACAATCAACCTGTGGAACTCTTTGCCAGAGGATGTTCTGAATGCCAAGACAGTAATGGGGTTCAAAAAGAACTAGATACGTTCATGGAGGATAGGTCCATCAATGGCAATTAGCCACAGTAGGCAGGGATTGCTCTTTGCCAGAGACTGGGAATGGCCAGTGGGATGGATCACTTGATGATTACCTGTTCTATTCATTCCCTCTAAAGCACCAGGCATTGGCCACTGTCGGAAGATGGGATACGGGATAGATGGACCACTGGTCTGACCCAGTAGGGCCTTGTGTTCTCTCTGTCTCTTCTAATCCGCATCACTAGCATGGCCATAGTTGGAACAGAATTCCGTTCCAATACTTTTTAGGGGGTAATGGATAAAGGAAAGTGCTGTTCAGGTTCAAATATTCCTCCCTTCTCCTCGACTATCTCTTTCTTTCATGGATCTCCCACTCCCCACCCCCATCTTTCCTGGAGAAGTGAGGTAGATGTGAAGGGGTTCATACCCGCTCACCTGCCCTTGCGTTCAACAGAAATACACTGGCCCTTTAAGCTCTTCTAGCTTTTCAGTTCAGCTCCCATTATCTTCAGGTCCTTATGCAGTCTTCCTCCTGAGCCTGACAGCAGACCCATAGAGAATCTGGTCTTTCTCTAACTCGTGGTATGCAGGAGGAACATTGAGGCTAGCGGGTTTTCCCCAGCTGTCTCATCCCAGTCCTCAAGGGATTTCTGATCCAGCTCCTTGGGTGGCTTTCTGCCAGTTTGCTGCTCATGGAGGGTAGTCGTCTGCCTGGGTTGCTGAAGTCTCTTATTCCAAGTGTTGCAGGTCAGCCAATTAGCCACAGCTGGGAAGGTAGTTACTCTGTCCCTTAACCCCTTTATGGCTGTAACAAAATGAGTTTTATATACCTCATCACAATACTGCTTCATTGTTACCCACTACTAAGGTTGCTGAATTTGCCTATAAACCTGAAAGGAGGCTGTCACCATTGAGATCCCAAGCTCTTTGTGGATGGGCTTCCCTCCTCAAAGATGTCCCAGAATGCACAGGAGATCCAGAGGAGGTTGTACCTAGGGAGCATGCCTGCTAATCAACCACACATCACCAGAGAGTGGCCCTAGCAGCCTCAGAGGAAGATTTGTAGCAAACGTATTGGGATAAAGGAGTTGCATTTTCAGCCAAGCTAGGGTATGCTTTAGGAAAGGGAGAGGCAATTAGACTGAGGATAGGGAGAAAAAAAATTGTTGGAAAGACAGTTGAATGAGTGAGAGAGACTTAGGAATCTGGATGGACCATGCTTCCTCTCACTTCTCAGCACTCCTAAAATATTTTTAAATGGCTCTGTCTATTTAAAGGGTTCTACTACTTTATTAACATTATTAGAAATGTATTTTCTTAAGTACAGGGAAGTGATAAGATTACAGTGTTTCTAATACCAACTTTTTCAATATTTTTTTAATTGCTGGTTTCATGTACATAGATTCCTGGTGTCTGAAGTTTAAAGAAAATCCTCTTCTGAGATGATTTTCTTGGGAGAGAATCTTGCTGTGTTTCAGTCTCATTAAAGGCTCACTCAACCTACTTAGTCTGCAAAGCTGAAGTTAAAACACTTTAAGGATAATAAGAAACAAATGGATTACTTTGCTAATTGCCTGATCTCTGTAAATTCACAATTTGAGCTGTGTTGGTTAGCTGCTGTTCATCAAATAAGTCAGGTACTGTTGCTGATGTCCCCTGATTGGATAAGCCTGCAAGCACTTTTCATGCTTGTGAGTGCAAACATAATTAAATATAACCCTTAATTACTGACTTTTTAAGTTTCCAGGAAAATGGTCTAGTGAGCTCTTTTAGGAGACTTTGGTTTATGCCATCATGTTAGAAACGGCCCATTGTGTTCAGCTAGACTAGCTTTAAAAGGGAATAGTTGTTAGGATTCTCACATGTATCAACTTGATGATCTTATGTTAACATTCCCTACTTTGCCTTATAGGGTATTACATATGATCATGTAGAATTAAATGTGTATTTAAATGGAAAGAGTATGCATTGTCCAGCTTCAGGAATCAGAGGGACCGTCTATCCTGTAGTATATGGTAAGTTGGGTTCTCAAACGTTTTCAGCATGGTCAATCTTAATAGCCATATTGTCTCAAACCACCTATCCAACTCCCAATCATGAGGCCCACCTGTGGTCCCAGTCACAATCAAATAGTATCCTTGCGGCAACTACAGCAATTGGTTATATGGAAAAGTAGTATTAGGAAACCATCGCTATATATTTCGTTTTCAGTGCAGTTTAGTAGCTGGAACCAAGGAACACCAACAACTAGCTCTTTGTGGACCACCAACAATGGGTCTACACGTGACAGCTAGGGAATTACTGCAGTTAAAATGTGCCATGTAAACGTACTGTCAAATCATCAGGTATAGATAAAGCTACACAAGGGTTTTGCTGACTCACCCACAGTTAAATGGTCTAATCCAATTTCTCTGTGAAGTTTGTATTTATGTCCCTTTTTGCTCACGCAATACTAAGGCAGTAGCATTTGAATTTTATGTCAAATTTGGATAGGGTATACATTTTATTATTTTCCATTTTTATAGAAATATAAACTAATGTGGTAGCATCTTCCACCTCAAAATACTTCACAACTATAATAAATTGATACCAAATGTTGTATAGAAATCATGTCACCTCTCAAAATGCAGCCATCTCTACAGTGATTCATGGCAACTGCATTGACAGCGTAAATTAGCACAAGTTTTGAACAGGAAACAAATACCATTTCCAATCTGCATAGGCAGTTTAAGAAAGAATGATTAATTTTGTGAGTTGGAATTTGGCCACCATGTGAGTTAACACCCTATCTTAGGGTATGCCTACACTATGGGCACTACATCTGGCTCCATGGATTGATGTGGTGGGGATTGATTGAGCAGGCAGTGGGGACCCGCACAATCGATCCCGGAAGTGCTCTCTGGTTGACACAGTAAATCCCTCTTCTCCCCCCCCCCCCAAAAAAAAAAAAAAAGAGTAAAGCTGCGTCGACGGGAGGGCGTTTCCTTTTAACACAGCCCAGTAAAGATGCCACAGTAAGTGAAAGTTAGCAATTCAACGGGAGATACACAACCTACGTACTGAAACTTGCGTATCTCCCGTTGACGTCACCAGCCTCAGTAAAAATTCAAGGTACTTTTTGCAACTGCCAATTATGTGGGAATTCTGATAGTTTTATCTGAAACACTGCCCCTCTGCTTACACAGTGCCTCATCTCACCCTGCTGAGGGATTGGTTCAGTACTGAGAGGGAAGAGTACCACTCATTGATCAAATATTACTTCTTGTTATAACACCTTTTTGTAAATCTTTCCTCCAAGTACCTACCTTTCCCAAACTTGCTTAGCTTGCGAGATGTGACAAGACCATAGTACCAAGTAGGTAGGCTTCTTAGTCATTTAATATATTTTATAATGAGCTGCTGGCACATTGCTGTGTCTGTCTAGACACTTTTTTAATGTTACACTTTCTGAATAGGAAACAATCTAGATTTGCTTTGGAAGCTCTCAATGCTACAAATTTTGGTGCCAATTTATCCCCTTTAAAACTGTTAGTGAAGATTATTTCATATTGTCATCTTGTGTTACATTTACCATGTGGTGGCATTATTACACATAGTGGCAAACACAGGAATAAAATACTTGCCACAGTTGTGAGGATTATGTTATTGGGATTCTAGCTGCCAAACACCACCTTGTAAGAATGGGAGAACAGACTTTTGTTAGGTAGCTAACCCTCTCGTCTTCCCTGTGCTTTGGAAATAGAGTTCCATACACAGTGGAGAGACTTTAGGCTTCAGGGGTAGGTGGCTTTCATAAACACTCCACTTGCTGCAACAGAGACTTGGGCTCCAGGCCTTTTGTACCTTTTTTAAAATCATCCTCTTCCTGTCTCCATGCCTAATCCTAGCCATTGAAGTTTTAGGCCTGGGCGTGAGGCAACTTCTTATTGCCAGACTCCCTGTCCTGTCATCATCTTTCTAGAACTGACATAAATTCCCAAGAATTTCCATGTTTCACAATGGATTGGTTTATTGCTATAAGACCTGATGATTTGTAAATTGCGTTCAGGTGACACCTCCTGGTTATAAGTTTCAAGTAATAAAACCCTTAATTTAATGCTACTTATTCATAGACATATGAAAGGAGAAATTATTCTCAGCCATTTAACTTACCCATGTTTCAAGACCAGAATCTTAGAGATTTTTAAAATAAACTCAATAAAGAACGTATATGATGCCATGTTTGGGAATGTAAAACCTAAGTCAAATTCAGAGTTGCTTCCTTCAGTAGCTAGACTTCAGGCACATCTGCACAAATATTAAAGTGTAAAATTAACACCACATACAACAATACATGATAATACTTAAGGGCTCAGTTAAGGCTAAAAACTGAGTATCTTGACTTCAGGATATCTAAATTCTCAACCAAAGTATTGTATTGGGGTGTTTTGGGTGTAGCATAGCTGAATGTTTCTTTTAAAGCCTCATTAACTAAATTAATCTGATTTTTCTGATGAGCAGTGCTACACTATGTATTGTACTTCACTAAAGCAGCTCATTAAGTATTGGTGCAGTTAATCATTTGTCAGAATTTCCATTTTAATCCTCTAATCCTCCACCTAGAATTAGGCAGAAAGTCTCATGGCAATATTCTTGTTTTGAAAAATACTGATTTATTTTTAAAAACCAAATGTCTAAAAATAACAATCAAGTAGGGTTCCAATGTCATAACCCGAGCAAATGGCTTGACCCCAAACCAGGGAAAGGGAAGCCTGCTATAGACGCTCCTTTTTTATGTCTCGCCACTACCACCTTTGATCTGTTGGTTTCCAAAGTAGTGGAAGGGAAAATGTGGGTCCTAGAAGTTGAGGAGAGCGGCTTTAAGACTTACTAATGCTCCTGGTAAAATCAATGGCAAACTTCCATTGATTTCAGTGGGGTTCTTTGCAAAATAAAGTATGCTGTGGGAAAGAAACATGATTTGGCTTGCTTGAGTGTGTTCTAGGATCTTTTCTACAGATTAACCAGAGATTTTACGCATCTTTATTGCACTGATGTTACTGACATATTGCAGAATATCCTTTGTGATTGTCACTGTGGACATGCAATTAAATATGGTGTAATATGCAATCAAAATAAATGCCTTTCTTTAATTATTTTCTCTTTGCTTCTGTCCTACAGTTGATGACAGTGCCATCTTGGATTGTCAGTTCAGTGAATTTTATCACACTCCTCCAACAGGGTTTGAAAAAATACTTTTTGAGCAGCAAATCTTCTGAATGTCTTCATACTGAAAACTTGCACCCCTACACTGTTACAAAGCTTTTGCCATCTGAAATAAAGCTTCACGTTACCTGTAAGAAGCACATCTGTATTTTTATTGTGACTCTTGTCTGAAGAACCAATATGTTAATTGCAACACCAGAGAATTGTGTTACAGGTGGTAGTTTTTGACAACTGTTTTGTGATGTGAAAATCAGTGTTTTGGGGCAGTTTTTTTCTGATTTGTATTTGATGTAAATGGAAACTAAAGGGTATAATTGACAGTATTAAATGAACTTCTGGTTTCAACTTGAGCTTTATAAAGGAAATAGTTATTATACATGACAGTATGTTTCCATAAAGCTACGGAGGTAGATAGTTGTCTCGTGACTTTTCTGGTTCCTTCCCACTCAGAAGTTATGTACCTTGTCAAAAGAGCACTGTGCTACTAGTCTGTTTGAATTGCAATGTCCTTGTTCTGCACAATGACTAATTATATGATTAGCAGCTAGCTTGGTTTTTTTCTTTTGAAACATGTAACTTACCCATTTCTAGTTCTTAAACAGCTAATATTCCTATTGAATTTATATACATTTCATAGTTTTTCATTTGCTTTAAGTGTGACAAATAGAGCACTTTTTGTTACTTTGTTGAATGTAAAAAAGCAAACCCAAACACCTGGTGTATTTATTAAGACCATCATGCTGTGTTACTCTGGTGGCAAAGTAGGTACACATTGTTCAGCTGTGATGTATACCAATGGCAGGGAAGGTACGTTGGTGGTTATGATGAAGCTTTACATCTAAACTGTAAATCAGATTATTCTTTGTGGAATATTTTATTTAAATGTTTTTTTCTGGAACCAGTAATAAAATGAATAATGGTTAACATGCTGTTCTAACACATGATTCCCAGAACTATAAAGGATCAGGTGATTTTCTCTTGTCATGTATGCAGTATGCTTTCTAGTCATATTTTTGTAAAGAAAATCTTTCTGTAGATTCTAATGTGTGTGTGTGTTTTTAAAAACTTTTAGTAAGATGATTTTGGCTGTCCATGGACTAATGCTCTTGTATGATGAGTGAATGCTGCGATGACTTTAAATAGTTGAGGTTCTTTTATTCTGAAGTTTTCAAATACAGCTGACTTTCTCTAAGCCTCTCACTGCATAATTTACTGTATTTGTTGAAAGACTCCTTGGCCTCAAACGTCCAGCTTTTCCTTTACTGTGATCTCCCAATGCTGAAATTGACACAGCAACAGATGCCATAAAGCAGAGCTGCTCAAATCTGGAGGAAGATGCCTCTTCAGTAGTATAGTATAAGATTAGGAGCATTTGGTTGTTTGGGAATTTGGGTGAGAATGGAGAGGGTTAATGCTCTTCCCTGAAAACTTGTAATATTAGCCATTGTTGGAGGCAAGTTCAAGGCTATGTTGAACATTCTTTTTGGGCACGACCATGTGCCATATAGCAACTGAAACAGCTCATGATATTTCTGTAATCAAACTTGTCAACTTTTGAAACTAGAAATCAATATATCTGAGGGGTTTTGTGTCTGGGATGGGGCGGGAAATGTGTCCATTTTCCCCTCTTGATATTTATTGAGTGATATGTCCGTGGTCCTTTGTGCTATGTGAAAGAATGGGAAGGGGAAAATGAAAGCCTTTGATTGAGAAATAAACTGTTGCTAATGTTCTTGAGGGGAGGGAGAGGTATTTAAAGAAATTATAATCACTGTATCTAACTTAAAAGGACAAACAAATGTGTTTTTAATTTTATTAAAGAATAATTAACATACAGGAAGCTGCCATCCTGAGTCTGATGTAGAGTAAGACAGAGAATCCAGGTCCTGTTTGAAGACAGTTGTCTTCATAACTGTGGAATTCTACTTTTAAAATGTTTTGATCAATTTAAGTGTTTAAATTAGCTGTTAAATTGACCAAAAAAATTTAAGAGCTTACCCTTACAGCTTAGAAAGTTGCTGATTTGCCATTATTTTAAATGGGATGTGACTTCTCTATCCTATTGTAAAATATAACTTTTCTTCCTATTATAAAATAGCAGCTCATTTCGTTGTAGACAAACGCATTGAGATGCACTTCAGTACTACGTGAAGTAATGGAGACGTTGCACTTGCTGTTTGTGTCTCTGTCAATACATAGAGTGAACTTTTTACTTGCTAACAATTTTAAAGTACTTTGCAAAAGTGGGTGATACTGTTAACCCATTTTACAGGTGAGGAAACAGGCACAAAGATTAAGTGACTTGGCCAACATGTCAGTTGAAGACCTATAACTAGGAGGACATTCCCAGTTTCAAGCCTGGTCCAGTGAAATGGGCTGTACGGACACTTCTAAAAATTGTTCTGATAATAAATTTTTAATAATGTTAGCTAAATATTTACCAAGTAGTAAAGGGGTTAACCAGAAAGAATCATGGTGGTTTAATTGCAAATGTTAAGGCTTTTCCATTAATTATTGTTTGCACCCATGTTTGTTTAACCTTTGAATGTTCTGACATAGGCAGCCTTCTGCAGCAATGTTTAACGCTTTATGCTGTATATTTTCTGGTCTTTGGCAGCAAAATTTGCAGTCAGAAGGTCTGTTTATCCACTACTAAATAGGCTTTCCAGAGCATATAATCCAGTTTGCATGTTTATCAGCAGCATTCTTATTTATACAGTATGATAGCCGTGTATGGTATTTTGCAGATAAGTAAAATGAGGCTCCTATTTAAAGGATCTTAAAATCCGAAGTAGACAGCATAAAACTAGGAATGACTATTGAGGAGAGGGATGGGAGGTCAAAAATTGTAACAATCAAGAGATAATGTTAAGTCTGATCTAGGTCTGATACAGATGTTTGCAGTGAATAATTCAATTAATTGAACCCCGGTTTCTGTTAGTAAATTACCCATGATTTGATTTTTACAAGTTTACTCATTCAATGAAAAGTTTATCCAAACGTACTTCATCCTCTATGGACTGTCAAAGAAGAGTTTGTTGTTCACGCTTTGCATTGGGTCCTTTGAGTTCCATGAGTTGCTTATACTCCCAAACCCACACAGAGCCTTCAAAGATAGTTTAGCAAACCTGGAGCCAGTGCTCCTGTGAATATGTACCCGAATCAGAGTATTCATAATATTTCCCCTTTATGCAAACTTTCCTGGGAACAAAATGCTACTTACACTTCTGTGTTCAGAAAAGCAAGGAAAAGAGGTCCTGAATATGATTGGTGTGAATTCCTGAATTTTATTTAAATGAATGCTTATAGCTATTTTTGCAGTGTTATCTCACTCTCCTGTCTGTCCACACTGTGTTGATTCCTCTTTTCATAACTGCAGTTAATTAAACTGGAGATTGAGATTACAGGGATTCACAAGAGAACTCTTCTGTACTCATATTCATCTGCATTTTTTTACACTGTAGACTGAGCAGTCAAAGTATCCAGATCCATATGCATTTTTGATTTACCTACATCTCTAGTTGCCATTCTTTTTGGCTTTGTATTAACTAAAAATTGAATTTACATTTCCTTTAAGTCGCTTAGGAAAATGTTGAATAATAGCTGCAGTTTTGAAGTGAGGATTCATTAGATAATATTTTGGCCAATTTAACATTGTGGGATCCCAGCTAGCAGGAGCTTTGATTGGCATTTATTGATAAGACTTTATAGCTTGACCACTTGGCCTGGCAATTTCCACCAACTCATCTACATTTTGCCAAAGTTTATTTTGGCCCAGATACCTGTGTGTTTTTGGCATAAAATCCTCTCCAACCAGCTAGTGGAACAGTTACCCAGTATAACACTTTTTTTCACTCATGAAAAGAACACAAATCATCCAGTTCCAAGTTCAGATGTTTTAAGGCTAAAGGGAATTTACAGTTCCCAACAACAGAGATTTTAACATGTGCTACTTGCCAATAGTACTGGGTCATCCAAGAAATATGACTCAATCTTTGTTTCTTGCAACTAGGAGCTGTCTTTTCCGCTGAACTGCCAGAGTTTTCCATGGAAGTGCCTTGGCATCCACTCTTGCTTGCATTGTGAATATAATCTTGGGTTAGACTGTGTGATACAACCATATTATATTTTTTTCTTAACTGGTCCTGGAAGTAGAGAGCAGTGAGCTTAGATTTGTTTATACAGCCTCTTGTACTAAAACGCTGGAAAATAATGGCTATTCACTAGAGATTTCAAGGTACTTTACTGTTCCTTAAATCTTATGTCACAGCCCACCTCACTGATCACATCATAGGACATCAAATGGCTAAGCAGCTCTTCTTCCTCGTGACTGGAAAGTGTCAGACTTTAGGACCTTGGGGGAGATGCAGATTTATTCTGCAGACTCATCTTGGCAGCCAGATCAGGCAGGTTTCTTGAGCTCCAACTCAGGACTATAAAAAGGCTCTGAAGGAGAGCTAGAAAGTGCAGTTGAAGATCAGGGAAAAAACAGCTCTGGTATGAGCCAGCTCAGGAAGAAATTAGGGCTAAGGTTTTAGGCTTCCCCAGGTTGATGCCTTTTATTAAAGCTCACGATTGCACCACTGCTTCACTTCCTTTTTTTCTTGGTTAAATGAACCACCTCTGAAAAGCACAATTGAACATCTCTAGTCTCAAGATCTTTCAACCCTTTCTGCTTTCAAGCTTTTGTATAGGAAACTTTGTTATCTCTGATGTCAGTAATCTGTTATTTACTGCCTTTAGTCCCAAATCTATTCTCATTGTGTGAGAGAGGATGGAAAGGGAGCTAACCTGGGACTTAGGAGACTCAGATTCAATATTTAGTTGCACTACAGGCCTCCTATGTGTTCTTGGACAAGTCATTTAGGCCCAAATTTTTAAAGGTATTTAAACATTGCTCTGCTCAGCATTGCAAGACCCAGGTGACTTAGATGTCTGAATCCCATTTTCAAATGCAGTTTAGGACCCTAAGTCCCATTGATTTTCAGTGAGACTTGGACTTCTAAGGGTATGTTTGTACAGCAAAGAAAAACCCAGGGTTGGCCCATGCCAATTGACTGGGGCTTGGGCTATTTCATTGCTGTGTAGACTTCCAGGCTTGGGCTGGAGCCCAGGCTCTAGGGTTCTGTGGGGTGGGAGGGTCTCAGAGCTCAGGCTTTAGCCCAAGCCCAGAAGTCTACAGAGCAATGAATCAGCCCTGCAGCCCGAACTTGAGTCGGCTGGCATGGGCCAGCCATAGGTTTTTCTTTGCTGTACAGACGTACCCTAAATCACTTCTGAAAACAGTGTCTCAGTTCCCCATTTTACAGATGGGGATAATAGCACTTCCCTACCTAACAAGTGTTGAGGATACATATATTGAAGATTGTGAGCTGCTCAGATAGTACAGCGATGGGAGCCATGTAGATACCTTAGTCTGTTTTGTTATTGATTTCTTTGGGAGGAGGATTGGGTCCCCGCTAAGCTGTTTCCCTATTTCAGAGCTGGTTTAACTTAAACATTTTTCCAGCTACTTGTAAAGTTATATTTCACCATAATGTATTAGGCACATTCCTTGCTTTATAATTTGATGAGTGTGGATTGTTAGCTCCAAATTTACTGACTCACTTAGTAATTTGCAGTGTTGTTGTAGCCATTGGTTCCAGGATACAAAAGAGAAGGTAGTGAGGTAATATCTTTTTTATTGGATCTACTTCTGTTCATGAAAGACAAGCTTTTGAGCTCCAAAGAGCTCTTCTTCAAGTCCGGGAAAGATAATCACTGTCACAGCTAAATACAAGGTGGAACAGATTACTTAGGCTTGACAGTTAACAAATGTTGCAGGAAACCATTCAAAAATCTCTTGCGCACCTATGTGGCATCTGCAGAGCAACATTCTGTAGATGCAGCTGTAGGTCCATAAGCCATATCAAGGCTTCCTCTGACGTTGTGGATATCGTCCAATGCGCTTTTGAATCCATATATGGGGCACTGCATTATTGTGTGTTTGATGGTTTGGATGTTCTCACCACAGTCACATAAAGGGGAGTTTTTGATTTTCCACTTGTATATCAAGTAGTTGCAGCTTCCATGGTTTGTTCAGATGTGGTTCATTGTAGTCCAAAGTCTGTGTAGCAGATTGAAACTGGGAGGGCAGTTTGTTGAGTCAGTAATAATGTGCTGCTTTGAAATGGTAGATGAGTTCCAGACCCTTTGCCATTTCTTGGCCAGATCCAGAAACATGAGGTGGTCATGCGGTCCATCATGGTGTTTACAATTTCAGGCACTGTTGGGGGTATATTATCCATAATCTAATGGATGGGAAGTTCTGGATAGTCTTCGGCACACACAAATTCTTGTGCTATATCTCAGTGATAGCTGGAGTTTTGATGTTTGCCAATACAGAAAGCCACAGTAGAGGTTGATTTTAAAGTTCCCGTGATGATTTAAGTGGTCTGATTCAGCTGCCTCGCCACAAATTGAGTATGGCAGCTTCTTGTCCACACCAGTATATAGTACTCGGCCCTGGTGTACTCAGTTGCAAAGGCCAAGTTTGTAGCACTGGGGCAGCTAATCCTCAGCTTGGTCCCACTAACTTTTGAATAATATTGACATGAGTCTTTGCTTTGCATTTAACTTTACTTTACTGTTCATAATGAAATGGGTAATTAACATCTCTGCAGTCATAGGATAAAAGAGTTTGGGCATGTCTACATTGCTGCAGCGGCAGCCATTGATGCAGTGGCATCGATTGAACGGGTCTGCGTAGACCCAGTCAGTTGATGGGAGACTGCTCTCCCGTCAACTGAATTAGTCCACCTCCCCAAAAGATGGAACGCAGCGTTGATGGGAGAGCATCTCCAGTCGACATAGCATCATGAAGATGCCGCACTGCATCTTACATAATGTACTAGCATATCTCATATCAACCCTGCGTGGCAGTGTAGACTAGGCCTAAATGTAATGATGATGTAATGAGGCAAACTAGTGTCTGAGTCTATGATTTTTGGTGTCTAGCAGAGATATGAATTTAAGCTCTCAGCCTTGTCTTTTGAAGGTGTTGTGCAGTTTTCCATTGAGGATGGGGACTGATTTGGGGATTGGGCTAGATGACCTCCTGAGGTCCCTTCCAATCCTATCTTCTGTGATAAGACAGATATGGAGTGATCGTTTTGTGAAATAAGTTTGCACACATGGGCATTACGGCGTTGTCTCATTTGTCTGTGCAAGTTCATTCGAGAGTGTAGTGATTGTCTGTTTTCACTAATATAGTTATTATTTGGGCATTTGAAGCACTGAATGAGGTACATCACGTTGTGATAGGCATGTGTAGGACCCATGGATCTTGCAAGATGTGTTGGGGTTTTGGTTATTGTAGCAGTGGAAATATGGCTACAGGTTTTGCATCTGTTGTTCTGGCAGGGTCTGGTGCTGCTTTGACTTGCTATATCCTGGCCTGGGAGGAGCTTGCTTCTGATAATAGGCTTGATGAGGCTGTGGGGAGTTGTAAATGTTCCCCGGCATGGGCAGGGGTGGTGGCCCTCCCTCACCGTCAATCTCCGAGGGAGGCCACACCTCCTGGCCCCTATGTCCTGTGGGGAGTTCAAGCTAAAAGGGGGGAAGTTAACAGTTCCAGGCCTCTTCGGCCCAGCTGGGTAATCGCACTGTCCTGGGCCCCACAACTCTCAGGTGGGGTAATCCAGAAGTTTGGGGCCCGGCCCCACAATCAGGGCTGGCAGGCCAGGTAGGTGGCTTCGAGCACTCTGCAGGGCAAGCACACAGTTCAAAGCCCAGGCCTTCAGGCAGGGCAGGTAGGCAAAGGTGGAGTAGTCTCTAGCCCTCAGCAGGGCAAGTTAACAGTTCACAACTTAGGCTCTCAGGCGGGTCGAGGCCCGCCGAGATACATGGGAGGTAGCCCTAGGAAGGGCAAGCAAATAGTCTAAAGCCTGGCCCTTAGGCAGAACGGGCAGGCAAGGCCACTAGTCTATAGTCCTTGGCAGGGCACACAAAAAGTTTACAGCCCCGGCCCTCAGGCAGGGTGTGCAGGCAGGGCCACAAGTTTCTAATAGTATGTAAGGCGATCACCCCAAGGTCGGGGCAGGAATGGTGAGGGGGACGCAGGCCCACTCAACTCTGTGTCACAGCCCAGAGTCCTGGCAGCGATAGGGTGTCCCGTCACTGAATCAGCAGTGCTCCAGCCGAAACATGCTGTCTCGGTTATAGGCCATAACACAGGCATCTGGCTTCCCTAGGCTCCTTCCTTCCCCGCTTTCCCTGGAGTACCTTGTTCCCCAAGTCCCGCTCAGTCTCCTTAGGGGACTCTGCCAGGGGGAGGTTCCAGAACCCTTTGGCCTTGTCAATCAGCAGCAGGTCCAGCAGCTCCTTGGGGCCATCCTCAGATGGCAGCTCCTCCAGGTTGCAAGGCCCAGGGGTCTCCTCTGGCTCACAGGGCTCAGGTAGCTCTGGCAGATCCTCAGCACCAACCAGTTAGCAGCCCTGGCAGTCTCTCCTCAGGGCAGTAGTCCAACCCCCATCCCAAGGGAAAGACATCCTTCTCCCTCAGTTGCCTTCTCCCAACTGAACTGGAAGGCCCGCCCTTTATACTTCTCCTTCCTGTCCAGCTCTCTGCTTCCTGTCAGGTGGAGGTGGACTTCCAGGTTCCGCCCCCCAGAGGGGGTTTGGCCTTCTTTCACTGTCAATCTCCGAGGGAGGCCACACCTCCCAGCCCGTATAGTGGTTGTTTGCTGGCCAGAAGAGGGATTTAAGAAGCTATTTCTTTCAGGATGTAGTCCCCATCAAGTATGGGTTGATGTTGTTTGATGGTACCCCCTATGAGTTCCAGTGTGGGATGGTAGGTGACAACAAGGGTATGTAGTCAGTGTTTTGTTTTTTTCCCTGTATTGCAGCAGGTTCTCTCACGGAGTTAGGGTGGCCGGTTCCGTGGTGTGATCTGCTTCTCTTGTGAAGTGTCTGTGTTAAGCGTGTCAAGATGTGTATCTCAGACTTTCTCTTTGGAGCATATTCTGTGGTATCTGAGTGCCTGGCTGTAAATAACCGATTTCTTGGTGTGTCTGGGTCGTTGGATCTGTGAAGGTAGGTCTGGTGACCCACGGGTTTCTTGTATATAGTTGTCTCTAGGGTTCCATTGCTGATGTTGGTGTGGGAGTGTTCTAGAAAGAATTTGATAGGTGAGGGGTGGAGGTTGTTGAAATTGTGGTGGAAATCTGAGGGAGTATCCAGCGGATGACAGTATCATCTCAGGTATATCATTGGTTTTGTGTTGCATTTTTCCAGAAATTCTTCCTCAAGGTAGCCCAACAAGAGGTTGCCATAGTGGGGAGCCATTTTAGTGCCATGACTGTTCCCATAGTTTGGACAAAATGTTTGATTATTGTAAACTGCTGCAGTAAATATTATATATAATCAGGAGAGTTGGTGAACCAATAGTCTGATGCAGACTTCCGGTGTGACTTTTGGCAAGTCATTTAAGCAGTGCCTCTTTCCCTTCTGTAAAAAATGGAAATTATAATACTTCCCTCACCCTTTGTCTTTAGACTGTGAGCCAGGGATGTCAAACTCATTGTAGAGAGAGGGCCAAAGTCCATTTTTAGTTATCTTCTGGAAGCTAAGCTGTACATTCAGGCCTCCATCCTTCCCTCACTCCACAGCGGATCTCCCACTGAGGACGATGAGAGGTTAGTACAAATATACAGGGTAGAGTTTAACTTTACGTAACAGCTAGACACTTAGCTATTTATTATATCACTCAATGACAAAATAGGCTCCCCTTTAGGCTCAACTTTATTTGCCCGTGTTTCTCTTCCTCCCTTGTCCTTGTGAGTCTCCTCTATCCTTCTCTCTTCATCTCCTTCCCTGAAGCAACTCCCCAGTTCCTACCTCCCTCCCCCCGCACTTCACTCCTGCCCCTTTTACCTCTCTATCAATTACAATGATCAGTGATTAAATAGTTAATGTTGACACTAATCATTGGGCTTTAGAGTGCACATTCCAATCCGATTAATAGGGAGCAGGGGAGGTCAGCCTTCTGAGTCATTGTTTCAGGCTGCTGGCAGCCTCAGACAGAGCATCGGTTTGCACTTGCTTTGCATTTGGAAGTTTTTCTGTGTTAACCATGAGGCCTAAAAACCTAGGGCCAAATCTTCAGCTGATGTAAATTGGCAAAGCTGGGCTGATTTCACTTGACTTACACTGCTGAGGATCTGGCCCTTATTTATTTGAATGAAAGCTGAGATTCTGCACACTCTGAATATGTTCTTGTCACACTCCCCACCCAGGTAAAACTCCCATCTGGCTGGACGCTCTTCAAAGCTTTTGTGTCTGGAGCCCACTTCACTGGACCCCATGTGCTTTAAGCCTTGTGAGTAAACAGAGTCCTGGCACTGCCCCTGGCTTGGGGTCCCTAGGCATACTCTTAGGGTTCAGATCCTCTGAACCCTCATAAGAGATGGGACCCCTCAGTCCAACTGCATAGTTCTGGGACTAGGGCTCACCCCTCAGCTTCTGCCGTAGCTTAGCCTCACCCTTTCCCCCGAAATCCAGTCAGATGGGCATGCTGGGTGGACAGTTTAACTCTGAGGGAACATGACCATGAAAGCCATCAGACATTGCACATGAGTCTGAACACCTTTACCCTTTATTTAGCAGCACAAGCAATGCACAGCTCTAGACAAAACTATAAACACCTGTACACATTTCCCTGCCTGATTCCTCACCACTTTGGAGAGTTCCATGGGCCTGGGCAGAGTCTTCTGGAGAGTCCAGGTTTCTCCTCCTTCAGCTCATGGTTTCTTTTTTAGAATCATGGAAGGTCTTTCCTTCTGTAGGTCAGCTACCTTCCTCTAACCTTAGCTGGTCCCACAGTTGAACAGAACACATCTGCTATGAAAGCCTGTTCCTCTCTTCTGCCCAAAGTTTTCTGTGTCTTGCTCTGTGAGTTTCTTGAATTTATATGTCCCCCTACCAACACCTGGTTTCTGCTGCTGGAGATTTTCCACTCCCCACTTCACCAATCCTCTGCAAAGAAACTTGGTCAAAGTGGTTTCCCTGCTCAGGCATGCTCCTTTACATACCTGTTGTTCAGTCAGAGCACAGGACTTGAACAGAGGTCTCACATCACTGAGTGCTCGAATAACTGAGCAATGGGATATTCTGCTGTGGGTCTCAATCTCTCCTGTTGAAGCTGTTCCACTTTGGATGAATAATGAAAGTCATTGGTGTGGGGGGGACTGGACTTTGGGTCTTCCACATCCCACCTGGCTGCTCAAATCACCAGGCTATAAAGTCCTTTCTTACTCTGTAGCTCAATGACTTGTTAATTATTTATCCAAAGTGGAGCAGCTTCAACAGGACAGATTGGAACCCAAAGCAGCATATCCCCACAGCTCAGTGGCTAGAGCACCTCTCCTGAGAGATGTGGAAGAAACCTGTTCAAATCCTTTCTTCCCATCAGGCAGAAGGGGGAATTGAATAGGAGTTTCCCACATCACAGCCGAATGCTCTAACTACCTGGGCTAAAAACCATGCTGGACATCCCATTCCTGGATTTTGAATGGGACCCAAGCCAGTCGGCATGCTCAAAGGCCACCTACCAGATCAGGCCCTGCATGTGAGATAAATATGTCTCTGCCTATCTCCCCCTGTTTATGATTTGCTCTGGGGCTTAGGCAGGAGATAGGCATCTGAGCACCAAGAATGAGACAGAAACTTAGGTGCCAAGGGAACTTTTACAGTGGAAATTTAAGCACCAAGTGTGTTTAGGCACCTACAGGGTTAGGCAGCAGCCAAGTTGGAGATATGGATTGCTATGGAGCCTAAGACTGAGATTTAGGCACCTAAATCTGGGGTTTAGCATAAGCACCTTTGTAGACCTCGATCTTTGTCCTGTGCAAGGAAAGGTTTTGTTAATTCAAATGAGGAAAATACATTTCACCTCCCAGTCCAGGCTGGGTTAGTTGTGTGGCAAATTTTCAAAAGTGGTCTCATGTTGGGTGCCAACTTTAGAGAACAAGAGACTGATTCTCAGAGGTGCTGAGTATGTGCAGCTCTGATTGACTTCAGCTGTAATTGTGGGTGCTTAACACCTCTGAAAATAAGGACGGAGGTGTCTCAAGCGAGGCTCTAAAGTTACCCAGAATTAGAAGCCACTTTTGAAAATTGGTCCTGTACATTGTTGGAAAGTTTGGGTCACAGGATTGGGCCTATCATAATCATGAATGGACCAGTATCTTGTCCAAGAAGTGAGATTTGAATTACCTGAGCATCCTTTCTAAGAGAAGGAAGTGGCACACCAAAAAAGTTACCACAATGCTTCATAGTTTAACTCTTCTTCTTTGGAAAGAGGGTCATGAAGTTGTTTTGACAGTTCTGACCCCCATCGCTATTTTTGGCAGCATTACCTTCATCAAAATACTGTAGTATTCCACAATACACCCCTAACCCTTCAGTGACACTGTAGGCAGAGGACCTGTCTACAAGGGAACTGGATTAACATTTCTAGCAAACCATGCACTTAAATGCAGGCTCCCTGCAAGGTTTTACTTTGACCACTTTAGCACATTAAAGGCTGCAGTACATAGCCTCAAAGATATTTAGGTTCCTAAGTCGTATTGAAATCAATAGAAGTTTGGTGCGTGAGTACCTGTGAGGAACTGGGCCTGCATGTCTTGTCTACACTACACTTTTCAACTGTCCTAGCTAACATGTTTTAACACCAAATCCTTTACGCCTTAGGGGTTGTCTATGCTCAAAAGGGTATAGCTATACACCAGTCCTCCTAATGTGGACAGAGCTTATACTGTTCTTTCACCGGTATAGTTTATACCGATTCCCCAAACAAAATAAACTGTAGAGGCAAAATGACTTTTTTCCCCAGTATAACTGTGTCTAAACTAGGGCTTTTGCCAGTATGACTATCAGTTAGGGGTATGCTTCCCTGCCTCCCCACAAACGCGCACACACTCCTAACCAACACAGCTATATCAGCAGAACTTTTAAGTATATATCAGGCCTGTCTAGATAAAGCCTAAGGTACACTCAACACAGTTTTGTGCTGGTGTAACAGAGGTATGGGGTGCAATTTTTACCACAATAGTACCATACTAGGTATATAAAGCCTAAGATGTTTTGTATTGATATAGCCTATACCCTCTCCTTATGGAAATAAGTTATAGTGGTATAAATACTCTTATTTTGGTATAACTATCCACAATGAGGGGTTTGTACTACATTAAGGCCATGTCTACACTAGCACTTATGTCAGCAAAACTTTTGTCACTCAAGGGTGTAAAAATAACACACCTCTGCGCAACATAAATTTTGCCAACATAAGCATTCGTGTTCACAGCAATATGTCAGCGGAAGACGCTCTCCCACTGACATAGCTACTGCCACTCATTGAACTGGTTTTATTGTGTCAACGGGAGAGCTCTCTCCCATGGACATAATGTGACTACACGAGCACTCTTATAGCGGCATCACTGTAAATCAGTACAGCAGTGCCGCTGTAAGCTTGTAAATGGAGACATGGCCTTAATTCTGACATAGTTAAAGTGGTACAACTTGTGTGTAGACAAGACCTAAGGGTGTTTATCAGCAGGAACAGTACAGTCCACTAAAGCTTGTTTTACACTTAATACTTAGGTTGAATAACTACAGCATTCGAGTGTGAAAAAATCCACACCCCGAAATGCCATAGCTATGCTAACCTAATCCCCAGGGTAGACACAGCTAGGTTGATGGAAGGATGTGTCTCCTAAACCCTTAAACTCAGGGTTTAAGAGATACATAGTGCTTAGCACAGGCTCTCTGTATAAAGGTGAATTTCACCCTGAAATGACTCTAGTAATATCAGTAATAATGCATACAGATTCAGGATCCTATATGAGTATTTTTATTTAAATATAGAAATGATTTTTGATACAGAGGGCTACCATTCACAATTGTAGCAAGTAAATAGCAAGCCTGTTTGCTCTCTGTGCTATACTGTTTGCATTTGCAAACAGCATTGCTGTTTTCATCTACATTTTAACAAATATTTCTAATCACAATGACTAAACTGGCATAGTTATAGAAAAATATCCCTTCATAAACTTTACATAATGCTACAGTAGAATCTTCTTCATTGGCACGCTGGGGGTAAGTGAAATATACAAATTAAGTGATGAGCCTGATAATCAGAGGTTTGTGGCACTGCATTGCCTTGGGAGAGAGCACTTTTATTTCGTGAGTCACTTTTTAAAAAAAGCTTTGTACAAAACATTTAAGAACTATACTGAGATACAATCAGTTCATTTAGTAGTCCATAACAGAGCACCACACAGCCTGAAGTGAACAAAGAGCTCCACTGTAGAAAATGAATCTCAGCAGATGCTAATTCACACCTGTAAAGTGCTGTGAATAGAGAAGTGATTGTAGAATTCTCCCTTCCTTCTCCCTCTGATTGACCATTAAAGGGATGAACACATTTGTAGTGATAGCAGCTTAATGACCCATTGAGAAAAGCTTTAAGTGGGAATTGATGCAGGAATGGAGAACGAGCCAGGGAAACGATGATTCAGTTCCTGAGGTGGCATCAAGAAGCAGTCTGGTTGCAGGAACCAGGGAAAGTGCTAGGAGCTTTGATTTTTGGCCCCAGCTACGCTATTAATATGAGTGTGCTGTACAGCACAGTTTTGCCTCTATGGTGTAGTAGATGTAACCATATTTAAGGAATCTCACTAAGGCTTTGACATATCAATTGTGTTCCTCTCTCAATCCAATTTGAAGTGTACAAACTCTCTTCTGGCTGTGTGTCCAGCCAATACATGCCCAGTGGGTGTGTGTGTGTAAAGGCCCTTAACTGGTCCTCAATCCTCAGAAAGCCCCAGCTGTGCTTATATCAAAGAGAGGCTCAAGCCATCATTTTGATCTGGATATGGAATCTCCCAAAGCCCTGGGTGTCCAGATGCAGGGGCAGAGTTGGGCAAAATTTTCCAGTCAAAACATACAGATAACACCAACATGGGAGGATTGCAAGCACTTTTGAAGTCTAATCCTGTTTCCAAAGAAGCTTGACCAATTGGAGAATTGGTCTGAAATCAACAAGATGAAATTCAGTAAAGACAAGTGCAAGGTACTACACTTAGGAACAAAAAATCAAATGCACAACTACAAAATGGGGAATAACTGGCTAAGTGCTAGTACTACAGAAAAGGATCTGAGTGTTGTAAATTGGAGTTATCTTGTTGTAATCTGAATATGAGTCAACAATATGATGCCATTGCAAAAAATAGGCTGATATTCTGGGGTGTATTAACATGAATATCATACATAAGACATGGTAGGTAATTGTTCTGCTCTACTCAGCACTGGTGAGGCCTCTGTCGGAGCACTGTGTCCAATTCTGGGTGTCACGCTTTCAGAAAGATGTGAATAAATTGGAGAACCCAGAAGAGAGCAACAAATACAATAAAAGATTTAGAAAACATGATCTATGAGGAAAGGTTAAAAAAACTGGGCGTGTTTAGTCTTCAGAAGAGACAACGGGGGAGGACCTGATAATAGTCTTCAAATATGTCAAGGGCTGTTATAAAGAAGACAATGATCAATTATTTTCCATGTCCACTGAAGGTAGGACAAGAAATAATGGGCTTAATCTGCAGCAGGGAGATTTAAGTTAGATATTAGTTAAAACTTTCTAACTATAAGGATAGTTAAACTCTGGAATAGATTACTAAGGGAGGTTGTGGAATCCCCATCATTGGAGGTTTTTAAGAACAGGTTAGACCTGTCAGGGATGGTCTTAGTCTACTTGGTCCATCTTAGGTGTGGGGAAGAAGGGCTGGAAGCTGGACTAAATAACCTCTCACAGTCCCTTCCAACCCCACATTTCTATGATTTTATGCCTTCAGGAACAAGCACAGAATAAATAAATGCAAAAATACTACTAAGCAAATAGGAATGGTCTCTTTGCATTGTGGTAGTTAACATGTATTGAGTCATTCCTTTAGGCTTGTAGGCAATATAAAGTTTACTATTTATAAATGGACTGTGCGATGCAGCCACTGATTATCATTAGACACATTGAAATAGAAGGACTAAATAAAGTTTCTACTCTACATCTGCCTATGTGCTGGATCAATAGAGAACCTAGTGTTCCATAATTTCTTAGTGCGATATATTTTTTTATCACAAAGAAGTCTGCCTTGTTTATTGGTCTCTCTGGTGACTAAACCAAAGTGAATCAACAGTGCATGCATTTATTTGCCTGTTTTTCTTAAATTTGTTAAAAGAACAAACTCTTTTCTATTAATTGCAACATATTCCTTCAGCTTTGCAATTTCAAAATGGAAAGATTGCTTAAGGGACGGCACAGGGATACGTATAAATCTGAAAACACATTGAATTCAGAGGGTGAAATAAATGCTCTTTCTCCAAGCAGTTCTGCATGGTTAAGTTTCCACTCGGACAATATTAATCTCATACAAGCTGCAATAGTGTCAGTCTGTAGCACAGATTCTAACATAAGCAAAGTAACAAAAACATACCAGCAAACTGCAACAGCTCTAGTACTTCTAACTGCCCTCTGCTCCTGCTGCCCTCGCTAGTGTTTTCAAATACGTGTGGCACTTACTTCTACTCAGTGGCAGAGCTGGTCAAGAATTCTTTGACTAAACATTTTTCCATTGGGAAATGCCGGTTTGTGAAAACTGAAACTTTGTGTGTGAAAGAGTCTGGTCTGACAAAACTTTTATCAGGAGATATTTCTCAGGGCCAGGATGGAACTTTTACTCAAAGCCAGGGCAGGCACCTGGGATGTGGAAGACGCAGGTTCAGGTCCCTGCTCCACAGCAGAGACCTGGACCTGTGGGCACATCCCAGGTGAATGCCTTAACCACTGGGCTATTAGCTCTCCTGAACTCACTTGCTCTTCATGAAAAAAAATCTGTTTCATTCCAACATGGAAAAGGAAAAAATTTCAAACATTTTCATGGGAGAGGAAAACTGTTTCCCACCCAGCTCTACTCATCGGTTGGCATTAGGAATGACAGCTGCCGACCCACCCCCCTGGTACCATCAACTCCCCACCCATCCTCCGTACACAGATGCACAGCAGAGCCTTGTGTGTGAGGTCCATGCTAGAGGGAGCAGTAGGCAAGCCAAGGCCCTGTGGAATGTAGCTAGTTTTGTCAGCAGTCCCCCCTAGAGTTCTAGGGATCTGCACTGTCACGTGGGCGTCCCTAGTAATTCAGCTCCAAAGGAGCAGCACTGACAGAGCACCGTGGGGGGTGCTCCTGGTGGCCAGAGCCGCTGTGCAGTTGGCCCTGGCCTCCCAGAGATCCACCATCTTTGGGAGCAGGCCCTGCATCCTTTTCCATGAGAGAGACATGGGCAGGACAACATGAGGGAAATATTGCAGAGGTTACTTCCTCCAAAGCCCCGTCCTGTGGCTTTTTATATGGTAGGGGGAGATCTGGCCCCTTGTCTCATTAGAACAGCTGGTGCACTAAGGCATTCCTATGCCTGTCTTCTATAAGTTATCATTACGTCTATAAGTTATCATTACTTCATTACTGGTGCCACTAGCATTCATGGAATCCATCCTATAATCAGCAAGGTGTGGTAAATATAAAGTCAATCCCTGCCCAAGGAGTTGAGATGCTAAAGACACCAATAATATCCTTCCCCCACTCTTATATTAAAAAAAAAAAAAAAAAAAAAAAAAAAAAAAAAAGTAAACCACTTTGTGCCTCAGAGTAAAAGAATATACATTGCATGGAGACACCCAACCAGTCATGCATACCCAAACCTGTCAAGTCTCAGGTTCATTGTGTGACTGTTGCATTGTACTGTTAGAATATGTGGCAAAACCTCCTATTTCTCCTGCTGTGTGTTAGTCCCATCCTCATCCCTAAACTCCTCTGCATCTTTCGCTGCTGAAACCTCCAAACAACATTTGAAAGAAGCATTGAAAGCTTCCCTCAAGATGTATTAAAATGATTCAAGTCGTATCTTGTTTTCCCTTTCCCACACTATGTATCTAAGATGGGTTCTAAAAACTGTCAAATCCTTTTCACCCCAAACAAAAAGATGTGTTGTAGCTCTTTGAAATGTATTAATATTCTGGTCTGATACTTAATCTTTTTTTTTTAATATAATTAAAATACTTGAGTCATTTTTTTTTTAAAAACAAATGAGATGTGTTCCAGCCTGCCTCTTTGTGGCGTAAGTGATGTGGTTTAGAATGTTCATTAGTGTTGTTTTCTTTTCTTTAAAATAAGTTGTTTGGACCAGATCCCCTCAGCTACTGTAAATCACTGTGGCGCCATGGATTTCAATGTAACCAGTTTACAGCAGTTGAGCATGTGGACCTCCAACTTTATTTTGGTTTCAGGTAAAGATGTCCCCATCCTTACCTTGGCATGCAAACAGTGACTGCAAAAAGTGTTCTATCCTGTATGTTAAAATAATGATTGTATTTATTTATAGGGCTATTGGCATGCATGCTGCATTTCAGACAGGTGGAAAGACAAAGGACCACTTTCAGAATGGCATTTAAGATGGCATAATTTAGACCTTCTTCTGGCCTCTTGGCATTTAATTAACTCCTGTTTAGAGTCTCTTAAACTCGCACCCCCTTACCAACATGGAATTTATACCTCCTTTGCATCACCTATGAATCTGACCTATTGAATCTCAGGATATCTGAGCTACTGTAATTTACATGCTGGAGGGCCAGAAGAGAGAGGTGAAGCGAAAAAGCAAGAAATAGGACAATATAAAGGTATAAATTAAAGTGGGCCACAAACTACTTTTACATACATCTTCTTCAGATGTCAAAATTACATACATCTTAGCATGTCAAAATCAGAAAAGCTAAGGCACAAGATGGGTAACACCTAGCAAAGGACATAAAAGGCAACAAGAAGAAAGTTCTATAAATACATAAGGAGCAAGAGAAAAACGAAGGAAAAAGTAGTACTTAGCGAGGAAGGAGAGTTAATAACGGACGACATCAAGAAAGCTGAGATGCTTAATGCCTATTTTTCTTCAGTCTTCACTAAAATAATAAATTGTGACCAAATATTTAACACAGTTAATATTAACTACAAAGGGGGAAGGAATGCAAGCCAAAATAGGGAAAGAACAGGTTAAAGAATATTTAGATAAGTTAGATGTACTCAAGTCAGCAGGGCCTGACAAAATTCATCCTAGGATACTTAAGGAACTAGCTGAAGGAATCTCATAATTGTTAGCAATTATCTTTTAGAATTCATGGAGGATGTGTGAGATCCCAGAGGACTGGAGAAGAGCAAACATAGTACCTATCTTTAAAAAAGGGAACAAAGAGGACCTGGGGAATTCTAGACCAGCCAGCTGAACTTCAATACCTGGAAAGATACTGGACCAAATTATTATGAGATCAGTTTATATGCACCTAGAGCCGTGATCTCCAAACCGTGGAGCATGCTCCACTGGGGGTGGGGGGAGGGGAGGAGAGGAACATTCAGGGGAGTATACGGTGGGGCCCGGGCCAGCCCCCACAGGGGATTGGGAGGGAACACCACACAGTCCCACTCTGCCCCTAGGCCAGCTCTGGCTCCAGCTGCAGTTCTGCTCCGCCCCCTGCTCCACCCCCAGCCCAGCTCTGACCTCATTCCCTCTCTGCCCCCAGGCCAGCTCCACCTTTAGCCCCAGCTCCTCCCCCATTCCCAGTTCCCCTGCCCCCAGTTCCACTGTCAACCTAAGAGCCTCTGCTGAGCCAACTGTGTGGTAATGGAGGGTGGGGCATGGACAGACTTTATTACTGGCAAGGGGGGGAGGGCGTGACAAGAAAAGTTTGGGCGCCACTGATCTAGAGGATTATAAAAAATAGCCAGCATTTCTCAAGAACAAATCCATGCCAAAACAACCTAATTTCCTACTTTGATAGGGTTACTGGCTTAGTGGATGGAGGAGGGGTGCTGTTGGAGGGACATATCTGGATTTTAGGATGGCTTTGGGGACAGACCCAGATGACATTCTCATAAGCAAACTAGGGAAATGTGGTCTAGATGAAGTGACTATAAGGTGGGTGCAAGACTGGTTGAAAGACTGTGCTCAGAGAATAGTTATCAATGGTTCGTTGTCAAACTGAGAAGATATCTAGTAGGTCCCACAGAAGGTCTGTCCTGGGTCCAGTATTATGCAATATCTTCATTTATGACTTGGATAATGGAGTGGAGAGTATTTGCATAAAGTCTGTGGATTGCATCAATCTGAGAGGGGTTGCAAGTACTTTGGAGGACTAGATTAGTATTCAAAAGGACATTGATAAATTGGAAAATTGGTCTGAATTCAACAAGATGAAATTCAGTAAAGATAAGTGCAAAGTATCACACTTAGGAAAGAAAAAAAATCATATCATTTTAACCTTACTTATGAAAAGATGCTGAACATGATTTGCCCTGGTCTACATCTGCAGCTTAACCTTATTCAGCTGCACACATTCCTGATACCCATTGTTAGCAATGGTTCACTTTCACAGTGTAAGAGAAAGCCCTCGAGACTTCAAAATGCCTACTTAAAATCCTACTGGCTGCCACTGTTCTTAAATATTGACTATTAAATATTACTAAATTTCCTGTCTGAGTACATGTGTGGAGTGGCATCTAATGTCATTTTAACATCATCCTTATTTGATAGAGTAGATCAATTAACATAAACGAGAAACACTTTTCTAGGTGGAGATGAACCTTTCTGTTAGGAGGCTAGGAATTGCCAGAGGGGATCGGACCCGAGATCTATCTAGTCCAGTGATACTCAGACCTCACTGGTTCAGGAGCCAAATAAGTGATCAACATTACCCAAAAGCCTCCTGACTGGTTATTAAATCACACAGTGTTTTAATATCATGTGCTTCAAAGAGCCACTTGCGGCTTGGGATCCTCAGTCTGAGTATCGCTGATCCAGTCCAATAGCTTTCCTCTGACACTGGTCAGAGCCAGATGCTTCAGAAGAAAGAGCAAGACACCCTGCAATAGGAGATGTGGGATAACTGACCTCCAGGGAATTTTCCTCCTAACCTGCAATAGTTAGTGCATGTGCCCTGAGGAAGGAGAGTTTATAGCCTTTTCAAAACTCTCACTCTTGTTTTTAAACGTATTACTGTTCTGACTGGATATTCTTGTTACCCATAGACGTGTCTGATCCTCTTTTAAAGTCTGCTAAGCTCTTGGTTTTAATGGCACATCTGTTTGCATGGGCCACAGTGGGTGGGCTTTTGAGGAGGATCAGGTTTTGGTTAGAGGTGGAGTTCTGTATTCTGACAGCAGTTTAATTTCATGTAACATATGGTGGGGGCACCTAGAGCCATTGGCAGATGTCCCCTCCCCTCTTTTTAAGTCTAAATAAATCAACATGCAGTGGCAATTAGTTTCCCAGGCTCCTTGTGTGTTTGAAAATGTATTTTTTCATCAGTTTTGAACTTGCCAGTTTCGTTGAATGTCCCCTTGTTGTCGTATTATGAAGCAGGGTGAATAGAAGCTCTCAGTCTACCTTCTCTAAAATGCCAGTGGCCACCTGGACCCCTGTCTGTACTACGCTCCAAGACTTGCTACCACTTCTACAGCTGTACCAGTGGGAAGTTTGAGCAAAAAGTCTAATATAGATCCCCCCTAAGCATCAGAGCCAGGACTTGGAGCCATGAATTCCTGCTTCACAGCACAGTGTCCCCATAACTCTCTTATGCCCTTGGTGAGATAAGCAAGCCCCAAGGACTCACTGAGAGAAAACGGCTCGCGTCAGAAGCACCTGCTTCAGTTTCTATTCTAAAGCAAGCCCATATCAGCCATGTAAATAATAGAGGTATATTTACAAGCCATTGGCAGTTGCATAGGAAGCCAGCTGTTTCTCCCAAGGGATTTGTCAGGATCCATATTGAATCCTAATTCTGATCAATGTCCTAAATAAAGTATTGTCAGTCCCAGGGAAAGGAATACCTGAACGTGATTTGGCACAAATTCCTCCCTCTCAGCTTCTCTGGGCTGAGGGAAAGCAGCTGAACCATAATGGTGGCTCAGCAACTAAAGCCCGGTGGTCTCTTTAGTTTTAAGAAAAAAACAAACTAACACAAAAACCACCCAAAGAATGGGAATGCATAAGAGGTCTAGCTGGGTCAGAAAGGGAGTTGGCATGTCATGTTACAAAAGGTAAGTGCTAATAAGAAGCAAAGATAGAGTGCTAGAAAATTAGACTTTGCTATGGTTTTGTTTGTTAACTGCATGAGAGCAAACAAAGCTGGTGATTCTGGACTATATTTTAATTTTAAAAATGTTCAGTCAGGAGAAACTAAAAATAAAACCAGAAACATGAAAGGCTTTTTAGCCTTGAACTTCTGCCAAATGAGTCTGGCCAGCTGGGCTGACCCTTGCCTTTCCTCCCAAACCTTCTAGTGTTAAGACAAACATTAGCACACCAAATAGTTAGAGAGGGAGGAAATCATAAGAAACAAAATAGCTGTCTCTTGCATTTTCTGAAGCAAAAGATATATTAACTAGAATGTCTTAAGTCTGTACTCCCTCCAGAAGAGAAAAGCAATAAAGAAATGATAATGTGTCTTATCTCCACTGAATGTAGATTTGCCTTTTTCCAATTTTCCCCATCTTTAACACTCATTGAGTTCTAAATAACTTAATATTTTCTGAAATTTCTATGCACAATCTTCAGCTCGGACTTGTGTAGCAATTAACTTCCCTTTACATCTCATTAGTGGTGGTAAAGATTTGAATTCTCAGACTTTTTCATGTGGCATAAACTTAGATGAAGCCGTTTGGAATGATAAGGGTCCACTATTAGAAAGTATTAATATTGGTCCCACATAGAGGTAGGAGGCAGCAGTAAGTAATTGTGCCCTCAGGATTGCCCTACCTTACACCCCATTTGCCATGGGCCCTGGCGGCAGCTGGATCATAGGAACTCCTTGGCCATACCTTCTCCCTCCCCCAGCACACCCTGAACATGTCCCTTGCACCAGAGGCTTCTATGAAGGGAAGGGAATTTAGAGTCTGCAGCTCTCTTTCGGTACCTGTTGGGAATTGCAAAAGGAGCACTGTTGCTTCCCGAGCACTCCTTTGAAGTTGAGTGTGGAGCTGCTGTAGCCTGCCTAGTTTCCCCCTCAACAAGGTAACAATGAGGTCACTTAAATAGCCAAGTCCTGGAGAAGCCAGACATTCTGCTTTACAGTAGAGTATCTCCCTTTTGTAAAGGCTTCTGAAAGGAGTACTTATACAGTGATTTAAAAGCTCTTATCTCAGAGCCCAGATAAAATAAAGTCTCACAACAAAAGTCTCTGGGTTCCAGCAGCAGCTTCTGCTACTGTTATGGCCTCAAGCTTCTCCACTGCCTGGAGAACTCTGCAGACTTTCCCTTGCTTGTTCAGGGTCACTCTGAGGCCTCTCTGCCTGCAGACCTTTGCAGTCCACTCAATATCTCTGCCCTAGGAGCATGGCTTCTACCTAGTTCAACCTCCCTGGGAGCTCCCTTCCTCTAGACTTTCCTTTCTGCATCAATGCAGCTGCACCACTATAGGGCTTAAGTGAAGATGCTCCTACGCCAATGGGAGAGAGAGCATTCCCGTCAGGGTAGTTAATCCACCTCCGCAAGATGCAGTAGCTATGTCAACGGGAGAAGCTCTCCTGCTGACAACACCAGGGTTAGGTCAGAATAACTGCGTCACTGAACGACATAGTTATTCTGATTTAAGTTTCTAGTGTAGACCTGGCAGGCCCAGCAGCTCCTTACTCAACCTGTGGAACTCTTTCCCAGAGGATGATGTGAAGGCCAAGACTACAAGAAGCTTCAAAAAAGAGCTAGATAAATTCATGGAGGAGAGGTCCATCAATGGCTAATAGCCAGAATGGGCAGGAATGCAAAACCATGCTCTGCGGTATCCCTAGCCTGTTTGCCAGAAGCTGGGAATGTGAGATGGGATGGATCACTTGATTACCTCTTCTGTTCATTCCCTCTGAAGCACCTGGCATTGGCCACTGTTGGAAGACAGGACACTGGACTAGATGGACCATTGGTCTGACCTAGTATGGCTGGTCTTATATTCTTAATTAATTGCCTTTCAGCTACTGAGGGAGTTAACTAGTGTGCCTGTGTTGACTCATTCCCTCCAATGGAGCCTGTCACAAGTAGGCTGGTCATCTGTATCCCCCAAAAGGGCCAGCCCGGTGATAGGCGCCAATGAATTGGGGTCCATTAGCCTTCCAAACCAAGGTTATCTGTTTATGAAACACACTGTCTTGCTGCAGAAAGGCCAAACAAGAGCTCTGCATTCTAGCGAGCTGAAGAACTGCTAGGGGAGGAGAGGGTAAAGAGAACAGCTCATGCAAATGAACTCCCTATGCCACCCACACCCTATAACCTGTGTCTTGGACCTGTTTTACCCTCCTTTCCCAGCGGTATTGGCTTTAAGGCTTCCACAATCCTAGAGATAAAGCAATCCCCTTCCACAGCCTTCTCTATACATTTTAATGCCCCATATTTCTGTATTTTCCTTATAACCAGAAAACAGAGTTGAATATATTCTGGGTATCCATTAAGGTAAACTTCACATGGTTAACAGTGTATAATATAAAAATCAATGTATAACAATGGATAGTTTTAATTTAATTTTAATTTTCCCTCATTCAGCCTATTTTCACTCCAGATATTTACTTTGTTCCCTTGATTGTCAATATTTTGAGAGCCAAATAAAAGATCAAAGTATGCATTCATAAATGCAAAAGGACTGTTATTCCAAATAAGATCAAAAAGGATATAAATAGCTTTCCAGAAAAGTATTTACAATTAAATGTTTTTGTGGGAAATAGGCAATTAAATTGACCATGCTAATGGCAAAGAAATTATGTTGGTTGAAATTAGTATATCCAAATTTGAAAATATTTGCTTATCAAGTGAAATAAACAATTTGCTGGGTAATATGGTGTTATCCAGACAGAGTATGGCTGGAACTATTTGATTATCATTATTTTCATACACATAGTGCCATAAGAGTCTTGGTTTGAACTTTTTGAATTAGTTATGTTATCTCTATTTTTAGTGCTCTCTGTACTTCAAGGTTCCTTTCTCAAATCCAGAGGAGTTCTAGAAAGATTTGAATCTGACATTATTTAGTCTTGTTTTCAGATCATACATTGAGTCTTAGGCCAGGTCTACACACCAAATTAGTGATGTAACCAAAGGTGTGTTTTGAAACCAGTTATACCAGCACTAAGCCCAGTGTGGGCACCCATCATTTGATTTAATCATAGTTTATATCAATTTAGTTTAGGTTGATTCCTTACTGACTTAAACTAAATAGGTACAATAGATAAAAACTGAATTAAGAGTGTCCTCACAGGGCTTTGTTTTTTAATTGATTTAGTTAAACTGGTGCATTCTTTAGTTAAATCACTGCAATGTCTATGTGAAGACCAGGCCTCAGGGCCCAATCCCATAACCTGTTTACGCAGGCAGACCCCTTTGCCTGCATGAAGTAATTGCTGTATCCAGGCCTTTCTGAGGTGCACAAGGTTGTGTGGACACTCCAATTTCAATCAGCTTTATTTCTGTTTTACTTACCTGTTGGGCTATGCTTACACTATTAAACCTATGTCATCATACCCCCCTAGTATAGATGCAGGGTATGCTGACAGGAGTTTTTCTGTCAACGTAAGAACACCATTTCCCTGAATGATGTTAGATGAGCTACGTTGACAGAAGCACTGTCAACATAGCTGTGTCTACCCTGGGGGTTTTGTCACCATAGCTTTGTTGCTCAGGGGGTGTCCTTTTTTCACACCCATCACCGACATAGCTATGCTAACATAAATTTTAAGTGTGTGGACCACAGCACAAGAATTGGTTTAAGCTACATTGAAATAAGCCACTCCTAAACGAAAGCTAGTGTCCGCATAGGGGTTTGCTCTTATTTACAATCACACTTTTGGTTAAAACAGTGCAATTTTTTTTTTTTATAAGCAAGCTCTTAGTGTCTTGTGCAGCCCTATTCTCTCCTGTCTGCTCCCACCCAGGGAAAGCCCCTCAATTAGTCTTAACATTATTGTAAGACTTTAGTTTATTTAGATTTATAAAAAAAGACAAACAAAGGAACAAAAATGTTTCCTCTCAACAAAGGAAAAAAAATGTTGGGGGAAATATCCCACCCTCCCAAAAAAAATCAACTCGCAAGCAACACCTTCCTAAATGACTACCGGAATCAGATTGCCTGGGGATCCCTTGATGATTTTATGAGATTACAAGTCAAGGATATATACAAACTATACAACTCTGAGCTAATAATGTATATGGGTGGCTGCCAGATATGAATCATAAAAGATTAGGGTTGGTAGGGACCTCAGGAGGTCATCTAGTCCAAAACGCTGCTCAAAGCAGGGCCAACCCCAACTAAATCATCCCAGCCAGGGTTTTATCAAGCTGGGCCTTAAAAGCCTCTAAGGATGGAGATTCCACCACCTCTCTAGGTAACCCATTCCAGTGCTTCACCACCCTCGTAGTGAAAAAATTAATCCTAATATCCGACTTAGACCTCCCCCACTGCAACCTGAGACCATTCTCCTAGTTCTGCCATCTGTCACCACTGAGAACAACCTAGCTCCATCCTCCCTGGAACTCCCTTTCAGGTAATTAAAGGCTGCTATCAAATCCCCCCTCATTCTTTGCTTCTGCAGTCTAAACAAGTCTAGTTCCCTCAGCCTTTCCTCATTAGGGGGCTGGAGCATGAGACTTATTTTTGTTGCCCTCGTCTGGACTCTTTCCAATTTGTCCACATCATTTCTGTAGTGTGGGGCCCAAAACTGAACACTATGCTACAAACGTGGCCTCACCAGTGCCGAATAGAGGGGAATAATCACTTCCCTCGATCTGCTGGCAATGCTCCTACTAATGCAACCCAATATGCTCTTAGCATTCTTCGCAACATGGGCACACTATTGACTCATATCCAGCTTCTTGTCCACTGTAACCCCCGGGTCCTTTTCTGCAGAACTGCTGCCTCACCAGTCGGTCCCCCATCTGTAACAGCGCATAGGATTCTTCTGTCCTAAGTGCAGGACTCTGCACTTGTCCTTGTTGACCTCATCAGATATTTTTGGGCCAAATCCTCCAATTTGTCTAGGTATCCTATCCCTACCCTCCAGGCTATCTACCGCTCCCCCCCAGCTTAGTGTCATCTGCAAACTTGCTGAGGGTGCAATCTACCCCATCCTCCAGATCATTAAATGAAGATGTTGAACAAAATTGGCCCCAGCACTGACCCCTGGAGCACTCCTCTTGTTACCAGCTGCCAGCTAGACATCGAGCCGGTGATCAATACTTGTTGAGCCAGATGATCTAACCAGCTTTCTGTCCATTTTATAGTCCATTCATCCAACCAACCCATACTTCTTTAACTTGCTGATAAGAGTACTGTGGGAGTCCATATAAAAAGCTTTGCTAAAGTCAAGATATGTCACGTCCACTGTATTCTCCAAATCCACAGAGCCAGTCATCTCATCATAAAAGGCAATCAGGTTGGTCAGGCATGACTTGCCCTTGGTGAATCCATGCTGACTGTTCCTGAACACCCTCCTCTCTTCCAAGTGCCTCAAAATGGAATCTTGAGGACCTGCTCCATGACTTTTCCAGGGACTGAGGTGAGGCTGACCGGTCTGTAGTTCCCCGGATCCTCCTTCTTCCCTTTTTTGAAGATGGGCACTATATTTGCCTTTTTCCAACCATCCAGGACCTCCCCTAATTGCCACAATTTTTCAAATATAATGGCCAATGGCACTGCACTCACTTCAGCCAACTCCCACAGATGCACTGCATCTGGCCCCATGGACTTGTGCCTGTCCAGCCTTTCTGAATAGTCCTGAACCTAAAGACTCAGTTATAGAAAAGACAAGAGCTCCCAGATAAAACTGGGTGGTTCAGAAGAATTTGGGACATACTCTAAAGTCCCATTGAGCACCGTGTGGGCACAGAGGTCTACCCATGTTGAGCTCATTGAAGGATTGTGCCTAAATGACTGACAGGTGGCTTGAGAGTGGTACCTTGCACCAAGCATGGCTTCCTCATTTAGAATTTGAGAAAAGATATCATTCAGATTCAACATAGAGACCAAAAGAATATTCATTTCTCTTATTATAGGTAAATTCCAATTCTCAGTGTATACTAAAGATAAAAGATGATTTATTTAAGCTTATTGGCTGGAATGTACTTATTGGACCTGGCTTTTTTGAGAGTGATAAAACTCTGTATATGGAAAGTATATTTCTTGATGATTTTGTGTTACTTTGTCACTCACAAACAAAATAAACAAAAAATGTTTTTAGAAAGTTTACACCTTTTCATTTTCTTGTTATAGCCATTTGCCACTTTCTGTCCCAGACCCACTATGCACCAGAAGAGGTCGTCATCATCATACTTAATTTATTCCTTAGTAAGTTCACCTAAATACAGACATAGTGAATAGTTCACTACATCATCCTCTAGGGGGAACCCAGTCTCCAAAGCCAGTCAAAATTATGAAAGGATTGTGTCATATAATTTAATGCCTATTATTAAATGCCTTTTCATTTAACCCTTGTGTAGTATTCTGCAGGAAGACGGGTCAATAATTTTAAGACACTGACATAATGTACACTCCAGCAATCTTCAAGGACACACTCATCTCTTTACAAAAATGGAATATATGATCCATGTCCAGTAAGGCTAAGCCTTATATATGCAGCTTTGTTCATTGGATCTACAACATATAAAAACATTCATGGGCACTGAAGTGTGTGCATATATATTAAAACATTAAAGTTAACAGGAATACAATGTTCATTGCTCCAGGAGGATGACTTACAATGGTTGGAGTAAACATACCTTTGAATTTCCTGCCTTTTCTGAAATTAAAAATCTCAGCTGTATAGCAGGGTAGCCACTTACCTTGGACACCAGTCTTGAGCTTTAAGTAAAATCCATTCAACTGTGTAGCATATCAAAGGCCTGCCTAATTTTCTTGGTGGCTGAAAGAAGGAAACGCTGCTGCTGCTGTCTAGAGAATCTTCTCACCTGTAAATGTGTCATCTACTCTTTGATAGCAAGGGGAGGCAGTGCTTGAGTCAAAAGGTAGAAGAAATCAGCAACCAGAAGACTCTTGCTATTAGGAGCAGAGACCCTGTTATCCAAGGCCCAGAGACAGCCAGGAGGAGGAAGGGTGACAAAGGCCTTGTCTACATGGGAAAATTGCACCAGTTTAATTTAAATCAGATTTAAGCCAATGTAGTTAAACCAGTGCAAAAGGCTGAATAGACACTTTTTGAATCCCTTCACTGGCTTCCCCTTCTATATAGCATCAAACATTCGCTTTCAAGGTCCTTCATAGGCATTAGGGTTATGATGCTATCATGGAGGTCACAGATTCCATTACTTTAATGGATCTCTGTGACTTCTTCAGCTTCAGCCCACCGCAGTGGTGGGGCTGGAGCAGCTGTCAGGCCCCACCTAGGAGCAGCAGTGGGACTGGAGCAGTGGCCAGTGGTAAGCCCCTGGGGCCAGAGCAGCCCCCCCCCCCCTTGGGGCCAGAGCAACAGCCAGCGGTCAGCCCCCGCCACAGGAGCAGCAACTGGGACTGGAGCAGTTCCAACTGTTAGTCCCCTGTCCCCGCCCTCCACCAGGATACGTTTAGTAAAAGTCACGGACCGGTCACAAGATTCTGTGAATTTTTGTTTATTGCCAGTGACCGGTCCGTGACTTTTACTAAAAATAGCTGTGACAAAATCTTAACCTTCCCTGTCATCTTTTAGTCTCTATGGAGTTGTCAATGCTCACCTCCAACTGGCCCGTGATGTCAGTCTCAACTGCTCATGTGTTAGCATGAAGATGTTTGAAAATGTTTCTCCCATGCTGCCCTTCATGCTTGGGTGTGCTGCCTGTAAAAATCTGCAAAGCTACCTCATTATCCATCTTCAAATCCTTCCTCAAAACTCTCCTTTGCCATGATGCCTACAAAAAAAAATTGACAAAGGTTAGGCTGGCAGTGTGCAAAGACCACTGGCTGTCACGCTGACCAATGCTGTCTCATTGTTTCTTTGTAATCTTCTGTCTTTACCCATCTGTTCTCTCGTCTTATACTTAGATTGTGGTCCAATGATTAGGACTCCGGGGCACTACAGTAATACAAATAATAACCATAATATCTCAGTTTAACTTTAACTGTTCCCAGTCAATGTAAGCCAAATCACTCTTACGCTGAAATAAGTTTCCACATGGGGGTTTCCACCTATTATATTTTATTAGTTTAAATTCACATCTTAGGTTATACCAGTGCAACCTTCCTGCTTAGAGAAGGCCACAGAAAAATTACTCCTCTGACCCCCAATCAGATCTGCAGGAGTGATCTTAAAAAAAATTCACAACTGATCTCAACTAATCTGAGAAGAACTTAACTGTAATGAAATTGATAACTTGTGCACTGCTTATATCTGGGCCAATTATGTGTTCTAAAATCTAACAATCCAAATAGGTCTTTTGAAAACTAACTACACAGACTAATTGGATTCTTTTTTTTTTTTTTTTTTTTTTAAAGCTATCCTTCAATCTCTTAACTCCCTGCTGCCCGGAAAGCAGTTTGCAGGATCAGGGTCTAAATTAGATTTAACACAGCGCGGATGATGATATAGAAAGGACATTGTAGACAAGGTAACAATGAAAGATCATGACATACTATTGTGCTTGGACATATTCTGTTAGTAGTACTTGAATTTTAATTAAAAAATAAAACTCCTAAGACAGTGTCCAGAAATGGGTCTGACGTGGAGTTAGCAGTTATTTTGAAGGACAGATAAAAGACAATGCCTCATAAATGAAAAGATAGTAAAGGCAATTCAACAGCTGACCTAGGTCTGAAGAAATCTCTTTTTTCTTTTTTTTCCCCCTTTTTCTTTTTAGCCTTAGGCATTTATTATTGTATTATTTCACACTACACAGTGCCTTTCATGAGGGATCTCAGTACATTCTTTTGCCAGTTACAGCACTAGCATCCTGAGAAGTTATTGGTGCTGTGGACTAATTCAAACCTACCATTCTGACAATTATTCAGATTGCTGCTTCATTATATATGCCTATCGCCATGGTATCTATCACAGCTGCAAATGGCCTTCGTCAAGATTTTTACACATCTGTGAGAAATACAACTGTATTTAGAATCCACCTGGACTGCAATTCAGGAATTAAAGAGATACTGTGCAAGGCATCTGCCATATAAATTAATTGTTCCATAGCCTCTTGCATGCTTTTGGAGCATAAACTGAAATCCAAATATTAAACAATGTTACTACTGTAAATGTTTCTAGACATATTTTAAAATAATAATTAGCTAATGAAACTACAAGACCAAACAATGGAGGCATATGGACCAAATAAATTTCAGATGTGTTTTACTAAGGCTACGGCTACATTGATGGCAGCAAAGTCGTCACCATCAGATTGATTTCTCTGGATCGACTGAGCAGCCAGTGAAGACCCGTTCAGTCGATCCAGAAATCGACGTACTAAGACCACCTTCGCAAGTGGCATAGCACTGCATCTATGGGAAAGTGGTTCCTGTCGGCGCAGTGCAGTGAAGATGGCGCACAGAAGAGGAGCAGAGAAGTCGACAGGAGTTACACAAGTTTTTGTGTAGCTTGCGTAACTTCTGTCAACTGACGCTGAATCCTGGAGGTAAGTGTAGACAGGGTCTAAGTAAATTTATCACTTTCAATTAGAGTTCTATCAAATCTATAAACAAAAAAATGTTTGTATTTCACCAATTTCCTCTCTTTTGGGTATTTCTAAGGCACCTATCACTGTGATTTCTAATCACTCACATAAAGTTCATTAATACTTTTGACATAAGTGTCAATTGTTAGATCTAAAGGTTAGATCTAAGGGGAAAATACAACTTGAATAATGTGGCCAGCTTTTAACTTCTAATAATCTAGATTCTAGGAGGAGTTCACCTCTGGCTTCAGTATTCCCAAATTATATTTATGGCAACCTATACCATTTAAAACATATAAATCAAAAGAGCAATATTGATATCTGAGGAAACCTACTAGAGTCTGAGACGAGAAAGAAAAATTTTAGCTATCAAATAAGAAACCTTTGTTGACATTAAGTCTCAAACTTTTGAATATTTATAGTAAACAGAGAGGTTTTTAAATGTAATCTTTTCTAGCAACACATCAAGTTTCAGACATAGTGGTCATCAGTCAAGTCAGATTGTGCATATTGAGAGAAAGATCTCCTGCATGACTGTCACAAATATAAGCTTGCTGTTATCTTTTGAAGCCTAGATCATTGTTATCTCTTCAAATACAAGGAAGTCCTTTTCTCTTTACACTGATTGAACAGTGCCAAAGATTTACCAGATATTCTCTATGCAACTTTTGAATAAACAATTTTTTAATCTGTATCATCCACACTATTTAATAAATTATTACTTATTATCAGAGACAATAAAAATCATAATAGAATGTTGGCAAAACCTATGACAACTTTGTGCCAAATATGTGGGAGGGTGGATTTTCATTTTCTGTTCTTTTTGGCCTTACTCTTATTTTAATATTAATTTTCTGAGTTCTGAAAATGTACTTGCTGATGGACAGAACAGAAGAGAGACAGGAAGTTTAACATTTAAATGGACAAACAAAACTATACTCCCCATTGGAGCAGGGTGAAAGTATATTGAAACCAGAATGATTTTCTTAAAGGTGACTTGCAAAGAAATGTTTTAAAAGGGCTTGTACCTCTGTTTGCTTCATCATGATACATCAAAAGAGTATGAAAGATTTTTTTTTTTTTTTTTTTTTTTTTACTGTTTTTCCCCCGTGTTTGTTTTTTTACCTTGGAAATATTAGGGATATCAAATTTTATGTTCTGTAATTTTGCTGGAGGACATAACTGGAAAGTCTCAGTGATGCATATTGTGATTTCTAACACCTTAATTGATTGGGGTGAAGATATTGAATCTTTGAGCAAAATGTTAGTCAGTGAAGTTAAAAAAATGTTAACAAAAACAAAACTTTAAAGATTCTAACGGCTCATCTTGTTTTTTTATCACCTTAACTGAATTCATATTAAAAACAATTTGAGTTAAATCAGTGCAACTCCCTATTGGGGTTGCATCACACTGGGGGGTGGGTCACACCCAAATTAACTAAATCAGTTTTTAATACCAATTGTGTTAAATCAGTACAAAACTATGTTTTAAGCCCTGACGAAAAAGCTCCTACTCCCAACACCTCCCAGTTGCTCCTTTCACACACTTGATTCTTGTGATGTCATCATTAATTCTACAGACATAGTAGTTTTTCAGCCTAGACACAGTGTTGCTTATTCTCATTATATCTGAAGTTTTACTCAAAGCCCCAGCAGCAGCTGGTGACAAGTCATGAAGTGAGAATTGCAATTTTCATTAAAAAAACCAAAAAGGCTTCATGGTTGTGGAGGAGCTCCTTACCTTCCCAGACCACCTTTCAGGATACGTCTTCAGTGGAGAGTTAACTTGGGGGATCAGCCCAGCTCAGATGCAAGCAACCACACTACAAAGCCCTACCCTGAGTTACTGCATCCTCACTAGTGCTGTACTTCCCAGTGGCTGTTGCTAGGACTGCTGTGGGCATTACCCACAGTTCTTTGTGCTGTAGTGAGCTGAGTTGTTTTATGATTCCTCAGTAAATTGTGGGATAACGGTTTGTCCTTCTGGGCACCTGGGAGGAATTGTAGGAAGGTGTTGGAGGATAATCAGCACTCAGGTGGTTTGGCCTGCATCCTCACTGCAAAGGTTTTAACCTACAGCTCCAGATGAGACAGCTAGCCTGAATTAAAATCACCACTAAAGTTGGGTCAGAGAGTTGTGTGTATGTGGATGGGGAGGAGTTTGGAGCAACACCCAAGTAAGACTCTGAGTTAACTCCACAGTGAAAATCTACTCTGAGCTTATACTTTGCTAAGAAAACTAATATTTATAGGTTTCATGGGGAAAGTGTATGAACCCAATACCAGCTATCAAAGAGTCATTTGAAAGTATTAATACAGGCCTGCTCTAAAAAGTGACTAGGTAAAATGGTACCACCTTGCTCAACAGCTCAGAACACATAGAATAGATCCGTGTGTTTAAAACACTGCAGCATACTTTAATGACTAAAATAAAACCTTGGTACTGTAAGCACTTATGCATGTACTTAACTCTATGCACATGAGTACAGCCATTGTATTCAGTCAGAAAACCTGTGTAGATAGATGTTTGGGATATAAGGGCCTAAGATTTTACTCCTTTTGGAACAGCAGAACCAACACAGCTATACATTCAAATTGCAATAGGTTTGAAAGTGAAGTGCCTTTTCTGCTACCGGACCACATTTTGTGTGAACTCCACAAAACCCTGTGATTTGTGACTTCAGAATCCAACACTTGATCCAACTTTTTATAAATTAAAGTTGCTGAGACGAGGTTATTATCATCTATTAAAAATGGACAGAATATTTGATTATTTGCAAGTTTTAAATAGGCAGAATTGTTACTGTGGAATGTCTTTTTAAGTGAGCTGAATTTTAGTATCTGATAGTTATACTGAGTCATCCTTGATACATGCTAGATATTTGATACTATAGACATAATTGGACTTGAGTTCACATCCCAATAAGATGCAGAAGAGGAAGTGTGTCTTGTTCCAGATTCAAACAACATTTGTCATACTCTTAACATTTTCTCTGCGACCAGAAGAGCTAGATTTATTCTTTATAAAACTTATTCTGGACATTGGACTAAAACCTATTTTTGAAATGGAAGTGATAGGCATCTATCTTTATTTTAACATCTTGTAAAGAGCTTTTCAGTGACCTCAGACCATATTATAGATCTCACAAGCCAAACAAGGTCAGGCCAGGTCAATATTTGCATGAGAAACCACCAGGGAAAGTCCAGGGTTTTTGATGTTTTTTTTCAATCTTGTCTTCACTACAGAAAGGTGTGTTTTTAACTCAAATGAAGGCAAGGAACTTGACCTGCTAACTCATGTAAAAACTACAAACTGCTCTGCTTTCTTCAGTAGGATTGTGCCTGTAGTTAGTTAACTCGAGGGAACTAACTCAAGTTAAGAACACTCATTTTTTCTATTGTGAAGATAAGGCCTTAGCAGGCAACCCTCTCAATGTCTGGGAAAAGAAGTGTGTTTTTAACTTGTGTTAAAATATTAGCACAGACAAAGCAAGTTGTAATTTTAACAAGTGTGCTGATCAAACATCATCCACTAATATGTGTTTAAACCAAAATTGGCCTAGATTTTTAACATGTATCTATTAATATATGTCATTTAATACCTGTTAAAATACACTTTATTTTTCCTAATGTGAACATTATTGAAGAAAAAACCACAGTTAGTACTGAATGGATATCTCAGCATGGTGTTTATTAGGGGGTTGGCAGCAGAAAAGCAGCACCTGTTGCTTCTGGATGTCAATTCAGATGATGATGATTCTGAAAGTATAAAACTTCTGTAGTTCAATCCACATGGGTTCCAAACCATCACTTTGCCACGACCGTAGTGTAGTTACCTCCTTGAGTGAGATTCAAATGCCATTGCTTATGCAGCCCTGGCTGCATCTTCAATAGGACAAAAGGTGTGTTCTTACCTTGTGTAAGCACAGAGGTTAGCAGGTCAGGGTAAAGACGGTGGTGGAGGCTAGGGGTCACTGTAACTTTCTAACTCATGTTATAGTTACAACTGCCTTGTCATCACTAGGATTTTACATTATATAAGCATTAGCTAATACGAGTCCTAGTGACGACAAGGCCATGCTGACTACCCAAAGCAGTACAGACAGTAATTCAATCACTCATTCGAGCTCTGACTTCACTGACACACAGGTGTTATTTTACAGTGTGATAATAACTAATGCGCAATAATTATCATCATGTAAAATCGTAAGTGGCAACAAAGCACTTCCAGTGTTTACCATAAGGGAGCGAGGCAAGGTCAGTGCTATAGCCCTTGCCCATGGCTGAGTTTGCCTAGTTAATGTCACAGTAAAACTAAAGTGCCACTATAGTTTTACGGAAGAGTAGTTAAGTGGGTATTATTTATCCTGTGATAAACACACCCCTTTTTGTCAGTGAAGGTATCACTTTAGAAGGTGCAGCCTGGTGGTGGAGTGTGATTTTTCTAGAGGGCGTAAAGCAATGTGAAGATGTCTGCTGACACGAAATGAGCATGCTGTCCATAACATGGCTATCTAAAGATCTGCTAGTTTTATTCTGCATAATAGCTCAATGAAAGCAATGCTGAAGTGTTAAAAATACTCTGAAGTGAAGAGGCCAATGGACTGGCAGCAAATTACATACAGTTGGATAAGCTGTGAATCCTGACTCTGTGATTTTGTATCCGTGCTCATTTCACACTGTGCTCATGTTTTGATATGGGCAAGGGAAGAGAGGGCTGATGAGGCTAATAGATGATTTAGGGCAAATTAAATGTTGGTTATTAAATATAATTCTATGTTCTATTGTTGGTATGCTTATCTTTATGTAAGTTATGAATTAAGGAAATTTATAGAGGACTGATGTTAAATAAAGTATGCATGACTGACTCTTGACCTGGCACCGGTTTAGAAACAAGCATTATTCATAGTAATTAAATGTTTGAACACATTGATATGTGGTGGTGGATACCGACAAACCCAATGAATGCAATGTTGTTGTAGCTATATCAGTCCCAGGATATTAGAGACAAGATGAGTGAGGTAATATCTTTTATTGGTCCAACTTCTGTTGGTGAGAAAGACAAGCTCTAGTCTCCACGTAAGCTTGAAAACTTGTCTCTTTCACCAACAGAAGTTGATCCAATACAAGATATTACCTCACCAACTTTATCTCTCTCTAAACCCAATGAATTAACATATCAGATAAAGTGATCAACTGCTTAGTTCACTCAAGGTTCAAAATAGCAAATTTTTTTTTTCTTTCCATTTTATCAGTACTGGTTAAATATGTTGCTGAGAGGAATATTCACCTAACTGCATCCAAATAGTTCTCCTTTAAGTACATGTAAGTGAAATTAACTAACCAAGAATTTCACTGTGAAATTATATTCAGGCACTAAAAACAAATCAAATTACCATGGAGCTATACTGTCTCACCCCTAATCATTGATCAGCTTAATAATTATCACCATACCACTAGTGCCATGTGGGCTTTGCATACTAGGCTTCCTCCCTCCCCCAATGGAGTAAGTCCATCAGTAGTAGTATTTGTAGGAAATGTTTCTAATACAGATATGTAACTAGAGCGGGTCAGGATTTTTCTTTTAAAGGTCTCTGTTTTGATGAAACTTTCCTCAGGTCTAGGATGGAATTTCAAGGTGGGCAGCAGGGAAAGCACAATTTGAATAGCCCATAGCCCAAGTCCCTAATCAGAGTCGGTTGCTCTCCCTCTCTGCCCCACTAAATATTTAATTATTTATTCAAAGGGGAATAAATCCAACAGGAGAGATTGAGAGAGGGTGTGTACATAATAAAATAAATGTGCTGTGAGTTAAAGGGAGAGACACAGAGAAAGGTTCTGCAGAGGAAGTTATAGGAAATTAAATCAATCAGGTCCCCATGGTGAAGATATTTAGATACCTAGTAAATTAGACACATATATAGTCTGTTTTATTGTTTTAATATGTTTTTCTTTAAAATCCTTTTGCCCTAAATAATTAATACTTTGCTTTATTGAGGCTATTTGATCATCGATTCTGATTGTCATTGCTCCCTGAGGGAACCAACTTACAGACACGGGACCTAAAGTCAGACCTGCTGAGGTAACCAAGGTTGATGCACAGGGGACTGCAACCGAAGGCTAGGTCTGTGAGTGGCAGAAGTGGGCAATTCCACTTTGAGGGGGTGATGGCGTGAGACCCACAGTGGGTAGGTCACTTGAAAGCAGGAAGGTGCAGTTGCCAGTTAGCTGGCATAGACACACAGCCTCATGGGCTTAAAGGGTCACCAGCTCTCATGATTTTATTGCAAGTCTCACACTACTTGGTGTTTGTCTTAAAGCCACAGTTCCTGGACTCGAAAATACATGGCAAACTCAGCTTTCATTTCAAAAACGTTTCCAGCCTCCACGATTGCAGAGAAAAGCCTGAAATGCCCCCAGCACGAGAGAAATCGGTGGTAGGTTGGGGGAGCCAGCAAGGTGACATCCAGCTATGCTGCTGCTCTGCATGTGCCACAATAACCGGCCACTGTCCTGGGAAGCTGCAACTCATCCTCCACCCCCACAGCAGACCGCCTCACACACACCACTATGCACAGCGAGCTGGGCCACGGTAGAGTAGCGGGCTCCCACAGCGTTCCACAGTGCGGCTCACAGAGACCACAAGCCCCGGCGTGCAACGCGCCGTCCGCTCTCGAGCAAACCGCATTACATGCCGAGACCCGTAGTCTCCGCCGCTCGCTTCTGCGATGAAGTCTGCTTTATGCAAATTAGACACCCAGAAAATTAGCATAAAGGAGGAACGGAAGGTGAGGGGCGTGGTCTATGATGTCACGTGCCTCGGGCCGCGCTCTCCGTCACTCAGCAACGACGCTTGCCCCTGCTGGCTACCCCCTCCCCCTCCTCGCGCGCGTCACGGAACGTCCCTCTTTCCCTCGCGCCTCCCCCTCCCCCCCCGCCGGAGCCGCCTTGCGCAGTAGCTGGGAGCAGCCGCCGCCGCCGCCAGAGCAGCCATGGCCGAGAACGCCGCCGCCGCCGCCGCGGGCCTGGAGAACCACCGCATCAAGAGCTTCAAGAACAAGGGCCGCGATGTGGAGGTGAGTCTCGGCCGGGCCGGCGGCTCCGGCTCCCGCCGGGACTGGCTGAGCTCGGCCGTGCCGCCGCCTCCTCCTCCCCCTTCTCCTCCCCCTCCTCCGCCCCGGGCGGGCGGGCGGGCTCGAGAGGAGGGGCCCGCTGCCCGCTCCGAGCTGGGCGGCTGCCGGGCCCGGCGGGGGGGAGTGGCCGCGGGGCGCTCGGCGGCGCAGGGAAAATGCCTCCGGGTTTTTCTTCTCCGTCATGCGGGCGCGGCCTGAGGAGGGAACTGGGAGCCTGGCTGGCAGCGGCAGGGTGCGCGGTCGGCCGCCTCCCGTCGCCGCCCCATGGCGGCGGCCGCCGTCTCCTCACCCCGCGGTGGGGCTGAGACCGGGGCTGGGGGCTCGATCGCGTGGCTCCTCACCCCGGCTTGTTCCATATGGGGCGTGTGAGCGGCCGGGGTGCGCGCCGGGCCTGCCTGGGCGGACGGCGGGATGCGCCAATGCCCCCCTTTCTCTACCCTGGCTGAGCAGCTGCCTTTCCGTCTCCCTGCCTGAGAGACTCTGCCGTCTTGTGCCTCCTCCTCCTCCCTCGGCCTTATGCTCCGAGGGATCGGCACTTGAATGGGCTGGACAATGGAGCTGGCTGCCTTTTGTGCCTCCCCGTCCCCTTCCGCTGGTAACACGCCCCTGCCCCCAAACATCCAGCCGCAGGCCCCGCGCACATCGGGGTTGGTGCTAAAGGCTGCTCCCTGATTTTTCTTTCAAACGTTGTTGTAGGCCCAGGCCGGGTTGTCGGGGCCAGTGGAGAAACTGCAGGGGCCGCTCCCATACTCAGCCAGCTTTATCCCACACTGTGTGATGGTCACTTGCTTTCACTCCCAGTTCTTGCTTTAAACCGCCGGCCTTTAAAAGGATGTGAAACGGTTCTTGAAATGAAGATGGTGTAGCTCAGCAATGGATAGCTGTTAAGGTCTTCATCTATTTACATCTGGAAGCACAGTGGGGTAGCCTTCCTTAATAGGGAGTCAGTCCACTCTCCAAATCTGTAAAAAGAGGGCATTTCAAAGGTAATTGAATCCCTTCCTGGCGTATTGGTTAGGTCTCTTAACTCCACAACACTTCAGTGCCATGGGCATCTTTCATTGTAGCCACTATGGAAAAGGAGAAATTCCAAGGGGCTGACATCTGTTACTTTCTAACTAAAATAATGAGGGGAAAAAAATCTCCCTTAAGTAAAAGCTAATCTAGGATGTAAAAGGGAAAAGTAAATCTAAATATATTGTCTAAGTGTGTGTTTTGATTCCATTTCAGTGTGTACCTCAATTATATTGCTGTATTTGATGACAGCATTTAAATAATCCAAAATAAACTTTGAATTCACACCCTTTTAAGGTAAATTTTGGGTTGGGGCAGATTCACACCTTTGCTGCTATTGTTTGTATGGGGACAATTCTTTGTAGATCGGGTTTAACAGGACCCATGTCTTTGTAAAGATGACATTCACAATGTAAGCTAGTCTTATTTTAGGATATGTCTACACCGCCACTTATGTCGGCAAAACATATGTTGTTTAGGGGGTAGGTTGTGACTATTCCACCCCTTGAGCGACATAAATAATGCTGGCACAAGCGCTAGAGTGCACTACCTCTGCTCATGGGGGGTGGATTAATTATGTTGACTGGAGAGCTCTCTCCTGTCTGCATAGAGCAGCTAGGTGAGAGATCTTGTAGCTGCATCCATACAGCTGCACCGGTGTAAGCTCTCTAGTATAGATGTAGCCTTAAATTCAGCTTTGTGGTGGTGAATCTACCTTGCACAGGGTGCTTTTCCAAAGAGGATACAATCTTTTTACAGAAAGGTTTTCTCTCTCCCTGTTGGGAGACAATATAACTGTGATAATTAGATTAGCCAAAAATACCCCACCCTTACACCAAGTAATTGGCTTCCAGTTTCTGTTTTTCTTCTCCATTTTCAATCTTGGGCTGTATTTCTTGCTTGCCCTCTCTCATATTGTGATATTTCCGATACATTCTTCTCCCTGTCCTTTTTTTCCTCTTTCTCCATGTTGAGAATATTACTGGATTTGCTTCAGCAGTGCTGGAGAAGGAGATGTTAAGCTTCTGTTTCCTCAGCCCCTGTCCTAACTGGTTGAAGAGCAAAGCAGGGGCAAATCCAGGGCCCCCATTTAGCATAATCTGCTCTGTCATTTAAACTGCCTAATATGCCGGTATGTTTGAAACTGGTGACTACTGAGCTGAAGGGATTTGAGGGCTTGTCTGTATGGGGAAATTGGCTGGCATATAGAAATAGCGGAATAGTTATACCTGAATAGCTATAATGGAGTAACTCACTTATGTGGACACTCTATTCTGGAATAATTACTTTGCTTTGAAAGCACAGTTATTCCAGAATCCGGTGAGTTTTATTCTGGAGTAGTGTCCATGAGGGGGAGTTATACCAGAATAGCTGTGGTGGAATAACTATTCTGTTATTGCTTTGCTGATCAGTTTCCTTGCATAGACTAGCTCTGAAGGGTCTTACTTTCCCAGGTGATGGGTCACTGCTTAGCACAGGCAGAGCCAAAGGGTGCATTCATGCTAAGAAAAAAGTGGTTAGCTTAAACCTGGTAAGAAAACACGTTTCTGTTCAGCATTGACGCCCATGCCTCAAGAAAAATATTCTCCTTGAAAGAAAAAGTATAGAAGTATGTAAAAGTTGCACATTCACACAATGAATTTAAAAGTCGGAAGTGTTTTAAATGAAGCTTAGAATCTGATGAAAGAATCAAAATCATAGAACATATGACTTGTTTTTAATATTAACCTTCCAGTGATTTTGGTTGTCATGCTTTTTCTAGCTGTCCAGAGTAGCCATCTTGAAGTAAATAGTAGAAGGTACCCTTTTTAATAGCTTTACCTAACTATTCTGTTAGGCTCCCAGAATATCCAGGAGATTATTTTAGAAAAGTAATAGTCCTTGTTTTGCCCCAAGACATTATGTACTTTACTTACCATCTGGGGATGCTAATGGATTGAGCTGTTTCTGAATAAAAGGTACTGTATTTACAGGGATATTCCATTGATTTAATAAAATATATGCTATAGTGGGCAAAGCAGTTCCCTTCTGTGATAAGACTGTGGACCTGGTAATGAATATGGTTGAGAATTATACATGCTTTGGCACTTGTACCACAAAAGAGATGCCCTTCTATTATAGGAGATACTTCAAAATAATTTGTTCATTTTTGTAAATAACTTTAAGTAAAAACTATTTACTAAAAGCATGATCTAGACTGTTGACGAAGATACTCCATAGTAATTTGGCATCTGTTGTTTGATGACTGTTACTGATTTGTTTCTGCTAACCAGGCTTGAATGAATATGCAGTACATTGTTTAGTAACCATCTTCCTTTAACTCCTATTCAACTACTGATACTGTTAAATACTATAAAATCATTTTTTGTCAGGTACAAAATGTTCTGGCAAACCAAAATACTTACTGTTTTCTTAAACTGTAGTTAACATTGATATTTTCACTGTCGGGTCTGCTGTGCCATACACCACCTTTTACTTGTTATAACCTGAATGGTCCTTACATTTTTTTTAAGGGAAGAATCCTTCTAGATGCAAAAGGACTGAAGAAGGGTAAATAATGGGTGGTGTTGTACAGCAGGGCTGGGTTTAGGGGAGAGAGCACAGGGGGACTGTGCAGTACCTTTTGTGCCACATAGCCGAGTTTTGCTGCACCTCCTCTGTAGGAGCAAAGAAAGGGGTATGTTGGTGGGCAGTTGTGGCCAGGAGGTCCATGAACTGCACGCTTCCACTGGCTGCAAAAGATGGGCCACTTGGGGTGCCCTGGTTGGGTAAGAATTGTGTCTCTGCCCTTGTACTGGTTGCCCACATACACAGTCAGTCTCCTCAAGCTGTGCCCCAGGAAAGAGAATTTCAACCTATCTGTAGTATTGTTAATATCTCAAAAAAAGTAGTTCTTCAAAAAATGGAATAGTGATAAAGTTTAACACCAATGCTAAACATAAAACTAGTTTTTATTTGTTTTATAAACAGTGAAAAGTCTTTATTGTTACAAATCATTGAGCTGTTGAGTTCTTTTTAAACATTCTTTACAGTTATGACATCTGTAGGAAAAGACTCAGATTTTCAGTTTCTCAGGATATGGGCAAATACATGGCCACTGCCTGGGAGAACTTACACAAACTTAATAGTGTTGCATAATTGTAAGCCTCTTATGGGGTTTGTAACTTTGCTATTTAAACTGAATGTGTTCTGTAAAGTCTCATAGCCACTTAAGGTATATCTACATTACAGATGCAGTGCTGCAGCTATTCTGCTATGGTGTAGACAGAAGGGATTTTTCTGTTACTGTAGTATATCCACCCTTTTAAGGAGGGAGGAGCTAGGTTGACGGAAGAATTCTTCCATCAACCTAGCTGTTTCTAGGGCTTAGCTAGGTTGACCTAAGTTTTAAGGGTAGGCCAGGCCTTGTACTAATAAAGTAATATATAAAGTACAAACTATGTTGATGTATTTTAAATACAATCAAACCATTTAATTTATAAAAGCGTTTATAAGAAATAAAGTTGACACTGAAATTGCAACTAAACTGACTTTTTCAAAAATTGCAATTTGACGTTGAGGTTTCTAGTTTGCTCTCTACCTGCAACCCCTGCACCTGTTCCCTCAACCCTATCCCACCTGCTAACTGCCCTCACTCCTGTCAACCCTTTCCTGCCCTTCCTTGACTTCTTGCCTGCTTCTGGTCTATTACTCTCATATTTTTATTTAGAGCTATAAATAGCATCCATGCACAAGCTCATAGTGTCCTGCCAGTAATTTAAAATTACAAATCAAACTATTTCAGTCAGCTCACCCTTTCTACCAACGAGCAGTTATAAAAAAAAAAAAAAAGAACATGCAAAAAAAAACCCCAAAACCCTTGTTAAAAGAATATTATTTAGGTTGCAAAGTAAAAATAACAAAACAACTCCTTTTATCCCGAATTCCGGAAATGCCTGATCAGCAAGGTTGCCCGTGCACTCTTGTGTGTCCATCCCACACACTGTTTGTTGGGAGGAAAAAAAGTATGTGATCATGTAATTAAAGATGGTTATAATGCATTACACATAAGAGGCCAGAATTAAGGTTGCATAGGCAACTATTGTGTACTTATGACACTTTCTAACTTTTGAGAGCTTGACTTTGCAACCTAAATTTGTGAAATTTTGGAGATTTTTAAAAGAATGTCTTTGCCTTTCTCATGATATACAACTGTAACACCTCCAGTCATGAATCATAAGCATTTGAACCCTGAATCTTCTGCCCTGAAGCACAGTTTTCTACGACTTGAGCTACATGACTGGCTACATTAGGTGGTAGCAGAGATATCTGCTTTCCCAAAGAGGAGAATGAGCCATTGATACTGTCCTGAGTATGGAGCATGAAGAGCCTGATATGACTGGGTTTCGGAACTTATGGGGGAGCCTAGCTCAGCTCCTTCCCACTACCTGGAATTGGTGGAGTCCCTTCTTTATATAGTGGCCCCAAGAAGGACTGGGTTGCAGGGGCATGAGAGGGTAGCCTAGGATAGTTAAGCACTGGAACAAGTTACCTAGGGAGGTTGTGGAATCTTTCGCTAACCTGTTCTTAAACTTCTAGTGACACACATTTGTCAGGGATTATCTAGTTCATCAGATCCCAACCTGTGGTCCACGGAGGCTACTACAGGGGGTCTGCAGAAATGAAAAATAACATCCTCACCAAGGAAATGTACAATTTCAAATAAAAACTGAATGTAAAAAAAGAACTAGTAGCATGTAGTGGTCTGCGAAATGTTTGGAGGTTGAAAAGGGGTCCGCACACTCGAAAAGGTTGGGAACCGCTGATTTGGTTGATACTTAGTCCTGCCTCAGTGCAAGGGTCTGGATCAGATGACCTGTCATCCCTTCCAGTCCTACATTTCTGTGATTCTGTCTCTGCCATTGTTCTTATTGTTCTGATGGTTCTCAGGTGTTCCCAGTGTAGTGTGTGCTGCAGCTGTTGCTGCTTTGGCGGCCATGTAGGCCCAGCTCTTTAGAATGTTTTCTTGTGTTCAGTTATTTTGGCATGCTGCCAAAATTTTCCTGGTCAAAGGGGCAGTATCAATTTTTTTCACCTTATTAGTCAGCGAAACCTGAACAGAATTTCATGGAGTAAATGAAAGGTATGTCTCTTGACCCAGGGCTTTGTCCCTGCCAAATTTCAAAAGTGTTCTGCAAATAATGGAGATGTTAGAGCTTCTAAAAAGGGTTGTAAGAGTATTTTATAATGAAAAGTGTTAAGCAAATAAGTGTTGCTACCAGCTTCCACTATAACAACAGTCCCACTTGTTGATTAGTGCTTTCACTCTCCCCTGATTCTCTTCAAAGGCTGGATGAAACAAATGGGTAGCAAGCCATGAAAGCACATTGTGGCTATTTTGGACCCGTTGGAGAAGGGTATTCCAAGCTCCTGTATGTATTATGTTGAGGGGGAGGTAGCATCGTTACTTCAGCTGATCACAACTGAGACAATACATCCTCAGAGACAGGCTGTCTCAGGTTGTTCCCAGGTTAACCAGTATTGATCCCAGAGGATAGGTGTCGTGTGCCCTCTTTGGGACAGATGAGTGGCTGTCCTATACCAGTTCCAGTTTTCCAATGGACTTAAAATGTAGACCCACTTAGAGTATCTCTAAGCTTGCTAAGGTCTGCTCAGTTTCCCTTGACTGCTGGCTTTTTTGAAGAAGGGGGAGACCAGAATATGTTTGTATTTTCAGAGCAGGGGACTAGAGGAGAGCAAGAGGCTACTGAAGGATAGCTCTCCAGAAACTGCTTCTCTGGAATTCATCCAGTTCTAGTGTACCTCTCAAAGCAGATAATAGAACATAGTGGAAAATGTTTAACTTTTCTGCTAAACTAAAATGACAAACTTAATAGAAGTCAAATCTGCTATACTATCATTGATTAAAAAGTTACAAAAAATCTCATCACTGAAAAAGTTATTTAATGTTCAGATATGTTTAAATACAACTTTGCTAGATTTGCTAGAGTGAGATCTTTGAATGTCAGTTTTTTCTGAAGCTACGAGTGAATATCTTCATGTAACTTGGAAATGGAGACAGCCCCTCATGATTTACAGTGGTGTGTGCGCTGCATGAAATTAGTTGAGGTCTGGGATTGACTGACTATTAAATTCTTGACCAGTGACTAAATAATCATTGCTAGAATAGTGACAGTTGTAAGGTCTAATAGCTCATTGGCTAAAAAAGCATACTTTGGAAAGGACAAATTTCATATTTCTAGTAACATATAGCATTTGTTACTGGTCGTACAATGTCCATCTTTAAATCAGATTTTGATTAGTCTTGCTCGTCTTTTTATTACCCACTCAGTTCTGACAACTTTAGCAGCTTCTACCTCTACCATCTGGAATGCCTCTTAAGTATAAAGAATTAATCTCTAAGGACTAGTCTACACTAGATGCGCCAAAGCAACATAGCTGCACCAATACAGCTGCACTACTGCAGCATGTCTGATGAAGACACATTATGCCGACAGAAGAGAGCTCGCCTGTCTTCTGCAAGAAGCAGTAGCTATGTCGGCAGGAGAGCTTCTCCTGCTCACGTAGCGCTGTCCACACTTGCACTTAAGTCAGTGTAACTTCCGTCGCTCAGGGCGATGGCTTATTCACACTCCTAGGTGACATAAATTATACTGACATAAGTGGTAGTGTGTACAATCCCTAACTCTGTTAGCTCTCAGCAAAAAAAGGGGTGCTAGACTTATCAAAATTAGTTTGGGGAAAATAAAGTAGTAATCAGACTGATCTTCAGATCAGGTATCTTCTTTCAGGACTATAAGCTGTTTGAACCATTATTACTGCAGTAGTTCTAAAAGATCCTAATCATAATTGTATAGCACCTCGCACAAATTCCTAGGAAGATAAAGTCCCTATCTCAAAACATGTACAGTCTAAAAAGGCATATGTACAAAACGCACAAGAGAAGAGAACCATACAGGCAAAATGGTCAGATGGACACATCTTGTTCATTTTTTTCATATTTAATTTTGTTTGTTGTGAGGGCAGGAGTGGGGTGAGAATGAGAGGAAGGGAAGTTGTCTGGGCAGGAACTGTTTTCTTGGTTACTTGTCTATAAAGTGCCTAGCACTGTGGGGCTCTGATACTTGCTTGGCGTTCCTAGGAGCTACTAGAATAGTATAAGATACAGGCTGGGGGACAGCAATGGGTTCTGGCTGCATTTTTCTGCACCTTACTGCTGTTAGGGGTAGTCTCTGCACTTGAGGTCTGCTGTCTCTGTTTCAGGAGATCTTGATCTGCTTCCCCCAACTAACATGGCTAGGGTTCTGGGACCTCATGCCTGTTCTTTCAGGACAAGTAACTTTCCCCAACCATTTTGAAACTTTTGATTCAAGTATAGAGTGGCTACTAAAATATAGCAAGCACAAAATACCAAATACATGTTGTACAATATGAGTCAAATTATTTGAACATTTCTCTTTGAATCAATCACCTTTCATTGAAAATTACTTTATTTCCCCATATTCCATCACTTCTGTGGCTGTATTTGATTGTGACTTCAACTGCAATGCTGTGCTCATGCTTTTTTACCCTGCTTATAGTCAAACTATAGAACAAACGGTCCACTAGATAATTGATGGAAATTGACACTACCCTTGGTTATGTGGCCATCCGCATGCAGACTTGGTTTGTATATGAAAGATTGTCTTTGCAACAAGATCTCAAAGGTTAAACTTTTAAAGAAAAAATTTCATTGTGAGGTTCTATACTCACTGATTTGTTCAAAGTGTTTTCTAAGTGCCAGTGCTCCATCTTATCTTGGGATTTGACTGTCAAATCGAGTTTTTTCTATTTTGTATATCTTCACCAGTAGTAAGGTTTTCATGGTCCTGTTTATGCCCTCAACACCTATGTAATTTTTAAGTCTTCAGAGAGCATAATCAAAAGACAAATGCAGATGGGATATTACTGTGATCTGGGCAATGCATGAGGACAGAAGCTGGCTGTGTGGTGAAGATTGCGGACTGGGAATCTGGAGACCCAGGTCTAATTCTTGCTCTGCTATAAACATCCCTTGGATGATTCACAATCTTTCTGTGCCTCAACTACCCATCTATAAGATCTTATTATAGTACTTCATAATACTTCTATGAGGTTGAGGGGGTGAATATAGTAATAGTTGTGTGAGGTGTATAAGTACCTAGATAAATACCTAGTGTGGGATTGCTGGGAAGGCATAGTCTCAATATAGTTAGATTGAATAAGCAAATCTGTGGCCAGAATTTGGTCTAACAGAATTTTTATTACTGGTGATCCATAAAATGGAAATAATCCAGCTTGACTGATGGAGCTTAGGGAGAGTAATTGGGGCAGGCAGTTAGAAAAACATCTGCTTATTTGTAAATTGAAAGAATTTGATATAGAAACAACAAATATGGAATCCTGTAATACCACTTCTAGTCCCTCTTAGAATAGAGCCACCCTGTAAATCCTTCGAAGAACATTGGCCAGAAATTCTTTGGAAGGCATAGAAATTCCTTACTCATGATTTCCCATATGAGTATGTCAGGATATGGTACTTTCTATTGTCAGATATCTAATAATTTTTACTGATTTACTCTTAGTAATTACATGTAGTTAATATGTTGTATTAAAGCTTTTAAGGTTGTGAATATTATACAACAAGCACTTAGGTTTGTTAGAAAGACAGAAATTTCAAAGTTGATGTACAGACCTTATCAATACACGTCTTGTATAACATCACTTATATAAAGAAGAAAATAATTTTTACTGCTTTATGTTGTACAGTTATGACCAAAAGCATTGGTAAAAGCATGCTATATTGGTTGCAAAGTGCAAGCACTCAGAAGAAAGAAAATGTTGGATTTAAGAGTTTTGAAGGTACACAGTCATCAGAAGTGAACCTAGAACTCATGCTTTTAGTTCCCATTATTAAGTTTATCTTTGTATCCAGGGATTCCTAAACCATCCTTGGGAGGGGTGGGGGCTCCTGGTCTTTTGAGGAGGGCAGTAAACAGCTGGATCTGGAGAGTGGTCAGGGGGAACCCAGCTGTACTTCCATTCCCCCACAAAGTGTTTGTGGTGCCCTCAGAGGGGACAGGGATGATGCCATGGCCTGAAAGTGGTCAGGAGAGCCTGATCCAGCCCCCCAACCCTGGATGCTACAACTGCTTCATCAGTAGGGACAATATGGAAGCCCCATGTGAAAGTGCTCTCCTGATTGAAGAAATTGCCCAAAATTGTCTGCCAAGATTTCTCTCAGATGTAGAAGTGGAGCCACTGAACAATAGCCCTGTCTATTCCTGCTAAGGTTTGCATGCAAGTAAACACCAGGAATCAATAGTGTTGAAAGGATCTTATAGATCTAACAATATCAGCATGGATACCTGCTTTTTATCCTTTACTAAAATCGTTTAGCAGAGTAGCCAGTGGAGTCTCTGCTTGATCCTGTTCTGTACTTAGATTGACATGTGTCTTCCACCACACCACTCTTATACATCCAGGCAGTTTTTCTTTGTGTAATTATGAATATTTTTTCCTAGACAGTGTTTCTCAACTTTTTAAGTAGCAAGTACCCCCATCTTCTGAACATTTTAATAAGTACCCCAACACTCAATTTTCCACTCTGAGAAATACAATCATTTTCCCCTTTATCACTGGATGACTGTATTTCTCATAAAGCAGAAGAGTTCTGAGTTTTGCAAAGCTGTGTGGCTGTGGCAGATCACAAAACCCCCTGCTGTTTCTCCCCTCCTTCCTCCTCCCCTTCTTCTATATAGGAGCAAAAGTCAATGCCAGCCAATCACTATGGCCTGATGGTGTGGTCACGTGGTGTTTTCCTCACACAGGCGGGAGCTTGTGAGGTATAAGCAGGCACTAGCGGCCCACCAGAGTGGATAGCAGCAGCGCTCCCCATGGCCTGGGACCACACTGTGTGGGCCCTCTTGAGTTTTTTATACTGGTAAAATCTGGGGCTGTCATAGTTGTCAATTTCACTGCCCAGCTAGAGCAGTGAAATTGACAAGCAAGCCTGTGTGTAGAGCCTCGATCTAGGACAGGGCAAGCTGCTGGGCTCTCCGCCTGGCTTTCTGGGCACCGGGCTTTGAGCCGGGTAGGGGAGCTGCCACCTGGGCAAGTTGCAGGCAGCTGCTGCCTGGCTGCCAGCCCAGGAGGTGGGCGACTGCCACCCAGTCTGAGCTGGGGCGGAGGAGGCTTCCGCGCAGGCTGGGACCCGGGGATGTGGGCGGGCGGCAGGCAGCTGCTGCCCATCTTCAAGCCACGGCGTGGGAGGCTCTCTCTCCGCTCAGAGCTGGGACACGGGTGGCAGCCACCCAGCTGCAAGCCCAGCTCACAGGGCACAGGAAGCTGCTGTTGGGTTCCAGCCTGAGAGCTGGGACTGGGCGGGACGCGGGTGGCTGCCGCCCGCCTCCCCCAGAAGTCGGCGGCTGCTGTCCACCTCCCTTCACTGGGTTTTTCACCGCATACCCCCTGCCTGTGTCTCGTGTACCCCCACAGGTACGTGTACCACAGGTTGAGAAACTGTCCTAGACCACTCACTCTACTCCCCTTTTCCAATGCAGAGGTTGGAGAGCTGGATCTGACACAAGCAAGGGTATAAAAGGGCTCAATCTTTATTTCTTCTTAGTCCTATGAGATTTTTGCCCTTTTGGAAAAGGCCAAGTGGTGGGGGGATTTCAGTGGGTAGGAGAATAAGGAAGAAGAACACAAAGGATTAAATGTTCAAAAGTGCTTGGGTGATTTAGACTCCTAAGTCACTAAACATGCTTTTGAATATTTAACCATAAGTCTCCAACCCATCCCCCATCTGCTTCAAAATCCACAGTATAACCAACCAACCAACCAACTAGTCTGTAACACCATATTCACCCCCACCCTAACTTTACCAAACTAAGCATCTGGATCTGGCTCCCTCTCTGCTAGTGCAGCATCAGGAATGAGGTTGAGTTTTAGGAGTTGCTTATTCTCTAGGTGTTTCATTTAATGATGGGGGTGGACTGGGCTAGCACAATAGTTACCATAGTTCAGACAGTGTTACTGGTCACTGAATGGGGCCAAGTTTTGTATACAAAGTTTGCGGGTTTTTTTGAGTTCTTTATTCTATGCCTGGACCTTGTTTCTAAAATTGTCTTCAGTGATTCACTAAACTGTGCTTAAACAGAATTAACCTATATTTTCTTTAAGCCATGCTTAAAGATATTTGGGTAATGTGGCTCAGTGTACATGGAAGACTTTATTAAATAACTCCATATGCCTATGGATTATGTTATTCACTAAAAGCATCTACTGTATAATATACTTGCTACTTCTTAATTACAAAAGAATTTGAGGATGTGCAGTGTATCTCACACTGTTATATGTTATCCTTCAGTCAAAATTGGACTAAACCAGCAATTTACATATTCTATACTACAGACTAGCATCTTCATTTTAGATTTTTTCTCCAAAAATCTTATTCATTCAGAATGTACCTCTTTTGCATAATGCAAGTTTTAAAAAATAGAAATTCTTGGCTTATATGGCCGTATAAGCTACCATTTCACAAACTGTAAAAATGTGTTTTGCTGCAGAATGTCTTAAATTGAATATTTAGGTAATCTCTTCAAACTTAGAATCATGTTTAAAGGTTCAATACATCTTAATTCCTATCCAAAACTTCAAAGTAAATTTTTTCTGTGTAGGCCCAGTTCATAACAAGTTTGCTTATTATGTTGATCTAACGTTGTAAAATAAAGTTAGGACATGGCAGTGTTGGAGATTTGGATTTAAAACTGGTTTGACCTAAACAGGTTATTTCAAAGTAGGATTGTTAGCAGTGACATTGGTCTCAACATACATACTAAGGACATCTTTTCTTCCACGAACCTCTAACCAGGGTTTTGCTGATAGAAAAGCTTATATAAGGTTGCTTCAGCTGTTCATTAGAAAAGGACAGAGAGGTTTGGTGAGTGCTTATCCTTTGTAATTGACCACTGTGGCTGAATGTTACTTTTTTTTTCTGTAAAGGACACTGAAGATGGAGACACCTGGGAACAGGGTCTTGCTGTTTTGATCCTTGTTGAAACAAAGTTCGTAGACCCTTCTGACTTATCCACTGGCGACGGTTGCTAGTGTTGGTACAAAGATAACAAGGGATATAAACCCTTATGCTTCATAGTGTTCCCAACTACTGAAGGGAAAAGACATTTTCCTTATGAACAGGTTACTTCATAATTGTCCATTAAGGCATTTCTTGTATGTCTCGCTGAAGTATTTGGTACTTGTCCACTGCTGGAGGCAGGATACCAGACTAGAAGGAACACTGATCGGATACTGTATGGAAGTTTCTATATTCTTGTGTGTATTCTCTGTGATGACCAACAGATGTCTGCTGAAGACAGCTTTGCCAGAGATTTTTAAACCTGATGTTTGAAGATTTAAGTAGGACATTGTTTTGGAAAGGAAGATTAATTTATTTTAAGGCATAGTGAATTTCTTTACATCACCCTTTTTGGCTTTTCCTCATCTTAGCATTTTTTATTTTTAATAAGTATTTGTTTAAATTCAGTTTTCCTCCACTTGTTAGGTTTGACCTTAGCTGCTACTGACTTTTGTTTCAGAGGAGGTGGGAAGTGATCGGTTTTGGAAGGAGGCCATAAATGCACACAAATATACTTATAGTGCAATCAGAAAGGCTTAAGGGGTTCACATGGAGATCTTCACACAGTGATGACAAATCCAGTGTGACTTTCAGTGATGTTTCACTGAAGGTTAGCTTTAATTGTGGTGCTGTGTAATGGAACTTAGTTAACACAAATAAAATTAGAGTGGAAATGGTAGGGAAAAACTCTTCAAACATGTTTCATGTCAGGTTTTTAAGAATATCTAGAGATAGATTGATTCCTGTCCTCAAAAAAACAAAACCAAAAAAAAAACCCCTAGCCCATTTTATGTGCAGCCACACCAGATTTTGTTTATCTCCATGTCTTTTCATTAAAGTTTCTTATTTTGTTGAAGAAAATGCAAAAGAAACAACTTAAGCAATGTTTCTTTCAAATTTCAACATCTACTTTTGAGACAGCCTATTTTAGAGCTTGGCACCTCACTGTTAACAAGTTTTCATATTAAATCTTAACATTTTTATAAGTAATTTGTCCATCATAGGTGCTAAATTGGCAGAAGAGATCTTATTTCTTTGTAATATTATAAAATGTTATATGGACTTAACTGTACCAATTAAGTGCCTGATAATTTAGGATGTCATACCTGTGCTATAACATTACAGCTAACTTAAGTGTGCACTATTGTGCCACAATATGGTGAATAGTTTTTTGCCTCACCATGCCTGAGGTGAGCAACTGTACTATGATGCATTAATACATGATGTGTTGTGCAGTGTGCTCCATTTAGAGACTCTCTGGGGGATATAACTTTGTTTGCATCACTGTCGCTATGCTAAATTTCCATCTCAGAAGGTTCAGGATCTAATTACTTTGCACTTTCATACATTTTAACTTGTTTTGGCAGTGGTTCTAATAAAATAGAACTATGACTTACTAATGAGTGGGAGAAAGTTAGTTGTAAAATAGATTGGAAAGTAAGCTACAATCAGGAATTTTGGGAAATCTGTAACAGATGCTGCAATTTTCAGGAGTATTAGGTCCCTAGCTTTCCAGTATAACCATGTGTGCACCCACTCTGTAATCAGCTGCTGTCTTTCCATCCTGGAAGCAGGTGATGTGGGACTACACCATGAACCTTTCACAAGGACACTCCCTCCCACTTCATGAATTGGTTCATGAACTCCTCTGTTGGTTGGGATGAGAAAAATGTCTAACTTTATTTTTTAAGAAAAAGTTTATGGCAGGTGTAGAATAAGTGTGTAATACCTTACTTCTGCTAAACCTACAGCACCTCTGCTTCTAACTTGGAGATAGTGCAAGGAGCATGGTACCATCATGATTCTAGCATTGAGAGAGGATTATATTAGTACTTTGAAAATAGTTATGTCCTTTAACATTCTTTACATGCAATCTCAAATTTATCCTGAATCTAGGACTTTTTAGGAAGCTATTAATAACCCATTGAGTATTTCCAGTAATGTTAATTTGAAGCAGACATAAATAAAATTTTTGTACCGCTACCCTCTATAGTGTCCTGGAGTGAGAATAGGCAAAAGAAGAATTAACCTTACCACTTTTAAAATCTGTTCATAGAAATAAACTTCAGACTTTGTTAATCTGTAGTTCAAACATTTGTGTTTAAAGTATACATGGAGAGATCCAAATTAACTCAGTTGCACATTTGTTGTATTGTATATATTTTTTAAAAACGGTCAATTAAATTAGCATAATGTAACAAACACTGTGTATGTTTGTATAATCAAATCTCTTTCTGGGTACTTACCAAGTGTACAATTGGTAATTCACTAAATAAGCATACATATTTATTTAAATATGAAATCTTAATTTAAATCACATTCTTTGTCTAATACACTAAAGCACAGTAAGGGAAAGACTTACTGAAAAAATACACTGTATTACAAACTTATATTACATTTCCAGTTATGCAATATGAGGAAAATGTTTCAAATGCCAGTATTTCACATTTGGTTTTTATTGGAAATACTGTGTTTTTAAAACAAGCAATATACCAATGTGGTAGTGGATAGAGGATTTACAGCTCTTTGGAAAGGTCATCACAAATAATCTACCTTAAATGTAAAGTATGTTTTGCATTTTACCTTTTTTAAACAATGCAAGGCTTTAGCATAGCTTATTTTAATAACTGCTATAATTGCTTGGAGTAAACTTAAAAAATTTGATGTAACTAGATGTTTTAGAGACTGTCCACTTGTTAGACTTCTGTTTGGATTCTTATGACATGCCTAGACTCTTGGTTTAGATTTTAAGGTTTTCCTCCTTCTGGGGGAAATATAACGTTAGCTTAAACAAAATTTAAAATCTAGTGAGCAAACTAAAGTTTAGGTGTAAATAATGTGGCGGGTCCCCTAACACACAGTTAGTAGCAGAACAAAATTCCTGCATCATTCAAATAATAATTCAAATAGGAACTCAGCCGTTCACCTACACAAAAGAAATCCTTTCCGCACCTTCATCTTTCAGCCTTCTGCAAAAAGTCTGTGAAAAAGGTCTCTTGCTGCATGCTTGGTAGATCACCAAAGCAGGGTATTTTTAACAAAAAGGATGGGATAAGGGGAGGAGCAAGTTCCAGAGTCCTGGAGCTCTCATAGGGATCACCTTGCCAGTAGCCACCTCTCTTTTAATGATTAGTGGTTCCAACTCTGGGCATCTCAGCTGACCTCAGGTGTAGCAGTATGGCACAGGGAGAAAGGCAATCCCTCAGGTAGAGAACATGCATTGTGTATGGGGAGCAAGGTCAAAGAAGTGCACTTCATGTTGAATCAGAAAATGGTATGGTTCGTGATTCAGAGTGAGGCCATTAGTACTGGGCAAGCCCACAAGAAAGCTTTGTCTTCCTGTGCACATGATCTTCATTCACTGTAGCTAATTGTTACACGGATCATGAGGAGCAAGGTGAGGCCTCCAAGGATGAGGTGGAGTTTTAGTTTTTTGTGGGCAGAGACCATTTAGGGCCTTGAAGATAATGATCAAGAATTTAAAGGTGATGTGGTGGTTGATAGAGAATGGAATGAGCAAAGTACAGGGACTTTGTGCACTTGGTTCCCACATGGCTGAGGAGGTACCCTGTTGCATTCTGTACCAGTTGCTGTTTTTCAAAGTTGTTGCTTTCAGACCCAAGTAAATTTCATTTCTGTAAACGAATTAGAGTACAAGAGGCAATATAATTGTCAAGGGTGGGATGCAGTCTCTAAACCAGCTGGACATAGTAGAATGTTTCTCCTAGATGCTGGTATATGAGGGTCCAGTGTCAGTGAGGAGTCTAAAAGGACCCCTAGACTGCAGTCTGTCTTGATGTTTATGAGCATACATCCTCCATCAGTGGAGACAGTTTTGTGGTGATAAGCGCTTCAAAGTGCTTCCTCTACCTACAGGCATAACTTCAGTCTTAAGTGGGTTAAGCATCAGCCAGCTCTTCTTGTCCATGTGCTGATCTTGGGCAGACATTGGGATAACTGGGTTACAAATGTTGTGGGTTATGAAGTACAGATAGTTATGTATTATCTGTATATGGTAAACATTTGAACTTATGTCATCTTTTTTTCCTGGAGGTTGTATGTAAATATTTAATAAGACCAAAGAGAACTGACGCTTGTGGCACTCCACAAGGGAGCACTATATTTCACTATTCAAAAAGCTTTGTCCTTCAGTGTACTTGTTTTCTGCATTCATAATGAAGTTTTTACCATGCTTGTGAGGCATATTATCTTTTTCTTTAACCCTGTTGTTCCCAAGAATTGTGTGGCGAAATATTCCAAAATTGATTAAAGCACCCCTCCGTTCTAAACAAAATGTACACTAAACCTTTTTCCATTGTAGCTTTTTATGAATAGCTTCACTAAGTGGCTAGGGAGCAGACTGTTCATGTATATAATCCTGATTTTTTTGTTTTTTCAGACAATGAGAAGACACAGAAATGAAGTAACAATTGAACTGCGGAAGGTAATTTGATCTGCCTTTGCTTATCAGCTGTAAGATTTTCTTAATTTTGACATTCTCAGTGTCTTCATCTGTTGTTGTTGTTGTTGTTGTTATTATTAGTGCGTTTCTACCACAAGCCTGTAATCAAGGTCCCATGTCCTATTCAAAATGTTAGGGCTAAATTGTTTTGTGGACTGTAGAAGTTTGAAGTATTTCTTCACTTCCCCACTCCCTCCTAGTCTTCTTGCCTCCATTGCCTACTCTTAGCTCAGTACAGTCAGTATATAGCCTTTGCTGTGTGTATTTAATTTGGAATAAAATTTAGTTAATATTATTGTGCCACCAAATTTTCAATGTGCTACTAATTTTTGTATTGCAAAGCATTGTAGAAGCTGTAAGGAAGCTGGAAGCTTGAAATCTTGGAACGGAGCAGTTTTGGCACTTCAGAAGGTCTTGTTTTTTGGCTCTCAGGCCTGATCTATACTACTAAATTAGGCTGACATAAGTTGCCTTGCATCAACATATTTGTGCATGTGCCTACACTCAAATTTGTTTCCAGTTGATGTAAACACCCTGTTACACCAACACAATATAACCATCTTCTGAAAATGGTGGAGCCATGGTTGACCTACTGAGGTTAATGCAGTGCAAGTGTAGACACCGAATGACCTGTGTCAACGTTATTAGTCCTGCAGCAGCTGTGCCACAGTGTCTCTTTCTCAGCAACAGTGAGTACTCTGGCCACAACTGTAAACTCTGCTTTCCAAGAGTCAGAGACTGGAAGCTACCCCCTCCCCCCTGCCCTTTAAACTCCCCCACGTGTTTTTAATGCCTTTTCCTGATTGCCCACCTTGGCAAGCATACCTAGCAGCTCACCCTTGTCTGCAACTGCCCAATTGACTGTGGCGGGTCCATGCACTAGATGCAGTCCTGCCTAGATCTCCTGGGCTTGTGGGGAGAAGAAGCTGCAAGTACAGCTACAGACCAGCTATAGAAACATTGACATCTATGAACAGATTGCATGGGGGATGCCAGCAAAGGAGTATGGTGGGAGTCAGCAGTACTGCAGCATGAAAGCAAAGGAACTTTACTAGGGATACCACAAGGCCAGGGAGGCCAATAATATATCAGATGGTGCCCCACAGATCTGCCGCTTTTACAACACACTATCTGCCATACTTGTTGGAGAAACAGTCAGTTCTGGAGTTGGTATCCTAGAAACCAGCACAGATGCCTGTACATATCGATGAGGCTCATTCACAGAGCCCAAATATTAACTTCAAATGTGAAGAGATGTACGAGAAGGAGGAAACTTAAACATCACTCCTTAAAGGACAGCATCTAAGTCCTTGACCAGACGGAATGAGAGACCCTGTGCCAGCTTTGGTACTGGTATCTGCGACTGAGCTCAGCAAGGGCCCAAGATACAATCTGGAGGAATTTGGGTCACTTCCAGAGACATTCACCATGGCAAAGAGATGACTGGCATTGATGCCATTAACACCCTACAGCACTACTATTCAAAGAGGAGATACTTTGCCATCTTTTTTGCTTGCATTGGACAAAGATCTCTCTTCCTGCTTTCATAGTGACCTGAAGGACAGTACCGGAGAGCCCTTATTCAGAGTCGTGCCCCAGAATGGGGCAGGAGTGGCACTGGGGCAACCTCCCTGAATCAAGCCAGTATCCATGGGGTTATCTTTCCCATGCTGGCCTTACTGGGAACTGTCGTACATCCAGGAGCAGATCGCTTTCCTATGTTTCCAAAAAGAGTAAGAGATCATGTTCCCAATGGCATTATTAACTAGGTTGCCCACACCAGAATCAGATATGGGCTCCCAAGAACAAGAAGCAATATCTCCACCCAAGGAGTCTTCCTCATCAGTGGATGGAAGCAGTGATGCCAGCCCCAGATCTAGCAATTTACCTTAAAGCTACATTAAAGCTTTTTAGGACTGCCTGTCCTTTATTGCAGAGATTACACATTGAGGCTATATTTATATACAAGAGAAGTCTCTCAATTTCTTTATTTTGAGAACTGTAATGCGAGCCAGAATTGCCTTCCTTGCTAATGAAGAGATCCTGCAACTGGCCAAAGGACTGTGGCAAATACCTCAGCTACTCTTTTGTCCACTTGGAAAAGAGCAGAGAAGAGATATCAGGTGCCCCCAAAGGGCTTTGAACACTTTTATGCTTATCCAAACCCATGGTTGTCTTGGCAGGATAGGAAAAATCTGTGTCGGAAAAAGCCACGCCAAAGGGGACACACCCCAACGGGTTGGACCTTTTTGGGTGCAAAGCATATCCATCAGCCTCATTCCAGCTTATGGAATTGGCAAATTACCAGTGTCTATTTGCCAAGTACAACTTTCTTTCTTGGAGAAGACAGTCAAGCAATGGAACAGGGATGAGCTAAAGGAAATATTAAGGAGGGTGTAGATGGTTGTGGGAATATCACTGCTGGCAGCCTCTGATACAGCTGTACACTCCATGGCTGTCATTATGACATAGGCCTCATGGCTCCAGGAATCTGGCACAAGGTATAGGCCACTATGGAGGGACCTGCCTTTCAGAGGAATGGAGCTCTCCAGCCAGAAAACAGACTAATCATTCCACTCCCTTAAGGACTCAAGGTCAACATCATGGTTCTCAGGGATTTACATACCAGCCTCTCTATAGGAAACCTTACAAGTAACAGCCCCAACAGAGGCTGAGGACACTGTCCTACTCATGGGGTCATCAACCAGAGTACCCACAAAAAAAGGCAGCCCAGATATTCCAGGGAGTGGCCATCTTCCATCTCCTCTGCTAATCTGGCTTCTTCTTAGGCAGCAGATTTAACAGGAGCATTGAGTCACACTGGAGCCTTCACCCATCTTCAGGAATCATCTTGCACTCTTTGTGTTGGGCCTTGGTGGCCATCATAGCTGACAAATGGACCCTATACATTTCCACACATTATTCTCTACCTACCCCCTTCCCTGTTGTTTTTCAGATACCCTTTTCACAAGAGCTTAACACAATCAGAAGTGGCCTTATTGCTTCATCTAGAAGCCATAGAAGAGGTACCTACTGAATACAAAGGAAGAAGCTTCTCCTTCTGTTTCTTATCCTGAAGAAAGTGTCTTTGTCCTCTTCTAGACCTGAGGAGATTGAACAAAATACATATGCTGTCTCAGGCCAAGTCTACACTAAAAGTTAGATCATTTTAGCTACGTCGAGGGGTGTTAAATCCTCATCCCTGAGCCACGTAGTTAAGCTGACCTAACCTCCCAGTGTAGACAGTGCTAGGTCAATGGAAGAATTTTTCCCGTCAACCTAGTTACCACCTCTTGGAGAGGTAGATTAACTACAGCAACAGGAGAAACTCTCCCATCACTGAAGTGAGTGTCTATACTTAAACCGCTACCTCAGTGCTGCAGTTGTGCCACTGTCACAGTTTAAGTATAGACCTAGCTTCAGATTCAGGATGGAAACGCTACCTCAGTCTTCATCCTCATCTCTTCAGGCTACAGAATGATTCATGGCTGTCAACTTCCATGATACAGGCTTCCATATAGCCATCTATACGGGTCACAGGAGATACCAAAAATTCACAGTGGGGGCCAAATATTACCAGTATAAGGAACTGCCATTTGGACTTTCCACAACTGACTGAGTTGTCATAAAGAGCATAGTGGTAGTAGGGGTCTCTCTCAGAAGGAAGGCCATTCATATCTAACCTCTGATTGATTGATTGAGGGCACATTCTGGAGAAGACTGCTGCAAGCCTGTACTATGCTCTTTCTGTTCTCTCACGGGGTCTCCTGGTGAAATATGGAAAGCCTTCTTTTCTCCCATCACAGACAGTAGTTCAGAGGAGTCTTGATCAACTCCATGTCAAAAAGAGTGTACTTTCCTAAACATAAATTCCTGTCAGTGCAGTAGCTGTTACTTAGAATAGAAACATACTTGACTATGACAGTGCAGATGTGTATAGGCCTGTTCAGCTGTATGTTAATATGTACATATGTGACACTGCATGCTGGATTTCTCCTGCAGTTGCACCAACTCTGGCTCAGATTGGTCTATTTCCCAACAAAACATCAGATAAGTAAAAATGCCATGATTCTGCTTCGTGTCATTAAAGAGCTGAGACTACAGAATCCTAGAAATATAGGGCTGAAAGGGACCTCGAGTCCATCTAGTTCATCTGCCTTCCCACCTCTCCACTCTTCTCCTCCCCCATCCCCCGCTGAAGCAGAACCAAGTATGTAGTCTGGCAACATAATGTAGTAAAATCTTATTCCATTGGTAAGTTAGTGAATTAAAGGTGGTAAGAGAGATCTGCAGAATCCTAAGTTCAGTGTTGTCACCCTCTGTGGCATGGCAGGGGGGCTAGCTGCCTCTCTTACTCTCAGCTCCAGGTCCTCCACTTGATGGAAGTTTTGATAATCATGTCTTTGCAAATGGGACATGCTGGGTGTCATTCAAAAGCCCTTTCTCTCACAAACAGTGGTACCAAACATGACAAACCTAGAACAGTTATATAGATATATATTTGAGAAGATGTTTAAAAAAAACATATTTTTAAATTATACTTTAACACAGGGCTCTATTGCTTACATAAAAAAATGCCCTGATCTTTGATAATCCTAGGGAAGTAGTCTTGACAAGTATGATTTAAAACATTTGTTAATCAGTGTCATCAGCGTCATCTCCATCTAGGGCTGCACTGCTAGACACGTCACGGTGATTCTTGTCCACGCTGCACTCGCATATCTCTGTATGAGGCAGGCTGCTGGCCAAACACGGCAGGGAGGTGAGCCTCTGGTCTTTGAACGTGAGCGTTTGATTAGTTATTGATTCGAGATCACATGATATTTCACACACAACTGGTGTGATCAGTCCGTCCTTCAAGATCCATCTATGCCTGATAGAGGAGGGTAGTTTTGAACTTTCCATTGCTGGATTATTTGCCCTTTTTATAGCAGGTTTACATCCCTTGTTGGTGGGAATTTTCCTCCATTTGTCTGCTTCGTGGAAAACATCCACCAGTGTAACTCTGCATAGTGTCATCATTTTGGTCTTTAAATTGTAAACTCTGCCTCCGAACACCTCCAATGCAATTATAACCTCATCAGTGACTGTTTCAGCCATTCCAAGCACCTCCAGAGCACGGAATGTGACTTTGGCGGCTGAATCAAATGCCTTCCAGTAAGATAATTTGGTCCTTCCAACAGCTATTTGTAGTGGTAGATTACATATTTATGGCATGGTTGTATTTGTGTTGGAAACCTGCCCTTCACTCAAGCACTTGTACATGAGGTTTTGCAATAAAATGGCAGCCTTGTGCTCCATTTGATTACATCATACTTGCTGGGGCTGAAGTCACTGTGACCACTGATGCACCACTTAAAGTAGTAGTACAGGTCATGTGGGATTACTTTTTCGGGTTTGGCATCAGTTATGGATCCCTGCAATGCCAATGTACCACAGGACAAAATGTTTTTCCATAAAAATTCAGCAGCTGCAAACAGTCTTCATATTACTGTTGACATCAACACTCTCTTTCACTTTTGATAGCGTCATATCTTTTGCAGCTTCTAAGGATATGCATTCATTTCTGCAGCTAGGATTGTTAAAAAGTACATCCGTATACCACAGTTCATCTGCAATAAGTGCTGAAAGAGTCTTTCTGCTAAGCATTTGTTTCTCTTCAGTCCAGTTCAAAGCACACATTTCTCTGTACTTCGCCTCTGCTTCAGCCATCACTATTACTTTCCCATCCATTAGAGCCTCTGCGAGGCAATGTATGAACTCTAGCTGAGTAACACAGTTTGCAGCAGTAAAATTAGTGTTTGTTTCTATTGCTTTTACCTGTTGACGCAACACATAAGACATTCTTTGTGTAACACTTAACGTGATGTGCAATGTTGTATCTGTGGAAATCTTTAGGGTCAGTACACTCACTTAACTTTAATTTCCATCCAAAATTGTCAGTAAGAATGACTGCTTCATACTGTTTCTCACCTGTCTCATGTTGAAACTGTGCTTAATGGATGCCTTCAGGATTCTGGCTTACTGCAAAAGAAGCAGGTATTTGTCTCCGTGCATTCTATGGGACTTCATCTAAGGCGAGCCTTGGCCATAGCTGGTGCTTATCCCTGCATCTTCATTTTTTTTCCTGATGCTCGATATACTTCATCCCTCACTAACCTTGCCAAATTCAGTTTATGGGCGCACTTATAGCATGAAAGCTGCCACCAAGCATTGTGTTTAATCAGGTTCTCCACGGTGATGTTCTCCAAAGATTCAGCTACTGTTGACACTCTTCCTCTCCCCATTGATGCGTAAAAATGGTAAAGACCAAAGTAAAAAACCAGGATTTTGTAATAAATTACTCTGAGATTGTAATTAATTATGTTATGTTATGTAACTGTGTATAGCATTTGTGATTGGATTCCGGTAATTTCTGGCTGGATGCTAATGTCTTAATCAGTGCCTCATAATTCTTTTTGGATAATAAACAAAGCTGATAATCAGTACTACTGAACCACTTCTTTTTTTGCCGATGATGGCAAATCAGCTTGAAGCACTCCTTTGATTTATAGTATTCTGTACCATTAAAAAACTTAATGAGCTATCATTTTCTGAGCATTAACTGATAACACTGTATTATCAGTTGAGGGTCAAAATTTAACTTTGAGGGCTGCATGTTTGATATGATTTAAAGTATAACTAAAAAAAATTGATATAGATCTGCATAATTGTTCTGGATTTGTCATGTTTTGTACTGTTGTATTTGTGAGAGAGAGGGCTTTTGAATGATACCCAAGTTGACTAATTTTTTATGGCATTGTATAGTCAAAATTTCCACCAACTGCAGGATCTTGAGCTGTGAGCCTAAGGGCAGCAAGTCCCCTGTGCCACACCATGGAGGGTGACACTATTGAATTTGGTTCTGTAGATTTTTACAAATCAAATGACCTCTTTCCTTTCTATCATTAATATGCTCCCAGACCACTACCTAGAGCTTCCATGACAGGTTTGTCTAACCTGTTCTTAAAAACTTCCAATTGTAGGGATTCCACAATCTCTTTTGGTTAACCTATCCTAGAATTTAACTTCCTAACTATGAAAGTAGTTTTCCCTAATATCTAACCTAAATTTCCCTTGCTGAAGATTAAGCTGATTGCTTCTTGCCATATCGTTAGTGGACGTAAAGAACAATTGGTCACTATCATCTTTATAACAGACCTTAACATATTTGAAAACTCTTGTCAGGTCCCCTCTGTCTTCTTTTCGCAAGACTAAACATGCCCAGTTTTTTAATCTTTCCTCTTTCTAAACTTTTTATCATTTTTGTTGTTTTCCTCTGGACTCTACTCAATTTGTCCACATCTTAAATTTTAGTGCCAAGAACTGGACACAGTACTCCAGCTGTGAGGCCTCACCAGTCCAAGTAGAGTAGAACAATTACTACTTTGAGTGTTGATCCCTAAGAGTATTCCATCTTAATGGGACTAAATCGGGGGGCCTGGATAATCTCCATCCAAGAACTTTAAAGAAACTGGCACATGAAATTTGCAAGCCCAATTGCAAGGATTTGTAATGAATCTAAACTCGAGGGTTGTACCCTATGACTGGAGAATTGCTAATATATTTCCTATTTTTAAGAAAGTGAAAAAAGAGATCCAGGAAACTACAGTTAGTTTGACCTCGGTTGTATGCAAAGTCTTGGAAGAAATTTTGAAAGAGAAAATAGTTAAGGACATAGGTTAACGGTAATTGGGATAAACTACAACATGGTTTTACAAGAGGTAGATCGTGCCAGACCAACCTGATTTCCTTCTTTCAGAAGATAACAGATTCTTCTTTGAGTGCTTGCTCATGTCCATTCCTATGTAGGTGTACGGCTGCTGTGTGCACTGCCGCCAGAAGCTTTTTCCTAGTGGTATGTGTTGAGTCAGCTCTGGTGCCTGCTGGAGTGGTGCGCTCATGGTGCAGTATATAGGCAACCGCCAGCCCGCTGCCCCCTCGGTTCCTTCTTTTTGTCAGTAACAGTTGCTTCTTCACTCTTGATCTGCAAGCAGTGTCTTCAGTGATTGTGCCTGTAATTAGGTATAAATAGTTAGTATTGTAATATAAAGGGATTAGTTAAAAACCTGAACTGCTTTCCCGCCCTGTGGGGCTCTCCCACCCAAGCTTCCGGGTGTGCCTTGGGTCCTGGGCTTCAAACAGTGCACATCCTACCTAAGAAGATTCCGGTGAGCAAACCACAAGAGAACTGAAGCCCAGGGAGGTGGGCACGTCCTGGCAAAGTGTAGAATCTGCAAGAACTTCAGATCCAGGACAAAAAAGGACAGACAGCAGACTGAAATTCTTGCTGATGGAGGCTGCACTTCAACCGGCTTCAGAGCGCCAACCAGACTCAGGATTGAATACATCTTCAGTGAAGAGCGCTCTGGCCTCCATCAGGGAGCTGCAAAGGGGCAAAGAGGCTTCGTCACCAAAAGTGCCCCGGCACTGTGACCCTTCTCTGACGACCAAGGCGTTGGTACCAGCAACACTGCACCATTCGACGTTGCCCGTGCTGAGGAAGAGATTAAAAAAAAAAAAAAAAGACTGACCATGGACACTCCCCAATGAGGAGGAGAGGCTGAGGCAGGCTGTGGTCCCTTCCCAGGCATCAGTCAGCCAATTGGCACAGTTGACTGGCTCAACAAGGGGTACCATCGAGTCTGGTGCACATGGACTCCCCACTAAGGATGAACCAAGAGGGAGATGTGACCCAGGCTGGCATCAGTGGTTCTGAGGCTTATGACGCAGTGAGGAGCCTCCTGATTCTCCCAGTGTCTCCATCTTCCCCTCACCGTGTCCCACAAACCTTGGCCCAACAGCATGAGCCCACCACGAGGAGACCCACCTCCTAGCCTGGGCACGCTGGTGATGATGGCGGGGCACCAGGCCCCATCTCGTCCAGACTTGCAAGTGTCCACACTGCAACAGTGTTTGTGACACAGGTTCCAATCTTGGACATTTGAGGGCGGCAGCCTGGTCATCCATTCATACATTTACTACTCACTATGCCATCACTCAACAGACAAGAGGTGACACTGCCTTAGGTCAGGCAGTCTTACAGTCTGTGTCCATACCAACATGGAACTCTGACCCCACTGCCTAGAATATGGCTTGGGAATCACCTATGAAGGACTAGACACGAGCAAGCGCTCGAAGAAGGAAAAAACGGTTACTAACCTTTCCGTAATTACTGTTCTTCGAGATGTTACTCATGTCCATTCCAAACCCACCCACCTGCCCCTCTGTCAGAGTAGCCAGCCAGAAAGAACTGAGGGGGCAGTGGGGCGACAGTTGCCTATGTAATGAGCCATGAGGGTGCCACTCCAGGGGGCACCAGAGCGGACTTAGCACATACCCACTAGGAAAAAGCTTCTGGCCGTGGTGCATGCAGAGTGCATAGACTTGCATAGGAATGGACACGAGCAACACATCTCGAAGAACAACAGTTATGGAAAGATTATGGAAGAGCTGTCAGCTCCAGGGCTGCTGCCGAACACCTGATCAGCGGGCTGGAGCAGCTGCAAGCCCTGGTAGCTCTGTTTCCCCCCTCCTTCAGGGTATTTCTAGTAAAAGTCAGGGACAGGTCACTGCTTCCATGAATTTCTGTTGATTGCCCACAACCTGTCCCTGACTTACTAAAAATACCCATGACAGAATCTCAACCTTAGTCATACTGAAAGGTGAACTGTCAGGGTCGAGGGAGGTTACTACTGGAGTTCCTCAGGGATCGGTCTTGGCACTAATCTTATTTAATATTTATTACTGACCTTAGCACAAAAAGTGAGTGTGTGCTAATAAAATTAGCAAATGACACGAAGTTGTGAGATATTGCCAATACGGAGGAGGAACAGAATATCATACAAGAAGATCTAGTGACCTTGTGAACTGGAGTAATAGAAATGGGATGAAATTTAATAGTGCAAAATGCAAGGTCATGCATTTAGGGACTAACTAAGCATTTTTGCTGTAAGCAGAGGACATAGCCATTAGAAGTGACAAGAGGAAGAAAGACTGGCTGTATTGGTTGATCACAGGATGAGTATGAGTCACCAGTGTAAAAGGCTGTGTAAAAGGCTAATATGGTTCTAGGATGCATCTGGTGAGGTATACAAAGGAAAGTGTTAGTACCATTATAAAAGGCACTGGTGAAACCTCATCTGGAATATTGTGTACAATTCTCGTCTCCCATGTTTAAGAAAGATGAATTCAAACTGGAACAGGTACAGAGAAGGGCTGCTAGGATGATCTGAGGAATTCAAAATCTACCTTATGAGGGGAGACTCAGAGAGCTTGGCTTGTTTAGCCTAAGCAAAAGAAGGCTATGGGGAGAAGTGATTGCTCTCTATAAATACTTCAGAGGGATAAATATCAGGGAGGAAGAGAAGTTACTTAAATTTAATGGCAATGTGAACACAAGAACAAATGGATATAGACTATCCATCAACAAGTTTAGGCTTGAAATTAGACGAGAATTTCTAACCATCAGATTAGTGAAGTTCTGGAACAGCCTTCCAACGGGAGCAGTGGGGGCAAAACACCCAACTGGCTTCAGGACTGAGCTTAGTTTAGTTTAGTGAGAAGATGGTATGATGAGAGTGCTTACAGTGGCATGTGATCTGTGACTGCTAGCAGCAAATATCTCCAACAGCCAGTGATGGGAAACTAGCTGGGGAGGGCTCTTAGTTACTACAGAGGATTCTTTCCCAGGTGTCTGGCTAGTGGGTCTTACTCACATGCTCAGGGTCTAACTGATCACCATATGTGGGGTTGGGAAGGAATTTTCCCACAGGTCAGATTGGCAGAGACCCTTTGGCTTTTTCACCTTCCTCTGCAGCATAGGGCATGAGTCACTTGCAGGTTTAAACTAGTGTAAATGATGGATTTTCTGTAACTTGAAGTCTTTAAATCGTGATTTGAGGGCTTCAGTAATTCAGCCAGAGGTTAGGGATCTATTACAGGAGCAGGTGGGTGAGGTTCTGTGACTTGCAATGTGCAAGTGGTCAGACTAGATGATCACAGTGGTCCCTTCTGGCCTTAAGTCTGAGTCTGAATCTATGGGTACCATGTGCCTGAGTCTGGAAGTTTTCTCCAAGAAGTATCTGTTGACTCACACAGGCTCAGTGTCTCCCTTCGTGCTCCTGAATGGGAGTATAAGGGGTGGAGTGGATCAATGCCATTCCAGTTCCCTCAAACTGCCGCATGGCTCCACCTGCAATACCTCCAGGCTTCGTGCCAATCAGATACTGCATTAACTCCAGAATCATGGTTCCCTCAGAAGTTCTTGCCTCTCTTGCTTGATGGTCAAATCCATCCAAGGTATTGGTGAGTTCCCTATCTGGAAAGGGACCATAGGGCTGTTGTGCCAGCCCTAAGCTGGTGAGGTAAGCTCCAAACATCATGAAATTCCCTGTTGAGGAAACCTGTCACTGGAGTGGCATAAAGAAGACAGATCTGAGCCTAACAATCTACAGCTTGAATTCTTGTAAAACTTAGTCACTTTATACCGAAAGATCAAATTTGCAATAAAACTGAATCCATTACCTGGATTTTCCCTTTCAGTAAACTTAATACAAATATGCTTTTTAATATTGTTTTCTGCATTCTCAGTTTTTAGTTTATATTATTTTCTTGAATCAGATCAGCATCTAAAGAAAATTCTAAAGATACCTCCAGATTCTTAATTCCTTTTAAATTTTCCTGCATATAGGTCATGATTCAACAAAACACAACTTAGGTGCCAATTGAAATCAACTTAGGGCTGGTTTCGAGAACAGATGCCTACTTTTCATTCCCATCATGTGCCTTCAGCTTAAGCCACCGCCCTCCTCTCCCCACACCGATTCAGCAAAGCATTATGGCTAAATTGGGGCCTTAAACTGGAGGCACATGATGGGAATGAAAAGCAGGCTTATGTTGCATATAGTGCTATTTTCTTTATCATATTGCTATATGTGGACCTTTTCCCTTTTAAAAAAAAAAAAAAAAAGTTTCTGTTGCTGAGTCTGTATGCGGTTCCTGTTCTGTGATAACTGGCAGCAGAACTAATTAAAGATTAGACTCTTGGTGCGTCTTATCGTTTGTCCTTATCTCTCTGTATCATCTGACAAGGACAATCATAGCAGAAGTTGGCCAGAAAATGCATGGAATGTTAAGTCTTAGTGTAGCCTACTTCTCTGCCTTCAGGTTAAATCTGTTACGGCTTCACTGCTTATGTTTCTTGTAGTCTGAATGCACCTGTGGACCTTCTCTCTGAGCTTGGTTGCTGAGCTGGTGTTATGGTTGAGTGTACAGAATTAGGAATTCTTGTCTGTTTGCATTTAGATAAAATGGAAGATAAATAAAATTCCAATACAAGGTATTACCTCATCCACTTTGTCTCTCCTGGGACCAACACAGCTACAACACTGCATTCTGCATTTCAGCCATAGTGGCCTTGGCTACACTGCTGGTGGTTGCTCTTTTGTAGGCTCCCAAAGTTGTTCCCATAGGTGGAGCTGAATCAGTGTTGATAACAGTAAGGAATTTTTCCAAACTTTCTCTCCTGTAGATAGGGCCTGTAAAGGCTTTCCACATGAGTTTTAATGAGTATGAGGTGTAGAGTAATCCATTTTATATTTTGATGATCAGAGGTTTGGGGGACCTCTAAAATTAAGTTAACCTGTTTATAATACAACAGGATGTCACCTATGGAATCTTTTGTCTAGTTACAGGAAATATTATGAAAGAGCTACAATTAGCACCAAAATTTAAGCTTTGATTGATAGATAGGCCTTGCTGCTTGTCAGTTCTCACAAAAAAGGATCACTGTCACTGGAATTGCAGTGTCTAAAACAGAAAACAATTACATGTTTGGCATGAGTTGATTCCCCCTCCCACCATGTACGTGCCTCTACTTCCACTCCTTCCTTTCTTTGCTTGCAGCTTTTGATTTTTATTAATGTTCATATCTGTCCCTTTGACACAGCTTCCTCAGTCAGTTTATTTTGCTTTTCCTGGAACTCAGGGAAGTTGCCTATTTGTGCAGGAGTTGCCAACCACAAGTTCAAAAATCACGAGCCAGACAACCCCTCCATTCTCCCTCCAAAATCATGGCTTTCTTTCCCCAAAGATTTTATTGTGGGTTTTTTTTTTTTTAAACTCTCTTTGCTCAGCTCTAGGGTGAATGTTTCGCCCCTCCCAAATTCCTAGAATAAAGTCATTCATTCTGGTCACTGCAGAAGGAATTCTTGTGTTTGCCTGATGGTGCAGAGCTTTCAGCTTCTTCCCAAACTCAAAATTAATTATGTGATTTGCCCCACAACTGACTCTTGCCCTACAGTGCACATCTGATCTTGAATTTCCAGGGGTTCTTGATCCTCTTCTCCCATATCTGGGAGGGTAGCTGCAACCAGGTTCTCTTCTCACTCTTTCCAGGCCTGGTGGGATAACATCAGGTTATTCATCCACTTCTGTCTCTTCCCAGGCCTGAGAGAGGGCAGCTCCATGTTTTCTTCACCCTCTTTTGCTTTCTGATCCTGGTGTTGCAAGAGGAGTAGGGATGGGGAGGGAGCAGAGGGCCTGATAACCCATTTATTAGAGGGGAGTGGAGGAGCAGAACTGCACTGAACTACAAGGCTCTTTCTGTAGCTTCTTCCCCCTGCTCCTCTTATGAGGCTGCTGTTAGGAGCTGAGGAATTTTGGGGTAGGGGAATGGCCTGCCTGCCTCATGCTGTAGCCCTGATTGGATTGCTCTTTCCTAGAAAGTGGGGAAAGCAGCCAATCAGAAGGGTTTTTTTTTCCATGGGTAGGGCTGGACACCACATGAAGAGATCAGAGATGCTTTTGTGTCCTCATGAGACTGGCTCCAGCAGGAGCCAGAGTAACATTAATTATGAAATTGTGACAGGTGCAGTTCTCTGCTGCTGAGGATGCAAAAGGGAGATGGCCTAGTGATCTAATGGTAGCACATCAGAGTTTCAAGAGCAAGCGTGATCCTTTGGTCCCCATGAAGACAGAAACTGAGAACACTGTGGCTACAACTCCTCGCCATTCTAGCAGCTGTTTCAAGCAGGTTGAAGAAGCAACAGGACTATGGACAGAGAATTGTCCCACTCCATAGAGCTTATTCTTATGCCAACTCTTTAGGATAGGATAAAAGGGCATCTGAGAGGCCTACCACACCCCTAAGTGATCTGCCCTTGCCCCTGAACAAGAGAAACTGATTCTTCCCAAATCCTGTCATTCATACTGCTCATGAGTCACACAAGCAATAGGAAAGACAGCCAAATTTGCACAACTCTAGAATTGCCAAGATTGAAACCAAGTCGTCGTGGTATTACTGTCTGCTTAAAAGGATATAAGCAAATACTTTTGTCAAAAACTAACTCAGCCAAAAAGCAGCCCTATAGGCATCTGTTGCTTGCCTACTGTAGAAAAGTTTGACACAAGCCTGTATGTAGACCCGGCCCTTTAATTTTGACTTAAATGGCTTGTGTGGACAATACCCATTTTTAACATTTTCACAATTAAACCCCACAAAAAATTTAAAACACTTAGGGCCTGTCTGCACTACATAACCACCATGCTTTTGGTTAAATCAACATAGCACACAGCTTTGCTAGCTGGATGGTTCTTGTAATGCAGATAGGCCCTGACTGCTAAATTGGGGATTTTAACCCTGATTCATAATCTGCACAGAAATTAAACTGTTAGTATGTTTGTGAGAACTATCCTGACTTGTGTTTGGCATGTATATAGATTATGCTTTCCAGAGCACAACTAGACTGATTCTTGAAGTAGAATATGGATCTTCTAGCAGTAGTGTATGATGAACTGCAGAGGAAAATAAACTTATGCCTTTTACTAAACCTCTGTGCTGCATAAAGGTGATTTGTTTCATTCATTGGGCTTGGAAAAGCATTACCATACTATTGTTCCCCCATCCCAGCTGAGGAGTGGGAAAGTTGTTTTGTTCAAGTTCAACTTGAGTTGTCTGAGTCCTTCAGCCAAAGAAAGGGAAATAATGACCTGATTGTTCTAATGTAAAAATCAAAAACAGAAAACATCTAAATAAAAATGTCTGAACTATATTTATGCATCATAAATAGGCAATAAGAGCATAGTCACCATATCCAGTAGGGTGTGTACAGCAGATGATAGTTTGGTGTGTAGAAAGTGTCTTTCTTTAATTGCTTGCATAATGGAGAATCAAATTTTTTTTGGTATTAAGACCGTGCAGTTTGCTTTTTAAATCATTAACCCGCAATAAAGATGGAAATATAGTGCAGTTGCAGGAAACTATGCACAGAACAAAAGAGAGATTGTGTCTAAAATTTGAAAAAGACCGTTTTTTCTGTGGCAGAGAATTTTTTTCTGGGGAATAAACAAACTTGAAATAAAAATCTCAAAACGACAAATAAAACATGTTCCTTTGGTATAGTGGAAACCCTTATTTGAGGTTTTTTTCCTCTTCGTATAAAGGTAGAAAACTTAAAATATAAAATGTATGGTGCATCCAGATTAAGCAAGCTGTGAACATTTTGTGAATGCTTTAATATTGAAAATGCAGCTTAGTCAGAACAGCTCATCTGAGTAGTTACTAAATAAAGCACTACGTTGCAGGGTGCTGTGTTATAAGTAGAAACTGCTGTTAATGCTGCAGTGACCAGGATATATTATGAATGTCCGTGTGTTGGAACATGTTTGCTTACACATAGGATTAAAATAGATGTAATTGGGATATGCAAGCAGCTTGTAATACTTATTTACAAACTAAATTTAGCCTCACTAGATTAGAACATTATTGATGTCTAATTTAAGTGACTGTTGAGGCAGAGCTATGTATGCTAGAAATTCCATGTAAAATATTGATACTTTAACTGAAAGGTGTTAACTATCTATTTTATGGTGCGTCTATTTATTTAATGGCGTGTAGTATTTTGGTTCACAAGATACATGCTTATATACAGATTCAAATCTTTTTTTATCTTGAGACAAAATGAGCGACTTCCAGCTTCCCTACTGTAAAATCAGTCTTGCTTCCAAATCTTTTTATGTAAAGAATCTTAGGTACATTTTTTTAAAGTATTTCTGTTTGACTAGTCTGTATTGATAAGCATTAATGGGTTTCTAATATCTTTAGAACAAAAGAGATGAACATCTTTTGAAGAAAAGAAATGTCCCTCAAGAAGAAAGTTTAGAAGACTCTGATGTTGATGCTGACTTCAAAGCAGTAAGTTGCTTGATTCTGAATCTGCTTCTAAAACTTAGTTTCTTTGGTAGTGTCTAGAAAACTTTTATTCTGTTAGTCACTTGAGTCTTATGTTCAGTTAGAAATAACCTGAAAATGGACAGAAAAGGCAAATCTGAGCAGGTTACAACTCCAGTGAAATAGTGGAGTGGTAACTGCTCACGAGAACTCAAATGTTTAGTCTGGAATGTTTCAGTAGTAAATATAATTTTAGTAACTTGTTGCTAAATGATCTCTCTTTCTTTTCAAGCAAAATGTAACACTAGAAGCTATATTGCAGGTATGTTCAGCTTACTATCTTCAGTTTCTTGAATTCAGAATTTAGGGCTTGTGATGGATTTCTGAATTTTGTTACTTTTGTATTTCAGAATGCCACAAGTGATAACCCTGTGATCCAGTTGAGTGCTGTCCAAGCTGCAAGGTAAAAAAATAAACAAGCAAAAAACGTGCACAGTCCTTACAAAATTCTTCCTTGATAAAGTTATTTACTCATGAGTCTTACTTAATTTTACAGAAAACTCTTATCCAGTGACAGAAATCCACCTATTGATGACTTAATAAAATCTGGAATTTTACCAATTCTGGTCAACTGTCTAGAAAGGGATGATAAGTAAGTATACATTTTTTTTTTTCCTCAAGTTTTATCATTAAAAGGCAACGCTATTTCAGATGCAAACTTATGACCAGGGCCCCATGTACACTGTGGCACAGTGGGATCAAGTTCCACAGCAACATTAATTTTTTGATTACTAGAAAACACCATTCCCATTTGTCACCCCTGCACAAACACACAGCTATGGCTCATAGCTTGAAAATTTGCTAATTTTTGAGGATTGGATTTTCTCTATTTTCTCCAAACAGCCCGCCTCAGTGTCCTGTGTTTTGGCTTCTACAGTGTTCTGTAGGTAGCCCAGCTCAGAAGCATCTCCCCTATGTATGCCAGGGAAGTGGGCTTGTCTCACCACACCTTGATTGCTGCACTCTTTTCCAGGCTGCCTGTTTCACCAGCCTACTCTTCTGGCTCCCTTCACTCTTGCTGCAAGGTGGACTTAAGCTCCGGCTCCACTGAACTGTACAGGGACCATGTGCTGCTATCTCACTTTCCTTTGTGGGGAAAGCTGGAGAGCAAAAGACAGCTACAGGCAGATCCCAGCAAGGCAGAGTTCACAGAGATATGGTGAATTTCTTGGCACCTTAGAAGAATGCCAAATTTCACAATCAGAGAATCATGGAGTCCTTGGGGGGCCCTGATTGAAGCAGTTGGGGCAATTCATAAACCTCAGCTGTTGTTTCAGACTCTCTTCTGTATCAGGCAGGCATCACTGCATTTGTTTATGCTCATTTTGCATTTTCTGGTTACTTCTGCAACCATATATTAGAAACATTTCTAAATGCAAACTGATATTTTGGAGTGCAGTTCTGAAGCTCCACAATCATAGAATACACAAAGCCCTGCTTTTATGGAAGTGCCTGGTAACAATTTTATGATTAGAGTTGCATTCTAAAATGGGTTATAAATGCCTCTTTTTCTGCAAAAGTAGATGTCCAACTGGTATGAAATTTCACGCAGTTAGTTTTTGTCCTTTGAATTTTCTGTGTAGTTTTTATATCGTTTCTTTGTAAATATGTAGTAGGGAGTCTTTGAAATTGTGCTATGACATTTTTCTTAGGCAGTTCTTCTTTTATTGATGATGAATATCTTTTAAACATTGTCTACAAAACTTGGGTAGGGAAAGAGATAGGATGCAGTAGGTAATTAAAAAATTAAGTTGGAGTTAGGGTTATTTTTAGCTGCACTTAATTTTATAATTGAAAGTTTATGCACTGTACACACAAACCTGATTGATGGAGAGAATGGGGAACTGGGTGCACAGAAGCCTGATGGAGATTGGGTGCATGCAGAAGCAATGATTTACTGTTACTTTCTCATACAACAGAAGCATTTATGCACAGATACTGATGGATTAAAATATTGTCTGTTAGCACATGCTCTTAACTTTTATGGGTCCAGAATACTCATTCCTTTCCTACGCCATCTCCAATTAAGAATTAAAATATCTAGGAAGCTATTTCACAAAAGTCCCTCTGAAGCAGTTGTAGTTGCTATCTGTGTAACATACCTGACACATACCTGTGAAAGCAAGGAAATGACAAGTTAAGTCATCTAATAGTACATAACTTCTACTCCACCAACAGGCATACATCTTACCATTATCACAACTACCATAAACCATGTACTATGCACTGCAACCTTAACTCTGCCCCCTTGTATAAATGCTAGCCCCCCCATCACTCCCTTTAACCACAGTCTGCACACAACCCTTTACCAAACTATTACTTGTATTTGGCCAGGCACATATCAGATGCAACATATATGGTCTCAGGGAAAATAAATACTCTGTATAAACTCGTATTCCTAACTGATCCACAAAGCTGCTTTAACAGACTGTATTCCTCTGCTCTCTTTGGTGGAGATGTAATGTCATTTTACTGGCAATCAGTGATAGAGGAGAGACCTCTTCTGTGATGGAGTTTTGTCCCAGTATATGACCCAAGCCATTTTCAGCACCACTTGAATATGAAGCCAGAACGGTATTGTTGGCCATGGTTGACTTACTGTGTAGGATAGATGTTATAACATGCTGTGGTTTGATGGACAACAAGACCATTAACTTCAGAGAGCACCACCCCTGTAAGTTCTGCACTACAATGCTCTTGTGACACATTTATTCTGCAACTTGGTCCTTGCATATTAATCCTAGCAAATGGGGTCCGTTATAGGCATCCTCTTTATCTGAAATACTCTGTTCAGTGCCTACACTTTAACACACCACATGCTAACATGTCTTCCTTTATGGCATCTCACCACTTCTTGGGTCAGCCTCTTTTTCCTTCAGTCTTGATCTTTTGGACTCTTTCCCACAGAAGTGTGCTTTACATGATCAGACTGTCTGTTTGGTCCATTTATTCTGTATTTAGTGAGCATAAATGAGCTGTTTATTTTAGACCATCCAAAGTAGTCCATCTCTAGGGATGGTTATTTCTGAAAAATAAGTCAAAGTGAAACCACGCTATGTTTTCTTTCTTCCTTTCAGATATCCTCTTTTTGAAAATAAGAAATATGCAAATGTAAAAAATAAGTATAATACTTATCTAATACCTTCTAGATACTTACAATATTTTACAGTGAAATTACCATCACCAGGTTAACTAGTGCAATCAATATCTCCCCTATCCCTTATAGAAAAAACAAACCAAACCCCACAATCCCCACTGAAAATGTGACAAAACCAAGGACCCTTGCATCTTGCTTTCAGACACTCACTCCGTTGCATCAAGGGTTATGAGTGCTCTGCTGAGAACAGCCTGCTTCTATTTCCCCACCCCATTCTACAGGACAAACACAATGAGCTGACCAGCCCTAAAAAACTTCAGTTGCCAGGTTAAAATCTGAAATGGTCTATACCATAATTTAAGATGTTACATCGCAGTTAATTTTCTCCCCTGTATTGTAAGTATCTGCTTTAACTGTGTACAAACTCCTGTTTTTGAGCAAAAAAAAAACCAAAACAAGAAGTTGGGACTGAATTTATGTAGTGATCTCAACAAGAACAGGGGGAATTGGAAGAAGTTTGGTTATTTTTCCAGTATTTGCTCCCTAGGCCCTGTCATGGGCTACAAACATTGCAGGGGCAGCACACTCATCCCTGGGGGAAAGATAATGAGAAACTGGACTGCATAACTCAACAACAACTCCAGCTAATTAAGGAGTGTCACCGCACTGGATAGAATCCCTTGCTAGCAACATGGTGGTCTATATAATAAGTATAGGGTGTGTGTGGTGGGGAGGAATGCTGCAGAGCTGAAAGATGTATAAGACAAATGCCTGCAGGTTTTGGAAATGGCAAGTACAGGCCCATACTTCTGCAAGCTTGTCATCCTTTTGTCCCACCCCTGTCAGCTCCACAAGCCAATCAAACCTGCTCCAGGTGATTGACAGCTGGTCCCATAGCATGTGGAGCAACTAGTCCTCCCTTCCACTTCACTGGAAAGCATGGGCTTAGAGCATGGAAACTCAGAGCACGCTGGGAAGCAGCGGCTTCTGCCCCTCCATTTTCCACCCAGTGAAGATTCCCCAATGCTGTTTCCTTCCCCATAGGCCTCAGAGGGAGACAAAGATTCCCCAGTGCTGGTCCCTCCTCCCTCCAAAGCTTGGTGTTTGTATTAGTTGTCTGTGGGGCAGGATCTGCAGTGTGTGGATCTGTCAGATATGGGGAGATGTCTCAGTTGTGGCAGGGACAGAATCAGCTTGTTTTCAGCAGTGGTCAGAAGTAGGTGAGGCTTTGGCAAGTATCATTTTCCCCCATTCTGGCTTCTGGATGCTTGCCATACTCACCAAAAAAAAAAAAAAAAAAAACCCCTAGTATTTAAAAAAAAAAAAAACACATAGAATTTATATTTTTTGCTGTTCCCTTAAACTTCCCAATTTTTCTGCAATGACCAGTCATATATTTTTACTTATTTGACTGCACAACACAGTGTTACATTCTGCAATTTCTGTATACATACATAGCTAATAGCAATAGGGGGCAACCATATGATAGGCTAAAGAGCAAAATTCAAATTATTGCTTGACTTAAAAATCTCTTTTTACAGTCCTTCATTACAATTTGAAGCTGCATGGGCACTGACTAACATAGCATCGGGCACTTCTGCACAAACCCAAGCTGTGGTACAGTCAAGTAAGTGCTAAAAGTTCTCATTTTTGGGATGTGTGTATGTTGCTGGGTAAAGACGAAAAGTGTCGTCCATTTGGAATTTTATATTAAAACTATGAAAATTATTTCTAGTGTCTTTCTACTGGTCCTTGTGATTTTGCTTGTAACCATTAAGCTATTTGCCAACAGTGATTAGCATTAGGAAATTCAGACCTGAGTTTCCAATAAGAAAGGTTGAAGAGGATAACCAAATCATGAGCGTCACAGAAAATGTTAATTCTTTGTCAGTCTTTAATAGAGATTTTCTGTAATTGAGTGGTATTACTCTTCATAGGACTGGAACCTAAAGGCTTAATGAATAATTTTTTCTACTTTTAAAAACATACTATAAATGTTACAGGTTTTTATAAAAGCTATTAAATACAGATTGCTGCATTAAGGTTGTACAGTTCAAGTCAGTACAGGAAATGCAACCTTTGTAGATTTCAGTAGCAGCTTTAACTTGAGCACACTTCAGTTTATCTCGACTTCTTGTGCTCATTTTGACATCTTTGTCTTATGTCATAAACAGTGATGTATGAAGTTGTGTATTTAAGCAGAATAATAAGAATAGAAAATCCATACATATGACACAGCCAATTTAATGGTTTTATACACCTGACCACTGAGAGGCATGAAGGGAATATATCCTCTTCCAAAATCTGGCTGGATGTGCTGTTCAGCTACTGCCTGGCAGGAAAAAGGATCAGTCCAGCTGTCTGCTGCACTTTTAATGGGAGTGAAGGGGAAAGTGATTCAGGTGCCAATAGCTGTATTTTGGTTCAGGAGAAAAAATGGCACTAAAAAGTGCAGTGTGTGAAGCTTTGGCTCTTTCCCCAGGAAAAGAGGGGGAATAAGGAGGAAAACTGCCTCACAGCTGCTGCTATTTTAAGAGGGATGGAGGAATGAGGAAACAAAAAACTAGAGCCTTGCTGCTGTTGTAGAAGGAAAGAGGCTATGCTTTTAGCTTGCTCCAGCCTAAGTACAGAAGGAACTGGGAAGCTGAAGGCCTCTGGCAATCAGGAGAGAACACCAGAAGTGGGGGCAGTAGCAGTAGGAGTCTCTCAAAAAGAGGTGAGGACCTGCAACAATTGATATTTTAAAGAGGTGAAGACGGATGATTTAATTGATTTTTAGAGGGGCAGATAACACCAGCAATGTAATTTTGAAAAGCAGCATTAATTTCATTTAGAAGAAGGGGAGAGTTGATTTTTGAGAGAAGAGGCATTAATTGGCTTAGTGGGAAAATACATTTTGTGGGGGGAATTTGTGTGGAGAGATTCAGCTAGAATTTATTTAGGGGGTTTTAAGCTACCTCTCCCTACTTATCTCCCATCAGCTACCCTTTCTTCTGCAGCTTGTCTCAGCAACCATGTTTGTTTCTTACTTTACATTTTGGGGTGGGGGTGGTGGTAAGAGGGTGGTAGCTAAATTAGTCTCTTAATTAGATATTTTCAACAGAGTGGTGGTTTAGCCACAAGCTGCTGCTGAAAGGCCAGCCAGGCTGGTGGGCTGGTGACACACAGAATGTAGAAAGGAATTTAAGTCCAAGGAACCTTTTTTAAAGGTTATATATATTCAGAATATCAAAGAAAAAGCGTTTATAACTTTCCCTTATCCTTCCACTAGGAACTGCTTTTCCTAGTGAAACTGCATAGGAACTGCTTTTCATAGTGAAAGGGTACATTACATACATCCCCCAAACAGTCATTAAATGTTTTAAATTTAAAATTAAAATTTGAAATGGCAGAACTACTAACTGAGTATTTAACCTATCATTTAAATCAGCCTCCATACCAGATGACTGGAGGATAGCAGATGTGACACCAGTTTTTTAAAAAGGCTCCAAAGGCAATCCTGGCAATTACAGGCTGGAAAGCTTAACTTCAGAACCAGGCAAATTGATTAAAACTATAGTAAAGTACAGAATTATTAGACACTGATGAAAACAATTTGTTGGGGGAAGAGCCTACACTAGTTTTGTAAAGGGAAATCATGCCTCACCAGTCTATTAGACTTCTTTGGAGGGGGGTTGACAAACATGTGGATAAGAGTGTACTTGGACTTTTAGAAAGCCTTTGACAAGGTCCCTCACGATAGGCTCTTAAGCAAAGTAAGCAGTCATGGGATAAAAGAGATTAGTAGCTGGTTAATAGGTAGGAAACAAAGGGTAGGGATAAATAGTCAGTTTTCACAATGGAGAGATGTAAATAGTGGTGTCCTCCAGGGAGCTGTACTGGGACCAGTGCAGTTCAACATATTCATAAATGATCTGGAAAAAGGGGTAAACAATGAGGGGGGCAAAGTTTGTAGACGATACACAATTACTCAAGATAGTTTAGTCCAAAGCTGACTGTGAAGAGCTATAAATGGATCTCACAAAACTGTGACTGTGCAACAAAATGGCAGATGAAATTTAATGTTGATAAATGCAAAGTAATGCACATTGGAAAACATAATCCCAACCGTACCTACAAAATGATGGGGTCTAAATTAGCTTTTACCACTCAAGAAAAAGATCTTGGAGTCATTGTGGATAGTTCTCAGAAAGTCACTTCAATGTGCAACAGCAGTTAAAAAAGCTAACAATGTTAGGAGCCATTAGGAAAGGGATAGATAAAACAGAAAATATCATAATGCCACTATATAAACCCATGGTATGCCCACATCTTGAATACTGCATGCAGTTCTGGTCGCCACATCTCAAAGAGATGTATATTAGAATTGGAAAAGGTACAAAGATGGGCAACAAAAATGATTAAGAGTATGGAACAGCTTCCATGTGAAAAGAGATTAAAAAACGGAGACTCTTCAGCTTGGAAAAGATATTGGGGGCAAGGCGGGGAATGATAGAGGATTATAAAATCATAAATGGTGTGGAGAAAGTGAATAAGGAAGTGTTATTTACTCCTTCACAGAACACATGAACCAGCGGTTACCCAATGAAATTAATAGGCAGCAGATTTAAAACAAAAGGAAGTACTACTTCATACAACACACAGTCAACTGGTGGAACTCATTGTGGGGGATGTTGTGATGGCCAAAACTATAACTGGGTTCCAAAAAGAATTAGATAAGTTCATGGAGGATAGGTCCATCAATGGCTATTAGCTAAGATGGTCAGGGATGCAACCCTGTGCTCTGGGTGTCCTTAGCCTGTGACTGCTAGAAGCTGGGAGTTGACCACAGGGGATGGGTCACTCGATGACCCATTGTTCTTCTGTTCATTCCCTCTGAAGTACCTGGCATTGGTCACTGTCAGAAGACAGGGTGCTGGCCTAAATGGACCATTGGTGTAACCCAATATGGTCATTCTTGTTATGTTTTGTGATTAAAAATGTTTGCATTTACATGGGGTGTGTGTTTGTGTGTGTGTGTGTGTGCGTGCTTAACATTAGCATTTAAATAATGAATGTTCACATTTGCTGGCCACTGTTTGGGGGTTAAGAGGGCAACAGCACGCGTGTTTACAGGGTGACAGGGGAGAGGTTAACTTAATTTCTTTTTTAAATGCAACTTTCAAATTTGCAGAGTGGAGTCAAAATTGCAGAGCAACCATAAAATCCTGGGATTGCACCTACAGTTTTTCTCATGTCTCAGTGTTAAAGCAGCTTTTTCAAGGATTTTGATATGATTCAGTAAGACAGTTCTCATGCAGTTTATCCTAACAGCCTGTTTTCTGTCAGGCTAGGCAGGGTATATGTGGTGATTTTAAAAAAGGGGCAAGACTTAGATACCAATTGTGCGTACCCAGTGATTTTTCAGTTACAACTTCAATTGTCCTTTTTGAAGTCTAGTAATGTCACTAGTCCTCAGTTATTTTTGTTCGTAGGTGTCAAACTTGTTGTTTTTGCTCCACTTTACTGAAAAGAATGCATAGTTAAACTTCTCACTTTCTGTAAAAAAAAAAAAAAAAAACCACCAAAAAAAAAACAAATAAATAAAAACATAAACAAAACCAACTCCAAAAATCTATTTTTTCATTCTCCAATTAAACGGAGTTTTGCAAAAACTCACCTTATATTAGAGGGCACATGTCCCACTTCTAATAACACGAAAGGTGTGCTTTATAAATTAAAAACACTTACTTGGTCCTCCCCACCTTGGACATGCTGACTTCATGTTCTAGCTGAGTTCTTTGGTTGGTCAATTGATTGTAAAGGCAGGCAAGAATATTCCATTAAAGTAGGATCTTGTGATCCAAGTAGGGTTGAATATCACAGCACCTGAAAGCAGTGAAGTTTGTAGGTGTGTGTCGGATGTCCCTCATATCTGTTGAGCGCTATTACTAATCTTGAGGCAACTTTAAGAAATTCCTTTGTGGTTTGCTTTAACTGCATGGAGTTTTTCCATAGATTTTGTTCATTAAATTGTTCAATTTTTTTAGCTTACTCCTACCTCATGTTAAATTATCAATAAAGTAATTGTTGTGTCGACTTAAGAATTTTTTTATATTGCAAGTTTTCCATTTAAAAATGCACCTTAATTTCCATAGTTCCTAGCATTTTATAGCACCTACAGGAGAAAATACTAACTCATTCAGTGGTATATTAATCAGTTTTAGTTTGCCCAACAATTCTACATGATAAAGTATAGTATGCAAATGAAAAGTTTGTCATTAAGATTCCTCATGCTTTCTCAGGGAATAGTACCAATGTGGATTTTTGAAGGAGTGGTTTTCCCAGGTCCAGGTTTTGAAGCACATTGTCTGGGCAGAATGGGAAGCTTGTATTTCTGCTCTGGTTATGCATCTGGTTTGTGGGTAACTAGAAGATCTCAATTTTCATGACACTGGACACGGTCCCTTTCATTTAAAATTTTGTTAAAATATATTGACTTCCACACTTGGTGGCGTGGCAGGGGTTGGATGTGGGGACCATTGTTGAACATTTGGTTATTTTCTGAAAGGAACGATTTTTCAGAATATATGTATATTTCTAATTTAGATTGCAAGGTCTTAATGTCAGGCAAAGGTATGATATTATATTACATGTTTAATGATATACTAAAATATTGTATACTGTTTCTACTATATTCCACTAACAGGGTCAATTTTTTTCATTCTGTAGATGCAGTACCCCTCTTTTTGAGACTGCTCCATTCACCACATCAGAATGTTTGTGAGCAAGCTGTTTGGGCCCTTGGAAATATTATAGGTAAGCAGTAACTGTATTTTAAAAAAAACTTGAAGTTAAATCAGAGGACACTTAAGGATTTTAGATTCTGACTTTTGAACATTGGCATTATCATATGAGACTATGTTTCCTCTATATTCTCTGGTTTAATATAATTTTCCACGTGGCAAGAGTCCATATGTATATACTAATTATTAATTTTCGACAGTTAGTGACTTCATTTGCTATAAGAAATTTTAATAGGATAAATTTTATGTCTCCTAAAATATTTTTATTGAACAGCAGCTTTTGGTACTAAACTACTGGTGAGGAAACATAGAATATCAGTATCCCAACATAAGTCATTGCATACATTTCAAGGTTTTCCATCTTTAATGTAATTTTTTTAAAAACAATTTTCATTTCTGTAGGTGATGGTCCTCAGTGTAGAGATTATGTCATATCACTGGGAGTTGTCAAACCTCTTCTGTCCTTCATCAATCCCTCCATTCCCATCACCTTCCTTCGGAACGTCACATGGGTCATTGTAAATCTCTGCAGGAATAAGGACCCCCCACCGCCTATGGAGACAGTTCAGGAGGTAAATAATTATAATAGGACTGATTTTTACACCTTAACTCTGGACTACAGGGCAATTTTTTTTATAATGGCATATGTGCTACAAATTAATGCATGTTTTATGATACTGCCTGTTAAGAGTCGTATCAGTGGTCTATTTACTTAATCTAATTGAAGATTATAACTAAGCTAATTATACCATTTGAAAGGGTGAATACTGACTAATTAGTTTATGGAAAATATGTTGAAATAGATTGTCAAAAAGTGAAGAGAGTGAGTTTAATTTGCAGAGTTTTATACTTCCAGCAAACGAGACTACTACAAGCATGGTTCTGTACATGCAAATAGCTATTCAAATTAAATTACTTTTAATTATGTGAAATGTAAGTAAATTAGTAAATGTAAATATATTTAAGGTTTGAGTACTTATCAAAATAAGTGTCAGTGATAAGTCCCCATTTTAAAATGGAAGTATCTGAATATACTTGAATACCCAGATATGATAAAAATGCAGACTTCAAGGAAGTCTCACCAGATTGAAAAAAAGGGATGCTGTTTTACTGTATCTTATACTAAAAACTTATTTAAAGCTCTACTTTTATTTAAAAAATATTCCAATGTCTATAGTCTTTTTTAAGTATAATTTTAGTGTAAAATGAAGTAAGATGGAACTTGAAAATTGAGACAATACAAGCAGAACACTTTTGTTTAAAAGTGAGAATTTACCAAATAAGGGCTTATGTATTGTAGTGAGAGTGATCTTATTCTAGCTCTACAAATGCATGGGGGAAAAAAAACATTTTATTTTGATCCTAGTAACTTGCTAACCAAGTGGGTTTTTTATTTTTGTACTTACATTTTTACTGTATCTGGTAATTTTAAACATAAGCTTTCTCTTGAGTTTTTGTCTCTGAAAATGTTGTTTTCTCTCCCCTACTCCTTTAAAATATAGCACTGCTTCAACTTTATTTTGCGTTCGTACAAAATTCCTGCAAAATATTGAATTTTTTATGAAGTTTGGAGAGAATGCCATTTGTTAGGAAACATAGGTGTGTAATACATAAACAAATCCTCAAACCATATCCTCAACTATATGTCCTACTCTTAGTTGCCTTTACACAGCTGATGTTACTTTGTGATGGACAGGTGCCACTGTAATTATTAATAGTTGTTTTTTTTTTCAGATTTTGCCAGCATTGTGTGTTCTTATTTACCATACAGATATAAATGTAAGTAAAAACAAGACAAATGCCTTAAAATTTTGAGTATTTGGATATTTTTTCTTTATTTCTCTAGAGATAAAAACGTTTGTGGGTTGTATTTAAATAGTAAAGTTGTTTTGTTAACCTGAGTATAATTAAGACACTATGAAAATAGTGACAGTAGTGATAAATTCAGGTCATTTTGAAGAATAAAAGGGGAAGCACAAATACCATTTCTGAAATTAAACCTTTTTACCCTTCACATAATAAATATATACACAAAAGTTAGCTGTTTAGGTTGCAAAGTCAAGCACTAGAAAATTGAGATGCCAGATTTATACTTGCCTGTGCTCCCTTAATTCTGCCTCCTGGGTGTCCTGATGAAATGTATGAGGCATAGGTGCTATGTGAAATAGTTATATGGTCATGTAACTAGACTGTATCATAATATATATATACAGAAAGGGGCAGAATTAGAATTTGCAAGGGCAACATAAATCTGGCACTTTCTAACTTTTGAGTGCTTGATTTTGCAATGTAAATAATTTAACCTAGGAAACTGCATACCAAAACCTAACTTTTTAAAAAGGAAAGAAGTAAGTTGTGTAACTGAAAAAAACCATCATCCATCTTCTTTAGGATTTGAATACCAAACTTTCAGCACTCAACACAGATTTGAGCTAAAGGACTAACTACGTTACCTGGTCACAGGAGTCAACTACTGTCCCAAAGGGAGGAATGGGCTGATGGGGCCATGTGCTGGATCTTAGGAGAAATGTGGCCTGGCTTTCCCTTCTCCCCCCCTCACTCCACAGGACTTGGGAGAGCTCCAGTTTTTTGCTCCTTGTGGTGTCTCTGAGGGAGGGTAGGAGAAATAGGACACTGGGGCCATGTGGTGTGGAGGTGCTGCTGGTATTTTGATATTGGGCATGGCTCTTCTGAATGTTTGTGTTCAGTTAATGTTTTAGCATGTTGTCAACATTTCCCTAAGGAGCACAAATGAGAGATGGGAAATTGTGACTTCAGTTTATAACTCAAACCAAACCTAAATGGAAATTCATAGGTCAAAGAAAAAACACCTCTCTAGTCTTTAAGATTTCTCTTCCAAATTTCGAAGGTCCTCCACAAGCACTAGAGAGATGAGAGCTTCTCAAAAACAAAAGGTTGCAAGAATCTCTTTAATGGAAAGTATTAGGCAACCTAAATAGTAAGGGTCACAACCAGCTCCATCTATAATATAAATAATCTTTTATCCAGAATAAATTCAGTGCATTTATATGTATATCTATATGTCTTTCAAGATTAGGATTAAAGTCACTGTGTGTTTGCTACACTGCAGTAATAAGTGAATGTAGTAATCTCAAATGGACTGCAACAGCTGTTTAAAAGCACAGTGTAACATAGCACAACAGTTTAGAACAGGAAGTGAATAAGACCTCTTTTAACTAAAACTGCAGGGAGAATTTTAGATAGGAATTAGACTAGTTCTCTGGATTTAACGCTCAACTCTTAAAACCAACACATGGTCTCTCTTAATATAATCATAAGGCAACTTCTGTATGTCTTAATCAACAGATTTTAACTCCAGCAGTAATCCTCATAAAGTGCAGAGATTGATTCAATACTGTCTCAAGGGAAGACATCCAACAGCAGAATCACTAAGGCCACTTCATCACCTAGGTTTTCCTTGATTGTCTTCCATTGAAATAGTGACCAGGTCCTACTGTACCCAAAAAGTGTTTTTTTTTTTTTTTTTTTTTTTTTTTTTTAAATTAACCACCCCTCCCCCCCTCAAAGTTTATGAAGGGAACATGTGAAACATTTGAACTGTTGATGGAATAAAGCACCATCAATTTCACCATTGTAGTTACCATCATAACACTCTAGCTAACTGTCTCTCCTGGTAGTATTTCTGAGTTCTCCTTATAGCTAAATTGCATGTTTTAAAAAAAAAAAAAAAAAAAAAGACTTATGCAGTGCTGATCACACAATTCAAGTATGTACCATTGCAGTCTTACATTCAGCTGTCTGTTCTTTTTTTGCTTCCTGCAGATTCTTGTGGACACTGTTTGGGCTTTGTCCTACCTAACAGATGGTGGTAATGAACAGATACAGATGGTCATTGATTCAGGAGTTGTACCTTTTCTAGTTCCCCTTCTGAGCCATCAGGAGGTTAAAGTTCAAGTAAGTCTTTTTTTGTTTTGTTTTGTTTTCATCGATGGCATTGACTAATACTTTTAGTAAGTTATTTGCCATGTGTCCTGGAAAAAAATGTTTGGAGTGGTGAGACTAGTATTACAATCATGTTAATTAGATTTAAAACAGGATCCCTACTAGGAAAAAGGTATGTTTTTAAAATGTGTAATTACCTTTGTATAGATGGGGAAACTTGTATTTTAATATGTGTATTGGTGGGGGTCAGTCCAAGGTTTCCCCACCTAAGGTCAACACCTGCTAGCTAGTACAAATTGCCATGTCTACACTACACAAACCGAAAGTAGGAGGAGGTGATGGTAAGTAGTGAACTGGGGATGTAGTGAGAGTAAGAAGTGATGTTGGAGGATTGGGCCATGTTACATTAATCCATGGTTTTTCATACAGAAATAGGTCTCATGGACTGTGCAAGTTACTAAGGTCAGGTTGAAAGGTCTGCCAAATCCTAGTTTAGTTGTAGGAAAGCTGAGAACTTTCCAAATTAAATTGTTTTCTAATATGTAGATATTTTAATAGAATTTCCACAGCCTTCCATTGATGGTATATGTACCATCTCTGGTTGTGAATCCTGTGTAGAAAAATGAGTAAAGTGCAAGAATGATACCCATTAAAATGTCTTTCATTGAATGATTGTCAACTGCACATTCCTTTCTAAAAGTATAGCGAGACTTGTAGTACCAAAATATTTTTTAATCAATCAGTGCTTTTATGTTTTGTCTTCTATAATCTGTAGCAAAATTTTTCCCTGTCTGAACTGTTTTACTCTTGCCTTACCCTTAAATTTTCAATCTGTTTTGTTCAGGTCCTCAGACCCGTAGCTCCTTGTCAGTTCTCCTGATCCCTTACTTGTGTTGATTCTTCTTTTGAGCTTTCAAATCCCAGACACCTTTTTAATTTTTTAAAAATTATTTAAAAAATCATAACAAAACAGATCTTCAGATAGCCACATCAAGTCTTATAAATATTCTGTTGTAAAAAAAACTTCTCATCAACTTGAAGTTAAGAAAATAAAAGTAAAACTTGAACATGTTAGGTATACATGATATGACACATAGTATTCATACATTAACTTGTCATAAGGAATATATAATGAACAATCCCTAAACTTCACTCTAATCTATGAAGGTTTGATCGATCATTTAGTACGGCATCAGAAATAGATTACCTTAAAGGGTCATCTTTTCCCTTTAACTTTAAGACTGTTTCTAGCCATTGTTCTAGCAAGGGCAAAAATCTTCAAGTGTTCCTGAATTTTAATCCTTTGTTGTTTGGTGCATGTATTACCTTGTGTATAGAAAGGAGAGTGGGTACTGTGTATGCTGATACTTAATCAATGAGATAAGAGTGGTTATTTTGGGACCTTTGAGTGCCAAAATAAACTGTCAGATGCTATAATCCTCTTTAGTAAGGACAATTGGTATTTCCCTGTAGAAGGTAAGGAAACTACTCTAGTTTAGCCAGCTCAAAAATATGGTGAAAAGAGGGCATTTAAGATACATTTTTAAAAGTGAAAATTTTAGTATTATGAAGCCATGGTACAAAAAAGGGGGAGCTCTTGTAATGCTACTGTAGCACAGAACTGAGTTGAATAGCTGACTAGGGAGATACAGTAAAAGCATGGGAACATTAAATGTTGCTCAAATCAGATCTCTGAATTAATTGTTCCTCATTCACCCTCTTCTCTTAACAACTTTTTGCTCAAGAAAATACTTATATTCTGCTCTTTCACTTTGTGGAGAGATAGAGGTGCAAGAACTCCACCCTGCTCACTTTCAGCAAATTTCTGAGCGTGGTTTTGAAGATACAGTGCTAAATTGTATTTCAGGAAATGACTGGCTTAAAGGGACACTGTCATGGCTTTTTTAATGGTCTGTGTTTTACCACGTAGTTACAATACATGTGGTAATGTCTGATTATTTTTTTTCTTTAAATGTAGACAGCAGCACTGAGAGCAGTAGGCAATATAGTAACTGGTACTGATGAACAAACACAAGTTGTTCTCAACTGTGATGTTCTCTCTCACTTCCCAAATCTCCTGACGCATCCAAAAGAGAAGATAAACAAGGTATATTTTGGTTTTATTTTAATTTTTGTTTTGTTTCTAGCTTCACCTTTTAGGTTAACAAAACAAAATATGTCTGCTTTCGTAGTTTGTGGCAAGCAGCATTCCCAACTGCTGGGGAGCAGGATTTATTCTTTTTAACTTTAGGAAACTGCTTAAAACTCTTCATTTTTCCTCAAGACTTCCATTAATAACCATGTCAGCATAGCAGCCAAAATTCTTGGAGATATGATTGGCAATCTCACTTAAAGGTACTACATTAATAAGAGCGGAAAATATTGTCTTTTCAGAGAGAAATGTTGCTTCTGTAAAATTTTACAGCATATAAATACCAAAGGTGAGTGCATGTAGGAGAGATGTGGTTGGAACTCCTCTGCTTCAGATCAAGAGTGAAGGCAATATTGAAACATACATGCAATATTTTTCAGTTTTTACTCCAGCAGACGTATCTATATAGTGCTAAAGGTGTGTGCAGATTTTATAAGCCAATATTTATAAGACCATGTGTGAGCTAGTGGCCTGATCCACCAACTGGGGAATATGAAATCACACTCAAACCAGCTGCATAATCTAGTTCCTTGGTTAGGGCTTTCTTTATTAATTTAGAAACAAATGTAAAGCAATCCAAAACAGATTTACTTCCTAACAGCTTCTTACCTTCAGCCCTATCTCTAGAGCTTCACAGTCCTCCTTAGCTGAAGCTTCCCTTCGTATGCTCTTGTTCCCTATATGGCGCCCCTTCGCAGGCTTTCTGTCTGAGAGATCAAAAGGCATCTCCCAGTTCCTTGGGAGATGCTGCGTCTCTTCTATTTGCTCTTTTGCTTAAGAGGCAGGAAGCCTTATATCCAATTTCCTCTATAACACATGACTAGGAATAAGCATGTGATTTGAAACTGCTGCTCCCAGTTTAAGGGCCCAAGGGCCGTAACAGGCATACGGGGGACACGCTGGTTTCAGGGCCCTGTTGTACACAGTATCTGTTTCAAGGAGCTTGTGATCTAAAGATACCTATCCTAAGTGTAATCTTAGCTTTGTAATACAGTACTTAGTATCACTATATGAGAACTGTGAGTCATCTGCATTGCAGTTAATATTCATAAATAAGCATTATCACTTTCAGTTGAGCCCACAGGAAAAGCAAATGTGCCCTCCAAAATATTATAATTACTAGTATATCACTCATCCAGGACTATAATATTTGCTTGTCCACCTTCCCAGTTTTGGTCCTCTGGAAAGTTTATACCTATGCTTAACTTCGGTGACTTAAAAGACAGTTACCGTGTACAAGTAGCATCCCTGTTACATCTTGTAAGATGGTTTCCTGAGCCTCACTTAAAATGAAGGCCACTGTTTGTAATTGCCCAGCATAGGTGTCATTTTAAAGGGAAGATGGGTTTTTCCTTTTTGGGGAGAGGAGCAGGAGGTAGAGGGATTTTTTTTAAAGGGGAGAAGTGAGATAAATGCCTTTTAGAAGCCCCATTTTTATACCAGGAATAAATCATGCCCTCTGCTGTGGCCTCTGAAGAGCATCCTGAGGCTTCTGGCAGCAACTGGAATCCTGACAGATTCCCTTGCAGGATCATGGAGCAGATGGCATTCTAAATGTTGACCACTAACAGCTACCAAACCATTAAAACTTCTCCATGTTGCCTAAATAGTCGTCATGGGGAATGGAGAAAGTGCCCCTGATAGGATGGGAGCAGTTGGTTCCCTGCTGATCAAACATTGCCTTTCTGAGGTTATGCAGTATGCAAACTGCCTTCTTCATGGGAACAGGAAAACCTGTGGTCATTGGGGTTCTGAAATCCCATTCTCTCCCACTGAGATAGGCAAGGTCACTCCAGTTTCTCTACTCTATATAGCAGAACATTCTTGTGAAGCACCACCAGGAGGGGGGCAGCCCTACGGGCTTTTTGCCTAGCTTCCCTTTTCTTGTCACAGCCTTTGGTGCCTTTAGGGGGATATGGATTCCACTGGTTTGAAGAGCAGGGGAATGACAGCCTGTGCTTCCTCTGTTGTCTCCTTCCAGCTTTGTGTCAGTGGGCTTCCCTGTGGCAGGGAGTGGAGGAGTTTGGAAGTTAATGGGAGGAAGTAATCAGCCTATACTCTGCTATGGTAACTTATATTTATGTAGGTGGGGGTGGGGTGGGGTGTGTTCAGTAAGCCATGTCCCCAACCCCTCTCTGAATATCTTCTACAAAAAAGACAAGTATTGGATGGGGAAAAAGCTTCCTATCTTTCATGTACATATACTTTCTCCCTCCCCTGTGTTATCTGCAGGGGAGATCCCCAGGAGACTACCCTCTGCTCTCCCTAGCCCCTGCAAGTTGCTGGGAGTCCTGAAGGAGTTCTCTCTGACATAGAGCTGCAGTTGCTGGGCTGTTTCCTCCTATCTGCCCCTTGTTGCTCTCAGGAAAGAACCATAGTTGTTTCTTAGATGTCATGATAAGGAGTGCATCTTATTTCTGGCTTTATTCAAAGGTGGCCTAATCCCCTGCTTTAAAAAAACCAGCCTGCATTTGGCAGCTAGTAATCCTGAAGAGAGTGAGGCTCAGGGATATAGCTTCTCTCAGGAAGGAACCATATGTGCTCGTTATTTTGAGCTTTGAAATATTTTTCCTTTACAAAAGGCCTGTCCGGTAGTGTTCTCTGAATCTGCTATTAGAGTTCTGGGGAACTATTCCCACATAGCCCTTTTCTTTTAATCAAGTACTATGTGATTTCCTTGAGACTTGGTTCTACTCTTGAATCCCCTGGAAAAAGTAACTGAGCAACATGGGGATTACCTATCTGCCAGGTGGCAGGGCTTGAATGAATTGCATCAACAGCACTCCCTGGTCCAAGAAGATGATGGGAATAGGAACTGAAGTCAGGTCTTCCTTATGCCAGTGCAGAAGACTACCACTGAGCTGCTGGACTAAACATTTTCTTAGGATGAGGGTTTTCTATTCATTTATAGTTTTATATGGAAAAATCAGATAACTTCTGATGTGAATTTCAACAAATAGTATAAGCAAAAGCCCCCAAGTAATTCATGGCATGTTTGAGTTCAGTTCTGCAGTCAAACCTCTGGTTCAGTACGGTTTTATTTAACTAAATATGAAAATAAATACCAAAGGCCAGAGGCTTAATTATACTATCTCTGGCAGTGCAAAGGGTCAGAAAGTGGGTGCAAATATAACTGCAAAATGTATTTGGGGGGCCTTAGTGTAAATGAGACTGGCCCAGCGAATAATGTACTAATTGTGTATTTAAAGTTCCAGACTTTGACCTGTGTCTTTAGCTTTCACTATGTTGCAGAATCTTGTACTGGAAACACGACTGCATTACAGAAGCTACTGGGGGTGGAGGGATAGGGAAGAGGAGATAGAAGTTCTAGCACATTGGATAAGAAAGACAGAAGGCCCTGGGTGTAAGTCTGGCTTTTTGGTACTTAAGTGTGTCATTTGAAGGCCTGTATGGTTTGCCAAATTGAAACCATAGTCACAGAAGCCAGTTTTGCTCCAAAGCTCACTGAATGCCTTTGATTTTTTTCATGGAATAAGTGTTTCTAGGACAAGGAACACATGGTGGAATAGGTTGATGAAGAATTGCTGGACTTATTTAAAGCTTTAATTTTGTGTCATTGCAGTTAATATGTAATGCTTTTTAGCCATCTATAAAAAATTAAATTTCTTTTAAAGAAAGGTGGTTTCTCGTTTTGTCTGATTGTAGGAAGCAGTTTGGTTCCTTTCCAATATCACAGCAGGAAACCAGCAACAAGTTCAAGCTGTAATAGATGCTGGACTAATCCCAATGATCATACACCAGCTGGCTAAGGTCAGTCAAACTGTCAGTTACGCAAGTTTGTCATCAATCTTTTTATAAATCTGACACAGCGAATATCTGAGTTTTAATAAGATTTATAGATGTTTGCTTGCTAATTTTAATGAACTATCAATTTTACCCTTCAGGGGGACTTTGGAACACAAAAGGAAGCTGCTTGGGCAATTAGCAACTTGACGATAAGTGGAAGAAAAGATCAGGTATGTGTGGCTGGCTCTCAGGTTGTTAAAATAGAGTGTGGTGTTCATCATATATAATTTGTATATAATAAATCTCATATAATTCTGAAATTATTTTTCCCATATTTAGGTTGAATATCTTGTACAACAGAATGTAATCCCACCATTCTGTAATTTACTGTCAGTAAAAGACTCTCAGGTGGTCCAGGTAGTCCTGGATGGGCTGAAAAACATTCTGATAATGGCAGGTGATGAGGCTAGCACAATAGCTGAAATTATAGAAGAATGTGGAGGTAAGATTTTATTTCTGTTATGCTTTTTTAAACTTTAATTTGCTATGGATCACTTTGTCTTCCTTCTGAGCCAATGCAGTACTTAAGTCAGTGTTTCTAAAATGTGGCCACCAGTGAATTTTTTTGTGGCCTGGGTGGAGATTGGGGAGGCAGAGCAATGGCCCTCCATGCAGCACCCAGCTGTTGCTCTTGGATGTGCTCCGTGTTTGCTGGCACCGCCAGCCCTGCGCTGTGCAGCCTTCTCAGGGGCTCTGGGCAGCACCTCTGGAGACACATGGGGCCGGTGTGTGCAGGACCAGAGGAACCTGAGACTCCACAGGCAGCTGGTGAGTTCCCAACCCCCCTTCTTGGGGGTGGCAGGGCTCAGGCTTCAGCCACGGGGTGGTCACCAGCATGAATTGGTGGCTGCACTCTGAGGCCATCAAAAATTGATTGTGAGAACCACTGACTTAATGCCATGGACACATACCACATACACCAGCAATTGGTTATGTGGTGTTTGAATAAGTGGATGAAATTGTCAGAAAGGGAAAAAATACATCACTTTGTAGCCATTGTGGGTTTTTTTATTTAGTGAAATTTGTTTAGAGGGATTTTCATATTGGAGGACACTTGGTGGTGGAGTTGGGGTGGGGACACCAATGTTATTTCAATAGTAGCTTTCTTTGCCTCCTTCTGATTTGTTTTAAAGAGAGCTTTATTTCCACCCAACTTCTTTCTGTGCTTGATCCTGCAGAATCACTCATGGTTTTGCACCAGTCTATTGCAGTGGGAATGAGTGTCAGTATTTTGACTTCCCTGCAGAATAAAATAGGAAGAGAAGTTGGGCTTGAGGTAGCAAGTCCCTGTTTAAACATGCACCAGCAATTTAGATATGATGGCAAGTTAATTTTTCAGAAGTAAGTTAGAGATATATGAATGTCTTAAACTTGGCATCTTGGAAAGGTTTTTCCCATGTACTTAAATTTCTTGCTCCAAACTGAAGTTATGATTTTAAACTACTGTAGGTGTGTAATTCTGTCACCTTGTTTGCATTTCACTATTGGTATGATACGCTAATGAGGAACCACTTTTAGCATGCCAAGATGTACAGTGTCTGGGACAAAGGATACATGCTGTACAGCAGAAGTGCACAAACTTTGCTTAACTCAAAGCTTCACCTAACTTGCATAAAAGGGAATAGACTGTAGCAGCCCTGGAGGCTTTTAAGAAGAGGTTTGACTCAGTCATCATTAAGGAGGGTGGCCCATGGAAACATTGGCCATGCTGAAATCTATAGATTCCACAAGCCACACCTCTGTCTTAAAGATGAGGATGGCAACTTTGTGGAAAAGTTCTGGTTCATGTTTGGAAATTAGACTCTATCTTGACCATCCCTGTTCTCCAATATGTCTTGAGGTACTGATGTGGCTCAAGGTAGTGTTTTCTTATGTTCAGAATGCTAACCTACAATAACCACTAACAAACTTCATTTTAAATCCATTGAATGCTTTTATTCTTGCTGTCATTTGGCCAGGTTTAGAGAAAATTGAAGCCTTGCAACAACACGAGAATGAGGACATCTATAAACTAGCATTTGAAATCATAGATCAGTATTTCTCTGGTGATGATGTAAGTACATTAAAGAATGCTGAGTGTCTGATTATGGATGTATAAAGTGTCTGATGTGAATGCTTTTTGTACTCCATATTTTAGTTTAGTAACTTACAGTATCAATGTTATTTCTGTCATCCCCATTTATGGACATGGGTTGTTCAAAGGATACTTTCCTATCTTTTTCTGTACAGCTTGTCTTAATTTAAAGCTTATGAAGACACTTTCTCAACCCTCCCTTCTCCCTCTGTGGCTTCCTTTCCTTCTGTGATGTCTTTGACCTCTATCCCTGCTCTTGCTCCATCTTTTTCAGTCACTTCTTCCACCAAGAAACTGCTCCAAACAGACATTGACTAAGACGGGCAATCAGTTTTTTGCCTAATAAGTCAGTCAAAGCTAGCTCACACTATACCATCTTCTTTTAAAGTTGAACAGTTTATGATTAGAAGAAAATGTACTTGCAAATTGAGTTATACATAGCTTATAGAAAAATAGATTTGTATTGGATATTATGATTAACACTGTACTGCCCTTAAAAATGGTTATATGCCAGCAGTTCTTCAGATTACCACTGTAGGAGTCACATGTCCTGTCTAGCAAGCCATGAAACCATTCAAAACTGTTAAGGACTGCATGTACAATCCTAGAATTCAATGCCAAGGAAAAGAGGTCCCTACACCATTACTCCCTCAGTTCCACTCTTCCTGCTGGCTTTTGTGGTCACAGTACCAATCTATTTTCACTGTGCAGGATTTAGCTAGCACAGATTAAATCAATAGCTTTTATGGTGATTAATATTTTATTGGACACTTTTGCCCCAGTGGGATTTTGTTATAATTGCAGGTATAGCAACAGTTGACTGCTTGGTGGTCTTGTTCCTTCAAAATATCAGTTTCCAACAATCACATCACCATGCAGTGTTTGCTCAAGATGTGTTTACTCAATGACTTTGCGGCTTCTTCAGAAGATACACTATGGAATCCTTCCTGTTGGAGTTCTTGTAAAGAGAGGAACTTTTTCCTGGAAGCCCTGGGATTTGAGTGGATTGCTTCTACACTCTAAAGATTTTGAATTGGAGGCTCTAGAACCAAACAAAAAGGATCCAAGATTTTTGAGTCTGTCCTCTGGACATAAAGCAGCTGAACTGTTAGAAGGAGGAGGGTGAAAAATTGTTCTCCTTAATCCCTGAGGATAGGACAAGAAGCAATGGGTTTGAATTGCAGCAAGCGAGGTTTAGGCTGGACATTAGGAAGAACTTCCTAACTGTCAGGATAGTTAAACACTGGAACAAACTGCTAGGAGAGGTTGTAGAATCTGTCATTGGAAGCTTTTAAGAACAGATTAAACTAGACCATTCCTGACAGGTGTTTGTTATTACTTAGTCCTGCCTTGAGTGCAGGGGAGTGGGTTCCTTTCAACCCTAAACTTCTGATTCTGTGCACCTCAGATTATAGGGAATCCTAAATCGTTGTCCAGAGCATCTGAAAATGTGTAAAAGTTCAATGGATTTGCATAAGAAAAAGAACCAGGAAATAAGTAGTCATATCTGAAGATTGGTTTGGGTTCAGCCTTGCCTAGTGCATGCAGTTACTTCAAATCATAAAAGATTAGGATTAGAAGGCACCTAGTCATCTAGTCTGACCCTCTACTCAAAGCAGGACAAACCCCAACTAAATCAATCCTGGGATGTCAAAAGCAGTTAGGACTTCCTTAGATGCTGGGTGTTTGGATCAGTTGCCAGCACTCCCTGGTCTTTTCAATTGGATTTATTGGTCAGGTTGGATCAGTTTAGCTTATCCTCTTTACTTTCTCATAAAATCAGTCTCTCCCTGTGGTGGCATCCTTTCTTAGTGAGAAATCACTATCTCAGAGAGGTTTAATCAGTCATGATCTTGGTTCTGTTGGGAGAAGGAGCAGCCACAGAAGAACAGAGTTGAAGGCTCTGAAGCTGCTGGATCTGTATCTTCTGGCATTGTTACTCCTGCACCTAGATATTTTTTGTCACTCTGGCCATCTTCTGCTCCTGCCTGAGGGAGTCAGGTGTTTCAGAGTAAGATGAATATCCACCTTCTTGTTTTTTGTCCTCCTTGGGCGTTTTGACTCTCATGGGCTCCAGTTCTTCCTGATTCAGGCTGTTTTGGAGAAACTGTTCCAGCCAAAAGGGTGAAGGAAGACTGATATCTAGGTTGCCTTTCCCAAAGTGTTCCAGACCTTCAACAGAATGCTGTCAGGATGAGAATTGTTCAGTTTCTGTCCTACTGAAGGATCTGATGTCAGAGTAACAGGCTGGGTGGCATTCATCAGAAGTCATCTCTTCCCCCCACATTTTTTGTCACCTGATGCCTTCTGTCCTTGTCTTCCTTTGAGGGACTTAAAGGCATTTAGGATCTAGTAGGTAGGATGTCAGTGTCTGACATCCCTCTTATTTCAGTCCATAGTAAATCATGCTAATTTGACCTTCTGGGTTTGAAGGAGCAGGTGGTGGTTCCCACAAAGGGCTTCTAGATACAGTAGTAGATCTGCTCTGGAATCACCTAGCTATGGTGCAGTCTGTTTCAAGGAAACTTAACTCTTGTTGCCAGATAATTAGAGGCTTAAATTCCTTATTCAGCATCTTTTCTTAGGTATTCGTCTACAATCTGCAGCCTCTGAGAGATTTGTCTTCAGCTCTTTTGGATAAGGAGTCTATAAAGTTAAGCCATTTACATATCAGTCCTAACTTTGGAAGTGCCAATTACCAGGCATGGACCTATTGTCTCTGCAAGGAAAGTTTCTGTCCACTAAAAAAAGTCAGGCGAAAAGGTTCTTCTATTTCAGACTCTGTATAGAGTCTTTAGCAATGACTGTGATGGTTCTGAGTCAACTTTGGTTGATATGAAGCAGGTTGTGTTCCAAAGTTAATGTAAAAATGGTTTACCTTCTATGGATGCTACTACATTTAATTCAAAACTAGGTGAGATTCTGGAGAACTTAAAGGCCACTAGGCCTCTAATTAAAGTTGCTGGGATTGCCTTGAGCATCCTTCAGAAGGAAGTGTGCCGTTTTAGATTCCCAAGGTACACCATCACCATTATTTTCTGGGGTTTCTCAGACTCCGTAAAAGTCGTAGGTTGGACATTCTGGAAAAATCCTTTTGTAGCCATCTGACAAATATTATCTTTAGCTTCAAGTTTTTCAGCTTCTTTTCAGCTTTTTCAGGGCAGCAGTTTTGAAAATTCAAGAGGATCTCAATCCTGTCCTGACTTCTGCACAGTTTAAAGACCATTTGTGGAGATGATTTTAGGCATGAAAGTTAGTCTCCAAGTGGCTGGGTCCTGACAATCATTGTATAAGACAGTGAGTCAGTCGGGGTGTTTTTTTTTTCTTTTTTTTCTTTTTTTTCTTTTTTTGCAGTTCTGTTATAACTTTGCTGGATTTTCAGTATCAATATGTCTTAAGAGTCCTCTGTGGAGCCACAAAATAAAGGTAGACAGCACTCTTCAGGTGATTATTTAAAACAATAGTTCAGGTGATTATTTAAAGCCAAAATCGTATTCTGCCCCTTTTAAGGACCAAGGTAAAACAAACCATGCCCTCCTAGCAGGATTACATACATGAGAGGAAAAGAATCTATGCTTACCTCACCTGCTTGACAACACTAGGACTTCCAGCTCAGGAACATCTTTTTTTTTTCTTTCCCTATCCTTGTAGAATGTCCTCTGCTCCCATTTTGGAGGAAACTGGAGACCACTGATTCACTCTGTGCTGCTAACCCCACCTTATTCCCTTGTAGTTCCCTGCAATAGGGGCAGACAGCTGTGGTCCTTTTCTTCAGAAACCAGACTAACCCTCTGCTGATTTCCTGAGGGATGATAGACCCCTTGTACTAAAGAAATATCTACCTTAGCATGCTGCTTTGTAATGTCTCTGTAGAAGACGACAGTTCTGCTTGTTGTTGTTCAGTCACTCTTTTACAAAGCATTCTATCAATTCTGAATCCAGATTGGATCCTTGGTTTGTGAGAAAGCTCCAGTTCTTCTTAATTAGCACTCAGCCTTTCTGCTGAGGATTGTCGCTGTCTCTGCAGAGCTTCACTGGGATCCATTAAGACTAATAAGCATTGTCATGAAGGATAAAAGGTTATATGCCAGTAACTTGTTCTCCAAGTGTATTCTCTGCAGATCTACAGGCTTTCTTCCTCCCCTCTATTTAGTAGTTAGAGTTTCCTGAAGTAGAGAGGGACTGAAGGCTTTTAGGGGGTCAGCATTCTAAGTTTCAGAATACCAGACCTCAAAGTATGTATATATGCATCCTCAGATGGCCTTACTGCTTTGAATGATTCAGTAGCTCATAAGACATGGCATGTGGCTCCTGCAGTTTGATTTGCAGAGCCAATACATTCAGAACAAATATGAGCAAGTAACCTTTTCCTAGCATGCTTACTGCTACTGCCAATGGACTATATGCTGAAAATAATTCTAATGCTATTGATAGTTTTAGCCTTCACTAGAAACAAAATGTTACCTCTGTGCCTAACTTCTAAAACCCTGAGCGGGGAAACTGAATCATGGCTCTTCTTTATTGATGGCTTGCATGCTACACCAATAAGACAGCTTAATTTGTTTTTCTTTTGTAAAATACAGTATATTCAACTGGGAATTTGAGACGTTTATAAAATCACTGTGAAAATAGCTTAACTTGAATTGTTCAGAATCCAAGAGGAAATACTGATTACTTAGGAACTCTTGTCTGAATTTTTTTATGAGCTATAGATAAAAATCAGTTTAATACAATAGGTAACCCTGAGAAAAGCACAAAACTAGTTTTAGATTTCACTAGTAGTGATTAGCTGATATACTAGAAAACTGAAATTTCAATCTGAATTGTGTACCTAAAAGTCTCTGCTCTAATTAAGTGGTAACACAATCAATAATGATTTGATGCATCTATTTCCTTAATGGCATTAGAACAAAGCATGATTTTTCTTTTAAAAAGTTGTATTGAATTGGCTAAAATTATTAGCATTTCACATTTTAGTAACAAAATATTTCAGCTGGTCAATATTTATGAAGTATTTATACATGCTTGTATGTGTAAGACTTGTAGAAGAAATTGGCTTTGTATGGATTACTTTTTATTATATTTTTACAGATTGATGAAGATCCCAGCCTCATTCCTGAAGCCACTCAAGGAGGTACTTACAACTTTGACCCAACAGCCAATCTTCAAACAAAAGAATTTAATTTTTAAGTTCAATACAGTGCAGCTTCTCTGTCCCACACCAATACGAAGCACCACCAGATGGCTACCAAGTGAAAATAAAAGGCTCCAAGACACACACGCCTCCTCGTTTTGATGCTTCTAAAGCAAGCCATGTATCGGTCACTTTGCAGTTGCCAAAAGTCACTATCACGTGGACTGTAGATGCATATGCATGATCTTCTTAAACTGTTTTAGAATTCTTTTTAACAGTCCCAATTACCTTTTTTTTTTCTTTTTTTTTTCTCCCTTTTTCCCTGGTGCCACATGCTGACAACCGCAATCTGCAGTTTTGTTAAGAATATTTCATAGTGGTGGCACATCTGCTTTCCACGGAAAAGTACTTCTTTGGAAAATGGTGCGCTGTGGATCAAGACACTTTGGTATGATGCATACATTTTGGAAGACTTTACAGGGGCACAGTTTGGTCTGAGCCTCCATCGTCCTCCACAAACATATTTTCATATACTTTATGTGGAAGAATAGATTCAAAAATGCAAGCCAAATGAATTTCATTGGTGAAACTGAAACAAAAGTAACTTACACTTGGCAATTGAATTAAACAGTTAAGTTTAAAAAACAAACTACTTCATCTATCAGTAATTGATGTGTGTTCATTAACTGCCTCAGAAACCAGGGTTGGAGAATGAACTGTAGATTTGGACTGGTAAAGCTTTTGCCGTTATATCTAATTTTTGAGAACAGCGAGCCCTATTTGACCACTCACTTCAGCCTGTGTGTTCCTGCTGTTTTGAAGTAATCAGATGCTGTGCATGGTATTTTACCTGAGCTACAACCTGTTATGGACTTGAACTTCTGTTTAAGCTGAAAGCAAGAGTCATTGACTAGAAAAAAAAAATCTGTCCAAAACCACACATTGGTTAAAAAGAATCTTGCTTTCAACTTTCAGTAGTCAGTATATTTCGTTTTAAATTGATAATTGGATAAGGTTGATTTATATTGGGTTTCAACTGTGGAGCTTTCATGTTTACTGTAATTTAGTCTTAAACTATTTTTTACTTAGTAACCAGTGCTTATGATGATGTGGTTGGCAACAAACCAGCAGCTATTTAGAAGCGTCATAAAAGCTTCATTCTTGGAGTATTGGAAGAGTAATTCAGAAATTAGTCTGAAACCAGATTCATATGACTTTAAAAAATTACAAACTAGTTGATGTGTGAAGCTGTTTAGAAGCTGCAGTTTTTCAGCATACGCGTGATATGCGGCACACATTAAATAACTTTAGATAAGCTGGTAATGTGTGAGGTTATTGCTTTTGGAAAGTCATCTGGCCCAGTTATTTTCAAAGGGATTTGGTTTTGATGAGATGAAGATGAATAATTTGAAACTCTATAAGCTATCAAACACGCTGGTTTTGTTGCCGTTGTTTACTGGGTGTAATTTCCCAATGCATTGATGTGAAGGGATAGAAAAATCTAAACTAATTTAGTTATTGGATGTGGGTTGTATTTACTGTGATGAAGATAAGGACAGATGCCATCAAAGCTTTGTGGATCAGCTGTTTTTTCCCACGGATGAACAACACATAGCAGGTGTGCATTCATTAAATATATATCTGCCAAGGTGGAGCCACTTTAAAGAGTGAGTTGTCTTGTATCTTAAATAGATACAAGCGTATGTTTAAAATGCAAGATTTTTACTTGCTAGATAATCTGTTTTAATATAGTGGTTTGGCCTCTGATTATTTATAGGTTTTATAAATTTTAGAATCAATATCTCTTTAAGGTGGCTCAGATTTTTCAACTCTTGTGCACATAAAATTGAGTTGAAGTTCATTGTGCCTTTTTTCTTTTCCCAAAAGTTGAGTTGAAGCTTCATATGGTAACTGCATCCTATTCACATATTATAGTCTAAAATCTTTAAACTGTGTGGTGTTCGCTAAAACTAAACAATATAAAGTCAAAGTTAGGTAAGGTCACAAGATTTTATGAAATTTAAACTAGAGTTCCAGCAGATGTTGTGAACAAATCTTCCCCCTCTTAACTTCAATTTACTTCTCTATATATCATATAGACTGACAGCTACCCTTTTCAGCCTGCACTCGCTATTTTCCTAGAGATTACATTAAAATTGAGATTACATTAATGATTTTCCACAACTGTGAAGATCTAATTTTTTTCTTGCACTCAGTGCATCACATTAAAAGTGAACATCGTAGAACTGAGTAAAGCACTACAAAGCATTTGCTCATTTCTTTCTGTTGTGACCTTATCAGCTTTTGATTGGGATTGCACCATTTCATAGTTAATAAAGGAAACAAAGTATATTGCTGCACTTTTAAGTTTTCAGAAGTGTTTAAAAATTACATTGTTTTTATTATTTTTTTAAACTATCAGTTAAAATAGACTAAAACGTTCTTTCAAAAGAGGCATCTAAATGTGTTCCTAATTTTGTATATGGGCTTAGGTTTTGTAACCAATAAAAAGCTGCTATCAAATACTATAAAACATGCAAGAACTTATTTTGAAAACTATGAAACTGTCTTTTCAAATTGATTTAAGGGTTTTTCTGTCTGACCAAATTTTAGTTAGAACTCCACATCAAAGTTTGAAGTATGTTACTTAAACAAATAAAATAAGCTAATGCAGTAATCTCTGAAATTTTGAATAATGTTCTAGTATGAAGTTTTATATTTGCTATGGAGTTGACCATCCAGTGGAGGAAGGTGGTATGACACTCATAGTAAGTGGTGCGAAGGCAAAAGTGATGCTTTTCAAAGATGGCCAATTGTAGCAGTTTTGTAGTTACAGAGGAAGAAAATTGCAGTAAAGCTAAAGGCCAGTTTATTCTGTCTGTTTGAGTCAAATGGCATGTGTGCATGATATACATTTATGCTAAATTAGGGAATAAATTAAAAGCAATTCAAATTGGAAAGCAAGCAGACTTTTCCCATAACAGTTTTTTTAACACCGTAGCCAGCTAGAACTTGCAGAAGACTTCCTTTCTAGGTCGCAGGTATTTGTTCTACCAGCTTATTCATCACTTCTAAAGATTTAATAGTATATTAAAGATCTTATCTTATTCTTTTCTTCTGAAAATTTTACCCTTTGGCTTTTATATTCACTTAGTTCAGACAAAACTAAGTCCCAGAAAAGTTAAGGCATTTGGGGACTGTAAGTCCTACTGACTTTCATTTTTGACAATGTGACTTAGGCTCTTAAGTCATTTAGGTGCTTTTGAAAATTTTACCCTATAGCTGTTAACCATACAGCTCATCGTACTTACAAAAATTTTGAGAGCTACTAGGTTAGGATTTGTTGGGCAATGTTTTTACAGAAAATGTCTTGTCCTTTACAAAACATCTTACAAGAATGTCTTCTTTTTCAAGGTGACATAGCTCTTCAGTTTTGCTTTATGAATCTGTTAAGCAATGGATGCATGAGGATATGCATTGACAGATGTGTGTTTTTTGTAAATCTCAGAGGAGTTTGTCAAGTACTTCAGGTCCCAAATTTGACCTTCTTATTCTAATATGATGCAGAATATTAAAAATAGATATTAAATCCATTAAAAAGCCTTCTATCTAGAATAGTCTAGTTCAGCTGAGTTCCTCCTTTGGTGTTAGTGTTGCAGTAGAAGTGCACCTTTTTCTGAGCTATTGATTATACTTATGGTCGCAAACATAAATAAGACAAATGATGTATTAAACTGGAAACGGAAATATTTGCAAGATGAAAGTGTAAAATTAGTAGGATGTGGGGGGTATATTATTCAAGTTTCTAAAACAGTATGAAATCAATACAGGTTGTATTTTATCATTCTTTGCTTTTGAGACACAGTTGGCAAATAGAGATCATCAGATATACAAAATATTTTGGATTGTCTTGTCTTTGTAAAACTAGAAAATTTATAGTTGATTTCGTTTTGCTTTTTGATGAAGCTTTACCATAAACTGTTTGGTGATATACCTAAATACAGTAGTTGAAGTAAATATATGCTACATCCCAGAAACTTTTAGAAGAATGTTATTGTTGCAATGTCAAGTAATCAAGTTATGAAATATGAGAATTTAGGTTGGATGTGCAAACTTTAATTCTGCTCCCTTGTCCATATTCTTTGATACAGTTTTAACTACATGGTCACATACTACATTTTTCCACAGTATGCCTCATTTAGTGAATTGCTAAACTATTCAGTATTTCTCTTTATCGTCCATGTTCAATATGAGACCCTAGGCTTTATTTACTACATGCCATATAAACCCTGCACTGATTACATGAATTTCCTTATGGGTGTTCCTGTGGTGCTCTCAGCCATCATATCTGCATGCTTCATGAACATTAACTTAATCTTCACAACACCCCAGTGAGATTAGGTGCTAGTGTTTATCTCCATTTTACAGTGGGGAACTAAGGCACAGAAAAAGGTTCAACTTCCTTAGCCTTCTTTCTAAAACATTTGGATGCCCAACTTGAAACACTTAGGGCCTGATTTTTCAGAGTACTTAGCATTTTTATAGCACTTTATATATTCAAAGCACAGCTCTGTCAACTTCAGTAGCAGCTGTGAGCACTCAATACTTTAACAAATCTGCCCCAGTGTGTCATTGGGCACCCAGAATATAGGGAATACACAAGTTAGTGACCACCTATGAAATGTTTGACTTGACCAGCATCATAGTAAAACTCTGGCAAAGGCAGGGATAGAATGCAGTTATCCAGGGCAACATTCAGTTGCTTTAACCATGAGACAGTCCTTTCTCCCTGGAATCCGTTGCTTTGTTAACTACACAGCTTCTGACTTCTGCACCAAATGAAACGGGTCCTACAGAGAGCTGCTTCCTTTACAATACAACAACCCTGATTCATTCCCAGAGCACCTCTGGTCTGCCTCTGTTCCTATCTGTCCCTGACTCCTGCAACTCTATTCTCAGTCTTCCTCCAACACATCATCTCTCTACATTCCGGTATGGAGCTTGTTCAGTGTAGATGGAATCTCTGAATTTATCTACTAACCTTTCACAAGGCTCATCTATATTGAGCATGTGCAAACAGATTTTTCAGAGGCTTATAGCTTGACCAAATGTTGGCATTTTTTCATGAGTACAGAAAAAGGCACATCCCTGTCACCAGAGTAACCTCCTGCCAAACTTCATGCTGTGGAGCAGGGATTTGGAGGCACACCAGAGCTGCTGAACGTAATCGTTGTAAGAATTTGTTTTAATATAGGCAAAATAATGTTTTTACCCATAACCTTGTTTAGCTAAAACTTTTTAATTTTTTCTACAGTTACATGAGAATCTCAGCTTTCATATTTAAGTTTTCTGGCCTTTATGGTTGCAGAGAGAAACTTGAAAACATTGATCCTAAAGGCTCAAAATGCAAGACAGTCAACTCCCCCCTTCCCCCTAATTTATTATTTTTAAAATCTCATTACTTCTCACTGGGGTGGGATTGGGACCTCATTCATGATTTTTTGTAGGTTTGGGGTTGATAATACTGTTTAATCCTCTCAAAGCCGAAAAAGTGATCTCTCCATTTCTGCAGTCTGATACACTTACCTGGAATTCTGGATCATTTGCTCATAGGTGAGTCGCAGGAGCACACACTGATTTTGGCACTGAGGATACCTGGTATCTCCTGCTTTTCCTTGTTCTCATTCAGAACTGGTCAAAAGAGCAAGTTGCTGGAATAAGACTAAGTTGTTTCAAAACTCAGTCTGAACATAGAAACCAAGATGGTGATGGAAGGGGCAAAAAGTCTCAACATTTCTGAGCGCTGTACGGTCTGTCATGAGGGCTGGTCTACATGTGGAGTTGTTCCTGATAAACTCCATGTGTGGACACTTTTATGGAATAACAGTGTCCATACACAGAGTTAACCAAGAACAACTCTATGTATAGACCAGCCCTAAATTGTCCCCAGAACTTCTAACAGTTAAATGAGGAAGTCTGGTACATTTGTTAATAATGGACTTTCAATACCAACTAACACTTTGGACAAGCCACTACAGTCACATACAAAAGATGTAACTCTATTTGTAATGTTTCAGTAGCTGTGATCAGTAGAAATTACCCCAGTCCTCTGGTAAAGGCTTTTGAGATCAAAGGGTAACTTGGTGGCCTCAGATAACCCCCCTCCACCTAAGCAGGGCTTCTGCAATCACTGCTGTTCTGCCTCCCAAGTGTGTTCCTTCTGTATTTTACAGACCCATTTAAAAATGACTAGGAAAAGGATACAGATTTTGTCATGAGTGAATAGCTGATTAGAGACCAGATGGGTTAGGTGTAATACCTTTTATTGGGCCAACTTCTAATAAAAAGATACTCTAATTTTTATCTTCTAATTAAAGAACCTTGTCTCTAATATCCTGGGAACAACATGGCTACAGCAACAAAGCAAGCAAGATCTCTAGTCTGACCATCTATTCCTCTCCCACTCTGCTAGCCGGAATCCCTCAAACCCTGGTGAGTATGAGTCTGGTTTTTTTGAAAATGAGGAACCACGCTCTTCTGTTCTAGGCGTTCTTAACTCTTGACTTGAAACCCACAAAGTGGCAGTCATATCATGATCCATCATAGTCTAGGATTTGGGTCCCTGGAACGACTGGAAAGTTTTCTGGGTGCTGTAGGAGGTGGGGCTGGAGTGGTAGGGCTACTGGGTATTGCTAGAATTGGGTGTAGGGGCTGAATTTAGGATTGTGGATGAAGTATTTTTCTCCATCCCTGGAGCTCCATCACAGCTCTGAGGCTGCACTATTCAGAGGTGGTGACGTGCTCTACAATCTCAAGCAGCACTGGCTTGCTTGTCTCAGAATTGAGTATTCTGTGGGAGGTTGGAGGAAAGATTGGGAAAGAGCTCCACTGTGATTGGATTAAAAGTGGGAGGAATTGGAATGACAAGAGGAGCTAGTTTTTTAACCTCAGGAGATTAGGAGTGTTACATACAGACCTGTCTATCCTCTGGCTTTCTGCCCCTGCTCTAGCTCCGTGCTTTGCTCTCTGGATTTTGGCCTGCTGCCATTGTGGGCGTCAGTGCTCAAGGCTTTACCCCTCTGCTAGCCAGTCTATGACCTCTTCACCATCAACTCATTTCACTTCCTCTGAATGAGCAAGGGGAGGAGGGGATACTGAGCAGCCAGCAGGGGTAGGAAAAACCTGTGGCTGTTGAGAAGCAATTAGCTTGTGTTTAAGGTACTAGAGGATAGAACTGAAGCACGGCAAGGGTGGTCTAATAGTATGCCCACACTGCAGCTGGGAGGTGTAATTCGTAGCTCCAGTAGATGTATATGCACTTGTTCGGCTCAACACCTGCCTAAAACTGCTGTGGCTATCATGGTATGGGCAGTGGTTGCCTAAGTATATACCCAGAGTTGGACAGGATTGTACATGTGTGGCTACAGTATATTGTCCTCCCATTATCCTACACCAAGCTCTCCATATTTCCACAAAACTAATGATGCCGCCTATTTATGAAAAAGAGGAAGTATTAGTAATACTTTGGGTGGTGACCTCTCTTCGGAAAGTACTGACGGTAATTCAGTGTATGCTAGAAGCCCTTCACTTTCGTTGGCTCTTGATGACCACCCTGCACAGAATTTGGTTAAGCAAGAAGTCTGCTTCTTGACCATGAGAGCAGTTTTATCTGATTCCAACTGAGTAGCAAAGATCAAACCTCTATGGCTCTACTGCCAGCTTTGCCCAATAGGGGCTTCAGCTATTGGAGTTCCTGGCCTTGAGGCAGTATTCTAGGTTTGTCACCCTGCACCCCTTTCTAATGACCTCAAGAGTCCATGCATCTTTAGCCTTAAGGAACCAGAAAGGTTTACCTTTCTGGGAAAGACACTTTTTTTGGTGAGGTGACAGGCATGCAGCAGTCGGTCTCTCCAAGCCTGCCTTGCACATGGTGGCCACACAGCTGCTTTACTGGGATGAAGGTACTAGCTGGGCTGCAGGGATACTTCAAAGGAGTAGTGGTCTTTGAAAAAGATGCATTGCAACAAGCTGAAACTCAGGTATCAAGAAGAGATGCATGTTCAGGGATTTCCTGAGCTGAAAAGCAGTTTGAGTCCAGCCAATATCCCAATTGGTTGGTTTGAAGAAATATGGATGTGAGCTGAATCCTCATCCATAGAAGGAATAATTTCCTTTTTACCTGGGAAAAATTTGGTCTCCTTTGGTTAAAGATGCATACCCCCAATTGGGGAGTTCAACCCAGAGTTTAGGGATTCCTTACTGATATTACCCTGTCGCTGCTACCTGAGAGTTTAGTGCTTCCTCACATCTCTGGTTGACTAAGAGACTCCATTCCATCATGGACAATTAACAGCCTCAGTTATTCAGGCTTTTGTCACGTCCCAGGTGGACTGCCTGGACATATCAGCCTTAGACAACTCCAAGTAGTACAAAAAAAACTGCTCTCTTCCCTCACAAGCCCATTAGTCCTCTCTGCTACTCTTTACATTGGCTTCCCATGAAATACCAGGTCAAATTCAAGATCTTGTTTCTTATCTTTAAGCTGCTTAGTGGTGTGGGGCCAAGATATCTACTAGATTGCTTACAGCCCAGGGTGGTCAAGTCTGCTCAGGCACAATGGAACTTTTTACCATATGGGTAAGTCTCTGCTAGTGCAGAGACTGTTTTCTCAGGGGTTGGTCTGAGACACGGAAATGAACTCCCCCCTAGGAACTGAGCATTGTCACAAATTTCACCACCTCCCACTCCAAGTACAAGGTGCATTTCTTTAGCCTGCCTTCTCTAACCCACACCTAGCTGTGTTTATGTTAAAAAACCTGCCAAATCAAAACACTATGTTGCACATGCAGGTCTCCCCCTGCAGAAAGGATGAGACTGAACTTTGGGTGACAGCTGTTCATTGTGGTCCTAGTAACACTAGTGCAAGGTTTTCAACAGTGATGAAAGTGGTATGTGAAATGATATACAACAGAACTAGGGCATCCCCCTGCATGTACTCCCTGTTCCCCATTGCATGCTGTTTATGGCCCTGATACCCAGCTGAAGGCACCCCTCATCAGACCTAGTTCATATCCATGTTGAATGCCAGATGCTTCATGTTTTGCAATCACTATTATAGTAGAAGGAGATGAAAGTCTAGAATGGTGATCTAGTACATATTTTCTGAAAGTGCCATTCCTTTACACTGGGATTTACAAGACTTGAGCAGATAAGACCAACACCACAGTCTTCTCTAATGTTTGGCCCTCTGTGTCTTGTGTTTCTACATCCAAGTTGGGTAGTGAGTAGACATGGTTCCTTCTAATTTAATTGCAGTGCCAGTCCTCTATCTTGATGAAGGCAGAGTGAGAGAAATTAATTTGTGCAATTTTTAACTCCAGGGTCAATGACACCTCATAAGACTTCTATACTGTCCTCTTGCATTTGGAAAACTGCTTTTGAGGGTAGTGTAATTCTTTTAGGGTCACCCTCTGCTCCCTAAAGTTATCTCCTACTAAAATGGCTTGAAAGGGCTCACCTACCGTCAGAGGCAAGGCCTCTGTCCTCAGGGGCATTAGGACAAAGTCTGTCAAGTTACTTTATTTACTTAATGTTAATACCCACTACCTGAATGGAACTTTCTAAACTCTCATCTCCCCGGCTCTGAGGAACTCACAGTCTAAGGACAGACACAAGGGAGATGGGGAAAGAGAACAAAAACAAGCAAATTATATACAAGTCCACTAGATTCACTTAAAGCAGCATGGTAGCTGTGGGTCTTTAAGGAGGACTTAAAAGTGGATAAGATAAGGACAGTGCAGACTCAAGGGTACCAAGAGCCAAGTGAAAAAATAACTTTAACAATGAAATGGCACTGTATCAAATGTAACAATTGGAGTATTCTACTGCACTATTGGGCCCTACAGACTACAAGGTCAGAAAGGACTATTCTGATAATCTAGTTTGACCTGCCCAATGCAGGTCCCAGAACTTCACCCACCCACAACTGTAATAGACCCCTAACCTAAGAATTTATATTACTCTAGGAGTCTACTACAATCTGGACTGGAGTATTTAGTTAACATGCAATCGTATTGTCCTTCTATTTAGTTAACGGAAAATAGAAGCATAAATTGATGGCAAACTTCTGTACAACTAATTAGGCACAGATGAAGAGCTAGTAGGATTATGACACAGAAGGTACCTATAAAATGAAACTTGCCCTGAGGTGAAGTGAGTTTTACTCTCTTTAAAACGTGGTACTGTTGGAGTCAGGATACTGGACTAAAAAGACCTGGGGTATGAGCAGGTAGGGCAATTCCTGTGTTTAATTAGATGTCCTAAAAGAAACATACTAGCTCAGTCACAAGCTGCTGGGCTCGAGGCAGGAAGTGCTGGAGGAATTTAGAGGGCCTATGTGGTGCAATTTCTGGGCACAGCCAAATTCAGTGTAAGGCTTGTGACTAGCACTGGGGGGAGAAGAGGCCTGTGTGTGATACACACAGCGGCCGGCTAGGCATGGCCACAACTGCAGCCTGGCTCGCTCTCTATCACCCTGTTGTCCTGTTTCAACATCCCCTTTCCCCCACACAGGAGCACGGTCTGGAGCCGCTCTGACTTGTTTCCTTTATGCGTGAGGCGGTGAGATTACCAAACCCACCCTGCACGAGCCTCCTGCGGACAGGTCGTGCCACCCCCATCCACCTCCCCACCCCCTGCCCGCGGCAGCTCCAGGGCCAATAATCCCCGTCTTTCTCTCGCAGGGCGGCCGGCCACTGTCGCAGGCTGGCAGTGAGTGAGTGAGTGACACACACACACACACACACACACACACACACCCCCCCGCGCCGCGCGCCCAGTTCTGTGTCAGCCCCCGTCAGCCCTCTGGGGCTGGGCCGGCCAGCTGCGGCGGGGTGGGTCGCTCGCTCGGCGGGGCGGGGCCGTGGCAGTGGCTGCAGAGTGAAGGCGGCATGGCCGGGCGCGGGGCCGCAGCTCCCCCGCTGCTCGGCGCGGCGGCGGCGGGCTCGTTGGCGGTGTGCGCGGCGCAGCTGGGCCTGGCCTGGGCGCTGGGCCGAAGGCTGGGCGGCGGCTGCTCGCCGGCGGACCGCTGGGTGCTGCGCTGGCTCTGCTACGACGCGCTGGTGCATTGCACGCTGGTGAGGCCGGGCCCGGGGCAGGCAGCGCTGGGGGACGGGCCGGAGGCAGCCTGGCCTGGGCAGAGGCAGGGAATGGCCGGGCCCATTGTCGGGCCGGTGCCAGACGCCAGTGCTGGGGGGGGCTGTTCTGGGGAGCGGGGCTGGTACGAAAAGGTGGCGGGGGGCGGGGACGCGGCTTCCCTTCCTCAGCCCAACACTCGCGGGTCTGCCCGGCCCCGGCGTGCACATTTTGCCAACTCTCCCCGCCCCAACCCGCAACCCAGACACCACACACCGCTGCTGCCCGCCCACCGTGCACCACCTGCTTCGCTGGCGCGCTACTCTCCCAGCACAGACGCTGCGTCCCACTGTTACCCCTCGGTGCCCGGCTGCTCCATGGTTCAACCGCAGGCACAGGCAGGAACTCCAGTTGTTGTCAGGGGGCCATTTCCTGCTGCATTAGTGGACGTATAAATCTGACCAGCCGAGGTAAGACTTTGGAGACGAGCGTGGTTTCCTGCTGGCCTCACGAGTCCTTCGTCTCTTGATTCATCGAGGCTGCAGGCAGGGCTCGGTCACTTGGACGTTCTGAAATGCTTCATTCTGCAGGAGCTGCGTCGATGTGCACATTCAGCGAGCTGCGCCACCCTGCACACATCTGTGTGTGGGAAACCTGCCGCAATCTTTTCTTCACAAGAAAATTAAGACCTTATGGTGTTGGTCAGACCTGTAGGCTGTGTCATCTTGTTATGGTGTTGTAGATTGCTCTGTCAGTTTTAAATCAAGGTCAGAATGATTTGTTTTATTGAGCAGAACTTATTGAGAACTCTGTTTTTTCTCCCAGTTCATCCAAAGAAAGGTTACTGCTTCACTTGGTATTATAGAGAAATCCCAATTCTTGTTGAAATTTAGAGAGTAGCGAAAACACTCAACTTAAACTAGTTCTATCTAGCCAAGCACTGGAAAAATCACTGTAAATTTGAGATTTGGACCACATATGTCCTTTTTAGTCAAACAGCCTTTCACTTTTCACTTGTTTCAGGAAATTAAAATGTTATATTCAGTTCTTTTCCCATGTCTGTGACATCAACGGAAGCGCACACAATCAGTTTCTCTCTGCTTCTGTGACACATCATGACTTGCATCACGAAGTCCTGAGGGACCCAGGAATCCAAGCATTGTGCAGTATCTTATGGATGTTGGGTCACTTCAACAAATGCATCTGCTCATAACGCACAACGATATCCTAATTTTCAAAAGTCTCACCGACTTCAGTGAGAGCTGGAGTTGCTCATCACCTGTGAAAATCAGACTGTAATGTGCAGGGCAACACTCCATTTAGTACTGTGGACGATGTTTACACAAAGTTCACACTTAGTGTTAGTGATGTGTAAAATACTGATAATCAACCATCAGCTGAAAAGTTTTCAGAATGATTTCAGTTGCTTTCACAGAACTTCATCTGTTAGTTCCAAAAAGTGGCTTTGATGTCATGGCAACATACTCCTTTAAGATTTGCTAGTGACAGGGTGAGGAAGTGCACAGATTGTAAGGTTTCTGCAGACAGCCAAAAAATGATTGAGCAATTTCTGAAGAATGTTCTCCATCCCTGTCAACTCACTTCAGATTATGAGCAGGCACGTGGGACATAAACAGATGAAGAATGTATATTTATGCAAGCCTGCACTGCATCTTTCTGTGCTTCCCTACAACCTGTGCTGGGGGATGAGGGGGGGAGCATGAGACTGGGCACTGCTCTGCCCGTCTCCATTTTCCCCACAGCCTGATGATGTTGACTCCCATCCCTTCCTCTCTTTTGCTCGGGGCTGAACTACTGCATGGGAGAGGTAGTCGGTAGAAGCCTGCAGTCTTCTCTGAGTTTCAGCTATCATAATCTATATGTCTTCTAGCTATCTGAGCACCTTCCACATTAATTAGATTGGCTATTTTTCTAAAAGATCTGCTCTAGGAATTATTTTGGGGAAGTTCTAAGGCCTGTGTTATACAGGAGGTCAGACTAGATAATCACAATCGTCCCTTCTCGCCTTGGAATCTATATTTACAACATCAACTGCTTCCCCAAGCTGAAATTTCTAGAACCCCAAAAAAGAAGGCAGACAGATTCTATAAAGTCCACTAGGGACTATGTTATTGCCAATCTTGATTTAAAAATTGTCTGTGATGGAGAATCCACCATGACCTTTGGTAAATGGTTAATTACTCTCACTGTTAAAAATGGATGCCTTATTTCTAGTCTGAATTTGTCTCTCTTCAACTTCCAGCCATTAGATCATATTATACTTTTCCCTGATAGATTGAAGAACCCATTATATATTTGTTCCCCATGAAGATACTTACAGACTGTAATCAAGTCATCTCTTAACCATCTCTTTGTTAACCTAAATATATTGAGTTCTTTGAGTCGATCACTATAAGGCATGTTTTCTAATCCTTCTTGTGGCTCTTCTGAACCCTCTCCAGTTTATCAGCATCTTTCTTGAACTGTGGAACACCAGAACTGGACACACTATTCCAGCAGCAGTTACACCAGTGCTAAATATAGAGCTAAAATAACCTCTCTACTTCCTACTTGAGATTCCCATGTTTATGCATCCCAGGATCGCATTATGTCACCTACAGAAACTCTTTTCTGTCCCTTCATTGTCTAGGAAGCATATCCTCAGCCCTCTCAAAAAGTCCAGTTAAACAGATGTGTCTGGCCACATGACCAAAAAGTCATCAAATTTGGGCTTTTTTGGACCAAGGGGAGGAGCAAGTTTCAGAGTCCTGAAGCCTTTACAGAGATCCGATCGGCATTTGGGGAGAGGAGGCTGTGCAGTCCCAGCTCCGCTCCAGCCGAAGGAACTTAGATACGTATGGTTTAATGTCTCATTTAATGGCGGAGAAGGGCTGTGAACGAGACATGCTGCAGTGTCGTGCAAAAATCAAGGAGCTGCGGCAGGGGTACCAAAAGGCTAGGGAGTCAAATCGTCGCTCTGGTGCTGAGCCAAAGACCTGCCGCTTCTATAAGGAGCTGGAAGCCATCCTCAGCGGCAACCCCACCTCCACCACCGAGAGACCTGTGGATACCTCCACAGGCCTGGAGGCAGCGGACACCGGACTCCACTCCAGTGAAGAAATCGTGGATGAGAAGGTCAGGTTGGAGGACGATGCAGAGCAGGGGACTGGGTCATTTGCTTACATGGTGAGCCAGGACCTCTTCTAGTCCCTGGAAGGTTTGAGCCAATCCCAGCTCTGATGTGAAGGATACAGGAGAGGGGAGCTTGGGTAAGTGATTTTTTTGAGCTGATGCTGCTGGGTTACATGAGGTAGAGCTGTCCTTTGCTTTGTTGCATTATACAGCTGGTTGAAGGGATAGAAAGGCACAAGAATAGCTGTGTTTGCATGTCCTTCCCATTCCCCTGTTCAGCGAGGCAGTGCAGCGGAAAAGTGTATTAATGCACACCAAGATTTCATGGGACTCCTCCAGAGAGATCTCTAGGAAACTTTCCTGGAGTTACTCGCCAGTCCTTTGCCGGAGATTCCTTGGCAGAGCTGCTGTGTTTCTTCCCCGGTTGTAGGAAACTCCTTGTGCAGGGACCAAAGCAGCACATAGGTGAGCAGCATAGGGACCTGGTTTGAAGCTGCTCGCATGGAAGAGGTGCTCCCTAGCATCCCTGCTTATTCTCAGGAGTGAGATATCGGCTTTTATGGCCGCCGCCTATGGAAAATGGTGGCATAATTTGAAATTTTGTCCCTATCAACCTGCATCAATACCCCGAACAACCACCCAGAATCTTTTCCCCAGCTTGAGTGGCTTCTCCCCCAGGCTCAACTCACCATGCCCTAGTTGACTGCCAAGCTGTGCGCTTGCCAGGGGATAGTGAAAGAGAGGTATTTTACAGTAATGTATCAGTGCTGTTATTGCACTCACAGTCATGCTTCTGTTCATTTTTATTGCGTTTCTTCAGATGTGCCCTTGAGGGGAAATGCCTCCACACCTGCTGAGTGCCTGTAGCTGATAAGAAAACGACCACGGAGAAGCAAAGAGGAGATATTCCAAGAACTCCTCCAGTCCTCTGAGACAGAAAACAAAGAAAAAAGGGCATAGAGACACACTGTGTCTGAAAATCAGAAAATTGATAGGCAGGAGAGGAGGGAAAACCAGGAGCGAGTGATAGCAGGTCAAAGTGAGCGCGTGATCAAAGCATACAGGAGCAAACGGAGCTGCTAAAGTCACTAATCAGACTGAATTCATGCGTGCTCACCCCCCTTGCAGCCAATACAGAACTGCTTTCCATGTACTCTTCAAACTCCACCCACACATTTTTACCAAACTCCTGGCCCATCTCGGTACCCTGTTCACTCCACCCCTTCAGACAACTTCCAGAACGATAGCTGGACTTACACCCATAGCTCATGCTGTCATAGCTCATGCTGTCCCTCACTGTTTTCTCCCCTCCAGCCCAGCATTTTGTGTATGCTGTGAATAATTGTTAGCTAATGGAAGACATACACTGTGAAGAATAAGGAATTTTTATTTGTCTCTTCCACATGGTGGTTGCACCTCACATTGATACACAGTGCAAGCTGGATAGCAATCACAGGCAACCCACATCTGTGCTCTATCTGGGGGGTGGGCAGGGGTGGTAACTTTTCACCCTTATCTTCACAAATTTTATGGAGCACACAGCAGACAGCTATAACCATGGGGATATTTTCCTCATTTAGGTCTAACCTGCCATAAAGGCACCACTAGCAATCTTTTAATCTCCCAAAAGCACATTCAATGGTCATTTGGCACCTGCTCAACCTGTTATTGAAGCGCTTCTTGCTGTTATCCAGGTTGTCTGTATGAGTCATGGCAGTAAGCTGGGTCTCCCAGGATCACTATGGGTATTTCAACATCCCCCATTGGAATCTTCTGGTCTGAAAGAAAGTACCCGATTGCAGCTTTCTGTACAGGCCGGTGTTCCCGAAGATGCATGCGTCATGCACCTTCCCTGACCAATCCGCGTTGATGTCAGTGAAGTGCACACAGTGATCCACAAGCGCTGGCAGTATCATAGAGAAGTACCCCTTTCTAATGATGCACTTTGTCGCAAGATGGTCCGGGGCCAAAATTGGGACGTGTGCCATCTATTGCCCTGTCACAGTTAGGGAATCCCATCGCTGTGAAGTCATCTACTATTTCACGCACATTTCCAAGACTCAGTCCTTTGTAGCAGAATGCGATTAATGGCCCTGCATGCTTGTGATAACATAGCTCCAGTGGTGGACTTCCTGACTCCAAACTGATTAGCGACTGACCAGTAGCAGTCTGGAATTGCCAGCTTTCACATGGTGATTGCATGCACTTCTCCACCAAGAGGGCAGCTCTGGTGTCCTTGCACCGTAGGGCAGGGGTGAGCTCCACACAGTTCCAGGAAGGTGGCTTTACACATTCAAAAGTTCTGCAGCCTCTGCTTGTCATCCCAGACCTGCATAACAATGCAATCCCACCACTCAGTGCTTGGTTCACATGCCCAAAAGTGGTAGTGCACCGTGTGCAGATACTCCATGAATGCAAACAGTAATCCAGTGTCGTTTGTTTGCACGGCACACAGCAGTTCAAGTGCCTTGGATTCCTGTTTCATTTGGGAGCTCATGATATACTGCATGACCAGCCGTGATGTGTTCAGAACACTGACAACACTGGAGAATAGTGCAGGATCCATCCTTTCAGATGGAGATGGCAGGTGCTCAGGAAATTGGAGCTGTTGAAAAATACCACGAAACGCAGTTGGAAACCTATGGAATGACGGGATGGAAATCACTGCATCATAGGACATTGAGCCTGCACCCATGTTGCACTGCGATCCTCACCGCCTTCCCACAACTCCTAGCAGCACAAGATGGCGAGTCGCTCAGTGAGATAGCTGCTCCCAGTGCACTGCTCTCACTGTCGATGCTAGAGCACCCACTGTGGACACACTTCGGTGACACGACGAGTACTGTGTGGACAGGCACAAGCATTGTAATTACAGCGCTTTTTGATCATTGCTGTAACTTGCATCACCAATCTTCCTAGTGTAGACAAGACCTTAGTAGAGAAGTCTGGCAGGAGAGACACAGAGCAGTCGGGGAGGTGGAGCAGGCTGCAGTAGCGAGCAACCCTGATAAGAGGGTGGGGTATGAACTTCCAGGGAGAGAGACCTGGCAGGTGTTCGGTGGAGGAACAGAGCAAGGGGAATTTTGAGACTTGAAAGGTCAAGCCTGAGGAGGGCAGAAGTTGGTTTAAGTTTGTATTTTTGGATTGGGATTTATTGGGGGATTCAGGAAGAGCGCCTTGTGAGTCCTGGCTTGGAAAAAAAGGGTGAACTTAGGCTTTGGGAGAGACCTCCTGAAAGGCTGCAGTAGGAAGAGTTCAGGGAGTCAGCAGAAGGAAGTTAGGTGGAATAGACCTTTGCTGGAACCCTCTGTAGTGGGAGGGCCTGGGTTCCCTACCAGCCACTGGTGAGGTGGCAGGAGGTCCCTGAGAAGGGGATAAGCTCAACTGAGAGCCCTGAGACGAGGGTATGAGGAGCATGAGGCTGAAGACCTTTTGTAAGGACATTGGACTATTGTTGGACTCTGTAATCCCAGAAGGGGTAGAACTAAAATGTGACTTGGCCAGAGGGCTAAGTTGCAAGAAGAGGCAGATCGCCACAGGACTGGAGCAACCATCACCCGGAAGTCCTAGAGGCAAAAGAGCAGTACATTATGCCCAACCACAAGAGGATGCACCAGCAGCGAGCCAACCATTCTACAATTGTGCTTTCCCGTTCTAATAATTGTATTACTTCTTGAGTTTTGCAATGTGACTTAGCAATACTAAAATGTCACTGACATAGCATTGGCTAAATATTTTTTCTATGTGGGTTTTAAAAACTATTAGGATGGCAAGGATGTAGGTTACTAATATATGCACAAGGGACTATTAATGCTTCATTTTAAGTAGAACGGTTTGCTTGATCTGTTTTCCTAATTGGCACAATACCTGCTTTAAAACGGTTACAACCTAACCTTTTGTTTTTTCTGGGATCCTTTTTTAAAATACAGTTTATTTTGTGTTCTTGTTCAGTTTTGTTAATGAAGGTGCAGCTGCGTCACAGAATTATATTTAAAGAACAGGGGTCCCTAAGAATAGGAACCTAAGATCAAGGGCTTTACCATGTCATCAGAGATCAAAGACCAGGTCTGTGAACTTTACTGACAGGATTTCTTATCATAAAGACTAAAATAAACAATCTAATCTAGGAATTTATATGGCCTCATCACTGTAGTATCTGAACACCTCTGCAGTATCTGAGTGTCCATCAAAAACATACTTAGTGATATATTTGAAATTTAATGAAATTATGCAAAAAACCCTCCGATGTTAAAGCTGAAAGTGGAATGATGAGAGTTTTATGCTTTTACCACAACAGTAGTTCAGCCATATTGTACCTGTCAGAGTTTTTGTCTTTGCTGTTTGATATATGGGTTTCCCTTTGCTGCTTTCCTATTTATGTTCAATATGGTTGGACAGAAGATTGGCCATAGAGTCAGAATGCTGCTTTGCCTTAGATTTGGTGACTTCCTGTTCTTTTGCCAATCCCTGTGACTCTCTTCCTGCCTTTCCCTCTCTGCAGCAGATGTATGAAGAAAAGTTGCTGATGCAGTTGTCCCTCTCCCTACCACTTTGTCATTCACTCCCCGTTCCTTGCAAGGGGGGTAGAAAAAATACTGGGCAAAGAGCTTGCAGGGTGGGAGTGGGGCCCAGAATGAAAAATTATGCATCACTTTCATTGCTGAGTTACAAATCCAATACATCTTTCCAAATCTGTCATGATGCAGCCATATGTGTTACGGGGTTGTTCTTCTTTGTTTGTTTGTGGTTTTTTGTTTTAGAACAGTCCTAATGATGGACTCTCACCTCTAGAAAACCTTTTTTACTCCAGCCCAGGTTGATAATTCCCTAAAGCTATTCTATGATGAAAGTTGTTCAGTGCCTTTTGAATGCAGAATGAATTGGTGATCTCACTGCAGTTCCTAGTAGACAGGTATCACAAAAATAAACACCTCATCAGAGTGGAAGGTAAATGAACTATCCTAGCATGTCTACAGGTGATCCCTCTAGAACAGGGTTGCAGCACGCTGGTACAGCTTTGCAGTGAAGCCTGCTCTTTTGGTGCCTGAGCTGTACTGCTCTGGGAAGAAATAGACACCTTCATCCTGAAGGGCTGCCAGTGTGGAACATTGCCCGACACTACATCTGACCGAACAGATCCCTCTTATCTCTTATTGGTGTTCTCTCCAGAGGTGGGGTGATGTGGCCTTCCCTGTTCTTGTAGTCATCGGTATGACGTCCCCGTAGAGCTTTTTAATATAAATACATTGGTACTAGTTCTAGTCACTGGATTTAGTTAGCCCTCGCCTGAATTGATTATTTTTAGAATTTACTCATGGGGTAACTTTTAAATTTTAACTAGAGTGAGATCATGCAGTAGTTCGTTTCCTTCAGGCTGTTAGTGCAGGGACAGAATTGAGAATAACTTTATATTTTCAGGGATATTTCACAGGCTGTCTGTCTCTTTGCTTTCACAGTCTTTGTTTCTCTTGCTTACTTATGCTGATCTCTGTTCTTCTCATCGGCTTTTCCTGATTTACTATTAAACATTCCTGGCTAACAGTTAACCATCTCTCCCCCTTTTGGTGCCACTGCACTCATGTCAGAGTTTTTCTCCTTCCCTCGCCAACTGAGTGCATACTTTGATGTTTTCTGAGTGAAAATGTGGTATAAGTGCAAGATTATATTCTAGTGGACTCTGGATCTTGGGAGAGTAGGTTTTGTAGCCTGTTCAAATTCACAATTTTAAATATCTTGGTTCTGATGTCAAATTTGCTGCACAGTCTCAATATATTTGCATGGGGGGCTCATGCTTATGAGGGAAAAGGAAAAGAAGTGTGACGAGGAGACCTAAATTAAGACAGTTGACACTTTACAGCTCAAAATAGTCTCTTTTTTTTTTTTTTTTTTTTTTTAACAGAGGTGTCTTTGGCACTAGTGGGTTACTTGAATGCATGCTGGCTGAGGTTATTGCATAAAATGCTTTGAAAGGCACATGCAGTACATGGTACTGCTAGGTGTTTGCACACAGGATTTCTGTGTTTATGAATAGTTTCCTTATCTAATCAATGACATTCCCAGAATGTCTTACATCATATTCTGAGTGCTAATATGGATATTCTCATGCTTCGGTGAAATTAGAACATATTTCTGTCTTGTTTTTCCCCCCACCAGGAGGGATCCTTTGTGTACCTGTCTTTAATAGGAACAGTGGCAATGTCAGACAACATATTTGCATCTCTGTGTAAGTATTGGTTTCATTTTATTGGGGCAGGAATATTTGTCAGGTGTGGAGTGCAGTGCAAGGAACTGTAGAGTGCATGCGCGGCCCCAACAGATACTGCTGGCTAAAGAATCCAATTTCGTGCTCATGGGTGCATGCATGCCAAGAGTGGAATCCATGTGGATTCACTCAAAGAAGAACAGCTGTTCATTTGTGTAGGAAAAGCTTTGAGGCACCAGAGCTTCCGGCTAGTTTATATCCAACATTTGATTTACTTTAGGCCCAGGTGGCAGTCTGCGGGAATGTCCCCTCTAGTCCAAATAATCTGTTGCCAAAAACAAAACCCAGTAGCTCTTCTGCCTTTGAGAAAGTAAGGAGGAAAAACAAGCATTACTGAGGTTTAATGCTATTATACCATAGCTTGTGAGTTTCCTCTGCAGTAAGTTTGTGCTTCTTGGGATGAAATATGAGTAACTAAAAATGCACTGCTGGAGCAGTTTCTTTGAAGAGACTAACTTATTTAGGCTGAGATACATTTGGTTATTAATGAGAATGACATAACTCTGATTTCATATCCCACCATGATGAAGTCTTAAAACGGACATTTTGGTAACTTAATGCATCTAATTTTCTTGACGTTTGTCCTTATTCTAAAGAAGTCTTGTTAGTTAAAATGGAGCATCTATAACCCATATCATAATAGAACTACAGAATGAAGTGATAACTTCAGTTTTTAATGTTTTTTTTTGATAAAGGGCCTGATCCTGTCAGTTTTATGCACCAAAAATGCATTGCTTAGAAAGGGAGTTCTGGGTGCACAGAGAACGCAAGACTGAGCATTACATGCAGTGTGAGACAGACAGGACTATGATAATTTTCTTTTTAAATTCCTTTATGCCTGGAGCATCTGTAGTATACTTCATAACAATCCCAAATATCATTGTGTCTTTGCAATGCTATTTTTGCAGACACCAGTCCACATTGCTAACAAACATACTATAACATGAACTGATAAATCAGAATAATTCTTTGCACTTCAGAAACTAACACAGACCTGTTGAGCCTTGCAAATCTGCAGATATCCACTTCATATCCACGGACCATGTTTCTGAATCACGGATCGGATGAGGATACAAATTTTGTTATCTGTGCAGGGCTCTACAAACCTGTATATCAAATAGCCTTAGTGAACCATTCAGTTCATACCAACTCAATACAGACTGTCAGCTATGGACAGCTCTCAGTACTACATGACTTTTGTTTCTTTAAATAGTGTCCTCTTCCCTCCTTGATGTCTTAGTGAGTTATGTCATTAAATATTGAATCCTATTTATTGAATATCTTTTCCATTAGGACAGTTTTTTTTATTAGAAAACTCCTGCATCTATCCACCTAGTACTCCTGTGGCCTTCATCACCATCGTGTCTGCCCCTTCAACTCTAGGGGAATTATTTCTGTCGGTTATGGTACCGTAACTGGATCTAGCTGTACAGACAAATATGTGCAGTCCATTTCCAGTTACTGCCTTATTTAAATGTAGATTCCTTATGGATGTAAATGAGAAAATGAGTCAAACTCTTCCCTCATTTAATATAGCTAGTAGGGATCTGTGGGTGTAACAGAACAGAATTTGGTTCTCCTTAGCTTGGAGCACTGTAAAATATAAGGTTAGTTTTAAGGTGTGTGGGGTGGAGAAATAGCTGAATTCTAGAAACTAATCTCCTCCAGAATTTGTCTAACCCCTATTATCCACGTTGGTTAATCAGCTTTTTTCCCCTCTTGTGTACTTTATCTGTTCTGTCTTTATTCCTAAAGTCTTTTTTTATCTAGTTTTCTGTTTTTCTTTTGTGTAGAAGTTACTTTATGAACATGGACACCCACATTTGGGGAAAAAATTCCTTTGAAAGAAATGATCAGTCACTTTAGCAAATAAACAGTGGTAATTGTATTTCTGAAGCATCTGTATGCTCACCTCAAACATCCTTTGATGAAGTAAAATTTTGAGTAACCTATGTCCCATTGGCTTTCGATGCGACTTAGGTGCTTTTGAAAATGTTACCCATAATCTTTCATCAATGCATTATGATTCAGAGGTGCCAGTATTGTCTGTTCTCACACCCACTAAGGAGTTACCTTCTAACTGTTCTAAACTGTTATGTTTAATTGTTTAGGGAAAGAATACGGAAGAGCAGATGCAAGGTGGCTTTATTCTGATCCAACCATTGTGTCTCTGGAAATATTAACTGTTGTCTTGGATGGGCTTCTAGCACTGATCCTCATTTATGCTATTATCAAAGATAAGTACTATCGGTAAGTGCTGTTAGAAATCAGACAATTACTTGGTGCAAAGCGCATGAACAGAATAGGTTCTTGCATCAATACGTTGGCTGGGAAAAGATGCTGTACTGTAGAAAACTAAGATCTGAAGTAACACTTGGGCTATTAGGCTGTCTTCAAGCTGCAGAAGTGTGGAACACAGGAGAATATTATGAGAGAGGACATTTGACTGTCCACCTTTGTATGCTGTGCAAAACGTTGCTTAATCTGTTTCCAGAGAGTATTTCAAGGATAGTTGTAACAGTGGACAGCCATGTCGTAGTAACTGTAAGGTCACTTTAGATCATCTGAGCCTCCACTCCGAAGTTGTAGCACCTGCATGGGTAGAGCCTACAGTCTCTCCATGAGTTGCTTTTGGTGATTTGAGATGATTGCATCATCAGGCAGGACAGCTCGCACTGCCTGGTGCCTCCTTTAGAGCAGAGGGTCTTTCACCCGTAGGAACATGCAGGCAGCAATTGTAACTCCTGGATCAAGAAAGAGATCCTAATTATTTAAATAATGTGCTATCTTTAAATAAATAAATAAAGCATTTACTCTTAGTCCCATGTGGACACAGCTAGAGGCAGGTGCAAAAATTTAAGTTACAAAGGAGAAGGATTGGTGGTTATAGTTTAACTTGCTATTATCAGTGTCTCAGTTCATAGCTGTTCCTTGGAGCTACCTGCTAATAGTAGCTTGAAAGTCAGTGATCTCAGTCAGAGGAGACTTTCTGCTTTTTGAAGAGAAATTCAGGCCTTTGGTCTTTTCAAATACCATCCCCTCTTGTGTGGGTACCTAGATCTATTAGTTTCACTATACTTTGGTTTGGGGTATGTGCAGTCTTGTCTTTCCTAGTTCCCCTCATGGGGGCCTGCAGGCATAGAAACTGGTAGTTCTTCGAGTGCACTGGTCCCTATGTGTATTCCACACATGGGTACATAGGCACTCCATGTTCTGGAGATAGAAGAATTTGTGAGCAGTGTCTATTGGTCCACTCCTGTGCCCTGGCGTTCCTCAAGCTCAGTACTGAGGATATAAAGGGAGGTACGGACTGACAGTCTCTCCAGTTTCTTCTGATCGCTGCATGGCCTGAGTTGGAATACTCTGTGTCTGAAGCCGCTCCATTGTCTTCTTACCTGTGAACAAATTGTTAATAGTTCTTAGAATTTTACTGTTTTTAGTGCTTTTTTGGTAGCTTTTTATAGTTAATATAGAGTAGTTTTTCCCCACCTCAGGAATCCTTCCTGCTATCCTCCTCCCCTTGCCACCAAAAGAAGGTCTGTGCCCAGAGTTCTGGGGTTTAAGAACTGTCTCCTGCCGCCATTCCTTTTCTGTCAGCAACAACCATCAATGCTGTCTTTACTGGCATGGGGAGGCTCACCTCTCTGCCAAGTGCGGCACCTGCTGCTCCTTCCCTATCTGAACCCAAAAGGGAGAAGAGCTTTAACTGAGGATGCGCCTCGTGGGAAAGCCATGAGACCCCAGTGAGATCCAGGCTGGGAGGACACTCCTGTACATCGGCCTCAATCTGCGAGCAGCATTCCTCTGAGCATGAGCTCTGGAGCAGAGGCCAGGTCTCACTGTCTGAGGCCTCTCATTAGAGTAAGGGACATGCTCACGGATACAAAACCAGATCCCATTCCAGATCTGCTTACGAAAGAAGGGATCCCTCCTTGACTCCTTTCAGATTGGGTGAGTCCTTGGGCTCAGGTCCTAAAGACTTAGGCCAGCCTAAACCTCCCAACCATCAGAATAAGTAGCACAGGAGCAAAGATCCATTAGTACCAACTCTGGTGCCAGCTAGCAAGCTGAAAGATCAGCATCCACTGGCACCAATCAACAGCTCCAGGCAAGAATAATTATTTTTGACAGTACTGGCCCAGCCCTGTAAGGATCTGCCAATCCCTGAGCATATGATGGATGTGCCAGATCTGTCTGCACCAACTACCTGAACACCATGCACTTCCAGTTAGTCTGAGATGTATACCTCTCTGGAGGATATCTTCGCTCTAACTTACGTTCAGTCTTCTCTTCTCTCGGATCTGGCCTTTATAAGTGATGTTTCAATACCAGAGGAGGAGGATCTGTCTCCTGCTTCATTCACAAGCCAGAGTCTCCATGTACTGGTACCAACAGCACTGCCAGTGGAGCTGGATCTGACCTTTTCATTGGCTGAATCCAACCTCCAAGATGAGCCTTCATCTCCACATAGAGAGGTTAATTTAATTTAAACTGTTTTGGACCTGTTGTCCACCCAGACGTGATTACCAGAGGGTCCACTGGTGCTCTGTGCCTTGGGGTTCACCCCCTCACCAGCCTTTGAACCATCATACTGGTCTGCATGGGATCCCTATGCACAGCACCCTGGTTCCGTGTGAGAGTCTCACTGACCCTCTTCCTCTAGACAACAGCAATCAGCCAGAGCATGTAGAAGAGGAAGATATTGAACTGGATTCACCAGTATGGCAGTATTGAAAGGTTTAGCCTCATCAGGTGAGGTGAAGGATATTCACCATCCCTGCCTGATGACCTGAAGCAATACCAAGAACTTTTGCAGAGAGTGGTGTCCAGTCTTATGAAGGTCCATGATACGCAGCACAAGCTCTTGGACATCCACTGGTCCCAATTGAGTGGACCTCCTGGTAAATGAGACCATCCTGGAACCAGCCAGAATTGTATGGCACACATTTGTGTCTTACACCCCTACCTCTAAAAGGGCTGAGAGACAATATTTTGTACCTGGAAAAGGGGCAGAATTTTTATTCGCTCACCCTGACCCCAATTCCCTAGTAGTTCAAGTAGCCTTGGAAGGGTCCAGGTAGGAAAACCCCATGACCAACCCTCCAATATCTTCTAGGGAGGAAGGTATTCTCATCTAGCAGCCTCCAGTTTAAAATCACTAAACACCAGGCCTATTAGCAAAGTATGATTTTTTGCGATCTACTTCTAATTCCTGAAATTTAAAGACAAACTTCCTCAGGAGGAGAGGGCCTAATTCCAAGCCCTCATCAACTAAGGTAAACTGGTAGTAAAGACCTTGCCTCAAGCTGCAGTAGATGCTGTGGCTATCACATCTGGAGCCATAGCAACTGCGATAGTCATGTGGCGTGAATCATAGCTTCAGTCTTTGAGGCTCCCTTGGGAGGTTCAGAATATCATTGGGAATCTGCCCTTTGAGTCTAACTTCTTTAATGAGAAGACTGAGGAGTTTTTACACTCATTAAGAGACTTACATTCCAGGACAACACTCTGCTCCCTGAGCATTTATACCCTGGCTCTGAAGAGGAAATACCATAAACAGGTATATGAGCCAAGGCCTCTTCCAAAGCTTTTCAACCATGCAAGCGCTAGAAGATGCAAAGATCCAAGGTATCCAGCTTCATTCACCTTGACATCAGCCACCCAACCCTATCCACCAACCAAGAGTTACTTTTTACAGGATACTCCAAAACTGTGATCCATCATTGATGCCATCCCCAGCTGCTCCCTGAACCTTTGATGGCAGCCACTTGAGGACTATAACAGACAAGTGACTACACCATTAAGTTTTTTCCTCTCTCCACCACAAAACCCCTTCCCAAGACCACTCTCACAAGGAGATTCTCCAACAGGAAGTGGACTCTTCTCAAACGAGGGGCTATAGAATGAGTGTCACCTCAGCAGCAAGGCAAAAGGTTATACTCCCAATATTTCATAGTTCCCAAGAAAAAGGGAGGATGAACATCCATTCTCAACTTGTGTTAACTGAATATTTTTATTTGCAAATTAAAATTCTACATGGTTATGTTGGCACCAGTAATTCCCTCCCTGGAAACAAACACCTGGTTTCCAGTTCTCTATATGAAAAATGCTTACTTTCAGGTGGACATTCACCCCTCCCACAGAAGATTCCTCTGATTTCTAGTAAGAAAGGAACACCTCCAGTTCAGAGTACTCCTGTTCGAGCTCGCAACAGTATCCAGGGCTTTCACAAAGGTCTGCTTCGTGGTGGCAGCACAGATCAGATGGAAAGGCCTACACTGTCTTCTCACACCTGGAGGAATGGCTCCACACAGGCAGATCTAGCCAGGAAGTTCAGCTGGCAATCTTATCTTTGCTCTACTTTCTGTCATCTTTGGGAATCTGTGGCAACATGGAGAAATCCACACTGACTCCCATACAGACCATAGACTTTATAGACCCGACCTCAGCAAGGGCCTACTTTCCTGTGGACAGATTACAAATTGTGAACAGTGTGACAAGGCAAATCACCTGCAGACCTCAAATTTGTCAAGGTGGCTTCCTGTACTTATGTAATGCTGCTTTCCAGGCTTCACCTCCATTGCCTATAGGCCTGGCTTTGCCCACTGAGACAACATGAATACCACGGTAACAGTTCCCGCCAATGTCATGGCTTCCCTCAATGGGTGAATGAACCCAGAACAAGTGTGCACCAGAGTGCCGTTCTTACCCCGCCGATAACCCAACGTGACCATAATCACATTATAAATCTTTATAGGTTGGGGAGCCGACATGGGCAACAGCATGACACAAGATATATGGATGCCTCAGGAGGTCAAAATGTATATCAATCATCTGGAGTCAAGAGCAGTCAGACAGGCCCACAATACATTTCTCCCTCTTATATGATCCTGTCATTTTTTGATAATGTCAGACAATATGACAGCTGTCTTCTACATAAACACGGAGGAGCAAAATCCCCAAAATGTAGAAGCAGTACACTTATGGATCTGCTGTATCCATCACGATCTCAGTGATGTACTTCCCTGGTGCACAAAACTCTCTGGCAGACAGTCTCAGCGGGCACTTCTCCACAGACCATGAGTGGGATATTCACAATTCAGTCCTAAACGAAACCTTCACTTAGTGAGGAACACCATCCTGGAACCTGTTTGCTTCCCAGACAAACAAGAAGTTTAACATATACTGCTCCAGAGCAGTACTAGCTCAAGACTTCAAGTGTGATGCCTTCTGCTGTCCTGAGGTGGTCTGTCCAGGTATTCCTTTCTTCCCATTTCACTGCTCCCCAGGTTCTGTGGAAAATTTGCCATGACAAAGCATGACTCAATCTTGTTGCACCCAACTGGCCCAGATAATTTTGGTTTCCAAATGTCGACCCAACCTCCCATCAGCATTCAATCCTTCCCACTTCTGCTGACTCAGGAGAACAGTGGGATCAGACATCTCAACCCAGACTCTCTGCATCTCACATCCTGGTATTTGGATGGATGTCAGATGATATCTGGAGCACTCATGTTCAAGCTCTTCTCAACCATAGCAGAAAACACTTGCCCAGAAAATACTATCTAGATAAATGGAAGCATTTCTCTACCTGGATGCAACAGAACTAATTATTTCCTGAGATAGCAGGTATTCATGCTATTCTAGACTACCTTGTCACTCTCAAGACGCCAGGACTTTCTGTTAGCTTACTTTGGGTCTACCCTTTGAACCATTGGCTACATGCTCAATGTCCCATCTGTCTGTGAAGGTTGCCTTCCCTGACGCGATCACATCAGCCAGGAGGTTGAGTGAACTGGCAGTACTCATAGCCAACCCGCCCTACACCGTGTTCTATAAGGAAAAGGTGTCCCTTTGTCTTCGCCCAAAATTCATCCCAAAGATAATCTCCGACTTCCATATAAATCGAGCCGTTCACTTACCAGTATTCTTTCCAAAACCTTATGCTTCCGATGAGGAGGGGAGACTTTTTCCTCCATGGAAAGTCAGACGAGCTTTAAGTTTTACCTACAAAGAACAAAACCAATTAGAAGAACGCCTGGACTATTCATCACTGTAGCTGAGTGATGATGACGACAAGCGTTATTTGCTCAAAAGCTGTCTAAGTGGATCTCTGGCTGCATCATCTTTGCTATTGGTTATCACAGACAGGATGAGTGCCCATTTCACTAGAGCACAGGCAACCTCAGTGGCATCCCTTTGAGAAGTACCTACACTGGACGTTTGTAGGGTGGCTACCAGGAGTTCCATCCACACCTTCATGAAGGATTACGCTTTAGTCCAAGCCTCTTCTGCAGACGCAGCCATTGGGACAGTGGTATTGCAGACATCTACACTGCCCACATTTTCGCATTCCCCTCCTGTTTGAATACTGCTTACCTCTGTCACTCACGTGGCATACACATAGGAGCGAGCACTTGAAGAAGGAAATGGAGGTTACTTCCCTGTAACTGGAGGTTCTTTGAGATGTTTGCATTCCACTACCTGCCCTCCATCCCCTCTGCTTCAGATCACATCTGGGTTTGCAGCAGAGAAGGAACTAGAGAAGTGTTCAGTCTGCACCTCCCCTTATAACTCCTAGTGCTGAGCACAACGAACACCAGGACGCAGATGCAGACCAAGGAACACTACTTGCCAGTTTTCCGGTCTCAGGCACATAGAGCGCATGCGTACCTGTATGTGGAATACAGATAAGGATTGCACACTTTGAAGAACCTCCAGGTACAGGTAAATAACCTCCATTTTCTTCTTAAAGTCTTGTCATAACTAAAGTTATTTTGGATAAGAAAATAAATAAATAATGGGTTCATGTATGTTTGTATACACACCAGCACCTGGAATTAAGTACAGCACCATTGTAAAATTTCTTTTTGCCAAACAGAGTCAGTTCTCTCTATACAACAAATTCAACAGTGTTGGGAAACCTGGTTCCATGCTGCTGTTAAACACGCACACTGTCCTGACGTTAAAAAACTATTTTATTTTGGGTGGAATCTAAATGTGGTTCTTTAGTATAGATAGAAGCTGGGACCGAAGTAGCACAAGTAAATTAAGCATATTCCATCCACCTATTGTGGCTTAGTAAACTCTGCTAGTTTAATGTAAATGTTGCTTGTAATGATTAGCAGACCAAGAAAATAAGCTTGTTAAATTGTACAGGTTAAAAAGTACTAGTGCTTTGAACACATGAAGCATTGTATAAGTGCTAGGATAGAGTGGCCAAAAATTTGACTTTTTTTGTCTCTTTGAAAAATGCTGTTTTGTCAAAAACCAAAATATTTCTTGGAAAAATACAGATTTTGACAAAAATTTCATAAAGAAGGTTTCTCAGGCATACGATGGGATTTTTGATCAAAACCAGACCCCAGAATAAGATATTCACTTACCTGGGATGAGACCCAGGTTCAAGTCCCTGCTTTGCCTAATTCGGAGCAAAGACTTGAACTTGAGTCTCCCATATCCCAGCTAATCACCACACTATTGACTATTCTGGGATGGGTTTTGTGATTGTTTTTGAAAAAATACTTCAAAAGTCTCCATTTTTGTTCTGCATCAGAACTAAAATAATTTTCAAAACCTTGAAAATTATGGGTGAAACAGAAATGGTTTTCTGGCCAGCACTAATTTTTATTGCAGTTGCCTAATTGTTTTTTTTTTATTCCTCTTTACAGGCATTTCATACAGATTACATTGTGTGTTTGTGAACTATATGGTGGGTGGATGACATTCTGCCCAGATTGGCTCATTGGAAGTCCTAACCTAAACACCAGTAACTGGCTTTATCTCTGGATCTACCTCGTATTTTTTAATGGCATATGGGTAGTGATACCAGGACTTTTATTATGGCAGTCCTGGTTAGGACTTAAGCAAATGCATCATGAAAAATCAAATACTAGAAAGAAGATTAGATGAAGATAACCCCTCTTCATTAACCTTCATTGAGAGATTTTAAATTGTGATTGCAAGCAGCATTATTGTTTTTGCAGCGACACAGTCATCTGTTTGATGGTCTTTGTTCATCTTTGTCAATCACATGTTGTAATATTTGTTGTGGGACATTGCATTTCAGGCTGATCTGTTCTTAAGAGGAGGGAAATAATTTACATCAACAATTAAATATATAAAAGTATTCAGAGCAATTGCCATATTACTACACTGCATACAATAATAAACAATATATTTGATAACAAAGGTGCATGCAGATCTTTTTTCTTTTATTCCCTTCTCTAAAGAACAAATATTCTTATCCCACTGGAATCTTTTAGCCATCTGAAGCAAATATTCCAGTCAGTGAAATAATCAAGTTGGCTCTAAATCCTGATTCCACAGCCCTGTTCACCCTTCAATCTCCAAGTATCATCAGAGTCCAGTGTTTCATTTATATCTGAAGCAGATTGTTTCTCAAATGTCAAGACTCTTAGCAAGAAGTTTTTGCATTAATACTTCTCCATATAAGTAATCTGCCTACTTAAGGTATTAAATCTGAATGAGAACTTGCCGCTTTATCTGTGCCTCAGGAGTGGGTTATGATAAATGCCCTCCGCCTTCCCTTCCCTCCTCCCCTATCTCCCCAGAAATGTCCATTTCACAATTTAAACAGACCTAACTGGCCCCAAGGATGTATTTGCTTCAGAGTGTTGAGGCTGCATATATGACTTTACACTGGGTTAAACATGTCAGGTGCTTGTGAAATTTTAACTACGCTATATTCCTAAAATGTTTCCTGTATTTGATTTCATTAGTTTCATGTTCAGAGATTAATTCCCAAACTGTGCAGATGAAGTAAACAGCACCTTCTTTTGTTACAGCTAAGGTCTTATAACAAGCAAATGAGTCATTTATTTTATTCAGAAAAATCCATTTTACAAAGGGTATGTGGTGGGGTTTTAACTGTCTTTCTTTTTCCTTATCAGGGAAGGGGGGAAAGGTGTGTGTAGTATCTATACATTGGTTAATATGGCTCACTCTTTAAAGGAGAGTAGGGCTTTGCCAGGAGCTCCATGGCAGGGATAGCTTGTTGTTCCAGAAGATGCCTGGGAAGCAGCTTCCTGCCTTTCCCCTGCTGAGGCAGGACAGAACCTGTGTCAGCCCTATGCCTGGCATAATGTGTAATCCCAACTGCAGCTGTGCTGCCTGGCTTATAGGGAGAAAGAGCCAAGGCTCAGCCTACTCCCTGCCTTACCAGCCCACCTCATTGGTGGTGCAGGGGCCCTACTGCGGCTGCTTTCCCTGTCTTGCAATGCAGGTAGACAATGCAGGGGAGTAAAGGGGCACCTAACTCCCCTGCACAGATGTGCAGAATGAGCTACAATCTAGTCCTGACTAAAGAAAAATCAATCCACTGAGCATTCTTTTTTACAATATTTTTTTAATCAGGTGGTGGGTTTTTTTGTCAGTTACTTTTAGACCACATTTCTCTTTAACACATGGTATGTTTGATCCTTAGGCTTGAGAAAATTAATCCTTTTCTGGACAGTGTAAATTATTTTTGGAAGTCCAGGCAATATTTTAAGTGCATGTAGTGACACTGCCACCACAAAACATTTTGTTCATCTGTTACATCCTTTAGTCAAGTGCCCCATCCCAGTAACCTGGCTAACTGCCTCTCTGACTCCTCCTGCTTTCCCTGAGCAGAGGGACCTCTCTCAAGGTGGGATCATGTGATTCTCCCACCTTGCGACCAGACCTTGGGCTGCTATGCTCTGGTGCGAGCCATGATTTCTTCAGCAGGTCTGGCTTATGTTTAGTACCTGCAGTTCTGTTCCTCAGGAGCTGTGACCAGTAGTATCCAATGACCAAACGGCCTTCTTAAAGCACTGTATTGTTTATTTAGTATCAAAGGATTTCAGAGAAAATCATCTTAACACAGTAGACAGTCTGCATGCGTACCTGCCTTTCCCTAAGGCTTACCGTCTCCTGGAAGCTGCACAAGGCCCCATCTGCTTCAGACATTGCCACAGGACCTGTCTCTGGGTCCATGCCAGTTCATTCCCCCACACAAACTGCTCACTGACAACTTCCCCTCCCTCTCTCCAAAGAGTCTTTGTAACCGTTTCATGGTCTTTTGAATTTTAGATTCCCAGCATTGGCAAAAAGGCTGTGTATCTTCAGGCTGGCGCCTGGAAGTGGCATCTTTCCTGCTAATAGCTTGACCCATTGTCTTGTAATTGTCCCCCAAGTGTGTGTTTGGGAAGCTGCTTATCGGGACCCATTTTGTGACTTTCCGGGGTGGGGGGGCGGCGTTTCCAACATCCCCCTCTTAAGCTAGACCAATACATTGATATGGGAAAGTCCAGTAACCCAATATAGCTATACAGTGACTGTTTCACTGACCAGGTACCTACAATACTTAACTCTCACTGGATGAAGAACTAAGTGTTCGCATTGGAAAGGCTGCCACCACTTTTAGTAGATTAACTAAAAGAGCATGGAACAACGCAAAGTTTACCATCAAGACCAAAATGCTAGTGTACCAAGCTTGCATCTCCAGCATTCTCATGTATGGTGGAGAAACATGGACAACTTATGCTCATCAGGAGAAAAGGTTGAACATTTTCCACCTACACTGCTTATGCCATATACTCAGCATCAAATGGCAAGATAAAGTTACCAATGCAGAGGTTCTTCAAAGGGCAAAGGGACCAAGTGTGACAGTCCTGCTCAAGCAGAGATAACTCTGTAGGCTGGGCCATCTGATCAGGTTGGAAGATGGATGCATACTTAAGGACATGTTATATGGGGAGCTATCAGAGGGAACAAGAACAACAGGCCACCCCAAGCTTCGCTATAAAGACACATGCAAGCAAGATATGAAGAAATTTGGGATTGATCCTGACCGATAGGAAACCTTGGCAAAGTGATCATAACAAGTGATACCATTGTCTCCATCAGGGCATCAAAATCCATGACAGGAGCTGACTCCTACAGCTTGAAGAGAAAAGAGCTTGTAGGAAGCAAGCAGCTCCTCACCAAGACATGTATTTGCAATAACTACCCAAGATTATGCAAATCTCAAATTGGTCTATTTAGCACATGAGACATTGCAAACCATCTGCATCTTAGGCTGCAATTTCCACCATCTCTCACAAATGAAAGGATGCCAATCATTATACATTAGTATTCCTAAATTACATCCACCGCAACTAATGCTACCACACTCAGCTAAAGGTAAAAATACTCTGATGCTTTACTAGAAATAATTCTCTGTAGTAGAAACTCATGGATTAATTGATGTAAGATATAGCAGTCACTAAGTAATAAAGTGAAAGGTAGATTGTCTCTTTAGTGATTTTAGTTTTGTTTCGTTTTAGTTTATTGTAGTCTCTGTTTGGAAGCAGGTGGGGAATTGCTTGTTTAAAAAATAATCTGCTCTGTGTTGTATTCAAGAAAATAGTTTATTAAAGTTTTGCTTTTTTACAAAAAAAAATTAACTAAAATAGCTCACACTGTTCCTAAGAGGGGGAAAAAGTAACTATCACCTCAGTGTATACACTGGAAAATTTACAGTGTCCTGTGTAAACAACATTACAAAATCCTTTATGGTGTAGGAGACTCACAAAGAAGAAAAAAAGATTTTTAAAGTGAGAGGTGGTAGAAGTGACTCAGTATTTCCAAAGGAGAAAGAGTTCCAAACAGATGGTGCTGCATGTGCGAAAGAGCAACTCCCCACACTGCAATACTACGGGGAGCTGAGAAAAGAAGGGTAGAGAGCAGAGGCCAAGACTGGAGGAGCATAGATAAGAAGTAGGTAGAGATAGTCGGAGAGGCAGGATGGTGAGAGCATTCATTTGAGAGTCAAGAAACTAGGGAGAGACATTGATGTCCCTACTACATAGCTGACACTTCAGTTCTCTGTGCACTAAGCATATGCCCTGACGTTGAAATACCTAGCCGTAAGTATAGCTTGGTAGGTGAGCTTTATGAGCTTCACATTTACCTCTTAATCCTAATCGTCTGGACTCCCCAAAGACATTGGTATAAACAAAGCCTGCCTATTTATGGCTGAGAATGGCTACTATTAAGTGTACAGTGGAAGGTATTTGTAGTGCACAAGATGACTGGTCCTACAAAACCCAGGAACCATGCCGCATATCTTGAGCAGCATCCACTGCCACTGTCCCCATGAAATCGGGGCAGTGGATCACCCTGACGTAGGGGCAGAGTGGGTTAGGGTTTTGATCAATAGAAACAGCAGATAGTGCTGGACACTAAATGGATGGATTAATTGGAGATACCATCGGGGTCTTCGTATTAATTATTTTGATAAGATGTTAATGGTAGTAAAGAATTGCAGTCATCTTTTCTGAAATATCAGTTGATTTTGATTAAAATCCATTTAGAGGCAGATTTTTTACTGACTGTAAAGCATTAAAGTCCTGGAACTATTTTTAGTATAATCCTTATGCACTAAATATATTAATCCTGTGAAAAACAGAAGGGTAAATATTTTCAATATATTGAATGGAATAAAAGCACTTCAAACTCCACAAGTCTCATGGTAGTGATACTTTAATAACTTTGGTAAAGTGGGTAACTAGCCTATAAAATTACCTAGCTCTTAAAATGGCAACCAATGTGCCCACCTAGAGATGACAATTACAGTATTGTTTACAACAGGGCTCAATCCTGCTCCATTTGAAGTCAGTAGGAGTTTTGATAATGAGGCATTCAGTTGCCATGGGGAGGGGCATGATCAAACAATCAGCAGAAGCAGGCTCTGACATCTGATACACTTTTCCATTGCAAGGGAAAACGCGTAGGAAAAAAGCGAAGTATACGTTGCTACTTGGGCCTGTTATGAACCAATATAATGTGGATAAATTCAATGAGTGGCATAAATCAGGTCAACATTATGAATAAATCTCAAGAAATATCTCTGCCCCAGAAAAATGAGAGTGGTGGTGAGTCCCATGACATCCTCTGAGACAGGAGTCACTGCCTAGCGCAAAGTGAGAGTTTTTTCTGTAAGAAGAATGTTGATAAATCAGCTTAAGATGCTTAAGGGTCCCCCTGCTGGGAAAAAGAAATCTGCCTCCTGCGTGTGACTTTACATATTTAATCAATGTGCCTTATTAAAAAACCTGGTCCTGCTTCCACTGACTTCAGCAAGAGCAGATTTGGCACCTTCAAAATCATATAATGGGAACTTTTTTTTTTTAAGTCACAAAAAAAAGCAATTCTATAAAGTTGTGTTTAACGTGCATAACGAGCCAGAACATTCAAAAGAGAGTGACTCTGTTCTTGAACTGCTGTCAGTCTATAATGCACAATCCTGAGTCTAAGTAGTGCAGAGGTCTGAGCTTACCGCATGATAGTGCATTGCATACAATGAGCGCTGCAATATCTAAATGCCAGCAGGTGACTTAAGAATGGTATTTTGGCTTGATAATGAGAGAGAGCCTTTTACTGCACTGCTAAAACATTGATTCAAACGCAGCCCACATCAGTACTTGGAAAAGTAAGTCACTACTGTTCAATGGCTATTTGGTGGCTTATATAAATTGAGCTTGGTGATCTCAGTCTAGGTCCTAGTGTACAAGTGTCACACTCATAAAAACCACCACCAAAGTACTTCAGTAGGGATCAAGGCCCCATTGTGTGTTGCACATTAGCATTGATGCCTGAAAGTGTGTAGTTGTAGCACACTGGCAAGGCAGCGTATGGAGGCCTGCACGTGTCCTGCCAGTAAGGGCCCTTGTATATGGATAAACAGATGATTTCAGGCTCAGGCTGTCAAGCTAGCATCTTTCACATGCACAAAAAGGAGGTTCATTGTTTGTTTTAAACAATGGAGTTTCAGTTTTACCTGTGAAGGTCTGTGCTCCTATTTTTTTGTCACAGTCCCCAAGAGGAAGAAGGCTAGCTTCTGAAAAAGCAGCACCTAACTCCTGCAGTACTGAGGAATTCCTTTCCCATCCAAGTGCTAATTGCAGTATATGTAGCTATGTAATTGTTAAGATTTTGGTCACTGTATTGAAATTATAAATTTCTAGGAGTCTGCTGGAAGCAGCTGCCATTTAGTGTTCAGTCCAGATCCAGCTTACTGTGCTCTAATGAAAATTACTTTTGTTTTATGCTAAAATAAAATGAGTGTTTTAAACTGAAAGTATATGGCTGTTGATTGTGAATGGAAAGCAGGTACTTACCTTGTGAAATCTGACAATCAGACCATGCAGTAACTCAGATGCAAGAATTATAGTTTTTTAATTCTTCTTAAATACTTGTTCCTTGGAAGGCCTTTCAAAACTAACACTTTGTCTGACACATTGTGTTCAGATGACTGGGCAAGGAGATTGTGAAAAAGCCACAGTGACAAGAGGCAGCTAAAATGATTCAGTTCATATTTGAGTTTTCAGTGGTCTTTTCGGTTTATTGGAATCTTGCATTTACAACCAACAGTGGAAAAAAAAATCAATCTGTTCACATTAACTGCAGTTACAAACTGTTTTTAAGATGTGAGAGTATCCTTCAAATGATCGTGTGCTTGCCTAGAAAATAGGTTCACTCTGTATTTCAGTGCAGGTCTAGTATATGGCATTCTTACTGATAGCAACAATCATTTATGCCAGATCAAAACTGGGCCATTTATTTACTTGCCCATCATAGCACATGCTATTCCTTATATAGTTTAGGGTGACTGAAAATTCTGGCACGTTTCATTAGGAAAGATTTCTTTCATGAGGAATTTCCCATAAATGATCATGTGGCTAGAGCATAGCCCTGAGAGCCAGGAGGCCTTGATTCTATTCCTACCCCATCACGGGCTTCTTGTCACATTATTTAACCTTACCCCATTTTCGCTTTCTGTAAAAAGGCAGATAATACTGCCTTATTTCCCAGGAATGTTCTGAGGCTGAATACATTCATGCCTGTAAAATGCATTGAGGCGATCAGAGGAAAAGTGCATATTTTTGTTTTTGCATCCTGTGTAAATTCCTCTTCAGCTGACTCCAGCTGTCTCATATTCTTGGGTTTTTTGGTTCTTTTTTCCTTTTTCTATTGATATCATAATAATCTAGTACAAATGAACAAACCTACTAAGGTTTTTCCATCTTAATGTGGTTTTGGTTTGGTTTAAACTTTCAAGTTTAGCAAAAGGTTCCCTGGTGTTTTGTATGTGCCCTCCCTACAGGAATGGCTTCACAGACCACTCTTCCTTGTCAGAGTCAATGGAATCAAATAGAGACTTGCACTAAAAATCAGGGGCCTGATCCTGAAATGTGCCTGGCACTACCTGACAACTGCTGAGTGCTTGAAAACGGTGGAAGTTAAGGTCTTCTAGACTTTCACCCGGCCTGGGCAGGATCATTTTCTACAGTATATTTTTAGAATTTTATCTAGTCTAATTTTAAAACACCCTATAGATGGGTTTCCCAGCACTTCCCTTGTCAGGCTAGTCCACAGTCTAATTGATTTCAGCATTTTGAGACCGATTAGAGCTTTTGGGCACATACATCTGTTCCGAACATTTAAAACTCCTGACGGTGCTTATTCATGTGTGATTTCCTCAGGTTTTAAATTAACCCAAAGAAAAATGTTTATCATTTATATTCGCGTTTCAATAAAAATAAAGCGTGTCTAAATACATATAAAAATGATACAAAACATGAAATACACAAATCCATACATACATGCTAAAAAGAAATAACAAGACCTAATCCTGATCACACTTCAGTGGCTTAGGATGATTTTCACAAAGAACACTGCAAAAACCAATTGCTAATTAGTTGTTTAAATTCTTGCACTTACATTTGTTCTCTTCAGCCATTCTCTTTACATTCTGCTCTGTTTCATATCAACAAACATCCGATATAAGTTGTAAGAGAAGTGCAAATGAGTCAAATATCCCTCAAGGATTGTTACTCTGTACTGAGTGCATTTGAGGTTGGTGCAATAAAAATAAATACTGGTACCCTGCAATATCTTCTTCAGCAGGTCAAAAACCACATCCAAAACATATAGAGTAAAACATTTAACATGAACAAAATAATACCTGTAGTGACAGCAGAATTTACTGGTGTAGCAGATTAGGAAAAACTGGAGTAGGGTCAAGAACATTGCTGTTCACAAATGCGAGTTTGCTAAAGAGGTTTTTCTGATGGGATTTAATGGTGCAGTAGAACTATGGGATATTTTGGAATATTGCACATGCAATGTTGAGTTCCGTTGACCATACCAGGAGCAGAGGGGGGTCTTTCTGAGATGAATAGAGTGCTGAGGAATTACTAGTGGGAGAAATTACCTGATTTTTTCCAGTTTCATGCTCAAGTTGCCCCCCGCCAGTCACGTCAGAGATTAAAGATGTCCTCATCACTGCCGTGGTGCACAGACACATTCACAGGAATTCTTATCCTGGCTCTTAAGAAGTCCTGCTAGGGCCATTAAGGCTTCCCTCAGCCCTTCTCCAGCATGAGCACTGCATCCTCTCAGTTCCCAGCTTCGGCCACTGAACCAGCCTGGATTCAGCTTCTCCTGCAGCTCTGAGAGAGAGAGTGACCCTGGCAGCTCCTGCTTGTTAGCCAAAAACAAGATGGGAACTCCAGTCATGTTTATGTTGTTCAGAACTTTCTCCAATTCAGCCAGTGCCTCTGGCAGCCGGGTTTTGTCTGCACTGTCCAGCACAAAAATGAGAGCATCTGTGTCTTCCAAATAGTCCTTCCAGCTAGCACGGAGCTTGTCTTGGCCACCCACATCCCAGAGAGTCAAGGACATGCGACCAGGGATTTCCAGAGACTCCACGTTGAAGCCCACTGTCGGAGAAGTCTCCACAGGCTCGTCGCTCTTCAATTTATACAAGATGGTGGATTTACCAGCAAAATCCAGTCCCAGCATCACCACCCGGGCATCTCTTTTGTACCAAGCCTTGGAGCTCAAGGTCCCCATTGTGCTGCTGCTGCTGCTGAAAAATTGTAAATGAAAAATTATTCCTTTCCAAAGAGAATCATTCTTATTGCATCTAATAATGGTGCTTTCCAGTCGAGTGACTAAACCTTTGAAAGTGGGAGTCCAGTGGGCCACCAGCCCCTCTGTCTGAGAGAACACTTTGGATTCACATGTAATATTTGCTGCAGAAACAATCAATCAGCTTCCTTGCTTTCCTTTGTAGCTAAAACAAGGTGTGATATTATTTCTGAGATGTGCAGCAGAGCCGAGCCAATAAATGTGGCTTGAAATAACAAATGATTTCTGTGTTCCTGCTTTGCAGTCTCTAAAGCCCATGTTCATTTGCAACCCAAAACTGCCAAAGGTTGGGGGGAAAACAGACCTTTTAGGGAGAGGTGAAGGGACTGTATAGTCAGTTTCCTCCTCATGTTTCACAGAAACAAAACTGATGTTTTGTCCACCAGCCTCTCCAGGAGAAATCCACCCCCATCACAGGGCAGAGGAAACTGAACTGTTGCAAAGCAAGCATCACTCCTGGCAAATGCTGAATCAGCGACTGAGGGGTCATTGCTTTCAAGAACAGCAGCCGAGATAGTAAAAAGGCTCTTTAGCCGCTCTTAGCCAGTTAAAGTGAAGAAAAATAATCTTCCGCACAGCAGTAGCTTTCACCAGCTGCTGTGCAGACAATAGAAATGGAGATTTAAAGAAATATATATATGAATGATATTTTAAATATCATTGAAATACAGCCTGAAAAAACCAAGAGGTGGAAAGACTAAAGTGCTTTACAATGAATCCCAAATGAATGAAACATGGGTCAGTTTTCTGTGACAACAGCAAATACTACTTTATCATCCTCAACAACAACAAAAGTACATTGTTTAGCTAGACAGACACAACCTGAGAGTACATACCAGTGGAGTGGTAGGATGAATAGGAGGCGATTCTATGCTACTGAATATCTTGCACTCAGACAACAGCTGCTCTTAACATCCTGGCGGTTGTGCAGTGTGCCAGTAAAATAAATCCTTAAGCTGTGGCAGGACTTGCACACTAACAGTCTGGTCAGATACACACAGGACAACACAAGCCATGCAGGTCGTAAATCTCTGGTTACAGTGTCAGCAGCAAGCTTTTGTTTCTAACAACCTTACCTAAATGTAGACAAAGAGACAAGCAGGCATTTGATTCATTTTTTTCTTGTAAACCCCTGGAGGTCTTCCATGATCCTGTGGAAACTGCGAATATCATCCGTTTTTACCGCAGTGACGGATCCACATTGCGAGCCACCATTTTTCTGGGCAACCAGGCTGGATAATTTTCATTATAACCTGTGGAAGTGACTCCTTGATGAGCTGTAGAAGTCACAAGTGAACAATAGTAGGCACTTGCCCCATGGAGGCTGCTTTTGTTGTCTTTGTAGCACTCTCAGCTGCTGGTGGTCTCATGATTAAGGCCTAGATCCTCAAAAGTACTTACGTCTCGCTCCACTCAGCATTGCAGCACCTAACCACTAAGCAGCCTGCTGCCTACTGGAGTCCTCAGCCTCGAGCTAAGTGCCCAAGCACCCCATACAATGCATGGGGAGAGTTAGGCACCTAAGAAAGGGATCCTCAGAAGCCAGCAAACTGACTGGGGAGCTGCCTAAGCCAACCAGACCTGAAACGGAGAGGAGAATGGTTTAGGCACCTACACAGCTGACTTGGTGTGTCTGGCTGAGAAGCCAAAGATAGGGGGTCTCCCACCACTCGGGGTCCTCAGCTGCAAGCCCTCTCCTGGAATTAGGTACCTAAGCCAGGTCAGCCACTTAGGTAACCCATGTCCTCGCAGCTGAGTCTGTGTCTCTCACTGGCTCACATATGATACCGCTCTCACGCTTGCCCTATGTTTCTGTGTGCCCGCGACTGGCTTTTGTGCACTGTCTTTTGTGCTATACCTTCCCAAACAGTGGCCTCCATCCAGCCCTCCTGCCACAGGACCAATCAATAAATATCTTGTTAAATGCTAATGGATCTGGGGATCCCGCTCTTAGTACTTACAGATACTCCTGTTGTCTTTATTCCTGCAGAAGCTTGATGGGTGTACATGATACAAGTTCATTCCATCTATTCTTTCAGTTTCTCTAAGGAAACTGAAATACACATACAGTAGTGGGGTTTCTACAAATGCATGAATAACTGAGTATTGCACATATGATGCAATGGGGTCTCTATTGCATCATCAACTGGTATGCTACAGAAATAGGTTTATTTTGAAATATGGGAGGAAATAAATCCAGAACAGACAATGTAACAAGGATAAAGTTTGTAGGAAAGACACTATACAAAATGATATTGTATTAGCATTCTGCTTCATTATGTGTCATGACTCCCACTAGCAACATGCAGAGCATAGGATTTAAACAGTACAGAGATGGGCCATAGCCACAAAATTCAGATCTGGATCCAAACACTTCTAACGTTCAGGGGGTGGAGACATGGATAAGGTGTTTCTTCATCAAGTGGTGTCCACATGGGTGCTCCATTTCAGGTGCCTGGCGCGCCCTCACATCGGATTGGAGATTTTTGTCCGCAGTTTCCGCTGGGGTCGCCGTTGGTGCCTCGAGCTGCATGCGCCCGCGCCCCAAGTCCCTCAGTTCCTTCTCAACTACCTACAGTCCGAGATGGAGTCGCAACAGTTCCCTTCAATTGACTCATTCTGACAGAAAAGTTTAATTAGTAATTAATGTGTTTGTTAGTTTAGTTGGTTAATCAGTTACTACTTTCTTCCCGTATTTACTTACCTAATATATTTAGATATTGATATTTTCTTTTCTTCAACTCCTTTCCCCTCTCCTTTAGAGTAGATTTTAGTTGCCCGGTTCCCGGGCTTTAAAAGATGTCCCTTGTGCAGGAATGCCATGCCGGCGTCCGATGGCTATGCCCAATGTATACGATGCCTCGGTGAGGGACATCTTATGCAAAAGTTGTGACCCATCCATGCCTAGGGTAGCCACCTGAAAATGCCAAGATCAGGGCAGGCTGCAAAAGGAGAGCGGATTCTTCCAGCACTGGTAGGTGACACTGAAGTCAGACTTCCAAACCAGCCACAAACAGTGCTTCTGATTCCCCACACTGGTTATCAAGAAGCCAAAATAAAAATATATACAGCCCCCTTTACTGTATTTCAGTCTCTGGCTCCCAATCAGCCACTAGGTCCACTAAAGAGACCAGTTATTTAAAACTCTATGCTCTTTACCAAAAAGGTTTCTCCTGACCCCAAAGGGTCAGCCACAGTATCAGATCAATATAAGTTTGGATCTTACCCAAAATACCACGCTGCCAGCTAATCCTTTAGTACTGAAACTAAAGGTTTATTATAAAAAGAAAGAAACAAACTATAAGACAAGTATTAAATAATTAAAGCAATCAGACACACACAATTGATTTGAAAGTCCATATATATCAGGTTTCTAGTAGAATTGTGGAGTTTGCAGGCTTGTACAGTCCCTCTAGTGTACATCCAGTACCTGGGTGGGTCTCAGTCCTTTGTTTCACAGCTTAAGTTCAGTTGTAGGTGAGTTTATCCAGAGGTAGGTAGCTGAAGACTGACTGAAGACAGAAGACAAAATGGATGTGGTGCAGCTGCCTTTTATGTCCTTTGGCCTTTGCCATGCTGCTTATGGAAATATACAGGAATAAGATGGAGTCCAGGGTCACATGAGTGACTGGTGACTCATCAGGTATATCCCTGGCTTCTCCCCCTGGCCCATTGTACCTGTGAGTTTCCTTAAGCAGGCACTTGTGCTGCAGCCATCCTGTCTGGGGTGTCGCCCAGAAACACAGTACAAATTGAAATATAGATACAAACATATCCATAACTTCCATTACACATAACACATGAACATAAACATTATCATCTTACTTAGCACATTATAGCCTTTCTAACCTGACAAAGCATATCTCATATGAATTACTATGATTTTGACATATTGATGTTAAATAATCTAATAAATGCCCCCCATCCAGCCAGCGTGACACCCCCAAGGCGAGATTGGTGTAGACGGGAGTAATCAGAGCTCCTGAATACACCTCAAGAGCCCCACTAATCCAGCCAGTGTCACAGAAGTGTCCTCACTGCAAGAACTTCAAGGCAAGGGTAAGAAAAGATAGAGAACTCAGATTGAAGTTAGTACTAATGGAAAACTCCCTGAGACCTGCCTCGTACCCAGGACATGAGCCTTCACCGTCGTCATCTGACAGACAGGGTAGGAAGAGAGCTTCAATGCCATCGAGAAGCCTGCTAGAAAAGAGGCCGAAACCAACCAAAATAATGGTCGCCCAGACCCCTTCAATGCCCGCATCCTCTATGGCACCAAAGGAGCGTCATAGTAAGGGCATGGAGTCGAGAATCAAAATGTCAAAGACCTCCTCCGATCTGGCACCGACAAAAACCTCTGCCAGCAGCAGCAGCCACAGCACCGAAAACAACATCATCAGTGAAATGGCACCAACCATACCTTTGGCACCAATTCGCAGATGGCGCAGATGGCAACGGCAGCACTGGACACAGCTACAACACCGAGGCAGACAACCCATCATGCAACGGCACCGACCAGTCCATCGGCACCGCCGCACATGTCGGCACCAAGAGACTCCACGGCACCTAGTACGGAGCCAGGAAGGAAACACATCCATGAGCAATTTTTTTCAACAAGAAGTAGACTGTCTAGTATCCCTTGGTTTAGTAGAACAGGTACCGCAACACTTTAGAGGAAGGGGCTTTTATTCCTGGTACTTTTTAACGCAGAAGAAAAATGGTGGATGGAGACCCATATTAGACCTCAGAAGGCTCAACAAGTTCGTGAGGGTGCAAAGGTTCAAAATGGTCACACTATCGACCATCATACCAACATTGGAACAAGGGGGCTGGTTTTCAGTCCTCGATCTGCAAGACACCTATTTTCACGTGACCATACACCTAGCTCACAGACGATTTCCCAGGTTTGTCCTGGGTGACATACTATAGTACAAAGTACTCCCCTTTGGCCTTTCAACAGCGCCAAGGGTATTCTTAAAGATGCTAGCTGTGGTGACCACTTACCTCTGCAGGGAGGCAATAATTATATTTCCATACCTGGATGATTGTCTATTAAAAGTAAGCACTCAAACAGAAGTGTTGACAGCCACCCGGCGGACAACATCCTTATTCCAAGCACTGGGACTCATGATAAACCACCAAAAATCTACATTGGACCCAGTACAACAGCTAGATTTCATAGGAGTGCACCTAGATTCAGTATCAGCAAAGGCATCACTCCCAGAAAAGAGGTTTGATACCATCAGGAACCTAGTTTTCTCTGTAAGGAATAGTTTAACATTCACAGCCCACACATCTTCAACTCCTTGGCCCCATGGCGGCCACAACATACGTAGTAAGGCACATGCGTCTGCAAATGCGCTGTCTACAAGAGTGTTGACAATGCCAAATCACGTCAAGGACTCCCTAATATGGTGGAATCACCCCTCCAACATGACGGCCAGAATCCCATTCCACCAAGAACCACCCTCAACTACACTCACAACGGACCCATCCCTTATCAGATGGGGAGCACATCTATCACACCACACTATACAGGGCAGATGGTCTCGACTGAAAATGTCCCTACACATAAACTTGTTAGAACGTTGGACGGTATGCAACGCATGCTCACACTTTCTCCCTCTTGTAAGGAACAAAACAATAAAAATCATGATGGACAACATCGCATGCATGTACTATATAAATCGCCAAGGGGAAGCCCGTTCACACTCACTATGCACAGAGGCGATGAAGCTATGGACAGGGTGTATCCATCATGGCATCAGTATTTAAGTCTAAGACCTCCCTGGGTGCCAGAATATAACAGCCAACACCCTCAGCAGAAAATTCACACAAAAATACAAATGGAAACTAAACGACACAGTCCTGTACAACATTTTCTGAAAGTGGGGCAGTCCAACCACCAACCTTTTTGCAACCCCACAGAACCAAAAATGCCCATGATTCTGTTCCAGAGGGGGCTTGGGTACCGAATTGGAAGGCAACGCCTTCCTAATCAGTTTGAACAGAGATCTATTTTACGTGTTTCCCCCTCTACTGGTGATCCTTAAAGTCCTATACAAAATATGCTTGGACAGAGCAACTGTAATCCTCATAGCTCCGGCATGGCCAAGACAAGTATGGTTTCCTTACCTTTTCCAGATGTCGATATGCGCACCTGTAGTCTTTCCAACATGCAGGGACCTACTACACAAGGACAATGGCCAGACTCTGCATCCCCACTTGGACAAACTCCACCTCACGGTGTGGCTCCTACATGGTTTCAAGGGGAAGAGTTAGTGTGTTCAACACAGGTCAAAAGAGTGTTATTAAACATCAGAAAATTAACAACTCACAAAATTTACCTCCAAAAATGGACTAGATTCAATAACTGGTGTAAAAACAGACCTATATTACCTGTATCGGCTTCAATCCCACATGTACTGGAGTACATGCTTGGTCTCAAACACTTAGGCCTGTCACTCAGCTCTCTCAAGGTCCACTTGGCCACTATAGCTGTCTTTCATCTGAAAATAGCAGAGAAGACGATCTTTACTCACCCGCTAGTCAAACATTTCCTTGGCGACATACAAAACATACCCGGAAATTTTCAGGCCCACTACCCCATGGAACCTGAATTTATTACACATTCTAACTGTACATCTTTTTGAACCATTAGCGACATGCTCCCTCATATGCATATCCATGAAAGTAGCTTTTCTCATGGCTAAAACATCTGCACGGCATGTAGATGAAGTCGGGGCACTTATGGCACACCCGCCGTATACAGTCTTTTACAAAGACCAAGTCATACTACGTCTCCATCCGTAATTTCTGCCAAAGGTCAACTCAACGTTCCATATTAATCAACAAATACACCTACCTGCATTCCATCTGAAACTACATGAGAACACACAAAGTGCTTTGTTACACATATTAGATGTCAGACGAGCATTAACGTTTTACTTGGACAGGACGAAATCCTTCAGACAGACATCAAGACTCTGTGCCCATTGCGGAATGCTCTAAAGGGGGGACCACATCCAAACAGAGACTCTCTAAGTAGATAAAAGATTGCATCCACTTATGTTACACCCTTAAAAACGTGCAACCCCCTCAAGGGATTAGAGCACACTCCACCAGAGGAATGGTAGCATCCACACCCTTCCTTAAAAATGTCCCAATAGCAGACATATGCAGAGCGGCCACATGGGCTTCCATACACGTTTACTAAACACTACACCCTTGCCCAAGCCTCCAGGTCAGATGCAACTGTAGGTCTAAATGTTCTATCATCCATAGACCATATCAACTCAGAAGTTCCCTCTGCCGTATGAGGGATACTGCTCCATACTCACCTGAAGTGCAGCACCCACAAGGACACCACTCGATGAAGAAGAGAAGGTTACTCACCTGTGCAGTAACTGAGGTTCTTCGAGATGTGTGTCCCTGTGGGTGCTCCACTACCCTCTCTCCTCCCCTCTACTTCAGAGTTCGTACCTGTTATTGCTTCATGGTGGAGAAGGAATGGAGGATTTGAGTTGCGCGCACGCGGCTTGGAGCACCAATGGCGCCGCAAGTTGGGCTGCGCATGTGCAACCCAAGTGGGAACTAAGGACAAAAATCTCCGATCTGTACACGAGGGCGCCCCAGACACTTGAAGTGGAGCACCCACAGGGACACACATCTCAAAAAACCTCAGTTACTGCACAGGTGAGTAACCGTCTCATCCTCTTGTAGACCCAGATGCTAGCTGTGCAAGTTTTGAACTAGATCCAGACTTCCTAAGGTGTGGGGATATTAGTTTGTTGGGAGGTCTGGTTTGAAAGAAGCTTTCCATGCTAAACATAGACAGTGCCGTGAATACCACTTCCCCAAGAAGTCTGTTGAACAACAGGAGTAATCAATAGAAAGCAGCCAGGTAAGAGGCCTGGCTCAAAATTGCTTGCCCCAGTAACATGCTCCTCTCAGATGCCATTTTAACTGGAGCATGATATTTTTGCTCTAAAATTCAGAGTGTATTCCTATTTTTTAGGCAGTTTCAGGAAGACAATGGGAAGAAAGTGACAAAACAAATGTCAAAGTTGCAGGTACCTCTCCTATCTAATTATATGCCCCCTCCCACCCACATATACACAACTGTAGTATCTGAGCAAATGTGGGAGCATTCATGAAACCCATATCTTAAATTTGCATGTGCAGCCATTCATGCTACAAGTACTTGCACTTTCAACCAGTCAGCGTACAGAAACAATACCATGTGATGTGTCTGGCCAATCACCCCAACCAAGCAGTGTAGCTCAAATTTTAAATGTCATACTGAACATTCACTGCAAATTGTTCATAATAAAGCCATAAACTAGGAAAGCCCACTCCCCCTAGAAAAACACCATTGAATAAAGCTGAGTAAATCTGTCTTTGCTGTCAGGTATCCTGTGAGAACACTGGATAATTCATGCGACGCTATAGCTTCCCTTTCTGCACCTTCTTAGCTCTTTGTCGCTGGGCTGTTTATTTCCTACCTTTCCCACTCACTCCAACTGCCTGTGCACAAACCCACCCTGCACAGACTCTCTGCCATCCTGCTGCTTTGCTTTTTTCCCACTGTGTGTAAGGCTCCAGAGGCCTGGAACACAAGTCTGCAGGGCTCTGGATGACTAATGCGCACATGCTACCACCTGACAGCCATGGCAGAGCCATGATTCATGGACTATAAAGGCTAGGGGTGGGGGACAACAAAGCACCAGAGGAAGTATCCCACACAGAGGACCCAATCAGCAACAGCCCCCATGACCACTGATTGATCCTGGCACACTATTTAATCATGGAGGGAATTCCAGAAAGCTGTCTGTGCAACCTGGTGGTAATACCTGCCTCTTGCTACAACAATCCCTGCTCTTGTTCCCTGCTTCAGACTCCAGATCTGTTCTTTGGCTTTGATTTCTAGCTTGCCCCCAACTCTGGCTCTGAACCCCCTGAACCCTGCCACTGCCTCTGACTCTTGCTCTAACCACCAGGCCCTCCTCCTGTTCTGACTACTAGGCCTGACTCCTGCTCTTACTCACTAGACCAGAGTGCCCAAGTCCCAGTCACGACACCCTTCTCCCATGGTACGCCACACAGAATCTGTTGTGTGATCCTTGCCCACCAGTGTTCAGAGCACCATGCACTACTCTGATAAGAGTCACTTTGCAGGAGCAGCAGAGCATTTTGGAGTAGAGTGATGTAAACAAGTAGTGGAGGAAGGGGGATCTGGCAAGTTGGAGTGAGACAGTGGAAACATACAGGGGAATGGAAGAAACAGATAACACACCGGCTCCAGGTGGATGCAATCAGAAGGGTAAATACTTTCTGTAAATAATGTATAGATAATTGTCAGTTAAAAATGAATAAAAAGCAGCTGCGACCAGCTCTTTGTGAGTCTAGACAGACTTCTATTACGAGAAAAGAAAAGAAAAGCTATGAATAATTCAGAAATCCCATCATTGTGTCCAGAACTGATCATTGCTACATTCAACTGCTCCCAGGAGGCAAAAAGCAATATTATCTTCCTGTGCTGCACAGCCCAAGGTATGTAGGAACAGACACTGCCAAAGCTAATTTTGATTAAAAACCAAAGGGGGAAAACCAGATATTTATATTCTATTTCAGCTTACAAAAGGGCGCTCATCCAGTGCTCTGCCTCGCTGACATTCAGTGTAAAGATCAACGATTAGGCCCAATGTTCTATAAACAGAACCCCACCTACCGCTTCCAGATCTCTCTGTAGCCGTAACTCTCTTGTGCTACTATCCCCACCCATCAAACCATTCCTGGTTCACCCTACCAAAAAAGTCTGAGGGGACAAGTGGGACTTGCAGCGTGATGTATGTCTCAACAAATACGCACTTTGGAGACCTGACAAGGGAAAGCGAATGGCGCAGTTGAGGATGCCTCACTGAAAACATCTTTTTTCCTGTCCTTCAGCGTTAAACCATGAAGCCCTTAGCATGAATACCTCTTCTGATCTCTGCTACTGTGCTGTCATACAGGGAGAGAGACAATCTGAGCTCACCAGGACTGCACCAAAAGATTCACTGGAAGCCAGGGCTGATTGTGGAGTACAGGTGTGATATACTCCTGTCAAAGCTTCCCAAAAAAATCAAGGCAGATGCTTCCAACTTGATAATGTTTGACCCTTCCAGTTAGTGAACTAATTTACACTATAGATTAAACAGTTACTACAGCGCGCGCTCTCTCTTAATTCAAATCTGCAATGACTTTTGCATGAAAAAGGAGCATTAATGACAGATGAAAACTTAGTTTTACTGAGGCTAAAGTCATCTGTTTAATTTTTACTTAAAATGTGAGCAGCTTTTCCTCCAACACCTAATTAGTTCTTCACAGAGGATGGTAGTTTGCCTTTCATCCAAAGAGCTTGAAGCACTTTACAACAATCTACCCAAGTAACTTTACAACTTCACTGCCCTTGTGAAGTAGATATGGAGAAATATGGTATATAGTGATTGCGTTCCCCTTTCACTGTCTCCTCATGTGGAAAGCTACTGATTGCTGTATGATGTAACAGCTGCTAAGGACATGATAATTATCTGCACTGAATTAATTCCTTTTTGAACTAGAACATATATTCCCAATAAAAGGTATTTGTATTCTTATCTATTAATATGTAATTACCTAAACTGCCTGGAATTTAGCCAGGACACTGGTTCTCTCTCTAAACTTGCCCATCCAAGCTGTGTCCAAATTTTGCTGCTTCTTCCTACATATCAAAGCTCCAGTTTTTTCTTTCTGTCTGTACCACCAAATCTCTCATCTAGGCCCTATAGTCTCACATCTTGACAACAGCAACCTTTTCCTTGCTGGCCATGAGTATCACAACTTTGCCTCCTTCAGGTTCATTCTAAACTTTGTTACTAAGATTATCTTTCTTGCCCAGTCTGACCATATCACCCCTTTCTGAGTTCTACAGGCTTTCCCCTTCAGAATGTAGCCCTTCTGTGCCTGTTTGCTGTTATCTTGTCATCAACTCCATCATGTCAGACACCATCACTTCTCAGCCATTTCTCCTACAAGTATTTTTCTGCTCTTTTCCATGTCACCCCTTATACATAGAGTGCCTGCCTCTCCAAAATTGATAAAACTACTATACCCTTCTTGAAATTCCTTAAAAATCACATCTACCATGGTGCCTACACCATGTCTCCATTAATAGAACAAACAAATGCTCTACCTCTATAAATTGTGCATATAAGAAGCTGGTGCCAAAACACACTTAAATTACTATCATATCCTCCTCCCTCACCTCTCCCACCACTGGCTCCCCCACGTGTTCCATCTTGTCTTAAACTCAGAATGTAATATATTTGGGGCAGGGATTGTCTTTTGTAATATCCGTGCAGCTCCCATTAAAACAAACCCTTGGCATGGAGGCGTCCTCTAGGTGGCATGGTTGTAATACAAATAAATAAAAAATAATATGCAGAGCCACAGTAGATGTGCAGGGACATCTTGATTTAATGTCTGAGGATATCACAAACAGAATAATAGAATCATAGGGTTGGAAGGGACCTCAGGAGGTCTTCTAGTCCAACCCCCTGTTCAAAGCAGGACCAACCCCAACTAAACTATCCCAGCCAGGGTTCTGTCAAACCGCACCTTAAAAACCTCTACGGATAGAGATTCCACCACCTCCCTAGGTAACCCATTTCAGTGCTTCACCACCCTCCCAGTGAAAAGGTTTTCCCTAATATCCAAACTAGACCTCCCCCACTGCAACTTGAGACCATTTCTCCTTGTTCTGTCATATGCCACAACTGAGAACAGTCTAGCTCCATCCTCCCTGGAACCTCCCTTTCAGGTAGTTAAAGGCTTCTATCAAATCCCCTCTAATTCTTATCTTCTGCAGACTAAACCAGCCTAGTTCCCTCAGCCTCTCCTCATAAGCCATGTGTTCCAACCCCCTAATCATTTTTGTTGCCCTCCGCTGGACTCTCTCCAATTTGTCCACATCCTTTCTGTAGTAGGGGGCCCAAAACTGGACACACTACTCCAAATGAGGCCTCACCAGTGCCGAAGAGGGCAATAATCACTTCCCTCGTTCTGCTGGCAACGCTCCTACTAATGCAGCCCAATATGCTGTTAGCCTTCTTGGCAATAAGGGCACACTGTTGACTCATATCCAACTTCGTGTCCACTGTAATCTCCAAGTCCTTTTTTTACATAACTGCTGCCTAGCCAGTCAGTCCCCAGCAGGGCCGTATTATCCATTAGGCACAATAGGCACAGTGTCTAGGGCCTATGAAACTTTCAGGGCCTATGAAAAATTTTGTGAACTAAAATAAAATTTATCCAAAAATTTGAAAAGCAAACAATAAAATCAAGAATCATATCTTCTTAAATTAAATATATTTATCTAAGGTACAAATTACTATTATATTATTACATATATCCATTGTAAATTTAATTCTGTGACAAGATTTAAAATTTTCTAAGCTTTTAAGGAATATGGTTACAATATTAGCAAAAGGGAATGCATTAAATGAAGGTTTCAATTTTGAACAATTTTTATTTGACATTTTGCTCAAAGTGGCATAATTAGGGGCCACAAAACCTCGCAATTAATGTGCTTAAATTAATAGCTTAAAATCAAATTAGTTATTAGTTATTTCGGTTGGGGGGGGGGGGAAGCCTATGAAAGCAAGTGTGCCTAGGGCCTACGAAGGTCTTAAAATGGCCTTGGTCCCCAGTCTGTAGCACTGCATGGGTTTCTTCCATCCTAAATGCAGGACTTTGCACTTTTCATTGATGAACCTCATCAAATTTCTTTTGGCCCAATCCTCCAATTTGTCTAGGTCACTCTGTATCCTATCCCTACCCTCCAGGGTATCTACCACTCCCCCTAGCTTAGTGTCATCCATGAACTTGCTGATGGTGCAATCCACTCCATCCTCCAGATCATTAATGAAGATGTTGAACTAAACCAGCCCCAGCCCCGACCCCTGGGGCACTCTGTTACTGGCTGCCAACTAGACATTGAGCCATTGATTACTACCCATTGAGCCAGATGATCTATCCATCTTATAGTCCATTCATTCAACCCATACTTCTTTAACTTGCTGATAAGACTACTGTGGGAGACCATATCAAAAGCTTTCCTAAAGTCAAGATTTCCCCACATACACAGAGCCAGTCATCTCATCATAGAGGGCAGTCAGGTTGGTCAGGCATGACTTGCCCTTGGTGAATCCATGCTGACTGTTCCTGATCACCTTCCTCTCTTCCAAGTGCCTCAAAATTGATTCCTTGAGGACCTGGTCCATGACTTTTCCAGGGACTGAGGTGATGCTGACTGGTCTGTAGTTCCCCGGAGCATCTTCCTTTTTTTGAAGATGGGCACTATATTTGCCTTTTTCCAATCATCTGGGACCTCCCCCCAATCACCACGAGTTTTCAAAGATAATGGCCAATGGCTCTGCAATTACATCAGCCAACTCCCTCAGCACCGTTGGATGCATGGAATCTGGCCCCATGGACTTGTGCATGTCCAGCTTTTCTAAATAGTCCTGAACCTGCTCTTTCAGCACTGAGGGCTGCTCACCTCCTCCCCATACTGTGCTGCCCAGTGCAGCAGTCTGGGAGCTGACCTTGTCTGTGAAGACAGAGGCAAAAAAAGCATTGAGTAGCTCAGCTTTCTCCACATCCTCTGTCACTAGGTTGCCTCCCCCATTCTGTAAGGGGGCCACACTTTCCCTGACCTTTTTGTTGTTGCTAACATACCTATAGAAACCCTTTTTGTTACCCTTGATGTCCCTTGTTAGCTGCAACTCCAGTTGTACTTTGGCCTTCCTGATTTCACTCCTGCATGCTCAAGGAGTATTTTTATACTCCTCCCTGGTCATCTGACCAAGCTTCCACTTCTTGTGAGCTTCCTTTTTGTGTTTAAGCTCACCAAAGACTTCTTTATTAAGCCAAACTGGTTGCCTGTCATATTTGCTATTCTTTCTGCACATTGGGATGGTTTGTTCCTGTGCCCTCAATAAGGTTTCTTTAAAATAGAAGAGCAATATCACCTACCCCAAAACTGCTGCACTGCAAATCCTGCATTGGGTCTGAGCATAGCCAATGAAGTTTGCACCTGCTGTATACATTATCTCTCAAGTATAACACTGTTGCTGGCATTCTCATTCACGCTTGTATAACAGGATGCACCCAGCCCTATAGCATACCAAGGAAGTCTTATTAATTATTACTACTGCTACTGCTTAGTTTGAAATGATTCTAAACTGAAATCCAATTTCCAATAAACAAAACAGTGGATGATACTTTCATTTTTCATTTTACACCTCAGCCAAAATATATATTTATGAATACTGTATACATGTTGTTCAGCTGTCTCAACATGGTCCCCGGTTTTGAAAGATGGCCCATTTAAATAATTGGAGTGTACCCCAAATGCTTTAAAAATTAGTGAATTAAAGTGTAATATATGAAATAGCACATAGGGAAATATTTCCTGTCATTAGCTCATATTTGCCTGGATCAATTGTTTCTGCCCAGTTCTGTTCAGCTATAACCAAGTCAAGGACATCTTGTTGCAATGTGGCATCTGTAGAATTAATGGGACTAAATTGTTTCCCTGATACTAGGCAAAAATCACCTACCTGTGGGGACCCATTTTTAACCATGCTGTAGCCTGGACAGGGGACTCTGTTACAACTGTAACATAGAATGAGGCCTTTCAATCTCTACTCCACCCAGCCCCCCCCCCCCTCCCCCATTTCTTGTGTTAAAAAAGAGCCAAAATCAGCTATTGTTTAGTGAAAAATAATCAGATGACTTTGTCTCTCACAGTGTGAGAACACTGATGAATCTGGAGGGCAAGAAGATTTAAAATGAATAAAGGAAACTTTTTAAAAATGTGGCATAGGTACAAAATCTGAGAAGTTACTGCAGGAGCAATGGGGTAGATTTAAAAGGCATTTGATATTTATGCTAAGAGGGATAACACAGGTGTTCTACCTAGACCAGAAATTTACAAAGGCCGTTGAACCTCCTGGTTCAAGATATATGGTGTTTGTCTGTGGACTCTGGAAAAGAGCCTCCTGAAAAAAGCACTGCACAACTGGCCTAATGCATAACTGGAGTTTGCCTTCCTCTAAGGGATCAAGTATATGCCAGGCCACTATTAGATTTAGGATTCTGGACTAAATGAACCAATAATCTGGTCTTGTCTTGTCTTAAATTAGATTTTCAGTTCCACAAGGCAGAATCTGTCCTTGTTTGTGTTCATACAGCACCTAGCAAAATTACCCAATCTAGGCACTACTATATATATACATATATATGCATATAGAATAATAAAGATGAGCTAATACAGTAAGCTCTTCTGCATCTGCTAATGCAGTAGAAAGTTGAAATTCAAAAGTTTGGGGTTAATTTTATTAACATACTTTGAATTAGACATTACTTACACATACAAAATACTTCAAAGAAAATGCTGTATTTGGCCATATACAAAAATATTTTTTCCTAAAATGTCATTCCTGTGCCCAGTTCAAAGGGCACGGGATGAAACATTGATTACAAAGTGACAAAATAGGTCAGCACATAGGAATCTGAAAACTTGGTTCATACAAACAGCCGGAGTTCTGATATATAGCAGAGTCACAACATTTAGATCCAAATCTGAATGTCCCCAAAATTCAGGGATTTTGAATCCAGGGTTTTGGTTTATATAATCCCTTCAGATTATATAATAATTTTGTTTTTAGTTTCCTTTTTACTACTTAAATCTACATGATTAGGCCATTGTACAACAATAAAGGGAAAAGGTCTGTTTAGAAAGTTATCCATAGATAATGGGAAATAGCCACTAAAAATGAGAACAACAACCCAATCTTTAATTCCTTCTGGACCAATAGGATGAATGGAAGCAAATGAAACAAATGGGACACTGATTCTATGACTCAGTGTCAAGAAACTGCTTTTCTTCTGTCTCACCACAGAGTGTCACTCTTATTCCACGCATTTCTCAATGAGAGATCCTCTCTCAGGGGTAGGAAAACTCTACTTTAAAAGGAACCAGTTTTAAAATTCAGTGACTCAGACCTTGTCTACGCTGCAGGTTACTTCTGTATAATTTACGTCACTCAGGGGTATGAATAATCCACACTCTCAGCGATGTAAATTATACCACCCTAAGCGCTGGTGTAGGCAGCGCTATGTCAGTAGGAGAGCTTCTCCTGCTGACGTAGCTACCACCTCTTGCAAGAGCTCTCCTCCTTCAGTTTGGAGAGTCTCCACCACAAATGGTACAGCATGCAGCTGTGCCGCTGTAAGTGCTGTAGTGTAGATGTTGCCTCAGAAGAGTGTTCATGCTAGAGATCAGCCTAGACCCACGGTATCCTTCCTCTTCCCTGAGACACATGGCAGGGGTCACTCTGAGATCACTTCAGACATTCCTCTCAGCTCACACTCAGAGTGTGATGAGCACCTGATTCTTCACCTCCAGAGCTTTTACCAGTGGTTGTCTCTCAGGGATATGGCCTCTCCCCTGTCCTTTTCAGTGTCTATATAAAACAGCTAGTGAAGACTGAAACAGGATGGAGTAAAATGCCAGCAAGATAACACTCATTTCTACATCATTTTCACATCAGACTCAGACAGCACCATCTTGCACTTATCCAAGGGCTTGGTTGTGATCAGCAACTGGATGAAGATTCATTTCCAGATGAATCCTGGAAAAACTCAGGAGATACTGCCTGGGGAATAGATAAGCACTTTAAAGAATTTGCTATCTTTACTATAGCATCCTCTTAGCGGGTGTCCGCCGGTCCAGACCCTTGATGTTCACTGGGACTCCTCTCTGCTTCTGGATGCCCAAATAGCCAGGGACACAACACACTCTTTTCCATCTCCAGCCCACAAAAGATTGTGTCCTCTCCTGTTGAATTTGGATCTAGCCATGGTGATGCACACATTCGTGATCTCTTTATTATTGCAACGTGCTGTACTTTAGGTGTGAAATTGCTGATTCAAGCTGCCTTTGGGCTTTGGGGTGGAATTCACTATGTTGATATTGCCCTTTAAAATCTCAAGTGGTTTGAGTGTGGGTACTGGGAGAGCATTTTTCTGCTAGTACCATATTGCTATAGCTGTTGCCAGCAGAGTCATAAGCTGGAGCTCTCTTAATACAGCAGAGGGAGAAACCAGGAGCTGAAATATCTGAGCTGAACTTATTTGAGGTTCTGGCTGCACTTTCCCCCCCACATTCTCATTTATGCACTCCCTGTCTGTTGCCCCACAAAGTTGCAGGACCTCTTTGTCAGCCTCCTCCTGGTGCTGGCCAAGATGGTCATCCATCAATCCAGGAAGAGGAAGCTCAGCAGGGAGGTTCTCTACAACTGTGGAGCCTACCTCTATTCCTTACTCCTCTCACATATCTGGGGACATTTCCCCTGGGCGACATCCAACCACTCCTCAGACCCTGCAAAGCAGTAGGCATTATCCAGCGTTCTCCGCTCAGTGTCCCCAATCAGTTCCTTCATTTTACACCTATGTCCTCACCCCTGTATGTGTTTTTTCATTTTTGTTCCCCAAATCAGCTATCTCCTAAGTCCGGTGGCCCCTCCTTCATTTGAGGGGGGTAGGGCCTGAGTGCTCCATCCATTGTTTGAGGATTCGGACATGCACTGAAAACAGTCAATCCTCTGCTCACCACTAGGACTCTGTTTCCTAGCCTGCCTTATGAGACATCATCAATAGAGATAGGGTGGAAACAATCCCCTTTCTCATTCAAAATGTTTATTCTAGGCTGTTCTAATTCCAGATAGTAGCTTTGTCATGACAAAAGAGCTCCTTTGGGATATTTGGTGTTCTCCTTCTTGCTCTGATCCTTCCAGAGAACTTGGGACTCTAGCATTGGATCCACAGGTATAAATGCAGAGCGAAACATAAGGGTATGCAGTTCTATATTAACTACCACCTAGCAAAAGGACCAGAATGCCTGACCTACTATATATAATGGAGAGAGAATTGTCCTTGTCACTGGGGAAGTTCAGACCTCAGGGACTTGTAACTACAGCCAAGGAAAATGTAATAGAGGTTTTAAAAATCTCTACCATTTTCCCCTCAAGACCACAATCTTCCCAATCAGAGCTTGTTTCCCCTAGGAAATTGTATCATGCTTCATCCTGATGAACATGGAGAGCTGAATTAGATAATACAATGCCAACAAGGACTGACTGGTCAGCACAAAAAGAGAAGCTGTGTTCACATATCGTGCTGGTGTGGAGGTATAAAAGATACCATTCCTCTGGGGTCAGAGGCTTGCAGCTGGCTGGTTGGCTGATTAGCCCTACTTGCTGCACCTGGGAAAAAGAGCTAGAACTTAATTGGCTGATCCTCATGAAAGAAGGCAACAGGAAATGAAGGGGGAGACAGCAATCCCCTCCAGAAAGCTGAGGGGCTAGTGGCTGTGCACCCAACGCGCTGCAGCTGGAGCAACTGTATCTCTAAGGCTTGGAGGTCAGCGCCAGGAAATGTGGGTTGATGAACTTACTGGTGGGAGGGGCAGACTGGGAAAGGGACTCTTCAGCCTACACAGACTTTGAGGGAAGAGTCTGAGGTTTGGTTTTTGTTAGGAAGGCTTGAAATAAAAACATAACTAACTCTCTTGGAAACTGGTTCCCTGGATTCTTGAGAGAGCTTCAGACAGAAGTACCCCAGGAAGTGGGCTGGCTCAGCGAGAGCAAAACCTGGGCTGGTCTGAGGAGGGTGCTATAAAATGGACCCCAATCCTTTACAGCTGGAACCAGCACTTACCCACAATTAGCTGATAGAATGCTGAACTCAGTATGTCCTGACTTGTAAACTAACCATTCTTCTTCGAGTGATCGCTCACGTCCATTCCACTATAGGTGAGTGCACGCCACAGTGCACGGTTCCTGCAACATTTTTCCCCTTAGCAGATCCCGTAGGGCCGGCTCTGGTACCCCCTGAAGTCCCACGCGCGTGCTGCAGTATATGAGGCACTGCCGGCCCTACGCCCCCTCAGTTCTTCTTTCCGCCCGTGATGGTTGCTGGAACTAGCCTTGCTCTTTGCAAGTACCATTCCCCTTCTTTGAACTCTTTGTTATTCGAAGTACTTTAGTTAGTTTTAAGTAGTTGTCAAGTAGTGTAGTTAGATAAGAAGTCCCTGAGGGACTTAGAGTGGCCGGGCCATCCCCCAGTCGCCTGGATTTAAGCCGCCCCCACGATCGGTGCCTTAAGTGCCTGGGGGAAGAGCAGGAAAGGCAAGTGTAAGATATGGAGGGCTTTTAAACCGCGGACTCAGAAGGGACCGAAAGATCAGTTAAAAGCCTTGCTTATGGAGGCAGCGTTCCGTCCAGTGTCCGAGCTGTCACAGTGCACCTCGGCACCGAGCATCACCTTGGTGCAGAGTGCACCACCGGCACCGGGCTCGACTCGGCACTGAGCAACATCCCTAGTGCCGAAGAAGAAGAGACAGCGCGCAGAGTGCGGACACTCCTTTGCGCCGTCAGTATGGGCAGGGTCGAGTGCGGACATGCACCGGCTGCAGCCCGTCGTGTCTTCTCCAGTGCCTGCATCTCCGAGCAGGGAGCCTCCCCCGACTCCTGGGAGCGGAAGAGTGCCCCTGCCAATGCCGTGGACACTGGAGGCTTTCAGGCATTAAGAGCCTTGTTGGCCTGCCTACGCCGCCTCCCCCTCCGCCGAGGGGGGAGGGGCTGGTGTCCCAGGGTAAGCCCGTGCTGGGTCCCCCCAAAGGGCGGTGGAGATCCCCAGTACGAGGAGGAAGATCTCCCGCCAGACAGCCACCGGGCGTAGAGTGAGGACGTTCCCCCAGCAGTCGCTCCAGGTCGGTGGCGTCGAGCTGACCTACTTCGGCTCAGGATGCGGAGTTTCCCTCTCGGCGCCGACATCGGTCCCCGGCACCAGAGACAGTGTAGACCAAGAGGCGGCACTGGTTGAGGTCTGCCAGGTGGCGCTCGGACAGCTCCTGTTCCAGATCCCCAGCACCGAGGAGTTTGCCTGCACCGAGGCAGCACACAACCCGGTCACTGTCGAAGGCCTCGGCACCAAGGGGTTCGCCCGCACCAAGGCGGTGTGGAACCCCCGTCACCATTTGAGGACCCTGCACTGTGCAGTCCCTGACGCGGAACCCAGTCGCCGGAGTCAGGCTCGGCCCTGCAGAGTTCGGAGTGGCACTGGTCTTGATCACCAAGGGGTAAGCAGCGCCGCAAGTCCTCGGTACTGAGGCTCCAGTACCGAGAGCTCTTCGGAGCGCACCTCCGTCCATCGGCACTGCTCATGGCAACGGAGGCAGTCCTCGTCATCCTTCATGTCGGAGGTGGCGAGAAGACGGTCCTCGGCATGGCATCCGGGACCAAGGACGGCCAAGGGGCCGCCGGTCTAGTGGCTTGGGGTCCCACAGGAGGGACAGTTGTCGGGACAGCCGACGCCCCCACAAGGCATCAAAGCAGGTGGCACAGTCAGCCCTGGTTTGGCCCCAGGGACAATGGTCACAACAATGGCCTTATTGGGCCCCATGGGGCATCCAGATGGGACCATGGCCCCAATCCACCCTGTCAGCAGGAATGCAGTCCATGCCCTCGGCCCAGGAGAAGGTCCATAGACACCGCTCCTCGGATGAGGAGTCGGACCCCATGGAGAGCCCCTCCACAGGTGCATCCCTTCGACAGGCAGAGGAGCACCTGCAGGACATGCTTCGGCAATCCTTTTCCTCCTCTCCGGACAAGGCAGTCTCCCGGGACCACATGGCGCCACTGGAGAGTTTCAGGGCACACCAGGAGCTGCTCAAGAGGGTGGCCTCTAACTTGGTGCTGGAGGTCAAGGAGTTAGTGGAGGCCGTTGATACCCTCTTCAATGTGCTGGCAGCAGCTGCCCAGCGAGAGTGACCCTACCAGTCCACGATAGAGTCCTCAAAATTGTTAAGGCCCTGGGCAAACCCCTTCCTCGGTTACCCCTACGTTGAAGGTGGCTGAGAAAAAGTATTATGTCCGGCCAAAGGATTTGAGTATCTGTTCACTCACCCGGCCCCAGGAATCCTGGTGGTGGACGCAGCCAACCAGTGGGACAGGCAAGGTCAGCCTGGTTCCATTCCCAAGATCAAAGACAAAAATATTTGTGGATTTGTTTGGGAGAAAAATTTATTCTACAGCAGCCCTGCAGTTCAGGATTGCCAACCATCAGGCCCTCCTGGGGAGAGAGAATTTTAATTTGTGGGACTCCCTCAGGCGGTTAGCTGAGGCCCTGCCCCAGGACCAGGCTGCAGACTTCACCACCATCCTGGATGAAAGAATCACGGTGGCTAGGGCAGCGCTCCGAACGTCCAGTGATGCTGCTGACTTGGCGGGTAGGGCCATAGCCTCCACAATTTCTATGAGGAGGTGCTTGTGGCTGCAACCCTCAGGCCTGTCCCAGTAGGTGCAGCAATCAATCCAGGACTTTCCCTTTGATGGGTCGGCCCTCTTCACCAATCAGACCGATGCAAAGCTGCAAGGTCTGAAGGACTCCAGGGCCATGCTTCGCTCCCTGGGCCTGTACACGCCCCAGGCTTCCAGGCGGCAGTCACGGCCCCAGGCGCAGCAGCGACCAAGGCCTCTGCCTAGGCCCTTTCAACCCTACAGAAATAGGGGGTTTAGAAGATAGAATCAGCCCCCCAGCTTGTCCTCAGCCCCCCATCAGGGGCCCCCCAGGGGGTTGGGCAATCATAGGAGACAGTTTGATGGTGCGCCCGAGGGTGGTGCCCCTACTGCTCTCCTGGACCCGCCCCGCCCTGTCCTGAACAGGTTAAGGCCCTTCTATCCCAAATGGGCAAAGATTACGTCGGACCATTGGGTCCTCGGGATAGTCTCTGGGGGCTACGTCATACAGTTTACCTCTACCCCCTCCCCCCCAGCAATCCCCCCCTCTGTCCCTCTTCGGGACCCCTCTCACGAGCAACTCCTCTTGCAGGAGGTGGACACCTTCCTTAATATAGGAGCGGTGGTTATGGTTTCTCAAGGCAGAAGGGGGGAAAGGGTTCTATTCAAGGTACTTCCTCATCCCCAAGGCAAAGGGGGGTTTGAGACCCATACTAGACCTGCGTCATCTAAACAAATATGTCAAACGACTCGGGTTTCGCATGGTCTCCCTAGCCTCTCGGGATCCAGGAGACTGGTATGCAGCTCTTGACCTCAAGGATGCATACTTTCATGGGTCCATCCTCCCCAGCCACAGGCGCTTCCTCCGCTTCACAGTGGCTGGCTCCCACTACCAATTTACAGCCCTGCCCTTTGACCTATCCTCGGCTCCAAGGGTGTTCACCTAATGCACGGCGGTAATAGCGGCCCACCTGAGGCGACAGGGTGTGCAAATCTTCCCTTACCTAGACGACTGGCTGATCAGAGGCAGGTCCAGGTTCCAAGTGCAGGAGAGTGTGACCCTCACTTGCTCCACGTGCTGCAGGCTGGCACTGCTCATAAACAAGCAGAAATCCACATTAACCCCAGTGCAACACATAGAATTCATTGGGGTCATCCTGGACACTTCCCAGGCCACAGCCTTCCTGCCTCAGCCACGTTTCGAGGCGATGGTCTCTATCATCTCCCAGTTACACCGATGCCTCACAACAACAGCCAGGTACCGCCTAGAGCTGTTAGGCCACATGGTGGCCTGCACGTAGTGGTTGGCCTCGGTATATGTGCTGAGCAGACAGCCACGGAATTGGGGGGTCACAGTTCCCCCACCCATCCTAGCCTCCCTAGACTGCTGGAGATCTCCCAGAGCAGTGTTGAAGGGCGTTCTGTTCAGGGAACGGGTTCCATCAGTCACCCTAATCTCCGACAACTCGGACGTGGGTTGGGGGGCCCACATCACCGCCAACCTGAGCACTCAGGGGCTCTGGTCGGGGGAGGACAGGCGCCTGCACATCAACGTGAAGGAGCTGAGGGCTATTCGCCTAGCATGCAGGCTGTTCCTCCAATTCCTGGCAGGCAGAGTGGTGCAGGTGCTGACGGACAACACCGCAGCTATGCTTTTTATAAACAGGCAGGGAGGGGTGCGCTCCTCAGCTCTCTGCAAGGAAGCTATCCATCTGTAGGACTTTGCCATGAGGCACTACTTCCACTTGACTGCCTCTCACCTCCCAGGAGTGAGGAACGACGAGGCGGATTGCCTCTGCAGGTCGTTTCTACCCTGCCATGATTGGTCGCTGCACCTGGAGGTAGTGACTACGATTCTCCAAAAGTGGGGTGTTCCCCAGCTGGATGTATTTGCGTTGGCCTGGAACGCGAAGTGCCCAAGGTTCTGCTCGCTTCGGGGTCGCGAGACCAGTTGATTTCCGTCGCATTCCTCACCGACTGGGCAGGGACCCTCATGTACACGTTCCTGCCCATTCCGCTTCTGCCCAAGGTCCTACTGGAAATAAAGAGAGACAGGGTGGACGTCATACTCATCGCCCTGGTCTGGCCGAGACAGCACTGGTTCAGCATGCTGCTGGACCTCTCGATCACCCCGCCCCTGGAGCTCCCTAGGCAGCACGACCTTCTCTCCCAGGACCATGGTCACCTGTTGCACTCAGACCTGGACTCCCTGCACCTCATGGCCTGGAGGCTCTGTGGCTGACGGAGGGAGAGAGAGCCTGCTCGGTGCAGGTCCAATGAGTCCTGCTGCCTTCTACACAGGTCATGTATCGGGCTAAATGGAGACAGTATACCTCTTGGGCGGAGTCCCGGGGCATTCCGCCCAGCCTCTCGCCCCTGCAGGCGATCCTGGAGTACCTGCTCCAGCTAAAGCTGCAGGGTCTGGCGCTGACCTTTTTGAAGGTTCACTTGGTGGCCATTTCGGCCTTCCATCAGCCTCTAGAGGGGAGATCCCTGTTCTCTCATCCCATATCGGTCAGATTCCTCAAGGGGGTGGAGAGGCTGTATCTGCAGGTCTGCGACCCAGTGTTTTCCTGGGATCTCAACCTGGTCCTCTCGAGACTCACGGGGCCCCCCTTTGAACCCATGGCTTCATGCCCTCTGCTCATGCTTTCATGGAAAGTAGCCTTCCTGGTGGCCATTACCTCAGCTAGGAGGGTCTCCGAAATTAGGGCCTTGACCTCGAAGCCCCCTTATACAGTATTCTATAAGGATAAGATGCAGTTGAGGCCACACCCAGCCTTCCTGCCCAAGGTGGTTTCCCAACTTCATTGTAACCAAGATATTTTTCTCCCCGTGTTTTTTCCCAAACCGCATGGTTCAGAGGAGGAGACGAGCCAGCATTTGCTGGACGTGAGACAAGTCCTGGCCTTCTACATCGAGCGTACAGAGCTGTTCCGGAAATCAATGCAGCTCTTTGTTGCAGTGGCGGACTGGATGAAAGGGTCAACTGTCTCCACTCAGAGCATCACCTCGTGGATTACATCGTGCATCAAGTTCTGCTTCAAGCAGACTAGGGTGCTGCTTCTGGGAACCATCACAGTGCACTCAACCTGAGCTCAAGCCTCATCTACAGCCTTCCGGGAGACAGTGCCCCTGCAGGGCATCTGCAAAGCCGCCACCCGGTCATCGGTGCATGCCTTCACGTTCCAATACGCCATCGTCCAGCAGGTGAGAGAGGATGAGGGATTCAGCAGAGCCGTGCTGAGGGCAACTCACTGGTAATTCCTACCCACCTCCAAGATATTGCTTGTTAGTCACCTATAGTGGAATGGACATGAGCAATCACTCAAAGAAGAAAACAAGGTTACTTACCAGTAACTGATGTTCTTCGAGATGTGTTGCTCATGTCCATTCCACAACCCAGCCCCAGTCCCCACAGCTGGAGTTGGCAGAAAGAAGGGACTGAGGGGGCGTAGGGTCGGTGGTGCCTCATATACCGTGGCATGTGTGCGGGGCTCCAGGGGGCGCCGGAGACGGCCCTACGGGATCTGCTAAGGGGAAAAAAGTTCCGGGAACCCGTGCATGGTGGTGTGCACTCACCTATATTGGACTGGACATGAGCAACACATCTTGAAGAACAGTTACTGGTAAGTAACTTTGTTTTCTTTACAGTGCATGTTTCTTTCTTGTTTCTAAATGTTTGTGTAGGTACGAGGCTTGTGTCTGTGAGAGACAAACATCATAGGCTACAGCCAGTCCTATCCTGGCAGGGGCTATGTAAATTTTCCCTTGAAAACACTGTTAATGTACTTTAACTTGAATCTATATTTGTGTAATTACAGTCCTGGGTCTCTCAAGAACAGAGGCTTGTAATCATGCTGTGGTTATGGATGTGGATTAGGATAAAAACACCACGTTAATTTCTGATGTGCTTTATTAAGATATGACTCTCATTTAATCTCTGTTGTACCATGCTCTTCACTACGGCTAGGACACCCTAGTTATACAGGAATGAAAAGCCTATCCAACTCCAAAAATCTAGATCTTTATTTGACCCATTTTAAGCTCAGCTGGGAGAATCTTAGTGTATATGACAACGTGCAAATATTTTGCATCAGAAAATAGCAGATTAAAAAGGTTACACATCTCAGTGTCTCATCTGTGACCAAAAAGCATAGGAGCAGAAAAAGAAAGAAATTCTTGGAGCTACAGAGTAATGATGGCAGTGAGGCTAGAAGACCAATTTATGAAGCAAGCATCATCTGCTCTTGGTAAATAAGCTCCTTGAGAACAGGATAGTCCTTTCTGTTAAGTATTTGTACAGAGCCTAGCACAATGGAGCATGGGCTCTGCTGCATTACAAATAATAAAAAGTAGGCTGTGTCTTTTTCTCATGGAGGTGGACCTTGCCGAGGTTAGATTGTTACAATGCCCTCTATATGGCAGACCTTGGATTTGGAGATCTTAAGAACATGCTACAAGATCCACCTGCTTTCCCCAGGTGAGAGGGTTTGATTGGGAACTGACTGAGGGATGCAAGAAGCTGGGCTGAGGTTGCAGAGGTCCTTCTATCCTTTAAGACTTACAGGTATATCTCATGTTTAGATGTCCTGTTTTGTGAGCTGTATGACAATAATTATATTACATCTACCTACTGCAGTTTCTTATATCTTCCTCTGAAGCATCTGGTACTGGCCTCTGTTGGAAACAGAATACTGGGCTAGAATGATGCTGGCTTTGATTCCTCTATTTATCTATAGTTATATTGTGCCTAGAATTTCAAATAGATTGTTTGAATAAACAAGCAATGATCAATCTTGCCCTAATCAGTTAATCGTTAATAGGGCAGCATCAAATTGAATAGACACCCAAATTATAGTACTAGAGGTTTCTTAATGTTTCTCTTAGCATGAAGAAATTAAAACCCAATCTAGAGATGAGCCCCAGACAAAGAATCCAGATTTTTTAATTTTGCCAAAATTTGTGGGTAGTGGATCCAGCAATTTGGCTAGTAAATAAGAAAGTGTTATTTAATGCTTCTAATAACACAAGAACTAGGGGTCACCAAATGAAATTAATAGGCAGCAGGTTTAAACAAACAAAAGGAAGTATTTCTTCACACAACACAGTCAGCCTGTGGAACTCTTTGCCAGAGGATGTTGTGAAGGCCAAGACTATAATAGGGTTAAAAAAAGAATGAGAAGTTTATGGAGGATAGGTCCATCAATGGCTTTTAGCCAGCATGGGCAGGAATGCAAAACCATGCTCTGAAGTGTCCCTAGCCTCTGTTTTCCAGAAGTTGGGAATGGGTGACAGGGGATGGATCACTTGATGATTACCTGATCTCTTCAATCTCTGGCATTGGCCACTGTCAAAATACAGGAAATTGGGCTAGATGGATCATTGGTCTGACCCAGCATGGCCGTACTTATGTATACAGACTTGTTTGTGTAGCACTTCCAAGAAATGTGCTGTTTGTTGTAAAAGGGAGAAAATATTTGAAAACAATCAGTTTGAAAAAGAACCACAGCAGAAGTATGAAAAGAAAATGCTGTTGTGTCCAAGAATGTGCAATATTAGTATTAGTTGAACATTTTTACACCTTTATTCTCCAGAAAGAGTTGTTTAGAACAAGGGAAAATCCATAATCCATACTACAACACAGCTACAGGGAGGAATTCCAGGTATGGAAGTGGATGGGATGAGTGTACTGAGCCATGAGCTGCAGCAGTGAAGCAGCATGCTACTCCAGATCTGGGGCAGGTGGGAATTGCTTGCAGGGAGGGTTTGAGACAGTCTGTACCCCTATGTTCACCCCCTTTATAGTGCTATGATAAATTTTGTACAAAGTATGCCTTTTGAAGTATTTGAAAACTCATGATCTGCTGATCATCATTGTATTAATAAAATGTGTGGCAACATTGTATGTAAAATTTAAAGATTCCACTATACAATATTAAGACACGTTCTGGAGGGCAGTCACAAACCAACTCCCAGGAGAAAAAAGGCTAGTCAATGCCTCAGCCAGGTGTCAACGAGATCAAGTGGACCATCACCTGATTAAGTGGCCATTCTTTGGCAGGAAAGGGTGTGTGAGCAAAAAGTCTACATTTTGACAAAGTAGTAGCTTAAGGTTCCTGTCCATACAGGCTTTCTGCAGATGATTCTTGTGCAAGAGAAAGGGCTATAAGAGATGAGGGCAGATGCCCCAAATCATCTCTCCCTTTCTCTCTACCAATGGCATCAACACCACTTGAAGAAGAAAGGAAGCAGCACTGGACTGGGGAGAGATCCTGACTGAAGGATTCAGCCAGTAAGACTATTGGAACTTGTGATGAGAGAGATCTTCGCTTTTGAATTCACTTAGCTTGTTAAATTGGATATTAGTTGTGTTTTACCTTTTAGTTCTTTGTAACTTTCTGACTTTTATGCCTCATTACTTGTAATAACTTAAAATCTTTCCGTAGTTAATACATTTGTTTTAGCTAAACCCGTGTGTTTGGATTGGAGTGTTGGGGAAATTTTGTTTGGCATAACAGGATTTGTGCATATTTTCTATTAATGAAATGCTGGACTTTATATGAGCTTGTAGTGTTGAGAAGGGTGCTGGCAGTACAAGATGCACGTTGCTGGAGGAAATTCTGGGACTGGGAGTTCGCCGGTGTTGCCCTGCAGTGTAATCCAAGGGTGGTTGGCTATCACACTCTTACAATATAGCTAGGAGTGATTTACATGCTGGAGGTTGTGTGGGAGCAGACCAGGAATGGTTGCTCTCACAGTGAAGCATTGTAAGAGGCACCCCAAGCTGGAGAAGTGAAAGGACCCATCTGTCCAGATTGAACCTGGGTAATGTGATCGGGTTTTTGGTTTTAGAAAATGGTAACTTTCATAGTAAGCAAAGCCAACGTAGCTGATGCTGTATAACATTATTGAGCTCTCTTCACAGTAAAGAGCTGATAAGGGGAAGCTAAACCACCTTCCGTCTATTTGCTCTTGCCCAAGTTTTTGCATAGCAACCTGGAGCCCAGGAGGAGAGCTGTTTGAGGAGTAGGAAGTGCAAGTGCATGCAGAAAAGTCCAAATCAGTGCAGCGCACTTTCCGCATAGCAGCAGCAGGGCAAAGGCCTGAGCACAGCCAGGCTCCTGGAGCTGCTCCAGGTTCAGACCCCCTGCCCTGTGACTGTGGGCTGGTGCAGTGCCAAAAACTGATAACTGGCAGATTTTGTGACTTAGGTTGTATTGAGCATGCTCACACAAAATCAGCATGCTCAATAACATTTGCTGCAGCTGCTGCCCTCTCCCTGCCCTTACTTAGAGTCAGACTGTTGCCTGCTCTTTAGAGGGGCTAAAAAGGGGCAAATTGGAGGAGGGGATGGGCAGGGTCTGAGCAGGGGGTGGAATTTTACTGGCCTGGGGGCGGGGGGTCAAGCAGCTGGAGGCAGGGGCAGGAGAGGGGCTGAGGAGTAAAAATCAGGGACCGCGGAGGGGTAGGAGCCGGGGTTAGCCCAGGGGTGAGGCACTGCCAGCCTGTGGCAGAGGGGCAAAACCGCAGCACAGGGAAGGGCAGAGGGTGCAACAGTGACCCCGATGGGATAAGCCATCTGCCCAGCTTTCAAAAATAGTGGGGCAGGGGGGCTGAGAAGCTTTTTTGTTTCCCCTCTCACAGGAGCCTAAGTCTCAGGGAAACTCTCAGCTCCAGCTTCCCAGGGCTGGGTTCTTAAAGGCACGGGCGTCCCAATGCCTAAAAACAGCAGCTCTTGTCTATCTGATATAACATGCTGGGGCACTACAGGGGACTTGATTAAGTGACAGATTTTATATTCACCCCCTCAAAAAATATTTGTCACACATTGGAGGATTTAAAAGAATCCCTTATCAGTTTATATGTCTACATAAAGTCTCGTGGCAGCTCACAAATTTGTCTTATCTGCTGTGATTCCCTGAATCACTCTCCTTCCTTCCAATCCATTTTAAGTAGTTTTGCTCCTTTTAGGATGTTATTTTTATTAGTCTTATTACTCTTACCGCTTCATCATTTACCTTTGTTACCATTGTGGGGATGCATGTCACTGTGCTATATATTAGTTATTTTAATAGCAAATACTCACCCTAAATATTTATAAGTAAATCGGTGATATTATTTTTAGCAAGGATATCTGTGTTTCTAATATTGTACTTCCTATGGTTCTTACTGTGATTTTTAATTCTACCTTTTCCAACTTACTTTTATAGTGCAAGTTTCTTCTGTTGGATCATGTTCCACACTGACTGATTTCCTGTCCTGGTGTCAAACCTTCTTTTGCCATTGTTCCACCAATGGGGATTGCCTTTTGCAACTGTTATTTTGCCTCTCATTGCAGCCCTTAGTGCTTTTTCACATATTGTTGCTTGTGTGTAGAACTTGATTCTCGAATATTGCAGAAGGGAAGTAAAGTATTGTGACACTCTGTAGAATATGAATGACTATTTCTAATATTACTGATACCAATCTTCCTGAATTGCTAAAATATGCCATGCAAGGTATCTATTGTAAAGTCATGATTTGCTAAGATAGATGAGCACATTTATATGTATGTATCAGTGTAAGGGGCGACTCGGCCCAGTAGGGGCATCGCGACCCTTCCTCAGGTCTAGGCTCTGAAGAAGGCCACAGCACCTTCTCCTAAGGCAAAACAAGAAGCTAGCGTGTTGCGAGTCTTTAGCCCCTAGCGGGGCAGAGCTGGTAAGGAATCTATAGCCCCTGGCCCTCAAGCAGGGCAGGGCTGGTAAGGAGTTGGTAGCCCCCAGCTCAATATCCTCTGTGGCAGCCGGTTCAGAGGAGACAAGCACTCCTGGGGTGGCTAAGGGAAGGGGGGAGGGGGACGCAGGCCCACTCGACTCCACTGCATCCCAGCCCCAGGCCCTATCAGTGACAAAGGGGCTCTGTCATTGGGTCAGCGGGGCTCCAGCCGCAACACGCTGACACTGGTGCAACCACAAGCTCAGCCATACTATAGTTGGCTGCCCCTGGGCTACTTCCTTCCACCCTGAACCTGGGTACCTGGAGCCAGGGGTCTTCCTTCAAGTCTCTGGGGTAGACAGCTAGTAGGAGTCCCATGAGTCCCTCACCGTCAGCCAGTGGCAGGTCCGGGAACTCCTTGGGGCCATCAGCGGATGGCAGCTCCTCCAGGTCCCAGGGGGTCCTCCGGCACACCGGGCTCAGGCAGCTCCAGTGGGTCCCCAGAGACAGGCAGCTCCTCTAGGTCAGGGCCAACTTCAGGGGGTTTCTCCCAGTCAGTGGTTTCTGGTAGCCCTTTCCAGTCACTAGGGCCCAGCGGCCCGGACAGGCCTTGGAGGCTCCGGTTGGTGGGGTGATTGCTCTGCACAGCCGTGGGGCCTGGGTCAGGCCCAGACCACAGCCTCGGGAAAGGCACATCCTTCTCTGGCAGCAACTTCCCCCTGACTGAGCTGCTAGGTCGGCCTTTAGTACTTCCCCTTCGGTCCTGGCCCCTCCCCTTTGCTCCCAGGGTATTTGGCCTGCAGGATCCTGATCTGCCCAGCAGAGGAGTCGAGACCCTTCCTTGGGCCCAAGCTCCGAGGAAGGTCACAGCACCTTTCTACAATCAGCTTTGTATTATGAGTTGTAAATATGCATGGAATGCTTGTATTTCAAACTTGTGCTGTGTTTGTGGGTGACATCCCCAGACAGGATGGCTGCAGCACTTCACCTGCTTAACAGCTCATCCAGGGAACTAAACTACAATTAATCCAGTGAAAGAACCGAGGGGCTACACCTGATGAGTCATCAGGACATAGTAGTATTATGCGTGCCTTTGGCTGGAGGACTCTCGGAGGCTTTTCCATGCCATGTGCTGTGTGGCTGTGTTCGGGACAAAGGAATTGCAACCCTCATGTCAAAAATAATATAGAAACACAGCTGCCCCAGCTGCTTTTTGTCTTCATTTCTGGTTTCTTCTACCTCTGAGATCCATTTAGGTACTGGAGGTACTCCAGGGGAACCGGATAAGCCTGCAGATACCACAATTCTGCTAAGAGTCTGATATATATATATCTCTATATCGATATAGATATATGGACTTTGAAGTCATTTGTAGCTATGTCATTGCTTTGAGCATTTAACATTTCTCATCTTGTTTGTTTTTCTTTTATAATAAATCTTTACTTTTGGGTGGGTACTAAAGGATTGGCTGCAAGCGTCATCTTTTGGGTCGGATGCAAAAGAATGGTTTCTTGCCTCATAACTGTTGTTCTTTGAGATGTGTTGCTCATGTCCATTCTGAATTAGGTGTGTGTGTGCCACATGCACTACTACCGGAAATTTTTCCCCTGGTGGTATCTGTAGGGCTGGCTCTAGTGCCCTTCACAGCAATGCGCATCTGCGCCCATATATAGAGTGCTGCCAGCCCCCCTCCCTGCCAATTCCTTCTTGTTGGAACTCGGACAGAGGGGAAGGAGGGTGGTTTGTGGAATGGAGATGAGCAACACATCTCAAAGAACAACAGTTATGAGGTAAGTAACTGTTCTTTCTTCTTTGAGTGCTTGCTCATGTTCATTCTGAATTAGGTGACTTACCAGCAATGCCTCCAGAGGTGGGCAGGAATTCATGGACGTGATGATTGGAGCACCACTCTACCAAACCCAGCGTCGTCCCAAGTTTGCTGCGTGATGGCATAGTGGGACGTAAATGTATGTATCAAAGACACTGTAGCGGCTCTACATGTGTCCTGTATGGGTACATGCACCAGGAAGGCCGCTGAAGATGCCTGAGCTCTTGTGGAGTGGGCTGACAGGGATGCTGGGGGCGTGACTCCCGCTTGCTCATAGCAGGCTTGAATACAGGCTGTAATCCAGGACGAGATTCACTGGGACGACACTGGATGTCCCTTCATCCGGTCAGCGATCGCCACAAAGATCTGGGTGGAGCAGCGAAAGGGTCTGTTCCTGTTAACGTAGAAGGCTAGTGTCCTCCTCACATCAAGAGAGTAGAGACGTCTCTCCTCATTGGAGCTGTGAGGCTTTGGACAGAACACTGGCAGGAAGATGTCCTGGTTAACATGAAAGTGGGAAACAATCTTTGGCAGAACCGCTGGGTGAGGATGAAACTGAACTTTGTCCTTGAAGACTGTGTATGGAGGCTCTGTGGTCAGGGCTTTTATCTCAGAGACCCTCTGTGCAGAGATGATGCTACCAGGAATGCTACCTTCCAGGACAGGTGTGTGAGGGAGCAGGAATCCACTGGCTCAAATGGTGGTGTAGCAAGCTGGGAAAGAATGAGGTTCAGGTCCCATTGGTGAACCGGGTCCCACAGTGGAGGAAAAAGACTCTCTAGGCCCTTGAGAAATCTGGCTGCCATCTCGTGGGGAAAAAATCGTTCTGCCCTATATTGGAGGATGAAAGGCCGATATTGCCACCAGGTGCAACTTGACAGATGAGAAGGCTAACCCTTCCTGCTTCAGATGAAGCAGATAGTTCAGGATCACTTGTATAAGCAATTTTGTTGGCGAGACATTTTGGCGTGCTGCCCAGCAGGTGAACCATTTCTATTTGGCCAGAAACGCTTCCTGCTTTCCAACAGGATTTTCTGAACTTGGGCTGAGCAGTGACGCTCCTCCCTGCTCAACTGTAAAGCATCCACGCTGTCAGATGCAGAGAGGTTAGCTCTGGGTGGCGCAGACAACCTTGGTCCTGGGAGAGGAGGTCTGGTCACAATGGAAGTGAACAAGGGTGGGCCACCAACAGTTCCAATAACATCTCAAACCAATGCTGCCAAAGCCATGCCGGGGCTACCAGGTTGACCTGTACCTTGTCTCTCTTGATTTTCACAAGGACTCTGTGTATGAGAGGTATCGGGGGAAAAGCATACATGAGACCCCTCGACCATGAAAGGCATTGTTCAGGGAGGCGTCCCCTGGCCCAGGAGGGAGCAGAATCGAGCGCACTTCCTGTTCTTCCTGGTCACAAAGAGGTCCAGTTGGGGAGTTCCCCACCTTTAGAAGATGTGGTCGGCTACCTCCTGGTGGAGCGACCATTCGTGGTGAAAGCAAAAGGATCTGCTCAGACGATCCGCTGTCATATTCTTTAACCCAGGCAGATGAACTGCCTCCCGATGAATGTTGTGGCTCGTGCAGCAATCCCACAGATATAAGGCTTCCCGATAAAGGACTGAAGACCCGGCTTCCCCTTGCCTGCTGATGTAGTACATTGCAGTCATGTTGTCCGTAAGAACCAACATCACATTAATGGATAAGTATGGCAGGAACATCTTGCAGGCCAGACGAGGTGCCCTGAGTTCTCTGACATTGATGTGAAGAGCCAACACATCCCTGGTCCAAAGATCCTGAGTCCGTAGGGCACCAAGGTGGGCACCCCACCCCACATCCGATGCATCGGATACCAGCAACAGAGTTGGTTTTGGGGCTGCGAAAGGTACTTCTTCCAGTACGTGCCATGGCTTTGTCCACAATGCTAGAGAGGTGAGTATGCAAGGGGGAATCATGAGTACTCTGTCCAAAGGAGTGTCTGGATGGAGAGTATACTGTCACCAGCCACATCAGCAGCAGTCGCAGTTGCAGCCTAGCGTACCAGACCACGTAAGTATAAGCCGCCATGTGCCCCAGGAGGCTGAGACATACCCTCGCTGTGGTGAAGGGGTGAGTCGCTAGTCGGGCTATAAGTTCCGACATTACTAGGAACCTGGATTTGGGCAGGAGCACTTTGGCTTGAGTCTAGGACTACTCCTATGAACTCTATCATCTGGACCAGTGTAAGTATAGATTTCTGTTTGTTTATCAGCAGGCCCAGTAATCGGCAGGTGTCCCTTACAACAAAAGTCATGGCCCAAAATCTAGGCACTTGCATATAGATCCAACCTAATAATCTGCCTAAGGATCAGGATTCTTGTAATAATTCCACTGTAGTGATAATTTTCACCGCCGATGAGACCAATCTCTTAAGTACTGATTGTACGTATAATTAATATTATTTATGGAGTAGTACCAGTGAATAGAAATTATAGTTATTATCCAGTCAGTGATTTCATTTTCTCATCTATTATTTATCAAAGGTCCAGTGCAACTCTTTTAAGAGGTGGGCACATATTCCCTGCCTTCCTGACGGAATCAATGAAGAAAGAGTACAAGTGCAACAAGTGTGTTTAGTTCAGATGTTTACAAAACGTGTAAATTATATAATTGTTTTAATTAGAGAAACGTTTGAGTTTTCTTGGAGTACCACATCTGGCATATAAATGGAAAATAGAGAAGTTTCATGTTACTGTTCAAGTCATTAGAGGAAAAAAGATGTTTATAACTCTGTATTAGAACATATGTTTACACACTTGTTTTTGAAGATGTCTTGGAAAAATATGTTTTTGATTATATATCTGGATACAATAATGTTTTTAAAATTAGAAGAAATTCCTCTCTTTCTTGCTCTAGGAGGCATAACTGAAAGTTGGTGGAATGAGGCTAATGAATGGGACAAAGTTATACAGGGAACAAAATTATTGTAAGGACACAATAGGTCATCCTGCTGGGGGGACTGGCATATGTGAAAGAAAGCATATCTCCCAATGAAGGGAAAATTGTAAATGAACCAAAATATAAAATAGAATATTTCTAGATCATAACTCCATGCTTAATTAATAGCAATATAGCAGTAAGATATACTCCCGCCCACCTGACCAGGATGTTGATAGAGACAGTGAAATAGTATGGGAGATTACAGAGACTATAAAATTAAAGAACTGAATAAAAATGGTGGATTTCAACTATCCCCATATTGACTGGGTATGTCATCTCAGGGTGGGATGCAGAGATAAAATTTCTGGGTACCTTAAATGGCAGCTTCTTGGGGCAGGTAGTCCTAGAACACACAAGAGGAGAGGAAATCTTTGCTTTAGTGGTAAGTGGAGCAAGGATGTGGTGCAAAAGGTGAATATAGATGAATTGCTTCGTAATAGGGGCCAGAACATAAGAAAATTAAACACCCATGTGGGAATTAAAACAGCAGAGCTGACCACCATCATTGCAGAAAGGGGAACTACAGAAAAATGAGAAAGTTAGTTAAACCAAAAATAAAAAGGTAGAGTACTGAAAGTGAAATCTATGAAAGGTGCATGGAAATTTTTTTAAAGACAGCATAATAGATGATCAAGGTAAATATATACCACAAATTAAAACACATAGAAAGAAAAGGAAAAAGTCACACAGTAGCAAAACAACAAAGTAAAAACTTAAATCCTATGGAGGAAAATAGAAAGGAGTTTAAATGGCAGCAAATGACATGTAAAAATAGAATTAGGAAAGAGAAATGGGAATCTGAAGAACAACTGAAAAAGAACATGGAAAAAATTTGAAAAGTATTTCAGAAGTAGGAAGAGCGCCTGCTCAAAAACCAGTGGAGTAAAGTAGCATATTTTGACGGAGACATGTGATCTGCCCAAATTTGTTACCCCTGGACCAGAGGATGCGAAAGGTGAGAGGTATGAGATTGAGACACACACATTCCATTGGGTACCCTGTGTGACAGAAACTGGACAGGTACTGCAGGTTTTGTCATCAGGCATCTTGTGAGCCAGAAACAGAAAGTGTGGTGGTATTGGGGGGGTTGTGACCAGTCCGTGCTTAGGGTAGACCACCTGAAAATGCCAGTCAGGGCAGGATACAAAAGGAGAGCAGATTCTCCCAGCACTGGTGGGTGACAATGAAGTCAGACTTCCCAACCAGCCACAAACAATGCTTCTGATTCCCCACAGTGGTTATCAAGAAGCTAAAACAAAATATACACAGCCCCCTTTACTGTATTTCAGTCTCTGGCTCCCAATCAGCCACTAGGTCCAGTAAAGAGATACATTACTTAAAACTCTATGCTCTCTACGAAAAAGGTTCTCCTGACCCCAAAGGGTCAGCCACAGTACCAAATCATTATAAGTTTGGATCTTACCCAAAATACCATGCTGCCAGCCAATCCTTTAGTAACTAAAATGAAAGGTTTATTATAAAAGGAAAGAAACAAGCTATAAGAGAAGTGTTAAATGATTAAAGCAATCACATACATACAAATGATTTGAAAATCCATATATATAAGGTTTTCATTAGTATTGTGGAGTTCGCAGGTTTGTATAGCCCCTCTGGTGTACATTCAGTACCTGGATGGGTTTCAGTCCTGTTTCACAACTTCAATTGTAGATGAGTTGATCCAGAGGAAGGTGAAGATTTACTGAAGTTAATATTGATGTGGTGCACATGCCTTTTATGTCCCTTGGCTTTTTCCATGCTGCTTGTGGAAATTTAAAGAAATAAGATGGAGTCCAGTGTCACATGAGTGAGTCAGGCGTAGCCCCAGCTTTATTCCCTGGGTCCACTGTACCTGTGAGTTTCCTTCATGGACCATTATGCTGCTTATTGCTGCTACCATCCTGCCTGGAAGCATAGCACAAGTTGAAATACAGATACATCAAACATATCCATAACTTTCAATACAAAGATGACACATGCACATACACAGTATCATCACAACTATCAAATTATAACCTTTCTCACGGTACCTGACATGGCCTATCTCATATGAATTATTGTAATTTTCACATATTGATGTTAAATAATATCATAAAGGGTCCCCCTAATCCAGCCAGCGTCACAGGTTTTGTCATCGGGCACCCTGTGTGTCAGAAACAGGGCAGACTGTGGCGGTACAGCGGGGCTCATGGTTTTCGACACTGGGCATCTTCTGTGCCAGAAACAGGGACGAGTCACGAACTCTGCCGGACACGGTTTTTGGCCCTACACCGGCTCTGCCCGACAGGTGCCTCCCCAGGGACGGAGCGGGCCTCTCTGCGCGGTGCATCCGAAGGGCTCCATAAACGCCACCTGCTGCACCTGCACCTGCCCCCTCCTCCGCCCCCGGGCTCCCCCCCCCGCCCATCTTCCCCGTCACCCCAGTTCTCCTCCCTCCCCCGTCTCCCGCCCGCTGGATTCCCTGCCTTGACCTCCCTGAGCCCCCAGCACCTGCAGGCCCCCCCAGCCGGTCGCGTCCCGGAGCCGCGGTGGCCACGGAAGGGGCGCCCCGGCCCACCAGGGCGAGTGACCGTTAGGCTGGCGCGGGGGGAGGGGCCAGGGTTATGCGCGCGTGAGCCAGGCTTTGTCCCTGCGGGCTCCCCGCCAAGCGGGGGAGGGGCGAGGATACTGCTTCCGGGCTCAGCCCACCTAGTATTAACAGCGCCGGGCGGCAGCCAGCGGCGCCCACGGAGCCGTTACGCCCTTCTTTCAGGCCTGTCAGAGCTCGGCGCCGCCAGCCAATCAGAGCGCGGCGCCTCAGCCGCATCAGCCTCTGAGGCAGGCACTGGGGCAAGCCGCGAGCGAGCGAGCGCTGAGAGCGCGTGGGGAATCTCTCCTAGTCCGCGTGAGGCCCGGAAGGAGGTGTCAGCTTCGTTGCACCTGGATCCTGCGCGAGCGAAGGGGCGGGGCTCTAGCATCACGTGATGAAGATTGGGTTTGTTTCTTTCTTGTTCGCTTCGCTCCTGTCTCGAGAGCTAGACCGGCCGCGACTGAGCCCCGCCCGCACCCGTTAGCCTGGGTCCGCTTCCTGCCTCGCGCGCTGCCGGGGTGGCTGCCTCCAGGTCCGCTTCCTGCCTCGCGCGTGCCGGCCGGGCAGGTCACTCCTAGCTTGTCTCCAGGTATCCAGCGAGGCTGCGGGCGGCTCCGGTTTCCTGGGGCTGCTGCTAACGGGGACGGCGCAGGGCGGGTGCGAGCCTGTGGGGGGCCCTAAGCGGGAGTGGTGGGGGGGGGCTGCCCCACAACACACACGGATAATTACTTGGGGGCCTCCTTGAGCTGGCTCTGCTCCCCCGGGGAGAGGATGGAGGCAGGCTTCGCTCCTGCGAGTTGTGGGGGGGGGGTGGAGACGAGGTTGGGGGTGGCGGTGGGAAGAGTGGGGGGAGGTTGGGGGAGGGGATGATGGGGGATGGGAGGAGATCGCTGGGGGGGAGTGTGGGGGTGGGAGGCAGCTGCTGAGGGTAGAGCCTTTGACCCCAAGATGCTCAGTATGGGTGCTGACCCCACTGCTTTGTGGAGGGGGCAGGGCGTTGCCTGGTGCCCTGCCTATGGCTTCCTCCTGGTGCTGGCTATCATCCCCCGAGGTGGCCGCATTTCAACACCGCTGTGCACAGAGCCGGTGAAGCGTGCTCCGGCCCTCCTGGCTTGGGACGTGGTTGTTTGTTACAGATAATCCACGCTCTGAAGTGGTTCCTAGGCATGACGAGTGGACAGGGGAGCAGGTTGAATGGCCAGTGTTCAGGGCAGTGGGTCAGCGCCGCAGGCCTATTCTCTCAAGCTAGGGGTTTGGTGGGGAACCCCCCCCCCCCCCATATGTGTAGCAGACACGTAAGAGAGGGTGTTCGCTTGCTTGAGATCTGAACTTATTTTTGCTGTGCCTTGGATGTTCAAGTCAAACTTAGAAAAAGAGGGAAAGAAAAACAGGCCACAATATCTTTGTGCTTAAGCTCACAGGTGAACAAGCATCTGTTCATGCCCATGACTCTTCACCAGAGACTGTCACAAACTATATGAACCCAAGTTCTTGCTTATGATGTCATTGAGTTAAACCCTGAACTCAGTGAAATTCAAATTGAGACTGACACTTTGCCTAGGGTACTGTGTATTATGTAGCCATTTTAGCATATGGTATGTCAGGTCATGATTTGTTCTGAGATCTGCCCCATAAATAGAGAATTGTACGGCCTTAGATGTAACAGGAGTGAGTTAAAGATGAAGTGATAGCCTTTACCTTTTCATTGCACTGTAAGACTGAATGTTCTTAGAGATGTAATGTTTGTTTTAATTCCTTCCACTTTGCTGGAATGTGAGTCTTATCAAATCTCTAGGTTTTTTCTGGGGTGTCCTCCGCTTCCCTCATTGAACTTTAAGTATTACCCTTCTTCTCTCCCTTCTCCCACTTTAGCTTTCTCTATATCCAGGATCTCGGTACTTGTACCCATCTTTCTTCAGAGAACTCTACAGATTTCTTCAGTACTCACTAACACTAATCTATAGATGGATGACATAAAGGATTCTATTATTGAATGACATAAAGGACTTCTTCACTCTTAAGGACTGAATGTGCTATGACTGCAATACTCTTGGCTTACAAAGTCATAAGCATTAGCTGGATGGCACTGCAGAGCACTAGTAAGCTAGCTTCTGGCAGAAGCCAGAGTAATTCTCTGGTACTTACATGAAGGAAAGATCAGGAAATACTTAATGAGTGAGAACACACTAGAACAGTGGTTTTCAAGCTTTTTACATTTGCGGACCCTTAAAAAATTTTGAATGAAGGTGCGGACCCCTTTGGAAATTTTAGACATAGTCTGTGAACCCTCAGTGATTTGTGGACCGCAGGTTGAAAAGCACTGTTGTATGATAATGACAACTTTTCACAGACCCCTTAGGATGGGTGCCAGGTTTGTACAAATTTTGGTGGTGCCCGTAATGTGTCCTGGCCAGGGAACTGGGCCCGTGTCATGTGGAAGAGGGGTAGGGGGAAGGGGCTGCCACGGCATTGCACATTGCTCGGGGCTGGTGCCAGAGCAGCTCCTGGCCAGCTGCTGAGCATGTTGGTGGGGGGAGGCAGAACGGCTGGCCTGCATTGCACTGGGGGCCGCTGTGCTCTGCATCTCCACTGCCGAGCTCCACTGGAAGCTCCACGGCCGACCTTCCAGCACCACAGGAATATTGGTGGAGCTGGGCCCACCATCCTCAATGTTGGTGGAGCACGGGCACCACAAACCCATATAACTTGCCTCCTATGCCCCTTAGACATAGTGTGAGGACCCCCAGGGATCCACGGACCACAGGTTGAAAACCACTGCACTAGAGGAATGTTTTCTGAAAGGAGTAGATGTTTCATTCAGTACTGAAGAGAATAAGGCTGGTAACTATTCACAGAAATGTACTTGACTCTAACAGCCATGTTGTTTTGTTATGATAGTTATATTCTTTCCAAATTCGAGTAGTAAAGATAAAAATAAATGAAATGTCATAATTTAGATGGCTGCTGTCATATAAGATGTGCAAAGAAACAATTGTATTTACTGTACAGACTCTGCACTGTATTAGGCAGTATATAGGTGTATAACATTTTCCCCAAGGGTGTAAGGTTACAAAAGTCCTGGAAGGTTGTTTCCTTGTTCCTGTTATACAAGCCTCTTATTCTAATCCTATGAACAAAGATGCTTTTAAAATAAGTGTTGGGTTTCTATGGTGCTGGTACGTAAGTTGGTAACATGCTCCAACCTCTTCTTGAATTTTTCATTTATCCTGGAAGTTTCCTTCACAGTAGTTCTCCCACCAGTCTAAATTATTAATTTTCCCAACCAACGATTACAATTTTAAATCCATCATCGCAGTGTCTGCTAGCTAATTTTTTTTGTTCAGTTCTTTGCTAATAGTGGGGCTTGCTGTCTTCCCTATTCCATGGAAATAAAGATCTAGTTTCTTGAGAAATGGATACTTTGGACATTTTTGTAATAATGCTTTCTCTTCAAGTGATATCTCTGATGCAGAGGTTGTTGACCACCACCTTCTGTCTTTTGTAGTCATAACAGAGTTGTAAAACTTCCACTCAGCTGGGTATTTAACATTTTCAGATGCTTTCTCATGTAAACCTAAGGAACAGATTTATTTATTTTTTTTTTCATAAAATGGTTTTTGGGATCCTACTTTTAAAGAATCATAATATTGAAGAGCATGTAACATTATCTGTATCAATGTAGCTTTTGTTGTACATGAAAGGATCTTAAGGAATTAAAATATAAAAAGAGTCTTGTCTCTCCTGTGATGTTACATGCAAAAGCTTTCGAAAGAAAAAAACATAGAAGTGGGGATACTGCACCCTTCTAAGCTATTGGTAACCATAAACAAACACCTGTATATTTTGAGAACCAAATCCATCATTGACCTTGGAAAAAATCCATAGAAGGGACTAACATTTGAGATGTCTGAGCAACTCTGAAAACTAAGAGCATTTTCCTATAATAAGTTTAAAATAACTTTCTCTGTGTTTAGCCAAATTAAACAGATACTATCTTAGAAGCTATTTAGGATAATTGGGCTGCTTCAGCAAGTGATGAAAATGATTCAGTTAAACAAAAATCCTCATTGTTGCCATAATACTGTAAAAGTGTTTGGCATTTGTCATAATACTTAAGTACATTGCATAGTTAAAACTGTTATGATGAATGCCAAACATTTTTACATCTGTTTATAGATAATAACCTAAGAACTAACGATCACATTTTTAATCTATCTTTATTGCTTGCCTATTTGTATCTTTCTTGCAGTCACTCAAGGCAAATAATTAGGACTGTTTAAACACTGTAAAATTAACAAACTCTTCCTTCCCCAAACTGGTCAATGGAGGATATCCAAAAATAAAACAGTGACATGCAGGGATTTAAACATAGGATTGTATGATAGTAACTGCCTTTATGGTAAGGGCTGTTTAGGGACACAAAAGAAAAGAGCTTTAGACCAAACATGTACACTTGGAAGGAGTATAAATTATTGCTGTAGGAGAAATTGCGTGCTTTAAAAATATCAGTGATTCAGAACCTAATGGCAGGATTTGTGATCTTATTGCTGTTTGTTTTTTTGTTTTAAGTTGCTATAGTGAAATTGCAAAAGTAAGAAATGTCAAAGATGAGACTGACACTCTTTAAGCTTGAATTTTCACACTTTTGTTGGTGTATCCCTTAAAACAGTACTCTGAAGCTTTATTCTTTTTAAAAATTGGTTAAGAGTTTCAGTTACTGCACTTGCTGTTGAGTCCTCCTGCCAACTCTTTTGGTTTTACAACCAGATTTTCCTGGTTTTGTTTTGTTCTGGTTTTTTAAGATATTTCTCTCCCCTGTTAATTTATGAAAGACCTATACAAATAGAGGAAACTGATTAAAATTCTGATCCTGCAAATTTTTGTCTGCAGATGCAGGGCTTTGTATGGAACTGTTGCAGGTTTAGAGTCTGTCTAAGGGTAACATTGGAAATGGCTATACACAACAATACAGTAGCAAATGCTTAAAGTAAATGAGTTTTAATACTATAAATATTTTTCTCCAAACTTGTTCAGTTTTAGTTCTCTTGCGTGTTACTTGTAATGATAGCACACCGTTTTCATACAGAAGTGTGTTTAAGTTGATTGTGTCCTTTTTAAGCATAGTTTGTTTTATAATCCAGATAAATAAATGTTAGGAATCATTTAAAAATCAGTTTAACGCATTTTGTAAATATTTCCTTTATTGACTTTAAGTGGAGAGAGAGGGAATCCTAAATGCCCAAATGATCCTTCTCCACCTCGGTGACAATCAGCTTGTGAAATGTTGTTATGAAAAGCAAACTAATTAGGAGGTGAATTCATGAGCAGTGATCTAATTGAGGTTTTTGGAATTCTTTTGTTTTTCAAAGTTTGTTTGTGTTGCTTTCTGTTTTACTTGTTCAAACTCTACAAATTTGGATATCTAATTTTTTCCAGGTCATCTAGTCCAGTGGTCTATTAGAAACTATTACTTTTCATACAGTGGTCATAACCGTCTGTTATAGAATCATAGAAGATTAGAGTTGGAAGGGACCCCAGGAGGTCATCTAGTCCAACCCCCGGCTCAAAGCAGGACTAACCTCAGCTAAATCATCCCAGCCAGGGCTTTGTCAAACCTCATCTTAAAAAACCTCTAAAGATGGAGATTCCACCACCTCCATAGGTAACCCATTCTAGTGCTTCACCACCCTCCTAGTGAAATGTTTGTACAGTGTTTAGCACAATGAGCTGAGGCCTCTACCTTTCTCATGAGTGTGGACCCGGAAAAGATAACTAAATAGGGTAATATCCTGTTCCACAGTTTGTCATAGTATGGATAGATTCTGAAAGATGAACATTCATCCCTACACTTTCATAGCTGTGTATTTTCTTCTGGGTTGTTCCTGCAAAAAGAAATGATTTTGACAGAGAGCCTTGCATGGGAATCTCAGGTTATATTTAGAACATGGTGAAGGGTGGGACAAAAATAATATATTGTAAATTGTCTAATTCCTGGAAGGTTTGCTTCACCTACTGTCAGTTTTCAGAAAATATGTGGGACATTTGTTACATCTTATCAAAGCAATGTTCAGTGTTGTGAACTGTAAGCTAACATCTTTCCAAAACAAGCTTTTATTCCCCTGTATGGATGTTTTATTCTATCTTTAGAGAGGAAAAGAATGGACCAATGATCAGGTTGGGAATTAATTTTCCCTGAATACAGGAACTTGTACAACTAACAGAATAGATTCTAAAACAGCTGGATGCAGTTAAAGCTGACAAAACAGTGGGTCAGAATGTGAAATAATGAGCTTTAAAGGAAGTGTTTAATTTAGACTTAATCAAAAACAAAGAGCCCCAACATTAATTTAAAAAAATGCCAATTTATAACAAAATACTGCAGCAAATTGCACCATCTACTGGCAATAGCTAACCACTGCAGTTGAAGAGGGGGCTGGAAACCCACCATAATAAAGAATACTCCCATTCTCTAAATATCACCTAGCAGACAGGAAGTTGTTAACTAGGACATCTGTGAATCTTAATGGTCATTATTTCAGAGAGATTTGAGGATTGTGAATTGGTAAACATAATTTCGTTACCGCAAATGGTCAAGAGATAAACTTGAAAATTATAGGCAAAAGACTCATTTGTGAGGGGGGGAAAAGAGTTCTTGAAACTATTTTAAGTAGTATAGTGGTAACCCTTGGAAAATCATACCTTTAGAGTAGCCAGCATGGCTTCAGGTAGAGGGAATTCATGCTTGAATAACCGGCTGGAGTTTTTGTAAGATCATAGACGATTAGGGTTACAAGAGACCTCAGGAGGTCATCTAGTCCAACCCCCTGCTCAAAGCAGGACTACCTTAACTCCCATAAGATACTACCATTTAGGATCAGAAATGCAGTGACTCTAGTACAGCTAGATTTAAAAAAACCCACATTTGAAACATGGTCCCATATCAGATTAGTGGCTAAAATCAGATTATAAAATGTGGAATAGAAAACTAACCTGAAGATCAAGAGAGAAAAGCGAATCAGAAACATGTGATATCTTTCTTGCTTGATATGCTCAAGTGGGATACCTGACTCTGTTCCAACATATAGTAAAACGTGTTATTAACCATAATTGCCTATCTCAAAAGCCAATGAGTTCTTAGTTCTCCTGAAAGTTCATATTAATCACACTGGTGTCTTCAGTCATTTGCTACAGCAGCCAGAAAAGAAATATCGATGTTAATAAGTTTCACTCTAAAATAAGGGTTTTTAAAATGAGACTTCCAAATTTGTAGTTAGTGTTAGAAGTAGTACAGTTAATAAAAAACAACATAGTTGTTCTATATGATCAAAATATTTTAAAGGTGGTAACCTTTGATGGTAAATAAAATGGTCAGTTGTAAAAATATTAAGTATAGGAACAAGAAGATAGACTAAGGCTTAGTCTACATTTAAAACTTAGAAGAAAAATTTCACACCCTGAGTGCCATAGTTAGTTCAGCCTAACCTCCAGTGTAGCTGCAGCTAGCTCAACAGAAGAATTCTTCTGTTCAACTAGCTCCTGCCTCTCAGAAAGATGGATTAATTATATCGACTGAAAAACCCTTTCTCTTGTAGTTGCAGCCGTGCTGCTGTAACACTTATAATATAAGAAGTAGCCTTAGAATATAAAGGCTGTTAAGAGATGTACTGACAAAACAATGGACAATCAATCCTGGAAATGCAAGGTGAATCTGAAGTTTCACTGATCCCAGATAGGTTCTCATCAAGAGATCAACTTTTTATACAGCAATAGCTAAGAAACTTTCTACTCTTGAAAATAATAGGTAGGCAGATGTAGCTTTAATTTCATTCCATGTCAAATCAGTTTGTAACCTCTTTTCCATAGCCCTTTGAATCTTTGAGTAGTTTACAGGTCTTGTATTGCTCAAGCTTCTGTGTATTCCTATAGCTTTCACTTCCTGAATTTTTCCTACTGTGTGCCAAATAGATTCTCATGCACATTCTAGCTCTTAAATCATGTGGGCAGTTAGTCTGCAAATGTGCAAAGTAAACTCACAGGTCAGCCATGAATTCCTAGGACTTCTAAGTGTATGTCTACACTGCTGAAAAAGACCTGTGATAGCAAGTCTCTGCACCCAGCTCAGTTGACTGGAGCTTGTGCTACAGGGCTAAAAATAGCAGTGTAGTTGTTCAGGCTTGGGCTGGAGCCTGAGCTCTGAGACCCTCACTGTCCCTTCCCCAATGGGTTTCAGAACCCAGCCCGAGCCTGAACATCTACACTGCTATTTTTAGCTCTTGAGACAGTTGACTTGCTGCCATTGTTTTTTTTTTGCTGTTAGATGTACTCTAATAGACCACCATTTCTCTGAAAGCAACACATTCTGGGTTGAAATTATATTCATTGCTGTGAGCCTTGTAACTCAAATACATTTAAAAGTAGTAACTCATCCACTGAAGAAAGTTTTTAACAAAAATCAAAGTTTTCCGAATGGCTTGTCCACAGAATGTATGTGATTTGCCAAATTTATGCATTTAAGGGGAAATCCTAATAAATTAAGCCTAGAAGGGTCTGTTATGATCAAATAGTCTGACCTCCTGCATTACACTGGAGAACCCAGCAGTCCTGACTTAAAATCTTCCTGAGCTAATCAGTTGACCACATTCCTCTCCCAAAAGTTAGTTGCTGAATTAATTTTGTCCATCATTCCTAAAGCACTTATAGTGTAAAAGTCCTATGTGTATTTGTCTTGTTGCCATTTTGTATCTAGCAGGAGTTGCTATGTGTAGTTGCTCCCAACTAAAGAAGCATATCCTCTGCAATCTCAGAGGTCTAAGATACTTTATCCTTTGAATACTCACATAGAGTAAACAGGATGTTGGACTGTAAAGTTAGAGGAATTCAGTATAAATCAAAGTAGATGGTGTTCAGAATAAAGGTGATGGTTTATAAGAAATGATGTGGTCATAGGCTTGGTGCTGTGTATGCAGTCTAGCTTTAAGATTTGTCAAAGTTGACAAACCATTCTGAGTGTTTAAATTTTAGCAACTAACTAGTTTCCCGCAGAGAATTGTTACTGATTGAGGGTTTAAATGCAAGCTCATTGTTTAGCTGTATAAATTACAATAATGTGTAGGTCCTTCTGGAGTTTATTTTTTAAACAACTTTGCAAACAAGTTTTTGTGGAATAAGTAGTAACTATATGGAGACAATAAACTGGAAATCTAGACCAGAGTTTTCAAATATAGTAGCCTAAAGTTAGGCCCCTAAATCCATACATAGGCACTTATGTTATTTTCAAGATTGCTGAGTATCTAGCAGCCACTCTTGGATGCTCAGCACTCTTGAAAATGAGGTAGGTATGGATTTAGGAGCCTAACTTTAGGCTACTATATTTGAAAATCTTTGCTATCGTCAACTTTAAAAAATGAATGAAAAATAGCTTCAGGTACTAAATTTGTTCCTGAGTAGTCTGCCAACTTCTGCCTTTGTGTAAAAAGTTAGGAAAACAAATAAATATTTGTTCCTGTTTTTGTGAACATCTGGGAACACAAAAGGAGGCACTTACTGTACTGAAAGTACTATCAAATGCACAAAGTAAACAAAGGAAATAAACACAGAAATAATTTTCTTATAATTTTAGGTGGTGGTCGCAAAATTAGTCGCTTTTTTCTTTTTACCTAATGTTGAAGTTGTCCCTTTAAAACATGTACACGCATACTTGTTATTTAAAGGCTATAAAATCATTATATCTTGTCAAAGATTATGGGGTGGGTTGTAATGGTTTCACAGCTTTTTACTTTAAAATACACCACAATATTTACAGTAAATGAATATTGAAACTTTTTATGTGCATTGCTCTGAAGCTTCAGTTTGAGCCTTAGGGTCACAGTTTACGAAGGATGACTGCTTATTTGGGTCTTGTCTGCATTAAAGAATTCCACCAAAACAATTCCACTGGTTCAGCTGTATTGATGACAGCCCTCCTTATAGGTAAGGTAGCTTCTGACATCCTTAGCTCCAGTGCCAATCTAGTTCCTACAGCTGAACTGAGTAGCATCAATGGGGAACCTGTTGGTAAAATTCTGTATCATAAATATGGCTTTTTGTTCACTGGAGTGCCTCTCCTTAGTGATTCCTTGCTTCCTCACTTTTTGTAGACTTTCTAATATTTTGGCAGTGATGCACTTTAATAAGCATATTGAATAAGTGCTTTTTATTGGACGTAGAAATTAAAAGAAATGTAAACCACAATAGCTGCATCAGAGTTTTAACAATCTAAGTTAACAGCGTGTTTAAAAAAAATGTGAAATATTTTCACTGCAGACTGCAATGGAGAGTAATCCTACCAATATTCAGACACTACCATGAAAGTCTTCATTTGTATTGCAATAGCATCTAGAGGTCCAAACTAAGATTGGGGTCACATTGTGCTAGAGACTGTAACAAGGTAGCATAAACTTTTTGAGCTGAGGACTGTCTCAAGCTAAGTAGACAAAGGGGAAGCAAAGGCACACAGATTTGTAGTGACAAGCCCAGTGTCACACACAGCTTCAGTGGCAGGGTGGGTCTTTGCCTTATGTTTTTAAAATATTCTGTAAACTGTCTGGCCAGGGTGGTAGATGACACTTGTATTCTTAACTATTGAACTATTTATATGCACCTCCTTTTCATTCATTCTTCCATTTTGAGCCTACAAGAGGTCCTCTGTGATTTTACACAAAGCAGGCTCTTAGGTGTGGGCCTGTTCTTCAGCCTTGGTAAAGGCTTACATTTAAATTAATGTAATCTTTCCTTTCCAAATCTTTAGGATTCTTGAAGGTTTTGTGGTAAACTAACTCTGGCAAGAACAATTTGCCTAAGATAACTGTAAACACAGAATGAAGCAAAGTAGTATTGCTGACTCTGAGCATTCAAATATCACATCAGGCCTCGATCAATCATGACATTTAGAAAAGGGTTCTTTGTTTTCCAGGCGTTTAGTCTTGGGTTTGATTTTTCAGGCTTTTCTGCATCGCCATAAGGTCTAAAACTTTCATTTTAAAAAGTTGAGACTTTCATGTAATAGCTTCACTACAGAATGTGAGGCTTCAAGAAAAACACCTAAAATTGTGAGATTTTGCAACATCCAGAATAAACTTTTCAAACTAGTATTTTTGTGCTTGACCATGTGCTAGTGTCATAAGCAGCCAGTCCAAATAATTTACATGATTTGGCTTATCGTGTGAATCTCATGTGAAAGTAATTTTTAGCCCTTATATAGTACTTCATTGTTTTGTGTTTTGAACATTTAACTTGTCATTCTTCATGGTCCAGAGACAAGTGTATTCCCCATTTATTAACCACACAAGTTTAATTCTGAGTAACGTCAACCGTCATTCTGGCTCCTTATTAGGAATAATCTTCCTGAATTGGAGTCAGTACTTGATGTGTTTGTTCTGCATGGGCAGACCCTGTGTCCATATAGTTCTCCATTGACTTCATTGAGGCTCCATATAGGTACAGTAGTTCACTCTCTTAGTGACTTCCTGGATCAGAGTTCTAGTTGATAATTAAGTGAGAGCTGCACCGTTGTGAAACTTTTATGATGGACTATAATCAACAATATTGCATTTAACAGAATACAGTTATGCAACCTGATTTACATTTTTTTTGGGGGGGAAACGTAAGCTGATAGCAATGCCTGTAGTTAAGGTTACCTGACACTTGCCATTATAAGAACCTATTTTCAGTTGCTTGTAATTCTTGCAAACTTTAACTGTTCATTGAATTTTTGAAAAGTTTCAGCTAAAGCAGTTAATCCATTTTCAAGCATGAGTTGAACAAACAAACAATATACATTTCCCTAATATTGGGAAAAAATGCTTACAACCATTTCCTTGAGAAGCTCTAGCACTTCTGTGCTTTGGAGTAGACACACAAAATTTGGCAGTGAGATTGTGTGATGTTAGGGAGGTGCCTTTTTTTTTTTTTTTCCAAGTATCCTGTGCATATTTGCACTCTTGAGATACGTTGACTCGTGCAGCTTGGGACAGAGCAGTGTTCTGGTTGAAGTATGTGTTAGAATGCTCATGCACCCCTCCTCAACCCATAGTGTTCTAACACATTCTGAGGGTGTAACAATAAGAGGGAGCATGGTGCTGGTTGCAGCCTCATTTCCTTCCAGCTGCAACAGTCAATGGACAGGGACCGCTGCAGATTGCAGGGATCCATAGATATAAAATAGATATAAAATTCTATTCTTAGGTTAGTTTGTAGTTAATGTTTTAGGGTAGGCTAGTTTTGGAAATAGGTTTAGACTAAGTTTTAGCTTAAAGTAAGTTACTTATCCTATACCATGGCAGATTTGAAGATCAAGAAATATGGTTTTAAAGGGTGTTTGTCATGCCTGGCTGTCTTTGCAGCATCTAGTATGTGTGTTCAGTATCTGAAATGCCTAGGAGAAAGGCATTCTCACTCATGTGCTATTTGGGCTCAGGCCCATATAGAGGGACGACTTCAGGCTCTTCTGTTACAAGAAACCTTGTTGGACAAGCTTCTGGGATCAGATACTTCTGAAGGACCTGAAAACAAGGATGGGACACATGAATTATCTCAGCATAATTCACTATTTTAGCCTTTCTGGATCAGGAAGGCTTTGGCCTTGGCATCGAGGTTCAGTTCCAAATTGACTAAACTTTCTGTTGCTAAATCTTCCAATCCAACTCCAAAACAGCTACGGTCTCCATCTGAGCTGGTTCCGCCTAAGGAATCCAAAGCTCTAAAACTGAAATGCTGGTTTCCAGCCTATCTAAGGAAAGGAGAGGCCTAACTGAAGCAAACCTCAGGAGGTCCTTCATACATATTGAGTTACAATAAGGATCCAAGATCTAAGTACATGAAAGCTCTGGATCATTCTAAAGAAACAGATTAAAAAGAGATCGTCAGAACCTGGTTCTTCTACAAAATAGCCAGGTTGCTACTATTCTATGACTCAAACTCAGATGGATTAGCAATACTCGCCAGATCTGATTACCTCTCACTTTCCTCCTGACAAGAGACTACAGTGGGACATTGAGTGGGATAGATCTCCAGAGACTGTACTCCTCCCCCTCCCCCCAAGTCTTTCATGGATCTTGGAACTTTAAACAGACATTAGAAAGTTTCAATTCAGAATATTAGCCCTAGCATTGATTATTCCCTCCCTTTCTACTCCTAGATTGGTTCCCTTTTTTCAGTCTCAAAGGTGTGTACTTCGATATTTTGTAAGCCTGTGTCATTGTATCAACCTTGGTCAGAATCATTTCCGGTACAGGGTTTCACTATTCAGCCTCTCCACTGAACCCAGAGCTTTCACCAAATGGCTGTCTCTAGTAACAGCGTACCTGAAGCAAGGAATTTGTCTTCTCACACTTAGATGATTGGCTGCTAAAGCTTCCTTCCAAAGAGGAATTGAGAGCAGTCATTCATGTCACTTGTTTCCTAATCAAAACTCGGGGTCTTCGAATTAATGAAAAGTCCCCCCCATCTCAGTCTCAAAAGATCCCTTTTGTTGGTGCTATTCTTAGTTCCAGAGAAGGGAGGGCTTTCCATCCAGAAGAGAGATTTATGAAACCACATCCCATTATCCAGGGACTACTTCAAGAACTCTCTCAAAAAATGCTTTTTCACTTTACTGGGCCTCATGGCTTCCAACAATGCATGTGACACCATATGTCAGATTCAGAATGAGGCTACTTCAACACTGGGTTTCTGTACTTCAGACTCAGTACAGACACCATTCAGAATAAAAATCTCTAAAGTGGTGGCTGAAACCAGAGAATATTCTCAGGAAGAATTTTATTCAGCTCTTTTCCTCTCACCATAATACCTATAATCAGATACTTTCAGAAAGGATTGGAGAGCACATCTCAACAGTCTTTTTATTCAATGTCTTTGGAACCATCATAAATCCTTTTTTACACCTAAATGTGTTAGAACTGAAAGCTTTTTGTCTGGCTCTCAAATCCTTCCTCCTACAGGTGCAGAATTCAGTGATTCAAGTGGCCACAGACAATATATCAGCAATGTATTACTTAAACAGGGAGGAGCTCAGTCATCTTAGCTGTACAAGGTGATGAAAGTTTAGCACTTGGTGTATCCTACACCATATTTATCCAATTGCCTTGTAGGTACCAGGGGAATCACAATGAGATTTTGGACCATCTGAGCCCAGATTCCTCACAGATGCACAAATGGTCTTTAAAAGACTCTTGATAATTTGAGACATTTTCAATCTTTGAGGCTTCTGGGACACAGACCTGTTTGTCACCTGATTGAATACCAAATGTCTCCGTCTTTGTTCAAGAGTGGGATCAGATACTCAGTCAATGACGGATGCATTCCTCCTCGACTGGGGATGGGGTGTGATGCCTCCCCTCACTTCCTCTGATATTAAAGGTAGTAAAGAAAATAAGACAGGATTTGGCCAGCGTGATTCTAGTTGCTCCTGCATGGCTAAGTCAGCAGTGGTATAGATTTATTCCTTCTATCCAAGGGCAAATACAAGATGCTTCTGATGACAGTAGGCTTCCTATCCCAGCAGGGAGGAAAAGTCTTTCATATTTATCCCAAATCATTATATGAAATGTCTTGATTGATAAGACTTTGACAGATTTAGAAAAGTGTTTTCTATGGAGGTGCAATATGTTCTAATTAATGACAGAAAACAGTCCACTAGAAAATGTGATTTGAAGTTAAAAAGATTTTATGTGGGGTTCTTATAAGGGTATTGACCCATTCTCAGTTCCTATTCAGCATATTTTAGAATATTTATTACACTTTAATACATGATTTATTTTTTCCACTAAGAGCCATTTAGCAGCTTTCCATATACATATTAACAATAAATTTATTTTTCATACATTTTTATTACATTTTTTAAAGGTTTACTAAACTTTCATCAACAGTATGAAATCCAGTCCCTCAATGGGATTTAAACTTAATTTTAACACTCCTTATGACTCCTATATTTGTACTTCTCATAAGCTGTTTCTTATTTCATCTTTCCATAAAGAGAGTTTTCATAATAGCAATTACGTCTGCTAGACTCTGTGAACTACATCTGCTGATGGCTAACTCTACTTCATCCTTATAAAAATGCTATAGGGAGTTTGTAGACCTCACCTCAAATTCCTTCCTAAAGAAACTTCAGACTTTGATGTAAATCAGTGTATAAATTTACCGTTATTCAAATCACATGCACATAAGGACAAATCTAGATTACATTCTTTAAACACACAGAATGCTTTCTTATCTGAACAGGACTAAAGTTGTTTGTATCATATATTGGTTAAGGGTCAAGCTGTGTCTGTCCATTCTCTGTCTACTTGAGTCAGACAGTATATAGAGGAGAGCTATAAAAGTTCTTCACTCTCTCCTCCTGCAGTTCTTAGAGTTCATTTTACTAGGGCAGTTGCTGAATCTGTACATGTGATAGACATGTTCCCCCAAAGGAGCCACATGGAGTTCAGTTCATGCTTTCACTAAACACTGTACCTTAGATTTGGCAGCCAGATCTGATTCACAGCTTGGCAAAGTGATTCTTCAGTTGTTGTTTAATTAGGACTCTGTGTTCCTTCATCCATCTTTTATGTACCTCTTGCCAAAGAATCCCAAGAGTGGGAATATGCAGAGGACACTTGAAGAAAGAAATGGAGGTTACTTGTAACTGTAGTTCTTTGAGATGGACTCTACATGTTCACACTCCCTGCTCACTTTTCCCCTCTTCTGTGGAGCCCAGTTAACGTGGTCATTGCATTCTGTAGTAGGGGTGGAACAAATGGAGGCAGCAAATGGCACCATGCCCTCAGAATTTGCTAGAATGCTGAGGGAAGGCCATTTGAGCTCTGTAGCCGTCACTGCTACCAGAAGTTCAACTAGCTAAACTGCACCAGTTGACGCATGCCAAGAGTTAGAATATACAGAGTCAGTCTCCAAGATCTATGGTTACAAGTAACTAATCTTCATTTACTGTGTAGAAAATCACCAAAACTTGGCCAAATTATACATTTTTGAAAAAACTCAGCACAAATTCAGACTTGTGACAGTTTGAAAGCTGTTTTTCTGAAGATTCTTTCTGCTCTAAGCATGCTGCAGGGACTGAACAGGACTTTTCTTGCAGTTGCTTCTTTGCTGTTGCTGAAACACTATGGTATCAGGCCCAGGACAGAGAGATTCTCTTCCCTGCTTTCATTATGCCTACTTCTGGTGCCTAGGAAGCATGGAAGAGGAGGGGGAGGAAAAAGCCTGTCTTGAATTCAGAGGGATGAAAAATCAGGGGGAATGAGGAGAAAATGGGGGGGTGGGGGGGGTGGTTTGTAGGATCCAGAAAATGGGAGGAGGAAGAAGAGGAGGAATAAGGAACTGAGGGGGATAGGGTATAGGCTGTACTTCTTAACTGAGTGCTTGACTTTGCAACTTTAACTTTCTTTTAACATCTTTTTTTAGATGTAATAGAATAATACTATTAACATAATATCTATGTGATGCTCCCCAGTGGTACCCAGGGTCATGAGGCACCTCACCACCATTGCTCAGAGTGAGGAAGTCTTGTCTCTGCCTTCTGTAGGTCAGCTCCTTGCAATCACCAGTCTCTGAAAATGTAGTCACTACCTTCCAGACCTCTTCAAGCTTCGCTTTTTCTGTACAGGGTAGTGATAGGCATATATCAACCCCTGTGTCTTCTTGGCATTCCCTGTAGTGCCCAGCCTATTATCCATCGAACACTCTTATGATTACCAGGCCTGCTATTCCCAAAGGAACAGTAAACACCAGTTTATTAATTTATACCTTAGAACACAGCTTCGTTAAACACTTAGTATTTTTCACTATAGATACATCTATGTTTATTATCGAAGAACTGAGATTCAAGTGATGTTGAGTAAGAATATTGGAAACAAATAGTTACATATAAAACAATCATAACACATTTTCTAGGAACCAAACTTTAAATAACAGGTTAACGTCTTGCTTGAGCCTGATCTCACCCAAAGTTCTATTCAGCATTTTCAGCCACATGTGATTCAGACCCTTCTTTCATGAAGCAAACTCACCGTCGATTTGCTTCCAAAGTGAAGGTGTCCTCTTTGTCCCCCAAATTACTAGAGCAGACCTTTGATGTGCACTTCAGAATAGGATCATCTCCCCTCTCTCCTGCTGCTTTCTTCTTCCTGTTACTTTTGTCTTTTGAATTTTTCACAATCCTTCATTAGCATTCAGTTTAGACTGGTGAGAAGAGGCCCTTTGTGAACTATACAGTACTTAATGTACATGTAAACAGACAGCTAAATAAATTTTTCTTTTTGATCGAATCTGTATTTCAACTTTGCTGGTGACTAGTCCCTAGACAACCATCTTAATATAATTTTCACTGTATATATGTAACTCCATAACATCCATACATGCGTTTCATGATGATTTTGATGACCAATGTGACACCAGCTTTTATTTCAGACCTCACATGACATTTGTTGGTGAACTAGCATGTGTATGCCAGATTCAGGAAGTCCCTGTAACATCTAGCCACCCCTCTGTGCCCCTTTCCAGTTGGCACTAAGCGGTTCCTGGGTTACACATGACCCATATGTACCATACTGCTGTCATTTTATGGAATGCTCTGCTGAGATCATAGATCTATGCCCAGGAATTACTAGTATATCACATAAATACAAAATGTGGATAAGTACTAACAGAATCTTCTTGGAGCATCGGTGCTAATATGACTTTTCTTTTGTTTTGAGGGTTTCATCAACCTAAAAAAATCTTGCATACTTGTTTCTTTATTTGAGTCTTTTTATCTCCTTTTTGGGTCCATGCAGTCTCCATGTGGAAACTAGAGGAGGTGAGGGTGGCAGGAATTTGAAAATTTTACACAATAATATTGTGTCTCTGGCAGATTTGATAATACATGCATCTTTTGTTCATCTTCCAATGCTCTAATGCAATCCAAAGTGTTTCCCAATGACTAGTTGCTCTGCACAAAATTCTCCAACATTTTTCATTAAGTAGTCTGAAGCAAACAGATTGTGGCTTTGTGCTGTAATTCTCATATGCTCAAAAACATTTAAAACTTTCCTTGTGGACAAAAATCATCCCCTGCCCCCACATTATCCCCAATATTTTAACAAAAAACCCTAACAAACTGGCATATACTACTTACAAATATTAGGATTTCACACTATCCAGAATTAAACTGGAATTGCACACTAGTTGTAGGAGACAAATAAAGACTAGCAGATCTTAAAGTAGAATATCTAAGTGGAATATAGGCTTGGAATATAGTTCTCTTGAAACAGCATCTAATGCAAAAGACCATAAGATCTAAAATGTAGCTCAAATCTGCTACTGAAAGGCAACATTTACTAGGTTGCATATTTATCAACAAATGGGTTTTTCAGGTAGAACAGTATCTTTATCTGTAGTTATTAATTCAAAGTAGCCCAGCAGATACTCATTTTTAAATTACATTTCTCTAATATCCTGTCTAGGACTGTTCACCCTTGGTATGTTGTATGATTACACATTTTATATAGGAATAGAATATTCATCCATCAGACACTCTGATGTCTCTGTAGTTTTAAATGTTTTTTTCTCCTCTAAAGAAGAATATCTTGTGACTTTTTTGTTTGAAAACAAAAAATAAACCTGTAACAGTGTTCTTTTTTATTACAGCAGTAATGTCAAATTACTTATAGGAATTATATGAAACCCAACATAGTCATGGTGGATGTGGGAAAGTGGCCAATATTTACCTTGCTTTCTCCTCAAGAAATAGCATCTATTCGGAAAGCATGTGTATTTGGCACATCGGCCAATGAAGCTATATACATAAACCATAATGATGAGGTAAGTCCATAAGAAAATGAAATACCTGATCTACTTGTGGATATAATTCTAACCCTTTTGAATGCCTGTAAATAAGCAGCATAAAAAAGGCACTATGCATGAAACTGTGTCCCAGTCTGTGAATTAAAGTGATGGAAAGCATTGTAAACATTTGAAATCTTGCATGGAAACAACACCAGGAAGAGAGTAAGAGGACTCACAACAAAACACACTTAACAAAAATTATTTTTCATTATTATTAATGTCCTAGATTAGTAAAGATGAAAAAATAAAAACTTGACTACATAACCTGAGTCTCTTTACATTTCACTTGGAAATGGAATTAAACTGGTCAGTTTCATGTCTTAGCTCTCTTACACTAGCACACATTTAAAACATAACTGGGCAATTATTATGAGAAATGTTAGAAGAATTGATTAACCTTGTATAACTATTGGGTAGAGCAGCTATAATAAAAACTAATCTTCAGACCCGGATATACCCCATTTAGAGGTATCCTTTAAACTTAAATAACTTTTTTCTTAATCAGAATAAAATTGTCACTGTGTTTTTATGGAAGGAGAAGTAGTAATGCATTGCCCTAAATATTTCCAAAAGGAGGAAATATTTGGCTGCCTGACTTCAAAGAGTACTTTTGAACTGCCACACTAAAAGTTTAATCAAGTGTTTGTTTTGTATTCTAAAGACCTATAATTTCAGTAGGGGTTGTAAACCTTATTCTGTTAGTATTAAACTAAAATCTAAATTTTGAATCTAGAACTAGTTCTTAGAACCCTTTGAACCACCAGCAAAGTTCCATGGATGAAATCCTTGCCCCGTTGAAGTTGATGGCAAAACTGTCATTGACTTCACTGGGGCCAGATTTCACCCCATCTCTCTTTCTCCATAAATATGAATCTACATAATTTAAAATGCAAATTATTCTTTTTTTCCAGGTGTTTGTGTTTGGACTAAATTGTAGTAATTGTTTGGGGACTGGAGATAATCAGAGCACAATAGTACCTAAGAAATTAGAAGCCTTATGTGGAAAGAAGATAAACAGTCTCAGTTATGGAAGTGGACCACATGTTATACTTAGCACTGAAGGTAGAAAACATTTAGTATGTGAAATAATCAGTTACATAGTCTGTCAGGGTTAACCAAGAATAAAACTGGAGCTATGTTGGTAGATTGCTACTTGGCCAGTCTGTGGGGGTTGGTTGCTCTTCTGGGAATTCTGATCTTGCACCAACAAAGTTCAAAGGCCATCTCCCTCAACGGGATCATAGCGCTATTAAAGTCACTTTACACTAGCTGAGGAACTGGCCCAAAGCATACCATGTTGGTGACATGCTTGGCCTTCCCTCTGGGAAGGAGGAGGTATGCACATTAATTATCAGAACTTTATGAACAGATACAATTTTCCAAATCTAGTGGCCATTGGACTCAAATAGTATATTTTAGTTCAGTGGCCTTCTAAACACCCAACTTTTACAGAGGGAAGAAGGAAGGTTATTTCTCAACACTGGGAGGTAGTAAACAGTGGCAAGAGAATGAATCTATTTTACTTTTGAACATAAAATTGGAAACCAGACTCCAGCATGAAGCTATAAAGTTCATTGGCTGACTAGCGAGGCAGTGCTGATAAAAAAGAGTCTGGACTCAATGACTCCAACCCCTAACATTAAATTTTTCTTTGTTTTTAAATATTTGTTTTCAGTTGGATTTGTCATAAGCATGGATTATGTGCTTATAGCATGTGGCTTTAAGCTTCTGCAATATCATGAATAAAACGACAGATTGTTCACTCTTTTCTCTAAATTGTTTGCGATGTTCCTTTATTTAATGATGGATTATGAATGAAGTGACATACCTTGCTTAGTTTTTTCTAAAAAGGGGGTATTAAAAATTAAAATAAAAATTAGTTAATATGGACTCACTGGACAAAGCCTTTGCCTTGAGTTAATAAAAGGCAAGATAGAATATGTTAACAACAGATGTCAAGGGAAGGTGGAAAGCCAGAGGACGAGTGGAGAGTTGCTTGGTAAACTCTCAACTGTGAAGAATGCTGTGTCCAAGGAAGGGAAAGAATCTAAATGAAGTTCAGGAAATGTCTACTCAAAGTTGCTTCCTATATGGCTTCCCTTATAGAATAGCAAAATTCATACAAATAGGTGGTTTGGATTGGGGAAAATAGCTTTTGTCTGTATTTTCTGATCAGACAGTTGACATAAATTTTAAATAGTTATATTTACTGCCAATTATAGTGTGGGGGGAAGCATTTTCATTCTGCAATAAGGTTAGTGAAACAGTTTTAACTGGTCTTTTGAAATGCCTTCCATTATGTTCATGTGCCACCATTTGTCTTTCAAATAACCTAGGGTTCATATTATGGTGTATTCATGCATAGTTAGACTGAAGAAGGAAGGCTAAATACTGTACAAGGAATAAATTAGCACAATTCCTACACTAGTCTCACTACTTAATTATTCTAATTAATTAGTTTGGAATTGGTGGTGGTGGTATCAAAAACATGCATATGTTGTGCAGATGGTGAAGTTTATGCTTGGGGACATAATGGATACAGCCAGCTTGGGAACGGAACAACCAATCAGGGCATTACTCCTATTCAAGTCGGTACCAACTTGCTAATTAAGAAGGTGATTGAAGTAGCTTGTGGCTCCCATCATTCTATGGCCCTATCATCTGATGGCGACGTAAGTTATGCATTTTCTTTTTCAAATTTTTCAATAAACTTGAAATTCCAGAAAGAAACCAGATTGAGAGCTTTAGAGACTGAAGTCCTTTCTCTCCACAGCAGAGGCACAAAGTAATCTTATCCATGCTGTTCTACCAATGTGCCTCAAACCCAAAGCACCACCTCTCTAGGGGTGAGAGGGATAGTTCGTATCTCCAGGCCAATTTGAATCCTTTTTCCCTAAAGTGATTTGAAGCTATATAGTTTTGAAAGACTTTCTTTTTCAGTGGTATTCCCTCTCTATATAATAGAGAATTCTATCAGAAATGATAGAATCTTTCAAAAGGTACAAATTTAAGGCTGCCATCTGTGTGTGCTGTCATAGCACTTAATATGTGTGCTTTGGGTGGATTGGGTCAGTCCATGGTATCCTTAATGTTTGGTTCTCTTTAATAATGCATTTGATTGCTACATTATTAATTGTTGTGGCAGTTTTATGCTCTATCCACTTTCAAACATATTGAAAGGGGATGGGCATAGTTGGTTTATATCAAATGTCTGCTTTATACTATTTATGTTTATACTATGTATGTTGCCTCTAGAAATGAGTGGATGTAGGCTTGATTTATCCATGTCTGGTTAACTGGAAAGTGTAAATCACATATCTTTATATGTACTACTGACTAGTCAATGTTTCCTTTTTAATGAGTGTAAAAACGGTATTTTTAGACTGTGAGGAATCAGCCCGATCTAATGCTGTTTTAAGACTTCATCTGAATTGTTTGATTCTAAAATCAGCTTAAAATGGTTTAGATGGGGAATTCAAAATCAGCATAATTCTGTCTAGGTACTGGGCCTCCAGAACCATAGTTTCTGAGCACCTCCATGTCTTGTTCTAATATGAAATCATACTACTGCCATTATAACACACAGTAGCATATCAGTGCCTATAATGAGGGGGAGGGAAGGCCAATACAGAAGCTAGTTTTTCAGTGATATGTGCTGCTTTTCAGGGGAGCTAGTACTTAGAAAATATCTTGAGATTTTCACTTCTTTGCCTGGCATAGGATATGAAATTTGGAAGTGTAGTGCAGTAGGTTAGGCAGCAGTGATATGGTCCAAACAAGAGAAGATCAGAAATAGAAAGAAGAGTGTTCTACAAGTGCTAAGAATGAGACCTGAAATGCATATTTTTTAATATAATGTATATTTAAATTGTACTTAACTACACTGATAACCTTTGCATTTTAGACATTTAGTCTGACCTACATTATACTGCATTCTCCTAGTGTTTGACTGAGGCTTTATCGTTACAAGAAATATAATCTTGATTATGCTTAACGTAAGGGAACATTATATGTAAGAGTATTTACTGAAAGAATTGGCTGCAAAAGTACCTGATTTGAATTGCTGGAATTTCAGAAGGACTTTGAAGTGTCACATGATGCTGCTCTAGTGGCATTAAAAGTGATGAGCTCTAGGGCAGATAAAGAAAGGTAGGTGAAGGGCAAACAAGATCATTGGCAATTGCTAAATTGGGAGAATAGTTTAACAGATGAAAAGAGGCAGCTAGTTCATTCTATGGTTTAAAGAGCAGAAGTTGTAATCATAGGTGGCTGTCTTATGTAACAAGAAAACAAGGCTTAAATTTCACATGCCTGTGTTGAGTTGCGAAAAGGAGGGGGGGAAAATGCTTAAATTCACTCCAAATTTAACCTCGAGGAACCTTAAATTTAGAGGCTCACTCTTCCATTATAATTCTGAAAGATAAAACTGGTAAATTGTCTTCTTGAAAATGTATTCATTATAGCTTAACACATAGAGGATGTTAGTTATATGAAGGATACATTTAATACCTTGAAATATGCACCTCCCCAGCCCCTCTGCTACATCAAAAAACCCTCCATACATTCAGTAGATGTTAGTTTTAGATGAAGTAGAATAGTTAATAAAAACAAAGGATGTAATATAGTTAAGGACAAAAAACCTCGTGGGGTTTTTTCCCCTTTTCCCCACACTGTGGTAATGTTATAATATGTGTGACTGGTGCTTTCTCTTGAAGCTTTTCTCCATTTATCTTCTATCCATAGATATCAAAATAGAGGTCAGTTAGCACCAAAGGATATGCAGAATTTATGCAAAGACAGCCTTGGTCTTGCGGTTGCAATCAGCAGCATGTCTGGTAACATCCTTTCCATGAGGGCAAATTTAAAGCAGGACAAAACACTGGACAGTAAACTGTAGGAAATATTCCTACTTTTGCCTCTGGGGATGGACTAGATAGCTCACTAAGAAATAATACGTATTAGAAACTTTAGAGGGGGGTGGAAAGTCTCCTGAAGGAGCATATAGTTCAAGATCTTTTAGGATTTTATGAACACAGCCACCATCTTTCTCAAATTTAGCCATTTTCAATAGCAACAAAAATTCTTGTACAAAACTACCACCAAAACCAATGCTTCCCATTAATGCAATTTGTATCAAGTATCATTGCTGCTAAAACTTGTATGCTCAACTAAAACTTCTTCATTCACAAACTCCCATGGCAGGTCGGGGGGAATAAGGGAACCCCAAGTGCCCTTTAGCCCCTTAGCCACCTGAAACAAGAGACAGCTAAGAAAAGTGAGAAGAGGGGGACTTCTGTAAAGCTGGAAAAGAATCCTTGCCTGCATTCCCCATTATGCTTAACTGTTTTGCAAAGTATTGGAAGAGGCATGTTCAAATTCAGCCCACCATGTTGTGTGTGTCCTACTGCTACCTTTATCTTTTACAATGGAAATATGTCTCCCTTATTTTTGACACAATTTGGATGCTCCTGGTTTGGAATAAGTAATTGGAAAAAGTGCCATGTCTATACATACAGTACCAGATCTAACTCATGATGTTTCTAAATTAAAACAAGTCAGTGATTTGGATTTAGTTGGGGTTGGGCAAGTCCTATTTCTTCAGAAAATCTTAGTAGCAAAGCTAAACATTTTAACTCTAAACTATTAAGATATATATCTCTTTCCATGGATAGGTATATGCCTGGGGCTATAACAACTGTGGTCAGGTTGGATCTGGATCTACAGCAAATCAGCCAACTCCTCGCAAAGTCTCAAATTGTTTACAGACTAAAATGGTGGTCAGTATTGCTTGTGGTCAGACCTCCTCCATGGCTGTAATAGACAATGGTGAGGTAAGCTTTCTCCACTAACCTCATAATATAATACATTGTTGTCTGTTTATGACTGGACAGAAGAGAGAAATGCTGACATGGAGAACACTCCAGTTACGGAAGATACATCAGTAACTACTGTGGAATTGACAGGTTATTGCTTTAAGCTATGTACTGTTTGGTTCCTTGCTGCACATTTAAATTCTCATTATTTCAGGTACGGTTTTGGAGCACATACGTTCTGTTTGTTGTCCTGATTTCAGCTATGCTGCCTTGAATGGAATCTAGGAAGAGAATGAATTTAATTGTTTTTATTCTTCACTGGCTTTTATAAATGTTGTTTTAGCTCTGACACTGGTAGAAGTAAAGGTAAATGAAATGAAAAGGCAGCTTTTTTAACTTGACAGGACTGTAATAATCAAGGATGACAGCCTGCCCCGAACTCACTGCTGATGGAATTTTATGGTCCACAAGAAATGTCTTGGTATAACTATTCAATGGTCACATCTTGAACATGAATAGTAGGAAGTATCTGCTAAGGGAGAGTTAACTGCATACTTTTCCAAGTTATTAACAGGGTTTTTCACTTAACAAAATTCACAGAACGTGTTACTGTTTGACAGAATAGTAACAGAATTGAGTCTCCACCTCCTAGTTACCATTCAGGTGCCTTCTTTGCAGTAAGAAATAATGTCCAGATGAGGCTCAAAGGTTGAGTAATCGGTTTCCGGTCTCTAAAAGATATATTGATCTGTTTGTATTGTAAATTGTTTTCTATTTTTGTAACCTGAGAAAATAGAAAGTCACAGGAGCCAAAAGTCTGCAAACTTCTAATACCTACTTCTATAAGAACATGAGAATGGCCATACGGGGTCAGAGCAATGGTCTATTTAGCCCAGAATCCTGTCTCCTGATAGTGATTGGTGCCAGATAATTCAGAGGATATGAACAGAACAGGGCAATATATCAAGTAACCCATCCCCTGTCATCCAATTCCAGCTTCTGGCAGTTGGAGATTTAGCAACACCCAGAGCATGGGATTGTGTCCCTGACCATCTTGCCATCTTGGCTAATAGCCACTGGTGGACCAATCCTCCATGAAGTTATCTAATTCTTTTTAGACCCAGTTATACTTCTGGTCTTCACAACATCCCTTGGCAATGAGTTCCACAGGTTAACTGTGCATTGTGTGAAGAAGTACTTCCTTATGTTTTGTTTTAAACATGCTGCCTATTAATTTCATTGGGTGGCACCTGGTTCTTGTGTTACCTGAAGTTTCTCCACACCATTGATGATGTTGTAGCCCACTATTATATCCTGTCCTTAGTCATCTCTTTTCTAAGCTAAACAGTCTGTCTTCTTAATCTCTCCGTATATGTAAACTGTTTCATATGCATAATTTTTGTTTCCCTTCTCTGCACCTTTTCCAATTTTAATATCTTTTCTGAGTTGGGATGACCAGAGTTGCATGCTGTATTCAAGATGTGGGCATACCATTGATTTACGTAGTGTCAGTATAATATTTTCTGTCTTCGTATCTATCCCTTTCCTAATGGTTCTTAACATTGTTAGCTTTTTTTGGCAGCCAATGCACATTGAGCAGATATTTTCAGAAAACTACTACTTTTTCTTGAGTGGTAACAGGTAATTTAGATCCCATCATTTTGTCTGCATAGTTGTGATTGTTTTCCACTATACATTACTTTGCATTTATCAGCATTGAACTTCATCAGCCATTTTGTTGTCCAGTAAACTCAGATTTGCAAATCCCTTTGTAACTCTTCACAGTCAGCATTGGATTTAACAACCTTGAGTAATTTTGTATCATCTGCAAACTTTACTCCCTCACTGTTTTTTTCCTTTTTCCAGACCATTTATAAATATATTGTGCAGCACTGATCCTAGTACAGATCCTGGGGGACCCTGCTATTTACCATTCTCTATTGTGAATACTGACCATTTATTCCTATTCTTTGTTTCCTGTCTTTTAACCAGTTAGTGATCCATGAGAGGACCTTCCCTCTTATCCCATGACTTTAAGAGTTTTTGGTTAGGGACCTTATTTCAAAACATCACTAAACATGTACTGTTTAAATGGTTCCACTCCAGCCCTGAAATTTATTATGACTGGCATAACTGATGAGTGATTTTGAGATGCCCATGGCATCAGCATCTTCTTCAGAAGTTAGGTGTCTACCTTTATATCTGGGGTTGAGAATGTTCGCAAGAAAATGAGGTGGAGTTAGTGCTTGATCTATTCTCTTCTTTACTGCCTGCAGTTTAACTTTTCTGGTAAGGTATTTCTTTCTTCAATGTCTCTTGAAGTGCCTTCCAAATTTTGACAGCATCAGCAGTGCAGCAACAATTTCTCTGAAGTTTGTTTAAGGCTATGGATATAGGCTTCAGTATACTGAGCATATTCTCTACATGCCTCTTTAATCCAATGGTAGATACTTTGGATGAGATACTTCCATCTATTTTATCATGGTTTTCTTCATAAAGTTTTATGAGAATAGGCCAGTTCTTAATAAAATTGTTCAAAACAATCAACCACAGAATTTCATCAAACATCTTTAGGGAGAATTAGTTTGGATCCTCATGCTCTCTTCAGTGAAGCTGAAGCAAAATGGTTGTTACAGACTTCAGCAACATTTTCTTTTATCCCTGGAGAAGATGTACTTAAGCCTTTGTCTAAAGGATGCATTAAATGGGCACTGCAGCCATATGTTGTTAAGGAGCATCCTTCCGTTTTTTCTTCTAAGTATCTTCTCATCTTTGCCATGTTTGCAGCATTGTCTGCAATTGACAGTTGAATTTTTGTTCACAGTTTATTACAGCTTTCACTGTCACTTCTTCTAAATATTCTGTTGTGTGGGCATTTCCCGATGTATCTATTGTTTCTGAAAGATATGCAACCCCATCTTCTGTTGTCACACAGGCACATGTTACTGGATCATTGTGTAGATCGCTCCGCCCATCAAGGCTTAAACTGGCAAATTTCCCCTCAGTATTTCTTGCACACTGTTAAAATTCCTTCTCATACACTGTATCTAGCAACCTTCCACCAATGTCTGCTCTACCAGGTGGAGTGTAGCCTGGTCGTAAGGACTCAACCATGTCAATGAAGTTGTTAATAATTGTTAATTGTTAATAATGCGAAAAGGAGAATTTGTGGCATAAATGAACTGAGCAATCTTTTCATCTATGGTGTCTTGTTGGTATTTGCTGGTCCTTACTACAAATCCATCCGTGGTGGTGGTTTTACTGGATGATTGAAATCTTTTGCTTGTTACTAATACTTTGTTGTCTGAAATACGTTTAGTTGCAGCACTGCTGCTAAAAGTACCAACAGATGACTCTGAAGTTGTTGCAGAGAGACAGTCACAGTCAGTCTTATGCTTAAATGGGATCCTGAAACAAAATTAAAAAATTATTTTGAATTCTTCTCAATTCTTCTCATTCTATTATTTAGTTAATCATTTACATTTTTTTCAGCAAGGATGCAGGTCCGATTCCAAATTACCAGGAAAGCTAAGACTGACTGTGCTTAGAGTGCACTTAATTTTGGAATAAGCCCTATAGAACTCACTGGCACTTCTGTTTTTCGAGAAAACAAGTATAGGATGGGGTTCCCTAGAGAAAGCTGAGTTACGCTGAAGTAAAATAGGGAATAGACTTATAGCATCACCATTATGTTCTGTGGCCATGATGTTCCAAAATAAGGGGCATGTATTATGTAATATAAAATAAGAAAATGACACCCAGTGGCAACTGGCAACTCTAAATTTCTCTTACTGCAGCTTTCTGTACCATATACTTGGGTGATAGATTCTAAACCTAGTTAACCAATTAAACAAGCCATAAAGATTCACTAAGCTAAACTACACCCCCCCCCCCCAGATTCCCTCCTCCTCCCTCCCCCCCAGCCACATCCAACATAGCAAATAGCTTGGGAATTTACTTGTTAAATCACACTTATACTAAAAGGCATAGAGAGAGTCTTAAAGAATGATGCATTGCAAAGTGAATTATTTAAGTTACTAACCAGTTGATCCACATTGTTCTTCAGACATATCCACATCATTTTCTCTCAATAAGCAGTTTTTCATTACGATATTTCATTCTTGCAAGTAGGCCCTGCATCTCCTTCTTGCACTGCTTACACTCGACACATTTTCCTTTTTTACAAAACATTCCCAGATAGGGTCTCTTTTATGCCCAGAAGCCATGACAGTTTTTCTGTGACAAAAGTGTAGTGGAATATAGGAAGTTGTGCGTGTACTGAATAATGTCTTCACTTTTTCTTTCCGGTCCACTCCATTGTTCCTTTCTACTTTGCCTCTGTCCTTTGTCTCTCTGTCTTTAAGATAATGTCTTAACTAACTTCTCTGCCTTGCTTGGCTCAGCTCCATCACCACATAAGCACAGAACAACAGTCCTATCCAGCCTGTGTCTGTCTTTGCACATGTGACTTTAGTCTGCTAAGAAACAGAAACTGAAATCCCAGAACTTTCAAGAAGCAAGAGCTGGTAGTTAGGCTGGACAGACTAGAGCCATTAATTCATTTTTATGAGACTATAAGTATAGGTTTAGCATGTTTGTGATGAGATTTAATTGTAACATTTTTTTTAAATGAGAGAAATTTAGTATTTTATTGATTTAAAAAAAAAATCCAATTTAAATTTAAAAAATCCAATTTTTTAAATTTTTTTTTAGTTTTTAAAAATCATTGATTTTTATTCACTCTGGACTTCCAGGACTAGCTGCTCCAAGAAGCTGTCATTAGTTGTCTAGAAATTTCATTTCTGCCTCCCTCAGGTGATGTATACCCAGTTAATATGAGGATAGCTGAAATCCTCCATTATTACTGTGTTTTCTGTTTTTGTAGCCTCTCTAATCTCCCAGAGCTCTTCACAATCACTGTCACCACCCTGATCAGATGGTCAACAGACTATTCCTACAGCTGTATTCTTATTGTTCAAGCATGGAATTTCTATCCGTAGAGATTCTATGGAACAGTTTCCTTCATTTTAGATTTTTACTCTATTTGATTTGATTTCACATTTAATGTCACTCTCCCGCCTGCATAATGTATTGTCATTCCTGTATATTTTGTACCTTGTTATTACTGTGTCCCATTAATTATTATCATTCCAACAAGTTCCTGTGATGCCTGTTAATCAATGTCTTCATTTAATAACAGGCATCCAAGGTCACCCATCTTAGTATTTAGACTTTTTACATTTATATACAAACACTTAGATAAATTTTATATTTAGTTGTGTGCCTTCATGTGATATAACTGAATGGGACTCTCTCACTTGACTGTTTTTTACTTCAGTTCCTACTTATACTTTATCAACTTTTATTCTTGCATCTTTACTAGGATATAGACTATCCTTGAATAAAACCTTCCCATGAGATGTCTGTCTGAACCACGTACTCCTCCTTTCCCCCAGCTTTTTTATGGAGTGCATTTCATCAATAGCTTTGAAAGTACCTAAATAATACCTATCTGTGCTTCAGCACTTGAAGTTTACAAAGTGCTTTACAGACATTAGTAAATGCTCACAACAGCTCTTCCCACAGTTTTATATAGAATTCTTCTTAATTGAATCATTAAAATGTAGGGCTGGAAGGGACCTCGAGAAGTCAAGTCTGGCCACTTGTGCTATGTCAGGATCAACTCAACTAGACCAGTGGTTCTCAACCAGGGGTTCCTGTATCCCTGCAGGTACGCAGAGGTCTTCCAGGGCTACATCAACTCATCTAGATACTTGCCTAGTTTTATAAGAGGCTACATAAAAAGCAAGGGTATGCAAGACAAATCAGACTCCTGAAAGGCGTATGGTAGTCCTACAAAGGCTGAGAGCCACTGATCTAGACCATCCCGGACAAGACCATCCCTATCCAACCTTTTTTTCCAAAACTTTCAGGGATGGGGATTCCACAGCCTCCCTTGGAAACCTATTCCTGAGTTTAACTACCCTTACAGTTTGAAAGTTTTCCCTAATATGTAACCCACATCTCCCTTGCTGCAGATTAGGCATCTTACTTCTCATCCTACCTGCAGTGGACAAGGAGAACAATTGATCAGCATCTTCTTTATAACAGCCCTTAACATATTTGAATTATCAGGTTCTCCCTCAGTCTTCTTTTCTCAAAGACTAAACATGCTCAGTATTTCTAATCTTTCCTAATAGGTCTGGTTTTCTAAAGCTCTTATCATTTTTGTTGCTCTCCTCTGGCTGCACTCCAATTTGTCTGCATCTTTCCTAAAGTGCGGCACCCAGAATTGGACACAGTACTCTAGCTGAGGCCTTTACCAATGCTGAGTAGAATTACCTCCTGTGTCTTTCATACAAAATTCCCGAGGGAATTCTGCACCAAAAAATTAAAAGTTCCATGGGAAAAAAAAATCTGTGCACAATATTTTAAAATTCTGCAAATTTCGTTTGTCAGTAAATAAGTGTGGAGGCTCTAGCATGGCCATGGAGGGCACAAGCCACTGGCTGCACAGAGGTGAGAGAGCACCCTGCAAGCCCCTCCTCTCCCTCCCTTCCACTCCACCCCCCCCAGGATAGGGACTCAGCAGTGAGGCTGCATCCAACCCTGACACAGCTCAAGGGCAGGCCCAGAAATACCTCAGGGCCCAGCCCCTCTGCTCCAGGTGTGGGCAGGCAGGCTCAGCTTGGCAGGATCCAAGTGTGGAGAGGCCTTAGTCGGGGAGATCCAGATGTGGGGCAAGAGGATTGTGTGTGGGGCAATCTGGGTGCAGGGGCTCGGTGAGGGATCTGGATGCATGGGCTTATTGGGCAGTTCTGGGTGCAGGGGCAATGGGGGTCTGCAGGGGGGGCCAGGTGAAGATAGATGGAGTTTGGCATGGAGGTCTGGGGGAGATGGGCTTGGGGAGGGCTGGGTGCTTGTGCAGTGGGGGTCCTGCTGCAACTGGTTGAGGGTCCAGATGTGTGAGGGGAGAGGCGGAGGGGCTCATTGGGGCAGTCCAGGTGGGTGGGGCTTGTTGGAGTAGGGGTTTGATGGGCCTGCTTAACAGGGAAGCCCCAGCTGACATTGCCAAGGGGATGCTGCATGCCAGCCTCCTGCCCCGCCCCCATCCCCTTCATGCCCCATAGCCCTCTACCCCATCCCCCTTCCTTCCTCAACTCCCGCCCCACTGTGGGCACTCATCCTTGTACAGAAAACAGAATGCCTCCACGCACACACAGAAGGGGAGAACAACCTGCACTAGGACCCAGGAGGTGATGTCCAGCTGCAGAGTCAGCTAACTAAGCGACACCCTCCCTCATCAGGCAGCTCTGTGCTTGCAGAAATGGGGGGGATGGCCAGTGGCATGCAACCCTGTATGTTCCCCCCATGCCTCACCTCTGTTTAGAGGGGAGCAATGTCCCCTGCTCCCCCCAAACTACACCCATGAGCATCCCCAGTTCTGCCCCCACGGTGATTTACCTTTTTGCCGGCTGCTTTGGGCTGGAAATGATGTACTCACACTGCTGAGGAGGGGTGAGTGACCACTCTTGCAGCTTCCCTTTGCTTCCCTGTCATTTTCTGCAGGGAAGCAAAAAAATCTGTGTGGGACATGAATTCTGCACACACGCAGTGGCACAGAACTCCGCCAGAAGTAATACTGCACTCCTCTTAATAAACCCAAGAATATTAGCCTTTTTTGCAGCTGCATCACATTGACTCATATTCAATTAGTGGTCTTCAATAACCCCCAGATCCTTTTCAGCAGGACTGCCACCTAGCTGGTTATTCCCCTTTCTGTAGTTGTGCATTTGATTTTTACAGTGTACTACTTTGCACTTTTTTCTTGAATTTCATCGTGTTGAATTCAGACCAATTCTCCAATTTGTCAAGGTCATTTTGAATTTTAAACCTGTCCTCCAAAGTGCTTGCCACCCCTCCCAGTTTGGTGTCATCTGCAGATTTCATAAGCTTACTCTCCACTCCATTATCCAAGTCATTAATGAAAATATTGAATGGTACCGAACCCAGGACTGATCCCTGCAGGGCCCCACTAGATGCTTTTCTAATCTGACATCAAACTATTGATAACTGTTCTTCAAGTAGTCTTTCAACCAGTTGTGCACCTACCTAATATTTTCCCATATTTCCCTAGTTTGAAAATGTCATGTGGGACAAAATCAATACATCCCATCTATTGTTTTCCTCCCCTATCCACCAGGCCAGTAACCCTATTAAAAAAGGAAATTAAGTTGGTTTGGCATGATTTGTTCTCGAGAAATCCATGCTGGTTATTCCTTATAACCCTATTATGCTCCAGGTGCTTACAAATTGGTTGTGTAACAACTTGTTTTGGTATTTTTCCAGATATGGAATATGCTTTCTTCAATGTAACTTGTGGTCTTTCTGGTTACAAAAATTGCATTGATATATATGTTTTCCTGTGTCTGTAGCTAAAGGATTGAAACAACCACACCAAGTATACATTTACTTATTCATCTCAAATAGGGTATTAAATGTGAAGCTTTATTATGATAATCTAAAAGCTAGCACAGTAAAACTTCCATTTAATACAGTGGTCCTGTGTACTTTACCACACCATGCAACCCCATCAGCTGAAAGTGAGTTATGTCTCCTGAGAGTTGTTCTAGTGTTGTCTAACTCTACTTGGTGTTCTCTAAAAAGTTTGTAATGCAGCCTCACTAGAAGCAGCCAGTTGGGTATCTGTTTATCTTTGCTTCAGATACCCCAGTCCCAGAGCACAGCATAACCAACTGAAGGACAGGGCTGTTAGGACCCTGAGTCTTTCCAATTTTTTAGTTTTCCCTAGACACCTGTGGATAATTGGGTTGCACTCTACTTGTTATGTTCTGATATGTCCATTCTAATGAAGGCTTGGAGTAAAGTGGCAAGTTCTGAACAGTGAAGTGATGGACTACTCTGCCGATGGACATATCTTAAGTTGATCCATTGAGCAAGATGATTGCTTTACAGTTCTGTCAAATATTAGACCAGTACAGTATTCTGTTCTAATATTATAATTATCATATTCTGAAAAATATTAGACCAGCACAGTAAGACTTGCAGGATTTTATAGAATTGTATGTCTTCTTTGAAAGTAGATCAGTACACTAAAGGCAGGCATCTTTTAAAGAGCCAACTTTCTTTTAAAACATAGCAGAATCACATGGAGAATAGAGAATTGGAGAAATTACCAAATAAATATAATATGCCCGCATCTACAGTCCCCTTCTCCTTATTAGGTTTGTAAAGGTTTGATGTTATCTCAAGAGACTTTCTCTACAGACTTCTGTTGTCTCTGGTTACAACTCATATTTCTATATTCCTACAAACATAACATGTAGCTTAATCTTTGTTTTCTTAAATTAGGTGTATGGCTGGGGTTACAATGGTAATGGTCAGCTTGGTCTGGGAAACAATGGCAATCAACTCACACCTTGTAGAGTGGCTACATTACATGGTGTGTGTGTACTTCAGGTAAGTTCAAAGTAGAGGTAAATAGTGCATTAATATTATATATGTCTCCAAAAATTTCACCTAATCTGAGTCAAAAGCATGTTTCTAAATTCAGGATTTCAGTGTTTTAGTTGTTGGACTCCTATAAAAATCTATTAAAGCTGAAAGATTGTGGACAATGTGTGTAATGCTTGCTTTTGCATAGCCTGATGAATGTTTCAAAATGTTTCATAGCTGAATAATTTAAGTAAACTCTGTGTATAGTATGTCATGCAGATACTATCTCTGTATATTGTGGGGCATGGTGAAGTGGGGTATAGTGGGCAAATGTGTAAAGAATGATCAAAAACAAGGAAACTAAGAGATTCAAAAGGTAGGATTTGCTTGAATATGCTAACTAGGTGGTGGGCTAGGAGTGAGGCTAGCGAGAAGCGTCTTATGGTGAAAGCATAGGGGTAGGAGTCAGGAGATCTGGATTCTAGTCAGGACTGTCTCAGGCTTCTTGTATGACTTAAGTTGAGAACCACTGACTTAACCTATTTACCATTGTGGGCCACATATGCAGCTCTCTCTGCATTATGTGGGACACAGACTCTTTCTCTACCTGCATGGCCTGTATGGCCCTGAGGATGTCACAAGGGCAGCAGCTATGTGCTGATTGAGCCACAAGAGGGCTGTGGGTTGAGAACCACTGGGTTAAGTGGTTGTGTGTCCCACCCAATTCACTTCTCCATCTCTGTAATACATAAAAATTTCCCTTACAGGGCTGTTCAAGCCTCAACTCATTAGTTTGTAAAGCACTTGGAGATCTTGAGATGAAAAGTTCTATGTCAGGGGTTCTCACACTGGGGGTTGGGACCCCTCAAAGTGTCGTGACGTTATAATGGGGGGCCGGGAGGGGGTTGTGAGCTGTCAGCCCCCACACATGCCAGGGCTGTGGCTGTAAGTGATATACATGGCTGACAGCCGGAGCCCTTCAGAGCTGGGTGGCCGGAGAGCAGTGGCTGCTGCCAGGTGCTCTGAAGGCAGTGCCACCTCCAGCAGCAGTGCAGAAGTAAGGATGGCATGCCATGAGGGAGGTGTCCACTTTTGGGATATGGGGGGTGTCCACTTTTGGGGTGGTGGTCATCACAGCCTGAAATATTTTCAGAGCGGTCCTAGCAAAAAAAAGTTTGAGAACCCCTGTTCTATGTAGCTGTCAAGTGTGAAAGATTTGGCTGTTTCTGGAGGAATTACTGAAGTTTGTAACTTAGCCATCAGGGAGACTATAAAGGGATTCTACAAAGTAGTTCAAGGTTAAAAACCTAGGACAAATCGTTTAGCTGTTATGGACAAAGAATATTACTAGATTTTTTTAAAATTATACTTATTAAATGAAGAATTGCAGTAAACAGTGAAGAATAATGAGTGAAGACTAAATTACCAGGGTGGGGGTTTTCTAGCACTTACTGCTAATGTATTTTGTGTTAGCTTTTAAGTATCAGGAAATAGCAGTTTCTGGTGCTAAATGGAGAACGTTGGAGGTATTAACGTACTTCAGACAGATTAATGTAATTAATGTAGTAATTTGTCTTCCCCTATTTGTTTCTCTTTAGTAGTAATCCTTGTAAATTTACTTCTAGATTGCCTGTGGCTATGCGCACACACTAGCACTAACAGATGAGGGTTTGCTCTATTCCTGGGGAGCTAACACTTATGGGCAGCTGGGAACTGGCAATAAAAGTAACCAGCTAAGCCCAACACAGATCATGATGGAAAAGGAAAGGTAATGTTGCTGCAGCTAACATATTTTTAAATTTGGTTGTGTCTGCATGCATTATGAAGTCCGTTTGTATCTCTCGAAAGGTGTGTGTCTTGCTTTATGGATACTTGTTCCTACTGTTTGTTAGCCTTGTACTATACCATACTCTTATCCTACTTCTTTCTCTAAATTCTAAGCAGATGCTTTTGGTATCTGTAATGGCTCTTATGCTAACCTTTGAAAGTATGTATTTTATATACATATCTGGTGCAGAAATGTAATGGACAAGGAGGCCAGATGTTAATTTCAACAACGCATTCCACCTATGACCCTCTAATCCAGGGGTGGGGAACCTTTTTTGTGCCAAGGGCCTGATGAGTGTCCACTGCCGAATGCCCCCCCCCCCCCCCCCGAAAAGGAGCAAAAGGCGGCAGGGTTTCGGTGGCAGGCACTGCGCCCCCCGCCGCGCCGCCGCCGCCGAACCCCCCCCCCCCCCCCCCCCCCCCGCTGAATGGGTCCGCGGGCCAGACCAAATGATTTCGTGGGCCTTATACAGCCCACGGGCCGAACGTTCCCCACCCCTGCTCTAATCAAAGATTTTGGATTACATGTGCCAAGTTGTTCTACTATATCGATGCCTACATTAAAAAAAAAAAAATGCCTGGTACATAACAATTCACTAGGAACGACAGCTCTCTTAAGAGATTCGATAGTCAATAGCCAACAGTGTGTTCTGTAAGCTCCTTAAAAGTCAAAGTGCTTCAGAGTTATGTCAATTTTTAATAAGTGATTTTTGTCATTCTACTCAGTTCTGTTTGTGCAGTTATCTAATGGGCAAAACAGTAGTCATCTGGCTGCCTTTTCTTTTATACAGCTAAATCTTCCATTTGGGAAACCAAAGCCATTCATAAGATGTCTTTGCATCTTTTAAATTTGAGGTGACAAAGCTTCTCAGTACTGAGCCTGCTTAAAGTTTAACAAAACTAAAGTTGGTAGAAAATAGTGTGTTTGTGAAGGAATTCTTTAAGTGATAAAGAATCAGAAACAAATTGGATGATAAAGGAAGAGCAACACTGGTGGAAGGAAATATAAGAGGACAGAATACATGGGTTTTATTTTCTCTTTAATAGTGGTTCAAGTGAGGTGCATTGAGAACTTACATTCAGAACTGATCATGTCTTCAGGCATGGAATTTTTTTTAAGTCTTCATTTCAGAAATATGAAGCAGATGGATAATGCCTTGTTAAAGATAAAATGGAAAAAAATGTTCCAGAAAAAACTATTTGTGGTGCTAAATTCAAATGACTCTACCCTCCCCTATTGAACTTACTTGACTAGGCATTCTTGGAGTCAGTGTCTATCTGACAGTTTTATCTGGTGGGATACATTTTAATGCTTGCTGCTCCTGTTGTCTCTACTATCCAATTTGCCATCTACGCTAAATGCTACTCCAAAATATAGGCTGCTAGCAGTGCCGTGCTGTCCTGAGGAATAAGTATGGTGTATCATTGAATTTGGAGTGCACATTCAAGGTGAAGCACAATAGCTTAAAAGGAAGTTTGAGGTAACCTGGAGATGCAGCCTTGAAGGAAAGAGACCTGAATTTGAGTGCAGATGTCCACCAGGTAAAGGACCTCTATTTATCAAAGAAAGAAAAGGGTTATGTGCTGTTGATGTGCTTAGTGCTCCACAAGACACAGACCACCTTTGACCATAGGAGCTTTATTCTAGAACGTGGGCACAGATGAGGCAAGACAAACTGGAAAATTAGAGTAATGTCAGTATTGGTGAAGTCAAGTTGGGTAAATGTAGGTAATTCAGGCCACAGTGGAGTTATGCATGGATTTGAAATCAAGGAGGATTGTGTCCTCATAAGGAGAGGAAGAGTTACCAACAGAACTTTTTTTAATGATTTTAATGTTGAGAATCTCTTGTGTTGATGGCTGGGATCTGATGGGCAATCCTGGTAGAGATGAGATTATAGTAGTGGTATCATGGGAGATGACTTGAGAATAGTAATTCCTGAGTGAAAAGAGGCAGGATGCTGAATTGCTGGAGATACCAGCTAGGAATCCCATGGAATGTTCCAAAACCTTGGTGACTGACTGGTCTTAATACTAGTTTAAAGTAAAAACAATGATTGTGTAAAATATTCCTCCTGTTTTCTTTTTAAAGTAGGATTTACCAATGAAAGTATTAAAATTAGGGATGATTTACCACCTAATATTCTATGATGAAAGACAAACTTTGCACGATAATCAGATATTTGTGTTACTCCTAGATTGTCATATTGGGAAACTGGCTTTTGATATAAAGAAGAAAAACTGCCAGAAAACATGAGAAATTAAGCTTTATTGGAAGGTATATATTTGTTTCAGTCTGTGCTCCTCTGCCAGGGTGGATTGATTTAAATCAATGATTTAAATCACCAAGAGAGAATCATTGATTTAAATCAAGTTTCCCACTGATACTACTTCACATATTTCTTAAACAATGGTGCAAATCTGATCACTAAAACATGTTAATTTACAACTCAATACAGCATTTTACAACATCTAGGAGGGTATACTTTGTGTAATTTTTTAGATAACTTTAGGACATAGTATATAATACTCATTACCTGTGTCAAGCTGCAGAGGCAGCATCAGTACATTAGGAATGGTAAGAACTAAATCACACACACAAACACAATAGCAGTTATATTTTATTAAACTAAACCTTAAATATTACATAAATGTTTCACATTTGCAATTGCAGCAGTCTCCTGAGTTGCTGGCTGATGGCTGTCCTTAAACTATTTTTTTTAATTTTCTAATTTTATTAACTCTAACAGACAAGTCATCACAACACTAAACATATGCTGTCCTTAAAACTTCTACAACTAGCTCTCATCTTCCTACTGTCACTTTTATTCATAGATGGAAACAGAAATATGAGTTCTCATGCTTTTTCAACTCCCAGGCGATTTCTTAGCTTTGAGTGAACAATACCAAACGATGAAAATATTCTCTCTGTCTGCAGAAGAAGCTACTGCTGTGAAAAGTTGGCTTAGCAACTAAAGGAACTCTGTTTCAAGGTGCCTGGCTAATGATTTCCACCAGTTCAGGGGAGTGACTTTGTTCAAAACATCGTCAGTAAACGTGTACTTGATACGTTTTCCTTTTTTTACTCAGGGAAGGAATTTCTTCAAAATATTCCCAGATAGGGTCTCTTTTACACCCAGAAGCCATGACAGTTTTTCTGTGGCAAAAGTGGGAGTGGGGGGGGGGAATATAGGAAGCTGTGTGCGTACTGAATAATGTCTTCCCTTTTTCCTTCCAGTCCACTCCACTGTTCCTTTCTACTCTGCCTCCATCCTCTGTCTCTTTGTCCTTAAGACAGTGTCTTAACTAACTCCTCTGCCTTGCTTGGCCCAGCTCCACCACCACATAAACACAGAACAACAACAGTCCTATCCAGCCTGTATCTTTCTTTGCACATGTGACTTTAGTCTGCTGAGGAACAGAAAGTGAAAGTCCAGAACTTTTGAGAAGCAAGAGCTGGTAGTTAAGCTGGACAGACTAGAGCCATGAATTCATTTTTGAGACTGTAAGTGTAGGTTTAGCATGTTTGTGATGAGATTTAATTGTAACTGTTGTTTTTTAAACGAGAGAGAAATGTAGTGTTTTATCGATTTTAAAAAAAAAATCCAATTTAAATACAAAAAAGATGTTTTTGATTTTTATGGTTTTTTTAAAATCATTGTTTTTTATCCACCCTGTCCTCTGCTGACTAAGTGGAAAAAACCTGAAACCCTGTTATGCGTATTTTTAACATGGGAAAAACAAGACCTAGCTCTTACTTTTAAAATAACTCTAGAACTTCCCTGCAACTTTTCATTTCTTTGGCATTGTTCACCAGCTGAAGAGAGATTCTGGATACATCCTTGCAATTTTTTTTAATGGGAATGTGATTCTTCTTTGTTCATATGCAACCACTTCAGATAACAGGTTAGGGACTATTTGAGCAAAGGAAGAACAGAATAGACAAGTGTACAGCTGCAGATCTTGTAAACACTGTGCACATAGTATTTTTACTGTAAAATGATTGGGTTTTTTTAAATGTGGTTATTGAATTGTGTGAATATTTAAAATAGTCCTGTCGATTTATTTGCCAAACAGACTTGAAACACTGGGGAGGTACTAAAAACAAAATGTGATGCCATAAATATAGGCATATATTATGTATGGCAGGCTGTGTCTCTGTCTAAATACAAGAGCACATCTAAAGAGGAACTGGGAGATTCCTTAATGAAGGATTTTAAATACTTGCTTAAAAAAGGTATTTTCACTGCACTGGTACTAATTTAAAATGAAAGTACTATCTCATAAAAGTACTGTTTGAAGACAGAAGGTTGGGAACATGCACCATTAATTTGGGAATAGCTTTCCAGGCTACTTCCCAAATCTTGTTTTGTTACAAAATATAGGTGTTGTAATTTCTTCATACACATACACAAAACTGAGGATAAGTATTGCAATATCTGGTGATGTCTATTTGTTTTAGAAATCTCTGCCTGTTAAGGGCCTATGGTGGGTGAAGCATGAAGAATGTCTGATGAAAGACTTTTGTGAATGTCATTTTCTGTAAATGTCACTGTAATCTGATATTGCATTTTCTTATGTCTTTGTAATTTAATACTGAATCTGCTTATGTGAAGGTTGTTCTCTTCAGTTTGAATTGATAACTAGTCAAAAGAAAACACAGGACTCCAGATAGAGGGGAAAATAGAAAATATGCTAACACAATTAGGTGGTCTTTAATTTTATACTTCTGTGATTTTAAAATATAAATATATGTGGTAGACAAACTGTACGTTTTCTTTTGATTTTCTATGCACAGGGTTGTAGAGATTGCAGCCTGCCACTCTTCACATACTTCTGCTGCCAAGACCCAGGGTGGCCAGGTGTACATGTGGGGCCAGTGCCGTGGCCAGTCTGTAATTCTTCCTCACCTCTCTCACTTCACCTGCACGGATGATGTGTTTGCTTGCTTTTCTACGCCTGCTGTGATGTGGCGCCTTCTCTCAGTAGGTGAGAGCAAGCTGGGACGTGTTATGCAGTGCTAAAGCCAAAATATCTGATGCTTGTCTGGAACAGATTTCTCATTTAATTATAAATATTTGCACTTTCTGAAAATGTGCTTTCATATAGAATCCATATATTATATGGGGCGGTAGTACCACTATAGTGAAGGGTGAAACTAGCTTACTGTTAGGCAATCAGTATTTAAGTGCTCTAAAATCCATTTCATGTACACTACTGGACTGCTAGAAATCCTCCATGGGAAAAATAAAATAGACCACTGTGATTCTCTGTTTGCATGACTCACAACTCATCATAGAAACAAAGGATCTGTGATTGTTTTGGGTGCAGATGCACTTCTCATACCATACCATGAGCAGTGGCAATCTGCTGCCAGTAATCTGTGCCAGCCAGTATAGCTGTTACTAATGCAGTGAAGGGTATTTGGAGTGCACTCAGATGAATAAGATAATACTATTGTGAGAGACAGCACACCACATAAAATGACCCATTTAATCATTCTTCAATCTTCTTGTTATAGGGCAGCCTTGACTGAAACTTTCTTGCAATATGTCCCTGGGGGTTCTTGCCAGTTCTCGGGGGCGAGTGGCCAGAATTAAGGTTACTAAGCTCATAGTTAGGTTTTCTATAATGCCACAAGTCTCTGAAAGCTTGTGCTACCACTGACTGTTGCACATTTTTATAGGTAAATAGGGGACTTTTAATCCAATGGTGGCAGAACCTCAATAGATGTGCGTAGGGGAGGTGGGCAGGAGGCCCCACCCCTTGGCCAGGCCAGAATGGAAGCCAGAGCCGGGCAATGATAAGAACAGCCCAGAGAACCTGGGTCGCTATGGGGAGCCCTAGACCTTCTGCCTGCTCTGAGCAGGGGGCTGGGGGGCCTGAGAGTAGCCCCTGGCCTGTGTCCCATCCCCCTTCTCCCCCTGGGCATACAGCCCAGGGAAGGTGGAGGGTCCGGGGCTCCCCATAGTGGCTTGAGCTCTTCAGGCAGCTCTTAGCACAGCCCAGCTCTGGCTTCCAGCCTGGCCAGGGGTGGAACCTTGAGGGGAAGAGAAGGAGCAGGGGTGGGGGCCTCATGGCAAGAAGGAGCTAAGGGCTGCCCCAGCCCCCCACCGGGAAGAGGATGGTGCTGTGGGCAGGGGCTGCGCTTTGTAGTGGGGGAGCTGATCATCTTATCAGCTCCCCTGCTGCACAGCACAGCCCCTGCCAGTTGCTCCATGCTTGTCTAAGACTTGCAGTTTTGGGGGGCAGCATGGGCCCCTGCCCCTCAAACTATGCCCATATTAAAAAATGTGGGGCCATGGCCCCCCGCTTCCAGTGCCCCTGCTTCAATCCCCAGAGCTATCAATCAAGCAACTTTCACGAATGCTAACATTACTTTTTAGAACAACCCCAAAAAACTTAATCTAACTTTTTTTTTTTAATCATTTTTTTAGAGAGCAATGTCAGCATGGGAACCACAAGTTCATAATACATTAGAGAGGACACTTTTTTTTTTCCATAGCTGGGTCTGATGTACTGCACTTCCTAGCAGGAAGGTTAATCTACTTTTTCCATATCTGCATAGGATCCATCCAAATGCAGAGGAAACTCAGTTTGGGAGATTATTCAAGTGGGCAGCTTTTAAGTTTTCCAAAATTACTGGGAGAGGTGTTATATCCTTGGTAGCAGTTGAGAGACTGTTGTACAACCTCACTTTTTGTGACACACTTATTGGGTGTTGTGCTCTCATAATTGGCTCAAAAATGAGTGCTGACAACATGGAATCCCAGCCAGGATTACCAACATAGATCTACCAAATATTTACTTCCTAATCATGTAGTTATCCAATAACCATCTTTTTTTATTGACTAACCAGTTTATTAAGCCACTCTTCAAATTTATGTATTAAGCAGAATGTATTTTGTTTTCAAAACCTTTCTTGGTTTTTTTCAGAGCATGAAGATGCCTTAACAGTAGCTGAGTCTCTGAAGAAAGAGTTTGACAGTCCAGAAACCTCAGACCTGAAATTCCACATAGATGGAAAATACATCCATGTTCATAAAGCTGTTCTAAAAATCAGGTAGTGTTCATATTTCATGGCTTCTTGGTCAGCAGTCCAGCTACTGCATGTAGAGCAATCTGTTAACTTGGCCTCCTCTAAGAGAGTTCCATCTGCAGTGCTTTCAAAAGCTAAGGCATACTTAGTCTTTTTAGGACTGTTCACTGTTATTTAAATTGTTTAAGCTTGTATTTTGGACTGCTTGGAAGGATGAGGCTGACAAAGTTAACACAATAAGATATTTAGCAATAAGAGGATTTGTCTCATTCAGTGCATTGATGTCTTTATTTTTCATGGGCCACTGGAAATTTCTCAGGTAGTATTACCATATAGTTAACTAGATCTTTTAAAAACAAAGATAAGTGACTACATATTAATTGCATTGACTGAGTACACATGAATGAGACATTATTTTTACATTTTATTTCTCTAAGTGTAACTTACAAGAACAATATTGTTAAATACTAAATTTTGAGATGGAACTGAACCAAAATACCAGTTCTTAACATCTTCTGTGTCTAGATCAGAGTCTAGCTCAAGGGCCTATTTCTTTATTTAAAAAATTACTGAAGCCCTTTATTAAATTCCATGTGTACAAAACTTAATTCTTTATTTCAAATTCTCATCTGTTGTAGCATTTGCAAAATAACTGCTTTATTTTCTTGATGCACAAATATTACTCACATTTGATGTACAGCAGTATTGAGAGCATGCCCTTCTAGTATTTACAATAAACTAAGATCTCTAAATACAAATGTCATTAGAGAAAATGAAGGGACGCGTCATTTCAGATGGTCTCTAATATATTGTTCATATATCGCATCATCATGGTATGCTAGATACATCTTTTTGCTTTCCTGTTCTAGATGTGAACACTTCAGAACCATGTTCCAGTCATATTGGAACGAGGACATGAAGGAGGTGATAGAAATAGATCAGTTTTCTTACCCAGTGTATCGTGCCTTTCTTGAGTACCTATATACAGACAACGTTGATCTGCCACCTGAAGATGCTATAGGTAGCACAGCGTTTTTTGGCCGAATTACATGATAAATCCAGTGTCTTGATAAACCAACAAAAAATGGGGAATAAATGGTGCATGTACAGTCCTAAAACCATATGATCAAGACACTATATGATCAGTTTCATTGGTGATTACTTTAGTTGTGCTTTAAAAGTAAACTCTATTAATTTGCTACAGAAATAGTGCTGTGTGACTGACTAAATTGCTGGAGAGTAAGAGTTAGAGGAGGTGTTAAATCCCTCTTCTGAAGTAAGCATTCACACCTTTTTGCTAAACTGAATCAATTTATTCTTTAAATGACCAAGAAAAAACTCAATCCATATAATGGGGGAATTTTTACACAGCACAGTGGACATGCTCTGAGTTAAACTAAACTCTAGCTTTTATAGTAACAGTTTTGCACTTGATACTTTCCCTTTCTGTAACCAGGGTCCCTATCTTGCAAGTACTTACATACGTACTTATATTTTATGCACATATGTAGTCCCACTGATGTCAATGGAACCACTCGTGCTTTGGGATAAGCTCCTGTGTAAGTGTTAGCAAGCTGGGACTTAAAGTAGTGGAAAAGACTTCTATTTCTTCTTGTATGTCGGTAAAGATGATTTTCTGAATAATACCCAATTTAATTTGTATATGGTGTTGTGTGTATGGGTATGTCTACACTGCTGCTGGGATTGTGCTTCCCAGCCTGGGTAGATAAAGACATGCACTAGCTCCACTCAAGCTTGTACTCTAAGAAAAGCAGTTTGGATGTTGTGACCCCAGCTGATGGATGGGCTAGCCACTTAGGTTTGGATTTGCTCAACCCCTTGTTCCATATATGAGTGATTTGGACTGAGTCAACATCCACACTGCTATTTTTAGTGTGCTGGCTGAAGTGGAGCTAGCACATGTCTATTCCGTCTGGTAGGCGTGGTCTCAGCTGCAGTGCAGACATACCCGTACTTCACATAGAATAAAGACACTGTTTGGAGCTTGCATTGATACTGTAAAAGCAGAGATTAGAAGTGGCTAATATAATGGAATTTTAATTTTCAGGACTTTTGGATTTGGCTACATCTTACTGTGAAAACAGATTGAAAAAACTGTGCCAACACATTATCAAGAGAGGAATTACTGTGGAAAATGCATTTTCATTGCTCTCTGCTGCTGTCAGATATGATGCAGAGGTAAACTTCTAAAGATTAAACTCACTAAAAAGACTACCTCTTTTTGACCAGAACCATGGAGCATAGCACACAGCTTTCTTTTATCTGTAAAAATACCTCTCCATTTTGATTGAGGGGAAAATTGCTCATTGCATTGAGAATTTGAGCAATAGGATTCTGGTGCTGTTCCTTGGACTTCGTAGTAAGTCTGTTCAGAGTGAAAGCCATATCTTTGTATTAAACTTCTAGTAGGAAAAATTAACCAGCATGTTATATATATGCAAGGATTATTATAATCAAGCCACAGGCTGAGGCACAATATAAATAACTTTCATGTTGTCTAGTTCATGGTAGCCATTTTATGCTGTTTTGCCTAACTTCATAATGCATTGCTCCATGTTATCTGGAATAAATCCTGTGCTGAAAACTTTCTTGAGGCTGAAATATTACCTTGCAAATAAAAGACAGGTTTTAAAAAGAAAGCAAAAAAATATATGGAGATTCTAAAAGTCCTCCTGATTGGTTTTATAAACTAATCTTTGTTTAATACGTTTAAATATTTACACAGCTTTTTTAAATCCTCTTCATGTGTTTGGGAGTTTTCTTGTAATATTTCTGATGGCAGGGTATTGACAGCTGCTTCTGTGAACTTTATTAACAAAGTTATTTAGAAGTAGGTCCATCTGGTGCCTATTGTGTCACCTATTTACTCCACTCTTGATTTACACTTTTGGTATAGACATCAGATGTTGGTTTCATGGAAACTTCCATTATCTTGTACTCAGGATAGATTGGTGATTTAAATTGCTTTGATTTAAACCAATTTAAATCAGCAAGAAATGAACTTTGATTAAATTATTTATTTTTTGTAATTGTGTTTTGCATTTGTATTTTTTTTACTTAAGTCTCACTAATTGGTGACTATTAAATGTTGATTTGCAACTAAATATAGCCTTTATGCTAAATGTGGTAGAACTTTCTGCTAACCATGAGGGTACATGATATATATCCATATTTATTTGAGAACTTATGTAGCTTAAAATATCTTCATTCAGTCTTAATGTTTGCATTTTTATTTTAAGTTAGAAAAATGGTGCATGGTGCTTTACCTTTTTAGTAGATTTTTTTTTTTTTTATTCACCAGGTTAATTTTTTTATTCATGATTTGTGTCAAGCTGTATTTGGTTGGGAATGCATTTAAAAATGCACAAAAACTGTAATTTAAAATCCTTTTTCATTATTTAAATGAAAGACAAGATTTGTATCAATATATGTTTTGCATTTAAAACATTGATTTATTCAACAAAGGAAGAATTATCTGTAGTTAGTGAAATTAACTGTTCTTCTGGTGATAATCTCTGTCAAAATTTTAGAACTAGTAGAACTCCTCTCAACCTGATTTTTATTCTTCTGGCATATGGCTTCCCAACCTGGGGTGCGGGACCGCCTTGGGGGTCCATGAGTCTTCAGTAATATTGAGGTCATTTGGCCCACCAAGCCTCACGCTGGCCGGGTGCAGCGGCCTCAAGCCCTGCACAGGCTGGAACAGAGGAGCAGCCGCGCCTCCCCCCCCCCAGCTCCAAGCCAGCTGGGTGCCTGGCCAGAGCAGAGGAGCAGCCCCCACCCCTCCAGCCCCACACCAGCCAGAGCGGCCCTGCCTCTTCCTGTACCTCATGGACTGAGGGTAATGGAAGCAGTGGGGGTTGGCTGGGGCTGTTTCAGGCCCCCATCAGGAGCCCCACAGACGCAGGGCTGCTCTGCTCTGGCCATCTTCTCCTCCTCTCTGCCCGGCACAGAGCCCCATGGGGGCTGCTCCCACACTTCCCTCTTAGATTAGGGGAAGTGCTCCTGGTGGGGACGCACTCCACCGACCCAAGAAGGGTAGTGTGGTCGTCAGCCACTGCAGTAATTATTTTGTCGACTTAGTTTTTGAGTGTAAACAAGGTCTTAGTGGTATTATTATCATCATTATATATGTTTATAGGGATTAATGTGTTTATGGCCAGGAGGGGTGGCATGTGTTTTAACTAGTGGGGCTTTCACTCAAAAAGGTTGGGAAGCACGCAACATCTAATTCAGTAAGTGATGTAACCACTCTCATGGCAGTTCTTATTCATAGACTGGGAGAGGAAAATAATCTTTCCTGTTTTTCCAACTCCCAACCAGTGTCTCAGTTTTGAAATAACTAGGCACTGAACTGAACTAGTTGAACAAACTAAAATGAAGAAAAATTCCCTCTGCACCTGTAATTCTCTTCTGCTGTGAAAGCTGGTTTAGCACTTCAACAAACCACCAGCTCACTAGTTTGGCTTTCCTTAAAACTTTGGCAGCAAACATGTACTGCTTTAATATTTTTATTTAATTTAAAATAGTTTTAAAGAAACGTATTAAGTTTAGGCTTTAATATAAGTTGTCATAACTATATTTCATTTTTAATTTTAAATACTTATTTTTTTAACGAAAAGTGTATCTGATTTAAATAAATAGTTTTCTTGACTTTTTAAACTTTATTTGTATCGTCCCTGAACTTATACTACATAAAAGGAAATTCAGTTTATAGTTTCTTTTAAATATGTGGGAACCAGAGACTACAATTCTGTGAAATAGAAAGACAACCCTATCTGGGTATTCAGATATCAAACATTGCACACATCTAGAATGACATAACTAATCTAAATTCTTTACTTACTGAACTGATAATGGAAATAAGTTTGTTTAATTATATTTAACATACAACAAAAATCCGTTTATAATCAAAGTACAATACATTTCCAATTCCAAGTGTAAAATATGTTCCTACGACAATGGAATCAAATGGCAGGAAGTAAAGTTCATCATGGAGCCAGCTAACTGAACTGTGAAATCAGACAAGTGGTTATGAAGGGGAGATGGAATTGAAATTTTTCCCATTATGAAGTAATATTGAACTATTTCACTGTTTAATCAGGTCAACTGGCAGACTACTGTCCTAAGGTCTGCAGGTCCTGAAGGTATTTAAGACTCTTGATTTCCTTTGGCATTTGTTTACTCAGTCTGGCTTTTGTTACCAAATGTGCAACTCTCTTGCCGCTTGAAACCTTTCATAAGAGTGAACAGTCCATAGAAAAGTAATGTGTTGCTTTATAGATCACATATCATTAGTTTTCTCTTGTGGTTTGTAGCAACCAACGTGCACATCTATATCCTTATGAAGTTATGCTTGCCTCAAAGCTTAACTGCAATTCTTTTAACAGATGAAGTTATCTCAAACCTTTTGCCACTTGCCAAGTCTTTTGTTTGGAGATAATAGACACAATACAGAGCCTTTTATTTTAAACAGAAGGTTATCTATTTTAATTTCACAAAGGCGGGTATGACATCTATGAATGTGGATTGGGAGGTGGAGGTGAAATAGTCCCGCAGAATGTGTTTCCTGTGTGCCTTCATGTCTCTCTCTTTTAAAGAGTGGAGAAAGAACACCTACTCTGTTGCAGGATGCACACTGAGGTTTGTGAACATAGTCTGCCTTGTTGATTATGACCGGTGTAAAAGATGGAAGGAACTGCACTGTGGTTCTGAGCTTTTCTTGGGCATCTACAACATTCAGAAGACAGATTTTAAATGTTTCTAGAATGTAGACTTACACGTGCAGTAAGCTAAATGGAAATTTCAGATGACTTTAGTAATGTATTTAATTAATGGGATGTCCTTTCTCTAGAAAACATCAGTTAAAACTGCATCATCTATTTAAAACACTTCCATATCATGGAATTTTATACTTCTCAGTAGCGAGATATAACGTGTTTCTTGGGGATTAATGATTGTCTGAATTGTAATGGCCAGAGTTATGTTCTAGGTCCAGTTTCACTCTGCATCTAACTGATCACTGGAAGTATCTTGTGCCTCAATAATTTATCACTCTATTTATATACTGAAGTTTTACTTTAAATGATCCAGTGTGCAAATATGACTTACCTAATTTTTCTGCAGAATGCTAAATTCCTTCCTATAACGACAATACTACTTGTTTTTTTTGTTACTCTGACTTGGAATATGGGAATCTTATTAATAAAATACTGTAATGCAGTAAATGTGTATGTGATGTAGTTTTATTTAAAATCTGTTTAATCCATTTATTACAAAAATTCACAGCAATGTTTGGCCTTAATAAGCCTGTTACTTAGAACAGCCACAACACAACACAAGCCAAGACATTGCATGCAGCTCCAGAAATTCTGATCTTAAACCTGTGCATTTTCTATATTGCTGTGTCAAGAAAGGTTGACTTGGTGTCAATGAGCCAACTTTCCATCCTGGCCGAAAGTCCAAAAAATGCAAATATGGCTTTAGTTAATCACACTTGCATACCATTGCTGGCTTGACTGTATTATATATTCAGTAGGTTGGTTACTGAAGTAAGATTAGACTAGATGAAGTCTGTCACATTAATGTTGTACTCCTTGGGGAGGTGGGATGGAGGCTGAGATACTTAAAGGATGCAGCAGTCCTTACTATAACAGATTATCAAACCTAGCATTGTAGCATGAAAGATACTGTTCCTCTAAATGGAACATTTGGCTACTTTAATCATTTGGCAACATCTGGGGTATGGCTGACTTTGCTGTTGACTGCAGAATTAGTAACTGTAATATTAATGCCATGTGGGTGCAGTGTGAGCATTGTTTCAGGCACTTTTTGATCTTTAGATGAAAGGCACTAGATAAATAGTTAGGCTGACTACAGGACTTGAACTGCCTTGTGTCCCATTACATTCCTGCCAAATAGAGCAATTTCAGTACTGATTTATTCCTGGTGGATGTAAAGGTATCCTGGGTGAACTTTATAGACTTCTTTAAAGATATCTCCATCTTGATATACTATGCTGTAACTAATTAGCTTTTTCTTGGGTTTAACTAAACATCAGTCCATTAGTTAAACCAGTGCAACTTTGTTTGTAGACCAGGCTTTAATGTGGAATTGGAAGAACTGAATTTTCTCAATCCACAGTCTTGAGTATCATTTTTCAAAAATGGCTTTTACTCCTCTTTCTATTAGTTGTCAGTGAAATGTAGCCTTAATTTCCATCCTGGATGCTTCCTCTGACATAGCTAAAACCAATCCAGTCTACAAACACTCTTGACCAGGTCAGGGGAACTTTTGAGGTGAGATGAGGCAGTTCAGTATGTCTTAAGTAAAATATGCTAGTTTGAATAGTACATGGGTTCTCAAATTGAGGATTGTGAACATGTTTGAAAGGGTCATGAGCGCCTTCTTTTCCTTATGGCTACTTCGGAGGAACTATTTTCTGTTGCAGTATGGGGCACAGTATGTAAAAGGTTGAGAACAGCTGGGATAACGTATTTATGTAGCTCTGTAATCTGTTTTTAATTCCACTGTAATTACAAAAGAAATGTAAAAGCATTTGAGCCTGGTTCTAAATAGTCTCATCGTGTAACCAAAGCTAATAAAAAGGCTTTTTGTTTTATTTTGTGTCTAGGATTTAGAAGAATTCTGCTTTAAGTTTTGTGTCAATCATTTGACGGAAGTAACACAGACTGCAGCGTTTTGGCAAATGGATGGCCCCCTGCTAAAGGAATTCATTGCTAAAGCCAGTAAATGTGGAGCCTTTAAGAACTGAAACACATGGCTGTATCAGTAATAGTTGGTGTGCTGTATTCATGCGTCACAGGCTTGTGTAACCCTGCAGGTAAAGAAAAGCAAAACAAACCTAACTGATTACATTACACTGGGGGGTATAAAATGCTATACAGGAACTGCAGCAAATGTTCTGTGTGCTGTATCCATGGTTTAAAAAAGTGAACTGTTGCTGCAAGAGATGCAAGTCAGAAGGTTAACATTCATCCACATTTGGAGAGCTGGAAATCTTCCTATTGCTGTTTTTGAGTTCACTGTACTTCTGAGGTGTGGAAAAATTGAAGCAGGAGGACGGTTTTGAGAGCTAATGATGAAAGGATTAATCATTTGATGCCAGGAATTGGGATTTCCTAACTTGGTCTGTAGGAACCTCCAGGGAGTTACAGCATAGGCTGAAATGAGCCATGGAAACATTTCATGTAAATGTTAGCTCTGCAGAGTTACCCAGAAGGAACAAGCAGGACTGATTTCTTTGTATTGTGGTTGCATGATTATGAATTTGTAACAATTTTGCTATGTATAAATAACCAAATGTATTCAAGGCTTAGAGGAAACTATGCAGAAAAGATAATGTAGCTACAAAATATGCTCATAGATAATTTACCAATCATGTTGGAAGTAAAGCTCTCCTTTGGGGATATCTTAGCATGCAAATAGCAACACAGATCCTAACTGTTCACACATTATTTATAATAGTCATTGAAAGACACTTTGCCCTCTTTGCGGGGCCAAATCAAGTTAATTAGGCTATTTTAAATAAAAGGGGAGAGGAAAGTGTTTTGCATTGAAGTATTGTATTAAAAACTTTAAAATTACCTGTAATAAAATTACCTTTTTTCAAGTTGTCCACTGTAAACTCTTCTGACTTGAAGAAAATGTCTCCTCTTTTACTGCATCTAACACAGAATAAAGTTACAAATAGTGTGGTAAAATATATATTTGCAAAATCCAGTCCCAATCTGGCTCTACATGCTGAACAGACAGTGTTACACCTGCAAAGTGCGCTTCAGGAAATGAGAGAATTTATCCATGTACTTACTTGGCCTCCATCAATGTAATATCTGTATCTGTCAAATGTCAATTAATTTAACGTAACGCTCCTATGAAGTAGGGGCTTCTCTTAAGCGTTTCGGAAGTGCCCAGCCCATAATGGATGCCACTGCAACTAATTAAAAATAGTAGGAAAATATTTATGCCCAGTTCTCAGGAGAACTGAGGCACAGCGATTTGGCCTATGGTTGCACAGGAAAAATGTGGCAAAGCAGTGAACCCAGAGCTTCAAAATCAGAATTTCAATGCTTTAACTACAGAACCATCCTGCCTATCTGAACTATGACAACTCTTTTTTGCATAGTGGTACAGCGATCAGTACCTCCGGTTTTTCAATATTGTTATTCCAAAGACTCTGGCCTCTGATATTTTGCATTGTGGTTTCTTCTAAAGTAATGCATTTTGAGTGCCTCAGAGAATTTATTTTGCAAACCAAAAGAAAAACTGTTTAGAGAAACAATGTGAATGATAGCACTTTAAAGAGCTGGTTTGGGAGATGCAGAGTTGGAAAGGAATGGATTTTCCTCTAACGGAAACTGCTTTCAAGTTTTAGTCAACAGTGTGGATTTTTTTTCTATTGCTGTAAAACAGGATAGATAATTGTAATTTGGTTTAGCCCTGATCTACACTACAAAATTACTTCAGTATAACTGTCACTCAGGGCTGTGAATAATCCACACCTCTGAGTGATGTAGTTGTACCAACCTAAGCACTGCTGTATGTAGCGCTGTGTTGGTGGGAGAGCTTCTCCTGCTGACGTAGCTGCCGCTTCCCAAGGAAGTGAAAAGTCGACAAGGGTATTCTCTTCCATTGGCTTAGAGCATCTTCATCAGATGCACTGCTGTAAATTTGTAGTGGAGACTTGCTCTAGGAGTCTATTTTATTTACATCAATCACTTGTGGCTTTGTCTTAGTTTCAGTCAATATTGCACAAATGTATACCCACATTAACTGTTCAGGTCTTTTCGTCCCACTCCAGTGGCTGTTTTGCAGAGAAAGCTTTCATGTGTTTGTCAGAAGTGCGAATCCTTTAGCTCAAGCAGCTGAGGCTCATGCTTTTAGATCTAGCAGGTCCTTGGTTCAAGCCCTGCTCACAAAACAACTGTGTGTTTTCTGATAGATCCATGGAGAAAACCAGTCAGCTTTTTGGGGGGTGATTGGCTTGTCTTCCCTGCCTCTTGAGTAAAGGCAACCACTCAGAGCTGCCCCATATGCTTAATGGGTCTTCATCTTTTATTTTACCTGCTTTTAGTTGGGGGTGATGGCTAGCTTCTGGATTAACAGAATAGATCTTAGTTTTGTATTTGGGATAAAGGAAAAAAGAGTTCAGGAGAATTGGCAGGTTTTTAGAGAGATGTTTATTATAGGCACAAGAGTGAAGCATCCCACTGCATAGGAAAAATAGAAAGTATGGGTGGAGGCCACCTTGGCTTTAACCAGGAGATCTTCAATTATGTGAAATTTAAAAAAAAAAAAATGTTTTTTGAAGGATGAATATGAAAAAAACAGAGGGGCAAAATTGGAAAGGTCAAGGTACAAAATGAGATGAAATTAGCTAGTATCATAAAGGGTAACAAGAAAATATTTTGCAAATTTCTGTAGAAGCAAAGGGAAACCAAGGACAGGATTAGGCCCCTTACCCAACGAGGATGAAAACAACATAACAAAACGTGGCAATGACTGAAGTCTTCAATGCCTTTTTTTATTTGTTTTCACAAAAAGGATGGCAGTAATTGGACAACTGACAGTGAATATCCGTGTAAATGGGGTAGAGTGTGAGGCTAAAATAGGGAAAATTAGTTAAGAATTACTTAGACAAGTTAGATGTCTTCAAGTTGGCAGAGCCTGATGAAATACATCCTAGAATACATAAGGAACTGTCTGAAGAGAAATCTGAAATTTGTGATTATCTCTGAAAACTCATGAAGGAGGGGAAGGATCCCAAAGGACTGGAAAAAGGCAAACATAGGCTATAAAAAGAGGAATAAGGACAAGGCCGGGCATTAGAACCGTCTGCTTAACTTCAGTACCCTGAAAGATTAATGGAGCAAATATTTAAAAAATTGGTTTGTAAGCACTTAGAAGGTGATAAGTAACAATCATGTAGTTGGGAGGAAGCAGTAGATGTGATATATCTTGACTGCAGTAAGGCAATTGATACTGTTTCATATGACCTCTTAAGCAAAGTAGAGAAGTTTAGCCTAGATGAAACTTCTATAAGGTGGATGTACAATTGGTTGGAAAACCATACTCTCTTATCAATGTTTCATAGTCAAGCTGGAAGGGTATTTTGAGGTGGGTCCTGCAAGGATCTGTCTTAGGTCCAGTTCTATACAATATCTTCATAAATGAATATTATGGTATCAATACACTTTGAGGATGATATCAAGCAGAGAGGGATTGTAAGTGCATTGGCAGACAGGATTAGAATTCTAAATGATTTTGAGAAACTGGAGAAATGGTCTGAAATAGGATGAAATCTAATAAGGACAAATGCAAGGTACTGCACTTAGGAAGGAATGATCAGTTGCACACACACAAAATGGAAAATGACTGCCTAAGCAGGAATACGGTAGAAAAGGATCTGGGGGTTATAGTGGATCACAAACTAAGTACGAGTCAACATATAATAATAGCAAGTATGAGTCAACAAAAAGCAAATATCATTCTGGAATGTATTAGCAGGACTATTGTAAGCAAGACCCAAGAAGTAATTCTTCCTCTCAGCACTGATAAATCCTCAGCTAGAGTACTGTATCCTGTTCTAGGCACTACACTTTGGGAAACATGGACAAATTGGAGAAAGTCCAGAGGAGAAAAACAAACAATTATTAAAGGTCTAGAAAACATGATTTATGAGGCAAGACTTAAAAAATGTGGATCTGTTTAATTTGGAGAAGACTAAGGGGGGGGGGGGGACATAAGTCTTTAGGTACATGAAAGGTGGTTATAAAGAGGAGGAGGATAAATTCTTCTCCTTATCCACTGGGGACAGGACAAGAAGTAGTGGGTTTAAATGGCAGCAAGGGAGATTTAGGTTAGACATTAGAGAAGACTTCCTAACTGTAAGGGTAGTTAAGCACAGGAACAAACTACCTTAGAAAGTGGAGGAATCTCTGTCATTGAAGGTTTTTATGAACAGATTAGACAAACATGTCAGGGATGGGACAGATAATATTTAATCCTGCCTCATTGCAGGGGATTGGACAGATGACCTATTGAGATCCCTTAGTCTTGGCTCTGTGTATCCCTTAAACAGAATTTGTCTGTATCCTCTTGCTTAAGTAATAGCCATCGTCATTCACCATAATTCAGGTAGATTGCTGGGAGCTGACTCAGTTCAGTACAGTCCACTAGGCTGCAGTACTGTACCTCAGGGTTCTCTATTCTACTAGAGAATCTCTAGTTTACTAGACCGCACAACAGAAACTGAGCATTAGGGTTATATAGAAATGGTAAATGATGCATCTTCGACAAAGGAAACAAGGACTGTGTAAACTATCACTAGCTCAAAGTAATCGGTTCATATTTCATTCTTCCTTCCTAGCACTTCTGATTGTGAAACAATGAATACGTAATATGAAATGGAGCAAAGGCTATTAAGGTTATAAATGTTCCAACAGATGTATTATAATTTGAGTTTATTCTCTATAGCCTGAATGGCATCTGTTTGCCTGGTAGGGACTCCATACTCCCCTATCCATTTGATGTAAAGAACCGCAAAGAAATGTCTTAAAAGCGAATGTAATAACCCCTTTCTGACCACTCCTATCTTATCTGCCCCTTTCACACTGAGATCTTTGCAACTAATGAACTACTCTATGTATTACAGCATAAAGGAGGTAAACTAAGAATTCTTTATTTTTCAATTAGTAAAACAGGCAGTATGAGGTTACGTGACTTGCCTAAGGTCAACTGCAGAGTCAGGAAGAGCGGAGGCTAGGCTATCTGTGATGTGCTGTAACCACTTGGAAATGCCCCTATTTATCTTGTAAAAGAAACAGGAGAAAAGGTGGGTTCCCAGGCTAAAGGGGTGAGACCAAAATTTTAAATTTAAAGAAGGGAATCTCTAACTGAAAATCAATGTTTGTATGATTGGTAATTTCAGTTCAATTATTGTGCCTAGGTTTAGGCATCAGTAGCTGGTTGAGGGCTAGGCATCGGCAGACAAGACTTCTCAGCTGAATTTTGTATATATTTTGATTAGTTGAAGCTCTCATTTATTTCCTCTTTTCCCTGTGAGGTCAGAGCCCATCTTCCTGCCACTGATGTGTTGCCATCATTTTCAATGGCAGCAAAAACTGCTAAAAGTAGCGGTTCTCAAACTGGGGTTTGGGACCCCTCAAGGGGTCGTGAGGTTATTTATGGGGTGGGGGTCGTGAGCTCTCAGCCCCATGCATGGCAGATAGCCAGAGTCCTTCAGAGCTGGGTGGCTGGAAGCAGTGCTACCTCCAGCAGCAGCACAGAAGTAAGGGGGACAGGGCATGCAGGGGTGGTGGTGGTAAGGTATGGAGTGTGGGGGGTCATCACTTTTTTGGTGAAGTCATCACGGCCTGAAATATTTTCAAAGGGGGTCCCAGGAAAAAAAAGTTCGAGAACCCCTGTGGTAAAGTATTGGAAAACCTCTACTCAAGCCAGGTGTCACGTCACTTGGAATGGCTTCCTCTGACCTCTGCAAGAACATGGAGCAAAGACATGCTGCCAGTGTTATGAGCCAGGTCCTGTGTATACTGCTGCCAGAAACTGGGAGTCCAGAATCTCAGCTTTCCTGTAAAATGTGTGTGTCTGCATATAAAACACTAATTCTGGCCTTATGGGTGTCCAGGATTCCTACCAAAAGGAGATTCTGAGCTGGGCTCTGGACAATATTGCAGGAGCCAACACTGGGCAAACAGGCCCCACCTGGACAGCACAGATAGTGGAAAATCCTGTTCTTAAAAAAATCACACATTTTACACTTGACTATTCAAGTATGAGCTAGTTGTTAGTGCCAATAAGGAATATTTGATGTGGGTAGAATAAACTCTGCTGCAGAATTTAGATTATGGCTAGTTAATCTCTGTTGTTGGCATCAGGAGTAATTGACTGTTTCCTTAAGGGGTGGCTAAAGTGAGAAATCATTTGATACCCGAGACAGAGGGTCTGGGCCTTCTCATCACAATTTGTAGTTCATGATGACAAACCCTGCATAGGGGTGTTTACTGACTGTATGTCTACTGTTACAGCAGCACGTAGAGTGCAGACACTATATGCCCAACTAGCATGGGTATAAATAGCCGTGTAGATGGTGCGGCACAACTTAGGTGAATAGAGTGCCCTACGCTCTTGAGCTGCTCAAGCAGTGCCTCTCCTATCTACACTGCTACATCTAGCAGTGTAGTGTCCTGCTACTGGAGCCTTTCCCACTGCAGTGAAAGGCTCTGCCATGGGGAAATTAATAATTAACCTTTGAAAGGCTGCCATTAATCATTTATTCATGGGTTTTTCTGCCACCCAAACAGCATTCTTGACTGAAGACTCCTTGTTAATGGTAATAAAACCTTGCCTTGCTGCATTAACAGACGGACAATGAGGGACACCCAAGAAGAGGCATGTCTGAACATACATACAATCTGACCCAGTCATAGGGACTTGAAAAGCAAGTCCTAGGGGCAGCAAAAGGATGGTTCCTATCTGGACAGCAAATATCACTGATAGGCAGACCAGAGTGACCAAAAAGGGGCATTGTAAGTCACTGTTCCCCCTCTAAGTAGTGAATGCTTCATTGAGTTTAGCCAACTATAACTCTAGATGTTAAGCAAACAGTTTCTTTTGTTTTTAATCTTACTTTTTAAAATCTGGTCTTTGTTAAAAATTTGTTTGTAGGGGGAATTTCACACGTGTCTCCAAAGGAAATAAGACCCTGTAACCTGTAAGGAGAGGTACTAAAAGGCAGAGTGTCTGGAACCTACCACCTCCCTTGGTGGCCCCCTAGATTGAGGCATAGCCAAGGCATCCTGTTCCCGTGAACTGTGTTGCTCTGTGGTGAGTGAATACAAATGGGGAAACTGAGGAAGGAACAAGAGCTGGCCATAGTGTTAGTCACAACGAATGAAGTTCTCAAAATTCTGTTTTCAAAAGTTGCTGTGAGTATATCTACACTGGAGCTGGATGTGTAATTTCTAGCTCTGGTAGATTTATGCATGCTTGCTTTGCTTTAGCTAGCTGAGGTAGCACAGGCAAACTGCCAGAGTACAGTCCTGCCTGAGACCCGTGGTACTCGGGTGATTAGCCTGTCTGCTGCCAGTGCTGGCATGGCTACGGCACTATCTTTAGCTAGCTTGACCAAAGCTCGTGTGCATGTCTACCCGAGGTGGAAATTACCCCCCCAGCTCTAGTGTTGACATAACTCTAAAATGTAGATTTGAAAGCCAACCACTGCAACAGGAGAGTAGGATGGGGATTTCTAAAGAAACTTAAGGGCATTATGTGCCCAACCCACATTGGAACATGGATGGGATTTGGTATCCCAACCTAAATTCAAACCTATCACAAGTAAAATTAGAGCTATGAACGTGTGTAGGATACATCTGCTTGCCATACTCATATTTTAGCACTTTTCCATCTAGTAGGCTTTCCACAGACTTCTGGGAATGTTGGTAGCCTGCTTTTGCCTTGGAAGTAACATCTTCAAATATTTCCACCTAAATAGGCTAAATCTATCAATCCCGGAATTTAGGACTGCTGTCTCATATTTTGGCTGTCTACAGGCAACAAGTAGAACTACACAGTAAAACTATTAATTTATACTAATGATAGAGACAGTGCATTATTAACTTTGCAAAATAGTAAGTGAAGTGTTAAATGCACTAAAAATATACTTCGTAGCTTAACAAGTATAGTTTAATTTCATTTATTTCACAGTATAGCGCAATGGTTCTGTAGTATATTAAAGAATAAAAATTTTTAAATATGAATCTCCTATTGTACTGCCTCTGCTGTTAGAGCTGTGCTATGAAGTAAGATGAAACCAGTGGTTTTGTGAGCATCGGAAAGGCTGTGTGGATTAGCAATGAGAGACTCTATACGGCTGTACTGTAAACAATATTTTGGTGCATAAATTGATTGTGTTGCTAGTTTTCTTCAATACACAATTTTCTTTACAAAAACATTTTATTGTCAAGTTTTTCATTACCTTGCAATTTTGTAACTAAATGTACTGCTTTTCTGTATTCAAACAATTTCAATATAATCTTAAGACAAAATAACATATGGAAGCCATTAATATTCTTAATGCAGTATTTGACTCCCTAATTATTTTACATAGAACAATTTTTCAGAGAATGATCACCAGCCATCATTGTGTGTTTGCAAGTAAATAATGGACACCACCTCTCACCAGTGCAGTTAAAACAGAACTACTTAAACATTAACCCACTGTAAATTGAGAAAATGTAATGAAAAAACCCTAGAATTCAGAAGGCTTCTTCAAGTGCAAGTCTTGCTAATTCCTCTTTGGAAAGCCTTCACAATTCTTAATAATTTTGTCTGCAGTCAATGATAAAAAGATATTGAATCATGGATACATCACATGAGAGGGGGCCTGCCACAATTGAAGTGATTTTTAAAAATGGCTCGTGGAGTATTTAAAAAAATCTTGTACGGAAGGTATTTAAATTTAGCTTATAAAAAAGTTAAATTAAGTTTTTAGCACTCCTTGCGCCACAGTAAAAATTAAAAAGGAAAAGGACCATTAACAAAGTTATTGCAAAAGTGAGGTATAAAATATGAGTAAAACACCCAATTGTTTTTGCATGTGCCCCTATCTCTGAAAGTCACTTTTATACACTGACCATATGTGATTTTTATCAGTAGAAAATCTTTAATATAGATGTTAATATTGAGAGAAATAACTATTGGTTATTCAGACACTGAACTAGATGCACTAGCTATATTTTCCTGGAGAGGAAGGACTTCTTTTAAATCTTGCAGTAGCTCAATCTGGGTATCCAGTCTTTTCCGGGTTTCCAGAAGCTCCTGAATTTTTTTCTCTGTTCCTGTAATAAGAAAAAAACATTGTTCACAGTACAGAATATAATATATGCACATTCACATTATTAAAGCCACAGGTATTACTTGATTGTTAGAGGAAGAATTGTGACTTCATATTAAAACCTCATACTTCTCTCAAATAAAATTCCTTAGGCTAACTACTACTATGCTTGGTCTCTGCCAAAAGGTGGAATTTTACTTCATTTGAGCAAAATTAGTTTAAGTACTGAAGTTATAGAATTGGAGGAGGGGGAATACTTTCTGTGTATGTTCTATTAGAAATTATTTTGTCAGATCTGAAACTATAGTAATTGAGACTTAAATCAAGCTATGTTTAAAAACGTTGTGATTTTTAGGTTATGAACATTTCAAGTTGCTAACATTGTACATGAGAATAATTGCTCTGTTTTCAGGATCCATTTGTTAGGGACTCAACTGCTGAGGACACACATGCCATCCTTAGATATGTTAAATGCTTAAAACAGCTTCTTTTAAAACTTGGATTGTTTTGTAGATCTGAGGATTTAAAAAAAAGATGTTTGAGGAAAGTCAGTTCAGTAACTTTAAATGTTTGAAGTTAGCAAATATATCTGTATCTCACAGTAAGACTGACACCTCTATTGTATAAAGTCCACCGCATCATTAAAAATACACTATACAGATTATTTCAAAGAGACATGTACAGGATGAAAAGTATAATTGAAAACTCAACTTTAAAATGCCTGGAATTTAACTTCATTTTTCACTTGACACTGCCTTCATGCTATCTTTCATATTTACATTTCCTTGACTTTAAAAGGGAAGCAAATACAGCAATTAAGTCACAGTGCACTCAGATTCATGTTGACCTGTAATGGTAATAAATTAGTCAAGAGTGAGTAGTCTTTCATGTATTTAAGGAAACTGCTACAGAATGAGTTTCTAATGGAAGTGCCCTGCATTAATAATGAACACAAAAGTTCTTAGGAACATACAAAGTGCCATGGTTAAGTGTTCAGTAACTTTAAGGTTGTGACCAGATTTTGTTCAGAACTTGAATTGATTTTTTTTCCCATCAACGAGATCTACAAAAAGATAAACTTGAAGTTCCTAGCTTCAGTCAATTCACTTGTCACACACAACAATTTCAATTTTAAGACATAGGTAGAGTGTTTTCTTATACTTCCATACATCAAAAATGGTAGTCATTTAGCTCAGTTGGGGGAAAAATGCTTTTGGTGGCTGGTTTTGAATGACTGGATCTAACCAATTAGTTGTGGGTAAAGATCCCTGGTTAATTTAAAAGTCCCAGTACACTTTTTTTTAAAAGGCACAAAATTATATTTATATTCAGTGGTAGCCTGATATATATATGGCATTTGTAGCTTCCATTTACTTCAGTGGGATTTGTAGATAGTCAGCACTTCTGCAAATCAGGCCATCAGATTATTAGAGAGACTTGGCTGCTACCCTAGGTCCTACCTATGACCGAAAAATACTCCCTTCTGTGCAGTCAGATGGAGCTTGTATGTTCTTATGATTTCCACCGCTGTTCCAAAATGCCATACAGTCAGATTTTATCCAGTGGAGAAAATTAACCCTACAGGGAAAAGCAGTGGAGAGGGCCAAGTTTTCGAAGAATAACCTTAATTTGGGTACACATGCTCCAGCATTAATTTCCAAAGCGTCTATCCTGTTATCGAAGCACACAAGTATCAGTGCTTAGAATGTTTGCAGGCAGGCATTTGCAAAGTTGTGCATGCACAAAGGGAGACTGAGCAGAGACTCCTTTGAAAAATTTGGCCCAAAACACACAACAGTGTATTCTCCTTCCTCTTGAGATGCTGTTTTCAAAACTGGTTGTTTCTGTAAACACATTAACAAATGCATAGGAGAAAGGGAATGTATTCCAATATACTTCAGCCTTCTTCTCAACTATCTTCTTCTTAATTCCCCCCATTTTTATTCCTTTCCCTCTCTCTGCCTTTTAGACTTCTTTCAAAACATCTTATAATTGGCATCAATTCTGAATAAGTACCATTTAACTGGGTGGAATTCCCTGAACCACCTTTTGCAATCAAGGAAGGAGAAGGGCCTGTTTAAACTGTCAGCCTGATAGACAGAACTGTCTAAAATGAATGGCTGAGTGGAGGTCTTGGAGACATATAGGAGAAGAAACAATGCATTGGGAAATCCTCAACTTGTGATGTCAATGCATGATGGAGGAGAGAGGCTGAGTGTGCTGAGTCAAATGAGGTTCTTGATACTCAAATCATTAAAACCATAGAAATCCCTCTTGTCCGGCTTCAAATCAGACAAACAGACAGACATGTTTCTAAGGTCAGTGACGCCAATGATTTTACCTGGGCATTCATACAACATTAAGAAAGTGCACTGGAAGTTTGATTTTAAATTGAAACTATACCATAACCATCAGAAGAATAACCTTAATTCTAAAAAAACTACTCCCCTGGGAGGGTTACTTTATATTGTAGCATATATATTTACATACCTGAATGAACATTTGTAAGTATATTTTCGAACAGGCTACAGTCAAAAAGTGGTATTACTGTTTCCTCGTACTCTAGGGGTTGAAAAAAAAGTTCATTTACTGTTATATCTTAACCTAGAACTTAAAAGTTGCACAACAATAACTCTCAACCTGTAAAAGTTGCACAACGGTAACTACCAACCTGTCTGTACAGCAGTTGTTTTAGTTATGAGGTTTTAAGATCAGAAAACTAGAATACTGGGAAAAATGCTAATCTCCCTTCTGCCATTTTATACCAAGGAAGAAGTGTCAATTTTACAATTTTGCTTCACTAATTTCCTATGGAAATAAGATATAAATGGGATTTTCATTACATTTTACCTACAGTCTGCACCATTTTAATAGGGATCTATTTAAATAGAAGCTATTTATCTGGTAACCCAGTAATAAATTCTAAAATTTAGTTTATTGCAACACCTCTGGGACCATGTGCCAGATGAACTGGCTGGAAGCCAATGTAATTGCTAGTTGCAAATCACATGACATGAAAGTGCCCAGTAGAAGAGGCTAATTAAACTGTTTACAATTCTAAATGCATGAAGTGGCTTTCTAGAGTCCTTCAATAGTGTTTAGTAATATAATATGGTTAAATTAAGCTTCAATGCCAATTTTTCCCTCAGTAAAACACAGATAATGCTTACCCACCTTGGGAGGGTGTTAAGAGGATTACTTAATTAGAGTTTGTAAAGTGCTATGAGATCCTAAGATGATATGTAAATAAGCATTATTACTTCTGGCAACTTTTGCTATGCAAACATCTTTTCTCTTAGGAGGGAGATTTAGTTAATTGGGTGATTTCTCTTTCCATAAGGGTGCCAACTAACCATACCTTAATACCCATCATTCCCAAAAGGATATAGCAAAAGATTTTTTTTTAAATTGAGGTTAATAGCACAGAGTTAAATGTGACATTCTCTTTAATGTTGCTTTGTCCATAACATTATTAAGCTGGGTTGATTTCTTCAAGAAAAGTGTTTTGTACAAGTAGCTATATCAGAACCTCTATTATATTTTAAATTACTATTAATCTAAATCTATTACAAGACAACATATTCTTATACAATTCTTTTCATATAACTATCTTTAAAATAGATTGCTCATTCCTCTCTGAGGAAATAAAACACAACCCCAGTCCAGATAAAATCTTCACAACCTTTCAAACACCCTCCTCTTTAAATGCTTTGTACTTCTTGCAGCATCCCTGGGATCTGGCAGACTAAGCTGTGTGTGTATGCTGGGGGAAAGGGGCTTGTTTAACAAATTCCAGACTTGAGGTGCTTTCAGAGAATGATTTGTTGGCAGCTCCTTCCAGCCATAGCACTAACCCCCTACTGAAGTAGTATAGCAGAGGGAGAGAGATGATCTCTTAGGTAACCAACACCCAAACCATTTAGGGCTCTAAAAAGGTGAACATGACCCACGGTTAAAGGTACCGAGAATTAAAGGCTCAGATCAGAATCTCTGTCCAAAGCAGAGTTCCTGTTTGTGCACAGTACCTGTTTCTGAAGTGTTGTCATCCATCAGTTTTTCCTTTGCAAGGTGAAGTGTGTCTAGCATCTCTTTAAATATGCCATCCAGAAGTCCAGCCTGCTTGCACTTCCTAAGAATCTCTATTCTTACTGGTAAAATACAGAACACACCCTTTTACTGAAATTGTCTCTCAGCAGTTACTGCAGTTCATTGTATCTCAAAGCCCTTTACACTAGTGGCTCTCAATTTTTCCAAATTAATGCACCCCTTTCAGGAGTCAGATCTGTCTTGTGTACCCCAAGTTTCACCTCGCTAGAAAACGACTTGCTTATGAAATCAGACATAAAAATACAAAAGGGTCAAAGCACACTAGGACTGAAAAACTGCTTTCTCATTTTCCCCATGTAATTATAAAATAAATCAATTGAAATATAAATATTGTACTTACAGTTCAGTGTCTAGTATGTAGAGCGTTATAAACAAGTCATTGTCTGTATGAAATTTTAGTTTGTATTGACTTTGCTAGTGCTTTTTATGCAGCCTGTTGTAAAACTAGGCAAATATCTAGATGAGTTGATGTACCCCATGGAAGACCTCTGCGTACCCCAGGGGTAAGCGTACCCCTGGTTGAGAACCACTGCTTTACACTAACTGTAGCAGCTCCCATTCGCCCTCTCCTGGATGTGACTGAACATGGCTAAAAAACAAATGGTTATTTTTTGCAGATTTCTTGTTCTAACTCTACCCCCTCAGCCTTTTTCAGATGAGGCACTGAAAGCGTCAGAATACAATGGGCATAGTGCCTGTAATGAAACCCTATGAATTCCAGGCAGGCAAGGTGTGTCAACACCATCCTTCATTAGATTCATTTCTCATTCCTCCATACATCTCTCAATCTGGTAAATCTCATTACTTTCACTACAACCTCTCTCAGTGCTGCGCAAGGCTTGATCAGGAAGGGGAGAAATAGTTCTAATAAAGAACAATTTGAATGGGATTTGGCTGAAGAAAAGTCTGATCCTGAACATAGATCTCCCAAGTGACATAGCAGTTAACTTTCTTTATTACAGGTCCACCTTATATGGCAACTTTGTGGCTGCTGGAAAACTAGGAAAATATATTTACTCATTTTTTTCCTACTCTGTCTCAGAGCAGCAGGGCAGTCATCAATTATGCTATGATAAACGGGCTGTTTGAAAGGAAGGACATGTGTACACTCTGTATTGAAGTGTGAACCGCCTTTGTTTTGAAAAAACATAAATTGTGTCTTTATTTATAAGGGAAGGAGTTGAGGAAAGATCTCAGGAGAAGGTATAACAAATCCCATTATTAAAGCATGGGTCCTCAATTAAAGAATTGCTGAGTTCTCCTGGGCAACTTCGGAGAACATTCCAAAACCAACCATTACTATTCGCTCTGTGTTTGTTTCTTTTGCAGGACATTTTCATGAAAACAGTTGGTTTTTACAGGGTTACTTGCACCTGCAGTTTTGTTCCCCCCCCCCAAATCATGATCTTTGGTTTTGACATTAATTAGTTATTGTGAAGAGGATTATGAGGATGCAGCTCTAAGGATTAGGATTTCAGGTGGAGAATAAATTACAGGAGCAAGTGTTGGAGTTAAAGAACTCATTTTTATATAATTGTCTTATCGGGGGAGGTGGACAGAAAGGAAGTATGGTTCTGCTTACACCAGATGTCCTATAATATATAAATAAAACATTACAGCATTTTTACAAGGGTCTTCTAATCTTTGAAGTATAGTTGTAGTAGTAATACAGAGAGGTAGAATATTTTTAAAAAAATACATGGTAATTATTTCAAACACACTGAATTTAGCCACCATACGCGTTAGGTAAATGCCACTTTTGCCTTACAACACTCTTTAATACAAACTATCTGGAAGAGTAATCCCAATGGGTAATTATAACAGCACTGTTTGTGCAGTATAAAAAATTGGAAAGGAACTATAGCTACCAAGCAGGCTGTTCAACAACTTCCTTTACTACAGAAAAATGCAATTACAATAGCTAAATCAAAACAGAACATACATTACATAATGTATGTGATGCATTACATAATACAGTGTACACCCACTATTCAAAGGTTCTGCTTCCTCTTTGAGGTGGTAACTGCTTGGTGGCCTACAGCTTTTGAGGGGCTGGTTACCAACCAGCTCTACCGGGAAACATCTTTGAGTAGTTTTTGTACTGAAATGGGCTGACAGCCTTCACCTGTATTCTAACTGGCTACTGGCCTCAAGTCCCCTCATCCTGAGAACCACAACTAAGGTGATGTTCATCAATTATGTTACAAATTTTTTTGGTGACTTTCAAGACCCATCTTCCCCCTTGTAAAACTGAAACAAATGCAGAATTCAGGACCCCCTTCCCCATGTGTTATATAACTTAATGAACAGCCCCTACAATGGTTACTTTAACTTCTGTCCCCACTAAACCATGTCACACCAGCCTTCTCAATAACTCCACTCTCTGCTCCTCCTTCCCCTTTGAAGGAGGCTCGTGTTAATTTTCCAGCTAAGAGTAATTTTCCTTTCTAAATGTAATTTCATTTCATATCTGGAGGGAGGAGGGGGCTCAGAAGCTAAGGCATCCATGTTTGCTTTGGCATATGGATGAGAAGTTCTGAGACCAGCAGCCATTCAGAGTAGCGGGATTATATAACCATTGAGGAATAATTGACTCTTATAGGAAAATAATGGCCGTCAGCCAAAGTAGAGGGATTTGCTTCCATTATAATAATTTTGAAATCACACAGCTGTTCTGCAAATCAAAACCCCACTCCCTCGCCAATCAGAGTGCAGAGAATTGCCTAACTGAGGGGAAAAAAGAAATGTATAGTTATGATTCAGCTGCGAGGCAGCATACCTGACCTCGGACTGGCCAGTTCTATACAATTTATCATAGCACCAACTAGTCGTAATAATATTAATTATTTGTCAAACCTTTGTGTTTGTTATGTTTTTTCCTTAGCAGTCGTAAACTGTTTTCTGCTGCTGTCTCTTCTGTGCTCTATTAAAAACAAAACACAACAATGTACATTTATACCAGTAGGGACACTTACTGCTTAGAGCAGTGATCTTCACTCTTTTTCAAGCAGCAGCCACTTTGGCAAAAAAAAACTACAATGTGAGAGCTGGTGACTCCTGCCTTTGGGGAGGCTGAGCTGGGCCCCCTCACTGCCCTGCCCAGGCTCCACCCCAGCTCCCACTTGGCCTCCCTCCCGAGGTCCTCCCCGCACCTCCTCCCCATGGTCTGCTCTCCTCTCTCGAGCCAAACCACAATTCCTCTTTGTCCCAGCTGAGTCAGGCTGTTCCCTGCCCAGCTCTGCTCAGCAGCTCAGCCCCAGGACATGTTTTCCACTGGGCTGAGTGATCAGCCCGGTGCTTCATTACATCTCCCAGCCCAGGTCCGATCCCACCCTAGCAGCAGCCAGATGATCACCTGGGCTTAGTCCCCAGGAGGCTGGGGGCGGGGGCCAGGACACTTCCCCCTCACTTGGAAGGAAAGTTGGGGCGGGGGTGGGCCCTCCACGTGAGGGGGAAAGAGCTGTGGGCCACAGAGGAGGAAGGGACGCTAAGGGAAGTGCTCACCTCTGCCTACAGGTGATTTGGGAAACAGCAGGACTGCAGCCGCCACCCCCTGCAGCAGTGTTGCCTCCTGGTGGTTTTGCCCCCTCCGCTGAGATCCTCCCCATGAAGAGGCACGAGCAGCAGACAGGTGGGGTCTCAGGGGGAGGTGGTGACATCGCCAAAAGGCAACGCCACTGCTAGGCAAGAGGCGCCAGCCTGCACTGAGCGCTTCCCGCTCCTGTGGCCGCTGCTCCCAGCGGTAACTCAGCGTGCTGGCCTTGGCTCCCCCACCCCACGCGGTGATCTGCCCAGTGTCATTCACCACCTCGTAGGGCCCAGGCCGGGAGAGTGGAGGGGGTGGTTCTTCCCCCTCTCCCCAGCTTGGTGGGCTGCGCTGCCCACATGGAGAGCCCCTCGTCACCCCACACAGCTCCATCCCATTCTCGCCCCAACTTTCCAGACGAGGGGGGGGGGGAGTTATTCAATTAGTCAGGGAGCCGCACTTAGGGTTGATGGGAGCCGCCACTTGCTCGCAGGCGTTACAATGAAGAACACTGGCTTAGGGTAATGACAACAACGATTTCCACATTTACTGAGAAAGAAAAACAGCCAGTATTTAAATGGGTACCCCCAGTTTTTCTAAAAGTCATTCATTCTGTTTGTGTGCTTCCAGTCAATTTAAAAAATAGGAAACTATAGAAGGGAAATAAAAACAGCTGACATAAAAAAAAACACTCTGGAAGTTGAACACCACCCTTTTCTATTTTGAGTGTTGTGTTAAACTATATAACCAAAAAAAACCCCATACAGATATCATCTGGAAGTGAATTTATAACTCGCCATGCTGGTATAATAGAAGTACCATTCTAACATTTAATTCACAAATCTATAGAACTGGACAAGGAGTTAGAAAAGGCTTGAAGCTGTTGGAAAATATTTTTACACTTTGGACTATTCCAGATCATGGAGGTGTTTCTGGTTACTTCTGAGACAAGTGATTTACACTGAATTAACTGAATGCATATGGAACCCTTCTGTGTTTTATCTCCTGTGTCTGTATTAATTTCTGAAGTACTCTAACATGGGGGAATTGGGGAAGCAGCGCTGCATGCATGTTGGGCCAAATTCATCCTTGGAGTAATTCCACTGTTTTGTAGCTCAGCATCTCCTACATTTCTGGACATTGGGGCTGCTTCCTTCCTCTGTGCAGCTCAAAGTCTTGGTGAAGTACACATTAGCCACCCCCCGCCTCCACTTCTGCTTGCTGCTAGATTCTCTGCCTCCCTAGCAGTGTGTGGGATGGTGGTTCTGTTGCTCCCACATATTTTCTTCTTTTCACGGTTCTGTTTGGCTATTTTTACGGGAGCGGTGAGCAGTGTTCTCCCTCTGTAGCCCTTCCATCCCTAGATCTGTTCACAGTTGGGTGGCATAACCCACCCTAAGCCTCCACAACAGTGCCTCCCTGCTGGCTTGTCTGTTCCTTTCAGGAATGGTAGAGTTGCCTAAAAAGCACCAAACACCAAATGTAAATGGTGCTCCATCCGCGAGACAGCCTTCCTGGGCTCAGCCGATGGTGAGTTGAGTCCAGTGTGTACCCAGCCTTCTGTTTCTAACTCCATAGGTCCCGGGGTTAGGGGTCAGACAGGTATGTGGGGTGCCCCACCCACCAGAGCAGCTGCAACTCCAACATGGGAAAATGGACCAGGAGTGTCTAGGCAGACCAGCAAGAGGCTCTAAAGACGAGGAGGACCCCAGCCAGCCAATTCAGAAGGTAAGTCATAAAGGGCCCCTGGAGAGCAGATAGGAGATTTGTGGGGCCATAAATTCCCTCCCCCCACTCCAAGTCTTAAAGTGGATCCTGAGTCACCAGGGAAAAGAAGCAGGGCTCATAAACAGCTGTCCTTTTTCTTAATTCAACTAGGAGGCATTGTATCCCCTCCTCCCTCTCCCTAGCAGAATGGGATCCATCGGGGGAAGAACTCAAAGAGAGATCTCTTGATAAGGCTTCACGCCCTTAGCAAGGCTAGCCACAGAAGGACTCACCAAAGCCTCAACAGAGCTCATACGCTCTCAAAGTGTGCAAAAAAAAAAAAAAAAGAAAGAAAAAGGAAAAAAGGGGAAGTAAAAGCACAAAAGATCAGGAGGTACAAAATCCTCTGACTCATCTTCTTCCTTTACTGAGGATGGTGAATTGTTGGACTCTGACTGTAAACAGGACCAGGGAAAAACTCAGCAAAGATTTTTTTCCCTCCTGCAAAATTTGAGGCCATATGCAGCAAGATTGTCTCAACTATTCAGATTCAGCCTGAACAGACTCCAATGAGTGAGCCTCTGAATAAATGTCTCATCTCAAATTCTCACTGGAGGCTGCAATTCCCCTACACTCCTCATTTGAGGAAGTGATCAGGGATGAATGGGATAAGCCCAATGAGAGTGTTCATGTTAACAAAAATTACCTCAGGTTCTATAAGATTCAGGAACCAAAGGACCCTATTCAGAAATACCGAAGGTTGATACCTCTGTAGCATCCCTAGTATGAGATATGGTTATCTCCTCAGAAGTGGAGTCCTACCATAAGAACCCCATGTATAAAAAGATGGAGGCCACCCTGATTTTGGCTCTATTTTAGAATTTTCCTGGCAACTGCATTTATAGGTGAAATTCCAAAGGGAACCCTGCCAGTCCCAAAGCTTCTTTATGACAATGACTGCATAGGCCTCAGCCCAGAGCTGAAACTAGGAGGCAGAATTTCCCATTTCCTGGAGGACTGGGTTGTATCAATCACAGACAAGTGAGTCAGGGATACTCCTCAAGCGATGGGCTCTACCTCATCTGTTCTCCATCCAGGCCCCCATCTCCGACAACCCTAGAAAAGCACGTGGTGATCCAGAATGAGATATCTCATCATTTAGATATAGGCATGATAGAGAGCATTCCCTCAGAAGAAAGATTCTCAGGGTTCTACTCCATTTTCTTCATTGTTCGACAGCACATGGGGAATCCAAGTCATTCTCAACCTCAAAAGGCTCAACAAGTGGATGAAGAAAATGAAATTTTGGATGCAGACCCTGGCCTCTACTGCGTCATCCCTGTTCCAGAGAGATCTTCTGACTTCAGTGGATCTGGTGGATGCATACCTCCATATTCCTATCAGACTCTGCCACCATAGATTTTTAAGGTTTGCTTATGGCAGGAAGCATTATCAGTACTGGACATTCCAGTTCAGCCTGTCCTCGAGCCCCAGAGTCCTTACAAAGGTGTTGGTGGCAATGAGAGCCAGACTCAGGTCAAAGGGTGTCTATACGTATCCTTTCCTGGACTACATCTTGAGCAAAGCTCCATTCCTGGTAACAGAGCACAAGGCCACGTCCCTGATGTTGAATCCCCTGCAGGCACACAGCTTTGTTATCAATGTCAAGAAAAGCTCCTTGACTCCATCCACCAAATAAGACACCTGAGAGTGGACATAGATACTTTAATAGCAAAGATCTACCTGTCTCTAGAAAGATTCCAGAATATTCAGGACCTTCTCACATTGTTTTGGAGCTGTGAGAGGCCTATCAGAGCACTGGGCCTTCAACTGTGAGGCCTCCTAGTGTAATGCATAGAGTCACTCCATGGGCCCAATCATACATCAGGCACCTTTACAGCTTCATCTTAAAGGTGTGCAACCACTCTCCAGAACATATAAAGGATCAAGTAAAGATCCCAGCGCTGGTGCTCAGCTCCTAAAAATGGTGATCAGCCCAGAGCAAAGTCCACAAAGGTATGGCCATATGCTTTCCAGATCCTCTGGTTCTCGCAACTGACACCAGCCTGGAGTGTTGGGACACACTTGGGAACTCAAATAGCTCAAGGCATCTGGAGCCTGAAGGAAAGGGTTCATGGAATAAACCTCCGGGAGGTAAGAGTAGTAGACTACTACAAGAAGCTCAGGCTCCCCATTCATATCTTCCCACCCCAAATGCTAAGGATTCAGAGCTTTCAAGTCCTCCATTGCTAGATGGATTAGGCTATGCATTGTAGAGGCTAACAAGGCATCAGAGGTTCTGGTCTTGGAAAGGGTCAGGGCACACTCCATAAGATTACTGCTTGGGCAGAAAGAGAAAATGCATCCACATTGGCTGTTTGCAAGGTGGCCACCTGGTCAACAGCTACTACCTTTATGAAGAACTATCAGCTGACCATCCAGTCATCTGCAGAGGCTTTCTTTGGCAGGAAGGTGCTGCAGACAGTGGCCCAGAAATATTGTTCTTTGATCATATCTTAAAAATGGTAAGGGATACCTTTTTTTCTCTCTTCTTTCTGACCTTTTCTATAACCTTTCTACAACTGTTTACTGCTCGCTACTTCTCAGACATCCAGAATTGTGGGCTGCAGAACAGAAAATGTCTTATTGATACTTTACTTTCCGCTAGCAGTGTCTCCCACGATTCTATCTACCCTGAATGGCTTATAAGCCAAAAGATCAAATGCAGAGTGGGACCTCTACTGTGTGACTGATTTTCAGTCCACTGTGCATTGTTGGTCTACTTCCCTCTGGAGTATTTGTTACTAAATATTATATAATTGGGCTGCCAATTAATCACATTTAACTCAAGCGATTAATGCAAAACAAATTAACTATATTTAAAAAAATAGTCGTGATTACTCGCAGTTTTAATCGCACTGTTAAACAATAATAGAATACTAATTTATGGTATGGTACTGTTGTAGCCAGCATTGTCAGGTATTTACTTGCCCGATATGCTAAACATTTGTATGCCCCTTTGTGCTTCGGCCACCATTCCAAAGGACTGGTTTCCATGCTGATGATGCTCATTAAAAAAATAATGCGTTAATTAAATTTGTGACTGAAATCCTTGCGGGAGAATTGACTGTCTCCTGCTCTGTGGTTTTACCCACATTCTGCCATATACTTCATGTTATGGCAGTCTCAGATGATGTTCAATTTAAGAACACTTTTATTGCAGATTTGACAAAACACAAAGAAGGTACCAATATGAGATTTCTAAAGATAGCTACAGTACTTGACACAAGGTTTAAGAATCTGAAGTGCCTTCCAAATCCTGAGACAGACAAGGTGTGGAACATGCTGTTAAAAGTCTTAAAAGAGCAACACTCCAATGTGGAAACTACAGAACCCAAACAACTAAGAACCTGATCCACTAAAAACGAAAATCAACCTTCTGTTGGTGGCATGTGACTCAGATGATGAAAATGAACGTGCATTAGTCAGCACTGCTTTGGATCATTATCAAGCAGAACCCATCATCAGCATGGAAGCACGTCCTCTGGAATGGTGGCCGAAGCATGAAGGGGCATACAAATGTTTATCATATCTGGCATGTAAATACCTTGCAACGCCAGCTACAACAGTGCCATGAAAACGCCTGTTCTCACTTTCTGATGACATTGTAAATTACAAGTGGGCAACATTATCTCCCATAAATGTAAACAAACTTGTTTGTCTTAGTGATTGGTTAAACAATAAGTAGAACTGACTGGATTTGTACATTTTGTATTCTGTGTTTTAATTGAAATCAGTATATTTGAAAATGTAGAAAACATCAAAAACTATATAAATAAATGGTATTCTATTATTGTTTAACAATGCAATTAAAACTGTGATTGTGGCTAATTTTTTTAATCTTGTGATTAATCATGATTAATTTTTTAAATAGTTTGACAGCCTTACTATATAAGTTTACAGCTTTGGAATAACTCATTTGGCAGCAAGTGGGAACAGAGGGACTGTGGCCAAAGCACACGGTGCCAAGCTTTGATCTGCCTCTGTGAGCTGTATAGGAAATGCCGCTGCTCCTGTGTACAAGTCATTTCCTGAATTCACATTTTCAGAATATACTAACACAATCTCTTGCAGAAGTCTAGCTAAACTCCTAACAGCACAAAGTGGTTTCCTCCATTTCTTTAGCTACAGAGGTGGTTCAGGTTTTACATAAAACTTGGATTCAAATTACCATTTTTTCCGTGAAGGTGGAAGTTTTCATTCCATGCCTGTTCCTCTTATTGTCTGCATCTAGAAATCAAGAGACAACACTGTAATAATGTAACATTCTTAAACAAAAGATTGTTGCAGAGTAAATTACCCCTCCCAAACTAGTGCTAACGGAAGGAAGTAAAAGATTTATTTTAAAAAAGAAAAACAAAAGAAACCCTTCAAATAAAAGTTATAAATAGTTCAGAAAGAAGTTTTAATCTATGAATGAACCCATGTTTATTTTAATACAATTCATGACTAGAACTATTTAGTGCATATACATTTACACTGACCAAATTAGCATATATCACCTCATATACAATGGTCTTAAGTTTCATTTAAAACTTTAACCAAGCAACCTCCTGAAAAACTCAGAAAAAAATCCTATATAGAAACTTGTGCGTCAGATTTTTTTTTTTTTTTTTGTAAAGTGTTTAGTGACCTTTACATAAAAACAGGATCTTTGTTCTTGAAAGCTCACCTGGTCCCACTTCGTATTTGCTGCCAAAATGTATCAGACTTTCTTAGATATGATGCTAGCTGCTGTGGAAATGATTACACCATCGAAACCAGAAAATAATGACTTCTGGCAAGGAATAAGTAACAGGAGCAGGTGAAGTACTGAGAAATAAAGATCCTGTTTTCATGCAAACATCCGTACTAACTAAAATAACAAACCCACAAACTGGAAAGAGAAATTAAAAAGAAATTATACAGCCCCTTTTTGCTTTTAGAATCAACTGCCTCTGTGTGGTTAAATTTGTGAGAATATTACTATTGTACACCATTCTTTAGAGAGGAACTAATCAGTCCATTCTTGATACAGTAGGGCCAAATCTTCAAACTTGAGAGACTAAAGTTAGGTCTATAATTAAGTAAGTGACCCAGTTTTCAGTGGTGCTGAGCCCCTACAGTTTCTATTTACTCAAAAGGAGTTGTGGGCACTTAGAACTGTTTAAAAACAATTGTATAATTTATTTAGGCACTTAACTTTAGTCACCCCAGTTTGAAAATGTTCACTCATGCACTAAGCGTGCTCTACTGTCTAAGAGTGCCTCATTGACCTGTAGCCATACCATCTTGTGGTGTGATCCCATCAGAGCTCACAAATTAAGCAAGATTAGTACTTGGTGAATATTTATTTGGGTTTAGAATGCAATAGAAAAGCACCCATAATATCAATTAAAAACACATTTCATAAAACAAAATTAGCAGAGCCACCCACAACTAAGAAGCATTTCACCTTCCCCAGAAACATGACTCTCACTGAACTCCCCAAAGCTCATGAAAATAGATAGTTTGGAGCAACTGATTTGCAAAGAATGCTGAAAATTCTATCTAAGACCAAGGTGGAGGAAGTAAGCTTGAAAGTCAAGATAGCTTCATGGACAACACTCCGCAAGCAGAACCCCACACCCCCATCCTCTTAACTGAGGGCCACTAGCTTAAGCACTTTTGTTATCAGTTGCAGCAATATTGCATTGGGAGAGAGGCTGTACTCAGGCAAGTAAATGGTAGTGTTGCTCCATTTGACCCAAGCGACTAGTCAAATGTTGAGGTCCTGGGCATGTTTCCATTGGAAGCAGAAATTCATGGAGTTTGGTATTGTCTCTGAATGCAGGGGGAACCAAGTAAAAAAGGATCAATTCCTTAGACTGGTCTACACTCGATGAAGTTAGGTTGACCTAAGTCATCTTGCATCAACCTAGTTTAGCATGCGTCTACATTCAAATGTGTCTGCTTGCCAATGTAAGTGGCCCCTTACAGGGACACAGTAACATGGTCCCCTAATGTTCCCCAAACAACAAGTCATGGTCGACCTATTGTGGTCAATGCAGTGCAAGTGTAGACACCACATCACCTATGTCCACCCTAACAGTCCTCAATCAGCTATCCCACAATGCCTGACAATGACCACTCTGGTCACAGTTGTGAATTCCACTCCCCAGGCATCAGAGAGACCAGAAGTTATTACCTCCTTTAAAGCCCTACGTATTTTTGAAATGACTTTCTTGATTGCCCAGCTTGGTGAGCACACTTTGCATCTCTCCTTTGTTGCGTGCAACTGCCCAACTGACCATGCTGGCTACGTGCTCCAGACATGCGCCTGCCTGGAGTAGACAGGAGGTATTGGATCTCTTGGGCCTGTGGGGAGAAGAGGCTGTGTAAGCACAGCTATGGAGCAATGGTACAAATATGGACATCTATGAGCAGATTGCACGGGGGATGCAGGGGAAAGGGTATGACAGGGATCAGCAGCAGTGCTGTGTGAAAGCAAAGAAACTGCAGCAGGCATACCAAAAGATCAGGAAGGCCAACAGTAAATCTGGTGCTGAGCCGCAGACCTGCTGCTTTTATGATGAGCTGCATGCCAGACCCCCACTGCCATCCCACAGAGCACTGTGGGTACCTCCAAGGAGCCCGAGACACAGATCCCTGCTGTGAACAGCAAGGAAGATGGGGTAATGCAACTGGGAGGATCCAGTTATCATCTGCTTTTCATTCCCCGGCCTGTAGACTGAGCCAGGGATGGGGAGGGGGCTCACATGGAGCAGTTTGTGTGTGTACCCAGGGATGTCCCTTGAATCCTCCTGAGAGGCCGCGATGAAACTTTCACAGAAGTACTCTGCAATCCTCTCTCAAAGTTTTCTAGGGATGGCAGCCTTGTGTCTTCCTCCATGGTAGGACACTTTCCCTCAGCATTCCACGATGACTTTGGCAGACACCACAGCAGTAAACAGGTCCATTTGGGCATGGACAGCTTTGGGATGCCAGCAGCAGCTGAGTTCTCTGTGCCTTTGTTACCCACAGGAGCGAAATATCAGCTAAAATCACCAGTGCCTGTGGAAAACAGCACCAGTGCTCAGTGCCATTGCCCCCCACTCTTATCCATGGAAATACGGGCTGACATTATATTGTTTCATGCACCAGAATGAGCCCCTCTTCATTATGAACCCTGCCCCCGCTCAGCCATCCGGCACCATCGCTGGGGCTGGATAGGGATGCTGTGCACAGGTGCTCTAAGGCTGAAGTGTCAATAATCATGTCTTGTTTAAAACTTTAGGGGAGCAAGGTAAGGGAGATCTGAAACTTAACTTTTACTTTCTATTGTGACTCTAAATACAATGATACACCTTTGTGTGTTTTATCTATAATTGCTGCTATTGTGGCCAAGAGGGGTTCGCCCTCCACGCCTGTAGAATACCTGACCAGAATAAGGAGGAGAAAGAAGACAATACGGGAGGATATATTCTAGTGAGATCCTGCAAGCCAGTGCTGCCCCAGGCCTGGACAGTGAATGTTGCAGACAGTATGGAGAGAGGCCCAGCAGTCGGAGATGCATCAGGACATAATGGGGCTTTTCTCCAGTAGCAAACACAAATGCTGCAGACTCTTACTGACCTACAGGTCCAAATGTCACAATCTTGCCTCCCTTTACAGTCAATGGAGAACACCATTTTAGCACCTGCTCCACACCCCTCAACATTCCGCATGGCATCAGGGGTAAGAGAACAGATAAAATCACCAGCACCTGTGGAAAATAGTCTTCATCCCTACCTCTACCACTGCACACTGGGGGACAGTAAGGAGAACCATATGCTCACCTGGGAGAGCTATGATTGCTGTACGTGTAGCCAAAACGAATTAAAATGGTCATGGACATTCTCTCCGCTCTTGTGTTAATTTACTTCAGACATTTTTGTTCTGTTTGTTTTTCAATTGCACATTGATTTTTGTACTGATTTTGGTATGCATTTAGCATCTATTTTTTGGTAAATAATTCATCTTGATTACTTAACAACATATGCTGCAGAATGCCTAGTGCTACTCAAAGCACCCACTTCTTGTTACTGTACTGGGTGACAGAACTCAGGATCAGTGACAAACAGCGCAATAATTACAAATGTACAGCAAGAACCGCAGAATTAATAGGTGCATTAACAGACAGTGTTATATTCATAAAAGTACACCAAACACCACGCAATTCCTAATAGCCTCCAACATGGGCACCAGGTAGTATACGCTGGGGAAGGCCCCACCGCCTTTGGGGCAGTCTGAGGGCGGGAAGTTGCTGCCTTCCCAAACAGCCAGGCTTGGCCCCGCCCTTTCCTGCTGCCTCACCAGCGCTGCAGCAGGCAGCAGTTTCCCACCCTCAGACTACCCCAAAGGCAGTGGGGCTGGAGGGGGGGGAACCAGCCATTGGTCCGGGTCACCTGCTTGGGCCACCTGGCTGGTGTTCTGAGGGCCGCTGGGGCTGCCCGGCGGTGAATTGGGGGGCTGGAACTGTGGGTGCTGGGGCCGCCCGGCAGGGACTCTGCCCAGCTGATGCTCCATGAGGCTGGGGCTGCTGGTGGGCATGGCCAGTACTCCAGGCCAGCCAGGGCTATGCATGGCTCGGGCGGACAGCCAGTGCCCTGGGGAAGCTGGGGCCACCAGCGGAGGCAGCCATGGCCGCCTGGCCCATGCTCCGGGGAGGCTGGGGCCACGTGCAGCTCGGGCTGCCTGGCCTGTGCTCCAGGGCCACGTGCGGCTCAGGCCACCCAGCAGGAAATTGGGGCAGCTGGAGCTGCCGGGTGCCGTGGCCACCCAACTGGTGCTCCGGGGCAGCCAGGGCCACATGCAGCTTAGGCTGCCTAGCTGGGACTGCTGGCCAGGATTTGGGGCAGCTGGGGCTTCCTGGCAGTGGGGAGAGGGTGGCCTGTGTCCAGCTCTGGAGTGGGGCGGGGCTCCTCCCGGGGGGCACAGCTCCAGGCGGCAGTGAGGAAGAGGGGCATGGCCTCAGGCGGAAGGGGAGGAGCCACAGGCTAGCTTCCCCTAACGGGCAGTTCATCCGGCGTCCATGGCCTCCAAAGCTTCAGGGCCAGTTAGAGCACAGTCCACCACACTGCTGACTGTTAAATACTCTTTCAAGGCTTCCCTCAGCCGCATAGCTCTGCACTGAGCTCTTCTAATAGCCTTGCGTCTGGCTGTTCCAACTAAGCAGATAGCCATTCCACCGCTGTCCTCCACCCGGGCAAAAACTTTCCTCCCTTTGCCTCACAGATATTATGCAGGACACAACAGGCAGCTATACCCATTGGGATATTTTTGTCACTGAGATCCAATCTATTGAATAAACACCACCAATGTCCCTTCAATCTACCAAAAGCACATACATCAGGAATTCTGCACCTCCTAAGCTGGTAGTTTAATCTTTCTTTAGTATTGTTGAGGTGGCTAGTGTACGGCTTCATGAGCCTGGGGAACAAAGGGTAGGATGGGTTCCCCAGGACCACTACTGGCCTTTCAACATCGCTAGTAGTAATCCACTGGTTCGAAAAGGATGTCCCTGCTTGTAGCTTTCTGAACAGCCCTGTGATCTTAAAGATGCAAATGTCATGCACCTTCCCTGACCAGCCAACACTGATGTTGGTGAAGCATCCCTGTTGATCCACCAATGCTTGCTCTTTCTGTTGATGTACTCAGTGGCAAGGTGGGCTGGTGCCAAAATAGGGATAGGCGTTCTATCTATTGCCTGACCGGAGTTCGGGAATCCCACTGCTGCAAATTCATCTACTAGATCTTGCATGTCACAAAGAATCACAGTCCTGTGTAGCAGGAGACAATTAATGTTCCTGTACAGTTGCATGACAGTGGCCCCTCACTGTGAATTTTCAAACTCCAAAATGATTTCCCACTGAGTAGTAGCAATCTGGCATTGTGAACTACCATGGTGCAAACGCCACTTGCTTCTCAATTGAGAGTGCAGCTCTCATTCTGGTATCCCTGCACTGTGGGCTGAAGCTCAGCTCACAGATCCAGGAATGTGGCCTTTCACATCCAGAAGTTCTGCAGCCACAGCTCGTTATTTCAAGCCTGTATTACGATGCAATCCCACCAGTCAGTGCTTGTTTCTCAGGGCCAGAAGCAGCGCCGCTCCATCTACAGCTGCTCCGTGAATGTCACCAACACCCTTGAACTGATTTTCGCTATGTCCCACAGTGATCTGTCCTCCGTAAAATCATCATGTCCTCCGTCGTTGCGGTCCTTTCTGCAGCTCTGCAAATACTGGAGGATTGTGCCTTCCTTTTTTTTTTTGCAGTGCTCATGGAAATAGTGCAGAGCTGTGAGGGCTCCATGCTTCTGTCAGAGAAGGCGGACAGTGAGAAGTGCTGTGCAAGGCTTTTAAAAAAGGTGCAAAAATTATGCAATATAGATGGCATTATGCGATGAAGAAAGTTGCATGATAGGAACTTGACCCCTTGCTTCCATTCATCCTTGCACAACTAGTTTCTGCCGCACCATGCATCACCAAAATTTCCCAAAAGACAGCACGCCAGATGATGGCAAATTGCACACTGGAATTCCTGCTCATGGTGCACTGCAGTGTGCATCAACACAAGCTCTCCTGGTGAGTATGTGCAGTGCTGATGCAAGGAGCCAAGTATGCACACCTATCAATCTGAATGGGGTTTTAACTCAACTCAACTAGCTCACAACACCTCTTCCCACCTCAGCTTTGCTCATCATCATGATGAGGCCTAAAATGGTGACACAACAACCAGGCCAAAGAGAAATAAATAATTTAACAAATTAAAAATTATACACGTTAACCATTTACATATGTACGGTGTCTTTCTATGAAGATGTCTTCATGTTACCAGCCCAAAATAATTTTATTCCCACCCAAATCTCTTTGAGGCTTTTCTCTCCCTATGTTTCTTTTCAATCAGCCCTGAGGAATACCTATTGACTCTGTGGAATTTGCTGACTAAGGCAGACCCCATCTATTTTGTTCTAATGGAGAATTCACTTCTGTAACAACTTTTTGAGACTCAACTTCCACAGCTACATTCTCAGATTCAGAGGGCAACCAAAGTGAAATTCTGTCCCTCTGATATCTTCTCTAATGGTCCTTATGGATAACTTTGGGTTTAGTTCTGGGTCCAGCTATGTTTTTGTACACCACTTAATTAATTGGGTCAGTATTATATAGGTCCTTGTCAAAGTTTATCCAGTCTAGGGTTCCTACCCTTCTTTTTTCTAGAATTGTGGAACCAGACAAGGTGCCCTCTTTTAAAAATTTCCCCATATGACCTTACATCATACAGCCTTTCCATTTTGTCAGAGGCTACCTTCCCATTTTCCCTAGCAAAGGTCGTGAACTTTTTCATTTTTGGATTGTAGTGTTTCTACATAGTCCAAATGGTTCAACTTCCTTTGTTACTCTTCAGGAACTCCACACAAGAGATTTCTTGGGGTACTTAGCTCATGTCCAAACATGAGTACTAGGGTACACTTTGTTCTCTCTTTGACTGCTGTTCTATAAGCCATCAAAATAAATGGGATATGTTGGTTCCAGTCCTGTTGGTGCTATTCTACAAAGGTAGCCAGCTAAAGCCACAGATTCCTATTGAATCTTTCCACCATCCCATCATATTATGGGTGTACTGGGGTGGTGTGAATTTTGTGGATCCCTAGAATCTCATAAACCCATTGAAACATTTTGGATTCAAAGTTTCTCCCTTGATTAGTGTATAACTCACTAGGAATCCAAATCTGGTAATTAATTCGTTCATTAGGACCCCAGCTACTGTGTCAGCCTCTTGATTTCTTATTGGATAAACCTCAGGTCATTCTGTGAAGTAGTCCATTGCCACCAACAAGTACTGACTGATAGCCTCTTTTGCAGGCAAGGGTCCAAGAACATCAATGGCAATGGAATCCATTGGTGTCCCCCAAGATACCACTGCAAAGTGGCTCACCTAGTTTTAGTGTCTGATTTCCTGCAATTTTCTACATCCTGATTAAATTGTATTCAACACATTTCCCTTAGCTTGGCTAAGGTTTTTGCAACCCCAAAATGTCCAGCAGTTTTAACATCATGACATTCTCAAAACCTCCTTTTTCAACGTACTTGGTACAACTCGTTGATAGATCTATCCATCACCCACTGGTTTCTCTCATCTCCGTATTTCATCTTTAAATTCCAAGCTTTCCCACTGTGACCAGAAAGCTTGTACTGTGGTGTAGTAAGGGGATGGTTGTGTTTGCCAGTTGATTTTCCAAACACATACTATCCTGATATCAGGATCAACCCACTGGGAAGTTTTCAGTTGCTCTGGGCAACACAATTCCTGCAACCCCATCCCCACAGTTCCAATGGAAGAACCAGGAACATGGACCCTTTTGCAAAGTAGAGTAAGAGAGGCACACCCATTCCTTTGAGCAACTAATTACTTGTTCTGCTGCTTGAGGCAGTATTTGCAGTAAGCCTCCCAACAAGGTCATCTGGACAGGGCCATGCTTATGGCCAAGCCTGTGTGTGATTGCGAAATCATAGCACTGCAGTTTCTCCAACCACCTGGCAAGCTGTCCCTCAGGACTTCTGAATCTAAAGAGCCATTGCAGGGAAGCGTCTGTCCTGACCATAATAGTGATGAAAACATTCTATAGATTTAACCACTGCTATGAGTTCCTTTCGGATGGAGCAATAATTTCTCTTAGGAGCACTTAGACTTTTGCTATAAAAAGCAGCCACCCTCTCAGGTCCCTTGTGTTCTGGTTTCATACTGTCCCCAAACCATAAGCATTAGCATCTGTGTCCAACATGAGAGGGTTTTTTGAAACAAGGATAGGCCAAGACGGGAGCAGTCATAAAAGCCTTTTTCACCTTTGAAAATGCTACATCACACTCTGCTGATCACTGAAATGGTTTTGGTTTCCTTTCTTACCCAACCTATGCAGTGATTTTGCAACATTGGGAAACTCACAAATGAACCTACTGCAATAGGAACACAGCCCTATAAAACTACACATCTGGGGGTGTCAGAGGAGTTGGCTAGCAAGGTTAAGCCTCCATTTTCTTTTTGTCAGTGGAAATTCCCTCCTCACTAATTGTGTGCTTCGGGTGGATTACCCCTTTCTGGTATAACTCATATCTGGGTTCAGTTTCAAACTGACCACCTTCAGTTTATCAAAGATCATTTGTAAATGTTTTAGTTCCTGCTCAAATGCTTTAGCAGGCAGCAGGATATCTATGTATATCAGACAGGTTGAGAAGGGCATGCTACGTGATACCCTCTCCATTTGCCTCGCAAATTTGCTCAGTGCATTGCACAAGCCAAAAGCCATTACTTTAAATTGCCACAAGTGTTGTCCTGCTGGGAAAGCAGTTTTCCCCCTGTGTTTTGGATCCATTTCCATTTGTCAATATTCTCTTTTAAAATCCAGCGTGGAAAACCAGATTGAACCTGCTACAGCATCCAGGGTATCATCTATTTGTAGCAATGGATAATAATCCTTTAAAGTAACTTCATTTAATTTTCCATAATCCACCCAGAATCTGGGGCTGCCATCCTCTTCCTTAACCAGAATTATGGTGAGGTCCAAGGACTGGATAAAGGCTCAGTAATGCTTCTTGATATCTTTCCTCAAAGGCTGATAGTGCCTCTTCTGTATATTCCAGAGGTCCAATCTTTAAACCCTGTTTTTGGACAGGTGCCCTTGCCCCAGTCACTGTCTCCATTTGAGACCAATTAGGTGGTTCAGTTTTGGATCTCCTAGTCCCTTCTTTTTAACGTGTCTGATCTAATAATTGATATTTGAGCCTGTGTCAGCTATCCCTACACACATCACAGATCCTACACACTCAATAGCCACACTCCCTTTATTGTTGTTTAATTACCCAGAGCTAAACAAAAACAGTGGGGATGATCCTTCTACTTCCAAGCTTTGCCCCTTCAGCTTGGTGTGCCCTCATATTCCCAACTGGGAGAAAGGCTTTCACTAGATACTTTTGACAGTCTGTGCTGGCCCACCTGAAATTTATAACAATCCTTTTTGTGGCCAGTTTATTGTTTATTTATGTATTTATTATTTGTTTAGTGTGTATTTGCAAGGTCCTTGTTCCCCAAATGCAGGAGGAACCAAGAACAAAAGGATCAATTTCTTATCTTACAGCCCCAAGCCTCTTTAGCCAACCAACCCAAAAGTGCACTCTAGTTTTTCCAGGCTCACACTGTGTTCACAGGCTTTGCTTGCCTTTCTTGTTTTTTGCCTCTGCCTCTCTCTGTTCTTGTCTTTTTCAGTCTTTTGTCTCATCATGCCAGCCCACCTCACATTACCCCCACACATCCCTACCCAAAACAATACTCAGCCAAAAGCTTCTGGTTTTGTTTTAGGTGGGGTCTTATGCTTACAGTTATGTTATTTGAAGGGTGAGTTCACACCTAACATTCTGAATGAGGTTTTAACTCAACCCATAACAGAAGGCAGAAATTTGTGTTGCCAGCTCAGTAAGCAGTACTCTGCCCTATGACTGGTCATTATTATATTACTGTCCTAGAATGATATTAGATGACACTATGGTGCTGGAGAGGCCATGTTTTTGGATGAGATATGAAATTGGGTCATTACAAAATCCATGCACTTCTCCCCAATTCTTCTGAATGACTGTAATGTGTTAGAAAGCTGAGGAGTTTCACTCTCAAACAGGCTGCATTTCAGTGGTAGATGAAGTGATCCTTATGTGTAGTTTGTTTATCAATGTTACATTTATAAAGCTCTCTGGGATCCTGCAGAATTAAAGGCATTACTATAAAGAATTTTGAATGTGAAAAATGCTAATTTGAAAAGGTTTAATATAACTACAGATAAGAATCCCAAGTGACTACTACTGTAACAGCTCTCTTTTGGCAAATCAAGTGTTAAATTGTGCACCTTTAGTACTGTTCTCATATTTTACAAGCCATTTTGCTCAGCCCAAGTGCAAAAGGTAAGAAGCACTTGTGAAACTGTGGAATGTATTTTAAAACAAAATACTTAAGTCAAATATTGGTGTCAGCCAACTTTCTAAAAACGTGAGGCTGTCAGTATAGGAGCTATAGAAAGAAGTTATAATGTTAAATACAGGGCCAGATTCTCAGCTCGTGCAAATCAGTGTAGTTCTATTGAGAATCTGGTCCACAGTGTTTCTATTTTATAGTTTAACATTTATCTGGAAACACTCAGGACAACTCTTAAATACAAAATACTTCTTAAGTAGCATTCTTTGAATTTTCTATGCAAATACATGGATCTCAGCTAAACCATTACTGCAAGATTAGAAACACTGTTGTAACTTTTTATGAAACCCACCATTCTATAGGCTGGTGGAATGAGACTGACTTTGTTCATATGAATTACTGACCCACTGCAAATAATGTAGAATGCAGATTTAAAAAATAAATGAAATCAACCAAGCCATTAAAGAAACTCACCATAATGATTGGTCCTTTTGTCTGGGTCATGTTTTGGACAGAACACTCTAAAATATTGGTTCAATTTTAAAAGAGAGAGAAACAGTATTAATTAATTGTAAACAATATTATATTTGATTTTAAAGATATTTTCCCTCTTTTCACCAGCACCTATACTAACGATACAAAAAAACTTGAACACAAAACTGAACCTGTTCATATGGAAAGTTGAGCATTATCTTCCTCAACTATGAAATAAGACCATGTTGAGCCATGCAACAGCAGCACTATTATAATATACACTCCTGTAACTTTATTTGTAGAGCTTGACTAGACTCAAGTGTCCTTATGGTACTGTTTTGAACTAACTGTTAACTCACCATGTTCTCTTGTGACATGCCCCTACCCACTGCTTAGGTAGAGTAGCCGACAACTGCTTAATCCATTAATTCCTTTTTACCTGAATTAGAGAGTTCAGCAATGGTGTGGGGAGGGGGAAATCCCACCACCACCACCAATTGTTGCAGATTTTAGGTCAACATGGATCTATTATAAGAAACCAAGGACAGGTACAATAAACTATAATCTTATTTACCAAAAGAGTATGTAACAGTTGCTTTTCTGAAGAACACAAAACAACAGAACAAAAATGCCCTCCATTTATAGAACACCTTTCTTCCAGAAGGATCCCAATACACTTTTCAAATTGCATCACAAAGCTGGAGTTATGACTGAGATGAACTATTTTCAGGAGTATAAAAACTAGCACTGAAACGTTTTGAATAAATTGTTATAAAAAACAAAGGTGCAATCATGTACCGTGTATTTTCTAATTTTTTTAATACAGCCCTAATTGTAAAGGTCCTAATTTTTTTCTTTCATAAAAATGAGTCCTACTTTTGTATACGCAACTACTGTGACTGTTCTTTTCCTCACACAAATACCAGATGTGTTCACACGTAATAATTAAATTTAAAAAGCTAGGTATGAAATTGCACATTAAAAACAATTTGCCTTATTTATATCACAAAACTTTTATTTTTTAATAGCCCACAATCCTATCTGCTTCTTTCCTAATTTACATGTTTTAGAATACATTTTACACATTTTAACTAACCAATTCACTTATTTATAATCCTTCCATCATTCACCATCCTGCTTACCCTCTTCTGAAGCATTTCCAATGCTCCAGTACTGTTTCTACAAATGCATGCCCCAAATTATGCTAAATTCTGCAGCTGTTTTCTTGTTATAGTGCCATAATGGCCTCTTCTCATTTTTGTTCTATTCCATTTGCTTTCCTAATTGCTGCGAGTCATCATGTTGATGGTTTTAAGTTCTAAATCCCCATCAGTCAGATCCATTTAAGACGTTATCCCTTTTGACACAATCTCATTACTTTACATTTTTTCCCTGCACAATTGCATGTGTTGTCAATCCATGCCCACAGTTTTTCATGTCTCTAATTTCTCCCCTCTTGGTCAATTGCTGGCTTTATGTTAGCTACAAACTTGGGCACCCTGCTGCATGTCCCTTTATGTGCATTACTGATGTATAATACAAAAAAAACTTTGGGTCCAATCCCCATAACATTTGCACCATCACCTTGCTCCAATCAGTGATTCTTGACCTTTGAGCCACCAATTTAGAAATTTGCTACCAATCAACTTATGTGAGGGTTTAATGAGTTAACATACTAGAAGTATTAAAGTCATTGTCAGTTATGTTTCACTTTTAATAGTTTTCATTATCACATCTCCTCGCAGAAATTAATAACATTTTAAGCATAACAACCTCTTTATAAATCTGGAGCTATATGATTCATTTCTTAACAGCTGTTCAATGAGAAATTTCCAGGATGCAGAAATTGAATCCTGAAGTCTTTATTTTGGGCCAACATATTTTTTCCACAACTTCTAAAGCCATCTTATATCAGCCATGTTTTGTCTTTTGCTATCAGAAAGTTTCTCTTTTAGGCTACTCTCCTTAGTCAGCCTCAAAGATTCTGAACTGAGGTCTCAAGAGTGCTTTACAAACATTAATAAGTTACCCAGTTAATCATCACATCATCCTCATTTTACACTTAGGAAAACTAAGGCTCACGGAGCTCATTACTTGTTTAGCATCACATACCGAGCCAGTGGCAGATCTGGGTCAGTTAAACTGCTACCGGAATCAATGGAAAAGGACTATTTTTGCACTTGTGAAACATGCCTAATTGATAGCTCTACCAAATACCCAATGGAGCATTGTGAAGACCCATATTGGTTGTCGTGTCTTGCCTCTTCCTGGAAGAGGTAACAATAATAAAGTCCACACCCTCAATGAAAGAATAAACTTTTGTGATCATTCCTTAGCACAGATTCTGAGCATTCCAGACTTTACCAAAATATTAGCAACCTTCACAATTAACTGCAATCCCAACATTTAGAGTGATGAGGGAGAATCTCTTTTCTTTGAACAACCAGCACCCTCTCTGGCTGTAATTTTACAAAATTTTAGTATATGCATATACCACCATAACAGTGGGTTTGGGAGGCATTTAGAAGACTTGCTCAAAGCTAGTTCTATTCTGCTGGTATTGGGAACGCATGTGAAATACGAGAAGTTCTTTTGTGTGGAGACACAAAGTTTTCCACTAGTGTTCCAGGTGCTGAACTAGAGGGGAAACTACCAAAGCTGTCTAATGTAGAGGTCCTAGAGAGCACGGCAACATCTGTGAGACTATTCACTGAAGCATGTGAACCAGGAGTAAACCTGGATTTGGGCGAAACCAACATTTGTGGAGCAGAAGACTTTGTCTTTAATGACCAGATGGCTAATGAAAACTGTGTCTCAATTTTAGCTCCATGGTCTTTCAGGATTCTGTCAGTCATGGATATTGTCACAGGGTGGCTGGCCATTTAAAGGGAGAAGACCTAGGAAAGACGAGCAAGAGGAATTTCCTCTCTCTGGGAGTGGGAAAGGCCTCGTGGAGGTAGGATGGAGAGAACCACAGGGAGCTGGTTAGTCCCTGTGGGAGGTCCTAAGATAGGGCCTGTAAGAAGCCAGGAGGTCGCTGAGAGTCAAGAAGCTGCCAGAGTCCCTGGGGAGGGGAGGCAGTGGGGAAACCTGCTAAGAAGAAGGGCCTCCAGGGAATAAGCCCTTGGAGACAGTGCTCAGCTAAGGAGCAAAGAAGGAACTCTACAGTACCCAGGAGTACGAGTGCAGGAAACTTCAACGTAGCGTGAGGGGGCAGAAGAATAATTTGTCTGGAAGTATATTTGGATTCTTTAGTTGGACTTCTATTACCCTGGAAGGAGACATAACTGAAATATGACCTGTCCGGAAGGCTGGGCTGTGGAAGACAAATACAGACAGCCCTTCAATGGGGCCAAAGAAGTTGTGGTCAATGGATGCTAGAGACAAAGACCTCTGCAGCACCTCGACCTGACAATAGGGTGCCTACGGCGGTGAGTGGAACTGTCTATATATTCCTGTCATTAAATGGAGTTTTTTTCCATTGCAGTACTAGATAGGAACATCTTTTCTACTGCTCCCAAACACACAGCATTTCAAACATGACTGGGTTGAGAAGGACTTTTTGTGGGTACATCCACATCAATGTTTTCTGCATTTAGAAAAAAAAGTTAACCTCTTTTCTGACAATGCCACCAAAACCCACAAAAAATTTGAAAATGGTTTGTTAAATACCGGTAAATTCCTTGCCCTCCATCAGTTTCTAATGCTGCATCATCACACAGGGCACAAAAGTAGTGATAACTTCTGCGGCAGGTTTTTATCTCACATCCTACAGTGGCTCCTTTCTTACGACAGAAGTTGCACATCTACAGCAGAAGGAGTTGTGTTTTTAGCAGATATATACATTTTGTAATTAGTAACTAAAATCTTATACTTGAGAGAAAATATCTTCATCCGTGAATATGCTTAAATCTTTAACTCTCAATCTCCCTCTTCCTGTTTGTCATGCAAACTCACTCCTCCAAATCCCAACACAGCTCATTTTTCAACCAACTTTCTATCATTCTCTCTGCTCTAACACAATTAAATTAAAATCAATTAATATTCTTAGAAGTGACTCACTGATAGTGGCAGTGCTGGGCTTCACATCTGTAATTATTTCACATTAATTTTGCTCAGTTTACAAGTATATAGATGTTGGATACAATTTTCAAAAACACATAAATCCCACTTTCAAAAGCAACTTAGGAACTAAGTCTTATTTAAAGACAATGAGGTTTTGTAGGCTCCTCCCAGCATCCTGTTGCAGGCACGGAGCCTATCCACTTATTCCTTGCAATTATAGCAAACAGTTTGTTGTCAAGGCTAACTTCATATGCAAAAGGACTAGAAATTTAAAAGAAATGCTTTTCTTTCCTAGGTCCCCTAAATCAGGAGGTTCCTTAGGTGTAGGCTTAGTAGGACCCAAAGGCTGCCCTCTGCCAAAGAGTGCATTTTCTTAGAAAGGAATCGTAACAGCCTTGACTTCTACCACTGAACAAAAATGGTTACACACTTTAAGTTTCACTAAAAAGTGCAGAATCAGACTAATTAGACTAACATTAGATTCTGATCTTTAATTACTCTGATCTTTGGTATGTCAGAATGACTGGGTTTTTGTATGCATTTTATTCAAGCCTCTGTGTCACAAGGTCATACAAAAGTCAAACAGACTTCACGGTCTAACATGCTGCTGTTAATACTATAATTTATAAACTAGAAAATATCTGAAAGAAGTTGCCTTACCAGCCGCTTTCCCCTCCTGATTTCACTCTGAACTGAGGCCACATCAAACCTTGTATCCTGATTCTCTGGGTTATGCTCTTCAGATTCTACAAATCCCGAGGAATATAACTACAGACAAAAGAAAGGACAGCAGTAATTAACACAGAGTGACTCAACCAGTGAGAGACTCTGATGTATATCAGTAAGATATGATAGAAAGTAGAGAGGGCTTCATTTCAGCGTCAGGCATGAAAACTGCACTTCTAAAATAAAAAATTTCTGCATTTTTATTCACCTCACGAAGCAGTGGAGTCCTAAAGGGGCAAATTTTTATTTCTTTGTTTTTAACAAGCGTTGCCCCATATTGAGCAGGGAACAGTGTTTAGCTTTTCCACCCTCTTACAATTCAGGACCAGTGCTACTAGACTCCACCTACTGTTAAAGGAGGTTTCGCACAAAGGGAACATGGCATTTTTGCAAGACTCACCAAGGAGGACATCATCCTATGCATCCCCTCTTTTGCCAATTAGCTCAGATTTGAGAGACCTCAGTATCTTTCAGGAAGTGCTCAGAGTTGGAAGTGACAACAGAATTAAAACTGGCAATGTGATACAGGGCAAAGACTGGCAATGGATTATTAGAGAAGCAACTTAAATAGTTTGAACAATGTTTGGAAAAATTATATGCAGAATTGTATGCATGAATTCCTGTTGATGTACTCGACTATGACAACAAATTAGAAGGGATAATTAATTATTAACTATGTATGATGATTATAAGAAAGCAAATGATCATATTTAAACACAACCTAGTACCAAAATTGTTACTTAAAATATATGATAAATTTACAAGCAGACACAAAGCTTGGTCAGCTAAAGGAATAAGAACATACAGTTAAAGGTAAGAAGCCCCTTAGCACAGCTTATTATGGGATCAGGAAGACTAGCTAAGCAGTAAGCCAATACTGGTTTGCTTTCAAGAATCTGAATGTTTGTTTGAAACATATAACACTGTAAAGTGAAAAATAAAATTAATCAAAATTAATAAAGATACAAACACAAATGTGGCAAGAACAATAAGATAGCTGATCTATAAGGGGAAGAAATAAAAGAGGAGCAAAGGATTTGTGATTTATGATATCAAAAAAGAACTCCAGTTTAACGTAACATGTATCCTTCACATTAAAATAACAATGTAGGTGTGGTTATAGCAAGGAAAGTGACTGCACAGATGGCACCTTTTAACTCAAAAGACTTGCTCTCTGTGAGTTTAGAAACATACCTGCATATTTAATGACAATTTTTTCATATTACTTTTCTCCTTATACCACAGCAGAACAAACAAATTTAGGACGAGGGCTCTCATAAAAGTATACAGAATAGTTAACTAAGTTCCAATGGCAAAGCCAAATTCTGCCGTTAGTTATGCCTAGCTGAGGGCAGAATATGATGTCCAGAATCTTTGTTACTGGTGTTGATGTGAAAGAAGGAAATAACGTAGCTTTACTCAGATCCCAGGATAAGACTGCAGGGTTAGGAAACAGAAGACACATTTTATTTGCAAACTGAATAAATTTGTTCTAGAATCACAATAAACATGGAACCTCACAAGGACATTTTTACATAGCCAGTTCTTAAACTAAAACCACACCTAGTTAAGTATTCCTTATATTTAAGACACACACAGGAAGCTGCCATCTTGCCACTCTGATCATGCAAATTATGGCCCTGATCCTGCAAAGACTTGGGACATGTTTACCTTTCACACTGTAAGAAGTCTGATTCAATTGCTTCAATTGAGATTACTCACATTACATCAAATTCAGCACATGTATAAGGCTTTGCATTATCGGGCCAGAGACTGAAAGAACCTACTTTGCCATGCAAAAACATTGGAAGTCAAAGGGTTTCAAAGTTGTTGCAAAACAAGTTCATTTTTGTTCTGAAATCTGGTTACCTAATGTTAAGGCAGTTTCTATAGTTTCTAAATGTAACAACGCTTAACCAAAATATTGAACTTGTCTTGAACTCTGAAACGCTTTGACTGCCAGTGGTTTTTTTAGTGGCAAGGTATTTTCAGTCCTGCTTTTTGTTGTCCTTCCACTGCTTATTCAGATCCCTGGGCCCAATTCAGCATTGTCCTGCAACTTAAGCAGCCAGTTATAACAGTGAAAATTGGATGTAAAATGCTACTATTCTGATTTAGTAACACTTTACAGCCACTTTGCACTTGTGTAAAGTGACTATACAAAGAGCAAGACACTGGTGAATTGAGCTAGTTTTTACGCTTTTTACATTCCATCCCAACTCCTGCATTAATCTTCTTATTCCCCTCCAACTCAATGTGCCAACCATTTGGACAAGTAAAAAAATAAAACTGTCTGAAACTCTAATCATTGGAGCTCCAGAAGACCATGAAATTGTAGATCATTCACTGCCTTCTGAAACAGAGAAGGAAAGAGTTCTGTTTTCTTCTATAGTAGACAATTATGACCAATGTCCATATTGTCTCTGAAATGCTTCCCTTTGGTCTTTCTTGATTTCTTCAATATTACTCAGATGTTAAGAAAAACTCTCACCAAACAATCTTGATGAACTGCAAGGTTTTGCTTTTCTGCAATGTACATTATAGCACACTCTTCATCCGCTGGGCAAAATGCACACTTTATTTTCACCATCTTCTCCATTATCTGGAAGTCACCTGGAGAGAGACTGTTAAACAAAACATAAAACTGTTAATGTAACCACCCTATACCAGCTGGGAGGAATGGGGAGAGTGTAGCTGGAAGCCCTCACCAGCATTTCCAGAGCTAGCTGCTATTCCACTTGCATCCCAGTAGACATTGTGCCCAGTCACTTTAGCAGTGATTGACTGGCATGAGTAAAATCTGCTGAGACAAAAACAAAATAGAAGCTAGCTGCTAAGTGCTCTAGCAGTTGGGACTAGAGGAATGAGAACTAGGATTTTTTTCTTAAAATGTCACTGGTGGGGACAAGAATCAATATGAAAACTTCCAAACTTGCTCAGCAATTCATGGCTCAGTAAAGAACATTTCATGCAGATACCAACTACCTGGCATGGGCTTGTGAGTCACCTCATACGATTTGAAGCACCTTTCCTTTAGAAGATACTAGTCTGCTGCCATCAGCACCTCCAGCTTGTTCTTCCACACATCTGACTGCAGCTGCATTAAAGTATCTTCAACAGTTTAAATAAGCAACTCCCTTAAGTTATCATACCCCCAACTCCCACAAATATCCTCCCTGAGTTCACAGGAAAGAAGGAGGAAATGTTGTTTCCTTAACATATAGGGATTAGAGCAAACAGATTAGAAGAGATTTGCAAGGGAAAAGGAAAAGCCAGGAAGGTAAAATTAGAAGATAGTTCCTCAATAACAGATGGAAGTCAGAGGTCTACAACCACTGCTACTGATACATTGTCAAGGCCAGCACCACCCTAGGCAACACCTATTTTCTGTACACCAGAAAAGTTTAAAAACCCTGACTTTGCTACAAAGACCCTCTACTCTCCTTTTCTGTTCTTATTCTTCCAACGCTTTCCTACTCATCCTCTTTTGCCCTCCCACATTGTCTCATTTTTCTTATTTGGCAGCTGCAATAAGTTTTTTAAGCCATCTGCAAATTAAAGTTATAATTCAACCTCTTTCAGTACAATCTGCCCAGTGCCCCAAAGGACCTATGTAAGAGGTTCACCCAACACACTAGTAATATAAACTTTACTTTTTCTGTTGTCATGCAAGTCCCCGACACTCAGATCCTCAGCAATTGCTAGTTCCCACTAGGTGTGATGTTTCAGGATGCTCTCTGCTGATGATGTCACATCAGAGAGCACTGGAGCCTAATACCTGTGAGGACAGAGAAAATCCTGTTTAATTTCTCCAGGACTGTGTGGCTTTAAAGTTTATTTTTAATACATGAGTGAGAGAGGCAGCATGGTCAAATACAGCACTTAGAACCAGGAACTCCTAAATTCTAATGCCAGCTGTTGACTGGCATTCCTTTTGTGACCTAGGGCAAGTAATTTAAGCTTGGTCTACCCCTCTGTAAAATAGAAGCAGCACTATCCACTGGAGAGATCACTAGACTGAATCAGGAGACCAAGGGTTAATTCCTGGCTCTGCCACTTACCTGCTGTGTAATCTTGGGCAATGTTTTTGGGGGGGTTTTTGCCTCTGTTTTCACAGAAAAGGTCAACTCCCAGACTACTGAACTGGGCAGCACAGCATGGGGAGGAGGTGAGCAGCCCTCAGTGGTGAAAGAACAGGTTCAGGACTATTTGGAAAAGTTGGACATGCACCAGTTCATGGGGCCGGGCGCAATGCATCCAAGAGTGCTGAGGGAGTTGGCTGATGTGACTGCAGAGCCCTTGGCCATTATCTTTGAAAACTGGTGGCAATCTGGGGAGGTCCAGGATGATTGGAAAAAGGCAAAAATTGTGCCCCATCTTCAAAAAAGGGAAGGAGGAGGATCTGGGGAACTACAAACCAGCCAGCCTCACCTCAGTCCCCAGAAAAATCATGAAGAAGGTATTCAAGGAATCCATTTTGAAGTACTTGGAGGAGAGGAAGGTGATTAGGAACAGTCACCATGAATTCACCAAGGGTAAGTCATGCCTGACCAATCTGATTGCCTTCTATGATGAGATAACTGTCTCTGTGGATGTGGGGAAAGCAGTGGACATGACATATCTTGACTTTAGCAAAGTTTTTGATAGTTTCTCACAGTATTCTTGCCAGCAAGTTAAAGAAATATAGATTGGATGAATGGACTATAAGGTGGATAGAAAGCTGGCTGGATCATAGGGCTCTAGAGATAGTGATCAATGGCTCAATGTCTAGTTGGCAGCTAGTATCAAGCAGAGTGCCCCGAGGGTCGGTGCTGGGGTTGGTTTTGTTCTAATCTGGAAGATGGGGTGGACTGCACCCTCAGCAAGTTTGCAGATGATACTAAACTGGGGGGAGTGGTAGATACACTGGAGGGCAGGGATAGGATACAGAGTGACGCAGACAAATTGGAAGATTGGGCCAAAAGAAATCTGATGAGGTTCAACAAGGACAAGTGCAGAATCGCATGCACTGCTATAGACTGGGAACCAACTTGCTAAGCAGCAGTTCTGCAGAAAAGGACATGAGGGTTACAGTGGACAAGAAGGTGGAAATGAGTCAACAGTGTGCCCTTGTTGCCAAGATGGCAAACAGCATATCAGGCTGCATTAGTAAGAGCATTGCCAGCAGATCGAGGGAAGTGATTATTCCCCTTAATTCAGCACTGGTCAGGCCACATCTGGAGGAGTGTGTCCAGTTTTGGGCCCCCGACTACAGAAAGGATATGAACAAATTGGAAAGAGTCCAGCGGAGAACAACGAAAATGATTAGGGGGCTGGGACACATGACTTATGAGGAGAGACTGAAGGAATGGGGCTTATTTAGTCTGCAGAAGAGAAGAATGGGGGGATTTGATAGAAGCTTTCAACTACCTGAAGGCTCCAGAGAGGATGGAGCTAAGATGTTCTCAGTGGTGGCAGATGACAGAACAAGGAGCAACAGTCTCAAGTTGCAGTGGGGAAGGTGTAGGTTGGATATTAGGAAAAACTTTTTCACTAGAAGGGTGGTGAATCACTGGAATGGGTTACCTAAGGAGGTGGTGGAATCTCCATCTTTAACAGGGTTTTAAGGCATGGCTTGGCAAAGCCCTGGCTGGGATGATTTAATTGGTGTTGGTCCTGCTTTGAGCAGGGGGTTGGACTAGATGACCTTCTGAGGTCCCTTCTAACCCTAATCTTCTATGATTCTAAGTTACTTCATACCTCTGTGCCTCTGGTTTCTCTCCCACCCTTGTCTGTCTTCTCTATTTAGATTGTAAACTTTGTGGGGTAGGGACTGTTTCTCACTATCATTCTGCACATTGGGGCCTGATCTCAGTTGGGAACTCTAGGCACTACCTTAATACAAATAATTAATAACAAGTAGGAAAGAGTTAAAAAGAGAACTAGGAGAGGTTAAAATACAAAGAGAAAAATCACACAAAGGCTAACCCCAATGAAAAAGGCAAAAGGGCAAGGATAAAAACAAATGCCACACACAGAAGGGGTAACAGGAAAAGAGAGAAAAGAGTGTATCTGTCCTGTTTCTGTATGTTGTCTATTTAGGGCTTGATCCTGGAACTGGATCTGTGTGAATACATGGGTCTACCTGTGTGGATCCAGTTGCAGGATATAGCTCTTACACAATAAGCTCTTTGGGGAGGGTTCATCTTCTTACATTGTCTATAGAGTACACAGAACCCTGTTGGGCACTGTGTAAATAGCAGCCCTACCTCCACCTCGCTAAGCATTATGAAGATGAAAATTCCTACATAGGTGCTAAATACTATTGCAAATATACAGACTGAAAAGAACTTCACAAACCTTCACAATAATGTAAAATGAAACTGCAGAATAACAATAAGGATGTTTTTCTTGTTATTGTTCATGCAGGGCATTGGGAGTTAGGAGATTTTGGGTTCTTTTCCTGGCTCTGACAGACTTGCTGTGTGACTTTGGGTATGTCATTTACTCTTTCCGTGCCTCTGTTCTCCCTGTGTAAAATGGTGATAATTATACTTCACAGGGGTACAATCAGCATCAATTCATTAAGGGACACCATCAAATTGAAATTGGTCAATTTCAGCAAAAGGAAGTAAAGCAGCTTCAAAAGGAGTACTATCCACAAGTCCCCTTGCAAAAGCATTTCTTTTTTACTTTTTTCAACCAGTTGTTCCTATTTTTTCATGTTTTTTCTCTCTGTTACTATCAAAAAAACTCAAATAGGAGTGTGCACACAGGTACAGAAGTGGGTGTCAGTACATGAATGGGAGGAACACACACCTCATGGAAGCAACCAGAGGCAAGTCACGAATAGGTGTCCACTCCTCCTTTCACCGTGGGTGCCAACGGGGGGAGAGCCTGTGGGAAGATGCAGAGCTGGGGGGGAAGAGGCGGGGCATGGGTGGGGCCACAGTCAGGGCTGGCCCTGATCTCTGGCCAGCACTGCCCCACACTGATCAGATGATCGGTGGCGAAATGCCACCCTAAGGGCGGGAAGAGGCGGTGCAGGGGTGGAAAGAGGCAGTGCGCAAGCAGAGCCACAGTCAGGGCTGGCCCTGATCTCATCAGATGATGGGCAGGGAGTGGCTCTTCATAGGCCATTAGCTGATGGGCTGTAAAGCGCCATCCCTGAAGGGTGCCGCTGAAACAGTGCTGGATCACTGACCAGGCCAGCCCCGGTGGGTGCTGAGCACCCCCTATTTTTTTCTGGTCGGTGCTCCAGCCCCAAAGCACGTGTGGAGGCGGTGCCTATCCTACCTTGTGGAGGGGAACTCCAGCTGCTGCTCCCCTTGTGTATGGCTCTGGAAGGGTTTCCAGCCTGAATTATCCTTTCTGCTCTATAGATGACTTAAGAATCTCCAATCCACACAGTCCTAATGAAGGGACTGAGAGTGGAGGTAATAGTCCCTGCTGCTCCTCCAAGCTCTGTGGAGAAGTCTAGGAGTGGAAGACAACTTACACAGCTCAGTACAGCGGGTCTGAAGACTCCCTCCTGATCATTCCTCTGCTCATCTCCCACTTGCTACGATTTTAAAAGGCAAATAATTACATTTCTATGGTAAACATTTTATTTTACTAAATGAAAAATAGTAATGTAATCTACTGATCAGTGTGTCTGTGTCCTCTGTGCCTGATCCCCAGAGATTATGAGTGTGTTACAGCTCTCAGCTTCAGAGCCTGACTCATTAGCTCAACTGCAAGATACGTTATAGATTCCAAGGCCAGAAAGACCATTGTGATCATCTAGTCTGACCTTCTGTAAAACACAGGCCAAAGAGCTTCTCCAACATAATTCCTAGAGCACATCTTTTAGAAAAACAGCCAATTTTGATTTAAAAATTGTCAGTGATGGACAATCATAAAATCATAGAACTGGAAAGGGACCTCGTGAGGTTATCTAGTCCAGTTACCTGTACTATGGCAGGACCAAGCATTATCTAGACCATCCCTGACAGATGTTTGTCTAACCTGCTCTTAAAAGTCTCCAATGCCGCAGATTCCACAATCTCCCTAGGCAATTTCTTCTAGTGCTTAACTACCCTGACAGTTAGGAAGTTTTTCCAAATGTCTAACCTAAACCACACTTGCTGCAATTTAAGCCAATTGCTTCCTTTCCTATCCTCAGAGATTAAGGAGAACAATATTTCTTCCTTCTCCTTGTAACAATCTTTTATGTCCTTGAAAACTGTTATGTCCCTCCTCAGTCTTCTATTCTCCAGACTAGACAAACCCAGTTCTTTCAGTCTTGCCTCATGGGTCATGTTTTCTAGAACTTTAATAATTTTTGTTGCTCTTCTTTGGACTTTCTCCAATTTGTCCACATCTTTCCTGAAATGTGGTGCCCAGAACTGGACACAATACTTCAGTTGAAGCCTAATCAGCGTGGAGTAGAGCAGAAGAATTACTTCTTGTGTCTTACTTACAACACTCCTGTTGATACATCCCAGAATGATGTTTGCTTTTTTTGCAACAGTGTTACACAGACTCATATTTACCTTGTGACCCATTATGACCTTCAGATCACTTTCTGCAGTACTCTTTCCTAGGGAGTCATTTCCCATTTTGTATCTGTGCAATTGATTGTTCCTTCCTAAATGGAGTACTTGGCATTTGTCCTTATTGAATTTCATCCTATTTACTTCAGACCATTTCTCCAGTTTGTCCAGATCATTTTGAATTTTAATCCTATCCTCCAAAACACTTGCAACCCTTCCCAGCTTGGTATCGTCTGCAAATTTTATAAGTGTACTCATTATGCCATTATCTAAATCACTGATGAAGATGTTGAACAGAACCTGACCCAGAACTGATCCCGTCAGGACCCCACTCAATTTGCCCTTCCAACTTGACTGTGAACCACTGATAACTACTCTCTGGGAACAGATATCCAACCAGTTATGCATGCACATTACAGCAGCATCGTCTAGGTTATATTTCCTATCCGCCACGACCATTGGTAAATTGTTCCAAAAGTTAATTACACTTACTGTCAAAAATGTATGCCTTATTTCCAGTCTGAATTTATCTAGTTTCAACTTTCAGTCATTGAATAGTGTTATACATTACTCTGCTAGATTGAAGAGTCCATTATTAAATATTTATTCCCCATGTAGATACCTATAGACTATAATCCAGTCACCTCTCAACCTTCTCTTTCATAAACTAAATAGTAACAGGCTCACAGAGCTCAATCTATAAGGCATGTTTTCTAATCCTTTACTCATTCTTGCAGCTCTTTTCTGAAGCCTCTCCAATTTATCAACATCCTTCTTGAACTGTGGCCACCAGAACTGAACACTGTATTCCACAATTCCTGATTGCATCATTGCCAAATACAGAGGTAAAATAATGTCTTTATACCTACTTAAGATTCCCATTTATGCATTCCAGGATTATATTCGCTCTTTTGACCACAGTGTCACACTGAGACCTCAAGGTCAGCTGATTATCCACCACAACCTCCAAATCTTTTTCAGAGTCGTTGTTTCCCAGGATAAAGTCCCCCATCCTGTAGGTATGGCCTATGTTCTTTGTAAATGTATATATCTAAGAACATTTAGCCATATTTCAACACACTCTTTACTTGCACCCAAACTTAACAAACAACCCAGATCACTCTAAATCAGCTACCTGTCCTCTTCATTATTTAACACCTCCCTAATTGTTGTGTCATCTGCAAACTTTATTATTTTATATTTTCTTCCAGGTTATCAATAAAGATGTTAAATAATGTAGGACCAAGAACTGATCCTGACAATGCCCCACTGGAAATACACCCGTTTGGTGATGATTCCCTGTTTAAAATTTTGTTTTGAGATCTATCAGTTACTCAGTTTTTAATCCATTTAATGTGTACTATATTAACTTTATCTCATTATGTTTTTAATCAAAATGCTGTGTGGTGATGAGTATATAATCATCTTCCCCCCCCCAATACAGAACAAAAGTATTTATTGAACAATTCCGCCTTTTCTGCATTATTATTAATAATTCTACCATTTCCATCTAGTAATGGACCAATATCATTGTCAGGATTCTCTTTGTTCCCAATATATATTAAAAATTCCTTGTTATTGTTTTTATCTTTGCTGGCCATAGATTTCTCCTTATACCCAGTTCCTCTTTAACTGTTAGGACAAGGTCTAATAAAGAATTCCCCCATAGAGGCTGCAGCACATTTTGTGTTAGGAAATTGTCATCTATAATGTTTAGGAATTCTAAGGGTATTTTACTACTGGCCACATGAGACCTCCAGCATATGTCATTCAAACTGAAGTACCCCATGATCATGCAGTTATTTTCCTACACATTATAGATAGGTGCGTAAGGAGGTAATCATCCTGTTCCTTATTGTGATTTACTGATCTGTAGCAGACACCAACTAATACCCAATCTTGTGCCATTCCCCTTCCCCTTTTGCCCACTTGATCCTTCCAAAATAGGCTATAAGTGATTTTAACATTCCAGTTGTGTGAATCATCCCACCAAGTTTCAGTAATACCAGCTAGACTGAATTTATCATCATGAATGAGCAATTCCAATTCCTCTTGTTTGTTACCCAGGCTTCTAGCATTGGTGGATATGCAATTTAAGAATTTCTTCTCTTCATGTCCTTTGAGTAATCTAGTTTTCAATTCAAAGTGCTCAAATCTTCCCTTTTTTACACTCACAAACCTGCACTCTACCTCCGTTTTGCTGCTAGCTTAACCCCCTCCTGACTATTCTAGCCAGTCATTACATGAGGAGACTGGTCCCTCTTGTAGTGGCATGGGAGGAGGAGAGACCAAACGCCTGTGCTTTTAGCTCTGGAATTTTCCAGTTCAATCTTCTGTGTGTTGGCCAAAATGCTGATTGTCAGTTAACATAGCATCTTCTGTTTATTTACTGCTTCAAATTTCTGGAATACAGCCATATAGATTCCAAAACACCAGAAGCTCCCTGTTGTTGTGAGACTGTTAAATGCCATATTTCTGGGCCTGGAGGAAAAGAATGCATATGAACTCCATCCAGAGCATTAGGACAATGTCATCATCTGCTAGTCAGAGAGAGGAAATGAAACTGATCGTCAACAAAAGTGAAACTGGTTCTGCATCACCAGCTGTTGACTGCACAAAAGAAGCAAATGGGAAAAAAACAAAACAGAGAAAGTTGTTTTCTTTTAATCTCTTGCAGTTCTGGTCACTTTCTGTGTCATTTGTAACTGCAGTGAGTCAGTTTCTTCCAGACTTTGGTGTAGTTTTGAGCTGATCTAGTCTCCGTACTGCAGATGTGAACATTCCTACCTGCCTGCTCATCCAGCTATTTGTTTTAAACAGGTGTGTAAAATATCAGCCCCATTGCAGTAAAAGGGCAGGTGAGTGCATATGATGCCTGGATCCATGGCAGGATTGCCAAGCTGCTGTGTGCCAAGTGCTTTGACATCCTCATGTGGCAAGCGTCACATAAGTGGACAGGGTTGCACTGTGGCTGAAGTGCCGATGACAGACGACAGGGCCGAGGGGTGTGTCCAGGCACATGGTGAGGGTTAAAGGTGCAAGGGGTGCGTTGCGGTGCCTGGTGAGGGTGCGAGATGCGTCGTGGCACCCAGCGAGGGGTGCACCATGGCGACCGGCCAGGGCGCGAGGCGTGTCATGGCGCACGGCAATAGGTGTAAGGGGTGCGTCGTGGCGCACGGCGAGAGGCACGTCGTGGTGCATCGTGGTGCACGGCGAGAGGCGTGCGAGGCACGGGCACTGCCCTGACACCACGTCACACGCTCCCTCGACGTTGAGTCTCCCACCTGGCTGGGCGGAGGGCAGGCGGCGCAAGGCGCTCTGGTGGGTATAGGGGCTGGTGGGAGGAGGCCAGCTCGGCCCACGGCCCCCCTGGTGGGGGAGGGGGATGCAGCACGTCCCCTGCCTGAGAGCCAACAGGGCTGCCCCATGCTAAGTAGGGACCCCGCCTCTGCCGTCCCCACTGCTCACCGGGAGGCAGGGGCGGAATGGCCCATTGGCTGAAGCTGTGGGGGGGGGGAAGGAATCAGTCATTACCAAAGGTGCACAAATCGGGGCAACGCAGCCCTGATCCCACCCCCCACCCCCATGGTACTTACCGCGGGGCGGGAGGAAGGAATCGTCCACCGACGGGGCTGCGGCTTCTTCTGCCTCAGCCGGCCGGGCAGGAGATGCTGGAAACTCCTAAAGGGAGCCGAGAGGAGGGGCCAGGAAATGGGCGTGCCCGGCTGTGAGAGTGTCGGGTGGACCCGGCTCGCTCCCCGGGACTGAGCATGTGCCAGCCTTCTGCGCATGCTCACTAGCCGCCGCCGAAGCCTCTGACCTAACGGTGCCCTGCAGCCAGAGTCCCGCCCCGGCCCCGCCCGCCACAATGGGGCTGCGCGCGCAGGGGGCGGGGCCGGGGCCAGGGACTGGCTGTCTGACCGAGGCGTCGGCGTCGGGTCCAGGCTGTGCACGCGCGGGCACGGCCCACCCAGCGCTGTGGGGCCTGGGCTGTGGCAGGAGAAACACGTTCGAATCCCGGCGATGCCAGTCGAGCCGCGCCGCGCGAGAGCCTGGCTCCCCGGGGAAGGGGCCTGATGCATAGCGCGCTTTAGGCGGGGCCCGGGCTGCTGCTTTGGGATGGCTGCTGGGCCGTGGGGGAGGCGAGCTTGTCACGGACCCACCGCTCACGTCCCCTCTTCCCCTCCCCCCCCCGGCAAGCCTCAGCGGCAGGGATTCCCTGGCATCCAGCTACTGCACAACAGGCTCTGCCTCTGGCCCTTGGGGGAGGCCAGGGATTCAGGGGAATTCCTGCCCCAGTCTTTTTGGAACTGCTGATCTAAGGGAGGGGTGCTGAACTGTAAGCCCAGAGGCCATCTATTCTACTCTTTGTTTTAACACTGACTGGTTAGTACTTCTAAGAATTTCAGAACTCATATTATGAGCCACAGTCTCATACTGCCCCTTGATGGTTAAATATTACTCACCCATTTCACAGATAAGATGACTAAGAGCTTGTGCAAGGTCACTTTATGCAGATCTGGGAAGAGAACCTAAGTTTCAAATATAACAGAGGCAAATTTCAACCACTTTGCCAGCCTTTCAGAAGAGCCATGCTGCAATAGGTGCTTCTGTAATCTGCACTAATAGTGTGAAGCTTTGTGTCACTCTTTAGTAGCTAAACCACATATAGAGGTTTATGGTTATGCTACCGCGTGTAACTTTAAGACTGCTGGTTCTTTAGCTCAGGTGACAGAGAGGCTCATGCTTTTACCTCAAGAGATCCTGGGGTTGGTTCCCAGAGACAGCCCAAACAGAGGCGTTATTACATTTGGCCATACCGTCTATAACTAGACCACCGTCTGCTCCCAGCACTAGAAAGACAATCCAAAAATCTTGATGAGTTCCAGTACTGTTTCACAAACACTTTGTAACCACTGGCAATTGTTCTTGTTGTCTCCATGCACAGGCTGCTCCACACAGAGAATAAGAATATACTTCCCAACCCCTCCTATCAGTTAGTAGGAAAGTGGATGAGGACTAGACTATAAATCTGGACAATGGAGGTGTAAAACTGTCTGGTAACCCATGTATGGATGGAAAAAAAATAACATCTCTGTGCAAATGTTAGTATAAAGAGTCTAATAATTGTTGGAATTGGTTTATATTGCAAAACGTATTTAGAAGTGAATTTGAATGTTGTGTTAATATTTGTTTTATTGTTGCATTTCCAGTTTGTTATTGGGAGCTGTCCCTTTAAGAACAGGGTGTGGCAGACTGAGGCCTTGTCCATATGGGGGAAATTTGACTGGCATTGTTATTCCCAAATTGCTATTCTAGTATAATTTAGCTACTCCAGAATAACTCCCCTTGTGGACATTTAATTCCAGAATCAAAATGATTTTATTCCAGAATAATTACGATGCTCTGTTAGCTGAGTAAGGATTTATCTACATGGGAAAGTTTTTTTGGAATCCATTTTTCTGCTTTAACAAGTCAGATATGAAGGAAAATAATTGTTTGCTTGACCACAGTTACTCCATTTTAGTTGTTTTTAGTGTTCTGCTTTCTGTTGAAATCAGCCACCCGCTCCTCTTTTCTTTGTTTATGGTGCTTATCTCTGCCAAGGTCAGAGAGAGAGAGATTAACAGGAGAAATGAGGAGTCAGCCTTAAGTGATTTTTGCTTTCTCTTCAGTCTTGGGAAATAGACTAGACAATTTTGATAGATAAGTTGAAATCTTCTGCCCTTATCTTTTATGTTATGCATATGTTTATAGTTAGAAGAGGTAGAAAGTGTAAAGCCAATAGCAATAATAATAATAATTGAGTGTACCAATAAGCATTAAGAATTTATGCATATGTAATTTCTTTGTTTGTGTTTGTATAAATATGCAAGAGAGCATGCCTTCGGGGACTCACACTGATCACTTGCTGGGAAGTGTCCAACTTCTGCAGAAATAAAACTTGGAGACTGCCCAACTACTTGCGTGGATCTCTTTTCTATCTGGTGCAGGGCTAACGAACCTCATTTGGAATATTTTTCCAACAATTCTGGCGACCACGAAGGGACGGCCTTGCAAACCAACCCTGAGTTCCAGCGCCAGCCAACGCCCCAGCCGGCAATAGGGTGAGTTCACCCAGAGGGCTTTTGGACGGGGTTTGAAACTCGAGAGAAGGCTGTAAAGCAGTTGAAACCCTTTGCAGTCTCACAGTCTCCAAGGGATTCAGGTACCTGTATGTTTTGTGTTGTGTCTGTCAGGTTTTCTTAGGAGATTCCAAAACGGGCACCCTAGCACTGTCCTTGACAGTGGCCACGCACTGGGCCTAAGGGCTATTAAGCGCGAAAGTTCTGGGTGGCACAAAGTTTTTTGTGCACGGAATCTCCTCAGTTTTTCTATCTGTTTTGTCTAGGACCAATTATTGGGTCCCTTTCTAGTCTCTCTGAATACTGGGCACACAGGCTGACCTATCTGCAGGCAGTCCAGCTGGTCCGAGGCAAGTCCTCTAAGGCCAGAAACGCTGTGTGGCGGATTTTGTTTTCTTTTCCCGCAAAGAGACCATAATTTATTCTATTCTGTCACTTTGTTTTTGATTTTGCAAACTCCTCCGGAGGTATGGTTTTTTAAAAAAATAAGCGCATCCCCAATTGTTCTGTGCACAGGTCGTCCACAAAGTATAAACAAGAGAAATAAGTGCTAGTTTAAGTACTAAGATAAGGGCTCAGATCAGGTTCATTAACCTGTCCTTAAGAAAACAAAAGCCGAGGCTGTGTTGACACAGAGAGTGTGTAGTGTGTGTGTAAAGTAATAGTGTTGTAAACGAGAAATGGGGCTCGGAGGAAGTAAAATCCCCGAAGACAGTCCCTTAAGGACGGTGTTAGCAGCATGGGCTGCGGGTAATTTACCGGTACTAAAAAAAAATAAAAAAAACTTGAGTCCTAAAACTAAATATAAAATGGCAAAAATATTACTACAAAAATACCTAAATTTGGCCCACCTATGGTACCTTTGATTATTGCAAGCTACAACAACTAAGACATAAGTTTAAAAAAAAAAAGCCCCGAAGCAGATAAATTATTAGTATTAATAGGCGCATCTCTCTACTGGAGCTTGCCCTGTAAAAACAATACCTGCAATTAAGGGGAAACTCCACCCCCTTATATTCCAAGCTCTTTGCTATTAAAAAGTCGACAAGAGAAACCACCTGAGCCTTTGTATCCCCTTTTACCCCCTATTGCCTCCCTACCAGCTATTGTTCAACCAACCCCTGCCTCACAAGTTAGCAAACCTGCCGCAAACGGGACAGCCACCCCCTCCCTTTTTGTCTCCGCTCCGCTTCAGGCAGACGAGTGTAGAGACTTAGGCAAAGAAAGCGGCCGTGGGAGAAAGCAAAATTTAAATAAAAACGACAGCAGCTGCAGCAATATCAGTAAAAATGAAGCGCGGGGGGGGGGAGAAAGGCTGGGAGAAAAAAACAAAGCAATATGAAAAATTGTGACTCCCCTCCCCTGCCAAGCCCCGGCTATACCCGCACAGGATGCAAGCTCAGGGCTAAAAAATCTGAAGAGCACACCACCACCACCACCGTTGCCCCATTGCGCCTGCAGTATATATCCAACGGGCAAACAGTGCTCACTGAAAGTACACACCCCTTTTTCCCCTAGGGATCTGATTATTTGGCAAAAAAACCACCCCCTCCTTTTGACAAGACCCTGTTACAGTTATCAGAAAATTCCGGACTATTGTCCTAACGCATAATCCAACGCAATATTTTTCCAACAGATATAAATATTCCAAATGCAGTACATCCACACTGCTTTTGTAATGCTGTTTTAAGCCACTTCCATTTTGTCTCATTGGCTGACAGTGTTGCTGTGTTTTTTCAAAATCAGTGAAGAGCATTCTGGGCTGACATTCCATGGTGCAATGTTCTGCCAATAGGCTTTCTGGGATTTCTCTCACAGCACATTGTGGGATAGCTACCAAAAGCCACTAGAATTCTGGGACTTGAGGGCTGTTGTCCTAATTTAGATGGAATATATGGGCGAAAAGTGTTAATATAACCCAACCGCTATCCAACATTAAACTATGTTAAACGAGGTCTGGGGTTGGTATACAGACACCTTAGCCTGCTTAGTACCATGGCAAACACATAATTAAAAACCCCTTTAATGTTTTATGAGAAAAAAGAAGGCAAAATAATTTGGAATGTGAAGTATTAATAAGTCTTTCATTTAACAACATCCCTTGTTCCCTTTAGCTGGAGTGAGATTTTAGAAGGAAAACCCTGTTGTTTGACTGTCTCTTAAATGGTATTAAGGATGGTAATAACTGCCCTTTTGGGGAAAAGAGAAGTTAGTTGAGATGGGCTGGAACTGTTGCTGTTAAAGTCTGATCCCATTTCATTCCAAGTAGTGTTTGGGATTCAGCTGGAGCTGATAAGGGTGATGATGTCATCTGGGTCCCTCTCTCTGGCTCAGTCTGGTCAGGACATCTCAGGATTAGGATGACAAAGACCTGGGGTCCCATAAGATGGTGGGGATGTCAGCCATGATGGTGAAGTTTGCTTCAGTAGCCTCTGGCTGTTCTTCCTATTTCTCCCCTGCCCAAAGTCTCTTTCTTTAAGGACCTAAAAAGGGGTGGGTAGGCGGAATAGCCCAGACCCTAATTATTTTGTCTACAAATTAGGCTTAGTTTCCAACACATCAGTTTTGATTAATTAATTTCCAGACCCACATTTTCTTGTTTACAAAGCATGAGCTCAGCACAGTCCTTGAGTTATATCAGTAGACGTTTTTGTTTGGACTAATTCAGTTTTTCTATCTGATTTTCTTACACTTGTTTCTATCAGCATTTTTTATGATAGGTTATTGTGACAACCTATGAACTTATACTCACTTTTTACAGTTGAACTCACAATTGGGGTACATTTATAGGCCCAGTTATTAAAACAGGTCAAACTAACAAATTCTTGTAATTCCTCTCCTGTCATCCCATCATTCATTTGACTTTTGAAAGCCAGTGCCATTTTCAAACTGCTGTGAGGCAGCAGGATGGGAATACTGCTGAGCTATCCTGACGATTAATACAAATAGTAGTTGTTGTGCAACCAGATGGCTTTGGATGACTTGGGAAATAGCTATGGCAGTGCCCCAGTGATATGAGGAGAGGAGGAGGAAATCTAGTAGTTACTTTTGCACGAACTTTTCCTGGTGAGCTTTACTCAGTGGACTGCTCCTTCTGGGCTTGGTCAACCAGCAGTGACTCTTGGAGTAGGATAGTGATGTTCAACTGGGATGACAAGCAATGGCAGCAGAAGTTCAGGCTGACAAATGCCACTTTCCTTGAAATCTGTGTGGAACTCATGCTAGAGCTGCTATGATGGAGCACCACCGTGAGAGCTCCCCATCAGTATGGAGAAGCGTGTGACCAATGCCATCTGGGAGCTCACCATTTCTGATTGCTCCTGGTTAGTAGCTAACCAGTGTGGTGTTGGTAGGTCAGCTATTGGGGAAGTAGTCACGGAGGTATGCACTGCTGCCCCAGGTCATAAAGCTTGGCAACACACTGGAGGATATTGATGGATTTGTGTGGTTGGGGTTCCTGAATTGTATTGAGGCCAGTGATAGGATCCAAGTGCTTATTCTTTGCCCCCACATCAGGCCTTTGAGTTCATCAACAAAAAAAGTGTATTTTTCCATGATGCTACAAGGTATGGTTGATAACAGTGGAAGTTTCTACAATATTAATGTGGAGCGCCCTGGAAATGTCCATGTTTCTGGGACCTTTAGAAACTCAGGCTTGTTTTCTGCACTGAGAAATGGAACTTTTGCTCCCAGGACCGCTATGAACACTAATGGTCTTGATAGTCCTACTAGCCTTCTGGGAGACCCAGATTACCATTGTGTTCAAGTTTATGAAGGATTTTACTGGACACTTGTAACTAGCTGCAGGATGTCAGTGGAATGTGTATTTGGAAGGCTGAAGGGAAGGTGGAGCTGTCTTGCGATGAGGCTGGGAGCTGCTGAACAATATCTGCCTCGCGTGATGGCTGCTTGCCATTGTTTTGTACAACATCTTTGAGAGCAATAGAGAGAGCTTCACTGATGGGAGAAAAGTGGAGATGGAAAGGCTTTATGGACATTTTGAACAGCCAGCTCAGTCTGTGCTAAATGCTGCCAATGGTCAGGGAGATGGGGTGAGGGATACATTGTGCTCCTGCTTTGAGGTTTAGTGGTGAAAATATATACACCTTTATGTAAGGATTTTATTATAGAATCATAGAAATGTAGGGCTGAAAGAAACCTTGAGAGGTCATCTAAACCGTCTTCCCTGTCCATGTCTTTCATATGACACTCCTGTTATGGTACAACAACCCAGAATAGTTTGTCTTTTTTGCAACTGCATCAAGTTGTTGATTCATTTCAATTTGTGATCCCCTATAACTCCCAGATTCTTTTCAGCAGTACTATCTAACCAGTTATTCTCATTTTGTATTTGTGCATTTGATTTTTCCTTCTTGAGTGTAGCACTTTGCACTGGTGTCTATTGAACTTCACCTTGTTGATTTCATACCAATTCTCCAGTTGATCAGAGTCCTTTTGAATTCTAATTCTGTCCTCCAGCGTTCTTGTAACCCCACCCAGCTTGGTATCATCTGCAGATTTTATAAGCATACATGCTTATCCAAGTTATTAATGAAAATATTGAATACTACCGGACCCAGGACTGATCTCTGTAGGCCCCCACAAGATACATACTCCCTATTTGTTAGTGAACCATTGATAATTACTCTTTGTGTATGGTTTTTCAACTAGTTTTGCACCCACTTTGTAGTAATTTCATTTAGGCCATATTTCCCTAGTTTGGTTACAAGAATGTCACATGGGACTGGGTCAAAGGCTTTACTAAAATCCAGATAAATCACATCTACTACTTTCCCTCTATCCACTAGGCCAGTAACCCTGTCAAAAGAAGGAAATTAGGATGGTTTGGCATGATTTGTTTTGAAAAAGCTATGTTGTCTATTATTTATCAGCCTATTATTCTATAGTTACTTACAAATTGATTTAATAATTTGTTCCAGTATCTTTCCAGGTATAGAAAGTAGGCTGACTGGTATATAATGTCCTGGGTCCTCTTTGTCCCTCTTTTTAAATATAGGTACTATGTTTGCCCTTCTCCTATCCTCTGGAACCTCACCTGTCCTCCAAGAATGCTTTCCTAAATGTGCAATGCTTTGTGCAATGCTTTTATGCAATTCTTCAGCCAAGTTACGAATAAATAATAAACTGAGTTGTAAATAATAAAAATCTTTATTGAACATAGAGTACATACTTAAAACCAGTGGAAATTTGGCAAATTTGTCTGAAGTGCTGAGTGCAACCATAATTGTGCTGATAGTCAGAAACATGTAGGTGGGGGGTTGTGACTTTCTTAATGTCTTGTAGTATGGTGAAGGACGGGCTTGTCTGTAGTAGCTGAGGACGTGGAGGGTACTCCCAGTATACAGTGTCCTTTGAGAACAGAAAAGGCTGCAGGATGTGGCTAGGTTGGGATTTTGGCCACAGTGTTCTCCAGGAGAGCTGCCTGTTGCCGTATCATTTCCAACAGCTGTGCCTGCATGTCCTTCTCTTTGTGGATGTACTCCCTTCACAGCCCCAAGCCTGTTCCCCGTCCTCCTCCCTCTCCTGTGTATCATGCTGAAGGAAATCTTCCTTTCACTCTTCAGTCTTCTCCCTCTGCTGGGATGCGGCTTCAAGGCACTAACCTTGTCGTCCCTTGTCCCCTTTCTGTTCCCCCAGATTTCCCTGACTTTCATTCAATGATAACGCTTCTGTTTGTGGAGGCCATGGCACATTGAATGCTAGGAGAGCAGAGGAAGAGCACAAGTTGTTGTGCTAGTCTATCAATGACAACAATGATCAAATGCTGCTTTTTCCTTTATTTTTGAATGCCGTTCTCTTAGCCTCTTCCCAATCTGGGTGATCTTAGAGATGGTACGACATTTTCCAATGTACTTCTCCCTGGTATGGAACCCCTGTACCAGTGCTGGATTGATGGCATGCGAGAAGAAGCAGGAAGGGGCACACTATTAACTGCATGTGCATTTCTGTAGGCTGTCCTGATGATGGAGGATGTTATCCCCAAAAGACAGAGAAGGATCTTGTTCATAATGACAAGAAGCAAACCAGAAAGTTATGCAGCACTGCTATTTACCGACATGGTTCCCCCACCCGCCCCAAATAGTGCAGGTGTGGAAGGGCTGCCCTGAGATGACTGCATTGCCTTGCAATGTGCCTGCCAAAATAGAGCAATATCTGTGCCTTAAGTTCTCTGTGCTAACACTGGCAGATCAGCACAATGTGCACTGCAAAATAAACAGACTTTTGGAATAACTGTTTTGAACCCAAGTGATTAACAATGCTGAGGCTGTGATTAAAAATAGCTGCAAATGCCTTATATTCTCTATGCACTTTGAAATGTCTGTAGCCTAACTTGGACAGTTTACCTCATAAAATGTAAAGGTAGGTAAAAGCACAGGCCATTGATAAACTGACTGCTAAAGTGCTTTTTCTCTAATTACTGCTACAATAAACATACGTGTCATGCAGTGGGGAAGGGACATTAAGCAGAATGGGAAGGGAGTGATGTGGGAGGGGGGCTGGCACATTTGGCCAATGATTGTGGGATTCAGTATTTCAGAGAAATAAATGCATTAGAACTTCAATTCTCCAACCCAGTCATCATTTCGAACACACTGAGGGGATGGGATACAATAGAAGCTGAGTAGGTAAAGAGGGGTTCCTAACGTTCAACTGTGTAACATTTCCCAGAGCTGAAGAGCTCTGTGTAGCTCAAAAGCTTCTCTCTCTCACCAACAGAAGTTGAGCCAATAGAAGATATTACCTCACCTAACTTGTATGCATAACATGTCAGTGACCTGATAGTATCCAGAACAAAGTTGTTGTTTAAATCCTCCTCTACAGTTGTATTGCAGAATAGCACATATTTCTAACCTGGAAAAGGTCCCCTCCCAAGCATGGTCAGACTGGGTCTCTGCCTGCGGTTTGGTGGCTCTCTCTGGCACTGGCACTGCCTTGGGGTTTTGTGTGCTGAAGAGATCCTGGCTGTCCAGAGCAATTTACTTCTGCTTGGTGTCCCGTTCAGGTCTGTGGTGGGCTGGTGGATCTTTGGGGCTGTTCAAAATATGTCAGGGTTTGGTGGGAGCCTCTGTGACAAAAATGCAATCCAGCACCTCATAAAAGACACAGGTACTGTGACCATTGCTGGAGGGCTTGTTATGGTCTCTGGCATGTTTATAACCCTGCCAGAGCTCTTTTGTTTTGTTAGGGCAATGGGGTGTGGCTGAGTGCTCCCTCTCCTGTTGCTTTGAAAGCTGCTCAGCTGGCTTGGCATTCTGATGACTGCTGGAAGATGGGACTGGACATGTTTCCCACCCCAGAGGCCAGCAAAGGCTAGGACATCCCTATAGGACCCTGTGGAAGCACAGGGCCTGTCTACTATAATGAGTATCTGACTGCAGGTGTGTGAATTTGTGAGCTGGAATCGCAAAGGGCCACACCTGGCTGCATGCCAGTATTTAAACAAGGAAGTGAAAGCTAATCAAGATGACCCTGCAACAGTAGAGGGCACAAAGGTAGACAGACAAGCCAACCCAGGTGTGCATTGTGGGATATCAGTGGGAGGACTGCTAGAAGCAGAACAGTTAATTTGAAATGGGGCTGCATCCACAGAGAACCTTATTCTGCGATAAATCATTCCAAAATATAATTAATCTGTTTCTAAACTAGATTAATGTAGGAAGAGATACCAGATCATTTGCAAACAGAACTCGTGTGTGTAGACATAAAGCAGCTTATCCTGAAAAAACTTTCCTGTGCAGACAAACCCTACTTATTCTGGAATAGAAGGTTCTCATGGGGGGCTGTTGGGGATTAGTTATTCTGGAATACTGTGCTGGTCAATTTCCCCATGTAGGCAAGTCCTTAGATTGTATTTGAAATTGAGAGCAATTTATGGGAAATCTTGGCTTGTTTCCAGATCCTGCTTATATAAGCTCCTAAAAGGTCAAAACTTGATGTACTAAACTCATCTTTCCAGAAATCTAGTTGTAACATTAGTATTAATGGGGATATGATGCCTCAGGGCATGGCTAATGAGTTAGAGGAGTGGTTTCCAAATATTTTTCCCTCCCAAAGACCACTTGGCATCTTACTGTCTCAGGCACTTCATTTCCAGTACTACTGGAATGTCCCCACCATGGGAACAGCTTGGCCAGCGTGACCTTGCATGCACGGTATGCAGTCACATTGTATGGAGGATGGGCCATTTTCAGAATAAAATGGCATCCCTCATGCAGCAAAAGTGCTGGAATGCCATCCTGGCATCTTCCAGTGCTGGCTCAAGGGACTGACCCCTGTATAACTCACAGTGGACCCCCAGGGGTCTGGGGACCCCACTTTGGGAACCACTGAACTTTTCACCTATAGGTTACTGGTTTCAGTTCTGCCCAGCTCAGGAGGGATTAAAAAGTTCCTGCCATTTAATGGATGTTTGGTAGCTGCTATATGAGTTTGGCTAGTCTCACTTCCAGAACCTGTCAAACTCATCAGTATGCTTTGCACTAGACTATAAACTCTTCAGAGCAGGGATTGTCCCTTACTATGCATTTGTACAGTGCCTACCTAGCACAATGGGACCCAGATCTGGGCTGGGACCCCTGCTATGAGAGCACCTTTAGCTGGGGCCAAAATCACCTAACTCACTATATATTTGAGAGTTGGTAACTCTGTAATTCTCACATGCACATTAATGGTTGGCAGGGGAAGTTCAAAAATCAGACCACAAAACATTTTAAAGAAAATCTTAGGATTTTGGGGTCAATCTCCTGATTTTTGAACTTTTGGAGTTGACAATCCAGTTAGCTCTCCAGCCAGAGAAAGAGATTCCTTCCCAAAACCCCCTACAGAGTCAGGCCCGATCTGCCCACCCACATCTGAAACCCATCTAAGAAAGCCCTGGTTCCACTGAGTGGCAAGGGATACCCTGGACAGAATGTTACTGTACCATTATCATGAGAACTCCATATAATAAATGCCCCCCCCATACCCAAATTCTCATTCCTGAGGGAATAGTTGGTGGAAACTCTACAAGGTGAAACACTGGAGCAGCTTTGGCTTGGTCAACATCCATCAGGTTATATCACAGAGGGCACTGGAGCCGGCCCTACGGGATCTGCTAAGGGGAAAAACGTTCTGGTAGCTGTGCATGGAGGCGTGCACACACCTATAACAGAATGGATATGAGCAATCATTCGAAGCTGGCATTTCTACAACTACAGTTTTATCATTTGTATTTCCAGGGCCTTATACTGCAGTTTCATTTGCACACACTTTTCAGTCATGGCACAGGGACTAATCAGTGATTTGTTTTCTCCTGTTTGTGTGCACAGGACACATTGCTGAAAGTTGTGTGGCATTCTAAAGTGAAGTAGGCCATTGTTTATTCTAACAGCTTGATTAGAACAGAAAACAAGGTTACTTACCAGTAACTGTTGTTCTTCGAGATGTGTTGCTCATATCCATTCCAACATAGGTGAGTGCGCGCCCCGTGCACGAGTCTCCGGAAGCTTTTTTGCCCTAGCAACCCCCGCAGGGTCGGCTCCGGCGCCCCCTGGAGTGCCGCGCTCATGTCGCGGTATATATGGCGCCGCCGACCCCGCGGGTCCCCAGTCCCTTCTTTCTGCAGACTCCGACAGCGGGGATGGAGGGTGGGTTTGGAATGGATATGAGCAACACATCTCGAAGAACAACAGTTACTGGTAAGTAACCTTGTTTTCTCTCTTGAGTGATTGCTCATATGCATTCCAACATAGGTGATTAATTAGCCGTACCTTGGAGGTGGGTAGGAGTCACTGGCGAGCAGCCCTTCTCAACACGGCTCTGCCCATGCTTGCGTCCTCTCTTGCCTGCTGCACGATGGCGTAGTGGGACGTAAAGGTGTGTACCGATGACTAGGTCGCTGCTCTGCAGATGTCCTGCAGGGGCACTCGTTCCAGGAAGGCCGCGGATGAGGCCTGGGCTCTGGTGGAATGTGCGGTGACTGGTCCTGGGAGTCGCACCTTCGCCAGCTCGTAGCAGGTTTTAATACACGCGGTGATCCAGGTGGAGATGCGCTGGGTGGAGACAGGTGGGCCCTTCATCCGGTCCGCCACTGCCACAAACAGCTGCATTGACTTCCGGAACGGCTTGGTCCGCTCAATGTAGAAGGCCAGGGCTCTTCTGACGTCCAGCGAGTGCCATCTCCGTTCCTCCTCCGAACCGTGTGGTTTGGGAAAGAACACGGGGAGGAAGATATCCTGGTTATAGTGGAACTGAGACACCACCTTAGGTAAAAAGGCTGGGTGGGGTCTCAGTCGCACTTTGTCACTATAGAAAACCGTGTATGGAGGTTCCGAGGTTAGCGCTCTTATTTCGGAGACCCTCCTAGCTGATGTAATGGCCACGAGGAAGGCTACCTTCCAGGAGAGGACGAGCAAAGGGCATGTAGCCATAGGCTTGAAGGGGGGTCCTGTCAGCATGGAGAGGACCAAGTTTAGATCTCACAGAGGCACCGGGTCACGGACCTGCGGATACAGCCTCTCTACCCCCTTGAGGAACCTAATGGACATAGGGTGTGAGAAGATTGACCTTCCTTCCAGCGGTTTGTGGAAGGCCGATATGGCCGCTAGGTGTACCCTGAGGGAGGCCAATGCCAGACCCAGTGACTTTAAGTGGAGCAGGTACTCAAGAATCGCCTGTATGGGCGAACAACTGGGCGGGACACCCCTGGAGGCCGCCCAAACAGTGAAACGCTTCCATTTAGCCTTGTACACCACCTGGGTAGATGGTTTTCTGCTACCCAGTAAGACTAACTGGACCTGCGCCGAACAGGCCCTCTCTCCCTCCGTCAACCACAAAGCCTCCATGCTGTCAGGTGTAGGGAGTCCAGGTCCGGGTGCAGCAGGCGACCCCGGTCCTGAGAGAGCAGGTCGTAGCGTTTCGGGAACGGTATAGGCGTGGCTGTAGAGAGGTCCAACAGCAGGCTGTACCAGTGTTGCCTCGGCCACGCTGGTGCAATGAGGATGACATTGGCTCTGTCTCTCTTTATTTTCAAGAGTACTTTGGGAAATAGCGGGACGGGAGGAAAGGCATACATTAGAGCCCCCGTCCATGGTATGAGAAAGGCGTCGGAGATGGAGTTCAGGTCGCGCCCCCGGAGGGAGCAGAACCTCGGGCACTTCTTGTTCCATGCCGACGCAAATAGATCCAGTTGGGGAACACCCCACTTGCGGAGGAGAAAAGTTGTCACCTCCCAGTGCAGTGACCAGTCGTGGCGGGGTGAGAACGACCTGCTGAGGCGGTCTGCCTCGTCGTTCCTGACCCCCGGGAGGTGAGAGGCAAACAAATGAAAGTTGTGTCTCACCGCAAGGTCCCACAGCTGCGTCGCCTCCTGGCAGAGGGCAGATGAGCGAGCCCCCCCTTGCCTGTTTATATAAAACATGGCAGCTGTGTTGTCTGTCATGACTTGTACTACCTGACCCTTTAGAAATCTGAGGAACACCTTGCAGGCCAGATGGACCACTCGGAGCTCCTGTACATTGATATGGAGCTTTTGTTCCTGTGTTGACCAGAGGCCCTGTGTGCTGAGGTCTCTGCTCATGTGGGCCCCCCAACCCACATCCGAAGCGTCTGCAATCAGGGTTATGGAGGGTGTCAAATCTGTAAAGGGAACACCTCTCAGTACCTCCGTAGGGTTCATCCACCAATTTAGTGACATCAGGACCGGAGCTGGGACAGTGACTACCCGTCTGAGGGAGTGCCTGGCCGGAGCGTATACAGAGGCCAACCAACCCTGCAGGGGTCTGAGTCTGAGGCGAGCAAGCCTCACCACGTAGGTGCAAGCCGCCATGTGCCCCAACAGTTGAAGGCAGTGCCTGGCTGTGGTCGTGGGGGACCTGTGGAGATTGTCTATAATGGTGGTCATTGCCTCGAAGCGGGGCTGCGGAAGGAAAGCCCTGGCTTGAACTGCGTCCAGGGTGGCCCCTATGAAGTCTATTCGTTGTACTGGTGTGAGGGTGGACTTCTGCTCGTTTATGAGCAGACCCAGCCTGTTGCATATTGTGCAAGTCAGCGTCAGGCTGTTCTGAACATGGTGTCTGGATCAGCCCCGGATTAGCCAGTCATCCAGGTAGGGGAAGATCTGAACCCCCTTGCGGCGGAGGTGGGCAACCACCACCGCCATACATTTTGTAAAAACCCTGGGTGCTGAAGAGAGGCCAAAGGGCAGGGCCGAGAACTGGTAGTGGCCACCAGCTACCTGGAAGCGTAGAAACCGCCTGTGTCCCAGGAGGATGGAAATATGAAAATAGGCATCCTGTAGGTTGAGGGCAGCAAACCAATCTCCTGGATCTAGTGTGGGAATGATGGAGGCTAGGGAGACCATGCGGAACTTGAGGCGCCTGATAAACTTGTTTAGACGCCGAAGGTCCAGAATGGGCCTGAGGCCTCCCTTCACCTTGGGAATAAGGAAATATTGGGAATAAAACCCCTTGCCTCTTTCCTGAAGAGGAACCTCTTCCACCGCCCCCAGGAGGAGGAGGGCGTTTACCTCCTGAATAAGGAGCAGCTCGTGAGAGGGGTCCCTGAAGAGGGACCGGGTAGGGGGAAGGTCCGGTGGGAAGGCAGAGAGTTGCAGGGCATAACCTCTTTGTATTATACTCAGTACCCAGCGGTCTGAGGTTATGCTCTGCCACTCGGGAAGGAACGGACGCAGTCTGTTCATGAATGTCCGAGTATTCCAGGAGATGGGGGGGGTGCCACCCTCGGGCGCCCCATCAAAACTGCTGCTTGGCACCTTTTTGGGGCCCTTGCTGGGAGCCCCCTGCAGGGCCTTGGCGGTCCCGACGATTGGATTGTCGGAATCAATCCCTACCCCTTCTCAACTGAGGGGGTCTGGGAGGTGGTCGCGGTGGAGGCTGCTGTTGCTGCCTAGGGGGGCGTGATCGACCCTGCCTCCTAGCTGCTTGTGGCACATAGAGACCCAGGGATTTCAAGGTGGCCCTAGAATCTTTTAAAGCGTGCAGCTTTTCATCAGTTCTTTCTGAAAAAAGGCCAGTTCCCGTAAAGGGCAAGTTCTGAATGGCCTGCTGCACTTCAGGAGAGAGTCCGGAGGATTGTAACCAGGCCGCCCTGTGCATAACGATGCCCGAGGCCATAGCCCTTCCTGCAGCGTCCGTGGCATCGCTAGCCGATTGAAGGGCAGCATTGGCAACCAAGGAGCCCTCCTGGACCAGCGTATTAAAGTCTGCCAGCATATCCTGGGGAAGGCCTTGGAGAAACCTCTGGAGGGAGGACCACAGGTTGAGATTATAGTGTCCCAGCAGCGCTTGGTAATTGGCCATGTGGAGCTGCAGCACTGCTGTGGAATAGACCTTCCTCCCAAAGAGATCTAGTTTTTTACTCTCCTTGTTTTTGGGAGTATTTGCATGTGCACCCTGCCTGTCCCGCTGATTTACCGCGTCCACAACCAAGGTCCCTGGGGCGGGATGGTTAAAAAGATACTCAAACCCTTGCAGTGGAACATAATATTTCCTCTCTGCTGTCTTAGAGGTAGGTGCCACTGAGGCTGGGGTTTCCCAGAGGGGCTTAACAAGTTTGAGTACCCTATCATGGACCGGGAGTGCAATCCTAGATGGACCTGCTGGTCCTACAATTCCAAAGAGAGGGTCCTCCTCCTCTATCAGCTCCTTGATGTCCAGCTTTAAATTCTCTGCCAGACGCTTGAGGAGCTCTTGGTGAGTTTTGAAGTCTGGCAGAGGGTTCCCCCAATCTCTCGCCGTTGTATCTGCTGGGGATGAAGAGGAGGACTGAGGAATTGGACCAGTGGATGGGCCCTCCATGGGATCTGACTCTTCTTCCGAAGAGTTCCCTCTCTCTAGTTGGCTTTGAGGGGGGTGGGGTCCCATGGAGGGTGCCGATCCCGTACCCTGTGTGGTCTGCGGGGCCCATTGCCAGTAGGGCCATTGCCAAGGGCCCTGCGGCCATGACGGCACCGCTCCCGGTGCTGGGTACGGTTCTTGCGGTACCGGTCCCGGTCCCACGTATGAGGAGACCCCTTGGGTGACAATGTTAGAAGAACGGTGTCTCCTAGCTCCACGGTCTCTATCTCCCCGCTCCCGAGAAGAACTTCTAGAGGACCATGAGCGGTCCTGGCGATGTTGACGGCGCCGGCGAGGGGGGGAGTGGCTGGAGGAGGAGGAGGATTGTCTCCTGTGCGCTTTTGATTTAGATTGGCACTTATAAACTGGAGACCTGGAGCGGTGTCTTGGCGTACGCTCCTTAGGGTGTGGTGCCGGAGCGGTCGGTGCCGTGTGCTCTGGTGCCGAAGCCCGCACCGGGCTAGGCGTCGGGGATCTAGAGCCCCTGCGGTCTCGGCTACTCCTGGTTTCTGGGGCCCGTGCCGGTGCCGAGCTGTGCGGTGCCACAATCCGTACCGGGCTAGGGGTATCGCGACGCATCTCCCTGCCCCGTTGCGTGGTATGCGGACTGTCAACCGGGGATCTAGACCGGTGCCGAGATTTCCGTTTGGCTACCGGGACCCGCACCGGGCTCCTTGCTGGGGATCGGGAGTATCGGTCTCTTCCCTGTGCTGAGGGTGGCCGCACCGGGAGCTGAGATGGAGACCGGTGCCGGCTGTGCCTCGGGGAACTGGACCGGTGCCGGGAGGCTGAAGAACGAGACCGGTGCCGGCTGTGCCTCGGGGAAATGGACCGGTGCCGGGAACGGTGCCGGGTGTCTCTAGGTGTAGAGCGCCTGGAGGAACGGGATCTCTGCTGGGAGGGAGATCGGTGCCGGGCGCTGGTGATGGGCGAACGCACCGGGCTGCGCCCCGGAGAGTGTCCCCTCGGTGCCGTAGCTGCTGGTGCCGAGGCATGGGCCGGTGAACGGCGCCTGGATTCCAGGGACCGGGAACCCTCAGAGGCCGGGCTGTAATGCCTCTGTCCGGAGCCTCGGGACCGCCCTAGCCGGCGCGGTGCCGAGGGGCTCAACGACCCTTGGTCGGAGCTAGGAGGGGAGCTGTCGCTATCCCTCCTTGACCGTCTGGGGGGAGACCTCTCGTCCCGTCTCTGCCACCCACCGGAGTAACCCAGCGTGGGTTTACCCCGAGACGCTATTCCCGGAACCCTCGGCCGAGGGGAGGACGGAGGCGTGGGCATGCCCATGAGAGCCCGAGAAGCCGCAAACGCCTCCGGCGTCGACGGTCCCTGCAGGGGCACTACCCCACCCCCCGGGGTCAGGGGAGGCTCCCTACGAGGAGATGCCAGTGCCGATATGTCCGTGGCACGGGGCTGGGGCACCTCCTGAATCTCTGCACCGACGAGACACTCGGTGCCGCCGGCGACCTGGAGGGCCCGGAGTCGGGGTGAAGCGCTGACTCCATTAGCATAGCCTTCAAGCGGGCATCGCGCTCTTTTTGTGTCCGGGGCTTGAAGGCTTTGCATATTTTGCAGCGCTCCTTGCGATGCAGTTCTCCAAGGCAGCAAAGGCACCTGTCATGCGGGTCACTGACAGGGAAGGCCTTCGTGCACACCATGCAGGCTTTGAATCCTGTGGATCCCGGCATGGCTATGCCAGCCCCGAAGGGCCAAAGTCCTTATCTAAGTTTTCTATAAACACTATAACTACTTAACACTATTTAACAACTAGTTAACTATCTATTTAAATGCAAAACGAGGGTTGCTACTTGCTTATACTAGCAAGGGGCACTAGCGTTCCAGCTACAGTCACGGGCGGAAAGAAGGAACTGGGGACCCGCGGGGTCGGCGGCGCCATATATACCGCGACATGAGCGCGGCACTCCAGGGGGTGCCGGAGCCGACCCTGCGGGGGTTGCTAGGGCAAAAAAGCTTCCGGAGACTTGTGCACGGGGCGCGCACTCACCTATGTTGGAATGCATATGAGCAATCACTCGAAGAGAGAACCTATTCTTAAAGTTCTGGGTCATATGCAGTCCTGTGTAAATGAAGCCCCCTCAATGGGTTGAGGGAGAGGACAATAAACCCAGCCTCCCCTCTATAGCTCAGTGAATATCACAGAAGCACTCACCAAAAAGCAGTCTATTGTATACCCAAACATACCCATTCCCAACCATTTTAATTTAAATGACTTCTTGCCACATTCATTAATCTAATGTGCTTCCTATATTCTATCCTTGAGCCAGCCTTCTACATTCTTCACACCCACAGGAAGGAAATCAAACCGCATTTTTTTTGTATAGTGGACAGGTTGTTTGGCAACATCTTGTTAAACCACCTGTAAGCATAAACAGGGGAATCTTTATTCTCCACTTGTAGCAGCCGTGATCTTCTAGTTGCTTTATTAGTTGCAGTTGTCCTTACCAAAATACAATTTGCTTTGGATTAGTTTTAGCAACATATTGCAACTAGTGGTAAAGTTGTCCCTTTCACCTTGTAAGATCTTTTATAAGTCTATAGGAAATGTACTTCTTAGGAAAGGTGTGTTTGAAAATGCCTTTTTCATTACAAAAAATAATGTTCCCTCTTTTGACATTCACACCTTCTCATCAACTGTTGTGAATGGCCTCATCCACCCTGATTGTATTAACCTCGTTAACACTCGCCCTCCTCACTTGATGTAACTCACCCATCCTTGCATGTGTATATATACACCTATCAAATTGAAGTTTCCACTTCATGCATCCAGTGAAGTGGGTTTCAGCCCCCGAAAGCTCATGCCCAAATAAATTTGTTAGTCTTTAAGGTGCCACAGAACTCTGACTGTTTTTCATTAGAGGATATTCTGTTAGACTTTTCCTCATAGGATAGGTGTAATTAGTGTGTAATTTTTTTTTTTTTTTTTTTGGATCTTCTGAAAGTATGCAGGTCTTGATACCCCACTGAATTTTGACATTACGTACTGTAGCAAAATGTCTCACTGCTGTAACTATAACCTTTGGAAGACATTCTATTTCAAATTTAGGCACAATGGTTTCCCAGAGGACCCCTCTCCTCTTCTTGAGCAGCACAGGTTGTTCCCTGTAGTGTTATGGAATGGCACCTAGCCACACAATAAATTAAAGTTGCAATGGAGTTTCTGTTTACAGCTGCTTTTTCAAATTGAATTAAAAATCAGGTGGCCTAGGCAGGCTACCTTGAAAAAGTATGTACTATATCAGGGGTAGTGGTGTAGTGTGTGGTGCAAGTTTGGGGTCATTCAGTCAAGGGACTACCAAGATAAAGCAGGTCCTCCAAATGACCCATTTTTAAATCGCCAGGTTCTTATAACCTTTTTTGTGCAGTTTATGAGCAAACTGTGGCAGGAATGCACTGAAATTCCTGAACTTCCCCTGCAAGTCATTAGTTGAAAATTATTAAATACATTGTTTAGCTCTATAGCAAAAAGCAATTGGCTCAAGGGCAGGCTGTGCAGAGCTTGGGCTGAGAGCTGACTCACAGTTAAAGTGCTCAATCTATAAGTTAGTCAGTCACAAAATAGCCGGTTGCCTAGGGGAAGGTGCTCAGAACCAGCTTGTTTCATACTTAGGACTCATAATAGACTACAACTTATACCAAATAAACTGCAGAAGTTGCTATAAGCAGTCAAACATAGCAGATATTTCCATATTTTCTCCAGAAGACAAGGTGTAATCAATTAAAAAAAATAAATGACTGAGGGTGCTGTATCATCATTGTTTACATCTTATTAGATACAATGCCACTCACTTCCATTTCTGAATGAAAAAAACAGGCACAGAGCAAAGAAATAACCTAAGTAAAGTTTTATGCTTTTGCTTATGACGAACACATTTCTTTCGTTACATATGAAAAAGCAAACAGTGGCACATTTAAAAATAATCAGATTCACACATCTCATCAGCACAGGTCCTTTAGTTGAAGGGGATTAAATTAGGCTAGTGCATAGTCCACTGGAGAGTTGTAATTCTGCTGCACACCGTACAGTCCTTTCTTGCAAGAGAATTTCAAACTTACATGGACTATGGTAGCTGTAAACATTTGTCTATAATATTTTTTTCCTGCACTTTTGAACCCCACACTGACAGGGGATCTCTATCTCTGGCATGCTTCCAGCTTCATAATCATAATCCCACGTAAGTTCGGTTCCAGCTTTCACATGCCTAGGAAACAGAAATGTTGTCAGTTAATATATTCGTCTCTGTACTGTGTTTGCAATTTGCCACCAACTACTTGCAGGGAGTCCCTGAAATAATGGGGTGAAGGGAGAATGGTACAGAGGGAACTGTGAGGGGGTGCGGGTGGGAAATGAAGGAATGCAAGCAGGAGCTCTTGCTGTGTGCAATGTTCAATGCCTCAGAAGCAACAAAGTGCAGCCCCATTGTGGATGGACTATTAAAAAATTAGGATGTGCTAAGACTTAACAGGTCCTGGGATCTGACTTGCAGAGGTAAAATACAACTAAACTTCAGTACAAATGTCTGAATGGCAGTGGAAGTAGTGTACTCTCACTAACCTACAGTGTATCATCAATCAAACACTAGAATACCATATATTGGATACGGAGATCATCATGAAGGGCACGTCGACATGGCAAAGGCAAACCCGCAGTTGGCCTGTGCCAGCCGATTCAGACTCACAGGGCGCAGGCTGCGGGGCTGTTTCATTGCTCTGTAGATTTCTGGGCTCGGGCTGGAGCCAAAACTCCGGGACCCTTTCACCCCGCACCCGGAAGTCTACACAACAAAGAAACAGCCCTTCAGCCCAAGCTGGCTAGCACAGGCCAGCCATGGGTTTTGATTTGCTATGTAGACATACCCTTTGTGGCCTGGAAGAACTCCAGGAGGATAGAGGATCAGATTCGCTCTTTGGAGTGATTCCCTGCCTAAGGGCTGGGAGACCTAGGGTAGCGGCAAGCTCCTCATACTGCTCCACTGACCCAACCACTAGGAGAATGTATTAAAAGGCACAATTATATTTTGTGTGGTGAATAGAATGCTTATGAATGGTTGCCACTTGACAGTCCTGGAGACAAGCCCCATTTTTCCACTGAACAGGTCCAGCACTGGACGCCTCAGTGCAAGCTTTCCCCACACAACACTGAACAAAACCTCTCTTGTGGTGACAATGTCGTTTGTTCCCTTACCCATACAGGCCTTGATCTCTAATGAGATCACCCATAAAAATGTGGTTTTGTGATCTAGACACTTGTCTGCTGGAAAACAAATGTGATATTTTTCTAAGTTTTGCTTTGAATAAATACATTTTCCCCACCCAAATTTAGCATGCATCAGCTTTTGCTATAATTAGGTCACTTGGAGAGAAGGAATATCTCCAGTATTTCTAAAATAAATTATTCTGTCTTGAAAAATCAAGTTCTTTTGTCAATGTGCCCTTTAATAGTTTATAGTGAAATTAAAAAAAGGTAGTTCCAACCTGTTTGTGAAGAATGCCACCCAAGGAAAATTTCTGTTGTGCGTCTCCACAAAGACACTCTGTACAAAGAGATTTGGGCAGCAGCTATGCTGTGAAACAAAATAATTGTTTTAAAATTAATCAGTAGGATACTCAGTCTCTGTCTGTATTATGTTTATATGCATTTTCCCCAGACATTTGTGACACTTAAAAAAAGAAAAAAGACATTTTCCCCACCCAAATTTAGCATGCATCAGTTTTTGCTATAATTAGGTCACTTGGAGAGAAGGAATATCTCCAGTATTTCTAAAATCAATTATTTTGTCTTGAAAAATCAAGTTCTTTTGTCTATGTGCACTTTAATAATTTATGGTGAGATTCTTCTCTCTTCATTTGACACTGGCACAAAAGTCATCACCATCAATAACAAATTAAAGATGCTATGCTGTCAGATAAGAGAGCAATCTTTGGGAGCACAGGCATGAATAAAATGATTCCAAGTGTGTGGAAACTGCCATGCAGAGGCGAGGTGCTTACAGTTAAGTAGGCTTGGCAGGATTCAGTTTACATAGCTAAGCATCAGTAAATATTGATTTAACCTACACACAGAAATGGATGAAAAAACATCCGTCAATAACAGCCAGCAAGGGCAACCTCCCCCATGCTCAGTGCCTGCAGCGATACAGAGTCACTGGCCCCACAGCTCTGCTGTCACAGCCCAGAGTACAGGGCCATCCTTGGGCAGGAGCCATTCAGCAGAAGGGTGGTGACCTCGCAGCCCTGGGCTGGGGGTCTCTGCTCTGCCCCAGCAGGACTGCAGCATGCACCTGCAGGGATCAGGTGCCACCAGCCCTGCAGCTGTGCTGGGAGTCCTCTGCAGCTTTGCCATCATGGTCCCATTCATTCACTCATTCACAGACCAGGTGGGCAGGTGCTTTCCCTGGGTAGGAGCCACTCAGCGGCAGGGGCTCAAGCCTGCTCCTCGCAGCCCTAGCCTGGGGCTGGGCCAGGATTGCAGCCGCCCCAGCACCTTGTGCCCGGGTGGTTCAGGGCCCTCAGCTGCACAGAGAGCCTGCTGCAATCTTCCTCTCAGTGCTGCCCCAACCCCAACCCGCCTTCATTTCTCACAACTGAAAATTAAAATGGTTAAAAATTGAAAAAAATGCTTAAAAATCAATATTGTCAAAATTGCAGAAAAACATAGTTCAAATTCTGCCAAGCCTAGTTGCACGTACACATGCGCGTGCACACGTGTGCACATAGACATTTTTGTGATAGAAAGGTTATCATCATCCCTGTTCTATAATAAGGAGCATAGTTTCAATGTTTGTATGGATTTTGGCTTGAGACACCCATTAATGCCAAGGGGAAAAACAAGGCAAGTGCTGTGTGTGCAGATGAGAGTTTCTAGTGCTCGTCATACTGGGAGCATTTTGAAAATTCATTATTAAATCAATTGGCAGATTTATTGGGTGTGGGGATCTACACAGCACTGACTAGAATAGCCAGAGTCCCCTCTCAGCTATGCAAGGTTGAGTGTGAAACCTGGGAAGAATTATTTAGTAGACAGTCTCTACATCTGTACAGGTCAGGAGTATGGATGGAAATTTCACACTGCATTAAGTAACATCTCCTTGAATTGACACAAGCCACAATTTACATTGGCTTTGGAACACAGATGGGGCTGGAAGGAGACCTGCAATCTAGTCAAGCATATAGCCCACACTCTCATCCAGCGTAGCACCGTGGCAAGGCCATTCAACATGCAAGGAAATAGAGAACCCTCATCATCAGGGGCTATTTAATTTCCTGCCCCAAAATAAAACACACATTACTCATCCTGGGAGAAGAGAAGAGTAGAATTTTGCAAAACGTATGAATACCTTTCGTTTATGCAAATAAGCAATTTTTGAAGTGATTTAGAGGAACACACAATTATCATTTTTACTTACATTAAGAAATCGGCCCACATTTCCTTCTTTTGTGGCATCCAATAAATATATATTTTCTTTATTAGAATTCTTCAGAGATGTCTCATCACCTTCTGCCTCCTCATTACAAAGAGGATCTTGTTTGGACTTCCTATTTTTTTCCTCTTCAAAGTCATCTCTTTGGAGTAGACCTCTGGACTGTTTCATAACATATGCATCATCTAGCCAGGCTGATTTACCACATGTAGCATCTTGTGGAGATGGCCTCTTTTCTTTACATTCTGCACTATCTGTGATGATTGGCTCAGTCTGCATGGTGTCCTCTAGATCTCCTAGCTTTTGCTGCAGGTTGGATTCTGTCGACAGACATTTCAAGAGATCAGGAGAACAAGTTATCTGTTTGCACCAACTAAAAATGAGTCAGCAATGATGGCTAAGGGTAACAATGCATTTGTCAGATTTGACCTACATACCCACCCGCTCCTGAGCTTGCTCCTTATCTCCTCTGGTATGTATGTACCTCAAATGATTCCTTGTCACCTTCGGAAGCATAGCACAGCTCTGCCCCTACCCATACCTCACCTCTACTGGCTCCCTAAAGCCCCACCAGTGCCTTGCACTGGTAAGTTAGCTCACTTTCTTGCTCCCCATATCATTTCCCATAAGTGACTATGGTTCCTCCCACAGTGCCTGGAACATTTCCCCAAACCTGTGTGTGATCCAGTCTCTTCCCCTACCCCCCTTCAAATTCTCTCTCAGAACTCACTTCTTCCAGCTCCACCTACAATCTGCACAGCATCCCAAATGTTAATAAAGAGTTAACAAGATGCCTATGCAACACCAAATGTTTCCCAGGACCTTTTACAGCTGTGCCCTCCTTTCTCCCATATCTCCCTGCCCCTCTTCGCTTACCGCTAACCATTGCTTACCACCCTTCCAGGAGTGCTCAGATCTTACAGGATCAGGCCATTACACTTTAGGCAACTCAGGGCAGGGAACTTTTATTTATCTTTAATTATTCTTTAAGCACTATCCACATCTATGGTGTAATAAGTAATAATCTAGGTGCTGCTAAGTCTTGGTAGGGCACTCTGTAAGCACTGTACAGATAATGCCATTGTAGTTAGAGATATGGAATTTGAACAGGTTTGCACACCTTCAAAGACCGTTTTTTACAGTGCAGATGTATCATCTGACTGGGCACAAGTGTGGTAAACAGTGTAATATTTATAGCTCTGCAAACTTACTCTCCTTTCCTTTCTTGGTTCCAGTGGTTAGTTTTGTTTTGGTTGACTGCTGGGGTTGAGAACTACCATCTTCATCTGAGCTGGCATCATGCATCAGTGCAGTGACTCCCTTAAAAGAAATAAGGTTGTGAGGTACTGTGTTCTGTGTATCTCTGTGTTGAGAGCCAAAGACAACTGGGCATTAAGGCCTTGCAATTCACGTTTCAAATCTGTCACCTTTTTCTGACTGAGTGAATTTCAATAGCCTAAATTCCACACCTAAAGTAACAGACATCATCATTCAGAATTATCCTAACAAGCATCCCAGAACATAGGCCCCAATTCAGCAAAACATTTAAGTACGAGTTTCACTTTAATTCCCATTGATTTCAATAGGATTTAAGCACATGCTTAAATACATGCCTAAGTGTTTTGCTGAATTAGAGCCTAAGATAGCACTGCATTCAGAGCTAACTGAATGGACTGGGTCAGCAAGAATCCTCCCCTTTCACTACAAACCAGTGACTTGTCATGGGAGTTCCAGGGTAAACAGTACTGTCTGTTTCTGGTGTGAAACTCTCATACATGATGCCTGAATCAGCTGTGAAGCTATCACTCACGGATACTAATACGGCCAACTCAACTGCCACCAGCACCTCCTCTTGTGCACAGGCCCTTAGCGGATACTTCCTGCCTCTTCATATCAGATTGTGAAGCAGATCAAATTCACCAGTCTGTGCTGTAGCAGCCGAGAATAAGTCCCTGACCACTAATGCAGCAAGGGATGCGGGAGGTTGGTAGGCTCCCAACAGTGTTTATCTTTTCCTCTCCCATTTCATTATTTAGGAGGGATAGGGAGGATATTATCACCCCTGCCCAACTGCAGTTGCTGGGAAGAGAGGTAGCTCCTTACAATTCGAGGGGGGGGGTTGTTTCCTGGAGACAGTCCTGGGGGTTGCATGCATGTGCAGGGAAGGGAAGGGAGAAGACTGTGGGAGTAGTTACTGCTAGTCTCAGGGACAGCTCAAGGAGCATATACTGTGCACATATGCAGGGAGATGGGGAAGGGATGGAGTCAGTGCCAGCAGCAGGTGGGTCTGTATCACGGAATTCCCATGATAGATGCAAGTAAGAAAGGCTGTTTAAAAAAATCTTGCCATGTCTACTGATCTAAGGTCATAAATAGCTGCCTTCCCACTTCACTGAATATGTACAAATCTCAATACAATCTGTTTTTCTGCATTTTTACCAGTTTTAGCCGCCGAGCCTGAAGAATAGCAGTTCTGGTTTTAGACCTTCTAATGTTTGGGCTTCTCAGATTCCTTGGATTATATCCGTAATTCTGAACCCTGCACGGAGATGACAAAAGGATTTTATGCAAGACTAAAGACCCATAAAAGAACACTTGCAACACCTATTTCACTAATACTTTCCAGTTTGTAAAGAACAGATTGCAAGCCAAAGCCTGCGGTCAGTAGGCAGTAGAAATCTTGTGGCAGTTTTGGCCCAGCAGAGACTGCAGAATCTGGCATCAAAGATATTCTTAAAAAGTGGTCCATAGTGTACTGCTCATGCTTTATTCTTACAGGAGACTGAGAGTTGCTTGTATATCCAACAGACATTTTAAAAACAAACTGAGTCCGTTCTTTCTTAATGTTCCTGTCAAGAGCCAAATTCTACCTATTCATCCATCTAGGTCCTTATACCACGCTCATCACTGAACTAAGAGCAACTACATTCAGGGTTCTGCGTTTTCCCTGCTACAGCTGCTAATGCCTCAAATTGGAAGGCACAAGAGATATTGCTGGGCCAATTTGCAAGGAAAGAGACTGTAAACGTACCAGTGAAACAAACAAAACCCTCCAAAGCATAAAAGAACCATAACTCCCTGTGATGGGGTGCTCACCCCACATTTGCCCTGAAAGGCTTAATGAAGACTAACCTCAGGGGACTAATTAATCCAACAGGCCATGGCTGAGAGGAATCAGGTGTCCAAGCAATCCCCTGCCAGCCACTGATGCAGAAGCACTATGAGGCATCACCACGGAAAGACTGCCTAGGACTGCTGGTGAGGAAAGACTTTCCAACCCCAGAAGGGGGAACCATTTGGTGACCTGGCGAGAGGGCCATGTCACGAAGAGGCAGCAGCAGCTTGTGGAGCGAGAGAGGGGCTGCAGACTGGCACAGAGAAGGTGGAGTGACGGTGTGCAACTGCGGGAAGGGTCACTGACTTGGCAATCTATTCCCCAGCATGATGATGAGGAGGAGGTGCCATCCTAGTAGTGAGCTGAGCACCCCGTCACACTTCCTTAACAGAAGGGAAAGGTAGGGAGACAGGACATGACCCTTCGAAATTAAACTTTTTATTCAAAGTCAGGTTTGGTTTAGTATTATTAGCCATTTACGTTACAGTAACCTCTAGAGGCATCAGCCAGGATGGAGTCCTATAGTGTAGTCACTTGTAGGATCATACAGTAAATTCCAGTCCCTGCTCCAGAAATCTTACAATCTTAAAATAATTAATATAACCCTACTCCTCATACAGAGGTCGTGATTTTCCCTGTGTCACAGATGGAGGCAAACAAATGTTATCCTTTTAGAGTTCTTTAGGATTGTGGGATCCATATTAAGTTCAGAAGTTGAAGTGATATAGCATATGCGGAGACACTGCGTATGTTATAGGGGGGGAAAATGGAAAAAAATGAAGCGCTCCCTGGAGGTAGGAATTTAACAGAGTTTGAATCTTTCTTATTCTAAATACTGGAAATAATCAAGTAAAATCTAACATAGTGGTGCAGAAAATGTAGCTTTAAAATGGTGTTTCCTGTACCTTATATTATATATAATATTAGTAAAATTTGGCTAATGACTAATAACTGTATAATGTATACAGTGATTAATTCCAAATAGGGTCAGGTTTCAGTGGTGTTGAAAATGCAAGTCTGAATACAGAAAGTTGGCTTGGGTTTATGAAAATGAGTGTGTCAGCTCTCTTATCAATTTCATAGCTATAGTTTGTGAATACAAATATTATTGAATCACTCCTGATTTGCTCCAGCTTACCCCACTGACTCCCTCTCTCTCTACTCCCCTCTCTGACACTCCACACAATCTCAACCATGTTGCTACAAAAGCCTTTTCTCCTCTGGCTCCTGCAGTTGGTGACCAGCCTTCCTCTTTCCTGTAGCTTTCCACCACCTTTCATATCATGACCAAAAATATATACATGCAGTCACTGCCTTGCCCACAACTCCTGATTTACTGTCTACCCCAAGTGTTTTGAAAGACAGTGTGTAGGGAAGATTCTATACAAAATATTGGTAGCTGTTTTAAAGAGGATCTCAAAGTGTTTTTCAGAGCCTCAGAATAAACCTCTCTCACAAGGTAAATAAAGATTTGTACCCACTTTATGAAGGGTAAACTGAAGAAGAAAGAGTTTTCAAGGTTCCAGGGTAGGCAGGGAATAGGATTCAGGAGGTTTTACTTCTGGCTTTTTCCTGTAAAGATGACATCATACTGCTTGCCAAAGTAACAAGTTTACAGATGAGCTGTCATTTGCTCTTGGACATTCTCAAAGGATTCTAAGGCCCCGGTCTTGAAATGAGCTCCTTCTGCTGAACACTCCACTGCATCTGCATGAAACTGTTTGCAAGATTGGGGCCTTCTACCACATCTGACAAAATTAAGTCAACCTAATTTACATAAACATACAGCTACCACAGTAATTACATCGCTTGTACGTATCTACACTGTGCTCCTTGTGTCAGCAGTGCACGTCCTCACCAAGCACGCTTGCATTGATTGTACTGTCAGTATGGGGCACTGTGGGACAGCTCCTGAAAGCCAGTAACAGTTGACATAAGCAAAGCCGTGTCTACACTGACACCTCATTGACCCAACTGCATTGACCTGGACTCTATGCCGCTGGGGGAAGTGGAGTTAATTAAGTCAGCACAGTCGGGTAATTATGTCAGCATGAGTGAAATTTAAGTGCAGACACTTCCATAGTTAGATTGACATAAGCTCCCTTTTCAAATTAACATAAGGAGCTATAACCATGAAAGCTCAAGTACAAATACATATTCATTCAAGAGACTAATATGATTCCTGGAAAATGCCAAGAAAGTTACAGATGGGCTGGGAATAAAGTTCATTCATAGAAACCATTGTGTCCTGCTTGAAGAAGAAACGGGGGGAAAAAAGCTTAAATATGTAAAAGACTGCTCATTTGAACACACTCAAGCTCCACTATGGGTATTGCTAAGGGGTAGTCTATAACAGTAGAATACAATCTATCTTTACCCTAAATCTGCTACTACAACTTACACAACTGGTTTATATTTATCTTCTACAGGCTGAGGCAAAGGTTCACACCTCCTATTAATGCTGTCTTTACCAGTCTGGACAAGTTCGATCTCAGAATCTGAACAAGCAGTGTCCAGTTTTCTCTTTATTGAAAGTGAGCTGGGACTTTTGTCATTCACAGCATCCTTTTTTTCATCCTCACGATCGACATCTCCCGCTTCCTGAGGACCAGCTCTGCTCATTAACCTGCCTAAAAGAAAAGCAGAAAAGCAGTCACCTTGCTGTTATATTTTTAAAAGTGACAAAACCACTATGTGTGAGCGTGAAATGCAAACACATTGATGGAGCTGTCCTTGTGGAATCTAGCACAGAACAGACAAGACAGTGGGGTAAGGAAGCACAGCCTTTGAGACAGTAGTCATAGAAATCTAGCCTTGGAATGGTCTGAGTGCTTGACTGGCACCACTGGATTACAGTTGTTTTCTATGCTTTTTTCCATTCTTTGGTGACCACTGAAAGGCAGATTTTATGGACCCATCTGCCCTCCCAACCCTGCAAATCCTGCTCACTGCTTGGTTCTCAAAATGCTGCAGTTTACAGACCTCTAGTAAGGGCTCTAGTAGAATCTTTCAGGCATTGTTTTATGGTACCTGAATAAGTGCAAACAAAGGTTCCTTTGTCAATATCGTCTAGGCAGCGGACCCCCCAGCCCTTCCGTTCTGTGTTGAACACCTGCAATCGAACCTGGATGCCATGCTGTACTACTCTGTTCTGACAACTCATTCGGTCACACTTGCATGATAAGTTGCATTCGTAAATTCTGTCAGAAAAAAAGGAAATTAAGAATGAAATAATATGAAAAATAAAAGTAAATCTGACAAAAGTAAATCCAAATAGCAGCTCACTGAAAAGTCAAATACAGCTAGTTAAGAAAGAATGGGCAAATCACTGTACTTCTAGAGTTTAGACTTCCCCATTCCTGACTGAACACTTACAAGAGTCCATCAGATTTTCAGGGATGAGTGAGAATATATACCGTAGTTCTATTACCTAAATGAGTAATGCAGCATAGATCTGCAGCCTTGACAAGTGATTTAACAAAGTACCCCATTCTACCCCAGGAATATATTTGAGAGTAAAAGAGCACAGTCAGCCTGGATGAACTTCATTGTGGCTGTCAGGGAATCTAGGATTTTTCTGATTTTTAAAATATCCATAGCTTGTGACATTTTGGAATTTGGGGGTGGAGGTGACTGTCAAAACATCAGAACAACTTCAGTGAGGGCTTTCATTCTGTAAAGGGGCATACGAGAGCCAGCTGTGATCTGGCAACTCTCAGCTTCAAAGGCATGTTACCACAGTACATGCACTATGGATATGTCTGCACTGCAACTAAAATCCTGTGGGTGGCCCATGCCAGCTGACTTTGGCATGTGGGGCTCTGGCTAAGGGGCTGTTTAACTGTGGTGTAGGTGTTCAGGCTCAGGCTGGAGCTCGGGCTTTAGGACCCTGTGAGGTGGGAGGATCCCATAGCTCAGGGTGCAGCCCCAGCCCTAATGTGTGCACCGCAATTAAACTGCCCCTTTGTCGGACCCCCGCAAGCCAGTCAACTCAGCCACAGGTGTCTAACTGCAGTTGCAGATATACCCTAAGTGAGAAATGTGCTTTGTGGACAGTGTGCTGGACTGGAACTCGAGATCTGGAGTCTATTCCCAGCACTGACACTGGCCTGCTGGTGATGTTGGACAAATCAAGTCACCTGTCTGTACCTCAGTTTCTCTATCAGTAAGGAGACAGTAATCCCCTTTGTAAAGTGCTTTGAGATCTACTGATGAAAAGTGCTGTATAATTATGTTATCATACTAGCCTTGCAATCTGAACTAAGTTTAAAAAAATAGTTCTTGTAATACAAAAACATTCTGTGGCTTAAAAAAAAATTATTTTCTCCTTTCACCATGATCATTCAATACAATTACTCTACTACCCCCCCGGCCTGCCCCCAAGATGCTGGCTAACCAAAAGCTTTTTAAGCATTTAAGATAAAATACCAGTGTAAACTATAGGTGTCTTACCCGGTGGGGAGAGGTCCTTCCAGTCTTTTATACCTATAACCACTAGATGACCTGTTACTTGGTGATGCAGAATTTTCACTGCAGCCTTTTGCAGTCAGCTGCAGGCATGCGCATTTTGATCTAGAAGGGCAACAGTAAAATGTCATGTGAAAATAAGGATGTGGTTAAAGGGACAAAGCCAGCTTTAAATATAGTTAATTTAAAAAGTATGTTTTTCTAAGTAGTTTCAGGCCCCTCACCAATTTTTAGGTCTACAATCACATTTTCCTATTTCTTTAAGAATTTCTCTTTTTGCTGTGCCCTGTAGAAGTCCAACACAACAACGGGGGAGGAAGGACTAACTAACAACACTGGAGGAAACAGCTAAACTGACTGTACACAAAACACTATCAAATACACAAAGTAAACAAACTGGAAAAAAAAATCTATACTATCATGGCACCCGTACCTTCCACTGCTTCGCCATCTCCCTCACCCCACCAGAAAATGACTAGAGTTCACAAGACAGATTGGGGAATGACAGAATCATAAAAGATTAGGGTTCAAAACGACTTCAGGAGCTCATCTAGTCCAACCCCTTGCTCAAAGCAAGACCAACCCCAACTAAATCATCCCAGTCAGGGCTTTGTCAAGCTGAGCCTTAAAAACCTCTAAAGATGGAGATTCCACCACTTCCCTAGGTAACCCATTCCAGTGCTTCACCAACCCTCCCAAAAAGGAGTTTTTCCTGACTGTCATTATCATCTTACACTGTTATATCTGCAAAGATCTGTGTGAACAATGTCTCGCCTGGCCTTGATCCCACCCCCTACATAAAGAGAGTCTCAACTCCTGTGGAAAAAGAGCCTGTGGGGGATGGGAGGAGCATGCAATGGATCTGCTGCTTCCCACTCTTCTGCATGCCCAGCAAAGCTAGAACTTTTAATTTTGTTACCTGTGTATTATTAGACAAATTACTATATCACTAAATGCATACTGTATGTTTGACAGTCTCCCTTTAAATTACTCAGGGCACCTCTGTTACTGGGCTTCAGTTAGAGGTCAACTTTTTCTACCTACCTATCTGTGCAGCCATCCGTACAGTTGCACGAGTCAAGAAACATACTGGAGAAGTTGTTCAGATAGTACCCACGTGGCCATGAGGCCTTCCTGTATTTAAAATAGGGTAATCTAGCGCAGTCCACTTCATTACAGAAGGAAATGGGCACAGACTCAGCTCCATTGCTGATATCAAAATCAAATACAAGTGCTTCTCGGTTCAGAGTGTTTCTGCCCAGCTGTACGTATGTGTTGAAAGAAAAGTGATCAACAAATAAGAAGTTGCACTGTGTTTCAAACAGGTAACTCTGCACATCTTGAAAGTTTCTCAGACTTCTCCCACAGGGGGCCTTATAATTCACATCAAGTGACTTTGAAAGCGAGTCTGCTTTTGCATGTCGTCTCTGGAAATGACACAGGATTGGTATTTTAAGAGGGTTTTCCCCCTTGTATGAGTTCAGTGGTCTGCTGGCAAGACATACAGTAGAACAGTCATGATTCTGATAACATAGCTTTAAAGGTAACTCCCTTGTTTCACTAGATACTTCTTCATTCTCTGAACATGATTTTTCTTTCACTTCCATTCTCCTGTTATGAATCACAAAAAATAAAATAAAATAATAATAATAATTTGAGCAGTGGGCAATGAATAAAAGATTCAGTTTTTTAATTGTTCAACATTCTTCACTGGGGGAGAAAATGACTCTCGGTTACAATCATGAAGTCTAGGGTTTCAATGAGCCATCTGTATTAAGCTAGTGCCATGAGGTTTCAATGGCGATCAAGGTCTCTTTGTGCTGGGCGCTGTATAAGCACACTGTAACAGATAGCTCCTGTCCCAAAGAGCTTACACTCTAAATAGACAAGATAGACAAAATAAATACTATTAACCCCATTTTATAGAACAGGAACTGAGCCACGCAGAGATTAAGTGATTTGCCCAAGATCCTGCACAGTTTGTGGCAAAATTGGGAATTGAACTCAAATCTTGAGTCCTAGACCAGTATCTTAATTATCCAAGGCTTTAACTGCACCCTTCAGACACAGCAAAATTGTATCATCTGTTTCACTCTATCCCTTTTCTAGCTACAGGCAAATACACACCCTCATGCTGTAACTTGGAGTGCGTTCAAGTCTTTCACACAGGTCAGATTATAAACTCCAAGGCTTGGGCCGTAACTATGATTCAAAATTGTGTTTAAACAGTTAATTTTACAGTATTAGGTAGATCCAAAGTCTCTTGTGCAAGATAAAGAATACTTAAAATAATGGGCTATAGTAAACTGGAGTTAAATGGAAGATGTATACTCACAAAGGAGAAACTGTTGTATTTTCATTTGATACAGAAGGCTGTAATCTAGGTTTGCTTCTCTGCATGTTATCTTCAGTAGTCACATCATTTACTTTAAAAATTAAAATAAAAAGCCTTCAGCAATCCACATTATATTTTTACAATTAAAATTACAACGTTACCACATTATCAAGTACCAAAACATGTTAAAGACACTTCACTGTTGTGAATTACTCTCTTTTTCTTTCTTTTTGGCTAGTGTATGCTAATGAAAGGGTTTATAAAAACAAGCTACAATGGAGAATTTAGATAAACCTTACTAGAGAGAGAATCTCCAGTGGAACAGATTTCAGTGTGCCACTAATAGGACTTCGATAAATTTGCAGAGAAATGGGCCATCACCATTTATTTTCCTTTTCCCCACAACAAGGATCAGAACATTGAACTGCATCTGCCCTAAATCTCCTAATTCGGATCAAGCTGTATCCCTGGAAGTTCATATAAAAGATATATATAAAAAATATACACGCACTGCAACAGCAGCGATACCAGTTTACTAAAAAACTGACAAAATATAACCCAGAGAGTTTGCATAGTTTGGGTCACATAGTGAGCTGACTTGTATATTATGCAATCCCAGTGTAATGTATAGTTTTATGGGTTGCAAATTAGTTTGGCCCTTTGTTTTTATGTTGGAAGACTGATTGTCTCATCTCAGCAAAAACTTTATTGAAATACTCTACAGAGCATTCATGCACAAACACAAGTTTCTGGATTTATCATCTCTTCTACACCATATGATGCAGTACTATATTTTAAAGTCAGAATTAACTAATGACATATGAAAAGTATGATGCAAAAATAAATCAAACTTAAAGCGATCTTACAAAAGTTTTACTCAAAGGCAACAAATAAATATGCAGTAATTTAAATAACTTTAATAACCTCTCTTAATATGCAGAAATTTTAAGCTCTGCACACCTGCATAGCTCTCATTTAATACAATAATTTAAGCTTCATGAACCTACGTCAATGATATTGCTAGCACTGGGAATAGGACTGGTTAATTAATACTTCCTCTTCTATGGCAAATCACAACATTTTCCATGAGGCCTTAACAAAAACAAAGTATAGGCCGGGGGTGGGGGGAGAAGTTTGATGTTTATAATTTCTCTTTTACGTTGCAGAAAGGAAAAGATCATATTAATCACTTCTACAGTGTTTTAGATTAACCAGTTCATGCTTTTAAATACAAATTACAATTTATAATCCAAGAGACTTTCCACCCAGATGATTACACTAAAGAGAATTCACATTTTGGACCTAAACCAGGCTAACAGCATTCTTTTAATTTAGGTGCCAATACAAAACTGAGATTTGATGCCTCTTGTAGTTTAACAGCCTGATCCTGCAACCCTCACTCAGTCAGTGGGAAACTCAAGCAAGTAGGATCAGGCCATGAATGAGCTGCTTGTCAGTGCATTAACATCTACAGCAAGCTTGTCCTCCTCCTCCCTCTTCTGCTCTCATTTAGCATTAATATCTGCAGCAAACTTTTCCTCTTCTTCTGCTCTTTTAGGAATCACTAATAAGCCAAAAATATATTAGTCATTTCCATTATGAATTCCCTGCTCCACTTCCAAAACCATCTGTTACTTCCTAAAGAAATAGGCCATTCAGATCTATGCCCTCAGGTTTTATGGCTTGACACGGAAATACATCAAGTTCTCAACCTTTCTTCTCTCCCTAACGGCTACACCAGAAACCATGATGCTTCTCATTTAAAGTGTCACATCTTCACTTGAAGGGAAATGTAAATACATACTACAATAGTGAAAACCACGAAAAAGAAAACACATTATAGGACCTAATTAGACTAACCCTACAATTGGTCTACATGCAGTAGTAATAGGTTTTTCAGGCCTATTTTATTTAACTTTAATTGAACTATGTTCCTGCTGATTAAATCAAGATAATAAAATATTGGAGAATGTCGAATAAAAATGGAGTTGAGACGCACATACCATTTGTCAATGCTAAGAGATTGTTTACATCAGCGCTATTCACCAGCATCAAAGCTTGGAAGTATTCTGTTTACAAAACAAAACAGATACATTGTTTCTGAATAACCATGCGTAATTAAAAGGAAATGACAAATAAATAAAACAAATAAATAAAATTGACTAATAACAGGAAATTCAGAGAATAAGCCTCCCACAATAACTTCTACTCCTGCTACAATAGGCCTAAATGCTGCAACACATCTCCTGATAGAGGCCTAAATTTGCTACAATAATGTTATAACTGGCCCTGGTAATTGTAACTTAGGACTGAGAATTCTCTGGCCTTTGGGGAATTGTTGGAATTTTTTTTTCTGATAGGCATTTCAGAAGTGTCCATCCCCACAGTACATTTTAATATAGTTTAATGTCTTTACATCCTCTCACCTAGCTAACCATCTTCTTGCTGAGAAGGACTGCATGCTGTTTCTGCCAGAGCCAATTAATGTCATTCTCAAATTAGTTGGAATGTTTATTAAAGAGCAAGGACAATGCGAGAAAGCAGGAGAGAAAGTCAGTCTCAAACTCCAGTTTGCCATATGGTAACTTATTGTGCTACTATTACACCAGCAGTTAAATGGCAGTAAAGCTTGTATCGATATTTCATGGTGATACCATAACGAGGTCTGTATAGATCAGCAGTGTGAGTTAATGTCTTCATCTCTTATTTTCACTGCATCATCATGGGGTCTAAGTTTACTTGTGAGGTGGCAAAATTTGTAGATGACACAAAACTATTCAAGATAGTTAAGTCCAAAGCAGACTGTGAAGAGATACAAAGGGATCTCCCAAAACTGGGTGACTGGGCAACAAAATTGCAGATGAAATCTAATGTTGATAAATGCAAAGTAATGCACATTGGAAAACATAATTCCAACTATACATATAAAATGATGGGGTCTAAATTAGCTGTTACCACTCAAGAAAGAGATCTTGGAGTCACTGTGGATAGTTTTCCGAAAACATCAACTCAATGTGCAGTGACAGTCAAAAAAGCTAACAGAATGTTGGGAATCATTAGGAAAGGGATAGATAATAAGATAGAAAATATTTTATTGCCTCTTTATAAATCCATGGTACGCCCACATCTTGAACACTGCATGCAAATTTGGTCATTCCATATAAAAAAAGATATACTGGAACTGGAAAAGGTAGAAAAGGGCAACTAAAATGATTAGCGGTATGGAAAAACTTCCATATGAGGAGAGATTAAGATTGAGGACTTTTCAGCTTGCAAAAAGGGACAACTAAGGGGGGTATGATAGAGGTCTATAAAATCATGAGTGTTATTTACTCCTTCTCTTAACACAAGAATTAGGTGGTCACCAAATTAAATTAATAGACAGTAGGATTAAAATGAACAAAGGAAGTATTTTTTTATACAACGCACAGTCAACCTGTGGAACTCCTTGCCAGAGAATGTTGTGAATACCAAGACTATAACTGGGTTCAAAAAAAGAACTAGATAAATTCATGGAGGATAGGTCCATCAATGGTGATTAGCCGGAATAGGCAGGAATTGCTGTTTGCCAGAGGCTGGGAATGGGTGACAGGAGATGGATCACTTGATGATTACCTGTTCTATTCATTCCCTCTGAAGCACCAGGCATTGGCCACTGTTGGAAGGCAGGCTGCTGAGCTGGATGGGCCATTGGTCTGAACCAGTATGGCTGTTCTTATGCAACACTGTGCTGTTGTAATGTTGCATCGTAAGACCTAGACTGAGAACTTGTATACAGAAAAGTTGTACCACTTCACCGATATTAGTATCTTTTAAGCAGAACAGCCCTCCTAGCATGGAATGCAGTTAATACCAGTAAAAAGGTGCTTTCTGTTAGGATAGCTATTCTCATATGGGAAGGGGAATAAGCTATAGTAGTAGCAACACTGCCATCCGCAATAAGGGCTGTACTGGTATAACTATTTTGGTAAAAATCTTCCATTCCTACCCGAAATGGTTTAAACCGGTACAAACACTGTGTGTAGCTCAGATCTAAGAAATCGCTGAAGACTTGCACCAAAATTAGTTTAACCTCTTAATTCCATAAAAGAAATTTTGTAATGGACTCCCTAAGTTCTTCTATTATAAAGTTTTTCCAGTTGAAATCTAAAGGTACAATGAAGTCTCCAAAGTTAACACTGAGACCCTCAGGAAATCACAATTACAATGTGAACCCTTTCAATTAACCGGGGAGTTCAGCTTCTAGTGCACAATATTCTGAAGAGAAAAGAACACACAAGGCTCCATAGTTATTTCTCAAGCATAAACATCTCAGCTCTGTATACCTAAAAAGTCACACTAAGGATCAGCTCTCAGCAAAATTACATTAATAAAAGCAGGAAAACAGGTTTTCAAGGGAGCTTGTCAAAACGCATATTAATCAAACAAAGCTCCACATTGGAGGCAGTAAGGAATGTTTTCCTGATCATCCCTCCCTCCCCTTTACTCCTTCAGGGCTGGATTTAGGTTTGGGGTTCCTGACGTAACGAGACTGCTTTTACACTTTGGCTACATCTACACTGGCACGCATACTCTAGTATGCGCGCCAACGTAGATATAGCCTAAGTAGAAAATAGGGAGTGGACAATAAGTGGACAAATAGGGAGGAACTGGTAGAGAATTTGAAAGAGGAAGGCTGTTGGATGAAAGTGATCGTGAAATGATAGAGTTCATGATTCTAAGGAATTGTAGAAGAACGGTAGAAGGGAAAACAGCACAATAAAAATAATGGATTTCAAAGCAGACTTTAGCAAACTCAGGGAGCTGGTAAGTAAGATATCATGGGAAGCAAGACTAAGGGGGAAAACAGTTCAAGAGAGTTGGCAGTTTTTCAAAAAGACATAATTAAGGGCACAAAAGCAAACTATCCCACTGCGTAGGAAAGATAGGAAGTATGGCAAGAGACCATGCCAGCTTAACCAGGAGATCTTCAATGATATGAAACTCAGAAGAGTCCTACAAAAAGTGGAAACTAGGTCAAATTACAAAGGATGAATATAAACAAACAACACAAGTACGGAAGGACAAAATTAGTAAGGCCAAGGCACAAAATGAGATTAAACTAGCTAGAGACATATAAAGGGTAACAAGAAAACATTCTACAAATACATTAAAAGCAAGAGGAAGACCAAGGACAGGATAGGCCTGTTACTCAAAGGGGAGAGTGGGGAGGAATCAATAACAGAAAATGTGGAAATGGCAGAAGTGCTAAAGGACTTTTTTGTTTCAGTTTTCACCAGAAAGTTTAGTAGCGATTGGACATCTAACTTAATGAATACCAGTGAAAATGAGATAGGATCAGAGGCTAAAATAGGGAAAGAACAAGTTAAAAATTACTCAGACAAGTTGGATGTCTTCAAGTCACCAGGGCCTGCTGAAATACATCCTAGAATACTCAAGAAGCTGACTGAGGAGATAGCTGAGCCATTAGCAATTATGTATGAAAAGACATGAAAGACAGGGGAGATTCCAGAGGACTGGAAAAGGGCAAATATAGTGCCAATCTATAAAAAGGGAAATAAGGACAACCTGGGGAATTACAGACCAGTCAGTTTAACTTCAGTCCCTGGAAAGATAATGGAGCAAATAATTAAGCAATCAATTTGCAAACACCTAGAAGATAATAAAATGATAAGTAACAGCATGATTTGTCAAGAACAAATTGTGTCAAACCAACCTAATAGCGTTCTTTGACAGGGTAACAAGCCTTGTGGATGGAGGGAAGCAATAAATGTGATATATTTTGACTATAGTAAGGCTTTCGATACTGTCTCGCATGACTGTCTCATAAACAAACTAGGGAAATACAACCTAGATGGAGCTGCTACAAGGTACCCGGAGAGTAATTATCAGTGGTTCACAGTAAAGCTGGAAGGGCATATTGAGTGTGGTCCCGACGGGATCAGTTCTTGGTCCGATTATGTTCAATATCTTCATCAATGATCTAGGTAATGGCATAGAAAGTACACTTACAAAGTTTACAGACGATGCCAAGCTGGGAGGGGTTGCAAGTGCTTTGGATAGGATTAAAATTCAAAATGATCTGGACAAACTGGAGAAATAGTCTGAGTAAACTGACTGAAATTCAATAAGGACAAATGCAAAGTACTCCACTTAGAAAAGAACAATCAATTGCACACATACAAAATGGGAAATGACTGCCTAGGAAGGAGTGCTGCAGAAAGGGATCTGGGAGTAACAGTGGATCACAAGCTAAATATGAGTCACCAATGTCACACAGTTGCAAAAAAAGCAAGCATTGTTCTGAGATGTTGTGATGGAGTCCTCCAGGAACAGTGCTCTGGAACCACACGGGACGCAAACAGTCAAGACTCTGCCCTCGGGTCTCCACACACTAGAGCAGCCACTTCCTGACCCTGGCCTCGGACAGTTCAGCACCCCTACTCTGCCAGAACTCCCCGTGGGCCCCCTGGATGGGACCTGGGAGTTCTAACATGCTCCCAAAGGGGCCATGCACTCCACTTTGCAGTCAGAAGCGATTCACAGCCAGCATGAAGTCAGAAGGATTTATTAGATCTCAGGATCACAGTGTAGAAAGACTTTGTTAGCAGCTTAATTAGGAGTTACAGCAGTGATCACCTGCAGAGTTTCAGAGCCCCACTCTTGGGCCCTCCGCCCCCCAACCCCTCACGGGGGACTGGCTCTTCCAACCCCTCACCCCTCCTGAGTCATCCCCTTGCCCCTCCCTAGTCCTTTGTCTCCTTCCCGGGCAAGGTGGCCACTCCTCTTGGTCTCCACCTGCCACAACCTGTTGCAACTGGTTGGGCCAGGGCAGGGGGTCCTGGCTAGGTCTGGATCCGTGTGGCTGGGGAAGGCCCGTCCACCCTCTAGCGGTCTCTGCAATGATCACACACCCGGGTCCCATCACTGAAATACGGTACATGAGTAACATATGGGGGGAGGTGGGAACAGGCATGCACACAGCACTCAGAGAAAAACCCAAAAATATCTCCACTTCTTGTATTAGCAGGACGGTTGTAAGCAAGACATAAGAAGAAATTCTTCCACTCAATTCTGCTCTAATAAAGCTTCAGCTGGAGTATAGTGTCCAATTCTGGGCACCACATTTCAGGAAAAATGTGGACAGATTGAAGAAATTCCAGAGAAGAGCAACAAAAATTATTAAAGGTCTAGAAAATATGACCTATGAGGGAAGATTGTAAAAACTGGGTTTGTTTAGTTTGAAGAAGAGAAGACTGAGTTTTCAAGTACATAAAAGGTTGTTACCAGGAAGAGGGAGAAAAATTGTTCTTGTTAACTTCTGAGGATAGGATAAGAGGAAATGGGCTTAAATTGCAGCACGGGCGATTTAGGTTGGACATTAGAAAAAACTTCCTGTCTGGGCAGTTAAGCACTGGAATAAATTGCTGAGGGAAGTTGTGGAATCTGCAGCACTGGAGACTTTTAAGAGCAGGTTGGACAGACACCAGTCAGGGATGGTTTAGATATTGCTTGGTCCTGCCTGGAGTGCAGGGGACTAGATTAGAAGACCTCTCCAGGTTCCTTCCAGTCCTACAATTCTATGACTAAGTACTGGACCATGCACATGCTCACCGTGCCAAGTATCCACATTATCCTGTGCTGACATGGGTATAACACAGTGTACATGTATACACACTGCTACTGCTGTTAGGCAGTCCTAAGGCTCTGCTCATCACAGGAAGACACTCAGAGCCAACTGGCTGTATGTTGTTAATACCGTCCCCCACCTTCACTCATTTGCCAATGGCAGTTCCTGATCGCATCGCCCCTCGCTGTTATTCCTGCTGAACTGGGTGGAAGACCCAGAGCAATGGAATGATGATTTGCTCCTTATCGTGGGGCAAACGTTTACGCAAGTGGTGTAGGTGACTGGTGAGATGCCCAGTGGAATTTGCGCAGAACTTAGACATGTTGAAGATGGCTGACCTTTATGGTCAACGACAATTCATTCAGCTTACATGGTACAGATATGGTAAATGCCGGTATTGCCATGGTATGCCCTTGGGTGGACTGCCGCTTCCGGTGAAGAACTGGTACAAGCGTGGTGGGATCACATCATTTCCGAAAACGGGTATGGCCAGCGGTGGCTTCAGAACTCCTGAATGAGGAAACAGATCTTCATGGAGCCATGTGAGGAACTTGCACCAAACCTCCAGTATCAGAACACTTGATTGAGGGAAGCCATACTGGTGCAGAAGAGGGTGACTATTGCTCTGTGGAAGCTGGCAACACCAGATAGCCACACGTCCATTGCAAATCACTTTGGGGCTGGAAAGTCCACTGTTGGGGGCATGACTGAGCAGGTCTGTGAGGCAATTAACACTGGGATCTGCCATGGGGTGATTGCCATAAGAAAAGTTCCAGAAATGATGGCTGGATTTCAGAGAATGGAGTTTCCAAATTGTGCAGGGGCTATCAATGATACCCATATCCAATGCTCTGCCCACCCCAAAGGGCGAGTCTGTGAACCAAAAAGGCTACTATTGACTCATTATGCAAAGCTTGGTGGACCACAGAGGCAGATTAACCAATACAAACTTAGGAAACACTAGAAAGGTTCATGACAGCAGGGTGCTGAGAAGATCAGGATTGTACTTGAAGGGGGAAGAAAGGACTTTATTCCCTAGGAATGATATTGTTCTGTATAGCCTGTCCATGCCAACTGTTATTTTGGGGAACCCTGCATACCTGCTCCTAATCTGGCTCATGAAACCATATTTCAATATCAATGATAGTTACAAACTCAGGAGCTGTAGACTGGTCTTGGAGTGTGTGTTTGGTAGACTGAAATCACATGGGTGCTGGCTGCCAACACACCCATCTGAACGTCAGCATGGCAAATGCTGTTTGTATAATTGTTGCCTGCTTTGCACTCCATAGCGTTTTTGAGGGTGAAGGGGAGTGTTTCTGTCCCGAGTGGGCACAGGACAAGTCTGGTTTACAAACTCTGCACAGGCAGCTGGATCCCATGCGCATGCACACTGGTCCTGATTCCCAGCAGTCAAGGGAAATCAGGGCATGCCATATGTTCACACACCTTTGCCTAATCAGAAGATGAAGGAGACCTGGCACAGTATGGTGGTATCACACAGGAAGGCAGAGAATGACATCTGCTTCTACTAAAGGACACCCTCAAGCACATGAAGGAACATGAGTACATACTTGTAGGGCTACATAACTTTGTGAGGGTTTTGCTCCCTCATTGCCGGTTGTAAACCACACATTCCTGTGACACTGCACAGATTAAAGACAATGATAACAGGGCACCTCCACTGGGTTATCACGTGAGGAGATTTGTTCCGTGCTACGGCCAAGCTGTAATGCGGTCATTGTGCAATGTTTGTTTTCACTATTCACACTTGTTTACAAACTTCTGTTATTGGGACCACTCAATCTCTGTTAATGATCTCATCAACATTTGCGGAGGAGCAGGGGTACGAGAGGAGTGGGGTACGCAGCCATTCTTTTTTTAATTGTACATTGTCAGTGATGCTAACGGCTGCAACTGGTCAAGGTTTTGGGGGGTGAAAGGAGGAAGCATTTAGGAACAGGGTAGTAGCAAATGCTGTCATTGCCTGTATTGTTACTGAAATTTCGATTTCTGCATGTGAACTAAGTCATAGAGACGTTCATCTACCCTTTTGCTGAATTGTACAATTCTGCTGTGTTGTAAACCAGTAGTGCTTTCTGTAAGCTCATAACACTAACTGCATTTTCCCCTCCCTCCCATCTATCTTTGGACTTTGGATACTTCTGAACCTGGGTAGGTGGGGATTGAGACAGACAGAAAAGGATTTGCTGTATCATGGCAACAAAGTTATACATAATTCAGTTTCATGTGCTGAATTGTGAATTGTGGGGTCCAATCCAGAACCTGAAAACATTTTCTGTCCATTATACTTAGGAAAGAGGGGCCACACGCAAGTCAAGGAAATGATAACATTTATTAAACATACTAGGTGGAACGTATAACTAAAATATTTTTAAAAAGAAAGGTCAGCTAACAATCTTTAAAACGTTAAAGGAACGAATTCGTGACCACTGGCTAAACGTTACTATCTCTTCACCCGTCTCCTTGCCCTCCTCCTGACAAGGGGGGGGGGGCAGGACGATGGGAAAATCTCTCTTGGGGAAAACAGAATAGGTCTCCTGCACAGGATTTGGGGGTGGGCACTTGGTGGGACTCCAGGTCTCCCAGAGGCTCACTGTTCCTCTCCTGGACGATCAGGTAGGTCCCCCCTGCAAGACGTTTTGGGTGCCAGTAGAGAGTCAGATCCCAGCAGTCCTGCAGGCTCCATGTTCTCTACCCAGTCACTCGGGGAAGGAGGAGGGCGGGGGTCCTTAAAAGAGGATCCTCCAGCTCAGCAGTACATTGGGCAGCAGCCAGAGGAAGAGGAGATGGTGGCGTTGATGGCTGGAGGTTCACAGACAGGTTCAGTGGCTCCACCACCAGGCAGACCCCAAACTCATTTGGTCACTAGTTCAAAGAGCCTCTCCATTAGGGAATGCTCCCACTCCCTATGGTGTGCCTCCGGCTCCAGGAACTGGTTCATCAACATTTCTTCCTGATGAAGAGCCCAATTCTCTTGTGATTTGAGGAATTCAAACCGCTCCTGGTTCCTCCAGTCCATCTCTATGAGCAGCTCCTCCCTGGTCCTTCACTGTCTGCTTCTACTATCTCTGGGCTGCTGCTCCTACTCTCCTGGAGGAATGGTTTACCTCTTGGGAGCTGAAGGTCCTGCCAATTTAAAGAAAAAGGTGGCATTTTTTTTCCTTTTGGAAGAAGCCAAGAAATCCTCCCATATAACATAACTTTGCTGTAAAAGGCTACAATTTTGATACTTTTCAGCCTTTCAGAAATGCAACTGTTAAATTATCCTTGGTTCTCAGATGACTTCTGCAGCCCATGAAGAAGGAACAGAGGCTAGTAATGCTAAGAAAAATGTACTAATGTTTTAAAATACTTAAAATGTTCAGTGTCTCAATAGGCTGGAGGGAGGAGGAGGAGGCAGGTCACTCCAAGGGCTATGTTACCGGTTTGCAATTTCTTCTTTAAAGGATGGCCAACATTTGGATAAAATAGTTTTTAAGGTACCAGAATTGAAAACAGAAGTGGCTTTCTAGGCCTCTGGAGGAGAGCTGGCAATCAGTGCCAGAGAGATGTTTGTGCTAAGGATCCACCCTTACACATATAGCTAGTGGAGAGAGTTAGTCAGTTATGAAGGTGGACCAAGCAGATTTGCACTGCCATTGAACCTCAAGACCCGGCTGGAGTTCCTGCTACACCAGAAATTTTCTGAAATACATTTACAGGGCTGAGAGGCAACTCATCTGTAAATGGACTCTATTCTCAGCTAGCATGTGAGGTTTCTGTGCAAAGGGAGACGCAAACCACAAACATCCCCCACCTGCCTCAGCATCACCAGAAAATCCTGCCCCGCGTCTGTCAGGAACCAGGGTCTGCAGCAGAGCCAGTCCGGAAGCAGCAGGGCTGCAGCAGAGCCAGTCTCTGGTTGACCTAATGAACACAGCTGCTCTGTAGTTAGGTTGCCTGACTGGCTACGTGGCCTGATCAGTTGGAAGAGTCAGCAGACTGGCTATTAAGCAACAGCAGCTGGGTAGCTGGTCAAAGCATTTGCCCAAAGCTGTGACAGTTCCTGTGCCTACTTGTTCCCAGCCTTGCTCCTGCCTTGAACCCAGCCTTGCCTCACTCCAGACAACCAGGTCCTGACCCTCAGCTCTGATTCCTGATCTCTGACCCTGGGCTCTGGCCTCTGGCTCCAGCTCTGACCCTGGGCTCAAGTTCCTAACTACCAACTCCTGCTCTCACCACTAGGCACAGCCACCAATGTCCCAGTCATTGACAGTTTGAGCAGCCCCAGCACGATTGCTAAGGGAACTAGAGCAGATAGGATGAGCATGGATTCTACAAAGGCTCATCTCTCTCTAGCATACATTGGGAGCCCTACAGACTTTGCAGGCCTAGGTTGTTGCAGAATTGCAGAATGCAGTCCTGCAGTGCAAGCTGCACCACCTTCAGCTCCAACCCCTGCTCTGTGCAAGCCCAAGCTCCCCCTACCTGATAAGTTTAATGGTGATCGTGACAAATTTTGTGGGTTCCTAAATCAGTGTCAGCTCCTACTTCTGCTACACTCACAGTTGTACCCCACTGACCAAGCCTGAGTGGGACTGATTATCAGCCTGCTTACTGGGGAGGCCCTGCCTTGGACAACTCTGCTGCTGGAAAAAATCAAGCCTGCTTCTGGGACGATTTGAGGACTTCCTTCGAGCTATGGCGGTGATCTTCGATGACCCAAGTTCCAAGCGTTAAGCCAAAACTGTGGGGATGCCGGGCAGTTGCTATATACACAGCAAAGTTCTAACACTTCATAGTGGACCTCAAGTGGAAGAAGGCCACCCAGGGTTATTTCCAGCTTGGCCTAAACGACAATATTAATGTTGTGTTATCATTTCTGGCTTGGCTTGAACAATGAACTGCATATGTGGAATCTCCATCTGGCCGGATGCCTTAGTCAACCATCGCATCAAGATCGACTACCACCTGACTGAACACCACCATCAAGAAAAAAGGTGGTCTGCCTGACCCCTACAAGCCCTGCCCCAGTTCCCCCCCGCCCCCCATCACTAGTCCTCTCTCCATTGTTTGAACACATGCAGGTCAATCAGGTATGGCTCCAGAATTATTGCCAGGCCTCAGGCCTATACTGCACTTTGCATCAAGCTGCCCAGCCAAGGTTCAATCTGCACCTTGCCTGAGAAACAGCAAACCCCAGCCCTGACAGAAGGCTTCAGGCTGGATTGGCGCCCTTCCCCTCCCGCAGCAGCCTACACCAACTCTTGTCCACCGGTACCCTGGTGATGGCCAATCAGTATCTAACATGACTGCAACTCCCTCTCCAGCTCCAGCACTCTGATACACCCAGCATCAACCTAGAGGCACTGGTGGACTTGGGTGCCTCAGGCAATTTCATGGACCTGAAGTTCACATGACTACACAGTATACCCACCGAGCATAAAGACCTGAGTTAGTGGAGTCCACAGATGGGTCACCTCTTTCATCAGAACCAATCACCTACCAGACAGCTCCCTTAGAAGTAACTATCCTTTGAGGCCATCAAGAAATTCTCCAGTTTAGATGAATTCATGCACCACATTTATCAGTTGTCCTTGACATACCCTGCCTCATCATCCACAACCCTCATGTCTGCTGGCAGTCAGGCACAGCACACTTGGATTCTCCATCTTGCCAACAAACCTCTTTCATGAGAGCCGCTCTGGGACCGGCAACCCACTGTGGCATACTCGGTCCTCCAAAGATTTCAGAGATGCAAAGGGAGGATCCCAAAGCAACCCCGGCAACCCGCACCACCTCCCCAATGAGTCCACTGATTCCAATTAAATATCAACACTATGCCAACATGTTCAACCAAAGGGTGTAGCTCCGATAGGGTGGTAGCTACTACTACCTCATCAACCCCCAGCAGGGAGCAGAGTTTCCATTCCGGTACATTTACTCACAATCCAAACCCAAACTACAGGCACTTTGGGTCTGTCTTGAGGAAAACCTACAGAAGGGATTCATTTGCACCTCCACATCCCCAGTGGAGGCCCCAGATCTTCTCTGTGGCAAAGAAAGATGGATCCCCTCCACCCTTGTGTGGACTGCTGAGCTCTGAACAAGACTACAGTCTGAAACCAGTACCCCTTACCATTTATTAACGAGCTGTTCAAAAGACTCTGCTTTCCTGCGGGTCTTCACAAAGTTGGACCTCTGTGGAGCTTATAACTTGGTGAGGATCCTGAAAGGAGATGAATGGAAGAGTGCCTTCGGTACCAGATATGGCCACTTTGAATATTTGGTCATGCCATTGGGGTTGTGCAATGCCCCAGTGAACTTCCACCATTTCATAAATGACATCTTTATGAACATGCTGGACCAATTTGTTGGCAATTACATGGATGAAATCCTCATTTTCTCTGAAAGTCAGGAGCTCCACAACCCATCATGCACACACTATCTTGGAGAAATTCCACCAAAACCACCTCTATGCAAAGCCTGAGAAATATGAGTTTGATAAGGACACAGTGGAATTCTGGGGATATATCATCTCACCCAAGGGACTCATTACTGCCCCTTGTGTGGGTCCATGGTATCACACTGGGCTGTGCCCAAGGACATATACAGGATGCAGTGATTCCTGGGATTCGCCAATTTTTACAAGCAATTTATTAAAGGATTCTCTAGCCTGGTTGCACCTATAACAGTGCTGCTGCAAGAGGAACCGCGGTTAATCTGGTCCACAGAAACTTTGATTGACAGAAGAGGACATTCACCTCAGTACCCATCAGGAGTCACCCAAATCTCACAAACCATTTAGGATTGAGGCTGACACCATAGGTGCAGTATTATCTCAACATGTGGGCCCACTCAATCTGCTCTTTCCCTGTGCCTTTTACTCTTAGAAGCTAACGCTTATGGGAGAAAATGACCATCTCTGGGACACAGAGCTACTGATTATTAAGGCAGCTTTCAAGGAGTGACACTACTTCCTAGATGGAGCCCAGTTCCAATGGACCACAAGAACTAGAAGTACATATGGAAGACTAAATGCTCAAATCTAAAGAAGAGCTCTCTGCCTCCGTGCTCAAGGACCAACTCTGTCAACAGAATGATCGACAACAGTCAGATGTCCTCCATCTGCTCCCTTCTCCTTGATGACCTATTTGCAAACCAGATCTGTCAGGCTCTGAACGATGTGAATACCCAACCCAACTTGGGGATCCGACTACAGAATAGCCTCCTTTGTCTCAAGAGTCGTATTTATGTTCCAGAGCGACAACCTAGGCTTCAGTTATTGAAATATGCCATGATTCCCTGCAGAGGGGTGCATTTTACCCAATTTAAGCCCTGGAATCTGGTCTTGAGGAGCTTCTGGTGGCCAGGCCTACAAGCTTACATCAAGGATTATCTAAAGTCCTGTTATCTCTGTGCCTTCACCAAAATCCCACAACCAACCGCCCTAGGTCTCCTTCTGCCTTCTGCCATCCCTCCAATGCCTTGGTTGTTGTCAACCTCCTAACAAAGATGGGGTGCTTCATCCCATGTTGTGCTGTTCCTACAGCACAACAGACAGCCCAGCTCTTCCTGGAAAATGGCTTCCGCTGCCATGGATTACTGATGGGCACTGTATCAGACTGGGGTCCCCAGTTCATTTCCTGATTCTGGTGGGAACTTCTCAGACTCCTTAGCATAGAATGCTACTTTGCTTACTACCACAGACCAATGGGCAAACAGTCCATCAAATCTTGGAGCAGTATCTTGGCTGCTTTTTGAGCTGCCATCAGGATGACTGGCTTTCACTGCTGTGCTGACTTCGCATATAACAACGCAGACCACGCCTCAACTCAACATAGCCCATTCTTTGCAAACTATGGCTTCCACCCCCCCTTCTACCTAGACTTACCCATGAGCTGCCCAGTACTGGCTGCTGCAGATTTAGCTTCCTACCTACACCAGGAGCTCAAGGAACACTTGCAGTCCTCCAGAGAAGCCTATAAACACCATGCAGACAAGACCATCAGGCTGCCTCCAATCTGGCCACCCCCCAATCTGGCCATAGGCGACAACGTGTGGCTCTCCACCCAGAACCTTAAATCAAACTGCTCATCCTAGCCCAAACTAGACTACCAACACCTTGGCCCCTTCAAGATTACAGAATGGAGAAAGCCAGTGGCTTTCAGGTTACAGTGGACCAAATCCATCAACCCTGTCTTTCATATCACATTTTTAAAGCCTTACACTGAGAACCCATACCCAAACTGCTCCAATATGCCAGTGCCATGCATAATAGTCTGAGGACCAGAGGAGTACTTGGTTCACCAAATCTTCAACTCTAGGCGAGGTAGGGGAAGGCTCCAGTACCCGGTGGTCTGGAAATGCTACACTCTGGAGGAGCCATCCTGAGAACTGGTAGAGAACACCCACATTCCAGACTTATTGCAAGAATTCCATTAGAACTACCCCACGAAACCAGGCCCTGAGGCCCCTAGGAGGCACAATAGAGTGGGGTGGAGGGCTACTGTCAGGAAGCAGGACCTGCAGCAGAGCCAGTCTCTGGGCAACCAAAGGAGCCCAGCAGGCCTGTAGTAGGCTGCCTGATTGGCTACACCACCTGACTGGTGTGAAGCATCAGCAGACCGGCTCTTAAGCCCAGCAGCAGCAGCTCAGTGGCTGCTCAAAGCGTTCACCCACAGCTGCAAAAGCTCCTGTGCCTACCTGTTTCCAACCTTGCTCCTGCCCTGTTCCAGCTCTTCTTCAGCCTTAGCTCATTCCAGGAAACCTGGTCCAGGCCCTGACCCTCAGCTCCAATTCCTGACTTCAGCTCTGACCCTTAGCTTTGGCATTTGGCTTCTGACTCTGGTTCTGACCCTTGGCTCTGATTTCTGACTACCAATTCCTGCTCTAACCAGTAGGCACAACCACCAATGCTGAAGTCACGGACAATGCCAGCCTAACAATGGTGAAATGGATGTGGAAAGAAAGAGACGCACTACAACTTTGTTTTCCCGAGATTTCAGGTAATCACCACAAGCCCCCACACTGCAAAGGGACACCACACTGTGTTTATCCAAACACTAGACTGGATTCTTCTTCTACCCATTTCCCCTGGTTTGTGCACAGTTCAGTGCAGAGAGAGGCCAGACACCAGTGACAGGGGCAGGGGCAGTAAAAATTTTGTAATCTTTAATGGCAAAAAGGACTCCTGTGACTAACTTTTTCCCCAAATAACCAAAGTGTTCTAGAACTGTGTTCAGTTCCCTTCTCTATCCTGGACCTAACCTCGCTGCCCTTCAACATCACTCCCACCATCCCTTCTGTGCAGCTCCCATTTGCAAGGGGATGGCAAGACCAGGGGGTGGGAGAAGCACCGTAACTGTGTAATCTTCCAAAGGACAAAAGACAGCTGCCTAACTTTACACAAACAAACAACTAAGTTTTCCTCAACTGTCCCATCCCCAATCGGGAGCTTTCTAACCTGCTCCTTCCTTTCCCGCACTCCATATAGCTCTGGGACCATTGCCACCTGACTGCTGGCTGAGAAATGCTCAATGGTTTTTCATTAATAATCTGTTTTTAAAACATAGCTTTAGCTGAATGCATAACAGTTGTTCATCAGAAATCAATAAAATCACTGATATATAGCAGTGTCTTTCTTGGGGACTATTTCAGGGTGGAGCAGAGCAGAGGTTGGATAGAGGTCAGGGGAGCTGAAGGAGCCTGGTAAGGGGATAGGGCGTTTGAACAGCACTGCAGTTCAAACTCAGACATAACAATGCACGACATAATATCCAGAGAGGAAAAGTCAGTGCACAGTACTTCAAATACCGTGAATTTTAAATTCAAGGAGTACAGACCAAAGCAAGAGGCAATATTGGTGAGGAAGGTGGGGGTTCATTGTAACTTACCAGCCAGAGTTTCTGGTTCCTGCCACAGCTCGGGGTCCTCCTCAGTTTCATCGGGGGAGGAGCCTTCCTAACTGGCTCCTTTGGGTAGAGGTGGAGAATCACATGCTCTTTATCCTCTGGGTCTTCCAGGCATCCAGTGGACCCTGCTGCCTTCTCACCCTGGCCCTCATTGGCCTCCTGTCAGACAATGAGGCTGGGGGCTTAAGGAAAGGAGCATGAGCCACTTCAGGTCTTGTACTGGGAGCTCTGACAGCACCCAGTTCTGATCATCATAGAAGGGGCATGTACGACGAGCTTTGCCAACGCAACTGTTGGAAGTCTTTTGCTCTTCTGTCCTGGAGCCTCAAGTGCTTGATGCATTCCCAATATGAGGACAGAACCCTCTGATTGCCCACCTGCTCCAGCCTCTGTGAAGTTTCCCAATACGGGTGTATGTTCCTGCCACTCCAGGTGAAGAAGTAGAGTACACTGCGTTCCAAGCACACATTGACTGGCACATGGGTGTGGCTTGTGGGTTGGGCGACTGCTCTTGGAGCAGGATTCACGTTCATCTGTATTGATCTAAAGAGTGCAGTGGAAAGCTATTTTGATGTAGTTAGTGCAGCCTGTCACTACTCATGACAATGGGGGGACAGAGACTTTTATAGATTGGGTAAGGAGGGTCAGGCAGGACCAAGTTCAGTGCATTGTGGGAATGGATGCAGAGGACTAGTGAAATTCGAGACCAGATACTTGCCCCTTAGACTGTTAACACTGCAAACTAGCACAGGTGTGGGGCCATGCCACAGCCTGTGACATGTACTTACCCACACTCTTCAGGTGTACTAACTTACTCGCCCTCTATTCACTTCAGACATGTGCTTCTGGGATTTAGGTGTGGACTGGAGGGGGGTTATGAGACAACTATGAGCACTGACATGTACAGTTGCTAGTGCAGGTGTACCCCATGCTCTTTGGGGCAGGGATTGTCTTTTTGTCCCATGTTTGTACAGCATCTAGCACAATCGGGTCCTCGTCCATGAGTGGGGCTCCTAGGTGCTATGATAATATGAATAGTAAGTAATGATACCATCCTTGGGCACAAAAATATATATATTTTTAAAGTTACAGCTAAAGTCTAGCAAGTTATCAAACAGCTTCATGTAAGGTGACAAGATTTGATTCTAGTCATGCATAACTATTATAAGGGTTTCAAACCTTCGTTGGTTGCAGTTCTATCCTTGATCTTTTGTTTCAGAGACAGCAATACGTTTTGCACCTGCTCAAATATGAAGTCCACTCTTTCATCTTCCATTTGCCTCCAAAACATCTCTGCATCACCTGAAATGCACATTTCCATTTTTAACAAGAGCAATCAGTTTCTAACGGCCAGATTTTTCAAGGCATTTAGGTGCCTAAACATGCAGGCTCCTTGGCACTTTTAAAAATCCCACTAAACCCCTCTTGACATCTTTAGCCACCTAAATACTTTTAAAAATCTGGCCCTAAATCTAAACTAAAAATGAAAGTGTAATTTAGTGATGTGCTTGAGGGGCCTTCTGGAGATTCAGGTGTCCCTTGCTAAAATTCTGGTACCATTAAACAGAAAGGAAGTTTAGGATCTTCTCCTTGCCTCTAACAGAGTTCACCCTCTCGCTAGGTGCTGTTAAGTTATTCCTACTAGATATGAATTATCACTGAGGCTCATAATAATTCAGAAGAACAATTTTTTTAGTTGACTGGTCTGCATCACACAAAAGGTATTTTACCAAGCTTCTACAAGTTTTTTACATCCCCACAAGTTGATAACTGCTATCCTAGCAATATATTTAGTATATTTACCAAAAAAAAAAAAAACACAAACATTTTCAGGCAAGCGCATCTTAACAAGTTTGTTTGCCATGTGGTGTTAGTTTTAATAACTGATACCACATCCAGAAGCATACCTCCCTCTTTGGGTATGGTTATAAAAAGCATATTTTTAAAACAGAAAAGCCAATTAATATAGTTCCTGGCCCCATACTCCTCCTCTCTCTTGCAAAGCACATGAGCCCCCATTATACAGTCTAAAATAGAAATCCCTTTGTGGGAGTGCCTAGTGCTACCAATATTTTAACTGGAAAGGTCTCCAATAAAAAGTGCTTCTTCAATGTGTCAAAAAAATCAGTCAGGACAAGGAAATGTATTATCAGTATTAAGATGCCTCTTCTTTGTCCATGAAAGAATCCAGGGAGAACTAGATCTGTCTTATCACCTAACTAATTTCTAAATAAAGATCCCCTCTAACTGTGATAAAGTTATGTTATGGTCTCAGACTGCTAATTTGGATGGGTGAATATCCTCAGACATAAAATCATTATGCACATTATCTTCCAAGAAATCACAGGATAACATGTCCGGATACTTGCAAGGACATGACATAAATATTTCCAGCTGTATAGTTTCCTTTGGCAAACTATGGTTTCTGATTACCAAATAAACTGTTGAGTAATGTAAGTGGAGCTGGTTTCTGGAGAGGGAGAAGAGGAACACAAAGCATCAGTCTCTTATGAGTGTGAGATCAGAATCGTATAGGTGGCAGCAATGGGCTCACCTTTAATATTAAGAGGCAAGATTTGGGGAGTGCTTTTTTTCCATTAAACTGACTGGAGGGGAGGGCACTTGCCATCTGTCAATACCTTCTCTCTAACCTTTGAATTCACAGAAATGGATAACACAAAGAAGACCAATGTTCACCCCTGAAAACACACCAACTGGTCAGGTGGAATCCCACGTCAGCACACCAACACACAACAATCCCACGAGACATCCCTGCACTTCTAAAAGTCCTTTTATTCCTTGAGGGATTTTTATTTGTTTAAAAAAAAAATTGGAAAAAAGTTTTTTTTCTTTTAATAAAAGTTATGTTAAGTATTAGCAAATTCAGTAGCAGGTTTTGTCACAGCAAGATTACAACCCTGTACAGTTGCTTCCATGATTTACCTCTTTTCAGCTGTTTCAACAATTGTTATGTCTGGATGCTAATGGTGAACTAGCTACCTCAAAGGTTTGGCAGTAGTACCCAGAGCCTTTCATCTCTGGATCAGCAGTTCAAATCCAGCCCAGGTCAACAAAGAACAAAAATTACTGTTATTACAATTAGTGCTTTTTCTCTTCAAAGCACTTCACATATTCTTCCTTGTGTTGACATGCCAGGGCAATAAGTTTGGTATAATTATTTAGAAAGAATCTTGGTTGTTTGATGCCCTATGTGAAACAAGTTCATGATCCAGTTCTCAGTGGACAGGTATCCACGTTTCTAATGTCACCTCCACTTTTGGCACCCTTGTTGTCGGCAGTCCCAGCAGAGGCCAAGGACTGAATGGCCATGGAGATATAATTACTCTCTTAGACCTCAAGGAGGTCTCTTTCCAGCTGAGTACAGGGAACTTGCACTGTGACTGCCTATTATACCTACCTTGTGGTAGAATTTTGCCTTCAGGCTACCATTCCCACCACAACTTCCACAAGCTCTACTCATTTACCACCACATCTCGTCTACCCCCAAAATGGAAAAAAATCCAGATGACATCACCTTCATCTCTCCCTCCACAGACAGTGCTATGGGTCTCCACATCCAGGCGCTCTGATGCTACTGTGAAAGGCACAGTATAAACAGATAGATAAAAAGATTAGAGCAAGATCAGATGCTGGCAACCTCTTGCTTCTTAACAAGTTCCTTCAAACAGTTTTCATTCAGCTAGCTTTAACTACAGTAGTCATTTGTGACAGCACTATCTGAGAAGGTGCTTATAGGGGAAAGAGAAAACCATCTCACTGCCAAGGCTACACACGCTTTGGCAAGCTGCCGCTAAAAGCAGCTAGTTGAGGAGTCTGTGAGGTTGTATTTATTTTTATTAGGAATCATCTCCTACAAGCCCAAAAGTGTCAAAGTGTTGCCAAACTAGCAACACTTTTGACAGTATTCAGCTAGGTATGTTCATTTTTCACTTCTTTTTAGTTTATGATTCTCTTTTCTGTTAAAGTTGCCAAATACCGATTGCATTGAAAGTAAACTTATCCAGGAACAGTGGCAGGCCTATAGACTCTGGAAAAAACCCTGAATTTTGACCCCAGGAGATGCAAGGCAAAGTAAAGATAACTCTGCTTGAGTAATAGGTTATAGGCACATGTAAGATGGCACTCTTTCTCCAGAGGAAGGATATAATATTTCTGGCAAATGCTAATGTGGACACAGAGGATGCTGAATAATCTAAAGAATACAATGTGTATGCTACAAATACAGAGCCAGAAATGCCAGATAAGAGTAAATTGCTTCCAGTTAACTTTGATATATACATTCTTTAAAAAAAAAAAAATTAGCACAAACTCAGTGGCTTTAGCCAAATTGTGTCATTTTAACAGCTTTAATCACTCTAATTTAGTTAGGCTGGTGTCTTGTTTTCAAGCGAAGGCTGACCAATCCTACCCAGTTTGGTTACAGAAAATTCCATCAAAAGATCTGTCCAATGATTTTTTAATTAAAAAAAGAAAACTTACTTTTTTTTCCTTCCATTCTTTGAAGTAGTTGCATGCATGTATGTCGTGCTTCAAAAAATAATTAGAACATTAACTGAACTAAACACAGGCTAGAATAGAACATTATGAACGTGCTGTCCTAGAACTGCATTCCCCAATTTATTATTCTGCTCTTGAGGGAAGAGCCAGATTCCATGCTGAATTAGGGGCACAATTAAATTTCCAACGACAACCAATATTTAAGGAACATGAAGTGAATCTTCTGTTGCCAACAACTCTTTATTGTTGTAACGTAATTGCTCCAAAATCCGTAGTGCTTCTTTTGGTCTCATAAAACCACCCTTCTTTCTCCTTTGGCCAAGAAAATTCCATTCCTCTGTAAATTAAAGAAAAAAAGTTTAAAGAAATGTATAGTGATTATTTCCAAGATCAAACAAGCAGCATTACTTTCCACCAGAGACAGATCAGAAATATAAAAGTAACAGAAGTGAACTGCTGCTGAATTGAACAGATTTACAGTATATTTAAAAGTGATATTATCAAAGATCTTCCTCCTTTTTCCTTTTGTACCAGTCACCAAGGAAAGAGAGTGAAGATAGAAGAGAAATTCCCCCCTCCCTGCACTGAGCATCCAAGTTGCCCAGAAATGAAACTTAACGAGGTTATGCAATGAGCTTACATATAATTAATTGATGACACTTTAAAGGGGCACCATCAATTTAAAAGCTAGTCAATTTAAAAAAAAATAACATATTAGAAGTAGCTTCAGGAACTACATGGATCCTTCAGTCTGATATGTTTCCCCCTGCCAGTCATTTTTTAAAAGAAAGTTCTTCATTCTCCTACTGGAAATAGTCATACTATATAGGGGAAACAGTGAAGCTGGCTTATTTCCTCTAAATCTTTTAGTTTTAATAACCTGGGGAGTTACTTGTAACTACAGTAGGTGCAACATACAGAAATCTGATTTTTTTTAAAAAGTCAATGGTGTCTAAGTTTTTATTTCACTGTGTAAATTTTTCAAGGTGCACATTTGTGGATGCATTCTTGCCATCAAAACCCAATATTCAGCAACATCAGAGGATGCAATCCTGCAAACAACAATACACGTGCTTAACTGCATGCTGATTTAAGTGAGACTTCACTTCTCACATGCATACAGTTAAGCATGTGTACTGTTGTTTGCAGGTTCGCCACCTAAATATGGATACTGTCATGTTGGAGTGGCTGGTTACCATTCATATCTAAAATTTGGGGGAAAGGCTCTTTATTAAGAGCTGCTCCAAAACGCCTGAAAGATAGAAAAAGACAGGCTGGTTCTTAACTATTTGCAATCTAGTCAATAAAAAAAAAGAGAAGTGAACCTCAAAACTCTACAGCAAGGTTTGATTCCTCCTGTCAGTGGCGTTTTCCCATTTTTATTTTTTGCAACACGTTAACTTACATTAGGAATGCACAGTAGCTGTTAAATGAGCAGCTATCAGATGGAGCTTCCCTGTAACCAGCAGGGTCCTTCTAACTCCAGCCGGACATCGGCAGCCGCTGCTTCCTGGGCCAGAAGACCAGGCCCCGTTGCCTTGCTCACGATACCCAGCAGCGGCCAACGCGCCGCATCATTCGCCTTCCCGTGAGCAGGGACCATTGAAACGCATCAGTTACTAAACCAAAGGGGCTCGGACAGCGGCAGGGGCCGGGTCTATTGCTAGCGAGGGAGGCTGCACGGATGGATCCGGCACGGCAGGTCCCGGACTCCAGACACCCTGGGGAGGGAGAAGACGAGGCAGAGTAGCGCGCCAGACCCCAGCCTCTGGGCAGCGGAGTCAATCCCCCCCCAGCTGGGCCCTGTATCTTTGTGGGCGAGGCCGGAAGCAACGGGCGCCTGCAATAGCGGGCTGGGGCCGGCCCCGGGGGGAGGAACCCGGGTGTCGGTCCCAGCGGGGCGGCAGCAGTAGCGCAGAGAAGCCTTTGCTCACCCAGCGCCTACCCACCCGCCCAGCCTGCCCCCCCTGTGGGCGTGGCCAAACTCACCCCTGCAGTGCCCGTGCCACCCCAGCGTTCGAACCCTCCGCTAGTCGCACGTGGCGCCCGGCGGCACAGAGCAGACAGACCCCCCCCCGCTAGCGCCACCACAGCAGCCACCAACCAACCAGCCAACCACCGGCGAGGACTCAGAGGCGGGGTTTGAATCTGGAGTAGGTCGGAAAAAAGCAATGGGCTGATTGGACACAACCAACCAGCGGGGCTCTGGGTGCGCGTGTGCCATAGTGCGCGCGTGACGTAAGGGGCGGGGGCAAGGTGAGCCAATGGCTATCGAGAAGGCTAGCGGTACGGATCTTGCGGTTCGCGTGCGCCGTCCTCGCCTTTTATTGGGTGCAACTGGCCTCCCATGTTGCCATACGGTGGCCAATGAAATCGGGCTGTCAGGACTAGAGTCGGAGGAGCGGCAGCGGTGGTGAAGGTAGGTTCGTCCGCCATGTTGGGTGAGGTAGAGGGGAGGAGCTAACGCGGGTGGAGTTCGTCGTTCTCCACGGGGGTGTGGAGGTGGCCTCGCCTGTAGGCTCGGGGCTGAGGGGCCGGGGGGGGGGTCTCTTTCTGTGGGGACGTGGGTTAACCCTGGGGATTGAGGCGAGGCGGGTTAGCCGGGGGGCCGGTTTTGAAGCGAGGCGGGTTAGCCGAGGGGGGGGGGGGGTCTGGTTTTGAGGCGAGGCGGGTTAGCCCCTCTTAGCAGGGGGTTTTTATTCAAGGGGTATGTTTGTTTTTCTTCAAAGATTTGGATTATTCCATTCTCTTTGTTCCCACCACGGTGGCATACTAGCCCTGTAGAGAGGGGATAAGGTTTTCTGCTTGTTCCTGCTGCTGCACTAACCTACCACGGGACTCGGGAGTAGGCAATGGGGACTGCCACAGCGCTCTCTTCCGTTTTATATGGTTATTTGAACTGTGACCTGTTGCTGTGCTACCTGGGCTCCTTTAACACTAGACACGCATATGTGATGCTGGCCTGTCTAATGTGTGCTATCCTAATTGTGGTAAACAAAGATAATAGCAAGAGAGAAGCTTGAGACTTGGGGTTTGTTTTTGTTACCCTGGGCTTCCTGATCTTCATGTTCTGGTTTCTGTTACTGTAGTAAGTAAAGAGTGATATAATGTTAGCTATTCGTAGGTTTGAGATGATGGGAGGTGATGCATCTCCTAGAGAGGTGTGGCATTGAGGTATGGTGGTTACTTGGAAGAGCCATTTCTAGGTTTGGCTGTTGAGCTCTGCCTCAGGCTGAGGTGGAATTAAAGTTTCTCCCTCACCTTCTTCTTCTGCTACTTTAGAGTGGTATTGTTTTACAGTCCTATTTTGGTCTATTTTTAGTCTTGTAGTCTGAAGGATAAGAGGTGAAGCAGTACTTAGTATCTTTTATAATTGTGGATACAAGAAAGCTTTTCCATGTCTCTGGTCACTTTGGGGCCAGATGCTTAGACACCGTACTTAATGCAAGTAGTCTCATTTGCAGAATTGGGCCTATGACGGTTTAGAAAATGTCTTAGGTTTTTTTTTTAATTGTGTTAAATTTATCAAGTAATTTTCAGGGCCCATGTATTATCTATTGAGAGAGTTTATTTGTCTGCTCCTTCACCCCAGTCAGCTACCAAATGTGAATCAGCACCAGATGCTTATCAATATTAGCTGTCAGACAAATAAATGAACACAGTCAATTAATTACTTCAATTCTCCTGTTGGGCTGTCACCTGTGACTTTTCTTTAGTACTACCTAACAGCTAGAGCTTGCAGTTGTGTGCAAATACAAACTATTACAATAATTTAGGTTATTTTAAAAAATAATTTATTGTTACTGTAGATTTTATACCAGTTTTAAAATTTGACATTAAATTAAAAAAAAAAAATCACATACATGCCAAGTTTACAGGATACTTTTTGAAAAAAAATTAATACACTTTTCACAAAAAATATATTTTTCAGTGCCTACTTCATACTTTAAAGGAACATAACAGTTCATGTGTTTGTTTCAAAACAATTGTGTATTATAGAAAGAAATATACGATAAATAATGTCCTGGGTGCTTCCCATCTTATGAGTATTAGTAGAGTATTAACTTTTCTGGGAGGGAGGGAGAGGGGAAATAGCGATTTAATTCATAAGAAAACATGATGTCATTCCATAGAACATCTAGCAAAACCAGGATACTCCAGAAGAATTTGATGATTGCCACTTCATATTAATTGTTTAAAATGTATATAACTTGTTTGAAGTTCACTGGTTAGCTCATGAGTAAGGTTAGGATTCTGTCACAAATATTTTTAGTAAAAGTCAGGGACAAGTCGTAGGCAATAAACAAAAATTAATGGAATCCTGCAATCTGTGCCTGACGTACTAAAAATACTGTGATGTTGGGGGACAAACAGAGGAGTGCCAGGGCTTGTAGCTGCTTCAGCACCAATGCTGCACCTGCAGCCGTGGCTGACCCAATCCCGGCCGCTGCTCCGGTGGGTAGGGGTAAGCCACCATACAGCTGACATCCGCTCCAGCCCTGGCTCGGAAGATGTCACAGAATCTGTGACAGAATTGTATCTTTACTCATGAGTAATGGATGGTTTTAAGTAACTGACATGTACAAGGAGAAGTAAGGGTATTAATATTGATGTTAGGAGCAGGACTGGGCCAAATATTGTGCCGACAAATCTCTAAGTTAAAAATAAGAGCTTACATTAAAAAAAACTTTTTCATCATAATATCAACTTTTCTTGTCTGAGAATATAATGTTGTGAGCTCATGATAGTGAAATCACACAGTGTTTCCTTTTAACATAAACCACTGTATATAGAATTAAATGTAAATTCCAAGGAACAGTTACTGCAGTTAAGTCACTAACTGCATCAAAGTCAAATGTCAAAGGGCTGTGTTAATGCTAGGTTTTGGTGTTTATTAAAGATAACTTGTTTGTAAAACAACTTTGACATGCATTATAGAAATGTCTTCCTAAATCTAATGTCACGCTTGTATGCATACTTGGTAGCTAAGTAATCATCTCTGCCAGGCTTGAGTATTTTAACAAGGTACAAAACTACCCATTAACTCTATGCATTGCTTATGCTTCTCATATTATGCCGTGCCATAAAAATCTGCATGCTAGGAATATTGCGGTTATTTCATAAGAATTCAAGCATTGTGTAAACATCTTTTTTCATTTTTGATTTAAGTATTTTTGTGCTTGTTCTGTCTGATGCTACCTAGGATTTGTTTGATTTGTTATAAGAAAAAAGGCTGAGAAATAAATAAATAAAAATACTCATGTTCCCTACCTACCAGCATGATATTTTCATTGTCTGCTCACGTGATTAGGTTAAGAAGAGTTTGTCTGTATGATGATGTAGTGATTGTTATATATTTAATGGCTGTGAACAACAAAATGAGTTTGAGCATCTCTTCAGCAGTGTAGAGTTTGATGAAACAAAATATTAGGAATTCCTGTATGATTCATAGATTCCAAGACCAGACGGGACCATTGTAATAATCTAGTCTGACTTCCCGTATAACACAGGCCATAGACCTTCCTCCAATATAATTCCTAAAGTGATGTTTTTCTAAAAGATATAATCTTGATTTAAAAATTGTCAGTGATGGAGAATTTACCTCCAGCATTGGCAAGTTCCAATGGTTAGTTACTCTATTAAAAATGTATGCCTTATTTCCAGTCTGAATTTGTCTAGCTGCTTCAACTTCCAGCCATTGGATCATGTGATACTTTTCTCTGCTAGATTGAAGAGACCATTATTACATATTTGTTCACCATATAAGTACTTATAGACTGTAATCAAGTCACTCCTTAACCAGATCTTTGTTAAGCTAAATAGTTTGATCTCCTTGAGTCTGTCACTGTAAGGCATGTTTTCTAATACTCAAATCATTCTCAGTTCTTCTCTGAACCCTCTGCAATTTATCAACGTCTTTCCTGAGTTTTGAACACCAGACTTGGACACTATTCCAGTAGCAGTTGCACCAGTGCCAAACACAGAGGTAAAATAATTTCTTTACTACTACTAGAGACACCCTTGCTTATGCCTCCAAGGATTGCATTAGCCCTTTTGGCCACAGCATCATGATAGGAGCTCATGTGCAGTTGATTAGCCATCACAACCCCCAAATATTTTTCAGGGTCACTGCTTCCCAAGCGAGTCCCCGATCCTGTAAGTATGGCCTACCTTCTTTGTTCCTAGATGTATATGTTCACATGTAGCCATACTAAAACACACATTATTTTCTTGCACTCAGCTTATCAAGAAATCAAGATCGCTTTGTATTTGTGAGCTGTCTTTTTTGCTATTTACCACTCCCCCAAATTTTTGTGTCATCTGCAAACTTTATCAGTGATTTTTTTTTTGTTTTTTTCCAGGTCATTAATAAAAAAGTTAAATAGCATAGGGCTAAGAATATCCCTGTGGGATCCCACTAGAAACACACCCATTCAATGACGATTCCCCATTTACAATTATATTTTGAGATCTCTCTGTTAGCCAGCTTTTAATCCATTTTATGTGTGCCATGTTAGTTTTATACAGTTCTAGCTTTTAATCAAAAAGTCATTTTACCAAGTCTAATGCCTTGCAGAAGTCTGTCTATTATATCAGCACTATTGCCTTTATCAACGAGACTTGTAATCTTGTTTTTTTTAAAAGTTAGTTTCACAGGATCTGTTTTCCATAAACCTATGTTGATTTGCATTTATTATAGTATTCTCATTTAATTCTTTATTAAATGAGTCCCATATCACTGCTCTATTATGCTGTCCAGAATCAGTGTCAGACCGACAGGCCTATAATTACCTGGGTCATTCCCAATTACTCATTTTTAAATAGTTTCACAAGATTAGCTTTCTTCCAGTCTCTTGGAACTTCCCCAGTGTTCTAAGATTTATTGAAAATAAACATTAATAGTCTAACGAGCTTCTCAACCAGCTCTTTTAAAACTCTTGGATGTAAGTTATTTAGACCTGATTTTTAAAATGTCTCCGGTTAGTAGCTGCTGTTTAACATCCTACTGAAATAGTAGTGGAATGGAAAGTGTTAATATACGCTATGACTACATCACATTTTTTCCCAGATACAGAACAGAAATTTCTGTTGAACATGTCTGCCTTTTCTGCATTATCATTCATCTACGACTTCCATTTAGTAATGGCTAATATTTGTTAGGATTCTTTTTGTTGCTAATGTACTTAAGAATAATAAGGAGCAGTTTTAACTCTGCTGGCCATAGATTTCTTTGTATCCCTTTGCTTCCCTTATCAATTTTCTGCATTTCCTAGCTTCTGATTTATGTTCATTGCTATCAACTTTCCCTTTCTTCCATTTGATGTATTTTATTTTGTATAACTACCTTCACCTCCCCTCTAAACTAGGTCAGATTTTTAACCAGTATGGCTTTCTTCATCGATTGTGGCATTTTAGACATCTAGTTAAATGTTCTTAAACAATTCCTAATTAACATTCACATTTTTCTGATGACCGCTTGACATAAAGACAGTTAATGGAGTTTTCATACAACAATAATTATGGTGTTCTATTTGCTCATCAGTGCCTGAACCAGCCACCCTAAGCTTGTACCATCTGCCAAAACTGTCTAGTTTGCTTTGTCTGACACCGTAACTCTGACTTGGTTACCTTTATTGCGGAGTATAACTATACTCCATGAGTAGTCTCTAATTCAGACATGTGAGAATTTATTACAAAAAGCAGCATCAACCAGTTACCTCCTTAGGTAAATCAGCATCATTGCGTTGATAATCACTGTCAACACTAGCCCTAGAAGAGGGAATAGGGAGGTGAATAGGGTGGCATGGCAACAGCAGTAATTTCATTTAAAAACCCTTGAAATTATGTTAGTCATCTTAAAAGCTGCCACTGAGAAAAAATAACCAGTTTTTTGTGTAATTGGAGGACTTTGAATCAGATTCTACTATGTTACACCAGTGTAAATCTGGATTATGTCTTTGTAACTGAGAAACAGACTAGTTCTTGGTATTTTAAAAATGAGGGTGGGGTACATGAAATGCACAACTGTGAAAGCGTGACACTGCAGTGTTCTATGCCAGGTTCAGTGTAAGGCATTAGTAACACCCAAGGGCTTCTGTCAGCAAGACAACTGAAGTAAATAGCTGAAGATGCATGACTGAATGCCTGTCTGAAACTAAAGAGAGATTGGTAATAAGTTTTGGCTCTCATTTTGAAAAGAGGGGCAAACATTTTTCTGATCAGAAAAGATTAGAGCATGTGAGGAAATGTGGGAATGTATAGGAACTTCTATCTTCTATGATCTTGGTCCTATATATCAACATTTTTACTGCAGCTCATATAAAAACATTTCTTTAAAATTTTGTGATTAATGCTCATGATAGATGTTGGACTGACATCCCAGTACACTGAATTTGTTTATCCACAGAATTAAGTCAACAGCAGTGCAAGCATCCTAGCAGTAGCCCACCAATGTGTGTCAACCCTTACTGGCAGGGACCACCTATAGAATGAACTATCCTCATACACCTTTACATTCTTTAGCACCTCTGCAGAGTGACAACAAAAGGACTCGTTGTGGTAATGGATTTTATTATTCAAGCGTCAGTTCACTGAGGCCTAGGCAGAATTCTTCTATTTTTCTATTCTGTAGTAAAAATGTAAAAAAATCATATATTAAGGTGTCTGCAAAATCCATTCGTATAGTGCCAACTGAGTAGACACTCATAGGCTTTCATTGCTCTCAATAGCTATCCTATTATTTTGTTAGATATTGGATATTCATATTGCTAGTTGTTTAATCAAAGAAAGAGGATACTAATATAGACTCAGATAGTTCTGCAAAGTTAATTTTAGACTGGAAAATGCTACTGTTAAACCCATAGCCTCAGAATGTTTGTGTTTTGTAAATACTTCTCAAAAAGAAAGGCAAGCTGTTTGAAAAGTGGAGTCTCTGATAATTGTGGAATGTCAAGATTCTTAGAAGAATTTGAAAGCAAAAGCCTAGAACTTTCCAGAGGAAAAGAACAATTTTGTGTCATTATGTAGTTGAATAACTTCTTTCATGTGAAGGACCTAGATATCTGTTAAATATCAACTGGATGCCAAATGTGGTGGTACTGTTCTAACTCTCCACTAGTCAGAATATCTTCCTACCTCTGAAATTGGCATTTGATAATATCAGGGTTTTATACATATGCTGTCCTTGCGGATGAAAATTCAGATCCCCTTTTTAGCCATCTTTCTGTCATAAAGCTGAAGCAATCCTTTGTCCACCATTGATTCTAGATAGTCCTTTCACCCTGTGCTTATACAACCACATTAAATTGCCTAGGACTGGGTCAGGAGACCTGAGTTGTTTGATATAAGATACTGAGTGACTACGACTGAATAGAGCATGTCTGGAAATTATCCATTGTGAGACAGCACCCGAGCAATAGGTGTGTGTGAAATGAACTAAAGGCTGCAGATTTAGGTCCATTCTTATTGGAGAAGTCCCACTGGTTTTCCAGAAGGGAGCTGGTCACTTGCATTGATTTCAGATGAAACTGATGCACAAGATCAAAGGCCTGTGTCCCTTTTACAGAAAAGGATGCATATGTTAATTAATATGTCTAATTACAAAGTGCGCAAAAATTTTTAGCAGAATTTAAATTAGTCTGTTGAATGTGATTGGATAGGATTGAGTGGTGCTAGACCTCAGAGGACAGTTTACTGGTTCTCTGGCTTAAATCAGTTTTATTTGGATATGTTTTGTCTGCTGTGCAGATTATAAGGTTGACAAATCTATCAAGTAACTGATCTCCAGTATGATGCTTGAGCAACTGTTGATGGTATAAACTTTATTAATACATTTTCCATTCAGAGTTTACATATCTGGGGGAACATGAGAAACAAATCTTATAAGCGAAATTAAGCCAGCCAGCAGAAAGTTTCTTGAACATCGAGAATTTAATATTGTTTTGAAGTACAGATTATTAAAGAATTTTTTCCTGCAGTCATCAGTTCTATGAGGTTTCAGAGTGGGCCTCCTTTTGTACTTGAAAACTATAGACAGTGAATTCATCAAAACCCTCCAATTCTGAATGTAGTAAAGAGCTTAAAGCATTATTCTTGGTGCAAGACATGAAGCCTAAACTAGAGGCTGTAAACCAAAATCAGGCCATGCATTAAAGCAAATACCTATTAGTTCAGTGTCCAGTACATAAACTTGGCAAAGTTATCACTAACATTAATAAAACATTGAATATGTAAACACATTCCACCAAGCTAGCACAAGTACACCTAGCACAAAATAAAATAATTTAACAAAAATAATAAATAGTAATGTTTTGTCTAAAACACAATAAAAAAGTGAATCATAAAACATGAAAAGTAGTACATCAGTTGTTTATCCCAAATTATTTGTCTATAAATGTTAAAATACCTCACCGTAACCCTTTGTCTGGTCTAGCAGCAGGATTTTTTTCCTGCCCCCCTGACAAGGCTGGTTCATTGTAACGGGCATACATATTAGTGTACCTGTAACCATTGAGCTGGGGTGCTAGTACCTTGCTTCGTCAACAATAAACCTGGCCGAGCGCCTTCGCTACCGAATTGAGTCTGTGGTCTTTCCAGGCAGTTCTATCGAGGTCTGCTAAGCCAGCTACCTGTGCAGAGCTGAAACGTGACACAGAAAGAACATGCACGCGCCCTAAAGTGACAACGTTGAGTTGACCAGAAGAAACTACAACAACTTAAAGCAGTGATACTGTTACCTTTAAATAAAGAAGTAGTACAATTCTTGACACTTTATATTTTCAGTTGCACTGTACAAAAATTATTTCTGAAGTCTTATGTGGTATCAAACAATAGAGCTGGCAGGAAAACTTTCTTGAAGAGAATTCAGACAAAACTTGTTTCTTGGTTAAAGCTTTCCTGGGGAGGATGAAGCAGGACAACACAAGGTGGGTTTTTTTTTGTTTTTGTTGGTTTGGCTTAACAAGTTTAACAAAGAAAAGGCCATGTGGATTTTCTAATTTCATATTTTACTCAGACAGAAGTTAAACAAATATAACAAAACAATAAATATGGCCATTAAGCAAGTTTAAATGTATCACTTGCTATTTCTTTTGCATATGTGTATATATATGTTCTGTATTTGAGCTTTAACATGCTGCCTAGATCTTTGGCAAAACAGCTTCTAGCACATTTGGCAGAAAAGCTACGTTTAATGTTAAATATGTTGAAAGTCATTTGCTTTTGAGTTGTTGTTCTTAATGACTTTCCCTAAATTAGACTGTACAAGAAAGCTTTTGTTTTGTATCAATTTAATAATTTAAGAGATGGCTTCATTCAATGAGTTTGAAACTCACTGAAGAAGACGACAAATTTTCTGATCTGTTTCTCAACTTCCTAACCTTTGCAGATTTTTTTTCTCTTTCTGCTATCGAAGTTCCTTGTCTTGTCAGAATTGTTATTTTCGTGTTTTCATAGCTCCTGTCTGAAAGCTGTATTTACAGGCTTGTGGTGATAATTTTCTGACAGTAATTTTCACTATAGTACAGTTCTATAGTAATAGTAAGAATGTAGGAGTTAGCAGAAAACTCCAATATATACTCCAAGAAAATTGGTATTATATAATTAAAAAGTATGAATGAACATTGCTTGATGAGGTGGAGTTTTTCTGATATTAGGAAAACAGTATCTTCTCTGACTCAGAAGTGACACTTAATAAATATATAGGCATGCCTAGAGAAAATTCATCCGTCGTGTGATTCTGGATTCCGGTAACTGGAATAAATTTTTAGACTTTTTCCAAAGTGGGGGCTGAAAAATGACATTTCAGAGACATTTGTCTCTTGGTCTTCCAGTTCCTAGAGATGATGAATTAGACAAGTGAGAAAAAGGTAGTGGATGAGTAGGAGTGTTAAATTAAGGGATAAGACATTCCATTTCTCAAGCTATACCTAAGACACTATGCTTCCTGACTGGAATTTGCAGTGTAAGGGTTGGTGTGTGAAATACCCTTCCTGATCATCTTCAGTGATGGATTTTGAAGTTCCCCAACAGTTGCTGTTACGCTAAACTGGCATATGTGGACAAAGAGATTCACTCCCCCATGCAACACTAAATGCATCTCAGTGTTGTGGAAGTGGTGAAGTCTTGTAATATTTTTTTTTAAAAATCACATTTTTATTCACATTTACAAGATTATTGAAGGCAGAGAGATTAGGGAGGGGATGGGAGAGTTGACTGTTTTCAGCAGCTCCACTATCCCTAATGACATTTAACATGCTATTTTCTAGCTCCCTATTTCTTGGTTGTTCTTAGGTATTGGCAATGAGTGATAGCTTTGATCTGCTTCCACACACCTAATCATCACATACAGTCCTTTTCTACAGTTTTGGTATCAGTCAAGTCCCTCTATTGCCATTCTTCTACAAGTAAGAAAAAGCAAGCTGGTAGCCAATAATGTCAGTCATTAACCGGCTGATTATTATTTTTTTGGAGTGCCAGGGAGGTCCTTTGGGATATCCGGTGTTTGCTATATATGTAGTGGTAATTAGGCGCCAAAATTGTATTTAGTTGGTGATGGTTGTGGTCATGTAATAGTGTATAAAGGTTATTTTGGTGTTCAAACAGCAAATGGTGGATGTATACGTCACATAATTGTGTAATATCTGTCTCTAGGCTAAACTGCAGTATTGGAGTCAGTAGACCCCTTCTCTTGTGTTTAATAATAGTAGGGCTTGAATTACAGTGGTGTCACTCGGTAACTTTGACAATTTGGTCAATGTGAACTTTCTAGCAAATGAGTTAATTTGTATTCACAGACCTGAACCTTACTTATCACACAATTTGTGCGTTATTTGATTTTTTTTTTTTATCCCAAAGCTGTTAAAAATAGGTCATGACTCTGCTACATCAGCAATTGCATTTAACTCTGTGACTCACTGAGACACTTGCACTCCTCTGAGACAAAGCATCTCTCACAACCCAGGGTAAAAAATGTGAAAGCAGAAGATAAAGCATTTTTGGTCAAAGGCGATGGGCTGCAGAATGATTTCCCGGAAGTCAGACTAACACAGAATGTAACACCTTTTTGGGTGCTGAGTTAGAAATTATCTGCAAACTTGACGCATTCAAACTGGGTTTAAACAGGGATTTGGAATGGCTATCTCATTACAAGAAGTAATTTGCTCTGATCACCCATTCTCACCTCCTACTCAATGGTTGTCATTTTGCCTCAAGTACCCGGCTTTTATCCACCTACCCCATTGTTATCTGTGCCCTTGGATATGCATATGTTGCCTTCTATATATGTTTCCTATTTGCTGTATCATTTCTACCAACTGCATCTGAGGAAGTTAGCTGAAGCTCACGAAAGCTTATGCCTGTTGAAATTAAATTTGTTAGTCTTTAAAGTGCTACAGAACTCTCATTGTTTTTTCTGTACACAGACTAACACAGCTACTCCTCTGGAACTTTTCGGGTATGCTCTCTCCGAAAAGCTTTCCAGGGGGAGGAGGGAAGAGATGATTAATGAAATATGCGTATGGTAATAGAACCTCCTTTACCAGTGCAGGGAGAAGAGCAGAAAACTCCATGAAGTCCATGGGGAACATCTGTAGGCAGATCTAATTTACCTGGGAAGCAGTTAAATACTATGTGGTTCTATGAAGAGTCTTAGATGGTGACAGATTCTTTTCCATTTTTACTTATCCTGTTGTCCCTTATTGGACTTGGTTGTCCTCTATGTAAGCTGAGGAGGGCTGGTTATGGTACCTTCCAGACCCCATTGGCACAAGTCTTAGGATGGCTTGAAATAATTTCATGAGTGACATGTTTCCTTCTTCTGAGGGCCGAAAGCATGAAGAACCGAATAAATCCTTAACTTTTGCATGATGCCTTGTTATATTGCCGCTAGATTTTTGGTGCACTCATCGGTGCTTGATGTTTTTAAAAGAATAAAGGACTGCATGCAGCGGTAAGACGGTGACTACTACCACAAGCAAAACAAAATAATTCCTTTCTGATTAAAAAGAGACGTGAAAGTAGCAATCAATATATGGCAATGAATATAAATCAGAAAGCTTAATAAAAGGTATACAATTGATAAGGATAAAGGTACCAGTGAAAATTTGTTATTGATAGGAGTAAGGCCAGTAAGGAATTTTAAAATATCAAGAACAAAAGAAACTTTAACAATAGTATAGATTCATTACTAGATGGAGTCACTAAAATTGTAAATAATTATCCACTAGAGGCAGAAGTATTTTATTAAATATTTCAATTCTGTTTTTGGAATGAAACTAGGAGATGCTATTTAATATCCTTATTTATTCAATAATTATATTGTCTAAAGTGAAATAACTTGAAATCAGAAGCCTTGGATCAGACAAATTTTTGGAATGGTGAACACAGGACTATCAAAAAACTAAGGGATGGAAATATAACTGTCATTCAATGTGATTTCATGGAAAATAGGTCTCATCAAATTAATTTGATTTTTTTCTTTGAGATCATAAGTTTGATTAATAAAGTCAATTGTGATGCAATATACTTACACTTAAAGGTTTTGACTTAGTAGTGCAGAGTGTTCTGATTAAAAGATAAAAGTAGCGCTAATTAAATTATTTAAAAACTTTCTAAAAAAGTTCTGAAAATTTGATTGTCAATGGTGAAACATCAATGAGTGGAATCCTGCAGAGGTTGGTTCTCAGCCCAATAATATTATCATTGGATGTTTAAACTGGAATATCTAGTAAGTGCAAGGAGGACTATCTTTGTTTAAAACATTGGTCAGACTACTACTGGAACAGTGTCCTGTTTTGATGGACATGCTTGAAAAATTGGAGAGGGTTCTGTTTTGAGATCTGAAAATGCATCTGGCAATGAGAGATTTAAGGAAGTCATATTTAGTTAATAGAAAAGAAGATTGAAGTGATTTGAATCATGATTTAAAACAGTGTTTCTCAACCGTTTTGATACCAGGGACCAACTTTCCATGCTGTCAGGGAGATCTCAGGCTTCTTGTACTGTGTCAAGGAAATCTCAGGGACTGGTGCTGTTCCATGGACCAGTCATTGATAAACACTGATATAGAAGTATATACGCAAGGATAAGATATCTGATATTTAGGGCTCTCTAATTTAGTTGCAAAAGTATAGTGATATCCAATATCTGGAAGTTGAAGCTAGAAAAATTCAAACTGGAAGTAAGGCACAACTATTTAATAGGGTAATTAGCTGTTGGAATGGTTTACCAAGTGATAAAGTAGCTTCTCCATCACATGAAGCCTTTAAATCTAGATTGGATGTCTTTAAAAAGATGCTGTAGTTCAACAAGTTGTTGGGCTTGTTGCATGAATTACTGGCTGAATGGCCTGGGTTCTGCATCAGTCAGACTAGAGAATTTTTTTTCTAACCTATTAATGGTAATTAACACATTACATTCTTTCTGTTGTGGGGGGGGGAACTAATAATCATTGGTTTTAAAACAACCTATTTATTTTACCTCAATTTTCAGATAAGATGTTACTATTAGAAAGTGTTACTGTACCTAAAGATAGGCAAACACTGATATTTCATTCAAATTATGTATAGCTACACAATGGGATCAAGGATGCCATTAGTTCCTTTCTGTATCACTGGCTTTTTGTTTTGGTTTGGTAGGTTACAAGGAGGAGTGTCTGACAATAGTCTTGCTCTCATGTTGTGATCCAGCCAGATTCTGTCAGCTTCCAACCAGTGTCATTCAGAGAGAAGTTGTGTTGCCCATCACATCTCCAAAAATGTTTTGCTCACAATTACCAAAACACACAGAAATGACCAGTTTGCAGCAAGGAGGCAATGGGATGTTTTGGAAAATTGATAATGGAATACAAATCTTTGTGCCTTAAGGTCCCAAGTTCAAATGTGAATTAATTTAGTAGTGATTTCCAGTAGTTCTTAGTAGCAGTGATTTAGTAGTTTCCATCTGATGGCTGTTTAGTGGCCTATGTGAAATGGATTGATGATCTCAGTCTAGTTCCTAGTGGCAAATGTACACATCAATAAAAACTGTGTAAATAGTGAGACTATAAGTAGAATGGTGAATCTTCTCACCTTTGAAATGACCCTCTCATAACAAGACTGAGGCACATAGATAGGTAAGCTTGTATTGCCACTGCCTGTGTGGTAAATAAAGCACAGTACTCTGTGACTAAATCAAGAATTCTGTAGTCTCTTATGAAAGTAAATCCAGATATACACAAGTAGGGGTCAGTGTTCTTTTATTAGCAGAGCTCTTGCACTGGGCTCTACACTATAATAGGTTATGCACCAGACTCACTTCCAGCAGTAACGACTTGTCATTCCTTCTGGTATTCCTGCATATCTGTCTATAAGAACTATGATTCACCCTGGGAAGCTGCTAGTAAAATGATTTGACATCACTATCCAAAAACATTGCTAGGTACCATGTTGCTTACTCATCAATAGAGAGCAATAGCTTAAGGTCTGTCAAATTCTCACAGATTCCAATCTCATCTGGATGACTAGTAAATTTCTTCTCATGCAAAAGAGCTTTTGCTATCTTGAAGCTGCTGCCACCTGTTGTAATACTCTTGTAGAATCACAAGGATTTATTGGAACATTGTAAGTACCAACTCCAGCACACAGTCAGGACTGAACTTCCTGCTACCCCTTCTCCCCAAGTCAGATCCAAAAACACAACACACTAGAAGAAAACACAGGTAAACTTAAAGTATTATCTATTGGTGGAGGTGCTATGTACACTAATCATTACAATAAGACTATGTTCCCAAGGAATTTTTGACACTTCCTGTAAGTTTTGGTTTCATGGAACACTATACACATTACGTAGCTTAATTAGATTGTTTGCAATCATAAAACTCTAGTGAGTAAAGAATAGGGCTCAGCAGATCTAAGTTCTGTTGCAGCCTGTGTCACAGGAAGTCAGTTTAGAGCAATGCTTTAAAAAAATGGCCACTGATTTTTACAGTATCTCTAGTTTCTGCAGATGTCATCTGACAATCAGGCCTGGGGTGGGTGGGTGGGGGTGTGTGTGTGTGTGTGTGTGTGTGTATGTGTGTGTGTGTGTAAGTTTTGCTCTCTCTGCCTTAGTTTCCTAGTAAAATGGGTGTAGTAATAACTTCTCACAGGAGTTTTGTGAAACTTAATTTGTTTTGTTTGTAAAATACCTTGATCATCTGATGGAAGGCACAATAGAAACACAAAGCATTAATATCCATGAAAGAGAATCTTGATTCTGTGTTTTCCATTTTCCATAACTTTTTTGAAAGCATTGTGTAAAGACTTCTAGAATTGAAATTGCTCAGAGAGAATGTTGCATTTGGGGCTCAAAACAGTAATAATTGGACTAAAAAATGCATATACTTCTGGTGATATACCTTTTGGCTTCAAGAATTGTTAAGGATGTGTGTGTCCTATTCAATTATGCTTTGTTGCACTTCAGTCTTTTACATGGTTTTTAAAGAATAATAAAATGTTTGCCTGTCAAATACTAGATGAAAGGAGAAAGTCACCTGCAGTAGCCAAAAAAAATCTTACTGTTGTGTCTGATAAAAGAATCATCAGTGTCCTGCTGAAACTAGGGACAAACAGCTAATCCCAAAGAACAGTACTTGAAAAAAATGTACACTATTTACATTCTTTGCCTATTTCCAAATATGGAATATTGGGGAATAATGGCACTATGCTTAATCTACATTCTGAGATCTACAGATGAAAAATTATATATACAGTGCAAAATATTATCATCATCATTGATACTATTACTTAGGATGATCTTTAAACATAATGGGCAATGATTTCATCTTTATATTTTTTCACTGTTGCATAGAAGTTCTTTTCCATTGTTGAAATACCCTCTAACACAGGTTAGAGAGAGCTTACATTTTAGATCTTCAACAAAGCCTCTTTTAAACTTTTTTCTTTCTCTTTTTGGCCTCCCACTTCATATATTCTTCTAGATTTCTTTTTCAATGTTATGAATAGGATGGCAAGATATTTTTAGGAAATTGGTTTTCAGTTAGCTGTTTAAAGTATGGACTTGGGTCACATGCAGTTTGAACAGGTGGGGACACTGAAATGTAAAAACAAAAAACCCCCTATTCATCTCTTTGACATGTTGCTGATTTTTACCATTCTTCTTTTTTAAATAAGTCCCCAGATCAAAAAGTTCACATTATTGAATCATGTTTATGTATCCCTTATTCTAATTTCTCTCCACTAATAAAATGGGAAGTAGTTATGATTATAACGGTGTTGAGAAGCCAAGGAGAAGTCATTACTCTGAGACACAGAGAGAGAACATACCTTGTAAGTTAATTTTTTCAGAGCAGACCTGATTAAGTTCAACCCTGTATTTCTGTTTCACATGTGGACTTAGTTTAGAAGTACAAGATATTATTATTAGGGAACAAGTTCCGTTTACTTGATCTCTAACTTTTACTGGGGGGGGGGGGGGGGGGATGAGGAAGGAGTTTAATTTTTTTTAGAAGCTCTCCTTGTTTTACATACAGTATGATAGTACTGAATTTATGTGGAGAAAAGGCCCAGTGAATGTTGGAGTGAAGTCAGTATGGATGATGTGCTCCAGGAAGACTAATGGTGGTGTGGGAGAGGACTCCGTATCACCTTTGGTCCCTTTCTCAGCGCTGATTAAAGCCTTGAGACAAAGCTGTTGATCATGCCTCTGGCTACTACTGCCTAGATAAGACTCTGTTGTATTTTATATGGCTTCTTAGACCACACTCATCACTGTAGTATCTGAGCGCCCTCCAGTAGTGCATTAAGCAACATAACTAACATTTGTTGTACATGTTCTCTCCAAGGGGAGAGGTGTGCTCAGCCAAGTGTCTTGTTTTGGTATAATGTTCTTGTTTTTTGTGAAGGTTTTTTAGTTTTCTGTGAGCCCATGGGGTTCACACTGCTCTTATAAATGTGGGGCTGCTGCAGGAATGTAGAGGAACCCAACTGGTGGGGTGGGCTCTGGATTCATACAAGGAATTGGAGCTCTTTAGGAAGATCAATGTTGCCTTTCTCCTCAGTTGTATTTAATGGAAACTGAATAGAGCAGGAAAGAATGCAGTCCATGCTTGAGAACACTAAAGGAAGCTGAAGGGAAGGAGAAGGAATAACATGATCTTGATGGTCTGTTTACATTTTTAAAAATAGTTTACATGAAGAATCCATTTCAATCCTGCTCTCGGCTTCAGCCAAAATACAACAGCAGCAACTCAGCTACAGCAATCCCATAAACAACATCAATGACTCCAACAGTGGGAGCCAGTAAAGATGGATACCAGTTGTCTGTTCTTCAGAGATAGGAAGCTCTGCTCCTTCCTCTTTTTCTTCCAGTTGGGTGCAGGAGAAGATGATGCCTATCTATCTACAGAACAGATAAAATACGTCTATGCTGTAAAGAAAACCTCACGTTGCCTAGTCTAAGAGTCCAGGTCAATTGACTTGGGCTCACAAAAGCCTGGGCTGCGGGGCTAGAAATAGCAGTGTTGACATTCCCTGTCAGGCTGGAGCTTGGGGTCTGAGACCCCCAGATTTGAGAATTCGGGCTCCAGCCCCAGAGGGAATGTCTACACTGCTATTTTTAGCCCCACAGAATGAGCTTGAGTCAGTTGACCTGGCCTCTGAATTTTGGTGCTGTGTTTTTTTCTTTGCTGCATAAATAACCCTTAGTGTCCATCTACACCTTGTTGTTCTGTACCTAGGTGAACAGCAGACCACTAAATTGACTTTCACTGTAGTTTGTATTTTCACAGAGTTTGTGCATGTGTGTAGAATTTGCATAATGTACATATACACACTCCTCCCAGTAATTTATAACTTAGAGAGTCAGAAAGAATATGCCTTGATGGGGTAGAAAGGTTTTATTGGCATGAATTTGAGATGCCCCCATTACTCTATCCGGGATGGCTTGCAAAAATCACTAATGCTGATTAAAACCTAATAGCTAGGCTTCTTAGATTTTTGTTGGTAAATGTCGGTAAACATCAGTTTCACTGTTCACACACACAGATGGAAAAATATTTCCATAGATTATGATTGAAATTTACAGATAGGAAAAGTAAGAAATACAGTTTAAGGAATTAGAGTTTGGTTTAAGGTTATTTACTTTGTATATTTTCACATGTGATGTTTCACACAGTTTTGTGTGTTAATGGCTATAAAGCTATGCATCTTTGAATCTCAACGTCTACTGTCATTACATAATTGTCTGACTCCCATAATTTTCCTCCACTGAAAATTTAAATCAAGAAAAATATACAAATTCTTCATTATAAACATTGATAATTATCCATCAAAAATATATTAAAATCAAATTCTGCCAAGCCAATTTATACCACATCATGCTGTGTTCTGTCTACCACACATTTTAATAAAGAAATTATTTTAGAAATAGTTTTCAGAAATATTTTATTGGAATTACTTTGCATGTGGATGATTAAATATTGAACATGAATGTAATTTAGATTTATAAATTTATTATCTGACTTTGCAATTTATTACCACAGATGTGGTTCAAGCTTCTTAGTTTCTTTTTTATCATTGTAGAAAATAAAAGGCAAATGTTTGTAATGTATTTTATTTCTTTGCTCTAACAGATGAAGGGATTTTGAAGTTAAGAAAATAGGGTAATTTCTTTCACAAAAGAACTTTAATCATACCTTCTGTCTGAGATCTGCATTCATAAAAGAGAAAAAATGTAATGGAACTCAAATATGTAGAAGTCTGATTTCTTTAGCATGTGCAAACAAGTTTTTCAGTGTACTTTGAAAAGACTTAATAATGAATAGCTGACAATTTTTAAAAGTAATTCAGGAGTTGAGATGAGCACAAATTATATACTGAAACAAAGTTGGAAGGTATTGCTAATTCAGAGAGAGACTGGGATATCATACAACAAGATCTGGATGACCTTGTAAATTGGAGCAATAGAAATAGGATGAAATTTAATAGTGGAAAGTGCAAGGTCATGCACTTAGGGACTAATAAGAACTTTTGCTATAAGCTGGGGATGCATCAGTTGGAAATGACAGAGGAAGAGATGGACCTGGGTATATTGGTTGATCACAGGATGACTATGAGCCACCAATGTGATGTGGCTATGAAAAAAGCTAATGTGGTCCTAGGATGCATCAGGTGAGGTATTGCCAGTAGAAATAGGGAGGTGTTGGTAACACTATACAAGGCGTTGGTCAGACTTCATCTGGAATACTGTGTGCAGTTCTGGTCTCCCATGATTAAGAAAGATGAATTCAACCTGGAACAGGTGCAGAGAAGGGTTACTAGGGTGATCTGAGGAATGGAAAACCTGTCTTATGAGAGGAGACTCAAAGAGCTTGGCTTATTTGGCCTAACCAAAAGAAGGCTGAGGGGAGATATGATTGCTCTCCATAAATATATTAGAGGGATAAATACCAGGGAAGGAGAGGAGTTATTTAAGTTCAGTACCAGTGTGGACACAAGAGCAAATGGATATAAACTGGCCATCAGGAAGTTTAGACTTGAAATTAGACAAAGATTTCTAACCATCAGGGGAATGAAGTTCTGAAACAACCTTTCAAGAGGAGCAGTGAGGGCAAGAAACCTAGCTAGCTTCAAGACTGAACTTGATAAGTTTATGGAAGGGATGATATGATGGGACAGCCTAATTTGGCAATTGACTGATCTGAGATTACTAGCAGTAAATATGCCCAAGGGCCTGTGAAGGGATGTTAGATGGGTTGGGTTCTGTCTGGCTGGTGAGTCTTGCCCAGATGCTCAGGGTTTAACTGGTCGCTGTCTTTGGGGTCAGGAAGGAATTTCTTCCCAGGGCACATTGGCATAGGCCCTGTGGGTTTTTCACCTTCCTCTGTAGCATGGGGCACAGGTCACTTGCTGGTGGGCTCTGCACCTTGAAGTTTTTAAATCATTATTTGAGGACTTCAGTAACTCAGTCTTAGGTTAGCAGTCTAGTAAAGGAGTGGGTGCGTGAAATTCTATGGCCTGCGTTGTGCAGGAGGTCAGACTAGATGATCATATTGGTCCCTTCTGACCTTGTAGTCTGAGTAAATTATTGAAGGAAGCCCTTGTCAAAGAAAATAGTTACATACCTGTATCTCCAGCTGCTGCTAAGGAACAGCAGCTGGATAAATATGTCCTGTTGAGGTACATTGACTCAGGGCCTTAGCAGTCATCTGAAGATCAAGTACTGTAAAAGCCTCAATTCTCTACACAAACTATTCCAGACAAAACAGTACATTAGAAAGGTGGTACGTAGAGTTAAAAAAACAAACACCCCCCCTTCATTATTTCTCTTCAGTGAGTGTACTAATCAAGGATGAGGATCAAGCAACTTCATACAGCCCCTCAAAAGAGACTCCTGTCTGCATGGTATACATGCACAGAACTCCTATTAAAATTAAAGGGAATTTCTCGGGCAGAAGACTTGCGGTAGTGGGGCCTAACTGAGTGCGCACAAAAGCACAGGCTGTAGTGCCTATAATTACAAGTCCCCAAAACATATTTAAATTCTGAATGAGAATAATCAGACTATATAATTAAGCAGAGCTCAGTGTATCACTCAGTGCCTAGATATACCTTTCTAGCTATAAAGATTGTTAAGGTCTGGCATAGGCTTTCAAGGGAGGTTGTGGAATCCCTATAGGAGATTTTTAAGAACAGGCTGGACAATTTCCTCTCAGGGATGGCCTAGATTTTACTTGGTCCTACCTCAGCCCAGGGGAGTGGACTAGATGATTCTGCAATAATGATCTTGTGTTTATATAGCATAAATTCTGTCTATATCACAAATGCTTCTACAAATGTAATGATATACAAACCATCTAATGGGTTCACTTAACTTGCCACTGCAATTCAGCTTTTTCTCTGGGGTGAAACTCAGCAGCTATTGCGTAGTGCACACATGCATTGTATTTCAGTTTAGGACAGGAATGAAGGAGCACTGTTTTCTACTTGAAACATCAATGGAAGTGATATTACATCCTCCTATTATGTCAGGTGACGCTTGACTGGGAAATAAGTTAGCACCCCTACCTTTACAAAAAGTGCAAGAGCATTTTTTACTGTATGTTAGATTTGTTTTAGGTCTTATTCAAAAGATGGCACCTCCAGCAACACGATGCCCCTAAACCTATATTGGGGGATTGTTTCAGAACTCACTTGGAGCTAAGAATGCCACCTGTGAATCACCAATGCTTTTTCCTGAAGCTCCTTTGGGTGCAGGTGAACCAGTACTAAACGCATTTCACTTCAGAAGCTGCCTTTAACCATGACTTCAGCACCATTTAAGCATATGCTTCTAAAATCCTGAAGCCAAGGTGCCCCAGTGATACTTTATTATTTAAGCATAAATGTGTGTGCTGCTTTACAGGCAAGTAAAAGACAAAGTCCCTGTTTTAAAGATCTTGCAGTCTGAGGCCGAGGCTATGCCTCCTGTGGGAGACAGTGCCAGGAGCAGGGTCATATATATTTTAGTCCTTGTTCTTCTTTGAAAATAAAGACTTAAGGTTGATGATTCTAGGTTCTTCCAAAATGAGTCTTTCCCCCAACCCTGCCCTCTGCTTCACCTACCAGAGTTGGGTGACTGCAGAGGGAAGTTGCGGTCTTTCAAAGGGTGCTGTTGCACCTGCATTCCTCAGTGCTCTAGGCACAGTGCCTCCTAGAGTTCCCAGTGGGGTGGTACACCTCTGCACTACCTTCATCATAAGGCTGTGGATAAGTACCACAGCTGAGTCTAAATTAAGACATGACATGACAAGACAAGGTAGCATGACGGTGGTGGACGCAGAGAGGTTTCTAAAATAAATCTGTTAATGCACCCACAAAGCGTTTTTAAATAGGGTGAGATGAAAATGAACCTAACAAAACAGAGAGAGTGAGAATTTGGCCTCAAGCCTTGCCCTGTACTGTTGATTTTAGCACATGTATATTCATCATACTAAGGCTCATCAGAATGCTAAAACAAAGCAGAAAGTAAAATGAGGAAGAATTTAAAACACAGCATTAATAGCAATAGGTAGTAAAACAATTTTCTTTCTGTGGTCTTTAATGTACATTAGATTGCTGTGGGGGTAATTCCCACTAGACATATGTGAAAAATCCTAAAGAATCACTCCTGTTAGAGAAAAATGAAGCTTTAAAATAACACACAGGTGCGCATGCACACACTTTCTCTCTCTTTCTCTTTCCCCCACCCACCTAAGAAGATCCTTTAAGTTAGTTGTAGTTTGCTATATTTTCCCATGATTGATAATAGTTGGTAGTACATGTTGTTACAGTAGATTTTTATTATGTGAATTTCTCCTTTCTGTCTTATACTGACATTATTATAAAATTAAAATACATTTAGATTGAGAAACCTCTTTTATGTCAATTGAATTTTATTTTGATCAGAATAAATTGTGAATTTTTGGATAAAATAAATATATGTTGGGGTTTTGTTTTTTTTTTCCAAGCAGGAAGCTGCAGTCTGAGTAGGATCCCCTCCACCCAAAGAGCTCATGCGCTAGCATGTTGATTTTATTATCTTGTAACAACAAACCATTGTTAGAAGCCCTTATTTACATTCCGGACAGGAGGGTATGGTGAATATTGTAATTATAGCAGCCTCTACCACACTGGGGGCATGAAAGAGGCATCTGTGATGGGCTTTTGTACTAAAAGACTGAGGAAGGAAAACTTATGTAAGTGATGTAGATTGTTGCATTTGTGACTTTAACCCTAGAAAATTCTGTTGGCAGAGACATGACTTTGTCTATTGCTTTACACGCATTCCTCTGACGTGGAGGTCAGTTTACAGAGGGAGGGTGTGTATGGTGTATATTAGAGAGAAAGCCGTGCAGGGAGGGAAGACGTACATACACGGAGCTAGTCTGACCAGAAACAGAACTGCCCCTGGCAGATTAAAGAGACAAGTGAGGCTCGGAATCTGAATCCAGGAAAAGGAGAGTGGAAATTTACAGCTGCTCTGAGTGAGTGTGCGTGTTTAAGTGATCATCTGTTAACATTTTTTCTGAAAGGTAACAGTTACTCTTCAGCAAGCAAGTCGAGACTTAATTCTGGAGTTTGTTTTCTCTGCCACGTGTCAATAAATTTGGAAGAACTTATATTAAATGGAAGATAAGTAAAGGGTCCTCCAACTGGACTGCTGGTTTGGGTCTGGCAGAGAGCTGTCTTCAGCACCTCATCATGTGTCTGCTTTTTGTTGTTTAGACAAGATTGGACATTTCAGTATACCGTGAGTATCAGCTAAGATTATCTAGTCTGAATTAAATAAAGTTAGGTAATATATTAAAATCTCCTTTTGCAGTTTCAATAGCTTTTTGTAATGAACTTCTCATTTACTCATTGTTACCTTTTTTTGCCTTGTAAACTAATGTGGTTTGGTGTTTGTGTTTTGTTTTGTTTAAAACCTCAAACAATACTACTTCTGTTACATAAGACATTGGTTCTGTTAACAAATATTCTGTGTCCATGGCATATTTTTGGAAATGGGTTTTATTTACAGTGGAGTTTCCAAAAATAAAATATCTGCAATGTATCATTTCTCTTGCGTCTCTCTCCTGAGTGCCTGCAGCTTTGCTCTTGAGATACAGAGAAATGAGAGCATAGACATGTGCATAAGACATTTAAAAAACTATTGTTAAGTATGTAAAATTTGAGTATATATTTAAATTGTTACATGTAACTGCATACGTCACTATAAGTAGAAAGATGGAGGATGATCTAATAGGTCTTTGCCGTCTCTAGCTTCTAGGATTCTGTGAAATAATGGAAAGTCTGAAAGTCCTTATTCAAGCAAAATGTTCATTTAAGTCTCTGGAGAGTTTTGCATGAGTAAGGGCTTCAAGACTGGTCCCATTTTTAGTGATAACATAAAACCATTGCAGTGCCAAATTATTTAATATGTATTATGAGCCACAGGAAGTGCTATGACTCTTTTCAAAGACCTCTCCAAGTGAATGGAGGTGATATGAGTCACTTTCCAATAATGTAATATAAAGGAAAAAAGGAATAAATACTGGTGTTAATGTTTGAACTGTTGGCCGAAAAGTTATTTTTTCCTCTTGGCAGCTGTCTCAATTATTTGGGTTCTATTACCACTTTCTCTTGCTTCCACAATTATTTATTACTATTCTAAATGGAAATTCAGCTCAAATTCTCCTTCCATATAAGTAAATAACCATAGCCCTTAAATAATGGCTTTAATCTCACAAACATTGATTAGTTAAGGGACCTGATCCCGCATGACTGGAGACTTGAGTTTTTGCTATGAACTTCAGTGTGCACAGGATTGGGCCCTGTTATGCTTCACAAACATCCCTATTGCCATGGTGTAGCTAGAGGTTCCAAAGAATCCTGTGTCTCCACCCTTCTTCTGCTGTCAACAAGTATTTGCAAAACCTACTTGCAAGTTGTGTCTCTCATCATCTTCTAGTGCTAGTCCCTAAAGTCCCTTACTACTGTCAGTTACTTCATTAGTTAAAGTGGCAGAGGTCTATGTGGACTCAAGATTCCAGTCCTGCTGGTGATCTCTGTGGTTGTCAGGATAGTTCCATGTGATAAAATTTGTTTTCTGTTTGCTTTTTTTTAAAAGCATAGGAAATTACACTCACAAAACTACATTAAAAGAGCATGTTAAGGTTGCAAAGTCAAGCACTCACTAGTTAGTGAGTAATTCGCCAGAATTAAGGTTCCTGTGCAATCTTAATTCATCCTCCCCTTTGTGTGTTTGCATTATGAGATAGACTTTAATTATATAACTATGTACTATTTTTTTCCACAGGACCCCTGCCTCATTAAGTAATGAGTAAGTAAGTAGAATGAGTAATTATTCTATATTTATTTATTTGTTATCCTCCTCATTCAATGTGTCCCCGCAGGCCTTATCCTATGCACACAATCCAAAACCTACATTGAATAAAAAATTATTAATCTCCTCATGGGTGTTTCTGTAGTGTTCTCATCATAGTTTGAGTGCTTAACAAACATTAATGCATTTAGTGTCACAATATTTCTGAGAGATTAAGCAGTATTATTATTTCCATTGTACAGGTGGGGAATTGAAGCATAGAGAGATCAAGGTCAAAAGTACCCATTAATTCTAGGTGCCCTATTTGAGATGCCTAGAGCCTGATTTTTTTTTTAAAAGAGTGTTTAGCATTTTTATAGCACTTTGTATGTTTAAAGAACAGCTCCAATCAACTTCAGTTGGTGTAGTGAGTGTTCCAGCACTTCTGCATATCTGACCCAAAGATATCTCATATTGAGTACCCAGAAAATTGGAACATGCCATTAGTAAGCAACTATGAAAATTTTGGTTAAAGTGGCTTGTCCAACATCATATAGGAATTCTGTGGAGAAACAGGGATAGAATCTAGTTCTCCAGGGCATCCTATAACTGCTTTAACCATAGGACAATCCTTAGTTTTCCTGTAATCCACTTCTTCATTCACTGCATAACTTCCCAGTTCTGCAAGAAATGAGGCAGGGGTCCAGATAACAGCCTCATTTGGTACACAACCATGATTCATCTCCAGAGCACTGTCCGTTCTGTACACTGAATGAAGCAGTGATCCTGTAGAAAAATAGTGTAAAATCATGTAATTAAAGACTATAAATGTAACACAGACAAAAGGGCTGAATTAAGGTTGTGTGGGCGGCCTGAATTCTGGCACTTCCTAGTGTGAGTATATAACCTTAATGTCCTTTTAACATAATTTTTTTTGGGGGTAGAGGCGGTGGAAGGGGATGTAATAATACATAGATTAACCTGGGAAAATGAGGTGTAGATTGTGTGCCTGCGTTGGTAAATTTTCATCATCATCAGTGCTTTTAAGACATTGATGGGATGGGTGGAAATAAAGATATTTTATTTCTCCCATCAAAAAATAACTAATCCCATGGTGAGTAAGTTAGTATAATTTTGTGATTCTGATACATAGGTATACCTAAAAGGATAGGAAAACAAATGTACAAAGTTTTCTTCCCTGGATTTGTGTAAAATTTTATATATTTGTTCACTTTCGGTACCAAACTGCTTGTCTGAAGTAACATGTAAGAAGAATGGATTGAATGAATCACATGCTGTCATTCTTGTGTTTGTGGGAAGGAGGAAGAAGTATTTGATACTGAAATGCTTCAATGAGTTACTGTATAATGATGGGATCTGCTGATGACTGAATATTGCTGTCTGCCTCCCTCCTTTGTTTGCAGTATCATTGTAGCCATGTTGGTCCCAGTTTTTAGAAAGACTAGGTGTGTGAGATAATATCTTTTATGGGATCGACTTCTGTTGATGAAAGAGACAAGCTTTCAAGCTACACAGAGCTCTTCTTCAAGCTTATCTCTTTCACCAATAGAAGTTAGTCCAATAAAAGATATTACCTCACCCACCTTGTCTCTCCTTCCTTCATTGTCTTTATAAGCTCTGATGTACTGGGGTCTTTTAAGAAAGACTGTCATGAAGAAATAAAGGAGAGCTTGGAGAGGGGCCTGTAAAGTGTATTAAAAGAAATCTGATTAAGTTTATATTTGCATTAAAGAACTGTAGCAACACTAAATATTTCCTTATGTCACCCTAGTGAACATGTAAGCTGGTTGAACAGGTTTCTGTACCTTCCAATCTATTCATAAGAAACTCGGCTGGGATGTGAGAGTTTAAAGCCCATTATAATATCTTCAAAAGCTAAAAAAGGGTGGTGGCCTATCAGTATTCTTTCTTTATCTCGTTTTAGCATTCCCACCTGATTTAAATTGGCTCCAAGTTTCCCGTTGATTCTATTGGGTTTTGTTATTTGGTTTATGTGGATGGGTTGGTTGACTGTTTTTTGTTAAATGCTATTTTAGATTAATAGGATTAGCAATGACATATCTGTTCTGAGCTGTAGGGACATAAACTCAAAACTGTGCAAATAGTCAAATCTTCTCCACCCCCCCTTTCAGATTCACACAAAAATCAGTATATTGTCAAAGTTTATCTGACTGATTTGCTGAGACAAAAAGCAGATTTTTACCTTCTGCAAACAATACCTTACTTATCTTCAAAATTACCGGAGGTCTAGGTCTCAGAATCCTGTACTGGTTTGGACTGTGGGGGAGGAGGGAGACCACCCTTTAGTTTAGGCTCTTGTTCCCATGGATAGCATTCTGCACTGCTCTCAAGTCTGAGTTGATGTTTGCTGATAGGCCTGTGGTATAATCTGCCACACTAATAGATTTGGTTTTGTGTTTAATAAAGCACAGAATTGGAAGCCAAGAAGTCTAGATTTTATTCCTGGCTTTTCCATTAGATTCTTATGTGACCTTTGACAAATCACTTAATCCTTCTATGCCACAGTTTCCCCACTGTAAACATGGAGATAGTATTTATGTGCCTCACAGGTATGATGTCAGGCTTAATTAATATTTGTAAAGGTCTTTGAGATCTCAGAGGGAAGGCATGCACTGTGAGTGCAAAATTGTATTATGCAGTCTCAGCCATTCCTTTGACATTCCTCATACCTTCACACTGCTGACCTCATATGTCTCTGAATTTTAACAGGCACAGCCAAACATCTGAGAGAGGTTGGTATAAAAACTGCTTTTCACTACTTTTGGTCACTTTTTTTTCTAAAATAAAACAATAGCAAACCTGTTCTTTCACTTAGCTGTACATAGCCAGAACTGACACTTGTCACTGAAAAATTTCTGTACATTTAGAGCGCATGAAAGATGTTGGACTTTCTAGCTGTGGAGACTGAAATGTTCTGTTTATCTACAGGTATCAACCTCAGGCAATGGGAGTGCATTATTTCCCACACATCCCTGACAACGTGTCTCATTCCTATACTAGAGGAACCACCTCCAAGGCTGAAAGAGTTATTTGGTTTAAAGATATGTTCCTTTGTCTCGCAGACTGTCAGTAAGGGTACAAATTAGTGTCAGTTGTGGTGGTGCTATTTATGAAGTTGACCCTTCCGCATAAAGTAATTGCGGGAGACCACCAAACCATGGTCACCCAAGAGCCATCAGATGGTGGTAGTTTTCAGTCACTACCTTCCTGTTCTGTATGCAGAGTTTGCCACAATTTGCTTCCTTTATCTTGTGTGACTGAGAGTATTATGTACCCAAAGAAAATCCCTGAATAGTATAGAGAAAGGAGACATAGGTCTGACAGGAACATGTCCGCCAAGAAGACTGGTGTTTGCAGCAGACTGAGGTGTCAAGAAACATATGAAAGGACATATTATTGCTCTGTCTAAATGCACTAGGATAGTAAATACCAGGGAGGGTGAAGAGCTACTTAAGTTAAAGGACAGTGTTAGCACAAGAATAAATGGATATAAAGTGGCTGTGAACAAATTCAGGCTGGAAATTTAGAAGGTTTCTAACCATCAGAGGGGTGAGGTTCTGGAACAGCCTCCCAGTAGGAATTGTGGGAGCAAACAATTAGTTGTAAGAGCAAACTGGACAAATTTGAGTGCAATTGCACAATGGTGTTGCTTGTGATGGTGTGGGGTAGGGCCTCAACAGCCTCTGGATCTCACTTGTTGTTTAGATCTTATCTTCCTAAAGCTCATGCTTCAGGTTTTCAACTGGCCATAGGGGTCAGAAAGGGATGGTTTCCCCCCACCCCCAATGTATTCTGGGTGACCTTTTTTTTTTTTTTTTTTAAATCTTCCTCTGAAGCAGCAGGGATGGCCACAACTAGAGATGAGATGCATACAGAGTGGGCCAGGACTCTAAGGTGGCACTGAGCATTCTGTCTCTCAGGTGCTTGACTTGCTAGTTCATGCTCCAAATGTTCAGGATTTAACTGATCATTATATATGGGGTTGGGAAGAAATTTACCTCCAGGACAAATTGGCAGTGACTTTGGGGGGGTTTTCTGTAGCATGTGGATAGGGGTCTCTTGCCAGGATTATCTTGGTATACCTCACTTAATTATTTCCCCACCACTATAGGGGCCTCAAGCACTGGAGCACTTTAGTCCCTCATATTCTCTACCTGTCACACACTAGAGTCTCGTCTCTTATGGGTCTCACTTACTTTGGTTTCATTTCCTTTGCTGGGTTTAGTGTGCGGGTGCTTGCAGGTGTCAGAGGTCTGTGATATACAGAAGGTCAGATAAGATGATCTGCTGGTCCCTTCTGCCATTAAATTCTGTATAAAAAGAAAGTACTCTATATAGTAACTTTGTGTGAAGGCAGTCATCAGCCAAACAATGATGTTGGGAGCAAATTACCAAGAAAGAGGGAGTCCGACAGAGGTTTTAAAATGCATAATTTGTACTCTATCCTTGGCTTTTTTTTAAATTGGAAAATGCTCTGGTTTGTGAGGAGGGGATATAGGTGAAGGGAGGAGCAGAGAAGATAATTAATTTGTTGCCTGCTACAGTTAACATAGTGAAAAGTAATGGCACTCCTTTTGTCACTGGTGCAATTAAGGTGTTGTAGTGGTAAGCTTGTGTGTAATAGCCCTACAAATAAATGCCCTAAGATTCCACATTTACTCTGGAAGTATATCTCACTTCCTTCAGTTTTTACAAGTAGACCTGAACTAAAGACATCCCCTCATTGAGGGTGTAGTTGATACAAAAATTAGTTTCAGATTTTCAAAAATGGCCAGTAATTTGGGATACCTCAGATTGGGTATTTGGAAATCAAGATAACCAAAATACCTGCCATTTTTGTAAATATTGGCCTTTACTTTTAGAATTCACTGAGCTCTATTAAGGATGGGGAAAAAAAGCTGACCTGTCTAGTGATACAAAATCTTGTTGGAAGTGTTGTGAAAATATTGACTATTTAGTACAGAGGCTATGTTCAGAGGATGTATATAGGTTAATACCTTTTGGGAAAAGGTAAGTAATAAGTCTTGTAATCCTTGAAGCTAAAATATATATATATAAAAAATAAATTTACTTCCTCTTCCTCCCTTCCAAAAAGAAGAAGCCTAATAGTCAAAAGTGGTAAATTTATTTAAAAGTCAGATCAATCAGTTACCCTGACACACCTGAATGCGATTTTTTTTTTTTTTTTTTAAATATCCTTTATTAGTTTTTTAAAATAGAATTCAAAGGCTGACAACCCAACTCCCACTCCTCATGTCTTATCTTATGGGGTAATAAGCTTGCAGATTCTGACCCTTTTCTATTTGTGTTTTAATTTTTAAAAATGTTCTTTTCCCTGTAATATTGAGACATTAACCAGGCAGTTCTGGAGTCCTGAATGATTATTAGCAGCATGTAGACAGACATGTTATGCATTAGCCTTTTAAATTCAATAAAACTGTGGGGGAGGATGTAAGTTGGCCAATGAGAGGCACCTTCTTTCCCCAGTATGTGAACATTGCTGAACATTCCCAAATGAGTTAGTCATCAGTATACCCCCATCTTCAGTGTATTATATTGGCAAGTTGAGAGGTGTGACTCTGCTCTGTACTAGTCAGAGGGTGTTGCCAAAAGCTATGGCCTGAGTTCCATGGAAGCAGTGCTGAACACTCTTTTTGGCTTCCTAGTCAAGATCTGAGCCAAATATTGAGGCTTACGCAGCCAAAAATACAGAAATAAAAACGTAGTTTGAACAGTGCCCTAAGGAGCTTGAATATTGAAGACACAGAGTGACTTGAACTTCCAGAATTTGAATGTGAAAATATTTCTCTGGAACCAGCCTAGCAACAAATGGTTAATGAAAAGCTATATACAAATACATCTACCTTTGATACCATTTCCTACTCTGGGAACATTTAACTGAAATATGACATTGTTTAAATAGTAATCTGTGACATAAAGGAAAGATTAACACAACAGCACTCTCTCTAAATGCTTTGCGATGTTTAACTTGAAAGCTTTGTAGGATAGGCTCTGTCTATTTTATAAAATATCACATACATTTCAAATAATTCTCTCTCAAATATCCATAATGGTATATAAGTAAAAACTATACTACTTTACTAAAAAAAAACCCTAATTTTTAATTAATCATATAAAATATGTACTAATTAGTGTCGTGTACATGGAAAGAAGTGTGTTCTATAAGACCATTAGATTTTGAGGTAAAGATGAATGTTATACAAAGTATTTTACATGTGTATATTTTAATCTGTTTTCATTCCTCCCCTCTCAATCTGTTATAAAATTTTTATTTGTATGAGACCATAGAGGATATGAAAATTGGGTTGATTTTTTTTTTCCAAATGTAATTTACTCCTTATCAATGTATTTTTACTGTTTTCATGTTCTTCAGCTTGGGGACCTATTCCTGCAAAGTGCTGTGCACCCTATGTAAAGTGACATGGGCCTGATCCAAAGTCCATACAAGTCAATGAGTCTTTCCATTGATTTCGTTAGGCTTTGTATTGGCCCTGTGTGTCTTCAACTCCCATTAAAGCCAATAGGAGTTGAGGACACTCAGCACCTTGTAGGCTGACACATTAAACTAGATTGGTTGCTTTCTCTTTCTGGTTCTCATGCCCTAGTTCAATGATGGATATTTGCGTTTCCAACAGAATAAGGAGGAATGTTTAAGTTTAAAAAAGTGTTTTTATTTAAATGTTTTAATGTAAGCATTTGTATTTATATTAGGCCTTATCTTATATTCCTTGCTCCTCTAAAACACCCCCAGACTTAAATGAGTGAGAAGTAAGTTGTGAGTCACAAGGAATGCAGGCCTCCCAAGGTTTGTCAAGCTCCATTTTTAGGGAGGCTTAAACTATTTGATATTGACATCCTCATAACTAAAAAGCTAAGTAAAGAGAAGCGAAACAAAATATAAGTAATGGCTGAAAAGTTGAGGCCCAATCCTGCAATGATTCAAGCAACAGATACTAGTTTTCTGGTTCTTGGAGCTATTGGGTTTTCCAGTCAAAACATACAAAGGCTTGTAGAAACCAACCAAAACCAGTTGAAGAATCTAGTGGAGTCTACTGGAATTTTCAGTGGACATGAGCAGTTGGAGCTCAGGGTGCTCTTACTATCAGAGCTTGAAGTATAACTTATAAATACAGTATGCTCTATTTGACTCATAGCTGCAGACAAAACCTTAAAAACTAATTTTTACTTTTTTTGTCCCTTTTTGATTTCAAGCAATCCTAGGCTATATCAGAAGACATTCAAGTGAAGAAGATCATGCCTTTATTCAGTAAATCACACAAAAATCCTACTGAGATTGTAAAAACTCTGAAAGAAAACATGGCCATATTGGAAAAGCAAGATAAAAAAACAGAAAAGGTAGGAGATAATGTTTTTAGAAGACTGGTGATAAGGCATTTATTTGTACTGCGTGGAACAGCAGTTTGAAAAGATTTAAATGACTGTGTTCACCAAGGCCGTGATCTTGCAAGCACTTGTGCATGTGAGTTACTTTATGCATAGTGAGAAGTCAGTGAGACTACTCATGTGAGTAAAGTTAACCAAAATTGGATAATAAATCACTTTTTTGTTTAGACTGTTGCATATAGAAATATTAAGTGATCTGTACAAAATAAGACAAGACCATTTAAAAAGTACTCTAGGGTTTGCTGTTTCTGTAGGCTGATAAACGTGTGTGTGTGTGTGTGTGTGTGTGTACATGCAACATTATACAAATATATAGCAGTATTAGTATGTAATATATACACCCTATATATAAATGTTATATGTATTTGTATCTGTCACCATAGTAAGTGTGTGTGCACACAAACAGTTTTGTGATTATACATAAGTGCAAGTACATTTATTTGCATCAGAGACTTTCAAACACTCTAAAATAATTGTCGTGGATACAGTTCAATAGAAAGAATGGTTGAGACTAAAAATAAAATGAATTTAGTTTAAACTAGAATTAAAACAAATAATTACTTAGTAATATAACATTTTAATGCAATTCTGTCATATGACTGCAAATGTTGTACTTTTCATCAGTATATTTATATATTAGAAGTGAACCTAATATTAGAGGCAAACCAAAAATAAAAAGGTAAGCATATTTCTCTTCTCAGTGGAATCCTCTTGGTACTTTTAGGTTCACAGACAGTACCTCAGAATGTGTTATTTATGTAACATGGATCTCAGTGAGACTTCTGGTATTTCATGTTTCATTTTGGGATACCTTCAGTTAATTGGGAAGAGGGATTAGTGAGCTGGTCCCATCCCAGAGGGGAACAGGGAGGTGGTGTGACAGCCCTATCCTAAGGAGAGGGTGTGACCACATGATGCTGGTGTGTCTCGCCCAGATGAGGGACCAGGCCTGACTTGCTCTGTGTCCAGCTCATACACTGCTGTTGCTTCCTGCCTGGCTGGTGCGGATTGGGGGGGTACAGCTGACAACACAGTGATTAGGAGCCCTGGCCTGTTCCACTCCCTGGGGGGAGACAGAACAGAAGCTGAACCAGGATCTGTTCCCCTACTGTAGGCAGCACAGTAGTCAGTGCCGCTCCCACCGCTTAGAACACAAGCAGGTGAATGAAGTGGCTCTGCCCCAGTGGAGGGAGATCAGGGTGTGACGGGGCAGCCCAGCAGATTCTGGCATAATTGCTCACCAGCTAGCACTGTGATTTCTCCTGTGGGACCGCTGGGGGACAAAATAAAAATGAGAGCAGGTTCTCCCGCCCTTGTACAGTTTTACATCTCCCTGCTAGCCATATTGTCAGTTGGGACAGAGGTAAACTGGAGTCAACTCATTGAAGATCTAGGAAAGTTGAAGTTTAGGCTTAGGAGTTCATGGGTGTCCGTTTCAATTTTGTCCTAATGATTGTGTATGTTTATAGTTAACATCAAAAAGGAAAATCCAGATGCACCTGGAGTAGTAGAGATCCATTTGCTTGTACGATATATACTCTCAGCTACATGAGGGTGATGATAGATCTGTGTTATTACTGTCTGAGATTGGTTATGTTTTGGAACCAGAAAGGCTATTTTAGGTGTGTGGTTTTTTTTTTTTTTTTTTTTTTGCCTTGCCCCCCCCCCCACTACAGACTGGCAGGTGATGTTACAGAACAGGCAGCTTGGCTTCTGTGGGTGTATCTAGTGTATTTATGGGGGGAAAATCAATCTTCTGAGTGGACAACAGATTAGACAGATGTGTCATTTTAACCTTTTACATGTTGCTTCCTGAAATATCTCCATATAAAATGAGAACACATTTACAAGAACTGAAAACTTCCCTTTAATTTAGTTCATAGTATCATAGTAGTTAGCTATCAAAAGACCTGTTGGATCAATGTGTTCATTTCCCTGCAAGTGCAGGATACAGTCTCTTGATATAGGCTGTATTTAATATTAAACTGATCTTAGACAAAAGGCCAAGATGACATAAAAATATCCTGATTTTGGCCATGTCTGTAGTGTATTTAAAAAAAGAAAAGGCAGCTCTTTAAGTAACATGCTCTGAAAAAGTTATAGGCCTGGTCTACACTAAGAATTTACAGTAATATAGATACCTCTCTCAAGGGTGTGAAAAATGCAGCTATATCAACCTAACGCCCAGTGTAGACAGAGTTAGTCAATGGAAGAATTCTTCCCTTGACTTAGTTAACATCTCTCAGGGAGGTGGATTATCTACACCAATAAGAGAAGCCCTCCCATTGGCATAGGTAGTGTCTCCACTGAAGCAGTGCATCTGTGCTGTAGTGTTTTAAGTGTAGACATATCTATAAGGCTCAACCATTGCCTGATTAGTGCCCCAACAGTGTTTAAAGTACACCTTTTTGTCTGTATGGACAGGACCAAGCCATATTATCATGCTCTAGTCTGGGCAGAACATGCTGGTCTTGAGCATCATTTGTTAGCATTGATGTAACAGTTTTTTCTCATGCCACAAGCATGACCAAACAGTGTTTATAACACAGTAGGGGCACCAGTATATTTACAAAGCATGCGTAAACACTGTCAAATCTATAATATGGATAGGGCCATTGTGTCCCAACAACCAGGTCTGCAATTATAAATACGTTGCTGTGTGGGTCGGGTATAAGACTAGGGCTGGAGTCCTGATGCATTTCAGCAAAGAGCTTCTTCAAATAGTTGGTTATCAGAAGCAAAGGAGACTATTTTAAAAACTCTGTCCCACCTCCTTTAGCAACACAAGGTCATAAGCGTTCCAACCCACTTCTCAGCATTTAAAAAAAAAAAAAAAAAAAAAAAGAAACTAGGAGAACAGAAAAATAATGCATATTTCCCAACCACAGAGTTACTTCTTCTGCCTCTAGATTGATATATTTAATAAATAAGAATTTAAACAGTGTGCTTATTGTCTGTGAACAAAACTCAGAGGAATACATTGGTCTCTTCCTCGTATTACTTTTAGTCTAAATGGCCTATTACTATTATTTGTATTGCAGTAGTACTTCAAGGCCCCTGTCCAAGATTATGGTCCAATTGTACTGGACACTGCAAACACACAAGAATTTATTATTATAATTATTATTATCTCAAAGAGTTTACAGTGCAGCTAAGATTAAGTATAACATCAATTTTGTGTCTCAGACATCTTCTAGTGCCTATATCTTGCAGTTACAGAGACATTATAATCTAAAAGGTGTTTCCTGTTTCTGCTATGATCCTATCAAGTAAGTTACAATAATTTGATTTTTACCTGTGAGGGAACCAAATCTGGGCATTTTTATAAGTTATACAAATTTAGTGTCAACTCACATTGTTTAATTTGTCAAAAAATATGAAGACATATTAGTACCCAGAAAACAACTCTTTTCTAAACAGAGTGCATGCATAACTTCCTTTAAATCAGAGGAGTTATGCTAGTTTATTCATTGAGGGGAGAATTGACCCATGTACATGCTGCAACCGCAAAGGGTCATCTTGCACTAGTTAGGTGACCAAACTAGTCCATTTGGTAGCCTGCTTCAAAGATTGTTGTAATTCTGCATTTGCAACAGAGAATTTGCTACTCTATAATCAGCAGAAGTGAAGCTGCTATACATGCTGCTCATGCATTATAAATTACACTTTGTGGATCAGCAGGTGTTTGTTATGTCAGAACAATGGAGAAAATAAACCTCTGATGTAATGACAAAATACCTTGTATAGTTTGCATTTGAGACTATACTGTTGAATTTCTGGTGACTAAATTGTGTACAGTAAAATTGCAGAGAAGATCAAGAAGCTGGTGTAAAGGCTGAAAACAGGAGGAGTTAAAATCAACATAACCCAACTCTGAACATACCCACGTATCAATATTGAGTTCTACAGAATCTTCTGTGGCAAAGGCTGCATCCTCCAGAGTTATTGCTTGTGCTCTACAATTTATGAGATGAGTGTTTAGAGTATAAGTGGGGGAAATGAACAAAGCATTGAGAGGTGCTCTATGATGGCAAGAGCCTGAAATATGTGCAATAGAAGCAAATACAAGCATTAAATTGATGGCTATGCAGACTGTCCTTTTTGTACATAGTAAATTCCCTCAGATTCAGCAAATAGTTCCATTTCAGTCAACGTAGGCTGATCTTCTTAGGATTCTCTGTTGTTTGCTTATTGCATTCTTCTCCCCACACCCTCATCCTCTTATAAATGCTGTAGAGTGGGACATATTCATTCATGGTGTAACTTCATTATCCATAATGGAGTTAAACCAGAAATGAGTTTGACCAAATAAACCTGAAAAAGAAAGGATTGTGTTTGAGGAAACTGTGTAAGTGGCAGAAACAGTTTAGGTATATGGACAATGATATGATCTTTTGTTTTGTGTTATTTATTACTTTAGTGGTGTTTAAATTGTCTCTCACTTTCAGTTTTATACTACCATCCACCACCATAGTATCTGATCACATTTCACGTAAAATCAAAGTCCTTAGTGGACTTCCTGGAGTCTCTGGTTTTGCGTTGAAAGCAAATTGCTTTGCAGATTAGGACCAAGGCCTTAAATTGAGATTGGAAATTGACTAGGAGCCAGTGGATAGATTTGAACAAGGCCTGATGTGCTTGTGACAGCCTCAGCCATGGTGAAAGTGGGCAGCCACATTCTGTACCAACTAGAGCCTGTGCATCATCTTCACATTCATCTTCAGGTGCAATGAGTTACAGTAATCCTGGGCGGTAACAAATATAGGGATTACTGTGACCAAATTGTTGTCCAGGAGGGAGGGATAAAGTTTCCAAATAAGTTAGAAAGCACTGTTGGAAACTCATCTTCATCTCATTATCCAAGCTTAGCAAGGAGTCATACAGGACCCAGAGGCTTCTTACAACTTTGAGAAATGGTGGCTATTTGCCTATAATGGAAGGTGGAGACAATATCTTGGCTAGTTTTTCAACGCATTTCTCCTTTCTGACTAGCACCACTTCAGTCTTGCTTGGGTTTAGCTTGAGCCTGCTGCTTTTTAACCAGGAACTAACTTCCTGTAAACATTCTGACCTCGTGGTGGTGGTGCTGGCGGTGGTGGTTGCATCAGTGGAGAATGAGATATATAGTTGAGTGTTAAAGGTGTACTGTTGGCCGCTAACCTTATGGTGTCTCACTGTCTCTCCCGGGTGTCTCAGCTAGATATTAAAGAGAAGCAGGTATAGTATGGATTCCTGTAGGACCTCACAGGTGAGGGCCTTTGAAGAGGAGGAGCAATTACCCATAACCATTCACTGAGTTCTGCTGGAGAAGAAGAACTGGAACCACTATAGTACTGAGCCATCTACTCCTGTTACGTCATGTAGGTGGATTAGCGGTAGAATTGGGTGAATAATTGATTTTTTTTTTGTTCGTTTTTTTAAAGTTAGTTTTGAACCAAAACTGATTTTTTTTTTTTTTTTTTTAGGGTTTTTTTTTCTTGCTGAAATGAAAAACCATGACATGTTTTGAGGTTGAACAAAACATTTTGAGCATCATTTTGAAATGACATTTTGTTTTAAAAATGGTTCGTTTTGACTTTTTTCAAAATTTTTCACTTCGTTTTTTAATCAGCCAAAATTTACCAAATTAGTAAATTAGGTTTGGTCATCCTGAAACTGTGTTTTTTAGTGAATTTACTATGACTGAAAAATTTTGCCCAGCTCTAGTTAGCAGTACCTTGTTGTCCACTGTGTCAAAGGCTTCGGAGAGGTCCAGCAATCTGAGCATGGAATCTTACCTGTGTCCATGGCCATAAGATGGCACTTTTAGTGCCACTAGAGCAGATTCTGTGCTGAGCTGTAGTCTGAACCCTGATTGTGACGCACCCATGGTATTGGTGATGTCATGTGGGAGCTTGATGATTACTATTTTCTCAGGGTATGTCTATACTGATGGCGGCAAAGTCGCCACCGCCAGATCGAACTTTCTGGATCGATTGAGTCGTCAGCATAGATCTGCTCAATCGATCAGGAAGTCGACTGAGTAAAACCATCCCCTCAAGTAGCGTAGCTGTGTTCCCGTTGGCACAGTGCAGTGAAGACGGCGCGCAGAAGGGAAGCACAGCAGTCGACGGGAGTTACGCAAGCTACTCTGCATAGTTTGCATAACTCCCGTTGACTGCCACCGAATCTCCAGGTAAGAGCCTGAGCCCTGGTCTACAATGTCTACACTGCCGTGGGAAGTCGACTTTGTTTAATTCGACTTTCAGCAGGGGATTTTTAGAAATCGCAGCAGAGTGTACACACTATGGTGTTTGCACTGGTCTCTTGCGTTCACACTGACCTGCCTTAATTCGAATTAGAAAACAGTGCAATGTGGGTAGCTATCCCAGTGCAACTAGCCACGGTGGCTGTTGGGATGAGTGTCTTCGTCCCAGGATGCAATGCTGCTTCCCCTACCCTTTCCCCCCTCCCAAACAAACAGGAAAAGTTTTTTTTGTGCTGTTTTTTTACTCCCCGCGATCGCCATTGCTGCAGAGACATGGAGCCAGCTGAACTCTGCACTGTAATTGTGAGCGTGACAAATACATCGTGGCTCATCATCGATTATTTTCTAAATAGAGCAAGAAGCTGAAGCAGAGACAATACTGATGCCACCAAGGCTGTCCTGCTAGAAGACATTGAACAGAACAATTCCTGGTTGCTGTAGGCTGTAACGAGTCATCTGCAGTCTGTGGACTGCAGGTTCTGGTGCAGGGAAATAAGCACAGACTGGTGGGACCGCATCGCTATGCAGCTGTGGGATGATGATCAGTGGCTGCAAAACTTTCGTATGCGAAAGGCAACTTTCCTGAACTGTGCTCAGAGCTGGCCCCGTCCCTGAAGCACGTGAATGCTCGCTTGAGACAAGCTATGATGGTGGAGAAGAGAGTTGCCATTGCTTTCTGGAAGCTGGCAACCCCGAACTGTTACTGCTTGGTTGGGAATCAATTAGGAGTCGGTAGATCTACAAGAGGCATAGCCGTGAATCAAGTGTGCAGTGCCATAAATAGACTTCTGCTACGAAGGCTAGTGACTTTGGGAAATGTGCAGGACATAATGGTTTGCCATGATGGGCTTCCCAAACTGCGGTAGTGGGGCATTGATGGGGCACACATCCCCATCTTAGCGCCTGCACACCTAGTGACCGAGTACATAAACCGTAAAGGGTACTTTTCCATGGTCCTGCAGGGACTTGTGGATCACAGGTGTCACTTCACAGATATCTATGTAGGGTGGTCTGGGAAGGTGCATGACGCTCGTGTATTTCGTAACTCGGGGCTGTTCTCTAAGATGCAGGCGGGAACTTTCTTCCCCATCCAAAACATTCAGATTGGGGGTGTGGAAATGCCCATAGTGATCCTGGGGGATCCTGCTTACCCCTTGCTCCTTTGGCTAATGAAGCCGTGCATCGGTTACCTTGACAGCAACAAGGAGTGTTTTAATAAGAGGTTAAGCAGTTGTAGAATGGCTTAGAATGTGCCTTTGGGTGTTTAAAGGGCATATGGAGGAGTCTCCTCACTAGGCTGGACATGAGTGAGAAGTACCTCCCTTCTGTGATATCTGCTTGCTGTGTTCTTCATAATGTGTGTGAAGCAAAGGGTGAGAGGTTCCCCCAGGGTTGGACTGTGAAGGCAGAAAGACTGGCCGCCAATTATGAGCAGCCAGATGCCAGCACTACGCTGAGAGCTAACCGCAGAGCGCTTTGCAATAGGGAAGCTTTGAAAACCAGGTTCTGCAATGAGATGCAGGACTGATTTCTGTTCCTGTATGTTGTTTGCCTTTGGTATACCACTCCCCCCTCCCCTCCCCAATGATATCTGTGCCCACCAAATCCCTCCTAAACAAGATATGATTTAATAAAGAAACGTGTTGAAATTATGCTAAACTTTATTTCTGAACATTCAAGGCATAGGTAGCCACAGTTAGCATAGTGAAGAAAATGAAACAAATGTAACAATTTAGATAATGATCCCCTGAAAAAATGTAGCAAATGATTCCAGTGAAACAATGTACACAATGTTTCCATTAAAAATTTAGCAAATGGTTCCCTTGATACAATGTAGCAAATGATTCACTCTCTCTGCTTGTATTTTAAACCCTTACAGAGAGGAACTGTAGACGGTGTGGCGGGGGCGGGGGAGGCTATGTTTAAAACACATGAAGCCATGATGCTGGCTACCTTGATTGCAGAGAAGAATCCTACTGTGGAGGGAGGAACAAGGCAGCCCTCCCCTGAAAAGTTTTTCTAGGGATAACAGATTACATACATTAAATTTTCCATGAGATATCAACTGATGAGAAATGTAGCATTTCTCATCACATAAAAAAACTGATTTCTGGGTAACCACCCAGTACAGTCAACGAAACACCTGAGATCCCCTTCGTGCCACCCCTACCCAATGTACAAGGACAGAAATGCTAATAAGAAAGAGAACTCACCAGATGTGCCTTCCCCAGGGTCATTTGTGCAGTCATGTGCACTGCTGGACTGCTTGGGGCTCAGGAATAAGTCCTGACTTTCGGGGAGAACGGACACCCTGCTCTCCTGTACCCTGCTCTTCTCAGTTTCCTCCTCCTCCTCGTCCACGGAGTCCTCATCGTTGATCATGGACTGTGACCTAGCGGAGGTATCGATGCTGCAGGGAGGCACCATGGTGGGATCCCCACCGAGAATTGCGTGCACCTCATCATAGAACCTGCATTTTTTTTGAGTGAGGAGCCAGAGCAGCTGTTAGCTTCCCTGGCTTTCTGATACGACTGGCGCAGCTCCTTAATCTTCACGCGACACTGCTAAGCGTCCCTCTGGTGTCCCTTCTCCAGCATGCCCTGGGATATCTTCCCATAAATGTCCAGATTCCTTTTGCTGGCTCTGAGCTGAGCCAAAACAGACTCCTTGCCCCACAACCCGATGAGGTCTAAGACCTCTGGTCGACTCCATGCTGAAGCACGTTTGGGCTTTGCAGTAGCTATGCGGAGAACAGTGACAGCTCTCTCCACACTGGCAGCACAGGAAATGAAAATTCAAATCTTCCCGGGGCTTGGGGGAGGGGACTTTTCCTGCTAGCATGACCAATGAGCAGCACAGCACGACTGTTCAGAGCGGTCAAAACGGGGCATTGTGGGATACGTTCCGGAGGTCAATTAATTCGATTTAAGTTCCGTTGCGTCTACACTGACACTAAAGCGATTTAACAAATTCGAATTAGGTGCTACGCCACTTGCGGAGGTGGTCTTATTAGGTCGATTTTACAGGCACCTTAATTCAAATTAAGAGTGGTGCCAGTGTAGACGTGGGTCTAATTAAGTCGACTTAAGTCGCCAGTGTAGAGCAAGCTTTAGTTACTTTGCCCAGGAACAGGAGGTTGGAGAGATCTTCAGGGTCAAGTGTTGACTTCTTGAGGATTGAGTAAACTATTGAATATTTCAAGATGTTTAGTAGGTGTGCTTCTCTAAAGAAGGAGGCATTAACTATTTCCATTAGCAGTGGCCATAGTTTTTCTTTTGTTGGCTTTTACCAGCCAGATGGGCATGGATCCATTTAACAGATTGTGACTGATTTTTTCAGGGCTTCTTGAGCTTCGGCATGTGTGATGCAGCCAGATGCATATATAATCTGGTGAGGAGTGGAATTTTTGTTTCTCATTTAGCTCCATAAGTATTTGGTTGATCTTATCAGTGAAGTGTGCTGATAGCTCTTCTCAAGGGGTGATGCTTGGGTCTGGTGTCTGGGCTACACAGCCTGGGTTGATTATCCAATTCACAATGCAAAATAGCTGATGTCTGTGGGACTGTTGCATTGACTGTGCAAGAAAAGAAGTCTCCTTTTCTGCGGTGGTGCAGGCTTGTGAGTGGTGGTTGTGCTGCAGGCAGATGAATTCAGAATGTGTGTTTTGGTGTTGGGTTTTTCTGTTTGGTTGGGTTTTTTTGCACATCACTGGTACTATAACTTTCTACCTGTACACTTCATCTGCTATAGCTCATCTGTTAATCATGGTGATTTTTTTGGTCAGTATGGCGGTGGCAGGTAGCTTGAGAATAAAGCATTGGTGTAGGCGTCTCTCTGGAAAACACAACCATGTACAGATACAATTCCCAATACCACATCATCATATCCCAGCCAAAACTTACATAACACTTAACAGAATGTATTAACAACACACAATTCCAAATACTTATAGTAAATGTAGTCGGTAAATAGGTTAACAATGTGCAGTTACTCTTTGAAGTGCCTTACACTTTGTTGCTTGGACTTAGGGCTCCCTTGAAATATCAGTACTACAGTTATCGGGAGGTGGTGACTTTATTTGTTCTCACAGAGTTATGTCTTGAGGCCCGGTTATCTTTACCTGTTGCAGTTGTTGCCTGTCTGTGACCTTCTCAGGTAAAATGGCAAACTCAGTGCCCCTTACCTTCCTTTCTTCTGGAAGTTGGAGAAGGTGTCATCTATCCCTCCTTGGTATACGTCTATCTAGGATGGCAATTTCAGAACACCAGAGTGCAACCTCATAATATACCATTGCTGCTTGCAACTATTTTTTCCCATCATAGACGCATAATTTTCATGAAGTGATGGCAGCTCTCAGGACTGAAAATCCAATTGCTTTCTTTTGTTTAGCTTTATCTCTCTTTTACTTCTTCAAATCTCCATTGACTCTTACATCAGCTTCTCCCATTCTAGTTTTCAGTTTTTTTGTTAAACAGAATGCCTGCAGGTGACAAACTGTGTGTCTTTGATGCCAACCTGTAATTTAGCATGCCAAATACAGCTCAGACTGACTCTGCAAACTTTTTCCTTCGGTCCTTTATTATTTTAACACCATTTTCACCACTCCATTGGATTGGGGATAATGGAGAATAGTGGTTACAAGTCTAAACCCAAACTTCACTGCAAACTTCTTAAACTTATACCCACTAAACTGTGGCCTGTTGTTCGACATTACTATGTCAGATATACCATCTCTAGAGAAAGATTTGACATGCTATGATGAATTGGGAATTCTGTCTCTACCATTTCTGACTTGTGGATGACTTAAATTATATAATGAAATTACTATGTAACGGAAAGCCCATATGTATGTGGATCCCCCATGAATTAACCGGTTTGTGTCACGTCTCTGTCAGGCCAGAGACAATGGTCAGTGATCAACTATCAAAAATAAAATACCTTGGGACGATGGGTTTGCTCTACTGGGGAAAAGATACTTCTTCCTCTTGTCTGATGGTGTGGGAGGAGGGTTGGGGAATAACGGAAAATCACCACAAGACAGAACAAAAGAAGCAGGTAACTGCAGAAGTCTATAAAGGGAACTGAGGGGGAGAGAGCCATTTTGCACCAGATTAAGATGAGGGAGGCTGCTGCAGTGGCAGAGAAAAGAAATGGGGCAGAGGACCCTGATTGCCTGCCTGACAGAACACAGATGATCTCTCAAGGGAACTGTGAGCTAGTAAGGGACATTGTGTTTAGGATATTGTTTTATGTGATCTGTTCATAGACTGAACAAAGTATGTGCATGAGTGTGTGCTGACTACTTCACAACTACTCCATGTTCCTGAGGCAGTTAAACTGTAAACCAGAAACTTTACTCTTTAGGGTGCAATTCTGGGACAGATGTGTGTTTGAGTACTAGAGAGCCTGAAGGGTCAGTGCTGCACCCAGAGGGGCTAGGCTGTTAGACAGTGGGTTCCAGCATTTGATGATGCAGGGGTTGTGTTCCAGATAAAAGGTCTGCACTTTGAGAGTGTGCCTTTTAATTATATACTTTTCTATCTGTTCTGTGAGGCTCAAGCTGAAATCTGAATCTTGCAGAGATTTTCTGCCTGGCAGAAAAAAATTATTTGTGTTTAGGGAGAAAATCAAGGTGTTGTGGTTTTGGTTTTTTGTTTTGGTTTTTTACCACAAAATGCCAAAAATTTTCACACCCAGTCGAGCAGAACTGGTGAAAAGCCAAAAATGTACAGGTTTTGCTTTGGGTATGAAAATGCACAGCTTTTATAAAGACCTAGTTTTTCAGTTCACAAGATATCTCTGTTGTTAAACTCTTTTGTACTCTGTGTGATAGTTCTAGTGATGTGCCATTAACATTTGATGGTTAGAAATACTCATGTTTTTAGGGTGAGCTGTTGTAATCGACGGTGACAATGAGAAATGTTGGAGAAAAGGGAGCCTTCTGTTGTGGCTAAATAAAACTTTCATTGGGAAGGGAGTGTAAATTAATCTCATCACATATTGACCTAACCAAATTAGTGGGCAACTGCAAACCTGGTACAGTTAGGAAGTAAATAATAAATACTATTTTATATAGTGAGAAGTGCATGCTAGAAGCTTTGCAATTCAGTATGAAGTCTAGGGGGGCTGATTCCAGTCTCTCTCTCCTGTAAATCTGGATTAATTCCATTGGAGTTAATAGAGTTACACCAGTGTAAAAGTGGTGTGAGGTTAGTCCCCATCCCAAAGTCTCTATCTTATATAGACTCTAAGTTCTTCGTCATATGGTTTTCTTTCGCACGATGTGGGGGTTATTTTATATATCTTTATCATCTTGTTCTTTCAAACATTGCAAGACGTTTTTTTATTCAGTAGAAACTAGAGATGGGCTCAAACCAGAAACCTGGATCTGTTTGAAGACTGGATGTTCTTCTAAAATATATGCTCTAGGAATTATTTTGGGGAAGTTATATGGCCTGTGATATACAGGAAGTAAGACTAGATCATAGTTTCTCAATCTGTGGTACACGTACCCCTGGGGGTACATGAGACACAGGCAGGGGGTACCCGTGGAAAAACAGAGTGAAGAGGAGGCAGGTGGCAGCTGCCAACTTTGGGGAAGCCAGGCTGCAGCAGCCCACTTCCCACCCAGTCCCAGCTACCAGATGGGAAGTGTGTGGCAGCCACCGGCTTTTGTGGGAGGTGCACGGCAGCTGCCTGCTTCCCGCCTGGTCACAGCTCCCAGCTGAGAGGTGATCTGCAGCCCCCAGCTTTTGGGGAAGGCAGGTGGCAGCCCCCTTCTTCCCGCCTGGTCACAGCTCCCAGCTGGGAGGCAGGCAGCAGCCGCTGCTAGCTTCTGGGGGAGGCGGGCAGCTCCCACCCGCACCCCAGCTGCAAGCCGAGGGACAGCCTCCAGTGCCCTGGATTGAAGACAGGCAGCAGTCGCCTACCCACATCCCTAGGTCCCAGCCGGCGCAGAAGCCTCCTCTGCCCCAACTCGGATTTGGTGGCAGCCCCCCTCCCTGGCTCAAAGCCCAGTGCCCAGAAAACTTGTCGATTTCACTGCTCTAGCTGAGCTGTGAAATTGACATCTATGACAGCCCCGGATTTCACCAGTTTCTTTTTCTCTCTCTCTCACACTCACACCCCTTCCTCCTCTCAAATCTAGGGCATAAAATTTGGCACGACACTTTATATTCCCCAGCATTGGCATGCCATTCAAAGCCTCCAAGCTTTGGCCAACATCACCTCTAGCCCAGATACATACTTGAGTTGCGCATCCCTGGTGTAAAGCTGGTAACCCTACCCACACTAGATCTGACATCTGTCATATCACGGCCTTATATACTCAGCCCTTCTTCCAACGTATGACACTCATTAGTCTGGAAATATAAAATCCCATGGAAAATTGAATGTTGGGGTATTTATTAAAATTTTCAGAAGTTAGGAGGTACTTGCTACTTAAAAGGTTGAGAAACAGTGAACTAGATGATCACAATGCACCTTTCTGGCCTTGGAGTCTATGAATATCCACCAAAATTTGGGGTTCAAAACCTTTTAATTTGGTTTTGAATCAGATTTTACAAATGGCTCCTGTCTGTCTTCTTGGCCAAACCAAAGCCTGGATTCAAATACCTTCTAGTTTAGGAATGGATCTGAAGCATCATCTGGATTTTGTGTCTTGCACTCATGGGTGATATACCTGAAAATTTGTGCTAATCAAATGTGCTTTAAAATAAACTGTGAGGGCGTAGAGGATGAAGGATATTTGGCTTTGGTTTTGCTTAATGAAAATGATTTTGTTTTAGTAGAAGCAGGTTAGGTTGTCTTACTAGTTCCTTACCTATGGAGTGTACAGACACCTAGAGTGCAGGTTAAATTCCTAATTAAAGGACATGGGCTAGACTTCCTGGTTGGTGTAGGGCCTAAGTGGCAAAAACACTGTAATGGGAAGAGCAGGTTGCAGTGATGCAAAGCTGACACGGCCTATAAGAGTTCCTTGGTCAACTGTAGTGGGGCCAGGGCAGTCTCAAAAGTAGGGGGCTTTGGATAGAAAAGGTATCTATCCAGGGAAGCTGGGGAGTATGCTGATTCATTGTGTCCCTCAACACCTTCCACTATAGAATTCTTATGCAGTCCCTTGGTGGAAACCTGAGGAAGGATGGCAGTTGAAACATTGCCTGCCTTCACTTGGAGTGAATTCCTCCTAAAACATAAAGGGGCCTTACACCTCCCTGTGTTAACAACTTACACTTTTACTCCAGAATCTGACTGCATTTTATGCATATTACACATATGAATATATGGTATGCTGCATTTAAGTTCACCAACAGCTGAATTAGTGTGTGGTTTTGCCTGAGTAAGGCCTGCAGGACTCAGCGGGAATGTTACAGCCCTAGTATACGTATAAATCTAGTCAACCATTTAATAATGTATTCCAGTACAAAAAATGGTTAATGTTTTGAAGCTTTGTTTGAACAGTTTTTCATTGTTACCAATTTTATTTGCTCTGAGGTTTGTTTGTTTGTTTGTTCTTTAACTGTTACTGTACTGTTTGATTACCAGGCATCAGAAGAAGTCTCAAAATCACTGCAAGCAATGAAGGAAATTCTGTGTGGTACCAGTGACAAGGAGCCACCTACAGAAACAGTGGCTCAACTGGCACAAGAATTATACAACAGTGGTCTGCTAGTGACACTTATAGCCAACTTGCAGCTGATAGATTTTGAGGTAGGTCAATTTTAGTTTTTTGAAAGTAAAGGAATTCCATGTGTTTGATATTGTCATTTAGTTTAGTTATTTCCTAAAGTTTAACTGATTTGTGTAGCTAGGTCTTCCCAACACTCACTTTCAGCTGAAAGATGGAGGCTTTTTTAAATAGAGCATTCCTCTGTTGTTGTATAGTGATCAATATGGTGATACACAGGTGCCCTTTCTGTCCTAAAACATGATGCATCAGATTCTCCTGGTATAACTCTGAGTGTCTCAATAACTAAACAATGGAATGTTCAGATGCATAAGGCAATGGGATGCAAAACAGTACTGAAACTATTATAATACTATTATATACTTCATTGATGCGCCCTCACCCTGAACATTATGTTAAATTCTGGTCATGCTATCTCTAAAAGACTATAGCAGATACACAGGAGATTTGAAGACTGAATGAAAATTACTAGAGCCATAGAAACACTTCAGTACGAAAGAGACTGAAGAGATTGGGACAGCTTAGGCCTGGTCTACACTACAAATTTTTGTCGACCAAAATCAGATTTTTGGGCCAAAACAATGGCCATCTTCTCTCCCTGACCCAACTCCCCTGATTTTGTGACAAAATAAAAGCTGGGTGGCATAGAGCTTTTTGTGCCAAACTTTTAGCAACGCAGCGTCAGTGTAGACACTGTGACACAACCAAGTACGGTGTCTAAATGGCCTCCAGGAAGTGTCCTGCTATGCCCATCAGTTTGAACTCTGCTGCCCTGAAGTCATCCGCCGCTCCCCCTTTAAAGTCCCAGGAATTTTTGAAATTCCACTTCCTGCTTGGTCAGCATGGAGAGTTCACATCTCAGCTTCCCAGCTAACCATGGCGGCTCCATGCTCCATACGCTCGTCTGCTTAGAGTGCACGCAAGCTTCTGGATCTGATCAACCTTTGGGGATAGGAGGCGGTACAGTCCCAGCTCCACTGCAGCTGAAGGAACTTCGATATATATGATCAAATTTCTCGTTTAATTGTGGAGAAGGGCTGTGAATGGGACACGCTGCAGTGCCATGCGAAAATCAAGGAGCTGTGGCAGGAGTACCAAAAGGCTAGGGAGTCAAACCGTTGCTCTGGAGCAGAGCCAAAGATCCGCCACTTCTATAAAGAGCTGGAAGCCATCCTTGGCAGCAACTCCACCTCCACCTGACCCCTGGATACATCCATGGGCCCGCAGGCAATGGACACTGGACTCAACCCCAGTGAAGAAGTCATGGGCGAGGAGTTTGAGTAGGAGGATGATGCAGAGCAGGGGACCAAGTAATTTACTGACATGGGGAGCCAGGACCTCTTCTCGACCCCAGAGGGTTCAAGCCAGTCCCAGCCCTCCAGCTCTGGTGTGCAGGATGCAGGAGAGGGGAACTTGGGTGAGTGATTTTTTTTATTTATTTATTTATTTTTTTGAGCTGATGCTGCTGGGTTACATGAGGTAGAACTGTCCTTTTCTTTGTTGTATTATATAGCTGGTTGAAGGGATAGAAATGCTCAAAAGTAGCTGTATTTGCATGTTCTTCCCATTCCCCTGTGCAGCTAGGCAGTGCAGCAGAAAAGTGTGTTAATGCACACCAAGATTTCATGGGAATCCTCCAGAGAGATCTCTAGGAAACTTTCCTGGAGGTACTTGCTAATCCTCTGTCGAGATCCCTTGGCAGAGCTGCTTTATTTCTTCCCTTGTTAAAGGAAACTTTCCAATGCCAATCGGCAGTCACTTGTACAGGGACCAAAGCAGCACATAGGTGAGCAGCATAGGGACAAAGTTTGAAGCTGCTTGCATGGAGGAGATGCACCCTAGCATCCCTGCATACTCTCACGAGTGATATATATTGGCTTCTATGGGTCCTCCAGTGGAAAATGGTGGCACAATTTGAAATTTTATCCCTATCTACCTGTATCAATACCTCAATCACCCATAACCTTTTCCCCCAACTTGAGTGCCCCCTCCCCCTGGGCACACCATGCCCTGGTTGATAATCGAGCTCTGCGCTAGGTAGGGGACAGTGAGAAAGGTGTGTATTTTACAGTAATGAAACAGTTGTTGTTGTTGCCCTGACAATCATTCTTCGTTCATTGTTGTGCTTCTGCAGATGTGCCCTTGAGGGGAAACCCCTCCACGCCCGCCGAGTGCCTGTGGCTAATAAGAAAATGACCATGGAAAAGCAAGGAGGAGATGTTCCAAGAATGCTTCCAGTTCTGTGAGGTGGAAAAAAAGAAGAAAGGGTATAGAGACACACTGTGTCCAAAAAAACAAAAAATTGATAGGCGGGAGAGGGGGGGGAAAACCTGCTATCACTCACTCTTGGTCACAAGCACATGATCAAAGCCATGGAGGAGCAAACGGAGCTGCTAAAGTCACTAATAATGCTGCAGATTATATTCATGCGTGCTCGCCCCCTCTTGAAGCCAATGCAGAACTGCATTCCATGCCATCCCCAAATTCCATGCACATATTCCTACCAAACTCCCGGCCTGTCTTGTTACCCCGTTCACTCCACCACTTCAGACAGCTACCAGAACAATAGCTGGACTTACACCCAGCTGTCATAGCTCACACTACCCCTCACTGCTTTCTCCTCTCTAGCCAAGCTTTTGTATGTGTTGTGAATAATTGTTATTTGATAAAGACATATATTCTGCGAAGAATAAGCAATCTTTGTCTCTTGCACAGGGTGGTTGCAGTTCACATTGATACAAGGTGCAAGCTGGATAGCAGTCATAGCATGGCACAGTGCTGTTTACAAAGACACCTTATTGGTGTTCATTGTCAAAATAGCTCCTCGAGGCCTCCCTAATTCAAATGGTCCCCTGTTGTGCCCCTCTAATAGCCCTGATATCTAGTTGTTCATAGTCAGCGGCAAGGTCATCCGTATCTGCACTCCAAGCAGGGGGAAACTTTTCACCCCTAGCTTCACAAATAATATGGAGCACACAGCAGTTGACTGTAACCTTGGGAATATTTTCCTCATTTAGGTCTAAACTTCCATAAAGCCATTGCCAGTGAGTTTGTAATTTTCCAAACACATATTCGATGGTCATTCGGTACCTGCTCAACCTATTACTGAAGTGCTCTTTGCTGCTATCCAAGTCGCCTGTAAGGGCTTTATGAGCCATGACGGTAAAGGGTAGGCTGGGTCTCCCAGGATCACTATGGGCATTTCAACATCCCCCATGGGAAACTTCTGGTCTGGAAAGAAAGTCCCTGCTTGCAGCTTTCTGTACAGGCTAGTGTTCCTAAAGATACATGCGTCATGCACCTTCCCTGACCAACTCACGTTGATGTCAGTGAAACGCCCATGATGAACAACAAGCATCTGCAGTAACACAGAGAAGTACCCCTTTCTATTGATGTACTCTGTTTCAAGATGGTCTGGGGCCAAAATTGGGATATGCGTGCTATCTATTGTTCTGCTGCAGTTAAGGAATCCCATTGCTGTGAAGCCATCCACTATTTCACACACATTTCCAAGACTCTTAGTTCTTCGTATCAGAATGCGATTAATGGCCCTGCACGCTTGCGATAACACCTTGCCAACAGTAGACTTCCGACTCCAAAACTGATTAGCAACCGACCAGTAGCAGTTTGGAGTTGCCAGCTTCCGTACAGCAATTGCAATGTGCTTCTCCGCTGGGGGCAGCTCTCATTCTGGTGTCTTTGCATCGCAGGGCAGGGGTGAGCTCTGCACATAGTTTCATGAAGGTGGCTTTGTGCATTCAGAAGTTCTGCAGCCACTACTTGTCATCCTAGACCTGCATAATGATGTGATCCCACCACTGAGTGCTTGTCTGACACTCCCAAAAGTGGCGGTTCACTGTGTGCAGATGCTCCGTGAATGTAAACAGTAAACCAGCGTTGTTTGTTTGCATGGCACACAGCCGTTCAGGACCTTGAATTCCTGTTCTGATTGGGAGCTCATGATATACTGCATGACCAGCTGTGACGTTTTCAGAACACTGACAACAACAGTGGAGAGCAGTGCAGGATCCACCGTTCAGATAGAGATGGTTGGGTGCACAAGAAACTGGGGCCGTTGAAAAATGCCACAAAACACCGTCAGAAACCCATGAAATGATGGGATGGAAATCACTGCATCATGGGATGTTGAGCATGCACCTATTATGCACTGCGATCCTCTCCACCTTCCCACAACTGTTAGCAGCATAAGGTGGCACAATGGAATAGTTGCCCACAGTGCACTGCTCTCACTGTTGATGCCAGAGCACCCACCGTGGATGTGCTTCAGTGACACAGTGAGTGCTGTGTGGACAGCACAAACGTTGTAATTACAGCGCTTTTTAATAATTGCTGTTAACGTGCATCGACAACACTTTCTAGGGTAGATGAGGCCTTAGTTGATAGAGGTATACAAAATAATGAATGGGTTAATAGATAAGGTAGATTGGATCAATCCCATTTTCATTTCTCAGAGTAAAAGAATAAGGGGACATTAAATAAATAAAATAAATGGCAAGGCAGCAACTGAATATTGATAAAATAAGGGAATACACAACATGTAATTAGCCTGTGGAACTCATTATGACAATAGAACATTAAGGCAAAGAACTTGGAATAATTCAGAAAAGGATTAGATATTCATATGGACAATGAGAATATCTACATTTACATTAGAAATGATTAAAAATAATTTAGGATGGAAATAAACCTTCATAACCAATCTCTGACTGATGGTGTTTGGGAAGAAACTTTCTGGTGGGGAAGCTATTCACTACAGCATTTCTTGCACTATCTATGAAGCTGCTGTCAGAGACCGGTTACTGGACTAGAAGGGCTACTGTTCATATCCAGTATGGCAATTCCTCTATTCCCACTTGCTCTGATGAATCATCACAAATAATTCAGTATGTCGGTGCATCATCCTTTAATCTTGTTTCCCAGGGTTGACTCTGTACAATCCTATTGGAGTGACCTTTTGTGTGAATTCTTTCCTGTGGGAAATGGTCCCCCAGTAATGGAAAGAACCATTTGTTGTGCTGTTCATTTTCAAAGAAGGAGGAAAGTATCAAGAGGGAGAACATTTTCCTCTATATGAAACCCAAAGTCTTCTAGAGCTGTAATGATGGCTTTCACTGAAATGCTGTAAGAAAAGGCATTCTAGTGGTATTTCACTGGAAAATATGAAAATTATGCTCCCTCTCAGGGCATTTCAGTGAGATTTAATGTTCATTTTTCAGTATTAAATGGCATTGCCTTGAGAGGTTTATGTTCTAGGGATAGATTATTTTCATTTACTTTTTAATATAATAATTCCATTGTCAAAACAAGCTCCTTCCTCTCTATTCTTAAACTGAGAGGATTTTTGATTTATAGAATTTCTGCAGTTGTCTTTGTTGTTTTCTTTCCTTTTCTCTTGCAATTGCTAAATGTGTCGAGGTCTCTAAATGTTTTCTTTAAAATCTGAAAAATAATCCAACAGTTTGAAAACTGTAAAAAAAAAAAAAAAAAAAAAAAAAAAAAAAAAGAGGCACCATCATCATACAGCTTCTCAAATCGTGGGATAACAACTATTTTAGAAGCATGACATTCTGTATAGTTTATATCAAATGGGAAATATTCCTTAGCTTGTTTCTCCAGCAGACAGTTTTAGCAAACCAGGATTCTGTGTCATGCATCAACTGTGCACCAGCAACGATGTGGTATTTATTATTACTATGAGCAGAACTCTAAATACTTCGCTGTGAAATTATCCTTATCCATGTCAAAGTTATATAATCACACAGCAGAACTCTCAGCTTTGCTACAGGTGTCATTATTAGACAAAGGAAGGGGGATGAAATGTATACTGCATCAGTAAAATGTAATTGAAAGGGAGTTTAGTAACAGTATATGCCCTCTGTGCCTTCAGGTTCCCATAACTTTTTTAGGGTCTCAACTTTCCTGGCCACAGTTGAGCATTATTTTACTGTCTTCCAATTGTTATCTACATATAACTCACTGACTGAGCAATTCATTACTTGTCAGTATGCAAATGTGTTTTCTGTGTTTAATCCCCATTTCTACCATTATAAATCATGTTAAAATCTGTCTTTTTGAGGACTGATGCTCTTATAAAACAGTTGAGATGGGCCTGAGCAGGAATCATGAACCCAAACACAACTGAACTTTGGGAAGTTTTAGTTTGGATTCAGATCGAACTTTGACTTGGGTCAATAGCTACAAAAAACTCTATTCATTGGCTAGTAAAGGAAATGAGAAATAGCCACTAGCCCAGGACTAGTGATAACATAAAACTGCTACATTACAGAGATCCTACATTCACTTTCCTGTCTGTGATTCCTTTAAAATATCCTACTGGTTTGGGTTGTTTTATGGCGTAGGAATCTGGTAAATTTATCCACTTGAGTTTGTTATCCCTTGCTCATATCTAGTCACTGTGCTTTGGCTCCAGTTTTACCCCTCTTCTGCTGTGCTTCTATTATATTTTGCATTTTTCATTGTAAAGAGAAATTGCTTTGCAAATTCCACATGAAGGAAGCATTGCAAAATCACGTAATTCTTGCATACATTTTTTATACTTGCCTGCCTTTAGCCTCTAGGGTAGTGGTTCCCAGCCTTTCTGGCTCGAGGGCCCCTGGGCCACAGATATCATTTTTAGAACCCTGAAGGGCCAACAGTCTATGCCAGTACACTCTCTCTCTCTCTCTCTTCCCCCCCACCCCCAGCCAGACGGAAGGCGTTCAATGAGGAGGCAGCCTCTTTGCTGATCTCCCGTCCACCTGACTGCAGTAGGGAAACCACATGCATCCTGTACCCCATGCACTCCACCTGGGTCTCTAGGCAGTGGTTCCGTTCTGCAGCCAGGGGGACAGGAAATAGTGTTCGCCTCTCTCTGGCTCCAGAAGGGACCCAGCACCTATGGACCCAGGCAGAGCGCTTTGCCATGATCCCTGCTACAGTCAGGGGGAGGAGAGCATGGATATCCTGTCCCCTTGGCTGCAGCAAAGAACCTGCACCGGTCTCGTAGCCCCACGGCAACGCACTCTGCCTGGGTTCTTGGGCCAGTGAACCACTGCTCTAGGGGATGTGCCATTATGATCGCATCATTTTAGTACACCTAGTATTTAAAGCTTAATATGTTTTTGTCTCTCCTCCTACCTTCATGACCAGAGTTGAAGATTCTTTCAAAATTTAAAATGAAAGTATGGGGAGCCATGTGGCTGATATTTGTAAAGCCCTTAATGATTTAGCCCTGGGGAACCTGAGTGATTATACCTCCTCCGTGACCCCGCAAAGCAGCTGTGATTGGCCAGCCTCTCCTTGCTGACTTTCCTGAAGTTCAGAATGGATAGTGCCAGGTTTTGTCTGTTCAGATCCCCCACTCTATGAAAATTCTTCCCTAAGTGAGTCTTCCAGAGTCCCTCTGAGGCTGACTTCAGGACTTTGTACAAGGCCTTTTCGTTTGGCACTTTTAAATTTCCCATAATAGGTAAGTGTGAGATTTTTCTTTCAGGTGACCTCCCCCTCTACCACCAACATACCTGGGTTTCTCTCTGACATTTGAAGATAATATATTTATATTAATTTAGGAAAATAATATTCCCCACATAGCAGGAATCTGAATGTTGGTGGGGCTCAGGATCTGTCATCTTTGGCATAAGCCCCATATTTTCTTCTCTAGTCTATTCAGTGATAGTTTTGGGTCTGTGCCACCTGGAGCACCCACTATCACATGTCACTGGGCATCCAGACACTCCCTAGGGTCTGAGAAATCTCCCCAAATCCTGTGCTTATGCAGCTAGGATCATTTTAATTTCTGGCATATATTGTCTCCCCTTTCCAACAGCTCTTCTTTTCTGGATTATTTTCATTGTGGACTAACTTGAGGGCTCCTGAGAACACTTCTCCTGATTTACTGATTTAAACTGTGCAGTATTCCAGACTTATGTAGAGAGTGTTACATTTTAAAAGGAAACAAGGAAACATTTTAAAAAAGAAGTTGGCTTAATTACAGGAATGTCCAAGTGTCAAGAATATCTCAAACAGCAGCAGATGGGCCATCCTGCTGATTTGAATTCTTAGTCTCTCACTCTCCAGGCTGGCTGGGCTGGAACAACTAGGAAGGCAGAATATTCAGTCCTTCTCAACAGTGATTTATTTGCTAAGGAAGCTAGGGAAATCCTCTGTGTGAAACTATCTGCCCTTTTCCTTTAGATCTTCATTAATTTCCCAGCTAAGGAATGTGTTTGTCATCTTGTGATGCATCTATGAATATTATATAGATTATAAATAACACTTTCCTATGGTTTGCATTGTCCATTATGACCCATTATTTATCTTGCTCCTTAGCTACAAAACCTTTAATGTGGCTCTCTACTGTTGTAAGGTGAGGGAGTTACAATAATAAATCATGCAACAGCAACCTCTCTCAGTGATTATAGAATGTCTCAGAAGGGCATTCTCCAAAATCTTTAATGGAATGACTAATGTGGTGCAAGATTCAGAAGATGTTACTCTCCCACATATACAGCTGGAGAAAATTGGAGGGTTCCTCGGGGTTTCAGTGAAGTTATGAACCAATCTCATCCAGTTTTGGGGGAATAAAGTAGTGTCAGCAACAACAACAAAACCATAAATGACAATAATTCTTGTATTATATGTTAACATAAAGAGTATAAGAGCAAAATCTTTGATTGCTAGTCCTGTCCTTCAGCATACCGTGCACGTTGCTATATATCGGGTTGGAATTAAGTTCTAAAATAGGACTTTAAAGAGTAAGGGTTAGCTAAGTTTGGACTATCATTTTGATTGTGATAGTAATAAAAGGAAAAAGGTATAGTCTGACCAAGTGGGTCAAAACCATGCATTGCACTGTCCTATTGGGAGCTGGGTTTGAGTGCTGCTGTGAGGACTTATAGTTTGGGGACTAAGGGAGCAATTGTGCATCACTGGGGAGATGGACTCAGGGCAGTTGTCTGGTTTTCCAGCATTTCCTCATTGCCAATTAATAGAACAAAGGAGTTGGTTTTCAGAATGAACCAAGGAGTTGGTCTTTGTCTGCACTTTTGGCAAAAGAAAAATATAAATGGTGGAACTGATGTTGTCCAGAACAAATAAGGGTGAACCAAAGGATCCTGTTCAGCCATTGAAGATGTACCTCTTATTCATCTGAAGATGGGTACAGGATCAACAGCAAAGAAAGAAACACCTAAGACAAGCTGATTTTGGCTTGTTCTGTCTTGGGTATCTTTCCTGTTGTAAATAAAGACACTAGTGAATAATCAAATTCTTTCATGTTTTCACACTTGCAAATATGTTTTTGTTTCTTTAACAGGGCAAAAAGGATGTGTCCCAGATATTTAACAACATCTTGAGAAGACAAATTGGTACTCGAAGCCCTACTGTGGAATACATTAGTGCTCATCCACATATACTATTTATGCTTCTAAAAGGGTGGGTGTTCATTTTAATCTGTTTGATTTCCATTAAGCAGGATTGTCTGGAGCATGCTTGTATTGCATTTGATCTACCGTATGCTATGATTTTAAAAAAAAAGTAAGTGGATGAAATTTCAGCCTTAATTCCAGATTTCTTGGTTTTTGTTGTCTTGTTACTTCTTAAGCAGTCATTTGTATACATTTCAGTATCTGCATTATTTATTTGGCCATGATTTCTTGGCCAAATTCCATACTGGGGTAATTATATTCTGATTGCTTTCCCTCTCTATTTTCCATATAATACACTCTTCCATTCCTGCCCTAAACTGTTGTGTAGGATTGATGGGTGGAGTTAAGCAGCTGCTCAGTTCCCTTCACAGGTGATTGCATTTCAGCAGTGAATGAAATGATTTCTATAAACACTTGGCCAAATTCTGTACTACTGCGTGTTGTGTAGAGAAGCAAAAAAGTACAAGAAAGGGTAGTAGTGTCTGAAAGGCATGCTCTTCAGCCCCTTGTGACCACACAGAAATTCCTCCTCATGAACTTTGCATGGTTGTGGTTCTGAGAGTTTTGGACGGACATCAGAGAGGAGGATGGAATCAGGGAATATGTTCCTCTCAACAACCAGCAGATTTCCCAGTGCAGATCAATACAGAAGTTTATGCTGCTCTTTTCAGCATTAATTCTCCCTCTGGTTTCTGTCTGACAGAAGGGGTTAGTGCTCAGCTGCAGTTCAGTGGCCTCCAAGGTGAGCTATGCTGCCATGGAAGGGGACTGAGCAGCATTGCAGAGGGGATGTTAACTGCATTGATGCATGGGAATGCGTGAGTGTGAGACAAAACTTCTCTGAGGCTTCTGCTCTCTCTTCTTGGCCACAAATCTCTGCCCTTATGTTGAGAATCTCAGCTCTTCCATGGTTTGAAAGCTACTGTTTTCTGGTCACCCTTTCTTTTTTCTTTTCTGGTAGAGAGTGAATATAGGCCACGGTTTAAAAAGAGCTTTAGAATTGTTTTGGATGAAAGTTCCTACCTAAAAATAAGATGTTATATTGGTCAGTTAATAAATGCAATGAGTATGATTTATTGGTTAACCATATAACAGCAGTACTGTTAACTCCAGGCATTCAAAAATCATGAGAATGGATCCCCAAAATTGAGATTTGAGGGGTCTATAATTGCCTTTTTTGAGCCTTTAGGATTTTAATTTTCAAGCTTTTCTCTGCAACCAGGGATAGCAATTTACTGTTTACAAAAAAATGTAATCTGAGATTTTCATATAACATAGCTCCATGATCTGGGACTTTACGGAAAAATACCAAATATTACAAGACCCGCAATGAAATCATAAGAGCTGGCAACACTCTCACAGGTCTGATGATGATTTAAAAAAAAAAAAAAAAGAATTGGACTTTGGCTGTATTACTGGTGAGGGTTTTTGTTTTGTTCTGTTTTTTTAGATTTTTGCATAGTATGAGCCTGCTTCTATTGAAATTGGTGGTAAAATTCTGACTTCAATCGGAGGATTGGGCCTACTGTTTTTGATATTGGGTGGGGTGATAAATACAGAAACTGGGCCACTCATTGGTCTTAACATATCATTGGATTTAATAATTTAACTTTAATTGATCCTTAACTTTGAAACTGAGATTTGTTTTATATCTGTTAATCTGAGTCACTGAGGTGACAGATTTTTCAAAAGGATGCCAGGCAGCCAGCTATATGAATTTTTGTTGTTGCTGAATTTTAATAAATAAATGTCAAGCTACAGATTGTCTTTATTTTTTGAATACTAAATTTCAGAAAACTAGTCTTAATGATTATGCCAAATTGTTTCTCTATAAAACATTGGCATTTTGTTAAAATTAATAGCATTAAAATATATATAGTGGTTTTCCATGAAGTGAGGTATGAGGTCTGTTCACTTACTTGTACCAATACTGCATTTGTCTGCATAAATTTGGCATTTGCATGTGAGAATGTGACTTTCCTGCCAATTGTAATGATTGCATATACAAAAGAAGGTGTGCAAAAATATGCACAGATCTTGAGCATCACTTACAAAATGAGTTGGTTGGTAATAATTAAAATAAAATTCCCACAGGAAATACTTTACAGCTCACTTATATGGTTCGTTCCTTCATTTTGATACGTTAAAAGTACTGCCTGTTTAATGTTCATGGTCAAAGCCGGAGGTACCTTGCCTAGGAACATAGTGCTCAAATAAAAAGCTACGTTTTTGTTGCGTTGAGAGACTAGTCTTCAGAGATTTGTGTGAGGGATTTCTGTTCTCTGCTAGCTGTAGAAATCACTTCTCTGGCAGCTCTCCACAAGAGAACATAGGCAGTGAGAAAGTGAACACCTCCTACAAATGTGATTTGTGCTCAGCATAGATCCATATGGGTCAAATCCTACAGAAGGAGGTATTTGAAGACTATCTCTGCTTCTCCCCAACCCCAAATATTCCAGCCTGGTCTATTTATGCTGAAAAGTTACATCAGCATAGGTACGTCTCAAGAGATGTAGCTATGTTGACCTAAGCACTGGTGTAGACAGCACTAGATTAATGGATTAATTCTTCCATCAACCTAGCTACCGCCTCTCAAGAAGATGTATTAATTACAGCAATGGGAGAACCCCCTCCTGTTGCTGTAGTGAATGTCTACACCAATGCAGCTGCAGCGGTGTTTTTAAGTGTAGCATCAGTAGTAGTTGTTTGCAAACAGCTTCTGGGGCTAAAGATTCCTTCAATCTACCAACTGTTTTGCAGCACAGCTTCAAATGGCTATGAAGATATATGTATTGTTCCTTTAAATTTCTACTGGGCAAGATTCCAGACAGAAACTTGACTGTGAAGTAAAGAAGCAGAATAGCTTAAGAAATAATAATGTTTTTCTCATGCTAATTTAAGTTCCTTGCTCAGAGTTAGAGGAAAGCAACTCTTTCTGTGACCCTTTTGCCTTGTGGTATGACAGTGATATTAGCTCCTTTAATTACTGATTATGTAAATTTCATAACATTTGCTAATGATTAAGTAAAATATAAATATTTGTCTAATATCTGAGTCACATTTTTTTTACCATTTTTTCATACCTTTTCGTGAACTTTCTTTGCTGGACTCTTCTCTCTTCTCCTCTCCTCCTCCCTCCCCCCCCCTTTTGTTTGGCACATTGCCTGGTGTAGCAGTTCTGTAAAATAGTTTTGGATAGTGTCCCAGGCACTCTTTGGACTCTGTGGAAATAAATAGGGAAAAAAATAAAGATAATATGGAAGCTTGTAATGTATATTGTAGCATCAATGGGAATAGTACTATTCAGTGGGTGAACTGTGCCAAAATATTAATGTATCCCAGTCCTAGAGAGCATTATAAGAAAGAATTAAAGAATTCTATTGGACTGGTCCAAAACACTTACTTTTACAATATTATAACAGTATTTGGGGATTGCTGCTGCATGCTGTAACTTTTACATTCTCATCGTCATTGCAAATCCCAAAGGTACGTGGCCTCCTTGTAAATCAAGCATCACCTGAATTGATCTCTGGCAAGGTGGTCTAGCTGCACATTCAGCTTACGTCCATCACTAGTAATCTTCTTGCACCACCGTTTGTTGCACCTATGTGATCACTGGCCATGTAGCAATATTCCTTAGTATACTCACTTCGGAATTCGTTGATCTTCCATTGTAATAACATGGCCATACCAAGAAAGCTGCTGAAACTGAACCAGTGCTCATGGAGGTGGCTGCTGGGTTCGGCTTTGAAGATCCTCATTTCTGATCTTGTCCTGCTACTTGATATGGAACAACTGACAAAGACGATGACAATTGAAAATATCAATCCAATGTTCTTCAGACTTCCTCAGCACCACTTTCATACAGTGGAGTTGATATAACTGTGGTACCCGTAGATCCGCAGCTTCATAGCAAGCTTGATGTCACAACGTCCCCTCAGAAACTGCTGAAAGGCATGAAACATGACAGCAGCTGCCGCCATACAAGCATCTACATCATTTGAGTGTTCTCCAGTGCTGTCTGATATTCCCCAAATATTTGATATTTGCTACCTGCTCAAGATCGCCATCTAGACAGAGAGTACTGAGTTGTAATATGGTTCTGGGGGCTGCTTGATGGCAATGGCCAGGGACTAGTTTTATCCAGCTTAATTACCATACTGATGTGCGCTGCTTCTTTCCTGACCAGATCAGTCATCAGCTGCATTGAGTCACCCCACTGAGCCAACAAGACAATGTCACTGGTGTATTCAGGATCTCGAAGCAGAGTGTTGTTCAGCTCAATGACACCGACAGCTGTCTCCTGAAGATTATCCATCAGCCGAGCAGTACCAGTATTAAACAAAGATGGTGACAGAATGCAGTCTTGCTAAACTCCCGTGGAGATAGGAAACCATGCCATGTATCTGCCTTTGACTTAAACACAGCTTTCTGTTCTCTTATAGAGCTCTTCATGCTTTCTTTTGATTGATAGAACATTTTTATACAGGGAATCTTAATAAGGTGCCTTGAGCCTGTAATAGATTTGAGCAAACACCTGTCTGCATGGATCCAACTTCAGGGTTGGGTTCCAAATTCCACAACTTATAGTAAAAAGTTCCAGAGGGGTAGCCGTGTTAATCTGTATACAGCAAAAACAACGAGAGTCCTGTAGCACCTTAAAGACTAACAAATTTCTGCGGGCATAAGCTTTCGTGGGCTGCAACCCACCCAATTGTTACTGTTCACACATTCTCACCTTCTAATCAACGATTGTGAATAGGCTTCATCTACCCTAACTGAATTGACTTTGTTAGAACTTGCCCTCCCCATTGTTTTGTTTCTTATCCTTGGATGTATATATACCTCCTATCTGTGGTTCGCACTTCATGGATCTGACGAAGTGGGTTGCAGCCCATGAAAGCTTATGCCTGCAGAAATGTTAGTCTTTAAGGTGCTACAGGACTCTCGTTGTTTTAATTTATAGTAAGCGTCTAAAGCAGGGGAAGGGCACCATACTTGCAATTGTTGCATGCAGACAGTCTTTTGTGCCCATGTGCAATATATTGCAAGATTGGGCTTATGTGGTTAACTTTAGATACCCATATCTGAAAATTTAGCCCCGTATTTTCTCTTATCACTTTTCTTTATTGGTTATGAATTTTCTTGTGAATATAATATAATATTTCAATACAAAATTCATTTAAAACAGGAAGGAAAATTGAAACAAAACCAAAGTAATGCCACAAGTATTCTCTCTCTGTTATCTCCCTGAATTTGGCCATGTCTGTTATAAAATTATAGGATGCTATCTATGATATAAATCCTGATTTGACTTATTTTTAAAATAAAATGTATGTTTTACACACAATTGTAGAGAAAACAGCACAGAACTATCATGAAGGCAAGTCATTGTTTGCATAGTATTGGATGAAAAATTTCTACTGCCACCTGACAGTCAGTTCCCAGCAGCAACAACAAAAGGTCACTTTTTTCACTGCATAATGTGAGCTCTGTTGTTAAGTGGAAAGATTCTTTAATAAGATTTCCCTCTCAGCATTTCCTGTGTAATACTGCAGTGGCACTGCCAGATTGAGATACTATTATTATCTCTGGTACTCATTTTACTTCTCAATTTATCCCTCCCAAGTTGTCAGCCTCACAAAAAGATTCAGCAAACAGTTCACTGGTTTTTTTTGTGTGTGTGTGCATGTATGTGTGCATGTTTGTATAAAATATAAAAAGAATAGGATAATTGACTTCCTGCTGCCAAGGGGACTAACTTTAATGGTCTCGTATTTTCACTTTATGGAGGCTCGATGTGATTTGTGGTGTGAATGTTGCTTTTGGTATGTAAGGTAGCAAATATTCTTGGACCAAATTAATCATGGATGTCCATTGGAATCCATTGCATTCAGAGTGTTAGACCAGGAATGAATTCAGTCCCCTGTGATGTAAAATGACTTATAACTCTGTACTAGAGAAGAATTACAGCAGACTTCACTTCAGGTGCTAAAATGGCATTCTGTACATGAAAGTAATCAGAGTTCAAAATCTCCATGGGATACCTTGCTAGACTGTTTCTGTCCTGTACTCTATTGCTGTCTCCTTTCTGAATAGGGATAATATCTTTACTATTACAGCACCACTAAAAGCTTGATCCTGTGCTCATTAAAATCAAAAGCACCACTCCCATTGAGTTCATTGGTGTAGAATAAAGCCTGAGAAACCAAGGGGGATGTGGCAATTTGTCAAGAATTCTCTTTTTGTGCCCCCACTCCCCTGCCATCCCCCTCTCCCCCGCCCCCCAATCTTGATGCCCTGCTTGTCTCTTTCTTCCAGCCCTATCTCTATGCTTTCTGCTATCCTGCCCCCACTGTGCCAAATGACCTCTATTCTCATTTAAGTCTCTCTTTGGCTTGCTGATTTCGCAGTGCCCACAAAAATGAGTTGTAAATAATAATAAAAAAAATTATTTTTTCTCTTGGGTTTCTCAGTGCATCCTGTGTTCAGTGTCTGACCTTTAGGTTGTAAGTTCTTCAAAGCAGGTAGGATCTTCATTTTGTGTCCTTACACCAGTGAGCACATTGTCAGCACACCATAATTAATAATCATCACTAACAATGCTGTATTAGCATCTGGTAATGGATTGCTTTCCCTCCTGGTTTTCTGTTAAATTCCACATAATCAGTGGCTCTGAATGGAGCAGGTGGTGCAGACAAAGTGCTAAATATGGCCAGACCGCTGGTAATCTTCTTTCAGGTATGTTCAAGGAGCCAAGTCCAACTTGCCTTACTTATGTATCTCCTGGCAATTCTGGATAATGAAGCGTTTGATTGAACGGTTCTATTGTGTTTACTTACTATGATACTTGTGTTTTTGGAAGTGTATTGTGTTTGAAAAAAATGTAAATTATTTATATTCCAACCAAAATATTCCTCAGCCCTGCCATTAAATATTTCCTGGCCACACTCCTAGGAGTGACTCTGCCTCTTCTGTTTGAAAATGTACTAATGTGACCTGATGCAGTAGAGAAGAGGAAACTCTTAAATGAAAACATCTGTGAACATTTGCTATATATAGAGTCATATGTTTAGGTTCTAGATGGCCCCGAAAATGATAGAGAGAATGCTTGATTGTCATCAGCTGCTTGGGATTTATTTTACTTTGAGGCAAGGGGAGCTTGTTTTTAATCAATAATTCATTTTTCACTAGGCCAGTTATTGTAGTCGTCATGTTGAAATATGCAGCCTTAGTATGCTCTGGAAACACTACAGTTCTTTTTACCTTGTAAGCTGGTGGTGAGTTTGAAAAGCCCTCTCACTTACAGCACAGATGGCAGTCTATTTGCCTTATTTTTTTAGCCTGACAGTAGACATTAATTCTGTAGAGAAACAGAAAGGCGAATAAGCTTTGGATAACAGGCAATTTTGATATGCTGTAATCACCCCATTGAAGCAGAGTTTCCTCTGTCCATTTGAGCCCTGTCACTTTCAGCTAAATGAACATTGTTAAAACATGTTCATTTTATAGTCATTTTATATGTTGTTATGGAGGAAGGGGTTGTTTGGTTTTTTGGTTGGCTAAATCACATCCATTTTTGTTTTGAAACCTTGCACGTTTTATTTCGGTGTGCATTTTTACTTACAGGAGCTACAATGTGTTATGTAGGAATTAGAGAGAGGTGACTCTCCCCGTTTTATGTGCGCTCGCTGCTGTACAATACGGTATCTTTGCCCATAAGGTGATTACAATCTGAGGGCCAAATACTGGTCTCCTGAACAAAGCCCAGGAATTCTCCACAGAGACTGGGATGAACAAAATTCTCCTCAAACTCCCAGGCTGCAGAAAATGTCATCAGAACTGCATAGAGACAGACACTGGAGTGGCTGCTTGGATAAACACTCCTCCTTTGTTTGTTAGACATTAGCGCTCCAGCAGGGTCTTTTGTATGGCAGAGTAGAGAGGGATTTGGGGCAGAGGCAAAAGCATGGTCCATGAGGCTGTATATATTTTACCTATAAAAGTTAAGGGCTTCTGAATACTGTATTTTATTTACACACTTGATTTCAAAATGGTGAAAGAATTCTGTTCAAAATTTTCAAACACTCCCAAAAACCACCATTTGGCAGAGGCCAAGCATAAAAATTTCAATGGAAATGTAAATATTTCAAAAATTTTAGTACATGAAATGAAAACTATTAGCAGCCTTAACTATATAGCTGATATTTCTTAAGTAGGGGTCGAAGCCATGAAGATCGGATCCAGTGTTCTGTTTTAGGACCTTCTACTACAGTGGCTCTCAACTTTTCCTGGTTACTTGTACTCCTTTCAGGAGTCTGATTTGTCTTGCCTACCCCAAAGTTTCACCTCACTTAAAAGCTACTTGCTTACAAAATCAGACATAAAGATACAGAAGTGTCACAGCACACTATTACTATTAGTGTATAGAAGGCAGTATAAACAAGTCATTGTCTGTGAAATTTTAGTTTATACTGACTTCACTAGTGATTTTTATGTAGCCTGTTGTAAAATTAGACAAATATCTTGGTGAGTTGATGTACCCCATGGAAGACCTCTGTGTACCCCCAGGGGTACCACTGTTCTCCGTGTTTTGTTTTTGTTGATAGATACATCTTATATGCAGTAGACAATTGCCCATCTATGCTTAAAATAACCCTCTTTGTCTTGTGCTTTTTCATACTCTAGATACGAAGCACCACATATTGCCTTACGTTGTGGAATTATGCTGAGAGAATGTATCCGCCATGAGCCACTTGCCAAAATTATCCTTTTCTCAGAACAGTTCAGAGACTTTTTCAAATATGTGGAAATGTCAACATTTGACATCGCTTCTGATGCCTTTGCTACATTTAAGGTAAATTATTTGATGTCTTTGGGAACTTTACAATGTTGGGTTTAAAACAACACTCCTCCCTCACTGGTTTTAGATTGTTGGATGTGGTATAGTACACAGGGATTGGGTTTTTCTTTCTAGTAGACTGTTTTCGTTACTGTTAGACAGAGAGGACTAAATTAATCCCTTGCCTGATTGTGACTGGATTTGCAACCGGGATAGGAGTCAATCCAGTGTCTTTAATTTAATCCAGATTTCTATTTCTTTGATGTCCTTCATCTGGACATCCAAAGGCATTTTGTATAACCGTTTAAAACTAAAATTAGCCATGCGTCACATATAATGCCTTTAAAAAAACAAAATAATTTATCCCATATATTATTTTTTAAAGTCACGCATCATGTTCCTTACTGCTCTGAATTTGATCCTTACACACCACACTGCCTGGCAATAGTTAGTAGATAGGACAGCTTTCCTCATAAATTAATTTTAAAATATTGGCGGTTATAGTACTACAGCCCAATCCTGTGTGGTACTCATTGCCTTCTCCATGGGGATCTCTGGGCTTGGAACACCAAGCAGGTTCAGATTCTAAGGTTTTGATCCCTGCAGTTTCTTGCATGCAGACAGACTGCTGCACCCACACAGAACCCTAATGAAGTCACTGGGACTTTGCATGAGTGCAGCAGTCTGTAACATACAATGAATTTCAGGATTATGGCCTAAGAGAGTAATTGCTAGGCAGACTCAAGTGACCTTGTACTTAGATAATTTAAAACCGAGAATGATTGCTTTGAAGTTCAAGAATCTGAGGTTGCAGCAGCCTTTGGGTGTTTTTTCTTTAGAAGCAGAGTTAGGCAAATATTTAAAATAAATTCCATTAATATTTGTGTGAATAGTTAAATGAACTACCTTTGTTCACAATCCTTTATTTTATTTATTTATGTATCCAGATTTAAGTACAACTTAAAGGAACTCCTGTCTGGGCTCTAGGTGCCCTTAATGCTACATTTAAAATAATTACAAAGCCAAAACAATAGCATGCTTTTTGGAGCACATTTTAGAAATTGATTGTTACATTGATCCAACCACAAAACAGATGCAATTCATATGACTGATGTGACCAGTCACAATGCAGCAACACAATTCAAATAGCAAGCTACAAACTCAACAAAATCAATGACAATTTTGTTGAATAATTTTGATTTGAGAAAGTCACAAATTTTATTCATTAATCTGTGCACAGACGTTCTACAAACTGAGAAGGGGCGAGGACCTTCCCCCACCTTGAGAGGCCCATGTAAGGGCCAGATATAACTGCTGTATCTTCACTGCTTCCATATTCTAGGAGGAGCAGGGAGGTGAGAGGGAAGTGGAATCAAGGCCCTTCTCCAATTCTCTGCACCATTCTATGGAGTGGGCCAGGCACACAGAGGAAAAAAATGGCAAGCCACACCTTCTAAAGGGGTGTAATAGTGGTTGTGTTTCCCCTATATACTGGATCGCTCAAGGAGATATTCTGCCTCTGTGACACAAAATAGCTCCAAATGGTCTCCCTGGGGAGGTGTGGCCACACGCCACTTCTTACTATAAGCTGTGTGTAAATGGCACAATCTAGTTCATAATTACTGCATCTGGGAACTGAGTGCTCATATTATATAAGGAAGTTTATCATCACTAAATCCTTGTGACTAATGCCTCTTCTCAGATGAATAATGTAAATCTTAACCAATAGAAAAGACATTGCCTCATATTTGAAACAGCAGTAAAAACAGACGGGAAGAATGACCGCTGGACACCTTCAATCTAGGCTCTGTGACTGCAACAGGGTAACAGAAGTTTGTGCAGAAAAATAATATCAATCCCATAATAAAGCAGAGTATGCCAGCTTCACCCCAAACAAAATGCACTCATTCCACTCCCAAAAGGGGTGGCATGGATGAATGTATTTGAAAAAACCGAGCTCTTATTTTGCTTAACCGTCCTGGACTAATGGCTGACCTGATGATTACCACTCCCAAAGATATGCTAGAGGATTGGCAGGATAGGTAGTTGAACAAGGTCCATGCCCTAAGGACTTTAAAAAGTAGATTTTAGACACTGCACAAGTGAGGACAAGAACAAATGAGGGAAAGCTTAACATATCTCCCCTCTGATTGACATCTGCCACTTGGCTTAATGTCCGTTTCTCATCAGATCACTATGGTAACATCTACTAATATTTTCCAATCAGTCAGCTGTTTCATCTGACCTACTTTGCCTAAATCTTTCTTCTAAGCAATTGCCTCCCACAGCTTGTCTTGGTTTTGCAGTGTCAGTTATGAGCTCTGATAGCAGCATTTGGAAGACTCATTGGAAAGCAGTGCCTTCTCCACTAAATATTTTTTGGGACCTTCCAAAACAAGGTTTTTGCTGGCTTTGACAGGCATGGCATCTGGGATTTCCATGTTCCTGAAATGGTTGTGAAGTAGGAGATGTTGTGTTATTTCACGCTGCCTGTTACTCAGTTTAGAGAGACAAGATGGGTGAGATAATATCTTCTATTGGACCGACTTCCATTAGTGACCAAGACAAGCTTTCAAGCTACACAGAGCTCATCTTCATGTATGGGAAAGATATTACACTATCATCAGCTCTCCCATACTAGCATCAACTTTGTGGATACCACTATTGGCTTCAACAATGGAACTCTACCACACCTACCTTCATAGATTCAGTAACCACCTCAAACACACCAAGAAATCTATTATCTAGAGCCAGGCATTCAGATATCACAGAATATGCTCCAAGGAGAATGTCCGGGATAGACATCTAACACACACAAAACCACCTTCACAAAACAAGGACGCTCTGCCAGACAAGTGGAACTGGCCACTCAAATACCCTAGAGATCCTGCTTCAGTACAGAAATAAAACCCGCTCAGATTGCACACCTGCCACCCCACACTGGAACCCATACAGGGTATCCTCAAACAACTACAATCCATGCTTGATGGAAATCCCATCCTGAAAGAAATCTTTCCTGAGACCTCCTCTTTTGGCCTTCAAACAACCTCTCCAAGCCCACCCTCTGAAGCAAGCTCTCTACTACAGATCAGGACCCACCAACTCAAAGTGGCACCGGAGCCTGCCGAACAACAGATGCAAAACTTGCAGACATATTGCCACTGCTACAATGATCAACACTCCCCACAACACACGTTTCAAGATCCATGGGTCCTACACATGCCTATTGCAACAAGTGGTTTAGCTCATCCAGGGCACTAAATGTCCCAATAACAGCTATGTGGGTGAAACCAGACAATCACTACACCCTTGAATGAACTCAAACAGGAAAATGATAAAAGACAAAAACACCATCACCTGTGTAGCTTGAAAGCTTATCCTGGGACCGAAACAGTTACAACACAGTATGTCTCTCTCGCCAACAGATGTTGGTCCAATAAAAGATATCATTTCACCCATCTTGTCTCGCTAATATCCTGGGACTGAAACAGCTATAACACTGCATGTTTCTTTGTCAAATATATCTATTTATTTTTTTCATTATTTTTTTGGGGACTTGCATTGATTAGCTGCTTCCTCAGAGGGTCTTTGAGTTTCTTTCTTCCTTCTACTTGTTTTGTTGTTTTCATCTTTTGCTGATGCACTGATGCTTTTTGTTGGACAGAATTTACCAAATAAGGGCCTGATCCGGCAAGGCTTCTAAGCACAGAACTCTCATTTAAATCACAAAGGGCTTGTGGGCTCAGTCCCTAAAACATGTTAATGATTGTTGACTGCAGTTGATGCTGTTGAAAAGTTCAGGTCCTGGCAGACTCTGCAAGTTCTTGTTGGCCGGGACAAGACATTGTAAAGGAGAGTCCTAGCAGAAACCTACAAACTCTGCAGGATCTAAAGAGCCTGCAAGAAGTCCTTTGCTCACTGTCCACTGATAGCAAACGTACTCAGTAAGAATCTTGGCTGCCAAGTAATTCAGAGATTAGTCTTAATGTATGTTGCCATCTCAAAAGGATGGAGAACTTGCACAAGTTGCTGTAATGTGCATTGTAGATGAGAATACTTGGACAGTGTAGTCCTCTTAAAAAAAGATCTGGTAGATCCAGCAATACTCTGTAGGAGTCTGCAAACTTACAGCCAATGCCCATTTAGTATATTTTTAGAGGAAATATAAGAATCCCTGAAGAAGGCCCCAGCTTCTTCAGTCACACATCACTCATCCCCATAACAGAGGGTTTCACATGTTCAATTTCTCCACTGTTTTGTCCACAAAAGGTTCCCTTTGTTCCTAGTTCTTCAATGGTATTTCCAACCATTTAAAAAAAAAGTGGGGGAGGGAGAGAAAAAAGTAACTTAGTGTGCTAGGGCATGCAACAAAACACCTTTGAGCTGTATTAGGGACTGCAGGCTGCTTTGCTTCCAGTGTGTAACCAGTGGATCCATGTAACTTGAAAACATTTCCAATCCAGCCTAACTGGATCAAAGGTGTCACATGCACCTTTACTGGTCACACAGTCCTTGGACTGCAGTACAGAGATTCAGTACATTTTAACTGATGGCTCTATAAACTTGTAGTTCATGAGACTAGTTCAGAATAGAGAAATACGCTGGGGAAAATAATTACCCTGTGATTACACAGTACTTACCATGTACGTCTATATTTACTTTGTGTGTTATGTGAGGAATATGGAATGTGTAAAATAGAGGAATTCTTACAATATCGTGGGTGTCGTTTGTCTCATTTTACCTCAGTATTTTTCTACTCTTTTCCTGAATGTTGTTAATACTTCACAATGTACATTTGTAGCAGTGCACGAAAAAACTCTCTTCCCGACTTTCTGAAAATGGGAATAGTGCTACATCTTACATTATGTGAAGTTTTTAAGATAAAGGTCAAGATGGCAAATTAACTTAATAGGGGAACAACGCTTGGCTTCTAGATTGGATTTAGATGTGGGGGAGGAGAGGAGAAGCAGCAAGCATGGATGGGGGAGTCGAGCAGTGACAGGGAAGGTTAGATGGTAATGGCACACAGAGGTCAGGAGAAGGGTGATGAGGGGCAACATGAGGGCTAGCTGTAGCAACCACTGTGACAAGTAGAAATCAGTGTTGCTAATTCACAATATTATTGAGAGACGTGATATTTGTAGGTTTTTTTAAGTCCTGGCTCCTGATTTCTTGTGATTATGTGAGAATTTCTGCTTTCATTTATATAAAAAAAAAAGTATTTAGCCTTTGTTCTCAGAAAAAATCTTGAAAACATGAGCACTCTAAAGCAGTGGTTCTCAACCCATGGCCCAAAAATGGCCCGTGGTGTCTTTCAAAGTGCCCTGCCACTCCCTTCCCACTGGCCGCTGCCTAAGGACCCAGGCAGAGTGCGTTGCCATGGGGCTACATGACCGGTGCAGGCTCCTTGCTGCAACCAAGGGGATGGGATATCCGTGCTCTCCTCCCTCTGGCTGTAGCAGGGAGCACGGCAAAGTGCTCTGCCTGGGTCCATAGGCGCTGGGTCCCTTCTGGAGCCAGAGGGTGGTGAGCACTGATCTCCCGTCCCCCTGGCTGCAGAAGGGAACCACTGCCTAGGGATGCAGGTGGAGTGCATGGGGCTACGGGATGCATGCGGTCCCCCTGCTGCTGCCAGGGGGACGGGAGATCAGCAAGGAAGCTGCCTCCTTGTTGAACTCCTTCCGTCTGGCTGCGGTGGGGGAGAGGAACTGTTGGCAGAGACTGGTGGCCCTTCAGGGTTCTAAAAATGATATCTGTGGCCCTCAAGCCAAAAAGGTTGGGAACTACTGCTCTAAAGGCTCAAAAGGCAACTAAAAAGAGCCCCAAATTATTTTTAGAGAGTCTTGTGACTTTTAAGCCATTTTTATGATTTTGGTGGGTTTTACTTTTGAACACTTGGGGGGATAGCAATACTGAGAAATTGGAGAGATAGGCCAAGGGGAGAGAGACTGGAGAGCAGGAGGTTAGATCAAATCATTTCACCGTGGACTGAAGCACTGCAACCCTTTTATTTGCTTGTGGCAAAGGGATTAAATATCCCACAAAGCAAAAGGAGGGGCTTAGCTGGTATTTGCTCACCTAGCCTCCTGTTAAATCTGCCTCTAATGAGGGGCTGAAGTGGACTAAATACAACATGCAGAATTAAATTCTATAATCTGTGGCTGCTGTTCAGGACAGATCCTGATGTAGCACTGCATGCTGGGACCTGCAGTCTCTACAGGCCATATCTCCATGTTAAAGAGGATGTTTGCTGCATTGTGCTTTAATTTATGCAATGTATATGTGACTGTAATGATCCTTCCAATAGCCAGTGTAGTCCTTGAACAAAATTTGGGTGCCGGTTAGGTTTAACACATAGGAACAGTTTGATTATTCTCTGTCAAAATCACCTAATCTGGGCGAAAATCTTTGCAATGAGAGATTCTTCTAAATATAGATACGGCTCTTTTTTTCCTTTTTCTCTTATCAGTAGGCTTTTGCTGTCATAGAAACAAGTTATTTTTTCCTCTCAAAGAGCTAATTAGAAACATGATGAGAGAAATCTCAGCAATAATTAGAAGAAACTCTATTAGAAAGTTCAGCTCACTAATTCAAGTCACATCCCAAAACCTGGTCTTAATTTTTACTGTCATCCTTGAAATATTGTCAGGTAAAATTTGCTTAATTGGAGTGATCTCTTGTTCTCACATGGTCAGTGAGGCCAGATTTCCAATACAAACCAGCTCCAGTAAGCAATAAAAAAAAGACTTGAAGTTGTTATCTCCAGCTAATATCATGATACTAGAAGTAGTACATAAATATATGTAGAAAGTCACATTAAAATATGTACAGCAGCATTATTTTTCAAGGATGTGCACATGACTTAGCGTGACTTGATAGCAAGTGTGGAATAATCAGTAATAGGTGCCTATATAAGAAAAAGCCCCAAATATTGGGACTATCCTAGTAAAATCAGGACATCTGGTCACCCTAACATGACTCAAGTTTTTAATGGTCAGTGACCCCTCTGTGTTCAAAGAAGAAGTGTCTCTTGGTCAGGCATGGGGATAGGAGTAAGATTTCCTGGATTCTATTTCCAGATCGGACATTAATTTACTGTGGAAGAAATTCACATCCTTTGTGCAATACCAGAGCAATCAGGCTTTGAGCAAGAGAACAATATGGGTGGGGGTGAGTAATAGAATCTCCCTTTCCCCTAACCACAAGGCAGGGCATGGGAGAAAGCACTTTTGAGCCATATTAGGGACTGCTGATTGCTGGACCCCCATGTGTAACCAGTGGACCCATGTAGCTCATGGACCCACCAGCTGTAGAACTCACTGCCTTAAGATATTTATTATTGAGGCTGAGAGCACGGCAGAATTTAAAAATCAGATTATATGACTGTATGAATAGTAACCTCCACAGATGCATTAAATAGATGAAAAAATTATATGAACATATACCTTCTTAGCTCAGGGCATAAGTCAGCCACTAACTGCCTGCAGTAAGAAGAAACTTTTCCTCTGTGAGCAGGTTACTCGATAATTGTCCATTATGGGATTTTTTCCCCCCTTTCTCTGAAGCATATGGTATTGGCCAGTGTCAGAGACATGGCACTGGATTAGATTAACATTGGTTGATCCTGGTATCACTCTTTTGTTGGAATAGCAATCAATAAGTGATGTGAAAGCAACAGGAATTGTAAAACATATAGCTACCTTGATTTCTAAGATTGTAAAAACAAGCATTACTGTTTTTTTATTCAGTGGATTACTGTACCTTTGATCTGGGTTTTGCCACCCCCTTGTTGGGTTGTATAATGTAACCATATGCATGTCTGATGCAGAGAAGAAAGCCTCATCTGTTGCCTGCTCCAGGGAAGGGTTTAATTAAATTTGCTTTAATATCTCAGGATATTTATAGTAGGAAAATATTGGAATTTTTTATGATATTAAAATGTACTTTTTAATTAAATTCAGCCAGGTGCACAGCAGAGGGGAATTGAGCTGCCAAGCAATGCAAGGGGAATAGGGAAAATGGACTTGCATTTAGAGCCTAATCTGCTGTGGAGGTACCAGGAGCAGCTGGGAGGTGGGAAGGGTGCTGGTAAAACGTTGCTGCACCGCTGTGTCTTGTGATTTTCTATGAATAAAAATAAAACTAATTTTGGACTATATGCAGTTTGTTGGACACAGTGAAAAATGCTATGCTTGGTTGCCAAGTGCCCTGCATATGAAGCTGGCTGAAGTCCACTCAGCTAATTAACCTGAATTCATCGCAGCCCTGCTGAATAAAAGAATATATTAACTACATAGTATCCCTGTTTTTATAGCAATCATGTTTATGAAGACCTCGTCTTCCCCCTTCAAAATAGCTGATAAATACAAATCCTTTAAATACTAATCCTTTCAATATAATTAATTGTAAAACAAATTAAAACTGCAAAGCCATCTGATTAAATATAATTTTTGGAACTATTGAGAACAACTCTGTGAAAAGACAGTTGCACCTGCCTCAACTTCTGACAGTGAGTAACAAACTGTTAAAAGAAGACAGATCTTTTAAAGCAAAAGATATAGGGACTGATTCAAAGCTCTTTCTGTTCAAGTCAACAGACTCTCATTGACTTCAATGGACTTTAGATCAGGCTTTTGTTGCATTTCAGTGTATTGAAAAGATTAGTAGGACAAGAATTTTGAAATTTGGGTTTCTCAAGTTGGCCACATAAATCCATATTTAGACACCTAAATAAGTGGCCTGATTTTCAGAGGTGCCAAGTATCTTCAGTTCCCATAACTTCAGTAGGAAAGGTGGGTGATCAGCCTGTATGAAAATCAGGCTATTTTAATTTTTTTCCTTAGGTATCTAAATATGGATTTAAGTGGCTAACTTTTAGGCACCCAAATTTGAAAAAATTGGCCTAGATCAACTTACTAGATGAGGAGCTTGATTCTCTTCTGCACACCTGTGGAAAGTACTGTAACTCCTTCAAAGGCAATAGGGTTACACTATTTAAAACTGCCTGAGAAGAGAGTCAGGTCAGAGGGGGGCCCAAACTCTGTGATCCCAAGGGCCACACTGGCATTTGCCAGGTGCCAGAGGACTGCACCTACATCTTGAGCCAGAGAGATGTTTAGCAACATAAACTCATTGAAATCTATGGGCCTGGTCTTCACCTCTTAACTCTGAATAGAAATTGTGGTACTTAAAACCTCTTAAGGTTCAAACTTCTACTTGCATAGAAATGTATTTTTAAATAAATAAATGTACACAGCCCCAATTGTTTCCGCTGTAATCAATTAATTTAAATTGCCTTTTTGCATCCCTAAGCAACAAAAATCTGCAGTTAATCAATTTTATCATCGCTTTGCAGCTAGAGGGAGAGGGAGCAGCTGTGGAGTACGTTTTAGGTTTCATGGGTCAGATTTGGTCTACAGTCTGGATGTCCCTGCACTATACTTTGTATTCTGAAAGATAGGTTCTATAAATGTAAAATAACTCCAACTTATATTTGGCATGTTAAAAATTAATATATGCACATGTGCCCACAGACCATAGGATGGGTGCAAAAAATCTATGAAGATACATGTTGTAGTGTTTTCTAAATTTAGTATCCATTTTGTTTTTACTCACTGAATGAGTAAACATGAAATAGCAACTGATATTAAATGGTGCCCAATCACTCTATCTATTCTTTTGTTGAGATAATGCTGAAAATTATTGTAAAGGGGAAGAGCTGCTTTAAAATGTTCCCCAAACCATTACAACTAAACATTAAAGGGATGATCAAACTAGTGCAAAAAAAAAAGGTGGTCGAGTTTCAAAATGCTTCAGCTAGAGTGATTTAATTTTTCCCTGATGGTTTCTTTTCTAGGACTTGCTAACGAGACACAAATTGTTGGTAGCTGATTTCCTAGAACAAAATTATGATACAGTAAGTACAAACAATTTCCAACTTTACTAAGAAGTGTTCTCATATGTGTTCCTGCAAACATTATTGTGAGGAATCTATCCTCACTTGGATCTGGAGACCTTTTGCAGGGGCATTTCTGCTCCACTCAGAGGGGGGAAAAGTGGATCTTCTTGATTCTTTGTGCCAATTAAAGCTGTTTGTTCAACAGCAGAGCTCATCTATTTCCCAGACAAGGGATTCAATTGGGATAGCAGCAGTGGGACTTCAGGGAAGGTGCCTGTGCTTCACCAGCCAGTTGAACCGGACTTTCCAATCTGCTCATAAACAACAAGAGCATGTGCAGCTGATGGCTACATGCCCCACCTAAAACTTTTATTTAGAACCAAGAATCACATCCTCTCAGCCAAAATAATCAGTTTTACCAAGGGAGACTCCTCAGCCATCTAGAGAAATAATGCTTGTATCCTGTTTCCAGGCCTCCAGATTTCTAGTACAACTCCACATCAAAAGCAAACCTTGTTTGGAATGCTGAACAGTGGAGGGGAAGAGTCTATTCTCACCTCATTGCACACAACATAATTACATTAACACTAATAGGAGCTACACGTGTGCACACACATTAGACCAATTTTATTTTTAAAATACTTACCTTTTTGCTACAGTTTGGTGCCACCTACTCAGTGCTAGGGAATGGCTAGTGATCGTTCATGCCCCAGTAATACTTCAGGATAGAGGACAAGAGTTACTAGAACTTATATTAGTTTTACTGGAAATCATCTCTGTAAATCCCAAAGGATTGAGACGTGAATATACCTCTTATCATCCTAAGTAAATTAGTCTATATGTGTGTTGCCATTTCACTTTGAGTTAAAATATCTCTGAAAATCAAGTGTAGGTCAAAAAAATTCTATTGGAATCAACTGAAATTGGGGTGATATGGATGGTGGAATTTGACTGAAGGTTAGGTTGCCATGTTACCTTAAATGCTATGGCATGTTGAGCTGCATTAGTAAGAACATTGCCAGCAGATCGAGAAAAGTGATTATTCCCCTCTATCTGGCGCTGGTGAGGCCTCATTTGGAGTACTGTGTCCAGTTTTGGGCACCCCACTACAGAAAGGATGTGGACAAATTGGAAAGAATCCAGTGGAGGGCAACAAAAATTATTAGGGTGCTGGAGCACATGACTTATGAGGAGAGGCTTAGGGAACTAGGCTTGTTTAGTCTGCAGAAGAGAAGAATGAGGGGGAATTTGATAGCAGCCTTTAACTACCTGAAAGGGGGTTCCAGGGAGGATGGAGCTAGGCTGTTCTCATTGGTAGTAGATGACAGAACTAGGAGCAATGGTCTCAAGTTGCAGTGGGGAAGGTCTAGGTTGGATATTAGGAAAAACTTTTTCACTAGGAGGGTGGTGAAGCACTTGGATTACCTAGGGAGGTGGTGGAATCTCCATCCTTAGAGGTTTTTAAGGTGCAGCTTGACAAAGCCCTGACTGGGATGGTTTAGTTGGGGTTGGTCCTGCTTTGAGCAGGGGGTTGGACTAGATGACCTCCTGAAGTCCCTTTCAACCCTAGTCTTCTGTGTTCTTAAACCAAAGATTATTTCTTTCATCATAATTATCCAAAAGGCTAAATTAAGACTTCAAGCTTACGTACTGATGAGTGAAACACAATGTGATTCAAACAATTTTTACATCTTCACTTATTTTCTTTATCTCTGTACTAAGTCATTGTGGTAAAATGAGTCTGTCCTGAGTTTGTTCAGCGTTGATGCAAGTATACTCAGTGGAGAATAATGTTCTTCAAATGACACCCAGTCAACAAACAAAAATCTTTTTTAATGGCTAGATGGTTTGAACATGCATCAGTCTATCACTGGTACCTCTTTGAATAAGATACCTGGATCCCAATCCTTCAAGACTCAAAGCATAATCAATTCCTATTGGGTCTGAAGCCAGAACATCTATACTGCCATTTGTGTGCCTAGAGCACAAGCCCAAGTCAATTGACCTCCTGCTGCTGTACAGACATATCCTTTATATCCTAAACCATAAAGGACAGATTGTGCCCTGACATCAGTGTGTGTTGGGTATACACGTCTGAGGGCAGATTTGCTTCTGAGAATGAACAGTTTGTGGCAGTGCTGACAAATGCCCACTATTGGTATGGAGTGAGGCATGAATTAAGTATCATTCCATGTTCATTCTTTGAGTGATGGGACAGCCAGGGAATGGGTTCCTTGACACGGCATCCTTTCATTTTAACAAAAATCTTTTTGCTTATTCTTTTTAATTGCAACGATACGAACAAGTTAACGTTAGCTCCAAATAAGACGCATCAAATTTGTTTGCATACACAACCAAGCAAAAATTGATATTTCAACATGAGAAAGATCAACCAGGCCATGAGGAAATTGTGACCGTCAAAGTGTCACCGTCACCATTTAAGCCTGGTTAATGATGATAAACTATTTTCCAAGGTGCTGTTCATTTTAACAAAATGTTTATCTGCAACATACACTTTGGCCATTAAGGCATTTGAGTGTAATGTTCAACTTGCATTACATGGTGTGGTCTAGTGGTTAAAGCAGTGGACTGTAGATCAGGAATCTTGTATATTATTTTCTTAACTGCTGTTAATGCTGGATGAACTTGGGCAAGTCACTTAAAACCTCTGCACTGAGAATTATCTGAGCAGATGCCTGCATGGAGCCCTGACTTTAATGGGGCTCTGTGCAAGCACAGGGTACCCACCCACCTCATTCTTGGTGCATGATTGGAATCTTAGGGCATGTCTGTATGATTTTATTCATGAAGATTTGGCCCATTACATTTTAAAAAATTAAATGTTTAAAAAAATGAAAGTATGCAAGCACTATCCAAAATCATTACCGTTCCCTCTCATTCTAACCACTTTGTATAATGTCATGTTGAATCTTTCACCTAATTCATAATCCTTTTCAGCATTGATGTCTGTCTGTTTGTAAGTCACCATGCCCACCTATGGCTCTGTCTCCATTCAATGAACAAGAACTGCAAAATGTCTTAGCATAAGACACCTGGATAGTGCTTACTGGAACTTGGGAAGTCTTCGGAACCTCACCTGTAATATATTCAGAGGAGGCATTATAAACATTGCATGACTCAATGACATTTCTCTGTGTCTCATGCTGTGTTTGCAGTGCCCTCATTTTGATCTTTAAGCCTCCAAGATATAGGGAATAGTAACAACAATGAGGACAACAGAAGTGAAATGAAAGGAAAATTGGCAAGTTAGATGCATGCATCAAAACCTGCTAAAAATAGCAATTTCATGCTCAACAAGCCATTCTTCCACCACCCTTCTGTGTTTGTCTTTTCAAGGACGTATATGGCACTCTACTTATATAACCCTATATTGGTATAACAGTTAATTCAGACAATCTCTGGTTAGTAATGTTATATTTGTGTGTTCTATTTTGGCAGCAAATTCATAATCTTGTGTAAGAAGCTTGCATAAGGTGTGAATCACAAGGGCACTAAGCTCCCGATTCTCTGGTGCATTCACATGCACAAGCGAACACTAATTGGTCATTGCTAGTCAGTGGCCAATATGGGCTAGCCTCTGACACAATAAATAAGTGCAGGAGCTGTGCTGCTGCTGCCATTACAAAGACATTACAAAGACAGGAAGGATCAGTACAAGGAGGATGGGGAGAAGGAAGAATGCATATGGTTACATTTGTTTTTTCTTGTTCCCTTAGATCTTTGAGGACTATGAAAAACTACTTCATTCTGAGAATTATGTCACAAAGAGACAGTCTTTAAAGGTAATGTAAAATTCCTGAATACCTTCCTTTTAATATCTATTAACATGCTCAGAATATGACATAGACTGTCACAGAGTGGCCTTATATACTTTTTTTTAGTTACAAAAGAAATTCTTTTAAGTGAACCTAGTGCTTGTGAAAATCAGAAGATATCTTCATTTCACTGCATTGTGGTTAGCCTTGAAGCATGGCGAAGCATAGTCCTTCCTCTGAATTGAGGGTGTCTTTTTCTCAATGTCACCTGAGTTTACAGCCTAGTTCAAAACACAGGTGGGAGTGAGTTTACTTGCTTTTATTTTATCTGGCTCAAGCCAGCTGTTGTTCTGTGCATTAATATGGTATCCATCTCTGCAATATTTGGATGATCAGAGCTATTGGACAGTTACCTCACTTACATGAACAGCAAATTCACCTCCATTTTTTTAAAGGCCCTCCATTTTTTGAAGCCAGTATGGCCTAAGGTAAGACTATATTGGAATCTCTGGGGGGTGAAGACAAAAATGTGGGGCTTTCATCTGAGTCATAAATTCTTTGTTGAGTCACAAAGCCTTAGTTTTTGTAAATGTTTCCATAGTTGCTGGGTGAACTGATTCTGGACCGACACAACTTTGCCATCATGACAAAATACATCAGCAAACCAGAGAATCTGAAGCTAATGATGAACCTGCTGCGAGATAAAAGCCCCAACATTCAGTTTGAGGCGTTTCATGTGTTCAAGGTAACTGAGCGTGGCATTCAGAAAGGAAGGAACTTTGTGTTTTAACGAATTCTTTCACTTATGGGGGGGAGGAGAACTAAAAAAAAATGTGAGTTTTACAACCATTTCAAACATTTGAAAATGTTTTAATAGGAAATTTTTCCCCGACAGTCAGTCTTTCTGTCTCTTTCTTGCCTTCTCTGGGTGATGTTTAAAGCAGGGTTTTTTGGATCTGAGCCTAGTGGTCTGAAGAGGCCCTTGATACAGCAATTCATTATTAGCAAGAGGTGACAAATTGCCTGGCTGCTTGCTGCAGGCTCACCACTTGCTGGGGTCCCTGGTGCTCTCCTCAACCTCCTTAGGTCATGTTGCAATAGAGTCATAGACAGTAAGGTCAGAAGGGACCATTATGATCATCTAGTCTGACCTTCTGCACAACATAGAGGAAGGCAATGAGTAAGGATTGGGAAAGTCATGTGATTCTAATGTATTTGATATACATGGCACACAGCAGTCAAATACTACAGTGCAGGGTAGAAACACAGACAGACCGTGCTGTCTCTCTGGGTGAGGCAGAAGTAAGTGGGATTTTTTATATTACTTCAGAGATTTGCCTTTGATAAGTTTGAGCCCATCATGAACTTAATCCTCCCCTTTCTCTCTGTTTTGCACTGATCACTAATACAGCCTTACGAAATTGTCATAAAAATATTATCCCCCCAGGCACGCAAACTACTTGCCCATCATTTAGCATCATGATTGGTCACATTTTTTAAATGAATTATTATTATTCAGAACTATTGTAATGCAAAATTTCATAAATATGTATGATTGTATTTCCATAGTTTGAACAGAATAATTTGTAGAGAAGGGGGATAAAACCCAAGGATGGGGGAAATCTCCTTCTCTGGGAGATGTTTTATAAAATAGACCACATTGCACCAAATGGCAAATGACATCACCCTCAGAATGTTCACCAAAAAAACCTTTTGAGTTCTTTGATTCTGCCATTTCTATTATGCAAAAAATCTTTCATAAGGCATTCAAGTCTCCAGTATGTGGCTTTAAGGATGGTATGGCAGCTCCATACAATCTTTTATTTACGTAAAGGAATCACAAGCGGGATTCCCAAAATATTCCAATATTTCTCTTACTGCATAATAAGCCTCAGTGATGTTCTTAATTGCTTCTTGACAACCAAACTATTGTGAGTAGCTTCTGCTCTTACTCCTTATCAGGAGGTATGCAGCTCAAAGATAAACTGGAGAAAGCAAACCCCAAATACTTGCAGCTTTTAAGAGCTCAAATGTCAGGGGAGGGAAGAGAAGAGAAGAGAGCTTGGTCACAGTTAGCTACTTTGTCACATTTACTAATAGTCACCCCTACAGCTACAGCCTGCTCCTTCTCCGGTGCTGGAGTTCCAGCGCTGCTGCCTGCTTTGCAGACTGCTTGCTGAGATGAGTCAGGGGGTAGTGGAGGCTGAGGCAATACGGGAGACTCTAGCAGCAGAGGAGAAGCAGCAGCCTGCAGCTATACGGTTGAGGGGATGAGGAGCCAGCTACCCCGCTGCTTCCTCACTTCCTGGGTTTCAGGGACATACAGAGATTTTTGGGGGATGAGGTGGGGGGATGCTGTCCCTTGTGCATGCCCTTGATGTAATCTTATGATATCATCACTGTCACCCTCATCCTCCCTCCCAGTGTCCACCTTCCTTTTGTTTCTCATGCTTGTTGCTTCTAGTTTCCAATTAGAATGTAGGTTCTTCAATGTAGGAATTGTTCCTACCCATATATTCTGTGCAGCTCCTAACAAAATGGGGCACTGACCCTGACTGGGACTTTTGGCACTATGTGAAACAAATAAATAATAATGCAACCCTCGTTGATATTAATGGGCCAAATTCTTCCCTCAGCTACACAAATCCAACTCCCATGAGATTCTGTTATTTTTACAATAATATCTAATGGCAGCAGTTGAATATGAAAGTAATGTGCACATTACATCCATCTTACAGTTTTCCATGGGAGTTGTACCATGTAATTCGGAGCAGGCTCATCCAGTGGAAGTTGCCCGTTTCTAACTAAGAGCAGAATGTAGCCCATAGTAACAGCAAAATTCCCCTTTTCAATCTGCAGTATAGATATCTGTTCAACTCTTGTTCCACACGTGCAGAACAAGTATAGAATACGCAGGAGAAAAGTGCACTGAGCATTTTGTCCTTACAATGTATTAATAAAGGAAAACTATACTGATGATGGGAACCAATCAATATTAAATTATTAAATAGAGAATGTACGCTTCATGGAAAAATAACTCCTGCCATATCCTGATGCCCTTTCTGGCTGGTGAAAGGCAGAGGCGTGCCTTGTCGCTCTGGATTATAGAGTCCTTGGACTTAATTCTCCCCTTGGTTACTATAGCTTTATGCTGGTGTAATGTGGGGGAGGGGAGGGAAGGAGAGGGTTGCGCGCTCTATCTTTATTTTCACGTAACCAAAAACTGTGCCTGAAAGTATCCAGTTAGTCCTATTTGAAATTACCACAGACTGCCAATACTGATTTGAAATCAAAGATTTGCCAAGTGGTTGATACTTGCTACTTACTGTGAGCTGCCAAAAGATTTGGGTTTAAATGATCTGACTTAGATGTTTTTGCAGCTAGGCACATTTGAAATGAAAAAAGTCCTTGTTTTGTAAGTATCCAAATTCCAGCTCTCCCATGCCCCAGCTGACCCTGAAGAAGGCATATGACTCTCAGCTTTTTGAGGCAGTATCTGATTATTAAAGATTTGAAGCTGCAATATTTGAACTAGAACCATCAGCATCTATAATTTTCAATATTTTACAGTAAAGTTGATGGTAGTTAAAAATGTAATTAACTCTTCAAGCACTGAAGAAAATCTTACTCATCCAGTGTGTTCTGCCCAGAGGTACTGAAAATAAGTAATGAGTTCTCATTTTCAGTACTTCCTCTCATCTAACTGTTCCCTCACCATCATGACCTCCATCTCTCTCATCATTCCTGCTCCCTCCTTTTACCCTAGCCAGAACAACCCTCAACCTCCACCCCATACAACCAGTCCGAAGTCTCATGTCACCAACCCATGGCCACCTAAAAGCTTTAGGATTATAGATAGTCCCCAGTAACAAAGACAAGGGGATTAACGGGTATCCTAAATCCTCACCCTCTTTCTCCCTCTCCATTCCAGCAGGGGAATCGATACCTGGTTTGAAGGTTGAACAATAAAAAGGTCTTTCTGGATACTCGTGTTTCTTTTGACAAATATATTTACTACCATTATTGGTCCATCCTAGTATGTGATTTTGCTTCTTTGTTCTCTGGCGGGCACACTGCATTAGATTGCACACAGTGCATATACAAATATAGAATAGTAGCAGCCTCTCTTAGTTATCGTGTTTAAACCATTAGATTATTTTGTGAACTCACCCCATAGTGATGGTTCAGGATAATGTAACATTTTTCTTGAGCAGAGATGAAGCAAAGATACCTTTTAGTGTTTAAATCTAAAAATAGAATGGGTACACAGTGTGTTTGACCTTAGCTTCATTTTTCCATTCTCTTTCATACATACCACAAAGCTACCGCCTGCAGCTCCCTTTGCAAACAGCTCAGTATAGTTTGACAATACTGACAGTTTCCACTCAGCATGGGGCGGAAGCCAAGTTTGTGTTTACACGCCCACTGCATTATTTCTGAGCTATAGACGTGATAATTCTTTGGTTGGGGTGGGCGGGAGTGGTGTTGTGGGTGTAGCAATGTGAGCTTTCATGCACTTGCAGTTAGGAAATAATCCTCCTGGGATGCATATGAGAAAATCATGGGACCAGTTTCAGCCCTGGTGTCAGTGGGTTGATTGGTCTGTTGATGTATAGAATTATGCATGCTGGATTTGGTCCATAATCTCTAACCATTTGAAAGTAGGTCAGAGGTTGCAGTGAACTACTCTCATCAAGGACTTATGACATGTAGTAGCCATGGCCTCCATGCTTTAAAAAAAAAAAGCATGTCCAAAAGATTATCAGTGACCACACAATGACACACCGAGCATCAGATCATTTCAGTTTCTTCAGCCCTGTTATGTTCCCTTGGAATGATGATGCAATGTCAATAATTGTGAGAACCAAGGTCAGACTCAAGAATTTTCTAATCAAGTACTTTATGGAGTAGCTTGCAAGAATAGGGAGTGTATAGTTTATCCGTTTTGATGGATAATATTGATTAAAGCATCTCAAGGACAACAGTTCTATTTCATGGCAACCTTTCAGTTTTGACATTTATTTTTATTCCATGTTGGAATGAAGATAAAACCTTTCAAATGTTTTCACAAAGTGGAATTGTGTCGAAACGCCTCAGAAGTGACCAGAGAGCCCTCCATTACAAATCACTTCCTGACGGATATGTTGTTGAAACCAATACATCTCCGAAAACATTTCTTTAAATAATGTTCCAACTGGCTGTAATACTGATGCAGTTTCCAGGGATATATCTATACATCTTTGTATTGTCTTAAAGCACAGCACCAGCAGGAAATTTTAAAACATAAAACCTCATAATGGATCTAGCCTCAAGGTATAAAGACTTTTTGTTGTAGATATGTGTAAAATTGGTTTGTTTCAATACTGTGGCATTGATTGAGGGACAGTCATTCAATTTTATAATCCTTTTATGATCCCAACATTTGAAAAAAGTATTTGTGAGTTAAAATTGAGTCCTGCAATAGGTCTGGTAGTCAAAAGATGATGTTTTACATTTGAGTTTTCTATCTTTTATGCCAGTTTTGCAGGGGGAGGATTATAACCTATAAGCAATCAGACAAAAAGCTAAAGAATTCAGTCTAATAGGAGACATCATCTTATGTTTAATCATTTGCCATGCTAATGCATATTTTAGGTTAGAGGTAGTTTTAAAATAAATCCTTTCAAGCATGTTTGCAGGTTGTTCCTTTCACACTGTGTAAATAGTGTGGTCTAAATTTTCAAATGACTAATCGTTTTGGGTGCTTTAATGTTTGGGTGGCCTACTTTAGACATTTTAAAGATATTTTCTGTGGATGGGTGCTCAGCACTTCTTGAATGTCAGGCCCCATTAAGTTATCTCAAATTGGGCACCCAAATCACTCATTGTTCAACAGCATTGTTCTCTCACAAACAACTCTTTTATTTATCAAAACTGGGAAACAACATGCAACTTGTATAACATCAGAGTTATTTGTAGTGGAAGGGATGTTTTTAAATGGCCAAAGTAGTGACTGAACAAACTGCTATCTGTACTTCTCTGTGCATTTAAGGGGGGCATGAGCTGACTACCTCTCAGATCAAGAAACGTGTCCCTAATAATTGATGTTGAAACATCTGGCGAGGTTACCATTTAGAGTGGTTACTCTAAAGAGGTCATGGGGAATTCTTGCACTGCTGAGTCAGTTGCCATTGCTTGTGAACATCTAGAGGTCACCAGCAATTAAAAGAAGTAAATGACTTTAAAAGTTCAGAACAAAGGACCAGATTGTTGTAAAGTGGTCTCCTTTGGTTGCAGATCTGCACCTTGTGATATGGTGGGGGAGCTGTTTCCATAGCATTGTTCCTTAGATGTGGGAATCTGCACAGGGGCTAGGATCTAGGCCGGAGGTACATCTGCTCAGGCATCAGTACAGGCTGCGGCTTTTCCATGCTGTGGAACCTCCCTCCCTTTGAAGTAGGATGCAGCTATAAGCAGAAGCCCTCAAAACCAGACTAACGAGGAGCCAAAGGAGAGTTACAGGGAGGACGAGAGGCAGCTAAATATACAGGATCTTCACCTGAATGGTCTTGTGCTTTCAGGATCTCCAGGATTTGAGGCCAGACTCCTCCTTTTACAAAAAGTGCGGGGAAATAATTTTTCCGCCTAGCCCCACCTTGGTAGAGGTATTTAGAAGGAGACTGTGCAACAAAGATCTTGTGAAGATTTCTTAGCTCCCTCCCATAGATTTTTTTTTTTCTCAGCGGGATGGCCTGATCTGGGCCATTATATATAATTTAATAGAAAGAAATAAAACATAACTATGAGTCAAATCCTGAAGGGCACACTCAGTTTGCACTCAGTTCTTACTCAGGACTCAATGAATTTAAATGGGGCTGAATAAGATCTTCAGGACTGAGCCCAAGATCTTTGGTGTAGGGACACATTGCTCTTCTTTCTGTGCTTGATGTACTGAAATGCCTTTCTGTATTGTCAGCAGATGTTTGCTTTTATTTTGGTTGGCCAGGCTGGGAGGGGAGCTGGTCATCTTCTAGTTCCATCCATCCTGAATTTCTTCTAATTTAGGTACAGAGTGACTTGAGTTATTTATGTAGTTATTGCAAAATACCACAGTTTTTTGTTGACCATCCATGATAACCCTACAGGAAACCAGAGACAGGAACTCTTCTTATCACTACCATATGTTTTCCTGATGTGATGATGGCTGATATTTACATAACTCTCTTCATCCAAAGATCTCCACAGCTCACTAAGATCTCTGAGAAGAACTTGTCACCACTGGCCTCTGTGTAGTCAGGTTTAGTTTCACTGTAGTCACCTGGGGCATAAGGCACGCCAAATTTTAAAGAAACGCTGTTGTTAAAAACCAAGATTGAGCCTACTCTAGAAATCACATGGGAAAAAATGTTTTTCCTTCTGATCCTGAAAAATTTCCCAAGGGCCTTCAAAGTGAGGGATTGTTACAAAGGAAAGATCCCAGCCTCTCATCTGGGTGACCCACAAACAGTAAGTCCAAGGCACTGAGTGGCTGGCAGTGAGCAGTGTATGTAAGCACATTACACTATCCTTCTGCTCTGCCTCACTGCTGTGTTCTTGTGTGCTTAGCAAACAGGTTGAAATATATGTGGATCCTGCTCTTGTAAATTTCCATCTGCTGCCTGCTCACTAGGTAAGGAGAAGTGGAGGATAAGACTTATGTTCACAAAACAAAGCTGCTTGGCCTAATTTTAAGCCATTTCAATTTAATATGGAAGTTATATCAACAACACAAGACTAATCTATTCTCCCAGTAATTATGGTTCTAAGACATTTTATGTTGTAAGGTTTATATGTGGAAGTGATCAGGGATTTATAGCTGGCTTTACAATTACATCCTTGGTCAATAAAAAGAACAGAATAAGGGGAAATTATAACAAGGTCAAGTGTAACTTCATTTCCAGCTGCGAATGAGCAAGATCATGGGAAACTTTAATGTGTATTAAAGATACAGGGATAGATTTTTCTTTCCTGTTCTGGCCTTTTTGTGCTACCAAAGGACCAAGAAATATATTGGATCTCCCCAGCTAGTGTGTGGTTAGAACAATCTGTTCCTATGCCCTCCCTGCAGCTCTGGGGGCATAGAGGCTTGTCAGGAGTGGAAGGGTCATGGTCAGAGTGCAACTGCACTAATCCCCAGCTGGCAGACAACCTCTTGGGAGCCATAGCCAGCTGTCATACTTTAGACTAGAGCATCTTAGGGGCTACTATAGAGTATGCTGGGCCTGAGGTGAGTATAGACCTGGCCACAGGATAAGGTAGCTGCAACTAACAGTTATGCAACCCTTTCTCTTCCCCTACCTCTGGGTACTGTGCCTAGCGGATACAGAATATGCACCAGAGAATCTGGCCTCCACATTCAGTTGATTCAACAGAGAATGATGTAGGGCAATGTCATGACTCTGATTGTTCATCCCTCTCTTTCTGTCTCTGTGTGTGTTCTTTGTTAGGTATTTGTGGCCAGTCCAAACAAAACGCAGCCTATCGTGGAGATTCTATTGAAAAATCAACCCAAGCTAATTGAGTTTCTGAGCAATTTCCAGAAAGAGAGGACGGATGATGAACAGTTCACCGATGAGAAGAACTACTTGATTAAACAGATCCGAGACTTGAAAAAAACAACACCATGAAGAACTCCCCTAATTTTCCATCGTAGGCATTAAATCTCATTTGTTCAGTTCCTCCTTCGTGTCATTTAAAAACACAATAGCGCTTTGAGTTTGATTCATTGTTCACATAGATGTCAAGTATAAAGGTCTTACATGAAAACTTAAAAAAAAAAAAAAAAAAAAAAAAAGTCTAGAATAATATATTATTTCTAATCAAGTCTATATGATTATTTATGTCAATTTAGGCACACTGTATTAGAAGCTGATAAGGCAGATTTTCATCTGTATGCTCAAGAAGAATGAACCTCTTTTCTCTTGCTTTCATCAGCAAACTTGAGCTCTCAATAAATGCACAAAATAGGAGCTCTGAAGATTGTAACTATCTTTTTTTTTTTTGCACGTGTAGTTGTGAATTTGTTTTCTGTGTGCACATGAGGACTGTGAAAGAGGGTGTTAGGTGACTGACTTATGTGCACTTATGTAGTGGATTTGTTAGCTAAAGCAGTGGGAGATAGATTTGAAAAAATAAGGTTCACATTTTTACTTTATTTTCATGTTCACTCATTCCTTCAGTCTTCTTGATTTCAACAAGATCAGAGGTTTCCCACCCAGTTCAGCCAACTGTACCTGGTAACCAGGCTAAGACTTTGGGTGGGACAGCCAGTGCCTCCCATTCCTCTGTATCTGATCTAACCCTACAATGCAGCCTGGGCTGCCCCAAATCCCAGTGTTGTAATAAGATTGATCAGGGGAAGCCCTAGCTCCATTGGGAATTAGAGCATGCTCTTTTGAATAGGAGCCAGGCAGTACAGCAGGGCTCAGGACAGGGGTGCATTGCTAAGGATCTGCTCCTGCTCCCATTGAAATAAGTGGGAATTTTGTCATTGACTTAAATGGAAAGAGACTTGTGCCTACGGGCACAATCCTGCAGCATGCGTCTCCTATGGGTTTCAGTGTCAGTGGGGGCACTCAGCACTTCACAGGAATGAGCCCTGAGCTGAGTCCTAAGGGAGTCCCAGGTAGAGTGTCAGTGATACAAGCCTAGAGTACCAATACAGTACCTGTGCAGTGGTTGGGAATCCCTGATACGGATTCTGCTCCTTCATGCTTGCCTGTGCAGGGAACATTATGGCCAAAACATTCAAACCTGGGGACCCTAAATTAGACTCCTAAATTCTTATTTAGGCATCTAAATAGAAGTCGCCTCACTCTTGAACTGCTGAATAATGCCAGCTCCCGTTGAGTCAGTGGATGCTGCAGAGGCTCAGCCCCACTGAAAATCAAACACTTATTTAGAAGCTTGAACACGGTTTTAGGAGTGTAGCTTTGGGAGTCACAGGGCTGCCTTATGTGGCTAGCATGTTCCATTTGTATTTGTTCAGATGTGAATGAAGTTTCTGTGGAAGGGGAAATCATTGCACTGTGATCTTTAAGATAAATAAAGCCTTGGGTCCAAAAAGAGTTGCCTAAGTGTTCTTGCCATTTTTTTCTTCTAGGAAATAGACAATGCGATTCTGGGTATTTTGTTTGGAGGAGGAGTTTTAGAGTGGGGAGAGAATATCTTGAAGTATTTCTTCTATTAGCTTCAATTTGGGTTTTTCTGTTTGTTGAATGAGACATTAAGTTGCCCAGCTATTATTGCATAGCAAACACTTTAGTGAAAGGATCGAAATCAGGTGAAATTTTTGTCTATAAAACTGTTGTGTATTAGGGTGATTGAGAATTTAATTGTATGCTTTAGAAAAGGAATGCAACCAAACAAATAGGTCATCAACACATGGTTTACTTTAAGATGCTAGGCATACACAAAAAATGTATATCTTAGCTGTATGGAATTTTAAAATTATATTTACAAGTTATTAAAGGCATGGTTAATAATCTACGCTTTTTAATCACTGTTTATTTCCATCCGTCAGTTTTCCTTCTCCCCTCCTTTTCAGAAAATGCTTTCACTTAGAATCTTTTCATTGCTAAACTCTCCCTCTCTCTCCCCTCCACCAGCCATGATTTCCACAAATGGAGGAGGACAGATGATCGCTTTCTTCAGAGCCAGTGTGCTTTGCAGACCTCACATTTGCAGCCGTCGCTGGCATGGGGCCTGACAATCCCAGGCTGCAATCCAATTTGGCCTTCCTTCAACCTTCAGTTCCATGCCACATGGCTGGCACTGACAACCTCTGTGCTTCACTGCTGGTAAGGGAGCATCTCTAGAGTAGTGAAGGTTTTTCTGTGGAAAATCTTCAGAGCTATTCACTAAAGGGTCTGATCCTCTGAGATGTGGAGAGTCTCCTGCAAGATGCTGAAACCAATGGGAGTTGGGGCATTCAGTGTCTCACAGGATGTGCTCACAATCTCCTCCATATCAGGGGTTGCATTAACCCAGAGGCAGAATAGGGCCTCAGTCCTTAGAGTCATGTGATAATATCAGACTCTCAGCTTTCATTTACAAAAAAAGTCTTAGCTGAAGAGCTCCATCAGAGGATGCAGAGGGTCTGGCTGTTCTCCTGCATTGTGCTCCAGTAGGGGCAAAGGAGCCCATACAGAGAGTTCTGTGACTACATCTGGGTAGGTGGAGCTGAGTCAGTTGCCCTGAACATACCCCACAGTCCACCCGCAGTGGTCCAAAGAGGGGAGAAGCCCCCGTGTGCCCAAAAAGTAATGTGCAGCACTCCAGAAGCCAGCTCTTGTAAGGGTGGACTCTGCTGCTCCTACCACAAGCAGAAGTGGGACCACAGCATAGGGATAGAAGCTAAGGGAGTCCATTCACTGGTGTGCCTAAAGTTCAAGATTCTTAATGGGGCCCTGTACAGAACCGCACCTGTCCACCTCCTTCTGCTTTCATAAGGTTGACTCAGTATTTTCAGTCTACTATGAAGTTATTTCCAGCACACTAATGGCAATTCAAGATCTTTTCCAAACACAACTTGTCCAGCATTTGTAAAAGGCACCAGAAATGGTGGTGGTTAAGTTAAGCTTCAGGAGCCCATTAGGCTCTATAATAATATTTCCCAGCAGGCTGGGACACACATTTCTAGTTAGCTGAAAAATGAGGTCTCCTCTAATTCCTCTTGGAGTAAAGATAGACTTTTCAATTTCCTTTTGTGCTTCAGTCGGGGCTCCTCTTATTTTGTCTCAGCAATAGCTCCCACTAGGAAATCGCAATTTGTCCAAGACACTACAATTACTGTCTGTGGAAGCTGTGATTCCAAGACACGATTTATCAATGTGAAAGATGGAAAGGACACTTGTTGGGAGAAGGAAAAAATAAACGAGAGAGTCTTGAGCTGCAGGCTTCAGACTGCAACCCTGCCCAAAGGGCAAGGGACATTTGGAGCTAGAGATTTGGCTTGTGCCAACTTGCAAAATACTGTTAGATCTGTACATAGAAACCTTATTTGATACAGAAGAGTGCCAGGAATTTACAAGCCAACCCATTTAACTGAGTTTTTAGACAGTTTATTAAGATACGAAGAATTTGACTAAAACAGTCCTTCCTCTGTAATGAAGTTGATAACCTATCCGTCCTCAATCGACTTCAACAGATGGAGAAAGAGTTGTCTGATGTGGGACTCTGGCCTTCACTAATAGAGGAATTTGGCACTCTCTGTATTTCCATCTGAAGATTACAGTAAATAGTTCCTCTCAGTAGTTTTTGCCCTACACCCATATAATATACGTGTCAAGCACTCATCTCCATAGTACCTAACTGCCTCAAAGAGTAATTAAAAAGAATCCTTTGTTCTTCTGTGAGCAAAAAACTGGCACTATGATTATGCCTTCAGACTTATTGTTGAAATTACTTAAGTCTACACTACCCATCTGAATGACATTCATCTAGGGTGAAATCCTGGCCCCATTGATGTAAATGGCAGAATTCCCATAGAATTTAGTGGGCCAGGATTTCACCCCTAATCTATTGCTGACAGCCCTTAAATGATAGATCCGTATTTATTACTGACCATTTGTATAACAGTAGCACCTAGTGATTCCAGTTGAGCTTGAGGCCACATACACTGTACAAACACGAGTCCCCTGTCCCTAGGGGTTTACAGTTTAAATAGACAAGTTGGACACAACAGGAGGGGACACAGGCGCAGAGAAGTGAAGTGACTTGTTTGAGGTCACACAGCAGATCAATAGAACCCAGAGCCCCTGACTCACGGTTCAGGGCCCTGTCTGCTGGACCACACCGCCACCTAAATAATCAGGCTGGCAGTTGACCCAAGTCAAATTGTTTAGAAGGCTGCTGTGCATACCACTACACCAGTGACGTAGCCACTCTACCTTCACGTCTAGGATGAGTATATAGTAGGGGTATGTTTTCAAATAGCTGCTAACTTAACCTTGTGCATATGTTTTCTTTATATACAACTTTGGCATGCCCTGGAGAATGTTATTGGCCCATTACTTGTCATGCACAGCTGAATACACTTCAGTGAATCAAGATTTCAAATCTCTGCCTTTCTTTTGGAGTTGAAAGGGAGTGTGGGTGAGTCACCCCAGACTAACCCACTTCACAAAGCATGGGGGGGTGGAATGGTTCAGCACAGATTTGAAGGGTAGCAAGTTGGATCCTGAATCTCCAGTATCCTGATCTCCCACTGTACTTTGTCAAGAATAAGGCAGCCTCCGTCAGCATATATAGGCTCTGAAGCTGCTTCTATTCAAGTCAGTGAGGGGTTTGCTACTCAGTCACTGGGAGTGGGACCAGACCTCTTGGGCCCAGATGTTTCAAAGGGCCGTAGCGTTTTCCCAGGGTCGCCCTGTATGTCTAATGCCATATATACAAGGGATGAAATTTTGCTGAGTAGCAAATGTGAACTCAATTTAAGGAAGGGAGACAAGTCAAATATTTTTGTGTGAATAGGCTACAGTGTACAAGATACAGCCTGTATATTTTAAGGCTGTCTCCTTTAGGTTCATCCATGAGCAGATAAGCTAGACGTTTTCCCATCTGCCCTTCTCATCACACCCATGGCTCTGGGCTGCACATATGCAGCAGCTTCCGCTGAAGGCAAGGAGTGGCATGTGCCCGCACCTCCAGGAAGAACGGGGCTTATACTTTCCCTGTGGGTATGTCTATAAAGCATCTGGGAGTGAGCCTCTCAGCCCAGCTCCAGGCTAGCAGGGCTCATAGTAATGCTCTGAACAGAGTGCTGCAGACAGTGCTTTGATGTTGTGGCTCGGCGCTTGGGCTCTCAATGTGAGGGAGCGGGGTGGGCGTGAACGCCCAGGCTCCAGCCTGAGCTACAAGATAAAAGCACTGCCTACGCAGCTATTTTTAGAGCACCAGTGTGAGTTTATGGAGCCGGGCCGGGAGCCTTGCTCCGAGATGCTATGTGGACATACTCAATGGAACCCAAAAGATCAAGTCACTAAACAGGCAGGAGTCATTTTATTTTTATTTCTAAGCCGTTTTGGGGTTTCATCACCATGCTAAGCCGCTCAGGGAAATGACTTGCCCAAAAATCTCACAGCTCTCCTGACTAGCAGTCCTGTGCTTTACCTGCATCCCCTCCTCCCTCCTGTGCTTTCTTCCAGGGATGTGAATAGGAAGAATTTGCTGTGGTCATTAGTCACTAGTGGTTTAAACAAAGCAGAAACAAACAAGAATAGAGCAGGAGCAGTCACGGCAGCAGCAAGAGTGAGAGAGAAAAGCAGTATGAGTCCTTCTCCAGCTGAGCTGGGCAACAGACGTCTGTCTTCTAAAGACGCCTTGTGGTACAATAATAATGGCCTTCTCCTAGGATCACCTGGAGCTTGTTCCCCAGCAATTACCGTTGATCCATTCCATTTGTGTCTGAAATACACTGTTTAAGCTGGCTTGGCACACAGCTCCTTATTTATTGAAGCTGATGTCACAGATGGGGATCAACTCAGCACGTTTTGCGGCCCAGCTGTGGCCTCCAGGCTCATCTTATGCAAATGGCCAATACCACCACAACCCCCTCCAAACTAGGTAATGTAACAGTCAGACTGTTGCTTGCACCACAGCTCTAAGAGCAGCTAGGATGCTTTACCTCTTGATGGCAGGAACCGACCTATTGAGAACCAAAACCAGCTTTTGCAAGAGGAGCCCATCTTTTTGAGACTGTTGGGCTGGGAGGACTCAACTGGTGCTTTGCAGCACAGGAGGGAAAGGCAATTTAGATGGTTCATCTTTGGCTGGGGTTTTCTGTGTGCTCCTGCACTGTGACGTTGTCTAAGGTGATAACAGGATCATGAGTTCCCACAGGGGGCAGCCTGCAGTGCTATTACAACAAGGCATAGAGGCATCAACTGAACGCAAGTGCCAGTCTCTGCCCTAAAGCCCACACAGTTTAAAAAGACAAAAGGTGGGAGCAGCAACACAGGCTCAGAGGCGGGAAGTAACTTTTACATAAGGTGAGTGGCGGAGCCAGGAATCTAACCTGGGTCTCTTGCAACCGCAGCAGCCCCTGGCCCATGCTGATGCTTACTTTATCATTTTAATCACGCCTTGATCACACACTGCAGTGGACACTTCCACATTTAATACATAAATAACTGGCCAGAGCCAAGTACTTGAATCCTAAGGTAGGGGCATGATCAAAACCCTTCGGCTAGCTATTTTGCCCATGTGTAACATTCTGTTCAATGCCACAGTCATGGTATCCCCATGCAGCCTCTGAGGTGCTGGTGAGGAAAGGCTAATCAATCATCTCGTCCTTCTAAGAAAGAGGACAGGGCAGCACTTCTGCATGCAAACTGTGACATTTACATAGAACTGACCTTTACACGCACTTACGATGAAGGCCCATTTTTTTCCCCTAATTAGTGGGGACCTTATCTATGTTAATATCGTTCTGACAGCTATGACAGGGGCCTTGAACTCACTTTGAGAAGAGCAAGCTTGACAAATGGCTTTAAAAATATACTTATCAGGCCAGAGCACTTTGCATTCATTCAAAGCTTTATGCAAACACGAACTAATTAGAACCAGCCTTTCAGCATGATGCGCGCTTAGCTGCATTGCAACACATGCCTGGTTTACATATGCAAATACTCACTGACCCAATGCATGCCAGCCATTTGCTGAGGCACATGGCAGGATGGTGACCTGGCCACGTGTACACACAAGTGTATATCTGCAAGTGTGCATGGCAAAGTCAAAAAGCTGGTCTGATGTGTGCGTCCTATCTCCCCTGAGGATAGGTAAAGAAGAGGAAGCAACTTTCTTCCCATTTTAAAGCTATGCACAGGGAAACTGTTACGAAGAGAGGATAAATGATTTGCCTAAAGCCACGGGCAGGCTAACGTTAGACTGGGACTGTGTGTAGCAAACCTTGGGGATGAGACCCCCCCGTAACACATGCTGTCTCACACAGGTGAAATAATGAGAGGTTTGTGGGTCAGGCCCAGCAGCAGTAATGCAACATCCCACAGGGGAAGCCAAGAAGAAGAAAAAATCCCTGCTGAGACAGGGACCACTCCAAATCCTGGCAGTCATTAAAGGCAAAAATGAAAGCAGCAGAGCTTTTTCGAGGAGCAATGCAGGCAGTGGATCAGGTGAGCAGCCTGTGAGTGGCTGGCTGCTACTGGAGTGATCCAAGGAGCCTGTCTGAGACTCAGGAGACCACAGTCTAATGATCCCTCGCTCACATCCTGCTCTGGGTTCCCGTTGACTCGCGTGAGCAGCAGGGCCTCCGTTGCCCACGTGGGGGTGAGCAGTGGTGCCACGTACAGTCTGTGGATCCATGCGTCGGAGTGGGCATGTTGCACTTGTGCCATTGGGGCCCTGGCAGCATGTTGAAAAATAATGCAACAGCTGGTTACTTATTAAAAGCGAGCCCCCATCGTGCCTGCTGAGCATCGTTAAAGAGTCAGGCCCGGCTTCCAGCTCAGCTCAGCTCAGCTCAGTTCAAGGAGGTGACGGCGGCTGTGGTCCCAGCAGTTTTCCTAAGCTCTGCCATCAACTGTGGGATTTTTCTGTGCAGCTCTACTGGGGGTGTGCGGGATGCAAAAGAAACCCCTGCAGTACTGTGCTTAAATTCATCAGTGAGGCAAAAGGCGGGTTTGTCTGCTGGATGCCAACCACTCCAGCCTATAGCGGGGTCTCTAGGTCGGGCCAAACACCACGGCACCCACCCCACATAGTGCCCCAGCAATGCCAAGTTTTACCTCAGTCATTAGTGTCTTTCCCTCCCGCCCCGATCAGTGCCTCACTCCCCCACTTGAGGAACTGGCTGCTTCTCTAGCAGGAGCCAGCTCAGCATCTGTCTCTCCTCAACGAAGCTAGTGGTAAGGCTTCCCTGTGCCGTCCAGCCCCCGCATCCGCGGACGAGACTGGTCATGCCCTGTCCCAAGAGGCAGGAGCGAGCGAAGCCGTGGAGGTGGAAGGGCATTTAGTCAGCCTGCATAAAGTTTGGGTTTGCAACCAGCTGGTTAATGTCGCCGCCTAGCACTGTGCAGGCAGACAGGCGGTGTTAACGTTTCAACAGCCCCCTGCCCTTCCGTTATGGTGGAAGAGTTTTCCATGCTCAGCCCCTGCCAGCTATGTGCCTGATTGAGCTGGCTGAACCATGTGACACGTTTCACAAACACACTATAGAAAAATGACACCTCCCCCCCCCCAACATACACACACACTATTCAATTAAAATTTCAAATGTTGAGCCTCCCCCAATTCTAATATTTGAGGCAAAAAAAACCCACAAACCAATGCAGAGCCAGTTTTCTTTCTTATGTATTGTGTATGTGGGGCAGGAGAGGGGGCTTGGCACATGTCTCTGGTCACCTTTAAGCTTCAGAAAGAAAAGCAGGGCTTAGTTCGCAACACCCTTAAAAAAAAAGTTTCCTTTGACATTATCCAGCCAGCTATGCTGAAACGTAACCGCCTTCCGTTAATAAACTGCCAGTTAAGCATCATAATACATGATTGTTAAATGAGTCAGCCAGTTTCAGGGATAACAGCTGAAAAATACAGCGTTTTCAAGCAGACATGGCTGTAGTAGGGACACCCAGGTCCCTAGCCATCAAAGGTGAGATGTACAATGAATCAGATGTAAAAAGGCACAGGGCAGGAAAATAAATGGATTTTTAAGATGGCCAGAATAAAGAAAATACCATTTTATACTAAAAAGGAAATAGAACCTGTCTGCCAGTTGGAGACGGCAGCAACAAGGGCTGGGTGCAATATCGAGGGTTTCCTTTCAGCAATACAACACGAAACCGGCACAAGCCCCCACCCAGTCACCTGGGACAATTACACACCACCTCTCGCGTGCCTCTTCCCCTCGCGCAAGCACAGCGACTGAGTGTAGAAAAGAGACTTTTAATGAAGGAGGGACAGTAACCCAGCACTAACTTGGGAAAATGCTGCAAGCTGGATTCACACGCATAAAACCATGAGCATAACACCCACCCCCGAGTAGGGTGGGCAGTTTTCTTTTGCCTCAGGTACTTAAATCCAGCAACAAGAAATGCTTGTAATGTGCCCTTCCCCTCACAGCACCCCACTCATAGGTGTTGTCCTTAGTCAGGGCAGACCCAGCTTCATAGAAGTGCAGCTGCAGCATTCACCTCCCACCCTGGTTGCAGGGAGGTGGGATGCAGGTTAGTCGACACCTTGCTCGCTCTGCTGTCTAGCCACTACAGGACTTGCCAGGCCGGCTACGTGCCATGCACACCGTCACCTGCCACTGCCACCTGCTCCTCTGCCGGGCTGTCTCCTGAGGTTCCTCCCCAGCGCTTAGTGAGTTTCAGCTCTTAGTGGGGGACTTCACTGAGACGGCAGGCGGGGCAGGAATTCTGTCCCACAACAAATGTTTTCAGCTCACGTAACAAAACCAAAAAAACTCCTAATAGCACCTTCATTAGCTTGATCTCTGAACAACAGCGAGGAGCACGTCAAACCATGCCTAGGGCTCTTACGCAAAGCCCACACTGCCCAGCAAGGACACTCGTCCCCACCCCACCCCCGTTACATGTCACAAGGGTGCTGTAGCTGAACCCCATGCTCACTGAGTTCAGTTCAGATGAGTGTGCTCCTGCCATCAGCACAGGCTAAACACAGTTCTGCTGCCCTTTGCTCCTACACTAAGTAGAACGACATTTCCTTACCTCTGCATTCAACAGTAAAGTGATTGTAACCCAGCACCAGCCAAAGTGACCAGTTGGGCAAAGCAGGCCCATCATGCTGGCACCTAAGCGGAGGGGAGGGGGAGACACAACACGGACGGTGCTCATGCAAATACAGTCTGGTCCTGCAGCCTGGGCCCCCCCCCAAACTCCCCGAGTCAGCTCAGTAGGGGATTGTTCATGCAGACCCAGCTTACATAACTAGTACTCAGCACAACGCCGGCCAGCATTCTTGTGCAGGCCTCTGCTTTCATCCGAGACACAAAACGGGCTGTGCTTTACGGTTCAAGCAGTGCTTGGCCCCTAAACTACATTCAGTCTAGGGTCATTTAGTACCCTCCGTGCTTGTTAGTTTTGTGCCGGCTCAGATGCTTTGGCATTTAGCAGACGTCTCTTTGTCCTTCACGGTCTGCTACGGTGGAAATTTCTGAATAGCTGCCGTATCACTAGAGCCCTGCTGCTGCAATACAGACACCAGCAATGCGTGCATTCCCCATGCAGAGAAACCACGAATGATGATGAGAGCCCAATAGCCAAACTCCACTGGGCCTGGGGAAAATCCTCCACCAGACTATTGTGCTAAGCATCCAGTGAGTGAAGTTTAGGGACCAGCGGCAACTTAATTATCTGGTGACACTGCCCCCTGGTGGCTATGCTAAATTTTGGCATGCAGCGGCCTTTTGGTGATTCTGCTAATTAACACCTGCTTCCTTTTGTTCCTGCTATGACGTGCAGGTATCAGTTCACAGTAAAGATTCCTAAATTTAATTCGCCAGCAGATTTAGACTTGCTTAACGAGCCAGGCAGCTAGAACAGCAATAAGCTTCTCGTCATCTACTCTCCCTTCACCTCTTGTACAGCATCAACTCTGTGCACTTATATACCTGCTAATCCTGCTGCCCACCCCCCCCGATGCTATGCTGAGTCACTGAGTGAGTACCTGCAGCCTAAACTGAGTATCTGCTGGGCAAGCCAGGATCAGACTGTTGCACTTCAAACACGTGGATACTTTCTTTTGTCTGGCTCACTAGGGCCTGACCCATGCATATCAGCGCCTGTGTTGTTACTGCTGTCTACATCTTTATTACAGCAGTGGGGATCTAGTTTACCATCACATAGCAGCTAGTCAGAAACGATTACAGCAAGATTCCAGGATTTGGCCAATTTGTGGCTAGTCCTCTATTAAAAAAAATCATACTTGCAACCATAGTCTGTGGTTTTACTTTGCAGCACTGGCTTGCTTAGCATAACTAGGTTTTGTGCTACCAACTACTAACTCTCCCCCTCCCCCCAATTCCCCTTTTAAAAACAGGACACAGTTAAAGACGGTTCAGAGAACAGAATTTGCTGATGTGATGGACATTAACTCCACCGTCTGGAATGCATGATACATGCACATCTGGCATTAAACAGGTTTGGGAAAACAGAGGAATCCCAAGAAGAGCAGTTGAGTCTTTCCATCAACAGGTCTGCAGAGAAAACTATGTGCAGACAAGTAAGTTCTACCCCCAGCTATGTGGTTTTGTGACTACAGAGACATCACTAAAGGAGTATATCAGTATTTTCAATAGGCCAAAAAACTTTATCCAATTTACTTACCACTTATAATTTCAGGGGATCTCTCTCATTTCAGGTCTATGGTATTAGAACCCAACATCAGTGCTAGTGTTGTAAGAACCAGTCTCTCTGACATGGATTACAAAAAATCTGTTTAGGGGCCAGGATAGCGTTTCTTAAGGCAATCTTCTGTTTGTGTGTTCTGTCAGTGGGGTGTATCCTCAATCATCTGGTTCAACCACATAGAGAAGAGTTCATATCCCATGATCCATTTCAACATCCACAGAAGCCAGTACTGCCAACTCCCCAATGTTCCCAAAGCATCCAGACTGCCATTGGCTGCCTCCTGCCTGGTACAATAACACCTGAGGAGATGCAGCAGGACCCTTGCTTGGAGGGAAAGAGGGCAGCGACTTCCTGGGTGCACCACCTCTATCCCCTTCCTCCCAAACCACCTGGAAGGGATTTCTGTGCAGATCGGGGAGGTGGGGGGAGCAGGGAAGGAACAGATTTCATAGCCTGTGCTCCCCCCACGTTTGTAGCTATTTGTGAGATCTCACACCTTTTCTTTTCCTCAGTTTGTATGTGCAAAGGGCAGAATATTGACTTCCGCAGTGGGCAGCATATAGACCTCTGCAGTGATCCGAATCTGTTTTCACACCTGTGCCTGTCCACTGCTTCTAGACTCTTGAGTTATATCTGTGTGAGTGAAAGCAGCATCAGAACCGGTATTTAAAAAAGTTAGTGTAAATGAGGTTCAGACTCTAAGTCCCCTTTACATCACTTCAGTAGCATAAAAGGTCAGTGTCGTTACATTTTACACTCACCTCAAGCCCCCTTTACATTGCCAAAGTGGTACAAAGAAGCCCTAGTGTGAGAATCAATCTTTTACCAACTGTCTCCTCGACTGTACCAATATGTTAATTTAAAAATAAAATGCTCAAACTCTGAAAGAAGATTTAATTTAAAAATAGGCCTAGAGTACTTGTCCCTTGGTTTCATCTTTCTGGCTTTTGTTATACAGGTATATTTTTAAAATGTCATTATACTGGCGATTAAATCACACTTTTGCAATCAAGCCAATGCTCCTTCTGTTATTTTACTCTTCTTAGTCACAACTGTGGACTGGATATGTTGAAAGAGGGAGGTGACCCCACTTGATCAGAAAGGATAGGACAGATGCGGAAGAGGGGGAAGAATTTTAAGCTCGCTGGCATGATATCTAGAATGAAATGGAGACTTTTAACATCTGCTCGGGAAGTGGAAGTGTCCTTCTATAAAATATGCATATGTGGGCACGCACGCACGCACACAGACACACAGAGCTGAACCACTAAGTTGCGTCAGCACACAATGTCCTTATGATGCAATAAATGCCTCAATCCAACCACAAGATGGCAACAGAGCAAGGTTTGGGGATGAAGAATAGTTCACTGATGTAGCTTTATCTTTAGCAAATAAAGCAGTGCATTAATCAAAGCATTAATACGGTTCTTAATAAGACAAAGCCATCTGAAAACACTTCAATACTTATCCTTACAGTAATTTATTAGCAGAAAACATGTACAGCTGATGTACTGCTGTAAGACAGACACCAAGAATGATAATTTCTGTAATTCTCATCACAACATAGAGACAAGTTACCAGTATTTAACATTTCCAATATAGTTGTTCTCACATGACCTGAAAGGACCGAAAAAAAAAATTCCATATGTAGAAAATTCACACTTTAATGTTAAATGTAAAATAACATTTTTAAATGTTAAACAGAGGATATGCTAAAGTTATATCTTTACATAAGATGATAGAGGAAATTCTTAGCATACATGCTCAAGTAAGTGCTATAAGAAACATCAGTGTGTTCCTCCCATCTTTCAATAGATAAAGCACATAGCAGCACCTAAATGGGCCATGATTTGAGAGGCAAAGCTAGCTGGGAATACACTGTAGCTAAAAGCCAAGGTAAGGGTCCAATCCTATGTGTAGAACTTTAATGGAGTTACATGTGCAAAACCTGACCCTCCAAAACTTTGAGCACTTTGGAAAGTGTATCTGAGCTGTAGCAATAATATGGTAGAACACTAGAAATGCAGGCCCAACACAGCCTGTGTTAAAAGCAATTATAAAATTTTACCATCAACCTTTTCACAACAAAATTTTGTACAAATAATCCAGAATAATTCCCCTTTTAAAAAGCAATTTTTACAAAAATAAAGGTTTAAAATTTAAAAGAACTGATGAAGTACAAACCTCATCATGATTCAGACAAGTTTTCATTTGAAGATTTATTTTAAAAGAACTGTCAAAGAATGTATTTAATATCTCTCTCTTGATATATTTTCTCTTTGCCTACATTGTGTTAATCATCATGCTACCAGCGCACCCTTGTTCCTTGCAGTTTATAACAGCTCTTCAATGGTAGACACAAAATCTGTTTACTTACAAAAATATTTGAGTCATCCCACGAACATACTAGTTCATTACTGTAGGGTTACTAACAAATGCTGAGCTACTCGTGAGATCTGTATAAAACCTGAAAGAACATCAGACCTTTAGCTACAGAAAAAAAAAGCATGTAAAAAATTACATGAAGTTTGCCAATAGATTAAGGAAAAGGGTAGTTCAAATGTCTTTGTTTAGTGTACTAACCTTGACAGTGTTCCTTTAATACACAGAAATAATTAAGATTAATTAAAAAATCTCAAAAGTGGAAAGACTGGCCCAAGACTACTTTAAAATAGACCATCCATGGTTTAAAAGAGAGTTGGTTTTCCCTGGAATGCTGGCCTGCTACAGTTCTCAGAATATTTGAGTTCATTGTGCACTGAAAAGATGGGTTCACACTAACAGTTTTCATTATGGGTCAAATTATGCTGTCCTCATTTAGTTCCAATGCTGCAGCTGGATCTGTGCCGGTCCACTGAAGCCAAAGGGGCTAACAACAAGCACAGAGATCCAGCTGTGCAGATCCATATACAAGAGCAAGACCTCTGGTTTACACTACTGGACGGAAATGCACACAGCTAAGTTATTTCAGGTCACGGACTTCCTTCTGCATAACTCTTCTGCAAACTCTCTAGCATGGTTTCAGAGTTCTCATTAAGGCCTAGATTCTGCCACCATTATATACAGTGAAGTTAGGACCACTCGCCAAGTAAGGTTGGCAGAGTCTGGCCCGATGAAATGAAGCTGTAAACATCTTAATTATTGAAATGCACTAACAATTGTAGCAGCACATGGAAATTACTCAACACATAGATGTTAGTGGAAGAATGTTCTCCACCCAAAACACACTTACATCATCTGGCATCAGACAGTGACCAAAATATTTTTTAAAGAAATTTAAACGGGCTGAAGGGAAACAGCAGCTGCTGCTATTCTACTGAGGGCTACATTGTGACTCAAACTACATGCCCATGTAAGGGACTAACAGCTCCCCTAAAGGCTCTGCACTGGCTACCCAGACCATAGGTCCCAGGTGTTTAGGAGTAAGCAGGCACTGCAAGCCCATAAGGAATCACAGCAACATATTGCACCTCTGGATACACAGAGAGCAGCTCTGAACATCTAGAACCAGATCCTAGAGACTTTAACCACGGATCCTGAAGATTAAGACTTGGGACCCTCTGCTGGTCTGGTCAGCCTGGTCTACCAGGATGCTAACCTTTTTAGAAAGACCAAGAATTTATGAGAATCTATGTATGGATGCCACTGTGGCAAAATGAAAGCTGACGGTTCTGTCTACAGTTCACCAGGGCAGCTGGAAACCAGTAACAGAAAAGAGCAGATACAGACACTATAGAAATCACTGGCACGCACTGCTTTGCTTTGCAGTTTCATTGTTATTTAAAACATATCATGCTTTTCATCAGGCATAATGTATGTAGCTATAGTGGAGATTGTAGTGCTAATGCTGTTAGGGAAACTTCTCTCTTAACGAGGGCATCTGTTTCCAGTATTAAAATGTTCTAATTTTTCCCAGGGGCTAGTGGTGATCAACAACACCATGTCGGAGAGAGATTTGACTTTGGATCCCTACTCTGGGAGCCTGCCCTCCTGCTGGGTTTGCAGGGGAACGAGAAGGAGGAGAGACTAGTGAGTTAATGTATTGCATTTTATGGCAGAAGCCACTTGCATTCTCTGCTAGCAATAGAGAAGGGAGAGGTTTTAGGAGTTTACACTTGGAAGTTTGTCATGGGGAGTGAAGGGAGAGGGATTCTTGGGACATACGGGTCATCTGTCAGTCAGGTCATATTCAAACCTAGGAAACGTAGCTTGGCTGAGGGTGGGGTGTGATTTACCTCTGACCAAAAATATTGGAGATGCCATTGTATTTTGACAGAGTGCAAACACCTGTCACCTGGTAAATGCCACCTCAGAGCCATTGGTGAGATGAGTTTGTAAGTTTAGTCTGGTTTCTAATACACTTTCCATTCTCCTGTTTTAATTATCAATATAGTGTTGGTCTTTATGAGAAACCATTCTGTCTCACTGGTTCGCATCTTCCTGTCTAATATGGGACATCAGGAAATCTGGTAATTTAGCCAGTGATTTCATATAGGACAAGGACTAAGATATTATTAATGATGTTTTAAAAAATTCTTCCTATGTGGCCTAAGAGTTGAGCATCCTTGTGTGTCATATACAAGGTACAGACTATCACATATGAGCTCAGGAAATCTCCCAGTCTAGCTCCCATTAATACAGAGTCACAAACTGATCTCTGTACAGGAATATTCAACTGAGGTTCATTTTTAAAAACATCCATAACAAATAAAGTCAATGAAAGAGAATGCTGTCACAGAATAGCGGCACCTGCTGCTATTATAGATGGCAGAGGTGCAGATGAGAGAGAAGTTTATCAAAAATACTTTGAGGCTTATCTGGGAGTCATTTATCTAGTGAGGCCATTCCAGTCCAATGACTTTATATCTATTATACTAGCGTATTGAAAAGCAAAATGAAACCTACTTTAGTGCAACAAAATTATTGTTACTGTCTACACACCCTGCATGAGGTGGGATTTCCACAAGCAGAGCCCTTGAACAATCAGGTCTTATCGTTTCTGCGAAGCTGCGTTCTGATTGCCTGAAGTATGGCAATCCAAGCAAACACCATTCTACAATTTTTCCCCAAAATTCTTCTATCCGATGAGCAATGAGCTATCTTCCAGTCTATTGATCTGAATTTTTATTAACAAAGTCCAGCCAGCCAAGCAATCTTAGTGGTGGCCAACAAATTCATTTTGTATATGAGATAAGCAGCATTTTCCCAGAAATTCTTTTCATGAACATCTAAATTAAAACTGATATATTTAAGACATCATAAATAAACATTCTAAAAATCTCTTTTCGAGAAATTAATAAATAAAATCCATCCTTATATGCTAGAACAAACAGGCTGGATTATAAAAGTGCTATGGAGAATCTGCAGAGACCTTGTTTGTTTTGTGCTTAGTTGCTCAATGGTTTCCAAGGCAGATCTTCTTGCTCTGGTGCTGCTGTTCATCTAGTGATTTTGTTTTCTGTATGCCATCTAGAACACAAGATGTTTTAAGAGAATATTAAATATACATTAAACAGTCAAATGTATCATGTGCGCACATCAAGAGAGTGTTATTTGTAGTGTTATTGTAGCTGTGTTGGTCCCAGGATATGAGAGAGACAAGAGGGTGAAGTAGCTTCTTTTATTGGACCAACAGAAGTGGATCTAATAAAAAATATTAGTTCACCCCCTTGTCTCTGGGGATAGTTAAGTGAACTCAAGCCCTAAGAGATCCCTTGTATCCGGCAACTGAGAATTATGCAACTATTAGTACCACTGAGAAGATGCTTGTGACATGCCAGCACACGCTATTTGTATAGTCATAAGCACACAGTGATGGAAATCGAGAGCTCCAGATCAAAGTCTATCCTTTTTATTTGCTATAACACATGGGTCTGTGTCTGAATCCAGTGCCTGCACAGGACTTCCTCTTTCATTTATACTCCAAGTTCCCAGGGAAGGCACAAGTTCCTTCCACATTCCCAGTTATGAATATTTGTTTGTTCACAGATTACACTGGATTTAAAACTGTAATCAATGTATTAAAATATTTAATCTACTTTAGGACAGATACTCCAAGTAGGCACAGCCTTGTGTGCATGCAGCACTTTAGGATTCTCATACCTACACTCATTTCAGTTTTCACACATTCTCACCTTCTGATCAACAGTTGTGAATAGGCCTCATCTACTCTAACTGAACTTTAACTTTAACACTTGCTCTCCCCATTGTTGTTTCTTACCCTTGGATGTAAGAAACACCTCCTATCTGTGACTTCCACTTCATGCATCTGACGAAGTGGGTTGCAGCCCACGAAAGCTTATGCCCACAGAAATTTGTTAGTCTTTAAGTGCTACCGGACTCTCGGTTTTTTTGGTGTGTTTTTTTTTGTAATACACTCAGTTTTAGCAAGGATAGGGAGTTTCTTTCCCCAGATGGAGGAGCATACTCCACTTAAGCACAGCCATGGCAAGGGAAGTACACTGAGTGGTCCAGAATGGAGATGGTTAAAAATCCAAGGACACCACATTAAAGGAATAAACATTTGGAAAATCACCTGTTGACAACAGCTCTCAAGCATAGGTATCCTATGCACCTCTCCACAGTTGGGGTTGAAATAGGTTAGCTAGTAGTATTCTGCAGTGGTTACTGGACACCCACCCATACCCTCAGAATTCTTGACCAAACAACCAAAGAGGAGACTGCCTCTGAGAATCCATCCCAAATTTCACACGGATCTCACTGCATGCTGGAGTTTAATCAGTGCCCTGTGGCCTCTCACAGACCAGAAACAATCAGTGAAACTCCTAGTTTGTATCTAGTATGGAGATTCAATACTTTGAGTCAACGTACCCACCGGAACAGGATATCTAGCGTACCTTCTGCATTGGATGTTACAAATGTTTTGGCTCTTTTTACATCATTTCCAACCCTGATTCAGAGGCATTCCAAGAGCAAATTGCTGATGCTAGTTTGTCACAGTGGATCATTTCCCCTAGTGCAGAAAGGGCCTTGAACATGAGACTGTGATCTAATTCTTGTCTTCGGAAATTGATAGCTCCCTTGACGCATCCACTTGTTGGGGTTGGAGGAGAGGGAAACAGCTCATATTCAGTGGTCTGGGGGGCAACTGCCATTAAATGCAATGGAAGTAAGATTTACTTGAGAAAAACAATTAAAAGTATTGGTGCATTTTTTGATTTATAAAACATAGACAATCGGTGGAATTTTTGAAAGCACTTAAGTGACTTCAGAGCTCACATCTCATTGAAAGTCATCTGTGCTCCAAGTTACTTGAATGCATTTGAAAATCCCACCCAATAGGATGGATTAATCAGTGCTAAAACTAGGACACTATGAATAACTTATGTACCTTAATAAAGCACTACTGGATATTTATGTTGTGCCAGGTTTGGTACTTTTTTAATGAATACAGAAGTTTTATATTCACCGTTAGCATCAAGTTGAAAGTTTAAATAGGTATGTTATCTCCGTCAGAATTTGCAAAGTGATTTACAAACCTTGGAAGAATTCAGGGTTGGTTTTTAAAATCTGCTGTATTTATTGCATGTAATTACTTACAACCAGTTACTACAAATACTTACTTGCTTTGGCTGTGGGCTCATGGAGTTCATGAACACCGATGTGGGACGAGTTTAGTTGCCACTGTGAAAAAGAAAAAGTTTCATTTATTCCCAAAGACAAAAACAAACACTGGGGGGAAGAGGACGTTTGGCACATCATCACTTCACTTTAAGGGCATGAGCTCCTCTGACACTGTGAAACCACAAACAAGGTTTGCTTTCTTTTCACACTTCACCTTTTGAAGAAAAAAATCTATTGGTCTGTTAAAGTCGTGGGGCCAGAACTTCCATTTGAGAGGCAGAATAAGCCTGCTGGAATGGAAGCGTTGCACCAACATCCATCTTGAACATTTACAGGGCCCAGTGCCTCAGAACAGGCCTCTCGATCCATCTTCCACAATGACACCCCATCCACCATGGCTCCTCCAACAACTATGTTCTTGAACAAGCCCTTCCAGCAGATACCTCTAACCCAACCCCAGTATATGAATGGGAGGGTGTGGAGGAAGTCACTTCAGACAATAATACCAACTGAGTTAGCAAATCTTATTTAAGGGAAAACTTACAAGTTTGTAGGGAGATGATGCCATGGAGAGTGGATACTCCCCGCTCTGTCTTTGGCTTGTCCCTTTTTACCTTGCAGATTACGCTTCATACACTGTTCCTGTCGAGGGGCTTCCAAAGGATCAGGGGAGCAAGCCACAAAGCCACTTCTCTTTCTTTTGTACATCTACTCCAAGTGCACATGCCCTGGCCTCCCCGCATGGTGGCAGAGGGGACAATTGCACTCAACAAGATACTGAAGACTAAAACCCTGGGCAGAGTGTGTCATATATGATACTTTTCTCATCTCCCAGCCTGTTACAGAAAACCCAGATTGTGTGGGGAGGGTTGAAGAAAGATCCTTCATGGACTTCATATAGTTAGGAAGATCCCATTTTAATTTCCCCAATGCACCTGGAAGCATTTACATTTCAAACCAAGCTTCCAAGCTATAGAGAGTTGGAGAGGATTCTGTCTAAGCTTGTTGAAACTGGTCAGAGGGCAGGAGGGTTTTTAAAAATGGGCTATTAACTACAAAATGCTCATATTGAGAAAAATGTATCGGAAGCCTTGTATATACTAGCACTTTTCTCATCACTGGTCTCACACTAGCACAGCAATGGTGCAAGCACCAGTGTAGACAGTGTGCAGGCATTTTTATCACCATCTCTTTTAACTTTGCTCCACCAGGATTAGGCGACATGATGGTAGAACTTCCGTCTCCACAGCTCTCCTACCATTGTTGTACATGTAAAAATTTTTTTTTAATTCTGTAGGTTCTATCACTTACTGTAAATTTGCAAACACCCTCAAGTTCACCAAACTTCATGTATGATATGTCTGCTTTCTTCTTTCCAACATCTACATCGCCTGCATAGATTTGCTTAATGCCAGCACCTTTGATTAAAGGCACACATTCATCACAAGGACATTTTGTCACAAAAATCATGCTTCTCTCTTCTGGTTTTATTTCTTGACACCTACAAGTAGTCAGAAAAAGAGTCTGAAATTAAAAACGCGACAGTTTTGAATGATGGTGATTTAGGCTCATGTGGGCGAGTAAAGAAATTATGTTAATCATATTATAATCTGCTCTTTGGAGCAGGATTGTTAGTCCTACCAAAGTACATGGAAACAAGAGAAAACATTTGGCTAGGATTGTCTAGCTGAATGACACACACGCCACTGTTAAAGACTCAGCATTTGCCATTCTGCAGTGTTTCATTTTAGGACAATAACGTGGGTCTGACAGGCACCACATGTGGTGACTGCTGAGTTTTAATGGTACCCACCACACACACAAGAATGAATAATTAAAATCAAATTCCTTCACAGTTTTGAGGAATTCACAGAACCTATTTTACCTATGTTCAAATTTTACATCACATTTAAATATATAAAGTTTGATTGCATATCGCACCTTTCATAATCACGTCATGCTCTGCATCTGTCAGTTGTTCATTTCTGAACTGCCTCATTCTTTTCTGATATTAAAATAATACCTGAATGTCAAGGCGTTCTGCTCAGCATGTATAATGTATCTGAACTTTCTGATTTCTCTGTCCTTTTGTTTATCATCCATGTGTGGAAAATCAGCATATTCAGAGCCAACAGGAAAGGCATTATAACCACAGCCTACAAAATACATGGCTCCTGTCCCGTCACAGCTCTGCAAAAGTGAATCATAAAGTTTGCTTTAATATTCAGTTTATTTACACATTTACAGTGTGTTGCGCAATATATCTATAGTTTAATTCGGTGTTCAAGATCTGAGTTGTAAAAAGTAGGAGTTAAAGGTGGGCTTTTGCTAGCAGTATATTGTGCGTGTGTGTATGGGGGGGATTCTACAAAGATTTTATATATATAATGTGAACAAAATAAATAATGTAAGAAGTCCTCACTGGCTGTTTCTCCCTGTAAGCAGTACTGATAGAGGCCACAAAGTATGACTGATCAATCATTACGCCACATTGCAATGTATGAAAGCAGGAAAGGGCAGCTACAGAGTGAGCTTGAGATGCCAAAGCCCGTATTTTGCCATTGCATGGAGATATATCAGATGGCTGACATGTTGATATCTTTAAAAGTTAGGGGCTGAAGATAGAATAGTGTGTGGTACAGTGATAAGTAGCTGATGACCAGAACAACAATCCAAATTGAGTGCTAGAGAGTACATCATGAAAAAATCTTTCACTTGCAGGAGGACTTGCAACCTCTCTTAATAGAGTAAGAGTAATCAAAGATGGAAAAGACCTATGAAATGAACTCTAGCATAAAGAAGTTTATGACTGGGCATCAAAAGGAAAAGAGTGTAATAACACTTTACATTTATCTAGTGCTTGCTATGTGAGGAACCAAGGCATAAAATCCGAGACCAAAGCTCTGTGAATCAAGTTCAGATTCCAGTTCTTATTTTGCTCTGCAGATTAATTAGTCACTAAATAGATGTGGTTCTCAAAAAACATTGCTCTACTGATGAGCAGCTAGAAGCAAGAAAGCAAGCTGAAGCAGGAGAGAAACAGCAAAGGGGCATATTTATGATTAGTTAAAATCCTTTTGCATAGCAGTAAAATAATGTATCGTGCAACTACATCCAGCATTATTTGTTGTCACATCACAACAGAATAGTTCAATACCTTAATAAGTTTTTGTCTAGGTTTACCATTTATGAGTCAATACTGTACATTAGTATATGTCTTATTCTGGCATTTTTTCCATTCCCTCAAACCTCACTCTGATCCAAAGAAGGTATGTTCGCCAGGTATTTGCTGCAAAAAGTTCAAACTGGCACAACATTACAGTTGCATCAAGGATTAGTCAGGTTAACTGTTGCCCTTTGACTTCTCTAGGGGAGAAGAACGGAACAGTGACACTATGTTGAACAGCACATGCTGCTGGATTAGAACTACTGGCAAAGCTTTGTAGCTAAGACACCTGGAATGCTGTTACTATGGAGTCTAACAGATGAGAAGCTAGGCACAAACATTGTGGTATTTACCTCAGTGTTACTAATTCATCCTGACAGCCTAATTATCAACCAAGAATTAATTTAGGGTTACCAGAGAATAAAAAATGCAATTTTAAATAACATAATGCATAAACATCCCTTTTACAAAGCAATATAGCCAATGCTGAGAAAAATTAAAGTGTATGAACTGCCACTGAGACACAAAGCAACAGTTTTTCCATACTCACAGTTTTTCCTTCTGCCCAAATAACAGCTCCAACACCTGTTTTGTGATCCTCTACAATACAGAATGTATGAGAAGTAATAAGTAACAGGCACTTTCGTAGAAAACGTCCATTTAGAAATCTGAAAGCATTACCTAACACTTAATGAATGACACCTCACAGCACATCTGAGAGGTATTAGCTGCACTTTGCAGATATGGAAAATGAGGCACAGAACGATTAAGAAACTTACCAAAGATATACAAGTCTATGACAAAGCCAACAGAACACAGCCCTCCTGACTCAGGCCTGTGTCTTTCCTCAACACGTTAGTTGACTAAATAATTTAATTACTTTACAGTATGGAGAAATATAAACATTGGGTCTCCTTTGATAGTTATTAGATACTACTAAGGCAATGTATGCTAAGAAAATAGCTACCCAGAAACACTAGTAGCTTTGTGATTGGTTTTGGCCACTTTACACAAAGCAAAGAACTTTGTGTTGGGAATCCAGCCCATAGCACCAAGGAGTTTAATGAATGGTAGAAGTTCACTTGGAAACTTAAAAAGAATAAATAAATCAAAATGTATTTAAAGATTAACTTTTTAATAGCCATGTACAGAATCAAGCTCCATTACAGTAGAGTTTTGTGGAATTTCTTGTCCACTATATAGGAGTTTGAACAGAACTTTAACTTAAGTGTCTTCTGAGGTACTTCTGACAGGAGGCATTTTAACGGGTTAAAAATGGGGTGTGTTAATGTGGTAAAGAATATTATGGCTTTCAGTGCTGAACACTTCAACCAATTAATTCTAATTAACTATCACCCAGCACTCTTACTGACATGCAGACTTCAGCAATCACTTAAAACGGGCTTTCCTTCCAAGGAAATGTTTTTACCAGGTCCGACAAATTATTTACATGTTTTTCTTAGTTATTCCTATGTATTAGTCAGTATGAATTGCTCCTCCTTCCTTGTTTCTCTTGTATCCCTTCTTTACCACATGACATAAGTATGCTACAGCTCTATTTCAATATCAGTTAACATAGAATTAGGACATCACTGCAGACCTAAGCAGGACAAGCTGGATTGGACATAATAAATACTTATCCAGACAAATATGTTCAGTTATAAAAGAAAAAAAGAAGACCAATTTGTGGCTGAAAATCTTCTTCCTCAACTTCTAGCCCCACCTTACCCAAAACCACCATCTCTCTTTGTTTAGATAGCTTGGATGATACTCTGTTTTATAAGGTGATCACCATATTCCGATAAACTGAGTCCAAAAGGTTAAGCAGCCCAGGCTTGGGTCATCACCAGGTTAACAGGGAGCTGCCTCAGCTTATCCTGGCATGTGCTCTCTATTTTGCTCCTTCTTTATCTTTCTATTCTGTGCCAAGCCTGCCTCCTAACTTTCCAAAATAAGCATTCTTTCAAAGGGCACAATTTGCAAAAAGCCTAAAGCCAGGCTTCAAAACCTATGGCTAGGCACCTAAATAAATGGTTTGGTTTTCAAAGTGCTTAGCACCCAGCAGCAACCCTTGACTTAAAGTTGCAACTGTAACTGAGGGCAGAATTGGAACTTTAATAAAGTAAATTCATTTTTTTCAGAGGGAGACGAGCGAGCTGGAGCAGGAACCATAAAAATAGATACCATGTAATTTAAAGAAAATTCTTCATTGTGGCTCTAGAGCAGACTGGAAGACTATAAGAAGCGTGAGTGCCATGTTTGTTATGGGCAGAGGGATGGAGAGTTCCAGTTAGCTAGTATCTGCAGTGCCCAGAGATTTGCCTATTTATGGTTATTGAGGAACTTGCAGACAGTTGTTGGTCATAAACTGACCAGCATCCCAAATCCATACCACTGTATGTAATTCCATATGCACATCACTCAATTCAAAAATTGCTGCTGGACTGTAGGAAGAGTTGATCACAGTTGACACCAGCTCACGCTTTTTGTTTGCTACGTCTGACTTGAAAAGAATCCCTTTGCAGAGGTGCCGTGAGAGTCACTTGTAAGAAAGGACAGATTTCTGGAAGGAATTCCTCTTGCTGCTCTGGAGGCACAAAAGCTTCTTTGAGGATAAATTAATTAGGAACGAGACAAAAGAGGAATTTTCTAAACCTTCCAGGGCTGGGCCCACTTACAGGCAAATGCCAGAAATCTGCCTCAGACTCTCTGGAAAAGAGACTGGAATATTGACCCAAATTCTGCCCAGCTGTACATGGCATACACTTGCTTATGTCGGTGCTGCATTTGGTCTTGGGGAGCAGTGGTTTACTTGCAGAACGAAGTATAGTAAATACCCTTTCTGTAAATATTATATAGTCCAACCCAGGGAATTTGTTTCCTCCTTCACTAATCTTCCTGTGGTTTGCATATCATTTATTTAATATAACACTTTAATTATGACCACATTCTCAAAACCTGAAGGTTGCCCCATCTCCAGGACTTTCACAAATACATTAATGCATACACACTATGCTTTGTGGCTCTTAACTGTGCAGGTGGCAGGCTGTAGAGGGTTTAGGGGTTATGGCGTATGGGCAGGAAGAAAGAATAGCTTGGGCTTCTTGAAGCCAATCTTATGTACAAAAACCAAGACTTATGCTGAGGTCTCTTGTACTCTAAGGAAACTATTAGAAATGGCAAGAAACAGATGAAAGCTCCAGAGGTAGAGTGGTATGACTTAACATAAGAAAGGTTTCCTCCACTCTTTGTTCAAGAAACATTCTCTCCATCCTAGGAGCCCCTTAGGCCTCTAGTACAACTATGCAGTTAATTGTAAACAAACCGTGAAGGGCTCTTGGTACTTGGCTTACTCCATGACCTACCCTACTGCTTTGTGTTATTTTTTTCACCTTGTTCTATGGAACAAAAGCTGGGGAAAAAATTCAGTTTGTTCCACAAAACCAAACATCTGAGATCAGTCCCACATCCAAGCTCATTTTCAATTTAATCACATCTGTGACTCATAGGGACTAATGATGTGATGGGCATCAGAAAGGAAAGAGAAAGGATTCTAAATGTGGTAAGATCTCGTCACAAAACATAGGAGATATGATGGTAAAAGTTTCTTAGTGGCAGGTACTTCCCTAAGGGATGTGAAGCATACAATACTTCACACTTTAAATGTGCGGGCCAAGGAAAAGGATACATTAAGAGACGGAATGTATTTACATCTCTTTTTGATATAACAGATTGCTTGTTTTATTTGTCCTATTTTAATGTATTTGAAAAAAATAAATCCAACCAATTTTGGATGCATTTTTTAAACAAATGCGTCACTATTTTTTGATGGAGAAATAAAAGGCAATGCTGGTAAACACAGTAACTAGCCCCCATGAAGGAAGCAAAAAAAAAAAAAAAGAGAGAGAGCAAGGAAAGTACTGTCAATGTTAAGCTCCTAGGGGTTACCAGGTAGAGTATATATTTTTTCCCCAGAATTCTGCATAATAGCTCAAAGAATTTTAGTTTCTAATAAGGGAATTTGTACAAGTCTGCCATTATTTAATTAACTAGAGAATAAGGCGATTAGAAATCATTGGCATGAAAAGCAGGCCAAAGTCAATTCATAGCCTCTGTCCTCTACCAAAAAAAAGTATTCTGTTCTTCAAAACTCCAGAATCTTTGCAAGTAGGAAACAGTCAGTTTTCAGGTGCACAGTGACTATCGCTACTAAACAATGGGAACAGGAAAATGCTGTGACACAAAAGTAACTAATAGTCTGCTGATGGGTAATAAGTAGATTTGGAAGAGCATCTCTTTCTCTCTGTTTATTATTTTCTATTTAAGTGTATATATACACCATGCTTACCACAATGCCCAGCGATCACCTTTGTCAACAAGTGACAGCTACTGTTGGTATATAAAAGCTCTTGTAGGGGGTCTAGTAAATTAAACATGGTTGCATTCTTTTAGATAAGAGCTGCACACAATGGCTGGGGAGGCTTTGCCAGTGTAATCTAATAATTGCACTGTAATAGCTTCTTCCATTAGAAGAGCTCAAAGCCCTTCACAAATATTAATGAAGTGACCCATTGAAGTACTGTAAGCGGTACCCTCACTTTACTGATGTAGTAACTGAGGCACAGAGCAGTTAAGTACCTTGCCCAAGGTCAGATGGGAAGTGTTTTGCAATCAGGGCTCCTGACTTCCAGTCCCTTGATTATCACAAGACTGGCTTTCTCCCATTCTCATAGCAACTCACCAGTTCGGTATGCCAGTAATCTGGCTTGTATCATACAGTGCCTTGCAATTTCTTGGGGCAAGCTTTGATGGTGTATTTCATTTGACTGCTGTGATCCATTACAATAAAATCCAAAATGGCCAAAAGTAGGGACACTGGCAGCTACTGTGGCCAAAAGCAGTATAAGATCTTTCATATTTTGCCTAAGATTGCTAAAATATGGATTTTCGCAGAGGTTCTCCAGACCCATAGTCATCAATATTTGCTTGTGCATTTCTTCATTTGAAATTAGGAATAAATTTTCATACTCTTTTATTCTTTCTTGTCTACACTCAGTATAAAAGTCAGTGTTACATCCAGACAGAGTTTTTGCAATTTTTTGAATGAAATCACACTTGTTGGAGGTTTCCTCTACAAACTGCACCATATAACACACTAAAGGCTGAAGCAAGACACACACACGAGCTCGACTATTTGACTTCAATCTTTCTACTGCTTTAGCATCGAGCTTTGCATCTCCAGTAGTGGTAGGGTTGGATGCTTCATTCTGCAAGCTTATTTCAGGATCTGCAGGCCAGTAAGAAATTCTGTTCACTCCAGCTGGAACAGAAGATACACACCGTCAAACAGGAAGTGTGCAAACATGGGTGTATAAAACATTTTCCATAACCTTAACTCCATATACTACCACAGAATACTGCATTTTGACCTCTTTACAACAAAGCGTGGGTATTCCTCAAACTGTATATGAGCAACAAATGTGCTGGAAAATATCAGTACTAAGAGGTTATCATGTCTTAGATTAGCTAGTTTTGTTTTTATTATGCTTTTACAGTTCTGGCAACCAAAAGGCTGAGATGCACCATCTCCAATGGACTTGAAGCTGATGGTTTTCTAGATTGTAAGCTCCTCAGGGCAGGGACTCTTTACTTTTGTATCTTGTATCACCTGACCACATTGCCAGTGCATAACAAAAAACAGCTATTGTTAATGGTGCTCTAAGTGGTGAAAAGCAAGGGTTGCTGAAGAAACAATGTAGTCAGTTCTTACCACACAGACAAAGAATGTGATCTGTGAAATGTACTTAGTCTTCATCTTAAATGGAAAAGGAATCTCAAAGAATTGCATCTGAATTCCACACCAACTCACATTCCTCTTTGGTACAGTTAATACTTGGCATGCAATTGGATCTTCTGATAAAGTTACAGGTGGGCAAGCAAAATGTAATTACCTGGAATTAAACTGACTAGGACCCCCAGGTTAAAACTGCTACCCTTGTGAAGGGTCATGAGAACATCAATGGTTAGTGATCAAAAGCTTCAGTTTTATGTCCAAATAATGAACACGGGGGTACCATTTAACAGTACCTGGGACACTGAGTGGCTACTGGCTCAATGGGAGGAGTCCCACTTTTCCTTAATCACCAACTCCAGAATAAAGACATTTAATACTTGTTGCCCCTAATGAAAATATCAAGGCTTACTATGCAAACTAATGGAGGTAAACATTTACATACAGTACTGGGAAAATCCCAAGAGAGTATGAGCTTTCTTTATACAGTCAGTCATAAGTAGCAAAATATCTAAATTAATATATTTACCCTTTCAATACTAGAAGCTTTACTTACCATTGACAATCATTTTTAAACAAGCTGAACATGGTTTTCTGGAAAAATAAAGATCGCAGTTTTTAAGCCTTGATCCATGTTTAATCAGAGCAATTTGACCAGCATGTAAATCTACACTGGAGCAATGTAGACCAACAATTTTAATATTTTTCACAACGACCAGGCCAGTCTTCTTTACCTACATAAAAAGTACATTATTAATTTTTTACAAGTTAAAAGTTCTTAATGATGCTATATATAGCTCACTGAGTGTATTCCACAAAGCAAGGGTCACATGCATTATTGCACTTCTTTGCATTTGGGTCATGGTAATGCAATGAGGGTCAAAACATATGTTTCTTAGGATAATTTTAGAGATTGTTTGGAGTGTTGTTGTAGCCCTATTTGGTCCCAGGATATTAGAGAGACAAGGTAGATGAGGTATCTTTTATTGGACCAACTTCTGTTGGTGAGAGAGACAAGCTTTAGAGTTCCACAGAACTCTTCTTCAGGTCTGGGAAAGGTACGCAGAGTGTCATAGCTAAAATATAAAGGGACTACTTATGCTAAACCATCTGTTCCACCTTGTATTTAGCTGTGACACTGTGTAGCTGGAAAGCTTCTCTCTCTCACTAACAGAAGTTTGTCCAATAAAAGACCTCGTCTCAGAGAGATTAAAAGGCAGATACATCTCCGGATTACATTCTCTTTAGATAGTGCCATTCATTACAGGTCCTGGGAGTACATGACTAAAAAAGGATTAGCATTCTAGTCATCTCACAGATCCCATATCAAACTTCCAGTCAAAACATGTTAAATCTTACTGACGTCTTTCTTCTGGGGCAGATTATTTCCCCAAAATCCACATGGGAGATTGGACACTTTGCATATTCCCCGTCTCTTTCGACTAATTCCATCGCATGAGGTTTGTCTCCCTCACCTCCAGCCACAGAAGCTAAAACCACGGCTCGTGGGAGCTGTGTGGAAAGGCCACGGTACAGCCTCCAATCCTAGTTGTTGCCCACATTCTTGAATTCCCTCTATTGCACAGTGAGCCTTTCATGTAAGAATGCTGATGGGCTCAGAACTCTTATTCATTCTCCCAGGACTGAGGATGAAATTATGCTGGAGAACATTCATTTTGCCCCTCTTTATCTGCAGAGGCTAATTTCCACAGAGGCTGCTTGGGGAATCAGGAAGACAAATCCACCCTTTGAGCATTGGAGGCAACATTTGCTACATCTGGATCTAGTGTTTGTGGAAAAAGAGGAGACAGCCTAGTCCAAATGAGACTTTTCTAATAATGATGTAATTGATACTAAGAGTAAGAACAGAAAGACTACAGTTGCTTGAGATTTACAATGTAATTGCATTTTTAGTGACAGCAGAGGTAGGTTGTAGCTGGGATTTTTGTACAGTCCCATCTAGCTGCCTATCACCTACCCTCCCCCAATTACTTTGTCTAAGTTTGAATCTGGGTTCAAACTTCATAAGTAGGCCAACTTTCTATCATAGGCAGAACCAGAAGAGTGGGTTTGAATACACTAGAACAGCATGTTAGTTAAATATGGAACCCAACTCTGAGGGTTGGGTCAGATTTCTAGTTATTACTCATTCATTATTTACCCCTTCTTTTCCTGTTTTAGTTTATGTATGAGTTGTATTTTACTATATTCTTTTCTGTTTTCAGATAGGGCACTTTGCACAGTTTCCCCTTCAAGCAGTCCAAGTGAAGAAACAACATTTACACTTGTGTAAGGCCTTGGCACTAGACAAGAGAAATACATTAAGATTTATCTTCATACCATTAGTTGGCATATAGGTATGCTTTGTATAAAAAGTTTGTTATTTTAAAGAAGAGTAACAAAATCCTTAACACCAAAGGAATTGCTTAGAGAGAACCCTGTAACCAGGTGCTTTTTTTTTTTTTTTTTTAAAGACACCTTGAATTGGAGGCATCACTGTCTTTCTGTTATCCAGGAGACCAGCTGATGCAGATAAATACCCTTTTCACTATCACCAAGATATTCTAGTCTTAAAAAGTTGCAATGGACATTTCAGATGGCTCCATGCAGCTACCATTCACTCAATACTTTGGTTTTAAAATGAGAGTTTCCTATAACTATAGAAGAAGGTTTGTGTTTTAGAGAGAGTCTTTGCTCTGTCGATGATATCCATGCTTTTAAGTTCCAACTGAGTGAACCACTGGCTATCCTAGTGGACTACAGGAGAATCCATGGATGCAGAGTCCAAACAACACTGTAATGTTTTTCTAATGTTTCCAATAACACTACTACAGTGTAAGCCCAATACCATCTGAGTAAGGTATAGACAGTTCAAGAAACCACCACTTGACAACACGTCTTAACATTTGCTGAAAAATACAGGGGACCACCAGTCTCAAGAGGCTTCTTGGGGTTTCACCCCCATTTTTATTCTGGACCACCATTCTGCCACATTTATAACCATGTTCCTATCTTTCTAATTTAATATCTGTCAGCAAATACCAACCCTCTTTTGATATGATATGACCAAAGTTACTTAAAAGGATTATATGTTGCTGATTGGACTAACCTATCTATTGTAGTACATATGGCATCCCAATTCTCTTCTGCTATAGCATCTACAGTACCTTAGAAGAGCATTTACAATAATCTCATTGCTTTAACAAGGTTCTGATATAAACAGAACAAAAATATGTAATTACATTTAAGTTTAGATGATAGAGAACTTCCTTAAATTTTTGCTCTCAAGTTCTGCTTTTATTCCTCCTGACAGTTACTCAAGAAGAAAAAATGGTCAGAAATATGATCAATAAAATATTTGTACTTTTTAAAAGTACCTGGAAGGAATTTATGATGTGTGTAAGTGATAACAAACAATAAGTTAAGTGTATTCATTGCCTAAATGTTAGCATGTGTTCAAAAAGGACAATTAAACTGCAAGCAATATATTTTACCTGTGATTTCTTTTGTTGTTTAATTGGGGGAAAGAGTTCCATCCAGAGACTGAACAAAGTAAAAAGATTGACTTTGGAAAGCCTTGGTGTTTGACCTGCCATCAGAAAAAAGAATAAAGAAATATTAACTGATAAAAATCCTGTATAGCTTTAATGACTAAGACACAACTGATGTTCTATAGTATAGGTAAAGAAAGCTGGATTACCTTGCTTAATATACACTGCAGTATGGTGTATGTTTGTTTTTACAAAATTTGGACACCAAATTTAATTTTGTAAAAACAAGCATTTATAAAGCCAGTAGTAAGCTGTTTTACACTTGTACGTACTCATTATCTTTCTAAATTATGCACATATAATTCAAATACATTAGTGTGTATTTACATAAAGTGTGGTAAAACAAAGAAATGTTCCATTAAATATACAAGTAAAAACAGTCAAACAAATCTGCAGAACTTAAAACCCAAACATTGCAACAGTATGATCTTGAAAGTGAAAACAACAAAGTAAATGATTTCATCTAATTTATTACTGAAAAACAAAACCACAAAAATTGTGACTATTTTTTAAAAATAATAATTCCTTCACATTTTAATGACCAAAGCACAAGCATTTATTATGAAAACTTTACCCAGCGCTATGGGCCAAGAAATTTAAGAGCTAGTGAGACATTATAATCACACAGTAGCCACTCTCAACACTAGTGCCTAAATGCACCCCTCCACAATAACAGCCCCACAGACCACCATGCTTTTCTGATATTTCTATCAAATGAAGAAAGGAAGAAACACAATAGATTTTTGGGCAGAAAATATGATTAGATGCAAATTAACTCCAAAGATTCCCTAGAAATTCTATACACATGGTAGAACCTAGTGGATCTTTTGCCTCTACTATTGTTGCAGCTATATCCCACTATACAGAGCTTTTCTGGAACAAATTGCTTCGTCAACCCAGCTCTGTATAACCTGAGGAATGGTAACATAATTGTCACAGAAGTCTTCCCAGTTGTGGGTGGACAGCAGCAACCATCCACTGAGCCCCAATGAATTTGGCACATTCATGGAAGAAGGCATGTTAAGCATGCCGAAAGAAATCTGAGTTACCTCCTGTGATTCAGACACATGCCTTTAACAGGTGGTGAAAGATATCCAGGAGCACCTACCAACTTTGCTAACAGATTGTTCCCATCGCCACCACCACCACCAATGAAACTAGTAAAATGTGCCACACAGTTTGGTCAACTTTCAAGAAACCATTTCTGGATCCAGGAGACCTTAAACTATAGCCTGGTGTGAAATCTCTCATTTCTGATCAAGATGGCATGAAACTAGCGAAGAACCACCTTCAAAACACATCTATCCACCACCAGTATCTGGACCCTTTCTATTCAAGATCCAGGCCTGGTCTTGGAACATACGGTACTGGTAGTGCTAACTATTAACCTTCCCCTATACACAGATAGAAGGTCTTGGGACTATCTGTAGCACTGACAGTTGGCATGGCATGGCATTTTGCCTCATAGACACAACAGCTCTGATACACCTCCATTCCCTCCTTTAGAGATGCCTGGAGAGTTGTGATGGGTAAATGCTCCTCTAAACTTCAGAGAAGCCACCTGTGAAGTCCCACAAGATTCAATCCTTTCTCCCATTCTTTTTAACATCTACAGGAATGAAGAGGAAAAAAGGGAAAGCAAAAAAGGGATAGAAAAGAGAATTTATATTTATTTTTAAAAACAGCCCCAACTGTCTCAGGGAAAGTAGGAAGAACAATTAGACTAGTGGCCTGTTTTGATGTTGATTATCTCTTGGTGGCATTTGAATACTGTAGTAATGTGTTATGTGAACTCAGATAGAGAGACAATTAGTAAAGTAGGTGCAGAAATGTGTTTGCATACACTACAATTTAAATGACCTTTAAAAGCAACAGCTTATTTTTAACAGATCTCTCCACAGAAGAATCACAAATAATATTACAGCTAATTAGAATTAATGGAAACAAGTAATATGTGCATATTACACCAAATATATATAACAAGTGTGAGAAAATTCTCACATTTTCTAAAGAAAAACAAAACAGTAAAATAGGTCTAACTCTTTATGTGATTTTGACTTCTAGAATTTATCCCATTAATCTATGTTTCTATTGCATGTATGAATATCAAAACTCTCCTCTAGCTAGCACATATATATTCCTTATAGATGGTAAACAAAAGCATGCAATGGATAATTTGTATTACATGTTTGAAAGGCAAATCCAAATCCCTGTTAAGATGGCCTTTAAACATATCATGACCTGATTTTCAGAGGTGTTGAACACCAGCAACCTACTGAAATTAATGCCAGATAAAGAGCTCTGAACCTTTGAAAAAATCAGGCCATTTGTTTTGGTTTTTTTTACTGCTGTCAATGTATATTTATTGAAAGAGAACTTTGCAGACATATCAAAGCACCATCATCTTCCCAAATAATCCTGGGGATGCTGGTCTCATCCAATGGGAGTGGGACTAGAAGACTCAGCAAAAACACTGTCAAATGGCAGTTCTTGGCCATATATGCTAGACCAGTAGTCTTGGGAATGGATAGGAGCCAAGCTTCGAATCATCATAAGAGGTCATCTTGGAAGTAACAGGCTAACACTATCCTCCATTTCAATACCACTCAACAGCAGGGAAAACAAACTTTACCACCCAACAGAAGGGAAAACAAACTTGTGATTCAATTCCCAGCATTTACACTGGCAGAAAGAGAACCCAGGCTGGAGAGAGGGTTTTCTTCCCATCTGTACCATCATAAAAACTGGGATTTCTGGGAGGAATAAGCAGAAGAGAGAATGGTTCTCTTCTGAAGCAGGGATCTAGAAGCACCATTTTTGCTTCTCATGGTGTTCAGGCAGCACACGTGTGGTATTAATACCATATGCACATACACCTTATTCCCCCTGCTACATTTAGGTCACAAACACTGTAAGGGAAAATTTGAAGCCATTCAAAATTAGTTTCAGTTAGAATTTCATAACACTCTTGAAAGTCTTTTTGCAAAACCTGTATTTGGACCCTATTATAGGTTAATCGTGTATGTAAGCATATGAAGGATTAAACTAGCTTTGATAATGAAAATACATGCTTTGTAGTTCAAATCAAATGTAGGAGTTAAGCAAATGTAATGTGGCCTTAAAAACAGGTTCAAAAGCTATAAGGTATGTGGCATCTAGCAAGACAAGTTTTGTGAGGATGGTAAACTTCAGATAAAAAGAAGGTATCTGGGAAAAGAGGCCTCTAAAATTATAGGGAATGGTTTGATTAGCTAAACGTGATAAACTTACAGTGATCTAACATACCAATGTTATCTTGGCGGAGGGAGTGGTCATAAAATCTTGTTTACTCCAGGCCTAAGGAAATGGTCAATATCAAATTGCCTGAAACTGGTTCTCAGTTGAAGTTAGAAATTGGCAACATCACCACTTGTTTATTAAAGCATATAAAAAGGTGAGCTCTTAAAGTGTTCATTATTAGAACCTGCCTGTCTATTTGGAGCAAGCCAACATTGGTGAGAGCATCCCAGTCTAGTCCTTTGTAAGTATTTTTGATCAAATGATTATAAAATGTGTGTTAATGTTTGGATATACTGACTGGTTATTATTTAGGTTTTTTAGACATGGTTAGAACAATTGTACAGATATAATTGGTCTCTGGATTTAATAAATGATTGAACAGGTATCACGGTAATAGCCCATATTATTAATAATAATTCCAACAATAAGGGAAAGGGAATGCTTCATAATTAAGTATACAGGCCATAAAACCCAGGTAAGATGTACAATATAAGGAAAAAAGAAAAAAACCCCACTAGATTCCAAACTCAAAAAAGAAGTACTTGTTTACCAGGAAACCCTATAAATAAAATTTATTGGAGACACCCACTGTTAGTAATACTAGGAAAACTCCGAGAAGTGTGATGGGAAAAATCTCCCATCTCCTGCCAGAGGAGCATTTACCAGGCAGAAAAAGATTTACAAATTCCCTGATGAGTGGCTCTAAACATAATAGATGATGAAGAGACATTTCTAATGACTAAATAATTTTAAAGCATATATACATCATGAAAATGAAGTACAAAGAAAGATTAGTTAAAACATACATACAATTTATACTCCTATATTTACAGCTCTTGAAACAGCAAATTAGGATTAGTTACCTAGAAAAGATTGTACCAGAGTGTAAACTGAGATGAGTTTATAATTTGAAAAGATGTAAAAAGAGATAAGTGAGTGGAGGGAAAGAGAGAAGACCATAGTCATCCTCGCAGCTTGTCTTCTGTGCATTTATATATTTAACGGTAAGCTCTTTGAGACCGAGACTCAGTTGACATGCTATCAATGTCCCAGGAGGGGGAGCATCCTCCACTGTAGTCATAGATTTTAAGGACCAAATCTGATCAAGACTTCCTGCTTAACACAAACCAAGAACCTCACCCCATGCTTTCTCCATCACACCTATAACTGCTGTTTGAACTATCCCTTTTAGAAAGGCACACAGCCTGCTGGATGGGCTCTAGTGCTGAACACCGAGGAGGTGGGGAGTAGGTGCCAGGTTAGGGAGGGGAGACAAGTGGGATAGAAGGGGGCTCTGGCCTGTAACGCTGACAGGCTGAGTCCTGGAGACATGGAAAGATCGCACTGTGGAGGAGGTAGCTCTCTCTTATCTGTCAGCCTGGATAGCTGGGAACGCTGCCTGGTGACAATACAGAACTGAGGAGCTTTCACCTGACACACTGCCGGGTAGGGAGGTGGGGGAAGGGCGCGCACCTGACATGATGTCGGTCTGGGTGCCCCGGGGGCGGGGGAGGGGCGCGCACCTGACATGCTGTCGGCCTGGGTGCCCGGGGTAGGGCTGGGGGAGGGGCGCGCACCTGACATGCTGTCGGTCTGGGTGCCCGCGGTCCTCATTCCCCGACCGGCCGCCGCTCGCTCATCGCCCGGAGCCCCCGCACTTTGCATCGGTCTCGCTGGCCTCACCCGCCCGCTGGCGCTCAGCGGCCCCGCGGACTCAGCCCCGCCCCTACATGACAGCTGTGCCAACGAACCGCCCTCCGCCCCTCAACCAGCCACCGCGCAGCGCGCGCTCCTGCGTCAGCATCGCCATAGGCGTCTCCCCCCCTCCCCATGACGTAGTTATGAATCTACGAGACGCCCTAAGGGAGAAGGGGCGTGGCCTATTCGTTCAGGCGCCTCTGAGGGTGGAGCTGTCGAGCGCTCTTGAGCCTCCTTTTGAGGCTGGCTCAGTGGGGGGCGGGGCCTGGAGGAGCAGGGTCTGGGCTGGGGGCGGGGTCGCTGGAGCAGGCTCCGGTTACAGCTCCGGGCAGGCCTGGAGGGCGGGAGTTGTGCGTGATCCGGGCGGGCCCGCCTTGGATGGCGCCAGGCGCGTGGCCGGGTCAGCGTCGGACGTTCTGACGCGAGGCTGCCGAGGGCGGGGTAGCGAAGCGAGCGGTTCGTGTGACGAGAACCGTTTGCAGCAAGATAACGGCTGGCCGGAGCAGCCGGGCCCGTCCGAGGGGAGCGGGGCTGGATGCAGCGCTGCTGGGGCGGGAAGCTGAGAGGGGCAGCAGCCCTGGACGTGCGGCCCCGGTAGGGTGCCCAGCTAGCGAGTGTGGAACAATTGGGACGGGATGGGGGGGGGGGGGAGGAGAATAGGCGCCTATATGAGAAAACGCTCCAAATATGGGAACTGCCCCTATGAAATCAAGACAGCTGGTCACCCTCGGTCCGCCTCATGCTCTGCACTGTTGAAGGCAGGGAGATCCCAGGTGGTTTCCTGCTGCCAGGTGAGGCCATCTCCACCTGCCCGCCCCTGTGGCTTAGCTACCCTCCTGTCAAAGCTGCAGGGCAGGCGTCTCCCTTGTGCACATCAAGGGAGCTAATCTCATAACGGCTGCAGCACCCCACTTCTAACCGCCAATGCCATTTTCTGATAGTTATCAGAGAAAGGAACAATGCTTGTTTTCCTCCAACTTTCTGCTAGCAGTTAGAGCACAGCCTGAAGAGCTGGAGTCCTATGACAAGGAGTGTCGCTAGCGGTGGCTGTGCAGAGTCACAACATTAAATGTCTGTCCCAGCTTTATGAGGGGATGCCTGTGAAAGGGTCCCTGGTGCTGCTGAGAGATCAAGTGCTGGACCTGACCCAGTTTATTTAAGTAGTACTTTAGCGCTGAAACCTGGTTTGGCTGTTTATGCTCTCATTGAAATTTATCCATTTTCTCATGACTTTGTGTTACCTCTAGTTACACAATCTCTTTGTAGTTAATGCTGAAGCAAGGCTGTGCAAGGCCAATTTTCACCCCTTCCCCAACTCTGCTAAAACAAAAGCAAGCCACCTGAAATTTTACACTACGTGTGTCATGGTTACAGGGCTAGCTGCATCTGTTCTCTTTTCCATCTCTAAGTGCACTACCTCAGCTGTCAGGCCTTGGGCCTTTACCTTGCCTGGGATGCAACCCCCTGTGTCTCCTTTTCTGAGCCCGGACCCTGGACTGTGGTACCTTGTGTATTGGCCATGCTTACCCAAGCAAGTCTAACTGGGTTTGATACCTACTGTTCTTCCCTTTGTGAGTCTATGACCTATGGTAAATACAGTGACTAGGCAGCCTTCATAAAGGAACGTATTGTTTAATCTTACCAGTAGGGACAAAGTATAACATGAGGAAAAGGATTTTTTTTTAAAGTCTACAGGAATGTCTACCATACTGAGAATTTTAGGCAGATGTATCTTATACCAAACCTCCACCTGGTAAGAGTCAAGAGTCTCAAAAACCTCTCTTCTTGGATGTCCCTTTAAACCCACCCAGATAATTTGATTTTCCCCTCTTCCCTCCTCCTTTCTAAATTGAGTCATTCCTGGGAAACCTGTCTGGTAGGCCCAACAGGGGATCAAGTCAGGCCATCAGAGTGAATGAGTGCTTTGCATGGTTGCTCAGGTGTTTGGTGAGAAGAATATATCAGATCCACCTCACCCTTTCTGGGTACACATACAAAATTGCAGATGGATGATTTTCATACATACTAGTGCCATACTCAGATTTTGTACACATATTCATAAACTGTCTAAAATTGTTTCTCAGTCTTTCACTCCCCATCCATATATCACAATATGTTCTTCTATAAGTCTCACCTTATATTGCACAGGACTGCACCTATGAAATTCTTTATTTTCCTACAAGGTAAAACAACGTTTCCAACAAACATTTCTGCAACACTTCTTATGCCACTGCACAGTGGAATTCTGACTTCCCCCAGTCCTATACACATAGAATCATAGAATCATAGAATATTAGAGTTGGAAGGGACCTCAGGAGGTCATCTAGTCCAACCCCCTGCTCAAAGCAGGACTAACCATGCTCAGGAAGAGTAGCTGTCAGCAGGAAGCACATAGGGGTCCTAGGGAATAGCGCAGAAGGACCGATCTTCCCTGCAAATAATCCAGTCCTGCATAGACGTCTTGAGATCTGAAGGATTTGTTTGTGGATCTCAGGATATTTACGGGCTTGGAGGGTCTATCTCTGCCCGCCCACGCTGATAGAAACCCGGTGAGATGAAAGTCAGAATGTCTTAATCCTTCAGGTTTCCCATGTCTGATACTATAATCTTTAGTTCAAATGGCTATAATCTTTAGTTCAAATGAGTTAAAAATTGTCAGTGATTGAGAATCCACTACAACCCTTCGTAAATCATTGAATGGTTATATACCCTCACTGTAATTATGCCTTATTTATATCCATTCTGAATTTGTCTAGCTTCAACCTCCAGCCAGTCAATCATTTTATACCTTCTCTGCTAGACTGAAGAGCCCATAATTAAATATTTGTTCCTGATGTAGGTATTTGCACAGTATAATCAAGTTACTCCTTAATCTTCTCTTTGCTAAACTAAATAGATTGAGCTCCTTAAGTCTCACTATAAAGGTATGGTTCTAATCCTTTAATCATTCTCATGGCTCTTGTCTGAACCCTCTCCAATTTTTCAACATTCTTTTTGAATTGTTGACACCAGAACTGGACACAGTATTCCAGCAGCTGTTGCACCAGTGCCAAATACAAAGGTAAAATAGCCTCTTTACTCCTAATCAAGATTCCCCTATTTATGCATCTGTCATGGGTTGCAACACTGACCACTTGTCTGGCACTTCCTCCTGGTCACTTTGGGGATTAGCTCTTAAGGCTGATGTCCCTTCCGGTGGTTGCACACCATCTCTTTCTCAGGTCTGCAGCCCCTCTCTTGCTCCAGGAACTACAGCATCCTCTTCATGACTCAGCCTGCCAGCTGGATCACTATCTGTGTTTCCTCCTTCCAGGATTCAGTCCCTCAAATCCTCTGTCATGCCTGCAGTGATTCTGACAGTTCCTGTTTACTGTCCCACCAGTGCCATTTCCCCCATGGGAGTTAAGGGAACCCGAACCTGAGCCTGCTTTCTATTCTGGGTTCCAGTCCAGGGACTCTCAACCCAGCAGCCAAGGCCTGTTTAGTCCCCAACCTTGCTGCTTACTTCATGGGCTGCCTCCTACCCTGGCACTCCCCCACACTCTGGAGTTTGCCAGCCTCTCTACTCCTGCCTCCCAGGGAGCAACATGGCCTAAATCTCTTTATAACCCCCCAACACACCTCCCTTTTCCCAGGAAATGAGTGCACTTTCCCAGCAGCAGCCCTGGTCTATTGCCAGCTTCATAGGAGTCCTGCCTATTCCTGCACAGCTGAACCTGCTTGCAGTCAATCTCTGCTTCCCATTCTTCCTCCAGATGTAGCCGGTGGAGTTAATAGACCTATATGGCCACCTTAACCCTTTCCAGTCCTATGTGGGGTGGACACCCCATCACATAATCCAAGAAATGCATTGCACTGGGAGCTCACGTTCAGCTGATACCTGCCATGACCCCGAAATCTTTTTCAGACTCACTGCTTCCCAGGATGAGAGTCCCCCCTTATGTAAGTTAGGCCTACATTCTTTGTTCTTACATATATACATTTATGTTTAGCCATATTAAAATGCATATTGTTTTCTTGAACTCAGTTTATCAAGTGATCCAAATGGCTCTGAATCAGTCATCTGTCCTCTTCATTATTTATCATTCCCCTAATTTTTGTGTCATCTACAAACTTGATGATTTTATGTTTTCTTTTAGCTCATTGATAAAAATGTTAAATAGTATAGACTCAATAACTGACTCTGCAGGTTCAACTAAAAACATACCCATTTGATGATGCTTCCCCATTTACAATTACATTTTAAGACCTGTCAGTTAACCAGCTTTTAATCCATTTAATTTGTGCCATGTTAATTTTATATCTTTCTAGTTTTTTAATTAAAATGTTATGTGGTATCAAGTCAAATGTCTTACAGCAATCTATGCACAGCATCAACGCTATTACCTTTATCAATCAAAACTTGTAATTTAATCGAGATATATCAAGTTAGTTTGACAGGATCTATTTTCCATGTTTTTGGCATTATTTATATTATCTTCCCTTTAATTCTTTATTAATCAAGTACTGTATCAGCTGCTTCATTATCTTGCCTAGCATTAATATCAGACTGACAGGCCTATAATTAATTACCTGGGTTAACCCATTTACCTTTTTAAATTTTTTGGCACAATATTAGCTTTCTTCCAGTCTTCTTGAACTTCCCCAGTGTTCCAAGACTAATTGAAGATGAGCATTAATGGTCCAGTGTGCTCCTCGGCCAGCTCTTTTAAAACTGTTGGATGTCAATTATTTGGACCTGCTGATTTAAAATGTTTAACGTTAGTAGCTGCTATATAACATCCTCCTGAGATACTAGTGAAATGGAAAGTGTGTTATCGTATGATATGACAACATCATTGGGTTTTTCCCAAATACAAAACAAAAATATTATTGGACGCTTCTGCCTTTTGTGTATTAGTACTGGTAATTCTACCATTTCCATCTAGTAATCAACCAATACCATTGTTAGGGGGCTTTTTGTTCCTCATATACTTTAAAAACTCTTGCTTATTGTCCTTAACTCTGCTGGTCATATATTTCACCTTGTGTCCCTTTGCTTTCCTTATCAAATTACTGCAATTCATAGCTTCTGATTTATATTCAGTACTATCAACTTTCCCTTTCTTTCATTTGTTATATTTTTAAAAAAAATTTATAGCTGCCTTCACTTTCACCCTAAACCAGATTTTTTTTTAATCAGTGTGGCCTATCAAATATTAAATGGGCTGTCTAAAGAAACAAATACTTGTACTATACATGCCTAGTAATTCACTTTATCTTCGGGGAGCAACAGTGCATGCTGAGTTTTCCTATTTCTTTACTTATGTATCTCACATTTCTGTAGCCTACTTTATGGTAGCCCAAAAAACTGGCTTCCAGTACCTTTTTAAGTGCTTTTTATAGTGATGAGAAGGACCGCCAGGGGGAACTATAGCTTAAGTACTAAATTATAAGAAACAACTGTTAACTATTGTTTTGATAGGTACTAATGAATAAAGGGCTGATCATGCAGTCCTCTTCTAGACTGCACTCTGATTGACTTCAATGGCAGTTATGGATGACTTAGGATGCTCTAGGTGAGCACTAGCTATACCAAATGGCGAAGCCTGCTAGTTTGGGGCAGGAGACTCCAGGGTTTTTTTTTTTGTTTTTTTTTTTAAATGGCCTGTCCTATTGAGTTCCGAGAAGATAATCTTATCTCCAGTCTTCTCTGTACAAACCTATCTACTGCCATTATGTGATCTACTTCATAAAAGAACAGTACTAAGCTGAGAATATGGTCTTAAAATATACCCAACTTTCAGACTTCACAGTAAACTACTGAAGTAATATTATGAGTAACTGACAGTTCAAATCAGAGAAGTAAAAGTAAATTAATTTCCTAAGGCAAATGTAACAGCACCTGCAAAATGTGCAGCAAAACATAATGGCCAAGATGCTCAAAGATATTTAGGCATCTAACTCCCATGGGAGTTAAATACTTTTGAGGATTTGGGACTAAAACCCAGTGCCACCAAACTGTCTGACATTACTGTTGCTTTGTATCAGTTCTTTACTAATGATGGATCCAATTCAAACAGAAAAAAGATCTGAGCCTGCTCCTATTGAAGTCTAGGGGAGAAATCAGTGAAACTATTATCTCCCTAACTATCTACCTTGAAAAAGGAAATATAATTTAATCCCCAGAGTATTACTGAAAATCTGAATCCCTATTTTAACAACAAAAACTATTTTGGTCCCTCCAGGCAACTCTGAGATAGCAAGCAGTTGAATATAGTAAGTGAAATATAATATGTAAAATTAAAACCATCCACTATTTCTCACATCGATTAACTAGATCTTAAACTTTTAAATTGTCCCTGCTTAAAAAAGATGGTTGCCACAGAAGTGGTTCTAAACTCTTACTTATGTATTCTATGTGGCTTATTGGAATGTTGGGGTCTTTCAGAGCACTTTAAATGTGCTGTGTTCCATAACTGAGCAATCAGGTTTATATTGTGTCAAAAGTATCACTATAAAATGCATCTGAAATCTAACTGTTATTAGTGTTGCCAGCTCTTTTAAGAGTCAGACATTACAGAAGCCAAAAGTTGCTGTCATTATTTTAAAAGGGAGGCCCATGGGTCATAATGTGGATCAAGACCTTTTTATGTTAATTTTTACTTAGTGGAGCTACTTAACTGGGAAACAAGCATTTAGTGAAATAAGTTCAGTTGAGTTCTTCTATAATTGAGTTTATCCTTGTTTATTAATAAAATTATAGAAAATCCACAACATATTGCACAGTTGCTTGGCAGCATGTTGCCAACAGAGAGATCAATAAAATGACAATGAAGGCATAAGTCAAATCCCTACCTTCAGCTCCTAATGGTCTCAGAGGATGTTGTGTTCAACTGTTCTTTAATTCAGAATCATCACATTATAAATCAGAGTACAGATACTGCGCTCATTGAAGTCAAGGGGAGTTTATCACTGATTTTATTGGGGAAAGGAAGGGCCTTTGATGGAAAATGGAAAAAGTTATATGACAATTTATTGCAGCATATGAGTGGTAGCTTTTCTGCTTGGCTTGCATGAGCACATCCTTGCTAACACTGAGCTGGTCAATACTTGATGTGATACCTAATACACATTGACATACTAATGGCTCTGATTCAACATTACTGCTACATCCAAAACTTGTAATGAAATCAATAATATTTTTATATACATAAAAAATACAAGATCAGGCTCAAAAATATGGGGCTTCAAAGGAACCATCACAATCCAATGAATGCATATGTAGGGGAACCTAGGGAGCCTGTATACAGGCAGTAGGCTATGAAGAACTGGTGAATTTAAATCCTATACACTACAGAGGGGACAGGAATGGCATTGTAGTAAGCAGGTTAATATAGGGGCAGAGATATCTAAAGAGTAGGGAGGAGGCTGGGGGGTTGCAAAAGGAATGTGGAGTACAAGGTTAACATTAGGATTAGGTTTAGGATTGTTCTGGGAAGCACTATGCTCCTGGAGGACCCCAGCATAAAGAAACTTGCTTTCTCTTCAAATCCAATGTGCATTAAGGGCACAAACTAGCCCTTTAGTTTTACACATGTGACACAACCTGACAAATACAGGGAGCTGGTCACAGTTATGATGCAAGATTAGGAAACTAGCTCTTAGATTTAAAAAACATCTCTTCATCATTTCATTGCACTGTGATGGCAGGTGTCACCACCTGGCACTGTTATACATAGTCTTCCAAATTATTTTTCTTAAGGCTTGTCTACCCTGCAAGTCAGCATGTGAATTTATAGCACACCAGCTTGGTGAACAGTAATGGCCTGTGTGGTCACTGCTACAGTGTAGTGAAAGTTCCCAAATGCAACTCAGCATATTTCTTCAGCTTGCAGTATGCTAAGCCGCACTCCATGACTTTCATTGCACTGCAGCAACATTCATTCTGGACATTACTGCGTGACAAACTGGCTTGCCATGCAGTAACTTGCTGCATAGACAAATCCTTAGGGCTTGTCTACATGGCTTTGCAGTGTGAACTACAGGCATGTAATTTGTAAAGTGCACTAAAGCGGTACACTGCTATGCCCTGTGTAGCCTCTGCTTGTGCAAATTAAACGGTACTTTATATTGATGTAGTCCCGGGTCCACATAAGCGCACACAAACTTTCTGTTTTGGTTCCAGAGTTCAAATGCCCCTGCAGTGCTGTAGAATAGCTGAGAGTTGGCAGAGGATTCTGGGTGCTGGCATACAACAGAGTATTCTGAGCATTGTTATTTGCTGCTGAGATTTTCTTAGCTAATGTTATGGAATGGCAGTAATTACTCCCTATGTAAGTTTGAAGGCAGTGTCCCAGTGTTAGTCTGATGCTTAATTGCCTATCAACTTCCCCAGAAAGAAACTGTTCTGAAATTGTGCATGCTGTATTTCACTCCAGGGTAGAGTTTTCCAGGACAATCTGGTAAAAATCAGAAAGTTTTAAAGGTGTGGTGTTTTGAAAATTTAAAAACATAAGAAAGGCCATACTGGGTCAGATGAAAGGTCCATTTAGCTCAGTATCCTGTCAGCCCTGGGCCATCCTAGCCCAATATCTGACAGTTGGCCAATGCCAGATGCTTCAGAGGAAATGAACGGAACAGGACAATTATCAAGTGATCTATCCCTTGTCATCCAGCTTCTGGCATTTCCCTGAAGTTTACTTTTGAAAGGTTTTCTAATTTTTTTTGGATCATAATCACTTCAAAATACTTGGCTTAGAAACTTTAAATATAACTTTATTCATATATTCATACCTCCATGCACCATCTGGAGCGCTCTCACCTCCCTGCCTCAAGAGAGATCTAATTTAGCCATAAGTGTTTCATTGATGCTTCTCTGAGGGCTTCCATTTTTGGTTGGGGATGGGCACAGCAAAAGCTTGCTTGAAAAAGCAGTCATTTATCATGGAGAGGTATTGCTTTTTCACAGAAAATCTGGCAAGGGGCCTTTTAGTGTTACTTAGCTAAACTGCTATGCCTTAGTTGATTATAGCATTTTGCCCCTAGAGGAAACTTCCATGTCTTGTGTAGTACTTTGAAAGCTGAAGCAGGATGAATCTCAGTGATCAACATGCTCGTTCTTGCCTACCGCAAAATGTCCATTTTACTAACTTCCCGTATAATTGTCATGAGAGTGCTGCATTATCACCCTGGAGAACTGCATTCACCCTGGAAATAGCACTTTTGTTACATCACATACTGTATCAAGAGTATGGTTGCATCGTTCAATGGTATTTGGACCGTGAAGGAGATAAGCTACATTTCTCTTCTGGATCTTTCTTCTGCTTGGTTACAACATCCTCAACAGATGGCCCACTGCCTAATGTTACAGCTGCAATGAGACTCAGTGCATCTCCTACTATGTTTTTCTTTCGACTGTTATGATGGAGAGTGAATTTGTGCTCTGATAGTTTATTCAGCTTTCACCACTGCACGTAGCTGAATTATCCTTTGTTAATAGCCTGTGCAAGGCTTGATGGTCTATATAAACTGAGATTTTTGAGGCAATCTGTCTTCAGAGCTTCTACCACTCCAAGACATTCTGGCTCTGTGGTAGAGGGTTTTCTGTTTCTGGCCCAGATCCTTAAAAGTATGTAAGAGCCGCTCTAGGTGTCTACGGCCACCATGTAGGCACCACTGCTGTTTTCAAAGCTGCTGCTCAGCTGCCTCCCAACCTCACAGACATCTTGGTCCCCTAGGCACCTAAGTTTCTGTCAGTTGGTATTCACAAAACTGCTTAAGCGCTGACACCTCCTCTCAGCTAAGAAGCTGCTTAGAGTCCTAGTTCAAAGCGAAATGCTGGAGGCCCTGAAGCAGGATTTTCAGACCAGGCAGGGAAATGCCTATCTTAACAGTGGGGCATGATTCCATAGCTGTGGTCTGAGTACACACAGTACCTGGTACCTGATAGCTCCCACAGCCACAGGCCACCAGGCAGTAGATGGCAGCAGAGGGCTTGTGTGAGAGACAGCCTAGCACAGGGAGATGCAGGGAAAGCATGAGAGGTATCATGCAGGAACAGGAGACAGAGAAAGAGACACTTTTGACTGCTAGCACATGTAGGGCTACCTAAACAGCTGATTTGGGTTAGGTGCCTGACTTCAGGAGAGGATTCACAGCTGAAGTCCCTGAGTATATGGCCCGTGAGACAGGCACACCAAGTCAGTCACTTAGGTATCTAAGCTCCTCTCCTCATCCCACTCCCCCTGCATTGTATGGGGAGCCTGGACACCTAGTCTGGGGCTGAGAATTCTACTGCTTAGCAGTCCACATAGGGGCTAGGTACTGTAACACTGAGTGGAGCAACAGCTAAGTGCCTGTAAGGATCTGGACCTCTTGCACTTAATTGCCTACTCCCACCTACCAGGGGTTGTCAAGTCCTTTCGGTGTCTAAATGCAGAGACCACTGTCATATATGGAAACAAGTGGATAATTTGACTCTGGTGATTTTAAAGTGGCATGTGTAAGGAGTCGTCTGAATCTCTTGAAAGACTAGAATTTGCTGCAGAATAAGCAGCGATTCCTCTGATATCCTCTGATGGGGCAGTTATTTCTGCAAAACCTTTTAGGAATTTCAAATAAAATCTACTTCAGTGTAGGAACTGGCTGAGTTCCTGCAGGTCTACATGGCACTTATATTTCTTGTTTTTAGAGCTCTAATCCCTCTTCACTAACAGTATTACTGAAAACCTGCTTCTCCACCATGCAAAGCAGCACCTAATATCAGACCTTTCAAGATGAGCTACTCTGCATACAGTAAAAACTCCTTTCTAAACATTTCTGAAAGCTCCGTCTACTCTTTATAGATGCAAATAAAGTCACCCGGGTTAACAAATATATCTTCCACACCTATCTGTGTGGTTCACTGCTCTCTGAAAGGTGCCAGGTGTAGTGTTAAAGTCAAATGGAGGATATTTTATATTAAAAACAGGCATAGGGCAAAAATAAATATGCCTAGTCTGTCTTCTGTTTGATTGTCTGGTGATGTCTTGTAACCACATCAAAGCTCATGAAAAATATTGTTCTATTAAGTTCATCCAGTGTTTCAGCCATGCCGAGGAGCGGGTACTATTACTAGTCGCTTGTTGATCCAAATAAAAATATTCCAACCAGGATGTCTACAGTTATGGTCCTACATTCATCATAAGGCACAGGATGGGATTGTCAAAATTGCCTATGTGACTTGGAGTACAAGGCCCAGTGCAAGTCAAGCTCACCACAAAGGATACCCGGCTCCTAAGCAGGATGAATTGGAGACAGCCTAATTTATAGGGGTTCTGCCTCCTGCACAGTTTCCTGATCCAGTTCTGGATCCAAGTTGTGCTGGTTCTGAATCTGAAGGCCCTCAATGGGCTAGGACCAAGATGACTCACTAACTGCCTCTCCATTGTGCTCCACAGCAAAACCCGATTAAAAAGGCACATTCCAACTGCTGGTTCCCTGGCTGAACCTTTTAGAGGCGCGAGTAGGGTATTCTTGGAGGAGAGTGGTGGAATTCTCTAACACTAGAGATCAGGATAAGCCTGAATCTGGTCACCTCTAATATATAAAGCTAAGTATCTATTTGCACAAGGTCTGTCCCCATAATGGAGCTGCAGAATGGTTTGACAACATCTTCCTGGAAGATGGTTATCAAAAACAAACCTGCCAGAATGTATTTGAGTTTTATATATAGGATATGTAGATTCTACTTTAATTGGCACTAGGATTGAGATTAGACTCATACTTTAGCCATTATTCCTTTTACTTACAGCACACTGCCTCTACATTTGGCCAGCAAAGTTTCTAGTTGTCACATAACTGAAACAGCAGCTTAAGGGCAAGCTAAGTCAGTTCCCAAATCTTGCCCCTATGTGTGCTTCAGTGCAGGAGTCCGAGGGAAAGCTTACTACTCTGTTCAGGGCTGCAGTTTGTCCCTGGGGGACCACTCTGACAGATGAATCACCAAACCCTATATTCACCATTGGAACCTGTTTTACTTAGCAGAACCCCTACATTGAATTCCTACTTCAGAGAGAGCCTTGGAAAGTTGGAAATGCTCTTGCTTGTGAAGGAGTAAATCCATCTGTTGCAGCAGCAGGTGTGAGTGTTGAGTAGGACAGATCCAAAGATCCCAGGAGTCAGTTACACATGTTGCACTTTTTCAAAATAACTGATGGTACTCTCACTCCAGCTGAAGCAAAGTCTCCTGTTTTTGATCTGATGGATTACAGAAAGCCTGTTTCTAAAACTCTCCATGTTGAAATGTACTAGGAAAACCTATTTGGAATTCAGTCTAACTCATCAAGTCAGCTGCATTTCTCTTAGAATTTTCATAGATCTCCCCATTGATATTTTTGGTTGCAAATTAGTCATGCATAACTTTGTTTCTTCCAAAAGCCTGTGGTTGACCTGGTTCATAAATCTCTCTGATATAAAATACCCTTGCATTTTGTACTTCGATGAAGTATTAGCTTTCTGCTACAGTAATCGCTTACTCGGGTTATTTTGCTGGACCATTTTGCTGGTACCTGGCTATATGAATAAGTACCATCTAGTTTCCCTGAAAGGCTCTCCTTCGCAGTGTCCCTTTCCACTGTACTTCCTGAAGATATCCATGAACTGAGGGCCGCTCAGGGCTCACGCTTAGTCACCAGCCTCTGAGCCTCTCTTCAGACTGATTTGCTTCAAACGCCTGTACCTGCATCTCACGTAACTGTTTTGCATTTCTTCCCATACCTCCTTGAGCCCTATAGTTTTTCGACTCTGAAACATAGCTACATATAATATTTTCACACTACCTCTCAGGGCTTCCACGCTTGCCACGACGTATCTCATGCTCCAGTGTCTTTGCAGCAATATAATCATTTATTAAGGTATCTCACACCTCCAATGACAGAATGTTTAAAAACTGGCTGAGATGAAGGGAATCTCTCATAATAGGTCCTTGGTTCTTATTTCCTGGCTTGATGTGCCTTGTTAATTTCGAGTAGCCTCATCTTGGTCATTTGTTGGCTTCCTGGATTTGATTGTGCTGGGAAAGTTATCAAAGTGAATGAGTAGTACGGATGAGAGTGAGCTCATCAATTGATGCAGGAGAGACATGGGCAGACTGTTTCCTTCTGTAGTGCAGACGTGCCAAGCCTTCTTTTAAATTGTGCAAATAGTTGTCTTTAAGAGCCCTGTAGTAATCCTTCACATGATGCATCACTGGCAGCTTATTGAAAGAATGTTTTTGCATCACCACCTAAGAAAAACAAATAGAAACCCCACTGCTCGATTATCATTCTATTCATTATGAGACAAGTTAATACATTGTAATAAATAAAACATCAAATAAGCAAACAGAATAATTAAGGAGAACACTATCAGTTTATTAACATGGGGGTAACTTCCCTCTGCTTTGCATGGGCACTGACTTAAATGGAAGTTGCACACATCAGAGAACCAAACTTGCTCATGGAGAGAGGCAACTGGTACAAATCAGGTGAGCTGCAGCACATTACATGAACATGAAGGCATACTTAAAGGGCTAAGTGTACTATTACATTATTCTTCACTTCCCACCCTGAATTGTGTGGTGTTGAAAAAGCAACTGCTGTGTTTCGCCCCAGAGGTGGCTACAGCAATCTCCTTGTGTATAGTTTGCATATCTATTTAAGGCACTTGGGAATGGAAGGCACTATAAATAATGATACTTGCATTTATAAACAGAAAGACAACCTTATTTTACCCTGAGCAGAGGAAATACATTCAAATAGACTTTGGTTTTATTGTTCCTTACAACAGTTTGTAACCACCTTCTATTAGCTGCTAATCCTTAATTGCCCATTTTCAGTGGTCTCTTACAGCATGTGTGAACCCTGATGCCTAACAATCTGTCCCACTGTGTATTCAGCGTCACACTCTGGTTACCTTCTCCAGACCTGAGGAAGAGCTCTGTCTGAACTTTATCCCCACCCACCAGCAGAAGTTGTTCCAATAACAGATGTTACTTCACCCACCTTGTCCCTCTAACAGAATTTTAAACATTTTTGGGGAAGAGTATGTTTGGGCCTCAAGTGGCTGTGCAGGACAGGAGAGGTGCAAAGAGATTCCTTCTCCTACACCCTGTATGAGGCCAACTAGAACAGCACTACCTAGGCTACATTCTCAGAATTTCCCAGCAGTCAAGTAATAATTCTGTTTATCCATGACAGGCCAACAAGCCAGATACATTTTTCATTCCCAAATTATGCATTTGATCTATTGTGTCATATATATTTTCCCCTCAGATCTACACGTCACTCACAAGGTTATTAAACACAGTGAAACTACTACTAAACAGAGGACATTCAGTAGAGAAGCTACAATTGGTCAGAGGCTCAGCTGGTGTAGGGCAGCATAGCTCCTTTGGCTTAAATGAAATGCTGATTTACACCAGCTGAGCCTCTGGCTCAAAGTGAGTACGCATTTCTGTTTTTGTTGGAAATGAACCACTTAAGGGCTTCTTGGTAATAAGCTAAGGGCTTGTCTACACACTGAGTTATTCCAGAATAGCTCATAGGCTTTCAGTTCTCTCGCTACCTGAATCCAAGTTAACTTACAAGTGTAGACAAGCCTTAAAATGTGTGGTCCCTATTCACCAAAATATTAAGATCTGTTTTCATGTCTCACTCTATAATCAAGTATAGCACTGCTCAGGAGACCACAGTACAGCTCACTTACGATATGGCCAGATAAAGTAATGGGTCAGAATAACAAACTTCTGTCACGTGTTTAAAGTCTTTTAAGAAACTATTTACATAGCACTGATAGCGATCATGGACAGGATGTCAGACCAATCAGAACTATGTAGCCAAACTTTGAATATACCGTAGACCATTTGTTTTATGAAGCAGCATGTTGAAATACACACAGTGGAAATGGAAACATTTAGAAAGCCTGATGGCAGGAAAGCAGTTAGCCAAGATTGTTACACTGTGCAGAGAAGCCTGTCTCTTAGCTGCAGCTGCTCTGAGATCCCCACTAGGGAGAAGGCCCCATGGGAAAGATAACATAGGTTAAGCTGTATTATCTTTTCTAGGGAATCTTCATGGCGACAAAGCAGGGATGATGTGCATCCTTCATATTGTTGGTCACATCCCCACCTAACACAGGTCATACAGTCTGGTGCCTCTCTCCCCATGTGGATTCTAATCCTGTGAAGAGACCTCAAGAACCTGCGGACTTGGGGGTGAGTGGATAGGGGGAGATGAGGCTGGTGACGCTGAGCTGGCTGACACCCACCCTGTTCCAGCATGGGCGAGCCAGATATGGGGGGGGTCCCCCTTTGTGCCTGGAATTTGGGGGGCACCATCTGATCCCCAGGGATTTATTAAGTACCAGAGAAAGGTGAGACACTCTTGTTTTTAGACTGTTGAACTCCAGGCAGTTACTTGAGTAGGAGATTTAAAGGTGTAGAGCTGAGCCACAGAAGACTTACTTCACTCCAACCCTGTGGGTTTAAACTTTAGAGCCCTTTTAACTCAAGAGCTCTTTCTGTCATCAGCACTTATTTTCCTTTTTCATGGCTATAAAAAAAGAAAAAGTGAGCTTAGTGGCGGAAACGTCAGGTCAGTCTGACAGTCTTGGAGCCTGAGCAGGGCTTTTATTCACAGAACAGGCAGCTGCACACAACAGTCATGTAAGCGTCCTATGGAATAGCACATGTGACATGGACACCTCTCCCCTGGGAAATGGACTAAGGTGTTTGTCACAGCGGCCCACACATACTGATAGTGATGACTTTTCATGCCTACTGACACTGGTCAGATTCATACCAGTGACCTACAGGTGACAGATTCCATAATTAACTGCTGATCCCCACCACTCGCCCTGATTACGCTTATTAGCTGATTGCATAGCTCAGCCCTAGAGGCCTGCCAGACTCCCTTTGATCTGGATTACATCGTGCAAGGTGCTGACCACCCATTAGGGCACATTGTGAAAGGAGCTGAGCAGCCATAAGTGAATGGGGAGCACCAGCAACTCCCATTATCTGGACTTGCCCACTGACAGTACTTTGAGTTGAAGGTACTCAGTACCTTGCATGCCCCTGCTCTGAGTGTCTGAAATGTTAGTGGGCTCAGTTCAGCCCTGGTCTAATTTCACTGGGCTCAGAGAGGAATGCGTTAAAATGCATTATTGGGTAGTAGAGATCAGTCAGGGATTGTACTTCCTAATTAATACCTTTTTCTGCCTCTACAGGCTACAAGCCAGTAGACGGAAATTTGTTCCAAGGGCAAGTCTTGTGATTTTAGTCCACATCACTTATAATACAGCTGTTTTACTAACGGCTGCTGTCAAGTATTTTCACTTCTGATTTTTTTCCCTTTTCATAAAGATCGCTGGCAACTTTTAAAAAACAAAACAAAAAAGACAGTCATCTCTGACTTTTAATTCCTTCATGTTTCTGCCCTGAATGTCTAGTGGATAAGAGCGGATATTTTAATTTAGTCTCAGTTTGTTGAAAGTAATGCAGCACAGCCAGAGCCCTGCACAAAGCACCACACAAGTTATACCTTTCATCCTGTAAGGTGTCATTCAAACAAACTGTTTCCCCCCCAAACACTTCATGGAGAGTTAAGGTCTATAATAATTAATGATAAATAATAGCAGAGGGAGAGAGAAATAACATTGAGTGATGCTGTGGAAGAGATAGGAAAGTTTTAGAAGGATTTAACGTCAGATAGGTTCATCAATGGCTATTAGCCAAGATCATGGACACCAGGTATTATAGGCCAGGGATGGCTTAGCCTTCCTCAACAGCCAGGCCTGGCCCCACCTATGCTCCACTGTGAGGCCCTGCCCCTTCCTGCTGCATCACCAGGCACTGCAGCAGCTTCCCACCCCTGCTCAGCCTCCCCCAAATGCAGTGGGGCTGGAGGGGGGCGAGCCAGCCCTTGGTCTGGGCCATGCAGTGCTTGAACTGCCCCGCTGGTGCTTCAGGGCGGCTGGGTCCACTGGCTGGGACTTGGGCCACCCCAGGGGGATTCAGGGCAGCTGGAGCTGCCGGGTGCTGGGGCTGCCCAGCTGATGCTGCCGGTGGGCATGGCCGGGGCCACATGCTATTGGTGCTCCCAGTGGCTAGGGCCACCAGTGGGCGTGGCTGGGCCACATGTGGCTGGTGCTCTGGGGTGGCTGGGGTCTGCACAGCTCAGGCCACCTGGCTAGTACTGGGGCTGCTGGCCCCAATTTGGAGCAGCTGGGGCCACCCAGCACTGGGGCTGCCCTGTCAGGACTTGGGGCAGCCTGGCTCTGGAGTGGGGCTCCTCCATCTGCGGGGGGGGGGCAGCTCTGGGTGGCACCGTAGGAGAAGAGGTGATGCAATGGGCTAGCCTCTCCTAATGGCCAAGATGATCATGGATGCAACCCCATGCTCTAGATCGGAGTAGTAAATTATTTTTTTTGTCAAGGTCCAGATTTCTTGGTCAAGGTACAGTCTAGGTCCAGATGCTAGAGAAACATTTTTCACACTGCAACAATGATAAAAAGATTGTGGTCCATTCAAAAAGGTCTGGATTTAGCCTGCAGTCCGCCTATTGACTACCCCTGCTCTACATGTCTCTAATCCTCTGACAACCAGGGGCTGGGACTGGACTACAGGGCCCAGAGCGCTTGATTGCCCTGTTCTGTTCAATCCCTTTGAAGTATCTGGCGTTGGCCACTGTCACAAGACAGGATACTGGGCTAGATGGAGCATTGGTCTGACCCAGTGTGGTCATTCTTATGTTCTTAAGGTATGCACTCGTGAGGAGACTTCTTTTGCACCAGCACCTGCAAAATAAACTGTGTGGAAGAACAGAGGGAAAGTCAACGTTAGCTGAGTAAAGAAAGCATAGAGAGTGACATTCACGTCTGGGCAGAGGGCTAGTGCAAGGGCTATGCAGTACTGCTTACATGAGACTTAAGCAGGGCATGTAGGCCTTGTGCTGCCTCTGCATGGGGGTGAATTTCACCCAGAGGGGAGATCTGCAAGAGAAGAACTCTCCCTAGACCAGAGTGAGTCTTTAAAGAACCCAACAAGAAAAGTGATTTTGAATGGGATCCTGGAATTAGCGTGTCAGTTCTGGTCATCTCTTCTATGCACTAATTCCTTACCTGCCTTTTTCAGCAAGGCATAATCCACAGAGCATTTCTTTGTGCAGTAGTAGCTAAAGAGCTTTTCCGTGTAAAGCAGAACTTTGTTTTTTATAGCATCTGTTATACGAGCTATACAAACATGGTAGAGGGCCAACTAGCAGGGAGTCTGTCAATACCCATTGTGCCTGTCTTCCCTATACAACATTAAGAATGAGGAAACCACCTAGGCACACTCAGGTTCCAGATAACCATGTATGTTTCTATATCATAAGTAAACAAGGACTAGCTACATGCGTAGTGTTAGGTTCGGTGGTTTCTGCAATGGAAGACAGGGAAAACAAGTTATTTAAAGGGGTACTACCCAATTCCTGTACACTACAATACCTGGCAGCACATTTTACATGACTTTCAATCTTTTTGTTCTTATTTTTAAAATGTCCAACTCCTTGGGGATAAGAAATGACAAAATTGACTCTAAACTCAGATCAAGTTAGTTCCTTGAAAGGGGTTTTTGCAATATGCTGAGTCACTCCAACTTCTTACCATATTCATGAGACAATTACAAGTGGAAACTGAAGCAATCACAGCCTAATGAAAGGAAGTTTTCTGCTATTCAGGATCTCAGGTGGCCCACTCAGATGACAGTACCTGGCTAATTAAGTGTTGATTATTACATTGATGAAATCTGATGGGCACCTAGAAGAGACTTGATCAAACAAAGAGGCCATCTGGATTCTTCTCTACTGCTAAGCATTAGCTGGCATAATCATTTGATCTTTACCTTCTGATTCATGGAACTGGACAAAGAGTAAAACTAAGTTGTAAGAGCAGCATAAAGAAAGATTTGTTGCTGAGAAAGGCACATTAGATAGTCAAGTGGCAAGCCAGGCTGCCTTTCCAGCCAAGAACTCTAGGCTATTGGACAGCACTGAATCATAGAAGATTAGGGTTGGAAGGGACCTCAAGAAGTCATCTAGTCCAATCCCCTGTTCAAAGCAGGACTAACCCCAACTAAATCATCCCAGCCAGGGCTTTGTCAAGCCTCATCTTAAAAACTTCTAAGGATGGAGATTCCACCACCTCCTTAGGTAACCCATTCCAGTGCTTCACCACCCTCCTAGTGAAAAAGTTTTTCCTAATATCCAACTTAAACCTCCCCCACTGCAACTTGAGACCATTACTCCTAGTTCTGTCATCTGCCATCACGGAGAACAGCCTAGCTCCATTCTTCCTGGAACCCCCTTTCAGATAGTTAAAGGCTGCTATCAAATCCCCTCTCGTTCTTCTCTTTTGCAGGCTAAACAAGCCTAGTTTCCTCAGCCTCTCCTCATAAGTCCTGTGCTCCAGCCACCTAATCGTTTTCATTGCCCTCCACTGGACTCTTTCCAATTTGTCCACATCTTTTCGGTAGTGGGGGGCCCAAAACTGGACACAGTACACCAAATGAGGCCTCACCAGTGCTGAATAAAGGGGAATAATCACTTCCCTTGATCTGCTGGCAACGCTCCTACTAATGCAGCCCAATATGCCGTTAGCCTTCTTGGCAATAAGGGCACACTGTTGGCTCATACTTCTCCAGTTTTTCAAAGTTGCTTCATAAATTCCTGTTCATGCTGCAGAAATGGTCAGCAATGGGGCTTGGTGGTGAGGAAGCCAAGGAAAAGGCAATGGGGAGGTTTCTGGAGGAGGTGCTTGCCCTGCATAGCCCCCCTGTGGCAGAGTTATTCTCCACCAGAACTTAGGAACTCTGGAAGACAGGCACCTACCTAGCTCAGAGCTCCAGATGCTGGTGCAGCAAAGGGAACAAGGCAAGATGGCTCTTCTCTTGTATAACATAGGAGCTCTTGCAAGCCTTTAACTTTAACAATTCCCTGGCTGCAGTCCCTTTCTCAGATCTACCCCAGCTAAAGGCCACATTCTTAGGCAACATCTGCTTCCACCTGGCTGCTGTCATGTTCCCATGCTCCATTACTGCATTCCAGCAGAGGACACTATGCAGGTCTGTTTTGTCTGCTGTAGAGAAATGAAGTGATGCATCCTCTGCTATTTTGGCAGCAAACGCTCTGGTGTAGAAGAAAGAGCAGCTGTAGATGGAGTAAAATAAAACTAAGTCTATTCCTCTGCTCCTTCAGGAAGAAAAAGGGATCGCTCATTTGTTTTACTTAGGGACAGATTCTGCCCTCAGGAATCCCAGTGTAAATCCAGATTAACGCTACTGAAGCCTGATTCACCACTGCTTTGCACGGATAGTTACTTATACCTGTGCAAGTTGGCTATAAGACACCAGCAAGTCAGTTCTCTGCATGGCTCAGGGGTAAATGAACACACAAGAGAAAAGGCACTGGAGAATTGGTCCCAATGTCTTTGGAATTTAGTGTCATGCAACAGAGCAGAATCTAACTAATGCTCCATCATTTAAAGGCAGTGTATTTTTAAATTCTTACCTTTCCAAAAGCTGAGTGCACCTCTTGTGCCTTCCCATTTACATGCTGCTGAATGGATCCAGCTTTCATAGGCTGGTATTTGGGGATGCTGGAAATAGGATGCTGAAGGGCAATACAGTAATTCTGATAATCCAGACATGTCTTGTCAAAGTGCAGGTTACCAGGGGCTTCTCTAGGACTGAAGAGATGAAGTAGACTTTGGCATCAGGGCACTCCAATCCCATAGCTTCATGCTTTGACCATGTACAGTTAGTCAGTCTTGATGTAAATAATCACGTGCCTCATTCTGGAGGCACAGAATTCAGTGGGGATTCAGGCCACGTGGAGAGCTGGGGTGACAATTTTCTAAACTTTGAAAGTTCTCCAGATACTGCCTGACAAGTTTAACTTCAGTGGAGCCTTCTAGAGGTTGTGAAGATTTTCAAAGGGATAAAGAATAGGAGCTGAAATAAATTATGGAGGCAGGGGACTCTGCCTAAAGCTAACTCTGCCTAGATTTTAATGAAAGCAGAATGGAGTCCTTACATTTTGAAGGGTTCCCTGCAGCATGCTTAAGAAATGGAAGGTTGATGACAGATTCAGCCTCATTCAGAATTCCTTTGCTTCTTGACAGTGTCTAATTCTCATCAGCCACTTTGTCTGAGCCGCACCTACTACATTCATAACAGGATATATATATGTAAACCTAGAGTGTTTGAGATGATAAATTAAAGCGCAAGTTCTACCCTCAGCTAAAATGAGGAATCCAATAGGGTGAGCTGTATGTAAATGTGGGCAGAATTTCATTCAGAGAATCTGCATATACTGGACCTGATTCTTCCACTCATTGATTTTAAACCACTTAATTCCACTTCCCAATAGAGTTATTCCTGATTCACCCCAAAGAACTGGGCCTGTTTTCCCCCTGGAATTGTTTGACTTTGTAAAGCAGTTTGTAAAAGCTTTTCACAGACTTTAAGCATTGGAGTGCCATGACTTACAGGGCAGTCTTGTGAAATGATGCTGGACATCATGAAACTCACTAAGCAGTAACAGACTTTAGTGCCATGACATACTGGGGTGTCAAAGCCTTTTTGAACACTGATAAAGCAATTCCCTCTCTGATGACCAGAAGTGGGTTTATGGTTATGGCAGTGGTCTGGGAGTCAGGAGATCTGTGTTCAATTGGTGGCCATGCCAAGCACTTCCTCTATGACCATGGGCAAGTCACTGAGGGGACATCTAAACAGTAAAAAGACCTGGGGGCAGCAAGTCTGAATCTGGGTCAACTGGCCTCACAGGCACATTCTACAGGGCTAAAAATAGCTGTGTAGACATTCCTGCTTAAGCTGAAGCCTAGACTTTGAAATCTGGTGAGGGGGAGGGTGTCAGAGCCCAGGCAGGAATGTCTACACAGCTATTTTTAGCCCTGTAGCATAAGTGTGAATCAGTTGACCTGGGCTCTGAGATTCCCTGCTACAGCTTGTTTTTTGGCTTTGTAGATGTGCCTAACTTTCTCTGTACCTTAGTTCCCCATCTGTAAAACAGGTACAACAACATTGTCTCCCTCTGGCTGCTTTGTCTATTTGGGGCTCACTTGTGGCTTTGCAACGAGCCCCAATTTAGGGCAATGCAAGGGTTAACTAAAAAGCTTTAAAACAGCAGCTTTAACAAAGAGGCAATATTTATAACTGACCCCCCAACCCCAGGATCTTCCTTGATTCTGTATCTAGTCACCGGTGGTGACTCTTTCCACCCAATAATACAAAAGTAATACAACTATGATATAATATAGATTTACTAAAATATCTCCGTTAACGCTCAATGGCTTAAAGCCAGGATCCCAAACTAACAAGGTGGGTGATAAAAGAAATCAGATAATTATGTACCTCACCATTTCCTTCACAAGAATACAAGAGATTGAGACAACACCAGGACCACAACGGGATCGGGAACCACCAAGAGACGATGCCAAGGACCACACAGCAATGCAGGAACGGGATCAGGATCGATATCAAAGCAGGTAGGTATGATCCTCTCGGTCTTCTTCAAAGATGGATGAGGAGCAAGCACGGCTGCTACTGGGGTGCACAGCACTCTGCACAGGGCTCAGAGACTTTATACAACCTATGGTTGCTTGGAAGAGTCTCATTAGGGTCACATGACCCACCTCACTTGAGTTTCCTGCCACCCAATTGCTAGGCAGATTTCAGGGAGAGGGGGCACCAACAGGGCATCAAGAAAGGCCACAATGGAGGATGAACACAAAAAACCAAAATGGCGAATTAATCCTGATGGTGGGTAGAGAAAAGCCTCCACCCACTCATCCATCTGCATAGGGTGGGGACACAGTGATCCAGCATGGTCTGCAACCTTTGCTGTGCTGCCACCTGTGACGTGGGTAGATGGCAGAGGAGTCTAAGAAGGTGCTTTGTGCTGCCGCATCACCCAGGCCACGAATCAGTCCTTAGATTGTAGTGAAGCGTTCTCACCTTGAGAACAAGTGGCTCGTTTTCATTTGCACTAAAGCCCCTTTACATCACTCTGGCAGTGGTGTACATGCAGGTGCCTATTTTAAGGTCCCATCACATGGATAGAAGGGCTTAAAGAGGACTTAATATAAGCGAGACTCAGACCAGAGGATCTAGTGCACTTACCTACAATGGGTGTTTGTATTCAGCCGACCATGTCTGCACCAAAAGGACAACCCCTTTCAGCACTGCCTGGGATGTACCAGACAAAGAGGTAGGCACTAGATTGGCAGAGACTCCCCTAATGGTTGCTGCACCTGAAACTGCCCTTAATAGTGCAGAAGAGCTTCCAGAGTGTGACAGGGAACACCATACAGCAGACTCAGTTTCTCCTGTGGGTGAGGATCTGGCAGAGAACATGCTCTGCTTTTGTACCTCCTTCCACATCCAACACAGTGAGATTGTCTGATATGTGGGGTATGGCAGGAGTATGTCACAGAGGAGAGCTCCTCACCCCATCTACCCTCCCCCAGACTGGATCCACAGACAGAATCACTTCTGCTCATGGAAGCAGAGGAGACATCAGACTTTGGCTTTCTATGTACTGCATATGAACTCTATTCATCCATACTCTTTGTATTTTGGCACACAGTTTCCTGTCTTGCCCAACCTTCTACATTTTAAAAAAATTAGTTCATCACATCTTTGTTGCTTTATATTGCCCCCTCACCAAGGCAGCAATAGTCTGAGATGGTGACTGCACAGTATTCTGGTTGTATCTAAGTGCCGTAGTAACAGCATCGGCTGTTTTGTTTTTCATTTTATCCCCTGATAAGAGCACCTGTTATCGTGTTTGCCTTTTTGTGCTGCTCTGTACAGGGCTGATGGTTTCAAGGATTCCCTGGCCTCTTTTAGCATGTCAAATTCAAGGTCTTCATTGTCAGCTACAAGGTGTTCAGGAGGAGACGAGTCTGGGATCCAGGAGATCTGGGCTCTATTCTTGGCCTTACTTCTAGAGTGGCTGTGGGCAAAATATTTTAGATACCAAGAGGTCTGAGATGCATTCAGAAGAGTTGAGCATTTAACTGTAGTTGTAGGTGTTCAGACTCCTGGGGTCTGAAACTGAACACTCAAAAATCAAAGTCTGTTTTGCACTTTAGCACTGAGTCTTCAGTTTGTACATCTCAGGTTTCTCATCTGTAAAATGGGGATATACAGTTTTACCTGCTTCGCACATGCACTGGGTGAGGCTTACCTCTGGTATGCATGGGAGGTTGGAAGAGCAACACAATTTTTTTATGGGTAAGTATTTATATAATAAAATGATTATTACCCAGTAACTTCTCCTGATCAGTTTTCAGGTTGATTGCTGAACAGAGTTGTGTTCTCTAGATTTGTTTTTTTCTCTCTAACTGTTTTAGACAACAGACAGGAATTACCTTCCTGAAGAAGAGTTATATTAACTAACAAACAATGAGCAAAATTACTGTGATCTTAAGGTCCTACATAGACTTCAAGGATTTACTGCAGTATAGCAACCCCCCTTGGTCTCACCTATTGGCAGCAGTCTCCTTTGGCAGTGGGGTCTGAGGTAACTCTGCCCCAACTTTGACAAGTCTTTTGTCCCTTCCCCATAGCACCTCTCACATGGAGCATCTGGTGCAGGCCTTATTTCAGGCCTGTGGAGTGTCCTTCCACTCCTCCCCCCAAGAGGAGGGGCAGGCTGTCCCAGTCCATGTATATGACCCCAGGCCCAGGGAGGTACCTTGCCATGGCTCCTTCTCAGGGCTGTAGAGGTGGTGGTAAAGCTCTGGAGGATTGGAGAAACACCCATCCTTCCTGCAAGCTGGGACCAGGATCTTTCCTTCTCTGCTTCAGAGAAGCACTGTCTCCTAGTTCAGGGAGTCTCTCCTCCAGCTGCTAAGACCTGCTGGCAACTTCTTCTCCTGTTCCCCCACCCTGTAGGGAAGGCAGGGTTTAAGTACACCTGGAGTAGCCCTTAAGTGGGTCCAGGTGTCTCTAATTGACCTGCAGTAACCTCTCCTGTGCCTGCAGGGAAAAGGGCCTATGGCATTCTAGGGCTCACATACTGGCCCTGGTATACCCTTTTGTAGCCATCTGGCCTGACTTTACCACACCACAAAAAGTTATCTTTCCAAAGAAATATGGTACGACTTTCAGATCCTAGCAGCCTGCAAAAAATTCTGTTCCAACTGTTCATACATTCAGCATCCCTGAGCGCTAATGATTCCCTCCCTTGAACTGCATCTGCCATCTGATCTCCTAATAGATGCACAATTGGTTGCACTATTTCTCACTATTTGTTCTGCCTACAATTTTAGTATCATCTACAGGTTTGGAGATCGCTGCAGCACATCCACCACATAATTACAGATAACACTAAGCACTGTGCATTAGATAATGTGTAACTGGTCCTGAACTAACTCCTAAAACTTCTCTCCAACTTGTAAAATACCCATGACTTTAACCTTTTCTATGATTCTTTGCATTAACCACGAAGGGTCTAATCCTTCTCCCAATGCCTTGCATGAGTGAGGAGAGCTGGATTTGGCCCCACATTTGATGAGGAACCTCAAATTCTTTTAGAAAATCCAAGCATTCATCAAATATTACTCACCTATCTTGGCACTAATCTCCACACAGCACTCCAGGAGGCTGGTGAAGAATGATCTCCCTTGTCTTAATGCATACTGCTACCCACTGTCAAACTGGGTTCCTCCCACCACATGCCTTCAAATGCCTTCCAGTAGCTCCCATATCACAACTGTTAGACTACAGCTCTAGAGTTTCCTTGTTGGTCTAGATTTAATTGTTAGTAATGGAGCCCATGAGTGCCACTTCACTGCCCTTGGGATTCTAGTATATGAATAAAACACATCTAGAAAACCTGTCAATTTGTTACATCTGGTGGTGCTTTTATTTATTTTTAATGCATTCAACCAATTCTGTTGGTGCCTGCACGCTACCTAGTTCCATCTCTGTCGGGTGTGGTGAACGTGCAGCTGGATCTTCAGGTTCTAAACCAACTTCTCTGAATCTGTTCTATGCCCTGCCTTGACTTCATCGAAGTTACACCAGTTCACACTAGCTGAGGTTCTGGTCCTAACTGTTAGTGCCTAGCCCACTTATAGTCACTCTCCAGTATTAAGCGACCATGGGTTTCTTTTATCCACTGTGCATTTAATTGAAGAGTCTGGATTGTTACTGGAGATTTTTAAAGTTTGCTGTAGTGGTTGGTGGTTGTTCCTCAGCGTCAGCCTCGGAGAGAGGCCATGCTGCTTTGTAGTCCACGGTATGGAAAGCCCCCAGGGACCAAGGGGGGGGGGGCGGGAGGGCTCGTGTCAGTCTAGGTGCCCAGCCCTTCCAACAGGACGTGCCAGCCAACAGTTAGAGGGGTTGGGCTGTAAGTAGGCAGTCACTCTAGGAGTCTTTGAGCCCAGGCCCTCTGAAGGCGGCTGTGCACTCTTGTTGTGAGCATTACAAACATCTCGCACCTTTGGATTGGGGAGAAGAGTCTGTGCAGGCATAGCTCCAATCCAGCCATAGAAATGTTGACCACCTATGAAAAGATCGCGCAGGGCATGAAGGAAAAGGGGTACATCAGCGACATGCAGCAGTGCCGTGTGAAAGTCAAAGAACTTTGGCAGGCATACCAGAAAATGAGGCAAACAGTTATTCTGGTTCTGCGCCACAGACGTGATGCGGTGACAATGAGCTGCATGGGATGCTCGGCGGTGACCCCACCACTACCCCCAAATGCAGCCATGGATATCTCCCAGCAGTCTGAGTCCTGGGCCACCTCAGACACCAAGGAGGACATTTTGGACAACAAAGAGGAGGGAGAATGGGAGACAGATGAGTGGGGGTAGGAGGAATCCATTCTCTCCAAGGGCCAGGAGCTATTTTTAATCCCAAAGCAGTCCAGCCAGCCCCTGGAGAGCATCATGCTCTGCCATGATGCTGGGGAAGGCACTTCTGATGAGTATGCAATTCCAACCAAACTCGGGGGTTACATGCTCTTATATTTAATATGAAAAAAGAAGTTAGGTGCAGTGAGTATCTTCTTTCCAGTTGCTGCTCCAGCTACATAGAGGGTGCCCCCTGGGAAGACTGTTGATGTGTACAGGGATGGCCTGGGAATCCTCCATGGTTTCCAGGAAACTTTCCTGGAGATACTCTGCAATCTTTTGCAAAAGGTTTCTGGGGAGGACTGTCTTATTCCATGGTAGGATACTTTCCCACGCCATGCAATATTACTTCTGCTGGCATCATTGCAGTACACAGCATAAGGACCAGCTGTGTACCCAGATGCTTATAGCATCTGCTCCCTTGTCACCTATGCTACTCTTAAGAGACTGATATCACATAAGGTCACCTAGGGGAGACAGTGGAAATTCTCATTACAAGTATTTGTACCGGAAACAATAAAGCATGTGATTTCCCCCACCCGTGGTGATTTCCAGGTCCCTCAACCATGGTTTCCCTAACATGCTGTTGGTTTGGGTGCCAAGGATCAGCAATGACCCCAGAATCTGCAAGCCCAGGGCGACTACTACCAGCAGCGTTAAAGGTGGGGGGAGAATAGTTAATGAACCCCATTGTGGCAAAATCATCTACAGTGTGGAGCTGACACTTAAGTCACAACATCTCCTATGGTGGATTTACCAACTCCAAATTGATTCCCCACTGACCAGTAGCAGACTGGCATTGCAAGCTTCCACCACTTGCTTCTTCACTGTCAGAGCAGGTCTCATTTTAGTGTTGCTGCACTTCAGGGCTGGGGAAAACTGTGCACTAAGTTCCTGGAAAGTGACCTTCTGCACTCGGAAGTTCTGTGATCCCAGTCAGTGCTTGTTTCCCAGGACCAGAAATGGCGCTCCACCGTGTTCAGCTGCTGCACGACTGCCAACAGCAATGGGAATTGTTCTGTTCTTCAGCTTGCAGCAGGGCTGCTTGAACAACATTGTAATGTTCTATGTGGCGGCTTCTGTCTCGGCTCTGGAAATACTGCAGGATAAGGTGCGAGATGTTTGTAATGCTCACACAAGAGTACACAGCTGAGCGGGGTCCATGGTTCTTGGGCTATGGTGTACACATGGCTTAGCCAGGCTTTCGAAAAAAGGTGCGAAAAAGCATGGGTTGTTTGCAATTGATATCAGAGGAAGGATGGAGGAGACTGCATCATGGGAGGTTGAAGCCATATTCCCATTCCAACCTGTAAAAATGTTTTGGTCCCATGAGGCATTGCAAGCCCTTCCCAGACCCCCTGCAGCTAGTTGCAATGTGGGATAGCTACTCGTGGTGCACTGCTCTGAGCATCGATGCAAGCACAGCTAGTGAGGACGCATTCCATCAACACAATGAGCATGGTGTGGACATGAGCAGCCAACTTAATCATTGCAATGGCTGGATGTCGACTTACATTAAGTTGACTTACTGTGATGTTGGCCTCCAGGGGAGCCATGCTAAGATAGCTTAAACAGGGCAAACTGCAAAGAATGGGGCAGGCAAAGCCCTAAATACAAATGGTTTTTCTCCCATAAAAGGTTTTTTTATAAATGGTTTTTCTTCCATAAGATGTACCAAGCCAGCAACAAACAGCTTCTGATCAACTCACTGGTCATTTAGAAGACAAATCACAGTTTCCTTAAAACGATCCAGCCCTTTGGCCAGCACCCAGACAGCCAAATCAAATATGATGGGGATTACTGAAAATCTTTATCCAGCATATGTAAAAAAGTTCTACCAATCCCAAAGGATCGGACACATTACCAAACAGGTCAACGAATAGTTCAGATCTTACCCATATATACGCTTAAAGCCAATGTTTATTAACTAAACTAATATTTATTAAAAAAGGAAAGAGAGTAATGGTTAAAAGGTCAGTATTCATACACAGATGAAAATAAAGCTCTTAGGTCAGTTTCAAAGTAGAGATGATAACTGAGTTGCAAAGTTCTTAAATTGCAAAGTCTCTGAAATTACCCAAACAGCTTGAGGGTTATCAGTCCTTGTTTACAGCTTCTTTGTTAGAAATCCATTCCAGAGAAATGAAGACTAAATAGTCCATGCACAGAGTTTGTTCAAATTCTCCCATGAGAATTAGCAGGGTGATTCCAGGCTGGTGCTGGGATCCCAATCTTGCGATCCAAGCTTTCCCTGACAAGCTTTGACAGATTTGAGATAAAAAGGATCAGTCCGCTAGAGTCTTTTATAGATCTGTGCAGGCTGACCGATATCTTTTTGACAGCAGGTGCCTCCTTGAACTATTAATTGGTGATTACTTGTGGTGCTGAAGTACCATTTCCTATGTCCTGTGCTCCGTGGTAAGTAGTTACATTAGCACAAGATAATTAGCCATTTACAACCATTCACAGGTATTTACTACTTAAACTTAAAAGAAATAAAAACAATAGTATTGTAACATTCAAGTTCCATCTAAATGTTTATATGTTCCTTTTGAACTCTTAATCAATCAAACAGTGATAGACAGAAAAGCAGTTTATCTATATTGCTAGCCTCTAACAAGATTGATGTAAACATCATCAAACTACCAACAATACACTTGCACATCAAAGCTCTACTCTACTTGTAAGGAATGACCTCACTACCATTGTATTTTCATATAATGTGTCTCTAAAGGTCAGATTTGGGCTATGCAATTTGTAAAGTTGCTTGGCTTTTTCTGGCCTAGTGTCACACTTACCTTTGTAGTATAGACATGCCCTAAGTAGAGGAGAGAAAGGAAATATTACCTTGCCCATGATTTTGTGCCAAACACTTTTCCCTTTAAGAAATCCATCAACCCAAGATGTTCCTTCATTAGTAATGGAAACTAGCACTAATACATCTTGTTTTGCGAACCAGGCTAAGGCTCTAGTTGGTTCTTTCTGAATTCTTGCCCATCTCTCCTTGAAAGCAGCCACAGGTCCCTTGCCTTCTGGGCCCAGATGTTCTCTCCCCACAGAGATGGGGTTACCAATTTTGCAATTGGCTATTCCTGCCCTGGGAGCATGGAAAGATACACTCAAATTCCATACTCCTACCTTTCCATTACAGGTCTCTTCTTGCTCTAGAGGCCCATGCTGACTGAGGAACTCCATGCTGACTGGGGAACTTTAGATTGCTCAGATAACCTACTTCTAGGAATCAGGTTCTCCACTCCACTCCCAACTGGCTAACAATTGGATATTCTAGGTGGAAGTCAGAGAGTCATGGGCAAGGGAGGCCCTTATTCCCATTGAAGGGCCACTTGCCCCATGACATATCCCCATTTTACAGATGGGGAGCTGAGGCACAGGAAGACTGATTTACTCAAGGTCCCCAGGCTGCAACCAGAACACCAACTGCTTGGTTTCTTACATATTTGTTAAGTGCAATGGAGGCTAATCATAAATGTAAATAATAGCAATACTGGCTCATCACATACGTGTCTTCATTTCCTTCCACTTTATTTTCAAGCCTCTGTGTTTGATCCCACCTATATCTTTCTCTAACAGAGAATCTTACAAGGGTGCTGTAGTATTAGGCTTGGTCTACACTTACCCAATGATTCAGCAGCAGTCGACGGGAGTTGCACAAGCTATGCAGGGTAGTTGCGTAACTCCCATCGACTGCTGTTATTCTGTTCTGCGTGGTGTCTTCACTGCACTACGCCACTTGAGGATGTGGTTTTAGTACGTCGACTTCCTGATCGATTGAGCGGGTCTACACTGACTGCTCAGTCAATCCAGATAAGTCAATCTGACGGCAGTGACTTTGCCACCGTCAGTGTAGACATACCCTTAGTCTAGGTATTTCTTTGGCCTTGAGTCCTAAAGTAGTTTCGTGGTGACTATGCTCTGCCCTTCTATTTATATTAGTAGATCAACCTCTCAAGGTTCCTTCCAGCCCTACATTTCTATGATAAACAGTGCATTACAGCAACGAATGACTCAGCTAAGTGGATGCGTCTCTTTGGTGCTTGGTGGATAGTTTAAGAGACATACAGTTAAAGATGACAAGAAGTGCTTGGGGATAGACTAATGGTGACTTGCAGAGGTCTTTTGGAGCTACGGGAGAATGACAATTAATCAATTGCAATAATTAGAGAGTGTACTAAGAAGGCCATATTAAGTCCCTGTGACATCACTGGTCAGTTTGTTTTAAGGCAGCCAAAGGCCTGATGGTGCAAGGTGCTAAGCACCAACAGTTTCCATTGACTCCAGTGGTCACACAGGATCAGGCCATTAATGAAAGATGTGAAGGACCAAGTTCCACCCTCAGTTTGACCCAGGAAATCCCCTTCATATTAGTAGAGTTACATGTGTAATGGCAATGTTTGGCACATAAACTTAAAAGAAAAAAAAATAGGGCTAACTCTGGTGCAACAGTTAACCTTGTTTTAGGTGCTTTTCACACCACTAGTCTGATATGAAAGGAACACTAAATTATAGTGTTTACAGAGAATATTTGTATACAGAATTTCACAACTGAACACACACCTGGCTATAAAGCTATCATATTTAATATTTGCCATATCTTATTTGCTTATTACAGCCTCAGTGGGCATTGAGCACATGGGTTTGTTAGAACTGACACATGAAACAAAAGCCTTCCTAGTCTATTGAGTCTGCCTATGTTCATTTCCGCACCATAGGCATGAGTCTGTGTGATCAGCAAAGTCTGGGCTCCAAGAAAGAATGGGCTATTTTCTTTTGGGGAGAGTGATGAATGGATAGTCACACAAGCCTGAGAGATTGTCCTAATCTACTTTATTTACAATATGTACAACTTCTTTGGAATATGACTTTGAATAGAGTCATGAAAGAGTAGGCAGCCCAGCTAGGACCTACGCACTCCCATACTGAAATATGGGCACCTCAGCAGCAATTTTGTGTGTGTTCTCAGCTAGCGTAGCAACATGCTTCCCAGGGTTGTGGGGCACCTTGCTACCACCTGCCCTTAGTTAGAGGGAACCTTATCTGTCTGCTGGGGGTCAGCTCCCGGACTCTCCCAGCCACAGGCAACACAAGCATTTCCCTCTCCGCACCTGTGGGCTTCTCTGTTTCTCATGTAGGCTAGTAATAGGCATTCTCCAACTCACAGGGCCTCTGAGGGTCCCCCTCTGGTGCACAGCCCCTTAGCCATTGGACACTCACAGAATTCCCAGTGCCACTGTTCTCAAAGGAAGAGCACACAGCAGTTCACAAGTTATACCTGCAAGCACAGCTCTGCTGAACACACAAAACTTTGATTTGTTTATAGGGAGAGTGTGTATAACTTTCTTTAACTAAAGAACAGAAATTCATACGCTAGCAGCTATTGGAAACAAAGGGCTACTTCTAAAATAAAATAATCTAGAGTGTATTCTAGAGTGTAGGCTCAGCTAACAAGATGCCCTCTTGTCTATTAAGGTACAGTTCTCCCCAAAGTCCTTCTCAGAATAATTTAAAATCAGGATGGTGGAGACTCTTCTTTCATGAGACCAAATCCGCTGGCAACTTCTCCCCCTTGACGGTGGATACCTGAGGGGGCTCCCCTGCACTCCAGATGTAGTTCCAAAGTTCATTGTCCTTACTCCTAAAGGGGATCATCCCTGCTGGTTGTTTTTTCCTGCAGCCGCTGCAGTCTATTAATCAGCGTTTTGCTCAGATTGTAAATGGGTGTCTATTCTGAACCATACAGCACTCAGTTTGCAAAGGACCATCCACAGTGAGACAAGAGTTTCTTCCCCACAGCCTGACAAAAGTATGTGGATCACCTTTCAGAAAACTTAATTTTTAGTGTGCACACGTGCGTGCACGCACATATGCACCCATTACATTTTTCATGCATACATCTCAATGATTATGCTGACCATTGTGACACAAGCTTTCAGGGGTGACCTTACATGACATTCTTTGATGAAGTAGTATGTAGATCCTAGACCCAGGGGATCCTTGCAGCCCTTATCCACCCCGTTCCCTCTGACAACTGGCACAAAGAGGTTCCTGGGTCATACATCTGGTCCAATCCTGCACTCACTGAAGGCAGGGTGAGTTTTGCCATGGTCTTCAACAGGCACAAGATTGGCTTTTGAGATTGTCTTCTTGATAAAGTTGTAGCAGTTTAAAAACTAACTGAAATTAGTTAACTAACTGATAGCTAAACTGGTGCAAAAGGCAAAGTGGAAAATTGTTTTGGTTTAGTAAAACCTATTCCTAGTCTAAAATAAGCCACCGTTAAACCAAAATCAGAGTGTCTACACAGGGTTCTGGACCAGTTTAAATCTATAATGGTTTAAATTCACGTCTTAACTTGTACCTGTAGAGATCATATCTGTAGCTCAGCCCCCCTTTACTCCTGTCCGGTGGTAACTGTCTCTTGTAGTTTTCAAATTTCTTCCCCGCTTTGTTCAAACTCCTTTTGTTCCATATAAGACAATGCTCTAGGGGCTTGTTTACACACACATTGATTTAGCTAACTAAACTGACTTAATATCACACCTGTAAGGAAGTGCAATGTTGTATGTGGACACACTCATCAGATTAAACCCAGTTTATAGACATTTAGTTACACAATCCCTTCATTTGAGAGGAGGGTAAATTCTTCAGTCTTAATTTCCTTTGTGAATAGTCTAGTACAATATACTTACTGCGCACTCCCATTTTTAGGAAGCAGATCCATGAAGAAAAAAAGAGCTGGCTATCTACATCTCAATTTTCTTAACGTTAACAGCAAAATGACTTGAAAAATGGCCATTTAGAAATCAGACATATCAACAGCAAGAAAAACAGCCAGGCTTATGAGAGAAGCACTTCATGTGAATAGCATCTTTCAGTCTGGAGGAGTAGACTTTTGATTATTTAAACATAAACTATTTCCGTAGAAGTCAATTATCTTGTGTACCTCAAACATTTGTACCAAGTGATTATGTTTATACAGGGCTCCACTTGCACTTATTTATGAATTGTTAAAATACTTATTTTCAGTACATGAGAATGGCCTGACATAGGGTCAGACCAATCCACCTAGCCCAGTAGCTTGTCTTCTGACAATGGCCAGGTGCCCCAAAAGGAATTAACAGAACAGGCAATCACCAAGTGAACCATCCCCAGTCATCCACTCCCAGCCTCTGGCAGTCAGAGGCTAGGGACACCCAAAGCATGGGGCTGCATCCCTGGCTATCTTGGTGAATAGTCATTGATGGACTTATCTCCTATGAACTTATCTAATATTTTTTTAACCCAGTTATAGTTTTGACCTTCACAACATCCTATACACTATATTCACTGGATTGCCCTTGTACACATTTGCTGACCCCCTTCAAAGAATTCTAATAGATTGGTGAGGCATGATTTCCCTTTACAGAAGCCTTGTTGACTCCTTCATCAAATCATGTACATCTATGTGGCTGATAATTCTGCTCTTTACTATAGTTTCAACCAATTTTCCTGTTACTGAAGTTAAGGTTACTGGCCTCTTATTGCCAGGATGATCTCTGGAGACTTAAAAAGCGATGTCACATTAGCTATTCTCTAGTTCAGGGGTGGTCAAACTTACTGACCCTCTGAGCCATATATGACAATATTCAGAAGTTTAAGTGCCAGAACATGCCTGTTGGGGCATGGGGCTCCAGCCCCATGGGGTGCGCGCCTCCTGGGGATGAAGCCCTGAGACTCTCCTCCTCACTGGGCAGAAGCCCAGAGCTCCTGCCCCAGGAGGTGGCGTATGGGGGAGAGTGTGTGAAGGGCTACGCAAGATGCACTTTAACTGTAAAAGAGCCACAGTTTGGCCACCCCAGCTCTAGTCATCTGGTATGGAAGTTGATTTAAGCAATAGGTACATACCACAGTTAGTAGTTCTACAGTTTCTTATTTGAGTTCCTTCAGAACTCTTGGGTGAATATTGTTTGGTCCTGATGACTTATTATTGTTTGTTTTATCAATTTGCTCCAAAACCTCCTCTGACATTTGAATCTGGGCCAGTTAGAATGGCTCAGGTATGGTAATCTCCTTCACATCCTCTTCAGTGAAGACTGATGCAAAGAATTCATTCAGATTAGGGTTACCATATTTCAGGCTCCCAAAAAGAGGACACTGCCAGGGTGAGGTAGAGGAGCTGGAGGGGTGTGTATCTTGGGAAGGGTACCAGGCGGAACCTGAGGGGCGCTGGAGGCTGGAGTGGGGGGCAGTATCATTCCCTATCACAGTAGCAGGGCAGCTGGTGCAAGCACAGGACACAGCAACAGCCATCAGTCAGCACTTCCCTCAGGGGGGCCCCACTCCCCAGGGCAGAAAAACAGGGTTACTTACCAGTAACTGTTCTTTGAGATGTGTTGCTCCTATCCATTCCAATATAGGTGAGTGCACGCCACCGTGCATTGGTTCCCGGAACTCTTTTCCCTTAGCAGACCCATAGGTCGGCCTAGGTGCCCTCTGGAGTGCCGCACTCATGCCGCAATATATGAGGCGCCGCCGACCTTGCGGGCCCTCAGTCCCTTCTTTCTGCTGATTCCGACAGCGGAGACGGAGGGTGGGTGTGGAATGGATATGAGCAACACATCTCGAAGAACAACAGTTTCTGGTAAGTAACCCTGTTTTCTACTTCGAGTGTTTGCTCATATCCATTCCAGTATAGGTGATTAAATAGCCATACCTTGGAGGTGGGTAGGAGTCATCGGTGAGCTGCTCTCATCAGCACGGCCCTGCCGAAGCCTGCATCCTCGCTCGCCTGCTGCACGATGGCGTAGTGAGACGTAAAGGTGTGAACCGATGACCAGATAGCTGCTTTGCAGATGTCCTGCAGGGGCACTCTCTCCAGGAAGGCTGCCGCCGAGGACTGAGCTCTGGTTGAGTGCGCTGAAACAGCTCCTGGAAGTGGTACCTTCGCCTGCTCGCCAGTCGTGTCGGGGTAGAAACGACCTGCTGAGGCAGTCCACCTCGTCGTTCCTGATCCCGGGGAGATGAGAGGCAGATATATGAAAGTTGTGCCTCTCCGCAAAATCCCAAAGTCGAATGGCCTCCTGGCAAAGGGTCGAGGAGCGTGCTCCCCCCTGACTCTAAATACTTAACTACTAACAAGAACAGTTCAAATGGGGCATGCTACTTGCTAGAAGGCAAAAGGCAAGATGTTCCAGTAACCGTCACGGGTGGAAAGAAGGAACTGAGGGCCCGCAAGGTTGGGCGGCACCTCATATACTGCGGCATGAGCGCAATACTCCAGGGGGTGCCTAGGCTGACCCTATGGGGTCTGCTAAGGGGAAAAAAGTTCTGGGAACCATGCACTCTGGCGTGCACTCACTTATATTGGAATGGATCTGAGCAATTGAAGTAGAAGCAGGGGTCTCGGTGGGTGGGTTTTGGCAGCTGTGACTGCAGGGGAACGGACCAATCCTCTGCGAATTCAGGGAGGGACCAGCCAGGAAGCAGACCAATCAGGGCTCTTTCTGAGCTGCAATGACTGCTCTACAAAAATCCCAGACATTGCCTGTTATTTGAAAAAATCCACCCAGAGAAAAGGCAGAGGGTTAAAAAAAGGCAATGTCCAGGGAAATCCAGATGTATGGTACCCCTAATCTGGCTTCTCCACAATGGCCTTATGTTCCTTGAGTGCTCCTTTAGCACCTTGATTGGCCAGTGGCTCCACTGATTGCTTGGCAGGCTTCCTGCTTCTGATGTACTTAAAAGGCTTTTTTCTGTTAGTCTTGAGCTAGTTGCTTTTCAAATTCATTTTTGACCTGCCTCATTATAGTATTAAACTTGACTTGCCAGAGTTTATACTCCTTTTTATTTTCCTCAGTAGAATTTAACTTCCAATTTTTAAAAGATGCCTTTTTGCCTCTCACCACTTCTTTTACTTGTTTAGCCACGCTGGCACTTTTTTGGTCTTCTTAGTATGTTTCTTAATTTAAGGTATACGTTTAATTTGAGGCTGTATTATGATGTTTTTTTTAAAAAGTTTCCATGCAGCTTGCAGGCATTTCACTTTTATGACTGTACCTTTTAGTTTCCATTTAACTAGCTTCCTCATTTTTGTGTAGATGCCCTTTCTTAAGTTAAATGCTACTGTTGTGGGTGTCTTTGGTATCCCCCTTCCCCTAAGGATGTTAAATTTAATTATATTATGGTCACTGTTACCGAGCAGTTCAGCTATATTCATCTCTTGGACCAGATTCTGTGCTCTACTTCAGACTAAATCAAGAATTGCCTCTTCCCTTGTGGGTTCCAGGACTGACTGCTCCAAGAAGCAGTCATTTATGGTGTCTAGAAACTTCATCTCTGCATCCCGTCCTGATGTGACATGTACCCAGTTAATATTGGGATAGTTGAAATCCCCCATAGAAAACGGAATAATCTCAAAGCATTTCACAATCACCATCCTCATCAGGTAGTCAGTATTATAGTCTTACAGCTATATTCTTATTAGTCAATCACGGAATTTCAATCCTCCAAGATTCCATGGTACAGTTTGGTTCATTTAACATTTTTACTATGCTTTCTTTCACATATAATGCCCTCCCACACCAGCACAACCTATTCTTTAACTCCCTGCTCTCCCCCAAACTGATCTCAGAATTGTGACTCTTCCTCCAGAACAGTCTAGTGGTCAGGGCATTAACAATTCCCTGCTCTGCCAAAGGCTGTGTGTGCTACTTAGGGGAAATAATCTGTCTTTCTGGGCCGCATTCCCCATCTGTAAAGGAGAGATAAAAACACTCCTTCACAGTGGTGTTGTGAGGGTAAATACATTAAAGATTGAGAGGTGCTCAGATATTACGGGAATGGGGGCTGTCCTAGGGCTGCCTCTGCCTGGGGCACCATTCTGCAGCAGGCCATAGCATGATAGACATACCTGCCTCAGTTTCATCTCTCCAGTGACCCAAATAACTTCACTTCAGACTTTCTTTTCTCAAAACCTCCTGAGGGGGGGTGGTTTATTACCAAAACTGAGTGCCAATGATCCACGCTGTAAATCCAAACACATAGCTCAGTTGTCACCCGCATGGAAATAGTCCTTATCCCCCAAGTCTTCTCACCCATCAGTGCCCTGCATACCAGCACCTTTAACTACACCCAGGTTCTCTGTTAACCCTCTTTTTGCCCCATACCAGGACAGCCACCCCACCTGCCTCCAAGTGGAGGACAATCCCACCACCTCTCTTCTGGGAACATCCTTGCCAGGGGAGCATTCCTCACTCCCCCTGGGTCTCTCAGTGTCTCTTGGTCTAGCTCTCCAGCCCTGGAGATATCAGCAAGTAAACTGCCGCACTACTTCCCTTCCTTCAGCTCCAGATCTCCAGCTCTGAGCCAGCAGGCAACTCCTGCTGCTGCTGTTCCTCTTATCTTCTGGCCCTGGCTCAGGGAAGCCAGCAAACCTGTCTCAGTGCACCCCTACTTTCAGCCTTCTCCCAGGAACCACCTTCTGCTTCCTTCCTGGACCTTCCACAGGCCCCTGGTCTCTCACAGCTCTCACCTGCCCTTCCTGACTGAAGCAGTCTGCTTTGACTCCCTGATTCTTTATAGCCCGGAGATGCTGCCCTGCCCTTTTAATTGGCCAAATGGGAGCACCTGGTCTGGCACAGGGGCTACTTCATTTACTGAGGCCAGCCACCCTGTGACAGGGGCCACATAAGTACCGAGGTTTGATAGATATGAAGAGATTCTATCTTCCTATAACTAGATATAATCCTAGTAATTTAGGTCTTTATTCAGGACTGCATTTAATCTTCAAGTTAAACACATGCTTTAAGTGTTGTCCTGAACTGAAATTCTGTCAATGAGGGACCACTGGCAGGACTACCAAAATACCTTAAAACCATTTTTTGAAGGTATCTTTTATAAGTGAAGGATAGGCTGAGCCAGATGTCAATGGGAAATGAGTTTCTGTCACTTGGCTCCCTCCACTACAACAAAGGCACAATGGCCTGGTGCCCTGAGACATATGGGGCTCCAGGTGGAGGCGTCAAGTATCTCTAGGGCTTACGTTAGTGAAGGCTTTTAAAAAGATAAACCTCATCCAGCATACTAGACTATGCAACTATGTGGGAGAATTTTTGCCATCAAAAGAGTGAACATACTTGGGCTAATTTACTTTTCAGAATAATTCCTGTGTCCCCATAGAGCTTGATGGCAAAAGAATGGAACATTCACAGTTCTCCATAGAAAGGCTGATTGGCTAACTTGTACTATCTAATCACTTCTCGAATAAACCCCTCCAGCCCATTATAAACATCATTTTTTTCCGATCATAACAAGCCATTAAATGCTGCGCAGCCTGGATTTTCACCTTTATTAGAGTTCTCTGAATTGTAATGTTCAGAAATTATATTTTAAAAGTTCCAATCCTAATAGAAAATGCCTTAGGAGCAAATCCTGCTCTTCCAAGGGGCTACTCACATTAGGAAGGCAAGCAGGACTTATTATTTAAAAAAAAAAAAAAAAAGCAAAAACAAAACCAAGTAGGAATTCCATAAGGACTAAAGTTATTTCCAAGCCTGAAAGAAAGATGGCTTTGTGAATAAGGCACTGCACTGGCACATAGATTTGGGATCAGTTCCTGTCTCTGCCACAGATGTCCTGTGTAGTTTAGGGCAAGTCATGTCATCTTTCCGTACCTTACTTCCCCTTCTGTAAAATGGGGATAATGATACTCACTTCCTTTGTAAAGCACTCTGAGATCTAATGATGAAAAGGGCTGTGTAAGAGCATCTGTAAAATAGGGACCATAATTGTTATCTCGTACTTAGCCTGTAAGCCCTTCTGGTAGGAACTGTACCCAGCACAATGGGGCCCTGGATCTCAGCTGGGCATCGATTGCTACCATAACATAAATAATAGAAAAACAAAACAGCTCTCTGGAGCCAACTGCCAGAGAACTCACAGACATTACCTTGTGCCAGAAAAAAAGAAAAGCTGCGTGGAATTGTTTAGTGTAACTGTTCACCCTTCTGCACCATTGACTAACCAGCCTTTTTCTTTGGGCATAAGGCCTTATCCAAAGCCAGTGAGAGTCTTGTGGATGACTTCAGTGGCCTTTGGCTCAAGCCCTGATACTTTCTCCATTATTCACCTTACTGCTGCATATCTAAACTGGCAAGTACTCAGTCAAGATAGGTGGCCAGAGCCTCTGTGGTTTACAGAATGTGCAGATCTGGTTGCATGGGGCCACAAAGCCAGCCACAACTAAACTGCCAAGGCATACCTCAGGCAGTTTAAAGAAAAGCCAAAGTCTTAATATTTTGTTGAAACTGAAAAGGAACATGGGAACTACTATACTGGGTAAGACCTGTGGGTCATCTAGAGCTTAATCCTGCACCACTGATTTCAATGGGAGCTGGAGCAGGCCCCAAGTCTGCTTTCTGACTCTGGCAGTGGCCTCTACCCAGGGCCTCAGAGTAAGGTGAGAAACACCAGGGTGGACTATTTTGAAATAATCTACTCCCAGGGGGAAGTTTCTTCCCATTCCCCGTGATTATGTTGGTTTATACCTGGAAGCATGAAGGGTGCTAGCCTTTTCAAACTTTAGGGGCTTAAAAAACAAATCAACCAAACCAAAAACACTTTGGTATGTAACTGTGGTGTGCTGTATTATTCAGAGAAATGGCCAATCCAGGTTTTATAAATCCAGCTCAGCGAATCACCACAATGATCTCGTAACAATGAGTTCCACAGGCTAATCATGGGTTGTGTAAAATTGTTCACTGTCACTTTTTTGATTTGCTGCCTTTCAGTTTAATCAAATGTCCCCTTATTCCTGTATTTCAAGAGGGTAAATTGGAGTGACCTGACATACCTCCTCTTTACCATTCACTATTTGTGTACCCCCTATCAGGTCCCTCCTTATCTGTCTCCTCTTTAAACAATCCCAGTAGTTTCATATGGAAGTATTTCCATGCTTCTGATCAGTTTTGTTCCCCATCTTTGAATGTAGTTTGAATCTATTTTTGTTAATCTTTTTCTTAGGGTGGGATGGTCAGAACAGACAATAGTGATGATGCATCAGTGATTTATAGCTCAGCATTATAATATTTTTAATATTGGTCTCCATCCCATTCCTTAACATTGTACTGTTTGACTGCCAGTGCAAAGCAATGTCAAACCCAGCATTTCTGACCAACCACTCTACGCTCTGGTGATTTTATATGCATTTGTTTTCAAGTAAAGAGCATCACAAGCTTGCAGTTGTGGTTTTCTGAATATATTTATTCTGCTGTTCTTGGAAAAGGGATATTTACAGTGGGGACACAAATGATCTTCCTAGCAAACAGGGAAGATTACATGCCATGTTATATTCCTCACAGTAACCAGAAACCATTTCGGTTCTGGCATTTTGTGCTGGCCAACAGCAATGCATTATCTCCCAATCATAATGTCAAGCACAAGGTGTATCGCGGGTAAGAAACAAGGCAACTTCTAAATAACATGCCAGCAGCTGATGTGGAGCATGAATGCAGTGTCCCAACACTAAAGGGTTATGCTGACATTACAGTGATTGGCCAGCCATAAATGCTACAGATCAGAGCTGTCAACACTTCTTCATAAGGAGGAGCATATTTTATATAGGGTGTGTCTGGTGGATGGTTTCCCAGTCTATTCAATCACTTGGGACACCTCCCCGCATGTTTGTGTTCATCGGGGGCCACTCCCCCTCCTATGTACAATCACACCTCATCCCAGTGGAAGCTACAGGAATTGCTCACGTGGACATGTAATACCGAGGAAGTATTTAATGTGCTTTTTAGCAGGTCTTTCAATAACATTTAGCAACTGGAAATAAACAGGAGGAGCAAGCACCATGTAACCAGACAGCTCTCAGCAGACCACAATTTCTGCGTGAAATTAGACAAGTTAACATCAAGTTAGAGAAACTCACAAATCAATGTCACAAGACTTTGTTATATATATATATATATATATATTTACAAAGTTTACAGGTGAAAATGACGTGTTCTACAAACCCACAAACTAGCAACCATTCTTCGTTCTTTTGCTAATTTAACATTTTGATGGGAACAAAAATCCAGCCCTCCAGTGGTGAGAAGTTGCTGCAAGGCAAAGGCTGTATGTGTATACCATGAGCTAATTGTCTCTTCCGACCCATGGCTTTTACTCTAGCAAGCCAGTGCTCTCCCATTCATTAAACTAAGGATTTTTGTCTTAGCATTTTAATGCCTGGAAAGGGTTTGGGTCAAATGCTGCTTTCTGGTAAATCTATACTGGAATTTTTAGTCATGTTTTAATATGTCCACTCACACGATTGTAAATGTTAGTGTAAACAGGACACAAATGTTACTACACTAGCTATGGTAGTTAATACAGGTTAAGTAACGTAAAACAAAACTAAAATGAAAGTGTAGCCATGCTATCAATTACACTGATGTGAATGCAGTTTAACTCCATCGATTTCAGTAGAATTGTTCCAGATTTACATCAGTGCCGATGAAAGAAGAATTTGGTGCTTCATGTATAAGTAATATGCTTTGACTCTCTGTAGGTAATGATACCATCATCTTATATCTCTTCCTGATGCCACCACCTTCCTTACTAAATCATCTAGTTTTAGTTTGGGTTTAAAACTTGTGGTCTCAGTCACAACTAGAATGTTAACCTAACGGGAGCTAATCATAGCATATATTTAATAAGGAACAACACTGCTATTACAAATTATTAGAGAGGATTGGTCCATATGAGAGATCCCTGCGATTGTATAGATAATTTCTAAGGGACTGATCCTGGAATCAGGTATGCACATGAACAACTTTACTTGGGGGAGTTTGGTGATGTGAGTAAAATCACTCATTTGCATGTTTCCACAATTAGACCCTAAAATCTTAAACTCCAGTCTTGCAAGACACACATGTGGATGGACCACTGCACCTGCATGGATCCCCTGCACTGGGGCCCTCTATTTTGTAAGATCTTGCTAATGAGAAACCAGTTTCAAATGGATGAAGGTTTTTTGGAGGTTTCTCAGCTATCAAACTAAAACTGTACACCCTCTCTATTTGACGCTGTCACTCATAAACAGTCCTAAAAATTGTACAAAGCACTTTTTACTGATTGACATGTAATAATTTAACAATGGGGGTTTCTAATGGTAATTGATGTCACCTTACCCTTTGATATTTTGTTGCCTTTCTCTAGTTGTCTGCCAGTCTCATTATTCTAAGTTGCCTATTCATATTCCCAGTTAACAGAAAAATACAAGTATTAAGAAAAAAATACAGAGAATTATAAAACTCCACAAATAGCACAAAAAAAATCTAGTCTTTAATGACTGTAATGCTAACATTAACTGCCCTTCATTTACAGATTACATCTTTAAAAGTCCATCAGTGACGCTGTCTCAGAAGGTGGTTATGTACTCTTTTTTTATGCTAGCACTGGTCTCAGTGTAGCCACCAGTATCTCGGGTAACATTGAAAGCCCTTTCTCCAGATCTGTGTGGCAGCAGTAGTTTGTAGGCTGCTGCCCTGTATTTCTTTGAAATGAGGTTGTAGAGGATTGGGTTGATGGATGCACTCAGATAGAAAAGCTGCAAAGCGAATATATTAAAGTACTGGGAGAAAAGCATCATCCTGGTATTCTGAATGTTTATAAATATGATCCTGCCAACATGGAATGGCAGCCAGCAAATTACAAATGCCAGAACCACCACAACTGCAAGACAAAATAACACACACAAAATAGTTAAGGGTCAGGATTCACATTCATTTAACCACTCAAATTCTGAATTTCTAGGTACCAAAACATAATATATTAGAAGTCTGATTCTGCTCTCATTACTTCCTCTTCTTACACTAGTGTAGATCAGGAGTAGCACCAGTGAAGTAATAAAGTTATATTGGTATAAGAAATACCCTATTTTGTTCTGAATCTCTCCAGCAAAATCCCAAGTGATTATTTAAACAGGGGGAAAAGTACATACTTTCATGAATTTGAAATTGTAAACTATTGTTTCTTCCCTGTAATAGCGAACACAGTAAAATATATGAATTTATGTAACATTTTCAGCTTAATCTATGTAGTATGAAAACTAAGAGGAAAACCAGAATGAGGAGTGTTTTTGTAAAAGTGCACAGCAAATCTAGGCTTTTCATTAATTTATTCTTTATCAGGAATATGTTGAAAAGGGCTGTACCGTTATGCCTGCTCTAACATGCTTTATAGCTAATGTGTTCTTTCCACACATTGTGTGCATTATTTTAAATCATTTCTATTTACAGTCATGAAGCACAATCATTTAGGAAGGCTCCCTTGTATTATTTGTGGCTTTTCAAAAGATAAGATATGGCCACAGTCAATTACAGAAAAGTTTAAAGGTCCAAATTCATCCCTTGCATAATTCTGCTAGCTTCAAAGGAATAATCAAGGATCAGTTTGACCCAACAGCTTCAAAAAATAGTATCAACTTGAAATCCACATTTCTGTCAGAAAACGTTGTCCTACTCTAGTTAAAAGTAACATCTAAGTTTACTACACCTGAAAGAAGTTAGCAAAAAAAAAAAGAAAGTATTTTTCTCTAGTGTTTTTAGTTTCTTTGTGCAATTCACAGTTACCTGTATATAGTCAGTTTCTCCCTTATTGAATAAGCTTTACATATGGCAACAGAGGACAGAAAAAACTTCATTAAAGAAATGAAAAAAATGTCAGGCCATAGTGTTTAAATGATGCTCAATCAACAACTAGAATCTTTTAAAATTAGCCAATATATTACAAACATTAAAGTTGGCAGTGTTGATTCAACTGTTAAGAACCTAAAACCAACTGCATCAAAACATGTAAATAACTGAATTGTATAAACAACAAAAGTTCTAAAATCTATTATATACATTTTTCTAAGCATTTATATCACAGAGTATTTTAGGATCTCCTCTGCTTGCAAATAAATGTTATGCATTCCTGCAAGCATGGCTTCGTGGTCTAAGCACAGAGAGCTGGGCAGCTATATGTTCAAATACTGGCAGGGTCCGTTCAGCCCTCTGTATTTCTCCTGTAGCTAGCTGATACATAATATGTGTGTCAGAGGCAGCCTTAGAAGTTGAGGAGTGAACATCAGTGCCATTGAAGTCATTGGGAGTATCGCTATTGACTGCAATAAAACCAGGGTTTCATCCCAGGTCTTCCAGGCTGCAAAGGCCTGTAAAAATTTGTTATCCCTTTTCATAAACATGTGCTTGACCCCAAATCCTCCATTCCCTTGCTGCCTGACAGTCTGGCTATCCACCTCTGAGACAGCTGAAGTTCAGTGATGCTGCATAGATATAGTGTGTGAAGTATTCGAGATAGTAGCTAGCCCAAATATTATTTAAAATAAAATATTATAACCAAGAGCATTCGGGGGATGGCCCCTCCAAAGCAGTGCTGATGACTATGCTGCATGCAAATGTATGAAAGCAAGATTTAGCCAGTACGTCAGAGAAATCTGCTAAAAGGGAAACCTATTAGGCAGGGGAAAAAATCTCCCAGAAAGAGGCAGAAGCCTCATTATTAGAGTAATTTAAAACTGGGCAAAGCTTTGGAGAGAGCATGAACCTCATCTACTGCTAGTAAGTGGCTGAAAGTCCACTTATAGGGGTCAGTGGTTGCTTGCTATGGTCAGAGGTCACCAGGCCCCACTGAAGGGTTTGACCTAGGGCAGTGGTTCTCAACGTGTGTCAGTGGATCCACAGCATCTATGATTGCCACAGGGGCCCATATTGCCATTTGAAATCTTGTAAGGCTCCGCAAATGAAAAACGGTTGAAAACCACTAACTTAAGGGATTTTTCCACCTCTGATTTCCATGAGCCAGCTCCTGCTCTCAGATGCTTCCCTGCTGAAATCAGCCCGGTGCAGAGGCTGGCAGAACCGCGCCCAATGAGGTTCTCGGGCCTTTTCACCCTGCAGTTCATCCTGACCTGGAGGGCCCAGGCGGGACACAGGAAAGGGCCGGGGTACCCTGGTCTACACCAGGCTGAGTGAGCCCAGCTAGGGGAGAGCTGGGCGGTACCTGGGCAGGGAGTGAGGGAAGGGGCCGGGTCCCTGGGACTCACCCAGGATCCTGACGGTCTGTCTGTGCCCCTTCTCCCTGAGGGCCGCGTTGGGGCCCTGGGGCCGGAGCTTGCTCCTCCACAGCTCCCTGCCGATGAGGCCGTAGAGCACGTTGAGGCAGAGGACGGGCAGGATGAAGTAGCTGGTGGTGACCCACAGCATGGTGCCCAGCAGGCCGGACTGGGTGGCCAGCAGGGTGGGCTTGCACTCGCGGCTGAAGTCGGTCCGGTTGTCCAGCTGCTCCACGCCCACCAGGAAGAAGAAGGGCCCGGCCGAGAGCAGGGCGAAGGCCCACAGGGCCCCGATGACCGCCTTGACCCGGTGCTTGGTGATCACCACCTTGGCCTTGAGCGGGAAGCAGATGGCCAGGTAGCGCTCGACGGTGAGCGCCGTGATGTGCAGGATGGTGCAGTAGGTGCAGGCCTCGCCCAGGTAGTGCGAGAGGCGGCAGAGCAGCTGGCCGAAGATCCAGGGCCGGGAGCGCCACAGGCGGTAGAGGTCGAAGGGCAGCCCCAGCAGGATGAGCAGGTCGGACACGGCCATGCTGCCCAGGTACAGGTTGGTGGTGGTCTTCAGCTCCCGGCAGCGCCGCAGGATCAGCACCGTCAGCAGGTTGCCGGCCACCCCCACCACGAAGAGGCCGAGACACACGGCGGTGACCGGGATGAGCGCCGGCACCGGCAGGGAGCTGCAGAGGTGCTCGTCGCAGGGGCCCGCCCACCCGTCGCCGGGCTCCTCCAGGCCGCTGCCGTTCTCGCAGCCGCCCCCCATGGCGCCGGCAGCTGCCGCCCGCCCGCCCCGCGCTAACCCAGGGGATCGGGCTGGGGGGCGCCGCGGGTGCTGCCCAGCCCACGTCCGGCGGGGCTGTCCGGAGGAGCCGGGCGAGATACGCCCTTGCCGCAGCCCATGGTGGGCGGCGAATGCCCCGCCGCCGCGGCTGGGACCCCGGCCCGGCTGGGCGGCAGCAGGAGCCTTCGCTTGAAGCGAGGAGCTGCCCGGGCTCGAAGGCGCGGGAAGCGCTGGCTGGCGCCTCTGAGGCAGAGGCAGGAGACGGCTCGGGCTGGGCTGGGCTGGGCTGAGCTCTGCTCCCGGGCTCCCGTCCCCTCCTCTCCCCGCGGAGTTTATATCGCGCCTTCTGCAGTGGAGACGTTTTTCAAAGGCTAATCTAATGACTGGCCAGCGCACCTTGGAAACCCATTTTTCACTGATGGGTAAATGACAACAAAAGCCGGGACGCCCCAAGCGTGCCTCTGTAGCGAACGGGTTTTGCTTTCAGGAGCTCTGGGGATTTTTCAGAGTCATGAACCAAGGCTTAGAAGGGGAAAGTGCTAGGCAGAACGGGGCAGTTGTGCTTTAACAACCCGAACAAACTGGACCCCGGCTTTTAAAGTTGAGTTCTTCGTTCTTTCGTTTAAACTCAGCACGAATTGAAGAGCAGGTTCCAACAACTCTCAAAACAAAACCGAATGGAAACCCTTGATTTTCTCCAGCTTTCAGTCAAAGCTTTGAATTTTGGACGCTGTCACCCCCTGAACAACAGTCAAATGTGTTCTTATGTGCCTGAAAGTTTTCACCAGGGAGCTCACCCTTCAAGGAACATGATCTCAGCTTCCAGTTTGTAATGAAACTCCAAACTACAGTTTGAGAGAGTATCATGACAGCGTCTAACTTCTGTTGTGAATACTCACTCAGATCTTTTTTTCTCATCCATGCTACATTTAAAAGGTAGTTCCAGTAGAAAACGTGCACAATTTACAAGACAATGATGTGCTGGGTATACACAACAACTTCATTTTAGAATCTGAAATACCTGGTTAAAAGTTGTAGTCCCTGCTTTGAACTTACACAAAATTCCCTGTGGAAGTTTTGCCTAAAGGGCTGCAGGTATGTATGGTAGAAATAGATTTAAAAGAACTTGTATGATTGGATCATGCGGAAAAATAGTTAATTTTATTCTGGGAAAGAATGTTCTTTCTACTGCTAACTGCTATTTGAAGTCACTGCGTGTTAGTTTACTTGCACCAATTTCTTGTACTGCATGAAGTAGGATATATGCAGCCTTTAGGAACAATAGAGTATTTAATTAAGTGATCTACCCTGTTCAATGAAACTGTGGATTTTAAATCAGCATTTACATTTAATACTTATTCCCTCTCTTCGCTAACCAAACAATATGGATATGAAAGCAACACAGAAAAAATAATTTACAGGAGAGCAAAGCTATGTTTCTAAGACACTTAGGGAGATTATGAAAATTCCCACATTGCTATGCTATCAGACTGATGTTTGAGATACCGTTTGGCCATACTCATTCTGTCATAAAATGGAAAGAAAGCTTAAAACCTTACAAAAGGAGGAGAATACTATTTTACATTAATTGTTGTCTTATTAACAACTATATCTGTCTGCCAGAAAAGTGGAGAAGTCCAGGAACAGTTCAGTTATATCCAAAGATCAATTAACACACATCGAAAAAAATGATAGTTTTATTTTCCACAGATTTTAAAGATACTTTTGCTACATAGTTTGTGTATATTTCTGTGAGATTATACATTTTTCATCTGTATGAAGTCCAATATTATACAATTTTAAAGTGATATGTTTGGTACTGTATATTGTTTTAAAAAGTTTAGAGTTTTTTGGAATGTACAGTATATGAGGTAAAATTAAGATTACATTAAAAACTGTCTTCACTGCAGTAATCTGCACTGAGATTCAAATGGCAAATACACTATTAAATGACATTTACTATCAAAAATAGGAGTTCATTTGAATTTTACTATGAAAAACATAAGCCACTGCAGTTTAACTGTAGTGACAAATCTTACCATTTTAGACATTCAACCATATAGAAATCTCTGGGCTATTACACTCAACCTCATTTGTACTGCCGAACATGGCACTTTTGAGAAGGTTCTAGAAAACATCTGCTGTCACTGTATTTTGTGGGAAGATATCAGCCTCTACGTAAAAGTGACAAATTTAAAATAAAATGTAAACATACAGTACATTAAAGACAGATCATTCTTACCACTTGGAGGGCCAAGTTCTTATCCATTTCTTTTTAAAAACAAAACAACATTATTCTACAGCACAGATCATTGGACATAGAAACAATTACAATACATGCCCGTTCTAATATAAGAGAAATTCTTCAGAGATCTTCAAAACACAAGACAGAGGTTCTTTTTTTTATTATTTTAAGACTGACAGAAGTGCTTAATACCATTAAAAATGCTAAATCCAACACAACTAGAAGTCATTAGTGATCCACTATCTTGTAACTCAAATAAATTAAAGCTAATTACAAAATGGAAAACAGATAATGTGAATGTGATGAAACAAGAATTTTTTTAAAGATAGTTCCACTACAAGCTTTATGTAACTCGCGGTCATTGACATCTAGCAAGATGTTCAACAGGCTACTTGAAAAAGTTAAGTCTGGTCATTCAAGAACTCACAAATGCAAGCTCACAAAACATTGATGAATTATGCAATTGCAAAGTGCTCTAATGCAACATTAACTACATGCAATCAACAATTTGGTACAGTATCCAAAGAGACATTACATTAAACATTAGGTTCTCAAGAAAAAGAAGGATGAAGTTTTCTGGTTCAAAGTACTACACTTTTTTTTTTTTTTTTTTTCTGATTTGGTTCCCCAAAGAAAAAAAGGCAATGCTTCATTCTGGTGGTCAAGGCAAGTGAATGTAGGGGTAACAGCAAAAATTATAGTTATTCTAGAAAATTTATACACATTATCAGAGGGCACATATATCTATATAAACAGCACCCAATCAAATAAAGGTCTTAACTTCAAAATTGATTTTTAAATTACTTCTTTATAGTGTTACATCAAAAAAGCCCTCTCTCTTCCATGTTTGTAAGAAGCTAAGGAGGCATTTTTATGAGCAAACATCAAATCTGGGGCAAGATAAATCATTTGTGCCATCTCTTTTTAGTCTTACAAAATATGTACTTGCAGTGGAAAGCTCCACATTTATCGTATAAGAATCCTCTTTCATGCATTCACTTCCATCCAGTTTGCTGTTTGCTGCCTGAGAAAAGCCCCTTCTATTTTTCATCATAATCTTGCTTCCCAAATAATTAAGAGAAATGAGGAGGTAGAAATACAGCGCTAGATTGCTTTCACAGCATCAGACTAACATTTTATACAGCACAAGTTCGTTAGTGTAACTTTTAAATGCATTCTACTCATTTTCCCCCCTCTTATGGTACTAATCCTTAAAAATGTGCATCAGGTTACCATTGTTATGCTCCTGCTTATCGGACAAAACTTCATAACTATACATTTCTTGCCTTATATCAAGTTTGTACTGCAAAGAAGGCATGTTAAAGAAAAGTTAATATTTCTGTGGCTTGCATTCTATAATCTGTGCCAGCCTCTACCTAATAATTTTAAGTGGCTGAAATGTCCCAATGCCGATGCTAAATGACTATTTTTGTAAAAGCAAGAGAACAGAAATATTTTTAGAATATGAGAATGTAAAATGTAATGGGCAGCATTCGAAAAGAAAATTGTTTTTCTCACTTTATTATAAAGTACTGAATGATAAAGGCAATCAGAATGGAAAAGGTAGCAAAGAGCAGAAGGATGACAGCAGCACACTGTTCATCACTTAGTGTCTGTTGTGTCCTTGAGATTTCCACAGTGTCTTTGTTGGTGCTGGTTGGTGGTTCAGTCCTCTGAGAGATGAACAGTACTGTGGTACTGTAGGGGCCTATCAGGTCCTGGTGACCTATTGTTTCTTGGCACTGTCGAATGGCACACACTCGAAAACGATATTCACAGTTCAGTTGGAGGCCTGAATACCGGAATGACCAGTCAGGGCCTTTATAAATCTGTCAAGAAAAACAAAAGAAATAAATAATAATACTCCACAAAGAGGCACATTGTGTTTAAGGTAAACATTTAAAATGCCATACCTATAGTTTAGTATATATCTCTGTTTACTGTTCAAGTTATTGTGAAAATTAAAAGTGCTACTTAATCACCTGGTCTTTTCAATGAAATTTTTCTAGCTATATAGGCAGAAAGAAGTTAACAAAGGTTAATGGAAAAGAACTTTAATGTGTGATAAGATTTATTTTCAGTCTTTTGGTTAAATATATAGCATTACAAACTCCATTAGATCATAAATTGCAAAGCACCAAATTTAGCTCCTGTAAGAAAGCCCTCATTTTAAGAAAACATTTTAAGTGCCAAATATGATGTAAACCTCCTTGCCTCATGATGGGTTTCTATGTGATTAACTAGATGTCACCTTGTATGCTGTGTTGTTGTAGCTGTATCAGTCCCAGGATATTAGTGAGACGAGGGGGGGGTAAGGTAATACCTTTTATTGGACCAGCTTCTTTGGGTGGATATCGGCGAGACAAGCTTTCGAGCTACATGGTGCTCTTCCTCAGTGCTCTGCGTAACTCAAAAGTTTCTCTCTCTAATATCCACCAACAGAAGTTGGTCCAATAAAAGATATTACCTCATCCACTTTTCTCTAGATGTCAGATTTCCATATTAATCAATTCTAATCAAATCCAATACATTTTGCTATAGTTAAGTTACACTCTCTTAAAAAGATGACAATAAATTCTCCTAACATGCTTTGGATTCAATACAGAGCCTTGAAAAGCTCTCTTTGTGATTCTTCTTAATCTCACCAGTTCCTGGTGGTCCCAACACTCTGTTAAGGGTTCATTCACACTGTTACTTAACCTGTTGGGTGACTAGACCCTATCTCTTTAACTGAACTCACTGCTTCTTCAACATTTTGAATGCCTCTCTCACTGAAAGCTGATGCCAGGTCTCCTAAAGATCCATGTTTGTAGATCCTTTTTGTCTGTGTGGAAGTCTCAATGAGGCCAATGAGACTCCATGTAGGCATAATGGTCTGTGTGGGTGGATTTATTTGCTGTGCAGGTGGCCATCACAAGTGCATCATACTTTAATTTCTCTCTTTTAATATTTTTATCCTTTGCTCTCCCATTATTTATCCTTATCTCTTCCATTATTATCTCTCATATTTAACTGAAATACTTGTAGCAGTAAATGGAAATATCCAATCATCCAAAAACTTTTCCTATAAATAAGGATAAGAGTTTGTCATGGGGGTCACGGATTCCGTGACTTTCAGAGATCTCTGTGACATTTCCCCTTCAGCTTCAGCCCCATGTCTAGGGTGGTGGGGCTGGAGATATCAGCAAGCAGGAGGCCCAGAGCTCTGAGCCACTGGGAGGCCCAGAGCTCTGAGCCACCACGGCAGTGAGTGCTGGAACCCACCTCTCCCACAGCGGGGCTCAGGCTCTCATTCCCCCTGCAGGGCTTGCATTTCTTTTGTCTTCCTTATCAGCCTGCTCTCCATTCCCCCATTATTTAGTAAAAGTCACAGACGGGTTGTGGGCTTCCATGAATTTTTATTAATTGCCCACAACCTGTCCGTGTCTTTTACTAAAAAGAAAGGTTATTTACTTCGTAACTGTTGTTCTTCGAGATGTGTTGCTCATGTCTGTTCTGATTTAGGTGTGTGCGTGCGCCACATGCATTGGTGCCAGAAACTTTTTTCCCCTGGCGGTATCCATAGGGTCTAGTGCCCTCTGCAGCGGCACGCGTATGCACTAGCACATATGGCGCTGCTGGCCCCCCTCCCTCTCAATTCCTTCTTTCCAGAACTCCGACAGAGGGGACAGAGGGTACGTTGTGGAATGGACATAAGCAACACATCTCGAAGAACAACAGTTACAATGTAAGTCAGTTTCTTAACCACGTGGTACGTGGGGTCCCAGCTGGGAAGTGAGCGGCAGCCCGCTAGCTCTTGGGGGAGGCAGGCGGCAGCTGGCCACTTCCTGCCAGGTCCAAGCTTCAAGCTGGGAGGTGGATGGCAGCCCCCAGCTTCTGGGGAAGGTGGGCGACAGCCCCCTGCTTCCTGCTGGGTCCCAGCTGCCAGGTGAGAGCCTGGTGGCAGCCTCCTGCATCTCGTGAGCTGGGCTTGCAGCTGGGTGGCAGCCACCTGTGCCCCAGCTCCGAGCCGAGGGACAGCCTCCAGCGCCCCGGCTTGAAGATGGGCAGCAGCCGCCTGCCCACATCCCTGGACCCCAGCTGGCGCGGAAGCCTCCTCTGCCCCAGCTCGGATTGGGTGGTAGTCGCCCACTCCCTGGGTGGCAGCCAGGCGGCAGCCACCTGCAACTTGCCCAAGTGGCAGCCCCCCTTCCTGGATCAAAGCCCAGTGCCCAGAAAACTTGTCAATTTCACAGCCCCAGATTTTACCAGTTACCCTCTCTTCCTGTCTCTCTCACCCCTTCCTCCTCTCAAATCTATGGCAAAAAATTTGGCATGGAACTTTATATTCCCTAGCACTGGCATGCCGCTCAAAGCCGCATAGGCTCAAAGGCCAACATCCCCTCTAGCCCAGGTACATACTTGAGTTGTGCACCCCTGGTGTAACGGTGGTAACTCTACCCACACTAGATTTTCCATGGTGAAAAGTTCCAGAGGGGTAGCAGTGTTAGTCTGTATACAGCAAAAACAATAAGAGTCCTGTAGCACCTTAAAGACTAACAAATTTCTGTGGGCATAGGCTTTCGTGGGCTGCAACCCCCTTCGTCAAATGCATCTGATGAAGTGGGTTGCAGCCCACGAAAGCTTCTGCCTGCAGACATTTTTTAATCTTTAAGGTGCTACAGGACTCTCGTTTTCACACTAGATATGACAGTCATATCACGGCCTTATATACTGAGCCCTTCTTCCAACATATGACTCACATTAGTCTGTAAATATAAAATCCCGTGTTGGGGTACTTATTAAAATTTTCAGAAGTTAGGGGAGTACTTGCTACTTAAAAGGTTGAGAAACACTGATGTAAGTAACCATTCTTTCTTCTTTGAGTGTTTGCTCATGTACATTCTGATTTAGGTGACTTACCAACTGTGCATCTGGAGGTGGGCAGGAGTTCATGGTCATGAGGATTGCAGAACTGCTCTGCTGAATCCTGCATTGTCCCAAGCTTGCTGTGTGATGGCACAGTGGGACGTAAATGTATGAATGGACGACCATGTAGTGACTCTACATATATCTTGAATAGGCACGTGCCAGGAAAGCAGCTGAAGATGCCTGGGCCCTTGTAGAGTGGGCTGACAAAGATGTTGGAGCGCAACTCCTGCGTGCTCATAACAGGCCTGAATGCAGGCTATAATCCAGGACGATATTCGCTGCAAAGAAACTGGCTTGGCCTTCATCTGTCAGCAATTGCTACGAAGAGTTGTGAGGAGCGGTGGAACGGTCTGGTTCTATCAATGTAGAAGGCTAGGGCCCTTCATACATCAAGAGAGTGAAAGCATCTCTCTTCATTAGAGCTGTGAGGCTTTGGACAGAATACCGGCAGGAAGAATCTTGATTAACGTGAAAATGAGAAACGACCTTCAGCAGGAAAGCAGGATGAGGGTGAAGCTGAATCTTGTCCTTGAAAAACACTGTGTAAGGAGGTTCCAAGGTCAGGGCCTTTATCTCCGACACTGCGTGCAGAGGTGATTGCTACTAGAAAGGCCATCTTCCAGGACAAGTGCATGAGGGAGCAGAGGGCCAATGGTTCGAAAGGCAGAGCAGTGAGCCTGGACAGGACAAGGTTTAGATTGCACTGGGGAACAGGCTCTCTAATTGGAGCTCTCTAATTTCCAGCTCCTTGAGGAATCTAGTCGCCATCTCGTGAGAGAACACCTATCTGTCTTGTATCAGAGGGTGAAAAGCCAATATCGCTGCCAGGTGAATTTTGACAGACGAGAAGGCTAAGTCCTCATGCTTCAAATGAAGCAGATAGTCCAGGATCACCTATGTAGGAGACTTCGTCAGTGATATATTTTGACAGGCTGCCCAGCTGGAGAAGTGCCTCCATTTCACTAAGTAAGACGCCCTGGTGGAAGGCTTCCTACTTTCCAATAGGATTATCTGGACCTGGACCGAACAATGACGTTCTTCCCTGTTCAGCCATGAAGCATCCACGTCGTCAGATGCAGGGAGGTTGGGTCCGGGTGAAGCAGCTGACCCCTGTCTTGAGAGATGAGGTCCGGGCGCAATGGCAGAGACCCAGGTCTCGCTACCAAGAAGTCCAACAGCATCCCAAACCAGTGCTGGTGAGGCCACGCTGGAGCTATCAGGATGATCTATGCCCTGTCTCTCTTGACTTTCACCAGAACTCTGTGTACAAGAGGTATTGGGGGAAATGTGTACATGAGACCTCCTGACCATGAGAGGAGGAAACCGTCCGTCAGGAAGCCGTCCTCTGATCCCAGGAGAGAGCAGTAGCGGATGCATTTACTGTTTTCCCTGGTCACAAAGAGGTCCACTCGGGACACCCCACCTTTGGAAGACACGTTCAGCCACCTCCTGGTGTAGTGACCACTCGTGGTGAGAGCAAAAGGATCTGCTCAAACAATCTGTTAGGGTGTTCTTCAGCCCTGGCAGATGGACCGCTTCGAGGTGAATGTTGTGATCCACACAGAGGTCCCAGAGACAGAAGGCCTCTTGACACAGAGCTCAGGATCTGTCTCCCCCTTGCTTGTTGATATAGTACATTGCCGCTGTGTTGTCAGTGAGGACCTGTACTACCTTGCTGGACAGGTACAGAAGGAACACCTCGCAGGCCAGCCGGATAGCCCTGGGCTCTCTGACATTTATGTGAACAGCTAGCTCCTCTCTGGACCAAAGGCCCTGAGTTTGTAGGGCGCCGAGGTGGACACCCTATCCTGCATCCAAGGCACCTGAGACCAAGGACAGCATGGTCTCAGGGCTTCAAAGGGCACCCCTCCTAGCACCTGTTGAGGGTTGATCCACCATGATAGAGAGGTGAATATGGACAGGGTGGGGGGATTGTGAGAATCCTGTCCAGAGAATGCCTGGATGGGAAGTAAACTGTTGCCAGCTGCAATTGGAACAGTCAAAGGCGAAGTCTGGCGTATCATACCACGTAAATACAAGCTGCCATATGTCCCAGAAGGCTGAGGCACACCCCTGCCGTGGTCGGGGATGGGGCTTAGACTGACTATGAGCTCCGTCATTGCTAGGAACCTGGCCCTGGGCAGTAGCGCTTTAGTTTGAATAGAGTCTAGGACTACCCCTATAACCTCTATTCTCTGAACCGGTGTAAGTATCAACTTCTGTTCGTTTATCAGCAGGCCCAGCAATCAACACGTGTCTCTTACGATGCTGATGCTGTGTTGGACATGCTCCCTTGAGCGACCTCTGATAAGCCAGTCATCCAGGTAAGGAAACATCTGTACTCCCCTGCACCTGAGGTAGACTGTTACTACTGCCAGATATTTGCTAAATACGCGAGGAGCGGTGGAATGGCTGAATGGGAGAATTGTTAACTGATATTGCTGACAGCCCACTGTAAACCGCAGGAACCTCCTGTGGCCCAGGAAGATAGCGATATGAAAATAAGAGTCCTTTAAGTTGAGGGTGGCGAACCAGTTGCCCAGATCCAGTGAGGGGATGATGGCTGCTAGGGAGACCATACAAAACTTTAGCTTTTTGAGGAACTTGTTTAGGCCCCTTAAGTCCAGTATGGGTCTCAGGCCTCCCTTTGCCTTTGGGATCAGGAAGTACTGTGAGTAAAAACCTTTGCCTCCCAGTTCCTGAGGGACGAGAGCTTGTACCTCTTGGATGAGGATTTATTCATGAGCGGGGTCCCTGAAGAGGGACAGGGAAGGGAGTGGGATTGAAACAAACTGCAGGGTGTAACCAGCAGGCACCATGTTTAACACCCAACAGTCCAACACAATAGCTCTCCATGCCATGAGAAAAGAGGCAAGGTGGGAGGAGAACAGTCGGGAAACTGGATCTCAGGTATTGACTGTTGGGTCGCCCCCAGGTGCACCTTCAAAAGCTTTGTTTTCTGCCCAAGGAATGACGGCTGGGCCCTGGCCTCAAAGCTGGTATTGATGAATTGCCTTGGCGATGCTTGTAGCCCTTATTTCTCTTTCTATAGGGCTCCCCTCTGGACTGGCCCCCAAAGCGTTGTTGCTGTGAGGATCTAAAGTGTTTCTTTGCAGAAGATGGGGTATAAAAACCCAAAGAGTGTAGTGTGGCCCTTGAGTCTTTTAGCCCATGCATCCTGGAGTCAGTCTGGTCCATGAATAGAGCAGTGCCATCAAACGGAAGATCCTGGATGGACTGTGGTACTTCCACCGAGAAACCAGACGACTGGAGCCATGAAGCTCTCCTCATTGACACCGTGGAGGCCATTGCTCATGCCACTGAGTCCACTCATCTGAGGCCACCTGTAAGGAAGCTCTGGCCACTGTCTTACCTTCTAGGACTGCTTTGAACTCCTGCTTAGAGGACTGCGGGAGGGAGTCAGTGAACTTCTCCAGCAATTGCCAGATGTTAAAGTGGTATCTACCCAGCAATGCCTGCTGGTCAGACACCCTAAGCTGCAGGCTGGCCATTGAATAAATCTTTCGACCAAATAAGTCCATCTTTTTGGCCTCTTTATTCTTAGGTGTTGAGCTCATTTGCCCCTGCCTATCCCGCTTGTTGGCCGCCACGACCACTAGTGAACCTGGGGATGGGTGTGTATACAAGTATTCAAAACCGTTATCGGGAACATAGTACTTTTTCTCCGCCCGCTTGGATGGGGGGGATGGGAGGGGCAGAGATGCCAGGATCCGCCACAGAGCCGTAGCCAGCTTCACTACCTCTTCTTGCACCGGGAGGGCCACCCTGGAAGGTGCTGCAGAAGCCAGTACGCCAAAATGTTCATCGACCAGCTCTTTAAGTTCCTCTATCCTGAGGCCCAGGTTAGCCGCAACCCACTTTCGCAGCTCCTGGTACGACCTGTAGTTATCCAGTGGGGCAGCATGAGAAGGGCCTACTACTGCCTCATCAGGTGAGGAAAGGAGAAGGCCGGTAGCTGGGGGGTGCAGTTAAAGTCTCTTCCCTGGTCAGGGTGGTCACTGATGGGCTTCCTGAGAGTGACTTCTCATGCTCTGAGTCGACATCTAGGGCCGGATCTTTGGACAAGTGTGGCACTGAAGTTGCTGTGGACAAAATCAGGTATGGCACCGCAGAATGAGGGACCCCCAGGGGTTCCAATATTGCAAGTGTCTAGACCATTGGCCTTGGGGCCACACCCTATCTGCCGTGGCATGGGGAAGGCCATGGGGGGCTTTTTAGCCACCCCTTCGGAGGGGCAATGACCTCTACTTCCGACTCTGAGGAGGTATACCCCGGTGACCTGTATGCTTCCCCACTTTGGTACATGGGGGTTTTGGCGTTGGGTAGTGGTGCCAAGAGCCAGAGCGTTGGCTATGCCTTGACCGCGTCTTGTCCTTCAGTTTTCTATAGGGACTTGAGCGGTGCTGGGGCTCTAGTGATCTGCTGTGTGCCGGGGACTCGTGGTGCTGTGGGTTCTGAGAGCCACTGGGCTCTGAAGACTAATGCCGGCGCTTGGTAGGTTGGTGCTGATGCTCTGGGGACTGGCAGCTAGCATCTGGAGATCGAAATGTGCCCAACGTCTCTTGGTGCGGTTCTGGAGACCGGTGTCAAGAATCAGACAAGTGACGTGAGGCTGGTGAGCGGCGACCAATTGACGGGAGGCGCTGTGCTGAATTCTCTTTTGAAAGACCCCCAGCTCCATCCCTCAGTGTGAAGGCCTACCCTCATGAGGTGTAGGTGGCACCGGCATGGCCAAAAGGTCCTTCATTGCCTGGAACGCCTCAGGCATAGAGTAAACCAATATGTGACATGGCCCTCTGCTGCTCCCTGGAGTTGGCGGCGGTGTGAGTGCTGGTCTTGATGCCTGCTTAGGCAGAGACCCCTTCCGAATGGACTCCGGCATTCCCGGACTTTTCTTAGCTGACTTCTGTGCTGACGAGTACTCCTTCCCGGAGGGGCACTTCTTGTCGATGCTGCGGTACTCAGTCCTGAGTCCAATCGCGGCTCTGATGCCGGTCGGAGTGCCACCTCCATCAGAAGGCCTTAAGCCTAATGTCCCAGTCCTTCTTAGTATGCAGGTGAAAGCACTTACAGATTTTACACTTCTCGGAGACTTGGGCTTCCCCCGAGCACTTCAAGCAATTCTGATGTGGGTCGCTCAGTGGCATAGGCTTCTTGCATGAAGTGCAGGGCTTAAACCCCAGGGACCGGGACATGCCCTGATCCTGAGAACTTGCTAACTAATGAGCTAACAACTAGCAAACTACTTTTTAAGAACTACCTTAACAATATATACACCAAAAACAGCTACGCCACTAGGAAAAAAAACAGAGACTTGCAAGAGCAAGAGAGTTGTTCCAGCACCGTCACGAGCGGTAAGAAGGAACTGAGAGGGAGGGGGGCCGGCAGTGCCATATATGGGAGTGCATAAGTGCACCGCTGCAGAGAGCGCTAGAGCTGGCCCTATGGATACTGTTAGGGGAAAATTTTTTTCAGCATCAATGCATGTGGCGCACACACACACCTAAATCAGAATGGACATGAACAAGCACTCAAAGAAGAAATAACCGTGACAAATCTTAACCTTACCTATAATTGATTTCATTATAGTATTAAACAATATCTAGCAAATAAATGCATACTACTACCAATGTGCTCAATGGTGGAATAAATAATCAAAATCTGTTTTCTAGATTTAGGTCTGGATAGTGTTACAGTGTTAATTCACTTGCATAAATAACTGCTTTCTTTCAGAGGTTAATAACCCTAAACAACTCATGTGCCCATGTTTTGCTTGTCTTGATGTGAAATTTGACTTAAAGATGTTTTTATGAACTAATATAATTAATCAGATGCACACTCAGAATTCATATAGCTATAATATATTTTCAGAGCAAATACAGTACAGTAGTGTATGCTAACAAAGTGATAAACCTGTCAAACTAAATATGCTTGGTGTAAAAGTAGTACTTGAGTGCTCTTTTCATTCCTTGCTATATAAAGTGTTACAATAACCAAAATTTCACATTGCATTAAGGCCAATTTTTTGGTCTGATCCAGCTATGCTGACAGCTGTCCTACTTTACACCTGGCTGCCCATAAACTCAAGGGACCATTCTGACAGCCAGAGATTGCTAGCATATATAGACACCCTGGAGATTCCCCTTTTTCCCAGACACAGTTCCTACACCAAGTGATGGGAGACAGATAGTATAGGAAACCCTACAGCACACCTATGCCACAACAGGATTCCCCTACACAGGGGCTCCTCTATTAGCAGGTGTTAAAGCTGGCCATGTCTACTCTATGGGGTCTATAGTAGCATAGCTACAGTGCTGTAGCTCTACTGGCATAACCCTGGAGTGTAGACACAGCCTCTGTAAATGGAAGAGGTTTTTCTGTTGCTGTAGAACACTGCCTTCCTGAACAATGCTAGGTTGATGGAAGCATTCTTTCGTCGACCTAAATGCAACTATGTCGGGGATTAGGTCTGCATAATTATGGTGCTCAGGGGTGTGGATTTTTCACACCTGACTGCCAAAACTGTGCTGACCTAAATTTTAAGTGTAGACTAGGCCACTTTTTTATATTGCTGGAGTAGCACAAAGCAGCCTTAATGGACAAGAGAATCTGGCTCTAAGAGGTTTAATTGAATGCATGTGTTCATTTACACATTACAGGCCAGTTTCCAACTCATGTAAATCAGCATAGCTCCACTGAAGCTCTGCTAATGCATATCACCTGAAGATCTAGCACTATACATTTTGTAATGAGAAGTTAAGCACACCGTTTCTATCTTCGGTATTTCAAAAGGGCTTCTCACTATGATATCCAAACACTTTTAATATTCTGTTTCCATTCAGTGCCCTACTTTAATTTCCAGTGACAGTTTTTACAAGTTAATGCTATCTTTTAAAATCTATCTCCATTTACTAAACTAAATAATTACAGAGAGGCACATGTGGTCACACAGTTTGTTCTTTCAGTGTCGGTTTTAGGCTTTAAGGGTAATCTTATTTTCTTTCACAGTACATTGGCAACATGCATCACTTATTAAAAAACAATCCAACTCTGTTTCTAGAGGCAATTAAACAACATTTAATGAGCTCTCCTGACATGATGAAATGCTGCATCCGCAACTTTAAAGTTATGAAATCAATAAACAGAATATTTACACTGCAATATAATAAATACCTTGGACTAACTACCGTGTGACTTGTATTTTACTTCTCTTTATTAGACTTTCAGTACATAATACTACACTGTAGATACTGATTTATAGACCAATAAGGTGCATAATCTACCAAAACACAGGGCTAACACTTATTTAATTTGGGCCCATTATAAAATTACAGTATCTCAAAATTTAATTGTGCTTCCTCTTTGGAAGGAAACCTGCTTGCTTAATAGTGTGAAACAGAGCTCACAAATCTAATTATATGTCAATTTTCTGAGAGTTTATAGTAAAAGACATCAGAAGCTAAGGTGGTATCGTGCATCCTCTATTAAAAGCAGCCTATTTTGTTATTCGGCATCTCAAACTGCATATCTACTTGGTAAAACCTGAAATTAAAATACCCTCTTAACTGTTTGGCACTAGTGGTTGCAGCATGCCCTATCACGGGGAAGGGGATGTATGGCTGATTGGAATGGGTTAGAGCAGCTTCCCCCAAGCCAATATTCCTCTGTGTGTGTCTACACTGCCTATGCAATTATTGTTGGGCAGGGCCTGTCTGTTCTACTGTGCTTTCTGTACACCACAGACAACACAATGAAACTTTCTAGAACATCAGTAGCTTTTCTTGAACAGTCCATGATGTACAGTGAACATCTAGTTTGTTCTTTTATTCTTTCTTCATAAAACTTGCTTCCATCCCTTTAATTAGTTTGTTTCCCTTTTCTCAATTCCTCCCATTAAGTGGACATTTTCCTGACCCTTAGGTGCAAGGAACTGTATGTAGTATTCAAGATGACTCATCTGTACAATACAGATGTATAGATTCCGAAGCCAGAAGGGACCATTGCGATCATCTAGTCTGACCTTCTATATAACACAGGCCAGAGGATTTTCCCCAAAATAATTCCTAGAGCATACATTTTAGAAAAACATCCAATCTTGGTTTACAAATTGTTAATGATGGAGAATCTGCCACTACCCTTGATGAACTGTTCCAATGGTTAATTACACTCACTGTTAAAAATATACGCCCCATTTCAAGTCTGAAACTATCACATCTTATCACTGAAGTGTTTTCCCTCTGTAAACATTTTAGAAGAGGAAATCTGGAGTATTAGCTTTTAACACAAAATCACAATGGATGATAAATGTAACATTTGACCTGCACATTCTTTAATTTCAATTAACCTTTACCAATACTCTTCACGGAAACATATTATACTTTTAAAATGAACTTTACCTGTTTGAATTCTGAGTCTTTTCCCACCATGACTTGAAGACTATAAATAATTGGATCACCTTTCATTGGTTGCAAAATCTCCCATGTGATTTCACAAGTGTGATCATTTACTCTCTCTATTCTTGGTGCTGAAGGAAAAAAACAAGTACATTAGTTAACTGTTTATAGTCTCCAGTTAGTTAGTGGTTTCCACTAATCTGAAAACTGTACTCTCTATGGTATTTTGTTTCTGAAACACAGAAACAAAAGATTTAAGTGCAAAGATATTTTTCCTGTCAACTTCTCATGTTGGTTAACACTGCATAAATAAGGAACATAATGCTTACATGTTGTTTTGTTACCTCCACAAGGAAGCAAGGACAATTATGATTCTCATGAATGAATATCATAAGAAAGGTTAGTTGTTATGAAGAATATAGTCTGAAAGAGCTTTTATTGTAGAGGAGTGTTAAGCTACTAGATTTAGATAAAAAATTGCAGTTTGAGATCAACTGACCCAGTCTGAACATAGGAATTGCCATACTCAAGCATCTAGTCTGGTCTCTTTCAGACAATAGCAAGAAACAGATGCTAACATAAGAACCCTGCACTAGGTGGAGACAGGATAATCTGACCCCACATCATCTTTTCCTGGTCTCTAATAGTTAGAGATTGACTTAAATCCTGAAATAAAGGTTTAAAATCCCTTCCACAATTTTTTTCTCATTAATTATAATATCTCTGGATATTCTTGATATCCATAATAATGTCCAGTCTCTTATGAATCTTGTTAAATTCTTGGCCTCTATGACCTCCTATGCCAGTGAGTTCCACAGTTTAATCACGTTGTATGAAAAAATATTTTATTTTATTGGTTTTGAAATGCCCACCTTTTAATTTCACTGAAGGCCTCTTCTTTTTGTTCTGAGACAGAGAGAACATAAGTTCCCCATCTACTTTCTCTAGACTGTTCATTATTTATATAATTTTATCATGTCCCATTTTATTAATCTCCTTTCTAAAGTAAATAGTCCCAATATTTCCTATATCTTTTCATATGAGAAATTTTCCAGACCTTTGATCATTCTTATTGCTCCTCCTCTAAATCCCCTCCAGGTCTGCAATAGCTTTTTTGAGATGGGGTGACCAGCACTGCAAACAATATTCCAGGTGAAGCCATAGCATTGATTTATATAAAGGCATTATTACTACTTTGGGTATTATTCTTCATCCTATCCTTTATACATCCAAACATCTTAGTAAAGCAAATTTCAGCATACTGCGTTATGTGCACAGGTCATTATACCCTGGCAGAAATGCATGCAAAGAACTATTTGTGGAACTCTATCCCTGTGTGTTTAGGAGGCCCACAGAAGCTCCACTCTTTTGGACACCAAGATGGTCAGCATCAGAATTCCTCTACTACAGACCTCAGGAAATCTGGGGCAGCAGTTTTCCTCCTTGCACAGCTGTGGAGATGTGCAAAAGGGGAATCCCAACGCTGCAGACCTATGAGGTGAATTGCTGGTGTTGAAGTAAAGTTTCTTCCACACTGGGGAAGATGCCTGTGTAGTGTAATTTCTGGGGACCTTTAGGTTCTGCTAAGCAGATTCTTTTCTCTGCCAAAAAACACCTACTATATATAAAAAGGTTAACGCGCTGGAGTTTAGCTGCAGAACATATATCTTGGGAACGGATATTGAAAATATTATTTGTCAACTTTTGATGGATAACATTTTCTCAACTGGCACAAAAAGAAAAAAATTATGATAACAAATAATGTCAAATGACCTAATGGCTGCATCAGGACAGGAAAGAAGAAGAGTAATCTCCACTCCCTGAAGAGGAGGAAGAGAAAGAAGAGTACAAGCCTTGATATCCAAAGGAGACCGGGAAAACGATACCCCACTGCTGCTCCATCTCCTTTGCCCTTGATTGTGGGGGTGAAAAGAAATCCCCTCTCCCAATACAGAAAGAAGAATCTTACAGTGAGTGAGAGCTGGGAGGTGGGATGAGTCTGAGACTGTGTGTGAGACAATGGAAGAGATTGGGTGCTGCTGGGTTGTGTGTTGAAGTAATTTTATAAATTCCTCAACAATACAAAGGAAGGAAGGCGCAAATGATGACATAGGAAGGGGCCTGATATAAGTTGGTCTGTAGGTGTCCTAGATGGATCTGACCTAGGGTGACTATATTTCCCAAAGGGAAAATGGGACACTGCATGGGGCTAGCCTGAGCCACGACACCGCCCCCCTGCTTTGCTCCCGAGCCGCTTGTTTGATCCCTACTCACCCAAGCCCTGCCTTCCCCCCAGCACAGGGCTGACATTGTTGCTTGCTCGAGCCCTGTCTGCCTTCCTCTCCCCCCTGTGCAAGGCTGGCTTCATTGCTCACTCAAGCCCTGCCTGCTCCCCGCGGGGCTGGGGCTGACATCGCTGCTGGCCTGAGCCCTGCCTGCTGCCCACCTGAGGCTTGCCTCCCTCCTGCGCAGGGCTGGTATTGCCAGTCACTCCTGCATCCCCACACGTTCCTCCATACCCCACTTTTGCTTCCCCCCCAAAAAAAGTTGAGATGGCCAGGACAGGGCTTAAAAAAGGGACTGTCCCGGCCAAAATGTGATGTATGGTCACTCTAATGACCCAGCCATGCTACCAGGACACCAAAAATGCTAGACTCCTGCCCTAACACTTCCAAAAGGAATATTACTACAAATGCCTAAACAAACTTACTTCTGACCTTACAGAAAATTAAATCTGTCCCCTAAGCGTATAGTATCAGACGTACAGTTGTGGTGACTTGCATTCAAGCCCGACAAAAGGCTGTCAACCCTGCTTTAACTGAAAAATGCAACATCCCATTAAGTATGAAGCTGCTGCTGCTACCTTCACATCTACACATTGAATGCACCCATCATGGAGTTCTGCATGCCACGGTGTATGTGTTTGTTTAATGCACAGTAAAGAGGAATTGTTTAAACCCCATCAAAAAGAATTCATTGAATAAAATATGATTACAAAGACCTTTCTATTCAGTTCAGTTTTTAAAGAAATCTTTAAAAAACCTTAACTTCAACTTCGGACTTAAATTACTCAGCACTGCCCCTTCACTGCAAACTTGTTTATACTGAATAGGACAAGTAGTACTGATTTATTAAGTAGTGAGAAAAATGTCAAGACAGTTAAATGACAATAAGTGAAAATACAATGCTTACCTTTCAAGGCAGCTGGAACAGATTTGGGAGTCGTGAAAATGTACTCTTGAGAAAGTGGACCTTCGCCAGCTTCATTACAAGCCTGAATACAAAATTTGTAGGATGTTGATTCAATGAGTCTTTGTACTTTGTATGTATGACATGGTCCTCTGTACAAGGATATAAACCTGAAAGTGGAAATAGTGCTTATGTAAACAGATGAAATAGATTCCAAAGTAGTCTGCATAATTTCTATTTTTGTTTTAAATTCACTTTTTTTTTTTTTTAAAGCTCCTGGAACTTAATGAGAAGCTCACAAATACTGATTTCCAAGTTAACCAATGGTCTTTCAGTAATAGAGAACAATGAGTTTACTTTTCAATAAGCAGTGACATTTCTTCTTGGAGCGGGGAAAGGAGAGAGCAGTTTGCTCTGGATTAGTTTTAGTATGTGGTGCTAGTATTATCATTGCTCCCCCATCATCCTGCTTTTCAAAAATGGGTGAGTTTGGATGTCAGCTATGCACCTCAGAAATACTCCTCACTAGCTCTAAGAAAGGGTCCAATCTCTGTGGTTCCCATTGCTCTTCCACATTTTTGTGGGAAAGGTGTGCTGTAGCCTAAACCTCGTATCTGCGTGGGAGGGATTTGTCACAGTTGCAACATACATTGTTGTCCTACTCTGACGGCTTTTTTTAGATTGGCCACACTCTCGTGTCATGACGGTGGGGCAGGTTGGTCTCACTGGCCCATCTGTTTGATTTTCAGTCTTGAGGGTTCTAATACACAGCAGTGGTTTTGTCTCAGAGACAGTGATGAGGTTTTGTCACCCTGTTCTACTCCTGTTCATTTCTGAGTGGGGGGGAAGAGAGTTGGGGTGCAGGCAGTTCTTGAACCTGAATTATTCTTTGGTGGCGATGGTGAATTCCCTGCTTTGTGGATCTCCATTTCTGTTTCTCCCTCTGTCAGGGCAGTTTCCACTTCGTAGATCCCTACTTTTGTCCCATTCTCAAGCTATCATATGCTCATATTAGGGTAGTGTATGTGGTGCAGTGGTATTGTGTGTTCTGTTATCTAGGGAGCGGTGGTGCAAGTAAAAATTAATTCCTTAACCTCCTCACCCTGTAAAGACAGCAGCAACAAGGTGAGAACTCACCTACCCTCCCCCATCTTCAAGTGGCACATCAAGTTAAAAAGATTAGATCAGACTTAATCAACACAAATACTTAACAAAACCAAAGAAAACTAAAGAGCATGGTGGCACAAGCAATCTCATCTCCACATCAAGCTCTTCATGTTGAACCTTCGCTATGAAAAACTCTTCAGTTTTAATTTCTTGAACCTTCTAATGCTGAACATCAGACTCTCCCCTTTTCTTCCCAAAATAGAAAACGTCTTAAATTCATTTAAAACTAAACCAAACATATGGAATCTTCCTCCACTTATGACGTTCTGATCATTCCTTATCCATCAAACACCACCACTTGTAAATGCAGGGCCCAAAGTGATATGAGTACTAACCTTCCATTCTTATCTTCCATTTGAAGGTGGTACTGAATGGAGTCAGTTAATGCTTTTGAAGTCCCCTCTCCCCATTTCAGCTTGAGAGTCTGAGAATTGTATACAGCACATTCCAGGCGAGGTGGATCAGGAGGGAGTGGCTTTGTTTTCAGTTTTATTGTGTGGCTGAAAGGACCTGCTCCAAGACTATTTAGGGCTTGAATGCGTATTCTAATAATTAAAAAGAAAAAAAAAATCCATATAAACATGGATACAGATTTAAAAGGGTAACTGATTAATTCCAGCACTTATATTCATGGGTGTTACAACAGAGAATAATAAGGTCATTGAATAGATACTTTTTATGATACACATGTCTCTTAATATTAAGAGCTGTTGGATTTAAGTCATAAATTTCATGAATGTGCATTTGTGTACTTTAAACAATCTAGTCTATTAAAAATAAAAAATATTAATTTAAGGGCCAACTTCATATAATGACAGGGAATAAAAGTTCTATTGTCTGGATCCTGGGACATCAAATGATCCTAGTTGAGCACAAGAACATATATTTATATAACTTATATTTATAGAAAGCCATGATCTTCCAATTTCTGCATATTTTTGTTATACCTGATAAATGAAATAATAAGCAACAGAAAAATATTCAGCTTTCTCTGATAATAAACATCCATGTTAGGACCAGCCTTAAGAGTGTTGGGATGGCCAGAGAGAAGTTTTGAGAACCTCCTAGCACTGAACTAATTCATTAAAAATGGAAGGGAATATTCAGGCTGCCACCAGTTTTTTCTTTTGCTTGGAGCTTGCAATGGTGCTGGTATCACTGGCAGCAGCCCAGTTGGTCACTCCAAACAATGAATTATCAAGGGATCCACAAGAAAAAAGAGGGACAGAAAATGAAATAAATCAGAGGACTAGCAGCCTATTGTGATTGTGGTAGGAACCAGGAATAATCTGTGATTTTTGGGAAGTCAATCTTGAAAACTTTCAATCTCATGAACAGGTTTATAGTTTGAAGGTCTGTACTCAACAAAGAAGATTAGAAACTTATTTTTACAAAACAAAAGCAGAAAATAGCCCTGACATTTAAAGGGTATAGAAATCAGGAGACATAGCTGCAGGCTTTATGGATTTCAAAGGCAGCCCTTTATTAGGCCAACAATCTATGACTCTAAATCATCTCATTTTCCATTAAAATAGCATACATTAATGTCTGAATGCTTTAAAAAAAATCAATGTTTGGGGCAACTGCAAAAAACAAAACAAAAAAAAAATCCGAACTCTGAACAATTGAAGGCCTCACTTTCAAAATGTTGGGATCCATTTGTGTGCACTTATTTAATTCCTTATATATATCCCTACAGAACTGTTTAATGTTGATTGTGTTAATTTATTAGCACACTGTAGCACTGGGGACCACATATTTGAGTTTTGTTTATTTTCACAAGAAGCTGGCAGAGTTTATCAATTCTGTGATATAAAAGTATCTTTGTGGATTAAAGGTCTTTTGTGGGTCTTTGCAGTGTTAATTTCCAGTTCTTCAGTACATTTTTTTTAAAAACAATTTCTCAATGTGCCAAGCAATGGTTCTTTCAGTTACTAATGTAACAGTTTTAAAACTACTTGTGACACAAAAGTATTTTATTTCTAAAAAATAATTAAGGGTTGTCCTGGCAGTCTAGAATGTTGAATATCATACAGATGACGGAAATCCTGGCCCTAGTGAAGTCAGTGGGAGCTTTGCCATTGTCTTCAATGGAATCAAGATTTCATTCAATATATTTTAATGCAGAGGTTCTGTGTTTGTAACATAAGCACAGAAAGCTGTTATATTCTAAAAGTGACTCAAATGACATTGTGGAATTCTGTGTTCATCATCTTTTAATAATTTCTACATTAAATTTAACCAATTTACAAGGAAAAGGATGTTTTCTGTAACCATCAATTTTGCAGATGCTGCCTGGGATCTCAAAGTTATGCTCTTTGTGCCTAGATGTATCACCACCAGCTATAAAGAAATTGCATCACACTATGTAACAACCTGCCACTGGATCAGAAATGAACCGTAATGAGAAATGGACGCAGCGGACCAAATGATGTATAGTCCTACCATGCACAGATCTTACTTACTTTGACAGATACCTTAGGGGTCTGTCTCTTTTCAATACTTTGGCAACACTAGTATAGCTGGTTTCATGACAACAAAGTCTCAATGAATTTGAATTTGGGATCAGAGCTTTGTTAACAAATACGAAGTTGATGCATGAGTCTGAATGGAATTAGGTTCCTTTTTTCCAGAACTGTATTGGTTCTGCCATGCTAACAGGGGTAAAAACTTGGTAGACACAACTGAATGACCACAGACCAGATCTATTGACTTTATTACATAGTCTCTTTTCTGACTGTTGCTACACACTAAGGCTACGGCTACACTAAACATCTTAGAGTTGTGTAAGCTCTCTGTGTAGCCGCTCTAAGCCGACAGGAGAGAGCTCTTCCGTCAGCTTAATTACTCCAACCCTTGTGAATGGCGGTTGCTATGTCAATGTGAGAAGCTCTCCCACCGATAGTGCTGTCCACACTGCTTAAATTGGCATAAATTATGTTGCTTGGGGGGTGCTAATTCATACCCCTAAGCGACATACCTTACGTTGACTTAAGCTGTAGTGTAGCCATAGCGTAATACTTTGATAGGGCAGTAGTGATTAGAAGCAATGTGGGAACAAAGGCAATAGATTATTTTATTTCTATGTAAAACAGTAAAGAAGCCACACCACTTTGCACAGCATACCTGTATGTTGTGTCTGGCTGCAAATTGTCTATGAAATAGCTCGAAACCTTCCCAACAGTTATAGGCTGCTTTTCTCCAAAGTCTATGCTGTAGCCAAGGATTTCAGAACCATGGTCGCAGGGCTTTTCCCAGCTTATGGCAAGGCATGTGGAAGGCGAATAGTGTGGATTCTCCACTTCATCTTCACTTCTCCCCTGAAGACAGGTCACAACTGCAGGTACAGAGGCTGGCGTCTTGCATACAACTACTTCACTGAAAGGTCCTGCGCCTGCAACATTCACAGCCTGAAAATGCAAAGTAACATAAGGATGGCCATACTGGGTCAGACCAATGGTCCATCTAATTCAGTATTCTGTCTTCTGACAGAAGCCAATGCCAGGTGCTTCAGAGGGAATGAACAGAACAGGCAAGCCTCAAGTGATCCATCCCCTGTTGCCTATTCCCAGCTTCTGGCAAGCAGAGCAATCAGAGGCTAGGGACACTCAGAGCATGGGGTTGCATCCCTGACCATCTTGGCTAACAGTTATTTGATGTACCTATCTTCCAGGAACTTATCTCATTCTTTTTTGAACCCCATTATAGTTTTGACTTTCACAACCTCCCCTGGAAATAAGTTTCACAGGATGACTGTGTGTTGTGTGAAGAAGTACTTCCTTATGTTTGTTTTAAACCTGCTGCTCATTAATTTCATTGAGTGACCCTTGGTTCTTGTATTATGTGAAGGAGTAAAATAACACTTCCTTATTCACCTTCTTCACATCAGTCATGATTTTATAGACCTCTACCATATCCCTTCTTAGACATCTCCTTTCCAAGCTGAAGAGTCCCAGTCCTTTTAATCTCTCCTTATACAGAAGCTGTTCCATACCCTTAATCATTTTTGTTGCCCTTTTCTGTACCTTTTCCAATTCTAATAGATCTTTTTTTTGAGATAGGGCAATGAGAACTGCACGCAGTATTCAAGGTGTTGGCGCACCATGGATTTATACAGTGGCATTATGATATTTTCTGTCTTATTAACTATCCCTTTACTATCATTATGTATGTATAGTTGGGATTTATGTTTTCCAGTGTGCATTACTTTGCACTTATCAACACAGAATTTCATCTGCCATTTTGTTGCCCAGTCATTTAGTTTTGTGAGATCCCTTTGTAACTCTTTGCAGTCAGATTTGGATTTAACAATCTTGAGTAATTTTGTATTGTCTGCAAATTTTGTCACCTCACTGCTTACCCCCTTTTCCAGATAATTTATGAATATGTTGAACAACACTGGTCCCAGTACAGATCCCTGGGGACCACCACTATTTACCTCTCTCCATTGTGAAAACTGACCATTTATTCCTACCCTTTGTTCCTGTCTTTTAATCAGTCAGTGATCCATGAGAGGACCTTCCCTTTTGTAAAGTCCCTCTTGCTTACTTTGCTTAAGAGCCTTTTGTGAGGGACCCTGTCAAGGCTTTCTGAAAGTCCAAGTGAACTATATCCACTGGATCGCTCTTGTCCACGTTTGCTGACCCCCTTGAAGAATTCTAATAGATTGATGAAGCATGATTTACCTTTACAAAAGCCATGTTGACTCTTAATCAACAAATGGTGTTCATCTATGGGTTGGATAATTCTGTCCTTTACTATAGTTTCAACCAATTTTCCTGGTACTGAAGTTAGGCTTACAGGCCTGCAATTGCCAGGATCGCTGCTCGAGCCTTTTTAAAAAATTGGTGTCACATTATCTGGTATAGAAGCTGATTTAAATGATAGGTTACATACCAGTCAGTAGTTCTGCAATTTCATATCTGATTTCCTTCAGAACTCTTGGGTCCTGGTGACTTATTACTGTTTAAACCTCCTCTATTGACACCTCAACCTACGCTAGTTCTTCAGATCTGTTACCTAAAAAGAATGTGTGGAAATCTCTCTCATATCCTCTGCAGTGAAGACCAATGCAAAGAATTCATTTAGCTTCTCTGCAATGGCCTTGTCTTCCTTCAGCACGCCTTTAGCACCTCGATCATCCAGTGGCCCTACTAACTATGTGACAGACTTCCTGCTTCTGATGTACTTAAAAACCTTTTTGCTTTAGTTTTTTGAGTCTTTGTCTAGTTGCTCTTTAAATTCTTTTTTTGGCCTGCCTAATTATACTTTTACAGTTGACTTGCCAGAGTTTATGCTCCTTTGTATTTTCCTCAGCAGGATTTAACTTCCAATTTTTAAAGGATGCCTTTTTGCCTCTAACCACTTATTCTACTTAGTTGTTTAACCATTATGCACTTTTTGGTCCTCCTACTGTGTTTTTTAATTTCGGGATACATTTAATTTGAGCCTATATTATGATTTTTTTAGAATGTTTCCATGCAGCTTGCACTTTTAATTTCTTTTTTTGACTGCACATTTTAATTTTTATTTAACTAGCTTCCTCATTTTTATGTAGATGCCCTTTCTGAAGTCAAATGCTACTGTGGCAGACTTCTTTGGTGTTTTCCTCCTTACGAGGATGTTAAATTTAATTATATTATGGTCGCTATTACCAAGTGGTTCAGCTATATTCACCTCTTGGCCAGATCCTGTGTTCCACTTAGGCGACATCAAGAATTTCCTCTCCTCCTGTGGGTTCCGGGACTAGTTAGCAGTCATTTATGGTGTCAAGAAACTTTATCTCTGCATCCTATCCTGTGGTGACATGTACCCAGTCAATATAGGGATAGCTGAAATCCTCCATTTTATTGATTTCTATTTTTATAGCCTCTCTAATCTCCCAGAGCATTTCATAATCGCCATCACCATAACAGTCAGGTGGTCTATGTTATATCCCTACTGCTATACTCTTATTATTTAAGCATGGAATTCCTATCCATAGATAATCTCTTTGTTTTGGTTTAGGTGGCGCCCATCCTTTCTCAGTAGGGCTCCTCCTTTCCCCAAATGTTCCTTAGTTCCTAATAAATTTAAATCGCTTCTCTCTACACCATCGCCTCATCTATGTATCGAAACCCTGCAGCTCTGCCTATTTTACTGGCCCCGTGGGTGAAACAGGAAGCATTTCAGAGAATGCTATCATGGAGGTGCTAGACTTCAATTTCTTACCTAGCAGCCTAATTTGACCTCTAGGACCTATCTCCTACCTTTCGCTATTTCACTGGTACTTACATGTACCACGACCACCAGCTCCTCCCCAGCACAGCACATAAGCCTGTCTAGATGTCTTGAGAGATCTACAGCCTTCACACCCGGAAGACAAGTCACCATACAGTTCTTCTATCATCACAAACCCGCTATCTATATTTCTAATGATCGAATCCCTGATTACTATTACCTGTCTCTTCCTAATTACGGGGATTCCCTTCCCTGGAGAGGTATCCTCAGTTAGAGGATATCATGACATCATCTGGAGGGAGGGTCCTAATTATGGGATTGTTTCCCTCCACTCCACTTTGATGTTCTCCTTCCCTGAGAAAGTAAAATAAATTTTCATGGAAACACCAAGATCTGTGAATAGCAGGATACCAACAGTAATTCTTCCTCTTTACCTGAACCCTGTAGTAATATACAGTTGCAGGCAAAAGTCCTCTCATTTCATAATTGAGTCCAGGCCCACAGTAACAGATCTGCATGCATCCTTCCACACTGCCCCACTCCAAACGGTATTCTGTGATGTCGGCTCCATTACTTACTGGGACCTTTAAAGTTAACAGAAATAATTAGGACTTAAATTCATTGAATAAAAATCAGACTAAGCTCACCAAATCTTGACTACTTTCCCTGTAAAACAGTAAGACAATGAACGTAGCATTTAAGCCATAAAAGTAGGCCAGAAAGCTCTAGAAACTACATTTTCACAAGTCACCCTATGGTAGCTTCTGCAATCTCCAGTTTGTTACAGTACAAGCAAAACACTGCATTATTTTATTGGTTTTGAGCACATTAATATACTAATAGATAATGTTCATGGTGGCAGAGTATTGTATGTGGAGCAGATAACTGCTTTTTCAGTTGCTTAAATACTGAAGTGACACTAAGTGATAATCATAAAATCTATTAAGTGTGGAATATACTTTAAAGTGATTTCTCTCACAGGGCTAGATTACAAATAATGAAATAAAATTATTCTCTTCTTTCATGGAGGACATGAAAGTGCAATGCTACCTCTTCCTTGAATTTACCAGTCCAAGATATCAGTTCACACTGGGAGCATGCTATAATGAATCACTGCACCAGGGCAGTGTTTTTAAAGGGAATAATAAGTTTAAGAAGTGGCCTATATGAGAAGGGAGTATGACTGAACATAAACAGCATTTGAAAGGGTAATGTTTGATGTCCTGTAGCTATGATTGGCAGAAATCTCTCTCTTCAATAATTTACAATAGATTGTGGCACATTCTGGACTAAAGAGGCCTATTTATAGATTACATTAGAAATTGTTAAAAAACCTTTAGGTTGCAAAGTCAAACACTAGAAAGTTAGGATGCATCAGAAGTTAGGTTGGCTATGTAAACTTTAATTCTGCTCCCTTGTGGGTATGTATAATCTTTAAATACATGATCATTTACTACCGTTTTCAGAGGACCTTTGCATCATTCAGGACACAGAATGGACAATCAAGGAATGAGGCAGCTGTCCAAATATTTTTATTCTTATTTTTCAATTAGTGGCTCCATGTCTTATTTGCTGCACATTGTCCAAAGCCTACGACCAACACAGAATTATTTTTCTCATGGTCTTTTCAATCATGGTACTTATAATAACTGTATCTAAGTGTTGCACATACAATAATTAATTTATGTCAACTACAAGATGATAGAATTACTTTCCCATTTAAAAGATGGGGAAACTGAGGTAAAGAGGCTTGACTGAAGACACACAGTGACTCAGTGACAGGGCCAGGATTAAAACTCAGGACCTCCTGACTCTCAGTGCTGTGCACATTCTTGTAGACCAAACTGCCTCATTGACAGAGATGCTGAGAATCCACAGTTCCCAATATCTTAAGTTGTTTTTGCGAACTTTCAGCACTTCTGCATCTCAGTTTGCAGATATCTTAAGTCAGGCACCCAGTAAATGAGGAACATACAATTAAAATTTTGGTTCAAATTACTTGTGTGACATCATATAGGAAGATTGTGGCAGAAGCAGGGATAGAACAGAGTTCTGTGAGGCATTCACCTGCATTAAACATGAGACCATCATTTCTCTTCCTGCAATCCCTTGCCTTAGTCACTACACACCTTCCTATTTCTGCAGCAAATGAGGCAGTGTCCAACACATGACAGCCCTAGATACCACAATGATTCAGCACCAGAGCAGTGTCCATCCTGTGCACTGAACAGGGGGGCCTGGGGCCTGTGCAAAAATATGTATGTGATTATGAAATTAAAGACTGCATCCTAATGCATACACATGAGTGTGATGAATTAAACTTACACAGGCAATCTTAATTCTGGCACTTCCTATCTTCTGAGTGATTGACTTTGAAATCTAAATACTAACTATTCTTTTAACACAGTTTTTTGTATGTAATTTCCTAGGTTTTTTTTTAAAAAAGGAAAATAGTAAAAAGAAATTCTATTATGTGTAACTTTAACAACTTCCCCCATCATCAACCATCAGTATGATTTGAAATCTTAACCTTTAGCACAGCTTGAGCTACAGAATTAATGACATTAGCTGTCAGTAGAAGGACATAATAACAGAAGGGATGGAAGCAGGAAAGAGGCCACACGCTGGGTTTGGGGATGGTCAGTGAGAGCTAGTCTGGGTCTCCCTCCCCTGCTCTCTCAGGGCATGTATGGAGCTCATTCCCCATGTGGTAACCCCAGAGGGGGGATAGGTTACTGGGGCCATGTCCTAGATCCAGCAGCTGTTGTCCGTGAGGGGGTTCCCCTCTCCGGGGGAGGTTGCCTGCTCTGAGTCCACAGGGCAGTGTGCTGCTGCTGCTTTGTTCCCAGTGCAGCATGGTGTCTTCGATTAGAGTCTTCTTGTGCAGTTACTATTTTAGTATGCTGCCAAAATTTGGCTGGCAATGCAAATGACAGAAGAAAATGGTGACTTTCAAAAATGTATCTTTTTTCTATCTCAGCTAACCAGAACTGAATTTCATGGGAAAAATAAAAGACACTTCTCTGGCCCCAGGACTTTCTCCCTGCTGAATTTTCAAGTCCTGTTGCAAACAATGAAAGTATTAGAGAGTCTTAAAAAAAAAAAAAGTTTCAAGAACGTTTTTAATGAAAAGTGTTAGGTAACCTAAAAATAGAGATTTCTACCAGCTCCCTCCTGTAATGTGGGATTTCATCCAATGCTTACTTTGTTCGTTATTTATGCTCAATGAGACCACGTTATATAATATGAATTCTCCAGGTGGCCTTGTGCAAAAGTATTTTAAATAATTTTTTGCTTTTTAAAAATGAATATTCTATAGATGCAAAAATGCATCTTAAAATCTTGAGCCTTTTTGCATTCCTCTACATTACAATGCTAACTCCCCAATTAAGCACGTTTTTTTAAAAAGTGAAGAGTCTCTCCCTGACTCTGCAGAGACATTTTTTTTCAAAGTTAGTCTTGATGAGATTTATTTTACTTACTAAAAATCACACACCTGACAGTTGGGGGTTTAATAGAAAGTCGGATAGACCCTTTTTAACATTATTACTGATGTGATGATATAAAGTATAAATCAGCTTAGAAAGGTGGTGAGTGTAAAATAGTCATTTGTATTTTGTAGCTATCTGGATTTTCTGCAAAGGAAGATAAACAAATTGTCTTAAAAAAATTAAAAAGAACCTGCATCAAATTCATACACACAGTGAAAAACCCATAATAAAAACAAAAGAACAAGAGGACATTGTGTGTTGGAGTTTGAATACGCATAGATCATTTAGTTACAAATATAGTATTAAAGGAAATGGCAAAGATGCTTTGAGGACTTTTATATTGCTATGTTTAAGTTTCACTGTAAAGATGACAATCAGAAAGTTTGTTTCTGTTTTGGTTTTTTAAATGTTGTCTTTATAAATGTTGCTACAGTTTAGGTTTTTAAAAATTGACAAAAGAATATAAAAGGCAAAGACAGTAAGACATAAAATAAGCCTAAAATACACAGCATAACAAAATATTCCTACCTCCCAATACACCTGTGCACATGCTGCCGATCTACATGTCACTTGAGGGGGTTTGCATTGATCTGGTGGTCCAGGGGCTGTAGTAATTTCACATTTTTCTGAATAGGGTCCAAACTATTAAAAACAGATTAACATAATTAGTACCATGCTTCTAAATAAAAGTTTTGCTGACAGTAGCTGTCTATCAGTATTAGAATTTGACATTCAGCATCAAATATTGTGTGACTGTAATTTACAAGATGACAGTTGTGACTTCAGGGTTCATTTCAGTGTTTGAGCATTTGTCAGAACTACCACACCATTCTTCCTATTTATTGCAGTAAGAATAAACATGACAATTTACACTCTGTAACTTACAAGAGAACATTGCTCTGTAAGTTGCAGTTGCCAAGTTATATATGACAGCTAACCTGTAACAGAAAATATTGTACAATTGTGTATTTATTTTTATCTAAAGGAAACAGAAGACTCCAAATAATAGGCTACAACTATAATTCTTCCTCTAGATATTAGAAAGTAGTTCAGCATCCATGACCATTCAACCTTTTGTTTCTCTGCCAACATTACCAACTAGAGAAAATCGTGATAAAGGTTTCTGGTGAGGTGGACTCCTGAACAACATTAACTGAACTGAGGTGCCCACTCAGCAATGGTTGATTTTAAAATAGTTAATGTAAGCTTAAAGTTAAAAATATAAGGAACCAGAGAACATTTTCCTACACTTGGTAAAGTACGTTAGATAAACAGCACAGAAAAAATGTAAGAAAATGCTATGTTCCAGAAAGCCTATAGCTGTGGAACACACACACAACAATCAATGTGCAAAACCACAGTATATAAAATCATCTACCTATTTCCTTCACAGGGGTGCTACGATAATTTATTAAAGTTTGTACAGAGTTTTGAATCAATGTTACATCATTATCAACATTAGCATTTAGATTTAAGTAGTAATTAGATGGTTTCTCTTTCCTTTATCCAAACAACCCAGGCTTATTACAAATTGGACTTTAACTGCTGGCTCCCTATAGTGCAGCAATAGATCATTTGAACCAATTAAATCTATATTAAGAATCTGCATGACAAAACTTCTTAATATCTAAATATTTTGAAAGAGTAACATGCATAACAACAATTGCACTCTACGCAACTTGTTTGATTTCAGATTGCCTGCTTACCCCAGCTTTGTTAGCTGCTCGCAGTCTAAAGCTGTACGTCTTCCCAGGAAGAAGGTTGCTTACTGTGCATTCAACATCTGAACCTTGGTAAACCTCTCTGTGTTCGTCTGTTTCCACAGGAGACATTTCCAGACCATAACAGGTAATAGGTGAGCCACCATCTGCCTGAGGTGGTCCTAAAAAAATAGGGAAAAGGCTTATGTAGTTTTAAAAACATATCAGCACATTTTGATCTCTTAGGCAATATCTACACTATAGACTTCTGCCGGCTTTGCTATGTCAGTCAGGGGCGTGAAGAGTTGTGACCTTGGACTGACACAACTGTGCTGGCAGAAGTCCTAGTGTTGATGTAGCTATACCAGCAAAGCTGTTCTTTCACCTCTATAGCTTGTTTCATTTGTGGGGGGTGGTTTTACTACACTAGTACAAAGCACAGCTTTGTTGGTATAGATGCATCCACACTCAGAGAGCTTTGCTGGCATGCTATACTGATATACGAACATTGGTAAAGCACTCCTAGCATAGACTTGGCCTTAGAGGATAGTTACAATAACAATTACCCCATCTCAGCTGAATTTCTTTTGCTCTTGGTCTACCCTGTAGTCTGGGAGGTTGGGCTGGACCAGGAAGCACTGCTGGTGTCTGCACCAGTAAAGAATCAGATACCTATAAAGGAAAAATTGACAAAAACCTTAATGTAATCGGATACATTTTGACCTTAACTCGTGAAGAAAATGAGAATACTTTGAACTACAAATAAATTTAATAAATTTCATAAAAATCAGTAAGGTGTTTGGATAAATATTACCATGCAGATCTCAATTTAGGAGATCTACAAAACCAGAGACACTGGAAAATACATACAGTTTTTGCCCCGGTATAACTACGTTGAGTAGGGATGTGATTTTTTATTGATAAAGTTATACTGGTAGTAAATATATTTATGTCAGTATAAAGGTGCCTTGCACAAGTATAGCTTATTCCCCATCCTATACTGGAATAAGTTTTATCAGTATAATCACTTTTATATGGCTATAACTGTGTCCGTACTAGAGGTTGTACCACTTTAACTATACCGTTACATTTTTTGCTGTAGACAAGGTCTGAAAGAGAAAGTAAGTAAAAACTGTTACCAAAAAGTAACAATACTTTTTTGATAGAATAGTTGAATTGTCCACTTTTGCACTGCTTTGTATAATTTAACATGCAGTAAACTTCCACCTCCAATTTGGGGGTGTGCGCAGGGATGCACATCATAATCCTTGTGCAGCATGGAATCCTATTCCACAAGGGTGCCCTGCATATGCTCAGGCAAAGGCAGGCAAAATGCTCTGCTCTTGTGCAGATCTGCCAATACACATTGTTACACATGGATCAGAGGTGTCTGCAGAGCACTACTCTGTTGCCTGAGGAAACATTCATTCCCTGCTCCACCTCCACTTGTGCTCAGCCCAGCTATTCAGACTGGGTGCTAGGATGATGATTTGGCTTTAGGAGAAATGAATATTCACACTACTATGCTGAGTTAAACAGATACTGCTTTAAGAAAGTTTCATTATTTCCAATAAATCACATCAGAAAAGTAGGGCAATTATATTGTCGTGTTTTCTGTACATTAGAATAATAGATGGAATAAGTAAAGCATTTGTTGGCAGAGAAATATTCACATTTTATTTCTCTAAGAAACAGGAGCAGAAACTCTAAACTTTGTGCAAAATTTTCTGAAATTTTTCTTGAGTCCCCAATTATAGATATTACCTTACATATTGTTGTATGATTATTCTACAACATTTGATGTTCATAGCTTGACCATCAGACTTTCTTAAAGCTAAAGAGGTTTTCCACAAGTGTCACATTTATATATAAAATATCAGATAATATTACCGCACTCTGCCCTCCTTCCCCAGTACAGTATACACGTAAGCGATAAGAGCAGCCTGGATTTAGTCGATCACACAAATGTTCCCTAGCAGCTCCACTGTATACTATGTTCCAGTTGTTCCCTGAAAGGTTAAGAATTAGTGTGCAATGAACCAATGTGTAATTTTCAGCATTTCAATATCAGACACAGCAGGTGTCCTAGCTTCACTAAACAAACGTGTGTGTCGTTTGTCAGACAAATTCAAAGCTTGCTTTGAGTTTCCTGGAAATGATCTAATTATCTCATAAGGATAGTTTCCTAGACAAATTTGTGTAGATTTGCTGAAGTGAAATATCTCCCTTACCTGGCATACCCATTAACTAAGATGTATAATTTGTATTTAATAAAACAGTTTAAATGTGCTTACTGGTCCAGTAATAACATTATAACTAAATAGATGGAAGAAAAATAATAGTCAGAAGAGCCCATGGAAAAGATACTTTATATGAATTCATTTTACACAGCAAGACAATACTTCATAAAATTAAAGTCTCATAAAACCAGCCTGATGCCTGAGCAGTAGGAAGGGGCTAGCAGCATCTAAGATAAAAAAGAAGTTATCCACCCTTTGTAACTGGAGATCCTTCAGATTTTTAATGAATCTGTAAACTCTGGGGTTGTACTCTATGACTGGAGAATTGCTAATATAGTTCCTATTTTTAAGAAAGGGAACAAAGCAATCCGGGAAACTACAGGCCTGTTAGTTTGACCTCAACTGTATGCAAGGTCTTGGAACAAATTTTGAAAGTAGCTAAAAACATAGAGGTAAATGATAATTGGGATAAAATACAACATGGTTTTACAAAAGGTAGATCGTGCCAGACCAATCTAATCTCCTTCTTTGAGAAGATAACTGATTTTTTAGACAAAGGAAATGCAGTAGATTTAATCTACCTGGATTTCAGTAAGGCATTTGGTATAGTTCCACATGGGAAATCATTAATTAAATTTGAGAAGATGGGGATTAATATGAGAATACAAAGGTGAATAAGAAAATGGTTAAAGAGGAGACTACAATGGGTTATACTGAAAGTGAACTGTCACACTGGAGGGAGGTTACTAGCGGAGCTCCTCAGGGATCGGTCTTGGTTAAATCTTATTTAACATTTTTATTACTGACCTTGGCATAAAAAGTGGGAGTGTGCTAATAAATTTTGCGGATGACAAAGTTGGGAGGTACTGCTAATATGGAGGAGGACGGGAATATCATACAAGAAAATCTGGTGACCTTGTAAACTGGAGTAATAGAAATGTAATGAAATTTACTAGTGCAAAATGCAAGGTCATGCACTTAGGGACCAGCAAGAAGAATTTTTGCTATAAGCTGAGGATGTATCAGTTGGAAGTGACAGAGGAGGAGACAGATCCGAGTGTATTGGTTGATCACAGGATAACTATGAGCCACCAATGTGATGAGGCTATGAAAAACGCTAATGCAGTCCTAGGATGCATCAGGTGAGGTATTTCCATTACAGACAGGGAAGTGTTAATGCTGTTTTACAAGGCACCGATGAGACTGCATCTGGAAATCTGTATGCAATTCTGGTCTCCCATCATGTTTAAGGAAGGTGAATTCAAACTGGAACAGATGGAGAGAAAGGCTACTAGGATGATTGAAGGAATGGAAACCCTATCTTATGAGAGGAAACTCAAAGAGCTTGGCTTGTTTAGCCTAACCAAAAGAAGGCTGAGGGGAGATATGATTGCTCTCCATAAATACATCAGAGGGATAAATACCAGGGAGGGGGAGGAGTTATTTAAGTTAAGCACCAATGTGGATGCAAGAACAAATGGCTATAAACCGGCCATCAACAAGTTTAGGCTTGAAATTAGATGAAATTAGATGAACCATCAGAGGAGTGAAGTTCTGGAACAGCCTTCCAAGGGGAGCAGCGGGGGCAAAACACCTAACTGGCTTCAAGACTGAGCTTGATAAGTTTATGGAAGGGATGGCATGATGAGACTGCCTACAATGGCATGTAGCTGATCTTCAACTGTTAGCAGTAAATATCTCCAGCGGCCAATGATAGGACACTAAATGGGGAGGGCTCTTAGTTACTACAGAGAATTCTTTCCTAGGTGTCTGGCTGGTGGGTCTTGTTCACGTGCTCTGGGTCTAACTGATCACCATATTTGGGGTCAGAAAAGAATTTTCCCCTGGGACAGATTGGCAGAGACCTTGGGATTTTTTCGCCTTCCTCTGCAGCATGGGGCATGAGTCACTTGGAGGTTTAAACTAGTGTAAATGGTGGATTCTCTGTAACTTGAAGTCTTTAAATCGTGATTTGACAACTTCTGTAGCTCAGCCAGAGGTTATGGTCTATTACAGGAGTGGGTGAATGAGGTTCTGTGACTGGCAATGTGTAGGAGATCAGACTAGAAGATCATGATGGTCCCTTCCGGCCTTAAAATCTATGAGTTGTGTGTTCACTATTTGTATTCCACTGTGGGTATGCATGTGTTCCATGTGCCTGTGACCAGAGAATTCTAGGAAGTAGTGTCTGTTGCTCTGCACTTACACCCTCGGTCTCCTTGTGTTCTTGCTGATGGTATAAAGGGCAGTGCGGATTGACGCCTCTCCAGTTCCTCTTCTTACCGCAAATCAGAGATAATCCAAATGAGAGGGGAAGGAGGACAGGTAGTGGAATATGAAAAGGGACCACACATCTCAAAGAACTCTAGCTACAAAGGGTAAGTAACTGCTCTTTCTTGTTTGAATGCTGTTTGAATCCCTGTGTGTATTCCACTGTGGGTGACTGACAAGCAGTACTCATAGAAGAGGAGGGTGCGAAGATGGAGGTAGTATGGCTGCTTGTAGAGCCACTGTCCTGGAGGCGGCTTGGACCAAGGCATAATGTTTTGTGATGGAACTCCACGTTGCTGCCTTACAAATATCAAGCAGAAGTACTTAGTTATTTGGTGTATGCAATCCAGTCAAGCTAAACCACAGCATTCTTATCAATGATGTTCAAGACCCCCAGGAAGTTGAGTCATTTTGTAGCCCTCACCAATATGTATTATGGTTTTTGGCTGTCCACATTGTGTGTCTTTAAACTGCCACTGAAATTCCTCTGCAGCACATATTCTGTGACCAGTACGAAACTAGTTCAGAAGATTTCATTGCCTTCATGGTAAATCAAACCTGGATTGATGCTGAGTGGGGTCTAAGACAAGATAATTATTTGTCACTTTCTCTGCAGACCATGAAGGTCGCCACGCATTTTCTATCGTAAATCCCTCACCCGGTAAATTTATCCACAATGGGTGACGTGAGAGCAGACTATCATATAGTGGATTAAACAAATCTTTAATTAACAGAAGGTGTGGCAAATCACAGAGTTTTGTCATGAGCTTTGCTACACTTTCCCCTCTGTGAACACTGGGTGGAGCAATATTGCAGAGAACCGGTAACTATAGTAGAGGAATAGATTCAAGTGTTCTTGAAATAATATGCCTGGTGGAATTAAGTCGTATATTGATAATCTTTGTGTGAGATGAGTAAGCCCATCCTGGAGTGCAATATTCCACCCCTGAATAACAGAGTGCCCAGGATGAAGTGAGTAACATTTGGGCATTGGCACCCCATGTCGTACTGGCCAGTTTTCCGAGCAAGTTGTTGTGTGTTTTGACCTTAGTTGCTGTCTTTGTCAGATGGTCACAATATATGAGAGCTCTATCCAATATGATGCCTAGATAGCTTGGGTATGAATCGGGCTTTATTTGCTGATCACTGAGAATTATGTTCATCAATCTGTCTGCTTGTGCATGATGTAAGTGGAAGATGATCAACAAAGTCTTACTTCCACTTCATATCAGGTGCCACCAATGACAATAATCGGCTGTAGCCACCATATCTGCATTCGTAACACTCTCAGATATGTCAAAGGCTGAGTGCTGAGGCATATGTTGTCTGCACAAACAAACTTGCGAAATGTGGTATATGGTAGGTCATCTGAATATAAATTGAATAACATGGGAGATAATACTGATCCTTCCGGGAGGCCGTTCTTGGTACTTGTTGAAGTGACTCTACCGAGGCTGCCTGTGCTCTTGTAGAGTGAGCCTGTACCCTGTGTGGGGGAGGAAGCTGTGTCAACTGATAAAGCAGGAGGCAGCCAGAGATCCACTTTGAGATCCTCTGGGAGGAATTAGCTTGTTTTCTGGCTCATTCTGCTATGGCAACAAAGAACCTAAGTGACTTTTTGATCTGTTTTGTTCTCTGTAGGCAAAATAGTAAAGCTTATATCACATCAAGGGAATGAAGTGTCTTCTCTATGCTGGAAGTGTGAGGCTTTTGAGAAGAACACAGATAAGAGGATAGTCTGGTTTATGTGAAATTCTGAAACTACTTTGTGATGGGGTATATAAACACCACGTGGGAGAAGAAGGGGTTAAGAAGCTGTTCTGGGCTCTGGTGGCCCCACCCCACAGCCCCTGCAAAGCCTGCACAAGCTGGAGGTAGAGCTTAAAAAGGGAAGCAAAGTAGATCAGCGGCAGGCAGACAAGGGAGGTGAGTTGCACTCTGAACTCCTGGGAAGAAGCACCACAAGAACTCTTGTAGTCTGAGGCTTGGAGATACTGATCTGACCAGCCTGCAAAGGAGGGACTGGTGACATCTGAAGGTTAGAAACTTTAATTTTGTGTTCAGTTCTTTACTTTACCCCGTGGAAAAGGGGGCACTCGAAGAGGTCCAGGAATGCAGCTGCATAGCACCCAAAGTGCAGGTCTTAGTTGCTTACCATTGGGTCTTGGATTGGAACCCGGTGGAGAGGGTGGGCCCAGGCTCCCCTACTAATATTAATTAGGGGACAATAACAGAAGTCCACTCCCTGGCGGGGAACCAAGTTGGGGGAAGATCCTGAAGTTGCAATTGTCCAGCCCTGTGGAGTATTTTAGTGCATGCAAACTCTGTCTTCTGATTGAAAGACTGACTTCATTAAAGGGCAAGTCCCAAACAATGTTTTGTACCTCCCTGAGGAACCAGCAGAGTGTAGTCAAGATTCCCAGTGCATGACTATAGCAGTCACTGTGGATCTCGAAGCAGTATCAGCAGCATTGACTTGAGCTCACAGAAAGGTTCTTGCCACTAATCAGTCCTCATCAATAAGAGCCTGAAATTGTGCTCTCCTATTTTAGGATAACTTGTTTTTAAAGTCCAGGAAGTTAGAATAATTCCAAAATCATATTTTGCCAGGAGGCCTGACAGTTGGAAATTCTAATTTGGAGGCTAATGGAAGTAAACACCTTTCTTCCCATAAACTCTAAACTCTTGGACTCCTTATCTGCAGATATAGCCCTGGATTGTTATTGTCTGGGCCTTTCTGTGGTTGCTTGGATGAGTGAGTTTGGGGGAGGGTGGAAGAACAAGAACTCCACTTCCTTAGTTGAAATAAAATATCACATTTTTGCCCCCCTAGGGTTAGTCGTGTGTGCCATACAGTTCTTGCTGGTTCCGATATGGCCTCATTGACAGAGTGCAATTTGGTTAGCTCCCATAGACTGTTGGACGTCCAGGAGATTGTATTGTGAGTCCTGGGCCTTGTCTAAGGGAATTTGGAGCTCTTCTGCTACTCTCCAAAGCAGCTCTTAGAACAGTCTGTGGCATTCCAAAAGAGATGGCAAGGCTGGGGCAAGCACCTCATTGGGTGAAGAAGATGAACACCTGTTGGTACAGCAGATCCAGTTTGCCTTAATCCTTATCCTTTATAGGCTCAAGAGGCTCCAGTCGCTTGGAGGAAAGGAGTGGTAGGATTCCCCATTAGGTTGCACAGACTCGGGATGCCATGTGTACAAGTCCCATTAGGGGCTGAAAGTAGGTTGTGGTTGGCCCCAAGCCCCTGGGTACCATTAATTCTGAGGATGGGGCCTCATTTGGACAGAGTAGACTGATAGTAGGAGCATCTGGATCCCCTGTTCGGGCTGAACTCTCTCCATGGAGGGGAAGATGGTTCCACTGATATGTCCAACTCTCCTGATAATGAGAAGAGTGGGTCTGGTTCCATCGGTGGCCATCAGTACAGATGTCAGCTAATTGATGGAATGAGAGATGAGCTTCTCCCTGGTGTTGGAATCTTCCTGGTGAGGGTTGGTTCCAATAGGGGAGATTGCAGATCTGGCAGGATGAAGATATCCTCTGGAGTGGTGAAGGATACAGGAGCAGTGAAGGATACAGGAGCCTTAGTAGGCTGCTTTTCATTGCCTCATGCCACGAGAGTCAGTGTAAAGGGACTCTTAGTAACTAGCAGTTTATTATGAGACTGTGATGGAACCACTGATGAAGGAGCCTCTGATTACCTGGTCATTGTTGGTACGGATGGGTCATGGTCCTCCGGCTACCATTGCTTTGTTTTAGTTGGTACCATCAGTGGTCATGTCAATGACTATGCAAGGCATGGTATTGAAGGAGCCTTACTTCATGCACCCTTTAATCCCAGCCACAAGACTAAGGAGGACCTAAATCATTGTGTCCTGGATTCAAGGACACACCCAGCCTGGACAGAGTTGGAGTGGGAGCCTCCCTCTTAGTAAGTATAGGAGGGGATCTGTTTTAATGCTAATGAGAGTGCTCCTTACTCTTATGAGAAGGCCCAGACACAGGGACCTTTGCTTTAGTTGTTACCACTCCTGAGTCAGACATTGAGTTAGGAGTGCACTCCTCGATGTCTCAGGCCCAGGTACTGGGGTCTCTCTGGCATGGATCTGACAGGGGCCTCAGGGTAGGTTCCCCTGCGTGCTTCTGAAGCTGGAGTTCTCATGTCTATGCATTCATCTGGGAAAGAAGTGGCAGATACTGCAGTTAGTGGAGATATGAGCATCTCTGAGGCAACAGAGGCAGTGCTGGTGGTCATCACTGACTGAAAAGGAGGGGGAGGAAGGAGATGCAATTCCTAAGCCCGGAAGCCTGGGTATAATCTAAATCCCATGCTAGGGGATTGGAGGATTTTCTGGGGTGGGAATTCTAACTAACTAATATCTAAATTTATAAAAGCTACTAACAACTAAAAGCAACTAAATATATAAAAATCTTTGAAATATTTACAGGAAAAAATGTTGAAGAGGATCATTCTGGACACCAGAGATTCTGATTCAGGTCATATACAGTGGAAAAAAGGAACCGGAGATGCATCGGACTATACTGCCCTGATACCCTTGGCATGGAGCATAAGGAGAGAAAGGGCGCAGGCACAGACCAATGGACACTACTTGCTAGAATTCTCCTGTCTCAGGCACATGGAACGGATGATACCCACAGCAGAATACACACAGGGAACAACACTCGAAGAAGAAGGCTGGATTCAAGACTCCACTATTCAGGCAGACAGAACTCTAGAACTTAGTGGACCAGGGTATGGATATCAAATGCCCATTTATTTGATTTGTCTATCCAATCTCCATGACTGATTCAGATTCTGCAGAATTTAAGCTTTAATTTAAAAACAGATTCCAACCGTTATGAATGCAAATAAAGTCTTTTGAATGTGGTCTGATATATACCTTGGTTCAGGAGGGGCACTGAAGCATGTGTTTAAGTCTACTACAGTTGACTACAATTAAAAATCATGCTTCAGTGCCCTTCCAGAACAGAGTTGCTTTTCTGAGCTGGGACCAGAGCAGTGTCTTAGCCTGATCTATACTACACACACAACTAGCTATAAACTAAGGGCAAAAACAGTTGTTATCCCAAGAGTGCTCAGCATCATTTCCCCCCATTTAACGATGGTAAATGCAATAGTAATGTTATTAACTAAAAGCTCAGTCACAAGAAAAGTGTCAACTCCTGTTGATCTCTGCCATGAACCAAGGGTACTATGTGGTCTTATCTGTAATTTGGCTGTCTGCACAAAATGCCTCTAATACAAGGGTTAAATTTGGGCCATCTCTTTCAACAGAATAGGATACAGCATAGTAATTACAACTTGCAGGAGTAATCCTTATACGTTTGGAGAAATAGAATTACTTTTAATATAAAAGTTTCATCATTTTTCTATTATAGCAGTTTCCAGCAGTGACAATCAGGATCAAGTCCTCATTTTGCTAGATGCTGTACCTAAGCATACAAAAGCAGTCCCTGCTCCACAGAATTTATAATCTACAGCATTTAAAAGGAATATCAGAGATACAACAAAATGTAAAATCAATGAACACCATGTTGCATTTGAAAAATTCCTACATTAATTCTTACCATTTAAGCCTTCAGAAATCTCCACAACATATTTAGTTATTGCTGCCCCTCCATTGTCTTTTGGTGGATCTATGAAATATAAACAAAAAGTCAGGCAAAACACAGTCCTGGACACTTCTGCATTTAAATGATATAGATGGAAAATTTTCTGTGGAACATTTAAGGAATTATTTTCAAAATAACAAAAGCCACTTAGGTACCCTACTCCCACTGACTTTCAATAGGAGTAGAGCACCTAAATGGAGCGAAGTATGTAAGTGTCCTTTGTGCCATTGATAATGCCCCTATTTGGACTTGTCTACAGAGGGATGGATAACACATCCCAAGGGGGTGTGATTTCTAAAGTTCACTAATATGTTGTGCATTAATTGATTTAGTGTGAACCAGCGGAGTCTACATGGACCAATTAAAGAGCAATATATTAGTGCACTTTAGGAACCACACCCTTGTAGTGTGCATTGCTGCTCTGTGTTAGACAAGCTCTTAATCAGCAGCATGGAGAGTCTATTGCAGGGTCTCTGGCAATAAAGTGAGGATCCTGAAAAATTTATCCATATGTCCTGACTGGTCACCCTTTGAAAGTAATAGCAATATGCCTTCAAAGGAAATCCATAATTTCACAGAAGAATTCAGGATACTGACATTGATTTAGAGCTTTTGATCAAGCTGATTTATGAACAGATGTTCCAAAATGATTTAGGGAGCAGGATTTCCAAGAATTTTTAACATTTTTGGGAAGATAGTGGGCATTTGGGTTGAGAGGCAGGAGTTCTCCACCAAAACTGTGATTTTCTCTCTTTTTAAAAAAAGTTTGTGATGACAGTATTGTAGATCGAAGTGCACTATTTATCACTGTAACATGTACAATACATAAAGCAACAGAGGTATCTTTTTTACTCTGTTCTACCTACATGTTTCCATCCTGATTTACAGGAGTTAAAAATTAAAGTAAGGGGAAGACTAACTAGTCTCCACCTGATAAGGGACAGTTGATGCTACAAACATAGGAAAAAGGCACTGCTGCACACACAGTAAAACTGCTTATATGCCAAGTACATTCTTGTTGGTGATCAAATAAGTGTTAGATATCACTTAACACATGCTAAACAAAAAAGAGATTACTATATATATAAAATCGACATTCTTTTCTTTGAAAGGTAACAATCCTAATTTACTCAAAGAGAAAAACAGAGCGATCACATTAATTACCATATTCGTTAAAAGAAACATACTGTGCTCTTTTATCATCAGAATAATAGTGATTTTTCAAAAAATTGTTTGAATTTATAAGCATTTTACAACTATTTCTTAATTCTTTAATTTTCTGTATAAAAGTCAGAAAGTTTTTATGACCTTGTAAAATTCTAAATCAGCTGTCAGTGGACCAAGCTTTCAGACCCTGATTCTGTAAAGCAGTTAAGTATGTGCTTGTGTTTATTCCTAGTTAGAAATGCACTTAGGCACCTACTTAACTTTAAACACACACTTAAATTCCATTTACTACAAAGGGGATTAGGTACTTGCTTGAAGTTAAGCAAGTGCCTTAAGACCCACACTTTTAAAGGTATTTAGGCATTGCTCTGGTGAGCACTGCAGGGCGTAACTGACTTAGGAGCAGGACATAGGCTCTTAAGTGCCTATGTCACTTTAAGAATGAGGCTTTGCTCCTAAATCACTTGGCTTTACAATGCTGAATGAGGCAATACCTTTACAAATCTGGGACTAAGTGCTTTTCTAATTATGAAGGGATTTAAGCATGTATCTAAGCACTTTGTTGAATTGGGGTGTAGAAGTTGCTTTTTTTAAAATGCAAAAACCAAATGTTAAATTGATTTATTTTAATGACTAAGCCAGAGATTTAATTACTTAAATGTAATAACTGAACAGTTGGTTTTTCTGGTGAAATACTATATGATAATACCACCACATCCTATCCTGTTTTACTGCATGAACATGCTATTTAATTTTAATAAGTGTCCTGAGAATTTACCAGACAATACAATAAAGTCACTGTAGTTTAAATGCCTTGAGAGGATGAGCTCAAAATAGTATTTAACATCTTGCATTTAATATAACATAATGCCTTTCATCCTGAAGGATCCAATAGATTTTTATGACCAAATATAGGAATATATTAACCTATCACTAGAATGCAGCTGCCACTAAGCTGGAGGACAGTGGTCAAGCACACAACCAGTGTTCAGCACACTGTGCAATAGCAGGAGAAGGGAAAACTTCGGCCAGGACACCAGAGCAAATCCCTGCTTTTACAGATTCCATAGTGCTTTTTGTAAGATCCACACAGAGCACACATTTTTTGTTTTTGAAATACTTACATTTTAAGGTCTCATTTAGAAAACGCCCCCTCACTAAACTACATGGGCCTTAATTTATATGCCTCAAAGGTTGACAGGTTGAGTGGGAATTTGTACCTGGACTTCAGGAAGTATATATATATTTCAAACTAGAGCTGTGTGAAGCTCTCATAAGAAAACCTGAAAGTATTCGTTACTCAGCTGGTTTCAGTATAAACTCAGATGTCAGTCCAGGTTCATCCAAAGGTTTGTGAACTGAGACCCAGTTTTAAGCATATCTAGGCCAATTTATAGTTCTGCAATGAAACATACGAAAACTCACAGTTCATGTATTTTCAACAGAAAACCAGGTAAAATTGTAGTTTTGGTAAAATTTCCCTTTAAGTTAACTCAAATATTGAAATTATAAGTTAAACTCAGGGACAGAGGTAGCGTGAGCCCAGGCAAATTGAAACAAACAAAAAAAAGGTTTCCCATGAGCCCCTGTGAACCAAAAAGGCTAAATTTCCCACAGTTCTGTTTCACACCTGATGTTTAGTCTACTATGGCATTCTCCTAAGTATGCTGAAGTCACTGGGTCAATAGTCTGCTCTCGGTTACAGTAATGTTAATCCAGAAATACTGCTGACTACAATAGTACTGAGAGCAGAATTTGTCCTTCTTTACATACCAATGTACATAAATACAGAAGAAAGTATCAAAATAGAACTGAATAAAACTTTACCCCAAATTATTTTAAAATTCTGTGCATGAATTTTTCCTTTAACTGATGGTTTTGAAGGTACTCCAGGCTTGTCTGGGCACGTAGTAAAGTCTACTACCTCACTTGGACTGCTTTTGCCTTCCAAGTTATAGGCAATGACCTGTAAAAATATAAATAGATATATGTATATACAGTATATAAAAAAGTATTCTACAAACAGCATATGTACACTTTTGGTACTCTATATGCTGCTAATGCTAAGGGTGTCCAAATCATTTTTATATATATATATATGTTTAAATTATAGGTTATAAATCAGCAAAGGAAAGAAAGCCATCATACATTTTTGTATATTATAACATTCTCACATTCTTCAGGGACTTTATTTGTCAACCACTTAACTGAAATGAAAAATGGCAGAGAAATGCCAGCAGGGAAATTTTAATTTTAAAAAAATGAAAATAAAAAAATTAGTCTTTTACAACAGCTGTAAAGAAAACCAAACCCCCCCCATTTTCAAATCCACATGACTAAAGTTAGGCTCCTAAATCTATATTTAAGGCATGTAAAAGTAGCCTGCTGGTAAGAGATACTCAGGACTGGCAGCTCCCAAAGACATTAATGGAATATGTGGGTAAGTCTTTGAAACTCTTGCTACTTTTATTTATGTGCCTGAGTATGAATTTATAAGTCTAATTATAGGTACAAAGGTTTGAAAATTTGGCCATAGTATTTTAGTGGTCTTAGACACTTAGCAGTATTTTTTTTTAAATAAATGATCCTTCTGGCTCCTAATCTTTAACGGGAATGATATATTTAAACTATAATGAAACAGTAGTAAGGGTCAGAAAAATTAATACAGGCATGTAAAAATTTGCCAAAAACAATTAACAATATATACTGCATATGCATAGTGGCAAATTTTTAAACTGCAAGGACATCAATCCGTCAATATTCAATTACAGTAAATGTAAAAAGCAGTTATATCACATTCTAATTGCTGATCAAATTTTATACCAGAAAAATCAAAATTAGAGCCACATAAAACTATATTAAACTACTGACTTTATCTGTTGCAACCCATTAGATGGAAAATAGCCGTCAAGCCCACACTTCTCATTCTTCCTCCACAACTTTCAGGACACCAGAAAAAATGTATATATATATATTATATACCCTCAAATATAAACCTACATTGGAAGCATCCACATAATAGCAACTGATAGAGAAGTTTGGACATTACACAGAATTTTATGTATTCTACTGAAGGAACCTGAAGTACTTGGATCGTAATAGGTTCCCCTCTGCAGTAAAAGTAATTTTGTATGATTTGTTTAATAAGTTATTGAAAAATTGTGACATTTTAATAAGAGCAAAACAATATAAAATATAGTACTGAGACAATGTAATCCTCGTCTTTTTACACTTTTTTCTTTAAAAAAAAAAAGTTACAGAAATAAAAAGTAGGAAATTTAAAAAGTGACTGCACTAATAGCTGGTGCCAATGAAAGCAAGGAAGTTCTTAAATAAATCCGTCACACCATCTTTCCACGGTCTTAAGGAATGCTGCTGCTATTATACTACTACTACTACTAAAGCTTTTCCCATCTATAATGAAAATGAAAGAGTTGATTAACACCACATTTATCCTTTATACTGTGTGGGAGAACAAGAGCCTCTTGTATTTAAAAATGGTTCAGTTAAACAAAACATGATATGAGCTTTTCATTTTGTATTTTTTAACAAAAAACCTAGTATGCTTAGCTTAATATATTTATTTGTGTCATGTAATATGTTCTTGGAGCAATATTGTGCCATCAAATCCCCACAGATCTATCTCCAAGAAGTGTTTTAAGTGTTGTCAACTTAAATACATATGCAACCACTGGGGCCCTAATTTATACTATTTTGGGGATATCCTATTCAAAACAATGCATGACTCATCTCACATCTGGTCCTTCATAATTTCTTTCTTAACTGTTGTAGCATCACTAGTTAAAATGCTTAAGCCAACATATCCAACTGTGAGTATCCTGAAGTTCACCTCCTAAAACCTTCTCAGGTTCCTAAATAAGGGGCCTCATTTTAAGAAGTGTCAAACAAGAAGCAGCTCTCATTGTAATAAGGGAATGCCCTATATCAATTATAAAATGGAGATTTAAGAATGTATTTAAAAAGTATTACTTCTGCTAAAAGATCAAATAGCTTTTCCTCTCATCTTTCAGAGAAGGGATGCTCTCCTTGGACAGCTCTTGTTTCTTCCCTATGAATGTCTGAAGTGATATTTTAAATTTATTCAAATAGTACTTAAAAAAGTATCATTAAGTGTGTAAATAGTTTGTTTCATCACAGAAACCAACCGCAAAAAACAACTGCTAACACTGAGCAACTTCGCAATGAATAAAACCAAAATAAATTCAAAGAATCTTACCCTAAATTTATACTTTGTACTACGTCTAAGATTCTTAACCGTGCAGGTGAGATCATCTCCATCGTATTTTGGCTTGAAACCATATCCCTACAGAATGAATGAAATATTACTACTTGAAATATATATTTATAAATCAGACTATATAGCAAAACTCATCTAATCTGAATCATAGTAATTTGTTAGGCTGCTTTGACTAAAGTTATTAAAAAACAAGATTTTATTCTGCAAACATACATGTTTTTGAGTCACCCTTCACTATTTGGGATGGTGTACAATGGAAATAAGAGAATTATGATCAATACAATATAAAAACCCATAATAAACCCACCATCTTCTGACTATAAAACAGAAAAATGGAAGTTCTAATGCAAAAAAAGGGAAAAGGAGAAAACAATATGTAGCAAATAGTGGGCATACTAACATACTTTTTTGGGGGGAAAATCACAGCAGGATTCATTGAAAAACGAAGGCAGATAAGCTGAAATGACTGTCAAGGGGACCAAGTTCCACACCACAGGGACTTTTGGCCAGATTCTGCAAGGATTTACGTATGTGCTTGACTTTCTACACAAGAATATTACTCATGTGTACAAAGCTAAACAATGTGGATGTCTTTGCAGGATCAGGGCTTAATAGCAAAAACATAATGGATAAGGATGGCTGTTTGTCATAACAAAAAAAGCGAAAACAGTATGGTTTTGTCACAGTAAAAGCAATAGTCATAATTTTCAGTTAAAAGATGGGAAAAGTCATGGCAAATGATGTTTCAGTATTAACCATTTGTCCTTGGAAATTATGGGAAATCAAGTAAATAACCTTAATTTACAATAATAATTGTTAAATTTTAAAATGATTAACTAATTGTTTAAAATTATTTAAAAGCCTATACTTTCCTACATAGAGCCAAATTTTGTAAAAATTAATGGAAGTGGTTAATGCAGAAGGGTACTGATGGGAGGGGCAAATGCCATAACTCTTTTATATAACAGAAAGACTATAAGCCCAAGATTCTTTTATGCTAAGGTCTCTTAACAATGCTCTGGCTGTATAAAGGGGCCTTGAAGTGGGCATAAATGCAATTTCCTTTATGGCCACTTTACATTGCCAGAATGGTGTAAAGGAGGCCTTAGTATAAATGAAAATCAGGTTCATGATTTGTATAAAAATAATCACAAAAGTCATGGCTAAATGGCCATAAAGATGAGGCTAAACTGGAGGTTGCAAACATAGACAAAGAGAACTGCATTGGCAGACCTCTATGCCTGTGTGGTTCTCTTTGCAGAGCTGGGGCCTTAGTCAGGAGCTACAATCATTAAGGGAATTAAAATCAGAAGGGTCAACTTAATCTGCCACTTTATCTAGAGCCAATGCAAGGGATGCAGGTGAAGTGTAAGACAGTGATCAAATGTGCTGAATTTGATCACGAAAATCACTGCTGGAAGGCCTGCAAAGAGAAAATACCCGATCACCTTATGGTCAAGACTGTATGACTAGCTGTTGCAATCGTCATGGTATAAGTAAGGTACACCCTGAAGAAGTTGCACAAATTCAGATACTTTCATACCACGTCTAACATGGTTTTCCACAGAAAGGATGTGCTCAAAATGAACACCAGTTACTTGCTCATTACTTATAAACACATCCCTTTAACAAGCAGGGACTCAAAGAAAGTAAGAATATCATTCCAACAGGGCCCTCTGACTTGTTAGCAAGACTCATCCCTTTGTAGGATTGAGGTTGAGGAGGTAGACTCCTGCCCAGGTCAAAGCCTAACTTGCAGTGTCCGTAAGGCAAGAGATACATGAATGTGTAATAGTAGAACGTAATTTCATTAAATATATTATGAGACATGTCAATTTTAATTATTGATATCATCTAACCATTACTAAAAAAACCCTGCTGACTACAAAAATCACAGCTGCGCACTAATTTCTGTAGTGATTGTTTTTTGCAGATATTTCCTCAATTTTGATTTTATTATATGAAATTTACCTTCTACCTCTGCATGTACTGCATACGTAATAAAAGCACCCACAAGTCTAGTTAGAACAACATCACATCCCCATCAGTAGATCTGTCAATGGCAAGTGTTATTACACTGAGATACTATTAGTGTGCTGAAACATTCATTTATGGTTCTCAAAATATTATATAAACATATATTTATTACACACTTACTGAGGTCTCATCCTCCATCTCTAAAATATAAGAGATTCCTTCATCTGTTGGTGTTCCTGAGGGTTTAGTCCACTGTAAGGATAACCAGGAAACTCCAGCTTTAATCAGCATAGGACTGGCTGGCATAGATGGAGCAGTGCCTGAGGTATGATACAGGACTTCTTCACTAAAACCACTGTTTTGAAACAAACAGTATATAAACTAAATAGGATAAAGTAGGAACAAGAATAATATGCAATTGCTATATAACAGTTTCAGGCCAATTTGTCAGACATGTTCATCACTGGTAATCGCATGTTGGTATATGCAGTTGACAATCCTGTACAAACAAATGGTGCCTGTGTGCATGTAACTCATACTAATACAAATTATACATGCCCATATTTGAAAGTTTGGCCTGGAATGAATATATATATTTGTTAAGAAAATAGATCATGAACACAATTTGGTTTTTAAAATCAATTTTGAATAGTCATTATTTGCACAGCAGTAAATCTCTAGAACACTTGTACATTTATGTACTTTACCCATCTAATGCCAAAGCACATTCTTTCCACCTCTACCCTGCACTGTTTTCCTCTGTCCAAGATTTAATAAAAATCCAACAAATTCATTTTGCTCCCTAACCAGCTACCGGTGCGAACCCTTATATACTTCAAAGTGAGCCTACTACTTATGAAGTGCTAGTTTTCCAGGGCTCCAGAAAAACGGGAACAGTAAAGTCCCACTGAAAGCTAAGTCTCCTGTAGAGTTGTCAATATAAAATTTGTATTTTGTAGTAAATGAAAATACAGCATAGACCATTGACTAATCTAGCAAACCTGATTTATCAGACTTACCTGATGTCTCTTGGGTAGCCTTGTTTGGGTATAAAAGGCAAGTAAAGGGTGCAGGAAAGAACGAGAGACATTGGGGAACAGAATCATTAGGGAGGGAGTCAAGAGTGAATGAGAATATAAGGGAGCCCGGAAAATATAGTTCTCTTTATGACTTAAGCAACAACTTTGGTTTCAAAACTTGGATTTCTTCTACATTGTCTGGACAATCTGAGTCTTTTTAAAGTGGAATCCATCATGATACAATTTAATTTCCCCGCATATGTCTATTTACTTTTCTTTTTTGTTCTCAAACACATTACAATGATGTGACTACCGTAAAACAAAAGTTGTGATCTTTTGGTATAATGGATGGGCCATAATTTCACTAAGGTTTTTTTTTTACAATTAAAAACTAAGAGACAACATGTCATAAAAGCTTCCACAAAGGCAGCATGCGAACCAGACCTTGAGAATTACTATATAATGAACACAAACAAGATGGAATTTTTCTAATTTTGGGGACTGTATAAATTTTTATATTTGCACTAAGTTATCAGCAAGAAAGTCCCAGGAACAGAGATGTGTATATCAGCGGTTCTCAACCTTTTTTTCCCCCGAGTACCACTCAGGAAAAAGGGGGGGGGACTTTCAGCGGCAGCGGGGTTACATGGGGGGAACAATGCCCTCCACCAAAACCCTGCCGCCGTTTGCCCCTTTTCGGCGGCAGGGTTTAGCGGGGGTGGTGGTGGACTTTCAGCGGCGGCGGGGTTTCGTGGCAGCGGCGGGGGGAGGGAGGGGACTTTCAGCGGCGGATTCGGCGGCGCGGTACGGCTTGTGTACCACCCAGCCTTCTTTGAAGTACCACCGGTGGTACACGCACCACCAGTTGAGAACCGCTGGTGTATATCTGATGTTAGTTACTTAAAACAAACAAAACCACATCTACATCTAGGTATGCTAAATGCATGGAGTGAATGGAATGGCGTCATGACCCCGCAGGTCTCGAGCCTGGGTCCACAGGGTCCACAGGGTTCCCCGTTGACAGTCGCCTCCCTGCTCCCACTCAATATATTGCTACTAACCAACCGAGCAGAGAAACCATGAAAGTAGAAGCTACATCAGGAAGGTCTCTCCTAAACCCTGACTGGAGGAACACCAGGACCTCTGATTGGCCAGGGCTTCCTATTTAAACCCAAAGAGAGGCACAGGAAGATGTCCACACAAGTGGGCTCTACCTGGCTGCTACATCAGACCCTGCCCGACTCCTGGTTCCTGCTTCGTTACTGATTCTTGTCTCCTATCTCCAACTCTGGTTCTGAACCTTGGCTTGATTTTCTCTAACTCTGGCTCTGACCCTTGGCTTGACCCTGACCCAAACTCCTGCTCCAACCAATAGACCCAGCCACATACATGCTGGCCCCAGTAAAAGAGCAGATAATAGACACATCTACTCCCACTAATGCCAAAATACCTAAGCATTCACCTAATGAGTACATCTAACCAATGGGTATGTTATAAAACAAAATAAAGTGTCAATTTTCAAAAATGGTTCTTAATGTATTATTTTTACTTTTTGTGGGCCCAATTCAAAGCAAACTGAAATCAATAGAAAGAGTCCCAGTGATTCCAGTGGGCACTGGATCAGGTCCTAGACAATTCACTCAGAAACTTTCTGCTTCATTTTCCCATTTAACAAATGTTTTTGTGCTGTGTTATATATATGGCTGAAATTAAGAATGGTTAATAATTTAAACACATATAGGACATATAAAAACAGAACATCTATATTTAGTCAGTAACATCATCTAGCCTAAAGTTCCCAACAATGTTAATAAGAGATATCCTCGATCAGACGTAAGGCAAAATTTAGCTCCCTCCTCTTGTAAGAGCTCTCCTTAAACATTGTGTATTACTTAAATAGTACCATAAAGCCAGTAGAGCAAGTATTATAGGTGTTTTTATATGTCTATAAAATATGGAATTTTAAAAAAATGTTTAGAGAGTGATTAGTTTTAAAAGGATATCCTATCAGAGGCTGGGAATGGCCAATGGGATGGATCATTTGATGATTACCTGTTCTATTCATTCCCTCTGAAGCACCTAACATTGGCCACTACTGGAAGACAGGACACTGTACTAGATGGACCATTGGTCTGACCCAGTATGGCCATTCTTATGTTCTTATGTACAATACAGAGTAGTGCCCTCCACTAAATTACAATACAGGAAATGTGAGCTACACATCCAGATATTCACAGATGGCTTGAAGGGGTTTTGCTGTTTTTTAAAATCTTCAATATTTTACCATAATTGCTTAGATGTAATGCTACACATTAAAAATTACTTCAAAATAAAGATTTCTGTTTTAAACCTTTTTAAATAAAAATAGTTTGAAAATAGGAGAAATATATACTATGTAATTGTAAGAAGTGCTAAGAGGTTTAAGAGCATTCAATGATGTGTCTTGTGTCTTACAGTGTATATCAGGTGGGCATATAATGTTATTTAATTACAGCAGCATTCTCTTATATGTTGTTCCTACATACGCATGCATGTGGATGCAGACACATTGCATGTTTATGTATATATCATGATAATACTTGCCTCATGCCCATGTCATTTTTGGCTGCCAGTCTAAAGGTGTACCCCATTGCTGGTGATAGTTTAGTAATTCTATACTGCTTCTGTTGGCCATAGTAACACTGACAAAACTCTCCGTTTCCTTTTCCCTAAAAGGAATAATTATCATTAATATTATTTACACTGCTAATTAAACAAGCACATCTACTGATTAAAACAGTTTGTTAAATCTTGAAGAATGTTCATCCAATTAAACTCAAAACAAGCCAAAAATGCCAAAAGAAGGTATTATTCACAATTTTTATGAACACTGAACTGAAAATGCTGTTCTTTCAGTCCTTAGCTCCACAGGGCTGATGGGGAGGCAGTACATATTTCAACCCACAGCCCACCCAAATCCTTCCCTGATGAGCTCTGAACTGTGTAGGGGAGATGTTTCTGTGGAGACAGCTGAGCCATGCTTACACAAGGAAGGAGGAGATCATCACATGGAAATGACTCTCAGCTCAGAAATCTTAGGAGGAAGAATTGGACCACCAGAAAGGAAAAAGCCACTTTAAACAGTGACCCAATAATGTAAATTTAAGAGCCACCTGATAATACTGCCATTTTATATTCAGCAAGCAAAATTTGAGGAAATATAGTTGTATTTTTCTATGCCTCCCTGGGAATGAATTGTATATTACCAACACTTGCCTCAAAGATAGAGGTCATAATTAAGGATACGATTTGGTTACGGAGATCACGGATTCTGTGACTTTAACAGACCTTTGTCCATGACTTCTGCTTCTTCCCCACAGTGGCCAGCAGGGCTCCGGCTTTTCAACCACCCCAAGGCTGGCAGGGCTCTGGCTGTCAGCATCCTCCCGCCCCTGTGTGGGGCTTCAGCACCGTGCCCCAGGGCTCCGGCTTCTGTGATTTATGTCTTATTGCCTGCATCCTACCCATAAATGTTAGTAAAAATCCCCATGCCAAAATCAATGTTAGTCATAATTTTTGCCTGAATATATGCACATGTTCACACAAAGCTATTTAAAAAAAATATAAATATAAAAAAATACAGTAAATCTGCTTACCTCATCCCATTCTAAAAGATAATTGTGGATTTTAGAACCATTGTCACAAGATGCCTGCAATAAGAAAATAATAAAATTAGAACTCTATAGCAGGGGGACAAGATCACTTCAGGAAAATGGTAATTGGCTAGAAAAATTCATTTATAGGTCACCTGTTCCAATCAAGTCAAGGTCAGTGGTGACCAACTGTTCCCTGATGCTGGCTGTTTGATGTCCTATATGAAATTAATATGTTGGTCTCATTTCTATTTCCATCCCAATGGACAGGTATCTGCATCAGGTTTCCCTCAACTCTCCCTTTTTTGGCAACATGCACCTCTGAAAAATATTCTGGCAACAGTGTCAAATACCATTCTACAGCAATTTTCTGAGGAGCTGTAGGGTTAGATAGCTATATAAAGGGTTATGTTAACTTAGCTTGATGAAGAAAAATATAGGTGTTTTGTAGTTTAAGTAAAATAAAGGGCTTTTAGCAGCGATGGGAAGGCCTTGAGGAAAAAATGTAACTGGCAAGGTAAATTGTAAAAATGCTGAGCTCAAAATGTGGCTAATAAGAGAAGAGAAGCCTCTAATTATCAGAATTGGTTCTAACAGACAAAGAAAAGTTGTTTTGTGATATGATCAATGTTATCTTGAAGAAAGAGGCCCTGTCATAAACTCTTGTCTATAGGCTTAAGAAAAGCATCAATCCTAAACTAGCCAAAATCTGGTTTTTAGGCTAAGATAACAATCACTATGACATCACTTGTTTCTTACACTATATAAAAGAACCAGGCTTGCTAGGGGTATTATCAGATGCTACCTAATGATGCTGGAGTATGCCAGGATGAGGGGGGTTATCCCTGGGACTGATCCTTTCATGTTTGTTATTTTGTGGATTTAGTAATTTTTTATTATGTAGGCATTTTAGACATGTTTACAGCAACTGTACAAATACCATTGGGCCGTTAGATTTAATAAAGGAATTTATGGTTGAATTAGTGTTGTGGTAATACTAAGTATCAGTAATAATAATTCCAACAGGAGCCAAACTACAGCCATGTAGATTTTCTTAGTGTAATGGCTGATGATCTTGCCCATTAAATTTTCTTCACTACATAATAAAGAAAAACTATAGATTATGACAGCCTTAACTTGTTCTTTTTCTAATTTTTGTGCATTTATCTTTGAGTCCTGCAAAATAGCCAAAATACTCCTCCAGACCTAAGAGAGTCCATAGGACAGGAACTCTTTTCCATAAGTAACTTACTACCTAAAAAAATAAGTGGTACAACCCATTTTCTACTAAAAACAAAGAATCAATATAAACTCAGTTAAATGCACAATAGTCTTTGTAAAATACATTTGACAAAAATATACTGTACAGATACTGAAGTGTAAATAGAAATGGTTATGACTAAGTTTTAATAAACAAAAAGACAGCACTTCAATAAAATACTTTAAAAATAGTTTGTATTTTAGATTTTGAAATAATCTGCAAATGATGACACAAGTTCTTATTTAAATTTTAAAAGCTGAAACTTTAGGTGACATATCTAAATGATCAGCGGTGATTTAGTTAGCTATGCTGACATTTAAGTTGGCCATCTTTAGGTTTCAGAATGTGAACAATTCAACCGTGATGAATGGAGCAGTTTATGTTTCTCTAAGCTATTGGGTCGGGCTGTCTCCTGTCTCACAAAGATAACACTTAGTTTATACTTGAGTTCACATTTTTAGGATTCTCTTTTCACAACAATAAAATCTACAAACTTTTTTTGTTTAAACACAAAAGCTTAGATACTGAAGCATTCATTTGATAACAAATATTTTACAATGTACTGTAAATAGTTGCTGATAATCATTGTGAAACAGAAAAAATAATACATCAAAAATGAATGCAGTAATAAATGTTGAAAGCATCCTTTGGGCTTGATTGAATAATGCATTACTCCAGAGTACAGTAATTCCCTAGTTAAGATTACACTGAGATTTGCACTGAAAGCAGGAATTAAATCTTTTTCTAGGGATTTTACAAGTTTTACCTTCCACTGCAGAGTAAGTGAATTTTTGGTCCGGTTAGTTATCCTTGGAGAATTTGGAGTATCAGGTTCACAGCTCATTGTTGTAAAACTCTCAACTTCTGAAGGGCTGCCCTTTATGCAGTTGCATTCTGCTTGGACTCTAGAGTAGTAAAAGCGATCCTTAACATTTTGTTTCAGAATGTAAATATACAATTTCTGTAGAACCTGAATATTTTGAGTTTACAATGTTAAAAAAATAGCACATCCTTACCCTTCCCCCCAAATATTATAGTTAAAAATAAATAATAAAAAAAGATGGACAAATTCTGCTCAATATAATTTATGCTGGGGACAAATGCAATGCATTGCTTTGGCTATACATACATAATGACTCCCATCAGTCAACAATTACCCTCCCTATAATTATATATGAGAAACCACAGCTATCTTCTTGCAGTATCTTGGATACCACTATGTGGTAATCACATGTAAAAGTAGACTTTTAATGGTGACCACTGTATAAAAAATAATAAATTATCCAAAGGTAAAAGTGTACAAAAACACTGAAATATATCAACTTCCATATTTTGGTTTCAGATACTAGAAGATTAATATTGTACAAATTCTATAAATATGCAGTAACTACTACAACATGAAAAGCCAATTTTTAAAAAAGAAACAGTATGAGATGTACTGATGCTTAGAGTATTAGATACATGAAAGAATTTAAGCAACTTCCACCAATTTTCACAATTTGTGCAAAGCCAGAAAGAAAAATATAACATATCATAACTTCAAGTTTGGTCTTTATTATTGACCACCTACCTGCATTAATTAGAGAAAAACCTAAAAACCTTTGTGGCTTAAGGACTTCATGTTTCATACTTAGGCCAAAATTTTCATGCCTGGACACCTAATGTTAGGCACTTTAATACATATTTATCCAGTTAAATGTGTATTCTCCACCTCCTTTTGTTAGTCTGAAGTCTCATTAACTAGCATCTAAATTAGAAACAAGAAAGAGAGATAGAGAGAGAGAGGAAAAGGAACCAAGCATGGCATCTTCTCCCCACCCTCTGCCATTTCTTCCATGGGTCATGAATTGTGCAGTAGTTCTTGCTAGAACTGCAGAATTATAGTGAGAAAGGGACCCTTGTAACAATGCATAATTGGTCAGATTCTCTCGTCTGCTACCACGCTGTGTAAATCGCACAAAGTGGTGTTAAAATGTGCAGAGACAGCCAGTGGAGAATTCCTCTTGTGTAGGTGAACTCTCCACTGGTGGAAACCTGGCAGAGGTGTCCATTACCTCCTATGCCAACCCTGCCCCTGGCATAAGAGGAAGGAAGGGAGAGTGTCAGGGGTGTTCTGGTGGCATGAAATGAGAAGGAGGAAGGATGGTGTGTGGTGGACCAAGGAACCAAAACACTGGCTTCCAGAATCTGCCAGTCTCAGACCTCCTGGAGAAAGAGTTCACTACTCTTCCTTTGAGAGTATCAACATTTCAACTGTGGCTAGTTTGTAACAAATTACAGTGATCATCAGGGGAAGAGCAGCATGTCCGATGGTTAAGACTGAAGACATCAAAGTCAGTTACTGCATTCATACTGTTATATATACTAATTACAATGAATTGTCTCAAAAGTGGAAAATTAATCTTTAAAAATTTGCATTGCATTTAATATATAAAAAGAAGGGTACTTACCTTGCATGGTAATCAGTTGCTGGCCTGAGATCATTTATGGTAACACTAGTTTTTTCCCCACTGGAAAGAAGTACAATTTTGTTTAAAATACTGTCTCAGAATTATACAAATTAAAGATGGAAATAATCTAATCCATCCATCTGGCAGTGCAAGATTGCTCCCCATTATCTGCTAGTGCTTTGTTGTTGTATATTTAGTGGTGATTTATTAAAGACATAGGTATCTATCTTTTGGTTTCCAGTTCTTTTATATAAAAAAAAAAGATTGTCCTCCACTTTACTCAGTCACCCAATGTATGAGATATCATTTGAGTCCCATTCTAAGTGGACACTATATGACAATAATACATTAAAATACTAAACATGTACATAAACCCTTTCTAAACACTGAATTTCACAAATCTCTCTGAGGTACATAAAATGATTATTTAAAATAGTAACTGATTTTTCAAGAGAGCTGTCACTGTATATTCACATCTGTGGGAACACCTGAGATGGGAACACCAGTACACCTGTGATGCGGGACACCCTCCCCAGGAGAGCAGTTCTTATTGGGACTGAGTGAGTCCCAATTACTTCAAGTTATACAACTACTTGTACAGAACTGAGGCTTTAAAAAGGCTATGTAGCCCTAACCACATTCCTTCTATTAAACTCAAAAGTCCTATGAGTTTCGAACTTGGATGAATTGTGGCAGGTAGTGTACATACGCAAAGGCAAAACACTTGAATAACCAGTTACTTTGGTAAATAACTTTTTTATTCTTTGAGGTGGCCCTTGCATATTTCTACTTGCGAGAGGCAAGCAAGAAGTGCAGCCCCCAGGAATGTGTCATTAGCCTGGTTTTGCTAGCTTTTAGATTATGTTGTGAAAACTCATCTCTTCTCCCTTTGTTTTAGAGAGAGGGAAAGAGTTGTGAGGGTCTAGGACTCTGTTGGTGAGACTTAAGTTTTGCTTATATTTTGCTGCTGCCAAGAAGTAATAAAAATTATAAACGACTGTCATGGGGTCTCAGAACCAGGGAAGGGTGCCTTTGTTTTGGTGATAGTAATAGTACAAATTGAAGTAAATAAATAAAAAAAAGATTTAGATCTGATCCTGTATTGTTTCAGAAACCTCAACATCCATTGTAGTGAACTGAAGTATAGTCAGTGGAAGATGAAGTCATTCTGTTCCTTAATGGATCAAGCTTCTAAATAGTAAATTATTGATAAAGAATAGGGAAATAAAGCAGTTTCATCCTACCGATTAAAACAGTTTGCCTCCAAAGTGAAGTTGTGTGAGACTTCTCATTATCTCAGTTTGTAGACAGAAGGCAGTTTTTTAAAGAGGTTTTAATGCACAAAATTCAAGGCATCATTAATCTAATAAAGATAACAAATACCTACTTATATACAGTTTTGTATTTTCCATCTTTTCCGGTGTTTGAAATCAGAACTTCATAAACATATACCTCCGGCACATTATTCTTGTCAGCATCCCCGTTGATGCCACTGGATGGAGGGGACCATGCAAGTACTACTGTCCGTGCCTGTATGTCTGATATCTACAGAAACATAACATTTAAGAACTCTGTCATATAACTGCAACTGTGTGCAAATACTGATAACTAAGTAGCATAACTAAAACAGAACAGAAAATGTGACTTTTTCAGAATATCTGTTCAATTACAATAACTCACTGGTTAGGCTAGTAGTGAGACCAAACTCTCATGTGTTTGGAAATACAGAAAATGGCATGATCACTTCCATGCTCAGACACAAAACTGTTTGCAACCAAAGAATATAGATAAGTAGCAAGAGCCATCTAGTGGCAAAATTCAAGTGAACAGTCTGGTTACATTTATTTGTCATCCTTGTATATAAATGTTGGGAATAACTTTTTTTTTTTATTTAACAAGGCTCTAATGCTTTTTATTAAACTTGTTAAGATATGCTAAGTTAAAGGGACACCATCAACAAGAATTAAAAAAAAAATCACACCTGTCTAAACATTTGTTACCTATTGTTATATGTAACATTTAAGATTACTAAAACTGAAAAACTTCTATTATCTTCAAAATCTTGTATTGTGCCAATCATCATGGTATCTGAGTGCCTTTCAAAAGCACATTAAGTGACATGACTAACATCTATCGTGTATGGTGCTCTCTTCCTTCCTCTCCCCAAAGGGGAAATTTGTTCATGGATTTCTTTTCTTTTTTTAAGCATAAATATGCTGGGTTATTATTAATGAAGGTAAGTTTTAAGTGCATTTGAACATTGGAATGGAAAGTGGTAAGGTTTGCAGTGGTTCTTTGATCCTGCAGAATCTGTTCTGCAGTCTCAGACCAGCCCTCTGACAAAGCTGTGTCTTCTGCATAAACAAGCTTCACCCTTGCAGTACACAACTCTGTTGTGTCACAGAAGCAAAGTTGTTGATTGCCGTCCAGTTCTTGTTCCAGAGCTTTAGGTGATCTTTTAGGGATCCCAGTCCAAAACCATAAAGTGCCTCCAAGATAGAGACCAAGAGTTTGATTCTGATGTGACAGTCTAGGGGGAACTAGAATGGCAAGTAAAAGACAGCTCTGAAGCCACAGGCCTCTCTTTCCTTGCCATCCCAAACAGCAGTCCTGAGTGGGCATGTAGTTCGGGCATCGGGAGCAGCCAGGGGAGACTTACATCACCACCTTGGGGAAGAGGGTGGCTGGGCGGGCGGGCGGGCGTGCAAGACTCTGTCCCTCTTGGTTGCTATTGCAGTGTGTCCAGAGTGGAGGGGCAGGGCCCCAGGGTGTTTCTGGGGCAGGCGTGTCAGGGTCTGGTGCAGCCTTGCTGCCAATTCCATGTCCTGGGATGGGGGAGGGGATCTATGCATGCCGGGTGATCCCCCACCTGTGTGTAGCTAGTGGCCCGCGCTCCCCATTGAGAGGCAGCCACAGTGCATGCCCCTTGCCCCTGCAGAGGCACGGGGTTGATACAAGCAACTGTGGGGACATGCAGGGATCCTTGGCTAGGCCCTGTCCTCATCCTTATTCTCCACGAGCGTCAGGCTGGGATCCTGTGGGGAGCCTGGCCTGCTCCGGATGGTCAGTGAAGTGAAGGAGCCTTCCTATCTGAGCCAAAAGGGCGACAGCCTGAACCAGTGTGAAACCCAGCTGTGTGGGGGCCTACCTTGCTGAGTGTAGGCAGCTGTGCTGGAGCCTCCACTCCCATTGCCTTTCTACTCTAGGGCACCTGGGACTCAGCCAGGCAGTTGCCTTTCAAATGGTAGTTGGAAGGAAGGGAAGAAAGTTTTTAGCTGACTGATAGCGTTGCTCCTATCTCCCTATGTTCTGCCACCCCCGTCTCCAACTTTGAGTCTCAACTATTATTAGTGTGCTTTCAAATTTAGTTAACTTCATTTATTAGAGGAAAGGAGCTGGAGGTATGACATGTATAAAACTAATCTGAGAAAAAATCATCCAGATTTACTATGCTAATGTCCAACAGCCTTAAATATATCTGTTGGTTAAATTGATTTGTAGGTAGATGGAAAAATGGCTAGCAACAATGACTGGTTTTGAGGTTCCAGAGTTCCCAGTTTTGCTCAAATGCTAAAAAAAAGAACTTGCCTACTGAACCCCCTACACAGCCCCCTCCTCAACCATCTCCACACTCTGTGAATATGGGCCTAATGTTTTCACCATCTGAAAATTATAATGTGTCAAATTCAGCATCTAAGGTGACACAAATCACACACCTATTGTCTTTACATTTATTAGGTTGATTTGCTTCTAGGAATGGCCTTTCAACACTAGTACAAATAGCTGTATGAAACTGTAATGAAAATTAACCTGCCTAGGCATATTAACTACTTGTCTTTTACCAGGATCATTCATAATGAAAGATATTTTACTTACCCATTTAAAAAAAAATACTTTGAGGGCAAATACAATGTTAAAACTATTAACCTTAACTAATGTTGATCTTTTTCCTTTTTACTTTGTAAATGTCCGTAAGACATGTTGTTTGATCTATTTTTACTTATACTCCTGGGGGAATTCAGTAAGGAATAGTAAGGAATCTATTTGTCAAAAAAACATTTCCTGAATCTTTTTTGTTGTCTGTACTGTTACAGACATACTTGCTAGCATGTATTTTGAAATAAATTACCAAAATAATTGAAACTGGCGTGATTATATTGTCCTATTTTGACAAATAAAATATACAGAATTTTAAAATATTGTGCACAGAATTTTTCATTCTTTGGTGCAGAATTCCCTCAGGAGGACTTGTGTAGTTTCCACAGAGCTGATAGTCTCACTAGAGGTAACAAATAAATATGCTTGAAGCTAAGGATGTGGTGCAGTTTCTGGCCAGCCACAGATTATTTGTAAATGCTATTATGCGAGATCTTAGCATCACAGGCTATGTCTACACTTATGGAAATGCATAAAGTATATACTCTGCACACAGCCCCCAGCACAGGTGTAAATAGCTGTGTGGACAGCAAGACATTGCTTAGGCGAGTAAAGACACCGGAACTTTAGGATATATACCCTACATGGCTCTCTACACACTCAAGCAGTGCCTTCCTAAACTGCTATTTTTAGCAGTGGAGAAAGGCTATGGGGAGGTAGTGGGGAAAGGCTCTGGCAGCTCCCTGCTTCTGGAGCCTTTCTCCACCATAGGGAAAGGCTCTGGCAGGAGGAAAGGCACCATCAGGGGGGAGGCAGCGGGGAAAGGCACCAGCAGAGGGGGGCTGCTGGAGCCTTTCCCCACTGCTTCCTGCCACCAGAATCTTTCACTACAGCATGGGTGGACGCAGTCTGCTTTTCACTGCAGCGTGCAGCTACATGTATCCACATGCCGCTGCCGCCAGTGTAGACAAGGCCATAGACTTGTAGAATTTAAGGCCAGAAGAGACCATCAGATCATCTAGTCTGATCTCTTGCACAACACAGGCCACTAAATCCCGTCTATTTATCACTGCACTGAACCCAATAACTTGGATTGGACTAAAATATTACAACTCTTGGAGACTAAACTATTGTGTGTGCCACTGGAATAGAATAGGAGGGACTGACATTCACGAAGGTCAGAGGACCCTGCAATGACAGGGAATTGATTTGGTGAAATATACCCAGATGAACCCAGCAAGTGACCTGCATCCCATGGTACAGAGGAAGGTGAAAAGTCTCTGCCACTCTGATATGGGGGGAAATTCCTTCCTGACCTTGAGAATGATGATCAATTTGACTCTGAGCATCTGAACATCTGTGAGCATCTATGTGATGGGGTGTACAAACCCCACACTGGGCAACAAGGCATTAAGGGATTATTTTGGGCGCAGCCAGCCCCGCCCCGCCACACCTGCAGCAAATGCTCCATCTGGCGGAATAAAAAGATAGGGAAACAGCTCATTTGGTGACAGATCTGGAAGAGAGTAGACCTGCAGCTCATAGCTCCAGCAGCACAGAGACAAGAGAAGGCTGAAGTCTTTAACATCACTGCCCTAAAGGGCCCTTCCTGAGGGAAGCGTGGACCCATCCCACAAACAGTCAGAGAAGGAAGTATTCCCTTGTCCCCTGCATATGGACCCTGGACATTGGTAATCCCTTTTTATTTTCTTGGTTTGGACTACCCAGCAGGGGAAAGCTTTGGACTAAGCTGGCCTGGGGAGGGAGGGATACGAAGTGGCCCAGGGAGGGCAGCCTTAAGCATTCTAGGTTGCCAGACCACTAGTAGATGTATAGGGCCTGGGTTGGAAATTGGTGGAGTGGGAGGGCCTGGGCTCCCCTACCAACAACCCCTCAGCTGTTTGTTCATGGGTTGTGGCTCTGACCACTAGGCCATGCTTCCTGACCAACCCCCAAACGAGGACAATTACACTCTGCGAACCAGCAGAATCTTTGTCTTGAGCAGGTTTAACTTCACCCAACTTTTCTTCACGAATGAGTTAATACTTGTCAAGCATTGGGCTAGGATGATGGAAGTGATCTTGCCATATGTTTTGAGGGATGCAAAGAGTTCTCATCTGCATATTTTTGGAATCTGAGCTCATTATGTCTCAGTAGTATGCTAATGGCTTCACTTTGATGTTGAACAGGAACTGAGAGAGAATTGATCCTTGTGGAACTCAGCAAATAAAAGGTCTGGAGGTGAATATGCAGTAACAGACTAGAGGAAAAAATATTTTTTCCAATTTGTTTACTTTGTGCATTTGATAGTACTTGATTTGATAGTATTTGATTTGTTCAGGGTGAATCCCACTGTTTTTGCTCAATAGTAAATTAGTCGATTTTTTTTTTTCCATATCCAAGGCCCTATTCTCACCTAGGAATTGTGAAAACAGACATCATTCAATTCAACTTCAATTAAAAGAAGATGTAATAAGTTGCAGCTCAACCAGCATACTGATAGCACTTCAAATTGCAAAGGCTATATCCATCAGCAACCCACATACACCTATACAAGTACTGTATGAATGAGCAAATTTCTGCTTGTAAAATACTAAATAATTATTTGAAAAGTTACTGAAAGTTTTTACAGTTCCGAAACTAATTTTGAATGTTAATAAACATTTCCCTGCTTCCTTTAATGATATAGAGCCTACTCTAAAAGAGACTTTTACCTGGATAGCTAGCTGCATTAATGCCATATACACCGAACAGATAGAATCACATTATTTTGTTGTATCTGTGTGTATCTGAACGATTTTAAACACTGGTACTATACCAGGGTGAGCAAGAAAAGAATTCAGCTTAGTAATCCTTAAAGAGTCAGTTTTTCTAAAATTAATTAAATAACCACTTTGAACTTCAGTGACTAAAGATCCCTCAGTCTGGTGATTTTTCATTATTGTTGCTATCTAAAGGTCCTCCAAACCTGGACAACAGAAAATGAAGTGTCACTACAGGATGAAACATGAATACCTCAATTGTGATTTTATGGAAAGTAGCATTTACTTACCACTGGCTTGCTGATATTAGAAAGAAGTGCTTCGAGTGCTTTTGTTTCTTCATCTATTTCTTGAAAAACAAACAAAGTCCATGAATAATTGCTCAACGTTTTCACAATAAAGAAACTTTTAAAATCCAGACAATACACACACATTTAGATGTGTGGAAGTGGAACTTCCTTATTAACTTAAACTACATTCATATAAGACACTCTAAAACTGAAATAAGAGGTCCTAAACAAGAGGGTTGTGTAAATTTAATAGATCATAGAGGCATGATCATCTCCTAAATATATATTTATTTTAGTTTAAATAACCCACAGCTTTGGAGGGCTCAAGAAATATCTTGGATATCTCAGATATCTACCCCATTTTTTTTCTTAGTATAGTTAAAAAGTGTTTACACTCACTAAACACTTAGTTAAGATGCTTCATACATTTTCTCATATGTACTACTGAAATAATCAAATGATAAATTAGCAAGTGAACTGATCTAACCCGGCGTAAGTAGCGCAAAGGCTAGGTTTGAGTTGGGTATTTTTCCTTCATTTCTTTTTTAAAAATGACCACATTTCAAATGATCCCACCTCCCCCAAATAGAATTTGCTAAATCTCTCAACAGAAAGTGAGATCAAGTCCATTCAGTATTTTATATTCATAGGATTTTTCTTGTGAAAGTTGATTTTAAAAATATCTGTGACCCGTTATGCTCATGTTACTGCAATTCTAGGTCACATTACAAAGTATTTCCTCTTTTTAACTCAGCTTTAAGTTTTACATAAAATCCACTGAAATAAAGCATACTTGCAAAGAGGGCCTGCTCTGTGTGTATGTATGTATTTATTTGAGATTTTTAGTCATAGTAGAGTAAGACTGAACTTTAGAATAACTGCATTTGAATCGATACACAAGTGCAATTGTGAACGTTAAAACAGAAAAGATAAGGAAGAAGTGAAGATGGAAGTAGAAAGAAAACATTCTGATACCTAGAGCTGCTGTGCTGTTAGGAGAAAAACAGCAATTACAGTTTATAAGTGATTATGTAGAAATACCTTTGTTTTTAAGATTCTCTATTGTTATCCAATAAAATTTTGGATGCTGCATTGAAGAGAAACCTCTATAATATATTCAAGTAAAACAGAGGTATACTATCTATTAAAAATCTGTATGATGAAATGAAATGATGTGCAAATCATAGCAACAAAGGTAAAATCAAACCAAAATTTGAACAGTCTGTTTTCTTACTCTACAAAGTTTGGTTACTTATAAATATACAGCACATATTTAAGGGTTATAACTGTACAGTAAAATGGTTCACTGATTTATTTTGTAACCTTTGAAATAAAGCTGTTTTCACCCTTTCACTGAGAGAAGTAGAATTTCACTTTTCTGAGTATTACATCTAGAATATTGACAGCTAAGAAGTCTGTCCTTACTGATATGCTATCTTGTTTTTAAATTTACTAAAAAGCTGCAACATACTGTACATAAAGGGCAATACTAGTCACACACACTGAAAATAGGCAATCAAGCAACAGTCATATAGCCATGCAGCAGCCCCAGCAACAACCCCACCCCTTTCAATAGGGAGAACGCAGAAATGATGTAGCCAGCCAAGCCATGGGTGGTTAGTCCTAGTGGTTGAGACAACAGTTCAGTCTACTGGTTAGAGCTGGGCTGGGGGCGATGGACAGAGTCCAGGAGCTAGCCAAGGGTCAGTACTGGAGGCACAGAAGCTGAATGCCAAAACTGGAGGATGAGCCAGTTGTAGGCTGGAAGCAGAACTGAGGATCAGTACCAGGGAGACAGAAGCCGAATGTCAGCCGGAAGGTAAACCAGAGTCATAAGCCAGAGACTGAGCTGAGGATTGAAGCTGAAGGCTGGAGCAGAACAGGGGTTGGATACAGAGTGGACAGTAGGTGTAGAAGGAGCAGATTTGGAACTGGGTTGGAACAGGATGAGAACCAGGCAGAAGAAGGGACTAGAATGGATAGCTGGAGCAAGGACTGGAAACAGGAGCAGGGCAAGCACAGCTGTCAGCATGGTACCTGTTGAGCAGCCACTGATTTGCTGTGGGTGCCAGGCTTATAAAACGACTGCTAAACCAGCAGCCAATCAGGTACTGAGGCCACTCTGTCAGTTCCAAGGCAATACAGCTGGGCTCATTGATTGCCTAGCAACAAAGTTAGTCAGGGAGCAGGCCAGCAACTTGTCTGACCTTTGACAACTGATGATGAGGGGATGCTTTCTCCCGTGCAGCAGCATGGCCACTTTCCTTCTTCATTGACTTTGACATGGCTCAGTGCTGCACATCCTAACTAGAAATGGGTCCAAAAATTTTACTCCATCCCATATAATTTTTTAATTTTTTGAAAATTCCAATCTTGGATCAGGATGATCATTTTAAATCTTTTTTTTTTTTTTTTTTTGCAAACTGTTAATCCTAAAAATTCAGTGCATATCAACTGAACTGTTTCAGTTAGATAATTTTTAAATGTTTTGTTTCAATTTTAACCTTCTTCATTTTAAATTGTTTTTTAAAAAACTATAAATCATTTTCTTCTAGCCTCTATCATTGACTCACTGGCCCTCAAACTGCCCCATCCTCTTCATCGTTCACACAAATCCCCTTTGTTTTCTGATACCCTGAGCCAAATGAAGAGAGAGGGCTGGAAACTTGAGCACCAATGGTAGAAACTAAAGGCTGAAATAAACAAGCTGAAACGAAGAATGTCTCTTAAGCACAGTGTGTCCATTTTTAAAAACTACCAAAGCTTTACCACAACAAAATACTAGACTGTGCACACAATTCTACCTGTGGAGAGAGGATGAGGGAAAGAATGTACTACACATGATAGATGTTAGTTGTGTCACTTAACGCACTACAGTGATGATGCAAGTATAAGAAAATGGATAGAATGAAGGTAGGGATACTGCACTCTTAAGAACCACCTTTAGCAAAATGCAAAGCAACAAGGTACGTGAGATAACATCTTTTATTGGACCAACTTCTGTTGATGAAAGGGACAAGCTTTCAAGCTACACAGAACTCATCTTCAGGTTTGGAGAGAATAACCAGTGTGTGTAAGATAAATACAAGATGGGATAGATTGTTAAGCACAAAGGGTTACTACACACTTTAGGAGACCACTTACAATGAAATGGGCTATTAAGGGTTAGCAGGCAAGTAGGGTGTGTTACAAATTGTTGTAATGAGCCATAAATCCAGTGTCTCTGGTAAGTCCATAGTTTTTAGTGTCCAGCAGAGGTATGAATTTAAGTTACCAGGTTTATCTTTTGAAGGTGTTGTGCAGGTTTTCTTCGAGGAAACAGCAAACAGTCAAAAAGAATCCGCTTATGGGTAAGGATACGTCTTAGTCATGCAAGTCATGGATTCTGTTACTTTACTGGACCTTCATGACTTTTTCAGCTGTCAGCAGCTGTGGCAGGGGCCTAGGCTGTGTCCCCCTACCGTTGCATCCAGGGCCGGAGCCATGCACTCCCCGGCTGCCCTCACGGCAGCAACTGGAACTGCATGCCCTCACCCCCCCGTGGCTGTGGCTGGAGACATGTAACCCTCCCCCCGTGGCTGCGGCTAGAACAGGGGCTGTGCACCCCCCCGCCTCTGGATGGGGCTGGAGCTGGGCTGTGTGCCCTTCCTGTGCGCCCCCTGCCTTGCAGTTGCAGCCAGGGCTGTGTGTCCATCCCTGCAGCTGTGGCAGTGGGGCACTGCGGCCCCTTCCCTCGCAGCTGTGGCCGGGACAGTGAAGCCACTCGCTCCGCAACGCTGGCTGAGGCTGGCGCCGTGGCTATGCGCAGGGATTCCAACCTTGCATTTTATTTTTTACTGACATGAAGATCTGAAGTTGATTTTTTTTACTGACACCGTAAACTTTTTACTGACCTCACTAAAAATACCACAAACACAATAATGTCACAAAAGTGTGTACTCACTCGCATGGAACACCTCGGATCCTGCCTTTCCCTGGCTGAGGTGACAGCACAGAGCTCGCTAGCAACCCCGTCTGCCCCAGACTGCATGTGTTTCACAGCCCTTGCTGGCACCTGCTGGGAGAGGTATCCCCAAGGCCAGGGGCAGGGCAGGGCTGTGTGGTGCAGCAGGCAGGGCTGCATGGCTGGAAGGATGGGAAGGGGAGAGAGGGAAATGGGGGCGAGAGGCAGCAGGAGGAAAGGCAGGAATGCCAGGCTGGGGACAATAGGAAGCTATGGGGAAGGCTCCGGGGAGGAGCGGCAGGAATCCCGCCAACCACAGGCAGGATTAGGGGCTCCAGGTGCAATGGCGCATCCTGCTGGGAAGCACAGAGGGGCCCACCGTGCATCATGCTCAGCCAGGCTAGCTGGGTGCCGCAGCAGCCACCACCACAGGAGGCTCCCCCCAGCACCTGGCTGGCATACCTGAGCTGGCTCAACATCTGCAGGACAGCGGAGCCTGGCTCAGCTCTCCCCTCCCCACTGCACTGTGCCAGGGGGCATTGTGGCTACCTCTGGTCCCAGTCCTTCCTTGTGCCGGCTGGGCACTGAGCTGGGAGCGGGACTCAGTCTTGGAGCCAGTCTCGGGGCAGCTCATGGCTGCTGCTTTCCTTCCCAGTTCTCCTCCTCCAGCCATCAGCCAGCTCAGCCCCCTTACTTGGCCTCAGCTTGCCTGGCACTGGCCGGCACCCCCTCAGTAGGCTGGCGCCCAGGGGCTATGGCCCCCTCACCTTCATGGGGGTGTCTGACTCTGCCACGGCTGAGCGGCGGTGGCAGCAACAGCCGGTGGCGCATAGGGAGCCGGGCAGCTGGGGTTGGCATCGACTAGAGGATGAGTGGGGCCGGGAGAGCTTGGGCAGGGGTGCTGGGCTGGAGCAAGGAGAGCTGGCAGGGCTCTGCACGGGGCGTGTGCTGGGAGACACGGGCTCTCAGGGCCACTCCCGGGCGGGGTACCGTTAGCAGTGGGGCTGGTCCCAGCGGAGCTGGGGTGGATGATGAATCAGCCTGGTGCAGTGTGCTGCCGGCAGCCGGAGCCACTCGAGTCCCACTCCCCGCAGGCTGTTTGTAGCGATGGAGGTGGCTGGTGTGGCGACTGCAGCTGTGCAGCGGGCGTCCGATCCGGCGGCAGGGCAGGACAAGGAGCAGGGGGGTGGCTGAGCTGCGCCAAGGCGGTGGCAGCAGCAGCAGCATGCAGGCAGCGCAGGTGGGGAGCCGGGCAGCGCCAGTGGCTGGGGTCGACCACGGGACTGGGACAGAGCTTGGACTGAGTTGCTGCTCCTCCTTGCTGGCTGGGAGTCCTGGGATTCAGGAGGCATTTTTACGGACAATTTTATTTATTTACGGATTCACGGACAGCAGTAAAATTGCACATTTTTTTTACTGACTGTCCATTAATTTATGGACGGTTGGCAACACTGGCTGTGCACCCTCCCCAATGGCTGTGGCTCTGCAGCCCCCGCCCTGTGGCTTCAGTCGGGGCTGGGGTTGTGCCGCCCCTCTCCTGTGACTGGGGCCAGAGCTGCGCAGACCCTCCCCCTGGCGCTCTGGCTGGAGCCGAGGCGATGTGGTCCCTCCCCCTGTGACTGCAACCACGTAGGGTTACCACCTGGCTGGTATTTGACAGGCCTGGCTGATTTTTTTTAATGGCTTTGTCAGTTGTCTAAAAATAACTTAATCTGCAGGGTTTTTTTTTTTACATGGGTCTAAAGAGTTCCATTATTATCACAATATATTGGGATATCTAATATTAGGAGTTTCTGTGTCCAGCTAAAGATGCTGCAGTGTTCCCATTTCCACAGTTTAAGTAATGGTTAGTCTACACTTAAAACTTACAGCAGCATGGCTGTATCGGTACAACTGTGTGGCTGTAAACATGGCTGCTCAAGAGCTCTATGTCAACGGGACAGCTCTCCTGACGACATAATAAAACCACCTAAACAAACAGTGGTAGCCATGTCGGTGGAACAGTGTCTCCCGTCTACATAGCGTGGATGCCGGCAAAACTTATGTTGCTCAGGGCTGGTTTTTTTTCACCACCCGGAGCAACGAAAGTTTTGCCAGCATAAGTTCAAGGCCTTTGATAACATCATTTTCTATCTTATCTATATGTGTTCTCTCTCTAGATACTATAAGTGGCTTTTGAAGAGCGGGGGTTTGCAGACTTGCCTTGTGGTTGGAGTTGCGGTGAGCTTGCCTTGTAAGGGAGGTGTGTTGCTTTTTTTGCATTTCAAAGGTGGTAACCCTAGGGCTGGGGCTATGCACCCCCCGCCCTGTGGCTGTGGCTTGGGCTGTGCCCCCACCCCGTGGTGGAGAGGCTCTAGCTGTCATTCCTCTCCCCTGCCAACTCCCACTCCCCCCCCTTATTTTTAGTAAAAGTCACAGACAGGTCATGGGCTCCCATGAATTTTTGTTTATTGCCTGTAACCTGTCCTTGACTTTTACTAAAAATTACTGTGACAAAATATTAACCTTACTTGTGGGTGACAGGGTGTTTTGGCCTTTTATCCTTTTTCTGTGTGAATAGAACTGAAAGTGCAGCGATTGTCTGGATTCACCCCCATAGCTGTTGTTGGGGCATTTGATACATTGGATGAGGTATATCACATGTTGTGAAATGCAATGTAGTTGTAGCCATATCAGTCCCAGGATATTAGAGACACAAGGTGGGTGAAGTAATATCTTTTATTGGACCAACTTCTTAAAAGCTTGTCTCTCTCACCAACAGATTACATCACCCACCTTGTCTTTCTAACGTGTTGTGATAGGCATGCATAGAACCCACTGATCTTCAAAAGTGTGTTGTGTAGATATTGATCATCATAGCAGCGGTGATATGTCTGCAGGTTTTGCATCCATTCTGGCAGGGTATGGTGCTACTTTGAGGTGATGTGCCCTGGTCTTTGAGGAGCTTGCTTCTGGTGATGAGATTGGGAAGGGGGCATTTGAAGGCAAGAAGAGGGGGTTTGGGAAAGATTTCATTCAGGATGTGATCCCCATCAAGTATGGGTTCTTAATGTTTGATACCCCTTAGAAGTTCTAGTGTATGTGGGGTAGGTGACAACTAGGGCTATGCGATCAGTAGGTGTTTCTTTTTTCCATATTGAAGCAGGTTCTTCTGGGGTATAGCAGGGGGTCGCGTCCTCTCTCAGAGACGGACAGAGAGAAACCCTTACTCACCCCTTGGTGGGTGGGCCCAGGACACCCATGCCTGCCCCCCCCCCCAGAAGCAGAAGAGCAGGACAGAAAGGGGAAGTATAAAAGGCGGGCCCTCTAGCTCAATTGGGTTGGAGCCACTGGAGGAGAAGGCTGTCTCTCCCCCATCGCTGTTGCCAAGCTCGACTGCTGCAACGCGGAGGAGCTATCTGTTGCCTGGGACACTGAGAAGCTGTTGGGATCGTGGCTCACTGTTTACCCCAGGAAAACAGACAATGACCTTGAGGTCCATGGAGGAAGTGTAGGAAGTAGCCCAAGGAAACCAGACAACAGTCTGGTTGTACTGTGGCCTGATACTAGGTCAGTGTGATTCGGCTGGGATCCTGCTGACTCAGTGGCAGAATCCTCTGCCACTGTTAGGGCCTTGGGCAGGGCCCTGGTGGAATAGGGTGGGCCTGGGTCCCCCCATGTCCTCCCCTGCTACCGACCTCACCCCTGGGGTGGCAGCTACCTCACTGTAGGCCAGGCGACCTGATTGCTGGTTCTGCCCTGCTACAAGGCCAAACCCCCCTGGCTCTGCCCCGGCCTGAGGGGCCAGAGCCCACAGACTGCTTGCCAGCTTGGCCCCAGATTTCTGCCAGAGTGGGAGTTGGGCTGAGCATGGCTGAAGGGGACGTGCCTGGGAAAGGCACTGGCACCTCGCGCTCCTGCTGAGCCCCGCTAGGAGGTGCCCAGAGCAGGGAAGAGAGATGGGGCTGGCAGTGGAGGTGTGGGGAAGCCCTCTGAGTCCCATCCCTTCCTTGCCCACAGTGGGTGTTATCTGCTCAGCAATGGCTGTTTGGAGCCTGCTCCGGCCTGTGCTGTGTCCGGAGAAGTAAGTGGGGAAGGAGCTGTGAGGGGACTAGGGGAAAAGTAGTGCTGACTTGCAGAGGGCTTGGAAGGCGCATGGGGAATGGGAAAGGGGCTAGAGGTGATGCACGGGGCAGTCACATGCCCCTCCAACCTTTCAATTGTGACACCCTCCCCCCCCCCCCCCATCATGAGTTACGGGTCATCTCCGGCAGGAACTGTTTTCCTCCATGTCCTTTACAGTGCCAAGCAGATTGTTGGCATTCTACAGACACATCAACAAGAAGCATCATGAACATTAAAGAGAGAAACCACAATGATGGACAAAGTGCAGACCTTTACCTAAATGGATGTACCTCCTGTGACCTACAAAACTTGCTCAGATCAAAATGGAGCCTTGAACACTAGCAACTGCAATATCTTAGGGCTGTCCCTCCTTTGACAATGAGGGTGGTTGTAATCTTCATTTTATTCATATTATGTGCAATCAGGCTGCTGTCCTGGTCAAAGTGTGGATTTGGCCTCTACAGATAACATATAGAACCAGAGGTAGCATTTATGTTAATTTTTTGCTAACACTTACCTTCTACTTCTGTATCCACTTGAGAATTACTTTTTTCTTTCCCCAAAGACTTGCTCTTTGTAGATCCTGTGCTTACACTACTTGCGTTCTGTCCTTTTACAAGTCCATTATGTTCATTTGTGGGAGAAGGACATTTCTGAGGCGATGATGGTGGACTGTTCAATTTATCCTTCTGTGTTCCATGCCGATCTTTCAATTTTTTCTGTAAACGTTCATATGTTTTACTAGACCTTTCATCTCTAAAGTTGGACCTTCCATGGGTAGAGAGCGAATCTAAATGAAAGCGAAAATATGAAACGCCAAGAAAATGTCACAATGTATAAAATATATTTACAAATTCATTTGAAGAGATTCCATATCTATCTTGAAATTACATTTGCTCTTTTCTCATTGTGAACCTAATTAGCAAAAAATTTACCTATTAGACATTTCACTCAAATATTAACTGTTGCATATAATTTTTTTTTTTTTAAGGCTAGAAGTGTAACCCTTCTTCGTTTCAGTTAAAACAATTGCTCTTAAAAATTTCAAATTCTGCTTTGCACTGTTAGGTGCAGAATTTAATAGTATCAATGTGGAAAAATTGTGTTTGCCAACATGACATTAGTCTCCCTTTACCAATAAATTAGAGGACAAGTAGTCACTATAATGTCCTGTTGGTGAAATAGACATAATAATACATATTCTGATTTATTAGTAAAGTGCTGTAAGAAGTACTGAAACAGAAAATGGAGAAACAATAGTGAAACTATATAACTCTTATAAATTCACTTACCACAGTGTTTGAAGGTCTCATTTCAAGTCAGCTGAAATACCACATATTGAGCAAACAAAATGAATCCACACTTAAGCCCTGATTAAGCAGTCCACCCTCATTCAGCAAAGCAAATTGAAGAATATGCTTTATATGCTTTGTTGAATTGGGACCAGAGAACATTTTACTATAGCAATAAGCCACAACAGGACATGAATATTGTACCCTAGTGGAGGTTCCAGTAAAAATTTTTCACCTAGCTCCTACTGGCTGCAACTCGCAACTAAGTTTTGGAACAGAATAATGAATTACTTTTCTACTGGTCTTTCAGCAGAAACCAACAGAGATCAGTAGGGAAAAAAAAAAACAACCCAGCAGCTGAAAGATACTAATGGAATGAAGCCAGGCATGCTCAGCACACTATTCCTCTCCATTTAAAAACAAACGGTAGCTTTCTTTATAACATCATGGGGAAAGCAATTCTCCTCATCTCTATGAGGAGGTGGTAAAAATAGCAAACAGTGGTGAGCTGGTGTACAGCTGTGACATCACCAAAAAAGCCCGACCATCTAAACAGAACATGGCTCTGAACAAATAATGGCAGTGCTAGACTAATAAAAAGTAAGAACTGTTGATTCTTGTCAAATGTTGTACTAAAGATTCTGCCTCCTTTCCCAACGCTAACATTTTCATTCATATTTAACATCACATTCAGAACAAGTGCTTTAATTACACAGTGTAGCCTTTTAAAAGGTACACACCACAGTACCAGCTCTGTTTTCTCAGTGTAATCCTATCTGTCATTAGTAAAAGAAACAGCTGGTGTTTGTTATACATATGGAAAAAGGAGATTCCTCTCAGGGTGAACAATCTGTCTCTCTACTTTCTCAGTTTATGCACTGATTGCATTTAGATGAAAAGTTTAGAAATAAGAAGACAGGTATCAGATGGATGAGATGGTTGACTTATCAATTTTTGGTAGCAAAGACATTTTATTAAGACAGATAACTTAAAATGAAAAAGCTTTTTAAAATGTATTCTTTGTATTATATACATAACCTATATATGTATACATACAATGTATACTAACACTAATATGTATACTAATACTAATTACAATATATATAAAAACCATCTATGAGGGAATAAACCTGAATATTTTGGTTTATCACTAGTGTTTTAAATGGGCAGAAGTAACACATTAGTGTTTTAGCTTGTGTAGATGTACCATATGGTTGCACACAATCTGAAAAGATATTTGTAAGTCCTTTTCATGGTTATAATATTAATTCAATTCTCAAATATGAAGAAAAAAGAAGAGCTAGCTCTTGCTCTAAGTCTGCAAATTTTAAAATTGTGAGATATTTCCTTTGAATATTTACCACTTTATTTGGAACAATCTGTGTGTGGAATGTTAACTTATTTAAAAATTAAAAGTGACTGCCATTAACTATATCTTTCTATTGTGTGAAATAATCTACATATAATAAGTAAGCCAATTCTAAACAGAGCTACATATGTTCTACAATACTGCAATCCTGGAATTGGCTGCAGAATCAACTCCTTGCCATAGAACTGTGCAGCAGAATTAAAGACCTTAAATATCTGAGGAAGTTTTAGTTTTTTAAGTCGGTTTCTAAATAGACTCAGTTAAATGGGTACAAAACAACTTGTGTAGACACTCTTATTTTGGTTTAAAGAGAGCCTTAAAATGGATCAATTTAAGCTAAATCTAACACTCAAACTGAAATAAGAGTGTGTCCACAGGGGGGTAGGGGTGTTGGTACTGATTTAACTAAACTGCTTTAGTTTAACGAGTACACTTTTTTTTAGTGTAGTCGAGGCCTAATATTTTATGTAAGAAAATAAGTTTTGAGCCCTTATTGGGCGATGAAATACTCTCTCTCCAGAGGCTGAAAACAGCCTGAAAGAGCAGACCTGAGGCATACAAACTATCCCATTCATTACAACTGAGAGTTGACTCTGAAGTACACTGATGACCATATGAATCTCAACTTAATTAACCAGTTTATTACCAATCATTTTAGAAGAAAAATGCAGCTAATGTGCTTATTTATAGTTGTTGATGCAGTGGTAGATATTTGAAAAGTGGCCAATTGGGCAGTCAGATTACTGGGGTGGTAACCTAGGAATTCAAACTCTGCCCCAAATTTTAAGTCACCTTTGTTTCTGGACAGCAGCAGGAGGGAAGAGAAGATGAGCATTTTTACTAACAGTCAGGGACAGAGTGCAGCTTCTGTGAATTTTTGTTTATTGCCTGCAACCTATCCGTGACTTTTACTAAAAATACCCATTACCGAATCTTAACTTTAACCATTATACAAGAGTTTAGGACATAAAGTGGATCCACTACCACATCCAACTGAAACGACATCATGAATTTTAGGTAGGCAGACATAATTATCTAAACTGGAATTTAGCCAGGACACTAGAGTCAACACTCCTATTCTTATGAAAAACACCACAGAATTTTTAATGACCAAGAACGGTCATTACGCCAAGAACGCCATTTTATATCTCAGATGAAGGAGACATTTGCAAGAGCACTGTATGTCAGAACCATGCTGAGGCAATGATTTAAATACCGAGTCAGAGGAAAGAGTGACGCCCACCGAACCACTGTAATGTGATCCTGTATCTCCTTGCCTTTTCCCATGTAGGGACGTTCCCTTCTATAACTCACCGGGCCTAATTCTGCTTAGATTGTGACATCAGACAATTTTCTGAGATGATATACTTAATGTATTTTCATAAAAACTTACATGGTGCCCTGATTCTGTCTTTATTTGTACTGCAGGATGCCCAACTAATAGCTCTAGTTTAGGCTATAGTACTGCTTAAAGCTAACAGTTATGTAACAGAAGAACACTGAATGGACTTGCAGACACCAGTAGAACATGAACATGTTGTTTTGATAGGATCTGTAACTCTTTGGTAAATTACTTACCCAGATCTCCATATACCTGTGAAGTGTGATACTGTGGTATGTACTGCGAAGCCATATCACCTGCTCCAGTCACTGTTGAGTATATATGTCGTGGTGGAGGGGGTATCACGGCTTGAAGAGGAATGAAACCAGGCAGTGGATGATGTGGAGGTCGATGTATCACTGCATGACTGCCAGGGTGAAATTCTGGAGGCTGGGGAACCACCACAACCCTTCGAACACCATTGTCTTCAATAACCTGTAAACCAAGAGAACAAAACATTTATCAGGTAAAGGACTGTTTCTTAGATAGCCAACAGCTCATTTCAAATATATTCCACAAAGAAGAAATGGAGTCTAGAACTAGGCAATCTGAAAGATAACAAAATCGATAAATCCTTAAAAGAAAATTTTTCTTTTTGGATATAAAAGCAAAAGAACCTTCAATGGTATAAGTATAGCAAAATGGAGACGATAAAACAAAAAACAGAATGCGAAGAAGAGAGGAGAGTGAGGCATACTTATCAGTGTGTTTCCGTGCGTTTCTTGTAGGAAAGTGTAAAAGTGGAATTGATTTCTGGATGGGGAAATAATGGAGAGAAAATACTTCTTCCCCCTAAAATGAAAGCTGTTTCTAACAACACTTTATAAACAGTTTTTAATCTTTACTGGCCATTTTGAACTTCTCCAGTGTAGTTAATCCATTAATAAAAAATGGAAAAATTAACATGACTCAGCTCATAACGCAACATGCTACCTAATGGCGATTCTGGCTTGGAGTTACTATAACTGGAAGTATTGCAGGGGGCAGTAACCTCGGCCTTCGGAGTGCCCAAAAAAAAAAATTAGATTGACTTCCAGCTCCCAGGAATAAAGTTTTACAGAATAATACCTCAGAGGAAGTTGCCAGATCATTCAGAGAGGAGGTTTGCATGCTGATGAAGCTGTGGTTATACGTAATAGGGTGCGATAGATGTAAAATAGGAGGGAATCAGTCATTCAGAAAAAAAAAAAGAAGGAAAACACATGAGCCCACTATAATATCAAAAACAGCTTCCTAAAGTAGGGGACAGATCACTTGGCATATATTGTTAGTTGCAATGATGTTTGGTGAGATGACCTTCTAGTGAGGTTGGTGTAGGAAACAGGTATACACAGCAATTAAGATAAAGAAGATGTTAATATCTATTTAAGGTGGGACTGATCAATTACAGAAATATTTAGCTTGAAATTAAGATTAATTTTTTAGCCATGAACATAGCTTTAAAATAAATACCGTGTGACTTTCCAAAGGGTTTGGTACTTTGAAACTGTCCCTTGTTGAGAAATATTAATATTTTAAACTAAAACAACATTCATCAAAGCTGCCAAAACTGCAGAAGTGCTATCTTTGCAATTTGGATATAACAGCAGCAGTAGAGGCAACTAGAATTAGAGTGGACCAGTTTAATTCCGCAAACAAAGATTTTAATTATTTTTAAGTCCTTTATGTTTGTTGCAAGGATAGTCATACTAGTTATGCTTTTTAACATACTAGAATTATACTATATGTTACAGCAACATTTGGAGTCTGACAAACTGAAAAAAAGAATTGAAGTTGTCACTTGGTCCTTACTCTTCCCTGCTGTGCTTAGTTATTGAGGTACATATGGTGTGTAAGATTATACCTAGTTCACAGGCAATGCGGTATCTCAGCATGTCAGAGCAACTGAAGAATAAGGCAACAGATTAAATGAAGACCTTTAAATTAAAGGTGAACTTCAAGTTTGTATACATATATATATTTAAAAGTTAAACTGCAGAATGCATCAAATCACAAGGCTACAAAAGGCATTCAGCACAGCATAATTTATTAAAACCTACTTTTTCTCGCTTTTCAGGCTCTGCCACACCTGGATCTGTACCAGCTCCTATTCTCCATGATGCCCCAGCAGAGTTTCTGCTAGTAATATCATACTTAATATATAATCTGCTGGAGAATGGAGACAACCTATATGGCAGTGTTGTCAAATACCCGGCCTGGAAGTTGGATCTAGCCTGTTTAAGGTATTTATCCAGCCTCATAACAGATTCAAATTCTGCAGAAAGCAAGGTTTCACTAAAAGGATGTTTCTTGCCCTTATGGTTTTAAAACTTCTTTCCAAATTTAATCTGAGTGTAAAGAAAGTGCAAACCAATACAATCCTGTCCTCCAGGGTAACTGCCCCATTCATGACATTAGGTTCCTAAAGTCCAATAATTAAAAGTCAGCGTTTCAAATTATTTAGGTACACAATTGTGTGTTCAATTTAAACATTACGTGCAATTATGTGTGCAAATCAGCTAACTGCACATGTACAAAAATAAACAAAAAAAGTGCCCAGGTATGATTCTTTTCCCCCAGTACTGAGAGATGCTGAATACAACAATAACCTTACTAGCTAAATATTTAATTCTGGCATCAGGCCCACATTCTGTATCTTTATGCAGACCTATCATCATCATTGGGAAATACACTGCAGATCAATGGATGCAGACAGCCTTAACTCTGTAGAACAGGCAGGCCCACAGACAGGAACTAAAAGTTACTCTTTTCACAGAATCAATTTCACTCCCATGAAACGGGGGTAAAACAAGTCCTGGGTTTTTTTTGTTTTTTTTTTTAACAGTATATTGCATGTTTTCTAAAACACTTAGTTTTATACAATAAGACATGTCTTATCCTACAGGTTGGCTCTAATCTCCGGCAGTGGAAAGTATGGTGTGAAATGACCAAATTCAGGAGCTGGGGCAAATCTAGGCACAAGAGACAAACTAAAATGATACATGAATGAAGAATATTTTGAATATGTTGAACAGGTGCAGAGAAGGGCTACTAGGATGATCTGTGGAATGGAAAACATGCTTTATGAAAGGAAACTCAAAGAGCTTGGCTTGTTTAGCCTGATCAAAAGAAGGTTGAGGGGAAATAGGCTTGCTTCCTATAAATACATCAGAGGGATAAATACCAGGGAGGGAGAGGAATTATTTAAGTTCAGCGCCAATGTGGACACAAGAACTAATGGATACAAACTGGCCATCAGGAAGTTTAGACTTGAAATTAGATGCAGGTTTCTAACCTTCAGAGGACTGAATTCTGGAATAGCCTTCCAAGGGGAGCAGTGGGGGCAAAAAACCTAGCTGGCTTCCAAACTGAGCTTCATAAATTTATGGAGGGGATGGTATGACGTGACAGACTAGTTTGGCAATTGACTGATCTTTGACTACTGGTGGTAGATATGCCAATGGCCTGTGAAGGGATGTTAGATGGGGTGGGTTCTGAGTTATTACAGAGAATTCTTTCTTGGGTGTCTGGCTTGTGAGTCTTGCCCACATGCTCAGAGTTAAACTGATCGCCATATTTGGGGTCCGGAAGGAATTTTCCCCTAGAGCAGATTGGCAAAGGCTCTGGGGGTTTTTCGCCTTCCTCTGTAGTATAGGGCACGGCTCATTTGCTGGTGGATTCTCTGTACCTTAAAGTCTTTAAACCATGATTTGAGGACTTCAATAACTCAGTCATAGGTTAGAGATTTATTACAGGAATGGGTGGATGAGGGCTGTGGCCTGCATCGTTCAGGTCAGACTAGATGATCATATTGGTCCCTTCTGACTTTCGAGTCTATGAATAGTCTTTCTAGCGTGGTAGTTTTGGTCATTCAGTATATATTTATGCAGGTCTTCAATTTCCCAATACACATTTGCAGGGCATCTTCAGGGTTTTTATTCTTTTTAATGTGAAGTATAAGGAGACAATTACACACATACAAAATGGGAAATGACTGCCTAGGAAGGACTACTGTGGAAAGGGATCTGGGGGTTATAGTTAGGGCCCTACCAAATTCAGAGCAGTGAAAAACATGTCCTGGACTGCGAAATCTGATCTCCCCCATGAAATCTGGCTATTATGGGGAGAAGAGCACCTACGTGTGTTGGGCTCCAGCTGCTACGCCTGGCCGGGCTGGGGAGGGACCGTATTTCCTCTTCCTCTGCAGGCTGCTGGCTGGTAGCCCAGCTCTAGAAGCAGCGCAGAAGTAAGAATGGCACACCTTTACTTCTGCACTGTCTTCAGATCTAGGCTCTGAAATCTGCGCAGCTTCCTGTAGCTGGGGGAGGTTCCTGGAGGTGGGTCACCTGGCTCAGGAGTGGCCCCTGAAGGCAAGAGGAACTCTCATCCTTCCCCAGCACAATTGGGACTAGCAGCTGAAGCTCAGCACATGGTAGGTGCCCCCAGCCCTGCCCCTCCCTGGCTCCAGGCCCAGCACTCAGGGTTAAAGTGCCCTTGGATTGGCTGTGATGGCTGGGGGTGGGACGGGAAGGACCAGGGCATCCCTGAGACCATAGGGCCCTGGGTGGTCACCCATCTGTAAGGCCAGTGCTTGCCCCCCAAGTGACGACCTCTCTATACCCTGCAACTCTCAGTTCTGTGCTGCTGCTGGCAGCGGTGCTGGCTTTAGAGCTGGATGCCCGGCCAGCACCCGCTGCTTTCTGGCCAGCCTGCTCTGAAGGCAGCACCCCCGTCAGCAGCAGCACAGAAGTAAGTGTGACAATCCCGCCACCCCCCTACAACTGCCTTTTGGGTCAGGACCCTCAGTTACAACACCACGAAATTTGAGATGTAAACATCTGAAACCATGAAATTGACTACTTTAAAAATCCTATGACTGTGAAATTGACCAAAACGGACCCTGAATTTGATGGGCCCTAGTTACATTTAGCTTGTGATCCATTATGATTCAACAGTGTAATACTATTGCCCCCCTGCCCAAAAAAAAAAAAAAAAAGGCGAACATTATTCTGGGATGTATTAACAGGAATGTTGTAAGCAAGACACGAGAAGTAATTCTTCTGCTCTACTTCACTCTGATAAGGCCTCAGCTGGAGTATTGTGCCAGTTCTGGAAAAATGTGGACAAATTGGAGAAAGTCCAGAGGAGAGCAACAAAATGATTAAAGGTCTAGAAAACATGACCTTGAAGATTGAAAAAAAAAAAAAAAAAACTGGGTTTGTTTAGTCTGGAGAAGAGAAGCCTGGAGGGGAGAAGGAGGGCATGATAACAGTTTTCAAGTATATACAAAGTTGTTACAAGGAGAGGGTGAAAAATTGCCTAGGGAAGTTGTGGAATCTCCATCACTGGAGGTTTTTAAGAACAAACACCTGTCAGGAATGGTACAGTTATTACGTAGCTCTGCCTTGAGTGCAGGGACTGGAGTAGATGACCTACAGAGGTCCCTTCCAGTCCAACAGTTCTATGATTCTAAATTAAAATCTCTTATTGTGACTGTATTTGGTTTGGGATAACTATGAGCTTGGTGCTGGTTGCAAAGTATCTATTGTCAAAAATTTTAAAATTTATTATAGAATCTTTTCATATAAATCACTACACGTTGGCATGTTTTCTTTACAAAAAGTATTTCAGGACTCTTACAATATAAAGGTTTTACTAGTCTTTGAGAGCTCTGGGTGACAGCTGCTCTATGCCCTCAATGGAAGCAAACTGTACATATTAATTTCCCTAAAATTATTTAGCCTTTCATGTATTTTATAACATTTTGCCATTAAGTAACCCACTTGAAATAAAAAAAATACTGAAGAAATTAAAGCTCATAGCAGAGATGTAAGGATTTTTATTTTTCCTAATGATAAAACATGAATTGTAACAGGAAACAGGCCTTTCTGTTATGACCTAAAATGAAACAAAACAATTAAAAAAACCACAAAATCCATTTTGCTACCAGCTATGGTGTTCTAACGTTAAAGATTTATGAACCAACTAAGGGCTTGTCTACACTATCAGTTAGTGCGTGGCAAGCCAGGGTGTGAATACACAGCATGCTAGCCTGCAGTGCACTAATTGGCCATGTTTGGTCATGCTACTGCACGCTAAAAGTTCTGATGACGGTAGAACACTGTGACCACATGGAGCCCCACTGAAGTTAGTGCAGCTTTGCACAGATGAAGGGGGGTCTAACAACATGAAGTTCAGTGCATGACTGGGGTCTTGGAATGGGGTCCGTACTCTATAGAACATACATCTTTCTATATGTTTGTACGATGCCTAGCACAAAGGTTCCCTGATCCCGACTGGGAACTTTGCATGCTACCACAATATAAATACTTGTAATAAAATAAATAATATACACATATATCAAAATGGAGGCTTATAAAAGCATAAAAGAACACTCCTACTGAAGAGACATTATGGGACACCACCATGTTGACTTGTGCAAATCACCATAATTCTGAAACTTATCATATTACATTACCACGTTAGATATGGCATCTTATTGTTATGTTAGTCCTTGGATTTTATGTATATTTTATTCAACTGCAAATTTAATGTGAATAAATGAAGTCATGTGACTCTGATGTTTTGACATACCTGTGGGGCATATCCAGGAGGCACATAAATAGGAGGCACTGAACCATTTGGGGACATCATTGGAACCTGAGCAGGACCTAAATGGGTTACAGAAGTATTTCAGTACAGAACTATTTAACAAGCTTTAAAAGTTCTAAGTGCATTCTGAACTGCAATATCTCTGCGAAGAAATATACAAGATAACATAGATAAACAGAGAACATGGACTGTAAGAATAATATTATAGTGAAGGGTACTCAATTCAAGGTAACAACAAATGCGGTTTACAGAAAAATTATTTCTCTGCAAATATTTCCCTCTTTCTGGAAATAAAGCTTCTTTTTTTAAACACACAAAGCTATAATCACCAAATATAATTATTAAAAGGAATAGAAACCCATGTATATTTTTACTAGGAAATATTTGAGAAGGATGTTTTGTGGCAAAAATAACGGACTGCAAGTGAGGAGTTCTGTGTTCTATTCTCAGCTTTGCAACAGACTTCCAGGGTATTCTTAGGGAAAGTAAAACTTGTAGGCTGATTTTCAGAGTTGCTGAGCACTCAAGTTCCTATCTATTCCAGTGGAGTTACAAAAGGGATGAATTTGATTCTTTATCAGTAAAATCAGGGTAATACTTTTTCAACCCAAAATAGTGTTCTTATTCTTAGACTTAAGACACTAATGCTTGTAAACTGTGTTCACATCTACAGATGGAAGGTGCTAAGTAAACACAAAGTATTAGCTATATAAGCAGATTAATCCATCCCATGTTTGGTAAGCAAAGATGCTTGAAGAAAAATAAAGGTAGCTCTGCCTGAATGTGGAAAAACTGGGCTACAGCAACAAAAGTATTTCTGAACTTAAAAGTTGAAAAGTTTATACAGGATCCTCAACATAAGAAATTATATAAATGCTTTACCTGCAAAGAAGCTCAATTTTATTTTCTGTGCAATTGGTAGTCCATGATTGACTGCAAAGAAAAATTCTCTATCTAATTAAAGAACAAGATCTTTAGTTGAAGATGAAAAAGATGGTATAAAGGCAAACAAAACATTAAAAGGCTATATTAAAGTTTAACTTGAAATTACAAATCTTCTTCAGCAACTGAAGCAGTGGGAGTTCTAACGGAGTAAGGAGTGTTGAACAGGACCATAAATAATGTAACAAATATATTAGTCTACAATGGGTTGCTATTGTGCCTAACCCTAAAACAGTCTCTCTGACACAGAGTATTTAAGAAGAAAAACAAGGATGGAACTACTTAAAAAAAAAAATAAAGTCAAGAGCAATAGCTGCAGGCATAATAAATGTATCACCGGCCTAAACTCGAAAATACTTCAAATGTTCAGGTAAATACAAGGGGCCTGTTTTCCGCTGCTTGTACCTTGTAGCCAATTATAACTATGAAAAATATTTTCAAAATGATACCACTCCACTTTAAACCACTCACTTTAAACAAATATAAATGACTATATAAGTTACAAGTTAGTTGAGAATCAAGTTCACAGTTCTTCATGCTGCTCACACCTAATTAAAACCCTTCATCCTAGTTGCTCCAGAAACTTTGGTGATGTACATTTATAAAGAAAGATAGATAGTATGGATAGATGGTTAGCACATCAATGGGTGTTAATTTGGCCGGGTGCAGCAAGAGTAAAGCAGAGTGTTCTGAACACCAAGCCATACTTCCTTTGACTGATATAAGAAGCAGTTTTCTCCAAAGCCACTACAAAAGATGCCATATGGTGGCATTAACACATTACTCCCAACACAGCCACATTCATAAAGCACCTACTCCTCAGCAGTCAAAAAATAAGAGACTCAAGGTAATTTATGAACTTGAATGAGTCCCTCTTGTGGTAGCATTAAGTCAAGGTGCTAACTTTGCAATATTTATATCTTGACTTTAAAATTCTGAAGTTTTAAAAATAGAGAGAAGATTGCCTTTCCAGCCTGAACGAGAAGAAACAAACTCCATTATACTTCTGATTAGGTTTCTAAATCACAGTAAAATGTAATCAATGGTAGATAAACTCAAAAAAAAAAAAAATTGAAAAGCTTGGCAGAGTTCCTTGACGTGATGTTTTTGACAAAAAGCACGGTACTGCTTGCATGACTTGGGAAAAAAGTTTTTTTGTGAGAGCTCAGGATAAAATGCTAATGATGGATTTAAAAAATAAAATAAAATAAAATTGGGGTTGTTTTTTGTTTTTACAACTAATGTGATCTTGGTTTTATGCAGGCATTGTAAAAGGAACTCATGTTTCTTTTAGCTATTGCTTTTAGTTACTTATTAGACTGTTGATAAGTATACTTGACAAATTTACTGTAGCTCGCCATGAAATATAGCAATACTGTCACATAATCAGCCAATAATGGCACTATTAGGACATGTTAACATTTAAATTTTTTATAGTGTACACAAATGAAATTCTGCGTTAGAAAGTCTTTCATTAACAACATGGCATTTGATTATTAATGTCAAAGGTTTCCATTATCTAAATTGTAAGTCTGGAATCTTCTATATATTATGCATGCTGAATCTCATTATGAAGGTAAAACTAAAGGGCACAGAGAAAAAAAAATCGGATAGAAATATTTTATGGTTTAAAACAGTAGTGCCAACCTTATTACACAGGAGGGCCACATAAGCCTAAACACAATTTTGTGTGGGCCAAACAAATTTTACATGTTTTAATAAGATTTAAAATCACCTGTATTGATTTATATTTTAAGTTCAGCTTGTTTCGCATGTATTTAGATAGGTTGTTTCTATATAAAGTGTTGTCTATTTACACATTTGTGTAAATTAATATGATGTATATATGATGACAAAATGCTAATGATTTGTCTGTTAGTATATTGTGTTGAAGCAGGCCACTGGCCTTATGAAATACTCTGCTGGGCCAGGTATGGCCTGCAGGCCGTAGGTTGGGCTCCCCGGTTTAAAATATAACTGCCTGCAAAATGCCTTACCACACACTAAAAATATCACATTAAACCAGAAGACACATATGTTTTCCCATACTTCCAATAGTGCCATTGTATCAGAACGTCTACATTTCACTTAAATTATTACAACAGAACTAGCTTGTAATTTTTTTTTTTCCTGCAGGGATGAGCATTTTGTCCCAAAGGGGAAACAAAGAGGTGGTGGTGGGGAACAACTGTCATAAGAGTTCTGCTATAGAGTTCATGAAAATTAAGAACACATGCCCAAAGTAGTAGTGAAACCTAAACACAACAGCTCAGGTCATACCACTGTAGCAGGTTGCTTAAAATCTTAAGTTTGCCCATTTGAACAGAATGTAAAAGAAAATATTGTGCATCTTATAGATACTGAAAAGAGGGAAGCAAAATTAATGTGATGTATGCTTTCAACTGTCCCAAACATTAATTTTAATTTTAGCAAAATACATTTAAATCCTGTAAACATCAAAATATTGAAAAAACTTAAACAGTTTTAAACCTAATTTTTTCATTGAATTTTGAATTCAGTAAAGACACTATAAACTTAAATAGGCTGAATTTTCAACATAAAAACCAAACATTTTATCAGGCTATAAACAAAGATTCTTTCTGGGCAGTAACTGTATGTACTGTTCTTACAAAACTAGTATTCATAATGGCCTCCAAATCCAATACTTGCTGCTAATTTTATGTTCGAACAGACAGGGAGGTCCTTAAACCAGGACATGCAGTGATACACATTCATCTACTGAACCCACATACTAATAAAGACAATTCATAATCTTACATAACACTAGATCTATGTTTAAATGTACCAAACCTTTTCTACATTTTATAGCTATTATCTATCTGGCATCTGCTGAAAACACAGAGTGGGTTTAGATTTATGTAATGCATTTCATGTTTTAACACAAAAGCAGACCTCTCTTTCAAAATACAGTCAGCAAATCTTACCACTCATTTTGTTTTTACTGTAACCGCAGAAGAGTAAACAAGATCCTGTGATCCTAGGTTGGACACGTTAGCAGCTTTAATTGGAGAATGGTTTCGTTTTGGTACTGTTTGAGGAAAAGCTCCTTTGACCGAGTCACATGATCATCACATGACTTACTGAGAAAGGAAAAAAAGGGGAAGCTTCAGGTGTGCAACAGCAAACACTGCACTTCCTTGTCTGTGATAAGATTTTTATATTTTAAATTATGTACTATAAGTGGCTTCAAAAGCTTGTCAAAACAAGTGGTAAAAATAGCTCATTTTAAAGGAGAAGATGACAACTTTTCTCAGTGGAACACCCCACAGAGAAACACTTCATTTACAGTTTTACATGATGTATAGTCTGATTTTTTGCAATCTTACATACTACATAATAACTGCTGATGTGATTATTTAAGAAGTTCTTATCACTGAATGCTTTTTACATTTTAAGTAACAGGATTACATTTTAAAGGATTATTTTAACCATTTATTTTCTGATTAGGAGCATTCTTTTTAGCTAACTGATAACCAGTTACCCCTTGAGGAAGGAGGTACATATAAATACCTCTTTTTAAACAAACACTATTTTGGCACCACGTTTAGCAAGATGCAGTGGTTGTAATACTAATCTATGTGGATGCTGCAGGTCATGAACACTGCTATACTTAGCATTAGTCTAATGTGAACAAGGATGAATCACTCTCTCTTTGTTATTCCCAGGAGGAAACAGTGCTCAGGATTTACTGCAGCACATTAGGTTAACTAAGTCTCTGTAACTGAACACCCACACTTTGACATCACACAGGCAATGATATGCATCACTGACGCAAGCACTGCCAGGATCAAATACAAATGCCACAGCGGTTGAAACAATAGAGTGCACCGCTGACGTAGCAGCATGTCCATCTAACATTGACAGACTGCAGTAAATCAATAGTCCCCGATGCCAGGAATAGTTGCACCACTCTTTTTACATAATAGCTAAGACTTGGAAGTTTTGTTTTAGGCTTCCAGCAGCTACACTAATTAGAGACAGCAACAACAACAAAGAAGTCTATATCTATTTAAATTCTGTCTGGAAGATACCATGAAGTATCAGCTCTGAGAGACTAGAAAATGCTGCAAAGAAAGAACTGAGAAGTATCAGCTCTAAGAGACTAGAAAGTGCTGCAAAGAAAGGACTGAGAATTTTACTTATAATAAGCAGATAATATAATCAAAGAAAGCACTAAGAAAAAACAAAAAGAGAAAGCATAATAAGGGCTTGAGCTGAGCTTGAGCTGAAAAGGAGGCACCAGTAGGAGCTGTGAGTACTACAAGGATGTGGATAAACTGAGGACTTTAGGTTCCTGTGCTGTCAGTCTAAAACTTTCCATTAGCCCTAAATTCACATTGACAAAACAACCTCTTCACCATCAGTCTAGCTTTGGAATCAAAGCTGTGCGGTAGCTGCTCACAAACTAGGATGGCCAATTTAAATATGTATTTTTAAATTGAGTGCTAAATCTACCCATGAATAGATTGCAGTGAACAAGGAAGTTTAGCCTATAAAAAGATAGTAGGAAGAATGCAAGGGGAAAATGCTCAAACAAAGCAGATACTTTCAGAACTGGAAAACCCCCATCAGCTTCAAACAAAGAGACTGAGGAATAATGGATCAAAGGAGAGAGAGCTCTGAAGCGTGATCAGCTGCAATCACTCCTGAAGAGTCCCTTCCAAAAACATTGGAGGATTTTCCATGGGAGTGCACACCCATTCAAACTGAGAAAATAAAAGGAGGCCATCACATCCCCACACAGAAGCAAATTGCCTGGAGAGCACAGATTCCCTTTAGGGTTTTATAATTAATATACCAATCAACTCTGACCTATATTGGCCCAAACCTTTGAGGAAACAGAAGATAAAGGCTTCCTTGCCCAAAATATTAAACATACTTTTATTTCAATTATTTCTGTGACCATAATGCAGTCTTTTTTTTTTTTTTGCCAGTTACAGGCCTACCTCTTTAATCAATGTAATCTTCAAAATATAAGATAAAATCTTGGACTTTGCAACAGAGTGATAATTGAGGACATGTATGCCAGCCACGATGCTCCAGTCCTACAGTGGCAAGGGCTACTGTCTCCAATCCTCTTATATCTTGTTCTGATCCAAATACCTGGCTAGCAATACGTCACTAGGCATCCATAAGTCACTAGAAGACTAATACAATACACTAGACTGAACACAAGGCATTTTTCCATGTTAATGTTCTTATTCTCAGTTGTAAAAATCTAACTACCTATGCTGGCTCTTTAATGTGATTAAAGAACTGTGTTTGTCTTACAATTTGTCCTCACACAAAAAGCTAACTGGGGAAAGCGTGAGAGACTCCCCATTTTCCAAGATTGCCCCTGTACAGTGCTTACATGATGGGACTTTCACCATTTGCACATAATACTTAACATGTACAATATGACTGAGGTGATTCAGAACTAGTTAAGAAACAAACCTGACCCTCTGATGGGACTTAAAACTTGCTAGGGAATATATATACATATCATCTAAAGGATTTTAGCTACACAGGTCAGCATTTTTTTTGTTGCCACTTTCAGTTAATAAAACTTTTGTCTTTTGAAGGACTGAAAGGGTCTTTTCTGTATCTTTATAGCCAACATGCTGCACCAAAGAGTTATTTCCTTCTGTCAGAGCTTAAGAGGCAACACCAATACCTAAAGAGAGTGCAGAATTTTTTGGCATCTCCTACTTTCTCAGGAAATAAAGATCTAAGGGAATCCTCTTTCTCCAGTTGTGAATTTCTTAATACTCAAAAAACCTGAATGAAATCTGCATACAGTACATCATGACTAAGCAAATCAACTATACATATTATTGCTTGTACCCAAAACACTAATTTTCAGAGTGAGGCATACCAGAGTTATGACTGAAAATATATGGAAGATGCCTTTTGGACGTAATGAACTTCTATTTTCTGAATTTTAATGACTGATGGTATTTGAATATTAAACAACATACCTAGCTAGAAAGGGTAGGAGAAAGTCAGGAAGGCATCACGGCTCCAAGAAAGTAACACCCGAAGATTACGTCCAGGAAAGAGAAGGTATTCAATTTGTGAAGTCTGGTGAACACCTGAAGGAAAAGCCAAATATCTACCCTCCAGATTTTTTCTACATATCTTTCAGTTCATAAAAATTCTATATATTTAATCAATGAGAGTTCTGTGGCACCTTAAAGACTAACAAATTTATTTGGGCATAAGCTTTCGTGGGCAGAAACCCACTTCATCAGATGCATGGGAACTCGGGAACTCGTATACATTTAATAGAATTCACTTTGAATTAGGATCGGTTGAATTGTGTAGGCTTCAGAGACATACAAGAAAGGGCATATAACTCTACCATTAGACTATCTCCACTTTAATGACAATGAAGTATCACAAGTACTTCCCCTTCCTAGTAAATAGACCAGGGCAGAAACTGGGAAGACCAATTTCTTAGGTAAACTGGAACAGAGGCAAAACTTTCAAATAGCAAGAGGTGACAGGCCTAAAGATTTGTTTTTCATCAAGACAGAGTGGAAGAAAATTTGTAGGACATAGCAGCTGGGTTACTAAGAGATCCAGCAGAGAGAGTGACAACTAGGTAACTGAAATAATGATTCCTGAAGATTAAGGTGGCCTCTTCTTATAAAGTTCTGGGATCAGAGGCATTGTGGGAGGGCATCCCATGATCCTTGTATTTACTGGTGAGCTGTGCAATCTGGTGCTTTGATTCTGGACTTAGCCTGCCACACCACTGAACAGATGATATGGCAGCAGTGGAGGAAGGATGAGAAAGCTAAGAACCTCATATAGCAATTCTTACCACATCAACTCTTACTGGAGCCGCTTCAAACAATGTAGCACCATTTCTGGGCTTGGGAAACTAATGTTGATTTGTGGGAAAGAATTATTCTCCAGACCTGGCATGATCAGCAGTGACAAAAGAATTTCAGGATGGCAAAGGCAACTTTTTTTGAGATCTGTGCTGAAATAGCCCTAGCGTTGCAGCAGCAGCATGCAATGTGTGGTGAGCCATATCCATTGAGAAGCAGGTTACCACTGTTCTCTACTATCTGGCCAACCCTGAATGTTGCAAGTCTGTAAATAACCAATTTGCTGTAGGGAGATCGACTGTTGGCTCCACCGTCATGCAAGTGTGTGATGCCATGCCCTAATGAATATAGGAGACTTTGCCCCCAGGATCACTCTAGACAGTAATGATAGAGAAATTGCTCCAGTTATCCTGAAAGACCTGGCTTATCCTCTGCTTCCCTGGCTAAGGAAGCCATTCACGGACTACTTGGACAGATGGAAAGAACTGTTTAACTATCACCATAGTAGCTACAGAATGACAGTGGAGTATGCACTGGCCATCTTAAAGGAAGGTGGCACTATTTATGAGCCAGGCTGGAAGCTGCAGAATTATTTGCTTAAAATTATAGCTGTATGTTATAAGTCTTAACGATGGGTGGGAGGCTGAGGTGCAGAGACTTGCTCAGTAGTTTAAGCAGTCAGCAAGGCATCATAAGAAAATGAAAACAGCCACAACAATACTGTCAAGGATGCTGTAAAAGGCTGGCTGGCCCTTTAAGGCAGCTGGGCTCAGCCTTGCCCATAATGGCTACCAGGGGCAATTAGTGAGCTCAGATAGGTGTAATGGAGTTAGTGACTGAGCCCAGCTGCACAGGACTACTTAAATAGAGCTGGGAACAGTCTATGGGGAAAAGACTGTAGAGAAAGCAGGACTCTCTGCAGAAAGGAGAATCCACAGGGTGTAGGATAGGCTTCTGGGAATGAGGGTGGGGAAAGCCCTGAGATAGGGCTTAAAGGATATGTCTACACAGCAATTAAACATCCACGGCTTCCCTGGGTCGACTTGGGCTCGGGCTATAAAACTGCAGTGTAGACATTCAGGCTCAGACTGGAGCCCAAGCTCTGGGATCCCACGGGAGGTCCCAGTACCCTGGCTCCAACCCAAACCTGATCGTTTACACAGCAATTTTTAAACCTGCAAGTTTGACTCAGCTGACCAGGGCCAGCTGTGGCTGTGCCACAGATCTTTTATTCCTGTGTAGACATACCTGTACAGGTTGGATGTCAAGTAGGCGAACCCACATGAAGCAGAGTAAGCTCCTCTGGAGAAGCCCTAAGATAGGGCCTACAAAGATCAGGGAGATCCTAAGGGAAGCTACCAAAGTCCTGGAAGAAAGGTAACAGTAGGGGAATCCTGCTGGGGAAGAAGCAAGATAAGAAAGCATTGCATAGGCCAAGAGACGGCTCCAAAAAGCAGAGGACTTTAGTAGAGCCTGAGAGCGGCAGAAGAACCTGCATTTGAGTTGGATTTCCAGTTGAATCTTCTATCACCCCAGAAAGGCACTGAATTTTATGTGACTTGGCTGGACAGCTGGAAGACCTGGCAAGAGGCAGATGGCCAGGAGGAAGTGCCAGAAACGGGGACCCCTTGCAGCACTGAAGACTGACACAAGGGGGTACTACTGGTGGTGAGTACACTACCTTACAAATGCCTATTGCTTTTACTTTGAATTTCAGTCCTGCTGAACATTCAGCTGTTATCCTGGGGAGGCAGGGGGTATAGACACTGCATTGCTCACAGTCCTTTATGAGTGGTATAAGTGGCACAATGTGCCACTCCTTATGTTATCTTGTGTCTGTGCTGTTAGACTTTAGTAAAAAGCCTCTGACTTATGCTAAATTTACATTTTTTCTGTGTACCATGCACTGCAGATTCTTTATAGATGAATTTTTAAGTATTTGTATTCTTAAACAAAGTCAATAACCAGAAACAAACCTTTAATTAAAACATCAATGAAACACAGCTTTAAAGTGACACAGTGCAGTGGGGAGCAGTGCACAACAATGGGGAGGGAGAAGAACTCCAATTCACAGACAATTATATGTCTTGCCTCTGCCTATTCTTGTCCTTGGACATTCTGGTGTTGAGCGTCAGGGCTCAAAGTTATCAGGGGCATTTAAGGGCTTGAAAGAGCACAGCTTCCAGGTTTAATTCTTCTTGCTGTCCTGAACTTGGGCCAGGGACAGGAATAGCATCTTGGAGCCCAGCTGTGGGGTACAGTGGGAAACATATGCTGCTGTTCCTAGTATCTTGTATTGTCCAAGGGTTTCAGTAGAGCGCTGGGTCCTGGTTAAGGGCACTGGACTGTCTGTGTGCACGCTATCAGCATGCACTGCAGCAAAGCATTTTACTTCTGTATTGCCTCCAGGAGTTGCCTCTGCATATCCCTGTGTCAGCGTGATAGCTGGCCCCCTGAATGGGTCAGGCACCCAGGCTACCTCTGACAAGGAGGAATGGCAGTAGTTAACTCACTGAGTAACTGGGATGCAGTTAATTAGACAGGTGAGGGAAGCACCTGAAAATGATAAAAGGCTAAAGATTGCAGTTAGACAAGGACTCCTGAGGAGAAAGGAAAGAAAGCTTCAGAGGAGGGAAGCTGCCAGGGAGCCCAAATTAGGCAAAAGTTGCCTAGACAGAGGCATTTTTCTAATATATATTTCTCATATCCCCTCCCTGAGAGTCTTCCCACACTTGGGGGATCTCAGATGGTTAGTGGTGGGTGAATGGGAGCTAGATTAGGACTTCTGGGTGTGCAACAGATGCTATTTGAGTGTGCAGTTGTGCCTTGGAGGCTGTGGGGATTGGGAATTATGTTCAGGGTTTGGTTTTGCGGTTTAGGCTGTGCCTTGGAAGTGCTTATCTGGTGTTGGAGGGATTAGCAGGGGGCATCTGGGGGCAAACTAGATAGTAATCCCCTTTAGGCCGTCCTGCCTCTCAGTGATGTTACACTGAGGTTGGTGACTAGAAGGCAGAGAACAACCTTATTCAGAAAAGCAAAAGGCAGACCAGCAAGAGATGCTGTGAAGTTATTCACCAGAAGTGTTGCAGGAGTGGTAGGGAGTTGTGAGCTACGCTGGGAGCAATGACTATGCAGCAATTCCCCATAATATTCAAACCAAAACTAAACAATTCCTCAATTTAGATTCTGCTTTATCTCCCCTGCAGACATGCTGAAAGTGCAGAGAAAAACAGATTGGGTTCTGCACTGATTGTTTGCAGCTTTAACTGCTCAGTCTTTTTCTGTGTAAGCCTGTGAAAAGTCAGTTGGAGCTGTACAGCTATGCTATCCCTAAGGCAGTGGTCCCCAAACTGTGGGGTGTGCCAGCAAAGGAGGACACGAAGAACATTCAGGGCCATGTGGCAGGGCCTGGGCCAGCCTGAATGGAAGGTGGGGAGAGAGAGCACCACCCAGCTCCCAGCCTCAAGCTCCCATTACGGGCAGAGGGGTGCGACAAAAAAAGTTTGGGGGCCACTGCCCTAAGTAAACTTCTTTTCTTGTATGAATGCATATACAACTCAACATGGAACTGTAGTCTTAGTATCTCAATAGGCATGCAATGTCCATGTCTACCTCATGTAAACCGAGACTACTAATCAAACTTTTTTTATTCCGTAACAATTGTCTCAAACTGTTACATTTAGCACAGCTGAATGTCTTCATTATTCGAATATGCCACTGGAGGGACTGTTGTAATAATAAGGCCTACAAATTTACCTTCATTGTAAGATCAGCTGTAAAAAGTATATGAAACTGTTACAAATTATAACAAATATTAATGAAAGTAGGTAAAGTTGTTTATAATAATGAATGTTACAAACAAGTGTTAAGTAAACCAGATAGATGGACTAAATTAGTCCAAACAACAAAAAGTACCTGTGATAAGATTCAAGAACTGTTGAAATCATGCTTGGTAAAAACAGAAGTTGTGGAACCAGATGTTAATGGACCAAAATTGGTGTGACATTAGGCCTAATTGGTGGGCAAAATAATGAGGGGAATGAACTATGCCAACCTCTCTTCCCATTTTGGATTTCTTAAAAAGAGATGTTGGGGGAAAAAATTTCATCCTCCACCCCATTTTGCATGCCAGCTCATCTTGTCTCGTCTCATCTCATCTTCTCTGACCCCAAGATAAAAGAAGCAGACTGGATTAAAAGATTTTCTTCCAGCGGGCCTCATCCTTATTTAAGGAACTTTTATTTTTACATATGAATACTGAAAATCATTGATATCCAGTCCTCAACTTACCAGTGGGAATACCCAGTTGCCGTCATCACAGTCACATAAAATCCTGTTTTGCCTCCCTTTCCTATCATTACTTTCTGCCCCACTAATTCTTTCCTACTATCCTCTCTCTCAGCTTTCCACTGAACTGTGAAATCAACTAAACTGTATCCACCAAAGCCTGCCCTCTCTAAGGGAAATGAACACAACCAGATGATTTCCCTGACTGGAATATAAACCAACCTCCAAGCAACAGGTGCTCTGGTTGACCTGCCAGCCAAAGCATCCATTTGTGATTTAGCAGCCACCCAGTGTTCCAAAGACATCAACAAATGCTCTATTTCCCCTAGTTTTTCTATCCTAGCTCTCCTACCTTCTGTCTATTAGAAACAGGAGAAGAAAATACTCAGTCCTGGTGTGTAAAGGGTAACACTAGCCCTTTCCATCAACGAAAGGTTTGTTTTGAAAATTTAAAAAAAAACCCTAATATTTTGAGCATGAGAACAGGGGAGGAAGGAGGTATTTACTGGGCAAGACATATGGAGGGAAGTAAAGGAACACAGGTAGAAAGTATGTGCCCTCCATGGCATGGGCTTATACAGTTGATGGTTGGGGCTTTAGCATCAGCATTTAGCATTAGCTGGTCCAGCTGCCATTTTGAAAACAGGTAGGGTGGGGTACTGAGTCAGGTGAATGAATGGGGATAGCATGGGCTGAAGGAAGGGGACATCATGGGTGCTGGAGACCAAAAAAGACTCCTAACTCACATCTGCCAAAAATGGCTGTAGCTGTGGGGCACCTGGAACAGAAGTCGGCACTGCAGTAAAGTATAATAATAAATAATTGTAAAGATACTTACATGCCAAGGAGGATCTACCTCCAGCATCCAGGGCTGGGTTTCTGGGTTCCTACATGATCATCCTCAAGGTTCTGAGTCCTGGGGAGATCCTGGCTTTCTGGAAATAGCTCTTTGCTGCCCTCCTCATGTCCCTCCTCCACTGACCCTTGCTGCTTGTCTTCAGGGGTTGGAGGGGAAAAAGAGGGGCAGAAAGTGCACAATGTCCTTGGGTTTGGTAATTGTGTAATTGCTCAAAATTCAATCCAGCTCCTCAAGAATTGGACAGGTTACATTTCCATGACTGGACTATTTCCTGACATCCCTGGTTTTAATGTAAGTTCTCCTGAGCTGTTTGCACTTTATCTGGCTCTGGTTGGCGTCCCAATTGTGACCCCTCATGGATATCTGACTAGCAATGTCCACAAACACCTCTCTCTAGCAGTGGCTGGCCCCAACAGCTTGCTACACTGATGCTTCTCCCCAGATGATGGTGATATCTAGGATTTCAGTATAGCTCCAAGTGGCTGGTGAAGGCATGTTATAAAGGCTGCTGGAGTAATATTGCTGTAACGCTGATATATTGGAATCCAGGACCAAGTTTGCTGATCTTGGCATCATGCCACTTTTTTAAATGGGGGAAGGACATCCAGTCAACTTACCCCAGTGCAGTGGAACGCACACAGGTAAATTGAGAGTTCAGTAATGGACACCCATTTAAAGGACAGCCAAAGTAGTGCATAGCAGCATTGTGTGTGCACAAACAACAGATCACTTCATATTGAACTTGGTACACTCAGAGGATTACAGAGTTTGCAATAAATGCAGAGTTAGTGCACTCTATGGAGTTGCATCGTGTGTATGCAAGCATTTTAAACACAAAATGGGCTTTAACATAAAAAAGAGGCTTACAAGAAATGGAAGCTTGGACAGATCACTAGGGTAGAATATTAAAAATACTGCTTGAGCATGCAGGAGTGAAATCAGGAAGGCCACTGCACAACTGGAATTGCAGCTAGCAAAGGACGTGAAGGGTAACAAGAAGGGTTTCTACAGATGTTAGTAAAAAGAAGAAGGTCAGGAAAAGTGTGGGCCCCTTATAGAATGGGGGAGACAACCTAGTGACCGATGATGTGGAAAAAGCTGAAGTACTCAATGCTTTTTTTTTTTTTTTTGGCCTCTGTCTTCACAGACAAGGTCGGCTGCCAGACTACTGCACTGGGCAGCACAGAATGGGGAGGAGGTGAGCACCCTCAGTGCTGAAAGAACCGGTTCAGGACTATTTAGAAAGGCTGGACATGCACAAATCCATGGGTCTGGATGCAATGCATCTGAGGGTGCTGAGGGAGTTGGCTGATGTGATTGCAGGGCCGTTGGCCATTATCTTTGAAAATTCATGGTGATTGATGGAGGTCCCAGATGATTGGAAAAAGGCAAATATAGTGCCCATCTTCAAAAAAGGGAAGGAGGAGGATCCGGGGAACACCAGACTGGTCAGCATTACCTCAGTCCCTGGAAAAATCAAGGAGCAGGTCCTCAAGGAATCCATTTTCAGGCACTTGGAAGAGACGAAGGTGTTCAGGAACAGTCAGCATGGATTCACCAAGGGCAAGTCATGCCTGACCAACCTGACTGCCCTCTATGATGAGATGACTGGCTCTGTGTATGTCGGGAAAGTGGTGGACATGATCTACCTTGACTTTAGCAAAGCTTTTGGTATGGTCTCTCACAGTATTCTTGTCGGCAAGTTGAAGTATGGGTTGGACGAATGGACTATAAGATGGATAGAAAGCTGGCTAGATCATGGAGCTCAACAGGTAGTGATCAACAGCTTGAACGCTAGTTGGCAGCTGGTAACAAGCAGAGTGCCCCAGGGGTTGGTGCTGGGGCCGGTTTTGTTGAACATCTTCATTAATGATCTAGAGGATGGGATGGATTGCACCCTCAGCAAGCTTGCAGATGACATTAAGCTGGGGGGAGTGGTAGATACCCTGGAGGGTATCGACAGGATACAGAGTGACCTAGACCAATTGGAGGATTGGGCCAAAAAAAAAAATCAGTAAAAAGGAAGATATGAGATTCTTTTTCAACAAATAGCATATCAATGAGATTTCATTATATGATTTGATAGGAAATACTATGAGAGTAAAGTGTTCTCAACGTAATATAACTTAAGTAAAAACTCCAAATAAGAATTTTTAAAGATCTGCTTCAAACTTTTCTTCATGTGTGCACATTTAAATGAGCATTAAGTCAAGTCCACTGGTGTGGTATCTTTGATCTAGGTTTAATACAAAATCTCAATCCCATTCCTATCAGGGTCAATTTCTCTTAATTTCTATTTCACTTTTGCCTCTTTAGATCTGCAATGAGAAATGTGTTGGACTACTTCCTTTCCAGCAGTACGGTCATATCAAGGAATGAAATGAGCTAGACACAAAAGCAGAAGCATCAGGACTGTAGGACATGGAAGACACTTGTCATGGACATGATCATGAATGTGTGCATGTGCATAGTACACACATAGTGATGCAATTTATGTGATCTAATATTGGTATTTCAGTCAAGTGCCTCCTGAACCATGCTATAGTGGGGGTGGATGTGATGGGATGGGAGGGTAAAGGAGAAAAGCAGATTGGGTGAAGTCATATGCTTTAAACTAAAATCAGTGTTTGGAAAATCATTTCTCTCTATCCCGTTAGCAAGAAAGTGGTTTGATGGTGTATACATTTCATTTCCTCTCTTAGCCATCTGATTTTAATCTGTTACTGGAGTGAGGGCACACACAGAGCTAGAAAGGCATAAGGAGGAAATGTTGTTCACCCTGTGCAGTAACCATAGTTCTTCAAGATGCGGTCCCTATGGGTGCTCCACTTCAGATTTGGATGGGCCTCTTAAGCCCTTGATCAGAGATTTCTAGCTAGTGTCCATTCAGTCCACGCCTGTGCCTTATGCCTCCTCGTGACACACACTGAAGCTATTTAGGGATGAATAGGCAAACCACTCTCAGTTCCATCTCTACACAGTCATCCCCTAGTGAACAACTGAAGCAGAGGGAAAGGAGTCTGGGTAATGGACCACCCATAGGGACACACATCTGAAAGAACTACAGTTACTGCGCAGGGCGAGTAACATTTCCTTCTTTGAGTAGTGTCCCTATTGGTGCTCCTCTTCAGGCAGGGCGGCACATGATTCCTGCCTTTGAGTACCGGCTCTTGGACTGTGGCCTCACCTCCTGCTCTACCCCCTCCCCAAGGCCCTGTCCATGCTCCACCCCCAGCACTGGGAGATCTGCCATTGGATCCAATCTCCCTGACACTATAGGCCAATGGGACAGCAACTAAGATGGCTGTCTTCATAGATAAATGAAGGAGGGAGCAGGTAGTCACTGGTTCAAATGGAGGTCTCGTGACGTGGTTGACAACCAGGTTGAGGTCCCAAGATGGGGTGGAGTGTCTAATGTGGGAGGAAGAAGTTACCCAGACCCTTACTAAATCTGGACAATACCAGAGCAAAAGTGGAGAATTCCTTGACCAGTGGATGAAAGGCTGACATGACAGCCAGGTGTACCTTGACCGAACTCATGGATAACTTGGATGTCTTCAGATCCAGCAAGTAATCTAAAACGATGGAAAGAGGAACTGATTCCAGGTGGACGAAGCAACAATCACACCAATGGACAAATCTCTTCTATTTCTGCAGGTAAGAAGTGCAGATTGATGTTTCTCTACTGTTTAATAACACCATGTAGCATGAAACCTCTAAACCCAGAGGCACAGAACTGCCAGGTTGGGGTGAAGCACATGAGCCACATCCTAAGATGGGAGATGAAGAATAGTCAAGGAGCCTGATCAACAGCTGGATACAGAGTTGAAGCAGATACGGGTACCAAGCCTATCTCAGGTTGGTAGGTACTATGAGGCTAACTCTGGCCTTGTCCTGCCTGATCTTATTCGGCACCCTTAGAATTAAGGGAGTTGGGGGAAAGGCATATACCAGACTCCTTCCACAGTAGAAGGAAGGTATCCCCCAGTGAGGACACTTCCCGTTTTCAGAGGTGGTGAAAATATCGTTCTATTTCAGTCCCCATCTCTGGAACATGCTGTGGAGCAGTGTTTCTCAACCTTTTAAGTAGCAAGTACCCCCTAACTTCTGAAAATTTTAATAAGTACCCCAACACTCAATTTTCCACAGGATTTTATATTTACAGACTAATGTGAGTCATAAGTTGGAAGAAGGGCTGAGTATATAAGGCCGTGATATGACTGTCAGATCTAGTGTGGGTAGAGTTACCACCGTTACACCAAGGTGCACAATTCAAGTATGTACCTGTGCTAGAGGGGATGTTGGCCTTTGAGCCTAGATGGTTTTGAGCAGCATGTCAATGCTGGGAAATATAAAGTGCCACGCCAAATTTTTTGCCATAGATTTGAGAGGAGGAAGGGGGGAGAGAGACAGAAAAAGAGGGTAACTGGTGAAATCTGGGGCTGTCATAGCTGACAATTTCACTGCTCAGCTAGCACAATGAAATTGACAAGTTTTCTGGGCACTGGGCTTTGAGCCAGGGAGGGGGGCTGCTGCCTGGCTGCCAACCTGGGAGGTGGACGACTGCCATCCAATCTGAGCTGGGGCAGAGGTGGTTTCCATGCCGGCTAGGGTCCAGGGATGTGGGCAGGCGGCTGCTGCCCATCTTCAAGCCAGGGCGCTGGAGGCTGTCCCTTGGCTTGGAGTCAGGACACGGGTGGCTGCCATACATCTGCGAGCCCAGCTCGCAAGATGCAGGAGGCTGCCACTGGACTCCCACCTGGGAGCTGGGATGCAGCAGAAAGCAGGGGGCTGCTGCCCGCCTTCCCCAGAAGCTGGGGGCTGCCATCCGCCTCCCCTTCACTCTGTTTTCCCCACGTACCCCTGGGGGTATGCGTACCACAGGTTGTGAAACTATGCTGTGGAGAACCTGACTGCCCACTCCCTAACTGCCTGACTGCCGCATCCTGACTGCCGCATCCATAGTCATGCGAGAAGTATCTGCTGAGGGCATTGGTTGTGGTGTTCTAGATGACTGGAAATCTGTTATGTGGTTGGTTGTACACCAGTTCCAGAGATTTACAGCTTCGGTGCACAAGGAAGAGGATCTTGCTCCTCTGTGCTTGTTGATTGACAACATCTCCTGTGTGTTTTAAATCACAACTTTGAGTGTTACCCTGATGAGGGGCAGAAAATGGAAGCAAGTGTTCCTGACTGTCTTCAGCACCAACAGGTTGATGTGGAACCTGGTTTTGTGGTCTAACCTGAACCATGAAAGTATTGAGGTAGGCTCCCCATCCTAACAGAGATGCATTGGTTGTTTCAGTTACCGATAGGTTTGGATGACAGAAAGGGATACCTACATAGATGTAGAATTGCTCATTCAACAAATTTAGAGTTCTTTATGTGCAAGGGGACCGTCACTCACCTATTCAAGGTGTCCCTGGTTAGTGAACAGGCAGTACTTAGCTAACCTTAGAAGCTGCAGAGGTATAGACTTGCATGATTGGTTTCAAAGATGAAAGCTGCCAGACAGCCCATGAGTTGAAGACAGGTCCTCATTGTGGTCTGTGAGCTTCCCTGAATTGTCCCCCCCAGTTCTGAGTGGAATGTTTCAGTGCTGATGGCAGGGTTGAGCTCAATGGTAACCTGTGCTTATCCTCCTTGCTGGTAAAGGGTATGGGTACCCTGTCGGAGCTGTGCTTCTTTTCTTTGGAGCTCCAGGGCTTTATGGGCCCACCAGTACCAGTGGAAGAGTCCTTAGCCTCAACAGTACCCAGTTTTATTTTTGGAGCTGGTTTCTTAGAGCCCTGCACTCATCTTTTCAGGTGTCTTTCAGTGTGCTCCAAAGACTTCCCATCCTTAGGGGAAGCTTACCCTGACATTGACAGAGTGTTGGATCTGTCTGGGGACTGACATACCAGGGTGGGTCTCCTGACCTGGCTCAGATGGTTGTGGCAGGGAATGTTCCATAGCCAACAGTTTAACTTTATCTCCCTGGTCTTCCTAGCCCTGGACTTCAGGGCCAAACACAAGGAACGCTTCTGGAAGATGAGACTCTCGCAGGCAGTGTACACATTTGGAGTGCCTGCTGCTTATCAGTATAGCCTCTTGGAAAGAGAGGCAGAGTTTGAAGCCTCGCAAATGAGGCATACCCTATCAGGAGAAGACAAGTCTCCCAGGGGAAAAGAGAGGGAAAAACTGCTCTCACCCAAAACTAACAAACTATACTCAATACAATAACCTACAACTGTAAACTAACTTTGAGGAAAAGAGAAAAGGCCAAAGTATGCTCTAGCCAGATACAGTAATGTTCTAACTCGGGGTAAGGCGGCAGAGAAGGAGCTGAGTGCAGTTTGCCTGAGCACCCCTATCTAGCCTTGATGTCTGCCACAAGGAGGCATAAGGTTCATGCATGGACCGAACAGACACTGCTAGCTAGAAATCTCTAATCAAGGGCTTGAGAGAGAGGAGCATGCACACCTGACAGAGCATCCATAGGGACACTACTCAAAGAAGAAATAAGACTTAAAAAAGTGCAAAAGTTCTTACCAGTTAAATTCAGACCTTTAAAATCCCTTGTTTCATTAACTTACAAAAAGTTCTCCACTGGCAGGAGACCATTCATGAGAAATAGGAGTCAGAAAAGGGATTTGTTTGTTTTATTTATTTAACTCTATGGATACTGGACAGGGCTGGGGAGTCAAAATTAAGCTCACCACGGAAAGAAAGTTACACTGATAACTATATCATCACATTGCCATTGCTTCATAATGTAAATTTCCTCTCCCTTTCAACTCTTAAACATGTCTTAAAGGATGTTATTCCTCATTTTAAAGTAAAATAAAACAAAGAAAGGTGGCTAATGTTTTTTCTTTCCAAAGAGTTGCCTTTTGCTGATATTTTATTCATTTCAAAACGAAGTATTTATGATCCATTCTAATTTGCACATATTCTCATTTTATGAATACAGCAATTTTCCTTTTGCAGAGCCATAAATAACATGGTTTCTCTTATGTCAAATAACATTTAATAGCCCTTAGCTGCAACTTGTGACTGTTACAAAATGTGCTCAGGATGAGTCATCTTCATTCACATATTCTGCGGTGGAAAGAATTCATGAATGGACGATCTGCTGTAATTCACTTCTACGAAGAGAACCCATTCATACATTTCAAACCTAGTTTTATGAATCACTCTAATGTAGCTGATAATTTCACTTTAAAAGAAGAAAATTTTGGCTTAAGGAAGGTTTCACAAAAGTCCATAAACACTACTATCAAAATGGCTATATAGATTTACAAGAATTCTTCCCTTTTCAAATATACATATTTCAGTATAACAAACTGACAAACTAATACAGAAGTCCTGCTATATAATTAACAAACAAGAAAATAAGTTGTCTCTGGAAAGCAGATTCTCTGGGGATGGTATTGTTAGTCTTTCCCCAACAAGTTGATGGTTTAAACTGAGCTCAAGTCAGTGGTGACCAGAGGTCATTACTATCTGGTGACTGTTTGATAGGCAAAGTGAGTAATTTTTAAATAAATATACAGAGAGCTGATCCCTAATATCTAGGTACTTGTTTTAAACAACTTATTTCTTAAATAAACCTATCTAACAATGGGTTGCAACTAAGAACCCATGGCTGTTATCTGCAGAAATGTTAGTCATGCTATCATTTTTCAGGAATAAAAAGATGAATATAAAAAACCTGGAGAAAAGCTAACAAATATATTTTATCTTGTCTTGAAGCTCATTAGTGCTCTGATGAATCATCAAAGGGATGGAATTACCAAGGTAGGGCCCTTCAATTAAGAGTGTTCTGCTGCCATCCTCGGAGATTTCAAACCCAGGAAATGATCACAAGAACCTTTTGTCCAATCTTAACTCCATGAAAAATGCATTTACTGAAATTACTTCTCATGTAATGTAGTTCCAGATAATCCAGGGCTTTCCAGGTCACCAGCCTAAATTACATTTGGAAACAACCTATAAGTCAGTACAGAGACTCGAGTACAAATGTACGTATATAGTAGCTTACCTCACACAAGGAATGGGCACACATTTTTCATCAGTTTGTGCTCCAGGGTAGATTCAAGGATATTCCTAAAAACATCCACCCTGCCACACCCTTTCCTCTGGGAGGAGATTCACTCAAATCTGTTTTAAATTTAATTAGTGTTTTTTACCCTCATCTAGTATAGCATCCCAAGTCAAGAGAGCATTCATTTGAAATAAAAACCAACAATGAAAACATGCCATGGTCCCTAAGGTACACCACAAGAAAATGCAATTATTATAATTATTACATACACAAATAACATATGGTGACTTCACTAGATGGTGCAGATCAAGTTGTGCCTTGAAATCCAGAGTCTGGCCTCTTTGGAATAGCAACAAGGCATTAAGAACCGATTCATGGTGATTTGCTAAATCCTCCCTGCAGGACGATGGTATCTCTATTTCTATTCCATGGAGGGAGGGTTACCTCAGCTCCTCCAGGAACTAGAAACAAAGGGGGGTGATTATTGAAGTCGGAGATTGTAAACAGATTCAGAGAAGTATCACCCTTGGAGTGGTTTGCATATACTGGTTCAAGCAGGTATCAGAGGCCCAGGAAAACAAAGAAAGAGCTCTCGGTATAAAAAGCTGAGTTTTAACAGCCTTCCTTCTGATCATAGAGTTGGAAGGGACCTCAGGAGGTCATCTAGTCCAACCCCCTGCTCAGAGCAGGACTAACCTCAGCTAAATAATTCCAGTGAGGGTTTTGTCAAGCCGCAGCTTAAAAACCTCTAAAGAGGGAGATTCCACCACCTCCCTAGGTAACCCATTCCAGTGCTTCACCACCCTCCTACTGAAAAACTTTTTCCTAATGTCCAACCTAGACCTTCCCCCCCTGCAACTTGAGACTGGACACAATACTCCAAATGCGGCCTCACCAATGCCAAATAGAGGGGAATGATCACTTCCCGTGATCTGCTGGCAATGCTCCTACTAATGCAGCCCCATATGCCATTAGCCTTCTTGGCAACCAGGGCACACTGCTGACTCATATCCAGCTTCTTATCCACTGTTACCCCCAGGTCCTTTTCTGCAGAACTGCTGCCTAGCTTGTTGGTCCCCAGTCTGTAGATGTGCATGGGATTCTTCCATCCTAAGTGCAGGACTCTGCACTTGTCCTTGTTGAACCTCATCAGATTTCTTTTGGCCCAATCCTCCAGTTTGTTTAGGTCCTTCTGTATCCTAACCCTATCTTCCAGGGTATCTACCACTCCCCCCAGCTTAGTGTCATCTGCAAACCTGTTGAGGGTGCAATCTACCCCATCCTCCAGATCATGGATGGATGATGTCCAGCAAAGAGACATGACCTTTTGTCCAAAGGAGGGCCCCCATCCTTCCTGAACGGTTGGGAAGGACTTTGACTTGCCAGGGCACCATAGGACTGATGAGCAACTTCTGGTATGTTTAATACGTGTGTAGATTTGTTTACTGGGTTTTTGTATTTTTTCTGTATTCTTTTGTCCTTAAAGAAATGTATCCTGCTTAAGAAGGCTGTCTGATCACTGATAAAGACACTATCATTGTTCTTGGAGAGAAACTAAGGAGCATGGGCTGGATGTTTGTCAGACCCGCTTGGGATAAGCACACTAAAATCAGGGGGCTTAAGCCTAAAACCTTAGTCAGAAGGGAGAGGGATGCAGGTCCCTGCTCAGACAGGTGGAGGCTAAAGACCTGAGCAGGCATTTCTTGAGCAGCCCACAAAGGGGAATTAAAGAGACAGCTACCATGAAATTGTCACCATTTCCTCAAACTATCAGAAATCATAAAATATATTCCATAAAACATGACAACAAAAAACACCTGCCTAACACTGAGAAAGGAGAGAACTGGCATCATGCTAGGTAGCAACCTGCCACTGGATCAGGAATGGTTCATAATGACAAATGGCCAAACATTGTGTAACACACTTTAGGGTGGTCACACCCTCCTCTAGCAGATGACGGGTTTGTCTTTTTTTGCTTAACATACATGTTGGCAACAACTGTATAGCTTGTCATGCTAATAAAGTCTCACTGAACTGAGTTGTAACTCCAGGTGGTATACTGGAATGGAACCTGTCCCCTTTTTTCCTTAAAGACTTCCTATTTAATTGGAGCTGGATTTATAGGCAGCTTCAGGAAGCCCATGCAAAGCTTAATATTTTCTCCTCAGATTCCCTATTCAGATATATCATCTTGCAAGCACGTTTGCTTAACTACAGTAACACAAGGGGCCTTGTACACACTACCACTTATGCAGATATAATTTATGCCACTCAGGAGTGTGAATAAGCCACCCCCAGAGGGACATAAGTTACACCAGCCTGAGCACTGGGGTGGACAGCGCTTTGTTGGTGGGAGAGATTCTTGCAGAGGTGGCTTTATTATGTCAACAGGAGAGCTTTCTCCAGTCAGCAAAGAGCGTCTTCACCAGATGTGCTACAGCAGTAGATGTGCCTCTGTAGTTCTTCTAATATAGACTAGCCCGTAGTCTAGCTGGACCACATTGTTGATGAGAAAGAATTATGAATGGAGATAAGTAGAAGTTTAAAGTTTGATTACGTGTACATTTTACAAATGATTAGAATAACAGTAGTTCAGCAGCCATCAGTTTTCACATTTAAGTTTTTAATTGACTTTACCCAATTTCAATTTAATTACGTCTTATGAAAATATCCTGGCTGGCACCAAAGTCAGATTTGAATCTTTCTATAATTTGACAATGCATATGCATTGTCACATATCTGCACTATTTTCTCTATTTATGCACTATTATTATTATTATGCACTATTTATGCCTGCTGAAATTAAATTTGTTAGTCTTTAAAGTGCTACAGAACTCTTGTTGTTTTTACTATTTTCTCTAGCTCTCAAACAATTTTCTCTTTTATGCTAGACGACCCTTTTCTGTTTACAGGACTTTACTCCCAAAAGACAGGTAGCAGAGATGACAAATACTAGCAAACCACCACACTGATAATTATAAATCTGGTGTGTATGCTTAGAACACTGAAAGTGCTCAAGCATCCTCAATCCTTTTCTTTAAGCAATCCCCTTTTATGTTTAACTTTACTTTTATTCCTCAGTTCTTGCAATTAGGTATGTTATTTGTAGTGCACTGAAAGCACTATAAAACGTGAAGCAACAAATTTCCGTGACTCATGAGCTTCTGATCTAACACAAACTACAGAGGACAACACAGACACAGAGCTCTTTGTGATCAGCAGATGGATTTATCACATTTAAATAAATAGGGTGGTGAATTAAGACAGACTGCATAAAAGCATGTTTTGAGGGGGATTAATAAGGAGAAGGAAGGTGCTTGCTGCAAATTATTAGGAATGGCATTTTGAATACAGGGGTAGCATGGAAGAAAGTACTTGGCAGCACTTAACTTTCCTCTAGTTGGATTTAGAATGTCTGAATAAATCTCAGGGAGATAGATTTGGAGCTTATGATGCTGTTACAAGCATTTGAGAAATATATTATGTGCCCACATAATTTATTACATGCTTGCACAATTTATCATGTGGCTATTACTTTCAAATATATGAGGTGTGTGTGTGTGCGCGCGCACGTGTGTATGCATGCACACACGTTACTAGTGTAGATAACATTCCCTCCTTTATAAAAAGAACTTAACAGAAAAAGCATAACTAAAAACTTTACAGAGGTGGCTACAGCAACTTTCATGCAGGCAGAAAAAAAAGTCTACAGACAATGAAGTAGAATAAAAAAAGAAAAGTGACACTTGTGAACAGAAAAGGTTTTAGCAGGTATTCTAGTGAACTAGCTAGCGAGGAGAGGACAGAAAAGAAGCAGTAATGAAGAAAAGGGAAGGTGAGTGGCGTTTACTATAAACCATGGACTAAAGAAAGGAAATGATTCAGTAGCTTTTAAGGGTTTGTGTACACGAGGAAGTCAGTATGCAGTAAGCACACTAGTGACTCTGTAGTTACTCCCTGTATGGACTCTTACTGTGCATGAAAGTGTGCTTGGGTGGCTCTGAATACACTTCCAAAGTGCATTAAGCTAATGAGCACAAAGGAACTCTTAAGCGTGCAGTAAGAGTGTCCTGGAGTTAGTGCAGAGTAGCTACTGTGTGCCAGCTCCTGCAGGCTTTTTTCCCATGTAGCCAAGCCCTGAGGGACACGGGAAAAAATTCCAGATCGATTTTTGAAACTTTCTACCAAATTTTTCAAATTATGGATAGAATAAATTGGTCTGTCTTACTAACAACATCTCAGTATTAAAAGTTTGGCTCAGTCATTTAGATTTTATTTTATTTATTGAAACAACAATTTAAAATAAAGAATCTAACCTGCATGTCGATGTTTCCCCAAATCAAACCTGCTTGGTATTGTCATATCTTAAACTTTAATGTCACCCAATGGCTGAAAATAAAGGTTTAATACTTTATCTGGGAGTGCACTTATGATAACTAGGAACAATGATCAATCACAACCCAGACTTGGGGCTTAGCGCACGCAAGAATCAGAAGTTGAAACCAAATCACAATAGACTGCCATCCATCCAGAGAGTGGGATGGGGACAGGTTATGAAAATTTGAGGATTAAATCACTCATTTGACAACTACTATTGTCACAGATTACAGCGATATTTTTACAGAGAAGATAATATTTTTGCATGTAATCTTGATAGATGACATTTACCAGACAACCGTTAACACTTTAAGGTTATTATGCATGAAAAATAAGTATCTGTTCATCTTGGATTCAGTTTCTGATCTAGTATGCTGATAATTTAAAATTACAATTCAAAATATTGAGTTGTTACACTGATAAATTCAATACCGTCAACAAAAATAATGAATGTTTAGTCTTATGTTCACTATATTTTATTCACTTTTGCCTATATGTCAAGGTATAAAAGTACTATGTTCTCCACAGAAATTACTACAGAAGTAATTACTACACTGAGATGTTTGAAATAAATCCCACAAAACTGACAGTTGCAAAGTTGACTGATTTGTGGTTCAGAAAAAAAAAATACATTGTTAAACAAATTTCTGAAAAGGTTCACATCCTCTTTAGGGTCATGTTAGAATCTTTAATTTAAATCTGATTATAACACACTTCTGAAATATAGTTTAGTTTCCAAACATTCTGTAGAATCATGGAATCTAATAATGAAAGGGAAAATAGTTTTCATTGCCTGTTAACTTACTTCTTTTCAGATTTTTTAACACTCCAGACAGCTAAAATACAATTTTCCCCAGCCAGCAGATGGAGACAGAATAACTAAGTTTTTTGATAGCACCATCCTCCCCTTATATAAAGGATTTGTCAGCCCATATAAAGAACTCAGTTGAAACTTTAAAAGCAACACTAGAAAAACACAAAGCTGGGGATAATTACAAAACAAATCTATAGCATTAAACAAATTATTTCAGGGAGAGACTCTAGACTGGTATACAAGATCTTGAAGAAAGGAAATTAACAGGTAAGGATAATTTTCCGCTTTTCTCTTCATCCTTCTATATTAATCCATATGCTTTTGACCTCCCACAGTAATACAAGAAATGCAGCATTTAGGATAGATTAATATTTTACAGTTGCCTGCATGACCGGTAAAAGCTGCATCCAATTATGTTTGCAGATAGCAACATACAACAAACTTAGTTCTTGGCCAAGGTGTACATGAACTAAAAGTGATGATGTCTCATCTGGGCAATAAGCTCAGGTATTGCAGGATCTTACTGAAGATTTGCGAGTTATTCTGTATGAATAGCATTTGGAAAGGAGGGGGGAAAGGTGGGGGGAAAAGAAGAGGCATCTGTCCTCTTCCCAAAGAAGACCCTGAGTCTTTTTTATTAGTAAGTAACTGCTGAAACTTTTTAAATTCATCCAAGACATGAATTTTCAGCTGCCAGTCTGACTTTAGAGTAATCTTTTTTTAGACTGCTGATTCAAGCCCAAGGAACCTTTTAGCTATCCAAGAATTTATATAGTGATGAACAGTAGTATCTAAATAAGGGTACCTAATAAATACCACCAACCTTTAGAACTGAGACCAAGACAATAGAGCAAAAAGACATCCTGATAAAATAGAATGTGGTGTCACTAAAGAAAGAGACCAAGGTAGGATGAGGTCTTGGCTATGTACGACTACTCATTTCTGGCAGCCAGAGATTTGCTCAATTTTTGTGGCCATCTAATAGATCTTAGATAACGTGACCTGAGTAGAAGACCGAACACCCTCTTTAGGTTCCAAGGAGACGCTAGTTCCCTTATTCACTTTGCAGAAAGATGTTTCCCCTCTTCAATTCTCCATGAAAGTTTCTGCATCTTCTCTCAGTATCAGATAGAGCAACTTTAGCAATATGTGCAGTGCTAATCTTTTTTCAAGGAGACATTACTGTCCAACAACCATATCTTCACAGGTTGGTACATGGGAAGAGCTTAGAAGGCCTTGTAAGAAATAGAAAATAACATCTCAGAAAACTGGTTCTGCTGGTTTTAACCCCTCCACTGTTAGAATCTGGAAAGCAGAAAAACCTTCTTAATCCTCCTTATTCAATCGAGGATCTGAAATCCTGGCTATTCCCTGGATTGCCTCTTGTGACACTTCCCAGGGGTACCTAGGATTGTGAGGAGCCTTGCTACCATCTGCCCTTAGCATGAGGAAGCCTTATCTGCCTCCACAGGCAACAAAAACAATCCCCTCTAGGCCTACGCAGGCCCCAATCTCTCTCTTTATGTTAGCAACAGGCATACACCAACCCACAAATGTCTCCCTGGAGTTCCAATGGCATTGTCAGTACTCACAGATTTGCTGCTTCCAAAGAGGCATATTATCTGTACATGCATTTCACAATGATCATGATGACCAGTGGGCTCTTGGCAGAGACATCACATGTCACTTTTTAGGTGAATGATTGTGCATATATCCAACCCAAAAAATCCCTGTAAAATCCATGTGAGGCAATCATCCTCGACTTCGAGGGATCACTGAGGCTGACTTTAGGAGATGTAGCATTCTTTTTGTGCTTTGTCTCCTTCCCATGGTATATTGTTCTGCTACAAGTATCTCTCTAGTAGTGACTAAACTGGACTAACAAATGAAAATGCTGATGAGAATGATCCTTTTGACAACCTACACTGCCCCGTATTGCTGAGGAAGCTAGAGTGACCTGATGTTCAGGCATGCTGCTGCCAGAATAGTGCTGTATGGTGAGCTTTCTTGTGCTTCTTTATTGGGGAGCAAGGAGAAGAGCTGGAGAAGTACTGGTAGCTTTTTGCATCTGCAGTGCTCTGAACAGGATGGGTCTCACTTGGAGGTGCATGGAGGGGGCTCTGCCTATATCTGCATGTCATATTGCAAGTGCCGCCACCACTTGGCTGGAGCAAGTTGGATCTGGGTTGGGTGCCTGATGGGCTTATTAATGAAAATGTAAAAAATTTTGGGGAGAAAAGATCTTTTTTCAGAGGCAGTCTCCCTACCTGAGGATGGCGGGTGGGAGAGGCCTGTGGATAGTAATCTTTCCTTCTTCCCCAAAACACTTCCTTTCCTCACAATCTGCTCTTCCTCCTAAATTACTTAACAGATATTTTCTCTTTCTGATGTTTGGTAATTTAGTTTAATTTCTTGATAATGCAAGACTGTTCCCAATAGAATATTTGGTAGCATTACTCCAGTCTTGTTTTAAACATGTCACGTGAAGATGCTTTCACCACTTTCCTTAGGAAATCATTCCATGGGTCCATAGATCACACTGTCCGAAAGTCTCCCCTCGGACGGGAGCCTAAACATTCCCTTTTAAATTTCATCCCATTACTTTTATTGTAGTTATCCTATTACACCTACTCCTGTCCTAATTACATTCCCCTTTATTATGACAAATAATTTCTCCCTTCTTCATGTCTAAATACTTGTAGACTTATTTATGTATATAAAATAAGTAAAAATAACAATGAAAAAAGTTTTTGTGTAATGAAAACAAAGAATTATAGCAAACATTTTCCTACAGAATGATGTACATCTTATGACTCATATAACAACATAACATGCTCTTGTTATGTAAGAGAAAGAACTGGAATAAAGGGCATATGGAGAGGACATCATGTCTGATATATGAAGTCAGAAGCTGACAGAAATATATTTCAACAACTGGGAAGCATTCAACCATGACAGCATTCTCTGAAAAGCTTCCAGCTCCATGCGCAGGGTCAGTTAGACAGGCAGAGCTGCAGGGTCTCAACAGGTGGATGAGACGATGCTGCTGGGAGGAGGGATTTAGATTAATAGGAACTAAGGAACTTTTAAGGAAAGGAGGTGCCTATATGGGAAGGATGGGCTCCACTTAAACCAAAATGGAACCAGACTAGTGGCATGTAAAATTAAAAAGGCAGTAAAGGAGTTTTTAAACTAAGGGATGGGGGAAAGCAAATAGGTACAAGGAGCACAGGGTTCAGACAGAACAGTCCTTAAAGGAGGATCTATTAATGGGGATACTCTATATCCTAGTAAAAGGGAGAGGATAGAAATTTATAAAATACAAGTTTGGAGCCGAAGAGAAACAATCAAAGGAAAAAGAGTCCCATTCAATTATATCACATGAGGAGAGACAACTAAATACTGACAACTTTTATAAGTGTTTGCATACATATTCTAGAAGTCTAAATACTAAGATCAATGAACTTAACTTCATTGTGGATACTGATTTAACAGGCAACACAGAAACTTGGTGGAATGATGATAATCAATGGAACATGGTAATAACAGGGTATAAAATACACAGGAATGACAGAGAAGTTTGTGCTTCTGGGGGAGTTGCACTATATATGGAAGAAAGCATAGTCAAATATAGTAACATCTTAAATGAATCAAACTGTACCATAGAATGCCAATGATAGAAATCCCATGCGTGAACAATAACAGTATAGAAGTAGAAATATACTACTGACCACCTGACTAGGACGATGATGCGAACTGCTCTGGGTGATCAGAGAGTCTACAAAAATAGATATCCCAATAATAATGGGGGATTTGAACTACCCCCATATTAACTGGGTATATGCCACCTCAGGACAGGATGCAGAGATAAAATTTCTAGGCATTATTAATGACTGCTTCTTGGAGCAGCTAGTCTTGGAACCCACAAGGGAAGAAGCAATCCCTGATTTAGACCTAAATGGACTATAGGATCGGTCCAAGGGCTGAATGAAGCTGAACCTCTTGGTAATAGCAACCATAACATAGTTAATTTTAACATCCCTGTAGAGAGGAAAATAACAAAGAAACCCTCCACAGTACCATTTAATTTCAAGAAGGGGAACTACACAAAAATAAGGAATCTAGTTAAAGGGAAATTAAAAAGAACAACCACCAAAGTGAAATGCCTGTAAACTGCATGGAAACTACTTAAACACACCATAATAGAGGCTCAAACTAAATGTATACCCCAAATAAAACAAATATCAAAACAGTAAGAGGATCAAAAATGTCACCACAGCTAACCAACAGAGTAAAAGAGGAAGTTAGAAGCAAAAAGGCATCCTTTAAAAATTGGAAACTTTAAAATACTTCTGAGTTAAATAAAATGGAGGATAAACTCTGGCAACTCAATTGTAAACATAAAATTATTCAGGTCAAAAAAAGAATTTGAAGAGCAACTAGAAAAGCAACTAGAAAAAATTAACAGCAATTTTTTTTTAAAAGTACATCAGAAGCAGAAAGCCTGCCAAAAAATCAATGGGGCCAGTGGACAATCAAGGTACTAAAGGAGCACCCAAAGAAGACAAGGCCATTGCAGAGAAATTAAATGAGTTCTTTGCATGGGCCTTCGCTGCAGAGGATGTGAGGGAGATTCCCATATCGCAGCCATTCTTTTTAGATGACAAATCTAAGGAACTATTCTCAGACTGCAGTGTCAATAGAGGAGGTTTTGGAACAAATTGATAAATTAATAGTAATAAATCACCAGGACCAGATGGTATTCACCCAAGAATTCTGAATGAACTCAAATATGAAATTGCAGAACTGCTAACAGTGGTATGTAATCTATTGCTTAAATCAGCCTCTGTAACAGATGAGTGGAGAATAGCTCATGTAAAACCAATTTTTAAAAAAGGCTCCACAGACAATCACAAGCTGATAAGCCTAACTTCACTATCAGGCAAACAGGTCGAAACTATAGTAAAGAACAAAATTAATAAACACATAAATTAACACGATATGTTGGGAAAGAATCAATATGACTTTTGTAAAGGGAAATCATTCATCACCAATCTATTAAAATCGTTTGAGGTCAACAAGCATGTGGACAAGGGTGATCCAGTTGATATAGTGTATCTGAACTTTCAGAAAGCCTTTGGCACACCAAATACTTTCAAGCAAAATAAGTAGTCATGGGATAAGAGGGAAGGTTCTTTCATGAATCAGTAACTGGTTCAAAGATAGGAAATAAAGCGTAGAAATAAATGGTCAGCTTTCACAATGGAAAGAGGTAAATAGCAGGGTCCCCCAGGGATTGGTACTGGGACCTGTCAACATATTCACAAATTATCTGGAAATGGGGTAAACAGTGAGATGGCAAAGTTTGCAGATGATACAAAATTACTCAAGACAGTGCAAAGCTGACTGCAGACTCACACAGAGATCTCACAAAACTGGATGATTGGGCAACAAAATAGCAGATGAAATTCAATGATAAGTGAAAAGTAATGCACATTGGAAAAAAATAATCCCAATTATATATTCAAAATGATGGGTTCTAAATTAGCTGTAACCACTCAAGAAACAGATCTTGGAGTCATCATGGCTAGTTCTCTGAAAACATCTGCTCAATGTGCAGCAGCAGTCAAAAAATCTAACAGAATGTTAGGAAACAATAGGAAAGTAACACAGAAAATATCATCATGCTACTGTATAAATCCATGGTATGCCCACACCTTGAATACTGTGTATAGTTCTGGCCGCCCTATCTAAAAATAGATTAGAAATGGAAAAGGTGCACAGAAGGGCAACAAAAATGATTAGGGGTATGGAACATTTTCCAAATGAGGAGAGATTTCAAAGACTGGGACTGTTCATCTTAGAAAAGAGACAACTAAGGGGTGATATGATAGAGGTCTATAAAATCATGAATGGTGTGAAGAAAGTGAATAAGGAAGTGTTATTTACCCCTTCACATAACACAAAACCTAGGGGTCGCCTAATGAAATTAATAGGCAGCAAGTTTACAACAAACATAAAGAAGTACTTCTTCACACAATGCATAGTCAACCTGTGGAACTCATTGACTGGGGACATTGTGATGGCCATAAATATAACTGGGTTACAAAAAACCTAAATAAGTTCACAGAGGATAGGTCCCTCAATGGCTATTAGCAAAGATGGTCAGGGATGCAACCCATGCTCTGGGTGCCCCTAAACCTTTGACTGCCAGAAGCTGGAACTGGACAATAGGATATGGATCACTCAATAACTGCCCTTTTCTGTTCATTTTCTGTAGGGCATCTGGGACTGGCTGCTATTGGAAGACAGGATACTGAGCTAGATGGACCATTGGCCTGACCCATTATGGCCATTCTTATGTTCTTATAATGTCAGTAAGGTACTTTTTCTCCAATGTGACATTCTACAAGTTAGAGCATGTTACCACTAGGGCTTGAGACTAAACTATTTTTTTTAAAGAAAAAAAGACTAGGGGTTTGGATGCACAAAAGGAGTTTTGTTCAACATCACAACTTTCAAGCACCTAGAAAACCACTGCAATTCACAAAGCCTGAGTGAGGCACCTAGGCTCCCTATATAACACACAGATGCCTAAGGATATGTCTACACTGCAAATAAAAACCCTTGGCTGCCCCATGCCAACTGATTTGGGATCCTGGGGCTCAGGCTGTGGGGCTGTTTAACTGCAGTGTAGACTTCCAGCCTCAGGCTACCTCTCCCACCTTAGGGTCCCAGCCCGAGCCCAGAAGTCTACACTGCAATTAAACAGCTCCACAGCCGCGCCCCACAAGTCTAAGTCAGCTGGCAGTGGCCAGCTGTGGGTGTCTAATTGTATGTAGATATACCCTTAGACTGCAATTCACAAAAGCCAGCATGCTGGGCAGGGAGCCACCAATCAAGCTAATGAAAGATGCCGATGAGAGGGGTGTGTGGTAAACCCTACCCTCTCATGGAGATAGGTACTTAAATCCAGGGTGCAGGGCAGCAGCTGTTGCACTCTGGATAAAATCACTGAGCAGGAACACTAGACCCTGAGTCTTCCACATCTTGGATGAGTGCTCTAACCACAAGGCTATAGAATCATTCCCATGCTTGTGCTCTTTCTCTCTGGCCCAAATTATTTTTTAATCATTTATCCAAAGTGCAACAGCTTCAACAGGAGAGATTGAGGGAACCCCATGAGAGTATCCCTCAGTCCAATGGGTTAGAGGTCCTTTTCAAATCTCTTCTCACCTCTAGGCAGAAGGGCATTTGAACTGAGGGAGTCCCACATCCAAGGAGAACACACTAACCATTGGGGTAAAAGTTCTGAGGATGGTCCTCCTCCACCATCCCCCAGGCTATTTTCTGTGAACTAACCCGAGGAGCCTGATCTGGTAGGCATGCTCAGAGGTTGTCTACAGGATCAGACTCTGCATGCAACTCTGGCCTGATCTACACTAGGAAATGAAGGCGGCTTAACTATGAAGCACAGGTGTGTGAAAAGTCCACACCCTCGAATGATGCAGTTAAACCGACCTAACCCGCCCCCGCTTCTCCCGAAGACAGCGCTAGGTCAATGTAACAAATCTCCTGTCATTCTAGCTACCGCCACTCAGGGAAGTGGAGCACCTACGTCAGCATAGGTAGTGTCTTCCATCAGCATAGGTAGTGTCTTCACTGAAGCACTACAGCAGCGCCGCTGTAGCATTTTAAGTGAAGACAAGTCCTTAGGCAACCAAACATCTATCTTCCTCTGGGTTGTGAATTACTTTGGGGGTTAGGCAGGAGATAGGCACCTGGATGCCTAAGGGAGATAGCAGTGTGTATGCTCAGAGGCAAAAACATAGGTGCCTAGGGAACTTTTACTGCAAAAATGTAGGCACCTACAGGGGTTAGTGGGAGTTCTGGTGCTTCACAGCGGTGCTGAAACTGGGACTTAGGTGCCTATAACAGGGACTTAGGCACCTAAATCCTTTGTTCATCCAGACCTAAGTTTCTACTATGATAGCAGCTGTGTTCTGCAGGTAAAGAGCAAGTGCCTCTTTAAGAAGTACGGTACTATACCATCCCTGCATTGGTGAACACAGGAAGACCAGAAGCAAAGAGGTCAGTCTAATACCAGAAATTACTGCTCTCACAACTGGGTGCCTATACATTCATGGACTACTGCGATAGTCACTGCTTCTTGGCCCTGCTTCTGTTACAGAGGGAACCTTTTAATAGTCTCCACAAGTGGAATGAAGATTTCATTTTTTTTTTTTAAATAAAGTTCCTTGCTATACTTTCTTCTCTACCTTAAAAATCCCTAGGATTAATTTTACAGTTACCTTCAATGGCTGGCAAACAAACGGTTTCCAGAGCCTGTAAGTAACTTTCAAAAAACGAATTACAGCTTTAAATTCTAACCTGAGATTTGTATGTAATAAATAAGCAAAACCAGAATTGTTGCTATGGCGCTTCTTTATCTGCATTGTAGACTTTACAGTAATTTCCTTTACAGAATTTGATTTCACGATACATATAAAAATGCATTGGTTATGGTAGTGAAAAAGAAAAACATCTACACACTAGAATTATCTGGAATCTTATGTAAAACTACTTTAAAACCATATCCTCATCAATCCTCTTCCTCTATCTTCGAAAACCATACAGTTACACAATGAAAGAATTTCTTACAATACCTTTTGTTTATACTGAAATAAAATGAGAATATCAAGGAAATATATTATAAACTTTACCTGTAATGCACTGAAACTGTCCATCTTCTCTTCTTATTGTAAAAGCCTCCCCTGGATTAACTTGCACCAGAATAACCTTAAAAATAAAAAGGTGTTTGAAACTGTTACATAGGAATGTGTCACATAACCCGGTGCATCCATCAGGCCAGCTTTCTTCCAGTTAATGTATACATTCCTTTCCACTGAACGCTGTTGCTATCTTCTTCACAGACAGAAATGCTTTAAGTTAACATAAAGGCACATACATGACTTAAATATAAATATTTATTGTAAAACATTTCAAAAGTTCAAAGATTAAATCAACAACTGGTTGAGGTAGTAACTTTACACAATTTACTTTCTGGATTGCTGGTGAAATTTAAAGAGGTACTTCATGTTAAATTATTCCAACTACAAATATGACCTATTAACTTGGACATTAATCAAAACATTATAGAAAGCTTCATAAAGAAGACTTATAATTCCTAATATTTGAATATTAATCATAACTGCTTGGCAAATTGCTTTCAGCATGAGGGAAATATTGTGCTATTTCCTTCCTTTCACAGTTCAAGTATGTTTATACTTTCATTAATAGATAAAGCATTATATAAATAATGACAGAGTAACAGCACCAGATGTGCAGCATCAACTGTATGTATATTTTTAATCATGAAAACTTGTTTACCCATCCTAATGTTGCAGAACCAACCGGCTTTTCTATCAACTGTATGTTACTTGATAACTGAAATAAACAGAGGAAGACTGATTTGAAACCTGCAACTTCTTCAGCCTTTCGTATTTTAATTATTAGTCCATCTTCCTGTATGGGAAAGGGTTTTATAATTACTAAAAAAACCTAATCAAAATTAAAAACAAACAAACAAAAAAGAACAGAGTGAGTATATTCCATGATTTCCTATTTGGACAGAATCTCTCTCTTGTTCAGTCTAGTTCAGACATTTGAGTCTGTTCAAACATGGTTTTTTGTTCTTTGTCTTGTGTAAACAAACTACAGTGCTATATATCTTAATACATATCATTCACTAGTGTGCCAGACATTAAAAATTAACATGGTAAGGAAAATAAATTGGGTTTGTGCTTTCTGGGTTTTTTTGTGGCTTTTTTATGATGTACTAAAGGCAGGAAAAAAATTTTAATGTTTTTTTCCTGCCTTTTTATTCACTTCAGAAATATCAAACCATGATTTACTGTTTTGCTGAACGATACCTTGGAGGACCAGAAATCGGAGAAAGAACTTTCTCAGCCTTCCACTGAAGAGGCAATGGTACTGAAACTTTCACAAAGATCTTAGCTCCCAACCGTTTGCTGGACATTTAAGTTAAGGAATAAGGTGTTAAAAAATTTTTTTAAACTGAAATTCCTTCCCAGCACAATTGCTAAAGGCTCATGTTCTTGGTACTTAAATTGTCATAGATAGACTATAAGGTCAGAAGGGACCATTATGATCATCTAGTCTGACCTCTTGCACAAGGCAGGCCACAGAACTTCACCCACCCATTCCTGTAATAAACCCCTAACCTAAGACTTAATTACTGAAGTTCTCAAATAATGATTTAAAGACTTCAAGGTACAGAGAATCCACCAGCAAGTGACCCGTGCTCCATGCTGCAGAGGAAAGCGAATCCTGCCAGCTTTCAAGCAGTGTAGAGTATTCCAAATAAGATAAAACAGACAAAGCCTGAATTTTTAACTTTAAAAAAAAATAAGAAAAAAATATTTAAAAACAATAAATAATTCTCCTCTCCCCAAAAAACTCCAAGAAAAAAACAGCCAGTCAGGTCAGCTTTTTAGACCTCACTGAGAAGAAAGAGGGTGGGGAAGAGCAAAAACATTTCTCTTCCCGTTTTGTTGATTACCTTTACAAATTAAACAAACAAAATAAAATTAAAATACAAATCACAGGTTTTATGGAGATTTAACAATGACTTTGATAGGAGTTGCTAGATGAAACTCAACACTTTTCAAAATCAGGCCACTTATTTCAATGTCTAAATACTGATTTGGCTTAAGCATCTCTTTTTTAAAAAAATCCCAGCGTATATTTTCACATATTATACAACTCTCCATTTGTCACTGGTGTTACCTGCAACTTTGAAAAACTCTCAGACTGATGGAACAAAATGGCTCCATTAAAAAAAAAAAAAAAAAAAAAAAAAAAAAAAAAAAAAGGAACATCATTTTATCAATGTGTGATAAATTAAATCTATGAATGTTTTTATATAAAATAAAAACAGCACACAGAATTCTAGAACATTTTTCATTAATATCTCTGACATTTTATATTTGAGATGGTGGGCCAAATTCTGCTCTCAGTTAATTCTACGGACTTATTCAAAATGTATATCTGTTCAACAGAGCAGAATTTGATCTGGAAAGAACAGGTTGGCATTAAGTGCCAGTCAGTAAAACATCTTGTGTATGTTGCTACACTTGTAAGAAAAAGAGTGGCAAGTGGAAGAAAATCCACTGAAGGGCTCATGCTGATCTACAATCACTGACATACACAAACAGAGTAATTTATTATTGTCTCCACTAAATTTTTTTGCAGTTAGTTTATAGATTTTAAAATTTTAACTTCAGGTTGTTTTTTTAAAACTGTTTATACATTTGTTTATAAATAATTTGAATTCCATAGTTTATTTTGTTTCATCCTCGTGAAGTCTTAGAGTCTACTCCATCCACAGCCACACCCCTTAACCTTTCCAGCTGCCTCCGACACTATTTTTTCATTCTTTGTATGGCCTATTCACCGTCACCTTTTGTGATAATACTATATTTGCCTCGTTCTTCACTTTCCTCCTATCTCTGTGACCACTCTTGCAAGGGTTGCTAACTCACTCTTCTTGTGTGTAGGCAGTACCAAAGAGTATCTTGGGATACTTTTTTCCATCTACACTTTATCGTTAGATAACCATATCTGCTCACTTGGATTTAACTACATCTCTATACAGATTAGATTTAAAAAAACAAAAACAAAAAACTAAGTTAAAAGGAAGTTATTTAGGTTGCAAAGTGAAGAACTCAAAAACTAAGAAATGCCACATTTACAGTTGACTGTGCAACCTTAGTTCTGTCCCTTTGTGTGTCCATATATACTGAGTGAGGCAGAAAAAATAGCACATTATCAAAGACTATCAAAATGCAGAAGGGGGCAGAACTAAAGTTGCATGGATGACAATAAATCTGTCATTTCCTAACTTCTGAAGACTTGATATAAACTGTTCTTTTAACAGTTTTTTTTTTTTTTTGGTATGTAAAACCCTAGGGCATTTTTCCTAAAAGGAAAAAGATAAAACAAATTCTATTATGTGTAACTGTCACCCTCCTTTGCCCTCCACAGACTTTGAACCCTGAACCTTCAGCCCTACTGTACAGACTTCTATTATTCAAGCTAAAGTACTAACAACATTAGTGGGCATCATGAGAAGACTGTTTTCTCAGACTGGGAAATGGGGTGCTGGGTTCAGTTAGTGGTTGGAGTGAGGAACTTAGCTTGATCTGTCTCTCTCTCCTCCAGCCATGGGAGTTGGGGGAGCACTGAGCTAGCCAGAATGTCTACACTAAAATTTTATAGCCAGACAGCCTGAGTCAGATGACATGGGCCAGCCACAGGTTTTTTATTGAAATGTAGACCCACTCTAAAGGTACATCTACATGGCAGCTGGGAAGCATAATTTCGAGCCCTGGTAGATGTACATGCACTAGTTTTTCCTGAGCTAAAGCCTAAGAACAGCAGAGGTGCCACAGATCAATAACCATTTTAGTTACCTAGAAAAAATATTTCAAATATTTGTTAACATTCAGAAGTTTACTTTGTGGTCCATTTACTATCCTCTCAGGGAACATAAGCTGTAACTAAGTGATAAAGGCCAGTTTCATAACAAGACTGAATCATACCATGTATTAAAAAGCTCATCTGGGTTTTTACTGAAATCACTGTTCAGACTCATGTAGCTGTTCAAGCCAAGTAAAAGAGTACTGAACACTAAGGCCCAAGGACCACATGGGTATCTAAGCTTCTCTCCTGCTACCCCAAAACCTGTTATGAAGCTTCTTTTCCATGTTAATCACCATTAGAATTTATATTTATAAGTGAAATCTGGATATCTATATAACTGCAGCAAATGAAGGTAAGATACATAAAATTGCAAAAATATTTCTTACTTTACCATTTCAATGTTAAAATCTCTTTTTATTGCAGATCAAATAGTATTAGAATAGTTATAGTGACCTAAAATCATTTGACAAAATTCTCTACGCTTTAGCTATCTAACAGAGGTGGCCAGACTGTGGCTCACGAGCTGCATGCTGCTCTTTTACAGTCAAAGTGTGGCTCACAGAGCCCACTATGCCCCTTCCCCAATTCTCTGCCTACCAGACTGGGATGGGGAGCTCGGAGCTTCTGCCCTGCAGCAGAGTGGTGGGGCTAGAGGATTCTTCCCAGTAGGGTGCGGAGCTTTGGGGGGAGGGCTCAATAAGTTTGGCCACCCCTCCTATATAGCTTTAACAATGTTTTACTTTTTTTAGAGCATCTTTCATCTGAGGATCTCAAATATTTAATTTAGACCCATTACACTCCTGTGAAATAGGCAAGTATTATCCCCATTTTGCATACAAAGAAATTAAGATAGTACTAGTGTGCAAAGAGAACACAGTGCTCAAAGTAACAGAGGAAGTCTATAGCAGAGTTTAGAATAGAAACTCAGGTCTCCTGACTCCTAGTCTTGCGTCTAAACTTCAAGATAATCTCTTTCTTCCTTGCCTGCCCTCTGTAGATCAGATCTGTGCTCCAACAGGGGCTGCATGGTTGTGGTGACACACATGCTAGAATGTCTAATCAGAGTGGGATCCAGCCACATACATGAGATTAAACGTTGAGACCTAAATTGAAAGGAAGTTTTAAACTAACAGTGAGCTGAATACTGTACTGAATTTAGATGCTGTGTCCCATCCTACATGAAGCAATATTTCATACCTACAAAATGCATTTATTGAATTTACTAGTCTCTAATTTTCTGTTCTCTATCAACATTCACCACAATATTGTCACAAATAAATTGATGATAGTGGGCATACATGCACAGTCCCGGTTAGGAAGGGTTCTCTCAGACTCTCTTAATAGCTTCCATGTCAAGGTTCTATGACCAGCGGTTCACTGTTCTCCATCTGATATTAAGCAGTGTCCCACACATATTTCACATATAATACACCCATTTTTAAAATTATAAATTCAAATATTCAAATTCTTTATCCATCACCATTCACCACAATAAATTACATAGTAATTATAATGTATGTGTAAATGAATGGTTTAATCAGATGTTCTGTGTCAGACTTCTGATCATGGGTTGAAGGGCAATGCAACAAGTCTGTCCCTCTACTGTGTTAATGTGCCTCAGCTGTAATTTTGAAGTAAAAATAATGGCAAATTACTTATCTATTAATCTGGTAACATGCAATTTTAGTTGACTATGCGTTTTAGTCAGGTGTTATTTGCAACCTCTCAACTTGGAGTACGAGTAGGCATAATTGCACTACCTTTAATCTAGTTTGCATGGGTAACAAAAACAGTGAAGTTGTGGAAGCAAAGGTTTCAGCACTTGCTAGCCTTTACCAGATATGCCTATCCATGCTACAATTACACCTTAATTTGTGATGTACATGTACCCTCAGTTTGGCCTCATTTCTCAACTCCCTCCTCTAACTCCTCAGCAGATTCCCTGCTTAGCTCTGTGTGTCAAATGAACAAATAAAGTGACACTTCGCTGCTCAATTCCCATTGCATACTTAGAAGAGAAGATGTGTTTCACTAACTCGTATTATGACACCTACTGAGTATCAAACTAGCCCCCATATGAATTAATGCCTAAGATGTGGAAAGAGCTTGACTCAATTTATCTCTGAGCCATGAGATTTCCAAGAAGAATATGCTGCCAAATTCACCTTCAGTTCTGATTTTGCTGACATCAACCTACTATAATAGTTAGAGGAAGAGAGAGTCCATCCATTTGGGGAATTTTACCTAGTTAAATTACAGAAAGGAAGGGACTTGAATAGTCAGGGTTGATTCAAAATGAGGCAGATAAATTTCGTATGAGTCAGACAACTGAGGACATACAGGCAGATATGTTTCGGATTGAAAGAGCATTAAAAATTCTTCTAGATTACTTAAACTCACTATGTATAGGGTCACCATTAGGAAAAAAAAAGGCACATGGGGGAAAGTTTACTTTCCTCAAAACCAGAATAAGGAGGAATTGGAAGCTTTGGGGACTTTTGGTATCTCCTTGATCTGTAATGGTGTTGTGATGGTTTTTTTTTGCCATTTGTTTTTTAAAGCAGGATCTGAATTATAACTCCAATTTGAAAGAGCACAGTAAATATTTCTTGGATGCTTAACCAAATTGGGAGATTAATGCTTTTTCCATATTAGGGGATCTAAAGAAATGGACCTGAGGGACAAAGTGGCCAAAGTAAAACACTGCTGCAAGTGAGAGATTGAAGCGGAAAAAGGAGAAACACACTGCAAGGGAGATCTGCCTATGTCAGGGGTGTTACCATCTTGACCAAATGGATTGTTCTGGTAAGAAAGGAGCTTTGGAGGCCAGAAGCTCATCCAAGTCTGCAGACAGGTTTAGAAGTGACCTAACTCAGCTTACAATGAATAAAGAGTACTAGAGACAGATGAAGAAAAATCTCTATATGAAGAGCCCTAATGAAAATATTTACTTTCTCTCATCCAGCATTGTTTTGTAGGTAGAATCGTATAATTGACAAACAATGGTGCTCATTCATGCCTTAAAATTCCCTTCAAAGGTTCTGTCTTGATGAGCAAAAAGGCTGTGGTTTTTCAAATGTGTTAGCTTAACACAACTGAAAAGTCCCATTAAGATGCCGGCTAACATATCTGTTAGCTTAGGAAAGCCTCTTAGCAAAAGATGATGGAAAAGCCCCGTTAAATCGACTGAGCTAACACAATTGAAAATCACACCTTTGTTGCCAGTTAAGACATACCCCAAAATGGACTACTTTACCTCAGTATCCACCATACCTACAGCAAGACACATACAGTATCCACCATATCTACAGCAGGACAGTTGCATTAACAAGCTGCTAGGCTCAGAACACCTTCAACTACTAAAAGAGAAAGAAAGCAGCATAAGATTGATGAAACCAAAGGGCTGTACATACACTTGAGCAGTTGAGGCAACTTTTTCTCAGATGCTCTTGGCCTCCTGGCCATTTAAGGGAAAAAATAGAATAAACCAGAATCACGGGTCATCTTTGTATAAAGTACTGTCTGTCAGCTAAAGAGGTGAAAACCCTGCAACTCACAGGAACTTAAGTGAGCAAGAAAGAATAAAATGTAGACTTTACTATGAAGCATCACATACCAAAAGTTGCTAATCCAGGCGTTGGTAGGGGAGAGGGGGAGGAAGAAGAGGGCAAGGGCGAAGAGAAGAGAAGTGAACAAATTGATTCACCATGTCACTCCAGTTTTATGGCAGCGTCATGTCATAGTTAAGATTGCACTGAAAGCAGAGATTAAACTTCTTTCTGGGGTTATTTAAAAAAAATGCAGACCTTACCTTCCACTGACATAAAACTGGAATCACAGTACTGAATCAAGCCTTTTTCTTCAGTAAAATATCTAAAATGTAAGGATTAGCTATTTAGCATAGGACACTTCATAGTAAAGCATATTTTCCTTTTTTTTGCTTCCCAGAGTACCCTGTGCAAGGGGAGCTCTCTGAATCAGACCCAAAGGATCAAAAACAAGAGTCTAGCCAGCCAAAAGAGTTGAAGACAGTTGATGAACTCTTGAAAACAACTAAGCCATCTACAATGACCAACTTTTTTTTTCTCCATCAGCTTGCAGAAAGATATATATCTACCACCTGTAAAGCTGCAGAGATATTTGAAAAAAGCCTATACAAAATAAAATTTAGAGGTTAACTCTGAGCAGTTTGAATTCAACTATATCAGGAAAAGTATCACAACAAATGGTCAAAAGCATTCAAATGTTCAAATAGTCAAAAGCAGTGAGACCCACAGTTAAGGCTACACCTGTAACCTTCCCCTTCCTATTGTGCACAGGCAGAAAAGCACTTCCTGGGCTCAGCAAGGTGCACTGAAGAGCGAGTTCCTTGCATATGGAGGTTAAACTGGAATCTTAATATTATTTGAATTTTGTTTTTATTAGGTTACTCTTATTTTGTAATAGATTTATTTTAAAAAGGGCAAAGTTGAAATATGATGACCATACTAAAGGCCTAACAACTTAAGACAACATAAACCAATATCAAGGGACACAACTATGATTTAGCCCAATTTTGTTTACAGGTTTGGTATTCATAGCAACATCTTCAAAATCCTTTACAATAGGCCATGTATCTAAAATACTAAGACAGAAAGTGATTATACAATTATTATACAATAAAAACCTATATATATTGACTTGTCTCTGCAGTTAAAAGCTTTAATAAAGTAGTCAGTGTCGATATAGAGTAACACATTTTAAAGATAGCTTAGACTTCTGAAGAGTCTATATTGTTGAGTTCCAACCAGCAACATTTCACTTTCAAAAACTGTGTCTTTATATTTACTGAGGTAGAAGACAAAATGAAAATCCAAAAGACAGTGAACATTTTTGCACTTGTATCAATTAAAGAGGACATCATAATTGCTGTCAGATCTCTGGTCTAACAGAGCCCTCCAAAATCAAAAGATCAGCAGCCTTTTGAAGAGAAAACTAATAGTTTGTGAATCCAGGCGCTAAATCTGAGTAAACTAAACACATCACTAATCCTTATTTCATGCCCTACAGTATTGCTCATAACACAAGTGTACATGTGAATAGTTGGCACCATCCCTGCTCTCTCCACAAACTAGCACCCTAAGTCATCATGAGAACAAGAAATCTTTAAGAGTTGTAATTTAGTTTTGGTGGATGAGGTATTTTCAAAGTAGAAATTATTTTTATATATGACAGGGAGAGAGAGGGAATGAGTCAGTTTTGGGATGTTCAGACATGACATGTCCTTATAAAATTGGCTAAATTCATTCTTAGAAATTTTTAATTTTTTGTTTTTAGGATCAAGTTACACCTTGGGATGAATTTTTACAGGCAAGTTATAAATCTGGAATGGAAAAGCTGATACACCTGTTACAATAAAAGGCACAGACAAAACAATGTGGTCTTTAATAGTAATGTGTAAACTCAAATTCTGGCATCATTATTAAAATTACTGGAATATGTGCTGTAGTAGGTATAGGGCAATAAAAATTACAGTATTTCTTACTTAAGGAAAGAAACCAGAAAATATTCTGTTTTATTGCATTAACTTTGCTTATGACTGAAGTCACAATGCTGTGAAGAAATATATTTTGCTGTAACCCAGCTCCATGGCATGAGATGCTCAAATGAAAGATACAATAAGGTAAGAGGTACAGTTACTGTATAACAGGACTGATCACAAATGGGAACAAATCACAGTGCTATTGAAAAGCAGAGCTCTATTTTTTTTTAAACAGGCTGACTAGCTGCAACTGCAAAAGGTAAAATGGATCAATATGTCTCTAGAGCTCTGAAACCACAATTTAAAAAGACAAGTCATGACCAATGTTTGCAAAAGCAGAAAAGAACGTTCCTCTTCTAGGCATTTTATTGCAAAAGTGGAGATAAGGGCTACATTATTTTTTTAATATGAAAGCCTCTAAATTAAGTATTTAATTAATACAGTTGCTGCATAACTGGCAAACAGCTGTCAACAGAAAAGAAAAGATGATGGAAAATATTTTGTATGTAAATTGCATCATCTTTTAATATACTAGTAAAACTGCATCAGTGTAAAAAATGGGATTCTACAGGGCTTTGTCTAAAAATGCTGCAAATGTAATTAGCTCAGCAATATTAATTAGAAGTATTTTAGGCAGACAGTGCAAATGTAAATTGATTTTAAAATAGTTTACAAATTAAAACACAGCTATAGCTAATGTGCTTAGTGATTCCAACTGTAAAGATTTTTAAAATGCTCCACTTATCCTGCTTAACGGGTGATATAGCCAATTCCTCTGTAAAATGCACATAGTGCATCTTTAATAGTCTTGTCTGTGATAAGATGAAATACCAGATTTGGTTTCTTTGTTTGATCTTGGGGAAAAAACATAATACAAACACACCTCCTTGCAAAGCCATGGTTTACACTCATAGTCATCAATGGCATGTATACATAACAAATAATTTTTCCCATTGTGAAAACCAACTAACAGCTCCAATCAAGATGTTAATTACTGACATGCTTAATCTAGTAAACCATTCAAAAGCCTTAGCACTTCACTTACTGTGGCTCGCATCCTTTTATTTCTCTCATTCAACTGGTGCTACCACAGTGACAAAGGGTGAAAGAAGATTCAACAGTCACCACTCCGGATGTTCCAATCTGTTCCATTCACTAAAAACTGAGGTTATCTTCATTGATGTGCCAGTCATTGGCCTCCTTCTATTTAACAGAGCAACCTAACCTAAACTCCATTCCTGACAGTATCTCCCTTTATCTCTTTCTATAGCCGTGCATCCATAAGGCATGTAGAAGCAGGATGTTAAAGGTATGACCAATTATCAGAATAGTCAGCAATACCTACCTCAAGCCTCGCTTCCTATCAAATTAGCCAATGTACAGTGAGCTTCCTGCTGTACACGAATGTATCATGTCACCATAGCAACTAAATCAACAAATAGCTGCAGCAGCATCTGCTTCTGGATCATATAACGTCAGTCAACAGAAGGTTAGGATTTAAGAGAGCAAAGCTTCCAAATATATTCCATTTTAGAGTCATATTTTTAATTTAGCCTTCTGATTCCGAGATAGACTCTGCTAGCTGGGAATGCACCAACTTCTGACTCTGCGTCTGGATATATGATGCAGTGGGTGGCTTCAGTTTGCAAACAAACGAACAGAAATAAAGCAGTTTATTAGAGGATGAGCTGCATGGCAGAAAATTAATCACTATCCAGCTGCTAAGCACTTCATCACACTATTCTCATATACTCTATATTTTTATGCATAATGTTAGATGTTTAATATTTTCTTTTGTCATTTTTCATTCCTTCAACTGTCTCCTAATTTTGCTTGAACATTTTTATTTATGTATGTTTATTTTAAATGCTATAATGTACAGAAACAGAGCTGCATATTTAAGAAATGTAATCAGGGTGGGAAAACACAGTGTCCCTCTTCTTCCGACACCTCTCTTTGTATTTCTCCCCACTTAAGTCTAGATCTTCTAAATTCAAATTAGCCATTACTGTCACTAACAAGATCCTGTCTCTGTCACCTTTGATCTCTATGGTAATTTGGGTCCACTGTCTCTCTGGCCTATTTACAGACATTTGGTTATGGTGATATCCTGATGCAGTATATTTGAACAAACTGATTCAAATAGCACATACACACGAAGCTGGATTTAAGATTTTTAACTCCAGGACTGTAAGTACTAGGGGGTCAAAATGTCTTCAAGAAGATGTCACAACCACCAGCTATCTGGGACATGATAATATTAGATTCAGACATTCTGATAATTTCCAAGTTTTTTATATTTCAGGCAATATTTTAATCATTAACTCCCTCAAAGCTGATAAATATGTAATGAATATTTATGAATCAGAAGACCAAGACTACGATAAGCTAAAACAAAACAAATAGCTTCACGGTTGTTTAATGTCAAGAGCTAGAAATATGGTATGAACTACACACAATTTCTTTTTAACTAAAAGTTGTCCAGGACAAAAGCTTCAGTACATCATGAATACTTTTTTTTAAATGCTCAGTTTTAGGATTTAAAGGGTCTGGCCTTCCATCCACATGCACAGAATTCAGCTTAAAAGGAAATTATTGGGTCAAAATTGGCCCATAGATTTTGGTTTAAAAAACAAAAACACAAGGGCATTTGTATGGTCCAATGAATATAAATCTGGACTGAGTCAAGAGACCAGAATTCTGTTGCCATCTCTCACTGACATGCTGTGTAATTTTGTGCATGTCACTTCACCTGTTTGTGCCAAAGTTTTATCATCTGTAAAACTTAAATAATTATATTTGCATTTCTGGTCCTCTGAAGTCTAAAGATAAAACCACAACGTATGACCTAAATATTATCTATTAGGAACACAGGAATAGCCAGAGTAGATCATGTTACTGGTCCATCTCCTGCAACCAGTCCCTGACAAGTGATCAGGACAAGATGATTCAAAGAAAATTCCACAAAATCCTGCAGAACACAGTTACAGGATAACCTCTGCCAAAGAAAATTTCATTCTAATCCCCAATGGTAAGGGGACTGACTTACAACTTAAAGCATGAGGGCTTATTTCTGTTTTAAAACTTTGTTTTTTTAAAGTAATAAAAAATATAAACATAAGACCAATAGAAATATTTTCATGATTTAAAAAATATTCTAATAGAAATAATATTTTAAATAAGTAACTCTCCTTTTGTAGTATCTAGAGTCAAAGCACTGTGACATTAATACAAAAGAAAAGCACAAATAATGAAGTTGGGTTTTTTTAAATGTTCACTTTCAATCATTTAAGGTTTATAAGAAATGAAGGAATGGATTTGTTAAAAATGCATTTAACTTGACAGAGTCTTTTAATAAAGGTAGGAGTTGCACGTGAACACGGATAGTGGAACAGAACCCTTAAAAAATCCTAATAATGATTTTAATTAATAGCTTTGACATTCTTATCTGCCTCAGGTTCTCTTTAAAAAGTTTTCTATTTTTAGAAAATTAACTTCCTATTCTTCAAACCTTTTATTCCTTCCATTCGCCCTCAACTTTTCCTCCATCTTTCCCCCCAGAAACATTATTTTGTATTTTAAAACTCAGGATGTGATACAGGGAAAAGGAAAACTTAGTAAAAATATCAGTAAAAATTGGAGAATAAGATTTATCACATTGTGGAACAATCTCTTCCGGGAAGTGGTAGATCACCAATCTTTGAGACCTTTACAGCTAATCCGAACACAAAAGCAGTGGAAAATTTACAATAGGGCGGCAGTTCCCAAATGGAACCTCTGAACTGACAAGTCGTATTTGCAACCTCTTGTTTCCAGCTGCTTCTACAGGTGTCCAACCCTTTCACTGTATTCATTTGTGCTGACTGATGATCTCACAGTGCTTGAAGAGTAAACATTTACTGACTTTATTAGATCTGTCAGCTGCCTTTGATACCAATGGCAAAGTAATTACTGGGATGCTTGCTGACACTAGTGGGAATGTATGGGTTGCTTGGGAGGTTCCATTCATTCTTTTCTAGAAGAATGGTTTTGAGCAATTGTTCTTCTACCTCAATAGCTCTGTCATGCAGGATATCAAAGGGGTCAACTTTGTTCCCAGTTCAGGAGCCGATTACTTGAAGGATCATTTCTCTCAGGGCTATAATGTCACAGTCCAAATCAGCTGAGGTGCTCAAGCTAGAGTTCCCTCTATTTGAACAAGAGGATCTACTAGCAAAGCTTTCCATATGACAGTTTCTTGACTTTGGAATACATGTTCCACCTTGGCCCTCCAAAGCCCAGATTTGTTAACCTTCTGGCATACTGCCCAGCCCATCTTTTCTTGCAAACATTTTGTGTGGGGTTGAGACTAAAGGATGATTCTGTGGGGTCCTATGTTATGATTGGATAGAGGGTCTTCAATTTTTCTTTTTTGAAAAAAAATCTGTAAATTGGAATTTGTGTAAAAAGAAATTTAAATGAAAAATTAATACGGGTACATTTTAGAATCTTTAATGTATTTATAATTTAAGAGTTGCAGATAGCCGCTAGGGAAAAAATAGAATCCTGAATGTCTGTAAAAGGAGCTGAAAATAAGGGTGAACCAGCCTATTACTTCAGTCAAGGGTTACCATCACATAAAAGAGTAAGACTTTAAGAAGCTAAAATTAACTAAAAACTTTCCTAATGTTATTTTTCCAGGTAAGTATTACTTGTAGTTGCTACAATGAAATTATGCGATTGTGAATAAGGGAAGCAGTCCATTACATTCTATTAAGATGTGGGCAAACTATTAAAAAGTTTTAGAACCTCTGCTATAGGACATTAATTTATTATTAATTAATCAATTAAATTCATTATTATTATTATGAGGAGGAGGAGGAGGCTTGGCAGAATTCAATTTTATTATATAATTTCAGTAGATAAAATCTATGTTTATTTTAAGCATATTTCCCATTTTTATTGAGTTGAATTTTCACAGTTGAGGAAAATTGAGGGGATAAGACAATGTGGGGGAGGGGGTGTCCAATAATAATTATTTAATGACAACTTATCTGACATTAAAAAGCTAAAGCTTTATAACCATTAACACACAAATTGTCAACATTGCACATGTGGAAATATACAACATAAATATCCTTAAATCAAACTCTAATAAGTTCCCAAGCAGCATTTTCCATACTTTGCCTATCTGTAAATTTCAATTATCGATGGAAATACTTTTATTTGTTTGTCTTTGTATGGTAAAATCAATGCTAACTGACATTTACTGATAAAAATCTAATCCTTCTATGACAAATTATTTTTTATCATCATAGCACCTATGAGCCCTAGCCATGGACCTGGACCCCATTGTGCTAGGTGCTATATTAACAGAACAAAAAGACAGTCCCTGCCCCAAAAAGCTTACAATCTAAATGGACAAGGCAGACACATGGTGGGGAAATGTGTAGAACACACAAAGTGAACAATGTGATGGTGACAAATGTCATGTTAGTTCCACAATTTTTTAAGGAGAGGGCTTCGTTAGGAGAGGATCAGCTAAATGGAAAGGAAGAAGGTGAGGAGGACAGGGCAGGTGAGAAGAAGGTAAAATGGGCAAGTGTGGAGTGAAGCTGAGATATGAGAACTATGAGGGAGGGATGGAACAAACAGCCAATTAGCACAGGGAAGAGAAAGTTCAGTCAAAGCAACAGAATGTTCTTGGTATGCTTGTGGCTGTTTCTGCCCGTACTGGCTGCAGACTCTGGCTGACTCTTCTTAAGCCCACATGGTGGGGAGAGGCACTGCCTGGGTGCAAGAGCCCCCAGAATGTGCGTGTGGATATCTCCTTGCAGAGTTCTGGGTCCAGTGGGGTACTGGGAAGAAGTGTGGCCCCAGCTGGGCCCAATTTTCCCTCCTCCCCCAATGCAACAGTCCTTGCTTTGGCTGCTTGTGGCTCTGCCAGCCTGGAGACTCTGGCATAATTCTGCATTGACAGGAGAATGGTTTAGGAGACCTCAAATTCTTTGAAAGATGAATTGGGGGAAAAAAGTAGCTAAGCAATATTATTTTTAAACTACTGGTAATTCAAGAGCTCTGACTATTTCATATTGCTGAAAAGAACTGTTTAAACACAATTTAATTGTTATATTCATACATACAAATATCAATGTGGTGGAAACTGTATTTTTAAAAGCTGTTTTTTAAAATTTAAACCAGATTTTTTTGTATTTACATAGAATCATAGAAGTGTGGGACTGGAAAGGACTTCAATAGGCCATCTAGTCGATCAGGAATACCTAATAGCTAGACCATTCCTGACATTGTCTAACCTGTTCTTAAAAAGCACCAGTGATGGAGATTCCTTAACCTCCCAAGGCAATTTGTTCCAGTGCTTAACTATTACAGTTAAGAAGCTTTTCCTAATGTCCATCCTAAACCACCCTTGCTGCAATTTAAGCCTATTGCTTCTTGTCTGATCTTCAGAGATTAAGGAGAATAATTTTTCACCCTTTTTGTTGTAACAGCCTTTTATGTACTTGCAACTTATCATGTCTGCCCTGAGTCTTCTCTTTCTAGACTAAACAAACCCAATTTTTTCAATTTTTCCTTATAGCTCATGTTTTCTAGACCTTTAATCATTTTTGCTGCTCTTCTCTGGATTTTCTCCAATTTGTCCACATCTTTCCTGAAATGTGACACCCTGAACTGGACACAATACTCCAGCTGAGTCCTTATCAGTGTGGAATAGAGAGAAAGAATTACTTCTGGTGTCTTGCTTACAATACTCCTGTTAATACATCCTAGAATGACATTTACTTTTTTTGCAGCAGTGTTACACTGTTGACTCCTATTTAGCTTGTGATCCACTACAACCCACAGATACCTTTCCGTAGCATTCCTTCCTAGGTAGTCATTTCCCAGTTTGTGTGTGGGAAATTGATTGTTCCTTTCTAAATGGAGTACTTTGAATTTTTCCTTATTGAATTTCATCTTTTTTCCTTCAGACCATTTCTCCAGTTTGTTCAGATCATTTTGAATTTTAATCCTATCCTCGAAAGCACTTGCAACCCCTCCCAGCTTGGTATCATCCTCGAACTTTATAAGTGTACTCTCTAGGCCATTATCTAAATAATTTATGGAGATATTGAACAGAACTGGAAGCAGGACAGATTCCTGCGGAATCCCACTCAATATGCCCTTGCAGCTTGAGTGTGAATCACTAATAACTATTCTCTGGGAACGGTTTTCCAACCAGTTATGCACTCAACTTGTATCATTAGAATCACAGAAGATTAGGGTTGGAAGGGACCTCAGGAGGTTATCTATTCCAACCCCCAAGTAGTAATAGCTCCATCTAGGTTATATTTCCCTAGCTAGCTCTTTACTTTTTTCCCATGTTACATGTGGCTAGTTTTTTACTTTCTTCCCATTTTATAGGCTTAAATTTTTAGAGTGGTTGTTTTGCAGGAACATTCTAGGGTTGATGCCCATCCAAAAATCAAGCAATGAGATGAAGTGCTTTAGGTTGGGATGCTTGATTTTGCCCTTCTCCAAGGTCAAGGAATTGGGAAAGCTTGGATGCTGATGAGAGGAAGAGATGATACTAAAAGACGATTTGGGAACCAAAACTGCCTGAGCCAAGTGGGGATATGAGGATGACTCATGCTTTGCCCTGTCCTGTCAAATTTTCCATAGGACTTGAGCTAGGAGCAATAAGAAAGGAAAGGCATAGCTCAGATGTCCTGACCAGGAGGCAAGGAGAACAGATCCCAGATTCCCACAGAATGAAGATACTGTTCACTACTGAACCATGCAGCTCCCACTGGTGGTTGATGGTGAAATGCCTGCTAATGGTATATGCCAATGCTTTCTAAGTTCCTGGAAGGTAAGTTGCTGAAAGTGTGATTCCATTTCTGATATGCCAATTCCATAGGGTAACTGCTTCTACATACAGGGGAATGGATCTTGATCTTCCTTGGTTGTCAATATAAAGGACGGTTGTCATACTGTCTTACATTTTGACAATCTGGTGGAACCGTACAAATTGCAGAAAGGCCTTGCAAGCTTCTCAGACTCCCTGAAGTTCTAGAACATTGATATGCATCCTGGCTTCTTGGGGCGTCCAAGTGCCTGTGCCATATGGCTGCCGACGTGGGCTCCCAGCCGAAGAGGGATTCATCTGGAATGATCATTCTTTCCAGTGAGGGGAATAGGATGGGAACGCCCACACGTATTTGACGAGGATCCTTCCACTATATTAGAGATGACCTTACTCTGGAATGAATTGTCACTAAGATAGTCATGCTGTTTGATTGATGACTACACTATTTGGAGCCACGCCTGTAGGCAACGTAAGTGGAGTCTGGCAGATGGGTTAACGTAAGTGCATGAAGCCATATGTCACAGAAGGGAAAGACAAGTTCTGACTGGTGCTCAACAGTTGCACGTAACCTGGTTTATCATGGCCTGAAACCTAATCCTTAGTAGATCAGCTCTTGCTCTGACTGAATCCATGGTCACCTCTATGAAGTCTATAGTTCTTGTCAAAATGAGGGTAGACTTTTCCAAGTTTACACTGACTCCTAGAAAGGATAGGAGCTGGAGCATTAATGAGGTTAACATGTATACCTCTGACACGTCCTAGCAATGAGAAGCCAGTCATTCAGATGAGGAAAGACAGAGAAGCCATTCCATCTGAAATGAGCTGCTACTACCAGGAGAACTTTGGTAAAGACCTGGTGGGATAGGAGGGTGGCATGGCTGACTGGAGCACCCTGTATTGAAAGTGGTCAGGGCCCACCATGAATCTGAGAAACCATGTTTGGGCAGGGTGAATGGCCACGTGGAAGTATGTGTCCTTCAAATCAAGAGTTGTAAACTGAATATCCTTTTCCAGAGATGGGATTATGGATGCCAGTGTAACCATGTGAAATTTCAATTTGTGAATAAAGTGGTTGAGATTGTGGAGATCGAGAATGGGTCTCCAACCGCTCTTATTTGGGGCACTGGGATGTACGACAAGTAAAAACCTTTTCTCTAGTGTTGGAGAGGTACCCATTCTACTGCTCTTCAGTAGAGGAGGGAATCCACTTTCTGCCTAATAATCCCCTCATGAGAATAGTTCCTGATGAGGGGTGGAAAGATAGATTTGGAAGAGATAGGGAAGTAAACTCTATGACACAGATAGATTGGATGATGTCTAATATCCACTTGTCTGTTATAGAACTCCAGTTGAGGAAACAGAATCCTAAACAACTCCTAAAGTATATGTGGGGACTGGGTAGGTGGCAAAAATTCTTGGAACTGTTTATAATCATCTGGAGGGGACAGACATGGTGGTGACTGCTTCATTGGGGGAAACAGACAAGATTGTCTTCACTGACAGATCCAGCTCGTAATCTTCCTCTTCCGTGGAAGTGGGAGGAAGCTCTGGCTGTATCCTCAGAGGAAGAAAGTGGAGTGACTCCCTAGCAGAATGCATAGGCTCTGCATCTCTTGCATATGGGTCCCATGGTCCCCAGTATGGTTAGTAAGCTGGGTCAGAAGAGGGTTGTGGAGGTCCTCAAGTCTGGGACCACAGTGGAAGTCACTCCTGGTCCCAAGGTAAAGGCCAAGTTGAAGATTGGTACCAGGTGACACAATCACTTGTCTGGGCTAGAATTTCTTGGAGGAGGAGATGATGGTTCCTCTGATGGGAGATTCTCCCAAAGAAGAGAAAATTGGGCCTGGATCCATTGGTGGTACTGATGGTTCTGATGGAGGAAAAGCTAAACTGGTAAATGGAACAGGGGATAGACTTGTGTCATGGTCAACATCCCCTGGTGGAGAGAAGGTCTACTGAGAGAAGGTCCCAATGATGAGGGAAATTGAGGCTTAGGAACAGCAAAAAGGTCTTCTGTGTTGTGTCTCTCTGTCCTCCCTGGAGTACAAGAGGTCTGATCCACTTGTGCTGACAGGGTCAGAGGAAGGAAGTTCTGTATTGACAGTACATAAGATTGTGATGGTACCATCAGTGACAGACTGTGGTTGAGTGTTCTTTGCTGGAACCGGAGGATCCCGATGTTTCAGCTTGGACCATACCAGTGGAATCAATATTGTCAGTATGGGGTCTGGTATTGATAGATCCCTGGTTTCGTGGGCTTCTGTGTCATGGCCCTGGGACATTCTAAGTTCTTAGGGACTGAACAAGCAGGCTTGCTCGATTTAGGCAGTCGCATCAGTCGCCTTCAGAACACACTTAGAAGGAGACCTGCTCTTAAGCTTGTGAGAGCATTCCCTGCCCTCCTGATGAGATCCCGACTGAGAGTCTATGAGTATGGATTCCCTCAAACCAAAGTCAGACATCGTGGCAGAAGGTGCACTCCATGTCAATTCAGGAAGATGTAAGGGGAGGGGGGGGGGAGCAGTCCCTCAGTTTGGGTCTGACCACAGCCTCGTAGTCTTCTCCCTGAGGTGCTTTCTAAGCCACAGTTCCCATGCCCCATGGGTACAGCTGGGAAAGAGCAGCAGATATTGCACCTACCCACAATGTGTGCCTCCCCAAAACAGTAAAGGCAGCATTGATGGTAGTCACTGACTGAAAGGAATGATGGCAGGAAAGAGGTTACTTACCTTGTGCAGTAATTGAGGTTCTTCGAGATGGTTGTCCCTGTGGGTGCTCCACTTTAGGTGTCCAAGTGCCCTACGCGTGAGATCAGAGATTTAAGGCGGCACTGCCCAGTTGGGTCACACATGTGCTGTCATCGTCTTGTGCTGTTTTTGGTGGCTACATAGCGCTGTGCGACCAACCGTTCTTCCGTTCCTTCTCTACTGTGGAGTACATTTTACATCCACATACTCTGAAATAGAAGGGAGGAGGCAGGGTAGTGGAGCACCCACAGGGACAACCATCTCGAAGAACCTCAGGTTACTGCACAACATGAGTAACCTTCTCTTTTTCTTCTTCTTTGAAAGAGAGGGTCCCTGAGGGTGCTCCACTTTAGGTGGCTGTTGAACAGTGCCCCTCAATGGAAGGAAGGGGCTTCGAATCGGTTTTATGTACAGTTGATAAGACTGTCAGCCCGAATAGGGCATCTGAGGCTGATTGTTGTTCTATTGCATAATGTTTTGAATAAGTATTTGTTGATACCCAAGTAGCTGCTTTGCAAATGTCTATAATAGATATGTTATTAAGGAAGGCAATCAATGTTGAGAATGCTCTTGTAGAATGCATGCGAATCCCAACTGGGGCCTGTTGGTGCATTTTCTGGTAACAGAGGTGAATACACCACGATATCCACTTGGATAGTCTTTTGTTTGGAGATAGTCTCTCCTTTTGATCGCTCTGTTATAGAAATGAATAGTCTCAGTGATTTTCTAAAGCTTTTTGTCTTATCTAGATAGAAGGTCAGTGCTCTTCTGATGGAGTATGGAATGTTGTCTCCCTTTTGTCCACATGTGGTTTTGGAAAGAATGCAGGTAAGTAAATAGGTTTGTTTAGGTGATAAGAGGAAACAACTTTAGGTAAGAATTTTGGATGTGGTCTCAAGGTAACCTTGTCTTTTTGGAAGACTGTATATGGAGGATTGGCCATTAATGCACCTAGCTCACCTACTCGCCTAGCCAACATGATGGCAATAAGAAAGGCGACCTTCATGGAGAGGTATAATAGGGGGAAAGTGGTTTGAAAGGTGGTTCCATAAGTCTGTATAGAACCAGGCTGAGGTCCCAGGTAGGGGACTGGGATTCTAGTCTCTGCATAAGTATTTTTAATGCCCTTGAGGAATTGTTTAGTTGTTGGATGGACAAATATGGTAGTGCCATCTACTTTGTCGTGAAAGGTTGTGATGGCCGCCAGATGTACTTTAATGGAGCTTATGGCAAGACCCATTTTCTTCAAATCCAATATGTAATCTAGTACTCCTGGTAGCTGAGCGGAAGCCGGGTTGAGGTGTTTGTTTTTGCACCATGCACAGAATCTTTTCCATTTGTAGACATATAACTTCCTCATATTTAGTCTTCTACTGTTTAGTAGAACATCTTTTCCCTCATCCGAACAGGTTAATTCACCTTCTGTGAACCATGGAGTAGCCATGCTTTGAGGTATAGGATCGTCAGGTTGGGATGACGGGTATGTTCTGAGTCCTCAGAAAGGAGATGAGATATTTTTGGGAGGTGCTGTGGTGAGCACACTGCCATCTGGAGAAGGTAGGGAAATCAGGTTTTTCTGGGCAACATAGGTGCTATGATGACCGTGGCACTGTCCTTCTTGATTTTGTGGATGACCCTGGCTAGTAGTGGTAGGGGTGTACATTAGGGGCGCATCCCACTTGATGAAGAGAGCATCACCTAGTGGAGGACCTAGTTCTGCTCTGAAGCAGAACTGTGGGCATTTGGCATTTTGTGCCATTGCAAATAAGTCTATTGAAGGGAAGCTCCATCAACTGAATATCACGTTGAGGACTCCCAGCTCCATTTCCCATTCATGGTTCTGTACAAAGTATCTGCTCAGTGCATCTGCTGTAGTGTTCAGGGAGCCTGGAAGGTATGATGCCATTATGTTGACATTGTGGCTGATGCACGAGTTCCAGAAATGAACTGCCTCCTTGCATAGGAGTGCGATCTTGCACCACCCTGGCGGTTTATATAAAACATGCATATCATATTGTCCGTTAAAATCCTGATTGATTTGTTCTTGATTAGTGGGAGGAAGTATCTGCATGAATTTCATACCGCTCTTAGCTCTAGCAGATTTACATGGAGGTTGGTCTCTGATTTGGACCACCGGCCTTGGATCTTGTTATCGAATAAGTGCGCTCTCCAACCTATTAGGCAGGCATCTGTTGTGATTGTTAGTTCAGGGTCCTTTGGAAGAAAGGGACTCCTGCGCAGACATTTTTGGGAAGAGTCCACCATTTTAGAGATTCTTTTATTTTGGATGGTATTGTAAGAAGTCTGTTGAGACTGTGCTTTTGAGGAATGTAAACCGTTCAAAGCTATGTTTATAGGCTTCTCATATGAAGTCTGGCATGTTTGACCATGAAAGTTGTTGCGGACCTGTGGCCTAACAGTTGTAGGCACATTCTGGTGGATATCTGTAGGCTGTCTATCACCGTTGTTATGTGATTAATTAGGGTGGTAAATCATTGTTGAGGAAGTATGGCTCTGGCCTTCAGGGTATTGAGGTAGTCTCCAATAAATTCTAGTTTTTGAACAGGTACCCTTGTTGACTTCTGTTCTTTTATTTGTAACCCTAATTTTGTGAACAGGGTTTTCACACCTTGAGTAGCCTCTATTGCTTCTTTTAATGTTGTTGCCTTTATCAGACAGCTGTCTAGATACGGATTTTCGTGTTTTCGTAGGTGTGCTGCCACCACCGATAGACCAAATGGGAGTACTTTGTACTGTAAGTGTTGTTTCCTTAAAGGGAATCTCAGGAATCTCCTGTGAGATGGATGTATTGTAATATGAAAATATGCGTCCTGCCGGTCGAGAGCAGATAGCCAATTTTCTAGCGCTGAGAGTACTGTTGCTAGTGTCACTACCTTGAAAGGTTGGGTTCTGATAAATGTGTTGTTTTCTTAGATCTAAGATAGGCAGATGGAGACCTGTCTTTCTTCTGTGTCAGAAAATAGTGTGAATAAAAACCCTTCTCTCTGAACTGTGGTTGTACAGATTCTACTGCACCCAGTTGTATGAAGCGCTATACTTCATGTTGTAACAGGTTCTCGTGAGAGGGCTCCTTGAAGAGGGATGGGGAAGGGGGGCTGGGTGGAGGGAATAGACATAAAGGGGATGGCATAACCATTCTCTATAATTTCTAGAACCCATCTGTCTGATGTGATGTTTCTCCGGATGTTCTGAAATGGTGACAGCTGGACTCCGAATGGTGTGGAGATGGTAATTAGTTCCTGTGTTAGTATCTTGAGGAGTCTCATGATCTCAACCGGACCTTCAAAACTGTGGGTTCCTGACTAGTTGAAGATTGATTTGATGTTGGGCGTCTTCTGTTTGGACGTTGTTCACACCTCTGTTCATATTGCCTATGAGGTTGGGCGTAAGGTGGTCGGAATCTTTGAGTGTAAAACCTGCCCTGTTTCTTTCTATTTGCAGGTGTGTAGATTCCCCAAGGATCTTAGAGTTGCACATAAGCCTTTGAGTGTATGAAGAGACATCTGTTTTCTCTACAAATAACTTCGGATCTTTGAATGGCAGGTCCTCTACTGTGGACTGTATTTCTTTCAGGAAACCTGAAAGATAAAGCCATGATGCCTGGAGCATGACTACTGATGTGGCCATGGAGCGAGCAGCTATGTTGGCTGAGTCAAGTGAGGCCTGTAGTGCTGTGCGCACAATGAGATGGCCCTCAGTGATATTGGCTCTGAACTGTTCTCTCTTTTCCTCTGGTAAATTATCAATAAAGTTGCCAATTTGAAAAAAATTGTGTGGGTGTATTTTGACAATGATGCTTCATAATTCGCTATCTGGAATTGGAGTGTAGTGGAAGAGTACGCCTTGCGTCCGAAGAGGTCTAGTCTCTTCCAGTCCTTATCGTAAGGTGTTGCTCTGCTGTGGTGTTGTTTCCCTCTATGATTCACAGCCTGTACTACCAAAGAGTTCAGTACAGGGTGGGAAAACAAGAACTCGATGTCCTTGGAAGGGACATAACATTTTTTATCTGAACATTTACATGAAGGTGGTGCCATGGCGGGTGTTTGCCATACGGTTTTTGCAGGTTCCATGATTGTGTCATTAAGGGGCAATGCAATGTTAGAGGATGCAGCAGTCTGTAATATGTCTCACAATTTGTGATGTGCTTCAGGTACCTCTTCCAGAGATATTTTGAGAGCCTCTGACACCGTTTTGAACAGGTCCTGGAATTGTTTGAAATCATCTCCAGTAGTGGGTGGTGGAGGCATTATAGTTTCATCTGGATAAGATGATGATAATTCTGGAGAAGTGTCCTCATGATCAGATGCTTCATCAGAGTCATCAGCTACTTCCTCGTGTGGTTCAGAGGGAGGTGGAGCCATTGTTGTCGTGGGAGAATGTGGTACTCTTGACCTTGGTGGACTTAGGGTCCTTGAGTGTTGCATCCTGAACTTGGTCCCAATATTGCCACTGAGGTGGAAATGGCATAGGAGGTGATACCCATGGGTGTTGGTACCAACTGAGTGCTTGAGATGTTGGGTGGTGAGATGGGCCCACTTTGGGCGAATGCACGGGGGGAGGAATGGCGAGGTGAATGTATTTGACCTTCCTCCTCCTCCTCATCACCACTGGATAATAGAGGGCCTGACGTGGGTGTTGTAAAGATGTGACTCGGTACCAAATGTGCTGGTGTAACATCGGTACCGAAAAAAGGGGATTCAAGAGTTGCTGAGACTACCAAATCTCCCTGCCTGAGAAACTGCTATGGTGCTGGGAAGGTCGGTACCGGCACTGGTGCGGCTGGTGTAGGTATTGTTGCCATCGGTGCCGAGGGTTTCACCGGTACCGTAGGCAGTGGCATAGACTGGCGTGCCGTTGAAGTGGTCAGTGACGGCTGTCTTTTTGGCTCCGTGGGTACTGGGGGCTATGTGCTTTTCCTTGCCTTCAGTACCTTTGTCCAAGCTTGCCCTCTGAGGGTCTGTAGCTCTATGGGTACTTGCGGTACCTGATGGTACCAAAGTCTGGAGTCTGAAACACTCGGTACCGTCAGTACCGAAGTTGTTTTTGTGGCCGAAGAATGCTTTTTCTTTGTTGGTTCCCTCTAAAGTGAGTGTGCAGAGCACTTTTTGGTGATCTTTTTCAGACTGTAGCCAGGAGGGATGGTTCCCCTCTGAGAGGGACCCAGAGGGAGAACCAAACCCACCCTGGCTGCTAGAGCCCAGAAGAAGATCACCTGACCGGAAGCAGGGAGGCGGGGCCAGGCCTTTAGAAGCCGGGCGGACACCACCTGACCGGAAGCAGGGAGGCGGAGCCAGGCCTTTAAAACCCCGGCCCGCAAGCTCAGTCAGGCGGGGACGGCTGAGGGAGAAGGATACCTCTCCCTGGAGGCTCCATGCTAGAACCAGGCCTGAGGCCCACGCTGAAGGGGAAAGGCCCGTCTTAACCCCAGACTGGGGACTGGCGGAGAACCTACCTGAGTCCCTTGCTGCCTAGGAGTCAGAGGGGAGCCCACCTGTGTCACCCGCTGCCTGGGAGCCAGAGGAGAACCCACCCAGGCTGCCTGCTGCCAGGGAACCCGAGGAGGATAGACCCGAGCAGTACCGAGCCTGGGACCCAGAGAACCTACCGGCCCTACCGGTGGCCTGGGGGCCGGAGGACCTGGAGGAACTCCCCTCCGAGGAGGAGCCCATGGAGTTGCTGGAGCTGCCGCTGGTGGACGAGGAGGGCCTGATGGGACTACCACATCCCGGCGACCCGGAGGAATCAGGTACCTGTGGGTACGGGGAGGAAGAAGCCCAGGGACAGCCCTAAATGGAGGCTGAGTATGGGTCAACCTGGTTGACGTGTTGCGGCCAGAGCCCTGCCACTGCTAGGGCCCTGGGCTGGGATGCAGTGGAGATGGGTGGGCCTGCGTCCCCCTTCCCGAGCCACCCCGGGAGAACCTTACCCTCCTTACCATCCCAGACGCTAGACTGCTTGTTTTACCAGCCCCGCCTGGGGCCGGGGCGAAGGACTGTTGCCTCGCCCGCCCTGCCTAGGGCCAGGGCGAAGGACTAGGCTCCCCCCACAGGGGAGAGTCAGGAAGAGTGGTCCCCCTCTAGAAAGGACTCAGAGGGGAACCACCCCCCCCCCCGATGCTGCCCCAGAAGGCCACGTTTACACAGACCAAACACCTTGGTAGTCATTTTTGTGGCTAGGTCTGTATCAGAGGCTGCCAAAGATGACCGTTGGCTTGGAGAAGACCCTGGTTCATGCTCCAATGCAGGTTGCAGTGATTTCTCCATTAGAAGAAGTTTCCATTGAAGGTTTCTAGCCTTCCTTGCTCTCGCCTTCAAATTGTGGCAATGAGAGCACTTCTGAGGGATGTGCGACTCCTCCAGGCAATGGACACACTGCGAGTGACTGTTTGAAAGCGGAATGGAAAACCTGCAAGTTAGGCACCGCTTGAACCCTGGGGAACCAGGCATGCCCAGGTTTTTGTTAGTCATGTAAAGTTCCTTATAGTCTATCTCCTAAGTATAAACTATAGGAAGAAAGAAGGGAAAAACTCCAAGGAAATATGATGAAAATAATATTTTGTTAAAAACGAGTACAGGAAGAAACAAGGAAAGAAAAAATAAGAATTTACTAGATTTCTAATGAGAACAATTAACTATTAACTATCTAAGAAGAAGGGTGCTGCTGTGGGCTCCGACTCAATCCAAAGGCGGAAGAGAAGGAACAGAGGGACGGTTGGTCTCACAGCGCTATGTAACTGCCCAAAACAGCACGAGACGACAACAGCGCATGTGTGACCCAACCGGGCACTGCTACCATAAATTTCTGATATCACATGCAGGGCGCTCAGACACCTGAAGTGGAGCACCCACAGGGACGCTCCTCGAAGAACAACACAGTTTTTGAAGCTTGGAGTTCTGGGCAATGCCTGTAATAGAGCATGAGGGAGGAGAGGTGGTTCCCTAAGGCAAGGAATCTTTCTAATCAGAAAAACTCTGTTAAACTATAAATTTACTAAAACTATTAAGAGCTATATACAAAATGTACTGAAGGCAAACTTTGAAATATTTACAGATCGAAGAACAACAAAGCAGCAGCTCTGGATACTGGAGGTTCTGACCCAAGCCATGTGGTGGGAAGAAGGAACTGGAGAGGTGGTCGATCTGCTCTGCCCTTTATACCCTCAGTTTGAGGCATGAGGAGAGCAAGGGTGCATGCATGGCCCAATGGACACTGCTTGCAAAAATTCTCCAACTCTGGATGCATAGTGCACATGCACACCCACAGTGAGATACACAACGGGATCAGCGTAGAAGAATCTTTCATTTTAACATTGAAGCAGTTTGAATTGAAGTCACAAATATCAGATAATAGAGTAGAGCTTTTAATAAAATAGTTTTAGCTTAAGATGCTACAAACATTTATTCACATGCTTGCATTTAAGCATATGAGCAGTTCATGTGCTTAAGTGTTTTCAGGATCAAAGGCTTAATTTTCAATATTCTGATCTGTTCCTCTAGCAATTTTGCAAAATTCAAATAAGATACACTACCAATAGTGACATCTTAAAAAGTCATCATTTATAATTTAGCTCATTATAAATTTTAATCTAAAATTTAAAAAAAAATTTAAATTAATTTGACAGTTTCAACCTGATTTAAATCTTAAAGATAAGTTATTTAAATCACCTTGATTTAAACCCCCCCCCCCCCCCAACGATCAATATAGTGTTTTTACCCTATTTTCCTTTCCCGCAACACTCGCAAAATCCAAAAGCCCTTAAAATTATTTAAACTGACCATCAGCTAAATCACATTTTTAAAATTGTACCTGAATTGTAATTATTTTCAAGGCTCAGTACTTCCTATTTGCAGGCAGGGCTAGCAGTTGTCCAGCAAATTTAGTGTTGTACAAAGAATAAGTACTGCTAAGCATTCCAGTAAGTTGGAACAATTCTAAAAGCTGTCTCCCCACTCTCTCTGAATGAGTCTCAAGGATCTTAGTACTGTTGGAGGTGGGAGGTTATAGCACTAATTCAAAACAAGCTGAGCAATTTTACAGTAATTATAGACCCTGTCACTAAAAATACTTAGCCCTCGTAAAGCACCTTCCAGTAGAAGATTCCAAGGCATCTTACAGACATTAATTTAGACTTACAACGACCTGTGATATGTAAATATCTTCATTCTGCAGATGAAAAATTTGAGGCAGAGACAGGGTAAGAGATTTGTTCAAGATCACATACAAGTCAACTGCAAAGCTAAGAATAGAACATAGGTCTCATGATGTCCAATCCTGTGCTTTAACCCGAAGAACATCCTTTCTTCAAACGACTATATCTGAACTTTTCCGAAGATGCATTTAACCATTTTGGTGTTCACTTACTAAGAAATTGAATATAATAAGAGTGTAAGGCAGCAGTGTCCAAATTTTTCAGCCTGGGAAATATTATTTCAAAAAGGTCAAGAGGTCACAACAGATTCTTTAACTATCTCCATTGGCTAGAGCAGAGCCCTTTAAACTCCTCTCCTGCTTCCCCTCAGGTTCCCACAGAACAGAAGGGAAACAGACAAGGGAGTAGCCAGAGATACTCTCCTTCCTTTGCAATACAGCAAACTGCCATCGGTGGTACTACACAGCAACTGCAGCAGGGAAGGGACAGCAGCTGGCCCAAATGTTCATAGCAGACTGCCGAGCTTCCCCGGGGACTGCAGGGGCAGACAGTTAAGAAGGTGGTGCCCTCTACCTCCTCCTTGTAGTGAAAGGGAGGATTCAGATGTTTCACTCTAAAAATCACAGAGCACAGGTCAGGGAACATATTTCCAATTTGTAGTTAAATACAAATGTTCTTTTGAAAAGGGCCACTTTATCTTTCTGTAAGTCCAGTGTTGGATCAGATCAATAGTGACTACAGGGCTCTGGGAGCAAGGGTGAAGGAGTCAGGGGTACAAGTGGTATTCTCATCCATCCTGCTGGTTGAAAGTAAGCACCCAGTGTGGCAAATGGCCGGCTTCCCCCTAGTGGGTCTCGCGCTCTCCTGTTTGTAGTGGGCCGGGAAGTTGCCTGTCACCCCGTCTTCCCAGGGGAGGGGGTAGGGACCCGGGCCCATCCGCTCCTCCGGGTCCCAGCCCAGGGGCCCTATGAGGAGCAGCTATGTGCTGCTGGTACTGCTTTCCAGACTGCACACTCTTTCCCTGGGCTAATTTTCCCCCTCCTTTAGTCCTTCTGGCTTCTTGAGCCGGTACCTTCCTCCTGGCCGCTACACGACAGAACTCTGCTCTCCAGTCCATTCCTCTGCACAGCTCAGCACTCCTAACACTGCTCAGCACAGCACAGCACAGCACAGCACAGCACAGCACAGCACAGCACAGCACAGCACAGCACAGCACAGCACAGCACAGCACAGCACAGCACAGCACAGCACTCCTACTTCCTCCAGCTCGTGCACTGACTGTTTGGAGCAGAGGGCTTTTATGGAGCACCTGGCTGGTCCTTAATCAGCCTCAGCTGCTCCTAATTGCTCGCTAATGGCTCTGAGTTAGGCAGCAGGGAACAAGGCCTTGAGCATTCTGGGGCTCACATATCTCCCATCCACCACTCTCCTACTGCCCTCTGCCTTCGCTATATCCCACCAGGCAGGGAGAGATGAATGTATGGCAGTGCAGGTAGTTTTGACAGGAGGACTCTAGTTTCCTTGACCATGGAATGATAAGAGAGGACTGCTGGGAAGAGATGGTGTCCACCTGATGAGGTGAAAGAGCATCTTGGGACACCAACTCACCAACCTAGTGAGGAGGGCTTTAAACTAGGTTCAAAGGTGAAGGTGACAAAAGTCCACAGGTGACAGAAGGCTGGATGCTGGGACAGATACAGAAAATTACAATAGGGTCATAGGAGTAGTGAGGAAAAACAGTGGCGAAATCTGCTCAATATCTTAGATGTCTATATACTGCAAGGAGTACAGGGAATAAACATGAAGAACTGGAAGTCTTAGTACAGAAGCTAAAATATGATGTAATTGGCATCAGAGAATTGGTGGGATAGATCTCATAACTACAATACTGGTATAGAGGGGAATAGCTTGCTCAGGAAGGATAGGCAAGGAAAAAAGGAGGAAGTGTTGCATTGTACATGTTCTGAGATCCAGATGGAGGAGATAGGCAGACCAGTTGAAAGTCTCTGGCTAAAGATAAAAGGGAAAAAACAGGGGCAATGTCATGGTCGGTGCCTACCACAGTCCATCAAATTGGGAGGAAGAGAGAGATGAGAAATTAAGGAAAAAAACCCATAAATATCCAAAATACATGACCTGATGAGAATATTACAACAGCAGGTCAATATTCTTCTAGATGGAATCTGAGGGAGATGAAGAGGAGATGATCTCTCTCACACCTCACTGGTTCCAGACATTCCAGCCAGTCAGCTAGATAGGAAGGGTGGGCACAAGTGTGAAGATCAGTGACTTTTTGGATAGCACTAAATGGAAGATGGGAGTTGAGGTCAAGGCCTATTTCCCTGATTTATAGTGCTTTGTTCACTCAGCTACCCGTCTTGAGATATACCTTGGCTGATTATAGGAAACCTTTCCATCTCAGAAAGTTGTTGAGTAAGTGTGTGCGGATTGTTCAGGATATATAGGCCTCCCTCATTGCTCATTTTGTTCAAAGTACTTTCATTTTCTATTGTTTTTCTCTGCTGCTTGGTTCTCTCCTTCTAGTCTCTACGGTGCTGCTCAACTTCAGCTCTGTAAATATTACAGGATGCTGGGACGGTCATAAAAGGGCATAACCCTTTGAATTTCTCAGACAAAAACTGACTGATGTTGTCCTTTTGCCAGAGATGCAGTCAGTCTCTTAGCAGGGTAACAGGTTGATTGTATGGGAAGGAGAAGCCATGGCTTCAGTGCCACTGCTGGGGTAGCTATTCTCCTTTCCCAGGGGCTATAAGGGCACAGATCCCCTTTGTGAAGGCAATTGCGCAGGGTTGCCTGGAAATACGTAGTCATTATTGTTTTAAATCTTTTTTACTGTGTATGACCCCCTACCCTAAGGGTGAGATCATGTCTCCTTTCTGCAGACATTTGCCCTTACTATGCTTGGCTATGATTCTGAAGGTATTTATTGTCCTGGGAAGGAATTTCAATTGCACTATAGATTAGGTTTTAGATAGGAACCACAAGGAGCCACACCCTCAGTCAGCCAGAGAACTATATTGTCTTTTGCAAACCTTTAAGTTAGTAGATGTTTAGAGGTTCTCTCACTCCACGGAGAGGCAGTACTCTTGGCAGAAGGATAGTCCCAACCAGGTCTCAGAGACTAGACTGGATTGCTTTTATATCATGAAGGCTAGTATAAATACATCTGTTCAGTCTTCCATGTCTTCCATTTATTTGTCTGATCATCATTATGTCTTTCCCTCTTCCTGCTTGTGATTCACTTCAATTCCTGGAAAAATCATGGAGCAGGTCCTTAAGAAAGGCACTTGGAAGAGAGGAGGGTGATCAGGAACAGTCAACATGGATTCACCAAGGGAAAGTCATGCATCACCAACCTGATTGCTTTCTATGATGAGGTGACTGGCTCTGTGGATGTAGGGAAGGCGGTGGATGTGATATACCTTGACTTTAGCAAAGCTTTTGATACTGTCTCTCACAGTATTCTTATCAGCAAGTTAAAGAAGTATGGGTTGGATGAATGGACTATAAAATGGAGAGAGAGCTGGCTAGAGCATAGGGCTCAACGAGTAGTGATCAATGGCTCCATGTCTAGCTGGCAACCGGTCACAAGCGGAGTGCCCCAGGGGTCGGTCCTGGGGCCGGTTTTGTTCAACATCTTCATTAATGATCTGGAGGATGGGGTAGATTGCACCCTCAGCAAGTTTGCAGATGACACCAAGCTGGGGGGAGTGGTAGATACCCTGGAAGGTAGGGATAGGATACAGAGTGACCTAAACAAACTGGAGGATTGGGCCAAAAGAAATCTAATGAGGTTCAACAAAGAAAAGTGCAGAGTCCTCCACTTAGGAAGGAAGAATCCCATGCACAGCTATAGACTGGGGACCGACGAGCTAGGCAGCAGCTCTGCAGAAAAGGACCTGGGGGTAACAGTGGATAAAAAGCTGGATATGAGTCAGCAGTGTGCCCTGGTTGTCAAGAAGGCTAATAACATACTGGGCTGCATTAGAAGGGGCATTGCCAGCAGGTCACGGGAAGTGATTATTCCTCTCTATTCGGCATTGGTGAGGCTGCATTTAGAATATTGTGTCCAGTTTTGGGCCCCCCACTACAAAAAGGATGTGGACAAGTTGGAGAGAATCCAGCGGAGGGCAACAAAAATGATTAGGGGGCTGGAGCACAAGACTTATGAGGAGAGGCTGAGGGAACTGGGCTTGTTTAATCTGCAAAAGAGAAGAATAAGGGGGGATTTGATAGCGGCCTTTAACTACCTGAAAGGGGGTTCCAGGGAGGATGGGGCTAGGCTGTTCTCAGTGCTAGTAGATGACAGAACAAGGAGAAATGGTCTCAAATTGCAGTGAGGGAGGTCTAAGTAGGATATCAGGAAAAATGTTTTCACTAGTAGGATGGTGAAGCCCTGGAATTGGTTACCTAAAGGAGGTGGTAGGATCTCCATCCTTAGAGGTTTTTAAGCTGAGGCTTGACAAAGCCCTGGCTGGGATGATATAGCTGAGGTTAGTCCTGCTTTGAGCAGGGGGTTGGACTAGATGACCTCCTGAGGTCCCTTCCAACTCTAATATTCTATGATTCCCACTGGTGTTTCAATATCAAATTATTACAGGATTTGAATTTCACCCAGATGTTTGCTGTGTTTTGGGAGTGCTGGCACAAGCCCCTATATGAGTCCCTGAGATAGTGATAGGATGTCGGAAAAGTCCAGATCCACACAGTCCTTGCATTAAGCCATGAATGGCCTGGAATGAGAAGTCTTGGGTCTTCATAGCAACCCTGATGTGGGAAACCCAGCGCAGATTCACCAAATCTTAACTAAGAAGTACTGAGACGTTTCTTAGAAGAGAAGGCAAGGAGCCCTGGTTTGGGCCCATTTTACTTGGCTGCATGAAACTGATGGTCCCACAAGGCTCTTTTTCAAGTTGGAGAAAAAGCATACAGACCGTTTTGCCTATGGCTGCTGGATGGTCATCTGACAACTGATCCTGCTGAGATCCAGAAAGCAGCTGTTTCTTTATATAGTACTCCATACGCACCTGAAGCCTGTGATGTGCTGGCAATGGACAAGCCACACCAGGTCTTACCCCATCTAGTGTGGTGCGCAACAGCAGAGCCTGGACGCCCCACGGTCACTGCAGAAGCTCTCTGTTACAGTCCAATAGCTCTCCACAGGAAAGGCCCCAGATAATGATGGGCTGCCATCAGAATTTTACAAGCATTTCTGGCATCTTATCAGTCCTGACTTTTTTCTAATGGTGCTGGAGTATATCCAGGAGAAAGAGCTGCCCCTCAGTTCCGCAGGGCAACGATCACCCTGCTGCACAAGAAAGGGGATCTCTGTGACTTACATAATTGGAGATCTATTTCCCTTCTTTGCTCTGATTATAAGATTTTATCCAGGACCCTAACCAACTGACTCAAGGACTGTCAGGACTCTGATACACCCCAATCAAACATATTGTATTCCTAACTGCTGTATTTTTGATAATTTGTTTTTAATTTGTGATGTTTTTACCATTAACAAACCTTGTAATTTGGATGTGTGGCTTGTTTCAAAGGACCATGAGAAGGCCTTTGACAGTGTAAACCATACTTATCTTTTTAAAATGTTAGAAGCTTTTGGGATTGGGCCAGTGTTCTCTTTATATTTCTTTATTGTACCATAACATTTGGTGTCCTAGAGATTAATGGGGATTTTCGCCGCTGCTTCCCAATTGTCAGAGGTATTCGTTGGGGTGCCCTGTCTGGGATGCTGTATGCTCTTAGTTTGGAGCCATTCCTGCACCTCCCTCAAAGCCGTTTGACTGACTTTTCTGTGCTGGGGTGCTGGATGCTTTCCCGATTCATCTGTTGGCTTATCCTGATAATCACAGTTTTTATCATGTCTGACAACGATGTGTAGCATTTTGCACTTGTTTACAAGGATATGCACAGGTATCTTCTGCCCACAGTAATTGGGCTAAGAGCAATTTGATCTTATTGGGCTCAGTGTAGTGATCCCTTGTTGTTGCCCCAACAATTGCAATGAGGCACCTCTGGTATTAAAATAATGGGGGTCTTTTTCAGATCTGAACAATATACATTAAGAAAGTGGCTGAGGAGAAGGTGCAAGACCGCCTGCAGAAATGACGCTGGCTCATGCCTGGACTTTCTTTTCAGGGATGGGTTTTGATCGCCAACTATCTTGTGGCCTCAATGTTGTGGCCCCTACCCCAGGCCTTTTGGACTGGATTCAGAGGGACATTAACTTTTTTTTTTTGTTGTAAATAGTTACTACTGGTTTCACCCTGCTTTGCTGTTCCTGACATTAGAGGAATGGGGCCAGGAACTCACTGATTTAACTCAGCTGGGTGGCATCCTCTCCCCTCTGGTCTATTCAGTGATTGCTGTACTCTGATTCCCTACTGGCCTGGAAGTCCCTTGCCTTCTCCCTTCTCCGTCGTGCTCACACGATGGGCATCTCTCACCTATTTTTATTGCCACCTGGCTGATTACAGAGTCTAGATTTGCCTCCAATCTATAATCATCTTTTTTATGCCTGGTGACTTCTGCAAAGTGTTCAACTGGACCAGCCATTTTACAGTTTATGGTTCTTGCAAGAGTCACTGTTTTTTAACCCACTTTTTTCAGCTGACGCTCTCTCTTTCAGGAGCCTGATTTCTGCCTTCACTCAGGCTGGGTTGACCAAACTGTCCCACCTGATTGTTGTTAGTAGGTCAAGCTGGAAGTCAGTGACCACTCTTGTTCTTCAGGGCAGAATCCAGACTGTGTTTTTTGGTTAAGGTCCTCTCTGAATTCCAGATGGCACTCCCTCAGTGGGCTGCTCTGTATATGCAGAAAGTTTTAGCAGCAATTGTTCTTTTCAGAGGGAATATAGGACTCCCCTCACTAGCTGTCTCCCCTTCTGTGGATGATATTCTGGTGCAACCAGGCAGATTGTTCTCCTGGAAAGGTTTGGTGCCTGTTCCTTTTGCAACCATGACCAAGAAGCACCTCTATGGCATGTGTGTCAAGATGCAGCATTATGCACCCTTTCACATTTCCCAGATACAGCCTGGAGGATGCCTCTGACTCTGGGTGACTCTGTGACCCCAGACTGGAGGTCCTCCTCTTCCTAAGCACTACAGTGATTTGCAGTGGAGGGTCCTCCATAGAATCATATCAACCAATCATTTTGTATACCACATTACCTCTGAGGTGTCTGTGCAGTGCTCCTTCTGTTTGGCTTCAGACACGGTGTTTCATTTGTTCCTACACTGCTCCCGACTGATTCCTCTTTTTGTTTTTTTGCAGTAGCTTTTCAGCAGTTTGGGACTGTTTTTTTCCAAGTCCTTATTTATTCTCAGAGTGAGATACAGTGCTCACATTTGGCTGGTTTCCTGCCTGCTATTTTTTTGCTGGGTCAGGCAAAAAAAAAAAAATGGTTACTAATCCTTCATAACTTATTCTTTGAGATGTGTTGCTCATGTCCATTCTATGTTAGATGTGTGCACACCACATGCACCAGTGCTGGAGATTTTTCCCCCTACTGGTATCTGTAGGGTCGGTTCTAGGCCTTCTGCAGTGGTGTGCATATGCGCTGGTATAAGGGGTGCTGCTGGCCCTCCTTCCCCTCTCAGTTCCTTCTTGCTGGAACTCCAACAAAGGCGAAGGAGAGTGGGTCATGGAATGAACATGAGCAACACATCTTGAAGAACAATAGTTACGAAAGGTTAGTAACCGTTTTTTCTTTTTCTAGTGCTTGCTCATGTCCATTCTATGTTAGGTGACTCACAAGCAGTGCCTTCGGAGGTGGGCCAGGTGTTCACGGACGTGCTGATTGTAATACTGCTCTGCCAAACCCTGCATCGTCCTGGGCCTGTTGAGTGATGGCATAAGTGGGATGTGAAGGTGTGAACCAAAGACCATGTTGCAGCTCTGCACATGTCCTGTATTGGAACTTGAGCTAAGAAAGCCGCTGACAATGCCTGTGCTCTTGTTGAATGAGCTGTCAGAGTGGCAGGGGGGCGCATCCTTTGCCTGCTCATAACAGGTCCAGATGCAGGTGGTGATCCATAAGGAGATCTTCTGGGATGAAATTGTAGACTTTTCATCCACTTGGTGACCATGATGAAAAGCTGCGTGGATTTTCGGAAAGGCTTCGTCATTTCAATGTATAAGGCCAGTTATCACATAACGTCTAAAGTGCGCAGGTGCCTCTCCTCGCTGTGCAGCTTCGGAAAGAAGAGTGGGAAGATGATTTCCTGGTTGACATGAAACTGCGAAATCACCTGGGCAGAAATGCCAGGTGAGGGCGCAGCTGGACTTTATCTTTGTAAAACATTGTATAGGGAGATTCTGATGTTAGAGTTCCAAGACTTATCTCACTGAAATAATTGCTATAAGAAAAGTGCCTTTCCATGACAAGTGAAGGATGGTGCAGGAGGCCAGGGGCTCAAAGGGAGGCCCAGTGAGTCTGGATAGGACTAGGTTGAGATCCCATGTGGGGACCGGGTCCCTGACCTGCAGAAAGAGCCTCTCCAAGCCTTTGAGGAATCGAACCATCATCTCATGGGAGAACACTGATCTGCCCTGGATATGAGGGAAAAAAGCAGAGATGGCTGACAGATATACTATGATTGACGATAATACCAGGCCTTGATGTTTCAAGTGAAGTAAATATTCCAGAACGGAGTGTAATGACATCTGGGTCAGGGAGAGGTTCCATTCGGCCACCCTGCAGGAAAAGTGTTTCCACTTCACCAAGTAAGTAGTCCTAGTGGAGGGTTTTCTGCTTTCTAGTAGGACTTTCTGGACCTAACTAGAGTGAGCCTGGTCCTCAAGGCTTAGCCATACAGCACACGTCGTCAGGTGTAGAGAGGTTCGGTTTGGATGTAGCAGCTGACTGTGGTCCTGTGAAATCAAGTCTGGACAGTCCAGGAACACCCAACAGGATGTCACCTCCAAGTTCAGCAAAATGCCAAACCAGTGTTGATGGGGCTATGCAGGAGCAATCAGTATGACCCGTGCTTTGTCCCTTGTGATATTTATGAGGACTTTGTGGATGAGAGGGATCAATGGAAAGGCATACACTTTGTGGATGAGAGGGATCAGTGGAAAGGCGTACATCAGGATTCCTGACCACTGCGGGGGGTGGTGGGGGATGGTAAATACTCTGGAAGGTAGAGATAGGCTACAGAGTGACTTAGACAAATTGGAGGATTGGGCCAAAAAAAATCTGATGAGATTCAATAAGGACAAGTGCAGAGTCCTGCACTTAGGATGGAAGAATCCCATGTACTGCTACAGATTTGGGACCGACTGGCTAGGCAGCAATTCTGCAGAAAAGGACCTAGGGGTTACAGTGGACAAAAAGCTGGATATGAGTCAACTGTGTGCCTTTGCTGCCAAGAAGTCTAATGGCATATTGGGCTGTATTAGTAAGAAGATTGCCAGCTGATCGAGGGAAATGATTATTCCCCTCTATTCGGCACTGGTGAGGACACATTTGTAGTATTGTGTCCAGTTTTGGGCCTCCCCCACTACAGAAAGGATGTGGACAAATTGGAGATAGTCCAGTGGAAAGCAACAAAAATTATTAGGAAGCTGAAGCACATGACTTATGACGAGAGGCTGAGGGAACTGGGTTTGTTTAGTCTGCAGAAGAGAAGAATGAGGGGGGATTTAATAGCACCCTTTAACTCCCAGAAAGGGGGTTCCAGGGAGGATGGAGCTAGGCTGTTCTCGGTGCTAGTAGATGACAGAACAAGGAGCAATGGTCTCAAGTTGCAGTGAGGGAGGTCTAAGTAGGATATCAGGAAAAATGTTTTCACTAGTAGGATGGTGAAGCCCTGGAATGGGTTACCTAAAGGAGGTGATAGGATCTCCATCCTTAGAGGTTTTTAAGGTGTGGCTTGACAAAGTCCTGGCTGGGATGATTTAGTTGGGGTTGGTCCTGCTTTGAGCAGGGGGTTGGACTAGATGACCTCCTGAGGTCCCTTCCAGCCCTAATCTTCTATGATTCTATGATTCACTGTCAGAGGAATGCATCAGATAGCAAGCCACTGTTGAGACCTTATGGGGAACTGAAATGGTGACATTTTCTGTTCTGTTTGATCATGAATAGGTCCACTTGGGGAGTTCCCCACCTCTGGAAGATATCCTAATTACTTCTGAGTGTAGGGACCACTCATGGCAAAAAGAGAAGGACTTGCTGAGGTGATATGCCAATGTGTTCTTGACCCCCGGGTGGTGTGAGGCTTCTAGGCAGATTGCATGTTCCACATAGAATTCCCATAGATAGAGGGCCTCTTCACAGTGGGCTGAGGATCTTTCTCCCCCCTGCTTTTTGATGGAAAACGTTGATGCCATTGTCTGTGACAGCCATCTGAGGAAAGAACACCTCACAGACTAGCCAGATTGCCTTGAACTCTCTAATGTTTATGTGTAATGGCAGATCCTCTGTAGACCAAAGACCTTGGGGTCCCGGGGGCTCCGAGGTGGGCTCCCCACCTTAAGTCCAAGGCAAATGGGACCTCTCTTGTTACGTGAACAGGATTCCTCCACCATGTTAAAGAGGTAAGTACTTGAGCGATTGTAAGATTGTGCCTTGTTGGGGAATAAACCGATGTTATCCACATTTGGAGAGGTCGGAGGCGCAATCTTGCATACTGTACCACATAGGTACATGCTTCCATGTGACCTAGGAGTCTGAGGAAAACTCCTGCTCTGGTGAGCAAGTGAGCTGTGACATGGGTGATCAGCTCTGACATGGTTTGAAATCTGGTTTGCAGTAGGAATGCTTTGGCCCAAGTAGTTGAGGACTGCCCCGATGAACTCTCTCTGTTGCATCAGTTTTGTTTTGTTTGTTTTCTTTTTTTCCCCCTTCAGTTTGCAGGAGCTGGTACTGGGTGGTGTACTGAGATCAGCTGACCTTAAGTGGGGGCGGGGCTTCCCTAATTAGGGGCCTTATAAAGGCAGCCACTCAATCAGGCAGCAGCACAGCTGCAGTAGCACGGGAGCCAGCAAAGAGAGCTGAAAACAGGAGAGTTTGAGTGGGAGTTTAGGGAGGGAGTGTGTGGTGTTCTGGTATTGTTGGGGTGCTCATTAGGGGTTGTTTTGGTGGGTTTTTTTGTTTTTGTCTCTCACACTGATGGGAAGTAGGGGGAAAGGCTATGAAAGGTACAGAGATGGTAGTGGTAGTCACTCAAGCAGTGGAAGAGACAATGAAGATGACTGGATGTGGAAGCTGTGCGATGTACATGATCCTGGAGGGGGTACCTCAAAACAGCTTCATTTGTAGAAGTACTGCCTCATAGAGCTGATGGAAGAGAAGATTCAAGGGTTGAAGATGTAGGTGGAAACTCTCATTGAGTTTAGAAGGGGGTTCGAGCAGATGATGGAGCAAAGGAATGAGGAGGCTAAAGGGAAAAACCCAGACCTGCACATGGAAGCAGGACCAACAAACTCTGAGGGGAGAATACTGGTTGAGGAAAGTGACCAGTGGAAGCAGGTGACTGCGAGAACCCAGCAGAGGGAAAGGTGGGCTAGTGAAGGAGAAATAGAGCTCAGAAACAGGTTTCTGGAGTTGGAAAATGAAGAAGGGGCATAGCAGGTGGTTGCTGAAGATGGGAGGGCAAGGAAGAAGAGAAGAACAGCTAGTTCTATATAAAGAGTGAATGAACCAGACTCGCACGTACATGTAGATGTACACGTGTACACACACACACACACACACACACACACACACACACACACACACACACACACCCCTATACCAGCCACTGAATGAGCCCCAGCCCATGGAGGGGGACAAAAAGCCACAGCTGGGCTTCACCTCCAGGAGGGAGATGGAAAGAAAATAAGAAGCTATTTTCCCTGCAGATAAGCCTTTTAAGTTCCTACAGAATGCAGTGATTGTGTAGTAGCAGGCTTTCATCCACAGTCTTCTCTCTCATGGCATCCCTTGCCATCAACTTTCCCATTCACCAAACACAGTGGAAGCCCAGAAATGGGAGGGCAATATAAGACATGACTGAAGAAGAAAAAAGAGAAAGACAGTGTGGCTTAAAGATACGGAAAAGGGAGAATGCAACTGCTGCCTAAAGACCTCGTAAGGTTACTCTTCTGGAGCCTGCACTAAGGTAAAAGTGGGACAGGGTAGGGTTAGGATTGCAGCCCAGAGGGGGAAATTAAAAGTTGCTGGGAAAAGAGAGACTTTGGAGTTCACAGCCCACAAAATTTCTGAAACAAGAAACATAGATATAAGAGACATAAAAAGTAGAAAATGGGAAAGAGAAATGACAATGAGGAAGATAGAAAAATAACAACTAGAAATTGTGGTGGTCCTACAACACTTTTCCACTTGGTAATGCGGAATACAAGTTAATCTTACTAATTGAATGTTTACTTACTATTACCCAAAATTAGTCAAGACTAGAGAATACTGTGATAAAATTCAGAAGAGCCTAACGGTAGGCAAGCAGGCAACATGATGGCAGATGAAATCCAGTGCTGACAAATGCAAGCTAATGCACATCAGAAGGAATAATTTGAACTACTCATACACATTACTTGGTACTAATTTAACTGTAACAACTCAGGAAAAAGGCCTGAGCATCATTGTTGACAGCACAATGGAGACATCTGCTTAATGCACATTGGCTATCAAAAAAACAATGTTACAATGTATAAGGAATGAAACAGAAAATACTAAAAATACTGAAAAGTTCCAGAGAGGTAGCCTTGTTAGTCAGTTAGTTGTTTTTACTAAAAATACTGTGTTATGTAAGTCAATATATTCCCTCACCTGAAATACTGTGTTTAATTCTCATCCTGCTATTTAAAAAAAAAAAAGGGTAGTAAAAATAAGGAGCATCTAGATGAGCCACAAATAAATAAATAGAAATAAAAAAAGGTCAAGAGGAGGCTTCCATAAAGAGAGAAATTGATAGAATGGAACTGTTTAGTATAGAGGATATAAAAACAAGAAGTGACATGATAGAGGTATACAAAATAAGGAACGGTAAAATACAAGATAAATTGGGTAATCCAATATGCCATATTTCAGAATACTAAAAAGAGCATTTCCAGTGAAATTGAACAGAAACTAAATTTAAAGTGACAAAAGGATTTTTTTTTTAAACAATGCATGATTAAGCTTGTGGAATTTATTGCCACAAGATAGCATGGAGGCCAAAAGCTTTGCAGAATTCCACATCTGCCAATCTTTCACAAATACTAAGTTTACTTACAATTTTAAAACTTGTTAAAGGAAACAAATGTAGCAATTACATTTTAATCAACTGAGCTAAATTTCAGTTAATGAAGCACTCTCATAACAAACATAGAAATACGTTTTACTGGAAGACTTATTTAGCTATCATTTCCCCATCCTATTTCTCCATTATATCCAATAAAAGGACATTGAGAGGATGACTACACTGCAATTAAAAACCCACAACTGGCCCTCTGAGCTTGCGAGGCTGAGGCTGCGGGGTTGTTTAAATTGCAGTGTAAACATCCAGGCTCAAGCTGGGAGCCTGGACTCTAAGACGCTGTGAGAAGAAAGGGTCCCAGAGCTCATGCTGCAGCCTGAGCCTGAATGTCTACACTGCAGTTTTACAGCCCCACAGCCCAAGTCAGCAGGCACTGGCCAGTCACAATTCTAACTGCAGTATAGACATACCCCCTGAAAGAACACTGAAGTCACCAAGTCAAATGCTCAAAAGTTAGGAAATGCCAGAATTAAGGCTGTTTGTGCATATTCCCTTGTGAATATGCATTATGATACAGTCCTTAAATACATGATCACATACTATTTTTCTATACGACCACTGCCTAATATTTTTAAAGCAATTTATATGTTCAAAACACAGCTTCTATTGACTTAGTTGCAAGTGCTCAGCTCTTCTGCAATTCAGGCCACAGATGTCTGAAGTTGAGCATCCAGAAAACAAGGAACACATGGTGGACATCTGTGAAAATACGGTTTATGTGACTTACCCAACATCACACAGGAACTCCATAGGAGAGAGAGGGATAAAATCTAGTTCTCTGTGGTAGTATTCAACTTCCTTATCCATGAGACCATCCCTTGTGTTTCTCCAGTTTCTTGCCCTCGTTAACTACATACCTTCCCACTTCAGCAACATACAAGGCAGAGGTATTACAGACAACATCCTCATCCATTACATAACCTGATTCATTCCCAGAACATGGTCTATCATGGTCTATCTAGTGCATTGAATGAGCCAGGAGTCCTATAGAAAAAATAGTATGTGATCATGTAACTGAGGTTCCTCAGGCAATCTTAATTCTGACATTTCCTAATTTTGGAGTGCTTGCCTTCGCAATTTAACATTCTTTTAACATAGGAAATTACCTCCAAAATAACTAAGTTTTTTTTAAAACTGAAACATTTAGAAAACAAAAATTCCATTATGTGAAATTATATTGACCTTCCACTTGAGTCATCAGGATCTTTATTTCCATACCACAGTCTTCTTAGAGCTATTGGAGCTAATGGAGGAAGTGGTGACAATAGAAGGCTATCTTCTATGTGGACCTGCCACTAGAGGTGAATGGAGAGACTTTGTCCGTGGGCTTCACAGCTATTTGCTGATAGCAAAGGAATGCTGAGACTCAGGAATGATGGGCTCAACTCCAGATTCTATCGGGGAGTGTTCTCTAGTGGTTACAGACCTTCTGCCCTGTCCCTTAGCTCCTCAGTTCCTGCCAAATTTCAAGCTCCTACTCCAAATGAGGTAGGTGCTAGAGCCTCTTAATAAAAAAGTTAAAAGATTTATTTTTTTAATATGGGGAAAACTGTTTTTCCTAATGTGTTTCTGAAAATAGCTGAATCATTTTAGCTAAAACTTTTACAAAATTAGCTTGTGGCAAACATCTGGTATGGAAAATTTCAGTCCAAATAGTTAAAGTTTGTCAAAGTTATAAGCAACTGAAACCCAAATCTTATAGTAGGAAATTGTGAACAACCTTAACTATAAACATTGCTACCTGTGCCACCTATAGTACGTTTGATATATACCCTGGGCAGTATCAATTATTCATGCAAGATCCATTCAGATGGGCCTGTATTCTCCACCCCTCCCCCCACCCCCTTAATGGCACCATTGTATGCAGAAAGGAAGCTTAAAAGGTTATACAAGTGGATAAATGAACACATGTATATGTAAAATCTTTCCCTTCTCAGTCCAGCTTTTACATCCTGCAAGGAAATAAAAATTGGGATTCATAACGTTGTTGCCATGGAATTAATTGTGACAATATGAGGCCACTATGACATTTGTTCAGGATCATATAGTAGGACAGAACTGGCTGGAAGAGAAAATCCTCAATTAAAGAAACAAACCATTTGCGGATTTGCAAATGTCTTAACACACACACAAATCTGTGAAATACATGCACTTAAATTTTTTTAGTCTGGTACATTTCAATATTTTCTCCAGAATATGAATTCCATTGGAAAGCAGTGGGCTAAATATCACTAATATATAAACATTTCCTCTATAAGGAGAGCATTTCCCCACCATACCCAGTATCTTAAAAGTGGTGTTCTTTCTAGTACAAAATTGGCAGTATTAGGAGGGTATTATGGAGAAAGGTCCCAGTCACCACAATTCCAGATCATTTCCACATTATGAAGACATTTTCTCCTCCCTCTCTGTCAACTAAAATCAATCCCAGTAAGCCCCAGAAAATAAAGTATTATGTACAATAGAAGCAAAGATGAAATAAAGGACAAGGAAACAGTGGCAGCTGTTCTTCATGAAGGCAGAACACAGAAGGGGAAAGGGGAACACCAGAGTGGGAAATGCTACCTTGGTTGTACTAAAATGATATACTTTCTCCAGTTGCTAGACTTGACTTTTAAAAGCACAGATTTTGTACACTAAAAAAAAGACTAATATAACTTATGTAGTACTGTCTTTGATTTTAAGCAACAAGAGAAGAACAAACAAAGCAAGCATGATAGCATGATGATCTATCACAGTGATGCTCAAACTGAGGCTTGGGAGCTGCAAGTGGCTCTTTAATGTGCCTCCTGCAGCTCTTTGCTGCACATGATATTAAAACACTATGTGATTTAATTATTAACCAATCTAAGTTAACAACCAATCAATTGCAGAATACTTGGGGTGGGGGGGTGTCTCACATCAATCAATCATCCACAAATAGTAAATGAGACAATGAATTCACAATACTGTGTCTCTTTTGGGTAACTTGCCCACTAATTTGGCTCCTGAACCAATGAAGCCTGAATATTAGTCATCTATCATATGTTTTTCAGAAAGAAAAATGTCAACATTAGAATTTTAGACACTAATGTGAAGTAAACTAGTTTAAACATTCAGCAGCATCTCTGCTTAACTCTATGTGTTGAAACAAAGAATTTCATATTTTATAACTTAGAAATACTAGATTTAATAATCAAAAGGCCAGAGTAATAAAGTGGGTATCCTTTGAAGTACTGGAGTCATTTTTATATCTATTATTCTTTCTACTAATGCAGGCCAATACCACCTAGGTACAGCTTTTAATATTAAACTGTATGAATTTTAAAAGAGAAATTGCTTGTAGAAATACTAACCTGGAGACCTGATAATGCTAAAGGCTCCTTTTAATTAAGATGTTTTCAACTTAACTCATACAAGAAAGAGAGAAAAAGAAAAAGTTTCCAAGTCAACATCAGTCTTAAAGCAAATTTCAACCACAGTTCAAGCACAGTGTGATCCTTTTAACAGGATCATTCTTCAGTTAAATACAAGATTTTTCTAGCATTAATAAGTTTCTGCATTACACTGAAAAAACAACTGATGCTATATTAAAATTAGCTGAGACCACTTACAAAATAAACACTGAATCCTGCATAGAGAGCAGGTTATATGTCCTTGTGGAGCACAACTGACTTTAGTGGTTTACCTACATGGAGACCGTTGCAGGCACAGAGCCTGAGATTGTAGAAAAACATTGTACATTGTATTATTTAAGTAGCAGCATACTGTGCATTTTTCTACTACAATCTTAGATCCATGGGTAGAATTTCATAATTGTTATTATTCCCGTTTATATCTACTGATCATTATGACAATGGAATAGTTATGTTTTAATCAACGTATCTTTTATATAAATTCTTTGTCAGATATGAATTTTAATAGTTTTGGAAGCATTAATGTACAATATATTTAATGAGGCAAATATTCCTGGACCAGTAATTTATTGTTGTAATATCTCACAAGCTGTTTCTTCATTTAAGGTTTGTATTAACAGTATATTTTTTTAGGTTTAAATGTAGCTAATTTGTGATTTTCATATTTATCCTTAATTAGGCAAAATAAACACTATTTTCTCTAAATACTGGATGCATTTTTTAATAACTTTGCTTAACTGTTTTTAATTTCATGTAAGAAAGATTTCAGTTACAAGTTGATGTATAGAATTTATCCTTTTTTGGAACTGATTTGAAAGTTATTAATATACTATGAGCCAACTTGTTAGCTGTTGAAGCCAATAAATGTATACCAATTTACACCAGCTGAAAATCTGCTCTTGTATTTCTAACTGGATGGATGCAAGTTTTATATAGACAAATATGAATGTTTCCAGATGCTAAGTATTTAACCATATTAAACAGCAATAGTGTATTTAGTGTAAGATATATTAATGAAGCACAACTGATTAGTTGAAGATCTACCACTGGAGCATCTGGAACTCTTCTAGTAAATCTAAATCAAGAGTCTGAAGACAAAGAATTAACACTTTAGGTCCTACTCCTTCACTGGGCTCCGTACAGGTGAATCTCTGAGCCCATGAAGAGCTCACTACAGGATCACTGCAATATCACTGTGCAAAGGAAAAATCCATTACTTTGGGCATTGCTTCCTCAAGTGTGTTAAAGTTCTTTCTAACCAAGACCCAGGCTTTCTACTGAGGCAAGGGAAGAACTCCCTCTCTAAACAGCACTCAGCCTTCTCAGAACTTTCTAGAACTGTGTGGCAATGAAAGGCCAGAGGCCGCCAGACCAGTTCCACTAGCCTGAATTGAATCTAGGTAGCGCTTGGAACTGGGGGATGAGAAGGCCTGGTAACCTCTCCAACCTAGATTCCTCATACACAGCATTAAGGCGCTCCATCAGAGTTGGGATTAGTTGTGGGGGGAGGAGGGAGGGAGGGAGAGGGTACTGTGTCTCCGTGATCAAAATACAGAAAATGGTAAGCAATTAATCTTTTTATATAATTATATCTTCACTGTTAACAAGAAAAAGAAAAAAATCTCTCCTAGAAGATAAAATAAATGCATTTCAGTTACGAGGTTGTTCTCTCCAGAGCCTCATCCCTGTTCACTTACTATTGTCTTGTATTCTACCTAAATAAACCTCAGAAGAAAGAGACTCTGATCCTGCACCTTTAAAGTCAATGGGACCATTACCACAGACTTCAATGAACATAGGCTCAAACTTTGAGTCAGAGGTCAGAAGAAAATTCTGATTCATGTGCCCAATAGAGGTCTAAATAACATGGCAAGAAATACTCTCCAAATACAAAATATGTGACAGCAAATTGAATCTCTTTAAGTGTATGCTGGTCACACAGTCTTTGGTCTAGAGTTCATTGCCTAAGAATAAGAAAACAAGCAACGTATTACTGGTGAAGGAGAGGGATAGAAAACATATTATGCTTGATTTTTTCCCTATAAACAGTATAAGTTATACCCAACTGGTCCTCTTCAGTAGCTGGCAATGGCTATAGCCCTCACAGTAAAAGTGGGTCCTGAAAAGGGATTTGAAGAGAGGACAGTGGTATTACAGACAAGTTCAGGTAAGCAGTCCAATGCAAGTTTCTGTCTAGCAAAGTAAGTTATTATCAGGAATTGTGTCATAATGAGAGACTAACTTCCCGGATATTTACTGGAGAACAAGTTCTTTTAATACTGGTAGGGCCCACTTACAAGCTGGATGTGATATATGTCAGTTTCTTTCATCAAACTGTCACTGAATCAACAAGAGGCGATGCAATTTTAGACTTGGTTTTGGTAAGTAGTGAGGAGATCATAGAAGAGCTGGTTGTAGAAAGTGACTGTGGAATGAGTGATCACAAGTTGATTCAATTTAAATTAAATGGAAAGCTAATCAAAACTGGGTCATCAACAATGGTTTATGATATCAAAAGGGGAGATTTGGGGAAATTAAAGGAATTAGAGAGTCACTGGACTGAGGAGCTCAAGGACTTCAATGTGGAAGAGGCTTGGAATTTCTTTTAAATCAACTATATAAAAATTATCTTTAATTTGTATCCCAAGTAAGGGGAAAGAACTTGTAGGAAAAGGTCCATACCCAGCTGGATGAATAATTACCTCAAAAAATTACTGGGAGTAAGCAGAAAGCCCATAGGGAATGGAAAAAGAAATTGATCAGCAAAGAAAAGTATATATGTTAGAAGTTAGAAAATGTATGAATAAAGTAAGAATTGCTAAAAGCCAGGTTGAATAAGCTCTTGCCAAGGAAATTAATATAAATATTAAAAAAAGGATTTTTAGTTATATAAAAAAAAAATTAAAAATAATGAGGAAGAATGAGGTTGGGTCACCATGCAGTATGGATCGGGAGAAGATTAAAGGTAATCTAAGAATGGACCAAAAACTAAATGAATATGTTGTCTCTGTTTTCAAGAAGAATGATAATATGGGACATTGGTATGAAGGTAGAATGGCTCATAGAAATGAGTGTATAGAAATAAATATCACATCACAACAGAGGTTGAAGAAAAACTTGAAGAGTTTAATGTGTTCAAATCGGAGGAGCCAGAAAATTTCCACACCAGAATACTGAAAAAACTGGCTCATGAGATTGCCAATCTGGTAGCAAGGATTTTTTAATAAATCTATCTATTTGGGGGTATTACTGCATGACTGAAGAATAGCTAATGTCATATCTATACTTATGAGCAATTACAGCTCTGTTCATCTGATCTCAGTAGCATGAAAGCTTTTAGAACAAACTGTGAAGGAAAGAATAATTACATTTACGGAGGTAAACAGAAAAGTAGATATACAACATGGGTTTACTGGGGTATAGACTGTGCCTGTGTGATGGGGTGTTTACTCCACATCAGTCCTGAAAGTGTTAAGGAAGCTAAGAAAGGGCCAATTAGCGTGAAATGCCACACATGTAGGAATCAGGCTCAAGAAGCAACCCCTGACTGAAAGATGAAGCTCAGCTCAGCAGGTGTGGGCTGGGCTAGTAAAAAGACAAGGAAGATGGCAACAGAAATGGCTGCAGTGAGGAAGTCTGCAGTCGCCCTCTGTGTATTAAAGAGGGAAGAACCCTGGGAGCCTGACTTTGAAGAAAGCCTATGGTAGGTGGAGTAGGAAGCAGCCAAGGGAGAGAGCCACAATGCTGGGGACTGAGCAGACCTTGGCTGTGTGTTGTAGGGTCGCTGGACTGGAACCTGGAGTACTGGGTGTCCTAGGTTCCCCTACCAGCCACCAATGGAATGAGAGTGAGAGTCTATACCCAGGAAACCACAGTGACCTGACCAGAGGGTCAAGTCACAAAACGGAAGCTGTAGCTCCTCAAGTGAGCAGGGGGCCATAGAGTAAGACAGGGATAATGGGTTGAGACTGCAAGGGGAGGCATCAGACCTGGAAGAGAACCGATCCAAAGAACAGCCAGGAAGAAGCGCCACTTGCAATAAGTACCCCGTGACAGCCAGACTAACATTATTTCCTCCTTTGAGTAAATAATTGATTTTTAAATAGGGGAAATGCAGTAGATCTAATACACTTGGACTTGAGTAGAGTATTTGACATGATAGAACATGGGAAATTATTAGTTAAATCAGAGATGATGAGGATTATTACAAGAACTGTTAGATGGAGAAGGAACAGGCTAAAGGGGAGAAGGAACTAGGTTGTACTGAAAGGTGAACTATCAGACTGAAGGGACGTTACTGGCGGAGTGCCTCAAGGACTGGTCTTAAGACCAATCTTATTCAATATTTTTTATCGTGACATTAGCACAAAAAGTAGAAACAGGCTAATGAAATTTGCTGATACAAAATTGGGAGGCATTGTCATTACAAAGGAGAATTGTAGTATCATACTATACAGAAAGTCCTGGATGACCTTTTACTAGAACAACAGAAACTGGATGAAATTCGATAATACAAAGTGCAAGATTATGCACTTAAGGTTTAATAAAAAGAATTTCTACAAAAAGCTATGCGCTCATCAGTTGGAAGTGACAAAGAAGAAAAGTGACCTGAGTGTGTTGGTCAATCACAGGATGACTATGAGTCACCAATGTGATGCAGCTGCAAAAAAGGCAAATGTGATCCTAGGATGTATCAGGAGTGGCACTCTCAGTACAGACAGACATATTAATGACATTGTAAAAGCACTAGTAAGAGTTCATTTGTAATACGGTGTACAATTTTGGTTGCCATGTTCAAGAAGGATTTAATTAAAACTGGAACAGTGTTATGAGAGGGGACTAGCAGAACATGGCTAGTTTTAGCCTAGTGAAAAGAAGGATGAGAAGGTATGTGACTAATCTTTATAAATATATCAGGGAGGTAAATACCACTGAGGACAACATTGGCACAAGAACAAAATGGGTATAAACTGTCTACGACCAAATTCAGGCTGGAAATTAGAAGAAGGTTTCTAATCATCAGAGGAGTGAGATTCTGGAACAGCCTCCCAACAACAGTTGTGAGGGCAAACAACTTAATTAGTTTTAAGAGAAAGCTGGACAAACTTATGAATGGGATTGTATGGCAGGGTTGCATATGATGGTGTGGGACAGGGCTTGGCAACTCTGGGGATCCCTTCTGGTTTATGTCTTATGCACCTAAAATCTCAGGCTTCAGGGCTTCAACCAATCCCTTGCAGGAGTCAGGAAGAGATTGCCACACACTCCCTACCTATCAATGTATTCTGTTTTTTTTGTCTCCTTCCTCTGAAGGATCAGAGATGGCCATGGCTAGAGATGGGAAATGACTTGGTGGGCCAGTGCTCTGAGATGGCACCCAGGATTCTCTCTTTCATGGGCTTATCTGGCTGGTTCTTGCTCACATGCTCAGGGTGTAACTGATCACCATATGTAGGGTTGGAAAGGAATTTTCTCCCAGGTCAGATCGGCAGAGACCTAAGGGTTTTGCCTTCCTCTGCAGCAGCGGGTGTGGGTTATTTGCAGGGATTATCTGGACATATCTCACTTAATCAATTCCCTGCCATTTCAGGGAACTCTGGCACTGGTGCATCTCGGTCCTGCCTATTCTCTACCTATGGAACACAATAGTTTAGACTCTTATGGACTGTGATACTTTGGTCTAATTTCAGTTGTTGGGTTTAGTGTGTGGGTGCTGACTGGTATTGGTGGCCTATAATATACAGGAGGTCAGACTAGATGATCTGGCGGTCCATTCTGGCCTTAAACTCTATGATAATTGCTAACAGGCTCTCATCTTAAAATACCAAAAAGAGTTCTTGGAAATATTTACATTCTTGATAGGCAATGTAAATGTCTCAAGGAAAGAATCAGAATCTGGTATCAGCAATACACAGACTGCAGTTTCTCTATTTCAGAGCCTAAAAAGTGAACAAAAACACAGTGAACTGACTTTTCAAAAGATATCGGAAGGGTGTGACTATTATTTTCCCTACTTTTGCTAACAAGCATTTTGATGTCTTTCAGGATTTGGAGCTTTTCAAATATCCCACCTCTTCAGATGGTACATAATCACATTTCTTTTGTATATATGGCATAAAATCAAGCAAAGGTGTTTGAAATTTCCTTACCTGTTGTGCTCCATCCCCACTAACAATAGGGGCAGGCAGAAGAGGAATTTCACTACTTATAATCTGAGTGGTATCCAGTAGTGGTGGGTGTTCTGCCATCGTTGATGGTACATTAATTCACAGGATCACCTGTAAAGAAAAATTACCAACATTATTTTAATAAGTGAAAAACTGATTTCATAATAAGTATTCTTTAAAACAGTCTTAAGTGTTAAAAAGTAAAATTAACAAGATAATTAACTGCACAATGTAAAATATTTTTCATAACACATCACAAAGGGCCATTCCATAAAGATGGCTTTCAGGTTATTTTGAAATGCTAGTGCAACCCACAATTACACTCTATAGGTCTCTGGCCACCTCTAGCAGCTGCACCTCAGAGGTTTATGAGTCCACTGCAGCCTATGAGCAACAGATGTCAGCCTTTTATGTCAATCAGCGGAGAATCATGGTTTTAGATCCAGAGGTGCAAGATTCAATCCTCCCTGTTGACAACCCATCTAAGAGCACTGTGTTACACTAGAAAGGCTTGCAAGTGCACAAATGTCTAACCTCATTATGAGCAAGAACAATGATCTAATGTCAATTCATTGTCATTTATTACTTTTATAAATGTTGCGCCTCAGAGCCCTAGTTATGGAACAGGGCCCTGCTATACTAGGTGTTGTAAAAATACAGAACAAAAAGATGGTTCCTGCCCATGGTCAAATTTACAATCGAAATGTAAAACAAGAGACAACGGATGGATACAGTCAGATGGAGGAGTACAGGGAAACAATGAGACAATATTGGTCAACATGATAGCATTGGTCAGTGATCTCAGCATACCCGCCATCTAAATGATGTCAATAGCATCATAGAAAAGGAGGGTTTTGAATAATGTAGCCTTGCAGATGTTTACAAAGGAGCTCCTCCCAAGCCTGAGGGGCAGCACAGGAGAAAATATAAAGGTGCTTGTTTCAAAATTTAACAAGTGGGCAATAAAGACTAGCATCATGGGCTGACTGGACGCAAAAGGCAACATCTTGATTGCTAATGATATGATAGGTAGGATGGGGACAAGCCAGGGGTTTGAAAGTGAAGACAAATAGCTTATATTTGATGTGACAGACAAGTGGGGGCCAGCGGAGGGATGCAGAAAGGTGACATGGTCAAAGTGATGGGCTAGAAAAATCATCTTTGTGGCAGTATTCTGAACATATAGGAGTGGGGCAAGAGTGCATTTGTCAAGGCTAGGAAAAACAACGTTGCAGTAATCGAGACAATATGATAAAAAGCTAGACAAGAGTTTTAGCTGTATGGATGGATAGGAAAGGCCATATCTTAGAGATGTTTTGCAAAAAGTAATCTGCAAGATTTAGACGTAGCCTGGATGGGAGGATATAGGGAGTCCACATCAAAGAGAATGACAGGCAGGACAGTGGTGTTAATTGAGAAAGAAGGTAGTAGGAAGTGTTTTAGGGGAAACATTAAGAGCTCTATTTTATCCATGTTTAAGCTTAAGCTGACAGCTAGACATCTATGAGGAGATGTCAGAGAGATGGACCAAGATTTTAATTTGGACAGAAGACAACAGGTCTGAAGTAAAGGTAGTTCTGAGAGTTATGTTAGTTAAATTTATGCCTGGAGATGAAATTGCCCAGAGATACGGTTTAGAGGGAGAAGAGAAGAGGACCAAGGATAGAGACCTATGGAATACTCAGAGAAAGTTGGATGAAGAATAGTCTCCAAAAGGCCATGATGAAGGAACAATCTGAGAAGTAGGATAAGAACCAAGAGAAGGACAGAGTCACAGAAGTCAAAGGAGAAAAAAATTGAAATAGGAGCATGGTCAATGGTTTCGAAGGTGGCTGACAGGTCAAGGAGAATGAGGATGGAGAACTAGTTCTGAACTTTGGCTAGGAAGAAGTCATTGGAAGTCACTGACAAGAGCAGTGTAGAGAGGAAGGGGCAAAAACCAGATTAGAGAGGGTCTAGTATGAAACTGGAGAACTAGTATGAAAAAGGAACTTCTGATAAGATGTTCAGTGGGCTTAGAGATAAAGGGAGATGAGGTGGGAAAAACTAAAGCATGCTTGTATTGTGAGGAGAAAGACAGCACAGAATGAGAGGTTAATGAGAAGCATAAGGGAGGGGAGGAGACTAGGTGAAATGGAGATCAGGAGATGGGATGGCTGCAATCACTGGAGTAAGTTGAGGGGTCAGAGGAGGAGAACAGATAACCTTCTGTGATAGGGAGAAGGGAAGAATGATAGGAAGGGGAACGGACGGTAGGCTGAAAGGAGGGGGACTGTCAAGTCGTATTTTGTCAGTTTTCATCTGGAAGAAATCAGTGAGATCCTATGTGGAGAGAAGCAAAGGTAAGAGGAGGAAAAGATCTAGAAAGTAGTCAAAGGTGGCTCAGAAAAAGGGCATGGAATTCAGTTAAGTTGGAAAGGTAGAGCTGTTTATCTAGGAAGATGGCAGAAGTGAAGGAGGAGACAACAAATCTGTAGTGGAGGAAGTCAGCTTGGCCATGGAATTTTCACTAGAAATGCTCTGCAGAGTGAAAGCAGGAGTATAGGAAGCAGACATTGGGGGTGAGCCAGGGCAGCAGGTTGGCAGGGCAGACCTTGCAATGGACATGAGGGGAAAAAAGAGTGGAGGAGAATGAAGCATGGAACAAATCAACAGTCATATTAATGGAAGAAAGGAAAAAAGAGCAAAGAAGCTGGAAGGCTGACAGGGTGTGGAGGAGGATGGGGAGTGGGTGCAGATGCTGAAAGAGATCAGGTGCTAGTTGGAGAGAGAGAACTCAGCAACAGAGAAAAGAGAGAGTGCAGTGCTTGGTGAAGAACAAGTCAAGTGAATGGCCCTCTTGGTGAGTGGGACAGTTGAACGAAGGCTGTAAATTGAATGAAGAGATGAGGACAGGGAAAGATGCAGCTAAGGGTTTGGGTGGATCATGAACATGGAAAATAAAGTCACCAAGGATCAGGTGGGGGAGATTGTAAGGAGAAGAAGAGAGAGCCAGAAGTCAAAATCTGAGAGAAACGCTGATGGGGATGAACTGGGTGGATAGTTGATGACAGCAACATTGAGATGAGTGAAGAGTCAGATATACTTCTATTCAAAAAAGGAAAAGAGTGGGAAGAGTAGAAGTGAGGGGTTGGAAGCTTCAGGAATGGGAGAGAAGCCCAACACCCCAACCATGGTCTGATCCAGAGCAGATAGTGTAGAAGGAGAATCCTCTGTAAGATAGGGCAGATTTATTTTTGTGTCTATATAGTAATCTGATGTTTCATGACAGGAGTGGCCAAACTTACTGACTCCCTGAGGCCACCCTCCCCTCTGAGCAGAATCCTTTAGCCCCACCACCCTGCGGCAGGGCAGAAGCTCCAAGTTCCCCACCCCAGTGTGGAAGGTGGAGAATGGAGGGACATAAGGGGCTCTGAGAGCTGCATTTTAACTGCAAAAGAGCCTCATGCAGCTCACAAGCCATAATTTTGCCACCCGTTTTATGAAAACATTGACATTTATACAGTAGAGATGTTACAACAAAAGAAAAGTTAGAAATTCAAGAATACTGTATCTTGGAAGTATGTTAGCCTGATTTTTAAAACTTAAAGTGACTTGTCATTAAGATCATATCGCTATATTTCAAAAATTATTTAAAACCTTTGAACATGACACTAGTCTGGCTTTGGAATCAAACATATACAAAAATTAAATAGAAAAAAAACATACACCAAGGTACCATATTTTTCAATGAGTAGGAAATACACAAAATTATTCTTCAAGATTTCTTTCAAACAAAACAAAAAGCAACACTCTGAAAAAGCCTTGATTAGAGTGTGTCAATATTTAGAGTAATCAAAACTAACTCATACTTTCTGTCTACTTCCTATATAGCAATGCTTACTGTCCAATATCTATCTACATAAAGAACATCTCAGAAAGACCGATAGGACTTTCAGAAGCAAGCAATCATCATCCTTACCATTGTGCTGACAGTAGATTCTAATAATCTAAGGAGCAGCATAATCAGGAATGTTTTCATTTGGAGGTTTTTCTGCTTCTTGGTTATCCAGCTAACCTAGCCTTCCTGTTTTACCAAAGTTTGTTTAAATTTCTTCTAACACAGAGATATCTTCTATATAGTGATGTACAACTGTTCATTATTCACAGAATATTTAATACAATTTCCTTTCACTGCACTTCAAATTTGTCTTTGTTAGTATCAAACAAGGAAAAAGCTCTCATGCTATCATGAGAATTGACAAAGATAGCTTAATGGCTCTTAACCTATCTACAGCTAAATACTGGAGATACTTTTTTGACCATCTGAAAAGATGTTATGCAACCTACAATATAAAAATATATTTGTTGTCCAAAAAACTAACACAACTGACCATTTTAACATATTTACTCCTCCTAGGCTGAAACTCTGTTGTAAATTTGCTCTGGACTGAAGTTGGAATACAGAACTGTAAGCATACAAAAACCTTTTGGGGAAAAAAGCCCGGAGTAATTAGTGTAGAGTAGCTAGTACACACTATCTACTCTGCCTTAAATCCCTCTGTGGACACACACTGCATTAAGAGTGCCCGATGACAATCAGTGCAGAGTATGATCATCCATACATGCAGTTAGTGCAGAGTAGCTAGTACACTTTAAATTCACACCCTAGCTTACTCTTCCCCATGTAGACAAGCCCTCTACCCAGAGGGTTTAACAACTTCCCAACCCAATGAACCACCCTAGCTACTATTTTTGCTGTCATGTCAGCAGCCCAGATCTTCCCAAAGAGATCCTGACATGCTGGCAATAGATAGGACTTCTCTAAGTCTGATTCCTCATTCCTATAGTTTATAGAGTTCATGTTTTCCTCTTCCTCCGCCTAGCTCACAAGTAATTTGCATGCTATCAAGCCCTCAGGTTGCGTGGAGGGGCAAGTCTGAAGAATTTAATCCAGTTTATCATTAAATGGGCAAGTTTACTACCCCGAAGTGGACCAATTGTCTTTCCAGGTCTTATAACACTAAAAGTTTTGGTCACTTCATATTCTTGTGGCACTGCTTGCCACTCCTGGGGTGTGTACCTCTCTGCCAGTTACTCAGCCACCTGGTGAAACATTAAAGGTCAAACACATGGGCTCTGGATCCCTTCTGTACAGATGGATACTAGAATCTACACTTTTATCTCTGGCTAATTATAACACATCCATATAATGGTCTCCTATGAGACATGCCAACAATAAAATCAGCTGGATCACTCTGGATGTAGCACATAACTGAGCTTCACAATGTCTTATTTATAAAGCTAAATGGCTTCTAGTCTTTGTCTGTAAGGCCCTCAACAAATTAGGTCTTGTTCATCTTACAACCTCCCTCTACTTCCACAACAATTCAAGGTAACATTACTGAATGGGAACCAAAACTTAAATTGACAAAGTCTAGGTTCAAAGACTTAAGAGCATGAACCACAGCACTGTCCATGACAGGTCCCCCCTCACCTATCTGCCCCCCAAACTTTAGAACTACTTGCTGGAGATCAGACAAAACACTCACCTGGCCATTTTCTTGACAGTACAGAAAACCCCTTCTTAAAAAAAGACGTTACAAAAACAATGACACCTGTTTGTGTACAACATCCAATACAATGCAGCTCTTCTGAATCAGAAGCTGTCAGAAGGCCTATTCTCCCAATGGACTTCAGTGGAGAGCTCTGCAGGGATGCATATTTTCTTCAGTGGGGTTCTTTTGTGGTTAGGCTCCCACGGGAGCTAAGGGCAACTCCACTCCTCAGGTACAATGGACCTTTCTACCATAAAGATAAAGCTCATCTGTGCAGGAAGCAGAGTTTTCTCAGGGGCTGGCCCAAGACTGAAGAATCAACTGATCACAAACCTCACCATCTTCCATTTTAAGTGCAAGGTACACTTCTCTAATGCACACAAAACAGCATGCACATTAAAAAAAAAACTACCAAAACAAACTGCCACACACACAATTTTCTCCCTGGGGAGAGAACAGGAGAGAGAACAAACCACATGTAACTGATGTTAGTCTCACTGCTTAAAGCACTATTGGAAGGCGCTCAGATATTACAGTGATGAGGGTGGTATCAGAACATATGTAGAACAGAATTGGGCAATGATCCACAAAGTCTGTATCTGGGCTATCAGAATTAGGAGGCATATTAAAGAAAACTACAGCCCAAAGCTACCTCAGGGGTTTTGTCTATATTTACATTTGTAGTTTCACCAGGTTTCCATACCTAGATTTCAGATTAAGCAATCACAGGAAAACCGAGTGTTATAGAATGCCATCTTGCCCACAAACAAATTCTCCTATTACTCCAGAATTTATTTTAAAATGTCCTTTTGTCCTTTCTAAGATGGTTGTTTCCATTTTAGACATGCTAACTAAAATTGGTTGAAAAAATTTAGGTGAAACAGCTTTCTAACAAAAATACAGTTCCGTAAAAACAAATGTTTTGTGGGACTGCATCACTTTCAATTAAATTTGACAAACATTTCAAAATGATTCACAGAAATGGAGTATTTAATTCCAACGTTCTCATTTTGTTTCATTCGGACTTACATTTTTAATATTCATAATATAAAAATAAAATATGAAACTATTTAATATTTATAATGATTTGCATTATGTAATGTTGCAACATTATCAAAACAGAACATTTAGACATGTCATTAGATGCTTCAGAATTAAAATATTTCATGACTGACTTTTATACAAATTTCAAAATGCCAAAATTTCTTACACGACAGAAATTCCATTTTCCAATTAGTTCTCTGCAGTATCGGTTTACAGCAGGTCTCAGCTTTGCAAATGAGATCACTTGAATAAAGACAACTATAAAACCTGGAACCTCCAGAAAGAATCCAATTGATCCAAGAGCTGGGTCTGTTCATAGAAATTATTTGCATGTCTACAAGTCAACTGGAAGGAAAGCAGTAGCTGCTGTAGAACAGAACCAGTGTGATTAAAGTGAATACAAGTCATGGCAAGAGTAGATTCTTTCTGGCTAATCCAGGGACCCAAACTCTTAAAGTGGAAATAGATTACACATAGGGAAGATCGTCATTTTCTGGAGATTAGGCCTTGATAAACCAGTCTTCCGGACAAGGTAAACAAGTACAGCACACATGCTTGTTGTATCCACTTACTGTCTCATCCATTACTTAGACTGTAAACTTTTGGGGCAGGGGACTGTCTTTGTTCAATGCATTCATAGTGTCTAGCACAACAGGGCCCCAATTTGCTGAATGGGGCTTTTAAGCACTAGAGTAGTCTTGCCCTGATATATAAGGGCTCTACTGCCAGGCTTTTCATAAAAAATTCAAGTATCTGTGTACAAATCAAGTAGACGCACCTTGAAGAGGCAATTGTTGCTGCCCATACAGAATCAATAACTTCCTGAGTAGGATCACCCTTATACATCTTGAAGAAAAAGGCTTAAAACAGTTTTGCAAATTCTGAAAAGGGATTACAGACATCTTATAAAACTCGGAACTTCAAATGTACCTGCTCATCTTAATCAAGTGTACCATAATGAATAAAAAAAACGTGTCTACAGCAGAAGCAGGATACCTTCTAGTATTCTGAGGTCTTAGAGAAGCAATTTTCATTCTTAGTTGCCTGTGAGAGGGATCCATCAAAAGGAATGGGGGAAAAGGGATCAGAGACACAGAACTGAACAGTGTAGCTTTTCTTCACTGTTCACTATGCCCTCCTATACAATTTCACAACATGCTGCAAAAAAAAAAAAAAAAAAAAAAAAAAAAGTTTGTTTTTTACACCTTTGATTAATAGTTCTTAAAAATACCTATTAGATCTCCAAATTTCCATTTTACATCCCCCCTCACCTTAGATTAGGTTTCTCTCAATAAACTTCCCAAGGACTGGAATTCTTTTTTTTTTTTGTTTGTTTGTTTTAATGGAATCTGGCTCAAAAACCTCTTGAACCTGACCAATTAATTTTTTTCTTGCCTTTCTTTTTTGTTTAGGGGTACACATATATACAGTGACTCAATTATGATATGAGTAAGGAAACTCAATGCTAAGTCTAAAGTTTCCTCCTTTTTGACTAGTTTCCTCTTTTTAAAAACTTTATTTCTAATATTCCCTGTCATAGTGGTAGTTTTTGGTTTGATCACTTAGTAGCATACATGGAATTACTATGTAATAATTTAAGAATACTGCTCTAATAGTTTTATTAATATTGTATGCGGTATAGTCAGTGAGGTAAAATTACGGTATAGTTATACTGTTATTAGACTTTCCTATGTGTGTGTAAAGGTCTAACTTAATACGAGGCTGTTGGAAAAAAATAAGCAGGAAGGCAACACAAAGATTCTAAATAAGCAACCTCCCACACAAACACTTTGAAGGCAATTACAGTACCATGGCCTACTTCCATGCTTCAGCCCAAAGTTATAGTTGTTTTGCCAGAGCTAACAGATCAAAGGCCTATAAACAGCTAAAGTGATTTAGGGCACGTCTACACTAAACTTTGGTTGACACAAGTTACGCCAGCATCCAGCTGCTGAAGTTAGTATATCACTTGTGTGCATGCATACTTGGCTGCTTGCACTGTCACTGTGCATATCCACCAGGAGTGCTTGCGTCAATGCAAACTGCAATGCACCATGGGTTGTAATTCCAGTATGCCATGCATTGCTCACCAAGACAATGCCTTTTGGGAAATTTTCACAATGTGTTGCGGGATATACATGCCTCATCCAGGGATCTCTGGGAGCTAGGAGATCAAGTTCCCAGCATGCAACTTGCCATCCCTATCCCATAATTTCGTCTTTTTTTTTTTTTTAATCCCACAAACCTGCGATACTTTTGATGTCCACCATCTCTGACAGAAACATGGAGCTTGCACAGCTATGCACTATTCTCATGATTGTTGCAAATACAGGACACACGATTCTCCTGTACCTGGAGACCTGTAGAAAGAACCACAACAGGGGACATGACGATGACAGATTCCTAAGGGACAAACAATTCAAGTTTTCAGGTGGAGTTCACGGCACAGTTCCAGAGAGGGGAGCGCTGCTTCTGGGCCTGAGAAACAAGCACTGACTAGTGGTATCACATCATAATGCAAGTTTGAGACAACAAGCAGTGGCTGCAGAACCTTTGGATGCAAAAGGTCACATTTCTGGATCTGTGTGCTGAGCTCACCCCAAGCCTCCACCACAGGGACACCAAACTGAGAGCTGCACTCACAGCTGAGAAGCAAATAGCACTCACACTGGAAAACTGCCATTCCAGATTTCTACTGGTCAGTGGGAAATTAGTATGGACTTGAACGGGTGCCATCATCATGCAAGAATGTAGGGCCATTAATTATCATCTGCTACACAGGACTGAGGTTCTTATCAGTGTGCATTACATAGTGAACAGATTTGCAGGAATGGGGTTCCTGAACTGCAGTGAGAGAATAGATAGCATGCACATTGCCATTTTTGCACCACTCCAACTTGCTACAGAGCTACATCAACAGAAAGAGCTACTTTTCTATGGTGAGCTACTTTTCTATGGTTCTATGGTATGCAAACATTGGTGGATCACAGTGGACCAATATCACGGTGGGTTGGTCAGGGAAAGTACATGACATTTATATCTTTAAGAACACAGAACTGTTCAGAAAGCTGCAAGCAGGGACATTCTTTCCTCACTGGAGGACTACCATTGGCTATCTTGAAATGCCAATAGTGATTCTGGAGGATCCAGCCTACCCTTTTCTCTCCTGGCTCAGGAAGCCGTACTGTGGTCACCACCAAGGAAAAATTTAACTACCAGCTCAGCAGGTACAAAAATGACTGTTGAATATACTTTTAGTAGATTGAACGGATGCTGCCAGTGTTTACTCACTAGATTGGATCTCAGTGACAATAATATCCCCATGGTTATAATTGCCTGTTGTATCCTGCATAATATCTGTGAGGCAAAGCAGGAAAAGCTACCAGTAGGGTGGAAGTGGAGCATCTGTCTGCTAACTTTGAACAGCCAGACATAAGGGCCATTACAAGAGCTCAAGGTGGAACAATGCAGTTAAAGGAAACTTTGAAAGAGCATGTTAAGGGTCAAGGGTGGACAGTTCTCTGGGCCTGAAGCTTTAGGTAGTTAGGAATTATGTGGTGCTTGGTGTACTTTTATAAGTATGATGGGGCGTTTTCTTGAACCTATCAGTTATCCAGTGATTTACATTAATGAAGTACTGGATACTCTGGGTACCCCTATGCATTCTGCTACATGTTGTGAATTAAAAATATTTTAAAAATAGAAATTTATTGAGTGGCAAAAACAGTGCAGAAAAACCATGTGCATAAAACAGGCAATGCAATATAAACTGTAAACTCAAATTAACAGAACGGCACTTTGAAATTAGAAATGAAAAAAAAAAATTGTCCATTTCAGTGTGAACAATCCATTGTGGCTACACATACACCATTCCTTGCTGTCCTCTGACATGGAGTGATAGGGGTAGAGATGCAGCACGTGATGTCATGTGGAATGCTCGGGGAGTAGGAAGCTGCTATCATGGAGTTCTCTAAGGACTGCAAAGAGTGGGGAGTCGGACATTTGGAACTATATGTCAACCAGAATCTGCAGCGTTTGTGTTTGCTGCCTGAGAAGCCCCATTACATCCTGGTGCATTGCCTTTCCTTTTCCTGGGCCTTCTGTCCTTTCTCAATTCTCTCTACTATGTCGGCCCTCTAGGCCCTTTGTTTGAAGTCCGATGCAGCACCAGCTACTGGCTGCAGGATTTCACTGAATATGACCTCCCTATTCCTCCTTTCTCCTCCTCATAGTCATGTGTTCTGCAGCTGTGGAGGGGGAACTCTTCAAGGCTGCAAAGACAGCTGATAAAAACCTACAGATGTATCATTGGATTTACAGTCACAACAGAAAAGGAAAGAAGTTTCAAGACTCCCTCCCTTATTCCGAAAGGAAAAAAAAACCCCAAACTTTTTAATAAGATTGTTTATTGATACTTGGCTTTAGAGTGCCTCTCCACAGCACTGCTCTCCAGGCCCGGCCATGCAATCATAGTGAATATGGCCTACCAGAGGCAAGGAAGAAAGGAAATTTTGGTTGTGCGAAACAATTTCTGATCCTAATCCATGGGTACAGGTATAGCGCAATAGTACTGAAAATTGGCACAAGTTTTCCCACAAGTGGTGGTGATTTTAGCTGATTTCAGTCCTGAAGGTAACAAAGGCACAGAGAACTCAGCTTCTACTGGCACTCCAAAGCCACCCAGGCCTGTACGCCACTAGCCAGAGTACTGCAATGTTGCTAGCTGCACTCCTCACACAGAGGTGAGGGAAAATTTCCTTCCACAGAGAAAAGAATAAGGCAGCCATCCCTAGAAGCCTCCTGGAAAGGACTGCAGAGTATCATCATGAAAGCTTCATTGAGATCTGAGGACACAAAATACATCCCTAAACAAACTGCTCCGCATATCCTCCTCCCACCTAATCCAACAGAGGAATGAAAAGCAGTTACCAACTCTACCTTTGTTGTACCACTACCTCTTCTTGTATAAGTAAAACAATGAAAATACAATACTTGTATCATGATACCTTGGAGATGGGGATTGAGGGAAATCATCTTTAAATGTAAACACTGTAAGGAAAAAAAATGTATGTACACACTTACCCAAAGTCCCTTCCCCTTCATGGGACTCGTCCATGCTCAGCTTGTGGGACTGGCTGGACTGTGCTGGAGTCTTGAACAGATCCTGGCTCATGGCATGGCTGGATTTCCCTCCTCCCTCCCCCCCCCAGTTCTCCCCGCTAATCACAGCAGAGGTCTCTATCTCAGACTCCTCCAAGGCAGTGTTTCTCAACCTTTTAAGTAGCAAGTACCCCCTAATTTCTGAAAATTTTAAAAAGTACCCCAACACTCAATTTTCCACTCTGAGAAATACGAGCTGGGAATGGGCGGGAAGCAAGCAGCTGCAACTTGGCTTCCCCAGAAGTTGGCAGCTGCCACTCACCTCCCTTCACTGGGTTTTTCGTCACGTACCCCCTTGCCTGTGTCTCGCATACCCCCAGAGGTACGCGTACTACAGGGTGAAAAACTATGCTCCAAGATATCCATAGTGGTTTGTGAGGTGCTGGTGAGATCTCTGCCAAGTATGGTATGGAGCTCTCCCCACAGGCAAATCCACTATCTCCTGTCTTACTCCAGGCAGGAGTGCATTTGGTGCATAGAGCTGGCATTGTCAGGTGCAAACAACAAGGGAGAGCTGTGCTTGCCAGGAAAAGGAATTTCAAAAACATGCAGGGGGAGGGATTAAAAGGGTGTCTTCCAGTCTCAGACTTCTGGGAAGTGGAGTCTACAGTTGTTATCAGAGCAATCACTGTCACAGGTAATGTGGCATTGTGGGAGAGCTTCTGGAGGACTGGTAGGGTCGAACAATCAGACTGTCTCCACTTACACTGCGTCAACCTCAGTAAACCAATCATGGCTCCACAGCATTCAGGGAGGCAGTTTTACTGCATTGCCATAATGAGGCACTTACATCAATAGGAGAGATTTGAGCATAGACACATGCAAATAGCTCAATGCAAGGCAATTTACATCAACCCAAACCCATAATGTACACCAGGCCTTAAGTCTCTGGCATTGAGTGGGGGCTGATGAAAAAGACTAGACAACTTTTAAAGGACACACTCACTGGTGTGAACTGTTTTGTGAGGTAAAGGAAAAGATTTCATTACCCATACACTACACATGGGATCAAGTTTCTTTTTTATAGCACAAAGTGAAATTGCACAGGAGAGTGTTCTAAATAGAGACAAAAGATTACACTATTCAGTTGTGTCTCCCTCAGCCCCGTTTCATCTCTTCTTTTCAGGAATCCCTCTCACAAGCAACTAAAGAGAAAGTTGTTTCTCTAAAAGCTCAGAATAATGGAAGGTATCCTGCTAGTATTGTAGATATGTTCTTTTATTCACGGTGGTAGACTTGAGTAAGATGAGGATAAGGGGGAAATACAGCATTCCATGGCATGGTACTCTCCACTGACATTCTTGATAGATTTTATGGAATCTTTTGGGTTCAGTACTACTCTTGTAGCTGTATGACCAAGTCTGTCCCTTCTATATAATTACAGCCAGATATTACAGTGTGTCAGTGAGATACTACAGAAAGACAGAGGAAATAGCGTTATTGCCAAGGTCCTCTTTCCATTGTTAGGCACTCTACTACACCTATTGTTTTTAAATTATCTCACAGTAGTATACAGACATTTACAGTTTTTGTAAACGTGCCTATTTTTATTGATCTCCTTAATCTGAAAGAGCTCTCTCTCTTTCCCCAATATTTAATCCATAGCTACTTCCTAATCTAGTTGTTCCCTGCTTTGCTGTGAAAAGACTCAGCCTCCTCCTGATAAAATCTAGAAAATAGGTAACTTTTCAGTATAAAAATTTAAAGCATATTGAAAAACCGAATTTGGGATACCATAAAATTTACTTCAATTTCAATCTAAAGAATATAAGTGACACATTACTGAAGATACTAGATTAGGTAGGGGACATGAGACAAGAGCCTGGCAGTAACCATGCTTAACACAAAATTGTGCTACACAGGACTCCTAGCTTTGCTTACTGAAAACAATTAGTATAGTTTGAGCAATTCTTTACAAAAGAAGAGCTGGATGATTTTAAATATTAATCTTTTCTTTAAAACATTTAAAGTTGGCACGCAAGCAACAAGTTACTAACTTGAACTATTTTTAACTGTGTGCTTCTAGCAGAACCACAATTTCACTGTTACACTATAAAAAAATTCAATGTTCACTGAAAAATACTCGATAGCAGTAAGGAATGAGAATCATTAACAGAAAGTGACAGGAATACATATGAATATAATCAGACTAAATACATTTAGAAGTATTTATCCAACAGAGGCAGTAATATTGACAACAGAAAACATGGAGACAAAAATTTATAAAGGAGAAAAATGTGAGGCAAACTGGTTTTTGGGGCACAAACTTCTTTTCTGCAGAGCTAATGAAGGGAAACCACCAGAGTGTCATGGCAGGAGTCCTTTTGAAAAGGGTCATCTTCATGGACATTACTTCTCAGATTTTGGTAAACCGTTTTTCTAAATAGTGGACTGCACCAGTTTCCAACTATGACAACTCAGGAAGCCAACAGAACTGAAGTGTATCTTTGAATTGTGTTAATGTTAATGAAACATTTTAGCAGAAGTTAAATGCAGAAATAAGATTTCCAAGTTCTGATTTAATTCAGTCCTGATGGGCCAGTGTTTTTAGTATAACCATTCTGTTTCCTCACTACTACATTTCATATCTTCCTGTTTCCCTTCCTCATTTGTTCTGTTGCAGGTGGGGAGCTGCTACTGGGTTCTACAGACAGGGCAGGCGGATTTAAATCAAGGTGATTTAAATCATTGATCATTAAATCACCAAGAAAATCATGGATTTAAATCAAGTTTCCCACTGATACTTCTTCACATATTTCTTCATAATGGTGCAAATTTGATCACTAAAACATGTTAATTTACAATGCAATACAGCATTTTACAACATCTAGGAGGGTATATTGTGTAGTTTTGTAGATAAATTAATAAAAATCAAGTTAGGAAATAGTACATAATAGGCATTACCTGTATCAAGCTGCAGATGCAGCAGCAGTACATTAGGACTGGTCAGAACTAAATCACACACACAAACAAAATAGCACTTATATTTTAGTAAACTAAATCTTAAATGTTACATAAATGTTTCACATTTGTAACTGCAGCAGTCTCCTGAGTTGCTGGCTGATGGCTGGCCTTTAAACTTTTTGTTTTTTTAATTTTCTTAACTAACAGACAAGTCATCACAACACTAAAAGTAGGCTGTCCTTAAAACTTCTACAACTAGCTCTCATCTTCCCCACTCCCACTGTCATTTTTATTCATAGATTGAAACGGATATACGAGTTTTCCTTTTTCAACTCCCAGGCGATTTCTTAGCTTTGAGTGTATAAAACCAAACGATGAAAATATTCTCTGTGCCTGCAGAGGAAGCTACTACTGTGAAAAGTTGGTTTAGCAACTGAAGGAACTCTGTTTCAAGGTGCCTTGCTAATGATTTCCACCAATTCAGGGGAGTGACTTTGTTCAAAACATCAGTAAACATGTACTGTTTAAATGGTTCCACTCCAGCCCTAAAATTTATTATGACTGGCATAACTGAGGAGTGATTTTGAGATGCCCATGCTTTGGCAGCATCATCTTCACAAGTTAGGCATGTACCTTTATATCTTGCGAGAATGTTCACAAGAAAATAAGGTGGAGTTAGTGCTTGATCCATTCGCTTCTTTACTGCCTGCAGTTTAACTTTCTGGTGAGGTATTTCTTTCTTCAATGTCTCTTGAAGTGCCTTCCAAATTTCGACAGCATCAGCAATGCAGCAACAATTTCTCTGAAGTTTGTTTAAGGTTATGGATATAGGCTTCAGTATACAGAATCCTTTACATTCCTCTTTAATCCAATGTTAGATACTTTGAATGAGATACTTCCATCTATTTTATCACAGTTTTCTTCACAAAGTTTTATGAGAATAGGCCAGTTCTTAATTGTTCAAAACAATCAACCACAAAATTCCATCGAACATCTTGAGGGAGAATTAGTTTGGATCCTCCTGCTCTTTTCAGTGAAGCTGAAGCAAAATGGTTGTTGCAGAAGTATTTTGCGACTTCAACATTTTATTTTATTCCTGGAGAAGATGTACTTAAATCTTTGGCTGAAAGATGCATTAAATGGGCACTGCAGCCATATGTTATTAAGGAGCATCCTTCCATTTCTTCTTCTAAGTATTGTCTCATCTTTGCCATGTTTGCAGCATTGAGTGAATAATACCAAATGATGAAAATATTCTCTCTGTGCCTTTAAGACAGTGTCTTAACTCCTCGACCTTGCTTGGCTTAGCTCCACCACCACATAAGCACAGAACAACAGTCCTAACCAGCCTGTGTCTTTCTTTGCACATGACTTTAGTCTGCTGAGAAACTGAAACAGAAACTGAAAGCCCAGAACTTTCAAGAAGCAAGAGCTGGTAGTTAGGCTGGACAGACTAGAGCCATTAATTCATTTTTATGAGATTGTAAGTGTAGGTTTAGCATGTTTGTGATGAGATTTAATTGTAACATTTTTAAATGAGAGAGAAATTTAGTATTTTATTGATGTTTTTTTAAAAAAAATTATTAATTTTTATCCACCCTGTCTACATATAAGCCTCTTCCTTTTCCAGTAAGGGAGCTCTCTCCCTTCTCACCGACAACCACTACTCAGAGAAGCTCCAGTCGCCTTGCAAGGAAGGCAGATGATATGCTAAATTGGTAGAGTCATAAGGGCTGGATTTAAACATCGATCAAGTTGCATTTTAGACATCTAGCATCTATTCAGCATGCAGCTGGCTCCATGGGCTTCCTAATTTATGGAGGCTAGATAATTCTGACACAGTGCTTCCTTTTTGGAAGTAGTCACAACAGGTGACACTAACCCCCCCATCCCACCTTTCCAGGAATGGAGTAATTACCCAGGTACTTGCAACTACAATATATGCATTTGATGTACTCTTTAAAAATTGTCTCCCTCTTTTTGATGTTGACAGATTTCACAAGCTTCTCCCCCTTCTTCTCCAAGGTCTTCTTTCTTGAAGGGTACGTAGTTTTCCAGGATTTCCTGCACCAGCCCACACAAGCCAGCGACTACTCCAGCTAAGAAGAGCTGGACTCTGATCCAGAATCAATGTCTTCAGGTGGTTGGGAGATGCATGGTCAGAAAGGAGTAATTTGAGAAAGGTACAAAGTACTCCAGTCCTTACCGGGGCCAAGTACACAGCTCCTGTAACACACCCAGTCTCTGCTGCTCCAGGGACCAGTGGACAAACATTGTCAAAGTGATACAGGGCAAATCCCCCATCTACACAATTACTGGTTCACAAAACAGTAAACTGTAACAATAGTACCCCATATACACAGGGCCAAAATGCATCAATCTTGGTCCTAAACCAAGCTAAAACCTAGACTTTGCGAGGCTAACACAATATGACAATATGTTTGGTCCTAGCTATAAATTGAAGTCAAACAGTGCTTTAGCTACAGCGGGTCAGAATAAGTGACATTTCTCATTAGCCTTTGCAACCACATAGTTTTCTTTTCAAAGAGTTCAAAATGGATGCAATTTTCACCACACGAGGAGCTTTAACTTCTAATGGACTACTCATATACTTTCCGTTAGACACGTTTACCTTGCTGAATCACGGCCTAAGAGACTTGGAGCTGCACAACTTTATGTAACATGCTTTTGTTCATAGTATACTGCTACTACAGAAGGGAGTAGGAAAACTTGTTGACTATATTAAGGATTATTGTTGTAGACAGTTGCAAAATAGCATTTCAGCAGCAGAAAAAAAAACAGAAGTATTTTGGACACTACATCTAATTTTATGTAGTGTCCAAAATTAGACCACCGCTTAAGAACAAGTGAAAACTTTGAAAGAGAAAAAGATTGTCTAGAATGCTAAAAGCTACCCTCTTGCCCCTACCTCCCAGAAAAATAAACAGGCCAGCAGAGCTCCATTAGGTCCAACTATGTTGTTTTAGTTCATTATACTGACTACATCTATTTAAGACTCCAGGGGTCCTCCTAAGAGATTCTAGAGACGGTCTTCTAGACAGACTATGATATTTTGATTTCTAATGCCAGAAAAAAGCTTTTAACATCATAAATCAAAACACAGTATAGTCTAAATGCCTTTTGGTAAACTTTTAATCTTTCTTACAATAATCCTGACTAATTTCCTGCATCAAGCACAAATGAACAAAAAAAGGAAAAGTTGTTTAAACTAACCACTTTTTAAAAAAAACCAAATACTTCTATTTGGCAACAAGGGCCTGAGGCATGATGGACTGAGGGTTTTTCAAAGCTCCATATAAATATGGCTCAGAAGTATGGCCAGAAGATTAAAATTATACTTCAAATGCCTGATTTCACCTTCTGCCAGAGACTTATTTTGTGCAAACATTACACACTTTCATGTTCAGTTAGCCTCATCCATGGCTGCAATACATACTTAAAAGCATTGACGTTCCAGTTAAGACCATCCTCACCTCATCGAGGTACTGGAATAGTCCAAGAGGAAGTCTCTCGCTAATGTGGCTCTGGCAACCATATTCCCACCATGAAGTTGGTGAAGAGTTCAGAGAAACAATGCTACTGTGTACAGAGAAACTGACACCAGCTCTTGTGGTTTCTGGGGAGGAAGTGTAAACAAATAGGCTCCTGCCACCTTGAACATCATGCATTTGAATATAATGGGTATCTGGAACATTCCAGGGAATCTTGAAACAGTTCTTAATGAGAAAACTACCCATGTTGTTGCTATTCAAGAAACACAGAGGAAAAATAAAATCTTCTGATCGATATCAAAGCATCTTGGATATTAACATCCACTATCCTGAGATTGTGAACCAGACACACTGAAGGAATGAAAATCAATAAAGATGAGACGAAGATATATCCACTCTGTGAGTTGTGTCAGAAGCAGGCTTTAATAGCTGCCCACACTTTTGAATGCAATATTGTAAGGAAAGTGAAGCTTTTCAGATTTGACACCTTAGATCAAGCCCTTACAAAGGAGTTGAAAATTACATCTACACCACAATGTAAGTCCAAGGTTCAAACTCAGGCTCAGCCTAACCCCCCTTCCTCCACTCCCGTTCTATCTACACACAAATTGCACCAACCCAGGGCTCAAACCCAGGGTCTTAGTACCCAACATTCAGGGAAGGTCCAAGTCTGAGTCAAGCCACGAACCAGAGTTCAAGCCCTGTTGCTTTGCAGCTCCACTGGACTTGTGCTTGGGACAGAGATGTAAAATATCATTTAATTAAACAAACGTTTAAACGATATAATATTTTACATCCCTAGCTCCAGTATGCGGTGTGCTTCCCTGGTGAGTGGCACCAGCCTGGGGTGCAGAGCAGGTTGGAGGACACAGGGATACCCCCCTGCTGAATGCGGTGGCTGCATTACCCAGATGAGTGGAGAGGATCCGGGGGTACGCATGGTGTGTGGTTGTGACCACTGCTTTTCCACTGTGGAGCTCTCCCCTGGGGGGAGCTGGCTGTGCTGGAGAGCGTGGGGGCAGGGTCGCTGCTCAGCCAGCGCAGCAAGACACACACACGCGAGGGAAGGAAGGGGGTGGCTCTGCCTGGCCCAAGCCAGGCTCCAGTAGCTGGGGTGGTCTTTGTCTGGCAAGGCAGACATGGGGGGCAAAAGGGACGGGGCTGTGGTCTCCCAGCTGAAGCACGGGGGTGCCTCCACCCTGGCTTCCTAGTTACCCTTTGCCCAACTTCGCAACGGGCGTACAGTGCCCACTGCCCCCCACAGCCTGCAGGACGGGGCAATAAGGCACCTCCACACCCTGCCCCACTTCCCCCACCCCCGAGCCCATCTGCCCACAACTGCGCTTCTGGCTCTGCCCCAGGACTGGGGATATTCCCCATGCCCTCCCAGCCCCCCCATACTCTTCACCCAGGCTCACTGCTGCTCAAGCTGGCATTGCCGCCGGTGCCAAACCCCTGAGCCACCAGGGCTTCCCCTGTACATGCAGAAGTCCCAACTCCCCCACTGTCCCTCCCTGCAACACCCATCCCCACTCATCCCCCCACGTGCACAGCCCCCTCATGCAGCGAACAGTGAAACAGTTAACACAATTTGTAAATGGCAAGACTACTACTGACCAGTTAACTGTTTGCTATTTTACATCCATAGCTTGGGAGCCCACCAAGAGCATTCCCCAATCCCATTGGCTGACTTTCTTTCTCCTCTGGACAGTCAAGTTTGGTGGACAGTCAAGTTTACCCACACTGCATCATGAACAAAGGGCTAGAACAGCCACATTTTGGGAGGGTGCTAGAAAATGTATGATATGGGTGGTTGGACCCAGGCCTGCATAATGCAGTGTAAATGCTGGAGTCCCACGTTGGAACTAAGGGTTCAACGATTACTAACCTGGGGTTACAAATAAGTATAGATGCTCAAGCCCTAGATTAACAAACCCAGGGCCTGCTGACTTGAGTTCTACTAACCCTGCGGTCACATTGCAGTGTAGACATACCTTGAGAGTCATTAATTCATTCTTGAACTTCATGGCTGGATGATTATCGTGGGACAAATACAAACAACAGAGCACTGAAGATCACTGTTAGTGTCTCAAGGACCAGGAGTGCAGATATGACTTCCAAATCTTGGTCTCTAACCTAACAATTTGGTTAGCCGAAATATTTAATTTAGGTTCATTTAACTTCATACAATATTTTTCTTTGTTCATACTTACCGATTTTGTAACACCCAAAACTTAGAATAATAACATATTCTACATCCATTTTGCTTAACTAAGATAATTAGCACTGGATAATTAATTATAATAAACAAGCTCATACAAATTGGCTTGATGAAGTACAAACTCTATTGTTACAGCAATGAAAAACTGGTTTGCAAACAAAGTACTTAAAAACAACAGTATCTGAAAGAGAGGGAGTACACAGGAATGTATCAAATGGGGAAAGAGTGTCAAGTGGGGTGCCAAAGGCATTTGTGTTACATAAAACCAGAGCTAACGACTTGTATAATTATCTGGAAGAAGAGGTAAAAAGCAAGTTATTATATCTGTTCTTCTTTTGTATGGCTTGGATAGGTAGCAACTATTACAAATTTATATCTAGATTTGATAGCTAACACGTTGCCCCAGCAATGAGTTGGTGAATGTCCTTCAGGCCCCTCGCAAAAGAACAAAGGGGGCACTCAGATATGATGTGCTCCATCATTTGTAACTGGTGACCACCGTCGCCTACAGGTGTTTACCTCATTTTCCATTTAAAGAGGGTTTGTCCACATCTCCCATGAGATGTCCTGATGCAACCTGCACCAGTCTTTCTGACAAATAAAAACCTGGTGGTTCCTCCACAGCATAGTAGGAGAGCTTCAAACACCAGGGAAGAAAAATAATGCAAATGAATTAAGAAAAACTTGGACAGGAAATAAAATGAGACCCAACTTGGAAAGATGCAAATTAACATAGCTGGAGAAAGGTAATCCAAAATACACATGTTCACAAGCGGAGGGAGATACATAGAAAAACAGTAAAGCTGAACGAGACCCTATATAGGCAAACATCTGTTGTCTGAAGCCAAGTTTGGACACAAGATACTAAGTGATAGCTGTAATACAAAGATTTGCCAGGTCAAATCCCAGGTGTACATTACATAAAAATGTGATCAGGAGTTGGTAAGTATCCTGTATTCTGAATGATTTTAGACCAAGCTGCAGTTTTGCAACTGTCATTAGGAATAGCTCTAAGTTTAGTAAAAGCATCTCTGTGCATTAACACATACAGGGCTCCATCCAATTCCCTCCCCCAGTTATAGGTCAGGCATTTCCAATCTCCACATATACACAACAACCCTCTCTCTGTGAATGCAACTCACTTCTTTTCCATGCCCCAAAGACTGCAGCTAGCCAGCACTTATACTTTTAAGAGGCTTAATGACTTCAAGGCAGCCAAACAGTGGAGATGAAGGGCAGTTTACATAGAACCATGGAAACGTTAGTTTCTTGTCCTATCTCTAAGTGCAGTGTTTCTCAATCTTTTAAGTAGCAAGTACCCCCTAACTTCTGAAAATTTTAATAAGTACCCCAACATTCAATTTTCCTCTGAGAAATACAATCTTTTCGCCCTTTACCGCTAGATGACTGTATTTCTCGTAAAGCAGGAGAGTTCTGCAATGCTGTGTGGCTGTAGCAGATGACAAAACCCCCTGCTGTTTCTCCCTTCCTTCCTCCTCCCCTTCCTCCATATAGGAGCAATGGTCAATCACTATGGCCTGACAGCAGGGTCAGGTGGTGTTCTCCTCAAACAGCCAGGAACTTGTGAGGTATGAGCAGGCACTAGCAGCCCACCAGAGTGGATAGCAGCACTCCCCATGGCCGTCCCTAGGGGGTTGCAGGCTTGGGGCAAATCACACTGTATGGGCCCCTCTTAACATTTTTATACTGGTAAAATCTGGGGCTGTCATAATTGTCAATTTCACTGCTCAACTAGAGCAGTGAAATTGACAAGTAAGCTTGCTGGCAGGGCCCAGCTTCAGGACTAGGCAAGCTGCTGGGCTCTCCGCCTGGCTTTCTGGGCACCGGGCTTTGAACCAGGGAGGGAAACTGCCACCTCGGCAAGTTGCAGGTGGCTACCAGCCCGGAAGGTGGGCAACTGCCACCTGCTCCGAGCTGGGGCAGAGGAGGCTTCTGCGCAGGCTGGGACCTGGGGATATGGGCAGGCGGCAGGCAGCTGCTGCCAATCTTCAAGCCAGGGCACAGGAGGCTGTCTTTCGGCTGAGAGCTTGGGGCGCAGGTGGCAGCCACCTAACTGCGAGCCCAGCTTGCAGGGTACAGGAAGTTGCCGCCGGGCTCCCACCAAGGAGCTGGGACCGGGCAGGATGTGGGCAGATGCCCCCTGGCTTCCCCAGAAGTCGGCAGCTGCTGCCCACCTCCCTTCACTTGGTTTTTCACCGCGTACCCCCTGCCTGTGTCTCACGTACCCCCAGGGGTACGCGTACCACAGGTTAATAAACTATGCTCCAGTGGACATGGAGAACAACAGATCTCCATTCTCTTTATAACAGCCCTTAACGTATTTGTAAACTTATCAGGTCCCCCCTCAGTCTTCTTTTCTCAAGAAGAAACATGCCCAATTTTTTAAAAAACCTTTCTTCATAGGTCAGGTTTTCTAAATCTTTATCATTTTTGTTGTTCTCCTCTGGACTCTCTCTCTCTAATTAGTCCACATTTTTTTTTTTTTTTTTTTTTTTTAAAAGAAGTCTGGCACCCAGATCTGGACACAGTACTGCAACTAAAGGCCTCACCAGTACCAAGTACAGCAGTAGAATTACAACCCACATCTTACATAAAACACTCCTGTTAACATACCCCAGAATGATATTAGCCTTTTCTACAGCTGCATCACATTGCTGACTCATTCAATTTGTGATCCACTATAACAGGGGTGGCCAACCAGTCAGAGATGAAGAGCCGCAAAGAGCCACATTTACCTTTTCAGTTTCCCCTTGTCTCTTACCCTCCACACAAAAGCTTGGCAATTTCAAAGAGCCCCAAAGAACAAACAGCAAAGAGTCCAGAGCCGCGGGTTGGCCACCCCTGCACTATAAACTTCAGATCCTTTTCTGCAGTACAACTGCCTAACCAGGTATTCCCATTTTATATTTGTACATTTGATTTTTCCTTCCTAAGCATAGTACTTTGCACTTGTCTTAAGATAAGAGACAACGAGTAAGGCCTTTTTAAAAAACTTTGCTAGAAAAAGGTTCAGTGAAGATTTAAATATAAAAACCACACACTTCCAGCCATGGGCAGCATAGAATCTAATTAAATAGTTTAAAGTGACCGAGTGCATCCTCCATTTTGGAATATTACCATGGTTCAGGAGGGCTCATTAGGAATGTGTCTGGAGGCCAAGTACTGCAGCCATTTCAGAAGTGAATACCCCAACATTCAGCTATCAAGTCATATTCTACGATGGCTCTGTGCACATTTTAAAGACAGAACAACTTTACAGACAACAGTACATTCTCTAATTAAAGTTCCACTTTGGTCCCTGCTTTGCAAACTGATCCATGCTGGGACGACCATTGCATTCACACAAAGCCCCATTGACTTCATTGGGATTCCATGCAAGCATAAGGGTCCATCCATGAAAATCAGGACTAGCTGACCAAGTAACTGAATTTTTGGTTCGGCCACTGAACTAAAAAAAATCTGAACCAAAAAATACTGTTTTGGTTCAAACTAAATGTGCTGTTCAATCCAAAATGATTTTTTGTTTACGTTGGTTTCTTTACATTTTAGGGTGTCTACCCTTTTTATTTATTTTAAACAAATCTAGCTAAATTTCAAAATGACAAGTCAGACCACTTGAAAAAGTGTCAGAATAAGACATTCACATTTTTTATTTTTTTAGTAAGCCAAAACTATTAGCCAAATTCTTTCCAAATTCACAAATAATGTTATCTGAATAAAAAATGCACTGGGGAGGCAAATAAAGCATTTGCCAAAAACATTTAACTGATGAGGATTTTATACAGTTATGTAAAAATGTATTACCAAAATTAATCTGAATCAGCAAAGACCCTTAACCGTTTTCAGACACTAGTTTTGATGTGTGTGTGTATTATATATTAATTTTATTTAACATATTTACTGTTTCTAGTCCTGGTTGAATGCAGAGCAGGAAGTGGGGTGGGAGCTGGTACCATCAGCATCTCCCTTAGCCTATTCTTCTTTAGCGAAGGCTCTAGTGAAAGATCAAACCAGGGTTGATTGCTGAACTGAACCTAATCTTCTGGGTCTTTTCAACAAGTATATTTGTAGCTAATTAGCTACTAGCATTCCATGATCCTGTTCAAATTTGTGTTCAACATCCCCATATCCAACCATCACAACCTCCCCGTTATTCTTTGACTCAGAGGACCTGGGTTTCATTCCCAGCTCTGCCACTGGTCTGCTGGCTGACCTTCGATAAGTCACTTCACTGCTTTGTGCCTCAGTTTCCACACCTGCAAGATGGGGATAATAAACTGATCTCCTTTGTAAATCATTTTGAGATCTATTGATGAAAACTGATACGTAAGAGCTAGATATCATTACTCCAATACTAGGAGAACATTAGCCACTTCCATCTCTAAACCGGACCCTTCAGCCTGTCCCCAAGCTGAATCCTTATTTAGATGCCTAAATACCTTTAAAAAGCTGACTCTTGGAACCTACGAATGAACAATTTGTTTATGTAGTACAGAGTTTCAGGGTAACAGTTAGGACACTGCCTGCTTAGCTGCCTACCACATACACACATCCTCAACACAGAGCGTTATCAGGCCTACCTTCCCTCCCTCCCTCACAAACGTATGTACGTACGTCTTGGAAACAGCATATTCAGCATGATCAATGTATTAATTTTGTTTGCTATGAGTCCACAAACTAATTACTTCTTTAATATACTTACCTGTAACACAGAAGGCACAATTTTAAAGATTAAACTTTAATTTTTTTACATTACCTTGCACAGATTAAAAAAGACACATGAGAATACACATGTATCCGGATTCAGAAATACAGATTCTGTCTCAGACACACACACACACACAACATAAATATGCATGTACATATATATATAGCTAAGGACCAAACCTTGCAAATATGTATATACATAATTAACTCCATATAAGCAGATGACCTTGGATAAGTCACTGACTCCAATGGGAGTGTACTCCTATGCACAGGCGGGCGCATGGGGTGTGCTGGGTGTGCCCAGGCACACCCTAGTGCAGGGGTATCATACATACCTTTTTTATCCGGCCCACGAACCTTTTTGACGTTGCCCGCGGCACCATCTCACTGTGTTTAAAGAGTGGAGGGTACGCAATCTTTTGGTGGTGGGAGCTGTGAGATTTTGCAGCAGATGGGAACACGCTGCGATCTGCCACCGAAATACCCTCTCTCTGGCATCATTTCTCGGCAGAGACTATGACGCGGTGAGAATTCCGCCAGTGAGTGATTCAAATTGAGTTTGACACCCCTGATAAAGATTCCCTGTGTGCACACCCTAAGGAAATGTGCTGCGCACGCTTATGCTCTTATGTACAGAACTACTCACATGCCTAGATCTCTGCAGGGCTGGGGTTTGTACTGGAGCTGCTGACAGTGTCTGGGATTAACTATTTTTAAGAAGAGATTTTAAGACATTGTACAAGATTTAAAACAGATAATTAAAAAAAAAAAAAAAAAAAAAAAAGAAAACATGCAAGTTCTACAAATAAAAAAGCCAGTATTTTTTAAACTTGTAAAAGAATTTACCTTTTGAATTGAGACATAGTATGCCAAATGGTAGTCTACAGTGAAGTTTCACGATCTGTTCAGAAACCACCCTGAAAAACAAGATTTAAAATTAAGTCACTGACACGGCCTTAAAATATTATCCACAAAGTGTTGGGTGTTTTTAGGTTATGAAAACAACTTATTTACCCTGTGAACTTTTCCCCTAGTTTGTACAATGAAAATAAGCTCATCAGTTTCACTTTTACTTCTGGTTGGTTTCACTTTCTGGTTGCAGGGAAGCAACATAATATTTGTTTGCATTCAACACCCTACACCTACATTTAAAAAAAACCAAACACACAATTTAAAGAATCATGAAAATATTTCCATTCACATTAAGGGTTTGTTTGTTGTTTTCTTTGCAGAAGTTGGAGTGTAAGTCTAGCTGGAAGTGTCCCTTTAAATCGTAACTACACCGGCAGGGGCGACTCTCAGTACTGTTTCCAACTGGAAAGCAAACGATCAGGCGTAATTATCAATTCTTTTAGCTCGGGAAGTCAAGTTAGGGGGGCACGTTGTCTAGCTTTGCCGAATAAAGCAGCATCCCCAGAAACAAGTACGGACTGCAGCCAGCCACTTCCCGGTTGCTTGACTGCGCCGAGCCCTCACCTGTACCGGGAACGCCTCATCTCTTGCCCCGCCCCAACACCACACACCCCCTTTCGCAGCCCCACAACAACCGATTTCACAGCCCCGGAGCGACACAGGCAGCCGCCGCCGCCCCTGGTGCAAACCACATTTCGGCCGAATAAGCCCAACGGGTCGCGCCAGGGGGAAAGTTAACAGCGAGGCGTTTTCAGACCGACTAGCCCCATCCAAGCCCCGGCCGCCGGAGCCAAACCCTCCCCAGACAGGCGGGGCGAGACGGGCCGGGGCGGCGGTAGGAACTCAGCGAGTGGGGCAGATGAAGTCCCGGTCCCCACAGCCGCCGGGCGGGCGGGCAGCCGGGCTGAGGGGAACCTGCCCGCCCCGCGCTGGGAGGAGAGCGCAGCGGAGCTACTCACCGCCGGGGCTGAGGCAGCCGCTGCTGCCGCTAACGGTGCCCGTCGTCCGCGGTCCGGCAGCTGCCGCGGGCAGGGAACTCCCGTCCCAGTGGCGCAGCTGGAGCAGGGGCGGGGCGGCGCCAGCAGCGGCTTTCCCCACCCGGCCGTCAGTCTCAGCCCCCGCCCGCACAGCGACCTGCGCCGCCCGCCCCGCAGCCGGCGTCCCGGCCTGTTTGCGCCGCCGCCGCCGCCTGCCCCCCCCAGCCGCGCATCACAGCCTCTCGCAGCCGCCCCCGGGGCGCGCGGCCGCCATCTTCACTATGGGGAGGAGGGGGCTACAGTCACTGAGAAGGGGAGTCGGGGAGCGGATCGGGCCCTCACTGCGCTTGCGCTGCGGGGGGGGTGTTTATGAGCGGCGAAGCACAAGACGGGAAAAGGGGCGGGGCTGGCTGAGGCTGGGTCTAGAAAGCCCCGCCCCCTTCTCCTTGTCCCTTGTCCCTTGTCCCAGCCTCAGGAGGTGCTGGGTTCTTGGGGTGCCTGAGGCAGGGCTGCAGCTACTTCCTCAGCTCCTCTGCGGAAGAGGAGCACAAACAGCTTGGCATATGTCTGTCTTTCACTAGCATCTGTAGTATTAGAGGTGGAAAGCCGTGCTCAGCCTTCTCCCTGAAATATGGAAAGAGCCAAGGCTCATTTTACTTTGAGCACATTAATGGCCCTGTCCGATGCTTAAAAGCAAACAGCAGGTACATATTTATTACAGATACTACTATTATAGCAGTGCTTCCCTTCCTTTTGCCCAGCCACAGGAACTAACTTCAGGGAAAGGCGTAAAAGTTATGCATCTCCAGTTATTCAGTTGTGTACGTGAGGAAAGGTGACACATTTCTTTCTTAAACACCCACCCTGTTTTAAGTGGTGGCCTGAATCATGAACTAGGATTATCCCTTGCTTAATGTTTATCATTTCAAACATTATTCCGGGTCAAATTTACCCAGCCACAGTATGCAACTTACTGACTTCCTGCAGCTGTGACTTGCACAACATCGCTATCTTAATAATACCTATCTAATTAATTTCAAAAGTGCCCCCTTACTTTGCATTACCCCATAGTTGGGTTGGATGAATGGACTATAAAATGGATGGAGAGCTGGCTAGATCATCAGGCTCAATGGGTAGTTATCAATGGCTCGAAGTGTAGCTGGCAGCCAGTCACAAGTAGTGTGTCCCAGAGGTTGGTCCTGGGGCCGGTTTTGTTCAACATCTTCATTAATGATCTGGAGGATGGGGTAGATTGCATCCCCAACAAATTTGCAGATGACACTAAGCTAGGGGGAGTGGGAGATATCCTACAAGGTAGGGATAGGTTACAAAGTGACCTACACAAATTGGAGGATTGGTCCAAAAGAAATCTGATGAGGTTCAACAAGTACAAATGCAGAGTCCTGCACTTTGTGCATGGGATTCTTCCATCCTATGCACAGCTACAGACTGGGGACCAATGGGCTAGGCAGCAGTTCTGCAGAAAAGGACCGGGAGGTTACAGCGGATAAGAAGCTGGATATGAGTCAGCAGTGTACCCTGGTTGCCAAGGAGGCTAATAGCATATGGGGCTGCATTAGCAGGAGCATTGCCAGCAGATCGAAGGAAGTGATTATTCACCTCTATTCGGCATTGGTGAGGCATATGGAGTATTGTGTCCAGTTTTGGGCCCCCCCTACAAAAAGGATGTGGACAAGTTGGAGAGAGTCCAGCGGAGGGCAACAAAAATGATTAGAGGGCTGGAGCACAAGACTTATGAGGAGAGACTGGGGGAATGTGACTTGTTTAGTCTACAAAGAGAAGAATGAGGGGGGATTTGATAGCAGCCTTTAACTACCTGAAAGAGGGTTCCAGGGAGGATGGAGCTAGGCTATTCTCAGTGGTAGTAGATGACGGAACAAGGAGCAATGGTCTCAAGTTGCAGTGGGGGAGGTCTAGGTTGGATATTAAGAAAAAGCTTTTCACTAGGAGAGTGGTGAAGCACTGGAATGGGTTACCTAGAGAGGTCATAGAATATCCATTTTTAGAGGTTTTTAAGCTGTGGCTTGACAAAGCCCTGGGTGGGACGATTTAGCTGAGGTTAGTCCTGCTTTGAGCAGGGGATTGGACTAGATGACCTCCTGAAGTCCCTTCTAACTCTGATATTCTATGATAGGGAGATATGAACTGTCTAGTATGGGTACAAAAGACAAGAGCATACTGAAGGAGAATGCAGCTTAGCTTCCCATATTACACAACTTCCTGGTTGTTCTCTATAGACTTCTCTCCCAGAACTCATGATTTAGCTGATGTTCTGCCTTCAGACAAAGCATCTCAGGCTGTGTGATCTGTCAGATCTCAAAACTAAACAAAGCTGGGCCTAATCAATACTTGAATGAGACACCTCCCAGGTACTGCAGGAAGTGCTGCTGGTGATTCATCAGGCAGGCATTCCCTTTGAGTCAGTACTGAACAAATGCCATTGCATGATATTAGTGACACTGAACTGTTGGAAGTGCTGTTTTTTGATGAGTCAAAACACTCAGGTCCTCACTTGTTGTTACTGAGAAATCCCTAAGTTCATGGGGTTTAGCCCTGATGACCTAGCCCATTTTGAGCCTGGGTCAACCTAAATTCCCCATGCAGTTTCAATGGACATTAGCTGTTTAACAGAACACCATGCAAATTAGGACAGTAGATTAAAAATATTGTATATTCTTATAAGGATACTATATATATTTCAACTACAGTCCTAACTTGCATAATGTTCTGTGCTATTAAACAACTGCTGATTTACAATCTCCAGTTGTGGGTAAAGTGAAACAGTTTGCATAGTGCTTTGGGATTATGTACAATTCTGTCTTCTTCTACAAGGCAAACTACAATATAGATTTATCTGAACAGTCACTCAAACTGACAAGATTAACTGACTGGAAAACCTGAGGGATCAATACAAAGGCCATGGTCATCTAGTTTTTGTGCACACACTAAGATTTATTTTCCAAAAAACAGAGGATTAGACAAAGCTGAGATAAGGTTGAGGTCATTTACATGGCCAGCCAGCCTATCCATATCTCAGCGAGCACCAGAGGGCTGGCCAAGATTTCTTCCCTTCGTCCATTAGGGGACTTGCCAAAAGGGGCCAGAGAGGCAGAATCATTAATATCTCTTAGCCAAATAATTCAAATGAAGAAATCCGTTTTTATAGTTTCTAGGAGGCTCTCAGTGAGCACCCAGGAGAATGGTGAACAGCTGGGAACTGAGTATTTTAGGTGAGCCCAGAAAAGGTCAAGGACCTAAATCAACTGTATTAATAAGGTATGACTCATTGTTTTTCCCAATCAGACACATTCTTGATTGCTGTAATAAAGCCTTCCTTCTGTGGCTCTCTTCCCTTTAGTAAACAAAAGGGTGCTTGTGCCAGAGAATTCTGAAACATTATGCAAAAAGTGTTATTGTTATTTCACATTTATTTATTTATTATTATTGTTATTTCACATTTGTATTTCACTAGTAGCCTCAGTCAGGATTGGGGCTTCTCCTGGTAACTTTAAAATATAGACTACTGCAACAAGTCCTTCCCTCCATTTCTCTTCATCCTCATGGGAAATGGGGAGAACCTCCAGTTCAAAAGTTAAAATAAAAAACATAACCCAGCATAGGCTTTGAGTTGGAGGGTTCTGCAGGCATTTTTATGCTCAACATCACAGCTGATAGTGGGAGCCCTTCCCCTCTGCAGACCTTACATAGATAGATAGGATGCCTGTAGTGCATGTGCATATAAGCAGGGAAAGAAACCAGTCATAGTAGCAGCAGCTCTTCTGCTGTCACAAGTGGTTCCTTGCACATGTAAGGAATTGTTAGTAGCATTGAAATCTATTTGCAAGGAAATATCATACATATAAGAGTAACTCATTACTCGAAGTCCCCTCTATCATTTCCCTCGGGGAGGTCTAAAAGGTAATGTTGTTTATCACTCATATGTATAAGACCTGATCAGCATTTATTTTAAAAAATAGGAAATAATATATGAAAATGCATGCTTTACACTACAAGACCTGCTCAGCAGTAGCAGTCGATGTGCTGAATCAGTTCTAATTTTCTTGTGTTATTAAAAAATTGTGGAGAACTTAGTGATCATGAAACTGAGGGTCAGCTCTGGGTTTACACAGGCACCACCCTTGCCATATTTGTCCAAAGATTTTAAAGAAATAACGGCCAATCAGGATATATTATTTGCTGATTTTGTGACCCAATAAAAGGATTTACTTTGTAAAGATCTCATTTTAATATCAGGGTGATGAATCAAATTAAAAAATTTAATTAGATGTATGTCTAATCCTAAACATACTTAATTTCAAATGTAAAATCCATGTTTGTGGAGGAAGGGGAAAGAGTAAGATTTAAATGACATCAGCTACGTTCTACACAATGGCAGATTTATCAAAATTCAAACTATTTTGAGAGGTTTTTTATAATAAATTTTATACAGCGCTAAAATTGCTTTACAACAATTGCAAAAGTAAATGCTGTATAAGATTTAAATTACATACTTTTATCAAATTTTAACAGATACCTTAACAAGTCTGCCTTTTTCACCTGCTATTCATAACATGGATGATGAAGTAAACCATCCTCTGACAGAGAAGTTTATACTAGGTGAAAGTGTAGAATTATTGTACCAAGGTAGAAAGAAAGATTAAATGGAAAAGATGCTAATCCACTCAGGGATAACAAATTTCAAGTTTTCAACATTTGGGTTATAGAGGTAGAGTTTCATACAGTATCAACAGTTTATAGGACAATGCAGCTTGTTAAACTTACAGGTTAGCAATTGTAAGGGCCAGATTCTGCTCCCCTTAACTCATGTTACTTTCCAAGGAGCCCCACTGATTTCAATAGGGTTACTCATATAACTCAACTAGAGCCATGAAGGCAGTCTGAGCTCTGTTAGGAGCAGAGTCCTTAAAATATGCTAAACTCTGCAACAACAACAAATTAATTTAGGCAAAAAAATTTCAAGCTTGGCTGCCAAAAGTTAGACTTCTAAATCATTATTTGGGATGGAAACCAGCTGATACAGTAATAAATGTGTGTGCTATTTGATTACTGATACATTATATGTTCAATGGAAGAACAATACATACTTAGCTTGTTGAGGAAATAAGTCAGTTGTAAGCCTGGGGACAGTATTTGGTAGCAGGGTTATCTTCTCACACCAAATAAAAATATGGGATTGCGTTAATAAATACAGAAACACTGAATTTGGAGCAGAAACTCATTTTTCCTCACTTAATAGTGGAAAATTAGTTATGGTACTAAACTACGAATTAAAACATTACTTTTTTTTTAAAAAAAGAAGAACTACTCACAAATTGGAAAAAATTCCAAATAGTGATCTTCACCCTGGGTTTATTGAAATGAATTCTTCTGGAACACCTGTAAAGTGGAGGTCATCAGTTTTGTCCTCATGTACATGTAAAATCATACACCAGCTGAGCCACGATTGTCCCACTGTTGATCAAAGCTGTGTTTTAATATAACACAGGGCACTGAAACTGTGCTTCCTTATACCGTTAGTTGCTGGTTCCACCAAAATACTTTTGGTCAACTTCCCCATTTCAGAAAACAGCTGACAGACATTCAGTTTAATTGAATGACCTGAGATAGTTATGAACTGACTTCAAATTATATTTCTGCAAGCTGACAATTGGTTTGCAACAGATGAAGTTGTATAATTGGTCAGTCATGGTTGACATTGGAACTATACACCTGAAACACATCTTGAACTTGCATATCTGTTACATTTGGAGTTAGGAGAGTTTCAAGATTTTGAATAATTTTGTAATCTTTCTATTCAAATCTTGATGGAACACTGTACATTGTAAAATCAATTATTTTGAAGTAGATGTACTTATAAAATATATGAATTTGGGTAGTTGGGTTCACTTGTGCCTATTGCATTTCCTTGGGAACTTCTCTTTCTTGGAAGCTCAGGCATTCTGACTATCTTCAGCTTTATGCTTTTCTGGTAGATTTGCTTGATCTGGTTGTAGCTTTCATCTGATTGGATGGACTGAAGTGAATTAAGTTTAATTTCATAAGATATTGGCCTTCTGTTGGTGAAACATCCAACCCTTGCAGAGTTTTGGACAGACTATCATTTTCAACCTAGTTCAGTTCTAAAGAAGAAGTTAAACTTTTCCATTTGAGCTTCTATGCCACCAAGTCAAGTTCTCACTTCAAGATCTTTTGTTACATCATACACAGCTTCCCAAGTTACACACATTGCAAGGTAGTGCTCAGAAACTGAAGCCAGTGCTTCTGCATAGGGAGTCTATCTTGCTAGGGAGAGGACCTGGATGCCTTGTGAAGTTCTTAACACTTCATATTTTATGTCCTGGAATATAGCATCTTGTTTGAGTGATTTTATTAATTACATTTGTGATTTCATTTCAAGAGTATATCTTGGTAGGGAAGTATTATATTAACAAAATTCCAGCATGCCAAATTCAAAGCATGCCCATAACAATGAGTATATGTAACTCATAGTTGCTCCTGTTGAAATCTGGTTGCTACACCTGATATTAAGCCTGCTGTATTAGAGGCCCCCACCATATTATTGTCCACAACAGTTGTTGATCCTCAGATTTAGGTGAAATAATTTCTTTAATTACTGGTAAGATTCCCTCTGCTGACATGACAGCTACTTGTACTTTCCAGTGAGCATTAATATTTGCTTCATTATCTACATATCACAGGACATAAAACAATTTTTCTCCAGTGCTTTGCTGGAGAAATCTATTGTTTCATCTACCTTAATTTTATACCATTTTCCAAAAAATTTCTCAAAGATCCCTCACAATTTTACAAGCCATGATTTCCATTATCTCATTTTGAATAATGGATTTGTGAATTTGTCTCGACTCTTTTTTAGCCACTTTGCAATATCTGGATCATATTCTGCCTGCATAGTAGTCCCTCACTCTCAAGTGGGGAGGGACGCCACACTGTGTCACTGCGTCAGGCAGCAAACAGTCAGCTAATAGTCTATGACTCCAGCCCTCTGGGTGGGGCAGAGCAGGGAGCAGGCTTTCACCTAGTCCTCTTGGTACGCATCTGGCAGACAAGCAGTCTAGGGCTTTCCCCTTCTGGGGAGAGCAGAGCCAGCAAGCACTTCAGGGGCTCTGGCCTGGTAATAGGGCAGAGCCAGTAAGCAGGCCTCCTGATCTAGCATGAGGTAGCTGCCTCCCAAGAGATGGGGTCAGCAGCAGGAGAGGGGGACCTAGGCCCACCCTACTCCACCAGGTCCCAGCCCAGGGCTTTAACAGTGATGGGGAGCCAGCAAAAACACACCAACTTGTGTTCCGACAACCAAACTAAATTAAAGCCTGGTTGGAAGGAAGCCACTCTGCCTCACTACAGCCTGAAAACGAAGCAGTTGAATAAAGTTGCAATAAACCTCTCCACTAAAAGGTATACTTTTGGCTTGTTCAGTGTAATGGTCTGACAGTACAAGTCCTTGTCTAGCATGATAATGTATACTATTTGATATTTTCATTAGGATCTATTTTCTTCTTTTTTCTGAGAATACTGAAAATTTAGCATGTCACCAACATTCTTTGTGGTCAGTTGAAGAATATCAGCTGTTTCCTTATGACACAAATAAATTTGGTTCCTCTCAAATTTGTCTCAAGCCTTTTTTTCATTTAGAGAATCCAGACCGTGTGAAAGCCTCATGTGTGTACTTTTTCAAAAGTAGTTTGCGATAAAGGCTACATGAGAGTAGAAACAAAGTACACTGTCATTACTTCAGAATAAGGAAACCACTGAAAATCATCAAACCAGGATGAACAGAGAGAATGACCTTGTTTTCCAAAGTTACGCACAGGGAAAGACACAAGTCTCAGAAATGTTAAGGGTATCAGGCAACTGGCATTTGACTCTGTTGCAGTTGATAGTGGCAAGAGCTCAGTACTTCAAACAGCAGAAGCTGGTCTAGTTGAAGAAGTGTAATTTCCTCCTTTTTAATCAACAATGCTTTATTACGATTTAACTTTAGGTCCTTAAAAATATGCATTTTGTTTTTGTACTTAACTCAGTCACTCCTCAGCAAGTCATTAATTCCTACAGTCTTTGACAAGCGAAAATAGGAATATAACACTGACACAATAGGCAGTAGAAAGTATGTGAATATCTCTGATAACTATTTATCCGAGTCTCAAATAGAGATCTGTGCACAAAAATGCAATTAATTGTGTAAATATGAGAAAATACATTGGAGTGTTACTGTATTTACTCAGAACTGCCTTTGTCAATTTTATAGGTAATAGAATATGAAATATGTCCAGATATTTTAGCTGACATTTATTTCTGATTTGCTGAAAAGGACAAACATATGTAGGCTTCATTGTACACTCTCCTTAAGATGCTTAAGAAGACTCTTACTCAAAGATGAAAGTGTCCTCCTTACTTTGATCCTTCCATACCAGATGGTCTTTATTATCAGTCAAAGTGATACCAATGGCATTCACATTGTATTATGCTGTATCACGATCTTTGAGATGTGAAAAGAATGGTAGCATTTTATGCAGAAAAGGCCTTTGATAGATCACAGAAGGACTACCTGTTTGTGATAAAAGAATATGGGATTTTAGCTGTCAGTTAGATTAATTATTGGATTGTAGCAATAATTCCATAGTGAAATTGCAGAAACCATACTTTTTCACTCACTTACACAGTAAATTTCTTTTAAAAAATCATGTTGAGATGAACCTTTCCATGCTTAAATCTCACTCTAATGGTGAATTTATTTTTCATTTGGAGCATTAAAATGACATCTGCTGAACCATTATGGCATTGGAAGAAGTAAAATATATCTCCATGGTTTTTTATGTAAACAGAAAACTATAAAATAGCTTACTGTTACAGCTTCACATTTATCAGGGACTTAGTGTCAGAGCCAGGCCAGTGGTGGCCTGTGTGCTCCCATCAGCTATTAAGTTGCAGTAAGGAGATGAGTAGAATCAGGAGCAAGCCAGGTCAGGATACAAGGAGGTTGGGGTTAGGCAGCAAGTTGCAGGTGTAACCCTTCTGCCTGACCGAGTCGGCAGCAGCAAGAGCCGGGTTCTATGTCTAGGAGTCCCTGTCAATGATACAACACCAAACTTGCTCGAGCCCCCACCCTGTCACGTGGGAAATCCCACACTATCCCCTGGGCGCCACCCCCAAAGGGCCATGCTTCCCCTCTCACAAGCACAGAGTCTGAATGTAGAAAGAAACCTTTTAATAGCAAAAGAGAGGTAACAGCACTGGTTTGGGAAACAGTGCAAACAGCATTCAGGAACATAATGAGCCAAACCCATCTCAGAGTACAGGGCGTGTCCTTCGCCTCTCCCTTCCTTTTTTCCCCCTGTACTGACCGTCGTAGTTGCAATGTCCACCTCTCAGGTGTGGCTCCACCCCTCTGCTGCTGTCTCCTACCGCCTTCGGGCCCCTCTGCCGCCCTGACTGGGCTGGCACTGACCATGCCAGGCCCCTCTGCCACCCTGACCAGGCTGGCACCAACCGTGCCAGCCTCCTACCAAAGTTGCCTGTTGCTCACTCAGCTCTGTTTGTTCTCAGGCAAGGTTTCCCAGATCCTCTACTGGATCAGCTCTTAGTGATTTTGGCGCTTAGTGATTTCAGCTCATGGGTAAACCTTCTGCTGACACACAGACATTGTTCCTGCATTCAAGAAACAAAAGACTCCAAGAGGAGTAATTAATTCTACCTTTTAACGATGGGAGGAGAGAATCACTCCATGCCTGGAGGGCAGCCATTTCCCAGGGCCCATGCAATCCCAATAGGAAACTTCTCTATCTCCACCTTTACCAGGCTGAAACATCTGTTCACCACCCTTGTGGAGTTCTGTTTAGTTTAGGGTGAAGTATTCTATCATAACAGACTAAGCACAGTTTTGCTGACATCTGTTCATACAATTGAAGGACATTTTATTACCCCAGCAGTTAACACAAAAGTGGTTTGTAGCCCAAAACCAGCCCTGCTAACCATTTCCCATTATGCTCAGCACCTAGGTGAATTATGCTAAATACTTAATTGTACTCATGCAGATACAAAGCCCATGCAAATAAAGTGGCCCTCTTCACTCAGACACTCAGACCTTGCTTACACAGGCAAATAGCAGAGTTGGAATTGAGCTGGGTAAGGATATCAAGAACTAAGCACTAGGTTATAGACAGCAAGCAAATAACAGAATTGAGGATGAACCAGGGTCAGAAGCCAGAGTCTAGGGTCTACTGCAAACAAAGTCTGGAATGAAGCAGGCAGGCAGTCTGTCTGCATTGTTGCTCACACAGCTCCCCATGATGGCTTCCTGGTTTAGCATCAGTCAAGCAATAGGCTGTGAGGGGCCACCATTCAGGTCCTGCTGGACAAGACTTCCTGCACAGCCTAGCTTCACAGGGTCCTCAAGGAGAAACAGAGCCTAAGCTTCCAGAGGTGATACAGAAGCAACAGCAATCCAGAACACCCACGGTCCCAGGTACTAGTCCTACAGATTCTTACATCATTCCCCACTCCCTTCAGGTCCTCCTGTGGAATTCCCCCACCAAGTCATGGGTGTGGACATGGGGAGGGAAGGCCCCCAAGATCACTCATTGGGCCATAGCCTTCCCAGTCCACCAGATAGTACAGGTGGCCATTCATCTGTTGGGAAATGAGGCTGACATGCACTTTGTACTCTTCATGACCCTGGATCTTGACTGGTGGTGGTAGTTTGGTCAGGGAAGGGGTTCTCAATGTAGGCCTTCAGAATGGAGACATGAAAAACCAGGTGTATTTTGAGAGAGTGGGGAAGCTGTAGTTTAAAGGTGACTGGGCTGATCTGCTGGCATAATCAGGAAAGTCCAGGAACTGGTGGTCCAATTTCCAAGAGGGTCAACGGGTCTGGAGATGTTTGACAGCAAGCTATACCTTCTGGCCTACTGTGAACACTGGAGCTTCTTATTACCGACAATCCATATGCCTTTTGTAAGCCTTCTTCACCTCTTCTAAGTGGTTCCTGAGTTCCTCCTGAAGCAGATAGATCTTTTGGACCTAGTCAGTAGTGGCTGATTTTGGGGAGGCTGCTGATAGCACTGGGTGAAAATGGGGGTGGAACCTGTAATTAGAGAAGAAGGGGCTCCAATCTGTAGAGGCATGAAATTAGTCCCCCGGTCCATCAGGAGTTCTTGGGGTAACCCCCCAACCTTGCAAAGACCTTCACCAGTTCCCCTGTGATGGGTTGAGCTGTAGCTTTTTTCAGAGGGACGGCCTCTGGAAAGCGGGTGGCATAGTCCACCAGGACGAGGAGGTGGCGATACCCTGCCACACTCCGTTCCAGGGATCCGACCAGGTCTACAGCCACTCTCTCGAATGGGGTCCTGACCAGCGGGAGGGGCACCATGAGGGCCCGCGGAACACCAGTCAGGGCCGCCCGCTGACACTCCGGACAGGAGGTGCAATACTCTCGGACTTCGTGGTGCACGCTGGGCCAGTAGAAGCAGGCCAGGACTCGTGCCAAGGTCTTGTCAAGGCCCAAGTGGACTGCAGCTGGGCTGTCATGTGCCAACTGAAGGACAGATCTCCAATCGGCCCGGTGCACTACGAACAGGATGCAGGGGATCCTGGTCCAGGAATCCCGTTCCACTCAATACATCCGGTCCTGTCGTAGTTCAAACTGCAGCCACTGCATGGCCCGTTGGGGGTCAGTGACCACCCTGTCCATGGCAGCCAGTTGTTCATAGACACAGCTGAGGGTGGGGTCTTCCTGTTGATCCTGGCAGAAATTGCCAGCGGGGTCCACCAGGTTGTGAGGGCCCGCCATTGTCGGAAGGGTCTCTTCCTCCTGGGCCCCCAGGCTACTGGGGAGGCCCTGGGCGGGATCCAGACTGTCGTCTTCGGTGGAATGCCCAGGGTCGCCAGGGGTTCCCTTTTCCTGGGTCACCTCTCCCAGGGCCCCTTGGTGGCCTACCCTCTGCAGCACTCCAGCAAAGTCCGGCCAGCAGTGCATGTTGTGCCAGGTATGGAGCCAATGTAATGTAGTCCTGACCAAGATTTTATAGTCCAAATCTAGCTCTTTGTGATCAAGTAGTAGATTGCAAGTGAGGTGGTGTAGAAGATCCCCTGTAGGGGATCAATTGCTGAGGGAGGCACACCTCCCAGCGCCTATGCCCTTCGGAGAGTCCAAGTTAAAGGGGCCACCTCCAGCCCTTAGTAGGGCAAGTCTTGGGTTTGGGTCGCTCCTTCGGGTTAATAGTCTCTAGCTCTTCAATAGGGGGAGCAAACGGTCTATGGCCTGGCCCTCAGCAGGGATGGGCCGTCAGCGGGGAACAGTCTCCAGCCCTTGGCAGGGCGAGTAAACAGTCTGTGGCCTACCCCTCTGGCAGGGCAGGCAGACCATGGGGAGGGGAAGCAGTCTCTAGCCCTAGAGGGGTGAGGAAATGGTCCAAAGCCCAGCCCTTAGGCAGGGTGGGGCAGTCAGAAGGGAAGCAGTCTCTAGTCCTCAGCAGAGTGAGTAACTAGTCCACACTGGGCCCTTCAGCAGGGTGTGGCAGGCAGCAGAGAACAGGCTCTGGCCCGCATGGGGCGATCAATCCTAGGCTGGGGTAGGAAGTGGGAGGGGGATGCAGGCCCACCCATCTCCACTGCATCCCAGCCCAGGGCCCTGTCAGGGATGGGGTGTCCCATCACTGGGTAAGCAGGGCTCCAGCTGAAACACACTGACTCAGAGCGAGAGCAAGCTCAGCCAAACCGTAGTCAGCTTCCCTGGACTTCTTCCTCCCACCCTGTCCCTAGAGTACCTGGTCTCCTGAGCTGTACCCTGGTTCCTCATCACTCGACGGGAACTGTTTGGGGTCATCTGCAGAGGGCATTTCCTCTAGGTCCCAGGGTCCACGTGTCCCTTCTGGCTCACCAGGGATTGGCAGCTCGGGTAGCTCCTCCAGGTCCGTGGCAGTAGGTAACTCTGGCAGCCTCTCCTCTGAGTCATAGAATCCAGGGGTATCCTTCGGCTCGTCCAGTTCAGGCAGCTCCTCCATATCCTCGGGGCCCCATGCCATGGGTAGCTCCAGCAGCCTTTCCTCCGGGTAGTGGTTGGGAGCGGCTGCAGGCTCGGGCACCAAGGAAGAGGCATCCTTCTCCCTCGGCCACTGGGGCCTGACTGAGCGGGCAGGCCTGGCTTTTATAGGCCTAGCCCCGCCTACCTGCTTCCAGTCAGGTGTTGTACTCCCGGGTTCCAACCCCCAGGGAGGGGTTTGGCTCTCCCTCGGTGTGAATCTCCGAGGGTGGCCACACCTCCCAGCTACAGGTGGGTTCTTGAACTACAACACCTTTTATCAATATGAATCACTAAAACCTTGGAATTTAAAACCTTTAATCCATTTCACATCTCTTTTCTCTCCTCCATTTTTTACTGGTTGTATTCTTTGTTAACCACTGGTCTTAAGGAAACTCAGTGCTCCATGGTTATCTGTGGCTTGACTTTCTCTATCTCGGGCTACATACTATCTTCATTTTAAGCCTGTAGGCCAGGGGTTTCCAGCCTTTTCATCATGGATATCTACTTTGGACCAGCATAACACTTGAGATCTACCATGCAACTTTAGTTATGAGATTGTTAGATGTAATTAATGTTTTTTGGTTGATTGCAAAATATGAGGGCAATGTTTGATACCACATACTGTCTACTTGTGTCTCAAAATTTGTTGCCAAGATGATCATCTATCAGAGATGCACAGTGCTTAGATTTGATAATATCTGTAGCACAAATATTTTTGTGATCTAGAAGGCGGCTTCCATGTTCATAGATTAGGTATTTTGCTTTGTCTAAAAAAGTCCAAAATTCAGCTTCCTAGCATCTGGCTTTCAACTAGATATCAGTTTGCGTGGTGACAGTTTCCATTCATACTGTATCATTATTCAAATGTAACATTTCTTTCATTCAGTTCATTGATGGTAGCCAGCTCATTGATGTCAGCTGTCACAAAGGGTTTGGAAACCAATACTGTTTATGATTCTCATTTCTCATCCTCATGGAAAAGTCTCATAGAATGTAACAGAAAAAATTACCTTTATAAAAGTTGTCTTGGACCATATTATAGAGTTTAATAGGGAATTACTGCATATCCCTGCTGTAGAATTCTATAGGATGATTAAAAAATCCTGTAGAAATGATATAATTTTTTGTAGACTAAGGCCAGAAGGGACCATCATGATCATCTATTACATTCTAGATGTTTTGAGAGTAATTTCTATAATGCACAACAGCAAAGTAATTTTCTGTCAAATTCATCCTGCTGTGTATGTAAGTGACCAACACATACATATCTGCATTGAAAATCTCTGTCTTTGTTATACTGAGGGATTCCTTAATTATTTATTATTATTATTATTATTATTCTGTTCTTCAAAACTCTCTATTCAGAGCTATTTCATTATGAGGAAAGCCTTTTACACTTTATTTCATTTGAATTATTCAGTGAATTAATTCACTGGTAGCATGAAATATGAGGTGCAACTACTTGTCTGTAACTATTGTAAATTATATGCTTTTTCTTTCTTTGTGGACTGAGAATTTTTTCTAAGGATTTTAAGAAATATCCAGACTATGGCCCCAAGCCTACAAAGATTTATTCCTGTACTTAACTCTACAGGCTGTGAGTAGTCCCTTTGAAGTGACCGTGACTACTCACAGTTCATAAAGTTAAGCAAGTTTGCAAGTCACTGCGGGATCAGGGTCTATGTGGGTGGACATCTTAACTTTGGAAAACTTGGATTCTCACATGGACTTTAGTGGAGGCTAGTCACCTGCTCATGTGGCTTCACTCCAATCAGTACATGAGGCTAGCCAGATTAACGCTTGCACACACGTCTATATGTGCTGCAATCACATGCCCCAATGGTAGCATGAACAAACCTACAGTCTTCAAAAAAACAATACAATGCAGAAGCAGCCATACAGACTTCTGCACACCACAGCTCTAAGGTATTTCAATCCTGTTTTGGAGGGACCATCTATGAGACTGAAATAGTTGCAGCTCAATGTCAATTCAATCCCTGGATTATCTGATAGGACTAACTTCAAGGATGTTTGTTGTCCTGATTACTTTTGTAATGCGGACATCGGTTTACTCGGGATTGGGCTGATTTAGATCAGCTACTCATTTCAATATCCACCCAACAATTTTCTTCTTTATGTAGGTAATTTTTTTGGTTTAAAATAACTTTGAACAGTTTAAGGCATGTTTTTGTATCAGAAACTCTTCCAGCTTTGTTACTTTGTATAGTTAGTCATGAGGAATAAATATGAATTCCCCAGCAGAGTGGGAGAATCAAAGTCACAGACTGCCTACTTCCATTCTGCTAATGCACATCAGTTTTCCACAGTTGGCACTGACAAGAAAAGGAGATATTTTAATTTGTGGTTGAAACAAAGAATATCACACTAATGCTGAAGGAAACCAAGGAGGGATGCACCAAAGACATACAAAAAAGTTTTTAAAGCTTTGTGAATTGGGATGGTTTTAAAAAAAGTTTGTTAATGCGTGTGCAAAATGTATTTATGCACTGGACAGATGGCTCTATTTAAAAAAAAATCAATATTTATTATTGGGCGGAAATGAAATTTAATATGTTATCTGTAGAATTTTCTAGTCTAAATAAAAAAAGCTACTGTTAAAGTCAAATACACCATTGTGATTGCTGTTGTCTTTTAAAAATTATGTCCTGTAGGCTTGGAGCAGTGAAATAAACTTAAGTTGGTGGGTACTTCCCAGGGTATTGGTGCACTTGACTGTATAAAATTTGTCATATTGATAAATGGGAAACAGATTGACAAAAGATGACATATGTGTCATAGCACAACTGTGCTTAGTATTTACAAGAGAGATTGTAGTATTCAGCTACTCACCGCTACTGGGGTGATGCAGAGCCATACTGCTTCAAGGGGAGCTCTGGGATGAAATCCTGGCCTCATTGAAGTCAATGAGAAAGCTCCCATTGAATTCAGTGGATTCAGAATTTCATCCCTGGAGAGGGGAGTGTATGAAATGTACCTTTCCATGTGAGCATGGAAGTGGAAAGGATTTCCTGGGTCATTGAATCCAGTCCCCTGCCATCATAGGCAACCACATCATTAAATCTTCCCTTGGGCTGCTGTCGTCTTTTCTATAGAATGCTCTTAGCCAGTATGGTGGAGCAGTAGGAAGGAGGAGTTCAAGTTCACAGTTCCACATTTATGCCCAACCCAAGCACAGATAATGCTATTGTCCCTAGAACTTGTGTGGGAGCGCAGACATGGGCAGCACAAGTTACTGGAAGTAATTGGGAAGTAAACATGATAAGCAAACTGGGCATGAAAATGAAAAAAAGTGTCTGTCAGGTAAGATCAGCTCTTACTTGAAACCTACATTTTATTTTAAAAGGGAAAGAGGGGGGGGGAAAAACACTTATCTGACTCTTAATGAAATCCAGGAAGTTTCAGTGCACTTACCTGAAAGAGAAAGCTCTATGATTAATCTCTGTAGATGCTATTTCACATTGAATTTGAGATGTTATAATTAAATAATTATCTATGTAATTTAATAAATATAATTAACTGTTGCCTGGAAATCTTGTGTGTTTGTATCTCTTAAATCAGCGATCATATAGAAACATTCACTTGAAATTTAAATTTGGAATGAGGAGAACCTGCGATTTGGCTCAAGAACATTGGATTGTGCTGTAATCATCTAGCCAAGTAGTTAAGGTAAAACAAATTATAAGGTCCAATAGAAAGTGGTAGGGAATCAGCGTGATACTTTGCTGAAACTAAATGGAAAGATATTTGTGACGTTATCCAGGGTACAATCTGGACAGATGGACAGTTGTGTCCCCTCAATTCTCCAACCTGTGATGCCTCTTATATTGCTTTGCTGTGAGAACAACCATTCCTGGTCTGCCCATAAACAGCCTTCAGCATGTAAATCACTCCCAGCTAAATTGTGTAATGCTATAATCATGAATGACATTTCAGGACGACAGTCTTATACTGCCCAGCACCCTCCTGGACAAATACAAACTCATATAAAGTCCGTTATTTCATTAATAGAAAAAGATACGCACACATTTTGTTATCCCAAAAGAAGTTTCCCAAACCCTTCAATCCAAACACTCACTAGTTTAGATAAAACAATAAACCAAATTTAGTAACTACAGAAAGATAGATTTTAAGTGATTAAAAGTAACGAGGCATAAAAGTTAGAATTGGTTACACAGAAATTAAGTAAAACGCAACCAACACCTAATTTAACAAGCTAAGTGAATTCAAAGCAAAAAATCTCTCTCTTACCACATACTTTAGCAGTCTTGCTGGCTAGAATCCTTTCAACCAGGACCGCTCCCCCAGTTCAGTGTTAATTTCCCTGTCCTTCAGGTGTTGTTGATACCATGAGTAGAAATGAAGGGAGAGATGATTTGGGACCTCTATTGCCCATTTTTACATAAAAGATTGTTACAAGGAGGAAGGAGGTAAATTGTTCTCCTTAACTACTGAGTATAGGACAAGATGCAATGGACTTAAACTGCAGCAAGGGCAGTTCAGGTTGGATATTAAGAAAAACTTCCTAACTTTCAGGGTAGTTAAGCACAGGAATAAATTGCCTAGGGAGGTTGTGGAATCTCCATCATTGGAGATTTTTAAGAGCATGTTAGACAAACACCTGTCAGAAATGGTCAGTCCTGCCATAAGTGCAGGGGACTGGACTAGATGATCTTTCATGGTCCATTCCAGTCCTACAATTCTATCTTTTCCTCCTCTTTGAGAATCATCTCCAGCTGGGGTTCAAGAGACAAAGTCTGTATGATGGGAACTTCCAACTGTTTTTTTTGCCAAGAGGTAAATTTCTCATTCACACCCTTTGTCCTGCCAAAGGATGGCTCCTTAACCAGGTGATAGTCCATTTGATTTTGTTGACGCATAGCTGAGGTGTCAGTTTGCCTTTTGTCTTTGAGGAAAGAGTTTATGCCTGCTTTTCTAAACTTGGAATATGTCTCAGATAGAATCTTATGACTTTTGTGGCAAGGGTGGCCTGTTCTGCCCTTCCGTGGGTCCTGTGCCCTCTTCGGCTATGCTGGTGATATGCCTGGGTGGGAGCAAGGGGGGGAGGTCTGTGTGGAGTAGTCTCAAAACTGCTCAGTCCATGAGCTACTCCCTTCCCTGGGTCACCTGTCCTCGGCCCCACTGCTCATGGTCCGCTTCCTAGAACTGGTGGGGAGGGGGTTCGCCGTCAGGCCTGTGTACCTAGGATCCCTGGCCATGCCCAGACGGGAGCCCCCTTGCCTCTGGTACCTTTTGGGTTGTGGTAGCAACAGCATTTGCACTAAGCCCTGTAGCCGCTCCACTCTGTTCCTCCTCTTACCTCCCTTTCAGCTACTCCCATCTGCCTGACAGGGAGGCTTTTAACTGCTGGGGCAAGCTCCCTGATTGGCCTCAGCTGGCCTAATTGCCCTGGAGTAACCCCAGCTGGATCACCCAGGGAACAGGGATTTGTTGATTCTGGGGCTAATATAGATACCCTCCACTACTCTCCTGTAGCCATCAGGTCTGGCTCTGTCACACTTTGTATACAAAGTTGCCTCACATATTTTACAAGGACAGTAATGATCAACACATTATGAGTTTTCAAATGATACCTTACAAGGCATACTTTGTACAAATTCCATTATAGTTTTGTAGAAAGGGTGAACATAGGACTACAGACTGTCACAAAATTTAACATATTTATCTGACCACCTAAGCAAGCTGGTGAGATGGCACTCACTTAGAACTCCAGTCATAACAGAGCAAGAAAGAGGAAAATAGTTGGCATAATAAATTACACAGAAGAAGGTCACAGGTATAAGTAGTAATATGCTAAGCCTCACTTTAAGACTTTCAGTACACTGTAGCATTATCCACATAGGATGTTACTGCACAGCAAGTTGGTGCACTATAGCTTCACAGCCTGGCTTGCCATACAGTAACTTGTCACGTAGACAAGCCCTGAGCTAGTGTGATTAGCTATTGCATGAACATCTCTTTACCCAATACTAAATCTGTATTTTGATCTGTTCCCTCAGGTTGTGTAGAAGGGTAAAATCAAAGGGCTATGTATACTTCTTACAAGGGAAAGAGGTTGGTTGCTGTGTACTTTTTAAAGTAGTTCCTTCCAGGAAGTTGCATTGTGTGACTCAGAGAGAGCTGTCAGAAAGGGACTGCATGGGTGAGAGAGGGTTAGGTGAAATTATTAAACTTTCTAAACATTTTGTCTTTTCTGTCATGCATCTGTGTTTTCAGAGGGCAGGACATTAACTGTGAATAGGAAATGAAGCAGAACTGTTAAATGGCTGTTTGGCTTTCTTGTGCCTTTTTTTTCCCTGTTGTATATATTAATCCTTGTTCTTAAGCATTCAATAGATTTATTTAACAGACTACAAGAAGTATCCCACATAAGTTTTATAAGTAGTACCCTCTTCTAGAGGCAAAGAATACAAAGAAATATATGCTGTTTGACCTCATTTCACTGAAGGAAATGAGTGAATATTGCCCACTTTCTCATTGGGAAGAGACTAACTCAGAATAGTGTTACTACATTACTTGGAGGTTGGGCTGCATGATTTACTGAAGGCTGTCTGGGAACATCTGCGGGCCCATACTGGCCTCTAAGAAAAAATCAGAGCCCATGCTTATACAGAATCCCCACTCAGTCCATCATGTGATTCAGGCAGAGGCTATCAGCAACAGGCATTATGGGTGATCTGACCTAGTGATTAGAGCTGGAGCCAGGAAGTGGAGCCAAGGGTCAGAAGTCAGGCAAAGGAGCACAGCTGAGAATAGGGCAGGCACAGAAGGTGCTCACAGCTTTGGGCATAAGTATTAAGCAGCCAGCAACCTGCTGCTGACTTAAGAGTATGCCTGCTGGTTCCCATTAGCCTATGCAGTGGGCCAGCCTATCCGACAGTTCTGCTGTTGCTTGTCTGTGTTCATTAGTCTGCCCGGAGATGGAGTTAGCTAGTCTGAGGCTCCAAGGCAGACTCTCCTGTCTGATGGGGTGAGTTAATTAAGGGTGGCCACTGACAGCAGCAGCTAATTCCTGTGGATAACATGGCCTCTGGACGATGGACACTCAGTGGGGCACCACCTCCTTAGCTCATGTCACAAGATCAAAATACTTATTCAAGGGATGGAAGGGTGGCAGGGGAGAGACAGCATTTCTACCTGGGGAGGAAGAAACTCTGAGGTGGTACAGAAGCATGTACACACATTCTGTACATCTTTTGTGGGGTGAAAAATGTCACACCTCCAATACTCTCTTTGGGGGCTAGAACTAAAGAGAAGACCCCTCAACTCCCTACCACAATGGAGGGAAGAAGGAAGGGCTGCCCACTTCAGACTTCTGGCTAGTTATTTCATGGTGCAGGGTACATCAGGGAGAATGAGTTAAAGGGGAAAGGAGAGATTGAGAGAATGGGGAAAGTGGTGGTGGGGAAATCGAGGGAGGCATTTGAAGTGATGGGGAAAGCAGAGGGAGGAGCATGAAACAAAGGGAATGGAGCTAGAAGTAGATGTAGAGAATACAGAGAGACCAAAAAAGTATTGAGAGGAAGGTAGAGGACACAGGTTAGAAAACTGGGACTGTAGACAGGAGATAAAGGGTCTTGAGAGAAAGGGAAGAGAGAAGAAAGAATAAAGGTCAAGTACAGAAAGGTTTGAGGGGAGAAAATGATAAAGGCAAAATAGGGAGCTAAAGACAGAAACAGAATCAAAAGAGAAAAAGAGGATTAAAGATGAAAGTTCTCAGAGGTCAAATAATGAAAACGTAAAATATTAAACAGAAAAGACTGAAAAAGAAGTTGGAGAAGAAAAGGATACATCAAAACACAAAGTATGGAGAGAAAGAAAGGGAAAAAGAGAAACAAAATCAAGGGAGACATGGACTCTATAGTCTATAAAAAGCTTGATGCCAACCTATTGTTATATAAACTATGTTGAAGTAAGTGATGGTATCTATCAAGCAGTGACAGGGTGCATGCTAGCATGGTGGCAGGGGAAATTGATTAGTCAAGCCTGAAAAGATGGTGAAGACAGACTGAGCCTCAGGACAGGAGGATAGGGGCTCATTAACTGGCAACCCCTGCAGGTGATTCTCACTAGCTTTTGAAAAAATATAAGACCAGCAGTAAAGGACATGTTGTTAGTACAAGTGTACAAAGATTGCAGTAAATAAGCTATTATTAGGCTACTAAATGTATCCATTTCCATTTTAGAATATTCACTTACAGTGTTGTAACGCAATGCAAAGAAAACTACTTTTCTTATATTCTAGAAGTATGGAGTTAAAAATAATGCCAATTTAATTGTCATTTTCCTCAGCTGATATATAATCGCTCCCTCCCTTTGAAATTTCAGAGTGCTGTTCTGAAGGATATGAGCACAGCTTTAAATAATATGAACTATGTTGCAGATACTGAAAATTGCAGAGTATTCCAGACAAGATCTGTCTTAGTTTACACACAATTTTTTTCTCTCATCTAATTTTTTCAGATGATTTAATATGGTTTAGTGTTGTATATTAATGATTCCATTCATTTTTGATCAGGCTAAACCCTCTTTTTTGGAGTGGGAGAAGAGCTACATTAAACACAATCAACATATTGCTCAGAATATTTGCCTTTTTCCAGTATATGATACACTGGCACCAAAATTTGGTCCAGATGCTGCCATCAAACCTCTGAAAGGCAAATTTTTAAAAATAGAGGCCAGAGGACAACTAACCGTACATCTTCCAGAACAAACTACAGAACTCATTTAATTGATGAATCAGTTTTCCAATATCATTAATTTAAAAAGATTGAGCTAGTTACTTCTATTGGGGAGGAAGTGTGAGACTGACTCATATTTTGTTTTACATAATAGCTGGAATGTGTTCAGATACCACTGTGATGGATATTGTCTATCAACTGACAGAGGACCTCACACAAAATAAAAATAATGTAACAGAGTAAAAGAATATAAAAACCCTTAACCAAACTAGCCAATATGTGAACATATCTAAAGTAAGTAATCATGTCACTGTATCACTGTACTTCATTGCATGCTTACTGTTTGTCACCCATGTTTGTTTTACCACATCTTACATTTACAGTATAACTTCTTGGGCAGTGATTGTGGCTTATAATTAAGACTCTGAACTGGAACTTAGGGCAAGTCTACATTAGAAGCGCCACACCTGTAGCTCTAGCGCAGCCGGTGAAGATGCTGTATGCCGACAGGAGAGTGTAATTACACACAAAGTTTTGCATATGAAAGTGGGTCTAAAATATGGTTTTAACTGCATAAATAATGCCAGCTTCTGGAAATCCACAAAGTGGATCTAGTAGTATCACATGGGCCTACGGATGGGCCACCATGTCCATGGGAAAAATGTCAGGCTTTTTACAAACTAATCCCATTAGTATGAATTGCATCTGGCTTTCCAAGAATTAAAAAATTGTCCATGAATAGGTTACTCAGAAGAAAAAAGATAGTATCTTATATCATCACTGTTACAGAAATAAGTGAGCTTACCTTTCATCAGTGTTATGTCTTCTAATACTGAAATACAAGATACAATAATTATGGTCATCTGAATCTGCAGTGACACAGTCATTTTCACAGTAACATTCCTGCTAAAATATATATGTGATTCTACCTAGGTCAGAGTATTTCTTTTCTTATGAGATTTCTTTGTGCGTTTGTTGCTCATAAACTGAGGGTCGAGTAGCACCACAGAAATGAAGAATGAGCAGCCACAGGGCCTCTCTCAAGCTATTTTAAGATTGTGATATTTTCAGCAGGTAAGTCTGTGGCAAAATAATTGGAGATGTCTACATTTTTTTAGACAACATTCAGTTGGGCTGGTTATTTCAGTAGCACGTACTTTAGAACTGCCTCCTTGATAAACTAGAGCTACACCATAAGAAATTTAAATGAAAAAATAAAAGGATGTTATTTTTATTCATATACTTTTTCATTCTTTCAAAAATGGCTTGTTAAAGGATCAGATTACAGACCATGTGAGCAGTATGTCAGTGCTAGCAACTGGAGAGCATATAATTATTTCTTGGAAAGAGAATTTTTTAGGCTATTTGTGTTCACTTGTGGTATACTTAAAGTATTCACCCACACCTGCAGATGTGTTTGCTCAAAGGACAGGAAGACTCATTTTGCCTTATTTCAAAACCCGCTGTTAACATTGTTGGTTCAAAATTTCTTCTGAGACTTTTAGACTCAGGATGAGATTTTGTGGCAAGTAAAGGTAGTTGTAAGTAAAAATTTTGAAAGTTGAGACCCTCACTTATAGAAAAGTAAATTAGTCACACACCCCACCCCTCAACCTATCATGTAGTATTAAAGGCCTATACATCTTAATTCATCTATCTTCTCTAGCTATTCCTTTATGTCTCCCCACTTCTACCACTGTCCCACACAAACACTTTCTGGGGATTCTGGTGTAGGTCTTCATAATAAGAACATCCATACTGGGTCAGACCAAAGATCCATCTAGCCTAGTATCCTGTCTTCTGACAGTGGCCAATGACAGGCACTTCATAGGGAATGAACAGATCAGGTAATCATCAAGTGATCTAACCTGTCATCCATTCCCAGCTTCTGGCAAACAGCAATCCCTGCCCATTCTGGCTAATGGCCACTGATGGACCTATGTTCCATGAACTTATTAATTCTCTTTTGAACCCCATTATAGTTTTGGCCTTCACTACTTCCCCTGGCAATAAGTTCCACAGGTTGACTGTGTGTGGTATGAAGAAATACTTCCTTTTGTTCGTTTTAAACCCGCTGCCTATTAATTTCATTTGGTGACCCCTGCTTCTTGTGTTATGAGAAGGAATAAATAACACTTCATTTACTTTCTTTATACCAGTCATGATTTTATAGACCTCTATTATATACCCCCTTGGTTGTCTCTTTTCCAAGCTGAAAAGTCCCATTCTCTTCACATATAGAAGCTTTTCCATACCCCTAACCATTTTTGTTGCCCTTTTCTGTATCTTTTCCAATTCTGATATACTTTTTTTGAGATGGGGCAACTAGATCTGAACGCAATATTCAATATCTGGATGTACTATGAATTTATAAAGAGGCAATATGATATTTTTTGACTTATCTCTTTCCTAATGATTCCTAACATTTGGTTAGCTTTTTGGACTGCCACTACACACTGAGTGGATGTTTTCAGAGAACTATCCCCAGTGACCCTAAGATCTCTTTCTTGAGTGGTAACAGCTAATTTAGACCACATCATTTTATACATATAGTTGGGATTATGTTTTCCAATGTGCATTACTTTGCATTTATCATCACTGAATTTCATCTGCCATTTTGTGAGATCCATTTGTAACTCTTCATAGTTTGCTTTGGACTTAAGTATCTTGATTAGTTTTTTTATCATAATATTACCCTTCTTTCTTATATGCTCCAACTGGTGAAACTGTTAACAATGGTGACATCTAAAGCATTATCACTGGTATCCAAGTTAGCACCCATTGAAATTAATGGGTAAGTTCACAATTAAGAGCTATTTTTTCAGGCTCTCTGCAAACTCCGACAGAGGTGTCTGAATTGGTTACTCTCTCTCCATATTTTGAAGGTTTTCTCTGCAACCATAACAGCTAGAGACTTATTCTTTCTTTTTAAAAATGAGAGCTGAGACTCTGGAGAACACTTGGAATATCTGTCTGCATCCCTGTCCTTGGCTAGTTTCTCCCCACTGCCAAGAGACATGTCCCACACTTTGGGAAACACTGCTTTAAGTCCTGCATGGGCTGCCATTGAGCAGCATTTCACTCTGGAGCTGCCCAGAATTGCTAGAGTGTTGTGCACGACAGCCCTATCCTCTCCCACTTCCAACTAATTCCTTCCCACCCCTGCCTCCTGTGGTAAGGCTTGCAGGAGATGAGGGGCAGGCCTCATAGGGCAGCCTACAGCTGTCTTACACATTGCCTGAACCCATGGAATTCTCCCCCAACTAGTAAAGGGGATTTTACAGCTCTTGTACACTGTGGCACATACTCAAATTCTTTGATGAATCAGGTCCATAAAAATTCTCTTACCAAAACTGGAATTTGGTCAGGGCCCAGATTAACACTCCCATGCTTGTTAAAAGTGTCTTGGGATATTGAATGTCTAGGAGTGTATGTTAGTTGCATTGTTGCAGGAGAGTGCATTGGGATTAGGTATTCAGCTCAGTTCATTGTCTGATTAGCAGAGGACACTTCAGCTCGATGCCCCCAAGTTAAAATAGGCAAGAGTCAAACACAAAAATAGGCATAACAAATGGCTATTACTCCACTGCAAAGGAAGTGTTAATTTCTGCTGAAGGACATTGGATTTAGAGGACAGTGCTCATCATCGTGTGAAATAACATGTGACATGGCATAGACAGCTATCTAGGTCACCGAGAGATGCTTTATACAGACATGTTCTACATTACAGAAACCTTAAACATACAAATATAAGAAATCTAGGAAGCTGAATAAAACAGTTACAGTTGCATTTGCCACTTATGCTAGGTCTACTGCTTTGAGTCAGTGAGGGAAAAGGAAAATAGTTTGTTTCAAAGCCCTGATGTGAAAAAATCCTGCAGCTCTGCATTGTGTTCTGACTGATTCTGGAATGAATGGTTAACAATGACATTTGACTGGCTTCTCACTGTAAAAGGAAATTTCTTTTAGCAGAACTGTGTTGGCATCCGAAAGGTCAGCTATCCCTTTTTGACATTCGCTGGTGGTAGTCATCATTCCTCCCAGAACCATATAAGGTCTTCCTGTTGGGCCCTTAAATAACATCATAATATTATGCACTGTTCAGAGACTCCATTAATAACTACTTCTCAGATGTCCCTCATCTCAAAGGCTGTCCCTCAGTTTAGGCTTAAAGTTATCAATGGTCTACACAAATGCAGTGCCCCTCACTTTTATTGCTGAAAATTATTTACTGTACCTCAGAATAAAAGAATCTTAAAATTGAGTTTATTGAAAGAATGCAAAGAAAGAATCCAACAGCATTTTAAGTTACCCAAATGATTAATGTTGGTGTCCTTTAGATTGGGTCTTTGTCACATACCAAATCTCATTTAGGAATTGTCAGGTATGAGTTATTATTCTCTTTCTCTCTCAATAATGTAAATTACAACACTTGTATGAAAGAGACATATTGTGAGGAGCAGAAGTGTTGTGTATTTTGTGTATTGTGTGTTCCTGTCTGCTGGTTTCTCTCTGAGTGCAATGAACTTCCAAGTATATAAACATAACAGGAAGCAAACAAATCGGTTATGCAATCACAGAAGAAAAATATAGTATGGACTTCTGTTTACTTTTCATTACCACTCTGAAATATGTTTCTGTTGCATAGATGTAAAACAAAAATCCTGAAAATTCAGAATCATATTTTCCACCCTGCTCCAGGAAGCAACCGCAGAGCCCCTTTCCAGGTGTAGCTCACTTCCTGCCCATGCTGGCTTAGCTCCACTGGCTGGTACATTGCAGGGCTGGAGTTTGCCCCACATTGCTCATTTCCTTCAAGAAGAAGGGAATAGTAAGAGCCCTGTTGAACCTGCTCATCCCCACCATGTCTGGAATGGTGATCTGGGGAGGCTGTGTGTACAAGTAGATTGTAGTGTGTGTGTCTTAATCCTCCTTATGTCCCTTCACAGCTACAAAGCTGGACCATATTTGGTATGGCTACATTGTAATTAAAAACCCTTGGCTGGCCCATGCCAGGGCTCAGACTGTGAGGCTGATTAATTGCAGTGTAGACTTCCAGGCTTGGGCTGCAGCCTGAGCTCTGAGACCCTCCCACCTCACAGGATACTAGAAGCCGGGCTTCAGCCTGAGTCCGGAAGTCTACCCTGCAGTTAAACAGCCCTGAAGCCTGAGCCCTGCATCTTTGTTCTCCTTATCCCTCCAGGCTGCCCTGAACTCAGGTTGGCCACAGTCAGGGCCAGCAGGTGTTATACTGTTGTATAGTTCCTGATTCTATTGTTCTACTTGGATGGATGTTGGAGTCTGAGTCACACGAGGAGCAGTTATTCTCTATGGTGTCATGCGGCAAGCATGCCCATCCCTAGTTTGTGGTGGGTAGGGGTCACTATATTCCTGCAGCTGTGTGTCCTGACCTCCTTAGCCTCAGGGGGTGTAGCTTAACGGCCAGAGGCAATATGTCTGCCTCTTTCCTCAGGGCAGTGTAGCCCACTGGCTGGAGACAAGAAAGCAGCCCTTTTTGGTCAGGGCAGCATGGCCTAAGGGCCGGAGTCAAGAAAGTCACCCACCTCTGTGGGATAATGTGGCCTATTGGCACATTGGGGAAGTGGAGCACCACCTGGGGGTGTGTAGCACCCAGGATAGGGTAGCTCAGGCCCTCCCTGCTCCTCTGAATCCCTGCCAAGGGCCCTGACAGTGGCAGGGATACTCGCCACCAAGTCAGGGGGGATCCTCCTGAAACACACTGACTGGTTCCCCGATTCCCCCACTGTAACAACATTTAAGTTCCCTGAGCTGCTTCCTACCCTGTCTTCTGTGGCAATGATCCACAATTCCCCAGGGCCTCTAGGGTCCTCAGCTGGTGCAGATCCTGGCAGCTCAGTCCCTTCTCTGGGTTTGTCTGAAAGCCTTGAATCAGTCTGGCGCTCTGCATGCCTTTCCTCAAGGTTTGGAACCTGTCGCATCTCCCTGGAGAGAGCCGGCAGTATGCATCCTCCCCTTGCTGCTTGGCTCCCTCTTATACTCAGTCTTCAGCTGGAGCATGCCCAGCAGGGTCGAGGGGGTGTGACCTCCTCAGCCCACAGGGTAGAGTTAATCTTTGGAGAACCAGTGTGGGGCAAGCATGCCCCGTCACATATGGATAAGACTAATATTTGAGTGAAGACTTTTCTAGGGTTTCCTACTTCCTCCCCCACTTTATGTTTTCTGAACACAATATCTTTAGTTGTCTATTTTCAGTGAGAAATGGGCTTGTGCATCACCATTCCTCATTGTTTGCATTTTGGGTTTTGTTCAGGCCCATCTGTATTTCCAGCCAATTCTATTGTTCTGGAAAGACCATCAGCCTCTTTGGAGTCCATGGCATGCTTGGCTTTATCTAATAAGGGTATGAATGCATCAAGATCGATTTGAACCATTTCAGATAGAAGAACAGGCCATTTCCTGAGGTGGTATGAGGAGGAGACCAGGCGTTTCATTCTCTCTCCCCATCACCTCCAGCATTACGTTCTCATCAGGCTTGAGGTGCACCCCACTATTCCAATATAGTAGCTCCCCCAACTGGATCTACTGCTTTTGACTTTGTGGCACTGTGGGTATGTCTACACTACAGTGTAAACCCAGGATTAGTGGGACTCGAGTAATCTGATCCTGGGTTAGAGAGCCAGGGTCTGAGCATCTACACTGGCTGTTAATCCTAGGTTAAGAATTTTGTAACCTAGTCTCAAACCCAGGCTCTGGCATCCACACTGCAGCATGCAGACATGAGTCAAGCAAACCATATCCCAGACTCTCTTGTGCTCACCCAAAAGGTGGCTACTCTAGCCCTTTGATTATGGTGCACAATGGGAAAACTTGACTGTCCACCCTGCATATTACAGGAAGTTCAAACAGCCTGCAAACACAGCCTGCTGAGCAGTCATTTTGGTCAGTGCACTTGCAGCTACCGGAGCCAGAAACATAGAGGCGGCACTTTTTGAAGAACTCTTGCTTGGGCTTTCACTCCTGTGTCAGGAAATGGGCAGCAATTCCATGAGATGCCGGTGGACATTTTGGCGGCATTTTCTGACCTACCAAAGGCACCAGAAACAGCTTATGATGGAGCAGGAGGAGGAGTACAGCCAGACATGGGAGACTCGAACTGGCTGATGCTTTTCAGTACACTCGGTACAGCCTCCGATGCCTCGTATGTAGGTCGGCGCTTCTGGAGCAGCGCCATAAGGCAGACTGGTGGGATCCCATCGTCATGCAGACTTGGGATGACCAGCAGGGGATCCAGAACTTTCACATGAAGAAAGATACATTTCTAGAGCTTTGTGAGCAGCTTTTCCTGACTCTCCAGCATAAAGAAACACACATGCTATAGCTGTCTGGTAGCTAGCTGCCCCAGACTGCTACAGTTCCATTGGAAACCAGTTTGGCATTGGAAAGTCAACTGTGGAAAAAGTGGTGGTGGAGGTTTCTGAGGCAATCAAGAGTGTAGTTTACCCCAAAGTGGCTGGAATAAAAGATATTCTGGAAGTAACTGCTGGCTTTGAGAGAATGGGTTTTCCAAACTGCACTGGGGCCATTGATGGGACTCATGTGCCCATAGTTTGCCCTCCTCAAGGAGCACATAAAACACAAAAGGTACTACTCCATTGTTATGCAGTCCCTTGTGGACCCAAGGCTGATTTATGAACATCAACATGGGGTCCACTGGAAAAGTTATTGGTGCCAGGCTTTTCCACCAATCAGGAGTCTATATTCATGGACAGGCTGGGACACTATTCAGACCAAAGGACGGTGTCATAAATGGAGTTACTGTCCCCACTGTTATTTTGGGAGACCCAGCATACCTCCTTTTGCCTCGGCTTGTGAAACCATACCTCTGTCTTTGGTACTGGACTTGCTTGTTGGCCCTTTCCAGAACTTTAATCATCAGCCCATCACAGAAACACTTCCTCTTGGAACAGTCCATGAAAGTATATTGGCCCTGGCTTCTGCTGCAGTGTGCAAAAGCCGTCGAGGTGCTGCAGCCAGTAGAGGTTAAAGGACCTGGAACAGGACAAGAGACAGAGGGTTACTGTCTCAAATAGCTCAGTGCAGGCACACAGAAAAAAGTCCTTGTGAAATTTCAAGGACATAAAATGATACTTTTACCAATTAATATTCAATGTATTGTGAGAAGGATGTTTTAGACAACAGAAGCTCCCTGGACACATCTTGGTTAATCACAGCACAAGAAACGCAGGCACAATGGTAAGTTAAAAATGTAAAGCTGCTTTTTTGATTTTAGAAAATTGCAAAACTACTTGAGTTGTGGGGGTCTTGAGCAGGGGATGGTGGGGGTAGGCCTGCCATCAGTGGCCATGCAAAAAAAGCTTTTTCTATGATTTCAGGCTTTCCACATTTTGGAGGACATTGGAGTTCTTGTGGTACCTGACTGGTAAAGGGAGATGTCATTCCAACCTGCTGGTGGGAAACCTGCAGTTTATGCCACAGATGTGGTCAAATGTATAGTGACTGAACAGCACATCTATGAGTGGCGGGGGCTGGTCAACTACTGAAGATGCCCTATAAAATATGCTGTGCCCTGAATGTGACTACCTATCTGGAGTTCCTGCTTCAGGAAACGTTCTCAACTGTCAAGTGCCCAGGATTGGGTCACAATTCATGAGGGAATCAACAGGATGCTGTGTTAGCTTCCCCATGGCTTATCCTGTTACAACTCCATGCAAACACGCAGAAATCCACACCTGTCCTCCTCCCTACCCCTGGCACATTTCTGGACAAAATTTCAAAACCCAGTCATATTTGGGACAAATGATTTTGTCATCTATGGACTATCTGTTATAAATATCTGTTATCTGTTATAATATGTAATATCTGTTATAATATATAATATCTGTTATCTGTTTATAAATGGAATACATTTCCTCCAACACACGCACAGAATTTGCTGTTCCCAGGCAGCTCAATAGAAGGTTGAATGGTTACAGAGCAGTATACTTACAGACATGGTAATGTAAAGTTATTATTTCTAAGAAACAGGAGTGGCCCTAGCAAAAGTATGTGCTTTTCCAGTAAAAATATACTTTAAAGGTGTTCTTTACTGTTTGCATGTCCCAGTCGCCTTCTTGAACTCCATGGGGGGGAGTCACACTGCCATTAGAAGATACTGCTAGCTGGGGCTTCTCATCACTTTTGCACTGGTTCATAGAGTGAAAATCCCTCCCATTACTGTATTAATAAACATTAAAATGGAGCCAGAAACTTAGCAGCTTCTGTCCCATTGGTGTCTGCTGCAGGCTCTGCAGCAGACTGTTCCTCAGGAGGGTGCATCAACTTCCCTGAGTATGGACCCAGAATTTGCTGCCACTGCTACCGCTCCAAAGCCTGTTCTGGAACCGATTTCAGCAACAGAGTGACTTCATTGTTCCCACTCACTGCCTGCTGCTGGTGCCCATCAGTCCCCATGCTGGATTCTGGGACCAGCAGGGCATCATCCCAACTGACCAGGTCATTACGCACCATGGCTGGCTCCATGCTGGGTGCAGTGTCCAGCACCTGGTCAATTTTCTCATAAAATGGGCATGATTTTGGTGAGTTGCCCAAGATGCGGTTCTGGTCCCTAGGTTTTCTGGTACTTGCCCTTGAGCTGCTTATTCCACTCCCTGCAGTGGTCACCGCTCTGTTAAATTTGCAGTGCTGCCAGCTTCTTCTATACTATTTGCTAGTATGGTGGTTATTCCTGGTATTCTTACTAAAGTCCAAAGTTTTGCTGGCCTTGCACCAGAGATTTACCAAAATCAGGCTGTGCTCTTGTGGCCATGAAGCAGCACACTTTGCAAAAAGCTTGTGCTGGTTAGTCTCTATTGCAAACACAGAAGGCTCCCTGCTGGAGTGTTTGCAGTTTAGTGGTCAAAAGACAATGGAAGGGTTAACACTGACTCCCGGAGCTGACTCCATAGGGCAGTTGCTTCCATTTTCAGTAGAGTAGATTCAAGATTCTAGGATAGAGAGGATAAAGGAAGTTGGCCCTTGGGACTGTGGCATATTTTTCGGAGGACTTCCAGAACCCAAGTCAAGGGGGGGCTGCATCTACACTGCAAAGCAATAGGGCTTGAACCCTGGGTCAAGGCTTGACCTGGATTCAGACTCTGCATCCCTGCAAGATGCTGGGATCCTGAGACTGAGCCCTGCTTAGCACGATTTGTGTGTGGATGGAAGGGGGGTTAGGCGTGAGCCTGAGTGTGAGCCCATGCTTACATTGCAGAGTAGACGCACCCTCTTCCTCACAGTTTATGCTGCAGAGCTCACTCCAGTACCAAAGTATTTTAAAAGCTTTGCCATTATAGAAACACAGATTAAGTTACTAAACATGCAAAATTAAAACAATTAGAACTGGTGTAAAACCAACGAATCAATGGGGGAAAAAAGTGAATGTGCCATGTGTAGCCCAAGGTCCAGTGTGCTTCAACAGCAGTAGCAGTGGGAACTACAAGTTGTGGACTACAAACTGTGGTGTGTTGGGAGTGGAGAACTTCCTGGCTCCTGCCAGGAAGCATCCTCTGCCCTCCCCAGCAGGGAGTTTCTGTAGTGACCAAGGCTGGGAGAATGTGGCAGACAAGCAGAGAGGAGGCCAATGGAGTGTAATCCTGTTCTGTGTTTCCTTGCAGGTAGGACCAAAAGGGGTTTAAAGAGCACCCTGAGAGGAGTTTAAATGAGGCAAAAGGACAATGCTGGCTTGTTTGTTTTGGGATTCAGTTATTGTAGGAGTTAGGATTGGTTTGTAAAGGGGAGCGGGGGGGGGGGGGCCCTGCATTATACAAAGTATCCTCTGCTCTCCCAGCAGGAAGTTCCAGCATTGACTGAGGCTGGAAGCATGTGGTAGACAAGCAGAGAGAAGGCTGATGGACTGTAGTCCTATTCTATGTTTCTTTGCAGAATAAAATCTTGTTCTTGGTGGTTGGTTTGAGGTGAATACTCACTGACACAATGCAGAGCACACAGAGGAGCCTCAGGCCCAGTTTCCCAAAGCTGTGTAAAAAGTCACAAGGCAGACTTTCCCTAGCTTGAACACCCTCATGGTGGGCTAGTAGACACGAGGGGCTACACATGGAATGAGCCTTTTGAAAGAAATAGGTTTGTTACTCTGCTTTTAAAGAGGTTAGTAATTAAATGAAGTACTTAAATGCATCCACTTTCACATAAAGTCAAATTTCAGGTTAGAAATATTTCTCATAATATATAAGAAGTCAATTGCATTTCTAAGGGTGATTGACTGATGGTGCCTTTCCATTGTATGTCACTAATTCAAATCCAGCTCATGTCGGTTGTGATTGAAAGAAATGGTTGTTCAGTGGTGTATGTGAAATGAGCTTGGAGGCTTCAATTCAAGTGCAAGAATCAAGAATGGCAAAAATCAAGTTCACAAATGACACTAGTAGACTGAATGGCAATGGAGGAGACTGACCTAACCTCTCACCTGTAGAAATAGTCCTTCAAGCTGAGAGTTCAGGCACTTTGGCAGGGCATTGTGAGGGAACTTTCACTGCCATTACCAGTGTCGGACTTGTTCTGTGGAGTAAGAGATACAAGTATCTGGGACTGTCAGTCCAGTACCTTTCATAAGTAGAAAATTAATGCAAAAGAGAGGAAGAAAAAAAGCCATTGCTAAGTGCTATCCTTTGCCAAAAGTTGAATAAGGCTATCAACTGGAGAGCCAGATGTCAGAGATTGTAAACCAGTTTACATCCTGCCTTAATACTGATTAAACAGTTAGAATTTTAAATTTTGATATTTAAACAAAATGTTAATGTTTAAACAGTAAAGCTCTTGATGTTTGAGGCACTATTTAAGGACTATTTTTATTCCTTCTATCAGAAATACATAGCAATTACAAACAGATTTTTTTTCCAGTATTTATGGCAACATCTGTTCAGGTAACTAAGTGTCCAGAGAAATGTATTTTGCTAATTAACTTTGGAGTTTGGCTTTATTTAGCAGAATAATCTGTTTAATATTAGTAGATTTAGTTCTATCCTATGGGAGACTGAGACCTTTACTGAACTGTTCATCATTTGCTATACCCATTTGTCGTAGACACCTCCCCTAAGCATTGTACTGGATCTATGACTAGTAACTTTCAGAAGATCTAATCTATTTATATACTGCCACCTCTCATAACTTTTCTAGGCTGAAAATAATTCTCTATTTTCCCTCTTGGCCTCTTTCTTTAAATGAAGGGTAACTCAAGGGTGGATCAAATTAGGCGATTTATCTGCTTTTATATATTTTGTGTGCAAAGAAAGCCTCTGATTGTGTAGTTATTCAGAAAGAACTCAATGTTATTTTCACGCTAGCAAAGGAAAAGAAAACATAAGGTGGAATTCACTTGTGTGTAGAGACTCCATGCAAAGCACTGTGCGCCATAGCTATGTTTGTGCCGGGGGGGTGGGGGGAGAGAGAGGCACAGGGGTCAGGCTCTCCAAGGATGTTCCACAGGAGTTTATCCACCCTCTGTGCAACATAGAAGGGTTTTCTCTGTGCTTGCCTTTGATAGGCTAGGCTCTTCTTAGGTGACATTTGGGCATTTTCAGAGACATTTCCCTCTCAAAGGTCCTTCCAATTATAGGGACGCTCTGTCTGAGTGTTTCAAGAGAATCTATAGAGGTCTGGCCTGTTTATGAAGGCAGGGTGCAGCTAAACCCCAGGTCAGACTTATCTTCAACCCCCTGGCCCCAGCTGCAAGCAGCACATACTTGGTCTGAGTCCTTATGAGCAGCAGAGATGTGTAAGCATCTTCCTCTCAGCAATTCTATTGGAAGAGTCTCTAACTCTGGTACACAGCAGCTTTGCTCCTGGTTACCACCCCTTCCTCCTGTGACAAACTCTTCCTTTTAAGCTCATGTCCTCCAAGCTCTGCAAGTGTGCCTATTTAATACTGGTTGAGCCAAGGGGAGCTTGTCAGCCTTTTCCTGATAGGGATGGAGGTATTCCACATCACAGTGCCACATATATCCCAGCATATCAAGGAAGATTAGGGGCAGGTGGAGATGCAGGTGGACTAATTGTCCTCTCTTACACCAGTTTTACACTGAAGCAACTAATCTCTTAACACACACACATCCCATAGAAGGTGCAAGGTTAGCAGCAGCTGCTGTTCCTGAACTCCTACTATTTCCTTGTGAAGTTTGTGGAGTAGGGATGACTTTTTATCCATAACGCATACATGTGAAATGGAGAGGAACATATCAAATGAACGAAGTATTCAATATAATCAATACTTACTAACCCAACAAAACCCATGCCCAAGGCAAAGGATTTTCTTTACCCCAAAAAGGAAGAGGAGTCTGAGAATCAATGAAGTCCACTATCAAATTTACAAGAAGTGCACTCAAATTCTACGGTGACAGGCAGCACTATAAACCCTAAGACAAAGAACTACAGAACCATAGCAACCACAAGGGTCATCTAATCTAACCCCCTCCCAAGATGCAGGATTTGTTGTGTCTAAATCATCCAAGACAGATGGCTATCCAGCCTCTGAAAACCTCCCGTGAAGGAGCTTCCATGATCTCCCTAGGCAATTTGTTCCATTGTCCTACTGTTCTTACAGGTCGGAACATTTTCCTGAAATTTATCTAAATCTGCTGTGCTGTAGTTTGAAACCATTGCCTCGTGTCCTGCCCTTTGTGGCAAGAGAGAACAACTTTTTTCTATCTTTTTTATGGCAGCCTTTCAGGTATTTGAAGACTGCTATCATGTCTCTCCTTAATGTCCTCTTTTCCATAGTAAACATACTCAGTTCCTTCAGCCTTTGCTCATATGACTTGCATTCCATCCCTTTTGATCATCTTTGTTGCTTGCTTCTCGATCCTTTCCAGTTTCTCTACATCCTTTCTGTGCATAGGTGACCAAAATTGGACACAGTACTTCAGCTGAGGCCTAACCAGTGCTGAGCAGAGAGGTATAATCACTTCCTGGGACTTGCATGCTATGCCTCTGTTAATGCAACCCAAAATTGAATTTGCTTTTTTTGCAATAGCATTGCATTGGTGACTCATGTTGAGCTTGTGATCCACCACAACCCCCAGATCCTTCTCAGCAGTGCTGCTGCCAAGCCAATTATCTGCCATTCTGTATTTGTGCACTTGGTTTTAATTCTCTTTGAAGAAACCTTGCTAAAGTACAGGTATATTATGTCCACAGTATTCCCCCTATCTACCTAACCAGTTACTCTGTCAAGGAAGGATATCAAGCTGGTTTGGCATGATTTGCTCTTAGGAAATCCATGCTCATGGCTAGTGATTACTCCTTCATCCTCCAGGTGTTTGCAAATTGAGTGTTTTGTATGTTGTTTTAGTAGCTTCCCAGGTATCGAGGTCAGACTGGTTGGTCTATAGTTCCCTGGTTCCCCCTTTTTAAAGATGGGCATTACATTAGCCTTTCTGCAGTCTTCCAGGACCTTTTCTGTCATCCATGAGTTTGCAAATATTATTGCCAGTGGTGCTGAGATTTTTTCAGCTAATTCCTTCAGCACCCTGGCCCCGCTGACTTGAATTTGTTCAAATTAGTCAGAATATCTTTGACATGTTCTTTACTTATCCTATCTACATCCCTTCCCTTTATTGTCTATGGTAACTTCACTAGTAATCAAGTCACATATTTTTTGTGAGAAGCCTGAAGCAAAGTAGGCATTGAGCAGCTCTGCCTTCCTATCATCTTCTGTTACCAGCTCACCTTCTCCATTGAACAGTGGACCCACATCCCTGACCTTTCTTTTTTTAATCTGACATACTTGTTGAACCCCTTCTTGTAGTCTCTAACATTTCTTGATAGCAGTAACTCATTCTTTGCCTTGGCTTTCCTGATTTTGTCCCTAGTCACGCATGCTATTCCCATGTATGCTTCCTTGGTGATATGCCCCCCCTTCCATTTCCTGTATGTATCCCTTTTGGTTTTCAGATAGCTAAAAAGCTCCTTGTGCAGCCACATTGGCTTCTCATAGCTCTTCTCATCTTTCCTCTGCACTGGAATAGCTTGATGTTGAGCCTCTAGTATTAAATCTTTTAGGAACTTCCGGCTCCCTTTGACTCCTTTTCTTCCTAATTGGTCTTTCCATGGAACCTTGCTTACTATTTCTCTGAGTTGGTTGAAATCTGCCTTTCTGAAATCCAGTGTCTTTGTTTTGCTGTTCTCATGTCATCCTTTCCTTAGGATCTTGAATTCTATAAGTTCAGGATCGCTTCCTCCCAAGTTCCAACCACCTTCGCAATTAATTTATCCATGTTGATCAAAACCAGATCCAAAGTGGATGACCCCCTAATTGTTCCCTCAATTTTCTGATTCAGAAAAATGTCCCCTATACATGCTAAGAATTTGCAGGACATATTGTGTTTTGCTGTAAGTCTTCCATCAGATATCAGGGAAGTTAAAATCCCCCATTTATACTAGCTCATGTATGGTAGCTAATCTTGTTACCTGCTTGTAGAGTGCCTCATCCACTTCCTCTTCTTGATTTGGTGGTCTATAATAGAGCCCCACCATAACATCGATACTATTCTTTTCCCTTTTTATCCTCACCCAGAGACTCTCAGTATGTCTGCCACTCACTTCCTCTTGGACCATGAAGTAAGTGTATACATATTCTTGACCTACAGTACAACACCTCCCCCTTCTTCCCCATACCTATCCTTCTGGACAGATAGATAGATAACGTATAAAGTAATTAGCATGAGGCTCTCTCTTTGATGCTCCAATGGAGAGACTCACAGGAGCAAAGGCAGCAGGATCAGGACTACGTACAGATCAGTGATACAAGTAGTAGAGAGCAGAATTGTCTATTGATAGTACACATCAATCAAGGCAGAATAAGATTCTTAAATGTAGTGGTGCTCCAACTCGTATTTTTCAATTCCCTATCTTTGAATGATCCTTTTGTTTCTCTCAATTTCCTTTTGGATCATAATTATAATTAAATTGGCTACAGCCACAATTCACTGATTGATTTTTATACTCATTCATAGAAACCAATATTTTTGGCCTTTCCTTTCTGCAGGGGCTGGGGGAAGAATAAGTTATAATACTGTGCAGCCTCCAATTGAAAGCCTTTAAATATGTCAAAACCTGTTTATTTCTTCAATCATTTCTGAAAAATGGAGGTTTGGTTGAACGAGAAACTGTTATGTCCACTGTTAGGACAAAGTGCTAATGCCCCCTAGGAAATCATTGAGAGCCTTGTATATTTTTCAGGGCAGAATTTGACAGCTAAAATTAGATCTGTTTGGAACTGAAAAATCATCATCTAATTTCAATACTGTAGAATGCTGTAAATCTTTTGGAAGTTAATAGCACTTCATTGTCAAAGAAGTCTGCTTTTAGGAGCTAGCTACAGCATTGTTAAGGTCACTAATGACATTTTGTTATCTTTGGATCATAGAAGCTTACTTGGAGCTATTTTATTGACCTAAGCAAAGCTCTCAGTACATTTGATTATAATATTTTAGTGAGAAAATAATAAGTACAGGACTTTCTGAGTGTTGCTGAGAGATTATTTATCAAATTGCTGTCAAATAAACCCTTTGTAAAGATCAGTGAACTGAAACGTCTCTCTGTTGGAATCCCTAAGGATTCAGTTCTTGGCTTGCTATTTTATTTATTTACTTATTTTATAACAAAAGTAACGCTATTGATATATTTTAAACTGTAACAGTTCCTTGGTTATGTAAGTGGTGCCATTATATATAGGTCAGGGAAGCTTTTTTTTGTATGTGTTCATTTTGGTCTCCACTGTGATCCTGATAAATCACAAAATTGGCTTAAAGTGAACACATTAATTTACAAATAAAAATCATAATCTGGGCTCGTTACTTCAGATCCCAGGGGTCTGGACCCCCTGCTTATATCACTTGGTTGGCAGGTCCCACCTTGAACATATCCCGCATCTCCAAAGTACAGATGCCTCTAAACTGAAAACTCAGATCAAACTCCTTTCCAACCTGGTTTTCAAGAGTGTCGGTGGGGAGGAGATGGCTGTTTCAGAATCTGGAACTGAGCCCACGTTGAGTAGGACCTCACCCTTTAATGGGCTAAATGGGAACCTGAATCTGTGCACTCACAAACGCTAAGAGTTTGAAATTCAGCCATGAACAAATGTCTGAATTTTGTGATTCAGGCTGATCTCTGCCTTAGACATTTTGAGAATGATACATGACTATTTAGTAATTACACTTCATAAAGAACACAATAGATGTTCATGACACTTAGCAAACACACAGGACCACATTCCTCCCTAGCGTGAATTGGCTTTTGTGGCTTTAAAATGAAGATTAATTTGGCTCCTGCTTCTAAGACCTTATGATATACATTGGATTTACACACTACAACACTTAATTCCATCTTGGATGCCACATTCTTTATCATAATTTATCAGTGATAGGAAGCAAGAAAGAAAGAAGTGTTGGAGATGAGAGAAGATCATTAGGGGATGGGAAGAGAAGTGTTCCAAGACTCGGGAACAGCGTGACCAATAGAGCAGAGTTAAGGGTATGAGAAAAGAACAAAGAAATGACTGAACATAATGGAGAGAGTAATTAAGTCAGTCAATGAAATGTAATGATGATTTTAAACAGCTGGTTTCAGGGTTCTGTTCATATGTGGGTTTACTGTGCATTTAGATCACATACTACTCTCTTCTGCTACTCTCTTCTGCTGAAGTGTGGGAAGCAGTGGCTTCATATTTCCTCCTGCTTGTCAGGGAGTGCAGAATCCTTTCTGCATGGTATCTTTGGGCTGGTATTCTCAGTGTTGTGCTCCCCTTGGGTCCAATCCATCCACGTAACCCTAGATGAACTAAGAGTGATTCCCCTTCTGTACCTTGAAAGTCATCATGGTGGTTGGAGAGGCTTGCAGCTAACAGGGAAAAGTGTGGAGGCCTTGGGGCTCTGAATGGTTGCTCCTGGCCTACGCAGAAAATGTATCTGGAGGTCTGCAAGGCTCTCAGAAAATCCAGAGATTCAGGGGGGTGGGGGGAGGGTGAGGAGAAAATTTCCACCCTATGGAACAGTTTGATGGAATCTCTGCAAGTGGTAGTTTGTGACATGTCACAGACCTGGTGGTATGTGGCGTTTTCCTCCACAGACAACATTTGGCCTATTATTGTTGCATCCAGAAACTCCTGAATGTAATATGCCAGAGTCTTCCTATTACCCATTCTAGTGCAGTCACATTTCTACTGAGCAACACTTCTGCTTTATATACAGTTAGATGCATATCACAATATACTTTGAGCTAGATGGGAGTTGCAGATGACTGCAATGGGATTTATAGGTGCTCAGCACTTCTGAAAATCAGACAGCTTAGATTTTGGGACCTAAATATGGATTTAGGAAGCTAACTTTGGGAGGAGGGGTCTCCTTAAAAAACTTTGACCAGTGAGCCTATGTATATTCATTCTATTAGTTTGTAATGATAGTTTGTAATGATAGTAATTAAATTGACTATATGTAGGCATCGCGACCCTTCTTCGGGCCCAGGCTCTGAGGAAGGCCCCAGCGCCTTGGTCTAGGGGAATAAGCCTAGCCAATTATGAGTCTGTAGCCCCGGCCCCTGGTGGTGTGGGCTTACTTTGTAGTCAGTAGCCCCCTGGCCCTCATGTTTGGCAGGGATGACAAGGAGGCCCCGATCCTGCCTACCAACAGGTGGGGCGGGTGAGCAGTCTATTGCCCTGGCCCTCAGGCAAGGCGGGCAGGCAAAGTGGTCTTTGGCCCCCGGCACTCAAGCGGAGCCGGCAAGGACCAGTGTTCTATAGTCCCTGGCCCTCAAACAGGGCAGGGCTGGTAAGTAGTCTGGTGCCCCCCGGCCCTCAGGCGGGCGGGGCAAGCAAAGCAGTCTATAGTCCCCGGCCTTCCAATAGGCGGGGCGATCGAAGCAGTCTATAGACCCCGGCCTTCCAATAGGCAGGGGTGAGTAAAGTAGTCTACAGCCCCTGGCCCTCAAGTGGGCAGGACAGGCAAAATAGTCTGAAGCCCCCAGCCTTATTGGCAGGTGGGGCTGGTAAAGCTTGGTAGCCTCTGGGCACTCAGAGGAAGCCAAGTACTCCCAGGGTGGTTAGAGAGAGAGGGAGGGGGACGCAGGCCCACCCGACTCCACCGCATCCCAGCCCAGGGCCCTATCAATGGCAAAGCGTTTTGCTACTGAGTCAGCAGGGATCCAGCCGCAACACGCTGACTGGTCTGGCCATGCACTCAGCCACTCTCTAGTTGGCTGTCCCTGGGCTACTTCCTCCCACCCAGTCCCTGGGTACCTGCATCCAAGTGTCTTCCTCCGGGTTGCTGGGGTAGACGGTGAGCGGGCATCCTGCGAGTCCCTCACTGTCGACCAGTGGCAGGTCCGGAAACTCCTCAGGGTCATCAGCGGAGGGCAGCTCCTCCAGGTCCCAAGGGTTCCTCCGGTACACAAGGTTCAGTCCGCTCCTATGGGTCCCCCATGTCAGGCAGCTCTGCCAGGTCAGGGCCGGCCTCAGGGGGTCTCTCCCACCCAGCAGGCTCGGGTAGCTGCTCTCAGCTACTAGGGTCCGGCGGCCCTACCCAGTCACTCGGGCCTGGCGGCCCTCTCCAGTCACTCGGGCCCGGCAATTCGGGCAGGCTTTGGAGGCTCCAGTCGGCAGTGCGGTTTCTCCAAACAGCTGCAGGGCCTGGGTCAGGCCTAAACCACAGCCTCTTGGAAGACACATCTGCCTCCGACAGCAGCTTTCCCCTGACTGAGCTGCTGGGCCCGCCTTTTATACTTCCCTTCCTGGCCCTGGCTCTGCCCCTCTGCTTCCGGGTGGCTTGGTCTGCAAGGCCTAGTTCTGTCCAGTAGGGGTGTCGCAACCCTTCCTTGGGCCCAGGCTCTGAGGGAGGCCACAGAACTGTGTTACACTATCATTTACTCAACACCTCATTGTACAGAAAGCATTTAGGTGCTTAACTGAAAACTATGGGCCTGATTCTCCTGTCACTTGCACCAGTTCAATGCCAGCATAACTGCTTGGGTCACAGCGGAGTTACTTCTGATTTACAGTAGCATTCGTGAGAGAATAATCGGGCTTCATTTGTTCTAAGAGGATCACATCTCCTGTTTGAGGAGTCCCATCAGGACTGGCTATGGTCTCACAATAAAGTCTGGAGGTGGTCATGTTTTTTATTTTCATTTTGAAATCTTTGGACAGAAAAGAACAATTAACAACTTTGGTGCATCACAGTCTCAGGATGTTGTTTACTCTTTTAAAAACACACTTTTACTTGTCCTGGCATCAGTCATGTGCTCTGTATTATGGATGAATGTAGTGCTTTACCAAGCAGAGGTCCAGATACTGAAACACAGCACTCCCACAGTGTGAGAATGTGAAACCATGTCTGTCTTATTCATACAATAGGAAGTTCCACAGGCTCCGCTGTAAATGGAGGCCTGTGTCACTCTCGCCCCACCTATATCCTTGGAGCAGTCAGCACTGTATCAAACTGAAGGTGAATTTAAGGGCTACAAACCAATGTGTTTATTCCAGAAAGTTCACCTCAGCTGTCACATCTGGATTCAGTGAGGTCCAGCCATGACTCAGTTTTCCAGCTAAGCGGACTGAGGCAAAAGGAAGCCAAGTGAATTACTCATTTTCACAGTCAGTAGATTGGCTGGGATTTGTAGTGATTTCCAGCCCTTTAGTCTAGCCACTTGATACTGTTCCTTATTTTTAGTTTGGAAGGCATCTGGACACCTCCAGAAACAAACAATAATAATCACTCCAGCAGATACCATACCATACTGGGCGTCTGAGTAAACAATCTGCCTTTTTAAAACAAACAAGCCCCTCAAAATAAACTACAGCCCCAGCAATCCCAATGCAGTTGCAACCAGTGGGGAAATGGAACTTTTAGAAGATTAGTCTCTAAACTGAATGACAGGAACTGCAGGATGAAAGGAAATGGTCATGTCCCAGATGGCACTCTGCTGTCTCAGGGTATATCTACATTGCCGAGGCTGCACAGATCGATGCAGCGGGATCGATTGAGCAGGCAGTGGAGACATGCTCAGTCGATCCAGGAAGTGCTCTCTGGTCAATGCAATAAATCCACTCCTCCAAGAAGAGTAAGGCTGCAGCAGCTGGAGGGCGCCTCCCGTTGACACAGCACAATGGAGACACTGTGATAAGGGAATGTAAGTAAGTCAATGGGAGATATGCAAGCTACAGTATGTTGACGTCCGCCAGCAGTGTAGACCAAGCCTTATTGTGGCTACAGGAAGATTTCTAGATCTGTGTCCATTTATTTTCCGCTAGTAGCCTTTCTGCAAATTTCATAATGGCCCACATGCAGTTTTACTGGTGTAATTTGAATATTGAGGCCAGTGACTCTTCTTATCCTCATGCCTTGTGACAAATGCTACCTGCTTCCACTGACTTGCTGAGTGACATTGGGCCAATTAGTCCAGGCTAGATTTTTAAAGGTACTTAGGTGTCTGAATATGTAGATACCTAGTTCCAGAGGGGTAACCGTGTTAGTCTGTATACAGCAAAACCAATGAGAGTCCTGTAGCACTTTAAAGACTAACACATTTAATTTCTGCAGGCATAAGCTTTTGTGGGCTGACGAAGTGGGTTGCAGCCCACGAAAGATTATGCCTGCAGAAATTAAATGTGTTACTCTTTAAAGTGTTACAGGACTCTCGTTGGTTTTGCTAGATACCTAGTGTGATTTTCAGAAGCACCTACGTGCCTAAGGGAGTTAGGCACTTATGTGCTTTTGAAAATACCACTGGATATCTACCTACCTCTTCAGACACCTAAATACTGTAACAAATGTGACCTTTTACCTCTCTGTGGCTCTTTTTCCTCTCCTTAGTCTTATTTATTTTGATTGTAAACTCTTTTGGTCAGAAATTATCTCTAACAACATGTCTTTACAATGCCTTGCACAATGGGGCCATGATCTCATTTGGAGACCCTAAGCACTACCATTATATAAAACATAACAGTAGATATAATAAAAAGGCTTTTTATTTCAAGCAGAATACAGGCTGGATACATGCAGAATTCAAATTCCTACTGGAGCCACCAATGAGATGTTACTAACTTTAAACACGTTTAATTTTTCTTAACATAATGTTCAGAAAACTTTATACAGCATTAAGATTATTATTTTAAAGGGAAAATATATTTGCATCCCTAAAAGATTCCTTTGTTAGAAAATCAAACAAAAGCAAATCATGTTGTAGCAAGATACTGAGTTTTCCCACTGATAAACATCTTGTTGAGGACTTTGCAAAGTAAATGATTCCCAGACTGTAAGGTCGAAATGGAAAAGATGATTCTCTACTTTGAACTATAGCTGCTGGCACCAATGGGAAGTGGGGACTGTTTTTGTGGGACATGGAACAAATTGTTGCCTTGGCCAGAAGGAAAAAAATGCATTGTGTGATGCTAGTGTGACATATTGATCTGCAGTAGCCTCATCATTTTACTATAGCAAAGAACAAGGGATGAGTAACCACTATGCAGATATTTGCTAATGAAAACCTTACGACGTCAGGATAGATGCAGTGCAATTTAAAATGGATGATGTGGACAAATCATATTTTCTGTGACAGCTGCTTCAGATAAAATTAAGGATGATATTTTAGCAGAGAGCTCAGAGTGATATTCTAGTGAGCTCATTTTAGTGCGAATTCTGTAAAATAAGTTTAAGGAAATGATGAGATTCTTTGCTAAGTATTAGGATGCTGTAATTTTTCCACAAACTTTAGTGTTCTGCAGCTACTGAAATCTCTTGGAATTTAATTTCATGACACTTTTACCCTCATCTCACAACTGCTTTCTGGATGAATTGCTTTATATATAATTATTAATATATATTATATATATTGCTTTATATTTATGCTTTTCTGGACTGTTTTTTTAAAGCAGTTTACAGTTCTCTAGAGGCAGAAATAGATTATTGTATGTTTCTTCCTGATTTTATATAAATAACTTTTGGGAAGATTATGGGGCCATCTTTTAGTATGACTCTTTTTTTATCCAAGTGCTAATATTTTGACAGGAAAGACTGTCTTGCAGTGCTGGGTAGAGATGGTTCCGAAGGTGGCCATGTTTTGTAGAACCTTGTTGATCAGATAAAACCAACATTGGGGTAGGATGGGTCCAGAATCCATTTGGCCAGAACTATCAAAGAATTGAAGGGGGAAGGGTTTTGGTATCATTCCATCTCTTTTATGGACAAATTAGAAGATTTTTATTATGCAAAACCTCAAGTGGGGTTTCGTTTTACAAAGCCAACCCATGGGTGATTTTCAGATCCAGGTTCTGTTTATTTCAAACCAGCAAAATTCTGAAGAGTCAGATAAGAGTTTATGGGTTAGGTCCATCTCTAATACTGAAAGAGAGAGAAACCTTTTTTTTTAAGAAGTAAAAATTGTAATAAAGTGCAAACAGTGAATGACTTTCCATGATGACTTCCAAAGTTTCAGTTGTGTAAGTATATATCAACACTTAACTGGATCAGATTCTCTCACTTACTTCAGCATCTTTTTGCACAGGCTGCTGCCTCAGTGTCTCATGAATGGCTGGTTCCCCTGCTGATTTAACAACAAATGTAATTTCCTCATAGACTGTGTAATTGATATGCAGCAATGGAAAGAATAGAATGTGGGACTATGACTCAGTGCTTGGAAAACTGTGGCCAAGAAGGAGGTACAAAGAGTGATGAATATGTTGGAGATTTCTGCAAAGAAATACAGTTTTTAAATATACACTTGGCCTATAAAATGAATTAAAAGATAAAGTGCTTAGGTACTTGACTAATGTAACAGGGGCAAGTGTATAAAGCAGTTTATGTTCCTCCAAGTTGGCAAGTCATAACATCAGCACCTGCTAGTACCACTACAGTTAATGTTCTGGCAGAATTCCTGTGATTGCCTTGATTCTAAAGGCTTTAGAATTGAGCTCTGCTACTTCCTAAAGCAATTGGTCAGCTGATGACGCTGATATTTATAATCCTGAATATATTTTCAATTCATTCTTCTCGTTTTTAAGTACTATTGGCCAAATTTTACATGAGGTAAATGCACATAATTCCCATTGACTTCAGTGGGGGCTGAAAGTATGCAGCTGTGGGTACAATTTGTCTGTATTTATTTTTTTTAAATAACATCTATTGTAAGAAGATTGCATCTTGATAATACCTCCAAAATACCTCTTTGCACAAGGACAGACTAATTCCCAAAGTTACAAACCCTTTTCTTAAATGAGGAGACAGCTTGCTGGAGTAAATCTTAACTTTCTGCTGAGATTATCACTGGAGAAATGAAAAATATTCCCCTAAAAGTTTTGCCAACCTGCATCACACAAAGAAAACCTTAAACAATTAATCAGTCTTTAGCATGAAGTAAATAGACTGACTTCAGCACGAGCTAAATTTGCTCTTTTTAGACTCAAACAAACATACTGATCATTGGGGCAGCAAGCGGGGAAAAATTCTCGCATACAAATTAACAGTGAGGTCAAAGGTCCTAAATAGTATCGCTCAGATCAGAACAAGGGCAGGTTATTATTTATCAAAAAGAGGACAATGATCATTTTTTCATATTCTACCAGGCTATTTACAATAATGATTCCCCACCTGACCAGAGGAACTGAATAATTTCATTAAAACTATTAACCTCTGACAAATCTCAGGAGAGCAGCAGGCCAGGTTAGCCTCTTCCTTGCTAGAAGAGGAAATAATCAAGGCCATGGAGTAAATGAGTCCAGGCAAGACTCCCGGCCCTGATGGCCAGTGATAGAATTCTATCAAAGTTTCAAAGAAATTCTGGTCCCTAAGCTGTTATAAATTTACAAAGATGTCTTAAAGAAAGGTATCTTACCACCTATTATGAGGAAAGCCCTAATTATTTCCAGGATCCTTTTTATTCTGAATTCCCTCCCTAGCCATATGCCTCCCTTTTGTTTTACCAAAATTGACAATGAGTTCAGGTTCTTCTTGTTGAATGCTGGTAACAAACCGAGAATCTCCTTACAAAGACTACAGCTCCCTATTAAAACAGGTGCTTTTAGATTTTGTAACTTTAAACTGTAAACTTTACCAATAGGCAGTAATTCTTAGCAAAACAGCACAGTGGCTCATACCCTCATGCAGAAAAGCCCTGGATTGGCTCCAGTTGGAAGCAGAATTGGTTGCTCCTTTACCCCTTTCCAATTCACTGCACTCTGATTACTCACGATTCCCTAAAGCACAATTGCCAACTATTGTGGCAGTGAGAAATACTTGGCATACGATGTCTACTAATTTTAAAATCACCCCTCCTGCATACCATGGCTTCCATCTGGGGTAACTCGAAACTCAGCATACCCCATCATTGGATTAGGAAAGGGATTTTGACCATTGGTCAATGTATTGAAAATGATACTTTCCTCCCTTTTACAATATTAAAAGAAAGGTTCAATCAAAAGACTAAGAAGGAGTGGAAGAATATCCAACTTAAACATGGCATCTCCTATCCGCTCAGCCCTGATGCCTTCACTACCCCGACCCACCTGAACCACTTTCATTTCTCCAAATACTACCCAGATTGCCAAGACCTATGGCAACACTATATACACACTTGGGCAAAAAAATTGAAATAAACCTTGATCCCCTAAAAAAGAAATGGGAAGAGGAACTAGGCCAATTATTTTCTGCTAACTAATGGAAACAAATTTTAGCAGTCAGACAAATGTTGGCACTGTGATGCCGCAGGTGCTAACTTAACCCTTATACTGTGGGAATACTTCTGCACCACTAGGTTTTGGGCAGAACTGAATTGGAAAATTAATTTTTTCCTAGCAAATAAAATTATGCTACAAGCTAAACATGTAATTTTAAACCTAATGGATGTTAACTGGAAGCTGAATAAATCTGAAAATCTTTGGCTAAGCAGAGCACTAATAACTGCTAAAGGTTAGTATTACAAAAATGGAAATCCAGAAAGTGACCAACAATTCAAGAATGGAGCATAGACGTCATAAGCTTGGCCACCATAGAAAGAATTGTATACCATAACAGAAATACCCAAGAAAAATTCTCAGAGATATGGGATGCTTTCCTGGAAATATCTGAATGTCTATTAAAAAAATGGACTCACCTTTAGCTATCTCTCTTCTCTACCCAATTCCTTCCCTTTCTACCTCTATCCCCTTTCTCTGAATTTTGCTTCTATTCTTTGTCTTATTTTAACAATTTTTCTTTAACTAGTTGGATTTTTATAAGAAAAAATGGTTGGTAAATTATGCAATACAAATAATTGATTTATATTTTAAGTATTCATATTATATATAATTAGCAAATTGTTAATATATCATGAGAAGTTTATATCCATTTTGTTAGGCCTTGTTATGTTTGTTTTATACATATATATTTTAAAAATTATTAAAAAGTTAATAGGAAAAAAAAGCAAGAAAAACCTAGCCAGTAGTATATTAGGAATTTGGTTAATATCCAACAAAATACTGCTGCTGAGATTTAACACCTCATTGATCAGAATTTGCAAGCTAAAAGTTTATGCTTCCACGGAAGCTGTATTGGACAGTTTTTACGACCAATTGGAAAAAGTAATTTAAAAAAAGGAGAAGACGTGTTGATAGGGATGGGTAACTTTAAAAGTAAGATAGGTAAAGACTGAGTGGCTGATATAGCTGGAGACCATGAATTAGGATTTAGGAATGAAAGAGGAGACAGACTGATTGAATTTGCAAGCAGGAATGATCCAGTCATCTGCAATACATGATTTCAGCATCACATGAGAAGATTATATACATAGAATCATAGAAATTAGGATTCGAAGGGACCTCTAGTCCAACCCCCTGTTCATGAAGCAGCCCTGGAGATAAACCAGGACCCATTTCATGGAGTCAAATAGATTAAATTTTAATAACAAAAAAATTTCATAGTGCATTTTAAACGCTAGAATGTTCCCCTGGGCAGACTGCAATAGTGATCACAATCTTCTTGCTGTGAAGCGGAGATTAAAGTTAAACACTACCTAAAAGATACAAACAATTACAGATTGACTTGAACACACTCAACCAACAACAAAAATGCATGGAATGCACTTCAAAAAAATCAACCAAAGTCTTAATGTCTCCTACAAATACAATAATGAAGACAGTGTGATGGTGGTAGACCAGGTGTAAACTCTTGCCAAGGCTGTAGGCATCATCTGAGCAATCACAAATTCATAGCCGGAAACCAGACAAACTCACTTGTATGTTAGTACTGTTCAAGATAGGTGTTAGGCTTGTAAAGATGTGTTTAATGTTTAGACTCTACAAAATGCTTGTAAGTTGCTGCATGCATTAATCTTACTTGTAATGTCTGTATCTCATGCTATAAGGTAATATGAAAGTTTTGCTTTATAATTGTATAAATGCCCGCTCTGAACTTGTGAACCCAGGCAGGAAGGGTTCCCCTGCCTATCAAGAAGGACCATCAAAACTAACAGAACCTTTGTGAAGTCTCTTGATAGAAAGACTGCGCTAATGGCCCTCTCACACCTGTGAAGGTGCTATGTGCACGGAAACTCATCCCATCAGACTGAATTCTGGAAGAGGGAAATAAAGATAGCTGTTTGGACTCTCACAGGGCCGGAGCTATGAACAGAAACAGAGATCCCCAGGGTCAACCTAGCTTAGCCCTAAAAGACGTTCAGTGTTGACAGATCACTACAACTCTGCTACCTTTTGGAACCACAGTCTGTAACTTATTTGTATCTATATGTTGCCTGTTTTAACCTGTACATAAATCTTTCCTTTCTTTTTCCTAGTTAATAAATCCTTAGTTAGTTTACTATAGAATTGGCTACAAGTGTTGTCTTTGGTGTGAAATTGGAGGTACAAATTGTCTTGGGGTAAGTGACTGGTCTCTTAGAACTGGAAGCAACCCAAATCTTTTGTGATCTTTGGTGTATGGCAACCAACTATCACTAGTCCAGCTTGCCTGGGTGACATGATAGACTGGAGTGCCCAAGGGGAATGTCTGTGACTTCATGGTAAGACTGTTATAGTGCTTCAGGAGTTCACATTTGTTACTGGGTTGGTGAAATCTAATTTATGGAACATACAGCCAGTTTGGAGTGTCTGTCCTGTTTTTTTTGACCATTTGCCCTAAGGTTGGTACTCCTGGTTGTGAACTACTCTAGACAGCATGACAGATACCGTACAGAAAAAGTGGAAAAAATGTAAGAAAGCAGTACATGCAGCCACTATGTTGTTACTGGGAGAGAAAAGATGTAATGCTAAGCAACAATGGATGACTGATGAAATTGTAAACCTAATAAATGCAAGAAGAGAATGCAAAGATAGGAGAAGTGAGGAATACTGAAATTTACACAAAAAAATTAAAAAGCATGCAGAGAGGCAAAAGAAAAATGACTAGAGCAAAGATGCAATGAAATAAAAGAATATGAAACGAGGCACAATCAGAAGGAGATTCATTGCACTATATAAAAGAACAATGAGACAAAAGTAAAAAAAAAAGAATTAGCTACTTTAAAACTAAGGATGGCAGAGAGTTCTACGAAACCAAGAGTGTACTGGAAAGATGGATGGAGTATGTGAGGGAACTTTCTGATGATTAGGGTCCTACCAAATTCACGATCCATTTTTTAAAATTTCATGATCATAGCATTTTAAAAATCTTGAATTTCACAGTTTCAGATATTTAAATCTTAAATTTCATGGTGTTGTAACCAAGTGTGAATATGTATTTTAAAATGGCAAAATATAACCATGTACAACCTATAAGACTCAGTATTTCTCAAACTCAAAAGGGAGTCACAAGGCTATTGGAGGGGGGTTGTAGTACTGCCACCTTACTTCTGTCCTGCCTTCAGAGCTGGGCGTCCGGAGAGTGGCGGCTGCTGGCTGGGTGCCCAGCTCTGAAGGCAGTGCTGCCACCAGCAGCAGCACTGCAATACCATACCATGCCACCCTCACTGCTGCTGGTGGTGAGCCTATCTTCAGAGCTGGGTGGCCAGAAAGCAGTGGCTGCTGGCTGGGCACCCAGCACTGAAGGCAGTGCAAAAGTAAAGGTGGCAATACCACAACTCTCCCTACAATAGCCTTGCAACCCCCTTTGGGTTGGAACCCCTGGTTTGAGAAACGCTGTGCATTTTTGTATGATTTTACCCTATGCTGTAAGGTAAAAGTACACAGAAGACCAGATTTCACAGAGGAACCCAGATTTCAGGGTCCGTGGTGCATTTTTCATGGCTGTGAATTTGTTAGAGCCGTACTGATTTTCCTTAAAAATGGGAAGATATAGATTCTGAAAGAAGAGAAGAAAAGGCACCACATATTACAATATGGGAAATAGAAAGAGTGCTAAAAAGCATAAACAAGGAAAAGCAGCTGGCGAGGATGGTATTGTGGTTGAAATGCTGCAATCCCTGAATGATGATTCAAAAACATAACTGCTAAAACTTTCCAGTCAGATATACACACCACGAGAATTTCTCGAGGACTTCCAAAGGTCAGTCTTCAATCCTCTACCAAAGGTTAATAATGCTAGAGAATGTGAAAAACATTGAACTATAAGCCCAATAAGGCCGCACAGAAAGTTTTGTTGAAAATCATCAACACACAAATACATCAACATCTTGAGATGAGAGTTAGCAAAATTCAGTTTGATTTCTGCCCAGGAATAGGTATAAGGGAGGCAGTCTTTGCCCTCAGGCTCTTTTTGCGAGTGTGCGATAAAAGTGCAAAGAGAAATTTATATGTGCTTTATGGATTTTGAGAAAATTTGACATAAAATGGATCACCTGATGATTACCTGTTCTATTCATTCTCTCTGAAGCACCTGGCATTGGGCACTGTCAGAAGACAGGCTACTGGGCTAGATGGACCATTGGTCTGACCCAGTATGGCCGTTCTTATGTTCTTAAGATTATACATATTCGTGAAGAATGCAATATTGACTCCCAAGTTTTACAGTTAATAAAAAGCCTGTGTTGGGGACAGAAAGCAGCAATCTGTACAAACTATGAACTGTCTGAGTATTGCAGCATCAAGAAAGGTGTACATCAACCTTGCATTCTATCTCTACCACTATTTAACATATACATAGAAGGTATAATGAGGAAAAGTTTAAAAGACCAAGACCAACCAAGGCATATAGGTCAATGGTGTATACATCAACAATATAGGATATACTGATGACCTAGTTTGCATTGCTTAGATTAGGGAAGAATTTCAGAACATGTTGGGTGCTGTGAACAGTGCCAGCAAGAAATACAGAATGATGATCAGTGTTAGGAAGACAAAAAATATGAGAATAAGTAAACACAGTAACACACAAGGTAGGCAACATATCTTGCCTATACCTCAGTGGTCAAGCAGTGGAACAAATGAATAGTTTCCCTGCTTAAGGAGTCTAATAATGTAAAGATGGAAGATGTGGTAAAGAAACCAAGAAAAAGATACTGCTTGCAAAAAAATTATTCAACAATTTCCGAAGATTTCTGTTTTCGAAAGTCAAAACTGTAAATCCATACTAGACTAATGAAGTGCTACTTATGGTCAACCCTCCTGCATGGATGGACATGTGAAAAGGACACTGACTCGATGTTTGAATTTTGGTGTTATAGAAAAATGTTAATAAAAAAAAAAAACCTCAAAATTCTGTTCAAATGCTAATTAAACATTTCAACCTCTACTCAGATTTCATCCACAATCCCAGATTATCTCGGTGGTTCAGTTAAAATGATCAGTAGTGAAATAGTTAATTTGGGAGATAAACTGGCATCATTAGGCTTCAGATATAATACCAGAGAGAGTTTCACACCAATTTACAGCTATTATTTCCATCTGGATAAAGATTTAGTAAGATAGTACTATATCCAGTTCATATTCAGAAGGGTACATCTACAACCAAGAGGATGGAAAAGAATGTAAAAAAAAATTTATTTTTTTTTTGAAAGCAGACTTTCTGCAGAAACTGATGAAACCACCAAATACGTCCTGGTGGGATGTATCTGTTCAACTGGAACCCTAATATAGCATAAAAAATAATGTGCAGCTGACACAGCCGGATAGAAGGATGTAATGTAAAGAGTGGAATAATAAAATAATGCACAATAATTCCCGTCTGAGTGTGACAACATTCACACCGATAGGAGGCAAATTTTGGAATTTCAAGAACTAAAACAAACTGACTTGCCTCTCTGAGCTCTGCTCATTTGAATGAGCATTTGTGTCTCTATTGTGTACAGGCAGAGCACATAAATCCTACTCAAAGTGGGGTGGATTGCAAAAAGAGGCAATAAGTACCACAAGCATCTCCACACACGGCAACAGAGTTGAGGTCCACAGAAGACAGTGATTGTCTGAGGAAGGGACAAAGGAATCAGGCACCAGCCAAACTATGAAGCATATTTCCCTGGGGGGAAAAACCCCAAACATTTTCACTAAAAATGCTGTGCAGAGCAGCATTTTTTCTCCTTCTGAAACCGTTGGCCTCTGTCACATGGGTCATGTGAAGGCTATCGGGGATGAGCCAGTGGCAGCATGACACAGGAGAAAGCTTTGCTTGGATACAAAGAAAACATCAGAGCCACGCAGAGAGGATCAGGGTATGTGCATGTGGACAGAAAATCCGTGGCATTATGTACGCGTGTGTGTGTGTGCGCACCCACTCTCAAAACTTTTGCCTGTGCATTTGATAGGCTGTGACTCCCTCCTCCCCATTTAGGAAAACAAGGTGGTCTAGTGGATAAGACACGAGATCTGGAATCAAGAGCTCCAAATGCTATTCTTTGCTGTGCTAGTGACTTACTTTGTAACAACTTTGGGCAACCTCTCTGGGCAACCTCTCTGTGCATAAATTTCCCATCTATAAAAATGAGGGATTGCAATTCTTACTCACCTCTGTAAAGTGCTTTGAGATCTTTTTGATGTCAATAAGTGCTCAGATACCTTGATGATGAAGTGTGTTATAAAAAACCTAGAAAGATAAAAGCATCTGTGGATGGAAAGCACTATGTAAGTGTTAAGTAACATTGTTATGTACCATTACTGGCACCAGCCAGAAGAGGAGATGACATGGGTGGCCAAAAGATTCAGCTTCTCTGTAACTTTTTGCTCGTGGAGGATCTGATCCAAATCCCTTTGAAGTCAATGGAAGTCACTCCATGCACTCCAATGAATCTTGGTTCAGGCCCAAAGAAAAAGACAGTATGTGACCATGGTGAATCCAGAGACCAATAACATTTGAAAATTAATTTTTATCACTGCCATAATTCACTGAGAGTCTGGAATTAAAATCAACCAGTGTAAATAGCAGGATTTTATTATGTTATGACTGTAACCCAAGGGTAAGGTAGTTAATTTTTTCCTTGTTTTACTTAATAAAGTGAATTGTGTGCAAAATAAGGCAGACGAAAAGCTTCTTAAAGACAAAGCACATGAAGACATATAGTAGTTACCTGTCAAACAAACAGCATTCTTTTTACTGTGTGCAATATTTCAAATTAACCTTAGTAAGGGCAAGCTTGTCATCAACATACTTTTCTCTATGGAAAGGGCTTCACTTAATATAAAGAGAAACAATAATTTTTCAAACCACTATTAATAGAATGACTTGTCTAGAGTATTCCGTTAAAACTAGGTTACCTGAGATGCACCAGAGCTGTGTTAACTGTTGAAAAGCAGCCAGGTTTTTCAGAGTTGGATTCTCCTGTGAGTCTCTGATTCCTTTCCATGGCGAGTCCCAGGAGATCTCATTCTAGGCCCCTTGAGACCGCTTGATGCTTTTCTGAGGTTGATGCTGTGTGAAATCTTGTCTTTGAACAATGAAAACTATGCTTTGTAATTGTATTTATTTATGGTATTCAGAGCCTTCTATCATTAGTTCTTGTTTAAAATAATATAAATGCAGACAGACAATATCCAGCTAGAAAAATAAACTTGCAGAGTTATGTATTTAGGATTTCTTTTACTTTATTTCAGAGCTATTTCAAATAGTTTAGTCAATCTATTTAATCAGCATCCTCAAGGACTGAGCCTTTTCCTTTACATCATGAATTAGATTTATTTTCAGTTGCACCTTTCAAGTTCCATAGATGCATCAGATTAGATTAGTGTTGTGTTAATGACTAGATGAGCTTTAAATCTTCATATTTCTGGAGAAAGCAAAAGAAGCTTGAATTTTGGGAGGACCAGCCACATGGAATAAATCTTTATCACTATAGTAAGAACACTGCATACTGAGGTTTCAGTCTCAGTATTGCCACCTCTGGAGAAATGAGCACACAGTGGAGTTAGGACCTCTCGAGTTCTAATACCTGTGTTGAAGTAAGGTCTTGGGTAAGAGGTCCTGACTAGAGCATAGGGCTCAACGAGTAGTGATCAATGGCCCCATGTCTAGCTGGCAGCCGGTCACAAGCGGAGTGCCCCAGGGGTCAGTCTTGGGGCCGGTTTTGTTCAACATCTTCATTAATGATCTGGAGGATGGGGTAGATTGCACCCTCAGCAAGTTTGCAGATGACACTAAACTAGGGGGAGTGGTAGATACTCTGGAAGGTAGGGATACAGAAGGACCTAAAAAAACTGGAGGATTGGGCCAAAAGAAATCTGATGAGGTTCAACAAGAACAAGTGCAGAGTCCTGCACTTTTGACGGAAGAATCCCATGCACAGCTACAAACTGGGGACCGATGAGCTAGGCAGCAGTTCTGTAGAAAAGGACCTGAGGGTTACAGGGGATAAGAAACTGGATATGAGTCAGCAGTGTGCCCTGGCTGTCAAGAGGGCTAATAGCATATTGGGCTGCATTAATAGGAGCATTGCCAGCAGATCGTGGGAAGTGATTATTCCCCTCTATTCAGCATTGGTGAGGCCGCATTTGGAGTATTGTGTCCAGTTTTGGGCCCCCCACTACAAAAAGGATGTGGAAAAGTTAGAGAGAGTCCAGCGGAGGGCAACAAAAATGATTAGGGGGCTGGAGCTCAAGACTTATGAGGAGAGGCTGTGGGAACTAGGCTTGTTTAGTCTGCAGAAGAGAAGAGTGAGGGGGATTTGATAGCAGCCTTTAACTACCTGAAAGGGGGGTCCAGGGAGGATGGAGCTAGGCTGTTCTCGGTGGTGGCAGATGACAGAACAAGGAGCAATTGTGTCAAGTTGCAGTGGGGGAGGTCTAGGTTGGATAGTAGGAAAAACTTTTTCACTAGGATGGTGATGAAGCACTGGAATGGGTTACCTAGGGAGGTGATGGAATCTCCATCTTTAGAAGTTTTTAAACTGAGGCTTGACAAAGCCCTGGCTGGGATTATTTAGCTGAGGTTAGTCCTGCTTTGAGCAGGGGGTTGGACTAGATGACCTCCTGAGGTCCCTTCCAACTCTATGATTCTAAGTAACATCACTTCTCCTGGCCAAACTTAGAGATGAGATGTAAGGATTTGAGTGTCTAAATTAGCATAATTTATATACCGGGGAGGAAAATGGTGTAAATTACACCAATTTATATTCTGCTGGATTTGGATAATGTCTTTTTCTCAATCTAAAATGACAAATTTGAATGAATGTAATCAGGTTAGAGAGTATTGTCTTGTGGTGTAGCCCATAGGGCTAGCTTGCCTTTACTATATTCACTGCCTTCCCTTCATTATTTTAGCTGCTTTTATTATATTCAGCAGTAATGCAAGGAACCTACAGGTCTGAATCCTATAAGACATTAGCTTCAGGAAGTTAACATAAGGCTTGAGGCCCATGAACTTTGAAGAGATAAACGGCCCAATGGAACACCTCACATATTGGGGAGCTGAAAATAGAGTGTTTAAGGGGAATTTCTGACCACAGAAACAACCAACCAGAAAGGTGGAAGAAGGAAAAAGGGAAATACTCCCACTGAATATGTATCAAACATAGTGGCCTCAGCGTATCATATTATAAAAGATACATCCCAGCCTAGGGGCAGCAGGAGAAGGAGATGTAGTCCTTTGGAAGTGCCAGAATGATGGCCACTGCTGATGAGGGGAAAGGTGATGGTGATGAGGAAGACGATGCTAACATTGCAGGTTGTTCTACAAGGATAGTGTGTGTAGATGGATGTGCAGATGTACCTTCTGTAGTATCTCTGTCCACCTTACTGAGTTGGGGTTTATGTGACTGTGCTAAATGTATTAATAGACTATTTGTAAATATAGAAGAGTTCCTATAGTGTGAGTGTCACAGCTGTGCACATCAGGATTTCTAGCTATATAGTCATTTGAATAATACTGGGCCTGATCATGGAACAAGAGCCTATGAACCCTCAAAGTGATAACTGGGGAGTCTTAAGTAATCATTATATATAATCTATAGATCAGGCTACAGTGGCAAGAGGAATGTTGATCTTTTTGATTAGAACACACAAGCTTGGCAGTCATTGGCTACAAGCTGGGGACAATACAATGTACCTCAACTGTCTAGAACTTAAGTATTATTATTAAATTAACTGTTGTATACCAATGTATAAAGGCCCCACCTGAGATCAAAGCCTCATTGCACTAGGGGCTGTTTTTCCTTCTAATAAAAAGCCAGTCCCCAAAAAATGTATAGTCCAAATAGATGAGACAGGCAAGGGGGGGGGGGGGGGAAGAAAGGAAGTATTATCATTCCCATTTTGCAGATGGGGAATTGAGGCCCAGAGAGATTAAGTGACTTGCCCGAGTACACAGGAAGTCTGTGGTAGAGAAAGAAACTGAACCCAGATCTCCTCAGTCGCAGTGTACTGACTTCACATCATGTCGTGAGATCATCCTTATTCTCTAGTTACCACACTGCTGGGTGCTATAGAAAACCCTAAAATGGAGAGAATTATATTATTAGTTAACATTTGTACAGTGCTTCACATCTTTTATGCTCATTAGTTGTTATTATCTTTTTCTAATCATTTGGCATGGGAGTGGAGGGATCAGAAAGTTGTGATATCCAAAGGAAAGTTGATAGAAAAATCCCATAATGTTGTTTTGGAGAGCTATGAAAATTAACAGCCACCCTTCAGCAGAAGAGAAACCATTACAAGTGGATGCTACTATTGGCATGAACACTGTCTAACGGAGGCAAGTAGAGAAATCAAAGACCTCACTTTGGGATATCAAGTCCAAAACTGTAAGGGCACAAGGAATTTATTGAGGCATATGGGCCAACTTCCCCATAGACTATTCATTGCTGAGGGTATTATTTTAACTGGAATGCCCTGGGCCAAGGCTGAAGGTTCTGTTATAAACCTGCACACTTCTGTTTGATTTAAAAAAACCAAAACCCAAGCACAAAATGAAAAACACCCATAATATTTTCTTTAGGACAATGAGCTAAATTTTCACCTCTTCCCAGAATCCTGCAGAAGCGCCTCCTGGGAGGTGAGCTTTCAGGGGTGTGAGGGAGGCAGGCAAGAGCAGGGCTTTCCACAGGATTGCTGCCCCATATCTCTCCTGGAGGTTCCAGGTATAAGTTCACTATGATCCTATCAGCAATCAATTATACTGGTTACCCCATTGTGAGGGAAGAGAATTTGGAGGACAAAAGCAACTGGAAATCCTATAGGAGCCTGATCCTGGTGGGATATGATGCCATGGAAACCAGGTGTGGGGTAGGTAGGCTGCAAAAGCACAGGACCTCCTTGCCAGTGGACCTGGTCTCTCTCAGGCATATCTCTAGAGACTGATGGATTTGAAAGGCCCAATTTCCTTCCCATTCCATGGGATGGGTTCAAAACCTGATCCCCAAGAAATGATCAGATGGAAACTCTAAGGGACCAAACTTTGAGCTTCCCATTCTCTACACAGGAAGATTCTACATGGGATAATTTGGTCCTATGTGTTTAAAATAGTGTTGCCTATGCTCTGTACAGGCCATTTCTGGAGACTTAGCATAGCAGCCAGTTTAAATCTGTTTTTTTAATTGTCGCCAGAGTTCACTTTATTGCATTGCATTCCACATCTCTTTGGTAGCTATTAGTGCATTAGCTTGTAATCATGGTGTGTGTGGGGGTGGGAAAAACATAGGCCAATATGCTCCCTTTTGAAGTAAGTGAAATACAGCAGTGATGATTTAAAAAAATATTGGCAGAGAAAAAACTGATTGTGTCTCCATTCTCTATGGAATTTTGAATCATTCATGCAGCACAGTAGCTAGAGAGTTTGAGTGAGTCATGCATTACTAACTAGGAAGAAAAAAATGTATTTTCTGAAACACTCAGTTATTATTCATATTTTCACTTGATATCAGCTGATGTTAGTACCTTTCTATCACCTACCAGAGTTACATTTTAGTACAGTGGTTTACATAAAAGATGGATTGGATACAAGTGCCATTTAAAACTGATGTACCATATCTGGCATCAGATTCATTGTCTTTTTTGTGAAATATTGTGAGTGCTTTTTAGGTTTGCATGCAACTTATTATTTTGTAACAAAATTATTGGAAATATCTCTGAAGTTAGAGCCCCGGGTGATAATTCTTGATAACAATCTTACATTTATATTGTGCCTTTCATCCCAAAGGGCCCCAACTTTGCAAGCTGACAAACAAAGTGAACCCAGAGATCATTTCATCCACCAGTGAAACACAGCCATCTCTAGGGTGAACCATGGCAACTGTTCAACAGTACACAGCAATGCTACACATCAGTTTAGAGCAGAAATGCATCATGACAGAGCTGGGGGAATAGAGCACAAGATGATAAGCAACCGTTCGTTAGAATTTTTAAATTCATTCACTTTGCTCATGTTCTCATCCATTTTATAGGAAGTGGTGTGGCCTATTGGACAGGGCACTCTACTGGGGCTCAGGTTATGTCTACACTGCAATAAAAAATATGCGGTATCGAGTCTGAGCCCAGGTCACGTGATTCAGGCTTGCAGGGCTTGTGCTGCGGGGTTAAAAATAGCAATGTAGATGTTTCCACTCAGGTTGGAGCCCAGGCTCTGAAACTTGGTGAGGGAAGAGGGTCTTGGAGTCCGGGTTCCAGTCAAATGGGAACATCTACATTGCTATTGTTAGCCCTGTGAGCCCAAGTCCTGTGAGTCCAAATCAACTGACCTGGGCTCTGAGACTTGATGCCTTGGGTTTTTCTTTGCTGTGAGACTTTGGTTCAGTTCCCGGCTCTGTCACTGGCTAAGGGCTAGACAGATGTGAATAATGTGTTGAGAACTCCAGATGGGAAGACAAGAGCTAGGTATCATATTTTGTATTTCCTTTTTGTAAACTTTCGAATGATCCAACTTCCTGGCGCAAATGCTCCCCGAAAGTGAATTTCAGCATTTGTGCTGCATTAGGCTGTGGAGCTAATTGCCACAAGACTTCACTGAGCCCAAGAGCTTAGTAGGATTTAAAAAAAGGACTGCATATTTTTGTGGATAATGAGAACATCCAGTTTCATTAGCAAGGATTAAAAAACAAAACAAAACAACCACCCCCCTTCTCTCCCAAAAGTTTTGGAAAAATCAACCTTCAGCGTTCAGGGCATAAAGCAACCTGTAATTAAAGTGCAGTAGGAAAAAACTTTCTCTACAAGGTGGTTATTCCACAGTCACCTATTGCAGAGTTTCATGCCCCTTCCTTTGTAATCTCTGATAGCCGTCGTCAGAGACGGGGTACTGAATTGAGGCTGGAGAATACAGGCTACACCACTCAAGTGCTGCTAATCCTCTAATGCCATCCCACCAGTCTCCCCCTGTGCCCAGAAGGACAGACAAGTTCTCCCACCATTCACAGGGAAAGCATACTACAGTGACTCATCTTACTGCTGCACAAAGAATCAGAGGATTACTTCCTCTACTCCCCCCCCCCCCCCCCCCGAAGTTCCAATGACACATATCAGGGAGTGCAGCACCAATGAAGATGCAGTGTGGCTGCTCACACCCAGGCTAGGCTAATCCAGATGCTCAGACCCAGATGCTGAAAACCCAAGTTACTTCTGCAAGGAAGATATACCCTCAGTCAATAACTTATTTACTTGGAAATAACCTCTTTTCCTGCACAATTTCCATGTACCAGACTACTGTCCCCCTAACGTTCCAATAACATTTATTGATGATAATAGAAGTTGTGTGTGTATACTGACAGATTAATAGATTCCTCCCTCCTCAGTGCATATTTATTCAGCACCATCACAAAGAAATGTTTTTGGCCATAGAGCTTAGTCAGGCATGTGCATATCTCAAATGCAAGCAGATGGTCATTTGCTTATATGAAATATGTAGGTTAATTCCATAGAGGAATACACCTTCAATCCTAATATAGCTCAGACACAAAGGGAAAGCAACTTCAGTGGGAATCATGGTCTGAAAAGTCAGGTCACTTATCTAGTTTCCTATGGATTTAGATGTCTAATATTAAGTTTGATTAATAAGTTTGAAAATTTTGGTCAGGAAGTAAGGCAGAATTTGATGCTATGTTCATTTGCCTCCAGTCTGGATTAAGGATTAGTTTAATTAATGCAATTGGCTCAAAGATCACCATCAGAAAAGCACAGAGTGATTTGTGTATGATAGAAGAGAAGATCTAATAGGTGATATGTGATAACGATAGTTGTGTTTTTAAACACCTTAAGCTTTAGGCTGTTGGTGTTTCCATACATAAGTCAGGTGTTGCTCTTCTGCAAAAGCAAGTTGAAATACTTTGGCCATCAGCAACAGTGTCCCTGTATACATTGCTTCTCTATGCAGCTTCTGTATTTTGCTGAGATTTAACTCCACCATCACGTGCTAGGTGCTTGGGTGTCACTGTGGGGATGTAGGTCATGAAAACTCACTTTCCTAATCAGATTTAACCAATATGGTGGTAAAAACACCAGAACCTTGTTAATATTAGGTATTAGAGCTAGGAATTATGATGATGGTTCTCTGGTGCAGCTGACCAGTGGTAGTGCTGGTGAGAATTTTTTGATTAAAATGTCCTAAGATAGACACAGCCAGAGAGCCTGAGTGTGCCTTGCTCAGGATCGCACAGAAAGTCTGTTGCAGTGCCAGGAACTAAAAACCCAGATCTCCAGAATCCTGGTCCAGTGCCTTAATCACAAGATCAGCCTCCCTCTCTGTCTTCCACTCAGGGGCTATCTTTATTTCTTTGGGGTTGGCATTGGGTGCTGTGTCATGGCTCGGCGAGGTTTGACACATCACTCTGAACATGCTGAGGTTTGTGGTCACTCTGACTGCTTCTGGAGGGAGTTCCATGCTCACAGGCTGGCTGTGGAGGAAGCTCTGTCTTCCGTGCTCACAAGTCTCATTTTTGCAGTAGATGTTTCCATTGTCCCAGTGGCACATAACTGTTGTTGGAGATAATGATTAGGATGTTGCCACTGCAGGTAACCTGCAGGTAAGCTGGGCCAGCCAGTCACATGGAGGACTTTCAAGGGAAGGTCTGAAACCTAAAATTTTATTTGGTATTTCCAAGGGCACTTCCAGAAGGATCGTTTTCACAATGAACAGGATCAACTGGCACTTCCACAAAGATCCCGTTCATTGTGAAAGGAACTGCTGCGATATCAGGTATCCTAACACTGCCTGGCTCCTTTCCCAAAGAACAGGATCTTTGTGAATATGCTTCGCCAGCTTTGGTGCAGGAGGGAAAGGGAGCAGAGGGTGGGAGGCTCTGCGGGAGCAGTGAGTGGAAGGAGGGAAAGTAGGGCTGTCTGGAAAAAGGGAGAGAGCAGAGAATGAGGAGTCCTGAGGGTTGGAGGAAGGACATGGATTCTTGAATTCCCACTGTGCAACCAACGGGGAAGGAAAGGAGCTGCTGGTGACTATGGGGGGAGGTTTGCCAGCATAGGTGCTGGAACTAGGGGTGCTGCCACAGCCCCTGGCTTCATGTGGTTTCCATTATATACAGAATTTACAGTTTGATCAAATGGCGCTCAGCACCTCCACTATACAAATGGTTCCAGCACCCATGGTTGCCAGCGGGACTGAGTCAGGAAGACGAGAAGAGATTGTGCTGGAGCCTGCCAGTGAAGAGGAGGAGAAGTCGTCAGGGAGAGTGGAGGGGAGCTGCTGGAGACAGAGAGAGGGTGTTATTCACTGTTGCGTATGGGAGGAGGAGGAGGTGGGTTGGGATATTGCAGGTGATGGAGCTGAGAACAAGAGGAAGGCAAGGTGAAGGAGGCACGGGGGGAAGAGCTGAAGCCTCCAGAGAGCATGGTAGGGACTTGAGATGTCAGGGAAGTGCTAGAAGGCAAAGAACAGTGCTGCCCAAAGCTGTTTCTAGCTCAGCTGGCTGACAGAAGAGGTGATGGGTGGGTGTTGGGGAGGCAGAGCCTCTCCCCCACTCTGTAAATATGGGCCTCCTATAACCACATGCACCCTGAAGGGGAGGAGCTGAATACTCTGCCACTGTGGAAGCTCAGCAGCATCTCTGTCCTGCAGCCTCAGGGGACCTCATTGAGATCAGACTGCTTCTGGGAGAGAGGACAAGGCCTGGAGCACAGAGCCAATCTTGTGTTTTGTTTACAGAGGATCAAGTCATCCATCAGTGAGAATTTTTGACACACAGCCCCCATCATATCATTAACTCATTTCAACCAATAAAATTATAGCATGCAAATTAACTAGAGAGGAACCCAACAACACCTCCTTCAAGTCCCTCCTCAAATCTCACCTCTTCTGTAATGCCTATATTACAACCTGAGAACAGCCAGGCAGTTGGCAAGTTGGGCTCACTGCTACTGAATGATCCAGAACTGCGCACATGCTATTATTGTTACCCCTTCTGCCCTCCTTTCTATCCCCTTGTTTCTCTCAGCCACCTGTTATGTCTTATCTTTAGAGTGCAAGATCTTTGGAGGCAAGAAATGTCATTTTCTACATTTTTGAAATTGCCTTACACAATAGGACCCATCCTGATTGGCCTCTAGGCAACATGAATGCTAATAATAATCATTTAACATCACAACATAACACCTTGCTGTCAGGGTTCTTAATTATTTTTACATTATTTATCATCAAATTCCACACAAGCATGTCTTTTTCATGCAAGAATGCTGGTGACTATTTTAAAAGGGTCACTGTCAAAACAAACCGTGGCTCAGATCCTTGACTGAGGCTCGGGACTGCACAGTGCAGCTCAGGAGGGGTATGTGCAAAGGTGACTTTATGCAAAGGAGGGCAGCCTTTGTGCCAGTCCCATCTTTAAGCATAAGGTACAATAGCCTACTCCAGGGCTCGACAAATTTGCTTTGTAGCTAGGAGCCAGCCCAAAAATTAAGGAACCAGACAACGTGGGCCCAGCGGTGGGGTGCCCTGGCCAGAGCGCAGCAGCCGCTTTCCCCTCCTGACCCCGCGACATGGACGCAGTGGTGCCCTGGCCGGAGTGCGGACGCTGCTCTCCCCTCATGGCCCCGCCCCTTCCCCCATCCCTCTCCTACAACATGGGCCCAGCGGAGAGGCGCCCTGGCCGGAGCACGGCAGCTGCAGCGCTCCCCCCTCCTGGCCCTGCCACATGGGCGCAGTGGCACCCTGGCCGGAGCGTGGCAGCCGCTCCCCCCTGAACCCAGTCTTTCATTGGGAGAAATACTAGGCACGAGAATTAAATTCCTAGGTGGCATGGTGACCTGGCGCCTGATGTTTGTCGAGCCCTATCCTACTCTAACTGGATCTGCTAGCAACAGGTCCAAGGGCAAACACAGCATCCAGGGATCAGCAAGGTGACACAGCTATGCCCCCTATACCGATAGCAGGAAAAGGCGTTATGTCTGAGCTGCTTCCTCAGATTTATACCACCAGAGTATCCCACTACACTATGGTGATCCTCCTACAGCTAGCTACTCTGGCTTTCGGACTGCTTTGTATCAATATCGTGCAAAGTGGCTGCAATATAGCCTAGACTTTTGGTCCACATATTTTAAAATTCCTTACCTCAGTTACTAACAACATTTTGTATTCCTATAACCTTTACAAAAACTTATTGCCTCTTCACCATTAATGATATTTACTTACGTTTTCCATTTCACTCAGCTTAGGCAACGAAACTAGACTGTTCAACTGATAATATTGTATATTTAGAAGGAATTAGCCTGATTACTTTCATTTGGTTGTTCCCATATATCAGTAATCATGTTTAAGTTTGGGTTCCCATAACATTGCAGAGGAATATTTAAATTATAAAACCTGTTTTCATTCAATTCTTTTTTTAAAAAAAGTCATAAAAACAAATAATTTCTATTAGCTGGTATAAGCCTTTATTTTTCTTTAAACCAAATTAAAAGGATGCTGTCTGTTTAACTTCTGTGTAGAAAGATCAATGATGTGCTCACTCACCCAAGAAGCAAAAAGATACATTTCCTTGTAGTTTGTGAATACACCTCATGAATAGCTTCCATCTCATCTCAGGTTGACTACATTTACAGAGCTGACAAAGAATCATGTCACTGTATTTTTGGTTTATGTATTTTGATAGAGTTATTAGTGAAGCAGAAAACATTCCAACACTAGAACACAGAAAATATGCAGAAAGGCTTCAGAAAAGCCTTTTCCTCCTATACTGCCCAAAGTTTGATCAAAGTGTTGAATCAATGGTACTTCTACATATGCAGAAGGTTTAGAACCCATGCTGGTCACTGTACTCTAAAATCAAGGCATTTTGACCACGAAAAAGGTCTTCAGGGAATGTTTTGATGTTTCTACTAATAGTAGAATTTCCTCAGAACAGAATTTCTCACTTACTAAAATTACACCCTGTACGTTAGCCGCCAACAGCCAATTCACAATCTCACTCCAGAATCAGACATTAGAATTCTTATTTTGGTTATTTAATCAGTGTGTATCACAAGTCACAAAAGCCCTGTTTTGGCAGCTGTGCAAAGTTGCACTGTCCCATGAGACTCTCAAGGAAGATCTGTCTGTGTCTACAGAGACACAATTCTTCCTGAATCAGACAGTGCAAGGAGGGAACATAGATGATATAGTCTGCTTCCTGCAGCTCATCTGGCTCGCTCTGTAGGCCAGAGTTGGAGGAGGGTAGCAAGGCCAAGACCCTGCTTCCTGCCATCCCCTTGAAGGTCCAAGATTATTACGTTGGTTAAAATCATTTTACCAACACTGGTTTGTAGGAAATTAGGAACACCTCAGCCTAACCTTTGATGTGGTGTTCTTAAAGGTCCCTCAACCTCATGGTGGGATTAGTTTGTGGCTCCTGAAGAGTTGCAACTGAGGCCTCATGCTGACTTAATTTAAGTCCTCTCTAGAAATGTGCCTTGGCCAATAGGGGTAATGCATCCTTCAAAGAAGTGTCATCATTGACATGCATGTGAACCTTTTCCTGCAAATGGGGAAGAGAATTATTGATCAACAAGCTAAGGAAGTGTGGCCCGTCTGTGTCCTCCCTCATGTGACTGTGCCAAACTGCACTTAACCACAGATTAAATTGATGTGGAGACTCATTAGGTTTTTGCTTTAGATTCAACAGGATGGCCACTCCAGCTTGTCCTGGGTGCTGGTTATGTTCCAATAGGGCTACTGTTTCTTTAAAAGATTTCTCACCCACCCTATACTCAGGGGTAAGGTACTCCATAACGCTCAATCTACTGTGAGCTGTAGGATTTTAACTCAGTATTCCCTTGCGAAGACAAACACTTTTACCATTTCCTGAACACATTGTGAATGCACTGCAACAGAAGAATCCTCCATTATCCCCCCCTTGCTTAGCCACCAAATCTAGGGTATTAATATCTGTAACTACTGCCAAGGGACAATCTGAATCTGGGGTTCTCCTCCCTAGTCCGGATCTGGGCTTCTATCTGAATCCGAATGTACGATTTCTGGCGTATGACTCACCAATTCAGGCTATGGGGTTCTCCTCCTACCTGGATCAGTACTTCCCTCATCAGAGCTATCAGAACTTTCCTCCAAATATAATCCTGGGTTTAGATGATCAGGGTAGCTTTCCATAAAACCGCTATGTCTTCCACTTAAGGCTTCTCCACACTGGCACAGGACATCCCTCAATCCCTGAAGTGGTATTGCTGGGTGCTCTACAGGTACACCAGGTGATACCAGCACATACCAAGGGGGTGAAGAAGGTCCATGAAATTCAAGGGATCTAGGTAGTGCTGATGATCACCGAAATGACAAGTGAGCACCCAAAGTTACAGGGAAGATGGTGACAGAACCCCATACTGGTCTGGGTGATTCCCAAAATGTCACAGCAGCCTAGTCAAATTTTCTCAATTCACTGTTATCTTATCTTCCCCACCCTCTTTTTGTTTGCTGAATTCACTTGTCATAAAGAATGGTTATAAATTATTGGGGTAGGGACTTTTCCCCCCCTTCTGTACAACACCAAGCACAATGAGGTGCTGATCTGAAACTGAGGCTTCTAGGGGCTAAAAAATGATGATGCTAATGAAAGGGGGTGAAGGGAGGGGCAAGGAGGCAAAACCATGAACCACCCTAACCCCAGTTCATCATGGCTCAAACAACCTGTGGCATCCTAATAGATGGTGCAGAGTCCATACATTCTTGAGACACAATTATTGCCAATAAAGAATCATTCCCAGTGCATGTAGCAGGGCAGTGCAGTACAGTGCCATATTCAGGTGCTATGCTAATTACACAGCTGAGCCATTAATTGCAAGACTACTGTCTTCCAAACCCACCACTACTTCTTGCAAGAGTACCGAGAAGCAGAATGGCACTTTTAAAGCAGAAAAGAAAAAACAATGAGCGTGTGAATTTGAACTGCATGCTGTGCATGGGAATCTGGGATAACCCAAATCTTTGGAGGATTATTCTAAATTCTAGTTTCTTATTGGCTGAATGCCTTAGGGCTTTTGCTACAATAGCTTCCTGATCAATTTGAGTATCTCACATGGCTGTAGCTTTTTACTCCTTTTCTTCTTAGATATAAGGCTTATTTTAGAGGTAGTATGTTCTAACAGTAAGATCAGAGGACCAGGATTCAAGAGAGCTGGATTCTATTCCTGGCTGTGCCATAGATTTGCTGGGTGATCTTCAGCAAATCACTAAATCTGGACCTGATTCTGGCCTTACCCACACTGGTTTGTAAACCACTGAGGCTTTATTAACTTATATGGAAATTAGTCCAGATTTATACCTGTTTGAGGACGAAATCAACTCTGTACCTTAGTTTCCTATCTGTAAAAATTGAGATAATACCTATTCAGCTTTATAAAGCATATTGACATCCCTGGATGAAAGGCACTATTGTAAATGCCAAACGTTACTGTTTTATATACATCTTTAATAAGCTACATTTTGCATTTTTTTGCATCAGCATTTGCATCAGCTCTTCTGTATCTGACTTCATTGTTTCTCACTCAGTACGTCTCTTTTTAATTTACTATCATTTGCTGAGGTGAAAACTCTTGTTTCAGTTCCATTTTCTGCATTATTTTTCTATATATAATAAAATAATAAAGTATGAATATTGATTCCCATGCATTATTTTCAGCTTGGCTAACTTCTATATACTACCTGCAGATGGTTTGTTTGTTAATGCTTAACAACTTTTCAGTCAAAAGAGCCAAGTCCTAACATACATCTGATTCTGCACTTTAGTTAATGTCCAATGAAAACTATTTTAGGCATGATTCTGATTCACTTCAGTGTAGTTACTCCAGGGTACGCTGAGAGGAGAACAAGAGCTTTTTGACATTTCCCCCTTAATGCAGGTACATGGAGTGATGACAATTTTGCACACAGGCACTGAAAAGATACTATATACGTCTGCAAATCCAAGGGGATAAAGATGTCTATTTGATCCCCCATTGTCCACCTTTGTAGCAGAGGCAGCTTTTCAGAACACAAAAATAGGCAATCCTACAAAAATATACACATATGCTTAACTTTATCCACTGGGAATACACATTCTGTAAAGTTAAATGTGCATAAAATCTTTACAGGAATGGGGTCTGTTATGGAGTGGACTAGGCCCAGAGGCCCTCTGCTGGAGGCCTCACCCTCCTGCCACACTCATCCCAGAAAAGAAGCAGCGGAGAGATCCTCCAAGCAGGCTATAGTGGCTACAGAGGAAGCAACCAGCCAGAGAGGCTGCAGGGAGCAGCCAGTCAGGGCCCAGGTGGGCCCTATAAAACGAAGCCGCAGAGCTGAGACAGGCAGTTCCTTGCTGAAGCTAGAGGAGTGCAGAGGGTCCTGGCTGGTCAAAGGGAACTGTAGCACAATGGATAGCTCAGTGCAGTGCTAGTAGGGGCCAGGGGAGTGAAGAAGAGCTCTTGCCTGGCTGCCGGGTCTCACAGAAAGATAAGGGCTACAGGGAAGTGGCCCGGGGAAATGCAGATAGTTAGAGGGATGTGGCAGCTATTTAGAAGATCCTTGGATTGGGACTTGGAGTAGTGGGCAGGCCTGGGTTCCCCCAACAGCCACTGGGGAAGTGGCTATGCCTTGAGAGACGGAGTTTAAGCAGGTGTAAGAAGGGGCTGCATCTGGAACTGTTACACCCTTGGAAGGGGGCTGAACTGACATTGACCCAGCTGGAGAGTCGGGGTTAGAGGACTAAAGTGCAGGTGAAGAGCCTCCAGGGAGTGAGCCCGGGGGTGCTGCTCCATCCCAGAGCAGGAACCTTTGCAAAGCAGCCAGACCCCAACTGAGGGTACTGCGAAGGGTCCCGTTGGACTGTTAAAGGACTGAGCCTGGAGAGGCTGCAGGACAATGCTGAGGGCTTTGAGATAGGCCTGACAGGACCGTGTACCCTGGCAGGGGGTTTGTCTTGTTTTGTACATGGACTGTGTGTGGCTGAAGACCCGCCTGACAAGCACAGCGGTGGCCAGGGGGCACCATTAGAGGAGGAAACAGAGAGTGCAGACACACGCACACTCCACCAGGGGGTGTTCATGAGAGCTGGGTGCCATGCCATTACAGGGTCATTATATACAACTTTCCTACACCCTGAAAACTTTCAAGTCTGTTGGTACATATGCGCTCAGCTCAGCTGTCCCACTTTTCCTTTTTAAAGCCTAATAATCAGGAAAAACTAAGATATATTTCATTTCCTGCAGCAGCATCTCCTTTATTCTTATATCTTTCTCTCACATGTTCCTTACATTTCTACGGGTACAAAGGATATAATCCCACTGCAAGAATTCACAGAACCTACCTGCGATTGGCAGCCAACTTGAGAGCCTCTCTCTTTTCATTTTCATGTTTTCTTTCTTCAAAGAAGTTAATTCAACATCATCTTCAAAACCTAAGCTTCCCTTGCACATCCAATGCATACAGTTTTCATGCCTGTTTGAACTTACAAAAAAAGTACACTTTGACAAAAAAAAGTGGTGAAAGGCTACACCTCAGGGAAGACAAAGATGGCCAAGGCCATGGCAAGCCAATGAACTATGTGAGCAGAACGTCACATAGATCACTTTTGCCTCTGCTTCTATTAGCATGACCTTTACAAAGCAAAATTTTAAGTATTTCAGTGACTAAGTTTCAGCTGGTGACCATATGATTTGCTTGTCTGTGAGCAAAAGCCTCCTTTTTCTATTTCTGCATAAGAATAGAAATCAGAAGTTCACCCTTGGCTAAATCCTGTGCTTATTCCTGATATGAAGCCATGGGCTTGTAGCTGCTGAATAGAGGAAATTGCGTATAACATTTACTTTAGAAAGGGCAAGAGGGGAAGCATCTGCCTAACTGAAAAGCCTGATATGGAGTTTATGAACAAGACATCTATTCTAGATGTTAAAGACATATAGCAGGTGCTATAACAACATAGGAGCCCCATTCATAATACATAGGACAATCATTTTTTCAGAAGGATTTTATTTTCATAGAATTCTAGAAGATTAGAGTTAGAAGGGACCTCAGGAGGTCATCTAGTCCAACCCCCTGCTCAAAGTAGGACCAATCCCAACTAATTCATCCCAGGCAGGGCTCTGTCAAGCCGCACCTTAAAAGGATGGAGAGTCCACCACCTCACTAGGTAACCCATTCCAGTGCTTCATCACTGTCCTAGTGAAAAAGTTTTTCCTACTATCCAACCTAGACCTCCCCCACTGCAACTTAAGACCATTGCTCCTTATTCTGTCATCTGCCACCACTGAGAACAGTTTAGATTCATCTTCTTTGGAACCCCCTTTCAGGTAGTTGAAGGCTGCTATCAAATCCCCCCACTCTTTTCTTCTGCAGACTAAATAAGCTCAATTCTCTCAGTCTCTCCTCATAAGTCATGTGCCCCAGCTCCCGTATAATTTTTGTTGCCCTCTGTTGGACTTTCTCCAATTTGTCCACATCCTTTCTGTAGTGGGGGGCCCAAAACTGCACACACTACTCCAGATGCAGCCTCACCAGTGCCGAATGGAGGGGGTAATAACTTCCCTTGATCCGATAGCAATACTCCTACTAATGCAGCCCAATACACAGTTAGCCTTCTTAGCAACAAGTGCACACTATTGACTCATATCCAGCTTCTTGTCCACTGTAACCCCCAGGTCCTTTTCTGCAGAACTACTACTTAGCCAGTTGGTCCCTAGTCTGTAGCAGTGCATGGGATTCTTCTGTCCTAAGTGCAGGACTCTGCACTTGTCCTTGTTGAACCTCAACAGATGTTTTTTGGCCTAATCCTTCAATTTGTCTAGGTCATAGTATCTGACAATCTAGCCAACTTTCTATCCGCCTTATAGTCCATTCATCCAACCCATACTTCTTTTGACTTGCTGGCAAAATTATTGTGGGAGACCATATCAAAAGTTTTGCTAAAGTCAAAGAAGATCATGTCCACTGCTTTCCCCACATCCACAGACCCAGTCATCTCATCATAAAATGCAATCAGGTTGGTCAGGCATGACTTGCCCCCTTGGTGAATCCACGTTGACTGTTCCTGATCACCTTCCTCTCCTCCAAGGGCTTCAAAATGGATTTCTTGAGGACCTACTCCATGATTTTTCCAGGGACTGAGGGGAGGCTGACTGGTCTGTAGGTCCTCAGATCCTCCTCCTTCCATTTTATAAAGATGGGCACTATATTTGCCTTTTTCCAATCGTCCGGGAACTCCCCCGATCACCACAGGTGATAAAACCATGGATAAAACAATGCCAAGTTTCTAAAGTCAGGGAAGTGTCACCTGCTTTACCAGGCTGCAGCACACCCGCTCCAGAACTGGCTAGTCATAACCTGGGCAGCATAGGATGGGAAATCAGATCAAAAGTTCTTCAACTCCTTGACCTCTCTAAAGGTAACTGGTGTGGGCTTCACCTTGGCTCCACAGGTCAGACTTAGGGTTCAGTCTTCAGCTGTGCCAAGTTCACACTCTGTGCAGCTAGAGAGATGAAGAGGGAAAGGGGGTCTAAACCACTCTTCCACTCCCCCAATTGTGGTTGCTAAAGGGCCAAAACTGCCTCCAGCATAATTTACAGCTGTTAGTGCAAGGTATGCTTTAAATTATACCAGTAGCAGCACCAAAGGGTCTGTTGCACCAAGTAAGAATCAGGCTGTTTAGTGCTTCCCCGCCTGCTTGTCCCCTACACGCCTCCTAAGTGGAGCATGGGAAACTGGGTGGCGGAGAAGGGGCTATGCTGGCTCTATGCCTCCTGAAGACTCCTCTCTATCGGGGGAATCCCTCAGCTGTCTCATGCCTGGCAGCTTTCTGGCAGATCTGCACTGCAGCTACAGCATAGTGGCCACAGCAGGCTTTGGAGGAATTAAAAAAAACCTTGCTTTTCAGGAAAAAATATGTAAGTCATGGTTCTTGGCATGGAATTCAAGGCTGTAAGCAAATCACTGCCCTAATAATAAATGTATTTGCTGTTGGCTCCATTCAAACCAATGGGCCAAATTCCTCTTGGTCGCAGGAGTCAATTGAAGTTGCACTGGCGTGATTGACAAGAATTTGGCCCAGTACAGTTACAGCATTTGTCCCACTATATTATTATATTAGGTGCATAAGACTATTGACATTTACATGACTCCAGGGATGCTGTGCCCACCCCTTGTCTCTTTCAAAGACTCATTTTTATTGTATTGGAAAACACTCAAAAAGTCCCCACCTATGCTTTAAAAAATTGTCTCCATTGTCCATGGGACTCGCCCTTTTGCTTCTGGATCCAGTTCTCTTCAATATCTTCATCAATTATTTAGATAATGGCGTAGACAGTACACTTATAAAGTTTGTGGACGATACCAAGCTGGGAGGGGTTGCAAGTGCTTTGGAGGATAGGATTAAAATTCAAAATGATCTGGCAAACTGGAGAAACAGTCTGAAGTCAATAGGATGAAATTCAATAAAGGACAAATGCAAAGTACTCCACTTGGGAAGGAACAATCAGTTGCACACATACAAAATGGGAAATAACTGCCTATGAAGGAGTACTGAGGAAAGGGATCTGGGGTCATAATGGATCACAAGCTAAATATGAATCAACTGAGTAATGCTGTTGGCCCTCCCCCCCCAAAAAAAAAAATATATATTCTGGGATGTATTAACAGGAGTGTTGTAAGCAAGACATGAGAAGTAATTCTTATGCTCTACTCCATGCTGATTAGGCCTCAACTGGAGTATTATGTCCAGTTCTGGGTGTTGCATTTCATGAAAGATGTGGACAAATTGGAGAAAGTCCAGAGAATAGCAACAAAAATGATTAAAGGTCTAGAAAACATGACCTCTGAGGGAAGATTGAAAAAATTGGGTTTGTTTAGTCTGGAGAAGAGAAGACTATGGGGGGACATAACGGTTTTCAAGTACATAAAAGGTTGTTACAAGGACAAGGAAGAAAATTTTTTCTCAACCTCTGAGGATAGGACAAGAAGAAATGGGCTTAAATTGCAGCAAGGATGTTTTAGGTTAGACATTAGGAAAAACTTCCTAACTGTGAGGGTAGTTAAGCACTGAAATAAACTGCCTAGGGAGGTTGTGGAATCTCCGTCAACGGAGACTTTTAAAAGCAAGTTGGATAGACACCTGTTAGGGATGGTCTATATAATGCTTGGTGCTGCCTGGAGTGCAGGGGACTGTATTAGATCTCTTGAGGTCCCTTCCAGTCTTAACTAGTCTTAGTCAAACTAATAATAACTCTTTAACCTCACTCAGAGAGGGTGGGGCAGAGGAGCTAATATAACATCAGTATCAACTAGTGCACATTAACTTGTTTAGAGCAACCATACCAGATCTCAGAGAGCAATACATAAATTCTATATGGTCAGATCATTCCATAGATGTGTTTGGAGATTCTGAGGTATTTTTCTGCCTCCTTAGGGGAGCTAAATGATACTATTTTCTTGCCATTCTTAACATGAAGCATTGCCGGGTATTTAATAAAATACTTCAAGTTCGTCTTCCTGGCCCATTGTTTCGCTTGCAACCACAACACAGGCATAATCTTGAAAAAGTAATATTTTAATTGCTGGTTTTCCCCCATAACAGCTCCTTTTTTTCTCTCCAGATTTCTGCAATATAAGCTCCTTAGTTGTTAGCTTCAGGAACGTTACAATCAATGCTCTATGCCAATCTCCTGGAGCTTGCTTTGGGGCAAAGGCCTGGTGTGCCTGTTCTATATCACAAAAAAAAAAAAAAAAAAAAAAAAAAATATCTACCAGCAGATCCAACAACTTAGTTAGCTGTTTAGGGAGAAGTTCAGAGGGTTTACTATTCTCTGTTGCTCCAGGCACACACACAATCCTGATGTTTTATCATCATGAATGACTTTCTAGATCAGTTAGGTTGGTCTTAAAAGTCTTGATATCATACAGTTCATAAATGTGTTCTCTTTAATATCACCTGCCACTTCAGAGAGTCTGTGTTCTGCTTCACCCATCCGTCTGGATAGACTATGTGGTGCACTCTGAATCTAGTACACCTGTTCTAGTACAACCATCAATGTTTTTAATGGAAAAAGAGATTGGGTGGGTATTTTGCAGATGTATCTCACTCGCTCCAGAGTTACTCAGGGTTAGCCAATTCATCAGGACCAGAAATGGCAGCATTGTTAGTAATGTGGCAGGGTGCCAATTTAGGCACCTGCTGGTAAAATACCAAAATATGGAATCATAGAAGAGATGTTGGCTTCTCCTTTACCATTGTACCTGGATGGTGGTGTGGAGCCCTGGTGATGGTGGTACAGTGCTGGGGGTGGGATGGGGAGGACAGCAAGGTACCAAGGGGACCCTAGCTACAGAGGTTACCTATATCCATATTTAGGCACCTAAATAAAAATGGTCTGATTCTCAGAGGTGCTGAGCACTCAGCCTGGGTTTTAATGGGACCTCTGAAAATTAGGCCACTTATTTAAGTGCCTACATATGGAGTTAGCTGCTCAATATGAGCCACTCAAGTTTGAAAATATTTGCCTAAGTGACTTCCTTAGGTTGCACCATATGTCAATGACAACTGGCTGGAGAACATGGGACTCCCTCCCCTTTTCTAAGGCCAAATGCAAAGCCCATTGAAATCAGTGGAAAGATTCCCATTGACTTCAAAAAACTTTGATCAGGCTCCAAATCACCGGACAAGCTGTCTCTCTAAAAAACTTTCATGCCAGTTGTCCACCTATTTCATCATCCATAGGCCTAAATCCAGTTTTTAAAGAGTCATCAGCTCCGCCTGAGGTGAGAGAAGAAAGGAAGTGCATCCAAAATCTTTGTACCTTTAATAGATGGTGTAAATTTACACACCAAAGAGAGTATCAATAGTTCTCGGGAGTCAATATCCTCAGAGCATGCTGTATGGGAATCCACTTCAAGGTCTGTTAGCTCCCTAGATCAGTCTCTGAGCCTGTACCTGTGACATCCCACATTGTTGGCAGGAGCAACATACAGTCTTTAAGTTTGTGAGGCAACTAACTTACAATATGCTTACAACTGTAAGTGATGTACCCATCCGAATAGGTCATAGAATTGTGGCAACATGGACACCAGAGGACGCTGTGACCAAGTGGATGCATGCTGCTTGAGCTCTAAGTGGCCCACAGGGAATCCTCAAACATTGTCCCCTAAAACCCACCCTCCAACTCCAGGAAATATTGTGCCCAACTATTGAAGCCCCCAATATGCTCTCTAGCTCTGGATTTCTTCTTCAAATCTGAAAGCACTGAAAGAGGTAGAGGAGATCTACCTCCTCCACTTCTAGAAACAAAATGGTGCCCAACTCTGACAGAACACAGTTGATGGCTGCCACTGACTTGAAGGTATAGATGGTCTCCAAATTTGAAGCAGTTGTGGGTTAGGACAAAATTACAAAGTTCAGCTACCAGGTGTGCCATATCATCATCAGGGAAAATGTTCCTGATGGCTTGTAATCCATCTGTGTGGAAGGAACCTATCCCTGCAACAAACCCCATTGCCAATTCTGCCCGCACATCCACGCTAGTGATACCATCACAGGTCCTAACCACATCAGCTACACCATCAGGAGCTCACTCACCTGCACATCTACTAATGTAATATATGCCATCATGTGCCACACTACAGACCACCTTTGCCATGTACATTGGCAAAATCGGATTGTCACTACACAAAAGAATATATGGACACAAATCAGACACAAAAAATGGTAACTTCCATAAGCCAGTAGGAGAGCACTTCAATCTCCCAGGGCATTCTGTAGCTGACTTGAAAGTTGCCATACTTCAACAAAAAAACTTCAAAAACAGACTTCAGCGAGAAACTGCAGAGCTGGAACTCATATGCAAGCTTGACACAATCAGACTGGATCTGAATAGGGACTTTGAATGGTTATCTCATTACAAGAAGTAATTGTCACTGTTCACACATTCTCCCCCTCTAATCAATGGTTGTGAATGGGCCTCATCTACTCTAACTGAATTGACTTTGTTAGCACTTGCCCTCCCCATTGTTGTTTCTTACCCTTGGATGTAGATATATATATACTTCCTATCTGTGATTTCCACTTCATGCATCTGATGAAGTGGGTTGCAGCTCACGAAAGCTTATGCCCGCAGAAATTTGTTAGTTTTTAAGGTGCTACAGGACTCTCGTTGTTTTTGCTGTCTACAGACTAACACGGCTACCCCTCTGGATCTTTTTCCATTGTTACATTACAATAGGGGCAATATTAAAGTGTAAAGCTGAATTTTACCCCACAATTACTAAAGAAGTTATGAAAATTTAGATGAAAATGAAATCTTTATGGAGTTCTGGGGTTGCCACCTGGCTGGTTTTTAACTGGCCTGGCCATTTTTTTTATTGCCTTGCTGGTGGAGATGTGCTGGTGGTTTTTGCCCTCTCCCTGCTCTCCCACCCTCAGCAGAGACTTTCCATGGACCTGTTCCTTTAAGAGCTGGGTCCCCCTTTGCAGACTCCCTGCCTTCCACTCCTTCCTGGCATGTTCTGGGGTTGGCTGGACTCTCTAGCTGCCATCTTGATAGGATGAAGGGGGCGAATGGGTTTGTTGTGGGGCCACTTTTCCTGCTGGTTGTTTGTGGATTTGACAGGGGCCTGGAGCTGCCTCCCCAACTGGCCAGACCCCAGCCTTGAATAGTCCCCAGCCCCCCCCCTGCACCACCAGCTGTGGGGGGCAAAGTGGGCAGACTGGCATGTGGGTGGGCACCTGAAAGGGTAAGGGGAGAGTTATGTTGGCGAGGGGGTGGTCAGTTTTTTCTCATCTCAGCGGTGGCAACCTTAGTGTTCTCAGTATTATTAACAGCACCTTTGTGTACAGTCACATGTATTTCTGGCCTTGAATCAGAAATTCATCTAGGAACCTAAAAGAAAAATCCTTCCTCTCTCAGCTTAATTTATAGGAAAATCCTGTACTGTGCATCAAGTCTCGCTCTTCCATGGGTTTATTTTTGTACATATGTTTTGATTTTTAGACGGTAAATTTATGCCTGGATCATTGAAACGAACCTTAATTCCCAGTGACTAGGGAGGGCAGAGATGATTAAGTTCAGTTTATCTTGTCAACACCATAAAACCTCAACTGCTTCTTCCCTCCTCTAGCCATTTCATATTACCGCTTTCCAGCAGATGTGCCCCAGTAGCCTAAGCAACAACTCAGATATGACAATTCTCACTACTTCACACTGAGTGTTCTTAAAGGGACATCCTTGCAAGCATCTGATGAAAACTAGTCTTTGTTTGGAGCAGCATTAAAAATATACCCAGACATGAATTAGCATTGCTTTGCTTTGAGAGGTGAGTCTGCAGACTCCAGCAATAGTTACATTAGCAGAGGCAGAATGGTTTAGTGGATTGATCATGGAACTGGGAACTAGGAACTCTTGAGCTTTAATCCTAGCTCTGGCACTGACTTGCTGTATGGCTTTGGGAAGTCACTGTCTTTAAAATGGGGATAATCTGATTTGACAACATGCCTCCCACACTCACAAGGAGTTTGTATGGATGTTTTAAACTGGTGTTAATCCAGAATGGAAGGAACCATGTGGCCCACTTACTGTAGGTCTGTCCACCTAGGCATCCAGTTATTACAACTATTTTCTTGTTTGTATCGTGATTGTTCTTTGTAATAATAATTAGGCCTTAGTGGCCTTACCCCAATTATGATCTTAACTGTGAGAAAGTGGATAAAAGTTTGTAAAATGATCCAGACACCTGTAACAATAAATGTTGATGGGGAAACTGCCTGTTACATAAAAGTCAGCAAAGGCAGTTAAAGACAGTCCGAACAAAAAGGCTTACTGACATAACTCAAGGACTGTGTTGAGATCATGTCTGGTAAACAGAAGTTTGGGATCAGAAATTACTGGACCAAAATCGGTGTATCAGAAGTTAAGCCAAATTGGTGGACAAAATAATGGGAGATAGGTCTCTTCCACACATCACCCCTTTCTGGGGTCCTATAAAAATATGTGTGTGTGTGTGTGTGTGTGTGTGTGTGTGTGTGTGTGTGGGGAGGGGGGGCGGGGCAGAAGGGAGAAAAGGATGGCTGAATTCCCAGAGGAAGGGGAAAGGCTATCCAGCATCTGCTTTGCTTCAGGGGCTCTGTCCTTCATTCGTGAGCCTTAAAGAGTCATTGCATCGAGTCCCAGACATCAACACACCAGCAGAGAACACCCAGCCCTTACCACCATGCCAGCAGAGACTCCAGTTTGATACACACAAGACCCTACTCTGTCTCCCCCACTAACTTCCTCCTCCTGTCCTGTCTCTGTCCCCCTTTCTTGGCTTTTCACCTGATCCAGAGACCAACAGTACTTCAGGACACCAACACAACGAGATGAGATGGCCCTGCAGCACTGCCCAGCCTGAGAAAGATTATGTGATGTGCACACGCACCCCTTGTGTCCATGTAAAAAGTTACTGGTATCCTTGGCTCCAGCACCTCCGGCAGGTCATCTGCCTCTTCTGTGGCTCAGCCCTTTGGCCATGTCACATAAAGTTCAAATCCCTTCTTGGGTAACTGAATGATCCAAATGAAACTCCAAACAAACCCAAATAATTCCTCTGCTTCCACTTACAAACCCTATCTCAGTGCTCCCTCCCACAGGAGCCTACTCTGCTCCTTCAGAGTTTCTTTCCATACCTGCAGTCTCTCCTCGAATCCTGCCCCCTTTCCCAGGACTCACCACAGGGACCAATCCAGTCCCTGTGGCCTTCCTCACTCTACCTACCACAAGTCCTTCCCAGGGAAAGAGAAGGCACGCCTTACCTCTTCTCTCCTGGGTCGTCTCTCCTCAGCTGAGCTCAGCTCTGTTTAAGTAGGTCCTCTACAGCTGGGGTCAGTCACTAACTCCATTTCTCCCAGCTGGGATCATTAATTCCCTTTCATGGATAGCTCAGGGGCAAGGCTGAGGCATAACTGCTAGGTCATGGGCCTGGCTGAGCCAAGCTTGTCTTGGAGGGCCAACTAGCTCGTGACAGACCAGTAAAGGAGAGGGACAGGACCTGAGCAGATCAGCTAGATAGGTGTCCCAGAACAGGGAAAAGAGACAGAACACAGAGCAACAGCTGTTGTGGCTGACCTACCAACCCAGAGCATCTGACCAGTTGCCTGGTACCCTGAGAATATCAGCAAAACCTGTATTTCCTCCACCTTTATTGTACTATCCCCTTTTCCCCACTGTGTCTGTCGGTTTTGTCAAAAGCAGAGAAAGTAAGCATCATTCATAATTCAGAACTGAACAACCAAACTAACCTTTCTCCTCCACCAAGAAGGGACATCTGACAAAATAAGAGATTCTAACAAATACCCTTTCTCTGAAAATGGGACAAGTTTTGATTACATTTGCTCTGTACAACCACTCAATTCCGAAGCGCTTTATATCTTATTCTTTTCCTCTTGTGATCCTGACCAATAAATTTGCACACTTTAGCGTGAATTTCCCAGTGTGTTTGCCATGGGAGTAAGCAGGCTGAGGTCTCTGTATTCAAGACCTTGAGCCTTGTTTAATGTTGTACAGTGATCTTTGACTTTCTGGGCCCATTTGTCCCATCAAAATTAACACCAGAGTGCTTAAAGGCCACAGTCAGGGAATTGGCGCACCATTGTGCTAGGCACATAGCAAGAAAAGACAAAGAGCCCAGTTTCTAATAACTTTTTCCTCTCTAAGGTGCAAAGCCTGCCCCCTTTTCTATGTTTGGGGAGACCTATACCCAGCAGGACTAGAGTGATTCTGCTGCTAAAAGCAAGAGAGGGTGGGAGGATTTAGGCACAGGAGCCCTTGCATATCATAGGTCCATAGGTGTCCTCCAGCAGCTTGGAGATTCATGAAGGAGGGGGATTAGGTGTAACTGCACAGGCATAATTCTCAGTTGTGTTTTTAGAATGGTTTAATAGTTCTATAGATCTAGATCATTCTCTAATAAATTCAATAGATTTCAAATAACTGTTTGTTTTATCTCTGCTAAATTATACAGAACTTTTTCAAAAGTAAAGGTAGAAAGAACTGTTGGTGCATGAAAAATATAAATCATATCTTGAGCATTTCTCCTATATGCTCCCTCCAACCCCTCGTGTTCTGTATCACGGCAACTTTCCTACCAGGAGGGCTGCATGGAGCATCCTCTAGCACTTGGCGTTTTGCCATTCTATAACTGAGTGGCAGGACATCAATTAACTGGATACATGGAGCTTATATCCCTGAAAGACAAGTTAGAAATATTGCAGAAGTGGTTATCTCCTCAAGTCCTGGAGAAAGAGCAACAGATCTCTAGTTCATAGACTTGGTGCACAGCTCTACCAGTAGGACCCTCCTTTCTGATTCAGTGTGTCCTTCTGTGACTCAGCCTTGGAATAATCTTAATTTTCACATGCATAACCTTCAACTCTGCTGTCTTACAGATGAGGCACTGCCCGACCCTGACAGAAGGGGGAACCGACTGCCCAAGGAAGCCAAACAGCCGGGTTGGAAACAACTCGGACAGGTAGGCAAATCATGATGGATTTAGAATGATTGCTGAACTGGATGACTGAGAACCAGCAGCAGCAACAGGCAGCCCAACAGCAACAACAACAACAGCTCCTGCAGCAAATGGCCGCCCAGCAGCAGCAGTTGGTTCAGGATTTAGGGGTCCAGCAATAAGAACAAAGGCTAATTCACCAGGTCGTCACATTGTTGCAGCCCCTGGTGAATCCCAGAACGTCCCCATCAGGGGGCCCAGGTCCAAATCCAGGGCCTCCACTAGTACCCGTGAATCTTATAAAGATGGGTACTAAGGATGATCCACAGGCTTTCCTGACAACATTTGAGCGGGTTGCAGCCATAGCCCAATGGACTCCTGACTGGTGGGCCGTCCTGCTGGCGCCCTACCTCATGGGGCTGGCAAAAGCTGCATATCGGACTGGATGTGGAGCCTGCCCAAGAAGTCTGCCCCCAGGTCAGAGCGGCCACCTTGGACTACCTCGACACTGTACAGATATGCTTGTAGAAGATTGTGATTTAGAGACGCTCCTTAGCATGGGACAATGTTGTGTGAAATGGGAGATGTGCCCCACATCAGACATAATGGCTGCTCCCAGCTGCACTCCTGTCTGTGTTATTAAAGTTCTATTCCTTACTCATTCAATAATGTGGTCTTTAATGAACTCTCAAGATCATTACATGGTGGGATGAGTTTGGAAACTACAAGGATTTGGAGGAAAACTCCTGCGTTTGCAACTAAAAATACAGACAAACACATGGAATCTCTGGAAACAAAGACAAACAAAGGAAGCCTTCAGCACGTAAGTGAAAGCTCTAAGAATGGATGTTTTACAACCTCCTTCCACTCTGCAAATGTCAGGCAATGTTGCAGAGAACTGGATAAAGTTTAAGCAGCGATTTCTGTTGTATTTGTCTGTCATTGGGGCACAGAACAAAGATGAAAACCTAAAATCAGTTACATTTTTACATGTTGCTGGGGAGGAGTCACTAGATGTTAATAGTAACTTTGAGTTTGAGGGAGGTGAAAGCATGAAGTTAAATATAATACTGACTAAATTTGAAGAATATTGCATGCCTAAAAGGAATGTGACTTTTGAGAGGCATAGATTTTTTACATGCATGCAAAAACTGGATGACACTATAGAGCAATATGTCACAGAATTAAGGAAACTCAGTAAAACCTGTAACTTTGGTGGCTTGACAGAGTCTCTGATCACAGACAGACTCATTTGTGGTATTACAGACAATGTGTTAAGAGAGAAACTGCTCAGAGAGTGGGAGCTATCTTTGAACAAACCTCTCCACGTTTGCAGAGCTGCCAAAATGGTAAAAACACAAATAAAACAACTGAAAGCATCAGGCAGGGTCATCCACACACTAAGGAAAGCAGCATATAGCCAAAGTGGCTCAAATCACAATGTGGAACCAACCCCTGCTAAAGGGAAGACAGGGACCCTCTGATATTTGGTGGCAGTCGACGGGAGTTATGCAAGCTATGCAAAAAACTTGCGTAACTCCTGTCGACTTCTCTGCTCCTCTTCTGCGTGCCGTCTTCACTGCACTGCTCTGATGGAAACCGTGTTCCTGTCAATGTAGTGCTACGCCACTTGTGAAGGTGGTCTTAGTATGTCGATTTCTGGATCGACTGAGCGGGTCTTCACTGACTGCTCAATCGATCCAGAGAAATTGATCTGACGGTGGTGACTTTGCCGCCGTCAGTGTAGCCATAGCCTGAGTCTAGATGGTCATGTGGCAAGTGTGGATCACAGCATGGCCCCAAACAGCATCTGGCCTATGGGAAACTGTCATAACTGTTCCAGAGGGGTAGCCATGTTAGTCTGTATACAGCAAAAACAACGACTCTACAGGACTCTTGTTGTTTTTGTCACAACTGTGGGAAACAATCATTTTGCAAACTGCTGCAGATCCCAAAGGCAGAAAATTCAAGTGCATTTAGTTACTGACAATGTGACTGAGGAGTTTTTTGTAGATGTATTGGGATCAAGCAAGCCTAATGAGGGGGACTGGATACTGCCTCTAACAGTGAATGGAAAAGTCATTTCACTGAAACTGGACACAGGAGCTCAGGTTAATATCCTATCTGCACGAGATTATCAGAGACTGAAAATAAGACCTAAACAGGGACCAACAAACATAAAAGTAACTGGGTGTCCAAGAACAAACATACCAGTGCAGGGGTGATGCTTCGCTAGCGTTAACCATAAAAACACCATATACAGGTTCCCTTTCATTGTAGTGCCACAGGAGGTGACACCAATTTTGGGCCTGGCTGCATGTGAGAAACTTGATCTGGTAAAAAAGGTGCTCTCACTACAAGATTATACTGCACCTGGCTATGAGGCAGTCTTTCAGGAATATCAGGACCTGTTCCAGGGATTGGGTTGCTTGCAGGGTGAACATACAATCCGGATAAACAAGCAGGTCCCTCCAGTTATTCATCCGTGTAGAAAGGTGCCATTTGCACTCTGTGATAAACTCAAGGCTGAGCTTGCAAGGATGGAAGCTATGCACATAATACAAAAAGTAGAGGAGCCAACGGAATGGGTGAGCTCCTTAGTCATCATGAAAAAAAGCACCGGCCAGCTACGCGTATGCTTAGATCCCAGAGATCTCAACAAGGATATACAAAGAGAACATTTCAAACTACCAACCAGAGAAGAGATCATGGCTCAGTTTGCAAATGCTCAATATTTCAGTAAATTGGATGCATCCTCAGGGTTTTGGCAGCTAAAATTAACGAAGGAAAGCTCAAAATTATGCATATTTAATACTCCATTCGGAAGATACAGATTTTTACACTTACCCTTCAGTATAGCTTCAGTACCAGAGGTGTACCACAAAACCATACACATGATCTATGAACATATTAGTGGTGTGGACACCTCCATGGATGACATCATCATCTGGGGTTCAACAAAAGAGGAGCATGATCGTCGACTTCAGCAAGTGCTGGATGCAACTAGAGCTGCAAACCTCAAACGAAATAGGGAAAAATGTGTCTTAGGAGTTAGAGAACTGACTTTTGTAAGGGACATTATTTCTCATGAAGTCATAAAACCTGATAAGAGGAAGATTTCAGCCATTGAAATGATGCCACATCCCCAGTCAAAGAAATATGTCCAATGGTTCCTGGGAATGGTTCATTATCTTGGAAAATTCATACCCAATCTTTCTGCCAAAACAGCGGCGTTGAGACAACTGCTAGAGGAGAAAAATGAATGGTGTTGGGGTGCTGCTCAGAAGGAATCATGGGAAGGTTTAAAACAACACCTGAGACAAGTACCAGTATTGAAATTCTATGCACCAGGAAGGCTTATTAAGATTTCAGTGGCTGCATCACAATCTGATTTGGGTGCAGTGAGAGGGACAGACCTCATGGCTACAGAAGGGTGCTACTATTTGTAAGCCAGAGAGTGAGTGGGTGCGAGCCCGCCCACTGCTAGAGGCCCCTCCCCCAGTCTAAGGGGAGGAGCCACTGAGCCTGGTATACAACTAATTATGGGGGACAACTAATGAAAAAACAGGAGGGGGCGTGGAGGTCACAGGGTCAAATGAAGAAAACCAGAATGGGACACCGAGCAGAGAACCCTGGACAGCACACAGAAGGGTGCTGGAAGGCATATATATTAGCCCCAGGCTCAATAAATCCTTATTCCCTGGGTAATTCAGCCAGGGTTACTCCACGTCAGTTAGGTCACCTGAAGCCAATTAAGGAGCTTTCCACAGCAGTTAAAAGCCTCCATTTCAGGCAGACAGGGGCAGCTGGAAGGGAGTTGAGAGAAGGAGTGGAGTAGCGTAGAGCTGCTACAGAGATTGGTGCTATCGCTGTGGCCGCCACAATACCAGGTATGGGAGCTAGGGAGAAGTCACCCCCTCCCCCACCAGCCACACCACTGGCATAGCCAAAGAAAGCGCAGGACCCGCAGGGATAGAATAGGCCTCCCTTGCCACAGTGCAGTGATTTTAGAGAATCATGAAGATTGTTGGCAACCAGTGGCATACGCATCCAAATTACTGACTGACGCAGAAACTAGATATGCACAGATTGAGAAGGAGCTTTTAGGAATCTTGTTTTCTTGTGAGAGATTCAATCAGTATATTTATGGACAGACTGTGGAAGTTGAAACGGACCACAAGCCCCTGATTGCATTATTTAGCAAACCGCTAAATGACTGTACCTTAAGGATTCAAAGAATGATGATAAAGTTGCAGAAGTATAAATTGCTGGTAACCTACACACCTGATAAATTTATGTTTACAGTAGATGCACTTTCCAGAGCAGTGGCGCCCATGGTACCTGAGAAGATGCTGGAGACAGAGGTGCAAACCTATGTAGATGTGATTGTGAGATCGATTCCCATAGCTAACAGGAGACTGCAACAAATAAGAGAGGAAATGGAGAAAGATGAATCGTTGGGAATCCTTAAAGAAGTGATAATTAAAAGGTGGCCTGAAGTAATAATCAGTTGCTATCTAAGTATAAGTGACTACTGGAACTGCAGACATGAACTGACCGCGATAGATGGGGTGATTTTCAAGGGTGGTAAGGTCGTTATTCCACTGAGCCTCTGAAAAGAAATGCTACAGAAGATCCACAAGGGTCATTTAGGAATTGAGAAGTGCAAAGAACGAGCATGAGAGGTGCTGTATTGGCTGCGGCTCAATCACGACATCACTAATGTGGTAAGAAACTGCTTTTCATGCTTGAAATACAAGCCATGTCGACAGACAGAGTCATTGAGACCCCACCCTGTTCCACAAAGGCCTTGTGAGAAGGTAGGTGCTGATTTATTTACCTGGCAATCAAAGGATTACTTAATACTCACCAATTATTACTCTCTGTATCCAGAAATTTGCATACTACATGGTACTAATGGTAAGTCAGTGATCACTGGCATGAAAGGAATTTTTTCCAGGCATGGAATTCCAGATGAGGTCTTCAGCAATAATGGGCCACAATTTTCCAGTGCAGAGTTTAGGCAATTTGCCTCAGATTGGGATTTTCATCACGAAACCTCCAGTCCAAATTACCCCCAATCAAATGGACTTGTGGGAAGGTCTATACGACAGTAAAGAACCTGATGAAAAAGACTTTTGACAGTGGGGCGATATGTATAAAGCATTGCTGGTCTACAGAAGTACACCCCTGGAGAATGGCTTTTCTCCAGCTCAGCAGTTAATGGGAAGAAGGATCAGATCTAATTTACCTATTACTGATAACCAGCTGCAATCTCAGAACAATGCCACGATTCAGAAGGCAAATTAAAATAATATTTTTGCTTCCACTTCTGATTTTGACAGAAGGGCCCGTGATCTCCGATCTCATAACCCAGGTGATACAGTGTGTCTGAGAAATCACCTCTCTAATATTTGGGACCAAAAGGGTACCATTAAAGAACAGCTGCATCAACAGTCTTATGTGGTCCAGACAGACCAAGGGGACACATTTTGACATAATCGACAGGATCTATGAGTTATCCCAGAGAGTTCCAACACCATGAAAGTTGAGGTAGATTCCAGCATATCTCCTCTGACTGATTAGGTATCATCAACACATGGTGAAGAAACTGTCGGGGAATGAGAGAACTCAGACTCAAATGAAGGGCTGGTACTGAGATCTACTCAGGTAATCAAACGTCCGGAAAGACTTGTAGAGACTTGCTAAGATATGTGAGGAAAGTGGGTGGTAAAGACTCACTTGAGAATGATGTGGTAGTAACCAATCTTCGCTAGTTTGAGTTTATGGAATTGCATAATACATATGTTATTAGATAGCTGTTATGTGTTATTAGATGTTAGTGTATGCGTCATTAGATAGTTTTTTATATGCATCTAAGAGTTAACTTGTTTTCCTTAGGAGGGAAGATGTAGAGATATGCTTATAGAAGATTGTGATTTAGAGACACTCCCTAGCATGGGACATTGTTGAGTGAATTGGGAGATGTGCCCTACGTAAGATCTAACATGTTTGCTCCCAGCTGCACACCTGGGAATCACTCCTGTCTGTGTTATTAAAGTTATATTCCTTACTCATTCAATAATGTGGTCTTTAATGAACCCTCATGATCGTTACAGATATCACAGAGAAGACCTTCCGTCAGAGGTTCTGTGGGAAGAGGTACCCTCCAGGGGTCCAACCTCGCATCATCACCCAGAAACTGCAAGACCTGCGTTGGAGGTGGCTTAAGTCAGAAGCGCAAACTGGAGTGGAAGTATCTGAACTCATCCTGGTGGAACATTTTGTCAAGATCCTCCTGAAAGGGGGTAGGGGCTGAGTGCTCAGATATCAATCTGAGGCACTTACCGAATGCCAAGGCGAACTATCTGGCTGCCGAGACTGTCCTTGCTCCAGCACCCAAGCCTTGGCCGGACGTCAGGGGGACTCTTTGACCTAAGGAGAAGGCCAACAGACAGAGGGTGGATAGGAGGATCCCCAAGGAGTCACTGAGGAATCCTGCAGTGAGTGGCAGAGCCCAGTCATACTAGTCCCAAAGTCCAGACAGCAGTGTCCAGTTTTGCATAGACTTCCGAAAGGTCAATTCGATCTCCAAATTTGACACCTATTCCATGCCCTGTGTGGATGAACTCCCCGACCAGCTGTGCGAGGCACAGTATATCACCACATTAGATTTAACGAAGGGGTATTGGCAAATCCCACTCACACAGACTCGCAAGAAAAAACTGCCCTCGCCACTCTGTTCAGGCTCTACCCATTTCAAACCATGACCTTTGGGCTCCACGGGGCACTTGCGACGGTCCAGCGCATTCTGGACCAGATTGTACAGCCTCATAGCTTGTATGCAGCTGCCTATTTGGATGACTGTCTCATCTACAGCTGGGCCTGGAAGGAACATCTAGCTCAAGTTGTGGCCGTGCTCTGATCTCTATGGCAGGTTGGACTAACAGCAAACCCTGTAAAATATAAAATAGGGAAAGAAGAGACCACGTACCTGGGATACAGTTTGGGGAAAGGCCAGGTCAGATCCTTTATAGATAAAGCCCTGGTCCTCAAGACAACCCCACACCCGACTACCAAGAAACAGGTCAGGAGTTTTCTGGAGCTCACAGGCTACTACTGCTGGTTTGTACTGGTTGATGATTGCTGCCCCCCTGACTGATCTCATCACAAATTATAGCCCCAACAAAATCCACTGGCCTGAGGTCTGTGAAAAGGACTCCTATGCACAGAATTGGTCTATTCAGTGCAGACTTCTCCAAAGAATTCATTTTGCAGACAGATGCTTCAGATGTGAGGCTAGGCACCTTTTTGTCTCAGGAGATAAAGGAGGAGGGACATCCCATGCTCTGCCTGAGCAGCAAACCGTTCCCGTGGGAATGGGCCTACTCTGAAAGAGGGCCTAGCAGCAAAATGGGCCATAGATTTGCTCTGATACTATCTTCTGGGGAACCTGTTCAAGCTCGTCATTGACCATGGCCTGTTACGATGGCTAAACACCATGAAAGACAGCAATCCCTGCATCATGCGATGCTACCTGTCCCTTCAGCCCTACGCATTCCAAATCCAGCACTGAGCCGGCAAGGCAGACTTCTTCTCCAGGGAAGAGGGGGAGCAATCGGATGGACCCAGCTCCCCAAGCTCCATCTTGTGGGGGAGGTTGTGTGATGGGATGTACAAACCCCACACTGTGAAACCAAGGTTTAAGGGCTCATGCTAGGTCCAGCCAGCATTGCCCCGATGCACCTGCAACAAATGCTCCATCGGGTGGAGCATTTAAAAGAGAAAGGAGTGGCTCATTTGGGTGGCAGAGTTGGAAGGAGACAGAACTGCAACCCACAAAACTCCAGTAGTGCTGAGCAAAGCAGCCCTTGACTCTGGTATAGCTGCCCTGAAAAGGGGGCCCTCCCTGAGGGAAGGGAGGCCCCCCCCAGGATACCTAGAAAGAGGAATAGTGTTCCTCATCCTTACCCATCAGTTCCTCACCCTTACCCTCCCCACAACCTCCTTGCTAGTCACAGACTGTGGCGTGACCACTAGACCACGCTCCTCTCCCAGATGCCAATGGGGGGCGCCCGTACACCCTCAAAATATACTATGCTTTCTTAATTCTGATATGTAATATTTCCATTGTACAAAGAAATGCTTTAGTCTGACATGAACATTAGTCAATTCTATAAATAAGACTATATACAGAGATTAAAAAATCATAATACAAAATACATATCATATTAATTTTATTCCTCCTCATTTTTCCTGCACACATTATATACAATTTTTTTCTGTACAGTACATGGAAAACAATGTATGGGTTAGACGGTGCACTACTTCTTTTCTAGAGACATGGACCTGCTCACCTATGAAATAAATTTAGAAGTCTCAGCCCTTGCAAATGTGTCTGCATGACAAAAATACTTTCCAGTTTGTTACAAGTTCCCTGCGCTCAGTCAGACTCTGAGAACTGGGAGACTAAGTGTTGCTGTAGCCCAGCATTGAGATGTCTTGGCAATGCTGGGCAAGGTGGGGAAACTTACAAGGCACCAACTTGTGTGATATTTGACCAGCGCTATTAGCTGTTTACTTAGAGCCAAATTATCCCTGGCCTTTGAATGAGTGCACAGAAGGCAGTACACAAGGATCCTTCCTCCACCCTCATGCAAGGACTAGGGACAAATGCAGTCATGTTTGGGGGAATTTCAGGGACTGCACTCTCCATCAGGGGTAGGGACAGCCATGGCCCTGCTTGGTCTGCAGCGCTGACTGGGTGTAGACAGAGGAGCAGCATGCTGATGAGGCAGGGCTTACCCTGCTCCTTATCCCGTGCTCCTTGGAGCTCCAGGAGGTTTGTGCCTAGCCAGGCACCATCCCATTGAGGCAACATGACACAACATTGCTCTCAATGTGGGCAAATGCCACAATCTGGCCCTCAGTCCAGGAACCAAACTCACGCACATTGACAATGGGACAAAAACAATGTCTCAAATATTTCTAAACTCACAAAGGCACCTATCCTAGGACAGGATATATCAACAAATTATTCTGCCATTGTGGTCATAGACTAAATACAAGCCCTAACTGCAAATTGAGGGAAAGCTACCTTTCCAATTACAAATAGCACAATCTTCATTTTCTAGTAGTCAAAGAAAAGTTAAAGCTTGCCTATGCAAGTTCATAGTTCAAGTTCTAGAGGCTGTTGGTGCAATCTGAGACTTTATTGGAAATTATCTTTTAGGAACAATGTCTTTAGAATGACAAATGGCATGATCTTCAACTCCTAATCGATCAGTTCAAGTGTGACCTTTTGCAGTCCTGGATTAAAGGAGTCATAGGTCAATTTGGAGACTTCATTACAAATCTAGGGGAAATGACCTTTCCTTTTATACATGACAATTTCCTTTCAATTCTCAATAGTTTAGGAGGAGGCGTTTGTAGCTGTTTATTCAAATCTGCATAGATGCAGAATCCCCATATTATGTAGTAGGACAACCATGTCTGTACTTTTAAGAGGAATTCTAATAACATTGTATAAAACAGATCTTCTGTGTGAAGGTTTTGGTGCTCTCCTCTGCCTTACCTCACCCTGGACAATTGGCAATATCTAATCTCAGTCAAGGTTAATGTAGTGAGGCATGTTCCAAATACAAAGATTAGTCCATAATCAATTTTATTGTGTCAGCACATCATCCAAAGAGGATGCTAGTAATTTTCCAGACTTACCCCCACACATTGAGCTTACAACAAATGCTGCCATGTCAGTGAGGGGGCTACAGACATAAGAGATGAGTAAATAAAACATAGGCAGATTGATAAACAGTATTATAGGTGATTTTCAGCTAGGATTAGACTGTGTACCCTGCAAAGCCTTTCTCCTCCTGTCTTCCTCCTTATTTCCCCATGCTTATGAACATGCAAATACAGCAGGGAAATTTAGGAGATCTGTTACTAAGGAGACAGGAGTGATGACGTAGGTTATCTTATTGTTTGAAAGTCAGAGTGCCCTGTGTTGCAGTAAACTTTCTCTCAGGGGCTGATGAAAGTTTCAATAGTGTTTAGCTCTCTATGATACCTCTTAAATGCTGCACAGCACAAGAAATTTACTTGCTTCTAGAATAAGCCTATAGAGTAAGACAGCACTGAGTGGCAGGACAGACCAAAATCCATCTGTTCTAGTGTAAATTGAGTAAAGGTAGAAGGATCTCATCTCTTCTCCCATGAAGGAGGAATTGGGCTAGAGGGCATGTGATTGAAAGCAAGAGATACAGTGTGGTCAGGGGAAAGCACATGTGTGACTTAAGAGGAATTAACCAGCAATCTATAATTATATGTAATTAAAAGGAGGGACTCAAAAGGGTGTAATGGCTCTGCAAAACAGAGGACTACAACTCCCATCAGCCCCCTGTATATCCCTCTCCTCCTGGCTAAAGAGGGATTACATTTCTCATCAGCCTCCTCCCCATTGCACCGGGAGGAAGTAGCCTGGTCAGGCTCTGTTTAGGGAGTGGGAAGTACACAGCTACAGGGATTTGGAGAGAAGCCCCACGACTGTGGGCAGGGCTGCATATGGAACAGGCTGTGACTGGGAGATGTTACAACTGGGTGCAGGTCTGGGTGGGGCTGGAAGGGGCAACAAGGCAGGAAGCCAGTGCAGAGGAGCTCCAGTGAGAGACTAACTGAGCCCGACTCGGAAACTCACAAATGTTTATTTGTTTGCATAGAGACTGGACTGGAGAGGGCGATGCAAGCGCTAGGCTTGATGGGCCCTGACTCTTGATTGGACTGCCCCAGGGATTCACATTGCTCACTTAGAACAGTAACTGTGTAAGCCTCTGTACTTAAGATGTTTGCAACCTTTCCCTTTTCCTGTCTGCCTAGTAAAAACTTTCTCTTAGCCATGTATCTGAGAGATTATTGGGAGGGGACTCACCAGGGCTAGTGCCTACAAGGACTAGATGCTGAAGCACCTGTAGAGCTTACCTCGAAGATGCAGTACACCAGGCATGCTACTGGCACCCTAGGGGCATGGGGTACAGAGTAACCCCACCAATTACAAGGGTAAGTTTACAATAGTCCTTAATTGCCTGCTGGAGCCTAGATACACAGCATATATTACATAGTACCTAAGAGGACCTGCTATTTGGCACCCAGCCTTGTTTCTATATTTTCCTTCCTCTGTGGTTTAAAATCATCCCCTCTTCATCTTTCTTTAATATGGAATTTTTTTTTATTTCCATGGACTAGAACCAAAACCATTGATCAGGACACCCATCAACTGTGGGAGGGTTCATAATCAGAATCTGGGTTTGAACTTTGTAGCTAAGCCCATTCTCCATAATAGAATGAGCCAAAGTCTCCGATAAGAACTTCTCTGTATGTGAACTTAGTTTGGGGGGTGGCCCTAGGCATGTACTGAAAGGATAGGTTTCTGAATCACAGAGGTCACCGAAGCACAGGATTCTGTGTTTTCATACCATAAGCCTATAGCTATATATGCCTATAGGGCATACTATATGCCTACGGCCAGTGTGTGTGTTGGTGTTGGTGTTGCAGTGATTTCCCAAAAGACTAGAGGAACAAAAAAAGAGAAGTAAAAAGAAATAGCAAAATTTCATTCTCTGTGGGATATACTCAGGTAATACAAACAGAGGAAACAAGGAATCATATGCTATTTCTAAACAGCCAGTATGACGTGTATTCATAAAGGGTGAAAATTAAATTAGCAACATCCTTCTCTCAAATGAATTCTTACACTTCTAGTAGGCTTTTTAGATAAACACAACAGAACTCAATCTATGTTGTTTATTGAAGACAAGGTTAAGAGGTGACTTGATCAGGGTCTATAAGTACCTACAAGGAAGAAGCTAGCAGATCACTAGAATCATCTTTAATTTAGCAGACAAAATGCATAACAAGATCCAATGTCTGTAAATTAAAGCTTGACAAATTCGGACTTGAAATAAAGTGCATAATTTAAAAGAGGACGGTTAACCATTGGAACAAGCTACAAATATTTCCATCTCTTGAAATCAAGATTAGAAATCTTTCTACAAGATATGCTTTAGTTCAACCATAAGATATTGAACTATTGATGCAGGAATTACTGGCTGAAATTCTATGGATTGTATGATGCAGAATGTCCTGCTAACATGGAGACCATCCAAACTGTATGGCCCCTGCACCCCACAAGTTGTAGACCAGTATTTCACAAAAACAAAACCCTCTGACTTACTCAGGGGAGTGTTCTCCATGTGCTATACTAAAAGATGGAGACAAAGATTCCCTTGGCTTTAAAATCTATGTATATTCCCAATCCCTGAACATATCCAGCTACTTTGCCTCCCAGAGTGGCTGGACTCCAAGTGACAGCCCATGCAGATTCTAAGGGTTTTCAGGCATTTGGGGACAAGTTAAGACAAACCTTCAGAAGTGTACATGACAACTTAGATGTGCATATACCCCATCGTGTTCAAGCACACTGGAGTTTCTGCAGGGATAAGCCCTGATTTGCATGCCCACCTCTGGGGATTTGAGTGCCCAAAAATGTGCATATATTTTGCTGGCCCCACTTTTGAAGATATAACCCAAAATCAGTTGTGAGAGAGAGACACTGATGCTTAATCCTCTGTTTAACACAGCTGCTTGCTAGAATTTGATTGGGTTACACCCCAAGTTTGCTTTTTCTATCTAATATACCTGAAGAATGTAGATCTTGTCAATAAATTACATTAATACAATTTTCTATGTCAACTCATTTCTCTCCCAACAATGAAACAACCTATTCCTGGAGTCAAACTGAAGCAGTTATGCTCTCAGTTACACCAGTGTAAATCTAGAATAGGTCCACTGAAGTCCATGAGCCTGATTCACGGTTGTTCTGCCTCTTGTGTAACCATTTAGACCCATGTGAAGTAGATGTGAAATGCTACTGTGTCACATTGGTAATGTTTTACACGCACTTTGCACTGGTGTAAGTGACTACGCAGCTGCAAGGCAATGGTGAAATGGGCCCAATGGAATCACTCCAAATTTACAGTGGGGTAATAGAAATCAGCATCTGACCCCAAACCTTATCTGGGCACTTGTAAACTGTGATACGAGGTTATGATTCAAACATCACATAATTCGGAGAAATGTGTGAACATCACAACAGAGCAAAATTCAAACACCACATAGTAACATCACAGTACATGCAAGAATTATAGCCAGAGTAAAATACAGACAATAAAGAACATTTTAATACGTCTCCCAAATGGAAAATGTCAGTTAGGCTGCTATCTAGATATTCTTTTTATAATCACCAGATATAACCTGCAACATGCTCATACTCACCAAGAGTTACAGTGACGGACTGGAGACACCATTCGAAATGCCAGCATTCCCCCAGCCACAGGTGCTGCTAGCTATTTCAACCCTGAGTCTGAGTGGGTGAAACTTAATACCTTGTAAACCACACAGACATAGGGTGATAATGTTAAAATATGGTAGCTCTGCAAACTAAACCCCACAGCTCTGAGCAGTACTATTTACTGCATTAAGATATCAGTGTAGCGCACAGAGAACATTGAGGAATACTCACCTGTGTATGGCAGAGGCTTGTGGTTTTGTGGATAATTGGTCTGCCACCTTTTATGGAGAACAGGCGCTGTACAGTTTGGATAACCTCCCTTTCAGTAGAAGTGGAACCAAACTCCCAGGGACAGGCCGGGTAGGCCACCATGTGGGCTTGGGAGAAAACTGCAGAGAGGAGCCAGCCAGAGACTTTAGTCATCAGTGGCAGAAGCAGCCAAAGCAGGGACCTTTGGACGTTGATAATTTTCTACAGTTTTAATTGGACTTTCTGTGAGTTGTGCTGATTGGCCGTTTGCTGATCAGGGACAAAAGGAATCATAACAATGGCATTAGTCCATGGTAGAATTGTCAATAATGAAATAGAAAAGGCAGACATTTTTCAATAAATATTTTTGTTCTGTATTTGGGAAAAAGCTAGATGATGTAATCCTCTCATGGGATGATGAAATACTTGCCATTCCCAATGTAACCCAGGAAGATGTTAAGCAGCATCTAATAAAGTTACACATTTTTACCAGGACTGAACAGCTTGCACCCTGAGAGAAGTGGAGGGCCTGGTAGATAATCAGCTGGACATGAGCTGCCCCTGTGATGCTGTGGCCAAAAAGACTAATCTGATCCTTCGATGTATAAACAGAAGAACATCAAGAAGGAGAACAGAGGTCCTATTGCAGTGGAACCTCAAAGATGCGACCATCTCGGGAATGGAGGTTGTTCGTAACTCTGAACAAATCATTATGGTACAGTACCCTGCAGTCAGTGTCTTCCAGCTGAGGCTGGGAGCGATCTCTGCAAAGGTGGCACCTGGCAGCACTGCCTGGTTTGCAACCAGATCTCTGCCCTATTCCTATTTTTTGCCTTTAGACTGAACTGGGGGGCGGGGTCTGCCCTGCACCCTTGGCACTTCAAGCCCTGGCCCTCAGCCACCTCTCCTCAGGGCTTGCCCTGCTCTGTGCACTGCTTGCCACACTCCAGAGGCAGCACATGGCAGGGGGTTGGTGCCAGCTGCCTGCCAGCATCCCTCCCTCCCCTGCTGCTGGCACTCCCAGAGGTGCTGGCAGGATCCAGGAGTGCAGCCACGGGCAAAGCTCGGGCCACCTTAGTGCACAGGCTGTGGCCCTTTAAAACTCCTCCAGAGCGCAGCTGACTCCCACTCCCACAGAGTGCCACTGCCAGGGGAGCGCTGCCGCCTCACTTCTGGGTGTTTGCACCAGAGGCATCTGGAGAAATGGGGGGCACGTGCCCCTCCACTAGCCACAGCTGTGTGTTGTCTCAGGGGGGATGAGCATGCTCCAGGGTGCAGCATCTCCTAGGCTGCCTGCAGCACACAGCGTCCGCCTGTCTGTCCCCTCTGGCCATGTCCGGACCCGGAGCTCACAGCCAGAGCAGGAGGCTGCCCTGTAAGTCCTGTCTCTGGGGGGAGAGCTGGTGAGCGGTGGAAATTTGTCTCATGGGCCCCTTCCCAGCTAGAGTGGATGGGATCACCCCTGCCCCTGACTAACTGGAAGCAGGTGTTGAGGCACGTGTGCCTGACCGGGCAGCCACAGGAGGCAGGGTGGGGAGGAGCCCTCTCCCCCTCCCATGCAATCTCTGCTATGGAGCTCTAATGCCCTCGCAGCAGTGATTGTCTGGCTTGGACAGCACCCACTGATTCACCCTCCCCACCCTTCAAGTATTATATATCATGGGCACTGGCACATGTCTCCCATGATGAACACACTGGCTCTCTCTCTCATACACACTTCCCGTCTGTTTCACACAACTTTCACTTACACACACTTGCTCATTCTCATACACATGCACACCCACTCAGCCACACCTGTATAGACCAATGTGTTAACAGAAAAAACTCTTTATTTCAATACATAGATTGGGCTACTTTTGGGCTAGTTTTTTAAGTGACTTACAATGATGTTAAGAGATGTACAGGTAGCATGTTATATATTGTGTGGATGCGGCCCACATAACAGAGAGCTGCATATACAGCCCACAATGGTAAATAGGTTGAGAACCACTGGCTCATAAGTTCCTACATGGGGAAGAGAAAATCTGACAATAGAGGGCTCTTCGGTCTAGCAGAGAAAGGTATAACCAGATCCAGTGGCTAGAAGTTGAAGCTAGACAAATTTAGACTAGAAATAAAGTCAGGGTAATTAACCATGGGAACAATTTATGAAGCATTGTACTGGACTCTCCATCTCTGGAAATGTTTGTAACTAAGGTTAGGTTTAAAAAAAAAAAATGCTCTAGTTCAACAGGAATTAATTTAGGGAAGTCGTGTGGCCTGTGTTATACAGAAAGTCAGATTAGATGATCACAGTGGCCCCTTCTGGCTTCATAATCTATTAAATCTATTTAAAGTGGAGAAAACGGAGTTACATTTTACCATAAATTAAATGTTTCAACATCTTTTAACTGTGAGAGTGCCTTTGGAAAATACCTATAAATCATCTGTACATAAATCCTTATTCATGCTTTATTCATTTCCTGTCTTCCTTATTTTAGTTTCTGTTTTCTGATCTCCTACACAAACCTATTCTCTGAATTTTAGAAGACACAGATTGTCACTGCCAAAGCATTCTGCAGAAGTCTACTCTACTAGTACATTCCAGAAACCAAAACCATGGCCCTGATACTGCAAACATTTACATATGCACATAGTTTTATTTACATAAGTAGCCCCACCAAAGTCAATGGAACTAGTCTTACGAGTAAACGTAGATGCATTATACAGGATCAGTGCTTAGGTCATCCTCACCTTTTAACTTAAAAAACTCGCTCTCCATTTCTTAATCTAGTTCAAAACTACTGCCATCACATGGCCTTCCTTTGCAGTTTTTCCCTTTGGTGTTATCTACCCTGAAGAGCTAACTTTTAAAGCCACCAGTTTCTCTTTCAGAAGACAACTTAGGCTGGGCTTTATGAATGAGTCCTATGGCGTGTTTGGATCATTTCCTGTCAGAAGTATTACTGAAACCTTGCGACCATGGCTTTCTCCAGGAGGTAGCTCTCTCTGTATGTCAGAATTGGGTTGCCCATCTTTAGGGTTTTATTTTTGATTGTCATTTACTTTTTGAACAATTATGGCTCTGTTTTTAGATGGAAAAAAATCACTTTTATTGGTAAAACAAAATCTGACGAAGTGCGTTTCTGCCCACGAAAGCTCATGCCCAAATACATTTGTTAGTCTTTAAGGTGTCACAGGTTTCTCGTTTTGCTAAAAACAGACTGACACAGCTACCCCTCTGGAACGTTTATTGGTGTTTTTTAAAAACTGCTTTCCAGTAATGGTGTAAAAATTGGCCTCCTATGAAGCCCCATGCTGTCAAGGATAAGCTCCCAGCAAGCATGAAGGATTACTGGAACCTGCCAAACAACCCCCACAAAAAGTTTTCAATTCAGCAAATATTGTACATTTTGAGTATTTTGGGTGTGTATTTTATAATGGTCCAGGCCTCTGTTCTATGGAGAAATAACTGGGAAAAGTCATAGAAATTGTTTCTTAGGTAGCTGAAGGGAAAAGAAAGTGTTAGATCTTTCATAGAACTCTTTGCTTTTTCCTTGCTGCTCATCTTGTCTTTTTGTTCATCTGGTTTTTAAATTTAGGAATTGATATTCGTATTGTGCTTTTATAATGAAATATTGAATGGCATCCTGAGTGCCTGGGTGTGAAACGGTGCTTAATACATACAATTACTGATTTTATATAAACAACCTTTTGCTGGAATTACTGATTCTTCAAGTACATGTTAAGACTATAGATCAAAGGTTTGATTCCATTCTCACTTAACAGCCATATAAATCAGGAGTGACGCCACTGAAATCAGCAGAGTCACAACAGTGTAAAACCAGCATCCCCTATGCAAGCTCTGACTCAGGCCCATAATCTTATATGCATTCGGAGAGTCTTGAGCTAGTATAAAACTCAGGATTATTTTAGCTAAATCCTCAAAAACGGGAGAGCTTTTGGTTTCTATTTAGTTTAGGATTATCTCCTCCTGCAAAGCAGGGGATATGGTTTTGTATAGTAAATATGGTATTGCTAATTTACTAGCAATAAGACCACCCTTCAAGTCTAGGGAAGGTTTGAATGAAGTGTTCACTTTTAATTTTAAGGGAGAGGCAAAAACAAACGTGGACCCAAACAGACACTCTGTAACGTCAAGGAATCCCATTACTTGTCCATGTAGGCAGCATACTAATCAATCTCAGGGAGCACTGCCAAGTCTCATTTTCCAGGTCATCTATCTCACTAGTCACCACAGAACAATATATAACTCACTTCCATTGGATGTTCTTCTGTCTGCAGCCCCTCTGCTTAAGACTTAAGCCAAAAACCTCAAAAGATTTTGCAAAATCAGATTAATCTCTTTGAAGAGTTATCCACATTTGCATTGTCATAGCTTACCATGAACTCATACCTTACCCCATAAATTTAATATCTTACTCTTACTGTAATGTCTGCAAGACACCATTGGGAAGGATCCCACTTAAACAAGATTGTTGGGCTTAATATCTGGGGCTATCCTGTTAAATATCTTTAAGAAACAAATCCATCCAGGTAAAGGAAAGAGTTATTCAGCTTTGTTAGTAAAACAGCAGAATAAAGACAACGGACTTCAAGAAGGCAGACTTCAGCAAACTCAGAGAATTGGTAGATAAGATCCTGTGGGAAGCAAGTCTAAGGGGAAAAAGAGCTCAAGAGAGTTGATGTTTTTTAAAGACACATTATTGAGGGCACAAGAGCAAACTAACTCAATATGGTAAGAGACCACCCTGGCTTAACCAAATCACCAATGACCTGAAACCCAAAAGAGAGTCATACAAAAAGTGGAAATTAGGTTAAAATATAAAGGATGAATATAAAAAACACAAGCATGTAGGAACAAAATTAGAATGGCCAAGCCACAAAATGAGATTAAGCTAACTAGGGACATAAAGGGTAACGAGAAAACATTTTACAAATACATTAGAAGCAAGAGAAAGACCAACAATATAGTCGGCCCATTACTCAATGGAGGACAGAAAGACAGTAACAGAAAATACAGCAATGGCCGAATGTTGAATGCCTTTTTTGTTTCAGTTTTTACCCAAAAGGTTAGCAGTGATCGGATGACTAACATACTGAACATCAATGTAAGTGGGGTATGATCTGAGGCTAAAATAGGGAAAGAGCAAGTTAAGAATTACTTAGACAAGTTTGATGTCTTCAAATAGGCAGGACCTGACAAAATCCATCCTAGAATATTTAAGGAATAGGCTGAAGAGATCTCTGTGCCATTAGCAATTAACTTTGAGAACTAGTGGAGGACGGGCGAGATCCCAGAGGACTGGAAAAGGGCAAATATAGTACCTATTCATAAAAAGGGGAATAAGGACAATCCAGGGAATTACAAAACCAGTCAACTTAACTTCAGTACCTGAAAAAATATTGAAGCAAATAATCAAACAATCATTTTTAAGCAGTTAGAAGATAATAAGGAAATAAGTAACAGTCAACATGGTTTTGTCAAGAACAAATGTCAAAACCAACCTAATATCCTTCTTTAACAAGCCTTGTGGATAGGGGAAGTAGTACATGTAATAGATCTCGACTTTAGTAAGGCTTTTAATACGGTCTCACATGATCATCTTATAAGCAAACTAGGGAAATATAGCCTAGACGAACCTACTATAAAGGTGAGTGCACAACTGGTTGTAAAATCATATTCAGAGTGTAATTACCAATGGTTCACAGTCAGGCTGGAAGGGTGCATCAAGAGGGGTCCCGCAGGGATCTATCCTGGGTCCAGTTCTATTCTGCATCTTCATAAATTATTTGGATAATGGCACAATGAGTACACTTACAAAGTTTGCAGATAATACCAAGTTGGGAGGGGTTGCGAACACTTTGGCGGACAGTATAAGAATTCAAAACGATCTTGATAAACTGGAGAAATGGTCTGAAATAAATAGGATGAAAGTTAATTAGGAAAATGCTAAGTAGTACACTTTGGGAGGAATAATCAGGTGCACAAATACAAAATGGAGAATGACTGCCTGGGAAGAAGTGCTGCAGAAAAGGATCCAGGGATTATAATGAATCACGGACTAAGTATGAGTCAACAATGTAAAAAAAAAAAAAAGGCAAACAATTCTGAGATGCATTAGCAGGAGTGTTGTGAGCAAGACACAGGTATTGATTCTTCCACTCTACTCAACACTGATAAGGCTTCTGCTGGAGTACTGTATCCAGTTCGGGAACACACTTCAGGAAAGATGTGAACAAATTGGAGAAAGTCCAGACAAGAGCAACAAAGGTAATTAAAGGATTAGAAAAGTGGTTCTCAACCAGAGTGTACAAATGACTTGTTTATGCAGCTCTATATACCATACACTGAAATGTAAGTACAATGCTTATATTCCAGTTGATGTATTTTATAATGATAGGGCAAAAATGAGAAAGTAAGCAATTTTTCAGTAATAGTGTGCTGTGACATTTTTGTATTTTTATGTCTGATTTTGTAAGCAAGTAGTTTTTAAATGAAGTGAAACTTGGGGAATTCAAGACAAATCAAACTCCTGAAAGGCGTACAGGAGTCAGGAAAGGTTGAGAACCACTGATGTAGGAAACATGACCTACAAGAAAAGATTGAAAAAAATGGGTTTGTTTAGTCTGGAGAAGAGAGGACTCAGAGGGGACATAACAGTCTTCAAGTATGTAAAAGGTTGTTACAAAGGGGAAGGTGATAGATTTTTCTCCCTATCTACTGAGGACAGTTCAAGTAGTAATGGGCTCAAATTGCAGGAAGGGAGACATTAAGTGAGACAACAGAAAAAACTTGCTAACTGTAAATGTAGCTGAGCACTGGAACAAGTTACCTAGGGAGGTTGTTTAGGGGCAATGCCAGCTTTGTCCCGGTGAGAGGGCTGAGGTGGGCTAGACAGAAAATTGGGGGTAGGGGACTGCACTATACATCTTGTGGGCGCACACATGGAAACACTCACACTCCCCTGCCCCGATGCAGGGCCCCAGAGGAATATGAGGGGTCTGGTCCCTCAGTGCCTCTTTGAAGGAAGGGCCTTGGAGCCGCCCTGGGCTCCAGACCTGCCTCTCGAGTCCAGCCTTGCATACCTCACACCGCCCACGACAGCTTGGCTCAGCACCTGGTGAGCCTGCTGCTAGCAACCCACAGGTAGCCATGGTGGCCATCTGAGCATTGCAGCAGCAATGTCTCCTGGGCTCTCAACTCAGCCGCAGGCCCCATCCCTGTGCCACCCCTGTGGTGTGCCATGCCCTGCACCAGGCTGTGTGTCACTGCTCCGCCTTATACCAGTCCCCTCCTCACATGATGCCCGCCCATCTGGGACTCCTTCCCCGCCCATCTGGGACTCCTTCCCCGCCCATTCCTTGTGTTTGGGGTTCTTCGCCCCTTGTCCACATCTCCCATTCCCCTTCCCCCATTGGTGATCCTCCTCCCCATTGATGTTCCTCTTGCCCTGTCTGTGATCCCCTCTCCCCATGCACACTCCCTGCCTGTCTCTCTACCTGCACACTCCCTCCCCCTCGTTTGTCATTTCCATACTCCCCACTCTTTCCCCATGCTCGATATGCCCCCCCCCATACTTCTGTGCTGCTGCTGGCAGCAAAACTGCCTTCAGAGCTGGACACCTGGCTGTCAGCCGCCGCTCTTCCTTCAGAGCTGGGTGGCTGGAGGGCAGTAGCTGCTGGCCAGACACCCAGCTCTGAAGGCAGCGCTGCCTTTAGCCGCAGTGCAGAAGTAAGGGTGGCAATGCCTTACTTCTGTGTAACATTTGACTTTTGCACTGGGACAGGTGGCTACAGGGGAGCTAAGGCAAATTTTCGGGTGGTGATAGCCCCTGCAAATCCCTCCTCAGCACTGCCCCTGTGGTTGTGGAATCTCAGTCATTGGAGTATTTTAAGAAAAGATTAGACAAACACCTGTCAGGGATGGTTTAGATCAGCAGGTCCCAAACTCTACCATGTTGCACACCACCAACATAAAACGCAGCCACCTGTAGTACCACCACCAATTTTTAATAAACAGACTATGTATGAAAACCGTCTTAAAACCTAAGTGTTGTTAAAACACATTGTATCAACAACATAGAATGTATGTATATAAAAAGCTGTAGTCTTGCAAAATATTAATAACTGCATGATAAACTTAACCCATCTGAGATGGCGGAACGAAGCAATTTTTAAAAAGGATTCTGCAGGGTCTCTCTTCACTGACGGTGGCAAATTCACCGCCGTCAGATTGATTCTTTGGGATCGACTGAGCAGAAGTGGAGATCTGTTCAATCAATCCGGAAATTGACTTAATAAATCCACCTCCGGAAAAAGAATAATGCTGCGTTGATGGGAGGGTATTTCCCGTTGGCACAGCATAGTGGGGATGCTGTGCTCATTAGAATTTAGGAAGTCGACGGGAGATACGCAAGCTACATAGAGCTTGTGTATCTCCCATCGACTGCTGCTGAATTTTGTGGTAAGTATTAGTCGGTGGATGTGTACCATTGGGTGGTGGCCTGCGTACCACTGTGGTACATGTACCACGGTTTGGGAACAGCTGGCTTAGATAATACTTAGTCCTGCCTCAGTGCAGGGGACTGGACCACCTATTGGAGTCCCTTACAGTCCTACCTTTCTATGATTCTATAATTTTCTATAATGCTGACTTTACAGTACTTTCTGCCACTCCCAGTGACTCTCCTCAACTCTATGCTAGACACAAGGCAAAATCAATTCAGGGACAAGGAACTGTCAGGACGGGTATATTGAAAAGAAGACCTTGTAATTTCAAAGTCTACGTGTAACAATCGTGTTTTCAAGAAATTTACTAGGAATGCTCAGGGCTAGATTTCCTAGATGATTAAATGTACCCAGACCCACATCAGTACTGGAAAATAAAGCAAACCAAATCTTGGGAAAGTGATTTGTAAATAGCTGTTTGAATGTCTAAGCAAATTAATGTTTTCTACCATCTCTGGCTGGCCAGGAGACTATGATTACCTGGTCATGGTTATACATGCCTCTCGGCTAGATTACAGGAATGCAATATACCTGGGCATGAAGCCTTCAGTGTTTAGGAAACTCCAACTAGTACAGAACAGCACAGTGAGTCTCCTCAGCAACACAGACTACCACAAGCATATCAGATGTGCCCTCCACTCTCTAAACTGGCTTCCCACTTGGTCCTTATCTTCAAGGTGCTCAGTAACCTGGGTTCAGAATAGCCAAAAGACCATCTAAAGCTCTGGGATAAGGACTGTGGTTAACAATTCCCCTCCTCTGGCACAATGGAACTTTCTATACTAAGGGTATGCAGGAGACAGAGCTTTTGGGTGGGGCTGGTCCAAGACTGCGGAATGAACTCCCCCAAGAACTAAGGAGCATCACAAACCTCATCATCTTATGCTTCTTCCACCTACTCTCTCTAACATACATGTACCAGTGCGTATGTTAAAAATAATTAAAGCAACTACCTCCCCCCAACAAAACAAAACACTCCACGGCATACACAGTTCTCCCTTTGGGGAGAAGATGAGAGAACAAACCACACATTAATCCCATTGCTTAATGCACTATAGGAAAGCACTTGGATGTTATGATGATGAGGGTAATATAAGAACCTTAAAGAATTCAGATTTGACTGTGTTCATAATCCTTTCACATTTGCTTTCTGCAAACATCTGAGTATCCGATACTTAAATTCGCACAATATTCTGATACCTTGAATTATCACCACAAGCTAATTTTAAGATCTAATATTTGTGGATAGCAAATATCACATTGTGTGTTGGAGTGAAAAATTCACAGTTTGCACCGAGTTGGTTCGATACATAACTAAACAATGTGCATTGCAAATTTTATATTCCAATACATAATTCAAAATTTGTGCTGTATTAGTTAAAAAAAGTCATATGACATTGCTTATGTTCACTGATTAGATTGCTTTAAGTAACCAACACTGCAGGAACTGTGAATTGCAACTATTACAGCTTGTAGGAAGGTGCAGTAGCCTTCCTCGGAGCCTGGACCTGAGGAAGGGCCGCGACAACAAGGGCAGACAGTGATAGGGCCAGCAGTCCAGTCCTCCCGGCAACAAGGAAACCGGGCAGTGATAGGTCCGGCAGACCAGCCAGTCCGGCAACAGAGAGGCGGAACTTCCGCTGGGACAGGAAGTACAAAAGGCAGGCCCTGCAGTTCATTAAGAGACAGGCTCCCGCTGGAGGCAGACCTGCCGTCCTGCCAGCAGCCATGTAGGCTTGAACCCCGCCGGGCCACGGCTCTGAGCGAACGCCTCCCTGAGCAGAGGCGCCAGGAATGGCCCAACCTACCAGGCCCCAGTGACTAGGCCGGGCCCCCCAAGCCCCAAGGATTGGACCGGGCCCCAGTGACTGGGCCCAGCCCCTTGAAACCCGGGGTCGGAGATACCCTCGGAGGCTGGCCCTGACCTATAGGAGCTGCCAGACGCCGAACCCCCTGAGCTCTGTGACCTGGAGGAGTTGCCCTCAGCCGAGGGAACCCTGCGACCTGGAGGAGCTGTTGCGGCAGGAGCCCTGTTGACTCAGTGGCAAACGTCCTTGCCCCTGCTAGGGCCCTGGACTGGGACGCAGTGGAGACTGGTGGGCCTGCATCCCCCTTCCCTAGCCACCCTGGGAGAATGTGCTCTTCCCAGCCGCTACAGACTGCGGATCCACTGCCTGCCTCGCCCTACCTGAGCGTCTGAGGCAACAGACTGCTTGCTGGGCCCACCCTGCCTGAGGGCCGGGGCTAAGGCTTGTGCATGGACAACCACCTTCCCATTTTAGGAAGGTGTGGTGGCCTTCCTTGGAGCCTGGGCCCGAGGAAGGGCTGCAGCAACCAGGCCGGAAAGGACCACCGGCCTACACAGCTAAATAATATAGCTGCAATTTGCAAAGGCAGTTCAGTTCCTGCTGTGCTGCTTTGTTACATAAGCCACCCAGTCAGAATTGATATTGCACAACTTATTTATTTACTGTAACTGATCAACACAGCATTAATCACAAATATTTAAAGTTTGCAAATGAGCTGCAGACAAATTGTTCCCTTGAGTAATTTAGAATTTCTGGTAAATATATTGGATAATTTCATCTTTCTACAATCTGCCAATAGAAAAAGATACAAATAAAAAAAAGTATTAGTTTTGAATTATTTGCTCAGCTGTATTCATACAGAATAAATGGATGTGGCATTCATAATAGAGCTTGTTGAAAAATGTGAAAAAATCCACAAAATTAGGTTTTTTTTTTTCCATACTTTTCCATTGCAAAACCTTGACTAATAGTTTCTAGACAGTTTTAGTGTATTATAGTGAAGGTGATAGACTGATAACACAGGGTAGGCTAGAGCCAGGCATAGTGCAAGCAGGTGCTGATCAAGGCCTTGGTCCTGCAATGAAATCTGCTCTGCACTCAGAGTCCCACTGAAGTCCTGGGCTGGGGGTCTGCCTGTGAAAAGTACAATGTAAGATCAGTGCTCAAAGTTGAGCACTTGCATCTCTACCAGTGACCAACTCCCTCTGGTATTCCAAGGCTGTGCCTCTTCAGAGCTGTCAATCAACTGAGCAGTAATCCAATCATATTACTTCGGCATGTTCAATTTCTGCATGGTATCTAATATATTACAACAATGTTAACCTAGGCACATGAAATTCACAACTCTGCTGCTCTTCATGTTGAGCTGCATTCTTTCAGATAATAATATTAATAGAGTCGCTCAAGTGAATTATAGTTTCTGAGGTGGTTATTCCTCATGTACAGTAATATAGCCAGCAGCCTGTTGAATGATTTCGTTTTGTATTCATCTCAAGTCTTTAGGCACAAGTAGTCCTAGTCTGATCTTATGACGGTGTAGTGCCTCAGCACAGTTATATTTAGATGAAAGCAGAAAGGTTCCCATTCCCAGGTGCATGCAGCATGTCAAAGATAGATATTTTTCTTTTAGATGAGTTGAATCATCACTGTAGCTTGTAGCACTATAGTTAAGTTTGCCTACAATTTTATTATGATACACTATTTTAAAGATTGAAATCTCAGCCACAAACATGCAGTCAATAGAGACAAACCAAACAAATGCTTAATCCAAAAACACATTTTTCCCTTATGTAATTAAAAAACAATCTGGATATTTTAACTTTAAAGAGAGAAAATGAGCCATAAGAGCTGGAGTCTGCAATGATGCAAGTGGAATAAAATTGCCAATTTTTTTGCCTCAATAATTGTTCAGGACAAATCCACAATTAGATTAAACACAGTTGTGACAATCAAAAATGAAGGAGGCTAAAAGCTGGTAGCAACTGAGAATTTTCAGACATTGGACTAGATGACTGGGTTTGACTTTACGCTACAAGCTTCCATGCCTCACCCTGAGAGTGGGAGAAATAAGCCAGAGGCAGAAAAACAAACCCTTCTTTTGGCTGCAGTTCCCCCTCTCCTCCTGCCCATGCATATTGATGCCCTATTCTTCCCAGTCCCTGAGCAGTGCTTCCCACACCCACTCACCACTCCATCCCAAATACAGTTCTCTTTCCCGGCAGACACTGCAGCAGCGACCCAGCTCAGCAACTGACTGGGACTGAGCTTGGTTTGCCTGGTCTGATACTTGGCCAACCAGAGCACGTTGAGCTCCAATCAGTGCCCTCAGCCTGGAGACCCATCTCGATGCCACATCTTTCTGATGGAAGTGGGGAGAAAACCAACCTGCTACTGGGCACCTTCTTTGTGGGAATGGGGAGAAGGAACCCACTGCAGTGAATGGCTGGGAGGAAGAAGCAAGTGTGTGTATTTGGGAAGTAAGGGAAATAAATGAACATAAATGGGTGTTCATCACCACCACCCGGGGCAGATCACATGATAGAAAATTGTCACAGAACAACATATTAGTCCATGAGGAAAGGAAGGTACTGGAGAGGTCAGAGTGGTTTTTATTAAACCGGTTCGGAGGCTAAGCTTAGGATCTCTGCCAAGTTGATTTTTTTTTTTCCACCACGGTATGGACAGAGATGAATTAGATTCAGAATTTAAAATAGGCCTGAACAAGAACCCCAGCCAGATCCAAAGACCTCCACCTTTGGAAAGGTTTAGATCTGACCTTTATTAGCCCACTCAACTAACACAAATGCTGTTTAGTTCTGGGTGTGAAAATATTTGCAAAAAGCGGTCTTCTTGCATGGTGTAAAAACAAACCTGGGTGACAGAACCATGTCATTAATTTGGACTAAGTGTGATTTTTTTTTTTCAGGGACCTTGCCAGACCTGCAGCAGTTTTCCACAGCTCTAGTAAGTGATTGCACTAAAATACCAAAGTGAGGAAATTAAAAAAGACCATTAGGATTCTTCTCCATCCTTCTCTCACTGTTGTATATAGTTATTATCGTGTCAGGTTATCGCAGAGTTCAGAGAAAATTGTGTGACCCTATCTGCCATGCTCCACAGTCCCCTGACCACAAGTCAACTCCTGTATGGAGCTCCACCTTGGATTATCTCCTTCAGCTCTTAATTTCCTTCAAGTTTAAAAATCAGGCCATTCATGTTACTAAAATGCACTTGTGAGACACTTATCTTTTTGGATTACTGTTGCTCCTCCCAGTGGCAGAGTTTAATCTTGTTTCCAGTAACTCCCATCTCCACTTACCTTTAACTTGGGCCAGGGCAGAATCCAGATAACTTAGATTCCTTGAAATTTCTCAAGATGTGCCATAGCTTTCTATTAGAAACATTCCCCCCTTTTCTCTCCCCTCCCCTCAACAGCTTGCATGAAAGCATGACTGTGCCTCTGGCAATGGAGTATAGCAAGTCCACATGCATTCACCAGTTCACAAAACAACAGGAATTCTTTGCATTTCCAGCCAGCATAACAATCATTATTTGCCTACAAAAAAGATAAAACATTGGAACCATCAGGAAGTAAGCCATCTGTTTTAGCTGTTTGTTCACCCTAAAATGCAGTTTCCTCATCACTTCTGTCGCACCACCACTAAGTACACCAAGAAAAAAAAATCAGGGTTCCTTTGATAAAGCAGGGTGAGTCTTTCTGAAGAGAAGAAGGGTTATTTCATGGCTAAGGAGCAGAACTGTGAACCAAGAAATCTGGATTCTATTTCCACAGATTTCTTGCGTCTCCAGGGGCATGTCATTTAGTCTCTCTGGCACAGATTCACAAAGAGACTTAGCTCTGGTCTACGCTTACCTGGAGATTCCGTGGCAGTCAATGGGAGTTACACAAGCTACGCAGAAAAGTTCCAGAGGGGTAGTCGTGTTAGTCTGTATACAGCAAAAATGACGAGAGTTCTGTAGCACTTTAAAGACTAACAAATTTCTGCGGGCATAAGCTTTCGTGGGCTGCAACCCACTTCATCAGATGCATGAAGTCAAATGCATGAAGTTAAGCAGAGTAGCTTGTGTAACTCCCATCGACTGCTATGCTTCCGTTCTGTGCGGTGTCTTCCGTTCTGTGCAGTGCCACGCTGCCTGAGGAGGTGGTTTTACTATGTCAGTTTGCTGATGGATTGAGCGGGTCTACACTGACCGCTCAATCGATCCAGAAAGATCGATCTGACAGCAGCGACTTTGCCGCCATCAGTGTAGGCATACCCTTAGTCATCCTGATTCCAGATTTAAGCTCCACTGTAATCTACAACCCCCACTCAGTTGTCACACAACCCTGTAGGGGCCTAAACTCACTTAGCACCTACATTTTGGCTGTAAAAGCTCCCTAGGTGCCTAAGCTTCTGCCTCTGGGCATGTGCAGAATGCCTAACTGTAAACAACTAGATGCCCTCTCCTACCTAAGCCCCAATGAGATCTGCAAACCAGATGAAGGGAGAGGTTCCCCCACTCACCTGCTGAGCATTGCAACACCTAGGTACCTTAGTAGATCTGGGCATCTGCTTTTAGTTTCCTAGGGTATGACTATACAACAGCCTATATCGACAAAACTTATGTCACTCAAGGGTGTGAATATTACACACCCTAAGCAACATTGATATAAGCGCTCATGTGCTCTCCCACCAACATAGCTTCTGCTGCTCATGGAGGTGGGTTTTTTTAATGCGACAGGAGAGCTCTCCCCTCAGCATAGAGCATCTTCACCAGATGCGATGCAGCAGCGCAGCTGTATCAGTGCAGCTGCGCTGCTGCAGTGCTGTACGAATGGACATGGCCTAAGTCTGTAAAACGAGTTTAATACTTTCTTATCTCACATGGAAACTATGAGGCTGAACTCAATGTTTGGAAAGTACAGAGATTGTATAGTTGGAAGGAGCTATAGCAATGCAAAGTAAGTATTATACTGAATTCACTTTATTTCTTACAGCGAGCCTATATATTTCATTCCAATTTTAAGCAGTTCCCACTTGCTAGAATAGGATTGCTACTATCTGTAGTGGCACTGTACTATAACTCAGAGTATAATTCTGACTATCAAATATATAGCAGCAAACTAAATCCTTATGGGCATCAACTTGGCTCATTAGTCTCCTGTTTTAACCTTTACAAGCAATTCTGGAAGGAACCTAGACCAAATATGTTACTCTGCCGTCTAGGTTTAGCAGTTTTATGACAGGATAATATCAGAGGGGCGGCTGTACAATTGCAGTGCATAACCATTATTAGATTATATACTTCCTAGCAGCCAATATTTTGGTCCTGCTGAAGTCATTGGGAGTTTTGGCTCCAAGGCAGTGAAAGAGTTAAGAAAGAAACTATTTATGTTATGTGCATATCATCTTGCCCAGTACTATAACGTTTTAAAGTGAAGTATGTATGTGTGCGCTCAAATCTGTATTTGTTGGTGAAAATCATGGATATCTCCACAGACAAATGAAGGATTTGCTTGAGCAAGTATATACATGTGTACATTAAGTCTTTGCAAGAGAAACCTTAGGACCTGGGTGTGGAAAATTTTGCTCCTGAGTTTTAAAAAAAAGCATCTGAATTAAAAAGAAAAGTGTCTTTGTGACATAGACTGTTGTGAGTTCCTCCTGTCACTAATTACAGAACATTGTCAGGGTATTTCATTTCTTCTCCAAAACCAAAAGAAACATCTTCAAAGTCTTGCAGTGTCATGGGTGATAATTTACTGTACAGCACTTACCATCTGGTCACAGCATCCTTTTCACAGGATCCTGTCACTTAATTGCTCCTGTTAATAATTCTTCTTGTGATGTAAAAATAAGAGGGTAATTAAAAACACAGAAATGTTCAGTGCTTGACATGAGCTCATTTTAATAACCCCATATTTAAGAGGGCAGAGATCAAAAGAAACAAGTTTGTCAACAGCCTAAACGTCATGCAGGCAGCTGCTTTTTGAACTTCCCAGTACATTCCTTAATGATCTCATCAATGAAGCTGGAGAAGAAATTTTTGGGAGTTAAAAGAAATTGAATCTGTATGCCATCTTGGGGCTTAGAGACCTCATCTTTCCAGACCCCAGTATCTATTTAAGGCCTTGTCTACATAGGGCAGCTAAACCACTACAAAACCAATAGCGTGGATACAATTATAACTGATATAAAGGTGCCTTATGCCTGTGTAACTGTGTCCACCCTAAGGAGTGTGTAACTATATTGGTTAAAAAGTCACCCCCCTAAATGACATAGTTATGCCGATATAAAAACAGTGGGTAGAACAGGCATAAACCAAGAGGCAAAATGTTAATCCTGTAGTGATAATCCATGTCCTATTGTTTCCCTGATCCTGTTAATTATTTTCTGGAACATTTCCAGGTAGTAGTCAATTGTGTCTGTTTTACAAGACCAAGAAAATCTGTACAATTTCTTTAAAATGTAGCTAATTTTTATCAGTTTTGACCAAAACTGCATACGTAATTCGGCAAACTGCACACTTTTTATTGTAATAAATCAATGGTCACTTAGGAGTAAAAAAATTTTCTATGATGCATGAGAGCAAAATGTTTCCCCACCTACTTGTTAATTCAAATTTGAAACATTACCTGTGTGTTTTCCTGGAAACATTCAAGTGACTGAGTTTTACTCACCACTAGCGACCAAAGAAAGTGAATTTTAAAGTTCGTTGCTGGAGTATTAGCACCAAAAGTGCTAGTGGTATGGAACACTGCTCAACACAACAGGGAGACAAGGGTCCCAGAGCCCTTTGCCAGAGCCATGATAAAAAGGTAATTATTAAATGAGCCAGACAAATATCTCACCATTTCCTTTGCTGCTACACACACTTTTTGTGTGTGAATAGGACAGGGAAAAGTTTTAATTCAACAAGAAGCTAAGAAGTCTTACAGTACCCTGACTTTTGTAGCAATCAAGTGTAGGGCAGGGCCTGTTCGGCCCAGAAAGGAAAAGGTTTAAAATCTTCTAAAATTCACTGATCTTGTTGTCTGAGAGAATCAAAGCCCCTGTATCACCCTCAGGCCATTTTCCTGATTATAAGAGCTAGTAAAGAAACAATATCCTGTTACCAGACACAACTGGTCAATGCGGTCCAAATTTTCAACAGAGTACCAGGTACTTGCAGAGAACTGTTGGTTCAGTCCATGGGGAGGAGGGGAGGAGACACCACACAAAGATTGTCAATTAAATGCATTAAAAGAAACTGAGTTCCACAAACAGAAAAAAAAAAAAGCTAAATTTTTCAAATGAATTGTTGCCTATGACTGATTCTCATCGCTCCAATACACCCCATAACCACACAGAACTTCACAAGAGCGGCTGGCATAGAATTCATAATGAACCTGCTAATCCAAAAGCAAAAACCCCTACAAAATTAGGGTAAAGAAAAATCTCCACCAGCTGCTATCTGTACAGGGACCTCGACATTGAGCAGTTTTAATCCTAACCAGCAGAGGGCGCTGGAAATTATTTTATTTATTATATATATTATATATAAAATAATCTGGGCCTCAAAAAGAGGACAGCTGGCTAAGGCTGATGGGCAGAATGGGAGAAAAAACTGCTCTAGACTCTCCTTGCACCCACAGGCAGGAGTTAAAGCAAGAGGAGTTTGAGGGAACACAGCACCTGCTGCTCTCCAAGGCTTTAAGCATTACCCCCCACTTCCCTCTCCTGTTTCAATTACTTAACCCTTGCCCCAGCATTCACATTACCAACCCTCCCTCAGGCTGCTGCCCCAAGCACCCTCCAGCTTCCTAGTGGCCCCTCGCTTCCTCAGCCCTCCTAACCCCTCCTTTGTCACCCTCCCACCTCCCTCCAGTTGCTGCTGAACCCTGCACTCTCCCCTCCTTTCTGAGGGGTGCAGGATGGGGGCAGGGGAGGGCTAAATAAGCTTCTTCCTCTTCCACAGCTACTAAGCCTGAGCAAGGAATTTGGGGGTGTGGGGTGGAAAGGAGAGACACCAAGCGGGGGGGAGGAGTGACTTGTTCTTACTGGCAATAACTGTTGTATATGGACTGACAGAGAACTTGGCAAGCTAGATACGCGAGCCCTCAAATCAGTAAGAGAGTATTAAACACTTACTAACAATGAAACAGACTGAAACACTTGTTGGGCACTTTGGGGAAACAGTGACAGCTGTGACATGACAATCAGGTCCAAGAAAACAAGGCTTTTAGAAAAGGCAGCTAACCACACATTCCCAGCAGAAAAGGGTTGTTTTCTTATTCTACTTCCTCCCAAAGAGGTTTTTATTTACAGCCTGACTGCTTTTAAAAATCAAGAAAAATAAATAAATGACCTAAATGCAATAATAACGAATCTTGCCTCATCCACTTTGGGTGTTTCTACTATTTCATTGTCCCCTTTGCTGACAATATGAATATGAGTAAGAGAGGGACACAATGTGCCCGTAGATCATATCTCCCTTCCAGAACTGAGGTTCCTTGCTCCTCTTCTTGGTATGAAATCTTGACCACCTTGAAGTCAAGGGCAAAGTTCCTATTAACTTCATTGAGACAGGATTTTACCTTCACTGATTTTCCTGGTCTGTTTGGAGGAGCAGCGAACTGGAATGGGAGCTTTCTTGGCTATCTTTATCTGACCATCTAGATGCTTACACTAGGGTTGCCAATTTTCTAATTGCTGAAGACCAAACAGCCCCCTCCCCCCTGCCTCTCCCCCACAATCACTTGCTCTCCACCCCATCACTTGCTCTTCCCTCCCTGGGATTCACCTGCTGCCTGTGAGCCGGGGGGGGAGGGGGGGACACGACACACAGGATCTCTTCCTTCAGGATGGTGGTGGCACCTAGTTTGGAGCCCGGTGCAGGAGCCAGCCAGTTCTCTCCATCAGCACCCGGGCAACTCCTCCAGGCTCCAGCAGCAGCTGCTGCTCTTCCTCCCCCCCTCCTCCCCCCATGACCAAGGTTGGTTACTGCAGAATCTTTAATAAAGGCCTAGTCTACACTATGAAGTTAGGTCGATGGAATGCAGCTTCCATTGACCACATAATGTGTGTGTCCCTACTAGCAGGTCTGTTCCACTGACTTAAATCGCCAGAAACTTCGACTTAATAAAATCACCACCACGAGAGGCGTAGCTCTAAGTCAAATTGGAATGGTCTAATGAGCGGCAGTGTGGGCGGAGCATTTGTAAACCAACATCATTGGCCACAATGCTCCGCTGTGACCGCTCTGGACATTTGCACTCTGCTGCACTGCAGCCATGTACACAGGAAACAGCCCCTCCCCTGGTCAAGCCCTGGGACATTTTGAATTCCCATTTCCTGTTTGGTCAGTCTGGATCATGGTGAGTGCATGCCCCAAATGCACTGTGGCCTGGAGTAGATCTGAGGTGTTGGATCTCATCAGTCTGCAGGGAGAAGAGTCTGTTCCGGCTCAGCTCCAATGTAGCAAAAGAAATCTGGATATCTACCAAAAGGTATCATCCGACATTAGGAGAAGGGGCACAACAGGGACATGCAACAGTGCCGTGTTAAAATTAAAGAGCTGAGGCAGGCATAACAGAAAACAATGGAGGCGAACAAGCCTTCTGGCTCCTTACCAAAGACATGCCGATTTTATGAGGAGCTGAATGAAGTTTCATCAAGCTAGCACTCATCAAAAACTCCAGGTGTTCTACAATGTGGCAAGAATGGTTAAATCACCTAGCTATTTTGTCTATTGAGTGTGAACTTGCAAGATAAATTGACTTTGGCGGGTTCCAGAGGGGTAGCCCTGTTAGTCTGTATACAGCAAAAACAACGAGAGTTCTGTAGCACTTTAAAGACTAACAAATTTAATTTCAGCAGGCATAAGCTTTCATGAGCTTCAGCTCACTTCCTCGGATGCAGTTGGTAGAAATGACACCTCCTATTCAATGGTTGTCATTAGGCTTCAAGTACCCGGCTTTTATCCACCTACCCCATTGTTATCTATGCCCTTGGATATGTATATGATGTTTCCTATTTGCTGTGTAATTTCTACCAACTGCATCTGAGGAAGTGAGCTGAAGCTCACAAAAGCTTATGCTTGCTGAAATTAAATTTGTTAGTCTTTAAAGTGCTACACAACCCTCGTTGTTTTGACTTTGTGGGGCTAATTCATGATTTTGCAATGAAAAAGACCAGAAAATTAAAGCTTTAAAGTTAATTGGCCTAATTATAAAATGTTTGCAGTCACATTGGTCCATTAGAATAAAAAGATCAAAACATTGACAGGATAATACCTTTATAATGACCAAAAAGTTACAAAATAGTCAGCAAACTTGTAGGACTCAAGCTGGGTGTTATGCTAAACAAAAATAGCAAAGGGGGGCATTTTTCAGAAATGTAGCATATGTAACAGTAAATTCAGAATTCAAACTTTTTTCCTGGTTCATGAGATTGTATGTATGGGATGAGGGATTGTGGTATGTGTGTGGGAGGGGGCCCCTGATACCGGTTTGTACTGGGCCTGTAAAAATTATGCTTGTGCCCTGTTAGTGGCAAAATGATTTGGTGCTAAGATAGGGATATGCATGCCATCTATTGCCCTGCCACAGTTTGGGAACCCCATTGTGGTAAACCCATCCACTATGTCCTGCACATTTCCTAAAGTCACTACGCTTCTTAGCAGAAGTCTATTAATGGCCCTGCACACTTGCATCAGAGCAGCTCCCACGGTGGATTTACTGACTCCGAATTGAATCCCAACTGACTAGTAGCAGTCTGGCATTGCTAATTTCCGTAGAGCAATGGCCAGTCTCTTCTCCACTGTCAGAGCAAGTCTCAAGCGAGTATTCCTGCACTTCAGGGCTGGGGACAGCTCCGCCCAAAGTTGAAGGAAAGTGGCCTTATGCATCAAAGTTCTGCAGCCACTGCTCATCATCCTGGACCTTCATAATGATGCAATCCCACCAGTCAATGCTCGTTTCCTGGGACCAGAAGCAGTGCTCCACCAAGTGCAGCTGCTGCGTGACAGCCAGCAGCAACCGGGAATTGTTTCATTCTATGTCTTGTAGCAAGGCAGTAACATCGCAATTTTCCGCATTGTGGCTCCTGTCTTGGCTTTGGAAATACTGCAGGATAAGTCGTGAGGTGTCTGTGATGCTCACAATGATAGCGCAGAACTGAGCAGGCTCCATGCCTCTCTAGCAATGGTACATGCACAGCAGAGACTAAAGGGTTTCAAAATATGGCACAAAAAACTGTTTGTCTGTTTATTTAGGACAAAAAGGGAGGGGGGAGTGAGGATGTTGCATCATGGGAGGAGGAAGACCTTGCCAAAAGCCCCTGTGGTTAGTTGTGCTGTGGGATAGCTAGCCATGGTGCACTGCTTTGCTTATCGACGCAAGCATGGCTGGTGTGGACACAATCACCCGACACAATGAACATGGTGTGATCACGCTCATCCAACTGCATTAGTTTGGCAGGTGAATGTCGACAAATTAAATAGACTTCACTTCACAGTGTAGACATACTGCATTTAGAATCTTTGGGTCTTCCCAGAATCTCCCTTCTCTGGAGACCCAGCCCAAAATTGGCTCATCCCCCGACACCACCCCATACCCTCTTCTCTGCCCACTATTACCCCATTAAATATATTTGTGGTTTATCTTACCTCAGATGTATCAGCTTGCAAGTGTCCAAGCTGCCTTATTTTTGTTACTATCTGCCCATATTCCTAACTAATCTAGATCTCTTTTTATTATCATAAAATCATAGAAACTGAAGTTAAGAGTTTTCCTGCCATTTAGCCTAAATTTTCCTTTTTTCTGGATCAGAGCTTGAGATATATGGGATGCTATAATTCCAGTTATACCCACTTGTATGCCAGACAAATCCTCTCCAGCCTTGTGGTATTTATGTCTCTCCCCCTGCCCACTTCATCATTGCTTATCCAAGCTGTACATATTTAGTTCTAATTTTTCCTCACAAGCCTATCCCTCTGGTCTCCCAATCATTTTAGTTACTGTTCTCTGAATTGCCACACTTGGTCTATATGTTCGTTTGTGAAGTGCCCAGATCCTGAACCAGAATTCTAGGTACAGTCACATGAGATCCACAGACAATATCTTCCCTGCTCTGTGATGTGATGCCTGTATGTGTAGCCCAAAAAACCAAAATCACATTGCTGTTTTTCACTGTGATAGCACTTTACACACTATGTAAATTGTTGTCCACTGTCATTATGTCTCTGTCCTCAGTGATGTTCATGCCTCCCAGTTTAGCATCATCCTTTAATTTAATTAACATGATGGTTATTCAGGCTCCCAGATCATTCATGCAGATGATAAAAAACTGGACTTAACACCAGTCCCTACGCCATCCTGCTAGACACCTTCCCCTAATTTGATATAGTGTCATGTTTTATTACCCATTGTTTATGGTCCTTTGGCACGTTTTCAGTCCGTCTGACAGTGTTCATTTTCATTTCAATTGTAATTATGTTTCCAAGATGATTTTGAGTGACAAAATGAAATAATTTCTCTAAAAGCAAAGTAAATTAAACCTATTGCATTTCCTTTGTCCAGGAAGTGCCAGGTCCTGCAAACACTATGCAGTGCTGTTTTTAACATGGTTACTCAGTGCTCTTGTACCTCAGCTCTCATGAAATGCTCGGAGCATGCCAGGGGGGCCACCAGTGCTTCCAGCCCTTGCTACCATATGATGAGTCTCTCGATAGTTGGCCCCAGTTCCTAAGAGTAATGTACTTACCCAAGAATCTCAGCTTGCATTAAAAAATACTGTCTGTTTCTAGCCTGCCTGGTTATGCAGAAGTGCTCGAAAATATGACCTGAGTGCACCCTGGTGGCTCAAAGGCAAAATGTATTTTTTTTTAAAATCATGATTTCTGAATGGCTGGAGTTGGCAGCACAGGTACCATGACTCCAAGACAAACAGTGACGGTGCTTCAGCAGCTAAGCTCTACTTAGACTCTAGCCTAGAAGGTCCCAATACTCACTCAAAGAGTGAAAATGAAAGTATATATTAATAGGGCTGGAAGGCAAGGAAAGGCTACAAATACGCTAGGTACCATGGCTTATGTAACTACATTTCAAGTTAAAACTCAGCAATTCCTAGCCTGGCCCCTAAGTGTCAAGTTCATCTGTATCAAATATTGATTGGCTACAGAGCTTGCTTACACACACCAGATGTGTTCTTCATAAGATCCTTTAATGCTCTGCCAGGTATGGCTGAGGAGCCTTTAAATAAGATATAGCAAAAACAAAGAGTTCTGTAGCACTTTAAAGACTAACAAATTTATTTTCTGCAGGCATAAGCTTTCATGGGCTGCAACCCACTTCATCAGATGTGAGGAATAGAAAACAAGTAGGCATTACATATATAAAGGGAAGTAACAACAATGGGGGGGGAGGTGGATGAAAGCAAGGTCCATTCAGTAGAGTACTGGAGGCCTAATCACGACCATTGAGTAGGAGGTGAGAATGGGTGATCAGAGGCAATTACTTCATGTAATGAGATACCATTCCAAGTCCCGATTCAGACCCAGTTTGATTGTGTCAAGTTTGCAGATGATTCCAAGCTCAGCAGTTTCTCTTTGAAATCTGTTTTTGAAGTTTTTTTATAATAGAATAGTAACTTTCAAGTCAGTGACAGAATGTCCTGGGAGATTGAAGTGTTCTCCAACTGGTTTATGGATGTTATTTTTTATGTCTGATTTGTGTCCATTTATCCTTTTGCGAAGTGACAGTCCAGTTTGGCCAATGTACATGGCAGATGATGGCATATATTACATTAGTAGATGTGCAGGTAAATGAGCTCCTTATGGTGTGATCATACGATTCCACCAGGATTGCAATAATTTCTACCCCGCTATCAACCTCAACCTGGACCAGTCCACACAAGAAATCCACTTCCTGAACACTACAATACAAATAAAAGATGGTCACATTAAAACCATTCTATATCGAAAACCAACCGACTGCAATACATATCTTCATGCCTCCAGCTTCCACCCTGGACACATTACACGATCCATTGTCTACAGACAAGCCTTACGATACAACCGGATTTGTGCCGATCCCTCAGACAGAGACAAACACCTACAGTATCTCTATAAAACATTCTTAAAACTACAATACCCACCTGGAGAGGTGAAGAAACAAATTGACAGAGCCAGAGGGGTACCCAGAAGTCACCTACTACAGGACAGACCCAATAAAGAAAACAGAACACCACTGGCCATCACCTACAGTCCCCAGTTAAAGTCTGGAACTAAATAAGATACAGTATTTTACACAGTGCCACCTAGTGGGTGAACAGTATAATACAGTTTATGGACTGTCCCTATTGCAATGGCATGTTACAGGATCAGGGCTCCTCCCTTCTAGTTCCTGGGGTGCACTTGCCAGGGCATTCCTCTATTACAGACAAGTAGGTAACCTGCAGAATTCCTGGCCACAGTCAGTCTGTGGTGTGTCTTGTCGGAGCCTCTTTGCATTGCATTGCTTCCCACACAACTCCTAGCAGGCTGCACTTACTATGGGTAGCAGCGATGCTACAGTCCCTGTTCGAAAGCATTTACCTTTTTCCAAGAACAGTAGCACCTTCTTTTTTGGCCCCAACCCCCAATCAGAGCACAGTGGCCACTTCCCAGGCTGCCCCCTGGTGTTTGTGGCACTTTTGCTGCAAGAGCCTTCTTCAGGCTCCTGTCCCTTTAAGAGCCTGGGCTTGCTACTGGCTATCCCCCCCAATAGTTCCTTTCAGACTCCCCTTTACACAGCCTGCAAGTTTGTCAGCTCCAGATCAGTCCTTCCCCCCACACTCTATCCTCCTGCAACATGTGCCCGTCACAACCTGCCCCCATGCTGGGCTTTCTGCTCCCGGCATGATTCTCCTGCTCCTATTGCAGCTTGCTGCTCTGCTTCATTTCCACCCCTGAAGTGTGGGAGGGGAGAAGAAGAGAGAACAATCAGTGGTGAGTTTGTTGATCAGTGCTTTCTATCATGAGCACTTCCATTAAAGCCTTCAGTGGGAGAACACGTGGTAGCAGCACTAAACCAAGTAGCAACTGGATAGTAACAGACTGCAGAAACCAGTGATGCTTCTGATAAAAAGAGTTCTCAAGCATACTTGTAGTTGTTTCCATCACTTCACACTGACTGAGACTTTCTAGGCTACAGGGTGACACAGATGGATACTCCTAGAATCTTTTTATCCATATGCTGCATTTTTATTCTTTATATGGTCGCTAGAAAGATATGCTAGAACAGGGGTGGGGAACGTCCAGCCCGCGGGCCGTGGTTTGGCCCGTGGCAGGCCGTATAAGGCCTGCAAAATCATTTGTTCTGGACCTGGCGGTGGGGGGGAATTCTCCCCCACCGCCAGGGCCACCATCAGGCCCTTGACATAAAAAAGGTTCCCCACCCCTGTGCTAGAACTACAGACTAAATTATCTTGCCAGTGGCTGCACCTTACTATCTATAAAGTAAGAAATGGATTAATCAGAATGGAAAAATGGTCTTTGATAACTTAACATAAGAGGTATTAATTCCCTGGCAATGCCCAGTACTTCCTGTGCAAGTAGAATATGCATATCAGACAATTTGAGAGACATAGAAAAGAAGTTTGTTTTCTTCCATATATTTCAATTTCTAGTAACAATAATGGCCTCTGCCCAAGGCATTTGCTGAGAAATTTATGACCAGCTGGGGTTAATGGACCTTGTTTTTACCTCATGTCATCAGCTCTCCAGCTGGTCTTTAATCTCTATGAAATGTCCTGTGTCTATCATTAGTGCTTAAATAAATGATGGGTAACTGAATTATAAAGCTGTCATTACCATATACCAAATGGTTCAGGACTGGTAACTTTATTATAAATAAACAAAGTCAAGCCTGAGCTCTAATTATTGGTTTGTTCCGAATTTGCCTACATCTTTCTGTTATAAAACTAATGGATTTAGTAGCTGATGGTGAGGACACCAGAGCTAATATCTAAAAAGCATGTAGTTTATTTCAGGAAAAAATTTAAAGGTGAAAAGAGATGCTGAAAAATACAATATACAATTATCTTCTGCCCTGCAGATCATTAAATAATATAATCAAATCTGTTATTTCTGAGCTATAATGTATACCAGCAGCATAAGTCTCAAAGGGGATTAAGAAGAAAAAAATAATCTGTTTTACATAATTCTCATTTACATTGAAAGGGAAAGGAAAATAGCATATGAAATTAAATGGCTCCTTCACTAAAAGTGCCATCTTCTGTGGCAAGTAAACTGTTCTGCATGTACTCAAGTTTTATTTTAAATGAACACCAGCCAAGGTGATATTGACACTTTAATGACAAACAAAACATAAAACCAACACAGCCACCACACATCAAAGAAAAAGAAAAGATGTTCTACATTCACAAATGCTATTTACTAAAATGAAAGGTTCAGTGCATTTGTCAGAAAAATGCTGACACAGTGTTGTGTATGTAAAATGACTATAGCATAACATTGAAAAATATATTAGTTGTCAGATTTCCTAGCCCCCTTCAGGTCACAAACAAAGCTTTGCATGAACTATATCTGTGCAGTGTTATTTGTTTTTCCTTTGTAGAGCTTAATGGGCTCTATTCTCATTATAGTATAGAGAAATGCATTGTAGTGAATAGGTTACCACTGCCTTTTACTGGATGGAATCAGAAATGTTCAACTTAACTATAACACTGTGTAGTCCTTGGGCTTCTAAGAGCTTAAATGTAAGGGTCTGCTCTTAAAATCCTAACTCATGCTTAGTCTCACTCAAGACAGTGGGAGTTGTGGCTGATTGGCACATATCCCAATCTGGTTTTGCTCCTGCTCCAATTGAATTCAATAGCAACATTTCCATTGCTTTAGATGATTGTAGGCTCAGGCATTTAGACAGACAACACCCAAGGCAGACATGACTACATGGCAGGAGAAGGGAAGGGAGAAGGAGTGGGATGCTAATACAAGGAGAAGAACTCAAAGGGAGAGGGAAAAGTGAGCCACCAAGAAAATTTTTATTGAATACTCTTGTAATTAAAGAAAAATTCTCTCATCACTGGCAGGTGTAGTAGTATCCAAGTGATGATTAGCAGTGGAAAGCCAGCCAGAAGTAGTGAGGTTGGAGAAGGGATTTAAAGCAAAGGCAGTATCTTGTGTGCAGTAAGAGAAAGGAGGCTGTTCAGGCTTAGGCACTGGCGTGAAATGTATTAATATACCATAATAAATAAAGATGCAAATGGAACATTGGTGTGCTCTATCAGTGCCAGAAAGAAATCCAAGATACCATACAAAAATTCTGTTCAAGAATAGCAGTGCCTGTCAAGAGGGATTAAAATATAATTTATATATAGTACAGTACGGCATCTTAAACTTTGTTCATGGAACAGTCATTTAAGTGAATGTCAAACCACGCATAACCCCCAAACAGGTATTTTGAATTAGACAGGAAGTACAGGCAGATAGTCTTTATTCCATTATTGAGACACAAGCAGCATCCATCCACTAACAGAGTTTGCAATAGTGAGGATAAAAGATCAACAAGGTGTGAACTAACAAGGCAGATTGGAGATAATGAGGAAGAGGCAGTTTTTGGTTACATTAAAGAAGAAATGACAGGACCCAGTGAGAGTCTGGATATAGCTGGGGGATGGGGAAGGAGAGAGAAGAATCAAGATTACAGCCAGATTGTAGGCCTTGGAAATAGGAAGAATAGTTGAGTTGCTGATAATGACAAAAGGTGAAGTGAAAAAAACTGAGAAAAGAAAGCTGAGTCTGCGATGGCAGGGCAACATACAGGAGATCTCAAAAGGCAACTGGAACTGCAACACTAGACTGAAGAGAAGTCAGGGTAGCTTTGAGAATCATCCACAAAGAGGTGGTAGTTGAAACCCTCAGAGCAGATAAGGTGAGTGAGTAAAGAGGCGAAAGGAAGGGACTGGGAACAGAACCCTGAGAGACAACAGACAGAGAAGAGTAAGAACAATAAAGGAGTCAGTCAATGGGCAACGTGCTTTTTCAGTTCCTGGGGGCCTCAGATTATCTTCATCTTTCCCCAGCTGGGATAGTTCATAAAAAGACGTGACCTCTAAGATACACAAATGACAGAGACCTGTATAGATCAAAAACAGCATTTTGAATTGTACCCAGAAATAAACTAGGAGCCAGTTCAGCCTACACATTGCGCATATAGTTGACTCTGTATGAGAAACATTACTAACTAAGCAGCTACACGCTGCAGTGACTGAAATTTCAGTGTGATTTTCAAAGTGCCATCCCACATAAAATGATTAACAGTAATTCATCCTGCGAGAGGTGACAAAGAGACAGCTGTGGCAAGGTCTGCCTCTGAGAAGAAAGATCACATCCTCCACACCAGACAAAGGTGAAAAGTTGTAGTCTTGGCTGTTGCTTTTGATTTTGTGTATTTTAAAAGCACCTAGACCTTTAAGAGGCAGGAACCAACATAAAATATATACCAGTCACATTCCCAAGGGCTCATAACTCTAAGTTTGTCAGTTCTTCCCATATATGGAAGAGGAAAGATTGCTTGGTTTGATCTCTGCTCTAGCATAGCATTTTTTTCTGCAGTAAACTCCCAAGTTATTTTACTTAGTCCACTCTAACATCTCCACTGAATACGTTTTTACAATCTCTCTTGGTATATAATGCCTAAGAGACACTCACTCTTAAAAAAAAAAGTCATTTCTGGGATCAATCTTTTGAACTTTTGCAAAGTTGTTTTGGACAAGACTGCTTCATATTTACACCTAAATCTGCTTCATTGGATCCCTCAAGAGTGCCTCTGTCTCCTCTCTATTCACTATTCATTCTCCCCCCTCCCCCCCCAGCAAGACTTCTTTATATATTTTGATCTGGATGGTCTTTCAAAAGATTGAACTATTTAAAACTTCCATTACTAGTAAGTAGGAAAAGGTGCCCTTCAACTTAAGATGAACCTTCTTGCTAGTGGTCTCATCAACACTTCTGTCTGCACCACACTAGCATTTCTTTGACACAGAGAATTCCACCTTCTGTCTGTAGACAGAGGACATACAATATTGTTACTCTTTGATATGCTTTGACTTTTGAAACAGACTATCAATTTATATCCCCCAAGACTAATTATATGGCTGTTTCAGTTCTTGTTTCAACCTTTCCCAGAGTTCTCACTCTAGTATTGAATGGTTCAAGGATTCCTTAGGGATCTTAAATGCAAAGCAGCCCACGTACTGTGATCTCACATACGTATGCTTGTGGTATTTAGCATTTGTTTACACCTCCTTGTAGGATACTCCTTGTCTTCAGTATGTGAGATCCTGAGAGAGATTGTGTTCTTTACTGCCAATTCAATCTATTTTAATGCAGTGGCTACATTGTTACTAGGGACATGCAAACACTGGGCTTACCTGGTGGTCCCTTTGCCGTTGCTACTCTTTGGTAGCTAAATCAAAAGGGCTGGGAGCAGTAGCAACCAAGAAATAATTTACTTCTGTAAGTACAAAGAAGTGCTGGGAAAACCAGGGGCCTCATGTGGAGGGGAAATGAGCACCATGAACTCTGGTGGGGAGATGGTACGGAACTGCAATTCTACACTTCCTCTAAAGCCACAGAAGATCAACATTGCATAATACACTTCTAACAATGCTACGTAGGTTATTGCTTAGTTAACCTGGGCCTCTTGTGCTTTTCTATTACATAAGCCAATTGATCTACATCAGTGATACTCTGATCTCAGTAGTTCAGGAGCCAAAACTACAACTGATTAACAACATAATTAACCAATCAGGATGCTTTTACTAAGTCACAGTGTTTTAATATGTACTGCAAAGAGCCGCAGGAGACGCATTAAAGAGCCAGTTGCCACTCGTGAGCTTCAGTCTGAGTATCACTGACTTATGTTATTCATGCCTGTGGTGTCCAGTGTTATAAATGGATTGATCGGAAATATATTTCTGTGTCTAGTAGGGCCGAGTCCTTAGAAACTGGGAAATTCAGAGGAAGAGAAGGTTAAACAAAAAAACCTCTGAGCTTGGTGGTTTATTTACAAGATTCTTGTTTATGTTGTTTGGGTTGAACAAATCAAGTCTCTGGACACATTCCCTTCAGGCAGCTGCACAGGCTGTCAACTTTAAACAACGAGATGCCCAGCAGCGCACACAGGGCAGCTTTTAAATTTCTACAGTACCATGGTGCTTGCTCTCATGAGATTAGCCCAGCCCCATTTTAGTGTTGGGCTCAGCTGCACCTGCATTGCCTCTGCTCTGGCAGGCACTGCCAGCTGGGACTCCAAATGCCCCTGCTGGGATTTAACCTAATAAAACTCCACCTTGTCTGCTTTGGCAGGACTCTCTTAGGGCATCCCCGAGGCAGGGTTCAGCAGGTCTACTGGACTGAATAACTGGTTCAGCCTGTCCAAGCAGCTGAGACATTTCACAGTAAGCTGCCAATGAACTACTGCCTAACTCCTTGAGTCTAGTATGCAATAGCCTATCAGACAACCTCCATGCTATAGACAAGGACTGCAGTGTTCCTAGCAGCTTTTTCGAATGCCAAACGTGAACTCAGTGAGACCAGACATCAAAACACAAAGTGCAAAGAAGCTGGTCCCTAACCAGATGCTCTCCAAGATAGCAGAGTTTAGCAGCAAAGCCAGAGAGAACCTCACTTGTGACCTAACCACCACAAGAGATCTGAAAGTCTGATATTCATTCCTCAGCAGACTTCCCTTTTCTATCCTCGATGGATTTCACCATCCAATTGAAGCTGCAGAGATGAGATATGTGGCCATTGAAACCGATTAGAACAGTGGCTCCCAACCTGTTGCCTAGGGGCCACCAGGGTCTTTCAGAGTGGCCTGCTGCTCCCACTGGCTGCAGAAGGGAGCTGCTGCTGCCTAGGTACCCACGTGGAGCATGTCGCCAGTGCAGGCGAGCTGCTGCAGCCAAGGGGATGGGAGCTCAGTGCTCCCCTCCCCTGGCTGCAGCAAGGAGCATGGCAAAGTGCTCCGCCTGGGTCCCTAGCTTCTGGGGTCCCTGCTGGAGCCAGAGGGAGGAAAGCACTGATCTCCCATCCCCCTGACTGCAGAAGGGAGCCACTGCCTAAGGACTCAGGTGGAGCACGTTGCCAGTTCAGGCTCCTTGATGCAGCCAAGGTGACGGGAGAGCAGTGCTCCCTTCCCCTTGGCTGTAGCAGGGAGCATGGCAAAGTGCTCCACTTGGGTCCCTAGCGCTGGGTCCCTGCTGGATAGAGGGAGGGGAGCACTGAACTCCCGTTCCCCTGGCTGCAGAAGGGAGGTGGAGTGCACAGTTTCCATGCTGCAGCCAGGGGGATGGGACAGCCTCCTTGCTGAGCTTCTTCCCTCTGGCTGCGTTGGGGATGGGAGGGGGGAGGGGGACTCCTGGTGGAGACTGCTGGACCTTCAGGGTTGTAAAACTCATTTGTGGCCCTCGAGCCAAAAAGGTTGGGAACCACTGGTCTAGAATGTAGTTGTGCCTGCACCTTCTTGAGGATAAGACTACTGGGATCCAATTTGGATATGGATAGAGACCTCTTTAATGTTTTCATGAAGTAAATACTACTGGAAATTGTGTGATTATGGGGGATTTTAATGTCCCAGATATAGACTGGAAGATAAGTGCTACTAGTAATAGTAATGTCCAGGAAAAGCTGGGCCCAACAAAGGACAGGTTCCTTCACCAAATAGTTGCTGAACCAACAAGAGGGGATTCTATTTTAGATTTGGTATTGGTGAGTCGTGAGGACCTCATAGAAGAGCTGACCGTAGGGAACAGCCTTGGTTCGAGCGACCATGAGCTAATTCAGTTCAAATTAAATGGAAGGATAAATAAAGAGATCGGTGATTAGCATCTTTGACTTCAAAAAAGCTAACTTTAAAGAATTAAGGGAATTAGTTAGGTGAGTGGACTGGACTGAAGAACTCATGGACCTAGAAGTGGAGGAGGCTTGGAATTACTTCAAGTCAAAGTTATAGAAACTATCTGAAGTCTACATCCCAAAGAAGGGGACAAAATTCATAGGCAAGTGTTGTAGACCAAGCTGGATGAGAAAGCATCTCAGACAGGTGATTTAGAGAAAGCAGAAAGCCTACAAGGAGTGGAAGATGGAAGGGATCAGCAAGGAAAGGTACCTCTTGGAGGTCAGAACATGTAGAGAGACAGTGAGAAATGCCAAAACCCAAGTAGAATTGGACCTTGCAACGGGAATTAAAACAGATTGTAAAAAGTTCTATAGCCATATAAATAGGAAGAAAACAAAGAAAGAGGTGGGATCACTAAGCACTAAGGATGGGGTGGAAGTTAAGGATAATCTCGGCATGGCCCAATACCTAAACAAATCATTAGCCTCATTAAAAACTGAGGCTAAGTAAGAGCTTAGGGATAATGGCAGGGTGGCTAATGGATCTGAGGATATGGAGGTAGAAATTACCACATCTGAGGTAGAAGCCAAATTTGAACACCTTAATGGGACTAAATCAGGGGGCCAGGATAATCTCCATCCAAGAATATTAAAAGAACTGGCACATGAAATTGCAAGCCCATTAGCAAGGATTTTTAATGAATCTGTAAACTCAGGGGGTTGTACCGTATGACTGGAGAATTACTAACATAGTTCCTATTTTTAAGGAATGGAAAAAATCAATCCAGAGAATTACAGGCCTGTTAGTTTGACCCCAGTAGTATGGAAGGTTTTGGAAAAATTTTTGAAAGAGAAAGTAGTTAAGGACATCAAAGTTAATGGTAACTGGGACAAAATACAACACGATTTTACAAAAGGTAGATCGTGCCAGACCAACCTGATCTTTGAGAGGATAACTGATTTCTTAGACAAAGGGAATAGAGTGGATCTAATCTACCTAGATTTCAGTAAAGCATTTGATACAGTTCCACATGGGGAATTAGTTAAATTGGAAAAGATGGGGACTAATGAAAATTCAAAGGTGGATAAAGAACTGATTAAAGGAGAGACAAAAACGGATCATATTGAAATGTGAACTGTCAGGCTGGAAGGAGGTTACTAGTGGAGCTCCTCAGGGACTGGTCTTGGGACCAATCTTATTTCACCTTTTTATTACTGACCTTGGCATAAAAAGTGGAGTGTCCTAATAAAGTTTGCGGATGACACAAAGTTGGGAGGTATTGCTAATACAGAGAAGTACCGGGATATCATACAAAAAATCTGGATGACCCTGTAAACTGGAGTAATAGAAAGGATGAAATTTAATAGTGGAAAGTGCAAGGTCATGCATTTAGGGAGAAATAAAAAATGTTTGCTATAAACTGGGGATGCATCAGTTGGAAGTGACAAAGGGGGAGAAGGACCTGAGTTTATGGGTTGATCACAAGATGACTATGAGCTGCCAATGTGATGTGGCCGTGAAAAAGCTAATGCAGTCCTAGAATGCATCAGATGTGGTATTTCCAGTACAGATAGGTAGTGTTAGTATCGTTATACGAGGCACTGGTGAGACCTCATCTGGAATACTGTGTGCAGTTCTGGTCCCCCATGTTTAAGAAAGATGAATTCAAACTGGAACTGGTGCAGAGAAGGGCTACTAGGTTGATCCAAGGAATGGAAAACCTGTCTTATGAGAGGAGACTCAGAGCGTGGCTTGTTTCCCCTAACCAAAAGAAAACTGAGGGGAGATATGATTGCTCTCTCTAAATACATCAGAGGGATAAATACCAGGGAGGGAGAGCAGTTATTTTAATTCAGCACTATGTGGACACAAGAACTAATGGATATAAACTGGCCATCAGGAAGTTTAGTCTTGAAGTTAGACAAAGGTTTCTAACCATCAGAGGTGTGAAGTTCTGGAACAACTTTCCAAGGGGAGTAGGGGGGCAAAAAACCCTAGCTGGCTTTAAGACTGAGCTTGATAAGTTGATGAAGGGGATGGTATAATGGGACAGCCTAATTTGGCATTTGACTGATCTTGACTACTAGCAGTAAATATGCCGAGTGGCCTGTGATGGGATGTTAGACGGAGTGGGTTCTGAGTTACTACAAATAATTTTTTCCGGGTGTCTGGCTGATGAGTCTTGCCCACATGCTCAAGGTGTAACTGATCCCCATATTTGGGGTTGAGAAGGAATTTTCCCCCAGGGCAGATTGGCAGAGACCCTACGGGTTTGTCACCTTCCACTGCAGCATGGGGCATGGGTCACTTACTAGTGGATTCTCTGTACTTTGAAGTCCTCAAATAATGGTTTAAAGATTTCAATAACTCAGTCATAGGTTAGGGGTCTATTACAGGAGTGGGTGGGTGAGGTTCTGTGACTGCATTGTGCAGGTGGTCAGACTAAATGATCATAATGGTCTCTTCTGACCATAAAGTCTATGAGTCTATAAGGAGTCTTTGCTGGAAGGTAATGTGGATAACCCCCTACCAGAAGCCAGTGCAGCAGCCTTAGTTAGATTGACTGGCCCCCAGGAGTTTAAATCTCCAACCTTATTTTCTTTTCTACCACAATCTTACAAATTGTTAACCTTCAAAACAGCAAATGAAAAATAAAGATAGCCAAGGCTCAAAAAGTCCCTAGCCCCAACACTGTTCTCACCCCAAAATAAATTATCAGGCTTCATAATGTCAGCTACCACCAGACGGCATTAGCTGCAGCCATATAGGGAAAAACCATCATCCACCAAGGAGGAGGAGTTATACTTTAAGAAATCTTCACCTCAAATACAATAGCAACAAATGGCTTATAACTGCATAGTATGAGATCCTAGGAGAAAAAGAGCCTATGTTATACTTACGGATCGTGTTCCTGCACTGCCTTGCACCTTGTGTAGTTATACACTCTGCAAAGTGGGTGTAAAATGTTACTAAATCAGAATGATAGCATCAGAATCAGGTATTTAAGACTGAAGATCTGGACCTGACCTGAAATTTTCTCAAAGCCTTGACGTGGGAAACCTCTGCTGAGATCTACAGGAGAAGAGTAACTATAGAAAGTGATTATTATTACTCTTCCTACTCTTTGTAATAACTCTCTGATTACTCTTATCTTGCTGCTGTATAAATCTTTGTAGGAACCCTAGGGGAACTGATGTTATTACTGACTCTCCTCTTAGAATTGATATTCTAAAAGGTCTAATAACAAATCTTAAAGATATTGTTTTCCCAGTACTCAGATGGAGCAAAATCCTACGGTATAGTATTCCTTGCCTAGCAGCAGTGTCCTGCTCTCAATAACCCTTCCCACCCCTCCACCCCCCGCCCTCTCGCAGGTGCTGTGGATGTAATTGATACAGGGCCATCATAACAGCAATGGCATAAGTAGTCCTTAGCCTACTTTATCATACAGGTCAATCAAGTCCTTCTGCATATCTCCATGAAAAGCTCTGGCTCTTCTAACTGCTTCTGCCATTTTGCTGTCTGTCATTGAATTGGCTTCACCTCCAAGACCCTATTTATATATTCTTCCCCTGCTACTTCTGTTCTTTCGCCCTTACATCTCTGTCCATTCTATTTTCTTTTCCACTTCAACTTATTCTTTCCTCACCTCTTTTTCCTCCCTCCCCCATGCCTGTCCCCTCCCGCAAAATATCAGGCTTAATTCAGTGGTTCCCAACCTTTCCTCTGCTGCGGCACACCTCAAGCTCCAGGGACCTCTTCTCCCCACCCCCCAGCTGGCAGCTGCAAGAGGGGAGCAGAGGAGCCAACCCATTGTTCACACAGGAGGGGAGGAGGGAAGCAAGGGAGATTGAACTCTGATTGGTTGCTCTGCCCCTGGAGGGGGTGCAGCAGTGAGGCAGATGGCCAATCTGAAGGTGGCTTCCCTTCCCCCCCCCCCCCCCCCCCCCCCGGGTCTCACATGTACTTGTTCAAAAAATTCCACGGCACACCATTTGGAAAATGCTGGATTAACTGATGACAGAAGAAGACCTCACCAGTATAAGTGGCTCACCTCACAACTTGCCCAGCTCTGCACAGATCATCCCTGAGAATCCATTCTCTCCAGTGCAAAGCGGTGGCTTGTTCTATGTCTGCTCTCTGTCTTTGGGGAATTCTTCAGCAACTATAGCCGGGGGTATTCCATAGAGAGAGAGTCTGTTTTCTTCCCTGCATCTCATTCCCTTCACACTTCTTCTCTTCCCCTTTGTCCTCTTTCCCCTTCCTTCCCTGTTCTTCTGTCTTCTCCCTCCTCTTCTTCCAACCCTCCCCCCCTTTTTGGGCATGCAAATAGAAGATTTCTATTCCAACCCTCCCCCCTTTTTGGGCAATATAGAAGATTTTAATTGTTCGTTTGTACCTTACACACAAAATAAGCTATATCCCTAGTCAGTAATGGATGTTTCCTGCTCCTTGTAATTGTTATTGGCAGGGTTTAATCGCTAGATTTTCTTTAAGGGTACAACAATTAATGCCAATTTACATGGTGTGATTGTTTCTCAGAGTGCCTAGGCCTGAGAGTCACTTATCTCCCTACCTTAGGGTGAGTGAGACTTGGTGCTGAAGTGGGTGTCAGCTCCCTGACACCCCCAATCCGTTAGCCACCTAAACAATCAACTCGGGTCTTTGCCAGCCTTTACTTTGCCTTGCAGGTTAATCCTTGGTGTATCCCAGCCCCCAAACTCTTCTGAAGCATCCCCCTGTAGTGTCCAGTCCTGTCACTGAGCCCTCACAATAACTCCTAGGTTCACTATTCCCAAGAGAACAGTATATACACAGCCTGACCAGATCCTTTATAATGCCACAGCACACTGATTTAGTTATAGCCAAACAGTCCTAAACATACTATCAAAGATTAAGATTTAAGAGATACTGAGTGAGGATAATGGAAACAGAAATGGTTTTGTATAAAACAAAAGCATAACAAGCTTTTTCGAGTCTGAACGTAACTGTCACAGGCTAAAATCCTTGTCTAAAGTAGTTTCTCACTTAAAGGTTCCTTGCAGCATTTCCAACTCACATGGCTGGGACCCACTGTTCATGGATGCAAAAAGCACTGTCGTTCTCTCCTTCAGTGTTGGACAAAGATGTGTCCTTCTGCCTTCCCTTTATATTCCCCCAAAGTCTCTTTTTGTTCTCCGAGTCAGTAAAACTCCCTAATGTTTATTTTCTGGTGCCTGCAGACTTCATGTTGATTTCACATGTCTGTTCTTTATTAGCATTCTGTTCAAATCGCTAATGGGAGGCCCATAGTGAACTATACAATGCTTAATTTATATCAGTTAGCTAGATGGACAAACACTCCTGGTCTGAGAAAAAACCTGTCTTTGCTAGTGCTTTGATATAGATCTCGGTATATATTTTCCATATACACACAACTTTCTAAATATCAGTACGCACATTTCATAATGATATTAATGACCAGAGTGAGACCAGCTTTTGATACCTTACACCACACTATTTTTGATAAACACCATGATTGTGGTGTGTTAGGTATAGTGAGTTTGTCAGGCCTGTTAGGAGTTGCTGACAGAGCAATGAACCCTCTGCCAGCTGCCACCAATGAGTCTCTGGAAAATAGTTTCTGTCCAACTAACTTGATTTTGTTTGTGTGTGAAATTACAGGTCTGGTTGATAAAGGTATAGTATGGAGGTAACAGAATTAGACTTCTGCAGGGCATTTGACTTGGTACCACATGACATTTTGATTAAATTGATTAAAAACTGGGTGATAGGTAAATGTAATTGTAGATGGGCAATCATCACCAACCAGTTGTGTTTCTAGGGGGCTTTTGCAGGGGGTTCTTGGCCATAAGCTACTTAACATTTTTATCAATGACCTGGAAGAAAACAAAATCATCACTGATGAAGTTTGCAGATGACACAAAAATTAGGGTAGTGGTAAATAATGAAGAAGACAGATTGCTGGTACTGTATGTTCTCTATTGTTTGGTTAGCTGGGACACAAGCATTTTAATATAGCTACATTTAAATGTATACAGCTAGTAACAAAGAATATAGTCCATTCTTACAAGATGGGGGACTCTACTCTGGGAAGCAGCAACTCTGGAAAAAGATTTGAGATTCATGGTGAGTAATTAGGTGAACATGATCTCCCAGTGTGATGCTGTGGGCTAAAGGGCTAACATGATCTTTGGATGCATAAACAGGGAACTCTAAGGTAGGAGTAAAGAGGTAGTATTCCAGCAGTGCTTGCATTAATGGCAAATACAGAGGTAAAATAATTTTCGGTTTTGGTGTCCACAGTTCTAGAAGTATGTTAGAAAGAAAGTCTTCAGAGAAGAGCCACAAGAAGGATTAAATAAAGGATTAGAGAACACGCCTTATAGTGATGGACTCAATGAGCTCAAACTATTTAGCTCGACAAAGAGAACATTAAGGGGTGACTGGATCAGAGTCTATAAGACGACATATGGGGAACAAATATTTGATAACAGGTCCTTTGATCTAGCATACAAAGGTATAAGATGACCCAGTGACAAGAAGTTGAAGCTAGACAAATTCAGACTGGAAATAAGGGGTATGTTTTTAATGGTGAGGGGGCAATTTTTAAATCAAGATCAGATTTTTATTTTTATTTTTTTTTAAATATATTGTTGTTCAAAAGGAATTATTTTGAGCAAGTTCTCTGGCCTGTGTTATACAAGTGTGACACTAGATTATCACAATGGTCCCAACTGGCCCTTCTGCAAGTGACACACCCTGCCTTTGGAGAACATGACAAGTTGAAGAGACTTAGTGGGGCAGATCTTCACAGCCTCAGACACTACCTAATATTGGAGATTTGCCATTCTAATACCTCAAACCATAAGGGTAGATTCTTCAATGTTACCAGGTGATCCAGATGGTTATCATCTACAGCTCTGGTTACAATGCAGGAACTCAAATACTATACAATTCAATATCTGGGACATCTATGCATGCCCAGATGAAACACTGATCTTTGTATAATCTATTGATTAAGTACTATCACCTGACTGAAAATTTATTCTGGCCCAACTCTTGTGGCAGCAATTAAGACAGAAAATAAACTGGTGGATAAACTGAGTATTAGATACACAAATGGCCTAATTCAAAGCCAAAGTCCCAGAGGAAGAAATCAATAACATCCCTAATGGTAAATCCTTCATCCAGGCAGATTTGGAAGCAAGTTTTAAAACTCCTTTTATCAACAACCTTCCCTCAGTCACTTCAAATGTTCTAGCACCTTCCTTTGGTTGGCTTGCCCTGTTGGAATTCAGCTATATGGCTACGGTTACATTTTGGAAAACCTCACATCAGGCTGACCCATTTCTGTGATTAAGTTAGGTAATAGAACATTAGCCAGGGCAATCAAGATTAATTCCAGCTCAGTCAATGGGTTACAACATTCACAGGACTCCTAATACTATTCACAAGATCTAGCAAGGTTGTCAGGAAAGCATTCTGCTGGTTCTGGATGCTGAAAAAGCCTTTGGTCATGTTCAGGTTTTCAGCCTCCTTAAGAAGAGCAATTTCAGGCAAGGCTACATTAAGTCTAATAAGGAATTCTACACATCTCCCAGGGCATCAGTATTTGTTAGTGGACTTATGTCAGACTCATTTCCTTGCCAAATGACACACATCAAGAATGTCCATTATTGCCTCACCTGCTTGCTCATCTACAGAGCTTCTTGCAGTAGCAATTCGTGTGTGCTTAAGTAAGATAGATCCACAGAGTATCCGAGGCTGAGCAGGGGAAGGCAGAAGTGGCTCCCCAGACCTGTCCATACTGTCAATATGAACATTGTTCCAAGGTTTAACCAAATACTTAGATCTAAATCCCACTCTAACTGGCACAGGGAGAGAGAGCAAATATGTGGCCCAGTGTCCTCTGCAAAATGAGCTCCTAATATAGGCCATCAAATCAAGGAGAGAGTTGGAGGGGAAGAGACTCAGTTACTAGTGTAAACTAGCAAAGCACTATTGTCTATGGTAATGGGAAATTATTACTGTGTTAATCTGGAGAGAATTAGAGAGTATGAGGTGCAGGTCCTTTTTAATGTCTGAAATCTAAAGCCTTTAGACCCTCTTGATTTTTTTTTTTTTTTTTTTTTTTTTTAAATTGTGAGATCTTGAACAAGATTTCCTACCATAAATTGGCTCTAAACACATTTGTTTCATATTTCACTTAAAGGAGCTTTGGTTTCTATTCCCATTTCTCCCACAGACATCCTGTGAAGCACAGAGAATCCTATGAAGCACAGAGAATCATGTGAACTTAGTTTTCTCAAAAAAAATGTGATGAACAACTTACCAGATGACTTTGCAGTTTATCATGCCCGTATTGCCACTGCTTAATAAAATCTCATTGCCACATGGCTTTGTTTAAAACTTTGGCTCTAACTCCACTCCCTCCCGGAGAAGGCTTCTTACATCAGTTGTGGAAGTTCCACCCAACCATAGCTCATAGATTCAGGGCTCTTAGTTCAGCTGTATCTTGTTCTGGCTTTGTACATGCTTCTTTCCTATCCCAGTTCTTTGGTTATTAAAAATAAAAATACTTTAGAAAGGAACAAAAGGGTAAGATTTCTTTTTACCTTCCATCACCAGTCCTTGATGTGGTCTTTCAGGAGGTCTCTACTGTGCTCTGATTAGCTTTCTTTGGTTAGTTCTTGGTCAGGAGTGGACAGTTCTTAGCCCCTGGCCACTAATTAGGCTAATTGTCTGCTTCAGTGTCTTTGGGCTGTTTCTGGAGGCTGCCTAGCACAGGGATGTTACCCCTTCATTATCTCAGGCCTACCTACCCTTTTGTCCTGCTGTGCTCTCTCCTTTTATAGTAGGCCTTGTTTCCCCTATTGGTTGCAGCTGTGGGTGCCTACCTCCATGATTAGCAGTTGTGGCAAATGCCTGGGGTGGTGGTCAGGCTGTTTGCCCTGCTCTTCTCTACCTTTTTTTGTAGATTCCATTACACCTCCTAACATAACATTTAACACATTATCAACATTCTCTTTTCCAACATTTATTGTCTGGATGCTTTTGGGTTTAAAAAACATATATTCAGTGAAGTTTACACCTTGTTTTAAAAGTTGCTAGAATCTGGACAATTCCTCAATGTATGAACCAAAGACCCCAGAGGAGCAGAACAATTCTATTTACAATTCCAGTACCTCTTCCACTTAAGGAATATCTTTTTCTGAAATAATAAAATATGATTGTTTCTTACACATTTGTATATGGCAAGAGGCTCTAATATCTTCTACTGGAAGAAGATCATTTTTGCCTTGAAATCAAGTTCTCTTCAGTCTTCAGTATAATTTCATTGTGCTTTTTACTTATGGTGATTACATTTTCATCTTTTTAGTCTAATTTAGAAACTGGAGTTCTGCTGACCTGGTGTTTTCAAATTAGTTATGACTGGGAACATCAGTGTTGTTGGGGTGGGCATTTGAAGGTTAAAGTTCTGAATGTTTCATTAGCGCTCTTATTTTTCTTAGCCTAGTACTGAAGTAATTAAGTGGTAGTCATGAAGAGAGAGGAAGCATGAGTGTGTGTGATTTCTGAGAACCAATCTCCCACTTCTGTTTTGGCACCTTTCTGTTCACAATGAATTTCACACATAATTTCAGCTTGCAGCTCAGGAAGTTGGATGACAGTGTAGATATCTGGCCAAAATCTGTTCTTAGTTTCACACATGCCACTACAACTGGTTGAAATATTTTGCACCATTTTTGTCTGTTTGTTTAAAAAAAAAAAGTGTTTAAAAAAACAGTAGCTGGTCAAAATTTCCAATTTGCTGCACTGTAGCTAATGGTGTGGCTTTGGGGAAACTGAGGGTGGAACTTTGCTCATTAACCAAATACTAAGTAAAATTTACCAAACTATAAGGGAGAAGTGATTTTTCTCAATTTTGAAGACACAATCTTAAGTATAAAAGTTAAGGGCCACAGTTTCACCTACCTTAAATGTATTACAACCTGGACATGGCGGGGGGGGGACAGAATGATCAATGAATTCTGTATATAATTTATTTTAAAAATTCTTAATTGAGAAATTAACAGCACTTGTTTGAATAGAATATTAATGTCAAGTAGTCTGGCAAAACTATTCACGGACTCTGCATGTTAAGGTCCATGGTCTCATACATATACAGAGGCCACAGTCTTCAACTCAGGGCCACTTAAACCCAGCTCAATCAGCACTGGAAAAATTCATGTGTTATGAGTGTATTCTTGACCTGCTGGTCTCCTTATCAGTTGGCTAACACAAAGAAGTGGAGTCTGTTTGTTAAGACCGATGACACTGGCAAGGAGGTCAGTGAACAGAATATGTATTTATTTTTGGAGGAAGAGAGGATGGAAGCAGCTCCAAACCATCTATTACTGGTGCTGCTGATTCCAAAACATTTCTGCTTTCTCTCCAGGCAGGAAGCACAGCTAGACTCTGAACTTCCTCTGAGGGTTACTTCCTGGGATTCTTCCCCATTATTGTTAACCTCAAGAGCTCAACCATCATGAGTCAGACTCCCTACAAACTCATGACATTGGCCCCCAAATCATGAGATTTTTAAAAAGGACTATATTGGATTTGTTAGGTCTGTCTTTTGATGTTTGTACCCCTGTCCTGCCCATCTCAAGTGTGTGTGAGAGACTGTTAGTGTTGCCAACTCTTCCAAATGTATTGGGTAATGTTGTTTTGTTCCCTGATGAAGGAGCTCTCCCCTGACTACTGCACATCTCCTTCCCAGCAATTAATTCCCCCTCACCCATTTCCATCAATTCAGATCCCCCATCAGTTCACTTCCAACCCCCATCCCATTAGTGCTGCCTCCCCCCACCCACATTCAACCCCCTTACCTCTGCTCCTCCTGTGATTCTTCATCCCCCTCAACCAGTCTTAGGAGAGCGGGGGCTTGAGCAGGGTCCCCTTTGTCCCTTCCTGGTGTGGGGCAGCTCCAGGGGCTCTTATTCTGTTCCTTCCCAGTCCAGGTGCTAGGGAGGCAGAGGGAGAGGAACATAGGTACCATCCTGTCCCCATTGCTTCGCAGACAAATGCAATGGGCCTGTTGGCCCCTTACTGAAACTTAGTGAGTCTTCTTAGTGGGACATCTCTCAGTATCAAAGGACAGGGCAAGGCTTGATGAGGACTGACAGCTCCTAGGGCCAGGGCCAGGTCAGCCTGGTTGACAGGGCAGACAGGCCAATGAGGGAGCCAGGAAGCTGGGGGGGCGTCCTCCATGTGAACTGGAGATGCCTTCTGGGCAGACCGGGCTGAGCTAAGGACAAAAGCAGTAGCACCCAACCAGAGTCAGGCAAGCCACAAAGGCCCGAGGAGTAGCCCAGGGAGCCGAGCTGAGCAGAGCAGCACAGAGAAATGCGGCCAACAGCAGAGAAGCTGCCCAGGGAGCAGAGAGCAGCAGCTGGGACTGGGGCTGGAGCTGTCTGGGTGCAGTGAGTAGCTGAGGAGAGCAAGAGGGACCCTGGGCAGAGAGCCCAGTGCAGGGAGATGCTACTAGCTAAGAGCTGGGACTGGGAGGGGGGTGGTGATCCCAACGGGAGGCGATGCTGGGGAGAAGGGCCCTGCCACCCAGAGCCAGGGTGCATGTGGCCACTGCCAGAGCAAGTGTCTGACCCACGGCATCCCGGCAGCTCATCCAGGGCCTGGGCAGGAGGCCTGTGACATAAGAGAAACAGACTGTGAACGTCCCTTACATCGCAGAGACGCTGTGTGTGGTGTCCCCGTGCCCATGGGGTGGCATTAGGCATTTTCCTCTAACCTTTATCTTTTTTTTTTTTTTTTAATTGATTACTGTTTAATAAATTGTTCTGCTTTGAACTGTATGTATCGACCAGTGGGTCAGGGAAGCGAACAGTGCAGAGTGAGAACCCTGGAGTGGGGACACCCAAGCCCCTGTCCTAAGTGACCATGACAAGGTTGGGAGTCAAGCCCCCAGGGATCCCAGGCCCAGCCTTGTCGGTGTTACAATGACTTTGCCACTTTGAGAGTGGAAGGGGAGTCCTCAACGTCAGGCAGGCCTCTGGGTAAAGGGAGTGGGAGCAAGGACCCAGGTTCTTTTGCTAACCAATTCCACCAGGGTAGTGTATGGGCCAGGAATGTTCCCCATACTAGTGGGACCATTTCCCCGCTTACACAAAGCACCCTTCATCACTGGGCTTTTTGGCTCCCTCTTCTGAGAATGGCTTTTGGCCAACTGGGGTGTCGAGGAGCGCGAGAGAGAGTTGTAGGTTCTGCCTGCAGAAACTCTGATTGGTTTTCTGCCCCAGAAGGTGGGCAAGTGGGGTGGGCAGCCAGTCAAAGTGCTTAAATTCAGAAGAGCGCTGGAGCTTCTTCTATCATTGGGAAGACTGACTCCAAAGAACCGAAATCATGTCACTGGTGGAAACATCATGAGAGCTGACAACACTGTTTCTCCTTCTCCCCGCTGGGTGAAGCGACAACTTTAGGGACTGTCTGTGGATGTGCCACACACACAGATCCAGCCAGCTCAGGAACTCTGTTACAGTATCACTGTCCTCTGCTCTACAGAAAGAATTACCTGTGCCCCTAGTGGTTGACCTGCAAGATGGCTACATAAGCTCTATACTAAGAAGACCTAATAGAGATTCTTTTTCTAGCTCAAGCAGTAGAGGTGTGGGCCATATCTACATTAGCACTTATGTCAGCAAAACAGAGGTGTGAAAAAAACAACCTGAGTGACACATTTTGCTGGCATAAGCATTTGTCTGCACAGCACTACGTTGGCGGGAGACATAGCTATTGCCGCTTGTAGAGCTGGTTTTATTATATCAATGTGAGAGCTCTCTCCCATCAGCACAATGCATCTACACGAGCACTCTTCCAGCGCCACAGCTGTATCGGTACAGCTATGCTGCTGTAAGCTTCTAAATGTAGACATGGCCGTGGTTTTTGGAGCTATTCTTCATGGTGCATGTAAGGGGTTGGCTGATGTCTGTGGGTTGAAATCTACCCTGAACCAGAACTCCACTTGGCACAAGGTGGTGTGAGGAGCACCAGGGAGCCAGTCGTGACTTCCCAATCTTTTACCATTCAGCTGTGGTATAAGTTAGAACATCTAAGGGGTGCTCTAACTTACACCACTGGTATAAAGTCCCTAAGTGACTTTACACCAGCAAAGGATAGGTGTAGCATAGCTCTGATCTACCACACCCCTGCCACATCGCTAAGGGACACCCTCCATCTCTCAAGGGGAGGGAGTTGGTACAGTAGGTACCTATGGCACCTCAGTCAGTTTTACACCAAAAGATAGTTCCCCTACACTATGGGAATTCTCCATTGGTCATCTGTAGCCAGAATGTAATGCTAAGTGGCTGGAGAGGGCTAGAGAATCTGCCCCAGTGTCATCTAGATTCATAAACAATGTTTTTTAAAACCTGTGAGATTAAGGTATTCATTTTATAATTTATTTTCCTTTCAAATAAGAGTTTACTATTTTCTCTTCCAGCAGTGAAGGAGCAATCAGAAAGACTTCACAGCTGGCAATCAAAAAGCTCCTCTGAGTGCACATAATGGTTCTCACAGTGACTATTTTTCACATTTTTGTGGTTTATTCTCCCTTGTGGGTCCCAGGAAAAAAGTTGCTACCCTGAAGACCAGCAGTGTCTATAGACAATCCCTCACTCAAACCCTGATGAGATTTCCAACCAGCAATAAACAATGTTCCTTTTAACAACCATTCCACCCAGCCAATGCAAAAACAATGAAAGACCAGCTGCAAGGAGAAACAGAATACAGATAGGAAACAGCACAGTAGAGACTTTTACAAACCAACTCTAGTATTATAGGCAGCTGCAGATCAGAAGCTTCAATGATTTTATTAATATCTAGTTCTCATACTTAAAATTTGGTCATAAACACATGCTTTGGCCTGAAGCTAAGAATACAAGGTCTCATTTTATTTTTTTAAAGGTTAAAAAGAATATACCATGTTTGGATACTATACGTTTAGAGAGGTATGAAAATACAATAGAAGTTACTCATTGAAGGCACTCTTGTGTTTCTATGAGCTTTATTTGGAGACTGGCTCAACCTGGCCTCTGAGCACACAGGGATGGGCAGGGATGCAAAACCATACTCTGAAGCGTCCCTAGCCTCTATTTGCCAGAAGCTGGGAATGGGCGATAGTGGATGGATCATTTGATGATTCCCTGCTCTGTTCGTTCCCTCTTAAGCACCTCGCATTGGCTACTGTCGGAACACAGGACACTGAGCTAGATGGACCATTGGTCTGACCCAGTGTGGCCATTCTTATGTTCTCGTAGTACATATAATTTGCCTCAGGAGTATGGTTAGTGGGGACTTTTTGTGTGTGTTGCATCCACGGGACTGATGCTCTTGAACAGCTCTGGAACAGTCCCTGGGAGGATCCCTTCAGTGTGTCAGCTCCCTTAGGGTCACACTCTTTCACTGGGGTAAACTGCTTGGCTTCACTGCCTCCTGGGACCAAATCTCAGAGCCTTCAGAACCCCTGCTTCATGCCATGAGCAGTCTTCAGCAAGTCCACCTGAGTTGGACATCTGAGGGAGACTTGTACACCCAAAACGAGCAATGCACCCGCAACTTCCTTAATCTGGAGTGACTCTGGAAGCAGGAGGGTTTATTAGATGTCTGAAACACAGCATAGAAAGTCCTTAGTTAACATGGAGAAGAGACAGTGACAGCATAGTTCATCAGGGTCAGTTCAGAGCCCAGAGCCTTGTTCTGATCCCTCTTCAGTCTCAGTCCAGAAGCTTCTCTCTTGCAGTAGCCCACACTTAACAACCCTACCTGGCCCCTCCCCAGTTCTTTGTCCTCCAGCTGGTCACACCCAGCTGGCTTCCTAAAGAGATTAGGCCATTCACCGTCCTTTGTTGCTTGTGCCAAACGTCCAGGCAACTGGCGTGGCCATTGTCTTCTGGGATTTTCCATGGGCATGGGACCCCAGGCAGCTAGGCATTGGTCTTGCCTGTAGCTCTGGCTCTCTGCAAAGAGCAAACAATCTTTTCCCACTGTAAAGTCTGAGGCCTTGTTTTTTGGCTAAGTAGTAGCAGTCATCATTAGGCAAGACAGCAGTCATATGCTAAGTAGCATGTAGTCACATCTTCATGTAATCCTTCTGCTAGACAGAGTCGGCAGCAGCAAGGGCCAGGTTCTATATCCAGGGATCCCTGTCAACAATACTATACCAAACTGGCTCGAGCCCCCACCCAGTCACCTGGGAAATCACACACTATCCCCTGGGCACCCAAAGGGCAATGCTTCTCCTCTCGCAAGCACAGGGTCTGAGTGCAGAAAGTAAACCTTTTAGTAACAGGAAGGAAGTAATACAGCACTGGTTTGGGAAATAGTGCAAACAGAATTCATGAACCCAATGAGCCAAACCCACCACAGAGTACAGGATATGTCCTTCACCTCTCCCTTCTTACTCTCTCCTGTACTGACCATCATAGTTGCAATGTCCACCTCTTGGTTGGGGCTCAGCCAGTCCCCCTCTGCAGGTCGCTTGACCACCTCTCTGCTGCTGTCTCCTACCATCTCCAGGCCTCACCAAGTCCCTGCCCCTGGCTCCTGCCATCTGCTGGCACCGGCCACTGTTAGCTCCTATTGTCTGCTGGCACCAGCTACTGCTGACTCCTCTTTGTTGGTTGTCAGTCAAGGTTTCCCAGCTTCTCTAGTGAATTTCAGCTTTCAGCTCATAGGAAAACCTTCTACTGACACAGGAGCAACATTCCTGCTTTCAACAAACAAAAGACTCTAAAAGAAACCATTAATTCTACCTTTTAACAGCTAGAGGACATAACTAATCCATGGCTGAGGATAACCCTTTGCCAGTGCTGGTACAACCTCAGCAGAAAACATCCCACTCCCTCCCTGCTGTCCTTACAATGCTGAAACATCCGTCTGCCCACCCTTGTTGAGCTTTGTTTAGTTGAGGGTGAATTTTTCATCAGAATAGGTTCTATTGTTTATCTGAATGATTTCTGTCAGGTTCTTTGATTGTTTCTGTCTGTTGCTTAACGAAGTGTGCACTATTTAAATCAATTAAGGTGGTGGGCTATGTGTGGTTAAAGAACTGTTTCATAACGGGCTAGGATTGGTGTTTTGTAGTACTTTAGTTTTAAATGATTGGTTAAGGTACAGCTAAGCAGGACCCAAGTTTTTACTACATAAACTGAGGTCCAAAAGGAAGTTCTTTAGGACATACCTCCAGGACACAGCCCAAGATCAGAGCTGCCAGACCACAACACTCTGCCAACCATATTTACAGAAGTTGGAGTCCCCAGATGATCTGATTCTGATTGGCTACTAAGAGAAGTTTGTCTGTCTTATTGGGAGTGGTGAGCATTGTATGCTTAGAATGTGTATTCTGTTTTGGTAATTGTTAATAAATAGAGAATAAGGATATTACTGTGTAAGGCCCTTCACTGGTAAAAGATCCTGGAAACCTGCAGAGAATTATGCCCAGAGCTCTACGAATTGAGAAAGGCTGGGTACGTCAATTAACCAGGTTACACCTGGCGCCCTACAGCCTGGGAATGGGTCCTGAGCCCGAAAGTGTGAATTAGGTAAAGGTAGGTGCCGTATGACTTGGGACAGAGTGGGGGTGCCTTAACTGGATTATGCTTTGAGCCCTACAGACTGGGGTAAAGGTGGGGCACCCTAGTGTGCGGGTAACACCATCACCCAGTTAACCATGCAACACAGGGGAAACTGAGGCACACATAATATTCACACAAAATATTATGAATAAATTCTGTCACAATTTGGAGTTTTAAAAATCCTACATATTTCACTTATGATGTAATTAAAGGGCTAATGCATATCCAGGTTTTGGTCTGGCTCAGAGAACGACCCTTAGGCATCAAAACATTAGTCGAATCATGAAGATACAGCTGAAATATCACGAGTTTCCAGTTTGTATTGCCTTTGACTTTATTTGTATATTTCTAGCTATTTTGTTTAATCGGATTTTTAAGCCTCACAGCTGGGTGAGCAATAGCCCCGTTCTGTTACCTTTTAAAAACATTTCTGGCCATAGCTCTTAAGTACTGGCTGCAGACAACTTGCACTCCTTTCAGGTGCAGCTTGCAGTAGCAGTTCCAAAAAGAAGTTGCAGTCACCTTATGATGATGGGGAAGGTAAGAGGCAGAGAGAGATACCAGTGTGCTCCTCCTCAATCAGAACAAGGATCTGATGCAGCTTAGAGGAGCTCAGAAGGGGGACTGGGTAGGAGCATCTGTAGCAGCTGGAAAAAGGGTAGATATGCTCCCACACAACAATGGCAGGAAAGAAGGGGCGCTTGTAAAGCTGGCGCAGCTTTTGTAATAAGGGAGAAGGGGGAACAACTCCCCTCCAAAAGCTGAGAGGAGACAAGACGAGAGGTATGTACATGCACTTGAGGTATTTGCTCTTTGAAATTGGAGTTACACAGCTTTTTAGTTTTGTGTCCAGGCAGACATGACAGTGGAAATGGTATTTTGTCGGCCTTACCATTATCTGGGCAACTGTAGCTAAGCTGCTCGAGGGAGTCCCAGGACCCATTAAGTGGGGGATGGGTGGATCAAGAGGGGTAGGAAGTTGTGGACAGTTGTTCCATGGATTATGTGGATCAACTGTTCAAAAGTCCTGCATTGCAGCGCTGCATGTATCCCATGCCTGCCAGGCTCAGGGTATGAGGATATATGTTAGGAGAGGACTTGGGTGAAATTGTGTGGATGAAACATTTCCCCCCCCCCATGCAGATTTGAGTTAACGGAACCATTTCACAAATTCATGGTGAATTTGCCAAATTGTTCCATTAAAAAAATAACACCTCCCCCAAAAAAATGTCTAAACATTTTGTTTTGGCATTTTAGAAAATAAATGTTTCAGCTGTTCAGTTCAAAATGACTTTTCATTTAAAATTTTACTTCAATTTTATTTTTATTTTAAATGAAACAAAAATGAAACAAAACATTTTATTTCAGGTTGAATGAAACGTGTTCAACTCAAACAATATTTTAAAAACTTTTTCAGTTTGCTGAAAAAACATTAATTTCAGGTTGACCTGTAACAATTTCCCCACCCCTGCCACGCGATTTTTCTGTTCAGCTGCCACACTGATAAATCAATAATCATAATGTGCTAGTTTGGAAACTAAGCCAGAGGCAGACTGTGGAAAGTTGTAGCCAGAGATCGTATAGGGAAGCTGAGAGAGAGATGGAATAAGAAAATCCTGTATTTCATATTCTAATAAAGCGCCCTGTTAGAAGAAAGTGACTCCGTATGATTTTTTTTAAACCGTTGACACAACAAGAAGAGAGAAACTAAATTCTTCAATTCCTATAGGGTTTTTTTTTTTATCAAGTCTTTCTTGGGGGGGAAAGGGGAGAACAGCATTTGGCCGGTTAACATATTCTTTAAACTGTAAAAGTTTCCATTTAAAATATATAGACAGTCTTTTTAATAGTACAGCAAAAGAGTTTACACTGCAGGGCGTGTAATGTTATTCTAGTGAAGAAGTGACATGCCTGACATACACATATAGTTGTGATTAGTCCCTTCCTGGGGATATGCAAATAAAAGATAATTGTGAGGAGCAATATTTCCTTGTGCTCCAGCTCTAAACTCTCCATTGTTCATGTACCAATTAGCCTGCATTATACAGTCCAAGTTCGCCCCCTGGGTAATGCAGGCTTGGAAAACTAGTTTTTAGTCTGAAAATAGCTAGGTTTACTGTGATGATAAAGGACAAATTTCTCCAAGTTTGCAGAAAGAACATACATTTGTTTTGAGCCACTGTTCGGTTTTTTTAAAATTACCCAAATTTGAAATTTTGATTTGTCTATTATTTTTGTCTCCCTCTAGCTCATAATGGCTTCATATTTTCCATACTGTTAGATCTTCCGGAGCCTTGTGTGCTTGAAGAAAATGGGTTAGAATTGAGCAAATATATCAACAATTTTTCTTGAAGGTTGTTTGATGTCTCAGTGCTGCACTCTTGACATGAATGGGAGGAGTTTGCTTTAAATAGAAAGTGTGTGTGTGTGTAAACATCTTTTCTTCATCTCCCATGAAAGAGACTTGTGCTTTTGGCCATAAGGAATGGACATTCTACTCCAGTGTATGTAGGTATGGTTTATTATGCAGATGTGGTTACCAAATTAAAGTTGCAACCAACATTCTATAAGGATGATGTTAATCCTTCCTATAATTCAAACAAACCCCAAAACACAGAAGAAGGAATATCCTTATACTTACATGTTCTGAAAATGTTGATTAATGTTCCTGATCATTTTTTTGATCAGCTTAAATCCTGTTGCCTTTTGTGACATTGTCATTCTTTTAAAAGCCATGCTGTTGTTGCTTCAACTTTTGTGGAAAGAGCTGTGTGGTTGCTATGTGCTATCTGTTGAGTGTGTACTGAGTACTGCCCCCAGGAGTTTACAAATATTTCTCATGGTTATTCAACCTGTGTAATAGTTTTCCCAATAAAAACATTATTTCAACAACCAGTAAAAGTTAATAAAAAAGTAAGAGAGTGTAGAGCATATCCATATGTGAAGAATATGTTTCTTTTATCTATGTTTCTTTATGAACACACACAAGAACTGTACTGTAAGAATGTGCATTTGGGGGAAAACCCAGCGTGATTACATGGCAGAAGCAGATATTCAACCATTCTGTGCACTTAGTTTATTGAATATTTCCCACCTTATACTACTGCCGAGGTGTATAGTATCTTGTAAAAGGGCCTTTTGATATGAAGATAGGAATCCTTTATTCACAAGTCAGATTATTCACAAGGAACTTTAGAATTCAGTTACACATACACCCAATCAGTTCCCGGGGCCAATCCTGTAAGCCCAACCACAGAGCTCCCACTGAAATCAATGGGAATCCAAGTAAAGAGCTTGATCCACCCAAAAGACCAGAAAGTAGTTGTTGATTTTTACCATCCCCACACCTACTAATCTAAAGTCTTGATCCTTCTCCCAGTGCAGTCAATGGCAAAACTCCCATTGCCCTCCATGGTACAAGATCTGGCCCTTACTGGACTTCTTAGGAGTCACTGGATGCAGACATGATACCAGTCACTGAGGATACAATAACATACACACATTTATTTAAAATACAGAGATACATATTCTATAAACAAACATTTAGTATATGGAAAATTATGATGAAACCCTCTGCTGTTACCAAAGGTGGCAAAAATGATGGAAACAAATTGATTATTGAACGGTAACTAAACCTTTGGTAGTCTGAGAAATTGTGATTCTATCAACTGTAATGGTATACACTTGTTCATCTGGAAAGTATTGATTTGTTTTCCTTGTGTTTAAAATAGAGCTGAAATCAGATGATTTCAGCTCTATTTTTGTTTTACAATAATATTCATTTACATAATGCTTTATTCCTGCCAAGAATAGAGTATTGGGACAACATTCACACTGCCAGAAATCATGTTTTTTGGATGGATATTTTGAGGTATTGTGGATGGCTATTTGGAGGGGGGGGGGGCGCGGATGAGGGGAAAACCCCTTTCTTCCAATTTTTCCCCTCAAACTTTTCACAAACATGACAGGATGTTTTCATAACAAATGTGGCAAGTTTCAACCCAGAAAATTCCTGATTTTTGCTCAAAAAGGGGCAGAATCTATTATTGTTTTTCATGTGGTTATTTCTTTCTATTTGGCCACTATAAGTACTTGAAATCTCTATAAGTGACCTAATTTTTCATATGTAAGGAACAATGTTTTAAAGGTATTGAGGTACTAAGGATACAGATAGATGTCTTGTGGAGTTTCAAAAATGAGAGTTAGGTATCTAGATGCTTTTAAAAATCCAATTAGGCACTTATCTGTGCTTAAATAAGTTTAAAAGTCTGGCCCTCGGTTCCTAAATATGGATTCAGTTGCCTAGCGTTAGGTACCCAACTTCCACAAACTGGCCAAGTCTTCAGCTAACTTCCAGCAAAGTGAAACTTAAAAGCATTTCAGGGGACACCCAAAATGGTGACACATGCAAACAAGAATCATAAAGCACTGTGTAACTATGTGAATATTGCTCTTATATTTTAATATTCACATTACTTAATATAATATCACAAAGAAATGGTTTGTTTTGGGACCTTTTAAGAGCATGTTTAACTATTAGACAAAGTCTTAATATGTATGTTTTGCTTAAACTAGCTCAGCAGTAGTTATTGAAAATAATACTTTGCATTTCTATAATGTCGCCACACCCTTTACCTGGGGCAAGTAGCCTTTCAAAGTGAATCAAGGCTTAGCTGGCCTATGACAGCCCCCTAAACTCCACCTAAAAGCAATTAGGTACTCCAGGTGTTGGCTTATTATTGGCCAGTTAGTGATGGAGCATTTGATAGGAAAGAATAAAGAATTGTTACTAGAGAGAAGGGTCCTACAATTAAAGGCTCCCTAGGAGAGAGAGCGCGCAAGGGATTTGAAAGCAACCTGAGGGTGAGACTGTTCCCATGAAGGGAGCAGCTAGCTGGAAGGCAACTCTGAGAAAGAGAGAGAACAGGTAACTAAAAGACTAGCTCCCAGTAAGGGAGCTGGGTATTGAAAAGTATTCAGAGTATGCTCTGAGGGTCGGAGTAGCCAATGAAGTAGCAACGCTGAGGGAGAGACCAATAATCCCAGTTCCGAGGAACAGGTGGACCTAGAACATAAGGTGTTTGTGAGTGCTTTTGAGGAGAGAAGAGCAAGCGTTTGGGATAACAAAACTAGAGACCCAGGCTGTTTCCGAAAATTAAGGTTTATTTTGTCACTTTGTGTTACCAATAAATGAAGTCCTCTGGAAGAGGGGGCTTCTTAAAGGAAGCAAGCCTGGTTTTGGCTGGTTTCTACCAGGTGGAAAAGAAATAGATCTGATTCCAGCGTGGGATCTTAGACACTTTTACATCCATTTATGAAGAAAATTCACAAGGGGTGGTGAGGCAATGAGGTACCAACCACTCTAAATAGCCCCACTTTACAGCTATGGAAATGGAGGTACAGAGTTAAGTGATTCACCTCAGATCAAACAGTAAGTCGGTGACATAGCTCAAAGGAACCATAATCTTTTAACCCCCAGTCCTGGGGTTTAATCACTAGAAAGTGATCCCACAGAGGAATGTCTATTTGATTCTGTATTCACTACTTTTTATATATACTTCTGAGTCTCTCTTTGAAGTTTTCTCCAGCAAAATAATAGAGAACAGGATCTAGGCAACTATTCACTGCAGCAAGGCACAGAGTGATGACTGCCCCTTTATGCAAGTCACACCCATTGACTCCACTAGGGTTCCATTTCAGCAAGTAGATAGTTCTTAGTATGTGATAGGGCAGGAAACAAAGCAGAAATAGGCATAAAGTGATGATGATGGTTGACGTAGCCTTCTTATGAGAGGCTCTTATCTTAGCTTTTGGAACCCTGGTCTTAAGCAAAGTTTTGATCACAAGTACATAGCAGATAATTATTGTGCAAAATGGAAGGCTGAAGCCCACTATCAGGACAATATAGTTCATCACAAGCAGCCTCTCTACACTCGTTGGCTGGAGATCTAAGCACTTGGTTGAGTTGTTGTCACAGGGGATTTCGTGGAAGAGCAGTGGACTGGCAGCTGCCATCACAAAACCCCATATTACCCCACACACGATTCTAGAGTACTTGTTGGCGGTTAGTTTCAAATGTTTGAAAGGATGAACAATTGCCACAAAACGAACAACGCTCAGCACAGTTAGAAAATAAATGCTGCAATACATATTGGCATACAAGGTAAAGGACACAATCCTGCAAAACACGTCCCCAAATACCCACTCAGATGTCATCAGGTAGTAGGTGGCCCGGAAGGGTAAAGTGAACACGAACATGAGATCTGAAATTGCCAAGTTCAGCATGAAAACATTCACTGAAGTCTTTTTCTTGTAAGGCTGCAGGAAAACATATATGGAAAGGCCATTTCCACTGATACCCAAGATGAATACCATGAGATAGATTGGGGGATAAACAGCCTGCTTGAACTCATCAATAGAGCAGTTGGTCAAGTGTGACCTGTTGGTGCAGTTGCCTCTTTCGTCCATCTTTGCAACTAACTCAGTCAAGCATGAGGTCTTCTGATTTCCTGAAAATAAAAAAAGCTGTTGTTAAATTTATACCAATGACAGGGTTCAGCATTTTAACCATTTGACTGACTGTTAAAAGCTGTAAATAGCAGTAGCTATTCACCATGTCCCAGTGAACACAGATCGGTTAATGTTTGTATTTCACTTAAAAATGTGATGTGTTATATAAGTGTTAAGTATCTCTGTTGTTGCAGTTTGTGGGTAGTGCCTTGCAATAGAAAATCTAAATTTTCAAATAAAAGCTTCAAGTTTCAGTCTTCTCAAGGTGAGTGCTGTGCCTCCTCTTGCAGTTACCTGATGCTATGTTTTCTTTGATTAAGCTGGTTATCAGTGGTCATTTTGTGGATGGGAGATCTTGAGTCAGACTGGCAGAAGCAACATTGGTAATAACTAGAACTGATCAAAAATGGAATTTCTATCCCACAGGAAATTCTGGTATTTGGACATTTCTCCCCAATTCAGGACAAAAGCAAAAAAGTCAACATTTAAACTTTGCTGTGGCATATTTTGTTTTGGGTTGATGTTAATCTCCATGTTCACCTGTACTGCCAAGGTGTTTAATAGGTGTTGCAATTCCAGGTCCATCATGGCTCCATTCTCTGCTATGGAGCTTACTTCCACAATGGACCACAATCTCCCCCTGTGACAGAATCCCATGGGACTCTCAAGATGCCCTGCAGTGGTTCAACCATAAGGACACAGACTGTGGTGCATGTTGGAAGATGTAGTCTAGCAGGGTCCCTATGGAAGATTCAGAACATAGGAAGCCAGAACTACAACGTCTAGAAGGTAACATGTTAGCTCAAGCGTACCTAGAGATTAACTGATTGGCCCAAACCAGAGTGTTTTGCTTTGAGATTTTCCTGTTAGAAGATTATGATGCAGTTGATATTTTTCCCCCTATAGAAAATTGACAAAATCCCATTTTCAAAACAGGAAAATATTTCACTTGAAGTTTGTCAACAAGTTCTAGTACTAGCTTTTATTTAATCCCCCATGTTTTACCACTTCTTCCTTCTATTGAGCAGAGGTGTGTGTTCTAGCTATGGGAATTCCAATAAAGCACAGCCACTCAGTGGATGTTGCCTCATATGTATTTTTAATAACTGGGAGATAAATGTTTGACATCAAAATGTCATGTTAAATAATTTTAAAAATGTCTCTTGATTTTATTCCTCCTTCTCTTCCCGCCTTCCTATTATTGATATCTTGACTCTGTATTTTTCATTGTGAATGTGGAGCCCTTGCCTCATTCTCTTCTCCAAAATAATTTAGTGTTCAGCTGCTATAAGTCAGCCACTCACACGTGCACAGAGTGGCTGTCCATAGCTGTACATTTTACATTTGTATGGAGTTCTCATTAAGATTTGTACTGTACATGTGCAGAGTGATTTTTTAATAGATCATAATCCAATCAAATAAAAAAAATAGTTTCTCATTAAGTTTCTCAATACTTCCATATTAAATTACATCTTCCTCTCCCCAGCTGATTTGGCACCAGAGCTATTTTTAAATAAAGAAAGCTACAGGATATTTTGTTTGCCTGATCAGTCATGGGGAAATGTGTCACTTCGTTCTTTCATGTTTGAGATGGCTGAAATATTTTTGCTTAGCCTCTCAGAAAATATTCATCTTTGGACAGGTGCCAACTCTGAGCAATTTTAGCCAAAAAATACAAAACACCACACCAACAAAACAAACAAACAAACAAAAAAAACAGAAAGTGATTGAAAAATAGGTGTTGTCAGTTGTCCCATTGTAACAGTGAAAATGGGTATGTTGTTATAAGAGTACAAGACATTCCTAGGTGCTGTTTCAAGCTCTGTAACTGACTTGCTGGAGGGCTTTGGATAACATAGCTACTTCATTTAAATGTCTCAAATTACTCATCTGGGAAATGAAAATAATGCCTATCAACTTCACAAGCAGTGGCAGGTTAAGCCCTGATTGATCCTATGTACACTGGGATCCTGGCCTAGGATACATGATGCTTACCTGGCTCCTTGCACCCTGTACCTGTTAAAACTGTGTGGATCACCAGCTCTTTCAGAAAAGCAGTTAAGGTCATGCTTAAATCTCATTGAAGTCAATGGAACTTACACACATGTTTAAGTGCTCCTGAATTGGTGCCTCAGAGAGCTGGATAACACTACTCTATAGGCCTCAACTTTGAGACTGAGCATGTGTCTACATTATCACTTTTGTCAGTAGAACTTTTGTCATCCAGGGTTGTGAAAAAGAGAATACACCCCAACTGACAAGTTACACCATCAGAAGAGCCACTGTGGACAGAGCTATGTTGGGAGGAGAGCTTCTCCTGCTGACATAGCTACTGCCACTCATGAAGGTGGTTTTATTATGTTGAAGGGTGAGCTCTCTTCCGTCAGCGTAGAGCAGCTACACGAGCAATCTGACAGAGGCACAGCTGCATCAGTACATTTCCCCCCCCTGCTGAGAAGAGACGAGTTCTGGTATAACTCCCTACTGAAAAGAAAAAAAAATAATTTGATATCAAAGGTATTTCAAGCTGTTTAATTTTTCCCCTCTAAACAAACTCGCCTTGTCTGGTTAGAATCAGGAACAGGATTTTCCCCCTTATGGGACTGCAATTGTGGGCCGTCCCCTTCTACAGGAAACAAACTAGCCCAACATATTCCAGATAGGAGAAGTCTTATGATTTTGCTAAGATTAGAAATTTACAAAACAACCACCTTACAAAACAAACTTTACAAAAACAACCAGCCAACCATTCAACAACCACCACCTTAGAGCTGGAGAGATCTGTGACATGTTGACATACATGTGGTTAAGAGGAGCTGCTATGTAGCAATGCTTAGTTTTATGAACATTAGTGAATTCAAGATGGGGAAACAGGTTCAGGGAGGTTAAGTATATGCTGAAGGTCACATAGAAAGTGAACGCCCTGTGCTCAGAGCTATTGACAGCCTGCTGTAATATGATCCTGCCTGAGGTAACAGGAGGATCAAATAAGCAAAATTCAGATCATGAGCAAATTGGGTTCCATAATACTAGAGAGGCACTAGGCCAGCCACAGGTACTATAGCTAATGTGTGTCAGGAAAACTTTTTAGTTTATGGGCTTTAGCTGAGACTAACCACTAAAACTTGTTTGCCTCGCTGAGCCCTCCTGTGTCAGCTGGCTTTTAGGACATTAGCTAGCTGTCTCTAATCAGTGTTCTGCCCCATACCCCCTCAATACGCCACTGCCCCCTAGAAAGGGATAGCTGAGCTTTACAACCATGGGCAGCGGGTGAAGCGTCCTCTTGGGGAGGCCAGCTCCGCATCCCACTTCTTCTGCCCTGGCCCTGTCCACACTCCACCCCACTCCTCCTTCCCCCCTCCACTCTGCTCCCCTCCACTCTTCCCCACATCCCCATCCCCCCAAGGTGGCGAGTGATTGGGGGGGGGGGAGGGCTGAATGGGGAAGGTGGTGTGTGGAAAAGAGGAAGAGAGGTGGAAGGAGGGATGCAGTGAGCAGTGAAGCCAAAGAGGTGGGGGAAAGGGACATGGTGGTGAGCGGGCCAAGCAAGGGAGGGGGTGAGGTCTGGAGTGGAGTGAGGACAGGGCCATGGGCAAAAGAGGCAGGACAGGGAGCTAGCCTCCCTGAGGGGAAGCTTCACCCACTGCCCATGATATCTGTCCCATCTGCCTGGGCCCTTCTAAATCATTGGGTTCCTGGGCAATTGCCCCCTTTGCCCACCCCATTGGCGGGCCTGGGTCTGCTGCACTTGCCCACGCAGGCTACACCATTGTGCACTTCAGAGCAGCACACAGATCTGGCACCAGCTGGAACAATTTGTATAGTGTGGGTGAGAGCCATTGAACCAAACAGTAAACCCTATATACGATGGAGATCACTTCAAGACAGCACACCTAGTTCCAGCACCTACGTCTGGCACGTCTGTTTTTGCACGGCAAAGAGCAGCTAGGGATCTGGCCCCCTGGGGGCAATTGTAGCCACAAAGTGTTTGACGCCCTCTCCTTCCATGTGGGAGAAAGGAAGCTTGTCCATGGCCAGCATCCTTGTACACCCTGGTTAGTTTCACAGCCATTCAGTGGTTGCATTCAGCCCCCTCTCCCATAGTGACTCTTGAGTGATGCTGCTGGATTGAGCTGATAAAACCATGGAAAGGATTGGTGGGGTCACAGTCAGCCTCTGCTGCAGAGTAGATGCAGGGGCTGTTTGCTTTTCTGCAAGCTCTGGGCTACTTGGTTGCATCACGTGCACTCTGTGCGTGATGGATTTTATCATCCCTGATGTCCCCATCCTTTTGGGGTCATGGCCCAGACTCATCTTCCATTTGCAGAGTTAGTGAATGACTCTGGTGCTGTCAGGGAGTTGGGGGATTGTAGCGGGTGGTGACTTTTGGTCCAGACAGAAATTCAGTGTGGGAGCATTGCCTTCCCCTTAGAGTTCCCATCGAAACAGGCCTAGCAGAGATGGAGGCAGTGACCTTCCTCTCACCTGGGAATGTGACTGCCACATCCTTTCCAGAAAAAACAGTGGAACAAGGTTTCAGAGAATGCTGATGGTCTCTGGCCTGTGCCCTGCTGCTGTGGCTCAGCCTCAACAAAAGCAACCTCATGTGGTGCTGGACCTAATGGAGATGCACCACTATCCTCCTCCCCACCACCTCCTGCACCCTGAGTGGTTGACCATGCTCCAGAGAAATAGAGAAGTTGTCTGCCTCAGGCAAAGTGGGTTTTGTTGGTGCCCCTATCATCACCTGCATCTGTGCAAGCTGCATACCACTTCTGGAAGATAGTTTTCTTTCCCACCCGCTCCCACACCCTGAAGGCCCCCATGCAGGGCCCCTACGTGGGGGGGGGGGGGGTACACTGGAAGGCCCAGCCCAGGCTGCAACCCCCATTACCATGAGGAAAAAGTTTTTCATGGATCATGAGATTGTATGTATGGTCTGAGGGATTGTGAGAGGGGGCCCTGTGTTACAAGTTTGTCCTGGGCCCAAAAAAATTATGCTTGGGCCCTGCCCTCATGGAAGAACACTGCTTTGCGAGCAGCCACAAGCTGACATCTCCCAGATCCACTAATACAACGCACAGACTGTGGCTCAGTGGCATCAGAAAAATATTTCTCATTTTGGGGACTGAGACAACTGCTGCGTACAGTCTCTCTTTTCATCTTGCAAAACGGGGACAGGGAAAGGCATCCGGGCTTCTTAGAGGTGAGGTGTAATTAACAATTACTGCATCATACAGCAATAGAGCCATCACAGGTATAAGGCTCAAAGAAAAAAAGAGTACCTACAACCTTTTGTGCTGGGGGAATCCTTCCAAAAAGCCAATGATTCAAAGAAAACCAGTCTGCTCTCTCTACTTGCAGACACAGCCATGAACAAATCCTCAATCATAAGGGGCAAGTGGCTAAACTACTGTACTAATGTGCTCTCAGCCAGTAAACATGTGACAGACTTCAGGAGATCCTGAAATGAAATCAATTTGAAATAAAAACAAACCAAGATTTTCTTTCAAAAGATTTTGGTAAAAGTCACAATTTTGCAAAATTTTTCGGCGTTCTCTAAATGGCATTTTTTTAGTGAAGATATATTTCTCCAAAGTTTTTTCAGCTAGGTCTAGTGGTTATTCCTGATTTACATGATGTTAGTGAGAATTAGTGTAAACACTCAACAGTGGTGGATTTCACTCAACACACACACACTCAAATGCACGTCTAAGGCAAAGAAATCAAAACAATTCTTTCCCAGACGTCAGTCATTCACAAGCCCCTATTCAAGTAGGTAATTACATCTTAAAGCATCTATTAAGATAACTATTAATATTAAGACTTCTCAACTTAATAGAAACTAACTTTATTTCTATTAAAAACACGGTGTGAACACTCCTGAATAGGGTATATTACATTGGTATTCCTATTAGATGTGTAAAGGTAAAGCTTTCTGGTCCAATTTGCAGAGGTGCAAAGCACCCACCATTCTAACTCAAGTCAGTAGGAGCTGCAGGCACTCCACATTTATGAAGAAATGCCAATGAGCTCAATTTTTCAGAAGTACAATGTACACAGGGCTAAATGAATTTCTTGACATGAAATATTAAGTACGGATGCTCTGCTGTTTAGTCACGATATATTTTGTCTGAATAAGTTCTGCTGTAGTGTGAGTTCTCCTAACTATCAGAATAGCAATGCCAAGGACTAATTAATGTTATATTACTTGCAATAGCCATTGCACTGTCCGGAAACCAGATGTAATAGCATTAAACAACCAACCAAGTCACCATTCACTGAAATACGATGTAACTTGTCAGGATCAGAACTACGAAAAAACATTACTCATTTATATTTAGTTTGTAATTAACAGTGCAATGAATTAAATTAGGCATCCATCAAGAGATGCATAACATTTTATTCACTTTTCCCTCACATGCACATACATACAAAATCCACACCCTCCAATAAATTGGGAAATGTTCTTTCAAAATATTACAGTCAACAAAAATCTGCATTTGGCGGCTAATACAAAGCAAAGGAAATTCACTTTATCAACTCTGTCATTAGTTTGTTATCTTTCATCATCCAAAATATTTTTAATTACAGAAACTTACATGGATATCCCTTCTCAAGGAAACACCCTAAAACTGAGTAGATGCTTAATTTTTCTAGCAACTACAAAACTTGCAAGAAACAGGTGATAAGAGTAGAAGGAATTTTAGTTATTTTGAATAGTCTTGATCTACTTTTAAGAAAAAGAGTAAAGTTATATATATATATATATATATATAATTTTAATTTTGTCCTACCTCATTTTTTGTTCCTTTCAGTTACTTCAGCAAGACATTTCCTTCTTTTCCTTTTAGCTATTTAAAACTTGCTGTTTGCTAGTGAGGGTAAAGAAAAAGCAAAACTACGTAAAACCAATAACAAGAAAGAGGAAGTAAGCATTTACTAGCAGAGCTTTTCTTTTGTTAAGGCTATTTTGCATTCCATCTCATCTTTCACACAAACCAATGCTAAAAAAAGACTCTGCAGTTCAGTAGTGGATCTGGAACTTATCATCAGCCACTCACACTTCTAAATATGGGCTTTCAGTAATCAAACATGTCTGAAATATGAGAATATCAGTGAGTAGTTATCAACAGTTTTCAGGAACTATAAAACCTAGAAATATTAATAGGATACTTTAGTCCAGTCTATGTGAGGGAAGGTTTTCAAATCTTTTTACTGTTGACAGAACTGGGAGGGCTCTGCTGGTGTTAGCAATGCTGGTACAGTTGCCAAGAGTTCCTTATTACAAGGGATATCTCTTATTTTTCATCATGGGGAGCTGCTGAGCTGCAAAAAGCAGCAAGAAATACCCCCTGGCATATGTAGATGAATACTGTGTATTATTATTATTAATTATGATGATGATTATGAGAGTATCAGGAGGAAGCGTGGAGCAGGGGGCTCAAAAAACAGTCCCTTATTTTTTAAATACAATGTTGGCAATCCTAGTTTTGGCCCAGTTCACTGTTACCTGGCACCATGGTGTTGATTCTCATTTACTAAGGCTCCTTTACAAGCGTTCTGACAGCACAAGTGGGCCTTAGAGTGGACAGAAGTGGCCCTTGCAGAATACTCCCTGTGCAGTGACCCTCCCTCCATAGCCAGTGTACAGAGGACAGGGCTCTACAGAACACAGCTCTCCACATAACGGGTGGATTTAGGGACGTAACTGGCTATTCTCTAGTTCCAAGGCCCCTCTAATAGTGCTTTAAGTTGGAGCAGCTCTGAAATTGCTCCGAGTCACTCCAGAGGTTGGGCAGGCTCCTTCATAGCCCCATGTCACAGGTCACTTACCTGCCAACATATCCTCATAGCCGGGCATGGTGTTGCAGTGACTCCACCTCAGTTTCCCCCCACCAGACAGCAGTCTGGCCCTATGATGGTCAGCGTCTTCTTACAGCTCCAGCCAGCTCATTTATACTCTTGCCCCTCCTGGGGTAATAAAGAATCCCACAGGGCAAAAGTCCAGTGGCCCTGCATCAGGTCATCAGTCCCAGCCTGGGTTCTATGGTCCTTGCCCCCTCCTCCTCAGAGACGCTTCCATATCACTTTTCAGTCCAGATGGTAGGAGAACACAAGTCTGCCCTGTCTTCTGAGTTCCAGCCCAGAGATTCTGGGTTTAAGAAGCTAAAACCTGCTCCTTACAATTCCTTACTGCTTCCCTGGGCTGCTTTCTATCTCCACAGGTGCCTTTCCCAGGACTACCTCCTCCAGTGAAGGCAAGTTCCTTGTGCGGCTTCCTACCCATCAGAGAGAAAGCTCCTCTCCTCTCCTCCCTCCTTCCCTGGCAGCTGTCTTTTCATGCAGCCTTCTCATCTGTCAATAGCCCAGCAATAAGCAGCAGCTGAGGAGGTGTTAACCCTTAGTGGCTGTGGTAGGATGGAGTCTATACACCCAACCACACCACAGAAGACAGGGAATGCAAAAATGAGTTAAAGCCACAAGCATAGGGATGGAATAAATGAGAATCAGGCCCCTTGTGTAGTTATGTATGGTACCACTGCAAAGTGGGTTAAAATGTCACCAACTCCACATTGTAAGTAACTATACAAGGTGCAGGGCAGCAGTGAATTGGGTCCCTGGTGGTTAAGACACTGAAATTGACCTACAAAATTGCTGTCAAATACATAAAGTAAGCAAACTGAAAAAAAAAATCATTTGATCAAATTTATTTTGATGAACATTTTTGGAGGATGTCTTCATTACACTATGTCTCTGCTGCCTAGACAGTTTACATTGTGAATCTGTGTCCACTTTCTTCATACCCACTCAATAGCTTTCATGCTCTTGAAGGTGACAATCCCCCCAGTGTGACTTCTTTTCTTTTCTTTTTTTTTACTAAAATAGTTATACTAGTACATCCCTAGTATAGATGCAGTTATACCAGCGTAAAGATAACTTTTACCAGTATAGTTTATTCCCCTTCCTGAATGGGAATAGTTATACTGGTATAAGGCATGTTTATACCGTTATAACTGCACCCACACTATTGGGTTCTATTAGTATAAATATTTCAGTAGAAAAATCATGCCCCTAACCACAATAGTCATACTGGTACAAAAGCTGGTGTAGACCAAGGTTTAGAATCTCCCTCAATTAAATTGTGCGAGTGGCATATGTGAGCATCAGCCTTGTTATGCCAGGCAGAGAGAATATATGCATTGTGATGTCACAAAGATAGGAAAGTGGCTTCTTCAGCTATGCTTAGAAATAAATAAATCTTCGTAGATGCCTACTGAGCATGTTCAGAAATGATTTCACAATTGCTTGTAACATAATTTGATTATACTACCAGTTGTTTATTAAAGTTGGTTGAGGATGTGGCCCAAAATAACCACAATTTACATGATAGATTTCAAAGTTCAGATGTTTCTAACTTGAGTTAACTAAGAGGTATTGGAAAATACTGCAATAATAATATACAGAGGAAAAGGTGCCATTTTTTTCCACTTTGCAGGACTCAGAAATGGTTGGACATTTTTTTCCTCAAACTTTCAAAAAGTTCATCTTTTGAAGAGCCCAAAGGTGGAATAGAAACCAAATAGGAAAATTTTACCAGAAGTTATGAGTGAGTGAAAATACATCTTTAGAAATACATCATTTAGAAAATACATCTTTTAGAAACCATTGGCGTCAATGGCAGCTGAGAGTGTTTAACACTTTCTGTAGCATGATCTGATCCTTAACACTGAACAGACTGAACTCTAAAAAGACAGATAAAATACTCTCTAATGCCCTCATCTAAAACTCACTGAAGTTCATGGAAAGATTCCTATTAACTTCAGTGGGCTTTGAATCAGAGCGTAAGTAAGATTGTCTCAAATACTGATCCTGTAAAAAAAGAACACTTTAAACTAACGAAAAACATATCAGCATGGCAGGGTGACAAGTATTTGTATTAAAATTCTATCATTTTTCTTACATATCCTTTTAAAATTTTCTTCTACCTATCTATTTCTGAGGCATCTAATATCTTAGTGTCAACTTGCCTTTGAATCTGCAGTATGTATTTTAAATAACTGCATTATTATCTAACACTGCAACCACTATTAATTCTGATACATTTGAACGACAGATATTTTACCAAGTGTATTATTATGGTTACACGCTCACACTATCACCTGTGATATATTGTTTTTTTCTACTTTTCTTTTACTCAGATAAACTTAAGTAAATAAGCAGTCCCTTCCTGATGTTTGCTTTAGAACTTATTATCTCCTAGAATTCCTGCACCAGCAAAGCTAAATATTAACACAATGCTCTCATGGGTTAGTATCATGCATTGTAAATACAGTAATAGCTGCAGTCACCTATTTGTAAAGGTAAAAGTTTGTCTTCACAAGATGGGCAACAAGAGAATTAATATAATCCCTTCTTATGTTCATACAGTGGGTTTTGAATTTATCCCTTCAATTCTGGCTAGGGCTGTAGTAACAACTGTAAATCAAGAAGATGACTAATATACAGAATTTGCTAGATCTAACAGGAAATCTAAGCTATTTCCTGGAGGTTGTGCATGTGTAGGCACTGCAGGACTAGCAGACCAGCTTTGCTACTTATATATATTGTATGCAATGTAGTTGCAACCCCATTGGTTCCAGGATATTAGAGCGACAGGGTGGGTACCTCACCCATTTGTATATATTGACACTTGTATGTGGATTCTCAGTAAGTGACCCGCCCACAAAGCTTTGTGGTTTGTGCTAATCCTATTTCAAAGGGTCAGCCTTAACTATGACATCCAGTCCTGCTGGTCTGGTTTTCCAAATAAATCTTCAAACCAACAGCCAAACAGCCTCCTTTCCATGATTATCCTCCTTTGCTGTCTTTTACAACGTACCAGGCCTTTTGCTAGACAAGAATCCCTAACTGCATTTTTATCAGAAATATCAGCAGCTCCTCTGCAGCCACAATCTCTTATGCAATGACCACACACTATAACTGAAACATGACTTCTGAGCCTTTCCATACAAGACCCCTTTATAGAACCAAAGTCACTGTGCCACTGTTACAAAGTGGCATTTACTTGGAACATTGATTTCACAGCCAACACTGGCTGTGAAATTAACATTTCATTAATGAAACTTGTTTCCCCATTCCCCACATACCTCTTTCCTTTTTATTACCGACTCTTTATTTTCCCAGCCAACATGATTCCAGGGTCGCTCGACACTTTTTATGTTCACCCATGCATATAATTCCAAAACTAAACAACAGTATTTTCAAAAAACTGTTAAGATTGCCAAGTGACAAGGAAGTGGGTAATTGGACATTGTAAATCTTACAGATTTTTGTCTAATGATGAAACATACTTTATACATCTATACGCATATAAATAGGGAAAGAGGTATGTACACTTTATTAAAAGTATTGATCCTGATTCTCAAGACTGAAATGAGGGAAATGCAAACTTGTCATGATTTTTGCACAGACTGGAATGGCCTGGCCTGTCTCTAAAAACAAAGGGGCTAGCTAAAATGGAGTAACTGTGGTCAAGCAACTAAAAATCAGCTAACAATCCCCCCTTTGAGTCAAACTGTTTTGCAGTTTAGACTCACATTATTTGTAGAAAGCTTGGTTTACTTTTAGTTGAATTTTAGCAATTTTAATTTGGGTGATTATTTGTATAGTAGCTATTTTTGGTTTTTAAAAACTGGGTGAAGATAAAACACACAAAAGGTAGCGTGTTTGATATTGAAAACAACAACAGGCAAGAATAACAATAAAACAAATTATATTTATAAACAATTGCTTAAGCTAGGATAAATTTGGTAGCTATGAAGTTAAGACATGAAATAGATTTGTGAAATTTTATGAAGTATTATTTTGGGAAATGTAATGGAATAATGATGCGATTTGTAAAATGTTATGTGCACTGTTTTTTATTTTGCTAGATTTATTTACATAAGAATAACAGGTATTATTGATTATTGCACACACTTTTTTTTTGCTTGCTAAGATAAAGTTTAGGGCTATTTGGTTTTGCAGAACTATTTGTTGGATATTATTTATTTTAGTGGCTATGTTTTTAAAACTTTGGGTAGTGGCATTGGCCACTGTTTTAAGTACTTTAGCAACGCGCTTTATTTTTTTGAGTGTATGCAACTTTAAGTTGGGGCAAGGTGATATTTTAATACTATTGGGTTTTGGTGATTGCTTTTTGATTTTGGAGCTTGTTCTGGGGTAGTGTGGGTGTGTGCTTAATGGCAGGGGTAATAGCTTTGATGTAGTAGGAGCTTTTTTATTACGGGGGTAATTTTTTATGGACCTTATTTTTATAAATAAAATAATGGCCTACTAAATGTATATGTTTTATGAATAAGCTAAGGAGCTTTGCATTAAACGAATGCTATAATAGTTAATATTTAGGTGGTAGGGAAAATAGTTTTTAAAAGAGCTTTTATTTAGGGCTATATATTTTGTAGAGTTAATAGTAAAGGTATAGTTATAAGAGTTATAACTTATTTTTATATTTTTGTGAAGTGCAATTTTTTTTTATATGGATTGGTTGGCTTTAAAGCAGTATTTTTTTGGGGGCTTTATAAGCTAGGTGGATGTATTTTGTTAGGAAAAGTAATGGTAATTTTTTGTATTATATGTGTGTTGTTTAACATAGTTAGAACTATGGGTATATTTTTTTTAAAATGCAAGGGAACATGACTGCAAATTTAACAGTTAGATACATTTAAATTTGTTTGTAGTTGATTAATTAATTATAAAGATGTGTTAGTATAGTTTAAGAAGCGTTGTTTTTTATGGTTTAGTTGTTTGGGTTTTAATTGTATTTTAAAGTTATTAGGTTGTTGGGTTTTTTTTTATGGACTTTGGGGATATTTTTGACAGGTGTATTGTTAATTAGGAACTTGGATTAAAAGAGAGTTATTTAGATAAGGCTAATATAGAATATTTAGATTACTAGCTATATTTATTTAGGGAACTAGTGATTTGGGGGAGTTTTAAGTTTTTTTTTTTTTTTGAGGTGGTAGGGATGACGTTGTGGTATATTTTTTTGCTTTGGAGTGGCAAAATTTTTTTTTGAGCAGGGGAGAGGTTATAAGCATTTGCACCCTGCTCTACTGATTTTGTTGTTATAGGTGTAGAGGTTTTTTTACAGTGTGAGGCATGTATTTAGGATTGGTAATTTTGGCACTTTACAGCAGTGTTGGTGGTGAGAAGTACTTGGAGTGGGCTTTTTTAACGTGGTTTTACGGCTGTCTTTCTTTGGTGGACTTTTACGTGAATTTAATTATTGGGCTGTAGATTGTGACATGCTTTTTGAGGGTTTTGGGGAAGGGCTTTTTGGACTTAACATATTTTATTAATGCTTGACAATAAGTCAAATTAGTTTTATTAGCTAAATTAATGTTTATTAGGTGAGTTGATATTGGTGAAGAGCTAGAAAGTTTTATGGGTTAGTTTATTAGGATTTTGTGTGGTGATAGTTTAGTTTTTTTGTTACATGATGATTTTACATTTATAAAGGCTAAAGGCAGGGCATTTGGCTATTTGAGGCTGGTTTTATGGCAAATTTTGGCTAGTTTATTTTTTAGAACACTATTTTGGTTTTTTACTGCTTTTGCAGACTGAGGGTGATAAGGGCAATAAAAGTTTTGTTGGATATTAAGAGCTTTGCAAACTTTTTTTATAATTTGACTTGTTACTGTTGGTAGACAGAGGAATTTTAAAGCGAGGGATAAATTTTTTTTAAAGTTTTTTGCTGGCTGTAATAGTGTTAGTTTTTGCACATGGGTAAGCTTTTACCCATTTGAAAATAAACATATAATTATTAATATATATTAGACTGGACTAATATAAACACAAAACAACATGGATGTGGCCTAAGGTGCGGAAAGGACCGCAGCTTTAGCAGCAGAGTTTGTTAAAGCATGCAAGTGAGCTAGACATTTAATAACAACAATAGTAAAAGGTAACTATACAATATTTATAAAGCAGTAACATAAGATTTATTTAATATGGAAGCTTTTTGAAGTGGGGAAGCTTTTTTGTTTTTAGCGTTAACTATAATTATGGACAACACTAAAGGCATAACGGGAATTAGTGAAAACATTAACAAATTTACTTTTGGTTAGGATACAAACTTTAGTTACAGGAAAAAAAATTTAACTTTTTGAGCAGGGTTTATAGAAGGGAAAGGGTTATTTTTAATTATTTTATGTTGAGAACAAATAGCATAGTTAGTTATAAGAATATTTTTAGAATTTTTTTGACAAGAGCTAGTAACAGATAAAATTAATTTTGGGTTTTGCAAAGGGTGGATAGCGGGGAAAACAATGAGGCAGGATTAAAAACTGGACATTGGGTGAGTGTAATATGACTTGCAAACAACAAAAGAATTTTATATTTTGTTAAGCAAATATGAGGTACAGAAATGATAAGTGGAGAACTAAGGACTAGAGTTTTTGAGGTTTTATTTAAGGCAGCTGCAGTTGCAACGGCATGGAGATAAAGTGGAAGCTACAGGGTTTAGGGCATTATTGTAACAGGCAATGGTCTTATGCTTATCTCCATACATTTGTATGGGGACACTTAAAACAAACTTATTTTTTATGACAAAACAATATAAACGGTTTTGAATAATTAGGCAAACTAAGTGCTGGTACACTAGACAGTGTATATTTTACAGAGGTAAAAAACTTATTTTGTGTTGACAGATTTGGGAAGAGGTTTAGAAATTTTAAGTTGAGTGAGTTTTTGCAGAAGTTTAACAATAGAGGCATAGTTTAAAATTTATTGGCGGCAATAGCCTGCTATGCTAACAAAAAGGTTTTTATCTGTGACACAGTAGTAGGTTTAGGAACTTGCAGGATAGCTTGGACCCGACTTTTGGAAAGGCGTCGTTTATTTGCGGAAATGTCATGGCTTAAATAATGAACTTGGGATAGACAAAGTTGCAATTTTTTTTTAGAGGCTTTGTGTCTTTTATTAGCTAGAGCAGAAAGCAGAGTTAAAGAATTTTTTTACAGGCTGTTAAAGAAGGAAAGGCTAAGAGCAAATTATTTACATTTGAATTAAAACAAAACTTTTTGTAAACACTATATTATTTAAATTTTTACAACAGGAAAGAAAGGTAAAACAACAGAATTAACAGCTTTTAAATTTTACACAAAGCAATAAACATTTTTTCAGGTTTTTTAACAGGGAAAATTGGGGTGTCACAGAGGATTTGAGTAGGCACAATAATTTTTTGTTTAAGGAGAGATATAATTACAGGACCTATTTTTTTTGTATGCTGGATATTTTCGGATTTTGTTTTTGTTTAAGAGATACAGCTAAAACAGAATTTTTATTTTTACAAGGAAAATAACAAATAAATTTTATTTGGTAAACAATAAATAGTACAATCAAATTTTACAAAGTAAATTTTTACTTACTAGGTTAACTGGAGAATAAGAACTTAAAAAGAACATGCTGATTAAAAATAGGTTTTAAAGAAACAGATAGTGGTTTAGACACTAGATGCGGCATTAATTGGTTAAAATTTTTACTGCATTTACATTTTTTGTTGATAAGGGAATAGAGAAAACTTCTGAGCTTTTAAGGTGGATTTGTTGGCTCTAGTGTCTATAAAACATTTTACTGGTTTTTTTATTAATAAGACAAGATACATAAAGACTTGATTAATTTATTAACAAAAAGGGTGCATTAATGAAGTTACTTTTCTCCAAGCTGTCCTATAAAGGTTGAGTTTGGTCTTGGGGAGGAGGTGGTGGTGGCCTAAATGTCCACTTTGACTGGCCAGATTGCTTTGGACATTTTGCTTTTTAGTGTCTTAACTGTCCACAATAGTGGCAGGAGGAATTTTGGGGGCTAAAAAGGTATTACGTTTTATTTTTTGATTTTGGCTTTGACTTTTTTATATACTTCTTTATTTGAATTTTTAATTTTTTTTTTGGAGTCTTTTAGACTTTTTATTTGGGATTTATGCAGGTTTTTTTTTAGAGTTTTTACTTTGTTTGTATTTTATTTTTAGCCCCCCCCCCCCCTTTTTTTTTTTTTTTTTTTTACTTATAAGCTATGTTGTTTGAAACAGGATTTTTAAGGGCTTAATTTTTACTTTTATAATTTCCCCCCCCCCCCTTTGGTGCTGCAAAGCACCACATTGCATTAAACTTTGTTTTATTTTTTTTATTTTAGCATACATATTATATACTGCTGTTTTTGTTTTGGGTTCAGCATACTTATTTGCTTTTTTTTTGCAGTTCTTTAGCTCGAGCTTTTTAAATTTTTTTTTGTACCAGTAACTTGCCTGCAGCCTATGCTGCTAACACCGCCCCTAAGGGGCTGCTCTTGGGGATTTTACTGCCACTGAGCCCCATTTTTTGTCTACAGCACTATTACTTTTTACACACACTCGCACGCGTTTTGTGTTAACACAGCACTCGGTTTTGTTCTTTAAAGAACAGGTTAGAGAATTTGATTTGAGCTCTTATCTTAGCATTTAAACTAGCACGTATTTCTCCCAAGCACGCCCTGTGGACACTCTGTGCACAGAACAATTGGGGATATGCATATATCTCTTCAACCCACCTCCGGAGGAATTTTACTACAAGCAAAATTAAAGGTACAGACTAAAGAAAGGGTAGGGAGATTCTATGCACGAAAAAAAACTTGTGCTACTCTGGACTTTTGCGTTAATGAGCCTTCAAACTTAACGCATGGCCATCGTCAAGGACGATGCTAGGGTGCCCTTTTTGGAATTTCCCAAGAGAAAAGCCTGTCAAGTACAAAGAAACAGACAACAAACACAAAACATAGAGGTACCTGGAATCCCTGGAAACTGTGAGACTCAAAGGGTCTCGACGCTTTACAGCCTTCCACAGAGTTCCATCCTCCGTCTAAAACCCTTCAGGGTGACCTCACCCAGTGCCGGCTGAGGCGTTGGCTGGCGCAGGAATTCGGGGTTGGCAAGCAAAGTGTCCCTTTGTGGTCGCCAAATTGTTGGAAAAAGATTTTAAGTGTGGTTTGTTACCTTGCACCGATAAGAGACCCACACAGGATTTTAGGCTGGACAGTCTCTAAATAAGTTTACTCTGCAGAAGGTCAATTTTTAAGCCCACAAGTGGACAGTGGAAAAAGATTCTGAACAAAGGATTACAGACAGTTTTATACTTTATTGATACTTAAACATTTATGACAAGACCATACATATCCCCCTTACAAGGGTCTAAACCTATTCCCTCATTTACTATTGGCTTATATTATCTCTATTTTTACTTATAAAAATATACATTATTCATAAGATGTTTTTGCTGATGCATTTATCTACATTTTATCTATCAAGGCTACATAGCTTGCTTAATCCAGCCGAGGTTTATCTCCTTTTGCATTCCTTTCCTTCTGCATTTTAGCAAACTTTCCATGATCCTTGCACAGAGTGGAATGACCTGGCCTGTCTCTAAAAACAAAGGGGCTAGCTAAAATGGAGCTAAAATGGAGTAACTGTGGTCAAGCAACTAAAAATCAGCTAACAGCATAAAGGGGGAAAACTTTGAAGAAATAGCTGGAACATGTTCCTCCCGCCCGTTTTATTCAAGGCATCCAGCTTCTATTCATTAAAGTGGTTCAAATCCTATTTAACCTATCACTGAGTTTGGATGCTCAGATAGCATCAGTATCCAAAACACCTTCAGCTCTCTAGAAACGTTCATCCTTTCCTTCTGGAAAAGGACTTGACCACAGACGGGGTGAAACCAGAATTTTTCTAAGGAAGGGGTCCAGGTTATTACTGGGCAGCCACAAATTTAAGTGGCATTGTGACATTGTGTGCAAGGTTGCAATGCCAATCACTCAAATTTGGCCTGACCACCCCTCTGTCATGACAGAGGGAGGAAAGGGCAAACTTCAGTAAGTGTCATTGCACCCTGGTGCAAGGGATTGCAGCACTGCTGAAATTTGGCCTGCCCTCTCCTCTGTCACGATATGGGCAGTGGGTGTTGCAATGTCAATCACACATATTTGGCCTGGCTGCCCCTCTATCGTCTGTCAGGGCCAAATGTTCACCTCCCATTTTTGTAACCCTGAGTCACTGTGAGCTATTTATGTGTCAGCTCCAGAATGGATTACTATTCACTATATCTGCAGCTGACTGTGAAAACAATGCAAAGGCTCCAGCTAGTACAAACTGCAGTCGCCCTCATCCACCACGGTATCACCCATCATGAACACGGTTATAAAATACAACATCCTTTCATCTCTCCACTTTTCAAATGATGGGCCTGTTTGCAAATTTCTCATTTTATAAAATCCTATGTTGACAAAGACTGGACTCCGCCTTTGTCTTACTAGAATTATTAGACAAGCTTCTACAATTCTCTCTCTAAATACAAGTCTATAAATGTCACCCCATGTTCCCATTAGGAAGTACTTGCATTAAACTGAGAATGGAGTTCAGGATTCACTTTAGAGCCCAGGTTTGGAAACAAACATTCCATCCATTTCCATGTCTGCTGACATAAAGGAAATCCAATATGGCCTGGGAGCATAATAGCGTGAAATCTCCTCCTGTGGGTAACTCAGTGATAGAAAGGTAAGGGCAGTGTCATTTCTTCTGTAAAAATCTACAGAATCATAATCTGAACGTGTCACCCTCTGTGGCATGGCAGCAGGGACTTGTTGCCTCCCCCAGCTCTCAGCTCCAGGTCCTCCGGTTGGTGGAAATGTTGGTAATACAACGTTATCAAAAATAGGTTGAGTTGGGTATCATTTGAAGGCCCTTTCTACCACAAATACAATGGTACCAAACATGACAAGCCTAGAACAATCATGTAGATATATATTTGAGAAAAAGGTTAAAAACCAACTTTTAAAAATCATACTTTAACACAGGGATGCATTGCTTATATAAAAACAATACCTTGATCTTTGGTAATCCTAAGGAAATTAGCTTTGACATGTAGGACTGAAAACATTTATTCATCAAAGCCATCATCAGTGTCATCTCTATCTAGAGCATCACTGCCAGATATGTCATGCTGATCTTCATCCACAACACACTTGCCCATCTCTGTACAAGGCAAGTTGCTGGCCAAACATTTTCAAGGTGGTGAGTATCTGGACTTTGCACACAAGCATTTGATTACCTGTACGATTGATTCAGGAGCACATGGTATTTCACATATAACTGGTGTGATCAGTCCAGCCTCCAAGATCCATCCATGCCCAATAGGAGAAGGGAGTTTTGGATGCACTTGATCCTTCCAGAGCCATCCTATTGCTTGATAATTTGCCATCTTGATAGCAGGTATAAATGCACTCCTTATTAGTGGCAGTTTTTCTCCATTTGTCTGCTTTTTGGAAAACATCCACCAAGTGCAAGTGTAATAACGTTGGTCTTCATGTGGTAAACTCAGCATATGAACAGCTCCAGTGCATTTATGACCTCATCAGTGACTATCTCAGCTGTTCTGAGCACCTTTAGAGCAAGGAGAGAGTCTTTGAAGGCTGAATCAAATGCCTTTCACTAAGATAATTCCAGCCAACCTTCCAGTAATGTCACATGCTGAAAGGGCATGGAAACCTGGCAGTCCTGTGGTTTGTAATGGTCTGAGTGATAGGAACACATCTCTGAGGGATATACAATTCTGTTCTCCAGCAGCAGGCACAAAAACAGAATCTTGTGAAAGTTTTGAGTAGCATCTCACAGAGAGCACTTAAAATATTTGTATCTTGTGCAAAAATCTGGAGTTTAGTAGCACCTCTCTCTCTGTAGCATTGATGGCATGCAAGATAATTTTAGTGTCAGCCTCCTCAAACGAACTGTACAAAGAAACTCCACTGAACAGTGCAAGACAGCAACTTCATTATGTCATGCAACGATGAAATTCTTTGACCAATTCTTCGCATGCTGGAGTGTTTCTCCTGCAAGTTATGTTTTTAGCTTATCCTTTGTGCGAGTATGAGATAGCAGCTTCTTTATTGTCACATTGGAGAAGTTCATGGAGTCAATGATTTTGTATTAGACAAGTGCAATACCAAGGAATCTCTTCTTTCTGGCAATATTTTTAATTGATTCCTCTGCATATATGGATTCATCATAAATCCAATATTTTCTCTGTAGCCTCATAATGATGTGTTCAATGAAATCTTGGCAGGTGTTAACAGTTTCTGGTCAGTGGAGGAGCCAATGCTGTGCCTAAGCTGAACAAGGAATTTGCCTTGGGTTTTGGAATGAATTTTTAAACCAACAGCCAATTGTAGCGGTCGATTACACATATTCTGCACAGTTCTCATGAATGTGTTAGAAATCTGCCTTTCACTCAAACATGTGTACATGAGTCTTTGCGATCAAATGGCAGCCTTGTTTTTAAAGTATAACTAAAAAAAATAATTGATTTTAAAATATTTTCTCTCATATAAATCTACATGATAGTTCTACATTTGTCATGTTTGCTACCATTGTGTTTGTGGGAGAAAGGGCTTTCGAATGATACCCAGCTCAATCCATTCCTGACAACACTGTATTATCGACTTTTCTAGCAACTAGAAGACTGGAGCTTGGAATCGGGGGGAGGGAAGGGACCCAGTGAGCCCCCTCCCTCCCTGCCATACCATGGAGGGTGACACTATTGAAATTATGATTTTGTAGATTTTTATCAGTCAAATGATACCTCCCTTACCCTTCTATCATTAACTTGCCCATGGCATTACACATTCTCCCAGACTAGCAGGGGCAAGGCTTGGTCCAAGGCAGAAGCAGGGCTGGAAAGAAGCAGGTGCAAGAGCTATCACAGCCACAGAGGAATGCTTTGAGCAGTTGTTGCTGCTGCTGCTGCTGGGTTTAAGAGCTGGTCTGCTGACTCTTCCAGCCAATCGGGCAGAATAACCAGTGTTTGTTTACTGTGTTGGTTAGATTACTTGGACACTGGCTCTGCTGCATGCCTTGGTTTCTGACTCTCTCCTGCCCCCAAAGGTGCCTGCTATTGGCCTCAGGACTCGGTTTCTTGGGGTACTTCTAATGGAATTCTCGCAATAGGTCCCAAAACCCCTCGTCTGGACCATAGCCTTCCTCCTCCATCAGATACTGGAAATCCTCCCCTAGCTGGCCCAATGGTGAGAATCAAGGGCTGCTCTGCCTAGCAGCAACAGTCCCCAGGACGGGTGGTAGGAAAACCCAGACCCACCCTGCTCCACCACAATACAACCCCCATAGCCCCCTTCAAAACAATACCATATTTGTGGTCTAGGGTCTGGTCCCCTTACTTATACTCCCTGGGTCACTTCCTACCCCTATTTCCTGAACTGCTATTGGTGTCATGGCTCTGTCTTGGGATCCTTCCTAGTTTCCTCCCAGGTTCATCTCCAGAGCCCCTTCCTGTGGTGAGAGTGAGTCATTACCCTTGGCTCCCATGGTCAACAGGCTTCCAGCAGTTTGGCTAGGGGGCTCTGTCCCAGTGGCTTGGAGTCTTGGCAGCTTCTTGGCAGGAGGCTACTACACTCAACTGCTCTCCTCCTCAGTCCACACAGACTGAGCTGAGCTCCCCCTTTGAATGTTCCTGCCACTGGGAGCATGCCCAGCAGAGGCAAGGGGATGTGTCTTCCTACATCTGGAGCAGCTCCTTAACCCTTGCCTCAACCATGTGGGGTTGATAAAACCCGTCACAGGAGGTATGTTTGGGGCTATAGAGGAAAGTGGCCTACAGTTACTCCCTGGGAGGAGGGAATTTTGGGACTGGCAAACCCAAAGAAAGGGGGGAGCCAGAAGGTTAGGAAAGGCTCAGTCAAAAGGCTGTAAGGTCCAGAATGGAACAGACCTTGGCAGCTGATTTGAGGGTCCCTGAGCTGGAACCTGGCATAAAGGGTGGGCCAGGGTTCCCCTAGCAGTCACTGGGGAAGTGGCACTGGCTGACAGTGACTGGAAAGACTGCCTGAGCCTGTTCGTAAGATGGGACTCTGATACCTCGGAAGGGGAGGACACATGTGACTTGGCTGGAGGGCTAAGCCATGAACACAGAGCATCTTACCTCACTGAGAGCCAAAAAGAGAAGGCAGGCAGTGCCACAAGAGGCAAAAAGGAAGTCTTGGATCTGGAATCAGCTAATCTCCAGAACGACCAGGAGGAAGCACACTAGCAGTGAGTGAGGACCCCATGACATGATCCACATGATGTTTACAGATGTCTTTGATGGACTGCAAGTATTCCTTGAACTCCTAGTGTAGGTGGGAGGCTAGATCTGCAGTGGTCAATAGCGGGCTACTTATGGATATGTTTGCATGGAATGGGGAGGGGGAGGAAAAGCCATAGTTTGCAAAAAATGGGCTGTGTTTGTTTGAGGTGTGGACTGCATTGTTATATGCAAATTTGGCATAGCACAGCAGGGAAACCAGTTGTCCTGGTGGTAACTCAAAAAGAAGCAAGGATACTGCTACAAGATGTATTGACTCTCTCTGTTTGCCCATTAGTCTGTGCATGATGAGTGGACAAGGTGAGGGGCTCGATGCCAAGAAATTTGAGAAATTCCCACCAGAATCAGGTGAGGAACTGGGAACCCCACTCTGATACGATGCCCATCAGTAACTGTGGTAGCAGATGACATTTTCCAGGAAAAGCCAACCTGTCTCCCATGCAGTAGACACAGTATGGCACAGGAAGAAGTGTGCTTTGTTAGGAGGTCAACAACAACCAGGATTACCCCGTGGCCATGGCAGGTCTACAGTAAAGTCCATTGATACAGTAGCTCAAGCCTGAGGAGGTGTGGGCAGAGGCTGGAGGAAACCTACGGGTTTTGATCATAGGTTCTTGGTACTAGTGCAGATGTCACAGGACCTTACGTGATCCTTGATGTAAGCTTCAAGGCCTAGCCATGAGAATTTCAGAGCTTGAATTGGCCAAAATGGCCTGCAAGCAGCGAATCATGGCATAGTTTCTATACCTGAAGCCTAGGTTGTCCCTCTGGAACATAAATACAACTCTTGTGATGGAGGATGCAATTCTGTAGTCAGAATTCAGAGTTGGGCCATGTATCCATATTTTTCAGAGTCTGGTGGATCTGGATTGCAAATGGGTCATCAGGAAACAGATGGAGGACATTAGACTGTTGTTGATCATCCTGTTGACAAAATTGGTCACCTTAAGCATGGTGGCTGTGAGCTCTTTGCCATATTTGAGATATTCATCAATGTGGAACAAGGCATCCTGTTTCTCCTCCCTGGGTGATAGGTCACAACAAAGTTGAAGCGAGTGAAAGTTGAGGAAAAGGACAAAATTAAAAGGGAAAACCAGGTCCTACAAGGGATGATTAAGAAACTAACCTTAAAGCAAGGTAGAACCCCTGCTAAATCACAGCCGTTGTGAATCCCTTATTAAACAGCTTAAGCAGAAGCTCAGATTCGCTACACAACGAGCAGTGGCTGTAACAGCTGGAGAATGGGATATTAGCCCCCAAGATAATAGCCCTGATTGGGAAAATGTATCCTGGGATCCTAGCTGTTGTCGATTTAGCTAACTGAGTACTGTGGTACAGACTGGGAATCACTAGAGTGGTAGCTATTAAAACACCAGCGCCACTGTCATTTAAGCCAGGATGGTGGGTGGAGGTGTCTCCTGTTGCTCTGGCCCATGAAGCCCCACTTCCAGATTTGTTGTTGCTATCTGTACGTTTTTTGGCTTAGGTTTTCCTTCTTCCTAAGTCATTCCCTGCTGCTTTTTCTTCTCTTTCTCCTCTCTCTCCTGCCCCTTCCTCCACCACTTTTTGTTTTGAGAGTTAAGTTTAAAGCCATAGTTGGCATATTAAGGAATGTTGTTGTTGTTAGCCTATACTTTAAAATGATCTCACAGGGATAACTGGCTTCTTTTCAACCTCCCCACCCACCACATTTGCATTTTTGTTTTTCTGAAATTTTGATGGAGGGAACTTTGGATATCTATGTAAAGAGTTTTTGACACAGCACAGACTAAGGCAGCTGTGTTGCAAAGATTGTACTTGGTGGCTCAGGTTTTACAAGCACAATATGCCACCTTAAGAAATGAATAAAATGCATAAGAATCAGCTCAGCAAAGTTTATAAAACCACTGGCTGATAAACACAGCACTCTGAGTAAGAGAATGAAGGGTTTACAATCACAAAACCATGTTGCCAGTTGAAAGCCATGGCAGAAAAGAATAATATAATAAAGCTAAGATATGATAAGTTCAATGCAAAAGTAAGTAATTTAAAGGAAAAGAGAAAAGTTAAAAATAGCTTTTGTAGAAATTAATACTACAGGAACTGAAGGGAAACAAACAGTTGGGAGTTGTGAATATGCTAAAAGGTCACAGTTGTGAATATGTTAGAAAGGTGACAGTTATAAAAAGAGAATTCTTGGTTTAATACTATCCAGTAAGATAAATATATGTATAACTCGGTACAGTCACATTGGGTGGAACCCTGTTAGTTAAATGAATTATACAAGGGGTCGGGTAGTGGCTACAACCACGTTTTTGTCCCCAGGAATCTTTACAGCTATTCTGAAGGAAAATGGGCCCTTTTCCCATAGGAATTGTCTGTAAACAATTGATTGTAAATTACTGCAGTGGACAGCAGGCAGAGAGAAAGACAATTTGATTTGAATCATTTGACTACTGAACAATATAGTCAAAATTATAAAAAAGGGAATAAGGGGTTTCCATTGGCACTTGACTGTCTCCAAATGTATAAAATGGGAATGTAATCTGGGTACAGTTGTGTAAAAACAATTGGAGTAGTGCAAGGAATGTTAAAAAAAGGGTTTTTTTTAAATATATATATTGTATGTAAGCTTTAAGGACCTAAACCAACACTTTTGGTTTGTGGAACCCTATTTTGTGTGTTTAGAATGTATTGGCTCTTTGAAAAAAAAAAAAAAAAAATAAATATATAAATAAAAATGCCCATTTAAATTTTTCATCAAAAGTTGCAAACAAACACTTTAAAGTGAGTTTTGCTTGGCTTTGTTATTGAGCATTTAACCCTTTGGTACCTCAATAATTTATAAAGGTCAATATCTGTCTAAAGATAAGAGGACATGATCATGGCTGTGGCAGAGACAGCCAGAACCAAAATAGTAAAGAAGAATTCTGGATCCTTTTTTGGTAATAAATAGCAGCTAAAAGCAGCAAGAAAAAAAAAGTTAAAAGAACAGTGCACAAGGAAAGCAATGTCAAAAACACTGAGCCACTCAAGGTGGCTTTGAGTAATCAAACTATCACTTTAATAAGTGTTACCTGGCAGCTCCGTGTTCTTGAGGAACCAGGGCGCAAAACCCCTACTCTCTCTGGCTCACATGAATCCCCCCCAGCCCCTGCTTGAACTAGAAACCAAAGGCATCTCAGTATGAAAAGGCAGTGGAAGACACACCTAAAATCCTCCCAACAATGGTGATACAACTCCCCTAGCCTCATCTACATCAAAGATGTAAAAAGGAGGCATCTCAATTAGCAAATCGAATGGAGAACACAAGTCTCATCTACATCAAAGATGGAATAAGAATTAGCATAGCATATGGAGAACTAACCTCCAAAGCAGGAACCGCACTGAACTCTGGGATTGGCAAAGCAGGGACGCACTGCATGATGGGAGATCTCTGCTCTTGATGTAAGTGAACTCACACCTGCACACATCCAGCTCCGCAGTTATCAGACCATTCTAGTTATTGATATGCAAAACACTGAATCTGCCTGGTTGCATTGTGAGCTCCCTCAAGGAACACTGCCCATAGCCAGGAGTGATCAGCTCCTATTGTCCAGCATAAAGAAAACCACTCTGGGATACTTTCTTGAGACATTGTTTACTCATAAACAAACCTGGGATCTACAAAAACCCCTACCCAAGTCCAAACCTCTGTTCTGATGCCTGGATCCAAATGATGCATCAGATCCATTGGAACCTCCCCTTTTCCTGATTGATCATGTTGGGGGCTCTACCTGTCAAGCGCTCCAGACCCGAAGCTGAACAGCCTGTCTCCTGGGAACCTCAGAGCTGCACGGAGTGGTGAGACCCCCCATCTTTCTCCCCCCAACACTCTCTCTGACCAGGCATAACTTTCTACTTTTATAATCAAACCTGGGATAGCTTTCTCCAATACCCCAGATGTTATTGTGTAGTATTGTAAGCGTTTGATTGTTTTTCTCTCCTTGCATGGTATCACTGTTAGTATCATAAGTTTTATACACCTGGCAATAAATAACTGTTATAATCAAACTGGTTGCCAGTCTCTCTCTCCAGACTTCATTTACTCCTTTGTGTTCTGGGCTTCCCTATCTTGCTGTGCAGCAACGCTTCTTTTACCTAAGTCAAAGATCCCTGGAGTGTCCAAAAATCCTAGGGGGTTTGCTCATCAAGGGGTTTACTACTAGAACAATTGTAGAGTGAGGGGGGGAGGCAGCTGAGAAGTGCTGCTCTGCCTAGCCTACGGAGTCCAGGGGCATATAAGGGTGACTGCTGAAAGTGCTGTGTCACCCAGCTTGCTGAGTTCAGGGACATATAAGGGGTCAGCTGAGAGTGCTGATAGCCCAGTCCACTCAGACGCACTCTGTTAATCTGGAATGTGTGTGTGTATATGTGGGGGGTTTATCTGAATCTGGTGCTGGAGGAACCCAGCCCTGAAAACTTTAGGTCCTGCAGGATAGCTCCATTGGGAGGGGACTTGTAGCCATATGAACACACAAGTAACACCAGCAGTACATTAATAGAATCACACACCACAAGTAACACAAGCAGTACATTAATAGAATCACACACCCCCTTCTACGAAGGTAGCCCCAATAAATGAACATACTCCAAGGTGACAGGCAAGTCTGATAACATAAGGGCACATAAAAACTCTGATATGGCTGAATCTTAGTTCTTAGCCTATCAAATTCTTTTTGGACAGCCAATAAGGTTAATGACTGATCCTGAATATTCCACTGAACACCTTGGGGGCACCCTACAGCAACCCAAAATAATTATTGCCAGTGCCTAAAACAATTACAAGAAGACAAAGCCACATTACAATACAGAGTAAATCAAGCCACTGAGCAAATGAATAAGAAAATGCACTAATAAAAAGCTACTAAATCAATGTTATGGGAAACCAGCAACCAAGTCATGTATTTGAAATTGAGTCATAAAAAAAAGGATCATGCCCTCGGTTCAAAATGGATAGGTCCATATTCTATAGTGGACTGGCATAGCCCATTGATATACCATATTAATCAAGATGGAAAGCTTAAATGGGTTCATGTATCACAGATAAAGATGTTTTCTTGAATAACCTGTGCTTAATTGTTTTAGGTACCCCTCCATGAGAAGCCTGCATGATGATCATTAATCAAGATTTGTGGAGATTCTGGCTTGGCTTGGCTTCTGTTTTAACAGGATTTATCTTTATATGGTTATGTTTTTGCTGTTAAAAATAATTCTGATTTGTGCAAGTGTTTTATAGGGGAATCCCGTTGGAAACCAGTCAAGGAGGAGGACGAGACTCAAATATAGAGATAAAACAATGGGAGTCCTGTAGCACTTTAAAGACTAACAAATTTAATTTCTGCAGGCATAAACTTTTGTGGGCTGCAACCCACTTCGTCAGATACAAGAAATAGAAGTCAGATAGGGGGGTATATATCTACATCCAAGGGTAAGGAACAACAATGGGGAGGGGAGGTGTTAGCAAAGTCCATTCAGTTAGAGTAGATGAGGCCTATTCACAACCATTGATTAGAAGGTGAGAATGTGTGAACAGTGACAATTACTACTTGGAACCTATTCAGACCCAGTTTGATTGCGTCAAGTTTGCATATGAGTTCCAGCTCTGCAGTTTCTCACTGAAGTCTGTTTTTGAAGTTTTTTTGTAGAAGTATGGCAACTTTCAAGTCAGCTACAGAGTGTTCTGGAAGATTGAAGTGCTCTCCGACTGGTTTATGGATGTTACCATTTTTTATGTCTGATTTGTGTCCATTTATTCTTTTACGTAGTGACAGTCCAGTTTGGCCAATATACATGTCAGAGGGCTTTGCTGGCACATGATGGCATATATTGCATTAGTAGATGTGCAGGTAAATGAGCTCCTTATGGTGTGGTTGATGTGGTTAGGACCTGTGACGGTGTCACTAGAGTCGATGTGTGGGCAGAGCTGGCAACGGGGTTTGTTGCAGGAATAGGTTCCTGGGTTAGTGTTCTTGTTGTATGGTGTACGGTTGCTGGTGAGTATTTGCTTCAGGTTGGGGGGCTGTCTGTAAGCAAGGATAGATCTGCCTCCCCCGGCTTGAGTGAGTGAGGGATCATCTGCTAGGATAGGTTGTAGATCCTTAATGATGTGTTGGAGAGATTTTAGCTGGGGGCTGTAGGTGATGGCCAGTGGTGTTCTGTTGTTTTCTTTGTTGGGTCTGTCCTGTAGTAGGTGATTTCTGGGTACCCATCTGGCTCTGTCAATTTGTTTCTTCACTTTTCGAGGTGGGTAGTGTAGTTTTAAGAATGTTTTAATAGAGATCCTGTAGGTGTGTGTCTCTATCTGAGGGATCAGAGCAAATCCGGTTGTATCTTAGGGCTTGACTGTAGACAATGGATCGTGTAATGTGTCCAGGGTGGAAGCTGGAGGCACGAAGATATGTATTGTGGTCAGTTGGTTTTCGGTATAGGGTGATATTAATGTGACCATCCTTTATTTGTATTGTAGTGTCCAGGAAGTGGATTTCTTGTGTGGACTGGTCCAGGCTGATGTTGATGGTGGGGTGGAAATTATTGAAATCCTGGTGGAATTCTTCGAGGGACTCTTTCCCGTTGGTCCAGATGATGAAAATGTCATCAATGTAGCGGAGATAAAGGAAAGGTGCTTGGGGATGAGTTTTGAGGAAGCGGTGTTCTAGGTCAGCCATAAAAATGTTGGCATGCTATGGGGCCATGCGGGTGCCCATAGCTGTGCCACTGACTTGAAGGTATAGATTGCCTCCAAATCTGAAGTAGTTGTGGGTCAGGATAAAGTCACAAAGTTCAACTACCAGATGTTCCATATCATCATCAGGGAAAATGTTCCTGATGGCTTGTAGTCAATCTTTGTGTGGAATGTTGGTGTAGAGAGCTTCTACATCCATAGTGGCTAGGATGGTGTTTTCTGGAAGATCACCGATGGATTGTAGTTTTCTTAGGAAGCCAGTGGTATCATGAAGTTAGCTAGGAGTGCTGGTGGCATAGGGCCTGAGGAGAGAGTCCACATAGCCTGACAGTCCTGCTGTGAAAGTGCCAATGCCTGAGATGATGGGATGTTCAGGATTCCCAGGTTTGTGGAACTTGGGTAGCAGATAGAATAACCCTGGTCTGGGCGCAGGGGGTGTGTCTGTGTAGATTTGTTCCTGTGTTTCTTTAGGGAGTTTCTGAAGTAGATGTTGTAGTTTCTTTTGGTATTCCTCAGTGGGATCGGATGGTAGTGGCTTGTAGAATGTGGTGTTGGAGAGTTGTCTGGCAGCCTCCGGTTTGTAATCCAACCTATTCATGATGACTATGGCACCTCCTTTGTCTGCCTCTTTGATTATAATGTCAGGGTTGTTATTGAGGCTGTGGACGGCATTGCATTCTGCATAGCTGAGGTTATGGGGCAGCGATGTTGCTTGTCTACAATTCAGCTTGTGCACGTTGGCGGAAACACTCTGTGTAAAAGTCTAATCTGTTGTTTTGACCATCAGGAGGAGTCCATGCAGAATTCTTCTTCTTGTAGTGTTGGTAGGAAGGTATCTGTGGGTTATTTTGTTGTTCAGCGGTGTGGTAGAAATATTCCTTGAGTCGGAGATGGCGAAAGTAGGATTCCAGGTCACTGCAGAATTGTATCGTGTGTGTGGAGGTGGTGGGGCAGAAAGAGAGTCCCTGAGATAAGACGGACTCTTCTGCTGGGTTAAGTGTATAGCTGGATAGATTTACAATATTGTTGGATGAGTCAAGGGTATCACTGTTGTGGTTTCTTGTGGCATGTAGGAGTTTAGATAGTTTAGAGTCCTTTTTTCCTCTGTAGAGAAGCAAAGTGAGTGTTGTAAGAAATGTTGTTTTTTGTACTTTTGCAGATAATCAGTTAGGTACATCCAATGGTCTTCTGGACAAAGGGCAACTTAGAAGAAGGTGGGACCTACTCATCCCTGATGGCCAGCATCTGTGGACCAACCCATCCACTGACCAACAATATTGGGTTTCCATCAATGACACTGTAGTACAGATAGAGTGGTATGATCAGAATACCAGTTCTGTACTGAGACCCCTGGGAAATACCCATGTATATGCATGGGAAGGTGACATGGGACCACAGGTGCTGGGAGATTACTGGGGGGAGGGGTGTTGGCGTACAAATAAGGGATACCATGTGGTCTGTGGGATATCTACTCTTCCACAACTGGCATGGGTTCATTAAATTGGGGACACTGGCAACTATTGCCCACTAACATATGTAATTCAAGGCTCATTGTTCCCAGATGCTTGTGTGTAAGTATGTAGTAAGGAATACTTATTTATGAGAAACAACACTCCAAAGCAGACGCACAAGCTGAACTTATTCAAAACCCAAACAACACCGATGAATGTTCTGTTAAACGCACTACTGGTAGAAATGAAGGTTAGCATGGACTGGACACGGCTTAATATATCTAAGGTTGAAGCCAGGTTTGCACTATACACCCTCCCTATCTTGCTGGCATGGGTAAAAATGTACCAATATCCCCCTGGTCAAGCGAGATCTTACCGACACTATACTAGGAGGAATTGGCATTGGGACTGGATCTTGAATTCCATGAATTTGGAAGTGATTAAAAACAAGCTCAGTTCACTTTCTCAGTTACAAGAAGTCTTACTCAGAGACAGATACATGCAAATGTTGACCTGGTACAAACAGAGTTGGTACAAATAGAGTATAAATAGAATCTCAAGGCTAGATGGAATATGTGGCAATGACTAAATATCACAACTTAGTTACTATATAAAAAGGAAATGGAATTGGGTAACAAAACTGCTTTAGCCATGGGATGCACTGAAATGTAGCTTATGAATCTAGCTACTTTGGAACATGAAATGTATTGGATAACATCAGGCAATGTAAAAATGTTAATGCATTCGTTAAGACAAAGGAAAAGATCTTTGTTTAATACCTATGAGTATGAATGGGTACAATATGTATCTAGCATGGTAAAAACTGAACTTTTAGCTGCGGAAATTGTAGTTAGAATTGCCACCAACAATCCATGAAGACAAAAGCTGCAGAAAGTCAGCCCTCTTCCAATACTGCATATGGGGTCTTTTTGGTTACCTATGAGCCAGTGGGCTGGCAAAGATTGAAAATTAATGGATAATGGTGTAACCCTTGGACTTATCAGCAGTGGGTATGCTCATTTTTACTTGGCACCCCGGAACTATGTAGTAGGGATATTGCATTGAGAACATGTATGTGGGATAAATTAAAAAATGTTATCAGAGTACAATAATGGGCAGTGTGCCTATGTAAATTTATGGGAAGCAGTATTCTGGGGAAATGGAGATGTACCCCCAACCACTGGTAGGTAAGTGCAGGTGTAGTATCAGCCTGGTGTATACTGCTAACCATGCTTATTATTTACCCTCAGTGCAAACAGAGCAAGTTACTGTGCCAGGCACCCCGGCAAACTTCTCTATTAACCTAGGCATAGACTGGCAGGAATTAACAGACCACCTGCTAAAAGAAAAGAAGGTAATATGATTATTGCAACAGACACAAAGAGATAGGGGAACGAACAATTCAGATCATGCATGCAAATGGTGACATGTTAGAGTAGCTAAGGCAGAGAAAGAGCTAACAGCATACCACTGGTATAATGTCCTCCTGGGATATTATCCATAACGTTCCACCCATTATTGATTGTTTTAATATTAAGTTGTCTATGCCTTGTAATAATGTGCTGTGTGTGCTGTTGGATGAATAGAATGTAGTTTAAATTGAAACCACAAGTCCATATTGCCTCCCAGTATGTTGCCCTGAGACAATTACATAAGATGTGACCTATTCAATACATTCAAATTGAAGGGTCAAAAGGGGGATAATATGAGCGAACCCTAAAGAATTGTAAAAGCAAATCAGATTCCCTGTTTAATTGTCTGAGTAAAAGAGAAATAAATTACAGATAGCTCTTTCCTTTATATTTTTAATATTGATATAATAATGGTTATTGCTTAGAGTATTATACTGTTTAATGATGAATTTCTTTACTGCTTAGCATAAGTGAATTCTATTTTGTTGTTTTTCTGCCACTTTGCTGTTTTTCTGAACCTTGTATTATTAAACTTAAAAATATTGCTCTTTGGATACGAGTGAGGAATGCGATTGTAGGATGCAAATAGATAAGGAGAGAGGTGCCAGCCCAAAGCGTTCAGACAACAAAGAGGGGAGTGAAGACACCAGCTGCAACTATCCTGACCCTGAAGGCCGAAGAATGCAGCTAAACCCCTAAAGCCTGGGAGAATCCACTCTGAGAATGGAACAAAGTGTGAAAAAAGAAGAGGAGAGGTCATGCTTACAATTGACTGGTGATTAACTATCATACAGAATCCAGAGATTGCGTGACACAGCAAGACTCATCGGATTGTATGGGGGCTAACCACTATAAAAGATGAGGTGAGAACATAAGAACTTTGAGTTCGTTCTGCGATCATCATCACCACTGAGGAGCATTGGACCGTGACCGACAGAGGCCCGGCTCCCCTCTTGTGTTCAGCCTAGCTGGCCACTGGGCTGACTTGAGCAATGCATAGGATTAGTGGCAACTATATTATACCAGCTTGCAGAACTTTGGGGTGTGAATGGGGGTGTGAATGTGTGAATGCAATAGCTTTTAAAGATTCTCGTATTTACAATAAATACAGTGTATTGCTTTATCCCTGAATAAGATCCTGCAGTCTTTTCTTTTACAAATATAACACCAATAATTCCAGTCTGTTTTTACTGAACTCACATTTTTTTGAGCTTCTGATACTCATGGTTTTGGTGGAGTTTCTCCAAGAGAGTGTGCACGTGATGATTATGGAGGTCCTGGTTTTCAGAGAAAATGAAAATGTCATCCAGGTAAATGATGATAAACTGTTTCAGCATGTCCCTAACAATGTTGTTTATAAAAAGATGGAAGGTTGTTGGGACACAATCCAAACAGCATGACCAAATACTTGAAGCAGCCATACATGGTATGGAAGGTGGTCTTCCATTTTTCTCTTTCCCAGACCCTCACCAAGTTATAAGCTCCATGGTAGTCCAACTTTGTGAAGACCTCGCCAGAGTGGAGTCTTTCAAACACCTCGTTAATAAGTGGTAAGAAGTACTGGTTTCAGATTACAATTTTGTTCAAAACTTGGTAATCCACACAAGGCCAGAGGAAGCAGAGGGGCAAATTAATCCCTTCTCCAGGTTTTCCTCAAGATAGCTCTGGAGTGCCTGTAGCTTGGGTTCAAGGAGGGAGTAAATGTGTCTGAAGAGTACCTCTGCTCGCAGCTGAAGGTCAGTGGGGCAGTCATAGCTGTGATGGGACGGTAGGCTCTGGGCTTTCTTTCTCGAATACATTTGCATAGTGTTGACACTTACCAAGAATCATGTGAGTCATTGAATAAATTGTGCGGTTTACCGAGGTAGCCTTTGGATCCTCCCTTTGCATCTCTGAATTCTTTGGAGGATCAAGTACATCACAGAGAGTTGTTGTAGCCGGAGATTTTTGTTTCGAACTATTTGAATCTGCTAGGCAGAATATTCAGGTAAAAGGGGTTGCAGAAAAGCCTCAGAAGGGTTTAAAATAATAACAAAATAACAGTAATCAATTGGATAGATAAAGAGTGGTAAAGTGTTTGGCCATTCTGTGGTATTTAAAATATTGATAAGTTTTAGGAATAGGATCTTTAGGATAAAAATTAGCAAGTGAATCTGGGGTTGGCAATTAGAAAATAGCTTCCCTCTCTGTTCACAGAGGGATGTTTTAAAGGTTGTGTAAATAAAAGGCCACCTGAGTTTGTATGTTAATAAAGTCGGATGCTTGTTGTCTGAAAGAAATTCTCCCTCTCTACCCATCCAGCAAGCACCTGATCCATGCTTGCTGGATGATAGATGTTTTAGTATAGATATTTATGATAGAATGTTAATTAATGTATTGTTAAATTGATAGCGTTAAGTATTATAGAGTAAGTTATAGTCTTTCTTATACCATATATGTTCTAGTAGTCTAAGTACTATTTTCTATACCATATATCTTTTTATAGTTGTACATGATTACATGTCATGTTTGATTTCTCTCTCTTTCTACTTAACGTAACCATTCACTTCTAAATGATTTTGGTATCTGTTTTCGAAGTATCACAGCTTATGTATACTATTTTGATTGGCAGGCTGTATCCGTGTCCTTTCAAGGGAAGATTGTAGTTTTTGGGGGTTGGCGTCCCTAAATTCTTCCTGGTAACACCATGTCAGCTTTTGGGAAACAGGGCTGGCAGCAAGACAAGGAGTCAAAGCGTACTGTGCCTGACCACCAGTGATGAGCCAAGATATGCAAAGGACAACTGATTAATATGGCACATGACTTAGTCCAAACTGGAGAATTTCTCAGTGGCCTCGAATGATAGTTACCTTTAGGGGAACTGTCTGGTGGGTGAACAGTCCCAAAGAAAGAAATGGGCCCTCTATGGACTCCACTAACTTGGAGGATTCCTTGTGCTGGGTGGGGATATTGTGTGTTTGGGAGAACTCCAGGTCCATTACATTGCCTGAGGCACCCAAGTCTACCAGCATTTAGAACATAAAAATAGCCATACCTGGGTCAAATCAATGGTCCATCTATCCCACTATCCTGTCTTTCCACAGTGGCCAATGACAGGTGCTTCACTTAACAGAATAGGTGCTTCAATGAATAGAACAGATAATCATCAAATGATCTATCCCATTTAGGTTGATGTAGGGCATTGCAGGATGCTGAAAACAGAGAGGGAGTTGGACGATGATTGGCCATCACCAGGATTCTTATAGACACATAGATTCTAAGGTGAGAAGGGACCAATATGATCATCTAGTCTAACCTGCTGCACAATGCAGGCCACAGAACCTCACCCACCCACTCCTATAATAAACCTATAACCTATGATTGAGTTATTAAAGTCCTCAAATCATGGTTGAAAGACTTTAAGGAACAGAGAATCCACCAGCAAGTGAGCTGTGCCCCATGCTACAGAGGAAGGTGAAAAATCCCCAGAGCCTTTGCCAATCTGCCCTAGGGGAAAATTCCTTCCCAACCCCAAATATGGTGATCAGTTAAACTCTGAGCATGTGGGCAAGACTCACCAGCCAGACACCCAAGAAAGAATTACCTGTAATAACTCAGAACCCACCCCATCTAACATCTCTTCACAGGCCATTGGCTACCGCCATTGGCCATTTGACTACCACCAGTAGTCAAAGATCAGTCAATTGCCAAACTAGGCTGTCCCATCATACCATTCCCTCCATACATTTATCAAGCTCAGTTTTGAAGCCAGCTAGGTTTTTTGCCCGCACTACTCCCCTTGGAAGGCTATTTCAGAACTTCACTCCTCTGATGATTAAAATACGTGTCTAATTTCAAGTCTAAACTCCCTGATGGCCAGTTTATATCCATTAGTTCTTGTGTCCACATTGGGGCTGAACTTAAATAACTCCTCTTCCTCTCTGGTATTTATCCCTCTGATGTATTTATAGAGAGCAATCATATCTCCCCTCAGCCTTCTTTTGGTTAGGCTAAACAAGCCAAGCTCTTTGAGTCTCCTCTCATAAGGCAGGTTTTCTATTCCAAGATACTGATGTATGAGAATTGATGTGGGCTGCTGGGGAACGGGCGAGGGTACCAACCCTGTCCGATTTAGTACTGGGCATTGGGGCTGGGCATTTCCTGACTAGGGTGCAGACTGGAGCATGGCAGGGAAGCTTGAAGAAAAATGTCCTGACAGTCTGAAGTTTGGGCCTAGTCCTGATGCCAAGCATTGATTCTTCTCCACATCCCAGTGGAGAGGCTGGATCTGATCAACTTGAACTGGTTCAGGTGATGGAGAAGGGGCTGGTGATGGGGGAGCGAAGCAGGCAGGGCAGGCAGGAGCCAGGAGAACCATTTTTTTTTTAAAACAGTGTTTGGTCAGGTGGTCATTCATCTCAATGCATAGGTCAACTATGGCATCCAGACTGAACAAGAATTCCACCCATGCAGTTCATCTTGAATATCATCATGTAACCTGAGCCAGAAATTATAATGTGGGGTGGCCTTGCTCCAATCTTTTTCTACTACCAAGCATTGGAAATCTGCTGCATATTTGCACCTGGACAGCTTCTCTGCTGCAACACCTGAAGCACTGGTTCCACTGTATGCTCATGACTTGGGTCATCAAAGATCACTGCCATAGTTCAAATGAAGTCCTCAAATTGTTTCAGAAGGGGGCTTGATTTTTCCAAGAGTGGAGATGCCCAAGCCAGGGTGTTCCCGGTAAGCAGGATGATAATCAGTCCTACTTGGGTTTGGTCGGTAGGCTACAACTGTGAGAGTAGCAGAAATAGGAGATGATACTGATTTAGGAACCCAGGACATTTGTCGCAATTGCCATTGATCTTGTCAGGTGGGGCAGCTTATGCTTGTGAGGAAGGAGGGTCTGAGCTGAAGCTGGCACAACTTGAGCTTGCAGGACCGCATTCTGCACCTGCAGGGTGGCAACCTGGGCCTCCAAGATCTGTAGGGCTTCCACTAGCTTCATCAAAGATATATTCACCTTTGTAGAATCTGTATGAGCTCTAGTTCTCTTATTGTTTGTGTTTCAGCTGCTCAAAATGTCAATGACCAGGACATGGATAGTCGTGACTAGGGAGTGGAGCAGGAGTTAGGCCTACTGGTTAGCAGAAGAGTCAATAATCAGGAAATGAAATGTATTTCCTTGTAACCAGAGTTCTTCAAGATGACACTGCATATTCATACCTATGGGTGATGCACCACCTGGTGGTGCTTTATAGTTGAATCTTCTCAAAGCAGTGCCTGCTGGATCACATGTGCACCCACTCCTACTCCTTCCCTTGGTATTCTCCGAAGGTTCCGATGCCGAGGGTATGTAAGTGGAGAGGTGTGCCCTCTTCTGTTCCTTCCACCTGTAGGTCTGGCTTGACATGAGTAACAACATAGGAGTGAGGCCTCATTTCTCAGAAAGCACGACTGCGTACTTATAGTAATGTAATGTATGCATAACTGTATATAAAAGAAGATGTTTTCTATGTAACTTGGGCTCTGTGATGCCCCCTGCATCCACCTCCTCCATTTAGTCTGATCAACTCAGCTTAGCTTTGCTGTATGCCTAATAAAGAAACCTGAGCAATGAAATCTGGAGTCAAATTGAGTTCTTGGGAAACTGAGTGGAAAGCAGTCTTGGAAGGAATCCCAACACCACTGCCAAACCAGAAAACCATGATAGGACTCTGAAAAAAGAGGGGAAGATGGGCAGGAAGTGTGAATATGCAAGAGTCATTTCTAAGAACTCTGGTTACAAGTAAGTAACCTTCATTTCTTTTTTGAGTGGCTTTGCATATTCCCACTTATGGTAAGTTTGACAAGCTTTGCTGAAAAAAACCCTGAAGGTAGGAAAGAATCCTAATAAAATAATTATTATAACACTGCTCTGACATATGTGGCATCCACTCTAGAAGCAAGATCCAGCTAATAATGTTTAGTGAATGTGCGTACTGACTTCCAAGTAGCAGCCCTGCAAATTTCCTCTACAGAAATATTGTTTAAATGAAATAAAAGATGCTGTTATAGCACTAGTAGAATGAGACTTTGTAACTGGCAGCTCGGGAATTTCAATTGACTCATAACACTCATAACCTACCTGGAAATAGTCTGAGTGGACACTTATCACCCATATGATTCTTAGCATAAGAAACCAAAAGTCTAGATTACTTCCTAAAACACTTAGTTCTATTTAAGTAGTAAAGCAAGGGCTTACCTAGTAAAAGTATGTAACACAGACTCTGTTTTAATAACAAGAGGTTTGGGAGGAAAACCAGTAAATTAATTGTCTGATTAATGTGAAACTCAGACACTGTTTTTAGTAAAAACCTGGGATCACGTCTAAGAACCACTTTATTTTTGTAAAAATTAGCAAATGGCATGTCAGCCATCAGGATATCCAATTCAGTCATCTTTCTGGCTGGTGTAATAGCAGTGATGAAGACCACCTTAACAGATAAATAAATCAATGAACACTCCACCATAGATTCACAGGGTGACCTCATATGCATAGGTAATACCAAATTAAGATCCCAAGATAGGTCATGATCCTTTAAAGGAGGATACATGTTAGATAACCCCTTCATAAGTTTTTTGGCCAAGCCATGTACGAATAATGATCTGCACTCAGCCAAAACGTGATAAACGGAAATAGCAGCCAGGTGAAACTCTTAAAGAAGAATTAGACAATCCTTCAGATTTCAAGTACATTAAATATTCTGGAATACAGAGTATAGAAGCTGCCAATGGAGAATCAGATTTTCCTTTCATCTAAGCGAGAAATCCGTTTTAATTAGTAACATTTTCTTGTTGATCATTTTCTAGAATTGAGCAGTACGTTCTTTACCAAGGAAGATCATGACTGTTCAAGACTAGCCAAAGTCTGATGGCCCATGCTGTCAGATGAAGAGACTGTGGATCTGGATGAAGAATCTTACCTTGTTACTGTGACAAAATATCCAAAGACAGTGGAAGGCAGAAGGACCATCTGCCTAACAGCTAAAAACAGGTCCGTGTACCACTGCTGTCTCAGCCAAATTAGAGGAATCAATATCATTTTTGCCCTGTCTTGTTGAATCTTCTTCATCACTTTCTGAGTCAATGGAAAGGGGTGGGGGTGGGGGTGGGAAGTATACAGCAGGCCCTTTCCCCAGTGTAGAAGGAAGGCATCCAAAAGGAACTGATGGTCCCTCCCTACTCTTAAACAGAAGATGGGACTTTTTTTTGATGATTTCCATTGCAAACAGGTCTACCTCAGGTTGACCCCAATGGGAAAAGATGTGTTGGACTATTTGATCCTTCAGTGATCACTCGTGAATTTGAGAACTGTCTCTGCTGAATGGTCCGCTTGCATATGGATTTTCTCCTGATAAATTCATAGCCACCGGATAAAAGAATGAATCAATCCCATATCCTGATCACTTTGGCACATAACTGAAATGAGTGAGCTCCCTCTTGTTTATTCACTTACTACATAGTAGTTGTATTGTCTGTTACCACCTGGACCGCACTCCCTTTTACATAAAGGAGGAATGATTTGAGAGCCAGATATAGGGCTCTTACTTCCAACACAATTATATGTAAATTCTTCTCTTGGGAAGAAATGGGCTCCCCATTCACTGTTGGATGCATCTGATGTTATCATCACCAATGAGGAAGGGGGATTGAATAGAACACCTCAGAGAGATCTGTTCATCTCAGTGAATCCAGAACATCTTGAGGCATGGTGACAAACATATGAAGACTTTCTCAACTGGCTGTATAAACTCACAACATCCAATGTTGCATTGTCTGCATTCTGAGAAGAGCAAAAGAGGTTACATAAGTGGTAGCTGCTATCAACCTCATGAGACCCAAGAAGAGGATCAACTTCTAGTATTGATAGGCTTCAATTTGCAATGTCATTTATTTTATTTTCAGAAACCTGTCGTCTGGAAGAAAAGCTCTCCCTGCTACTGAGTCCAGTATTGTACCTGTACATGGAATCATCTGAGTTGGGCAGAGATTTGACTTTTTGAGACTGAGAAGCAGCCCCAGGTCTGAGAAGAGAGAGATTGTAACTTTGATGTGATGCAACAGAACATCACGGGTAACCACTTTCAGCAGCCAGTTGTGCAAATATGGGTAAACAAAAAATACCTTGATTTCTCAGCTGTGCCATTATCACAGAAAGGCACTTTGAAAAAACTCTCTGCACTGTTGACAAACTAAACAGGAGCACCTTGTATGGAAAATGGTGCCCTGCCACCATGAACCATAGATATTTTTGATAATTGTGCCAGAAAGCGATATGAAAATAAGCGTCTTTTAAATTGAGTGGCTAATTAATCCATAACTGTGAGTGAGGAAATTATGGAGGCCAGAGTTAACATAGCTCTTTTCTATAATATCCAGTATCAATGCATCTGATGTAATTTGCCTCCACTGGTTGATAAATTGGGATAGCATGTCTCTAAATAACAGAGGAGACTGAACCTCGCCGATTAGTCCACAACTCTCAATTGTCGCATCAAATCTGCGGCCTGGTGTGTGCTGAAGATGAAGAAGAAGGAGCTGGTTGCTTCATCCTAGTTCTAGACTTGAAAGACTTCTTCTTCTGCTGAGACTAAAATGAAGTCTGCGTCTGCTGGTGCTGTTGCCAGGAAAAAAATAAGAAGATGACTGTGAGTAATTCTGCCTCTGGTATCTAAATGATGCAGTAGAAGGCCTCTTCCTGGTGGATAGATACAGACACAGAGAAAAGCAGTAGATCTCATCCTGTTTAATTTTTCTCAGAGCTCATACATCTTGGAACTGAAAAAGCCACTCCCGTCAAAGAGGAGGTCCTCCACCATAACTTTCACCTCTGTTGCCAAGGAAGATGCCAGAGCCAATCATGCATCTTCAAGGAGGCTGCAGATGCAGAAGCTCTGGCAGACCAGTCTGAAGCATCGAATGATGCCCTGAGGACATGCTTTGCCACATTCCATCCTTCTGTGAGAAGAGCCAATTAGCCAATCTCTATATGTCCTCTGGCAAGTGCTACATGAATACAGACATCTTTTCCTACAGATGGAAATGATAATGGGCCATTACTGACTCATAAATACCCACTCTACTACCCAGAAAAGAGAAAGAAAATACTTTTCTCCCAGTGCATCAATTTTCCTCCCCTCTCTATCTGTCAGGGTATAGTGAGTCTGGCCAGATCTAATCTTGTTATTAGCAGCAAATTGGGTATAGGATGGGTGTGAAAATGTGAAAACCTCTCCTGTGGCACCTGATAAAGTTTGTTTGCCTCTTTGATACAGGCTGACAGAAAGCATGAGTTGACCAAACAGTCTTGGTAAGCTGCAAAAGTCCATCCAAAATAGGAAGCAGCCTCCTATCCCTGGAAGTAGGTCCCAAAATGTCAAATATAGGGTAGGTACAGGTACCGAAGGTAAGTTTAATATACTACTATATGATTCACAAAGTTATGTAACTGTAACGCATCCTCAGATGGGGAGGAAACTGAAGACACACCAACATGCTCATCAGATGAAAAGTTTGGATTGACATCTGTGACCAGTTGCTCCTGTTCTACAAGAGCAGCCAGTTTCTCCACTTCGTCAGAAAATGTATCTGGTAGCACAGTCTGTGCTGATGGATATAGAGGATCTGGATCAGAGGACAGATAAGCTACCGAATGCTTATCAAAGAAAACTTCACCTCTCCATCTAAGAAGAGGATAATCAAATAACTGTTAGGGTTGAACCCAATATGGCCATGAAGATCATGGCTGCCAGTCTTTCCAGTATGTGGGATCCAGGAACATACCTCTGAGAAGAGGAGCAAAGGGATTAGGGTGACATAAGCCAGGACGAAACAGGTCTCCAGATTCTTCCTCTATCCTCTTCTGCAGACAGATCCGACCTCAGATCTGGTATGGATCTCACTGCAGAGTTCAATGATACCTGAAGATGGTGAGAAACAAAGAGAAAGAAAGATCTGCCTGGAGATCCTGTAGGAGTCTTGGGAGGAGGCATAGAAATTTATGGAGACAGACTAACAATCTCCTTTACTCTATTCCTTCTCTCAGGTGACAATAAAAAAGATGGTGAAGACTGTCTCTTTCCTGTTGCCTAATTTGTGTCAGTCAGTTTCAAGGAATGCTCACATAGAGGAAGATGGACATCAGCCACTACTGTTATCTTCTATGGATTCAATGATGGCTCCAGAACTGGAACAGAGGACGAGACTGATGCCACAGACCTGAAAATTACTGAATCCAGGGAAACACTCTGCCAAACAACACTGGGCTTCAGAGAGCCCGGAACTGACTTGAATTTTGACATCAAAACTGTAGTGGTCACGTCTGTATCAGACGGATCTAATCAGTCCAATTAAAGGGATCTGGGACTGCTCATAAAATCCATCTTTCCCATGGCTACTTTTTTTGGCACCAATACAGCTGCAACCGACGTATCTTTCAGTTCCTTGACAGAGCGAAGGTATTTTTGTATCCCCAGTGCCTTCGAAGCCTTGGCAACTTTTCCCAAAGGATTGGAACCCGAAATTGATAATGATTCTGATGACTTTGAGTTTTTTTTATTTGAACAGCCCATTGGAGCCAAATGTGGCCTCTTAGTCTTCAGTTCCAATGAATCTCCAGAAGCAGACAGTTTAGTGGCCAGATCTTTTTTCAGCGAATCTGATCTGTCCCTCCTTATGAGCTCCAGGAGTGAAAGTCCAGCAAATGGAGCAACTGGAGGGAAAATGTCCTTTGCCCAGACACTTAAGATACCTCATGTGCTTGTCTGATGCCAGGAAAACAACTGGGCATGAAGCATTCTTCTTAAAACCTGGCTTCTTTTTCGTCTGTGGATCCATCATAACACTACAGAACCAATCTATAGTATAACACTATCTATGCTAATTAATAATAATAACTTTAAGATTAAAAGGCACTTATCATGGAGAAAACTCCAGGTTCAAGGGATCAGACCAGTTTACTTCTGTCTGCTACAGAGGTTGGAAGGAACTGAGGTGGTAGAGCGTGCACTGTCTTCTTATATAGCCTCGCCCTTGGAATATTTGGAGAATACCATGGGAAGAGAAAAGAGGGGTCTCACGTGTGCTCCAGCAGGCACATGTGGAGAAGGTTCTATTGTAAAGCGTCACCAACAGGCGCTGTATCCATAATATATATTTTAACTGACATGTCAATATAGACTAGCTGTGTAAACCATGACATTACCTATGAGACCAAGTTTCTCCCCAAAATTTCAGGAAAAGGTTCCATGTGGCTATAGTTATGATCATGTATTTAACATTGAAAATAACATGCATGTTTATAGGATAAAATTATGCCCAATTTTGATATTTGCTCAGATTGAAGTCTTGTGGGGAAATGTAGAAAATTGAATGGTACCAAGATAAAAATTAGAAACATCTAGGCTGATTTTAGTTTTAGAACTTATGGTCTTCTAAAATGATCCCAAAAGTCTGCATCCTTTTTGTTTCCGTATGATGTAAAAAATGGCTGATTTCCCCCCAAAAGGCTTTTTAAAAATTTTGTCTTGTTTTTTATATTAGAAATTCAGGTTATGTCTACTCTGGAAATAGAGAAGTAATGAAATTACCCTGGTGACTGGAAAATTGGTGACATTATGACATCACAAAAGAGTCAACTGTGAAGGAAAAGATTTTTAGCCAGACTATGAATTTTTTAACAACAAAAACAGACCTAAAAAAGTCCAACAACTCCTATTTAATTCCAAAGACTAAGAATCATTTTGGAGAAAGTATATCTCTATTAAAGATTCACTCTTCATCCCTTTCCATGCAATTAAGCTGTACAAGCTCACAATACCAAAGATATCTTCCAACAAAACAGGGAAGACCAGACTTGACATTGCCGATATTTCTTAGGCAGATAAAAAGTGGAATCCTCCACCCCTTTGGGGAAAAAAATCAAGCTTTCTTTACTCTTGTTAAAGAAGGAAAAAGGGGCAAACATCTATTTTCAAAAAAATCCTATGCAGCTTACCTTTGAAGATGACACATGTGCCTTCTATTTATCATATGCTCCAAACTCTCCTTTTAATTCTCACAGTGACTGTGGGCCAAATTCAGAAAAGAAGCTAAAAGAGACTAAGAGGATATAACTTACACCTTCTCTGGCAAAATCATCTTAGGGTTAGTCTACATAAAAAATTTAGTTCGCAGCAAGCTGGTGGATGAATCTACCCTGTGCTAGCTTGTTGCTTAATAACTTCCTGTTTGGTCCCTGCTGATGCACACACTACAGGTTGACTAGTGCACTTTGATCTATTCTGGTTTCAAAGTAAGGTAGATCAGAGCACACTAACAAACTGTTAGTGAGTGTCAGCAGGGTTGTAGGAGGAATGTCTGATGACCAGCTGGCCTCTTGGTTTCTGTCAATCTAGTCATCCCAGAAGGGGCCCAGGCTGCAACCTCTATCACGCCCTTGTTCTCCAATTGTTCCTCCAGAGTTTGGTCATTACAAGGGGGTGGAAGAGGAGGCAAAGTAGGGGGGCCTTGCTCCACTGGGTGTCACCCAGTTACTGAGGGTATGTCTACACAGCAATGTAAGCCTAAGGTTAGTGGGACTTGAGTCAGCTGACCCATGCCAGGGAACCATGGATGTGAGTGTCTACACTGCATTTTAACCCTAAATTAAGGATTTTCTGACTCATGCTCAAACCTAGGGCTTTGGAGTCCACATTACAGTGCACAGACCTGAATTAAAGTAACCTTATCCCAGAGTGCATCGCACCTCCCCCTTCAGTGTCGACACTCTAGCCCTATGAATGTGTTGCATTGCGGGAAAACTCTACTGCCCACCCTGTTACCTAACTGTGACCATGCTATTGATGGGACTCAGGTGCCCATAAGGAGCACGAGAGTACTTAAATTGTATGATTAGCTCCTTTGGGGAGCATCTTGGGTGTTCGGGATCATCCTTCCCCAGCCATGCTTAGCCAGGAGCTCTGCTGCTCTCCTCCCTACAGGCCAGCCACTTGGTCCCCACTCTGCTCTGTTGCCCTTGCTCCAGGAGCCCCTCTACCTTCCTTGGGGTTGCATATGCAGGAGTGCCTGAGCAACGTGCACCAAATTCTGGCTGTTCTCTGGTGACTAGGAAGCAGCCCTCTTTGCAAAAAACTTCTTCTGATTGGTCTCCATTGAAAACCCTGCAGGCTCTCTGATAGTGTGCTTGCAGATGGGTGTTCAGCAGACAACGGGTTAATGCTGACCTGAGCTCCAGCCGTTTGCAAAGGAAGGTGTGGCTTCCATTTGCAACAGAGTGCAATAGACTGCACCACAACTTGTTGGCATAGAGAGGATGAAGGAAGTTGCCCCAAGAAACTCTGGGATATATCCAGAAGATTTCCAGGACTCAAGTCAAGGTAGGGCCATGTACACATACAAAAGCAATAAGGCTCAGACCCTAGGTCCCGGTTTAACATGGGCTCAGACCCTCCAGCCCTGCAAGGTATTGGGACCCTAGGTTCAAGCCCTAGGTTAACACAACTAATGTATGGACACAAGAGGAAGTTAGGCTTGTGCCTGGATAATCTCCATCCAAGAATAGTAAGGAACTGACACATGAAATTGCAAGCCCATTAGCAAGGATTTTTAATGAATCTGTAAACTCAGGGATTGTACCATATGAGTGGAGAATTGCAACCATTAGTTCCTATTTTTAAGAAAGGGGAAAAAAGTTGATCTGGATAATTACAGGCCTGTTAGTTTGACCTCACTAGTATGCAAGGTCTTGGAAAAAATTTTCAAAGAGAAAGTAGTTAAGGACATCGAGGTTAACAGTAAGTGGGATCAAATGCAACATGGTTTTACAAATGGTAGATCATGCCAGACCAACCTGATCTCCTTCTTTGAAAAGATTACTGATTTTTTAGACAAACAAAATGCAGTAGATCTATTCTACCTGGATTTCAGTAAGGCATTTGATACAGCTGCACATGGGGAATTATTAGTTAAATTGGAAAAGACGGGAATTAATAAGAAAATTGGAAGACAGATAAGGAACTGGGTAAAAGGGAGACTACAACAAGTCATACTGAAAGGTGAACTGTCAGGATGGAGGGAGGTTACTAGTGGAGTTCCTCAGGGATTGGTCTTGGGACCAATCTTATTTAACCTTTTTATTATTGAACTTGGCACAAAAAGTGGGAATGTGCTAATAAAGTTTGCAGATGACACAAAGTTGGGAAAAAGAGATCTCAGAGATACATAATACAGAGAAAGACTGGGATATCATACAACAAGATCTGGATGACTTTGTAAACTGGAGTAATAGAAATAGGATGAAATTTAATAGTGGAAAGTGCAATGTCATGCACTTAGGGACTAATAAGAACTTTTGCTATAAACTGGGGACGCATCAGTTGGACGTGACAGAGGAAGAGAAGGATCTGGGCTTATTGATTGATCACATGATGATTATGAGTCGCCAACGTGATGTGGCCATGTGTGACAGGGTGCTGGTTGAGAACTGAAGGTTAAGCCAGCCCTCTGCCCCTGGAGCCCTAATAAAAGGGGGAGTGGAGCCTATGGAGACTGGGCTAACAGGGAGCAGCTGTTATGCTTATTAGACCAGCCCTATAAAGGCTCACAGGCAAGAGCTCAAGATGGGGCTCATCAGAGACTCACAGCAGGGAGGTAGCAAGAGCAGTCGGAAGGAGGGCGGACGGGACGGGACGAGGCATCAGCCATCAGCGTGTGAGGGAGAAGCCTCAGTTGGAGGGGAGCTGCCCTGAGTGAGGGGCTGAGACTGTATGGCCCCTGAGCCCAGACTGTACTTGTAAATAATTGGTGGTGGGAAAAGCCTGTGAATAAAGAGCACTAATGGGAGCACGAAGCTGCGATTTGCGTGTGGTTTGTGAGGCAGAGGACAGAGAAGCAGGGGGGCTGATGTGAACCTACTACACTGTGAAAAAAGCTAATGCGGTCATAGGATGCATCAGGCAAGGTATTTCCAGTAGAGACAGGGATGTGTTAGTATTGTTATACAAGGCGTTGGTCAGGCCTCATCTGGAATACTGTGTGCAGTTCTGGTCTCCCGTGTTTAAGAAAGATGAATTCAAACTGGAACAGGTTCAGAGAAGGGCTACTAGGATGATCCGAGGAATGGAAAACCTGCCTTATGAGAGGAGACTCAAAGAGCTTGGCTTGTTTAGCCTAACGAAAAGCAGGCTGAGCGGAGATATGATTGCTCTCTCTAAATGATCTGGAGGATGGGGTAGATTGCACCCTCAGCAAGTTTGTGGATGACACTAAGCTGGGGGGAGTGGTAGATACCCTGGAAGGTAGGGATAGGATACAGAAGGACCTAAACAAAATGGAGGATTGGGCCAAAAGAAATCTAATGAGGTTCAACAAAGAAAAGTGTAGAGTGCTCCACTTAGGAAGGAAGAATCCCATGCACAGCTATAGACTGGGGACCGATGAGCTAGGCAGCAGTTCTGCAGAAAAGGACCTGGGGGTAACTGTGGATTAAAAGGTGGACATGAGTCAGCAGTGTGCCCTGGTTGTCAAGAAGGCTAACGGCATATGCGGCTGCATTAGTAGGAGTATTGCCAGCAGATCAAGGGAAATGATTATTCCCCTCTATTCGGCATTGGTGAGGCTTCATTTGGAATACTGTATCCAGTTTTGGGCCCCCACTACAGAAAGGATGTGGATAAATTGAAAAGAGTCCAGTGGAGGGTAACAAAAATGATTAGAGGGCTGGAGCACATGACTTATGAGAGAGACTGAGGGAACTAGGCTTCTTTAGTCTGCAAAAGAGAAGAATGAGGGGGGATTTGATAGCAGCCTTTAACTACCCGAAAGGGGGTTCCAGGGAGGATGGGGCTAGGCTGTTCTCGGTGGTGGCAGATGACGGAACAAGGAGCAACGGTCTCAAGTTGCAGTAGGGGAGGTCTAGGTTGGACATTAGGAAAAAGTTTTTCACTAGGAGGGTGGTGAAGCACTTGGAATGGGTTACCTAGGGATGTGGTGGAATCTCCATCTTTAGAGGTTTTTAAGCTGAGGCTTGACAAAGCCCTGGCTGGGAGGATATAGCTGAGGTTAGTCCTGCTTTGAGCAGGGGGTTGGACTAGATGACCTCCTGAGGTCCCTTCCAACTCTAGTATTCTATGATTCTATAAACACATCAGGGGGATAAATACCAGTGTGGAAGAGGAGTTATTAAAGTTCAGCATCAAATATGGACACAAGAACAAATGGATATAAACTGGTCATCAGGAAGTTTAGACTCGAAATTAGATGCAGGTTTCTAAGCCTTGGGGAGTGAAGTTCTGGAACAGCCTTCCAAGGGGAGTAGCAGGGGCAAAAAACCTAGCTGGCTTCAAGACTGAGCTGGATAAGTTTATGGGGGGGATGTTATGATGGGACAGCCTAATTTGGCAATTGACTGATCTTTGACTACTAGCGGTAAATATGTCCAATGGCCTGTGATGGGATGTTAGAGGGGGGGGGTTCTGAGTTACTACAGAGAACACCCCCAGACTCACTATGCCCAGTGCCCCCTTGCACAGAGACCCCCAAAAGACTCTCCCTCACAACTGCACAGCACCCCCCACCCACAGACCCCCTATGCCCAGTACCCTCCATAGCTCCACCACGACAGCTGCACAGTGCCTTCCACAGAACCCCCCCCCCCACTGCCAAGTGCCCCAACACACTCAGACCTCCCCCACTGCCTAGCACCCACACCCACTCACTTCCCAGCACCCCCCTAGACCCTCAGAGACCCACTCCACCATGCCTTGCCTCCCGGCCATACTCAGCAACCCTGCTGGGAGGTGACCGTATCTTCTGGGCTGTGTTGGCAGCACAGCCAGAGCCAGTCTGCAGGTGGAGATTGCTGCGGCCCCTTTGGAATGGTGCAATCAGCCAGGCCAGATTGGGAGCAGAGCAGGACCTACTTGGGCTGGACTCAGTCAGGACCCACTTGCTGGCAAGGCCTGGTTGAGGCCCCTGTGCTGCCCTGCCCCGCCCCACTGGCCGAGACTGGTCTGGCCTCTGCACCAGTCCCAGGTGGCTCAGCACTGGGGAGGTGAGTGGGGCTCCACAGGTGGTGGGCAGAGAGACTGCTCAGAACTGGAGCCATGCTGGGAAGCGGGGCAGACCCCTGGAACGTGACCACCAAGAGCTCACCCAGCCTGACTGCACCCATCAGCCCCGTGACCAGCAGCTCTGCCCAGCCCGCGTGGTGGAGCCAGGTTGCTGGGCAGTGAGGCCCCTGCAGGTGAGCGGGACCTATTGACTGGGAGCCGCTCACACAGCAAGACCTGGGTGCTGTACTACCCTGGATAAGGGGCCAGACCCAGTCATGTGAATGGGTTAGATGTATCTGTAATGGGCCCTTTCTGAGTATGGGCCCGGCCTGACAGTGCCATTGTAAATCCGGTACTGCTGAAACAATAGCAGTAGCACTGAAAAACGCAGAAACATGGAAACATTGAGTAGAAGCTGAATCATGTCGTCCAAGCGTTTTCAAATACAGGGGCTAAGGCTTTGATTAGTGCAACTGTTTTATGTGTGTTTGCCAGAGAGAGGCACAAGACAAACTGGAGTAAGACAGTCTGGGAGAAACTGAGAGACAGTCTGGACAAATCTGGCGTGTGACCACAGAAGACACTGGAGAGAGGGATTCTAGATCTGGTGCCGATTGTAGGACCGGCTTGACATAAGTAACTTTCCTCATTTGGACTAGGAAAGTGAATGGAAGGTTAAGTTGCAAATAGGGGCTTAACAAGCAGAATGGTGGAATCAGGATGTCTGAGCCAACTAACATAAGACAGAGAACACCTAGGGAACCATTTACTACAAACAAGATAACAATGGGCAAGATAAGTTAGGAATGTAGAGATGAGGTAAACAGTAGGTTGAGCATGGACAATGCATACTGTACAGAGATTGGTTCCTGAAAAGTAACCAAGCCAATCATGAAGCATATGATGCAATGTATGGTTAAGAATGTGTGTTATTAGTGTTAGTAAAAATGTATACAAAGTGACATTTTGCTGTGTAACTTTGGATGTGTGATCAACCCAGCACAGCTTTGCTGTACACCAATTAAAGATACCTGAGTGACAGAATCTGGAGTCGAACTGAGTTTTTTGGATCCCAGAGAACTGGATGAAGTATCCTCCCAGAACTGGACAAGGTGTTCTGGATAACCTGAGTGGAAAAAGTCTCGGAGGGAATCCCAACACGGGGAAAGAGGCTTGGGGCTGTAAGCAAATAAATGTTCTCTTTTTTTTAATTTTTGGTTTCTCCTGCATTTGGAAAGCCAGGATTTTGCACATACCTTGTAACTAAACAAGATTGCATCAGAGAAAACACCCAATTGCTACATCTTCAAGGCCCCAAACTTTGACTAGCCACTCTGGTCAAAAAGTGGTAACAATACCATAGCAATGGTGTGCTTCAAAAAGGAAAGACATGTTGATTTTAAGTAATTAGTCATATTTTACCAATCTATATTTAACACACAAAATAGAACTTGGCATAAAACTTTTTGTTTATACAGAGAATATCTTTCCTATTTAGGGAACATAGTGGAATTTATTGCTCAGGATGTCAACTGATTGCTCCTTCATTCCTCCAATTCTTACCAGCGATGCTGTTCTTGCTGAAAAGTTTTCATTATCGTAAATATAATTACAAATGAACCTCAACCAAAACTCCAGAAATGAAAAGTTTGGATCTGGATTTGAACCCCCTGGCCAGCCCCTATATTTACAATGGGCTGAATAAAAATGTGAATACTTCTAAACTTTGCAAAAATTCTCATCTGATTCTGATCAAAAGGGCTTGGAAGCATCTCTACTTATAAGTGAGAATTTTTTGACGCTTTTATTATGTGCGTCTTTCTAGACACAGAATGGAATCTCTTTTGTTTTGCCTTTTGGTTGGCAGTTTATATCTCTCTCTCTCTTCTTAGATTTTAAGCAGTGAACAGATAAATTAGATCTGCATGATGATTGTTCAGTGTACTTCATGGTAACAAAATTATTCTCCTACTCTGCCCTTTTCATGTAAATTACTGTAAAATTTAGTGATGTCACCATAATAACTAAAGTGGAATTTTAATGCTTGCTCCTTCCTCTTTCATCCCTGAACAATTTATCTTACAGCACCATTCATATAACTGAATCTGGATTTCCCAAAAATAACCTGTCACAACCTCTTCTAAATGCACAACAATGAAATCCTGACTCTGTCTTGCTCTCCTGGCATATTTTAGCTAGGTGAAGAGTTGCACTTGACAAAATTTTTCTAGTTTAAAAGACGAACCTCACATCTTTTCAGAATACCTCGTTTTTAAGACTAAATGATTACAGTAAAAACTCAGCTCTGAAGTCAGTTGGAGTTGTGCCTGAATAGTCAAGGCTGAATTTGGCCCTGCTTTTGTTGTTAGTGTGTGGGTTGCGTAACATCATTAACACACTTATAACTACATCTGAGTAAAATTTATCAAGACAAATAGTTTATTCACCGAAAAATGCAGTTTTGGTTGACCCAAACTCTTTGTGAATTTGACACAAATTGTTTTGGCCATTCACAAAACTGCCAGAGGAGGAGGAGATGAGAGTAGTGGCACTGACTCCTGCCTTTTTAACCTTTAGCCCAGTGGTAAGGGCCCTCTGCTTTGTTAGTGCTCTGCAGGATTCAGACATTGCTTGTGGAAAGGGGACAGGCTGAGTAGTGCTGATCACACTGGACAGAATCCTCCTCCCAAAAGGCAATGAGGCAAATGCTGTCATCTAACCCAGTCAAGAGGGATCTAGGAGGCAGCAGTGGTTGAGGGTAACCTTAGCCACACAGGTCAAAGGGACAGAAGTATGCTGGGAGTGGAAAGAGGCAGTGGGGGAAGGATCACAGGGCCTTCACAAAGACCATTCTGTGGATCCACAGCACCTCAAGCTCCTCAGGTCTGGGAAGCCAAACCTACTGTGGGCAAAACCTGTCCCCTGACAGAAGATTTAGGTGGAAACTACAGATACAAACATGGAGAATTACCATTTATTCCTACATAGGGGAGCATCAAGCCTTTAGTGCAGTGAAGACTGGCTGTGCAATGGCTAACTGGCCTGTTCTTAGGGCATGATTTTTGGAGTGAGTTTTTTTGTTCAGTTCTGTTTGTTAAAGCAGTGGATTTTTCTGGGACATTAAGTCCATTTTGTTTTAAGGCCAAATTCATTCTTTGGTGTAACTCCACTGAAGTCAAGATTGTTTGACTAGAGATGAATTAAGCCTTTCATTATAATTTTGCATAGTTTTCCTAATTCCCAGAGATTGAGTGCTTTAGAAACATATAAATAAAATGAAATAAGCTGTTCAGCAGATTCTAGCTCCTATCCATCTGCCTCATTTTTATCTCAGTGCTTCAACTGCAACATTTGTCATGTAATACTGTCAAAATATGACTCATTCTTCACATAACAGACAGAAGAAAATTAGAAAATGTTTTTATTCCTAATATGGCTTCCTCCTGCTCTGGATACCCAACATCAACTTCTATTTTACTTCTTATTTAAAAGAACGACACAATGAATATGTAATTTTTCTAGCCTAGTTATATATTATAATACTCAGCATGATTGCCACAATAAGATGATGAGCCAGATTCTCCATTGAGTTAAATCAAGGAGACTTCAGTTGTAGTCAGTAGGGTTGCCTGACATAAATGAGAGGAAATATTGGCCCAATATCATGTTCTTAGCAACTGGACAATGATTGACTCAGCCCAACTGGCAATTGTCATTTTTTGATGAGAGTGAAAAAAGGCCATGCGGTTCTGGTTGATTCATCTATAAAAAAAATATTATAATTGGAAAAGAAAGGCAACAAAAATGATTAGGGGTATGGAAAATGAGGAGAGATTCAGAAGACTGGGACTGTTCACCTTGGGAAAAGAGACAACTAAACAGGGAGATGATAGAGGTCTATAAAATCATGAATGATGCAGAGAAAGTGAATAAGGAAGTGTTAATTTCCCCTTCACATAACACAAGAACCAGTGGTCACCCGATGAAATTAATAGGTAGCATGTTTAAAAGAAACACAAGGAAGTATTTCTTCACACAATGCACAGTCAATCTGTGGAACTCATTGCCAGGGAATGTTGTAAAACTAAAAGCATCACTGGGTTCAAAAAAGAACTCGATAAGTTCATGGAGGATAGGTCCATTAATGGCTGTTAGCCAAGAAGAGAAGGGATGCAACCCCATGCTCTGGGTGTCCCTAAGCCTCTGACTGTCAGATGCTGGGATTGGACGACTCGATAATTGCCTTATTCTGTTCAAACCTTCTGAAGCATCTGGTATTGGCCACTGTTGAAAGACAGGATACTAGGCAATATGGACCATTGGTCTGAACCAGTATGGCTAGTCTTATATCCTTATGTCCTTAATTAAGCAGTGTGCCCTCCCCACAATCTTAGACAGGGTAGGGAGAGACCTCTGCATATGTAGCTGATATCCATATGAATAAGAATAAGAAGGAAGGTCCCCTCCAATTGTGAATCAGGGATGTCTGATCTGACTCTTTGTTGTTAACAATTATTTAACTCAAACATATAATATAGAATTGAGTAAAAAACTGTACCCACAAAGTAAAACTGGATTCTTTGGATTTTCTTCCTATTTGCAAAGCAGCAAAAGAGAAGTACAGAAAATTATTTCATGTTCTGCTTCTCTTTTTCACCCTCAGCAAAAAATGACATTTGCCAGTTGGGCTAAGTCAATCATTGTCCAGTTGCTGAGAAAATGATGATATTGGTCCAATATTTCCATCTTATTATCCATCTTTTTTATTTCAGTCCTTCAGCAGCAACATTTCTCATGTAATACTGTCAATAATATGACTCATTCTTCATGTAAAAGACAGAAGAAAACTAGAAAACGTTTTTATTCCTAATATGGCTTCCTCTTGGATGCCTAACATCAACTCCTATTTTACACAGTGAATATGAGGAAATGGATGGATAATACAACAGTAAATATCATAATGCAGATTTATATAGTGACATTATGATATATATTGTCTTATTATCCATCCATTTCCTCATGGTTCCTAACATTGTCTTAGCTATATTGAATAATAGAAGATTAGAGTTGGAAGGGACCTCAGGAGGGCATCTAGTCCACCCCCTGCTCAAAACAGGATCAATCCCAACTAAATCATGCCAGCCAGGGCTTTGTCAAGCTGGGCCTTAAAAAAACTCTAGAAGACCGACTTTCCACCACCTCCCTAGTAACCCATTCCAGTGCTTCACCACCCTCCTAGTGAAAATGTTTTTCCTAATATCCAACCTAGACCTCCCCCATTACAACTTGAGAACATTGCTCCTTGTTCCATCATCTGCCATCACTGAGAAAAGCTTAGCTTCATCTTCTTTGGAACCCCACTTCAGGTAGTTGAAGGCTGCTATCAAATCCCCCTCACTCTTCTCTTCTGTAGACTAAATAAGGCCAGTTCCCTCAGCCTCACCTCATAAGTAATGTGTTCCAGCCTCTTAATCATTTACATTGCCCTCCGCTGGACTCTCTCCAATTTGTCCACATACTTCCTGTAGTATACTTCCACATACTCCTCCAAATGTACAGGCAGTCTGTGCTTCCTGGCCAGCTCAATTTTCTGTCTCCCCTTCAAAAATTTATAACTCAGTTCCATCTTCGAAGTTGGACAATTAAAAGACAATTGGGGCAAATTTTTTTAACAATATATGGTGGTCACCTAATGGCCGCCCAATGGCTCCAAAAAATCTTTTGTTTAAACTTGCCCGCTATGTTCATCAAGGTGGCCATGCGTGCAAAGGGGGGATAGCTAATCAGGTTCTGCAATTTTGGTGTGCTCCAGGTATTTATCAAGTGGCTAAACAAGTATCTCAAGGTTGTGTTATTTGTCAAAAGTATAACATGGAACGTCATCAGCCACAACAACTGGGGGCACCAAAATGGGTTTATGGCCCATTCCAGCATTTGCAAATAAATTATATGGACTTGCCTCCTTGTAAGGGTTTTAAACATATGCTAATAATAGTATGTGTGTTTTCAAAATAAATTAAAGCTTTTCCAACTAAAAAAGCTAACACAGCAGCTGTTGTTAAGGTATTAGTAAAAAATGTAATTCCAAAATTTGGTTGCCTTTTAGTGGTAAAATCTAATAAAAAAAGTCATTTTGCTAATCAAATTATGCAGTCTTTAATAAAAGTTTTGGGTATAATTAAAAAATTACACACTCTATATAAACCTCAGTTATCAAAAATAGTAAAAAAATCAAATGCAAAATTAAAAAATCAACTATCTAAAATTATAAATAATACCAAATTACATTGGGTGAATGCGTTACCATTAGCTTTAATGCATCTAAAAACTATGCCTATTAAAAAAACAAATTTATCTCCTTATAAAGTTCTTTTTGGAAAACCATTTCAACTGGGGAAAAACCTAACACCTGCACATGCCAGTCTTATGGGTAAAGATGAGAAGTTGGTTGCATACGTTATAAAATTACAAAAAACACTTACTGCTATTTTTAAGTTTTCCAAAAACGCTCAAAAAATTCCTTTAAATGTGGCCGTGCATGACATCCAGCCAAAAAATTGGGTACTGCTAAAAAAGTTTTCACGCAAAAATTGCTTAAAACCAAGGTAAAATGGTCCTTACCAGGTGCTGTTAACAACATACACTGCTGCAAAGCTACAAAAAAAAAAAAAGCTTGGTACCACTGCACCCATCTAAAAAAAGTACAATCACCTAATGCTAATTCTTAAAAAAAAAAATTTCTAAGTACAACAAGGAAGCTTCGCTGAACCAAGGTCCCAAAAGCAAACGTAAAAGGTAAAAAACTACGGGCAATCCCCTTGTGGTTGCTCTAAAGTAAACGTAAAAGGTAAAAAACCACAGGCAATCCCCTTGATACAATACTCCAGATTTGGCCTCCCCAGTGCAAAATAGAGGGGAATAATTACTTCCCTTGATCTGCTGGCAGTGCTCCTACTAATGCAGCCCAATACGCCGTTAGCCTTCTTGGTAACAAGGGCATACGGTTGACTCATATCCAGCTTCTTGTCCATTGTAACCTCCAGGTCTTTTTCTGCAGAACAGCTGCCTGGCCAGTTGGTCCCCAGTCTGTAGCAGTGCATGGGATTCTTTTGTCCTAAGTGCAGGACTCTGCACTTGTCCTTGTTGAACCTCATCCAATTTCTTTTGGCCCAATCCTCCAGTTTGTCTAGGTCATTCTGTACCCCATCCCTACCCTCCATCTTATCTGCCACTCCCCCCATTTAGTGTCATCTGCAAACTTGCTGAGGGTGCAATCCACCCCATTCTTCAGATCATTAATGAAGATGTTGAACAAAACCGGCCCCAGGACCGACCCTAGGGGCACTCCACTTGATATCAGCTGCCAACTAGACATCGAGCTGTTGATCACTATCTCTAGAGCCCTGTGATCCAACCATCTTTCTATCCACCTTATAGTCCATTCATCCAATCTATACTTCAACTTGCTGGCAAGAATACTGTGGGAGACTGTATCAAAAGCTTTGCTAAAGTCAAGGTGTATCATGTCCACCACTTTCCCCACATCCACAGCGTCAGTCATCTTATCATAGAAGGCAATTACATTGGTCAGGCATGACTTGTCCTTGGTGAATCCACATTGACTGTTCCTCATCACCTTCCTCTCCTCCAAGTGCTTCAAAATGGATTCCTTGAGGACCTACTCCATGATTTTTCCAGGGACTGAGGTGAGGCTGACTGGTCTGAAGTTTCCCAGATCCTCCTCCTTTTGTTTTTTAAAGATGGGCACTATATTTGCCTTTTTCCAATCATCCAGGACCTCCCCCAATCACCATGAGTTTTCAAAGATAATGGCCAATGACACTGCACTCACAACTCCCTCAGCACCCTTGGATGCATTGCATCCAGCCCCATGGACTTGTGCATGTCCAGCTTTTCTAAATAGTCCTGAACTTGCTCTTTCACCACTGAGGGCTACTCACCTCCTCCATATGGTATGCTGCTCAGTGCATTAGTCTGGGAGCTGACCTTATCTGTGAAGATAGAGGCAAAAAAAGCATTGAGTACTTCAGCTTTTTCCACATCATCTGTCACTAAGTTGCCTCCTCCATTCTGCAAGGGGCCCACACTTTCCCTGACCTTCTTCTTATTGCTAACATACCTGTAGAAACCCTTCTTGTTACCTTCATGTCCCTTGCTAGCTGCAACTCTAATTGTGCTTTGGCCTTTCTGATTTCACCCCTGTGTGCTTGAACAATATTTTTATATTCCTCCCTAGTCATCTTTCCAGGTTTCCACTTCTTGTAAGCTTCCTTTTTATGTTTAAGCTCACCGAAGATTTCGCTGTTAAGTCAAGCTGGTCAGCTGCCATATTTGCTATTCTCTCTCCAAGAGCTCTCTCCAGTACATCAGGATGGTTTGTTCCTGTGCCCTCAATCAGGTTTCTTTAAAATACAGCCAGTTTTCCTGGACTCCTTTCCCTGCACCATTTTAGCCTCCAGGGAATCCTACCCATCAGTTCCCTGAGGGAATCAAAGTCTGCTTTTTTGAAGTTCAGGCTCCATATTCTGCTGTTCTCCTTTCTTCCTTTTGTCAGGATCTGGAACTTGACCATCTCATGGTCACTGCTGCCCAGGTTGCCATCCACTTCCACTTCCCCTACCAATTCTGTCCTGTTTGTGAGCAGCAGGTCAAGAGGAGCACAGCCTCTCATTAGTTCCTCCAGCACTTGCAGCAGGAAGCTGTCCCCAAAGCTATCCAAAAACTTTCTGGATTGTCTGTGCTCTGCTGTATTGCTCTTCCAGCAGATGTCAGGGTGATTGAAGTCCCCCATGAGAACCAGGTCCTGTGAACTGGAAACTTTCCCTAGTTGACTGAAGAAAGCCTCATCTACCTTGTCCTCCTGGTCTGGTGGTCTGTAACAGACACCCACCACGATATCATCCTTATTGTTCTTTCTTCTAAGCTTAACCCAGAGACTCTCAACTGGCTTATCTCCAGTTTCATACTGGAGCTCAGAGCAATCATAGTGCTCTCTTACATACAGTGCAACTCCTCCACCCTTTCGCCCCTGCCTGTCCTTCCTGGACAGTTTATACCCATCCATGACAGTGCTCCAGTTGTGTGAGTTACTCCACCAAGTCTCAGTTATTCTAATCATGTCTTAGTTTCTTGACTGTGCCAGGACTTCCAATTCCTCCTGCTTGTTTCCCAGGCTTCTTGCATTTGTGTATAGGTTCTTGAGATAACTGGCTGATTGCCCTACTTTCTCAGTATGAATCAGGAGGCCTCCCCTGCTGCATCCTCCTCCTTCTGCTTCCTTGTGGTGTCCCACTTCCCCACTTGCCTTCAGGCTTAGGTCTCTGTCCCCCATCGAACCTAATTTAAAGCCCTCCTCACTAGGTTAGCCAGCCTGTCCGTAAAGATACTCTTCCCTCTCTTCGTTAGGTGAATCCCATCTCTTCCTAGTAATCCTTCTTCCTGGAAGAACATCCCATGATCGAAGAATCCAAAGCCCTCTCTCCGACACCACCTGCGTAACCACGTATTTACTTCCGCAATGCGACGGTCCCTACCTGGGCCTTTTCCTTCAACAGAGAGGATAGATGAGAACACCACTTGTACTTCAAACTCCTTTATCCTTCTTCCCAGAGCCACATAGGTCCGCAGTGATCATCTCAAGATCGTTCTTGGCAGTGTCATTGGTGCCCACGTGGAGAAGCAGGAAGGGGTAGCGGTTTGAGGACTTGATGAGTCTTGGTAGTCTCTCTGTCACATCCTGAATCCTAGCTCCAGGCAAGCAGCACACTTCTCTAGTTTCCCGGTCCGGACGACAGATGGATGACTCCGTCCCCCTTAGGAGGGAGTCCCCGACCACCATCACGCTTCTCTTCCTCTTGGGAGTGGTGGTCGTGGAACCCCCATCCCTAGGACAATGCATCCCTTGCCTTCTGATCAACAGGGTCTCCTTCTGATCCAGTCCCTCAGAAGGGTCTTCCAAATCGTTCTCCACTGTAGTACCTGTGCAGAGAGCCGGAAAACGATTCCTTACCTCTATCTGCATGGTGGGCATGTAGGTTCTCTTTCTTCAGGAGGTCACATGCTGCCAGTTTTCTTCCCCGTTCTTCAGTCTCCCCTGCACTGTAGTCTCTGATTCTTCCTCATGCTGTGCCTCCAGTAGCAAATCATGTCTTCAATTGAGAAAGACTTCGTTTTCTTTAATGCAACGCAGGGTTGATACTTGGGTCTCTAGTCCTTTAACCTCTCTTCCAATATGGAAACCAGCCTGCACTTTGTACAGATAAAGTCGGCTCTATCCTGTGGGAGGAAGACAAACATAACACATCCAGTGCAGGTGACAACAGCAGATCGCTCACTTTCCATATCTTTCCTCTGAGAGCCTCTTCAGATGCTGTATTTACTGCTCAGCAAAGTCTGAAAGGCAAAAACCCACTGTGGGCTCTCCCCCCAGGCGAACTCCCAGGCAAACTCCTTCTGTTTGCCTCTCCTCTGTTTGCAGCTCAGCTATAGATATCTCAAATATATCTATAACTTCCATTTCACATATTACACATGAACATAGGTATCATCATCTGACTTAGCATATTATAACCTTTCTAACAATACCTGACATGGTATATCTCACATGAATTATTATGATTTTGACATATTGATGTCAAACAATATAACAAATGCTCTCCCCCCCTCCCCCCACATCTACCAGCATGACAACTGCAAATAAGGAGAATTCACTTCATTAGGATTCTTGCATTGGTAGAGGGGGCTGAAAATACATAATATCCTGGAACAGCTTAATAGAAAAAGAGTCACGTATCACACAGTACTTGGGAAGTTTGTCATGGTCATCAGTGAGTCACAGACTCCATGCGATTTTTTTTTTTTTTTGGATGCATGACAAATGCTCTTTCTTTACAATTTTTTTTTAGAGGCTTCTCTTCTTTTTACTCGTTTTACAAAACTCCTTTTTACACTGTTCAAAAAAACAGTTTTCATTTAAATCTCACTCTTCTCTCCCACCCCCCAATTGTTTATTGTATTCATGATGTCATCACCTACTGCAGACGCCTAGGGAAATATGGAATCCTGATTTCAGAGGTATCAGTTAAGACAAGGAGAAACTGCTTTACAAATACAGTATTTGTTTTAAATGTGGTGATTAATTCTATTCAGTTACTGTATGGCACCTTAAACAGATCCGAATATATTTATAAAATTATTGCAGTTCATTTTTAGAGGAGCAAAGATGATAATGGCAGACCTTTATCAGTAATACTGTGACCACTACCTGCTACATTATCATTACATGCCTCCTGATCCAGGATTTCTGCATGTAGAAGGAGAACTAAATAATGAAGTGAAAATCCACCATGCTGATCTGAGAGTATAATTGAAGACAGGGTTATCATTTCAAGATATACATTTTAATTTTGTTTTCTGATCTGAAGCAAAATAAAACCCATACTGTACAGCAACTAAGAAGTGCTCTACCACCCTTTACAGAATTGCCCCGTAAGCTAGCAAACTGGGTGAATTAATTTACAGCATCCATTTAAAAATCAGATACAGCAAAACAATTCTATGTACCATAGATTATTCACCTGGTGTTGAGGACCCTAGTTTTCTTGACATGTCACTAAATTTGCTTTATATCACAACAATTATTCAATGTTTTGTTATTTTTGTCTCAGAACAGATGTTAACAAATCATAAACCTACTTTTGTCTTATCTCTAAACCCAAAGTCATGTCATTTTTTTAGTCACAGTTTTAAAAGTGGAATGTTAAGTTTTGTGCAGTTTCTCAAGGACCTTCAATCATGTCAAAGACCCAAGGCAAACTGAGTCTGAGTCATTCCCACAATGTCTAAGAGTCCAACATGAGAGCTGCTTGATACTCACTGAAACACAGGAAGATTGAATACAGTTCCTTTTCTTGTCCAAGGAAAAATCTGATCTTTAATTGTTTTGGAAACACAGGAAAGGATTGAGATCTATCAATGCAAATCAAACACTTCTGCTCCTGCTCTTATTTTATATTCAGAGTTGAAAAGCTATTTGATCTCACTGCAATTTTAAATTCAAGGTTTTGTTTTTTCAACTTGTGCTGATAAGCAAAATTTGTCCACTGTAGCATAAATTGAAGCCATTGACCTTGTTCTGTTCCTCCACTCACAAAAAGTAATTACTTTCAAGCTAAAGTGGCTTATTTTAGAGTAAGAGAACATAAAGCAAGAAAGAACAAAAGTAAAGTCTCCATGAGACCATGATCTGTGTGTTTATTTCCTCTGTTAATTTTTTTCTCATTGCCGCACGTAGCAGTTATCTGCCAGAGTGCTTAGAGAGTTATAGGTACAATACACAGAAAACAAAACGTATCACAGCTTCATAAACCACAGCCCTCAGCTTGTAGCTGACCTTATGAAAGATTTTGGCAGTGGAGACAATAGCTTCTAATTTGATATCAGCTATAGGATTGTCAGGCCTTTCCTAGAGCTGACCTGTAATAATGAACTCACAGCCTACGGGTGGGGGGAAGGGGGTTTAAGATGCTTTTAAGTTACATTTGTGCCTTACTAACCCCGGACTGCTCCAGGAGCTAGAGACCCCCTCAAGGGTAATTTAGGGCCTAAGTTCCAGCAGCTTCTTGGGCTGCCTTATGGGCCACAGTAATGTCTACCTATGCCTCTTCTGCACCAAGCATGGCATCCTGCACCAGGCTTATGTTACTTTCAGAAAGGTATGGCAAGTAGCCAAGATTGAGAATTGTTAACTGAAGAGAATAAAGCCTGTTTTATTTCTTACATCATTCTTCGTAGTATAGTGTGTATTTATTTGTGGTACATGTATCCTTTTTCTATTTCTGTCTCATGGACTCATGACCATATTGCTTCATTGGCCAAAATCCATGTCTGTCTGTCTATCAGTCAGAGGGTTTTCTATAGCATCCATCATCTAAATACTTTTGAGGTAAAATTAGATTTACATGGTGAGGTCCCTAGTGGAATTGATGGGGTCTTCTGCACTTCACCCTTCCCTGGTTTTAGAATATGCTGCTTGGGACATGGACACACACACACAAATAAATTTATTCTGGTTATAGTTGGAAAGTGTTTTTTTTTTTTTTTTTTTTTTTTTTTTTTATGAGGGTCTTGCAGCATGCCCCAAAGTTGGTCACAGTTTGCATCAGTTTGATTTGCTGTGGAAACTTGTTTTATAGTCAACCCTTGCAACAGTGCTAGGAATCTAGAACTGACCCAGCAGTCTGGTATTAACTATTCCACCTAGAGTGGACTTAATTGGGAAATGGGTGCTTAATGGTTTAATTAGGCAGGAGGCTGACAAGCTAATGAAAAACTCAACCAAGAACAATTAAAGGAGAAGAAAGAAGTGCAAGGGGAGGAGGCTGGCAGGGGCTAGGATCTCAGGATGAGGATATCTTTCCCTCCCTTCTCTGGAGAGTTGGCTAAAGGGGAAGTTTATGTCCACTTCTATGTTGCTGCACAAGGCAGATTGTTGCTGTTCTGATGAACTGGTGGAAGGGACCTTATAAATAACACACTGGTGCTTATAAACCTGGAAAACCTCCAGCTTGGTTGTGGGTGGTTTGAAGAATGGAGAAGGGAGGCCTTTCATAGCTCCCATGAAGTGAGAATGTCAGCCTGGGATGTCTCAGAGGAGTGTGACTGGCTTGGCAAGTCATTCATGCAAATGCAACCACTGCTCTAGATAGGTCCTGTCTCTTGGAGCTCTGGATATGTCCAATTCCTTTTCACTTCACATGGCTGAAGTTTGTGGGCTCTTCACAGGGGAACTACAACAAGACTGTCACAGATGGAATTCTCCCTCCTACCTGGAACCCGGACACACAGGGTGCGTCTACACTGCACTTTTTGAGTTTCAGATCACTGAAGATCTCCTAGTTAAGCCAGGGTGGTCTCTTGCACTATTTCCTATCTTTCCTATGCAGTGGACTAGTCTGCCTTTGTGCCCTTAATAATGTCACAACACATGTGAACAACACATCTAAAAGAACCACAGAAACACTAGGGTAAGAAATGTTTTTACTGGCTTGATACTCAGAAGGCCATAGCTCCTTAGCCAACATGACTGAAGTGACTCCATCTCGGCCCAACATTTAAACTGTTTAGATTAGAACACATCACCATAAATGAGTATTGCCAATGCTATTATTAAAGTACTTCTGTCTCCCTAAAAGCTTGACATCTTTGAAGAGGGGCAATCTGCTATTCCAGGTTATGTAAATGTTTGCAAAAGACAGTCACCACCTACTTTCTGATTTTCATAGAATCATAGAAGATTAGGGTTGGAAGGGACCTCAGGAGGTCATCTAGTCCAACCCACTGCTCAAAGCAGGACCAATCCCAACTAATTCATCCCAGCCAGGGCTTTGTTAAACCACACCTCAAAAACCTCTAAGGATGGAGATTCCACCACCTCCCTAGATAACCCATTCCAGTGCTTCACCATCCTCCTAGTGAAAAACATTTTCCTAATATCCACCCTAAATCTCCCCCACTGCAACTTGAGACCATTGCTCCTAGTTCTGCCATCTACTACCACTGAAAACAGTCAAGTTCCATCCTCCCTGGAATCCCCTTTCAGTTAGTTAAAGGCTGCTATCAAATCCCCCCTCATTCTTCTCTTTTGCAGACTAAAGAAGCCTAGTTCCCTCAGTCTCTCTCATAAGTCATGTGCTCCAGCCCTCTAATCATTTTTGTTACCCTCCACTGGACTCTTTTCAATTTATCCACATCCTTTCTGTAGTGGGGGGCCCAAAACTGGATACAGTATTCCAAATGAAGCCTCACCAGTGCCGAATAGAGGGGAATAATTATTTCCCTCGATCTGCTGGCAATACTCCTACTAATGCAGCCGCATACGCCGTTAGCCTTCTTGGCAATAAGGGCATGCTTTTGACTCATATTTAGCTTCTTGTCCACTGTAACCCCCAGGTCCTTTTCTCCAGTCGGCCCCCAGTCTGTAGCAGTGCATGGGATTCTTCCATCCTAAGTGCAGAACTCTGCACTTGACCTTGTTGAACCTCACCAGATTTCTTTTGGCCCAATCCTCTAATTTGTCTCGGTCACTTTGTATCCTATCCCTGCCCTCCAGAGTATTTTAAACACGCTTTATAAAACACTGCAACACCAAATGATCATTGTAAATAATCAAAGTTAAATACATGTTTCCAAAGTATCAGAAACCTGGCTTGCTACAAATATATACGAAAATTCAATTTCAGTCATATTGTTCCTGAAGAATCAAAAAGTTCTGCAATCTGTGGCTCTGCCTAAATACTTTAGTGAGAGTTTACTGGGAAAAAGAAAGAAAGATAAAATTAGCAATCAGTAGTACCATCCAAAAACAGACATCTCATTTGTTGATAAATCATTTAGTCAGTTGCATGACCACACTTGGGTTTCTCATGAAATATACTTGAGACCAAATATAGCAATAAACCTGACTAACATTGGTTAAGACAATTTTAATATATATTACAGGAGAAAGCTTTTCAGACACTAGTATCATATAGAACCTGTTTCATGAAGCATTGTTACATTCACCTTATGCTGGTGTATTCCCAACTTTACACCTTTTTATACCCTAGAGTTAAAAAGCTAATTAGTTAAATCTAGTTTATCTTGTTTTTCTGATACTATGTTGTACCCCTTATCTTTGTTGTTAAGGCACCTCCCAGATTTGTACTAAAGTAGATCTATCATATGTCTTGTCCTTTTCCTTTGGGACATTTCAGGACTGGCCTGTGAGAAAAATTCCCTACTTTGTTGCTATAATAAAATACTAATATGTCCTGATCTTTACAGCTTTCCTATCACTTAAGACAAAAACTTACTTCAGCAAATGCAAGGTGTTATGGGATACTTAGTATACAATAGGATTATAGTAAAGATATAGGTAAATTTAGGCTATATAACTGCTATGATATGTGTGCTTAATGCTATTTATGCTTAATGCATACTAATGTATATATGGTGCAGAAAAAACATTTACACACACACGTGTAGCTAGCCAGTGTATATAGTCAACACGTTGCTTGTTTGTAGCACAGACATGCCTTCCAACAACGTTTATAGCAATTAAAAAAATACTCCTGTGAAACCTTAATTTGGTTCCCTTGTACATATGTATTATGATAGTCTTTAATTACACAATATTTTTAAACACAGAACCCACCCTGATTCAGTGCTCATTTAATGAACAGATGTTAAATATTTTGAATTATTTTAATTATTCATTGTGCGGCCCTAGGCCTGACTAATTACACACAAGTCAAACCTTGCTTTGAATACACAACTATTTATTTCCACATAGGCTTTTCTATGGTACTCATTGATATAGAAGCTGAATGCTTAAATATTAATTAATCTTCACAATATCCCTGTGATTTAAGCGGGTGTTTTTTTCCCCATTTTATGATGGGAAACAGATTAAGATAAAAAAAATTGGGTGCCCAACTGGAAACATCTCAGACCTGATTCTTCAAGATGTACTGCACATGACCATTCCACTGTAGGCGAGTGTATTTTTTTCTCTCAGCAGTACCAGCGTGGGCAGCTTGAGTACACACTGCTACCACACACCACCTCATGCATGTATATAGAGCAGAGCCAACCCTGAACCCCTTTCAGCTCCTTCCTACCAGATAGACTCGGATAAAGAGGGGAAGGAGGATGGATCGTGTAATGAACACATGCAACACCTCTCGAAGAACAATAGTTACTGAACAAGTTAATAAACACTTTTTCTTCAAGTGATTACACATGTGCATTCCACTCCTGGTGATTCACAAGCTGTAAGAGCAGGAGATGGGATTGAAGTCTGTTTCAATAAAGACTGGAGAACATGTCCAACTCTAGCATTCTCTCTGGATTCCTGAGCCACATCACAGTGGAAGGCAAACATGTAGACCGAGGACTAGGTTGCTGCTCTACAAGTATCTGCAGTTGGAACCTGTGCCAGAAAAGCCACTGAGGCAGATTGTGATCTTGTTGAGTGAGCTGTGACTCTGCGAGGAGGAGTGATGTTAGCCAGGACGTATCACATATGTATACAGAAGGTGATCCAAGAAGAAATACTCTGGATGAAGGCCCATACATTAAGGCATGGAGCTCTCCTACTTTTCTAGCTGAGGTAATTGCCACCAAAAATGTTACCAATGGCTCAAATGGCAGACCCATAAGTCTTGACAGTACTAAGTTTAGAGTCCACAGGAGAATGGGGTCTTGCACTTAAGGCTACAATTTGACAATCTTTCAAAAACCTCACAGACATGTGATTAGAGAAAAATATAGCAATTGTCCACTTTAGGGTGGAATGCTGAAATTGCTGCCAAAAAGTACTTTGATCAAACTCACAGCCAAACCTTGGTATTTTAGGTACAAAATGTTGAACATACAAACGGGAAAATGATACCCATACTGGCGAGACTATATGGAAAAGGTCTCCATTTGGAAAGGTAAGTTGCTCTTATAGAAGGCTTTCTACTATTTAGCAGGAACTCTTGAACTTCTTCTGAAGAAGACTGCTCTCTAGTATCTAGCCATGGAGCATCCATGCAGGTAAGTGAACGGACTGTAGGCTCAGGTGAAGTAGGCGGACATGAAATTGAGAGATTAGGTTCAAGTCCAGTGGAAGTGAAACTGGAGGTTTCAATGACAGTGCCAGGAGAGGGGAAAACCAGTGTTGATGGGCCCACATTAGGGCTATAATTATGACTCTGTAATGGTCCTGTCTTATCTTTAGTAATATCCCGTGAAAGCGCAGGATTGCTGGAAAACTATAGAGGAGCCTGCCGGACTATGGCAGTAAAATGCATCTGTCATGGAACCCAGTCTGTGACCCCATAAGGAACAAAACTGCTGAAATTTTCTATTGGTCCTTTGTCATAAATAGGTCTACTTGGGGAAACCCCACTGCTGGAAGATGTATCTGGACAATCTGGATGAAGAGACTACTCGTGGTGACTTGTCAACAATCTGCTCAGGTAGTCTGCTAGGTCATTTTGGATAAGAGGCTTCTAGATCTATTAAGTTGGCAATATAGAGCTCGCAGAACAGAGTCACCTCTTGACAGAATGGAGAAGAGCAGGCTCCCCTCTGCTTGTTGAGGAAAAATATTGCTCCCATGTTGTCTGAGCACTAACAGACTGCATCCCCTGATCTGCAATAGAAATACTTGGCATGCCAGTCTGACAACTTTCAGCTCTGAGGTTGATGTGCAAAATTACATCTTCTGATGGCCAGGTGGACAAATGGAACACCTACGCATACAGTGGTGGGTGAATCCAGCCACTTTAGGAGGTAAGGACATTGGAGGGTACCCTCAACAACAAAGTCTAGCTGATGGCAGTTTGGTCAGTAGGCTGATGCCAGCCAGCCCTGCAGAATTCTGAAGCACATTCTGGCATGCTAAACCACATATGTGCAAGAGACCATATGTCCCAGAAGTCTCAAACCATTTTCTGCTGTTATGACCAGGTGAGCCATCATACCTATAACAATTGATTGATTTTCTGGAACCTGGAAGAAAAGTCCTGGCTTTAGAGGAGACCAGTACAGATCCTATAAACTATCTTCTGGACCAGAGGGAGGCAAGAGAGACTTTTCTGCGTTGATTAACAGTGCCAGGGTGCTGAACATTGACTGGATTAAGGCAACTCTGCTCTGTATTTGTAGTTTGGATTAGCCCTTGACAAGCCATTTGTCCTGGTAGGGGTGAACCTGAACACCTGCGTCCCCTCCCCCCACAGGTCTTACTGCCTCCCACCAAGTACAGACCCCCCCCTTCCCCGGGGCAGCTGGGGGATGGCACCGGGTCCCCTCCTGCCCTGTGTGGGGGGGTGCGTGAGGCCTGGGGTGGGTGCAAATGTAGGCTTGGCCCCTGGGTGCTGGAGTCCCTCGATATGCCACTGCGTAAGTACCAATTTTGGAGGAGTGCATAAACTAAAACCTACTAACTATGCTTACTAGACTAGCTATATTATATACAATATTATGCACAATGTGAGAGAGAGAGAGAGAGCGCGCGAGCGCACGCACGCGCGGTTCTGTATTGAACAAGAGTTCCACATGACTATCATAGGCAGTAAAAAGAAATTGGAGGGAAAGGAGTGGCTCTGCCCTTTACAACTGCAGGCAGTGGCATATGGCAGCAAAGGGAGTTCGAGCTACCCAAAGGGTACTGCTGAGGGAAAAAAATTCTGATGACTGTGCAGTGGGTGCACAGAACCCAAGAGGAAAATGCCCATGTGCAATCACTCTAAGAACAGTAGATGCTATAAAAGGCCCATGTCTAGTTAGCAAATTATGGGTAATTTGGTGCTTGATCCTGTATTAGTTACACCCAAGACTTCAGTGAAATTAGGGCCTCCACCAGTCTTTCCTTGCTTTCCAAATCTGCATCTATCAGTAATCCATCAAAAATTTTCTCCAGAGTTCAGTAGAGTAATGTGTGGCCATACATTAAACCTTTAAACAATTTTTGGCTGTACTCCGTAATGTCATCCTTTGGACTAGCTCCAAGTATGGCTACTACTTTACCATGTTTAGAGGTTTTCAGAATAAGTTTCTTATTACAAATGTAATCCAGTTCCAGTTACATAGCTTTGAATAAAACCATAGGATATGTTCTAATGTGCTTTTTAGTTCACAATGTCTAACATAAAAAGCTTAGTGTCTTGTTTAACTGGCTAAGCCTGTCTGAGGTTCTATACCATCTAAGCAATATTTAGTGTTGGGTTTCTATAAACCTGAGAGAGATTATAATATTTAAAACTGTAATTTAGTCCTGCAGGTGGCAGCATTGCTGAAATGCTGCCACAATTAGTGTAACATTTAGTTTCACTTCTGTATTGTATGGTTTTACTTACAATTAAATTAATGATTTACAGCATTTATGTAGGATTCAATGGCTTACTTTTCTGACATGGAATAGCAATATAGTAGCAACGTTCACTCAGAGTAGTTGTGTGTCTAAATAGGATAGGCAAAATGTCCAGTTTAAGTGGTCACTGTATTAAAAAACTCATACCCATCTCAATAAAAATGGAGGGTGGGACTGTATTTTTACAATCTGCCTGGTATAAGGGGTGGTGCATAGCTGTATTGCCCACAGAGAGAGACCATTCTTTTTCACAGCCCCTGGGGATATTCTTCTGTTCCTGTTCCTGACTGGTATCAGATTAAAGACAACCCTGCACTAGCTCAGATGCAGTGGCAGTGCAGTGTAGAGGTTGAGCCAATGTCCTTTTCCACCACTTCGGCCCACTTGCCAAGGGGGAGTAGTAGGCACACAGATCTTGTTCACCCACACATGCCAGAACCCAAAGTCCAAGAAAGTCATGCAGGGTAGTATATCTAAAGATCTTATTCCCCCTTATGTACCTGCAAGTCCATGTAAACTAGGTTCTGATCTGGCTCTGAGAATTTGGAGGATTTCTTAAAAAAAAATGGGTTCCACATTTTTGTTCTCTATATTGCCAAATTCAGACAAGCTATCGTCATCAGTTCAATAAGCTTTCATAAAGAAAACGGATCCTATTTTTAATACAAATTAAAAACCAGAACACTTGGAAGCAAGGGTGCCCTGTAGTTGCTAATGTCTTTCACCTACAGCCACCCTCTGTTGCTAGCCAATGTTTGTTTCTAATTACATTTCACATTTTGGGGTAGTACTGTAGTTATTCTACTGGATAAGTATGTGTACACAACAGTACACATTCCTACTTCATTCTGGTGCATATAGCTTAATAATTACATCTGATGGGCAAAAAGACTGAGTGGACTTGATTACATTTAGTCTACACTGACATCATTATTATTGCTGGTTCTGTTCAGCTGCATGCTTTAACTTATTGTCTCATTTGACTTATTGTATGTGGGAATTTTGAGCTTCAATCCTTGGATGTTGAGGGCTGTGGGGAAGACTCATGTCTGCTAGGTGACTCTCAGAGTGGGTCTGGGAGGGTCAGAGGGCCACCTCCATGAAGATGATCTTCTGTCTTAACTCCCTGTCCTTGTGAGATCTGGGCCAGAGTTGCTGGCAGAGACCACACTTCTGTGGAATGTGGCCTTCCCCAAAGAAGCATATGCACCAAGAGTATTTGTCTGCTACAGAGATAGCCTCTTTGCAGGAAAGGCACTTCTTGAAGCCCAGGTGAAACAGGCATACCCTGTTGAGGGAAGGGTCCCCAATGGAAAAAAAAAAAGGGGGGGAATTGAAACATTTTTTAATTTAATTGTTTTTTTTGGAAGAAAAGAAGAAAACTACAAGTACGACTGGGAAAACTTACTAGCTATAAAAGTGTAAAAGATGATAATGGTCATAACAGATTGTGAATAGCTCCATCTCTAGCCAGGGGTGGTTGAGAAGGAACTGAGGTGGGGTATGAGGAGACAGCGCATGTCAGGCCATCGTGGGGCTGATATGCCCTGTCACAGGCATCAGCTCACGTATGTGGGGGAAGATGGGGAAAAAGGCCACAGGTTTACACCTATTCTGCTAGGTTCACTTCTGGGATGGCAGCAAGGCGGTCCCAGTCGCCGGGCCCACTCTTTCTTCCAGGTAGTGTGGCCTAACGGTCCGAGTTAGCAGGGCACCCCTGTAATGAAGGTCACGTGGCCTAGTAGCCAGAGTCAGTAAAACAGCCTCCTTTCAGGGGACAGTGTGGCCTAATGGCCAGAGTCAATGAAGCAGCCCCCTTTGTCAGGGCAGTGCAGCCCAATGATCAGGGTCAAAGAAGACCCCTTTGTTGGGGCAGCCCAATGGTCTGTTGGAGTTGTGGGGTGCCACCTACAGGGGTGCAGCACCAAGATAGGGGGGGACTCAGGCCCACCCTGCTCCTCTGAGCTTCAGCCCAGGGCCTTGCCAGTGTCAGGGTGTTTGCCACCGAGACAGCGGGGCTCCACCTGATACACACTGATGGTGACTCTGCTGCTCCCCCTTACACTCCTCAAGCCCTCTGGGATACTTCCTAACCTGTCAGTGTTGGTGATGCTCCATGATCCTCTGTGGTCTCCGGAGTCCTCCATCCAGGTGGCCCCTGACAGCTCAGTCCCTCTTCAGGGCTCACCTGGCATCCTGGGCTCCAGCTGGGACTTGGTGGAGTTTGGCTCAGCCCTCAGCATCTGCAGTGGTCTCCTAGAGCTGGCAGCATGCTTCTTTCATGGTCAGCAGTCCACCCCAAATGAGCTGAGTCGCTGCCTTTTATATCCCCCTTCCTGGCTGAGCATGCCCAGCAATGGCTTGGGGGGGCTGGGGGCATGGATTCTTCAGCCTGCCATGAGTCCTTAACCCTTGCTAGATCAGTACGGGGCTGATAAGCCCTGTCACACGGGCCTAATGGACACTGCTACTGATGTTCTATGATCTGCAGCACAGGGACGCAAGCACACCTACAAATGGAGCACCCATAGGGACATTACTCAAAGAAGAATTTATGGTTGTGGTCCAGAGTGGCTCTACTTGGGAGTACTTAGTAAATCCCACCATACAGGATCTCTACAACCGTTTTGGAAAGGTCAGGTGGAATATGGTTTTGTATCATAATGCGATACTTAAGACAGTAATGTCACAAATACTTGTACTGTGTAGCATGAATTTGTATTCATGCTGAATCAAAGTAAGCTGAGTTACCTAATAAGTGAATATATTGGGGCAGATCCTCTGCGGCATACAAACTTCCACTGGACACAGTGCAAAAGGCTCCACAGCAAAGTTACAATTCCTTGATTCTCTGGCTCAGCCCCAGTGCAGGTTAGATGAGCATAGAAGCTTGCGATGGGGTGTTTACTCCATAACAGCCTTGAAAGGGTTAATGAGGCTGAGAAGGGGGCCAATTAACTTGAAAGGCTGCACCTCAGGGACATTCAGGGATGGAAAAGATGACTGGAGATGGAGCCTAGCTGAGAAGGAATTGCAGGACTGCTATAAAGACAGGAAGTTGGTCCCAGAAAGGATGCTGTAGGGGAAGTAGTCTGCAGTCACTACCTGAGAGAAGGGAAGTATGTTTGCAGCTACAGTGCCAGGTAGCCTGCAGTTACTCCTTCGGAGGAGGGAGTTTGGGCTGGTAACCCCAGAGAGTGGGAGAGCCAGAAGCTAGCGCTGAGAAGTAGGAATGTGTAGGAAGGAGTCCAAGGGAAGTAAAACATGGTCTGGGAGTGAACATGGCACCATTGCTAGAGATAGGGTCCCTGGACTGGAAGCTGGAGTAATGGGAGGGCCTGGCTTCCCCTACCAGCCACTGGAGGAATGCCACAGTCTGGGCTGTGAAGGGAAGACTTCCATTTAGTATAGAGGGACTTTGATACTCTGGAAGAGGAGGACTATAGTGACCTGGCTGGAAGGTTGAGTCATAAAGGAGCACCCCAAGTCACAGAGAGAGACCACAGGGTGAGGAACAGACAGAAGGGGTGTAGGACATGCAAAGAGCTAATCCCCACAGCAACCAGGTGATGGTGCCCTAGCGGTGAGTGGACCCCATGACAAAGTTGCTCTAACTTGCACTAACAGGGTGTGCTCCTTTAGGATATCTGCTGGACTATATGCCAGTTAGTTATACCTGGAGTGCAACATTCTCCAGACACTCCCTAAAACCCAATTTCCAGCACAAAGGAGCTGTCAAGCTAGAAAGTCTGCTCCACTGCCTTTCCTTATTTGTAAGCAGTCAAAGCTAGTCAAACCAGCCAGAGCCATCTTTCATCTAATATTTATTAAATTGTAGGTATTGCAGCACTATCCACTCAATTCCTGGCTGTGGTTAACAAGAGATTTGCCTCAAATGCCTCACATCCAGTGGACAAAAATGTTGAATTTGAGGGTCTGAAGATTATCCAGCAAGAGGGAGCCAATGAGGCATTTCCTTGGGTTCACTGCCAGCTTGACTCTCCCTCAGTATAAACACAGCCAGCTGCCTGCCAGTTTGTGGGTTTTTTTTTTTTTTTTTTTAAAAAAGACTTTATATCTGATGCTGTATGAAAATTAGGTCAGTTTCCATTCAGGAAACACTACTATTTTGTAGGTAAATAATGTAAATGCACAGATCTTAAGGTCTACAGGAACACTATACATCCAATTGCCAAAGTTCAAAGTACACACTGCCAAACACTATTAATAGTTCAATTAGTAGCCCAATCCAGTCCAGTTCTAGGTTGTAAATTCACAAAAAACTAGATGTGATGATTGTAGAAATGGTGAGGATTAAGTAATGTTCCCTCTGAACAATTGTTATAATTGCCAGAAGATGCATTTGAAGATTTAGTAGAAGGTTATTCTCAAAATAACCAACTTCCCCGAACCACGTCCAACAAAGTCTAAAGAATGCATGCTGCTGAGGGGCCAGCCAAAGCAGCAGTGAGTGTCCTTTGCTATTTTTTCCCAGGGAAACAAACTTTGGGATGATACCGCTGATAACTCTTATAGTGCCTAACTGTGAAGAAAGAAAAGTATCTAACGAGGTGAACGCAGTCATTAGAATGCAACTTTATATTTTACCTCAAAAAACAAAATATGCAACTTTCCCTTTTAAAGTACATCCAGATAATGTAAGTAAGTGGAAATTCCTTCCTCAGCAGACAAGAACTGTGAGACGAGAGATGTTGGAACATCTAATGGCCCATAATACATTCCTGGCTAACAAGAACAGGAACCTATTTCAGGACTGATAGTGTAGTCTGATTTAGAAGCAAACTGAACAATAAGAATGAAACTTGAGTTAAGCATAGATTTTGAATGTTTGCTTTCCCTCAGAAATCTTAGTACTTCCTGTTTCACTGAAAATATCACAGAATGCATCATGCTATGACATCGCACATACCATGGATTATGATATTGCATTATGGGATATCTTATGTGCTGAATGTTCCTCACTGTCAATTTAGCGTAACAAGACATTCTTCATAGAAATCTTTGTTTAATTCAATGTTCCTTTTGTTTTGCAGTTCATACACACTCTCTCATGTATATTTGTATAGTTCCAAGCACAGTGGGGCCCAAGTCTTGTCTGTGACCTCTACATGACACTGTAGTGTAAATAAAAACTATAATAATGGTGCATGAAAAGTGCATGCTACAAAAGCAACAGCCCTGTTTCCAAAGAATAGGGAGATAAAGTTAACAAAATTCAATGAAAATCTAAAATCTCTCAATTTCACAAACTGTTCTTGAAAAAGGGCCATGAAAAGTCTATTTTGAGACTGAGCTACGGCCAAATGACTTCTGTTTTCAGCCTGTTGAATAAATAGGCAAGTTTTGGGCAGCTCCTATGTAAAACCAATAGAGAAAATTATGAAATCCATAAACCACAAAAATCCAAATCAGAAAAATGACAGAGAGAAGGTCAAGGAAGTGTAAATAGTGTGAAAAAACCTCATAAAAAACCAGAAAGGAGACGTACCAGTACATGGCTACTGGCACAGCCAGAGACAACGAGGAAGCCTATAGCAACAGACAGCAAGAATTAGGCCTAAGATTTCGGAATTCTGGGCAGGAAAAATTGCAGCTTCAGCAGTTCACTACATTTGTGAATTATTGTAAGTACTAATCTGATCCAGAAGAGATTCCTTTAAATGGCTTTCTTGTAGTGCTATACCAAAGAAAGGCTGGGAATCATTTATTTAAATAAGGAAGTTATTAAATACCTTACCAGAGAGGAAAATGTCCTAAACATTTAGATTAAAATGTTTGAGGATTGCTAAAATCAAGTAGTGAAAGGTTGTGTAAACATTTTTCCTGAAGGAATTGGAATAGGTTTTTCTTACACTGGGCACAAACCACAAAAAATATAGAGTCCAAAAAAAAAAAAAAAAAAAAAAAAAGGCTTTGCTGACCAAAAAACCCCATTGAAACACAGCAGAGTGGAGGGAAGAAATCATCTGACTCAATATATACTTCAGGGACTCGTAACTCAAGTATTTGTTTAGTTATATACACCTCCATAAGTACAACCATACTTCATAGTTCGAATGACATCATTAAACATGCTTAGTACGTTCATAAAAGTATAATGATGTAACTTCCTAGGTTACCATCTGCCCAAGAATAGGGTTATTCTGTAAAGGTATTCACTATTAGAGCTAAATCTACAGATACTCCTGAGAGCAGCAAGGGCACAGAGAGTCTTCCCATGTATGCAGTGACTGGACCACGTCTAATTGGGGAACACAAACACTACTCCCAGATATCACCACCAGCAGTTCCAGTCTCCCATTAGGTCAGGGCCCTGGCCTTTCCTTGCCTGAACACCAGGCAACTAAACCAGCCAATCGTTGAAGGGAACACACTCAAATTCCACTTAAAAGGGAACAAGCATTATGCTCCCAGGAGTCCATTAAGGAATTAGGGCCCAGTCAACCAGAATTCCTCCTGGGACTCCTGCTGATGCATAGCTCCTCCTCAATTCCCTTCCCACTTCCACCCAGAGACTGTGGCTTCAGATTCACCATCTGGCCTTATATTTATACAGATTTATCTTTATCCATACCTAGTGGTCTATTTAGAATTAGCCATAAACTGCAATGTTTATTTTTTTTCAACACAGATGGTGGAATATGCATGTGCAGTGAAAATGAACAGATATTTCTTTTAATTGAACAGTACCCTGTTGATCTGTTTTAATTTTGAGCTGTTTTAGTTCAATGGAATTGAAAACTTCAAAGGTTGTTATTACTCAACAGATGAGCAATTTGGGGTTTAATATAAAAAAGCCTTCTGATATCATTAAATTCAGTTTAATTTAAATTGTGATGACCTAAATTGATCCACTGCCCTCACATATTTCTTCCAAAAGCCAACAGGCAATATTTTGGCCCCTTTCCACTCCTGTATCACAGCTATTGTCTTTTTCAACAAACCTATGGGACTTGTGTACTCAAAGGATTAACAAAAGATTCTTATGAAACAAATGATTAAGGTTCCTTTGCAGTGGGTGAGGAAATAACTCAACAATAAAACTCATAGGACATGAGCACATGGGGTTAAATAACTTTTAATCTAAATTAGGGCCATAGGCAGAGTTTGACTTCTGAATTGGGGGGCGGGGGCGGGAGGGAAGGTAGAGGGCTTAATAAGTATCACTCTGACTTTTGAATTTGCCAATTGTTAACAGTGTCACGGGACATGCCACTCACCGCTAGTCTGATGCCTCCTCCTGGTCACACTGGGGATTAGCTCATCAGGTGAATCCGTTCCTGTGGTTTCACACCGTCACAGTCTCTCTCTCAGGTTTGTAGCTCCTCTCTTGCTCCAGGAACCACAGCGTCCTCTTCATGACTCAGCCCTCCAGCTGTAGTAGAAAGTGAGAGCCTCAGACATGAGGCCTAGTATAACAGGCCAGGTATGAAGCCTGAGCTAAAGTAGCAGTCATGCCCGGCTGTCAGCAGAAGGCAGTCTGTGAACCTGCATACAAGTTCACAGAAATTGGCAACAGAGCTGGTATTGCAAACAAAACCCTAGACATTCCTAAAGAAGTGCTAGGCACAGAATACTCAGCAAGCACATTCCAGAAAGCTGGTACCAGAACTGCTCCTTCCTTAGATTGCTTCCTACTCGTGTGACGCCTAAACTTCCCCTGGGTGTACCAACTCCAAACCCTCCTCCCACTCAGTGAGTAAGTGAGTGAGTGAGTACAACCAAAACACATCTCTGCAGCCTCTAAATACTCCTCCCTCTTCCTAGGGAGTAAGTTCCCTTTCCCAGAAGCAGCCCATCCGCTGACAGCTTCCTAACTGTACAGGCCCTCCACAGCTGAACCTGCTTATAATCAATTTCCTGCTCTTTGGTTCTTCCTCCAGCTGCAGCTTGTGGAGTTAATAGGCCTACCTGGCCACCTTAACCCTTTCCAGTTCTGTGTGGGGTGGCCATCCCATCACAAGCAGTACTTAAATTACAATGTACTTGAAATCACAAATACAGTTTGTTTATTATTTAATCATTCTTTAAAATTATTTGACATGTTTACCAGCTACCACTAAACAGAATCAAGCACTTTCATGTAACTATGAATCACGTCTCTCTAGTTTTAGAGATACCTAAACATTGTCTTAATATGGAAATAGATAAATCTCTACACAGTCACTTGATATTCTAACAAACAGTAATTTCCAGTGCTATGGGAATAGTATAAACAGCTGGGCCAGACACCTAATGAACCAAGTGTGTTGTGGGCTCCCAAATGTTTAAGCTATTACTGAAATGTTTAAATGAATGCTTGTTTTGATCAGATATTACATATAATAATAAGGCTAAAGTTTCAACAGTACTGAGCTTTAGAACTGAGTAGGAAACAATTTTCCCATTCCAACTCAGGCCAAAAAGTTGAAATCTAAAAAAAAAAAAAAAAAAGATTGTAAACCAAAAATCTGAAAAAAACTGAAATGCTTCATTTTGATCATTTCAAAAATCTTTGCTTTTTAGATTTCAACCTTTTCTTTTCTTTTCTTCTCTTCTTTTTTTTTTTTTTTTAAACATTTTTTACTATAAATTAACTTTCATTAGGAAACAAAAAATCATTATGAATAAAAAAAACTTTTCATTTTGAAAATGTCAAAACAAGAGATTACAACAGTTTTAAAACTTTTTTCTAAGCAGAAAACTCATTGAAACTGACCCTTTCCTGCAAAAAACTTTGGTTTTGATGAATTGGTATTTTCCAGCAACTGTTTCTTTGAAAAAAAACCTCTGTCAGCTCTACCCTCCTCAGTATTGGCCTAGCTTGGCTCCTTTTCAAGTTAACAGGCAAAAGTGTTCAGCATTGGCTTAACTCTGTTCTCATTGAAGTTTAGTGCTGAGCACTTTGACAATCCTGCCCTAAATGTCTATTCACATTCTGTGCTCTGAGTAAAGAAGCTATGACAGGACTTCTCCAGGAAAGGTTCATGAATTCTTAGTACTGCCCTTGATTGAGGCTGTGAACTGCTGAACTACATGACTGACAACGCAGCAGGAGTGCAAGCGTTTGTGCATTTCCTTCTGTACACTCAATTTCCTATCATTCCATTGCCTGGAGTTGAGCACAAGGGAATTATGTGACTGTTTTATTCTTGATTTGCAGTTTCATTATTATTTTAGTTCATTTTATTATAGTTTACAACAGTTGTGTTGTAGTGTTGACTACATCAATACTATCATGTCCAGGGTCCTGTTTATACCGCAGAAACTGCCATATCTGACATCATTGTTTCAATGCTAACTAGGGTCAGCAGAAGAGAGGGAGTTCCATGTTTGATACCTGGTGCCTATTGAAATCAATGGGAAAGCTCCTATTGACTTCATTGATTTTAGTGGTGCAGGACTAGGGCTTTGATGTCAGCAGTGGTCAGTTCCTGTAGCTTAAATAATACCCACAGCATGAGGTAAACCATGAAACTTTGAGGGGAAAAAAGTCAGAAACCCAAATATACTATCCCTATGAAACAGCTGATGCAGGTAGTGCCTACAAACTAAACAGTGCTGTGAAAGTAAATGTGTGGTGGAGGTTGTTCAGTTCTAGTTTCTCTTAGGAATTCATAATGAATGTGAAATTCAAACATGAATGTGAAAAAATCATGAATGCTGAGAATGAAAATCAAAATCCCCAATGTGAATGTGACAATGACAATTCTATTAAGAATGACAAAAGCTAAACTTACTACTGGCATCTTGATATCTGAGATGGCCATTAAAGGACTTCATGAAATTATCAGTGATATTTCAACTTAAAACATACTGCTAAAAGGAAATTTGTCCTATTACATAAAGGACTGCTTGCTATGTTGTTGTAGCTGTGTTGGTGCCAGGATATTAGAAAGAAAAGGTAGGTGAGTGGACCAATTTCTGTTGGTGAATGAAACAAGTTTGTGAGCATACACAGAACTCTTCTTCAGATCTGGGAAAGGTATCTGGGAAAAGTACCTTTCTCAGACCTGAAGAAGACAAGCTCTGTGTAGCTCAAAAGCTTGTCTTTCACCAGCAGAAGTTGATCCAATAAAAGATATTACCTCACCTACCTTGTCTCAGTGAAAAACATTGCCATTTGTTCAAACCTAGGGGGCCTTTCCCAGGAGGTAAAGGATAGGCTTGTGACTGATGCTCCACGCTGGGCTGCAGTAAAGCTAGGTTCAATTTCCAGCTCTGCCACAGGCTTCCTGTGTGTCCTTGGGTGTGTCAATCAATCTCCCTCAGTTCCTCATCTCTGAGGTGGGTGTAATGATATGTACTTTATCTATCATGTTTGTTTCAATTATTAGCCCTTTGGAGCAAGGACTTTGACTTGGTATGGTTTTGTACAGTGCCCTACAGAACGGAGCTCCAATCCAATGAGCCTCTAATAATACAAACATAAATAATAATGGGGGACAGAATAAGGTGCTTCTCACACATATACCATGAAAGACCAACAAAAGCAGGAGTAAGTTGAACTAGGATGTTCAACTCTCACTCAAAAGTGATTGCTCATTTTATGATCCATGATTGTTTTTTGTATAAAAACATCATGCTATGTGGTGGGGTGTGGTATGAGAGACCCAAAGCACTTAACAGTGCCTTTTACAAGCAACTCTTGCTGGAGTGTCATTTTGATATGATTCTTTTTTTCTCCCCAAACTTCAGCTATGCTTCAGCTGTTTGTGTGCAATACTTCATTTATACATCTATCTTTCTTTCTTTGCATGTTGGTTCCTCCCAAACTTCAGAGCACAGGCAATGCTGCATTTACTGTGAGAAGAAACATAATGTTCAGATAGGTTTTAAAGTCCTAATGAAAAAAAATCTCATTTTGGTGTGTTACATGTATATACATTTAGATGAAACACTAATCAGAATTCACAAGAGATGAAAACCACCAAAACAACATCCTTGGCTTGCATCCATGGTGAGGGTGGCAAAGAGTTTGCCAATCTGTGCTCCAAGCAGCATTTGGGGAGGCGGGGGAGTGGGAGTGCCCAACTGTGGGAGGGAGCCCATGGAGATCCAGCTGCTCTTCTCTGCCCTTACACACTGAGGGGACTCAGCTGCAGAAGGCAGATCCCAAGTGCATTGCTGCTGAGGGGGGAACGACTCTGGCAGCCTCTGGAGTACTGCAATAAAAGCTCCTCTGACTGCTTACTTCCCTCCTCTTTTCTCTGCAAACTGTTTTTTCCCCCTCCAGCAGAAGGGTGCTGTGTGGCCAGCATGAGCCTCTTGCTGCCCATACCAGGACTGCTATACAGTTTTTCGGGGGGAAGAAATGCCCCTGCATGCCCTCCACTGATCTCCGCCTATGGTTAAGGCTTGTCTATATGGAGACAGCAAGTGGCAAGCTGCAGAATCAATCTATAGCACACTAGTAGACTGCCATGCATTAAGTCACCGTGTGGACCCCTCTGCCACGCGCTAAAAGTTCTGTAGTGCATACTCTGGCTTGCTGTGCTCTAAGTCTCTGTATAGCCAAGCCCTTCATTAAGACTGTAACCAGAAAGAAGTAACCATAATTCATCCAAATATTATACCCTAAATCAATCCCTCTACTAAGGGAAAAAGTCTCTGGGGAATACCGCTCTATAGTGAAATTCTTCTGGGGAACATCTCTCAAGGCAAAACTCCTGCAAAGGAAAAAGATGGAGAGGTTATTCACCCTGGCAATAATTGTAATTCTTTGATGTGCATTTCCCTATGGATGCTCCACTTCAGGTATGCATGTGCCCCATGTGCCTTTCATAGGAGATTTTGTAGGCCCCAGCACTGTGATGTAGCCTGAACCAGAGCAGGCCCGAACCATGGATACGTATTTGAAGCGTAAGGGTTAATCCTCACACCGAGAAAGAACAAAACTAGGCATTATAGATAGGGATGTTCCAGACACATTGATTATTTGTTCATGCCACCCCAGGCTCCACTATGATAATTGACTGCTTGAACATATGAGTGGGAACATCCTGCCTAAACATTTTGTGATTTAACATTTATGACACATTGGGGCCCTGTTTGTGAAGATCTACGTATGAATGTTTGGGAACATCCTGAAATCTAATTGTGATAATTTACAAGTGAAGTAAAGTGCCCAATGCGAATCAGAAATGTGGTTGATGTGTAAATCATGGGGCAATGAGAGGGCAAATAAGATTTCTTTTATTTCCGTTTAGTAAAATTGGTATTAATAGAATTGGTGTAGGTAAAAGGAATTTATTATGTTAGTAAGTAAGTATAAGATAATGTACCAATTTAATGGGATAAGAATGTAATGATTTTTAGTAAGTATGAATGAGGAGTGAATGCAGTTTGAGTCTGCTGAGATAAGACGGCGAGGAAGTAATTGCTGAGGTAATGGTTCTGAGCCTCCAAGGGCAGGAGGAAGAGAAGATGCTTTTGTTTAAAGAACTTTTACAACCCAGATGGCTGAAGATCAAGATAAACCTGGAAAACAGGGGAGTTAACACCCAAGGACAGGAACAAGACAAAGTGTGAAACAGGAATGAAAGAATAATGGGAAAGCTGTCACACTTGTGATATCAAACATAATTGATGATTACATCAAACAAGGAGACTATCTGATATGACAAAATCCATAGACCTGAATGGGGATGGATAAGTATAAAAATGGGGAGAAGAAACCAGGACTTTGGGCTCGTTCTGCAAACCCCAAGGAGCATCGTGTCACGACCAACAGAGCCTGGCTCCATCCTCGTGTCTGAGTCACCTGGCCAGTGATTCAGCTCGAGCAACACAGAGGCTGGTAATTATATCCCTCCTGCAGAACTGTGTGTGTGTGTAAGTGTGTTTTAGGCAATTGCTTTTCCAAATATTTTCTGTATTCATAATAAACGCGGCATACTGCCTTGTCCCCTGAATAAGATCCTGCTGTTTATTTCATAAGTGTAACAATTTTAGGTAGCTGTGCCTATTTGGCCCACGGAAAGAGATTCCCCAATCCCTTGAGAAACCTCCCTGTCATTGGATGTGTGAACACAGAAAAGCCCTCCACAAGGAAATGGAAGGCTGTAATTGTTACTAAGTGTACTCTAATGGACCTTAAAGGCAAACCAGTTTTCAGTTCTAAGATAAATCTAGTATGTCTCGCAGCAAAGATGACACAGGTGAAAGGTATTTTAAGTCACACTGGCTTAATCAGCAGCTGAATCTCCTCCACTTTTGTAATTAAGTATTACAGGTAGACTGCTTCCTACTATGTAATAATACTCTTCTCAATTCTTCAGAATAGGTTGTTTCTAAACCCATGAGCCATCGATCAGCCATGCTTTGAGGTGAAGAATCCCACGGGCTGGGGTGAAGAATCTGACCAGCAGCCTGAAAGAGACGATGAGGATGATCATCTGAAGGATGATCAGTTGACAAGCAGCCAACTGGATGAAGTCAGGAAACCATGTCTGTCTTGGCCACATTGGATCCACTAGAATAACTCAGGCCTTTTTCTTGTTTAACATCTTGGATATTAGGAGAGTTGAAGGAAATGCATACAACAGATCTGACGTCCAATGAAGGAGAAAGGCATCTCTCAAGGAGTAACAGCCCAATCCCCCTCCTAAGCAGAACTGGAAGCAATTCCTGTGTCTGGCCAGGGCAAAAAAGGCTATCTGCAGGATGCCCCAACACTGAAATGTGTTGGAGTACAATTAGATCTATTTCCCACTCGTGATCTTGAGAAAAGTATCTGCTGAGCATATCTGCAGTGATGTTTCAAACACCCAGAAAATAAGCTGCTAAATTGCTGATGTGATTTTATATGCACCAATTCCACAGTGTCCCTGCTTTGGCGCAGAGAGAGGGTGAACTCTCTCCCTCTTAACAGTTGATGTACAACATGTAAGACATTGTCTGTCATGATCTTCACATAATTGCCCCGATTAATGGCATAAAATGGAGACAGGCATACCTGACTGCCTTGAGTTCCAGCAAGTTGTTGTGTGGAGCAGTCTCATGAGATGATCCCCTGCCTTGAGCAGTATGAATGTTGAGATGTGCTCCCCTTCCCAGCGGGGATGCATCTGTTATTACGACCACTGGAAAAGGATGAGCAAAGGAGACTCCTGTACCAATGTTATGAGGGTCTTTCCACCAGTCGAAAGACTTCTACTCTGTTCCTACTGTCCTAAAGACCCTGCATTGGACTATGTTTTTAATCCCACTCCAGCCCTGCAACACCCATTCCCACTGCTCCTGCATTGTTTCTTGCATTTTTTATCCTGCTCCCACCCTCAAAAACCAGAGATCTCGCAAATCCCAAAAGAGAGATTCCCGTTTGCTACTAAAAACAAACAAACCCAGTCAGCTATAATTTTTACCACTAAAAGAATAAAACAAATCTTGCTTAAACCATGCTTTACATTGCTTAAATTCTATTTATGACAATTTGCTGCCATGTGTATATTACACAGAACATAAAAACAAATTACACCACAATTTTGCCTTAAAAGGTTCAAATTATTTTAATGATTATAAAAAGTAAGTTGTTTAAAAAAACTGGAATTCTTTAAACCACTTAAGCACTGTTTTATAACTTTGAAACATACAATTCACGTTATTTATGTCAGGATTATTATTGCTTTTAGAAAAACATTTAACGGAAAACTGCTCAAAGGAGCTTCCTGAAGCAGGGGGTGATAACTGGAGGTGGGTCTCCCCCCAAGAGCAGCTATGCAGGGGAAGAATAAGTCCTGTCCCTCCCCAGCCTGGCTGGGACTGGCAGCTAGGAGCCCGCAGCATGGGGGAGATTAGACCCACCTCCAACTTCAGGAGCTGCATGAAGCTCCACAGCTGCAGCCTTCAGAGCCCAGCCCAGCACTAAAGGCAGTACAGAAGTGAGGGTGGCAATCCTGTGACCTCCCTGCAACAGGTTTGTGACCCCCCAACCCCCTACACACTCTTTCTGGGTTGGGACCCCCAAGGTTACAAATCATGAAATTTCAGATGTAAACCTCTGAAAATGTGAAATTGATTAATTTTCAAATCCTCTAGCCATGAAATTGACCAGAATGGACCCTGAATTTGGTAGGGCCTACATATGCCCCAACAACTGGAGACAGTTTATGACCCATTCTAGGGACTGTAATTACTAAATTCAATAGGGTTCTAAACCTGTGTGCTAGGAGGTAGGCTTTGACCACTACCACACTGATGTAATCTCCTGTGAACTCCAAACTTTGCATAAGGTGGACTTCTAAGTGTTTAACTGCAGTCCCGGGCTGAAAAATAGTACTGTGGCCTTTTAAGGGGCCACTGAGGTCTCAGTATAGGAGTGCTCTTTTAGCAGCCAATCATTGATATTTGGGAATATTAGGATTCCTTTTCTGTGATGGTAAGATGTTACTACTGACAGGACCTTTGAAAACACTGTGGGAGCAGAAGAGAGTCTGAATGGAAGCACTTTGCATTGAAGGTGGTTTTGATCTTGAGTGAAACATAGGAACCTTTTTTGAGAAGGGTGAATCACTATGTGGAAATATGGATCTGTAGGTCAAGAGCTGAGAATCTCTAGGTTAATGATAGTAGTATTGCTGCAAGTGTTACCATTTTGAATTTCTGTATCTTCACGAACCTGTTAAGGAGCCTTAGATCTAAAATTGGTCCCCACGTGCCATTCTTTTTTGGAACCACTCTTTGTTGTACAGAAACTGATTCTAGAGCACCTAAGTTCAGGAGGGAATTTATTTCCTGTTGTAGAATATGTCTGTGAGAATGGTTCCTGAAGAGGGACAGTGGAAGGGAGTGTGAAGTGAAGGGGAAGGAGTATCCTGCTGACATGATCTCCAAAACCCACTTGTTCTTATTGATATGCTCTCAAGTTTGTCAGAAGTGAAAAGGCGGCTCCTGAAGCAAGAAAGGCACGTGAACTGTTGCAGCTGGTAAGGAGAAAGGGGGAGGTAACTCAGCCTTGACTACCCCATCAAAACTGGTGTTTCCATAAGGGGGGTTGTGAGGTTGATGTCTGTGCAGATGGTCTCTTCTTTTAGAACCCCTGCCTCTTTCTCTGGGGTTCAGAAGGTCTCTGGAAGCAGCAGAATTGAACAGAATGAGATCTCTGCGCTATCTGAGATTTATTGATTTCCTTTTATGAGCTTGTAAATTCCTAGACAATGCAGATTGGCCCTAGAATCTTTTAATGTATGCAGAGATTCATTGTATTCTCTGCAAACCATTTTAACCTCTCCAAAGACAGAATATATTTCTTATCAGCGCATTAATATAGAGCAGTGGTCCCCAAACTGTGGGGCAAGCCCCTCAGGGGGATGTGGAGGAACATTTGGGAGGTGCAGTGGGGCCCAGGCCAGCACCCATGGGGGGCAGGGAGGGAGCAACCCCCAGCCCCACTTTGCCCCCAGCTCTGCTCCGGCCCTGCTGCCCCAGCTGCAGCTCCACCTGCAGCCTCAGCCTGCGGCCACAGCTACAGCTACAGCTTTGCTCCCAGCTGCGGCCCCAGGCCCAGCTGCAAACCCCAACTCCTGTCACAGCCCCACTCCTGGCCCCAGCTACACCTCTGGCCCTGGTCCCAGCCACGCCTCCTGGGGGAGGAAGGCACAAACAGAGTCCATTATGGGTAAGGAGGGACGTGACCTAAAAAGTTTGGGGACCACGGATACACAATCACAGAGACAAAGTCTTGTTACTTGCAAGAACTGAAAAGGAAATGTCTACAGCAGCTGAATGATGCTAATGTAAAACAACCGGAACTACAAGAGCACAAAAGCAAAAGGGAGTTGGGTGTAATTCATTTCAAATTGATCCAGGCTGGATGTCACACTGCTTGTTTTTCTGTCACTTTGTTGATTGTTGATCTCTTCTCTAACCCCCACTGTGTGGCACACAATCTGTTCTGTCATTTGCAAGATGCCTGGAAGTTGCAAACTTTGCTTTATTTAGTCCACTGGCAGCAAGTCAATGAGTCACCAGGGAAATGGAGAATTACTTAGCTGTAAAGACCTTAACACTTGTTTTCATAGATTGTTTTGCCTTATTATGATGGCAACATTGCTCAGGTCGGGGACAAAAAGGGATGACAACGCAATGCACAAAATCTGTTTCCAAAGAAGATCAGTAGAGACTGAGATAGTGGGAGTATCCCAGATGATTGGTTTCCTGTGATTATAGCAGAGAAGGCCGTGGTAGATGTTATTCCATCTTGTCTTCTGTTTTTATGGGACAAGGTGTGGAGACTGTACCTGTTCCCAAGCACACAAAGGTATAACTTCACTTTCCCCTCCCCTTGCAAAGCTACAGAAGAGAAGGGCTGCAGGACAGAGGAGAAGAGAACCTGAGGGAAAGCAAAGCTACACTCACACTCTGGGTGAAGCCCTTGTTTGTGGATCTGTTTGTTCTCTATGTTTTTGGTGATAGTAATATGTTTTGACTAGCTAAAGATTTTGCTCCTGCTGATTACTACTGTTTTATTTCTGCTGAGTCACCTCACCATCTTACATGTGTAACCTTTCTGGTAGGTGTTGGCAGCAACAATTTGGGCTAATTTCAACATCTGGGTGTTCCTCTTAACATTGCAAAACATGGTTCAAGCCACCGCTCTGTAATCTGGGAAAACTAACCATCTCCCTGGCTACCCTAAGAAGCAGTACTTCCCCACTTGCAAGCACTGAATCGGTGTATAACAGAAGAAAACTTTTATTAAAAAGGAAAGGGAATCTAGTATTAATTTGGGAGGACACCACTGCAATTATTCAAAAGCATATAAACTATAAGCAAACACCTACCCAACAGTATGTTGGGCAAGGTTCTTTGTCTCAGATTCCCACCTTGCAGCGTCAAAATTGGATGAACAAACGTCCCTTTAACACCCCATTCTGCATTCCCTCCACTGCACCCCACTCTCAGATGGTTGTCCAGATTCAGCAAAGTCCCAAAGTTCAGGGGTGCATTCATGAGTTCACTTCCCACTCATGAAAAGGAGGTGCAATTGAGCAATGCCTCTAATGCTGCTACCATTCACTGCCACCTCTGCTGTTGTCTGCTGCCACTCGGTGTTGCTATCTCTACCTCTGTTATGACTGCTGCTGTTTGCTGCCACCTCTGCAATGCCATGCTCTGGCACTTAGCCCAGTTCTTAACAATTTCATTGGGTAATGGGGAAGCTCGCTGTTACTGCAGACTCTGTGGTGTCTTTCACTGCATCATTGTCCCCACATCATATCTAAGGGCTTGTCTACACTTACCTCGGAGATTCGGCGGCAGTCGACCGGAGTTACGCAAACTATGCAAAAAACTTGCATAACTCCCATCGACTTCTGTGCTTCTGTTCTGTGCTCCGTTTTCAATGCACTGCGCCGATGGGAACTGCGTTCCCGTCGACATAGCGCTACGCCACTTGAGGAGGTGGTCTTAATATGTCGATTTCTGGATCAACTGAGCGGGTCTTCACTGGCCACTCAGTCGATCCAGATAAGTCAATCTGATGGCGGCAAATTTGCTGCCGTCAGTGTAAACATAGCCTAAGGCTCAGTCCCTATGTCTACTCTCCAGTGAAGGACTCTCAATTGGAGTATGGCTGGACTACAGGAATGCTTTCAGAGTCATCTTTCTCAAACACACATACAAAAGCTTCGTCCTTCTGCTTTCAGAGGAACTTAAAAATGATTTAAGTTTCTCTAAAAGTCTTAAGGACAGGGTGCTCTGTTCTGGTATTCCTCTAATAATAATTATTAGATTGCCATTAATATTTCAATAATAGAACAGTGTACATATTATGTACGTCCTTTGATGTCCTAAAAAGACACTTTAAAAGATTTAATATTGCCAATCTATACCTCCAAGTGAATGGCACAGCTATGGGCACCTGCATGGCCCCACAATATGCCAACATTTTTATGGTTGATCTAGAGAAACGCTTCCTCAAAACTCATCCCCAAGCACCTCTCCTTTACCTACGCTACATTGATGACATTTTCATCATCTGGACCCATGGGAAAGAGTCCCTCAAAGAATTCCACCAGGATTTCAATAATTTCCATCCCACTATCAACCTCAGCCTGGACCAGTCCACACAAGAAATCCACTTCCTGAACACTACAATACAAATAAAAGATGGTCACATTAATACCACCCTATACTGAAAACCAACTGACCGCAATACGTATCTTCATACCTCCAACTTCCACCCTGGACACATTACACGATCCATTGTCTACAAACAAGCCTTAAGATACAAACGGATTTGCTCCGATCCCTCAGACAGAGACAAACACCTACAGGATCGCCATAAGACATTCTTAAAACTATAATACCCACCTGGAGAGGTGAAGAAACAAACTGACAGAGCCAGACGGGTACCCAGAAGTCACCTACTACAGGACAGACCCAAAGAAAACAGAACACCACTGGCCATCACCTACAGACCCCTGCTAAAATCTCTCCAACACATCATTAAGGATCTACAACCTATCCTAGCAGATGATCCATCTCTCACTCAGGCTGTGGGAGGCAGACCTATACTTGCTTACAGAGAACCCCCCAACCTGAAGCAAATACTCACCAGCAACCATACACCCTCCAGGAAGGCCATTCCAGGAACCTATTCCTGCAACAAACCCCATTGCCACCTCTGCCCACACATCGACTCTAGTGACAGCATCAATGATCCTAACCACATCTAGTAATGTTATATATGCCATCATGTGCTAGCAATGCCCCTCTGCCATGTATATTGGCCAAACTGGACTGTCACTTCGCAAAAGGATAAATGGACACAAATCAGACAAAAAAAATAATACATTCATAAACCAGTCAGAGAACACTTCAATCTCCCAGGTCATTCTGTCACTGACTTGAAAGTTGCTATTTTATTACAAAAAAAACTTCAAAAATAGACTCCAAAGAGAAACTGCTGAGCTAGAAATCACCTGCAAACTTGACGCAATCAAACTGGGTCTGAATCGAGATTTAGAATGGTTCTCTCATTAACAGAAGTAATTGCCTCTGATCACCCATTATCACCTCCTACTCAATGGTTGTAATTAGGCCTCAAGTACCCTGTTTTCATCCACCACCACCCCCCGCCATTGTTGTCACTTCCCTTGGATATGTATATGTTGCCTCCTATATATGTTGCCTCCTGTATATCTCTATCACTTGCATCTGAGGAAGTGGGCTGGAGCCCATGAAAGCTTATGCTTGCAGAAATTAAATTTGTTAGTCTTTAAAGTGCTACAGAACTCTTGTTGTTTTTGCTGTATACAGACTAACCCGGCTATCCCTCTGGAACTCTTCTACTATGTGACTAATAGCCTGTTAAAACTGCAGGAAAAACAACCAGAAGAACAAATGATGATTTGCCTATTAGCATCTAAGGTTGGGAAAGAATAACACTAAACTAATTCAGGGTCAAGTCACAAACTATCCAATACCATTTAGACTCAACAGGTATTTTCTCTCTCTCTCTCTTTTTTTCCCCCCCCCCCAAAATGGTTTCTTGAGTAATAAAAGCCCACCGCAGTCCTCACATAATATTTGTACAATATGATAAGTAAGTACCGCATGGCCAACAAAAAAACAAAAAAACAAAACACCCAACCCCAAATTATTTTAAGTATCTCAATTTGTTTTATTTGTGTTATGGCTTCTCTAGTTTGTATGCTCAGCTTAAGTAATAATTACAATTCCTGATTTTAATGTATACTGTGTATTCTTCCTGTCACCATACTTGCATCAACAGGAACAGTAATGGTGGAAATGAGGGTTATGGTTTCAAATCTCTTTCTTTGCTGTTGCTATTTCTTTACTCATCATCAGATTAATCACATTGCAAATCTCCATTCACTGGATGATTTGCATGATCTACCAGGGTTTCAGACTATGTACACTTAACCTGACATCTTTTGTGCAGATACAATATTTCAATAAGACTGGTGCAGGGCTTGTATCATTAGTTTAGGAGAGAATACATTTCAAAGATCCTGTTTTATTTATACAAAGTGTGTGCACACCTGCTTGGAAATTAGGGCAATAGAATATAACTAAGATATCATTTTTTGGTTTTGCATACAAAAATAATATTAGTGGGCTTTGCAAAGTACAGTGTGTCTGTAGTTAAACTGCTTAATAGATTGTATCAGGTCCCCAGAAGGTATTCTCCTCACTAAGAGTTTGTTAAAATGTTAATACTATACACTCATTCTTACATTCATATATCTAAGCATTGGCTCGCATGTTGGTGAACTTTTTTTTTCCAAGTCAGTAAACAACAGGGAGATAGAATGATCTGGTGGTTAAGTCTCTGATCTGGAAGCCAGGAGATTTCAGTTAAATTCTTGACTGTGCTAGAGAATTCCTTTCTGACTTGGGAAACGCACTTTGTGGCTCATCTTATCTGCAAAAAATGAGGACAACACTTCAGTATCTCACAGGGGGGTTGTGAAGATAAATCCATAAATATGTGGGAAGCACTCATGTGACTCCCCCATCACTGTAATATCTAAGTACATAGACAGGAAAAAAAGGACACAATCTAGACTCCAGGGATTTGTGAGCAGGATCAAGTGAGTGGAAGTATAATATTAAAAATAAAGGGTATTGGAGTACTTTGAAGGCACACGGACAAATTCATCCTTGATTTAACAAAATGGGCTTCAGTCAAGTTACATCAAGAATGAACTTGGCCCATTATGATTAAAATGTATTTTTCAATTGTAGTGAAGAAGAAAATAAGAAGCAGCTAGTAAAGGACTAAAGCCAGTAATAGTTTCATAAATGACTGCTCAGGGAAATGGAATCAAAGAACAATAGAAAATAGAGGACCAAATGAAATGAGGATATACCATGTGGAGGTAGCTAAGACTTGCAGGTGAAAGGTAAGAGACCAACAGTATAGTAAGTTTTGGTTACTTAAAAGAGTTATAAAAAAACTTTATAAATGCATACAGCTAATTTTTAAGCGGGGAGGAAGGTTTGCCCGCATATTTCTCTAACAGTTTTGGGGTAAGGAGAGAGATCAGTTCCTGTTTTTCACTTCAACTTTCAGCCCGCTGTTCAGTGACAAGAAGAAAGAAGAACTGAGAAGATGAAGGAGCCCAGCAGTTGAACAGTCTCTGGTGGGGCTCAATCTCTCTTGCTTTTCCCCATTTCCCAATTGTCAGCAATGGGGAAGAGATACTGTTGCGCCATATTCAGCAGCAGAAAGACAGAGGCTACCATTGACTTTCCTTGTTTTTATATTTAAAATCTCTCCACTAATATAGGGCCAAATTCTGCTGGCTTTATGCAGACAAAAGCTCCTCTGACTTCAATCAGGGAAAGTTCTTGATAAAGGACTACAGGTTCGGACTCCTAGAGAAAAAGAGGTCTCACTAATCAATGAGGAGACTATGCAAATTTGAGGCTATACTAATGGTAGAACAGTTGTTTCTCATCATGAGTGCATGGATTGATGGATACAGCATGGGAGTACTGGTGAGAAACTGGTTCTTTTCAGAAGTGTTCACTACATTTGGGTGCCTTCGTTTTTGAGTTGCAAATCTTAGTTTGGCAAAATTTTCAAACTTGAGTGTCTAAAGTTAGGCACCAAAATTCATAATTAGGCAGCTAATTAAGTAGAGCAATTTTCAAAGATGCATACCACGCACAACATTATTAAAAATTAGAGAGTGAACCTTAGGAAATCAGGCCCTAAATATCTCAAACTTGGGCAGCCAAAAATTGAGGAACCCAAAGTAGCATGAACTTTTGAAAATGATGGCTTTAAATTTTCTCCGCCTCATTTTCTCCCATATGTAGAAAACTGAGCAATTGAAAATTTAAGCTGGGTGTCAGTGAAAAATCCAAATTCCCTTTGCTGGAGTTATCTGTTTTTGGGAATGTTATATATGCAACAATCCTTCGTGATACTGGTAGGGAAGTAGATAGAAAACTCAATCTATTCAATCTATAGTTCCTGTGAGACAAATCTTGATATTCTTATTCAGCTCTTACTCAGTCTTTATTTAGAGAGATAGTTTGTGTGAGTAGAGACTGAATAAAACTGAGCATTAACCAAATAAAGACTTCTGAATTTGTCCCTATGAATCTATAAATGGTTGATATGGGAATGGACCAGAAATTGAATCCAAATCACAATTTGAACTTCCTAAAAAAAATTCAGTGAATTTCAGACCTAGGATTTTGATCCAGGCTCGTCTCTTAATAAAAGAAAAGCCTGAAGGTCTTACAACATAAATGCTTGTTTATTAGGGAGTTGTTCTAAATTTTCTTCTGTAAAACCTCACCCCTTTAATTAAAAGAGTTGGATACACTTAAAGAATGGTTGACTCATCCAAATCAAGCACAAAGGCAAGCTTAGAAACTGTTTAGTGAATATTTACTTCTCCTCCTTACCACTTTATTTCACAATAGAGAAGAAACATAAAAGATCAACTCATTCTGTAATTGTGAAATAGCCATGCCTGCTAGTGTCTACTACATCTGTGCACTTTGTTTTCTCATTTTTAATATTGGGAAGGAAATATGTGCCTGTAATTTTAAAATAATTGTTGTATTAATGATAAATTGTTTTTAAATCCACAACAGGGTGTGACTTCCCCCCCTGCAGTGCTGTGTAGCTGTGTCACCCCAATTCTTCACTCCTGTGCCCAATTTACCCTGCTTTGCTGTGTGAACCACCAACTCCTGGGTCGGCCCACGCCCAGCCTCCTGCATGTAATTGGTCCCTCACCTAGTGATGGAGCGCTCTAGCCAGCCACTCATGGGATAGACCCCCAGCAAACACCCCCAGTGCCAGATGCAACCCCAGGAACTGCCGGCTTGCAGATTCAGTGCTGAACACTGCTAGCCCATTTACATTCGTCCATCAATTTATCAAAGAAATTGATATGCACCAGCTCTCTTACTCTAAGTGAGGTCTCTGCGCACACTCAATCCACATGCACTGTTTTAGATAAAAACAAACAAACAAGTTTATTGATTACTGCAAGATTTTCAGTGAATCTAAGTCAGATTATTAATAAGTCAAGGAGTTAATCACAATTAACTAAAAGATAACTCGCATCTTAACCTAAGATTAATAGGTCAGTCTGTATTCAGTTTACCACACTGGCTGGTTGCGATGCCTCTTGCAACCGGGCCCTCCCTCTCTGTGGGTAGATTCTCAGTCTTTGGTGTTGCTTAGAAGATGGATTCCAGGGGAGAGCCAAGAGACAAAGATGCCTCAATTTTAACAAGTTTCCCCAACGCCCCCTGGAGTCAGGTGATTGGCCCTGTCCAGCAATGGGCATGATTTCTCCCACTTGGCCAAAGTGCTCACAGGTGCTTAGTCCAGTCCATTGTTCCTGTATGCATGCCTCTGCGGGGTGTGAAAACACAGCTTTGTGTTTATCTGCATTTATTCAAACCATGTGACACACACATTTGGGGATATGACACAGCAGAGTTTCATATCTGTACATACGTATGACATTACAGGAAACATGTTACCATAACAATAATGTTCAATATGCCATGAGCATTCCAAAAACCCCTTACATGGCATACTTTGCATCAGACAATACACAGTTACACTGTAAGGGTGAACATGAATGATACACAAATCACATCATAAGGGTGTACATGGGGTACAGCGTGTCACACAGGTCAACAGTGGTTTCTACTATTATCTGATGGCTGCTTGTTTATTATTTGATATGACAGTAATTTCTGTTCCCTTTTTTTCTGGACATGCCCACACCACAACAAATTACCACATAGCTGGTGTTCTTGTTGCAGTCTCAGTAGAAAGAACATGAAGACTGAACAGGCCTCAATAATAGTAGTTCTTCAAGGTCAGTATTGAAGAACACAGAAGCAGCATGGTGGAAGTCTGTATAAGCACCACTCTGCTTACCTGTTCTGTGGATCACTGTGACAATTTTCTAGGGCTCTGAATCCAGCACATTTCAAGAACGCTAAACTTGCTTTTATATTAAAAAGAAATCAAGACAGTTTTATGTTTTGTTTTTATCTCCCTGTTATTATACTTTATATTATAATCCTGTAGCTTTATGTGGCACTTATAAGCTGCTATAATACTGTGCCTGAAGTTATTAGGTGCAGTAATAACACCAAATAAGAAATATACTGTAATGGTACTGTGTGTTATGAAGAAAAAAATGTGACTGGGAGACAAAAATGAAAACTAATGAATAATTGTGGAATTCATTTTTCCATATATATTGTGAAGAATTCTAGGTGATCTATTTGATTATTAACTTAATTCACCCAGAATGATATGAATTGTGTGTTAAAGTAAAATTATTTAATAGATATTTAATTACTTAGATATTTAGGATTTTGGCAAGTTTATATTTGCCCTAGTATTTTTTTTTTTTTTTAAATAGCCTAACTTTAGGCTCCTAAACCCATATGAGGCTCCAAGTGCCCTAGTTTTCCAAAGTGCAGTGTGTTCCAGCAATACTCACTGCTGCCTCTGCACTAGGGGCTGAATAGGAAGGTGGAGTGGGGCTGCTGAACCTGCCCTACTCCACTGGGGCAGCCCCTTTATGCAAAGACATTCTCTTCTCTTTGGGTATGTCTACACTACAGTTAGACACATGTGGCCAGCTGACTTGGGCTCGCAGAGCTCAGGCGGGGCTCGGACTAAGCTTCTGTTTAACTGCAGTGTAGACATTCAGGCTTGGACTGTAGCCTGAGCTCTGGGACTCTCCCACCCTGCGGGTCCTAGAGCCCCAGGTCTGAGTCCTAACATCTACACGGCAATTAAATGGCCCCTTAGCTTGAGCCACATGAGCCCAAGTCAGCTAGCATGGGTCAAGCGTGGGTGTTTTATTGCAGTGTAGACATACATAATGTCAGACAACAAAGGGTAAGTGGGGGAATGCTCCTGGTATTGTGGCTTCTGTACTACTGCATTGGAATTGGACAGTCCTCGTAACCCCAATAAGGCTGGGCCCAGGCTTCCTGGGAGGCTTAACCCATCTTATTATGGTCACTTAGGACAAGGGCTCGGGTGTCCCCATTCCAGGGTACTCTTTCCACACCAGCCACTTCCCTGACCCACCGATTGCTATGTTAAGTTTAAACCAAACGCAAATTATTAAATAGCAACTGTAAGAAAAATAAAGGAAAAATGGAAAATGTTAAAAGAACAAGAGGCCCCACCCTGTCAGCATGGGGAACACCATAAACAGTAGTCTCTGGAATTCAAGAAAACTCCCCAGTCTATTCCTCATATTTCCAAGGCCTCCCTTCCAGGACCTGGATGTGCTGCTGTGAGATCATGGCTAAGACACCTGCCCTGATGGTGGCTACACACGCTCAGGCTCCAGATGGCAGGACCTTTCTTCCCAGCATCAGCCCTCCTGTTGGACTTACATCCCCCCGCTCCAAATTCAGCCTCCAAGGCCCTCTTGCCTGGTGACATCTCCCTCTGCTGGGTCTCATCTCACTCTCCCCAGCTGCTCACTGCTCCAATATTACTTGTAGTATGGCAAGTATCCACTATCCCAGCTCTGGCATGGCAGCTCCCTGCTGTAGCTCAGCCCTGGCTCACCGTTAGCTCAGCTGGTCTCCACTGCCCAGCTCCAGGCTGCTCCAGCTCTGTGCACTCTGGCTTAGTGCTGCTGCTGCTTGGCTCAAATCCCAGTTCTGCCTTCTGGGCTGCTTCTCAGGCCCCTCTGGTTCTGGCTGCTGCTGCTCTGCCTCCATCCCAGCTCTGGCTTCTGTCTCTGGGCTGCTGCTCTTTTCCCAGCTCAGCTCTGGTTTCTGCTTTCTCCTTAGCTCTGCCCTATTCCTGCTCAGGCAGCTCCAGCTCATGTGATGGACGGGCCCCTGGCTCTTGATTCCCTCATTGACCTGCCCACCTACCCTGTCGATCTGGCTGACTTGAAGCATTGCCCTCTCTCCATTGGCCCTTGGGACTGAGAGTCTCAGGATCCTGCTTTCTCTTTAGCCCTTTCCCTTTTTCCCAATATTGGGAGAGGGCCAGCCAAAAAACCCCACTAAGTTTCAGAACGGGGCCAACAGCACCCTCACACTGAGAAGCGATTTGGACCCAAAATTGTCTTGCATGCATAGGCTATTCAATTTTAAACTGCTTTTACCAGAGCTCACTGTATTTTGGTTCATAAATCTGATAATTCCAAATATTAACTGTTCAGTATGCAGTCACAGAACCACACAAATGCCATTTAATCTAGTTACTGAAAGACTAACTCTATAATCCTGAGTTTTAATCTCTAGAGCTCCTTTGCCATAGCACTTAGATGGAAACTAATGTCCATTCCAGTTTTAATTGGCTCAAGTCATGTAATTACCATCATGTCTCTTGGGAGAGAGGTTTTTTTTTTTCTAAAAAGTCATTAGAAAAATAACCATGCAGTAGCTCTTGGAGGAAATATCTGTATAGCATGCTCTATAAATAGCACAGTGAAGAGAGGAAGACAGCAGAGGAGAAAGAACACAAAAGGAACAAGTAGTACTCTTTTGAACTACATGGCTTCCATCATCTCTCTTAGTCACACTAGCCCAGGTCCAAAGAGGTATTTAGGCTCCTAACTTCCACTGAAATCAATGGAAGTTAGGAATCTAAATACCATTGTGCATTTGGGCCACACACATTACATTAAAAGAAGCAGTGTGACAGGGCTTTTTATGTTAAAAAAACAAACAGACAAACACCTCCCAGAAAAGCTGGAAAATATAGTGCACAACCTGTTTACCAATCTGTAAAAAGATTGACCAAAAAGCTTGTGATGGATTTGAGGCCTTTTTCATTTGTATAGATTGAGAGTTTCAGGAACTGATTAATTATGACCATATACAGATAGCCAGAGCAGTCTGATGGATTCAGCACAAAGCTGGGATCCATTAACTCTTGCATTCTAAACTAGGTCTTCCACCAACTCGTTGTGTGATCCTGAGGAACTCATTTAAGCTCTTTGGATCTGTTTCTATATCTGTAGAAGAGAAATAATAGTACTTACATTCCTCCCAACTCTGTTGTGAGAAGTAATTAACGTTTGTATGGTGCTTTGAAAAAATGTAACATGTTCTACTGTATTAAAAAATAAATTGGACTTCTATAGCAACTTCCATCTGAGGATCTCAAAGTACTGCATAAAAAGATTAATTGATTAAAAAAATCAACACTCTAGCATATGAAGACTTGAACTAGTTGATTCTCTTGAGATTGTTGATTAAAGGCATGGAAAGATGTCCATATAAATAGAAATTGAAAATATTAAGACTGTTGAGTTTAGAGAGAAGATGGAATACAACCTAGATGGAGCTACTATAAGGTGGAAAACTGTTCCCAGAGAAGAGTTATCAGTGGTTCACAGTCCAGCTGGAAGGGCATATTGAGTGGGGTCCCACAGGGATCAGTTCTAGGTCCAGTTCTGTTCAATATCTTCATCAATGATTTAAATAGCATACATAGTACACTTATAAAGTTGGTGGATGGTACCAAGTTGGGAGGGTTGCAAGTTCCTTGTAGGACAGGATTGAAATTCAAAATAATCCGGACAAACTAGAGAAATTGTCTGAAGTAAATAGAAGGAACAATCAGTTACACACATAAAAAATGGGAAATGACTACCTAGGAAGGAATACTGCAGAAAGGGATCTGGAGGTCATAGTGGATCACAAGCTAAATGAGGGTCAATAGCATCACACTACAGCAAAAAAACCAAACAGCATTCTGGGATGCATTAGCAGGAGTGTTGTAAGCAAAACACAAAAAGTAATTCTTCCGCTCTGCTCCATGCTGATAAGGCCTCAACTGGAGTATTGTGTCCAGTTCTGGGAGCCACATTTCAGGAAAAATGTGGACAAACTAGAGAAAGTCTAGAGAAGAACAAAAAAAACTATTAAAGGTCTAGAAAACATGACATATGAGAGAAGATTGAAAAAATCAGGGTTGTTTAGTCTGCAGAAGAGAAGACTGAGTGGGGACATGATAACAGTTTTCAAGTACATAAAAGGTTGTTACAAGGAGGAGGGAGAAAAATTGTTCTTGTTAATCTCTGAGGATAGGACAAGAAGCAATAGGCTTAAATTACAGTAAGGGTGGTTTAGGTTAGACACTAGGAAAAACCTCCTAACTGCCAAAGTAGTTAAACATTGGAATAAATTGCCTAGAGAGGTGGTGGAATCTCTGTCACTGGAGATTTTTAAGAGCAGGTTGGAAAGACCCCTGTCAGGGATGGTCTAGATAATGCTTGGTCCTGCCTTGGAGTGCAGGGGACTAGATTAGAAGACTTCTCAAGGTGCCTTCCAGTCCCACAAGTCCATGAATAAGAGGGGATATGAAGGTATACAAAATTATGACAGGTATAAATGAGGTAAATCATATGTGCCTATCTAGCCTGTCTCATAATTCAAGAGAAATGAGGCCTTCAATTAAATTGAAAGGCAGCAAATTTAAAACAGATAGGAGAAAAATGTTCTCTAGAATACATATTTAACATGTAGAACTCACTGCCTCAAGCATCCCCAGCCTTCTGGCCAAAATCTTTGTGAATCCCCTTTCCTTGTCTTTCTGCTTTCTTTAGGGGAGGACCACAGCAACCAAGCAATAGTAGGGTTGTAACTAGGCATTACATGAATTGTGAAGTTATCTACTACTGATGGTCACTCAACCACTGGTCTTGTTACTGAGGAACTAGTAACTTGCTGTTCTCTTAGGCTCAGATCCACAAAGATACTTAGGCACCTAAACCCCAGATTTAGACACCCAAGTTCCAGTTTTAGGTGCCACTACAATCCACAAAACCCTCACAGAGCTGCCGCCTAATCCTGTAAACACCTAAATTCATTTGGTGCCTACATTTTTAATGTAAACCTTTCTACGTTTCTACCTCTGGAAATGTATGCTGCTGCCTCGGTCTAGATACCCAGATGACTATTTCCCACCTAAGTCCCAGTGTGATCTACAAACCAGGGGAAAATAGACACAAGAAACTTTATCTTGCTCATAGGCCCTATCTGGCAGGTGTGCTCAGAGTGATGGTGGTGGAACCCCAATTAACTTTTATTTCAGGGGTTAGAGCACTCATCAGAGATCGAGATAAAGGATTTGAGCAGGGGGTCTCCCACATTTCAGGATAGTGCCCTAACCACGGGCTATGGCATACGCTAATAGAGAGCTCCCTCAATCTCTCCTGTTCCACTTTGGATAAATAGGCATTGGAGCAGGGCAACTGGATCCTGCTCTACGCAGCAGGCTACAGAATCACTCGCTCAGGTTCAATGACTATATAAAGGATTTGTTCTGAAAAGTGGGAAACACTCCTGTTCAAAACCTCTCTCCCCATCAGGCAGAGGGGGGAAATCAACCGTAGGTCTCCCACTTCCAAAGTACATGCTCTAACTACTGGGCTAAAAGTTATAACATAGGGGGGTGGCAGAACCACCACCACCTGCTCTGGTTCTTGCAAGAAATGGCTTAGGCACGTAACCTACCTGATTCCAGGAAAGAGGTTCCTGGTGGTGGATTGCAAGCAGAGATAGGTGCCTAAGTCCAAGCTGGAGGAAGACACCTATCTCCCTGAGAGGAGCGGGGCTTAGAACACCCCACTCTGATCAGCATCTCCCATTGGCTAGTTTATAAAGCTTCCCACCTAGTGGGCTGGGTTTTGCAGATCCTATTCAATCTCACCCTGTTAATTGCATAGGGAGCCTCGCGCCCACATCCTCAAAAGGTATTTAGGTTTATAACAGGATATGCTGCTTACTGAGCACCTCTTTATTGCCAGAGGTCCCTTTGCAGCATCCACACTGTTTTCCCTCTTCAATACCCCTAAAACAGACTCCACACACTTTTTCTGTGACCAAAATACCCTTCCTCTGGGTCTGGGTTTACTCTCATAAGCTCAAAGTAAAACTCAACATCCCACAGTAAAGTCCAACAAACAAACATTTCATTTCCTTTTCCTCCCAGGATTTCCTGCCTGGGATCATTCCTGCTTTGGCAGGACATTCACAAATTCACGTCCTACCTGGCTGGCTGGCTGGCGTCTCACATCTAACTCCCAGAACTCTCTACTGGAGCCTACTCACTCCTTGCAATCTCTGATCTCTAAGCATTCCCCCTCTCTCCAGCTTCTCTTTATAAGTGAAGCACTTGATCCCTCTTGGGTGTGCCACTTTCAGTAATCAGGGTTGGCTAGCTCTCGCTATTACAAAGCAACCACACTGTTACAAGGTTCCTAAGTTCCACTGAAATCAGTGTAGGTTAGGAGCCTGTAAACCTTTGAGGATCTGGGGCTAGGAGCCTGACTCAGGCTTTATAGATCCCATTGTTGTTCCAATGATTTTCTAGGCACCTAAAAGTCTGGCATTGCAATGCCTCAGTCCCTCTGTGGAGCCTGGCCTTATTGCCTGTCTATTATTTCCATTCTGGGTTTAAATGACCTGCTCTGTATTTGATTATTTGTGCTACTGCATTATTTACATATTGATTCATTCCTTATAGTTGCGATTCTCTGCATAACTGATATGCTCCATAGTTGTTTCATTGTGTAATTAATTTGTTACTTAATTGATTCACCCTCATTCTGACTCACCATTTAACTGGTTTTTGTGCATAGTCCATTATTAATTATGGCCATCTGCTTCCCAAAAAAAAAGCAACCCATAAGTAGTTGGGTGGAATTCTTCAATCCAGTAATTCTTTTAGTTTTTTTTAAAGTGCATCTTAAATATTCTTTTCCACTTATTATTTTTAGACACTAATTGCTATCTGTTTTTGTGGTGTTATATCATACAGCACCATGATACACATGAAAGATGCACTATAAACCAGTGTTTCTCAACCTTTATTATTGTTATTATTATTATTATTTAGGAAGTGCTTAGTACCTTCCTAAATTGTGTCAGGGAGGTCCCAGGGACTGGTGCCGGTCCACGGACCAGTCATTGAGAAACACTGCTATAAACCACTAAAGAATAATTTATGTTAAAGTGCTGCTTGGCCACAACACTGCCATATTTCTTTCTTTAAAGTGAAAAATTTCTCAGAGGAAAATGAAACATAATTGTGTTGTCACAAAAGTGAGTGAAAAGATTAGACCTCCTCTAATTTGTGAATAAGAATAATATGTATTGCTTTGTTCTGTCAATCTGTCAAATTTGCTTTCTAGTGACAATAAAAATATAAAGTTTTTGATAAAATATAAGGAAGTTTCTTATATCTTATAAATACATATTTTATTCTTTAATATAAAAGTATTTAAATGTTTGTTGCTTGGCTTTATTATTTTTTTCTACAACCTACTGAGTGCCTCATGAATTGCTGAGAGAGGTAAGGGTGGTTTATTATACAGAAAAAAATACAGACTTTTCACAAAAACATGTCAAATAAGTACAAATGCTGCAAACCCTGAGATCTCAATGTTATTATCTGGTACTGACTATTCTGTAAGTTTCTCATCAGACACCTATTTCAAAACCAATACTAAACAGCATTAAAAAACTTGGCCATAGTGTAAATTTAGCAATTGCTAATCTTATATGTAATATCCATGCTGAAGTTAGTGAGTAATTTACAGCTGAATATATATACAGTACCATAGCTTTTATATTTGTAGTACAGAACTTTATCACTGATTCATTTATTAAGGTCAAAGTAGATATCTCTGAGGGTATGTCTAAACTGCAGAGTGAAGTCGATTTAATTTCAGTCAACATTCACCTGCTGAGCTTATGAAGTCAGATGAGTGTGATTGTGTCCCCACCAGCCATGCTTGCATCAATAAGCAAAGCAGTGTACCATGGGTAGCTATCCCACAATGCAATGAGCCACAGGGGCTTTTGGGAAGGTCGTCGTCCTCCCATGATGCAACGTCCTCTCTCCTCCCCCTTTTTGTCCTATAGAAACAGACAAACACTTTTTTGTGCCATTTTTCAAAATCCTGTCACTGCCACATGCACGCCATTGCCATAGAGACATGGAGCCCGCTCAGCTCTGCACTATCATTGTGAGCATCACAAACACCTTACGACTTATCCTGCAGTATTTTCAAGGCCAAAACAGGAGCTGCAGCATGGAAAATTGTGATGTTACTCAAGCCACTCTGCTATAAGACATCGAATGAAACAATTGCTGTTTTCTCCTGGCTGTCACACAGCAACTGCAGTCAGTGGAGCGCTCTTCTAGTTCCAGAAAACAAGCACTGACTGGTGGGATTGCATTGTTATGAAGGTCTGGGATGAAGAGCAGTGGCTGCAGAACTTTTGGATGCGTAAAGCCACTTTCCTTGAACTTTGCACAGAGCTATCCCCAGCCCTGAAATGCATGAATACTCACTTGAGACCTGCTCTGACAGCGAAGAAGTGAGTGTCCATCTCTCTGTGGAAGTTAGCAACGCCAGACTGCTACCGGTCAATTGGGAATCAATTTGGAGTTGGTAAATCCACCATGGGAACTGCTGTGATACAAGTGTGCAGAGCCATTAATAGACTTCTATTAAGAAGTGCAGAACATAGTGGACAGATTTGCCACAATGGGGTTCCTAAACTGTGGCGGGGCAGTAGATGGCACACATATCCCTATCTTAGCACCAGACCACCTTGCCACAGAGTACATAAACCAAAAAGGATACTTTTCCATGGTGTTGCAGGTCCTTGTGGATCACAGTGGCTTCACCGACATCAATATGGGGTGGTCTGGAAAGGTTCATGACGCGCACATCCTTAGAAACTCAAGTCTGTTAAAAAAGATGCAAGCAGGGACTTTCTTCCCTGACCAAAAAATAAGTACTGATGATGTTGAAATACCAATAGTGATCCTGCCTACCCCTTGCACCCCTGGTTAATGAAGCTATACACTGGGCACCTGGACAGTGATAAGGAGCAGTTCAATAATAGGCTCAGCAGGTGCAGAATGGTGGTGGAATGTGCCTCTGGACATTTAAAGACTTGCTGGCACAGTTTGCTCACTAGGTTAGACCTGAGTGAAAGCAACATCCCAATAGTTATCTCTGCCTCTTTGTGCTCCATAATGTCTGTGAGACAAAGGTGGATAAGTTCCCGTTGGGTTGGGTTGTGGAGGCAGATAGGCTGGCTGCAAACTTTGAGCAGCCAGATACCAGTGCAACGCTGAGAGCCAATCATGCTTCACCTCAGGGAAGCACTGAAAACCCATTTTTATAATGAGACACAGTAATGGACGTCACTTATCTGTGCTGTACCTTCCCATCTTATCCCCCACCCTTGAGGTACTGTGCCTGCACCTCCCCTTCCTCCACCACCAATCCACATGCTTGTAATAAATAAAGAGTAATGAATGTCAAGGAAGTAAAGTTTATTCATCCTTATCAGTGGAAGGAAAGGAAAATCATTTAACAGCTGGCAAGCATTCTCATGGGGCTGTTAGGGGATACAGAACCAAATTTGCCTATGCAAACAGCAAAGAACCCACATTCCCACTTCTTAAAGAGGTCGTTGCCTCTTTCTGCTCCCCTCAACCGGTGTCAAGTGGAGCATGTGCTGCACCCTGCTCAACCACCTCCTACAACGGTTGAGGGTGGGAGCTTGGAAAGAGTGCGCTTGTTGCTGATAGTTTTGCAGGGGCTGCAGAGGGAGTCTATCCTGCTGCTGCTCTTCCTGAAGCTCAACCAGATGCCTCAACATTTCTGACTGATCCCTCATTATACGCAGCATCTCATCCTGCGTTGCATGCTCATGCTCCTGGGTTGCTTTCCTGTTCTCCATGTCTATGTTCAGTTTCTCTGATAATGAAATCCTCAAGGCTCTTTGCTCTGTGTCAGCAGCCGCGGAGGCATTCATTATTTCATTGAACATGTCATCCCAAGTCCTTTTTTTTGGCCTTCTAATCTGCAACAGCCACTCTGCAGCCATGGAGGTTGCGCTGAAGGCCATGCTGTCCACTGTAAGGCAAACAAAGCACAAGGTATCTATTGTTAGCTTATCTCATAGACGAAAAGCAATGTTGTAACGTAAAAAGAACTCCTCACTAAATTCCCAAGAGAACGCTAGATCCACATAGCAATTTCTGCCTATTGCACGGGTCAGTGTGGCATCCCAGCCATGGTGAGTAAGGTGTTGGTGCATCCATTTTAGGGAAATCTCCATAGCACAGTGTATGCTGCACAAGTCCACACCACCCCAAGCAGCAAGATTGTTCGGCTCTCATTACCATCCCAAAAATTGGTTTTGTAAGAGGCAGTCCAAAGGGTGGGGGGGGGGTTGGGGTGAAGTGTCACTGGAGAAAATATATGGGCACCCGTTCCTGGATGCCTAATACCCAGAACAACAATGTCATGTCTAGGAACTTGAGGTGTAAGGATCCAAGAAATCATCCATGGCAGGGGAATAACACGCACTGACTATATTGGGCAGGTATTGTAAACTTGTGCTTTCTTCCCTAGGTGACTGTGTGTGATATCAGTCTCCTGAGGGTAACACAGGTAGAAAGGGAGGATTTGCTGCAAGCATCCAGGTACAGGCCTGGTCTTTATACTGCTATGCTGTGTTCTGCGATGATGCCTGCATATTTAATAACAGAGTGGTGGAGGAAAGTGTCCTATTGTGATGGAATATCTACATGAAAGTTTCCTGGAGAAATCTATGGAAGATTCTTGGACCATCACTGTGCACATAGTCTTTTCTGGGGGCATCCCTCTGCCTAAGTGGACCAACAATGAGGAAGCCCATCCCCACTACTCCACACAGTATTTTTTTACTTTAACCAGAAGGACTGGGGAAGTAACCCCAGAAATGTGATTTGCAGTACATATTCACCAGATGTGCCTTCCCTGGCATCTTGGTCAGTCATGCTTTCCTGTGTCCAGCTAGGCTGCTCCAGGGTAACAAACAGCTTCTGGCTTTCAAGGAGAATGGATATCCCATTCACCTGCCCCCGTTCTTATCCTCCTCCTCGTCCACTGACTCATTGTCATTTATCCTGGATTCAGATTCCCCTGAGGTAGCTATACTGCGTGGGGGTACAGTGGTGGGGTCACTGCCAAGAATCGCATTCAGCTCCTCATAAAAGTGGCATGTCTTTGGTGATGAGCCAGAACAATTGTTTGCCTCCCTCGTTTTCTGATACGCCTGCCTCAGCTCTTTAATTTTAACGTGGTAATGCTTCACGTTCCTCTTGTGCCACTTCTCCAACATGCTGTGTGATATCTTTTCATAGATATCCAGATTTCTTTTGCTCCATCGGAGCTGAGTCAGAACAAACTCTTCTCCCCACAGACTGATGAGATCCAAGACCTCGGGTCAACTCCACCCTGGAGCACATTTGGGGCGTGCAGTCGCCATGATCAGTTCTGCTGCCAAGCTCTCTCCACACTGACCAAACAGGAAATGGGAATTCAAAATTTCCCAGGGCTTGAGGGGCGGGGCTGTTTCATGTGTACATGGCCATGGTGCAGCAGAGTGCGAATGTCCAGAGTGGTCACAGCAGAGCATTGTAGAATACCTCCCGGAGGCCAATGATGTCGATTTATACAACACTCTGCCTACACTGCCGCTCATTCCACCCATCCAATTCGAGTTCAGTGCTACGCCTCTTGCGGATATGGTTTTAGTAAGTCGAACTTTCTGGCGATTTAGGTCGGCAGAATGGACCTGCCAGTGGAGATGCATACATTATGTGGTCGACGTAAGCCGCTTTCTGTCAACCTAACTTTGCAATGTAGACCAGGCCTGAGTGACCTGGGCTAAAGAGCAACTGGAAATAATGATGATAATGGCTGCAACTATAGACAGGTTTGGTATTGGATTAACTACAGTTGATTGCTACTGTTATGTTGCCAGATGCCAGCTCAGGCCAAGGTCCCCGTGCCTCAGCTGAATACTGAAACTACATAGCTAAAATCAGTCTGGCTCACCTGTGTGTTAATATTGTTAAAATAGGTATTAACATTGTAAGAATGTGTTTAGACTTTATTGAATTCTTGTGACTTGATAATGTCTGTATCCCATATTGTGAGGAAATATCTGAGCATTTGCATTGTTAGCCTTTGTAACTGTATATATCACCATTCAACAGGGAGACATTAATTAGTGTGAAATGCTGGTTTCCAACAGAAGGTGTTATATTTTGCCGGACAAGGAAGGCCTTGTAGGTACATCTTTAGGGTACCTAATTCCTTTAGGATCCCTTAAAAAGGGGGCAGGGCTACTCAGAACACAGGTTTAAAAAGCCAGCTCCTAAGCAAACAAAGCAGTTAGCAAACAGGAGCAGCAAATAGGGGAGTTTTGCAAGGGAGTTTGGAGAGGGAGCATGAGAGCCAGGAACACCCAACATTTGCTAAACTTAAGCCAATAAACCATGCCCCCCCAACAAAAAAACAAAACAAAATAAAACAAAAGCTGCAAGAATAACAATAATGCAGGCAGGAGTCCAGCAGCTGAGTGGGAGCTATTCAGTTTATTTCATTGAATGCAGCATGTATGATTACCATCCTTGTGGGCAGAGGGTACATGAGTGCATTCAGTTCAAGAAACTCATGCCCTTCAGAGACAGAGTATGGGTTCATGAGGCCAGAGTGGCTGAACTGGAGGAGCTATGGGAGACAGAGAGGTACATTGATGAGACTTTTTGGGACACAGTAGAACATCCCAACCCCAGTCTAGCAGCCTCTGTGCTGCTGAGGATGAGTCTCAGGGAAAGAGAATACCAAACTAGAGCAGAAATAAATGATTCCAGTTAGGACCTTCCTTCCAGATTATGTCATGGTATCCTCTTGCACTGAGGCTACCCCTTCAGGGGAGGGAACCCCAGCTGTTAGGAAGAGACAGATAATAATAATAATAGGGGATTTGATTATTAGGAATATAGATAGTTGGGTCTATGATGACTGAAAGCACTGCAGATGAATTGCCTCTTGGGTGCAAAGGTTGAGGATCACTTGAGACTTATAGAAAGACTTACGTGCAGTGCTGGGGAGCAGCCAGTGGTTGTGGTACATGTAGTATCAATGACATATGGAAAGGTAGGAGAAATGTCCTGGAGGCCTAATTAAGATTGCAAATTAAGTGATTAAAGTCCAGAACCTCCATGGTAGCATTGTCTGAATGCTTCCAGTTCTATATGGAAGGCCAATTAGACAGGCAGAACTGCAGAGTTTCAATGCGTGGGTGAGATGATAGTATAGGGAGGAGGGATTTAGGTTTAATAGGAACTGGAGAACCTTTAAGGAAAGGAGGAGCCTGTATAAGAAGGATGGACTCTACCTAAACCAAAATGGAACCAGATTGCTGGTAAATAAAATTTAAAAGATTGTAGAGGAATTTTTAAAGCAAGGTCTTAGGGAAAGCCAACGGAGCGGAGGAGCACCTGGTTCGGACAGAGACATCCTTTAGGGGAGGATCTATTAATGGGGATTCTCTATATCCTAGTAAAGAGGAGAGGATAGAACCTGATAACGTACAGGCAGGAGTTGAAGAGAAACAGTCAAATGCAAAAGAGTCCCATTCAGTTACATCATATGAAGGCAGACAAATAAATATTGACAAATTTTTAAGTGATTGTATACAAATGCAAGTCTAAATACTAAAATAGATTAACTTGAATGTCTGGTATTAAATGATGATATTGATATAATAGGGATCACAGAAACTTGGTGAAATGATGAAAATCAATAAGACATGGTAATATCAGGGTGTGACATTCTGTGTCTGAAAGCAACACCCCAAAACCTCATATTCACCACTGTCATATAATTATGACATATTCTGTACAATATGTGCTTTGTAAGGTATCATTTTATAAGTCTTGATCTGCTAAACATTAATATCCTGGTGGATTGTATGTGATATCATTGTATGTGAAGTTATGAAATATTGTTGTATATGCTACTAGAACATGTTGTGAGGTGGGAAACACCCACAAACCAGCTTTTCAGGTAGAACAATGGAGTGGCCATACAGTGTTAATGGCTCTACCTCACACATTCAATGAAAGAATCCACCACCAGGGATTGTTTACAGTGAAGGCTTCACTGAGGAAGCACATAGGTAATGGACCCTGTTTGACCAATGAGGGCGACCCCCCAAGTCACAAGCATTGATTGTTCCAGTGAGATGGAAGAAGCTATAAAAAGGAGGAAGTAACATCATTATTTGGCTTCAATCCCCCACAGTTCAACACTTGAAGGAATGACTGGAAGACAAAAGGATTTTGAAGGGGCGAAGGGAACGCCAGGCAAGGAAGGCAGTTCCAGCCTGCATTTAAGGAATTGCTTGTACCCGCTAACAAGGGTGAGACATTGCTAATTTAAATCCTGTTCAGTATTGTAGAATTTAGACTGCAAATTTATTTTTATTTCTTTGGTAACTACCTCTGATCCTTTAAACCAACTACTTATTATGACTTAAAATCTATTATTCTGTAGTTACTAAATCTGTTTTATAATTTTACCTAAAACAATGTGTCCTGAATTGAAGTGTTTAACAAATCTTAGCTCAGTTAACAGAAGCTGGTGTATACCTTCCTCACATTGAGGGAGGAGCGGATTAAGTAATAAACTTATCATGGTTAGGGTTCTGACTAGGGCAGGACGGGGCAACTTTGGGTTACAAAGCAGAAAGCTGGAGTGAACTAGCTGAGGCCCTTCTATCCCATCTATTATTGCTGATTCTTGAGTAGCTGGAAAGCAGCCAGGTAACTCAACTGGGTGTGTGACTTCACCTGCTGTTATGTTGGGTGATAGTAGAGTCCGGAGGGGCTGGCTGTTTATCATCAGCAGAGCATCATGAGAGCCAGCCTCAAGCTGGACAGTTAAAGGTGCACAGTGGTTCCATGGCTTCCAGGCTACACCCCACAGGGTACTCCATGACACAGCATACAAAATACATAGGAATGACAAAGTAGGTCATGGTGGTGAGGGAGAACGGCACTATATGTGAAAGAAAGCATAGAGTCAAATATAATAAAAATCTTAAATGAATCAAACTGTACCATAGAATCTTTATGGATAGAATTATAAGGGTATAGCAGTAGGACTACACTACTGACCAACTGACCAGGATGGTGATGGTGATTGTGAAATGCTCTGGGAGATTAGAGAGGCTATAAAAATAGAAATATCAATAATAATAGGGGATTTCAACCATCCCCATATTGACTGGGTACATGTCATCTCAGAACAGGAAGCAGAGATAATATTTCTAGACACAACTGATGATTGCTTTTTGAAGCAGCTAGTCCTGGAACCCACAAGGGAAAAGGCAATTCTTGAATTAGCATACAGGATCTAGTCCATGAGGTGAATATAGCTGAATCGTTTGGTAATAGTGACCATAATGTAATTAAATTTAACATCCTTAGGAGGGGAATACCAAAGAAGCCCATCACAGTAGCTTTTAACTTCAAAAAGGGGAACTACACAAAAAAGAGGAAGCTAATTAAATGAATATTAAAAGGAACAGTCACAAGACTGAAATGCCTCCAAGCTGCATGGAAACTTTTAAAAAATACCTTAATAGAGGCTCAACTTAAATGTATACCTGAAATAAAAAAAATAGTAACAGGACTAAAGAAATGCCACGATGGCTAAACAGCAGAGTAGAAGGGGTGATTAGAGGCAAAAAGGAATCCTTTAAAAACTGGAAGTCAAATCCTAGTGAGAAAAATAGAAAGGAGCATAAACTATGACAAGTCAATTGTAAAAGTATGAGGCAGGCCAAAAAATAATTTGAAAGGTAACTTGCAAAAGACACAAAAACTAACAGCAAAAATTTTTCAAGTACATCAGAAGGAGGAAGCCTGCCAAACAATCAGTGGGGCTACTGAATGACTGAGGTGCTAAAGGAGTATTCAAAGAAGACAAGGCTGTTGTGGAGAAGCTAAATGAATTCCTTTCAGCAGTCATCACTGCAGAGGACATGAGGGAGATTCCCACACCTTAGCCATTCTTTTTAGATGACAAATTTGAGGAACTGTCCCAGATTGAGGTGTTGATAGAGAAGGTTTTGGAACAAATTGATAAAAAGTAAAAAGTCACCAAGACCAGGAACTCAAATATGAAATTGCAGAACTACTAACTGTGGTATGTAACCTATTGCTTAAATCAGCTTCTGTACCAGATGACTGGTGGATAGCTAATATAATGCCGACTTTTAAAAAAGGCTCTGGAGGTGATCCTGGCAATTACCGGCTGGTAAGCTTAACTTCAGTACCAGGTAAACAGGTCAAAACTATAGTAAAGAACAAAATTATCAAACACATAGATGAACATGCTGTTGGATAAGAGTGAACACAGCTTTTGTAAAGGGAAATCATGCCTCACCAATCTATTAGAATTCTTTGAGGGTGTGAAGAAGCATGTGGGCAAGAGTGATCCAGTGTATATAGTGTACTTGGACTTTCAGAAATCCTTTGAAAAGGTCCCTCACCAAAGGCTCTTAAGCAAAGAAAGCAGTCATGAGGTAAAAGGGAAGGTCCTCTCATTGATCAGTAACCAGTTAAAAGACATGAAACAAAGGGTAGGAATAAATGCTTTCACAGTGGAGAGAAGTAAATAGCCGGGGTCCCCAAAGATCTGTAGTGGGACCAGTGCTGCTCAACATATTCATAAATGATATAAATGGTAAGCAATAAGATGGCAAAGTTTGCATATGACACAAAAATACTCAAGATAGTTAAGTCTAAAGCAGACTGTGAAGAGTTACAAAGGAATCTCCCAAAACTGGGCGATTGGGCAACAAAATGACAGATGAGGTTCAACGTTGCTAAATGCAAAGTAATGCACATTGGAAAACATAATCCCAAATATACATACACAATAATGGGATTTAAATTAGTTGTTACCACTCAAGAAAGGGATCTTGGTGTCATAGTTCTCTGAAAACATCTGCTCAAAGTGCAGCAGCAGTCACAAAAATTAACAGAATGATAGGAACCCTTAGGAAAGGGATAGATAATAAAACAGTGAATATCATAATTCCACTATATCAATCCATGGTGCACCCACTTCTTGAATTCTGCATGCAGTTCTGGTTGACTTATCTCAGAAAAGTTATATTAGAATTGGAAAAGGTGCAGAGAAAGGTAACAAAATGATTAAATATATGAAACAGCTTCCATATGAGGTGAGATTAAAAAGACTGGGACTGTTCATCTTAGAAAAGAGACAACTAAGGGACGATATGATAAAAGTTTATAAAATCATGAATAGTGTGGAGAAAGTGAATAAGGAATTGTTCTTTTCCCCTTCACATAACACAAGAATCAGGGGTGACCCGATGAAAATAATAGGCAGCAGGTTCAAAACAAACAAAAAGAAGTACTTCTTCACACAATGCACAATCAACCTGTGGAACTTGTTGCCAGGGGATATTGTGAAGGCCAAAATAATAACTGGGTTCAAAAAAGAATTAGATACATTAATGGAAGATAGGTCCATCAAGGGCTATTAGCCAAGCTCTGGGTGTCCCTAAGCCTCTCTCTGCCAGAAACTGGGACTGGATGACAGGGGAGGGACCACTTGATAATTGCCCTGTTCTGTTCATTCCCCTTGGAAGCATTTGGCTGGCCTTTGTCAGAAGACAGGATACTGGGCTAGATGGACCATTGGAGTACCCAACGGGACTGTCTGTGACTCCATGTTAAGACTACTATAGTGCCTGAGGAGTTTACATTTGATAATTGGTTGGTGAAATCTAAGTATAGAACTCAGTCATTTGGGGTTTGAGCCTTGGTTCTTAAAAGTCTGCCTGGAGGATGGTACTCATGCTCTTGAGCCATTGCAGGACAGCATGCCAGCTACGATCTACTTCTCAAGCAGAGAAGTCAATCTTCCCTATACTTGCAATGACATGATTCAATGCAATCTATTTATTCTATTATTTCAAAATTTTACATACCTTCAAATTCTGTGTTTTAAACACAATCTCCTTGGTTATTCTTCTTAAGATATAGCCATGATGTATATGCAAAATGTGCATATCCTGGTCCCACTGAAGTCAACAGTAGTTAGCCACTTAGTATTTACTCAGGAACTCACATGCACAAGGGAATCTGTTTGGGAAGAGAGTCAGAGAGTCACCATGTATCACCCTTTGTCCTTAACTTTGAACTCCACAAACCTTACTCCCCTGTCTCTTTTGGAGGACTAAGGGCTGGTCTACACTGAAAACTTACATTGCCATAGCTATGTGTCTCAGGAGTGTGAAAAATCCACACCCTTGAGAGACACAGCTATGCTAGCCTAAACCTCAATATAGACAGTGCTAGGTCAATGGAAAAATTCTTCTGTTGACTTAGCTACATTGACCTTTGGAGAGGTGGATTAACTACAGCAATGAGAACCATGCCTTGCCCCCCAATCACTGTAGTGAGTATCTACACTGAAGCACTATCATGGCGCAGTTGCAGCACTGCTGCTGTGCCACTGTAGTTTTAAGTGTAAACATACTCTTAGATTAAGGTAGATGGCCATAACCAGCCATCCAGATAGGAACACTTGAAATTCATTGTTCCAGGCCTTAGTATAAATGACCATCAGATGTAACTGATGTCACTTTTATCACTAAAGTAACCAGATATAACTGCAAATATGCATAAAAAATTACATAGTTGATTTCCAGCCATAGGCAAACTGTATTATTATTATTGGTTAAGCACTAACAATATCCTTGAGGTTGCACAGGAAAACTCATTTCTTTTGATCACTTTCCAAGACAATTTTCAATACAATTAACTCTTGAGTAATTGAGATCTACATGGAGTTCTACCTTCTTGATTAAAGCTGCTATGGCAGTTTTACTGAAATCATTAAGTTTGTTGGGCTGAGAATACCCTCGTGTTATGTTCCCTATTCCTTATGGGTAAAATCCCCTGTGTGAGAATTAATATGTTAATTAAGTAAAATGTTTAAGCTGATCGCCATTTTGAAATGGCGAGAGAACAACTAGGACTCTATCTTGGGGGTCTTCTTCCCCAGTGGTTCCCGCCCTTTCTGGGAAAGAGGCAAGAAAGGAAAGGTGGGAGGGAGTGTGATCTGCCTGGCAACAGGACTCTATAAATTGTACTGAGCCAGACAGCTCGGGGCTGTCCACCCTAGTGGCAGCAAGGTGTCATCACGCGCAGGAGTTGCCGAGAGGAGAAGCCTCTAGGAAGAACATCACGGATAGCCCCCACACAAGAAGATCAGAATACCTACCTGCAGTGGTTGCTGAGTCCATCATCAGATCCTGAGTTCCTGGCTCATCATCCTGGGAGTCGTGAACAACACCCCAGAGGGTGAAGAAAGACCTTGAGTAGTTCTTATTAACTTTGGGCCTGGGTAGTTTAGGGTTAAGTTGGGAAAGAATATGGAGTTAAGCTCCACCTTGTTAAATCCCCGAGTGACCCCTCATTTGTTATTTTCCCCTGAGTACATTGTTCCTTGTTTCGTTTTATTCTGAGTTTTGATATTTACCCAGTTGACTACTCCGACGATAGATGCGGAAGGGGGACCTAGACACTTACCTTTTTTATTGTTGGTGGGAGGGTTAGGTGTCTCCCATAGAATCCCATTTATTTCCTCCAACAAGTTCACTTACGGTAAAGGCTTATGAGAGACATTGAGGCGCCTTCATACTTCTGGAGTTCTCCAATTCTCACAACACTCCAAATTGATTTAGTATTTCATTTCTCATTGCAGACAAAAATTAAGATATAAAGGAAACGAATATTATGAAATAACCTCATATCATGTCACAACCAGACGTAAGTCTTACTGGAACCTCTGTCGGACAGGATGGGCACAGTCAGTCAGCCCAGTCGTGTGTTAATTATAGCAATGAAGACAACTAAATTACAATAATTAAAACAAATCCCACCAACAGGAAATGTTTATCAGGCAATGATAAAATGTTTATCGGGAAATGTTGTTAAGCTATTTCCTGACTGTAACTTTTTTGTTTAGTAAATTTCCCCTCTAGTTACCTGTTTCTTGAACTTTATTCTTTGTATAAGTTTTAAGGCCTAGTTCCTTTAAAAAGAAAGACGTTTGCAAAATATACCTTCGCATTCCTTGAAGTTTGCTTTACAAATGTTAAAACTAGAATTTTAAGGAAGTCCTGAGTTTTTCCTTTACATTAACCAATTTATTTAACCTATGCAACCATGCATGCAATTAGGCCCTGCTTCCATTGAAGTCAATAGTAAAAACTTTAATAATGCAAGATCAACCCATTCATTAAACATATATTGGTGCAAAATTTCAGAAAGGATGGAATCAGACTAAAGACTTAAAAATAAACAGTATCAAAATAGGTATATTCAAAAGAGGGGGAAAAATCAGGACATTTTCCATTGCAACATATTTCCAAACTAAAATTTTAAAGAATGTTATTTCCTTGAATTATAATTGTAATTTCAAAACAGTAATATGCAAAGTTTAGTTAGTTCTATATACAATAATTACACAATTACAGCCTGTTCCACTAAAAAAGCGGTTAATAAAACAAAGACCGTCAAAGATTAAAACTATGAGACATCTCTGAATCAGACAGTAGAACATACGTTCTTTTTCATACTTGTTGTTTATAAACTATACTAAATAAATCATAATCGGTTGTTCTGTTCTCATAACATACCAGTCAGAAAATAGATTGATGGATTTTTCAGAGACTCCCAAGGCCAAAATGGATCATTGTGATCATCTAGTCTGATCTCCTGAATAACACAGGCCCTAGATTTTCCACCAAATAATTCCTAGATCATATCTTTTAGAAAAACATCCAATCTAGAAAAAATATCTGTGATTTGTCAGGTTCAGCGGGTCTGTGGTAATCTTTTTGCTTTGTCTTTATTTATTCCTGTGATGCTGGCTGGATGGGAGGGGGAGAGGGGAGCATTTATTATATTATTTAACAGCAATATGTCAAAATCATAATAATGCATATGAGATATGCCGTGTCAGGTACCATTAGAAAGGCTATAATGTGCTAAGTAAGATGATAATATTTATGTTCATGTGTTATGTGTGTAATGGAAGTTATGGATATGTTTGTATCTGTATTTCAACTTCCACTATGTTTCCGGGTGACACCTCAGACAGGATGGCTGTAACACTAGCCTGCTTAATGGCCCATTAAAGATATTCACAGATACAATGGGCCCAGGGGGAGAAGCCAGGGATATACCTGATGAGTCACCAGGACTTACTCATGTGACCTGGATTCCATCTTATTCCTGTAAATTTCGACAAGCAGCATGGCAAAGGCCAAAGGACATAAAAGGCAGCTGCACCACATCCATTTTGGTCTTCAGTCAGTCTTCAGCTACCTACCTCTAGATCAATTCATCTACAACGGAACTGAAGCTGTGAAAAAAAAGACTGAGGCCCATCCAGATACTGGATGTACACCAGAGGGACTATACAAGCCTGCAAACTCCACAATTCTGTTAGAAACCTGATATATATGGACATTCAAATCAATTGTATGTGTCTGATTGCTTTAATCATTCAACATTTCTCTTATAGTTTATTTCTTTCCTTTTATAATAAACCTTTAGTTTTAGTTACTAAAGGATTGGCTGGCAGTGTGGTATTTTGGGTAAGATTCAATTTATATTGATCTGGTAATGTGACTGACCCTTTGGGGTCAGAGGACCTTTTTGGTAAAGAGCATAGAGTCTCAAATAATTTATCTCTTTACTGGACCTAGTGACTGATTGGGAGCCAGAAACTGAAATGCAGTAAAGGGGGCTGTATATATTTTTGTTGTAGCTTCTTGATAACCAGTGTGGGGGAATCAGAAGCATTGCTTATGGCTGGTTGGGAAGTCTGACTTCAGTGTCACCCACCAGTGTTGGGAGAATCTGCTCTCCTTTTGCAGCCTGCCCTGACGCTGGCATTTTCAGGTGGCTACCCTAGGCATGGACAGGTCACAATTCCATTTTAGAGAAGTAGAAGTTGAAACAAAGCAGTCAGTTGCCTGATGCTATAGTGGGAGCCGTTTGAGATCCACAAAGGCATCTAAACCCCATATGTAGGCACCTAGACCTAGATTTTTAAAGGTATTTAGGCATTGCTGCACTGAGCATTACAATGCCTAACTAGTTTAGGAGCCTAAGTACCATTTTCAAAGAGGCTTTAGGCACTTTTAGAAGCCTGTCTCATTTTTAAAACAGGTGCTACAATGCTGAGCAGAACAATGCCTAAATACCTTTAAAAATCTGGGCTTTAAATCCCAGTTTTATGCACCACTGTGATCCATAAAACCCCCTCTCGGCTGCCACCTAACCCTATAAGTGCCTAAACTCAGTACCTAAATTTGCACTGTAAATATTCTCTAGGTATGTAAGTTTCTGCCTCTGGACACATGCGCTGCTGCCTTACTCTATATGTGCAGATGCCTATCTCATGCTTAAGTGTGAAGTGAGGAAGGATGGTGCTGTAGAACTAACCTGCATCAGCACCGAGGATGTCAGAAAAGACAGTACCAAAGACTTTGATACTGATGGCTGGTCAACATGAACCAACTTTGGATGGTATAGGGTCAACACCATGGAGACTGGTGGGTATAGTACCAGCTTCACTCTTGCTCACTTAGGAAAGTGTCTAGAATTCTTGCTTGGTATTGGAGACTACGATCAGTGCCATGAGTCAACTTGGTGCTGTGCTCCTTCCTTCCATGGACAGTGGGATTAACTGACAGCTCTGAGAGCATCAGAGACAGTTTCAGAAGATTTGAAAGAGTAATAATAAGATCTCTTCATTCCCCAGGAACAGAGTGACATTTCTCATTGATGGACATTCAATGAGTGGGTGTTTTGATAACAAAACAGGAGATTCTTCTCTTGGAAGAACTTCAGAGTCAGATGCTCTTCTCATGGATTTCTCCATTAGAAATAGAGTCAAATGCACCTCTCTGGATTTTGGGTGCATTTTGATTTGCAAACCACATATCTTAAGGGAGTGTGAGGTTCCCCTAGACAAAAAAGGCATGTAATCTGCCCCTCATTTAAAGGAATAGCAGTATTGCATGATTGGCCGGTTTTAAAACCTCGTGATTTTGGTTCAGTCCTGGTATTGGAACTGACTAAACCTAAATACCACTACCTAAATATATATTTTTTTACAATAGGCAAAAACAAATATAAAAGAAAAATCTATATATGAGTTCATAACTACCCTAACAATTATGTCACTATAAATACTATAGTAGCTAAAAGGACGCTGAGGTTGTTCCAACTCATTCCCATGGAAAGTAGAGAAGGAAGTAGGTGGAGGTTGGGGCCATGCTGCCCTTTATGTTATCAGGAGAGGAGTGCAAAAGCACTCAGGGTGTATGTACAGTCCCGAGACGCACTGCTGGGCAAAACATTTCTGAACTCCTGTGCATGGAACACATGTGCAGCAAGACCAGGATCCACATGTACTGATACTCGAAGAACCAATCCTTTGGAACCCCACTAAAAACACCCTCATTTGGTGCTGATTCCCAGTTAAGTACTTTTTGCGATTTATTAGTTAGCCTGTTCTTAGTCTATTTAATGTGGGCTTGACTGATATTGTATAATGCTAATTTTTTTTAATAAACAAAGAGGAAGCAGAACCTTGTGGGGAATGCTAGAGTGTCTTCATGATTGGAGTGCCCACAACATTTGTATGTTTTTATCCTGCAACTTTACCTTGCACAAACCATTTTGAGCAGCTCTTAAAAGCGAGCAACTCTTTACACCCATACAGCACCCTCTTTCCATTTCTTTAGCAGGAGCTAACATGAGTGAGCAGACTGCTTAGAGTCACTGGGTCACAGAAGGAGAAGATGAGAGAGCGAATAACTCTATAATCTTAATAATTGTATTTATAATTATAATATGCAATTATATTATTATATTATTATAATTAATAATTAAAATAAAATAAAAATAATTAAATTAAAATTAAATAAAAATAAAAATAATTAATATACAATTTTATTATATTATACAATTATAATTACACTCAATTTGGAGATAAAAGACCCAGGGTTCACACCCCTGATCCAATTACTTTAATTATTTATACATAGGGGAACAGAGTCAACAGAAGAGATTGAGGGATCCACACATCAAAATATCCCACAGCTCAGTGATCAGAACGCATACTGGAGAAGCAGGAGACACCCTGTTCAAATCCTTTCTCCCCATCAGGCAGATAGGAGAGAATTGAATATGGATTCCACTCATCCCAGCTGATTGCTCTAACCAGCCTGCTAAAAATTATAGTGTAGGCATGGGTACCAACAACACCTGAGGTGGTGGCATGATTTTGAATGGGATCTGATCTGGTGTGTAGCCTCAGAGCATACCTATTGCTACTAAATTGGACCCCATAGTTGAGCTAAGCAGGCAAAGGCCTGTCTCTCTGCACTGTATGGATCACTCTGGGACTTAGGCAGGAGATAAGACAGCCAGGCACCTACAGGAAGGCAGCAGTGCCTATGTCCAGAGGCACCTAGGGAACTTTAATGGCAAAAAATGTAGGTGCTGAGTGAGTTTACATGTGTTTGGGGTTGGGCAGCAGCCGAGTGAAGGGTTTATGGCTCTCAATGGCGCAGGAAGCTGGGACTGAGGCACCCTAAATGCTGGGGCTAGACACTGCCTAAACACTTGGATCATCACAGGCCTACATCCTACCCCGTCCCCCAAGGCAGTGCCCCTCCCATTTCTTGTTCCCAACGCTGCTTCCCTTAAAAAGCATCCGGCAGCAGTTTGTTTCTTGGGGGAATACATTATTTGTAGCCCCCACTTCCATCCCCACGTGGCGCCTGACTGACTGAGACACACGTGCATGCTTCACCCCTCCATTTCCACCCGGCAAGCAGGGGCCTGGGGGAACGTGTTGAGGCGCTGACTGTGCCCCGCCCCCAGCAGCGGGCGGCAAAGGGGCAGGGAGGGAGCCAGCAGCCATCCCCGAGCCGGCTGCTGGAGCCCAGGAGGAGGAGGAGGAGGAGGTAGCCGTCTCACAGGCTGTTTCTCGCCTGTTTTGCTCCCTCCCTGTTGGAGCAGAGCTCGGGGGGGGGGGGCGCAGAGGGGCTGCACCCGCACGCAGGCAGTCGCTGGGCTAGGCCGGGCCAGGCCAGCCTGCCCTGAGGATGACGATGCCTCGGACTAGAGGGTTGAGAGGCTCTTCTCAGCCAGCCGCCGTGTGTAGGTGATTCCTGAGGAGGCGCCAAAACGCCCCCCCCCGGCGGGCTGAGGAGGAGGCGCTCGAGCGGAGCCGGCCAGGCACCTACCGGGCCTGGTCTCACTACTGACGGGAGGAGGAGGGGCCGCAGCCACTTGAGAGGAAGGTAAACTGGGGGCGGGAGGGGCCTCCGGCAAGCGCCTCGCGCCCCCTTGCCCTGGCTCGAACTGTGGGGCGGGGCGGGGCGAGGCCCGGCCCGGCCCGGAGAGGCGCTGTGCAAGAGGGCGCGCGGCGGGGGCAGAGCGGCTGTTACCGCGGGGAGCGCGTGACTCCCGCTCGGAACGTTCAATTTGACGCTCCGGGAACGTTTCCCCGCCCCCCTCTCGAGCCGCCCGCTGCTGCGCCACCGGAGGGCGGGTGGGGGAGCGGCCACGGCGGCGGGGCAGGGAGGGACGCGCGAGCCCTTCCGCGCTAGTGGCGCCGGTCCGGGGGAAGGCAGGCTGGCAGGCGCCGTTAACAGCCCGCGTCGCTCAGGCCTGGCCTCCGCTTGCTCCGGCGCGGCTGCGTAGAGCTTCCTCGGGAGTCTCCCTCCTTCGTCAGGGGTCAGTGGCTCCGCGCCCCTTTCAGCGAGGGTAGAGTCGCTGTGGCTGGCGCTGGGCCGTAGGGTGAATGAGCGGCCCCGCGGGGCCAGGTGCCGCACCTGGCTGTTGTTTTCTGACCCGTGATGTTGAGGTGCCTGGCGCACTGCGCAGAAGGGCTCGCCCCTGCCTGGCGGATTTCGCTCCTCCAAACCACCTGCATCCCAATTCCAAGGTGCGGTGTGCTGCGGAGGCCCGGAGGACCCTGCCTCGGTGCTGGGGGGGCTCTGGGGTCGCTCAGCCTAATTCTCTGCTCCTGCTAAGGAAGGTGGGAACCCAGTAACTTGGGATCTGAGCGGTTGTAGCGCTTCCTGAATGCATCTATGCCTTCCCGAACAATTCAGGGGGTGGTGGAGGAGGCTGCTGGGCCTCTGCCCATTTGGGATTTTGTAGATAGGACTCAAGGTCTCACATTTGGATTGGCAGCTCACATGAAGCGTGTGTCTGCATTATGTAGCTGTCTTGTGGGACTAGGCCTTCACGATTGGCCCAGTTATGGCAGTGGTGTGGTCCAGCCTGAATCTCACAGAGGGCTAGATTACAATAGCCAGGTTTGGCCTCAGTCTGCCAGAAGAGGATAAACCTTTTGACAGTCATCTGGAAATGCATTTTGTGACTTTGCTGCTATTGCAGAGTCCAGGATCAGAGATGGGAAAACAGGAATTGCCATGCTGCATCAGACCCATGGACTGTGTAGCCCATCTGCCTCTGACACTGGCCGGTGCTAGATACTTTAGGAGAATATTAACAAAATCCTCAAATGGGAAATTAGGGAGTAATTTACTCATGGGGAAGTCGTCTTACTCCTCGCTTAGAGTCTGGCCTGTGCCCTGAAGCATGAGAAATTTCAACTGTTCCACACAAACAAAATAAATCCTTTTTGATGTAATTCTGTTATCTCTAAAAAATGTCCAGTTTTTTATATATCTGGGTAAGCTCTTAGCCTCAAAGGCTCATGCTAGATTCTGACATTGCACACCACCGTGATAAAGGGGAGTAGATGCCTGCCATTGAGGGAAGTAAGCACATACACTGCTGACTTCAGTGGTATAGCTAAGGATAAGATTTAGTCACAGTTATTTATAGTAAAGGTCATGGACAGGTTGCAGGGAATAAACAAAAATTAACATAAGCCTGTGATCTGTCAATGATTTTTACTAAAAATAATAGGGTGGGTGGGCGGGATGGACAGATGGGGATGACTAAAAGCCCTAATGGGGAGGGGGGATGAGAGCTGGAGACCTGCTGCGGAGGAGGAGGGGTCCAGCACCGGCTGCAGTCACGGCTGACAGTTCTGGGGCCCTCGCTGCAGCTCAGGTGCTCAGGGTCCCCCTGACTGCCTGGGAGCTGTGGGGTCCCCCCAGGATGGCTGAGAGCTGCAGGCCAGCGTTAGCTATGGTCACCCCGCTGCTCGTAGTGTGAGAGCTCCGGAGCCCCTGCTGCCCAAGAGTACTAGGGGCAGCTGAGAGCTACAGGTCTCCCCGCATCATCTGAGAACTGCGGGGCCCCCCACTGCCTGTAGCAGCTGAGAGCTCCAGGACTCCCGCTGGCCAGGGCTTGGAGTTCCAGGGCCCCCCATTGACTGACAGCACTGACCCTGCCACCCTAGGGTTGAAGCAGAAAATGTCACAGAGGTCTCTGAAAGTCATGGAAAGTCATGGTCTCTGAAACCCCGCCACCCGTCTTTCCCCGCCGCCGCGAAACCCTGCCGCAAGTCCCCTCCTTTTTTTTTCCCCGAGTGGTACTCGGTCGGGTACAGTCGGGTCAAGTGGTACTTGACCTGACTGTACCTGGCCCGAGTGGTACTCGGGGAAAAAAAGGTTGAGAACCACTGCCTTATGCAGTTCTATGGCTCTTATGCTTACCTAACTCCCACTGAAGTCATTATGGATTTTGCACAGGATCAGTACATGTGCTAATTAACACTGTAAAAATAGATAGATTTGTCCAATGAATATCTACTAAGACAACTTTAATCATATGATTAAAGAAAAAAATTCAGATTTGAAGTGATTCACCCACTGAGTATAGGTTTTGCAGGGCTTAGACATTTGGAATTTTTGGAATTAAACTATTGACAGACTATATGAGAGCTGAAATGTCCTGATACAAAAAGTAAATTAAATCTTCAGAACATAGCACAGACTTGCAATAGTATTTTACTGAAATACTGACCTTCCTAAAAATCTATTTTCCTCCAAACCAGTGGCAACTTAAATTTGAAGTTTGAAGCGTGGCATCTGGAATTAAAGCAGCCATGTCCTTGAAAACGAAGGTCCTGATAGTCCAGGGAGCTGTGCATTAGCAGACATCTATGCCCATGCAGAGCATCTCTGAATTCTTTTAAAGATTCTGGAAGTCTTATATGAATTTGAAATAACGTTAAAGCAACAGAGGATCAAATTTTTCTTTTTACTTTTCAAATAGGAGTAAGTATTAATATTGAATTGATGCTTTGAACAAGTAATTAAAAAAAACATAAAAGTTTAATAATATTTATTAATTAGCCTAGCTTGCCAATAAGATTAAAGGGTAAAAACAATATAGTTGTTTGCATTTTCAAGTAGTAGAACCAGGAATGTACATTTAATTTAAAAAAAGAAAAAAAAAGAAAAGGAAAAAAATGAAGCTGCATAAAACAGCTGCCAACTGGAAAAATGTTGCCAATGGGGGAAAACATACCTAAGTAACCAATTCCAGTGCTTCAACACCATTCTAGTGGAAAAGTTTTTCCTAATATCCAACCTAGAACTCCCCCACTGCCACTTGGGACCATTGCTCCTAGTTCTGTCATCATCTGCCACCACTGAGAATAGCCTAGCTCCATCCTCTTTGGAGCCCTCCTTCAGGTAGTTGAAGGCTGCTATCAAATCCCCCCTCACTCTTCTCTTCTGCAGACTAAATAAGGCCAGTTCCCTCAGCCTCAACTCATACGTTATGTGCTCCAGCCCCCCTAATCATTTTCGTTCCCCTCCGCTGGACTTTCTCCAGTTTGTCCACATCCTTCCTGTAGTGGGAGGCCCAAAATTGGACACAGTAGTGCAAATGTAGACTCATCAGTGCTGAACAGAGGAAATAATCACCTCTCTCGATCTGTTGGCAATATTCCTCCTGCAAACAGGAGAAGCAAAGAGAAAGAGTTTGCCTTGGGGAGTTCCCACAGAGTTTTTCATCTTTCAGGCTTCTGTGAGCAGTAAATACACCTGAAGAGGCTCTTAGAAGGAAGGTAATATGGATAGGGAACGATCAGCTCTTGTGACTTGCAATGTTTGTCTTTCTCCCAGAGGATAGAAGCAACTTCGTCTGTACGAAGTGCAAGCGTGTCTCCATATTGGAAGAGACGGTTAAAAGACTAGAGACCCAAGTATCAACCCTATGTTGTATCAGAGAAAATGAAGACTTTCTGGATAGAAGTCAGGATTTGGTACTGCGGGCACAGTGCTGGAGAATCAGAGAGGGCAGTGCAGGGGGGACTGAAGAATGGGGAAGAAAATTGGTAGTGTGTGACCTTGAGAAGAAGAAAGAGGAGAACCCATATACTCCCAATGCAGAAAGAGGTAAGCAACTGTTTTCAGGCTCTCTGCACAGGTACTACTATAGAGAATGGTTTGGAAGAGTCATCTGGGAAGGGATCAGAAGGATACCATATTGATTGTAAGGCATGAGATGCATTGTCTTAGGGATGGGGATTCCACAACCACCAGTCCCAAGAGGAGGAGACGGGTTGTGGTGGTCGTTGGGGACTCCCTCCTAAGGGGGGTGGAGTCATCTATCTGCCATCCAGACCAAGAAACTTGAGAAGTATGCTGCTTGCCTGGAGCTAGAATTCAGGATGTGACAGAGAATCTGCTGAGACACATCAAGCTCTCAGACCACTACACCTTCCTACTTCTCCATGTGGACACCAATGCCTTGAATGACCTTGTGCAGATCATTGTAGACCGTGTGGCTCTTGGAAGAAGGATAAAGGAGTTTGAGGCGCAAGTGGTGTTCTTGTCCATCTTCCCTGTCGAAGGAAAAGGCCAAGGTAGGGACCATCAAATTGTGGATGAATGATTACACAGGTGGTGTCGGAGAGAGGACTTATTTGGATTCTTTGACCATGGGATGTTGTTCCAAGAAGAAGGATTGCTAGGAAGGGACGGGATCCACCTAACGAAGAGAGGGAAGAGCATCATTGCAGACAGGCTTGCTAACCTAGTGAGGAGGGCTTTAAACTAGGTTTGTTGGGGGATGGAGACCTAACTGAGGGAAGTGGGATACTGGGAGGAAGCACAAGGAGGTGGGTACAACATGGAGGCCTCTTGATTTCTACTGAGAAAGTAGGGTAACTGGCCAGTTATTTTAGGTGCTGGTATACGAATGCAAGAAGCCTGGGAAATAAGCAGGAAGAATTGGAAGTCTTTGTGCAGTCAAAGAACTATGATGTGATTGGAATAACAGACTTGGTGGGGTAACTCACATGATTGGAGCACTGTCATGGATGGGTATAAACTGTTCAGAAAAGACAGGCAGGGTGGAGGAGATGCACTGTATATAAGAGAGCAGTGTGACTGCTCAGAGCTCTAGTATGAAACTGGAGAAAAGCCTGTTGAGAATCTCGGTTAAATTTAGACACGAAAGCAACGGGTGATGTAGTGGTGCGTGTGTGCTAATAGACCAGGAAGATGAGATAGATGAGACTTTCTTCAGACAACTAACGGAAGTTTCCAGATAACAGGCCCTGGTTCTCATGGGGGACTTCAGTCACCCTGACATCTACTGGGAGAGTAATACAACAGTGTGCAGACAATCCAGGAAGTTTTTGGAGAGTGTTGGGGACAGCTTCCAGGTGTAAGTGTTGGAGGAATAACTAGGGGCTGAGCTCCTCTTGACCTGCTGCTCACAAACGGAAAAATTGGTAGGAGAAGTAGAAGTGGATGGTGTGAGATGGTCAAGTTCAGGATGCTGACAAAAGGAAGAAGAGCAGCAGAAAACGGACCCTGGACTTCAGAAAAGCAGACTTTGACTTCCTCAGGGAACTGGTGGGCAGGATCCCCTGAGAGGCTAATATGGGGGGGAAAGGAGTCCAGGAGAGCTGGCTGTATTTTAAAGAAACCTTATTGAGGGCACAGGAACAAACCATCCTGATATGCAGAAAGAATAGCAAACATGGCAGGCAACCAGCTTGGCTTAACAGAGAAATCTTGGGTGAGCTTAAACACAAAAAGGAAGCTTACAAGAAGTGGAAACTTGGACAGATGACTCGGGAGGCATATAAAAATATTGCTCGAACATGCAGGAGTGAAATCAGGAAGGCAAAAGCACAATCGGAATTGCAGCTAGCAAAGGATGTGAAGGATAACGAAGGGTTTTTACAGGGTATGTTGGCAACAAGAAGAAGGTTGGGGAAAATGTGGGTCCCTTACGGAGTAAGGGAGGCAATCTAGTGATAGATGATGTGGGAAAAGCTGAAGTACTCAATGTTTTTTTTGCCTTTGTCTTCAAGACAAGCTCTCAGACTCCTGCACTGGGCGGCACTGTATGGGAAGGAGGTGAGCAGCCCTCAATGGTGAAAGAGCAGGTTCAGGACTATTTAGAAAAGCTGGACATGCACAAGTCCATGGGGCCAGATGCAATGCATCCGAGGGTGCTGAGGGAGTTGGCTGATGTGAGTGCAGTGCCATTGGCCATTATCTTTGAAAACTCATGGCTATCTGGGGAGTTCCCGGATGATTGGTCAGTAGAATGAGGATGGAAGGAATAGGGAGACTCTGAATACAAAAAACTTGCCCCATCTCAGTTTCTGCTACCCACAGGTCTAGCTATGAAAATCAGTTTGTTTAAATCACCTCTCTGACCCTTACTCTTTAAAACCTTTTTTTTTTAAGCAGTATTATCCCTTCTGGCCTTAAATATAGCACCACAAACTATCATTTCTTTGTAAACCATAAAAGAAAGGAAAGAACCAAAAAAGGGGTGTTCCCAACACTGAGTTTTAAAATCTTATTCTTAGCTCTCTTCCAGGCCTGTGATTTCTTACATTCAAAACATTAGTTGCCTCTAACATCCTCAAATCATTTCTAATATATTTGTGATATTTCTAACATGCCTGTCTTAGCAGTATCTATTGCACTTGGAACTAGGTATGTGATTCCCAGACATATGCACACCAGCTCTCATCAAGATATCATGCTAAAAATAGGCTAGCTACCCTGAGTATGTGACCACAGGGTTCAGGGGGGTTTGTACACAGGGCAGTGAGCCCATGACACCATTCACCCCTGCTTGCTCCACTGTGGCGATGCTACTGTTTTTAGTATGGTATCATGTCTACGCAAGCTGGGAATCACAACCCCAGCTCCAAGTGTAGACATAGCCTATGTGGTAAAACAGTGATAGCACTCAGCATGCCTTAAAGGGCAATATTTTGACAGTCGACCTTGTTCCTGGTGCATGCCTATTTTGTTTTGTTTGTTTTTTTCACTCTGTCTCTCTCTTCCTTCCCCTCCACCACCCATGCCCCACCTTCTTTCGGTTTCCTTAGCTACGGGTTCATCCTGAGGAAAGATTTTTTTCAGATAGGTGAGCCTTACAATAAGTTGCAGGTTCAAGCCCTAAAATCATGTGTAAACCCCCATTGACTTCAGTGGAGCTATGCACAGGGATCAGCCCATATATTCAAAAGTAGGATCAGGGCCTTACATTTGAACACAGTCAGGATTGGGCTCCATCTGATCTCTGACAAGATATTCTGCAGCTGAGGTATTGTCTGGGGGGGGGGAATAGGTTGTGCCCCTAAGCCTGTTTTACCCCTGGGCCATTCTAATTGTAGTATCCCTGTAGTGTGTAGCTGTCTTGCAAGGTCAAGGATGAGCATGTGGCTTTTGAAATAACTTGGATGTAGCCTGTGAACTGCATATTGTAAACTGCCTTAAAAATCAATTTGGAAAGGGATAGACAGCCAATGGAGATTGTGAATTATTGACTCCTTGCCATGGATGCAGTCTGTCCAGTAGCAGTAAGGAATTCAAAACGACCGCCTGGCTTTGTACTTCCTTGATGGTTGATGTTTGGATGCCCTCAGTCAAGGGTGACATTACTGTTCCAGTAAGTTTATCACATTTTCCCTCTCTTTCTCATAGCATCACTTCTATCTTGGCAAGATTCAGTTTGAGCTAGTTGTTCTTCAACCAATTGTTTATTTCTTCCAAGCTCTGGAATATCTTGGTAATGGGAAAATGTTACATCAGTGAAGAAACAGATGAAGAGCTGTATGTTGTCAGCTTATTTCACCATCTCCTCAAGTGTTCTCATGTTGTATGTTGAAGAGGCAGGATAATATTGAAAAGGGAACCCAAAAATGAGTGTTCTAGGAAAGGAGCATGTGTCCCTCATTTTCTGTGATCTGTTCATTAGGGATGAATGAAACCACCCAAATACTATTCTATCCACTCCTGCCATGACCTTATACAAACTAGCAGCACTTCATGATCAAAGGCTGCATAGAAATCATGAAGTTCTGGAATAGAGGCATGGCCCCTGTCTAAGGATCTCAATAGGCCTTTCATTATGGCTTTTTCCTCTTACTCCTCTCTCTCCCAACTCTCAACCAGTGGTTATAGGCCCTATATAAATAAACTACAATCTTGTATGTTTTAGGAACCATCCAAACAGACCCTTGGGTGTGATCAGTGGGATTCACAAACACTCCAAATAAGTGGAAAGAAAGACTAAACTGTATACCAAAAAACTCTGCTCAGAAGGCACACGTAGACATTTATAGAAATATATTACATTACAAATAGAAATTAGCCCACTGGACCTGATCAAGTATGTACAGTAAAATGCTCTTCTATGTTCCAAATTGAAAATATGTTCTATTTGGGTCCCCAAACTCAATCATCTGTTATGTAGAAGGGCCTTATAAGTAACTTGTGCAAGGCCAACCAGTGGGTCAAGGGCAAACCCAAGATTAGAACTCAGGAATTCTCAGGCCTAAGCTCCGTTCACAAGAATAGGCTGGCTCTGGCATGGGCCATTGTAGTTGGGTTCCAGATAGAAGTGTTTGTGAGACTCTAAAATATATTATAGAAATACATATTGTTGTATATGTGTTCCTGTTATTAATAGAAAATGCTGGTGTGTTCGCTTAAGAACTGAGTCTTTAGAATAAAGTTTGCTGCCCCCTCCCATTTTACATTATTTATTGGAAAAACTGAATGTTAAATGTTACTAGATCTTAAACCATAGATCATCTTTTTCTGCATATAAAACTTTAGGCGTTCCCTTGTGTTGGTTATTTTTTAAAGTAACAAAAACTAGTATGCAAACCAACATCTTTTGGATACTTGTTTAAAGTAAGGCATCTCAATTGTTTTATGCATATTTTAAGATTTGTAGATGAGCTTCTTTGATAACTCATCTGCAACAGCTAAAATTGTATTTTCCTTCTGTAATTGCAGTTCTTGAATATTCATAATTTATATTTGTAACGTGATTAAAATGTTTTTTCTTCTCTGCCTTATTTTGAGTGTATAGTATTTATTTTTCAGCAACAGTAATCTTGCTCTGGTAATCTGACTTTCTAAGAATACACAAGACACGTGATTACCGATGGATCATCACTAGTACTTGAAAAATATACAGGTAAAATAGTTCTTAAAGTGATGGCACCTTGTTACATTTTTTTTAAAGGACAAGTTAAACAATTACACTAAAATGTAATATTTTAGAAAGAATACTTTCGCTGATGCAGATATCTAGAGACTAGGATGTATTTTTTATTAAACCTTTTAAAAAAGATTTTGATAAAGGCACAATCCCCTTTCAGTTGGGGAAACTCCAGTCACTCTATGAGGGCTCTGTGCAGGAGTAGGAGTCTATTCAGAACAGCTTGCAGGATTTGGGCCCACAGTAAATCTTCCTCACAAATATTTAGGGTAAAGTATTTTTTTACTGTATGGTGGGGAGGGTGTTAAGTGTACTCCTTTTTTCTTGGAAATGAGTTGAAAGGTGTTCTATCTGAGCCTCTTCTAAAGGTGAAGAGAAGGGGGAAGTGCAGGATCTCTTTCCTCCACTGAATTAGAATAATGGTAATTGAAATGGACCATCCTAAAGTATGTGGACCTTTACTAATGAATAGAAATGAATATGAAGACAAAAGGTCCATGCGTTGATCTAAACATAATTAAATTACAATATTCCAATCCAGTTGATGAATAACATTGATTTAGAGGTTTCAGATCAATCAAAAGAAAGGCTGAGAGAGAGATTGCTCTACGTAAATACATCAGGGTGGCAAACACTAGGGAGAGAGCAGAGCTGTTTAAGATACAGGACAGTGTCGGCACAAGAACAAATGGGTATAACCTGGCCATGAATACATTTAGTGTGGAAATTAGAAGGAGGTTTCTAACCATCAAAGGAGTGAGGTTCTGAAATAACCTTTCTGTAGGAGTAATGGGGGTAAACAACTTAACTAGTTTTAAGATTGAGCTTGGTAAGAATGTGTGACATGATTGCCTTTGATATCAGAGGTCTGGATTTGATGACCCAGAAGGTCTCTTCCAGTCCTATGTTCCTAACCTTACCAAAATGTCCACTTAAACTGGAAAATCTAATCCATAATTCACTACTGTACTCTTGGGACAACTTGCCAGTAGTATAAATTTACTGTATTCTAGGAATGCCCTAAATGTTGCTTGTGAGAAACATAGCAGGGTTGCTAAGGAGAATTGGAAGACCATAGGCTAAATACTACAATCTAATGCCCAGAATTAGCATGTGAGTAGTCCCATTGGATTCAATTCTTAAATTAACTGTTCACATATGTGATCCCCTGCACAACCATAATTCCATACTGTACTATTATTTGTTTGTGCATTGGCAGCACACAAGACTCCAATCAGGAAAAATGCCTTGTTGCGTTAAGTGATATACAAACACACTGGAAGATCCAGCAAACAAGCATGAAGTTGACTGCTTCTGTTTTAATTTATGAGTAGAAAAAGGACAGAGTGGGAAGTGAGATGATGATAAAGTGGAAATAATAGATTATCCTATGGAGCATAGGATGAAAGTCACATCAGACAAATAAAAAGTCCTTAACATATGTTTAATCTCATTATGTTTGAGATGTTAAATGCATAAAATCAAGAAATTCAAAGTTACAGTTTTCAGAGTAGCTGTAATTCATTCATTTGACATATACAGCATTTTGAATTGCTGTTAAATTGATGTCTTCATATCTGCATATGTAATATTACTGAGCAATAGTTAGTGTGCCATTTTAATTTTATTTGGGATTTCTTGTTCTGGGAAGAGAATAGAAGGAGCATTTATTTACCTCTATATAATTAGATTCCATACACATTTCAAATGTTTTATATTTTTAGCCTGCCTATTAATGTACAAAATTTGAAATTAGAAGTATATTTTTCTAGAAGAAAGGTAGCTAGACCTACGGAGCTTCTTTTGATGCCTTTTTTAAGGTGTAGTACTTCCCTGAAAAGTGATTATGTAAAAGTGGCACCTCCTTGCTTAGTGGATCTACTCCCTGTCTTTTGTGACAAGGTTAGGTTAGACAGCTACAGGAGAGTGGTACTATTGGGGAGGTATATTAGCCCCAGGATCAGGAGGCCTCTCTTCCCTTGGTAACTGAACGGGTTACTCCCGGTTAATGAGGGCACCTCAGACCAATTGGGGACCTGCCTGGAGCCTGTTAAAAGTCTCTCCTCACCAACTTATAGAGGGGGAAAATTCTGAGAGATGAAGGTATACCCCGGCTCACCACTACAGGGAAGCACTGGACTCATTGAGGCAAAGAAGGGGCTCTGACATAACTGGTGTCAGGAGTGGGATGCTGTTCAGCACAGTGGACTAAACAAACAAAAAGAATTCTCACCATAATGGATGACATGGTGAAGGCGCTAGTACAGGCCACAGTGGCTGAACAAGAGGCCACCAGCGCACAGATGACCACCTAGCAAGAATCTGTGTGGTTACAACAACCAACCAACCTATTGCTGATGAAGCAGGTGGCCTAGAACCAGTCCTGTGAGAGATGGTGGACCAGCTGAAGACCCTGACCATCCTAGCCCATGGGTCCGATGGGATGCGAGTGTTGATGACCACTAGTTATCTGCAGAAGATTACTGTGGAGGATGACCTGGAGGCATACCTCCTTACCTTTGAAAGAACCGCATTGCATGAGACTTGGCCCCACGACCAATGGGCCAGCCTCCTTGCCCCTTTCCTGTGTGGGGAATCCCAGAAGGCCTATCACGACCTGTCCTCAGAAACTGCGTCTGACTATCCCCAGTTGAAAGTGGAGATCCTGACCTGATCAGGAGTGATGACAATGGTGCTGGTGAGATATCACAAATGGAGGTACCAAGGGAACAAGGCTCTGAGATCTCAACTGTTCGGCGTCGCCCACCTTGAGCAGAAGTGGCTGTGACCCCACGGTCCATAGTCCAGAGGAGCTCCTGGAGCTCTTGGTCATAGACTGATACATGAGGGGACTGCCACCAGCCCTCCATACATGGGTAGGTCAGAACGCCCTCTCTTCTTCCAACGAGGTGGTTCCACTGGTAGAAAGACAACTGATGGCCCAGGGGCTTTCCCAACCACCCAGAGAAGATTTGCTCTGAGTCAAGTGACCAGCCCCAGTTCCTGGAGTTTAGATGACTGAGAACCCGGGAAGGACTAGGTGGAAGAAGAGAAGCTGAGGGCCAGCAGGAGGCCAAACAGGGATGGAATGATCTGGGTGGAGAGGACAATGGGGCCAGACCCCCTGTCCCAAAGAATGAGGTAGGCCTAGGGCTAAATAAAGGTGTTACACATGCAGGGGGTTGGGACACATAGTGGCCCAGTGTTCTAACACCGAGGAGCTCATGCAGTGTAATCTGGGAAACTGGGCAGACCCCTGTGCCCTAATCCACTTCATGGGTGTCACAATGACTGCACATAAGTGTACAAAGCTGTGAGGCTGAATGGAGTAGAGACCATGGTGCTTGTGGACTCCGGGAGTGCTGTCACACTCATCTCGGGGAAATTAGTGAAGTGTAGCCAGCTGATGCAGGCCAAACTCACGGGGGTGACGTCCTCGGGGTCTTTAGTTGTTATCCTGATAAATATCGAGGTTCAGAAGAACATCACCAAAGTGACAGTGGGGATGTTCCCTAAGCTCCTGTACTCATAGGGAGAGATTTGCCGTGGTTTGGAAGCTTACTCTCATCAGAGGATTGAAGGAAAGGGGGAATCCAGAAATTAATGAGTCATCACCACCAGATAGCCATCCCCCGATGTTCTCTGAGATAGGTCAGGACCTGTTCCCCGTTACTGGTAGGGTCAGGAAGACCAAGTAGGGGAAAAAGGGCAGATAAGGCCTTGGGAACCTGGATTATGACCCAGGGCTAGAAGGCTGCCCTCATAGGCAGGCAGACATGGGCAGCAGATAGGGAGGCTGCCCTGGCGGAAGATGGACCCGAGGCTGGTCCCAGCTGCAACACCACCAAACTGTGGGAGGAGATAGGAAGAGGCCCCCTTTAGCTTGGGCAACTCAGCCCTGTATAGGAGAATTTCGGCCAGGACCAGGTGGAAGATCTGAGATATAATAATGCCAGGAAGGAGGTTGCTGAGATAGATGGGGTGTCCATGGAAGGAAAAGCCCAGGGAACAGGGCCATACTTCATAATAAAGGGGGACTTGCTGTACTGGGTCGTGCAGATGCAGTGACGGGAGGTGCAGCAGCTCCTGGTGCCACAAAAGCAGTGAAGTGCAGTGTTGAATCTAGCCCACAGTCACTTCTTTGGAGGGCACATGGGGTGGAGAAAACCCTGGCAAGGATCTCACAGAGGTTCTTCTGGCCAAAAGTACATGAAGAGGTCTGGCACTATTGTGCCTTCTATCCTGAATGCCAGCTACACAGCCCGTTCCCACTTAAGGGCGTGTTTAGTGCCTCTGCCAATTATCAAGGTCCGGTTTGAGCAGATAAGCATGGACCTCTTGGGTCCTTTGGAGAAGATGGCCAGAGGCCAACAACTTGTACTTGTCGTCCTGTACTATGCCACCCAGAACCCGGAAGCTGTCCCTCTGCGGAACACGGCCTCCAAGATGATAGCGACGCAGTTAGTGGATATTTTTGCCAGATTAGGGCTACCTAAAGAGATACTGATGGACCAAGGTACCCCCTTCATGCTGAGACTAATGAAGGACCTATGTGCTCTGCTTCATGTACAGGCCCTGTGGACTTCTATCTACCATCCGCAGACGGATGGCCTTGTGAAGAGGTTCAACAGGACCCTTATGGTCATGATAAGGAAAGTAGTGAATCGGGATGGGAAAGACTGGGATACCCTGCTGCCTTACCTCATGTTCACCATGCAAGAAGTTCCCCAGGCTTCCATCGAGCTTTCCCCCTTTGAATTATTATACGGGGTGTCACCCCCATGGCATATTAGACATAGCTAATGAGATCTGGGAGGAAGAGCCCACCCCAGGGAGGAACATAATCAAACACTTGCTACAGATGCGACCGGATAGCTCAAGTCACCCCTATCATACAGGAACACTTAGACAAAGCACAGGAGGCTCACCAGACCCACTATAACCGATAAGCGAAGGTTCAACTGTTCCAATCCTGAGATTAAATGATGGCAGTGGTACCCATGGCAGAGAGCAAGCTCTGGGCCCAGTGACAGGTGCCCTATGAAATAGCTGAACCCGTGCGGGAGGCAAACTACAAGTCACCTGAGTCACTGGAAAGAAGAGCAGATCTACCATGTCAACCTCCTGAAGCCTTGGCAGGCCCAAGTGGCATGTGTGGTCATCCTGGAGGTCCTGCCTCAGGAAAGCAACACACACAAGCAAGTGAAGATACCCCCCCGACTTAATGCCGGATCAAAAGGCAGAGGCATTCAAGATAGTCAGTCGAAACTGAGATGTGTTCTTGATGAAACCAGGCCGAATGACAGAGGCATATCACCACATCATCATGAACCCTGGGGCCAACGTAATAATAAGGCCCTACAGAATCCCAGGGGCCAAAAGGGAGGAAATCAAGGCTGAGGTGAAGAAAATGTTGGAACTGGGAGTCATTTCAGAATCCCACAGCCAGTGGTCCAGCCCAATTGTGCTGGTGCCTAAACCCGATACAAGATTCTGCAATGACTTTCGCCAACTTAACTAGGCACCCCAGTTTGATGTGTACCCTGTATAGACGAGCTAGTTGACTGATTGGGCAAAGCACGATTCCTGACCATCCTGGATTTGCCCAAAGGATATTGGCAGATTCCCCTAGCCAAGGAAGCAAAAATAAAGACTGCTTTTTCCATACCGGAGAGGTTATTTCAGTACACTGTCCTCCCTTTCTGGCTGCCTGGGGCCCCAGCCACTGGCTACCATCTCATAGACAAGCTGTTGTACCTCCATGTCAGCTATGCTACCGCATACCTGGATGATGTGATCATCCATACCCCAGACTGGGAGTCCCTCCTGGGAAAGGGAGAGGTGGTGTTGAATACCCTGAGACGAGCGGGCCTCCTGGTGAATCCTGCCAAGTGCGCCACAGGACTAGTGGAGGCTAAATACTTCAGGTACATCAGAGGTGTAGAAAAGCCCCAACTAAACAAGCTGGAGGCTATCCAAAATTGGCCATGGCAAAACCAGAAAAAACAGGTCAGAATATTCCTAAGCATAGTAGGGTACTACCGGTAATTCATCCCCCACTTCACCACCAGATCAAGTCCCCTGATGGACCTGATAAAGGCTGGGGCCCTGACATAGTGAGATGGACCCATGCAGCAGAGGACGCCTTCATGAACCTATGGACCACCCTCTGCAGTAAAACCCTGAGCTCATAGCCCCAGACTTTACAAAGGAATTCCTATTGCATACGGACGCCTCCGAGGTAGGATTGGGTGCTGTCGTGTCACATATGGTGGGAGAAGACGAATGCCCAATCCTATACCCCAGCAGAAAGCTTCTTTTGAGGGAACAGAAATATGTAGTGGTAGAGAAGGAGTGCCTTGCTGTCAAATGGACCATGGAAACTCTCCAGTATTACTTGCTAGGCTGGAAATTTACCCTTGTGACCAATCATGCTACCCTCCAGTGGATGCATCAGAACAAGAAGAAAAGGTGACTGGGTGGTTCTTGTCCCTCCAACCATTCCAATTTAGCATACGACACAGGGCCAGAAGTCACTACGGCAACGTGGATGCTGTCACGGGTGCACTGTCTAATGGCCCAACTTGCCCAATCCCATGGCATTGAACGGGGGGAGGGATATGTGACAAGGTCCAGGCACGAAGGCCTGAGGGAAAAGATCCTGCCAGAAGGGTGACTGAACTATGTATTTGACTTGGCACTGCCACCTCCGGAGGGGCTAAAGCCACAGAGAAAGAGGTGAGGGCCTAGCAGGGGAACAGAGACCAGAGGGGAACGGCCATTTTGGGAAACACTGTTACCTTCACCAACCTCTTGAGAGGAAAAATTCTGATGGATAAAGGTATATCCTAGCCTGCTACTAGAGGGAAGTGCTGGACCCACTGTGGCAGAGAAGGAGCTCTGCCACACTTTATTCAAAATTTTATTGACTTTCTGTGGTGGAAAAAGTAAGATTGTTATTACTGCCTGCCCTTCAGAATCAGCACACCTTTGAGAAAATGAAATACACTATTTAGTTCCAATAGCATAGCCATCTGTCCAACCCCAATGAAGGCAACATATATATAGCTGAGGGAAGAATTTGAGGATATTGGGGACTAGTTTATCTGAAGGCAGCATTTGATATGCAGAATCTATTCCTACAGTTGATGCAAGAGTTGGAAAGCATATAACTTGACATTCAGATACCAGGTTGAGTGCAGAGCTGTCAGTTTTCTTGTAAACTGAGAAAATTTTAAGGGAATTATTAAACAATAAAATTGGAAACCCACAAAGCCATTTTTATACCTGTAAAGTTACTTTTCAGAGTAAAGCTGTAGGTAACAGTATCTGAGGGGGTTATGCTGGAAAGGGTATAATATGTGCAATATACTATATCTTTTTTTCATGCTCGTTACTTTGTTTTCTGGTTTTCTGTTTTGTTCAGCTTTAAAAAAGTACATAATTGTCATTTTGAGCATTTGTATTAGCCAAGTTTTAAATGAATTCATTTTATGAGAGTGCTTAAAGGACCTAGAAAATTACTTTAAGTATTAAACCACTTTCCTTCCCTTTTCCAGTCAGATACATCAAAAACAGATTAAAATTTTACATCTCCCCCCCTTTTTTTCCCCTAAATCACCTTTGGTCTAAAAACTAGCCTGAGAATATTGCACTCAATTTTTTGGAAAGTTATCTTGAGCCAATTTCAGGCAGTTTTGGTTGGGGGGAGGGAGCCTTTTTCAGTAGGATAGCATCAGACCAGAATCCGTCTTTGTAATTGTTTACACCAAATGTAAGGAGGAAGTTTGTTCTGTTCTTGATCTCACTCCTTCTCAACACACGCATTTAGTTGAACTAAAACATGTAAAATGTAGATAATTCCATAAAATATAGTCATCAGGAATATGGCATCTTGATTTTAACCACAATTATTTCTCTGCAGGGTGGTACAGAATCAAGTCCATATGGAGGCTGAATCTCCTGTTTCCCATGGAGTCACTGCCAAGGTCAGAGTTGAGCATCACAACAGAATATGAGTTTGTACTGTGCACTTCATGGTACATTACCTTAAGATAAAAAAGTTTAGTTGGCTCCATTATAGTAGTGCTTTAATAAAGATGAGAGTATCACAAGACCAAGAATTTAGATCAGCAGTATTTCTCTCACAAGTGTTAATTTTATTATCTCATTAAAGAGAAAGTTAGAGGAGCAGTATATTTTCATTAAGTACTTTGACCTGTGCCCCAGGTCTACAGAATCACTTTAATTTAGCATGAAGCTCCAAGCTAATTCATTCTAGCCTAGTGTTTTGGCAACATGCACCTGTAGAAATTAATTATTCTATAGTGATGTGATAACTTCCCCCCTGGCATTTTTCATCCTCAAAGTGTGAAATTGAAAAAAAACACTTAATTCAAGTTTGGGAGCATAATGGTGAATTTTTAAAATTAATGGTTCCAGAAAGAAAACTGGGCTAGCTGGTTTCTGTATGGGTTGTTAAGATCAAAAGTTTGAAGAAGTGTTGAATGATCCAAGCCTGCATTGATTGTGGAGCCATGAATATAAAAAACTACATTAAAAAAGGTAAAAACTCCCTTGATGTTTGAACTTGCTTGCAATTTTGATTTTTAGACTCCCCAACAGCACTGTGGGTTGGCGGGCAGTGGGAGGGACTTCTTCCGTTAATATAATCTTCAAGTAGTGTACCTATGGGTGCATGACTTTAGGTATGCATGTGACCATGTGCCTTTGATTGGAGATTTTTGTTAACAGTGCTCATGCTGCCTGCACATGTGCCCTACACAACTGCATGCCCAAGGATATATAAGGCTGCTCGGGCAACCCCTCCACATCCCCCAGTTCCTTCTGATCACTTCAGCTTGAGATGGAACATTTAGCATGCCTGCTTCTATCATTCAAAATTTAGCTTCCAACTTTAAGTTTAGTTAGTGCAGTTATTTTTTTTATTTATATTTTTTATACTTTTCATTTTGTGTGAGGGGCTTGTTTTATATCTCTTTCCTCTGAGGGATTCCCTCTTGAGATCCCTCTCATCTGTCGGTTATGCCAGGATCTCCAAAATTCAAGCATTGCCTCACCTACTGGGAGTTTATCCCAGTAAGTGACAGACATTCCCAGTATATTCGCTGTTTGGGGGATATGCATAGCCCTCAAAAGTGAACCATCTACTCAGCATTTAAAAGCAGAGCTAGGAAGAATCAGGACATAAGACTCAAGCTCCTAATAATGGAGTGGTCCCTTTGTCCTACTCTGATTCAGGCCAAGAGCCCCCACTCCCTGTATACCAGCCTCCAAGTGAACATAATATCCCATCAGCATCCACACTGCATTCACCCAAGCCTTCATGGGAGAATTCATCGGGTGATGTGGAGAAGACTCATAAGAAGAGTAATTCTCCTCTAAAGGAGTCTACTTAAAAAAAAGCCTTGGTCTTCTTGAGATAAGAATATGCTGAAGACCACAGATCCTGGTCTGGGCACCAGTGAGGCTTCAGTCTCAGTTGGTACTGGTTCTGAATCTAGGGCTCTGAGCTCTTCTAAGGGTCATGGTACCAGATATGCCTCAGTACTGAAGAGGTGATATTCCACAAGCATGATCATGTTGCCAAAGATGCTACCTCTAAGAAGGTGGCACTTACAGTCCCCTCACTATATATGGTACTATACAAGTAACAATCTCCCTCGGAACCACTGAGGAAACAGTCATCTCATGCTGTCTTGGTTCCCGACAAGCAGTCATCTTTGGTACCAGTGACCTCCACCAGATGGGACCCACCAAAACAGACTACACCCTCAGTACCAACTGCAGAACCTTGCTCTGTGTCAGCTTAAATCCACTTGTTTGTCTCAGAGAAGCCAGAGTCTCCTCTTTTAATGGGTTACTGAACATCTTTCAGTTTCGAGATGGAGACGGTCACAGAGATTGGATCTTTCCCTAGTATGGTTGATTGTCAAGCACCCTCTCAGTTTGGCAGGGCTCCTCCTTTAAATGATGAGGGGTTCTCTTTGGATTCCCAAGTCTCAGTACAGAGTTCGCCTACTTACCAAAAGGGGGATATCCTCCCTGGCACTTTCATGGAAAGAGAGTAGATGCAAATGAGACAAACTTGTGCCTCTTCTTATTGGTTTGACCAACACTGGATGCCACCTCCTATGCTGCATGGACCCCATTAGTGGTCATGGTGACCTGGGAGGTTCTGAGGGTTTCTTTGTCACCATCACCAAGAGGAAGTGCAAACTATTATGCTCGAGCAAGGTGTTGGGCCTCCATTCACTCAAGGGGCCTTCTTTGTATATGTTTCATCCAACACTTTTGGTCCTCAGATTGGTAAACAAGATCAAGCAAGACAAAGCCAAGATCACATTATTTGTTCCAACATGGCCCAGACATGTCTGGTACCATTACCTGAATTGCTTTGCTGTCTCCACTGGTGACTTTTCCATCCATTCCCCACCTGTTCTGTCGGGGCTCCGGTCAGACTCTCCATCCCAGCTTGGGAGTTCTTCGTCTCAACATTGCTTGATGTTTCTCAGGAATAGAATCTTCGTGTTCTGTAAAGGTACCACAGGTGCTATTAAACAGAAGGATAATGTCTACACAAAGTACTTACCTTCAGAAATGGAAAGGATTTCAATATTGGTGTATCTGACGACAGTTTTCACCCATTAATTCTTCCCTTTCTGCTAATCTTCACTATCTGTTGATATTAAAAAAGTCAAGATTATCCATGAGTTCCATCAGGGTTCACTCGGAGGCTGTAATGGCCTTCCATTCCTCTGTTGAGGGATTCTCAGTGTCTGGTCATCCTATGACAATGGGTTTCATTAAGGGACTAAGAAATCTTTTTTCTCAGATTAGGTAGCCCACTCCAGTATAGAGATCTAAACTGTACTTGATTGTCTTATGAAACCTCCTCTGAGCCAACGGCCACTTGTTCCCTTCTTCACCTATCCATGAAAGTGACCTTCTTGGGGCCATCACTTCCACCCAAAGAGTCAGAGAACTGAGAACTTTAATGGCAGTTACTCCTTTTACATTGTTCTTCAAGGACAAAGTTTGAGTATGACCACATCCTAAGTTCCTTCCTAAAGTGACTTCTGAATTTCACATCAAACAAGTCATCCATCTCCCAGTTTTTTTCCTGAAGCCACACCAGTTTAAAGAAGATGCTGCCTTCCACACTTTGCACATTAGGAGGGTGTTAGCCTTTTATCAGGATGGAACCAAACCATGTAGAAAGTCTCCCAGACTATTTGTTTTGATTGCGGACAGATCCAAGATGTCCACAGTCTCCACCAGAGTTTCTGGAGGTGGATCTCAGCATGTATCCTCATATTCAGCCTCCTTCTAGGGTGTTAGCTCATTGTACAAAATCTCCATCTACGTCTACACTATGGTGTTACTTAAACAAGTTCCTGTTCTTGAGATTTGTAAGGTTGCGGCCTGGACTTTGACACATACCTTTTCCAAACATTATATGGTGGTTCATACTTCTAGACCAGATGCTGCCATGAGCAATACAGTTTTGTCTTCAGTATTAGACTCCGCACTGCAGCACCACCCTCCTGATGAGAGTACTGCTTAGAAATTAGCTGAAGTGGAGCACCCATAGGGACGCTAATTAAAAGAGGAGAGGTTACTCATCTTGTGCAGTAATTGGAGTTCTTTGAGCTGTGTGTTCTTATGGGTGCTCCACTAACAACCCTCCTTCCCCTCTGCTTTGGAGTTTTCTTTGTAGGACTTTGCAGTAGAGAAGGAACTAAGGGCGGTTCACCTGCAGAGACTTGTATATCCTCATTATGGGTCATGCGGATGTGTAGGATGCACGCATGGGCCAAACGGGCACTGCTACCAAAAATCTCCCATCAAAGATGCGTGGGGCACATGTTCACCTGAAGTGGAGCACCCACAGGGGGACACATCTCAAAGAACTCTATTTATTGTACAAGGTGACTAACCTCCCCTTCCTAAATACATGAGAACTATTATGCATGATCAGAAAAACACATGATGCTAAAAGGTTGGATTGTCTTAAATGGAGTTACTAGATGGTCAGGCCAGGGGGTTCAAACAACCTTTCAAACTTTTTGGAGAAAATTGGATGGGGTGTATGAAAGGTGAGGAGATAAAAAATTGGGAATAAGAGAGCCAGGAATATCATCTCAATCCCTTACTGGGTTGAAGATATCTGTTAATTCCTAAAACAGATTTCTAATTAATTCATGGGTGTTAGTAAGTTGTATTAAGAGCATCTTTAATTTAATCTTTTACAAAGCATTTTAATATAACAATGTTTTTATTGGGCAGTTTTGGTAATGCTTTTTTTTCATTGTTTCCTGTAATGTATGATTTTAGTTTTGTAAGTAATATTAAAGAAATGCTATAATTTTCATTGCAATTTATTTATTATCTTTTGAGTGCATCTAGACTAGGAATGTTACTGAAGAGAAAACCACACTATTATCTAAAGCCATGAAACGTAGAATTAACTGTAAAACAAAATGAAACTAAACAAATAATACTGTACACAAACATTTTATTGATTTTGTGTTTATATACAAATGTTAAACAGTATAGTAAAACAAACCAAATAAGGAATGCAGAGCACTGAAGAAGGCATTTAACCAACATTTTGCTTATAGACTCATTCAGTTTTTGTTCAGTGACTTTGACTTATTGTTCAGTGAATGTCTTTAGGTAAGGAGTATGGCAAAATAAATAAGATTTTTCTTCAGTTCTTTTTCGACGTAAATGCAGACGTATTTTCCAAGAAGATATACGTGCATGCCAGAGCTGGAGACTTTTGTCTAGCAATACCTGTAGCAGGACAGTGCTTGCACCACATGCCTGTAGTCCCCCCCCTCACTATATAAGGCGGTGCTGCCCTGACCCCCCTCAGTTCCTTCTCACTGTTGGCTGGAGTCAGAGCTCTCTGTGTTTGTTGCTTCACAACCTTGCAATTTATCTTCTTAGCCTAGTTTTTTGTACATAGTTAATAATTAGTGGTACAGACGCGGTATCGAGGTCTATACCATATAGCAGCGTTTCTCAATTAAATTTCCCCGCAGAACCCTTTAGGCTCCGCGGGGAAATTACACTCATACTCGATACCCTCCGCCGAAAAATCCAGGACATCTTCACTTTTTTGGTGGCGCGGAGAACAGCTGCTCTCGGCAGCACAATGTCACTTTCGAATTGAGAAACACTGCTATATAGACTATAGTATAGTGTTGGTAGCAGTGCTCTCCAGTGATGCCCTTGCCAGGGTGCAAACATTGCACTTTGTGTGGAGTGGCAATTCCCAACAGTGACCCCCACACATGATGCTTGCTATGTCTTCACAAGCCCACCTTAAAGAGCACTGTTTGATCTGTATGTTATTCAAAAAAAGGATTCAGGTGGCACAGACCTTTGCCTTAAGCAGCACCTGCTTGAACACGAGATGAGGCCTGACCTGGTACTGAGGCCTTCCTCAGGCCACAGATGGCTCTCAGACTCAGAAAGTGCTGCTGCCTTCCATTCTGGGGCAAGGGGCCTCTCCAAAGAGGTGCAGGAGTCATTCTCCACCATCGGCACCAAAGAAGAGATCGCATAAGACCGATTGAGATTGCTCCAACTCCCAGAGCCACTCTTCTGGTGCCAGCTCTGGTGCATGGGATGGCCTGTGTGCCTCTGACCCTACCTTGGTACAGGGTAGGGAGGGCAGAGACCCAATACCATCCACTTTGGTTCTGGCCTCAGAGTGTCTGTTGAGTCTGGTGCCAACAGGAACAATGCCAATAGTGACAGTGTCAGTGACATCAGTATACCAGGCTATGGTGAACCTCCTCTGCCTTTTGGTCCCATCCTCACCGCTAATCCGAGTCTTCGTGAGACTGCTGCCTGCAATGGCCCCCAGTTAGACCATGCAGCCAAACTTTTGGGCCCTTTGGCACCTCACAAGAAAACACCCCTCTCATGGTTTAGTATGGACGCAGTATCGGAGATGGTACAAGGTTCTTCAGTACTGGGCCTTACATTTGCACAACACAATCGATGCCTCAGATGATTCCGTGGAGGTTGCCACCAGCCTCGACGTCGAGGCATGTGGGTACTCTTTTACCGCTGTTTATATCAGGACCGACCTTGTCTTCAGCACCAGTGGTGCTGACTAGCTTGGGATGTCAATTCTGACCTTGTTCTGGGCCACAGATGAGTCCGACTGCCTGTTGGCTCCCTCTGGAATTGCTCCTCTCATGTCTCCGAGGACATCTCAGGACTTCTCTGCTTCAGTGTCGGGATCATTGTCCTCCCATTCTACTTCACCAGAGGGAAGTCCGAAGGCCACTGGTAGACCAATACAGCTACCAGGAATGGCATGCACCCTAAGGCCAGGATGGAGGCCCCTGGCACAGCACCGACTGGCCACCAGTGCCTCACCCATACTAGTGGCCTCCTTGAGCTCAGTGGGAAACTTCTTGCTCTCAGAGGTCTCATTTGTCATTCAAGTCAAAAGCAAGATCTCCTGCTTGCGTGGCATTGGTGGATGCAAATCAGCTGCAATCCAGATGCCTGCATTTCCCCTTCCTGTGGAGCTGCCGAATTTCCCCATGCAGAGACGCAGTACCGTCAGTGGTCAAACACTTGGAGAAGCGCTATTTTGTACCTGTACAGAGAGGGATTCTGTTCCTGTCTGATCCCGAATTCCCTGGCAGTCATGGCAGTGAATGACAGAGTGCAGTAGGGCAGGTTCAAGTCCTTCCCCAAGGACAAAGACTTAAAGCGCTTGGATCTTTTGGGCTGAAAGATACACACCTCCTCTTTGGTATAGATGAGGATCACAAACCAACAAGCTTTGCTGGCCAAATATGACTTCCTCAGCAGTGGCCAAATTTGAGGAGCAGTTGCTCAAAGCTTCCTGGGATGGATTTCGGGCGTTTGTTGCAGAAGGCTGCTTGGTGGCTAAAACATTTCTGCAATCTCCCTTAATGGGGCAGACACCTCAGCCAGGGTGATTACATTTACTATGAGGAGGGCTTCCTGGTTCCAGAACTCAGGGATTGTGCTGGATGTCTAACAAGCGATTGAGGTCTTGCAGTTCAATGGCTGAACCTTTTTTTTAGACAAGACTGATGAAACTTCATTCCTTTAAGGATTCGAGGGCTACCTTAGGGTCTCTGGGGGTGTACATGCCTCCATGCAGAGATGCCACTGGTGCATAGCAACAACCACCATATAGCCTGAACATCCTTTTGTTCAGCCTTCCTCCTGAGACAGCAAGACTACCCCAGAAGAGGGATAGGTCTTACAAGAGGAAGCATTCAAGCTTGGGGCTTGACTGCTCTGTGCACCCTCCCTTTGTTCCTGCTAAAGCACCCATTTTGAATCATTAGTCCAGAGCACTGTTCCAGTTGTTCTTCTTCCTCCCTGATCATTTCCCCATTCCTTTGGGGATAGGCTGCCCCACTTTTACAGTGCCTGGATCTCGATTACGTCTGACAGGTGGGTCTTAGACGCTGTCAGATTGGGTTACCCCATCCAGTTCCACTCTACACCCTCTCCCCACACCCTTCCCCATCCCTCTTCAGGGACCACTCTCACAAGACACTGCTCTTCGAACTAGCTCTGCTAGCGTTGGGAGCAGTGTAGGAGGTTCCATGAGAATATCGGAGTTGTGGGTTCTACTCCTGGTATTTCCTAATACCGAAATCCAAGGGTGTGATGAGGCCCATCTTCAACCTCTGTGGACTCAACAAATTAATCAAATATGTGAGGTTTTTATCAACTATACTCCCTCCTTTGTCTCAGAACAACAGGTCTGCTGCTCTGGACCTTCAAGATGCTTACTTCCATGTGGCCATTCTGTTAAGTCACATGAAGTTTCTTCACTTCATGGTAAGAGATCGCTTTTCTCAGTACATGGTTCTCCTGTTTTGACTCTCTTCTGCCCCTTGAGTCTTCACCAAATGCATAGCAGTGGTCATGGTGTACCTCAGGAGGCAGGGAAATCTGTAACTTCCCTTACCTCAGCGACTGGTTTCTGCAGAGCAGCTCCAGAGATTTGGTTCTTGCCCACGTCGACACCATGCTACGTTTACTCTTCCATTTGGGACTCATTCTAAACACCGCTCAGCAAATAGAGTTCATTGGGCCCTGTTAGATTCAAGGAAGTCGAGAGTGCCAACCAACCACTTCCAGGTATTCGACAGCTGTGCCTCATTTTGCAATCACAACCATCCTTGACAATCTGCATGTGTCTGAGCCTGTTGGGCCACATGTCCGCATGCACCCAGGTGGTCCAACTCACCAGGTTGCATCCTCGCCCTCTTCAGATGTGGCTCAGGATGGTTTATGGCCCTGCCCTGCATTCTCTCGACAGGTTGATTCACCTTCCTCCATCAGTCCTGGAGTCCCTGCACTGGTGGGAGTCCCCACACAATGTGTGCCAAGGAGTCCCCTTCACTAGGCCCTCTCCGACCAAGTCAGTAATTACCAATGCGTCCTTTCTGGGTTGAGGAGTATATATTGGCTTGTTGAGGATGCAGGTCCTGTGGTCGAAATGGGACGCCTCCCTCAATTCATCAAAGTGCTGGAGCTTCAGGGCATCTACAACGTGTGCCATACTTTCCGGGATCATATCAAGTATTCAGTGGCTCAGATACTCACCGACAATACCATCGTGATGTACTAAGTAAGGGGGAGCTCACTCCAGGTCCCTCTGCCGTGACTCTACAGTGGCAGTTCTGTATCTAAGAGGACATCACCCCAATAGCTGTCCACTTACTGAGCGTCCAGAATCATCTCGCGGATCATCTCAGCAGGGTTTTTTTCCTGAGCCACAAATGGTCCCTGAAGGCGGAAGTTTTTGCAACGTGGGGCATCCCCGTGATTGACCTCTTTGCGACAAGAGAAAACAAGAAGTGTCGCCTATTCTGCTCTTAGGAGGGGCTTAGCCTGGGCTGTCTCTCCAAGGCTTTCTACTGCAGTGGGCAGTCAACTCTACTGTACATACTCCTTCTTATCCTGATCATTACCCAGGTCATCATCAAGCCAGGCTCATCCTGATTGCCTTGCTGTGATTGAGGAAGTGCTGGTTCTTGGACCTCCTTACTCTATCAGTTCAGCCTCCCATACTGCTTCCTCCCTTTCCTGTTCTCCTCACACAGGACCACTGCTACCCACTGCATCCGGAGATCAGCTCCCTGCGCCTTACAGTGTGGCTGCTGCATGGCTGAAGGAGGAGAAGGAGCATTGTTCGGAGGCTATCCAACAGGTCCTACTTAGCAGTAGGAAGCATTCCACCAGAACAACCTCCTTGGTGAAGCAGAAGAGGTTTTCCGTATGATCCTTGGCCCAGGGGACTCCTCTGGTGGAGACTTCTATCCAGGACATCTTGGAGTACCTGCTACACCTTCAAGAATCAGGCCCAACACTCAGGTCTCTGAGAATGCACTTGGCAGTAATATCGGCATTCTGTCCACCTATCCAAGGGAAATTAGTTTTCTCCAACACCATGGTGAGGAGATTTCTGAAAGGACTTCTCCGCCTTCATCCTCCAGTTCAAGAACTGGTTCCCTTGCGGGACCTGAACATGGTTTTAGCAGCTCTAATGGGGCCTCCATTTGAGCCCCTTGCTTCCTGTCTGCTGCCCCTTCTGTCTCAGAAAACTGCATTCTTGATGGTCATTACCTCTGTCAGGAGGGTGTGTGAGTTGCAGGCCCTGATGGCTGGGCCTCCTTACATGCAGCTCTCCAGGAACAAGGTTAGGATCCGACCACACCCAAAGTTTGTATCCAAGGTTCTCTCTCAGTTTCATTAGAACAAAGTGGTGTATTTGCCTGTTTTTCCCCCTAAACCGCATTCCTCTCCAGAGGAACAATGCATCCATACAATAGATGCTGTCTAGCCTTTTACCTGAAGAGGACCGAACAGTTTTGTGCTTCACCTCGCCTGTTTGTATCCTACATGGACCACATGAAAGAACAGGCAGTCTCTGCGCAGACCATCTCTAGATGGATAACACCTTGCATCAGGACTGTGTGAGATAGCGTTGACTGCACCTCCTTAGCAGATACGGGCACATTCAATGAGAGCACATGCAATGTCAGTGGCATTCTTTAATGGCGTTTCCGTATTGGACATTTGTAGAGTGGCCACATGGTCATCCATACATACATTTATGGACAGTTATGCAATCTCTGCTTCTTCCAGAATGGTGCTAACGTCGGAAGAGCGGAACTGTGATTCTTACTGAAGTAGACTCTGAGCCCTGTCTCCAGATGAGGGTATTGCTCACTAGTCACCCCTGGATGTTCGGTACAAAGGAACTGAGGGATATTGGGGTGGCACCACCTCATATAACCAGGGGAGGGGCTACAGACGTGAAGCGTTAGTGCTGCCCCTCTATGGGTACTGCTGGCCAAAAATCTCTGGCTCCAGCACATGGGACATGCACACACCTACTTGGAGTATACGTCTGCATCACATCTTGAGAACCAGAGTTACAGTAAGTAGTCTTTTCTTCTGAATTCTTGCCATTGTGCCATAACATGCTATACATTATATAATGTGATATCTAGGTAAAATTGTGCTACTTAAGGATGCAACAGTATAATTCTGGGTGCTCTTGCATTTATTGGTTGTCAGCTCATTGACAATTTCAGGAGGAAAGCGTGTAGGTTGCTTTAGTGGCAACTTAAAATAATTCCTTGATATTAAATTACCCCAAATTGACAGTAAGGTTATGTTTACACATAAAACATATGGTGGCACAGCCGTCATGGGCGGCGGACCTGGAGCACCCAGCTGCTGCTCCGTGTCCCCCTGCAGTGGCTAGGAACTGAATTTTTACCTGAGTATCAGGACAAATGGCGTCCCGATCATACATCGTTCAGGACACGGGACATAGGGTTAAATATTGGGACAGTCCTGATTTTATTGGGACATCTGGTCACCCTAAGTACCGTCTATACTAGGGGTTATGTCAGTATAGTTACATCTCTCAGGGGTGTGTATTTTTTCACATCCCTGAGAGACATATCTGTACCGATATAAGCTCCTAGAGTAGACCAGCCCTAAGTGGTCTTAGTAAAAAACCAACATCTATATATTTGATGATCTAAAGCCGTGTTGAAACAGATGCATCTAAAAGCACAAAAGAGGAAGATAATGAAGCTTTTGTTATTTCAGGTGCCTGAAAATATATTTGGATATTTATTTGGGTAGAGTTTTAAAGGAGGTTTTCTTTTTTCATAAGTAGATTTGGTAACATAATGAGGATTATGAATTTTTTAACGTTGTTAATGTCTTGAAGTATATGATCTAGGAGTTATATGATTAGATTTGAAGTGCTTGTTTAAAAATGAATATTTAATATTATTTGTTTTTTTAAAAAAATCTATTATTAATCTGTTATTTCCTCTCCTACCTCCCCTAAATAAAGGATTGACTGCTATTTTAATCTCCCTGATGGGCTAATTTCTATGAAGTACCTGTTACTTTAAAACATTGTGTTTGACTATTTTAGAATTGTTCATTTTAAATAAAATGTATTTAAATTCTCTCCTTTAAAAGCAAATAAATAAAAATAAGAAACCAGATGAGAGAAATCCTCACTGTTTTTTGCCATTGACTTCAGTGGAGTCAGGCTATTATCACTTAAGGTTTTATTGTTTGCCACAAATTGTAACTAACATCCAGATTAGACTGAACTGAAAAACCAGGTCTTTACAAATATTGCTGTGATATCATAGCTAAGAATTTGAAATAAATGAATTGTTTGTTTTCATTTAGAGATCTGTTTGGGAGTGGTTCATCCTCCATCGTAGGCTAGGGCAGCCCCAAACTACTTTAGTTTCTGTCCCTGTTGCAGTGGCCTGTAGGGACCTTTGCACTGGTATAGAATTGCCAGGATGTAGGAACACTGCAGTCACTCCCCCATCCACCTAGAATAACTCCTGCACCAGAGCCTCCTACATGGGGGTTATGGGTTTAAAGTTGGCTCTCTGGCTCCTGAGGGGGCCTACTGTGCACGGGTATTCCCTGTGGAGAGGGGCAAGGGAAGCCCTTTATGGCTCTTATGCACTAGTTGAACTGGCACAAAGGGGCCACAAGCCAGGAGTGAATTCCCATGTTCAGTGGCATATATTGCGTATTATTTTCACTTTAATGCAGTTTTTCAAGCACTTATGGTAATTATTTAGACCCTCATTCAGCAAGGCACTTAAGCATGTGCTGAGCTTTAATCACATGAGTCGCTCCATTGACTATATTTGAACTATTGGCATGCCTGTAGTTAGACGTATTCTTAAGTGTCTTACTGTGAACAGTGGTTGTTAACATAAACATTGTTCTCAGTGCTGTACAAACATTGGAAAGACATGATGTTGGATCCATATATGGTTTGGCAGCTAGGTCCTGCAAACTCTTACTACCAGGTTTAGTCCCATTGAAGTAAAAGGCTTAGGAAAGGAAAGCCCAGTACTGATTAGGAAGTAACTGCTCCATAGCCCTTAGAATCAATGGGTGCCTTTCCATTGACTTCAGTGGGCTTTGAATCAGAATCTAAATGTTTGCAGAATAAGGGCCTAAGTTAGTCATAGGTAATACACTTCAACTATACATAATATATTGAGAGGGAAAACTATTACTTATGTTTGTCATAGTCCAAGAAACAGAATGTTAAACATAAGCTGTACAAACTAAGTCTATAAAGATAACTTGTAGTTCAGGAAGAGAGGGAGTTTAATTTCTTAAATATAAATTTTGGAAAACGAGACAGAATTGATTGCCTCAGTGTGTCTATATATTATTTGGTGCTTTTTTCTAATTTTTTTCATTCTTTCTTTTTCTTTCTTTATCATGGTGTATATGGCTTCCATTTTAATCACTGTCTCTGCAGAACTTACTTTTAAAATAAGACTTTTTTTGTGATTGGCAAAGAAAGTAATACCCTTTTCTTATCTACTGTTTAATTTTTCTTTAGATTTAACCCTTTCATTGTACAAGGTGAACATTTTCTAAATACCTGATATCAGTTTTTAATCTCATCAGGTGATACAAGCTACTTTCTTATCAGCTCTGAAGATGTTGGATGTTGGAAAATGGCCAATATTTGCTCTCTGCTCTCAGGAAGAATTGAAGTTAATTCGTCAAGCCTGTGTATTTGGCAGTGCTGGTAATGAAGTGTTGTATGCAACTGAAAACAATGAGGTAATTATCAGAGAAAGTGTATATTAGTGGAATATCATTTGATAAATATTTAAATCATTATTAATTCAGGGTAGATTAGCAGGGAAACCAGAATTATGACAACAGACCCAGGAGAAGTACCATACATTAATTATTGAATAAAGAAAGTTGAGGACTGAATAATTTAATTTAATTTAAGTAGTAAATGTTACAATAAAGAACTTGCTACATTAACAATAACATTTTATAACAGGTGTTTGTGCTTGGCACCAACTGCAGTGGCTGTTTGGGAACAGGTGACGTTCAGAGCACTATTGAACCACGGAGATTAGATACTTTATGTGGCAAAAAAATAGCCTGCCTGAGCTATGGAAGTGGTCCCCATGTTGTTGTTGCTACTGCAGGTAATATATAATGAGGATATTATATTTTTAAAGTGTGTGCCAGCTTCAGTTGGCCCAATTATTTGCAGGAGACCTGAGTTCTGAGAGTGAAATCGACAATCCTGCTTCTTAGACTGATATTAGTATTAGTAGTATTAGTGAAAACACAGGGTATATAATCTGTGGAAGGATTAATAATTATGCCGTAGTTCAGATCCCAATAGATAGTTGATGAAGTGGTATATCAAACATTTGTTTAACTTCCTGATAGGATGCGATGGCTCCTAACACACTTTACAATATACTTTTCAAGGATACAAAGTGGAGATGGTATATTTCAATAATAATAATAATAATAATTAATATCAACAATATTTAACACTACATAGTGCTTTTCATCTGGGGAACTCAAAGTACTTTTCAAAGAACAGGAACTACCATTATTCCTGTTTTACAGATGAGAAAACCAAGGCATGGATACAGTTTACTTGACCAGGGCCAGAAGTGGCAGAGCTAGGAATAGAACTCAGATTTTTTCTGATTCCCATTTCTATGTCATCTCTTCTGGGCCACATTATCACTTTATTTTAGTGTGATTCTCTTGGTATTACCCATTGAGACATTTATAGAACACTGGGGGAAGAATAGCATTCTTGTGTACGTGGGACTAGTAGCCTAGAGGGACATATAAGTACTTAGAAAGGAAGAGTGCACCATTGTTGAACTTGACTTTTCATTTTCTGTCATCTTGTGATGCATAGTCATTAGATAAGTAGATGTTTTAAAGTTGATTTTTCACACTTTTATTATAGAAGGAGAAGTGTACACATGGGGCCATAATGCTTATAGTCAACTGGGCAATGGTACAACAAATCATGGTTTAGTTCCCTGTCAAGTCTCTACCAACTTGGTAAACAAGAAAGTAACTGAAGTCGCCTGTGGCTCTCACCATTCCATGGTGTTAACATCTGATGGAGAGGTGAGAATAGTTAGCATAAATCTGCATAAACCATGTTTTCTTTTGTATGGAATTTATATAGGATACTGGAAACAGAAAAACATACAGTGCTTAGTAAAATGGCACCCTGGCCTGGCTGTTCTAGTTGCTGCTGTGATATAAATATTTAATAGTAATGGGAAGATCTGAGGTCTATCAGTGTCTGTCTACCTACAATTGCAGGAAGTTGCTTATGTGGGATATCTGATTCTAATGAAATAACAGCACTTAGTATTGCAGACACTGGCTAAAAATCCCTATGACCACTCCCGCTATGTCCTGCTGTGAAAAATTTCTTCACACTGTTAAATTTGGTAATAAATTAAATCCCGTGCATATGTGAAAGGATCACCATAGTTAAATATCTAAACCCACTGAAGTACAAAGTATTGTTCTATTACACTCTGAGATACTATTACTGTCCAATCATTTGTCCTATTTTGTTTTCTTCCGCTAACTCTGTAGACAAAGGATCACAAGTATACCCCATGGGGTGCATAATATTTGATATTACTGAAGGATTTCTTGTTTTTTTTAACTAGTGGAGCATTAGAAATTAGAGTTGGCAGGGGTGACAGATTTCTGGAAGAAAATAAAAAAGGAAACAAACACTTCTGTGTCTTTCCTAGGTGTACAATAAGTGACTGCTGCAGTCCTGTAATCCACATGTTTCTATTGTTTAGAATGTATTTTTTAATATGTGCAGTTTATGTAACCTTCTATATCTCTTGAGCATCTGGTTAAAATAGTATGTTACAGTCTTATTCTGTTAATAATTCCTCTGTAACAGGTGTATGCATGGGGTTATAATAATTCAGGACAGGTTGGATCTGGTTCAACAGCTAATCAGCCAATTCCTCGAAGAGTTACCGGCTGCCTACAAAATAAGATAGCTGTTAATATAGCTTGTGGACAGATGTGCTCAATGGCTGTAGTAGAAAATGGGGAGGTAAGAATGTTCTTAAAGTTTTTAAAGTTAATTTTTCTGACTGGATTTTATTTTATTCAGTATTATAGGCTACACATTGTTGATAGCATCTACCTTTGCAAGCACTGTCACAGTTAAAACTGCTGGAGAAAGTAATATTAATCTGTAACTTCCATAATCTGTTAACCTGTACCGTTATAAGAAAGTTTTCATCAGAAATTGTCTTACTTGTTCCCACTGTCCCCACCACATATATAAACATATCATCTGAGAGATACTTTACCCAAATTAGCTAAAATTACCCTTTTCAGAACAAATCTGTGCAGTAAACGGAAAAGAATTCATTTAAAATTAATTAATTCAGTTCTTTTAAGAATAAAAATTTGAACCCAACATTCGTTTTGAGACTATAACCCAGTGGTTCCCAACTATTTTACACACACACACACACACACACACACCCACCCACCCACCCCCCCCTTACCTGGCACCACAACCCTAATCCTAGTGTGCGGGGGAGGCCATAGCGATGCGGGGGTTGGAGAGCAGCCCTGCAGTGGTGCATGGGGTTGGGCCTGTCTCTCCACTCCTGGCACATGGGGTCTCAGAACCACTCAGGTTTTGTCTGGCCATCTATCCATCATGACTGAAGGGTGGCTGGGCCTAATTCGAGAGAGCGATACTGCAACCCATATGCCTGGGTGCAACCCCTGGAGCTGCCTAGGGAAACCGACTGACTTATAGCTTGGACAGGTTTATTTCCTGGATGGCATTTCTGCTATTACCTTTCATAACTTCCCATTTCAACTATTCAGATAATAAACATTCTGCTAGTTAGCCAGCATACACCATTCAGAACTTGTATATAGTATTTGATAACCATCCAACATAATTTCTCTCTTTAGAACCTGTGGGGATAAGCTTTCATATGACTCTTCTTTCCTCTGATGTCCCCAAACCTTTGGGTGTACACTTGAGACCTAATCCTCCTATTTATACCTCCCATTCGATTTCTAGAGTGTGTATGGTGTCCCTTCGTCCCTCAAGTGGTTGGTTGTCCACTGATGGGTAGAGGTTCTCCCCACCTGCAAGTGTTACAAGCAGCAATTCTTTGGACCATGGGGAGAAATACATCAGGAATAGCTTCTTGGGAAGCAGCTCTCAATCATGTGCTGCTTTTAACAGCAGAAGAATTAGGCAAGTGAGATTTTTCAAATCTCTGCCATTGCCAGATTCTTTTCTCTGCCCCACATCCCCATAGGTTGCCCCCTGAGGACTCCAGTGGCCTAATGTCCACTTCTCTGGAGGAAGGAGGAGGAGCATTAATCACCATCACCCTACTGGGGTGGTCTTTTGTTCCCCACATACTGAGTCAAGTGAACAGAATTCTTTCTCCCACCTGACTCAGGGTCCATAACATTTTTACAGATCATCAGGCAGTCAATGACTGTGAGGAAAAAGTCTCCCCTCCTTCCTGGCAACTGTCTTACACTCTGATTGGGCATTTCCCACCGGAGAGTGGATGTCATAGTTTTGGCAGTGCACTACTGCTGCCATCACATCAGTGTTCCTATTTTTGGCTGAAAATACTGCCATCACCATCCTCTGTACTGCCCCGGAGTTCCTGGTGAGGTTCAGAGAGCTTATTTCCCTGATCTAGGCTTTAGGACCAAGAGAATTCCTCTTCAAGTCAGTAGGTCTTGTCAGTCTCCACTCCTTAGGTATTTGTTTGCATACCCTGAGAAAGTAATTTGATTCCTCTTGGATACTGACAGGGGGGATCCATCCCACCTCCCATCCCTGTCAGCTATCCCATTTGCATTTTGGCTAACAAAGTCTCTTGCTACTCTGGGACTAATTGAGGAGACCTGATTTACCCGTGCTGCTTCGAAAGCCACAATATCATTCCCCAAAAGCAAAGAATATGGACTATCTTACAATACACCTGCAACAAGCACCCTGACCCTTCCTGGGTCCACAAAGAAAATATGCATGTAGAGTAAAGGCTTTTATAACAGGAACCTTTAACCCACCTTTAGTGCCGTATCCTGGCAGCATTTCCTGTGCTTTCACGACATGGGGCTTAACTGTCATCTTAGCATTCCTAGTCTCTCTCCATCCAGTGAATATCTCCCCATTGACTACCACCTTCTCTTTTCACTGGCTGTGCCCTGGGTCTGCACCCAGGAGGGGACAGCATGACATGTAGGCCGTGGATTAGTGTGTAAATGATTCAGTGTTAACATTATATGCCATCAGTAGACAGGCAATGTGACTCTCTCCCTCCCTCTTGTCATACAGTTAACTCTGTAAGGTTTGGGTTCGGCTGGCATTTCCAGCACTGCTCTGGGACTCAGGGGGCAACCTGGGCAATCCTGAACAAAGTGGCCACATATGGCACACTGCTTTTCCCCATCCATCCCAGGGCTTCTCGGAGGTGGTTTCCCTTTCCCCTGGAAAAAGATCTCAGTTTAGGCCCAATCCTTGGCCTCTGATCTCATTCCATGCCTGTTAGATTTTCTGTGAAACCCAGGATGACTATCCACATACTGGTCTGCCAATTTTACAGCTACACTAAAATTTCTAGGATTTTTGTTTGATTTCAGGTGATGGTGGCAGAGTTTATAGAACTGTTCTATATCCATTAATTCATAGGCCTCATCGACCATTTTGACACCTCCCCCATCCAGTTCCCATTTCCTTACATAATACCTAATTAGAGTTGAAACCTCAGCATAGGTCATGTCCCTTTCTTTTCTGAATTTCCCAAAAGCTTCTCCTATATATTTCAGGAGTCAGTTTAAATTTTGTCAAAAAAGCATTTACAATGATCATAATCTTGGTAATCCCCTCCCTTCCCATGAAGGTGAAATGTCCAAGACATTTGTCCCAGACAGTACTGGAGCCAGCTACCCCTCATTTCAAAATCAATCCGCCTTCCTAAAGCGAGGAATTAATTCAGAGTCTGTGCCACCCACAGGGAGAGGTACAGGAGGTCTGGGTTCACCTACTGGATTAAGGATTTGAAGGGACAGTTTTTCTCCATCTCAAAAACTGACATTGATGTTCCCTGTCGCTCTGTTTCTCCTCATACTTGTGCTGCTTCTCCTTTTCTTCTCTTTCATACTGATGCTGATGCTCCTCGTATTGGCTCTGGTTCTCCTTCTCTTCTTTCTCTTACTGATGCTGCTACTCCCAGTCTGCAAACTGTTGGATTTCCAGACACGCTCTTTCTCTCTTCAGCTGCAGCCTCTTCTGCTCAAGATGTTGAGTTATCCACAACTCCTGTAGCAGTGGTGTACTTGGCCTGGGTGGTACACAGTTGCTGCCTCTGTCAGTCTCTTCCCTGTTTTTCTCTAGGGGTAGGTTCCCAGATTTACCTTGACTGCTGGACACTCTGCTAGTGGGCTGGAAATTCCCTGCGGACCTGACCCATTGCTCTGCTTCTGGTCATTAGACTACAGGAAATCAACTAACTGTGTTCTAGTCTGATCCTCAGTGTTGAACTGCCTTCCTTCACATAGTCCCGTCAGCTGATTTTTCTTCAGCTATTCCTAATTCATTTTCTGATCTCTTTTCACTATTTCTTTCCTGAACAGACTATCGAGTCTTTTCTCTATGCTTTTTCCCATTCAGGTACTTACTTCCACTGCTATTGGCATTTACACAGTTCACAGTGTTATAGATCCCCACACATTCTGCCACCATATTTGTCACAGTTCAGGGCAACTGCACCTGTGTTGCCCCTCTGTAGTTCAGCAATGGCACCAATTTTATGCTTCCAGCTCCCCATCCATTGCTTCTCTTGGGTGAAGACACGAGTCTCTCTGCCTTCTGACTTGGGTATTTCCAGGCTGAACAGTTCCCTGTGATATCCCCAGCAAAAGACAAGTTGCTTAAGTAGGCTTCTCTTGCCTTCTTTTCAGAGACGGTTAACAGTGTGATTACCTTGGTTAAGCTACCACACAGCGCTTTTTAAACAAGCACATTTTATTCCTAAAGGTAAAAGCAATACAGCAAAACATTAAAAATAATAAAAGAACCTACATGTGTGGTAATAAGCTTACCGGAGGTCACCCCAATTCCAACATGGACTTTTGTGGATGAGCAGTCCTTCCAACCCCACCCAGGGGTTTTCATGTGGTTTTCAGTTCATAACACCCTCTGCTAAGAATGAGAACATTGTTTTATGGGGCCTCAGTAGGCCAAAGTCCTTCCAATCTTTCCCTAAGGATTGGGGCACTCTGTGGACTGGAGGTCCTATCCATTTGTTGGATCAGAAAGAAGGCTATGAGTCAGTTTACCAGCTGGCTTTTTATTCAAAAATCCTTTCTTTATCTCTTGGTCCCTGGAGAATCCAGTTTTAACTAGTGTATGAGAACCTCTTTGGTAAGGAGGAGGAGTCTGATGTCGAATCAGATGGGGCAGACGGACTATTTTACTACTTTAGTTCCATTCAGCTGACTAAAGACCATTTCAGAATGAGCATTATACCATGCTCTGCGTGGCCCACACAGGCACATTCCATACCTGTATCCTGCTAGGTCCTATGACAGAGAACCTGATTCTGAGTACTGGTGAGGCTGGCAGTTTTTCCTTGGGCTTGATGATCCTACTGGTCTTCTCCAAGATAACATGAGGGAGGCTGAATGTGCTTGCATGTAGCCCCTGAGAGGAAAGTCCATTCATCGAATCTGGCGCTATCACATCCATCTACAACACCAGGATATAGTGAACACTTTCTGATGGTTGTCTCAGAAGTTGTATCAAATGAAGAGCCTACAAAATATGTAGAATTTCAGGACACTGATTTAGAGACCAAAGACCAGAGATTTCCAGATGGCAATGTGGGAATTGCTGCAGCATCTTTCTCCATCTGAAGATGGCATAGAATTTCCCGAGTTGGTCTCTAGAATGGCATCTGTGTTAAACGTACCATCATTCCCCTGTGGGAACAGACTTCTCATTCCAATTTTGATATCCTGAGAGCTCCTTCTACTTTCAATATCACTTACCACCATTGGCATGGCTCTTACAATTGATCTAGGGTGACCAGATGTTCTGATTTTTAGAGACAGACCCAATATTATAGGGCTTTGTCATATATAGGCACCTATTACCCCCAAACCCATCCCAATTTTTCATACTTGCTATCTGGTCACCCTAAATTGACCAAAACAATTTTGGTTGAACCCAGCAACTAATATGGCCATGTCTAAAAAGGCTGACAAGCTTTAGGAGTTGCACTTCACAGGTTTCTTGTTAGTTCCCCCAGGGAGATGGACAACAACTCTGGACTCAGGTACACCCCGAGGAGAGGGTAGGAAGTAGCCCAGGGGCAGAAGACTACAAGCCGGCTGCATTACTGCCTGCACTTGGGTCAGCAGGCTTTGGTTGGGACCTTTCTGACTCAGTGGCAAAGCACTCCACCACTGTTATGGCCTTGGGCTGGGACCCGATGGAGTAGGGTGGGATCGGGTCCCCTTACTGCCCTGCCAACCCCTTCTGGGATGGCAGACTCCCCCCAGTAGGCCAGGAGGCCTGTGCTCTGGTGCTCAACCTTGCCTGAGCCCCTAGACTGTTTGGGTGCTCAACCCTGCCAGATTCCCTATACTGCTTTGGGGCAGCCTGGTCGCAGGCCAGATCCTTAACAGTTTGCTGCCCTGCCCTGCCAGAAGGCCAGGTTTATAGACTGACTGGGGCTGCCTGGCTGCAGAGGGCCCAGGCGCACAGACTGCCGCTAATTCCCACCTTTTTGTCTCTTGAGACTATCTTTAGTACTCAGATTACGAGGAGGTGTGACCTCTCTCAGAGGTTGACAATGAGAGATGACCACACATTGTTACATGAAAGTGAAGGTCTGATCAATATATGGAAGTATACATCTTTCAAACTGAGAACTCCAAACTAATCTTAGGTGGAAAGGAAAGGAATGTGTCCGACCTGGGATAGAGAGTGCACTTCAGTAACCTAACAACCCACTGTCATTGGAACCACTTTGAATAAAGACTGCATATCTGTGTATTGGAGATAAGGGCAATCCATCTAAGTCTCAAATTGTTTCTGCTTCACTTAAAGCAAAGTAGTCCAAGTAGTTACTGACAAAATGACATGTGTTTTATGTGAACAAACAAGGAGAAACTCATTCCACACAGTAGCTGGAAGGAAGGTATAGTACTATGGGACTGATGCATCCATGCCAACATTTACCTGATAGCACTTCATCTAGCGGGAAAGGACAACAGCCTGGTCAATCAACTGAGCAGGGATGAGAGAGAGCTACAGGAATGGTCTCTAAACACATCAGTAGCAGAAACAGATGTTAGCAGTGAGACACACAATATCAAATGTCTTGAGGTTGTGCTCGAGAGCAGGAGTAGACAGCCTATCCCTTTCAAATGCATTCCTGCTCCGCTTGGGAGTAGGCCTCCTCTACACTTTGCCCCCATTTCCTCTAATCCAAAGAGAAGAACAAAAGATAAACACTACAGTGCTATGGTAATTCTGTTTGCTCCAGCATGGGCAAGGCAACAATGGTTTCCAGATCTTCGTTACCTCTCCAGTGGAGTATATGGTTCTCTCCCTGTGACTGCAGATCGGTTCTTAGGAGGACAGCCAGTGCTCACATTCAGACCCACAGTCCCTACACTTTAACAGCACAGTCTATCAGATTCTAAGATCTTGAGAAATGTTTGTTCATCAGGCATGCGACACGTCCTGCTAAACTCCAAAAAACAATCTACTCATAAGTGCTATGACCTCCAGTGGATAAGAATTGTTTTCTGGGCATCAGATAAAAACATATCTTCATAATAAGCATCAATTCAGTGCATACTTGAATACTTGCTATACCAGAAGCTGTTCGGCCTATCAGTATTCTCACTGAAAGTCCATTTAGTTTCCATTTCCAGTGGACAACAGACTGAATATATCCATGACTCAATTAAGAAATTTATGAAGGGTATAGTGAACATATATTCACCAATCAAGGAACTCCCCTACCATCATGGGACTTTAACCTAGTCCTTACTCAACTTTATGAGACCATCCTTTAACCAGTGAATGAGTGTTCACTGTTTCACCTGACAATCAACACAGTATTTGTTATAGCAACAATAGTTGTCAGAAGCATAAGCAAACAGCAATCCTTGATGGTGTCTCCACCATTCACAGTGTTCCACAAGGACAAAGTGATCCACCACCCACACCCTAAATTCCTGCCCAGAGTAGTAACTGATTTCCATCTTAACCGAACAATTAGCCTATCAGTATTCTTTCCCAGACCTCATGTGCATTTAAGTGAGTTAGAATTCCACATCCTAGTTGCTAAAAGGTCATAGACTTTCTCTTTAGATAGTCCCTAGGTCCCTTTATATCTTACAGAGAGAATAGTAAGGGTTAGGCAATTTCATCTCAGTGCTTGCCCAAATTAGACTGTATTGAGGAGAGCCACAAGCTAGCCTCTAGCGCTCTTCCTGTAAAGTTTGGCACACATTTCACTAGGGCTAAGATAGATTCTTTGGCATGACTTAGACATACTCCCATTATTAAAATCTGCAGCGCTGCAGCATGCAGTTCTATGCACACATTTATTAAACATTGTTTTCTCTTGATTTAGCATCCAGATCTGATGCACAGATTGTTAGGGCAGTACTCAAGACACTGTTTAATTAGGACTATGTGTCCCAACTGTGTCCTCAGTAGATGGGCACCGCTTATTAAACGATCCCAAGAGTGGAAAGGTATAGAGATTACTCGAAGAAGAAATAAAGGCTACTCACCTGTGGGTGGAGTTCTTCAAGAAATTGTACAGTATATAGAACGGGACTCTACACATTCCCACTTCCTCCTAACCTTTGCCTCTTCCTCGGAGTCCGAATTATATTCTTGAATCTGAGGAGGCAGCACAAGGAACTGAGATGGCTGGAACACTCTCTTGTCGTCAGGAAGTTCAGGAACAACAATAAGAGGAGGGACAGGAAGAGGTGCAAGAGCAGTGCAAAAATGTTCCACCACTGGTGCTACCCAAGATTGTGAATATGCAGAGTCCATTTTGAAGAACTCTAGTTACAAGTGAGCAACAGTCATTTTCCCCTATGGAGTTTTTGTTTAGATCTCAGTAAAAGAAACTGAAAAATCTTATACATTCATTTATGCAGGATTTACTCTGATTTGTAATTCACAATTGGTCCTTTCCAGTTTGCCTAAAAATATCTAAAATGCTTTTAAAAACTTAGAAGCAGAGCTTGCTTTGCATACCAGGAACAGAACTGTTATTGATAGTCCACTTCAATGTATTAAAAATTCTAAGTGTTGGATGGTATATTCCTTGAAGAGTTGGACTGGGCATACAGAATACATAGGGGTAGAATTTTATTGCACTGTACATTTGATATTGTCAACAGGAACTGTGTGTGTGATCTGCCATATAATGTGCAAAAATATTTTTATAAAGAGAGTTTCTTTGGTGTCATTGCAGAGAATTACACATTACAACACTATAAAATAGATACATTTTTTCAAGAGAAGTAGAGCAAACTAATTAAAATCTCAATCTTCCTTTTAAGGTCTATGTCTGGGGTTACAATGGTAATGGCCAGCTTGGATTGGGCAGCAGTGGTAATCAGCCAACACCCTGTAGAATAGCTGCTTTGCAAGGCATTCGTGTGCAGCGGGTATGTTTTTTATGTCATATCAAGCCTTTCATGAACAGAAGAAATAGCATGTGGCAAATGCAGATTCTAAAAGGAATATTCTGCACTCAGTGGAGACAAGGTTTAGTGGTTTGGTTAAAGCTTTATACATAGTAATGAAAATATACTTCTGAAAAATGAACCTTCCCCTCCACTAGACAGAAGGATGAAAATGGGCCCAATTGAAGTCAATGGGAGTTTTGCTATTGACTTCAATGATGCCAGGATTTCATCTGAGGAATTTTAGGGATCTTGATAATCTATGTTTAGTTCCTCTAGAAAAGTAACTAGCACTCTCATCTTTCATTGACATCTACTTTAGATTGTTAAAGCCAAAGTTTGTTGACCACCAGGCCATGCGGCAAGGCTCACTTGTTCTCCTTGGCTGTTCTTAGGAAGAAAATGAATTGATGAGAGATGGTGCTGGAAAAATCTGTCCATGGAGAAATATGAGGGATTTAGGAAAGCAGTCTTTTGAACATTGGTTCCTAATTGTTATAACTGAATGCAAACGCACCCAGAGCATTAGATGGATTTCTTTTTAAAATAAATTGAAATAAATAAATAAAAATACAAATTGCTGCTGTCAGATCGATCTATCTGGATCGATTGAGCGGTCAGTAAAGACCCGCTCAATTGATCCGGAAGTCGACTTGTTAAAACCAGCCCCTCAAGTGGTGCAGTGCAGTGAAGATGCCGCACACAATGGAAGTTAAGAATTCAAGGGGAGTTACGCAAGCTAGTCAGCATAGCTTGTGTAACTCCTGTCGACTGCCGCTGAATTTTACGGTAGACCAGGCCTAAGAAAAACATCATTTCCTACTTTCCAATAACTTTTTCTCCTTTTATGAAAGTGTTGCTTTAATTACAAGTACTGATTTAGGTCCCAAGTATTTACAGCTAGATATAGGCCTTCATTCAACAAATGGACTTAAGTATATCTTTAACTGTAAGCACAGAACTAGTCCCATAGAAGTCAGTGAGACTACTTATATGCTTAAGCACTTAAGTCTTAAGCTTTTTGCTGGATGGAAGCTATAGCATTTAATATTATAGTTAAATTGGACTACTCACAGTAGTTAGCATTACACTTGGTAGCAAGCACTTACAGCATCAGGCTCATAGTCTCAAACTTTAATTTATGCCATTATATGAGTTTTACTGCAAAATTTGTAAAATTCTTCTAGTTCTGTCTCACTCCTCCTGCTTCTGAGGTCTCCATGTTTTGTTTCAATGTGCCTCTGTTATTTCTTCTTTTATATATTTTTCATTAACTCTTACTGTGCTCTTAAGAGATTGTCTTGTGAATTTTTTAAAAATATAAACAGGTTTTCTCACATGCATTTCTTTGCTTAAAGTCACTAATTCTCTCTCTGTTCCCCGTTATAGTGTGATCTATGTTTGTTATTTTTGTAAGTTGTATTGGCTGTGTTTATCCTCTTGGATATAGAATCAATAATTTTAAAATATATTTGTTTGTCTGAATTAATTTGCTGGTATGTAAGAGGAGGGTTTTTTTCTTCATTGTAGGTTGCCTGTGGCTATGCACATACATTGGTGCTAACAGATGAAGGTCAGCTGTATGCATGGGGAGCCAATTCATATGGTCAGTTAGGCACTGGCAATAAAAGTAACCAGTCTTACCCTGCACCAGTTATTGTTGAAAAGGACAGGTAATATTTACACTGTAATAACCAGGCATTACTCAAAATGATGAATGATGTGATGTGCAAAATCACAGTGATTTTACTTCTTTTTTGGTAGAAATCATTTGTAATTGCTAGCTATGGTTCTTTCACAGACCTAAACCTGAAGAAATTCTAACTTTGGCTGACATTTACATTAGTAAGTTAAAATTTGACCTTGCTGAAAACATCTACATTGCCATGATAATTAGAGGTGAAAGGGAGCTACAAATTCTGGGGCTGGCTGTTTCCTGCCTTTCTTTCTCCTTCAGCTGCATCCTACTTCTCAGACAGTATTTTATAGGTTTTAATTGTATGCTATCATTAGTGCGGTGCTGCCACTTCACTAAACTGAGTCAACCAAAACCAAGACTTTGTCTTTTTGTAATTTATCTGCTATGTTAGTTTACCATTAAGATTGATCAGACAAAAAATGTGGAAAACGTCAGAAGTGTGAATATTTACAATTTGCCTATAGCTATTGTTTTAAATACTGCTTATAAATTTTATAGTCCTAAATAGTACAGGGAAGGCTGGAAGGAATAAAAGTATTTTGCTGAAAAATTAGCTTTTACAAATTCCTCAGTCTTAGCCTCTGATAGTCAGTAATAGAATAATTTCTATGGATAATGCAATACTGTGTGTTTCTATCAGTGGAAATGTGAATGTGTTACTTATTAGATATATTGGGGTCTTGCTGAATAAATCATTTTGGTTTTTCTGCTGTGAAAGACTCCAGAAAAGTGTAATGTTTCTGCTATAGTTGTTTTTGTCTCTAGCTGCTAGAAGGAAGAGGTAATTACTATATGACGATATTGTGTGATGTTATTTCCTCTTAATTTGTTAAAGCTTTTTTCAAACATCAGTATTTATTTTTTTGTTAAAACATATTAAAATGTTTCAGACATTTTTGCCACAGTCAGAATATGTTTAGTACTTTTTAATAAAATGTTATATATTGCCTTCATCAGTTTTTGGCCAAATACCGTATTCCTTATGACAATGAGAGTGTTACCTCACTAAGTAAGGGCGGCAAGATTTTGTCCTAAAATATATACATACATCTTCACCATTAAGCAGACAAGTTACTCTTCAGACTGCAAAACAGTGGGTTGTGTAACACTGCATGTGATGGGAGATTAGAAAACCTAAAATCAACCTCTAGAGTTAGTGAAGCATCCTTGAAGCATTTAACACAGTTAAAATGAGGGGGTAATGTTCTTTAATTAGTGCTTTCCTTCGTTCTGGTTCCTTCATTTGGAAAATGTTCTAAAAAATGGCCTGTAGAATAATTTAGTTACTACACGTGCATGCATATTAGTTAGAAGTAATGCTAAGAATAGGTGTAATATTATAATGGTTGCATTTTAATATGGTTTTAATTAAAATGTAAAATATTTTATGATAAATCTGATTTGCTGTTTTAGGGTGAAAATTGAGAGGAATAACCATATATATACAAACAGTGAACAATCTTATTTTCAGTTGTCTTGCATGTTATGGAAACATTTTCTCATCTATGGGGGGGAATATATTCTCATAAAACTTGAAATGCATGCAAGTCTACAAAGGTAGCTCTGTGGTATTAAGCTTTTTTACTGCACTTTGTCCTTATGTCTGTGTTTTTGTTTGCTTGTGAATTTAGAGTTATAGAGATTGCAGCCTGCCATTCTGCTCACATTTCTGCTGCTAAAACCCAAGGTGGCCATGTGTATATGTGGGGTCAGTGCCGTGGCCAGTCTGTGATTCTTCCACACCTTACGCACTTTGCCTGCACTGATGATGTGTTTGCTTGTTTTGCTACTCCTGCTGTGACATGGCGTCTCCTATCAGTAGGTGAGCTTAATGTGTTTTTGTTGTTGCATCCTAAATTTGGTGTTTAAGGAAGAATAAATGCAATTGCAAAATACACTAGTTAATATAAAAAATTTAAAGTGGGAAATACAACCTACAATATGTGTTAATTTTAAGGAATGGAACTATGGAACTGTCGAAAATGCTGAGACCCTCTGACAGATTGTGGGTGCTAAATCATAGGCAGTTCTGTTTTAGTTCAGTTCTGTTTTATGGGATGATATTTTTCTATGGGCATATACAAAATGGTCTCCTTTGTTTTGATTGGGTGTGATTGTCTAGGTATCCTGTTCTGGAGGTCCCTTCTCGTAACTCTGTGCTCTATAGTTTCTGAATGTCACTGCATGATGGCCAAGACCCAACAAGTAGAGCTGCTGAATGATTTGGATTTGGAGAATCTTTCTATCCCTTTTGTGATTGGCATAAGGATACTAAGGGGGAGGAGCAGTATTTTCAAAAGCCTCTACATGATTTAGGAGTCTAAGGGGATGTCTACATTGCCCTGCAGTTTGGACTAAGAGGGAGTATGAATAGCAGTGCTGCACTGTAACTCCCCCGTGTGGACGCTGTATCTTAAAGATCTGAGTTGTCCTTTAGGTCCTACATGGGGGAATTACAATACATGACATTGGTACGCACTGCTAGTCACACTTAACAGTGCAGACCATCTAGAGTGCAGTCCATCAACTTGACCTAAATGAGTCAATCAGCCCTTAAACACCAGGGCTTTCAGTCTTCCTTTATCTCCCTGTCAGTTTCTCAGGGCAGGTCTACATTTAAAATGCATGCCGCTGTAGCGCTTTAATGAAGACACTTAAGCCGACGAGAGAGAGCTTCTCCTGTTGACTTAGTTAATCCATCCCCACGAGAGGCAGTAGCTATGTTGGTGGCAGAAGCTCTCCCGCCAACATAGCGCTGTCTATACTGCTGCTTAGGTCAGTATAGCTGTGTCACTCCAGGGTGTGGATTATTCACACCCCCGAGCGACGTAGTTATACAAAAGTATTTCTGTAGCGTAGACCAGGGCTTAGAGAGCCTGGCATGGGACTGTTGCCTCTCACCTAGCCCAGGCCTTTCTGCCTCCTAGTCTCTCCTTGTTCTCCTTCCTTTATAGCTGGGCTTGCCGTCCGTATTGGTCTCAGCTTTGGTTGCATGCCTCCATGACTGGCAGGTACTCTGGGATGTGGTCAGCCTATAAGCAGGGAAGACTCTCCTTTCCCTTCTGCCTGTGCTCAGACAACCCCTTACAAATCTGCTGAGCAATGTAAGTCCCATTTTCAAAAGTGACTTGGGCACTTAGAAGTCTACATTTCAATGAAAGCCACACTAATTCCTAAGTATCAGCCAGCTGGTTGACATTAATATCTGTCCCCTTGGTCTTGACAGGAATCTGCCTTAGGCGCACATAACATCAGCTAACAGAGACCTAAACTTTCAATTCAGTATTAGTGGCTAAAACAGATACTAACCACCATGACTAAATCAAGTGTGAGACTTCTGAGAATGTCTGTAGAAGACCATCTGGAAGCTTCATGCCATGGCTACACTACAAACTTTGGTCAATGCAAATTACGTAGGCATACTACTGCCAAAGTAGTATACACTTGTGTGGATGCACATTTGGCTGCTTGCGTTGGTGCTGCATGTTCTCATCAAGAATGCTTGTGTCAATGCAAAGTGCAGTGCACTTACGGGTAGGTAGCCATCTTTTTGGGAAATTTTTGGCAATGTATTGTGAGGTAGAAATGAATATTGCAGGAATCTCTGGGAGCTAGGGGTGCATGCAACTTTTTCCATCCTATAATGCTGTCCGTATCCCATCATCTTTATTTTTTTTAAAAAAATCCTACAGACCTGCATGGCATCTTTTGGTGTCTGCCACTTCTGACAAAAGCATAGAGCCCACAGAGCTCTATACTATTCTCATGAACATTGCAAATACAGGATGCACAATTCTCCTGTATTTGCAGACCTGCAGGATTGCTACTGGTCAAGTGGGAAATCATTTTGAAGTTGGAAATCCACAGTGGGGGTAATTCTCATGCAACTGTGTAGGCCCATTAATTGTGTCTGCTACACAGGACTGGAGCTCTTGGAAATTTGAAGGATATAATAGATGGATTTCCAGCAATAGGGGTCTTGAACTGCAGTGGGGCGATAGACAGCATACATATTCCTATTTTGGCACCAGCCCACCTTGCCACAGAGTACATCACAATAGAAAGGGCTATTTCTCTATGTTTATGCAAGTGTTGGCAGATCACCACAGACACTTCACTGATCTCAGTGTGGGCTGGCCAGGGAAAATGCATGACACTTACCTCTTTAAGAACACAAGACTGTTCAGAAAGCTTCATACAGGGACGTTCTTTCTCGACTGCCAATATTGAAATGACAGTAGTGTTCCTGGAGGACCCAGCCTTGTTCCCTTTGCTCAAAAATCTATATACTGGTTCTTCCTTGAGTGGTGTCTTTGGGAGTGCTCCACTTTAGGTGTCGCTGCGTCCTCGCATTCCCAATCGGAGATTTCTACAGGAGTACTCGTTGGGGTCGTGCATGCATAGCTCCTGTCTCATGACGCCGCTGGCACCTGCCTGGCACGAGCACGACGCGACCCCCTCAGTTCCTTCTCAACCGTCCGCGGTTTCAGACGGAGCTCAGCAGTCTCTTCAAACTCGTCTTTCATTCTTTTATCTGTTGAGAAAGTTAGTTAGCTTAGTCAGCAATTCCCTTTAGTAGTTAGTACGTACCTGTTTTTACCTTAAAAAAAAAAGAAAAGAAAAGAAAAGAAAAAAGATAGTTTAACTACATTTCTTATCTCTAATACCTCTTAACATGCCTGGCTCTCCAGGGTTTAAGAGATGCATATCATGCAGGGAAGCTATGCCAGTTTCGGACGGACACTCTGAATGTGTCCGTTGTATGGGAGAAAGCCATATACCTCAGAAATGCACACACTGCAGCAAGCTCAAAGCCAGTACCAGGAGAGAGAGAGATCTCAGACTCAAGCTAATCTTAATGGAGAAGTCTTTGAGACCCTCTTCTGATCCAGGACCAGAAAGACCCTCAAAAAAAGAGAGACTCATCTTCATCTACAGATGAACCACACAAGAAGAGAATATCATCTCAAGGGGTAATAAAAATCCCAAGTACCCATGAGGCTTCAGGTTCCTCGGGTACGGAATGGGCCATAAAATGTCAGGACTTTCAATGCCTGATCACGGAGTCAAGAAGTAAAACTTTGTAAACCTTCTCCGATATGGCACTGTGAAGAACCACAGTATAGACATCACAGGCTAAACAGCCAAGCGACAGACAGTCGGTACCAACAAAGAGCACGGTGTTGACTGAGGCACCATATAATGCAACGGTACATCTGGATAACATGGCACCAATGATAGCACCTAATAGAAACATGGTGCCAACACTGTACACGGTGCACCAGCAATGTTAGTACCGATATGGACACGGCACTGCCAATGGCACCGACTTCAACCACGGTACCGAACCAGGATACCGCACCATCAGTGACTCCAACACTAAAGAGAAAGGAGAAAACAAAACATATCCAGCAAACATCATCACCTCAATCACCTTACCTAGATGCAGACACATTCCCAGTGCATTTGGTACATGAGGAGTCACTCTCACCAGTAGCCTTTTCAACTTACAACGACAATGGCAGCGAGGAAGGAGCGTTCTTTCACAACACTCCTCACCCACTAGACCAACCTCTCAGGCTCCTAGATATACACCATGATCCAGACATCATATGTACCCATGGTATGGGTCATTGTGGTACGGACCACCCTTGCCTTACCATATGAGATGGCCGGACTGGAATTCGTGGTCAAATTACAATAGGGCTCTTAGCAGACCACTCAGCCCTAGTATACACAGATCAAGGTCATATGCAACATCAGCACTATCAATTGCGGAACCTATGCCAGAGACTGGAGAGGAAGGTGAAGAAAGTGTGGAACAGGTCATGACACCTTCTGTGAAGATTCCTCCTCATAATGCCCCCTCCACCTACCAAGCAGACAACTTCAAACAGTTTCATGAGTTATTTAGAAGAGTGATGACAGATCCAGGAAGTCTTTAAATCACAGCATAAACTGCTCTGAATCCTAAATACATCCACCTCATCAAAAATAGCACTACCAGTTAACGATGCACTTCTAGAACCTGCTAACAACATTTGTCAGACACCAGCCATCATACCACCTATCTGAAAAAGAGCAGATAAAATATACTATGTTATGGCTAACAGGATAGAATTTTTATTTTCACACCCTTCCCCCAACTCTATGGTCATTGAGGCAGCAAACCAGAGAGCCAAATAACCACGGCCAAGTCAATGCCTCATGACAAAGATTGGAAGAGGGTAGATCTGATAGGAAGGAAAGTATATTTTTCATCAACTCCAGTTAAAAGTAGTCAATGACACAGCTCTACTGTCAAGTTATGATTACAATAACTACACAAAAATGATGGAATTTATTAAGTGATATACCTGATAATAAAAAAGAACAATTTAGAGCAATCATAAGTGATGGACAATTCATAGTGAAAACAGCGGACACAGTGTTGCGGACACAGCTGCCAGAACAATGGCCACGGCAATTGTCATGTGGCTCAACTCTGCAGGTCTTCCCAGAAAATTACAGTAAAAAATAGAAGATCTACCATTTGACAAATCCAAACTTTTTGCAGAAAAAATAGATGAGGTTCTCCACTCCATGAAGAATTTGTGAGCAACATTATGCACATTAGGCATCTACACACCAGCCACAAAAAGGAAACATTTCAGGTACCATCCATATCAACCATACCAATGCAGGTATCCATCAATACCCAGACAGACAATATGACCCACAAAGAAACAGACAAAGACAGCAAAGATGTCAACAACTTCACCAAATGCCATTGACCTCCCAGTCAACATCTAACAAACAAGAGTTGTGAAGTCTTGGTCGAGGGTCTGAATGACCTCCTCCATTGTCCTGATCAACAACATCCACCAATTTCAAGTTCCACCTACGATCCTTCCAACACAAATGGACAAAGATAACATTGAACAAGTGGGTACTAGAAATCATCCGTCTCGGATATACTATCCCCTTTACATCCATTCCTCCTATCTAACCCCTGCCCCATTCCTTTTCAGAGACCCATCTCACATGCAAATTTTACAAGAAGAGGTGAATCACGTCCTCTGTTTAGGAGCAGTAGAGCACTTTCTACAGCAACACATGGGAAGGGGTTACTACTCCCATTATTTCTTGATTCAAAAGAAGAACGGAAGATGGAGACCCATATTAGATTTCTGAAGACTGAACAAGGTATAAGGCATAAGGCGGCAAAAATTCAAGGTGGTCACGTTGTCCAGCATAATACCGGCACTAGAAAAGGGGGACTGGTTTTCAGCCCTCAACCTTCAGGATGCTTACTTCCATGTCACGATCCACCTGGCACACAGAGGCTTCCTCAGATTCACACTGGCACACAGCCATTACCAATACAAGGTATTACCATTCAGCCTTTCCACTGCACTGAGAGTTTTCTCAAAGATGCTAGCCATAGTAACAGCACATCTTCACAGAGAAAGGATCACAATATTCCCTTACCTAGACGATAGCCTATTAAGGGCACACAGACAAGACATGGCTGTCCAAGACACACAACAAACAATATCACTTTTCTGAAGCTTACAGCTCAGGATAAACCTAGAGAAAGTCCATTTGGAATCCAACACAACAGTTGGTATTCATAGGAGCAAACCTGGACTCCATAACAGCGAGGGCATCGTTACCACCAACCAGGTTCCAAGCCATAGTAGATTTCATTCATTTAATAAGAGTCAGCCCAATGTTGTCTGCTCACACAGCCCTTTAATTACTGGGATACATGGCGGTCACAACCTTTGTAGTACAACACACATGATTTCACATGTGATGTCTACAGGGATGGCTATCAACTGTCTACAAACCATACAAACATGGGCTGAACAAAACACTAATCATGCTAAACAAAGTCAAAGACTCACTAATATGGTGGACACAAATCACCAATATGGTGACAGGGATCCCATTCGTGCAACATCAAGCATCATTACTACTACATTACTACTACTAGTAGGATGGGGAGCACATATGCGAGACCAGACAATCCAGGACAGATGGTCCAAAACAAAAAAAGATCTACACACATAAATGTCTTAAAACTTCGTGCTGTACGGAATGCATGTCACCATTTTCTTCCAATCATAAAGAACAAAATGATAAAGATAATGATGGACAATATCATATGTATGTTCTACATAAACCGTCAAGGAGAAGCAAAATCTCACTCCCTATGCACTGAAGCAATGAAGCTATGGAATTGATGCATCAAACACAATATCAACATACTTAACAGGATACCAAAACACAACGGCGGATGCCCTCAGCAGGCAATTTGGACAAAATCACGAGTGGGAGTTGAACAGTATGGTTCTGGAAAACATTTTCTGACAATGGGGTCAACCTGCAATCGACCTCTTCATGAAAACAAAAAATCAAAACAAAAAATGTCCCCTGTTCTGCTCGAGAGTGGGAATAGGAAAGGGCTCAGTGGGAGATGCATTATCAATTGGAGCAAACATCTCCTATACGCATTCCCTCCCATTCCTCTGATACCCAGAGTGATAAGATACGCAGGGACAGAGCAACTGTTATAATGATAGCACTCCTGTGTACTTCAGATGTCAATAGCCATGCCGATCATCCTCCCACTTTGCAAAGATCTCCTCTCTCAGGACAGCAGGCGGATGGATTCTCCATCTGACTATTCAGAAGTTTTACCTGTTAGCGTGGCTCCTAAATGGTTCAACAGAGAAGGACTAGGGTGCTCAGAACAAGTTAAGCACATGTTATATAGTAGAAAATGAACCACAAGGAAAACCTACCTTCAAAAATGGTGTAGATTTACATCCTGGTGCAAAGAGAGAGACATCCTCGGTACAGCAGCATCCATTCCAACCATACTGGATTACATCCTAGAATTAAAGGAATTGGGTCTATCAATTAGCTCAATAAAGGTCCACTTGGCAGCCATTTTGGTATTTCACAATAGAAACAATGAGAAAACTGTCTTCACCCATCCAACAGTGAAACAATTTATGTTGGGTTTGCAAAAGGTTTACCCCAATATACGCTCTCCCACAACACCATGGGATTTGAACCTCGTATTAAGGACCATTACCAAGCCTCCTTTCAAACCTTTAGCAACATGCTCCCTTTTACATATGTCCATGAACGTGGCCTTCCTAATAGCCATTACATCAGTTTGATGTGTTGGAGAGATTGGAGCACTAATGGCCCATCCATCCTACAAGGTCTGCTATAAGAATAAGATCACTCTCAGACCTCACCCTAAGTTTCTTCCAAAGATTGTATCATACTTCCACATCAATCAACCGATACACTTACCTACCTTTTACCCTAAGCCTCATCGTAATGCGCAGGACGCCATATTACACACTCTAGATGTAAGGCAAACAACAGCCTTCTACCTAGATAGAACAAAACCCTTCAGGAAATCAGAAAAGCTTTTTCTCTCAGTAGTGGAATGCTTGAAAGGCAAAGCAATATCTAATCAGAGATTATCAAAATGGATATCAGGTTGTATACATTCATGCTACCAACTGAATAACTTAAAAGCTTCTGTAGGGACTAAGACATATTCAACTAGGGCAATGTCCACTTCCTCAACAATGTCCATATCACTAAGATATGTAAAGCAGCTACTTGGGTCTCGGTACACATGTTCACAAAGCACTATGTCATTGATCTTGCATCCAGGGAGGATGGCTCCATAGGGCTTTCAGTACTATCAACTGTCCAAGCAAAAGACTCCAAAGTCCCTTCCACCAATCAAGGGGCACTGCTCTAGAGTCACCTAAAGTGGAGCACTCCCAGGGACACTACTTGAGGAAGAAGAGAAGGTTACTCACCTGGCGCAGTAACTGAGGTTCTTTGAGATGTGTGTCCCTGGGAATGCTCCACTACCTCCCTCTTCCTCCCCTCTACTTCAGAGTTCATGCCAAGGTAGAGAAAGAACAGAGGGGGTCGGGTCGTGCTCCCGCCAGGTGGGCACCACGAGACGGGAGCTGCACATGCGCGACCTTGACAAGTACTGCTGTAGAAATCTCCGATCGGGAATGCGAGGACGTGCTGACACTTAAAGTGGACCGCCCTCAAGGACACATAGCGTGAAGAACCTCAGTTACTGCACCCGGTGAGTAACCTTCTCTTACCAGGGCAGCTCCAAGGAAGGATTGAATTACTGTCTCAGCAGATGCAGAATGACTGTTGAATGTGCTTTTGGTAGATTAAAGGGACGCTGGTGGTGTTTACTTACTAGATTGGATCTTAGTAAGAAAAATATCCCAGTGATTATAGCTAGCCGTTGTGTCCTGAATAATATTTGTGAAGCTAAGGGGGAAGAGTTGCCTCCAGGGTGGAAGGCAGAGGTAAAGTGGTTGTCTGGTGACTTTGAACAGCCAGACACAAGGGCCCTTATAAGAGCTCAGTGTGGAGCTATTCAGTTGAGGGAGACTTTGAAAGAGCACTTTAACAGTCAGCCACTGTAGTGTTCTGTGCTGGACTGTTGTCTGGGTATGAAGCTTTGGATGCTGTTAAGAATTGTGTGATGCTTGCAGTACATTTATAATTGTGCTGGGTTGTAGAGTTGCATAGAGATGGGTTGTATTAATGAGTTTTGCAAGTACTGGGTTCTTTGAGTACCGCTGTGCATTTTGCAATGTGTGTTGTGAATTAATAAAGATAATTTTATTTCCAAAAAAAAAGAAGGATATGGAGTGGCAAAAACAGTGCAGATAAACCATGTCCAAAAAACAACAGGCAATGCAATATAAACTTAACATAAATTAATGAAACAGAACTTTAAAAATAGAAAAGCATCAAACATTTTTCTGTCCATTTCAGTATACAAATGTCGTCTATTGTGGCTGAAACAATAAAATGTCAGTCTGTATTCTATGGTGAGGTGCCTAAGTGCTTTGAGGCACTAAGGCGGTTCGTATATGTTCCCTTTTAAGACAGAGTGTGAGGCCTGGAAAACACTAAATTAGAAAAAGTTGGCAAACTTCCTGAAAAAATTTGGAAAACTACTCAAATTCTTTACCACTTAATAGTCTTTATTTAACAACTTACTAATACAACTACTTGAATCAAACTTTTCTCTTACTGATTTACTTTATATATAACTACAAACAACAAAAATTGATTACAATGATCAGATTCTAGATACAAAACTTACTAATACAACACTAAAAACTTAAGCAATTTGTTTTACCACAAATTTTGTTCCCTTATTCTGTTACAAACTCTCAAGACACATATCAAACTAAAAAACACAACTAACAATTATAAAACAAAAAAGAGTTATTCCAACAATTATAGTCACAATCACTCCTGGAATACAAGTAGAATTATTGCTAGTTTTACATTCACATTCACTACTCACCACATACAGAGATGAACTCAGCTGCAGCAAAGATAACAGATGTTTTATGACCTGGTCTTTTTATTTAGAGCTCTATTTTTTCATCCAGGTGGGACCTCTATCGTATCCGCACCTAGGGTATTTTCCTCCAGGTGGAACGTCTATCGTATTCGCACCCAGGGTATTTTCATCCGCAGGACAAGTCCCAACGGGTTATCAGCTCAGTTACCTAACTATTCTAAGATAATGTAGGCGACGAGCTGGAGAGAGGCCAGAGGGGTGATCAGACCCTCTTGCAGGCACGATTCTGGTGTACCCCTTGGGGAGGCTCGGTGGTCCTCACGACAAGGCTCTCTAATTCTTTCTTTGTCCGACACCCCTTTTCTTTCCACTCCAGCCTATACGTCCGCCAGACCAATCATGGGTATTCCTACGTCACTTTGTCGGCCCCTCCTTGGGGAGGTCCTCAGGCCAGAAGTCTATCCTTGACCAGGTATAACTCACCAAATAAAAGTTGCAGCGACTGCAAACTTCCAAATTTGGGCCTAGGAACTGCTGTGCTCGCAAGTTACCCCTATTTCAAGTTCAACTGGTTACTTTTGGTCAGGGTTTTTGCTGCCTCTGAGCTCCTCTCCCATGGAGTTTACAACTTGTACCTCTTTGTCCATTCTCGAGGTCAACAACTTCTCCTTATCTCCTACCAAAAAAAAAAAATAACCAGGAACAATTATAAGAACAGATGGTTACAAAACCTTGAAATATAATGAACAATCTTCAATGAACTTTCCCATTCATCACATATAAATCAAATACTTCTTCCTTTCTCAGCATGGACTCGGGGCACACACACACCATGCGGTGATTTTAACCCATTACGACACATGGGTCTGAGTTTAGGGCAGTGGTATTGAATATTGGCACTATTTTCCCCAGGTGGTTGGGATTTTAGCTGGTATCTCATCTCTGAAGGTAACAAGGCACAGACAGCTCAGTTGTTACTGGTGTCCCGAAGCTGCCTGGGCCCATATGCTACTAACTTGGTGCCAGTCAAACTCATCACAGAATGGTGTGAGAAAGTGTCCTACCATGAAGGAAGAAATAAGGCAGCCATCCCTAGAAATCTTCAGGAAAGGATTGCAGAATATCTCCATGAAAGTTTCATTGAGATGTCTCAGGAGGATACAGGAACAAACTGCTCTTAATGGCCCTCAACCCTCACCTAAACCTACAGGGGAATGAACAGACATCAGCTGTACCTGTGTTTGTTGCACTGCTACCTTTTCTTGTACGAGTAAAACAGTGAAAAGTCTATATCTGTGTCATGTTAATTTGGGGATGGGCTGGGTGTCATCTTTAAATTTAAATGTTGTAAGGGAAAATTCATGCATGCACTTACCCGGGGTCCCTTCCCCTTCATTGGGCTCATCCATGCTTGGCTGGCAGGGGTGGCTAGGCTGTGGTAGAATCAAACAGGCCCTGGGCTTGTGGCATGGCTGGACCCTACCTCTGCATCTCCCACTCTTCATCTTCTTCCTTCTCCTTGCTGTTCACAGCAGGGGTCTTTGTCTTGGACTCGTCCTAGTTATCCACTGTGATTCCTGGGTTGCTGATGGGGTCTGTGCCAAATATGGCATGCAGCTCATTGTAAAAGTGGTAGGTCTGGGATGCAGCACTAGATGAATTGTTGGTGTCCATGGTTTTGTGATATGCCTGTTGCAGTTCCTTCACTTTCACATGGTACTACTGCTGACCCTGTCATATCCCTTTGCCTGTGTCCCCTGGTTAATCTTTTCATAGATGTCTATGTTTCTCTGACTGGTTCATAGCTGTACTTACACTGCCTCTTCTCCCCACAGACCCAGGAGATCTAGTACCTCTTGTCTACTACAGGCAGAAGTGTGTCTGGTGCATGGAGCTGGCATGATTGATTGAACAGTTGCACACAACAAGGGAGATCTGCTAGTTGTGCTCACAAAATGGGCACTCAGGAAAAGACAGATTGGTGGAGGGTGGCTTCTGGGCAGTGGACTTTACAATTGTGACCAGAATGCTCACTGTTACAAGGAATCAGGCATTGTGGGACAGCTGCTGGAGGATTGTTAGAGTTGATACAGGTCATGCATTGTCTACACTTGCATTGCGTCGGCCTCAGTAGATGGACATGGCTCACTGTTTGGGGAGGTGGTTTTAGTTCATTGCTGTAATGGAGCATCTATGTTGACAGGAGACAAATTTGAGTATAGACACATGCACAAATGGGTCAACGCAAAATGACTTATACTGACCTAACTTTGTAGCATAGACCAGGTCTCAGCTAGTGAAGAACATAGCAGCCCATTTACTTAGTGTTGTGAGTTGTACTGAACACATTACTTTTGAATTCCATATACTGTACTGATTTTCTGTTTGCTTCTGGGTACTATGTTGCTTTGGTCCTAGACTGTATAGCAGACTACATCTTTTTCTTGAGTACCTTTCTAATATTTGAGACAAAGCAGTTTTGTTAATAGGACTTTGTTTTAAGATTTGAGGGACTGGAGAATTCAGTGGGGAGTCCTCTATGGAATTTGCTTTACTAGACCCAGCATTTGTATTTTAGGGCATAGTTTCTCAACCTGTGGTATGCGTACACCCGGGGGTACGCGAGACACAGGCAGGGGTATCCGGGGAATAACAGAGTGAAGGGGAGGCGGGCGGCAGCCACTAGCTTCTGAGGGAGGCGGGCAGCAGCCTCCCGCTTCCAGCCGGGTCCCAGCTCCCAGGTGGGAGCCCGGTGGCAGCCTCCTGCATCTTGTGAGCTGGGCTCACAGCTGGGTGGCAGCCACCTGCGCCCAGGCTCTGAGCTGAGGGACAACCTCCTGTGCCCTGGCTTGAAGAAGGGGAAAAGCAGCCGCTTGCCCACATCCCTGCGTCCCAGCCGGTGTGGAAGCCTCCTTTGCCCCAGCTCGGATTGGGTGGCAGTTGCTCACCTCCTGAGCTGGCAGCCAGGCGGCAGCCGCCTGCAACTTGCCCAGGTGGCAGCCCCCATCCCTGGCTCAAAACCCAGTGCCCAGAAAACTTGTCAATTTCTTGAAATTGACAACTATGACAGCCCCAGATTTCATCAGTTACCCTCTTTTCCTGTCTCTCTCTCACCCCTTCCTCCTCTCAAATCTATGGCAAAAAATTTGGCATGGCGCTTTTTTTCCCCAACATTGGCATGCCACTCAAAGCCTCCTAGCTTTGACCAACATCACCTCTAGCCCAGGTACATACTTGAGTTGTGCACCCCTGATGTAAAGGTGGTAACCCTACCCACATTAGATCAGACATCTGTCATATCACGGCCTTATATACTCAGCCCTTCTTCCAACATATGGTTCACATTAGTCTGTAAATATAAAATCCAGTGGAAAATTGAGTGTTGGGGTATTTATTAAAATTTTCAGAAGTTAGGGAGTACTTGCTACTTAAAAGATTGAGAAACACTGTTTTAGGGCATAGCGTGTAAGACCTCATCTGTTAGCTCAGAATTTTGCCTGAGAAGGTCTGTTGTAAATGGATATTATATTTATAGGATTGGATTGAGAAAGTTGGCTGTAGTCCATATGGTAGCCTTTTCAGAAACTGAATGCATTCTCTGGATTGGTTTAGATACTGTTAGTATTTGCCTTATATTAATTTAAATTTTATTTTAATTATGTTAATATACTAAAAATCTTAGGCAGTGGGTACAGCTCAGGTGCATGTCCGGCTCCCCCTGCTTCAAGAGGTGCCTCTCCTGCAAGGTCCTGTGAGGGACAGACACTCGTGTCTGGTGCGTGGGAGAGTCTCATATCCCTCTGCCAGCAGCTAAAGTTGTGGTCTCGCAGGAACTGGGAGCTGAAGTTAAAACTCCTCCTTATGCAGAAAGCACTTCAGCTTTCTGAACTGGGGACCCCAGTGCTGACCCTGGATCATCCCTGGAGCGTTTAACTTCAAAGGGGATAGAATAATGGGAAAAACCCGGCAGACTCCCCTTGTAAAGGCGTGAAAAAAATAAGACTCCAAGCCCCCCACCAAATTGTTGGTCTACCAGAGGGGTTCCCCAGTACTGACAGCTCCAAAGCATGGAACCCAGAAGGGGGCCTCTGCTATGAACTCTGCTTCACTGCACCACTTAGAGAAGCCAGGGGCTCTGACTCTGAGGACCCCCTAAGGAGAAAGACAATTACTGTGCCATCTCTAAAAGAGCGGCAGTGAGAAAACTCTCGGTACCGTGTACGACAAAGCTCCTATCTAGGGAGTGCTTTGCACCTTCTCAATCATCGGTACTGATGACATACCATGGGCATTCCTCTGTGATACTGAGTGAGCTCAGGGTACCACATTAGTTCCAGCACCCTGGAGACCTGACATTTGGGAAAGAACTGCAATTCCCATTACTTCTTTCCTTGTAGGCTGCAAGATATCAGACTTCAAATTTGTGACATTTATGTAGAGAAAAGCTGTTAGTGTCCCTGGACAGAGAATTGGGCTAATAATGTGTAATTTGTTGGGAGATATTTTCTGACCGTTTTTTTCCCAAAGAAAATGGCTATTTGAAGCTGCTTAAGGGGTTGAAACATTTGAACTAGTCCATGGGAGACGGATTTGTGGGGAGACAGCAGATGAGAGTGTCAAGGCTATATGATAAACTTGTCACAGAGGTATCACAGAGGACTGTAATGTGTATATATGCACATACATATATAGACATGCACAACTTAATACATTCAGTGCTTTAAACACCATCACTCAAGCAAGTTAATTTTTCCTAATAGATTTATAGAATTGTTAGTGTTTATCTATAACACTATTAGATTGAAGCCACTTCACATGCATTGATGGATGTGTTCACTTGTTTTACTACTCCTGATATGAAATGGCATCTCCTCATGGTGGAAGTATTTAAAACAGATTTTTATTTTTTAGCAGACCCCAATATGGTTTTATGTATCTGGTACATATGCCAGAATAAATAATTTGAAAGATAAACACTTTCTGATACAATAATATTTTAAACAAGTAAAACTAACTGGTAATACGCATTAAACTTGTGAGAACCTTGAGATTTTTCTGGATAGTAGGAAATATTCCTGTGGTAAGGTGAAACTTATCTAAGATTATATTAGGTGAGCCTCTTTTTTGGTTGAGATACATATTTGTTTGGAGTGGATAATCATGTAGGGATTGTAGTAACATGGCCTTTACTCCCTGTCCTAGAAGGCCATACTTTACACATTATTGTTTTGTTACTGGTCTTGAGTGGAAGGTTGTGTTTACGAAGAGCATTGCTTTCATTGTACGCTGACTAAAAACCAGGGATAATGACATATAGGACATTTTTATTTATTCATCAGTAACTGTTAAGTACCTTTGTTGTCTTAGAACCTGATGACCACCTAACAGTAGCCCAGTCACTGAAGAAGGAATTTGACAACCCTGACACTGCAGACTTGAAGTTTCTAGTAGATGAAAAATATATTCATGTTCATAAAATCCTTCTCAAAATTAGGTAAGGAACAACATCAACACTTTACTCATGCTGAATAGTTACTCTTTAATGCTCTTGACATCTGGTTCCTTTCCTATTTGATTATGAGCAGGCCGCATGCTAAAAACCACCTGCTTTTCTAAGTGTTAGTTTAATTTCGTCCTCCCCTCCCTTTGGGTCCCAAAATTTCATAGAACGCTCCCTAATCCTACTGCCTACAGTCTTTACTTGCTGTCCTCCAGCCCAGCTTCCACCCTCTTCACTCTGTCTAAACTATCCTGACAAGACTTGTAAGTGATCTTTTCCTTGCTAGTTAAAAGGAGCACTTATCTGTCTTCTCTGTCTGCTACCTTCTCCATAGTTGATCACTTTCTCCTTTCCTTTCTTGGCTTCCACACTTGGGGTCCTCTGTTTCTCTCCTCTGTCATGCTGACTGCTGCTTTAGCACCTTCACTGGTAGCTTTGCATCTTCCCCTCTCACCCTTGTGTTCATGTTTTTCAGGGTTCGGTGCTCCGTCCCTTCTATCCTCCATTTCCACTTGGCAATGTTGTCACCTCACACTGTTTCCAAAGCTGCTTCCCTGGATTCTTCCCAAATGTACAAGTCTACTTCCAACCTATCCCCCTCTGTCCAATTTCATATCTTGTATGTCTTAGTAATTTCTTTGACTCAATGCATCTCAAACTCGGTGGACCTGAATTTCAGATTGACCTCCCTTTTTGTGTTCACAACTATTTGCAGGTTAATATCACTTTCCAGTCTAACTGATTGATATGGAGATATTAAGTTGTGTAAATTCCATTAAATGAGTCTGCGTGTTATTGTTAGAACAGAATTTCACATGTTTTTGGTAGAAGCAAAAAGTATAGCAGATTTTCAGAATATTTCCATAACTGGTCACACAGTAGGTCAGTGGCAAAACTGGAAATAGAACCCAGGTCTCCTGAGTCCCAGCCCAGTGTCCTATTCACTTGACCACACCGCTTCTCATCTCCACTTTCTTGCAAACTCCTTTTTGCTTCGTCCTCTTTAATTGTACAATAATTTACCCTTTCTTGACTAATGTACCTCCTCAGCCAAGACCTGCCTCTTGTCTTGATTACCATCATCTCTTCTCCATTTTCCTTCTTTTCATTTTGAATGCTTTTACTAATTTTTTGGATATTACTGTCTCAAATTCAAGTTCCTTGTCTCACCTTAATTAATCTTGCCTCAATTTACCTCTCTGCTCTCATTTCCTACTACTCTACTACTTTCCTACATTGTTATCTTGTTTCCATGTGTTTCCTTCCTCTCATGCACTCTGATACAGACCTTCATTCTGCCCTCTTTGCTTAGAAAGGCTTTTTCTTTTTCAAGATACGTTGTCCATATAGTTCTTTCTTACCACTTGTGACTGTGAGATGGAAAACCTTCAGTGTCCATGTCCCTTGAATATTTGACACACCTTGCTTTTTCATGAAAAGTTAGCTAAGAGTTTTGAGTTTTGTCATAGACAAAAGAGTTAGAATCTTTCTGAATTTTTTGTAGATTTTTTTCTTTAATAATTACCTTTTCTTTCTCACCTCCAGGATCAAGATAACTGCTTGTTAGTCACCTAGAGTGGAGTCTGTATGTATGGACAATCACTTGAATGAGAAAGAACAGTTACTCAACAGTAACTGTGTTTTTTTGAGATGTGCTGTTCACACAGATTCCATGCCCCACCCTCCATCACTGTTAATTGCCGTCCTATTCTTGGCATTCTTACTTGTGAAGGAACTGAGTGACAATTGAGGCTACCTCATCCCCTTATGTCGCCAGCTTCGGTAGTCATGAAGGCACATAGGGTGCCCAATGGATGCTGCTGTTCAAAAAAATTTGATATGATGCATTTAGGATACATTCACAACTAGAATGGAATCTGTGGCTACACAAAAAAACACAGTTACTGTAGTTCTTTTATCTGTCAATCACCTTTCTTAAATTCTTCTCTATATTCCATATATTCCAAATATTCATCCAGTCTTGTTCTCCTTGCTAGATAACCTGTCCACATCTTCCCTTACCTTAACTGTTCTCCCATTCCTGCTTTGCCTATCTTAGTTTGTAAGCCCTTTAGGGTGGGGAATGTGTCTTACTTGTAAAGCCTGATGGCACTATATAAATGATTTTCATCAATAATAAGGTACGAGGGGCAGTCAATTAAAAAAAATGCCAATGTCCAGGTGCCAAATTATTGGCATTTTGTCTAGAAATAAAACCTGTGAAAGTAACTGCTTTTGAACTGGCCTGATTGAGGTATTACACCAGGACCTGAATTTGATGCCCAAGCATGTTCTCAAGCTTCTGGGATAGTAGGCACTTCTTGAATAGTGAGGGCTAGAACAACTCATCTTACCTTCTGTTGTCTCAGTCTTGTTGGAGGCATAATAATGGGCTCTGGAGAGAGCTGTTCTCAGGTTTTTTCCTGTTAGAGTGAATAGACACTGTCTTTTCATAAGGAGTCTTTGCCGGAAGGATGTGAAAAGGGTTTGTAAGGCAGAGATCAACTAAGTTAAATATTTTCCTCTTTGTTCAAAAAATAAACATCCACTTCTTTACAGGTAAGCAATCCATAGGTCCGTACATCTGGCTATAAGACAATGGAACATCAGATTAATAGCTTCATTAAGCCATATTACCTCAAGGTATAACTATCATCACACCTGGTTAAGAGAATGACATGCATGTAACCCACCATTGCTGAATGCTTCCCTTCCTGAGCATTAGCATGAAAAGCTCCTTTTTATTGCTGCATTTTTATCAATCAGTAGGATTTTTTTGCCTTGTTCTGTAAGTATTCCTAATACTAAATTCTTCTTCGAGTAGTGTCCGTATGGGTGCTCCACTGTAGATGTGTCTGTGCACCCACACTGTTGATCGGAGAACTTTGGTAGCTGTCTGTCCTGCCTGTGCATGCGCTGCTCCTCTCCTGCCAGGAGGCTAGCCACTGTGTATGGGTGTTCCCACCTCAGTTCCTTCTCAACTGCCCCTGGCTAGAGACAGAGCTAAGAGCTGTCCGTTCACAGATCATTAACTCCCTTTAGTTTTGTAAATTTTAGCTTTCTTTGAAGCCTTTTCCTTTGTTACTTTGTTTTTTGTTGGCCATGCCAAAAAAGGAAAAGGAAAGAAGAAAGGGTTTGCCTCTCACCAACCCTGGCAGCGGCGCAGAGGGGCCTGGAAAAGTGTATGCCTGTCTCTCTAGGCTTCAAAAAATGCCTCAATTGCAAGGAATCTATCCCACTGACAACGGACACTCAAAAAGTGCTTATATGGTCAAGGAGAAAAGCACAGTCCACAAAGGTGTGGTTGATGCTAGCAACTAAAACTGAGGTCCAGGAAAGACAGAGTGCTAAAGTTTAAACTCCTGCTCATGGAGTCAACTCTTCAACCCCTGGATTCCCAACGAGAACTCTCACTGCAACCTTCCACTTCAAATGCAGGTGATCCCAAAGAGATGAGCCACTTACTTAAGACCACTAAGAAAAGATCGGTGAGTCCCCGCAACGAGCCCTTATCGAGCTGGAAACAATCTCTGACTCCATCAGTATCATCGATATCGATGGCACCTAAGCCACTTAATGCTGATACCCAGGGCATGCGTGGTACTGTGCCAACGGAGCAAGTTGTTCTACCCAAAGACCCGATGGGCACAGGCAAAGAAGTACTGGTACTGTGGGGGCGTGAAAGACATAGATGATCCGTCCCGGGGAAGGCTACGTTGACATGGGCACTGGTACCGAGGCTGGTGCATGTGGCACCGACGGACCGTACCAGCCAAGTCCGCATCTCTGACTCCCATTGGTGCAAGCCTCTTGGTACCAACATTCACAACCGGTATTGATGCTATCTGCACTGCCAGATTTCCGATGCACAACAGATCTCTTGGTGTCTGATGCACCGGATTTGCCCCTACTCAGTATCGGGGCCCCAGCCCCAAGTTCTCCTAGAGCATTGGATACTGTGACATCTCCCTGCTGCGTACCACCTTTCTCATCATCAGAGTTGGAAAGTGAGCAAGAGGACTTGGGTTCCCACTGCTCTTCTTACCCACCATCTGGGACCCAATTTCAGTATGGGCACCAGGCTTATCATCCACCAAACCCTCAGCTACCGTAGTTTGGCCAACCGTGGCACCAGCCACCAGCCCCCCATACCCTCAATGGCTCTACTGGGGTCTTTGGCAGGTTCAGAGACAGCAAGCCTCATAGGACCCCAGCATGGCATACCAACAGGCAAGGTGGCAACCTCTTTCAGCTGCAGCTTTGAAGGCTTTGGAACTCCCTGAACAGCTGGGGGAGGAAGTTGGGGCAGACTTTCCTCAAGCTCATTTCTTGTCATCCTTACCTGATGAGGCAGTGGTGCCCCCTTCGCCATCCATGACTGATGATTTTAAATCATTCCAGGACCTAGTTCAGAGAGTGGCAGAAGCCCTGCAAATACAGTTGCAGGAAGCAACTGAGCCTCATCCCAACAAGTCCATGGGGATAGATGCAATGCATCTGAGGGTGCTGAGGGAGTTGGCTGATGTGATTTCAGAGCCATTGGCCATTATCTTTGAAAGTTTGTGGCAGTTGGAGGAGGTCCCTGATGATTGAAAAAAGACAAATGCAATGCCCATCTTCAAGAAAGGGAAGAAAGAAGATCCAGGGAACTAGAGACTGGTCAACCTCACCTCAATCCCTGGAAAAATCATGGAACAGGTCCTCAAGGAATCCATTTAAAGGCACTTGGAAGAGAGGAAGGTGACCAGGAAAGTCAACATGGATTCACCAAAGGCAAGTCATGCCTGACCAACCTGATTGCCTTCTGTGAAGAGGTGACTGGCTCTGTGGATGTGGGGAAAGCGGTGGACGTGATATACATTGACTTTAGCAAAGCTTTTGATACAGTCTCCCACAGTATTCTAATCAGCAAGTTAAAGAAGTATGGGTTGGATGAATGGACTATAAAATGGATAGAGAGCTGGCTAGATCATCAGGCTCAATGGGTAGTGATCAATGGCTCCATGTCTAGCTGGCAGCCAGTAACAAGAAGAGTGCTCCAGGGGTCGGTCCTGGGGCTGGTTTTGTTCAACATCTTCATTAATGATCTGAAGGATGGGATAGATTGCACCTTCAGCAAGTTTGGAGATGACACTAAGCTAGGTGGGGAATGGTAGATATCCTGGAAGGTAGGGATAGGATACAGAGTGACCTAGACAAATTGGAGATTCAGCCAAAAGAAATCTGATGAGGTTCAACAAGGACAAGTGCAGAGTCCTGCACTTAGGACGGAAGAATCCCAGGCACAGCTACAGACTGGGGACTGACTGGCTAGGCAGCAGTTCTGCAGAAAAGGACCTGGAGGTTACAGTGGATAAGAAGCTGGATATGAGTCAGCAGTGTGCCCTGATTGCCAAGAAGGCTAATAGCATATTGGACTGCATTAGTAGGAGTATTGCCAGCAGATCTCAGGAAGTGATTATTCCCCTCTATTCAGCATTGGTGAGGCCATATTTGGAGTATTGTGTCCAGGTTTGGGCCCCCCACTACAAAAAGGATGTGGACAAATTGGAGAGAGTCCAGCAGAGGGCAACAAAAATTTGGACTTATGAGGAGAGACTGAGGGAACTAGGCTTGTTTACTCTGCAAAAGAGAAGAATATGGGGGGATTTGATAGCAGCCTTTAACTACCTGAAAAGGGGTTCCAGAGAGGATGGAGCTAGGCTGTTCTCAATGGTAGTATATGATAGAACAAGGAGCAATGGTCTCAAGTTGCAGTGGGGGAGGTCTAGATTGGATATTAGGAAAACGTTTTTCACTAGGAGGGAGGTGAAGTACTGGAATGGGTTACCTAGGGAAGTGGTGAAATCTCCATCTTTAGAGGTTTTTAAGCTGCGACTTGACAAAGCCCTGGCTGGGATGACTTAGCTGAGGTTAGTCCTGCTTTGAGCAGGGGGTTGGACTAGCTGACCTCCTGAGGTCCCTTCCAACTCTAATATTCTATGATTTTAATATTGTAGATGCAGTTAATTCTAGGTGCCGCTGGCTCCAGTTTAAATCCACCCTGTATGATCGAGATCAAAAACATCTGGACCTTTTTGGCAGAAAGGCACTCTCCAGTTCTATGTAGCAAATTATCAGGCCTTGCTGGCAAAATACGACTACCAGAATTGTACGAAACTCAGTTCCTTTATTGAACAGCTTCTGGTCTCCCATAAAGACGAATTCAAGGCCATAATCAACCAGGGCCAGTTGGTGGCTAAAACATCTCTTCAGTCCGCATTAGATACAGCCAACTCGGCAGCATGCTTGATTTCCATAGCCACTGTTATGAGACAGGATTTGTGGCTGCATTTGTCTGGCTTCCCTAAAGAGATCCAATCCAAGGTGGAGGACCTTCCTTTTGAGATGATGAAGTTATTCGCCAAGAAGACTGACACATCTCTTCACATGTTGAAGGATTCACAGGCGACTCTTTGATCCCTAGGGATATATACATGCTGGCCTGCAAGAGAAAATAGAGCCCACAGCCACTGTGTAAACACTGGTCATCACAGTACACATCTCAATACTCACCACAAAGAGCTTACGAGTCGCAGAAGAAGAAACCAAGATGCCCTAGGTGAAAGCAAGCAGGACCCCAACTGACTGCATCTCAGCCATCCACCTCGAAGCGTCAGCTTTGACGGGGTGGTCGAGGTGCTGATAGAACACTCTCCTTGCAGCCTCACGCAGGAAGATCTTGCCTGTCCTTTCAAAGACTGCCTTACCCTGTTGTGCAGCACCTGGAAACAAATAACCTCTGACAAGTGGGTACTGGAGATTATACAGAATGGATATGCAATCCATTTCTCTTCCCTCCCCACTCCCAAACACCCTTCCCTGTCCCTCTTCATGGACCCTTTTCACGAGAATCTACTTTGTCAAGAAGTAAACCATCTCCTCAGCTATAGGAGCTTTAGGACCTGTGCCTGTACATCTGAGAAGCAAAGGCTTTTACTCTGGCTACCTCTGATACCAAAGAAAAAGGGAGGTTGGAGACCCATACAGGACCTCAGATCGCTCAGATACGTCAAAGTGCAGAAAATCAAGATGGTCACCCTGTCAATGATTATTCCAGCATTAAAGAAAGGAGATTGGTTGTTGGCCCTCAGCCTTCAAGATGCATACGTCCACATTTCCATCATATCAAGTCACAGGTGTTACCTCAGATTCACGCTGGGCCAGGACCACTACCAGTACAGAGTACTCCCTTTCAGCCTTTCATTGGCTCCCAGGATATTCTCCAAGGTTCTTTTGGTAGTGGTGGCCCACTTATGCTCTCAAGGGATCGTGATTTATCCTTACCTGGACTATTGCCTTCTCAGGGCATAGTCCTTCATAGTCCCAATGAGTCAATCAGGCCACACGGGACCTGTTTCTGAATCTGGGCCTCCAGATCAACAAACAACAACTGAACTTAACACCAGTACAGAGGCTAGAATTCATAGGAGCCAACCTCGACTCTACTCTGGCAAAGGCACTCCTACCACATCACAGATTTCTCAGTCTCTCTTTGTTGATAGAGACAGTACCATCCAGCCCACAAATTTCGGCCAGACAATGCCTCCAGCTTCTGGAGCACATGACCACAGGCATATCAGTTATTGCTCATGCCAGATTACGCATGAGATGCCTCCAAGCATGGTTCAGTTAGGTTTACAGGCTGAACAGCGACAACATAAACTTCTGTCAATGCTCCCCAGTGTCAAGTGATCCTTGGATTGGTGGAAGGACATGGCAAACGTCCATACAGGAATCCCGTTTGCTCAATCTCCCCATCTCTATTCCTGACCATCAGTGCATCCCTCATAGGATGGGGTGCACATCTCAATGGTTGCACAACACAGGGCAAATGGTCCCTGACAGAGACATACCTCCACATCAACCTGTTTGATCTCAGAGCAGTCAGAAATGTGTGTGCTCACTTCCTCCCGCTGATCAAAGACATGCACACAAGGGTCATGACAGACATGGCCTGCATGTATTACATAATCAGACAGGGATATGCCAGGTTTATTCCTTGTGCGTAGAGGCACTAAAATTATGGAACTGATGCATCTCTCACAATGTCCTAATATATTAGCGGCCTTCATACCAGGAATACACGAAATGACTGACAGTCTCAGCTGCAAATTTGCACATGACCACAAATGGAAGATAGAATTGATGATACTATATGACATATTCCTACAATGGGGGACACCGGTAGTAAACCTGTTTGCTATTTACCAGAACAAGAAATGTCCACAGTACTGCTCCAGAGTGGGGATTAGACAACACTCCATGGGAGATATTCTCCTCCTTCCTTGGGACAAGGGCCTTCTTTACGCCTTTCCTCCATTCCCTCTATTACTGAAAACCCTGTTGAAAATAAGAAGAGAGAAAGCAAATATTATACTGATTGCTCCCACCTGGCCCAGAGAGATGTGGTACCCTTACCTGTCACAGCTGGCATTATGTCCACCAGTGACTCTCCTAATCACTCCTTATCTCCTGACGCAGAACGAGAGTCTCACACTCCATCCCAATTTGCAGATTTTGTGACTCAAAGCATGGCTCCTTCATGGTTCCAGCACCTAGAGATGTCTTGCTCTGAGGAGGTATAGGAAGTGCTGTTACACAGTAGAAGGGGAACTACTTGTCATATTACCTTCAGAAATGGAAGAGGTTCCAAATCTGATGCCAACCCAAGAGTGTCACCCCTACTGCAGCCACCCTGCCACTTGTCCTAGACTACCTTTTGACTTTTAAGAAATCAAGGCTTTATTAGTTCACTGAAGATTCATCTGGCAGCAGTTACAACCTTCCACCAGCAGGTAGAAGGGTACTCAATCGTCTCCCACCCAACTACAAAGAGGTTTCTTAAGGGCATAGCAAATCTTCCCATGACTAAGGCTCCCCACTTCCAAAGGGGATCTCAACCTAGTGTTAAAAGGACTGACTAGACACCATTTGAATCCATGGCTAACTCACATTTCCATGAAGATGGTATTCCTCATCTCCATCGCCTCTGCCAGAAGGATAGGAAAGACTGTGGCTTTGATGGCGCATCTCCCTTTTACTGTGTTCTTCCCAGACAAGGTTGCACTTAGACCACATCCAAAGTTCATTCCCAAGGTGACTTCTGCATTTCATATGAATCAGATTATTCAGCTTCCAGTCTGGATTTTTTAAATGCAAGTATTAAAGTTGGTTGTTGGAATGAAGAGATGGTCAAGGATATGTCTAAGACTGTTTTAGTTTTAATATTTTAAACATTGAGAATGAGGAGTTTGTTAAATTGAGAAGTCAGAGCTGGATGATGACAGAATAAATGTAATCTACAATACTGATAATATGGTATAGCTAGAGAGTACGGAATGGAAAAACAGATCTGCAAAAATAAGAATAGTCTTAATTAATCCTAAAATGTATTTGCAAAAGGAGACGGAATACAATCAGTATAATACTTAAAATATAAATCATGTAAGAGAATTACAATGAGTTTAATGGACTTCTCTCTACCTCACCAAAAAACATCTGATGGGGTTTATCATAGCACTATATATTTTATTCTGCACCTGTCTGATTGATATAAACACCTTATTTCTGTTGTCAATTTACCAAACTTAAGTATTCACATGTATCTTATTTTTGTTTCTTAGGTGTGAGCATTTTCGTTCTATATTAAATAACAATGATGATGAAATTATAGAAATGAGTGAATTCTCTTATCAAGTTTACCGAGCCTTCCTGGAATATCTGTATACAGACAGCATCAATCTCCCTCCTGAGGATGCAATAGGTAATTGGCATAAATTCAAATGTCAAGTTACTGTTAGGAGAGAACTTAAAGTTTGTTTTAACAGGTTCTAGAAAGATGATGTTGATCATGTTCATTGTTATTTTACTACCCTTTAACCCTTCTTTTATGTACCATCGCATGTACATGGATGAGAGAATCGACACAGCGGGGAATCATGTGCAGAAGGAGGAGGATGGCAGAGATGCAGTGGGAGAGGGACAGAGTGAACAGGAGGGGATGATGAAGTGAAAAGCAAATGTATACTGTAGTCAAAACAGATCATCATTTCTCATATTGAAAACAGTTTAAAAAACCCCTGATATCTTCCTAATATTACCTTTCCATTTGATATATTTGCCACAAACATTATTTGACCACAACTGGGAAGGGAGCTGGCCCACATGATCACTGAAAAGAGGAGATGTGGTTCATTAAATAATCTCTCTATTAAAATATGATGCAAACTGTGAAAGGGAGAATTTGTGTGTTAATAAGTGTGTACTCTTCCATTTGCATAACCTCCTTTTTGGAGGTTTTGTATAAAAATGTCTCATAGAATCATAGAGAAGCAAACCCATAAATCTGGAATACAAGTTTATATACCTTGCATTAAGACTACCAAATATCTGAATTTTCAACCTAATTCTCAACAGGGCTGCTAGATTTGGCAACGTTATATAGAGAAAATAGATTGAAAAAGCTTTGCCAGCAAACTATCAAACAAGGCATTTGTGAGGAGAATGCAATTGCTCTTCTTTCAGCTGCAGTCAAATATGAAGCTCAGGTATGGAGAACTTTTATTTGTACTAGAAGTTCCTTAGTGAGATAAGTGTCTTTCAGAGACATGGAACTTTTAAGATAACTATTTATTGCAGTTAACGAACCATCACACATGAATATTGTAGTTGACTTCTCTGGCTTCCTCAAGCATGCATATTTCCCCTTTCAGTCCCTACAAAATGTAATAGCTAATGTCATCTTCCTTGACCGTTAACTTGATTGTGACAGTCTCCTCTTTGAATTCTTCCACTCTCCTCATCTGCTCTGGCATGAAATTTAAGCTGTTTATCATCACTTAGTCCAGCTCTGCCAGTGCTACTTACCCACCTTTGAGTTTTGCATTATCTCCTGACTAGGGATGTAAAAATTAGTTTAAAAATCCATTTAAACGTTCTAAAAATAGAACGTTTAACCAGTTAAATGCTGGGCAGGGGGAGAAATGTACTGGGCTTGGCTCCTCACTGCAAAGTGAGAGCTGCCTAGCTGTGACTCCCTCCCGCCATGGTAGCTGGGCAGCTCTCACTCGCGGGGAGCTGATCTGAGCCCAGCTGCAACTTGTCCCAATCACCCCCTCACCCCCTCCGCTGGGCTCCACGCTTCCCTGCCAGGAACAGCTGCCCGGCTGCAGCTACACCCCCCCACCCACACTCTCAGGCAGCCGAGCCCAGCTGCTGCTATCCCCTCCCCCCTGGGCTCCAGGCTTCCCCACCTGTAAGAGGCACGAAGCCCAGCTGTGGCTACGCCCCACTGGGCTCCCTGCCTTCCCCCCTTCGCTGGGCTCTGTGCTTCCTCGCCAGCAAGAGCTGCCCAGCTGTTCTTGCTAGCGGGGATCTAGCTCAGCTGTGGCTACCCCTCCTCACCCTCCCCAGTGGTGGACTCTGCTCCTTCCCCACACTTCTTGTGGGGTGCGGAGCCCAGCTGCAACTTGCCCCCCCCCCACCCCTTCCCTGCCAGCAAGAGCTGCCCGGCTGCTCTTGCTGGCAGGAGCTAGCCCAGCTGTGGCTCCCCTCCCCCCTGTTTAAACAGTAATCAACTGTTTAAAATGTTTAAACAGCTGATTACCGCTTAAACAGTTAACCTTTTACATCCCCACTCCTGATCATGTTCTGCCAATGTACGCAGTCTTCCCTGCCCATTTGTCAGCTTTTTGCATAATCCTCTCTCCCACCTTCCACATGGTCCCTGCGCAGGGTATGACCTCCTTGGACTATCTTGCAAGGCCCTTCTCTGTCAGCATTTACACCTCTCTTGAAGATTGACTTTTGCTGTGCTGCTTACAGTGAATCATGCTGACACATAAACAAATGCCCGTTGTCCCTTTTCCCCATCCTATGTCTTCTCATCTGTCTATTCTTGGATTGTGAGCAGGGAATGTCATTTTGGAATGTCTGGAAAGCACCCGGCATGCAGAGGACACTATTTCAAACAATATTTTATTTGCAAACAAGCTAACATTTTGTTTTGTGAAAGAAGGTTGCCTTTTCTTAATGTTTCAGCACTATCCTGTCTGCAAAAAATCTGTAGTTTGATATTTACAAGAGATCTGAATATCTATTTTATACTTAATATGTCATTTCAATCTGACCAGCTAGCTAAGGAGGGCCCCCCCCTTAATGAATACATCAAATTCCCACAAAAACCAACACAAGGGGAGACTATGGGCAAAATATGTTACTGGTCAAAATAGTTGGCAATCCATAGATTCCAGTATAGTAGCAGTCTGCTTAATCCCATAGTGAATTTGACCCGACTGATTGGTAGGGAACCACACATGTGAGTAAATGGGTGTGCCGACTATACACCACAAATATTCACTAGTGTTAATATCTTGGTTTATTAATTATTTGCAAACCCAGCTAAATATGTCATCGTGGCAGGTTTTTATAATTTACAGCTTCATCTTTATTACTCCCTGCGAGTGAGAGCTGCCCAGCTACCACGGCGGAAGGGAGCCACAGCTAGGCAGCTCTCACTTGGCAGTGAGGAGCTGAGCCCAGCACGTTTCTCCCCCTGCCCAGCATTTAACTGGTTAAACGTTCTATTTTTTAGAAAGTTTAAATGGATTTTAAAACTAAATCACACTGGGTGTGGCGCTGAATTGAGAACTTTTAAAAATGTCTATTATTTCTTTGTTTAGTTTTGCCTTTCTAAAGAAACCTGTAGGGAGGGATTTAAATGAGAAGAAAGTACATGCCTGGTGGATCTGGATTGATAGGCTGTTCCTTGCATAGAGGACAGCGAGGAAGGGGCAAAAATGAAAGTAGAAGAAGGGGTGTTGAACCTGTCCTCATTGATGATGTAAGCGTGACAGGATAGAAATGAGATGTAAATTGGAATGCAGTAGTGCAGGGCGTGGAGATGAGGAGAAAAGAATATGGAGGGGTTGGAAGAAGGGGTGACAAGATCAGATTGACAAAAGAAGATACTTTTGGCTAGAGGCAGAGCAATGTGGGGAGGCCGGTGAGATGACGTTAAGTAATTAATGCAGAAGATGACCAGGGCATTAATAATCGTAACACTAGGGACAGAAAGGAAGGGTCGGATTTTCAGTGTTGTGGAAACAGGAGTGCAAGATATTATGGTGTGGGATAGCACAGCGACTTTTACTCTTAACAGGATAAGTTTTCATTTGAAGTTTATTTTAGAAACTTCAGAATAGACTGCCTCACTTTGAAAATATTCTACACTTCTAGTTATACTTGTCAACCTCAGAAAAGGCTTTAATCGACCTGTTTCATGTGGAACTATTACAAGTGCAATGATGTGTGTCATGCAACATGTAAAACTAGCCTGGACAAAGTGTCCATGAATATATTGTAGGAAACAGGTGGTGACGGGGATGGACTGGATGATCTAATACATAGTTTCTGAACCTGTGGTACGGGTACGCGAGACACAGGCAGTGGGTACCCGGGGAAAAAAGAGTGAAGGGGAGGCAGGCGGCAGCTGCCAACTTCTGGGAAAGCCAGGCGGCAGCAGCCCGCTTCCCACCCGCTCCCAGCTCGGAGGTGGGCGGCAGCCCGCAGCTTCTGGGGAAGGCGGGAGGCAGCCCTCTGCTTCCCTCCCAGTCACAGCTCCCAGCTGGGAGGCGGGCAGCAGCCGCTACAGTCTTAGGGAGCCGGGCAGCAGCCGCTACAATTCTGGGGAGCCGAGTGGCAGCCGCCCGCTTCCCGCCCGGTCACAGCTCCCAAGTGGGAGCCTCCTGCATCTCGCAAGCTGGGCTCACAGCTGCGCGGCAGCCACCTGCACCCCAGTTCCGAGCCGAGGGACAGCCTCCTGCGCTCCGGCTTGAAGATGGTTAACAGCTGCCTGCCCACATCCCTGGGTCCCAGCCAGCATGGAAGCTTTCTCTGCCCCAGCTTGGATTGAGTGGCAGTCGCCCTCCTCCTGGGCTGGCAGCCAGATGGCAGCCCTCCTCCCTAGCTCAAAGCCCAGTGCCCAGAAAACTTGTCAATTTCACGGCTCTAGCTGAGCCATGAAATTGACAACTATGACAGCCCCAGATTTCACCAATTACCCTCTTTTCCTGTCTCTCTCTCTCTCTCTCGCCCTCCTTCCCTGTCTCTCTCTCACCCCGTCCTCCTCTCAAATCTATGGCAAAAAATTTGGCACGGCGCTTTATATTCCCCAGCATTGGCATGCTGCGCAAAGCATCCTTACCTTTGGCCAACATCACCTCTAGCCCAGGTACATACTTGAGTTGTGCACCCCTGATGTAAAGCTAGTAACCCTACCCACATTAGATCTGACATCTGTCATATCACGGCCTTATATACTCAGCCCTTCTTCCAACATATGGCTCACATTAGTCTGTAAATATAAAATCCTGTGGAAAATTTTCAGACGTTAGGGGGGTACTTGCTTCTTAAAAGGTTGAGAAACACTGATCTAATACGTTTTCCAGCTCTACCTGCTATGATTCACAGTTTTAATTAGCAATTACACAATTTTTTAAAGAATATTACATTATGCCTTAGCACAGCCATTGATTATAAACTGAAGGAGACAGCACTAACTGTTAAAACTGCAGAAACAATGCAAGTATAGGATAGTGTGTCCGAATCTTATCTGGAAACAGTGTGTAAGACTGCAAGGTGCAGAAATGTAAAACATGAAATTTCTCTCTAGGAATCAGTTCATAAAATAATTTTTATTTAGCAGTTAGAAAAGATACCAATGTTCCATTTCTAATTTATTTTCACTTTATATAATCAACACAAGTAAAAGATGGCAATGTGCTGCATTTCTCAGTCCTAATATGAAAAATAAATTAGATCAGTTGACTTTACCAAAGATAAATGCATCCAGAAGTAAAAGTCACAAATGGGATGCCTTTGAAAATTGTGGAAATGTGTGCTGAGGTATTGTCCATTTGTAGAAATAGTTCTCTGTGGTTGCTATTTTTATACCACATTTCTAATGTATTGTGGGCTGGTTTGAAGATTAGCTATTATTTATACTACAAATTAAAAATTACTATTTCCTAACCTGCAAAATTAGTAAACAATTCCTTGACTGGCCAGTGAAGAGATTTTTTTTTTTTAGTGAAGCAGGGCAGCAACCTCAAATTTCTTTTAGATAAAGATTGTAGTACAGTCTATAATTGCCCAGGCTCCAACAGTAGTATTGCTGGAATATGACGAAATCTGAGCTGTCATTACATTTCTCATGCACACCCTTCCCCCTCCCTACCCTGCCACTTTCTTCTGTGTTTTTGTTGTTTCCTGTTCTTCCTCTTTTTTGTCTTTGTGTCCCTGACCAAACAAACACTTTTTTGTGGTGTCATGCCTTTTCCCTCTGGCATTTTATCACTTTATTCCCTTTTTCTTTTTAAGCCCAATTTTATAGTTGTTGGTCTCTTTTTTTTGCCTTTAATTGCATCGCTGCACAGGCAGCAGACTAGAAGCAGAGGGATAGGGACTAGCATCTTCATAAATTCCTCTCTTCTTTCCTGCCCAGTGTGCAATGCTTGTGTACCTCACACAGAGGGAAACTGACTAGGATTAGTACATTTCTTTTTGCAACAAACTGCAAAGATGTTGCAGATTGTGGATCATCCAGTCAAAATATTGCCTTGCAGCTAACTCTATCTGTAATGTGCTTGCTGCAAAGGATAGGATAATTGCTTTTCCTTCTGCAGAAGCTCTTTACGCAGGAACAAGCTGTAAAGAGGACTGGCTAAGTGCATAAAGAGATGGAATGCTGCTGCTGCTAGAAGGTTGAGTGGGCAAGGCTCACTGAGTGCAATCACTGTTGCATGGTCTACTAAACATCTGACAATCATCCACATTGGGTGTACCTATGCTGAGAATTTTCAGAAAATCTCACTCTTGATCTACCACCAGTGCTAGCAAGTCTAGGACAAGACTTATTTTTACCATCACGTTGTCTAATCCAGGTACTGATTTTTCTCTGCACATGTTATGAGAGGCAAACTCAGAGGTCGACATATCTACATCCTTCTGAGGCTAACATGGGTCCTTTCATTAAGTTAAACATTCGGGCGGGTGGTCCCACAGTGGCTAGAAACTAAATGGTATCTTTGGCAAATTTGCAGATAGCCACTGTTGATGTTAATGTGGGTAGAAGAGGGAAGGAATCATTAGCCTTTTGCCAGGCATACACTAGGAAAATTAAGGGTTTTATTGTGTGATGATGCATTAATTTCTTTTCGAGGGTACAAATAACAATTTTTAGAGCAATTGTGCATGGTTGCACTTTTTGCATGTGACTACCTTTCAAGTTGAAATACAGAGCTGATCAAATTATATGTCAGCTCTCTCCTCTTCACATTTGTGAAGTGATCCTGATTTCTGGTCATGCATAAGGATTCATCAGATAGTTCATATGAACAAATTTCATGCCATTGTTTGAAGTTGTCACTTAGATTACCAACCCCGTTTCAGAATAGTCAGTCACAGGGAATGCTAGTTGATAGGATGATTGAAACGTTTTAAACAGGAGAATAATGAATGACACATTTTCAATATCAATGATTTGTACTAAAATTCAGGAAACTTTCCACATTCACAAACATTTTTGCAGTCTTCCATATATAAAAGCAATCCCATGAGCAACAGTGGAGTGAAGCGAAACCGTTACTTACTATGTCTGCGGTTCATTGAGATGTGATGCAGATGTGTATTCCATTTAGGGGTGTGCACATCCAGCGCGCCAGAGCCGGAGAATTTTACCTAGCAGCACCCAGAGAGGGGCATTGCTTGTGCCTCATGGTCAGAGCCCCTCTCCTGGCTATATGAAGCAGTGTCACCTGACGCTCATCAGTTCCTTCACACTGAATGGCCAGAGAGTAGATTCCGGTGCAGAGGGGACAGAGGGTGAGTCGTGGAATACACGTCTGCATCACATCTCGAAGAACCAGTTACAGTAAGTAACGGTTTCTTGTTCTTCAGGTGACTCACAAGCAGCGCTCCTACGGCATGGGGCTCAGCGTCTAGTTAAACAAGGACAGCAGTACCATCTTTCCAAAGTTTGCATCTGCTCTGGATTCCGTGGTAATGATGCGCTGATTCATAAACATATGTATCAATGACTATGCGTCAGCTCTGCAAATATCTAACAGCAAGATGTCACTTAAGAACGCTATTGACGTAGCTTGTGCTCTTGTAGAATGACCCATGGAGGGGGTATAGCCAAAGACATTTTGTATGCAGTCTTCATGAAGGAAGTTATCCTTTTAGAGATCCTCTGTGAGGAGACTGCCTGTCCCTTCACATGGTCTGCATATGACATAAACAGATGAGGTGAAGCCAGAAATGGCTAGACTAGATAAAAGGCCAGCATTGTCTGATGGCCAATGTGTGATGATGCTGCCCTCTAGTGATGAATGCAGCTTAGGAAAAAATACAAGTAAACATACTGCTTGGTTTCAATTAAACAGTGAGACAGACCACTTTAGACACATGAATAGGTGGATGAATGACTCAGTTTGCCACTAGATGCACCTTCAATGAGCTAAGCATAAGGTCTGACCACTAAAGAAGCAGCAGACACTCAGAGCTGTCTTGGCTACTAGCCAGCATCAGCTGAACTCTGGACCACATTGAAAAACACTTCCATTTTGCTGAATAAGCCAGCCTGGTAGAGGGTTTTCTACTGTGGAGTCAGACAGTCACTGAGCATTTCTCTTCCTCCTCATTCAACCACAGAGCAGCCACGCTGTGAGATAGAGAGAGCTGAGTGTGTGATGCAGAGTGCAACCGTGAGTCTGTGTGAGCAGGTCAGGATGCAGAGGAAGGGATATGGGAGGCTGAACTGACAGCGCAAGTGGAGGAAGACCAGCACTGCCTTGGCCATGCTGGGGCAGAGAGGATGAGCTTGACCCAGTCTGCTTTCACCTTTAAGATAATGGTTGGGGTTGCAGGAAAAGCATGCAGGAGAGCTTACTGCCTGCTGAGGTGGAAAGCATCAGTCAGGGAGCCTGGACTGAGGCTCCCTCGAGAGCAGAACAGGCAGCATTTTCTGTTGACCCTTGTAGCGAACAGGTCAATTGTCAGGAAGCCCCACATTGCAAAGAGGATGCGCAGAACACTGGGATTCAGAGGCCACTCACTGAGGGAAAAATTCCTGAGAAGATGGTCCGTGAACCGATTCTTGACCCCCAGCAAGTGAGCGGCTATCAGAGTGATATCCTTGTCAATGCAGAACTGCCACAAGCTGATCACCTCTTGGCCAAGCACCCTGGAGTGTGCTCCTCTTTGCCTGCTCACATAATACATTGCCGGCACCAAGTATGCCAGTGCTCGAAGCAGTGTGGACTCCAAAGTTAGCAATGGTACCAAAACAGCTGATGGTACCAAAGTGGAGGACAGTGAAAACTGTCACGGTAACATCTGCAGTGCCGAGGCGTTTCCTGGTACCAGGTCTCTTGCGCTGAGCCCAGTACTGGCCCTGCTTCCACAGACTGTGGAACACTCAGCACACTCAACGGAAAATGGCGCCTCCTCTCTTCAGAGTGCAAGGCGGCACATTTCTTGGGGCAGCCTCTGATCTGATGAGCTGCGTGGCCTGTTTGCCTAAAAAAGCATATGCTCGAAGGGCCCTACCCACTTGAGTCCATCTTGTGAACAATCTAAAGACTGAACACCACTCCTTGATGTGTGCCTCACCGAAGCACAGCAAGGACTGCATGTGAGGATTGTTGTTAGGGATCTCTCCCATGCACGGCAGGCATGAGGGCACCACAGAGGAATGCTGTGACAGGGTGGGGCTACCTTTCCGAGTGCGGAGTGTGCGCCTCAGTTTTCTCATCTGTTACCCATGTATTCCCTTTGTATGTACTCCTGTATTTCGGTGATGGGACCTGGTGTGTGATCATTGCAGAGACCACTAGAGGGCGGATGGGCTCCTCCCAGCCTCACATACGCAGACACACACACCACCCCATCATATTCCCCCCCCCCCCCCCCCCCGGCGTGAAACCAGATACAACAGGTTGTAATATCTGGCCTGGGAAGGATTCAGAGGAATAGGGAGGGGTAGAGAGGAAAGGCAGTGCCCCGCAAGGAGTCCCAGGGGAGTAGGACCTCTGAGCATGGCTCCAAGTATCCACAAGTGGATTGCTGCTATAACCTCGAATTAAGCTGCTAGCAAAGTCCTTCTACACTGTGATCCTGAGAACTAATAAACCCCTCTGACTTCCATGCTGGCTGTGAATTGCTTCTGACTGCAAGGTGGGGGTGCCTGGCCCTTAGGGCGTGGAGGAACTCCCCGGGACCCATCCAAGGGGGGGTGTCCCGCAGGGGGAGTTCCAGGCGGAGTAGGTGGCTGACCCTCCAAGACCAGATTGAGGGGCTGGCTGCACTGGTGTGTGGAGACCCGGGGTGAACCGTGGCAGACTGCAGCACCAGAATCCTGACTGGCTGTGTCAAGAGGGGACCCCGAGCACGATTCCTGTGAGACGCCATGACAGGCAGCCACAAACCATGACACACGTTGTTAAGGACTGTAAAATGACTCCATTTCCTGGAGGGCTTCATGCCTTGAACATCACTGATAAGAACACTGTGGCTTGGCTGGACTGGCTAACATATGCCAAATAAATAGGGGAATACTTAACTACAGACAGCAAACACTAAGCACGCTACTAACTACATACAACCAGCGAAAACACTAAACTAGTGAGTGAATGTGAGGTTAAGACCACACACAGCTTCAACTCCAGCCACCAGTGGTAAGAAGGAACGGAGGGGGGGGGGGGGGGGGGTGTCGAAATTGTGCTGCCTCACATAGCCAAGTGGTGACCTATAGCTACTGCGAGGCCAAATTCTCCAGTTCCAGTGATCTGGGAACACTCACAACTAAGTGTGAAATCTAAGCATAAGAGTGCCCTCCTTCCCTTCACCCACTCTTCCCTTCCCAGCTGTCTTGTATCATAGGTCAGGTACCTTTTCACTTTATCCCTTCTCCAACATACTTTTACTGCTCTACTCTTCCTTCACTCATCTTGCTATTTTCAGTGGATTAGGGTTGATATGGGCAATTTCCTCTTTTGAAAATTGACTGGGGTTTTCAGGATGCACGGCCTTGAGTTTAGCTGGACGTCAGCTCCATTACCTATCAAAATGTTGGAAGCTTTCTTGACAAGTTTCTGATCTTGCTATTTAAGTGTTTTGTTCTAGGCATTATTTAGCATTTGTAAACAGTCACGTGGATATTATTGGGATGAAATACACAGCCAATATGTTAATGCTAACTTAACATTAGTATTTTTTTGATATATTAATAACCTTATTTTGTTCTTAGGACTTAGAAGAATTTTGCTTCAGGTTTTGTATAAACCACTTGACTGTAGTTACACAAACTCCTGGCTTTGCAGAAATGGACCATGATCTCTTGAAGAACTTCATTAGCAAAGCAAGCCGAGTAGGAGCATTTAAAAACTGAAGAATGTTTGCTGCAAAGGAAGGTACTTTCATCATGAGAACACTTTCTCTTTGAAAAACTTATCAGCACTCAGAATTTGTGAACACCTGAAAGAAAAGAGGGCAACATCCATTTAAGTCATTTGATGGGTGGACTTCGTAAGCTTCCATGTAGCCTAATGCACAACCTTTGTGAAGATGGGTAAGGTATAGCATGAACAATAGATGTAAGCAATCTGCCAAAAAACTTAGGTTTATCAAAAACATCCCAATGGAATAATTAACAGTTTTTCTTTAAAATCAAGCAGACTGTTTACTATTTTCCATTTGTATTTTTTTTCATTGCCTTGAAATACTTATAAAAAACAACTCTTTACCAACTTCATCTGAGATTACTGGCTACCATGAAGCTGGCTGGTTGTTGCTAAAGCCTCATTTTGCACCTTTAAGGTCAATCAAAGTAAATGTACTATAACAAGGTTCCTTTCTGGTTAATTTACCATCCCCTCTGGAGCAGTGTTAATAGAAGCTTGATTTGCTAAATATATGATAAAGGAATATATCATACAAAATCCCTCTTACTACTCCTAATATAAAGAAAAAGCCACAGAATGCTGCTCCTAATTTACAAAGTATCCAAAGACTCAAGAGATAAAAACAAGAGAAGGCCATACTGTATATATTTAAGTATGAAGGACTTATTTTAAATGGCTAATTCTGAGTTCCTGGCTCTCAGTTATTTGCTTTGATGAAAACCAGCTAGTTCTCCTCCCCCGTGGAACAGTAACTTCTAATTGCTTTTGCCACGTAATGTGTTATTTCACTGTTTGTTTTGCTGCTCAAAAACACGCCTCTTCACTGACCATGAAAAAGAAACTCAATGAAAAGGAATTATCGGTTGACTTTTCTGCCAGTGTTTACAGATAATATAGGTGCATACATGAATTATACTTGGAGGAGGAGGCATAGAAAAAATTATAGATCAATTTAATGATAAAATCATGACAGTAAAACTCAAATTATTTTCGACATGGTAGGCGGATGCCATTCAAACACTTGCTAAAGCAATAGGTGGAGGCAGTTTCAGCGTGCTAATGCTTGCATAGAAGGACTTTTGTACTGTGACACAGGCTGCTAAGATTATAAAATGTTTATCAGTATTGGTTTCTGTTACGGTACAGAAGACCATTTTCCTGTAAATTACTTAATCTAATTTCTGTTGAAAGAATGGGTGAACTGGCTTCAAAAAAGAATGGGCCTGTGGTTAGGACACCACACTAGTAGCCTTGCTTTGTCATAGACTTCCTGTGTGCCTTTGAGCAGGTCTATATGGCAGCTGGAAGGTATAATTCCTAGTTTTTTGATATACAGGTGCTCGCTCTGCTCCAGCTAGCAGCTAAAAATTGCAGCACGCCCATGCTGGTATAAACAGTGGCTTTGGCTAGTCATCCCAGTATAATACTGCCCAAGCCCCTGGGTATGTACTTGGATAGCTAGTCTGTTGTCTAAAGAGTAGAGCTGGTTAAAAGTTTTCTGATGGAACATTTGTCTGGAATAGAAAATGCCCTTTTATCAAAACAAACTTTGTGTAGGAACACATCAGTTTATTTTAGAAAAAAAATGAAAAGGCATTTTGATAAGGTCAAAACATTATTTTGACTCTTCTGGAACAAAATGTTTCAACTTTTGTTTTTGGAACATATATTTTATTAGAAATTTTGAAACACTAAATGAAACGTTTTCAACTGAGAAAACAGGTTTTCATAAAATTCCGTTTTCAATGAATTTCAAAATCACAATTTCCTGTGAAATAAAAATTCAGGCTCCTGCACACCTCCACTAAACAGTCTGCATTCAGCGAATAAGAAAACAAGGATGCATTTGTAGATGAGTCCAACAGGAAAGCCAATTCCCAGCAACATCCATCTCACTTTATTCTCTTCTCCCTGAGCATTATTTCAGTTTATGATGTGCACAACACAGCTTGGTTTGTTTTCTTTCAGGAAGCTTTTTATTTTTGGAGTAGTGACAACTGTGGGACTAATTCTTTGAAATGACATCACTGCAGTGATGTCTGTTCTGAGAATAAAATGCAAACAGCTTGGTTGTTCATTCGATGAGAATTTTATGCATTTATTGCTTGACCCGGACAGTTTAATAGTATTTTTATGCACTGCTATATGCGCATATGTAGTAAAAATGCATTTTTTTAGCTTTCGTTCACATTACTCATTAAACATCAATACAAGTTACTTTCCTTTGCACTTAAAGGTAAAGCCTTCAGATGTCCACTGACTTGATGCTCGGAAACCAAAATACATGAGTGTATATACAGATGTGTGCTTAAACAGCCACGTGAGGACACTAAATCGAGCATGGGAGTTAAAGATTATATAATTTTTTTTTAAATTTTTTTTTATAATTAGGTGCTAAATTCAGGATGCTGCCACCACCACTCCTCCTTATCTGGGAATTGGGAACATTGTTAGCTAGTATTAAATACGTTTCCGAAGGTTCCAGTTCAGACAGCAATGAAAAAATACTTGTAAGTGTTTGTGACTGTAATCCTCGATAGGTGAGGTATTCGTTCCAAAATTTGAATGATGGCAAGCTTAGACTATCCTTGGACAGCCAAACAAGAGACTCCCCCAACTAGCCACTGGGGAAAACAGGTAAATAAATATTTTTTGAATTAAATGGGATTTAAAAGGAAGAAAAGTGAAATGTTACAATGAAGGGTCTATCACAGTGATTGATATTCGATAGTTCAGCCTTATGGTGTTTTCTAGGACCCACCTTTGGAATCATGGAGCTTTATTACAATGTACGATCACTATGTAAATTGTTGTATTCTGTAAATGGGTTTTATATAAACTGAAGATAATTGTTTCCTTGGGCTTACCTTGTAAAATAAAACCTTTAGCCATCAGAATGACAAATTTTGCTTAACCCCTAAGGATGTATAATATTTATAGCCCTACAATAATAAAATATCCAACCAACTTCAAATTTCTGTAAAAACTCATTTGGCTTAATAGACAACTAATAAAAATGTAATGTTTAAGGATCTTAGCTTTTGACCTGCTTATTTATTATTATAATATAAAGCCTACATAGAATTGCTTAGACCATTCTTAAACAGCTGTTTATTACTTCCTTATTAGCACATTGTGGGGGGGGAGGGGAGAGAAGTAGGTAACTTACAGGAAAAAGATTGCTGTTCCAAAGCATATTTTAAAGACCACACTCTTTTTCTAAGGACTCATTTACACGAACACTTAGTTTGCAACAATCGGGTGTAAATCTACTAGGTGTTGGTGCAGACCCTGTTGTTAAGCACTAAAAGTTCCATACTATCCTTTGAACTACAGAACTTTAGTGCGCAGCAGCAGGCTAGAGAGAGGTAGATTTATAGCCCAGTTGGGGGGGGGGGGGGGGAATGGGGGACCACACACACCTAGTTTTTGCATAGACAAGCCTTTAAGGAAATGATTCATAAGCAGCAATAAAACAAACGTCGGTACAAAAATGGGGGGGGGGGGGGGAAATTTGACAGGGAAACATTTCAAATTTTTCAAAGAAGTTAATGCAGTAGTGAAAAAGTGATTACAACCTTATGAAATGCCTTGTGTCTTTTTGTCATGTCACTTCTGCTTGATAAAGATCTTTTTTTCAGGATACATGTGTAAACAAATTTGTTTCGTTTTAAAATATTCAAACTGTATCATGTGCTAGTTTCCTACAGCAACACAACCTTCTACAGATGTCCCACCATTTCACATAATTGTATAAGTGGTCCCTTTCTTGGCCTGCAAATAACTGTAGTAACTCTCACATACTAAAGAGGCTGCACGTCCTGTTTACTTAGACTTGTCTAGAGTATCACTGTACACTATTCACTATACAAAATTCTTCATGTATAGAGAGCTACATGCAAGAGCTGAAGTTTCACTGTTGAAGAGGAACATAAATAGCTGAGTACAGTTTTTTATATTCTGTTTCAGTAATAGTTCATCAGAGAAGTTGTTTTGACCTTTTAAAGCACATATCAGGAAGTGGAGGACTTAAGCAAGGGAACCAGGCATATTGTTAAAACTGCAGGGAGAGAAGGTCTCTAGTACTACTATTTGTCCAACTTTGGATCCTTAAGGCAGCTGGATTTCCTTTTCTAGAATAAAATTTCAAAAACTCAAGATCATTTTGAAGAGCTGTGTGTATCATGCAGTAATAAAAGTACTAATCTCAAATGCTGTAAACTTTCAAAATCCTCTAAAGGGCAACTGGAGCATTTACTGTTACTTACCGGAAATATCAAATGCCATAAAGTCATATGTGCTGATTTTACAAACATTCTGGTTAGCACTGCAAAGCTAGTATAGCAAATACTGATAATGCTGGGAGAAAATATAGTTAGAAAAATCTGAAATAGTTTCAAACTTAAGGAACTAATGGAGGTTCTATAGAGGGCTAAGGGCCCAATTGTGTATTTAGATCTAGATCCCTGCACCTGTACAGAACTTCACTGAAGTCAACGGGGCTCTGCTCTCACCAGTTGTAGGATTGCAGCCTAAGCCTGAAACAGAAGGATGTTATTTCCACCTGATACTTTCTTATTAACTTTATACCTAATAATAAAGTAAGTTACAACGACCACCAATAAATCTTATTAAAGCTATTTTATTTATCTTGAAAGGAATGAAATCCATTAGTTTACAAGATGCTACCATACACTTTTAAATGCAGTCTTCAGTCTGTCTCAACAAAAAATGTACATTGTCACAGTAATGAAAGAATAGCCCACTTAAGTAGTGTGCTCTGCAGTATACTATTCCTTGCAGTTCTCTAGCCAGCAAAGTTAAGATCTTGGCACTATTCTAACTGCAACTATGGAGCTTAAAGTCAGAGTATCCCATTGCCTGTAATATATTTCACCTGTAAATTGCAAAAAATAAGCAAAGAAACCTAAGATACTAACACTTCTGTACATACTTCAGGAAGTTGAAACCATATACAGACTTAAAATTTAAGGGAACTGTTTTATTTCAAAGTTCATCAAAATAGTTCCAAATCAATGTACTGTTGTACAGTTTTTAAAAGCTGCTCTAGGATTAGATTTTGACTGACAAACACCGATTTTTTTTAAAAAAATGGATGAATGTATAATAAAACCAGCATGCTTCCTCCTCCCCCCTCCCGCCCCCTAGTGGCTTTAATTTAAGCAGTTGCACAAAACTAGGTCTCCATAAAAATGAATGGATAATTTTAAAGGCAGCAGTCATCAAAAAGCTCTGCATCTTTTAGACTGCTAGAAGTAAAAAAACGGTTACTAATTTTCCATAACAGTTGTTCTTTGAGATGTGTTGCTCATGTCTATTTATGTCAGGATGTGTGTGCATGCCACATGAACCAGTGTGCGAGATTTTTCCCTTAGTGGTATCCGTAGACCGACTCTAGCATCTTCTGTAGTGGCACTCGTATGCGCTGTTATAAGGGCGCTGCTAACCCCTCACCCTCGTTTGTTCTTGCCAGAACTATGATAGAGAGGGAGGAGGGTGGGTCATGGAATGGACATAAGTAACACTTCTCGAAGAACAACAGTTACAGAAGGCCAGTAACCATTTTTTCTTTTTTGAGTGCTTGCTCATGTCCATTCCGTGTCAGGTGACTCACATGCAGCGCCTCTGGAGGTGGGCCAGGAGTTCACAGATGTGCCAATTTCAATAATGCTCTGCCAAAGCTTGCATCGTCCCGGGCCTGTTGCCATAGTGGGATGTGAAGGTGTGAAGACCAAGTCATGGCCCTGCAAATGTCCTGTATTGGAACCTGGGTTAAGAAAGCCGCTGACAAAGCCTGTGCTCTTTTTGAATGGGCTGTCAGAGTGGCATGAGGCATGATGTTTGCCTGCTTGTAACAAGTTTGGAGGCAGGTGGTGATCTGGGAGGAAATCCTTTGTGATGAGACTGGCAGACCCTTCCTTTGCTTGGCAACCATGATGAAGAGCTGCGTGGATTTTCAGAAGGGCTTAGTTCTTTAGTTTTTCTTAGTGTTCACCTGACCTCCAAGGCATGCAGGCGTCTCTCTTCGCTAAAGCTGTGATGCTTTGGAAAAAAGCCTGGCAGGAAGATGTCCTTCTTGGCATGAAACTGCTATATTACCTTTGTTAGAAATGTGGGGTGAGGGCGAAGCTGAACTTTATCTTTGTAAAATACAGTATAAGGATGTTCCGATGTTAGAGCTTTGATTGCGGAGACTTGCCTTGCCGATATAATTGCCACCAGAAAGGCAGCTTTCCACGGCAAGTGGACAGAACACTCATAGCAGACAAGATCTCATAGGCTCAAAGGGAGGCCCAGTGAGCCTGGACAAAACTAGGTTGAGATCCCCTGGGGGAACTGGATCTTTGACCTGTGAAAAGCGGCTTTCCAAGCCTTTCAGGAATCTGGCCATCATCTCATGAGAGAAGACTGATCTGCCCTGGGTATGCAGGCAAAAGGCTGATATGGCCCCCAGGTGTACCCTGATTGACGATAATGCCAGGCCTTGATGTTTCAAGTGTAGTAAGTACTCCAGAATGGAGTGTAATAGTAGCTGGGTCGGAGACGTTTCATTCCGCCACCCAGCAGAAGCATTTCCACTTGACAGGTAAGTCGTTCTAGTTTTGTATTTTCCAGCAGGACTTTCTGAACCTGAGTGGAGCAAACCTGCTCCTCAGTGCTTAACCATGCAGCATCCACACCGTCAGATGTAAGGAGGAGAAGTCTGGATGTAACAGCTGACCATGATCCTGTGAAATCAAGTCCAAACGGTCCGGGAGTGTCCAAGGGGCTGCCATCGCCAGGTCCAGCAACATGCCGAACCAGTGTTGATGGGGCCCTGCCAGAGTGATCATTATGGCCTGTATTTTGTCCCTCTTGATCTTTATGAGGACTTTGTGGATGAGAGGAATCGGTGGAAAGGCGTACATCAGATCCCTCAACCACTGCAGTAGGAAAGTGTCGGGAAGTGATCCACTGTCAGGTCCTTGCAAGGAACAGAAACTATGACATTTCCTGTTCTGTTTGGTTGCAAACAGGTCCACCTAGTGAGTTCCCCACCTCTGGAAGATAACCTTGACTACCTCTGGGTGCAGGGTCTTCTCGTGGCAAGAAGAAGGACTCGCTGAGGTGATCTGCCAACGTGCTCTTGACCCCAGGGAAGTGTGAGGTTTCTAGGTGGATCGCATGTTCCATACAGAAGTCCCATAGACGGAGTGCCTTTTGGCAGAGGATTGAGGATCTCACACCCCCTGTCTTGTTAACATAATACATGGATGCTATATTGTCTGTCAATGCTCATACTACCTTTCCTGACGTGTGGGGAAGGAACACTTCGCAGGCTAGACAGATTGACAGGAGCTCTCTGACATCTATGTATAATGTCAGCTCTTCCGTAGACCAGAGGCCTTGGGTCCTGAGGCTCCCCACCAGAGGTCCAAGGCATCCAATATCAAGGAAAGCGTTGGACGTGGGGCTGCTATGTGGGTAGGGTTTGTCCACCATGCCAATGAGGCAAGTACTTGAGGCAGAATTCAAAGGATCATGTCCAGTCTGTGTCTTGTTGGGGAGTAAACTGATGCTAGCCACATTTGAAGGGGTCTGAGGCGCAGTCTTGCATATTGTACCACATAAGCACACGCTGTCATGTGACCCAGCAGTCTGAGGCAAACCCTCGCTGTCGTGAAGTGAGCTGTGACCTGGTTGATCAAGTTTGACATGGTTTGGAGTCTGCCTTGAGGTAGAAATGCTCTGGCCTGGGTAGAGTCGAGGGTAGTCCCGATGAACTCTATACTTTGCACAGGTTCGTTTACCAATAGGCCCAGTTCTTGGCAGGTGGCCCGCAGTACCGTGATACTCTGCCAGACCTGAGCTTCTGAGTGACCCTTGATGGGCCATCGTCAAGGTAAGGGTAAATTTGTATTCCCCAATATCTGAGGTAGGCAGCAACTACCACCATACATTTCGTGAACACCCTTGGCACTGTTGATAGGCCAAATGGGAGGGCCATGAATTGGTAGTTGTCTCCCACCACGAACAGTAAGAACTATCTGTGGCCATGGAAATATGGAAGTACGCATCCTTCAGGTCGAGGGTGGCGTACCAGTCTCCCGGGTCCAGGGAGGGGATGATGGAGGCAAGAGAGACCATATGGAACCTCAGCTTCTTGGGATATGTTATGGGTATATGGGTCCAATATGGGCTGCAGGTCTCCTTTCGCCTTTGGGGATTAGAAAGTAACGGGAGTAAAACCCTTTCTCTCTCAGATATAGGGGAACTTCCTCTATGGCCCCTACCCATAGGAGGCCTTGCACCTCCTGGAGAGGAGCTGCTCATGAGAAGGGTCCCTTAAGAGGAACAGATGGGAAGAAGGAATCAAAATAAACTGAAGGGTGTAACCCACTGCAGTGGTGCTTAGCACCCACTTGTCTGACATTATAGTCACCCTCGCAGGAAGGTAGGGTGAAAGGCAGTTTGAAAATAAAGGGAGGGTTGGATCCTGGGTTAAGTCTCCTAGGCTGCCCCCAGGCGCACCCTCAAAAGGCCTTCTGACTGCCTGATAGATAGCAGCTTGAGCCTTACTGGGAAGCACGGGCAGGGGGAGACCTTAATGATGCTTATAGCCCTTGCTCTTCTTCCTGTAAGGCTCACTCCTGGCCTGGCCCGTGAACCGCTGTGGTTGCTGGGGCCTGAAGTGCTTCCTGGAAGCAGACAGAGTGTACAGGCCTAAGGAGTGGAATGTGGCCCTAGAATCCTTTAGGCCATGCAATCTGGTGATTCTTTGGTCAGAGAACAATGCCACACCATTGAAAGGGAGTCCTGGATGGACTGTTGGACCTCCGCAGATAGGCCAGATGGCTGTAGCCACGAGGCTCTCCGCACAGAGAGAGCTGATGCTATTGTTCTGGCCACTGAGTCGGCCATGTCAGAGGCTGCCTGGAGGAAAGCTCGGACCACTGACTCGCCCTCCACCAAAATGGCCACAAACTTCTGTGGCAAGGAGTCAGCGAATTTGGCCATGGAATAACATTATATTATATATATAGGTTAATACATAACATTAATATATATATTAATCGTATCTCACCAGCAGCACTAGCTGGTTCAATATGTGGAGCTGGAGTCGAATAAATCTTTCTGCCAAAGAGATCCAGCTTCTTCAAGTCTTTATTCTTGGGGACTGAGCTTGACTGCCCCTGCCTGTCTCTTTCATTGGCAGCTGACACCAGTGACTCCGGTGATGGGTAAGAGGACAGCCCCTTGGCAGGCACATAATATTTTTTCTTGGCCCTTTTAGATGTATGGAGCAGAGAGGAGGGGGTTTGCCATAAAGCCTTGACAAGCTTTACAACTCCTTTGTAGATTGCAAGGGCCATTCTAGAAGAGGCTGCTGCCAAAATGTCAAAGGACACATGAGCGGGCTCCTTCAGCTCCTCCATCTCCAAGTCCAAATTCACGGCTACCCTCTTGAGTAGCCCCTGGTGTGCTCTAAAGTTGTTCTGTGGGACCATGGCAGAAGGACCCGCTACTGCCTCATCAAACAATGACGATGATGAGGCAGATAGGGGTAGAGTGGAAACTGTTCTTTTGCAGTTGGGGTAGCCTCTTCCAGAGGTACAACTGAAGCCCCTGCAGCTTGGTCTGGTTCTTCATCCAAGTACAGGGGTGCGTGTGACACTCTCCCTGAGTGTCTCTTGGATGTTCCCGAGATTGATTGTTGCACTGCGACCCTGGAACAGGAGGGAATCTCCACAGGTTCCAGAACTGCCATGGATTGGGTGGCCATTGTGTCGACGGCTACAATCCTGGTGGTAGGCCGGGGGGGAACCTGCAGCCATGGCTGGGTTCACTTGACCCCTGGGCAAGGTGATCTCACCCTCTGAATCTGAGGGGTTCTCTTCTTGGGACCAGGGTGGTGCCGAACTCATCTCCAACTTTTTAGTACACTGGTAGATGCGGTGTTCCAGTACCAGGAAGCGGTGCCGGGACCCTGTTGATCGGTGCCAAGCATCTACAAGTCAATGATGATACTTTGGTGACCAGTAGCAGTGCTCCGGAAACTGATGCCTTGGCTCCAGGAATCGGCGCTGGGACCCTGGTGACCTATGTTGAGACTCCGAGGATCAGACCAAGTGTCCGGGGAGCGGTACCGGAAGTCTGGCTGCCAGTGGTGGTGCTCTGGGGACCGGTGACAGGGTCCTGGCGACCTTTGTTGGGGCGGAGTCCAAGCAGCCAGGCTCAGAATCTGGTCTGAAAGAGGACTCCATCAGGAGTGCTCTTAACCTGATGTCCCGGTCCTTTTTAGTGTGGGGTCTGAAGTTTCTGCAGATCCTGCACTTGCCTAGAACGTGGATCTCACCAAGCACTTTAAGCAGCTCTGGTGAGGATCGTTTAAGGGCAGGGGCATCTTACATGAAGCACGTGGTTTGAAGCCCGGGGATGGGGGCAAGCTATGTCCCCGTGGGACTAACTAACTACTAACTCAAACTAATTAAATTTATCTAGCAAACCATGCACACTAAATCTACAGATGAGACGACTGGTAGAAGGCTTGCCGAGGCAAGGACGTTCCAGCACCAACACTGGCGGTAAAAAGGAATTGGGAGGGGAGGGAGCAGCAGCGTCCTTATACCGACACATACACACACCACTGCAGGGGGCGCTAGAGTCAGCCCAACGGATACCACTGAGGGAAAAATCTCTGGCACCAGTGCATATGGCACACACACACACACACCCCTGACATGGAATGGACATGAGCCAGCACTCGAAAAATAATACTTTTTTATACCTTTATACTAGCAGAACACCAACAGCTGAGTACCTATTTTTAAAATGTATTTGTTTAGCAATAATTCAAGTAGCCTTAAAAGTTGTGCCCTTTTATGGAGAGAGGGAGGTCTTTTTTAAACCTGGGTGCTTCACAAGCTAGACTTGATCTAAATATGGATTTAGGTGCACCTACAAATCCATTGAGATCACTGGGAACTGTAGGTGGCTGGCCACTTTGGAAATAAGGCTATTCATTCTTAGGAGTCCAACTTGAGGCACACAGGTTTAAGTTATTAAAACTAGGGTTCTGTTTCCATTTCTTGACAAAATTGAGTAAGCTAAATCATTGATTTCAGGCAAATCAGTATCTGTGGAGGTCAGAGCAAGAAACTGCAACTTGGTAACAATATGATTTCATTTCACGTACATTTCTCTCATTTCTCAGGATCCAGAAAAATTGGAAAGTGCACTTTGAGTATTTTGTATCTGAGGGAAAAAATCTGTTCCTGGAACACACTTACTCTCTGAGTAATTCATATTCAGTAAGGTTCAAACTGACTAACAGATAGATGACCAGTAGTGTAACTGTCCACTCAAATTGTGAGGGGAAAAAAGTACTAGAAAATGTTAAGAATCTGAGGTATCTGTTATTTATTTCAGTAGTATGGCTATGTGAGTTTTACTTTACACTTTGCTTGCAGGTTGTACTTACCATATTAGGACCTAATCCTGCAACAATTATGACTGCATATATAGTTAAATTAATGGGCCTTAGTATGGCAATTATACAGAGTCAGAAGTCTTTGCAGTATCTGGCCCCTAATTCACAAAATATGCAAATAGTGCATCAAATTCCAAAATTAAAATTAAATCTAATTAACAAAAGAATTAGTGCATTTCAAATAATTCTATCTAACTTCAAATGTCTTTATTTTTGATAGAAGAGTTCAATATAAGTAGAATGAGTTGGCATTAAATGAACAATGTTGCAATAGGAAGCTGAGAAACTCTTCCAAATCCTCAAAAATATATAAATTAATAAACTCAGTGGCTTACATTGTGTACATGCTACATCATAAGGCATAATATGAAAAACACTTAAGTAAAAAAAATTGCCAAACACTTTAAACTAGCAACTGATAATAAAAAAGCAACTACCATTATAGTGACTGAAAAACAAAGACAAATGCAGAGAAGCGTGCAGTGCACTGCATGGTCCTGAGAAGATAGATGTTCACTTTTCTTCAGTGGCTGATGTATCAGTTCCATCATTTAGTTTTTGCTTTTGCATTCTTGTTCGAGTAGATGCTAGAGAAAAGTGACAGTAATTTTACCACCTTTTACAGTAAATCAACTTGTGCAAAATAATTTTAAAGGGTGTAATTTATTCATGCTACAAAGAATTTAACTTTTAGCCTGGCAACTTTTCTAAACAAATTACACCCTAAACTGAACCACAAGTACTCATATATTCAATTCTGAATTACTTTAGAAATTCTGACTTGTCAGCTTATTTTACAGCCTTAAAGAACTGGGTACTTATATTGGCTGCCATTACTGTAGTATTATCTCTATCTCCCTTTCCTGAGATAAGCATGTCCACTGAGCCCTAAATGTGAGTTAAGTCCTTTTGCACAGAGGCAGTTAACACTGTCGATCAGAAAAGAGCTCTGCATCTGAAGGCTGACTCACCAACTTCCTCTAAAATGAACTTTCCGAAAACTTCAGTGATTACACTGCACGCTAATAAAAAGTAACTAGATATAATACTAGAACATCTACTCTTAAGCTTTGCAACTACTAAACTATGAACAGGATTAAACCAAATGTTAGTTCATTACCCCAATTAGCAAAGAGCTATGTAGAGGTGTTTGGCTCAGCAGACATGCCTGTCTTAGAGAAGAAAATCTGATAGGTAAAACAACTTTTTTTGGTGAGGGTGGGCATATCCACTTATTTATACACACAAAATGTGACAAGCAGTGAAAAATATACAGTTAAAACCAATATTGTGGCTGCTTAGAGGAGTGACAAGATGTGGTCTCAAGAGGGAGGGTAGTTTTGTTTTTAATGTGGTGGCCAAGAATTTTACATGACAAGCTGAAGGGAACCCTGTAAAAGCTGAAAGAAACATTGATCTGTCTGCCTGTAACCACACCCAAGTGAAAATAAAATGTTTCCATGGTGTTTCAGTATAAAAACAAAATGTACAAAACTCTGCAAAATGCAGTCTTCTGTGAATAAATTACATGTATAGATCATGTGCCTTCCAGGTACTGAAATTCAAAACAGTTCACCTGGTTTCTGAGGTGCTGCTGCATCTGGGGGATAATTCATAGTCATTTTAGTGCAGGAACTTTCCACTGCAAAATGTTTAGGGATACACCTTGTTATGACTGCTTTAAAATGTGGACTTTGACACAGATTTCACTGCATGGATATATGAAACGAGCAGGGACAGAAGACAGTGAAAAGAGAAAGTATAAGCAAAACCCAGATCGCCAAAAGAAACCAGCAGAGCAACACTTACCAGTCTACAAAAACTGCTTAAACACTACAAATACCACTGTTTGACAGGTACTATACTGAGCTTTTTATTTCTGTAATTAACAGATTCGATCCCTTACGAAATCAATTTAAATGCAACTCTTTTGCAGTTAAGTGCAACTTTTACAACTGGTAAACCATGCTTACATCTGAATAATTTAAGAGAAGCTAAACATTGGTTTTCACATTCAGTATTAAAGCTTTCAGTTCAATACTCTTTTACAGGTCAGACTCATGAAAGTTGTTAAAAATATCTGAAGGTCTGAAAAGAAAGCACCAATTTGGCTATAAATCACAGTGTTTGTCCTGCCCTCAAGCCTTACACCAAATCCACCAGATATCTGCCAGGAGATGTATGTGTATGGCAGTATATGGTATGATTCCACCCCATCCCCTTCAAAACCGTTCCATACAACTCCATATGGTAGATCCCAAATACTGAACCCATACTATACATCTCTTGAGATCCCCTTTCTATGCAAAAGCAAATGATAAATTTACTACAACAAATCTTCTACATATTACTTAGAACTGTATGAAGGCCAGTATTTATTTAGAAAGTTTCAGTCTAAGAATTCCAATGCTTAAGAAAAACGTCTCATGTTCATGTCTCATCTACAGAAAATGTCTATCTGACATGATATCTAGGTCATTCAGCACACTTGAAAGGGCTACCCAGTACTTCCATTTTAAATTACATTTTCAAGATCAGATGGAGCCTCTGTAAGATTGAGTAACATAATAAATGTTTCCTGGAATTACTGAAATTATGTAAATGTTTAGCAGGGGTTTTATTAGGAAAGGGTGGCAGGAAGGGAAACAATCCTTTTACCTAAAACTGTCATTTTTACTTATTTACTATAGTAGATAATACTTACTCATTTCTGCAAGCTTTTGCTGGAATTTGGACTCCCCTGGTAGGTGTTTGCTGCAGACAGAAAACATTTAGTTGAAGCAAGCAGCATGTTCTTTTTATTTTTGTCTAAATAAAGCAAGTTACTAACTGTGGTTAGTTCACATCAGCACTGTCAGCCCCCTCTTTCTGGTTTCTTGTAAAAAATGCAAACCTAGCCCTAGTATTTTTTTTCTGCATATTAAACCTGATTTTAGAGTTGTTGGCTTTCTGATATTCAGTCTTGTCTTCAGTTTTGTTAAGTTTGACCAAAGCCACTAGAGACAGTAGCTTAATATCCAATGCTGGTTCAGCACCCAGTACTGTACTTGCTGACAGCAGCAGAGACTCTTGCTCCTGACAATAAAGAGGGTCAAAGTCAAGAAGCAGTAGGCTAAAATCTATCACTAAATATTTTGTAGTATTCCAGATATTAGGTAAGAGACACAAGATGGGCAAGGTAATATCTTTTATTGGACCAACTTCTGTTGGTGAGAGAGACAAGCTTTTGAGCTAAACAGAGCTCTTCTTCAGGTCTGAGAAATAAAATAATGCAAGATACTGAATTTTGATGACACGGCTACAACACTGCATGCATACATTAGTTAAAACATAGTACCCCTGTATGCTGGTAACTTGTTTCCTTTGTTATTATTTTGCTAAACATTATGTTATAGGCCCCCACAAATAAATGTACATGTAGCTTCATGACAACTTAAGAACTATATCCTACCTTCCATCTGCCTCATCCTGTCCTTCAATATCAAAGCGAAGTCTCTTCAGGGGTTTAGGGGCACTGCTTACTTCAGCACTGCGTTTCAGCTGGCGGTCACTGTTACCCACCATCTGGTTTATTTTATGAAACTTCTCAGAAGTCTGGGATTACAAGATGACCATAAAAAAAAATTTCCCAGTTAACTCTTAGAACATGTGCATTTTCCAGACTACCAGCCAAAAATCAATTTTTCAGAGTTCTATATATCTGCCGTCTTTTAAGAGTTCTTTAAAATTTTCCCAAACTACCCATAATAAAACAGGGAAGATTTGTAATGAATTCAGGCTATTTCAGAGATGCTAGCAAGTGCCCCAGCAATCCTTGTGTTTCAATTCCACAACACACAAAAACAGAGACCCTGGCCAGTTCTACAAGTTATAGAAAACTACACATTCCTTACAAAGTTGTTTTTTGTTTGTTTTATATACAAAAGTTGACGTTCAAAACTCACCCCAAATGATTCACCAATTGACACCAAGATTCTGTTAAGACAAACAAGACAATCTTTTAAGATTAAGGCTTATCAGTGAAAAGACAGAAGTACTCACAAACCTGCACAATTTGGCATGAAGACCAGTGAAGAGAGCATGTGCCTTCTAAGACATTGGCACATTAAACTAAAGAAATCTCTCTCTTACTTCTTAAAAATACACTTAAGCATTCAACTATGGTAAAACATTCACCACAACCTTAACAATTCTTAAATTTTACAATTCTAGAAAGAACTAAGAAGTACTGAACCACCAAATTAGAACCACCTTGAACTGCACATGGAAGAGAAATTGTGGAATGGAGAGAATTAGAGGCCCAATTAGTCTGTCCCATGCTTTTTGACAGGAACACCCTTCTCAATAGGTGTGTACCCAGACATGCCCTTCCTTTGATCATTACCTTTAGATGTTTGCTAACCAAAATCATAGCAGGAGTTCAACCTAAAACATACAATGATATTTGTAACTTTTTCAGTGTCCATGCCCACACAATACTTGGTCTCTGAGCTGAGCTTGCCCACAAGGAGGCCTGTTGTGATGATGTTCATTAGGCAATAGTCTATGACGACAAATTTATTTTGCATAGGCCAAACAGCCATAGTGTGGCAATGAACGACGTTCAATTGCCATCATCCTTAGCTATATCAAAAAGTAGTAGCATAAATCTAAAACTCTGCTGACCCATTCCTAATCCTCTGAGCCAACATGCTGGTTGCACTCAAATATTTCACATTTTATGTGACTATGATATACATAGGCAGTGATAACATATAACAAATCAAATGAGGCACATCTAAGAAGAGATGGTTCTATTTCATACCAAATTTATCTTCCAATGGATTGACTATCAACTAAAATACATAAGACTTCTGTTTAAGTAAAGGTTGCAAAATAGGGCCAAGCTTTTGACCAAAAGAAATAGCTATAGCCATTGATATCTAAAAATCACAGTGTATGATTTCCTAACTTGCTTGAATTAAATATTTGTTACTATCACTTGCTCAGAGAATTGTTTTATTACCAACCTGGATCTTGGAGTCATCTTTGTGGGTGACAACAGCCCTTCAGAGAATTTGTATGGACTCTTCAAGGGTGAGATGTAGATGTTATTTCCAGCAGGGTGTCGTAAGGGAGAATTAGAAAACTGGTAAGGACTTCGAGGAATGTGGGGGATGGGTGACAAGGTGGGAGGCTATGACAAAAAAGTAAGTAAGATATTTAATAATTACAATACAATATTTTAAAGTCAGTTAAATGATTAGCTTTCAGCACAACAAATATACAGATCAACAACTCACCCTATTGGAGGCATACTGCAAAATGTTAGTTTTCAATTTCTGCATAAACACTAAGTTGTAGAAGACTATAATGGAGTCATATTGTCCTTCCCTGATAAGAACTCGTTTGAAAGTCTGCAAAGGGTTAAAAAACTATACATTAAAAATAATCTTAAATTTATATTTCAGTCCAACTCCCACAGCATGCGCCATTTATTTAAGCCAGCGCTGGCTAACATTTAAGGGTGTTTGTGTCCTGTGTACTAGCTACCAGTACTGCTGCTTAGGTTTTTTCAACACTAAGTTTTTGCATAGATTTAAGTAAATCAGTAGAAAAACTAATTTAGTTAAATTGGTGCAACCCCTAATCAGACACAGTTATACCAATATTAATGTGTTTATTTGAAGAACTGCATCAACAGTCAGGAGCTTTACCAACTTAACTGAATTGGTTTTTCTACCAATTTAGATACATCAGTTCAAAAATGTAGGCTTTGTCTTCAGTTGAAGCTAGGGGTGAGATTCCCAACTCACGTACACATACTCATACAAGCTCTCATCAAGTTAGCATGCTAAAATAGCAATGTCGCCACAGTAGCACAGGCAGTGGCTTACCCACAGGTTCATACTCAGGATGGCTAGCCCATGCTGCTGCTGGCCACTGCCTGTGTTACTGTGGCAACACTGCTATTTTCAGCGTACTAGCTCAATGAGAGGTAGTGCGAATACGTGTATGCAGGCTAGGAATCACACCTCTAGCTCCAAGGACAGACATACGCTCAGCATAGACTAGCCCTTCAAGGCAAAGGGAATTCCTTTATGTCTAATGCTGGAACCCTGAAATCCAAGTATGAGAATCTTCTCTGTATGGTATCTTTAAAGTACTTTTCGTTTGTATTTTAAAATATGAACTTTTAGACATTTCAGTTTTTATTAATTTACAGTGAAAGCTGTGTGATAGTCACCTGCCCAGAGCAACCACCCCAAAGGTAACACTTAGCATGTTACAGCCCCAATTCAGCAAAACATTTAATCATGTGCTTAAGTCTCACTGAAGGCCGCCTGCTATGATTCTGACCAAAATCAATAGGACTTACGCACATGACTTACGCACATCAACACTTTGAAGATGTAAAGCAATGCTTAAATACTTATTACATGCAAAAACTACACAAAAGGACTGTCAAGATTAAATTCAAAAGGTAGGAAATGCTAGAATTAAGTTTACCCGTGCATTGGACCCCATGTTCACGTGTATTAGGAATACAGGGCCAGATTTACAAACAATTTAGTACACAAAGATACATATATACACCTAGGGAGATTTTCAAAAGCACTTAAAACGTGTTAGGTGCTAATCTTCCAATGGGAATTAGGTGCCTTAACTGCTTGAGTACTTTTGAAAATCCTACCAGGTGCCTATCTGCCTCTATAGATACTTAAATACCTTGGTAAATCTGACCGCTAGTCTTTAATTTATATGATCACATTCTATTTTTTTCACAGGATGAATGTCTAATAATAATTCTAGTTTGCTTTTATGAGGAGAGTTATCAAAATAAATGTGTCTGCCACATACTTGTATGTGATCTTATAGTAAGTCATTTAACCTCTCAGCATCAGTTTCCCCATATACAGAATGGAAATGAGACACACTGCAAAGGAGATCCTTGAAGGGACGTGTCAACATTATAACAACACTTTTATGGAAGACTAATACTAAAAGATTTTACATACCTCTTGATTTGTATTGGTGAGCTCCTTGTATGCTGTAACAATTATTTTAAACCTAAGATCTATGTTCTTTACTTTGCATATGCCATACATGGAACACATCATGATCTAGTAAAGAAACAACAAGCAGCATCAGAAATGCAGCAAATGTTGTTATACTTCAGATTAAAAAAGCACTTACCCCTCCTCCTCTATATTCTTCTACATTCTTACATGTTTTTCTGTTGACATAGGGTGCAATCCAGCCACATGGAAGTCAATGAGAGTTTGCCATGGACTTCAGTGAAGTCAGGATTTTACCCATGGTTATTAGGAAATGAAGCTGAAGATAGGTAGCTCCAGGATTCCTAGACTGAGCTAAATCAATTATCTGTATGCCACTCTATCCAATACTGATCCTTGGAGGAGAAAACAAAAAAGGCAAACCACCAACGTCCCTTCTGTTTGCAAAAAAGTTCACTAAACAAAAATAGTAATATTTTTCAAGTTCACATTTAGATACAATGTGAAGCTGAAATTTTAGGATAGAAAGACAAAATGTGGATCAGTTAGCATTGTTTTCCCCAGGCAAAATCAATGTATTCACAGTAAACGTTGGCCTTTACTCATTATTTTCAAAGATTTTTTTCTAATGAAGCATGACGTGCCTTGGATGTTACAGCATAACTAACTTTTAGTATTTAAAAATAAATTGAGGACTACTTAAATACATCAGATCACTGTATTAAACTACTTTCTGCTTTGAATAATCTGCCTTGTGTGGATTAAAAATCTCATACCAGAATTTAACAGTTAAAAAATTGAAAAGCAACATTTTGTTGGCAAGAGAGGGAATAATAAAGAATCTTGAGTTTCTTATTGTTTTATATTACCTGGTCTAAGTGCCTGTCTCTCATAAGTTCATATTCATTTTGCAGCGTGTGCTGAAAAAGGGTCCAGATCAAATGTTCTAGTTCAGGGTGGTCAGACAGAAGCCGAAAGCATAGGGTATTTAATCGAAGATATGCCAACCGATACACTTGAGAAAAGAAAAATAAATCACATTGGTAATGGAGAAACTTGTAGAGACCACTGTTTAGACCACCTGCCTCTAACTGTTGTACAGGGGATGAAAGATTCTACAGGTTCCAGGTAGAGTTTCTCTTTTAACTCAAGTGGGGAAGTTCTACGCTTTTAGCAGAGGAGGCCTCAGGTTTAGTCTGTAGTGATGGACCATGATGTCAGAAGTCATATGCCAGAAGAAGACACATGGTGGAGATGATTTCCACTTGCAAAGCGCGTGATGACCACCACACATTAACAACAAAACCAACTTGGTAGACAAGGTTATTTCATTGAGGAAGTTGGCATTTTCCTTGTCTTAACTACTAGCATATTATATTAAATTAGATTAGTATGTCTATATAGAGAACTTATTGTTTATGCACCAATATTTCCTAAAGGTTGGTTTATGGGAATCTTCGGTCAAAATTAATATTCTGGCAATTACACTTTATTAAACTAAAATGTATTTTGCAAATATCATATTACAATATCTCAAAGCCTAAATCGATGTGAGACCACATAAATCTATCTGCTTATAAATTAATTTTTACTTTTTGATTATAGTATGTGCAAAACACACACATTAATCTACTGGTATTGTACTAAGACTTTTCTAGTACTAAACTTGTTCAGAGTGCCTTAATGCTTTCCCTAATGAAATAACAACAGCTGATTGTATGGTGTGTTTATTACAGTTTCTCGAAGGTTTTGAATTCCATAAAAACAATGGATAGATGATGAAAGGTTATTTTGCAGTGTTCAACATATATTCTCTCTTGTTAATATGATCTACAAACCTTTTTTGTAAAATAGTGAAAGGGAGGTAGATTTCTGTGGTTTCTGAGTTTGGGGTGCCAAAACAAGCTGAGCATCTATAACAGGAGTGGGGTTTAAAGAAGCTGTGGATCCTTTCTTTTTAGGAGATCTCACCGGAGAAAGATACCTGTATATACAGCATAAATAAAAATACTGAAATAAAAACAAGAATGACACTTCAAAATAGAAAAGAAGTGAACAAAGGTGTACACACAGCACACATACACATTTTTCTATTCCCTTTGCTAGATGAGAATAGCCTCTAGCGAAACAAGTCATTCCTAACACTGTGAATTGAAAATCAGAGGTATTGATGAAACGCATCCATAATTCTCCTCTTTTCCACCCAAGGAACAGGGACCAGTGAAACAGTAGCATCTTTCCCAAAGGTCTAGACAAATCACAGCCTTTAAACAAAGCTTCTCTCTGCTCTGTGGAACTCTTGGCTGCAGGCATTTTTTCCCCTCTGGCACAGCTGGGAGATTACCTCCTCTATCCCACTTGTCCATGGCTAGGGGGCCCAGTGAGGAGCTGCTGCTGGGAGACCAGAGCAAGGGGGTTTGGAAGAAATACTGGTGGTGGCATTGAGTAGCAGCTGCAATCACACACACACTGGCTTGTGGCATCACAAACTTTTGAAAATAAGGGTATTCTAAGAAGTTGTGCCAATGTATTTAAGTAAAAAGAGTATATCTATCCCTAGACAGATGAAGTCATGCCATGTAATGTAACAGTTTGTAGGGAAATCTTGGTAAACAGAAATGACATTAAAAGTGTAAGTTTGATGGAGTTTGAGAAAAGAAAATATTTTAAAATTTGGTTGAGCATGGTCTGGTTTTAGTACAAGTCCACGCAAATATAATGCAGAAGTCAGCATAACGTTAGCATAAAGTCTAACAAGGAAAAATGCAAAATACAAGTAAGTGGTTATAAAATATTGTGGAAGAAATGAACTCCACACAGCATTAAACTTCAAGCATGCAGTTTACTTACAGATCTGCAGCAGTGTGATTATGCTGAAGAGGCAGGTTAAGAGTGCAGGCAGGCTCAAGTTGATCAACTTGACCTTCTCGTTCCTTTGATTGCTTGATAAGATCAAACAGAGGTGAATCCTAAAAAGGAAATCATAGCAACAGAACATTAGCAAAGGAAACTGACCTTCTGACAAGAGTCACACCAACAACTGGGGCACTGCTCAAGGGCTCTGCGTTTTGGTTTATATCTGGTGTTCACTCTGCACCCTTCCTCTGGCAATGGCTTCAGTTAGCCAGTTCAAGGACATTCTGCCTCCTCAATAACCCTCAGTCGAAAAGACCAGTGTGATGGACCTGTGCTCCTCCATCTTTTTTGACTGGTCCTGTTCTAGTGCTACCTGGCTTACTACAGTTGCCGTGTGTTAAATACAGAAAGACTCAAGAGCATCGGGTTGCAGTTCAAAGGCATTTAAGATCTCCTTCTTTATTATAGTCTGATTACTGGTACTTTTGGATGAAGGGAGGAGGGGGTCTAAACCTTACTAAGAACTGAAGATAACTGAGAAATGATGAGAAAAGGCAGTGGGAAGAGGGTACGAGTGTAGTGGAAAAGATGGTTGAAGCAAGGATATCACTGTCATCATGAATAGCAGAACCTCAGGTTCCTCACAGCTTATCTGTGAAGTTGTGGGTAGAACTATATAGAACTGCATGAAAAAATATTCTTGCTTTACACCATAGCACTAAACTAGTCTTGAAAATATAGGATTGCTGGACTTTTACTTTGTCTACTTCAGCAAGGGTCTTCTGTTTAGCAATAATGCTCTTTCAATAATGTGATACCAAAACCCAGCCAACATTATAAAGTCAGGAATAATGGGGAGAAGAGAGAGTTATTTATGCAGTGTTCAGCTGGCTATTGGGAGTGAAAAGGCACTATTCGTTAAGTAGTAAACAGTGGCAGATATGGATGAGCAAAAAGTAGGAAGTCAGCATTTTCCTGCTCACCATTCCCCTAATCCGAAGCAGAAAGCACCAACACTGATGGGCCCAACATTTTACACATACTGAATGTGCCACTTGTCTTTTCAAGGTCCATCAGATTCTATGGATGAATGTGTTACTTATAAGTATACATGGAAAGACTGCGCGCATTTATAATGGTAAAATTGACAAAGGAGTCCATATTGTGAACACAGCACTGATTTGTATGTTCACAAGCAAATGTAAAATAAGCTGGTCATCTCAGCTGCACCATTCTGGAATAAAGGTAATAAAAGGGGGGAAATTTTAATACTGGTATTCAGTTTTTTTCCCATATAGCTCTATTATTCTGAATGGAAACTGCATGTTGCAAACTCCTGACATTTTATTGTGAATCTCAAGATATTCAGGGGTTTCCTTAAACCCTCAGCACCTGGACTCGGGTGATTCCATGAGAATCTCGATTTTCATTTTTAAAGAAGGAAGATTCTAATCCTCATGGTTGTGGAGAAGAGCTTGAAAACATGAATCCTACAGGCTCAAAAACCAGAAGACAAATGAACATAACCCAACATTTATTTTTCTGATAATCTCGTGATTTTCAAGCCATGGTTTTTGGCAATACCAGCACTATCTGAGCCACAGCAGAGAAATGAGAGACAGTTACTGGCTTACAACTGCAATTATTTCTCAGTTATACAAGTACCTGCAGGCCAATTTGCTGATGGGGCCTGGTTTGCATGACTTTCTCAGTAACTACAAGTATTTACATGACTGTATGATTTGCCTGGCTATTACCTTTAGAACTCCAACACATGTCCAAATAGACACTGCTACCTCAGCTTCTCACTCTCCCACCTACTTTACACCTCAGTTCCTCTCAAAAGCCCCTCCCACTGTCAATGTTGCTGCTATCTCCTAAAGAAGGTTGCCCTCTTCCTTGAGCAATTAGTCATTCATTTTTCAAACTTTCCCTCTTCCCTTGACATAAGTAACAGCTACACTAGCCAAGGGGGATGGGAGATTCGTGTACCCATTCAATTCAGATTTTAAATATCTATGATTAGGAAAATACTCTTCTTGAAGAAAAAGGAGTAAGAAAAATGTATTGAGACAAACAGCTATTCTGTGGGTAGAAAGATTGAAGGAAAATAGAAAAGAGGAAGACCAAACTTCAACATAGTGAAAAAGTGTCTATTGGTTAAGCACATGGAAGTAGGAATTCTTTAAGTGATTGCACATGTCCATTCCAATGCAGGTGTATGCTGCCAGCAAGCACAGTCAATGGAAATTTGTCCTTCAGTGATATCAGTCAGTTAGCTCTGGCACCGCGCACTTATAGTGCCGGTATAAAGCATCCCGCTGACCCCTTACCCCCTCAGTTCCTTCTTACTGCTCATGACAGCCCCTGGAACTGTGCTTACTTTGCTCTTGCAAGTCTTTCTGAGTGGACTTCGTTTCTTCTAAATCGTATGTAACTGTCGTTTGTAGTTATTAAGTATTAGTAGTTAGTGTTCTCTATGATCTCTGTGATCAGTGGAGTTCCCTCTGTTCCCAGTACCCGGGCATGCCTCGGTCACCAGGCTTCAAGCCTTGTGCCTCCTGCTGCAAGGCCAGGCCCCTGAGCAACTTGCACTCCAGCTATACACGGGGGAAGCTCACATCAGGGACCACTGCAAAATTTTCAGGGACTTTAAGTCCCATACTGAAAAGGATCAGGAGAGACTGGGCAGAAGTCCATCTTGATGGAAGCAGCGTTAAAACCCCCTTCAGAGCCAGGCCATTCCAATTCAGCACCAAGCACCTCAGCATCCAAGAGAAGCACTCCTCCCACCATCAGGAATCTCGGCACAGCTCTCCATCTCCCATGCTGAGAAAAAAGCACAATAAGCTGCCAGGTGAAAAAGGACATTTCCCGACCCTGAGAAGGGGCAGACATGAAGTCCAGAATGAGGTGTGACCTGCATCGAGCCACTCCGTGGTTGCAGCAGTTCAGTCAGCACCATTTACTCCAGCCCATACCTGGGTACCATTGAGTCTGGCACCGACTGTCCTTTTGGCACCGGAAGGTCAGCATGGTATCAGTGCTATGAAAAGAGACCTCCTCTTGTTCTCAGTATCGGTGTTGCTGGCAATGCAAGAGTTGGTGGTGTCTATGGGCAGAGGAGAACATGAGGCCACAAGCCTTCTGTGCCATCAAAGGGGAAACCAGCCATGAAGCCCAGTCCCGCTCTTCACCTCTCCGGCACCGATCCCAGCAGTGGTGGGGTTCGTTCCTCCATGGTTGCCAGGCAGAGATTCCTCATCTTCGGAGTTGGAGGTGGCATTGTACTCCTTTCATCATAGGAGTCAATCCCGACACACCTCAAGTTGGTGCTAGCCAGAGCTAGACCCAGGCCAGGGAGGGCTGTCGGACTCCTCATCTCCAGTGCATTGGCCAGTGCCCATGCAATGGCCATTTTGGAACCTGAGAGCATTTCCCTTAATGCAGGGGCCACAGTCGGGGCATTCCTAATCGGTGGCCTCCAAGGGAAGAATGCCACCCCTTCGGGCAGTGACTGATCCAGACTCCAGTACCAAGGCCAGTGCCAAGCACCAGGAACTGACACCACAGGATCTCCTAGGTGTCAAAGATGAGGAGGAGAACCCTCTGCCAGTGTTGGCCTCCTCTTCCTCCTCTTCTCCTGATGAGGCCATGGCAGGAGGGGATGGGTTGCCCTCCCTCAACAAATGTAAGGTCCAGCAGGAGCAACTCCACTTGACTTTTAGACCCCAGCTTGAGTTTACAAGGCTGGCAGTGAGAAAAACAAAGTTACTTACCAGTAACTGATGTTCTTCAAGATGTGTTGCTCATGTCCATTCCAGTATAGGTGAGTGAACGCCTCCGTGCATGATTCCAGGAACTTTTTTCCCCTTAGCAGATCCTGTAGGGCCGGCTCCGGCGCCCGCTGGAGCCCCATGCACATGCGGCGGTATATGAGGCGCCGCCGGCCCTACGCCCCCCTCAGTCCCTTCTTTCTGCCAACTCCAGCAGCAGGGACGGGAGGTGGGTTGTGGAATGGACATGAGCAACACATCTCAAAGAACATCAATTACTAGTAAGTAACCTTGTTTTCTTCTTCGAGTGCTTGCTCATGTCCATTCCACTATAGGTGACTAACAAGCAATACCTTGGAGGTGGGTCGGAGTTACCAGTGAGCTGACCTCAGCACCGCTCTGCCGAATCCCGCGTCCTCTCTCGCCTGCTGGATGATGGCGTAGTGGGATATGAAGGTATGCACCAACGACCAGATGGCAGCTTTGCAGATGTCCTGCAGGGGCACTCTCTCCAGGAAGGCCGTAGACAAGGCTTGAGCTCTGGTTGAGTGCGCTGTGACGGGTCCCGGAAGCGGCACCCTCACCTACTTGTAGCAGAACTTGATGCATAATGTAATCCATGAGGAGATGCGCTTGGTAGAGACAGGTGAGCCTTTCATCAGGTCAGCCACTGAGACGAAGAGCTGCGTTGATTTCCGGAACGGCTTTGTACGCTCGATGTAGACGGCCAGGGCTCGGCTCACGTCCAGCAAATGCCATCTTGTCTCCTTCTCCAAACCATGCGGTTTGGGAAAAAACATGGGGAGAAAAATATCTTGATTACAATGAAATTGGGAAACCACCTTGGGCAGGAAGGCTGGATGCAGCCTCAACTGCACCTTATCCTTATAGAATACTGATTAAGGGGCTTCCGAGGTCAAGGCCCTAATCTCGGAGACCCTCCTAGCTGAGGTAATGGCCACCAGGAAGGCTACCTTCCATAAAAGCATGAGTAGCAAGCATGAAGCCATGGGTTCAAAGGGGGGCCCCGTGAGTCTTGAGAGGACCAGGTTGAGATCCCAGGGAGGCACCGGGTCACGGACCTGCAGATAAAGCCTCTCCACCCCCTTGAGGAACCTGACCGACATGGGGTGGGAGAAGAGCAATCTCCCCTCTAGTGGTTGATGGAAGGCCAAAATGGCCGCCAGATGAACCTTCGAGCGAGGCCAGTGCCAGACCCTGGAGCTTTAGCTGGAGCAGGTACTCCAGGATCGCCTGTACAGGTGAGAGCCTGGGAGGAATGCCCCGGGACTCCACCCAAGAGGTAAACAGTTTCCACTTAGCCCGATACACGACCTGTGGGGAAGGTTTCCTGCTGCCAAGCAGGACTTGTTGGACCTGCATCGAGCAGGCTCTTTCTCCCTCCGTCAGCCACAGAGCCTCCAGGCCATGAGGTGCAGGGAGTCCAGGTCCGGGTGCAACAGGCGACCGTGGTCCTGAGATAAAAGGTAGTGCCGCCTCGGGAGCTCCAGGGGTAGGGTGATCGAAAGGTCCAGCAGCATGCTGAACCACTGCTGTCTCAGCCAGGCCAGAGCAATGAGTATAACGTCTGTCCCTCTATTTTCAGCAGAACCTTGGGCAGGAGCAGAACGGGCAGAAACACGTACATGAGGGTCTCCGTCCAGTCCGTGAGGAACATGTCAGAAATCGACCCAGTCTCGCAACCCCAGAGCGAGCAGAACCTCAGGCACTTCGTGTTCCAGGCCTATGCGAATAGGTCCAGTTGGGGAATACCCCACTTCTGGAAGATCATAGCCACCACCTCTGGGTGCAATGACCAGTCATGGCGGGGTAGAAACGACCTGCTGAGGCAATCTGCCTCATCGTTCCTCACTCACGGGAGGTGAGAGACAGTCGGTGGAAATCGTGCCTCACGGCAAAGTCCCACAGGTGGATAGCTTCCTCGCAGAGGGCTGAGGAGCACACTGCCCCCCGCCTGTTTATGTAAAACATGGCTGCGGTGTTGTCCATCAGCACCTACACCGCTCTGCCTATCAGGACTTGGAGGAACACCTTGCACGCTAGGCGAATGGCCCTCAGCTCCTTCATGTTGAAGTGCAGACGTCCCGACCAGAGCCCCTGAGTGTCTAGGCTGGCGCTGATGTGGGCTCCCCATCCTATATCCGAAGTGTCAGAAATTAGGGTGACCGACGGGACCAGTTTCTTGAACTGTTAGACCTGTTCATCACTTCCCTGGGAGTCCGCCACCAGTTTAGGGAGGCTAAGACGGGTGGGGGAACTGTGACCACCCTGTTCAATGGGTGTCTGCTTGGCACATATACCAAGGCCAACCATGCCTGAAGCGGTCTGAGCCTCAGGTGAGCTAGTCTCATCATGTACGTGCAGGCTGCCATGTGGTCTAACAGCTGTAGGCAGTGCCTGGCTGTTGTTGTGGGGCATCGGTGCAGCTGGGAGATGATAGAGACCATCGCCTCGAAATGTGGCTGAGGCAGGAAGGCTGTGGCCTGGGAAGCATCCAGGGAGGCCCCAATGAATTCTATGCATTGCACTGGGGTTAGTGTGGACTTCTGTTCGTTTATGAGCAGTCCCAGCCTGCTGCACGTGCAGCAAGTGAGGGTCATGCTCTCCTGCACTTGGGATCTGGACCTGCTCCTGATCAGCCAATCATCCAGGTAAGGAAAAATTTGCACACCCTTTCATCTCAGGTGGGCAGTCACTACCGCCATGCATTTGGTGAACACCCTTGGAGCCGAGGATAGGCCAAAGGGTAGGGCTGTAAACTGGTAGTGGGAGCCAGCCACCACGAAACGGAGAAAACGCCTGTGGCTGGGGAAGATAGACACATGAAAGTATGCGTCCTTGAAGTCGAGGGTGGCATACCAGTCTCCTGGATCCAGGGAAGGGATTATGGAGGCTAGGGAGACCATGCGGAACCTGAGTCGTTTCACATATTTGTTTAGACAACGCAGGTCTAATATGGGTCTCAGATCCCCCTTTCACCCTGGGATGAGGAAATACCTCGAATAAAACCCCTTTCCCCTTCTGCTTTGGGGGACCATTTACTCCGCTCCCAGGTTGAGGAGGGTGTCCACCTCCTGTTGCTCGTGAGTGGGATCCCTGAAGAGGGACAGAGGGGGAAGGTTGTTGGGGGGGGCGTAGATGTAAACTGTAGGGCATAGCCCCTTGAGACTATCCCAAGGATCCAATGGTCCGAAGTGATCTTTGGACTGCACAGTGCTGGGTCCTCCGATGGCGACCGGGTTCTGCGCCATCTTGGTACGGGCGAACTTCTCGGTGCCGGGGATCTGGAATGGGAGCTGTCTGAGTGCCGCCTTGCAGACCTCGACCGGTGCCACCTCCTGGCATGTGCTGCCTCCGGTGTGGGGGATCGACATCGGCGCCAAGAGGGAGACTCCACGTCCCTTGCCAGCGCAGGTCGGCTCAACGATGCCAACCTGGAGGGACTGCTGGAGGAGTGGCTTTGCTCTACCCTCAGAAGCTGTCCGGCAGGAGATCTTCCTCCCCATACTGGGGATCTCCACCGCCCTTCAAAGGGACCCAACGCGGATTTCCCCCATGACACTGGCCCTTTCTCTCTTGGCGGAGGGGGAGGCAGAGCTGGCGTAGGCAAGGCCAACAAGGCTCTTGCCACCTGAAAAGCCTCCGGTGTCGATGGAGTTGGCAGGGGCACTCTCCCACTCCCAGGAGTGGGGGAAGGCTCCCTGACCGGAGATGACTCAACGGACCAGGACCGGTGCATCTCCGTACATGACCCTGCCAGTACCGACGGCGCAGGGGAGTGTCTGCGCTCTGCTTCTTCCTCTCCAGTGCCGGCGATGTTGCACGGTGCCAAGTTGAGGCCAGTGCCGGTGGTGTGCTCTGATTTGAGGTCATGCTTGGTGCCGAGGTGGAGCGGGCCGGCTCGGACGCCAGGCGGAGTGCTGCCTCCATCAGCAGGGCTTTCAACCAGATTTCCCAGTCCTTCCGAGGCCTTGGTTTAAAAGCCCTGCAGATCTTACACTTTTCTTTTCTGTGTGCTTCCCCCAAACACTTAAGGCAGCGGTTGTGGGGGTTGCTGAGCGGGAAGGCAGGAGGCACATGGCTTGAATCCTGGGGATCAGGGCATAGCCCGGCCACTCAAAGTCCCCGCAGGGACTTGCCTTATCTATAACTACTTTAAACAACACTTAACTAACTGAAATTAACTTAGAATAAACAAATTCAAACAAGGGGAATAGTATATGCTGAGAGCAAGGCTGGTTCCTGCAACCATCATGGGTGGAAAGAAGGAACTAAGGGGGCATAGGGCCGGCAGTGCCTCATATACTGCGGCATGTGCGCGGGGCTCCAGGGTGCGCTGGAGCCAGCCCTATGGGATTTGCTAAGAGGAAGAAAATTCCAGGAACTGTGCACAGAGGCGTGCACTCACCTATAGTGGAATGGACATGAGCAAGCACTCAAAGAAGAACACAATTTTTACTTGTAAACTGAGCACATTTAGGATGGAGTCATTGAGGGAAGAACAAAAACGACACTTTATCAATTACATTTTTACAGTCAGTTTTCTAAATATATAGGTGTAGGATTGGCCCTGGATTGATAAATGCACCAAGGAAGCTAGTACCTCATGGAAAATGAAATGTCTTTGTCTATACAACTATGTTGCAGAAGCTGCTTTTCTCCTATTTTTCCCTCCAACATATTTGAGAGATTTGAATTGACTTTGGTTTTAGATAGACTTAAGTTATGTTTTTGCCTTTATTTTCCTCTTTTAAAAAATGAAATATATTTATCATATTATTTCTTTGGTTAATCTGACCTCTTGAATGCTAACTTTCCTGCCTGGAATAATGTTTTGAGCCAAGATATGAGCCACTTAATACAGGGGTTAATAGTACAAGCACTGACAGACTTAATTAGAATACAATAGTACTCTAAAATGAGAGACTTTTCTTGAATGTGCAAAAACTGAGGTCATTAACCACATTAGTTCCAGCTGCAGTGCCATAATCAATGCTTACAAAAGAACATTGTATCCCAAACTCAGTTTTATCTATTGATAATGTTTATCTAGAGACTTTTGTTTGTAAAGTAACTTTATGCACATTATCTTTGAGATGTTATATTGCTTCTCAAATCTTTTAAACAGTATTTCAGATGAGTAGCCTCTCCCCTCACATGAATGAATATCCCTCGCATGAACAGTTTTATTGCACACATTTTTAAAAATGCCTAAGTAAATTTAGTGCTCAACAACGTGACTGATGACACAGGATACAATCACAGAACAAGTTTTGATAACAAAATAATATAATATATCATTTATTTTGAGGATCTTAAAGTGCTAGCTAAGATGGGTAATAAAGCCCCATTTTATTAAGATGGAAATGGAGACACAGACTAATACCAGTGACTTGTCCAAGAACACACAGCAATCCATAGCAGATTCAGGAACAGAGCTGAAGTTTGATTCTCTGTCATCCTGCCCCGCCGCCCCCTTCCCTCCCCTCCCCCTCTAACCATTAGACCATGCTGCCATGGTAATACCACTTTACTGAGTTCAGAAATTGTGTTTTAAGAAAAAAGCTTAACATACGCAATCAGCCAAAATTCAAATATCCTTCAAGTATCAGTAGCTTTCTGAACCAGATATACCTAATTCAGAATTGCATTCAGCAGGACTAAGTGCCTGTTTTTGTTTCATAGTCCACCAATTGAAACAATGCTTGATCTTCATTTAAGTTAATTTGTCAAATAATCAAATATTTTAGTCTTTGTGAGACTCTGAGTAAGAATAAATAAGTCATTGAGATCTATCACCCTAATAAAAAAGTTTCTAATTTAGATATTACTTTTATCTTTGTTTTAGATTTCTTAGCATTTATATAATTTCCTATCATACTTTCAAGCTTTAACTCTATAATGCATCTCAGTACTATGCTAAATTATCTGAAATATATAGTCTAACCAAACTTTTAAGCAAGAAAAAATAATTCTTAAATTGGTAAATTAGAACAGATATTTTAATATTAGGAACCTATGTCAATTTTGGAATATATTCAAAAATTGGATGTGTTCCTTTCTTCCAAAGCAAAAACAGATCTGAAATTAACAGCTCTAAAAAGAAGCTGCAAGAACTTGTTTCTAGCAACCACTTTGTACTCGCTCTGCCAGAGGAAGAAATCCCTGTGGCAGTTTTAAGGGTTCAGAATCTTCACTTTCATTTGCAAAGGCACTTTTAAAAGCCTAACAAAACCACTAGCACTCAGAATGGTGAAAAAATTTAGGTCTGCCAAAAGAAAATCCTGACTAAAACAATTATAACGTCATTCTCCAAACCTAAACATCATATCCCATAAAAGAACTGAAGATTAAAGACAATCATCTCCAGCCTATTGGATAGACCTTACCACAGTTTCATTGATTTAATATGTCTGCCAATCTTCAAGCCTAGTTTAATGATTCTATTCACAGCTGGGAGTGAATAGGAGTTGGATGCATCCCTCCTATTTAAATCATACAAAATATGACTATTTGGGCTTGCTTTCTTTATGGTTTCATGAATAGGAACAGTAACAAAAGCAGTGTTGAGGATTTCATTCAGATATTAATAGTCTCATTTGTTTTAATTCTTTAACTCAAAATGTACATAGAGCTTGTTTATTTAGTAGTATCAGCTTTTTTTGTACTTTAGTGGTGTGTTGGAATAATACTATAACTTGATCTCCTGTGTTTAACATTAACACAAAATTAATTTAAAAAACAGAATACCACCATAAAGCTGTGTGGGAGACTGTGCTACAGAGAACTGTAATCCCTTCAGCTGGAAACTAAGGCTGTGGCATACAGGTTAAGAAAAAATAGGAGACAAAGAAGCAGAAGAATATAAATTATGATTGCTCATTAGCTGGGACTAGTTGAGACAAGTTTTTTTTCCCCACACGATTTTTTTTATTCCAAATACCAGCATCATGTATTTGTTATGCAAAAGTGAAAAATGCCTAATTTGTGTTACATCCACAGTTTAACTCCAGCAGAGCAATGCCTGTTTTTACTAGTGCTGAATTTGGCTGCCAGTGTTTGGGATGTCAACAGGTAAAAGCACATAACTTTTCATTAACATCCTTGCTTTTCCCAAATGAGAATAAAGAATCACTAAACTAGACGTGAAGATTGGCAGACACGTTAAACCAATGAAACCATGGTAAGTGCTATCTATTTGGTACGTATGCAAGCACTAATTGTAATTCATTTTTCAGTTATTTTCAAGCATCCAAAACTGTACTAAGCATTTCACATAACCAATAAAATATCATCAATGCCCCAAAGAGCTTACAGTCTAAATTCAACATGGCACTAGAAGTAAAGGTCAAACAACGAAGGAAGGAGACAATAAGACAATGTGGTAATACAGTAATTGTTTTCTTGTTTTGCTTGTTTTCTTTTCTTCACATTCAGGTTTTGTAGGTGAGATAACAGAGTGATTTTTAGGATGGATATAAAGAAAGGAAGATTAGTGAAGAGATTTGGAGAGGGCATTCCAAGCACAAGTGCCAGAGGCCCAAATTCATTGTTGCCCTACGTCCTTTTTAGCAGCTAGACTAATGCAAAGGAGTTGTAGGGAGGTATAACAATCACCCCACAATTTCTCGGGAATAGCCGTAGAACAGTGAGGAGGGCCAGGGGAGGGGAAAGCAGTTTGGGAATGAGAGGTGGTGTACCAGGGGTGTTGTGTCCAAGCAGTTCTGCACCCATGAATAGGGTGCAACAGGGGGCAAGTTAAGGCTACCACCAAGTTGTCCTCCCCTACACTGGGGACTACATAGCAGTTCCTGAACAAAGGAATGTGCCCTGTGCACCTTGCATTTATCTAGCCTGAAGACATTTGAGAAACAAAGAGCCAAACATTTGTAGGCAGCACTTCGATACTTTGGTAAGAGCTACTATAGAAAAACCTTAAATAAATTGATAAGAAAAGTCAGAGTTACTACAGCTAAAAAACTGGATCTATGAAATACCATGCACTTTTCCTGGAATTCACAGAATAAGGAACCTAAACTAATTTCACTAGCCACCTTTTTTTTTTTTCAACGGGTGGGGATGGGGGTGGGGGCAGTTTTTAAACTTTAACCACAAAGGTATGTTGTAGACCTTTAATACAAGGATAGTGACATTAGTTTTAAGTGGTAAATACCAATGGGGCTAACTCAAAGATAGTAAGCAGACTGCTGGTAACATTCTGCAAACAATTTAGATAATGACTAAGCTGCTCTGTACATGTAAACCACCCTTCCATATGAATAATTAAAAGAAAAGCAATTGTCATTGTGGCTGTTTCTACACTACTTTGTCCTGACTAAAATCCAGTCCCAAACATCTTTTTTAAAACAGTTTCAAGCTAACACAGTTGCATCAATTGTGTGTTTAACCTAACTATGTTAAACCAGTTTTTAAAAACCATTCAAGACTACCTCTGAAAATGTTCTAATAAATGGCTGGGTAAAATGTCCCTGTAGCAGTTATGCAGAAGTATTTCTGTTTAGGACTTAATACATTTTATAATAGTCTTTTGCACAAAGAAAAATTCCCAGGAACTGAGGGTTAATATTCAGTGCCTAAAATTAAATGGAACTCAGAAAAAAATAGATGTGTTCTCACTATCAGAGAAAAAAGTTGTATCTGAAACAATTAGCAGATTTGTTGTCTGAATCTCAACAGTATTTACACTCAGTATGATGTACATATTTGTTCAAATCTCACACAGTTTTGTTTTGTTTTTTAAATTAAAGCCAAGAGACACCCCCCACCCAGACGTTAGAAGAAACAACCTGAGTTTATTATCACTGTTTCTCACAGCAGAAAATCCAGCTCAGTAAGTACTCTGTGCATTACCCAATCAGAACCAAGACTCTTGGAAATGATGATGAAACAGACTTTAAAACAGACTTTAAAGAAACAACATATAGCAGTGATTACAGTTTTTAAGGAATGAGCAATCAGGTTACAGGAAAAATAAATTCTTCAAGATTCAGTGTGTCACTCTATTTTTCTAAGTTGGAAGACAAGTGACAAAACTTGTGCTCATTTTTTGAACCACACATGCTCCCAAAAAACACTGCTGTCATACAAGAAAATTCTAATTTTGACAATTTAAAAAAAATGAGTGTGTGTTTCCTTCAAATTAAAAAGCACTTAGGAGAGTATTTTTCTTCAAGTATTCGCTAGATATAGCACCTCTTTCCATTTAGATTTTTGGTACTGTGAAACTGAAAGGATACTGATTAGTATTTTAAAAAGCCATGATTTTGTTGATAAAAACCCTATTAACACTGCCTCACTGCAGTATATATATTGTAATTATGATGTTTTTACATGCAATCATGTCAAACTCCCTCAGTGCTGTTTACATTCCACCGAACAAGTAGGTCATGGGTGTTGGCCTTTGAGATTTGCATGTCTTGGAAGTGTTTATCTCACTTAGTAAAAGACCTTTTACACTGGAACAGCCTCTTTTTAACCTTTCACTGTTGTCTCTCAAACCCCAGAGTATAAAATTTTCAAAATGAGTAGGGAATACTGAGTAAAGAGCTCTGTGAAGATAAGGAATATATAGAGTATATCCCTTACTATTTGAAATGGGACAACAAATTTTAGATAAATTGTAAATTATATATTTCTCAATCCTAATTTTCAGCTGTGTTCTATTTTGATATTTTCCTGCCATAAATGTGGTGTCCAGTATTGATGATCAACCTACATAGATAGCATCCAATAACACGTAAAACTCCTGTCTCACAGAAAATAAGTTTGGCAAAAGTGCCTTCACATCTTTCCTCTATAAATTAAATTACCACTATTTGTTTCCAGGATCTAAAGATCCTATTTACCAAAATTACAACTAATTCTATCTTCAGAAAGAATCTCTCAAAAGCCTTAAAGTTAAAAGGGAAACCTAAATAAATCTAAAATACATAGATATCCCAATACTGTGTGGAGGATATTTAGATACTTATATTTTCCTCCAAATACTCCAAGAATTTTAAATAACTAGAAGAGCAGCAAATGAAACCCAAGATGGCCTTCAAATTTCAACATGCAATGCCACTAGCTAGTGGTAAGAAAAAACAGACGATTTCCAGATTGACTCAATTTCAGGCATATGAAATAAAAGTAATTTTCACTTCTGCATGTTTCAACATCTCACCATCTCAAAGCAAAATAGACACACAAAACAGCCACAAGATACAGTTCCTTTGAAATTACGTAGCAGAGAAATTTAGGTTTCAAGTTGAGTTGTGATCTTTTTATTACGAAGTGTATACAGTGTACCCAGTTCTGTTTTCTATATGCACGATGAGTAATCCCACTGAAGTCAATGGAAATACCAGTGTAAAACTGATACAAAATCATAATCAAGGTCAGAATATTTAGTTATTGTAATCCCATTATTTTTGTATTTTGCAGAACCCAGAGCATTCCTTGTGGATTCTGAAGGAGGATGTGCGAGTATGTGTACATACTCAGAGAGGACGGCAGAGAGGAACTGGGATCATCGGTACATTGTATCCTTTGTAGAAAAAGACATTTATACCATCCACAGCGATTCAGATGAGACAATTCTCTAGTGATAAATCTGGCAGTCTGATTTTTTTTTAAATTTAAATAACTAAGATTTCCCTCTCTGTTCTTCAATCTAGACTTTCCACAGCCACTATGAAGCAGACAAACCAACTATAGGCCCAATCCTGTTCACAAATAAGTCAATGGAGGTTTTGCCATTAACATCGATGAGAAAAATTTGAATTAGGAGATTTCATATCAGCCATTGTCCATAGGACTTCAAAACTTTCTTGATTTATAGCATATTTTATCTCCCTGATAGCAGTCTTTCAGTTCTTCCAGTTGGCAGTCTGTTAGCTCCAGGCTACAGAGGTCTTGTGGAGATTTCTTATTTGTCCTTCTCTTAATACTTTAAAAATCTCATTGGCGGGTCATAGCGCAACACCTGAAAGAAGAACTGAGAAGAGGGTTGGAAAGCTAAGCTGAAATCCTGACCCCTTTGAAGTCACTGGTAAAACTTCCATTGACTTCAATGGGGACAGGATTTCACTTTAGTGCTCATTTTCCCAACTTCTGTCATCCAAATCTCGCTAACAGAAAAGCAGCACTAGTGCATAATTTATCACTACTATGCTCATTTTCATCCTCCTTATTTGTGGGTAAATTAACGAGATCTCTATCTGCTGTCATGGCTTTCCCCCAGAACTGCACTGACTGATATGCATATCAGGCTGAGCTTCACAGCTCCACAGAATCTACTAAACCCCACATGGCTGAAGTATTATTAAGGATTATGGAGCTACTCAGGTCTTTCAGGAACAGAGGTCGTTTTGCAGAATTGCACTATAGAAGCTTAGTTTCAGCCCTGCCAAGATTGATGTGCTGTGTAGGTCTGAATGTCCCCGTTAACTGAACCCTCAATTTTACAAAAGTTTTAGATGCTTCCTGAGACAAATAAAATTGAGGTTTCCTGTAATAACACTCTGCACTGAGAGAGATTTTTATTTAAGTACCTCAAAGTACCTTACAAAACAATTGTATGTAGTAGGCCTTCCCAGGTGTTAGCCTGATCTGTATTACACATTCTTTCATGTCCCTGTCTTCACCACTTTTTCCCTCCTTCCAGAAGTATACTTACTTTATTTTATTCCAGAACCCAGAATTCTAAGATAAAAAATGTGAGGGGGAAAGCATAGTCCTAAGTCCTCACTTTTTTTCTTTAACCTGCTGTGTGGCAGATGACTGCCAGACAACAGAAACGTAATTCCTGAGGTTAAGCTAAAGTGGGAAACAAAACCTTGATGCACCAAAAAAATGTGCTTAAAAAATTTTCTGAATATGGGCTGAATAAAACAAAAAATATCAGCCTCTGTTCTTTTAGTGCTGTGTAATTTCTGTCTTTATTTATTTTTTACTTTTATTAATGATATCAATTAGACTGCAGCTGTTAATCATATAGCTGGACATTGTTACCTTATAATGTAGAGTTTAATAGGTTTTTGGCATTTTTACACTGAGGAAAATAGTGCTGCATGGTTTTGAGATTTTTTTAGTTAAAGTGAAAACCAAGTTCTACTATTCTTTGGCTTTTTGGCATCATTTCTTTCTTAGCTGGACAAGCTGTTTCATGTCTGTATTTATCTGTACTAATTAGTTATCAGCCTAAACTCCACCAGTGAAACATTTTTTGAGTTCAACTTTTTACAAACCAGTTATGTGAAGGAAATCTGAGTAATGACATAACCTATTAACCATGAAAATTAATATAGACCTTGTTAGATGAGTAATGAGAATTCTTTCAATAGTTCATAATCATCTTCTTCTCATCCAAAAACATCTTTACAGACACAGGGAGTGGTCTAGCATCATCTTTCACTCCTGTCCTGGCTTGCTCCTCCAGTAAGCCCAGACTGGTTATGTCACTACCTATGACATTCTGCCATCTAGTCAGTGGTCAGCTTCTAGTGACTGCCCTTGGTTGCATCTGCATTATTTTCTTTGGCTTCCTATCATGCTTGTCTTCTGCGGTGTCCTCACCGTTGTTATCTTTTCGATGGCAGCCGGTCTAGTCTCTGATTTCGCATCCTGCTTTCCTTCTAACTTCATTTGTCTTAAAAGCTTTCCACTTTTTACCTGTCCTCTTCCAAAGAGCAACTCCCATGTCTAGTGCCTCCAGCATATCATCTGTTTCATTTAATGCATCTGCTTCCATATAGTAATATTGATAGTACACTGATTTGCTACAATTTTCATTTTGGTACGAAATGCAATCCTTTTATCAATCCATAATACCATCAACTTCTGTGCAGCACTTGTAGTTAAAGCACATCATCTTTTAACCTCATCCTTTTGCACAGATGAAGCTTCCTATGTACACATAAGATTTCAATAAATGCCAAGACGACAAAGTGGGTACATCTTGGAAAAGGAACAATAGATGGGAGAACTAAAATGCAGCAGCAGTGAAATTGTAGAACAAGTTTTATTATACTGTATCTTAAGAAAAACACAGTATAGGAATGTGACTATGTGGACTTTACTGTATGTCCAGTAAGCAGGAGTTAAAACCCTGTAATGTTAAATTAGAGGCTCCTGCAAATGCTGTCAGGATTGCAAGAGCCTATAAAAGCACTTAATTCAGTGACTGCAAGTAATCACACAGGAAGACCTAATAGCTCAGTAAGAACTCTACTGAAGAATACCAATAATCCTAATAAGCAGCCAGCAAATAGCTGGTCCTTGCAAAAGTAGAAACAGATGCTGGAAAGAAGCTTAGGCAGAATGAAGGTTTGAGAACCAACAAGTAGTCACCTTAGCACTCTTGTTCTTCTGACTGTGGCTACAGGATCCTTTTCCCATCATATTTCAGTTTCTGCTGCAGGAAACCTTTTTGCTCCATATCCTGTATTGGAATAAATTACGCTTCAAACCCATGTACAGCAGCAGGATTCTTGTTTTAGCCACCACCACGCTTGCAAGACTATCACAAAACATTGTTTACATTAGCAAGGAAGCCACACTAACTAGTCTTAAAACCTTTGGATACTGAAAACTCTTTTCTTGGCTCCTTATTTAAATTACTTTCCCATTCCTATCAGAAACTCCTGTACTTGAAGGATTTTTTAATTATATGTTTTTAATTGTAGTTTTACTTACATTGATTGTTATGTACTACGCCTCAAGCACCCAGAAAAGATGGCATTTTGGAAATAGGTTTTATTTTCTCTTCTACACAGTTATCTAATTATTAAAATGAAATACTGCCTGAGCTACATGACATCATGAGGAGATCAGCTTCGTATTTTCTGCACTTTTTTTTATTATTATTATTATTATTAGTGTTACTATAACACCTAGGAGCATTTGTAGTTGTAAGAACACTTTCTCTCCTCCTAGTTAATAGCATTATCTGTCCTAATCCCAGTCACTCTTCATCCACGTCTAAACTTCCCCCACACTCATATTTAAAATGCTACACAACTACATCTCTACCTACAATGCATAGAATCATAGAAGATTAGGGTTGGAAGGGTCCTCAGGAAGTCATCTAGTCCAACCCCCTGCTCAAAGTAGGACCAATCCCAACTAAATCATCCCAGCCAGGGCTTTGTCAAACCGGACCTTAAAAACCTCTAAGGATGGAGATTCTACCACCCTCCCACAGAAAAAGTTTTTCCTAATATCCAACCTAAACCTCTCCCACTGCACCTTGAGACCACTGCTCCTTGTTCTGTCTTCTGCCACCACTGAAAAGAGCTTAGCTCCATCCTCTTTGGAACTCCCTTTCAGGTAGTTGAAGGCTGCTATCAAATCCCCATTATCTTTCTAACACTATCTCTTCTGCCCAAACCCTCTTCTGATTGCTCCTTTTTTCTATAAATGTATTTCTTTCCATCTCACCCACTCTGATTAGAACGGCCTACCAATTCATTAATTCTCTTCTATTTTCTTCATAACATTCCTAAAATGTCATCTGTACACAGTCTCTGTGATTATAATTTTTTTCTTAAATGACTAGATTTCCAGTTGATTGTGTCCCTTTTAAAGGTATTTTGAATTTAAACTTTTTTTTAAAACCCCATAAACATTATTCTGCTTTAGTTGTGGGCACAGCAGTCCAAATATGGCATAACAAATATTTGCCACAGTGCCTGAAGACCTTTTTTTGTATATTCCTGGATCAAAAAAATTAAGATCCTGTAGGCACAAAAGCGACAGCAGTCTATAGTTAGACAAGAGAAAAAGAGAAGTTAGTTCCTCTTTCCATGAGAAGTTGAGAAATAAGGGTGTTTCTCTTATGAAGATTCAACTCATTCCAGAAAGGACAAAAGAGAAGTAGCATCAAAGTCACACAACGATAAGCAAACAGAGGGCCAAAACACTACAATTTCAATCTAAACTTCCTTTTTTTTTAAAAATAACTTTGCAGAAACTACTATTTAACTTACTGGCATGAAAAGGTTTCTAGCCCAAGTACTTGGGCTTCCAGCATCAATATTTTATATTTGAAATATTTTGGGGGATATACGTATTAGAACATAAGCTAGTAAGACATGAATATAGCACATGAAGGTGAGTATTCTGTTGGAAATATTTGGACTCTTTTACATACAAGATTTTTAATCAAAGCTTTGAGCTATGGAACAGGATGTCAAATTTAGTAGAGGCTACATTCATTCAGAAATGAAGGCCATCACGTATTGCCAACTCCCACTATTTTATCACAAGGTTTGTGATTTGGTGTTTTTCGTAAAGCCCCAGATTGAAAGAATCATAGCTCTCTCTAATTTATTTTTTACGTTTCTAGCCCTCTTGGTTACAGAGAAAAGCTTGAAAATGTGGATTTAAGGGCTCAAAAACCAGAAGACAAATACAAGGAACCCAAAATACATCATTTTTAAAGTCTCGTGATTTTTACGCCAAATCATGATGATTTTGGGAAGGAGGGGTTGAGGGAGGAACCTGACTCATGACTATTTAAAATGTTAGGTGTTGGCAATGGCAATACTGTACAATGGATAAGAATCTGGGGTCTCAGCATTTCTAGGCTTAATTAATGAAACACTGGCTTATTCAACGGATCTTTTCATCCAAATTTCCTCTTCCCTACATATAAACAAAGAATAATAAATTATACTGCAGAACTGTATTATGTCAAATTTTCCACTATATAAAACAACTACTTTGAAGTCTATGATTAGCCTGAGTTTTATGTGTGCGCAAGCTAAGTTACTTTGTCCCACTTCAATAAAAAGTTGTCTCTAATGAGACTTGTGGCTGTCAATGGCAGTTTCTTGCACGTATTGGGATGTCAATGAAGAAACGAAAAAGATAGGAATTTTTCTGTTCTGAGTTACAGTTGGCACTTCTGCAAACACTCTGGATATCCCTGTAAATCATGTGAGAAATCAGTACTGGTAGTGGCTAATATTCCTGTACTGATTAGAGATTGGAATATAAAAATATGCTATCAAGTCTACTGATGTGAGTGAGTCATTCAGGTCTAGAGACGATCATATATTCTGCTTGTGCAGATATCAGTTTCCACTCTGAACACCATATTACTTGGTATACTTGTTCAGGGCCTTTACATTCGCATAACTCTGGTCCCTTTTATCCACATTCACGTATAGTAGTAAATACTGGAGAGTATGCTTTCACAACCACCTACTTTTTTATCTGTTGGAACTGGCAACTGAATAGATGTTGGTTTTCATTATTTTACCAGCTTGACTGTACATCCTATTTTTGACCATTTCAAGACATCTGTCCTAATTTGATTTTGGTTGTCACTCCATAAAAATTAATTTCCATCCTATTTTAAAAGTTCTCTTGGACATGCTTCCTCTTGAAATAATGAACGTTTAGTTTCAACCTAAACCTATACTTTCCCTTTCTATACATTTAGTCACCTGACAATCCTCTAGAATTACTGGTATAGTCTTTCCTATGGGCAAGGCTGCCCCACCAGACAGGCAAAACAGGTGATCATAAAGATTGCAAAATCTTTCTGCAAAATCTTTAGATGCTGTTTATGTTAAAGAACTACTTTCCCCCCTCAAAGTACCCTAGGACAGCAAGCCCTATAAAACTGACATTTCCTATAGGGTTTGTTATGGGAGAAGTGATGAAAGAAAGGCTGCTTGTATCTCCTCCTCTTTGTAACTGTCTAGAAGATGGCATAGATTGCCTTTCCTTGGGTATATCTTCACTAACAGTGGCAAATTCGCTGCCGTCAGATCGATTTATCCAGATCAACTGAGCGGAAGTGAGCACCCGCTCAATTGATCCAGAAATCGATTTTAAAAAGCCACCTCCCCAAAAGCGTAGTGCTGCATCAACGGGTACGCATTTCCCGTCAGGGCAGCGTAGTGAAGGCGGCGCATAGAAGGGAATTTAGGAAGTTGACGTAAGTTACGCAAGCTACTATGCATAGATTGCATAACTCCCATCAACTGCCACCGAATTTGCCTGTCAGTGTAAACCAGGCCTTGATCTGCTAAGCCTTTCTACACTGTCAAACAACTTGCCTCAGGAATACTTTGCCATAATTAGCATGTGGTTTGCTGAAGGGTCCTTCTTCCACTACTTTTCCATAAAAGTCTGCATGCCACTACATTAAAGAGCAATCTGAAAACAACAGTGTATATAATTACTGAGGTGTCAGCAACAAGGATGCCAATGACATCTTGTATGTGAAGGCTCATAGCTGAAGCAATCTTTGCTTTGTAAAGTAACTTAGCTCATTGTTTCAAGCAACAATGATGCTGGAGAGTCATAGACTCACAGAAATGTAGGATTGAAAGGGTTCGCGAGAGGTTATCTAGTCCTTCTCTCTACACTAAGGCTGAAACAAGTATACCTAGAACATCCCAGACAGGTGTCTGTCTAACCTGTTCTTAAAGCCACGAATGAAAGGGATTCCACAACCCCCCTTGATAACCTATTGCATTGTTCAAATATCCTTATAGTTAGAAAGCTTTTCCTAATAATTAATCTAAATCTCCTTTGCTACAGAATACTTCTTGTCCTATTTTCAGTCAACATAAAGCAATATGTTCACTTTATTACAATTCTTAACATATTTGAAGATTTATCAGATTCCCTCTGTCTTCTTTTCTCAGGACTAAACATGCCCAGTTTTTTACTCTCTCTTTATAGGTCATGTTTTCTAAAATTCTAATTTTGACTGCTCTCCTCTGGACTCTCTCCAAGTTGTTCTCATCTTTCTTAAAGCGTGGTACCCAAAACTGGACACAGTACTTCAGCTGAGGCCTCATCAGTGCAGAGTAGAGCATGTCTTACATACAACACTCCTGTTAATACAGCCTAGACTTATATGCACCTTTTTCACAATTGCATCACAGTGTTGGCTCATTTTTAATTTGTGATCCACTATAATTCCTAGATCATCTTCTGTAGTACTACTGCCTAGTCAGTTATTCCACATTTTGTATTTGTGCATTTGATTCCTTCCTAAGCGTAGTACTTTGCACTTGCCTTTATTGAATTTCATCTTGTGGATATCAGACCAATTCTCCAAGGTCCTTTTGGATTCTAATCCTGTCCTCCTAAGTGCTTGCAACCCTTACAAATTTTATAAAGTATACTCTCCACTCCATTATCCAAGTCATTAATGAAAATATTGAACCGTACCAGACCCAGGACAGAGGCCTGTGGGACCTCATTAGATACATCCTCCCATTTAGACAGTGAAGAAGAGGTTACCCACCTTGTGCAGTAAGTGTGGCTGGCTCTTCAAGATATGCCTCTATGGGTGCTCCACTTGAGGTGGGCATATGCCTCTCAAGCCCTTGACTGGAGATTTTTCATTAGCAGTGTCCATTCAGCCCACACGTGCCCTATCCAACCTTGTGCCACACACTAAATGTATATAGGGCTGTGGAGGCAAACTACCCTCAGTTCCTTTTCTAACCAAATATTCAACAAACAGTCCGAAGCAGAGAAGAAGGAAGGTGGGTACTGGAACATCAATAGGGACACACACATCTCGAAGAACTACAGTTACTGCACAAGGTGAGTAACTTCTTGGTCTTCGAGTAGTGTCACTATGGGTGCTCCACTTCAGAAGACTTCTGAGCAATATACCCATGGGGAAAAGAGAGCTATGGAACTAACTCCAAGACTGAAGACATTACAGCAAAACCAAGTACCGCATCAGATCCGATGGTATGGATGAAAGCATAGTGTCTGAGGCTCATGTAGCAGCTCTAAATATCTCAGTTACCGGAATGTTTTTGAGTAAAGCTGCGGAAGTTGCCTGTGATCTGACAGAGTGAGCTATTAACTTTTAGGGAGGCAAAACAACAGTTTGCATCGTAGCAAGCTGTAATGCACCCAGAGATCCACAACAAAGTCTCTGTGAAGAAATCATAGACCCCTGGGATCTTTCAGCAATGGAGACAAAGTCTAGGTGATTTCCAAAATTGCTTGGTCCAAGCCAGATAAAAGGTCAAAGCCAGTCTCACATCTAAAGTACAAAAGGAGATCTTATGCTGAGGTTTATGTAGTATAAAGAAAAATACTGATAGATGAATAGACTGATTAAGATGAAAATACAACAGAACCTTAGGTAAGAATTTCAGGTGTGGCCATAAGGAGACCTTGTCCTTAAAATATACCATAAATGGCAGATCTGCCATCAAAGCCCAATCTCCCCAACCCTGCAGGCTGATATGATAACTACTAGAAAGGCTACCTTCATAAATAAGTGAAGCAAGAAGCAGGTTGCCATTGGTTCAAATGGCGGACCAATGAGGTATCTAAGTACCAGGTTGAGATCCCAAATCGTAGCATCCTTAACGTGGGGGTAAAGATTCTGCAAACTCTTAACAAATCTAGGGGACATAAGCTGAGAAAATGTAGAAAATCCACATAGTGGGAAATGCAATGCTGATATAATGGCCAGATGAACCTTAATACAGCTAATTCATAACCCTGATTTCAAGTCCAGCAAGTAATCCAAGATGGCTGACAGCAGAGAAGATTCAGACAACACGGTGATGGTGACACCTAGGGTGACCAGATAGCAAGTATGAAAAATTGGGACAGGAGATGGGGGGCAAATAGGCACCTATATAAGAAAAAGCCCCAAATATTGGGACTGTCCCTATAAAATCAGGACCTCTGGTCATCCTAGTGACCCCAGTGGTTGAACTTTTTCCGTTTCTGAAGGTAAGTCATTCAAGTAGACTCCCTTCTACTGTTTAATAATACCTGTTATAGTCTTGTCGAACTGGTGGATTCTAATTCCATGAACCATCTAAGACCCATGCTTAGGAGGCAGAGGACCCCTAGTTGGGGTGAAGCACATGACCCATGTCCTGGGAAAGGGATGGTTAGAAGTCTGAACGCCCACTGGAAACACAGGTGAAGCAGGTAAAGATACCAAGGTTGCCTCAGCCAGGTCAGTACTGTAAGGATGATTCTAGCCTTGTCCTATCTGATCTTCTTCATCACTCTTAGAATTAGTGGTGTTGGAAGGAATGCATAGAACAGTCCCTTTGTCCAGGGAAGGAGAAAGGCATTTCCCAAAAAGAGTGGTGATCTAGCACTCCTCTTGAACAGAATAAGGGGCATTTTTTGTTGGTGAATGGAGCAAACAGATCCACCTCTGGAAGTCCCAACCTTTGGAATATCCCTTGAAGAATTTGAGAGTCCAACTCCCATTTGTAGTCCTGGAAGAAGTGCCTGGAGAGCATATCAGCTGTGATATTCTTGATGCCAGGAAGGTAAATGGCTGAGATCTAAATCTAATAGGCTATCCACCGGTTCCACAGCTATGTCACACAGGGAGGGGGATCTTGCTCCTCCTTGTTTGTTGACATAGAACATGCCAGCCATGTTGTCCATCATAACCTTGATTGATTTTCCCCTGATAAGGAGTAGGAACTAAAGGCAGGAGTTTCTCACCGCCCTGTGTTTCAGCAAGTTGCTATGGAGACTGGCTTCCTGAGGTGACCATCTGCTCTGAGTTGTGAGGGTACTGAGGTGTGCTCCCCACCCTAATAGTGATGCATCCGTTATCACAGACATTGTTGAGCTGAGCAGATAACAAGGACGCCCATGCAGACATTGAGTTGATTTTTCCACCAGTCTACAGAGTTCTTCACCAAGGTGAGAACCATGCCCTATTGTCAAAGCTGTCTCTGGTTAAAGAATACATCCTTCTGAATCAGCCTGGAAAGCAGTGGAGGCATAGTCATGAAGGCGCAAACTGTCATACGACTCAGGCACTGCAAACAGTTCCTTAGTGTAGGACGGGGACTTCCTTGAATTATCCCAACCAGGTTCGCCAAAGTTATGAACCTGTCTCTGCGAAGGAAGACCCTGAATGCAAGCAAATCCAAAAATATGCCTCTATGAATTCTATTTTCTGTGCAGGGGCTAACGTTTAGCTGGAGATCCAATTCCTGGAAGAGAGCACGTATAGGTGGAAATTAAACTGCTTCTTAAGACTAGCCCTTGAGTAGCCATTCATCGAGATACAGGAAGATGAAAATTGCCTCTCACCAAAGGTAAGCAGTTAGAACCTTTGTGAACACCCTTGGCGCCAAAGAGAGGCCAAAGGGAAGTACTCAGTATTGAAAATCATTCTAGCCCAAGGTGAAACATGAGTATTTACTGGGGTGTGGAGGGAGGAGACATGTATTACTACATGGAAATAGGCCTCCTGTAGGTTGAGGACCAAAAAGCAATCTCCTGTCTCTCAAGAAGAGATTATAGCTGCCAGAGTCACCATCCTGAACTTTTGAGACTTCACAAATTTGTTCAATCGCCTTAGATTTTCTAAGATCAGTCTCCAACCTCCATCCTTCTTTGGCACGAGAAAATACTTTAAGTAAAATCCTTTCCACCTGTGAGGGAATGGGACCGGTTCTGTCGCTCCTAAATGAAGATGCATCTCTTGACTCAATATAGTCTCATGAGAGGGTTCCCTGAAGAGAGATGAAGAACATGGGTGGAAGGGAGGGAGGGAGGGACGAAGGGGCATAAAGTGGATGATGTAGCCTAATGTTATAACTTCCATGACCCACTTGTCTGTTGTAAAACACCACCAGGCCTGCTGGAAATGGGAACAGTGAAAACTTGCAAACTAGAGATAAGGGAGGAGTCAAGCCTTTGACCAACCCGTCAAGATTGTTATTTCAATGATGATCGGGTGTCGCTAAAGGAGGGTGAGCAGTTCTTTCTCTGGAAGTTTTGTATCTTTCTAATGGGTTCAGTGATTCTATGAAATCCAGAGAACTGGCCTGGGAGCAATCTCTGGGCAGTTTGAGACCTGCTAAATCTCCTCTTATTAATAGAATTGTATATACCTGAAATCTCAATGTGGTCCTGGAGTCCTTCTGCATATGCGGGGACTCATTTGTAGTCCCCAAGAAGAGCTTCTGACGATCAAAAGGGAGGTCTTCAACAGTACTCTAAACCTCTCTCAGGAACTCTGACAACTTCCGGACCCATGACATCCTGAGCATGACAACTGCTGTGGAGATGGATCTACTGGCAGCATCTAGGACATCCAAAGACGCTTGGAGAGGGGTTCTAGCTAATAATCAACTCTCCTTAATGATGACTTGGAAGTGCTCTCTCTGCTCCTGTGGAAGAAGTTAAATAAAGGCTGCAAACTTGTTACAATTCATGAATTCACACTTGGTCATGATTGCCTGATACACTTTGCAATCTGAAATGGGAGGGTCGTTTTTGGCCTCTCAGGCAAAAAAAAGCTCTAATCTCTTCTGGTTTTTCTCATAAGGGGCAGACCTGGAGTAATGGTTGTTTATGGCATCCATCACCAGGGCATTAAGTGAGGGGTGGGAAAACAAAATTCTGAGTCCCAAGGGGAACATAATATTTTTTATCTGCCTGTTTACAAGTTGGCAGGATGGTGGCAGAAGTTTGCCATGCAGGTTTTGCTGGATCCAGGAGCACAACCCTGATGGATGTTGCTGACTGGAAAACATCCAGGAGCTTGTACTGTGAGTCTTTAACCGCCTCAAGAGGTATTTGGAGCGTGTCAGCCTCCTTGTCACAAAGTCATGGAATTGGCAAAAATCATCAGCTGTAGACAGTGGCGAAGGCATGACTGCCTCATCCAGAGATAATGATGAACTAGGGAGTTTGAGGGGTGGCCTCTTTGTTTGCCCTAGACCCCTGTTCTTCAAAGTTCTCCTTGTGTTGGGGTTTGGTGAAGGAGACAAAAGCCTCACTAAAAATCAAGATATATCACATCTACTGCTGCCTGCCATCCACTAGGCCAGTGACCCTGTCAAAGAAGGAAATTAGGTTGCCTTGGTATGATTTGTTCTTGATAAATCCACCTTGCTTATTACTTATCATCCTATTAGTCTCTAGGTGTTTACAAATTGATTGTTTAATAATTTGTTCCAGTATCTTTCCAGGTATTAAAGTTAGACTGACTAGTCTATAATTCCTTGGTTCCTCTTGGTTTCTCTTTTTAAAGATAGGTACTATATTTGCCGTTCTCCAGTCCTCTGAGAGAAGCAGGTAGTTGATGCAAATGCTTATAAAACAGTATCCTCTGCTTTAATTTTTCCTCAGTGCTACAGTATTTGTTTTACTGTTAGATTACTGTTAGTGGGAACTAACCCTTTAGTTCCTAAAAGCTACAAAAGTGATTAATTTGCAAAGAAATACTGGAGTTAATTTTTTTGTACTTGCGTTGCAAACAGATCCATACATTCTGGAGACAGGCATATGTGAGTTTTGAAATTTCTAAAACCTCAAACTGATGACTTAGGGCTGGTGTACACTACAGAGTTTTGTCAACAAAAGTCAGCTTTTGTCGACAAAAACAGTGGAGGTGTACACACTGAAATGCTCTTCCCACCCATGTAATTCCCCTGCAATACCAACATAATAAAACCATCTCAACGAGAGGTATAAGGCTTATGTCAGTGTAGTTAGGGTGACACAGTGTCAGTGTAGATACTTCATTCCTCACATCCACTGTTGGCTCTCATGCTTGTCCATTTCTCAGCTGGAGATGTGAAATTGACAAGAAAGCTGGACAGCTAGAGCCTAGCTGCCCCCCCGCTTCCCTGGAGAGCTGAGCAAGAAGCTCCTGGTGGCTTTCCCTGGCTCTCAATGGGGAACAGGGAATGGGAGGGGCAGCCTGCCAAGAGCCCAGGAGCCTGTGGGGCAGCCGAGCTCCCAGCAGAGAGCTGCCAGAGGAGCTGAGAGCCTGGTCTCTCAGCTCCCCACACTATCCCTCTTAGATAGGTGGAAGTGGTCCTATTGAGGATGCACACCACCAAACTAAGGAGAGTAGTATGGATATCAGCCACCACAGTAATTATGTGGTGGTTGTAAGTCAACCTAACATAGGTCGGCTTATCTTTCTAGTGTAGACAAGACCTTAATCTGTAAGTGTTAGTGAATTTTTCTCACTGATCTATTATTATGTATTCCTAAAACTGAATTAATGGCGCCACTATTTCCTTGCCTGAAGATATGGGGAAATGTTCACATATACATTTTATCTTTTTCTTCCTATAGTTGTAATTTAATATTTTGATCACTCTTTTCACCATTGTGTCCAACAAATCTAGAGATTCCATCTATTTTTCCAGGTTCTGCATCTCTCCTTCTTTCAGAAGTCCTTCGAATAAAATGAAGATAGTAATTCTTTATAAATTTTTTGTAATATTTGGATTTTTCTTCTCTCTTTTTCTATTTGACTATGAGTAAAAACTATTTCATTTATGCTGGGATCTTGCTTTTGCTATTCCCAGCGTACTAATTAATTTAATATTTCTAGATGATCTTTGGTTAGCATACCATCAATATCTTACAACCTTGCAGGTTCAGAAGGATCATTTATGGTTCCATTTTCCTACTAACAAACAATAACAATAACATCTTCAACAACAATTATTCACTTTAAATCATCAGTACAAATAGACCCCATTGTAAAATCAATTTTTAAATCAATGGATTTGGAGCCCCGAGTAGAAATAGTTGTTGCTCATTTTCATCATTAGTCTCTGATGTGCAGCATTGTTCTCTGTAACTTTATTAGTTATCTCCACTTGCTCTGCAACTTCTGTCAAACCTTTCAAATTAATAAGGGAAACTCCTCATCTGTAGACTTAAAAAATATCCCAAACTTAACACAGTCTATTTTTTTTCAAAGCAAAGAGCAACATTTTATAATGTTGTCGTTCTGCTGAAACCACTTTCCCTGCAATTTTTAAAACTCTGCTGAAAGTTGTTGCACTGTGTCATTTAGCTATGAGAAAATTATCTTTTATCTCTGCAATTAAGCAGTGCTCCCCCGAGGAGGGGCGGAAGGAAGTAAAGGAACACAACCAAAGCTTTCTGAAAGTTATCTGAAATAGATATCTGAAAAAGATATTCTATCATCCTGTTTCTGAGAACAGACAATGTTTTGGAGACTTTCAGGGACTGGTGATACTTCCTGGTGATTGCCAGTCACTCAAGGTACATCTACACTACAAACATAAGTCGACCTATATTCGGTTGGCTTACAGCCAACGCAGTAATTCATGTCCACAATACACTCCAAGCCATGAAATTGACAAGGCTGCCCCACTCCTGGAGAGGAGTGGGATCCAAAGTCACCTGGGCTTCTCACCCAGGCTCCCAGCCAGGAGTGGGAAGAAAAGCTACCCGAGCTTTTTGCCCCCACTCCTAGCTGGGAGCCGGGTCCGTCCTCCCCTGGCTCCCAGCCGGGAGCAGAAACCAGCCACCCAGCTCTTCAGGAGAGTGCGGTGCAGCAGGACTCTAGCTGCTCAGCTTCCAGCTAACAGCCGATGTAAAAAACAGTGTCTACACAGATACTGCATTGCCCTAAATATACTGACATAAGCCTTACGCCTCTTGTGGAAGTGGAGTTATTATTTCAGTGTAGCAGGGCACTTACATCAGTAGAAGAAAGGCTGTAATGTAGCCACTGACATAATTAGGTTGACATAAGATGCCTTATGTCAAGCTAACTGTTTAATATAGACCAGTCCTTAGTTTGAGTCTATCTCCATCTCTATGAAACAAAGGTCATAACTCAGTGGTGAACAATGCACAGTTAACTAAGCTTTTTTCCATACTAAATGCAGCACACAAATATAATCACAAATATAAACTGGTATAATTCCAGGTTTTTTGGGGGGGGAGAGGGTTGCTATTTTATAAAAAAAAATATACTAGCAAACCACTATCACCTAGCAATTTACTTAACTGCCTACTTTGACCATTAAAATTATACTTTTTTTTAGCTAAATTAATTGAAATCCTTTAATAATTTCTCTCCTCTTGTCAATCTATCCTTCCAAACATGCACACTTTGAATTTCTTAGAAACATTTTCCTACTTACTGTGCATTTTAATGATCATACTAATTAGCAGTTACATAGTGGCCCCCATCCAAACATCTCAAAGCATTTTACAACAATTATTAAGATTGCCTAATACCCCCTTTGCGATAGCAAGTATAATCCCCATTTCACTCATAGAGAAACAAGAGCACAGAGAGTGTAGGCGGACTGCTCAAGGTTAATACAGGAAGTCTGTGGCATAGGAATAGTTCTACTGACTCACAGTCCCATGTCTTAATCAAAACGAATTCCTTCCTATTTTTACTTACACACACACACACACACACACACACACACACACACACACACACAAAACATATAAATATTTAACTATAGATAAAATACTTCCTAATGCCATCTTTTTTCTGTGGAAAATAAAATGTTTAATTACCAGTTAACGTGTAGGTGGACATTAGGCATTAGGATTTAATGACCCTATTCCTAATTGAGGGCCAGGTGTCCAAACCCTGGGGTAGGAGGAAGCAGAAGCTGTAGCAACTGATGCTGGGAGCCTATTATAAACTTAAATTTCCCACCTGTCTCCCTGCTCCATACCTGCAGTTGGAGTACATGTTCCACTAACAAGTGCTAGCTGCTTAGGGGCTATCAACAAGCCAATGTACATTAAGTACAAGTAAGGGTGACACTGCTAAGGCAGTGGTCAGCTAAAGAGGTGTGCAAACCATTCTTTGATAAAGCGTGGGATGATTTATGACTTTTAATCTGATGTTGGTAAAAGCAGAGATGGGCTTTCTTCATTCCCTCCACCTCCTCCCCATTGTGGAGACCTCAAGAGGCTTGCTGATGGAAGCTCAATCTTTGCTAACACTGGAATAGATCAAGGGCCCAAACTCAATCCTCTATCTAGCAGAGGTCTAGGTTACAGATGCATCCTTCTTTCTTTAGTGACAGCATCCTTTACTCTACCTTCAGTCTTGGAGATTGAGAAGAAAATCTCTTACAACTATATCGCAACCCAGCAGCTGTTTCCTCCTGCCCCAGACATCAAAGTATGCCCAAGAAAAACTGCCCTCACTAAGGAAGTGCAGGCAGGTCATTAAAAGATTAACTCTTTCCACAAATTAACTGGTAAAGAAACATATTAAAAAATACTGGGGCTTAGTTAAGTGTTTTCCTCATCTGAAAAGCTGTTTGACCAACACTTTGAAACATGATCCAATAAAAAGGAAAGAGGAAAACACTTGTGCATTGGAAGCTTGGCAAAGTGCTGGATCATGAGGATTCCAAGAATAATTGGCATTCTAGTTTGGATTCCTTAGCAGAGAAAATACAACACTATGTAAATGACAATGTCTAAAAGAAATTGGATTGGGTACAAGGAAGAAAAGTGTTCATTATTTCTCTCTTATGATCCAAGAGCACAATAAAAATGAGTCAGTCAGTCAGAATAGGATGGAGATATTCATACACCAAGCTGGTGAAATTGCACATAAACTGAAAACTTGATAGCACATTTAAGATTTGGGGTTTTCAACTATTGTTTCTGCAGGAAGCCACCTTCTGTGTCTTAAAACAAGGATACTGCTTCTAGTGTGGTATGAAATGCCCCATTTCAACTATGTGAATTGCAGGGGTTAAATGTGAGGGCTTTCCTGTGAATATGTAGATGGAAGCTGCTAAGAAATTTGCCTTCAGTTGTGAAGTGCGTGAGAAAGTTGTTTCTCTGCTCAGTGGATTGTGTAAGGACTTCTCACACTGCCAGACAGAGCAGGGGAAACTTACTAGCTAGCTGTCTGCAGGCTCTACCAGAGGTCACAGCCACAGTGATCGCTAACATGTTTCATGGGAGTTTAAGAAAGGAAAATTCATGCCACATTGCTTTCTATCTCCCATTTATGAAACATACGAAAAGAAACCAGAGGTCTTGGATGTCTTGCTATGTGTCATATACCTGTGTTCCTGGATGTCTCCACTCACCAAAGAAGATGGCAACTTGATTCATATGCATCAAATACTATCTCACTTGATGCCTTATACACTAGAATATCTTTTTCTCGAAGGGTAACTAGATGTAATATACTTAGATTTTTGTAAGGAATTTCACTCAGTACTACTCAACATTCTGATTAAAAAATTAGCATATGCAGTATCAATTAAGTACACCTTAAATGGATTAAGAACTGGCTAACTGACAGATCTAAAAAAGTAGTTCTTAACAAGGAATCATCATCCAATGGGGGGTTTTGAGTGGGGTTACACAGAGATCAGTTCTAGGCTTCATGTTATTCAACATTTCATCAGTGATCTGGAAGTAAATATCAAATCATTGCTGATAAAATCTGAGAATGACACAAAGATGTTTAACTTTGCATCTGGCTGTAATTAAACACATTTTGTTCAAAGGGACCCAGTTTACCAAGTAATCCAGCTCATTCTGTATGACTGCTGTGACAGGGTCCGACCAGATGGCTACCGGAGAGTTCTAGAAGGCCAATATATCAGCAAATCCCTTTTCCCTTGGTAGCTGAGCAGGAGTTACTCCAGGTTAATGAATACATCAGGAGCCAATCAAGGCCCTGCCTAGGACTTGTTAAAAGCCTCCCCTCCAGAGAAAGGGTGTGCCTGGAGTTATGAGAATGAGGTGAGCTACCAGAGTGTGTATGAGCAGGCAAGATTTTGTCAAGAGCCAGGAGGGTTTCAGAGAAGGAGCAGAACGCTGGCAGAAGAGAACCCTGCAGGTACAAAGACTAGGGGAGGGAAAATCCTGCCCGAAGAGGGCAAATGACCTTTCCGAGGCCTAAGGGAAGAGACCCGGCCAGAAGGGGAAAAATTGAACTGGAAATTTGGCTCAGCACTACCATGCCCAGTAGGGCTGTCAGAGATCAAGAACCTCCCCTGGCAGGGAGGGCCTGGAAGGGCCCCTGTCCAAGCAGGGTATGAACATTAAGTCAAGGGGGGACGGGAAAGTAACCCAGGGAAGCTAGCAGCTTTCCTGAAGCCACAGTGTGAGACTGCTACTTGTAAGGTTCCTGGGTTGGGGCCCGGAGTCGAGTGTGGGACCGGGCCCGCCCAACCCCACCGGCCATTCACTGGAGAGGCAAGAGCCCCAGCAAAGAGGCAAGGGCCTACGAGAACCAGAGACAGGACTGGGAGCCAGCAGGGAGAAGTCTTAGAGGAGCTGTATTACCCTCACCCACCACTAGAGGGTGGAAGAACACTAAAGGGTGAAGCAGTTCCCTGACCTATCGCTAGAAGGAAGCGCTGGACCCACCGAAGAAGAGGAAGAGCTTTGTCACACTGCCCTGTCCTCATCATTATTTACCAGTCTGCCAATCTTTGTGGATCTAGGGGCTTAACTTAAGGCATCCAAGTTTGTAAGTTTTGGGTTACACATTTGTGCCATACTTTTCTTTTACTAGGGAAGTGACTTGACTGCAGTCCATACTCTCAGAAGAGACGCTAACCACTGAGTAGAGAAGAGAGCTCAGGACTCCTAGGGCCTGAATCACAACCCAATGAAGCCAATGGAAAGATTTTCATTTACTTCACTGGGCTGTGGATCAGTCCCCTACTGCATAAGGAAGTGAAAACACAATATATGGCTAGATATAATTGTTTTGCTTACTGTGAGCAAGACAACTGGTTGCTCTATTATTAGCATTACTTGTAGCAACAATGCGAAGTAAAATCCATGGTGTGACTCAAAGTTAATAGTGCACACATAGCCACAGTCTGCTCAGTTCACCCTTCTATTTCCAATATACTTCGAAATTGAAAACTGGGTATTTTTTTTTGGTTAAACTTAAGTCTCCAAGCATGGACATTTAACAGGCCATAAATGTGAGGAAGTAGAGATGAACTTCTCCACTTGAATCAAGAAATCAGGGAAAGAGAAATTTGCCAGCAAGCCTTACATTAAATTAGTAAGAGACTCATTCTGAGGCATTTCTGACCTCTGCTTGCTAAGCCTCACATTGCAAAACCATTCCACACCCCTGTGAATACAAAGTTCTCTAATATCTACAATCCCTTACAATGGGAATAGACTACACACTATTTGCTAACCTAGCCATGGCTTAGGAATGATTGCTTAACATTTAGCTTGAAAGAGCTGCATCAGTCATGCACATGCACAAAGATTTCCCCTTCTAAGACTTTGAAATATGCATTTTTGGTCCCAGAAAGGGACTACTATGTTTAAACTGAAGGTCTCTTTATGCCATCCTATAAAAGAGTTCTCTTTAAAATTTACAAAGTATTTTAATACGTAGAAATCTATTTTCATTGTATTAGGCAGTGACTAGCAGGAATAATTACAGAAAGTACAAATAAGTGATTCACTTTACAAAATTATCAGAACAGGTATATTATTTATATTGCAGTAGAACCTAAAATGTATTGGGTGCTTCACAAACAGAGGAAAATGCTTTCCCCCTGCCCCACAGAACATGCTATTTAAAAAGACAAAGACAAGGAGAGTGAAAAGGAATATAACATACAATCACAGCAATCAAGGTGATAATAGGATGTCTTCTTAGCTAGAATTTTGGCTTTGTGTGATTTTCACTGTTAGACTAAGTTCTCCTTCCCTCAACATATTTTCTCTCTCCACACCCACGAAAACCCCAGATTCAATTCCACTGTCTTTATGACCTTTCTTTACATATATTAACAGTTCTCATAGGAAAAAAAAAATATGTCCCACTGACTTCCTCTGACTTCAAAAAGAATTGTTCACATGAGGTAGGTTATACATCTGCTAATATGTTTAAGTACTTTTAGATCTTAATTCTCTAATCAGTTAGTCTCTCTTTCTTGTAAGCATTATGTATTATAACAAACTTTTTCCAAAATTACATCTTTAAGAACATTTCAGAGATAGCCATTAAGAATTTTAAAACTTAAATAATTTTACTAACAAAGAAAATGAAATGTTTAGATATGCATGTTATTCTGCCAGCCCAAAAGTCTTTCACAACTAAAAAAAAGTTTTCACTGAATCTGTCAAACAATTCAAGAAATGTTAAATGCACAAGGGACTTTTTTCCAGTACATAAAGAGTTAATAGCAAACTGCTCCACCACACTGAGCTAGTGACCATTTGCATGCCTCCAAGATATATTCCCTGCAGACACATTATCAGATTAAAGAAAGGCAAATAATCTGAATTGAAACCATTCTTTCTTTAAGTCCAGCCTCTTCTGCCTGTGATGTCATATTACAAGTTGACTGAGCTCTTTTTTTTTCTCTTCAGAATAAGCAAGGCATATTATATGCTCAGCATCTGAGGAGGTTCTCTAAATTCAGCAAGAACAAACATGCTTTAGAATTTTATTTCTGAATTTCTAAGCAGCCTGCTTTCTGCCCTAAGGGGTTAGCATTCAGGCAAGTTGAAAAGCTTGTTTTACAGCAAGAAGGCAGTGAGAGAGATGGAAATGCCTACATCTTACAAAGCCCAGGAAATCTTTTCCTAAGGAACCTAAGTTTCACATTCCAAGTTAAACAACTTTAAAAAGTTTGCTTTTACAGTACTTCTCTACTTTTTACTTGCAGTTGAACATAAAGCAGCAAGTTCTACATCAGCTTCATTAACATCTGGGAAATCGAGTGTGGAATTAAATATAAGGATGACCTCATCTGATGCATGTAAGAATATGTTTATTATTGCCCAGGACTGGATGTGTGACGATTGTGGCATTTGGAAGAAAAGAATGATCTGGTGATTACCAGAGCTGTATCTTCCTTCTACAACATTCATGTTTCATCTAGGATGTTTTCAAGTAAAATGGAAAACTTATGAAACCATTCAGACGAAACTCATCTGCAAGCTATCCAGAGGTTTTAAAGCAGTTACAACAGAAGGGCTGCTAACTAAAGGAATTCAACCTTGTAAATTTAAATTGCCATTATAATGGTAAGCTCTAATTGTTCCACTGACTCCTTTAAGTATACTTTATATGGATGTACGTTTAGCATGGTGTTTGTCCTTGGTCTAATATCAAATTGCGTTGCTATATACATTTTTACTTTTACATTAAAAGTGAGAAATGAAACTACAACTTACATGCTTAATTTAGCAATATCTGATCTGCTTTTTGTGTTTACATTACCCTTCAGGATTTATTACTTTACAACAAGAAACTGGCCATTTGGAAATATACTTTGCAAGATTTCTGTCACGCTATTTCATACAAACATGTATGGAAGCATTTTCTTCTTGACTTGTATAAGTGTTGATCGCTTTTTAGCCATAGTATACCCATTTCGGTCTAAGACTCTCAGAACCAAAAGAAATGCAAAAATTGTCTGCGGTGCAGTATGGATAACTGTACTAGCAGGAAGCATGCCAGCAAGCTTTTTTCAGGCTACTAGTTCCCGAAATGACTCTGGATATGAACAACAAACATGTTTTGAAAACTTTTCTGATACCACATGGAAAACCTATCTATCAAGGATTGTTATCTTCATCGAAATTGTGGGATTTTTTATCCCACTGATCTTAAATGTGACCTGTTCTACTATGGTTTTAAGGACTTTGAATAAGCCAGTTACATTAAGTCGGAACAAGTTAAGTAAAAACAAGGTACTCAAAATGATTTTTGTCCATTTGGTGATATTCTGTTTCTGTTTTGTGCCATATAACATTACCCTTATACTTTATTCTCTTATGAGAACACAAAAATGGATTAATTGTTCAGTAGAATCTGCTGTCAGGACTATGTATCCTATCACTCTATGCATTGCAGTTTCAAATTGTTGTTTTGACCCTATAATATACTATTTTACATCAGACAGTATTCAAAATTCAATAAAAAAGAACAAGTCAACTAGAATACGCAATTCCAGATTCTCTGAAATTCAAATTACTGAAAACTTTTTTCAACACAGCCTCCAGACTTTAAAAGATAAAATATTTGACAAAGAATCTACTGTTTAAACAGAATATACAGGAACTGAACTGCGCCTTTCTTCAGCTGAGAAATTTTTTTTGTACAAAGATTACACTTTCTTCATCTTAGCAAACTGTTTATATGATTAAAAATATGAAAAAGTTAATGTCACTTGTAAACATACTATATAGAAAAATGAATTACTGTAAGAATTACAAATATTTTAAAAAGGTGTCCAGTTTCTCTTCTGCCTTTTATGTCATAGATACTCTTTACCATTACCTGCTATATAGTCCCTGGTGTGTCTCCTTAACAGTTTTGAACCACACAAAACTGATATTTGGAAACGTAAGTCGATACTAACAAGACCCAAATGTGTTTTACAATTCAACAAATCATGGAGAGATAAAATACTAGGTCTTCACATTGTTTGTGTTAACTGGTTAAAAATTTAATTTAAAATATTAAATTGTGAGGATATGATTATTTTAGGCTGCAACAATTTTATTTACATGATGATTTCTTAATGTCTGGATTCTTCAAAGCATTGATCAAGTTACTGCAACTCTGGTGTCCAGTAGTACAGGTTCCACTTCCCCATCTTTTGTAGGATTTGCTTACAAAATTTAAGCTATTCCTTTGTAAAAATAAATTTACAGATGGATTAACAAGTATATAAAGTTACTGAAACAAGACTTGTCAATTTTTTAGATAAGAATACTGCAGACAAAACAAACTCAAAGTTGTGCCTAAGAAACTATAGCAAATAAGGCTAAAACAAAGACTAAAATCTTTAAATAAGTGTTCTGTTTGGGTCATGTAATTTAACTTCAAAGTGCTTCTTTGACTGCTATTGAAAAAACACAAGTCTTCTGTTAATGAGAAATGAGTATTCCTCACATGAAAATTGGTTTGCAGCCCACGAAAGCTTATGCCTGCAGAAATTAAATTTGTTAGTCTTTAAAGTGCTACAGGACTCTCGCTGTTTTTACAGATATCCTGAGTGACGTATTAAATATCTTTGCCAAGATGACAGGAAAAGACAGCTAATTGTTTATTGTAAAGTAGGCCAATCCTAGACGTTCAGGCCGTAGCCGTATTATCCATTAGGTACAATAGGCACAGTGCCTAGGGCCTATGAAACTTTCGGGGCCTGTGAAAAAGATTTTTATATATAAATTTTTATTTTTATTTAAAGAACTATTTATTAATAGCTTAAAATCAAATTAGTTATTTCGGTCGGGGGGCCTACAAAAGCAAGTGTGCCTAGGGCCTACGAAGCCCTGCAGACGTTCTGTAGTTCAGAGAAGTGCCATAATTTTGATGTCTAGGTTTTTAAATGTGAGCTTTTTGTACATTTAGAAAGAATAAAAATAATTATTTATTTGAGGTGCCTGAAAGCTACTGCAAAAAATCCAGGAATTTTTAAGAATTAAGAGCTTACATGAAGCAAGAATGCAACTTTCATTTATCTTTACAAATAAGTAAGCAATACACAATGGAAGCAAATTTAAAATTTCCCTGATTTTCATACATTCTTCAGCAGCTGAAGTATTGGGCACATTTTGCTCAGAATTTGTTTGACTTTACTGTAAAATAATAAATATTTTAAAAGTTAAATGAAGTGTTAAAAACAGTGGTTTCTCCCAAAGAGAATAGAGTCTGGAATAAAATTTGTTCTAAAGAATACTTGTGTTCTGGATTTCTCTGATCAGTATAACATGTAGAAATCCTCAGGGCAATCTGAGAAAGGACAAGTTCATGTTACAGAAAGTGCATACTGGAACATGCAATTTAATGTTCAAGTATATTATCCAATTGGGTCTACTATTCTATGTAAGTTTTATTCAAATTTCCCTTTAGGTTAGAAATACATATTGCTTACTATTACTGAAAATGTATATTTGTTTTGCTTAAGGAGCTTATCTTACCATAATTTGATTCTGAATGAGTCTGGCAGCCTACAGCAATATTACTACACCACAGTCATATAGAAAAGAAAACCCAAGGTACCAAAACTAAACTAAGAACTACAAATATGATATAGAATTCAGTGGATAATGAGTAAAACTTCCATGATGACAGGAATGCTTGAATGTTTCTAACAAGAAAAGTTTGCCATAAACATAAATGCTAAGTGTGAGTTTATAAAATGAAAGGGGGGGAATTCAGAAAAAAATAAAGGAGAAATACAAATACTGTATCAAATGCAATCAGAACTAGTATGTCATCATTGACATTAACTCTAGCTCCTAACAAGCACAGAACAACATACAGTATGATAGGAAATTGTTATTTACAGCAGAGTTTGACTCTGCAAAACAAAATTTTAAAACTTGTGCCTTACGCTAGGGCACAGCATACATCCAGTGCTATAAAATGGTCTCAGCTGTTGACCTTGACATCTTTCTTTAGTTCATACCAGACTTTAGAAAAAGAAAAAACCCAGAAAGTTATTGTAAAAGATCTGTTTGTTGTATTGTTGTAGCTGTGTTGGTCCCAGGATGAGAGACAGACCAGGTGGGCAAAATACTAACTTTTATTGGACCAACTTATATTCACCAAGAGAAGCTGGTCCAGTGGAAGATATTACCATCTTGTTTTAGGTATTCATCTAACAGTTTTATACATGCTCTTCAGATTAATAAATTTATTGGCAAATCTGTGAAGTTAAAACTAGTAATTTTTTCAATTGCATTGATTCAAAGAGCCTAATGATATTATATTGGGACCTATAAAATAGCATTTAAAGTATAATTTAAATAAAATTTGTAATCAGTTATACTTATAAAGAACAATAATCTGATAGTTGATTTCACTTTAGCTTGTGTAAACTCGGGGTTTTTTAGTTGTTCTAAGAAGAGCTGACATTACATTTTACATAACTATTGCAAAGTTATCTGTGCATCTGCTGGTAGGCAAAGTTAGTTCCTGACTCTGCAAGCACACATAAAAAGAAAATGGATAGAGGAGTAAAATTTAAAATTACTTGTTAGTGCAGTGCTTTGTTACATTTTAACTGGATGGCCTTTACTTTTGTCTTTTTCTTGCTCTCCTCTCAAGATGGTTAGAATGATGTTCTGAGTCTCATTACTGATGGGTGCACATGTGCGCACACTCACCAACCCCTCACCAGCTGCCATCCTTCAAACAGAAGATGATGGCCTAGGGTCTGAGCTAGGCAAAGCTACTCCTTGATCAACTGAAAGGTGAACTGTGGCACGACATCCTACATTATAGAAGTTAAGCACAATGAACCCACCCCTAGTCTCTCCCAGAATGTGGGCAGGTGAAGTAGGATGACTTTTTCCAACATGACAGATACAAAAATCATTGGCCCAGAGGCCAGAACAGGCTGAGGAGATAAAATTGTACCTAAGGGTACTGCCCTTTAAAACAGACTTTCTACATTACCATTTAAAAAACAAAGCCAAACACTAAGGGTGTATCTACACTGCAGTCAGAAGTGTGACTGCAGCATGTGTGGACATACGCAAGCTAGCTATGAACTAACTAGCTCGAATAACAATAGCAGTGAAGCAATGGCAACACTAGCTGCATAACCCTGCCCAGGACCCGAGGTCTATATTCGAGCAGGTACCATGGGCTGTACAACTTCACCCAGGACTCTGAATATATACCGGAGCAGCTAGCAGCTGAGGCTTCACTGCTATTGTTACCAAAGCTAGCTTGGGTATGTCTACAAGTACTGCAGTCACAACTCTGATTGCAGTGTAGGCATATCCTAACTGTAGTTCCTCCCACATTATACTCAGAATTTTCACTGCAGCATGGTCTAAGCACAAGACTAAGATCCTGACCTTGGCACCAACTCCCCTCTGTATCCCTGAAGCAAGATTCTTAGGCCAAAATTTTTAAACCTATGTGCCCTAAAAGTAAGGTTACTAAAACACCATGCTTAGGTACGTCTAAAAAGTTACCTCATTTTTAGAAGTGCTGAGCATTTGCAGCTCCCATTTATGAATGCTCAGCACTTTTTAATATTTAGATGCCCAAACACAGATTTAGAACCTAACTTTAAGGCCAAAGCTTTCAAACCCGGATGCCTGGCCTCTCTACAGTACCTCCATTTCCACATCTATAAAGTGAGGACAGCATTTACCTACCAACTGTGTAGAGGTAATGAGGATTACACAGCTTTCTTTAAATAGTTTTGAATATGAAATGTGGTAGATAACAGCTCACAAGATTATTAAATAGCAGAAATTCCAAAAGAGACCATAAAAAAGAAAACTAACTTCAAATCAACAGTTCTAATTTACCTATTACTATTACTTCTTACCACAACAGCAAAAGACAGACAGGGGTTTACCTGCTTTGGTGCAGTTAGTGCCTTTTTGTTATATGTTTGTACAGTGCCTAGTACAGTTGGTTCTAGGTTCACGAGTGGAACTCCTATGTGCTAGCCCCATACAAATATAATAGAGGGAAACAGAGTACCTAAAAGAGGTGTGAGGTATCGCTTATACATTTCTTTTGCTTGCTTGAGTTTTCTACTGCTAAATCTAAGCAAAATGCAGAAATTTTATGCAGATTTAGATTTGTCATGACATACTATACAACTATAGAGAAGATAGGTGAGCTAGTATATTTTATTGGACCAACTTCTGTTGGTGACAGACCCAAGCTTTCAAGCTTCCACAGAGCTCTTCTTCAGGTCACAGACTCATAGACTCTAAGGTTGAAAGGACCAATAAGATCATCTAGTCGGACCTCCTGCACAACACAGGCCACAGAACCTCACCTATCCACTCCTGTAATAGACCCCTAACCTATGACTGAGTTATTAAAGTCCTCAAATCATGGTTTAAAGACTTTAAGGTGCAGAGAATCCACCAGCAAGTGAGCCCCGCCCCGTGCTACAGAGGAAGGCAAGAAACCCCCAGAGCCTTTGCCAATCTGCCCTGGGGTAAAATTCCTTCCCGACGCCAGATATAGTGATCAATTAAACCCTGAGCATGTGGACAAGACTCACCAGTCAGACTCCCAACAAAATAATTCTCTGTAATAACTCAGAACCCACCCCATATAACATCCCTTCACAGGCCATTGGCATATCTACCGCCAGTAGTCAAAGATCAGTTAATTGCCAAACTAGGCTGTCCCATCATACTATCCCCGCCATACGTTTATCAAGCTCAGTTTTGAAGCTAGCAAGGTTTTTTGCCCCCACTGTTCCCCTTGGAAGGCTATTCCAGAACTTCACTCATCTGATGGTTAGAATCATTTGTCTAATTTCAAGTCTAAACTTCCTGATGGCCAGTTTATATCCATTAGTTCTTGTGTCCACATTGGGGCTGAACTTAAATAACTTTTCTCCCTCCCTGGTATTTCTCCCCTACAGTCATATTCCACCTTGTAGTTAGCTGCAACATTTAGGCCCTGTTTATACTAGTATTTATGCTGGCAAAACTTTTGCCGCTTAGTGGTGTGAAAAAAACACACCTCTGAGCAACTTAAATTTTGCCAGCATAAGCACTTGTGTGGACAGTGCTATGTCAACAGGAGACACTCTCCTGCCAACAAAGCTGCTGCTGCTTGTAGGTTGGTAGGAGCGCTCTCTCCCGTCAACAGAAAATGGCTACACTGTGCCACTGTAAGTTTTAAGTGTAGACTAGACCTTAGTATGTTTCCCAGACTTGAGGAAGAGCTCTGTGTAAGCTTAAAGGCTTGTGCTCTCACCCACAGAAACTGGTCCAATAAAAGATATTATCTCACCTATCTTGTCTCAATTATTCTAGGACCAACATGGCTACAACACTGCATATGACGTACTATGACGATCTATCTCCATAACATGTACTATACATAAATTAAATTGCTATGAAATTGTACTAATACAGGACTTCTGTATTTTGTATTCCATACTACAATGATTCTTGGGATGAGAAACTATAAGTATTTACATATTACTGGCGCCAGAATCCACTAAGTTTTGCTATAGCATTTGGCACTACCTATGGCAAAATTCCAGGATTGTGTAAGAGAACCTATGTTTAAAACCATACTACACTAAAGACAGAAAAATTTCTGACAATTCAACAATATGGAGCAAATGTCTTTTTTTGAAAAAATAAAAGAACATTATAAATATTCCAGTACTTCATAACCTGGAGTAATTTAACCATTTCACTGCTACCAAATATACTAGGAATAGTACATCTACTACACATATACCTTCAGTGCTCTCAGAAATGGATGACATGCCATTAATTTAAAAGGAGTGTTCATTTAGAATTGCAATAACTAAGGCCCTGAGACTGCAACAGATGGTGCACGGCCTGTGCAGAACCTCACTGTAGTTAATGGGGCTTCAAGTGGCTTGCAGCAATACACTTAGATAGATCCTATGTAGGTAAAGGAGTAGATTAAAGGGGATAAATTCTAATTTTATAGTATTTTCTCGTTAACTGAAATCTGTATTTTAATTCCTCTTTAAAAGAGCTCGAAAAAGTCACTTTAACTTCATGTCAATGCCTTTACTTAATGGTCTTAAAAATCTGCATCAGGCACTAAAAACAAGAAAATATTTTTTAACAGGTGCTTCACAATGACAAGAAATCTTTAGCTCTGGCCATAATTTAAACTGTTAGAAAATATTGATATTAAGCTCCACAGTCATTTCACAAGGAAGAAACGTTAGTTTTCTAGGTATTGTAAGAATAAGAATAGTAATGAAGACAGTATTGTGTGTGTATAGATATAGATAAAGTACATACTATTTAGATCTCAGATAAGGAGAAATCTACCATCAGCAGAGTTAACACATCTTAAACTCAGCTAGAGTATGTACTGATATATAGGTAATGTTGGCCAACGTTTTCAAAAATAGGTGCCTCAAATTAGACTTCTAAATCCATATTTAGGCATTTCTGAGTGGGATTGCCAAAAATTCCTATTTTTGAAAATTTTAGCCATTGCTTTTCAAGGGCCTGTAGGGTCACTTTTGTAGTGTAGTAAATGCCAAATCATAGATGAACCCTCCTCACAGCCACCAAAATGTAGCGAGAGAAAAAAAAGGAAGTTTCTCATTAGCAACCACAACTTGTTAAAGTGTAATTATGGTCAGACTTATATGAATAAAAATAATAACTAATTAAAACACCTACTTCCCAGGCTTATTCAGAGTCAGATTCTTTCTTTACTGACAAAAGTAAGTTTTAAATTACTTTACTCCTAGGAGTACTGCACAACCAAAAAGCTAAGAGACAGTACTAGACTCTATTCTGTCTCATATATCAATCAACCTGCGAATGAAGAATATTTTCTAGTGATTATTTGTGATCCAGAGATTAAATCAACTTGACCTTCAGATTCCAGGATGAATTTGCAGGACAGGGAGTTAGAAAAACATTTTTATTTGTAAACAAATCAGCTTTCTATGGACTAATTAAAAGGCAATAAATATAGAAACTCACAATGGCATTTCAATAGTTATTTTTCAATGTTTAAAAAGCACTTCAAAAGTTAAAGCAAACAAAGTGAGGTTCATAAGCACAGACATTGCACAAGTTTCCCCACATTGTTCTGTCAATGGTTCTCAATAATTAGCCTCAATACACCTCTGGTTCTTACACTCTTGGCTGGTTTGACCCCCATTTTTCCCTCATTCAGGTCAGATTATACAGTGGTTTTACAATGTAAACAAATCCTTTAGAAACAAAGAAATATTTTTCACTTGTGATTTAAACTTGCATAGTGGCTATTGCAGGACTTTCAAAAGCACCTAAGTGACTTCGGAGCTAAACCCCAGTGAAAGTCTATGGGACTTGTGTGCCTATGCTGCTTTTGAAAATCCCACTGTAATGTTTTAACTCACTCTGCCATCTTGTCCTCAAAATTATTTTCTACAGTCATTTTACAAATAAAATGTAATTCATTCATTGAATTCCCAATAGTCAATATATTGTAAGGTCTATACATCTCAATAAATCTGCAAATATGGGCAAGTTCTAATTTTGTTAGATCTAATCAATTGTACCTTAGGGTACTAGCATTTGAGTGTTAGGGTAGAAATCTAAGGAGGAAACTCGCCTCACATTTAAAAAGCTAAAATCAACAGAAGTGTTTCCATAGTTGTTTTAGAACAAAATGGAATCTGTTGGTTAGAAGTTATTGCACATCTGTGCTGAGTTTGCTATCCAAACATTGCAGCGTTGAGAATCTGAAGTAAAAATGATAGATACATTTGAGTAAATGAATTTTGCTTGAAAATCAATTAAACTGTTTTGGTTTTTGTTGTTTTTAACCTTCTGCTTTAGCAGTCTAAGGTTTAGCTAAAAGCAAGGATCAGTACAATGATTTGTTTTAAGTTTGATTTTTATCTTGATAATATCCATTTAATATTTCAAATTGTATTTACTGGGGATTTAAAATGCTTCTCAGCTAAAGACAAGATAATGCATATATGTAGGCTGCCCGCCAATCAACTTCAGCCACGCCTTCCCTTACCTCTTTCTCTGTAGGATCAGTACACTTTTGTAACATGTTCAACATAGTACATCAAACATGTTTACATTCTGTGGAAACATGCTGATTTTGATAATCTTCTAATGGAACACAGGCAGGGTTCAAAACTTGCCTGCAAGCTCACCCACCCAATTCTTCAGCAGCCCACCAAAAGGGCAGCTGTGGAGTTGGGAGTCCAGGGCTTCAGACTCCTGGGGCAACTCCTGCAGCCTAGGGAGCCAGTTGGTCTGAGAGTTAAGCAGCTCAGTAAGCCAGCTGGCCCAAGAGTCTGAAAGACTTAGGAACACTGAGCTGTCCTGAAGCTAAGGACACTGGAAACCCTGACAGATGCTGACTGAAACTGAGGGTGCATCTACACTGACGGTGGCAAAGTTGCCGCTGTCAGATCGACCTATCTGGATCGATTGAGCAGTCAGTGAAGACCCGTTCAATCAATCCAGAAGTCAACGCTGTTAATCCACCCCCTCAAGCGGTGTAGCGCTGTGTCAACGGGAACGCGGTTCCCGTCAGCGCAGTGCAGTGAAGACGGCATGCAGAAGGGAAGCACAGCAGTCGACGGGAGTTACGCAAACTACTCTGCGTAGCTTGCATAACTCCCGTCGACTGTTGCTGAATCACCGGTTAAGTGTAGACCAAGCCTGATACAATTCTTGTCAGAGACAAGGTGAGATGAGGTTTGTCCTTTTATTGGACCAACTTCTGTTGGTGTAAGAGATAGGCTTTCAAGCTACACAGAGCAGGTCTACTTCAGACCTTATCTCTTTAATATCCTGCAACCAACATGGCTACAACACTGCAAATAATTCTTGTCAAGTTCATCACTGCTATTTAGTAGTGGGCAGCAGTGAAACTGGCAAGAATCACATCTATTTAAGTCAGCAGCTGCTGGGGAACCTAGGGAACAAATTGTTTCAGAAACATGTTTCAGTGTTTCTGAAACGAAAATTTTACAAAAGTTCATTTCACAGGAAATTCTGAAAATATGTTTTCATTCTGAATCAGAACAGAACCAAATTTCAAAATGGTGCAATTTCCTCTGAAATGGAAATTCTGACCAGCTATCACCTGGAGCACTAGAAAAGCATGCATATGGCTGAATAAAGAGCATACTAAAAAAAAGTTAATTTGGACTCCTGCCTTGATAATAGGGGAATTTTTTTTTTTAAACTTCCATAGGAATGTAAAGCGCAAAATGGCTCAAATCACAATGCAGCAATAAATAGTGAGAGTGTCATATAACTTCGGTAACAGTTATTTGAGGCTGTGGTTCAGATACATCAGGCAAGGCTGTTAATAAATCCAGCATAACTCCACTGGATTTAAGTTATATTACATTTACATCTGTGTAACTGAAGCATAATTTCACCCCGGGCGCTGTATTGATATAACACAGTAGAATCTGATCCAGGTGTCATTTAACTTTCATATTTAAAGAGACAGTCACATCAAATTTAGCCCAAAATTCAGGCTTTGTAAAATCAAGCTTTTACAAGACTTAAGAGCAGCAAATTTGTTTCCATGAAATTTAAAAAATAATTCCAATAGCAACTTTAAAAACATTCACCTAACGTATCTGCAGAACAGATATTGCAAAATTGTGGTAGTATATAAAAAGCTGAAACTGAAACTTTAGTGTCTGGTCTGTTTCTAAACTAACTGTTTTATGTCCATTTTACAAGCTGAGAGAAACACAAAATAGTAAATACACAGAGAAGAGTGAAAAGTAAATTCCTAAAATTCTTGGTTTGAATATGTTTGGATTGCAGATTATTCTATGAAAAAATAATCTCTATTCTTTAAACGGGAAGTTAGATTAAAAATCAGAAGTAAGCCCAGTGAGAATTATTTCCAAGAAGTATCCTAAAGCAAATCTGACAGCACTTGTTAGTGATGAATGCTCATGAACCCCTTAATCAGTCTTGTCATGACTATCTGAAATTCCTTTATTCAGAGATAAACTATTAATTCTAAACTTGTGCATAAAAGCAGTACAATGAGAAAAACTTATTGAATCTTAATTAGGTAAAAACCAAACAAACAATGATCATACATTATGAAGTGCTGCACTGTGCAGTTGCTAATGGCTGTTTAGTACTAATTTCTGGTTGTGTTTGTACTTGAATCAAAATTATATCATGATGAATACACCTTTTAACAGGGTTGGTCTGAGATGATTCATTATTACTGCAACATATAAATCTATGAATGTTGTGTTAACATTAACATGACCAACTGCTTAGAAACAAAGGAAGTCTTTTGAATGTTTAATTAGTGTGTCAAAAAACAAAATAAAACAAAACACATTTAATTGATATGGCCCAGTGCATGAGCTCAGCGCTAAGCATCTGTTTTCCTTTCTAGTATCCTAAAAGACTAGCACCCAGGTATGATCCACCTTCACAGTAAGCAGAAGTTGCGGCCACAGTTCTCACTACAACATTGCAGGAGGGGCTGCTACTTAGTGGGTTTTTTGTTTGTTTTAAACAGGCCCTGACTAGTAAAATTGGTAAACGTTCAAGCCCTGCACTCCCCTGAATGGACTCAAAGGGCTTGATCTAATTTCCACTAAAATCAATGGAATGTCCTATTGATTTCTCTGGGAGTTGGATCAGGCCCAATGTGATCAGTACTGAAGTGTTTAGTCCCACATAATGAACCCCTTATTCACAATGGTGAAGAGTTACATAAGTAATTCCATTGAACAAGAGGTTCACAATCTGGCCTTTAGACACCCAGTTCATCCAGTATTTAACTTTAATCCTACTTGTAGCCCCACTGAAACCAGTAGGCCTACTCGTATGCTTGAAGTTAGGAACTTGCTTAAGTACTTGTTGAATTTGGACCTTAATGATTCGTTTTCATAAGCAGGCAATTTTTCAGTTTGGAAGGCTTTCCTCAATTTTGTTTTTGGCATGTGAACATTTCTAGACAAAGCTTGCAAAGACAACAAACTCTGCTATCTCATTCATTACACCATGGTCTTTAAAATTACATACTATTTCACACAGGTTTTTTTCTACAACCTTACTATAATCCAAAAAAATTAGATGTTTTGTGCGTGCACTTAAATTGATTTCTTTGACACACTGGTCAAGTATATGCTCAGTGAAGAAATTCTTTTCTCCCTGGATTATTTTAATAATGTAGTCAGCAGCAATTACTATGCAATTTCATTTTATCCACAGTACAGCCTTCTTTTAGAGGATGAGGCCATCAGCTACAAACCTAGTTTAAATATATATTTAGTTGTCTTACATGTGCCTGCAAATATTGACTATTACATTAATCTGTAGATGCTGTGTAAAAACAGCATTGTACTTCATGTAAATGGCTTTAATGGAACATCTGGCATCAGGCCCACTGACTGGGGGGAGTAAAGGGGTCAATTGCCTAAGGGCCCAGCAATTTAAAAGGGCCTGAGCGAATGGGATAGATCCCTGGACGGTGGGTGAAGCTTCCCATCCCCTACTGTACTCAAACAAGCAAGGCACTGACTTTTACAGGAAGCCTACTCACCAGCAAATAAATCATGAAGATTTCAATATCCTCTCTGCTCGTAAATACTGATTAAGCAGGCACAAAGTACAGCTTGAGAGACAGGAAGTGCTACTGCATGTGCTTGTGTATACCTGCAGAGAATCCCAGTGCCTTGAGTTTCTTTTTGTAGACTCATTCAAAGTAACCTTACTCTAAACCACCTTGAGGCCCTTGTTCCCAGAAGGAAATGCATTTTCAGATATTAGGAAGTGAGAATGAAAGAAATTCATGTGATTTTTATGCCAGATCAAATATGGGGCTTATTAAACTTTAAAGTGTTTAATAGTGCAGTGAGAATGCCTCTCTTCTGGTGACACGCTGCCACAGCTATGGTAAGCAGAGACATTAAAGCTGGATCCTCTTCATATTACAGAGGGGGCAGTGGGCAGGGTGCTGTTTGTGAGGGCTCTGAGACCCTGGAACTTGCTTCCCTGCCCTTGGTCTGAAATAGCCCAGATTTGGTGATTTTTCAGGCACACCGCAAAAGATATGTTTGAAAGGGTCTCTGAAGAATGCTAAGAGTTGGCTTCCTAGGTAAAGAAGGGGACAGGACAGGCTGGTCAGCCAGGTGCCTATGGAACTGATTTTAATGCTGCTGGGATTTAATTTAATTACGCTAGAGCTCCTAGAGCATTGGATAGATGCATTTCTTATTTCAAATCTAAATAAAAAATAAAATCTTCATGCCATTAAATCTGAATAAATTAATCAAATTGACATCCATCCATACATGTGTCAAAAATATGTCAGTGAAGGGTAGCATGAACAGCCCTTGGTAAAAAAATATCTGTGGAGCATATCAATGATCCCTTTGTCTTAATAAGGAATTAAGAAGCCATATTAATGGTTTCCAAAATTATCTCCAAACAATTTGCATCTAAAAGGATCATGGCCTTAACAATAGGAGGGGTTTAAAGTGGGTAAAACAAAGTGCTTAGTGCTCCAGTAAGGACATAAATGACCCAGAGGAAGGAAAATATTCTCATCTTGAGTGAATCAATGCAGAGGATGACACCTTTTCAAAACTATTAGTCCTGAAAGCTTTTCACTCCTCTATTCTGGCAGGCTACCTTCTGGTGTTAAAACAAGAGATGACCTACAAAAGTGTGATTTCCTTCCTAAGTATAGATGGCTAAATCAGATAACTGTGAAAGTGATAAACACTTTTACAGGACCAATCATGAGACTGGTGTATAACAGGATATTATCTCCCAATAAGATACAGAAATAAAACTAATTTAAACATATTTTTCAAGCAGAATAAAATAAATTAGAAAGATCAGATACTCTCTTTAATTTTTTCCTCAGTGAAATTCTGCAAGATGCCTTTAACCGTGCATCTCTGGAAGTTAGCTTCATTGCCTGAAGTTTTTTAAAGTTATTCTGTACCCAATTTGTCACCAAAAATTAAATTTTTACCAGACTCCTGTCTAAAATTGCACATTATGAATCAATTTTCAGAAGCAGACAATGGCATGAAAAAAAGACAGAACCATAAAGAAAAGCCAGGATAAAGTAGAACAATTTATTATAAATAGCTAAAGGAAGAAACCCAGCTAGTGACTAGGATAGGCTACTCAGTGGAAGTAGTACTAAGATAAGTTACATTCCTAATTATGGAATATAAAAGATGATGCATGCATTTGTAAAACTTTTTCTCTTATTTTAAAAACCTTCCACTGTTACCTAATCATCTGTATTAGTTTACTGCACTCAAGTTTCTTTCATAGTAGCATAGTACATTGTACCTCTAATTAAGAAATGTCTGCTTTCAGCACGCACAAAGAAATATTTCAGTTTCCTAAGAATCTGTTTTCTTCTAATTAAAAAAAAATTAAACACTACAAAGCTGTTTAAAAGAGGATAGCTTTCTTGGTAACCATTACACTGACTTTCTGAGAAGCATGTTCATACTTGGGCTCAACTATCCTCACACATTGGTTTTACACTAGTGAAACTCCACTGACTTCAGTGGAGAGAGAGAACGGATGAGCATAACAGTAATAAAACTATGTGGTTACTAGGGTTAGCTAGTGCACAGCTTAAAGGGTTATAATTAAATAAGCATTTTTTCTTTACCTATGTAAAGCAACATCAGTATTCCCCATTGACCCTCTCTCTACCTAGTTCATGGAATCTATTCTCCCATCATGTAATTTTCCACCACACTAAGTTTTGTATAATCAATACAATCTAACATCTCACACAATTTTATTTAAGAGTATCTCCACATGAGAGTAAGGAAGTTGAACTGTTTCCTATACAGCTGATTTAGAATCAAATTACTGAATTCAGGTGATTTGTTAAAATCAAGCATCAACTAGCACTTAGTCATAAATAGCATGTCATCTTAACCATAAGTCATGTGGCTTTGTTCTGTTTTGTAAAGTATTTAAAAATATAAAAACATTTACAAGTTTGAACTACATCTTTCAAATTACCCATCCTTTCTGAAGACAGCATCTAGTGATGTGCATAATTTATCTCCCTCATACATACACAGGACTTTTGTTTGGAGGCAATACACAAGTAATGAACTGCACAGGAGCATGATAATTTATCACTCACCTTTGAACTCATTCCCTACCCTCTTGCTCACAAATCAGTTTCCACAGGACTACTGAAATATTTAAACACCTGAACAACTTTGAATAGCCACTTCTTATTTTAAATTAATCTGCCACAGAAATGTTTCCTTCACCCCACAAATCACATTTGCTCAAAGCCCAGAACAGGTAAGATTTAGATCTGAGCTTGCAACAGGTTTTCTGTACCTAAAAATGCCATGCCTTTAAATTCTGTTGCCCTGCAGAGTTAGAAATAGCTTTTTAGTACTAGAAAAGAGAAGACTCCCAATTTCCCAGTGGAACCACCACTCATTTCCTAGCTCTTGAAAAGCCCAACATATCAGACTTTAAGTTTGCGACATCTTTATGCCTAGAAAAAGTTATATTAGGTCATTTTTAGAGGTGTTTTACATTAGTTTTTTCCTCTCTTGGAGGCCTGCACAGTTGGACTCAAAGTAATTGAAGTTTGATCCTTCAACTGATAGTGTGTGGGATGACGTATTTTGTATGGTATCAGGGTTAATATAATAAAATACAATGGGATGAAACTGAGAAAGGGAAACATTTAAGTTGATATAAAGAAAAACCCGTTTTCAAGCGACAACTGCAGCTTTTCTCCTAGTTTTGTCTCCTCTGCTATTGCCTTTGAAAAGAGCAAATAATGTACAATATGTTATGGAGACAGTAATTTTCTTGATACAGGATACACAAATAGATTAATAATGAAGATCATACATTGGAACAAAGTTAAATTAAAGGAAAAGTTACACAAATTGTAATCATCCATTTTTATTTGCTATAAAATTGACAACACAGGACTTGGCACTGTATAAGATGCTCCCTAATGGATCTAAATTTTTCATCACAAAAGAAAGTGTGATGGGGGAGAGTCTTTTCAAAAGTATTCAGTACTTGCCTATCTTTGCGCCCATTGAGGTTAATAGTAATTGTTATCTCCAATGGGAACAGTGTTAAGCTAATGAAATTATCAGTTTCTTCAATGTTTGGCAACCTCAGCCCCAAATAGTATCTTCAAAGGTCAGCCGTTTCCTTACTATTGTGATTAGACAGTCTGACGTCTGTTGTGATAATAGGGTTTACCTTAATTGTGAGCTCAACTGTAAAAAGTAAATAAAAGTTCATAAAATGTCTCACAATAACCTATAACAATAAATGCTGATGGGAAAAAGTGCAAAAAAGAAACAGACTAAATTAGTATAAACAAAAAGTCTCATTAATATAATTAAAGAACTGTGTTAAGACCATGCTGGTAAACAAGACCGTTTAAAACCAAAAAACAATGAACCAAAACTGGTATTGGAAATTAGGACTATTAGTGGACAAAATAATAAGAAGGTGGAACCTGCCCATCACGCCTTTTGGGAGTCCTTAAAAAAGAAAAAGAGACTTTAATGAGAAAATATGGATGAATGGATGGAGGTTACCACTACTCTGATTAACTAAAAGAAAAGGAAGGAGCAACCTTTACAATCATGGCTATCAAATTCACGTTCTATTTTCATACATTTCATCATCATAGCATTTTTAAAATCTTGAATTTCACAATTTCAGATATTTAAATCTTAAATTTCACAGTGTTGTAACAAAGCATGAATATGTATTTTAAAATGGCAACATATAAACAAGTAAAGCCCTTAACACTCAGCATTTATTAAACTGGGGGTCCCGACCCAAAAGGGGGGGGTGCTCGTAAGGCTATTGTGCGGATAAGGGAGAGTCGCAGTATTGCCACCCTTACTTCTGTGCTGCCTTCAGAGCTGGATGGCCAGACAACGGTGACTGCTGGCCAGGTGCCCTGCTCTAAAGGCAGCACCGCCCACCAGCAGCAGCACAGGTGACTATACCATACCATGCCACCCTTACTGGTTGCTGGTGATGGTGCTGCCTTCAAGCTACGTGGCTGGAAAGCAGCAGCTGCTGGCTGGGCACCTAGCTCTGAAGGCTGAACAAATAAGGGTGGCAAAACCGTGACCCCCTCCCACCACATACATAAACACACACACAAGTCTTGCAAACCCCCTTCTGGGTTGGGACTCCCAGTTTGAGATACACTGTGCACTTTTGCATGCTTTTACCATATAATATAGGGTAAAAGTACACAAAAGACCAGATTTCACAAGGGAGACCAGATTTCATGGTCCATGATGCATTTTTCATGGCCATGAATTTAGACTGATAGACTCAGACTATAAGGTCAGAAGGGACCATTATGAAATCTAGTCTGACCTCCTGCACAATGCAGGCCAAAGAACCTCACCCACCCATTCCTGTAATAGACCCCTAACCTATGACTGAGTCATTGAAGTCCTCAAATAATGATTTAAAGACTTCAAGGTACAGACAATCCACCAGCAAGTGACCCATACCCCATGCTGCAGAGGATGGTGAAAAACCCCCAGGGCCTATGCCAATCTGCCCTGGGGGAAAATTCCTTCCTGAGCCCAAATATGACGATCAGCTAAACCCTGAGTATGTGGGCAAGATTCACCAGTCAGACACCCAGAAAGAATTCTCTGTAATAACTCAGAACCCACCCCATCTAATGTCCTATCACAGGCCATTGGGCATATTTACCACTAGTAGTCAAGATCAGTCAAATGCCAAATTAGGCAGTCTCATACCATCATCTCAAAAAGCTTATCAAGCTCAGTCTTAAAGCCAGCTGGGTTTCTTGCCCCCAGTGCTCCCCTTGGAAGGCTGTTCCAGAACTTCACTCTTCTGATGATTAGAAACCTGTGTCTAATTTCAAGTCTAAACTTCCTGATGACCAGTTTATATCCATTTGTTCTTGTGTCCACACTGGCACTGAACTTTAATAACTGCTCTCCTTCCCTGATATTTGTCCCTCTCATCTATTTATAGAGAGCAATCATATCTCACCTCAGCCTTCTTTTGGTTAGGCGAAACAAGCCAAGCTCTTTGAGTCTCCTCTCATAAGGCAGGTTTTCCATTCCACGGATCATCCTAGTAGCCCTTCTCCGCACCTGTTCCAGTTTGAATTCCTCTTTCTTAAACATGGGAAACCAGAACTGCACACAGTACTCCAGATAAGGGCTGACCAATGCCTTGTATAATGATACTAACTCCTCCCTCTCTCTACTGGAAATACCTAACCTGACGCATCCTAGGACCGCATTAGCTTTTTTCACAGCCACATCACATTGGCAGCTCATAGTCATCCTTTGATCAACCAGTATAGGCCCAGGTCCTGTCTTCTTCTGTTACTTCCAACTGATGCATCTGCAGCTTATAGCAAAAGTTCTTGTTATTAGTCCCTAAGTGCATGACCTTGCACTTTTCCATTATTAAATTTCATCCTATTTACTCCAGTTTACAAGGTCATCCAGCTCTTGGTGTATGATATCCTGATCCTTCTCTGTATTAGCAATACCTCCCAACTTTGTGTCATCTGCAAACTTTATTTAGCACTTTATTAGCACTCCCACTTTTTGTGCCAAAGTCAGCAATAAAAAGATTAAATAAGATTGGTCCCAAGACCAATCCACTGAGGAACTCCACTAGTAACCTCCTTCCAGCCTGACAGTTCATCTTTCTCTATGGCCCATTGTAGTCTCCCCTTTAACCAACTCCTAATCCACCTTCCAATTTTCATATTAATCCCCATCTTTTCTAATTTAACTAATTATTCCCCATGTGGAATCGTGTCAAATGCCTTACTGAAATCTAGGTAAATTAGATCCACTGCATTCCCTTTGTTTTAAAAAAATCTGTTATCTTCTCAAAAGAGGAGATCAGGTTGACCTGGCATGATCTACCTTTTGTAAAACCAAGTTGTATTTTATCCCAATTACCATTAACCTCGATATCCTTAGCTACTTTCTCATTCAAAATTTTTTCCAACACCTTGCATACTACTGAGATCAAACTAACAGGCCTGTAAATTACCTGGTAGGGTGCTATTTATAACTAGGGCGCTACCAAATTCACTGTCCATTCTGATCAACTTTACGGTCAGAGGATTTTAAATCATCATAAATTTCATGGTTTCAGATATTTAAATCTGAAATGTTATGGTGTTGTAACTGTGGAGATCCCAACCCAAAAGAGGGTTGTGGTGGGGAGGGGTAGAAGGTTATTGTACGGGGCGGTTATGGTTTTGCCACTCTTACTTTTGCACTGCTGCCTTCTGAGCTGGGCAGCCAGAGAGCAGTTGCTGGCCAGACACCCAGTGCCACCGTCAGAATCAACACAGAAGTAACAGTGGCAATACCGCAGCGGCACTGCCTTCAGAGCTGGGCTCGCAGCCAGCAGCGGTTCCTAGATGTGGGTCTGACTCGGCCCCAGGAGCAGCCCGTGCAGGGGAAGTCCTGTCTCTCCTCAGCCCATCCAGGACTAGTAGTTGGAGCCAGTTACACAGTAGGAGACCCTGGCTGGGCCGCCCCCAGTCCTGCCCCTTTCCGACTCCAGGCCCAGTGCTCGGGAGTTTAAGTGACCTAGAGCTGGCTCTGTGTGTGTGGAGGAGGGGGTGTTTACCACGGTGGCCCCCTTACCACAGGGCTCTGGGCGGTGGCCCACTCACCCATCTGTAAGGCTGACCCTGCCATCCCTCTAGCCCCCCATACCATGCCACCTTGCCCTCTGTGCTGCTGCCGGTGGCAAGGCTGCCTTTAGAGCTGAGCTCCTGGCCACAAGCTACTGCTCTCCAGCCACCCAGCTCTGTGAAATCTGGTCTCCCCTACAATAGCCAGATTTCATGGTCCATGGCACGTTTTTCACAGCTGTGAATTTGATAGGGTCCTAATCATGGCTGCCACCCTCACTGTCTCCTGAGACCCTGGATCTTCTTCATTCTAATCCTGAAAAATGTACTGACCAGATCAGGCCCAAGAGAGGGAGCCAGAGGACATTGCCACATGCACCAGCTCTGGCTAAATGCCATATGCCACCTAGAATGTGAGACTGTCTCCTTCACCTCCCCTTTGTATATTCTTTCCCTTCCCCACCTTAATTGTTTTCTTTCCTATCCTTCTCTTTTTCCCTTGTCGAATAAGATTCTCTCTTAGCCAGCCAAGATTTCATATTTTGCAACACTGCTGTAAACCTGTGTCCAGGAAGAGGCATCTAAAAGCAATGCCCTAAACAGCCAAATACTGGTACAAGTTTGCCAGGTCTCAGAGTGGCTGATAAGACCATGTGCATGCCTGTGTTTTTCAACAGTGAAGGTGAAAGTGAGTGAATGTCAGAGACAGAAGCTGCATTTTCTGTCTTTGCTGTTCTTTTCTCTCCCCTTTTGTGCGTGTGTCTTGTTTTGTCGTCTTGGAAATGGGATTTTAATAATAGCAGTTTCAGTTCACCTCCACTATCTTTTTGTCTTTTCCTCAAAAGGACAGTTATTACCATATTTGATACCATCTAAAAGACTGTCAAAACAAGTTTTTCATTTGCAAACTCTCTCCAGCTACAAGGAAAGGGAACAAAGGACGTAGTTAAAATGAAAGCTTTATTTAATACTTTACATTTCAAATGCTTTAACTGATTTTTTTTTTTTTTAAATCTTTAAGAAAAGATTTAAAGGATTTTAGTGGTGTGTTTGCCATGATACTAAGCAGGCTGAGCTCTCTGTATACCAAGTCTTGTTAAAAACCAATTTAATGTTGGATGGTGACTGTGTTATGTTAACACCTTTGACTCTGAGCCCCTTTATTCCATCTAAATTAATACACCACCTCCTGCACAGCACTGTTCACAAAATTTCATCAAGTGATTCAAGCCAGTAACTTCTGGTTGAACTTGAGCTTACATCCGATCTTGATTTACAGACTTCAAATGACAAAATCCACAACATTCCTAGGTAAGATGTTCCAATTGTTAATCACCCTCACAATTAAAAACTTAAATTCAGACTAGGAGTAGTATGCATCTAGCTTCATCTTCCAGATTTTGGATGTTAATAAATTCACATAGGAACTTAAGGCCAGAAGGGACTGACCACTGAATCATGTAGTCTGACCTCCTGTATATCACAGACCATTACATTTCACTCACAGTTTGTCACACAATGCCACAGACCAAATTACAGGGATTTGATTGTAGACCACTTTAGTGTGTTGTGCTCTAACTGCACCATGTAAGCCCCTGCTAGCACAAACTAAAAGGTACCTAGTCTGTTAAAGCATATCTTCCAGAAAGGCATCCAGTCTTGATCTGAAGACCCTAGGAGATGGAGAATCCAACATTTCCTTTGGTAATCTGTTCCAATAGCTAATCACTGTCATTTAGAAATTTGTCCCTTATTTCTAATTTGAATTTGTCTGGCTGCAGTTTCTAGCTGTTGTCATGGCTTTGTCTAATAGACTGAAGAGCCTGATGTCTTCTGGCCGCCTAAATACTTACTGACTGTGATCAAGTCATTATCTTTTAAGCTTTCTCTTAGATAAATTAAATACATTGAGCTTTTTTAGTCTCTCACTGTAAGACACGTTTTCCAGACTTCAAAGCATTCTTCTAGCTCTTTTCTGTATCCTTCCCAATTTCTCAACGTCATTTTAAAGTGTTACCAGAATTTAATACAATATTCCAGTAAAGGTCTCTCTGATTCCATGGAATTAACACTTTTCTACTCCTACCCTCTATGCTACTCCAGTTACACATTCAAGGATCGCATTCATCGTGAAAGGCAAATTCTGCAACATTGTAAAGGAAGGAGCTACAGGTTTATGATTCATTTAAAACAAGTTACAAAAATTTGTTCACCAGACATTAAAATTTCAGTGAATAGGCTCTTCCATGGTGGTCTTCATCCCCTGACATATTAGGCTGACTCTTCACTACAAGCTTGAAACATGTACCAAATGTACTACTATTGGCCAGTTTGTTCAAGATCAGGGCAGCACAGAGCTACCAAGAAATCCAAACTGATCCAAGTGTGGGAGACAAGGCAACTCAGTATTCAGCAACACTAACAATAATATCCAAGTACTGTACTAAGGCTCTTGCTCTGAATGGGAGCAACAAGTGGCAAAAGAGAAAGATAAAAGCATAACATTTACTAATTCATTTTGTCTGCTTTTACTGGCCCCAAAATATTATGTATAATTTGGGAGTAGTGCATTTAAAATATTCTGAGCCAGATCCTCAGATGACAATAAGCCAACATATCTTCACTGAAGAAGTCAGTCAAGCTAAACTGATTTATACCAGTGAGAATTTGGCCAGTGAGAATTTTAGGACATCTACAAACCAAGCTAGTTTTGGTCTTCTGATTTATTTTATTACTAATAACTCTTAATACAATTTTATATATAATCTAATGGAGGTGGGTATAATTTCTTCTCTCTATATAGACATACTAAGTGGAGAAACACATTTTTACTTATTTTAAAAATATTACTTACTGATTGCCATGCCAGGGATTCCATAATTCGATGTTCACAGCGTTCTAGATGTTTTATCCTCTCTCTTGTCAAGCTTGGTTCTGCTTTAATAAAGCTTTCAATCACCTTGTAGAAGTCAAAGGCTTTTAAATCAAAAACATTGAGAATCCATGGAAAAGACAAATCTGTTTCAGTATTGGTGCCATCACTTTGTGAAGCATTCCCTGAAGTAAAAAAGACAAAAAATTAGTGATTCAGCAATAAAGTGATATGATCTTCTGTATAAATCAATTTTTCCCTCTATATTTATTCACTGCTGTTTATAAGTTTCAGATACTTAAATGTAATGTGCATATGTAGTTACTAATTTAATTAATTCTACGTGGCTATTACTACTAATAAACAACAGCAACGATATCTTGCACTTTTATAGATTCAACTTACTTCCATATGTAGCCATGACAACCTCAACAGCACAGGCCAGAAGAGATGTGTGGAAGATATTATTGTTCAGAAGTTTGCTGAAAAAGAATGCAGGCCTTAATACTAGTGTTAGCACACCAATAATGATTTTCTATTATGATTAGAAACATATACCTAAAATTGTGAACTGATAGGCGCTCTTCCTCCTGAAATATATGAACAAAAATAGGGTTGTGATTTGCTTTAATGTTCAAAAAGGAACAAAGCACTAAGAGTAATTCATCCTTATTAAACTTACCGACTTTAACATGGATTCCATTTCTCTGTAATATAGCCTTACACCAAGCTTATATCTCTAAAAATGAAGAAAGTCAAGAACATTACACAACGTTACTGCAAGCCAAAATATAAAAATCACTCTCTCAAATTTCAGTGACAAAGCCAAAATACACTTCCATCCTTTGGAAAGAATGTGCATGCTGGGACCACTCAAAGGAAATCTGATTTGCCCCTGCCAAGTTGGCCAGTAGTGCTAGGGTAGTCTGCAAGAATTACTGGGAATCATGACAGACTGAAGTTGTAAGAAGGTGTTTAAGTCAAAGTGCACAGGGCAATTTTCAGTTGCTAAGATGAGACAGCAGAGCTGTCAGCTGGAAGATACTGAGCTTCTAAGTTGGTTGAACTTGCTATGCAAGTCACTGTAGGGAAATGCAAGTGCTCTGGTGACTGGATGGGAAACAAGCCACCAGGTCCATATAAAGGCTCAGTAATCCTATGCATGAGGGTAGATTAACAGATAACTATGTAAATACAGTTTCAACTATGTTAAAATACTTTATCTGGTAATTTTCTTAGCCTTCATTAAAGTAACATTAATTTTAAAATATTTTAAGTGTATGCATTTTTTCTTTCTAGACCATCTTATGTACGCTGAATTGTTGGTCAAATAATGTCTTAAAGCATTGCCAAAGTTACATGCCCATTTCCCCAGGTTGAGAAAAATATTACTTTATCCTCCTCTATTGCCACAATAAAAGGCTGGTAAGTACATTTTGTCTCACATTAGCGAACATTCAAATGAATAATGTGAAATCAAAATTTAGTTGCCTGTGAGCCAATTTCAGCACATCCCTGCCCCACTGCTTCAGCAAATTTATCTTTGAAGATGCTTCCAAGATTTTCTACTCTTGCCAGGATACCATCTTTAGGATTCACTGTACAGTTCTGAAACATATTAGAAAAAAGAATATTTTTGCTTAACTAGGTATATCAAAACATGTTTTTACAAGTTAATCAAGAATACTTTTCCACCTCAGCTTTGTAGCACATAACCTATTAATTAGGTCATCAGTATGGTTATGGAAGTTCTGAATCTTTAAGAGAGATTAAGAGGTGGTCATATTTTTATGCTCAGTAATATACAGTAGCTACAGCCTGATTCAGCAAAAGGCACCTTAGCACATAATTAACTCTAAAACATGGGAACTAACCACACAAAGCCAATAGGACTACTTATGTGAGTTAAGATAGGCACCTGCTTAAGAACTTGCCCACAAGGCAAAGTTAGTGCAAAGTAGCTAGGATATGAATTTTAAGCACAAACAGCCATTCTGCAGTAACTCCCCATGTGGACACTTATTCCACAATAAGTGTACCTTTGTGTACTTTAGCTTAATCTATCTCCTAACCTAAATTGTGCAAAAGCCCTCTTACCACAGGACGGGTGTGTCCACAGAGGGAATTAGTAAACAGCAGCTATTCACCATTAGCTACTCCTAGATTTTCTCCTATGTACATCAGCCCTAAATATCTCACTGAATCAGGACCTAACTTTCTCCTGTTCATAATATAGCCTCTATTAATAAATTTGGCTTTTCCCCCTAAACAAAGTAATCTTAGTGTACTTGAAGAACCATAAGATTTCCAACAAAATATCAACAATTTGTTAAGTGCTTGTAAAATTCATATACAGACAAGTGCTCTTTAAAAGAACAGTACTAATGCATGTTTAAACTATCATGATTCCTTAATAAGATGTTTACTAAAGATCTTATATTCGTATTTGTTACTTACACTAGGTACATGTCTTGTTGCACTCCTGTGCCCTTTTTGGTTTTACAATGCACTCAACACTAGGATATCTGAAACAAATCTTGAACTGATCCTCCATTAAAAACAAGGAAGATCAGAGTTGATATTCTTGATAGTTCTAAGGTAAAAATTAAGCAGAAAAGACTACTAATAATTTTCTTTCACTCCTTTATAAACCATTAAGAAGAAAAAGAGGACATAAACCCAGTTATTTTTAAGAAGCCCTTTCTGGGTCACCTTTAGTAGAGAACACATGCTATTTACCTGGCTGATAATCTGAAGGATATAATTTTATAGATACTTCCACACAAATGCAAACTCTAGTTAAAAAAACCTAGTCACTTACATTAAAATATGAGATGAGATTATCTGATGGTTTATCACTTGCTGAATTTAAAATCATCATCAACTGCTGGATAGTATTCATTGCAGCCCTGAAAAATATGTAATAAGATATATGTTAAACATTTATTTTGTATGCCTTCAATATCAGACAAGAATTTTCAGATTGTTCCCTTACAGTTTCCTGAAATGCACATAATATTCTGTTTATAGAGCTGTTAATAAATTAAATACATAATTAACTCAGTAACAAAACAAACTGGTGGGGAAATTAACTGTATTTCATCGACTTAAGTTATAAATATTCATCATCATTACCCCAACACCATCAGATCAACATCAACAAAGTAAAGTACCAACAGAACAGTAACAAGCAAAATATCAATATCTAGCAAACAAGATATGCAAAGAGCACCAAACTATAATCAAACTGAGGCTCTGTAAATTAAAACATTTTTTTCTTTACTCTTATCTACAAAAGTTAGCTGTAATGTCATCTATAGACCCCACAAACTAAAATTAATTCTGCACTGTACTCTCAGGCTTGCAGTGTCATAAGAAATTACAGAATTTTGATGTAGATATTTTGGAGAACATTGTTTGTATATCACCACCACAACTATGACTCCCGTAGGTCCACCAATAGCCAGCAAAGTGCACTAAATACATGTATTTTCATTCTACAGATTCAAAACCAGAAAGTGGCCACATTAAATTTGAAATCTTACTTTGATCCCCCTCCCTTCCAGTTCTATTGAGAAGGCTGTATTTGTCTGGAAGTCCCACTATCACTTTCCATTGCTCTAGCTAGACCAGATGCATTTTAAGGTAATTCACAAGTTAGGGTTTGTAGTGTTATATAAGATTTGTCAGGAAGAGGAGCTGATTAAATTAAATGAAGATATTAAACACTGGGATGCACAACTCTGCCTAATAAGAAAACAAACTTAAATATCAGTAAAGTGAGTAGAATCCATTATCACCATTATGATTAAAAAGTTTAAAATAATATTGGAGTTATTGACAAGTTCACACATTTTCCTACTTTTCATAGACTTTACACAATAAAAAATTCTCCAAAAACTCAAGTTCTTATTAAAGCTGTTCTTACAGACACAGTAAACAAAAACCCCACTATCTATTCAGGTTCTTATACTCATGCCTACTAGTTTCTTGACAAAAATGGGATTCAAACCCACATAGATGCTGTCCATTGGTTCAAGTCCAATGCCTTAACTTAGAAGGCTGTAAAAAAAAAACTATCCCATGTATCTATGGGGCTTTTCATCTTTAAAGATTATTGATAATGTTGAAAAGCAGTGAAAATACATAGGGTCTTGCTCCTTCCAGAAAAATGATGAAATTAAAGGCACACCAACAGACTAGTTCTTGTTACTCTAAATTAAAAACGGTTTCCCTTCTGGAAGCACAGCCCTAATGAGGGAATAAGGCCTCCTTTCAGATAGCATATAGTTGTAGAATGGTGGTGGAACTGCTACTTGTTTTTAGTGGTTAAAAATGATCAGGGTAGCTGCTTGTTTGTGTGCATTAATGCCTGACCATCTCATATTTCCAGATTTTTGGGGTGTTATGTACATCCTCCTGAAGGATAATTTATGCATGTGCATACATATCTCGGGCACACAGCCGAAAGGAAATAAATCTAAAGGTACTGACATGCAAGCCTACTACATCATGCTATATTTTAGGGGAATGTCTTTATGTAGCTTGCTTTTTTATTTATGGTTTTACAGGTGATATATTTAAAAGTTTGGTTTTTTTTTAAAGGTAGAACAATGTACTGATTGATTTAGCAATTTATCCTCAAGATCTACTAAGCAGTTTGACAAATGTCACTAGTTTATATTTCCACATCACTATATTCCTGAGAAATGGTTACATTCTGAATTTAAAGTATTTAAAAGTTTGTTTTCTCTCCTCTTTAATGTAAATATATTAAAACATACAGCGCCATCAAAATGTTGCCACTACTAACAATCATTATGGCAGGTGTTATGGGACTGGGTAAAAAAAGATTACGCAGTAAAAAGCACATTAGAGATCTGAGATAAGTATGCTTGCTCAGAATGGTTTAAAATAGGCATCTGGGTATGTGCAACCTTCTGATTTATGATAGACTAGAGCAGTCAAACAAATTATAATCCAAGAATGTTTAGATAATTTGTACAGCTGTTATACCATATTTGTGCTCAAGTAAGGTTAGCAGCCAGAACTGAAGCTTGTTCATGACTTAAAATGTGCTAAATAAAACTAGCTATATAAAATACCTATTAATAAAGTGGAATATTTAGTTGTTAAATTTACCACTATTTATCAAAGCCTTTTTAAGATTGCCAGACAGTCTAAGATTCTTTAACTGAAAGTCTGTAGTCTCACTGTTTATAAAACAGGAACAGGAAGAGGATTGGGTTTGCCCAGCTATTACATTTACATAGGTACCAGAATGGCTAAGAAGTTAGAGCACTAGGCCACATAGATACAGTTACCATTGCTAGTATTGTTTTCATTATTGTTTATTGAGTGACATAAGTAAATTTGAACAAGAATAGCTTTGTTTGTATATTTGTTTTTACCAACTCAAAATTACATAAAGAAGCAGCAAATGTAACAACTCCACAAATTTCAATCTAACAACAAAGAAATGTATTATCCTATTCCTCCACTCTTGATTAGCATCTTCATGTATATCTGGGACATAAAAGATATTGGATATAACAGTGAGGATTTACAATTTATGACAGTTAATTTAGCTAGCTTGCTTAAAGTGAAGTTCTTCACATCCTTTTCCCTAGCCACAAACTAACAAAACAGTGGTGTGCTGTCTCTCATATCTCTTGCTGAAGTTCTTCTGGCTCTTACACAGGCTGCAGCCTCAACTGCTTTTGTCAAAACAGATATTGGTAAACTGCCACATCCGGACAACTTTCAATACTTGCTGTGAAAGCGAACTGCTGGGGGTCCTTCTGGCATGTTGTAAGACCTTATGGCATTGTTCCCTTATGCTTCCCACTTTCAGTCAGATCTCCTTTTTTATGTACCCTATTACAAAACCCCATCATTTCCCACGGGCTAGAGTTGTTCCAAATGGAATCTGATTGGCATATCTCTGGGGCTAAAGAAAATGTTCTGATTAGCTGAGAAAACAGGGATGGGGGCCTTTACTCACAGACAGGATGGACTTATGAGTGTCTGGTTACTTGGGTCATGGCACTTCAGGGACAAACTGCTTTTTTTCCCTACCACTTTAAAAATTTCGATATGAGCTTCTTTAACACTTTTTTTTTTTTTTTCGTTTTGTTGGGGGGGAGAGAATGGGAAGCAGCAGCACAGGAGCTATTATATGAAAGGACTAGAATGAGATCTCACAACTCCGTGTTATGTCCTAACCTACTATTTAAATCCAGCTCTCTTTAGCTAAAGCTATTTTTCTAAACACATACTCAAAGGGCCTGATCCAAAGGCCACTAAAGACAACGGAAAGCCTCCGCCTGACTTTTAATGGACTTTGCCTCAGACATACACTGTCAAATGGGTAGACTCTACAGTAAGTTTAAAAGTAAACATGAAGTTTTCATAATAACCTTTATGTGCCAGTTAGTTGCATACAATCACCTGAGAGTCATAAGTGAGCGAAAGCTTACTGCCATCTGCTGGCAGTTTGGTAGTCTGCAAAATATGTTGCTGGTCCCAGTCCAGTTCCCAGTGGACAGGTGTCCAGGTATGTAGAACTAACTGTCAGCTGGTTTGAGAAGAAAGGCAAAAGACTGAATAGGCACAAAGTCTCAAACTCCACCTTTGCTCCTAGACTGGCTCTTAGCAGGTCAGAGTACACACACACCAGCAAAGGTATGTGCAAGCTTGGACTGCAACTGCTGCCTATCCTGTATCTGTTTCTATGAATAAAAAGAATCCAGGCTTCACAGACGTGAATCTAACAGCTTTCACAAGCCCAGCACTTTTTTTTTTTTTTTTAATGCTGCTGTATGACTATGTATGATAAAGTGATGAGACAAATGGCATCATGAAGTTTGTCTGTCAATGGCTTCCTTATTAAATATGCTCAGTTTATAAATTTAGAGACAGTCTAACTCCCAAAACTGCAAATTATACCTAGGAACTGAAAGTCAAGCTGAGTTCTTTCTGGCTAGAAAATCGTGACAAGTAATAAAGATTCTGCAATTGGCTTTTAGTTACATTTTATTTTGGATGTGCAAACCTAGAACCTCCAGTTTTCCTCCCACAACTGTATATGCTCTGCAACAGTAAAGAGTAGCAAGAATTTGTCAGTGCAGTATCTTTATTAGTATGTGAAAATGAAAGTAGTAAATAAGTACGATACTTTTTAAATTCTCTCCTGCACAGAATTGAGTAAAAAAATCTTTACACACCAAGCAGAGAAGAAAATATTTTATTAAAATGCACTTAAGTGGTGCAAAGAATGAGATAATGAGCAGCACATTCAAGGAAGTTCATTTTCACACTTCTAGGCTCACTGATCTATTTTACACATACAGTGCAACCTCACTGTAATAAACCTCTGGGGATCCCAGTCTTTTGTTTGGTATAGCCAGGGATTCATTCTAGTGGGGGAGAGGGGTGGGAGGAGTGTGCCAAAAGCCCCCACCATGGTCCCAGCCCCAGGGGAGCACACAGTCAGCCCCCACCACGGCCCCAGAGAAGCACGCAGTCAACCCCCCACCACAGCAGGTGGGGCTGGAGTGCTATCCAAGGACCATGTTCACTATAGCCAAAGGTTTGTTATTGCAAAGGGCTTTATTGTGAGGATATAGTGTATAATTCAAGCTTCCTGCATATTTAGGGTACCAAGCTTGCAATGTACTCATAGCTGTCCAAGTGCCCTCAACTCCCATTGATTTTAAGGGAAAGGGGAGCTGAGGGCACTCAGAGCATCTCAGAAGGCTGTAAGCACCTTATAGGAGTGGGGCCTTTGTTTTAAAGTGAACACTAACTTAAAGTCAGAACTGCTACATTCTTCAGTTCAACAATTTTTAGAATATTCCAATTCAAGTAAAAACAAAACAGATGCAACTTTTTTAAATGCTTCATACCGAACTGGAGTCTGTGGAAGTATAAGATTAAACTCTTCATCTGGATTTTTCCTTGGTGTTCTTTCCAACTGCGAGCTGTAGAAGGGGAAAAAACAAAACCTTATGGAGTACTGATGTTTGAATATAACAAGTCACAATTAAAAAAAGAGGTTTTGTAAAATGACTTTTTAAAGCTGCTTAAAAAAAAAAAAATCTATGCACCAGATTTTCAGAAGAGCTTACTATCCAGCAGCTCCCATTGTTCATTGTCTGTAAATTACCAGTTTAAGATAAACAGACAAATGGGGTTAAAACAGTTTATGTGCAGTTGTACTGCATCAACTACATCAATTTAGTCCATATATTTAAACCAGTGCATTTTTCAGGAACACCCACTGTTTTAGAGGATGTATATTGTAAGCTCTCACACCTTCATTGAAGGAACAGAGGTGCTGAATCTTTAAAGATGTCCTTTCTCCATTAACCACTGAAGTTCAACAGGAGTTAACTAACAAGTCAGAGCATGTCTACACTGCTACGGTGGCAGGCATCGATGCAGCGGCACTGACTGAACGGGTCTGTGTAGACCTGCTCAGTCGATGGGAGAGTCCTCTCCAGTCAACTCAATTAGTCCACCTCCCCAAGGGTCTGTCTACATTGTCAGCTATGCAGCAATCAATTCAGCAGGATCGATTGAGCAGGTAGTGGAGACCCACTCAGTCTATTCCCAGATGGACTCCGCAGCTGACACTGGTAATCCACCTCCCCGAATGGAGTAAGGCTGAGTCAATGGGAGGGCATCTCTCGTCAATGCAGTGCCAACACCAAGGTATGTCAACGTAAATACGTCAACGGAAGAGATGCAAGCTACATTATGTAGCTTGCATACCTCCCATCAACTACCGCCGCTAGCATAGCCCAGCCCTGAGACAGTGTAATGAAGGCCTGGTCTACACTGCTGCCGGTGGTCAATGGGAGATATGCAAGCTACATAACATAGCTTGCGTTTCTCCCATTGACATACTTACATTGCCGTACTGCGACGTCTTCACGGCACTGCACTGATGGGAGACGCCCTTCCGTCGATGCAGCCTTACTTCTTTCGGGGAGGTGGATTACCAGTGTCAGCCACAGAGTCCATCTGGGAATCGACTGAGTGGGTCTCCACTACCCACTGAATTGATTGCCGTGGAGCCAGCAGTAAAGACATACCCTAAGGTTATGGCTACGCTGCCCCGGAGTTCAGCTTAGGGAAGCATGAACAGCAATCTGCACCAAAGTGCTGTACTGTAACTCCCCAGTGTGAGCATTGTGGACATGAATTAAAATTCACACCCACAGTATTCACATGGGGGATTTACAGTGCAGCACTTTAGCGTGAACCCTCCTGTAGACCAAAGCATGGGGCAACGTAGACAAGCTCTGAGAATCCATTCCTCTCTCAATTCCTCTTTCACTCTCGACTCCAGGGACTTACATAGAATGGGAAAAGAAGCAGTGTTAAAGTATGTTAGCTAATATGTTAACATGATTTTAAGTACTAGTTAGCACCCAATACAGATCAGGACAATGATTAAAAATGTGTTACCTGACTAACAAGCCTAAAGAGAGACTTTCAGGCTAGACAGGACCTGAATTTCCAGTGTTAAAAGTGACCAGACAGAACAGTAAAACCTTTTAGCCTATCTTTATATATCATATACAAGTAAAAAGAATGAAGAAGAGTGTTACCATTCTATGTGATTAAGCTGTAAAGTTTCATCATGATCCAGAAATAGTCGTGCATCTATATCTTTGTTTTTCAGGTAAAGCTCTTCATATTGTCTTGAGAGATCCTCAACCTAAAAAATGTGAAAAAACTTTATTCTTATAGGATCAATTCTGACAATGTATTGAATATTGTGTTCATGGGTTAGGGATAGGAAAGTTGTATTCTGTATTTTAATATAGATATTTAATTTATTTTGACACAACTCTTATAACCCTCCAAAATCATTTCACTATAGAGATAATCAGTATATACTATACTACACTACACACACAAGCACTCTGTGAGAGCACAGATCCTGTTCCCACTGATTTCAATAGAATGAGGCCTACTATGAGAAGGAAAAATTCAAATTCGGAACCCACATTTCCTTAGAAATTTCTCATGGAACTCTGAAAATAGCTGAAACTTCACTGAAATGGGCCAAGTCTTGTTGGTGAGGGGAAGTGGTGTGCCTACAATAAGTGGCATTTTTTAATATACTGGTTCCTGGGAAGACCTTTCTACATATCTGGAACTCTCAGCTGAGAGAGCAAGGTCTGGCAGGATAGGGAAAGAGGCAATCACAGATTCACATATTCAATTCAAATCTCCCAAGCTCATAGATTTGGGACTTCAGAATGCACTGGTGCCTCTGAGGCCAGAAAATTTGAAACCCATGACCCAAGAGTAGTTTTTCCAGCAACTATTAGATCTCCCCACTCTAGTTTTTGCACAGCTCCTGTATGGCCATAAACCCATCTTAGCCAGCTTTCAGAAGATACTCACAGGTGGCATCGAGCCAGTTGCGCTGGCTCTATGCTACCCCACCTCACACCCCACAGCATGCTGGGGGCAGGATGCCCAGATTGCTGCGGTGCTCTGGCATTACACCACTCTAAGGCTAAGGCTCCATAGCGTAGATAACAACAGTGACAACATAGCCTTCTAATGTTGATGCAGTTTACTTCTATTGATGTAGTTTTTCTGTTGGTGTAAGAACACCATCTCCCTGAGTGACATAGTTATGTCCACAGAAGCATTCCTCCATCAGCATAATGGCTTGCATGCTGGGGATTTTATCAGCAAAGCTATGTCAGTCAGAGGTGTGATTTTTGCACACCTGTGACCGACATAGTTATGGCAAGATAATTTGAGTGGAGACCAAACCTAAGCTGCACAAAAGGCTGAGCGCAGTCCCTGGATCAGGAGGCTGCAAAGGTGTACCAGACAAATCCCAGTTACAACCCGTCATTTATCCCCCGGATTACATTATATGTTTTACTATAGTCAGATGATCTTCAGCGTTCCATTCTAATCCCCTCCTTTCATATAATATGTTCACAATTTGTTCAACATGTGTCTTTTGGCAGAAAAATGTTTAATATCACCTAATTTTCTGAAAATTAAGGTTTTAAAAAGTTTTCTTTTCCATTTCAAAGAATCAGCCTTACAACATAAACCAGTCAGCTGCTGCTACTGCCGCCGCCTTGTTCATCTAGCACAAATTTTAACCAAAAAGAGCAGCTGTAAGTGTGAATTCACCTCCAATGCCCAAATTTACCATAAGTATGAATGTCATGTGCACACCTATGGAGGATTTAAACATGAACATTAGGTCCAGGCAGTTTTGCTTACTTTTGAATTTTAGTCTAAATATGTTTATATTCAATGCTAAAGACTATTTATGGAAATGAAAGAGTAAGTTTCTTATAATAAAATGGAATGACCAATTCTACTAGGTCATATAAAACTGATCACAATAAAGGCTGAAAATTTTGAGAAATATTTGTTGCTGGTTTTGTACAGGCCTACTTTTGACCACTGCCTATTGCGCTGTGTATAGTCCTTTATTTTGGGGTATCTCGAGTTCCTCACTCTTGAAGAGTGAGAATCATGTGACGATGGAATTTTAAAAGAAGGTAGAATTAGTAATCTTGCAGTTCTTTGAAAGTACCATCTCATACAATTCTGATCCACAGCACTTGGAAGACAATGTTTTTCAGGTGGTTTTGATGTTAAATTTCTGTGAGAGTGAGGTTTATGCAGAACTAGCAATAGTTCAACAATTGGATTTGTTTGGTAGGTAGGCTGCATTAACCTGTCGATTAGGAACTATGTAGTCTGCTGACTTTCCTTAGAGCAGCTGAAAGTTCAGCCAGAGTTCCTAGCCAAGAAAGCTAGAAGGGCTGAGACTCCTATGCTTAGGGACTGTTTTTGTTCTTCTAATAAGTTTATTGTTGGTAAAGACTATCAAAGTAGTAGTGAGCCTGAAACTCAAGACAGAAGAGGTCTGTAGTGGGCCTTATGTTTTTGCTTTGTTTTTTCCTGTTACGAGCCTGAATAAAATACAGCCCACCGAGAAGTGTGGAGATTTTAAGCATCTTAACCACTAATTCTGGTTTACTAAATCTTTAATAAAAGATTTTCAAGTTACCAGCTTCACCATGAATACAAATTGATTCACAGTTGGTTTAACTGTGTAAATGCCATTTTTAATCAATTCAAAAAACCAAGTTAATAAATTTTATGCTTTATAAATGGTTACTGCTTAAGGCCTCAATCATGCAACTTTAATGCATGTAGGTAGACTGCTGCACCCACCCTGAGCTCCAATGAAGTGAAGAGGGTTCTGTGAGGTACAGCAGTCCTGAGTTTAGTCAACTGTAGGACTGCAGCCTAAATCTTGAGATATTTATATATCCAAACCAGATTAACAAAATTGGATTACATTTAAAGTTGAGAAGGTGTAGAATTAATTTTAGAGAAATATGCCTGATTTTGCAGCCTTTATATTGCTGTAGCATTAATACAAGTAAGTAACCCATTAAAATCAGAGGAAGGAACTACTATTTAAAATTGTACTTCATTTTGAGAAGAGTAACAAGTTCATCTCCGAGAAGTTCATTATTATAGTTGAAGTAAAATAAAATAAACTGTATATCCTATATTAAGAAGAATCTTTTAAACAAAAGGCCTATCAAGAATCTTGGAAATCCTATTAAGTCACTTTTTCTTGTGAAACACACTTTAATTCATTATAGGTGTCTTCTAAAGTTGCCACTGGAACTGCAGTATAGTGAAAGGATACTTACAAGATCTTAACCATTTTAGAAATGAATCACCATATATTTAACTACTTTTAATTACTGTAATTACCTCCGGGAGTCCATGTGAAGTTACAATACCAACAGAATTCAAGAACGGAATAAAGCTTGTGAAATATACATTTTTGACCTGGAAAAAATAAAATGGCATAACATCATCAATGTACAGAGGTACTAAACATACTTTGGTTTTTACACACAAGACAGCAAAACAAATTCATTGTGTTAAGCTAGTTATGAGAATCTATTCTTCAATTACCTTAGATAAGTACTTAATTTTAAACATATTCAGTCAGAAATAAAGAACTATCTACACACACATGAAGATTAACTGTGTGTGCACATTTACATCTGCTGCTAAAACACTGAGGGGTCAAACTGGGGGAAAAAATAAAGTACTCTTCTGAGCTCCAATCATTTCAGTTTCTGCTCACAGTAGACTGTGCAAATATTCATCATACGATCATCCCTCTTTTTCTTACATGCTTATATGCAGATTAAAAGAGCAGTTACCTTATAGGATCTGTGGTTCTTTAAGATGTCTTCACATGTGCATCCCATTCATGGTGTGTGGGTGCCCCCGCATAGTACCTTGGAATATTTATATTAGCAGTATCCAGTAAGAGTCATTTTCACACTCCTCATGTCCTTGCACTCTCCCTCCCAAGGGCGTAAAGTGAACACCCAACCACCACTCAGTTCCTTTGTCACTCAGAACTCAAAAATATATTAAGACTCTAAACTCCAGGGAATGGGGGGGAGGGTGTTATGGGATCTACATGTGCAGACATCTCAAAGAATCAGTTACTATAAGATAAAGGAGGGGCATCACTTTTGAGTACTGCACATGTGGATGCCACTCGTGATTAGCTAGAAGTAACCTTAAATGGAGGTGGGAGCTAAGAGTTATTGGGGGAGGAAAGCCTGATTTTAAGGCCACCATTCTAAACTGGGCATCTGTACTAAAAGCATTCACTAACAAATAATTTTTGTAAACATATGAGCCAAAGTTCAGGTAGCTGCTCTGCAAGACTCCAATATTGGTATTTGACTTAGACATGCCACCGATATCGCTTGTGCTCTGGTAGAATGAGTCCAAATATTTGAAAGGGGACTTAATATATGTGCTTCAAATACAATCAGATACCTATTGAAGGATTGATTTATTTCCATAAGCAATAAAAAGTCGAAGTTTTACAGAAAGATTGAGTTCTATCCGATAATATAACAATGACCTTTTAATAACCAAGCTAGGTAATTTAACTTCAGCTGGAGATGAATGAGGTCTTGAAAAGAAAACTGGTAAAATGAAGAAATTGATATGGAAGTCCCACATTTATTTTTGGAATAAAGGATGGATGACATCTCATAATTACCCTGTCCATATGAAAAACTGTGTAAGGAAGGTTAATCATTAATGCCTGTAATTATCCTACATGCTAAGGTAATTGCCGCTAAGAATACCACCTTCATTGATTAAAAGTGAATTGGACAGCTTGATAAGGGCTCAAGGGGGTTCCGTTAGAGGAGGGGGAAAAGCACAATTTTAAAATCCCGTATTGGTGCAATCTTTTTCATAGGGAAAAAACAAACAAACCAGGCCTCAGAAATCTGCTCACTGATGAGATAAAGCCAAACCTTTTAAAGGCAAATGAAATGTTGATATCACCACCAAATCTATCTTAACTGAAGAAATAGGTTATTTATTATCTTTGAAACATTCCAGTCAGATTTTTTGGTATAGAACATTAAGTAGTAACGTAACCCTTCAATAATGCCCATAAGGAGATATGTAATCTTTCAGACTATTTTCTGCTCTGAAGTAAACTATTCTGTACTTCTGAAGAATATTCTCTACCTAATGCAGACATCCAGAAACCACCCAAGCCATGAGATATAGTAATGCTGGATTCGGGTGAAAAACTAAGCCATAGTTCTGCAATATCATGTTGTACTGAATCGGAAGCATGATAAATTGACAAATCGGACAAAATCAGGAGTTACAAAAACTAGAACTGGAGAGGCCAGGCAGGAGCTATCAGTATAACCTCAAGCCTCCTTGCCTTATCTTCCTTAAGACCATTAGAATTAGAGGAAACAGAGATATTAGAGATACATCAAATGGAGTGACCAGTAAATCAAGAAAGCATCCGCTATAGATCCCGGACTCTCTCCTGCTTCAGAACAAAACAGACACTTTGAAGCAACAGGTTTATCTGGAGAAACCTCCCCCATCTTTAGAAGATATGCTCCAGTAAATGAATAATTTAAGTCCATTCACATGACAGTCACTTTTCTGTTTAGTGAGTCTGCTAAGCTATTATTCTCCCCAGAAAGTGGAGAGCTGTCAAATTGATGAGTCTGGATACACCTTTCCTGCAGATCTGTGGCTTCTTGACACAGATATGATTTTGCACCTCCCTGTTTATATAGTGGACTGCTGTGCAGTTGTCCATGACAATCTGGATGAAAGAATCTTTGATCAATGGTAGAAATACCTAGCAAGCTAGATTCAAACATTTATGTGCAAGTCAGACTCCCCATGAGGACACAGACTGAGTAGGGATCAGACACGCAACCCTTCTTGGATACATCCAACATCAGAATTGTGGGTGGTATTGGAACAGCAAATGGTATTCCCATATGCACATTTTCTTTTGTTGTCCCATCACGTCAGAGAGTTTAAAACTTGTCATTGAAAGTTTGTATGACATGACTTGGAATTCTGTTTTGGTTTATATACTGAGTTGATCCAAACCTGAGAAGGTCTGAATCACAGATAGGCAAGGAAGTCTTAAAGTTACATGACACCATATGGTCTAGAATCATAGAATATTAGGGTTGGAAGGGACCTCAGGAGGTCATCAAGTCCAACCCCCTGGTCAAAGCAGGATCAACCCCAACTAAATCATTCAGGCCAGGGGTTTATCAAGTCAGACCTTAAAGACCTCTAAGGATGGAGATTCCACCAACTCCCTAGGTAACCCATTCCAGTGCTTCACCACCCTCCTGGTGAAAAAGGTTTTCCTAATATTCAACCTACGCCTCCTCCCCCACTGCAACTTGACACCATTTCTCCTAGTTCTGTCATCTGTCACCACTGAAAACAGGCTAGCTCCATCCTCCCTGGAACTCCTCTTCAGGTAGTTGAAGGCCACTACCAAATCACCCCTCATTCTTCTCTTCTGCAGACTAAATAAGCCTAATTCCCTCAGCCTCTCCTCATAAGTCTTATGCTCCAGCCACCTGATCATTTTCATTGCCCTCTGCTGGAGTCTCTCCAATTTGTCCATATCCTTTCTGTAGTGGGGGCCCCACAACTGGACAAAATACTCCAAATGTGGCCCTCATCAGTGCCAAATAGAGGGGAATAATCACTTCCTTCCATCTGCTGGCAATGCTCCTAATAATGCAGCCAATATGCCATTAGCCTTCTTGGCAATAGGGACACACTGTTGACTCATATCCAGCTTCTTGTGCACTGTAACACCAAGGTCCTTTTCTGCAGAACTGTTGCCCAGCCAGTTAGTCCCCAGTCTGTAGCAGTGCATGGGATTCTTCCTTCCTAAATGCAGAACTCTGCACTTGTCCTTATTAAACCTCAACAGTTTTTGGTTTTTTTTTTGGCCAAATCCTCCAATTTGTCTAGGTCACCCTGTATCCTGTCCTTACCCTCCAGCATATCTACCACTCCCCCCAGCTTAATGTCATCTGCAAACTTGCTGAGGGTGCAATCTATTCCATCCTGCAGATCATTGATGAAGATGTTGAACAAAACCGGCCCCAGCACCGACCCCTGGGGCTCTCTGCTTGCTACCAGCTGCCAACTAGACATCAAGCTGTTGATCACTACCCACTGAGCCTGATGATATAGCCAGCTTTCTACCTACCTTACTATAGTCCATTCATCCAATCCATACTACTTAAACTTTCTGGCAAGAATACTGTGGGAGACCATATCAAAAGCTTTGCTAAAGTTAAGGTATATCAGGTCCACCACTTTCCCCACATCCACAGTGCCAATCACCTCTTCATAGGAAGCAATCAGGTTGGTCAGGCATGATTTGCCCTTGGTGAATCCATGCTGACTGTTCCTGATCACCTTCCTCTCTTCTAAGTGCTTCAAAATGGATTCTTTGAAGATCTACTGCATGATTTTTCCAGGTTCCAGGGACAGAGGGGAGGCTGACCAGTCTGTACTTCCCCGGGTCCTCCTCCTTCCCTTTTTTGAAGATGGGCACTATATTTGCCTTTTTCCAATCGTCCAGGACCTCTTCCCATCGCCACGAGTTTTCAAAGATAAGGGCCAATGGTTCTACAATCACATCAGCCAACTCCCTCAGCATCCTCAGATCCATTGCATCAGGCCCTATGGATTTGTGTATGTCCAACTTTTCTAAATTGTCCTGAACCTATTCTTTCACCATTGAGGGCTGCTCACCTTCTCCACATTCTGTGCTGCCCAATGCAGTAGTCTAGCAGCTGACCTTGCCTGTGAAGACAGAGGCAAAAAAAGCACTGAGTACTTCAGCTTTTTTCACATCTGTCAACAATTTGCCTTCCCCATTCAGTAAGGGGCCCATACTTTCCCTGACCTTCTTCTTGTTACTAACATACCTGTACAAACCCTTCTTCTTACCCTTCACGTCCCTTGCTAGCTGCAACTCCAATTGTGCTTTGGCCTTCCTGATTTCATTCCTGCAGGCTCAAGCAGTATTTTTATACTCCTTCCTAGTCATCTGACCAAGCTTCCACTTCTTGTAAGCTTTCTTGTGTGTTTAAGCTCACCGAAGGTTTCTTTGTTAAGCCAAGCTGATCGCCTGCCATATTTGCTATTTTTTCTGCATATCAGGATGGTTTGTTTCTGTGCCCTCAATAAGGCTTCTTTAAAATACAGCCAGCTCTCCTGGACTCCTTTCCCCCTCATATTAACCTCCCAGGGGATCCTGGGAATCAGCTCCCTGAGGGAGTCAAAGTCTGCATTTCTGAAGTCCAGGACTCATATTCTGCTGTTCTTCTTTCTTCCTTTTATCAGGATCCTGAACTCTACCATCTCATGGTCACTGCTGCCCAGGTTGCCACCCACTTCTACTTCCCCTACCAATTCTTCCCTGTTTGTGAGCAGCAGGCCAAGAGAAGCACAGCCCCTAGTTGGTTCCTCGAGCACGTGCACTGGGAAGTTGTCCCCAACACTCTCCAAAAACTTCCTGGATTGTCTGTGCTCTCCTGTATGCTCTCAGGATGATTGAAATCCCCCATGAGAACCAGGTCATGTGATCTGGAAACTTGTTAGTTGTCTGAAGAAAGCCTTATCTACCTCATCCTCCTGGTCTGGTGGTCTATAACAGGTGCCCACCACATCACTCTTGTTGCTCTCAGCTCTAAACTTAACCCAGAGAAGTTTGAGAAACATCTTCACTGATGACAGAGTGTGACTGTGACAAGTGCCTTATTGTCATTATCTGTGAAAAGGAATGCTCTTGTTGCTATTGAACCTAGTTGAGCTCCTATAAATTTTAACTGCTAGACCAGAATCAGATTCTATTTTTTAATTGATTCTCAAAACTAGGGATGAAAACAGGATCTTCTTCACTGCTAAGGTCAACTGTTCCCAAGATTTTCCACATCAAGCCCAACACCCAGAGGAAGATAAAAGTGTAATCTGTTTACTTAGATAGGCTGCTAATACAGAGAGGCACTTGGTGAACACCCATGCAACCAAAGTAATTCCAAAGGGAAGTACTCAGAATTGATAGTGGATTTCTGAAGCCACAAATCAAAAATGCTTCTTGTGTGCAAGGTTTATCGACACATGAAAATAAGCATTCTGTAACTCAAGGGCAGTGAACCAATCCAAGGGATCTCGAGCAGGAGTAACTGGAGCAAAAATTACCATATGGAAATTGGCGCAGTCTAATGTATTTGTTTAGATTCCTGAGATCTCTTATACCATTCTCTTTTGGTATAAGAAAATAAGGGGAATAGAAGCCTTTTCCCCAAAATTCTTGAGTTATCAGTCCTATCACTCCTACTGATTAGGTCAAGTATTCCTTGATTCATAGCACTCCTGTGAGAATGGTCCCTGAAAAGGCCCCAGGAAGGGGTATGAGTAGGGGGGGCAGGGAATGAAACTGAACAATCATTCCTGATGATCTGCAGGATCCATTGATCTGTGGTGATTGCCAGCCAAACCTCTTGGAAAAAAGGACAGTTGGGACAGTCCAAGATCCTTGATCATTGCATCAAATCTGATGTCTCTGCATCTGTCCTGACTGTGCGGCTACCAAGAAGAATGATGGAATAGATCTTTTTAGATTGGTCAGAAGATTTGTTGATAAAAGTATGTGGAAGGTGCAGTATTTTTATATCTCAAGGAAGGGAGATGGGGGACAAAATTGATCTTTCCTAAAAGCTAGCATATCTAAACCTAGAGATCTGAAAGTGGACCGTGAAGTATCTTAACAAATAGATACTTGTCATATGGATAACCATAGGAGATTTTAAAACAACAGTAGGGCTTCTTTGTAACCCCTATTGTTATGCTGATGGAGAAGTCTTTATTACAGGTATCTAATTCTTCATGATGAGGAGATTTAGATGGTACAGAAATAGGAGAATTTTCAATAGAGGTGACTCAGGTCCTGGAGTTATTTTAGTATCAAAGGAAGACATCATGGGACCCTTCCTTGCTAAGGAAGCCTGTGATTCATTTAGTTGACATCTCTGAAGGCATTGAAAATGCCAGAGCCAGGGCAGAGTGAATTTGACGAGCCAAAGCTTCAGAGAAGTGAAATTGATGAGCCATGGTTTTAGAATCCTCTCCTCTAGGAGCCCTCTGTTGTGAGTGCCTTTTCCATCAATGCAGCACTGAAGGCTTCAGCACAGTCTCTCTCAGTGCTGACTTCAAGGAAAGCTTTCTCCTATCAGGCACTGGAGATGGGGAGCAGTGCGAAGCAACAGATTCAAAGTCTCACGTTTGTTGGACAGTACTGAGCTCTGACTGCTCCAAAGAAGTGTTTGGGAAGCCTCCCCATGTCTTCATGTTCCTCAAACTCAGAGTCCCATCCCTGGTGACCAGGGCACACTCAAGGATTGTGCTGGTACAAAGGAACTTTCTGCACTCTGTCCAGAATCCAAAAGTGCCCTCATGGACTTTTGCATAAGGAAAAGTTTTAACCTTAATATGCTCTTCTCCTGGGCCATAAAGAGACCTATCATGAGTGCCTGTTAGGGGACTAGCTCCTCCCTCGCCCCCACAGGAAGGGCATAATTTAAAAGCCTGGGGATTTTGACTATCATATAACTAAAAACCTACTAATTGATTGGGAACAAAAACAAGTTTTTTTTTTTAATTAGAGGTAACACACACTAGTAGACAATAAAGCTACGATAACTCAGTGCCCTAACAATTAACTATAAAAAGGACACTAATGTTGTTCCACCTGCTAGACTTAGGGTGGTCCAAAGTAACTGAATGGCAGTTGGGGTTGTTGAGCTTGTTATACCCTAGGGAAGGAGAGCATAACCCCCCTATTGGAAACTACTAATGAAAACATTTCAAGCTGCTGCAGTGGGGCACACCATGAGTAGAAGCCACATGTCAAGTACTTGAAGAAAAACTAAGTTAGATACTTTATTTCACAGTTCAGTCTCCCATGTAAATATCAAAAGACAACTGCATGCAATCTAATAGCAAAAGTGAGTTGTTTATTTTTTTAAAACAGAGAAAGAAATATTGAGAAAGGAACAACATTATTGACCACTGGATTTAAGTAGACTAGTGGTAAGGTAAAAATGTATTTAAAAAAATTTGTTTACTAATGCCTAAAAGAAGAATATCAATTTTTAATCATATTTTTGATATTATCATGCTTAATGGACATTACACCAAGATCTAAGATTGAATTTTTCAAAAAGCACAATCTTACCTCATCTAAATTACAATCATGTTCTTTACAAAGGACTTCAATAACCTTTGTATCTGTGTCAGTTTGTTTTGATGTACGTGTACTCCTGTTCTGACCTCGCCTGGGAGTTCGAGTTGAGCCGTTAATAGACACTGCACTCACAGCAGATTCTGTAAAAGATAGTCGGCATTACCACAGGTTCTTTGTTTTATTTTAAAGAACAAGTTGCAACTGAAAACCAAAGAACACTTCTGACCTGTACATTTAAGCACACAAGAGAGGGTAATGTGGTTTTAAAAAGAGTCTATAAATTTCATACAGAAGACAGAAAGCACACTTATGGTTTATATTCCAAGAAAGGGGAGTTTCATCATGCAAAATCCACATGAAAAGAAACCTAATGAGACTGTCTTGTATAAGTTTAGACATTGTGTGTTTAAAGCTACTTATCTATGGAATTTAACACTACTTAGCACTTTTCATCTACAGCTTCCAAATCATTTTGCAAATGGTGAATAAGCATTAGTCTCGTCACATCCAAAGTTAACCCACAAGTGAAGATGACATTTCCCAAAAGCTTCTACAAAGAAGTTACTTGCTTGTAAACAGAGTTCTTCGAGATGAACTTTGCATATTCACACTCTTGGAATGCACTCACTGGGTGCAGCAAGACAGTGGAACCTTCTAGTAGGGGTACCTGTTAGGAGTGGCTCACCCCTTTCTTTGCCCTCTGACTAGTAGCACTCACACCCCCTCAGGGGGCATGGCTATAGGAGGGGGATTGGCGCCACTGCCTCCTCAGTTCCTTCCAACCTTTAAAGCACAATACCAAGTAACTACATAATTAGGGCTCAGCAGGAGCAGGAAAGGTGGGCAGGTAGTGTGACTATGCGGAGTGCATCCATCTCAAAGAACTCTGGTTACAAGTAACCAACCTTCATTTGTTCTATGCATGTCCTCTGCATATCCCTACTCTTGGGATAGTTTGACAAACAGTACATCAATAAAGGCAGGAAAGAGCACAGCCTTAATTGAACAACGATTGAATTACTGTTCTGTCAAAATGAGCTTCAGATCTGGATTCCAGATCCAAAGCATAGTGTCTTGTAAAAGTGTGAATTGTATTCCATATAGCAGCCTTGCATATTTCAATAAGGAGAATATGCTAATAGAATGCTGCAGAGGTAGCCATTCCTCTAATGGAATGGGTCCTTTTAGAGCTCAGAGGGGAATGCAAAGTTGCTCTAAAACTCTTCAGTACAAAGCCTAACACATCTAGATAGGCACAGGGCCTAAATGGTTCCACCCTTTGAAGTACTGGTTTATTAAACAAATAACTTATAAGACGACCTGAAGACCTTAGTTCTATCTAGATAATACGAGAGCACTCTTTTTGCATCTAAAGAATGTTATCTAGAACAGTAATACTCAGACCTTAGTGGTTCAGGAGCCAAATTAGCGATCAATGTTACCCAAAAGAGCCACAGTAGTGTGAATTCATTATTTCATTTACCTTTTTTTTTTTTTTTTTTTTTATTATATATATTTATCCCTGGTTATTCTGATCAAGTATTATTGTTTCATCAACTGCAATTGGTTAATAATACAGTAGAAGCATCCTGATTGGCTAATAATTAAAATCACTGTTTTAATATCATATGCTGAAAAGAACCACAAGAGACACATTAAAGAGCCACTTGTGGCTCCCAAGCCTCAGTCTGATCACGGATCTAGAATTTCTTTTACATGTTTGATGGGGGGGGAGGGAAAGGAGAGAGACTGATTAATGTGAAAATTTGAAACTACCTTTGGAAGGAATTTAGGATGTGATCTCAGAACCACTTTGTCCTCATAAAAAGTATATGAGGGGGTGGGAGCCTGCCATCAATGCATACAACCCAACTCTTCTAGTAGAATGATTGCTTTTATAAAGTCTGTCTTTATAGAAAGATGAAACAGGGAACAATCCAGGAATGGCTCAAATAGGAAAGACATGAATTAACCCTAAATTCAAATTTATGTAAGGCCTGGGTCACAATGAAAGGATAAAGATTCAATAACCATTTAAAAAAGTTTGCCAGCCTGTGAAAGAAAAACAGATTTACCCTTAATATGAGTACAGACTGATGCAATAGGCATGAACTTTAATAGAAGATACAGACAGACACCCTATATTTAAGTGCCATAAATATCTAAGATCTGTTGATTAGGGGCTGAAATTGGGTCCACATTTCTATTAACTGCCCATATTATGAATTGTTTCCATTTAAAGTCTAACTTCTCTTGTAAAAGGTTTTCTAGCATTAATGAGAATATGCTGAACCTCAATGGAACAAGGCTTTTCTAGTTCTCTCAAAGTCCCATATATCAAGCGGTTAGATGTAATGATTTGAGATCTGGGCGGAAGACTCTCCACTCCTGCTAGGATAGCAGGTCTGTTGACAACTTCAGCAACTTGTGTTTGCTTTGTTGGATAAGTGGAGTAGCTCTGTGTACCACGGTTTCCTCAGCCATGGTCGAACATATAAAATAATCCAGGCAGAATCTTGTTTCATTTTCTTTAGAACTTTGGGAATTAGAGGGAACAGGGGAAAGGCATACATGGGATCCTTTCCCCAATCTAAGAGCAATGCATCTATCAATAACTGACTGTCCGAACCTGCTCGAGCAAAAACAGGGAAACTTCCTATTGAGTCTAGTGGCAAACAGATCTATATCCAGAAATCCCAATGTCTGAAGATATTCCAGATTACTGAATCCTTTACAGACCACTCATACATCTGTGAAGTGTCTCTGCTAAATTGATTCACAATCTTGTGTACTCCTGCAACATGTAAGGCAATCAGGTAAAAGTTGCATGGAATGCACCAGTCCCAAAGTTTTATTGCTTTGCAGCATAGCTCGGTCAATTGAGCACCACCTCGGTAGTTTACATAGTATACAGCAGCCATGTTGTCCATGACCACCTGATTAACAGTATTGCTTATCTCCAGAAGAATAACCTTGAGAGCCAAACAAATCACCCTCAGTTCTAACACATTTACGTATGACATTCTTTGAAACTCCAAAGGCCACGAACTGCAAGCATGTGGAGATGTACCCCCCATCCAATCTTGCATGCATCTGCAGTGACTATTTAACATAGGAGGAGGAAGGTTGAACAATACAGCTCTGAGCACATTCTGCGGATGTAACCACCACATTAGAGAAAGCCAACTGTTGTTTGGTACTCTATTTTAAGCCAGTTTGGGTATTGCCTCATTCTGAGTCTGGTACATGGAGTTACATAAATTGTAGAGTCCATGAGGCCCAGTAACGTCAGAAAATACATTACCCTTCGTAACGGAGATTCTAGACCAGTGATACTCAAACTGAGGCTGGGGAACTTTAATGTGTCTCCTGCAGTTCTTTGCAGCATATGATATTAAAACAGTATGTGATTTAATTAACTAATTGCAGTTGATGAAATACTTGGTCAGAATAATCAAGAATAAATATATATATTATGCATCAGCATCTGTATGGCAATGGTTATTTTCAAAAACCTCTCTTCCAATAAAAAAACCTCTCTTTCACAGAATCGAAGACTGACTGAAAAAGGACTTCTCCTGGTTTAAAAGAGATTTTGAAAAGTGAAAAGATATTTGAACAGCTTCTTCTAATTCTTCTTTGAACAGGACCTTTAGCAACCAATTGTCTAAGTAAGGAAAGATAAAAACTCTTGTTTCCTTTGATACGCTGCTACTGGAGTCAGACATTTGGAGCTACGGCACAGTAGAGAGAACGAAAGATAAAATTCTATATTGAAGTAGTCTGAACCAAGGATGAAAGGTAGATATTTGCAGCGGGATATCCTTTTAGAGAGTTATAGAAATATGCCTCTTTGAGGTCAAGAGCAGCAAACCAATGTAGAGTAGGTAGGGAGAGAATGATTAGAGCCAGAGACAGCATTCTGAATTGAAGTTTCCTAATGTATCTGTTTAGAGCTTTGAGATCTAAAATTGGTCTGAGGCATTTGGGATTAGAAAGTAACAGGAGTAGAAAGGAGTTCAAAGGTACTTGTTCTATAGCTCTTGCAGTAGAGAAGCCTGTATTTCCTTTGTTAATAGTACCTCCTGGGAAGGGTCCCTGAAACAGGAGGGGATGGGGGAGTTGTATGGAGGAAGGGCTTTATTTTTGATAACATAGCTTTCCTTTACTATACCTAAGACCTATCTGCATAGTTAGTTTCCATGCATTGTAAAATTTGGATAGTCTCCAAAACCATAAATGGGAACTTCCAAGACTAGTTTGAAGCGGTTGACTAACATGTCAAACCTGTGGCGTTCAGTAAGGAAGATGTGACTGAGGAATTCTTTGACCTCATACAAGATTTGTAAGGTTTCTTTCCATCTTATGTCTGCAAAGACGTTTGCTACTTAGGATATTGTTCAGAACAGTCATATGGGGTCAGATCAATGATCCATCTAGACCAGTATCCTGTCCTCCAACAGGGGCCAATGCCAGATGCTTCAGAGGGAATTCACAGAACAGACCAATTATTGAGTGATCCACTGCCTGTCATCCAGTCCCAGCTTCTAGAAGTCAGAGGTTTAGGGACACTCATCGTATGGCCTTGTGTCCCTGACCCTCTTGGCTAATAGCCATTGATGGACCTATCTTTCATGAACTTCTCTTTTTTTTTTAAACCCTGTTATAGTTCTGGTCTTCACAACATCCCCTGCAATGAATTCCACAGGTTGACTGTGTGTTGTGTGAAAAAGTATTTTCGTTTGATATTTTAAACATGCTGCCTATTAGTTTCATTGGGTGACACTGGTTCTTGGGTTATGTGAAGGGGTAAATAACACTTCCTTATTCACTTTCTCTCCACACCATTCATGATTTTATAAATCTCTCATTCTCCCTTTAATCATCTCATTTCTAAACTGAAGAGTCCCAATCTCGCCTCATATGGAAACTGTTCCATACACCTAGTCATTTTTGTTGCCCTTCTCTGCATTTCTTACAATTTGAATACATCTTTTTTGAGAGGGAGCAACCAGAATGCCACAGTATTCAAGGTGTTGATATACCATGGATTTATACAGCAACATTATGATAAAAAGAAAATATCTATCCCTTTCCTATTGATTCTTAACTTTCTTAGCTTTTTTGACTGCCACTGCATATAGAGAAGATGTTTTCAGAGAACTATCCACAATGACTCTTTGATCCACAAAGATCTCCGAGTGGTAACAACTAATTTAGATCCCATCATTTTGTATGTATAGTTGGGATTATGTTTTCCAATATGCATTGCTTTGCATTTATCAACATTGAAGTTCATTTGCCATTTTGTTGCCCAGTCAATCCAGTTTTGCAAGATACCTTTGTAACACTTTGCAGTCAGCTTTGGACTTAATGATCTTGAGTAATTTTATATTGTCTGCAAATTTTGCCACCTTACTGTTCATGCTTTTCCAGATCATTCATTAATCATTCATTTATCAATCATTTATTAACACTATATCCACTGGATCACCCTTGTCCACATGCTTGTTGACATACTCAAAGAATTCTAATAGATTGGTGAGGCACGATTTCCGTTTATAAAAGTTACGGTGACTTCTCCCAATGAATTGTGTTCATCTACATATCTATTAATTCTGTTCTACACTATAGTTTCAACTAGTTTACCTGGTACTGAAGTTAGGTTTACAGGTCTGTAATTGCCAGGATCACCTCTGGAGCTTTTTTTTAAAAAAAAATCAGTATTACATTACTATTATCCAATTATCTGGTACAGAAGCTGATTTAAGTGATAGGTCACATACCACAGTCAGTAGGTTCTACAAGTTCATATTTGAGTTCCTTCAGACTTGTTGGGTGAATACTATCTGGTCCTGGTGACTTGTTACTGTTAAATTTATCAGTTTGTTCCAAATCTGGGACAGTTCCTCAGATTTGTTACCTAAAAGAATGGCTGAGGGGTGGGAATTTCCCTCACATCCTCTGCAGTAAAAACCGATGCAAAGAATTCATTTAGCTTCTCAACTACAGCCTTGTCTTTCTCAAGTGCTTCTTTAGCACCTCGATCGTTCAGTGGCCCCACTGATTGTTTGGCAGGTTTCTTGCTTCTCATGTACTTAAAAAAAATTTGCTCTTTAGTTTTTGTGTCTTTTGCTAGTTGCTCTTCAAATTCTTTTTTGGCCTGCCTAATTATACCTTTACACTCGATGTGCCATACTTTATTCTCCTTCCTATTTTCCTAATTTAGGATTTGACTTCCAATTTTTTAAAAGTGGACTTTTTATCTCTGTTTCTTATCTGGTTAGCCCTGGTGGCATTTTTTTGGTCCTCTTACTTTTTGGGGGAGAGGGGTTTGGGTGTTTTTGTGTTTTTTATTTGGCGTATACACTTAGAGGCTCTATTGGTGTTTTAAAATAGTTTCCATGCAACTTGCAGGCATTTTACTCATTACTTCCTTTTAATTTCCATTTAACTAGCCTTCTCATTTTTTTGTAGTTCCACTTTTTGAAGTTAAATGCTTCTCTGGTAGGTTTCTTTGGTATTTCCCCTCCTATTTTCCCCCAAGGATGTTAAAATTAATTACATTATAGTCACTATTACCAAGAGGTTCAGTTATATTCACCTCTTGGACCAGATCCTGGTGCCACTTAGTACTAAAATCAAGAATTGCCTCTCTCCTTGGGGGTTCCAGGACTAGCTGCTCCAAGAAGTAGTCATTAATGGTGTCTAGAAATTTTCTCTCTGCATCTCATCCTGAACTGAAATGTTCCCAATCAATATGGGGATAGTTGAAATCCCCGATTATTATTGTGTTTTCTGTTTTTGTAGCCTTTCTAATCTTCCTGAGCATTTCACAATCACAGTCACCATCCTGGTCAGGTGGTCAGTAGTATAATCTTACTGCGATACTCTTATTAATGAAACATGGAATTTTTACCCGTAGAGATTCCATGGTATTTTTGATTCATTTAAGATTTTAATTATATTTGACAATGCTTTCTTTCACATACAGTGCCACTCCCCCACCAGTGCAAACATCTCTGTCATTCCTATATATTTTGTACCCTGGTGTTACCATGTCTCATTGATTATCATCATTCCACCAAGTTTCTGTAACATCTATTATATATCAATATTCTCATTTAATACTAGGCACTCAAGTTCACCTATCTCAGTATTTAGACTTTACATTTGTATAAGCACTAAAATTTTTTTATACTTATTTATCTGCCTTCATGTGATATAAGGCTGTCTTCTCTGATTATAGTAAGAGGAAAATGAAGGTGGGATTTATTGCCTGTGATACCTGAACACACGTGTTTATATCCTCCTTCTATAAGGAGGCAGAATTCTTAAAGATCTTGCTGTGGACCGCATCTTTCAGTTTTTCCAGTGTCTCCTCCATTTTTGCACTAAATAAGTCATCCCCTTCAAAGGGTAAATCCTCTATTTTAAATCATGTATCAAATGCAAGAGAAAAGATTAACATAACCAAGCATGTCTTTGCAGAGTTATTGCAGAGGCCAATGATCTGGACACAGTATCAGACATCAGATGACGCCTTAAGAGCATACTTGGCCACGTTTTGACCCTCCTTAACAAGGGCTGATGTTAATTTCTTCTGATCTTCTGGTAAATGTTTAGTAAAGACAGGCATCATCTCCAGTTGCTGAAACTGATATCTATCCATAACTGTTTGGTTGCAAGCTATGCACTTTTAAGGATAAGAAAGAAAATTATTTCCTGCCCAGAGAATCCAATTTTTTCCCTTCTTTATCCATCAGAGTGGAAGGTTGAAAAACTGATCTTGACTTTTGCAGTGTTACTGCTATAAATGAAAGAGTTTGGCTGACAATGCACATGAAAACAATAAAATCCATCCTGTGGGTTTTATATAAATTTGTCTGCCTTTTTAGAGATTGGTTGCCACAAAGATGGTTTGGTTCACAAGTATTTTGCCGGTTGCCAGAGCCATTCTAATATAGACAAGGAGACTTCAGCTTTGGCAGTTGATCCCAGAACAACAAAAACTGGATGTGAGTTCTCTTCCAAAGTTAGTGATGGCAATTTTAAAGTGGATGCCATCCTATAAATTAATTTGTGAAACTGAATTGCATCCTCAAAGGGAGACAATGCTGTTGCTATCCTGATGTTGTCATCAGGAGATAAGCCAGTCTGCATCTCTGGGACATCACGATAAAGGTCATGCTGTGGAGGTCCCTCCTTGTAATCCTCTTCTGAGAATAGGTCCTGTTCTAAAAGAGTTTGGGAAGGCATTCTGAGACTCCAAACCTCATCCACAGATTGCGTTGTAAGACGCTCTGGCACCAGAGAGTTCAACATTCTAGTCTGGTATGGGTGAGGAGAAGGAGTTGGACAGTAGATCCAGAACATCCAAGGAGGCATAGGCCAGTCCTGCCAACTTCCCCAATCTGGTATCATATTCCCCCGAAGGATACAGTGGGAATCTGGCATTATCTCATGCATAACAACTTTGCTTGGGAGAAGGCTGGGATTGCGGATTTGATATTGAAGCCTTCAGCACATCCCAAGAGTGGGAATAAGCAGAGGACACTCCAAGAACCTGAAATTCCCGTCCAATGGAAAATTAGTTATTTTATACAATTCTGAACAAAAAACATTGACATTTTGAAATTTCCAACAGAAGAAAATTTCAGTTTTTTGTTTCATTAAGGTCAAAACCATGTTTTATTTTGATAAGGTCAAAGTAGTTTCATTTCAACTTTATTGACTTGCCTTTTATAATTATATGTTGCATTATATCAATGTATAAATATGTTATACCATAAATTAAAAAATAAAATATAAAATTTTACATTTTAAATTGGTATTCTAGATTGGTAATTTCTCAGTCAATCACCAAACCAACAATTACCAAAGTTTTTGCCCAATTTTTCTACTTTGGTGGCCTCATCCTAGTCCCTCTTTTGTTTCATTCATATCATAATTAGCAAAATTTAAAGCCTTTCCACAGTTACCAGGACTTGAATACCACAGTGTGTTACTGGTCATGATTGAGAAGCACTGCCAGATGTGTGTAAGAGCTTAAGCAATGCTTGTGCAAACTGTGGCAGGCACTAATCTGGAATATTAATGCAAAAACAATGGGAGTCCTGTAGCACTTTAAAGACTAACAAATTTAACTTCTGCAGACATAAGCTTTCGTCAGGTGATATCAGAATCACACCTTTCACATTAAAACAAGTTTCTAGTCCTCATACTTGCATTAAAAAAAAAGTTAGAAAATGTGAACCCTTAAGATTCAAAGAGAAGGCACAGAACAGATTTTTTTTTTTTTTTTTTTTAAATCTCAAAATTTTGGGGCCAGACTCAGGATTTTTGAATGTTTGATCTTGGCAACACTATGTATACTGTCTATCCTATAACAATACACTTTACAAAGGATGAATTTAAACTCACATCAGCATCAGGTGGGGAGGAGGGAAGGGGCAATATCTTAACCCAAACGCTATTCTCTTTCCATTAGTTATTTACGTGGACACTAAAATTAGCCACATTTTAGAATAAAAAAGGAGAGAGAAATAGTCATTTTGAACATTAAAGATATATTTCTATGGACTAGGGACAGCAACAAGATGACCAGTAATCCAGCCATTTCAAATTATCAATGGATAATCAGACAAATTCAGGTATATATTCTAAATAAAATACTAGTTACGGATCAAGACAAAAAACAAGGACATTATTGATGATATCCTTCCCCAATCTTGTTAAATTACTCCAACTTTCTTCCTTGTTCATACACCATACTTTCTAATATTTCAATACAGTAGAAGCTCAGAGTTACGAACACCAGAGTTACGGACTGATCAGTCACTCACACTCTCACACCTACCTCATTTGGAACCAGAAGTATGCAATCAGGCAGCAGCAGGAGACAGACAAATACAAAAAAGTAAATACAGTACAGTACTGTGTTAAATGTAAACTACTACAAAAATAAAGGGAAAGTTTAAAAAAAGATTTGACGAGGTAAGGAAACTGTTTGTGTTTGATTCATTTAAATTAAGAGGGTTAAAAGGAGCATTTCTTCTCCATAGTAAAATTTCAAAGCTGTATTAAGCCAACATTCAGTTGTAAACTTTTGAAAGAACAAACCATAATGTTTTGTTCAGAGTTACTAACAACCTCCATTGCTGATGTATTCGTAACGCTGAGGTTCTACTGTATACCATTAAAATCTGTGTCCCCTGGTGGAAGATACCCAACATAAAAATGAAGTATTATTCAAAGTTACACAAAACAAGTGTTATTTGTGACATCACTTTCAGTGTTCTGAGTAAGATTTCCTAGGTTTTAAATGTACAAGGAGGACATACTAAAAGTTACTATTTAAGATATAAATCTACTTAGAGAAGTTTATGATTTTCAACAGGAATGAACATTTACTAATGTAAGAGTTAGACTTAAGCCAACTGCAAGTCAAAAGCAAGGAAAGAGGTTACTTACCTGTAACTGGAAGTTCTTAGAGATGTGCGGTCCCCATCTGTATCCCACTGAGGGTTTATGCATGCACACCAGGTGTCCAGAGCCGAAGAATTGGCTCATCTCAGGACAGCTTCGTCCAAGGTGGTAAAGGGTGGAGTGGGCCAACCACATCTCCAGTTTCTTTTCCACTACAAATCCAACAGATCCACAGCAAAGGGAAAAGAGGGCGGGAACTGAACTAGAGATAGGGACCACACATCTCAAAGAACCTCCTATTAAAAAGTAAGTAACATCCTCTTCAAGTGATGGTTCCTATTGTATTTCACAGAGGGTGATTAACAAGCAGTACCTAAGTCGGATGAGAGTGCGATTATGAAGTTGAATAGTTGAGTGGAGAACAGCCACACCGAAGGAAGCATCTGCCACCTAGTCCTGCACCACGGCATAATGTGCAGCAAAGGTGTGTACTTAACTACACATGGCTGCTCTACATATGTCCGTAGTGACACATCATAGAGGGAGGCCAGGACCAAAGCCTGGGCTCTCCTGAAATAGGCCTGCATCCCAGAGAGTGGAAGCAGGCCAGATAACTGATATAGTGTAATGCCGCACCAAAGCCACCATGCACCATGGTGTTGTGGAGTTCCCACTCGTAGTTGATCACAAACAGCCTGCAATCACATTCTGTGTCCCCCTGGATATAGGCTGCAGATAAAAGGATCTGGTGGGCAATGCACCAATCTTCTTTCGTATGGCTGGTGTAGAGCAGCAACTACAATTTCACCTGAAGTTGATCGAGCCAAATGGCTACATCAGGAATGACAATTTATTGCAATGATGCCTCCTTCATATTTATAAATTGGGCAATAGGTGGTGATATGTTTGATGGTCTGTTGCGGGGAGCCACACTCGGACCTCAGGGAGTCCTTGATTTTCCATTTGTGCATTAAATATCCGCATCTAACATGGTTGGTTAGGATTCAATTCAGAGTTGACAAAGATGTCCATGGGAGGTCGAAACCCGGAACCTTCTGAGTGGGATTCAGCACAAGATGCTTATTGTCTTGTTTAACCCAATCTGCTTTCTAAGCCTCCTTCTGACCATAGCCTGATTGCACAAGGCTAAGCCATTATATTCCCAGACAGACTTGGGGACTTAAGGCATTGCGGAAAGCATTGTCAAGATCTTGGTGGAGGATCCTGGATTCGCTGAGCTTCATGGAGTGTTGCAGCAGTTCGGCGTATCAGCAGGGGAACGATGTTCGATAGAACAGATAGCCATGGTGTTGGAGTCACCTTAAGGGTTCCAGTGATGCAGTGCATTCACCTGGGTGTCAACAAGTTGGGTGTGGCTGCATCTGCTCCATACCGGTGTGCAATATTCAGCTACCAAAAATACAAGTGCCATTGCAGATATTCACAACACTGATGCCTATACACACCTGGTTGTACCTGCCACTTTCTGAATTATGTTAGTTCTCATTTTTATCTTTGCAGCTACCTTCTAAACATGGTCATGGAAGGTAAGAGTGCAATCAAGTTTTACTCCGAGACAGGATAGGGTACAATCATGTCACACATTTTTACCACAGAAAACTACTTTCAGTGTGTTTTTGGCACTCCTATTATAAAGGTAGAATGTGCTTACTATTGTTTTTTCAGTATTTGATTTGAGCATCTATTTCTGGAAGTATTGTTCCATAACTTGGACGTCCTCAATTAATGCTTCCTCAATGTCATGGAAGTTTGGTGCTTGGATTGTCATAGCAAGATCATCTGCATATCCAAACTTTTGTGATTTAGTTGGAGGTATGTCACTTATATAAATATTTAACAGGATTGGCACAAGTACAGAGACTTGTGGTAGCCCATTGCTTATGGTATGGGCTGAGCTGGTCTTATTACCCAGGTACACCCAAAGGTGTCTATTACTCAGTATAGTCCACAGCAGGTGAAGTGTTTGATAGCAAGGTATAATTTTTGCAAGTTTCAGCATCAGCATCCAAATACAAAAACTTGGACACCAGTTCCATCAGCAGTACCATCGGAGCAGTGGAAGCATGCAGACCACTGGAGCATGGGATGAGGGCTGCCTCAGCTGTGCCATATCCTGAGTGGAAGATCTAGTCTCTCTAGAAGTTGAAGGTCCCAGAAGGCATGGAGAACTCAGCTCTCCCAAGGCAAACACTTCCTGGGAGCTCTGGTGCTTTTCCTGACCTCCCTGGTGTTAAGGATACTCTTTCTGCACCTGGAACAAGAGTTGAGGTGTTCCCTGGAGTGGACAGTTCAGGTACCCTATGGGGTGCCGCTGCTGACTGTGTGCGTGGCTTGGTATCCAGTAATGGCAGATCCATCAGCTTGTGTGGTTTCTTCTTATGTTTGTGCACTTAGAGCACACTCTCTCTCCCTATAACTGGAACTCATGGAAGGAGCATCCCTTTCTTAGATTCAAAGGGAAAAAAAGATCTTACTGCCATGCTTATGTGCATGCTTCTTTACCTCCCGACTAGGGCCCAGTGCAGAGGCCGTCCACAGTGGTGGTACTGGTGCCGGACTGACTCTGTAGCCAGAGGAGGACTCCTAGCTGTCTCAGGCCGACATACTGTGGGGGGTGCGGATGCCCAGCCTGGGTCCGAATGAGGTCTCATGGCATGGCGACTTCCATGAGGTGCTTTAGGAGGCAGAGCGCCTGGCCTTCACAGGTACAGCTGGGGAAGGACTGACAGATACTGCACCTGGATGCAATGTGGGCTTCTCCCAAACGGTAGAGACAGCGTTGATGTTTATCACTGGACAAGAAGAAATACAGGCAGGGAGTGCAGATTTTAAAAACTGGGGTCTTTGGCATAGTCTGGTACATGCACATGGGCGGGGGGGACATGTTTAAGCAGAAAAACTGCCAAAGTCCCAATTCCCCTAAAACTACTACAATCTCTATATAAACCATAAAAACAGCAAATACTATAAAAACTAACTATCTACACTACAACTATATTTTTTAGAAGTGCATCACACGCAAGGATAACACTAATTGTTCTGACCTGGACCATGCCGTGATGAGAAGTAACTGGAGATGCGGTCAGTCCGCCACACCCTTTATCACCTCGAACAAAACCAGAAGCGAGCCAAGGGCGCATGCGTGGACCAGTGGACAGCAGAGGAAGGGCAGGGATAGTAATAATGAAAGACGTAATACATTAAATATATTGTCATATTCTGTTTCATTCAACAACCCAAAACAAAAAACTGTGAAGTAGGTTCAAATGTATTGCGTTCAGTGTGGTGGGCAATGATGAACAGACTGAAGCTGATTTTTTTCTGAACTTTTAAGCTTAGGAACACAAGACTAAAATCTTACTGTATGGCTCCTTGAGCATTGCCAGCGGTGAGAGTTTGATAAAATAATCAAGGACACATAGCAGTAACTGGAAAGAAATCACCAGGTCATCTTCCATCTGTAATACTTTTCCTGAAAACGTAAAAGAAGAAGGGCTTTATGAGCCAATGCTTAGAGTTTGAAATAAAGTGATTCCTTATAGATGGTATATTTGCATGTTTCACCTCAAAACCACTATGACTGGACTCTGGAAAACATCACCTAGCATGTCTGAAGTGTGATGTATTTTGCCATGCCTGATTCATAAGAATTTATCACTCTGGAAAGAACATATATAGCATATATAGCTAATTCAGTTTTTTTCCCCTTAAACTGTGCATGAAGTTCTTACTTTCCAGCATGACTTTTTTTTTTTTTTTAAGTTTTTGTTCAAGAATAATGAGACTTCAGCCAACTACTTCACCTTCATATACAACTCTTTTGTATTTATGTAATTTCCTCCCTGCCCTTTCTGTTCTCCAATCACTAATTAAGCCTGGTTTTACAAAGATATACATAATTTCTCTTCATTTATACATAGTCAGTTAAATGCATGGCAATTGTTATATTCCAAGCTCAGGTCAGTGAGGCTGTCCAAACAGTCTTTGTGAAGGGTGATTTACTCACAATTTACAGAAGTAGAAGAATTAACAGCATTTGAAAAATTAACAGAGCATACAGTTTAATGGTTATCCTGGCCACTAGAACTACAAGGGTCCCACTTAGGCTCATCTCCAGCCTCAGTTTGACTGAGCTCATTTACTTCCAAACCTCTTACGGAACCTTTTAATTGACCTTCGTATTCTTTGTAGAATTTTCGCCCTTCCTCATGACTCTCAAGAAAGCAAAGCAGAAAACCTCTCCCACCCTTAGTTTATGTCTATACTCAAGAATTTTAGGAGGAAAAAACCTCCATTGGTTCAGCTATTGCTAAGCAGGTTTGACTGACAGCTGTAAACACAGGAGAGCTGTGTATACACTAGGGCTCCCACTGGTGCAAATAAACTAATGCTGGACCAATTGGGTTTTTCCCAAAAAAATTCCTTAGTACAAAAGAGCCTTTAAATGAGTCCAATGCTTATTGTACTGCTATAATAATATGGTGTTGGCTTTCTATCCTTAACTGAGGCCCAAACCTTTCACAGAGTGACTCTTATCACAGAGAACAAACAAACTTTTCCAGGTCCATTTAAAAATATATATTGGTCACTTTCTGACAGCCATTTCCATGAAATAGAGGCATTATAAAAAAAAGACCATATTCCATCCTTAAACCTAAGTGACCAGAACACCATCAGCCTCCTAAGTAGCAAGAAAAATATCACATACTAATTTCATACTTTCTAGTCTATAATGACACCTCTGAGAACAGCCAAACAGGGTGTTGCTTCTTGTATTGGAAATATAAAACAAAAAAGTCTATATATTCATTCCAATAAAAGAAATTAAAATAATTCTAGTATAAACATAACTTACCTTTTGCCAACAAAAAAGTGATCCAGGAAGTTTTCAGAAGCAATGGGGAACTCAATTCAGCCGTAGTCCTATAAGCAGACCACAAGTAGTGAAAATTTCACAGTAATAGTTCTACAACAATTCTGCATATAGTCTCTGGAGACTCACTTGAGTCTGTGAGCTCATTCACGACAACACAGAATGTTTTCCTGTACACTTTAAGGTTTATTAATTACCATAATAGTCTGTATGGAATTAAAACTACAAACAACTATTGAAACAGAGAGGTTAGTTGTTGTTCTTTCATTCAAGAAATGCTAAGCATTAATGTCTGTGTGAAGAAAGTGGATACTGAACTCCAGAAATTCACAGATGACACTAAGCTGGGGGGAGTGGTGTATATGCTGGAGGGCAGGGATAGGATTCAGAGTGACCTAGACAAATTGGAGGATTGGGCCAAAAGAAATCTGATGAGATTCAACAAGGACTAGTGCAAAAGTCTTGCACTTAGGAAGGAAGAATCCCATGCACTGCTACAGACTGGGAACAGACTGATTAAGCAGTAGCCCTGCAGAAAAGGACCTGGTGGTTACAATGGATGAGAAGTTGGATATGAGTCAACAGTGTGCCCTTGTTGCCAAGAAGGCTACCGGCAAATTGGGCTGCATTAATAGGAGCATTGCCAGCAGATCAAGAGATATGATTATCCCCTTCTATTCATCATTGGTGAGAACACATTTGGAGTATTGTGTCCAGTTTTGGGACCCCTACTACAGGAAGGATGTGGACAAATTGGAGAGAGTCCAGCAGAGGGCAATGAAAATTATTAGGAGTCTAGAGCATATGACTTATGTGGAGAGGCTAAGGAACGCGCTTGTTTAGTCTGCAGAACAGAAGAATGAGGGGGAATTTGATAGCAGCCTTCAACTATCTGAAGGGGAGGTCCAACAAGGATGGAGCTAGTCTGTCAGTAACGGCAGATGACAGAACAAGTAGCAATGGTCTCAAGTTGCAGTGGGGTTGATCTAGGTTGGATATTAGGAAAAACCTTTTCACTAGGAGGGTGGTGAAGCACTGGAATGGGTTACCTAGGGAGGTAGCGGAATCTCCATCCTTAGAGGTTTTTAAGGTGCGGCTCGACAAAGCTCTGCCTGGGATGAATTAGTTGGGATTGGTCCTGCTTTGAGCAGGGAGTTAGACTAGATGACCTCCTGAGGTCTCTTCCAACCCTAATCTTTTATGATTCTAATTTACTCAAATTATTGAGAGTAATTTTCTCTTGCTCATGTCTTTAACAAAAGGTCATTTATTCTCCAGTCACAGCGTTAACTCAACCTAATTTTGGGAGCAGCCAATATTTCCTCTCATCCCTTTACCTAATGCTATGTTTATGAAGCTCACCCTGCCACTATTCGTTTCTTCCATGCTGATCCATAAGCAAGCAGGTGGAGATCATTCATGGTGCAAGTGGCACCATGAATACAGTGACCAAGTATATAACTTCTCCAACTTTCTTCATTTCCCACTAAAACTCTCCAAGTCCTGCTCAATCTGAACTAGACACGACATGTTGGTGCCATAAATAGGTCAATTTTTATGTTTTACACTTTAGAAACAAGCAGTTAGAAAAGTAAAATGCTAACATGTTTTGGATCTCCCCCTAAATTTTATATATAAATTATAAGAGGGGAGGGGAAAAAAAACCAAAAAAAAAAAACAAAACCACTTACTGATTACTGGGTTGTGCCATGTAGATAAGTTCACAAGTCCTAGAAAATAAAATTCAGTTCCTTACTTTGCATACCTTTCTCAAACAAATGTGTAGCATTCTTTGTTTCAGCTAAATACAGCAGAAATACGTCATCTAAGAAAACGTCAGTTATTGTAATTAAAGAACATTGCCAATCTGTTTTTCCAGTTTCACAAACAGATACAATGGGCTGGTTATAGCTAGTAGCTTTTTAAGGAGCAGCTCTTGCTGGAATGCTTACATCAAATCTCACATAATAAAGCAATTTAAAAATTTGGTCTATTAAAGTAATCATTGTATTTTCCAGAAAGCCAGGATTTACTTGCATGTTATTTTCCAGCTTATAGCAAAATTTCTTATTAGTCCCTAAGTGAATGACCTTGCACTTTCCACTATTAAATTTCATCCTATTTCTATTACTTCAGTTTACAAGGTCATCCAGATCTTCTTGTATGATATCCCGGTCTCTCTCTGTATTAGCAATACCTCCCAACTTTGTGTCATCTGCAAACTTTATTAGCATACTCCCACTTTTTGTGCCAAGGTCAGTAATAAAAAGATTAAACAAGACAGGTCCCAAGTCCAATCCCTGAGGAGCTCCACTAGTAACCCCCTTCCAGCCTGATAGACTACAACGAGTCATTCTGAAAGATGAACTCCCTTTTAACCAAATTCCTTATCCACCTTCCAATTTTCAAATTAATACCCATCTTTTCCAATTTAACTAATAATTGGAATCGTATCAAATGCCTTAGTGAAATGTATGTATATTAGGTCCACTGCATTCCCTTTGTCTAAAAAAATCTGTTATCTTCTCAAAAAAGATCAACTTGGTCTGGGACAATATACCTTTTGTAAAACCATGTTGTATTTTGTCCCAATTACTGTTAACCTCGATATTCTTTACTTTCTCTTTCAAAAAATTTTCCAACACCTTGCATATTACTGATGTCAAACTAACAGGCCTGTAATTACCCAGATCACTTTTTTTTTTACCCCCTTTCTTAAAAATAGGAAGTATGTTAGCAATTCTCCAGCCACACAGCACAACTCCTGAGTTTACAGATAAATTAAAATCTTTTCTAATGGGCTTGCAATTTCACGTGCCAATTCCTTTAATATTCTTCGGGGCCCCTGATTTAGTCCCTTTAAGTAGTTCGAGTTTGGCTTCTACCTCGGATGTGGTCATTTCTACCTCCATATCCTCAATCCCATTAGCCCCCCTGCCACTATCTCTAAGCTCTTCTTTAGTCTCATTAAAAATGGAGGCAAAGTATTTGTTTAGACAAAGTATTTGTTAACCTCCACCCATGGTTGCTAACTGTCCGTAAATTTATGGACAATTAGTAAAAAAAATATGCAATTTTACTGCTGTCCGTAAATCCGTAAATAAAAACATCAGTAAAAATAGAACCTCAGCCAGCAAGGAGGAGCAGCAGCTCTGTTTCCCAGCCCCATTGCCCCCCCCAGCGGCCAGCGCTGACCAGCTCCCCGCCTGAACTTTCAGCCAGCTGCATGCTGCTGCTGGCGTGCCGCCACCTCCTCTTCCAGCCGCGGCTCAGCAGTCGCCCACAGCCCACCCGCTACCTCGTCCTGCCCACTGCCCAGCCGCCAGCACCACACAGCTGTGGCAGTCGCCATGCCACCAGCGCTACAAGTGGAAAAGCGGCCCGCGGGGAATAGGACTGTAGGACTAGTCAGGGCAGGGGTGGCTCCAGAGGAGTCCGGCTCCCATCAGCACCACACCAGGCAGCCAGTTCAGTCATCATCCTCCCCAGGACCCCCCAACTCTGTCCGTCCGCCAGGACCAGCCAGCCCCACCCGCCTCTAATGGTAGGTACCCCTCCCTACCCTGCCTAGTTCCCCGCCCCCTCCCCGCACACAGCCGCAGCCCCACTGGTGCCTCCCCACTCCAGGCCAGCGCATCCCCCCTGCCCAAACACTCCCGGCCCCGCTCACCTGTGCTGCACTGGCCAGCCAATGCCAACCCCAGCCCAGACGCCGGCTGCCTGCCCAGCTCCCTGTGCCTCCTGCTGCCTCCAACACTCAGCAGTGCGGAGTCGGACCAATGGGGAGGGGACCGTGGGCTGGTCTCCAGGCACGTGCCTGGGCAGTGGAGTCAGGGGGTGACGGCCGGGGTAAGTGAGAGGGGCTGGCTGACAGCTGGGAGGAGAATTGGGAGGGGAAGCATACCAGCTCTGAGACCAAGTCCAGCTCCCAGTCCCAGCTCAATCAGTCAGTGGCAGTGCCCAGCCAGCACAGGAAAGGACTAGGACCAGAGGATGGCAGCCACAGAGGCCACTGGCACAGTGCGGAGGGAAAGGGAGATCTGAGCCAGGCTCCTGGCACTATCCTGCAGCTGCAGATGTCAAGCTGGCTCAGATATGCCGGCCAGCGGGGTGGATGGCTGGGAGCCTCCAGCTGCGGCTGCTGCACTCAGCAAGCCTGGCTGAGCACCAGCAGGGTGCAGGAAAGATGCTCAGCAGGCCCCTCTGTGCTCCCCGTGGGGATGTGCCATTGTACCTGGAGCCCCCGACCCTCCCTGTAGCGGAATCCCTGCCACTCCTTCCCAAAGCCTTCCTCATCACTCCCCACCAGCCTAATATTTTTCACATTCATTGTAGCTGTCACGTTGTTGCCCTTTGCAAACACTGCCAAACACCGTGGAACAACTGTGTAGAGATATTCAGTCATTTCTCAAACAGTTGCAAAATGCAGCAACTTTACGAAGACTTTCAAGCGTTTGTTGAAGCAGTCATGATTAAGATACTGAAGCTATGTTCAACTCGATGGCTGAGCCTTTTGGAGTGCGTTCAAATAGTGCTAAACCAGTATGATGCCCTTCTAAGTTACTTTCAATCAGCTGATGAAAATGACAGACTAGTTACAGTAGAACAAATTGGATCATGTCACAAAATGTTACTTCTTTTTTGGCCACCATGTTACTAGTGTGTGTCAACTTTAACAAGCTTTGCCAACAGAATTCTCCAAATATTGCTTTGCTGCACAATGAATGCATAATGCTAATAAAAACAATCATGGCCTATTTCATTGTGCCCTCTGCTGTAGTTAATCTGAAACATTTTGATGTCACAGATTCAAGCAACTACAAAGCACAAGAGAGCATTTTCATTGGAACACAAACAAGACGACAACTACAAGTAATGGACCAACATGCCATAGACCTGTTAATGGAGAATGTGCTGCAGTTTTATTTAAAAGCAGTGAACAGTGTAAGAAAATGTATGCCAATTAACAAGGTGCTGAAATTGGTACAAGTTCTTCAATCAAGCTGTAAAAGTACAGTGAGTTCAGAATACATTGTCCAGCTTATAATGCTTTTCCCACAGATTGTAAATGAAAATGCACTTGATATACTGGAAATTAAATTCATGGAGTACCAAGTGACAGACAGAGTTTCAACAAGATCTGACAATTAATGAATACTGGCACCAAATTTCACTTTTGTCAACACCCAGCAGAGAGCCACACTTCCCTACACTTTCCAGGTTTTCCATGAATATGTTGGCTTTGCCACACAGTACTGCGGAATTGGAATGCATATTTTCTCAAATCAATCTCATAAGAAATCAGCTGTCCACAGAAATGCTGGGTGGAATTCTGACAGTGAAGACTGCAATTAAAAACAGCACAAACTTCAAACCAAGTAAGGAAATGATTGAGTCAGCAAACATGTCTATGTATGACCACAAGAGACAAAAGGAGACTGCGACGTAAAGTGACATTAATGTGACATTATGATATTATAATATTGACATTATTGTGTTGTTTATGTTGTTTTTAGTGATGTCAGTAAAAAGGTTACCGTGTCAGTGTAAAAAAACACCACACTTCAGTTTTTCATGTCCATCAAAACTAAAATGCAAGGTTGGCAACCCTGCCTCCCACCCCAACCTCAGTGCTTAGCGGTCCCACTTCTTTCTTGGTTTTCTTCCTATTTATATGGCTATAGAATCTTTTACTATTGGTTTTAATTTCCTGTGCTAGGTCCAACTCTACTTGACTTTTGGCATTTCTCACTTTATCTCTACATGTTCTGACCTCCAAGAGGTAGCTATCCTTGCTGATCCCTCCCATCTTCCATTCTTTGTAGGCTTTCTGCTTTCTCTTCATCACCTGTTGAGATGCTTGTTCATCCAGCTTGGTCTACAATTCTTGCCTATCAATTTTTTCCCCTTCCTTGGAATGCAGGCTTCAGATAGTTCCTGCAACTTTGACGTGAAGTAATTCCAAGCCTCCTCTGCCTTTAGATCCAAGAGTTCTTCAGTCCAGTCCACTTCCCTAACTAATTCCCTTAATTTTTTTAAAGTTAGCCCTTTTAAATTCTAGTCACAGATCTATTTTTGTTTATCCTTCCATTTAGTTTGAACTGAATTAGCTCATGGTTGCTCAAACCAAGGTTGTCCCATACAACCAGTTCTTCTCCAAAGGTCCTCACTACTCACCAATACCAAATCTAAAATGGCATCCCTTCTTGTTGGTTCAGCAACTATTTGGTGAAGGAATCTGGTGAAGTCCTTTGGTGAAGGATTAAGTCAGACTCAAATTTTTTAATGCTTGAAGTTGGCAATACTGTTTTAAACTTTATCTTTGTAATTTGCCTCACTCTCCCTTCTTTTGTAATGAAAATGAACAAACATTTTACAGAAAAAAAAAATCATATGAGGGAGAAAGGAGAAAAAAAAATGGCAAATGGGTGGGGAAAGACACCAGACAAATATTCAGGGGCAAGATTAAAAAGAAAAAGTTAAATAAGTAACATTTTTATATTTCAGAAAAGACCTATGGTAGGTTTGAGAAAAAATATTTAGGACTTTCTTAGCACTTTCCATCTTCCATATTGACCATCAATGCAATGATAAACTGGATTAGATTTAAAGAATTAATATTACCCATTCAGGAAACCAAATCTACCTTGTCCCTTTAGGCAATTGAGGGGGAAGGGGATATCAACAAGATGTGCAGCAGCAAAACCTGGATTGTTGCTAAGCAACTGAAAATAATTTGATTAGATGAGAGGAATAGTTGCTGAACTTGGGAGGAGAAATATGAGGTAGGGAGAAGAGGAAGAGAGAGAGAGAACGAACACTGGACAGGAACTAAAAGTCAGCTTGTAGACAGCCATCTTAGTAGTATGTTTGAATTCAGAGCTAACAAACCTGAAATGTACATCACCAAAAATAGAAGACTGTAATCACTTATGGCTATTCAGTGGCCGTCTCTATTCTTGGTTTGGTTCCTTATGTCCCAATGGCTGACTATACCCATACAATACACCTTCACAATCATCCTACAGGGATGCTTTAGGGTCTTGTATCAATGCATCACCAAAAAATGTCCCAAGAGACCATAGTAGTTCAATGTCACAAAGCTGAAAAATACTTTAGCACTGTAGCATCTCTGCCAATGCCATGAGCCTTGTGGCCCTCTTCCATTGATGCTCTGTGCTGTGAAGTACCTCTCACTGCTGACTGCAGTCAGAAAGGAATTTAGGAGCATTCTAGGAGAGTCTGAGGTACTGGAATGAGGTACACACTAACACGTCAAAGGACCAAAAATATTTGACAACTACGACAGTTCATCCCTGTCCCAGTGAACTCAAGAATAGCAAATTGCCTATATTTCTATCCCTGGAGAAATATCAATACTGTACCTAAGTTTTAAATCCAACCGATTCACTTTCAGTGTTCCCCTCTCCCCCGACCGACCGACCCCCCCCCCACACACACACACACACCCCACCACCACTTTGTTAATTCATTTTGGGTTAGGGTTATGCAAGATTGTCAATTTCCTTGTGTCATATCACTGTACTTGTGACTAGGTGAGGCACTCAAGATGGCTCACCCTTAATACACAAGGAAGGGAGCTGCTAGTAGACCATTCTCCATTAGTCCCTTCACTCTGGACTGCATTTCCACCCAACCACAGCCCAGGAGAGAGAGACATACACAGACACTGAAAACGAATTTCAGATGTGCTCATTTTTCTCAGGCTTTTGTGGAGAGGATGGGTTGCAAGCTGAATGGAATTATTTAGGTGGTGAGCTTTTCAGGGCCAGTCTCTTTGTCATATTTGTACCATGCCTAAAAGAATGAGACTGGAGGCCCCTGGTGTTACCATAGTACAAATAATAGAAACAGAAGCAACAAAGGAATTGTCCCATAATGCAGAATAATAGTTATGGGGTAAACATTATAGTGTTTCTGTGTAACTGATTTTCAGATACTGGGAAATACGCCTGAAGTTTAGGAGGGGCACTTCTAGTACATAGGTTTTAGAAATAAAAATAAATGTCAGCTAAAAATGAATCTGTTCAAATAAAAAAGTTATACATTTTACCTTTCAAACTTGTGATATAGTGCAAGTAATACATCATACTTCTTCTTCAATCTTGATACATTACCATCAACTTTAGTGCTTATGGTATCCATGTTAACATCGATTTCTTCCAGCAACTGAAAAAATGTACACACACTGCAAGGAGGAAGACAGATGAGAGATTATGAGATCTGTTTCTTTAAAACAAAAACAAACAAAAAACAATTACCTTAAGGTAACTGGCTCTTTGAGAAGTGTTGTACACACAGATTCCTTTCTTGGTGCACATACTTCACATGCTCAAGAAGGTCTTTTTAGCTAGTAGTGTCCAATGGGGCCACGACTGAATGTTTTGTGCCCTCATTTGTCCCTCTCCCCAGGATATAAAGAGCAGAGTGGGCCCAACCTTGCCTCAGTTTCTCTGCAAAGAAGAGTCCTATAGGAGTAGAGACTCTGCATCAGTGGGGAAGGAGAGCATGTCGTGGAATCAGTGTGTGCAATGTATCCTGAAGAACCAACGGTACTGTAGGGTAAGTATCTGCTCTCTGATTGTCCATACAGAGTCAACTCTTTGTGATTAACAAACAGTTGTCTATTTGCCTGCAGATGGGTATAAGGAATCTATCACAAGGCAGCTCTGCCTGGAGTGCCATCCTATGGAATGTCAGAGCACGACCCATACATCTGCCTCTGTTTCCTCTTCACTGATTCCCAAAAATATACAAAAGTGTTCCAAGAATACATACACTCCCTTGCAGGGTTAATTTATCACAAAAGCAAATTCCATGCCACAAACCATAACTAACCAACTCACCACCATTCCATCAACAAACAGCCCCTATGTCTCTCACCATGATCTGTATCTTAGTACAGCTCCAGCATCTCTCACGATGCCTCACACCCAAATATTGCTCTGGGGCCTTAACCATGCCTCACCCCATCTTCAGCCCTCCTTGACCCTCGGGTTTCAGCTCTCCAGCTCAGAGAGCCAGTAGGCTCTCCTTCTGATGCCCTAAGCCTTCAAGCCCTTTCTGGCCTTCTTTGGCCAGTGCTCTCTGATTCAGGAAGGTCAGCAAGCTAGCTCCTGCACCGACTTCCTTGCCATTTCTCCCTCTTTCGAGGGAGGGCCAGCTTTCAGTTCTCTACAACTTTCCCCAGAGACCTCTTCCAGTCTCCTGACTCCCAGATAACCCTCACACCTGCCCTTTGTCCCTGTCCTGAGTGACCCTTCCTAGCTGCTCTCCCTCCACCCACCAGGACCCAAATACTCTCTTTCAAGCACATTTATGAGGCAGCTGATGAGTCACAGGTGCACTGTACAACCTTCCACTTAAAGGGGTAAGCCACCCAGTGACAGTGTCCTTTTTAACTAATAATGCAGGACAGCCCTACTGAAATGATATCCAATCTGGAGGTCTGCACTAGGACTTCCTGGTGCTCTGATAATAGAAATTGGAAATAGTGAGGAGTAAACTTGTGGACCAAGCTCCACATTGCTGCTGTACTCATCTCAAGTATGGAAGCTATCCGAACAGGCAGCCAAGGCTGCTTGACCCCTAATAAAATTAACTCTAATATGGCCAGAAGGTCTTTGCACACTAAATGATAATTTCTTACGCAGTCAAAAACTCACCTGGATAACCTCTGAGTGAATGTTGCCCTTTGACTGTCAAATGTGATGAATAGCCTGTGTGTGTTCCTGAACAATTTTGTTTTATCTAAATCGCACTGTCTGGCATGTGAAGCTTTGGAAAGAAAGCCACTTGGTGAACACACCAATTTATACAGAAGTTTGAGACTACCTTGAGCAGGAACTTTGGATGAGGTCTAAGGGTAACCACATCATTCTGAAATTCCATATGCAGGGGACCTGACTTGCAAACCTGAATCACTCCTGCCTACTGTAATGTCCACAGGAAAAGCAGTTTTCATTGAGGGGTGGTAAAGGGAGCTCAAAGATGGAACCCATCAACACTGTTAGTCCTATATTCAGGTCTATATTCAGGTCTATATTCAGCTCAAAGATGGAACACATCAACACTGCTAGTCCTATATTCAGGTCTAAGGACAGAGGCAGCACCCAAACTGGAGGGGGGCATAATACATGCATGAGTCCCTCAGGAATTTTGTTACTGTAGGATGTGAAGACAGTGAGGCTCTGGATAAGAGGACTTGCAGATATTTCTGCCAAATGAATCCTTATTGAGCTGATGAAGAGCCCAAATTGCCTTCAAGCAAGTTGCCCAGTGTTGTTGAAATTGGAGAGGTCAGTGATGAAAGGTGGTGCTGAGATATCCTGATGGAAAAAATCTCTTCTAATTTAGTTCTGTAAGTCACTTTGGTTGAAGGTTTCCTGTTCTGGAGTATAATGTTCTGAACCTCAGCTGAGCAGCTTCTTTCAGTATACTTCATTCAGCCAGCAGTCAGGCCATCAGGTGTAAAGATGTTGGGTCATTGTTCTAAGAGACTGTCAGGTGAAATGAGTAAGGTGACTGGGGTCTGTGTTGGTCGGATAAATCTGATACCAGAATTGCCTGACTCAAGCTGAGATGACCATGAAACACCCTACCTCCTTGCCTCAGGACCTTCAGAGGGTAAGGCCAGAAGGAACCACCAGATTATCTAGTCTGATTTCCCGTATACCACAGACCATCAACACCACCCAGCACCTGCACACTAAACCCAACAACCAAAACTACACAATATTACAGCTCACAGGAGACTGAATTATTATGTGACCCAAGTAGAGAACAGGAGGGACCAAGAAGCAACAGTACCTGAGGCCCTCCACAATGGAAGGGACATTATTAAGTGAGATATACCCAGATGATCCTGGCAAGCGACCTGCATCAGCACACTGCAGAGGAAGGCAAACACACACCAAGGTCACTGCCTATTTGACTTAGACAAAAATTCCTTCCCAACCCCATATATGGCAAACAGACTCTGAGCATGTGAGCAAGAGTCAGCCAGCCAAGCACCTGAGAGAAAGGATGCTCAGTACCACCTCAGAGCACTGGCCCTGTCCCATGTCCCATCTCTAGCCATGGCCATCTCTGATGCTTCAACAGAAAGATATTAAAAAAACTAGAGGGACGGAAATCCCTTCTGACCCCTGCAGGTGGCCGGCTGAAATCCTGAAGCATGAGCATTTAGGAACATAAGACACCCTATACACCCCTATATTCACACCTTACACACTACTGCAATATTTGTATAAAATATGCCTTGTGAGGTATATGAAAACTAACATGTTTGTTATTAATATAATTATAAAATGCAGGTGTTCATGTTATATTTGAAGTTGATTCCCTCTGTATGATGTTACTAGAACACAGTTTAAGACCAGGCAGCCAAGCCTAGGTAAAAAGTGATAGCCAAAGAAATGTGGGTTTACCTCAATTTACATATTAACTGCAAGCAAAGGTATCAAGCTAAACCAGCAGGGGTTATCCTCAGTCTGAACTTGAGAGATGGAGAATTCAAATGGCTCCTGCACCCCACAGGAGATTGAATTCCCAAGAGGCCTTTCTGACTTTAAACAAAGACATCTCCTTGGGAATATAAGATACAGACACTCCATCTTGATCCTTCACCTTAAGAAGACAAAGAAACCAAAGTGATTTAATCTCTGTGATGGGTCCTGGCCAGTAAAAAGCTGGAAAGGAGATAGGGGGTGGGGAGAGAAAGCATCTTGAACTAAGTATCTTGCTAGATTAAGTTTTACATTTTTAGATGCATGTTTTCATTTTAGCTTGTAATAATTTCTACCCTGTATCTCCTTTACTTGGTATTACTTAATCCAGGCTCTTTTGTTAATAAACTTGTTTTATTTTTACCATAAACTAATTCAGTGCTGTGTTTGAAGGAAAAAGGATATTTATTCCAGTTAAAATACACCACAATTTATTAATTTAAAACAGCTCAGCAAACTTAACATCTTCTGTGAATACACAGTGGTAGGGGCTATGCATTACAGAGAAACATCTCTGAGGAGCTAGAGTTCATTGACTGTTACCTGCAAGGCAAGGTCTGGGCAGGGAGAGCCTTGAGGAGTTTGCTGGTGAAGAAGGCAGACTGGTGTGGCAGAAAGCTGGTAGTCTGATCATCAGCAAAACTCACTCTTGCTGAATCAGAAAGAACACAGCAGCTCATAAGTCTGGGTATCCCCAAAAGCATGTTTCAAAGACATAAAACAGAAGTGAGGCCCAAGGCCACTGAGCCATGCCTCTTACCATCACAAGCAACCCTATAATACAATCACACTCATAAATTTGTCAAGCTCTCTCAGAACTAATTAAGTTGTTTGTCCTAACTGTCATGAGTATCTATGGAAAGGCACACGAGTCCTGGTGTCCAGAAAATGAGGAAGGCGCCGAACGGAAGCCTGGATATGTGTCCCCAATGCAGCAGGTATCTGAGTTACTGGTATGCTCTGGTGAAGAATGCACCACACACAGGTGTTCAACTTCCTGACAGTGTGGGGATGATCTTGAACCCTCTTGCCTGTAAAGGTAAGTGCAGTGCCCTAGTGCTGTCAGCCAGCACTTGACTTGCTGTTTCCTGAAGGTGTAGGAAAGCCTTCTCATGCTAGGCGGATTGCCCTGAACCTGAAATGTTTATGTGCAAGCAGACTTTCTAAGGAGACCACAGTCCCTGAATTTCCAGTTGATCCAGATAAGCTCTATCACTCACAAATGAAGAAACCTATTACCAGGGTTTTTGGAAGTAGATACATAGATTAGGGAAATCCCACTCCACACTGAAATTGCTCTGTTCACCCACTTTAACAAAGAGAGGAATTCTAGGGGGTCACAAACCTGGTCACAAACCCCAGTCTCAAAGACAAGCTCATTGGCTTCCTGGGAAGAAGCCCTGGCTATCATGCCACATACCAACTCATCAAATTACCAATGAATTCACAGACTCGAATGGGTCAGCTTCCAGGGTTTCATGACCTGCTTCCTTATTGGCTGGTGACCACACACAAAACTGCCTGCTTCTTTCCTGGCCTCATCTGACCAACAAGCCATTACCCCTTGCTACTCAGACCCTCTGACTCAGTCTTGCCACCCCACCCAATCCTTCCTTGCTGCCTCACACAACCCCACCAGCTGCCTCAGTGTACCTTTCCCTTAGATTGGATCTTTGGCTATCATATCTCTTGTGTAGAATAAATATAAAAATCAGAGAATTAAAGTTAGCTTAATTTTGGTTAAAGAAATATGTTGTGAATAAAAGACTTGAAAACAACAAGTTAAAGCCAGAAGGAATACAGTAGGAAGAATGCCTGGTTTAAAAAAAATAAATAAATAAAATAAGTTTCTAAAGAGAATGTCCCTGACCAATATGGGTGACTGCAAATGGTTTTAAATAAGACAGAGAATCTGTCTTAAAAGGAGTCAACATGGACCTTGGCACCATATACTAGTGTTATCAAAAGTTAGAGCCTATGTGAACCCAGGTGTGAAGGAAGAACTGTTGGTCAGCAAGGAGGAGGGGAAGAGATGAGGAAAGGCCATGGACAGAAAGGAGGTTGTACAGCAGAACCTCAGTTACAAACACCGTGGGAATAGCAGTTGTTTGTAACTCTGAACAAAACGTTATGGCTGTTCTTTCCAAAGCTTACAACTAAGCATTGTCTTAATACAGCTTTGAAACTTTACTATGCAGAAGAAACATGCTGCTTTTAACCATATTAACTTAAATGGACCAAGCACAGAAACAGTTTCCTTACCTTGGTCAAATCTTTTTAGTAGTTTACATTTAACAGTACTATAATGTATTTGCCTTTTTTTTGTTTGTTTGGGGGGGATGGGGGGAAGGGGGGAGTGGTCTCTGCTGCTGCCTGATTGGTTCCAAATGAAGTACTTGGTTGAATGGTCAGTTTGTAACTCTGAGGTTCTGCCGCAAATTTTATCTGGATTGAAACTGGAAATAAAGTGGAACTGTCTCAAATTGTTTTTTAGCTGAAGTCAGTAATTGGCAAGGACTTCACTTGCTTGTTAAAGAGTTTAAAAAGTACTCTCTTAAAAGGTTCATTGCTAATACTTGCCTGACCAAGCTAGAGCCAACCAATATGGGTCTAAGCACCTCAGGTGTAGTCTATTTATATAAGTATTTGATCAAATAATTACATGTTTTATTACTGTTTGGATCTAGTAAATTACTTATTATTTAGGCATGGTTAGAGCAATTGTATAAATATTATTCAGCCTTTAGATTTAATAAAGGAATTTATGGTTAAATTAGTGTCATGGTAATACACTGCATAAATAATAATTCCAACATCTTGCATGAACTCTGACTACTGATCTGGATCCCCCTTTATCCCACCTGACCCCAGACATTACAGTTCTCCATGTGGCATCTGCTAAGTAGATATACCGATGTCACCACTTTTGCATGGATCAAAGGTGAACTGTGGCATTCCGTGTGATGTAAGTGCATACTGCAAAGCATACAAGTATGAAAATCTCGCTGGTGTTTTTAGACAAGTGTGAAGTTTGACTGAGAAGGTCTGACACTGTTGCTGTGGAAATCAGGCCCCCCAGTGATGTGAAATCTAATATTGTTGCTCTGAACTGTACTTCGTTCTAGTTTCTGACATTGAAACCCAGTAACGTAAGATGTTTTAGAATTGTCTGCACCAAATTAGTCACCTGTTATGGTCGTTCTCCTTGAATTAGTCCATCAGCTTGATAGCGATGAAAACTGTTGGAGTTAGGGAAGAGGTCAAAAGGAAGGACTCAATACCGATAGCATGATGTTCCTACCATGAATCTGAGGTATTTTCTGTGAGCTGGATGTAAGGAGATGTGAAAATAGGCATCTGGCAGGTCAAAAGTTGCAAACCAGTCCACAGGATTTAGTAAACTGATTATAGAATCTCAGGTTACCATTCTGAATTTGAAACTGAGGATGAAGGTGGTGAGGTGATGATGAAGACGAGGGGGTTGGAGACTCATCCTCTGTGAAAAAAGTGGTAGTGGGAATAAAAAGGATAACCTCTGAACTCCAGCAGCACTTCCTCCGCTGCTGCCAGTTGAAAAAAAGAATCTACCTCCTGCTTCAACAGTTTCCTGTGAAGAGAGTTGTTGAAGAGGCATGTGGATTGAGAGGAAGTTGGTTGGAAGGGACTAAAACTGGAAGGATAGTCCTGGATTATGATCGAGGACCCACTGGTTCATGCTAATCACACCCCAACATTCTTGAAAATGAGAGATAGTTGCCATGGTAGAATAAAAAAGATCCTGTGACAGGCCAACTAAGTTTCCAGTGTTGGTGTCAAATGTGTTGCCTTTTCAAAGCTCCTGAAGAGCAGAGGGTTGCCTCTAGTGAAATATATACCTCTTCCTCAGTGGCTCAGAAGATCTTAGGTGGCTGACCATAAGACTGAGTGAAGGAGCACTGCTTGAAATACAGCTGATGTGTTTTCTACTTTCTTTTTTGGAGTTGGAAGGCAGCCCCAAGGAATGAAAAGTTGACCTGGAATCTTTCAGGACATAGTGTGTCTCATCAGTGCCACTGCTAAAGAGGTTATAACTCTGAAATGAGAGATCCTCAGTTATTTCTTGGGACTTCCTAGGGATTCCTGCAGACTGCAGCTAGGATAGTCTCCTTCTGGCAACTGCGTGCACTACCTTGTCAGATGTGTCCAGTGCAGCCTACAAAGATATTCTAGCAATCAATTGGCCCTCAGCCAGGAGGGCTTTCAATTCTTCCTGAGTACCTTATCCACAAAGTTAGTTTGTCCCCGTTGAAGAAATCATTGAGAGCAAAGCTTAGTTTGCAACCCTTATCTGCAAGCTTGCAGATAAGTAGACCTACCAGTCAAAAAGATCCAGTTTTTTTTAAATCCTCTTCTCTGGGAGTGGATTTCAGAGGACCTTGATGCTTTGTTCTCTCTTACGCTGTGTGCACAGAGAGAGCCAAGAGCAAGATGTTGGCAAAAAAATATTCAAACCCTTTTGCAAGGACTTATCTTTTGCCCACCCTCAGACGTGAAGTCAATGCAGATGTGTGGCAAATGTTTTCAACAGGTCCCAACAGACCATCGTTTATCAGCATGGTAATCTCCCTGGAGTTGCAGATTGAACTATGTCCAAGAATGTGTGTTTCTCTTGTATTGTCAAGGGGAATCTCTCTGTTTTTGCCATGTGTTTTATCAAGTCTTAGAAAACTGCAAATTCATCTGCAGCAGCTGGTGTAGGTGAGTTCACCACTTCCCCAAAGAAGAGATTACTGAAGCCAGGACTGGGTGCTCCTACCCTGAGAATGCTGTTCTTCTTGAATCTCTTTCTCTTGCCCCTGCAGCAGCCATGAATGAAACCGAGTTTCTCTGGAGACTGAACTGGTCTGTTCAGGGAAGGAGACCTAGGACTGGACACAACTGAGGATGCTGGTTTTCTGGAGTAGGGTTGAACATGCCACGGGGTCCAGTGTTGCCAAGGCACATATGGATACTGCTGTGGAAGGTGCCTTGGGGGATCTCAGATGTGGTAATCTCTGTATGGTCCTGATCTCTTTGTAACTCCCCTCATTCACTGTTCCCTGAAATCTCTCCCTGACTCCCACTGAGCTACCCCATGGGAAGATGGAGGACAAGTAGGGGATGATTCCATGATGAATTAAGGGGAAATGAAAAAAAGGAATGTCCCTCCTCTAGGGAAGAGTCAGTTGTATTAGTGTACCCTGACTGTACACGAGATAAATAATTCAGTAATGTGTATTACTTGTGTGCCAAGGAGGTCTGCACCAACATCGTGGGTACAAGGAGGTAATTTATATTGGGGTTGATGATGGTATCCATCACAAGTACATAGTAGATGAGGAGGTGCTGGATATAGAGTTACTGGTGCCACGATAGGACTGTGGGGGTCATGTGGTCCTTAGGCTTGCAAGGTACCACCTGAGCTGCCTTATACATTAGTATTGAAGTACTAGAATAGGTCTTCTCAGTCGTAAGACCCTTCGCTGACTGAGTCTGGGGCAAGTCATGGTGAATTCTGCCTCCTGCTAGGTGCTGAGGAAGGCAGCCTGCATACAGGCTAGTTTTTGGTGTCATGCTCCTTCCTGTCTCAGTGACATCTATACCAACGTACTAGTGGAGGAATGAGGCCTCTGAGGGGAAGTCACTCTGAGCAAAACCAGATTTCATGGGGGCGCTTGTTTTGTATGGCAACTTGAAAAGCAGCATTAAAAGTCAATGTCCGGGTTTGTCATCCACTCTATGGCTTCCAGTAACATGGAATGAATTAAAACTGTCCCTTGGGAGAAGGATCTTAAAGCAGCTCACTAGATGTTTTATGGTTTGGATGTCTTCTCCACATTTGTATATCAAACCATCCTTCATTTTCCATTAGCGTAGTAGACGACTGCAATGCCCATGTGATGTTCTAATGTTGTTTGCTGTGATCCATGTCATATCATGGTTTAACCAGATGGTTGGTCTGTAGGTTCAGTGACCAGATTCTTAATCCTGCTATTTTCCTCACAGCCTCCACATTGTTTTTTTGTTGACAGTTCTGAGGTTTTATGAGTTTTGGCTGCTAACCTGAATCGGACTTAAGGCAGCATTTCAAGGGCAGAAGTTGGCAAGTTTGTTTATGCACAGTCGTCTTCTCATACTATTGCTGAATTTCTTTGGAGGAATGTGGGTAAGATATGAATGAGGACAGGAAACCAGACTGTCTGGGTTGTCACAAGAGTGCTGAAGTCAATTCCCATAGCAGTGTCCAATTGCACATCAACAACTTTCATACATACATTACCTTGCTCATACTGGCATGCAATATTCAGCTGCCAAGAAGACTATCTGCAAGGTGAAAGTTTCTGCTCCCCAAGTGGTTCCACCTAGTTTATGGTTTATATTGTTCCTACCCTTTATCTTGGCAGTGGTCTCTGTCACATATTGGCAGTATGTGAGGATACAATCCAGAATCACTCCTAGATATCTTGGAATGCTGGGGTGCTGAATAAGGTGGACTGACTTTCAGGTTGACGTTTCTCTGAAGATCTCCATTTGAGGAGTTCTGCAACAACTTCTGCAGTAGGAGAGTTTCAGCATTGCTTCCCTCCCTGTCTAGATGTGCTTGGAGAAAACACACAACATCCTGGAATACCAAGAGTGCTCATTGGTATAGCAGAATCACATGAGGAACAGGTATTAAACCCTGGAAACTTAGCCTCTGCTATGATCCTAGGACCATGTAGGAGGTGGAGGGTAGAAGCTTTATTTGTTAGCCTAGATACACTACTTTAAAAAAAAAAAAAAAAAAATTATGCCAGCAAAAGGAACTCTAAACAAACTTCTAATTATATACTATATTAATTCTAACAAGTTAAGATAAATCACACAATGATTAAGAAAAGCAAACACTGCCAAGGATTTCGTCTTGCAGCAATGTCTAGAAAGAAGAAATGAAGGGCACGTAAGACCACTCCACCTTTTATGCCCTCTGATGGAAGGCATAAGGGCACTGGCATAGCCCTAACTGACACTGCTAGCCAAAAATAATCCCATTTTGTTCACACCAAGAGTGGAATCTGTGTGGACAATTATCCAGAGAAGAAGTTACGTTTAAGGATTTTTTTAAAAGTATTTTTCCATGTGTTCCAAAATATTTTGACTCAAGACACTGAATTGTTACATATTTATAAATAAAATGCTAATATATTTCCCCATGTCCTTAGGGATATTACAGACTTTCTGAAGAAGACTATGATGCTCAGGAGAGCGGAACTAAGTAAAATGCTCCAGAGTACAAGAACAGTCCACTAGACTAATAATATATACATGCTTTGCCTATGGAAAAGTGATTTATTACAAATCTAATTCATCCCCCAAAAGAAGATAATCATGCACACTCTAGAGTTGCTATCCATATGATAGATTTAAAATAAATTTTTGCTATATTGATTTCATAAGCCACAGGTCCTAAAGAAGTTAGCAGGAGTTCAAATATAATTGAAGATTTGTTGAGGAACTGCAGGAGCAATGCCGTAACTCACCTATCCTCAGCTGTAAAGCAAGTAGAAAGGTGCACGGTTTAAGCTGGTGCTGGATCATTAAAGTTGAGCAGTGTGTTAGGAAGCTGTTCAAAGCTTAAGTGAGATTTTTCAGATTCATGCATTTAAAACTTGAATTTCACGTTGTTGGTGAAAAGGGGAAAGCTAGAGGTTCAGTGTGATTTATGCCTGGATCAAAATGATAAACCCTTCCATGGTTGCCTTGGTTTAGTAAGTCATACATACAAAGATCCAGTTTGATAGAAACAAGAATCTTGGTAATCCTACCCAAAAAATGTTGCCTGCCCCCAGCTTAATGCAGGCGTTTCAATTCACACAGCAAAACCTACCTCACACCTATAGTTTTCAGAAGCTCCATAAAAGTGAATGTCATCTCATCCAGGTCAACTGCTGCAGAAAAGAGACAGATCCCCCACATTTCCTTTTTCTTTTCACTACCCACCTAGTGGAAGAAAGGAAGCAGTTTTAGCTTATTTTGAATTGTGACCTGAATATTATGTACAGAATGCCAGGAAACACCTAAAGCTATGACTTCTAGTTACTTGACAATTCAGGAAGTCCAAATATTTACATCTGCTAGATGAAAGTGCAAAGGCATTCCAATACTCATTCCTGCAATGCAAGCTTAGTTTTCCCTGTAAACTTCAACATAGCCTCAGAATGGGAATGATGATGTTTCTACAGAAAAATAAAGTGATGTGCTTCTGTTGTGCATAAACAATACATTTTTCATAACATTAACACTTTAAGTGCCTCAAGAATTACAGATGAAAGCTGTAATCTGCCCTAAGATCAGACTATAATCATTGTTTAAAACAAAAACAAAAAAAAGTCTTTAAAAAGGCTGATGCAAACTCATAAATCAAGGAAATATACAATTAGACTTGTGTGGAAAGAGGGTGCACAATGTGATTATGCAGCCAATTCTGCTTAGTAGTTGGACATTGTGACACCCTGTATCTGAAAACACCCCAAAAACCCCATCCTCATCAATTACAATATGTTCTGTACTAAGTATGCCTTGTTTGGTATTATTTTAAAAGTCTTGATCTGTTAAACATTAATATCATGTTGGACTGTATGTGCTACCATAATATGTGAAGTTATAAAAATATTGTTATAAATGCTACTAGAACACGTTGCAAGGTGGGAAACTCCCACAAACAGCCTTTCAGGCACAACAATGGAGTGACCAGACAGCATTAATGGCCATCTCTCACCCATTCAAGAATAAATTCCACTATAACAAGAATTGTTTACAGTGAAGACTACACTGTAGGAAGCATATTTGCATTGGGATTGCTTGACCAATGGGAAGCAGCCACCACATCACATGCATAGACTGTTCTAGAAAGCTGAAACAGACTATAAAAGGATCAGAGTGACATCATCAATCAACACTTGACTCCACACTCCCAACCAGATGAACACCTGAGTTGTCTGGCAGACAAAAGGACTTTGAAAGAGGAGTCGTCGTCCTAGGCAGGGAAGGCTGGCAGTGTAACGTAGGCATCATGGCAAAAGAGATTCTTAAGAAGAGACTTGAAATATAGAAAGGGTTTTTTTTTGAGGGGAGGAAGGAGAGGGAGAAGAAGAGTAGCCCTTAAACAAAGGGCAGCATAAAAAGAAATGCAAAGATGGCTGTCAATGAAGAGGTCCTAAATTTATTTCCTTTAATAAATCAAACACTGATTCCCAAGACGCTTTATTATTTCCTCCCTACATAGAGAAAACCCCTACTAAATTAGAGTACCAGAAAAAGTTACATGGCGTCCAAAACAGATGGTTTTGGAATGGAAACAAATAGCACATCTTCCTCCTTGTTGGTTCTTTCCCACAGTACCTAGATAGACTATCGTGAAGTGGTATCACTGTCAGAATTCTCCCCACAGTTTTATAGGCCATTAAGGCACTTAAATAGCAGACAAGAAACCTTGGGTATTTTGCTTCATGAGTTTCCAGAATGGTAAATCAAAAAAGAGAATGAGAAAGCAACTGGTAATTTGAACCTTAGTTTGGATAATTCTGAACATGTATTTAGCAGTTTAGAGTTAAGGAGAATAGCTTCAAGCAGAGCAAAACCATCAAAAAAATAAACCAAGAACAGAAATAAATTAAGATTTCATGACATCAAAGAAGATATGGAGGAAGTTGAAACCACAGGGAGAATGAGGAATTTCCTTCAAACAAGGTAGTACTATATTTGATCCAATATCAGTGAACAAGTTTCAGTAGACATTTTGCCATATACCTAAACTTAGATAAAGCCAGTAAACTACCCACAAATCTTTATACAATTACTTGTTTTGAGTCTAACTGTAACCAAGTTTTTATTAAAAATAAAAATCTATTTAGAAATGTGCATGCTTCCAGTTGTCTCAAGAAACACACAGATGAGAAGACAGTATATTAAAACTAGCACTGAAATCAAACTGGGGTATAATCTGCCATACTTTTAAAGTAATCTCATCAACATTTAAAGAAAGATTTGGAACTTGCTGGATCACAAAGCCCCGTCTAACTAAGTAATAAGCAAGTTATAGAACTATCTAGAAGCCTAGAAAGACAAGGTGTGTGAGATAATATCTTATTGGTCCAATGGATCAGAGAAGAAGGGAGGAGGTGCTTGTGGAGCTGTCCCAAGGACTGCTGCTGCGCTCTGGTTATAGCACTGCAATTGGAGAGGGGGGGGGGGGGCAGGAGGGGACAATGCCTTCTCAACTCCAGCCCTTTGAGGGGCACCAGAGCTCAGGGCACATGCCAAGCGGCTCCCAGCTCCTGCCCTATGGGGTTGCTGAAGGCTCTGGGTTGCAGTCCTACGGCTCTGGGCTTTAGCCCTGCAGAGGGCACTAGGCTTCCGCCGCAGACCATGTGGCTCCCCTGAAAAGGCCCGTGGACCCCCCAAAAGGACACTGATCCTCTCCCCGCCCCAGCTTGAGAACTCCTGTTCTAAGCCCAGGGACTGACCATTCAAGGTAAAGTGGCCCATTAACACACCCGTTGTCATAGGGAAAAAAGTGGTTAATGGATTACAAATTGTAACAGGACATAAATCCAGTGTCTTTATTAAGACCATAATTTTTAAGTGTCTAGCATATCTATGAATTTAAGCTCCCTGGAGAAGAAAGGAAATTGGATGGAATTACTGGTGGTGTGAGGAAGAGGAATAAGGAGGTAAAAATAATATATTTATTGATAAGATGGGAGTGGGTGGGGTTGGAAACTGTTAAGGGACTTGGCTTGCTGGAAGGTAGAAGCTGGAAAGTGAATATAAAATCTAAGATTCTCTATAAAAGGGATTCTCTATTTTTCAGTTTTCATATTAGACTTTATTAACAGCTGTTTCTCATTAGTTGAAATTTGAAAGATATTGATCATTGTTTCAAATGGATGATTCGTACTCAGTAATTACCAGTGTATGAATTTCTGTCTAAGGAAATTGTAGGAAAAACAGTGGAATGGACTGAAGATTAATTCTTCTGAAGAACTTTTCTCAAAGGATATGTTTTAAGTAGCTGGACTGAAGCAAGAATTGTTTCTAGAAGCACAGAAAATGGGTTCTCAAAAAAAAAAAAAAATCAGATGCCATTGAAATACACTAGTAGAGTGCAAATGCACAACAGACACGATGATTCTGCAAATAAGACATTCAATGCCATCAACAAACAAGGTCATTTAAGTTCCTGTTCCAAACCTTCCAGCAGCTAGCTGTTCAACATCTTCACTCAGGAAGAGTCTCTGCTCATCTTGATGCCAACAGGTCAGTTGAATTCAGAGTTTCATCAATCCTTACAAGACCTACACTGCTGTTTAGTCACTACAATTATTTTTAGTCCATTCAGACTGGTTTGGTTGCATTGGTCAAAACTTTATAGGTTAGGTCATGAAATTATATCTGACTTTCGATACTGATGTTAAGACCTCACTAATTAGACAGGAGACTTGATGAATGTGTTTTACCTGAAGTATTTTAGCTTTTCATTTCTAGCAGTCTTCAAACCTAGTAGGCAAGCCAGACAATTCATTGGCACCACGTATCTAGCTACTGAGATCCATAGTGATTGAATCTCCCCTCAGACACAAAGCATCTACAGACAATCTTCTCCTAGGGTGACTTTAGGGAGTAAAGGATGAGGAGATTTCTCTACCTCTATCAGAAGGTGGGTTTGTTGTAGATTTTGTCTACACTCAAAATTACTATAGTAATTACTGCTGTGACTGATGTCCACACTACTCTCCTTGGGTTGGTCGAGTGTGTCCTCACCAGGAGCACTTCCACCGACCTAAGAGGGGCAGTGCGGGGAGCTGAGACACCGAGCACCTCCCTCCTTCCTCCTTGCCAATTTCATGGCTTGGCTGAAAAAGCTGACTTTTGTTGACAAAACTCTCTGGTTTAAACCAGCCTCTAGTAACCTAAGGAAGTTTGTCCTTCTGTTTCACCATGGTTCTCTCCCATCATAAAAACAAATTCCCTGAATGGAGAGTGGGGCAGCTAGTCCTGAGGTGGACGTGCTGTACAATATCCTACATAATGTCTACAACTGTCCTTCTGCACCTCTAGCATCAAGATACTATACTTTTATTCTGAGAGTCATGAGGTGCTTCACTGGTGTGCGCATGTACACGCACCCCTCCCCCCCAAATAGTTGTATGTTTTCCTCATTATGCAATAGACTGATTACCCTCCACCTGGACTAGTATGTTGCTAGTATTCACCTCCATAGTTAAACTTAGGCTTTTACTCTGACAGGTTCTATTTAGAAGCTGAAGCTTATTTTAAGTTGATTTTCTTAACTTTAGCCCACTAATGATTGTGAAATCTACTCCTTGCAGAGTAATTCCCATTCCAAACTCTCATCCACTGTCAATGCCTCTGACTGGAGTCTCAGTGATTGTGCCTCTTAATGGTGTTATGTTACTGGTACAAAGCACAAGGAATTTATTACTAAGGCATAGGCAGCTGGTATTACCTAGAGCTCACTCACTTCAGATTTAAGATCAGTGTTGAGCATTAACTGTCAATATCACTTTTAGCCCTAACAATTAATACTTTTTTTTTTTTAAATAATCTTACAACATGGCTATCCTTCATTGAATGCTCCCCAATAGAAAAGTCATTGATAAGCAAATCAGTAAAATCCTTATAAAGTACTTTTGACTATGTAGTAAGAATTGTGCCTCCACAGTGTATATTGATTAGAAATTATTCTTTCAGTTCATGCCATCTTAATATGCTGCTCTCTCAAGACAAAAGTGTTTATTCATGTCAAAATGAAAAAACGGAGATTTTTTCTCTGATTACTTCATGCATTTGGGATTGCAAATTTGTGTCTCATTTCTTTTCTTTGGTTTATTTCTATTATGGAAGAAAAACTAATAGTTAAAACAAAAATCCTATATTATTCCTAAGTAAGTATTTAGGGACTGCCTCACCTCTCCCTTCAACAAGGGAATAAGAGTATATCAGGGATTATATTGCAGACTCACTAGTGCAAGAACTGCATCTTTCTGTGGGTTTGTACAGCGCCTAGAATAATAGGTCCCCCAATCAGGGCCTTTGGAAACTACTGAAACACTAAATTTGAGACTGAATTTAAAGATCTTTAATTATAGAACATCCTTTCATTGAAGAAAAAGGAGTTGGCAACACAAAGAAAGAGCAGCTGTAAGGAGCAAGGCGACAATTTGCTAATCCAAATTTTTTTGAACTTTTATACTGTGTCCTGCAACTTAATGGAGATTTTCTTAGGGCCGCCTCCTCCTCTCCCTTTCACAATTGCATAACATCCCTATGGCTGCTGCAGCAATTGCCTATATAACTAGCATTTAATATATTTCAATTTTTATCTCTATTTAGCACACGGAAATGAGAACCAGCATCATGTGACCAACCAACCCTCCAGATCACCGAGTTGTGAAATGATGCAAACACCAGTGATGACATAACAGTGAGAGACTATTAGGTTATGAAAATAAAGATGTTCACCCTGGCTTCCACCTGCCTTTTATACACCATCTGTCTTAAATTAAGCACATCAGGCAGGGACAGTTTATTATGAGTAGAACATTGAGTATTGTTGGAACTTTTGTCATGAGAATTAAAACAAGTAATCCAGACTACATCTTTGTTCTCAGATACTTGCAAAGCAGTAATGCTGAAAGACTTGAAAAACTTCCATCTGTAGGACTGATAGCCTACATGATTTTTTTTTTAAATGTGCAAGACACCAAGTTCATCATTGTGGTATAAAATCCTATTTAGTAAGAGAGCTGGTTAAACACACCAAAAAAGGCAAACTCATGAGTCCCCATCCCCCATTTTTCAATATTTGGATTCTTCCTACTACAGTCTGATGTGAGCATCTGAGGTGAAATTGGCCATGTCAGTGCTATTCTGAGCTCCTACTTCCTGGTCTGCGATAAGGCAGACACATCCTTCATAAGGCATTAATGAGAAAGCCTCAAGAATTCTGTTCGGCACCAGTATTTGAGCATTTCAGTACCACAGAGGAAATTAAAAGCAAACAAAGGGTTGGAAAGCTTGATTTATGGGGAAGGATTCAAGTTTAGCTTAGCTATACAATTAGGTGTGATAAGAGTACAAGGAAGATTACAAAGCAAAGTAGGTCCTATACTACTACTTTGACATATAAACGCTGCCTTACATTTTCCAGGAAAGGGTTGGTTTTGTATTTTGTTATTAACAACCTCTCCCCTCTGCACCCCAGCACACAAAAAAAAAAAAAAATCTAATATTTTCCTTTACTGCTGGAGGGCCTTGGCAAGATCTTCTAAGGACCTGAATAGCAGGGTCACAAGCAAGGCAGGGAACAGTTTTAAACTAGATATGACTTGAATCAGGAATAAAGATTACTGCTATAAAAAAGGTTTTGAGTATCTGTCTCCATGACCCATCTACATCTACTACTATATGCAAAAAGCATGGACACATATGCCATACATCTCTGCTGAACTGATGTGAAAAAAAAAAAGAAACCCCAACAATTTTAAAAGGTCAGAATTAACTATTTGGTCCACACTGAGATGGATAGGTGTTTACATCAGATCTATTGGCTCACCCACTGTACAGACTCTGGAACAGTACTGTGCTGATTGACAACTGGAAGATTTTATAACCAGAAACTTAGTTTTTTAGAAGCTGGTCTTCTACAAAGTCTGGATGGCATATCGAAAGACTAGATCTTCCCTACTTAATTAGATGGGATGAGGACAAAAAACTTGTCTTTTCCATTTGATATTGGTGGTTCTTAAGTGTGGACAGAGGAACTGCTTAAGACTTCAAGCCTAGGGGAAAAAAAGTCTCAGACTTTGCTGGGAGAGGGATTTTTATTTTGAGTTGCTAAATGTTAACCAAATAAAGCAGTTTTATTTTCAATTAGGTCAGGATTTGTAAAGTTTGAGAACATTGGTCACATACTCCAGCAAGGCCCAGGAGCATCACCTTGTGAGAAGCCCATCCAGTTTCTGAATTCCCCACTACTGTGAAGGGAAAGGTTCTAGCATTCCTACCAGGATGCCGTCCCTGGACCTTCGATAGCAGCTCCTAGAAAAGAAAAGCTACTGACATGTACATGAAATTTAGAAAGCCCACTTCCTCTCTCCCCACCCACCTAGACTAGAAGCATTCTCTGCTACTCCACTGCTATATCTGAAGCCATTCATCAAAAAAGTTTTTCGACATCCACCTCCATTCACAGATGTCTGTGATTGCAGTTTTAAGATCTAGACTCAATAATTTACTAAAACTACATGCTACTCTCTGGAAAAATGGATTTACCAGATCTCCAGTGGCAAATAGCATTCCTTCTGGCCCTGGTGATTTAAGAAAGAACACTAAATCAGTACCTTGGATCAGCAGTATTAAATTCTCAGCTCTGAGAGCCAATGATTTTTAACACCTACTTATAAAAGCCAGAAGACAGGAGCTTTGAATGAAAGTGCCTCCTCAGCCATGATTAGATACAGTACCAACATTAACTTGTAATGAAATTTGAAAGGCTGTATTTTATCAAAAAAGGTACTTTCCTTTGTTAGTACTATTCCTACTGTTTTTGTCTTTAAATCAGGACTACTCTTACTGTTTTTATCCCCTGACTAGGTCCTCATACACTATGGTTGAGAAAAAAAGTCACACAAGACAAAAGCCATATAAAATTGACTCAATATTATATGAAGTAACTGGCAGTCTGGAGAGTTGTCTGGTCACATTGTTAGTTAAACCAGTACTTTTACAGTGAATGTGAAATCCGTTTTTTTGAAATCAGTACATTTATTGGACTATATAGAACAAAGGTTAGGTTATGCAAATTAATTTATACAGATATGTATACAGCAACCTTCATACTTTTTGATCTTGTTATAAACCTGCATCAGAATGATAACACTGAAGCATATCATTTTCAAATAATTTGCAATAGTTACCAATTTCCTTCTTGGTGGGCTAAGGCAACATGTCAAGCTAAGCACAGCTACAGAGTTCAATATTTGGAATCAAATATCAATGTGAGCATTAACTACACCAAGTACTCACTAGACTTCCATCAGCAGATGACACTTTTTCATAGGTCTTCCAAGCATTTGCTCTTATATGGTCTGATACTCTTAGAGTATCACAAAGTGCAACAAAGTCAGTTTCTCCAAACTCAACCCTAGGAGAGAGGGTGAAAAAGACAGTTAGTCTGATCTATATGTAACTGGTAAGTTTAAAATGAAAATGTATCTCTGACTTGGTTACACTATACGTCACCTTCTTATGAGAGCCTCTGACCTGGTTAACCTGGCAGGCTACCAACAACGACGATGGATTTTGTCGGCACCTTCCTTCTGGCCATACAATGGCATGTCCACTTCAAACATATTGTATTTGTCAATGTACTGATACCTCTTTTCAGAGCAACAGGCCATTAGTGGAATTTTCCCATTTAGGTGATAAACTACCAGAGGAGGTACATTGACGCATTTATTGTAGACAGTTTTTAAGATGACCTACTGAGTGGGTAACTGCCAAGTAACCAAACACATTCTCACCTGGATTGCACACAGGCAAAGAGGCTGTGGACCAGACACATGAGATTTAACTAAGTACATCATGGCAAAACAAAAGTTTTCATTACGGTGCAGTGTTACAGACCCCATACATGAATTGGTTCAGCGGCACTTTTGACAAGAATTAAACAAGTGGCATTTCCTCTTTTAATAACAGTTTTTAACAATACAATTCAACTACTGCTAATCCTTGATTAAACGTGACTTTTTAATTTTAAAGTTATTGGATAGCATTATGTGTATACAGTATGCCAAACTGACTTATGCCATATTGTACCCATTGCTACTCCTAGTAGATGTAGCTACTTTGGAGTTACTGATTAGAAGACAGACTTTTTTTCAGGTTACTAAAGATGACACAGTTACATTCACTAGCTCATAGCTGAGGGTCGCACTTTCACCTGGTATGCCATTTACAATATGCTCCTTTTAGACATATATTTCAATATATCACTGACACCATCTGCTCATAGAATCTTAGAATTTTAAGGTTGGAAGGGACCTCAGGAGGTCATCTAGCTCAACCCCCTGCTCAAAGCAGGGCCAACCCCAACTAAATCATCCCAGCCAGGGTTGTGTCAAGCCGGGCCTTAAAGACCTCCAAGGATGGAGATTCCACCACCTCCCTCAGTAACCCATTCCAGTGCTTCACCACCCTCCTAGTGAAAAAGCTTTTCCAAATATCCAACATAGACCTCCCCTCCCCCACTGCAACTTGAGACCATTGCTCCTTGTTCTGTCATCTGCCACTACTGAGAACAGCCTACCTCCCGCCTACCTGGAACCCCCACTTTAGGTAGTTGAAGGCCGCTATCAAAATCCCCCCGCCCCCCATTCTTCTCTTCTGCAGGCTAACCAAGCCTAGTTCCCTCAACCTCTCCTCATAAGTCATGTGCCCCAGCCCCCTAATCATTTTCATTGCCCTCCGCTGAATTCTCCAATTTGTCCACATCCCTCCTGTAATGGGGGGCCCAAAGCTGGACACAATACTGCAAGTATGGCCTCACCAATCCCGAATAGAGAGGAATAATCACTTCCCTTGAGCTGCTGGCAATGCTCCGACTAATGCAGCCCAATACGACGTTAACCTTCTTGGCAATAAAGGGACGCTGTTGACTCATATCCAGCTTCTTGTCAACCCTCATGTAGGTTTAGGCAATAAACTCAATACAATCCACGTTTAGGTTTTTCCCAAATTCTGTATACTGTCATCTAGGGATGAGATTATATTGCTTTGAAGATGATACCAGTGCACCAAAGGGTGTCCTTGCACCAGGGTGCTGCTGAAGGCTTCAGAACACAATTACCACAGAGTTAGAGATACCATTTGGAGGTTTATGCCAAAGTCTGTTCTCAGCTTCCTTCACATGGTACAAATACCGGAGATTGAGAGTTTGCATTTAATTGGCCAGGTGCCTCCCCAAACCAATTGTCAAGACATTAAGTCTGCTGCAGAGGAGGAAAAATGCTGTCAGCTACATAGTGTTACGAGCCAGTTTGGCCTCATTCTCCTTTAAGGATTTTGTATTATTGCTGAGTACCCGTAAAGACATGTTCCTTTCTTGGTACAACATTGTGGGACTTTTGATGTTATGGGCATTTATTAGCTTTTTATTTGATAGTTCAATACATTAAACTATCCTTAAACAAAACAAATTAACAAGACTTCATTACAGCACAGACATATACTCCCCCCCTTGTTAGAGTGATACTCTTGATGATTATCCCAACACTATGTTACTTCAGCTAGAACTTGATTTTGTATTTTCATTGTTTGATTATGAGACCCAAACAATATATATATTACATTATAAAACATTGTAGCTGTAATATAGCTATTAATATTGTAGAATTCTACAACATTATTGTGGTTTTCTCACTCAAGTTCTGAATTTCAATTTAGGTTTTGCCAAACAACTGGCCACATTGCCACACACTCCAAATAAAAATTACACACACACACAAATTTGTTATAATTAAATTGTTCATTGACAAACACACCTATATTTATGACGGACTTTTGCAAAGACTGAACCACCATTGGTGTCTTAGAGAGACATATCCATGGGGGTTAAACTCTAATTATAATATGGAAGTAGTGTGGTACCACAAAGAAAAATGTTTTACTATTAATATTTTTATCACTCACTCCCTTGTGTACAAAAATATCATTGTTGCAACAAAAACTTCCCAAAAGTATGAAAAATTACAATCTAGTCATGTGACAGAAAACACGTAACTTACAAGTAAGCAATTTTAACATACCAACAAACTACACCACCAATGGATTAAACATTGTTGTTCAGAGTAGGTTCAGGAAACCTAAGGGTTGAAATTATTAATTGTCCTGGTTTTACACCTTGGTTTGCTTATAAAAGAAGTTTAATGGTTTAGTTATGAGCCCAGGATGTTTTTCTTGTGTCTTTTGACCCTAAAGACAAACACAAGTGGGTTAAAGAGAAAAATATTAACACATGCTTTATATATTTAGGGAAACGTAAAGGGAAAACTGCAAGAGATAAGTATTTGATCTTAAGACCTGCAACAATAATTGTTATTTATAAATGTATATTTATAAAATATTATTAGTTTATGCCCAAATACATTTTAGTCTTGAAGGTGCCACAGGACTCTCACTGTTTTCCTAAAAAACAAACAGACTAACATGGCTACCCCTCTGGAATTCATCAACAATAATTATGGTTCATGTTGTGTGTGGGTAGCAAGGCTGCTACACTTTGTTTTGATAATTCCTGTGTAAGGCAGAAAGGTTATACATTGCTGGCTTCCTTTACCATGTTGGGTATGTTCAAAGTACACAGGCCTTAAGCCTTAGGTTAACTTGCTGAAGCTAATGTCTTACAGTTTATAGGCCTGTAGGTTCCTTGCATTACTGCAGAATATAATGGAAAGCAGTGACTATAATAATGGCAAGCTAACCCTAAGCTAACACAAAGCATAAAATATTAGATACAAGACATCACTAGATAGAATGCCCATTCTGCTGAGCAGCCTGCAAAAAAGCTGAAAAGTTACCATATGCATCCAGAAGATATTTAATCGTTTTAATGTATCACAATACCTACATGACTCAAACCTGGAAGTCACTTATATCCCCAAGAGCCCAGGAATGGACTGTAGGAATGTCAGTCTAAAACTAGTGATCAAGATTGGAATAGCCCTAACAAGAAGTAAGATTTAAGGCTCAGGAACTGATCTCACATTAGAACTTCAAATCAAAACTAATACAATCCTGGAATTCTAGATACCTGTATGTCAGCTACCTATAGCAGAGAAAAAAGCAACTTTCCAGGCCCAAACACATAAAACCTTTTGTCTTTTTAAAACGACTATACTCCTCCCCCTACAATACAAATGAAAGGCAAGCCCACTGGAGCTGTCCTTGGGAACCGTGGGGGCCAAAGCACAGGAAGTGACCAGGAACCCAAGTAGGACCCAGTCTTATATTCTGGGTTTGCCCTGCCTGAATCTCTTAACTGCTAACAGGCCAACACTCAGGTTACATCAGCGTGAATAGCTTAACGCTTTATCAGGGCCGGTGCCTCCAGTCAGAGCCAGGGCTTCGCCGTTACCTTTCACTAAGGTGAGGTGGGTGTTCAGCTGGCCAGAGCTGACACCTGCAGCATCAGCGAGCCTGAGGTAACCGCCCACCTGGAGGACACTGTCCGTTTGACGGCTGCAGCAGACACCGGCGCACTGTTTATACAGCCGGGGCGACCTCCGCCCACGCGAGCGCCGGGACCCTACGGCCCCGTCGTCAGCAGCGCTGAGCACCGCGTCAGCCGTCACCGCCGCGGGAGCCGGGCCTCTGCTCGAGGCCCGGGACACGGCGAGCTCCGCTCCGCTCCCCTCCGTCGGGGCAGAGGCAGGGCCGGCGCGGCTCTCACTCATCCCCGGGGAGGCTCACCAAGCGGCCAGCACTTCCACGTCTGTCCCAACAAAGCTGCCCTCATCCCGCAGCCACCGCCTCACCCGGGACCTGCCCGGAGCAGCGGGAAGAGGGGGCTGGAGAAGCGGCGGAGGAGGCGGCAGGCAGGGAGAGTGAAGCTGCGGCTCTCACCTGGCGGCAGCAGCAGGCGGAGGCGGTGAGGTACCGCCAGTGCCGCGGTCCGGGCTGACTCGTTGGCCCTTGGCGGCGGCTCCCCCCTTGCGGGGGGGCTTGGGCGGCATGTCGGGCGCCCGGAGCCGGAACTGTTGGGTCCGAAGTTTAACTGTCCGCCGGGGCGGAGGGGAGGGGAGGAAGGGAAACGGACAAACCGGCTCCCAACCGCGTCCGCTCAAACCGCGGGAAAACACGTCACGTCCGCCCCGCCCTCAGGGCGGAGCATACGCGTCACTTCCCAGCACAGCGCTCTCAGATAGAGCGCATCGAAAAGGGGCGGGACCTGCCCACCAAAACGAGGCTGAAAAAACTCGGAAGGGGCGTGCGGAGTCTTGGCAACAGAGGCTGGCAAACTAGCCAATGAGCTCACCCGCTTCTCCTAGCCAGTAGTGGAGCTGTTGCCTCTGGTCTGGATGGTGGGCTGGCTGGGTGGGTGGGCGTCCTAGTGTGGAGCAGCTGCCTGCCTAAGCCTGAGCTTTCCCGCTAACTCTGGTCTGGGTCTCTCCCTGACTGTCGCCTTAAGGATGATCTGTATGGGAAATTCATGGGCTGGGGCTCTCCTGGCGGCTGCCGCCCCCAGAGGCCCAACAGCTGTTGCTCCTTTTGGTCAATAAGTTTTCCTACCAGTTTGGTGCATTAGACATTCAGATCCTCTCGTCTGTCTTCGGGGAGACTGCTGGAGAAATGAGACAGAAAGCTGAGTGGTAGCAGGGGAAGGGACTGGAGTCACCTGCACCGCTGAAGATGTTTGGGTTTCACGTGGGTTTTTTCACATCATTTACCTCCACTGATTACAAAGTGACAGCTTTGTTAAAAGTTGGACGTGATTGGCTTCTCAAAGAAGGAATGACTGGTCACAATACACTCTGCTAAGAGCCTAAGAAGTCCTCCAGCAGACCCAAAGCAGACCAATCTTTATAGTCATGTTATTTCTAAAGTAAACAACAGGCATGGAGGAAAACAAAAACAAATTTTTAAAAATTGTTCCAGTTTTATATATTATAAAGCATCCAATAAGACACCTAAGTAAAGTGCCTTTGTGAATTCCCCCTTGATGTTTTTTCAGTGTGAGCAATGCCTTCTATTGACTGCAAATCTAGAATAAAACACATAGGCCTCTGTTCACCTGCTCCTATGGCTTCTTTGTACTACTGTGGTGGCACAGAGACCACTATCTCAGAACTAGAAGATCTGACCATTGGATGAATCCCTAGCAGAGAGGAATCCTCGATATAATGCCACCAGGGTAGGAGGTGAGACCATAGAATATTAGGGTTGGACAGGACCTCAGGATGTCATCTAGTCCAAACCCCTGCTCAAAGCCATAAAAACTACTTATGGCTAAGATGTTCCTTCACTGGAGACCTTTCCCTAAAAATTAATGGAGTAACAGCAGAAGCAGGCTCTTTTCCTCCAGAATGGCTGGTCCACAGAGAGAGATGAGCACTTTGCAAGTGTATTTCACAGCTATTTTCTAGACAGTCAAGGAATGTTGAGATACAGGAGTCCTGAGTTCTGTTCCAGGTGAGAAAAATTGCAGTTCGCATGTGCTCAGAGACTTTATTCTATTTGTATTAAACAGGCAGGCTCCAGAATTTTTGCTGCCAAACTTTAACAAGTCTCTACTGAGCATCTGCAAACTGCAATTTTTGAGGTTTAAATCTGACCAAATTTGGGTAAATTTTCATGGGGACACATCAGGCATTGGAGAAACCCCCAGTGCTAAATTTCGAATTCCTGCTCCAAAGCATAGAAATACCAGTGTTTCTCAGTGAAATGGTTATAAGAATTTTTTAATATGGATAAAACAAGGTATTACCTAATTCTGGGAAATGGCTCGGCCATTTTTGCTGAAATGTTCCAAACAATTCAGAAAAATTTCAACCTGAACAGTTTAAGTTTAGTGAAGTTACCAGCAAGTGAAAATGGGGTCTTATGATGGAAATGCTTAGGCAATCATAACTGTAGGTGGCACTACCAGCTTCATCTAGAATGTGTCCAAAACAACTTATTCAGAATTAAACAAAGAATATTAATTAACTGTACATAAAGGGCTAGTTTCTGAAGACTATCCAAGCAGCATAAGGTAGTAGTCTGGAGGGTATGAATGTGTGCAAAGGTTGAGTTTAACCTATTCTTGTGCTGTCTCTGTTGGTGGGGCTGCTGTGTGCTGGTCAGGAGCCACATTATAACTTAGGTGTTAGAGGTCTGTGTTGTAGATCTAAAGATTCCAGTCCTTCTGAAGACCCATATGGGAGGTGGGTACAGTACCACATGAGGGAATTTCTGTGTTTTTGGGCTTTTTTTTTTCAGTTTATTAAAAGATCTAAGAAATTATACACACACAAAAATACATTAAAATAATGTTAAGGTTGCACCTTGTATCCCATCCATTGCTAAGGCAGGGCTCCTGTTGAGAACAGTAGTACGTGAACACATAATTACAGACTGTATCATAAGGCATATGCACAAGGAGGCCAAATCAAGGTCGCATGGCAACTTTAATTTTAGTATTTCCTAAATTGAATGCTTGACTTTGCAACTTTAACATTCTTTTAATGGAAGTTTTTTATGACATACAGATATATATTACGTGAAAAATAATTAAGTGGTACACTTCTGCAATTTAGTCACCAGATTTAAACATGAAGAAAGAAGGATAAATGGTCTTGTGGCTAAAACACTGCATTGGGTCTCATATAGCTGGATTAAATTCCTGGCTCTGTCACAGACTTCCTGTGTGACACAGAAAGTCACTTAATTTCTCTGTGCCTCAGTTCCCTATCTGTAAAATGGAGATATTTTCTTTCTCCCATCCATTTTCTGTCTGTCTAATTTAGATTGTAAACTCTTTTAGCATGGACTCTTTTAGCATGTTTGTACTCCACATAGCACAATGAGGATCCAGTCTTAGTTGGGAACTCCAGGTGCTACCATAATACAGCCAAATAATAAGAGTTGAAATTGGTGGGTTGAAGAACACACTGAGTTTTTAAGTGAATACTCTTTGAATGGCTTCTTAAAATAACTGAATAGATTCATAGATTCTGAGGCCCAAAGGGACTACTGTGTTCATCTAGTCTGAGCTCTGGTCAGTCCATACAACTTCCCCAAATAATTCCCAAGGCATATCTTTTAGAAAACCATGCAATCTTGATGTAAAAATAGTTAGTGCTGGAGACTCCATTACGACACTGGTAAATTGTGCCAGTGGTTAATTACTCTCACTGTTAAAAATTTACATGTGATTTCCAGTTTGAATTTGTCTAGCTTCAACTTTCAGACATTGGAATGTGTTATGCCTTATCTGCTAGATTGAAGAGCCCATTATTAAATATTTGTTCCCCATGTAGTTACTTATAAACTGTAATCAAGTCACCCCTTAACCTTCTTTTTGTTAAGCTAAATAGATTGAGCTTTTTGAATTTATCGCTATAAGGCATGTTTTATAATCCTTTAGTTGTTCTCCTGGCTCTTGTCTGAACCTTCTCCAATTTATCAACATCATTGAATTGTGGGCACCAAAATATTCCAGCAGTGGTCATACCAGTGTTGTGACACGCTGTACCTCAAAGTCGCACCTCGGAACTCCTATATTCACCATTGTGATATAATTATGATATGTTTTGTACAAAGTATGCTTTGTGAGGTATCATTTTAAAAGTCTTGATCTGCTGAACGTTAATATCCTGTTGAATTGTATGTGCTCTAGTTATATGTGAAGTTATTAATATTGCAATATGTGTTATTGAAATATGTTGGCAGGTTGGGAGGTGCCCACCACCAAACTTTCAATTGTACCAAAGGACCAACCAGACATGTGTTAGTGTGTTAAAGGGAATCCACTCTCGCAACAGCCATCTCAGAGAGCATGTAAGGCAATGGAGATTGCCTGACCAATGGGGGCTGCCTAACCCCCATGTCACGATGAGGACCTTTCTAGCAAGCTGGAAGAAGGTATAAAAAGAGAGAGAGTGACATCATTACTTGGCCTCTCTCCCACCCTATCTCAACACCTGGAAGAACATCTGGAAGACAAAGACTTTGAACTGGGGAAGGGTGGTCCCAAGCTGGGAGGTAGACCCAGCCTCTGTATTGAGGAACTGCAACCTGTTTGTATCATCTGGTCAGGGTGAGAAAAATTGTTTGATTCAACTCCTGCTTAGGCTAAAAGTTTAGGATTTAGAATGCGTGTTTACGTTTTATTTTCTTAAGGTAACTATCCCTAACCTTTATGCCTACTACTTATACTCACTTAAAATCTATCTTTCAGTAGTTAAATAAATCTGTTTTATATTTTACCTAAAACATTGTGTTTTGGTTGAAGTGTTTGGGAAATCTCAGCTCAGGTTAACAAGGACCGTTAGCACGTCCACTACCCTTTTATCAGAGTGGCAAACTAGGTAATGGGCTTACAATGGCCAGGCTTATGACCAGTGGAAGATGGTACAATTCTCAGGTGCAAGGCTGGGGGAATTGGTTGGAGCCTCTCTATTGATGGTTCATGAGTGACTGGAAAATCATTCATCTAACTCAGTTGGGTGTATCCCTGCCTGTGGATGACTGTGTAAGTGTAGTGCCTGTGACATCAGCATCACTGTGTCAAAGGCAGCCTAGATTGGTGCATTTGGAGGACTCACCAGTCCCACAGTCCAGGTTGCACACAGGGACCCTGTCACAAGTGCCAAATACAGAGAGAAAATAACCTCTTTACTCCTACTTGAGATTCCCATTTATGCATCCTAAGATCACAATTAGCTCTTTTGGCCAGAGCATCACACTGGGAGCTCATTTTCAGCTGATTACCCACCACCACCACCCAAATCTTTTTCAGAGTCACTGCTTCCCACAGTAGAGTCCCCCAACCTATAAGTATTTAATACATTCATTATTCCTAGATGTATATGTAGCCCCTCCAGTCTACTAGCCCAGCATGAGGGTGTTCAAGATACGGAATGTCAGTCTTGTGACTTTTTACACAGCTTTAGGAAACTGGACCTGAGACTCCTCTATGTGCTCTGCGTTGTGTATCAGTGTGTATTCACCTCAGACAAGACCCAGATCAATCACTAGGAACAAGGTTTTATTCTGCAAGGAAACACAGAACAGGATTACAGTCCATCGGTCTCCTCTCTGCTTGTCTGCCACATACTCCTAGCCTCATTCAGTGCTGAAACTCCCTGCTGGGGAGGCCAGGAAGTTGTTCCAACATGCTGCAGTTTGTAGTCCACAACTTGTAGTTCCTGCTGTTGAAGCACACTGGCTCTTGGGCTACTTATACATTGTCATATTAAAATCCATATAGTTGCTTGCACCCAGTTTACCATGTGATCCAGATTGCTCTGAATCAGAAAGCTGTCCTCTTCACTGTTTACCACTCCACCGATTTTTGGATCATCTACAAACTGTATCAATGATAATTTTATGTTTCTTCCACATCATAAATAAAAACGTTAAACAGCATCGGGCCAAGAAACAACACCTGCGGGACCCCATTGGAGACACACCCACTCAGTGACGGTTCCCTGTTAACAGCTACATTGTGAGACCTATCTGTTAGCCAGGTTTTAATCTATTTAATGTGTGCCATGTTAATTTTATATCATGCTTGTTTTTTAATCAAAATGTCATGCAGTACCAAGTCAAATGCCTTAGAGAAGTCTAAGTATGTTATGTCAACACTATTACCGTTATCAACCAAATTTGTAATGTCAAAAAAAATCAGGTTAGTTTGACAGGGCTATTTTCCATAAATACATGTTGCCTTGCATTAATTATATTACCCTCTCTTTAATTCTTTATCAATAGAGTCCTGTATCAGCCACTCCATTATCTTGTCCAGGATTAGGGATCAGATGTCCCAGTTTTACAGGGACAGTCCTGATATTCGCAGATTTGTCTTATATAGGTGCCTATTACTCCCCACCACCTGTCCTGATTTTTCACGCTTGCTATCTGGTCACCCTATCCAGGATCAATGTCAGTCTGGCAGGTGTCTCATTACCCAGTCATCCCGTTTACTCTCTTTAAAAATTGGCACAACATTACCTTTCTTCCAGTCTTCTGGAGCTTCCCCAGTGTTCCAAGACTTACTGAAAATCAACCTTACCTGTCCAGTGAGCTCAACACCCAGATCTTTTAAAACTCTTGGATGCAAGTTAATTGGACCTGCTGATTTAAAGATATCTAACTTTAGTAGCTGCAGTTTAACATCCTCCAGAGATATGAGTGCAATGGACAGAGTGATATCGTCAATATCATATGATGAGACCATATAATTTGTTTTTTCCCCCAAACAGAAATATTAATTGAACTCTTCTGCCTTTTTTGCATTATTATTGATAATTCTACCATGTCCATCTACTATTGGACCTATACCATTGTCAGGATTCCTTTTGTTCCTAATTTTTTTTAAAACTCCTTATCATCCTTAACTGTGCTGGCCATAGAGTTTTCTTTGTGTTCCTTTGCTTCCCTTATCAATTTTCTACAATTCCTAGTTTCTGATTTATATTTATTGCTATCAACTTCCCTTTTCTTCCATTTGTTACACTATTTATTATTTTCTATATAGCAGCTTTCACTTCCCTCCTAAACAAGGTCAGTTTTTTAAAACACTACAGTCTTCTGTCTTGACTGTGGGATGGTAGATTTTTAGGCATCTGGTAAGATGTTCTTAAATGATTACTAATTATCTTTAACATTTTTCTTATTAAATTCTTTTTACCAGCTGATTTGGCTCGTAATTGTTTTCAGCTTTGTAAAATTGGCCCTGTCATGCTGAGTAGATTGAGGGGGGCATTTAACATATGGGTTAACATCAATATGTCAAAATCATATTAATTCATGTGAGATATGCCATGTCACTGTTAGGTTGTAACAATTAAAGGTTGTAATAGGCTAAGTAAGATGATAATACTTAGGTTCATGTGTAATATTTGAAATGGAAGTTATAGATATATTTGAGATATCTGTATTTCAAATTGTGCTGCCTGGGCAACACCCCAGATAGTATGGCTGCAAGACAATAGCCTGCTTAATGGCCCATTAAGACACTCATGGATGCAAGGGGCCCAGGAAGAAGCTAAAGGCATACCTGAAGAGTTACCAGGATTGGCCCCTGTGACTCTGGACTCCATTTTTTGTTCTTGTAACATTCCACAAGACAGCATGGCCAAGGCCAGGGGGGTATATAAGGCCAAGCCACAGAATCCATTTTGTCTTTGTTCCTGTTCAGCTACAGACACATACCTACCTCTGGATCAATTTATTTTGCAACTGAACCGAAGGATTTAGACCCATCCAGATATTGGATGTGGATATTGGATATTGGATGTGTACCAGAGGAACTCCACAATTCTCCCAGAGATGTGATGTATATGGACTTTCAATCATTTGTATGTATCTGATTTGCTTTGACCCTTTAACATTTTTCTTATGGTTTCTTTCTTTCTTTTTACAATAAACCTTTAGTTTTAGTTACTAAAGGATTGGCTGGTATTTTAGGTAAGATCCAAACTTATATTGAACTGGTTCTGTGGCTGACCCCTTGGAGTCACAGGGAACCTATTTAGTAAAGAGCATAGAGTTTAAATAACTGGTCTCTTTACTGGACCTAGTGCTGATCTGGGAGCCAGAAACTGAAATGCAGTAAAGGGGGCTGTGTGTATTTGTATGCTGGCTTCTGTGGGGATTCAGAAGCACAGTTTGTGGCTGGTTGGGAAGTCTGGCTTCAGTGCCACCCACCAGTGCTGAAAGAATCTGCTCCCTTTTTACAGCCTGCCCTGACCTGGGCATTTTCAGGTGGCTACCCTGGGCACGGGATGGGTCACAGGCCCTATTAAAGCACCTAGTATATGTATGTTACTGGTCTGGACTTTATTCTCTCCTTTAGTTTCTCATACCATAGGACTTAGCCAAACCACCTACTATGTCCATTTATAAACTGTTTTAGTTCATATCTGAGAAACCAAAGCGGGTCTTTTTTAAAAGCTTCCCTTTGTCATCAATAAACTGAGGGCTAGTCTACACTTAAAATTTACAGCAGCACAGCTGCATCAGTACAGCTATGCCACTGTAAGAGAGCTCGTGTAGCCACATTATGTCAATAAGAGAGCTCTCCCACCGACATATCACTGTCCACACAAGTACTTATGCCAGCAAACTTATGTCGCTCAAGGGGGTGTGTTTTTCACATCCCTGAGTGACAAAAATTTTGCCAGCATAAGTGCTAGTGTAGACAAGGCCTAAATTATTTATGATAATTAGAAGCAGTCACTTACTGACTATGGGAATAATAAACTTTTGTTTCTATTGGCCTAAGGAAGCATATTTTCTACAAGAAGGTTTGATTCTTCCAGAGTGTGTGTAATCTCTGTGCACAGCAGTTTGCAAGCGATACACAATAGAAGGGATTGTAACTGAATTAACACACTGTTTTATTGCCTGTCTTTGTTTTGGTTATGTTAGTCTATAAAGAATAAGTTATTTATTATTACTTTGCATTTTTTTGCTTTTCCAAGGTCTGGTCTACGTTACAGGGTTAGGTCGACGTAAGCTGCCTTACCTCGACTTAGATGTGGAAATGTCTTCACTACACACTTACTTCAGTATAACTACGTTGCTCAGGGATGTGAAAAATCCACACCCTTGTACAACACAGTTATACTGACCTTAACCCCCTGTGTAGATAGTGCTATGTCGGTGGGAGAGCTTCTCCGGCTGAATAGCTACCGCCTCTTGTGGAGGTGGAGTTATTAAGCCAACATGAGAGCTCTCTCCCACCAGCTTAGTATGCTGGCATACAGCCATTACTATAGTTAAATAGCTGTTGCATGTCTTCACTATCTTCCTTGTGTTAGTGGTGTGCATTCACACTATCAGCTCTTGCATTGGCATAGGGAGCAGTGCACTGTTGGTAGCTATCCCACTGTGCACCTGCATGCATGGTGCTTTGGGAAGTGTTTGCAACGTCTTATGGGGCAGGCACGGCATCACATGATGAAGGTTTCTGAATCCCATCGTTCCGTGAGCATCCTACTAGATTGACAGCCACTGTTCAACTGCCCTGTCAGCCACACTGACACTGCTGAACACAAACACAAGAAGCCCAACGAAGGGTGCGAGTGGGGGGAGGGAAGTGTGTGTGTGTGTGTGTTGGGGGACAGTGATGTCTGCACGCTGTCACTTTAAGTTCAAACAGCAGCTGGAAGCAACCAATCCTGAGGCAGAAGCTGGTGCACAGACAGCAGGTGTCCCTCTGCCCCACCCCAGCTCATTGGAGACCTGTACACCAATGGGGAGAGGGGGACACCCTGACATCAGCCCCTGCCTTCCTGGCTCTGCACTGTGTTGAAGGCCCAGTACAATTTGAGTTGGTTGACCACTGTCCTACAGGCCTAGCATAGCTTCAGTTGCTTGTTTGGCTATTCTAACGCTTGTAGCAAGACATCTTCCAGTTGTCGCAGGCTACGGCTACACTGACGGTAGCAAAGTCGCTGCCGTCAGATCGATTTCTCTGAATCAGCTGAGTGGTCAGTAAAGACCCGCTCAGTCGATCCAGAAATCGACGTACCAAGACCACCTTCACAAGTGGCGTAGCACTGTGTTGACGGGAACACAGTTCCCATCAGCGCAGTGGAGTAGAGACGGCACGCAGAAGAGGAGCAGAGAAGTCGACAGGAGCTACGCAAGTTTTTTGTGTAGCTTGCGTAACTCCCGTCGACTGCCGCCGAATTCCAGGGGTAAGTGTAGACAGGGACAAAGATAAATAGAACTACTGAGTAACCTTGCAGATGTCTCAGTTTTTGCATACCATGGCATATAACAAAACAAAATACACAACATGTATGTTTGCAGCTGCACATAAATAACAATAAAAACAACAAATTATCCTTGAATGTCTGGGGGTACACAGTTTCATTGCCAAAGAGCATATTTTTACACCACCCCTCCTATCACCAAATGTTATTTTAACAACCCCAATTATTATAATAAAAATAAAATATAATTAAAAATAAACCCAAATATAAATAATTAATATATATAATAATAAACAAATAATTAAATAAAAACTATTTATAAAAGAACATAAAAAGTCACTATGTAAAAAAAAAAAAAAGGCATGTTCCATCAACACCTAGCTCTAAGAGAGGTGCTGCCGGTTGGACTAAAAGCCACTAACTCCCTGGCGGGGCCTGTAAAAGAAGCCATTCCTGTATAGAGCCTTCTAAGTAACTGCTTAGCCCTCCAAATTTAATAAATATAATATATTGTAATTAATTTTAAATTTTATATTCAACTAATATATCTATAAAAACCTTGCACATTAAGTCTTATTAATCTGCACATAGGGCATACCGTGTCTGACTGGTATTCACACTAATCACTAAGTGTCCAGTATCAACAGTTGGCACCTTGCTGGGTGGGCTCGATAAGCTGTGAGTGAGACAATCTTTGAAGCCTACTGTGCAAGGGTTTCTCTCACTGCTTGTCAGCAGGGTAGCAACCTGTCTGGCACGGTCCTCCGTGAAACTGTATTTGTATTTAGCTCTAAGAGGAGGGCATTATGTCCTCTACAGGTATGTGTTGTAAGTCAGGCAGTCAAGGAGTTGCCACTCCCGCCTCCTTTCGCTAAACAAGTCTCAAATTTAAAAGCTTTTATAAATAACCTAAAAAAAACCCCATAGTCTAAAAAAGTATTTAAAAATAAAATGGCATATGCAAACAATGCTCCAATAAAAACAGTTCATAAAAACAAAGCCTAATCATAAAAAACACTTAACTGCTTTACATGGGCTCGTTTTAGTATCTAAAACCCTACTAAAGAGTTAGAAAAATTAGCCAAAAAACCCCCAAAAAGCTGCATAAACAATTAATAGCATGCCAAAATCAAATACAAAAACTAAAAATAAAGTCTAAATCTTCAGTGTCCCACTGTCTCACTCAGGCTAATTTGCTCTCTAACTCTCAGTGCAATGCAAAAAAATACAAAAATAAAAACTAAACAGTAAAAAAAACCAGCTCATATCTAAAAAGCAAAATATAAAAATGCACAAGCTGTAATACACATGATTCTTAACAAAAAAAAAAAAAAACCTAAAAGCCAATCCCATGCAGTTTGTCAGCAGCAGTTGTCTCAGTGTACAAAGCAATTAGCTGCTGCTCAAAAAATTATTGCTGCCATGCAGGCAAACAAAAATTATAATAATGCAAAAAATATTAATAATCAAGACTTTAATCTGTCAGCCCTCTGTTATGCAAAGGCTAAATAAAATAAAAGCCAGTCATATCAAAGTATAAAATGTCCTTCCCCCATGCTTCTCTCAAGCAAACAGGAAAACAGCTGGCTAAAAATATATGCTGCAGGCTACTGCGCCCATGGCTCCTGTAATTATAAAAAACAAACCCCACAACCCCCTCTACCACCAAAATAAATAAAATAATAAAACCTAAACAAGTGCAACCACTAAAAAACATCACCTCTGGCAATGTGGTTGCACACAACACCTCAGGATTCTCTTCTCCCCCAGGAGCAGCCTGTGTTGCCTGCATGCCTGCCATAGGAGAGCAAGACTGATTCCTTCTGAGTTCTCCCACAGCCTTGTCGCCCCACAGACCCAGGAGAATGATCCACCCCCACCCCGGTAGTCCAGGCAGATTGTGTTTGCTGCGGGAGCTGGCCTGCTCAGCGGCGCAGTAGCTGTGTCAGTTCTCCACACTGAACAATTTCAAAACTTCCTGGGGTTTTGAAAGGAGCGGGGCGCATGCCTATGTAGCTGGAATGCAGGGCAGCGCAGCAGAATTCAAAAGAGTGAGCAGAGTGGTCGGGGTGAGCATTGTGGGATAGCTCCTGGATCCCAGTTACAGCACACAGTGACTACACTGATGTTTTGTCACTAACTTTGCTGCAAAAAGCTCTGTGCCTCTCATTGAGGAGCTTATATTTTGTCACCAAAGCAGGGGAGTTTTGTCGGCAGAGGGAGCATTGTAGCGTGTAGACCACCACTGTTTTGTCGCCAAAAGCTGTAGCGCCTCTGCACTGCTTCACTATAGAGGTTTACTAAGTGATGGGAAGGGTTCTCCCAACACTATAGGTAATCCACCTCCCCGAAAAGCAATAGCTAGATCAACAAAAGCATTCTTCTGTCAACCTAATGCTGTCTACACTGGAGGTTAGGTCAATTTAACTACGACTCTCAGGTGTGTGCATTTTTCACACCCCTGAGAGACTTAGCTACGCTGATGTAACTTTTCAGTTTAGACCAGCCCTAAGTCATGGCATCACCTAAGGCCTTTATGTAACAAATGTGGAACCACATCCCTGAGTCCATAGCACAAGAAACAATTATTAATTTCACTTACTTGATCTTTGTTTGTTTCTCTGATTCTAGTAATTTGGGAATAAAATTATTTGGTGCTCAGCACTCTAACGCATGCATAAAACACCCTTTCATGCCCAAATTGTTTAGGTAAAATTACCATTGACTTACCATTGACTCACTCTCACTGAACTGATCTGTAAGACTATCACCCTCTTTTAAGTCTCTTTCCAAGACTACCTCATCAGTGAAGACTATACAAAATCAGCCAGTTAATGATCTGGCTCAAGGGACAAATGGGATTTTTTTAGCATTTACTTATATTGTATATTTACTTTTAGCATTGTAAAAAACTCTGCAATTTATAATTTTTGTATCCATATTTATTGTAGCATTCCTCCACACACCCTTTTTGTCATTTTTTTCCCCTTGCACCATTATCCTGCAACTGGAACTGTGTTTTCTGTAGCTCCTGTGCCTATCAGGAAATCCGTGGACTAAAACAAGTATCCAGCAAGAGGTAAGAGTCCATCTGCATAGATCAGATGCTGGCCTTTGGTCCTAGATTGTCAGCTCTTCAGGCCAGGGCCAATGCACAATGACCAATCAGACAGGAGTCTCTAGCCACCACTGTAATGAGGCTGTAAATTAGAGGACTATCACTGGACATTGGGCCAGAAAGGGTTAAGCCTAGCAGGCTGAATAACCCAAACACAACCTATGAGAACACATTGAAAGGAAATACAAATGGTAATTAGAGCCCTTCATTGTAAAATAAACTTTGAAGTTAAACTTATATTGTTAGAAGTTGGGTAGTAAATAAGGGCTATGTATGTCTGTATTTACCTTTAATCTGGTTAGTGATTATCAATGTAACCAAATAGTTCCTGTCTGTCACAATATTCTGTTAGTTCAAAAATCAAAAGATATTAACATTTTAACATTAAATATAATACTAGTTACTGGTGTGCATAGAAAATAGATTTTACTTCACAGCCACAAATAATTACCGATTATGCAACCAAGGATTACCTGCTGTGATATCTGCTGTCAAGAAGATACCAATAAGCCTGCACAGATTTATAAAAGACTTTAGGGTCCTGCTCCTTTTTATCTTAGGGCTGCTTGGATTTCATCGGGGGGATTCAAGTTGCCAGCCTAAGGTCTCGGGTTATGAGACTGGTTCACCCTGCTATTTCTTATGGAAGAAATTATACAGACTTTGTAAATGGACTATTTGGTCTTCATTGTCTGCTTCATTTCCCTGGACTGGATTTCTAACGAAGAAGCTCTAAACAAGGACTGATGACCCCCAAGCTGTCTGGGTAATTTCCAGAGACTTTTGCAAATTAGCCATATATTTCACCACTGCTATAAACCTAATCCTGAAAGAACTTTACAACTCACTTACCATCTCTACTTTGAGACTGACTTATGGACATTATTCTCAGCTGTATGTATAAACTTTTAACCTATATTTAAAAAAAATTTAGTTTAGTTATTAAGCATGGTTGTAAGCATATATTTGGGTACGGTCTCAAATATTCTTTAATGTGGTTGGTAATATGTCCGGTCCTTTGGGATTGATATAACTTTTTTATATATGATGGACAAAGGTTTTCAGTAGTCTCCATATTTGACTCCATGTCTGGGTAAAAGCCAGAGAGCTGAATGGCTTTAAGGGAAGTGTAGTTTTGGCTTCTGGATAACCCATGGGAGGATCAGAAGCTGTTTGTTGCTGGCTTGGTATATCTTTTAGAAGAATAATCACCATCATTGGGGGTCTGCCTGCCCCATTCTTTGCAGTTTTGTCCTATCTCAGCATGGCTCCCCTGAAGGCCAAGGTCACAATTATAAAATCTCACTGAGGGATGTGCGTAGGTGAAGCAAAAACGAACTTAAGATGAATGTTTAGGTTGGCTGTTGACAAATAAATGTCCCGAGCCTGCTTTCATTTAAGTTCCTGGCAAAATTCCCATTAATTTTAATCAGAGAACTGGGTTCACAGTGTGTGTTTCATGTTGAAGTTAAGTAATTCTGTTTTACCTCTCTAGTGCACTGTTCTTCACTTTAAGATGGCTAGCATAGTGTTCTGCTAATCATACATTGAGAAGGTTCTGGTTTCGTTTATAGAGCTGTTTGTTATTTCTGTGTCACTAATAATGACACTGCATATGGTAGACTGATATCCTAGATCTTGGGGTGGGGAGAAAGGAACAAGAGCAGCAAGCATTTCTAAGATGCAGAGCAGCATAGGCTAAATTCAGCCCTGATGCAAGCAAATGCAATTCCTTTGACTTTGCGAGTTACAGTTGCTTACACCAAAGCTAAATTTGGCCCTGTATGCTAAAGTCTCCCATGTAGCAACTCTACTCAAAAGAGTAGGGATATGGACAGGTCCTAACAGAGATTTCTACAGTAAGGATAAAGCTCATCTGTACTGGACACAGAACTTTCTTGGGGACTGTTCTAAGACAGTGGAAGGTGCGCCCCCAAGAACTAAAGGACCATCACAAATCTCACCACCTTTGGATTTAAGTACAGGGTGATTTCTTAGACCTGCTTTCTTTAACAAACACAGTCACAGGCATGTGTGGTGTGTATACACACATACACACCTCTCGGGATAGCCAACCTGTGGCTCATGAGCCGCATGCAGCTCTTTTACAGTTAAAGTGCAACTTGCGGAGCCCCTTATGCCCCCCCCCCCCGTTCTCAACCTACCAGACAGGGGTAGGGAGCTTGGAGCTTCTACCCTGCAGCAGGGTGGTGGGGCTACAGGATTCTGTCCAGTGGTGACAGGGTCTTGAGGGGGGAGGGTGTCAATAAGTTTAGCCACCCCTGCTTTTATTTATAAACACAATTCCAAAACAAGACATTCCACACATTTTTCCCCTTGGGAAAATTAGAACAAAAAACACACAACAGCTATTAGTCACATAGCTGGTGTGGAAATACCATGGTGATGAGTGTTGAAAAGGATCTAGGATAGGTGTTTGGTTTTTTAACTCTAGTATTATTGACAAGGTGAAGTAAAGCTCACCATTCTCATGTGCACTAATCAACCCTCTACCCAGAAAGCTGAAATAACATCACAACTAGCTTTGCAAGGGAGCCACTCATATACATGTATGCTCCCATCTACTGGAGCAGTGGTAAACAGATGCACAAGTCCCTCCATTACTTTGACACAGCCAGTTTTCTCTCTCAGCCTCTATACATAGGATTATGATTTTTGTTGGGGGGGTGATTTTTTTTTTATTTAATTTTTTTTACTCTAATAGTTATACTGGTAGACCCACCCCGTGTGGACACAGGTATATTGGTATAAAGGTGCCTTATCCCTGTATATCTTATTCCCTTTCCGTGTAGGTGGAATAGCTATTCCAGTATAAAGCAACTTTATACTCAATATAACTGTATCTACACTAGGGGGAGCTGAACCACTTTAGTTATACCAATATAAAGCAGTACAGTTAAAGCAGTACAAATTGTATATATAGACAAGGCTTAAGCTATGTCATGGCTGTTCTCCAAAGCTGAAAAGTTTTGAATTATAGATTGGAGGAAGATTTGGAGCTCTTTAAATTTACAAACTCCGAGTATGGTCATTGATTGTTAGCAATAAATTTCCTGCTGTGACTAGTTATTAGACATCAGGGAGCTGAATGGCACATACTAGAAAGTAAGAAAGGTCTGACCACAAAATAAACATTGCAGCACATGGCATTGGGGACACTGCTGTGCTCCTAATAGGTTAATCTCAACGTGTGTCATGACAATGGGATTATTTTTGGTTAAAAAGGAAGCTTTCGAAGTATTTGTGTATCCAACTTTCTTTACCAATATGAAAAAAAATCAAACCTAAATTAAACCAGAGATAGATGGCTGGTGGACAAGAATGGTGAGTCATATGGAACACTCCTAGTCCGGGGGCAGTTTTAAAATTAAAACTCTAGTTTTTAAGTCTTAAAAAAAATACCCACAACCAACCAAACACAGCTTGCACAAGCCTTATTGCTTCTCAGTCCTCTCAGAGCACAGCAAACTCTGCTGCTGCAACTAAAGCTGTGCCCTTTAATCCCCTCAGCAGATCTTCAATCCTTAAAGGGACAGGGTGCAGGTAAACCTAGAACTGATATTCGCTTATGAGTATTACACACATTGAGTAAGTGAAAATGCTGAGTGCCAGATGCATACAATTAAAAGTAAAGTAAAAGACCAAAAGTAAATGACAATTTTTACTCTTTCATTTTCCTGGGAATAATTGAGATGTGTGTTTTGTTCAGCATAGCACAGCATTCATGCTCATCCTTATCAAACAGCAACAGTGGTTCCTAACCTAATGTGCTTGCTAGATTTTGCTTGTTTAAAAAACAAACAAACAAACCATATTTGATGAGAGCCATCATACACTGACAGACCTATTTAAAGTGACATCAAGCATCACAAAGCTTATCACATATCATCATCCCCAAAACCAGAAGTCAAAAGAAAGCTCCAGACATACTAACAACTAGGGAGCTGTACTAGGACCAGTGCTGTTCAACATATATATAAGTGATCTGGAAAAAGGGTAAGCACTGAAGTGGCAAAATTTGCAGATGATACAAAATTACTCAGGATAGTTAAGTCCAAAGCAGATTTGAGGCATTACAAAGGGATTTTGTAAAACTGGATGACTGGGCAACAAAATGGCAGATGAAATTCAATGTTGATAAATGCAAAGTAATGCACATTGGAAATCATAATCCCAACTATACACAATGAGATAACTACACATGATGGAATCTAAATTAGCTGTTACTACTCAAAGAGATCTTGGAGTCATTGTGGATAGTTCTCTGAAAACATCAGCTAAATGCGCAGCTGCAGTCAAAAAAGCTAACCATGTTAGGAACCCATTAGGAAAGGGATAGATAAGACAGTAAATATAATTCTACTATATAAATCCATGGTATGCGGACATCTTGAATACTGCATGCATGCAGTTTTGGTCACCCCATCACAATAAAAGGTAGATTAGAATTGGAAAAGGCACAGAGAAGGGCAACAAAAATGATTAAGGGTATGAAACGATTTCCAAATGAGGAGAGATTAAGAATAGTGGGTTTTTCATCTTGGAAAAGAGATGACTAAGGGGGGGGAGGGGAGAGAATATGATAAACGTCTATAAAATCATGAAGAGGGTGGAGAAAGACCCAAAGGTCACACAATGAAATGAAAAGGCAGCAGGCTTAAAACAAACAGAAGGAAGTACTTCTTCACACAGAGCACAGTCAACCTGTGGAATTTGTTGCCAGGGGATATTCTGAAGGTCAAAACTATATCAGGGTTCAAAAAATAATTAGATAAACTCATGATTCATAGATCCATCAGTAGCTATTTGTCAAGGATGCAACATCATGCTGTAGGTGTCCCTAAACCTCTGACTGCCAGAAGCTGGGACTGAACGATGGGATAGATCACTCAATGATTGCCTGTTCTGTTCATTTGCTCTGAAGTGCCTGGCATTTGCTACTGTCAGAAGACAGGATACTGGGCTAGATAGACCATAGATCAGACCTAGTACAGCCGTTATGTTCTGACAAGGTTAACCTTTATCTTTTGTGGAAAATGGAAACAATATGTACGTGAATCAGCAGGAGACATGCTTCCAAGCACATCATGACTCATGAAAAACATAGTTCCAAGAATGAACCATTAGCTATTTCCTGACATTTATTTTATCCTTTTTGTAAACACACAGAATTACAACATCCTGAAAGATTTTAGTTAAATTATCCTTAATGGGTTTTTTTTTTAATTGATTTTCATGTTTGCCTTATAACATCAAAAAACAGGCTAATGTTTTTTCAGAAGCCATGATTATTTAGATTTCTCACCACATATGAACATATCCATACTAAGAATAAACGGTCAATTAAACCAAATGTAGAATAAATAGATTACATTGTATACCTAAGAACTTCCCTCTACAGCAAATAGTTTTCCCTGACCCAAAGCAGTCACAATAGCAGGAAGCTTGCTGGCAGAGTGTTTACAATAGCAGGAAGCTGTTCTGAATCCACATAATGTATCCTCCCACAGTATTAATAAGAGACTATTTGAGAGAGAGAAATTGAGAGAACTTAGTTCAGTCAAGAAACTTTGCGTTAATGTGAGAAACAGACTCCTCAAATATTACATCATTTTAAAAAATAAGCAAACACCAAGCAGCTAAATATTGGCATATTTTCTCTAAAAGTATTCCTGCTTTCTGATATATGAATGTCCAAAAATCAATACATTAAATAGGGTTAAGTTCCCATGCCACAGCTCAAAAATGGATCTCTGGAGATTTTCCTAATGGCCTTTTATATGAGAGCTAGTGTAATTTTTAACTGAATCCTGCCTCAAAACATCAGTAAAGAAAACGAGTCTTGGGACAGAAATTTCAAAACCATACATGCCTAGAGTCCATATTTGAGCACCTAAATAAAAGTGATTTGGTTTTTAAGGATGAGAACCCAGTTTCCATCAGTTTCTCTGGGAGTTGTGAATGCAACACTCATGGAGAAGGGAAAAGAAATTAAAAGAAAAGAAAAGAAAATCAGGCTACTTTTACTTTACACATGGACTTTAATGGAGCTATGCCCATTTACACCAGCGGAGGATGTGGCCTAGGTGTTTAATTTTGGACTCCTAAAGTTAAACATTTTATTTAAGTGTTTCATTTGCCTGTGACAAATACAAGACATACATAAGTAAAAGCATTGTTATTTAAACAGTTTTAGAAAATATTAACATCATCTTATATTAAGATGTTTTTATGTGAGGGGAAAAAACCATCAGAGCTTCCTTCGCAGAGAATCTTTGTATTTTACCATAATGGCAACATAAAGGGCTCATGTGCTTTACTAAACTGATCATTATAAAGCAGTTTAACATTGATGGCCAACAACAATATATTTGTACACCTTTGCATTGGCTGACAATCTGATCCCCATAATTAGTATGAATGCTTTGTATTATGAAGCTATTGAATGCAATATGCAGATATACAAATATACAATGACAGTAAACTATGGTGATATAACGAAAGAGGGATTTTTATTAAAAATTAATTGTATGACTAGTATGCCAACCTTATGTCTTCACTTATTATGGTAGCTGCAGTGTAAAAAACATGTAATTTAAATTAGTACAATACTCATTTTAAATGAGCTGCCAAAATGAATAGTGTGCTTCTTGTTGATTGTTGGTATTCCATATTTCAATAATGTACTATATTTTTATTTAATTTCACCGCTCATCTAAGAAAGGCATTGGTCAGACAAAATCTAATTCAGATAAATTTCTGGAGAATATATGGCTTCATTCATGTGGAACAAGCATTAATATTTTTCTAAATTAATTATAGCAAAAGAGAACCCAACAACACTTTTAGACAAACAGGTTTGTAAGATTTATTTTCCATTGCACATACATGGATTATATACAAGTTAGTAACATAAGTTACTGCTTAATTTCCTTACATTTTCTAAAAGATTGTTACAGCAGACATTTGCCATATTAAAACATCATCAGAAATCATAATATGAAAAGGTAAATATGACAATATTTAAAAAACTAATTGCACATTTTAGTGAGGGAAAATTCAAATACGTGTTTATCTATATCAGGGGGTCGCACGGTTATTATGGGGGGGGTCATGAGCTGTCAGCCCCCGTGTATGCCAGTAAGGATGGCATGACATGGGGGGATAATCACTTTTGTGGGTGGGGTCATCACAACCTGAAATATTTTCAAAGGGGGTCCCAGCAAAAAACATTTGAGAACTCCGATCTATATGCTGTAACAAACTATATATAGGAATATACAGTTAGATGTATATTTCTCAGTCCATATTTTTATCCAGATTAATAATTCTTTTCCATTTTATGTAATTAAAACTGGCAGATAGACTTTATCTTCCTCCTAGTATTCAAAATTCATCACATGAAATGCACTAGTAACTAAGACTTTATAATACAATTGCTATTCAAATATAAAAAGGGCACCAAACTTGAAAATAAGAAAAGCCCTAAAACATACTGATTTAAAATTTAACATGAGATGAAAAGTGTTGAAGATGTTCAGCAATAAAGCCCCGTCCACAGCTTACATAAAAGAAGATTTTAAAAAATAATCACTGCACACAATAGAGGGGGGGGGATCGTCAGACTGTAATCTTTCCATCTTCTGCTACAGTAACATTGTTCATTACTGTTCACAAATGAGTGTTTCCATAACAAACCTATTCTCAAAGTGTCGAATCTTTCGGCAGTTGTTGGCTTCACGCTTTTGAATTCCTATTGGGGAAATGGGAGGGGATGACAAATGAGATGAGTGATGCATATTAGGAAGAATTAAAGTATTGGTGCATTTACTGTAATAAGAAGGTACCAGAGGTCAACACCACTTCTTGTCAACTCACTTCCAGAATGGAAGCAAATACTCAGAGGAATACCAAATTTATCAACATTTTAGTGATCACTATTATCTACTTGTGTCCCTTATTTACCACAGGATCAATTCAAGTGTTTTTGTTTTTAAAAAGATTATGTTTGCAATCATTTAAAAAAAAAAATTCTCTATCTTCCACCTTCCCAAATACAGTCAACAATCTTGGGGTTGGTCAGCAATTAGAATCACAGAATCATAGATTAGGTTTGGAAGCATCTAGTCTAACCCCCTGCTCAAAGCAGGACCAACCCCACCTAAATCATCCCAGCCAGGGCTTTGTCAAGTCACTCCTCAAAAACTGTTAATTAGTTGGGGTTGGTCCCACTTTGAGCTGGGGTTTGGGCTAGATGACCTCCTGAGGCCCCTACCAACCCTAAAATTCTATGATCTGTCTATATTACTCAATTAAATTTAGTTCAGTGTATGCTTTTAAACTTCTCCTTTCAAGTTAAACGAATGCTGAATGCCAACTACAATACTTCACTTCTCTAGTCTCTTCCAGTTGAGATTTTCAAAGAGCTTTCCACAGACAAATAATGTAATCTTTACAAGATCCCTGTGTGGTAGACAAGTATTATTTCTCATTTTACAGATACAGATTAGGAGGCACAGAGCAGTTAAGTGGCATGGCGAAGTTTGCATAAAACAACTAGGACAAAAAAAATCAACTTGCAATTCTGTCCTTTGGCCACAAGACTATTCTTTCTATGTATAAAATATTGAACCATAAAGTGTGTACAGGGTTAACTATTCTGACAGTACAGTTACTGAAAGTAAAGGCCACTATTAGATTTTTATTATTTATATTGTAGCTGATTGGACAAGTGTGTTTGTAGAAGATTTTAAACACATGTGCACGTGCGTGAAGAAAAAATTCATTGAAATGTAAAGAAAAATTAATTGGGGGTGGAGGGAGAGTGTCATTTTATATTGCAATCATGTCCCAAGTCTTTATTCAGGGTCAAGATCCCATCATGCTAGTCTCTGTGCAAACACTCAGGAGCTCCAAGGAGCCACTGACAGCAAGACCATTCTAAATTTTAATTAGAGAGGCATTGTCCTCAATGTATCAGGCTATTTACTGACTAGCAACATTAACTTTTCCAACACAAGATGTTTTTTGAGAATGTTTTTACCTTTCATGGTTTCTTTGCGCTGTAGTTTATAGGTTTCCTTACCACGGCACAGGCGATAAATAAAGAACCCCAACTGATCCACATTTTCAATGCGATCAGTAACAATCATCTGTTCATGAATCAGATAGGACTGAGGCAAGTATGTTCCAGCCTACATTAAAAAAAAGGCAACAGCTCATTATAAAAAGTGCAACTATTCATTCTCATAGTAAATACACCCAATTCAAATCAATTTTATATAATCTCAAACAGCAGCAGTTCCATACAAAAGAGAATTTGTAGCTTTGCAGAATTACAAAATATGTAGTACGTATTTCAAAATATGTAGCAAGTCTTTGAAACATCAGAATTGTAACTGCATTATAGTGCAGATATTTAAGAGAAAGTAATCATCTAAAATGTCAACATTTTCACAGCAGGAGACATTGACACACAGGGTTCTTCTATTACAAAAACGAAAACATCAGGTTTTTTTGGCTCAAGAGGAACAAATTTTCTCCAATAAAGGTTGGTCACTGTGGGACAAATCTTGCAGTTCTTATTCACCAAAAACTACCATTTACTAGAGAGTCAAATGATTTAAATGGGAGCTTTGTCCAAGTAAGTACTGCAGGAATGTGCACTAGGTCAGTACTATCTTGCTGATTGATGGAGGTGCCAGGGATCAGTAGTTTAGCACTGTCCTGCTGCATTCTGTTAAGTTTAAAATAGGGGAATCCCAAACATTTTCACAGCACAGGCCACAACTTAATGAATTATAAATGGGAGGAGAAACTGTCCACATAACATCCTTGTGGCAGCTATAGCAAAAAAAATATATTAGAAAGTATTTCTTTCCTGTATGTTAGTTGTCTTAACGCAATTACTGGAATACAAGGAGAGCCCAAATAATGTGACTATTGGGCTCTGCAGAGACCACCAGCAAAGACTCTGCAGACAACAGTTTAGAAACCTGGTACAGAAAACAGATCTAGAACCACATTCGTTGTCCATCTGGAGTTCACGAAAGTTTTGCCATTGATTTAAATGCGGGTACAATCAGGCCCTATCGTGTGCTTCAGTCAGAGGAGAGGAAAGAAAAAATGGAAGAAGAAACTGGCAACTTTATTAAAAGTTGACTTTATAAAAATGTTATCTGCAAATAACGATCAGTCTTTCCAAAATGTGATGAGTGGAAAAGAGATTCCATTTAGTATAATTCCTATTTATGATACTAATCTATTTTTCACTTGTGAGTTCAAACACTTAAGCTACTTTTAAAAAGCACCTTGGAATCCAAAGAAGCTGCTGCACTGAATCCAGAAAATTATATTATCATAGAATTTAGTGTAGCTGGCTAAAGATTACTATTATTTGTATTGTCAATAAACCACTTAGGGGTTTCTATTACAAACCAGAGATTAAGGACAACAGTGTCTTTGCAGTCCAAGCAGCATGTTTAAACAAGCTGATTAAGTGCTCTTCTTTTTAGCACCAAGGTAGTGATTATATAACGTTTACTTTGAAATGTAGAAATATTCTTGACCACATCTAAAAGAGGCAAACATAGGTGAATTTTTTTTTCAGCTGACTTTAATTTAGTTCATGAAACAATGAAAAGCCTGATTATTTAAATAGTTTGTAAAGACCTTCCAAGTTCAGGTTAAAAAAGTTTTCTTGTTTTCCACAAAAAGAAAATAAAGATTGTTACAGTAGAGACATTGCATATTAAAGTATGTTGCAATCTAAAAGAATATACAACGCAAGAAAAAAATTGCCCTCTACTGTAGTTAAAAGGAATTATGCACGCTCATTTAAGCGCTTTATGATTTTCTCCATCTGTAGTATGCAATTAGTTATAAATTATTCTTGTAGCATATTTACACATATACATAGATGCATAGAGTTTAAGGCCAAGAGGGACCATTAATCAGACCTCCTGTATATTACAAGTCATTAAGTTTCACCCAGTTATCCCACTATTGATTCCACCAACTTGTGTTTGGCTAAAGCCTATCTTCCAGAAAGGCATCTAGTCTTGACTTGAAGAGATCAAAAGATGAAGACTACACCACCTACTTTGGTTTTTTGTTCCAATAGTTAATCATCCTCATTATTAAAAATTTGTGCCTTATTTCCAATTTGAATTTGTCTGGCTTTAACTTCCAGCCATTCGTTCCTGTTAGGCTTTCTCCACTAGGTTAAAGAGCCCTTTAGTAACCAGTATTTTCTCCCCATGAAGATACTTATAAACTGTAATTAGGCTTAGCAAAATTCTATGTTTATTTATTTATAAACTTAGATATCTGTCAAAATTAAATAGATAAAAATAAAAAAAGCTTAAAAATAAATTTTTACAGTTGTGGGAAATTAAGGTGGATGTCCAACAGTAATTATATAATGACAATAAGTTTGGATTCAAATATTTAAAGCTTTATAACTGTTAACACACAAATTGTCAACATCACATGTCAAAATATACAAAGTAAATATCCTTAAATCAGATTCTAATAGGTACTTCAGCAGTACTTTTCTTACTTTGCCTATCTAAATTTCTATTATCATCGATGGAAATATTTTTGGCGGCGTGTGTGTGTTGAAATGGATGTTTAGTGATAAAAACCTAATCCTTCCAAGTCTAACTGTAAGCAAGTCACCACTCAGTCTTCTTTCTGATAAAGACATAAAGAACTCAACCTGTTTATTTTCAGTGTAAAGTATTTTCTCCAACCTTTGAATAATGTTTTTGGTTCTTTTCTACACCCTCTCCAATTTTTCAACATCTTTTTTAAAAGGTGAAGACTAGAACTGAATAGGATATCCCAGTATGCACTTCACCAATGCCATATACAGAGTTAAAACCAACTCCCTATTCCTACTCACTACTTCCCTATTTATACATCCAAGGACTGCATTAGCCCTTTTCCCCCATATCTTCACATCAGGATCTCATATTTAGTTGCTTTCCAGGATGTAGTCCCCCATTCTGTAGGTATACTTTGCATTCCTTGTTCTAAATTTATAACTTTGCATTTAGCTGTATTAAAACACTGTTTGTTTGAATGGGTCCAGCTTATCAAGCAGACCAGATCACTTTGTATGACTGCCTTGCCCTCGTCATTATTTACCAGTCTACCAATCTTCATGTCATTGGCAGATTTTATTAACAATGATTTTATATTTACTTTCAGATTATTGTAGAATAGCCTCAGACCTATTACTGATCTTTGCAGAACCCTCCCCTTGATACTCCCTCATTCACTGATTCCCCATTGACAACTACTTTGAGATCTGTCAGTTAGCCTGTTCTTAATCTATTTAATGTGTGCTTTAAAAAAATTAGCACTATACAGTATTGATAATCCGAATTTTGTGCAGTATTAAGTCAAATGCCTTACAAAAGTCTAAGTACACTACCTCTTTGCAGTTACCTTTATGTACCAAACATGTAATCTCAAAGAATGACATCAGGTTTATTTGTCTAACCCAAAGTCAATTATTCCTTTAAACTGAACCCCTCTGAAGTTTTAAAGTTCTTTAGCAAGGAGTTAACTTTTCTAAAGCACTTCTCACCTATGAACTCCAGGGCTTGTGGTGAAAATAATATGAACACCTTTTTCTTTATTATATATAACAAAAACACCTGCAATTCAACCATACCTTTATGTTGATCAGCAACTCCAAGAAATTTTTTGGTGGCATAACAACTGAAGTGTTCAGAGGAATCACATAGCACTTATCCAAGCTCAGGTCAAGGTAGGCTGTGAGTCTCTGGTGAAGAAATGCATATTCTAATCAAAATAATTTTGGTAATTTTACAGTTAGCAAAATTGTATAAATATTTTTCTCAATTATGGTCATATACTTGTTCTTCCTGTAAGTTACATTGCTGTTAGTTATAAAGTGTGTTCTAATTTACTGAATTTGCAGGTTGGATACAGAAATAAAAGGCAATCCTAATATCAGGTTAGGTAGGACAGAGATTTGTTCAAGTTAATAGGTACTAAATAGTTCAAACTTTTTAGTGCATCTGAGCTGTCAGAGGCTAGTGCAGTATTTATATAGTCTTGTTGCTTGTATTTTTAAATTTCAGGGAGAAATCTGAAAGTACAAATCTGCTTCTCTTCTGTGCTACCTTTCAGAGTTCACAATGAAACGTGACTGGAAGAGAACACAATAGAAAATATCAGATGTTATACATAAAAATTTCATTCCTCCAAAATACTGTATCAGTAAACAATAGCATTTCAACTGCATTTTGGGGAAATACTAGCAACCTCAAAAATGCAAAATGTCAAACTTGCAGAATCTACATTTTAAACTAGTAATTTATGGTTTCTGGGTTATCCAAAGGATAATATTTGCAACAGTTTATTAAACTATAACTCTAATGGACCCTTGAACTAGATAAAGGTCTTGAGGCACCATTAAACTGTTTTTGCTAAGGAAGGGCAATATATTATGTTCATGTGTTGTATGTTGCAAGACTGAACATTTTTTGTGAACAACGTATTAAATGCAAAGAACTAATGGCCCCAATCCTGCAAATACACTATTGGATATAATGATTACTACTGTGACTAGAGTTCAACAGCCAAAGTAGTAAGTAGTTTGCTTATAGCAAGAGTTTGCAGCACTTGACCTTAAGTTAAAACATTAAGGCTTAAGAATAATGAAGTACAAAATGTGACGTTCTTACGATCACATTACTCTTCATTTTCTATTGATATTTTTCTAATACAGCTTGAGGTTTCTTACAGCCTGATCCAGTGCCTAATGAAGTCAATAAGAATCTTTCTATTACTTCAGTGGACATTGGATTAGGCCTTAAATGCATATTACAAATATATTTATCACCTGTTATATTTCTAAGGCTCCTCGCACCATGGTATCACATCTGTGTGGGATTTGCATTATGACCAAGTGACCTTTGCTGTGAGAAACACCTTTGCCTTTCCTATTTTTATTGTATTTAACTGTGCAACGTTAATATTATACGGAATTTAAATGGGGTCACCATTAGGCTTTGAAGGTCAGACCTCACTTAGGTATATGAGGTACCAGCTTTTATTTCTGTCATGCCAAGTAGAAAAAGTGCGAAGTGTGATATGAAAGAAGCTCTGCTGTAAATCTTAAATGTTTACTGCACGTATTTTAAATAATCATGTGATTTGATTATTTTTATCAATGTTTTTTCCCAAACTTGCTTATAAATGTTAGGCAAAATGAGCATTATCTGTAGGACAAATTTTTAATTTCATGTTTAGACACTTTTGAGGTCTGTACAAAAAAAGTGTGTAAAATCATTGCCACAGTAAGACATGTTTTTTTTTCAGCCTTGCATAACACAAAAACAGCTGAACAGTTATTTCCCCTCAAGCCTTCATCATCATCAGCAGCAGCAGCAGCAGCAATAGCGACCTTTTAGTAAAACCAGGCATGGACTCTTTAAGCATAATAGGACCATTTTCAGAAAGCTGACAGAGAGAAAATTGGTTTTTTCAACTTTAACTATGATTACTGAGAGAAAACCATAGCATTACAGAGATGTCTTGCAAAAATTTTACCATAAAGATATGTAACAGATATTTACAAAACAAAAGAGGATAAAAGTAGTTCAGTAGTGCTCAGTCGTGCCTTTAAAAGCAGCGAGTGGCCTGTGGTGAGGCAGAGTGCCTCCTGAGAGCTCCCAAATGCGGGGGAGATGGGGAAGTCTGGCTGCTGCCATGTATCTTAAAGTGAATACTGCCCTCCACAGCCAGTCAGCCATATCCTTGCCTTTTCGCTATGCCCTTCGGAATGGTTAGCTCCACTGGAAGCACTACCCTGGATGATCGTCTGAGTTTAGGGGAGTACAATGACTGAGAATATGACCAGCCCTGCACATGGGAGTCAACGGGAAGGACAGCTCCTTCCGCCCAGCATTCATTACTGTTGCTGTTCACAATCTGGCTTCATGTGTTTTCAGCAATAAGATTAAATATTCTTCACTTTCTTGTATGATGACAAGCAAATGGATGGGTTTGGGTTTTTTCCCCCTCTTTCTTTTTATCAACATGAGCACTTTATAAATGGCAACTTACAGACCAGGAGAACAGCAAGATCATCATCAAATGTGCACTCTGTATACCAAGTTTAATAATTACTTCCGGTTTGCTGAACAAAATATTGCAGCTCACACTTTCAAACTAGCAAAAAAAAACTAAAATAATTAGAACACCACAGATTAAGATGATAAAAAATAAGCATTTTGTTTTGTTTTAAAATGCTTTTAAGGATTCTCAGCAGACACTTTCCTTACCCGGTGGAAATCATGAACAATGTCTGCTGGATCACTGTCAGCAAATTCGGGGACAGGCACACTGATGAATTCAACATCCTCCTCCTCAAGGATCTGAACGTTTTGCTCAATTGTCTGGTAGTGAGCAGCTGGAGCATCTGCATCCGGCTCAGTCAGAGTTAAGTCATCTTCAATGTATTTTATTCCACAGAAGTACACACCACCTTGCTAAAAAATAAATAAAATAACCCCAAAACAAAGATTTCAGCAAGTTTATCAAAAATGTAAAATGTGACCAATTACTATGCAAGCTTCCTCAGAAAGCAAGGTGCATCTACACTCACACAGCTCTTCCATTCTCAACCTTTCCAGAGCAGACACTGCCCATCATCAAGCTAAATTACATGATTTTCTGCCAATGTATTTAATTCATGAGCTTACACTGGATTAATTTTAGACAGAACATATCTTCAACATATCTTGAGTAAGATATTAAGGGCCGAGGATGAAATCCATCCCTGATTTTTAACCTGGTCTTCCATTTTGCACCAACAAATTACTGCAGGTGCAAATAAAACATGTATACCTCTAATTACATGATTTGTGGGCAGAATAAGGTACTTAAAAGTCTTCATGCCTAAACATGTGCTTGTAAATTGTATTGTTCAATAATCAGTTCCTTAAACATATTTGATTATGTTTTATGTTCTAGCGTAAACCGTTAAAGTCATTTACTCTGATCACCCAAAACATGTTCAAGAAGCCCTTTATAATCTTGAAGTTTTCCTAGTTTAAGCATTTTTAAGTTTGTTTGTTTATAAAGTGAATACATTTCCGACGATGTTTTAAATTACAGCTGTCTTCCCTCAAGAGCTGTAGCCTGTCAACATATACATTATACTAAAGTGATAAAAATATCCAAAGGAAATGAAACTGCAAACGATGTAGGTCTCCTCACTACAGCACACTGCGGTATTACACAGGATATCCAACCTAAAGAAGAGTGTAGAAAGGACTTCCAGTCCAGTGAAGATCACAAGCCAAATCTACAGTTAAGTTGTAGTTTTAGAAATTTATTTCTTCTGATCCATTCAGTGTGTCTAGAACACCAATTTAGATTCCCTCACTTATGTTTTGTCTTCATTATAGTGTTAGTTTGAGATATAACTCAAGTATTCCCCCTAACCTGACTCCATTTACACACACAAAATCTAACTGGAGTTAAATGGTGCTTTCAACTGCGCTAGCTAGCCGGACAGTGGGGGTGGGCGGAAGCTGGAGTGCTGCTGACATTTGAGTTAGTAATGCACTGGGGACTTTGCTACCCTGTGCTGCTAATCCAAACACTCTGTGCTACTCAGGTGTTATTTGCAGTGTGACTGCTCTCACCTGAGCTAGGCTAACTCCAGAAGAGTTAGCTTGAGTTACCTACACACAAGTTAACACAGCAGTGCAGACAAGCTCTTAGACTTGCTCCTGGTAACCAAAAATGTAACATACACCACACCTCTGCATTTCATCCACTGAGTCTTATAGAGTCTAAGTTAGTACAATTCACAAAGAAAGCAAGGATCCAGAACAGAACAGCATGAACAAGACAGAAAGGTAGAAGATGATGCAAATTAAATTAGACCCCTCCAGCTCTTCTGTGCTGTTTGACCAGTTTAGACTCCCTCGGACATTAACAAATGGATGTAAATAGGTCCAAAGAATCAAGTATCTGGAAATTAGGCTGTCAGGGAATGGGATTTTCCTGGTAACTCTCCACACACAGGTCTTGCCCTTCCCATAAATAGGAGAGAGGAGGAGGAGTGTCAGCTGCCTCCATGGTATTGTTTCCCACTGTTTTGGGCGTGGGGTGGGATTGGATACAAGACAGATTGACACATTAGTCACCCAACTAGCCCCAGGAAATTCAGGGGCTGTATTACCATTCCTACAGAATCCCCATTAAGTCCCTTGTAGCAGAACTCCAATGGAACTGCACTGCCAGGGAGCCAGAGCCAACGCAGAGGTGCAGGGTCTCTGTACAGATAGTTCTGGCCTCCTGAAGATCTCAGGTTTAGGGGCTTGCTCAATAACCTCTTGCACCCCAGGGAAATGGGGGCAAACCCCTCCCCCCAACTGAACAATAGGGGAGAACTCTGTGGAAATGTTCTGCCCCAGAAGCTCTCTATGGGAGGAATAATCTGGCCTAGGGAGTCTTACACCACCTTACACATTCCCTCTGAATCTGGTCATACGTGGAAGAAAGTAATTTATCTCTGGGGTGAAACTGCCAGAGGCACCACTCTTCATGAATTCCCAACTGACTATCAAAGGAGAAGGATTGAAAACAACTTTTGAAAAGGCTACATGTTCAGCCCTTAAACCTGTAGAAGAATAAATGTGACTAGAGAGAACCAGTAGCATTCTCTCGCTCAGTCTCTGCTAAACACAAAGTTTATAGGGAGAAAAAGCAAAGTGCTTTACTACACAAAATGTATTTTGGCTTACCTGGAATGCAAAATATTTGTACAAATAGGCACCACCAAGTATCACACCAGCAAGCATAAATGCTACTCCAAAGCACATACACCAACACCAAGCTCTCCTCTGTCCAACAGGCACCACAGCCTCAGGGTCCTAGAAACGTATCGAAGGAAAACTGTTAACATAACATTCCAAAAGATGTGTATGACTGTGGATGTACATGTCTGTTTAGTGCAAACCTTTAGTGCACCACTAGAACGTATTGGGTAATTTTACTTCATGTTTGGAAAAAACACTTTCAATTTATTCCATGTTAAGGTTTATGGTGAGATTAAAAACAGCTATAAATCCTGCAACCTCTTCTTGCCATCTTCTTGGGCTGACTCATCAACTGGTTACTAATGTCAAAAGCATACAAGCTGACAAGTCATGGGGGAAGGTTCAGGAATGCTGAAGTCACCTGAAGCATCATTTTTCTCACAGCTGAGCTTTCCATAGGTTGTGGCCAGAAAAAATATCCATGTTTAGGCTAATTTTTGTAAAACAATAGCATGTAAGGGACCTGGATTCAGAAGCAGCATTAGGACATCCTCCAGTCTGGTACAATTTAAAAGGTTTGAAGAATAAGCAGCTTAAGGCAAAATCAGGCCCTGTGTTATAGGACTGTGATTAGTGAAGAAGAGGGAATAAGAAGCCTCCCTCCTTCTCTCCTCTGGTATAGAAGTAGGAGAGAGATTGCAGGACTTTTGCTCAAAAGAATTCTAGATTAGGGAACTGGCTACTGCCCTTGTTGGCACACTACTGGCATAACGGAGCATTGTCAGGCCCCAATCTGTATATATTGTGCTATTCATAGTATATGCTACATGTGAGGTATGTACAATGCTCCTCTTTGGAGCAGCAGAAAGGAGTACCATATCATGCATTCCCCCCCTCAAGCCATCCTGAACAATACCAGCTGGTGCTTGTAGGAGGACTCCTATGTCTATCACAGGATCAACAACCTTCACTTCCCTCACTTATGCATAATTAAAGTAAATACAGGTCCTTGGTTTCTTAGAATACATCTACATTACCAAAAAAAAACAAAAACCACACAGCAGCGAGTCACAAAACCTGGGTTTACAGACCCGGGCTGCACTACGGCACAACAAATAGCTGTGCAGATGTTCCCACTCAGTCTGGAACTCAGCCTCTGAAATATTCTCCTCCTCAGGTTTCAGAACCCAAGCTTTAGACGAGCAGGAACATCTACATAGCTATTTGTAGTGCCATAGTGTGACCTGAGATTCATTGCTGTAGGTTTGGGTTTTGGTTTTTTTCTTCAGTATAGGCATACTCCTAAAGTCTGCAATATCGCATCCCCTTCCAATCCACGACTGACACATAAATGTCTGCGTTCAATTAGTGGAAAGTAATTCATTATACCTTTCCTACTTGAGACAACAAGAAATCACGACAATCAGGAAGACAGAAAATAATGGTGAAAAATGAAATTGGAAAAACCCTACACGTCTCTTTAAGAGGAAGAAACAGAAACAAGTTTTGCTCTAGAGTGATGGATATACTCTTATCTTTGAGCAGATACTTCTTGTGGCTTTTGGGTTTGTTTTGGAGAGGACCCCATATAAATATTATAACAAGCTGTTATAGCACTTAATGTCTAAATAAAATAGTTACTATTTAAACAAACAGTTCTAATTGTAACCTATTCTCCATGTTAATCTAACAGTGGTGTACAAATCAGTCACTCACAATATAGAGCAATCTTCCATACCTTGTAGAAAAGTGGGTGACAGCTGTCAATAGCAGGTTAGAACCATTAACAGAATAAAAACTTCTCAAAAATAATTCACAGCTTATGCTTGATTAAATAAAAGCTTCTTATATTAACTTGCAGAGTGTTGCAAGAAGCAAAATAAGTGCAGCTTTCTTTTAGCAGTTTTCCCATTTATTATAGCTCGATACATCACTGATTTCTGTTCCAAATACAAAATGCTGTGAGCTCCTAGAAGATGTGTTCTCTTGACCTGAAATGTAGGTGTTGTAAAAATAAGCTTTTATCAAACTTTCTAGACCAATAAAAGTGTTTCTATGGAAAGCATAAATAAATTCTAACTGAAGCAAAGTTTAACTGATAAAAGTTCCCCTGCAGTGTTTGCAACTTAAGCACTGTAACCTCTGTGCTAATACATAAGACCCTGAAAGTGAAACTGGCTAGAAAATTATATTAAAAATGAAACTGACTCAGAACATAAACAGTGAAATGTATGTAGCAATTTTTAAATCCTTTCAGTTTTAATTGTTAATTATCTAAGGATTTTTTTTTTTTATTAACTACCTGATTTTAAACCTGACATTGTTCCTTCAAGTGAAAGGCTGAGGATGAAGTTTAATACAATACCCAGAGTAATTTAATTAAGTTTCAGGTCAGGTTCAGATTCACTGTGGATTCTTCAGTAAAGTGTGTTAAATTATAACTCTAAGTCAGGTAAAACAAGGATTTTTATTATTTTTATATTGTCTCTGTACTGGCAGGTAATTTCATATCCCAAGACATTTCATGAAAGACCTCTACATAAAAGTTTTTTTTAAAATGCTGCCATGGAAATTGCTGTACATTAATGAGGAAAAATCGATGACATAGAAAATGAGGATTCAAAACTCAAGAGAAGGATATTACATAAAATGTTTAGGATATCCTTATTTTTAAATTATCTCAAAACAAACTGACAGTTTTATTTGAGGAGAATAGGGGAAAACCTCAAACAGCATTGAGAGAGAACAGTCACTTATCTATAGCAAAAAACTGCAACAAAAACCAAAATAGCTATTCAATTTAATTGATATAACGATGAAAAAATTGTCGAGGAGGATTTTACATTATCTATGCATGTCCTCTAGGAATTGGATTTAGACCACAAACTAATTTCTCATACACCAAAAGAAACTCCAAATAGATAGAAGTTACTTTCAAACTGCTTCCAAGATGGTCTGAAGTTAAAACAGGTGGTTATTAATATTCCTAACCTAAGTATTTTTGCTTTGATGTATGAATGATAACGGTAAACTGAACATTCAATACGTTCCCATAATCCTTCAGTGTATAAAAGCGAAGTATTATTTGTGAATACATGCCTAGTACACAAAGATATGTCACATGTATTAATTAACTTGTAGGACTAATTTGCCCACAATCTGTTGCCAATTTTAGAGCCCAGTTTCAAGCACAGTTTGCGTATTATTTAGGATAGCATATGAGATTATCTCAGTAGAGCTAAATCCCAAATATTGGGCAACTTTGAAAACCATTGTTAAATTAATGAATAATTTAGATCTAATTTCCCTTTCTGAAGTGGATAATTAAGTACGTCAATTGTGGCTTAAACGGAAGCACTTAAAATTACACATAACCAAAACTATAAATATTATTAATCCCACAATGATAGATTATACTAGTATTGGTAGCTACTCTATGACTAAACTCCTGGAACCCAACATTGTTTATGCTGAGCTAGAATAACCCAAGAGTAAATTACACCACCCTATTTCAGAATAGACTCCTGCACCCCAGGAGCAATACAACTTGAAAGAGAAGTGGTGTTGCTGATGCCTACCCACTACTGTTTGGGTGGTTCCTGCCTTGGAAGGGCACTATTAACTCCGGGGGGAGCTCCACTAATGAAGATTGTGCTGAATTAGTGTGTACCCCACCTGCTCTGACTACGTCATGTAAAGCCAGTACAACCCATTTTGAGGTCTGTAGTAGCCCTCTACAGGGCCCCTGGTACAGGCAGAGGTTGCAGCCTCTGTCACCTCAACTTTCCCTTCTTGGTAAGCTTTCTGACGGAGGGGGTCTTCACCAGAAAAATTAATCACACATCTCTGGGTGCAACTAGGCTCCAAGGATCTGCCTCCCTCCTTTCTTCCTACTTGTCTTTCAGGGGAAGCAGCAATCAATTCTAGCCCGTACCATGTTATGTCTCATCTCTGTCCTAGTGTGGCTTTCCCTTCTGATTCCCAGTTGGATCCCTGACCCTATGATAACTCCATAAAGATAATCTTTGCTGCAAAATGCTTTAAGTGAGACTGACATGAGCCTGGCATTCACCCTTTGTAAGAGCTCATCACTCTAATGTCTAGCATCGGAATGGGACTCAGTGAAGATTTGACTAACCCACTTCCTTTGGAGAGGGGTGTCAAACAGATGTGTGCTCACTCTACTTCCTTTTAATTTAAAGCACTGTAAGATTGGTGTACAAGATACAGAATTCCAGAGCCTGAATACTTCAAGCATTGCAGGAACAGTTTTCTTATATACAGATAATTTTATGTCTCATTATGCATTTGAGGTGTAAGGTTACTGGCCAGGTTCTCTGAAGTTTGCTTGACCTGGCCTCACTGAATAAATTATGCCAAGATTATAGTTGTTTCATTTGAATAAAGATTATTTTACCTGTTGTGGTCAGTGGATGATGTCAAGCTTCACTCTGCTTGTGCCCTTCTGGAGTTATAAAGTGCTCTCCTGAGTTGTTCAAATGATACCAAAATTGCCCATTGAGACAGAACACTTTTTAATTCCAGAAAAAGACAGAAGCCCTTATAAAATACATTTAGCACTAAGAATACACAGATGTAACCTGTGAGTAATTATTTTGGGGTACAGGTTAAAAGAAAAATAACCTGTAGCCCCACAAACATCTGCAGTTACTCCTTTGATGAAGTGTGCCAAATACGCTTGCTCTTTTCAGTTCAGCATCTAGTGCTTCTGCATTTTGTTCCAATATAAATATGAAAATTTGACAGCACCAAGTTAGAATTTTGAAAGGTTACCCTAAATGTTAAGAGGACAACTCTCAGGAGGAGCACTTAGCCAAAGGTATTAACTAGATTTGATAATCTCATGGGGATTTGTTGCAGCTAAATTGTCCCCTTCTGTGGGTTTTTGTACAAGAGCAGAACACACTATCTTAAAATAGTAAACACTTACAAGTTGTTTTACACTTCAGGTACACACCCAGCCAGCTCACATTCCAAAAATGACAATCATCAGGCCTTTGCTTCTCTAAGTAAATTAGGATGCATCACAGAAATATACTTTCATCCATTTGTGCAGAAACACAACTGAGTGTTAGTCTGTCTAAAGTAGTGGTTCTCAACCAGTGGTATCTGTACTCCTGCGGGTATGCACAGGTCTTCCATCAACTCTAGGTATTTGCCTAGTTTTACAACAGGCTAATAAAAAGCACTAGCGAAGTCAGTACAAACTAAAATTTCATACAGACAATGATTATACTGCTCTATATACTCTGCACTGAAATATGAGTACAATATTTGTATCTCAAATAGATTTATTTTATAATGATATGGTAAAAATGAGAAAGTAGGCCATTTTTCAGTAATAGTACTCTGTGACACTTTTGTATTTTTATGTCTGATTTTGTAAGCAAGTAGTTTTTAAGTGAGGTGAAACTTGGGGGTACGCAAGACAAATCAGACTCCAGACCACTGTACTCATTTTAGGAAAGGCTGAGAGTCACTGATCTAAAGCAAACATGATGTGCTGTGAACAATTTAGCAAATTTTATGCTCAGCAAGCAGCTCCCCTCCCACCCCCCCAAAAAAGATACTAACCTAAGCTTTAGAAGTAGCTATGGTGAAGACAAAAAATAAGATTCAAAGACATTTTTCTGCTGCAGAAGTGCCACATATTGCCTTTGATCTGCACATAAATCAGATACTGTATATGATCCAAAGGTTAGTAAAAGGATGTTCACATCATAATGCACAAACAGGCTGTGATTATCTGAAAACTGAGTCTATATAAGGGGATAAGGTTTGTATGGGCAGAATGATACTTCCTGCTTAGCACCTGTTCAAAATTATTTTCTTAGGAAGATCCCTGGTGTTCCAGTTTACTTACATAGTCTCACGGGGTGTACTAAAGTAGGCTGTCCATCCTTGGAGGCAAAATTTGGTAATTGAGCTTTTAAATAGTGTGATGGGAAGAAGAGACTCAAATTAGTGATGGATAACAGACTCTCCAAAAAGTGCTTGTTAATAAGGGAAGCTAATAGTTCTTCAAAATATAAAATTGGCCAAAGGTTTTAAGACAAAGATGCTGGATCTATGGATTAAATGATGTTGACCAAGATGTGCCTATACTAACTCGTTGAACTAACATTTAAAGGACCCTTTCAAAACAACTTCATAGTCTCCTGCCTGAAATCTGCTGAGAGACTGCAGTTCTATGCATTACATATTATGGATTGGAAATTAAAGCAGATTTTTACCCATTCAGGTGATTTATACTGCAGTCCTGGAACGCTGTCATACTGACATGCCTCTCAAACATCATTTTTTCCCCCTGCTAGCAAAAATAGGTAGAAATCTTACTAAACTGATCTTACTAAACATACTGTTTGAAAGATGATATCCATACAACTTAGATACTACTTTAGACGGTGAATCATGAGAACCTCTGTTCCTCTAAAGTGATTTTATTCTTTCTAACCTCAACCAATGAGGTCTAAAAATGTCCATAGCCTCTTTTGTATATATGAGATATCTGTAATCCTTCTGCAACAGTATTGCCAGTTCCTCCTCTCTGATGTCAAGATAGGCAGGGAGATGTCCTTTTACTCAAAAGGGTGTCAAAGGGTTGGGTTTTTCTTGGCCTCTCATTGCCACTCACATAGTTTGGATGAACCCAAATAATCTGTTAGCTAGCTGGCACAACTGAGTATCTCTTCATGGATTTTCAGTGTATCCAAGTTTTCTTCTATAAAAATAATATACAGTCACTATGAATATTTGTTTTCCTCTCTGTTTCGTACAGAATTGGGAAAGCTGCTAGCATTCAAACAACAACAAAGGGCCTTACAAAGTATCATGCCAAAGATCCTTTTAAGATCTGAATACTATGGTAGACCAAATTTAGACTGTGGGTTTATACTGTTAGTAACCAAGAAATCAACTGAATCACTCAGTTCATCCTAACTGCACGTCAACACAACCACTAACAGTAACACAGGTTCCTTCTGGCTTTAGAATCTATGAAAATACATTAAGGTAAGCAAGGCTTGAATTTGCAAAGATCATACTGAAAGGGGAACATGTGTGTGGGAGAACAGGACTGACAGAAAGGGAGGAAGTTAGATATGTCTGAAAAGGTAGAAAAAAGGGGCAGGATAAAATTGACAAGAGAGAGAAACAGGGTGGGTGAGATAATATCTTTTATTGGACCAACTTCTGTTGGAGAGAGACACAAGCTTTTGCACAGGCTTCAACAACACTGCATACAAAAAAAAAAAAAAAAAAAAAAAAAACAGAGAGAGAGAGAGAAAACAGACAGGAGAAGGAAGAGGAATATGGTGGAAAATAAATACTACGAGCCTGCATGTTACATAGTCATTTATACCAGGGCAAAGTGGATATAAAGTGCTACCAACTCAGAATGGAAGCATTTTATACCCACTCTGCATTAATGTAAAGGACTTCACAAGGTGTAGGGCAATGAAGAATCAATCATGCCCTACAAGTGTAATCATGTAACTCTCACCCATGTGAGTATCCTTAGACCCTGTCTACATTTACCTCCGAGATTGGGTGGCAGTCGACAGGAGTTACGCAAGCTACGCAAAAAACTTGCGTAACTCCTGTCGACTTCTCTGCTCCTCTGCTGCATGCCGTCTTCACTGCACTGCTCCTCCCATCGACGCAGCGCTACGCCACTTGTGAAGGTGGTCTTAGTACGTCGATTTCTGGATTGACTGAGCAGGTCTTTACTGATCACTCAGTTGATCCAGAGAAATCGATCTGACGGTGGCGACTTTGCCGCTGTCAGTGTAGCCGTAGCCTTACTTATGTGAACAGTCCCATGGACTTCTCATGAGAGGGTTACAGAATCAGGTCCTAGGAGAATAACGGCTAAGAATGAGGACCGGAAAAGGATGCCCAAAAGCGGGACATTAAGTAGTCCATAACTACTGAACTTGACCACTGGATCATTTAGTTTTAGGATGAATATTTTTATGAATGGCTTTTTTAACTAACTTAGCTCTTACAAGGAAATACAAAAGAAAAACGTTAAAACATATTTGAAGCTCTGCCAAAACAAGGACTTCAGAATTACCACATCCCAGTGAGCCTAGCAATCGTAGCATAATATACAGTATCGACATGCAGCACAAAGGTTATAATGATCCATAGTAGATGATATATACCAAGAATGTTGGAGTGTCTCCATTATATACCTTTATATATGCAACTTTAACATTTTCTTGAGCTAAGTTTTGCATTGAATTTCCTCAAGTATGTTAAGAAAGAAAAGAAAAAGAAAGAAAGTTCTGGTGCAATAGCTTTCATATTTCAGCAATACAGTGATTAGCAATACAAATAAACAGCCACATTATTTAAATTATATTTGGCAGTATATACTATGTATATTTATTTTGTTAAAAAGTGGAAGTGACAGTTGATAGATATCATTTAAAATTTATTTTTAAAAATTGTACTTAACCATTCTTTTAAAAAAATATGTAACATGGCATTCCTCACTAAAGACTACATACAGCACGTGAGAAGCTTGAAAGTTTCCAAATAGAGCTATTAATTGTCCAATTAAAAAAAACCTGATATTTTTTGCCAAGTGTGGAAATCAACATTTTCCCTCATTCATTCTCTGACTACACAAAATTGACTAAAGAGTTTCACTAAACTTCCAATAAATACATAATATAAACTTTTGGACAAAATTAAGTCTGAAAATTTGAGTTCAAAGTTGAACTTAAAAAAAAAAAAAGTATTATAGTGTATTCTGGAGGATTCTGTAAATAGGGGGTTAGCTAGAAAGTGCCTATGCTTCATAAAACACAATCTGACTACTGGTCTTTATTATTCTTGATACATTTAGTCCTTCTCTCTACATTACCTTTGTCATCCTATTCGCATATTTATTTTTTAAATATATCCAGACTTCCTTTTGATGCTTATCTAAGTCTCACAGACATTAGTGTCAACAGAATGCTATGTGGGTTGAATAGTTCTATCTTGGATAGTCAAGCACTGATGACCCCTTTAAGCTAAAAATCTCCTTAATATACTACACATAAATCACAGAGTCTCAGGATTTCTGACTTCTGTTCTTGACTCTGCCACAAAGAGAGAGAGATCTTGGACAAGTCAAACACTGTGCCTCAGTTTCTCCATATACAAAATGGAGCCAGCAAGGCTTCTCTACGTTATATGATGTTGAGACTGTTAATTCATTAGTATTTGTAAAGCAAATCTTTGGGCAGAAAAGTGTCAGTAGCGTGAAGTAGTATTATATATTAAGAGTATCATACCAAACAGTTGGTGTTGAAGGGCATAGATTTAATCAACTTTTACTTCTATCAGAAGTTGTTAAAAGTCTCTAAAAAAGCTTCGTTACAATGAGACTGCTCACGTGTTCAAAGCTGAGCATATGCTCAAGTGCTTTGCAGGATCAGGGCCAGAATGCTTAGCACCTTGCAGGATCAAGCCCCTCAGGAGCTCATTGTGGTGGGTATTTTAATACTTTTTCTAAACAAGAGGATTTTCTATAACTGCAAGCATTGGACATGTGAATTAACTGAAGAGCATCACACACAGCAGCTTTGCAAAATTCTGCTTGTCCAGCCACTTGGAGTGAATAACTTATGTTCTGAGCAGCAAACAAAATATCAGCATAGTATTTCTCTGTCAGCATGGTGAGGGTGGACAAGTAAACTCTCATCCCTCAGCTGCTAATTTTTCACGCTAATTTTGTAAGGCTGCTTAGACAAGGGAATCTTGCTACTGGAGGAAGTATGGTCCACTGAGAGTGAGGCGACCTTGGCCTTATTTCAAAGTCTGTCATTGACACACTGTGTGACCATGCTGTACACACTTAAGTTTGATGCAAAACTCTCATTGACTTCAGTGGTGCAGGATTGAAGCCCTTGGTATTTCTCTCTTCTGTTTTGGTTTCCCTATCTGTAAAATTGAGAATGAGATCCAGTTTTGTATAGTGCTTTGAATCTATACATGAAAAACATGTTAATTTACACTAGGGATAAAAAGCCCTATATAAGCGGAAGTGCAAATTAATAAGATGACATTAATTACCTTTGTGACTGGGTAATCCCATGCAATGTACAGATTTTGCCAGTCATCAAGAGAAGAAAAATTATATAAAAAGATAATGAACCACTGAATTACGTTAGCATTTATTCTGTCAACTGTAATTTTAGTTTTCAATGTACAACAATTAATAATGTTCTTGCAAGTATATTACACACACACACACACACACACACACACACACACACACACACACACACAACGTAAAGTGTTAGTAATACAAAAATTTACTACAGAAAAAACTGCTGAGAAGTATGGAGAAAAAGTGTTTTTGTACTCAATTAAATGTCTGTAGTGTTTGCCTACTATAAATAAATTATATACAGAGCCTGCAAGTGTACTATTTTATTAAATTTCCAAAGAGTAATCAAAAACATTATTGGACCCAAAACAAGCATTAACAGTGTTCTTCAGAAAAGACAAATGCTAGCACTACCAGAATATATCAAACAAATAATGAAGTATTGGAAAGAAAAAAATTAATGAAAATAGTAGACTATATTTAACTGTTGATAAGATCTGGTTGAAAAAAATTTGACAGCAGTTTTTCACTGGAAAATGAAGTTTTTGAAAATCAAAAGAATTTCACAGGAACATGTCAACTTTGACAAATATTTTCAATAGGAAAAGTCAAAACAAATCATTTTGACTCTAATTTCAATGCAGTAAAAATGTTTCATGCTGACAAAGTAGAAGTGTTTCATCTTGATTTTCATTTTCATTTGTTTAAACTTTTATAGGATATTAAAATAGTAATTTTATATATTCTCTATATTTAACATTATAAATTGTTAATATTTATAGTTATGCTTTGACATTATCAAAATGACCTGATCTGATAGTTCCAAATTTAAATTTTCTGGCAGTTTTGTTTAGCAGGTAATTTCAGCTTTTCATTCTGATTCGGAACAAAAACATTTTGAAATGTCAGAATTTCCCATAGAAGAGCAACTGCAGATTCTGAAAAGCTCTACTATTTACAGAGTACATTATATAGTTGCATAATGTTTACATTTAAGCAAAGTTCTTTCGAGCTTATCAAGGTGTGTGTGTGTGTGTACCTCAATAAGCGTACTTCGGGATATGATAGAACAGTGGTTTTCAACCTTTCATTTGCAGACCCCTAAAAAGTTCTGAATGGTAGTGCAGACCCCCTTTGGAAATGTTAGATGCAGCCTGCAGCCCCTCAGGGGCACATGGACCACAGGTTGAAAACCACAGATTTTTACAGAAACATGCACATCAAAATTAATTTATGTCCTCACCTGTAACGGCACATATAGCACAATGCATGTACTTTTTTCTGAGCATTATATAGTGTAAGGGCATATCTACTTCTGGAAACACTATTTATATGACAATTTTATGCAAAAAACAGTTCTCCAAATACATTTGAAAAATTTACCCAAGTATCAATTTGTTAATCTGACAATTGAGAAAATATTTAGAAATAGTCAATGTAAAATAATTTTCTGTTTATCCTCCCCCCTCCACGTACTGAATTGATTTAACCTGAAATGGCATTCATGGACATCAACACTGTCCCAACCAGCCACAAAATAAACAACTGCCAAAGTAATTATTATGGTGGTGTGATACAAATATCTTGTTTAAAATATGAAATATCAATGTTTTGGAAACAGGGAAAACAGTCATTTCAACATAGCAAAGTTTCATATTTACCATTCAGGTCAGGAAGAGATTTCAAATGAGAGAAACACAAAAGGAAGTGAGATATGGACCATTTACAAGCAGTCCTTTGCTCCCATATGCTCATTTCTACTGCCTGAAGAAAGATTTGCAACAAATGTTCCCAGCTCAAGGTCGAAAGTTCAAGAAATGAATCCCAAGTTTCCAAGCTACACCATTAACAGTAATTGTTTTTGGTAGATTTCCAGTGAAACAAGTTTTGGGGTTTTGTTTTGTTTTTTTCTTTTACTTTGTAATTACTTTGTGTGTATTGTGCACTCAATTGTCAGCAACATCCTCAAAGGAGCTTTAGAGGCAACTGTTCAAAGACTATCATGTTATTGTTTCTAAGGAAGTACATTATTTAATCAGTAGCAGAGATGACCATGCAAGAATTTACCTCAAAGGGTGGTAGCTAGTCATTTATTTCCCTCTACTTCCTTTTCCAAGAATCTCAAAGTTAAAATAATTCTAAGATTCCTCATGCAGAAAAAATTGGTTAATGTAAAAGTCAACATCCTTACCTCTCCTCCTGCACACATTAAAGGGTGGCCAAACCTGTAAGGCCAAATAAAGAAGCAAGAGACATTTGCCCATCCTCTGCACCTGAACTTGAAGGTTAGTAGTTTGCTGTTGAGACGTGGGACAAGTTCAGTAACATCCTCACCAAAACAGTGGAGGAGGAAAAGGGAAGTCAGCCTACTACAATTCTCTTTCCTATGTTTCTTTAAGTACTGGCATCCTAACGTGCACAGCATGCAAATCTATCATACTCCTGAGGCAGGCACAAGCTGTCTAGTTTAGCCATCTACATCGTCAGAGAAAGGTTGGCAGAATCTTCTACAAATGACCTCTCTCCAAGTGGAGGGAGAAGCCTAAAAGCCACCACAGAAAAAACTTTTGCAGACAGGGATAGGACTGCCCGGTCTTCCCTGAAAAATGATGCTACCAGGGAAGAGGGAAATCTCTGCTGAATAACAAGTAGCCACACAAAGTTCCCTACATATTTAAAATGAGCAAATTCAGTTTTCCTGACACCAAAACAAGCAATGTGACATACTATTATATAATATAGTATACAAAACCCAATACAACTTTATCTGTAATCTTAGAAGTACAGTGGTGTAAGGTCAAAAAATAATTACCCAAATCTAAATTAACTGAAGATTTGCTATGACCTATCAAGATGACTTTATCAGATATGGCTTTATGTGGAAAAGACCTACAGCCTTGGAGAAGCCAGGTTGATGTTGGGTATTGAAGAAATTGACCAACAGGCTTTGAAGTTTGCTGAGGATCCAGAACCTTAGTGGGGACTTAAACAACTGAGCAAACTGTCAAATATCTGAAGGTTTCAGGCATCCCCATAGAACTTTGGCTTTCCAAAGGTCCATTGTATTACATTTAAATGTTTATCCACACTTTGGATCTTGTGAAGTCATGTAATGAAAGACCCTATTGTACTGTACACGAGCAAGGGGGAGAATTAAATGTAGTGTGGGAATCTGCACTAAAAATATGCTGACTTTTGGCTAAGACTACAGCAGGAGAAATTTCAGCCCAAATCGAAGAGTTTGGTTCTTAAGTCAGAGGCACAGAATTTAATGCTTCCAGCTGCTTTAAATAGGGAGTCATTTTTGCAATTCCAAAATAATATCTTGAGTGATAACTATGCAGACACAGGGATTAGTACTTTTGACTTGTAATATCAATAAATAAAGCAAAATTTTAACAAGTTCAAACACATTATTGTAAAAGCATTACCATATGGTCTCTTCTGTAAGAGAAGTTCAATAAAAAGTTCTTTTAAATAGAAATTTATACTCTCACTCTCCCCTCTGCCATCTCCTGCAACTACATTTCTCATCATTCTCTTCTTCAGAGGTTATTGGCCAGATTCTCAGGTTTGCTTTAGCTCTTTTGTGCCACACTGCCAGCATACTTTGGTTGTAAATCCTGTATAACCAGCCCAGGGAGGATTACCCCTATGGTGATCTTGCAATAACATACAGCTGAGGCAGAGAGCTGTTCCAATACATTGTGATGAAGATGGCATGCAGCAAGGCAATGCAAAAGTGAGTTTTATGTCACCTTTGTGTACCTACACTCCCCCCTGCTTCAGCCTTTGTCACTTTTGGTCAGACCAGAGGATCTGACTTTGTATATGAAGACTATCTGGTTTGCTATCTTCCCTCCTTGAAGTCTTAGGGTAAATTCTCACCATGCAATTAGATATGCTTAATTCTGCCAAACTTCTTCCACTTTCCCATTCCTTATTTATTTATTTTAAAACCTGAGACCAGAATGTTTCCAAGGTCATTTTCACAATAAAAATGTAAAGTAGCATATATTTTAGGTCTGCACTTGGGTTCCAGACAATGCTACAGAAGAACCTTACTACATTATGAAAGACTGGCTTAATATATATGTTCTCATCTCCTTAGTAACTAAGTGGCTTCCAGCAGTGCATTAAACAATGTGACCAATACCAGTCACATGTGGTTTGTTCTCCCTCCACAGAGAGAATTCTGTGCAGTGTGGCTTTGTTTTGGTATGGTTTGAGTTGGTAATGTTTTAATGTGTATATTGCTGTGTTTATAGTAAAGATGACAAGGTTGAAGGTGTGTGAGCATAAGGTGGTGAGATTTGTGATGGTTCTTACATTCTGTGGGAGTTTCAGTTACAAAACAGCATTTATCTCAAGACTGACAAGTCCATGGGTGGTGTAAGATAACATCCTCTCCCAGAGCCTCAGATAACTGAACTGTACTTGAATTTTTTTTCTTTTACTTCTGCTTTCAAACACACATGCTTGAAAAGGGCCATTTCAGGAGAATTCCTTGAGGCATACCAGAGCATGGGAACCAGAGCTGGGACCAGTTTTGGCAACTAACAAAAGTGCATCCAGGACAGATTCAAAGCTCCACCATTCCTTAAGAGTGCTCATTTGCTGCTGGAGTTATTGCCTGTACGCAGCATCCATTCCAAGCATTCTATTTTAGGGCTGTTTTTTAAGTTCTGGTCAGGCAGAGATCTGGGCAGCACCAGTACATCTGCTAACAGCAGAGGAACTTATAAGCAGCTACAGTGAAACTAGACAACCTTTTAATCTGTTTAGTAAATGTTTGCAGTTTCTATTTCCAGATAAGCAATACAATAATAAAAACTGAGCAAAATTAAGGTCTAATCCTATACTGTACTCACTTGAAAGTACTAAATCCCACAGGAACACACACTTGCCCCATTCAAGTCAATGTGAAAACTCCCACTGACTTCAACAGGGTAGGATTTCACCTCAGAGGTTTTGCCTGAGAAAGGACCTGTAAGACTGACCCCTTAATTTGTACCCCAAATATTTTCTTAAACAAACAATTATACAGGTTTAGAAAAACTAATAAAATAGTATATTGCCCAACAGACCAAGTACACAATTTGGATGTGTGATGCACAAAAGGTTACAAAAGCAAGTGAAAACTGAAAAATACTTATGTATACTTAGGTTTAACTGAAAGAGACTTATGATTATGTACAATATGCAATTTTTAAACATCTCTATCACAGCTTTAAGTGTTTAAAATGACCTATACCTTTGCAAATTTTGTTTTAATTAAAACAGTTTTTAATTACAGTAGTGTTAAAAAAGCCAGGACCTTTATGCACTGTATAGTTTTGCATTTCAGTAACTTGAAAACTTGCCAGACTGCATTTTGTTCTTTGTTTGTGGCTATCTGGGCTGAAACTTTGCACATGGTTAAATAAAACAAACAAATGTTAACATAGAAATGTAAGGCTCTGAAATTAAGATAGGGCACCACCATCATAAAAAAAAAGGAGTAAACACCTTTCCCCAAGCAATTTCTCAGATTTATCAAGGTGCTCTAACACACTTCATTTGATTGTCATCAGGTGGATTAATGTCTCATCCTGTGTCTTGCAGGGCACTAAGTGTGTTTATTATAGCTGGTAACCTGTGTTTTTTCTATCCAAGCTGTTAATATTTTGTAACTGATCAAACACAAAAGACATCCTAACCTCCTCACTTTTGCCCTATTGCAGAAAAGACATTTGGCTACAATGAAATGTAGCTTGAGATCAATTTCGTCCTCTATCCCTGAACTAGTATAGCCTGCATTTGCAGAGGGACGGACTCAACCGAACAGGGCTTTTCCGAGGGCTAACTACGCTGCTCCTAAACAAGAAGAAACCAGCTGCAGCCCTTTGCAGTCCTGTCCCCCTAGTTAACTTGAACTACGGAGCCGGACAGGCCACCAGAAAAGCAGAAGCAAGCCGCACAAAAGCCAAGTTGGCCGTCATCCAAGCGCTGTCGGGCTACGACAAACCCAAAGTGCTGGGAAACGGGACCGCTGCGAGCTGCTTCTCACGTCAGCCATTTTAGAAGCCTGATCCGGCCAGAGCTTTGCAGCTCCTGCTTCTCCACTCGCCCGCCCCCCCCTTTGGGCATGAGTTGTTAGCAGTCACCTGGGGGGGGACCTCTCGTCTTCCATCAATAAATGGGAGGTGGGTTTGTTTGCAAAGGGGGGGGGCTGCAAAGCTCCCGTTCAACCACCCCTCCCCCCAGTTCTCATTTGCAGAGCCCAGCTTTTATATAATCCGCCCCCCCCCCGCCGACACCTCTCTGGGTCGCACGCGCCAATGTGAGGCGATGGATCAATCGTCCACCCCCGGAGCCGCGCAGCTGGGGCGGCGGCGCCGCACTCACCTTGGCGTCCGGGCCCAGGATGAGCACCTGGCTGTTCTCCTCGTCCTTCTTGGCGGCCTCCTTCTGCGCCAAGGCGGAGTTAAACGACACTTTCACCATGGCTGCGGCCGGCCGCCCGCACGACTCAGGCGGGGAGCACACGGAGCGCGAGCGAGCGAGCCTGGGATAACGGGCTTCAACGCAGCCCCGGGCCGGTACTGGCTGTCGGACCCTCCAGCTCCCCTCCCAGTCCCGACTCCGGCGGAGGCGCAGGGCACTGGCGGAGGAAGGAGGCGGGGCGGGGCGGTACCGGGCGGACGCGGACAGCTCGGGGCAGGCCCGGCCGGCTCAGGCAGAGCGCTGCGCAGCCGCAGGGGCCGCGCCGGGCGGGCAGGGAGCGGGGCTCGGCGATATTAGCGGCGTCCTGCGCTGCCGAGCCCGAACTGCGGACTCTTCCCCCTGCCGCTTCCTCCGGGGGCTGGGCTTAGGGGGCTTCTCTCCTGGGCTGTAGGTTGATCCCTAGAGAGGAAACCCAGGTGGGATTCTTGCTGCTGCCCCCTAGCTTCCGACGTCCACACGTAGCCGACCCTCAGCTCGGCTGCTTTGGAGCAGTCCCTTGTTGCTGTCGCCGCTCCCCGACCCATCCGCTTGTTAAATATTGTGTTTTAGGCCCTGCCTGCACATGAATCTGCGTGTGGGAGGCCCTTGAGGCTGCACAAAGCCCTGTTTGGATCAGGGGGGGTCACCCTGCCGATGTGTTTGCAGGATCCAGCCCTCAGTATCTAGGGCAGACTTGTCCAGTTACTAAGGCCTGGTATACACTGACAGTATAGGTCGACATAAGGCCGCTTACATTGAGCCCATAAAGTATGCATCTCCACTGTCACGTTAGTTCCGCCGACCTAAATTGCGGTAAAATTCGACTTAATAAAACCACCTCCGCAAGTGGCATAGCGCTGAAGTCAAAATCTGTGCATCGAATCAGCATCAACGTAGGCAGAGCGCAACAGAAATCAACACCATTGACCTTCGGGAGGGATCCCATTATGCTCTGTTGTGACTGCTCTGGACATTCCTGCTCTGCTGTACCGTGACCACGTAAACAGGAAATAGCTCCTCCCCTCAAGCCCCAGGAAATATTGAATTCCCATTTCATGTTTTGTCAGCATGGAGAGAGCTTTGTAGCTGAACTGCTCATGGCGACTGCACACCCCAAACGTGCTCCAGAATGGAGTTGATCTGAGGTCTGGGATCTAATCAGCCTGTGGGGCAAAGAGTCTGTTCTGGCTCAGCTCTGAGCCAGCAAAAGAAATGTAGATATCTATGAGAAGATATCACGTGGTATTGTGGAGAAGGGCCACAACAGGATACGCAGCAGTGCTGCGTTAAAATCAAAGAGCTGAGGCAGACATATCAGAAAACTAGGGAGGCCAACAGTCGTTCTGGCTTGTCACTGAAGATGTGCTGCTTTTATGAGGAGCTGCATGAGATTCTTGGTGGTGACCCCACCACTGTGCCACCATGCAGCATCAATACCTCCGAAGAATCACAGTCCAGAATGAATGAGGAGGATTCTGTGGAGGAGGAGGAGGAGAACAGGGGGCAGGAGAGCAGGGTATCCATTCTCCCTATAAGCCAGGACCTGTTCGTTACCCCAGAGCAGCCCAGCCGTACACAGGACAGCGGTACTGACCGAGATGCAGGGGAAGACACATCTGGTGAGTGTGTATAGAAAATCTCATTTCTGTGGTTATGTCCCCAGTCCAGCTTCTTATTTTTGGGAGAAAAGGAGTTTGTGCTTTTGATGAGATGGGCTTCCTGGGTGTTGGTAAACTTCAGCAGAGGGTTACCCCCAGAACAGACTATTTATTTACACAGGGATGCTCCAAGAATCCTCTGTGGATATTTCAAGGAAACTTTCATGTAGATACTCTGCAATCCTTTCCAGAAGGTTTCTGGGGCAGGCAGCCTTATTTCTTCTGCCATGATAGGAAACTTTACCCCACCACTCTGCTATTAAATGAGCAGGCATCATCGCGGAACACAGCATAGCAGCATAAAGGCTAGGCCTATACCCCAGTGCTTGCAGCAAATCTCCCCTTTCCTCCTGCATTACCCTCAGGAGACTGATATCACATGGTCACCTAGGGAAGATAGCGCAAGTTTACAGTACCCGACCAATATAGTCACTGCGTCTTATTCCCCTGCTGTGGACAGTGTCCCTAGGCCTCTACACGGACAATTCCCTAGTCATGGTATTGTTTGTATGGCATTATGGGTCCAAGAACTGGTTGCCCTATCTTTTCTCCAGCAACACTTCACCCACAGCCTCCTCTAATCTGTTTTGACCATATCCTCCCAAACTGGTCTTTGGGATGGTAAAGGGGAGCCCAATGATCCTTCTCCTTGCTTAAATAAGTGTGGTTTGGGGAATTTAATGTTACTGAGACCTCACTATAATAGATGCAAGGGCCCCTTACTTACCATGTCTGGAATGCCACTCCGACCCATGCAATACGTACAGATTGGAATGCGGATCTGGTTTCGCCTTGTGAATATGAAAGGGAGTTCTTTTTACATTGTAACATTTTTACTCCATTGGGTCAGCTAACAATAGCAACTTTGTGCTTTGTTCGCCTTACAGTGGACACCTTGGCCTTCACCCCATCTTGTTCTCCTGCAGAGCGCCTTTCCCAGATTAGGAGGCGGAAAAAAAAAACCTCAGGATGACATGTTCAATGAACTAATGAACACCTCCACAGCTGCTGACACAGATCTCAGAGCCTGGAGGATGTCCTTGTCAGAAAAACTAGACATGGAACACAGAAAATCAGCACAGGAGCAGGAGCATGCAATGCAACTGGAGATGTTGCGTATTATGAGGGATCAGTCTGACATGCTGAGGCATCTGGTAGAGCTTCAGGAAGAGCAGCGGCAGGACAGACTCCCTCTGTATCTCCTCCAAAACGCTCAACCAACAAGCTGTTTCTTATTAGCCCCCACCCACAAGTGCTCTAGGAAGAGGTTGAACAGGGTGCAGTACGTGCTCCACTCCACTCCTGTGGAGGCAAGCAGAAAGAGGCAATGGCCCCTTTAAGAACTGCAAGCAATTATTGCTGTTTGCACAATCACACTTTGCTCTGGATGGCCAAGCAGCCTGATGACAATGTTAACTTACCTTCCTTTCCCCCCATTGAAATGGGTCACGAATAAAACTGTTCTGCTTTAAAAAACATCTGTCTTTATTCATTCATAGCTTAGGGATTGTTGGTGGGGAATGAAGGGGAGGGGGCCGATGGTGCAAGGGTGGAGAATGGGAAAGAAAGGCACAGCACTGACAGAGATATACATTACTACGGTTCATTCCAAAAACAGTTTTTCAATGCTTCCCTGAGGCACAACACTCTGTGATTGGCTCTCAGCTTAGCACTGGAATCTGGCTGCTCAAAATTTGCTGCTAGCCTATCAGCCTCCACAACCCAACCTGGGGGAACATTTCCCCCTTTGTTTCACACACATTATGGAGCACACAGCATGCAGAGATAACTGCTGGGATTTTTTTTTACTGAGGTCAAGCCTAGTAAGTGGACATCTCCATTTTGCTTTTAAACGGCCAAATTCACATTCCGCCACCATTCTGCACTTGCTGAGCTTATTATTCAAACACTCCTTCACGCTATCCAGGTGCCTGGTGTAGGGCTTCATTAGCCAGGGGAGCAAGGGGTAGGCAGGATCACCCGGGATAACTATTGGCATTTCAACATCCCCAATATTTATTTTTGGTCAGGGAAGAAAGTGCTCGCCTGCATCTTTTTTAACAGACTTGAGTTCCTAAAGATGCGCATGTCATGCACCTTTCCAGACCACCCCACATTGAGGTCGGTGAAACATCCCCTGTGATCCACAAGGGCCTGCAACACCACTGAGAAGTATCTCTTCCTGTTTATGTACTCTGTGGCAAGGTGGTTCGGTGCTAAGATAGGGATATGTGTGCCATCTATCGCCCCCCCTTTCTCCCCCCCAACATTTGGGAACCCCATTGTGGCAAACCCATCCACTATGTCCTGCATGTTTCCCAAAGTCACTACCCTTCGTAGCAGAAGTCTATTAATGGCCCTGCACACTTGCATGACAGCAGCTCCCACGGTGGATTTCCTGACTCCGAATTGATTCCCAACTGACCAGTAGCAGTCTGAGGATGCCAGTTTCTACAGAGCGATGACCACTCACTTCTCCGCTGTCAGAGCAGGTCTCAAGTGAGTATTCAAATGCTGCAGTGCTGGGGACAGCTCTATGCATAGTTCAAGGAAAGTGGCCTTTTGCATATGAAAGTTCTGCAGCCACTGTTCATCATCCCACACTTCATAATGAAGTGGTCCCACCAGTCAGTGCTTTTTAACCAGGACCAGAACTGGTGCTCCACTGACTGAAGTTGTTGCATGACAGCCTGCAGCAAACGTGAATTGTTTTGCTCTATGTCTTGTAGCAGGGCGGCCTCAGTAACATCACAATTTTCCGCACTGCGGTTCCTGTTTCGCCCTTAAAAATACTGCAGGATAAGTCAAGAGATATTTGTGATGCTCACAAATTTGTGATGCTCTGATAGTGCAGAGCTGAGTGGGCTCCATGCCTCTCCGGCAACAGCATGCACATGGCAGAAAAAAAAGGCACATAAAAGCATTAGTCTGTTTGTTTGGGACAAGAAGGGAAGGAGAGGGACCACATTGCATCATGGGAGGATAACAACCTTCCCAAAAGCCTCAGCATCTAGTTGCACTGTGGGATAGCTACCCACGGTGCAATGCTTTGATTGTCGACCCAAGCGTGGCTAGTGGGGACGCAATTCCCCGATGCAATGAGCAGGGTGTGATCATGCTCTTCTGACTTCTAAAATTTGGTGGATGAAAGTCAATTTAAAATAAATCAACTTCACTCCGCAGTGTAAACATACCCTCAGTTACTATGTACAGTGCCTAGCGTAATGGGGCCCTGAGTTGGTCAAAGTCTCTAGGCAGTACTGTAATGCAGATAAATAATGGGTCAGTTTATGTGCTGATTTACCATCCGCTCCAGCAACCCCTAAGAAATAAATGCACATGGGATCAGAACTCAGAAATACTTGGTACAGGCCCAGGCATTGTACTGGCAGCAGTCTAAAGCTATTACCTTGGTTTCCAGAATCTCAGCTCTCATAACAAACTTAAGAGTAAAGGTAGGGCTGTAGATGTCATACTTGGAGAGTAAACCTCAAAAATGTGAGTATAAATCACGTGGGAATGGGTCTGTCTGCAGAGAGACTGCAACAATAGCTCTCAGGGGTATGAACTGCCCTGTTCATCTCACTTAGGTGCAGTGGTATAGCTACAGACAGTGGTGCAGTTACACCAGAGCCCGCAAGGTTATGGGGGCCCAACCAGATGGAGCAATGCTTCAGCACTTAACATGGTGTGCGGGGTCACATCACCACTCATTCAAATTTGGCCGTGCTGCCCTTCCATCTGGCCAGATTTCACTGGTGGTGTGACTAGGGGTGGAGGGGTTGCAGCATAACTCAGGTTTGAACTGGCCAGTGGCCACTCCTCCATTAGGATGGGGTAGGAGGACAGCTAAGCCAAATTTGAGTGTGGTGTTTCAATTTGGCATGCAGGATCTTCAGCCAAAACCTAAGTGACGCTGTGAGCGCATGCATCAAGTTGCAATGCTACTCATCAATCAGATTTGGCCCATGCTGTGTGAGTGTGGGGTGGGCAATGGGAACAAATGAAGCCACTTGGTGGCTGGGATCAGGAGGAGCTGCCGTAGCCCAGGATGGGAGTGAAGGGCTGAGCCAGAGGGCACCATTGAATGGCCAGAAAGGTTCTGGAAGCAGTGGGTGAGGGGTTGGGAGTGAGTTATTGGTGGGCTATAGGATGAGTGGGGAATGTTGGGGGACTATGGGAGCAGGGGCTGGGGATGAGTGAAGGATGTTGAGGAGTCATAGGTTAAGTTGTGGAGACTGTAGGAGGGAATAGGAGATGTTGGGGGGGCAGTGGGGTAGATTAGGGGCCAGAATGTTGCAAGTGAATGGTGAATGTTGGGGCTGAGGTGTTGGTGGCTGCAGTGAGCAGGACATATGTCAGGGTTGCTGGGATGTGGGGGGGGGGGCTGTCAGGATAAGTGGGGGCTGGTCAAGGGTTGTTGGGGTTATATGTGGATGGGAGGGGCATTCAGGGGCCTGTGTGGGGTGAGAACACTTTGCTGAGTGGACCTGATCAGAATTAATCTCTTTACTCTGTAAGGTAAGCAAAATTGTAGATTTTGGAATCAGGAAGGAGGTATCTAACCTATTCTTGCCCCAGGGCACTCTGGGGTTTTGTTACACCACTGGTGAGGTGTTGACTTTTAAATTATCATTACTTAGCATCTGAGTTAACATTGCTAACTACTGTCACTGCTCCTGTAAGAAATGAGAGGAAAGGTCATAAATGTGCACAGTTTACTGTGAGTGAGTTCTCATTCTGGTGCCACAAGCGGGTGACATTTAGGAGATAATATCACTTCTTTTTCCCCCCAGCCAAGAAGGAGCCAACTCCAAGAAATTTAGTAGAACCCATGGGCATGTTCAAACCCTACTAAGAAGTGCCAGGTTGAAAGAGCCCAGTGGAGCTAAGTGCATATGCAATCATATTTTGAATTTATCATCATAATCTATTGTGAACAGCATCTCATTTTGGTGACTCAACTGGGTGGAGCTTACTTTGTTTGCATAGCTTGAAAGAGCATCTCTCCCTTTCCCCCATCCCAGTCTGAGGCCTGTTAGACATTTATCAATGCAAAATTAGGCTTTTGGGAGAATTCGGCCCCTATGGAAGTGGGTGCAATGTCACTGACATCAATAGGATCTCTTCTGTCTCTAGGTTGTTATATGGCAACCTGGCTGAATTGTCTCTATAATGTATGCCCAGTCATCTATTCCCCTTAAAACCATGTTCCTAAAATGGCTGACAGAAGAAATAGCTTTAAAGCTCAGTGTCTTCATCACTGAGTATTTTAGCCCAATAGCCCTCAGACTGAGTCCAACCTGGCTCTTAAGTTGGTTTCTTTCTTCCAATGAAGTAAAGACCTCAAAGAAAAACTCTGCTCAAAACTGCATCTACTCTGGGACAAAACAACAACTACTACTACTCTGGGACAAAACAACTGTTCACATGGTTCATGCCTAAAACCCTTACTTACCCCAGGTTTGCTCGAAACGCACTCTGGGCCTATTCGAAAATCAGCCAATGTTCATCAAAAGATTTGCAGATGTTTTGGAAAACCTGAGTTGAGTCTGTATTGGAACCAGATGAGTATTACCTACTTTCATTATGAAAATTTTGCTTAGCTCAAGTGGTAATAATCATAAAAACCATTACAATATTCTATATTAATATAATGAAATGCTCTAGTAAGGCTATTTTAAGTTATAGTGTGAAGGGCCATAACTAGAGTATGCTTCCAGAAAGGAAACCTAAGGTCCCAGTCCTACACATTGGTGGTCCCCTGTTCCTATTCCTTTGGGGTTCTATGCAGATGCACGGATCTGCCCATGCAGAAGTAGGGTCCAAATAATCAAATGTTTCAATGGTTACAGTTCTCCTCTGTGACTAAAGCTTTTTTTAGACAAAACCTCCTCAGATATTTGCATTATTGGAGGGATTATTAAATTATTCCACTAGCTCAGTGAGTTATTTTATTTGTCTCAAGGTTTAACCTGGATGCTCTAGATCAGTATTTCTCAATTGATGGGTCATGACCGTGGGGGCAGGGTAGTCATGAAAAGCAATCAGATATTGAACATTTTAATACAATCTAAAGCAAAGAAAATTTTGCTCCCCCACATCTCACAAACCCTTACCCTTCAAAGTCAAGTATTCCTTGTCAATCTCTTGAAAAAACACATACATAAATACATTATATAGATTTATCATAGACACATTTTCACTCTTACTTTTATAGTGTTGGCCTTTTTGAGCCAAGTAGATAGTCAGATTTTGGGGTCTTGCTGATTGTTTCCATTAGGAAGAGAAATTAATGATGGAGTCAAGTATTTTTTGATGAAATCCCATTTATTTACAAAGAATGTACACAAAGTCCTGTTTTTGTGAACATAGTAGGACTCAAACAGTAGGAAATAGTTTCTTTGCCCAGTCCAAAGCCTCTTTCTCACAGTGCTTTACTCAAAAGCTCTCTCAAATTTTCTCAGGGTTGCTCTACAGGTGCATCTCTAGCTATGTCTTGACTTCCTTCTGCCTTTTCTGGTGTTTCTGCTGTGCCTCTCTCACACACACAGAAGGTGGCTGTCATGCCCAACAGCTTCAGGGAAGTGGTTGTGATTGCCCAACCCTCAGCACAACAATGGCAAATGTAAGAGAACTCTCAAGGAAGAGAGAATAACCTAGAGGGATTTTTCTCTTTTCCCTCAAACTCCCCTTCTTCCTCAGTTACCGTGGACAACACTATCATCATCCCTGCTATGTGGATATCATTTCTGACTTGTCTCTCTAGCTACTGTCAAGATCACCTTCCTGGCTTGTTGCACCACGCCTGGGAATTGCCTATTTCTTTGCATTTTTCCACTGGTTCCCCCTTTTCCATCACATCAAATACAAATGATTTGATTTCACTTTTAAGGCCATTCATGGCTTCGTTTGGCCTTTCCTATCATCATCACATTATATGGCAAGGGTGGCCAAATTCGGCTTGGGAGCCACATCGGGCTCTTTTACAGTTAAAGTGTGGCTCACAGAGCCCTCTACACCCCCCATTCTCCACCTACTAGACTAGAGTGGGGATTTCGGGGCTTCAGCCCTGTGGTGGGCTGGTGGGGATAGGGGTTTCTGCCCTGCGGGACGCATCTGCCAGGGCTCAGGATTTCTGCCCCATGGGGCGCACCTGCCAGGACTTCAGCACTGCAGGGAGGGGAATCTCAAGTGTTATGTTAAATCCTTGGAAAGTACTTGTATTCAGCATGGAACACAGAGAGATGCAAACCCATGAAAAGTCTTTACTGAACTACACTAAAACCAGCCAGGACTGGCTGAGTTATCCCCTAATAGTCTAATTCTATTGCTATGGCAACAAGCTAAGCTTTGTTGCTATGGCAACCTAGGCACTAAAGCAAGACACAAAATACACAACATCAGGGCTTCTGTCCCATAGGAGGTGCCTGCTGGGACTCGGGCCTTCAGCAGATGCGTTGCAAGGGGCAATAGCCCTGAGCCCTGGCAAGCACGCCCCACGGGGCAGAAGCCCTGATCCCCGCCATAGGGCTGAAGCCCTGAGGCCCGGCAGGCACACCCTGACTCTCAAACTTCTGAAGATTATTGTATGCGGCTCAGAGAATCAGTAAGTTTGGCCACCCCTGTTATATGGTATAAAGCTGTTGGCCTTGACCTCTGCTCCGCCAGTGATGCCAGCCTTTATCATCCACTAATTTAACTTCCTTGTAAGCATCTTCTCACTTTCTCATATGCTGACCCTTATTTCCCTGTAAAAATCCACAAAGCCGCTATATCAGCCTTCTTCAATTCCCTGCTTCAAACTTGCTTCTGATGTAAATTCTATACAACACTCAGTAATGGCTAGGCAGCTGGTGTGCCGTGACCACAGATTATTTCACTAATCAGAATTACCTCACTGTTACCTTGTGCTCCCCCATCTGTTTGTTGTAGCCATCTCATCATGTATTTAGACTGTAAGCTCTTTGGGGCAGGGACTGTCTTTTTCATTGTATGTGTAATGATTGAGGCCTCTAGGCACTAGCACAATACAGATAATCTATATAGCATTCTAGTCAGGGTGAGAAGGCTGAGCGTTCTAAGCGAGGTGAGAAGGTATGAGGTTAGGAATAAAATTCCTATGTAGCAAATTGTTAAAATTTTTAAATGTCAAATTCATTTGTAAAGCCTTTGTTCCACACTCCGGGGAGTTCTTCTGTGCTTAGCCATATTTGGCAGAGAGACAGTGAATTGACCTTTTCTGCTTGAAGCCTTAAATCCTGCTTTACCTAGCAACGATTGGTTTTTTGGATAAACTTTGTAAAGCTGCATTAGTTACACAGTAGAACGCATTAAGCGCTCTATCCTACTTTAGTAGGCTCCACAACTGCTGGCCCATGCAACCCTGCTTACACAGCAACAGAAACAGCTCCCTATTTTGAGAGTTAATTGCCCTGGTAGCAGCTGCTTAATACCCAAATTAGCATTATGTTGCTGCCGAAGGCTGTCTCCTTCCCAAATAGTATGAGTCACAGGCTGCACCCAGCAACTAGGAGATGCACTATCCCTGATGTGTGCATCACTGAGGTCCCTATGTGGGAGTGACTGACAGATTGTCAGCCAGACAAAGACAAATTTTAAAGGGGCCTAGGCTCAGAGGTAGATACCTATATACCTTTAGGGATCTGGGCCTTAGTGACCCACTCATGAGATCTTCTTGGCTGGCAGCTCTATTTTTCCCTTCTCATTCCAAGCCAAATGGTAATTCAGAGGGGAAGTCAGGGACCTGGAGAGAAGGTAAGGAAAACCATATAAAAGTAATGGGGATTGGGGGCTAGTGACAATGATCAGATATGAAAGTCTCCCAGCCCTCCTCCCCAACAATCAGGAGAAGAACCTCCCTTGTTCTGAACTTCAGGTTAAAATACATTTTAGAGATACTTGGATATTTGATTATCATTATTCAATACTCAGATTACAAAAAAACAGTGCCATCTCAGATTTGATTTTTTTTTAAATATTACATTTGATAGACTTTGCCTGGTTTTGAAAAAATGGGTAAAGACAGAATTCCTCAGAAACAATACATCCTGGATGGTATAAGGTTCATCTTGTGTGGTAGTGATGCGGGTAAAGCAGGGTGTCTGGCAATGATTTGTTAAAACTTCCTGAATAAATAGTTATAAAAATGACAATGTTAAAAGTACTCTTGCTGTATTCAGAACCTCTCTTTCTTTCTCAGATGAATCAATAGAAGGGAGTGACTTCCCAATAGGCCATATATATTTTGGCTGGATAGGTAGCCACTAATGTTTAATTTTCCATCAGATTTTTCTTCCCCTGGATTATTTAAAGATTGCAACAATTTCTCTGATGTCCAAGTAGTAGAGCTAAATGTTTCCTTTCTTTCTTTAGTTTTTTGTAAAGGTAATTTGTAGTGATGTGATAATGCAATTAGTAGGGCCGAGAAATGGTGCTGCTGCAGCTGAAAGAAACCTGGGAAATGTCACACACTGCATATGGCAGTTTCTCCTCAGGAAACCCCTGTGGCTTCTTGTTGTGAACAAATAAGGTAATGTGCCTGTAAATTGTATCCAACAGAAAACACCCCACTGCATCAGCAGCACCAGCAAATGATAAAATAACCATGCTGTAGAAAAGTGATTGCCAAACACCTTCAAGACAGGCTCAGACACTGCACCCAGAAAAAGAAATTTCATGCAAGAAAATAAATACAGTCTGTTAGGAAGCTCAAAGACTTGGAGAGAAAACAGCCTGCGTCAGTGCCAGACTCGGAAACCCTCCCAGATACCTCCAGTGTGGACAGCAAGTGAAGGATGCAGTCTCGTCTTCTCCCTGTGGGCTTGATTCTGCATTTGTTGTAGGCAGTGGCACAACTCCCATTGACTACAGTGGGTGCAGGAAATGCCTTAAATGCTCTGGAAATGTAGATCACCCCATGTGAGGCCCAAAGCCAATAAGTTCTAGTTTTGTACAGAAACTGACCTTCCCTGTACCCTCCATGACCACTGTACTGAAAAAGCAATTCCCAGTCTGCACTAAAAAATAGGAGAACTTACATGCCAAGAAACACCCAGCTTTACCTAGCAGAAGTACAGGATGATGCAAATGTGTCAGACAAAATGACTAATCCCGGTGTGACGGGTGTGCATCACTAAACTGATTTGACAAGAGACCATTGCCAGTCAAAGGTGTGGAGATACCAATCCATGTAGTAATGTAGATGCATTGGCTGCAAACCAGCAGGCAATTGTCTTACTTCAGTCTTTACATTCACTATTAACCGAGGACACAGCATTTAGACATCTAAATAATGTGCCTAGTAAAAGGGAGAGTATTTTTTAAAAATAGGCTAAAAAGACAAACTTAGTATTTATGAACAGAAAAAACAGTATAAAGATTGTAAATGTCTGCTATTAGTCCCTAATCCTGCACCATGTTCTGCTTGGGCAGTTTGGGGCACCAGCACGGAGCCAGTTGCAGGACTGAGGCCTCAAAAATGACAACAATGGTCCCAAGCCTGCAGTCCTTTCTCAAGTGAACTTCCATTTTCTTTCAGTGGAAGTTTTGACTCAGAATTGTAGAAGCAGGTCCCATGTTTAAAAAAACTCAAAGCCATGAAAATAAATAATAGGAACCAGGAATAAAAGAGCCATCACCAAAAATAGTTTAAAAGAAAACAAGCACGGAAGGCAGACAGCTTAATGAAATGGTGTGGATGGAGATCAAGTCAACTTCCATGCTATTTTGAAAGCCAAACTAGGCATAAAATGAATAACTGTTTTATAAGTAAGGTGGGCAGATACATTTTGTCATCTTGCACTGTCTTCAACACCCACAGGGGATGCTGCCTGGTTTTGGTCTTATGTGGCTTAAAAAGAGAGTGAAGTGAAAACATCTCTGAATAAATCACATTCTTCCTTGCTAGGCTGGAGGTTTGTTTTTCCCTGTAGTTTTCATACTTGGTAATAACAGTTCAAAGCCTGAGAAGCAAAGTGACTTGGTTGTGTCTGCGTTGTAGTTAACTCGGTTGGTTCTTGAGGAGGAACAGTTTTACAAAAAAAAATAAAAAAAAAATTCAGTTTTGTATTATGGAGAAAAGAAAACATGAAACTTAATTAAAAGGTTTCTCTGAGCCTCCACTTAAGTGCTGCCCTCAACACCATGCGATACTGACCTCTCTAGCTGAGGAAGTCTAGACATGATGCTCTGTGAAATATCTCAGTACTGCTCTTGAGTAACAGGAAGGGTTAGAGAGCAATGCAAGATGCTTCATCCCAGCTCCTGCAAGCTGGAAATAGTGAATCTGAATCTTCACCTTTGATGCCCTCTGTTATTATGTTTTGCCTGTCCATTATAGCCCCACCTCACTGCATTACAACATACTCTAATACAATTTATCATAAATTAATCCCTACTTCCATTATTTGATTGATGATGGGTTACAACAGAAAGCTGGTACCATCTGATGATTCTTCAGTGACCTGTGTGAAATGAGTTGGTTCCAGTCTCATTCCTAGTAGATGGTAGCTTAGATCTCCAAACTCTACCACCACCACCCCAACAGACATTAATTTGCATGCTTGATGGCAATCTCAGCAGAGAGGCCAAGGATTGACTGAACATAGAGACTAAAGTATTCATTTTCTGGAAGTGATCTCTCTACGTCATGGAAAAGCAACGTGGGGGTTCAATGTAATTTCCAGTGCACTCAATCTAGCACCTTTCACCAACATTACAACAACGGATATTTAACTACAGTTTAAAAGCTGCATTTATTAGTACCCTTACAAATCAACACCCCTTCACAGATGCATTATCCATCCAAACTCTAGCACGACAGAAACAATGCACTATTTTTTGCATCTGTGCCTGTTTAAAGACATTAACAATTGCATCTTTTTAGTTCCTCTTTGATGTACTGTATTATCTATATGCAGCTCTTCCTGGTTTCTTCTATTGTAACACACCCAGTTTGTGTATGTATTTGGTTTGTTACTGAAACGTCCTGAGCTGCAGGGTTTCAGACAGCTCTAACTGAACTATTGAGTAATTTTTCAAATATGTAGCAATGCCATTCCATTTTTTTCATGGTGGTTACACCTCTACTGCCTTATCTATATATATGACAAATATCTGCATGCCACTGAGCCTTAGAACATAGTGTGAAATTCACCCTGGAGTTGAGGGGCTATGCTGGGTTCTCAATACCACTTAAACCCTGCAGTGTTGTTGTGTGTTGTTAAATTACTATTTGTATTGCCATAGTGCCAAGGATATGTCTACTGCACCCTAAGCCTGGGCTCTGACTCAGATTTGAGGCCAAGCCCCCTACCATCCACACACAAATCAGTCTGATTCAGATCAGCAAGTCCTCAGTACCTGAATCCTAGGATCCTGCTGGAAAGGTAGATCAGAACTGAACTCCTGCTTTGACTTGGATCCAGATTCTGTTGTTTGGCAATGTAGATGCTGTTCAAGCCACAGACCCAAATCAGAGGTTCTCTGCAGTGCACTGTTAGTGTGGCTATGAGATCTGGTTCCAGCAATTTTAAACCCGTGTTTAAAATGCAGTGTGAATGCTCCAGCACAGGCTTGGAAACACCAAGTTCACAAGCCCGGTTTAGTGTGCAGTGTAGACATAACCTAAGAACCCCAACATGACCAGGATCCCATTGTGCTAGACACTGTAAAAAACCAAGAAAAAAAACCACAGTCCATGCCCCAAAGTGGTTACCTTTAAGTGTAAAACAAGAGGCTATGGATGGATTCAGATGGGGGAATGCAAGGAAACAATGGGACGGTATTGGTCAGCATGGTTGGTGTGCAGAGACCACTAACTCAGACCTAATTGTTGTGAAGTTTTTTGTAGGCATCATGGCCAAGGAGAGTTTTAAGGAAGGTTTTAAAGGAGAATAATGAGTTAGTTTTGCGGATGTTCATAGGGAACTCCTCCCAAGTGTGAGGGGCAGTATGGGAGAAAGCACAAAGGTGCTTGTTTGAAAATTTAATAAGTGGGCAATGGAGACTGGTGTCATGGATAATTTTCCCCTGACTTTCCCATACAAATAGGGATGAGTTGTACACCGACACTAAAAAAACCTCCAAACTGTGACAGAATCCATTTTTAAAATGAACAGTTAGGTATAAACTAATGAAAATGAGTGTGTCCATATAGAAAAACTTAAATTTGAAGTATAAGGCCCAGCCCCCCCCAAACCTATACATTTGTCTCAGTCATGTAAGCTCCAGAAGGCTATATTGGACTGGCTCCACACTGAGCCTGCCAATCCTGGAGGAGTTTAATCTGTTGCCCACAATGGGGGAAAGAGGGAAGAAGGGAATCGGCACCCTGCAGTTCAGAGGCGTGGAGCTGATTTTGGGCAGAAAAATGTGTGTAAATGGGTTCTCCACTCCCCATTCTAAAGCAGCCCTACATGTCATGTCACAACTAGTTTCCCCGCTGAGGTCATATTATTCTATTCAGGTTCTTATTCTGCACTCATCAGCATGGTATTGAGTGGCTCTGTGGTAGCCAAATCTCTACAGTTCCAGATGGGCATGGAGACAAAGATAGACAGGGCCCAGATTTCTTAACCTAAAGCACATTTTTTTATCTTGTTCAGGAAGCGGGTACAAGAGGTTCCCCTCCTAAATACTTAGGAGGGAAAACTCAGCCCATTTGGGTTCCCAATATTTTTCCCATTTGAAAGCTCGGGCTTGTCAACTCAGAAACTATCTTACTGTCTCCACGGGTAACTGTCAGTCTCTCAGGAAGGAACCCACCTTTTCTTGGGATGTCAGGAAAGCAATGCACATGTTTATTGCATCCCCTGGTGTAATTCCCCACTGCCTAAATGCCATATGCGGTGGGTCACTTGTGCAAATGAGTGCACAAATAGGAGGGGATATAGGTAAAAAAAAGGATGATGATCAATCCAGAAATGAAATGACACAAGAGAGATATGTAGCGCACTGAATCTGTGAACTTTGTTGTAATATCCATGACTAAGCTTCTATCAGTTCATTCATGTAAATTATACTGCAGGCAAATTCTTCATTTGAAAATACACTGAACAAGCTCTGATCTGTAGAGACAATACCAGGAAGAGAGAGTTGTGGTTACAAAAAAGGGCTTGAATTAACAGCAAATAGGAGGAATTTACCAAAACAGCAGTTAGCTGGAAGTCTATATATGTAATAGCACAAATTATATAATCTGCAAAGACAAGATTAATTGATATTTTTGCCTGCCGCCTCTCCTATTAACACCAAATATCTTTATCTCATCTACTTAGGTTACAAGAGCTTAAAAATAATCTTATTTGTATAATATACTTCCTTGGACACTTCTTACAATTTCACTTCCTTATAATTCCTTTGCTCCTTTAATTCAGCTCAGGATAGTGTTATGACTATAATTTTAAGTGTAGTTAGACAGTGAATACTTAATATATTATGTTTTCTGCTGTATAAGAAGGACTACACAGGAATAGGAGAAAGAATGCTATTGTAGTTAAGCACAGAACTGGAAGTGAGAGTATCCGCATTTTATACCCAACTTAGCCATGGAACTCTGTCATGGGGTTCACTCACTTCTCACAGTGCCTCCTGCTGGCCATCTTGGGAATTAGCTCAGCCGTCTTGCACTCTCCCTCCGGTGATATCTTTCCCTTGTCCTGCCTCGGTCTGCAATTCCACTCACTCCCGGATCTGCAACCGCCTTTTCGTGGCTTGTCCCTTTGGTCACTAAGGTCCTCCCTTTCCAGGGAATTCACAGTCTTTCCAGACCTGCTGTCTGTCCAGCATTTGAAATGCCCTAGGCGAATCACCATTGGCTGGTAGGGGAACCCAGGCCCACCTTGTACACAGGATTCCAGTCCAGGGACCCTCAGCTCAGCAGTCCAGGGCTTTCCGCTCCTTCCCTAGACTGGTTCTCCTTTCTCTCTCTGGGTCTACCAGTTCCAAAAAACCCCTCCCTCTTCCCAGGGCATGACTGCAGCCAACACACTCTGCAGTCTCTAAACACTGCTTCCCCTTTCCCAAAGCATGACGGCCTTTCTTAGCAGCAGCCCTTGCTGCTTCTAAATTTCCTGTCTTTGTAACTACAGCCCAGCTCATTCCTCCACAGCTGGGCTCCCTTACTCATTGGGGTATTACTTGGCTGCCTGATTCCTCCTAATTGTGGCCTGTTGGGTTAATTAGCCTCCTTCTTTGCCTTCATTAACCATTGCAGGGCAAGTGAGGGGTGAACACCCCATCACAATCTCCCTTATGACTTTGGGCCTGATGCTAAACCATTGATGTCAATGGGAGCTTTGCCATCAGCTTCAGCGGGTGCAGCATCTGGCGTACAGAGTCCAGCCTTACAAAGTGCTGAGTGCCTCCTGGGAGGTGCTCAATCCCTGCTGACTTCAATGGGAACTGAGGGCACAAATTGTGACAATCGGAGGAATAGATGTGTCAGTTTATTAATTGCTTTTTGTTTTGTGAAATATCATTTATTATTGTAGCAGTTGTGAATTAGATCACCCATTTGCCAGCAGGGTCCTGACTATGTCTGGAAAGGTGTGACAAAGGCCAGGAGTCATCAGCAGTGAATGGCTCTCACTGGCTTGAACAATGGGATTTCTGCCAGTAGGGCCGTTGCCTTCGATGCTAGTATTTCCCCTGCCACCATACACACACTGAGCACATGACTGGAAGAGCTGCAGTTTTTCTCCAGCTGACCACCTGAAAAGATGTTACAGACTGTTTTTAGAAGGAAACATGCTCTCTAAGCTAGGAAAGCCCTACTGTCACCAGCAAGAGAAGACATGCTGGAGAAGTGGGACAGGAGGGGCTTGCCTTCCTCACCAGGATACTGACCAAAGGCCCAAGAACTCTCCAGAGTGGCAGGGGCATGCACAGCAATCAAAATTTGGCCACTTTTGGAGGGGCACTTTCTGTGACCCCCTAGCCAGAGGAGCTGTCTTCCCCCGTGGCAACCCTGGGGCTGGTGGAGCTCACTCTCCCCCTCTCCTCCCACAGGCGGTGGAGCTAGCTCCCCCCTACTCCCGCAGCTCTGCAGCTGCTGGAGCTGACTCTCCCCCTACAGCCAGAGGAGCTTGCCCTTCCCCCTGCAGTCAGAGGAGTTGGCTTTCCCCCTGTGGCCTGGGGGCTGGAGGAGCTTGCTTTTCCCATCCTGGCCCTGTAGGAATTCTGTGCCTCACCAGTTGGAGGGGCCTGGGCCCCTGCTTGCCTCCCACTTATGCACACCTCTGCAGTGAGGTGAGGACTCTAAGAGGGGATTTGCATTCAGGTTTTTGTTGTTTTGCCTACATTTTTCATCTCTTCTGTGCTAACCAAGAGTAAAATATGTGTGTATTTAAGAAGTTCCTTTGCACAGCCTGTCGGTCCTCACTTTAACTATCAGGTGATCATCAAAGAGCTAAACTATACACTGGAGTGCCCATAAGTTACTGGGGTGGCTTGGGCAGTTCAGCACTGATCTCCAGGCCAATGGCAGTGGGAATGCAGGGTCTCACAGCTCAAGGGTGGGTGCCCACAGGGCATATGCCCCCCCCGGAATGTGCCAGAGAGGCCATGACTAGAGACAGTGACTGTATGCTGCTTGGACCCAATTGGCTTGAGAGCATGTGAGATTCAAAGGTGAAGTCTGTTTGTAATAGGCTGATGACTGACTGCAGGGGAGACAAGGTGGATGCGGGAATACCATTTTACTGGACCAACTTCTGTTGGTAAGAGAGACAAATTTATGAGCTAGTGGGGACACAGCCAGGGTGGTAACACTAATAATTTCCCATTAGGTGTTCAATACCTTTCAGGATGTAGCCCATAAACACTAGATTCTTCACTGCTCCCATGTGTAAAATAGGGTTGATACTTGGCTGCCTCACAATGTATTGAAATCTGTCAGTGCTTGTTCTTTTCAGGATCAGGCCCAGAACACTGTAAGGATAAAGAACATTGCCCCACCAGGGTGGAAGTGGGAGCATTTATAAAGCTCTTTGATTCTCGAATGGAAGTGGCTCTAAGCACAGGGGGAGGCAGGAGTTATTATCATAAACATTCTATCCCCTTAACTTTTTAAATAGTGAAGATATGATTAAGATGATGAAGGGACCTGAATGCCCATAGGAAACTGGTAGGTAAATGGCCAGCTGGGATTTCTGACAGTTATATCTTACAATTTATTACCGCAAAAAAATGAATCAACTCAAAACCATCTGGCTGTGCACATAGCTGACCTCTATAAATACGTGTTCTTACTATTAAATGTATTTTCTTATGGCAATATTTTAATTTTGCTGTAAAATGCACTCTGAGCTAATCCGCTCTTAGATTGTGGAGAACTGAAAGTCTTACATGGAGAACTGAAAGTCTTTGCCACCGTTGAGTTCAGGGTCTCAAAATTTTGCATTGCTTCTGCAATAGTTGCCAATGTCACTGATACCTACAAGAGTGCAAAGAAGTTACTTACACTGGTTTAAATATAATTGGCATCTTCATCTGTAGACATGTAAAACTCTGAAGGCCTGAACTCAAGTGTCAGCAGGTAAGTGAAGGAGAAACTGGTATTAGATTATCTGTATTTGTAACATTTAAATGTACACATTTGTTCTTTTAATGTGCCTGGATCTTAAATCAACTTTGGTTTTACAGTAAAACCTTGCCAATTCACATTATCTCAAATCATGTTAATGACTAAGATTGTGGATTACTAAATTTTGCAGATAGCAAGTAAAGGATATGTCATGACCCCATGACAAATCTGGTTTGCAGGGCTCCTAATCAGCTGGCGCATCACTATTACCCAGGGCCAGCAGCCTGCTAGCAGCTGATTGGGTGGAGAGACCATGAAACCTGAAGCTACATCAGGGAGGCCTTCCTGGGCCCTGATTGGAGGAAAATCTGGACCTCTGATTGGTCAGAGCTCCCTAAGCGCTGTAGAGGAGGTTGTTTGTACAACTGGCCTCTCTGTGACTCCTGCTTTGACCTTTTGCCCAGTTCTGTCAGCTTTGACATTGGCCTGACTCCTGGTGATCTAAACAGTGTCTGACCCTGTCTGGATTAGTCTGACTGGCTCCTGTCTGATTCCTGGTAATCTGAACATGATCCTCTGAACCAAATTGCTACAACTGGACCTGGCTGCCTACATCCTGGCCGTGACAGGCTGGATCCTGCAAGCGCTTAACCATTTGCTTAACTTTAATAACACAAGTAATTGTACTGAAGGCAATGGGATGACTCATATGAGTAAATCACACATATGCTTATGTATTTGTCCACTTAAGCCCTGATCCTGCAATGGGACTCCTCATTTGAGTTACTGAACAAACCGTAAAACAGAGAGGATAGGGTAGTACAGCATGAAATATACTTCATTAATTTATTTTAGCAACTGAAGTTTGGATTATATTTATAATAAGCAGTATGTGTTTAAGTCAGAGAGATGTATAGAATTCCAGAAGGACAAAATTTAGCTGTTTGAATTCAAAGTGGATTCTACTTCCTAACTGCACTTTCTAAAACTGATCATTCTCTTCACAGTTGTCAAGTAACAAGTTTCACTTCATGGTCAAAATAATCCAGCTTCCATGTCATGGAGCTTCAGCCAGGAAGTAGAGCCACGTAGGGACAAGAGTGGGAGATAAAATATATGTATTTTTTTAAATTCCTCAAAAGAAAAAAACCAACCCCAAATTATGATTTTACTGCCTAGGAGGCTCCCAAAATGTAAAAGTGTAGTTGGGTTAAAAAACAAGCTAACCACACTTTAATGCTACTCAAATCTGGAGAATCCCACTGTAGATTTAAGGGAAATGCATGCTCTTTGGTGTTAGCTAACTAGATGTTTTTAGAGTTGGTTTAACATCACGTTTAAATCCTTTCTATATACAGCTTTATTTTCCCATTTGTTCCACGCTGGCTGGTGTGGTTGAACAATTTACCCAGTGTACATGTTATATCATAGATTGATGCATGGATGAAAGCTAGTTGGCAGAGACTCACAGAAGAAATGACAGAGATTATATTGGTTCTCCTAATTGAGAGAATTTGCCCTCCATTTGTTGGAGGCTTACCACCTGGGAAACTTGCTGGATATCTTGATGCTTCTAGATATGCAGGCAGCAGGAATCAGTGTGTTTTTTAATTATTTCCACTTGATGAAAGGGCTCTGTTTTTTTCTCTTGGATGCTAACTTCACCACAGCACTTCTTGCTTTTGTCATCTAGTGTTTGGATTACTGCAATGTGTTCTACATGGGACCACATATCAAGGCTATCTGGAAACTGCAGCAAGTACAGAACGTGGATGTCCACTTATCAAGTAGTATTTCCCATAGGAGTTACACATTGCATCTGTGCTCCACAATCTGCACAGACTTCTAGTGGATGTCAGAGAGAAATTTTAAGTTATTTTTGACATATAAAGCTTTGATTTGAGTCCTGGCTACTTGAGAGATCTATCTGCCCCATAATATACCACAGCATTTGAGATATGTGGAGGCACTTACTTTAGTAGTCCCCTGGTTTAAATATTTTCAGAAATGTCTGAGCTAAAAGCAGCTATGTAACATTCCTTTCATCTCTCGGATATTAATATTGCAGTATGTTGTAGTCCTTATTGCTTTGTGTGGGAAGATGGGTTAATGGAGTTAGGAATTAATTTGGCCCATAATCTGCTGGTGCAGTAATCACTGTTTAGCAGAGGATCCATCATAAGAGTTACATGTACTTTGTGATGGGATAGTTTTACAAAACTATGTCTTAGGCCTGGTCTACATTAAAAACACAGGTTGCCATAGCTATGGTACTCAGGGATATGAAAAATTCACACTCCTGAGTGCTGTAGCTTTTTCTCATGTAACCACTGACATAGATGCAGCTAAATTGGTGGACAAATGCTTCCATTGACCTAGATACCATCACTTGGAAAGGTGGAGTTCCCATAGTAACGGAAATCACTCTTCCATTGTTGCAGTCTGTGTCTACCCCACAAGAAGGGTTCCCCATTAGTGGGCCGTGCCCCTAATGTTTGGGGGGTGCATGGCGGGGCCAGGGCCAACCTCTCCAAGGGCTGGGGAGGGAGTGCCATGCTTCCAGTCCTGCCCCCAGACCAGCTCCGTCCCCAACCCTATTCCACCTCCAGGTCCAACTCTGCCATCATTCCCTCTCTGCCCCCAGACAAGCTCCCAGCTGCAGCTCCACTCCACCCCCAGACCAGCTCCACCTTCAGCACCTCTCCCTCCCCATCCCCGATTCTGCCTTCCACCCAAGTTCCGTGGCTGAGGAAGCCTTGGCTGTGCAGTCAAGAGGGGTGGGGGGAACAAACAGATGTCATTACTGGTAACTGAAAAAGTTTGAGTACCACTATTATAGCGGCATCAATAGGGTGCTGTACTGTGCCACTGAAGCACCATAGTGTAGACATGGCCTTAGAAGAGTTAGACTTTGTCTATACTAGAGTTTTTTACACCAGGGGGAACTCTACTGGAGAGGAGGTCTTAGAGAGGTTTGTTTAGAACACACCACTAATATAAACAGACTTAGTTTACATAAAGTGGGGAGGAATGCAAGCCAGTGGGCAAATAAAATCCCAAACTTTAGCTCATTTCAAGTCCTTTTCCTCTGGGTTGGCTTTATTAATACAAAAAAGATCCAAACAAGTCAGGACACTTGGTAACAACCACCAGAAGAGACCCTTCCAGCTTTTAGCAAGTTGGGTTTCACCTACCACCTAAAGCTTAGGTCGACCTATTTATAGTGCTCAGGGCTGTAAAAAATGTCACACCTTGTGCAAGATAGTTAGCTACATCTGCAGTGGGGGTTAGGTTGAGCTAGATGGATGGAAAAAATTTTCTGTCGACTCACCTACCGCCTCTCAAGGGGATGGATTTGGGTGTTCCTGTCACTATAGTGTCTACTCTACAGTGGCGTAGCCACAGCTGAGACATGCCCTTAACAGGGGGAAAAAAACACCTTTCCACCTAGTTAGCATCCTAGCAACTGTTGCTTTTTTTTTAAGCCCCATCACCAGATCAGCCATGTGATAGGTAGGAAACCTGCGTTCTGCTTGTAACGCATCATATGCTGAGATGTAAGGAGCACCTTTACAGCTTGTCATAGAGATAAGATTCTTCTTTAACCTCCTGCTGTAGAAGAAGAGCAGTATAGCCAATCCCAAGTATTCAAAAACAATGTGTGAGGCCTCAAAAAATCATGAGATTTTTAAAAATAAATTTGGGGTTCTTTTTCTTTGCCTTCTGGTTTCTGGCCTTTCAGGCGCACTCACATTTTCAAGCTCATTTCTGCAACCATGAGGACTAAATATTTTCCTAGAACCATAACGTTTTTGTTTTGTTTTTTAGAAGCCTCGCTCTCTCCGGGAACACAGATGCAGCTTGATGATCACCTTGCCAGAGTGAAATGAGACGTGTCTGTTCTGGTCTGTCTATATTTCAATGGTGATGATGTCGAGGTGGTGTTTACAGACAGGGATGTAATGCGGTTTATCATAGGTGATGATGACAAACTCGTTGTTCATTCCTCGGACGGGAATGCAGCATAACAGGGGAATGGAAAAGTCCCCCACAAACTGTTGTTCCATGATGTCCGTGTACAGATACAAAGAGTTGAAACCCCCTGTGATGTCTGCCGAGAAGGGGATTTTATGGACGCTGCTCTTGGGGTACAAACCCAGAATATTAGCCAGCTCTCTGACCATAGAAAACGTATAAGCAACATCGGTGGTCTTAAGTCTAACTTTTCTACCCACGGGATCATAGTTCATGACCACCTCGGGTGCCCCAGGGTGACGAGCCACGGTGCTGTTCATATGATCCAGTAATTCGGGCGTGGATGAGTAATAACCTTGTCGTAGGATGAAACTCCATTTCTTATCTTCAAAGGTGATTTCGAAAGGGGTGTCTTCATTGATATTGTTCCAGTTGTGCGGGTACTGTATTTCCACTAACCTGACCTCCCAGGCACCTGGGAGATTCAAGGGTTTAATTAGCTGCACAGTAAGTTCGAGTTGGTGTTTTGGGGAAAAACCCCAAAGCTGGCGTTGCTGGGCAAAGTGACGTAAAAGCCCCCATTGCTCATTTTCTTTCCCCACTCTTTACAGGATTAATTGTTTTCTTCTGTGTCTAAACGTCGCAGAGTTGAGAAGCTTCCACCCAGCTGTTAAACTTCTCGGGCCACCCCAACCATTTCACCAACAGCTGCTTTTTTTTCCCTTTTCCTTTCTCCACTAGAACTTTTTCAGTCCTGTAAACCCTGTCCCGTTTGGGGTTCACGTTTTGTAATTCTTCGGGGTAAAAAGATCCAGCAACTGTCTTGCCCATGTAATCTTTTAATTGGTATCCAGGTCTCTGTCCCTTCGTTAAGGCTTCATCCACTATGAATATCTCATCGGTAAACGTTTGTTCATAACCTTTTTCAAAAGCTCCTTTGATTTTAGATAGTCTCACATGGTCGCCCTTTCTAAAAGGGACAACAACCGGTTTTATTTCTAAACTGTCTCTGTATACCGTTTTCCACACCTTCAGAGAATTTGAGGGGGTTAACATCGACGGGTCTGGTGAGTATGGTTCTGTGAAATCTCCGATTGTAACTCTTTATAAACTCAAGTAACGCGTTTATGTAGCGAAAGGTGTCGTGGAAGGTAAACTATCTCCACATCCTAGATTTTAAAGTTCTGTTAAATAGCTCGACAACCCCTGCTTTGACTTCGTTATTAGTAACAAAATGGTGAACGCCATGCCGCTTTACAACCCGCTTAAAAGTTTGTTTAAAAATTCTTTTCCCCGATCGGTTTGTAATTTCTGAGACACGTGACCTTTGCTGAAAATAGCTTTAAAGGCCTTGGCTACTTTGCAGCCCGTCTTGTTTTTGACGCCTAATGCCCAGGCATATTTGGATAGAATGTCTATCACTGTTAAGATGTCAGTATCAGACTTTCAGGGAGAATGTACAGAATAAGAAACCGTAGTGATCCACCTCTGTCTGCTACTTGGCTTCCGGGAGTCAGCGGTTTATGATCACCCCAACCATGGGATTGCATCCCTGACCATTTTGGCTAATAGCCATTGATGGACCTATCCTCCATGAACCGATCTAGTTCTTTTTTTGAACCCTGTTATACTTTTGGCCTTCAGAACATCCCATGACAATGAGTTCCAAAGGTTAATTTTGCATTGTGTGAAAAAGTGCTTCTTTTTGTTTGTATGAAACCTGCTGACTATTAATTTCATCGGGTGACCCCTGGTTTTTGTATTGTGTCTAAGGGTAAATAACACTTCTCTATTCACTTTTTACACACCATTCATGATTTTATAGACTTTTATTATATCTCTCCTTAGCTATCTCTTTTCTAAGTTGAACAGCCCTAATCTTTTTAATTTCTCCTCATATGGAAACCATTCCAAACCCTTAATTATCTTTATTGCCCTTCTCTGAACCTTTTCCAGTTCTACTATATCCTTTTTGAGATAGGGTGTCCTGAAATGGACATAGTATTCAAGGTATAAGTGTACCATAGACTTATATAGTGGCATTATATGTTCTGTCTTATTTTCTGTCCCTTCCCTAATAGTTCCTAACATTTTGTTAGCCTTTTTGACCACTGCTGCATGTTGAGCTGAAATTTTTAGAGAACTTTCCATGCTGACTCTAAGATCTTTCTTGCATTGTAGCAGCTAATTTAGAACCCATCATTATATATGTATAGTTGGGATTATTTTGTCCAGTGTTTATTACTTTGTATATGTCAATGTTGACTTTCATCTGCCATTTTGTTGCCTGGTGACCCAGTGTTGTGGGATCCCTTTGTAATGCTTTGCAGTCAACTTTGGACTTAACTATCTTGAATAATTTTATATGACTTGCAAATTTTGACACTTCACTGTTCACTCGTTTTTCCAGTTCATTTATGAATATGTTGAACAGGATGGTATCAGTACAGATGCAGGACTCTGCTGATTACCTCTTACCATTGTGAAAACTGATGGTTTATTACTACCTGTTGTTTCCTATCTTTTAACTAGTTATTGATCCCTGAGAGTACCTTCTCTGTTATCCCATGACTATTTAGTTTCCTTACACCCTAGTACCTGAAAAACAAGATAGAAAGCTGATTGGTTAAATCTAGCTTCAGATGATACACACAGTAGCTTTTTACTTGTAGATGGATATAAAAAGGATAGCTTTAAAAGTGTAACTTTGGGAGCACACCTTCTTTGTAAGGTGAATTTAACAACACATTAGAAGATGGCTTCCTGGAAACTGGTATCATAGTGAGCCTTTCTTACTGTACTTTACTAATATTGACATTGAGCAATCAACCTAATTGATACTGGTTACTTGGTCTCTTGAATATATTTCATAACAAACCAAAGTGTGGTCAAGCAATTTATTACACAATTTATCAACATATTGTGTCCGGTACTCAGAGGCATCTGGGCCTCCGTATCTTGCATAAAAATATTTTTTTATTATATTACTGATGTAGTATCACAATACTCTCTGGTTCAATATCTGATGCTTAGTAACTGGAACTTGCAATAGGAGAACCACCTGAAGAGCACAAATGCCTGAAAGGAATGCAGACTAAAATCAAACTAGAGATCTGCTCTGGGTTCCTTACATGAAAGTTCTTGTAGTTCGACATTTAAATCTTAAAATCAATCCTTTAATGTATAGAAAAGTAATGATCCCAGGATTGAAGAAATATATTGGTGCTACTTTACACAATATTAGCCTAGCAGAAAAGTTTTGTACAAGCTAAATCTTAGAAATCAATCTGCTTTGTAGGCCAGCACACAAGGCATTACAGAGTAGCTTAGAGGAGATAAAATAATGAATTAGACAGAAGTACCAAAGTCTGGCATTATTTTACACATGATAATTAGAAGTTTTAATAATTTGCTAATATACCATTCAGAGGACAATCTGAAGTCAAAGATACTGAGATATCTAATCTCCATCTCTAAGGCTACATTTATGGCCACGTGATTTAGGGAAATGCTCTCAGGGTATATAAAAACTAGTGAAGGATCCTTAGTTATTCAGAAGGGAAATAGTTCTTGAGGAGTATGTAGCAGATATGGCTCAATCCCAGCATGTCTATGAACAACAGATTTACCCAAGAGGAAAGAAAAGACTGAGCACTATACAACATTTGAGAAAACAGAGGCTCCTTTGTTTTGTACTGACAAGTGCCAATAAAAACTTTTTTATAGCTCTATTGCCCAGACTCATCTATCATGTCTTAAACAATAAACCTTAGTTCTAATGAAAGTAACAATATGACCCTATTTGAGTTTGGGTTCACTTAGCATTTTAAGTCTAACTACTAACAACAAGTGTCAAAAAATGGATGTGATGGGGTTAGAAGCAGATGGTTTAATGCAAGAGTGGGCTATTTTCTGGTGTTGCTGTTCCTCTCTGTTTGCACATGTAGAGGGACAAAGTAACAAGTTAATGATTTGCACATGCAATCAGAGGACTTGCTGAATCTGCATCTTTCCTTGGATTAAATTTGTGGTATACTAACTAATCCTTAAAAATACAGCATAACATGTTTAAGAATAGAACTTTAACTACAACTCAAGGGGTTTTTATCTATTACATAATATGTGTGTGTGTGTGTGTATAATATACACACTTTCCAAACTATACAGAGAGCCTGAAAATTTAATGGTGCAGTATATTCTAAATGCATTGTAATTTCTACCATTGACAGAGTTATCTTGAACTCATTATTGACAATTCTCACAATTTTATCATGTGTTACAATATCTGGGGTTTTTCTTAAAGCCCCAGCTAATGGAGTCATTTGATTATGTGAGACCCTCAGCTTTCATTTTTCTTATAAACAAGAAGTTTTCACCCCTCATGGTTGTAGAGAAAAGTTTGAAAACATGAACCCTGAAGGTTCAAAATCCTAAGACAAACTAAAAGAACCCCAAATATATTATTTTTAAAAATATCATTATTTTTAAGACAATCCTCTGATTTGGGGGGATGCAAGAGACGAATTCATGACTTTTGAATTCCTAGGGTGGGCAATACTGTGTACATTAGGAAAACATGGCAATAAAATAAAAACATGTTCAGGTTGCAAAATTGAGTATTCAAAAATTAGGCATTATCTATACTAGAAAGGGTTTGCTGGTATAGCTATATCAGCCAATTCTCCTGTAGGAGACACAGCTTATATCAGCAAAAGAACTCTTTTGTGGACTTAGTTTATACCAGTTCCTCAAACTAAATAAACTATACCTGAAAAAGCACTTTTTTGCTGGTATAACTGTGTCCACACTAGGTTTTTGCTGGTATAGCTTTATCAGGTTTTTTTTTTCACACTCCTAATTGAAATAACTATGGCAGCAAAACGTTTAAGTGTGATCAGGCCTTAAAAAGTGTCAGAATTAAGGTTGCTTATGCCAAATTTTATGCAACCTTAATTCAGCTCTCTTGTGCGTATGCATTATGATACAGTCTTTCATTACATGATTACACACTATTTTTTCTACAGGATTCCAGCCTCATTCAGTGTATGGGTATTATTCAATAATTCTTTTTATCCTTCACACTCAGTGTGTGGTACCAGGCCTTATTCAATGCACACTATTCCAACTCTGCTCTGAAGACAGAATTATTAATTTCTTCATAGGTGTTTCTACAGTGCTCTCATCCATAGTACTAAGAACTTCATAAACATTAATTTATTTATTTTCATAACACTCATGTGAGGTGGAGTGTTATTATTATCCCCATTTTACATGTGGTGAGGTGAGGCACAGAGAGATTATGGTAAAAAATTTCCACTAATTTAGGATGCCCAATCTGAGGCCCAATTTTTCAGCATACTTAGCATTTTTATAGCACTTGGTATATTTAAAGCACAGCTCCCATTGACTTCATTTGCAGCTATGAATGCTCACAGCTTCTGAAAATCAGAGCCCAGGCATCTTAAGTCAGGTGCCAAAAAATGAAGAACACACAGGTAGTGGTCAACTGTGGAAAGTGTGGTTTAAGCACCTGGATATCACAAAGGAACACTGTGGCAGAAGCTGGGATAGAATTCAATTCTCCAGGACAGCATTCAACTACCTAACTCGTGAGACCATCCTTTTTCTTTCTACAGTCTCTGTCTCATTCACCACACACCTTCCACCTTCTGCAACAAATGAAGTAGGGTTCTGTGATGTTCCCCTCGGCAAACTGGACAGGTAAATCGCTGTGTCACCCCAATTTCCCATTCCTGGAGCCTGTTTTACTCTGCTTTGCTGTGTGAACTCCCACCCCTTGTCAGATCATGTACAGCCTCCAGCAAGCAAGTTGCTCCCAACCCAGTGAGTGCCTCTAGCCAGCCCCTCGTGGGATTATGAAATAGTATGACCCCAGCCAATATCCCTAGTCCCAGATGCAACTCTAGGAACTACCATCTTACAATGTTCAGTGCTGCTCACTGAACACTGCAAACTTATATGTTTATCAAATAAATTGAATATGCACCAGCCTATGCAAAGAATATGCACCAGCCTTGTCACTTCAGATGGATTCTTTAACACACCTCAAACCAAATGCACTTCTTTAGATAAAACAAACAAACACATTTATTAAACTACAGAAGGATTTTAAGTGATTATAAGTCAGAGGAAAACGAGTCAGATTTGATCAAGAGCAAAGAAAAGACAAATCACATTCTAAACTAAGCGTAACACTTTCAGCAATCTTACAAACTCAGATGATTCTCACCACAGGCTGCCTAGTCTGCCTCCAGCCAGGCCCTCCTCCTATAATCAGCACTTCAGTTGCTTGGTGGTGTTTGTAGATGGAGGTGGAGGAGAGGGAGAACAGCAAAATGTCTTGTCTTTTTCAAATGTTCTTTCTCCCTTCTGGGGCTTTGACCCCCCTTCAGGGTCAGGTGACAACCAATGTCCTTGCATGACTTCAGCCATGTCCTGAGTCAATGAGCATCCCCTTATTGTGCTTCCTTTGTTGATGCTCAGGCTAGTCCTTTGTTCCTGGAAAAACTGGGTTTGTTTTATGCATACCTTAGTGAGGTGTGAATTGCTCCTTAGCTTTGTAGAGTTTTGCCTAGATCTGTCTCAAGCCACGAGGCACATATCTGGGAATATTACATACAAAGCCTCATAAGCATACACATGACATTTCAGCAAACATATTGCTATAACAATAATGTTCAGTATATCATGAGCTTTCCAGAATCATCTTACGTGACATACTTTGCATTAAACAATACACAATTATGCTATAAGGGTGAACAGCAATGATACACAATTACACTATAAGGGTATACATGGGGATGCAGTGTGTCATGGGTTCTTACTGACAACAGTCTCCTTCATGCCACAATTCTGATTCATTCCCAGAGCATGGTGCATCTTTTGCATTGAAAGAAGCAGGAGTCCTGTGGAAAAAATAGTCCATGGTCATGTAATCAGATTGTTTCATAATGCAAAAGCATAAGAGGAACTAATTAAGGATGCACAGGAAACTTAATTGCAACCTTAATAATGTTCTTTTAATGTAGCTTTTAAAAAAAATGAAATTCCCTAATTGTTTTTTAAAACCCCTGGAAAACAGAAATTCTATCATATTGATCCCCAGTATCAGCAGAATTGGGACCTTTAGATCCAGAGCAAAAACCTCTATCACTTGAACTAGCAAAGTAAATAGTAGCAGCAACAGGTTTATGGTTTAGTATATTTGCTATGTGGACTAGTCACAAGAGAGGGGATGAGATACACACTTTGCTAGGGGGTTTCATAGCTATTTGCTGACAACAGAGGAATGTAGAGACTGAGGATTCCTGGGTTTAATTCCATGAACTGTAGAGAAGAATGTTCTAGTAGCCATAGACCCTTCTGCCCTGGCATCTTTCTGTCTCCCTCTACTTCAAACCCACCCAGTGGCTTCTGCCTCCAGCTCTGCCTGCATGAATGTTCTAGGTGTATAGGAATCCCACTGACACAGGTGATCTGTCTGCATGGAGCCATTTGAAGCACTGAGATCATATACTATAATTTAATAAATTTAAAGATATCAAAATAGGGTTTGATTGTCCGCAGAATCAGAACCATGATCTGCATCAACTAATTACCCTGCAATCTGATCTGCATGGTCACACCTCTGCATTTGTGTCAAGCCCCATTGATTTCAGTAGGGTTTTGCCCAGGTATAAGGGTTCACCTACATGCATCAACTTGCATGATGTAGTCCATATCTGTATATCCATTTCCTCTTAGTTGTCAGATTCTGATGTTTTCACCATCAGCTTGAAAGCTAGTCAAATTTTAAAATCATTAAGATTAAAGTAATTCCAAGAGCTGCATCTACCCTCTCTGACAGTATCTGTAGTTTTACATCACATTCTCAATATTGCCAATCCCAAATGTTCTAAAATCATGTGTCAGGCTTCAAACAGTCAGAAGACTGGCTTAAAAGTAATGAGATTTTTAAAATATAGTGGGTTCTTTTGCTTTGCTTTCGTGGTCATGTCTACATGACTTTGGTTGACACAGGTTCCTTTGGCATATAGCTGCCAAAGTTTGTATATCTCTTGTGCAGGTGAATACTTGGCTGCTTGCATCAGTATTGCTCATATTCACCAGGAGTGCCTGTGTTGATGCAAAGTTCAGTGCACCATGGGTAGGTATCTCAGTGTGCCACTGGCTACTGTCTGGCACTATGTCTTTTGGGAAATACTTGCAATATGCTGTCGGATAGAAACAACTCACCCAGGGATCTCTGGGAGCTAGGGGTCAAGTTTCCATCATACAACTTTCTCCATCCCATAATGCCATCCATATCCCATAATTTTCACCCTTTTTTTTTAAAAATCCTATGTGACACTTTTTGGTGTCCACCATCTTTGACAGAACATGGAGCCTGCAGAGCTCTGCACTATTCTTATGAACATTGCAAATAGAGAATGTACAATTTTTCTGAATTTGCAGACCTGCAGGAAGTACTACAACAACAGGATACATGACAATTTCTTTGAGGACAGTTTGCTAAGAGACACAGCAAACAATTCTAAGTTGGTGGTGGTGTTCATAGAGTAGCTGTTGATGGTAGAGCACCACTTCTGGGCCCAATAAATGAGCAATGATTGGAGGGAATGCATCATAATGCAGGCTTAGAAAGATGAGCAGTGGCTGCATGACTTTTGGAGGTGAAAGGCCACATTCTTGGATCTTTGTGCCAAGCTCATCCCAGCTCTCCAGCATACAGACACCAGAATGAAAGCTGCTGTGAGAATGAAGTGAAAGGTGATCACACTCTAGAAGTTTGCAATGCTGGATTACTACTGGTCAATGGAAAATAATTTGGATCTGGAAAATCCACAGTAGGAGCCACTGTCATGCAAGTGTATAGGGCCATTAAGCCTCTCTTGCTACCTAGGCTTGTGACTCTTGGCAACGTGCATGACATAGTGGATGAATTTGCAGCAGTGGGGCAATAGACAGCATGCACGTAACTATTTTGGCACCAGCCCACCTTCTCACAGAGTACATCAGGAGAAGTTTGATGGTTATACAAACACTGGATGCTTCTCTGATATCAGTGTAGGTTAGTCAGAGAAGGTGCATGATGCTTATATCTTTAAGAACACAGGATTGTTCAGAAAACTGCAAACAGGGACCATCTTTCCTGACTGAAAGATTACCACCTGTGACTTAGAAATGTTAAATGATTTTGGGACCCCACCTAGCCCTTGCTCCCCTGGCTTATGAAGCCATAAACTGGCCAGTTTGACAGCACCAAGGAAAAATTCAACTACTGGCTCAGCAGGTGCAGAATGTCTGTTGAATGTGCTTTTAGTAGACTGAAGGAATGCTGGCACTGTTTACACACTAGATTGGCTCTCAGTGAGAAAAATATCTCAATGGTTATAGCTGCCTGATGAGTCCTCCATCAGTTATGTTATGGAGTCCATAACATCTGTGAGGCAAAGGGTGAAAAACTGTGGCCACAGGGAAGGGTGGCTGTCTGCTGATTTTCCACAACCAGACACAAGAGCTCAATGTAGAGCTGTACAGTTGAGGGAGGCATTGAGAAAGCACTTTAATGGTATGCTGGACTGTTCTTTGGGTCTGGAGCTTTGAATGCTGCAAGAAATTGTGTAGTGCTGGTTGTACATTTATAAATATGACTGTTTTCTTGACCATATGAATTATCTAGTACTTGCTGTACATTTACAAGCACTGCATATTTTGAGTACTACTATACCTTCTCAAATGTGTTGTGAATTACTAAACATAATTTTATTCTCCATAAATAGAAATTTGAGTGGCAAAAACAGTGCAGAAAAATGTGCAAAAAACAAGAAGTGATGCAATACGAGTAGTGATCAATGGCTCCATGTCTAGCTGGCAACCGGTCACAAGTGGAGTGCCCCAGGAGTCAGTCCTGGGGCTGGTTTTGTTCAACATCTTCATTAATGATCTGGAGGATGGGGTAGATTGCACCCTCAGCAAGTCTGAGGATGACACTAAGCTGGGGGGAGTGGTAGATACCCTGGAAGGTAGGGATAGGATACAGAAGGACCTAAACAAACTGAAGGATTGGGCAAAAAGAAATCTGATGAGGCTCAACAAAGAAAAGTGCAGAGTCCTCCACTTAGGAAGGAAGAATCCCATGCACAGCTATAGACTGGGGACTGACGAGCTAGGCAGCAGTTCTGCAGAAAAGGACCTGGGGGTAACCGTGGATAAAAAGCTGGATATGAGTCAGCAGTGTGCCCTGGTTGTCAAGAAGGCTAATAGCATATTGGGCTGCATTAGAAGGGGCATAGCCAGCAGGACGCGGGAAGTGATTATTCCCCTCTATTCAGCATTGGTGAGGCCGCATTTAGAGTATTGTGTCCAGTTTTGGGCCCCCCACTACAAAAAGGATGTAGACAAGTTGGAGAGAGTACAGCGGAGGGCAACAGAAATGATTAGGGGGCTGGAGCACAGGACTTATGAGGAGAGGCTAAGGGAACTGGGCTTGTTTAGTCTGCAGAAGAGAAGAATGAGGGGGGATTTGATAGCAGCCTTTAACTACCTGAAAGGGGGTTCCAGGAAGGATGGGGCTAGGCTGTTCTTGGTGGTGGCAGATGACAGAACAAAGAGCAACGGTCTAAAATTGCAGTTGGGGAGGTCTAGATTGGACATTAGGAAAAAGTTTTTCACTAGGAGGGTGGTGAAGCACTGGAATGGGTTACCTAGGGAGATGGTGGAATCTCCATCTTTAGAGGTTTTTAAGCTGCGGCTTGACAAAGCCCTAGCTGGGATGACATAGCTGAGGTTAGTCCTGCTTTGAGCAGGGGGTTGGACAAGATGACCTCCTGAGGTCCCTTCCAACTCTAATATTCTATGATTCTATGAATATAAACTTTAAACATAAATGAACAGAATGGGACTTTTGAAATTGGAAAGGCAGCAAACATCAATTTCAGTGCATAAATGTAGTTTGGTATAGCTACACATTCACCAGCCATGGTTCTCACAGGTCACTGTACGTGAAGCTATGGTTTTCTGTGCTGTCCCTGGCATGGAATGGTTGGGGTAAGACTGTGTTGCCGTATGGAAATTTTAGGGGTGCAGTGTAGAGCGCTTGTAGCATGGAGTTCTTCAAGGACTGCAAAGGATGGGGAATCTAAGATTTTTGGACATGTAGGTCTGTGACATTTAGGTTTGTTCCCTGAGAAGACCTATGATGTCCCGGTGCATCTCCCTGTCCTTTTCCTGCTGGGATTTCTGGGCCTTTCTCCTATCCACTCTTTCCTTCTCTATGCTGTCTGCCTTATTGGACCTCCAGGCCCTGTATTCACAGTCTGATGCAGCACTGGCTTACAGGATCTCACTGAACATGTCCTTTGTAATTCTCTTCTTTCTCCTCCTCATCAGGGTCAGGGTGTAGACAGGACACCCCTCAAGCCCCAACAGCAGCAGTTGCTGATAACAAATGGACAGATGTATTATTAATTTACAGTCACAAAGGAAAGGTAAAGGTAAGTTTAAAAACTCCCTTCCCGTATAAACTTGTAATAAGATACTTACTGACACTTCAGCTTTGGAATACCTCAACACAGCACCACTCTCCAGTCCCAGACATAGTGAGTATGGCCCCGACAGGGTGAAGGAATTTCAGTTGCATGAAACAATAAAATTTCAGTCCTTATTCTATAGGTATGAATATAGTGCAATGGCACTGAATATTGATTCTATTTTCCACAGGCAGGTATGATTGTAGCAGATATCTCATTCTTGAGGGTAACAAAGGCACAGAGAGCTCAGCAACTAGTGGCATCGTGAAGCTGCCTGTGCCCATATGCCATTAACCTATTTACTGCTGAACTCTTCATGGAGCGGTGTGAGAAACTGTCCTTCTGTAGAGGAAGAAATAAGGCAGCCTTCCCTACAAAGCTTTGGGAGAGGACTGCAGCATATCACCATGAAAGTTTTATAGAGATCTCTCAGGAGGATAAAAGGGGGATCCCTATGTCCATAAACAAACTGCTCCGCATGCCCTACTCCTCCACTTAATCCAATAGGGGAATGAAATGCACATGCTAACTCTGCCTCTCCTTGTATGAGTAAAACAATGAAAAGTCAAAAACTGTGTCTCAACACAGGGCCAGGAACTCTCCTTGAATTTGAGCACTGTAAGGAAAAATGCATGCACACACTTACTTGAAGTCACTTTACCTTCATCGGGCTCATCTGTGCTTGGCTGGTGGAATTGGCTATAGTAGAGGGTGGTGAAGTCTCAGTAGGTCCTGGCTTGGGGCATGGCTAGAGCCCCTTGCCACATGTCTCCCCATCCTCCTCTTTGCTGTTCAAAGCATGGGTCTCTGTCTTGGGCTGGTCTGAGGGATCTCCACGAAGTATACCATGCAGCTTATTGTCAAAGTGGCAGGTCTGTGGCTCAGCACCTGATCAGTTGTTGACTTCTTTGGTCTTGTGGGATTCCTGGCACTGTTCTTTTGCTTTCACATGGCACCGCTGCTGATCCCTGTCATTCCCCTTCACCTGTTTTCTCTAAGAAATTTTCTCATAGCTGCCCATGTGTCTACAAATGGTCTGTATCTCTGTTTGTGCTACTTCTCCCTACAGGCTTAGGAGATCCAGTACCTCCTCTCTAATTCAGGTAAGAATGTGTCTAATGCGTGAAGCCAGCAGGGTTGGTTGGGCGGCTACATACAACAAAGGACTGCTGCTAGGAGTGCAGTAATGAAAAGGCATTTCAAAAATACATGTAGGGTGAGGGTGGTTTCTGGTCTCTGCACATAAGTCTGTGTAATGGAATTTAAAGTTGTGAGCAGAGCGGTCATTATTGCAGAGAATGGGGCATTGTAGGCCAGCTACTGGACGCTATTAGGCCAACACAGATAATGGAGTCTATACTCACGCTGTGTCAATCTTAACAGCATGGTTCTATGTTGTCCAGGGAGATGGTTTTACTGCATTGGCCTAACCGGGCGCTCATCTCAGCCAGAAACAAATTTGAGCATAGACACATGCACAGGTAGGTCGATGCAAAGCAGTTTCCATCACCCTAACTCTGTGGCATAGCCCAGGCCTGGCACGAGTCTTCCCAGGCCAGCTGAGCCACACTGTCAGGCTTTTCTGTGCAATGCCAGAGTTGGAAACACATTTTTTGCAAAGATGGAAGCGGAGCATCTCCTCAGCCGGCTCCAGGTGTGAGCACATCCGCTGGCGGGAGGCAGAGGGTGGAAGGGCAGGAGTCTTGCAAATGCCATAAATAGGAATTTTTAAAAATTGTTTTTCTCTCCCCAGCTGCTGTGTGAAAGTGGCAAAGCCCAGGGATCAGGCCAGCAAGGCCAGAGGCAGCCGGGCTTGCCTCGCCGCCTCACACCAAGCCTGCAGCGCTGTCCGGGGTTCTCTGCTCGGTGTCCCCTTCAGGTTCCCTCTGTTTGACCCTGTGACCCCCCATGCCCCTCCCTGTTTTTTTCATTAGTTGTCCTCAGCCATTAGTTGTCTCCTGGGTCCAGTGACTCCTCCCCTTAGGCTGGGGGAGGGGCCATTAGCAGTGGGTGGGCTTGTGCCCACCCACTTCCCTGGTCATAAATAGGACCAAGCCTGCAGTGCTGGGGCCCAGGGCTTCTTGGTGCCTGCACTGCTCTCTCCTGCCTCATTACCCGCTCCTGTGAGACTGACCCAGCGCCCTCACCCCATTGTGTGGCTCCCACCCCAGGGCCGGAAGGGGAGCGGGTGGCTCGAGCAGAGGCCTGGCAGGGGCTGACTGAGGAGAGGGCGCCCCAGGACAGGCGCTGGGTGGTGGGGCAGGTGCTGCAGCAGGCAACGCTTGGGCGGGAGGGGGCGTCCTCGACAGGTCCGGGTTCTGCGGTTCAGACCTCCGCCGCCAGATGCCGCTGTCGCCGACCTCTTTGCCCAGTCCCGCTCGGGGACCTCCCGCGTGCGTGCTCCTGCGCCTGCGGGCGGCTGATGACCGGGCGCGGCGATGGCGATGGCGGCGGCGGGCGGGGAGCGGAGCAGCACGCGGGACAGGCTGCTGGCGGCGCTGGAGGATCTGGAGCTGCTGGCCAGGTACCCGCGCGGCCCCGCCAGCCCGTTAGCGGGCGGGACTGCGGTGCTCGCGCGGCCGGCCTCGCGTGCGGGGGAGAACAAGGGGAGTCCCGGTGCCGGTCCCGCTCCCGGACCGGCCGGGCTCGTCCCGCTCTGAGTCGCGCCGCCGAGTTGAGGAGCCGGTCGTTCCTGTGTGGCGGGGCAGCGCCGAGAGGCCCCGGTCCAGAGGGGGCCCACCGCCGGGCTGGGCGCCGGAGCCGGACGTGCCCCGGGGATGGGGGGCCGTGCCCCACGGAGCTAGCGATCCAATTAGATAAGCCAGACAACGTAACGGAAATCCCTTTGCCTAGCTGGGTCCGGGCTGGAAGGGTTGTTTCTTTAACTCTTTCCTGTGTGGAAAACCAACGTGCCACATTCACTCTCCAGTTTCAGTAGAATCAGATCCCAGGAGTGTCATAGGAGCATCTGTGTGAAAACAAACGTTAAAGGATGACTGGGGCGGCAGGTGGGGGAATTGGTAATGAAGACACTTTATTACTCCAGTCACTAGTTAGGCAGGTAATTAAACGAAAATCGTAAATGTCTGTTGCGTATATAACACCCCAAAGTAGGTTAGATACTTCACAAACATATAAGACGTGTCTTTGATCTGTAGCACTTGCAACATAAGTCGACAACATATAGACTAAGGCGGTGGGAGGGTTCTCAACCTATTTAGCACTGGGCGCTACATCCAATACTACCTGTAGGGCCCTGAGGATGTCACATGGGCCGCAGGTTGAGAACCACTAGACTGAAGACTGAGAGAAAGGGATAGACAGAACAACTGTTTTTTTTAATTTGTATATCTTTTATTGATCCTTGCCCACACCCCTGTTGTTTTTTTTAGTGTTCACGGTACAACTGTGTCTTATTTTCTGTATTGCCTTTCTGTGGCTTGTCTTCTTGATGGAGCAGTGTGCTTTGCAGGGTGTGATTTCTAAAGTGCGCTAATGTGCTGCACATTAATTGGCTTATGTAGACGCTGCTGATGCACACTAAAGATTCCCTCGTGCACTTCAATGTAGTACAATTTGAAACTAATCCTCAGCAACCCTTTCCTCTATTAACTTGGTGTTCTATTTCACTTCTCCACATCCATTTTCCATGCCACAGAAATTGTCCCCACTTCTTCAGACATTAATTATTCAGTGAAAGTTGGTGTGCTGATGTCTGAGAACTGCAAGTAATGTCCTTTGGTTTAGTCTCTTTCATTCCAGAGAAGCAGGAGCTTTTTTTAGATTGCCTCCTGAAAGTAAGTTGGTAACCTAATATATTTTCCTATTCATGTCCATGGTTTACTCTTTATTTATCTCAGTTACTAGGGCTATGAAAATATACTGGTCAGTTTCACTTTCGTTTTTAGTCAGTTTCTTTTTCAGGTTATCATATTCTGCCACAATATCTGGATTACAAGTTTACAGAGAATGTCCATGTATAAAACAAATCCTTCCATTTTATTTAATCAATCATTGGCCTCAGGGTCTATAAATGCTTGCTTTTACAAAACCTATGTTTTGGGTGAAATTTGACCTGAGAGAATTGTTTTAAAATAATTTAGCAAACATCTCATAGACTATAAGGTCAGAAGGGACCATTATGATCATCTAGTCTGACCTCCTGCAGGAGGCAGGCCACAGAACTTTACCCATCCACTCCTGTAATAGACCCCTAACCTAAGACTCAGTTATTGAAGTCCTCAAATAATGTTTTGAAGACTTCAAGGTACAGAGAATCCACCAGCAAGTGACCCTGAGCCCCATGCTACAGAGCAGGGGTGGGGAACCTTTTCCCTGCCAAGGGCCATTTTGATATTCGTACCTTCATTCGCGGGCCATGTCGCCGATTCCGCCGCCGAATTCCCCCCGCCGCCGCCGAAAAGGGGCAAACGGCGGCAGGGTTTCGGCGGCGGGAACTGCCCGCCCCCCCACGGAACCGCGCCGCCGCCAACTCCACCCCCTCGCCGCCGAAATGCCGCCGCCGTTTCCGCCTTTTCGGCGGCGCGGTTTTACAGTGTCCGCGGGGTGCCGTGGGCCAGTAACCGCCTCCGAGCTCCCGCCGCCGCCGAAAATGGGCAGACGGCGGCAGGGTTTCGGCGGCAGGGTTTCGGCGGTGCGCACTTCCCGCCCGCCCGCGGGCCGGATCAAATTCTTTCGCGGGCTGCATCTGGCCCGCGGGCCGGAGGTTCCCCACCCCTGCTACAGAGGAAGGCGAAAAAACCCCAGGGCCTATGCCAGTCTGCCCTGGGGGAAAATTCTTTCCTGACCCCAAATATGGCGATCAGTTAAACCCTGAGCATGTGGGCAAGACTCACCTGCCAGACACCCAGAAAGGATTCTCTGTAATAACTCAGAACTCACCCTATCTAATATCCCATCACAAGCCATTGGGCATATTTACCGCTAGGAGTCAAAGATCAGTCAATTGCCAAATTAGGCTATCCCATCATACTGTCCCTTCCATAAACTTTTCAAGTTCAGTCTTGAAGCCAGCTAGGTTTCTTGTCCCCCACTATTCCCCTTGGAAGGCTGTTCCAGAACTTCACTCCCCTGATGGTTAGAAACCTTTGTCTAATTTCAAGTCTAAACTTCCTGATGACCAGTTTATATCCATTTGTTCTTGTGTCCACATTCATGCTGAACTTAAATAACTCCTCTTCCTCCCTGGTATTTATCCCTCTGATGTATTTATAAAGAGCAATCATATCTCCCCCCAGCCTTCTTTTGGTTAGGCTAAACAAGCCAAGCTCTTTGAGTTTCCTCTCATAAGGCAGGTTTTTCATTCCTCGGATCATCCTAGTAGCCCTTCTCTGCACCTTTTCTAGTTTGAATTCATCTTTCTTAAACACGGGAAACCAGAACTACACGCTGTATTCCAGATGAGGTCTGACCAATGCCTTGAACAACAGTACTAACTCCTCCCTATCTCTCCTGGAAAGACCTCGCCTGATGCATCCTATGACCTCATTAGCTTTTTTCACAGCCACATCACATTGGTGACTCATAGTCTCAAGCAGAAGGTACTTTCTTTTATCAAGACAAACAATTCTGAACTTGTTCACTTACTGCATACATTTATTTGAAGTCATAAAAAGGCCCTGCTCTGTAATCTGATCTGTGTGGGCAAATCCTAGCACCCATGTGAAACCCATGCGATAAGCAGCACACCTTATGGGAATTCCCTTATGGGAATAAGGGTCTGCCACCAACATGGATCGGATTGCAGGATCAGAGCCTACATGAAACTATTATACAGAAATTGCCAGTCTGCTTAACTTTCTGTTGCCTTTTACTTTAATGAAAAAAAGTATATTAAACATGTAAAAATTGTTGCTTCCAAGATCAGATAATGATTAGGTTCTGTAAAGATTGTTCTAAACTTTACAGAGTAATTGTTCATACACTTTTAAAAATGTAAACCAAATTTAATTTGCTTTTTAAAAAATATTATCTAAATGATTCATTCATCTTATTTGTTTATCACTAGAGCACAATGATTTTTGAAAATAATACAAAGACAGAATCTGAATAGATCTAATTTTTATCTGTTGGGAATTGTGTGAAATTCAAATACAGGTTGATGACAAATAGGGAAAGTGGAGTTTTAAACAGCTAGTCATGATTGATACAATGTATGTGAAATGCACATGTACAAGATAACTGCTTTAATCTGATACCCGGTTCATATGCATTGATGCAAATACTACACATTACTGTCTTCCTGACCTTTGTTTTCCCATAGATCCATGCAGAAAAGTTGTTAGTTTTGTGGTTAAACGCCTTGAATGAATGTCACTTTCACTTAAGGAAAAGAAACATGCAAGATGGAGAACTGGCAACATTACATTTCCAGTCAAAATGTGTATATCTTGAAACTGACTCTGTTACTGTAGATGAAGGGCAGAGTTCTTTCTCCATTTTTTTCATTGCTGACATTTTTATCATACGTATTTCTAACTGAGGACTCATTTTGTTTACTGCTAACATTAACTGTGTGCAAGTTGTTTACATCTGAATTGATGTCTCATAAGTGTGGGCTGCTGCCCCAGATCATTTCCAGATAGAATTGTGTGTCACTTAAAAAACTAACTTCTCAGTGATCTGCTGAAGAACTGACTTGCAAGTGATTGACAAGGATTTGCTAAACCCAATCTCTGAAAGACCAAGAAGTGTTACCAAATGGTTTTGAAATAAATGTGTATCTGAACATGAAATGGTTAACTGAAGAGCTCCTGTTACATTCAGAAGGACTGATGATCTCTGTCACTACTAGTGTAGAGCAGGTTGTACTAATAATATTGCCCAAGTCTATTGTGTCTTCTCACTTTAAGGTCCATTTAGTCGCTTGTTGACTATTAATAGTAGCACAGCATTTATTTTATTCTTTCTCTTCCACAGTTGTTCTTTAAAATGACTAATTTGAACATTTTCGAGTCTGGCTGCTGTTTATTCAACTGTTCTTTGAAGTAAGATGGGATGTGAGCGCATGCTCTGTTTTCCGCTGGTCCTTCAGTAGGTCTGTTGTAATCACCTATTTTGGCTATGGCCTTCAGAAATAATGCTGTCCTGAACTCTGTAATGAATAGTTTTGAATGGATCTTAATCTTTGAATATCAACTCTCTTGCTTACTTTCCTCAGTTGGTAATTTATATTGTTTCTACTCCTATTGGATTGTACAGATAAGTGTTTCTTGCACTACCCTTAATTTTACACAAAATAGGGACATGCTGGTGCAAGAATAATTGTATATGGTACTTTCTGATCTTATTAGTCCCCTTGCTTCTCTGTTTCTGAGCCCACCACCACTTATCAATACAGCATTATTGCTTATATCTCTTGAGGTCCGGCTTCTAGTTTGTCTGGACACTAGACTGTCTCTGACCTATGTCCTGTAGGGTTTCTCTTAGTACCAAACTTGATATGCCTGCATATTCTTCATAAGAAACTTCAAAAGTCTTGTGTATTGTGTTAATTTCAAGTCTAAATTGAAAAATTTTAGCATCTGGATTTATCTGACTTTCATCTTTCCATGTACAGTTCTTGCTTGGCCCAATGAAAGCATTTCCTATGTGATGAAAAGTAGTCATCCATGCAAATAGAGATTTCACTTAAGCTTTCCTCTAGAAACTCAGAATCTTTAAAATTTTCTCTCATTTTCTTTGTTCAGCAGGTTTTATTAAATAAGTAAACTATCCTTGGCTCCATTTAGAAACTGCTGTAGCTCTTCACCTATACTTTTTCCAGGAATGCCAAGAACATATGTTTTTCCTTAATATGTTGTCATCATCACTGAGTTTGGTAACAAATTAGTAATAGTTCTTCTCTCATGAGGTGCGTCTGTACCATGATTTTGGGTATTCTTTATTTTTTCCTATTAACCTTTTTTTTAGTGAATTCATATATGCCTCTTAATGTGATTCTTGAAAGTCTTCCATCTCTCTAAGCAGCATAGTAAATCAGATTAGGACACTTCTCTGCCAGCTAGGAACACATGGAGTCCTTGTAACTTGGCTTGAAGTTCAAAAATACTTACAAATAATGATTCATCTTCCATTTAGTGAGAAGTGGACCTATAACATCTCCTCCGAATACGCCATCCAATTAGCTGTTCAGTATTTTAGAGTCCTGCCTACCTTTTATAAACTACTGTTGATCTTCTGCAGTCTGAGTGGCTGAAGCACACAATGTTTGTTCTTTTAGCCATTCAGAGCTACTAGTTCTTTGAATGTAGCCTTTATTTTTATAAATAAGCTGATTTCTAATCTTTTAATTCAATAAAAAATCAAGAGAGTCAGTCTTTAGAGATACAAATTTTGCCTGGAAATGTAATGTTACCAGTTCTTCATTGAGCGTTTTTTTTTTTTGTTTGTTTGGTTTTTTTTAAGTAAAGGTGACAACATTAATTCAAGGGTTTATTCTCAGAATAGACTAACAACCTTTCTACATAGATCTGTGAGAAGATGAGAATCAATGTTTTGTTCCGTTTATACAACTTTTTGGTTTTGGTACAGTTTGTTTAAGAAAACCTTTATCATCAAGTTCTGTGTTGACTTATCCTATGCAAACCCATTGAAGTAGGATGTATAAATAGTATAGAATTTGGCCCTCTTTCAAGGTTACTCTGAAAGCTTTTAAAAGGTTTAATCGAATACACTTGTGTACATCCATTGAAGGAAATGGGATTGCACAGGTTTGACTGACAGAACCTGGGATTTTTCCTTCTCATGCTCAGTTTTACCTTGACTTTAGGTTGATTGTGTACAGCTGGCAGTCTTAGTTGCAGAGTGAGCACCTTTGATATGAAAATAGAGAGCCAGTAAACATGGAATCCCATTATTTCACTTTTCAGAGTAGAACTTCACCTTAAATACAAACATTGTTAAACATGTTGTTGCTGATTATTTTACCAGAAACTTCCAGCTACCATCCAATTTAAAAGTTGCTGAATATGTTGGCTTTTTCTGATTTTCTCATTTTGAAAGGATGTACCATAGGAATGAAAGTGCAAATTTTGAATTTGCAAATATTTTAATATTTTGTTCACATAACCAAGATATACATACTACTATTCTTTACAAAAAATAATCAAAGTAAAAATTGTTCATGTTGTTGCCTGGTTAAAAGGGCTGAACTCCTGTGGTTTGCAGGATTTTTGTTGTGTTTCTATGAAACTTGGAACAGCAGCAGTGAGGGAAGATAAGTTAAATGGTCATTTTTGTCTTACAGTGAAGTTTGGTATTGAAATATAAGATGAGAGCCAAAAGGAACCAAAAACAAAAAAATCACTCCGTGTGACAACTCCACAGATTTTGCAACTTTTTCCTACAGAATTCCACTGCTAGTGTTTAATAATCAGTAATTGGAAGAGCTCATTTGGTTGGAAAGGGGGCTGTCTGGATTGGGGGGATTTAGAGCTAAGACTCCATTATTTATGACCAGTCTGGCTCCAGTTGAGCCTGATATGGTAGATTGGAATTCATTGCCATTTTGGCTATTTGGTGATCTGAGAAATGAGTTGGTGGCAGGTCCAATTCTTATTGAATTCATGTCCATGTTTTATAAACCACCATAACAATAGGCATGTGGCTTAGCAGACTTGGAGATGCTAAGTACTGAGAATCTTAATCAAAGTCCATAAAAGTCAATGGAAAGCATTCCATTAACTTAACTGGGCTTTGGATTTGGCTACCAAGAAGCCTCTGAAAAGTAGTATTGAGAAATAAATATTGGGCTGGATTCTCTGCTGCATTCAATATCCACTGGCTCCAACAGAGGGGGGCGGGCGAAGGATCTTTCTGGTCCTGGCCCCCAGTATGCTTTTGTGTGGCCTGGAGTGCTCCAAAACACATGCCTCTTTGCTGTGGCCCTCAAGGGGTTGTCCATCAGTAGCAGAAAAGCTGAGGAGTGCAGAAAGCTGGATGTTAGCTGGGGACACCCCCATACTGAGGAAACATCGCTTTCCAGGCTCCCTTGCACCACAGAGTAGCACAGTGGGACAGAGTGATTTTGAGATTCTGTCCCATTATTACTGCTCTCCTTTCTGCCCTGTAAATGGTCCCTGTGCAGCAGAAGTGAAACATATTGGCAAATGTCAGTGAGGGAGGTGCCTTTAAAGGGACATTTGCCAACTCATATTTGGCCCAAATCTTAAATATAGTGTGTATATTATCTATATCTATAGATCTATAATGTAAGATCAATAGATATATTTCCACAATGATGTTCTGAAATTTCAGTCAAAATAATTGTTTTAAAACAAATAACCACTTGCAATATTTGAAACCTAAGCGTGCAAGATCTATGAACCTGAATGTGAAACTGACTAAAAGGAAAAGCAAAACTGATTTCTTTGAGAGAAATGGGAAAAAGTAAGCAAAGAACAAAAATAGTTACAAATCAACTTGTATTTTTAAAATTCCCTTTGTATAATCTAAGGTGGTGTTTGTAATGCAGATAAAGAAATGTGTTTACAATGTCTGATTTTTAAGGTTGATGATGTCCTTTGGAACTCTTCCTGCTGGTATCATACTTAGCTGAGAGGATGTCAGCCTGACACCTTTCATAAACACAAATGTCACTTGAAATAACAGAAAGTACTTTGGAAATAGTCTTATTCACTTCTTAAATTGAAAGGCCATTGCCAACGTTTTTAGGTCCAAAATTAGATTGATCTTTCCTCGTGTGTTTGTAAAATCGAATTAGGTTTTTACTCAAAAATAAAGACTTTGCTACTTTTGGGTTTTCCAAGGGGATTGTCTTAAATGCTGAAATATTTTTAAGATGATAAAAAATATGTCACTCGTGTACTCCTAAAACTCATTGGGGACCATCTCATCTAATTTCTAAATAGTGGTTTAGAATATTGTTTAAAATGCAAATTTCATTTCAGGGAACTGATTGAAATTTTGGCAATTTCAAGAAATCAGAAACTCCCACAACCCGGAGAGGAAAGCCAGGTAAACAAACTTTTTAAAATATTTGTCTGGTTGGGTAACCTCCATCTTTAGCATTCTTCTCCCTACCTAGTCTAGCATTCAGGCGAACTGAGTGAAATTTTTAGCAACACTAATATTTGCAAAGTTTAGTGGTGAGGGCTCAATCTTGCTTCCAAGGAAGTCAGTGACAACTCCCCTTTCCTTCCCCACCATCTGTGAGCAAAGGGCTTTGCCCTGAGTTTGTAAATGCTAGCTGTGTTCAATAGGGGTGAAATCCTCTGAAATGTGTGAAGTAGTGGTTAAACAGACTCTTCAGAACTTTGCTTTTCCAGGGCTAGATTCTGAGCAGAGCTTGAGCACCTGTTACTCCTAGTTCTGTTTTTTTAAAGCTCCTGATTTATTTTCAAGACAATTAGTCAAATCTGAATAATTTATAAAGTTTCTTTTCAGAGTGTGGTCCTGTCTACACTGAAAATTATATTCTGACTAGAATATACTTTATTTTTGTTAAAAATATCTTGTAATACAGTGATGAGTAGTACGAGTGGGGCGTGTGTGGTTTTTAAAAAATTATTAGAATGTTCATGAGGTCAAGACTGTTGTTCTCTAATAGTTTCCAAAATAACATTTTAACAAAGGTATGCCTTGACTATGCTGCTGGCATAACTGCTAGGAAAAATTAAAAAAAGTTGTTTCCCCTGTGTTAGCCTTTCATTCCTGAGGGCTTGTCTACATAGGCACACTTGGAAAAATTAATTCAGATTAACTGAAGATGTGAATTTAAATTGGATCAATTAAACCACTGTATGGACACTCTTTTATGTTTACATTGCACAATTCTTATGGTGAAGTGAAGATTACACACACTGTGTGTCCGCTAGCATGGGGATAAATAGTCAAGTAGATGGTGAGCCACTGCTTAGATGAGTAAAGGCAAGCTTGAACCCCTAGGTATGTACTCTACATGCTCAAGCAGTACCTCCCCCATCTACACTATGGTATTTTTTAGCAGTGTAATGTCCCACTGCGTTCCTGCTGTTGGAGCATTTTCTTGCCACAGTGAAAGACAACGGCAGCAGGGAAGGGCTCTGGCAGCTCTCTGCTGCCTCCCTCTTGCCAGAATCTTTCACTGCCATGTGTAGCTACGCAGTGCAATGTGGACACAGCCTGCTTTTCACTGTGGTGTATAGCTATACATATCCTACACACTGACACCAGTGTGTGCAGTGTGGACATAGCCTAATTCAGAATTAAAGTGATCTTAATTTGATTTATCTTAATTCACGAATAAAAGTTAATTAAGATTAATTGAATTATAGGGTCACTTTATTTCAGGAAGAGCGTCCACTCCGGGATTTAATGCAGTTGAATGAATCTATTTTAAAAGTTAATTCAGATTAACTTTCCATGGTGTCCCTGTGTAAACAAGCCCTCATGATGTTGGAGAAAATAGGGTAGGCAGTTATTACTGTAAAGGACACAGCATAGTTCTCTTGATTGAACATGTCTTGTCTACTTTTGCTGGACTTTTGTAGGCAACAATTTTATGTTTGAACAGAGTTCTTGTTGCCAGGTTGACTGTTTCATAGCCAATATAGACAAGGATGAACAGTGATATAAACAGTGTTGGAAAATATGCTGGACTTACTTTCCAAAACTGCTTACAACACAGTTCATTTGTGTGTGCTGGCCAGGGAAACCATGTCATGCTGTTAGCAAGAACAGTTTTTAAATATTTTATAATAACATAGCCGCAATGTGAATGTAGACCGTGCCAGTCTCCCAGGCTTGTTAGATAAGAATGTTAATCATTTGTGTGCATATCTTTACTGGCAGTGAAAGTAGGGAAATGAATCCAGTTTGTAGCTATCGTTGGGGAGGTCAGCTGGAGGGAGACAAATTTTTTTTAATTTAACGTGTATGTTAAAATTTCAGTGATCCATACTTGTAATGTTCCTTTGTATGCTTTAGCAGCACATTTGGCCCCTTTTTGTGCTGACACTTCTCCTTGCAAACCTTGCTGTGGCATTGTTACTGAGTGAGACTGCAGGGTTTGCTTTGCTCTTAAACCAGAACATTCAGTCAGCTTCATCCTTCTGTCTTCCCTAGGTAGAATTCTGTTTCCTTCAAGACCATTATGATGTAGTCATCCCAGATTTAATGCTCTGAGAATCCAATTTAATGTAATTAGTCTTAAGCTAAAACTATGTAATAGAATATTACAGAAGAAGAGAGAAAATAGAAATAAAAAATACTGTAAATTCATGCTCCTAAAAGGATACTGTTGGAGATAGGGAGCAGCATTCAGTCTCCTACTGTGCTTCTAAGTATTACTAGAGCTGAAGAGCAGCTTCTTGCTAACCCCGTCCCAGTCCATGTACACTCCTTCAAACTCTGCATGTGTCTTGAGCATTGGTGGCAAGCAGTATAAATATTTTGGGTAAGGAGCTTATTAGATGGTTTGTCAAGTGCTGGTCTTTAGATTTCTGAAGAAAATTATAGCCAGACTATTTCCTTCTGTGATCCTCAGTCCTGATGATCTTCATTCATTCTTCGTCTGGCACTTTGTTAAAATCTCAGCCAGTTCTCTCCTTCTGTGACTTGATGGTGGATTTATTTGTGTGATGGACTGTCCAATTATATGATAACTTTATGGAAGAAAACCCCTAGGATGTAGAGGAAGGAGACTTAATTTTGTGTTTTATACCTTCCCTTTCCTGGTCACTTAAAACAGGCCACTTAATGTAGCTGACAGAATCAGAAGATTTTTCTTCAAGAGGGAATCGAGAATGAAAACAGCAAAGATTAAATTGTGAATACATGTAGTACTAGTTTCAGTAATTTACAGTTATTTCCTCCTTATTATTTACTACTTCTCTCACAATAGCCTCCACATTATCCTTTTATAAATCCAAGGATGAATTTCTAATGGGAGATGCTGCTTATCCAATTTGTGCTGCACTGGCTGAACAGTGACACCCGCCGCCCCCTCAGCACATCCGATTCCCCCGGGGGAGAGCTCCATGGCGGAAAAGCCGTAGCTGTGCACCCTGGGGAACTCCATGCATCCCCCAATCTCCCTGATGGTTCAGCAGAGAACAGGGGGACAGTCCCAGTGTCCTCCCCCTGCCCTGCACTCTGGGCCAGCGCCACTCACCAGGGAAGCACACCACATACTGGAGCTAGGGATGTAAAATGTATCATTTAAACGATATAATTTTTATCGTTTAAACGTTTTAGTTATGATATTTTACATCCCTACTGTGCGTTACAGCATATTTAGTGAGAGGCCTATTCATACCATATGACATTTGAGGGCATAGTAACTTCTAGTTTGGTTGTATACTTTTTTTTTAGTAATGACTTTATGGCTGTGCACTGCTGGGAGTTGGTGAAAGTTTGGACTACTTGTGATAAAACAGCATACCAGTGGGAATCTAGTTTAGGACAGTCAGTGCCCAAGGGAGCTTGCTTCCCTGTGATAATCCCCCAACAAAGTGGGTCATTCTTACTGTTCACCAGAAACTTCCTACTTTCTTTGTTGGCAACATAAGTATTTAGTCAGTTTAGAGTGGTACAAGGACTCAGGGCTCTAAATCTGAGCTTCTGATCAGCAGAATTTAGAAGTGCCACAGAGATAGCTCTCCTTGGGAATAGACACAATATTCATGCTGACTGAAGTAACACTGTTGATAGGGTCTCGAAGAAATGTGGAGGAAATAAGTCAAGGACTCCCCTGTTCCACCCAAATGAACCATTATTTTTATGTGGCACTTCCTTGTACTTCTAAAACAAACCTATAGTTTTGGACAAGAAATGTGTTGTATTAAATTTGCTAGCTTGGTTTAGGAAGCTCTAATCTACATATGTGTGAAATCTACTCATAAAAATAATATTAAATTATTTTTTGTATTCTGGTTACCTGCACTCTGACACCTGTGCTCCTATGGCTTTTGGTGTTATTTCTATAAAAGCTATTCCTAGTGTAATGGGATGGCTATGCTGGTATGCCAGTTTCAATCAAAGCTAACAAACATGGCAGGGTGAGTCTTTGAAAACTAGGGGAGAAATATAACTGCATTAGAATCTGGGATAACTACTCTCTGTGCATGAGAGATTGAGGGGAAAGAGTTGCGCTAGTAGTGATGAAATGAGGGTATTCCAGATCTGCAGAGATTTTACTGCAGAAAACACATTCCTCCACTTTTAAAAGTGATTCATTTGGCACAAACTGTTTCAGACTGCATTTCTACCTAATACCCCTTTTTAAATCAGAATGTCTAGAATTGGCAGCTTCACTGTGGCTGGAATGTACCTGTTATGTCAGTTTGCTATTGATAAAATATTCTTTCTAAGGAATGTACATTTAGGAAGTTCTAGTTAATACTCAGGGGTGATGGACTAGTGCATTCCAGGGCTGTGTGTGATATATTCAGCAGTGGCATAATTAACAGTGATGGGGCTGAAATGTTCATAATTAGAATGAAGAATTAATGATTTATTAGATGAATGAGGAAAATTGGCATCTTTCTTAGTACTCTTGTTTTTGTGTGTTTGGCAGCAGTCCCAACAAGACGAGTCCATCAGTTGCGTGGGTTGAGATGACAATATTTTGCTAAACTGAGAACCAAACCTGGTAGCTTGTCTGGCATCCAAGAAACACACACCTACTTCCATAGAATCATAGATTAGGGTTGGAAGGGACCTCATGAGGTCATCTAGTCCAATCCCCTGCTCAAAGCAGGACCAACCCCATCTAAATCATCTGAGCCAGGGCTTAGTCAAGCCGCACCTTAGAAACCTTCATGTCTGCGTGTGCAAATTTAATATTGAAACTTGTATCTTCTTTGACAGATTAATGGAAACTTCTTGTTTGCATTCATCAATAACATCCTCCAGCATACCAGCTTTGGTACAAATAAATACTTTATTAGGTACTTGTAAGCTCCAGCCAAAGACACATGGACATCGACAAACAGATTGCAGGGAGGGTGAGGGGGTGCAGGCAAAAGGGTACGACAGGGCTCAGCAACAGGTCATACTTGGCCTACCCTCATGTTGCACTTTGGGCTATCTAAATTGTAGATTATCTTTCCAAGTAGAAGAGAGAGAAACTTCATTTTATTTTAAATATGTTTGTTTTGGAGGATACAACAAAATCAGTGTGAATACCCCGAATCTGACTTCCGCTGTCCATCCTATCCCCTGGATTCCTCTTCGCAGTGCAGTTGTGGATTTTGTGTTTAATCAAGCTAAATAAGTTACATAACTTGTTATCTGGCAGATCCTGGAGTTGCTGATTCAGAGGGATGGAGAGTTTCAGGAATTAATGAAACTGGCACTTGATCAGGGGAAAATCCATCATGAAATGCAGCTATTAGAAAAAGTAGTTGAAAAGAGGGACAGTGATATTCAGCAGCTACAAAAACAACTAAAAGAAGCAGAGCACATACTGGTAAGTCTATAGGTGAAATGTTTGATTTTTCAAAGCTGCCGATTGGGATGGAAACGGGTGGTGCTGCATAACACGCAGTTCCAGAAAAAACAAAATATTTATTTGTTTAAGGAGATTAAATGTATAAATTCTTCTTGAAAGTCTGGAAATTACTTTTTCAGTAGCCAGAGTTAATTAAAGTTACTGAGGTATTCTCTCTTGCTTTTTGGAAAGGCTATAATGGTAATTTTCATCCAATTTATATTACTCTTCCTTCATAATAATCCATTCCACCCAGTCTGTTTTCACTATTTGAAAGATTCATAGTGAAAATAACACCTATTGTAAATATTAGATGAAATTTGGAAAATCAAACCACTGAAGACAGGTGCTGGTTAAATGAGAAAAGAGTTGAAGGAACAGATGAATGTTGTACTTCACATTTTGGCCTGATCCTTTGAGAAAATAGGCAACTGTTTGAGCAACTTGGACTATGGGCATCAGAATTCATAGAAGAGGGTAGCTAATTAATTAATTTGACATGCTAGAGGCATTACTGTGCTATGTGCTCACATAGTAATAAAACTTTATTTAAAACAGTTGTATATTTTGAAAACATTCACTGTATAATAAGATGTTGATGTGATTTTTATTTTACAGGTAGTCTTTAATAGGCTAAATGGATAAATTCACAGGGCCTCTTTAACTGAGCCTAAGGTTACAAATTAATAAAACATTGAATAATCTTTTTTTTTTTAACTAGGCAACCGCTGTTTATCAAGCAAAGGAAAAACTAAAATCAATAGAAAAAGCAAGAAAGGGTGGGTATCAATAGTTTATTACACTATTCTGAGGCTTTCAAAACTCTGTATTGCTTTAAGTCAGTGTTTCCCAACCATTGTGCTACAACACACTGGTGTGCTGTCAGGCCTAAACAGGTGTGCCCTGTTTAAAAAGTACATGTGAGAACAAGGGGGAGAGGGGAGCTGCCTTCTGATTGGTCGTCTGCCTCACTGCTGCACCTCCTCCAGGGGTGGAGCAACAAATCAGAGTTCAATCTCCCTCTCTTCTCTCCTTCCCTCCAGTGTGAACAATGGGTTGGCTCCTCTGCCCCTCAGCTCCCCTCCTGCAGCCGCTGGCTGGGGGTGGGGAGAAGAGGTCCCTGGAGCTTGAAGTGTGCCGTAGCAGAGTAAAGGTTGGGAACCACTGCTTTAACTAATTTATTTAGAGTTCTATATAAGCATGTAGGTTGATTTTTTTTTAAAAAATTGTATTGCATAACAATTTAAGACTTGAAAATCTCTGTAAAATGTTGCATGTGTATAAGGGGTTTCCATTTAATTTGGAACCTCTACATCTTATAAAAGGACTTTGTTGTGCTGGAGTTGTGTGGGATTTTATTTTGGAGGGGTGGGTGTGTGTGTGTCTGTGTGTGTGTGTGTTGGGGGAACATTACATAATTTTTAAGGTCTAGCTCTAGATATGTTTCCTCTTAGTGTTAATTTCTGTGCTGATTTTGCTTTAGTAACAATGCATATGATTAGCTTAATTTGTCACAAAAGGAATTTACCCTGATATGCTGGTCTATAGTTTGTATCTAATACTTTTTCTTTGGGGGGCAGGCATAGCTTTAAAAAAAAAAAAAAAAAAGAATGTCAGCACTACTTACTAAAAGCTGTGTCTTGCCCTCAGACTTGCTGGCAATATACTATGTATCTAATAAAAGCAGCTATAGAACTTGCATAACTAAGTCAGTCATTTTTACAAAATAGGTGGGAAGGTATTTTATAGTTATTTATAGTATCTTTATGGTTATTTGTGACTTTCATCCAAAATGATCTCAGGGCATTTCATAAATGAATACATTGCTTGAAATGCAGCCACTTATGCAGTGGAGAGTGACGGCCATCTGGCATGTGTACACTTGCATGATAGCTAAACTTCTATCCTTTTTTGTCCTACTAAGCACACTAGGACAAGTCCCTACTATTACAAAAATGCCGTGGCATTTTAGAACCAGCTTCTGTGTTGGCACTAAAAGTCTCCTATGAAAGATCCACCTAGCTCTTATATTGCCTTTTTTATCAGTAGATCTCAACATCACAAAGTAGGCTGCATGGAAATCAGTCTACATCATAAGGTTGAAAAACTTAATTGACTTTCATGATATTTTAATCTGTAGTTTGAGTCAATATATTGCAAACCAGATCCTTATGTTAAGTTATTTGTGACAGACTGATAGTATCCTGCAATGTCCTGGACATACTTTCTGAAATTAAGATAAACTTTTATTGAATTAGGTTAAACCTTACTGAATTAGGTTTAATACCTTTTGGGGACCATTTTATTAAAAATGCAACTATTTATGTTTTATTGTGGAATTGTATGCAACTCCTCTAGGAGAAGGTGGGGGATGCTAATGCAATTGGTTATCAGCCCTGTGAAGCCACACCCTGGAGAGGTATGCGTATACTAGTTCAAACTGGATTCTCCAGGGACCAACAGACAAAGAAAGGATTTTTGGATAAATAGTCTGTGTTAAAACAGGTTTATGGCCTTTTTCCTGGTGCAGCAGATGGACAGGACCTCTGGTCCACAGAGGGCCCCAGTCCTTAGAGAAGGATTGGAAAGACTTTGCCTACTGAGGCCCCCATAAGACTGTGTGTGTGTTCTGAGCTGAAGTTATGATGAACTTGAAATCACAAGGAAACTTCTTGGGTTGGGTACTGAAGAACTGTTCCTGGCAGAGACCTTGTTAGGGTTGGAGTGATCTCTTGTAAGCATATTAGCATGTGCATAGGTTATTTTATTGTTGTTAATGTTTTCTCTGTAGTACTTTTAACAAAAATAAAATAGGCTTGCACAGGAAGAATTGTGGGGTACCTTAAAACAGTGGGCAATTACTCTGTAATTAGTCTCTGAAAAGAAAGCAAGCAGGCCTGTCTCTGCTGGGAATAACACATTAAAGGCAGGGGACTGTTCAACCTGGAGATACTCTGGTCAGAAGAGAAAGAGACAAGTATCTCCACTCAAGAGGTGATGACCAGAGGCTTTGAAGCTTTGAATGGGTTGCCCTTGCTGGATCATAGAAGGGAAATACAGGTGCAGTTGTCCTGAACTGAGACACTGTCCTCTGTGCAATGCCTGCATAATGGGGATAACCTTGAGGTTCTATTAAAAGGTTACACTGTTGATCTCTCTTTGGAATATCAAACTACCAAATCAGGCAATCTCTTGCTAATCAGGGTGCATTTCCCTTGTTAACTTCTTTTCCCCTTTCACAGGTGCTATTTCATCTGAAGAAATAATTAAATATGCCCACAGGATTAGTGCCAGCAATGCTGTTTGTGCACCTCTGACATGGGTACCAGGTAAAGTTCATGTTTGACAAATAAGCTGTATGAGTTTGTCATACTTTCATTGATGGCATGACAGGGAAATGTCCTTTCGTTATAATATAGAAACAATGATTAACTACCCCTTATAACATTTTTCATGACACAAATATTAGTTTGCTTGGATTTTATAGAACTTTACAATATTAAAAATGTTTTGGGTTTTTTTTTTTGCATGAGATAGTTAAAATACTTTTATCCTATTTTTTTTTTCTTGCTGAATATCTGGGAGTCAAAACTTGTGGAAATATCATCTAATTTGTGGATTTTATAAGTGGCTTTAAATAGCTACAAAACTCACAGCTCCTGGACTCTGTTAATAAGTTAGTACTGTATGTCCTCTCTTGGATCCCTGGTTTCTGGGTCCCGTTCAAGTTTTTGGGCCTAAGTAAAGCCATTAATGGGCTAGCACCAGGTTATATTAAGGATTGTTTCTCCATTCACATTCCTCTGAGACCACTGTACTCATTAGGGACATGGAAAACTATACAGAAATTATTGGGAGTCAGAGGCAAGGAATATTCAGTGATGGATCCTAGCATCTGGAACCCAACCTCTAGTAGCAGATCAGAATGTGTACTTCACTAAAAAGCAAAGCCAAGAACTGAAATGAAGTCTTGCTAATAGTAGCAGAGAGAACAGAAATATGTCTTGAAAAGTGAGTTTCTTGTGTACTTCTTTCTGCCAAGCTTGAATAAACAAAGAATCTAAAGGGAGAATATATCTGGGTTTAATTGCTCACAGAATAGGTGTGCTTCCCATTGCTGATGTGGGCAGTCAACACAGTTTTATGTTAAAAAAGTATTAAAGGAAAAGACTAGCACTGAATAGCTGATAGTTATATTGCAGATGTTAGCTTTGTTTTAATCATATAAAAAACTATTTGTTTTTAAGGGGACCCACGCAGGCCATATCCTACAGATTTGGAGATGAGGAGTGGCCTTTTGGGTCAGATGAGCAATCCATCCACTAATGGAGTTAATGGACACTTGCCAGGGGATGCACTTGCAGCAGGCAGATTGCCAGGTAATGGAAGAATTCAGATGTTTATGCAATGAATAAAGGAAATGCCATAACTATAGCAATTATGAATTTAATTCACCACAAAAGTGTCTGGGATAACAAGTCAGAACTAAAACAGCTAAAAATTCTGGCTGACATTGTTCCCTGGCAGTTAGGGATTATTAAATAAACAGTTTGAAATGCTGGCATGGTGATATAGAAGAGCAAGAAAAAATTTATTCTGTTTTATTTGTCCCACTGCTAAATCAAATTGAGACAAATGGATCACATTGGCAAACTATGGACAAAATTTCAGTCTTGAAAGGAGGAATATGTAGGCTTTCAGTTTCAAATCCATTTCTGTAATTTCTAATAAAATGATTATTTTAAAATCACAGACTAGAAGATGGAAAACTTTCAGAGCAAATTACTGCTTTCAGAGCAATGAAAACAAGTATGTTGTCTTGAATCATGAAGGGGAAGTTCAGATATGTATTAAGCCAGTAACAATGATTGCTAACTATATTCTGGTGTGAAAATACTGCTAGTGAACTAAGAATGGAGTGGATTAGTTATGCTGGGTGATGGGTGGTTTTTACCTTTCCAGGAGTTGACTAAAGGCGAACAAAACTTCCATATTGATTTTTAAAAGATCTTACCGTTCTTGTCTAACCATTTGTTGTTATAAACAGTTTGTTTTCAAAAGTTAAATTTTTATGGCGAGGTACATCTTAAAGCAGAAGTCTTATTGCAGCTGTTCTAGAAAAACTGTGTTTGTATAAATACTGAGCTGGAAACCAGACGTTGTTTTAATCCTGGCTGTGTAATCTTGGGCTAGTCACTTAGCCTGTTTTCTGAGAGGTGAAATGCAGGTAATAACTGTGACCTGTCTGTGCCTATGGTAGCCCACCTGAAAGTGCCAAGGTCAGGGCAGGCTGCAAAAGGAGAGCAGATTCTCCCACAACTGGTGGGTAACACACAAGTTAGATTTCTTGACCGGGCACAAACAGTGCTCCTGATTTCCTATACTGGTTATCAAGAATCTACAACAAGAAATACATAACATCCTTTATTGCATTTCAGTCTCTGGCTCCCAATCAGCAACTGGGTCCAGTAAAGAGATAAGTTATTTAAAACTATTCCTTTTACCAAAATGTTCTCCTGATCCCCAAAGGGTCAGCCACATTATCAGATCAATATAAGTTCTTTGGATCTTACCCAAAATACCACCCTGCCAGCTAACGCTTTAGTAGCTAAACTAAAGGTTTATTATATAGGAAAGAAACAAATAAGACGACAGATGTTAAATGATTAAAGCATTCAGATACATACAAAAGACTTCAAAGTCCATATATATCAGATTATCAGCAGAATTGTGGAGTTTGCAGGTTTGTACAGTTTCTCTGGTGTACATGTAGTATCTGGATAGGTCTCAGTCCTTTGTTTCACAGCTTCAGTTTGGATGAGTTGATCCAGAGGTAGGAAGCCGGAATGAAGACAAGATGGAGATGGTGCAGCAGCATTTTATAGTCTCTGGTCTGCCATGTGGCAGGAAAACACTTGCAATCCTCCCGACCACAGGCATGTCCCTACATGTCCTGATGACTCATAGGTGCAGCCCTGACTTCTCTCCCTGGGCTCATTATATAGGTCAGTGGTTCCCAACCTCTTCTCTTCCGCGGCACACCTCAAGCTCCAGAGACCACTTCTCCCCACCCCCAGCCAGCGGCTGCAGGAGGGGAGCGGAGGGGCAGAGGAACCAACCCATTGTTCACACAGGAAGGGAAGAGAGGGAGATTGAACTCTGAATGGTTGCTCCGCCCCTGGAGGAGGTGCAGCCGTGAGGCAGATCGTCACTCAGAAGGCAGCTCCCCTCTCCCCCTTGTTCTCACATGTACTTTTTCAAAAAAATCAGTGGCACACCTGTTTGGAAACGCTGGTATAGGTGTTGGCCCTTGATGAGTTATCAGTGCTGACATTAATCTGGTTGGGAGGCATAACCCAGTAGCATAGCACAAGTTTTTGGATAGATATATATCACACATAGTCATAACTCACAGTACAAAGACGATACATACACATAAACAATATTATCATACTTAGAAAATGATAACTTCCAGTGATACCTAACATGGCATATCTTGTAAGATATTTATTGCAGTTTTGTCATATAAGTATTAAATATTACAATAATCGGTACCCCTAATCCAGACAGCATTACATTAACATTCACTCATTTCTCAGTGGTCTTGTGGTAGTTAGTTAATGTTTGAACAGTACTGTGAAGATATAAAGCACTGTACAAATATTTTGATATTTTTAAATTAGCATGATCATAGTAGAGAAGGAAGGGGACCCTATCTTCTCAGTCAAGTAGCGCCTCTGATGGAACAGGTCTGTACAGTATTAGAATGGCTCCTTTACAAGAGATTTTTCAGCTGCCAAGTGAACTGTTTCAGCTAACTTGTTTAAAAATTCAAGAATGAGCATTGGGAGAATTGTTTAGGACTGAAAACAAAACGTTTTAAAGTGTTTTTAACAGTATATGCAGCTGTGCATGTTTACAGATGCATGGGCTTCTCCATTTAAAAGGCTGATGTTCAACTAATGATTATGCTACCAAAGAATTGGTGTATTTATTTTTCAGATGTGCTTGCCCCTCAATATCCCTGGCAGTCAAGTGATATCTCAATGAACATGCTACCTCCTAATCATAGCAATGACTTTATGTTGGAGCCTCCAGGACACAATAAAGAAAATGAAGATGATGTAGAAGTTATGTCAACAGACTCCTCAAGTAGCAGTAGTGACTCAGATTAGGTACACAAAAGGGACAACATCCCAACCCAATAGACTTTTATTTCCTCTGGTGAAGGCAGGTTGGACACTATTCATCAAAAGCTGCAATACCAGCCTGGTATGTTGGCTTCACATGTGGGGCGAGAAGACATAGCTGTTTAGACCTAAGGTGGTGATTTTAAAATTCTGAACGTTTTGTTGGTTTAGATTTTGTCCACTAGGTGCTCAATTAAAACAAGCAAAACTGGCTGGTAACTTTTTGCTGGAGAGAGCTTTACCAGCTTTCCAATGATTGTGTTCTCTGTAAACGGTATATTTCTTTACTATGCATTAGACAAAAGTTTTTCTGGAAAAGGAGCTGTAATGTTTAATAACTTCACTCTTTTGATAATAGCCTTTCTCCTAAGGCATAAAAAAATGTGTATAGCTGTATAGATTTTAAAAGTTGACTCTTCGTTAGCTACTGCCAGAACTTGTGTTTGCTCATCTTGTGTGGTATGAGAACAAAAATGTGATGTGACAATAAGCCGTCATACAAAAATGTTTTTGTAATTAGTGTAATATATAGTGAATTTGTTATAAATAAACTCAACTTTGATGTACTTTTACACTTGCATAACTTAATCTTGGATAAATTTTATTGCAGGACTGACTAACTTCTTGACTCTGCATATCTCCACAGTAGGAAACACCTATGTAGTTATGAAAGAATGAGTAGTTTCAGCAGCTTCTATTCACCCTTGCTCATGGCTTTCTAAAGTTTTGACTAAATCTGTTCCAGCTTTTTCATTCTGTATATTCCTGTTGGAAAATATATAGGCCCCCTTCGCCTTTGCTCAGTCACTCCTCCCCAAAACATTTCAAGCTGAAAATTGATACTTCCCAGACCCTAGTTTGAGTGACTTAGACTACTTGATGTGAACTATAATGTAATTTTGACAATGATCTAAGCATATTTGTTGTTCACTTTCCTCTTCCCTAATTCTGTTTTACAAAAGACACTAGGCAACCTAAGTAGGTAATCTCTTATCCAGTTACCAAAAGTTTCCCTTAGTCATGCAGGAACAATTACTGCACATACTGTGTCTGCCAAAATCTGACTAACCTGGGCAACACAAGATAGGGAAAGTGTAGAGTTGACTATTGGAGGGGATTGTTTCTATGTGGGCTACTAATGTGAGTCAGACCAGCTGAAATATCTTGTAAATTGCATGTTTGTTGCTGACAAACAAGGCTGTGAACAATGAGAAAATAAGAACCTGACCAAAAAATTAGCATTTCCTTTTCTGATTTGTTGGCTGCTCTGTCAAAGGATTAGATTATATGACTGAACAAAGGTAGGCTGGGAGCAAATTGTACTAAAATCTCATTCTGTGGGCAAATTAGTGATAGAAAGCTAAAGGAGGTGTCATTTGATTAATAAAAATCTAGATAAACATAACTTCAGTGGTGTCATCTCTACAGAAATGGATCATTTGAAAGTCACTTTCTCCCTCAAACAAACCTAGAACAGTTATGTAGATATATATTGAAAAAATGTTTAAACATGAACTGTTTTAATTATTTTAACACAGATGTTATTCTTATGTAAAGGACAGTGAGCTTTAGTAATCCTAGGGATATTAGCAACACAAAATATGGGAGGTCCCACGCTTGCTTTTGTGGGGTGGGTTGGCGCATCAGCTGTTGCCTGTCTCTCCGTGCCTCTACTGCACAGGGAAGGGGAAGGGACCCGGGCCCTATGAATAGCAGCTATGTGCTGCTGCTCGCAGCTGAATTTTCCCCTGGGCTATTTCCCACTCTCTGTTCTCTTGTACCTACCTTGTGGCTCTTGGTCTCGTTCCTCTCCTTGATCACAACACTTTTCCCATACTACTGCCAGTTCTCCTTCCTTTTTCCCCCCCCATCAGGCTGGAGCAGGGGTTTATCAGGACTCTAGCTGAGCCTAGTTGTCCTCAGGTGCTCCTAATTAACCTGTAGTAACCCTTGCTCAAGCTGCAGGGAACAAGGCCCAGAACATTCTGGGGCTTATATCTCCCTTCTATGACCCTCATACTGCTGTCTGGTCCTGCTGTCTCACAAAACCTACCTTTGACAAGGTTTAGGGGAAATGTATAATAATTTAGTTCCCTCTAGTGGAGAACCAGTTGCAGTCTCCAGGGTAAGTACTTTGTTGTAGTCAATAGAGAAGCCAATGCTGTGCATAAGCTGTAAGAGGAATTTCCTACAGGTTTTGGAATGAACTGTTTAACTGGTAGTGGTACATTAAGCATATGCTGCACAGTTGTCATGTATGTGTTGGAAACCTGCCTTTCACTCATGCACTTCTACATGAGGCTTTGCAATAAAATGGCAGCCTTGTGTGCCACTTTCTTACTGTCATACTTTCTGGTGCTAAAGTCACTGCAACCACCAATGCACCACTTAAAGCAATAGTACAGCTCATGAGGTATTGTTGTTTCAAGTTAGGTATCAGCTATGGATCCCTGAAATGCTCATGTACTGCAAGACAAAATGCTTTACCTTAAAAATGTACCGGCTTCAGTTTTCCTATTTCTGTTGATGTCTGTGCTTTCTTCTGCATTTGATAGTGCCATGTCTTTTGAAGATATGGGCTGAGATTCATCTGAGAACAGAATTTCTAAAAACTACATCCATATCAGTTAATCTTCAATAGGTGCTTTAAGAGCCTCTCTGCTAAGCATTTGTTGTTCTTCAGTCCTGTTCAAAGCACGTTTCTCTGTACTTCCCCTCTGCATCAGCCATTGCCACTATTTTCCCATCCATTAGAGCTTCTCCGAGGCTATTTATGAACTCCAGCTGAGTTGGATAGCTTGCAGGAATAAAATCAGTATTTGTTTCCATTGCTTTTACATTGTGATGCAACACATTACATATGTTCTTGGTGTAGGACTCAATGTGATACACACTGGTGTAAGTGAGGGGATGTAACAGGGTTCCACCCAGTGCTTTTGTGCCTCTTGCTGGTTAGTCTGGGGAATCAGCTCTGCAGGTCCTAGCACCCCCACGCGATTGTGTCTTATCCACCATTACATCTCTGCCTTAGGACCCATGTCTCTCCAAAGTCTGCAGCGTTTGCTTCATGACACAGCCCTCTGGCTGTGCCACAATCTGTGCTCTCCCTCCCTTCCGGAGGATTCTACAGTCCCAATCTAGCCACTTCCATCAGTGGCAGCTGCAGCCCACTGTCCAGCTCTTACCTCAGGGCTCTCAGCTGCTCCTTCTCCAGAGCTATCCATTGCTCTGTCCAGGGTGCTGCCCTTCCTCCGCTTGCAGGGCAGCCAGCCTCCCTTCTCAAGCTCCTGGGAGTGCCTACCCTCTCTGCCTGTCTATATAGGGCCTCTTCAGCCCTGATTGACTGTTCCTAGCACAGCCCCCTAGGGTTTTATTAACCCTTTCCAGACTAGTGTGGGGCAGCTGCCCTACCACAGAGGGTCTTTTGGGACAATGCACCTACTTAATTTTACTTCCCATGCAATGTTCTTGCTAACAGCGACTGCTTCGTATAGTTTTTCACCTGTCAAGTACTGAAATTGTAGTTAATGGATGCCATCAGGCTTCCAGCTTATTCCAGAAGCAGCAGATGTTTTTCTCAAAAGGCATGCCATGGGGCCTGCTATAAGGCCAATCTCACTCACAGCTGGCACTTATCCCTAACAAAGTACTGTCAGTTGAGGGCCAATTTAACTTTGTAAGGGCTGCATGTTTGATATGCCTCTATAGGAGTATAAGTTTAAAAATCATCTCTACAACATAATTGTTCTAAGTTTGTCATGTTTGTTCCATTACGTTCATGGGAGAAAGGGCTTTTGAATTATATCCAGTTTGACCCACTTCTGATGAAACTGTATTATCAAATTTTCACCAACCTGAGGACATGGAGCTAAGAGCCAGCAAGTCCCCCCTGCCATGCTGCAGGGGGGGACACCACTGAAATTATGATTCTGTAGATTTTTACTAATCTAATAGCAGCTCCCTTACCTTTCTATCATTAACTTGCCCACAGAATTACAAATACTCACAGACTAAGAGGGGAGATAAACTCCTGTTTAGCCAGCAAAAGATAAAGAAGGCACTAGATGCAGCCTACCTACTCTGCACTTTCACTGGTACTCCAGTGTCTGAGTAGTGCCTTTACGGAATACAGTTTTGACACATTTCAACTGGACACGTGTTATTTTGGGCCTGACATTTTATTATGTAGCTCTCTGCTCACTAGCAACAGAGGCAAATACTACTGGTGAATTAATCCATAGATATAAAACATTTATTTCAACATAAAACCATTTTAAAATTAGGCCCGTCACATTAGTGTTGGGTGTCTCTCAGAAATTAAGATAGTATTGAATCGTTTAATCTCTTCCTTTATTACCCTTAAACTGACGTACAGGAGATCTGTCATTTCTTTTAACAGCCTTGTTTTCTGACATCTGGATGGGATAATTTAATCCCTATACACTACCTATACAGTGTACATAAACTGTTGCCTTCAGAAAGATAACCTTAGGTAACTTTTTGCAAAGGAAAATAACTCATACATAAATACACCATAGTAAGCTTCAATGTCTCTCAAACTTCAAAGCTATTTTTAGCAATAAATAATCTTACTACTTTATAGAGTGAGCATTTTTTTTCCTATAAGAGATTATATATAGTTAAGTAGCACATTTAAAAATTTCCCATGAGAGATTAATTATAATCCACTGTGCCCTACCACCTTCCAACCACATGCCATCTACTTAGTAGTAAAAGCAGTAAGAATCTTTTAAGTAAATGCAGCTGACTCAGATACTTTTAATACTGTTCATTTTAAAATTTAGTTTTATCTGAAAATCGTTATCAATGCTTTTGTCAGTCTTCCTCTACATACATTCTATATAAGCGGTATAGCCAGTATTATCACCCTTACCCCACCCCTCTTTCTGAAAGTATTTTGTGGATACAAAATATACTTTTAAAGACAATGCTGAAGAGAAAAAACTGAACTAGTTCTATGAAGCTTTATTCAATAGATCTTTTAAATCATAATTCATTCTGAAAAATCTTAGACCCTTCATAGTCAATGCCAAAACTCCCACTGACTTCAATGGGACCAGGATTTGGCTCAATCTAAATTCTGATTTTTGGGTAAAATATAATGGAAATCTTTAACTCAGTGTATATTAAATCTTTGCCTTCTGTAGTGTTACATGCTACCAATTCATTTAAATTTGCAGTGTCAAACTGTTTGGTGATTAGGAGTTACGAGAACACCGTGTAATCATAAATGGCCATAGCTTTTCGTACAGTTTAAAGGTGGCTGTACTCCTTATCCAAAAAGTGAAATATTAACAGTCTATATCCAGTAGGAGTGGTCATGTTTATGAACAAGATTTAGAAGTTTTATGGTATCAGTCTGCTATAGCATTCTAGCCCTTCAAAGAGCTAAAATATACAGCAACATAATTCACAATAAAAACTAAGTGCACTTTGCTAAAAAGTTTCTTAAAAAAATCCTATCTTAGAACCATAATTAAGACTCAAAAAAGTCATGTCTGCACTATGACTTGCTTATTTTATTTTCATGCTTAAATATGGAATATTTGAAAGGCAACGTGTTTAACATCATTAAGAATACTTTACAATTAACAGTGTGCTAAATCGGAATCTGTTTGCCTTTTTATACACAACTTTCACTTGTGAGAACAGAAATTACGCATTGGGAGCTTGGCAAGATATCAGATTTTTTTGTATGTTAACATCTTATAGCACAATAAACTCTAACAACTCAGGTTTCATACCAAAAAGGCTTTCCACCAAGTAGGGTCCTAGAACTTTCACCCATTCCTGTAAGTTAGGATACCTTCCCCCCACCCATTATATTCCTGCTTTCCTTTTCAGCACTGAGCATGCTGTTGCAGCCAGTACAAGGCATACTCAGCATAATCACAAAAAACTTTCCATGTGGAAGCTAGTGGTATCAACTCAAATGTTAAGTTAAGGTCTAGAAGTTGTGCTCACAACTATGACTGTAGGGTGGCACCAAACAAACCTTTACTTGAAAATGAAAAACAAGAAACTGAATGAAAAAAGGGGAAGCTAAGTTTCTCCCAGGGCCTGCCCCTGAAAACCCTTCTCTAGTAAGTAGTTTTATATGAGTAGTTCCACAGACATCGATGGGGCATTTATAAAAGTTTATAGGACAAGACACTATACTTCTAGCAAAAATACACAGAATCCTGTAAAATTAAAAAAACCCAAAAACATTTAATCTTTTTACTTAGAGAACATGTCTAATATCAAATGGCTCCAAAAGGAGTCCCATCTAGTCTTGGGATACAACTTGAGGTTAAAAGATGATAAAGCACTGCAATATTTTTCTGACTTTGGCAGGGGCAGAATAGTGGAGGGCACAGGATATCTGTCTTTTACATATAAAAACAGGTCTCTCTGTAGGAATAAATACTTATTACACAATATACAATGAATTTTCTACACCGTCTAGTGGTGATTTCCTGTGTATCCCCTGAGATGATCAAGGTCTTCTGTAAAAGGACTGTAACCTTGTTCCTTTAGACAGCGTAAAGGCCAGAACAGCTGATCTGGTGGAGGAAATTCTTCCCATTTAACCCATTCCCAACCTGTCCAAAAAAAAAAAAAAAGAGGAAAAAGTGTCAGCCTCTAAAACAACTAGAGAGGCAATACCATCCCTATACATTTACAAGGACAGCACTAGTGCGGAAATTACATCTGCAACATATATGTAATATCCTGTACTATACCAAACAATCAGAAATAATGGCAACAGAAAATTCTGTGAATTTTCTGGAGATGTGTATCCTTGTCCTTTATTCAAAGTGATTCAGGTGGGACAATTTAAAGATTCCTCCCCCTTCCCCAATCCCCTGCAGTGCTGTGTTGGCACTGTTCTCTGTTAGGGCTTACAGGTTAGCACAAAGTGAGAAGTCAGGGGTGATGATGTATCCTTGCTTTGGATCTGATCTTAAATGCAGCTCTCCTAAAACTAGAGCTGTGATTTCTACAAATCTTGGGATGAAGAAGGGGCTATTGTTAGTAGGCAGACTGCTCACTATACTACAGGGCTCCTACATAAGCTGATTTAGTTCCTTTATCCCAGTGGCACCAAAGCTGCTAGGATGGATCATGCAAAGTGACTATTTCCCTTTCAGCTGATTATCTCCCTAGTGTTCAGGACCTCAGAGACCCTAGACTGTCCTAAATGATCTCTGGATCCATTTATATACGTGATTGCACTTTTGGATCTGGTGTTCACAGTGGAAATGGAGCAGAGGAGCTACCCGTTATCCTGGAACAACGACTCCCCCCACCCCGCCGGCTGTGCGTGAAGGAGCCGGTGTAAGGGTCTCCCCGGGGATGCTACCGACACTGCGGCGGGCGGGCGCCTCTCAACACTTGTCGTCAGCAAGTCTGCCCCTGGGCCAGTCCTGAAAGCAGCTTGTGCGCGGCGCAGCGGGCAGCCCCAGCGCTCGCGGGGGTCCTGGCCCCTCCCCTCCCAGTACTACGGGGTGGGTTTGTGTGTGTGTGGGGGGGCAGGTAGCGCGGTCCTGGCCCCCGGGTACCGCAGCGGGCTCGCTCCCGGCCTGGCCCCTCTTACTCTCGTTCTTCTCCGGCTCGCGGTTCCTGGGCTCGGGCTCGCGCGCAGTGTCCACCTCCCCCTTCATCAGGACGGTGACGTAGTGGTACCGGTCCGGGGCGCTGACCGCGTTCACCACCGAGGCGAAGCGCACGTTCTTCAGGTGCAGCGCGGCCTCCTCCAGGCTCTCCCTCTCGGCGCACAGCGCCAGGCTCTCCCTGCGGGCACGGCACAGCACGGCACGTGCGGTGAGAGCGCTGCGCCACACGCCGGCGCGCCCGCGGGCGGGAGACCCTGACCACACAGGCAGCACGGCCGCGGTGTCTCGCTCACCTGGCGCGCGCGCGCCCGCGGTGGTGGACGGGGGAGGGGCGGGGAGGACGGCGCGCGACTCCTACCCGAATTCCAAGTGTCCTCCGGGGAGCTGGTAGGTGCCGCCGCCGACGGCGCCTCTCCTCTTGCCCAGGAGAACGCAGTTGGGGTGGGCGGGGCTGGTGATCACCACCCCCACGCCGACCCCGGGCCGCGGCTGCACCCGCTCGCTCACCAGACCAGCCGCCATGCTGCAGCCGGCGAGTCACGATCACGTGACCGCATGGCGCTCCCCTCTGCCGGTTGCCCCGCCCCCTTCCCGCTCGCAGGCTATGGCGAACAGTCAGGGAGTGACCTTGATTAGGCTCCGCCCATCCCATGAGCCTAGGTGACGCAGTATACGCCGTTGCCATTTGCCGGCAGTTTCGAAACGGCGCATGAGCGAGGCGCAACGTCGGCAATGAAAGATCGCTCGTGGCCGCTGCGTCGTCCCCGCGCCTGCGCACTAGTGGCAGCCTGAAGCTGTTGGCGAGGGTTAGTGTGGCGGGGGAGTCCTGCTGTTGCAGAAGGTCAATGGGGCGGGACTCAGAGCCCCGCCCAGGCCCGAATCATCCCCTCGCCTCAGGCCCGGCCCCAGCCAGTCCCGCCCAGTCCAAGTGCAGCCCTTGGGGTGTACCGCGGTGCTATCGAGCTCCTCTAAACAGCGGGCAACAGAGTCTGACTCGCAGCAAGGGCAGGATGCGGGCAGCGGCTGCAGCAAATGTTACTGAGCATGCTCAGTACAGTCCGAATCACAAAATCTGTCTGCCAGTTTGTGGCGCGACAACCGCCGTAACGGGCGATGCAATTCGGCTTTCTAGAGCTGTCTCGAATTTCGCTGTACAAAATATCCTGGGGATAGTCAGGAGAATGGGAGATAACCCGTCCGGAGCGGATGCTAGACATAAGCAGACTAAGCAATTGCTTAGGGCTCTAAGTAGCTCCAGGGGGCCCCCATTCACTTTTTTAGTATGTGTTGTGTGTTGTGTGTGGGGGGGGGAGTCCCCAAAATATTCCTACTTAGGACCCCCAGTGGGCTAGCACCGCTTCTGACCCCATCACATCCCCCCATTCAAGTTAGCGCTGAAGTACAGTATGGCAATTTAAATATTAACTATTTAAGTGCTTATCATTTTAGCAGAGACATTCAGAGACGCTTATTCCACAATCCCAAACTAGTCAGTGGCCAAAGCCTCCAGCATCTCCCTAAACCAGCGGTTCTCAACCTTTTTTTCCTGAGTACCACTCGGGTCAGGTACAGTCAGGTCAAGTACCGCTTCACCTGACTGTACCTGGCCCGAGTGGAACTCGGTAAATAAGCGGGGGGGGGGGACACTTTCGGTGGCGGCGGGGGTGCGTGGAGGGATCAATGCCCGCCGCCGAAACCCTGCCGCCGTTTGACTGTTTTCGGCGGCAGGATGGGTGGGACTTTTGGCGGCAGCAGGGTTTCTCTCGGCGGCGGCGGCGGGGGGGGGGATTTGGCGGCGGAATCGGCAGCGAGGACTTGAGAACCGCGGAGTTGAGAACCACTGCCCTAAACAATTTCTCCAGGGTAGCCACGTGGCTTTTTGAAAAGGGCTAATGCAGAGTCAGGATAAATTAACTGAATGTAATATAAACACTGAAAACACAAGGGAGACTGTGTTGTGATTGTATTGTTCATTTTCATATCTAAATTTTTAAAATTTCGTTTTTCTAATTTACCTGAAGCTGCCACAGAATTTCCAATCTGCTTCAACAGCATGCTACAGAAATGAAGGGGTCTTGTTTGCAGAATTTAGGTCACATTTATTGCAGAGAATACGGGGATTTGATAATATAACAAGTGTATGTGTGTATCATTTCTTCCAAGATGTGTATATGCATCACTGCCCTCTACCTGGTGGAGTATAAGACCTGTTCAAGAGTGGGCATCTCACACTCCTGTGGCTAGATATTACTAAACCAATTACAACGCTGACATCTTCAAAGCATGTATAAATATATTGCTTTCTAGCAGATGCAGTTTAGAGAGCAAATAAATCTTAATTACTACTACTGGAGTGTGAATGTTTCACAGGTTACTGCTAATATAGAAAATAAGACATTTTAAGATAGTCAGCTGACTAGGACATATCTGTACAATATGGAACAGGGAAAATCACTAAAGAAATCATTTAAAAAATTCAGTCCAAAATCTATTCTATTAATTCTATAAAAAATAAAATAAATCAGCTCCTCGGTTAATCTTAATATTTGAGTCATAAACTAACAGAAGTAAAAAAAGCAATGAGCTGTTGCAACATCTTTTTTTAGGTGAAACATCAAACCAAGGTCTGATTGTTTGTGAGCATTAAAGTCCCATTGTACTTTTGTAAGAAGAGGGTGTTAAGCCTGGAATTCTAGCCACAGCTAACTCAAATACATATATTTGGCTTGTTTTAACTCCTGCTGCAGTTTAAGTTGGATCCTTCTCTTTGGGCTGCCATCTTGATGTGGTGAAGAAGCTTGCGTATAATAAAGACCATAAGAGTGATGCCATCAGGAGTCTTGCACTCCTGGTAGGGTCATCCATGGCAGTAAGGTAGAAAGCGAGGTACCAGACAAAGTTGCAGCCCAAGACTTCAACAGTAAAGCAGACGGATGAAGTAGGATTATCTCTCAACAGCTGCAAAGACAAATGAAAGCTGTAATGGAAGAGAAACCCCCAGTTGTCTTGGACTTCCTTTCCACCACTGGATACAGGTGCCTCTTCTGTCAAGATATGTGTGACTGCTGGTGCGCAGCAGCTCCCGCACATTAAAGTGCTCACACACAGGCTTCTTTCACAAATTTTTTCCATCCTCCACCCACAAAAGTCCTACGGCAATGGAGACAGGTGAAGTGATCCCTAGTCACAGACCCAAATGCAGGCGGTGACTGCAAGATGGTCATAATGTGCCCCGGGACTGGGATGGGGGTATTTTTGGCAGAAGCGGTCATGCCTGATCCGGCCTTTTTAGGAACCCCTCTGTTCACCCCATACAGGGAAGGGACTAGAAAAGATGCCCCAAACATAGGCTATCCCACAATACCCAACTGGATAACAGCATCCAGAGGGATCAAACTCAATGCCATCGAAAATCAGGTGAAAAAGTGCTGGGCAATTAAAAATCTGACTGAAAAATGTGCCTTATGGCATTCAACTGGTCAAAAAAGAGGTGCATATGCCCCAAAACCTGATGCCAAAGAAGAACAGAAAGAATCCTTCTACACTCTAATATATGGAGTAGCACCATTGGGAAGGAAGGAATTGGGCAAGACCAATTCCAATGGCATCCTTCTACTAAGCAAATGCGCAGAGCATGGCTTTGTGATCACAAACACAATCTTCAGACAAAGCAACAAGTATAAAACAACTTAGCGACATCCCCATTCAAAATAGTGGCATTTCTTGCACTAAGTCATTGTAAGAACATAGGCTCTAAGAGACATCCAAATCACCCGTGTCATGGGAGGAGCTGACGATTGCTGGACTGACCACCCTGGTGAGGTCAGTCATGTCTATCAGGATTGCACCAAAACATAGAAAGCAATCCAAATCACTCAGAAAGCAATATTATAATCAAAGGCTTAAATCCTCAGGTGCAACAAGTGTACATCTGGAAATGACAATACAAGCGTCAAAGATTGGGAAACTCTAAAACAGACCATCCGTGAGGCTTGTGAATAATCCATTGGCCTTGCTACCTGCTGCCATCAGGACTGGTATCATGACAACAACACTGAAACCACAGCCCTCTTGGACCAGAAGAGAAGAGCTTTCTGCGACTGGCAAAACCATCCATCATCTAGTCAGAAGCAGAGCTTTTTCCATCAGCTTAAAGCTGAAGTTCAAGAAGGATCTGAGAAATCAAAAACAAATGGTGGGAGGACAAAGCAAAAGAAATTCAAGCATTCGCTAACAGACAAGATATGCAGAGCTTTTTCTATCAGACTCTGTACAGACCAAGTTCATGTAGCCTCACACTGCTGAGATCTGAAGATGACAGTACTCTTCTTAACAACAAAGATTCCATTAAAGAGCGCTGGAAGGTGTTACCAGATTTGCCTGTCACCTTGGGGTATGCTCATTTATTAGGGTTATTTTCCTGGAAGGGGGTGTGTGATTCTATTAATGTACTGCTTGTGTTACCTGGGGTGTGTGATTCTACTAATGTACTGTTGGTGTTACTTGTGTGTTCATATGGTTACAAGTCCCCTCCCAATGGAGCTATCCTGCAGGACCTAAGGTTTTCAGGGCTGGGTTCCTTCAGCCCCAGATTCAAATAAACCCTCCACATATACACACACACACATTCCAGATTAACTGAGTGCATCTGAGCGGACTGGGCTATTTGCACTTTCAGCTGACCCCTTATATGTCCCTGAACTCAGCAGGCTGGGTGACACAGGACTTTCAGCAGCCACCCTTATATGCCCCCTTGCACTGCACCAGATAGAGCACACTTCTGAGCAGGCTGGGTCCAAACAGTACTTTCAGCTGCCACCCTTATATGCCCCTGGACTCCACAGGCTAGGCAGAGTAGCACTTCTCAGCTGCCTCTCACCACCCTACAATTGTTCTAGTAGTAAACCCCTTGATGAGCAAACCCCACAGGATTTTTGGGCACTCCAGGGATCTTTGGCTTAGGTAAAAGAAGCCTTGTTGCAGAGCAAGATAGGGAACCCAAGAACACAAAGGAGTAAATGAAGTTTGGAGAGAGAGACTGGCAACGAGCGTGATTATAACAGTTAGTTTATTGCCAGGTATATAAAATTTATGATACTAATAGTAATACCATACAAGGAGAAAAAAACAATCAAACGCTTACAATACTACACAATTTCAGTTGGGATATTGGAGAAAGCTATCCCAGGTTTGATTACAAAAGTAGAAAGTTATACCTGGACTAAGAGAGAGAGAGAGAGAGTGTTGGGGGTAAATGGGGGTGGGGGGGGGGGGGTCTCACCACTCCGTGCAGCTCACAGGTTCCCAGGAGACAGGCTTTTCATCTTAGGGTCCAGAGCGCTTGAGACAGGCAGAGCCCCCAACATGATCAGTCAGGAAAAGGGGAAGTCCCAGTGGAGCTGATGCAGCATTTGGATCTAGGCATCAGAACCAGAGGTTTGAACTTGGGTAGGGGTTTTTATAGGGAAGACACAATGGTTCAAGGGAGAACACCAGGTTTGTTTATGGGTAAACAATGACTCAAGGGAGTATACCAGAGTGGTTTTCTTTATGCTGGACAATAGGAGCTGATCACTCCTCGTTATGGGCAGTATTCCTTGAGGGAGCTCACAATGCAATCAGGCAGATTCAGTGTTTTGGATATCAATAACTAGATATAGTCTGATAACTGCGGAGCTGGGTGTGTGCCGGAGTGGGTTCATTAACATCAGATGCAGAGATCTTCCATCACACAGTGTGTCCCTGCTTTGCCAATCCCAGAGTTCAGTGCGGTTCCTGCTTTGGAGCTTGGTTCTCCATTCAGTATGCTAATTCTGGTTCCATCTTCGATGTAGATGAGGCTTCTGTTCTCTATTTGATGTGCTAATTCAGATGCCTCCTTTTTATGTCTTTGATGTAGATGAGGCTAGGGGAGTTGCCTTAATCCTATCACCCTTGTTTGGAGGGGTTTAGGTGTGTCTCCCACTGCCTTTTCATTGCTTTTGGTTTCTGGTTCAAGCAGAGGCTGGGGAGGGGGATTCAGGAGAGCCAGAGAGAGTAGGGGTTTTGTGCCGTGGTTCCCCAAGAACACAGAGCTGACAGGTAACAAAGGAACACTAGCAAAAGTTTCTAAATTGAGAATTGACTGTGACTAATGACACCATTGACTCCATCCCTCAGCACCCAGTTTGGGAAACTCTCCTAACCCACCTCCACCTGAGGCAGTTCGTAAAGCAATTAAGCAAATGAAGAACAATACAACAACAGGTTCTGATGGCATAGCAACTGAAGTACTGAAAGTGGGGGAAGAAACACTGACAAGCAAGCTACATTTGCTGTTCCTCAAAATCTGGCACACTGAAGAAATCCCCGCTGATTTACGCAATGCTAATATCGTCACCATTTTTAAAAAGAGAGTTAGGGCTGACTACGTCAACTATCGAGGCATTGACCTCCTTTCCATCGCTGGGAAGATTCTTGCTAAAATCTTATTGAATCATCTGCTTTAAGTTGGATCCAGTATGTTTCTCTGTCTGCCATAAACTATTGTGAAGCATTATTGTGCCTGCTCTTGCATCTATTGGTTGGACTCCCATTGTCTAAGGAGCTGGATTAGACCTGTAAAGAGTTGCTTTATTTCACCCTGTAGGTATTGTAGTGGTGGGGAAAGCGATTCCTAGATGATATATTCTTGTATGCCATGTTGATGAGCATGGTATATACTTATAGATAGCAAAACAATGAGAGTTCTGTGGCACCTTAAAGACTAACAAATTTATTTGGGCATAAGCTTTCGTGGGCAGGAACCCACTTCATCAGATGCAAGTGGGTTTCTGCCCATGAAAGCTTATGCCCAAATAAATATGTTAGTCTTTAAGGTGCCACAGAACTCTTGTTGTTTTGCTGAAAACAGACTAACATGGCTACCCCTCTGGAACTTATAGATAGGTTATGTATAAATGAATTTGAAGACATACTTTTACTTATATGGATTTAAACGGTATTTTCCTCATTCAATTTAATGGGAGCAGGAACAGGTCTTAAGGCCTTGATCCTGGTAACACTTATTGAGTACTTCAAGTCAATGGGATTATTCATGTGCTTAAAGTTAAGGATATATGTAAGTGTTTACAAGATGAGGGCCTGAATTTGTAAAGTACTTTGCAGTCTCTCAGTATGAAAGGTGATATAGAAATACAAACTCTGTATAGAGATGATTGTTACTATTGGTGGAGTGGGCAGCAATGTATATAATTAAGGTTGCCTATTATTTTCTGTTATAACTCCCTGCTTTCAGTTGCTTATAACTTTATCACACTATAACCATTTGCACAAAAAACTGTTTGCTCTTTGCCGCAGGCTGAATTATTTTGGAAAGTTTCAGCAAAAACAGTTTAGCTGTTTTCAAGAATAAAATGTGGGAAATATACATAATTTTGCTTTATCCAGGGTTTTGGAGCAGAAACTTTAAATTGGGTGTGAGGGTGGTCCTGGAACCAAAGAATGAAAATCCACTCAGATTTGCTGTCTAAATCTCTGAAAATCATCATATGCACATGTTCATTAGAGCTTTTGAGAAGCTGGTCCTAATATGTCTGAGCATTCCACCCCCAGCAAAGACTGCTCTAATGCCACAGAGCTCCATAATACACCAGTCACACTGAGCCTGAACCCAGGCACAGAGCTAGCGTTCCAGATGGAGGAGACAAAGTAGCAGAAAAGTCACGTCTGTTACTCCTTTGGCTTAGGTAAGACAAGGGTTAAAGTATGGGGAATCTGGGAAGGTGCAACTTCCCCTTCTGCTAAACGGGTTCATTATGATTCCACAAGGTGGAATTTTTGTTCTTTCAGTTTGCTTTTTCAAAAAGCTACAGAATTGCATTGAAAATGTAAGTTAAAAGAATATTAAGGTTACAAAGTCATAACTCAGTAGTTACAAAATGCCAATATTAAAGTTGCCTATGCCCCATTAGTTTGATCCCCTTGTGCATATGCCCGCCCTTAAAGGAGTGGGCCCCAATTTAGACAGCGAACACATCAATTATCACAGCCTAGTGGGTGCTGGGAAGGAGTGGGATGACAAAAGGGGAGAAGGAGATGTTAGCTATTTGTGCTACCTGCCACAATTCTTTAGAGTTTGTGAAATGTATATATTTTTGCAATAATAGAGGAAAAACAAATGGGAAAACACATTTTGCCCCAGTCTTTCAAAAACCATAGGAATAAAATTAAATGTATCAGTCTTTATTATATTGCTGTGGTTTGGCAATGTTCTATATTGATTTCCAGTAGTGGATAGAGGTTTTAACCATTTCTCATGCCTCAATTACCCCATCTGTAAAATGAGGATAATGAGATTGCCCTCCTTTGTAAACTGTTTTTGAGATTCATAGATGAAAAGCTAGGAGACTGGTCAGAGGTAAAATTTGTGGTGCCTAAAGTAAATGGATAATAAAGCAGCTTTCAGTCTGCAAATTGTCTATGTTTTGGGGGTTTGGTGTGTTGATGGAGAAACCAATGCTCAGATTATAGCGGGCAGTAAGAAAATATAAGGAAAAATACTATCCATCTGCAACTGAAATAGTGGAAGTTACATGAATGAGTCACTTATGCTGAAGAGTGTCCACATAGTGCAAAAGAAACTTTACAAAAGTTAGCCTAGTTATTTTACCTTTGCTTATGCCCTGATTTTAGCTTTATTACAATTTTACATTCTACATGATTCTATACAATCCTAGTTTTATATTAAGAATCCAGGCAATAGTTCTTCATATCCTTTTCATATCAGAAGGCTGTATGAATTTCTACACCGTAGACTTTCTTATTATAGAAAATCCTTTCTTTTAATATTGTAATTTGCAAAGGGCCCAGTTAGGGAAAAAGTTTGACTTCTATAACCTTCATTGACTGTCAGGAACTCCAATCCTCTTCTAAGGACCAGAACAATCTATTTTTATTACTGATGGAGTTTGAATTTCTGCCTCTGGTTGCATTGTTAGGACTGCCTTGCAAGAAGATGTCTTCTGACCCCCAAAGTAGCCAAACTTGATGATTGTTCCTAGAGTATAATGATGTGCGCACACAGTGGAGAGCTCATAGAGATCAACTCATAGCACCACTGCAGCTGTACAGTATTAAAGAGGAACACTTTACTGTAATTGTACTGTCAGAATGAGCTTGGGCTGTGAGACAGAACTGCTGAGTTTTATTTTCTGCTTTGCTGCTATCTTACTACATGAACTTGGACATATAACCCAGGTTTCTCGATTCCCAATATTGTTTTTAAGCACAATACCAGGATGCCCCTCCTGTATACATGTGCCAAGTACTATCTCTCAACACGAGCCCTGCTATTAAACCCACTCCTATTGAATTATTTATTTAATTGTATTGTCTACCTCTCCCCAGAAGGGGGTGCCAAATCTAACAGCCTCCCTGTGTAAGTTGTCCTTGCACTTTTAAGATAAGACTTCTTGAAGCTGTAAGGAACAGATGCCAGATGGGGGAGTGACTTACAAGAGACTGGAGAAACATGGTGCATCAAAATGGGTGATGGTGGAAGGGTTGATAGATATGAGGGCAGCAGTTTTGGAAGGATTGATGGATTTTGGTGGGGAAAGAGTCTGGAACTGATGGATTTTTGCAGGGAAGGAAAGTATTTTATGAACAAAATATACGTATTACTGAGGTGGAAATTTTTTGAGGATCCCTTGCTAAATTTTGGCAATACATTACTGCATTATGGGACCAAATACATCCATACAGAATAATTCTTCGAGCTTCTGAAAGTACCAGATGCACCCTAGCATTCCACTGAGTTCAACAAAATGTTAATGCATAATGACAGCATATCAGGTACAGTGAAGGGCCAGGAGCAAAGCAATTAAGCAACAGTTACTGTGCCCCCTAAAGTAGTTGCTATTGCAGAAGCTGCTTTAATCCACATTAGACTTATTTGTGGCAAAAAAATGCAACCCATCCTGTTATTTTAGTATTGTGCATTTTCAGTTCATAACCACATCAATTAGTTACAGCTCCAATATTGCTTTCCTTCAGTTTAGATCTAGCATTGACATACATAATTTATGGAAACAAGATGATCCCTGTACATTCTTCCCTGCCCACTATGTGTGGAATGCCCTTCTCATTACAGTTTGCCAAGCCACCTCTCTTTCTTAGTTTAAGATTTGCTTTAAAAGAAAAATGCTTCTTCCAAGTGATTTGCAATCTATTTTCAGCTCTGGATTTCCCAGTGCATTCTGTCTTTTACATAGCTATGTCAATGGAACTATTCATGTGCATAAAGTTAAACATATACATAAGTGTTTCAGGATCAAGTACCTAGGCTGTAAATTCTTTGAGTCAGAGATTGTCTTTATTTTTGTGTATTGTACAGGGTCCAGGATTGAGAAATCTGGTGGTGTTAAACAAATTATTTTAAAAAATAGAAATAAGGGCTTTTCAGTTTAGCTCTAGCTATTGATATCATAGACTCTCTATAAATAATGGAAAAATTATGCTAGGACTAAAAATAATTATTGATGTTCCATCTTGATCTGAGTGCTGGTGAGTCCTAGTGCCACAACAGGCTGTTGTCTCTGTAATTAAACATATTGGTGACTGCAGCTGTTTCATTTGATATCGTTCAAAATGAATGAAAACATCTGTAACATGCATTAATCAGAGCCCTTTAGCTTATACACAATATTTTAAAACTTTTTAGCATATACACAATATTAAAAAAACTAACCCTACCAATTTTATATTTTTGCTCAGTGTTCAGAAAGCATTTAAACTCCCCTACAAGAAAAATATATAAACAAGGGATTCTTTGTAATGACCTCTCAGGCTAAAGCCTGCTTAATAGATGGGCCTTATAGCTTACAGAGAGCAAAGAAAATTGGGACTGTAACTTCTTGTGAACCCTGAACATGTCCTATCATTTAGGCCCGGTCTACCTATAGTTTCTGTGTTGGTATAACTACTTTTTTTTGTTCTATGTTTGTACAGCATGTAGCATAATGGGGGCTTAGTCCATGACTAGAACTCCTAGCACTATAGTAATACAAGTAATAAATAACAATAATAATATTTAGGTTAGGGAGTGTGATGTTTTACTAAATTAGTTGCACTGGTATAATGCCTAGTGTGGATCCGGTTATACTAGTATAAAAGAATCCTGTTACAGCTTTTTCTCCTTCCCTTACAGGAATAGCTATACTGCTATAAGGTAACATTTTATTGGTATAAATTCACCATTCACACTGTGGTACAACTAACTTATTTTCCACACCCCTAAACGACATAGTTATACTGACCTAACCCCCAGTCTAGACAGCACTGTATCAATAGGCAGACTTCTTCTGTCGACATAACTATTACCTCTTGTGGAGGTGGAGTACCTAAGGTGGTGACAGGCAAAGCTCTCCCGTTGGCATTGGCAGTGCCTTCACTAAGCACTGCAGCTGTGCTGCTCCAGCACTGTAAGTGTAGATAAGCCCTGTGTGTGATACACTGTTTTAACTATTCCATTACAGTTAATGCAGTGCAATTTTTGTGTAGACATCCCTTAATAAAAATCCTCACACACTTTAAGTTATCTTATAAATAATTCATAATAAAATAATGATAAGTAATAGGCCATGTCTACACTAGGAGTGCTTTATTGGTATAGCTATATTACTGTACTGTACTGGTGAACCACTCTTACTGTGGATGTAGTTTATACTGGGAAAGCTGTGCTTTTACTGCTGTAGGTTATTCCACCCCTCCCGATCCACACAAGCTACACTGGTCAAAGCAGTTTTGCAGGTATAACTACATCTGCACAAGGGGCTTTTGCCAGCACAGCTATGGAGGACAGATCTGACACTTCTTCTCGCCCTTGCCTGACACAGCCATGGCAGCAGAAGTCTGTAGTGTAACAGCCCTATGGGGAGCAGTGGGTGGAATCCAGGACCAGAACTAAAGGCCTCTTACACAAAGCCACAGGTTTCTTGTTGCAACCAACTGGGGTTGGTTAACACAAGATCCTCAGCTGATCTGGTTTCCTTGAGGAGCGGGAGGGTTTCTGGAACCCCCAGCGTGGGGGCTTCAGCAGTTTCAGCCATATGGGCTGCTGGCAGGTTACCGGCTGCCTATCTGGATGATGTGGTCATCCATAGCCCCGACTGGGAAACGCACCTGGGGAAAGTGGAGGCGGTGCTCGACTCCCTCCGGAAAGCTGGACTCACTGCAAATCCCCCTAAGTGCACAATAGGGCTGGCTGAGGCCAAATACCTGGGCTACGTGGTAGGGAGAGGCCTGGGAAAGCCCCAGTGGAACAAGGTGGAGGCCTGGCCTGGCCCTGACCGGTCCGCAAGAAACAGGTCAGGGCATTCTTAGGGATTGTGGGGTATTATAGGAGGTTTATTACCCACTTTGCCACTAGAGCAGGGCCCTTGACTGACCTGATAAAAGCTCGGGACCCGGATATGGTGAAGTGGACCGACGTGGCTGAAAAGCATTCCTGGACCTAAGGTCAGCCCTTTGTAGCCACCCAGAGCTTATAGCCCCAGACTTTGAGAAGGAATTAATCCTCCAAACGGAGGCCTCAGAGACAGGGCTAGGGGCTGAACTCACACAACTAATCGCAGGTGAGCAGGGCAGCCTGAGCCAGGCAAGGACTGAAGGTGAAGTCCCTGGGGTTTCGCAGCGCTGAGGCACTTGCACCTCTGCCCCAAACCACCAGAGTGTCGTCGTCGTCGTCGTCAGCAGCAGCAGCAGCCACCCAGCTCCTGACAGTCACCGGGGCACTTTCCAATGGGCCTTAGGTCCGGCCCAATGGGAAATTAGCGGCGTGAGACTCCGAAAGCTCCCCCACCCCACCCCTTTTGGCGGGCCGGGCCAGGCCGGGCCACCCCGTCCGCGAGCGGGCTCCTGCAGTTGCTGGTTCTCCTCGCCAGAGGGCAGCGCTGCGCTGGAAGGGCCGCGGGAGACAGGAGACCATAGAGTCCCTCCCTGGCACCGCCCCTCGGACGGCCGGTGGGAGGAGCGGCGGGGAGCCGAGGCCTTGTCTACCCACCGGGGCTCTATGGTAGCAGCGAGCGGTGCGCGTGCGCGGTGAGGGGGCAGCGGCAGGGGCAAGCTGAGCCGAAGGGTTCGGCGGCCATGGCGGCGTCCATGATCTGCAGCCGGGTGTCGGCCGGGCTGAGGCACAACGGCGGCCGGACATCGTTCGGCGCCGCCGCTGCCGCCGCCAAGGTGACCCCCTCGCGCGGGGTGGGGCCGGGCCGGGGTACGGGGCTGGCTCCGAGGCGGGGTCACTCGCTGTGACATTCTCCCCTCCCCCCACCTACGTGCGGGCCGCCAGCCCCGGGGGCAGAGGGGCCTGGCGGGGGACAGCGCTCGGCGGGCCGGAGCGGGAGGGGGGAACCGACGTTATGGGGCTTGTCTCAGCGTCTGGTTCGGCTCCACATACAGAAGGCGGGAGCAGCTGGGCCGCGGCGCGTCCCGGGGCTGGGTGGCTGAGAATGGCCCTTGGGGTGTCCCGCACCCTGGGTGAGGGCTGGGGGGCACCGCAGTGCGTGTGTCTCGCTGGGCGGGGGTGGGGTGGGGGAAGGGTGGTTGACATCTGTCCCTTGGCCGGCCTCCCTCCCCCCGCCTGCGTGCAGCAGCAGCTGTTGGGTGACCGCTGGCTTCTCTCTGCCCCCATCGCACAGTTGCAATGGCAACGCTCCCACACGCTCAGCTCTGTAACACTGGTCAGCTGGAGTCCCGGGGCGGCTGGTTGCTTCAGTAGGTGCCACTTCCTCCGAAGTTGCCCCTGCCCTGATGCTGGTTCACGAGCGTGTTTCTTTTCAGCTTGTCCTCCTGCTTGCTTCCGTTCGCACATCTACAGGGAATTTTATGCAAACCAAAGCATGGGCCAGTGAAGTAAACAGGTTCGGTGGTCTGCCCTTCCCCCTGCCACAAATGGAGGAAGTCTGGTGCTGCTTCTTTTCTCACATTACGCTAGGGCGTCTTTGAGGAGCACTGCTGGTCAGTTTGAGAAGCAGCAGCTACTGCAACAAGCACCTTTCGTTTGATATCCAAACCAAGTAAACAGTGTACTGTTTGCAGTAGTGATCCTCGAGGGTTGAGTAGGCTTTGCTTTCTGTTTGTCTAGCTTGAATTTCCCAGGCAAACCCTTGTGTTTGCTTATTTGAAATATAAAAAGAATCCCCTCGAATTCTGGGATATTAAACATCAATGCCCTGTTAAAAATCAGCGTGTTTAAATGTCACTGCCACTAATAACACCATAGCCTAAAACTAAGAGAATCTTAAAAATCAAACATTTCTTGTACTTAAGTCAGCTTCCATAGTGAAATACTTTGGCTCCAGCCTTGCAAATGTGTATATAAACAAACCAATTGAATTCAATGGGACTACTTGTTTGCAACAAGTTAAGCATGTGCTCTTCTACACTTAAATTTAAAAAACAAATGCACTTTTTTCTAGTAGTGTTGGGAATCATTCTCTTTTGTTATAAACACAAATCCTTGGTTTATGCTATCTAATAGCGTGCTCTTTAAAATTTGGAAAAATTGCTTTGCATTTTGTCCAGTAGTTGCTTTTCATAGTTTTGTTCATATTGCACTGTTGACGGTTGTGTAATAAAATCAGAATTCCACCCTCATTTGCTTTGTGTGCCCACTCATTTCTAGCTAGTGTCTATCCAGAAACTCCTGGAGCACTGTATATCAGTTTCCATGAAGAAATGACTCTGTTTTGATAGTGGAATGTCCTGTTTCAGTCTCAGGAATATTTTTTCTCTACTTGACTTAGTATAAAAAATATTTATCTTGCCTTCTGTGCAACCTTCTGGTTAACTGCTGACACTTGATATCAAGTATTAATAATGTCTAAGAGAGAGTTAAATCTGGATTTTTCTGCTTTTACGATGGTCTGGAGACACAGATAGCAATGCTAAGGCATGTCAACAGTCATTTTGCCAGATTGGTGAAACGCAGTACAACCCCACAGCAACTGGTATAAAATGCCCCCTTTTAGTCATTGCTTATGCCTCTTAATTTATCTCTTACACAGATAAAGTTTTAAAGATAAAATAGTTCCTCTTTTACTGTACATTTTGCTGCCTGTATCTTAATTCTGTCCATCTTTATACTTTTTATGTAAAACGCTAAATGTTAAACTGAGCGCACAGTTTTTTAAAAGAAAACTGTAACTCTTGCACTTTCATGTTAAACTTGCTAGTGCTATGGCATTTATCATTGTACAACCTTCTTATTGTACCAGAATATGCCATCTCACATAAATCCATTCTTCAAATTCCATAGTTCTTATGCATTTAACATAGAATTTGTGGTTAAACAGAGGATAACCTGTTTGAAAGACAATCACTTTCTTTACTTTTCCTAGGTACTTGGTGGAGGTCCAGGACTATTCAGTAGCCATGGGCTTCAAGTGCAACAGCAAAGGAGCCTGTCACTGCATGAATACCTGAGCATGGGACTGTTGCAAGAGGCTGGTATTTCTGTTCCACATGGACTAGTTGCAAGGACACCAGAAGAAGCTTACAAAATTGCAAAAGAAATAGGTATAATATTAAACAGAACATATACATTATAGACATGGAATTTCTGTTACAAGCTGTAACTACCTTTGTTTCTTTCTTTCCTGGTAAAACACGTCTTAGTTCTACATATCCTCTTAAGGAGAGCTCCCACCTCTTCCCCCCCCCTGGAAAAAACTTGCTTGAATATTATTTTGTAGCTGAAATCTTGTTTTATTCATTGAAGCTTTCTAAAGTTGGGGATTCTACAGTGCAACAATGAAAATAGTAATGTCAGCTTGTTGGCCTAGTGATAGTTGTATTGCTGTGCAGCAATACTGGGTCAAATCATGTGCCTGAGATCTACAAGGGGAGAATATCAGTTCTTCTGTATGGAAAAGGGGGCTCAGTTGCCCTCCTGTTCCTTGCTCCCAACTCTGTAGGAATGCTTTTCATGCAGCTGAAGATCTGTGGCTGGGTTGGGGTGGGTGGGTGATAAGGATGTTTGTCCATCATTTTAATGTGGGCTCTTCATAACTTTTCTGAGAGAGCTAATACATCATAATTTTTTTCCCTCTAGATAGATCCTGGGGAAGACATGGCTGGAGGGGTTTTTAGGGGCCAAAGCCACTTCAGGTGAAAATGGCCTTTGCATGGATGGTCCAGGCCTCCCACTGATCATGAGGGCATTGCTAGGTTTGCATGCAACTTTTTTGTGATGGAAGGGCAGGTTTTTACCCTTACTCCTAACAGAACAATGTTTCTTGAGTTCATCTCAGAGAGTTTTTTTCTTGTAAAAGTCCTCTTCAGCTGCTTTTGTTGCAGAAGGGGCCACTGTATGTAGTGTTGTGGAGTGTATGCTGAATTCCCAGGGTATGAAGAGAACCAGTTTTTGTCTGAACTCTGTAATTTAGTTACTTTTCTGCAACATTTCTGCTATTACCGTATGGTCACTCATTATGTGAGAATAGTCTCATGTTAAGCTCTTTTTAGGCTACTGGGTGTCAAAAAACTGTCATTACATTGTTCTAATGGTAACTGTCTGTAGGCTTGCTCTTTCTCTGAGTTGACTTAACTTTCGTGTCACATTGATTTGCCACTTGAATTTACTCATGTCTCTTGTTGTCAGCGATCTCTTGATAGACGAGGATGATCCCTTTCAAAAGTTTTTGTTTTATATGAGTCCTTTGGTGACTAATCGTAGAGCCACAGACTCGTTGGCAGACATTGCATGTGGTGTTGGAAGGCAGGGTTGGGCCATGATTGCTGCATGACAGTGGTCTGTCCTTTTCTGGCATTTTTCTGCAGCCAAGGTGAGGAGATGTTCCTCAAAAGTGGTCATTCCTTCTCTGACAAGTCTTCTCCAGTTAGCCCTGTCTTGGGCTTCTGTCTCCCAGCATGTGGTGTCAATGCCACATTTTTTTTGATGTTTGTCTTGAGGGTATCTTTGAAGTGTTTCTTTTGGCCTCCCTGTTTCCTTTCTCCTTTTGGTGAATTGGGCATACAGCAGTTGTTTTGGTAGGCGTGCCATCAGACATGCACACACAGTGTCCGCCCCACCTCAGCTGGTACTGGATGATCAGGGCCTCAACACTGAAGACGTTGGCCTCCATGAAGACACTGATGTTAGTATGGCGATCCTCCTACTTTATATTGAGGATCTTTTGAAAAAAGTGCTGGTGTTGGCATTCCAGGTTTTACAGGTGATTTCTGTAAGTCCCCCAAGTCTTGCAGCTGTAGAGGAGAGCTGGGATTACCACTGCTTTGTAAACTATAAAAGTCTAACGTGTGTTCTGATGTTGTGGTCGCTGACCACCCAGCAAGGTAGTCTGCCAAAAGCAAGGCTGGCACAGTGGATTCTGTGCTGAATCTCGACATCTATGTTTGCCCTCTGAGAGATGGCTGCCAAGGCAGGCAGAGTGTTCCATATTTTCCGGTTCCTCTCTGTCAATGTAGATCTTCCTTATTGGGTTTGATGATTGACTGGAAGTAGGCTGATGGAGAACTTTAATTTTTGCCAATATTCAGGGTTACTTCTAGGATTTTGCAAGCTTCAGAGAAGCAATTGAGGGCAGTTTGTAGATCTTCCTTTTAGTGTGCAACTACAGCACAATCATCTGTGTATTGAAGTTTGGTTATTGTTGCCGATGTTACTTTAGTTTAGGCATGGAGGCGAGAGGTTGAAGAGGTTTCTGTCAATCCAATATTAGATGCCTGTGACAGTTGGTCTTGGATTAGAGTTTTCATAGCTGCTTGAAAAATGGAGAAGAGAGTGGGTACCATTACATAACCTTGCTGTACACCAATTTGGATGTTAAAGGTCTCAGAAGTAGAACCACTGCACAAGATGGAGGCAATCATCCAGTCATGGAGGAGTCTTACGATGGTGGTAAATTTGGTTTGCAGTTGAACTTTGACATGATCCACAGAGCCTCATGATTGACAGAATCGAAGGCTTTGGTCAGATCAATAAAGGCCATATACAGCGCCTGCTGTTGTTCTTGACGTTTTTCCTGGATCTGCCTAGCTGCAAAAATCAAGTTGGTGGTGCCTCGTGATGGTCTGAAGCCACACTGGGACTCGGTGAGTACTTCCTCTGCAAGAGGGAGCAGATGATTCAGTAAGATTCTAGCAAGAATCTTCATAGCAATGGAAAAGAAAGCAGTGCCTTGATAGGGCCAACTGTGGCAACTATCTCCCTTTTTAAAAGTGGCAGTGTTAGTGTTGCGTAAGTCAGCGGGGATTTCTTCAATGTGCCAGTTTTTGAGGAACAGCAAATGGAGCTTGTTTATCAGTGTTACTCCCCCCCACTTTTAGTATTTCAGCTGGTATGCCATCAAGGCCTGAGGCTTTGTTCTTCATTTGCTTAATTGCTTTATGAACTTCTTCAAGTGTTGGAGGGTTGGCGAGAGTTTCCCAGACTGGGTGCTGAGGGATGGAATCAGCGGTGTCATCAGTCAACTGTCGATTTTCGTTTTAGAAGCTTTTGGTAGTGTTCTTTCCAGCACTTGTTATATCTTACAACAGTGCTCTTTCATGGAATCATTGTGTTTAAGAAGGGTACTACTATTTTCAGATCTCAGCAGTGAGAGGCTACATGAACTTGGTCCTTACAGGGTCTTTATCTGAGAGAAAAAGCTCTGCATATCATGTCTGTCAGCGAATGCTTGGATTTTTTTGCTTTGTCCTCCCGTTTATTTTTAATTTCTCGGATCCTCCTTTGAACCTCAGTTTTGAGCTGATGGAAAGAGCTCTGCTTCTGACTAGATCAGTGTTTCTGAACCTGGGGGTTTAGAGGGGTCGCAAGTGCAGAGCTGGTATTGGGGGTGGCAAGAAAGGCAATTGCCTGGAGCCACAGGGGCGCCATGAAACTAAGTTACATGCCTCAGCCCCGTGGGGGTGGGACTCAGGCTTCAGGGGTACAGTCGTTTGGAAAGGTTAAGAACCACTGGACTAGATGATGGATGGTTGTACCAATCGCAGAAAGCTTTTTTCTTCTGGTTCAATAGGGCTATGATCTCAATATTGTTGTCATGAAACCAGTCCTGATTAACTGGTGGCAGTGGTTAACAAGGCCAATGGATTCTTCACAAGCCTCATGGATGGTCTGTTTTAGGGCTTCCCAGTCTTCTTCGACACTTGTGTTGTCATTTCTAGAAGTGCATGTGGTCCGTTTTCCACTGAGGTATGCTTAGAAATTCTCTCGCTGCATTAAGGATTGAAATCTTTGTATTGCTGTCTGAGTGATTTGGATTGATTTCTATGTTTTATTTTCCTGTCGCTTGCTGGTTTCCCTTTCCAGAAGAAAATGTAGCTGTTGTCCTAAGTCTGCATGTCTTGTTCCTCTGTCGATGTTATACCTCAAGCATTCTTGCGCAATAATTGCCATTCTGTGTTTAGGTCGTTCATTTTTTTCATCGTCTATTAGGATGGTGACATTCCAAGTTGCAAGAAAAATTTTTGTTTTTCAACCACATTGGAAGTTATCCCTCTGGACGTGGTTTTCCAGTCTGGTATGATGAGAGAGCCTATGTTTGGGACAACTTTTCTAATTCGTTTCCCATGTGGGGTGAGCAGAAGGGTTCCTAAAAAGGCCTGCTCAGTCGTGACCGAAAATGGCCCTCTATCCCAGTTCAGGGGCATTATGACCATCTTGCGGTCACTACATGTGGGTCTCTTGTTTCATATATATATATAATTTGTATTTATATGTATTTCTGGATTGATTTCGGTTTCCCTTCTATATTGTTTCAGCAATGACTATTAATTTGCATGAAATAAGCTCTCTGATTTGAAATAGCATGTTGTAGACTTGCATCAGTCAGGGTTTAATGTAGAAAAGTATTTGCCTGAATTCACTGCCATGCGTAGGAGGCCTAGATATACCTTAAACTTGCTGCATCAGAGATGTTTTCTTAATTGGTATTTCTATGACAAAAATATCTACTTGTGTCTTTGAACACTGATCTCTGCTGTGGTGCTAAGGTATATTGCAGGCAATAAGATCTACAAAGAACTTGTTTTTTTTTCTCAGAGGAAGTGGTGCTGTGTTAATATGTATAAAGGTTTTGAAAGGCTCCACCCCTCAGCTATCCAAGTATGTCTGATATACTAGAAATTCAGGTCTTGTCTGTCCTGTTTTCTTGAGAATGACTGGAGAATTAGTAGGAGGATTATGACACAAATGTCAGGTAAACTAAAATTGAGCCAGAGGTTAGAGATCTATTGCAGGCGTGGGTGGGTGAGGTTCTGTGGCCTGCAATATGCAGGAGATCAGACTAGAAATCAGGGTGGCCAAACTTGCTGAGCCTCTCAGACTCACTTCCCCTCTGGGCAGAATCCTCTAGCCCTACCACCCTGCAGGGCAGAAGCTCCGAGCTCCCCATCCCAGCCTGGTAGGCGGAGAATGGGGGGGGGGGTGGGAACATAGGGGGCTCTGCGAGCTGCACATTAACTGCAAAAGAGATGCATGCAGCTCATAAGCCACAGTTTGGTCACCTCTGGAATAGATGATCATGATGGTACCTTCTGACCTTAAAATCTATGAAAACTTTATGTAAACTTTATGAAAGGTTTATGTAAACAAGGGCAAAATTGAACCATGTCTAGATTAGGAAAAATTGCTCTGTTTTCAGGATAGCTAACATACTGCAAAATCCTAGCTAATACAAAGTAAAACTACAACTTGCCCTGCCTACTCTAGGATTTTACAATGTGTTAGCTATCTTCTAATAAAAGTAGATTTCCCCAGTGCTCCCCTCCCCCAGTCAAGACATGATCTTGGAAGGGAGGAGGACTATTCTGTGGAGCAGTACTCTAGTGAATCCAGAGGCCAGTGCATTTAAGATTTTGTTTCAATTTGCATTGTAAAGCCTCCCTCACCCCCTATTGTGAATCTTTTAATTCTTGCACTAGACCTTGTGTTACTCTGACGAGCAGTAAGATGTACACACAATGAGTTTCCTACCCGTACACGAAATAACTTTCAGAATTGAGTTTTGTAAGACTTTCACAGAGATATGAACTTCATATTTAAATTCTAATTTATAATTCAACAGTCTGACTTTATTTTGTCAATCTTGTATTGGTTTCCTCAGACTTGTCTGTCACTCTTTAGGTATTTAAAAGAAAGCTGCTATGAAATTATTTGAATGCTATGAGGAACTTGTATAATAAAGCATGCTAATCACACTGGCAAGACAAAATCCCAGTAGTTCAGAGGACTGTTGCTGGCAACTTGTTCAACCTTAAGAAAGAAACATTTAAAATCACTTGTCAATTAAATAAAAAATGATGCTATTTTCAAACTATTATCCTCTACCACGTTCCAGAATCTTTCTTCAATTCACATATCTGTGCTTGTTGTAAAATGTTTTGAAAATAACTATTGTTTCATCTCTCCTTAGACATGGAAATGACTTTTTTCTTTTGTTGTTGTGCAGTGGAAGGATTGAGCACAGTTTAATTGAGCACAATTTAGTGATTGTGACATGACCTTTTGGAAGAGACTAACATTATTATGGAGAGCTACTTTTTCCTGTTTATATAAACTAATATATTACAAAGGATGTTATCACTAATCTGTTTGCCAAACTACTGTAACATTATATTCCTCAGTACAATAAATGCTATATTATTCCAACTTTATCTTTTAAAGCTCAGATCTCATTGGTAGTGCTTAAAAAAAGAAGTCCTCTTGAGGCTGTGGATTGAATAAGTTTCTCACGGGTCCATTGCCCATCATCTATAAACACTTACTGGTCTGAGTTCATTTCTAGGCCTTTCAGGTCTGAAATATTGGACTCTTAATGTGTGAGTGTCACTTAAGTTACTGAACTAATGTTTTCAGTTTTTCTGTTACAGAATGTTAACTGCAAAATACCTCCATAGATAGATAACCTGTGAATTCTGTATTTGCATCTCATATATTATCCCTTTTTTCAAAACATTTTTCTTCGTAGTCTGTCTTAAACTATTGTCACGCTCTCTTGTTTTGTCTGTTTTGACCATAACTAAGATTAAGATTATGTAATGGTTATTTTTAGAAAAAGTCAGGGAGGAGGTCAAGGGCAATAAACAAAAATTCATGGAAGTCGTGACCTCTCCCTGACTTTTACTAAAAATCACTATCTATGGCAAAATGGGGCTGATTTGGGGTGAGGTGGGGGTGGGATGAGAGCAGCAGGGTAGGGTCTGCCTTCCCCTGCTGTCTGCAGAGGCTGGGAGCTGGGGGCCAGGCCTGGGAGCTGGGTGTTTGTGGGGAGTCCAGTCAGTGAGTACTCTCCTCACCCCCGACGCCTGTGGTGACTTGGAGCTGCCGGGGCCCCTCACCCCCTGCGGCAGCTCAAAGTGCTACCCACAGCGGTGAATCGGGGCTATGGGGGCTTCCTAGTGCCCACGGTGGCTGGGAGCTGCAGGGGCCAGAGGCAGCGGCAGGAAATTCCAGGCATCCTCTACTGCTTGCTGCAGCTTGGAGCTCTCCCCCCTTTTTCCCTGCCCCTGGAGGCAGGGAGTTGCTGGGCTCCCCGCTGGCTGACAGCTCTTGCCCCGTCCCCCCATCTGAAGCAGAAAATGTCATGGAGGTCACAGGAAGTCACGGAATCCATGATTTCTGTGACATAATCTTATCTTTAACAGTAACTTGTGCAACACCTTTAATCAAGCATGTAAACTCATTTAGAATACTTCTTAAAGAATGACTGTTACAAAAGCACTATGCATTAGATATGTTATCTGATAAATCTGTGTATAAGGTTCTGTCCATAAAATATCTTATAAATCCAGTTCAGTGATAATTTGAGGACTTCTTCGATATTAACCAAAAATATTTAGTCTTGAAACTGTGGTGTGTTAACCCACTGACTGGATCACCAAGATGCAATCTTCCACGCTAATTTCTTGCCTTGCAATTAAAATACAGGCTTAATTCTTGAGTAATAAGGATATTTGAAGGTTATACCATAGCTTCCATGCTGTTCAGAAGGTCTGTCTATTCTAAGTTCATTATTGAATCAAATGTAGTATCTTCTCTTAGAAAGAAATCTCTTCCCCTAAAGAGAATTTGCAAGTCAATTAAGTACAGAAATCGAGTCAGAAAGTCAAGTTACTGGGGCTGTAAAGTACTGAAGCATTGTGACATTCCGCAGGGTACAATCCGGACTAGCGAACAGCAGTGCCCCCTTAATTCTCTAGCCTGGGATGCTTCTTACACTACTTTGCTTCCAGAACAGCCACACCTGGCCTGCTTATACAGTCTCCAGCATGTAACTTGCTCCCAGCTACACAGTATTGAGTGCTGCTAGCTACCCACTCATAAATTGCATACATGACGACACCTGCATATCCCCAGCCTTGTTCCACAGAAATATGTGTCTTGCACTGCTCAGTGTTCTCCTGGACAGTGTAAGCTCATAGTACGTCTGTCATTCCAACACTGGGTAATGATTGTGCCCCAGCCTTATCATTCTAATTAGAGATTCCCAAATACATCAATCCAAACACAATGGTTTAAACAAAGCAAGTTTAATAACTAGAGAAAGATAGATTTTATGTGATTACAAGTGATAAGGCATGAAAGTCAGAATTGGTTACAAAAGAAATGAAAAGATTAAAAATGCAAGCTGCTACCTAAATGAACTTTAAAAGCAAAATGTAACAGTTCATTGGCTGGATTTTCTTTCAGCTAGCGACCTGTCCCTCAGTTCAGTGCTCTTCAGTTATTCATTGATGCCGTGAGCAGAGAGATGTGCAGAGGAAAGGGGTAATGTGGAGGTCACTGTCTCTTCTTTTTATTAGGGATGTAAAACAGCAAACAGTTAACCAGTAAGTAGTAGTCTTACCGTTTTTAACGGTTAGCTGCATGGGGGGAGCAGGGGCTGTGCTCATGGGGTTGCAGGGAGGGATGATTGAAGGTGGGGGCTTGGATTCGTTCATGTGCAGAGGAGAGCCCTGGTGGCTCAGGGTTTTGGTGCCGGCGGAGGTGCCAGCTTGAGCAGCAGTGAGCCAGGAGACCCTGCACCTGGGTGAAGGGTCTGGGGGATCAGGTAGGCACGGGTGGTGTCCCCGGTCCTGGGACAGGGCCAGGAGCGTGAATGGGGGTTGGATGGGCTCGGGGGCTTGGCAGGATGTGGAGTTGCCTTAAATCCCCCCCTTCCACCCCGAGGGGTGGCAGGCCCTGCACACCCAGGTCAAAGTTGGGCAAAGTGTGACTGGGAAGTCAGGATGGAGGCACCTCTTTGCTGCAGCTGGCGTGGCCACAGCTCCGTCTCCAGTGCTCCCCGTGCCTGCCTCACCAGAGAAAGTCCGACCCAACTGCTGGAGTGTGGCCCTGGCAGGGCAGAGAGCGCTCCCTACTGCCCCGATGTGTGTGTTGCTTTGCTGGCCAAAAAGCAACCCCCGCTCCCAAGCACAGTTGGCTCTCCCCAGTGGAGAGCTTGCAGTGGAGAAGCTGCAGCCATGCACCTTTGGGACCCTCACACTCTTCTCCCCTCCCCACTGGCCCAGGGGGGGTCCCAGTATCCTCCCTTGCGCCCCAAGCCGGCGCCACTCACTGAGTAAGCATACTTTATACTGGAGCCAGGGATGTGAAATATATTGTTTAAACAATACAATTTTTATCATTTAAACATTTGTTTAGTTAAATGATATTTTATATCCCTACTTTTATACCCTCCTCTCTTTGAGGATTATGACCCATCCCCTCCCCTTCCCCCGTGTAGGCAAATAGTTCTCTGTGTACCTGAGATTCGAACAGTCTCTGAGATGAAATGTAAATTTCTTGTTTATACCTTCTCCCTTACTGAAGGATGGCCAGTTAAGTAGGTAATGGCCCTTTAGCACCTTGCTGGCCTGCTAGTGTGCCTTTGTCTCTGAGAAAATGGCTTGTGGGCGTTACCTGGAACTACAACATATTTGAGTAACACTCATATAGCAAAATCTCATAATTTTACATGCTGTGATGTTGCACACATTTCGACAGGATAATATTCAGCAGAATGAGTTTTCAAATGACACCTCAGAAGGCATACTCTACAAAAAGTACCATAACCATATGAAAGTGGTGAATATGGGGTACAGGGTGCCAAACACATAAGTTAGGTCAAGATGTTCTTTTCAAAACAGTATTCTAAATAATGAACTGCAGTGCACTAGTTTTATTTTCTTAGGATACTTAAAATTTTTCCGTTGATTTGGCCCCAGTGGGGAGCGAGTGGTGAAGGCCTGCAGATGACACAAAGTTGAGAAAGCCAGGCTGAAGAAAGAAGGCTAGAATATCTTCTATTTTGTATCTGTTTCCTTTTCAGTAGCAGACTTCTTAACTCTTGATCACAGCTATCTTTTGGGGTCCTTCAGGACACTCATGAGAAATTTGAATAGAGATGTAGAAATCCAGGAAATGGAATTCTTCATAGCTAAACCTTTTTTCCCTGAAAGACTTCTAGATGGTGCGGCCTGATTAACCCATAGAAGTTTAATGAAGCAAATAAAAGGAAACATATTTAATAGATAATATATTCAGATAAAATCTCCTTTAATGTCTCTTGCCTGTTTTTAGATGAACAGAAAATGCTGAAGCTTATAATTATACTTATAGTTTGGGTTTCTTGCTGCCGCTTGGAAATAATGCAACAAGGTGTTTAAATGAATTTGATATTTTGTGTTTCATGGCAAGAGAAGAAGGTTGAGCTAAACTCTCGTGATGTATGTTTATCCTTCAGTGTAATAGTTGAGATTTTCACATGATTACTAAATTCCTTGAATTGCTCTGAAAATCTCTGTGGTCTGTTCAATTTTGAAATGGCTCCTTTTACTTAAGGAGTGGGTGGACAGGTTATATGTACCAATAACAAATGTCTCAATTTATAGGTGTATTGTAACTGCATTGTCTACAGTTTTCTTTTAACTTTAATGAAGAATACATTCAGATGCCTCACTACCTAATCTCTGCTCATTTGCTGGAAATTCCTTGTATGTAAGGCTGACAGCTTTCCAGAATCTAAACTCACTCAAGGGGAAAGACTTAAATGAAACCCAACAACAATAACAAAAAAACCAAAACCACAAAACTTGCTTTAGTAAAGAATCTCCTTTCTCTTTAGCCAGCATTTCAGAAGGGCAAATACTACTGGTGCACTCCACAGCTGCCCAGAACATTGTTGCTTAAGTCTGATCTGTTCATTTTCTCCTCTTCTCCATTTTCTCCTTATACTTGTAAAGTGGAGCATACAAACTCCTCTATGGTCATTTCGTATTCACCAAACTTGTCCCTCCCAACTTCTCATGGGAGGACAAAAGGGTTATTCTTCTTTGAGTGATCGCTCATGTCCATTCCATTATAAGTGTGTGCACGGCTACTGGAACTTTTTTCCCCTTAGCAGATCCCATAGGGCCAGCTCTCGTGCCCCCTGGAGTCCCGTGCGCATGCCGTGGTATATGGGGCACTGCCAGCCCTATGTCCCCTCAGTTCCTTCTTTCCGCCCATGGCGGTTACTGGAACTGCCTGCGGTTGCACTGCAGGCGCTTCATTCCCCGTCTTTAAACTTTAGACAAGGTTTTTTTGTGTTAATTAGTTGGTTAAATATAACTGCTGTAGTGGTAGTTAGAGACTTAAAGATAGTCTAGCTCAGACTTTACCGCGGGCAGGTATGCTCCGGTGTCGTGGCTTCATGCCATGCACTTTTGGCGGGAAGGCTTTCCTGCTAGCTGGCCCCCACTGCCTGAGGCATGGGGGGGAAGCCTTTCATGGAAGGAGAGAGGCTTTCAAACCCGGAAAATCCACCTGAAACCTGGCTCATGGAGCCCCAAGTCGGCTACGAGCCATCCTGCTTCGCCATGGTATCTAGCATGCCGTTGGTGCAGAGGGCACCGTCGGCACCGACCTGACTTGGCAGCGCGAAGACGGAGCGCGGACAGTCCTCTGCACCATCAGAGCAGGCAGGGTGGAGCACCTACTGGCACCGTCGACTCTGGTGGCCGAAGGGCGGCAAGAGTCTTGTTGGCTTTGCATGTGCCACCGCTGCCCATGCCTCCACGAGAGAGAAGGGGCTAGCATTTGGGGTAGCCCACACTGGGACCCCCTGAATGGTTCAGGAGATCCCTGGTGTGGGGAGGAAGATCTCCTGCAGACGGGTTCCTAGGGTAGAGCTGGGTGCTCCCCTAGAAGTCATCCCAGGTTGCGGACCGACCTGCACCGAAGCAGCGAGCGGAGTCGTCCACCTGGCACTGGTCTTGGCAACCTGCGGCACCATCAGTACCTACCTGACTCGACTCTGTGCAGGCGGACTCCCCCGCACCATCGGAGCAGGCGGGGTGGAGCACCTACCGGCACCATCGACTTCGGTGGCCGAAGGACGGCAAGAGCTTTGTTGGCCTTGCATATGCCACCACTGCCCATACCTCCACGAGGAAGAATGGGCTGGCATTAAGGGGAAGCCCATGTTGGGACCCCCTGAATGGCTCAGGAGATCCCCGATATGCGGAGGAAGATCTTCTGTAGACCTTTTTCCTAGGGTAGTGTAGGAACGCTTCCCTAGAAGTCATCCCAGGTCGCCTTGCCAGACTGACCTGTATCGAGGCGGAGAGCAAAGTCGCCCACCTGATATTGGTCTCAACCCCCCGGCACTGGGTGAGATCCATCCCACCGCCTTGGCATCAAGGAGTTCGCTCGCAAGGATGCGGAGCTGATCCCGGTCACCGCAGACAGTCTCGGTACCGAGGACTTTGCCGGGTGGTGCAGAACCCAGCATCGTGAGACAGCCTCGGCACCAAGGGGGTTCGCCCCTGTACTGAGGCCGGGCATAGTTGGTTGCCAGAATGTGACTTGGCAACGAGACGCATGTAGAGCGCAAAGTCCTCGATGCAGGGATGATGCTCTGGTCATCTCAGCCCACTGGAGCGTTGTCTGTATGCCTGCTCTGGCTGTGGCACCCATGACGAACCTGGTAGTCGAGGTCATTGTTGCCGAGAGGTTGCCCTCAGGAGTGACTGTACCACATGGTAAGAGGCTTTTGGGCAGCCCCAGCAGTGGTCTGTCAACGGTGCCTCAGTATCCCTTTTGGGGATGCAGTACCTGGGGGAGCAACCATCAGCGGAAGGTGCCAGAGCCCCAGGTGGGTGGCCTCGGAGGCAATGGTCACCCCCAATGGCTGTATGACCTTGGTGGTTTCCTGGGGGGGGACAGGACCATGGTCTGTCAACTCCTCAGGGACGCAGTCAGTGCCTTGAGTACAAGGCTCCCTCGGATGACGGCTCAGCCCCATGGGCGGAGGATCCTAGGGGGACCACCTGTCGGTGTAATAGGACTGCGGCTTGCAGAGCCCCCTCCCCCCCCCTTCTCTCCTCCCCACCAAATGAAGCATGTGCCCGAGTCCTGGGTGATTCTAGGGCACAGCGGGAACTGCTCAAGAGGCCTCCACCTTGGGGCTGGAGGCCAAGGAGGAAAAGGGGGCGGCGGACTACCTTTAATGTGATACCGGTGGGCTCCACAGGGTGGTAGCCCTCCTGGTCTACAGAGGGATGCCAGGCATAGAGAAGATCTCATGGCAACCCCCTCCTCCATAGCCCAATGCCTAGAGGGAAGAATATTACACCCACCCAAGGGGTTTGAATACTGTTCACCACCCTGCCCCAGGTCCCTGGTGGTGGTGGCCGCCGATCACAGGGATGGTCAGGGTGGACGGGCTCTACTCCAGAGAACAAGGGTGACTGCCAGCCGGACTTGTTGGAGAAAATTTTATTCAATAGTGCTACCAGCAGGTGGAGAGGGAGCACTTGGGGGACTCGGTGAACCCCTTTGCTGAGGCTCTGCCCGACAGCAGGCGCAGAACTTGTATGTCATTACAGAAGAGGGTACCATGGGAGCTAGAGCAGCGCTTCAGGCACCCTCAGGTGCTGCTGATTCGGTGGGCTGAGCCATGCTCCCCGCCACCGGCGTGCCCAGAGGTTAGTGGCTGCAATCCCAGTCTAGCCCAAAAGGTCCAGCAGCCTATCCGGGGCCCTTCCTTGGACGAGTCAGCCTTCTCCTTGGCTTGGGTAGAGGCCTCCCAGGACCTCCTAGACCATGCTCTGTTCCCTGGGCTGCTATATGCCACAGATCTTCAGGTGTCAGGCAAGTCTCCAGGGACAGCAGCAGCAGGAGTGCCAGCCACGGCCGTCTCCCGACCTACAGGCAATGAGACAGAGTCAGGGGGTCTGGGAGACGCCATCCGCCCTGACTGGCTCCTTAGGCCTGCCAGTAAGGGTCCTCTCAGCAATAAGGCGATCGGAAAAGGCCCTTCTGCTGGTGAACGCAAGGTCAGCGCCCTAGCCTCCTGCAGGCTTGGGTGAGCCAGAAGGTCTTCGGACACTGGTTCCTTGAGATAGTTCAGTGAGCTAGGGTCCCCGGTTGTCTCCTACCCCCGGGCCCTCAACGCCACCCCCTTCCTCCCTTTCAGTGGCATTTCCACATCCAAGAGGTTGAGGGGGCCTCAGCCACGAGTAGCGGGAGAGATCCCGCAGGCGATGGTGGAAGAGGCCCTACTTAAGGTACCTCCCCCCCAAAAAAAGGGGGTGGGGATTTGAGGACGGTGGCAAACCTGTGTTGTCCCACAAATACCAAACAAGGGGCTCAGCTTTTGCATGATTCCCCCAGCTCCAGTAGTGGAAACATGCTGACCTGGATGTCAGGGATGCACATCCCCAAAGGTTCCCTCACTTTGTAGGGGTCGACTCCCTCTAATGCTTTACGGTCTGTTTCTTGGCCGATGGTGTCTACTGAAGGCTTGGCAGTGGTAGCCGCGCACTGATGGTGCATGATCTGCCCACACAGGCCCAGGTTCCAAGCCCAGAGCAGTGTGAGCCGGTCAGGTGTCTCTTGTGGCCAGCGGATCCTGCTGGTAAACACACAAGTTCACGTTAACATAGGTGCAGCCTACGGAATGCATCGGTGTGATCGGTTGCTTCCCGAACTAGACCTTCTTGCCACAGCCGTGCTGTGGGACAGAGTCCCTCATGGGAGTCCACATGTCAGCCTTATAAAAGGAACCTATCGGTCCTTAGGACCCAGCGGTGATCACCTCCCGGGGCTGAGGAATGGCAAGGTGGACCACGTCAAGGGATCGCTCTTCCTCACCGTTAGGGGTCGATGCGCCAACTAAGGGCGTTTACGACCGTCTGTAGGGGGGTTTTCCCTAAAGGGAATCCGTTGGTATCGGACTGCAGCACGAGGTCCGCAGTACTGTCCTCTCCCTGGTCAAAGGGCAGGGGTGCTTGCCAACGCCATTCGTCTGCAGTGGTCAGAGGCCTTCATATTCACTTTCCTGCCTTCCATCTCCTGCATACAGCCCTGCTGAAAGCGAGGAGGGGCTAAACAGATGCCATCTCGATTGTTCCGGTCTGGGCATGCCAGCATGAGTTCAGCATGCTGCTGGTTTTCTCGATTGCTGCCTCGGTAGCCTCTGAGCCAGCGTGATCCCAGCTCCAGTGATCACGGTCACCTGTGGTGCCCAGACCTGGCCCCTCAGCACCTCAAGGGGTCATAGATCGGTTGCCGAGGGCAATGAGCGAACCGCTCATAACAAGCCAGCAAGTACTGATAGGTAGCAGGAAGCCCTCCACACAGGTCGTGTACTGGGCTAAGTGGAAGTGGCTGTGGCTTGCCGGGAGCAGTCCCGAGACACACTGCCCGGCTTTTCGCCAGTATAGGTGATCCAGGAAATGCTTGCCACAGCTAGCAGCCATATCAGCCTTCCATCAGCCACTGGAAGGGGGATCGCGGTCCTCCCGTCAGATGGCGGTTCGGTCTCGAAAGGGGGTGGGAGGCTCTACCCATAGGCCCGTGACCCAGTGCCTCCCTGGGATCTCGACCTCGTCCTTCCCGGCCCACGCCCTTCCGCCACCCCCGAAACCCATGGTGTCATGCCCTCTACTTGGGCCTTCTGGGAAGGTGGTCTTCCTGGGGGTATGTTACCTTAGCAAGGAAGGTCTCCAGGATCAGAGCTCTGACCTCAAAGCTCCTCCCTCATACTCCAGATGTATGAGGCTGATCTGGAGGGCGGCGCAGCTCTTCCTCGCAGCATCCGACCAGATGAAAGGTTCACCGGTTGCTGACCGGCGTAATTTCCTTGCGAATAAATTCCTGCATCACGTTCGACCATGAGCAGGTGAAGGTGTCACTTCCAGATGCCACTGCTCTCTCAGCAGAGCTCAAGCTCCATCTACAGCCTTCCTAGCAGACGTGTTAGGGCATGGCATCTGCAAAGCAGCTGCCGGGCTGGCGGTACGTACCTTCGCGTCCCACCACACCTCTGTTCAGGGTGCAGGAAGGAGTGGGCTTCAGCAGAGCTGGGCTGCAGGTAGCTCACTGCTAACTCCGGCCCACCTCCAAGGTACTGCTTGTTAGTCACCTATAATGGAATGGATATGAGCAATCACTCAAAGAAGAAAAGAAGGTTACTTACCAGTAACTGATGTTCTTCGAGATGTTGTTCATGTCCATTCCACAACTCACCCCCTGTCCCTGCTGCTGGAGTTGGCGGAAAGAAGGGACTGAGGGGGTGTAGGGCCAGCAGTGCCTCAAATACCGTGGCATGCACGGTACAGGACTCCAGGGGGCACCAGAGTCGGTCCTACGGGATCTGCTGAGGGAAAAAAAGTTCCAGTAGCTGTGCATGGAGGCGTGCACACACCTAAAATGGAATGGACATGAGCAACACATGTTGAAGAACATTAGTTACTGGTAAGTGTCACGCGGGCTGGCTTGAGTGGGGGCGGGCATTTAGTATATTGTGTGACATCAGTATGTCAGAATCATGATGATTTGTGTGAGATATATCATGTCAGGTACTGTTAGAAGGGATATATTGTGCTGAGTAAGATAATACTTATTTTCATGTATTATATGTGAAATGGAAGCTTAAGAATGTATTTGATATTTCTGTATGTCAGTTTGGGCTGGCTGGGACACACCCCAGACAGAGAGGCAGCAGGACAATAGCCTGCTTAATGGCCCATTAAGACACTGAGGCAAGGGGTCCAGGAAGAAACCCCAGGCATACCTGAAGAGTCACCAAGATTGGCCCATGTGACTCTGGACTCCATTTTAGTTCTTGTGACTTTCCACAGGCCTCATGGCCCGGGACAGAGGGTATATAAGATCAAACCACAGAATCCATTTTGTCTATGTTCCTGGATCAATTAATCTTGCAACTGAACCGAAGGACTTAGACCCATCCAGTTACTGGATGTGTGCCAGAGGGAACTATACAAGCCTGCAACTCCACATTTATTCCAGAAACCTAATGTATATGGCCTTTTCATCATTTGTATATCCTTTAACATTTCTCTCATGGTTTATTTCTTTCTTTTTACAATAAACCTTTAGTTTTAGTTACTAAAGGATTGGCTGTTAGTGTGGTATTTTAGGTAAGATCCAAACTTATATTGAACTGGTACTGTGGCTGAACCCTTGGGGTCAGAGGGAACCTTTTTTAGTAAAGAGCATAGAGTTTAAATAACTGGTCTCTTTACTGGACCTAGTGCTGATTTGGGAGCCAGGAGCTGAAATGCAGTAAAGGGGGCTGTGTGCATTTATGTACTGGCTTCTGTGGAGATTCAGAAGTGCAGTTTGTGGCTGGTTGGGAAGTCTGACTTCAGTACCACCCACCAGTGCTGGGAGAATCTGCTTGCCTTTTACAGCCTGCCCTGACATTGGCATTTTCAGGAGGCTACCCTGGGCACGGATGGGCCACAGTAAGTAACCTTGTTTTTGCATGTTTCCAGCTGGAGCTGCTCCCTCTACTTTCTCTTGCTGGTACTAGGCTCTGCTCTAGTTGGATACTGACTTTTGTTTTAGTAGGTTTCCTAGCTAGAAAAAGAGGGGTTAAGTAGAATTCTAGGTATCCTGGATCATTTGCTTATGTGCAGAAAATCTTTGAGTAAACTTAGTGGGTTAGAGCAAATTAGGCTAATAAACATTAGTGTCAATCAAAAACAATGCTTGAAAACATTTATAGAGAGGCATCTATTGCTTTGCAGATTTAGCACGGAACTGGAAGTCAGGAAAACTGGGTTGTCTTCCCAACATTGCCACTGAGTTGCCCTGTGACGTTAGATAAGTTATCCTCTCTTGGTTACTGAGTATGTGAAGAGGTTTGAAGTATACCAATATTTCTCTACTGTTATTAAAATAGCAAATATACATCTTGGTGCATATCTTCATAATGAAATGAGTATAACTTCTGATCTTCATAAAACCATCCAAATGGATTCTATCTAGCACAGAAGGATGTCTTTTTGTCCCACCTTTATACCTGTTTCTACTTTTCTTTTACCCACCTTTATGTATTAATTCTTTTGGGCCAGTTCTCCATTAATGTATTCTTTGTAACAGATTATTTTTTATGTTGTAGTGTTTGAGTAGTAGGACTATTTTTAATTTGCAGATCAGTGTGTGTGTGTGTAGCTATATCATAGTCTTCATTGGCCAAATCTTGTTTATATCTGGTGGTTGGTTACCTTGTACAAGCCTTATGTTTACCTTCAAGTATAACTGCATGAAGACAGAATGATCTCATGGAAGGTTAACATGAAAAATAAGAGTCCAAGTATTTCTTGTGTGATTTCTATGAAAATATTAGTCTAATCTACATGACATCCAATATTCAGTAGATAGCTTCACAAATCCTATTTGATATTTATGTCTTGGATGTAAAAGTCATAGTAAGTCTACGTGTACTCACATCTTAATTTGTAAATTCTCTTAAAATATTTTATACCAAAGAGATTGATAGTGACAGAATTTTAGAGAGCTGCTTATAGCTATTTTTTTTTTATTTTTTAAAAGCACTGGATTGGCTAATACTTTTCACTGCATAGTTAACTCAGATGATAATTAGAGTATTGTCCCTAATGTGACTCCTGCACAAACTCAACTTGATTGTGACTTTTAATTTGAGTTGGCTGGCCTGTTGAATATAGGCTAAAACTTAAGTTAGCACAACTCAACAGCTGCCATGACCAATTTGTTGTATGATAGCAGGCTAGTTCAATTTGAGTGCTGCTAGTCCGCCACTGCCTTTCCAAACTTTTCCCCAATCCCCACCCAGAAAGCATAGACAGGTTCTCCCACAATTCACTGAAGAAAAAATTCATAGATGAGTTTATCTTCTGGCAGTACAAAGAACCATGGGACATGGCCCCAGAAGGCCAGGTTTACACTACAAAGTTTTGTTGGCTTAACTATGTTGGTGAAGGGTGGGGGGGGGGAGGGGAAACACACCCCATAGCAAAAGCCCTAGTAGAGATACTCATCTGTCAGCATAGCTAATGCCTTTCAGGAGCTGGTGTTACTATGTCAGCAAAAAAACTCCTCCTGTCATCTGCATCTACTATATTGGGGGGGGAGGGGGAGTCTGCCAGTATAACTATACCAGCAAAGCATTTATAGGGTAGATGAGGTCTTCTATGCCATCTCCAGGGGGAGAGAGGAAACTGCTTTAAAGTACCTTCCCAAAGATTATGGCTGTCTACACCAGAAGTGCTATACTTTGTATACAATGCCAGCAAAGTGCTCCTAGTATGGGTGCAGCTTATGCTGGCAAAGCTGTTTTTTTACTAGTATAGTTTTTTCTAGTGTGCCCACCTTCTGAGCAAAACAAGCTATAATTGTAAAAGTGCGGTTTTGCCAGTACTGTTTTGCTGGTGTAACTGCATCTGTGCAGGGGTTTCTTTTGACAGAAGCATGTCACTCAGGGATCACCTCTCTTGCACCCTTGACCGATATAGCATGGCCTACAGACGTCTGTAATGTAGACATATAATTGATTTAGGCTGAATTAAGCAGCTTAACCGCCTAAAAGTTATATTCTCTATTCTCATGTTCTTCTCACAAAAACTGGTAGATTCATTTAGGCCCTTACTTCTGCCAAACACTCCAGTACATGCTTAAGTGGTCTGCTGGATTGGGGCCTTAGTTGGTTGCACGAACGCTACTTGTTTGGAAGCTAACTTGAGAAAGTGTCTCAGTTGTATACCCTAATGGGCAAGACCGCACATAGGATGGATGCATACAGCTATTCATTCTTGCGCACCCAAGAAAATCCTGGCTAATGATGACTTGAAAAGTCATATATTGACAGCTAAGGATGTAAATAATACTGAGATCTGAGAGAATGTTTATCAATTAGATTATATATACAAATGATTGAATGACTGATGAAACCAAAAGTCAGGTTGTACGTTTTAATAAATAGACTTTGACTGCAAATCCAGGCACTGCTTCTTGAGCTGGAGCTCTCCTAGATTTGTTTGTACGTCAGCCTCATTTTTTTTTTTTTTGGTCAAGAGAAAACATTGAGTAACGTAAGTGAGAGTTGTTCTGCCATCTTAGTCTCAATGATCTGTGCTCTATCTTGTGTGTTCAGGGGAAATAAACTGAAAATAGTGTTGGGTATGCTATGTAGAAAACTGATTAATTTAGGAGTCATGAGTGACAAATTTTGGCATATGTTTTGTTTTTTAATTCTAGGTTCAAAGGACCTTGTGGTAAAAGCTCAGGTTTTAGCTGGTGGTAGAGGAAAAGGAACCTTTGAAGGTGGCCTCAAAGGTGGAGTGAAAATAGTTTTTTCGTAAGTTGTATTTCTAAATTACCAGGTAAATTGAAAATATCTTCAATCCATTTATATGGCTTGGAATTTTAATTTGATTAAAATGCCTTGTAGACTATGAAGAAGTTCCAAACTAGGTAAGAATTTATTTTTACTGTAGACTAATATATAGAACTCTAAACATTAATTCATTCTACTCTCTTTACTCCAGCATTTCTCTTGTCACATTCTGAGCTTCTTTTATTCTAGTCCAGAAGAAGCAAAAGAGATTTCCTCCAAAATGATTGGAAAGAAGTTGTTTACCAAGCAGACAGGAGAAAAGGGCAGGATATGCAATCAAGTATTTATCTGTGAGCGCAGATATCCCAGGAGAGAATACTATTTTGCAATAACTATGGAAAGGTCATTTCAAGTAAGTAACTTTAGAAATAGTGCTCTTAAAATGAATGTGGTATATTTGGAATTGAAAGAATATTACCGCTGTTCTTCACTGGGTCATATTTCTATTTGAAACTGTTGTACTGAACTTTACTTTCTGTTTGGTAGCATGACCTTGGACTGCATGCTTTTAAACACTTCAAATACCAAAGTAATTTGCTTGGCACAATGCAATTAAAGGAATGCTACATAACTGGATATCTGTAGCACTGACATTTCTGAACTGCAGAGTTACATAATTGCAGTGGGATAGAGAATTGGTCTAATTTCTGGCTCCTTGACCGTACTTAATTTTAAGCAGTTGGGGACTAATTTTAAACATGCAGCCTCAGCTGTCTAAAGAGGTGCAGAGCAAGAAGATGACCAAGATTTTAAAAGATGGGTGTCCAAAGTCAGGTTCCTGTGTCTATTCAGCGATGTAAGTGACCTGACTTTTAAATCGCTGATAGCTGGAAGAAGTATATTAGCATTTCTCCTCCTCCTAGGGAAGTTACATGCAATCCAACAATAGTACATAAACATTTGCATTTTTAATACGTCAGACTCCCCCAAACCTCCAAACTTAATACAGTAAGTTTTAACTTAATATAACGTTTGTCCAGGATATTGCATGTCTGTCACACCTTCTTCTTCACTATACAGTGGCTGTTTAGGCTCTTCCTATTAATTCAGATCTAAACACTTTGAAGCATTCCTTGAAGTAATCTGTGTGCCTCTGGTTCTGTAGGTGTTCAATTCTTAATTTTATAGAGGAAACGTGTGCATTGGATTTTCTTTGAGTTAGTTGATTTGTCTATTCAGTACCTCATGTTTCATGAAGGTTAAATAATCTGATACATTAACGAAATTAATGAATCAACACAGCTTCACTACAGGAAACACCTCAGGAAAGAAGATGGCTTTTAGTCTCTAGAGGACTGAATCAAATTTAGAAGCATTATAGATATGGGATGAGCATTAAACTTAAAATTACACTAGCTCAATGAGAGTGACATATAATTCTATGGTGACGATCCATTGTAGTGTTTATAAGAAGTTATTTAGTTTAGCCTCTAGCAAAGCTCCTTATTTCTAATATTAACGATATTGATGCCTCCTGGAGATGTCATGTCATGTATGTGTGTAGGGGTTGCATTTGACTCCTGCACAAGCTGAGACCATCCAATTGTTAGTTCTGTTGCACACATCACCAACATCTTCTCTCCAGGTTACACCTTTGTGCTAGGCTTATTTCTGTTGGGAGCACACCCTACAAAGTACAACTACATCATTGAAATTCAGAGCTGGAGCAGATGGCCCCTGGAAGCTTTCTTGTTTGGTGCAATGGTGCTAGAAAGCCTGCAGAGATGATGGTTCAGTAAATTCTGTAGATTACTCTCTGTGTTATAAGAACTTTTTTGGAAAAGATACCTGCTCTCTGATTTAGAATTTCTATGCAAATCAGGCATAGTGGGTGAACTGGAAAATGTCTAACTTGTATTCTATCTACTCCTTTTCCCCCTGCTCTTTCTCTTAGGTTCAGGGGCCTCTTCCCTATCTCCCCAATTTGCATAGAAATTATAGGAAACTGCTGAACATTTCAATCTTAAACACCCACAAATTTCTAAACTACTATATATCATGACACCCAGAGTTTTCTAATTTCTATATGAGTGACAAAGTGGATAAAATGTTTACCTCATGTATGCCACAAGGTGGCATTAAAATACCACAAATAGCTATATTTTATCCACTAAAAATTTCACATTATTCAGGCAAGATTGTTTATCACATACATGTCCACCATGATAGATTAAACCAAATTAGATGGCCTTTTTTGTGACTGACTTATAAAACAGAACTATGTTGACAGGATTGCATTGGTAACTAGCTTATTGCTTATAAATTTGAGGCTGTTTTTTGGACAAGAATTCTCCTAATGATTGGTGATTCTCAGCACATAATTAACACCATCCATGTTTTCCTAGAATTGTAAGAGATTTTTTTTTTTTTTTTTAAGTGAGGATTCTGTGGTGTATCCCATGCATTCTGATAGCGTCAAACTTTGCTTCAAAAAATAAAACTCTTAAGGGCAGAAGCAGCTGAAGGAGTGAAATGTGCTTGTCATGTCTTAAGCAGAACTAATACTACCTTTTGGGCTTTAACTATACTGCATTGTAATTATGCCTGAAACCGTTTTCAAAAGCACTTGTAGCTTTCCTTGCAGCTGCATTCATTATGTGGCTGTCAAAATATTAAGAATTGGTTCTAGAACCTTTGTTTTGGAAGAAGGGCATCCAACATGATGGCTTTTTTTTTTTTTAAAGGGTCTGTCCAATGCAGCAACAATCAGGCTCTCTACGACTGTAATTGTAGTTAGTTGTCAAGTATGTTTTTTTTAAAACCCTACTCACATGCTCGTAGGAAGTGCCGACTTAATAGCCAACAAGTGGAAGTCTCTCATTATGCATACAACAAGTACCGCATGTGTAGTGGCAGTAAATGTTGCTTGACTCATATGAGCAAACATGCCTGAATCCTGAACTTGATGGACCATTTCCAGAGGTATAGGATTGTTCAGTCTCCATGCCCATTGTGTCCATGGTGCCCCTTGGTCCTGTTGGGTTTAATTGTGAAAGTTGCTTTTTTGACACATTTTATGCACTGTGAAATGGGATTAACACTACTAAACTCATGTCCCTGAACAATCAAGCACTGTGTGACAAGTTTTCAGAGATGGTTATAGTTATCAACACTTGTGATCCACTGTGAACACGAATAGAGTGCATCAACTATTGCAAATGGCTCTGCAGACCTAGATTTACCTTTAGAGGCTTGAGTGTGGTAAACTATGAAGAAAATGAAGGTTATTCCCTGTTCATTGACAGCATGACCTAAAGAAGGGATTCACTGGGTGTGATGTTCCATTGCATAACTGCATTTTTCTGTCCTAACTTTAAGCCAGCATGGCATGTTCTTCCCACAGTATAAATAGTGGTATTAACATAGGAAAACCTTTCTTTTAATATAAGGGTTTAGATCCAAGAAATTTTCCAACTCATTGTATATCTTAAAAGTCTTGTATAAGTATCCTGAATGAAAAGGTAGCAACAGTAAGAGAATAAAAGGCAACTTTAGTGGATTGCCAAAAGCCAACAATCTCATACTTTGAAATATTTGTGGAAAGAATTAAAATAATGAATGATATAAAAGTCTTACCATTGAAATTTTCTCTTTCTTTAGGGTCCTGTACTGATAGGCAGCGCTCATGGTGGTGTTAACATTGAAGATGTTGCTGCAGAGAATCCTGATGCGATAATTAAGGAACCCATTGATATTGTGGAAGGCATCAAAAAGGAACAAGCTGTTAGGGTACTATAGCATACTTTTTCACACAGAAATAGAGGGAGTTTTGCTTTTGTAAATATACTTAATAAATTTTATACAGCCTTTTGTGCTGATTAAAGAAACCTGACACTTCCTAACAATTTTATATGAGCTATTTTAATGTAGTGTTTAGTTTACAATAAAGTAAATCTAGCTCCATATGTGAGAACTTTAGACCAGTTTATAGTCTGGGATCCTTAATTTCACTGTCCCTTGTAGGATCAATGCAATTGAGTGTTTTAAAAAAACAAAAGATAGGAGCCACTCTCTGCAGGGTAGGTGAAGTTCTATAGCTACAGGCTAGACTTGTATAGCTGTGTTAAAATTAAAAATAATTAATATTAAGCTGTGAGGTTCCTAACTTTCAATCATAAATCAAGATTTTTAGTGCCTAAGCTGATTACCAAAATACTTTTTTTTTTTTACTTTCAGTTGGCCCAGAAAATGGGATTTCCCCCTAACCTGGTGGATGAAGCAGCAGATAATATGATCAAGATCTATAATCTCTTTATGAAATATGATGCCACCATGGTAGAAATAAACCCGATGGTAGAAGATGCATCAGGAATTGGTAAAGTACCTTCCTTATAGAATTTTTTTAGACGGACAGTTTGAATCTGTGCAGAGCATGTTGCCTGATATTGGGGTTCTGCTAAAGTTTCTATAGTAATAGGATTTACCACTAACACGGTGCTTTGAAAAATATAGTAAAAACTGACTGTGGCACCTAAATATCTGCAAGCATATTCAGTACTGGAACTGGGGGTCCTCTACGTGGTGTGAATTCTATGCAAACTATTGGGGGCTGGCTTCATATCGCTCTGTTTTTTGGAATTTTCTTTCATCTCAAACATGGACTGCAATATTCATGCTAACACCCTATATATTTAGATGGTCAAATCAGCTTTTGAATAGTAGTTAAGATGGGACTTAAACTAGTTTATGTGAAATATTTGTGCTGTAAACATGTATTCTAAGAACATACAAAACTACTGTACCATGCTGCTAATACTGAATGCATCCTAAGGCTGCCATGCATGGTAATCCATAAAGGCAGCTAAAGTTTAACGTTCTGATGGAGATTGACTCTGGTTTTTGTTGAGCTTGGGGGTATAACAAGCTTTGGTAACACGGACCTGTAAGAATCAGTATTTCTTCCTGAGAGAAAAACAAGAATGAAGTTGCATTCAATTGTGTGCAATAATAGCTTTTCCTCTTGGAAAGAATCCAAGATCTTATAATTCCTTAAGTACAAATTTACCTTATTTCCTTTGGTTTAGATGTTGAACTCTTTAGACCTAGATTTTAAGAAGTGACTGCACTATTGAGTGCTCAGCTGGAAACATTTTGAATGTGCAATTTTCAGACATTAGGCCTTTTCTGAAAATAGGGCTCTTCTAAGGTTTTTCCAAGCCGATACCCAAAAACTGAGTGCCCCAAAGTACTAGTGACTTCTGACTCTTCATCCTAGACACTGAAGGAAGTGGAATGTCTTAACTCCACTTCCTTGCCAAATGTAAGTGTTTGACAGACATTTTCCTCTTATGTCTTTAGAGTGAACTGCCAATCTCTTATGTTGCCAGTAGATACTCTCTTGATGCCCAATCATAGATAAACAATCTTTTGGATTTACTTCTTTTCTAAGTTTTGTTCCTTAATTTAGAATTTTGCTAAGGAAACTACAGGCATGGCCGTAGTTTGCAGGGGAGGTAGAGGGTTGTTGCCCCTCCAAAGTGCAAATCTTGGGCAGTTGCAGAATTTGCCCCCTCATGCGCAGCCCTATTGGCCTGACTGGAACTATTTCCCCCTTTCTTCCCCCCAATATAGAAGTCAAACTATGCCTATAAGTACAGGATACCCAAGAAATGCAGTTTTTAATCAGATGTGGATTAATTTAAACTCTCTTCTCTGAAATAAATCAAAAGTCAATGTAGAAAACTATTGCTGCTTTAGAGGATATTTCTTTTCTTCAGTTTTGACTTTGCAGCAATTAAGAATAACTGTCTTAAAGTCAACAGACTTGTTCAGACAGCCTAAATTCAGATATAATAAATACTAAATTATAGCTATATTTCCTTCACCCAAAGCTTACAGTATTTCATGCAGTTTCTTGGTAAGGAGTTACGTTATAATGAAAACAATATCTTAATTTGAAGTCTCTCTCTGCCACAACAGTTTTTGTTAGTATATATTGTCCTTTGAAAGCTGCTGGAATGTTGTAGGAATCTGCACTTCTTTGCTGTTTCTCCTTACTAATTTTCAGTATTAGTCTCGGCATGATCCTTGCTGTTCAGATTTGCACATTTAGTTTTGTGCGGGCAGTTCAGTTCACTTCTTATACAAGCGTGTTGGGATGAAGATTACATTGTATGTCACTTTTTTTTAATGGAAATTGTGCTTCATATTCCAAACTTAGATCTAGGATAGTTGGGACTCTATTTTTCAGTTTCCTTAATATCTGATATTTCCTCAATGTAAGGAGGAGATGTAAGGAGTCTGTGTAAGCTTTTAATATCACCTTCCCTAATCTCCATCCACTATCTGTGGATGAAACGTCCTTGGTGTTCTGGTGGGACTGTCCTTGCATTTCTTTTGACTTAGTTATATGCTCTTTATGAAGCACATAGGTTTCTTTTAAATTAAACCTGAGCGTGTGGCTTTTTAAAAAAAGAGGTATAAAGGGCATGGTGGAAGGAATAATTGAGTGGAAGTTCCTTATTTAGGTGAGTTTGTCTTAATTGTTCTAGACACAGTACTACTAGAAATGCAACAAATATTGTAAAAATCACTCTTCAGGAAATGCATTATATGCTTAAAGGCACTTGTAAGTTAGGAGACCAGAGATTAGGTAATGCCGCTGATGTGAGGTAATCTGATATTATCTAGACGTGTAATATTTACATGAAGTATTTTTAGTAGAACTTCGCATCCAAGAGTTTTAAAAGAGCTTGCTGAGAAGTTTGAACAATTAATGTTAATTTGGGAAATTCCAGAAGACTGGAAGAAAGCTACTGTGCTAATATTTATAAAGGATAAATGGGGTTGATCCTGGGTAAGATAATGGAGCAACTGATAGGGACTTGATTGATCAAGAATTAAAGGAGGGTAATTGAGTTGATAGCAATCAGCATAGGTTTATGGAAAATAGATCCTGTCTAATTAACTTGACTTTTTTTTTTTTAAGATTACAAGTTTGCTAAAGGTAATAGTGTAGATGTAATATATGTACAACTTCTGTAATGCATTTGACTTGGTACCACAAGACATTTTGTTTGAAAAACTAGAACGATACAAAATTAACATGGCACATGTCAAATAGATTAAAAGATTGATACTTGGCATGATGCTGTTTAACACTTTGATCAATGATCTGGTAGAAAACATAAAACGTTCATTGATAAAGTTTGCAGATGACACACAAATTGGAGGAGTGATAAATAATGAAGAGGTTAGGTCACTGATAGAGTGATCTGAATCACTTGGTAAACTAGGCAAAAGCAAACAGTGTGCATTTTAATATGGATACATGTAAATGTATACATCTAGAAGCAAAAAGTACAGGCCATTCTTACAAGATGGGGGACTCTATTCTGGGGAGCATTGACTCTGTGGAAAAGATTTGGGGGTCATGGTGAATAATCAGCTGAACATGAGCTCCCAGTACCATGCTGTGGCCTAAAGGGCTAGTGTGATCCTTGGTTGCTTAAATAAGGGAATCTCGGGGGAGTAGAGAGGTTTATTTTACCTCTGTATTTGACATTGGTGTGACCACTGCTGGATTCCTCTGTCCAGTTCTGGTGTCTACAATTCAAGAAGGATGTTGATAAATTGGAGAGGGTTCAGAGATGCGCTATGAGAATGATTAAAGGATTAGAAACATGCCTTATAGTGATAGACTGAAGGAGCTCAATCTGTTTATTTTAACAAAGAGAAGGTTAAGGAGTGACTTGATTAGTTTATAAGTAAATAAATGGGGAACAGAAATTTGATAATAGACTGCTCTGTAGTCTAGCAGACAAAGGTGTAATAAGACCCAGTGGATGGAAATTGAAGCTAGACAAATTGACTGGAAATGAAGCATAAACAACTTACCAATTTACCAAGGGTTGTGGTGGATTTTCTATCACTGGCAATTTTAAAATTCAGATTGGATGTTTTCTATAATTTTAGAGCCCTGAAAATCTGTAGATATTCACTTTATATCCACGGACCATTTTTGCTGATCGTGGCTTGGATGCGGATACAAATTTTGTATCTGCGCTGAGCTCTAGTGATCTCCTCACTGAAATCAGGATGATGCTGTAACAGATGAGATGAGGGCAAGGCAGATGCTTTTGGCCCCAATAGAAGAAGGTGTGCGGGGCCGAGGAGGTGGAGACAGAGCTCTGACTACAGCACAGTCTCACCCGAATGGAGTGGCTGTCACCCACCCTCAGATTCCAGCTCGGCTCTCTGAATCATGCAGCAGTGAGCTGTGATATGTGACAATAGCCTTGAAAACTAGTGGGCGGCAACGACAGACACTGTGAGGAGAGTAGTTGTCGCCACTGTCTGTCCTGGCCAGGTCTATGTGTGTGAGGGCTGCTGTGGTTGCGTAGGGGTGTCCAAGTCAGAGGGACACCTCTGGGAGGGTGGCACAGCACATGAGGGCCCAGGATTGTTTCCTCCTTGCCCAAAGTGGGGAAGGAGGTGCGGAGCGGGTGGTGGGGCAGGAGGTCTCTTGGGAGAAGTGGGGTGTGGTTGGGGCGTGAGGGCTTGGCACAGCCCTGCATCATTGGTGCTCAGTGACCTGTGGAGCTGTTAGAGCCCTGCAAATCCATGGATATCCGCTTTATATCCACGGACCATTTTTGCAGATTGGATGTGGATACAAATTTTGTATCTGTGCAGGGGTCTAATTATTTTAGTGCAGTTATGTGGCTTGTTTTTATACAGGAGGTCAGAATAGATGATCACAATGGCCCATTCTGGCCTTGGAATCTATGGAGTGAAGACTTCATGGGTTAGCATATAAGCCCCAGAGAGAATTATTTGTTGCCCTAATGTACAATAGAATAAATATTTCAGAGAACTATTTGACCTTTTTAAAGTTAAAGGTGTTAAACAATTTTTTTATTTGTTTCCCAAGTGATGTGTATGGACGCAAAGATAAACTTTGATAGCAATTCGTTCTATCGTCAGCAGAAAATCTTTGATCTGCAGGACTGGACACAGGAGGACGAGAGAGACAGGGATGCAGCTAAAGCAGACCTCAACTACATAGGACTAGAGGGGAACATAGGCTGTCTAGGTTTGTATGTTCTACATAATAGATGTTTAAGTGCCTTTGATGTACTTGCTGCTAATGGAGTTCTTAAATGTAACTCTTTTTCTTACAGTGAATGGTGCTGGTTTGGCTATGGCCACAATGGATATAATTAAACTTCACGGAGGCACTCCAGCAAACTTCCTTGATGTTGGTGGTGGCGCTACAGTACAGCAAGTAACAGAAGCCTTTAAACTTATTACTTCAGATAAAAAGGTAAGACAAGGGTTGATATTTCAAAGTTCTGCATTGTTGAATAATAACTATTTTAAAATGCTGTGTATTGTATGTTTTCTCTGGTAGACTTGTTTTTTAAAGGTAAGCTACAAAGAGGAGAGAACTGTGCTCTCTTCGCTATTTTACTATATGGATAAAAAAAGACCTGAAAAACAAGTTCAGCTTTTTTCTACATGTTTCTTACTTTTCTTTAAGTCTGTCAGTAATATCAGCCTTCTTTCCTGATCTTTGCTGAAAGACTGGAGAACTGAAGTAGGAAGTTTCTCAGCCTTCAATTGAAGGGACAAGCATGTGTACTTGAATCTCCCATCGACCCTTTTCTAAAAATGTCTGTCAATTGCACAGATTTCAGACGGTTGTGATGTAATCCCAGTAGTTCCCTACTTTTTCCTGAGCAGTTAACTGGCAAAATCAGGAGAAGACACCTAACACTTCTAATGTGTGTGAGAGGAGGGGAGGAACAGCAAGAAGCAAAAACCCTGTTCTGAAGAAAACTTTCAGGCTTCTTATAAAGATTTTTTTTGTATTAAAAGGTCGCTGCCGAACTTCCTTCTTTGCAGGTCACTTTTTTTAGTGGGAATTAAGAATACTCCCTTTTTAAAATAAAACTAGAATTTTCTAATAGAATTAGCAGAAGAAAAGAGAATAAATAAAGTAATACTTTCCTGTGTAATTTGAAGGTAAGTTAAAGATAATAGCAAATTAAGTAGAAACAACTGTTCTCCAGTATCTGACAAAAGCACTTAGATGCAGCATAAATAGGGAGAATATCCATTGCTACATATATTCAGAATAAACAGTAAACAACTTACCTTTTAATTATTTTTGCAGCTTCAGCTCTGGTGTGCTCTTTTTAAGTAAAAGTACACTTGGCAGACTCAAATGAACAAAACAGTAACTTGATCCCTGGTTTCAAAAATCACATGTGTAGTACTGTAAGCAAGTACAGAGATACTGTTACTAACCTTTTAAAAATCCTTAAAGCTGTTTAACTGTCCTTGCTGTACAAACTAAATAGTTTAAAACCAAGCTGTCTTATTACACTAGATAATTTTGGTATTGCTTAAGAAATTCTGCTTTATTTGTTTTTGGATCAGTGGCCAGCTAAGCTAAAAACGTGTGTCCTAGAAAATCCTAAGCATGTGCTTTCCTTGTTTGAAAAGGAATTTGAAACTGCATGTATGTTGGTGCCATGTTAGTCTTGTCTATCTCTTACTTGGGTGCCAAACCTGCAATTAGATCCATGCTGGTGCACATTTACACCTATGCAAATCCAGTTGCAGGATTCCAGCCTTAGATAGTAATGGGTATTGTCTGACTTATACATAAACTTTAAGATTCTAAGGCACTATTCGGTAACATAGTAGATAAAATCATTTTGATAACTGGCCATAACTTTGGGTGGGCATGGAAAGAACTCTAGAGCTGCCCTCATACTGATAGATAGAAGTAATGCCACAAAGGAGAGCCGGGTTTATTTGCCACTCTGCATTAACAATCCTTTACTTTAAGTTTGAGGCCTTCACCTACCCACTTCCAGTTCATATTTTCTCCTCATTCATTCAGTGAAGATTTTAAGAAGGTCACTCTATTCCCTCTTTCCATCCCCTGCCTCCCAAACTTCTTTCCCTGAATCCCCAATCCTTTTTTTTTTGCCTCCTTAATTAAATCATTCCCTCAGTATGCTCAAATTCAAAGTACATCAGAAAGCAATATTGCCCAGGAGTACTCGTTGGTATCTTTTTTGGAGTACTTCATCTCTTTCTGTAGAATAGAGACGAGCTTGAAGGGAGTCACTAGTGCAAGTCTGGTTTTGCATATGCAGTATCCCTTTGATTTTGTATCATCAATCATGCTGAAAAATAGAACTTGGTATCCATGGCATCACTGCTTGCTTGTATTCTATCTCCATTGAGGGTTCTGTCTGCAGTGAAAAGGGCAGGCTGGCAGACACTATGGTTTGGTGAATAGATATTTGCTAACATGGATGTGAGTTGTGGTTCCATATAACAGTGGGGCACTTAGCAGATGAAGGGAGAGATTAGTACAGTTAAGAACAATGCCACATTTAATCCATACACCATAATCTTTTGTGGAATGCTGAGTGAAGAGGAAATCAGATGGGTAGTGACAGTTGTGCAGCTGGAAGGTTGGAGGTGATGAGAAATGAGTGATTCCAGAGGGATGGAGGTTTGTGGGAGCTGGGAAAAAGGCAGGAAATGTGTCCCTGAGCAGTAGGTGAGGTTGACAGGAAGAGACAGAACAGAGGCTGATGGTAGGAAATGAAGAGGTGACTAATACAGTGATATGTGCTGCATTAAAAGCCTGAGATGGCTGTGAGTTAGTGGGGGAAGAGCTGCTGAGCTAGCTGTGGAGAAATGAGAAATGGTTGACACAGAGGTGATCAAGGGTTTTGCAGCGTAATAGGAGTACTGACTCTTAGTCCACACAGTGATCTGGGTGCACTGTCATGTTAAGATGAAGTTAAAGTAAAACACTTACCTGTTCCTTTCTGGGGTTATAGATCAAGATAAAATAAGTAATGTTACCTCTGCATAGCTCTTCAAATGAAAGATCGTTCAAAGTGTTTTCCGTCAACTATCTAGATATGAAAGTGCATTACAGCTATAAGTAGGCTCTCAAACTCTCTCAGGTAGTAGCAGGGGGATGCATGTTTAGTTGTGTTGTGGGCTAGGACCATCTCCTTTCTTTCAGGGAGGCTTTGCTGCTGCTGCAGTGTACTTACACAGAGAGTGCTTGGATGGCTTGCTGACAAAACAGCTCTTTGATAGAAGCTGAATTATTAGTGCTTGTCATGGCTAGGTCCTGGGATCCCAGCAATCATGTTGGTTCAAGTATCCCACAACAGGAATTGATAGGAACCCTCCTAAACTATAGTAGACTTGACTCAAGTTTGTCTCCTCTTAAACCCTAAAACACTTTGCCTGATGAGAACTATTGAGACAATAGTCTTGATACAAGCTGATGTGTAGCAATGGAATCATTTCCTCAACAGTATTCATTAAACCCATGGCATAACTTCCACATGGAGCATGTTCTACACAGGTTGAGATACTGTCTGGTCAAGGACCAAGAAGTCATGACATAATAGTCCCTGTGAATTGTGTTTATTAGGAATCTGATTTCATATTTTAAAGATCAAAATCCAGAATATACACATTTCAGTCATTTGGCTGGTTGACTGAGTAATTATGCTTGCATGTATGGCTAAAGAGGCTTAATGTAAATTTAATTCTGTGAAGAAAGACTTTCATGTCTTAAAATTGTTAAATGATTGCCAATTAACTGCGAATCAGGTCACAGTTCTTACCATTTTTCCTTGTTAATTTTGTTCTCAAAGATCATAGCATTTCAAGGGCTTTAAAATTTAACTTAAATGTATATAGATTGAAATGATTGTCTTCTGTGGCATCTCTTCACAACAGACTGTAAATACATTTTTAAAACTAATGCATGGGGATGTTTTCAGATTTGTCATCAAGGTGGAGTTTAAACTGGGCTGTGTTTGTGACCTTTAAAGGAGATTAGATAGCACAGTGATAGATGACTTGACTTGGATATGTTTTTAAGGTATGGGTGAACACCAATGGCCTCTGAACTCATAGCATCCTTGGAATAAATATCCTTGAGTCATTGTGATAGCTCAGTGAACACCTTTGTCCAGTATCCAGCAGTATTTAAAATCTTAAAATGATTGAATGTGCTTAAATACAGGAAATATGACCTGACAAATCATGTGCACAGATGAGAATGCTTGCTGTATCATTTGCCTGCGGTCAGGCATCTGCGAAGGGATTGACATATTTGTCTCATTCAGGCATTTGGGGAATTCTTCCAGTCTTTATTATAGACAGAAAACTCTCAAGATTAGCACAAGGCTACCCCAAAAAGCTGTGAAGAAGAGCTTCTCAAAGTAGCCAGAGTTGGCTTCAGCTATTGAACGCAAGGACTGTGCTTCCCTCGAGGCCCAGTGGGGGAGACATTGTCATTCTACAAAACCTCGAGCTTCACTGCAAGCAGTGTGCCTGATATCAGTGGTACTGAGCTCCAGCTCACTAGATGATACTTAGTTTCTCCAGAAGAAGTACCAGCAGGAAGTGCAGAGAGCCATTTGCTTTCCTGACATTCTGCTGTTCTGAAGCCTGGACTCCAGATAGCTTCACCTCAAAGCCTCTAGTGTCCTCTCCCTAGAGATTCAAGACTGGGAAACTGATCTGAAATGGTGTTTGAGGACATGTGGAGATCAATCCTGTTCATCTTGAAGACCATGGTATTTCCTCTGTTGCTTGCTGCAGACCTTGCATTGAAGAATATCAGAGCTCTTATTGCAATCAAAGCACTCCTTGTGCAGCATACTTTCATGTCGAGGTGGGCTCATTTAGTAAATTAGGTATCTGCATTCACACTGATTTCATGCTGCCTTATGCATTGAAGGTCTGAGCACAGCAATTATCAAAATCTTCAGAAGCACTGTTGATGTTCTGGTCTTTCCCATCTCCTAGCATTGGTTGCTAGAGGTGAGAATTGGACAGTGATCCAGTTAATCTATTCCCTGTCCACCTTTAGTAAATTTTTGCAGATGGGCTTGTACTGTGGTCTGAAGGCCATTGTGCTTCTGGCTCTATTGGGCTAGTTGAGGGCCCCTATCAAGAGCAATTTGTCACCAGTTCCTTGTGTTTGTCTAGGCCTAGTTGGCTTAAGCACCTCAGCTAAACTCAGCTGCTTTGACAGAACACATCAGTCTTTCAATATAATAATCTGACCCTGAAACACATTTAAATTACTAGTTTTATTGTAAGTTTAACCCTTGAGACAGATGGTTGGAAACTTAAGTTTTAAGTAAATGTTTTTTAAAAATCTGATTTTAAACATCTTTTTTTGTCCACACTGAAATTTTGTGGAGTCTGAGTCAGGTGTAGAATCCAGGAGTCCTGAATCCTAGCCTGCATGCTCTAACCAAATAACCATCCTCCCTATCTACTTGCTTTCCAGCCAGGCTCCTTACACCCTTCTGTAGGCCCTCAACTAATTTTTCCTTGTCTGATTTTTCTCCACACCCCCCATAATGCTTTTTTTCATGCCACTCTGTACCAACACGGAGGCATTGCCGACCTGGTAACTACAGAAATGATCAAATCATTCCCTCAGACAGGTGTTATAGCTATGTCAGTCCCAGGATATTAGAGAGACAAGGTGGGTGAGGTAATATCTCTTGTTGGACCAATGTCTGTTGTGGGGAGGGGAAGAGAAGTTTTTGAGCCACCACAGAACTCTTCTTCAGGTCTCAATTAATGCAGCCCAATATGTCATTAGCCTTCTTGGTAACAAAGGCACACTGTTGACTCATATCTAGTTCTTGTCCACTGTAACCCCCAGGTCCTTTTCTGCAGAACTGCTGCTTAGCCACTCGGTTTCCAGCCTGTAGCAGTGCATGGGATTCTTCTGTCCTAAGTGCAGGACTCTGCACTTGTCCTTGTTAAACCTTATCAGATTTCTTTTGGCCCAATCCTCCAATTTGTCTAGGTCACTTTGTATCCTATCCCTACCTTCCAGCGTATTTACCACTCCCACCAGTTCAATGTCACCTGTGAATTTGCTGAGGGTGCAATCCACCCCAACCTCCAGATCATTAATGAAGATGTTGAACAAAACTGGCCCTAGGACTGATCCCTGGGGCACTCTGCTTGCTGCCAACTAGACATCAAGCTGTTGGTCACTACCCATTGAGCCCGATGATCTAGCCAGCTTTCTATCTACCTTATAGTCAATTGATCCAACCCATCCATCTTTAACTGGCTGGCAAGAATACTGTGGGAGACAATATCAAAAGCTTTGCTAAAGTCAAGGTATCTCATGTCCACCGCTTTCTCCACATCCACAGAGCCAGTTCTCTCATCCTAGAAGGCAGTCAGGTTGGTCAGGCATGCCCTTGGTGAATCCCTGCTGACTGTTCCTGATCACCTTCCTCTCCACCAAGTGCTTCAAAATGGATTCCTTGAGGCCCTGCTCCATGATTTTTCCAGGGACCAAGGTGAGGCTGACCGGTCTGTAGTTCCCCGGATCCTAGTCCTTCCCTTTTTTGAAGATGGGCACTATATTTGCCTTTTTCCAGTTGTCTGGGACCTCCCCCAATTGCCACAAGTTTTCAAAGATAATGGCCAACTCCCTCAGCCCCCTCTGATGCATTGCATCTGGCCCCAGAGACTTATGCATATCCAGCTTTTCTAAATGGTCTGGAACCTACTCTCTCACCACTGAGGGCTGCTCACATCCTCTCCATACTGTGCTGCGCAGTGCAGTAGTCTGAGAACTAACCTTGTCTGTGAAGATAGAGGCAAAAAAAGCATTGAGTACTTCAGCTGTTTCCACATCATCTGCCTCCCCCATTCAGTAAGGGGCCCATGTTTTCCCTGACCACCACCTTGTTGCTAACATATCAGTAGAAACCCTTCTTGTTACCCTTCACATCCCTTGCTAGCTGCAACTCCAGTTTGCTTCGGCCTTCCTGATTTCATCCCTGCATGCTTGAGCAATATTTTTATACTACTCCTTAGTCATCTGTCCAAGCTTCCACTTCTTGTAAGTTTTCTATTTGTGTTTAAGCTCACCGAAGATTTCTCTGTTAAGCCAAGCTGGTCACTTGCCATCTTTGCTATTCTTTCTGCACATTGGGATGGTTTGTTCCTGCTCTCTTAGTAAAGCTTCTTTAAAATACAGTCAGCTCTCCTGGACTCCTGTACCCCTCATATTTGCCTCCCATGGGATCCTGCCCATCAATTCTTTGTGGGAGTCACTCTACTTTTCTGAAGTCCAGGCTCCGTATTCTGCTGCTCTCCTTTCTTCCTTTTGTCAGGATCCAGAACTCTACCATCTCATGGTCACTGCTGCCTAGGTTGCCACCCATTTCTACTTTCCTTACCAATTCATCCCTGTTTGTGAGTAGCAGGTCAAGAGGAACACAGCACCTAGTTGGTTCCTTCAGCACTTGAGTAATCATACTGCTCTCTTACATACAGTGCAACTCCTCCACCTTTTCTCCCCTGCCTGTCCTTGAACAGTTTATACCCGTCCTTGACAATGCTCCAATCATGTGAGTTACCCCACCAAGTCTCTGTTATTCCAGTCACATCATAGTTCCTTGACTGTGCCAGGACTTCCAATTCTTCCTGCTTGTTTCCCAGGCTTCTTGCATTCACATACAGGTATCTCAGATAGCTAACCGATTGCCCTTCTTTCTCAATACGAATCAGGAGGCCTCCCCTGTTGCACCCTCCTTCTTGTGCTTCCTCCTGGTGTCCCACTTCAAGGTCATTCTTGGCAGTGTCATTGGTGCCCATGTGGAGGGGTAGCTGTGTGAGGGCTTGATGAGAACAATTATGACATTGATTTTTAATAGCTGAGGTTTAATCTTTTTTGTTTTGTTTGAATAAAAGTAATTGCTTTTTCCAGAAAATTGGCTGAACAAGACTAAATAATTAGCAAGCAAAGTTAAGGCGCAGTCATTTTTACATTTTTGTTAGAGATCAAAAGGTTTTTCTTTGGTTTGCATCTTATTGCAGTTAACTATTCTCTTTATAAAGAATAAATCATTCTGATTTTTAAGAAGCTATTAGTACCTATTACTCTTGGTGTTTTAAATGGGAAATTTAGAAACTTTCCAAAAACAAAAATAAACCACGGAGAGTCTTTGAAGCGTAAGTGGCACTACTTTGCAATAATTGTCCTGCAGTACCGTAGAATCCCGTTTATCCGACCCTTCCATTATCTGGCTCTCCGTATTAACTGAACTACCAGTGCACACAGGTCCAGAAGCGGATGATCACTCCCGTGGCCACTAGATGGTGCTGCAACTTGCACTTCCCCATTCTCCAGATTGTCTGAATTTTTGATTATCCGATCTGGACCCTGTCTCAATTAGACTGGGTCAGTGGGGTTCTACTGTACACTATTTTACAGATGAGTAACTTGTCTGCTGAATTCGTCTAGAATATGAATGAAGGCTTTCTTAAACCATGTGCTTAGCATTGGGTTTTTGGGACTTGAATTTTTAGAACTGATTTGTTGCCCATCTGAGTGGGCTGAATCCCATTTTTATCTGATGTGATGGTCTTCTTGCTACTTGTTAAAACTTCATAATATTTGAGTAAGATGGTGGATCTGTGTTCTGTCATTAAATGTATAATCCTACATGCTGCTTCCGTATGTAGGTACTGGCTATTCTGGTGAATATTTTTGGAGGCATTATGCGATGTGATGTTATTGCACAAGGTATCATTATGGCAGTAAAGGATTTGGACCTAACAATACCTATTGTTGTACGGTTACAAGGTGAGCACTCTTCAATATACTGTGTAAATCTAAGTCTTTGGATTTATGTATGTTAATAGTGCTCCTAGGTGCTAGAGTAATACTAATAATAGCGATCACTGTGTTTAGCAGTTCACTTAATGTGTAGCAAAATTGCTTATAAACAGAAGAATATTTTGTAAAGAGAAATATATATTAACCGTCTAAAACCCAATGTTTCTCTTGGTGACTATTAAATATTAGCTACTTACTGTACTGGGTTTTCTGTGATTTTGACATTTTGGAACAGCAAATCTAACTTGCTGCTACTGTAAATGCCTTCTAGTATATACTGTACTTATCTCAATTATGAGATGTCTTGGTAGATCTCTCTTGGAAAACTTGATCACCCCTGCTCTCCCTGTCTCTGATTGAAGCTGGTAGTTTGTAGGTCATTATCTCATTCAGTACTGAATTCTGTTATGTAAAGCTGCTATTTTTTTTTTTTAAAGGTACACGAGTTGACGATGCCAAAGCTTTAATAACAGCTAGTGGCCTCAAAATCCTTGCCTGTGATGACTTGGATGAAGCTGCTAAAATGGTGAGCAAGAAAGCTTTTTACATAACTCTTTGTAATAGATGCTATGCTCTAACAGGAAGTCTTAGTAAGGATTTATCTTCCCCCAGTCAACTTAAAACAGTAGTCTAAGATAAAATATTGGAAGCATTGAAGATGACTGACACTATAGATCCAAAGTATTTCCCAAAGCAGTGAGTTAACTGGTAAGGCAGTGACTTTGTAGGCAGAATCTGTTTTACACCAAACTAGGAACCTGCTCTGGTGCTAGAGAGGAATATTGGCCAGATTATTGCCTATTTTTATAAAAGAGCCAAGAGATCTTTAACTTTGTAGATGGGACCTCAAGTTAAAATCTCATCTGAAAAGGCTGCACTTCTAACAGCGCACAGCTCTTTGGTGGTATACTTTTAGATAATCACTTGTAGTAGTATAAGACCCAGGTAAATATTTGAACTCTTTAATAAGCAAGGGAGCTACCAGTGTATAATATGAACCATTTGTTGTGTTAGCTCCTGGGCTTGAATTCTCCAGAACTACCTGCATTCAGTGGAAGAACCTGTTCACCCTGATCCACAAAATTCTGAGTTTAAGGGCACAGTGGAAATCCTGTTAAGCTGGTCAAGCTTTTGGTTGATCACTAGAATACTTCTGCAGCAGGGAGTTTTGGTTTTAGACCTATTTGTATAAGACGCCCACCATCCAAAACTATTGGTACCATTTTATAAACAAAGAAATAAGTCTTTTAATATTAACATGACCCAAATTAATTTGTTTTGTTAATCTAAAGTTATATCCTACATACCAACAAGTAAATCACTTATAAAAGGTAGTAGTAGTTTAAAAATAACATACATTTCTCAAGAGAATATTTACTTGTGTTAAAAGAGCTCTCTGGTTGTTACTTGTGTTAAGAGCTCACTAGGATTGAGGCCTATTGTTCTGAGCACTGTATATATGTATATTAAAATATAAGGATTTGTCTACACTTGAAAATTAACAGGGATTAAAGTAGGCATTAATTTTTAAAGTGCAATGTGTGGGTATTCTCTTGTTTGGGAGTGGCTTGTTCCTGTTTACTTTAACCCACTTTCAACATGGCTTAAACTAAACAGGAACAAGGCACTCCTGTTCCAGAACAAGTGTCCACATATGCAACTTTCAGGTACAATGTTTTGTAGACAAGTCCTAACTTCCTGAAGAATTTTGTCTTAAAACATGATGCAGCAAGTAGGTGTAACAAACAAATGGAAGTGGGAAAATGAGGGTAAGAGTAATAGGATCATATGATTGGGTAGATTAGTTAAGCACAATTTGCTGGTTTTATAAAGCTATGAATAAACATCATAAACGTCTATTAGTAATCCATGCTGGCCTCTAAACTAGACAAATGTAGACTAGGAAAAAAGTGCATATTTTAACAGTGATGATAATTAACAATTGGAACAACTTAACAAGGTTTGTGATGGATTCTTCATCACAGGAAATTTCTTAAATCCAGAATCTTAGATCTTTTTCTAAAAGAGATGCTCTGGTTCCACCATAGGTATTAAACTTGAAACAGGAATTAAATATAGGAAAGTTGTGTGGCCTGTGGTATGCAGAAGGTCATACTGCATGATCACAGTGGTCTCTTCTGGCCTTTAAATTTAATAATCTATTTCTTCATATTGCAAGCTCTTTCTGATAGTCTATTTTAGAAAGTAATATCTCATTGAACTCCTAAAATTTAGTAATGTCATTTGTTACACTGTTAATATTTCTTTCTCTCTTTATAACTTTATTTCCTTTTTTCCCCCAGGTTGTGAAACTTTCAGAAATAGTGACCTTAGCAAAGCAAGCTCAGGTGGATGTTAAATTTCAGTTGCCAATCTGATCTGGGAAGTTTTGGAAGTGTCTAATATAGTCTCTTGAAGTACTGTGTTCTGTTGGTTTTTTCCTCTTTTGTGTGTGGAAGGTTTAATTGCTTGACAGGCGCACAAACTTTAAAGTACCTGGTCTTTAATGTTAATATTCAAAATGGTCAGAGTTCACATAAAAGTGCTGTTATTGCTGATACGTAGTCTTTTTTAGGTTGCAGTTCCCCCTCCTTCAGCTTCTGCTGCAGAATGTCACTTGCAATATTCTTGTTTATTATCGTCAAAAACAAAGTTATTTTGTTGGAAAATAGATTTTTCTGAATAAAATCTGAAGTTACTTTAATTGTATATTCATATTAGCTCCAGTAAATATAAACATGATGACTAGACTCTCTAGTGCTCATAAGATGGAGGAATGTATTGAAACGGTATTTTTTAGTGGAGACCTTTATGCTCTGCAGTATAATGAGTGGATTTGAGCATACCAATCATTATTTATAAAGTGTATTTGAATATACCCAGCAACATTCTAGAAGTGCTTTGCGGATCTCATCAGTTAAATATCAGGACAGCGTAACAACCACTACAAAATGTACTGTAGCCATTAAGTCTTCATGGTTTCTGGTGCTTATTAAAAAGCATCATTTAGCTTTGTATATGAACAATAAAGCATATTTCCTGAAGTGTGGCAGACATGACATACAGAGAATTAGAATGTCAATTGTAAATTAATAAAACCTCCCCAAGCGTTCAGTATTATGTTTTTCCTTTGTCCACTTTGATTAATCAGTCACATAGTTAAATGAGCCCATGAAGGAATTGATAGTGTTTAAGCCAAAAGGCAAAGTGGTTTTTAAGTAAATCTGTAAAAACAGCGTTTCTGTTCTGGCACTTCTTTGGTGAATTGCATTGCAGCATATAAACTTACAGTAACCTAGTATGTGATACAATGGTGCTTATATAGTGTCTTGTGTGTACTGTATTATACTAAAAGTGGACATACAGATCTTCCCAGTCTGGCTTCTCTGTAAGGAAAGGCACTATAATAGGAAGGCACTGGAAAGCATCTATATTATGAGAAATGCCACACAAACCAACCAATGGGATATCTTGTCCTGTTCCATTTTGTTTACCTTGCAGCATTTTTCAGTGTTAAGTGACCAAAAAAAAAAAAACCAACCAAAAAACTAAAGGAATTTGGGCAAATATAATAAAATTCCCTTACCTGTGCTGCTAACATACATTAAATTGATATTTTTTAAAAAAAAATCTATTTTATTTTTCACCACTTTTTGTTTTTCTTTTTTGTTTTAACTTGTCGTATCTGGGATAATGACAAGTCAAGTTAGTATCTAGGCATCTTCACTTGCTGGTTCTTTAGTATATTCACAGTGGTATTGGGTTGAATGTCTGTGGGGGAACTTTTTTATTAGTTTTTATTAGAGAGAGTCCAGAAGCCCCCATTGGGATTGTCCCTTTGTGCTAGTTGTTGCACAAATGCGCTTGTGCTACTGTCCACTTTATGGTGCATTATAAACACTGAAAAAATACCCTTAAAAAGTCAGTTAAGTTTGTGTTGTGTAGGATGGATGTTACATCATTAACCTTGCTGATGATATGTGTGTGTGCTTGGAGATGCTGGCAATGGATTTCACAAAGGGAGCTTTCTTAAACTCAGAGCTAAGAAATTGGGAGGGTGAGAAGGGGAAAGGAGTAATTGAAGTGTAGAAAAGTTTACAGAAAATTGCATGTTTGGAGGGAGGGCTGAGATTTGACATGTTAAATGAGCAGCTGAGGTTTAAGAATTCTGCAGTGATAACAAATGGGAAAAGTGGTTAAAATAGGTTTTTATAGGTTTGTGAATTAAAATGAGTGAAAGATTTGACATTAAACTTGAGTGAGTGTGGTTATAACTTGAAAAGTGATTAAAATACATTGGAGAGGTCTGTGATTGTCTCAATAGACTTCCATATCAAATGTCTTCAATTTACAAGTGTTTCTGTTAGCCTTGCGCATTCAGGTTTAGTTGGTGTGCTTTCTCTCAAAATTGCAATAATGAAGTTTCTTCCAGGCAAATTAGATCCTTGGTGTAACACCTGTGCCAACCCCATTGCCTTCAAAGGATTTACACAGGTAGCTAGTTTGACTTTATATTTCTGTTGATACACAGGAAGGAATAGAATCCTGCTCACTATTAGGTTGTAGAGCTAACAAAACTAAAAAGAAATAAAAATATTTGCTACTAAAATCAGATGCAACTAAATACCTGATAAATCTTTTCCATTTGTTTAAGGTGCCACTCGTTTACAGTAAGTTTTTTAGAGTAAAACTGCACTTTAAAATGAAAAGATAAAGTGAAGGGCAGAAATGCTTTGATCTAGTCAAAAGTGACACACTACAATTGGGAAACAATGCAAATGCTTTGGAATAAAACTGTCATGGATCTCATTAGTTTCAAGGTGAGTGAGGTAATATTTTTTTTATTGGGCCAACTTCTGTTGGTGAAAGAGACAAGCTTTTGAGTTTACACAGAATCTTCAGCTCGAAAGCTTCTCTCTCTCTCTGACTAACAAAAGTTGGTTCAATAAAAGATATTACCTCACCCATCTTGTCTCTTTAATATCCTGGGACCAACATGACTGCTTGAAATTGTTTTTTTTCCTGAATAAAGTGTTCTCTGCAAAACAAAATTCTGAAAAACTTGGTTTGGGTCAATTGAAATATTTCATTTTCATTTTGATGGTATAGATTTATTTAATTTTACTTTATAAATTGGTATAATAGAAAATAAAAATAAAACAAATATAAAATTACAATCTGTTGGTGCATTTTCCCCAATGTTAAATGTCTCTGGATGTGTCTATGAAAGCGAGAGAGAATAGACCTGTGTTCATATATATCAAGCATTTTTCATTAACAGATTGGTTTGAATATTTTTTCGTGTTCCATTTATGACCAATGAAAATTGATTGTTTGCATTACTAGGGAAGATTGCTGCAGTAGCAAGGATTGTGAGGTGAAGGGTAGTGAACACAAAGGGTTAATTTTCCTCACGACTTAGATGACAATGTATTAGGCTAGTGAATAGCTACGGAGGAAATTTCGTGTTAAGCATTCAGCATCTTTAGAGTCCCTGAATTTAATTCAGGAATCAAAATAATGGTTACAGTGAAGAAAAGCACAGCACCGAGAAAAGTCTGAAAGGTCACTGAGACTCAGAGAGGTATGACTCTACCATTGTGTGGATCAATGGATAATGGACAACTAGGTATCAAAATATTAAACCATCATGTGCCATAGTGCAAAATTGTTAAGAACAATCATGCACAAAAGGAAATTCTTTTATATTCCTGCCAGGACAAAAAAAACTTGCTTGAGAATTGACTTTTTAAATGTTTTACATTCATTGGAGCTCAGACCTGTTAGCCAGGAATTTTTGTTCTGCTTACTTTTGCGGTGTAGTTGGGATAAAAGTGCAATCTCCAGGTTCTAATTTTTCCCAATTCAATTGATGTTGCTTTTTAATTTTGGTGTTTGTTGATCAGATGTCTTTTTTGTATTAAGCAGAATACAACTAGTGCAGAGTTCCACAGTAATTGGAACCTCAAATTTGAAATCAGACAACTGGATTCCTTTAGACATTAGGGTGAAACATTTATCACCCTGCTTAGTAATTCTGAGTTTTGTTATAACACAAGCATGTGGATTTAAATACAAATATTAACTTTTAACTGAAAAAAGTTGGTTTGAAACAACATCAAAATGTTCCAACATTTTTTTATTTATTTCTAAGTGAAATTTTGTCAAAATCGACACATTCCTGATGAATAATTTGATTTTGACAAATTAACATTTCCTGATGGAAGAACATTCATCCGAAAACTTTCAACCAGCTCCATATATTTGGTTGCAAATATTATATGTAAAACACCTGAAATCTATAGAAATATTTTAGTGTAGAGAGTAAAATAATAAGTGTGAATTGACATGACTGGAACTAGAGCTGGGAGGCTCTAAGCCTGAAGTGGAGTCTTGACTTGTGATGAATCTGCGGGTTATCATACAGTGTGTTCTGTTTGACTTTGCAAACAATAACTAGTCTATAGGCGCTGCTTTAAGAGATTTAAAATATTTAGCAATTCAACCTCTGTTACTAGTGCTGGGAATCAGATTTTATATAAACTGTTGATTGTGGCAGTCAGCTTATTGCTATGGTTCTCTAAAACCCAGACCTGATTCAAATATAGCACTGCTGCAGGCAAAAGCTCTAGACTTCCTACCTCTGAAATGAAATGGAGAATTCAGAGACAGCACCTATAGAAACAGGTATCTCCAAATGGTAAAAGTGTGGGTTGGTTTGGAAAAGATTCAGATGCTGCTAGAAATCATGTCAAACCCACAGAGTGTGATCATCCAGTTATGATTTAACCTGATAAACTTCTGATCTGGTGTTTCATTGGTTGATGGTGGTGTCCCTTATTGTTGGGTGTGAAAGTACGTAGATGGTTTCCGGCCATGAGAGAAAATTCTGAATTAAATTCAGCTAAACTTTTAGTAGTTCTGTAATCTGAATTCTAAGCAACTATTGCTCCAAACCAGAAAAGCACTAAAGAGGATCTCATCATCAGTTCTATTGTCACCTTCCACACAGGAGTTCCAAACATCCCAGTGAGACAGTAAGTATTTTTCTAAGTTCTTTACAGTTCAGTTGTATGCCTCTCAGTAGCCTCACATTATGCAGAGCATTCTGCATTTCAGCTCTTTGTTTGAAGCTGTTCCACCATTTCAATAGCTGCTGCCTTCTGCAAATTCACATGAACAGGTAGGGGGAAAATGAGGAAGGTGCTAACTGAATGAACATTGAAGTTGGGAGTCCCTGATCTCCTCAGTGAAGCCCTTTTTGGTGGTAATGATACAAGAGATTTTTTTAAACCACTCTAGCCCACATAAGGAGATCAGCACCAGAGACAGCATTTAGTCACACAGCTGAAAAGTAGGCAGAGGGATAAAAACAGCAAAGATTTTCTGCTTTGATCAGAAAAAAGTGGTGACAGTATCATGATGTTTAGGCATGAATAGCATTATAGTTAGTTTTAAGTTTAAGGCTTCTGATAAGTAGTAATTAAAACTTATTCTAAATGATCATTAGTTAAAAATCCAGATTGGTGGCCAATGATGTCATCGGTTAGAGGGGGGAAAAAGAAACAAAATGGATGTGTTAAGAAAATGGCAGAAAAGTAGGATGGGGTGAAATAAAGATCACTCCGAATGCCTATAGGGAGGAATCATTTGGTGAAGGGGAAGGATCAGGAGGAGGTCCAAGTCCGAAATAAACAAGCAAAGCTAATTAGCATATTGGGTAGTTGGTTGGTCAAAAATGATCTTGCCCCTGAGTGGGGAGAAGCTGTTGATTGACACTAAGAAAGCAACCAATCAGAAAGGTCAGAAGAGGTCGAAAAATCATATACAAGTCAGAGAGCTGACAGGCTTGTGTGTGGGTAATCGTGATTGCTGGAAAAGACCTGGAGACACAGAAGAACTTTACTAGCAGCAGCAGCAACACCAGCAGCTTCAAAAGTGGTAGCAGTAATGATGGAACAGGACAAGCCTTTTGACAGATCAGAAGGACCAGAAAGATGATACAGAGAGATTAAATCAAGGAGACGTAAGTGTGATTTTTTTCCCTTAAGCTAAGGAATGCATATGTATGACTGTAAATAAAGCTGGATGCTTGTGCTTGGATGATCTGTAAGCCCAACCCATTCTATGACTACTTGGCCAACACTTATAGAGTATTAGTTTATAATAGTATTAGTAGTATTGTTAAGTATATTATTGTAACATGTTATTGTATACATATGTATAAGGGAACTGTATTCCATTTTAACAAGTTTGGCATTATGTTGTATTAAGGGTTTATACATATGTATGCAGGATTTTTTTGTGTTGCAACGTTGTATGTTTGTTATGCCATGCCACAATTAAGTATTCATAACACTGTAGCATGTGCTAAGGAAATATCATATTGTGTTGTGAATACTGTATTGCAATTTTAGAAATTTGTTATATGTAATAGTATACCGTATATAGTTTTATAGTGTTTTGTATTGTCTTAAGTGGCTTATTCCATATGTTTCATTGTATTGATTTTCAATTTAAAAACCAATTGTATTACAATTAGTATTAAATAAATGGACATTTTGTTTTCAGAGAATTTACTGTCAGAGTGTCAATCCTTTGAGCGGAGAGCTGTATCTCTGTTCTCTCATGGGTAAACTGAGGCAGGCAGGTCTAAGGAGTTTTTCAATAATTTAAATAGGAACCTCTGGAAATCCCTAGAGTGGACCACTTTAATTTACCCACTTATAGAAGTAAGACTGAGGAGCAATATTGTTAGTATACCCAAGGCAGCACAGGGCCTTGTGGGTTCTGAGTTTTAGGATAACAGTAACTCTTTACAAACTGTTGTTACTGAGATACCTTTTATACCATACTCAGATACTATGAAGGTGAGAGTGGCAGATGTACATAGATAGACAAACCGATAATGGTTAAGCAAATGATTAAATACAGAGGTAATGTTCAGTTATTGCACTGAGCAAAATATATGTTCTTTTCAATAGTAAATCTTTCTAGTTATATGTATATGTGTCAAAACAAACAAGAAACAAAACGACCACTGTGAAAATGGTAAATAACGAAGAGGGCAGGTCCCTGATACAAAGTAATTGGGATCACTTGATAAGCTGGGTGCAAGCAAATAATGTGCCTTTTTAATTCAACTAAAAGTAAAGTGTTGCACATTGGAATAAAGAACGTAGGCCATCTGTTCAGGATGGGGTACTCTATTTTGGGAAGCTGTGACTCTGAAAGACTTGGAGATCATGGTGGATAATTAGCTGAACATGAGCTCCCAGTGTGGTGCTATGGCCAAAAGGGCTACTTTGATCCTTGGATGTACAAACAGGAGACTGTCAAGCTGTAGCCTGGTTTACTCACTTACATTTCAGGTTTAGCTGAAGTTAATTTGTTCCTCATGTTGGGCTCTTTGTCTTACCTTCTATTACCCTTGGTTTGACCTTTAGTTTGGTGCTTGGCATGCACTTATGATTGGGTACTTTTGTTTGAAAATACTCTTTGGAAGTTGAAAAATTTGCCTAGTAACCTAAAGGGTGGAGAAACATCATGTGACCAAAGTGTGTAGTCTGCCTAGCAACAGGTTGTGTATATATAAGGACTTGGCATATGTTGTTCAGGGCTGTCCATCCTAGAGGCAGTCAGTGTCTGCTTTGCTGTTGCTTCAGATCAGGAAAAGACAACTATGTCCTTACCTGCTCCAGTAGATCTCTGATTCCTGTGAGCGCTTCTGTTGGTGTTCCTGTGTTCCAAGTTCATGGGTCCCAGGTGAAGAGGTCCAGTTCTGGTTCCTGGTTGCAGCTGCTGATCATCAGCTGGAAGAATTCCTTTTATGATTAAGGCGTAGTGGCCCTTATTGGGTTACTTGGATCTGGGCTTCCCACCCACATGGAGTTAACCTGAATATAAGGTGTAAACGTGTGGTATAAGTGTAGTGCCTTAATAGTCTAAAGAGTACTATTAATGTTTTGATACTATTCTGGTTAAGACATCATTTTACAACCCTGAAAGGCCACCAGTCTCCACCAGCAGCCCCCCGCCCCGACTGCAGCCAGAAAGGAGTTCAGTGAGCACTTCTTTGCTGATCTCCTGTCCCCCTGGCTGCAACATGGATACTGCACATATCCTGGAGCCCTGTGCGCTCCACCTAGGTCCCTGGGTAGTGGCTCCTTTCTGCAGCTAGTCGGATGGGAGATCAGTGGTCCCCTCCCTCTGGCTCCAGTAGGGACCCCAGCACCTAGGGACCCAGGCAGAGCACTTTGCTCTCTGCAGGAGACGGGAGGGAAGTGATGATCTCCTCTCCCTCTGGCTCCAGCAGGGACCCCAGCACCTAGGGACCCAGGAAGAGCGCTTTGCCATGCTTCCTCCTACAGCCAGGGGGAAGGGAGTGCTGATCTCCCATTCCCTTAACTGCAACAAGGGGCCTGCACCGGTCTTGTAGTCCCGTGGCAACATGCTCCACCTGGGTCCTTAAGCAGTGGCTCCATTCTGCCGTCAGTGGGAGGGGAGCAGCTGGCCTCTTTGAAGGACCCCGTAGGCCACGGGTTGGGAACCACTGGCATAGTATATACATGTGGATCTGGAATAATTGGAACCATGCAAATCTGTTAAATCCTGATCAAGGCAAATACCACTACATCTTACGGCCCAGTAATGCTAATCATTCAGTTTTGGTGTTTGTAGACTCCAAATGTGTTTGTGTGTGAAGTTGGTGCACAGAATCTATTGTAAATCATTTCTACAAAATATCCCAGAGCCCTCATGTGAATTTATGCTTGTGTTAGGAATACAGGGATGTGATGTAGATTTGAGAATAAATGAAACTGTACAAAATGTTGGGATACATTATGCATTATATGATTCTGTAAAATCGGTAGATCTGGGTGTGAATATTTCCCTTTTGAAACCGATGATGCAGCACTATGATCTTCAAAGTCACCTCGAACAGTTAAAAAAGGATGGCTTCGAAATACATCATTTTTTTTTTTTTTTTTTTTTAAACAAATTGAAAAGATTCTAAAGTGGGTCGATACCACTTTAATATCTGGCAATCGCTGAAAAATTTTACTGACTCCCACAGTCCTGCAAACAGGAGTTTAAGGCAATCCTGGAAGAGGGTAGGACAGTGGCCAGGGCCTCCTTACAGGCGGCTTCAGAGGCAGTGGACTCGGCGGCATGGGCAATGACCTCTGCGGTGTTAGTGAGGAGAGTGTCATGACTCCAGTCATCTGGTCTCTCGATGGAAGTCCAGCAGTCCATCCAGGATCTTCTGTTTGATGGCACTGCTCTATTCTCGGACCAGACAGACTCCAGGCTGCATGGGCTAAAGGACTCTAGAGCCATGCTATGCTCCTTTGGGCCTTTATACCCCCTCCTCATTGAGAAGACACTTTAGACCTTCGCAGCAACAATGCTTCGGGGGCCAGTCCAGAGGGGAGCCTTATAGGAAGAGAAATAAAGGCTACAAGTGTTGCTGGGGCAATTCATCAGCACCTGCCTCGAGGCCAGGGCCCAGCCATCATTCCTCGGGTGGAAAACAAAGCTTTTGAACATGTTCTTGGGGGCGACACAACAGTCAATACCTGAGATCCAGTTTCCCGACCGTTTTCCTCCTGCTTTGCCTCTTTTGCCAGCCTGGAGGGCCGTTACGTCAGACTGTTGAGTGTTAAACATGGTGGCAGCTGGTTACACCCTGCAGTTTGTTTCAATCCCACCCATCCCTCTTCAGGGACCCCTCTCATGAGCAACTCCTCGTTCAAGAGGTGCAAGCCCTCTTGGAAGTGGAGGCAGTGGAAGAGGGCCTTCAGGAACTGAGAGGCAAAGGTTTTACTCATGGTACTTTCTGATTCCAAAGGCAAAGGGAGGTCTGAGGCCCATACTGGACTTAAAGGGCCTTAAACAAATTTCTCAAAAAGCTTAAGTTTTGTATGGTCTTCCTAGCAGCCATCATCCCCTCACTAGAACCAGGCGACTGGTTCACGGCCCTTGATTTGAAGGACGCTTATTCTCATGTCGCTATTTTCCTGGGCCTGAAGTTCCTGCAGTTTACAGTGGGCATTTGACACTACAAGTTCTTCCATTCGGCATTTCCACTGCACCTCGCATATATACCAAATGTATGGCGGTAGTAGCAGTCCACCTCAGGCGCAGGGGAGTACAGGTGTTTCCTTACCTGGATGACTGGCTTGTCAGAGGTCACCCAAGGGAACAGGTCCGACTCGGCATCAGCATCATAAGAGACACATGTCGGTCGCTGGGCCTGCTGATAAACGAACAGAAGTTGATACTTACACCGGTCCAGAGAATAGAGTTTATAGGGGCAGTCCTAGACTCTATTCAAGCTAAAGCGCTACTGCCTAGGGCCAGGTTCCTAGCAATGATGGAGCTCATAGCCAGTCTAAGCCCACCCCCTGACCACGGCAAGGGTGTGCCTCAGCCTTCTGGGACATATGGCAGTTTGTATTTATGTGGTATGGTTCGCCAGACTTCGCCTTTGACCATTCCAATTGCAGCTAGCAACAGTTTACTCCCCATCCAGGCATTCTCTGGACAGGGTTTGCACGATCCCCCCGCCCCATCTATATTCACCTCTATCATGGTGGATCAACCCTCAACAGGTGCTAGGAGGGTGCACTTCGAAGCCCTGAGACCAATGCTGTCCTTGGTCTCAGGTGCCTTGGATGCGGGATGGGGTGCCCACCTCGGTGCCGTATGAACTCAGGGCCTTTGGTCCAGAGAGGAGCTAGCTGTTCATATAAATGTCAGAGAGCCCAGGGCTATCCGGCTAGCCTGCAAGGTGTTCCTTCTGTACCTGTCCAGCAAGGTAGTACAGGTCCTCACTGACAACACAGTGATGATGTACTATATCAACAAGCAAGGGGGAGCCAGATTCTGAGCTCTGTGCCAAGAAGCTTTATGTCTCTGGGACTTCTGTGTGGACCACAACATTCACCTCCAAGTAGTCCATCTGCCGGGGCTGAAGAACACCCTAACGGATCATTTGAGCAGATCCTTTTGCTTTCACCACGAGTGGTCACTACACCAGGAGGTGGCTGAACATGTCTTCCAAAGGTGGGGGTTCCAAGTGGACCTCTTTGTGACCAGGGAAAACAGTAAATGCATCCGCTACTGCTCTCTCCTGGGATCAGAGGACGGCTCCCTGACGGACGGTTTCTTCCTCTCATGGTCAGGAGGTCTCACGTATACATTTCCCCCGATACCTCTTGTACACAGAATTCTGGTGAAAGTCAAGAGAGACCAGGCACAGATCATCCTGATAGCCCAGCATGGCCTCACCAGCACTGGTTTGGGATGCTGTTGGAGCTCTTGGTAGCGAGACCTTGGTCTCTGCTGTTGCGCCTGGACCTCATCTCTTAAGACAGGGATCGGCTGCATCACCCGGATCTGGTCTCCCTGCATCTGACAACGTGGATGCTTCATGGCTGAACAGGGAAGAACATCACTGTTCGGTCCAGGTCCAGAGAATCCTATTGGAAAGTAGGAAGCCTTCCACCAGGGCCTCCTACTTAGTGAAATGGAGGCACTTCTCCAACTGGGGAACCCGTCAAAATATATCACCGACGAAGTCTTCTGTATAGGTGATCCTGGACTATCTGCTTCCTTTGAAACAGGAGGGCTTAGCCTTCTTGTCTGTCAAAATTCACCTAGCAGCGATATTGGCTTTTCACCCCGATACAGGGCAGATTGGAATTTTCTCATGAGATGGCAGCTAGATTCCTCAAAGGACTGGAAAGGCTCTTCCCTCCAATTAGAGAGACTTTTCCTCAGTGGGATCTGAGCCTTGTCCTATCCTAGCTCACTACTCCGCCTTTCAAACCGTTGGCCTCCTGCTCCCTCATGCACCTGTCCTGGAAGGTGGCCTTTCTAGTAGCAATCACTTCTGCCCGAAGAGTGTCTGAGATTAAGGCCCTGACCTTGGATCCTCCTTACAGTATTTTTCAAGGACAAGGTCCAGTTCTCTCTTCGAGAGTTGCTCATATGCATTCCATGTAGGTGAGTGCGCGCCCCCGTGCACGAGCCTGCGGAAACTTTTCTGCCCTAGCAATCCCAGCGGTCGGTCCCGGCGCCCCCTGGAGTGGCGCGCGCATAGCGCGGTATATAGGGCGCCACCGACCGCGCGGGCCCCCAGTTCCTTCTTTCCGCCCGTGACGGTCAGTGGAACGTCTGCCCCTTGCCTCTTCACGATTCGAGGTTGCTACTTGCTGTAGATAAGTTCTTTTGTTGTTTTCTTAGTTACTCTAGTTATTAGTAGATAGCAGTTAAGATAGTGTAAGTAGTTAGCCCTTAGGGGCTCCCTTAGGAGCCATGCCGGGCTCCACCGGATTTAAGTCATGTGCGGCCTGCGGCAAGGTGTTCTCCGTCAGCGACCCCCATGATCGCTGCCTTCGGTGCCTAGGGGAACAACACCGCAAGGACAAGTGCCGCATATGTAAGGCATTCAAACCCCGCACCCAAAAAGATAGAGACGCTCGCCTCCGGGCGATCTTGATGGAGACGGCACTTCGTCCTGACTCGGAGCCGTCCAGGTCACCTACGGCACCGAGCATCTCGTCGGTGCGCAGCGCACCATCGGCACCGACAGCAACACCATCGGTACCGCCCAAGACGGCACCGAAAAAGAAAAAACGGCCAGCGGCCGTATCTATGGACTCCCCCTGCGACCGGTACAGCAGGGGGTGATACAGGAGATGCCCCAGCCACGTGCCGTTGAAATAGTCCCGGCACCGGCATCTCCTCGTAGAGAGCCTCCCCCGACCCCGGGGGGTGGGGGAGCACCTCTACAAGGGCCGTCGACGCCGGAGGCGTTTACAGCGGCACGAGCCCTCATGGCCTTGCCTACGCCTCCGTCCCCCCCTCGGCCGAGGGCATCGGGGACAGCGTCTCGGGGTGAGCCCGCGCTGGGCTACTCCAGTGGGAGGTCGAGACGGGACTCGGTGTCTCCCCCCAGACGGTCGGGGAGAGGGAGAGCAACATCCTCCCCTCCCAGCTCCGACCGCGAGTCGTCGAGCTCCTCCAAGTCCCGGCACCGTGCGGATTCTGGAGGTTCCCGGGAGAGCTCCGTGTCTAGATTGAGGTCTCCGGAGCCTCAACACGGGTCAACCCTGCGGGGAAAGACCAGACCGAAAGACCCACGGCACCGCTCCAAGTCATCGTCGGGCTCACGGCACCACCCATCGCCGGTGCCGGCAAAAGATCGTCGGGAGCACAGTCCGGTGCAGGTCCCGGTGCCGGAGACACAAACTCGACACCGGTCCAGATCCCCGGCTGTGCGTAGAGGCAGCCGATCCCGCTCGGCCAGTGGGCAGCGGGGCAGCCAGGCTCGGTCACGGTCTCGCACTCCGAGCCCATCTCGCCTTTCGCGAAGGGCCCCGGCGTTCCAGAGCCCTCCGGTACCGAGAGCACGAGACCGGCACCGCCCTACCCGGTCTCGATCATCCAGTCCGGTGCAATCGGCGGCACCGAAGAAGACACCGGCACACCACCGACGCTCTCAGTCCCCGGTACCCAGGGACAGCACGCGGTACCGATACAGATCACGGTCGCCAACGCGTTCCCCGACGCGGCGTACGGTACCGAGGGAGGACACGGCACCGCGTCGGCGCTCTGAATCCCCGGCACCGAAAGACGGGCACTACCGCCGACGCTCCAGGTCTCCCACAGGCAGCCCGGTGCAGCACGATCGGCACCGAAGGGTCACTCAAGCCCGTTCTCGCAGCCCGCCACGAGCCCCGGCGCCGGGCCCCTCGGCACCGAAGGTCTCTCCGGTACCGCATGTCAGCCCGGAGAGACGATATTCGAGGAGTCCCAGGAGACATACAGGGAAACACCGCCGCAAGACGTGGAGGTTCTCATCTTCCTCCAGCGGCTCTCCATCACGCCGACACGGCAAGCGGCGTCACCGCTCCTCCTCATCGCGCAGCCCGTCTACAGCTAAAGGGCAGCGCAAAAGGAGCCGCAAATCCCTAAGCCCGGCTCCCGCAAGCATGGCGCCGTACCCGGCACCGGGCCCGGTACCGGCATGGGGACAAGGCCCATGGCAATGGCCTTTCTGGGGGCCCTGGCCGCCACAGACACTACAGGGGACGGGGTCTCTCCCCTCATCCTCAAAGCCCCAGCCTCCTCCTCCACCCAAGAGTGCATCACAGGAGGAGCGCCCACAAGGGGATGACCAGTCGTCGGAGTACGAGTCCGACCCTATGGAGGGCCCCTCCACGGGTCCCCTGTTGCAGTCCTCCTCCTCTTCTCCCCCGACACAACATCCAGGGACCGGAGGACCCCATTGCCTGATTTCAAGGCACATCAGGAGCTCCTGAAGAGGCTGGCAGAAAACTTAAAAATAGACCTTCGGGAGCTCTCTGAGGAGGAGGACCCCATATTTGGCTTCCCGGCCTCTGCAGGGCCTTGTAGAGTAGCACTCCCAGTGTATGATAGGGTGCTAAGGCTCGTTAGACCTATTTGGGAGACCCCTGCATCCATAGCTCCCACATCAAAAACGGCGGAGCGTAAATACTATGTCCCGCAGCAAGGGTTCGAGTACCGTTTAACCACCCAACCCCGGGCACCCTGGTAGTGGACGCAGTAAATCAGCGGGAACGGCAAGGTGCCCAGGCTAATACTCCCAAAAACAAGGAGTACAAAAAGCTAGACCTTTTTGGGAGGAAGGTATACTCGACCGCTGCCCTACAGCTCCATATAGCTAATCACCAGGCTCTCTTGGGGCGTTATAATCTTAATCTCTGGTCATCTCTCCAGAGATTTACATCGGCCCTACCCCAAGACCTAGCACTGGATTTCACCACGTTGCTCCAGGAAGGGTCAACAGTGGGGGGAGCTATGCTGCAGTCGGCCAGTGACGCTAGAGACGCAGCGGGCAGAGCCATGGCGTCTGGTATAGTTATGAGACGCTCGTCCTGGCTTCAATCCTCCGGCCTCTCAACAGAGGTACAGCAGGCCATCCAAGATCTGCCTTTCGACGGCTCAGGCCTGTTTTCGGACAAAACAGACAGCAAGCTGCATGCCTTGAAGGACTCGAGGGCCACTCTGAGGTCCTTGGGCCTGTATGTACGTCAGGCCACGAGACACCAGGGCAAACAACAGCCTCCGAGGCAGCAGCAGACAGCTCCAAGGTTGCCCCCCCGTCCACCACAACCCAGGAGAGCTCGGGACCGGTTTAGACAAACTAACCGCTGAGACCGCCCAGGCCCTGCCAAGGGCTCTCAGTCAGGGCCGCGTAAAAATAACAAGCGCCCTTTTTGATGGGACGCTCGAGAGCGGCACCTCTGCCATTCCCACGGCCCTCGTAGCCGACCAGGATCACACCCTGCCCTTCAGAGACAGGCTTCGGCCTTTCCTCCGAGAGTGGCGGGGCATAACCTCAGACCGCTGGGTGCTAAGTGTGGTGCGGAGAGGTTACGCCTTGCAGCTTTCGGCTTTCCCACCGGACTCCCCCCTACCCCGTCCCTCTTCAGGGACCCCTCTCACGAGCAACTCCTCCTGCAGGAGGTCCGCTCCCTGCTCCACCTAGGGGCAGTAGAGGAAGTCCCACCCACGGAAAGGGGCAGGGGGTTTTATTCCCGATACTTCCTTATTCCCAAGGCAAAGGGAGGCCTCCGGCCTATTCTGGATCTGCGCCGCCTCAACAAATTCATCAGGCGGCTCAAGTTCCACATGGTCTCCCTAGCCTCCATCATTCCCACCCTGGATCCTGGGGACTGGTATGCCGCTCTCGACTTAAAAGATGCATATTTTCATGTCTCTATCCTCCCTGGCCACAGACGTTTTCTACGATTCATGGTAGCTGGTGGCCACTACCAATTTGCAGCCCTCCCCTTTGGCCTTTCCTCAGCGCCCAGGGTCTTCACCAAGTGCATAGCGGTGGTAGCGGCCTACCTGCGGCGCAAAGGGGTTCAAATCTTCCCCTACCTAGACGATTGGTTACTTCGGGGGAGGTCCAGACTTCACGTAACAAACAGTTTAGCCCTAACGTGCGCGACATGCAACAGACTGGGGCTGCTCATAAAGGAGCAGAAATCCACGCTGACCCCAGTACGGCGCATAGAATTCATTGGGGCAACCCTAGATGCAGTACAGGCCAGGGCCTTCCTTCCACAGCCCCGGTTCCTAGCTATGACAACCATCATTTCCGAGCTACAGAGATTCCCCACGACAACAGCCAGGCGCTGCCTTCAGCTGTTGGGGCACATGGCGGCATGCACATACGTGGTGAGGCTGGCTCGTCTCAGACTCAGACCCCTGCAGGGGTGGTTAGCCTCAGTTTATGCCCCAGCCAGACATTCTCTGGGCAAGGTAGTCACGGTCCCACCCCAGGTACTAGCGTCCCTGAACTGGTGGACAGACCCAAGACAGGTAATGGAAGGAGTTCCATTTGCAGACATGGTTCCCTCTGTAACGCTGATCACAGATGCTTCCGACACCGGGTGGGGGGCCCACATGTCCCACGACCTGAGTACACAAGGTCGATGGTCAATACAAGACAGAATGCTCCACATAAACATTCGGGAGCTCCGAGCAGTACTTCTAGCCTGCAAGGTTTTTCTCCGCTTTCTCAAAGGGAGGGTGGTGCAAGTCCTTACAGACAACACCGCAACGATGTTCTACATCAACAGACAGGGGGGAGCACGCTCCTCGACCTTGTGCCACGAGGCGTTGCAACTATGGGACCTGGCGGTGAGATACGATTTCCATCTGGTTGCGTCTCACCTCCCAGGGGTGAGGAACGACGAGGCAGACCGCCTCAGCAGGTCGTTCTTACCCCGCCACGAATGGTCTCTTCATGGGGAGGTTACAGCGTTTCTCTTCCGCAAGTGGGGAGTTCCCCATCTGGACCTCTTTGCCACGCTACAGAACAGGAAATGCCCACTATTTTGCTCCCTGCGCGGGTGCGAACAGAACTCCATTTTGGACACGTTCCTGATAGACTGGTCGGGGCCACTTTTCTATGCGTTTCCCCCGATTCCACTGCTCCCCAAGGTGCTCTTGAAGGTCAAGAGGGACAGAGCGGATATCATCCTGGTCGCACCGGCATGGCCGAGGCAGCACTGGTACAGTATGCTGCTCGACCTCTCCATCGCCACACCGATCCCGCTCCCGAGACGCTACGATCTCCTCTCCCAGGAACAGGGTCGCCTGCTCCACCCAGACCTGGACTCCCTCCACCTGACGGCATGGAGGCTCCATGGCTAACGGAGGGAGAGAGGGCTTGTTCTGCACAAGTCCAAAGCGTCCTGCTGGGGAGCAGGAAACCTTCTACCCAGGTTGTATACCGGGCAAAGTGGAAACGCTTCACTTATTGGGCACAGTCACGTGGCATTTTGCCTCTGGACTCAACTGTCCAGGCCATCTTAGACTACCTCCTACACCTAAAAACGCAGGGCCTTGCCCTGGTCTCCCTAAGGGTGCATCTGGCGGCCATCTCGGCCTTCCATTGCCCAGTGGAGGGGAGGTCTATATTTTCTCACCCAATGTCCATCAGGTTTCTCAAAGGAATAGAGAGGTTGTTCCCACAAGTCCGTGAACCTCTGCCTCTCTGGGACTTAAATCTAGTCCTCACTATTCTCACAGGTCCCCCCTTTGAGCCTATGGCTACATGCCCACTTCTGGTCTTGTCATGGAAGGTAGCCTTCCTGGTAGCCATTACATCGGCTAGGAGGGTCTCCGAGCTAAGAGCCCTAACCTCAGACCCTCCTTACACGGTGTTTTATAAAGATAAAGTGCGACTGAGACCTTACCCGGCCTTCTTGCCTAAGGTGGTGTCCCAGTTTCATTATAACCAGGATATCTTCCTCCCCGTGTTTTTTCCCAAACCACACGGATCGGAGGAGGAGCGGAGATGGCACTCACTAGACGTCAGGCGAGCCTTAGCTTTCTACATAGACCGGACCAGACCGTTCCGGAAGTCCACGCAACTCTTCGTCGCAGTGGCGGACCGCATGAAAGGCTCACCTGTCTCCACCCAGTGCATCTCCTCCTGGATCACCACTTGCATCCGCACCTGCTATGAGAGGGCGAAGGTACCACTCCCGGGACCGATTACGGCGCACTCAACCAGAGCCCAAGCCACCTCGGCGGCTTTTCTGGAACGAGTGCCCCTGCAGGGTATCTGCAGAGCTGCAACCTGGTCATCGGTCCATACCTTCACCTCCCATTATGCCATCGTGCAACAAGCAAGAGAAGACGCAGCAGTTGGCAGAGCCGTGCTGAGAAGGGCTTCGCGCCACTGACTCCTTCCCACCACCAAAGGTATGGCTATATAATCACCTACATGGAATGCATATGAAGAACTCTCGAAGAGAGAAAACAGGGTTACTTACCAGTAACTGTTGTTCTTCGAGATGTGTTGCTCATATCCATTCCAAACCCACCCTCCGTCCCCGCTGTCGGAGTCGGCAGAAAGAAGGGACTGGGGACCCGCGCGGTCGGTGGCGCCCTATATACCGCGCTGTGCGCGCGCCACTCCAGGGGACGCCGGGACTGACCGCTGGGGTTGCTAGGGCAGAAAAGTTTCCGCAGGCTTGTGCACGGGGCGCGCACTCACCTACATGGAATGGATATGAGCAACACATCTCGAAGAACAACAGTTACTGGTAAGTAACCCTGTTTTTCATCCTCATCCTGCATTCCTACTGAAGGTCATTTCTCATTTTCATGTTAATCAGGATATCTTCCTGCTGGTATTCTGCCCAAAGCATCACAGCTCTAATGAGGAGAGACACCTTCACTCTCTCGATGTAGGAAGGGCCCTAGTCTTCTACATCAATAGAACCAGAGCATTTTGCCGCTACAAAGAGTTGTGTGTAGCGGTTGCTGACAGGATGAAGGGCAAGCCAGTCTCCTCGCAGCGAACATCATCCTGGATTACAGCCTGCATTTGAGCCTCTTATGAGCAAGGTGGAGTCACACCTCAGCTCATTCCACAAGGGCCCAGGCATCTTCAGCGGCCTTCCTGTCGCATGTGCCTATTCAAGATATACGTAGATCTGCTACATGGTCGTCCATACATACCTTTACATCCCACTATGCCATCACGCAGCAAGCTTGGGATTATGTGGGATTCGGCAGAGCAGTACTGCAATCTTCAAGGCCATGAAATCCTACCCACCTCCAAAGGCACAGCTGGTCAGTCACCTAAATCAGAATGGACATGAGTAAGTACTCAAAGAAGAAATAATTGTTACTTACCTCGTAACTGTTGTTCTTCGAGTCGTGATTCTCATGTCCATTCCACAATCCACCCTCCATCCTACCTGTCAGAGTTTTGACAAGAAGGAACGGGGGGGATGGGGGGAGCGGGGCTGGCAGCGCCATATATATGAGCGCATATGCGCACTGCTGCAGAAGGCATTAGAGTCAGCCCTACGGATACTACTAGGGGAAAAATTTCCGGCACCGGTGCATGTGGCATGCGCACACACACCTAAATCAGAATGGACATGAGCAACAAATCTTGAAGAACAACAGTTATGAGATAAGTAACGGTTCCATGATGTGATCTACTTCTATGGTCTTTGTTTCATGAAGGTGGTTTTGAGTGTATTAAGGTGCATATCCTGGACTTTCTTCTTTTCTTTCCACCTTGCATTTTGCTGTGATGTTTTGGAGCACCCTTCCCAGATCCAAAGAACACCACTGCATGGCTTGAAAGCTTGTCTCTCTCACCAATAGAAGTTGGTTCAATAAAAGATATTACCTCACGCACCTTGTCTCTCTAGTATCTGGGACTGACACAGCTACAACTACACTGCATACACTACACACTTTTTGTTGGAAAATCTAATGTCCTGTTGCTATGTGATCAAAGCTGCTGTCCCTGCTTACATACAGGGTGTAGTAACGAGTGTGACCCGTCCTGTGCCCAGGGTAGCCACCTGAAAATGCCAAGGTCAGGGCAGGCTGCAAACGGAAAGCAGATTCTCCCAGCACTGGTGGGTGGCACTGAAGCCAGACTTCCCAACCAGCCACAAACTGTGCTTCTGAATCCCCACAGAAGCCAGTATACAAATGCACACAGCCCCCTTTACTGCATTTCAACTCCTGGATTCCAAAATCAGCACTAGGTCCAGTGAAGAGACCAGTTATTTAAACTATGCTCTTTACTAAAAAAGGTTCCCTCTGACCCCTAGGGGTCAGCCACAGTACCAGTTCAATATAAGTTTGAATCTTACCTAAAATACCACGCTGCCAGCCAATCCTTTAGTAACTAAAACTAAAGGTTTATTGTGTAAAGAAAGAAATAAACCATAAGAGAAATGTTAAAGGGTCAAAGCAAATCAGATACATACAAATGATTGAAAGTTCATATACATCAGGTTTCTAGAAGAAATGTGGAGCTGAAGGCTTGTATAGTCCCCTCTGGTATACATCCAGTACCTGGATGGGTCTCAGTCCTTTGTTACACAGCTTCAGTTGCAGATGACTTGATCCAGAGGTAAGTAGGTGACTGAAGCTCAGGATAGTAGATAAAATGGTTTCTGTGGTTTGATCTTATACCCTCTGTCTCTGGCCATACTGCCTGTGGAAACTTATAGGAACTAAAATGGAGTCCAGAGTCACATGGGCCAATCCTGGTATCTCTTCAGGTATGCCTTTAGTTTCTTCCTGGGCCCCTTGCAGCAGTGACTGTCTTAATGGGCCATTAAGCAGGCTGTTGTCCTGCCGCCATCCTATCTGGGGTGTTGCCCAGGCAGCGCAATTTGAAATACAGATATCTCAAATATATCTATAACTTCCATTTCACATATTACACATGAACATAAGTATTATCATCTGACTTAGCATATTATAACCTTTCTAACAGTATCTGACATGGCATATCTCACATGAATTATTATGATTTTGACACACTGATGTCAAACAATATAACACATGCTCTCCCCCCCCATCTACCCAGCATGACACCCCAATGCGAGACTGGTGTAGAAAGGAGTAATCAGAGCTCCTGAATACACCTCAAGGGCCCCCCTCATTCAGACAGCGTGACAATGAGCAAAGGACAGAATTGTACAGTTTCTGGAAAAAGCCCCTAGTGATTAGAAAACAGGCTAAAGGATTTCAGTAGAGAAGAATTGTTGGCGAATTCCAACATGAAATATGTGACCTAGTCACATTTTTTAAAAAGGCATGGCTTTGAATTGAACTGCATGAGAACTTTTAAAAGGACCTGGATGTAACTGTAGTTTTTAAAAATATTTGAACAAAATGAAGGATTTGACATGACCAAAAGCTGCCAGAGCCCCAGAACAATAGGTTTTAAATGTCAGACTGACATTGTGCAGTTGCAGTGTAAAACTCCACTTAGCACACTTTGCTCATGCATTTCAACACTTTTCAAAGACCACATGGGGAAAAGGTATGGTACAAAGAGAGAGTACATGGGGGATAAATCTGAGCTACAAGATAACCACTGCCTTTCAAATCTACATAGCACTGTGGATAAATCTTCAGAGGGGAGTCAGTTGAAGTACATAACATGTTAGAAGGGCATATGTCATACCAACCACAGTATTTTCCAGCCTAACTAAGACTATTGGCTTGGGGGCTGGGGAGGGCAGGGGCAATGGAAATTTATGAAACTAATTCAGAACTGGTATTTTTAAGGGTATATTTGCCCTGTGTGCGCACACATATATATTCAACAAGGCCAGTCAACCAAGGATTTGGAGGTTGTTAGTACAAGGGTCATCCCAGATTCAGTTAGTCGGCACTGGAAACTACTCTCTCTCTATTACATTAATATATCATATTGTACATACATGTGGAGGAGGGGTGTCTTTAGATTTCAGCGGGTGCAGACCCTTAAATTGTAAACTGGGGTAGGGATCCTCTTTGGCACAGTTTATTAATTGCACAGTGCTGTGTACACTTGTGCTGCTATATAACTTAATTATTGGAGAAGAAAGTTAGAATAGTATGAAACATTATGATCCAAATCTCTATCTGCCTTTTTCCCCCACTTTGCCCTTATTTCATGTGGATTTGTTACTCACCACTGCTACCAGCCCAGTGCACACTTAGGAAAATCCTAGATCTCATCACACCTTTGTTCTGATCTTTTTCCCAGTAGACTTGTCTAGGATGGAATGTCAGCTCTTTTAAGTCATCATAGTGTCAGAGGTTTCTGCTTGAGCATTGTAATGGACCACTGATAGTAATAAAAATGAGAACAGCCACTATCTCTGCTTCTGAGGGATTGAGAGCTGGAGATTGGCTGCTCATAGCTGACAAACTACCATTCACAGTCATTGGAAGGCAACTATTTTTTAATGCGAGTTATTGCTGGTGTAGGCTTGCCAGAGCCTGTTGTGAGCACTGCTATACAATCCCAATCAGACATGACTAATCTTGGAGTATCACAAAACACTTCTTAGGAGTGAATGTTCTACTTTTGGTGTGCATTAGATGGCATTAATTTACCTGAGGAGAAAACTCTTATCCACATATGAGATCTTCTCTCACACATTTCAAATTAAATACAGTGAATGCTTTCAAGATCAACATGCACCTCTGAGGTGCATTTTCTTTTATCTACGAGAGATGAAGTATATTGTACAGAAGTTTATTTAAATGTACCATGGATTGAGTGTGGTCTGGTGAATAGAGTACAGGAGCAGGAGACAAAAGACCCAGATTTTGATCCCAACTTTCACTTTTACTGTGTGAGCTTGGTCAGTTTACTTAATATCACTGTAATAGTTTCCCCACCTGTAAGAGGGGGATAAATATTGCTGCTTTTTCAAGTGATGGTCCCTAAATGTATTCCAAATGTGGATGCGCATCCGTGCCGTACTCGATGTGAAGTTATAAGAGGCTGTGTTTGGTAACACACCCCTCAGTTCCCTGTTACTGCATAATCAGAGTCGGAATCCTCTCTTTGTATTCATAGTCTCTATGAGAATGACAGTCCATTATAGATAGATCTGTTTCTTCTTTAAATAAGTTAGTGTATATAGTAGCACTATACGGGACCTCCCCCGACCCACAATTATGCCCCACGTTCTAGGGTTCAAGAAATGTCTTGTGCCCTTGCTCATTCTCTGTGAGTGACAAGCACATGTGTTGTCTCGACTGCCTGGGGGAGATGCGCTATGTCTCTCACGGTGCTATCTGCCAGTCCTTCCTGTCCGGGATCTGTAACGCTTGACTTCTGTGCCTCTGCAAGTTCCTCGTGGCAGAGGCACTCTGGCCTTATGTGGAGTCCAACTCCAGACCGTTGGTGCCAAAGGTGCACTGTGCCTCACGGCAGCGAGCACTCTGTCCTCGGCTTCATGCCGGGATCAATGGCCACTGCCAAGGTGGGAGAAGGCTCCTAAGGACAGCTGCAAGCGCTCTCACAAGCACCTCAGCAGGTCCCTGTTGCAGACTGCTGCAATGCATTGCATTCTCTCCCTGAGCCGGGCTCGTCAGGTGAGATGTCGCACAACGCCCCGCAGGGCCATCCCCTAAGGCAGGGGACGAGGTGAAGAGGACAAGGCCAGTGCGCGCTCCTCAGCTGCGGCAGGATTTTCTGGGCTCCACTCTGCGTACTTCTCCTCGCTTTGGCAGACAATGGGATGTACCCTATAGACACCGGGCTGGACAAATCCACTGGTCTCCACCCCCCATCTTGAGCTGCTGTACCCACCTTTGCCACTTCTTTTAACCACATAGCCACCTACACTGGTGGATGAGCCGCTCCTCCTCTGCCACAACCGATCTCCACCAGTTGTGGTATCGCCCACATCGATGCCTCCGCCACTTCCAGAGGCTTCTTTAGACTTGGAGGGCTTCTCGGTGGAAGAGCCGTCCTTCTCCCCAGTCTCCTGGCATAGTGCAGACTCCTGGGCGTGCCCGCCTTTCCCGATCCACTATGCTCCAGTCCTGCTTGGGTGGTACCCATATCCATGGGGACCACAGTACCATCAGGACCCAGTCTCAGGGCACTACTGGCCCACGTGGGACCCTTATTGCTGACCGTACCCACCGTTGGTGGCCTCAGCCAACCCCAGCCCCTCTTCTGGAACTGGTCACCTGGGACCTGGAGGAGAATCTGGCGCTCAACCAGGCACCGCCAGTATCACCAGTCCTGATGGCAGCTGCCTCCTCTCCAGATGAAGCCCTGATCCTGCTGACTCTCTCACCTCCTGATGACCACCACCAGTACCAGAAGCTGCTACAGAGAGTGGCCCTTGGCTTGGACATTCCCCTTGAGGCAGTTCAGGACCAACCAGACTGGTGCTAGACATTCTCCAGTCCCGGGGACCGATGTATATAGCTCTGCCAGTTCACGACACCATTCTGCAACCTGCATGAGCAGTGCGGCACACTCTGGCGTCCTCCACCCCTATGCCCAAGAGGGTGGAATTGAGGTACTTCAGCCTGGTTAAGGGGGCTGGCTTTCTGTTCTCCCAACACACCCTCCCCCCTTCCCCCCGAGCCTCGCTGGTCATGCATACAGCCATAGAACAGGCATGCCAGCACTCTTCCACTTCCACCCCCCTGGGTAAGGTGGTGAAATGCCTGGACCGCATGGGCCCCAACCTCTGTTCCTCTATGGCCCTTCAATTCTTTATTTCCAGTTATCAAGCTCTGCTGGCAAAATATGCTTTTAATAATTATACCAAGTTGGTAGCATTATTCGAGGATGTCATGCAGGGCAAGTGCCAGTGATCCCAGGCCCTGCTCGACAAGGGCCATCTGACAGGCAAAGTCAGCTCCAGGCCATCATAGATGTGGCGGACACATCCTTTTTCTCTCTGGCCATGGGGGTGGGGAGGGGGAGTAGTGATGAGCTGTGACTCATGGCTCCAGTTGTCTGATTTTCCCAGGGAGATCCAATCCACCATCCAGGACCTCCCCTTCGATGAGGACAAGCTGTTCTCTGCGAAAATGGAGGAGGATTTGCATTCACTGAAGGACTCACTGGGAACCCTCTTATCTCTCATAACCGCCACCCATAACCTAAGCTGCAGTTCTGGCCAGAGCCGTACCCACATTGGTGAGTAGCTACTCCATTAGAAGTCTGAATGATCACTTGTGTCAGTAACAGCTCACCTTTGGGAGTCAGGAATTCACAATCTGTTCCTCAATTAACGTTTGTAAAATACTTTGACATCTGCAGATGGCAGGTGGAAGGGCTAAGTATTTTATTGTATTATACAATAGAAAATTAAAAAGTAAATAGAAGACTCTTCATGCAGGAGGTTCAAACCCTTTTACATGTGGGTGCAGTGGAAGAGGTCCCTTGGGATCTGAGGCTTCTATTCCTGTTATTTTCTGATTCTGAAGACAAAGGGAGGGTTAAGACCCATCTTGGACCTGTGGGACCTCAACAGATATCTCAAGAAGTTGAAAGTTTTGCACGGTTTCTTTGGTGGCTATCATTCCTTCTCTGGATCTGGGTGACCTGATACTCGGCCCTTGACCTAAAGGATGCCTATTTCCATGTTTCCATTTTCCTGGGCCACAGAAGATTCCTGTTATTCACGGTGGGCAGCCAGCACTTCCAGTTCATGGTGCTGCCCTTTGGCCTGTTCACGGTGCCACACGTGTTTCCCAACTGCATGGTTGTGGGGGCGGCCCATTTCAGATGTAGAGACGTTCAGGTCTTTCCTTACCTGATGACTGGCTCATCCAGGGTCAGTTGAGAAGGCAAATCCAGCATGACATCAGGGTCGTATGAAGCACCTGTTGAGCGCTGGGCCTGTTAATAAACGAACACAAGTCAACACTCGTATTTGTTCAGAGGATACAGTTTATTGGGGCAGTCCTAGACTCTACGCAAGTCAGAGCACTCTTACCAGAGGCCAGATTTCTGGCAATTTCAGACCTTATAGCCTGGCTGTCAACCTACCCCCTCACCACACCGAGAGTGGGCCTTGGCCACATGGCAGCCTGTACTTACATGGTCCAGCATGCCAGACTACATCTCAGACCATTGCAAATGTGGTTGGTGACAGTATACTCCCCATCCAGGCACCATCTAGACAGGATACTCACGGTTCCCCCACAAATACTTCTGTCCCTGTAATGGTGGATGAATCTGCATCATGTGATGGCGGGGGTGCCAGTTGTGGCCCCATGACTAATGCTGCAATTGGTCTCAGATGCCTCGGAGCTAGGGTGGGGAGCCCACCTGGGAGTGCTTCCGACTCAAGGTCTTTGGTCCAGAGATGAACGGTCTCTTCACCTCAACATAAAAGAGCTCAGAGCAGTCTGGCTAGCATGTGAGGTGCTCTTGCCCTGCCTCTCCAACAATGTCATGCAGGTCCTCACGGACAACACAGCGACGATATACTGTATCAACAGGCGGGGGGCCGGCAGCACCCTTTATATTGCTGCTGTAGAGGGCACTTATTGCCAGAACTCCGACTAAGAGGATGGAGAGTGGATTGTGGAATGGACATGAGCAACATATCTCGAAGAACAACAGTTATGAGGTAAGTCGTCGTTCTTTCTTCTTCAAGTGCTTGCTCATGTCCATTCTGAATTAGGTGACTTACCAGCAGTATCCCCAGAGGCGGGCACGAGTTCATGAACGTGACAATTGTAAGCACCACTCTGCCAAACCCAGCATTGTCTCGAGCTTGCTGCATGATGGCACAGTGAGACACAAAGGTACGGACTGAAGACTATGTAGCGGCCCTGCAGATATCCTGTATTGGTACCTGAGCCAGGAAGGCTGCAGAAGACACTTGAGCTCTTGTGTAGTGGGCTGATAGGCCCCCCGTCCTTCTCCAGTCCTCTGGGACCTCACCCATCCTCCATAGGTTCTTGAAGATAATTGTTCTGTGACTGCTTTAGCTAGTTCCTGAAGTACCCTGGATGGATTTCATAAAGCCCTGCTGACTTGAATACATCTAACTTATCTAAATTTTCTTTAATCTGTTTTCCCTATTTTAGCTGGTGTTCCTCTCCTTTGTTAATATTGATTGTGTTGAATATCTGGTCACCAATAACCATTTTAGTGAATACTGAAGCAAAATAGGCATTAAATACCTCAATCTTCTTGATATCATGAGTTATTAGTTCTCCTTTGCCACTAAGTAGAGGACCTATACTTTCCTTCATCTTTCTCTTGCTCCTAATGTATTTAAAGAACCTTTTATTGTTTTTTTTTTACTTCCCTTGTGTTTTACACACCCTTGGTGTAACTCATTTTTGCCTTAGCCTTTCTGATTTTGTCCCTACATGCTTGTCATTCTTTTATATTCTGCCATAGCAATTCATCTACGTTTCCAATTTTTGTAGGATTCCTTTTTCAGGACATTAAGGAGCTCTTGATGGAGCCATATTAGCCTCTTACTATTCTTCCTATCTTTCCTTTTCATTGGGATAGTTTGCAGGGTCATTTCTGCCAACAGAAGTGAGCATGGGGTTTGTGATGCTACAGGGGAAGCTGTAGTTAAAGGATTGCTGTGTTCATCAGCTCTCAGGGATGGGATGATGGGCCACTGAAATGAGTCTCCTGCGAGTTCTGGACCTGCCTCCATGGGCGGTGACTTAATATGTGCTAATGTATGCTAGAAACTAAGTATAGACATTACCCTGAGTGCAGTCTGGATTGTTGAACAGCTGTGCCCCTTCAGTTCTCCAACCTGGAGTGTCTTTCACACTGCTTTGCTGTGAGAACAACTACTCCTGTCCAGTTCTCACACAGCCTCTAGCATGCACAATCACTCCCAGCTGAATTACATGAATGCTCTAGCCAGTCACTCATGAATTATTTACAGAGCGACACCAGCAAATTCTCACCCCAGACCTTCCCCCAGGAATGTGCATCTTGTACTGCCCAGCACCTTCCTGGATAATACAAGCTTATAGAAAGTCCATCATTTCATCAGTGGAAAATGATATGCACAAACCCTGTTCTCTCAAGTGGAGGTTCCCAAACACTTCAATCTAAACACACTGGTTTAGATAAAACAATAAAGCAAGTTTATTAACTACAAAATGCTAGATTTTAAATGATTACAAGTAATGAGGCATACAAGTCAGAACTGTTTAACAAGAAAATAAAAAGATAAAACATAAATTAATAACTAATTTAGCAAGCTAAATAGATTCAAAGCAAAAAATTTTCTCACCACATGCTCTTTACGATCTTTATTGGCTGGAAGCCTCCAGGTCAGGACCTCTTCCACAGTTCAATATTTTTTCAGGCGCTGCTGCTGCCGTGAGCAGAGAGAAGTGGAAGAGAGAGAGAGGATTTGTTTTCTATTCTTATATGTTTCTCTCCTCTTTTTGAGAATTGTTTCCAGCTGGGGTTCAGATGAAAGGAGGTCTTTGGGATGAAATCCCCAGCTGTGTTTGTCAATATGTAAATTTCTCGCTTAAAATCTTCTTCCTGCTAAAAAATGGCTGCTTAACTAGGTGATACTCTCCTTTCAGGGCAATGTCACACTAGCTGTCAGCCTAGCAGTTTGCTGTACTGAAACAATGAAAAAAGGTTTTGGTAATATGTAAAATCTCCAGGTAATGTCACCATAATGCTCCATAACAAAGCTTAGACCTTCACTAGTTGTGAATCTCATGGTACTTCAGACTGTAATCTGTGTTTATGTCCATAGTTGTTGGTTTGTCTTTCATTTCTGAGGAACTGGTTTGTGCCTACTTTTCTAAACTTGGAGCATGTTACATCAATGTTACATGGTAGAATCTTATAACTTTACATACAATGTCGATACACATATTTTACCAGGACAGTAGTGTTCAGCATATTGAGTTTTGAAATGATACAAGGCATACTTGGTACAAAATTTAGCATAGTCTTGTAAAAGGGTGAACGTAAGAGTATATATAGCCTGTCACATAGACTGTTTAGGATACCTTTGGAAACCCTAAACAAAGAGTCAGTGACTCATTATTAACACTCAGGCATAGTCACTTCACTTGGGGTGGTGGGACAAGAGTGTTCCTGTAAGTCTTGGTGTGTTCATAACTGCCATCAATTTTTACTTATACTTATCTGTTGTTGTTCGGTGCCACCCACACACTGATAGCGGATTTGCTCATTATGGATGCTAAGCCAGTTGTTTTGAAAGATGCACATTTTAGGTGGCCCAGATTTTCCCAAAATGAGAATTTCTCATTTGATATTTCTGATGGTCTTAAAAAACAAGCCCTATATCTTGGTCTTCCTGATGATTATGATTGTGAGTGTTATTAAAGTACTGATAATGCAGCTCACATCAGTTATTTCAAGTTTCTTGAAATACACAGACCTGGAAGCCTGCCTACCAATCAACTAAAATAGCAAATGGGTAGAACTCTCTACATCAGCTCACAATAAAAGATCTGATTTAGCTGAACATGGCATGCAGATTGGAACATTACATTGGTCTAATTTGTTGGGATGTTACTTTTAGTGCGGCTATAATGAGACAATTTTTTTGGCCTGATCCAAAGCTTGCTGAACTCAAGGCAGGTCTTTTCACTGACTTCATTGGATTTTGGATGAGGTCCTTACCTAGCACTATTATTATTATTATTTAATTATTTTTAGAGCCATTCCACTTAAGGCTCTACCCAGATATTACTTACATCATAAATAGCAGGAAAACACTACTTTCTGCCTTAAATACTGTAATCCCCCCCCCTTGCTGGACTCTCTGATTCCATATCTCTCCCAACCAGCTAATCCAAAACACAACTGCTGTAGTTATCTTTGATGGCTATTGTCCAGTACACTTTACTCACCTCTCTGAATCCCTCCACTGGTTCCCCTTCACCCATGGTATCAAGTTTAAATTAATAACCCTTTTGATCTTCAAGGACCTGCACAGCTCTATCCTGACCAACACTTCACATCTTGTTTTCTTGGGTGTCCCCTCTACTCTCTTTGCTCCCTGATGATGCCAGTTTCCAAATTCCATTTGTCTGTCTGTCTTCCTTTCCAGGCTTTTGGATTTCCATGCTGCTGCCTCCTATATATGGAACAGCCTCTGCATTCCTGGGAGCTATACCTCCTTTGCCTCGTCAGATAGCTTCTTTTTAATAATAAAAAAAAAAAAAAAAAAAGCCCAGATCCTTCTTTGATGATGCCTATCAACACTAACCAATGCTGGGTTTTTATCCAATGGATAGTGCTGTTTGCATGTATGGCATAAAATAAATAATACCCTGGAAGATTTCTCACTCACTTATTAGGGGGAAATCTCATGGAAGATTTCCTTATAGATTATTTAGAAAGGAAAGGTTATTTCCATTAGAGATGGTCAGAAAATGGAATTTCTAAAGGACTTTTCTGATCCCTTTGAGAGGGGGTATACAACTTTTGTGGACAACAGCTCATTGAACTTGAGTTTTCCAAAGGGTCCCTCTCTCCTTCCCTCCCTTCCTCTGTTCCGTATGAGTGGGTATGGAACTTCCTGGGGAAGTATAGGTTAGCCCATTAATGAACAATTTGCCATTGACTGTGTCTTTTTCCTAGCTGGATTCAGTTTGGGAAATTAAAGTTCACAGAAAATATGTATAAATCCAAGCTATCACTGAAGCAGATACAATTCAAATGGCAGGGCAAGACTTTGACGATCAGTCTCCACTCTAAATTTTTTCACTTAATCAACCCTCACTCTGCTAGCAGCATCAACAGATGTGGAGGGCAGCCATTGTGTAAATATAAAAGGAATAAGCCGCACACTACCCAGCTATCATTCTCCAGTGTAAACTTTCATGAATTAGAAGCCTCACTATGGATGTCCTGACAAACACAACCAGGGGTATCTGATCCAAAGTTAAAATCAGACAGGGTTGAAAGGCAACATTTTGTTTACTTATGCCCAAATTGATTTGTAACCCTTTATGAAGTATAGAGTAAAGTGCCCATAGTAACCAAGGTCAGATGTAATTACACTGGTCATGACATTAGTTATGACACTGGTCTTCATCTCTGTGTCTTTTATCTTGGTCAAATATCTGAAACCCTCAGTCATTGGAGACAGAGCCATCTTAAAAAAAAAAGACACTAGTTGAGTGAGGTAATATCTTTTACAGAAGTTGGGCCAATAAAAGATATTACCTCACCCACATTCTCTCTAATATCCTGGGACCAACATGGCTACACTACACTGCATTTAAAAAAATACTTTTCTAAATGTTAAGCTTCTGTCTCCCATACACACACACTGGGCAAATGGAGTATCTTTGAGGGTGAGAATGAGAATGACCCAGGCACCCCAAATTCAGGCCCAGTACAAATAACATCCATTTACCAGGCAGCAATTACAGAGAGAATGGCAACATCTGCCTCTTGTTCTGCTTCACCTGAACAGCAAAGGCAGGCATCATCAGTTTTGCTCCAGGGACCCACTTTCTCAAGCACATCAGGCCCAGAGCTGAAAGTTAGGTGGAGATGGAGACAGTATTAGGGACAGAGACATACTCAACTGTGTTGGATAGATAGGGTTCATTCATCTGCCTGTCCATCTCACTAATACCCTTCCTTAGCCAGCCAGGGGAGTCACTGATGAGCAACGGTGGATGCTCCCATTCTCCAGCCTAGGAGCCTGCTGTGAACCCTGGGAGTGAAAAGCTGGAACAGATAATAAATACACTCTGGTCTCTACTATCATATCAGTGAGAACTACCTTCAGCCATAAACAACCAATGTTTCCAGTTTATAACAGCAATAATGACTTCCAGGTCAGACATTTCCTTTGCGGTCAATGGCCAGCTGATCATTAATTGCCAAGCAATGTCTGACCTGAAGGTCATTATTGCTCAAACATTCTGATAACATGTTTACTGTGTAAAGCTCTTCTTTTGATTGTTAAATTTATCTCCACCAAGATGTTAAACTTATGAAATAAACAGCAGGATCTTATTCAGGGGACAAACAAGGCAGTATGCCGTGTTTGTTATGAATACAGAAAATATTTGAAAAAAGCAATTCTGTGTGTGTGTGTGTGTGTGAGAGAGAGAGAGAGAGAGTTCTGCAGGAGGGGATATAATTACCAGCCTGTGTTGCTTGAGCTGAATCACTGGCCAAGTGACTCAGATACGAGGATGGAGCCAGGATCTGTCAGTCACAACACGATGCTCCTTGGGGTTTGCAGACTGAGCCCAAAGTCCAGGTTTCTTCTCCCCATTTTTATATTTATCTATCCCCATTCGGGTCTATGGACTTTGTTATATCAGATAGTGTCCTTTTTTGATGTAATTGTCAATTACGTTTGATATCGCAAGTGTGACAGCTGTCCCATTATTCTTTCATTCCTGTTTCACACTTTGTCTTGTTCCTGTCCTTGGGTGTTAACTCCCCTGTTTTCCAGGGTTATCTTGATCTTTGGCCAGCTGGGTTGTAAAAGTTCTTTAAACAAAAGCATCTTCTCTCCCTCCTGCCCTTGGAGGCTGAGAACCATTACTTCAGCAATTACTTCCTCACCGTCTTCTCAGCAGACTCAAACTGCATTCACTCCTCATTCATACTTACTAAAAATCATTACATTCTTATCCCATTACATTGGTACATTATCTTATATTTACTTACTAACATAATAAAATCCTTATACCTACACCAATTTTACTAATACCAATTTTACTAAAAGGAAATAAAAGAAATCTCATTGCCCCATGATTTGCACATCAACCACATTTCTGATATGCATTGGGTACTTTACCTCACTTGTAAATTATCACAATTAGATTTCAGAATGTTCCCAAACATTCATATGTAGATCTTCACAAACAGGGCCCTAATGTGTCATAAATGTTAAATCACAAAATGTTTAGGCAGGATGTTCCCACTCATATGTTCTAGCAGTCACTTATCATAGTGGAGCCTGGGGTGGCATGAACAAACAATCAATGTGTCCGGAACATCCCTATCTATAATGCCTAGTTTTATTCTTTCTCAGTGTGAGAATTAACCTTTAAGCTACAAAGACATATCCATGGTCCGGGCCTGCTCTGGTACAGGCCTATATCACAGTTCTGGGGCCTACAGTAAGCCAGGGACTGGCTTAGAACATGGGATCCCTCTACTGTTGATATCACAACTGTCACTTTTCAGCAACCTACGGGCTTCCAAAACGAGACTCAGAAATTTCTCTTCTACTGAAAACTTTTATTTTCAAACATAGTTCTTGGTTTCTGCTTGGTAAATGGGGTTTTCCCCCTATGCACTTTCCTATCGCTGCAGTAAGCAAAATTTTTCTATCTGTCACAGTGAAGGAGAAGTTGGTTTGACGGGCAGTCAATTGCTTGGATCATCATAATTTTATTTCTGTGTTCAGCCCTGGATTTATACTCTAGCTATTGGGTCAGGAGGAGCAAAATGAACTGTAGAGTGGATAAATTGATTCTCTTGAACGATAGTTTCCAACCTTTTTTCATTTATGGACTCCTAAAAAATTGTGAATGGAAGTGCAGCCCCCTTTGGAAACTGTAGACATTGTCTGCAGACCCCAGGAATTTGTGGACCACTGGTTGAAAATCACTGCTCTAGAAAACTGGTATCTGCTAGCCCTTTCTGCCAGATAAGCAATTGAATGGAGCACTTGAAGGAGCTGTTCACTTTCCCAGAGAGGCAGAGAGAAGGAGGAGAAATATGAGACAGCATCTGAATAAGGAACCAAGTTAAGAAAGAAAGCAAATTAGAAACTGATACAGAGAAAAACTGGTGTTATTGTAAAGCTATGGGTAGACAACTTTTTGAAGCACATAAAATTCAAAGTTGATGTAAGTGAAATTTACTCTGCACATGAAAGAGTAAATGTTAGAGCCAGCCTGAGTAATGATCTGTTAAAATGTGTTCCATGTAGATTTGGAAGTACTGTTTGGTAATGGCTTTGATTTTTAAAGTACTTAGGTGCCTAAAGATGCAGATAGGCACCTAGAAATGCCTAACTCTCATTTGAAATCAGTGGGAGTTAGGCACCTAAATGCTTTAAAAAATCTGATAGGTGCCTAACTCCCAGTGATTTCAAATGAAAGTTAGGTACTTAGGTGCTTTTAAAAATTCCATTGGGTATCTGTCTTCATCTTTAAGTACCTACATATCCTTAAAAAGCTAGCTCTCTATTTCTTTTTGGTTCAATTTAAAAATATGACCTATTTACTAAAGAAATTATTAGTAAATAGCGTGGCTCTGCTCCTGCTTCCATTGAAATCAAGAGCAAATTCTCAGGGACTTCTTTAGGAGCAGCATCAGGGTCTGTGTGCCCTTGGGAATTTATTACTGGTGGGGAAAAAAATAGCATTCAAGTGCAGTTCCTCATTAGGTGTTTAGTGGAGCTGAGCCAGTGAAGTGAGCAACATGCAAAGTAATGAATGTTAGCTGCCCAGAATACGGTCTTTATTGACAAGCCCTTTGGGAGGAATTTTTCTCAGTCTTGAATTTCCATCCCACTTAGAACCTATGATTCTGGGGCAGGAAGGAAATGAGCAGAAAGAGCGCTTCAGAGCAGAAGTGTGTGTGAAGCTGTGAGAGATCCAGACACATCTATAGTAACTTTCCTATTGTGGAACTTCATTTTCTGAGGGACCTAGTCCTTGTGGGAATCACCATCTGTGATCTGAGTTCAGAAGGGAACTAGAATTTTTGTTTTGTGAAAGAGTGAACACTGGCAATCCACAAAAGCAGAGTTCTGCCCAGATGGGGGAATTGTAGCCCTCCAAAGTGGAAGCCAAGGGTTCCCTGAAGTATGAGCAGCACTGTTTTCTGAACTAAATGTGTCCTCTGCTTTCTTTGACGGCTCATATTTGGAAGGCTGCCATTTTGCAGATGCAAACTAAAGTTGCTGCTTGGCAGCAAGCCAGCAACCCATCTGCTTAATTCACCAAAGGAACCTTTCAGGAATATGGAAAGTTTGCTAGAAAACAGATCTGTCTTGTAATCAGACACCCCAATTTTTTCCTATATACACTAGAATATCTGAGTAAAAGTACGATTATGTGGAATATCTGGGTAAAATTAGGACTATGTAGAATATATACATTATATAGAGAGACACGTTTAACTCTTCAAGATGTGCACATGACTAAATGGACTAACAGTGTGAACCTTTTATGGGGCCCTCATCCTTCCTCACTCTACTGCCATTTAGTTTGTGTTACCCTCACCCTTTGGGTTACCTCTATAATTAGATTCAAAACTCTTTGACTTTGAGGGAAATCCTGGCAGTGGCAAAATTTCAATTGACTTCGTTAGGGCCACCATCTCACCCTTTGTCTTTTACCCACTCTGTGAGCCAGGCTTGCCACACTTTGAGCACCATAAAATACATAAAAAGTAATTAATTTCCTAGATGTATTTGTCAGGGGGTTCAACTCTCTGGTCATGCAAGTTGAAGGTTAGAGTGAAAATGTAACCTACAGCCAATCTTTTGGATCTGGACATAGGTATATGAAATAACAAAGCCACAGTAATATGGTTGTAGCCTAGGGTCCAAATTCATCCTTGAGGTAACTCCAATAAAGACACTGGACAAGGGGTTTCTTTTATAGATTCTTTTCATATAAAAAATACAAAAGTCTTCTAACAACAATTCTAATAGGGTCATTAAGGAACTAAGGCCTGTGTTCACTGATTTATTGGCCCTGGATTTGGGCACAGCGTTCACCTCTTGCAACAGAACTGTGCTGAAGAGTCTAAACTTCAATTAAAATTTTTTTTATGAACCAAATACCGTTTGATGATCTGTCATCTGCCTGAGTCTGCAATCAGTCTAAAATGAAAGCTTGCCGGAAGGTGTGAACTGTCTAATTCATCTCAGTGGTGTGTGTGTGGAGGGTCAAATTTAAAAAAATAACAGTTTAATGTCAACATAGAATCATAGAATATTAGAGTTGGAAGGGACCTCAGGAGGTCACCTAGTCCATCCCCCTGCTCAAAGCAGGACCAACCCCAGCTAAATCATCCCAGCAAGGGCTTTGTCAAGCCGCAGCTTAAAAACCTCCAAAGATGGAGATTCCACCACCTCCCTAGGTAACCCATTCTAGTGCTTCACCACCCTCCTAGTGGAAAAACTTTTTCCTAATGTCCAATCTAGACCTCCCCCACTGCAACTTGAGACTGTTGCTCCTTGTTTTGTCATCTGCCACCATTGAGAACAGCCTAGCTCCAACCTCCCTGGAATCCCCTTCAAGTAGTTAAAGGCTGCTATCAAATCCTCCCCTCATTCTTCTTTTCTGCAGACTAAACAAGCCCAGTTCCCTCAGCATCTCCTCATAAGTCTTGTGTTCCAGCCCCCTAATCATTTTTGTTGTCCTCCGCTGGACTCTCTCCAACTTGTCCACATCCTTTTTGTAGTTGGGGGCCCAAAACTGGACACAATACTCCAAATGCGGCCTCACCAATGCCGAATAGAGGGGAATAATCACTTCCCGCGATCTGCTGGTAATGCTCCTACTAATGCAACCCAATATGCTATTAGCCTTCTTGGCAACCAGGGCACACTGCTGACTCATATCAGCTTCTTATCCATTGTAACCCCCAGATCCTTTTCTGCAGAACTGCTGCCTAGCTTGTCGGTCCTCAGTCTATAGCTGTGCATGGGATTCTTCCGTCCAAAGTGCAGGACTCTGCACTTGTCCTTGCTGAACCTCATCAGATTTCTTTTGGCCCAATCCTCCAGTTTGTTTAGGTCCTTCTGTATCCTATCCCTACCTTCCAGGATATCTACCACACCCCCCAGCTTAGTGTCATCTGCAAACTTGCTGAGGGTGCAATCTACCCCATTCTCCAGATCATTAATGAAGATGTTGAACAAAACTGGCCCCAGGACTGCCCCCTGCGGCACTCCACTTGTGACTGGCTGCCAGCTAGAAATGGAGCCATTGAGCACTATTCATTGAGCCCTATGCTCTAGCCAGTTCTCTATCCATTTTATAGTCCATTCATCCAACCCATACTTCTTTATGATTAACTGTTTTACTGCTGATCATTTTAGCCAAAACAGCCAGCTAATGTGCTTACTCTATAGTACCAAGCTGTCTCCCACACCTTCCAAAGCACAGAAAACCCAGGCTATTTCCTACTTATTTACCAAAACATCCAGCTTCCTCCTCAAGAACTTCTAGAGTGGATTTTGGCATTTTTCAGTACCAAATTCTGTAGCACATGCAACATTAAAAATGTTGGACAGCATAAAATTAATTAAACGTAATATCAAATTAAAAATATAAATACTGTATTGATTATATTATTCATGTTCATGTTTAATTCAATAACACCTCAGTTTTTTAATGTACCTGATGCTGCTGTGAGGAATTTCCAGTCTGCTCTTCTGGAGTTTCATAGAATCCAGGCTCCTTGCCATAGTGTTCATGGGGCCTTGTATATTAGATGATGATCATTGAGGTTCTCTTACTGTAGCAAAAAAGCAATCTGCAACTTCAGAAAAAGAACAAAGAGACAAAGACCATGGTCCAAATTCATCCCTGGTACAAGTCCATTGATTTATCACTTACCAGTCCTACCTCAGAGATCAGAATCCCCCCTGTACCTTCAGCTTTCTCCTCTCCATCCATTACTTCCTGGCCTCAGCACAGTGTGACTCCTCCTTTGAGCTGGTTCTTCTAAGGATGCTGATGGTGAAGTTCCTCCACTGTACAGTAAGTAGTATGACCTTGGTGGAGCCTTCTCAGACTTGGCCAGACAGGCCAGCAACATGGCCTCAGTCTGCATTGCAGAAGACAATTATTAGTAAATATTCATGTTATGAAATGGTACATGCCACTAATATGTGTGGTTCTGCCCATACAAGCTCACAGTGCCTAAGACATTGTTTGGGTTGAAGTCCAAACCAATGTTTGTTATTATTCAGCCTCTAAAGATATCAAATGGAATTTACATTTCTTTAAGGAATGTTAGCCTTAAGATCTAAGTAGCCTGACTAACTCATTGAAAGAAGCCAAGAGATAGCTGAATAATACGATGGTTTAAGGATCTATGAGTCCTACGTTCTACTGAATACATAGATTATGTCCTAAATCCTCTAATATGGTTTGAAATCCTAGATACAGCAGTTGAGCGTGAGTTTCTGGATCTTAAGAAAGAGACAGTGGGAATCTGTTAAAATCAGGTCTTCCTTGGAGAAGAAAAGAAAATTAGTGAAATTTTCAGCCATGACACAGAAGGAGAATCATTAGGAACACTGGCAGGAAAGTCTTCAGCTATTGTAAGAGAATCTATGCAATGCCAGAAAGAGAGAGAAATCAAATGGACATATTAAGTGCTTAAAGCTTCCTCTTTTAATGGCTATTTCCTTTGAAGCTTATTGTTTACACATGGTTGGCTGGCATTTCAAAGAAAACCCAATTGTGGATTATAATGCTGAGTTTCACACTGTTATTCACCCTATATGCTTTGCCTTGCCTTGCCTTCTGTTGTGTTGCAATCAGACTAACAAAATATTCTCTCTCTCTTTCTGAGTTCTGAAGGAGAGGCATCCATGTTGCAAGAGACTGATGACTGTTTGAACCACATGGAGAGGAACAATAAAAGCTACTTAGAATTGCTATGTTTTCCAAAGGGATGTGAGAGTTTCTTGCTTCTGAGCCATCATGCATTTTGTACGAGGCTGATCCAGACTGCTGCTACTATCTTGAAAGTATTACCAGCATAAAATTAATAAAATCGACAGGTGTTAGGATTACTGAAATGGTTTAATATTAAAAGAAAAGCAGATTTTAAATGACACTGCACGTCAAACCTTTTAAACCTAATTTCATGATTCCCTATGCTGTAATAAAACCTAATAGAGAATGATATGAAGGCATCAGTTTTGAACCATATCCTTAACTCTGGCTAAGGAACAATTGATGCAGCCAAGCAGGAGGTTGCCTGTTGCAGTCCCTGACCATGGGGTCATTCTTCACCAAGTCAGTTCCCCAGTGCAGTTTAGAGCAGCCCAAAGGGCTGTTATGACAGCTGAGGACTGTGATGTATTGAAAATGGTGTTAAAATTGTAAGTTAGCGTTTTCGGTTCTCAAGGGTTTTCCCGGTTCTGCTTTCAGGTTGCGGGGGGGGCTCTGTACGGAAATGTGAGATGGGTCTAGCATCAGTCAGTTCTGCAGCCAGCTAAGCCTAGAGTAAGCTGAGTTGAGTTGTGCCACTGTGTTTTAGGGAGCAGCTTGCTTTGTGAGTCTCTGGTTTTGGGCTCTGATGTGTTATCATTCTGCAGTCTAAGAAATAAAGTAGTGTTATGCTGCAACCTTTCAGCAAGAACATTTCATGTTTCTTATCTAACTTTTCTGTGTGTGCGCCTTGAACATCTCACAAGGATCACCAATCACTGGGGACCCCAGCCCTATGTCTTATCCTGGCTGCTTGATATAAAGCACAGGAACCGCTACAGTAACTTTATGCTACTTGAGCTTCCCTCTATATTGGAGAAGTCCTCTGCGGCTAAGGCCACCAGTTTTAGGGCCTTTTTGGGTCTGTGGAGTAGCATAAAGAAGCTGGAGCCCAGGATTGAGGAATCTGACTAATTTATTGATAAGACAAGGTAGGTGAGGTAATATCTTTTATTGGACTACCTTCTGCTGGTGAAAGGGACAAGCTTTTGAGCTTCCTGATGCTCTTCTTCAGATCTGGAGAAGATAACCAGCGTGCCCAAGCTAAATACAAGGTGGGATCGATTGTTAAGCATAAGGGGTTGCTACAGGTTGTAGGAGACCACTTAAAAGGAAGTGGACAATGAAGAGACTTATTGGTGTGATTACACCAACATTCAACTTTTGCACAGCTAGAGCCACGCCTTTGTACATTGCTCTTGTGCAGTGTTCTCTTGAATCGTGATGCTGCTTCTGTGCACACAGACAAAAAGGCCATATATTCAAGTATCTTCCTAGCATTTTTTTAAACTCAGTGATTTGATAGCTTTAAAGGGCAAAGCCTTTGCATTGATCAGCTTTTCTCTGACAGCTGGAAACAAGTGCCTGAAAAGTGTTCCTACTGTAGGACCCTATTCACCCAGCAGTTTTCCAGAGTTTATCTTTGGGGAATCCCTTGCTGCCTTTTTTCTTTCAGGAGTTCTTTCCTCTAATTTCGAGAGACTTCAGCATTTCTTAATAGTCTGGATTGACAGTCCCGGAAACGGATATCCTCTACCCCCGACCACGCTGCTTCAAACCTACACCACAGGGATCTTTAGGGGAGAGAGTGTGATTCACTTTCCCTGTTCATTTACTCCTCAATCTACGGTGAGATTGCTAACAAGGGTGCCAGTTGTGGTGGTGGTTTTTGTGATGAAAATATTTGCCTCTTAGGAATGAGAGTGAAATCATCAATTAATTTAACAGTTTTTTTAAAAATGTAAAATGTACCTGAAATAAAAAGAAACCTTTGTAAAATTAATGAAATCTATGAATCTTCTGCCACCAGGCCTTAATATTTATAAAATTATGTGTAAGGAAAAAATACCCAAAGGGGTAAGAAGTATCTGATTAGGTTTCTATTGATTTCCAGATTTGTCATCTTTGCAGGGTAAGGATTTGGGACTTGTCTACATTCGCACTTATACCAGCAAAATTTCTGTCACTCAGGGCTATGAAAAAAACACCCTGCTAAGCGACATAAGGTTTGCCGGCCTAAGTGCTAGTGTAGCTGTGTTATGTTGCTGGGAGAGAGCTCTCCCAACGACATAATAAAACCACCTAAATGAGGGACATTAGCTGTGTCGGCAGGAGAGCTTTCCCACCGACATAGCGCTGTCTACACTCCTGCTAATGCAGGCAAAACTTATGTTGCTCAGCAGGGTGTTTTTCACACCTCTGAGTGACAAAAGTCTTGTCAGCATAAATGCGAGTATAGACAAGTCCTCAGCTCTGTAATCCTTACTATTGAGAGTAGCCATTACTCATGTGAGTTGTGCCATTGAGTTCAGTGAGACTACGGCGCCACTCCTACTCCCACTGAAATCAATTGCAAAATTCCCATAGACTTAAATGGTGCAGGATCAGCCATTATGAACATAAAGGTTGTAAATTAATGTTTTTCAGGAGACCAAATGAGATTGCAGAATCCATTTACCAATTGTTTTAAGACTCTGTAATAATATTACATACAAAAAACAGTGGTAAAAGAATGTTTGTTACAAAAGTTAGGAAATGTCAGAATTAACACTGCCTGTGTCCCCTTTCTGTATGCATTATGATAGTCTTTAATTACAGATCACATGCTATTTTTTCCACAGGAACTCTGCCTCCTGTGCACAGGATGGAAGATGCTTATTTAATGAGTAGCTATTCAATATTTTGTTTTCTCATTGTTTAATGTGTGGCCCTAGGTCTTCTTTACTGCACACTATTCAAACCCTATACTCTGACGGCAGAATTGATTTCCTCATAGGCCATTTTATGGTGCTCATCATTACAGTAGCTGAGAGCTTCACAAATACTAACTGATTTATTTTCATAACACTCGGGTGGTGAAGGGTTATTATTATCCCCATTGTACACATGAAGTACTGAAACACGCAGAGATTAAGGTCAAAAGTATCCATTAATTTTGGATGCTCAATTTGAAACACCTAGGACCTCATTTTTTTCTGAATAATTAGCATTATATAGCATGGTCCATTCCAGAGAAAACATAGCATATGATGAGCATGTAAATAAAGACTATCATAATACATACACACAGAAGGGTCTTTCCATAGACGTCTCAGTCTTTCTCCACTGCGTCTCTCAGTCTTCCTGATCTCCTCGTCCCAGTCTTCTCTTCAGGCTCCTTGTCCAGCCTGTGCCGATTTCCCCCCAACTTGGCTCTTTTCTCCAACCTATGCCTTCTATCCTCTCTAGTCAGCCTCTTGTCCTCTCTGCATTCAAGTCATGTAGCTTCCTCCTCCTCCACACTGCCTAGGTGCTAGTAGAGGGAGCATTGAGAGAACAGTAGCAAGGATCTCCCAGCTCTCAGGTCCCATTCCTGGCACCACAGTGATCCCTGACAGCCAAGAGGAACAACTGCAAGGAAAGTCCTTCTCTGCCCCTGCAGCCCTGGACTGGACAATGCTCAGTACAGGTGGAATCGTCAGAGAATTTAGCTGCCAAACTCTAACAAGTCTCAACTGAGCATGTGCAAACTGCAGTTCTACTTCGAGTGATTGCTCATATCCATTCCAATATAGGTGAATGCACGCCACCGTGCACTGGTTCCCAGAACTTTTTTCCCCTTAGCAGACCCTGTAGGGTCAGCTTAGGCGCCCCCTGGAGTACCATGCTCATGCCGCGGTATATGAGGCACCGCCAACCCTGCGGGCCCTCAGTTCCTTCTTTCTGCCCGTGACGATTACTGGAACGTTTCCTGCCTCTTGCATACAGCAAGTAGCAATCTCCTTATTGACTGTGTTGATAGTTGGCAAGTAGTGGAATAGTTAGTGTTTTCTGAAGTTAAGTAGTTAGTTAGCATTAGATAAAAAGCCCTAAGGGGCGTAGGGCGGGGCCGTGCCTGGCTCACCCGGTTTCAAGTCCTGCTCCTCTTGCGGCAAGCCCTTCCCCATAAGTGACCCTCATGAGCGCTGTCTCAGATGTTTGGGAGAACAGCACAGGAAGGACAAATGCAGGATTTGCAAAGCCTTCAAACCGAGGACCCAGAAAGAATGGGACGCTTGGCTGAAGGCCATTCTGATGAAGTCGGCGCTCCGCCTGGACTCCGAACTGGTGCGTTCCCCCGCGGCACCGAGCGTCTCCTCCGTGCGGAGTGCTCCACTGGCACAGGAGTTGACCTGCTGCCACCAGTTGCCGGTACCTAAGAAGAAGAAGCGCCAGGGCACCGAGCACCCAGGCTCTCCCGCACCCCCTGTGTGGCTGGGGTTGAGCCAGGAGGTGCCCCAGCCATGGCCCGTTGAGCTTGCTCCGGTGGTGGCATCGCCACGCAGAGAGCCTCCCCCGACCCCTGGGGGTGGGGGAGCACCTCTGCATGGACCATCGACGCTGGAGGTGTACCACACGGCACGGGCCCTCCTGGTCATGCCAACGCCTCTGCCCCCCCCTCGGCTGAGGGTGCGGGGACCAGCGTCCTGAGGTAAACCGGTGCTGGGTGCCTCAGGTGGGTGGTCAAGACCTCGTCAGGGGCGAAGTCTCCCCCCGAACGGCCAGAGGGGGTAGAGCCGGTCGGCTCCCCTCATAGTTCTGACTATGAGTCATTGAGCTCCTCCCCACCGTGGCACCGAGGACGGTCTATGGCACTGGGGGCTTTGCATTTGAGTCAGTATCGATCTCGGTGGGTCTCACGTGGTACAAGCAGCTCCCGCACCAGGCACTGAGCCCTTCGCCGCGGAGTCCAGCGCGGATCCTGGTGCCGAAGACCCGGCACTGCAGGTGCAGACCTCCTCTACATGTCGCCGATCCTGCTCTTTGGAGTCTGGCTCAGCATTGCAGCACCATGGATGGCACCGCTCCAGGTCCTCAAAAGGGAAGTGGCGTTGGAAGTCCTCGGCACCGAGGCGGAGCTTGTATTCCAGCTCATCGAGCTGCACGTCTGCCCGTTGGCACCATCCACACCAGCACTGACGTTCATCATCTTCGTCGGGATCGTCGTGTGGCAGGTCCCGGGTGAGAATGAGCAAGAGCCGCGGACACCATCGTCACCGCTGCAGCGGCTCGGGGTCCCGCAAGGGCAAGTCCCGTCCTGAAGTACCGCAGCCGGTACCAATGCTGGCACTGGGGTGGCCACAAGGGCCCTGGCAGTGTCCACTGTCTCTATCCCATCATCAATGGTGTAGCCAGTACCCCCCCTCACCACTGAGCCAACGGGCTAAGGGCCATTCCTCTGAGGGGGAAACAGACCCTGAGGAAGGACCCTCCACGGGGCCCCTTCCACAGTCCTCCTTCTCTTCCCCCGATGAGGCAGACGCTAGGGATCACAGGGTGCCCCTCTCGGACTTCCAGGCCCACCAGGAGCTCCTTAAAAGGGTGGTCAGCAACTTAAACATCGACCTCAAGGAGCTCTCCAAGGAGGAGGACCCCCTCTTTGGAGTGACTGGATCGGCGGGATCATCGAGAGTGGTTCTGCCGATCCATGAGAGAGTCATCAAACTGGCCAAGGCTCTCTGGCAAACCCCCACCTCGGTTGCCCCCACCTCAAAGGGCGCGGAAGAGAAATACTATGTGCCAACTGAGGGGTTTGAGTTTTTATATACTCACCCAGCCCCGGGGACCCTAATGGTTGACATGGCCAACCAAATGGATAGACAAGGTGGCCCGGGCAACACGCCCAAAAACAAAGATAATAAAAAACTAGACCTGTTCGGCCGCAAGGTCTACTCCACCGGGGCCCTGCAATTGCGGATAGCAAACCACCAAGTGCTCCTGGGTCGCTACAATTTAAACCTTTGGAACTCAATGAGGAGGTTTGCGGCAAGATTGTCCCAAGAACAGGCGACAGACTTTGCCACGGTACTGGAGGAGAGTACCGCAGGGGTGGCTTTGGAGACTGCCAGCAACGCCGCGGACACCACCAGCAGAGCCATGGTCTCCACGATTGCCATGCGACGGTGTTCATGGCTGTAGTCTTCCGGGCTGTCCCAGGAGGTGCAGCAATCCATCCAAGACCTGCCCTTTGATGAGGCAGGCCTTTTCTCTGATAAGACGGATGAGAAGCTGCACGCCCTGAAAGATTCAAGGGCGACCCTCCGATCATTGGGGCTTTACACCCCACAGGCCTGGAGGCACCAGTCTTGGCCACAGCCCCAATGCCAGGCCCAGCCGCCCCCTAGGCCATCACCTAGACCGTCTCAGTCCCGTAGGGGTCGTGACAGGAACAGGGGTTTTGGGTTTCGAGACCGCTCGGGATCCTCCGTGGGCTCCCAGCAAAAGCCCTCTAAGGGGCCCCCTCCAAAAAGCAGTTTTGATGGTGCACCCGAGGGTGGCACCGATACCCTTCTCTTGGTTCCACACCTCTCATTTGCGGAGAGGCTCAGACCCCACTACACCGAGTGGCAAGCTATCACATCAGATCGTTTGGTCCTCGGTGTAGTTCTCAGGGGCTATGCCTTCCAATTTACGGCTTTTCGCCCCAGATTCCCCCCCCACCCCATCCCTCTTCAGGGACCCCTCTCACAAGCAACTCCTTTTGCAGGAGGTGAATTTCTTCCTCCTCCTCGGGGCTGTGGAAGCAGTCCTTCCACAGGAAATAGGGAGGGGATTCTACTCCAGATATTTCCTCATCCCCAAAGCAAAAGGGGGCCTGAGACCCGTATTAGATCTCCGCTGTCTGAACAAGTTCATCAGGCATCTCAGGTTTCGCGTGGTTTCCCTATCCTCCATTATCCCTGCTCTGGATCCAGGAGATTGGTATGCTGCCCTCGATCTAAAGGATGCGTACTTTCATATTTCCATCCTTCCCAGGCACAGGCGCTTCCTCAGGTTTGTGGTAGCTGGCTGCCATTACCAATTCTCGGCCCTGCCCTTTGGCCTCTCGTCTGCCCCCAGGATCTTTACAAAGTGCATGGCGGTGGTGGCGGCCCACCTGCGCCGCAGAGAGGTCCAGATCTTTCCCTGTCTGGACGACTGGCTGATCCGAGGCAGGTCCAGGGCCCACCTGCGTGACATGCACCAGACTGGGCTGCTCATAAACGAACAGAAGTCCACTCTCACCCCGGTGCAGTGCATAGATTTCATCGGGGCCACCCTGGACGCCACTCAGGCCAGAGCCTTCCTCCCACAGCCTCACTTCGAGGTGATGGCCGCTCTAATCAACCAACTCCACAGGTCTCCCACGATGACAGCCAGGCACTGCCTGCAGCTTTTGGGACACATCGCGGCCTGTACGTAAGTGGTGAGGCTGGCTTGCCTCAAACTCAGGCCTCTCCAGGAGTGGTTAGCCTCAGTGTATGCACCAGCCAGGCACTCCTTGAACAGGGTGGTCACGATTCCCACACAGGTCCTGACTTCCCTGAACTGGTGGAGGACTCCCCGGGAAAGTATTGAGAGGGGTTCCATTCCGAGATCTGGCCCCATCGGTCACCCTCATTACGGACGCTTTGGACGTGGGGTTGGGGGCCCACATCAGCAGTGACCTGAGCACCCAGGGGCTCTGGTCGGAGGAGGAGAAGAGTCTCCATATCAACGTCCGGGATCTCAGGGCAGTCCGGCTGGCCTGCAAGGTATTCCTCAGATTCTTGAGGGGCAGGATGGTGCAGGTCCTCATGGACAACACAGCAGCCATGTTCTATATGAACAGGCAGGGGGGAGCGCACTCCTCGGCCCTTTGCCAGGAGGCCATTCGACTTTGGGACTTTGCGGTGAGGCATGACTTCCATATATCTGTCTCTCACCTCCCTGGGGTCAGGAACAACAAGGCGGATCACCTCAGCAGGTCGTTTCTACCCCGACACGACTGGTCGCTACACCCAGAGGTGATAACTTTTATCTTCTGCAAGTGGGGTGTTCCCCAACTGGACCTGTTCGGGTTGTCCTGGAACAGGAAGTGCCTGAGGTTCTGCTTGCTCCGGGGCACAAGCCAGGCTCCATCTCCGACGCATTCCTCATAAACTGGATGGGGACCCTCATGTATGCATTTCCCCCCATTCTGCTACTGCCCAAAGTCCTCTTGAAAATCAGGAGGGACAAAGCAGACGTCATACTGATCACACCAGCCTGGCCGAGACAGCACTGGTTTAACATGTTGCTGGACCTGTCCATTGCCCTGCTAGTGACTCTCCCAAGGCATTACGACCTGCTCTCCCGGGACCAGGATCACCTGCTGCACCTGGACTCCTTCCACCTGACGGCATGGAGACCCTGTGGCTGACGGAGGGAGAGAGAGCCTGCTCGGCGCAGGTCCAATAGATTCGGCTGGGCAGCAGAAAACCTTCCACTCAGGTTGTGTACTGGGCCAAATGGAAGCGGTTTACCTGTTGGGCAGAGTCCCGGGGCATCCCACAGTGCTGCTCACCTATACAGGCGATCCTGGAGTATCTGCTCCACCTCAAGCTCCAGGGTCTAGCATTGGCCTCCCTGAAGGTGTACCTGGCGGCCATCTTGACCTTCCGTCAGCCAATGGAAGGGAGGTCGTTATTTTCCCACCCTATGTCAGTTAGGTTCCTCAAAGGGGTGGAGAGGCTGTACCCGTAGGTCATGACCTGGTGCCTCCATGGGATTTGAACCCGGTCCTCCCCAGACTAATGGGACCCCCCTTTAAGCCCATGGCTACATGCCCGCTGCTTGTCCTCTCTTGGAAGGTAGCCTTCCTGGTGGCCATTACATCGACTAGGAGGGTCTCCGAGATAAGAGCTTTGACCTCGGAGCCCCCATACACTGTCTTTTATAAAGACAAGGTGTGGTTGAGACCCCACCCGGCCTTCCTGCCTAAGGTGGTGTCCCAGTTCCATTATAACCAGGGTATCTTCCTCCCCGTGTTCTTTCCAAAACCACATGGGTCGGAGGAGGAGCGGAGATGGCGCTCGCTGGATGTGAGACGAGCCCTGGCCTACTACATTGAGTGGACGCAGCCGTTCCGGAAGTCGACACAGCTGTTCGTGGCAGACCAGATGAAGGGCTCACCTGGTCTCCACCCAGCGCATCTCCACCTGGATCATCGCCTGCATCAGGTGGTGCTACGAGCAGGCGAAGGTGCCGCTTCCAGGAGCTGTTTCAGCGCACTCAACCAGAGCCCAGGCCTCGCTGGCGGCCTTCCTGGAATGAGTGCCCCTGCAGGACATCTGCAAAGCAGCTACCTGGTCGTCGGTTCACACCTTTACGTCCCACTACGCCATCGTGCAGTAGGCGAGAGAGGATGCAGGTTTCGGCAGGGCCGTGCTGATGAGAGCAGCTCACAGATGACTCCTTCCCACTTCCAAGGTATGGCTATTTAATCACCTATATTGGAATGGATATGAGCAATCACTGGAAGTAGAAAACAGGGTTACTTACCAGAAACTGTTCTTCTTCAAGATGTGTTGCTCATATCCATTCCACACCTACTCTCCATCCCTACTGTTGGAGTTGGCAGAAAGAAGGGACTGAGGGCCTGCAGGGTCAGCAGTGCCTTATATACTGCGGCATGAGCGTGGTGCCCCAGGGGGCGCCTAGGCCGACCCTATGGGGTCTGCTAAGGGGAAAAAAGTTCTGGGAACCCGTGCACAGTGGCATGCACTCACCTGTATTGGAATGGATATAAGCAACACATCTCGAAGAACAACAGTTACTGGTAAGTAACCTTGTTTTTTCAAAGGCTTAGAACTCAGCCAAATGTGGGTGTTTTTTCATGGAGAAAGCAAATCGCTGACTATAGGGCAACACCTTCAGCCAATACCAAGCCCTTCTCCAAAACAAGGACACATTAGCGCTTCTCAGTGAAATGCCTGCAAGAATATTTTTAAGATGGGCAAAATAATGTATTTCCCCCTCATCTCATTTTTGAAAACAGTTGAACGATTTTTGCTAAAACTCCCCCCTCCTTCCCCCCACCAAAAAAAAAAAAATGTAGCCTGAGGCAGACACCCAGCTTGGAAAATTACAGCCCAAATGTTTAAACTTGAGAATGTTATAAACAACTGAAAATGATCTTATACGGGAAGTATTCAGTAACCTTAACTATGAGCAACCAGATTCAGATCTGACCTTGATTTTTAACGTTGGTGTAACTATATTGACCTCAGTGGAGTTACTCCTGATTATAGCAGTGTAAATTAATACAGAATCTGGCTCAATATATCTTTCCAGTTGAATATTTTTTTCTCCCAGATGTCCAAACAGCTTCTATTTCTGCATGCTAATAGTGTAACTAGAGAAACCTATCTCATAAGCAGTTAGTACTGAGAAAAGTATTGGATACTTATCAAGACAGGGAATTTGCTATGAAAAGTAATATGAGCCTAGGAGAGAACTGGAATCATGGGTTTCTAAACTCCTGTATTTGAAAGTCTCTTATCTTTATCAAATGATCCTCTTCGTTTTGAACTGTGACGTAGGACCTAGATTACCGTTCTGATGTATGGGTCTCACCCTCAGTTCAGGATGATGCTATCTTGACCATCAGGGTGTGGAATGTAACCTGTTTACAGCATACATCCTCTGCTACCAATCTTGTTTATAAGTGTAACCAACTGTGACCGTGTGGAGCAGCAGAAAGAGACAGTGAGAAATTGTACGGATTGAAAGTAAATGCCTATCTTCTTCTGGTAAGAACTACATATCTGACAGAAGGGCTCAGTGGGGCAAGGTGCTGATTGTCTTTTGCAGAGAGCTGAGTGCCCTCACTTTCAAACAAACTCCTTATTGAACAGGACTCCAGTGGAGGGGTGGGTGCTCAGCACCTGGCCAGATTAGCCGCAAGATAAGAAGTGGTTGTTGCAATAATAATAGTATTATAGTTGGCAGCCTTGTATGACTTTTATGTCCCCTGGAGAGAATTTTAAGTGGAGACAGTTCATGGCTATGAATAATACAATCTTCCTTTCACATCAATAGCCCTACTGCAGCTTTTTCAAAGACATGGAAATCCAAGGCTGATGGTCCATAGAAACTCTCAGGTGTCTTTTTTATTGCAAGTACAGAAAGTGGAGCCACGTGTCCCGTACTCAAGTGGGCTGTCTGGCTGAATAAACAGATGCTTTTAAAGGAAAAATTCATACAATTGTATCTGAGGATGCTGTTTACTAATGAATTTGGTGAATAATAAGAGATCACAGAAAACATTCAAGTGACTACAGACTCACTCTGGATATGGGCTTTTGGAGAGATGTACTGTGATAATAAATATCAGCAATGTTTCTGAGAAGCAAGCAGGAGAGGAGTTCCAATTTGTAAGCTTTTTTTTTTTTTTTTTAGTAATGTTTAGCATGACTGTTTGGGCTGCTAGAATGACACTGAAAACCCTGCTAGAATGACTTTGAAAAATCAGTGGGCTCTAATGGCTGTGCTCTTATTATGGCACATGGAGCTTAGAGTGCATTTTACTCATGTATTAGTCATGTAAAAGGGCGAACAAATAAGTGACCCACATACCTGAACACAAGTAAGGGTAAATCCATGACACAAGCACAAAAAATACATTGGAGTATCAGGAAAGGCTGGTCTGATGGTCATGCTCTCCATTGTCAAAGAGAAGCCAAGGCTTAAGTCATGTGTCTTGCTTCTTGTACTAGGAGAGCTGTGGCATTTATGCATTTATCCCCAGAAGGCATTGGTTCATATTCCTTCAAAGAGATCCCTACAATCAGTCACACTGTTTGAAGTAAGGCACTGGGTGGATTTCAAGGTGTTGGTTTTAATTTAGAAAGCCTAAAGGGTCTTGGCCTGATATTGTCACCCTTATTCACGCTGAGTAGGAGCTTACTCCTTGAGTAGTCCCAAGGCACCTACTTGAGAAGTAAGACCATCATCTAGGTGAGTGAGGGAGGCAGAAACAGGCCATCTGAGATTAGTTATTTTCAGAGGCTGCCTCCTTCCCCCTACAATACTCTTGTAGATCCAGTCATCAGGGGAGCTAGAGATGTAACTTGTGGGTTTATACTTGATGGGGTTGCCAGTTAGAATATGATGCCCAAACAGTTATATAAATGTGATACACAAAAAATATGACGGAGTCCTATGGAAAAAATAGTATGTAATCATGTAATTTAAGACTATCCTAATACATACACTCAAGGGGCCAAATTTAAAGTTGCTCAGACCTACTGCTCCACAGTACTTACTTTTCTCTAAAAATGGGCAGCTCAGTGATTTGGGAATACATTTGAGTTTCATGCACACTTCTTTAGGTAGTTACAGCCATATTTTTTTATTCCTGGAGCAACATTTTTGGTTTGCATTTATATTTTAGACCAGTCTCACTCTGATGTCAAAGTATTTTATGGACAAGAGAGTTTTTAGGTCTCTAATCAAGTAGCCAAATGATTGGAGGAACATTTAAGAAAGCACATCAACACTAAATACAGGAAGCTAGATTGAAAGCATTACTTCTGATCAATTCTTGTTTTGTCTTTTTTCTCTTGTACTTCAGTCTTCTCTCTGCTTTTCTCTTTTATCCTTGCATTTCCTTTATTTCCCACACATTTGTCCTTTGAAAATTAAGAATGATCTTGGTATGATCCCTCTTAGCTTTGGTTCATATTTAAGTGAAAAGGATTGCAAATGGGACAGGTTTGATAATGTAAAGTAGACAAAGCTTGGGGGCCAGTCTGAAACTGTGGAATGAACTCTCTCAGGAACTAAAGACCATCACAAATCTTCCATTCCAGGTACAAGAAGCATTTCTTCAATCTGCTTTCTCTGCCAAGCATATAGCAGTGTATACATATATTTAACACCCTACGCTCCTCAAAACAGAACACTCCACTGAACATACAATTTTCCCCCTGGGGAAAGTATGAGAGAGAGAATGAATTCCAAGTGACAGATGTTAGACATGTTGTTTAATGTACTACTGGAAGGCACTTAGATACTGTGGTGATGAGGACGGCATAAGAATCTGAACAGAATAGAATGTGGTCAAGCTACCCACCATGTTGCTGCAGATTTTTTTTACTGTTCTGCCTGAGGGCAGCAATGAGGAAAGTGAACACATCCTTAAAAGGTATTGTATGTTTCTTTATATTGTATCAATGTTACCAGTGTTTACTTGGTTTTTATAGAATGGTATGTGACTTTTCACCTTTGTCTTTTTGAAAAGAATGTAGGTTTCATGTAGCAGCATACTTTGGACAAGTCATTAAGTGTTTTGTCTGATTTTGTAAGATTTAAGATAATTTCTTATAAATAAAAGAAAATAATTTAGTTTTTCCGCTCAATAGTGATTTCTGTTACTCTTTCCTCATCCACAATGATCTACACAGACCTTGTCTAACACCTGCAGTTTCCTTAGTTCTTTGTATTACACAGCAGGTCTCTGAGACTTTTTTGTAATTGGCTCATTGGGCTCTAAAAAAGATAGTTTGAATCCTTCTTTTCTTCCATTGTAAAATTGCTCACTGAAATGGCCACTTAGTATATGTTACAACTTGCTCCATAATGACAAATGCACCAGCGATTCTGTATGAAGAGAGAGAAGATTAGTTGTCTGAAGTGCCTTTTTTGGTGGCCGGGGGGAGGCATATTTTGTTGCAGCAAAACTTGAAACTTTTGTGTTGAGTGAAAACTGAGTAAAGTTGGGCTGCATCTAATGGCATGTTGGGCTGCATTAGTAGGAGCAATTCCAGCAGATTAAATTCTCCTCTGTTTGGCACTGGTGAGGCCACATCTGGAGTATTATAGTCCAGTTTTGGGCCCCTCCCCACTACAGGAAGGACGTGAACAAATTGAAGAGAGTCCAGCAGAGGGCAACAAAAATGATTAGAGGGAGACTTATGAAGAGAGGGTGAGGAAACTGGGCTTACTTAGTCTGCAGAAGAGAAAAGCGAGGGGGATTTGATAGCAGCCTTTAACTACCTGAAGGACAGTTCTAAAGAGGATGGAGCTAGCCTATTCAGAGTGGTGGCAGATGACAGAACAAGGAGCAATAGTCTCAAGTTGCAGTAGGTGAGGTCTAGGTTGGATATTAGGAAAAAGCTTTTCACTAGGAGGGTGGTGAAGCACTGGAATGGGTTACCTAGGGAGGTGGTGGAATCTCCATCTTTAGAGGTTTTTAAGGCCTGGCTTGACAAAGCCCTGGCTAGGATGATTTAGTTGGGTTTGGTCCAGCTTTGAGCAGGGGATTAGACTAGATGACCTCCTGAGGTCCCTTCCAACCATAATCTGCTATGATTCTAAAGGCCTCAAGTTTTGGCCCCTGTGTATTGTTTGTTTTCATTATGAAAACTTGTAATTTCACAGCAACATTATCATTTGCTAGTTTAACAAATGTCAAGTTCTTTCTGATTATTTTAACACTTTTTATTTTTTAATTTACATTAAATTAGTAGTTCAGTACATTTAATTTAGCAATAAAAATACCAAGAAATAAAATAAAATAAAATATACTTTAACAGGGTGTTCTGGACCTTTAAAGCAGAAAATAACCTTGTCCCTGGTTTTATCCCAATACTGGGCCATGCTGTGAGCTGTATTCTAGGGAAGAGTTGGAAATTGTAGGCAGCTGAAACGAGTTATCCTGGGAAAGAGAGCCAGTGGATATAAGCTTCCTTCTTCCTTCAGAGCAGTGAGAGACTGGGAAGGAGTAGGAGTTTCTGATAGTCTTTTTGTTGAAAGGAAATGGATACTTGAGAAGAAGAAATTTGCTTATTTTGGGACTGTGATGGGGTGTCCATCTTACACTGCCATGCAAAGAGTCAATACAGTCCTAGGGCGGCTATGCAGGAAAGCAGCCAATAGGAGAGGGGCTGTGAGGAGCTGCTAGTCAGGGCCCGAAGGCCCATATAAAAAGAGCTGCAGGGCGGAGTGGGGTCAGTTACTCTCTAGAGCTCAAGAAGAGAGGACTGGGTGCCTTGCAGGTGGAGGGAAGTTAGCATGCTGGACAGCGCAGTGCTGGGCAGGAACAGGGGAGCGAGCAGGAGCTCCTGGCTGGCTGCTAGGACTGGCAGGCTGAGGCCCTGAGGTGAAGGCGAAGAAGGTGCTGGACACCGCAGTACACGGACTGAGGCGGGTCCGCAGGCGGTGATGATGACGAGTGAGGCGCCACCAGGAAAGGGCACAGTGGGTAGCATACCTAATCCCCATGATGGCCAGCAGGAGGCAGCAATATGGTGAGTGGAGCCCCATCACAGGGACTTTGTGGTTTATTTGGAACTTTTGTGTTTATCTGGATGAAGAGAACATGTCCTGAGAAGGGGTGGTTTAGATTGGCTGGAGAGCCAGACATGGACAAGTTACAAGAGAGAAAAAAAACCCCAAGAAACTGTGTTAAATTCCTCAGTTAGCTGTCCTTTATCCCAGAAGAAAGTGGCCTTGGGGGGAGGGGGGGAAGGAGATGAGAGTTTAAGGCGGGGGTATGGCCCCCCATTTCCATTTCTGGGACCTGATGCTGGAGTTCCTAATAGAGGAGCTCAGCCGAAGTCAAGTGAGAAGCTGTCACAGCAACATGTAAGTGGCAGATAAGGATAGGTTAGTTGTATGGAGCCATCTGGATTGCTTGGTAAACTGGGTTCACTTGAACATAATTTTAAAACAGATAGATAAATGCAAGGTCCTACATCTCTGAATAAAGAATTTAGGACACACTTATAGGTGTGGGCAGTATATTTGGGAAAGCAGAGACTTTGGAAGGATCTTAAGGGTTATGGTGGGTAACCAGCTGTACCTGAGCATGAACATGAGCTCTCAATGCAATGTGGGCACTTATGATTGTGTGATCCTACACATTGCTACGAGAGTGACAACCACCTGAGATCTGGAAAACCTGCCTCAAAGAAGCTCAGTCTATTTGGTTTATGCTAAAGACGATAAAGAGGAGACTTGGTTACAATTAACAAGTACCTCCACAGGGAGATTTCTGATAGTAGAGAGATCTTTCATTTAGTAGACGAAGGCGTAATGATCCAATGGCTGGACGTTGAAGCTAGACTCATTCAAACTAGAAATATGACTCCATTTTTAGCAGGGAGGGTGATCTATCACTAAAACAATGTATCAAGGGATGTGGCAGATTGTTGGTCACTGGAAATCTTTCAATCAAAACAGGATGTTTTTCCAAACGATACGCTTTAGCTCAGCCAGGAGTTCGAAGCTTGATGTAGGAAGCACTTGGTAGAATTCTGTGACCTGGGTTATGCAGAAGAATGGACGAAATGATCAGAGCCGGTGCCTTGTGGCCTTAACAATCTATGAATAAACGCAATCAGAGAAACCATCTCTAGCACACAATTGTGTGTTAACAATCTCTGACACAATCAATTGTGACTGAGTTTTCTAAACTGTGTGGTGCACGAGGAGGTTGTCGGGGCGGGAGGGCATGAGGGCCTGATGGGGCTTCGCTGAAGAGCTGGGATCAGGAGAAGGCCCAGTCTGGGAGGGAAAACAAACGGGGCTCTGTGTAGGGCTTGACTACCAGGACAGGCTTTCTGCCTGTCTCACGGCCCCACTGCAACAGCTACCAAATGGCAGTTACTCTCCTCTGCATGGAGGCTCTGTGAGCAGGGAGTAGAATGCAGCACCATGTGAGTATCCTCTGCCGGATATAGCCCAAGGGCACAGATCCCCATCTGCCTTCCCTGCCAGACAGAGCCTGCGCGGAGTAAGCACACAGGGCCCCACAAAAGGATCAGAAGGGGGCTGTGTCCAGCCGAGGGTCTAGTACTCATGGAGTGCAGCTTTCCACTCCCCTCCTTACCTTGGCCCTTCAGCGTAGCTGTGTTCGCTTCCCCTACATGGTGGGGCATAAGAAGGGCAGGGAACTGCATCCCAGTAGCCGAGACTGTCTGGCTGCTGCAGAAAGCAGAAGACTTTCTCAACTGCCACATGAATACCCAACCCAGGCTCCTGTGGGTACCAGACACCCCTGCAATCAGCCCCAATGAGGGGGGTGGACATGGGACATGAATCTCCAAAGGGGGGCTCAGAAAAAAAAAGTTTGGGAACCTCTGAGCTAAGACCTGTATAACTAAACAGAACCTATGTCCTCAAAGGTGTCTGAACAACCACACAGGCAGTGATAGCCAGTAATGAGATATGCTATTTCATTTGTTTCACCTTCTTCAAAGCCTTCACTGTTCTGTCACCATCTTTTACGATATCTTCTACACAGGGTTACCCCTGGAATCCACCCAGAAACAGAATTCAGCACAGAATGAGGCAGCCCACTTGTGAACTCATGAATTTCATTGTGAGCACATACTCTGTGCATTACACTGGCTCCTTATTGGTTTCTGACCGGCTAGCTGAGATTATCAATTTTAATAATAGGCAAGTGGGTGTTGACTAAAGCCAAGGAAGGGTTGCATCCACAAATAATTTTAGATAGGTTATTTTTGCATAGTTAACATGTGGAACAAAAAAATAAAGCCAATGAGCAACTAATGTTAAGAGATCTTTTTATTTAAAAAAAAAAAAAAGCTAGACAGGTCAAAAGCAGAGAAAACAAACATTGAGGACTGACAGGTGTTTCAAAGGATGAGACACTAAGGGGCTACGTGGTCTTATTTTGTCCATCTAATTTCTAATGTTCCCTACATATCCATGGTAACTTCAAAGGAGTGAGACTAAAGCTGTAAAATGCAGGCACAAATACTTACAAATAGGGCCCAAATTCCGCTCTCATTGAGTTAATTCTATTCCCAGTGCACAGCTGGAGTAACCGTGTGCGCGCTGAATAGTTCCACCTACATCAGAGGGCAGATTCCTGCCCTTCCAGCTGTTTCTTTAGATTTTTCACTACTGTAGTGTGTGTCTTTCTGCAGTAACAATATAAGTGGCATAGTTAGTGTGGACATGTGGCAAGAATCTGGGAAAAGTGCATAACTATTCAATGGAAAGCCTGTAATTCCTACTTGGTTTGAAATACTAGCATTCCTTTAACAGCTTGAGGCTTTTTCACCTAATACAGTTCCTCAGTACTTTTAGTCCTCATGGTGTTATGGGAAGCCCTAAGTGGTTTTAGAGCATGGTAGAACAGGGCTTTGGACTCCTGACAACTGAATTTATAATTAACTGTCTAACCAGTTTCTGCAAAATTCACACTGCAGTCAAATCAGAATTTGTGAACATAAACCAGGAAATTATATATGCAGTTGACTGTACAGTAGAATCTCATTTATCTGACCTTCCATTATCTGGTTCTCTGTATTAACCAAACAACCAGTGCACAGAGCTCTGGAAGCAGGTGCTCTCTCCTGTGACCACTAGATGGCGAAGCAGCCTCACACTTTCCCATTCTCTGGGTTACCGGATTTTTGATTATCCAATCTGGCCCCAGTCCCAATGAGATGGGTAAACGGGGTTCTGCTGTATTTGGATGCACGGTTGTCTGTCTTGCAGTCACCATGCAGGCAGCTAGTTTTGTAAATGAAATACTGATTATGTTTTGAAAGACTATTTGACATTTTTCATGGCCAACTTCTAACAGTGCTGAAGGGAGGAGGTTGTCATCAAAGAGATATCTATGAACTGGAAATCAGCGTGTCAGTATCTAACTCCCAACAGGACTCCCTGGTTGTGTCTCAGTGCCACCTGTGGTAGAGAACATCAACCTTGCCAAAACTAGGGGTTTATCTCTATTCAGTGCTCCAGTGTCCAACCCTGATAGGGAAATGCTTCATTGTTCATAATGTCTTTCTCCTCAACTGGTGAGAACAACTTCGCTGTCATTGTGGACAGGACAAAATTATTTTCAGCACCTTCGCAGAAAGTGAGAGACAGTCACTAGCTTTCTATAAGAGTGCTTAAATTGGTTTGGTCTCATCTACACTAGCAGCTGCACCATTTTCACCCTCTTCTTCCCCAGGTTAGGAGGGAGTCAAGGGACAGCTAATAGTCATCTTCCTACTATGGATGGACCTTTAATATTTTCATGCCACCTACTGTATTACAAACTATCCCTTCTCCTAAAACATTTGGGTTACGATCCTCACCCTGGCTCCAGTCCCCACAGATGAGGTAAAAGGGACGGAAAGGTGGGAAGGGCCCCTAAGCACTGGTGGTCACCAGGGGTGGATTCCCCTGGTGCAGGCACTGTGGAAGATGGCCATAACGCTGCTGCTTCCTGCTGGAACCCCCTCATAATCCCTGCTGAAGGAGTGTACAGGGGGAGAGAGGGTGTGTGAGGGCCGGGGCTATAGCACCCAGTGCTGTGGAGATTCCAGGCTGTGCTGCATCCTATGCAGGCTGCTCTAGCTTAGGCAGGTCCCCAGGGCTGTCTGAGTTTTTCTAGGGAGTCTCTCCAACTCCTGGAGCAGCCCAGGATGGTTGGCTTAAAGCCACTTTAGCCCTCCTTCCTCTTGGCTTTCAAGTTCTGTGCTTAGTGGTGCAGCACAGAACCTCACCCCGACTCTTTATCTAGGCACTACATTTTGGCACAGTGATACATAGACGCTCTTTTCAAAATAAACTCTTCATGCACTAATCTCTCCTGTCTTATCTTTTACATATACTCCAACAACAGTAAACTATGCTGGGTTGAATGTTAGAAAATTGTGAGTGCTGTTCTGAGTTGCTTTGAAGTACTCTTCCATCAGCCTTGTGCCTCACAAGGCATGGGTATGGCAGGCATCAGTGGTAGCCAAGTAACGCACATGCCGTTTGGCTTATTCTTTAAACACCTCCAACTATTACTTAATAGAAACTCTCCATTACAGTTGTAGTTCACCTTCTCCTCCATTTGCCTGAACTGCCTCATGCTGCTAGCTATGCAAGATTTATGGCCAAAATTTTCAAAAGTGACTAGTGATTTTGAGTGTCTCAATCCTTGGGTGCCTATCTGAAGGGGGCCTGCCTTTCAAAAAACGATGCACACCCTCCCACCCACTGAAAATCAGGCTTTGCAAGGTATGGCAAACTGGGCACACAAAATCTTTAGTCACACTCAAAAATGTTGGCCTTATTGCTCTAAAAATAAACCCCTCGTAGCTTTCAAATCTGTTTGAAGAGCTATTGAATCAGAATTGCTGCATTTTGGGTTGCTTTCATTTCTTGTAACTGCAGACAATAGCCATGTTATCTGACAAAGCTAACAAATAATGAATCATTGTGGTGGTGAAGGGAGATCCAATGTTACAGGGTTGCTGACCACAGATTACATATGGTAACAGTGTTACTAATTAGATTGTGTATCTAGAATACTTTACAAGACATAATAGGTGAACTGAAGGCCCCCACACAAAACTTATTAGGATCAGCAGCTTTGTGAGAATATGTAGTCACAATGTCTCATAAAAAGCAGTCCTAATGTGTGGTATGGTTTCCAGGTGGCCCTCATAGTTTTCATAGCCTAAGGACATCAGTGTAATCAGTCATTCACAAGTATATAACTCTGTCACTTCTGCAAATAATTCTCCCAAAATCCTAGGCACACTTGCCAACATATGAGAGCTGGGTAGCATTCTAATCTAGTGGGCTCATTTGTATCATCCTGATTAATTATTTTTCATTATAGAGAACAGATCACCTTCAAAATATGATTTTCTGTTTCTAAGCATAACAGAAGCATTATCTTTCTTTTTCTCTCTTCCCCATAATGTTTCTTGAAAGTGCAATTCCACCCTTAACTTTAAAATTCAGTGCCATGGGTCATCCATAAACTAGAGGTTTCCAAAGTTTCCTCTGCATGTGGAACCAAATAAATACAAGACTCAAGATGAGCCAATAACATGTATTTCTGACACATCTCACCTTTTAAGGAAGTTATAAAGAAAATCTGCCAAGATGCAAGTGGCACTTTTCTTGTCATATCTGCCTGACAAAGTGTTGAATGATGAAAAGAACTTGAATTAAGAAGACAATCTATTTGTCGTTATTCAAAGTATCCGATTGCCTCCCAGGATGGCACGTCATTGTCTTTTAACCATTCTTCATGACATTACCTTGCAAATGATTTTATGGGCCAAATTCAGCCGCTTTGTAAGCAGGGTGCCACTCCACTGAAGACACTTGTTTCTATCAAGAACTGAATCTGGCCGCATGAGTTTATTACAGTGATATACTCGAGTGGTGACTCAGTAGGTGGCACCTCTTCCTTTGAATTTGTACTCAGCTGGTGACCCATCATGCTGTAGGTCCACTACTGATACCGAGATACCGCTACTGAGGTACTATGTTCCAGAGGGGTAGCTGTGTTAGTCTGTATACAGCAAAAACAATGAAAGTCCTGTAGAACCTTAAAGACTAACAAATTTCTGCGGGCATAAGCTTAGTGGACTGCAACCCACTTCCTCAGATACATGAAGTGGAAACCACAGATAGGAAGTATATATATATATATACACATCCAAGGGTGAGAAACATAACAATGGGGAGGGCAAGTGCTAACAAAGTCAATTCAGTTAGGGTAGATGAGGCCTATTCACAACAGTTGATTAGAAGGTGAGAATGTGTGAACAGTGACAATTACTTCTTGTAATGAGATAACTGTTCTAAGTCCCAATTCAGACCCAATCTGATTGTGTCAAAGCTTATGCCCGCAGAAATTCGTTAGTCTTTAAGGTGCTACAGGACTCTTGTTTTTGGAGAGACTACGTTTTAAACTGAGGCTCTTGCCATTAACAGTCAATAAAACTCCCATGGCCCTTTTTGTAAGAGTAACTCAGGTGTTCTAGAAACATCCCAACTAAAGTAGATATATTTTACCAGTCTAAATTCCTAAGGTGGGCCCTATCAGCTTTGGGATTCTTCACAACAACAAGATAATGCAGCAGTATGTTCTTAAATGCTATGTGATGAATTCCAGTCAGGAAGTGGTGGGCTAAATGAAACCACTGTGTATCAAATATATGTATATGTGTGTGCATAAAGATTACATATATACACATTTATGGTTTGTATATATTTATACATACTTGTCTGCATCTGTATAGATATACATTTTACCTACACACAATTTTTAATATACTGTATACTTTTTATATACTGTATGCTTTATATACTTTTTTATATGCTGTGTATATATGCACACTATTACTGTAAAGGTGGAGGAAAGGATGCAGTGTTGTTTCAGACTCCAGCTGCTTCTATAATGATCTTCATTAGCTGGTCTAATTTCTAGATTGATGCTTCAATAAGATTGACAAGAAGGCTTTCTTGTAATCTTTCCAGTGAAGATCCCACTGAAACTTCAGTGAGTGCTGTGTCCCAGCAAAGTTTATTCCACCTTCCTCCTGAGTCTAGGGCTGACAGTTTTTCATGCATAGCTTGCAAGAATGAGTGTGATTGAGTGATCTAAAAGACACGAACCACTACTTATTTTTTCCTTTTCCATAAACCCAGCTGAAGGTCTCAGCTCAGCAATGAACACAAACAATCAAAATGCCTCTTGGAACATAGGTCGTGCTTTGCCAGGGGTAAACAAGTGATGTTTGAGCTACAAGAACAGCAGCAAAGTACCAAAGGTGTAATTTATCACATCTAGCATTTCAAGCTTATCCTGATGGGTTTTCTCTGGCTTTCATTGCAGCCAACTTTGTTCCAGCCAATGACTGCCATTTTTCTACATTTGTGCTTTTTTCGGAAAGCAAAACAGCCAAAGGGTATATTTATTTTCTACTTTCTGTTGCTGCATGTCCCCAGTTGTGGGAAACTGTTAAAAGTGAACGGCAAAGCTTATGTAAAAATTGTTTAAGGTCACAAATCATTAACAGAAGGTGAAGACTTACAGATGAGCAACATAGTTCTATTTTTAAACTGAATATTTTCACTTGCTGCCAGGGCTGAGATCAATGATGCATTCCCTTTAGCAAGAGTTCCTGACATGATGATCCACTCTTATTATTATTAATAAATTATAGTAGTGAGTGCCCAGAGGTCCCAATGAGAATCACGGCCACATTGTGTGTGGTTGTATAAAACACACGGAGACACTGTCCTTGCTGCAAGAATCCTGAAAACGAAGAAGACAGGCAACATAAAAAGGATGTGGGAGACACAGAATCAAAATACTTACAGGCTATTATATTCTTTACTCATGTATTTATAGTTACATAAATATAAGGACTGCCTCTCCCCTAGCCATCAACTGGCTGATATCTTATAAGCAACACAGCAGAAGTGAATCTTGAGGAGGGATTCAGTAGAGGAAAGATTAGTGGCCTTACAGATCAGATCACGCTGGACTTGCATAAGAGGCAGCATGGAACCTCAAACAGTGCAGGCAATGCTGCTCCAAAGGGACACTGTGAACCAAAAAAATCAAACACCTTTCTTTACCAGGGTTGTTGAATCTCATTTCTTTAATCCTGCTCTCTGTTCTGTTCTATGAAGGTTCTTCTACCCTGCTCATCTCCATAGTATCTGAATGTCTTCCAGTAGTGTATTAAGTGATATTACAAATGGTCATTTATGATTTGTTCTCTTTCTCCTCTTCTTCCAAGGGGGAGAATTGTGTGTGCAGTGGAGTGGTTTGTTCTGGTAAGGTGATGGTGGTGGGTTTTTTCCCCTCACTACTTCTTCATCTTTGACATATTCCTGAATCCCCTCTCTTGCCACTACTTCTCTCTTTCCCACTCTCTCTTTCCAGGATCTCATCAGTCAGTCACACTGATTCAGTAAATACTCTCTGGCCACAGAGAAAAATGCCACTGATTCCCTGAAGAAGAAAGTTGATGTGACCCTTCAGAGATCTTACAAATTTTGTTCCCACCCAGTTCTCTCTTTCTATCCACTATGATATTCTCTAGCAGAAAAGTTGGAAGAACTGGGCCCTGTGTAACCTTCTGTTTCCTCCAGGAAGGTATCAGTGCTCTGTGATCTAGACTCCTCTTTCCCCCATGAGGTGACCAAAAACTCTCTTAGCATCTTAGGCAATGATACAGATGAGCCCTTAGGCTGTATTCCTGGTCAAGTGAGCTTTTTGCTAAATTCAAGTTCCTGGCCCTTCCATAAGGTAGGGACTAACTGAGGAAACTTTAGACTAGATCCTCAGAAGACACTGTTGAGAATAAAGGTAATACTGCTGGCTGGTAATATGAGGAAGAAGGATATATATATATGGTCTAGAATAATGGACACATTTGAGAGGAACTGTAACTTCAATGAAGATGGTTCTTTCTGAGAGACAATCAAACTTTATTCATAGCTGAGAGCAATAGGAACCAGCTGATGAGAACTCCACTCCCATCTTCCAAACTTTAACCCCGCTGTGAGCTGCCTCAGCATAGGCCACATCTCTTTGGCAGGATTTATACAATATCAATCAGCATGGTACCTAGTGAAAAATAGTAAAAAGAGGGGCATAATATTCCCAATACAAAGTTTCTTTCTAATGGCCTCAGCAAATGAAAACTTTATTTAGTTTTAAAACACTGCCATTTTCTACCAGCTAATGTGGTGTAATAGGCTCTGCTTTGATTTTACTGTTATGATTCACTCAAGACTTTGGACTCCATTATTTAGTTCTTAAAGCGATTCCCATGTTTGTATTTCTTGGGGGGAAAAAACAGTTTAAGAGAATGGCTAATTGTTGCGGGGGAATTAGGGAAAGAACATAAGCCATCCTTATATTCTTCTTCGAGTGCTTGCTCATGTCCATTCCACTATAGGTCTGTGCACACCTCCGTGCATGATTATCTGGAACTTTTTTCCCCTTAGCAGATCCTGTAGGGCCAGCTCCGGTGCCCCTTGGAGCCGTGCGCACATGCTGTAGTATATGAGGCGCTGCCGGCCCTACGTCCCCTCAGTTCCTTCTTTCCGTCTGTGATGGTTGCTGGAACTAGCTTAGCTCTCAGCAAGTACTACTCCCCTTGTTTGGACTTGTTTGATATTCTAAGTTAGTTTTAGTTAGTTAAGCAGTTGTTAAGTGTTGTTAAGAGTAGTTAGAGATAAGGCAAGTCCCTGCAGGGACTTTGAGCGGCCGGGCTATGCCCCAATCACTGGGATTCAAGCCATGTGCCTCCTGCGGGAAGGCCTTTCTGCTCAGCGACCCCCACGACCGCTGCCTTAAGTGCTTGGGGGAAGCCCACAGAAAAGAGAAGTGTAAGATCTGCAGGGCTTTTAAACTGAGGACTCAAAAGGACCGAGAGATTCGGTTGAAAGCCCCATTGATGGAGGCAGTACTCCAACAGGTGTCCAAGCCAGCCCACTCCACCTCGGCACCGAGCATGACCTCGGTACAGAGCGCACTGCTGGCACCGGCCTCGACTCAGCATCGCGCAATATTGATGGCACCAAAGAGGAAGAAGCAGCGTGCGGAGCACGGACACTTCCCTGCACCATCAGTACAGGCAGGGTTGAGTATGGAGATGCACCGGACCCAGCCCGTCGAGTCTTCTCCGGTGCCTGCATCTCCAATCAGGGAGCCTCCCCCGACTCGTGGGAGTGGGAGAGTGCCCCTGCCGACACGCTCGATCCTGGAGGCTTTTCAGGCAGCAAGAGCCTTGTTGGCCTTGCCTACGCCACCTCAGCACCCCCCTCCCCCACAAGGGAGAAGGAGCCGGTGTCACGAGGGAAACCCGCGTTGGGTCCCCCTGAAGGGCGGTGGAGATCCCCTGTATGGGGAGGAAGATCTCCCGCTGGACAGCCTCCGAAGGTAGAGCAGATCTGCTCCCCCAGCAGTCGCTCCAGGTCGGCGTTGTCGAGCCGATCTGCTCTGACCCAGGACATGGAATCTCCCTCTTGGCTCCAGTGTCGATCCCCAGCACTGGAGGCAGCACATACTAGGAAGTGGCACCGGTCAAGGTCTGCCAGGCAGTGCTTGGACAGCTTCCATTCCAGATCCCCAGTACTGAGAAGTTCGCCCGTACATAGGCTGCGCAGAACCTGGTCGCTGTCAGAGGACCCAGCACCGAGGAGTTTGCCCGCACCAAGACAGTGGCACCGCGCAGGCCACGACACGGAAGTAGGTCACCAGAGTCCGGCTCGGCACTGAGAAGTTCAGAGCAGCGAAGGTGTTTGCAGGGCCTCAAGGCAAGCAGCAGCGGAAATCATCGGTACCGAGACGACGTTCCGGTACCTCTAGCTCTTCAGAGCGCACCTCTATTCGTCAGCACTGCTCGCGGTGACTGAGGTAGTCCTCATCATCCTCCAGGTCGGAGGCGTCGAGAGGGCGGTCTCTGGCATGGAAGGTTGCCCAGGACCAAGGATGTACATGGCACCGCTGGTCCAGGGCCTCTGACTATGAGGATGACTTGGAGTCTCCCAGGGGGAACAGTCGTCGGGCGAGTCAATGCCCCCACAAAGCATCATAGCCTGTGGCGCAGTCAGCCCCGGGGTTGGCCCCAGGGACAATGGCCGCAATAATGGCTTTATTGGGCCCCATGGGGCATCCAGGTGGGGCCGGGGCCCCAAACCATTATGTCATCAGGAGTGCAGTCCCTGCCTACGGCACAGGAGAAGGCCCATAGACACCACTCCTCGGACAAGGAGCCGGACCTCATGGAGGGACCCTCAGCGGGTGCAACCCTTCACCAGGAGGGGGCACACCCACAGGATGCACCTCGCCAGTCTTCTTCCTCCTCACCTGACAAGGCAGTCTCCTGGGATCACTCGGTGCCATTGGAGGATTTCAGGGCACACCAGGAGCTGCTCAAGAGGGTGGCCTCCAACTTGGGGCTGGAGGTGAAGGAGTTAAAAGAGGTCAAAAATAGCCTCTGTAGTGTGCTGGTGGCGGCTGCACCAGTGAGAGTGGCCCTCCCAGTCCACGGAAGGATCCTTAAGATTGTAAAGGCCCTGTGGCAAACCCCTTCCTCGGTCGCCCCTACGTCAAAGGTGGCCGAGAAAAAATATTATGTCCAGTCAAGGGGTTTGAGTATTTGTTCACTCACCCTGCCCCGGGAACTCTGGTAGTAGACACGCTAATCAGCGAGACAGGCAAGATCAGCCAGGGCCCGCTCCCAAGAACAAGGACAATAAGAAGCTGGACTTATTTGGGGGAAAGGTTTATTCCATGGCAGGCCTGCAGTTCAGGATTGCCAACCATTAGGCCCTCCTGGGCAGATATAACTTCAACCTGTGGGACTCCCTCAGGCGGTTCGCTGAGGCCCTGCCCCAGGACCAAGCTGCAGACTTTAGCACTATCGTGGAGGAAGGAACCACGGTAGCTAGGGCAGCACTCCAGACTTCCTGTGATGCTGATGACTCAGCGGGCAGGGCCATAGTCTCTGCCATCTGTATGAGAAGGTGCTCGTAGCTGCAATCCTCGGGTCTGTCCCAGGAGGTGCAGCAGTCTATTCAGGACCTCCCCTTTGATGGGTCGGCCTTATTCTCTGACCAGGCCGATGCGAAGGTGCACGGTTTGAAGGACTCCAGGGCCACGCTTCGCTCCCTGGGCCTTTACACGCCCCAATTTTCCAGGCATCAGTCACAGCCCCAGGCGCAGCAGCAGCCAAGGCCTCCGCCCAGGCCTTTTCAACCTATAGGAATAGGGATAGGAATAGGGGGTTTAGAAGAAGGAATCAGCCCCCTAGCTCATCCTCAGCTCCCCAGCAGAGGCTCCCTAGGAGGTCGGGCAACCAGAGGAGGCAATTTTGATGGTGCGTCTGAGGGTGGCGCCCTGACTGCTTTCTTGGATCTATCCCGCCCCTTCCTAAACAGGTTAAGGCCCTTATATCTCGAATGGGCAAAAATCACTTGAGACCGTTGGGTCCTTGGGATAGTCTCGGGGCTATTCCCTACAATTTACATCTACCCGCCCCCCAACAACCCTCCCCCTCCGTCCCTCTTCAGGGATCCCACTCATGAGCAACAGGAGCGGTGGAAATGGTCCCTCAAGGCAGAAGGGGGAAAGGGGTTTTATTCGAGGTACTTCCTTATCCCCAAGGCGAAGGGGGGTCTGAGACCCATATTAGACCTGTGTTGTCTAAACAAATATGTCAAACGACTCAGGTTTCGCATGGTCTCCCTAGCCTCCATAATTCCTTCCTTGGATCCAAGAGACTGGTATGCTGCCCTCGATCTCAAGGACGCATACTTTCATGTGTCTATCCTCCTCAGCCACAGGCGTTTTCTCAGTTTCATGGTGGCTGGCTCCCACTACCAGTTTACAGCCCTACTTTTTGGCCTATCTTTGGCTCCAAGGGTGTTTACCAAGTGCATGGCAGTAGTAGCTGCCCACTTGAGACGAAAGGGTGTGCAAATTTTTTCTTACCTGAACGATTGGCTGATCAGGGGCAGGTCCAGGTCCCAAGTGCAGGAAAGCATGACCCTCACTTGCTCCAAGTGCAGTAGGCTGGGACTACTCATTAACAAACAGAAGTCCACACTAACCCTTGGACACTTCCCAGGCCACAGACTTCCTGCCTCAGCCACGTTTCGAGGTAATGGTCTCTATCATCTCCCAGCTGCAACGATGCCCCACAACAACAGTCAGGCACTGCCTACAGCTGTTAGGGCACATGGTGGCCTGCACGTATGTAGTGAGACTATCTTGCCTGAGGCTCAGACCACTTCGGGCATTGTTGGCCTCAGAATATGTTCGGAGCAGGCACCCATTGGACTGGGTGATCACAGTTCCGCCACCCATCTTAGCCTCCCTAAACTGGTGGCAGACCCCGAGGGCAGTGATGAAGGGCGTTCCATCCAGAGAACTGGTCCCATTGGTCACCCTAATTTCCGACGCCTCAGACGTAGGATGGGGAGCCCACATCAGCGCCAACCTAGGCACTCAAGGGCTCTGGTCGGGGAGGAGAGGTGCCTGCACGTCAACATGAAGGCGCTGAGGGCCATTCACCTGGCGTGCAAGGTGTTCCTCCGATTCCCGACGGGCAGAGTGGTGCAGGTGCTGACGGACAACACTGCAGCCATGTTTTACATAAACAGGCAGGGGGTAGTGTGCTCCTCAGCCCTCTGTGAGGAAGCTATCCGTCTGTGGAACTTTGCCGTGAGGCACGATTTCCACCTGACTGTCTCTCACCTCTCGGGAGTGAGGAACGACGAAGCAGATCACCTCAGCAGGTCGTTTCTACCCTGCCACGACTGGTCATTGCACCCAGGGGTGGTGGCTATGATCTTCCAGAAGTGGGGAGTTCCCCAACTGGACCTATTCGCGTTGGCTTGGAACATGAAGTGTCCGATGTTCTGCTCGCTCCGGGGTCGTGAGACTGGGTCGATTTCCGACGCGTTTCTCATGGACTGGACGGGGACCCTTATGTATGCGTTTCCACCCATTCTGCTCCTACCGAAGGTCCTGCTGAAAATAAAGAGGGACAAATGTTATACTCATCGCTTCGGCCTGGCTGAGACAGCACTGGTTCAGCATGCTGTTGGACCTTTCGATCGCCCCACCCCTGGAGCTCCCGAGGCGCCATGACCTCCTATCCCAGGACCACGGTCACCTGTTGCACCTGGACTTGGACTCCCTGCACCTCATGGCTTGGAGGCTCTGTGGCTGACGGAGGGAGAGAGAGCCTGCTCGGTGCAGGTCCAGCAAATCCTGCTTGGCAGCAGGAAGCCTTCCACACAGGTCATGTATCGGGCTAAGTGGAGGCGGTTTAACTGTTGGGTGGAGTCCTGGGGTATTCTGCCCAGCCTCTCGCCTATACAGGTGATCCTGGAGTACCTGCTCCAGCTAAAGCTCCAGGGTCTGGCACTGGCCTCATTGAAGGTTCACCTGGCGGCCATTTCGGCCTTCCATCAGCCGCTAGAAGGGAGGTTGCTGTTCTCCCACCCCATGTCAGTCAGGTTCCTTAAGGGGGTGGAGAGGCTGTATCCGCAGGTCCGTGACCCGGTGCCTCTCTGGGATCTCAACCTGGTCCTCTCGAGACTCACGGTCCCCCCCTTTGAACCCATGCCTTCTGCTCATCCTTTCATGGAAGGTAGCCTTCCTGGTGGCCATTACCTCAGCTAGGAGGGTCTCCGAGATTAAGGCCTGGACCTTGGAGCCCCCTTATACAGTATTCTATAAGGATAAGGTGCAGTTGAGGCTGCATCTGGCCTTCCTGTCCAAAGTGGTTTTCCAATTTCATTGTAATCAAGATATTTTTCTCCCCGGGTTTTTTCCCAAACCGCACGGTTCAGAGGAAGAGAGGAGATGGCATTCACTGGATGTGAGACGAGCCCTGGCCTTCTACACTGAGCGCACAAAGCCGTTCTGGAAATCGAAGCAGCTCTTCGTCGCAGTGGCTGACTGGATGAAAGGCTCACCTGTCCCCACCCAGCGCATCTCCTCGTGGATTACATCATGCATCAAGTTTTGCTATGAGCAGGCGAAGGTGCTGCGTCCGGGCACTCAACCAGAGCTCAAGCCTCATCTACAGCCTTCCTGGAGAGTGCCCCTGCAGGACATCTGCAAAGCTGCCACCTGGTCGTTGGTGCATATCTTCATGTCCCACTACGCCATTGTCCTGCAGGTGAGAGAGGATGCAGGATTTGGCAGAGCGGTGCTGAGAGCAGCTGACCGGTAACTCCGACCCACCTCCAAGGTATTGCTTATTAGTCACCGATAGTGGAATGGACATGAGCAAGCACTCGAAGAAGAAAACAAGGTTACTTACTAGTAACTGATGTTCTTTGAGATGTGTTGCACATGTCCATTCCACAACCCACCCCCCATCCCCGTTGCCGGAGTTGGCAGAAAGAAGGGACTGAGGCAGTGCCTCATATACCACAGCATGTGCGCAGGGGGGCACTGGAGCCGGCCCTTCGGGATCTGCTAAGGGGAAAAAAGTTCCGGATAACCATGCATGGAGACGTGCACATACCTATAGTGGAATGGATATGAGCAACACATCTCGAAGAACATCAGTTACTGGTAAGTAACCTTGTTTTTTCCTAATTTAAATAGATATTGACGTAAATTATGTCTACACTGGTGACTGGACATGGGTCCATACGTGTGGTTGTGCCAGAACCCCGTTACCATCCACATCTAAACCCTAGAAGCATGTAACGCATGTACTGGGCAAGAATGCTAGCATGCCTGAGGGGTGTGGGTATGAATATGCCTCTGGCTGTGGCATGGCCTTGTACCCATGCCAGTTGGGGCTAGGGAGCGTGTATCAGGTCCTGAGTTCAGTAGTCCTCCAGCCCAACTCCCAGAATGCACTAACGCTTTCCTGCCTGCCCTACCCAAATCTATAAAGGTCCTTGTTTCCTCATTCTCACTGGGAGTAGCAAGCTGCACTGTCCGCTTCTGAACCATTTTCTGCTGCACTTTGTTCACCAGTACGCATGAACATGGAACCTGCTCTGAGAGTTTCTGCCTGGTCAGCCGAGCACACTCCCATGCTTCTCAATGTGTAGTTGGAGTGCACTGTCCTCCATGCCTTCTCCTGCTGCACCAGGAACATCCATCTTTAGCGAGCAGTTTTGGAGAGGCTGGCACAAGTGGGCATTCACTGTATTCCAGTTCTGTGCTGGGAACAGATATAACACCTCAATGTCCAGTACTGGAAGGCAAAAGACTCCAACAGTCATTTGAGGAGGCGGCCTACAACAGGCTCCTTTGCCTTTGCCTTCCTCAGTGTCCCACAGGATGCCACTGAGGGCCAGGGTGAGGAGGCAGCAGGGACAGCGAAGGAGGAGGCCCTGGAAGATCAGACAGAAGAGGAGCAAATTATCCTGCACCTCTGCCCACTGGAGTTGGCTCTGCAACCCTTCCTGATGAGCCAGAGGAGGATGACGAGCCTCAGCAGGAACCGGAACTCAAGGCTGATCAGTTAAACTCCCACCCTCCCCACCAACATCTCCTCCCTCTTTCTCCAGGCGTGCACGAGGACTTCAGTAACTCAGCCAGTGGTTATGTGTCTATTACAGGATCAGGTGGGTGAGGTTCTGTGACCTGGGATGGGTAGGAGGTCAGGTTAGATGATCATGATGGTCCCTTCGTGCCTTACAGTCTTTGAATCTATGAGGACTGGAAGACCCCTTCTCTCCCACAACAAATGGTTCCTGACCAAGACACAACTGTAGATTCAACATTTTATTGAATTACCATAAACCACTGCTATAGACTGACCATCAGCGAACTATCCTATTGCACCTGGGTTTGTTTGTTGGCCAACAGGCTGATAGAAAGGGAGGAAGTGGAAAGATCCGGGTGGGGGACAGGACCTTTGAGGAGATAACAGATTTTTTAGACAAAGGGAATGCAGTGGATCTAATTTACCTAGATTTCAGTAAGGCATTTGATACGGTTCCACATGGGGAATTATTAGTTAAATTGGAAAAGATGGGGATTAATATGAAAATTGAAAGGTGGATAAGGAACTGGTTATGGAGAGACTACAGCGGGTCATACTGAAAGGTGAACTGTCAGGCTGGAGAGAGGTTATTAGTAGAGTTCCTCAGAGATTGTTGGCACCAATCTTATTTAACCTTTTTATTACTGACCTTGGCACAAAAAGTGGGAGTGTGCCAATAAAGTTTGTGGACGACACATTGTTGGGAGGTATTGCCAACGCAGAGAAGGATCAGGATATCATACAGAAAGATCGGATGACTTTGTAAACTGGAGTAATAGAAATGGGATTAAATTTAATAGTGGAAAGTGCAAGGTCATGCATTTAGGGACTAATAACAAGAATTTCTGCTATAAGCTGGGGACATATCAGTTGGAAGTGACAGAGGAGAAGGACCTGGACGTATAGGTTGATCACAGGATGACTATGAGCTGCAAATGTGATGTGGTTGTGAAAAAGCTAATGTGGTCCTTGGATGCATCAGACGAGGTATTTCCACTAGAGGTAGGGAGGTGTTAGTACCATTATATAAGGCGCTGGTGAGACTTCATCTGGAATACTGTGTGCATTTCTGGTCCCCCATGTTTAAGAAAGATGAATTCAAACTGGAACAGGTGCAGAGAAGGGCTACTAGGATGATCCACAGAATGCAAAACCTAACTTATGAGAGGAGACTTGGCTTGTTTAGCCTAATCAAAAGAAGGTTGAGGGGAGATGTGACTGCTTTTTATATATACATCAGAAGGATAAATACCAGGGAGGGAGAGGAATTATTTAAGTTCAGCGCCAACGTACACACAAGAACTAATGGATATAAACTGGCTATCAGGAAGTTTAGACTTGAAATTAGATGAGGGTTTCTAACCATCAGAGGAGTGAAGTTCTGGAACAGCCTTCCAAGGGGAGCATTGGGGGCACAAAACCTAGCTGGCTTCAAAACTGAGGTTGATAAATGTATGGAGCGGATGGTATGATGGGACAGCCTAGTTTGGCAATTGACTGATCTTTGACTACTGGTGGTAGATATGCCAATGGCCTGTGAAGGGATGTTAGATGGGGTGGGTTCTGAGTTACTACAAAGAATTCTTTCTTGAGTGTCTGGCTGGTGAGTCTTGCCCACATGCTTAGGGTTTAACTGATCACCATATTTGGAGTCGGGAAGGAATTTTCCCCCAGGGTAGATTGGCAAAGGCTCTGGGGGTTTTTCGCCTTCCTCTGTAGCACGGGGCACGGCTCACTTGCTGGTGGATTCTCTGTACCTTAAAGTCTTTAAAGCATGATTTGAGGACTTTAATAACACAGTCATAGGCTACAGGTTTATTATAGGAGTGGGTGGGTGAGGTTCTGTGGCCTGTGTTGTGCAGGAGATCAGATTAGATGAGCATATTGGTCCCTTCTGATCTTAGAGTCTATAGTCTATGAGGCAGTGAACTCAGGGTTAGAGGTTAGGGTTAGTGGGCCCACACCCCACTTTGGTGGCTTCCATAAATTGGGCCTCTCAGCCCCACTCCAGCCAGGTCCTCTGCAGCTGGGCCTCTCCTCCTCCCTCACTCTGGTGGAAATCAAGCTTTACTGGTTTCCAGCTGTCACCACAATCAGTAGGTTCTGACTCAAGTGGAGGGGGTTGGGCTGGGGATCCGGGGAAGGGTGAGGGGCCTGCTTGGGTGTACAGCTCATCCTACGTAAGCAACAAAGTGCAACTCTCTAGTCTATGATAACCTGAATGTGCCCCTCTGCCCTTGGCTAGAGAACCCAGTGTGACAATTTATAATAAAATAGCAGTCAGTTATAAAAACATCGAAAGCTAATAAACATTTTGAAACTATGGGCATCTGACAGGAAAAGTGGAGGAGGGTAAAAGATCTAGTTATGGGGCCGACAGAGGTTGTTCTAAAAATGCCATAGGAACAAAAGGCTTTGAGGTATTTTTAAAACAGAGGAGAGATGGACTGAAATAGACATCAAGAGGAGCAAAGCTGCGCACACTAGAGCTCAGCCCAGTAAAGTCCACATCACTGCCAGCCTGGGACACAACAGTGGATCCTCTCACAAGCAGATGGTGCTAAAGCGCTGATGTGTTGGGATTGCACTGGGTGAATGGGGAATCCCTTCTGTGCAGAAAAGGCAGCTCCTTTTCTGCCTATTTGGACACACAGGCTGGAGCTGGGTAGGAGTCTCTGAGCACAGACTTCCTTTCTATGTATCTAATTGATTATTCTCAGTGAGAGAAGAGATAAGGAATTGCTATATATACATGAATCCAGTTAATATCTGGGGAAGAGTGAGAAAAAACGCAGCTGCTAGAATCATAGAAGATTAGGGTTGGAAGGGACCTCAGGAGGTCATCTAGTCCAACCCCCTGCTCAAAGCAGGACTAACCCCAACTAAATCATCCCAGCTAGGGCTTTGTCAAGCTGCACCTTAACCTCTAAGGATGGAGATTTTACCACCTCCCTACGCTGGTAGAAATGTTTTTGTAAATATCAATGTTCACTCTCTGGCCTTGTCTAGACTAGGATAAAATGTGTGTTGTTAGCAGGTGTTAGTTAACATATTTTGAAAGTCTTTTTTAGGCAATGCATATTGCACGCTTCCTTTTAACACATGTTAAACTAGTCGAGTTAAATCATGGAATCATGGAATCATAGAAGATTAGGATTGAAAGGGACCTCAGAAGGTCATCTAGTCCAACCCCTTGCTCAAAGCAGGACCAACGACAACTAAATCATCCCAGCCAGGGTTTTATCAAGCCACACCTTAAAACCTCTAAGGATGGAGATTCCACCAGCTCCCTAGGTAACCCATTTCAGTGCTTCACCACCCTCCTAGTGAAAAAGCATAGGGGAGTCTTGATTTGAACACGATTAGTTTAGCCCGCGTTAAAGTCTATGCTGTCTAAAGTCTTAGGTGTCTTGTCTACAATAGCTTTTTCAAATGTGTTTCAAATGTGATAGCTAACACCTTCTCACAACACGCCTTTAATCCAAGTCTAGACAAGCTCCCAGACAAGGCATCAGATGGCAGTTACCTGACATTACATTGCAAAGTGGATTCTTGGAACTTCATGCCTGTTCTTCCTGAATCTCTGGAAAGTCAGAGAGAGTCAATCCACAGCTGATTCTCCTTTAGTCTTCAATTCCTGGCCTCCACAGGGAGCAGCTGTAAACATCTTTCCTGGCTACCCCGATCCAGTGGGCACGAGAGACTAGAGTTTATTAGGTTCCCATCCATTGCTGGAGGCTGGCTGTGGGGATAGGGATTCCTCACTGAGAGAAGATTTTTGAGCTGAATGTTACTGATTTCTTCTTCTTTTAATTCTTACGCATCTTTGAAAATCCCCAGGTTTGGCCACCTGGTTGCCATGCTGGTCCTGAGCTGCAGCAACCCTTCGGAGAAGATTGCCCTCCAGGCTGCAGAGCTTCTGTGCCAGCTGTATCCTGCGGTGCAGGCCAGAATGTGTAAGCGAAGCATTAACGACACAGTAGCCCCTTTCTCTATAGAGCAAGAAATGCTGACATCTCACGTACATAATAAAAGAAAGCTAATGCACCAGCATGGATGGTAATTCACTCACTTCATACACACAGGAGATTTTCAGTTACTACAGTCACATAAAATGCATCCTCATGGCTTTCCCCACCTCTTCCCGCACTGAGGCGACTGGAGCATGGTTTGGAGGGGACAGTAATGATCAAACCACGTAGTCATGAAGCAGGTGTCCCAGTTGCAGAGTTGTTACTGAGTGCTGTTACTTGACTGTGATCTGTTACTTGACTGCACCTGAGATCCTTGTTTGGTGGCCAGCTAGAATGCTTCTGGAGTATCCAGTACCATTGAACAGGTATGGAGGTGTCACTGCTAGCATGGTGGGGCTGGATCCTTCAGCTCTCTAATGTTGTCTTCCTACTTGGACACACAGGCTGGAGCTGGGTAGGAGTCTCTGAGCGCAGACTTTCTTTCTATGTGGATAATTGATTATTCTCCGTGAGAGAAGAGACAAGGCTCCAACTGCTAAGAAATATCATGCCCACTGCTTTCAGTAGGGTAATTTCCCACACACTTCATGGGGGCTTGTCTTTTTATGGCAGTGTGTGTTTAGTTCATTTTTCCACAGCCTGTCTCCAAGGCCTCAAGTGTGTGCAGTTAGTTGGCACATAATAGAAACCCTCTTGGCGCTCAGCCACTCTCCTCATGAATGCCACATACATCTGTTTTATTCTGTGCATGCCACCTGCAAACCTACCTAAATTACTTGGAATATGCAGCTTGCTGTGTGATATTTTGTGGTCATTTCACAACTACCCTGTGGATATATCAACACTGCAATTAGACACCTGAGGCTGGCCCATGCCAGCAGACTCAGGTTCAGGGTAAGAGACTGTTTAACTGCGGTTAGACATTGCTCTGGGACCCTCCTACCTCCAAAGGTCCGGGAGCCCGGGCTCCAGCCCCAATTCAAATATCTACACTGCAATTAGACAGCCCTTAGCCTGAGCCCTGCAAGCCTGAGTCAGCTGGCATGGGTGAGTCACAGGTGTCTAATTGCAGTGTAGCTATACCCTGTGATAATGTTATTGGAAGCAGTGATGATAACATGGTAATTGGTAGTAATTTCTTATATTAGCTCTCTCTACCCTGCACAGTTAACTCAGGTGACTGGCACCTGGATCTGAACATCAGCGTTAGGCTAGCCTAGCTATGAGCATTCCCACTGCCAAGACTTTCCTTCTTTACTGTTTCTGTACTCACCCATGTGTGTCGGGGGGGCATATCCCATGGTTCTTTGGGCTGAGATGGTCTTTCCTAGTCAATTGACACAATTGTGGGAAAACTGGTCTGTCTTTCTGGGGGAATTGTGGAAAGGGCACTGGAGACTATCAGCGCTTGAGTGATTTAATCTGTGTCTTCATTGCAAAGTGGGTGGTTTCAACAGGGCTCGCTCTAAACCAGGGTGCCCCAGGCGAGGAGAGTCTTCGGTGCCCTCCCCCATTTGTTAAACTTTTGAATACCTTATTTTTTATTGCATTTGTAGCCCATTTCATGATTTTGATGCACGATTTGCATGCATGGTTTATTCCTGCCATATAAAACAATAAATTTGTAATCTAGGATATGTAAATCTGTATTTATTCATGCCATATATAAGCAAATAAAATTTTTTTTCCTCTAAGCTTATAGAAACTTTTAAATTTTAAGAATAACTGAAATGTACTAACCTCAAGAAATTGAACTGTGCACCAACTTTGGATGGACCAGTATAACATAGTGTTACAATAGGTACCAGTCTTAGAAAGTTAACCCTAGTCCTTTAGTTCAAAAAGTAAACTTTTCTCACCTTTGCCCTTGCAAACTGAAGTGCAGTGTCAGAGAGATCTAATAGCAAACAAGGTCAGTCTCTTGTTGGCCACTGTTGATCAAAGATACGTTTTAATGAGCCTGAGCTTTGGAAAGCTGTGCTCACCACTCACAATTGTGACTGGTAGCATGAGCAGAATCCTCAAAGCTCCCTGAGGAAAAGTGTCCTTCAGCTCTTCATCATGAATGAATTGGAGAACTTGGAGTGGAAAGTGCTTCCCATGTGCCAGTATGTGACGATTGTTGTCCAGTTCGACATAGAGGTCTTTATCATTGACGTCTGAACATTCCCCATGTATCAGCATCCGGTGAGTGTCTGTACAATTGTTCGAGAGAGTTTTCTGTCTGCCGGCAGTTTTGAAGGTCAGACAATCCCCCCAGGTCTTTTTGTTGTGCTTCATTTATCCGAACCTTTCTTCGATGGACACTCTAGCAGTGTCAACGAGCAAACAAAATAACTCCTTTGTGAATTTTTCTTCCAAGCTTCCCATAACCTCATCTCTGCCCTGGTAACCAAAATGTCTCTTCTTCCGATGAACATGACTTCTGGATGCAGGGAGTCCTACGGTTGCTTCTCACTCCCCACACTCAGTCCCATAAGGGGATATGGAGCAACATTTTGGGGGGTGTGTATGAGTAGTATCTGTGTATCACCACTTGCCCCCCATATTTCTCCACCAGGAGGAAACAGGGAGGCTCACCCCATTTCTGGTTGGGGTCAGGGCTCACAGTCCCGCACCTGGTGGGACTCTCAGCTCGTGACCCCCACATAACCATGTTGGGACCCCTGTAGGAGGTCGCAACCCCCAGTTTGAGAACCAATGTTCTAGTAGGTCTGAGGAAAATGTAGTTCTCAGAAAGTCTGGAAGGTTCCATAAGATTCTAGAAAGATCCAGAATGTTGTGGGAGGTTAGTGAAAAATGAATCCACATATGAAATACCTGCAACATTTTAATTCAAACATTCTATTTTCCTTTTGTCGCTAACAACAAAAACAGCACCCCAAGCCTGGCACTGCAGGTGGTCACCTGGATCGCCTGCCTCTCAATCCAGCCCTGGGTTTCAGCTCAAGTTAAAGCAGAGCTTTGGGCTCTTACCCCCACTACCAGTCAGGTCAACTAGCCCATACATAAGGCACCTCCAAATCTGGGTGAGAGATTTTTATGTGTGAACAGCAGAGGGGTTAGACTTAACATCCAGGTAAGATCTTGGGTTAACTCTGTAGTGAAGACATACCCTGAGTAACAGATTTTGTCACCTCTGGTTCCCATAGCATTTCTTTACACAGGCTCATTTGTGTGGGAAGAGACCTTCCTAGTGAGGGCTCTGGTGTTTCCTGTTGCATCATGGCCAGGCTGAGTCCATTATTCCTACAATGTCCCTGAGAGTTGGGTGCCTTGTCTCACCTTGAATCTCTCCAGTGATGGTGACCCTGGTGCCTCCTGAACTGTTATTACAGTTCTAAAGAATTTCCTAATATTTCCCTGCAGCTGTTTAACCCGTAACTGCTTGTTTGGTTCTCACTGATTTCTTGGATATTTCAGAAAAACGAAAAGTCCCTGTTTCCCATTTGGAGACATGTTCAAGGCTTTGTGTCTCAGCAATCGGGGGATCTCTCTCTAACATCCTCATCCCCTGAGGTTTGGGATGGGAAGGGTGGCCTTCCATTGCAGAGGCAAAGTAGTCTCTTGGTTTGCAAAGGTGCCCACTGGGTCCCTGTCAGGAGCCCTGAGAATATGTTGCCCAGATATGCTGCTGCTTTAAAACCACATAACTGAAACCTATGCTGCAGTGTAACAATTTTCCGCTAAGGGGTGTGGGAGCGAATTCAGTTGCCAGGCACATTATCCTGAGGGCAATCAGGTTGCATAATTACTATAGGTAGGGGAGGAGGGGACAGTTATGGGGTAGAAGCCCAGAGAGAAAGGTGGTCTATCAGCTAAGATGTATCATTTCTGTATATACCTGGCATATGATGTGACAGAAAGTCATTGGAGAGTGATATGCACTTTCCTTCCCTCCTATAGACCCTGTCAGGGCTACCTCTGCAGCCTTTCCCAACCCATGCTGGCTAGCGGCAAAGATCAAGGCTGGTAATTAAAACCAGCTTTCCTACTAGACACCAAGCTGACCAGAAAGACAAATCTTATCAGCAAAGGCCCTGTGTTAGGGAGCCCCATTCTGTCTGTGCAAACCCTGTTTGCTTTGCTGTGAGCATCCCATTGCTTTCTGTAGAGACCAGACAGAAGAGGATGCTAGTCGGTTGTCTGACTTTCTTTTTCCTGGCTTCTGGCAATTCAGGCCACATGCAAAGTACTCCTTGTTGTGGAATTAAAAAAAGGCAATGCTGGCTCATTTTCTTCAGCTACTGATTGCTCTGCTGACCCACATCTACTACACTGCTGGAATGGTCCTGCTAGGGAACACCAAAGCCTCTGCAAAAAGTCAGCCAAGTGAGACCCCAGCATTGACTCCTGTGAGGTAATTACTGAAAGGATCAGAAGCTCTGTAGATAGATAATGATCTTATTTTTTTTCTGCTGGGATCCTCTCAATCCTGTAGGATGCACTTTGCTCTCTCTGTCTGTCTGTCTAGCAAGGGTCTTACACCACTGCCATCACTATAGGTTTGAGTGCCACTATCAGGTAGTGCCTCTTGTTGATATTGGACACTTAGAGATTAGTGTGAATACCAGTGAGACACGGTACACCCAATTTGCAGATTAATAAGGTTTAATGTGTCAGGTTTTTTATAAATATACTTGTTAAATACAAAGCCTAAAATTAACTACAATATATTATATTTATTAAGCTTAGAGAGCTAAGCAATTACTTAGAAGGTTGTATACAAGAATGGCTTTTTTTAGGGACCCTGCTGGGGAGTTAGTAGAGTTTTTGGTTTGACTGGCAGTACTTTTTGTGGAGTCAGGTGTTGATGGAGCACGCTTTTTTGTTTAAATAGTGATTTTTTAATATATTTTATAAATAACTTTTAATTATTTTTAAAATGTATTCTTATATATGCTAATTATTTATATTGGGTTTTTATTTTTAATTATATTTTATTTTTCTTATGATAATTGGGGTTGTTAAAACAACTTCTGGTGATAGGAGGGTTGATGTAAAAATATGCCCCTTGGCAATGAAAAAGTGTACTTCCAGACATTCAAGGATAACATCTTGTTCCCATTACCATTATTTATGTGCAGCTGCAAGCATACGTGTTGTATATTTTGTCTTGTTCTGTGCTGTAGTATGCAGAAACTGAGACATCTGCAAGGTTACTCAGTAGCCCTATTTATTTCTGCCAACCGGAAGATGTCATGCTACAGGGGTCAGAATAGCCAAGCAACCAACTGAAGCTATGCTAGGCCTGTAGGACAGTGGTCAAGCAACTCAAATTGTACTGGGCCTCCAACACCTCTTATAGATGTTTTTAAGACTCTAGGAAGCATGTTACTACGTTCACTCTCAGACCTGGCTCTTCTCCCTGGGCTATCACTCCTCCTCCCTCTTTAGAGGCACAATCAAATCCTGCTTCCTGGGCCTCTTCTTTTCCCACTGTTCAATCAGTTTCCCTGTAATGTGGCTAGTCTAGCCTTTCTCATCCCTGTCTGTGTGAAATGACCCTGCAGGTCTTGCATTTGCCTCTCTGGCCAGTTATTGGCTGTGATGTGGCACGATGCAAATCATCAGATTAAATGGACTATCCCAGGAGGAAGGCTGGAGAGGGAGGATGGTCCAGTGGTTGGGGAAGCAGTTGGAGACCTGGGTTCAGTTTCAGCCCCACCACAGACTTCCTGTGTGACCGTGCTCAGTTCCCCATCTGTAAAATGAGGATAGTACTTCCCTACCTCACAGGGGTGTTATGAGGGTAAATACATTGAAGATTATGAGGCACTCAGATACTATGGTAATGGTGTCCATATAAATACCTTATATGGGCAGTAATGGGTCCAGTGTTCACAACGGGAGACCTGTTTATACTCTTTCTATGCTCATAGTCTGATGGAGTAACTTTATAACCTAATATTCCCCTTTGAACTTGGTTTCATGCCCGTCTGCTGCACTTGTGAATACAGGACATGTGTGCCATGGAGGGCTAGGCGTCTCCTGGCTTTGTGCACCACTCTGTGGTCTTGCCTTTCAGAAAACTACCCTGTCCCATTCTCTCTCTGACACCTTTATCCCCACTCCCTCCATCTCTGATGCTTTCTCCCTTCCATCCTGCACGTCTTTGTGCTCACTTTAGATTGCAAGCTCCTCAGGGCCTATATCTCTACATTATCTGCCAGGTGCTAGTCAGTGTGGGAGCAGCCAGCAGTATTTTGTGAATGGGTAGTTGCAGGATTGAGCCACACGTCAAGCTGATCCACTCCCAATGCCCTGCTTCGTTTGGGGTTGATCTTCAGGCCCCTTTCCGTTTCCCCAGGAAATCATGCCACAGTGTATGGTCAGCTGCCCACATCTTGAATATCCCACAGTAATTCTGGCCTTGTTTTGAACTTAGGGATGCCAGGGATGCTGTGACACTCTTGCTGAAAAATGCTGGACTGACACAGACAGTGGACTCAGTTAGCAGCACACAGCACTGCTGGGATTGGCTCTCCCACCCTGACAGTTACTCCAAGGGATTTTCCCTGTTTGTAAGGTAAGAGGTGAAAATTTCATGTTCTTCAGGCAGGGTTTCTGCTGGGAGAATTCAGTGGGGTTAATTTCCCATCCTAGCTTCTCTCAGTGCCCCAGTGTTTTCTCTATACCATGCTCATTCCCTAGATAGTAAGTGTGTTTATATTTTCTGTGACAGAGCCCTCACTGAGGTTCACTGCCCCAAGATTCCTGAGATCAAAACATATCTCCTCTCCATCTTAGTGTGCACAGATCTGAAGCTGCAGAGCTTTACCTCAATTGCCTTCTTCATTGAGGTAGGCTATGGTTAGTTGTTGTGACGTGTGATGAGCTAATGTTTGCAAAGAGCTTTCAAGATGAGACACTAAGTATTCTCTCAGCTGTAGGTATTGAGGATGATGATGACTGAAATGGGTGATAAAGAAGGGCTCTGTTGCATTTTTTCCCAGTGGAAAAGCATCAGTGTTCATCAGCAGCCTGCTTTCTAATGCAATGTTTGTGGTTTATATAAATAAATAAAGAGCAAAAATAAAAAAGAGCAACGCTGAATCATTGATGTTGCTCTAGTGTTCATACAGTGGTATCATAAAATTATTAGCAATGCTAATATCTAGAGCCAAATTCTACCCTCACTTCCACCCTGTTGACACTGAAGAAACCTACATTTAATGCCAGAAACCTTGCCAATTACTGCTCAGTTTCCAGTTTCTGGGTGAAGTTATTCAGTAGGTGCTAGCATTTAAGCTCCAGTAGCATCTGTTCTCTCCCAGTGTTCTGGAGGCTTCAAACAACATGACAATGGCCCAGAAACAGCTCTGCTGGCACTAATGGACAACCTTCTCCTGGTTTTGGACAAGAAACAATCCTGCTAACTCATCAGAGAGTGCTGTGCTGATAATTCACAGTGGAGATACTGTGGATGTGAATGAAGTAATATTCAGCTGGATTCACTCATTCCTGTCAGACAGATCCCAGGGAGTCATGGTGGATATTGTTACCAAAGATCCTATCTTGTGTACTTCCACAAAGTTGTTGTACTCTCTCCCCTCCTTTTTAACACCTAATTGAGGCCCTTTGTGGTATCTTGCCATCTCCCCAGACTTTCTTGTTACCAGTATGTAGATGAGACTTAACCGCACATCTTTGTATTGGCTTAATCACTAAAAGTATGTCCACACTGCAGTTAAACAGCTGCGGCTGGCCCATGTCAGCTGATTCAGGCTTGCAGACTTGGGCTGGAGGGCTGTTTAATTGTGGTAGAGACATTCAGGCTCCAGCCGGAGCCTGAGCTCTGAGTGGAGAGGGTCTCAGAGCCCAAGCTCAAAACTGGATCAAGAGAGACCCCATAACAGAGTATCCCAAAGTTCAGTGCACTCTCCTGCAAAGTGGGAGCTCACGTTCAAATCCCTTCTCCACATCAGGCATTAAATTGAGGGGAATTGAACTGCAGTTTCCCATATCCTGGATGGGTGTGCTAACCCCTGGACGAAAGGTGATAAGGGAGGTCACGTTGTTCCTTGAACTGACTCAATTTTTTTTTTACTTTTTGATTTGTTGAATAATTAATTCTTGTCTTAACTGAAAAAGAAACTTTTTCTGGGATTGCCAGTGAACTGAAAAATTTATTATTTGCCCAACTCTGCTGTGGAATTCCGTTTCAGAAGAGATCAGAATAATGCTGTTTAATCTTATTTGAATTTCCCAAGGGAGCTTTCCCCAAAGAATAGAGTTTGTAAACAGCACCCCCCACTCCCAAACCCAATGGACATTTACAGTCACAATCCCTTGTTCACAGGAGAATGAAGAAAAATAACACAATTTTTGTTATGGACTCATTTTTTTTATTGTTTCACAGCATTTAGATTCCAAAGTGATACTAGCATATGTCTTAAAAATACCTTTGGTAGCTACATAAATCCGAAAACAGAATGAAATTAGACATATAATTACAATTGTCCATTTGCATGTGCAATTATTGCAATTGTACATACAATCCCAGTAATTCTATATTCAAATTAGGTGAGCAGATGTGCAGGTATTTTCTCCACAGCATCTATCTACATAACAGGGCCTCTGAAAACTTGTTCTACTCTGTTATTAATTAGTTTGTTTGGATTTTTGTAGCTTTTCTTGGACAAGGCCATGCCTGCATTACCATCACAATCCCTGAACCACCTTAGGCAGTGGTTAGAGAATTCAAAGTCCATATGCTGAGTCTAAAGGGGCTTTCTTACATGACATCCTATGCTGTGATGGTAAGAGACAATTCAAGGGAAGGGATGTTCAATGACATTAAAAGGTAGCAAATTTTAAAATGGACACATGACATCTCATTGCCACAAGAAGTTGTTGAGGCCAGGAAATTAGCCAGCTCAAAAAAGGGATTGGATGTTTTTTATGGCTCTCAAGACTATACAGAGTTACAATAGTTAATGCTAACACATTTTTGCAGGAATGTCTGATCCTAGCTTCAGGGTTGAAGCTGATCAGAATGAGACCTAACGTGGGGGGCAAATTATCCCACATTTGCCTACTGCAGGGTTCTGACACCTTCCTGTGAAGCATCTGGTGTTGACCACAGTTGGAGACAGGATGCTGGAGTAGATGGAACTTGGGTCTGATCCAGTCTGGCAATTCTTATGTTCCCATGACAAGGATCACATAGTTATAATGCAAATCACTGAGAAGTACTCCAGAAATGTCAGCAGTGCTCAAAACCTGTAGTAAATATACATCTCTGTGGGCAAGTCTACACTACCACTCAGGTTGATACAATGTTGCTCAGGGGTGTGAAAAAGCCAACCCCGTGAAATTTTATAAGTTACAGCTTCCTTAGCGCTGTCCACACCAGTGCTATGTCAGCGGGGGACACTCTCCTGCCGACATAGTTTCCACCTCTCGCAGAGGTGTAGTAATTATGTCCACGGGAGACAGTGCTCTCGCCGGCATATCTTCACTAGAAGCGCTACAGCGGTGCAGCTGTGTCAGTGCAGCTGTGCCGATGCAGCTCTTCTAGTGTAGACTAGCTCTATCTGCCTCTGACATCTCAAACTCATTCTGCCCTCATCTGTATACATTCAAGGCCATTGACTTCAGCGGGGCTAACTGAGTGTAAATGGGGAGACAATTTAGCTCCAAAATGGAGCTTCTTAACTTTCCTGCCAAACCCTCTCCTCTTTCTCACTTCTCTCTCTCTCATGATAACTCCACTATTTTTCTATGTCACCCAGGACCTTCAGCATTGGCATCAGCTTAGAATTCTCTCTGTCCTTCTGCTGCTCATGTCCAGGCCTTTTATAATTCCTGTCACTTCTTCCTCCGCAATATCTCTACGATCCCCCCTTTCTTCTTGCCCTATTTGCTAACATCTTGGTTCATGTTTGATTGTCTCTCACCACAGATACAGTGACTGACCGGGCTTAAATTCTGCCGGAATGGAGCTCCTGTAAATATTTTCAAACATTGAATCCAGCCTGATGCTGTTGTGGTTCTCAACGGGGAGTCCGTGGTCCTTTGGGGGCCACAACCACAAGCCAGTTTAAGGGGATCTATGGAGTCCCACAGGGCTGAAGCCCCAAGCTCCAGTGCCTCCTTAGGGGCTGAAACCCTGAGCCTTGGTGCGCCTTGTGGAGAATGGGGGTGGGGGAAGGGCATGGGAAATACTCTATGAGAATTTAAGCCCTGGTGACTGACTTCCTTCTGGGCCTTCCTGCTTCTCATTCACAACATTTTCTATCTTTTTTCCACCATAATCCCCAGCCCACCCTAGCCTTCATCCAATTCTTTCCCCCTCAGAGCTCTCTTGTCCTGCTCCTGACTCATGGCCAAATCCTCAGCCCTGCTTCTAGGTGTTTGTGCTGCTCAGGCATCACAAAACAGCCAGAAGCCTTCCCTAGTGGGCTAGCTGGGGACTTCCTTGCTATAGAGGAATCCCTAGGTGGCATAAAACTGGCTTTGTCACCTATTTGCAGCCCCTGCGAAGCTGGTGCTGATGGCACATAAATCCTATCCCAAAGATGGACTGTAGCCACCAACTAGAGCAGAGCTCAATAAGCAACACATGGAATGGTTTGATAAGGAGTCACTGAAGCCTCAGGAAAGGTCCTTTCCTTCAAGAAATGGCCCTGAGGGAGAATGAGTACCTGGAGCAGAGAGGCTCACATTGTAAAAGCCAGTGCTTGAAATAAATAAGACCAGAGTTGTGTAGTGTGTAGTGATTGCTATCTGACATTTTGTAATGAGCGCCCTCTGTTTGCAGATGAGAAACCCTAGAGAGCTGCTGTCAACCCTCCTGAGTGACTTGCACTCATCAGACACCCGGGTTGTAGTGCAGGCCATTGATACCATGCAGAGATTTAAGCCTGAGGTGAATGACCAGGAGACCTGTTCAGTGTTCATCACCATTGGTGGGGGCTATCGCAGATTATTTGATCATATAAGTAAGGCAACAGGTGTGTGCAAATGTTTGTAAACTGGGAAGCACTTGTGGAGGCAGCCAATATATAGACCCCTACATAGCCGCATACATTCATGTAGATTAGTAGTGGAAAAGGCCTACTAGATCACAACTAGTTTGTGCCCCTGAACAGGACTCTTCTGTACAGGACATGTGGTGATTAGAACACAAAAAATGGGTAATTTAGGAGGCTCCCAGGTTTGAAAATGTTGGTCTTAACCCACAGATTTTATAATTGACAAAGATAACAAAAAAAGTCATTTATCATTTGTTTGCTGTCTTTAATGTAAGAAGGGATAGTGGGGAAAAGGGAGGGAAGAAGGAGTCTAATGCAGCTGCCTTCAAAACACAGCACCACAATATCTTAGGCATGCTAGGGGATCAACTTTTTGCCCTGAGAGAACATACAAACAATATAAAGGTTAACCTGATGACAGCATATTCAGGTTTTAATTTATTCTTTAGTGTCTCTATGTTGCAGATCCCGATCTGTGAAGTAGGGATGATAGCACTTTTCTACCTCATAGGGGAGATATTAGGCCAAATACATCAAAGATTATGAGATGTTCAGATATTACAGTAATAGGGCTATATAAGTACGATATATAGATAAACAGAGATGAAAAACTAAGAATCTTTTGTCAGGGTGTCTTTTTGTAAGCACATGCCAATTGTGACAGAATGAACTGAAAATGTCATGGACTGAGACCCATCCTCGAAATTTATTTATTATAAGGCCAGAGGGGAACATTATGATTATTTAGTCTGACCTCTCGCATAAACAGGCCATAAAATTTCTTCCAATAATTTCTGCATTAGCCCCAGTAACTTGTAGTTGTACTAGAGTCACCCTGTCTTCTGTCACTCAGAGAAGGAGGCCATTATACACTCCTGTGCCATCTGCCAGTTTGGGGACCAGCTAAGCATTACTGACAGAAAGGAAAAGGCTAATCCAATGGATGAAGCTGACAGCAGTTTGGTACCCTTGCTTCTCCACCTCCAAGATGAAGATGAAGATGTAGCTGAGGTAAGTCCCCATAACTGTTACCTTTCTGGAGCTCTAAGAAACCTCACTCTCAGTATCTTCTCTCCCATTAACCTGCAGAACATTTTCCAGTGCAATCTGCTCCACACCCTGTCATGCTAATGCTTTACCAGATCAACCGTGCTGAGCAGTGGAAATGCTGTCTGGCTCCATACATTCATTTAACAAACCCTGTAGTGCAGCCCATCTGAAGAGCAAACTAGAAGAAGGTCTATCAATGGTACAGGGGAATTTTAAGGGCCAAAACAAGACCCTGCAGTAGTGAATCAGCTGGGTTTGGTTGTCATTGCAGATAACAAATAGTTTGATAAAAGCATCCATTCCCTGCCCTTTTACCTGGGGAAACCTCAGGGCCCAAGCATAATTTTTTTGGGCCCAGTACAAACTTGTAACATGGGCCCCCTCCCACACACATACCCATGGGGGTTACAGCCTGGGCCAGGCCCCCCAGGGCCTCCGGGCCCCAGTAAAGTGTATCCTTCCCTCCCCATGTGGGGGCCCTGGGAAACCTTACCTATCTTAGTTTTTCTAAGGCTCCTATCTCCTTTGCACCTCACCCTCCTGCTCTTACCATGTCTTTCAGGCTTGCAAATATGCGTTAAGATGCTTATTCCCATATTTCAAATGGACCATGAAGAAAAAGGTGATCACAAACAAGACCTATTATAACCTTCAGCTGGTCCTGAGGAAAATCTCCAAGCCTCTTGTAAGTGACCTCTGGCTGGCTTACAAAACATTCATACTGTCATTTGATTTGGAAGGTGGAGACTGGAGGAAGGGTAATACAGTGGATAAGGATAACTAGAATAATGCAGTGTGAAGAGTAGGTAGATGCACAGGGGATCTGGACGGGGTGGGTGATGTGTAATGTGAAAGCCATCTCATCTATGATGTAGAGATGTGATGTGTGCTCATCTCATTCCCCTCCATCCTGAGCTACAGGAAGGAGATGTCTTTAATATCACATATATTTACTTGCTTTTTATTTTTGTGTGAAAGTATGAGAGAGACAATGTGCTAGAATTTATCTATCAGAGTATGAGGTACCTCACAAGCAAATAGACTTTTATAAAGAGGATCGTGGCCATGTTCATAGGTGAATACAAAAATCTTGATCATCTTAGTACCAACAACATTCTTTTAGAATCTTCTGCTCTGTTCCCTCTAGAAGTAAAAATTAACCATTTAGCTCCAGGAAGGGTATTTTGATGTGAATGGATTAGGGCTGAGTTCCTCGGTGGTCCAAGAATGCATTAGGGTGACTGATTCTTGAGTGCCACAGTATAAGGTTGTGCCCAGAAGAGATATGGAAGAAATTTCCCCCAAAGCACAGGTTTGTACAACTGGATGGGGGCGCAGAATATCTTGTTTGTATATTGTATACCTCACCCAGGTATCAGAGCACCTTTGCCTTAAAGTGCAGTTCCACTCTGAAAAGTGACTGTAAAAATGGAACCCTGGTTTCTGTGTTGTTTCAATGGCTTTAGAGCAAATGTGCTCAGTTTACAAGTAAAAAAGATGGTGTTCTAAACTACCACTCCTGCAAACTCAGCCCGTGTTGTGACAGTCAGAATGAGTTCTTTCTTCATCATGCACCATGGCGTGTTCTGCAGGCCAAATTTTGTTCTCATCAGTGCCTTTTGTGGTCCTGTGAAATCCTTATGCCTTCACTGGGTTTGCATAGCTGTAAGCATTTGGGATTTAATAAACAATTTTGTTGATGATACACAAGCAGTAATAGAATGCAGCTCCTCCTACCCTTGCTTTGTTTGCTCTGCAGGGCTAACAGGCATAAAAATTGGTGAAAGCTGATTTTAGTCATTAAAGTCAGCTGCTATGACTCTGAATACACAGAGGGGCAGATTCGTTTTACTTTTCAGGACAGAACTGCACTTTAAATTCCGGTTATAGATCATTGCTGAAAAAAGGATCACAGAGTAGGTGGGTCTTTGGCCTTTAGTGATAGGAACACAGAACGTCAGACCCTCAGTAGCTTTTTAAATATCTGATTCTTTATTTAGGAGTACCTGCATTTGCATATTACCTGAAGAATCTGTCTGAAGCACTTCTGAAAAATTATCACAAGGGAATGGGAAATGTAAGAGGAGATATGTTTGTGCAATTATCTTCCTATGAATGACAGCTTGGTGAGGCAACTGGACATGACCATCCTGATTCCTAGGAAGTCATTACCTCAGGTTTATATATACTCTGTATGTGTGTGTGGGTGGGGGGAGGGGTGGTGGTGGTGACAAGTTGTCTACATTTGTCTGGGGGATTTAGCAACCATTGGCACTTCCAGATATATAATTAGACACAGATGTCTCCTCTTTTCCCATGTGCTGTAATACAGTGGGATTTTAGAAATGGAGATATCACACGGTATGGTTTTATCTATATTCATGTAACAGAACATAAATAAAAACTCCATAAACATAGTTTGGGGCTTTGTTTTCTCAGTCTTTAGATGCCATGGATCATATGCATGTGTTGCTGTAGTGAAGAGTAATTTATTAACTTTTAAGAAGTGACATTACTGCTAAGGGCAGGTGTCGGTGAGATTCTGTATTTACCCACAGAGTCGGTTCAGCATGGGTGATGGCAGCACACTCTACACCACGCTGTCCTGCCAATATTTCTCAACTGATATAGAGGGGTGATCGGAGTAGCTGAATCACCAGTTTCTTCTTCGCGTGCTTGCTTATGTCCATTCCAAGCAGGTGTGTGCATGCTGTGTGCATAGTTCGCTGGAAAGCTTTCCCTCAGAAGCACTCATAGGGTCAGCTCTAGGGCCCCAGAAGTTGCGTCTCTATGGCGCTCTATTTAGGGGCTTGCCGACCCTCTGGCCCCTCAGTTCCTTTTTACTGCCTGTGACAGTCGCTGGAACTGTTGCTCTTGCCTAGCAAGTGCTTCCCTCGGTTTGTTTTTCTTATCTAAGTACCTGTAAATGGTTTGTAGTTTGTTCAATTGACTGCTAATAGTTAGTACAGTAGGATAAGTGCACGATTATCGGGTCGTTAACCTCTCCTTCCCTCCGGGACAGGGTATGCTGGGCTTTGTCCTGCAGCTCCTGCTTGAAACCTATGCCAAGGGACGACCCATAGTCGGCCTGTCTCAAGTGCCTTGGGGAGTCCCATTTAAAGGACAAGTGAAAGATCTGCAAAGGTTTCAAGCCAAGGACTCAGAAGAAGCGCAGTCAGCGCTTAAAGTTTTTGCTCATGGAGGCTGCTCTCCAACCTGCAGAACGGAGAGTGGGCTCATCAGTATCGGTTCAGAGTGCTTCAGCCTCAAAGGCCATGGCACCGAGGAAGGAGTCAGCACCGAAGGAACCCTGGCACCAATAGGCCTCCCTGATGCGGAAGGGATCTTGGCACCATTCCCCAGTACTGAGAGACTTGGCTCGGGTGGAGAAGCGGCAGTGCTCACATTTCCTGGTGCCGCAGAGAAGGAGTGAGGGCAGACGCCTTGCCCAAGACCAAGCCAGGGGAGGCGGCAAAGGTTCGTCCCATGGCAGGACACCAGAGTCTGCAGTTTTCGACCTCAGTGCCATTGATTATGGGCCAGAGCAGGGCCGCATTGAGTCCGGCACTGGTGCGCTCCCCGCCGGGGGATAGGGAGGAGGAGGAGGACATTCAACTTTCCTCCACCCCAGAGACTTTCAAGGTAGCCAGAGACCTTATTGAGGAGACAGCTCTGCCGCCCAAGCTGTCTCTGCCTGCCCACCCTCGGCAACATAATCTGATATGGAGGACACCCACGGTAACGTCCCGGGGCAAGCTGGCCATGATGTCGAGTTCGAGATCACCACGACACTGGTCACCGGCACCATGTGGCACCGCCCCCCCTGTGGTCACTGAGGAGTGAACAACATCGGAAGGGCTGCCAGGGTGGCTCTCCCCCTCATAAAAACTCTTAAGGACAACACTGCGGCCCAGTGGCAGAACTCTGCCTCCTTGGCCCCAACAGCCAAACAAGGGGAGAGGAAATATTTCCTCCCCTCAAAGGGGCACAAGCATTTCTTTACCCATCGACCTCCTGGATCGCTGGTGGTGGTAACGGCAAATTAAAGAGAGCGTCAGGGGCAACAGGGGCCCACCCCTAAAGCGAAAGGGGCCAAGAAGCTGGACCTCTTTGGCAGGAAAGTTTATTACACTGGGGACCTCCAGCTTAGGATAGCATACCAACAAGCTATCCTTAGCAGGTATGGTTTTAATTCTTGTTTCTCTGTGGAGAAATTTGGGGATGCCCTACCCTCTGATTCCAAGACTGAGTTCAAGGAGCACATTAGAGAAGGAAAGGTTGTTTCAAAGACTTTGCTCCAGGCCAGCGCAGATGCGGCTGCCAAGACTATGTTGTCGGGGTAATGATGAGATGAAACTCTTGGCTCCAGGCTTCAGGGTTGCCTCAGGAGGTTCAAACTACCATCCAAGACCTCCCATTCAAAGGCCCAACCCTGTTCTCCTCTCAGATGGACAACAAATTGCACAGTCTGAAGGACTCACGGCCCACCCTAAAGTCCTTGGGGATTCACATGCCAGCGCCACAGAGGAGACCCTTTAGGCCACAGCCCTTGCCTCGTTTCTACCAGGGCCCATCCAGACAGGACACAAACCAGCGAGAGGGTAGAAACAACAACAGGCGTAGGCCTCAAAATCCCTCCTCCGACAGGAACTCCAGCCACCCGAGGTAGTCCTCGGGAAACAAACAGAACTTTTGAGGGCACACTGAGGACGGCATAGCATCCACTTCCCTGGATCCACCCCTATTGTTTTTGCACTGTTTATCCCATTTTCACAGTGCCTGGTCCCAAATCACACAGATCAGTGGGTCCTTTGCACTGTGAAACTGGGATATTTTCTCCAATTTTCCTCTCACCCATCCTTCCACCCCCTTCCCTTCCCTGTCCCTCTTCAGGGACCCCTCTCACAAGCAACTCCTGCAGAAGGAGGTGCAGGCGCTCCTGGACGTTGGAGCAGTGGAAGAGGTCCCTCCGGATCTCAGAGGGAAGGGGATTTAGTCCCGGTATTTCCTAATCCCGAAGACCAAGGGAGGACTCCGCCCTATCCTTGACCTCCAGAACCTCAACAAGTACATGAAGTTAAGATTTCAAATGGTTACCCTTGCCTCAATTTATCCCTTCTCTGGATCCAGGCAATTGGTACACTGCCCTCAACTTGAAGGACACATACTTCCACGTGACCATTTTTCTGAGCCACAGGAAATTCCTTCGGTTCATCGTTGGTCAAGTGCACTACCAGTTCACCGTCCTCCCCTTTGGCCTCTCAGAAGCTCCCCACGTCTTCACCAAATGCATGGTGGTGGTAGCACCTTTCCTGAGGAGGAAAGGTGTGCAAATGTTTCCCTTCCTTGACAACTGGTTAATTAGAGGTCGAACCAGGGCTTTAGTTGGTAGAGGTGCACACAACTTCATCAGGGACACGTTTGACAGGTTGGGGCTTATTCTCAATGTCCCAAAATCAACATTGATCCCCACCAGACAAATAGAGTTTATCGGAGCAGTGCTGGATGCAGATCTAGCCAGACCCTCCCTTCTAGAATCTTGTTTTCATGGGCTGTGGACCCTCGTAGAGGATTTGAGACTATACCCACATATGACGGCCCAGAACTGCCTGAAATTGTTAGGGAACATGGCAGCAATCACGTATGTTGTGTGGCATGCAAGATTGTGCCTCAGACCCCTGGCAGAGTTGGTTGGTGACAGTGTACCACCCAGCTTACCGCAATATAGACGACATAGTTTCTCTTCCTCCAGCGGTTTTGGAGTCTCTGGCTTGGTGGTGAAACCCAAACAACATTTGTGTGGGGGTTCCCTTTTCCCTTCTCAGCCATCAGTGCACCTGGTGACAGATGCCTCAGCGATGGGTTGGGAAGCCCACTTGGGGCAGTTATGAACACAGAATATTTGGTCCCAGTCAGAGCTCCTACTTTATATCTATGTGAGAGAGCTGAAAGTGGTTCGTCTTGCCTGTCAGGCCTTCCAAGAGCATCTGGAAGGCAAAGTGGTATCCGATCCTCTCAGACAACACAACAGTGATGTTTTATATCAACAGACAGGGTCGAGCTCGCTCCTCTCCCCTGTGCTTTGGGACTTCTGCATCGCTCAATCGATACACCTAGAGGTTTTGTACCTGCCGGGGGTCCAGAATACGTTGGCAGACAACCTCTGCAGATATTTTCTCATGTATGAATGATCGATCCATTCGGACATGTTGAACATTATCTTCCAGAAGTGGGGAATTCCCCAGATAGACCTGTTTGCCACAAGGTCCAACAGAAATTTTGCTCTTTTCAGAAGGGATCGATCCCTTGCTCATCCAGTGAACTGGCCAGTTATTCTACGCCTTTCCACCAACCCCGCTTATGCTCAGGGTCCTGCTGAAGATCAAACGGGACAGGGCTTTGGAGATCCTCATAGGCCCGGCTCGGCCTCGACAACCCTGGTACATCTTGCTACTCAGCCTCTCAATGGAGAATCAAATCACTCTGCCACTGCTTCCAGACTTCATATCGCAGGATCACAGAGCTTTACTCCATCCCAACCTTAGATCCCTTCACCTCACGGCCTGGAAGTTCCATGGTTAAATCCAATGGAACTTTCATGCTTTGAACGGGTAAGGGAGGTGCTCCTGGGTAGTAGAAAGGTTGCCCTTGTGGATGGCTATCTAGCCAAATGGAAAAGGTTCTCTGCATGGGCTACCCACAGGGGCATCCAGGCTCAGTGGGCCCCACTGTTATCCTGGACTACTTATTGTATCTGAAGCAGTCTGGCCTTGCACAATCTTCAATCAAGATGCAGCTTGCCGTGATCTCAGCCAGTGGATGGGTGCTCTGTTTTCGCTAATGCAATGGTTTCAAGGTTCCTGAAAGGCCTGGATAGACTGTACCCTTCCTCTCACCAACCAGTCCCTCCATGTGATCTCATCCTCTCAAAGCTGACGGGACCCCATTCTTGCATCGTGCTCCCTATTGTATTGGTCGTGGAAGGTGGCGTTCCTTGTATCTGTCACTTTGGCCAGGAGGGTCTCTGAACTCAGGGCACTCACATTGGAGCCACAGTACACTTTAGTTTTTAAAGACAAGGTTCATCTATGTCCCTTCCCAGCATTCCTGCCGAAAGTGGTGTCCATTTCCATGTAAATCAGGATATCTTCTTTCCGGTCTTCTATCCTAAACCACATACCAATGACCGTGAATGTAGACTCCACTCTCTGGACGTTCGGAGGGCATTGGCTTTCTATATAGAAAGAACCAAACCATTCAGGAAAACCACCCTACTCTTCATGGTGCTGGTGGAAAGGATGAAAGGTCTTCTGGTTTCTTCGCAGAGAATTTCCTCATTGATTATGTTGTGCATCAGAGCCTGTTATGAATTAGCGAAAGTGTCAGCCCCAAAGCTCATGGCTCATTCAACGAGAGCCCAAGCCTCATCAGCAGCCTATCTGGCTCAAGTTGCAATTCAGGACATCTGCAGAGCAGCTATGTGGTCCACTATCCATACTTTCACAGCTCATTATGCGATCACTCAGCAAGCCAGAGACGACACTGCATTCGGTAGAGCAGTTCTCCAGTCTGCAGTTCTCTGAGATCCAACCCCAGTGCCTAAGTCTAGCTGGGGAATCACCTGCTTGGAATAGACATGAGCAAGCACTTGAAGAAGAAAAGTTGGTTACTTACCTGTAACTGATGTTCTTCGAGATGTGTTGCTCATGTCCATTCCAAGACCCACCCACCTACCCCTCTGTCGGAGCCATCTGGCAAGAAGGAACTGAGGGGTTGGCGGGTCGGCAGGCCCCTAAATAGAGCACCATAGAGGCGAGACTCCAGGGGGCAGTAGAGCCTACGCTATGGATGCTTCTGAGGGAAAACTTTCCAGTGAACTGTGCATATGGTGTGCACACACCTGCTTGGAATGGACATGAGCAACACATCCTGAAGAACATCAGTTACAGGTAAGTAACTGTCTTTTCTTTAATGCTTCGACTCCATACTGAGACTGTGACAAGGGGGCCAATATGTGCCAGTTGCGAGGGGGGTTGCAACATGGATACTTGCCCATTCAGAGTTGACTGAGGGCCCCAGCTTACTACAGGGGCACACAGGCCTCTGAAGAGCCATCAGATACTAACAGCTTTCCATCATGACTACTATTTTGGACTGGTTTTGAACCAGGGACCTAGAGGCAAAAGACTTCATATCCCATTGGATGGGGAGAGTAGAAATCCATATATGTTTGTGTAAAATCTGTAAGGACTTGGGGCCAGAATCTAAAATTTAAGTTAAAAAAAAAAGTCTTTCTAGCCCTGTCTTTTTAACCACCTTTAAATAACTTAAGATACAGCTGTTTGTTCAAGCCTTCCACGAATGGCAAGCTCTTGCATCTCTTTGTTGTTTACCTTTTGGATAAGTTCCTGTAACCAAACCCCTAATATGCCAGTAGTGTACCAGGTGTACTTCACTTGGAGGCAAGCACTGTAGTGCTTCAGCAGGTAGGCCTGGTGGGTCCCAGTAACCACTCAGATAAATGGTTAAATCAAAGTGAAAAGGTAATTTACTAGGGCTGAAAAGGGGAAAGGTTGCGAATACCCTACGTGCAGAGATGTAAACAGCTACTGTTCAAAATGAGCAATAGCATTTCTTGTTTTGGGTCCCTGGGACAGTCCAGTTGGGAGTCAGGGCTCTTTAGGCCTTGTGCCTGGGGTGCCCTCACAGTTCAGTCTCTATTCAAGGAAATAGGCACTTGCAGGTTTCAGGGCCCCTCTGCACTGACTCCCTGCCCAGTCTCTGCTGCTCTCCTATAAGTACCACACAGACTGGCATCTAGCTGTAAAGTCCACCAGTCACAGTTTATTCCATACACAGCCCTGTGTACAGTTTCTGGGGATGCTTCTCTCCAGCTCGTGGCTAGCCTTGTGGCCGCTGCTGCTGTTCCCAGCAGAGCCTGGATATTTCCTGATTCCGGACCTTTTCTTTTCCCTGGCCAGGATAAAGGGGATGTGCAGTGGGAAGAGATAGGGGGCTGATGAGACTTGTAGTCCCTTCTTAGTAGGGCCATCACATTCCTTTATGTCTAAGGTGAGCTAGTTTGGATCTGCAGTGGGTTGTGGAATACATGACTGTTTTGGAGGGAGAAAAGTTCATGGCTATCATATCTACACCTTGCAAAGTCCACTCAGGTATTACAATGTTTGTGCCTCCATAAATGTTAATGCTAATCATCAGCATTGCCATAATTAATAAACCTGTGAGTCAGCTAGTGTAGTAAAGGAAATACAAATAACATGCTAGTGAGCCAAATTATTCATATTCTGATAGAAATTCCATGGTGCAGTTAAAATGCTAATAGATTTTGCCGACACTCCCTAAAGATATCCGTTCTCTTTAGCTTCCCAACTAATCTCTTGAGCTTTTGGTCCCCTGGGGATAGTAGGGTTGGCTCTATTGTCATCTCATTGTGCTTGGTAGATTTGCACCAGTGGTTTTCAAACTTTTTGAGCTGAGCCCCTCTCCCCCTTTGACTTACAATTTTTGTCATGCTTGTCCAACCCAGACAAAAATAGACATATGCAAAAGTATGCTTGATAGCCTACTCATAAACCTGAGAGACCTTACTAGAACTTCAATTACATTGCCTACACGTGTAAGTTTCAAATACACCGATACTTAATGTGAAGGGTGTGCCTGTTTCTCTGCAGACAGTTTATCAATTTGTGGGAAGATTTTTGAAACCAACACCCTGAGGTTGTCCTCCACTTTAGTGTTGAACAGTACTTTGTTTTTAGCACAGCCAGCGCAGAGAAACTGATCTTGCACAAATAAGATAAACCAAACTGTAGAAGAGCTTTGATTGCACACTTTGACAAAGCTGGATATTCTGAGCCAACTTTCAATCAAAAATTCCCCAAAGACTGTTTTTTAAATTGAATTTCTTGTGTCCTATCACTCTGAAGTTCAATCAGCTTCTCCTTGAATGTCATTTGCGAGATGGGACAATGTTACTGCCTCAGCTACAAAAGGCTGGATAAATCCAGTCATTCAGGGGTTCGTTTCCTTTGGGAAAATGTTTATCCAAACAGGAGCTGAGGGAAGTCAAGTGATTCTTGATTGGCTCCACAACATTCAATAGTTCAGATTCTGTCTCCTTGATAGCATCAGTTAACAATGGGAATGGAATACTTAAACCAGTTTTGATCTTTGTTTTTCAGTTGCAGCGGCACAAGAGCTAGCAAAAAGAGCTGAAAACGGGAGATTGAGTGGGCCTTGAGGGCAGTGGGTGAGTTTTGTGGACTTGTGTGTCTTTGGTTTTGTTTTGTTTTGTTTTCCTTCAGTTTGTAGGAGCTGGTACTAGGTGGTGTACTGAGATCAGCTGACCCTCATTAGGAGGTGGGGCTTCCCTAATTAGGGGGCCTATAAAGGCAGCCTCTCAATTAGGTAGTGGCACAGGGGCAAACAGAGCTGAAAACGGGAGTTTGAGTGGGTAAGGAGTGTGTGGTGTTCTGGTATTGGTGGGGTGCTCGTTGGGGGTTGTTTTGGTGGGTTTTTTTGTTTTTATGTCTCTCACTGACAGGAAGTAGGGGGAAAGGCTATGATAGATACAGAGGCAGTAGTGGTAGTCACTCAAGCAGTGGAAAAGACAATGAAGATGAATGAATGTGGAAGCTGCAGGATGTACATGATCCTGGAGGGGGTACCTCAAAAGAGCTTCATTTGTATGAAGTGCTGCCTTCATAGAGCTGATGGAAGATAGATATAAACTGGCCATCAGGAAGTTTAGACTTGAAATTGGACACAGGTTTCTAACCATCAGAGGAGTGAAGTTCTGGAACAGCCTTCCATGGGAAGCAGTGGGGGTAAAAAACCTATCTGGCTTCAAAACTGAGGTTGATAAATTCATGGAGGGAATGGTATGATGGAACATCTTAGTTTTGCAATTGACTGATCTTTGATTACTGGTGGTAGATATGCCAATGTCCTGTGAAGGGATGTTAGATGGGGTGGGTTCTGAGTTATGACAGATAATTCTTTCTTGGGTGTCTGGCTGGTGAGTCTTGCCCACATGCTCAGGGTTTAACTGATCGCCATATTTGGTGTTGGGAAGGAATTTCACCCCCAGGGCAAATTGGCAAAGGCTCTGGGGGTTTTTCACCTTCCTCTGTAGCATGGGGCATGAATCATTTGCTGGTGGATTCTCTGTACCTTAAAGTCTTTAAATCATGATTTGAGAACTTCAATAACTCAGTCATAGGTTAGAGGTTTATTACAGGAGTGGACAGGTGAGGTTCTGTGACCTGCATTGTGCAGGAGGTCAGACCAGATGATCATATTGGTCCCTTCTGACCTTAGAGTCTGAGTCTATGAGATGTAGGTTTTCCTTGAACATTGATATCTTGTTGTGCAAGTCAAAAATAATACTTTCCACTCCTTGCAATGAGACATTTAGAGAATTTAGTTTGTCAAAAATATCAGCAAGTTAAGTCAAAAGCACAAGCCAGCAGGGATCACACAGTGTGTCTGCATTGCTGAAATTCAAATCCAATATAAAAAGTCGAACTTCATTTCTCAGTTCATAAACACGTTGCAACAATTTCCCCCTGGATAGCCACTTGATTACAATTGAGAGATCAGCTGTGACTTGATATTTTCTGACATGTCAGTGTTTGGTTACTGACTGCATTTGTCCTGCAAATGTCAATTGCAGCTGGGAGAATCAGTTTTTATTTTTGGCAATGTGGTGTGTAACTTGAGATGATGCTTTTAAAGTACTGGAAGGGTGGGTAGCACATTTTTAATTGTTTTTTGTTTGTTAATTTCTTGTTGCTTTCGTGCAAAAAATCTGAGCTTTTTCCTGCCAGATTGCCATGTTTTGTTTCTAAATGGCCTCTTAATTTTGTTGGCTTCAGGCTATCGTTTGCTAAAGTTGCTGCACACACTATACACTGAGGCCCAATTTTTCCATTAACTGCAATGGAAGTGAAACCAAAATCCAACTATGCTTCATTATACTTTCTTGTTTTTGCAGTGATTTTCTCTGTAACAACGTTAGCCATTTCAGCTTCTGGCTTTCATTTTGGAACATCACCATCTTTTGGCAGTAAGCACCCATCCATTTTTCATGACACAGTGATAAGAAAAAATATCAAACTCAACAGTAAGCACAACACAATTGCTTGTTGTAAGGACAGCACATGATACTAAACAGGAAAGGGAAAGGCAGTTATTGCTGTAGAAATGATTGGCTGGCAGAGAGGCTTCCTTTCGCCATCAGGCACAGGCAGAGCGTAAGGAAGATTCAGAGAAGCCCGGGCAGGCGAAAATGAAGAACGGGGAAGGAAATTGGCAGCATGTGACCTCCCGAAGAAAGAGAACCCATGTGCCCACCATGGAGATAGACGTAAGGAATCGTTTTCATCCTCTCTGCACAAGCACAAGTACTACGGCGGAGAATGATTTGGAGGACCCTTCAGAGGGAATGGATCAGAAGGAGACCCATTTGATCAGAAGGCAAGGGATGCATTCTCCTAGGGATGGGGGTTCCACGACCACCATTCCCAAGAGGAAGAGAAGGGTGATGGTGGTCGGGGACTCCCTCCTAAGGGGGACGGAGTCACCCATTTGCCGTCCGGACCGGGAAACTAGAGAAGTGTGCTGCTTGCCTGGAGCTAGGATTCGGGATGTGACGGAGAGACTGCCAAAACTTATCAAGTCCTCAGACCGCTACCCCTTCCTGCTTCTCCACGTGGGCACCAATGACACTGCCAAGAATGATCTTGAGCGGATCACTGCAGACTATGTGGCTCTGGGAAAAGAGATAAAGGAGTTTGAGGCACAAGTGGTGTTCTCATCCATCCTCCCTGTTCAGGGAAAAGGCCCAGGTAGGGACCGTCGCATTGTGGAAGTAAATGCGTGGTTACGCAGGTGGTGTCGAAGAGAGGGCTTTGGATTCTTCGATCATGGGATGTTGTTCCAGGAAGAAGGACTACTAGGAAGAGACGGGATTCATCTAACGAAGACAGGGAAGAGTATCTTCGCAGACAGGCTGGCTAACCTAGTGAGGAGGGCTTTAAACTAGTTTCGACGGGGGACGGGGACCTAAGCCCGAAGGTTAGTGGGGAAGAGGGACACCGCAAAGAAGCAGAAGTAGGAGGGTGCAGCAGGGGAGGCCTCCCGATTCATACTGTGAAAGTAGGCCAGTCGGCTACTTATCTCAAGTGCCTGTACACAAATGCAAGAAGCCTGGGAAACAAGCAAGAGGAACTGGAAGTCCTGGCACAGTCAAGAAACTACGACATGATTGGAATAACTGAGACTTGGTGGAATAACTCTCACGATTGGAGCGCTGTCATGGATGGGTATGAACTGTTCAGGAAGGACAGGCAGGGGCGAAAGGGGGAGGAGTTGCACTGTATGTAAGAGAGCACTATGACTGCTCTGAGCTCCAGTATGAAACTGGAGATAAGTCAGTTGAGTGTCTCTGGGTTAAGCTTAGAAGCAAGAACAATAAGCGTGATGTCGTGGTGGGTGTCTGTTACAGACCACCAGACCAGGAGGATGAGGTAGATGAGGCTTTCTTTACTCAACTGGGGAAAGTTTCCAGTTCACAGGGCCTGATTCTCATGGGAGACTTCAATCACCCTGATATCTGCTGGAAGAGCAATACAGCAGAGCACAAACAATCCAGGAAGTTTTTGGAGAGTGTCGCCGACAATTTCCTGGTGCAAGTGCTGGAGCAACCAACTAGGGGCCATGCTTCTCTTGACCTGCTGCTCACAAACAGGGAAGATTTGGTAGGGGAAGTAGAAGTGGGTGGCAACCTAGGCAGCAGTGACCATGAGATGGTCGAGTTCAGGATCCTGATGGAAGGAAGAAAGGGGAACAGCAGGATACGGACCATGGACTTCAGAAAAGCGGACTTTGATTCCCTCAGGGAACTGATGGGCAGGATTCCCTGGGAGGCTAATATGAGGGGGAAAGGAACCCAAGAGAGCTGGCTGTATTTTAAGGAGACCTTATTGAGGGCACAAGAGCAAACCATCCCAATGTGCAGAAAGAATAGCAAATATGGTAGGCGTCCAGCTTGGCTTAACAAAGACGTCTTTGGCGAACTTAAACGCAAAAAAGAAGCTTACAAGAAGTGGAAGCTTGGTCAGACGACTAGGGAGGATTATAAAAACACTGCTCAAACGTGCAGGAATGAAATCAGGAAGGCCAAAGCACAATTGGAGTTGCAGCTAGCAAGGGACGTGAAGGGGAACAAGAAGGGTTTCTACAGGCATGTTGCCAACAAGAGGAAGATTCGGGAAAGTGTAGGCCCCTTAAGGAATGAGGGAGGCGACCTAGTGACGGAGGATGTGGAGAAAGCTGAGGTACTCAATGCCTTTTTTGCCTCTGTCTTCACAGACAAGATCAGCTCCCAGACTGCTGTACTGGGTGGCACAGAATGGGAAGGAGACGAACATCCCGCAGTGCTGAAGGAACAGGTTCAAGACTATTTAGAAGGATTGGACATTCACAAGTCCATGGGGCCGGATGCAATGCACCCGAGGGTGCTGAGGGAGTTGTCTGAGGTGATTTCAGAGCCATTGGCTATTATCTTTGAAAGCTCGTGGCAACAGGGGGAGGTCCCTGAGGACTGGAAAAAGCAAATATAGTGCCCATCTTCAAAAAAGGGAGGAAAGAGGATCCGGGGAACTACAGACCGGTCAGCCTCACCTCAATCCCTGGAAAGATCATGGAGCAGGTCCTTAAGGAATCCATTTTAAGGCACTTGGAAGAGAGGAAGGTGATCAGGAACAGTCAACACGGATTCTCCAAGGGAAAGTCATGCCTGACCAACCTGATTGCTTTCTATGATGAGGTGACTGCCTCTGTGGATGTAGGGAAGGCGGTGGATGTGATATACCTTGACTTTAGCAAAGCTTTTGATACGGTTTCTCACAGTATTCTTATCAGCAAGTTAAAGAAGTATGGGTTGGATGAAAGGACTATAAAATGGATAGAGAACTGGCTAGAGCATAGGGCTCAACGAGTAGTGATCAATGGCTCCATGTCTAGCTGGCAACCGGTCACAAGTGGAGTTCCCCAGGGGTCGGTCCTGGGGCCGGTTTTGTTCAACATCTTTATTAATGATCTGGAGGATGGGGTAGATTGCACCCTCAGCAAGTTTGCGGACGACACTAAGCTGGGGGGAGTGGTAGATACCCTGCAAGGTAGGGATAGGATACAGAGTGACCTAAACAAACTGGAGGATTGGGCCAAAAGAAATCTAATGAGGTTCAACAAAGAAAAGTGCAGAGTCCTCCACTTAGGAAGAAAGAATCCCATGCACAGCTATAGACTGGGGACCGACGAGCTGGGCAGCAGCTCTGCAGAAAAGGACCTGGGGGTAACAGTGGATAAAAAGCTGGATATGAGTCAGCAGTGTGCCCTGGCTGGCAAGAAGGCCAATGGCATATTGGGCTGCATTAGGAGGGGCATTGCCAGCAGGTCACGGGAAGTGATTATTCCCCTCTATTCGGCATTGGTGAGGCCGCATTTAGAATATTGTGTCCAGTTTTGGGCCCCCCAATACAAAAAGGATGTGGACAAGTTGGAGAGGGTCCAGCGGAGGGCAACAAAAATGATTAGGGGGCTGGAGCACAGGACTTATGAGGAGAGGCTGAGGGAACTGGGCTTGTTTAGTCTGCAAAAGAGAAGAATGAGGGGGGATTTGATAGCGGCCTTTAACTACCTGAAAGGGGGTTCTAGGGAGGATGGGGCTAGGCTGTTCTCGGTGGTGGCAGATGACAGAACAAGGAGCAACGGTCTCAAGTTGCAGTGGGGTAGGTCTAGGTTGGACATTAGGAAAAAGTTTTTTACTAGGAGGGTGGTGAAGCACTGGAATGGGTTACCTAGGGAGGTGGTGGAATCTCCATCTTTAGAGGTTTTTAAGCTGCGGCTTGACAAAGCCCTGGTTGGATGATATAGCAGAGGTTAGTCCTGCTTTGAGCAGGGGGTTGGACTAGATGACCTCCTGAGGTCCCTTCCAACTCTATGATTCTATGATTCTATGATTCTATGATTCTATGATTCTTTGTTAACCCCTAGTGGCTGGTGGTGGCACTTTCTCTGTCAGCCCCAAGCCTGTGGGGCTTCCTGCTCTCAGCCTGGGGGCTGTGGAGGCTACTGCTCTAAGCCCTGCAGGGGCTCCAGCTGTGAGTCCGGGGCAGCAGGGTTTCCCGCTCTCAGCCCAGGGGTGGTGGGGGCTTTCTGCTGGGAGCCCCAGTGGGGTAAGAGCTCCAGCTGTGAGCCCAGGGCAGGAGGGCTTCCTTGCTTACAGTCCTGTGATGGTGGGGGCTCCCGCTTTGAGTTCACCAGCAGCAGGTCTTCCCTGCTCTCAGAGACAATGAGGCCGGGGTCCGCCGCGCACCCCGCAACGTTCCTCCCTGACCCTTGGGGGGTACACCCCATATTTTGAAGACCTCTGATTTACACGGATGTATCAGTGTGTGGGGAGTAGAATGTGGTGTTCTGTCTATTGAGTTTGTTCCCCTAGGATCTCTCAGATAGGCGAAAATGTGAGTGCAGAGGCATCTGTTTTGCAGCAGATTTCAGGGCACTAATGGGATCTAATTCATACTCTGGTTGGGACCTCTCTTTCTATTCAATTGTTTCAGAGCTAGACGACCTGCTGAGTGACCCTGATGCCTTAATGAGGAGAGTCGCTTCTCAAACAAAAGAGCATCTTGTTCAGGCCTTTGCTAGATACCCATCCGAAGGTATCCGAGACAGCCTATAGTGGTTTTACCTACACCGCCAAAGGAGCATACATGTTCCCATTTATGAGGATTCTGCATAAGACCCTGGCAAGTGTGGATGAGTGAAAAACAGAATTAATAGATATTAAAGAGACTGTGAACACCTCCTCCCTGAATGGGCTGATCAACAAGGGTTGTTAGGGTCAGAAACAGGGAGCTGGTATATTTTATATTCAATTTTTAACCCTTAGGACCAGTTCTGAGATCTTTTACCTCAGCAGAACTGGCTGGTGTTGTGAGATAATGGGAAGTCTGTAAGGGACACTGTGATCTGGAGGGCGACCCAGGCCTATCCTTGGGGTCAGACAGAGTCCCCTTCCTTGAAGCCCTTCACTGATTTTCCTTTGTTTTACATACAATGTTCAAGTTCTTTGCCATCACCTTCAAGGCTCTCTCTGTTCCTTTCTACATCTTTGCTCCCATTTCTGCCCATGCTCCCTACCTTGTGCCCATTATTATTATTGTTTATTTCAAGATTCCCTCTTTAGTGCTTCCATGGTCTCTTTCTTCCACATACAATTTCATACCATTTATTTACATGCAGCCCCCTAAGCTTGGAACAGCCTTTCAGTGCAAAGCCATCTCCCTCTCTTCCGCCTACCATCTTCATGGTATTTGAGTACCTTAAAACATCCTTCTCTGCTCAGTCTTCATGTTGTTCTCCTCCTCAGTGCTGCTTGTGTGCCTGAACATTTTCATTTGCATGATGTTTCCCTGAGGTAGATTGTAAACTCCTGGGGACCTTTGCCATGTTAGGTACTGTATTTCTAAAGTATTATGCCTTTTTTTGCAGCACAACAGAAGATAATAATGTTCTCTGCACTGAAAAACTGGTGATGGTGGCACTTAAAAAAAAATCCCAGCTCTGCCAAAACCAGTAGAGATCCACAACCAGAATTCAGTGAGCAACCCCTGGAAAAATGGCTTAATCAGGTGTCAGTGAAGCCTCTGGAAAGAGGAGCAAAGAACTGTTTCTTTGTATCCAAACCATTCTATACCAAGTAAAAAGGAGCAGGGTCAGACAATGTGTGGCTAAGACATCTTTGAGGGTTTTTAATGAGTTCTTTTGTGCAGATGAAGAATCCCAGAATTCTGCTGTCGGCCCTCTTGATCTGATTGGCCATTTAGTAGACTCCTGAATTGGTTCTGATTGGCTGACTCAAAGATGACTCAGCAGCTCACCAATATTCTGCACATAATCCTGCTGCACATGAACGATAAGGATGGATGCTCAATGTAAGTGAGCATAGCTAAATACTTGGTGGTGGGGAGGAACCAGCAGCCAGTGCATAGAACCCTGTGGTAATCTCATAAAATCCTACAGTTAGAACTGCAACTCATGTTACAGGGCAACAGAGAGAGTATGTGGGCACTGTAGCTTCATGAAGAAACTGAGTGACAGAGAGGAATGAATTGGACTTGGTTGTTGCAGCCTTTCTCAGCTGTACCTCTGCACTGGATGGCATTGATAGAAAAATGAGAGCAGCAGATTCTGAAAGAGATGGATAATTTGATAATATAAGCTGCTTACAGTATGGAGAGATACTGAGTGATGGTGAATGATAAAATCACAAGATAGGACTCCAAACTGCTCTCACTGACCTCTGTGGAACTACTGGTTTCAGTGAAGTGGCACAAGTTTAGCAGAATTTGGGAGAATTCTGAGTGCAAAATTTGGCCCCCGTTATAGTTGATTGGACTGATTGGAGCACTAGGCAGCTGTTTTCAGTTCTTGTACAGATACCAGTTTTGTGATGCTAAGTTGATGGATCATTTAACCGACTCAAGGGAAAAACTGAAAATAGCATTCCTCTAATCTCAGCAGGGAGAACAGCTTCATTCCATCACTGGCATGAAAGCCCCAGGTCCTAGAGTCTGTTACTCTTGTTTCTATGCGTCCTCTTTCACACCTGAAAATCAGTTCTTTATCTTCAGACATCTGCCTCTTGGGTTTTCCCAGATGCTAGGAATATTAAGGACTTGGGACCAGTGAAGCAGACCCCTCAGAGTGTCATATGTCCCTATAACCAACTCTTCAGAATTCCTTTAGAACCTTAGCTGGAGATCCTGAACACACACAGAGGGCCCAGCTACCACTCTGGAAAATCCCAACTGTTAAGAATTGACAGCATGTGGAAACCAATGCTACAGGTAATATTCCTACTTTTATGCTTGAAAACAAATTTTAGGGCCACATTTTTAAAAAAAAATTTGTTGACTAAATCCAATGGATTTCCAAGTGAAAAGCTACTTGGGAGATGGGAGTTAATATTGTTCATTACATTATTTACTTTTCCTCCAGGTACTGGGGAGAGGCACCCATAATAGAATGGCTGAGTGGGCCATGCTGCTAGTGGATGGAAGAAGCTGGAAAGCAATTTGTAGCAGGATTGGCATTTTGTTCGGACACCCTAGCATCTCAGCTTGGGAAATAATTTCCACACAGATATTTGGCTTCTGTGGAGTTTGAGTGCAAGAGGAACTACATAGATTTAAACAAGAGCTCTTTAGAAGGACTTTCCTTCCTCCATGGGTTTCCCCATTGAAGGGGAAGAGTTGAACCACAATTACTAATCAATTACTAAATTACTAAACTATTACAATTACAGAAGTTGGTTCAATAAAAAATCATCCACTTTGTCTCTCTCTAATTACTAATCTTAAAGCTTGCAAAGTGGAAGTTCTGAAAAACTGAAGACGACCCTGAAACTTTGAGGGGTGGAAAACTTCCACAACTTCTATTAACTTCACTTGGAGTTCGATCTGAGTGAAAGTGGAGTGCGAGAACTGACCATGTACTTCGGTTTATGATGATCAACACCTCACCAAGCGCATCCAGCACTTGGCAGGATTGGGCCCTATAAGCCTGGTCTAGCTTTGCCATAGACTTTAACAGGATCAGACTCCAGGTGAGCTGTCTTCCTTTACTCTCTTGTCCAATTAGGTTGGATAAAATGTTACTGTAATTAGTTAATTTTATTCTAGGATCTTGAGTCCATGCTTGAACTTGGGTTTTCAGAATGATGGCTCCATTTGCTACTACTCTTTTCAATGTAGCTAACTCAAAGTCTGGAAAAAGTTTTCACACAGAGGTACCAGCGACGGTTAGTAACAACAGCTAATGCACACTTCATTGTTTTGGCTGTTGAAATTGTGTGTTAAGGTTTTGGTTTTTTTCCATGCTGTAATTTGATGTCACTCAATAAATGAAAGTAAAACAATGACCTCCAAGAAATGGTTTGCTGTGACCAAAGTGTCACATATCATTACACAAGTATTTTAAATCAGTCATAGTGTGTCTGATGTGAGGCTACAATTTCTCACATGCTTCCATTGTACTGTAAATCTACTTCATATTAAATGCAGTTACTGCTACTGTATAACAGATTAGCTTTTGTGCAAGCGCTAAAGAAATGGAAGTATTGAAAAATTCCTTTGGATTCTCAAGATTTAGGCTAATATTTGTGTTAATGGCAGTAGATTGGCCATTGATCTAAGACTCATGATGTTACAGCTAAATGTATATATATATATATATATATATATATATATATATATATATATATATATATATATATATATTTAAACTTCCTGGATCTCAGAATGAATGGTAAAACCTGGAGTAAATGGAGAAATGCAATATAGTTGGTGATAGAACAGTTTGCTACATTTTTGAATTTTCCAGTTTTACAATATGTTTGAGTTGAATACTAATTACAGGGCTGGATTAAAGCAATCCAGGGGTCTAGGTATGCTACGCCCTGGGGCCCTAACACCACACCCCATGTCCTTGTCCCACTGCCATGCCAGGTGGGGAACCTCAGCCATCCCAGAAAGAAGGAGTAATGGCGTGGGGTCCTGCCAGCCCCGCCAAGGAGTGTCAGCAGAGATGGCAGCAGGATTGCATTCTGCCCCTGGAGAGGCTGGGATGGCAGCATGGACACCCGCAACAGCCAGGGCTGGCCTTGTCCAGCTTTGCTATTCTCTTCTTGCAATGCACAGCGTCCTCTTTCAGAGTGGTGATGGTATGGCCCTGAGAGCAGTAGGTCTTGGGTTTAACACCCCTTGAGATGAATGGGATAGTTCTCACCTCTCAGAGCTATTCTCTCAGGCTGCCTGCATGCTCAGGCAGATGCTACTGCATCAATTCTACTTGGCTCAAGTTTTTGAGCTTTTTTTTTCACAAATGTGAGGGCTAGAAACTTCCTTTATTTAAACAAAGGAAGCTGAGATTTTGATATGATCCCATGAGCCTTGGGAATGGCTTTGGGAATGGCCCTATGGTGTCTTTGTTTAATCTGGCCTTGAGTAAGCTCCTCAACAAGGACCTTTTTAAGGGCCTGGTTCTGTTGAAATTAATGGGAATTTTGTCTTTGACTTAACATCGGGATTTATCTCCATGTGTTCTGGGTTCTTCAGCTTGGGAGAGATGAACATAATATAGGTCTCCCAGCCCCATTTTATTCTGACCTATTTTAATGGCCCGGAACGATACGATTCTACAAAACAGACATTGTTTTGGTTAATGTTTGGCTTCCTCCTGTTAAATTTATCAAAGCTCTTATGCTTGTTTAATTAATCTTTGGATCTCTTGTACCACAGACTGAATATGCATTTTAAAAGAGGGAGATTAAAATGATTCTAAATGACTGAACAATTACGGAACTGGTTTTGGACAATTAGGAATTAATTAACGCATTGTAAATATTGTTGCTCAACATATTTTGAGAAATAGAATATGTTCAGTTAAAGCAGTGGGTCTGGAGGATATACACTCTTGGGTTGTGGTGAAGATACCTACAGTATTTTCTAGGGACAATTTTTTAAAAGAAAAGAACTGAGAGAGGCACCAGAGGATTCAAAAGCAAATTTTGTAACAGTATTACTGTTACCAGAAGATTTTAGGGAAGCCAATTTATTACCAGGAGAATTTAGAATAAGGTGTTACCCCCAAAACCTGCTGGTGTGGTGATCCACCCTACTGGAATTTCCTGGGAGATAACCCACCTTCCCTTGAAAGGACATGGATACAGTCCTCTGATCAAGATAGGATACACAAGCTGTGATACTTCGAATACAGCTATAATATTTATTTAGAAGTGAATGGTTACATTAAGTAGAAAGAGAGAGAAATCAAGCATGACTTATAACCGTATAACAATATACTCAATATGTATATATAACAGAATACAACTATTAGAAGATATACAGTACAAGAAAGATAATACTATTACTATAACTTAATACTATAATAACTTATTACCATAACACTTGACACTATTCATCTAACAATACATTAATTAATCTTATACATTAATACTTAACACTCTCTATATATTATTACTAAAAATCCTTAACAATCTATCATCCAGCTAGTGTTAGGCCAGGCGATAGCTGAATGGGTAGAGAGGGAGACTCTCACTCAGACCACAAGCATCCAACTTTACTGACATGCAGACTCAGGAGCCCTTTACTTACACAACCTCTAAAACATCCCTCTGTTCTTCACGGAAGGTCCTTCTGCTCTGTACAAAGATTGCTAAGAGAGCTGGCTCAGGCTCAGACACAGAGCGGGGACTCAGTTAGCCCAGTTGTCTGTAAGCCCAGAGGCACCTGTGCAGCTTCCTAACAAAAGGGTTACCTTGGCTTTGGACACAGAGTGGGGACTCAGTTAGCCCGGTTGTCCAAAGCCTAAGGCACACCCTTGCTTCAGTGATGCTCACCGCTGTACAGGTATTTTTTCGGGATATCGTGACGGTCTTGTCATGGAGCCGCAGGGTCTTTCCAGCTTGTGATTCAGCTCTTCCTCTTCCAAGTGATTTCAGCTCTCTACAAACTGCCTGCTGACAGTTGGCTATATATAGCTAGCAGTTTCAGGTGGGGAGGGGTGACATTAGAAGTGAAAACGTCAAAATGGGAAGGGGAGGGGCTAGGAGTGAGGAGGGAGTCCCCCTTCCAACTGCCATTCTTAACTGTTACTTGCTGGATTTTTCTAATTACTAAACTTTATCTAAAAAATCCTGTTCTTAAAACTATTCACTATTCTAACTGTTATAAAATACTGATACCACTCTTTTTAATTACCCAAATATTCAATCCATCTGTCTCAGAATTTTTAAACCCCTTTTGAGGTTCTTCTGCAAACCGCGACTTCGACATTCTGTTTGGCCATTTAGACAGCTCAAGCAAAAATCTCTGGCTACATTACGTTAGAAAATCGCCACCAGTAATGAACCGTTAATTACCTATCACTGTCATCACTGAGCTAGAATTGGAATATTTGCCTGTGTGTTCCTTCAATGTATGCATTCGTTACTCTGAAAAAAAGGGCAGCATTACTATTAGGACTATTTGGAGTATATACAGGTGTTTTTCTTGCAGAAGAATAACAAGTCTTTAAGAGTGTGTCTACCCTGCAGCTGATAGGTGTGATGCCCAGCCCAGGTACACAGACTTGCTAGCAGCGTGGATGCTGGTGCACTCATTGGCAGTGGCTCGGGCTAGCCACCTGAGTCCAAACTCACTCGACCCCCTGGCTCTAAGCTCAATTGGTGAGCCCAAACCCCACCCCTGCTGTAACATCCACACTGTTATTTTTAGTTCACTAGTTTTGAGCACAGCTAGTTCAAGTCTATCTACCCATGCTGGGAAACACTCCTTCCAGCTGCAGTGTAGACCCTCAGTGTGGAGAGTTTACCAGAACTGATATTGCACATGGGCTGGAAGTTATGGGTGCACCATGATCAGCCTTTTATGGGGTACAGGAAGAAAAATACATCAGATCTCAAGTGATTTATGTGTCTCAAGGTGGCATGGTGGCTCTCCCAAGAGCAAATACAATAACCCAGTGTCACCTATGTCTCTCTGAAGAATCAGCTGTAACCTCTTGTCCAGTGTTGCCCTTATGATACCACTTGAAACTTTGAATGGCTGTCCAGTATTATGGCACAGGACAGCAATCTCCTTGTCCTGCTTTGAATTTGAAAGAAGGGGACTCACTAGGCAGGGAGTCTTCAATTCAAATGCTCAACTGCTTCTCTTTGTTAATGAGAATAAACAAGTCCACCAGTAATGGAAGTACATTAGTAACATGACTCAGAGATGTATATTAAGAGTGAACTCCTTTTACATACTGTTCAGTCAAAAAGAATTAGACCCATAGGCACTGACCCTGAGCTGTGTCTTGGACACTTCCTGTTGCTCCCCTGGCAAAAATCAGATTTAAACCTACTCGATCCACTTGGTGGAGAATTTCTCCGGCATTGCAAAATCCTTGGGTGATGTAGGCTGGCAGAGGGAGTGCGGCCAGGGCTCCTTTATGCTCTGACAATCCCTGGCTGCTGTTGGCTGCCCATCAGGTTGTTGGCAGCGATGCACATCTGAACAACCTTTAGGGAGATGTTAGCAGTGGCCTGAGGGATTAAACTGATGCACAGCGGCCCTACGGCAGTGCAAATGTAATTTGCCCTTTAATAGATTCTGTCTGAGTGAAAGAAGGAGTCAGTTATTAACTCACTTCATCTTAATTTGCTCCTAGGCAGTAGCCTGGACTATTATCCCAAAATCCTATGATGGTGGGTGCCTAGAATAAACAGACAGACTGAGATAAATAAATAAACAGCTGAACGTTTTTCACCTAAATCCACCTAGCGAACAAAGACGACACCCCACAAAAAATGAGAGACCAAATCTCCACCCCAGAACCAACAGACCCTGTTGCCTCTTTGTGAGACCTCTTCAATTGACACTGGCTCTCTACCAGCTGGAGAAATGAAACCTCAGCAAAATGAATCTGAATATCACACTCTCAGGAACAAACTCCCATGTCAGACCCATGCATAGCCCCATTACGGAGCTTTATTTGAGAAGGACTGGATTGTACTTAGTCTTTCTATGATTACACAAGGGATAGACACAAAAGCCTTTCCCATCCCCTGTGAGCCTCATACAGGTGTCCGCTCAGAGTAGCAGTCCCTGTACTCAGGAGAATGCAGGGCTTCCCCAAAACATGCTTGATGAGGGCACAAATTGCTCCAAAAGGGGAGAGGAAGGAAGCAGGTCCACAGTCTGTCCCCTGTACTAGCCTGTAGGGATGGCTGTGTGGAGTGGGCCATAGCACCCCAAAGGATGTTGCAACCTGCATTCAGGGGAGCTGTGGGAATTTGAGGCAAGGTGTAGAAACTTCATACCAGACAGGAAGGAGTTGCTGTGGGTTTGAGTAGCCCTGCCTCGCCACACCTGCCAAGGCATGGCAGGACTGGAGGAAGAGTTCAGAAGGGGAGAAATACAGCTTAATAGGAGGTAACTGTAAGTGGAAGACAGACCTTTAACCCCCTCAGCTGCTGGGGAGAGGCCTGATAGATCCTGCCTCCAGGCTATGGGCTGTTTGAGCACCCTGAGGGAAAGGTGGGCTGTACACTAAATTATTACCCCTCGTGGCTGACCAGAGGCTATTGAGCCAGACTGCAGCTAGCTCAAGGCTCCCTGAAGGAAGACAGCCCAATGGCTCATTTGTTTCTTTTTTTCTTTTTGTTTCCTGGGAATCCTGCCATGGGTCAACTCCAGAGTAACTCAGCTGGAGGGTTGAGTTTCCATCCTCAGCCTGGTGATGCTAACTACTCAAACCCAGACGAGGAAAACCTGAGTGAGTTCATGACCCCTTCATGCTCTAAGAGGCTTTGAAGAGGGACTAAGCCCTTGACAGAATGACTGTGGCTCCTGTGGCGCAGTCACTCCTGGAGTGTCATGACCAGAGCTTGGGCAGACAGACCTAACAGTTAGCACCAGAGTCAGAGTTGAGAATCAAGCCAAGGATCAGGTTTTGGAGTCCGATTGCAGGGACAAAGATTGGGAGGAAACCAGGAGCAGGTTAGGAAAGCAGGATCTAGGAAGAGGGCAGGGAAACAGAAGGCCTGGACAAATCAGGAAAGCCAGGCTCAGGAGTCAAGTAAAAAGACAGGGTCCAATGTAGTGGCCAACCAGGACTTCACCCACCCATACAGACAACTTCCTGTGCTTCTCTCTGGCTTAATAGGCAGCCCTGACCAATCAGAGGTCCCAGTGTTCCTCCGGTCAGGGCCTAAGGGAAGCCTCCTTGATATAGCTTCAGGTTTTGTGATCTCTCTGCTCAATTAATGAGAAGCAACCTGCTTGGTGTGAGCAGGGAGGCATCAGTTGACTAGGAACCTTGCAGACCTAGGTTTGAAACCTGCTGAGTTATGTGACTGTAAGATTCACCTAGGTAGTATAGCTCTGCTCCTCCCCCAATACTGAGCCATGGGCAATTTTAAAAATCTTGCCTTTCTCGATAAAGACAGCTTGACATCTTAGCAAGGAGTGCACAGGTGCAGTGGGATTGTCTCCTTTTAGTGTGCATTTTCAGGGGTGAGATATAAGCCATGAGTGGGAAAACCCAAATCTCTTCCAGATAAGTAGTTTGTCTACTCAAAGGCTGCTGCCATGCTCAGATGGCTCTCCCTGTTACCAGTGATGTCACAGAAAACACATGTAAGCCATAATTACGTACCTCTAGAGACACGTTAAACAGAAAATACTGTAGGATCACTAGCAGAACGACTTGCTATTGCTACCATTGTTCGTTATTATTAGCCATTAAGACATGTTAATTTGGTCAGGCTGTCTTTCTTTCAAAGATTTAAACTTGCTAATGAAACCTATCTAATATGCATGCAACAATTTTTAATTTTAAAGTGTCTGGGGAATTCTCAAGTACTGTGCTAATTACATCTTGTGCCAGACAGGTGCTGAAAGCTCAATTTAAGATACTGAAGAACATCAAACAAGATGCAAAGTCCTTGCGGTTTGCCATGTATTCAATTAGTACCATAAACTCCTCTTTTAGAACTAGAATTGCCTATCCAGTCCTGGGAACAATCCTGGGAGATCGGTAAGGGTGCTCAGTACACACTGCCAGCTGTCCAGTTTTTGGGCTCAGGAAATCCTGTTTTTTTTGTAGCTCAGAGGTGGCCACCCTATTTAGAACTAAGGTTAATCTGCTCTAAATTTAGGCCACTACTGTAACAATAAGAATAAAATATCAACAAACACTTAGGCCCAGATCCTCAAAGAAATTTAGGTCCCTAACTCCTGTTGATTTCAGTGTGAGTTAGGCATCTAAATACCTTTGACGATCTGGGCCTTAGCTACTAGTTCATTGTGATAGGGTGCAGGAACAAACAAGGAGTTAAAATCAGCTCAGCTTCCAAATCCTCTTGTACAAATGCTATGGGGAAGGACTACAAATGAGCTGTATGAGAGAATGTGTTTAGGAGGGCTTCCTATCCAGGGCCATTGGAGAGTGGGGTGAACACAAATTTGGTGCTTACATTAGCTGATTTTGATTTTGTCTTTTGAGGAAAAAGACATTACTGTCTGCAATCTGCAGTCATTCCATCCAGCTTAGATTCTTGTTATAAAGTCTCAACAGTGATATCACTCTAGTCATGTGCATAGAGGGAGCGGGAATGAATGGTTCTCAGTAGCTAAGTAACTTGGTTATCTACAATTCACTTATGCTTTGTCTTTCTACATCATATTGTACAGCACGTAGCCTAGCAACAGTGTGCATGGATTCCTGTGCCTTCCACGGTACTGACACATGAAAAGCCTTTTTTCCCTTTTAACAGAATGAAAAAGTGAATTAAAAAATCCTGGAGTAATTTATATATAAATAATCTTCTCCCCTCATGTTAAGTTATCAATACTAACCGATTCAAACAAGGAAACACTGAAAGGGATCAAAACTCCAATATTTATGATTAATAGAAAATGGAATTGTATCTTAGCTTGTTAAAAAAAATAGTCTAGGAAACATGCAGACACTTTACCAATAATGGTGCAGTTACATTTAATCAATAACAAGAAAGTCTAGGAAAGGAGGGGACTCCTTTGTTGTAACTATGGCTCTTTGTAGAAAGAGGCAATCTACGTTTTTAGTTTAAAAATAATGCCACTTTGCTGCACAGTAATATCTAGCTAGTAAAAGCCATGGTGTATGTTTTAAGCTCTTAAAGACATTTAACAGAAACACGAAGGAAAGCTCTATGGGGAAAGGGTTGGGCACTTATGTTGCTATAAAATAGCTTCTTGGCATAAAAAGAAAAAGAAGAACACAACACATGAAGGTAATTAGAAAGACAGGCTGAAAAACCCATAAGGTGGATAAGTTGGGAAAGCTGCTGACATTATTTTTTCGTTGTGCATAATAAAATACAATTATTAGTTGCAGCAAATACACCATATGCCGGGTACACAATTATAATTTACAGAGAATAAAAAAAGTGTACGTTAATATTTTAAAAATTCCTTGGTTAAGTGAGCGAGAGCTATAGTCACTGTAATTATTATATTCCCCAAGATTTTAAACACTGAGGGATATACTGTAGGTTACCCTGGCTGTCAGTGCAGAGCTAGGCACTTATGCTATTAGAAAGCTTGTGTGCACAATGAACATAACCCAAGGCTTGAACGTGGAAAACTTTGTACAACTAAGTATCACTGAAGCAAATAATATGAGGAGAAAAAACCAATTGTCTCTGACAATCTGACCTACAAGCCAGGCTTCCTCAATACTTTGATGGAGTTTCTGATATGGAATATTAGGGTTGGCTGATAATCTGATATTTATAATTGAATGGACATTGTCAAGGCAACTAGACCTAAAAACAGACCTTCCTTGAAAGTGGTTTTATCTAGAAAATCTCTCTCTGGCATCTATGTTGAAGAGCACATTTACAATAATGACTTGTGGACACCATTATACATTTGATGAGTTCCAGAGGGGTAGCCGTGTTAGTCCGTTTATAGCAAAACAGTGAGAGTCCTGTGGCACCTTAAAGACCAACAAATTTATTTGAGCATAAGCTTTCGCGGGATGCATCCGACGAAGTGGGTTTCTGTCCAGGAAAGCTTATGCCCAAACAAATTTGTTAGTCTTTAAGGTACCACAGGACTCTCGCTGTTTTATTATAAACCTGACAGGCGACTTAGGCCTTGTCTAGAGTACATAGTTTTATTGACAAAAGTCACCATTCAGCAACAAAATAGTGGAGGTGTAAACACTGAAATGCTCTTCCCGCCAATGTTACTCTCCTGCTAAGCTGACATAATAAAACCACCTCAACAAGCAGCATAGGGCTTAAAATCAGCAGCCAGCTGATCAGCCTCAGCAGTCCACCTCTGGGGAAACAATTCCCCCTTCGATTTGCAAATATTATTGAGAGTGCAGCAAGCTACAGTGACCCTCAGAATATTTTCCACACTCAGGTCCAACCGGCTAAAAAGACAGTGCCAGCAACCTTTTAATCGGTCAAAAGCACATTCAAAGGTCATTTCAGCACCCGCTGAGCCTGTTGTTGAAGCGCTTCTTACTGCTGTCTAGGTTCCTGGTGTAAGGCTTCACGAGCCACAGGAGCAAGGCATATGTGGGGTCTCCAAGGATCACTATGGGTATTTCCACATCCCCCACTGGAATCTTTTGGTCTGGAAAGAAAGTCCCAGTGCGCAGCTTTCTCTACAGGCCAGTGTTCCAAAGATGTGTGTGTCATGCACCTTCCCTAACCACCCCGCACTGATGTCAGTGAAATGGCCCTGGTGATCCACCAGCAACTGCAAGACCATGGAGAAGAAGCCTTTTTAGCTGATGTACTCTGTCGCTAGCTGGTTGGAGGCCAAAATTGGAATATGTGTTCCATCTATTGCCCTGCCGCAGTTAGGGAATCCCATTGCCTTAAAGCCATCAATTATTTCCTGCACATTACTGAGAGTCAAGTCCTTCGTAGCAGGAGGCAATTAATGGCCCTGCACACTTGCATCATGGTCACCCCCATGGTGGACTTGCCAACTCCAAACTGATTCATGACTGACCGGTAGCAATCTGGAGTTGCCAGCTTCCACAAAGTGATCGCCACTCGCAGCTCTCATTCTTATGTCTTTGTGCCGCAGTGCTAGGGCGAGCTCTGCACACAGTTCCAAGAAGGTGGATTTGCGCATCCGAAAGTTCTGCAGCCACTACGCATCATCCCATACATCAATCACAATGTGATCCCACCACTCTGTGCTTGTTTCCCGATCCCAGTACCGACGGTCCACTGTGGTAAGCTGTTGTGTGAATGCCAGCAGCAATCTTGAATTATTTGTTTCCATCGTAGACAGCAGGATAGGGCATCACTGATTCACTCTTTGTCTCGTAGCTCATGAAATATTGCAGACCAGCTGCATTGTGTTCATAATGCTTATCAAAATGGTTAGCAGCTCAGGATCCATGCTGTCAGGCAGAGATGGTGGGTGTACAGTTTACAAAGGCTGTTGAAAAACAGCACAAAATGAAATAGGAAGTCCATGGAATGATGGGATGGAAAGAACTGCATCATGGGACAGCGAGCACTTCCCCATGATGCACCGTGACATTCCCAAAGCTCCCAGTGGCAGAGGGTGATAGCAGGTGGCAAGTTGCACAGTGGGATAGCAACAAAGCAATGCTCTCTCTGTCAATGCAAGAGCAATGACTGTGGGTGCACATGGCCGACAAAAGGAGCAGGGTGTGGATATACTCAACCAATGTTATTAAAGCAACTTATAATTGTCGATATAACTTAAATTGACCTAACTCTGTGGTGTAGACGTGGCCAAAGATGACATTCACAGCATCTACTAGGTACTAAGTACAGTATTTTGGCCTAACTCCTTGACAATATCACTTGAAATATCTGGTGTAATTTTCACTTGATATACAGCAAAACACAGGTAGTTATAAAGTGTATTTTGTCTCTTTGCCTTGGTGGACAGAAAGATAGTAATTCCAATGAAATATCACAACTATTCACCCAAACAGCTGCATGTAAAAGTGCTCAGTTACACAAAACAGGTTAGTAGCTGGGAATCACTGTAAAGCTTTCAGAAAATGACAACTCTTTTGCTGCCATTTAGCTCCATAGACTGTCAGCAAAGAGAAATGCAAGTTTACAACCAGCGCCTCTCTTCTTAGGTTGCATACTTCCCCCCCTTTCCCCACTCTGTTTCCCAAGGCTTTTTCCTGTTTAAGTAATCAGGCTTTAATGGGAATTAAAATATAGGGGGGGATATTGAAATTTTGCTGCTTTAATTACATTTCTGGAGTATTCCACAACATTACACACATTCTTCAGATGGTATAATAAACTTGTGGTAATTACTTACTGTGCCGTTTAATTTTCCTAATTGCTTCAATAAAAATAATTATTTTGTAGGAAAAAGATTAAGTAAATAGTTTAGAGTGTCAGACGAGTCTTTACTTAGATAAATGCTGAATAAATCTGTCACAGTCAAAGACCTTGAAGATACGCTACCATCAGGAGATTTGGGCATTTTGGGTAATTTCCTCACTTTCCTTGCGGGGAAAATTATACACAGTAACTACTATAAACATACAATGAGAGCAGCAGAGCTTTACCAGTCCTTTAAAAAATCCTCTGTGCTATATTTTAAGATGTTCTATTAGATCCTCCAACAGCATTATGTTTTTTAATCTCATATTCAGGCTGATGGTAGAGACCTTGATCCAGCAAAACATTTAAGCAGGTGCTGATTTCAGTGGATCTTTAAGCACATGGTTTGTTGGATCAGGACCATATTGTGTGCTACCACAATATAAATAATAATAATAATATTGTATAATCTCTAGAAGGAAGAGTGGATTATTGAATAATTCTGTAAATTGGTATTGCAATGTACAGCAACTAGTTTGCACAAGGAATACGTAATTAAGTGTCTAATAGGTGTATGTTTGGAAAATAGTGATTGCACAGTAAAGGTTTATAAATAAGGTCCTACGGAAATTGTGGATTCCATAATATAGGCTTCCACCACAATTCTGTTTTAAATTAGCTTACGTGGCATAATCCAGAATTTTGCATACATTTGGAGGTTTTCCCATTAGTTCATTAAATGATCTTGGAGAGTTTTGGGCACGGCACAAAGCCTGTGGAGAGGGATGAAGGAAATAAACAATAGGGCATAGAGCACTGCGGCAGGCATGGTATTGCCACCCTTACATCTCCACTCCTGCTGGCAGCGGTGCTGCCTTCAGAGCTGGGTAGCAGGAGAGCTGCAGCTGAGGGCTGGGCACCTAGCTCTGAAGGCAGGGGGTTGGACTAGATGACCTCCTGAGGTCCCTTCCAACTCTAATCTTCTATGATTCTATGATTTGAAGATCATCCTGCGACTCAGGTAGGGTCTTATACATAAAGTATGAATAGATGGTGTATTTTTCCTAAGATGTATTTTCAAAAATAAGTTGTTAGCTGATAAAATTATCTAGATACAGTTTTTGATTTGTTTGTATTTTAACAATCTAGAGAGACACTGTCAGGTTTTATGGTATCTTGAAGAATTTTTACTATAATGAGTTTTATTTCATTAATTTTGTTGTTCAAAGTATAAGAAACAAGCATCAATTTAATCATCAAATATTGCATTAAAAATCCTTAAGGAATTATAAAGTTCCAAACGCAAAGCCTGTGAAATCTTCCCTCTTTTCACCTCTGATTGCATCTCCCCAATCCTCCTTTATTGTGGGCTGTAATTTTCAAGCAACTAATGAGAATTGTTGTTCCTGTCACATCAGCTAAGATCTGAACTCCAATAAAACCCCTGGTGTTTACAGAAAGTCACTGCTATGGTCTACATAACAACAACAAAGACAGTTTCCATTTCAGACAGTTGAGTTTGTCACAGCCAGCTCTGTGGACTACCCCACAGTGGGTATAATCACACTTGGCTGCTTTCTTTCTTAAATTATCTTACCTTTACAAAAATAAAAATTCTCACTACTCTAACTGCTACCAACAATTTCAGATGAATCACTCTGCTCCTTAAAGACAATATGCTGCTCCCCTGCTTCCCCATAATGTACTTCTTCAAAGAAACAGCCTGAAAATAAATAACCACATGTGTATCTTAAGATACGCACATCACACACACATAAGCAATCATATGATCTTATCATCACCCTTGTCTTCCTCTTCTTTAAGAGCTGGTTTAACCATATCTGGGCTCCCTGTGGAACCATGGGATTGGGTGCAGTCCCCCTCACACACTTATAATTAAAGTGTTGTCAGTTTATTCATTTTATTTTATAAATCTCTTTTTTCCCAAGCCCTTCCTGCTCCCTGCTGTCTCTGAGCCCAGTGAGAAGCCAGCTATCCTTTCTGTCTCTCAGGCCCTTCACGAGGGCTACGTCCATCTCTTGTGCCACGCACCTGGGCCCAATCCAAGTTCTGTCTTTCCTCCCACCTATTCCCACAGCTAAAACTCTTACCCAGGCTCTCATCTACCTTGATTACTATAACCTCGTCCACACTCAGGACTCTCTCACACCCACTTTTGCCTCATGTCAGCCTCTAGAAACACAGCCACTAAAAACAAATGTCTTGTCTATTGATCTGAGAGTCATCCCCCGCTCTTTTAATCTCTCCATTGGCTCCATTCATCCATGGCAGCAAATCTTGTCTTGCCTTCTTGGTTCTGTGTAACTTTGTCTGTCACCTTTTTTCTAACGTAGTCTCTTTTGTTGTCACTCCTTCATCCCCTCGCCAATCAGGCCAGTCTTGACACCTCATTTGTTTGATTCCTGCTGGGAGCATTATATAAGGCAACCGGGAAATGGGGAGGGAAGGACATTGGCCTATCTAACCCCAGACATCAAATATCCCTTTTCTCAAGGTTGTCTCCTCTGATATTAAGTAAATGGCCTGGTGGTCATCTGACCCGGTCCTGGTTTGCGGATTGGCTGCTGCAACATACATGACGGATGAGACCTCAGATGCTGAGGGATGAACCATCGCAGGCTCTGCCTGAAGAATTAGCTGAGGAAAACTCCCACGTGGCTGGCACCTAACCATGTAGGCACCTAAACTCAACACCTACATTTTCACAGTAAAAATTCTCTAGGCACCTAAGTCTTTTGCCTCTGGTCATGTCCATAGTTGCCTCATGCTAAGTGACTCTCTCTCACCCTCCCGCCCCAGCCCTCAGAATATCCCACAGCTCAGTGATTAGAAAACTCTCCTGAGAGGTGGGAAACCACTGTTCAAATTCTTTCTCCCTATTCAATAGAGAGGGGAATTGAACCCGGGTCTTTCACAACCCAGGGAAGTGCACTAACTGCTGGGCTAAAAGTTATAAGTTTGGCACCACCTCCTCCTATCCTTTTTCTGTATGGAGTTAGGAAGGTGCCTAATTCATTCTCACAAGGAATGACATAGTTCCTAAACCTCCTGACTCCAGAAAAAGATTCCCTGGTTGTGGATCACAATCAGAGAAAAGGTTCTCCCTGAAGCCCAGTTTTAAGCACTTAACTCTGTGAGAGGGGCGGGACTTAGGACACACCCCTTTCTTCAGCATCTCTCATTGGCTATTTTAGGCAGCTCCCCATCTAGCATACTGACTTCTGTGAATCCCAGTCTTAGACACCTATCTGTCCCCATATATTATATAGGGATCCGAGGTACCTAACTCAGGCTTTGTGGATTGCATTGTGGTTCCTATGATTTTTCTCAGTGACTAAAAGTTATGTGTTATGGATTTAAGTATTGCAACACTGAGAGTCAGTTGTGGATCCAGATCCCAGTGGCCACAGGTTCTGCAGCATATCAGAATTGGCTCCGGCTCCCTCAGCCATACCCAGTTTGCTGTTGTTGCAAATGTCTTAATTTAGGCTCAAAACCTGCAGCTGATAGCATGTGGGTAGACTGCTGTGCCAATGTGGAGCCCCATTGAAGTCCATGGGGTTTTATGTGAGCCCAGCAGTTGTGCTACACACTGTATTTTCAGGATTGAAGCTTTACACTGTAGCTCTTCTAGACAAGGAGTCCATCTTTATCTGTTCTGGAAATCATTATGCACATTAATGGTTCCATACATTGGGTGCCATCTAAGTATGCTATGCATTTCTGACTGGCTGTGCATTGTTCAGGGCATCCCAGTTCCATCTGGCCTCTGAACATCCAAGTAGAACAAAATGGTGTCCTCCTCACAGTGTGACTTCACACGCACCATATGTGTAAGCTCACGCCTTGCTTGCAAAAAAGTTGTTGTATGCCTCACTAAAAATGTCACAGCATGCCACTCATTCCACATACATAACGCTCATTTCATTCTGACTAGTGGTCATGCTACCAATCAGAGAAGAATTTACTCCTGAATATACTATTTGTTAATAAGCATGCAGAGACAATTTATTTAATTCTAAAAAAGGCACCTATCCCCAGCTCTACCTAGGAATTGTAGATGTGCTAAGAAGAATACACTGATGACTTCCAGCCTCTATTGGATGACCCCTAAATTAGGAACTCCTAAATTGCTTGACTTCTCCAGTCCATTTTAATGCATGAAATATATAACTACTAAAGTTAAAAAGCACTGGTTTTGGATTATTTAAGTGAGTTGAAGTTTGAACTGGGAGCCAATTAAGAGTGTCTGGTTTCCTGTTGTCTTCTGTGAATCTTATCTCAACTACTGCAGCAAAAAAGAAATGCGGTGACACCCTCTTATAATGAAATGTTTCCTCCCTTCTGCCCTTCCCACAAGAAAACTCAATTTTAGTGAAGCTCCATGTATAACAAGAGAGCTGCTCGGGCAAAATATTCCCTTCTTTTCACCCCAAGAATTGTGGCAGAGCCTCTTGGCTACCACAGTTGTAAAGGGCAAAGAAACAATAGTATATATGATAGTATACAAAACTCTAGAAGGCCATCTTTTCATTCCCTGTGGGAATCGGCTGTAGTAAGGCCAACTTCTCTTCATTCCCTTCATCAAGACTCCACCTGAAGCCTGCTTATTTGGGTCTTACTGGGTTTCCTATCAGCAGAATTTCACTACAATAGAGTTCCACTGTATTTCCTGAGGGGCTGGTTCTTGCGTGCTGTTCAAAAGTTGTAATTGGGGAAAATCTTAAATGCATAGCTCGCTCCCTTATGTGGAATATTTATGAGAAAAAACAAATGGAAAGAGGTAACAGATAAGGAATAGTAATTTTGACAAAGTCTCAGGCAAAATACAAGTTCTGGAACTAAAAAAAAATGGGCATCTTCCACTGTCAGTTTTGTCACAGTAGACTTACTTGCACATGAAAATGAGTATGAACCAGCTGTAGAGAGCATTATACAGAGCAAGGTTTGATGCTGTGTATAAGAAAGGTAACCATTTATATCACCATTTTTACCATTGTTACACAATTACCATAAATTCTGTACAAAGTATGTCATGTATCAATAGAAAAGTTATGAATTGCTAAGTATGATTATCTTTGTATTTGAAGTTATGAATATTGGCTATGTACTTGTATCTTAATCATGTGTTGTAATCCTGGTGAACACTCCCCCAGATATATTTACATAAGAACTAAACAGCTATGTGTTGATAACCTATTAAGGACACTCCATTCTCACAATGGGCCATTGAAGAAACATATCCCACTCAGTAGGTCTTCCTGCAGATGCCTCAGACAGCAAGGATTCAGTGGCCACACAGTGTGATTCAGTAAAACATGTAAGGACATGTGATGTGGACATGTGACTCTAGACTCCATCTTGGGCCAGTAACTTTCCATACACATGGACCGTGGGCTTTGTTTGGGACAGTAAATTTCCTTGCACATGGCATAAAATATAAAAGATATCCGAGAGATCTCCATTTTGCCTCATTCCTGCTCCAATTCTCTGGACTATGGATTTATAATTAAAAAGTATTTTGAACAATGAACTGAGGATCTTCCAATCTTTTGGAAGTTACCAGAAAGACTTTTGCAAGCTAGCAGTCTATTCCATCTTTGCTACAAATCTGATATAAGGACTTTGAAATCACTCGTCTGTATATAATTCCTTAACCATTCAACAACTCTCTTCTTTTCTTTTATTAATAAATCTTGGTTAGCTTTCTAAGGATTGGCTGACAGCATGATATTTGGGTAAAATCTGAGATATTGACCTGGGGGTAAGTATCTGATCCTTTGGGATTAGTAGAACCTCATATATAGTGAAATGGGTTTTCAGTAACTTCTCATTATATTAAACCTGTTTAGATGGGAGCCAAGGGCTGAGATGCATAAATGGGGCTGTGTTTGGATTCTTGTTAACCAGGATGGCACTACAGAAGCTCTTTTGATACTGGTTTGGTGAATCTAATTATAGAATAAATCACCAGTTTTGGGGGATTGTCTTCCCTATTTCTTGCCATCTGCCTTTAGCATGGCATTCTCAGTGTGGTCCATCCCAGGCACCCGATCATACAAGGAGCCAAAAATCTGTCCTGCTAATAGATTGTCACTACTTGTTCATGTCTCCGAGGCAATGATGTGGGTCTAATACTTGTCATGTTGATGCCAGTGGCAGTATTCTTTGTCTTTCAAATGTACATTTATTTCTGGATCATACAGATTAAAATAAATGTCCCAAGTGTGTCTATGCTGTGAAATGACAATCTAGTTTTATCTTAAAGATGCTACAATTCAACAATGGTGACAAAAACACTTCAACTTGTAACTGTTGAATCAGATTGACTGCATCTCAAGTTGTAACAAGATAAAATGTTAGGCCTATGATGTGAAAGTTTCTTGAACAGAATTTACACCAGAGATTAATATGGTCCAAGTCAATGAAGTTTCATTAAGGAAACACTTGGTCCATCATGTTTCTTTAGCAAGCTTTTCCTTTTCAGATGCAATTTAAGATCCAGCTATGCAATGGATCTTCTCAAGAATCAGAACTCTTTCCTCTTAAACTATTAATTGTAGTAGAACAATGTGTCCTCCGCTGATTAGGAGGATGGATAACAATGTAATTGGTTTCTTCCATTTCTAATTTCCATAATTCTTAATAAATATTTGATAGATGCATGCATTATATAAATCACAGTCCTGTCCAGTAGTTAGGAGTTTACAGTGCTAAGTGAGAGTTTATAAGTTCAAGTCCCACTCCCAGCCCCTCATGCCTTGTCTTTTTTAGAAGCCAGTCTTCCTCCTCTGACTACATGTTTCTTCTCCTCACTCTTACCCTTTCTGTCATCTCTAGAACATGCAATGCAGAGTTCAACGCTCTTTGGCATTGTACTGAGCTGGTGATGTTGGAAAAGGAATATTTTAGTTGTGTGTGCCAACAGGACTATAGTCTTGCTGAGCAAACATGACATGACTATCCCTATTTCTATCAGACATTGTCTTGCATTTTATTTAGAGTACTAGACAAAGTGCCAGAGAAATTAAAAAAAAAAAAAGTTTGAGAAAATATCAGGTGCAGTTTGTCCATTAACTTCCTTGCTTACCTTGGGTGCTGAATCAAGCCCTTACAAGTCAGTGGAAGGATTCCTATTAATTTCAGTGGGTGCTGGATGGGGCCCTAAAGAGGTGGGCTGGACAGTCTTTGAAGGATGTGTGTGTGGCTTACATTTCCTTTGTAGGAAATCTATTTATTTATTATTTGTATTACCATAGTGCCTAGGAGCCCTAATTGTAGACCAAGAGCCCATTGTGCTAGGTGCTATACAAACACAGAACAAAAAGACTGTCCCTGCCTCAAAGAGCTCCCTGTTCTAGCTTTATTTTAAATTTAAAACTCTAAAAGTGCTGTGGTGTAGGGAAAAACTAGTCAATATATTTAGAAGTCAGAGCTCATCTTCCAGTCATCCCTTCTAACCTCTGGCTTTGACCTTTTGCAAGGGTTAGTCTACTTCGATGCTTTCTAAATCAAAAGACTTTAAAAGCACCTGTGCTTTTCCTATCCTGTGATTCAATCCAAATAGAAAGTAGGAAGAATGAAAGGAAATTTGTCTGCCTACTGTATGTACAAGAAAGAGGCAAATGAAAATGAACAGCATTGTGACTCTAACCATAAACATTTATGCTGTTAATGTGATTCAGAAAGAGACTCAGCCATGCTTTCACTCACAGCCCCAATCCTAGTCCTGACAGCTCAGAATTTGTTTTGAATACAGATCCACAATTATTTTGTCATGTAAGAAGCAGCTCATGGGATTGATACAATCTGACACTAAAGCATGAGTTAAAGGAAACCAAGATATTTTTTGTAGTTCTTTTGTATGTTGTCAGACACTCCAGACTCAGCAAGTTCACCTCGTGATGGCATTTATGCCGAAGCTGACACCCTGCAACAATCTGGTCAATTGTCCTTGTGGCTGAAAGAGACGAGTTTTTTTCTGCTGCTGAGCCAAAAATGACGAATGAAACCTTGCAAAAGAGCTATTATCATATGTTGTGTGTTGGTGGCAAATGGAATGTTCGACCATTGTCTGACACAGCTAAAGCTGTCCTTGTCAAGTTGAAAAACTTGAACATTGAGCTGACTAGGAAATGGTGAAAAGAAAGTTGACTACACGTTTTTGTTCTCAGGTCACCCCAATGGCTTGCTCTAGCAAGAAATGTCCATTATACTTTCATCCAATGCCTGACAGGCATTGCAGGGTTGGCGGATGATCAAAGAGTGACTTATGAGCATCTGATCCCGTACTGGCAGTGGGAGTCTTACCATCTTCTCTGTCTACAATCCCACCAATGCCAACGATGCAGCTGCAGATAATTTTTACTAGCTACTGCAGTCAATCTTTAATGAACTCTGAGAAGAGATTTCATGATGGTCCTGGGTGTCTTTAAGGCACAGAAAGGAAAGGAGAATGACACCTTGGCAAGTATGCCTGGAAAGTTTGGTATTGAGGAGAAGAACAGGAATGAGTTTGTGCCTGCCAGTGACACGATGATTGCTGACTCGCTCTGTCATCACTCAAAGATTCACAAGCAGAGCAGGTACAATCCAGATGGTTTCACTGGGACTGTTATTGGTCATGTCCTTGTTAACACTCACTGGCAGTCAACAGTCATGGTTGTATGAATTCGCAGAGATGCTGAATTTGATCATCAGCTTCTGCTGACAAAACTGCACCTTTGACTTCAAAGATAACCAATTAATAGGCCAAAATTAGACCAATTCAACCAAAAGCTCTTATTACAACCTAGCTATCAGATGGCTTTTTGTTCTGAACTGCAAAAGGCTATTGATGCATTAGAGACTGAAGTCTTACTCCCTCTCTCACCGTCATCTGATTAAGCATGGCATTGATTCAAGTTACCAGCTCTGACTGCTGCCAGATCTGTGCTGGGGCCTCAGCTCTTCAAATATCATCCATGGATCACAGCAGCTGAAGCTAAGAAAAAAGTGAGACTAGAATTTAATCTGGATAAAACTAAGTCCCTGGCCATTGCCATCAAAAAGCCTCCAGCTCCAGATTACAAGCAGCTCAATATAACTTGCCTGGACAAGACATCAAGCAGATGGCAGGTATCAAGTATTTGGGCAGCATCATGGACAGTGCTTGAAGATGCTCAAAAGATGTGTATGTTTATATAGCATCAGCTGCTGCCATGTTTCAGACCCTTCAGCGGGCTCTGCGGAGACATTGCTACGAAGCTGCAGATCTATAAAACCACAGTGATATCAATTCTATTGTATGGAAGTGAAACGTGGGTGCTGAGGAAGGCTGAACAACTTTGGATTGATGTTTTCTATTATTGTTGTCTCTGTCAGCCATATCAGGTGGTAGGACAAGATCAGAAACAAGGATCTTCACAGCCGAATCCAAACAACCCAACCACCTACATCAATATTGGTTTGGTTTTGGTGACTTTCTTGGTGCATTGATCTTGGTATGGACTTAATATTAGAATGAAAGACCAAGTAATTTTGAAATATGTGTACCAAGGGATGCTGCTACATGGCCTGGGATCACATAGGCAGCAAAAACTTTGGTGGCATGACATGATTGCCAGTGGTGGACATCAACTGAATATACAATCAGACCACCTTAAGCACCATGCCACAGATTGATCCAGGTGGGCCTTGATTTGCAAAAAGGCCATATCCCTTTGGAATGTGCCATGATGATTGATGATGTATATTGTTCACTGGACTTGCCTCCACTGTAATTTCCCACTGACAATTGGCTCCTGGAGATGGCTCATGGGATGAAGTCTCCATTGTCCCAGGTTTTAGAGCCTCTGAATTGTTCATTCTTGTTCTATTAAAATCACTTCAAAGTGATTATAGACATAATAGGCCAACTTAATCTCTGGTGTAACTCTGACTTTGTAGCATGAGTCCATTGCATTAACAAACTCAGAGATTAATTGGCTAAGTGCTGTACATACAAAATAAGATATAAAAGAGTAGGGGGAAGACAGTAAGCAAGAATACTTGTCCTGTCCTCTGTGTACTTTTTACCCAAATAGAATTTGGTGAGGTAGATTAACCCTTTTGATGCTTGGAGGAAAGCATCAAAAGAAAAGTTACTATTGTGGTCTGGTTGTGTAAAAATGGTCATTTTAGGATACCTGAAATCTGGCAAGGGGAATGGAATATACAGTATCCTTCCAACCTTCCACTGTTACAGCTTCATAAATCAGAGAATAGGAGTGCTATACAGCAATGCAACCGATACCTGAGAACAAGAGGAATTCTTAAGAGTAGGTCCCATAGGTGAGTCTTTGGCGGTACAGGGCACGGTCTGACACACCACCTCACTGAACATGGATCAAACTGCTGGCTGCCCCAATGTGCATTACGCTGTCTTTTTAAAAAATGCCAACAAGCCTATTTCCACAATTAGGCAAGATTTTAATCCTCACTTTGAACTAGATCACAGAGAAGAACAGGTGACATTTTAACAGCTTTTCCTGAGGAAAATGCTGTTTCTGCATGTGTGTTTGTTTCTGGTCTTGATCATTTATGGTATGAGATAATGGAATATTTTTGTATAAACTTTGTGCGATGTGAGCTTGATGTCTTGTGCTTTTCTGAATTTGTCTGCTGTACAAAGAATTGGAAACTATGTGACCATTTTAATCAAGGTGTGAAAGTAAAAAAAGGCCAGAGGGAAGTGTAGAAACAATTTCACTTCCTCCTGAGATAGAAATTAATGATCTGGAGAAAGTGCATCTTCAGTTACTACTGGAAATTACACAACAGGAAAAACAAGTAGGTTTAGTGTCACTTCGAGCCAATCAAGGTGCAGTCTGTAGGTTCAGCTGATTGCTGGTCCTGTCAGTGATACTAGAAAATACAATATGGTCCTAAACCAAGTATTCCAATCAAGACATTTTTTTCTCCTCTGTCTATCGTTTTGCAGTTCCCCCTAAACTATAATAGGCAAAAAAGTGCTGTGAAGTGAGCTGAAAAGAGATTGCGCCTCTAGCTCTGTCTAAGGGGAGCAGGGGATGAAAAGGCCAAGATAGTATTCAGAGGGTGTGGAGTCTTTTCTAGCTAGAGGATAACTAAGTTCTTCTGCACACTCTTTAGGATTCTGAGTAAGCCAGCTGAAACATAGGTGTAGGATATTGCCCTCCACCTTCCTAATCATGACTTTAGGACAACCAAAGAAGAGTCTCCTCCACAGAGAATCCACCCCTGATTTTACCCAGCACTGACTGCATGCTGGGGCAGGACTTTGTGAGTTTATTTAGTGCAGAGTGAATACTTACTATGCCCACATGATCAGTAAAACTGATAGCTTATTACCCTCACTGTCAAATCTTGGCTGTCTGATTTAGAGAGTTCTCCACTAACCTGTGACTTAACAATATAAATGTATTTTGTTTACAAACAGAAAAAAATTAGTAAAAGCTCCTAGCAGCTTAGGGCACCACACTTTCTGTAAACTCTGCATTACTTGGCAAGAACATCAGATATTCCCTGGTCTGCAGAGGGCTGGCTTGTCTCTTGGTGCTGGTTCCTCCTTCCTGTTTTCATCTCCTTCTCCATGCATCCAGTCTCTGTATTGCACAGATGATCCTGTGGACTGACTGCACTACTAGTGTGTGGTTGTAGCAGTACTGATGGAATCACTCCTCTTCAAGTATCACAGTCAGAAGCTCTCTTTCTATTTGGGCATGCTCCTGTTCAGTCTCTGACAGACCCCTGCTGGCATAAGTGACCAGCTGCTCCTGCAGAAGAGCTACAGCCAGTCCTTTCTCCGATGAGTCACAATGGAGTGTCAGTGAGTTTCCTGGCTGTCAGTACTTCAGGACAGAGGCATCCGTTATCATTTGTTTCAGCATGTCAAATGCTTACTGATGGGGATCTGCCCAGTTCCACTCAACATCCTGCCTTGTGAGCTGACGTATGGGTTCTGCTACTGCAGCCAGGTGTGGACAGAACTTGGAGAGAAAATTTATCATTTCTATGCAGCGCTGTGCTCCTTTCACTTCCACTGGAGTCTCTCGCTGCATTGATTTTGTTGGGATCTGATTTCGGTCCCTCTGCTGTCAGCAGATGTCCAAAGTAGATCACCTCGTGGTTTGAAGCACATTTTTCCTGTGTTGAGTTTTATATCTTTGTCGCTGCATTTCTGTAGAAAAGCTTGTAGTTCTCTGTCATGATTTTGTTAGCTTCTGTATCATTGTTCCCTACACCTACAATGAGGCTTTCACCTGCAATTATATTCACCCCAGGCAGTCTTGCTAGCAGTTGCTAGCAGTCTTCTTGCTAGCAGTCTTCTCTGGAACACCTCTGGTGCTGGGTTTATGTCCATGCACAGCACTCTGTGGTGACCAAATGCTGTTGCAAATGTTGTCAGCATGCTGGACTCTTTATCTGGGCTTATCTGCCAAAACCATTACTTACAACACAGTCCCATAAAGATTCTGGCTTTCGAAAGTTCTGGCAAGATGTCATCAATTGTGGATAGTGGCATCTTTTCAATGTCTGGTTTGGTGGCTTTCGTTCTATACACATGTGTAATTTCTCACATGGCTTCTTTACCACCAGCATGCTGTTTAGACAGGGTGTACTGGCATCTACAGGTGCTTTGATACCTCTGCTCAGCAGATTTTCAAGCTCCTTGTGTCCTGGATTACGTAGTGCTACAGGAACGTTCCTTCATGGTTGTGATACGACCTGTGCCCCAGGGTAGCCAACTGATAATGCCAAGATCAGGGCAGGCTGCAAAAGGAGAGCAGATTCTCCCCACGCTGGTGGGTGACACTGAAGCCCGGCTTCCCAACCAGCCACGAACTGCTTCTGATTTCCCCACACTGGATACCAAGAAGCCAGGCAACAAATGCCCACAGCCCCCTTTACTGCATTCCAGCTCCAGGCTCCCAAATCACCACTAGGTCCAGTAAAGAGACTAGTTACTAGAACTCTATGCTCTTTACTAAAAAGGTTCCCTCTGACCCCAAGGGGTCAGCCACAGCACCAGTTCAATATGAGTTTGGATCTTACCTAAAATACCACGCTAACAGCCAATCCTTTAGTATCTAAACTAAAGGTTTATTGTAAAAAGAAAGAAATAAACCATGAGAGAAATGTTAAAGGGTTAAAGTAAATCACAGATATACAAATGATTAAAAGTCCATATACTTCAGGTTTCTGGAAGAAATGTGGATTTGCAGGCTTGTGTAGTTCTCTCTGGTTCACATCCAGTACCTGGATGGGTCTAAGTCCTTCGGTTCAGTTGCAGGATGAATTGGTCCAGAGATAGGTGTAGGTCTGCAGACTGGACAGGAACAAAGACAAGATGGTTTCTCTGGCTTGATCTTATAAACCCCCTCCTCCGGCCATGTGGCCTGTGGGCAGTCACAAGACCCAAAATGGAGTTCATAGTCACATGGGCCAATCCTGGTGACTCCTGTGGTGTGCCTGGGGTCCATAGTCACATGGGACAGTCCTGATGCTTCATCAGGTAGGCTGATTGCAATGGGGTCCAGAGTCACGTAAGCAGGTTCTGGTGACTCAGTGGTGATGCTGGCCTCTCCCTCAGGGCCCCTTGCACCTAGGAATGCCTTAATGGGCCATTATGCAGGCCATTGTTCTGCAGCCTTCCTATCTGGGGTGTTGCCCAGGCAGAACAATCTGAAATACAGATATCTCAAATACATCTATAACTTCCATTTCAAATATTACACATGAACATAAGTATTATTATCTTACTTAGTACATTATAACCTTCCTGACAGTACCTGACATGGCATATCCCACATGGATTATTATGATTCTGCCATACTGATGTCACCCAATATACTAAACACCCCCCCCCCCACTCAAGCCAGCCCTCATGACAATGGTAACCACACAAGTTCCACCATGGGGTCTACTTCCAGTCACAGGTTTCCTTCAAGACACCTGTTGCCTTTGAAGATGTTCCCATCTGCTTTTACAATTTTTTCCATTGGCTATGGGAGACTCCCCTTTTACTTCTTGCACTGAAGCTATAAAATTCTGATGCTGCACCCTGATCAGATTGATGGTTTGTATTGCTCTGTTCCCCAGAGAGGGCTGTAGGGCTTACCATCACTGCCATCAAATTCAAATGGTACTGTTATTTTTCGGATCAGTTACTGTGAGATTACATTTTCCTGTGAACTGCATTATCCTCTTAGATTGTGACCTTTTGGATAAGTCTTTGTGATGGGTGTGTTCAAGTCCAATTTACACCAAGGAATCACATTGCAGGAGGCTGTGCTAACCAGCTGAAATCCCACAGGAGATATCCCTATTAACACTGTTGCAAGTGTGGTATTGTCCCTTGTTGCTTTCCTGTTCCGATAGCCTGAACCTCATATGCTGTTGGACTCAAGGAGAGAGTCATGATGTCATCATGGCTATCTAATATGCTCCCCTTGTACAAGTCTGCATTAATCTTTCTGGGATCTTCCTCTGCTCTTGCACACATTGCTAATGTGGTTCAACTTGTCACATTCCTTGCAGTCATGTCCTGGTGCAGGGCATTTCTCCTTTGTGCACTCATGCAGTTTCCCACAGTAAATGCATTCCACTATGGGTATGGAGCCCGGCCACCTGCTCTCCTTTGTTGTTGTCTCACTGCATGTACTTGTGTGGTGTTGTGCTTCTTAGGGCTTTCATCCTTTCTCCTAAAGCTTCTGCTGCACACCCCATGTCTAAGCTTCCTTCTAATGTGAGATTGTCTTCCTGGAGTATCTGCTCCTACATGTGGTGATCCTAAGTGACACAGAATATCCTGTCCCAAATCAGGGAGTCTGTCAAGGCCCCAAAATTGCGTATAGCAGCCAGCGTGCTTAAGATTGTAACATAGGGGTATATTCCCTCCCCTTTGGATTGCTCTGTAGTGAAAAAACTGTGTTCCTCCATAGTTTCATTCTGCTTTGGGGAGGCCAGGACTCCTGCGCCTGCTGTGAGGCTTGAGGCAGTGATGAACTTCAGAGTGGTGCAGATGTCTCTGCCTTGTTTCCCAATAAAGTGAAGTTTGACTCTCCTACTGTTCTCGTCCCTCTTGCATGGCCAGGTCTGTGTACAGCTGGAGCTCCTTTCACCAGATGCACTGCTGGGTTAGGTTTGTGTCCACAAAATCTAGGGCTCTGGGGGGCTTCACACTGACTTCTATGGCTCACCCTGTCTACTACTGCATCCCAGCTCCAGGGCTGCCACCATGTTTCCTTCACAGTGAGTGAAATTGAATGCAGCTTAAGTTGAACAAGTGAAACTTTATTAAACCCTGTGGATTGCTCCATCTATGTAACTGAGTTGCTTCCAGCCTAACTCTCGTATTCCCTGTTCCACTGGTGTCCCATCAATAACACTCCCTCCAGGCAATATTGCTCCTCTGACTCTAGTTCCATTGATCATAATACACACATGTAAAAGGAACTGAAAAGGAGGAGGAGAAGCCTAGCATCTTCCACTACACAGAAAAGGAAATAGCAGTGGACCTAAGGAGCTAGAGACAGCATTGGGACTGGAGCTGCCAGCCACCAGCAGGAAAGCATCTTCCAGAGTAGAAGGGAATTGGGTGCCAAGGCTGCATGTGAAGTGGAAGAAGAGGTGAAGACCAGGCAGCAGTGGAGCATGTACTGAGGACAGGAAATGTAGAATGGGAGGGAGCAAAGGGATTAACTCATTCCTAAAAGCGGCAACACACGTATCACTTTAAAGACAGCTGAAATACATTTTTAAACTTCCCTATTGTTTCTGTTCTATGTAAGCAATTTCTGTAGATGCCAAAGATGTCTCTCAGTTGCAAAGGGGAGAGATGGTGGACTCATGATTGTGATTGGGAGCAGAGGTGCGCCAAAAGCCAGTCTCTCTAAGGTATCATTCATTTTTATGAAATTGTTTGAGAACCTTTGGTCTGCATGTGACATATTGTACGTGTTTCTAATGACTTCGTTATGGGCATCTCCCAGCAGTTGATGAAACATCCATTAATGTTTGTAATGTTCTTGTAAGGTAATAAAGTATGATGCCCAATTTACAAAGGACTAAACTATGCAGAAAGGGAGATTTTCAAATATAAATATGTGTTAGGCACCTGACTCCCATTGATTGGCAGTGAGGGTTGAGTGCCTAAATGCCCTTTGAGCTTTTGAAAATCTCCTAAGAGTAGTTATGTGACTTAACAAAGGTTGCACAACAAGTCTGTGGTAGATTCAGGAATAGAGCTCTGGAGGGATCCTGACCTCTAGTCCTCTGGTACAATGGTGTAATGATGTAAGCCAGGCCTGCAGGGAGTGGTGGTCTGTCCCCTTCTTGCGGTGGCTAGGCCAATTAGAGATTGATGAGCCTGCTACAGCTTTGGCTGAGTTGTATCTTTTAGCTCAGCAAATAAAGATTCATCCATTAAAATATGGAGGTGTCAGGTTCAACCACTGCCATCAACCCCTTCAGAGGTGTCAGCATTATAGTGGTAAAAAAGAAATGGGTAAATTAATCCAAACTAAACTGCATATTCCCCAGTGAGAAGTTTATCAGATTATCCTTGAGTACACTGTTGGCTTGCGATGATCACTAGGTAATGCTACCTGTAGTTTATGCTGTAAGATTGAGTATTCAGCCTACAATATTGTTTAGATAGCTCCACTTGACTCCTTAAAATAATTGGTGGCTATTTTTTTTCTAGCCTTCCCTTAGTCTAGACAATTGTAATGTTTAGCTGTAGTATTATAAACATTACAATTGTCTAGACTAAGGGAAGGCTAGAAAAAAATAGCCACCAATTATTTCAAGGAACATAAGGAGTCAAGTGGAGCTATCTAATCAATATTGTAGGTTGATTATAAAGAAATATCAGACCTCTACTTACAAGACTTTGCTGAGAGCCAGTGCCTTATTAATCTTGATATTGAGAACTCTGCTAAGCTGAAATAAAGTAATTACTGGAGCACAGCACACCAGATTCAGGAAATCATGTGTCCATTATGTATTCTACATAACTAAAACAACCTTCCAGGAACTGTGAATCATCAGCAAAGAGAGGCGTACTTGACAAAGGTACTTCAACAGCAATGAAAAGCATAGTGGGAAGGACAGTTGGAGATGTACACTTCATACACTGGCAGAGCTGAATGACTGCACAACTACACACTGCTGCTAAGGAAAAACAATGCAATAGTTTATTAATGTAGGGTTCTCAAGCTCTGAAGTCCTTGCAGAAGATTGAAGGTGAAAGAAAAGAGAGACAAAGGACAGGATCTTAGCTTTACATTAGTTGTGAAATATATATATATATATAACTCTTCTGGCATGTGATGTTGATAACACAGGCTAGTTCAAATAACTTAAGGTTCCCTCTTAAAACTAACACACTACTAGCATTTCTGGTTTCACTAAGTACCTTCTCTAGGTAGCCTTAACAGGCAATACTTTCCCACTCACAAGCACAGAGTCTGCATTTGAAGCAAGAAAAACTATATTTGGGGAAAAGGGAACAAACCCTCAACTTGGGAAAACACAGCAACAAAACATCTGTATGAATGTTACAAATAAAATACGCCCTCAGGAGGCCTTTGGCAGTAATCAGTTAATTCTGTTCCTCATGCACCATTATGAATGTTCAATTACCAATGCTCTTTACCTCCCCACTTTCCCCTTCCCCATCCATTAATCCCCACTCATGGCTTGGTGTCAGTGGGTAGCATAGTCCCAGGTGCATTCTGGCAGCCTGTGTTCAGTGTCTTGGGAAGTTCCTCCTGGTCCTGTCCTGAGGCTGCACCACCTAACCCAACAATAGTGATTTCCGCTTTATTTGGTGGGGGGAGTAGGAGGGCATCACCAGAGGACACTCAGCTAGGCTGCTGTCCTCTACAGCTTCATCAAAGAGCTCTCTCTGCATTGTATCCCATCAAAGAAGCCTCCCTCAGCACAAGTCCTGACTGGAAGGGAACTAATAGCAAATAGCACTCTCAAGCAGTGTCTTTGTCACAAGTCTTTTCCTCTTCTCTCCCAGTTCATCCTCTACCTGATCAGTTCTGAGCTTGTTATTTACAGCGCCTTTCAAAGTGTTACTGGAGGAAGTTTGGACAGAAAACTTAAGTAAATGAAGCAGCTCTGTGGCCATTCAATTGCCTGTTCACTAACAGATGAGAGCAGAAAGCTCCCAGTCCTCTAGAGCTTCAGGCTACATTGCAAGAATGAGATGTAATGTACATCAAGGGCACTTCTTAGCCTCTGGTGATTTTTTTCTTTAGGTAGATATAGCCTGGTTCGCAGGCAGCCATGCACAGTTACCAGTGTGCTCTTTCCTAGGTAGATTCACACCACAGAAAGTCCAGCATTAATAAGAAACATAAATATGGGCTTGAATTTGGTTCTATGTTTGGAGCTTGCTACAGTTCTCAGAAGTTTCACTTTAAGTGACAATTACTGAGCACCACACTCCAAAGAGCAAGTAAAAAAACAAAACAAGTTCAAAACAATTTCACAGAAATAAATGGGTTTTTCAGAGCACTCTTTTCACCTTTATCAAGGAATTGAAGAACGGCAACAAAAAAGAGAACATGTCCTCTCATCTCAATAACTTGTGTGTCGTCATATTGACCTTCATTTTATACAAAGCAGCTCCACACAGAGCTGAGTTTCTGGTCTATTTGTTTACTTTGGGAAAAATTCAAGCAAAAAAACTAGCTTTGCTTTCTTAATTCTTTTCTTGACTGATGGAAATATTAACTGAATTGCAACCAAACATTCCCAGTTTGTTTATAAAGCTGTTAGTTTTGTCAAGTCAATTTCTATAGGCAAACACAGAGGAGACAGGACATGGGAAGAGGAACAAGAAGAAATTCCTTTTTCACAATTTGGTGGTGATTCTACAAAAGGCAGCTTGTTTACTTACCAGATTAGCAGTTGGGATAGTGTTGTTAGTTGTTGGCTGCATGTGTGCTTTTTTTACCCGTGTGTGCTTTTTTACCCATGTGTATGCTGTTCCAGCTTTGCAGATAACAGACACTAAATCACGATTGGATTATTTAATAAGACCACAGATCCCTTTCAGGAATGAAGGCACCAGGCCAGGTTTATTGTCAAATGAGCACAGTAAAAAAGCACCCTATATGTGCTACAAGTACACTTAATATATGTATGCCCCTGACAATGGACCAGCTCAGTAAACGGCAGGACTTTCCATTCCTCACTCAGCCAGCCAAAGACACTCCCTTTGAGACCCTTCTTTATACACTGATAAAAACAAGTTGTGTGTTGCCCCTCCGGCATATGTAGTTGCCACCCTCTGACTAGGTAAGATACTACCCTCTGATGTGGTACGATACCACCTTGTGCTGGATGGTTTGGCCAAAACATATCTATTCATCATATTGTTATTTTGAGAGGTCAGTAGGCCCTCATTATCTTTGGAGTATTGAGATGATCTGGTACCTTTCTGGAATGTGCTTAACGTGAGTGCTTTGTACTGAATGCTTTTTTAGGAATGTGTGTTTGCCATTTTCTGTGAACTTACAGGCAGGCTCACAGCCTGACTTCTGCTAACTTTGCTTTTTAATGGCAGGGCTTTACTGCTACTTTATCTTAGGCCCTAAACCTTGCCTGTTATATTAGGCCTTATGTTTTAGGTTTTTACTTTTTATTACAGATAGTAGGCAGTGTACCTGTGTTCCTTCTGGAAGGATCAGGAGAGGAGGCCTGCTTTCTGAACAGGATGGAGTTCTCTTTGTAGGTTTTGGGTCTGACAGAAACAGTGTCCAGTGAGTAGATGAGGGCCATCTAGGAGGCATTTTTAGTCTTCAAACATACCACAGGCTGAGTTGCAATAACTTTCACATCCATTATATCTGTTACTAAGTGGGCAGAATGATACAGAAAAAAAAAAAAAAAAGACAAGCCTGTTCTGGATTACTTTGGGTTTTATTGTTTTCCAGTCATGAAAAGATTACCAAAGTTGTTCTGACTCAGCCTTGAATACTTCTCTTAAAACAAATTTAAATGTCAAGCTCTCAGAATGAATGCATCCTATTCCTTCTGGATTTTAGTTTGGTTAAGGGTAGAAGCGACTCATCAGAATTCAAGGTCACAGTTCAGCCATCCGTTGCTTCTTTAACAGTCTTTCCCACAGATGGATGATCAGCTTCATTGTTATGAAAGAGCTGCAGTGTAGATGATGGACACTACCATTGTAACAGATATATGGGGCCAGATCCTCAGGTTCGTAAATCTGTGTAGCTCACATGAAAAGTCACATGAAGAAGGGACCTGCACCTTTTTCCCTTTCAACAGGCCTGAATAATTATAAAAGGAAAGAAAATTGTAGATGATTGGAAACACTGAGGGATGCTGCATGGATGAAATATCATCATAACTATCTGGGAATTACCATTCCAGAGATTTCCTTTCTTTTGACCTTATCCATGAACTTTTCATGAGCTTATGCCTATGGGATGAATATTGGTGGCGTCTAATTATAATTTTTCTTCCTTTGTGTCCACAATTTTTATCCCTCAAAACATTCATGCAAGCAGAGTTTTGTTCATATTGATGTTCTTTATGACTACAAGAAATGTGTTTTGTGATTAAACAAAATTTGTTTCAGTGACTATCTTAAAAAGCCACCTGTTTATAAAACTTGGTCATCTGACGATACAGAGTGACTTAGGCTATCAAATGACTTAAAAGATAAAACACACAGCTTGAATATAAAACCTCAAATATCAAAAACTCAAAGGAATACTCAGAGCCAAGAGTTCTTGGGGAAATCCATAGTCTGGAATTTGTTCAAAGAAAACATCTGAAGGATTTCAAACCATTTATAAAAATCAGTCTGGTCATGGACAATTTGCAAACAAGAGAAGGCTAAATTTTCTAGTTAGTTGCTCATAGATTCATAGACTTTAAGGTCAGAAGGGACCATCATGATCATCTAGTCTGACTTCTTGCACACGGCAGGCTACAGAACCTTGCTCACCTACTCCTATAATAAACCTATAACCACTGGCTGAGTTACTGATGTCCTCAAAAATGGTTTAAAGATAGCAACCTTACAGAGAATCCACCACTTACACTAGTTTAAACCTGTAAGTGACTTGTGCCCATGCTGCAGGGAAAGTGAAAAAACCCAGAGTCTCTGCTAATCTGACCTGGGGGAAATTCCTTCCCACCCCTAAATAGGGCTATTAGTTAGAGCCTGAGCATGTGGCAAGACCCACCAGACAGACCCCTGGAAAGAATTCACTGTAGTAACTCAAAGCCCTCCCCATCTAGTGTCCCATCACTGACCATTTTGAGACATTTGTTACTAGCAGTTGCAAATTGGCTACATGCCATTATATGCAGTCCTATCATACCATTCCCCTCCATAAATTTATCATGTTCAGTCTCGAAGCCAGTTAGGTTTTTTGCCCTCACTGCTCCCCTTGGAAGGCTGTTCCAGAACTTCACTCCTCTGAAGGTTAGAAACCTTCACCTAATTTCAAGCCTAAACTTGTTGATGGCCAGTTTATATCCCTTTGTTTTTGTGCCCACATTGGCACTTAACTTAAATAACTCCTCTCCCATCTTGATATTTATCCCTCTGATGTATTTATAGAGAGCAATCATATCTCCCTTCAGCCTTTTTTGGTTCGGCTAAAAAAGCCAAGCTCTTTGAGTCTTGTCTCACAAGGTAGGTTTTCCACTCCTCAGATCATTCTATTAGCCCTTCTCTGCACCTGTTCCAGTTCCTTAAACATGATGGGAGACCAGAATTGAATACAGATTTCCAGATGCAGTCTTATCAGTGCTTTGTATAATGGCAATAACTCTTTCTTGTCTCTACTAGAAATACCTCACCTGAAGAGTCCTAAGATGCCATTAGCATTTTTCATGGCCACATCACACTGGTGCTCATAGTCATTCTGTGATCAGCCAGCACACCCAGGTCTTTCTCCTCCTCTGTCACTTCCAAATGATAAGTCCCCAGCATATAGGAACTAACAACAAGAATTTGTACTAAGTGCATGACTTTGCATTATTACATTTCATCCCATTTTATTACTCCAGTTCTCAAGGTCATCCAGATCTTCTTGTATGATATTCTAGTCCTCCTCCATATTGGCAATACCTCCCAACTTTGGGTCATCTGCAAATTTTATTAACACACTCCCACTTTGTGCCATGATCAGTAATAAAAATGTTAAATAAGATTGGTCCCAAGACCGATCCTTGAGGAGCTCCCCTAGTATCCTGCCTCCAGTCTAACAGTTCACCTTTCAGTATGTCCCATTGTATTCTCCCCTTTAACCAATTCCTCATCCACTTTTGTAGTCTCATATCAATCCTCATCTTCTCCAATTTCACTAATAATTTCCCATGTGGAACTGTATCAAATGCCTTACTGAAATCCAGGTAGAATAAATCTACTGCATTTCCTTTGTCTAAAAAAATCAGTTATCTTCTCAAAGAAGGAGATTAGGCTAGCGTGGCATGATGTACCTTTGGTAAAACCATTTAGCCCAATTACTGTTTACATCTATGTCCTTAATTATTTTCTCTTTCAAAATTTGTTCCAAGACCTTTCGTACAAATGAGGTCAAACTAACAGGCCTGTAGTTTCCCGGATCACTCCCCTCCCCCTGCTTTCTTAAAAATAGGTACTGCAGGGGTGTCAAATTCATTTGCTATGATGGGCCAGATTTGAATTAAATGTACTTCAAGTGGGCCATACATACCATAAGTCGAAATACTAGGCACAACCATTTTTATGTAGTATTATATTTTATTTGTTAGATATCAGCGATATAAAAACTGCAGTAAATTCACTTCTAGAACTACTATTATTTTACGATTAAAAGAATCGATCAATGATTAAGAATTAAGTACTGTGCGATGCCCCAAAACCACACTGTCCCTCTCCTGCCTTTTGGAGTGCTGTATCTTGTGCATACAGCGCTCTACGTGCTGCCGCCAGAGTACATAGATCTCGTGTCAGCAGGAACCGCCGCGAGATCTCGCGGCGTTGTACCCTCTGGTGGCACTGCGCGCCGCCGCCAGAGCGTACAATGCCGCGAGATGACACGGCAGCACGCGCTGCCACCAGGGGCCAGACCAAAAATGTTGGCAGGCCGTATCCAGCCCATGGGTCAGACGTTTGACATCCCTCGTGGTACTGTATTAGCTATTCTCCAGTCATAGGATACAACCCACAAATTTACAGATTCATTAAAAATCCTTGCTATTGGGCTTGCAAATGCATGTGCCAGTTCCTTTAATATTCTTAAATGGTGATTATGCGGGTCCCCTGATTTGGTCCCATTAAGCAGTTTGAGTTTTACTTCCACCTTGGATATGGTAATTTCTACTTCCACAGCCTCGTTCCCATTAGTCACCCTGCCACTACTCCTAAATTCCCCATTACTTTTATTAAAAACTGAGGCAAAGCATTTGGTTAGGTGTTGGGCCATGCCTAGATTATCTTGAATCTCCATGCCATCATTAATGCTTAGCAATCCCACTTCTTTTTTCCTTGTTCTCTTTTCATGTATATATCTATAGAACCTTTTACTATTAGTTTTAATTTCCTTTGAAAGGTCCAGCTCTGCTTGGCTTCTGGCAGTTCTCACTTTTCCCTACACTTTCTGATCTCCAAGAGGTAGCTTTCCTTGCTGATCCATCCCTTTTTCCATTCCTTGTAGGCTTTCTGTTTTCTCTTAACCTGTTTGAGATGCTTGCTCATCCAGCTTGGTCTGCAACCCTTCCCTATGATTTTTTCCCCTTGCTTGTGATGCAGGCTGTGATTGTTTGCTCCATTATAAAAGCCAGACAACTTCTTCACGGCATGCAGTACCTATGGTGCCATAGTCTTACAATGGTATGACCATATCTATACATAGCAGTGTCAAACAGCACTGGCCAGCCTCCCTGATGGGTGACTCACTGAGCTGCAGTCCCTGAGTCCATCAATGAAAACTGCAGAAAATACACTCTAAGGAAGCCTTGACTAGCTTTATGTTCTTTGGATGGCTGGATAATAGGGGAATGTGCAGAGAAGCACTGACCGTGCTGCCATATTTCATAATTTCACCCACCTGTAAAAGTGTGCTAGTCTTTGGCACATTAGACACATGTCAAGCAGCACCCAGCCCAGAGCTCTTTGAGAATGATAGCACCCCCACTTTCAGTGCATTGTCTGGTAGAACTTGCATTTAGTTCCTCTCCAAAGCATCATGCATATACACGCCAATATGAAAGATTCATTCTCTCTTAGGGGAGAAGGGAGATCTGAAAGGAGCAATGGAAATATGATGCTGTCTCTGTTATTTGTAAAACACAATCTTAAAAAAAAAAAAAAGAAGTAATTTTCAGTGCCCTAAAGGTTTATATAGCATGGGTATAAAGCCTATCAGAATAGGACTCCAGAACCAACTGGGTACAATTCCATAGGACTAGCACATGTGTAACTGAGAAAAGTTCTGGACCTGAGTGCTAAGAAAAGACCTGATGAGACAGTCCTTGTGCAGCCAAAAACTTCCATTGAAGTCAGTGGGAGCTTTGGGTAGGCAAACAGGTCCTGTGGGGATACTGACTGCTGAATGCAGGTGGAAATAATATCTAAATTTGCCTTCCAGGGCCTGTTCCTGCATGCAGTGAAGGGACTTAAGATCCCTAACGGACATGTTAGGTGTCATTGATCCTCAAAACTCCCACTCAGCTATCACCTAACTCAATAGGTGTCTAAATTTAGTAGGTATCTAAGGGTACATCTACACTACAAATTACTTCGGTATAATTTACATTGCTCAGGGGAGTGAATAATCCACACCCCTGAGTGATGTAAATTATACCGACTGTGACAAAGCTCTTCTTCTACCTTGGTGGGTCTAGCGCTTCCTTCTAGCACAGTGTTTCTCAATTGGTGTTCCGCGGAACCCTGGGGTTCTGCAGGAACATTGTTAGGGTTCCGCGAGAAAGTGACTTCGAGCTGCCGAGAGCAGCTGTTCTTCGCGCCGCCGAGAGCAGCTATTCTCTGCGCCACCGAAAAAGGGAAGATGTCCCCGATTTTTCGGTAGAGGGTATCGAGTATGAGTGTAATTTCCCCGCAGAGCATAAAGGGTTCCGCGGGGAAATTTAATAGAGAAACGCTGACCTAGTTGTTTGTATATAATTTGCTTATTTCGACATTTTTTTTGGCCCCATATGTAAAAATACTGTTAAGAGTTTGGGGGGTTCTGCAATTATTTATCGAGTTCAGAAGGGTTCCGTGGACAAATTTAATTGAGAAACACTGTTCTAGCAGTAGGTCAGGGAACTGCTTTACCACTTAGTGTTCTTCCACCCTCTAGTGGTGGGTGAGGGTAATACAGCTGCCCTAAGATGGCTGCTCCCTACTGGCTCCCAGTCCTGTCTCTGGTTCTTATAGGCCCTTGCCTCTTCAGCGGGGCTCTTGCCCCTCAGTGAATGGCCAGTAGGCAGTGGGGGGGCCTCAGTCCCACCCTCGACTCCAGGCCCCAACCCAGGGACCCTACAAGTATCAGCCTTGCGCTGTGGCTTCAGGAAAGCTGCTAGCTTCCCTGGGTTACTTCCCCGTGCCCCCTTGACTTAATGTCCATACCCTGCTCAGACGGGGCCTTTCCTGGCTGCCTTGCCAGGGAAGGCTCTTGACCTCTGGCAGCCCCAGTGGATGTGGTAGTGCTGAACCCAAATGTCCAGTTCGATCTTCCCTTTCTGGCAGGGTCTTTTTCCTCAGGCCTCCAGGCCTGGGAAACGTCCTTTGCCCTCTTCTGGCAGGGTTTTTCCCTCCCCCAGTGTTTGTACCTGAAGGGTTCTCCTTTGTCAGTGTTCTGCTCCTGCTCCTAAACCCCCCTGGCTTTCAACAGCATCTTGCCTGCTCACACTCTGGTAGCTCATCTCAATCCCACAACTCCAGCCACACCCCTTCTCTAGAGGGGAGGCTTTAAACAAGTCCTGGGTGGGGCCTTGATTGGATCCAGGTGTATTAATTAACTGGGAGTAACCCCTGCTCAGCTACCAGGGGAAAAGGGACTTGTTGATCCTGGGGCTGATATATCGGCCTTCTAGAACTCTCCGGTAGCCATTTGGTCTGACCCTGTCACACGACCTAAGTGCTGATGTGTACACTGCTATGTTGGTGGGAGAGATTCTCCTGCTGGCGTAGCTACTGCCTCTTGTAGAGACAGGAGTTAAGTCAACCGGAGATCGATCTCTCTCTGTCAGCTTAAGAGCGTCTTCACCAGAAGCGCTACAGCGGCGCAGCTGTGCCATTGTAGCATAGACATAGCTTAAGTTTCCATCACTGTGCATGCACAAAACCACCTTACGTCACTACAGAGCAGCTTTGTGCCCTAGCTCACACTTAAGCCCCAGCAGGATTCTCAAATTAGGTGGTCCCCTGATTCTCTCACCCGTAAGTGTGCTCTGAGAACACCTAACCTGAACAAAGGACAGCTGGGGGGTGACCAGATGAGGTGAGAGTACAAAATAGCCTTGTGGTTAGGGCACTGATGTTTAGAGCTCTGCAAGTCAGCGGATATCCGCTTTATATCCGTGGATATCCGCATCCGTATCCGCGGACCATTTCTTGCAGATCGTGGTTGGATGGTCACAGTTGTTAGCCTGCTAGCAGGGCTCAGCAATTGATCAGCTGTTAAGCAGGAGGTGGGGATGATCAGCCATCAGGCAGGAGGGGCAGCTGGGAGCGTGGGGTGGGGATGATCAGCTGTTAGGCAGCTGGCTGGGCTCAACAGCTGATCAGCTGTTAGGCAGGACTCATCATCTGTTTGGGTGGCAGGGGCTCAACAGTTCATGGAGGGCTGCTGGTCCAAAACAGCTGATGTGTGGATCCAGATGCAGGTAAATCTAAAAGAGGAGGGTGGATCACGGTTTGGGTGAAAGTTTATTCCTGTGGCTGTGGATCGGATGTGGATCCACATATTTGTATCCGCACAGGGTTCTACTGATGTGGATCATGGGAGACCTGTTTTCAACTCCTTACTCAGCGTGGTATAGAGCAAGAGCTTGAATTTGGGTCTCCCATCTCCCACCAGGCTATAGGGTAACCACCTTTGAGGAGCAGGGAGTAAGCCACACCCCATCCTCAATGTTTCCCACTGCCTAGTTTAGGCAGCTCCCTGCTCAGCTTGCTGTGTTCTGTGAATCCCTTTCTTGGGCATCTAACTCTCCCCGTGGACTGTGCAGGCATTGAACTCCGGGCTGAGGATTCCACTGGCTAGAGGGGTGCCTAAAAGTTAGGCATCGCAATACCAAGTATTCCGACACCGGAGTCACTTTGTGGGTCTAGCCCCTTGACTACAACAGGAGCAGAAACTGTCTCTTAAATTCCCTTTTCTGGCAGTAGAACTATTTGTAAGGTCAGAAATGTATTTTAACAAAATGTATGAAGTAAGATATAGGAGCAGAAATCACACGTACAGGGTGAAAATCTTTAATGTTTTCAAAGAAGCATTTGAAGATCTTTTCAGGTGGGTGAATTAAAGAGGTAAAGATACTGCACTGTGGCTTTCAGATTAGAGTTTTAAATAATTGAACAGCCACATAAATCACTGCAGTGCTATTTATCATACTTCAGCTTCATCAATCATTTAATGTGTATATAACATTTTAAAAATCAATTATGTATGAAACTTTGCTTGTGTAGTTAGCAGAAGAGCCCTGTGAAATGTTGCATGTAAAGTGAAACTGATAAATGTAGATTTTTTACAATTTATTGACCTGCTGTTTTCATAAAAGGATCTGAAGAGGGAGTGGGGAGAACATACGAATGACTACACTGGGTCAGACTAATGGTCCATCTAGCCCAGTATCCTGTCTTGAGACAGTGGCTGGTGCCAGATGCTTCAGAGGGTATGAACAAAATAGGGCAACTGTCGAGTGATTCAGCCCATTTTACAGTCCCAGTTTCTGGCAGTCAGAAGTTTAGGGACACCCTTAACATCTTGACTAATAGCCATTGATGGACCTAGGTTCTGAACTTACCTAATTTTTTAAACCCAATTATACTTTTAGCCTTCACAACATCCCTTCGCAATGAGTTCCACAAGTTGACTGTGCATTGTGTGAAGTAGTACTTCCTTTTGTTTGTTTTAAGCCTGCTGCCCATTAGTTTCATTGGGTTACCCCTGGTTCTTGTGTAATGTGAAAGGGTAAACAACATTTTCCTCTTTACTTTCTTCACACCATTCATGATTTTATCGATCTTTATCATATTCCTCCTTAGTCATCTCTTTTCTAACATCCCAGTCTTTTTATTCTCCTCATATGGAAGCTGTTTCACACTTGTAATCATTTTTGTTACCCTTCTCTGTGCCTTTTCCAATTCTAATAGATCTTTTTGGAGATGGGGTCACCAGAATTGCATGCAGTATTTAAGATGTGCACATACCATAGATTTATATAGTGGCATTATGATATTTTCTGTGTTCTTATCTATCCCTTTCCTAATGGTTCCTAACATTAAGATAGCTTTTTTGACTGCTGCTGTACATTGAGCAGATGTTTTTCAGAGAACTAGCCACGATGACTCCAAGAACTCTTTCTTGAGTGGTAACAGCTAATTTAGACCCCATCATTTTGTATGTATAGTTGGGATTATGTTTTCCAATGTGCATTACTTTGCATTTATCAACATTGAATTTCATCTGCCATTTTGTTGCTCAGTCACCCAGTTTTGTGATATCCCTTTGTAATTCTCCAAAGTCAGCTTTGGATTTAACTATCTTGAGTAGTTTGGTATTCTCTGTAAACTTTGCCACCTTACTGTATACCCCTTTTTCTAGATTATTTATGAATATATTGAACAGCATCAGTCCCAGTACAGGTCCTTGGGAACACCACTATTTACCTATTTCCACTGTGAAAACTGACTAAATATTCCTACCCATTCTTCCTCTGTCTTTTACCAGTCACTGATCTAAGAGAGGACCTTCCCTCCTATCCCATGACATCTTGCGTGGCTCAAAAGCCTTTGTTAAGGGACCTTGTCAAAAGCTTTTTGAAAGTCTAAGTACACTATATCCACTGGATCACCCTTTTCCACATGTTTGTTGACAGCCTTAAAGAAATCTAATAGATTGGTGATTCATGATTTCCCTTTACAAAAACTGTGTTGACTCTCCCCAAACATATTGTGTCCATCTGTTTGTGTGATAATTCTGTTCTTTACTATAGTTTCATCCAGTTTGCATGATACTGAAGTGGGCTTACTGGCTTGTAATTGCCAGGATTTTGTCTGGTTCCTCTTTTAAAAATCGGCATTACATTTGCTACCTTCCAGTCATCTGGTACTAAGTCTGATTTAAGCAATAGGTTATATACCACAATTAGTAATTCTGCAATTTCATATTTGAATTCCTTCAGAACTCTTGGGTGAATACCATCTGGTCCTGGTGACTTAGTGTTTAATTTATCAATTTATTCCAAAAGCCTCCTCTACTGACATCTCAGTCTGGGACAGTTCCTCGGAGATGTCACCTAAAAGGAATGGATGAGGTGTGGGAATCTCCCTCATGTTCTCAAAAGTGAAAACTGATGCAAATAATTCATTTAGCTTTCTCCACAACAGTCTTGTCTTCCTTGACTCTTTAGGACCTTGATCTTTCAGTGGCCCCACTGATTATTTGGCAGGTTTCCTGCATCTGATGTACTTAAAAAAATGTTTGCTGTTAGTTTGTCTCTTTTGCTAATCGCTCTTCAAATTCTTTTTTGGCTTGCCTAATTATACTTTTAAACTTGCCTTGTCAGATTAAGGCTCCTTTCTATTTTCCTCAGTAGGATATGACTTCCTATTTTTAAAAGGATGTCTTTTTGTCTCTAACTGCCTCTTTGACTCTGTTTAGCCATGGTGGCATCTCTTTTGGACCTCTTGCTGTTTTTTTAATGTGTGGTATACATTTAGTTTGAGCCTCTATCATGGTGAAGGAAACATGTTATTCCATTGTTTTTGCTCTGTGTGAAAAGATGGCTGTTAGGGCGCGCAAGACTTTGTGACACGAAATCAGTATAGTTTGACAAGAGCAAGGCCCTGAAAGCATTGCTAAGCTTTTACAGCAAGTAAAGCAAGAGTTAGGCCTCTCAGGAGCAGAACCCAGACGCTGCCCTCTGCCCAACCTCAGGCCGAGGGAGGAAGTGCCTTGGGGTCTGGAGAGTCCTGAGACGACCACATACACCTATTGATGCTTGATAAGCTAAGTGATTCCTGTTTTTGGTAATAATAAAGTAAAAGTAAGGTTATGATTAAATTCTTTTGAAGTAAACAACTAACGTCACTTTATTCCAGAAAGTCCTTAGCTAACTACCAATAGACTAATAGCAACTAAGTGTTAAGGCCCAATCCCTACTGGGATTGAGATATACGTCATGTATTACTGGGTGAGGCTTACTGCAAGTTTAGGAGGGAAAAAGGGTATATCAGACCCCCGGGAGCCTCCCCAAGTTGAGACTCTCCGTGAATCCATGGAAGTGCTAGCGGATGCCTCAGTCAGGACGGTTCCCCGGACGCCACCCGCTTATCAGAACGAAGTATGGGTCTCCTCGTTCTTGTATTGGTAAGCGCCCCTCTACCTGCTTAGATAAAGCTATCTCTAGCAACTCGATGGGCCCCCAGGAGTATATTGCTGTAGGTATCCTCATGGCAGGTCTCTTCCTTGCTGTATGGTTCACTTCACTGTTTACTAACTGCTGCTGCTGTTGCTGTTGCTCAGCCAATGATAACAATACTACATAGGACTTTATATCCTTGTGGTTGATTGTATCTTCATTATACTCTTTGCCTTAAGACTTGTGCTGGACTTTCTGTTCCTGTATAACAGAGGGCTCCCGCTTCTGTTTTTCTTACGTTATCTCATTTAATAAATAAGCTAAATTGGGAATCATTTTGTCCGTTTGCTCCATTCCCACCACCGAGATAAAATACCGAGCACTACAATGGCTTTTGTCAGTGAAAATTAGGATGGTTTTGTGGTTAAGATGTGGTCTTTCTGGAACACTCCCACACTAGCATCAACCTCCTGGACAACACAAACAGCTTCAACAATGGAACTGTATAGACAACTATATACATGAAACCAACAGATCACCACACCTACTTTCATAGATCCGGTAGCCACCCCAAATACACCAAGAAATCTTATCTACACAGGCACTCAGATACCACAGAATATGTTCCGAGGAGAAAATCTGGGATATACACCTTAACACGTTCTAAACCATCTTCAGACAACAAGGACACTGCACCAGAGAAGTAGATCACATCATGGAATGGGCCAGCCAAATGCCCCAAGATAACCTGCTTCAATACAGAAATAAAACCCCCTCCTACCACACACTCCCAGTTGTCACTTACCACCCCACACTGGAACCCACACAGGGTATCAAACAACTACAACCCATACTCAGTGGGACCCCATCTTGAAAGAAATCTTTCCTGAAACCCCAGTTCTGGCCTTCAAACAACCTCCCCACACAACCTCTCCACACTCATTATCAGAAGCAAGCTCCCCACAGATCAGGACACACCAAATCAAAGCGGCACCAGACCCTGCCAGAACAGATGCAAAACTTGCAGACACATCTCCACTTCTGCAATGCTCAACACCCCCACAAACACATCTTTCAAGATTCAAGGTTCTTGCACATGCCTATCACAACATGTTGTGCACTTCATTTGGTGCATTAAATGCCCCAATAACAACTAGGTGGGTGAAACCAGACAATCACTATGCTCTCAAATGAACTCACACAGAAAGAATGATAAGACAAAAACACCACATCACCTGTGGGTGAACACTTTTCACAAAGTGATCACTCAATATCTGACATATCAGTCCCCATCTTTAAAGGAAACCGGCACACCACTTTCAAAAGACAAGCCTAGGAGCTTAATTTCATAACTTCGCTAGACACTGAAAATCATGGTCATAATAAAGAAACTGGATTTACGTCTTATTACAATAATCAGTAAACCACTAATTCCCCTTTTTGTCCTATGATTAGAGGAGTGTTAACGGGCCACTTCACCTTGAATGGTTCCTGTGATGGGGTGTCCTCCTGACACTTGCCCTGAAAGGGTTAAGGCAGGCCAAAGGAGCCTATTAGCCTATTAGGTAACAAGCTGGGGGAAAATAAGACTGCAGAAGAAGCCTTAATTAGAAGACGCTCACCTGTGCAGGAACAGGCCGGGCCCAGGAAGCTGGCAACAGAAGGGGCCGTTGGGAAAGACTGTAGTCACTCCATCGGAAGAGGGAGGAGTGTTTGAAGGCTGCAGAGACATGTAGGCTGCAGTTGGTCCCTGGGAGGAGGGAGTGAAACTGGCAGACCCAGAGAAGGAAGGGAAAGCCAGAAGGTTGGGAAAGGGCTCAATGAAATGCAGCAAGGTACAGGGTGAAACAGACCTCGACTGCTGATTGAGGGTCTCTGAGCCGGAACCTGGAGTAGAGGGCAGGCCTAGGTTCCTCAACTAGCCACTGGGGAAGTGGAACCAGCAGGGCAGTATGTAGGAAGACTACTTGAGCCTGTTTGGGAGATCAGATTCTCCTCCCCTCCACCTCCCCAGAAGGGGAAACCAAGATAGTGACATAGCTGGAGGGCTGAGTCACAAAGAGTCTGCAGCAGCTCCTGGAGTGAGAGTGGTTGAGGGACAGCTTGCAACTGTGGAGAGAGGCATCGACCTGATGAACTATTCCCCAGAACACCATATCTGCAGTGAGTAGAACATCCCGTCACAGTCCCTTAGTTTAGCATAAGTAGTTAGCACATATTCTATCTGTTCAATCTGGTCTTTATCTGGGACACTCTTAGTACCTTTTCCCAGATCTGAAGAAGAGCTCCATGTATCTTGAAAGCTTGTCTCTCTCAGCAACAGAAGTATTATTTCACCTGCCGTGACTCTCTTGTGTTTAAGATGTTAGACTGTGCCTTAGGAAATGTGGGTTTAATCCTTCCTCAGCCACGGGCTTTCCATGTGACATCAAGAAAGTCACTTAATTTTTCTGTGCCTCAGTTCTGTATCTGTACAGTGGATAATAATACTTCCTTTCACCAACCCTTTGTCTGCAGTGTCTAAGACTTTAAGATCTATGGGACAGGAACTCTTTCTTCCTATGTGTTTGTAGTACGGTGGCAATAGCGAAGGAGCCTGGATCTAGGTTGGGCCCTACAGGCACGAATGATACAATACAAACAAACAGTAAAACACTGGCAGTATGACACTGCAACAGGGAAGGGTGCTCTTTAGAAGTGAAAGTTACAAGCTAAAGGGATAAACTCTACCTGGGACGCTTGTTCATGTGCTGAATCTCAGTCCCATGATTGGGAATGTGTTGACTCAAAACACAAGAGCTTCTGCTGTTCAGCTGTCCGTTTCATTTTATCTCAAATTTACATCACAGCGGCCAGTTTCTCAGTCTTAAAAGTAGATGACTGTTAAAAGGGACAATCTGAAGTAATCATTGAACTTGTAAGGCTATTTTAGGACCAGCAACCAGGCCTAAGGGTTACCTTACAATTCTAGCAAAGCAGACAGTCGCTGCTTGCTGTAGCAGACAAGAACTACTGATAACTCAAGAGTTCAAATCCAAGGCTTATTTCAGCACAAAAAATACCACGCTCCAGTGTTCAATACCCCCTCCTCTGATTCGTTATATGATCATTAATATCTGACCATATATAAAATTACACACTAGATTAGATTATATAACATGTTTATCTACGTATTAACAGTAACTATAACGAAGCTATTAATCTTATGAATAGCTTCCCTTGTTTTCCCTGACCATGCCTGGTAGGTTACAATGATCTCATCTTTGTTCTGTACCCAGGTCAGGGATATTACACAAACCAAACGAGTGACAGGATATTTAGTAAGCCAAGAAGACTGTGTTTGCACTCCTTCCCAAAAGGATTATTCAAAGATCTTATTGACCACAGTAAATTAGGCCAACATTTTTATTGCTTATATTTACTTATGAATGTACTTGTATATTACTAGCCAATATGATCCATTAAATAGAGTTAGGCCCTTACCATCTTACATGAGATAAGTTCACCTAATCACAGTTACACCTCCTTGTTGTCCTCAGTCCCTGGAGGGTGTGGCTATCATGGATGCACTGTACCAGTGTAGTGAGGGAGTGAAACAGACAATGTTTACTACCCCATTTAAGTCTTCATTTTTTTTTTTTTTTTGTCAAAGCGCTGAAGTCCTCTTTTTGGCTTTAATTTACTTATTTTTTTTGCTGGGTGTTTCTCTGTCAGTGATGGTATGTGAAATAGCCAGTAGCAAGGTGATCCCCTCCAGCTGTTTTTGCTGAAGTTCTGATCAAGAGTGTGACATAGGCTATATCTACACTAGCACTTTTGTCAGTAAAATTTTTGCCAGTCAAGAGTGTGAAAAATACCCCTCTGACTGACATAAGTTTCATTGACAGAAGCGCCGGTGTGGACAGCGCAACATCAGCGAGAGAGGCTCTCCCACTGACATAGCTATCACCTCTCATTGGGGGTGGTTTAATTATGCCGATGGGAGAGAGCGCTCCCATCGGCATAGAGCGGCTACATGGGAAACCTTACAGTGGCATAGCTGCAGTGGTACAGCTGTGCTGCTGTAAGGTATCTAGTGTAGACATAGCATTAGAATCTGAAAAATGGAAGAACCAAAGAAGATTGTGCTAAAGTCCTTCACATATTTTAATGCAATTTCTACCCCAATGATAAATACCGTCTTTTCCATTTTTAAAGGACATAAATCCTGTGGGCTTCTGCCCTCTTTTGGCTGCTGAAGAAAATCATATTTTCATATTATTAGTATAGAAATGAGATGTTCTGTCCATAACATGCTAACAGTAATTTCAGCAGATTAATTATACTGCAACTAGAAAAAACTGATCCTTTAGCTTAAAGTGCTTTTTCCCAGTTGAAGTAAACAAAGTTTAAGGAATATGGATTTGTTAGGATATAAATACCTTTTCAGAAGTGGATTTGTTTCCAGGACAAACTACTTCAGAAACTGAACTAAAATACTCTTGGTGAATTGAGGTGCTCAGCACTTCCAATGGCTTTAGGAGGAGTTTACTGTGTGTAGGGCCTGAGCCCAAGACCCCTGAAGTCAATGGGAATCTTTCTATTGATTTCAATAGGCCTTAGATCAGACTTGCTGAACTTTACAGGAACAAACCATTGGCTGACCCTCTATATTCCTGGGGGGCTTGGGACTCGAGCTGATTGTGTTCAGAAGGCAATTGCATTCTTCTGGGATCACATGGTATCATCCTCAAATTACTACATGTTAATGTAAGAGGTGCAATTGCATAACTACTGGGCATCCATGTCATCGCTAGCTGTTAATACACTTCAAGCTTCCACAATTCATCATTTTAATATCTTTAGCCCAAACAATATTGTGAAAAAATGGTAGTGATTTTAAAAGTCTGAGATGGGCCTGTAAAGGTGTGGCCACTTGCCTCTCGTGAGTGCCTCCTGTTGGCTGGGAGCGTGCCTGCACTCCCTGCTCTGGTGGTGCTCTCTGTCAGCAGTTTCACTTTTCAGATAGGTTTTCCATGACTCAGCCTTCCGGCCGAGTCGCACACAGTCTGAATGTGAAACAAATGGAAAACAAACCCCTTCCATGCTAACACAGTCCACAGTCCAGGTTGGCCCCTCCTCGAAGTCCTCAATCCTGTCTCTGGGCCTGTTTAAGCACTTGCCCACTTCTCAGGCTCCAAACAAAACTTGTTGCCTCCTTGATCCTTGGCCACTCTGCCTGTGGCAGATGGGGGGGTCCCGGACCCACCCATTACTCCAAGTCCTAACCCAGGGACCTAATGATTAGCAGCCACCTGCTGCTTCCTTCACTAGTGACTATTGTGGCATTCCCTGGGCTGCTTCCCACTCTGTCTCATTAGCTTCTTGGTTCCTCAGCCTATCCCCTGTTTAAGCAGGGTCTCTCCCAGGCCTCCTTGCCTAAAGAGTCTGTAACAGTCTCTGCCCTGTTTTTCCAGGATTCTTTCTTACAGACCCCTCCACCTGGAGAGCTGATAACAGTCTCTGGCCCTTCTTGTCAAGACTGTCTCTTCCAGGCATCTCTGCCTGGAGAGCTTCATAGTCCTAGCTGTGCTTAGGCAGGATTTTTCCCCAGTCTTTGTACCTGTGGAGTCTCTGAGCCTTCCAATCCTTCTGGTCCCAGGCAGAGACTGCTCTGTCCAGCTACTGCAGCTTCCTCAGCCAGCCAGGAACAGCATCCTTCTTTATTTGGCTCCAGCCAGCAAGAAACTGTGTCAGGGCTCAGCAACTCCTTTTGTATGAACCTGTTAGGCTCTGATTGGCTACCTCCCCTGAAGCCTCTTTAGGCTGCTTGGAGGACCCTGCTCTGCCACCTTTTTTCTGGGGCAGAGTGTGTTAGCACTGCAGGGCCTTCTGAAGGGCCTCAAAGGGCCTGGTACGTCATGTCACAGGGCCCCAATCCAAACCCCAGAAACAAACCTGGGAGAAGTTCCGATCTGGAACCAAACTTGATGGCTTGGGCCCAATATAGAATCCCCATGGATTTATCCTTCTAAAAAAGTTTGGGCTAAACAATGACTTGGACCACATGCCCACTTTACATCCCTGGACCTTCATGCTTCTCATTGCCTGCCTTCCCAGAGTGAGCGGGTTGGTGAAGAGGGGCAGAGAAGTCAATAGGATTCAGCATAGCAGTAAGGATTCATGCTTGTATATTGCCCTGTAGGATTGGAGCCTGACACTGTAGTGTGAGCAGAGATCTGGCTCTGTGTAGATTGTTCTCCTGTCATTGGCTGCAGGTTGCTTAGATCAGTGGTTTACAACCTTTTCTCTGCCATGGCACACCTTGATACCTTTAATTATTTTGTGGCCACATATAGTCTCCAAATGGATTCATGAATATTCCACCATATAGTCTCCAAATGGACTTATGAATATTCATGAGCCAATCCAGAACTCTTCAAGTAGTTTTTCAAAAAATTCTGTGGCACACCTGCTTAGGCCTGACGGCACACCAGTGTGCCACAGCACACCGGTTGGAAAACACTGGCTTAGATGAGCAGGTGGTCAGTGAGTTACCCAGGGTTCTGCCAACCCAAAACTCGTGGTAACTACTTTGTGTGAGGTGGTGTCAGGAAATAACCCAAATGGAGACACGGCTGTCCAGCTGATAGATGGACTGGTAGAAACAGAATAACATGAGCGCTCCTACTTTAAAGCTATACTTTACTTAGGCTCACGAATGCAACGGGTTAGTAAAACACCTCAACCCGCAATAATTACCAAAGCTTGGGGCAGCTTTCGACTGGAAACAGTGATGGCTTCCAACTGGCCTGATCTTCCAGCTGTCGTTGGAGGATCCCGAAGCTGTGCCCAAGAAGAGATCCCAAAGAGTCCAAGTCTCTCCCCTCCCCATTTATCCTATTAGTAGACAATAACAAGAATGAGGGGGAAAAAAAGTTTCAAAAGCTAGACCTAAGGTCGCCAGAGGACTTATTATTTAGATGTGTATCTACAGAATCTACATATCTTAAGATCCGGAGAAACATCTCCCAGAGGACATGCATTGATAAGCTTATTGGTCTTTTCCTGAAACACAGATCCCAGCAAGTCCACCAGAGTATCAGAAGGGGAGGGAGGCATGCCAGGTCAGGCAAAGGTTGAGCAAGAGGCTCCCCTCCCCTCCTGGCTCAGTCATTCCAAGGCTGCACAGGCCTGCAGAAAGGCCTACAGATTTTGGATGCTGTTAACAACAAATATGATAATCAGTATTACACTATCAAGTGGTCGCTGGCCCTTTTACTGGTTCATCAAAATCTCCCTGCACAAGTGAGCACTGTATACAGGCTGTGAATGCTTGGGCTGGCGATTGCTAATTGGTTTGGGGCTTCAGACTTGACTATTGACCTTTGATATTTTGTGCCTAGCTGACTGGCATTAAGTCAAGAACTTTCTTTTCCAGGCTGCAAGGAGAAACTATATTTACTTTTAAAGATTACCATGAATTCATTGCAGGCTGTGTCTGGGGGTTTTTAATATGTGCTGTGCTCTTCAATTTTTAGTTTTAAATTGATGCTTTAGATACAGCATATAAGCTGCTGTATGTAGCTTGGTTAACTCTACAGGTGAAGCTCCACATTAGTCTTGTTAGAAGACTGTAATTGTTGGCTACTTACCTGCTGGCATTGCACTAGTTTACATGTGATGCATATAAAGTTGTGGATTTAGATTGTGTTTTTCTGATTGTTTATGACTGCACTGCTGTTAATTATGTTAATATTAATTTATTCTTTATTTCCTATTGATTTATAATGCGTTATGGCCATTATGCTGCATCTGTTCATTTATCTCAGTGTCTTTCTCCCCATTTTCCCTCACGATGCAGTTTTTTTAGTATATGCCAGTGTAATGGCTCTGATCTTGGTTTGCACAACCATCAAGGCAAAACTTTTAGATATTGGGGGAGGTTTTGCCATTTGTGCCTTTGAAAATTTCCCACTTTATTAATTTATTATTTCTATGCCTCATTTTCACATCATCCAGCGACTCTCAGTGGGAAAATATTCTGTCTTTAATACCACGGCTCTTTTTGCCCTTTATTTCTCTTTCTTTCCTATTCTCATTACCTTGTTTCTCTCCCCCTTATCTACTGTTGCCATCCCATTTTCTTCCTCCCTCTGCATTTCCCTTCTTGCAGGATCTCTTAGGGCTTGTCTACCTCCTGCCCCATTCCATCTGCTAATATGATCACAAATGAACTTTAATAATTCAGTCATAGGTCAGGGGTCTGTTACAGCAGTGGGTGGGTGAGGTTCCATGGCCTGCATTGTGCAGGAGGTCAGACTAGAAGATCATATTTGTCCCTTCTGACCTTAGAGTCTCTGGGTCTATTAAATGGATAATGTTGACACTTGATGCATAACAATTATTAGACATTAGAGAGAACACACCACATTGAACCAATGATATAAACAGGAAGGCAGGAGAGTTCACGCCTCTGCACTGTTATTTCAGGCTTGATGGTTAGAGCACAAGAGTCAGAATCAGATCCAGATTCTAATCCCACATATGCTACAGATTCACTGTGACTTTGGGCCCAAGTCATTTAACCTCTCTCTGTCAGTTTCACCATCTGTGAAATGGGGATAACAACACTTAACCATCTTACAGTGATGTTGTGAAATTCAGTGTTTGTAAGGTATTTTGAGTTCTTTGGGTGAAAGTTTCTGGAAAAGTGCAAAGTATTCTATTAATTCCCTGTACTTCAACTTGTGATTTGGTTGTTATGGCTCTTCCTTTTTATGATTTCTATTGATGTAACATCTTTGTTTAAAGGGATTTTTTTCGCCTCCCTATCTCAACAGATCTGTGACATCTGTATTGATTTTCTGTGTCTTGCTGAAACATGGCATAGCCATAATTATCCTTATCTTTGGCACCTGGCTACTACTTTAAGGTTCTTCCTTTTATAGAAAGCTAGGAGGGTGAGATGAAGGGGTGGGTGTAGCTGCTACTTTAAAATCTTACTTGAAGAGAGTCTCTCCAGAGAGAGGCTGGAGGTTAAATGTCAAGCCATTTGTTTTTTACTTCTGAATGTTCTATAGTATTTCCTTTCCCCTAGTGCAGCTGGTCTTTCTTCACTGCGGACCAGATCATGTCCTGTGAGTCTTAAAGAGGAATTTGAATGAAGAGAGGTGACTAGGCTGATGGATCAAAATAGGACAGTACAGGTAGGGGGAGGGAAGAAGACGCAGAGGCCATTGTGGGAGAATCAGACAAACAAGATATCAAGGCTTGCTTGTATTGTTGGCAGAGTGAAGGGGACTGGAGTAATGGAGAAAGAGATTGTCAGATCTATAGTCAGGGGGCCAATATTTAGATATGTAGGAAAAAGCCAGGGCAGGAGCAGTGGCACTTACCTGGAACTTGGGTGACGCTGTCTATTTTTACTTTTAAACTGTAAAAATTCAAGCTAGGAATTTGTTTTTTGCTCTGCTCCACTCAGAGGTCACAGCACTTTGTTCTTCATCAGGAGAGCTGAACCGTTAGGGTATATCTATGCTGCAGCTGGGAGTGTGTGTCCCAGCTAGGGTAGATAGACTCATACCAGCTCGGCTCACGTGTTAGAAATGGCAGTGTGGACATTGTGGCTTGGACTCTCAAGGCTAGAGGGTCAGGGGCACTTGAAAGCCTGACTTGCAGTGTCCACACTGCTATTTTTAGCGAGCTAGCTTGAGCCCTGATAGTACAAGTCTGTCTGCCTGGGCTGGGAGGCTGACTCCCAGGTCCAGTGTAAATATACCCTTACAGTCTATACCAGGTGCGTTGAACCATAAAACCTGCCACTAATTTAAACCCTTTTCTCTAAGTAACCACTTCAAAAAATATGGTTTGGTCTGGTTTCCTGAAATCTGGGAGTCATGCAAATGATATTGCTCTTGCCCCTGAACAAGGCAACATTTCAGGAACCGATTTGCAATGTCACTTGTGCAGAAGCTTTCTACCCTAATATAATAAATCAATATACCAGATCAAGGTTAAAGCTTTCTAGGGCTACTTAGCATTGCAAAACAGACTTCTGGTATTTAGTATTTGGGAAGTGACATCAAAAGTTTTATGCAATTTGCCAGAGGATATAGTGAACCTAACTGACCGCTTTCTTGAGGCAAGTAGATATGGACATGGCATATACATGTACTTCTCTTGTATAAGCAAATGCATTTAAGTGCAAAAGAAGAGGTTTGTTGGAGTTGAAGGCATACCGTTCAGAGGCTAGTCCAAACCGGGATTACTGGTGGCGAAACATGCATCATTCCTTGTTGACCCTGGTTTTATACCATTGTTAAAGACTAAGGACCAGATCATCAGGTGGTGTGATCTGGTACAGGAGCACTGGAACCTTGGTGGAAGTGGGAGGTGGCGGGGGTCACATAGCCCCACCCCCTCTATGGCCCTGCCCCCTTCTCCTCCTCTTTCCCCTGAGGCCTCACTCCCTGGCCAGGCTGGAAGCTGGAGCTGGGCCATGATAAGAGCTGCCCGGCGAGCCTGGGCCGCTGTGGGGAGCCCCAGACCCTCCATCTGCCCTGAGTGGGGGGCTGCGGTGCCCAAGAGCAGCCCCCCAGCCTGTGTCCTCACCCCCGAGGGTACACTGCTCAGGGCAGGTGGAGAGTTCAGGGTTCCTCACAACAGCCCAGTCTCCATGGGTGGTAGCCTGACTCCAGCTTCTGGCCTGGCGAGGGGGAGGAAGAGGAGGAGTAGGAGTGGGGCCACTAAGAGGGGCTGGCACTGGGAAGAGGCTGACCTGAGGCTTGCAGTTTGGTGGGGCAACACAGCTCTCTGTCCTCCAAGCTACGCCCATGTTAAAAAGTGGGCAGGCCTGGCCCTCCCACTTTTAAAAGTGAGGGGGGCCATGGACTTTGCCCCTCCTGCTCCCCCTCCCCCCGTTCTGGAGCCCCTGATCTGGTATAGTTTCTCTGAAGTTGATGAAACTATACCATTTTACTACAGTGGAGGCACTTGCCATAACACTTCAGTAGGAGATGATATGTTCTCCTAGCTGCATTCTTTCATGATTGTTGGCACTTGCCAGATAAGAAGCAATTAAAGGAAAGTTTAGAGTAGATGCTGTCATTACTCCATGTACGCCACGAGAGAAGAAATCTGCACACATAAGCATGCCCAGCCCTTTATGTTTGCCTCTTTTTTTAGGGCCTTGTACTGACCGTAAGCTGTGATGGAACCGGCCATGTGAAGAAAGAGCAATAGGCTCTAAGCTTTCGCACATTTTAGGAATTGCTATTTGAATCATGCTTAAAATGGCCCTGAAAGATGCAGAACTTTAGTTTAATGATTAGGGATTCAAGGTTTTCTTGAACGAGTTTCTTTGTTTTCGTATTCTGAAATGAAGATGACTATGTTCTGAAGCAGAAATATGCTGGATAAACCGATCCTGTAGTTGTTTGATCTTGGGCTAAATTCATGTCAGGTGTAAGCCCACAAGAGTTAATGGAGTCACAGCAAGGAGGAATTTGACCTGTTTTGGCACCAATCCAGAAAGGTTGTTAAGTGTCAGCCTTAGTTTAAGACCTGTTGGACTCAAAAGAATGACTTCATTCAAGAGAACTACTCTTATGCTTCAATTAGACACAAGCTTAAGTGCCTTGTTGAACTGGGGCTGAGACGCAGGTGAAAAGTTTGTAAATTAATATCTAAGTCAAAATTAAATGTTTAAAGTGTTTTTCATTATCTCCCCAGAAAGCATTTGCGTCTTTAATTAGTGAAATGATTATCTCAAGACAATTTAACATTTGAGATTTTAGCCAGCAGAATAAAATAAATGTAGCTAACGAGAGAAGATCAATTATCCTAGCAGAATTATACTTCAGAATTAAAAAATTAAATTGTGCAAAAGACTTACACTGACCTTTTTCTTCAAGCCATTCTTTGCCTGTTGTTTTCTAGAATGTGCGGTTTTGCAGTTAATTAATTAATTTTTATATTTGCAGGTACATCACTTTTTTTTTTTAGGCTCTCTGTTTTTCTTCATCTGCAATATTGGTTATAGACTCTTCTGGAGAAATATATTGTCTATCTGGTAAAATGAGTTATTAATATGTTATCTCAATGTTGCAAGCAATATTTGAGAATTCATTAGCGAAAGACACATCCAGCGCTCTGCTTTCCTTCTCACATGCTGAGAACATATGTGCTGGAGCTAATTTAGGAATATGTAACCAGCACCTCCATTTATGTCACCACTGAATTGGGATCTAGATGTTGGGAGGTTCCAAACTTTTTCTAGTAGGATCTGTCTCCAGAGTAGTTGTGGGTATCTGTTCAACTAACAGTTTCAGCTAGTTTCTAGCTAGCAGTATTTCGATCTTTTGCTAATAGGACTCCTCTCTCCTCACCCATTTGTTACAAAAGTTTTGAGGCCAAGCCCAATAGCAAACACCTTTCCTGATCTTGCACTGGTATTCTTCCACTCAACTCCACTCAAGAAGAATACTTAGTCCACTCAACTATTCACTAACTCCTATAATCATAACTTCCCCCCACCCCTGAGCTCTGATTGGTTCAGCTTTCAGGCTGCAGGTGGCGTAATACATGCACAGCTGCCTGTCCATTACAATGGCTTTCTATGCAACTTCAAGAATACTTACTGAGTATGTCTAGTAACTACCACGTCCTTTTCTTGGATGCGAGTGGGTATTTCTAACTAAGTTCCCCCGCTCTTCTTTCTGCATGTATGCTAAAACGTAAAAGGTGATTGAAACAAATCCATTCTTCCTCCCCACTGTTCCTTGCCCTTTCTTTGGACTTAAAATAAGCTGCAGTATAAAGCCTGAGCGTTTCTCAGTGGTTCTCTAAAGTATATCCTTATTATAGACAACTTGGAGAAATCACATGAAAAGCTAGCACCCCATTCCACCTTGTTTGGTATTAGGCATATTCTTGATTTCTTGCTCAGTTATGAGGGAAAGAAGCACAATCATAGCTTATTGAAATAGTCTCTCCAAGTTGGCTGTAAGTTTTGCCATGCAGTTTGGTTAATTGACTGTGGAATGCCCTGTCTGTATGTTCTGACACTGCTTTCAGTGGGATGACAAAAGAACACAGGAACACCACGGGAGGAACAGAGGACCAGCAATAAGGCAGCTAGGCACCATTTCTGAGAGCAGTTCAATAGTTTTACTTATGCTGAAGCCGTGTGCCCAAACATGTGAAATCAACACACTAGCTCAAGGGAGAGGATCAGGGTATTTGGCATTGCAAAATGACCTTCTAGTATTCAGAAAATGGGAAATGACCTCTAAAGAGTTATGCTATTAGCAAAAGGATGAATGGAACTGAACTGACCTTTTTTGAATTATCTGTGTGGCTAAGGCATTTACATGGTCCTCTGTCAGGCAAGCAAGTTCCTGGAAAATGCAAAGAAAGCAGTTTGTGGAAATGTTTGAGAAACATACCTACAAACTTCTGTCATATCTGGGGGATTTTTCAGTTGGAATGTGGTTGCAACTTCCCATCTGCCAGAGGACCTGTAATAGAATAATGCATCTTAAAAAGTGGGCAGTATTCCCTGAGGGGGGCATGGTTCAGACAATCAAAAGTGCTTACTCATTTCCTGTCGAACCTATAGCAGCTATTAAATCTGCCCTATTTTGGCCAGTTGGTGATGGAAACACCAGTGGCCCTTCTGCTAGTGGGCCATGAGTATAGTTATGCAGGAAATTAAACATCATACTCAAAGTCTGTCTCACTGATTAAACGTAAAGACAAGCAAATGACAAAGTTTAGATGAGCCCAAACTTTCCTAAAGTTCAAGGTGTTTTTTAATTCAGAGTGTTGGAGTGTATCTCTAATTAAGAGAACTAAAAAAATTAAATAAACTGTTTGCAAAATTGCACAAGATACTTATAATCAAAGCAAAGGAACATGTCAAAAAACTTCTCAGTCAATTACAGTAATCTGTGGTGCATTGTTTAGAAGGACAGACAGCTCTAATTCAGTGGTGTCTTGCTGGGCTTCACTGTACGAATCGTTCTGCATAAATGGCATGGAATTAATGAGCTACGGCAACTCCAGTGAAGAATCATAATGATGTGAAATAAGAAATGTCAGACCAGCAGGACCAAGCACCTTTTTGTTTAAACATTTTCTATTATGGGTATTTGCCCACTTAACATTTGGTTCCAATAATGCTTCTGCTCATTAACTATGTCAAAGCTAGTTTTATGGGTAATTTATTCGAAGTCCATCAACAGTCAACTCATCAAGCCTTCAAGGTTCTTGAGGATGCCCTCCTGCAACACCTGCATACTAATCAGCTTCTATTCTGATGCTGTTATTTTAAGAAGAAATTTAGTAAAGATCATTACCTTTCCAAAGGACCCGGTGCCATTCACCGTAATGACCAGCTGTATCACACAGATATGCAGGTACCTGAGGCAGCAAAACTTTTAGTGATTGAAAGCTGCAGCTGAGTGGCACTTAACCATTGATTTTAGAAAGTATCCCTGTTTAGGATAAAATTTAAGCTTAAAGTTAAGCATTTGCTTAGGTTCCTTTCCTGAATTGGGATCATCAATACGTAGAATTTGACTTGATGATATGGTATAGAGTTGGGGTTAGTGAATGTGGGCAGTAAAATGCAGACACTTTCCATAGCAGCAAAGCCTCAGAGGTAGTGCTTTTTATGTATGTGTCTGAAGTTGGTCACCTAAAAACTGAGGGATCCAAGATCAATTTCTATTTATGGAATGTCTTTGCCTTTTAAAGTCTCTATCATGCAAAGACAGAGTGAAATCTAACTGGTTAGTTTAATGCCAAGAAAGGTCAGTGAGGTTTAAGTGGCTTTAACTGATACTCACACACAAACGCTAACATTCTTTACCTGCAGCTGAGTGGCACTTAAACACTGATTCTGGAAAGCACCCCTACTTAGGATAATATTTAAGCTGAAAGTTAAGCACTTGCTTAAGTGTTTTCCTGAATGGGGGCCATTAATCACAGATCTGTGCTTAAGGCCCTCTGCTGGAAGTCAGTTTCCAGGGCTAGTTTAAGGCCTTGATTTTAACTTTCAAAGCAATTAATGGACCAAACACCAGCTACCTCAAAGACTGAAGTTTGATCTATGAACCTCTGTGACAACTGTGCTCCTCAGGGCTGATGCAGATCACAAGCCCAGAACAAAGCATCGAGAACTGAGGACAAAGCATTCTCTGTCAAGGGGATCTGACTACAGACAATCTTCCAGAGGAGATCAGGCAAATCTACAGTCTTTCTATCTTCAGGAAATTTTGCAAAACCTTCCTCTTGTGAAAGCCTTTCCATTCTAGGTGATGCTCACAATTTGAATACACCTGTTATTCCCAAATCTCTTCTAACCCCCCTGTGATGGGTTCCTCAGGGTACAGCCTGAAAACTATGGAACTGCTGTGCTCCCTTAACTCTATAGCCTGGGTTGACTCTGAACAATGTCTGCTACTCTTAACAATGCCAGACCCTCTCCGAGCATGTCTATCATGTTTTTTGACAGCGGGTGGAACTACACGCCCAGGTAGATTACATAAAGGCTTTTCCTAGCCACTCATGAACCAATGATTGAGAAAGGCACCAGCCAATTCTCCCCCAGTTTTTCAGCACTTTACCCTAGAATTGTTCCATCCTGCTCTCATCAGAAGCCTGGCCAGAGTAAAGTCATTAACCAGTCCGTTCCTCCCTTGATGTAAAGAGGTCATGCACCAGTCTTTGTTAACTGAGCAGATTTCCCAAACACTTCAACCAAGATACACCGTTTTAAGGTAAAATATAAAACAGATGTATCAGTTACAGATAGATTTTAAGTGATTATAAGTTGTAGGCATAACAAGATCAGAGTTGGTTACTTTAAGAAATAAAAGTAAATTTCACAGTCTAAGTTCTTATATACTAAACAGGATTTAAATCAGCAAAATCTCACCCTGACAGATGGTACAAGGAGGTATAGATCTTTAATACACTGGATGGGATGCTCCTCCAGCCCGGGACCCCCTCCCCCCAGTTCAAAGTCTTTTGTCCTCCAGACATTTCTTTCAGGTGTTGAGTTGTGGGGGGAGTGAAGCCCAGTGATGATGTCACTTCCCCCCTTTTATAGTTTTTCCAGCTTGCTGGGAAAATTCTTTGCATGTGACATGTAGAGGTCACCCCCATTGGTCAAGCAGTCTCCATTGCCTAGGTGCTTTCTCTGTGAAACCTTCATTGTAAACAGTTTCTTACATAGTGGATTCTTTCTTTGTTGGGTGATGGTGAGCCATTAACGCTTCTGGCTACTCCCTTGTTCTATTTGAAAGGCTGGTTTGTGGGTGTTTCTTACCTCACAACATCTTTCAGTAACATATCCAGCAATATTTCATAACTTCACATACTATCATAGCACATACAATTCAACTGGATATTAATGTTTAGCAGATCATGACTTTTAAGATGATACCTCACAAGGCATACTGAGCACAAATATATGATAATTATATGACAGTGGTGAATATGGGGGTTCCAGGGTGCTGTTTTGAGACAGTGTCACATCCCCCAAAATGAATCTAAACAGAGTTTTGACTCCATAAAGGGAGAAATGCCAATAACTCCATGAAGTCCACTAGTGACTTTGCTATTGATTTTACATGGAAGGTACTCAGACACTGTAGTGATGGGTGGCAGTATACAACTCTAAGATGGATAAATAGATAAGGACTAAGGGGGCCATGAGAATGATCTATAGAAACTGGAACTGTTTGAACATTTCCCAAAGGGTGTTCTAACGGTGCACATTTTATCACTTTATCTAACTAGAGCTACCACACTTTGAATGCAGCATCCAGTTTGGTAAAATATTGTGTCCCCCTGTCATCCGGTTAAATATTTTTTCCTCACTTTGTAATGATCTTACATTATGTTTTCAGTGATCTCATTAGGATCTACACCTACTTTCAGAGTCCCATTCATTTGACTTATGCACACTCAAATTTACCGGTCTCTGGATTTCTCTACTACTTTTATAACGTTAGTTTAGCAATCCTGTTTGTGGGAAAGCCTTAAATATGCCACTGCAAGCTGGACCTGGGAATAGGGGCAGGACAGAAAATGGAGGGCTCAGCTGAAATCAGATGTGCACTGCCATGTGTATTCTTTAGATTGCCCTGAATGGGTTGGTGGGGAAGGCTGTGGTAACTTATCTTGCACCAACAGATTAAGTGATGCTTGTGCCACCACTAGGACAGCAGCACTTGCCTGGATGCAGGGGATCCTCGATAGGACTTTGGAAAATGTAACATTAGTAAGGCCCTGCTTGAATTGCGGGATGATTGTCAAATAATCAGCTGAGTTGTGGACAAGACATGGAAAATTGCAGAAAATAATAATGGACCTTTATTATTTGCGGTAATTTGGAAAAAAAAAAAACCCACTGCTGCCATCAGCTATGCATGGGACTGAGGTACAAGGGCTCCCACCATCGACTGTGAGTGGGGCTGAGGTACTGGGGCTCCTGCCGTCAGCCACGCACGTCATCCGCCACCTGGCTGACAAAACTGCAGTGGAAGCCTAATATTGCAGAATCTTAGAGATTAGTGGCTACGCCCTTAGCCATGCCCCTGCTCTATTCACCCACTTGACAGCTCAGACGCCTTCGGAGCCCCTCTACCCCATCTTTTGGAAAATGTTATGAGCATGCAGAGGGACAAGAGAAACATTTTCGTTACTCCCACTGCAAGCTTTAGCCACATGCTCTTTTATCATTGTAGTAACTAAGTGCTGTTCAGGGCTGGCTTATTAAACTTTGAAAAGAAACTACATTCAAATGAGCTCAGTGTTCAAACCATTCTTGAAAGGGAATTTTTACACGTGCAATGATTTAAGGATTAGAAAACCAGGCCCTGCCACTGACTATTGGAGAGAACTCCTCATGTTCAGCCTACCTTGCATTGTTCAGGTCAACTTGCACCTGTGCTCTGCCAATTCTCAACTAGTGTATTGTCTGTCAGGGATAATAGCCAGCTGCTGTAAGATACAGTAGCTAAGGGTCTGCTCTAATTTCCATATTGACCAAGATCGCTTAAGGATCAGGGTATCCTAACCAGCTTCTTAATTGCCCTTTCTCCATTGCTGATCTGAGCAGCTGGAGACAAACTGAGCCATAGGATCTGATCCTATAACCACTTAAGTAAGCGGAAAGACTACCTTTCACTCCAGTAGGCATTTGATCAGGCATATACTGTAATGCTCTTGTTACAACTCTTTGTGCAAACTGTTATAATCCATGAAACTGAAGCAAATTTTTCTGACTCACTATAAATATACATTAGAAATGATGCATAGAAAATTTTGGAAAATATAGTAATCAAAGTCAAACTCTAAAGGCTTCTATATATGCTCGAAACAATGTGTTTTAAAAAATGACAACTCATAGGTAGTACCATGTCTATATAAATAGCTTTTTTTTTTTGTTGCTATGTCACACTCAGGCAAGCTGCTCAGCTGTGAAACAGTGAACTTTTGAACTGGAAAGCAAAATGCTAGTGAGTCATCCGCATCAGGCATCTCTATTATACAGAGACAGGGACAAAGGAAAATCAAGTGCTCCATGAAGCTTGTTTTAGCAATCATAAAAACTTGAATGTCTAGAGGGTTTTTCTTTTTGGTAAAATGTTATCTGCAGTAACTTTGCATTTTCTGTATTTTTAACCACTAACCTAGTTAGTTACCCATGTGATCACTGACTTATTTTTTCACATCTAGAAGGTGAAAGCTTACTTGAAGCTATCTTTATTATTTACCCCATGCAAGTTTCATAAATCAATGTCAATACTAACTGCATGGAAATGAATCCATTTGTAAATGTAACCGCATTACATATATTTCATTAGCGTATGAATGAAACATTTTAGATGAAAAATTAATTCCAACCACTTGAAACAGGAAATCAAATGCTGAGATTTAATCTTTGCCCTTTAAAAATTGCTGCCAATCACACTGTGCAAAATAAAAGAAAGCAAATGTCGATCATGGTTTAATATGAAATAATTTAAAGAATTGTCAAGCAACATGAATGAGGTTTAGTTAAAGCTGGTTGGATAATATTCACCAACATAAAGCCAAACTTTGCTGAATTTATTTTGGATTTGTGAAGCATTTGTGAATCACTCCAATTGTTTGTGGATGCATCTAATACCTGAAAATATTTTAAAAATATCACAAGTGAACAAATGGCAGTCTGTGGAGTACCCATTATGTAGCCCGTGTTGGTGTTCAAGCTTCAACATGTGTGCTCCTACCTTTGCATATGCAGTTCCCTCACTCTGGTGCAGCTGATGAGTAACTGGATATGAAAACTCTCATTTGAGCACCCAAGTAGCTGACTTAGGTGTGTAAATATGAGTGAACATACACATTCTTTATCTGCTGATCTCAACAACCACCTGCTGAAAAATTTGACTCTAAGAATATCCTCTGGAAGACAAAGGACATTGAAATAATTCCTTGCAAATCTGTGCTGGGAAGGGAAGCAGTTCTACAGGGTCAAAATCACAGGTTCATTATTTGCCTCCAATGGCAAAATTGTAAAGAGTGCATTTTAAAATATCAGCATTTGAGATGGAGAGATGCTGTCCAGCAGATGGGGTTGAAATGGTGGAATTAAGTTAGTATTATTTTAACTCATATCCACAGACACCATTTCAGAGAGAGTGCCAACAAGAGCTGTGCACGTATTGGAATTTCTATTTTGCAGGAAATTCCGTGATGTCAAAATTAGGTTTTGGTCCCAATTGGGATGAACTGTTGAATTTTAAAACTTCCCACAAAATATTGTTTTTTTAAATTTCATTTTTGGATCAGTCAAAATATTTGTTGACTTTATTTTTTAAAATCTTTTTAATAATATAAAATAAATTTCAAAACAAAAAATCATTTCAAAGTGAAAAATCAAAACATTCCATTCCGAAAATATCAAAACAGAATGGGGTATTTTCCTCAACAAAATGTTGCCAAAAGTTACCTGTTCCTATGGAAAGTTTTGGTTTTGATGAAACAGCATATTCTGATGGAAAAACATTCCACTGGAAAAATTTTAAGCCCAACTGTAAAACAACAGTTTTTGATAACTGAATTCAAATCACATAGTAGCAGTAACTCCCACATGCAACAATCTAAGGCTTGGTCTACACTTACCTCCGCAATTGAGCGGCAGGCGACGGGAGTTATGCAAAGTACGCAAAGAACTTGAGTAACTCCTGTCGATTGCTGTGCTTCTCTTCTGCGTGCCGTCTTCACTGCACTGCACCAACGGGAGCCGTCATCAGTGTAGACATACTTACTGCGAACTACGTCATCTGAGAGATACTATTGCCAGTCACTTTCTCTCGTGACAGTCTTTCCCTTTTGATACAGCAAATCATGATGCATGATTATAGAAGACATGATATTTTATCAGTTCTATGAGCTATAGAGTCAATCACAGAGATAATAGGTTCAGCCTCAAAATGATAAGCCTATTAGCATGCTATATGCCAGTGATTTTTGACCTTCCATATAAAAGGGCTTATGATTTAACTGCTATGTTTTGGACAAGCAATGTCACCTTGGACATCCATGATAAACTGTTTGATTCCATTTTTTACTTGTACATATTGTGAGCTAAATTTTCAGTTGGATGTCTAATAGCTCCATTTGTGTCTATGTAATTGTGCAAGCATAAAGAGCTGTGCACTGATTTTTGAGCACTTACATCTGCACCAGTAGTTGATAGATTTTCAGTTCTTTCGACTGTGTGCGCAGGGGTTAGTGCTGAAAAGAGCATGCACCAATGTTTGTATGTATACCAACCAAGGCAAGTGAGGACATTTAATAATCAGGCCCTGTATGTAAAGTGTGGAGTAGAAATATGTATGGGTATGTAAATAGACACAAATATTTGAAAGGCTCCTAAATATCTTGAAAATCCTAGAAAATCTCCTAAATATCTTAATTTTCCATACTCTCATGTTGATTGTTTCCTGTTTAATTATTGGGCTTATCAGTTCCTCAACACAGACATCCTACACTATAAAACACTAGAGAAGAAGATTTTTAAAGATATGTTAATTACCTTCTGTAACACTGAGCCAGCAAGGGTTAAACAACCAGCAGGCTAAGTGACCTAAAGATAACCTTTAAGAACATATTAGGGAAGTATCGAAATGGTAATCAGGTCCATTCCTTGCAGACCGTTATCAAAGTCATGTAAATAGACTAAATTCTTTGAAATGCAAACCTGTATTAGAGAATTAGGAGATACCAATTGTATTTGTCTGTTTCCCTATATCTTGTTACATGTTAACAATGTAACCACATTAGCTTGTAGATGATAAACTTTTATTCCTGGCTGTTACTATATTGTATTGATTCAGAGATCAAAAGGGCATATTAGCAATTAGATGAAACAGGTGGTGTAATACTATCATTCTTTATTTCTCTTTGAAATTTGTAGTAAGGTACTGTGAACCTTTGAATGGTTAATAGCCTTATGCTAATCAATGCAACTAATTACCTGTGTTTGCATAGGAAATAGAAGGCTTACTTCAAAGCAGCAATGTATATTACCTATTCTTCATCCAGCTTGTTGTGTTATCTGCCAGAGATCTATAAAAGAACTCTAGGGCCTGATCCCATCATATCAGATCTGCTTGAACTTTGTCAGGAGAAGTTCAGGTCACAAGGCTCAGGTCTCCAGCTCCAGTCTGCATTAACCTGTTATTTCTCATGGAAGAATTTAAACCAACTCTGCACATGGACTGCCTATTGAACTATAACCTGTGGAATTGATTCTGGAAGACCTTTCTACAAATCAGCCACTCACCATTTCTGCTATGAAACTGACCTAAGTACTTTATTCATATCTCTATGTATAATGATCTTTTAACCATAGTAACGCTTTCTTTTCTTTTAAAACAAATCTTAGATTAGTTAATAAGAATTGGCTGTAAGTGTGTATTTGGGTAAAATCTGAAATATTCATTGACCTGGTGGTTAACTTGTCCGATCTCTTGGGATTGGTAGAAGTTTTTATATGGTGAATAAGATTTTAAGTAACCCCCACTATATTTGACTTGGTTCTCTGGGTAAGAGCCCATGGATAGATTGCTTTAGGAGAGCTGTATTTTAGCTTCTTGATAACCAGTAAGGTATTGTACAACTGTTTTGTTGTTGGCTTGGTGAATCTTATTATTAGAATAAAGCACCAGTTATGGGGATTGTCTGCTCTGTTCTTTGCAGTTTGCCCTGATTGAGCAATCTTAGTGAGGCCCCTCCAGCGACCACTGCCACACCTTCATATAGCAAGAACCATAGCTCAGAGCTGATAGACTGTGCAACAGAAGCTGCCTGCAGCAAAAGGGCTAGGCATACACAACACACAGTGCCTGGTTGCTAGAACAGGTGATTATAAAATTAGTGACAGATTTTTTTTTGGTACATTCACTTCATGACCATTGCTGTGTTTTCAAAGAATGTAATTGCTTTGGCTTTGCAATTATGCAAATGATATTATTAAATGGGATGCTTTTCTGCCTGTGTTTTTTTTTAATTAAGAACTAGTGAGCGGAATGGGTGGGAGGAGGGAGAAGCAAAATTTTCTCAGAGAAAAGTACACTGGTTAATCCTCTGAACCAAAGACAAAATAAAACCTTAAAGCTACAGACTGTCTGAATTGCTAGTCTGGCAAACTTCTAGGTATTGTATTGAGTTGCATCATGTCGTATCAGCTTGTTCTTGTGAATTGAGTAATGGGTTGCCATGCAGCAGAATTCCAGTTTCTTTTGGGGTGGATGCTTACCAGACTTCAAATGGGTAAGGACACCTGGGATGTTTCACCTAACAATGAGGATAGGAAAGTATTAGTATTCACATCAAAGCTTATGTGACATATAATATTCCTTTTAGCGGCAAATGAGCTATACTTGAGATGGGAGCAGAGAAGCAAAGATTTTTGAATGCCTGACTGAAACTCGTGTTCTAGCTTGTAGAAAACATGTTCCTATTCTATTCTATAGAGGTTTTTATATCACGCAACAATGTGACTATGCATTTGTCAAATGTTTGTTCTCTTACCTTCTCCCCAGGAGGAGAAGAGTGTGGAGTAGAGTTTCTTGTTTGGAAGTGTTTTAGAGGTGTGTGTATGTGTGTGTTAATATACAAGTTGCTTTCTCTAATATAAATACATAGCAAGGTAAAAAAAAGTGTGCCTTGCACTTTCACAAGACAGTGGTGAGGATTGTGATGCTGCTTAGTTCATGCAGTTCATTCCACAGTCTTGGGCTGACCCAAAGAAAATTCTGTCTCCCACACAGACAAGTTTTACCCTTATTGTAGAAAGTTCCATTGTGTTGGAGAAGTGGACTGGTTAGCCTCAGTCCTTATCCGAGAGCTTTTGGAAATTTTTCAGATATCCTGGGCCCAGGCCATGGAGTGCCTTGAAGATAAGGACCAAGACCTTGAACTTGATTCAATATCCTATACAAAGCCAGAATAGAGAGTGGAGGGCAGGTGCGATGGTAGCTTGTGTTGCTGAGGAGACATGCTACAGTGTTTTGTACTAGTTGGAATTTCCTAAGTGCTGAAGTCTTCATGCCCAGGTATATTGCATTGCTGTAGTCCAGTCAAGAGGTGATGAAAACATGAATAACTGAGCCAGGTCATTGTCTCCAAGGATGGGATGGAGTCTCAGCCAACTGCAGATGGTGGAAAGCATTACTTATAGATGCTGCTATGTAAGAGCTCAGCATCAGCAAGGAATCCAAGAGTACTCTTAGACTACAGACTGAATTGACCAGTTATGGATGTGTATTTTCAACCAATGGAGACTGTATCACGGCTCAAAACTCTTCTAAATGCTTTCCTCTGCATCACCTCTGTCTTGCTCAGGTTCAGCTTCAGCCAGCTGTTCTTCATACATGAGCTGATCTCATCCAAGCCCTGGGCCATCTTGATAGTAGTGTTGTGACTGTACTGTGGTGAAGGATAGATAGAGATTGTGTGTCATCTGCATGTTGCTGGCACTGTTGTCTGACCTGTTCACCTAGTGGCTACGTGAAGATGCCGAAAAGGACTAGAGAAAGATTTGATTCTTGTGGGACTCCACAAGTGAGGGGTCTAGTGATAGAAGTGCAGTTTCCCATCACTATTCATTGGGTACGTCCTTCCAGGAACACCTCAAACATTTTAATGCATTGCCCTGAACCCTTGCTATCCATCTCAAGTGACAAATGAGACAGCAGTATCTAATGGTCAACATTGTTGAATGCTGCAGAGAGGACCAGAAGAATGAGCATGGCTGTCTGCCTACCATCTCTTGACAGGAGGAGATCATCCATCAGTTCCACCAAAGGGGTTTCAGTACTCTGTCTTAGCCTGTATTCAGATTGTGCCAGGTTTAGTATATAGCTTCAATTTAGATGACCTTGTAGTTAGCCTTTAGCTAACTTCTTTATGCACTTATTCTGGAATGGGAGGTTTGACACTGGGCGGTTGCTGGCTAGAACCAATGTAACCAGGGTGGGTTTCAGTGTTGGTCAGACTATTGTGTGTTTGAAGGAGGAAAGTGTTCTATTTCATGACATATTCACAGAGAAGTTAAATAATAATATTCTTGCTGGAAGGCTGCAATGTAACACTACTTTATTTCCTAAAATTTAGAATGATAACACACCAGAGAGGGACAAAGCAACTGGCTCCCTGAAATAGAGGCACAACTCACCTCACCTTACTCTAGTTTGTCTGTCTGCAGAACTAATTCTGATCACAGGCTTCCCTACAGAGCTCCCTGCCGTCGACAAGCAGGAGCAGGAAAACCCCTGAGCATGTAAAAGGCATGGGTTGGTTTCACAAGTCTTTGCTCAAAAATTTTTTAGGGTGTCCATAACTTCTTGAGGAGTGAATGTACTGAACTCTGGGCAGTTGGTGGGCAGTTGGTTAGTGGGCATAGGTGATGCAGATCCAGTCTGTTTGAGAAGACTTCCCAAATGTGCGTGATCTTTTCAGTGAAGTATGATGATAGTTCTTTGCAATGCTTGATCTGCTGAGGTCTGTTGCATCCGGGATTGGTGAAGCAATAGATCCTTGAGGCAGACTTTGGCAGTTTCAGTGGAAGCTGATAGGCAGGATTTCTTGGCCTATAATACCTCTCCAACATAGGTTTGGAGGAATTTGTTATGTTTCATCTTGTCTGTATCAGCCATTGTTTTCCACAACTGATGATCAAGTTTCTGCCCCCTCTTCATCGGGTGCAAGGTGTCAGATAATTAAGGAGATAAGTGTGGGAAATGGGGAGGAAGGGGTTATTTGGGGGGCAGTGTGTTAAGTGGTCAAGGTTAATGTAAAATAATAATGATTCACCAGGACCTCGACTCCTCGCCATGTGTGTGGGGTGCTTCTATTTTTAAACACGCTTTGGAATTCAGTGGAGTCCATGGATCATTGGCCTTTCTTGTTGCTTGGATACTAGAAGAGCTTTGACTACTGCCTTAATGAGGCAATGGTCTGTTCAAGATCCTGACTGTATTGTGATGTCCTCAGTCTTGACATCTAGGCTGAAGACCAGGTCTACAGTGTGACCAGTTGCATGGGCTGGGCCAGAGATGGCCCGTGAAAGCTCTAGGGAGGCAAGTAAGGAGATGAGTTCTGGGGCTTTTATGATACCTGAGATACCTTTCTTGGATTGATTTTTGCAGAGAAGCTGACTGCAATGCTTCCTGTCTTCTCATCCTGGATCTGTGATGTATTGAGTATCCTGGGGGGAGGAGGTGGGCTATCACGGGGCTCATGGTGTCATCCATCCAGGCCAGTGGTTAAGTCAGCCATTATCACTAAGGTGTCCTTTTGAGTACATAAATTATCCTGGCTAAATAAAACATGGCCCTACACTTGTTGGGGAAGCTTTGTGTCACTGTCTTTTAAGGATTTTTGTTGAATGATTGGTGTATTTTAAGCAATAAACCACCTTTACAGGAAATGACATGGTAAATTCTTCATATAAAAGGCACATACAAAAAGCTGCTTCTTAAAAAAAAAATAATAATAATAAAAAAAAAAAATTAAAGAGCCAGAGCTATGCCAATTTTATGCCATCTTAGGATCTGGCTCAGAATCTGTAAACTAAAGGCCCAATCTAGTTCCCATTGAAATCTGTGGAAAGACTCCCATTGCCTTCAGTGAGAGTTGGCTTGGTCTTGTAATAAATAGGGTTTTTACTGTTCAGATACAAATGAATGATTATTTTGTGTATTTGCCTTTACTGTATATCAATTCACCTGTCGAAGCTGCTGTACCTATATGTTTTATAATTTACTGCATTTTTAAATGTGGCATCTTTATAACAACATTTAATACAAGTGAGTCCAGAAAATACAGTAAAACAGGCTATATGACATGCAAACTAGGATCTAAAGGTGTGCTGAAAAAAGATTGCTTCTAGTTGTTATGTTGTTGTTGTGCAGAGGATAGTTATTATATTTTAAAACCTTTTTACGTTGATACGTTGAACAATATAGAAAGGAAATGCACAATAATATTCAGTTTCCAAATTCTGAAACAAATAAGTGGTCCACTTGATATTAAACTCTGTAGCATGCTGTTTTTTTAAACAGTGGTTAAGTCCCCTGATAAAGAATAAGAGGTATATATTATTCCATATAAAATTTAAATTGATTTTTAGTGATAAGGGTTATAATCAGATGCATGAGTTAGAAAATTAAAATTTAAAATCACTTGAGATATGGGCTTCAAGATGCAATGCTAGGTAAAAATGGATCTTCAGGTATCTACTTTGAAAAATGTCGTCTAGATATTCAGAATACCTGCACCCTTCTGCACTTTTCAACTTCAGACTTATCTTTTTAGTGCAAATGATCATGTTGCTTTATTTACACATAAGGTTGTAAAGACACACAAGCTTTCTATGAGCTCTCCAGTCCATGTTGTATTGGGAATGCAATGGTCTTGGAGAAAACCCTACACTGTTATCTACCTTATAACCTGACAAGATAAATTTTGATGTCCTTGCTCACTGAAGCTCTCACTAAGTCCAATTGCATATTTGAATGAGTAAAAACTAAGGCCCCAGTTCAGCTGAGTTCTTAAGCATGTGCTTAAACCTATCTGTATTCAGAAAAGCACTTAAGCATATGCTTAACTATAAGCAAATGCTTATGTGATTTCCTTAATAGGGATGCTCTTCTAAATCAAGACCTAAGGATGGATTTCAGGGTTTGGTTTAATATCATTCTGATGGAAATTGGGAGAATGTCTTCTGCATTTAGCTAGAGCTCATGTAGGGCATGAAACACTTTTGCAAATTCTTTTTTAGGCAAAAAGAATGCACAAGTCTCAATCCAATGACTCAGTCAATTACTGTGCTATTGCCAAGCACAGTAGCACACTAAAGTTCCAGAAATCTGAGTCTGGTTGCAGAGCATGGTGCCAGACACAATAACTTCCTTTGGCAGTGAATCCAGAGATGGAAGGCTGCTATGGAATATGGTGATGTCATCTTTTGTGATTTTATCACAAGTCTAGCAAATTTTGCTGTGTTTCTTAAAGCCTCACCTCCTGCAGGCATATGATTAGGTGAGAATCTTTGCTTTCATTTTTTAAAAAAGTAACAATTTTCTAGTCCTCCTGATTGCAGAGAAAATCTTGAAAAACATGACCTGAAAGTAACCTGGAGGCTCGAAAACCAGCAGCAGAAAAGGAACGGCAGATTGGTTTAAAAATCATTAAATCTCCTAGGAAGGTCAGAGTTAACCCCTGGAACAAAAACCACATTTAACAATACAACACTTGTATCCAACCCACGCAAAATCAGGAGAAGACCTAGGTTAGGATCTCTAGCAGGGATGCCCCGACAGAACACTCAGCCTTCCCCACTCACACTACAGACTCTCTGCCCCACTTGCTGCCAGACTGCTTCTGTGTCTCGGGGGACGGGATGTTGTGGGTCTCCCTGCTGGTTGAGAAACTTTGGTCCATCCCTGGCTGGGCCCCGAGCATTGGGTGTGGGTAACCCAAGCCCAGCATGTGGGTTCCAGTCCAGCCCTGGCTCTCAGGTATTTGTGACCCAACTGCATCCACAGCTTTCTCCATAAAGTCCATATCGGGGTGCTGCATCCACCGGCTGGGAAAAGCCTGCTGAGTAAGAGGGTCACAGGCCCTTCCACCAATCATTGCTCCAGGTCCTCTTTTAGGTCCTGGGCCATGGAGGGTATCATGTTTTTGAAGGAACGGAGGATCACTTGAAAGCTATCGGCCAAGTCCCTGCATGTCTCAGTAGGCTTTTGGGCCTGAGCAATGGAACTCACTCACGGGAGGGTTGGGGGGAGTCAGGACTCATAAATCCACTCCAGCTGCTTAAAAATATTTTTGGTGGTACTCTTCTGGTCATGGGGCCAGGTCTGCACTTCCCCGAGGGCAGCTCCCCACAGTCTAACAAGCACCATCATAACCATAGAACAATACTTAACCATAGAACAACACCTAGGCAAAATCATGAGCAGACCCAAGGCCAGGATCTCTAGCCAGGGTTACACAGACTGCCTTGCCCCTGATACAGCACACAGCCTTCCCGTCTCCCCCAAGTTCCTGATGAGATGCACATAATGTCTCTGCCCTGTGCCAACGCAATCCCCTTGAGTCAATCCAACTTGTCTGTGCTCTCTGACACAGGTGTGCAGCGTGACCTCAGAATGATGTCCTGGCAGCGCCAGGCTGGGTATTTACATGACTGAAAGCAGCTGGCTCTCCTCCAAGGAGCTCCCAGATCAGTTTTCCTCTGCCCTAGATCAGGGCTTCTCCAAATGCTTCCGATAGACTCATAGACTATAAGGTCAGAAGGGACCAATATGATCATCTAGTCTGACCTCCTGCACAATGCAGGCCATAGAACCTCACCCACCCACTCCTGTAATAGACCCCTCACTTATGGCTGAGTTATTGAAGTCCTCAAATGATGGTTTAAAGGCTTCAAGGTACAGAGAATCAATCAGCAAGTGACCCGAGCCCCATGCTACAAAGGAAGGCGAAAAACCCACAGAGCCTTTGCCAATCTGCCCTGGGGGAAAATTGCTTCCTGACCCCAAATATGGTGATCAGTTAAACCCCGAGCATGTGGGCAAGACTCACCAGCCAGACACCCAGGAAGGAATTCTCTGTAGTAACTCAGAACCCACCCCATCTAACCTCCCATCACAAGCCATTAGGCATATTTACTACTAGTAGTCAACGATCAGCATACCATCCCTTCCATAAACTTATCAAGCTTAGTCTTGAAGCCAGCTACTTTTTTTGTCCGCACTGCTCCTCATAAACTCACAGACTTTAAGATCAGAAAGAACCACTATCATCCTCTTGGAAGGCTGTTCCAGAACTTCACTCCCCTGATGGTTATAAACCGTCGTCGTAATTTCAAGTCTAAACTTCCTGATGGCCAGTTTATATCCATTAGTTCTTGTGTCCACATTGGTGCTGAATTTAAATAACTCATCTCCCTCCCTATTTATCCCTCTGATGTATTTGTAGAAAGCAATCATATCTCCACTCAGCCTTCTTTTGGTTAGGCTAAACAAGCCAAGCTCTTTGAGTCTCTTCTCATAAGGCAGGTTTTCCATTCCTCTGATCAACCTAGTAACCGTTCTCTGCACCTGTTCCAGTTTGAATTCATCTTTCTTAAACACGGAAGACAAGAACTGCACACACTATTCCAGATGAGGTCTCCCCAACACCTTGTGTGCTCTCCAAATCAACCAGGCTGGTCTCCTCTTCTCTCCTCCCTCTGCTCAATTGCTCAAACCTTCTCAGGGATCAGAGTTAATTCTGTGTCCTTGTTTTGGAGTGGAACTCCTTCCCTTCCCAGCCAATCAGGTTTGTACAGAGTAGCAGGGACAGTGGATGGGGGGGGGGGGGGAGGAGGGAGGGAGAAGCTTTCTGTCCAGTCTCACAGCTATCACATATCCGCTCCTGAAGACTGCAGTGCTATCTCACCCTGGTTTCTAGGAGAAAACACTTCTGATGTGTTTTAAGCCATTTCGGTTTGAATTAAATTAAACAGAAGCCTGGAACTTCTTCATTCACTTCTCCAAAGGGTTCTGAAGAATAATAAAATTACCAAGTGATTAAGCAAGAAAACAAAAAAGGGAATCAAAGGAGACAGACTGAAGGAAAACAGTGAGGAGTGACTAAAGAATTGTTACTCCTGCAGAAGTGGCAAGAGTCCCCAATCTACATGCAAATTAACACACAGGTGGCAAAGAGATTTCTCACACCAATCTGCAAGGATGATTTACAATATTTGAAGCCTGCTGAATGATGAACTGCTCAGTGGAAGGAATGAAATTACAATCTTTAGAAGGGAATTAACAGATTTAGATGAAAAAACAAAAGCCAGGTGCTGACAGATAGTTGTTTTTTTACCTGGAAGAATTCAAGGTTATGTAATAAGAAAAACTCTATGGTAAGAACATAGCCTATAGAGAAATAGTACGTACTGGTTTCCTCAAACTTTTAATAAAGGAGAAATTGAAGCTCACTTATTATTTAAACACAATGAAAATGTTGGCTGTTCAAAGATTTCTATTTTCACAAAAATGACTTTAGAATTTTATTTTTTTGTCTTTTGTTCATTTTGCCTTTCGTTCAGATATCTGACATTGTCATTCTTATCCTCCTTCTTTGTGTGTAGTTGCTGATTTTTGTCTCACGCTGTGGGAGGATCATGAAGATTAGTTAGCCCATATGCTCAAGGGGAACAGTGTGGTTTGAGGGGACCTGATGGTCCATGAGGCCCATTTTTTATTTTTTTGTTGGTTTTTTGTTTCTCAGTAACTTTCCTAAGTTTTTTGGTTTCTTTTTGTTTTGTTTTGGTTTGGATTTTTTGCATTGCCATGTTAGATCAGACAGCTTAGTCCCAAGACACAAACTCATTCAGAGTTAAACATTTTCAATTTCAAAATAAAAAGATTGATATATTGAGGAAAATTTAGAAAAACAAAAAATTCCTTTTAAAAAGTGAATTTAAGAACAATTTTGAAATTATAGCATTTTTTTTTTACCCATTTTGCTGGGCACTGTGAAAACACAGAAGTAGACATGGTCCCTGTCCAAAAAAGTTTTCAGTCAAAGAAGGATTTGGGAACTATACCTTTTGGATGTGAGTGAGACACCATCAAACATACTGCCTTACCTTCCTGTTTAACTAAGTTTCTTGTTGCGAATTAGGATGACCCTGATAGACAGATGATTGGCACATAGGGCAGGGTTAAGGCTTGTTTTTTGATTGTGCAGTGTACACCAGCACACTTATTTAAGTTGCTGTATGATCTATGAATATTAGAGTATTAGAGCTAGTTTTTAAAAAAAAGAAAAGATAGCCCTTAGTGTAACTGCAGCAACACATCTTATTTTAATTTTATTTTTGTATTTTTCCCTATTTTTTGTTAGTTTCCCTCCTGATCTGGCTTTCTGATCAATTTTGTTTATCTTCACAATCTGTCAGAGAAGTACGAAGTGAACCAAAAATGAATTAATTTAAATTTCTTCCATTCTTCTCATTTCCCTTTGGAACGTTACTATTGATATATGTGCTTGACAACTTTTATCTTTTCTAAGTCATCTGGTTCTGAGCTGGCAGGAGGTTTCTAAGCTGTAATTCTTCTATCTGTATATCTCTCTCCATAATTTTTGTGTTTATGATTTGTCTCTGTCTCACACTGTTCATATGATTTACTCAGTGGACAGATGAATAATATATTTGTAAACAGAGGACAGATTTTTCTGTGAAACATATAAATATTGTAAATTGTCTACTATAAATCTGAAATCATCATACATTTGAACTGAGCAAACTCTTATACAATCTAGTAGTGAACTGTCTGACATGTAGTTGATAAAGCAATGACAGTAGATGTTGTTATTAGTACATTAATCAAACATTGGCCCACCCCTTGACCTTTCAGTTTCCACCCACCTGTCAATTTCAGACTGACCCCCCCACCCCCAGGATATTACATCTGGGTCAAGATGGACACCTGAGTGGAAGCAAGGGAATGGCATGTGATCCCTCTAAGAACTTCTCCAACTGCCCTCCACCAATTGGGGTGGGTTTCACCCCTGTTGGACCACGCCTGAGAGTGGATTTGACCAAATAGGGCATTTGCTGGGGTGGAGTGACCCTCCACTGCTCCCTCCTCCTCAGAACTGTCACTGATGTAGCGCTTTCTCTGAAGGCAGGGCCAGGGCCCTCAGAGCTAAAACAAATTCTGAAGTTCTCACAAGCATGGTGAAGGAATCCATGTTTCCTCTCGGTGTTTCCATGATTTCTGAAACACGCATTCTTGAAATGAGATAGGGTCTTCGGTGTGGCACTGGGCCTTCCAGAGACGGTGCTACTGGCCAGCCAACTGTCAAGCTCCAGAGTTGGGTGGAGTTCCAGCCTAGACCCCTGTGCTACACCTATTCCGATTGCTACGTTTCCCTTCTGTGATGGCCTAAGAGGGGTAAAACCCATTCCAATTGGTAGAAGAAAGTGGGGGGAGTTCTCAGAGAGGTCACATGACTCACTTCTAGATGGGTCACTCCATCCCAGAACCTGACCCCAATTGATAAATCCGTTCTTGGGGGTGGTCCTACGGGGTTGAAACTCACCTGATTAGTGGAGGGTGATGAGAGGAGTTCTTAGAAGGGTCACATGCCATTCCCTTGCTTCCGGTCAGGTGTCCATCTTGTCCTGAACATAATACCCTAGGGGTGGGTCTTAAGGTGACAGATGGGCAGGGCCTGACAGGTCAGGGAGCAGGGCCAACATTTTATTGATGGTAGGCTCCTTGTATTACTATTATTTCTTATGAGTATGCAGATGATAAAAATAGTAATGATTCTTTAATTTCCATTGTTTTGGAGCTGTAAAGCACTGTATAAATGCTGGAATATTATTGTTTCAAATAGAGATGGCTCTCCTCTCACCCACTAAAAACTCTATTTACACTCCAGAAGGTGTGTCGGTGGAAGATCACTATGTTTTCAGAAGAATAGTTAAAATTTTGAAATTAAATAAAAAAGGAAAAATGTTGATGACATTTTGGACCAAGTGTAGATCTAGTGAAAAAAATTGAAATTTTGAACTTTGAAATGCAAAAAAATGTGAAAGAAAGAAGCCTTCAACCCTTTTTCCAACCAATTCTATTCTCTGTCTGATGGCTCAGGGAGTTGCTAACAGGATTTGGAGACGCTTGGTCCACAGTTCAAATTCAGCCCATGAACAGATTTGAACCAGTTTCACTGCATTACTTTTGTTACTGAGAAAGTTCTGCTTCCAGTTGTCAGTTATGCGTACCTTTGCCTCTGTCAACCAACGTTCATCAACTGAATTCATCTGCCTTTCTGGCTGCAAAGCAAAAGGATGAAGTAGTAAGTCTTCAGACTATTATGGGCTTTGAAAATTAAAGCCGGCCCCTTGAATTTGATTTAACTGGTTAGGTGAGCAGTGTAGAGCATGAAACACTGATGTGAGACATTTTTGACACTCTATTATGCTTAGTGGAAAGAACATTTTATTCTTTACCTAATTTATTTCAGAGTGGGCTTTGTGGCCAGTATCTGACACAGTGCATTACAGTACTTTAGTTTGGAGGTGGCAAAGACAGGGATCAGCACAGCTAGGTCCTTGACTGTCACTAAAGGGTATAATCCCATGGTTATGCATAGATGGTAGAAGTCACTCTTGGCTACTGCTGCTTCCTGGGAGTTCAGGGGCTACAAGGAGTCTAGTTTAGGAGAGGTGCCCTCAAAGTATTGTCCTCTACCTGGTTTGAGGCTGAACCAGCTGTCCCTGGTTTAGCCGTGTTCCTGTTTCACTCAGCCACTGTGACATATAGGAAACCACATTGTCCTCACTTAAAGAACGAAACAGAACTGCGTGTCACCAATTAATTGGTGGTATTAGAACCTATACAATTTTATGATCTTTCCTAGCAGCCACTTATAAGTGTGGTGGCAAGAATGAGCATCTTGAGACACTGTAGATTGTGTTAAAGGCTGAGCAATTATTCATTACCTCCCTTTGGGATTACTTGGAGAGGGAAGAGCAGTCATCTTAATGCAATTCCATCTACTCCTGCCAGGTATCTCAGCAGAACCTGATGATTAATGGTGCTGAAAGATGCTGCTAAGCCTAATAGTGTTAGCATGGATGTTTGACCTCTCTGCAAAGCCAAGAAGAGATCATCCATCTGTGCCACCAGAGCTGTCACCGTGTCATGTTCAAGCAACTGCAAAGCAGGGGAGTTATTTTGTTAGCTGCAGTTTCTCGTTACCTGCTAAAGAGGACGCTTTCTGCTTGAGTGCCATCTGCCATATGTCACAAGTTGACATCTACCCTTTCCAGAATATCTCCCTCTGGCTTCCATCCCTTCTCCATGACAAAGCTCCTGGGGTATCTTCCTGATTCTACAGGAATGAACACATCAAACTATCAGAAGACCACTCTGTCTGATATGAAAGAATGGAAAGGACTGATATGAAGAGAATGGAGATATCATAGTCATAAAGAGTGTTAGCTTAAAAGACTTGATTGGTACTTCTTCCTAGAAACATTCTTCCGTTGTCTATCATTTGTAGTAAAGACACATGATTTGTATTTTAATTATCAGCTAGTCATTTGCAAAGAACAGAACTCATTATAGTTGTTCCTGCATTCATTTCAGCTATACATCTTTATATCTGTGAACTCTGAAGAGGAAAGGAAACTGGACAGTAAGACCATGTCACATAGCTTCTCCTGATTTCATAGTATTTATAAATTCTCAAAAACAGAATGCACTTACAGTACCTAGCAGAGCATATAGCACTATCTAAATAGGGTGTCTGTATGAATCCATCCGTTAGAGAAGCCCTCTAGTCTAAGCACTATTTTCATGAATTTCAATTACATTTGTATACGAAGTAATCTTAGACAATGTTTTATGAATGCAAAATGCAACAGCTTGATAGCCTTTTCTTGTCTCCTCAGCTAGTGACGATTATCCCAAGAATTCTTACTTTTAACATAGGCCAGACCCCACAAAAGCTTAGTCATGCAAAAATTGTTCTACCGAAGCCAATCAGACTATACATGAGTGAAAGTTTGCAGGACTGGGTCTGTGTGTTTTACACAAACAACTCAAATGCAGCAGTTTTTTTATATTTGCTTTCCAACAGGGAATCCCTAGGATACTTAATATTAGTTCACAAATGAACACCCTCTTATACCATCGGCAGCCCACATCCTAATGTGACAGGTCTCTCTCGCTCTCTTTCATTGTCTCTCTCTTGTTGTAGTTGCTGCTACTTCCAGAAGAGGAAGGGGTTTCCTGCTGTTTTTAGGAATCCAAGGGGACAGTGCTCTCTTTTTCAAAAAAAAAAAAAAAGGACAAAAGATGGCAAAGTTTGCAGAGGACAAGAAGCTCTGCTGTTTCCCATTAGACCCACAGGAAATGGCATTTGTCAGAACAGAGGGCAGGTGTGGTTTAAACATTTTGTGGCTATGTAAAAAGTCAATGCTGTTGGAGATCCTGCATGGCCATGAACTTACGTTGTTCCATAGCTTATAATAATGTGGGGCCAAACCATACCCTTCAGTCACTGGCCTGAACTGAGGGCAGGGCAGATCCGCACTTCTCCTTGGGGAGCTCAGAGAAGCACAATTTCTCCTCAAAAAGCCTGGTGCGCACAGTGAGTGTGCATGCACAGGGTCTGTCATGGCTGTTTTTGAAGAAATACCTACAGCTAACATGGATTAGTGTTAATTAATGGATACCTACAGCTAACATGGACTAATGGCATTGGACTAATAAAAATCTTCATCACCGACTGTTGTTTTTTTATCACAGACTGTTGCTTTTTGTATTCGGTACATTCAGTTCTTTGTGGTTTCAGTTAAATTGTAAAGGGGAATATTTTGGATGAAACTAACCACCCCAAAGCTTTTCAAATGCTTCTCTGAAATATCTGGATTCCTTTGATACTAGAAATATTATGTCCTTTTCTATCTCAGTGGCTGTATTTATACAAAGAGCTCACTTGAGAATTTGTTATTTACACTGAATTGCAGCTTTCACTAAGGATTGTCTCTGATAATTTTCTACTTAGCAGTTCTATTTGAAAACAAACTATAAGATAATTGTCTTTTTTTTTTTTTTTTTTTGTACTGGGGGGATGACAGAGTTTTCTATCAGATCTTAACATTGATTTATTTATTGACATTTGTATAGTGCTCTGAAGTTGTAAAGCACCCCCTGAATGCAAAGGTGATCAGATACCATGGTGATGGGTGCAGAACAGAAATAGAGTGGAATTAAAAAGAGTAGGGCCCAATCCTGCTCATAGATAAACATGTAACTCTTACTTGCTTAAGTGGGAGATTAATGTATTGGATAGGAGAATTTGGCCCTTCATATATTGGTATTTTATAGAGTGTGGCTTCAGAGTTGCTAAGCTTTGATGTGACTATATCTCTCACTGTTTCTCTCTCATAGTTTTTGAAAGTCACCAAGTATATTTCAGTACATGTGGTACCCAGTGGTACGTAATTGTGAAGATTGAAGATGATAAAAATTGTATCCCAAAATTTGAACAAATGACTGCCAAATCATGCTTGAAATGATAGGGAATATATCTACACTGACTGAGGAATGGACTAGATAATAATCAACCTTTTCCTTCCCTAGCTTCTTTGATTCTGCAGTGTCACTCAGTTTGCTTGATCACATATCCGATCTAATGCCTCCTTTGTAGATAATCCTTACCATCCTGGAGAAAAGAAATATTTAATTCAATTCATGCCTTCTTTTCCCCGATGGCAGCAGCTGTCAGACCTTATGAAAATAGAAATGGATTTGTTTTTTATTCCTTTTTTTTTTTGTTGGCAAAGTGGAAGGCTTTCAATATAACAAAATTCTGGAAAAACAGGGACAAAAAAGTCTTTTATGATTAGAAGAAAAGCTCAGAGAAATAAGGAGGGCTACTGTGCAGTGGTATTTTCTGTATTATGGCATGGCACTTCAGAGTTCATTAGTCCCAGATAAATGTGATGAACCAAGATAACGGTAGATCAGCTTACTCCTTGCCCTTTCTTCGACAGATGAATCCCTTCCTCTCAGCAGGTATGCACAGCTAGATTGTCAGATCTTAAATGGATATCCAAGTCCGTTTTCTTTTTGGGCTGGCTAATAAACATTTGGGAGACTTGTTTTCCATGTCTATGTGCAGGGGTCTGTGTTTAGCTTTGAATGGAAAGACTGGAATGGAGGTAGCCTCTGCTATCATTGCTCAAAATGTCAGTTGTGTTTAAAAGTTTGCTTTGTTTTTTTTCATCGCTTCATGAAGCATGTCCTTGCTGACTTACAGTGGTCATTGCTGAAACCCGTAATTACCTCCTTTAGGCAAAATTAATTTTATTGTAGACTTACTTGTGCTGCCCTATACTTAGAACATAGTAAAATGTGAATACCTACTCTGAATGCCCCAGTGACATGCCACAAATACTGCAGTCACTGTCCAGTTTTTAGTGCAGGCCTCTCTACACCATTTGTAACTCTACTGAACTCAGTGTGGATACACAGATACACATTCCTTGTTGCTTCCAGTTTGTGCAAAGGAGTGCAAATTTGTAGCTCCCTGATTCTCCATGTCTACTTTACACTGGCCCTGACATAGTTTTAAGCAGCTTAGGTGTTGGTCCAAACTGTATCATCTGGTAATGGCCTCCTTTGGGTTGTCCACCAGCTGGGGATTTCTGGAGTGTGCTACACTCTATGTCCCCTTCCTGGCCATGGTATTCCACCTATGCTGTGGGCTTGGGTAATGCTGGCTCTATACCTGTTTGGGTGATATAATAGCTTTCTGGGCCTTTTGCACCACCGGAGTGGGACCAAGGATGTAGGCTGGGCCAGAGAATCTGGCCCACAGAGTGTAACGTAGTTCAGAATCTGGCCCCAGGAATCTGACTGATTCAGTTTTTGCAAATTCTGCAGTATACTGAAAGCTCTAACAAAAATGTAAATTGTGGTCTATTTTACTTGGAATTTGTAGGCCTGTGATTTTAGGACTTACATTTCCAGGGAGCCTTTGAGGGGGGAAATTGTTTGAGCAGACATGTTTAGGGTAAGTGGGATATCTTTATTTATGTTGTGTGGCTTCTTTAGCTTTCTTTATATTTTGTGGGGTTGCTGTTGGTTTTTTATGGCTTACATTGACTGGGTTCTTAATCAGCAGTGGTGCCTAGTGTGACATAGTCACCTCTAGTGGTCTTAAAAATCTCAAGCAAAGTAAGAGTAAAAGTCCAGAAGAGAGCGTTAGGATAATTTAGTCTGACCTCTAGCATAATATAAGCCATGGAATTTCACCAAGTGATTTGTGCAACTTGACTGGTTCTTCTGTATGTTAACAGGGTGACTTACTGACAGGTAGCTCAGCACATCATTGGTCTGCCCTTAAATCCTATTCCTGACATTCTGTGACTTTAGCCTTATCTGTGTGGCACAAGGCAGCTTTTCCTGTTGATCATCATAGGAATCTGACAACTGCTTCTTTCTAAGGAAGATTTCTGGGCTTGTTTTGCCTTTAGTCAAAGCCTCTGGGTATCAGTCTCTATTAATTTACCCAATAGAAATGACAGCCACTGGTGTTAACGATTGTGGGGCAGTTTATGCCTCAAAGAGGGAAGGTCAGATGCCTGTGCAACAGCAGCTCCCACCCTGCAAAGGGGAACATGGATTAAGTGGGCTGAGACAGTGAGTGGATGCCCTGGTGTGGCTGGTGGGGTAAATGTCCCAAGGGTCTGCACATTGACCCTCCCTTACTCCAAGGAGCTTACAAAGAAAAGGCTGTATGCCCTGGGGATGTGCCCTAGATCTCCTTCCACAGTGAGGATCCCTTGTTAAGGAGGGTCTCCAGAGCAATCCTTGTAGCACAGCTTCAATAGAGCTGCACTGTCAGAGAGCAGGGGAGAAGGTGGGGAATTAGGGAGCAGAATGCCCCCTTGCACCATCGTGCAGTGCAGCAGCCCCTCAGCTTCAGTTTCCCAGCTGCTCTGCCCAGTCTGTAACTCATGAACTGAAGAGATTTAGCTCTCCAGCTAGGTCACTCACAGTTCTACCCCTGCCAGGGCATTCAAAGTCCACATTGGATATGCAGCAATGCAAACAAATTCTTCCCTTTCCTGTCAGACAGTGGTTCCCAGACATTTTGCAAGGCAGCAACCAACAGAATTTTGTCCCTTTTTTTGTGACCCACCATTCCATACATGCACCCTCTGCCTTGGTGCCACAACCCTACTCCTGGCCAGGTGCAGAGGGGAACCCCTGAGGGGATGGCTGGGGGTTTGGAGAGCAAGCCTACCCCACCCTCACCTCCAATGGTAGCTCCTGTCTTGCAGAGTTGGGTCCAGCAATCCTCTCCGGACATTGCACCCTGGTGCACAGGGTCACTCAGGTTTGGCCCGTTCACCCCCTTGGGGCCACCTCTCTGCACCAGGAAATACATACATTTGCCTCGGCTAAGGCTCAGTGAAGGGTTTCCACATCCAGGCACAGATTAACCTATCTAGAACCTTTCCAGGACCCACCATTTGGGGAACGCTGCTATAGGAGATCTGCTAGGCCCCAGTCCACCATCTCTCCCATAGTAAGAGCCACAAGTCTGCTCTCCATACCCGCTTTCCTTTAACTGTCCAAGGCTATTCTTTTTAAGCCTCTGCCTGGAAGCCTGTCTCCTGTTCCAGGTGTCTTAATTTGAGCTAATTGGGCCTCTTCCTGCCTTGAATGGACATTTATGTGCCCCATTACAAGAGGCACAAAGCCAGCAGAGAGAGACACAGGACTAATGTTTAAATGGACCCATCCTATTGCAGATCCTTTGGCTTCTTCAAGGTTTGTGGGTGAGCCCTGCAGCTCATTCTAGATAGGAGGGGCAAACCCCATCTGCTAAGGAAGGTGGAGGAGGAACTCTGCAAAGATTTCCTCCCCCTTAGTCACTTCTCATGGGTTTTACCCAATCTGACCCTTAACATTTTATTATATTTGGAGCAAAACATACTTAGCTAGGCAATACAAAATATCATTCTATAGGAGTGTTCTTGATATATAAACTATATTATACATTACAGCCTGGTTCTCTTTAGACCACAGAACAAGGCTCTTTGTTTTTTCTCATCAGGGCTTTTTATTAATTTAATTTGTTTTTCTTTGTGAAGCTCCGACCAAATAGGACATTGACTTTGCTAAACCACTTTTTGCACTGACTCCAGTGTTTCTATTTATTAATTGTGCCTCAATGGTCTGGTCTAATTTCTAATAAAATAAAATACTTTAATATGAGTAGAGATGGAGAGGTTTGTTACTGGAACTCCAAGACAGAATTGCTGCATTTTAAAAATATTTAGAATTTATTTATTTGAAAAAGTATGATTAAATTCCTTATTCTAAAACTATATTAGTAGATCTAGCATTCAATTTGCAGAGAACAATTCATTTGTCAATTATGGTCCCTTTTTCTGTTCATAAATTCTCCTTGAAGAGATAATAATTTCCATGGATTTGTTCTTTGAACATAGCTGATGAATGTTTATGCAAATATGTTTTACCCTGCTTCTGAACTGATCACTGTGAGTATTCATTCAAGAATTCATAAGAACATAGGAGCATAAGAACAGCCATACTGGGTCAAAGCAATAGTCCATCTAGCCCAGTATCTTGTCTCCCAACAATGGCCAATGCCAGGTACTTCAGAGGGAATGAACAGAAAACGTAATCATCAAGTGATCCATCCCCTGTCTCCCATTCACAGCTTCTGGCAAACAGATACTAGGGACACTTCAGAGCATGATTTTGCATCGCTGCCCATCCTGGCTAATAGCCATTGATGGACCTACTCTCCATGAATTTATCATAGAATCATAGATTAGGGTTGGAAGGGAGTTCAGGAGGTCATCTAGTCCAACCCCCTGCTCAAAGCAGAACTTATCTAGTTCTTTTTTTGAACCCTGATATATTTTTGGCCTTCACAACATCCTCTAACAAAGAATTCCACAGGCTGACTGTGTGTTGTTGTGTGAAGATGTACTTCCTTTTGTTCGTTTTAAACATGCTGCCTATTAATTTCATTTGGTGACCCCTAGTTCTTGTGTTATGAGAGAGTAAATAACACTTCCTTATTTACTTTCTCCACACCAGTTATGATTTTATAGACGTCTATCATATACCACTTTAGTCGTCTCTTTTTCCAAGCTGAAAAGTCCCAGTCTTATTAATCTCTCCTCATATGAAATCTGTCCCACACCCTAATAATTTTTGTTGCCCTTTTCTGTACCTTTTCCAATTCCAATTTATCTTTTTTGAGATGGGGCGACCAGATCTCTGCTCAGTCTTCAGATTCAATTCATAATTTGATATTCAGACTTTTGACTGAGGATGTAAAGCAAATTATATGTTTCTCTTCCTTGATGGAATGAATGTATCTCTTCCCAGCTAATCAGGTTTCCGCAGTGAATACAAACTCAATATTTGGGTAATATCCCAATTCTGGGATGTTTTTGTTGGCCTGCACTTGTGTCACTTAGACTAACTTACTTTTCCATATTCTATGCTAAGTCTGACCACCAAAAATAACTTTGTGCCAAACTTTTCATTTTCATTTTACCTTAGTGATTTCATTTAATTTACCCACCAACTTGGCAGAGTTGGTTAAAATTTTTTTATTGGAAAGTTTCTTTCAAATTACTTTTTGAATCATACAAATATTTTTGTGGAAAATTTTCACATTGTTCACATTTTTCTTGCTTTATTTTTTCATCCAAACCCAATAAAATAAAGCTTTCTTGGGATTTCAATTTTATTTTCCCTCTTTTCTCTCCCTTTCCTTCCCATTTTTTCCAGGGGGGAAAAAAGGAAAGAAAGGGAAACAAAATAAAAAAACAAAACAATGAAAAGAAAACGGAAACTTCTGACACACAAATTCACTTCATTTCAACAAGAAATTACCCCCCCCCATACGCCAATAAATAATGTTTTTGATTTCTTTTTAAAAATTCCACAAAAATACTTATCTTTTTTTTAAATCAACCCAGAGGCCCCATGCAGAACAAGCAGTCTGTACTGAAAACACAGCTCCATTTTTCTAGAGAAATGTGAATCAAGAGTGAAATCCTGGGCCCACTTAAGTCAATGGCAAAACTCCCATTGGCTTCTGTAGGTAAGGAATTTGCCCCCACATAGTTCCTGTTCTTCAACCGCTCCAAAAGACTATATTGCATAGTTTTTATGATTTAACTTCATAATTATTTCTACAATTTTTCTCTGATTTTGGAATTACCCCATTTCTTTCTTCTTACTATAAATGCATGGTTAGGTGTACAGTTAATATGTATACAGTTAATATGTATATGTATACTCTGGTTTCGCTTCAAAGTAGTGTTGGCTAATGGCTAGTGCAGTGGACTGGGGCTCAGGAGACCTGAATTTTATTCCAGACACTACTAATGGTCTGTTGGGCGAGTTGAGGCAAGTCACTTCACTTCTCTGTGCATCAGTTTCAACATGTATAAAATGTGGATAATGATGCTAAACTGATTTGTAAAATGCTTGAGATCTACTGATGAAAAGTAGCATGTTAGAACCTTATTACTAATTGTTCCGAAAATGAAACAATTACATCACTATTGTGATAACAGCTAAACAATAAGACATTGAGTTATAGACGAATAAAGATATCCAGCTTTGCAATAAAACAGCAGAGAAACACGAGTCCTTTTATTTACCCATTAGCGTAGCAAAATAGGAATATAAAGAGGCATATGGAAGACGTGAACCTAATGAGATAATTACTCTTTCTCCACTGGCAGTGAAGTGTCCTTTGTTCTTTCAATCCTCAGAATGCTTGGTGCCAAACTAGTTTGGTAAAATCATGGAGATAAAAGTTACAGGCCAGATCCTCAGCGGATGTAAACCAGCATAGGTCCATTGATGTCTGGGAAGAAGCTGGCCCTAAAAGACATTTCTAGGTCAACAGATTATACATCTCTTCAGAAAAGAGGGGCAAAGAACCTAATGGGTGGTAATTAGTTAAAATATGAAAGGGAAACGGAGAGTCGATTGGCAAAGACCTCTGAGGAGAATTTTATTATCTGCACCTCCGTTTTATCCATTCATTTTATAGAGAGAATGTTCATTGTTTGAAGGCTAAGATCAATCAGCCAAAAAGCAAACACACTGTAAATCTACTCAGCAATATGTCTGGGGCTGAGAAAGATAAACATGGTTTGTTTTCTCCTCTTCCTGAAGTGGCAAATCCTCAGAATCTTGCAGGGGTGCTGGAACAATTTTTATAGTGGGGGTACTGAGGGCCATTGAACCAAACTGTAAACATTGTATATAATGGAAACCACTTCAAGCCAGGGGTGCGGTAGCACCCCCAGTACTCCTAGTTCCATCACCTATGGAACCTTGAGGATTTTAGGTCCCTCTTATAAAACAGGGAATGTTCAGTTTAATTGGTACCATGCCAATTGAAAATGAAATGTAAACTCCAGCAGAACATAAGGCAGGTACAAAGCACATTTTTTGGAAATTTCAAACTCTTACAATAGCACTCACATTCCCTGAGCTAATTGTGTGCAAGAGCTTTATAGTTTTGTTCCAATTCATGCAAGAAACCAGAAGAAGCACGGGCTCAGTGCCATGAATAGGGTGTGCAAGCTGGAGATACAGGCAGTAAGGGCTGTGTCAGGGTGTCGGGTGCTGATGCCAGGTCTGATCAGGCTGATCGAGTCTCCTGCTGGCAATACTGTTCAAAGTAAGTACCCAATCTGATACCAGTGCCAGCCTTTGCCTGCTCCACTCTGCATAAAGAGCTGCCTCAGTTGTGTTTTCTGTATGTTAGCAGGTTATCATGACTCGTGGCTGCATACGTATATACAGAGAGACACCTGGGATGAAATTGGTCCCAGGGACGTCAATGGCAAAATTTTAATTGACTTCAGTGAGGCCAGGGTTTTGTCCCTGGTTATCAGTTAAGCATGTACATGTGGCAATAACTGTTAGGTAGGCAGATACTCTCAGACTTACTCAGACTGCCATCACTCTGGTGGTCTATCAGCAGCAACAGTGTGTCTAGTTGGAATAGACATTAGAATGGGTGAGGAAGTTATTTCTCCAAACCAATGGAAACACCTACAAAAACATTTGGTTGATGAAATGTTTGATTTTGGTCAGTTCTGAACCAGTTCTCATATCGCTAATATTAATCTGTTGCATGACACACAAGGTGGTTTATGCATATTTTATCCATCACTAAGGAATATTATATCATAGGTTATATCTTCTTGCATTAGAATAGTTAAAAGCATTCATAAAATGATCAAGTGTGTTCTTGTCTCTCTCTTCCTCCCCTTTCTTCTCTTGTTTGACATTTTCAGAGAAAGTAACAAAATCTGCAATTCTTCTGAAGTTGAATGTCTGAGTCTTACGAAAGATAAATCAAAGTGCAAGCTCAGACATCTCTGTCTTGACACTGACAAAGATGCATTTAGAAGCACTGAATGTGTTCAATGGAATACCACAGAGGAACCTTTTGATTATAGATGGATGAACTGGTTTGGAAATATGAAGAACTGACATACACCTCTAGTCTAATCTTGAGCTAAAGAAGACCCTAATCATGTTTTTTCACTTTTACGGAATTGTGGATCAGAATCCCTTTCATCTCAGCCCTGACCAGGCCTCTCATGGTTGCTTGAATTCATCCCAGGCTCTTGAACGGTCTCTCAGTGTTTGCTGCACTAGTTGCGGTCCTCAAATCACCCTGGATCAGGAGTGCTTCAGAAAACCCTGCTGCTTGTTTGACTCTTGAGCAGTGCAGGAGTTTGCAAGTATTGAAGACAGCAAAGAGTATCAGACTGAGAACCCACCATTCCGAATGAATATCATCAAAGGTAAGTTGTCTCTGTAGGGTCAAGAAGAGAGAGAGAGAGAGAGAGAGAGTTTGGGAGGCAGGGGGAAGGAAACAGAATCTGGTTGGGACAGGAGGAAGGAGAGAGAGCACCAAAGATTTGAATAAGCATTCAGGAGCAGCTCCCTCTGTGTTACTCTGATGCAATATGTATGTATTTGAGAAAAGGTGATTATACTGGAATTGGGTTAGTAGGTGAGGATCGTGGATGCCTTCCCCCCTGCACTGCTTCGGGTTGTCTTCAAAAGGATAAATCTTTTTTTGTGCCATTCTTACAAAACTCAGTTGTAAACATGCTCTTGTTAAAAAGTACTTTTAATTAAAAAAAATCAGAAAGGGTGATAAATTGCATAACAACAACATTCATTACTTTAAAATGATTGCCAGTGCAGAACTGATTGTACAAGGGGTTGTATGAAAAGGTTCCATATTGGAGCTATAATTTAGATCATAGTTGGCAATGTTTAATTGTGTCGGAATTAGACTGTGTTTTTTGATATACAAAAGGCAAAACATCTGCTTTGGATGACATTGGTTTTAGAGCTTTACAAAAGAGCAACTTTTTGCATGGCTGAAGGAACAATGCTTTTTGCCCAGATTCAGAACCTGATCCTACGCCTGGGGAAATCAATGAAAGTTTTTGTCCTTGACTTCAATGGAAACAGAATTAGGCCCTTCAACTTTACGTCAAGGACTTGTGTAGGTTTATAGGGAGGATTAAATAAAACAGGATTACTCGTTTGAAGGTTTATCTCACCACAAGCTTTTACTTAAGCTGAATACAGTAAAATCATTTAGGTCATTTTTCTTCATAAATATTAATAAATTACCGACAGCAAATTTCAAAAGAGGTTGAATAAAATCTCCCCTGAGATTAAGGTCCAGGATAGAATGTCCCTTCTTCAGAGAGACACAAAATATTAATTCTCCAAAGACTTATTGAGCACATTTTTCTCCTCCAGCGAGTGCATCTCAGGGCAATATGAAAACAGCAATTTATCTTACTCAGATAACTTGCGATCTAATTACGATCCACATATCCGCTCTCCTACTGTCCCACTTCATGCTATTATAAAAAGACACTGGTGACGTTTTGATGCAGACCTCCCTGTATTAAATATCAAACTAACCCACTTTATTAGCTGAACATAGTATGTGAGGCAAAGATTAAGCAAAGTTTCATGTGAAGCAGTCGTAGAAACTGTTAGTTCTAAAAGACTGTATGCACAGGAGTGAATAATCAGTTTCTTCCTCTGTCTCCATTAAATTGTTATTAAAATGCTCAGCAATGTGCCTGATATGAATACAGATTTGGCTAAAATTGTGTGTTATGTAATTTACCGGTGAGACGACTTGGAGAATCCGTGTGTACAGTTTATGAATTCTAGGTGATGTTTATGAAGTTGTTATGAAGTGCTGTGTTTTTTGAATGCCTCTGTCAGGGACATAGCTCCCGGTGGACCAATTAGCCCCCAAGCCCCACCCAAATCTTAGCCTGCACTACTGCTGCAGCTACTGATTGCTCCTGGGAGGAGCTGCTGCCTCTATCATTTCCACCTACTGGGCTCTGGAAGAAAACCCAGCTCCCACTCATTCCTGCAGGCACACGGCATAAGGCAGGATGGGCTCAAAGGCAGAGGCTGGCATTGCAAGCACAGAACGCATGATCCCCAGAGTTTGCGGAGTTGCAAGAAGAACTGAATCAGAAGGGAGCATCATGATTTCATGGACAAATAGCAAGAACCAGTTCAAGGTTGTTGTTGGGGTTCACAGAGCACCCGCAAATGGTGGAGTGATTTTTCTGAGCTCAAGAAACAAGCACTGATCGTTGGGATTGCATCATAATGCTGGCTTGCGATGATGAAGAATGGATGCAGAATTTTTGCATGTGCAAGGCTACATTCCTGGATCTGTGTGCTGTGCTGATTCAGTTCTTCTTGCAGCTCCGCAAATACTGGGGGATCGTGTGTTCTGTGCTTGCAATGCTCATGACAACTATGTAGAGCCGTGCAGGCTCCATGCTTCTGTCAAAGATGACAGATAGCGAGGATGGATGCACGGGTTTGTAGAATTTTTTAAAAAGGTGCAAAAATTATGGTCTATAGATAACATTATAAGATGGAGATAGTTGCATGGTGGAAACTTGAACCCTTGCTCCCAGTCACACCTGTGTGACTTGTATCTGCCTCACCATACATTGCTAAAACTTCCCAACTGGACAGTGGCGAGTTGCACACTGGGACACCTACCCATGGTGCACTGCATCGTGCATTGACACAAGCACTCCTGGTGCATACACGCAGCTCCAACACAAGTAGTCAAGTAGGCATGCACAGAAGTAACATACTAACTGCGGCGGTTTTGTGCCGATGTAACTTGCTTTGGGGAAAGTTTATGGTGTAGACATGCCCATTGAGGAGAAATGCTTTTAGGAGCAGTGTGGGTGGTTTACTTTACATCTAGATTATTCTGTTTTCCAAGAGCATATTTGACCTTTTGTTCTTTTTTGCAGTAGTACTAAAGGCAGAAGTAAATTGTATAAACATAGGTTGGTATTGCTTTTCTCCATTTTCAGTGGCTCCATTCCCACAGAATTAAGTTTAAAACAGTCACAAGAATCATGGTGTTTGCAAAGAAAATTATTTTAAAATACTTTTTGGTGCCAAAGCACATACAGCACAACCCTAATATATGATCTTTTAGACAGACTAAGGTTAAGGTTGTTTCTGAGGCTATGTTTAAAAAAAAAAAAAAGAGTAGGAAATAAGGAAGACTTATCTGCTGTTAATTTAAATTTCCTATCATCATATAAGCAATAAAATGCACCAAATAATTTACTGCAAATCACTCAGTGCTAGTACTCTGCTCTTAAATCAAATGTGCCATCTTAAAAAGAAGCTGCAACCAATTTCACCTTCAGTTTACAGAAGGTAATTTTTCCAAGTATGTAAACTGTATTTAAATAAAGAGCACCATGCTAGTTTCCATACTTCAGACACAGCTCAGCTTGGATGATGTTTTATAACTGACACAGGGTTGCTGGTCCCTGTGGATAGACTAGGCCCAGCTCCCCTAGATCAGAGGAAGTGGGTCCCCAGAGGACCCTGGGGAGCTGAAACCTAAAAGTGAGCATGGAGTTAAAAGCCTTTTTCTGTTAGTTGACTGGTTGCTATTAAGAAAACAAACCTCTTTGAAAGAGACTGGGCATGGCAGTGTATATTTTGGAGACAGGGCGGAACCCTGCCCATGACAATAACTAATGGAGAATAAGGATCCAAACTCTGCCCTCACTTCAGCCAGGTCTACACTAAAAAGTTAGGTCAACCCAGCTACATTGCTCAGAGGTATGAGGTAGGCTTGGGGAGGTAGGTTAGCCACAGAGACAGGAGAGCCCCTTCTGTTGCTGTAGTTAGTGGCTACCTTAAGATGCTGGAGATGGGAACAGACGTGGGGGGCGGCACGGGAGATGGGAATGCATCACCTGTGAACTCCCTGCTGGTATGGCCAGTAATTGAGCTCAGTATATTTTGAAGTGACTCTGCTGTACTCCCTGGTAATGTTCTTTTCTTTTTCTCCCTACTCTGATCCAGCCTGGCAAACTGTGCAGTGGGTTGCTAAGTCTCTGCTGTTTCATTTTGGTGCTACTGGTACCAACTGACCCTCAAGTCCATCAAGCAGCTTGGGCAAAACTCTCAAATTTTCCATGCTAAGAACTGCACTAAACAGGCCTACAGGGCAGCCACGATGGGCTGATTTTGAAGCACTGAAGCACAAAGACGTATGGAGGACGTGTCCCAGCATCTTGTGGCTCTTGAAAACAAAATCCATGGAAGATCTGTCCTTTCAGGTGATTCTTCCCTCCGTTACCTCTAGACGGGGCTGTTGCTTCTCAGTGAGAAAACTTACCACCTTGTAAATGGTTTCTTGTAAGGCTGTGCACTGGCAGCTACCTCTTGCCATGTGGCTCTTTTGCTTTCCACACTTATTTGGATAGTCACAAAGGGTGTAATTCACCTCTGTGCAGAGGGTTTGTGTGTGACCCACTTGTACACAGACTTTGACAGAACTTTGTCTTCTCCCATCACCAATGTGGCAGACTTTAGAATGCCATGGGAATCTGAATCAGGGCACAGATTTCCGCTGGGCTGCCCCGAGGCCATTAAAGAGACTCTTATGCAGAGGTATGGAGTTGTTTGTTGTTTACTTTTTTGTCTTGAAACCTGACATTTGGTCCTTGAAGGGCTTTTTTTAACTTCCAGGGGAATTGGACCTAGCCTTTTGAGTATAAAAGCATACTCCTGTGTCCTTTAAGCCTTGTACAGACACTTTTTTCTGCCAGTGCTTTCATTAATGTCGCTATGAAAATGGTATAACATCCATTCCCATTTTTGAAGAAAAGCTTTATCAGCTAATAGTCTACTTTGTCATTTAGAGTGCTGAACATTGCCTTATTTATCTGCTCCTTCCCTACAATCTGGAACATACATCTCCCGTGTGCGTAATAGAAGGTGACTCACCGGCATAAAGGAAAAGACAGTGGTAAATATAACTCCAATTAAATTCAGTTGCTCTTCAAGGACCTTTGCCCTAGTTTGCGATTGCAGTACGTGGGAAGGGGTGAAAATGCACAGTTTTGGAAAGATAACTTGTTTAGGTTAAGAGCTTTGACTGTTTGCTTATCTTGTGTTCAGAAAGTTTAGCTACAGCTGCATAGTTATTCCCAGAGGTATCACTTCCAATTCGCTGTGCTTCCTGAAATGATGTGGCAAAATGGCAGCTCGGACTGGTTTGGAGCAGTCATTGGTACGTAGATGAGGTAGCTCATAGCTCATCCACTTTGGTGTGCTCTATTCAGCCAATCTCTGTATTGTGTCAGGAGAGTCCTCATTAAGATCTATTCCAGGGGTTGCCAAACTTACTGTCCCTCTGAGCTGCATACAGCAATCTTCAGAAGTTCAAGAGCCAGGGTGTGCCCACAGCCCCACTCCTGCTGACGCCCTGAGACTCCCCCCCTGCAGGGTTGAAACCCTGAGCCACAGCAGGTGTGCCCTGATGGGGCTGAAGCCCCAAGATTCCCTTCCCGGCTGGGCAGAAGCTTCTAGCCCCACCACCCCACCACAGAGTAGAAGGCCCAAGCTCCCCACTCCAGTCTGGTAGATGGAGACTGCGTGGTGGGGGGAGGGGTGGGGATGACATGAGGGGCTCCGCAAGCCGCACTTTAATTGTAAAAGAGTCACATGTGGCTCACGAGCTGCGGTTTGACCATCCCGATCTAGACTGTGTCCTTTACCCACAGCCCTGGTTAGGGGGCAGTGCAGGGTAGCACGACCCGTCAGAGAGCCTCTGGAGCAATTGTTCCACCATTGCAAAATAACATGATTCACATGCCAGATAATAGTGGGAATATATATTCTATATATTCTAAATACTTTTATTCTGAACGTGTGTTCAACAGAAACTGGGATCTTGAGTTTAAATGATGTTTTTACACTCTGGATAAGAATCCCTAAATACTCCGTGTCCAGAATAGTGGTTGGCGTATTAGCTGTATATCAACAGGGTAAAGGATTTAACAGAGATACAAATTTCACAAAAGCTATCTGGTAACATTTTGCAAATTAAACTATCCGTCACTTTCAAAGTGGTATCAGTAAGTGATAGAACCATGCTGTAAATAAAGCAAATGATAGAATTTCCACAGATGAACATGAATTTAATGAATCCTAAAAAAAAGTAACAGCTGAGTAAAGATGACAAACAAATCTTTAAAAACAACTTGAGTTCTGTAGCACTTTAAAGACTAACAAATTTAATTTCAGCAGGCATAAGCTTTCGTGAGCCTCAGCTCACTTCCTCAGATGCAGTTGGTAGAAATGATACAGCAAAATAGGAAACATAGAAAATATATAGAAGGCAACATTTACATATCTTTTTTCCTATTTTGCTGTATCATTTCTACCAACTGCATCTGAGGAAGTGAGCTGAGGCTCCTGAAAGCTTATGCCTACTGAAATTAAATTTGTTAGTCTTTAAAGTGCTACAGAAGTCAAGTTGTTTTTGCTGTATACAGACTAACATGGCTACCCCTCTGAAACAAATCTTTGTGTCAAATAAATTAATTTCTCTGATCTAGCAATGTGATCATATACAGTAAAACATAATAAAGCACTGGATTTAAAAAAGAGAGAAAGGAAATTAATCTGAATTTCTTCAAGTAACATTTAACGTTAACAATAACTTGCTGTGCCAGGTGACTTTAACTTTAAAATTGCGAGAATGTATAGAATGTCAAATGCCTCTGACTCTCTCTTTTTAGAATTCTTGAAATACTCAATCCAGAAAATTATGATAATGAAAGAAAATGGCTCCTTCAAATGGGATAGAATCTCCATAAAAAATAATGCTATTTCAGGAGTAGGAAGAAAGATGAGGTGATCAAAGGAAAAAGCTTAATGAAACATGATGGCTGGAAATAATGTCCCCTGTTCCCCACCAGGCCTCAGGCTGCAGCTCAGGATCTGAACCTCTGATTTTCCACTTCCTTGCATCTCATGCAGATATTTACACTTGTGCAAGTTAATGTAAAATATTTCCACTCTATTTAGTATCATTCTACATGCTCTTGACACACATGTAAAATAAGAGCAAAGCAGAAGAATAAGGCTCTAATGGCTTTTAAGAACATAAGAATGGTCATACTGGGTCAGACCAATGGTCCATCTAGCCCAGTACCCTATCTTCTGACAGTGGCCAATGTCAGGTGCTTCAGAGGGAATGAACAGAACAGGGCAATCATCAAGTGATCCATCCCCTGTTGTCCACCCCCAGTTTCTGGCAAATGGAGCCTAGGGAAACTCAGAGCATGGGGTTGCATCCCTGAATATCCTGGCTAATAGTCATTGATGGACCTATCCTCTATGAACATATCTAGTTCTTTTTTGAACCCTGATATATTTTTGGCCTTCACAACATCCCCTGGCAACGAGTTCCAGAGGTTGACTGTGTGTTGTGTGAAGAAGTACTTCTTTTTGTTTGTTTTAAACATGCTGCTTATTAATTTAATTGGGTGACCCCTGGTTCTTGTGTTATGTGAAGGAGTAAATAACATTTCCTTATTCACTTTCTCCACACCAGTCAAGATTTTATAGTCCTCTATCATATCTCCTCTTAGTCATCTCTTTTCTAAGCTGAAAAGCCCCAGTCTTTTTAATCTTCCTCATAAAGAAGCTGTTCTATACCCTTAATCATTTTTATTGCTCTTTTCTGTATCTTTTCCAATTCTAATATATCTTTTTTTGAGAAGGGGTGACCAGATCTGCACACAGGTCTTCTAAAACTCTCTACATTTAGCTACATTGAAGATCCCTGACAGGGTTGGCAGGAGCAGAAAATTTTGACCAGGTTTTTTTTTTTTTTGGAATTGGGATACCTCAGAAATTATGAGTTTTTGGGAAGACCTGGAGGGTAACAGACAGAGCCACTGCCACACCAATCTGTGCCATAAGGGTGTGTGCAGAAAGGCATGCAGGCACACTCTCCTAACAAGAAGCCACAAAGCAGTGTCTCGTGTGTGCAGTGTGCACTCTCTAACAGATTCCACCCAGAATTTTGTGTCCATGTGTCAGCAATCTCTTGGGGGCATTTCTCTCTGTAATTCCAAGAAGTGCCTTACTGGTATACAGAGCCAGAACTTGCTGCAGGTACAGTCTTGGAGGCTTAAAATTCTATTTGTTCAGTCTGAAAATTGTCGTTACCATAACTCAGTGTTAGCTCATAGAACTTACCCTGCAGGGCGTCTAGAATTCTGGGGACTATCGCCATAGCATGTGCCTATGATTAGGTCTAAGCTACAGACTTTTGCTGACATAGCTATCTCAATCAGTGGTGTGATCTCTGAACAGCACAATTGTGCCAGCAGAAGCTCCTAGTGTAGCACCTTTGCCAGTATAACTTGTTTCGGTGGGAAGCTGGGCTGCTGGAATAAGCTATACCAGCAAAAGTTGCCTCCAGATTATGAGCGCTTTGCTGGCATAGTATATTGGTACAGCTGTGCAGGCTTCTAGTGTAGACCTGGCCTCTGAGAGGCATCCACGTTGGCTTGGATATGAGCACTACAACATGGATCCCAGACTGGCTGAAAGATGGCAAACAATGGGCAATGTTCTGAGTTGGAGAGAAATACATTAGGGTATGTCTACCCTGCATCTGGGAGTGTTCTTCCCAGTGCAGGTAGACAGACACACAATAACTCCATTCGAGCTAGCATGCTAAAGCAGTGTAGCCAGCAATAGCATGCAGCAGCTCGGGCTAGCCATCAGAGAATAAGTCACCTGGATCTCCTGGGCACGTTCTTGGGTGGCTATCCTGAGCTGCTGCCCATGCTACCCCCAGCTAAGCTGCTCTTTTTAGTGTGCTAGCCAGAGCAGAGGTATTGTGTGTCTGTCTACCTGAGCTGGGAAGCAGGATCCTGGTTGCACTGTAGACATAACCTAAAACGATGCTGCAGGGATTGGGGTTAGATGTGGTCTTGGTTACCATCTTATTGAATGATATGGAAGAATTGCCTTCAAAAATAAAACTCAGAAGTGTTGCGAACACCAGTAAGGGCAGACAAATTATACACAAGTACTAACTGTAGAGCGGTTAGAAATACAGGTTTCTTTTTTTTTATTGTGATTGCACCTAGGAGGCCCAATCAAGGATCGGACCCCATTTGTGCTATGTGTGATATACACATGTAACGAAACAATGGTCCCTGCCCCAAAGAGCTTGGCATGAAATAAAACGTGGGTCCTGAGCTACTGACACACGTCACAGAGTAAGGAGATGGTAATCCATCTCTGTAGGACTCTGCAAGTTCCACCTGGAATACTCTTCTTGGCATCTCAGTTACAGAAATGTGTAAACAAAATGGAGGGAGCTCAGAAAAGAGGCATACAAATGATTAAAGGACTTGGTTACACATATCTAATGGCATAGTTTGGTTCTACGATTCTGTGACATGAGATGATTTGGTTACCTGACAGAACTGGAAAGGCTATGGCATGGAAACCACGAGATTGAGGGCATGTCTACACTGAGCTGGAAGATGTAATTTCCAATTTGAGGAGACATACCTGTTTTCAGTCACCCCCCCAATAATCGGCTGGGGCATAGAACACCTCCAGCCATGGGGCCTGGGGTGACAGATCACAGCTTCTCCGGCCCCAGGACCATGGTGGAGAACCAGCCTCAGAGCTGCAGTGGGGAAAGCAAGCTACCCCGGTGCCGGGACCCCAACAGGGTGTGCCCCTCCAAAAGTGGTCAAATTTTTATTCCTACGCATGCCCCTGCCTATTCTAGCTCTGATCAAGCTCGCATACTAAAAATAGAGGTATAGCCACGGCTAGCTACTTCAAATATGTACCGAGAGTTTTGGATGGGATAGTGCTCAGGGCAGCTAGCTGCTTGCATTCCCATGGCAACACTTCTATTTTTGGCATACCAGAGCAGGTATGACTCCTCAGGCTAGAGATTGCATCTTCAAAGTCCAGTGTAGACAAAGGCATGCTGATCAGGGCGTGCAGGGAGATTTACCCCAGTAGTCAAGTCACTCTCGTGCATCTTCTCAGCACAAAGGGTAAGTGGCACATATTTTGAAAAATATTACGTGCTCTATTTGCAAACTCAGGTGCCCATTTCAGTGCACAACCTAGTTGCTTTTGCATAGTCAGGTGTTAGAAATGTATGGAAAGTCATGGGAAGTAAGATATGAACTAAAGACTGGAAAAGGAACTTTTTCATAATACACAGTCTAGCTCTTTGTCATGTCTTGTCCTCAGGTTTGGCTCAGCTCATTATTCATTACAGCAAAATCCCTAGGAAGGATGTCAAGCTACTTTTAAAAACTAAAATCATTAAAAAGTTAATTTATACCAAGCACATGAGGATTGACAGCTTGAGAGCGTGCAAAGTGATTATTATTGAATAAAGCCCACATTAGTCTCTCTTATTCTGGGTAATACTTTTCCCGTGATTATCAGAAGACAGTTTTATTGTTCAGCTAAGATAAGTAGGGTATGCATTTAGGATAGAAGATCAGTCTGAATATTTTTTATCCTTCTGGGATTGACTAGAATCCCCTCCTTCTGTGCTCAGATCTTTTAAGTTTGTTTGAACTGGGTAAAAGAAGGACTCTCTCTGCTCAGTTTGCCATGGCCTTATAAATAAACTGGGAATCTGATGGGATTCTGTAACCGCTAGAGAAAGGAGAGAGAGAGAACAGTCCTGCCTTCCGTCGCATACATGCCACCTGCTTGACTTCATGGGGCTGCACTGCTATCGCTGAGAATGGAATCTGACTTGAAGTTGTGACAGCTTGTCCTGAGAAATGATTTGTACAAAGTCAGATCTGGCACGAGGCACATATTGGTTACCTGCTACCAGCGAGGAATGCATCAGGCTTTGAAAACATACTCACGTGAGACTTCAGTAGAATGCTCTTTCCATGCAAAGCATGAGCCAGCTGGAGCGGGTTGCCATGTAAAATACTATTCACAAAAGTGTTATCTCGATAGGAAAAAAATACTTGACATTAATGAAGGAAAGCACACTGAGTGGAAGGTTGAGGGACCAGCAGGTGGCACCTTATAAAATGCATTAAGCACTTACATAGCTCTTTCCATCCATAGCTCTTAAAGAGCTTTACAAAGGAAAGTCAGTGTCATTAAATAAGTCCTCATGATACCATCCCAAGCATGGTGTGAAATGGAATGGTGCTATCCTTATGATTAGGGCCATACCAATTTCATGGCTGTGAAAAATGCATCATGATCTATGGAATTGGCCTTGCCCATGAAATCTGATCGCTCCCATGCTGCTGGGAGTGCCCCAGGCGGGAGCCCCTAGATGCTAGTCCTGGCTCCGCTGGGTCACTTGGGGGAGGGAGGTAGGGGTCAGACCCACGTCTGGTCCCTCGCACTGCTGCAGGAAGCATCGGGGCTGGGCAGCAACCCGGGAGGTTCCTGCAACAAGAGGAGGCTTCCGATTCCCCCTATGCCGCTGGAGGAGTCCCAGCGGGCTGCTAGTCCCGGCAGGGCTGGGGTGGGACAGGACTTCTTCTTTTCCTGCATGATTGCTCTTGGGTACCTCTCCCGGCTGCAGATAGCTCCACTCCCCATCCCCTCCACTCGCTTCCTGTCCCCATCGCTTCGCAGTCGCGAGGGTGGGGTCATTGTACAGGGAACTACCTCCCCTTACAGATGCAATTCTTAGTTTGTTTCAATAAAAATTAAATAAAAGTCAAGAACTTGAACACGGATTTTTTTTTTTGATTGACTCTTTACAGCAGCAAATCACACTCAGGGTTCAACTCACTGATTGGTAGATATGGCCATTGGGGCAGTTTTGTAGCATAGTGATCTCAGCTGGCAGACTACTGGAAGATAAGTGAAACTACTTTAAAACGATTGTCCAAAGTAAATAAAAACCCTCTAAAATCATTACTGCAGTGGATCGTGGGAAAGAACTGTGAACTGCATGCTCTGTTTGATTTTATTTCTGACCAGGCTGAAGATGTACAGACAGGAAAGCTGACATCAGTGTTCACCGACTGCATTTATTTGGATGCTGTTAACTACACTACAGTTTCTCAAGCGATAATTAAAAGCATTTCAAAATACGGTGCAAACTTTGACAAAGTATCTGCTTTCATAAGCAACAATGCAATTTACATGACTATCTCTTTCAAATCCGTTCTCCAAGGACTAATTCCAAATGCTGTCCATATTACATGTAATGCACATTGTCAGTGAGCTGTGGAGATGCAGGTTGATAAACTGATGAGCTGCCTTAAAAAGATCTTTAAACACTGCCCTGGCCGCGAACTTCGATACAGGCAGCACATTGCAAACATGACTGAAATGATTAAAATCAGGGAACAAAAACTTTCACTTCCCCCAGAGCCACTACTCGTTGGAAATCCTGGCTTCGGCCTGTACAATACCATGCAGCTCAGTCCTCTGCTACTGAGTTCATCTCAGAAGAGCTGCCACTGCCACTGAAAATGCAGATTTTAACAGAACTTTCAGCCCTTCTAAACAATGCTCAGCTGAACGAGGTAGTTCAGTTCTTTGTTAAGAATGAGACAAGGCTGATGGACTTAATCACTTGGTTCGAATCTCGACATACACAATCCACCATGTTTACAACCAAGTAATGGATGTTCTGTTCTGGACTGAAGCCCAGTCAAATGCAAATCAGTGACAATGCAAGTTAAATGCCAATGCTCAGCAGCCCTTCTCTTGCCCGGCAAAGAAGCTCAACCAATGCTACTGCTACGGGGAAGAGCCAAGCGATGTCAAACAGCTCACAAGTGTCAACATCCTGCAGCAGTGCTCCTAAAAGCGGTGCGTAGTTTTGACCCTGCACAAATGCAACTGGTGGTGGTGGATTTGACCTTGCCTGATGCTTTGCTTGGCTCTGACAAGGATTGCAAGCTGGAGATTCCTGCTGACAGAAATACCGTGAAAGAAGGTGGCTGTCTTTTGCCTGTGCTCCAGTTTTGGAACTCGGGGGAAGGCAGAAGAATCACCCACCTCGCCAGGGCTGGCTCAGCACTGTTTGACAATTTCAACAAACTCCATGCACGCAGAGAGAGCCATGTCTGAACACAGCCAGGGGTTTTCAGCACAGAGACAGGGAACGAGGAAAGCCACGGTTGCTGGACGCACCATGCTGACAGTCAATTAATGACATTTGGAACCAGAACTTTTTTCCCCCCACTTGCTTTTATTGATGTAAGGCAGTGCTTCTGGAGTGTGAATCCGCCACTTGAGATCGCTACCCTGCAAAACTGCCTCAGATGCCCATAGCTACCAGTTGGGTAGTTGAACCCCGAGTGTTATTTGCGGCTGTAAAGTGTCAGTCAATAAATCCTGTCAAGTTCACGTCACTTTTCTTTATTTTACTGAAACAATAGACAATTACATCTGGAAAGAGAGCACAACCTGTACAGTGGCACCCCCCCCCCACACCCGTGGCTGTGGAGCAATGGGGCAGAAAGCGTGTGGGGCGGGGAGGCAGGGGTGTGGAGCTTTCTTCAGCCAGGAGAGGTACCCAAGAGCAGCCGTGCAGAGGAAAAGGAAGGAAAAGTCTCAGCCCAGCTGGGGCGAGGAGCTCCCACCCGGGGTGCACCCAGCAGCATGGGGGAGATTGGACTCATCTCTGGGAACCTCCTATGGCTCAGGAAGCTCCGTGGCTGCTGCCTACAGAGCCAGAACAGCCATCCTGCGACACCCCCCGCCCCACAGCCCCATTTTGGGTCAGGACCCCCCCAGTTACAAACTGACCAATTTTCAAATTCTATGGCCGTGAAATTGACCAGAATGGATCTTGAATTTGGTAAGGCCTTACTTATAATGCAAAGGAGGCTTGCTTATACCCAACCGGGATTACACACTGAATTAACCCTGCAATTTGGTTTGAAGGGGTGGAACTAAACCAATTCCAGCAGGTTCATTCTGGACAAACTTCAGCCTCCAAAAGTATTCCCAACCCCCACTCTGCCCCAGATGCTGGGCCCCTTCTAGCCACTAGAAACCCTGTCTTTCTTAGGTCTGGGCAAACATCTCCATTATATTTCCGTATTTATTCAACTAAAACATGGTTTCACTTTGGCTGCATAGTCTTTCTGCAAATATTCTAATGAATGATTTGACTGGCCAAAATGTTCACAGATGCAGTGAATTTTAAGTGAATGTTAGAGAATGAGCCAGCAGAGCTCCCAAGACTTTAGCAAAGCTACACTGATTTGAGCCGAATGAGGACCTGGCCTTATGTGACCTAAGGAAGATTTTGAATGTGCAAGTATGGTGGATTCACACTGGAAACTTGAATCTTCTAGAAAATATCTGCAATCCATCTTCAGTCCATGAGTCATTCATCAAAATTATTTAATATGTTTTGAAAAAGAAATACATTCAAGAAAATCATAAGCAAGTATTGGACAACTTGCCAACAGAAGAACAGGATAAATTCACCAACTTCTCTACCAATTATAACTTTCCCAAATGTCTTGAGGGTCCCTCTGTCACACTTGAGGTGTCTTCTTGGAGGGACTTGGAGTGTATTGTGGGAATAGGTGGAGCTGGGATGGGGGAAGGTATGTTTCCCAGCTGTACAAACACACTCAGCCTAAGTTAGAGAGTCTGGGTTGGAGTTCATAATGATATGAACTTCAAATTGAAATTTCCATTTGAACTGGTCTGAGGGCTGATGCAAGAATTGAAAAGAAAATTGGAGGATCAAGAAATAAAAAAGGGGTGGGAAATAACATGGTAGTGCTTTATTGTGTTACTGTATATCTGCCTACAACTACAGAATTAGAAGGAAATTTCTATCCCAAGAATGTTAGTTTTTGTACACAAATAAAAATGGAATGTAATATTTGGTCATACCAGGAATCCCACATCTCCCCATAATCTTATTGCTATTCATACATACTATTTTTATACTTGTGTTGCAGTTTAAAACATCAATCATCCATTCTGGGAGCACTGGCAGGTTTGAGAATTTCCAACATCTTACAAAACAAAATTTGCCAAAGAAATTAGAATATGGGTTGGTTTTGTCAACTCAAGTGATAGTTCAGTGTGAATTTTAATCCTTCCTGAACCATCAGATGTTGCTTAGAACACAAAGAAGGCTCCAGCATCCTGTCTATCCTGGACTGCTCTGCAAGTGCTCTACATTAAGGGCTTGTCTACACTTTGCGTTGCAGTGTCTCAGCTGCACCAGTGTAGCTGCACCGCTGTAGCGCTTAGTGAAGACGCTACCTACGTCAATGGGAGAGCTTCTCCTGTCATAGTAGGTACTCCACCTCCGCAAGAGGTGGTAGCTATGTTGATGAGAGAAGCCCTCCCATCCATGTAGCGCTATCTACATCAGGAATTAGGTTGGTATAACTGCGTTGTTTAGAGTAGACCAAGGTTAAGTCACATAAGTTTTCTCTCTTCAGTAGTGTTCAATATAGGGATTCTTTTAGTAGGCCCATTTGTGTATTCCTCCAGCTGTCCAATGGGATGCTTGCCATGGCAGATACTCTGGTTTCATTCTTACCACGTGTCCCAGATATTTTCAATTTCTTTTCTGGATAATTTAAAAGAGAAGAAATTGTTAAACTCCCTGATAGATCTCAGCACAGCATTTTTCATGTTTCATTTATTTTGCTGATTAGAAAATTAATTCTTGTTGGGTGAATTAGCCCAAGGTATGATGAAGTGTCAGGAGTAACCTTAAATGATGATTGAAAGACAGCCTTGTGTTGTAACCTTTTGCATGAAATGTTACAGTGTTAGTTTTATGTCCCTTAGGGTGCAAAGTAATTTATCTTAATAAATTTGTCATTTGCCACTGAGAACAGTTTTTAGTTATTCAAGTGATTTGAAAAGCCATTTTCTTAATCCAAACTCATAAACAAGTGAACAGGGTTTTGCAGAATCAATAATCATGCAGTGGCTGGGTAATGGGAATTCATAAATATAATTTGCTGCAACTTCATTAAGTACACTGAAAAATAACTTCATCTTGACACACCATGGTGCTGCAATGTATTCTGGGAGAGTTGAGTGAGTGATAGAATGGAATTAAATACAGTAAAACATTCTTATTTTAAAAAATCAATGTAAATTGCCTTGATTGTGAGCACCATGCAGGAAATGCTAAATGGCAAAAAGGCCATAGGCCCAACGTAATGACAAACAGCCTAAACTGGCCAATGGGAAATGCCAGTGAGAGGGGCATGTACCAAACCCTGAACCTTTAGCTCTGCTAGCAATTCACGAATGGGAACCAAACATCTGGGGTCAGGCACCTTAAACGCCAAAGGCGTTTCTTGTGGGAATGGGTTAGGCACCTGCTTGCTCCACACAAACTGGCCAAAGGAATCTATTAAGTATATATCCACAGTGGAACTGATGCTGCACTGCATTTCAGTGTTAGGTCACCCCCCAAGAGGAGGGAGACCATGGGTCTTGTCCCCGTGCTCCAAGCACTCTTTCATTATTTATCCAGCATGGAACAGCTTCAACAGGAGAGTCTGAGGGGTCAGAATATTCCATATCTTAGTGGTTAGACCACTCTGCTGAGAGGTTGGAGACCCCTGTTCAGAATCTTTATCCCTCTCTGGCAGAGGTGAGAATTGAACCTAGGTCTTCTGCCTCCCAGATAAATACTTTAATCACTGAGCTAAAGGTTATAAGATGGAAACCGCTTCCTTGTCCAGAATTTTGAATGGGGCCCCATCCAGTAAGCAGCCTCTGAGCCTGTCTATCAAATTAGTCCCTGCATGCAACTTATGCACTAGAATACCTTTCTTCTCCTGATCTATGAATTGCCCTGGGGCTTAAGATGGGAGGCAGCAGCGAGTATGCCTAGAGGCAGAGTGATAGGCATCTAAGGAGCTTTTACCTTGAAAACTTAGGCGCCAAGTAAATTTAGGTGCCTACAGGGTTCAATGGGGATGGGGGGAAGGGGATTTGTGGATAGCAGTGGAGTCCAAACTGGAACTTAGGTGCCTGCACCCAAAACTTAGGCACCTAGGTTTAGGGTTTAGGTGCCTAGGTACATTTGTGGATCTGTGTTTTTGTGCTTAAAAGCACAGTGTAGACTTGTATTTTTAGTGTAGGGGAAATCTAATAAAAGAAACAGGAGTGATCAATACAAATCTTCAGCTGAAGGAAATAGCATGGCTGAGACCTGTTTATTAATCTGCTGTGTATCAGTATATGTCAGAACAAGACATGAAATTCCCTTTTGACAAGTGAGAGAGACCTCCTGCTTAAGGAAACAAAATACCTTTGATGTGAAGAATGCTGTGGATTAGGCTTCCTCCTCCTCCTCTATATTGTAGGTTCTCAAGAGAATTCTCTTCTCAAGGAAAATGAACAACCAGCAAAGAAATATATATATATAAAAGAAATAGCTGAAGGATATATTAAGTTTGACTATAGATCACGTTCCTCTGGGTAATTGGAAACAGTCAATTCAGTACCCTTTCAGTTTCTATTTCATGTCATAATTCCAAAGCCACATCTGTGAGCCAGAAGAGAAGTTCTTCGATTAAAATGTGAGCCTTTTCATTTATTCTTTCTGCCACTTACCTGATCTCTTTGTAGAAAATTGTATTATTCATAAGTGTTATTTTAATACTCATTTGAGATTTTAAAGAATCTACCTGGTGCTTTATTTTTTAAATTACAAATTGCTCACCAGATTCTGAGGAAAAGAAGGAAGGTAATTCAGGAGCAAAGCTAGCCATTGTGCCAGCAAGAAACTTTTTTCTTGGCACTACTCATGTTCTTCTGTTGACCTCTTTGGCTTATATTCAGTTCTGAAATTTGGTTTCAGTTGAAAGAGCAAGTCATTTGTTCATGTGTTGTTTGTTTTGCTGATCTACATATAAATTTGTGTAGCTCACTACACAGTTCTTGTTGGGGTTGCAAATTTTTGTGGGAGGACAAGATTAGAATTCAGAATGACCTTGACAAATTGGAGAATTGGTCTGCATTCAAGAAAATACAATTCAATAAAGATAAGTGCAAATTACTTCAGTTAGGAAGGAAAATCAAATGCACAACTACAAAATGGGGAATAAGTGGCTAGGCAATAGTAATGCTGAAAAGGAACTGGGGGTTATAATGGATCAAAAATTGAATATGAGTCAACATATACACAAAGACTAATACAATTCTGGGGTGTATTAACAGGAGTGTTGTATGCAAAACACAGGAGGTAATTGGTTCACTCTACTTCGCACCGATGAGGCCTCAGCTAGGCCCACGCAGGGCACCACGCTTTAAGAAAGATGTGTGCCAATTGGAGAGAGTCCACAAAGAGCAATAAAAATGATAAAAATTTTAGAAAACCTGACCTATGAGGAAAGGTTTTTAAAAAAAATTACTATGTTTAGTCTTGGAAAAAAAAGAGACTGAAGGGGAATCTGTTAACAATCTGCAAATATGTTATAAAGAGGACTGTGGTCAATTGTTCTCCATGTCCTCTGAAGGTGAGAAAAGAAGTAATGGGTTAATCTGCAGCAGGGGAGATTTAGGTTAGATATTAGGAAAATTTTTCCGACTATAAGGGTAGTTAAGCTCTGGAATAGGCTTCCCAGGGAGGTTGTGGAGTCATCATTGGAGATTTTTAAGAACAGGCTGGACAAACACCTGTCTGGGATGGTTTAGGTTTACTTGATCCTATGTCAGTGCAGGGGGCTGGACTTGATGACTTCTCAAGATCCCTTCCAGCCCTACATTACTATGATTCTGTGATAACTACACAGTAAGTGGTTGAGATAGATAAATAAATAAACAAGCAGATCTTCCTGTAACCTGGAAAGGGAGAAGAGCAGAAGACTCAATGAAGTCCACTAGGAACTTTGTCATGCAATCTAATTTACCTAGAAAACACATCAATAATACAGTGATGGGAATTGAAGAAAACTCATAGATTGACTGTAAATGTGTTATTTCAGCAATGGAAAGCTATTCACAGTTCGATTCTTTTGCTGTGCTAGTGAAGTTTACAATGCTATATTTTATCTACCCTCAGCAGGGCTGTGCTTTAGATCTCAGTGTAAAAAAGCTATAAAGAAACTATTCTTTCATGATGTTATAAAGCCATTGTTTGTCATAAATCTCTTGCTCTTTTTTTTCTTTTTAAGTTAACACGGTGAAATTATTGTGGTGATCCATTCTCCTGCAGTGCCTTTTAGAAATCAGTGACTAACTCATGCCCCATAGAACCATCCAAGGGAGGGGAATTTAGCCCTCTGGAAGCAGGGTCAGTAACTGTGCAGAAGCCGATGGGAATAAACTGCCACATGAAAGAGGTATGCAGTATTGTTGTAGCCATGTTGGTCCCAGGATATTAGAGAGACAAGGGGGGTGAGGTATTATATTTTACTGGACCAACTTCTGATGGTGAGAGTGACAAGGTTTCGAGCTTACACAGAGGGTGTCAATTGAAGGTCATAACAGTATGGCTAACCAACACTGTTAAAAAATAATGAATCACGTCCTCAAAAATCATGAGATTGTCTCAAATCATAATTTTTTTGGGGAGGTCCTCTCTATGATGTTGTAGCCTTTAGGGCTCACATTTTCAATATTTTCTCCACAGCCATAAGGATTAGAACTTTAAAAAACAAAAACAAAAAAACCCTAAAGCTGAGATTCACATGTAATCACATGAATTCAGGGGCTGGTGTCTTAAGAAGAGCACCATATATCACCAACTGGCAGTATAATTGTAAGAGTTGGCAACACAAGCAGTGTGTCCGGGAAGAGGGAGAAAGCAGGCGAGGAGTGGGGACTGCTGGGATGGAACTGGGGCACTGTACTTCATTTCCTCCTGGAAAAGTTGTTACAGAGATTCTGCAGTTTCAGGAAAGTTAACTGCTTCAGGTTGTATAACTTTTACTGGGCTGCCAGTTCCCTGCTGTAGGTCATGTTCATTGATGAGAAGCTGAGGAAAGCCCCAGGGGGCCTGAAGTCACTTGGCTGTACTGGCAGGGATCCAGAGAAGGGCCGGGCGACGGGGGTATGTGTCCTGTAATTTGCATGGAGACCCTAGCTTGCTGAGGATCACCCAATATCTATGGAGATGAGTTTGATTGACCTATGAAGTGGCATATCCTAGGAAAACCACACAGGGATCCTTGCAGGTTTTCTGTCCCCTTATAGGGGAATTTCCATAGAAACAGGTGGTCTGAACTATTGTACTTGAAATTGTTTCTAATTTTTTAAAATCCTCTATAAAAATAAATTTTTCCTCAAGAACTTCCCTGCAGCAGTTGCAACAAGCAGTCACAACAAGTCACTAACATCACCAAGTCTGATGACAAGAATAGAAATGTCAAGCTCAGGGCAATGGAGGAGATCCAGGGTGACCAGATAGCAAGTGTGAAAAATTGGGACAGGGGGTGGGAGTGGGGGGGGGGGGGGGGATAATAGGCACAGGTTTAATAGGTAATAGGGGGTATATAAGACACAGCCCCGAATATCGGGACTGTCCCTATAAAACTGGGACATCTGCTCACCCTAAGGAGATACCATGCTTACTTGACTTGATAGCTGTTGGTCTGCTGAGACCTTCCTAGCTAATTAGTGAATAATTAGAAATATATACTACTTTGCAGCCTTTTGGCTGTTTTCAAGTGGAGTCTCATCATAATATTTGATGTGTCCTCTCTTGAGGGGTATGTCATCCCTTTGTAGGGGAAGACAGTTGTTGATCTAACAGGTCATTTCCACCACTATGATCATCCTATAGGGCCAGACTGATGCTGTTACTGACATTGAATAGTTCTTTACACCATGGGTTGTCTCCCATAAAAGTCCATAGAGGTTCTAATGGAGCAAAGTACTACTTAGTGTGAATAAAATGGAATAACATTCTGGGCCATTATGTTTGCTTAGGGGACAATACAACTTTTGGACAAGATCCACAGCTGTTGTAAATTAGTGTTGCTCTATTGTCTTCACAGTAAACTGGAGCTGTGCTGGTTTACACCTGCTGGGGGTGTGGCTGTATGTCTTTAAATAACTCAGAGCTAGATGCTAATTTCTAAAGAAGAGTATTTGAAGTGAAAAAATGCAAATTAAAGATAATAGGCTGGGTTTCTGCTAGTGCAATTCCAGAATTAGGCCCAGTGTTTGTTTATACAGAAAGTAATATTCTTCTAGGGCCTGATTCTCTTTTCCAACTGGTGTAAATCAGGATTAACTCCATTGACGTAAATGGAGCTACATTGGTGGAAAAAGCATGTGTCTAAAAAGAGAATCAGGCACCTTGATCTAGAACTTGGACCTAAAAGCCAGAACTCAAACCAAGCAGTATTGTCTTCATGTTCTTTACAACGATACTGTGGGCCAAGTTGGATATTTTCAAATGTTAGTAGCTCTCTAATGATAACTTATTGATTTGACTTATACAGGTATGGCATGTCCACACTGCACACTTCTTTCAGCAGAACATAAAGACACCCCCATCCCCCCTTAGCAAGGATATAAATAGCAATGTAGATTCTGAGGCAGGGCTTAGGCAAATAAAGACATGGCTGAAGGGTCTGGATATGTACCCAAGTACATACCCTGCACTGCTCTCTACACGCCCAAGCAACACCTCCCCAGCTACACTGCTCTTTTTAGCAGCGTAGTGTCCCACTGGCTCCCTGCTGCTGGAGCCCTTCCCCACTGCAGTGAAAGACACCAGTAGTGGGGAAAGGCTCTGGTGGCAGGGAAAAGCTAAGCCTTTCCCCATTGTATCCCCAGTGCCAGAGCCTTCCCCTGAGGTGAGAAAGACGTCAGCAGCGGCCTGCTGCCGGAGCCTTTCACTGTCTGTAGTTACACACCCCAGTGTGGATGCAACCTTGCTTTTCACTTTTGTGTACACACGTACATGTACATGATACACTGCCACCAGTGGTGTGTAGTGTAGACTTAGCCACAGACTACACCAAGTGTTGGCACACATTGTTCTCATTACAAGATTAACATCTAAGTAGTATCAATGCTAGCAAAGCAAATGTATTTCATATATTTGTAGAATTTTAATAAATAAGGCAATATTTCCCCCTTTCCCCCCAGTAGTACTCTATTGATAAATTGAACCAAGTTCTTCTCTGTTTTCAAATATTTGGAATATAATCCATCACTTTGGTTCCAAGGAATATCCATGCTAATATCTTCTCAGTGGAAGTACCCTTCCTGGGTTTAAAAAAAGGGGGTGGGGAATTATAGGTATTGTCTTTCACCAAGTTTTCTTCCAAAAATCTCTTTGAAGACTAATACACATTAAGTGAAATACATAAACTGCTGTATGGATTTATTTATGAGCAAAGATTTTATCACCAATATTTACAGTATAAAAAGGCTCATCCATCAATCAAAGATGAATCTTGGCAACCATAGCCAAAAATTAAAGTTCTTCTGGACAGCAGCCCAGTGATTATAAAACATAATCTGCCAGAGGTTCAGATCATCATGATGTGGGAGCTGCTTTCTCAGCAGCCATTATTTAACAGTGGGTAAGGAGGGGCACGGCCTAAAAGTTTGATGACCACTGGTGAAGAGGGATATATGGATGTGGATGCTGGTTGACTGAAAGATGAGAGAAGGGGAAGGCGCAAGCTTCATAGACTCATAGAAGATTAGAGTTGGAAGGGAACTCAGGAGGTCGTCTAGTCCAACCCCCTGCTCAAAGCAGGACTAACCTCAGCTAAATCATCCCGGCCAGGGCTTTGTCAAGCAGCAGCTTAAAAACCTCTAAAGATGGAGATTCCACCACCTCCCTAGGTAACCCATTCCAGTGTTTCACCACCCTTCTAGTGAAAAACATTTTCCTAATATCCAACCTAGACCTCCCCCACTGCAACTTGAGACCGTTGCTCCTTGTTCTGTCATCTACTACCATGGAGAACAGCCTAGCTCCATCCTCCCTGGAACCCCCTTTCAGTTAGTTAAAGGCTGCTATCAAATCCCCCCTCATTCTTCTCTTTTGCAGACTAAACAAACCTAGTTCCCTCAGCCTCTCCCCATAAATCCATAAATCTCCCTAATCATTTTTGTTGCCCTCTGCTGGACTCTCTCCAACTTCTCCACATCCTTTTTGTAGTGGGGGGCCCAAAACTGGACACAATACTCCAAATGCGGCCCCACCAATGCCGAATAGAGGGGAATAATCACTTCCCTTGATCTGCTGGCAATGCTACTATTGCGGCCCCATATGCTATTAGCCTTCTTGGCAACCAGGGCACACTGCTGACTCATATCCAGCTTCTTATCCACTGTAACCCCCAGGTTCTTTTCTACAGAACTGCTGCCTAGCCAGTTGATCCCCAGTCTGTAGCTGTGCATGTGCATCATGGCTACCACTTTCACTATCTGTTGGGACTCCAGGATCCACCATAAGACCACTGAGCCATTGTCATCCTGATCCTGAGAGATGTCTTCAGGTCAGAGAAAGGGACTCAGGTTACATCATCACCTTCACTGACACTGGCTAAATTCTGAACACCTTGAGACTTCTGTGCCTGTTTCCCTCTCCATCCCCCCGCTTCTCTCTGTGTGTCATTTTCCTTCCCCACCTTATTTCCTCTCTCTCCTATCCCTGTTCTTTTGCCTTCTGTTTAATAAGACTGTTTTATCTAGTCAAAACTGTCTTTTTTGCAACACTGCTGTAAGCCTGTGACCAGAAAGGCAAGTAAAAGCAGTGCCCTAAAGAGCTGGATGTGGGCACAGGTTTGTCAGGTCTCAAAATGGCTGATAAGATGAAGTGCTGGTCAGTGAAATTACAAGTGAGAGTCAAGACCAGGGACAGAAAGTGCATCTTCAGTGCTTAATTAGCCCTGGCACTTCTAGGCTTGGCAGTTCATAGCCCCAGCACCTCTGAGCTTTCAATATCAGTTATGAAAGTAAAAACATTTCTTGAGCCCCAGCACTTCTTTCATTACATATTAACCACTGTGCATTTTTTTAATCTTTGCTGTTCTTTTCTCTCCCTTCTTGTGTGTGTTTGTCTTGGTTGTTCTCTAGGAAATAGAATCAGACTTTAACAACAACGACAATAACAGCTCCAACCTAGCTAAACTAATTTTTTCTCTTTTCCCCATAAAGGACAGTTATTACCATCTGTCAAGTAGTAGAGTTTTCCTTCTAAAAACTGTCTCCAGCCTAAAGAGAAAGGGAACAAGGGATGTAGTTCAAATTAAAGCCTTAATTAATTCTTTACATTGCAAATGCTGTAACCGCTTTTCCTTCTTTTTCCTGTATCCTTAATGAAAGGTATCTTTATCTTTCAGTGGATTTTTAATGGTGTGTTTGCATGGTGCTAAGCAGGCTGAGGATTCTGTATACCAAATCCCCAAACCTCATATAAAAGAGTTCAGCATTGGTCATGTTATCACCTTTGATTTTTTGGGCCCATATGTATTCCATCAATATTAATATAACAGGTTCCCGGCTGTGGATCGCAAGCAAAGGTAGACACCTGCGGCCCATACTTAAGCATCTAACTCTGTGTGGGGGTGGGATTTAAGATCCATCCCTCTTGTCAGCATTTCCTGTTGGCTAGTTTAGGTGGCTACATGCCTAGAATAGTGGTTTTTGTGGATCTAATTCTCAGGTGCCTATCACTTCCAATTCATTGTACAGAGCTTAGAGGCCTAACTCAGGGTTTGTGGCTCCCACTGTTGTTCTGGTGACTTTCTAGGCACTTAAAAGTTAGGCTTTGCAATGCCTGAATCCCTTTGTGGATCCGGGCCTTAATCTGTCAGTACTTCACTTTCACTTAGAGCTGTCAAATGATTAAAACAAGTAATCATAATTAATTGTGAGATTAAAAAAATATAATCACGATTAATCGCAGTTATAATTGCACGGTGAAACAATAATAGAATACAATTTATTTAAATATTTTGGATGTTTTCTACATTTTCAAATATATTGATTTCAATTACAACACAGAATACAAAGTGCACAGTGGTCGCTTTACATTATTATTTTTTATTACAAATATTTGCACTGTTAAAAAGATAAACAAAAATGTTTTTTTTCCCCCACCTCATACAAGTACTATAGTGAAACCACTCATTGTGAAAGTGCAACTTACAAATGTAGAATTATGTAATTAAAAATAATATAAAGTGAGCATTGTACACTTTCTATTCTGCATTGTAATTGAAATAAATATATTTTACAACATAGAAAAAAATCCAAAAATATTTATAATACATTTAAATTGGTAGTCTATTATTATTTAACAGTGTGATTAAAACTGCAATTAATTGCAATGAACATTTTAAATCAAGTTTATTTGTGTTGAATTAATCGCTTGAGTTAACTGCAGTTAATTGACAGTACTTCTTTTACATCTGTAAGATGGGAATAAATAATGCTTACTTCCCTCCCGGGGGCATTGTGAGGAATAACTGATTAATGAAAGTGTGTGAAGCACTCTTAAAGTGCTAAATTATTTTTAAAATGACGTGAAAGTGTGAGAAGGAACTGAAGGGGGTTGGTAGGTAGGATTAGTTAGGGGAGCAAGAATTTATGATCTTTCATGGCTGTTTCAGCATAAAATCAGGAGAAACTCAGATGCTTTGACTCATCAAGGAAATGAGATCCTAGGTTCATTCAGTCCTTAACTTCACAGCAAAACCCAGATGATGTAAACCCAGTGAATGTAAACCATGAGTTCAGCACAGTTCTGATGTTTTGTTCATCAAATGCATGGGTCTATTGTGAAGTATGTATTAAAGACATTTAAAAGATGCTGTGACTCATCAATGCCTATGGTAGACCACCTGAAAATGCCAAGTCAGGGCAGACTGCAAAAGGAGAGCAGATTCTCCCAGCACTGGTGAGTAACACTGAAGTTAGATTTCCCAATGAGCCACAAACAGTGCTTCTGATTCTCCACCCTGGTCATCAAGAAGCTAAAGCAAAAGTACCACAACCCGCTTTACTGAATTTCTGTCTCTGGCAGTCAGCGACATCAATATGAGTTTAGATCTTATTCAAAATACCACGCTGCCAGCCAATCCTTTACTAGCTAAAATGAAAGGTTTATTATAAAAGGAAAGAAACAAACAAGAAATGTTAAAGTATTAAAGCCATCAGATACATACAGATGATTTGAAAGTCCATATATATCAGGTTTTCATTAGAATTGTGGAGTTTGCAGGCTTGTATAGTCCCTCTGGTGTACATCCAGTACCTGGATGAGTCTCAGTCCTTCGTTTCACAGCTTCAGCTGTAAATGAGTTGATCCAGAGGTAGGTGAAGGCTGAAGACTAACTGAAGACTAGAAACTGAAGACAACTTGGATGTGGTGCAGCTGCCTTTTATGTCCCTTTGCCATGCTGCTTGTGGAAATTTACAGAAATAAGATGAAGTCCATGGTCACATGAGTAAGTCCTGGTGACTCTTCAGATGTAACCCCTTGGGCTCTTTCCCTGGGCTTATTGTACCTTTGAGTTCCCTTAATGGGCCATCAAGAAGGCTAGTGCTGCAGCCATCATGACTAGGGTGTTGTCCAGAAACACAGCACAAGTTGAAATACATACATCAAACATCCATAACTTCCAATACAAATATGACACATACACATAAACAATATCATCATACTTAGCAAATTATAATCTTTCTCATGGTACCTGACACGGTCTATCTTGTATGAATTATTGCAGTTTTGAAATATTGATATTAAATCACATTATAAATGGTCCCCCTAATCCAGCCAGTGTCACAGATGCTGCCAAAATCTCCATAACACTGCCTCTTGACAGGCGTCCGTATCTCATTGTACGTGGTTCCTCACCACACTGTCTTACTGAATTTAACTCAACTCTCGTATGCCTTTACATGTAATTACTTTCATTAAATTTCATCAGTGCCACTGAAGGAGATAATTCAACTGAAGGAACAATATATTTTTTCATTAACATATAAATTTTCCATCTTGTAAGAAAGGGCGTTTTACTATTGTAAATGCAATCTGGAGTTTAAGCATAGTTTTAGTTTTTAAAGAGTTTGCAGATAATCAAAAAACTCTGCCTCTTTCATTTTCAGAACAGTCTACTTCAGAGGAATAATTAGCCTATATGATTATTTTTCCTTCTTATTAAAGCTGTGAATAGCAGCAATTTATGTTCCACACTCAACCCTTAATTTATATTATGAATCCGCATTGACATTCTTAGTAAAGGTAAAGGTTGGAGAAAATATTAATAACGAAATAAAGTTTGGGGAAACTTCTAAGAAATGAGTAATTTCTTCAAATTTCCAAAGCTCTTAAATCATTTAAAGCATTGATTAATTTTCACTTCACCTTTGTTGGGTGTGTAAGTATTATTAGCCACATTTTACAGCCGGATCAATTGTGGCATAGAGAAGTTAAGTTAAATATTCACGGTCATATGACAAACCAGTAGAAAAGCTGAAGTTCTGACATGCTGACCTCTGCTCTAACCACTAGACATACTTCTTTAATCAAACATTCATACTTAAACAGTTATGAGCAATGCATTTTTATGAATGTGTTTGACAAACTGCGCCATTAGTTAACTGTGGAAGATAGAAAGCAACATTTTCTGATATGTATGTCTAAAGATGGGGCTTTGGAAAGGTACAAATGTTCCTACTTCTTGAAGCATGTTTTGCGTATATAGTATAATGAGATTAATTGATAGTTTTTGCTCAGTTTGGGCCTGATCCAAAGCTGGTTGAAGTGAAAGATGACTTCAGTGAGATTTGGATATGGCGTCTAATGCATAGGCACAGTGGTACTTCTTAAATTCCTTTTCAAAATTCTTTTGTAGGGCTGGAAGGGACAGCAAGAGGTCATCTAGTCCAGCTCCCCACACTGAAGCAGGATTAAGGATGCCTATACCATTCTTGATAGGTGTTTATCTAACTTGTTCTTAAACCTACAAGGGCAGGGATTCAACAACATCCCAAGGTAATGTGTTCCTGTGCTTAACTATCCTTACAGTCAGAAAGTTTTTCCTAATATTCAATCTAAATCTCCCCTGTTGCAAACTAAGTGGGTTACTTCTTGTCCTACCCTCTGTGGACATGGAGAATGCCCTCTTTATAACAATCTTTAACATATTTGAAGACTGTTACCAAGTCCCCCTCAGCCTTCTCTTCCATAGCCTAAATATGCCCAGTTCTTTCAACCTTTCCTCACAGGACATGTTTTCTAAACCTCTCATCATTTTTGTTGTTCTCCTCTGGGCTCTCTCCAGTTTGTTACATCTTTCTTAGTGGGGTGCCCAAAACTGGACACACTACTCCGGCTGAGGCTTCATCAGTGCTGAGTAGAGCAAAACAGTTACCTCCTGCATCTTACATATGATGGTCCTGTTAATACATCCTAGAATATTTACTTTTTTTGCAAGAAACTCATTCAGTTTGTGATCCCCTATAGCTCCAGATCCCTTCCAACCGTCCTACTTTATTTCCCACTTTGTACTAGTGCATTTGACGTTTCCTTCCTAAGCATAGTACTTTGCACTTATCTTTACTGAATTTCATCTTGTTGACATCAAACCAATTCTCCAATTTATCAAGACCATTTTGAATTCTAATCCTGTGCCCCTAAGTGCATGCAACCCCTCCCAGCTTGGTCACCTGCAAATGTTATGTGTATACTCTCCACTCTATCATACAAGTTGTTAATGAAAATACTGAATAGTACTACACCCAGGACAAAGCCCTATGGGACCCTACTAGATATAGGCTTGAAGTTTGATAGTGAACCATTGATAACTACTCTTTGAGAAGGGTCTTCAACTTGATTGGGGCCAATGAAAGGAAGGAAGAAGAGATGTTGTACAACCAGGCATTTCCAGTGGGGCACTCTGAGATGGATGCTCCGAGAGTTTTTTTAAATTAAAAATGGCAGAGCCTGGGGATTTCTTTTGTCCGTGTGATGATGGAGCTACATGTACTGCATCTAATCCCTAAATGGGATTGCACATTACAGCCACGTCCCTTAGGATGTGCAGAGTCTCAAGTACGGACGGCTAGAAAAAGCCCCAAATGTGCAAATAAATAATTTCTGGGTTCAGACATCCTGTCTAACGATTCTAGCCTATGCTTCCTAGAACACAAACTGTCACTGAAGATATACTGACAGGTATGATGTAGGTGGACGAAGCATTCATTAAAAGCAATTTAGATATATAGATTGAAGAGGGAAGATTGTAATAGTGGTAAGCGCTTCGTTCCAAAATAAACGCCTACAGAAGATCTTCAGAGTCCGCTGGAAAGAGCTTTTTTGCAACATCAGAAACTATAAGTAGAGCAAATGTGCCTAAAGCATCAAATATGGTAAGAAGAAGATGATGGATGTATTTAGGTCATGCTTTATGCAGGCCCAGATTAAAGAATTTTGGGGCCCTGTACACTATGGAAATTGCAGGTCTCCCACCTTCCTTAAAGTAGAGCTCTGCTCTGGTTGTTGCTGCAAGCTCTGCACAGGATACTGATCTCCTGCACAGGGGCTGCTCAGCAAAGCACCCTTATCCCATACACACCAACCCCACCTCACACAGAGCCCAGAATGCCTCTCCTACCTCACCCCACATGCACCTCACTCCAACAGCCCCCAACCAGCCACCACTATCCTGATACCCCCACATATCCCAGCAACCCTGACATACATCCTACCCCATACAGCCCCCAACAACCCAGCCCCACTGGCCACAGCCCCAACATCCAGCTCCCAACCCCACTGCCCCCAATATTATTCATTCCTCCACTTGCCCTAACCCTTCACTGCCCCCCAGCACTCCTCACTCATCTCATAGCCCACCAACAACTCATACCTACCTCCTCACCCACAACCCCCAGGACCTTCCTGGGCCCTCAGTGCTCTGCTCTGGTCCTGGGCTAGAGAAGCTCCTTCCAATCCCGGCTACCCAGCTCTGCCCTGCACTCACATGGCCCTTTGCCACTTATGTTTGGCCTGGCCACCCCATTGTCATGATGGAGGGGGGCAGGCCCAAATTTGAGTGAGTGGCATTGCGATCTGGCGCATGAGGTCACAGCACTGCTCGGCTTTTATATTATTATTTTTTCAGTGGCCGGGGGCCCTCTGGAGATGGGGACTTGTGCAAGCACATTGATTAATCCAGGCCTGCAAGGAGAAAAAGAGGGTGACCTAGAGAAACTTAACATAGAACACTAAAGAAAGCAGCCAAATTCATCAACATGACACCCAGAAGCCTGAACAGATCAACACAAGACCAAAATACATGGCAGAAAATGGTGGACGCCCTATGCACCTAAGGGTGAAGGAGGATAAAGAAAGAAGGAAGAAGCTCTTTAGGGCAGGGACCTTGTCTTACTCTGTTTTAGTGCAGCACCTGTTACAATGGACCCCTGATTCTAATTGGGGATGATACATTCCCCAGAGTGTAACCTGAACTGCTGTGTCCCCTTAGCTCTCCAGCCTGGGATGGCTTTTACATGGCTTTGCTAGAGAACAGCAAACATCTCCAGTCTCTGCTCACTCACAGCCACCAGCGTGTAAAGTCATTCCCAGCTGAGTACATGAATGCTATGTCAGCCATCCATGAGTCACATACAGGTGACACCCACATAAGTTCAAAAGCAAAAAGCTTTCTTTCACCAAAAGGCTTTCAATAGTCTGTACTGGCTGGAAAAACCTCCAGGCCAGGACCATCCAGTTCAGTGATATCTTTCAAGTGATCTTGCTGCCATGAGTAGAGTTGGGGGAGGAGAGTTATCTAGAGGCATTTTCCCCCCCTTCTTGTACTCTGACCCTTTGTACTGGAAAAATCTTTGTTTGAGATCATAGGGTCAGGCAGTTCCATGGCATACGTGAGCTGCCATCTGTCCTTCAGGTGAATTATAAATTTCTTGTTTACAACTTCCCTGCTGCACATATCTTAACAGGACAATGATATTCAGCAGATTATGAGTTTTCAAATGATACCTCACAAGGCATACTTTGTACACAAATATATCATAGTCATATAACGGGTGCACATGGGGTACAGGGTTTTACAGGGGATTTTGGGTGCTGCCACAATATAAATATTATGTAATTGTACTAATAATAATTTGAAGGCTTTGCTGGGCGGCCCCTGTGTGCCATCATACAATTTTAGGACAAGTTAAGTATTGCTCAGGTTTAACTAACAGCAAATGGTTAAGTACATGAGAAAATCTATAATATATTATCCCCAACGGATGCCTTCAATACAAAGGGCCTGATTCCCTACTCCACTGTCTTCCAGGAGAAAATGGGTTAAGAGTCTCAAAAGAGTAAAGATCATAATCAAAGGAATTCTAAAAGCAGAGTAGTTGAAACAGATTTGGCTACTCTCAGAATGAGAATGCATCTATTCTAACCTACAATTTATTAATTAATGTAGAATATAATAAGACAGAATTTAGTTTTGATAAAATAATAGTTTAAGATCAGGAAGATATACCCTATGACTATAACTTGAATGATAATAAGAACAGATAATAAGAGTTAGAAATTGCAGTCAAAACATTGCTAAGAAGGTGAATAGGACACTTTTAATAAAGGAAAGAAATCCATGGAAAATTAAGGTGAGCATTGAGAAAGAAATAGCAATGTAATAATAGTCTTACGTTTATTTAGTGACTTTCATCTCAGAGCAGCCCATAGCATTTTACAGAATGATAGACAAACTAAATAGATAGATCACTTTACCCACCACTGAACTGCTGCTGCCTGATGTAAACAACCATTTAACAATTCACACAAACACTACAGAACCATCTGGGACTTGAAGAGTAAAAAAATTTCATATCCATTTGGAACAGCAGGCAGACAAGATGCATGTATCTGAGTGAGAATTTGGCCAAGACATTGGATTTAAGAACCTACTCTTTGAAAAATAGAATATAAGTGTTGCTCTTTCTTTCTTATACACCATATACTTTTTGCTGGTATTACTTGAATTTGATATAAGGGGGAAAACTAGAAAAAAATAAAGTTCCATGAGAGGACACAGCATATGTCTCTCCTCCTATAGGCTGCATCAGACCTAAACCCCATCTCTTCCCTCTTTCATCTGTGTTCCTCATCTTTATATTCCTGCCACCCTATCTCTCTCTCTCTCTCTCCCCCACTTTATTATTTTTCATAGAGTCATGCATTTTAAGGCCAGAAGGGAGCATTGTGATAATCATTCTAGTCTGACCCCCATCCCCTCCTCTCCTCATATAACACAGGCCATAGAACTTCCCTGAATTAATTCCTACTTCAAATCCAATACCAATGTTTAAACTGGGGCCTATTGTAGTAATAATAGGGTTTTTCAGGACCTGAGTCAAATGTTGTATTTATGTTTAATTAAAGTCCCTATAATTAAGATTGTTTTTAAGCTCATTGCCATTTGATGAGGGGAAACAAATTTGGTGTGATTTTATGGCTTTTAATCAAGAGCATAACTACTTATAAAAGTAGCTAATTTATTATACTTCCTTAAAGTACTAAACAATATGAAAATTAGATTGAGGTTACAATGTAAATCAAGTTAGTCAAATAAAGAAGTTAATAATAATACAAATTAAAATTGTCTAACTAAAGGAAAACAATTTGAGACCAGCAGTTGGGCAAATCAGATTGAAAACAATCAACAATCAGATTGAGAATAATCAAATCACATAGTTAACATAACATCAATGATTAAATGGCTAACCATGTCTTTCTATCTCTATGCAGTTTATTTAGCAGGTTATATTTTCCCCTGTGGTAACAATGGCTTAAGGTTGGAATCTTTATATAATCAAGGTGACCTCTAGTAACCTGTGATAAGCTTTGCTTTGAACCTAGGTTAATCGATGCCTAGTGGTAACTTGCACTATAGGCTTATACGCACACATTATTACTGCCACTACCCCTGCCTAAAAAGGCGAGGACATGTCTTTCATGCCAGGTGTCACTGCGCAAATATCCTGTTAAGGAAACAAGAAGAGGAAGAAGTTACTTAGAAAAAGAAAGGGGATCTGCTCTTCAACTTGGCTGGTCTGTGGAGCCTCAGAGTCAATCAGGAGCTGCAGGTTGGAGAACCAGGAGATAATCTTCTCACTCAGGTACAATCATGCTAGCCGGCATCATCCTCTGGTCAACTGGCTGGTCTATGATATCTTTGTCTCTCCTTTCCTTGTGGGGGGTAAATGGGAGTATCAGCCATGTGATTGCCATTGTGGAGATCTCAGGAGGAGCACACTTCTTCCTCATTTGTCTGGTCTTTGAAGGTTGAAATTCAGATTGGTATCAGACCACAGGACCTCCTCAACAATCTTCTCATTGAACCAGGGGATCACTAGTTTCCAATCTCAATTGCATTGTCCAGTTCTGGTCAAGGGAGGTGAGTCTGACCTTTGGTACTCTAGGGCACCCTTTCCTAAGGTACTGATTCTTTGTGACATCCACAGATTTATGTGTTTTTCTTAAGCAAGCAATAATATGGGAATAACAGGAGATGGTGACGCCACCAAAATGATCTTGACTCCCTTTATCTAGGTCAACAGTTTGGACTCCTAAATGGCTTCCTGACCATTAGGGCCTGTCCACTTTCCTGGTCATAACTTATGACCCATTGTCCTTTGACACAGAAAAGTTATTTCTTACTCATTCACATTTCTTATGCATACTCTTTAAGGACTACGAGACCTCATGACCATAGTAAGACATTATAAAATTATTACTCTGTCTGGGAAACTGGGGAACAGTATGATAAATTATTTCACTCTATCAAAGCTCAAAGTCAAGCTGCTTCAAAAGCTACTTGTTATATCCCATTAAAATAACCTCATTAAAATATGGCAAATTAAATTTTATACTTAATGTGAACATTACTATAAGCCAGACACCTACAATATATAACCTGCTGATTTTAAAAATATCTAACCTTAGTAGCTGCTGTTTGACAGCCTCCTTAGTTACTGATGGAATGGAAAGTATTTCTTCATGGTCATCAGATATGAGTACATCATCTGTCTTTTTCCCAAATACAGAATAGAAATATTTATTGAAAACGTCTGCAATTTCTGCATTATTATTGACAATTCTACCATTTCCATCTAGTGATGGACTAATACTATTGTTAGGTTTTTTTTTTTCTCCTGATATATTTTTTAAAAATCTTCTTTTTGTCCTTAACACTGGCCATAGAGGGTGCCTTGAGTCCTTTTGCTTCCCTTATCAATTTTCTACAATTTCTAATTTCTAATGTACATTGATTGCGCTCAACTTCACTTTTTTCCATTTCAGACATATTATTTTTATTTTTTATTGCCGCTTTTATTTCCCCTCTAAACCAAGCTGTTTTAACCAGCATAAACATCTTTCTGAATTGAGGGATTGTGGATTTTTGGACATCCACTAAAATGTTCTTAGAGTTCCCAATTATTATTCACAATATTTGGTTTAAATTGTTTCTCCCAGTTGATATGGCTCATAATTGGTTTTGTCCTCATGAAACTTAAAAATATTAAGCATATTTACTCCTGGGGTGGGCTCTGAGATACTACAATGAATTCTTTCCAAGGTTTCTAATTAGTGGCTCTTGCCTACATGCTCTGGGTCTAACTGATCATCATCTTTGGGGTTAGGAAGCATTTTCCCTCCAGTCAGATTGGGAGAGACCCTGGCGGTTTTTCGCCTTTCTCTGCAGTGTGAGGCATTCATCACTTGCTGGTTTGAATTAGAGTAAATGATGGATTCACTGTAACTTGAAGTCTTTAAATCAAGTCTTGAGGACTTCTGTAACTCAGGCAGAGGTTATGGGCCTATTACAGGATTGGGTGGGGTTCTGTGGCATGCAATGTGCAGGAGGTCAGACTAGAGGATCATGATGATTCCTTCTAGACTTAAAGCCTATGAGTCTATGGGAACCAAAAGACGGAGCCAGAGTTGTGGTCAGGAGACAAGCCAGTGGTCGGAGCCAGGAATCAGGAGCCAGAAGAGAATCAAAAAGTAGAACTGGAACTGTGAGCAAGAGACAAATGAATGGTTGGAGCCAGGAGTTCAGAGGAAGGTCGGGATTAGGGCTGGAGTGGGAGCAGGCATGGGTTGGAACAAGAGCCAGTACAGGAAGCTGGTCTGGCTCAGCTGCAGGTGTGGAATGCCTCGAGCAGCCGCTGTGCTGCTGTTGCTACAAGGCTTAAATGGTGAGCTGTTGTCCCTTCTATCCAATCAGGGAGCACAGTCACTTAGTGTGAGTTTATTGGGCCCAGCTGAACTCATTGGGTTGCTAGGTAACCATGTCTAGAGTAAGCTGAGTTCCTGACACAAAGCATGCATCGCATGCCCGACCGGTTGTGCATTGTCTAACTGGCGGCCCATGGAAGATTCCATCTGGCCCCCAGGGAGGATGCCATTGTATAGAACAAACCTCCATGCATTCACCATACCTGCAAGGTCAGGCTGCATGGAGGACACCATTTTGGACAGCCTCAGGCATGCAAGGGAATTGTTGCATGCCTTATTAAAACTGTCATAGCCATTGCTGGCCTCCAAATCTCTTTCCCCCACTTTCAGATTCTCTTACCCCCTGCCTTTTGGCCTTCCTATTTTTCTCCATTTGCCCCTTTCTTTTGATCCACCCTAATGGCCTCCTTCAATCTTTTCTCTTCCTCCTTGGTCCCCTTTATCTCTTATCATCCTTCTTAGAGCCACCCTCCACCTCCACCACAAACTCTCTCATTCACACTCTCTTCATCCACATCCCTTTCTCTTTGTTTCTACCTCCATTTTCTCCTCTATTTGGGCCACCACCTCATTCCTTGTTCTCCTCCTGGATCCCCCTTATCCACTTTCTGTCCCCCTTTAACAAAAACAATAGTGTAGGGAAGAAAATGTTTTGAAACTGATATGCAGCCAGGCTGATTGGCCCCTCTCTATTTGCACTGCCCCTTAGTGCCTCAACATTCTGTTATTCGTGTGCATGATCCTGTTTTTTCCCTTCTTCACGAACAACCTTCTGGCCTTCTCTCACCACTCTTCCTCTGTTGGGAAGTGAGAGTGGAAGTGGATGGGTCCGTAACTCATCTCAGAACACATAATTTTATTTCCTCTAGGTCTTATATGCATTTTAAGCCCTGGAGGGCCCAGCATTATGCAGTGGAGGAATTAGGGCTCTCTGTCTTTTAGAACCGTCACAGCTTTAGTTAAGATCCAGGTGTTGGTTGCCATGGTAACAGCATCCATAACACAGAAGGCAACAGCACAGGTCAGTTTTGAATTAAATATGCAGATACATTTTAATGCCAGGGATGGAAGATTCAGTCTGGAATTCAACCTGAACAAAATTAGCTAAAAGGAGGAAAGGCTGGCAAGAGGGAAGCAGAGCAAGATGCTGAATCTCTATTCTCTTATTCTATTCTAATTAGGTTCTTATTACCACACTCATCACCATAGTATCTGGGCACTTTCCAGCAGTGCATTAAGTGACGTGGCTAACATCTTTTGTGTGTGGCTTGTTTTCTCATTCATCCTCTCCCAGGGGGATAATTGTGTGCGCAGCCGCATTTGGTTTTGGTACTTTTTAAAAAAATGTACATGCTACTATGTCTTTGTTGGAGAAGGCAGGTCAAAGAAGTGTGCCTTCACTTAGAGTGAAAAGTGGTGAGATTTGTGATGGTCCTTAGTTCTCCTGGCATTTGCTCCACAGTCTCAGACCAGGCCCCCAAGAAAGCTCTGTCTCCCACACAGCTGAGCTTTATGTTAAAAAAACTAATTAGTGTCTGAAGAGTAGTTTTTGCATCAAAGTGTTGCTCTTTTAAGACTTCTGACAGCATGTTCCACACCTCATCCCTCTCAGATTTTGGAAGGTACTTTAGAGTCTTAAATCTTGGGTCTAGTGCTGTAGCTATCTTTAAAACCCTCACAGTGGTACCTTCTTTGTATTTTGTCAAATCTGCAGTGAAAAGTGCTCTTAAATTGAAAAACACATGCTGGGTCATCATTCGAGACTGCCATAATATGAAATACATGGCAGAATGAAGGTAAAACCACAGAGCAGGGGACATACAATTCTCCCCCAAGGAGTTCAGTCACAAATTTAATTAACGTGTTATTTTTTTAACAAGTGTCATCAGCATGGAATGGTGGCCAAAACATGAAGGGACATAAGAATGTTCAATATATCTGGCACATAAATACTGTGCAATGCCAGCTACAAAAAGTACCATGCAAATGCCTGTTCTCACTTTCAGGTGACGTCATAAATAAGAAGTGGGCAGCATTATCTCCCGTAAATGTAAACACATTTGTTTGTCTTAGCAATTGGCTGAACAAAAAGTAGGAGTGAGTCGACTGGTCAGCTCTAAAGTTTTGTTTTGAGTGCAGTTATGTAACAAAAAATATCTATATTTGTAAATTGCAATGAAGTCAATAGGTTTTGTGACAATGTATCAGTTTTGCCAAAATTTTCCCAGAAAATTTTTGAAACAGTTAATTTCAATCTTAGCATTTCAGCTATTATATTAATTATATTATATTACTAAAGTCAAACTGAAATGTTTCAAAAAGGTCAAAACAAAATATTTTTGACTACTTTGTTTGGCAAAAAATTCAGGGATTTTGACTGTTCACCTCAGTTTGGGATTAAACTAGATTTAGAAATCTTGAAATTTCCAGCAGGATGGAAATTCTGAATGTCAATCAGCTCCGTTTATGATGTTCATATCCCGTCATATACAGCGTGCTCCTTACACTCTAGCTTGTGAATTTTCCTACAAGCCTGTGCTGGGGAGTAAGAGAATAAGGGTATTTCTAAACTAGTGACTGTACATGTGTCCATGCACTTGGTTGTGCCATAACCAAGTGGCAGGTGGTAACACAACCCCTCACTGGTCTGGATTACACCCCGAAATGTGACACGTCTGTCACATATACCCATTCTATGCTAAACTGGAGTGTGTGCTGTCAAGGGCTCCGGTATAGAGTATGACGTGTCTCATAATCCCTTCCTCAACCCCTGCTGGCCTCATTGTCTGATGGGATGCTGATGAGGGCCAGAGGGAAGAGGCAGAAGGGACTGTGGAGGATGCTCCAGAAGGCCTGGAGGATGAGGAGCATGTGATTCTGCACCAGTACACAGAGGAGCCAGTTGAGGAAGTGGAGGAGGATCCCGTGCCTTGGCAAGAACCAGAACCGGAGGCTGGCAAATTAAAATGTATCCCCCCCCTCCCTCGCCAATAGCCCCTCTTGCATAGAGCTACATGCCTAAGGCCCTACTTGAATTGTGGGATGATGGTCAAACAACTGTGGCTGAGTTGCAGACAAGACATGGAAAGTCATGGTAATCTGGAAAAGCCAGAGTAGATTTATTTGTTTAAGAAAATTATGCCAGAAAAATACAAACTCTCAAGAATTATGTTGTGCATGCTAATTTTTTTGAAAACCAGACATTTTGCTGCAACTATATAACAGTCATTGTAAAAAAAAACAAAAAAAAAACTGGCCCAATATAAAATTCAGAAGTGGGAAAGTTTTAACACAATTGCTGTAGAAATTGAGTCCAGTCACTTTAGCCTTTTACATTTTACATTGCATTGAACGTTGGTGCAGGACACCCCACAACAGTCGTCTTCTGCATGCCCTTTCTTTGCTTTGCGAAGACTCGTCCATTTCGAGATACTGCACGGTCGGCACCCCTGGAATTAGACAGGATTGATAGTGATCGCTTTGCTGTCTCTGCTAACTCTAGGAACCACTGCAGAACTGCAGATGAATCCCAAAACTCTTCAAGATCATTTAGTTCACATTCACTTGCAAAAAAAATGTATGGGGGCCAGCTTCACAGCCAAACACAGGGATTGCCTCCAGAGGGAGCCCCTGCTCTGATTACATATTCATTTGTTTCACATCAGATACCCCAAGGTGCTCTCATAAATGACAGTCTGGGTTGCATGAACCTTGGTCCTTGTCAAGCTGCTCTGGCGACACTGTCCTCAGGGTTGCAGTAGTTTTCCTCCCATTTGGCTGCCATTTTCTTGCACTCTCCTTCCAAAAACACATTCTGCTCCGCATCTTTGCTGTGCTTTTCTTTTGCTTTGGAGTCTGCTCAGTGTGTCGAATCCATTACAGTGTTGCATGATTGATGGATGGAAACAGAACACATCTCAAAAGATTTAATGGTTTTCATCAATGGTTTGGCATTCTGAGTAATGAACTCTAGGTCAAGTGGCAAGATCCTGGTCATTTAAAAGTGAGATCAGTCTGTCCTTTACTAGAGTGTCAGGTTGTGATGCACTGGACCTCAAGGTAGCATCTTGTAATCCACATATACATCATTTGTGTATGGTTGTGACATTTAATACAAAGCAGGCCATGTAAGATACCATATGAAAGGTCATGATCTGCTGAAACTCATTGTTCTGTCAAAATGTGTATATCATTAGTGTGTATGAAGTTATTCGATTTTGCTACATGGCTGTTATTGAACTATGTTGTGAGTTTGGGAGATGCCCCACTGCTAGCTATCCAGTGACAACAAAGGTGGTGACCTGCACCCAAACAGGTCTTAAGCACCATCAGGAGCCATTGACCAGCAGGGGAATTGGAAACAAGAGATTTACAGTTCTGTAAGAGACAGTTTGTCGCACAATATGGAGCAGGAGCAGAACCAAATCATCATGCCATCGCTCCATGTCTTACATCCAGCGTTGCAGGGAAAACAGTGAGGGGGGCATGATTAGGAACAGCCATTGGCAAATGTGTGAAGGCAGATGACAATACCAACAGCACACAGCAAAGCAAATATCCCTGGAGTGTCTCCCTGTGATGCACAGAACCCTGGGGTATGCCCCCTAAAAGGTACTCTAACTGCACGTAACAGCAGTGACAGTGTGGATGTGGGTATATGCATGTAGACAACCTTATACTCATGTCTAGCACTGCATAATGTGGACTCTCTGTGCAGATATGGGGAGTACGCACGAGAATGTACATGGTCCAGTAACCGAATATGGGTGCCAGTGTTGATATAACCCAAGATTCCTTACAAATGGGCTAATTTGGATCCACCACACAACTGTAAATGGATACTGTGTCTGGGAATTATGCCAGGGGTGCTGCAGTACAAGCACTGCCCCTTGCTCAGGGCCGCATGTAAGTTAAAATATAAGCCCAGTTCCATGAATGAAAGAGATCTTGCTGATGTCTTTAGTCATCAGTAGGAACAAGGATCTCTTCTCTTATGGCATCTCTTTCTCTGCCACATATATAAACCATCCAAGTAGAATATAATAATTTATGTTTCATCTGATGCTAAAACTTTATAACAAGATTTTCTATATTTTCCAAAGTTGTCTTGATTAAATTGCTATTATGTTTTCATACTGACAATTTCACTTGTTCAAAAACACAGGACTGGCATAAATTGTAATGTCTCCAGAGGGTGAGTGGTGATGAAAAATTAGCTCAGTATTTATGGAAGTATAAAAGGAATTAAGTTTGTTTAATCAGGAGTGTTTAATTTAATGTATCTAATTAGAAAGTGGAAAATGTTAACATTTTTGCTTAAAATTGAAATAAATACGACAAAATGTAAATCAGAATGATATATGCCTCAACAATATATTATTGTTCTAACCCACAATGCAAACTGAGGGCTCAAAGCAAAATCCTTTAAATTCAATGGAAAGATTCCTATTGACTTTGACGGGTTTTGGATCAGGCCTTGAGTGCCTAGACAGGGATTGTGGTCAAAGTCTCTGGAGCCAGGTTGCCATCAAAAGAAACCTTTCATTCAGCATCAGGAATGAAAACGGGTGATCAAAAAGGCATTCTGGCCTGCCCATCTCAAATTCTCTCCCACTCATTCATATTCATCCCTCCCTAGGCCCCAATCCAGCAAAGTGCTTACGCACACACTTGCGTCTCCTTGTTTGTTGAAATCAACACATTCTGAAATTCTTAGCTGGATCAGGGCCCTTACCACCACGCAGTCACTACGGACGATACCAGGTTTACTATGGCCCCAATGGTGTTGTTGCGCTGAGCCCAAGTATCTGGGGCCCAAGAAGCCGGGGCTCCACTTCACCTGCACTAGCTGTAGGAGTGGTGGTGGCTGCAGCGATTGCTGTGGCCAGGAATCAGCCGGGGGGCAGCAGGAGCAGCAGCGTGATGCCCTGCTCACCTGTCCAGATCGCAGCAACTGGGCCAGGGCTCTCATTCCTTGCAGGTAGCTGCCCATGAGTATGGAGCCCAGCATGCGGGGGCAGCGGGCCAACTGGGGCTGAACACTGAGCCGCCCCCTACAGGCGGGCCATGCCCCAGGGGCCGGGTGTGGCACAGGGACAGCTGCCAAACTTCTCCTGGTGCCAGGAGCCGAACGCCGCCAGTGCCCAGCATGCAGCCTAGGGAGCAGCCAGAGCGGAGGACCTGCCCCAGCCCGCCGGACCCGGGGTCCCTGCAGGTGGCAGGTGCTGGGGAAAGATTACATAATTCCAGGGCAGGGCACTCCGCTTGCAGCCACTGGCTGGGTCTGCTGTCCTGGGACCGCCGTGATTGGTACCATTCAGCACACTGTCCCCAGGATGGTTGGCCCTGGCGGAGAACTCCTGAGCCTGTTGGTCCTGCTGTGGCTCCCGCTGTTTGTGCCCGCCACCTCCAAAGTGCCTGTCTGCCAGAAGACCATGGTGCCCATGTGCAGGGGCATCAGTTACAGCCTGCCCCGCACCATGCCCCCATTGCCCTCAGCTGGCCCCTCGCTCCAAGGAATGACCCTCTTATCCCCAACCCATGCCCCATTGCTCCCATAGGGGCCACAATTATGTTTGGCGCTGGGCCCACAAAAGCTTAATCCAGCCCTGACTACAAATGTCATTCTTTATTGTGCACTTTGCGACATAACCCGAAATGGAAGCTACTTAGCACCGATCACTAAGGTATATCAGATGTTCACTAGATTATTTCTTGGGCATCACTTGTGTCGGTTTGGGAAAGTTTTTCTCCCTTAAATTTGTCAAAAATGTTACAGTTTTGATGCTGCCTAAATATATTTCCTACATTTTGTTGATATTATGCATTTTGAAGGCTAAAGTCATAAAATGTCAAAAGAAAAGAAATCTTTATTTACATTGTTTTAGAGTCACAAAAAAGGACAGAGTAAGAAATACGGTGTATATCGTAAACATAGAGCCATGTTTGGTGCACAGAAATTGAAATATGAAGATCTAGTTACAGTGTTTTTATAAAAAAGATAATGAATAATAATATAAACTTTCTTGCTTACTGTAGAATTACTTTGCTTTATACTGATTTTCGTTCAGATGGTACCAATAATTCAGAGTTATTCCTGCTGTTTTTATTATCTAATGAAGCTGACTTCTTTTCTCTGAACTTCATAGCTAAAGTTGTGTGTTTGATTTGTATTCTGTGACATCTAGCAAGTGGCCTTCAGTGAGCATCTCTGTAAACTGCACACCATCCACTACCTACGCTACCACCATCCTGTGTATATAGTGTGTTTCTAGTGGCAAAAAATCTTTCTGCAAAATTGTATGCAGGAGTTCCTTACTTCACAAATAAATTTCCTATCCTCTTTCTAATTGCTAGACCACAAGACTGAACTGGGCAAATGTGATTTATGACTCCATACATTGTTGAGCTAAATACAAAGATATTTATCTACAAGTAGGTGAGAGAGATAATCTACATCTGGCTTCTGCTGGCTTCTTCCTCCTGCAAGAAACAGGTCAACAAGAATATGCATGAGGAAATGATGTTGCTCCAGGAGGCTTTCCAAGAGAAGTTGAATGTTTTCCAGGAAAGAATGAAAATTTACCAGGGAAAGATGAAGGTTTTCTGGGGATAATCTACAGTGTTCCAGGAAAAGATCAAAGCCTTTTGTGAGAAGAAGAAGAGTTTCTGGGGGAAAATCCAACTTCTCCAGGAAAATATCAAAGCCTTCTGGGAACACAAAGCTTTCTGGGAGGAGCAAAGAGCTTTTAAGAAAGATGAAGGTGCCTTCCAGGAGATAGAAAATGCCTTTAGGAAAAGGAAGATGCCTTCCTGCTAGGAAAAAAATGTTTTCTGCGAGAAGCAAATGTTCTTCCAAGATGAAGATGGTACATGATGGAAAGAGTTTGGGGTTGTCAGAGAGAAGGAAAAGGCTATGGGGAACAAGGTGAGGCTATCTGGGAGGAAGAGGAAGCTCTTTAGGAAGAGGCATAATCTTCCTGGAAAAAGAAATCTGTTTTACACAAGGACAGAAATTACATTTAGCTGCATTGATTGATTGTTGAGGTCATGTTCATATAGAGGAAGGGTGTAGCACAAGGCATGGTATAAATGAGTTTTGTGGAATTGAGGCCAAAAGATTTGGAGATTGCTATGTGTTTTACTCCTTGGTCTAGGAAAATTAATAAAGTCCTTATGGAGATTCAGAAAAAATAAAACCATTTCATGTGTATTATTTTTAGATTTTTTTTAATTGCATGTATTTAACTTTTTGATTGTTTTTCTCGGTTTTCTTGTATGTCGGTAAATATCATGAGGCTGTTATGTGAGAGCCCAATTTATCAACCTTTCACCTCCAACCAAGACAGATGGGATTTAATAAATCCTGGCTATCAGAATAATGGTGCTTTAACAAGAGAATTTTAATTGAAATTCTAAAAATTAGTGTCAGTAAATTGGTTAAGGACTTGATAAGAAAAGCTTTCTTTGCAATTCCACCCCCACCTGTTATTCAGCTTGAGGTGTTATCCAGCCTGTGACAAGTTGCTGAGAGGGTGGTAACTTCACAAGAAAGTTGGGACTATCAGTATCTCAGATTGGAAATGTTTTATACAGTACAGCTACTTCTCGGATACTTTATTTAATTTTTATTTCTTCACAATTCCAAAATGTTACTGTAGGTCCTCATTCTATGCTCTAAGCACCTGTCCCTTTAACTAAAAATCCCAAAACAAGCATAGGAGTACCCATAAATATATCCATCTGAGTCATGCCCTCCTGAAGAACAGAGAAAATAGATGGGTTTTGTAGCACAGCTGGAAGCAGGGCTAGTTCTAGGGGCAGACGAGCAGGACAGTTGCTCTGCTCCTGATTGTCCAGGTTTTATTTTTTTCCTCCACTCCCAATGGGGTATTGCCCCTGGCTGGAAGGTTAACAAATTTAGGCTCTAATGGACCAAGCTGGTGAATCAGCTCTAGGGCTTCTCTAAGAGCTTCTGCCAGAAGCTCATTCTCATTTATACCAATAGATCTCCAGTCCAAGCATCTCTGCTGATCTCAGTTGTGGCAGTGCATCGTGGGAAGAGAGGTGATATCTCAGGTAACCAGGTCCCAAGCCATTTACAGCTTCATAGGTTAAAATCCATATCTTGAATTTCACCAATATAAATTCCTCCAGCTCTCCCAGCTGCTTTCCCCAGCCCACCAACATCATCTCAGTCTTGCCTGGTCTGAATGACAGCCAATTAGCTCTCATCCAAGGCTCAAGATCATTTAGACACTGGGTAATTCATTCTACTGTTCTGGCTGTGTCAGACGTGCCTGGAGAAGTAACAAACACACTGAAGCCAAAGTCTCCTCAATAGCTCTCCTAGCAGCCTCATATACACATGGAGAAAGAAAACTGACCATATAGATCCCTATGGCACCCTACTACAGAGAACCCTTGGGGCAGAAGAACAGCTGTCCATAAATACTCTTTGGGTGCTCTCAGAAAGACAGGAATGGAGCCATTCAGTGGCACTTCATCCACCCCACTAGTGATTGCAAATGACTCACCAAAATCTTAAGGAAAATGGTATCAAAGACTTCTGACAAAGCCTAACCAGTAGAGGATAAGAGTTACCCAATTCAGCATCTATCCAGTAAAGGACTCCATACTCCTGGGGGTACATCAGGCCAGGTATAATGCCAGACTCTCCATGCAAGCAGCAGCAGCTGACTTGAGATAGCAGTGTGAGAGAGAGCTGCAGAGAGAAGGCCATGCAGCCTGGGTGTATGGATTCAGAAGCTAAGACCCAAGGGTGGTGACCTGCATTTAGGTGAGAGACAAATCTACATGTGCATGGCAGGAGGACAGTGTAGAGGGTTCACAATGAGACACTGTTACCCTTGTACTCCACTACGTGGACAGCCTTTAGGGGCTAAATCAGGAATAGTTGAGTTGATCTTTTATTACAACTGTTAAAGTAATTGTGCTGAGGGTATTTGCATCTTTTATTGTCTGGCAGACACAGGAAGGTAATCCTGTTGTTTGGATTCTGTGAGGATTAATGAGGACCCACCATAGCCTAGAGCCAGGACAATAAAGTGTTTGGGCAAAGGGGGCAAAAGGGGGTGGTTTTCCTGAGTCCCCCCATTTTAGAGGGCCCCTAAACTGAGTGGTGTTGCAACCTGGCATGCCAGATTGCATCACCGCTCCCTGAAATTTGTCCCGGTTGTCCCTCTGTTATGAGTGAGGGGTGGCTGGGCCAAACCTACTGGCACCATGCTATGTTAAAGTGAGAGAGATTTAGTTATACACACCAAGTGAAAAAATTCTGGGGGGTGCCCCTGCACAGTGAGACTGAGGGTTTGGTTACTAATCTGATGATCAATGACAGATTGCTAGCCAAAAGGAAATCAGAAATAAAGCCTCCTGCTCAAAACTTTAGAATCCTCCGAACCATTTGAATGAGTTTGAACAAAGATCTCCCTTCTCTCACCTGACCAAACTAAGACTAAACTGCTAGGTTTACATATTTATTTCCTGTGAGCCCAATCATAAACCCATTGAAGTCAGAGGAGATGGATTATTTCTTAGTCAAATCACCTCTTTCATCTGTCCGGTCTAGAAAGTTTTTATATTGCTGTTACATTCTGGGGTGCAATCTGGACCAGTGAGGAGTTGTCACCACCTGCCCTGCAACCTGGGGTGCCTCGCAATGCTCTGCTGCTGTAGCTCCCAACCTGGCTCCCTCACAAATAGCATGCAGGTCACAGCCTGGGTGTCTGTGTATAGCTGCAGCTTGTCAGCACACTCCAGTCAGACTCTGGATTCCACCAGCCTTGGTTTCCACTTACAGGGTGACCCCAGCACAGACCCAGTCCTGATTTTTCCCCCAAAACTTGTGTTCTGCACTGTCCAGCCCTTTCTTGTCCAGCCCTCTCATGGACAATTCAGATATTAAAGATCTGTTGTCCCAGTAAGGGAACAATAGCCAACAGTTTTCTACTTTCAATAGAGTTAACCAAACCATTCATTTTGAATGCAACACTGGATTAGTTTTGATTAAAGAATAAAGCAACTTTATTTAGCTACAAAGAGAGAGATTTTCAGTGAGTACAAGACATTTAAGTCAGAAATGGTTGCAAAAGAAATAAAGATAAAACACTTTTTCATGCCAAAATTTAACAAACTAGACTTGTTTCAAGATAAAATTCTTACCACATGCTCCTAGCAATAGGACTGACCAAATTTCATGTCAGGAGCTCTCCCAAAGTCAAATGGCTGCTTCTTTTGTCTTTGTAGGTAAAAGAGAAAGAGAGGTGGATAGGGAGTGATACTTTGGAGTGTTTTTGCCCCTCATCAGTCATCCTTTGAAATGCATTTTCCTGAGGGTTAACCCTAGATAAAGTTCATTCTTGCTGCGAGATTGGAGTCCTGGATTCTCGTGGTAAAATAGGTTCCATGCTGTTGTTTGCTAAAATGTAGGGCGAGCTGTTTCTGCCCCTGGTTCTTTGCCAAAGAATGGCCACTTGACAGGTGGTTGTCTATCAGCTTTGATGACACATGGATAAAGGTATCAGCATATCCTTTGTCTTTGAGAAACAGGTTTATCCACTCCCAGATTTGTCTGGTAACCACATTTCTGTCATAATTTCATTTTATGTTAATACATTTATACATAAATGTTGCTACATACATTTCACCATGATATTAGTAACCAACGAGTTGTTAGCATAGCATATTTTGTTCAAAGATTATTACAATAGTGTGTAGGGTGTGAATACTGGGGTGCATTCGGTCACAATTGTATATTTACTTTGTTCTTCTGATACTGACATCTGTCTCTTCTTTCTCTTTTGTTTAGGGACAGACACATTCAGCATTTTTTTTGCTTGCAGCTACCAGCTCCCCAAGTCCCATCTGTGGTATCCGTACGTCATGTCTTAGAGCAGCTTTTTAATCAGTCTATTAGTAGTGATTTACAAACCTACTCCAGCTTCATTCATTGCTGTCTGTGCACAATTAAGGTTAGGCACCTTACTCAGCTTGTTTATATAGCTGAAAATTGTAGGCAAATGAATTTATCTAATTAGCCATGTCCTGGAACACCCAGAGTTAGGTGAGCATTATGGTTGGTGCACAACAAATTTTGTCATGCCTATCCATTCACGTATGCAAATATAATCTATGTGTCTGTGGACATACAGACACTTTTTCTACACACAAGTGTAGAAATCCTTTGTGTCCCAGTGATTAAGATGGAAGTTCTTTTTTAGCTGGAGCTAGAGTGTCTTCTAGCTGAGGAAATCCGGCATTCCGCCATGAAAATAGTCACATGAAAAATACCCCATTTGCCAATTTTTGATTTCATATGCTGAATCTTGACTTTGCTGTTTGGTTTGATAGGACAGCTACTGTTACTTTAAAAGTGTGTCTATCCTGAAGAAAAGCTGCAGGAATGTTGCAGTGCTCCATTGTTCCCCTAGCTTTCCAAATGCCATTTGAGTTCATTCTGGTCACATATAAACACTTAAAAGCTTTATTTTATTTTTAAAAGGTATATTGAGCCAGATTTTCAATTTTCCGATGTGGCCATGGGAGGCTCACTCCTCAGTAGTCTACATAGTTTCCAGGCACTGGCACTGTGTAGTATTGTACAATATTTGGCATGAAGACTATATAATAAGCTTTGACATCCAAAAGAGACTCAGGGTTGCTTCCACAGCTGATCATCATGCTGCTCAGTCTGAATTGCTTTTTTTCTCTTACCAATATTTACACATTGCTCTGCACTGCCACATACTTTTTTATTGTTTCAGGTTAGCTCTTTGCTCTCATCATATGCTTTTTCATCTTCAAGCTATGGCTATACTTTCAAGTGTACACAGTTACATGTGCATGTACTGCTAGAGTGTATACCCTGTACCCATGCTGAGTGTCCACACAGGCCATGTTGGTCATGGATGTACACTGTGCACCGGCATATAATTGTGTCCACATTTACTCTTTTCAGTATGCGATGTTCATGGTAATTTCAGGGGTGGTGTCTCAGAGTCTTATGTGCCACCAGAGATGCTCTAGGAACTACCTTACTGCATGTTGCTGGATCTGTGCGCTGCCTTCATGCATATGATGACAGCAGCTCCCAATTATCTCTCCCTTCTTCCAAACTGTGTTGGAATCATGGAGCAAATCCATGAAGATGTGGTTCTGCTCCTGCTCGCAGGACTAATGTTCTTGGGGTGCACTAACAGGTATTGGACAGAATTGGTCCAGAGAACCATCAGATGGCAAAGATGGCTAATCTAGAGGGGGAATGAAAATCCACTTGGGTTCCATGGAACAGATGTTTTGAATGGTAGGATTGTAGTGGTATGCCCGTGGAGTGGACCTCCACTTCTGGTACCGAAGAAGCAGCATGGTGTGGTGGGACCATGTTGTCTTGGAAACCTGTGTTGATGACCAGTGACTGCAGAACTTCAGAATGAGGAAGCGGACCTTAATTGAGTTGTGCAAGTAGCTTGCACCAACACTCCAATGCCAAGCCACTCAATCTGGAAACCCATAACAATGCAGAAGCAGGTGGCTATTGCCCTTTGGAAACTGGCAACTCCTGACAGCTACTGGCCAGTTGCCAACCTATTCAGAGGTGGAAAGTCAACTGTCAAAGCAGTTGTCGTACAGGCTTGCCAGATTATCAATACTGCAGTCTACCCAAGGATGGTTGACATTACTCAAATCCCTGAAATTATAGCAAGTTTTTCAGAGCATGGGTTTTCCATACTGTGCGGGGACCATTGATGGAACACACATCGCTATACTTTTCGCACTGAAAAGGGCCAGTGAGTACATGAACCACAAAGTATTTATTGGGTCTGCAAGGTTTATTGGATCACAGGGGTCAGTGTATGAACCCAAATGTTGGACACATGGAAAAGGTCCATGATGCCAGGGTGCTCAGGAGACTGGGGTTATACTGCATAGGGGAAGAAGGGACTTTATTCCCTCAGAATGATGTGACTATGTACAGTGTTTCTGTGCCAACATTTATTTTGGGGGACTCTGCATACCTGCTCCTACCATCGCTCATGAAACCTTACCCTGACATTGCTGACTCACAAAAAAGGGAATTCATCTAGACTGCGTAGCTGCAGAATAGTGATGGAGTGCACTCTTGGACATTTGAAAGCACGTTGGTGATGCCTCAGGATGCACTTGGAAGCCAGTGTGGCCAACATGATTCTGATTATCGTGGTGTGCTGTGTTTTGTATAACATATGTGAGGCTAAAGGGGAATACTTTCACAGCATGGGAGCTTTCCAAAGTCTGTACAGCCAACCTGACTTCACCCAGGTGCATACTACTCTTGGTCCCCAACAGACCAGGGAGATTCATGATGCTGTGCACTCACATGTAATGGAATATGGGGAAGCCAGAAAGTGAACTGGGATTGTGCCAAGGAATATCATTGTGACACTATGGTACTGCTTGACAAACTCAAAAGAGCATTGCCACATATTTATGTTTCGAGATACCTCAGCGGGTTTTGATCCCCTGCATTTAATGTCCTAATGAACTAACTGAATGGGGGAGGTTAACACCATTGATCCTGGTTTTGTGTTTTGGAGACTTTTAATGCTCTTTTAATGTCTTCATTGAGCAATGTTTTTGTTTCATGATAACTGTTCTGTTTTGGGTTAGTTTCTGAGGCGCGCTTAAGCATTATTACAGTAATTAAAAGTGTTGTGTAAGGTTTTAAGAAGGACTTCACACATTCTTTCCTTCACACATTCTGTCGGATGCCGTATGTCACAGCTCTTAGCAGGTGCTATGCATGATTGCTCCTAAACCATGACTACTTGCTATGGTTGCCAGTGGTAACTGTATGGTGAGTGGGGGGGGAGTCCTTAGCCCTCATCCTAGGGGGCCATGCTGATCGCCTAATTATGGAAAACTGTGAAGTATGGGGCAGGCAAACCCCCAAATCGGTGGTTGTTCCTACTAATTAGATTCACCGAGCAAGCAACAAAGCAGCTTCATATTACCTTAGTGGTTACCAGAAGCCAAAAACACAGTTCTGTTAAAGCAGTGCAGCCCCTGGGCTCCTACCCAGACAGCCAAGTGAAATATGATAGGGATTACAGAAAATTTTGTCCATCATATAAAAAAGTTCTACCAATCCCAAAGGATGGACACATTACCTTCCAGGTCAATGAAAGTTTCAGATCTTACCCAAATACACACTTACAGTCAATTCTTATAAACTGAACTAATATTTATTAAAGAAAGAGAGTATTGGTTAAACGATCATTACACATACAGATAAGAATGAAATTCATAGGTCAGTTTCATAGTAGAGATGGTAAACAGTTGCAAAAGTTCTTTCCAGAAATCAGTTAATAGGTTATAATCCATTAGACAGTTCATGTAAAGAGTCTGTGTAATTTGTTCCATGAGAAACAGCAGGGTGATCCAGATTGCAGGTGGAATCTTAGTCTTGTGACACAGACCTCACCTGTCAAGGCTTAAGCAGTCTTAAAATAACAGAACCCTGGCCCCAGAGTCTTTTTATGGATCCTAGCAGTCCATTGTTAGCTTATTGACAGTAGTGGGCAGTTACTGTGGCTTTGAAGTAACACTTCCTATTTCCTATGCACACACAGATAACTAGCTACGTTGATCAGCATAAGGTAATTATCCATTCAAAGGTAGTTTACTACACACTTTAAAGAGCCATAAAGACAATGATACTATTCCACCCAAATTTCATCTCACTGTTAATATTCCCTTTTGTTCTCTGAATCACTAGATCATCAAGATAGGCAGGAAAAGCAGTTTATCTACTAGCTAATAAAATCATATTGTGAAACTTTTAACAGATATGGGTAAACACAGCCTAATATAATTAAGGCTAAGATTAGTCATGGGTATTTTTAGTAAAACTCATGGACCGGTTATGAGCAATAAACAAAAATTCACGGAAGCCCGTGACCTGTCCATGACTTTTACTACAAATAACCATGACAAAATGGGTCTGAGGGGATGAGAGGCGGAGTTGTGTTGTGGCAGAGGAGTAGAGGGGGTAGGATCCAGCACCCCTGCCATGGTACCTTTGTGCTTCAGGGTCCCCCACCATCCATGGCGGCTCAGATCTGCAGGGGCCCTGCCGCCTGGGATCTGTGGAACCTGGCTTGGAGCTCCAGGTGGCTCCTGCCGATCACGGCCACAGGGAATTGCAGTGGATTGGAGCTCCAGGGCTGGTGACTCAGAGCTCCAGGGTCCCTCTACTGCCCAGGGTCTCCCTGCCACCTGGAGCTACTCAGAGTTGTGAGGGGACCTGTGGGGTCCTGGCTCACAGCTCCATGCTCCCCCTACCATGGCTCAGAGCTCCAGGCTCCCCCACCACAGCTCAGATCTCTGGACTCCCTCTGCCAGCGCTGGTGGCTCAGAGCCCCAAGCATGTGCCACAACCCAAGGCCCCCCACCACCTTAGGCAGCTCAGAGCTGTGGGGGGCCCCCACTGCCCATGGCAGCTCAGAGATCCAGACTCCCTCCACTGCCAGCAGCGGCAGGGAGCTGAGGCATCCCCTCCAGCATCTGGGAGTGGCAGAGGCTCAGAGCTCTGGTCCCCCATCACCTGGGACCACTCAGACCTGGGGGTGGGCAGCCTGCCGCAGCGTGGAGCTCCAGTTCCAGCCCTCCCATCAGCTGTCAGCTGCACCCCCGCTCCACTGAGGCTGAAGAGGAAAATGTCACAGAGGTCTTTGGAAGTCACAGATTCCGTGACTTCGGCAACCTCTGTGACAGACTCTCAGCCTTCAATATAATTAGTAGTTACGTCTAATTTCTAACAATACAAACCGGCATTTCAAAGACTGTTGTCTATTAACATGGATTGGCTAATTATCTACAAGGAATGGCTCTAATTACCATTTCAATACTTTTCTTACATGTCTTCGAAGATTGATTTTGGGTCAGTCGCCTGCTAAGGCTTAACCCTTTCTGGCTCAGTATCACAGCTTGGTGTCAGGTATCTTCACTGTTTTGTTTCCTTTTGTTTGTAATCTCACTTAATTATCAGCAAATGCATAGAGAATTTTCAGTTTCAGGTGTGTCGTACCAGAACAAGAGGGCGAATTTCCAGGATGTGTATTTTAATTTACCGGCTCCAGATTCTGGTTCCTCTTCAGACGGGGCTTCCTCAGTGGGTGAATGAGGTGAATGAGCTCCTGATGGTGTGGCTGATGTGGTTAGGACCTCTGATGGTGTCACTAGAGTCGATGTGCGGGCAGAGTTGGCAGGGATAGGTTCCTGGGTTAGTGTTCTTGTTGTATGGTGTACGGTTGCTGGTGAGTAGTTGCTTCAGGTTGGGGGGCTGTCTGTAAGCAAGTATAGTCCTTCCTCCCACGGCTTGAGCGAGTGAGGAATGATCTTCTAAGATAGGTTGTAGATCCTTAATGATGTATTGGAGAGATTTTAGCTGGGGGCTGTAGGTGATGGCCAGTGATGTTCCGTTGTTTCCTTTGTTGGGTCTGTCCTGTAGTAGGTGACTTCTGGGTACCTGTCTGGCTCTGTCAATTTGTTTCTTCATCTCCCCAGTTGGGTACTGTAGTTTTAAGAATGTTATGTGGAGATCACAGGTCCTAACCACACTATCAGGAGCTCATTCACCTGCACATCTACTAATGTAATATATGCCATCACGTGCCAGCAATGCCCCTGTGCCATGTACATTGGCCAAACTGGACTGTCACTATGCAAAAGAATAAATGGACACAAATCAGACATAAAAAATGGTAACATCCATAAACCAGTAGGAGAGCATTTCAATCTCCCAGGACACTCTGTAGCTGACTTGAAAGTCGTCATTCTTAAAAAAAAAAAAAAAAAAATCTTCAAAAACAGACTTCAGCAAGAAACTGCAGAGCTGGAACTCGTATGCAAACTTGACACAATCAGACTGGGTCTGAATAGGGACTTGGAATGGTTATCTCATTACAAGAAGTAATTGTCACTGTTCACACATTCTCACCTTCTAATCAATGGTTGTGAATAGGCCTCATTTAACTTTATTAGCACTTGCCCTCCCCGTTGTTATGTTTCTTACCCTTGTATGTATATATATATACCTCTTATCTGTGATTTCCACTTCATGCATCTGACGAAGTGGGTTGCAGCCCATGAAAGCTTATGCCCGCAGAAATTTGTTAGTCTTTAAGGTGCTACAGGACTCTCATTGTTATGGCCTGCTATACGCTCCTTGTCCCCATTCATACTGCACTGTAGAATGGGTCTGGGACCATGCCACAGTAGAGGCATGTGCATACCCACACTCCTCATGCATGCTAGCTTTCATGCACCAGACTGTCCTTGAGGAATATGCTTCAGGGCTTCAGATGTGGACAGTAGGGAGTTATGGCATAAGAATAAGCATTTAACTATGTACACTTGCAAGAACAGACACACTTTCAGACTCCCAGTGATCATGCTGCTGGTTTTTCTACCTGGGGATAGTATCTGAAACCTCAGCAAATGCTAATTTCTTCTCTTTCTGTAGCTAATTTGGTCTAAGCCAAAGAGATGTCTTTAAAAGACCAAAATGTTCATTATTAATACATTTGCTTCCCTCTTCGTGTGTTATGCAAGACTCCAGTTTCCATTTCATATCTTCATCTGAGTATCTGAGTTCTCTCTGAATAGCAAATATAATCATTTCATATATCGATGAGGTGAAGTTTCAGCTTTGAAATAAGTATTGGAGCTACTGATGTCAGCTAAATTGTCACCGTTTACTTGTTTATATGCACAATGCTTTTCTGTACTAACTCTCATGGAAGTACCTCAAATTGCTTTACAAATATTAAGGCCAGCTTGTCTGTGGGTCTAGCGTGGGAATTCGAGGGGGAGGCGGGAAAAGAGGTGCAAGGAGCCTTTTCCACTCCATTGTGCATCCCCCACAAGGACCAAGAATGTTAGTGGTTCTTGAGCTCAAGGGAACACAAAGACTACTCCCTAGCAACCCAAGGGACAGGGCAACATGCACACACTCTGCTTGCACACCCTTCTGGAGTTCTGTCTGGGGCACTAAAATCCATGATGCCCGTACTCCAGTCAACAGCTAAATGCTACAGATTAGTGCATTAATTAATAGGACATCATTAATTAATAGGACATCACCACATCACCTGGTATGGTAGCAGTGTATTATTATCCCAGTTTATACGTGACAGAGAGAGGTTAACAGATTTGCCCCAAGCCACAAGGCAAAGTGGAAAAGGGCTTCTTCCCGTCCCTTTTAACCACTGGACAAAACTTCCAACAGTGTGATGATTTGTTGAGCAGGTCTATATTTCTTCCCCCTTTAATCTTGAAGTGGAGTGTTTGTAAGAACAAATAGATTATCCGAGAAGAACTTAAAGGGTCAGTGTTCTCATTTGATCTCTCTCAATCCATCCATTAGTTTCTTATTAACAACCTTTCTCTGGAGATAAGCAATGAAATATGAAACTTCCTGTAATTACCAGCACATTGCATTCTGGTGCAGTATCTGTGGGCTTCAACAATTGCCTGTGGAACTCTTCAATTTCATTACTCTTGTTTGCTGCTTTCGGTGTATAGGCTTAAAAGAAAGATTTCTCAGCACTTCTTAGAGGCAGGTTGAAATAAGCCTGTTAGTGACTGGAGTGCACGTGCTTTTGCAAGGTAGCTTAGCAGGTCATTACTCTATAATGAGGACTTAAGCCCCTCTTGGAATTTGTGTTCATTTGAAAAGGCTGAATGCCATGGCTATTTTTATAGTGTGATTTTGTACAATTATTCCATTCACACATTATATTAGGCCTCATATGATTCTTCATATATTATTATGGACTTTTTCTTTATTCAAAAGTCTGTTGCTGTTAAAAAATGTAAAAGGAAATAAAATATGAGACAGTTTTACAATACTGGTAGGCTCTCAGTTAAAGTTGCCACTTCACCCTTAGCTTACTCCATTCCATTAAGGGTATGTCAATGCTGCCATTGGAGGTGTGACTGGAGCATGCATAGACATACCCAAGCTGGCTTTGATCTAGCTAATGCTAGTACTTGGTTAGCCAGGTGCCTGGTTCTCGATTGGAAAGTCGGTCAAAAGGGGACCTGACAGTGTCTCGTCACATCTACTGAGGGACACCCAAAATCTGTTACTGCGGGCAGGAGAGAGGGGGATGCACCAGGTCATCATCCACGCCAGCCCCTACTCAGCCGAGGCTGCCTCCTACCTGCATCGGGCAGCTGAAGTTCCCAGCCCTAACTCTGCAGGTGAGTCCCTCCCGACCCAGGCAGAGGGGAGGGGGGAGCGGTAGAGCAGCAAACAATGGGGAAGGAGGGAAGAGGAGTGAACGGGGGCAGGGTTTTGGGAGGAAGAGGTGAGGCAGAGGCAAGGCCTCATGGGCAGAGATGGGGCCTCAGGGGGAAGAGGTGGGGCAGGGGAGGTTCTGGCTCTCCTGCTGGAGTGTCCGGTTTTTAAATGTTCCAAAGTTGGCAACCCTAGCAGAGAAGCTGCCGCAGCCGGGAGGTACTTTGCAGGTAAGTACCCAGTGTCCCAGGTGGACTTGTAGAGCCCTCACTGAAGCTTGTGCTGCCATGGATTCACTGCTATTAGTACTCGCACTAGCTAGATGAACACCAGCTCAAGTATGTCCCTGCATGCTGCAATCATAGCTCTGATTAAAGGTAGACATTCCCTATGTCTCCATAATGCAGTCCCTATCACTTGCTGCTCTGAAATGTCTACAATGCCTTGCTGTGATGGGGTGAATCATCATCACCTGCTAGAGAAGGGGGAAAAAAAACCAATTAGTGGCATGCTCCACACCTGGGGGGGTGATTGATTGATTACTTCCTGGCCAGAGGGGGCAGAGCTAGATGATGTGCGTAGTCACCTGGGGCCTAAGCAGACTGAAGGAGTTCAGTGTGGAGAGTGCAGAGAATGTAGGACTGTCATGCAGGATGGAACCCCAGGATTAGGGTACCTTCTGGGGGGAGGCCTGAGCCAGGCCAGAAGGTGAAGCTGCTGGAGTCTCCAGGGAGGGGAGACAGTTGTGGGGGGGAGAACCTGCTACACAAGAAGTGACAGGAGGAGGAACTCTGCAGGAGCAGGATAGGCTCTGTGGGGAGAAGCTTGAGGTAGGCCCAGTAAGAACACTTCATTGGAGACTGAGAAGGATGGAAGACGTATTGGTTTAGAGGTTTCCTTGGACTTTCAGTTGGACCTCTTTGTGGTCCCAGAAGGGATTTAGAACTTTGTGTCACTTGGTTGGAGGGATGTGCCATGAAAAATCCAGCAGTAGGCAGATGGCCTGCAGGAGGCCACTGAGCTGAAGCTACAAGCAACATTCACCCCCGGACACAAGGGGGCTCACTTGTGGTGAGCGTGCTATGCCACACAAGGGAACCTGAAGGAGCTGGGCAAGCAGGAGTGCATTAATACCTCATCTTTTTGCTTATGCTACTTTTATTCACATCGCCATTTCTATTCCATTTATATAACAATTACCTTCAAGACTGTTGGCAGTCTAATTCAGCTTCTTTAGGCTACAGTTTTCGGCCTTGAAGGATGTTGACTTTTGTTCTGAGCACACTTCACTTTGAGAGCTATTATTAGTACTACTCCACTCATAGCCATATGGCTCACAAAGAAGCTGCTTTTAAGCCAAATGCACAGTGTTTATCTGTTTTTGACATTTATAGGCCCATTTAGCCCCTCTGTCACTGCAGGGTTACTTTAAGTACCGCACTGTTGTTTTGTAGGTAGACACCATCTGTCCTTTGAGAGCATCTCTTGATTTCCATTATTAGCAAATGAATATACTTCCTCTTGGTTCTTTACAGTATGGTGCAGCTAAAAATATACACATTTCCTTAAACTACTTGTGGCTAATGTAAAATGTTTATAAGAAGTGCTCAGCACTAACTATTGATGAAAGTGCAGAAAATAGTAGACCTCTGTGTCATGGATCTAAAGCTTCTAACCGGATTGATGATCCATGTGGGTGTCAAAATGATTCCACATGATGGCTTTTATGTTTTATCAGTTTGCTTCTTTAAAAACTTAGGAAACTACACACAAAAAGCCTACATTAACACAGCATTCTCCAGGCTGAAAAGTCAAGCATTCAAAAGTTAGGAAAAACTACCTTAATTCCTTAATTACCTAAGGAAAGGCAACCTTAATTCAGCCCGCTTGTGCTACTGCATTGTGATGCAGTCTTTCATTACATGATCACATACTATTTTCTCCACAGGACCACTGACTCATTCACTGCATGTGATGGACCTGCTCTGGGATGAATAATGCTGCGGAGTGAAGGAGACTTGTCTGGAAGAGCCCTACTTCATCTGTTGCCCAAGTTGGATGGTGTATATCTAGAGAGGGTACTGGGACAGTTGGGCTTAGGCCTGCTCAAAACTAAAGGCTTGCCCCCTTAACTAAGGAAAAGGAACTACAAACCCCAGACCACAACTGAATTCAGGGGACAACAAATGCAAAAACAGGAACAGTAGTGCATGTCATAGGCTGAAAATCAGGGTTCCAGATGGGGCACTGGGCAGAGAACTCAGTGGAGTCCAAAGGGTCAGTGAATTCCCCACCCCTCCAGAGGAAGTCTGCCAAGAGACATGACATGATGAGGGAATGAAAACAGGTCTCACAGTCGCAGAACATTCCTCCCTCATCTGCCCCACTCCCTGGTGAGCTTCCCCCTCCTGGTCTGGTGGATGGCCATTTTGGCCAGCTCCAATAGGAGGCCAGTGAGCAACCCTCAGGGCCATTCTGGCACCCAGTGATTGCTGGGATATAGGGATTCCCTGACTATGTCCCATGTCTCCTGGAAATGCAACATGACTAAGAGGCCATGGGGGAAGTGGGGAGAGGATGCTGTGATGGTGGCTATACAGGATGAAGCTTCAAAGGGCCAATTAAATAGGCTTTAGTATTGTTTGTTTTGCCATAATAGTGCTAAACAACCAGAGTGGGGCTGGGGATCTGGCCTTGTATGTTTAGACAAAGTCTACTCATCTTCCTTCACATTTTATAAAACTTGATCTGATATTGTCCCTTTCCACAACACTGCCAACATGGCAAATGTCTCCCATTTTCTTTTATGTGGCATGTTTTATTTTCACACATCTCTAACTGGAACTCACGCCGTGAATATTACTGCATTTCTCTTGGCAGAATAAATGAGAATTGATACATCTGGTATTTGCAACTAGATTAATCCCTATAATACAAATGGGCAGGATTGTTTCTGAAACGCCTAAGAAGCATGATATGAAAGTTGTGCATGAAATGTAAAGAGAACTTTGCGTGAAATGAAAAGAGAGAAGATCTCAGTATTCAAGAGCTCAAAGGGTAATGCAGCCGCTCAGAGTTACACTCTGTTTGATATTGCAGGACCTTTCAAGTGTGACAGGAGAGAATTAGTCAACTCCCTTTAAAATGAAATGATCTTTGGCCACCTGCTGTTTTAGCTGTCATGAACCATCCTCGATTTCAGTTAAAACAAAGCTGATTTTAGACTACAAGAATTTATATTTTGAAAACTAATAACCTCTTGGTTTTCATGTCCCATAGAAAAGTTGTCAATTGTTCAAAGAGCGCTTATCATTAGCCATGTACTTCACATGCACTAGCTAAGGTAGAGGGATTAAGTAGCTTCTCTAGGAGATACTGTGGGCTGGTGGCTTAGGCAATGACTACAGAACCAAGATATCGTTCTTAGTCTGTCACTGAAGTTCTATGATATTTTAGCAACTTTTACTAACAGTTGGAGTGGAGATGGCTTGTGCTGTCTTTGCATGCACTCATTACAGTAAACATATAAGGCAGTCTGGCCAAGTGGCTAGTACATTAGCTGGGCTGCAGGATACCTGGGTTCTCTTCCTGACTTTGTCACTGGTATTGGGCAAGTAACGTCAATTTTTGGCACCTCCGTTTCCCCATCTGTAAAATAGGGATAATGATAATGACCTGCTATATAAAGTGCTTTGAGATCTACTGATGAACAGTGCTGCGTAAGAACTAGGTATTATTATATGCATGCTTGGAAGGATTAGATTTTTATCAGTAAACATTGATTCCACCGTACACACACAAACCAATTAAAAATATGTCCATCGATGGTGATTGAAATGTATAGATAGGTACAGTAAGAAAAATGCTGGTTGGGAACTAGAGTTTGGTTCAAGGATACTTTGTATATGTTGACATGTGACATTAACCATTTATGTTTTAACATTTATAAAACTTTTAACTTTTTGAATCTCAGCATCTACTGTCATTAAATAATTATTTTCTGACCCCCCCCCCCATTGTTTGATTCCCCCCATAATTTCTTGCAACTGTGAAAATGTAAATTCATTGAAAAATGCTTTAAAATAATCATAAATATTAGCCACTGAAATTATTTAAAAATCTAATTCTACCCAACCTGCTTATGGACAGGCCGGTTCCAGAGCCCATTGAAGTCAATGGGAATCTTTCCAGACCACGAATGAAAACAGTGTATTTGCAATGTGCTTCATATTGCAGTAGCTGATTCCCACTTGCCCTCTAAGTCAAATTCCCTCACGTTCACATCTTCTCACTTAATAGTTGTCTTTTCTTTGGATGTCCTATGGAGCAAAACAGGCTTTGGCTAAGTATCACTTAGCACTCAGCTCTTACGCTGTCATGGTCAGCTCTCAGAGCCCCAAAAGCCAATTGTATGACCCTTCTGGGATTCTTAGGACCAAATTCTTTGTTGATGTAAATTGATGTAGCTCCACCGAAGTCAATGGAAGTGCACCCAGTTACACCAGAAGAGAATTTAGCCCTAGACTATTTGGGGGATGAGCCCATCTCTCCTCTGAGATTTGTATAGGGCTGAGCACATTACTGGCAATGCTGTGCTCTGGTTTACTGAATGCTTTTACATGTATTTGGGCAAATGATGGAGCTGTTCTACTAAGTGCTCAGGCTATGCTTAGGGCTGAATAATTTCATAACACTAGGTGCAGTTGGGTAATGCTGGGGGCTGGGTTCCTGTTTGCTCCTGTGTGTTGTGGTTTTGATGAATCGAGGGTGTGATGGGGGGTACCAGGCCCTTTGAGGTCCCTGCTGTAGGCCTCACTATCCTACCACATCCTGCCCCAGGAAAGGAGCAGTGAAGGTGGGTTCTCCAGGCCTGCCTAGAAAGGCTGCAGGGAAGCAGCCAATCAGAGTCCAGCAGTCTCAGTTAAAAGGAACTACAGGGCCTGAGCAGGTCAGTTCCTGGCTGGTACTAGAGGAGCAAGGAAGGGTGCTTGTTGCTGGTCACAGGACCTCAAGAAGAGACCCAGAAGAAGGGTTCTGGTGATACTGGCCTTCAGTGAGGAGGAAGAGGATTTGAAAAGTTCAGCCCTGAGGTCAGGGTGAAGAGAAAGTGGCTACATGGGAAAAGGCTCAGGGAATAACAGCAGCAAACTGAGGGAAGATGTATGCTGCTGCTGTGTGTAGGGTTCCTGGGCTGTGACCCAGAGTAGTGGATGGACCCAGATCCCCCCAGCAGCCAATGGGGAAGTCCCGAAAAGGGGACAAGGCTCTTTACTAAAAGCCCAAGAAAGGGGGTGGAATTTAAACAGGCACAGAGCTGGGGCTGAAGACCTTGGTGAGGATCAATTATTTGTTGAACTTTGTTACCCCAGAAGGGGTTCATCTATTTATCTGTGGACTGTGTGACTTAACTGGAGTACTGAGCCACTGTGAACCGATCTATGAGGCCCACAATCTACAGAGCGCACCAGAATCGGGTGAAAAGAGGTTGCAGCATCACACTCAGATGACAGGAGGCACTGGCAAGAGGTGAGTGCCCTGTTACAGGGGGTTTCAGGATTTGATTTTATTTTGCTTAGAGTCGGAAAATCAAGGCATAAATTATTTAAAGGGGAAAAGTCTATCACACATGAGCAGGGGAAACCATAAAATTATCCATAGTGAATTCCAAACCAAAGACATAGGTGATTTTGGTTTTGTTCTTGGGAACACAAAACACGATGACTGAGGTATCCCCAAAGCAGAGTTGCCAACAGTTGAGACTCAGACTACCATGCAGACCTCCCACATATCTTGCTTATGATCATAGGACAAACCCAAACCTTTCCTCTTTGACTCACACATGTGAGTACTCTGTTAAGAAACAAGGAAACGAACAATACGCTATCAGAGGGAAAAAAACAATGAAATGTAATTAACAGAATGCAGGATCCTGTGCTGCATTTAAACCCAGATGCTGGAATCCAACATGAGCACATTACTGCCAATTTGTTATTATAGTTCTGAGGGGATGTTTGTCATCCATTGTGTTCAATAAATTCTGGCGAGTTTATCGATTTTGATTTTCTTGTTCTATCTGTCTCATCTATCAGTTATAAGGCGTGGAATGTGCATGCATAGCAACACAGCAAAGTGACCGGTTTACCCTGATTTTTCTACAGGTTTTGGCAAACTGCAGCCCACTGTTGTCAATCTAGGCATAATTGTTAAAGAAGAAATTCTAGAATCTTTGCTTTGCCAGATTTAAAAAAAAACATCTAGACCACATCTAATGATTCCTTATTTTGTAGATATTGCCCTAACCATAGCATGTACAGAAATAATGACAACTTGTACCCTTTGTCATAAATGGTCCAAGACACACTACATTACAACTCCATTTGTATAATGGTTCTGTTAGAGAATGACATACTTTTCAGATGTAGTTCATTTTAAGGTAATTCATTTTCATCCCAAAATTATCTACAATCCACACACATTTGGTTTCCTCAACTTTTAATACTGAAAACGATTTACATCAGAAATAGCCCCATAACCAAGATTACACAAAGAGTTGTTTACACTAAGGATATGTCTTCACTACAAAATGAGCCCAGGCTTACCTAGTCCAGGTGAAGCATCCCCAATGTGAAATTCTACCCAGGCCAGATTCATGTGGCTGTGTCCACACCAGTGCTGCACTAGCCTATGTGGTGGGCTGGACTTCTGGCAGCCTGTCCCATGATTCTTAGCGCCGTACTAAGCTGCAATGCTCTGTGGATTTATTCATAAATGTACTGTGGGATAACTTGTCTGTCCTTCCCATGTGGATGTGCTCTTAGCCCGCCAACTCAGTAAATGAAACTGCCAGTTGCTTCCAAGGCATGAATCCCACTCAGCATGAGGAGCTGATCCAGCTGTTAATGCAAGTCACAGCTCAGACTATGTCTGACTAGCTATTTGCACATACAAATGACCAGTTTGTGCATGGAATCCTGGTAACTGCCGGTGCAAATTAGGCACATCTTGTGCCACTGTATTTTTGAAAATCAAGTCCTATGTGACTTGCTTAAGTCACTATAAGTGAATTAAGAGCAATGCTCATAGATGTGATCAGGAGTTCCTGGTTCCCAGGTCAATGCTCAGTCTACTAGACCATGCTGCATCACCTTACAGTGATTTTCTTTTAAGCATACTGTACAGCAAACAGTAAATGTCAGGAAGTATAGTTAGCCCAATGAGTTTACTGGAGTGACATGCTGTACCCCATGTACACCCTTAGGGTGTGATTTCTGGATAATTCACATTCACCCTTATAGTATAACTGTGTATTGTCTAATGCAAAGTATGTCATATAAGGTGTTTTTGGAATGCTCATGACATACTGAACATTATTGTTATGGTAGCATGTTTTCTGCAAAGTCACATATGTATAGATATGAAATTCTGCTATGTAATATTCCCAAATGTGTGTCTCACATGGCTTAAATAGATCCAGGCAAACATAATGCAAAGTGACGGTCCACACCTCACAGAGGCATGCATACAGGAACAATGGACTGGCCTGAGCACCTGATAAGGTGACGCTCATTTGACTCAAGTGGAGGAAACCATGCCCATTGCTGGACATGGCCGATCACCTGACAGAGTGACAGAGCTGGTGCGTATCAATTTCTTTGGTAAATTGATGGACTAATGTAATGAGCTTGCAGGGTGCAGTGTCCAGCACTGAACTCTGCAAGACGGCCGGTCCCAGGGTTGCATCTGGAACTGGGGGTGTTTGCTGGAAGTCTATCCCATGAGTGGCTGGCCAGAAGCGTTCCTTCACTAGGTCAGGGACAAATTACTCGCAGGAGGCTGGGCGTGGGTTGACCTAGGAGTGGGTGGTTCACACAACAAAGCGGAGTAAGTCAGGGCCCAGGAGTGAGGGATTGGGGTGACACAGCTACACACCAGTCCAGATTGCTGGGGGGAACGTCACAACTGGGTTCAGTGAAACTGTATAGACTGGGAGGAAAGTATGTTGTCAGTTTGAAAAAAGGCCTTGATTCAAACTACATTTGACTTAGGTTGATATGTGCCTGTTTAAGATGAAGGATTTTAGTTTCAGATTCGATATGCTATTTCTGCTTGTAGTGTGTTGGATTCAATGACAATGATTTCCACAAATATGTATTCGTTTTACACAGAACATTTAAAATGGCATTTATTTTTACACTCACATTTTTTTTCCTCTGCAACTGCTCCTCAGGGTGTATGACTCATACCTATTTATAGAACATGTGTAGGTTGAAAACAGATTTAAGAATTTGCATAGCTACTCTTCGGCTGTCTACACTGGTGCTCTACTTTCTGTTCCACTTGGCGGGGAGTGTATGAATGTGATAGAGGGGCATGGAAATGTTAAAATGCCCCATCTCTGAGTTAGTGCTAGTCCATATTGTGCCTCCACTGGCTCCCTAGGCATAGAAACGATACTGGCAGCTCTCCTTACTTCTCACCTACCAGTGCCCAAATGTGCTATACAATGTGTAACAAAGACCTAAAATGAGGGACAACATATATTCATGAAGGAACTTAAAGTTCAGCAGGATTCCTTCCTTTAGGATATGCCATCACCACAGAATTAGCCCCAGGCTCTTGGGTACTGCCCCCAATTCTGCTGATGTCCACATAGCCTTGAGGGTGATGTAAGCCTGTGCTAACAGGCACAACTGAGGGTGTAGATTTGAGCCTGGGTTTTTCTTCAGCCTGGATTGGCAATTCACCAGCTTTGCAATGAGGATGCAGGCTAGTCAAGCCCAGATGCTGATAGACCTTCAATGCCTTTACACAAGGCTATATTTTCTAGCTCTCTACCTCCTTTTTTTTTTTTTTGCACCACAACTCATCTACCCTGGTCTGACATTTAAACCCCACATTTGCCTGCTATGTTTCTGCTGTGCTTCTGCATTATTTGAACAGACATGCTGTCTGAGAAATCCTCCTCCCAGTTTGCTGTCAGCTGGCCTGAAGCCATCTCCTGCCTTCTGGTGAAGTTCTTGTGCGAGGTCAGAAAGACCCCTAATTTGGGGAGAGGTACCCAAAAACCATCAATTCTATGAGGAAGTCATATAGCTGACAGAAGAGGGGGATTCAGTGGAAAGGATCCCAGGGAGGGGAGAAAATCAAAGCCCTGAAAACTGCATACAGGAAGGCCAAAGGTCAAAACACCATATCTGGCAAACCATTGAAAACATGTTCAGGACATTTCTGCATTCCATAGAAGTCAATGAAGTTACTCCAAATTTACATCCGTGTAAATAACTAGTGCCCCAATCCTGCAAATTGCTCCATCCAGGCAGACACAAAGAGACCTACTGAAGTCAATGGAGCTTTGCAAATCAGCACCTTGAAGTAGAATTTGCCCCAAACAGATGTTGGGTCTGCAGCCAGGATGCAGCCAGCATAACTAAACAAGCCCAGAGAGTTTAATGATCTGCTTCTGAGGTTTCCTGGATACTGTCTGAAGAATAAACTGCTAAGCTGGTGGAAGAGGACAACAAAGTTCAATGATGAAAATCAATGATTTTGTTCAAACTTCTGTGTTGTTTTCTACCAGGACTGGGAATTTTCCTACCACCTGTAGATGCAGTGGACGACAGTTGTGTATAATCATCCTCATAGCTGCTCGCTGAAGCTGAAACATTTACTCTAAAGTGTCTTGTTCTCTTCTTCTGTATTGACTGATTTTGAACTCTCCCTCTTCCTGTGCAGAAAATTCTGTTTTAAATAGCTATATTTTCACATCTCTCTCATAGTTTTTGAACTTACTGCCTCATGTCTGTCCTTAACATACTGTCAGCTGAACCCAATGCAGTGATTTTTTGTTAGTAGATTTGATGTGATATAAACATTCATCCATCTATAACACACTAAGGCTTGTCTTGCTGCTTTACAAGGTTATAGCGTTCTCTCTTCTACATAGGGACTGCCATGTTGGGTCAGACCAATGATTCATCTAGTTTAATATTGTAATGAACCTGCAAAGCAAGGACATCAGATTCCTCCCCATTGCACTTCCCCTTCCCTTCGCCAGGTAAGAGGGAAGGTATTCTATTTGGGAGTGGAAGCCACAGGATAGGAGGAAGCTGAAGAGAAAGCCCAGGAACTGTGGACAGAGCCATGTGTGGGACAGGCTTGGACTGTCAGACATCAGAGCTGGGTGCAGATCTGCGTGGGACTTAAGGGGGAAGAGCAGTGGCTGGGTAGAGAACCAGTGCTGAGGGGCCCAGTGAGAAACAATAACTGAGCCTGGCTTGGAAACCCACAAATGCTTATTTGCTTGAATAGGGACTGGACTGGATAGGGCGCTCCAGGCACTAGGTCTGAAGAAACCTGACTGTCTATTGGACTCCCCTACGGATCCAAACAGAAGCACTACTGCTCACTTTGGACAATAACTGTGTAAGCCTCTGTACTTAGGGTATTTGCAACCTTTCCTGCCATCCCTAATTAAAACCTTTCCCTTAGCCATGAGTCCGAGTAGTTATTGGGACCCAGCAAGGCTCGCGCCTACAAGACCTAGCAGGTGACGCACCTACAGTGCTTGTCTTCAAAATGTGGTACAGCGGGCATGCTACTGGTGCCCTACAGCTTTGGGGTACAGAATAACCCCAATAATTACACTATCCCATCTCTGATGATGGCTAATATTATATGTTTCAAGGGCAGTTGCAAGAAGTTTACCTGGATTCAAAACAATAAGATAAATTCATGGAGGATAAGTCTGTCAATGGCTATTAGCCAAGATGGTCAGGAATGCAACCTCATGCTCTGTGTGTCCCTAAACCTCTGACTCCCTGAAGACAGGAGCTGGACGACAGGGAGTGGATCACTCACTAATTGCCCTGTTCTGTTCATTCCCTCTGAAGCATCAGGCACCGGCTATTCTTGGAAGACAGGATAGTGGTCTAGATAGACCACTGACTTGACCCAGTATAGCCATTATGTTCTTAAGCTCCATAGTGAATATTTATGGCCTAAACTGACCATAGGGGAACTTTCCTCTTAATCCCACTCAGTTCTTCTCTGATTCAGCATAGCATTTAAGCATGTACTTAACTTTAAGCATGTAAATATTCCCATTGACTTCAATGGGACTCCTCATATGCTTGAAGTTAAACACATGCTTAGGTGCTTTGCTGGATCAGAGCCTTAGTGCTTGGCATATGCCCAGCAGCAAGACTGTTTATATCTCCTTTAAAAAATAATGTTAATCCAATTTAATGTAACTCTGGCTGTTGAAGATGTGCATGTGTATTAGAGACTGCACATGCCCATTTAGAAACATACGAAAGTGCATAGTCACTTTTGAAAAATTAGTCCATGGTTGCTGCGGTGTTTCATATATTTAAAGGCAGTTTCAGTTCATGGCTGGAAACAGGAACTGGACAGATTTCAATTAGCAATTTTTTAACAGTGAGGGTAATTAACAAGTGGACCAATATTCCAAGGGAGGTGGTGGATTCTCCATCTCTTGATGGCTTCAGCTGAAGGCTGGATGTCTTTCTGGGAGATATGATTTAGTCCAACACAAATTACTGGGCTAAATACAGGGATCACTAGGTGAAAGGTCTGATGTAGAGGCGGTCAGACTAGATGATACAATGGTCCCTTCAGGCATGGGCGGCAGGTGAAGATTACCCTTGGGGAGGTTAGCCTCCCATCCCACCTCTTCCGCCCATGGTCCCGCCCACGGTCCACCTCTGCTCCACCTCAAGCCCCGCTTCTTCCCTGATCAGTCCCCTCCCCACTTGCTGCATGCATCCCTCCTCTCCTTCCCCCATCCTCCCTGCTCGCCCCTGCCACTGCTCACCACGTGCATCCCTCCTTCTCCTCCCCCGCCTGCTCAGCCCTCGTACCAGCACTCACCATGTCTCTCCTCCCCACTCTCCTCTCCCTCTTCCTCACACCCCTCCTCCTCCACACATGCATCCCCCCAAGGCAACCTCCGCTTTCACTCTCCACCATACTCCTGAGCTGAGTTTATTTATTATGCTCCATGAAGGTTCCCGGGAGGCTGAGGAGATGGTATCTGCTACTCAGCTTCCCAGGTTCATCAGTAGTCTCCCTGGGGAGTCCAAGGGACCAGGGAAGCTGAGTAGCAGATACTGCCCCCTCAGCCACCTGGGAACCTGCATGGTGCATAATAAATAAGCACAAACTTCCAATGGAAGCCCACTCCCAAAAGGGAGGGGGAAGAGGTGGGGGCACCATGGCCAGGGCCTTCACATGGGGGAGGAGAAGGGTACACTTTACCGTGGCCCAGCGGCCCTGGGGGTCCTGGCCTAAGCTGCAACCCCCATTACCATCAGGAAAAATTTGTTCATGGCTCATGAGATTGTATGTATGGGATGAGGGATTGTGGTATGTGTGTGGGAGGGGGGCCCATGTTATGAGTTTTTACTGGGTCTGAAAAAATTATGCTTGGGTCCTGACCACAGCCCAGGAGTCCAGAGGCAGGCTTCGCCTGGCCAATTACACCTGCCACCCATGCCTTCAGACCTCAAACTCTGAATGAAAGAATGTAGCCTTTAACAAGCAGTAACAGAAAGTACTTGCCTCTCAGGATGGCTAGTGTGACCTGAGACGCTTCCCTTCCGCCTCCTTCAGTTCCTCAGCATGTTTTCACACTGCCTGCTGGCTAGCTGCCTTTTTGCTGCAGTGATTCAGTCTACACACATTTGCGCTGGCATGACTTGTTTATCCCTTTAGACATGTTATTCACACTGTCCAGGTCCTGCAAAGTGTTTCAGTTTACACCCTCTTTCTGCTAGTCATTATGATCTGACATTTAGTTTTGTGCCCCTGAAGGGGATCATATTTCATTTTTAGCAGCAATGTAAACTTGCGTTTCCTTCAGTGCCTGGTTTCAGCTTGGGATTTGTGGAGCTGCCCAGAGGGACCGGTGTCGCCATGGCAATCTTGCTGTGAGAGCTTAATGTTTTGCTGGGCCTCTATAGACTTTCCCAATTTTTCTGTCATCTTTTCCAGTCTTGCCTCTAATAGCTCTGCAGAAATTTCTACTGCTAGGTGGCCAATGTAAGGCATCCCACCTGAAAGAGAAATCCTGAAGCTTGTTCTACACAAAAGCTTAGGTCAGCACAGCTACTTCACTCAAGGGTGTGAAAAATCTACATCCTTGAGCCACGTAGTTAAGCAGACCTAACCCTGGAGTAGACAGTGCTAGGTGGATGGAAGAATTCGTCCCTCAACCTCGCTACTGCCTCTTAGGGAGGTGGCCTATCTGTGCCGACGGGAGAACTCCACCCATTGGGGTAAGTAGGGTTTACAGTAAAGTGCTGCAGCTGTGCTGCTATAGCACTTCAAGTGTAGACAAAGCCCTTAGATGTGCTCTAGAACGTAAGTTTACTATGAGCAGATTTATGTGGAATGAAGGAAAGGTTAGCTGGTTGGAGCAGTTCATAGAGTTTGCACTTGTTGAGGCAGTGTCCCTCATCTCAATTATTGACAGATTTTGGTTAAAATTTTAAAAACTTTGTGGCAAACATTAGGCTTCTAAATCCACAGTTAGATAACTAAATAAAAGTGCGCTGTTTTTCAAAGGAACTGAACACCTCTCCCGTAGAATCTCATGTGGCTATAAGGGTCCAAATAACTACCCAGCTCCTGTGTGGATTGTTTAGTAAGATCAGGCCTTAGGGTTGAAAGGTTTTGTGGGCAGGGACATATTTTTTTACCAGGATCTGTGTTCCATGAGGGATCTGGCACCTGTGTGCACTGATAATCATTATTTATTAGCTATTTTTCAATACACACACACACACACACACACACACACACGGATGAATTCCAAATATGTCCTTTCCCCTGAAAAGAAAGATTAAAGACCCAAGAATGTGACCAATTGGTTCATCCTCTGCAGATCTATCTCCCCCACTGCTTTTCAAGGGGGCTGGAAGACTTTATGTATTACATCTCTTCATATTTTTCTTGCCACAGTTCATAAAGGTTTTTTTTTTTTTTTTTTTTAAAGAGGAATAGCTTCTATTGAATTAATTTTCCATTAAATCAGACAACAGCCGAACTTCACGGGAACTTCATATCCTGAGTTTCATTATTGTGTCATCTTCTGTCTGACTAATGTAACCCTTCCGTCAGTTGGAGTCGGCAGCAGCAAGGGCCGGGTTCAACATCTAGGGGTTCCTTTCAATAATATAACACAAAACTGTCTCGCGGTCCCTGGGAAATTATATGTCACAACCCTGGATGCCTCTACAAGTCGATACTTCCCCTCTTGCAAGCACAGAGTCTCAGCGTAGGAAATAAGACCATTTAATAAAAGGAGGGAATTAACTCAGCATTAATTTGGGAAAACAAAGCAAGCAGGATTCATAAACATAAAACCATGAGCAAAACCCCTATCCCAGAGTATGTTGGGCAGTGTCATTTGCCTCTCCTTTCTTTCTCCCCCACACTCCACTCACAGTTGTTGTCTTTGTTCAGTGATGACTCAGAGCTCAGGGGTGCATCTGAACACCCTTAAGTCACCTCTTACCATGGCTAGGCAGGGGGAGAAAAAGGCACCCTGCTTGCCCCACCAGCCATCACCACTGTACCGCTCGCCACTCTGCCAGCAACTCTGCTGGCCACTCATTGCTCCATAGGCCACTTCCCCCAGTCACCCACTAGTTGCCAAGCTGCACACCATCGCCTTCTGCTACCACTGATTTCTCACTGTGACCTCTGCAGGTCACTCTCTTGAGGTTCCAGCCAGCTCTCTCTGATTCTCAGCAATTGTTAGTTCTTAGTGGATGAACCTCAGTGCTGATTTTTTTTTTTTGAAAGTCAGTCAGGTGTTTATTTAACACAACCAACCACTGTTTGACAAGTTAGCGCTTTCCACCAACACGAGGGGCAGAAAACTTTCACTGGCTTTGCAATCTTTTGTTTAGGTGCAGCCTTCGTGGGAGCCTAATGGCTTGTTCCCACTGGGCCTTTTGTACTTCTGATTTCTCTTGGCCATTATTTCAGCCAAAGACGCACACCAGTGATAGCCCTCTGGAACTTGACGGCAGGGTGTGTACGCTTCTTTTGTATTTCTTCAGACTCTCCTTTCTTGTGTATGCGCCTGTACAGAACAGTCCAGTTGATCTGCTGATGCTGGGCAGGAATGCTGTCCCACAGTAGCTGGTTTCAGTTCTAGCAAACACTTCACAAAACAAAAGACTCCAAATAGAATCTTAATTAGCTTTATCTTTGGCTAGTGGGAGGAGGAGATTAAACCATGGCTGGAGCTCTTCGGAAGAGCTCCCACTTCCAGGCAGGAATACCTGTCACCACCCCCATCTACCTTCACTGGGTTCTGGAATCCGAGCCCCTTGCTTAGCCAGTTCAGTTCAGATGATAGTGGCCAATCAGAACAGGCTAAGACCAGTTCTGCTGCCCTTTGCTCATTCAATAAGGGGAACAACATTTCATTACCCCTGCATTCAACAGTAAAGTGATTTGTAACCCGACACCAGCCAAAGAGATCATTTGGGCAAAGCAGTCCCATCATGCTGATCACCTAACAAGAGAGGGTGTGCTCATGCAAATACAGTCTGGCCCTGATGCCTGTTCCTCTCCCTTCAGCCAGCTCTGCAGGGGAGAGCTCATTCAGACCCTGCTTACACTAATAATTTGCACAAGGCTGGCTGTCATTGTAACAACCTAAATGTTGAAGAAAGTCTTAAAATTTGTTTATCTGTCTTTCTGCCTCGTCTGTCATCCTGCAGTTGTAACGACCAGCATTACTGGACAGATTTCAGATGGGATTACACATGCTTTCTTTCTTTAGGTAATCACAAGAAAGTAGGTTTCTTAAATAATCCTGATTTTACAATAATTACTGATTCAACTGGAAATTATCTCACATGATATTTCCACCCTTTATTTTCTTTGTCCTGTTTTGGGCTGTTGACAAGAGGCAGTTAAGTGTGTGTGTGTGTTCTAGGTGGATATGAGGTACCAACTGAAAGGGAATTCTTCCCTACTTCAGCCAGGGATTTTAGGATCAGTCAACCAAAGGAAGGTTATAGAAATGTCACCTTTCCTTCTCACTTTAGATCAATATTACTTTAATCAAATGCCCCTTTCTCCTCCCACCCTAATCAGCTTCATCCTGCAGATGTAGCATCTTTAAGGCTGTAATGCCATGCTAAACTGGCAGCAATTGCTCTGCATGAATTTCAGTGTGAACTCGCATACCTCACTATGAGAGCAGTTGTAAATTTTTCAATGAACCACATTTTTTGCCAAAAAATGCTGCATTGTTGAAATGGAAACTGTTCATGAAACAAACCTCTTAACTCAGAAGTTTGGGAGAAAAAAGTTACCTGTTGACATTTCAAGCCAGAAAGTTTCATTTTTTTTAAGTTAAAACTACCTTTTGTTTGTCTGTCAACGTAGACAATTATTTTTAAGTCAAAATCTATATGAAACTTTTCAACTGGCCAAAACTGAACTTTTTTCCCATGGATTTTTAGGGTTAGAATTTTTGCGATTGACTTTTCTTCCTGACTTGCAATGGGAATATTTTTCCATATCTTAAAAATGTTTGTGGTATGTCTAACTCTACTCCCCATCCCCCTTTGAAAGCAGATTGTCTCAGTCACACTTCCAGCCATTGCTGTTCTGAATACTGGAACAGCATTAGAAGCAGAGTGTTAAATAAAACATGTTTTCATTATGGATTGGTAAACAGCCAAAAGGCTGAGTTCTGAGTCATACCATATACATTAAAGATAGAAAGGCCTGTTAGGTCACCTAATCCATTCCTCCCTACCAGTCAGCGCAGGATTGTTCTCTGTAGTATATACTCTCGTGCTTTGTCAATTATTTAGGCAATAGGGTTTCCTTTGGCAGATTATTTCCCAGACTCATAGCTCTTACCATTAGCAATTTTTCCAGATGTTCAGCCTAAATTTTTGATTGCTTAATTTCATCTCATTACTTCTAACTTTATCCTTTATGAGACTGAAAGAATTCCCGTCCCTCCTTGATATTTACACCTGTCATATATGGGTTTGAGGTTTAGCCACAACAGAAAAATCAATGAATTTGGACCTAATCTGATGACATTTACAAAGTCAGACCCAAAAGTTTCTATGTAAATTATTTAGCCCTTACTTTAAATCCCCTTCTTCACAACTTTCTAACGTGCACTTTTTTCTAAGTCTTAGTTCTATGTCATAGCCATAAACACAAGGATCCCACTATTATAGATTTATAGACTCAAAGGGACCATTGTGATCATCTAGTCTAACCTCCTGTATAACACACACCAGGAAACTTCCTCAAAATAATCCCTAGAGCATATTTGTTAGAAAAACTTCCAATCTCGATTTTAAAATTGAATGCAGTAAATGACCCATAGTAAATTGTTGCAATGGTTAATTACCTTTACTCTTCAAAATTTATACTTTATTTCCAGTGTGAATGTATCTAGCTTCAAGTTCCAGACACTGAGTCATGTTATATCTTTCTCTGCTAGACTGAAGAGCCCATTATCAAATTTTGTTCCTCTTGTAGATACTTAAAGACTGTACTCAAGTCACCTTTTAACCTTCATTTTATTAATTTGTTTTAGGACAACACACCCCATCTTACTCAAGAAACAATTGGTGTGGATACTTTTTTACAAACTCCACCTGACAAGATCAGGCTTGCAAGAAATTGCTTTCCCTTGCTGTATGCCTTGTCTTATTTGAATAGGCATTTAGAAAAGTCATGATTAGTGCATTTCCTCTTATCCTGGGGTAATTCTAATCCAGTGAAGGATATAAAATATCTTGGTAACACTTGAAAATCACAGTAAATTAATTATTATACTAAAAGTAACTGCAGTTCTGAAGGCATTGCTTGACATATACCATTACATCCTGAGTAACATGAACCAAATTCGTCATGCAGAATAATATTGCAATGGAGTTATCTGCTGAGAGGGCTAAAAAGAATACTAAAGAGATTGCACTTTTGTTTGTTACAGTGGTAACTTTTCAATATGCAGCTCCTGAAAAGTTGCATTAATCTTTCAGATAAGCTTTTGGAAGTTAATATATAAGTATCTATTTTCAATTTTGCTGTAAATTTTTACAGAACTGGAATCCTTTTATAACTTTTATGCAATATAGACAACTACATAAATCAGAATATATTGCTATATACCGTAACAACTACTTTGCACTCATTTCAAGAAGAATCTGCACTTTGTTGTGCCTAAAGTAGCTATCTTGGCCCAATTTATACTTTTTTTTTGGTGGTTTAATGACATTTTCTGAGGTACATATTCAGAACTGGAAGTCATTTAATATTTTATTTATGCTCTACCTTCATCCCATCAAATAAACTCTCCCCAAATATGCTCCTAACTGATTTGTATTTTTTTTCTTTAGGAATTTCAGGGTTTGTCTATACCTGAAATGCTATAGTGACATAGCTGCACCACTGTAGTGCTTTAGTGTAGACGCTACTTATGTTAACAGAAGGGGTTCTCTTGTTAGCATAGATAATCCACCTCCTTGAGAGGAAATACCTAACTCAACAGAAGAATTTTTCCATTGACCTAGCACTGTCTACATTGGCGGGTAGATCAGCTTAACTATGATGATCAGGGGGGTGGATTTTCCACACCCCAGAGCAATGTAGTTAAGACAACTTAATTTTCTAGTGCAGACCAGGTCTAATTTACAAGTTCTCTGCAGTAAGTGACAACTGCTCTCAATTAAAATAGCTCTGACCAGTAACATATTTAGTGTGTAGGGAGGGAAAGCATTCTCCCACTCAGCTGGAGTACTCAGAGCAGCAGAGCAAGGGCTATGCACCGCTTAAAACATAGTTTCTGGGATTAAATAGAATGTAAGTGATATAGAGTCTTGTGCTGCACAGAGTTGAATTGCAATCTCAGGAAACAAAATGTTCTAGACTGTCACATAAAAGGTTTAAAAAATAGTAGAAACCTCTATACAAAGAATATGAAAGTAGAGGTCCATCAGTAATATCTTGTATTTATATCAAATCTTTCATCCAAGATCTCCAAGAAAAACAAAAGTCACAATATTCCATGACTGGAATATTGGTGTAGAAGGGTATAGCTTTCTCAAGAAGGACAGGCAGGGGAAAAAAGGGAGGAGGTGTTGCCTTATATATTAAAGATGTATACACTTGGACTGAGGTTGAGATGGAAATAGAACACAGGTTTGTTGAAAGTCTCTGGGTAAGGATAAAAGTGGTAAAAAACAAGGGTGATGTCATCAGAGGGGTCTACTATATACTACCTAACCAGCAAGAAGAGTCAATGAGGTTTTTTTAAACAACTAACAAAATCATCCAAAGCACAGGACTTGGTGGTGATGGGGAACTCAACTACCGCGACATCTGTTGGGAAAATAACACAGCAGGGCTGATTATCCAGCAAGTTCTTGGAATGTATTGGAGACAATTTTTCATTTCAGAAGGTGGAGAAAGGTAAGGGGGGGAGAGGCTATTCTAAATTTGATGAAGACAAATAGGGAGGAACTGGTTGAGAATTTGAAAGTGAAAGGCAGTTTAGGTGAAAGTGATCTTGAAATGATGGTGTTCATGATTCTAAGGAATGGTAGAAGGGAAAGCAGCATAATAAAGATAATGGATTTCAAGAAGGCAGATTTTAGCAAACTCAGAGAGTTGGTAGAAAAGATCCCATGAGAAGTAAATCTATGGGGAAAACAGTTCAAGAGTTTTGGCAGTTTTTCAAAGAGATGTTATCAAGGGTACAAGAGCAAACTATCTGACTGCATAGGAAAAATAGAAAGTACGGCAAGAGACCATGCTGGCTTAACCAGGAGCTCTTCAATTATCTGAAACTAACAAAAGAGTGGCACAAAAAGTGGACACTAGATCAAATTACAAAGGATGACTATAAACAAATAACACAAGTATGTAGGGAAAAATTTAGAAAGGCCAAGGCACAAACTGAGTTTAAACTAGCTATAGAAATAAAAGATAACAAGAAAACATTCTGCAAATACATTAGAATCAAGAGGAAGATCAAGGACAGGGTAGGCTCATTACTCAATGAAGGGGGAAAAACAATAACAGAAAATGTGGAAATGGCAAAAGTGGAAAAATGTTTTTCTGTTTCAATCTTCACCAAAATGTTTGGTAGCAAATAGATATCTAACAAAAAATGCCTATGAAAATGAGGTAGGATCTGAGGCTAAACTGGGGAAAGGACAAGTTAAAAATTACTTAGATAAGTTAGATGTCTTCAAGTTACCAGGGCCTGATGGAATTCACCAGGAGGGATAAGATAACAGTTTTCAAATACATAAGAGGTTGTTACAAGGAGGAAAATTGTTCTCCTTAACATCTGAGGATAGGACAAGACAAAATGGGCTTAAATTGCAGTAAGAGCAGTTTAGGTTGAACATTAGGAAAAACTTCCTAACTGTCAGAGTAGTTAAGCACTGGAATAAATTGCCTAGGGAGGTTGTGGAATCTCCATCATTGGATATTTTAAAAAGCAGGTTAGACAAACACCTGTCACGGATGGTCTAGATAATGCTTGGTCCTGCCATAAATGCAGGGGCCTGGACTAGATGACCTCTCGAGGTCCGTTCCAGTCCTACTATTCTATGCTATGATTCTATATAGGTGTTTAAATTCATAGCCGTGCGCAAACTGCAATCCTGGTTATATTGAACCTCCCCTCATGGAGAAGGTTTCTTTTGAAATAAATGAGTTCACTATTTAAGAGGATTCCACTGCATAACCATTTACAAGACTGAACCCTTGCACTATTATGCAAACCCTATGTCCATACATTGTATGTATGTTACAAAGCCCCTCCACCGAAAATCCACTTTCGAGATGAGTTTGGCTTTTGACATACAAAATGGATTACGGCCATGCTTTATTTTGAATTTCACAGCTCAAGCCTTTAAATAATAGATTGTTTTTGTTATGATGACCAGGCAGAGCCTCTATCTAGCACCCCATCATGAGAGCTGCAACCTTGCGGTCTCCTGCCCAGACCCTGGAACCAGTGCTAACCCCTAAGAATTCCCCTGTAGCTTAAATAAACCCTCTCCCAGAACTCCACCCAAAGGTCTGAGTCTTCTTTTTTCCCACTTGCCCCCCTGGTAATGGAACCTTAGAGCTGGCTCTGTGCTCTAGGATCCTTTGAATCTTCTTCTTTCTCTTTGAGTGATGGTCCCTATTGTATTCCCCTGTGGGTACTAGACTATGCCCAGGACTCCAGGCTTCACACTCTGAGCCTCCTGCCCATGATCCTACTTAGTCAGCGATGAGCGTCAATGCTGTCTCTACTGCCTGAGAGAAGCTCACATCATGGCTAGGTGCAGTATTTGCCAATCTTTCCCCAGCCAGACCTAAGAAGGCCAAGCACTTTGTCTCTGCAAGCGTCTCATGGAGATGGCCGTGCAACTGCACTCGGACCCAGATGCTAAAATGATTATTGTGATAAACTTTGTGACAGAAGGTAAAACTGTCCTGTGTTGTACCTCCACAGTGAATCTGTATTTCTATCATTTGTTTATATCAGAAATCCTGACTGTAAAAACAATATCACAATCAGAAATGGCCTCTACCTGCACTTTTGAAATCACTGGCATCGCGGTTAAGATGTGGATAAAAACTGTAGCATATGTGGGCAGTAGAGGTGGATTTAGATTCTGTGTCCAGTCATTATTGGGCTTCAGGCAACTTGAACATTTTCATCCTCAAATTTTGGGATATCTGGAATCTTGGATTTACACACCCATATCAAAGAGTTAAATGACTTAGCCCTCTGTGTAAGTTACACTTGCACAGTGATGTGGACAGAAAGCTGGTAGATTGAAAATCGTGTCTACCCAGTGCTTGAATTTTGCAATATGTTATGTAATTACAGTATTGTATATTATAATGTAATTGTCCAAGTGTCAGTAACTCATGGTTGCAGTGTTATTGTTGCTGAGTTGGTTCCAGGATATTAGAAAGACAAGGTAGGTAAGGTAATATCTCTTATTGGATCAACTTCTGTTGGCGAAAGAGACAAGTTTTCAAGGCCTTGTCTGTCACATGACTCTGATCTGTGAGTTGTGTCACCAGTGAGTTAACATTTAAAGAACAGAAAATTCTATTTTTCCAGATGTGTTTCCATAGCCCAGTGATCACACGCAAATCTCTCAGGCGCCACCTGAATTAAGATACAAACAAAGATATTTGTGAACAAACAAGAATATTCACTGTTCATTATTACATACCTACCAATAACTCCAGGCAAAAAACAAGTAGACTTTCAAGTAGCATAAATCACTGCAAAGTCTACACTGGTCATTTGCCCTGATTACAGCTATTGGTGTAACTGTACCAGTGCAACCTTTCGTATAGACAGTCAAAGCTGCAGTTTATCTCCCTGGGGCTTTCTCAGGGTTTCAGGCAGGGGTAAAGTCCGCTAGCACAAAGATGTCTGTTATTAGCTATTTGCTATTCACTAATCATTGTTTGTTTTTCTCCTGTTTTTCGGTTGTTTTTTTTAAAACAAAAGTCAGTCATTCAATTAGGTAGCAGAAACAATCTTATGTAACTTACATAACCAAACAGACACCTGAAATAACGATCAATGAATAGCAAATAAGCAACGTGAATTATTCTCAAATATCCCATACGCTGAAATTTAGTTCAATAAACTATTCATCCGACACATTCACAGAAATAAGAATCAGTTGGTGAACAATTGATGAAAAGAAACGAGGCTATCTTCATCAGATAATGTATTCACAGTTAACTCTTGGATCAACCCTATTCTCAACCCTGATATCTGGAAATGTACAATGGATATCTTTTTTTCTCCCCATTCCCAATTCCTACCACAGAATGGAATAGTTGTGAATGGGATATAGGAGTTACCAACACAGATGAAAGCTGCCACCAAGGAAGTATGAGCAAGATATGTTTTCCTAGCCTGCAGAAGTCTCTCTTCTCCATTGTGTCTACTCTTTTGGGGCTTCATTTCTTGTGTTTGTTAATGAAGTGCTGCCAAGCTATCAGCTCTGATGTAGGGTGTGAGGCATTAAGGACTTTGCTTTTTGTTTTGTCTTGAATGTAAAACGTCTCACTTCTTCTTTTCTCTTGATTTAAATTTAGCTATGTTTTCCTTTTTTGAGAATAGCAGCAGGTTTATAAGGACTCTCCTGTGAAAATATATGCATGTGTTTGTGGCTAGGCTGCAGTTGTTCTGATTCAGAGTCCAGGTAGCGTCACCCCTTCTTGAGGAACAGGCTGTTAATTTCCTGGCAGAAGACTGGCACTGCCCTGCTGATGAATTGGAGTCTGTTTTTGCTCAATGGATTTCCTGCCAGAAGCATGTACAAAGCTTTTTCTTCCTCATGTTGCAGATTTTGTTTTTCCCTGGTGACTTGTTTTGCTCAGTGTGTGTTTATTCTGTGAGTGAGGATAAGTCACGCTTCCCTAGCCAGGAAATAGCAGAGCTTATGCTGCTACTTGCAGTACCCTCATTTCCTCTCAGTGTTCTTTTCTCTCCATTTTGCACAAAAATGAAGCCTCTTAATCCCCATATGCTATTTTTGCACACACAGAGGGATATTTATTCTATGTATGTTTGTGTGAATGGATACTCTCATCTGTTGATGTTGCACACACTTTTTAATCTCTTTGGCCAAAAAAAAAAAATTAGGAAGACACGCTCCTCCAGTATTTCTCAGGCCTTTTTCTGGCTGTGGTGATGCACAGCATAATATATTTCCAAGTACTTCTTTGTTTTAGTTTGCAGCAGTATATTTCACTTCAGAAACAAAAGAAAGCCCCGTAGCCACTGACCCAAAATGCAGTACAAAATCAGTTATATACTGAAAACATGAGGCTTAAAAGCTCTTCCTAATTGTAGGGCAAATCTCTGCTCAAGAAAACAGAGTAAAGTGTCATCCAGATGACTTTCTCCTCCTTGAAAAACTACCGAAGCTAATAACCAGCACATAGCTCTTTGCGTCTCATAATTATCTCTGCACTCAACTCTGATATGACAAGGTCTAACAGTAAATACATGGTGACATCATATTTCAATTTGGAAGCCTCTTTGGTACAATAAAGCAATAATTATGGTCAGGTCACCACAAGCGTAAGATTCCAGCAATTTTTAACCAAAGCTTTCAGAGAGATTGAATGAGGAGTTTGATCTATTTGCATTATAACTTTTTTTTAATGAGGGTTTTTTATTGAGATAAGATGTACACTCCAATAGTCACTTGCTCTATGCAGTATGTTTGAAAGTTGTCTCTGGATGCTGTTCTTTGAGATATTTGCATGTGTAAGTACAACTGAAGCTTTGTTCCCACATAAAATAGTAGAGCTGGTTGGGAATTTTCCATTAACTCTTTTTTTTATACGGGAAATGTGGTTACCACAAAATTGAAATGTTCTGTGGGAAAAATACATTTTGTAGAATGTTTCTATCTTCCATCCAGAAAATCAAAACCAACCATTTCCTATGAGGCTGGGTCAATCCAAATCATAACAGTTGGGTTTGTTTAACTGAATTTTGGTTCAGTTTGACATTAATCAACATCTGCTTGAGGTGCTGCACTGCCTCATGGGAGTTGTAGGTTGGGTGCCTCATGTCACCTTTCTTTTTTATGAGCAAGGCCCCATGACTAGGCTACATCTCCCATAATGCACTGCAGTCCCCCATGTAACTTAGCCCCCACAATAATCATGGGAGTCCCATGACCACAGTGCATTATAGGTGATCCTAGTCTGGAAAGCCTGGGCCCCTAGGGCAAAATTGGGGCAGGAGACAACCAAACTACAACTCTCATAAGGCAATGTGGCAGCTTAGGCAGACACAATTAAGGCCTTGTTTACACTAAAAAGGTTTGTCGACAGTAGTTACATAGATGATAAAAAAGCGCTGTAATTACAGCACTCGTGCCCATCTACACAGCACAGTGCCGTCAAACTGTGTCCACATTTGGTGCTCTGGTATTGGCAGTGAGAGCAGTGCATTGTGAGCAGCTATCCCACTGTGCAACTCTCCACCTTCTGCCGCTACAAATTGTCGGAAGCAGGAGAGGAGCATGGAGCAGCATGGGTACTGGCTCAACATCCCATGATGCACTGATTTCCCTCCCATCGTTCATTGCATTCCCGGCTGCGTTTTGTGTCATTTTTCAATGGGCCCCCGTCTCCTGTGCACCCACCATCTCTATCGGAAAGGATCATGTATCTTACAGTGCTCCCCACTGCTGCTGTCAGCTTTCTGAACACATTGCGGCTGGTCGTGCAGCATATCATGAGCTCTGAATCAGAACAGGAATCTGAGGCGCCTGACCTGCTGAGTGACATGCAAACAAACAGCACCATATTACTGTTTTCATTCAGGAGGTATCTGCATACACTGAACTGCCACTTTTGGGAGCATGAGACAAGCACTGAGTGGTGGAATCAAATCCTTATGTGGGTCTGGGATGATGACCAGTGGCTGCAGGACTTTTGAGCGCACGAAGCCATCTTCATGGTACTCTGTGCGGAGCTGACCTGTCCCCTGCAGCGCAAGGGCACCAGAATGAGAGCTGCCCTCTGAGTGGAAAAGCACGTGGCAATCGCTGTGTGGAAACTGGCAACTCCAGATTACTATCGGTCAGTCGCTAATCAGTTTGGAGTCAGCAAGTCCACCACTGGATCTATGTTACTGCAAGTGTGCAGAGCCAGTAATTGCATTCTGCTGTGAGGGATTGTGACTCTGGGCAATGTGCATGAAATAGTGGATGGCTTCACAGCGATGGGATTCCCTAACTGTGATGGGGCAATAGATGGCACACATATCCCAATTTTGGCCCCAGATCATCTTGCAATGGAGAACGTCAACCGAAAGGGGTACTTTTCTATGGTACTGCAGGTGCTTGTGGATCACTGTGGGAATTTCATTGACATCAACGTGGGTTGGTCAGGAAAGATGCATGATGCTTGTATCTTCAGGAACACTGGCTTGTTCCGGAAGCTACAAGCAGGGACTTTCTTTCCAGACCACAAGATTCCAATAGGGGATGTTGAGATGCCCATAGTGATCCTGGGAGACCCAGCCCACCCACTAATGCCATGGCTCTGTGATACGACCTGTGCCCAGGGTAGCCAACTGATAATGCCAAGGTCAGGGCAGGCTGCAAAAGGAGAGCAGATTCTCCCCATGCTGGTGGGTGACACTGAAGCCCGGCTTCCCAACCAGCCACGAACTGCTTCTGATTACCCCACACTGGATATCACGAAGCCAGTCCACAAATGCCCACAGCCTCCTTCACTGCATTTCAGCTCCAGGCTCCCAAATCAGCACCAGGTCCAGCAAAGAGACCAGTTACTTAAACTCTCTGCTCTTTGCTAAAAAGGTTCCCTCTGACCCCAAAGGGTCAGCCACAGTACCAGATCAATATAAGTTTGGAACTTACCTAAAATACCACGCTGGCAGCCAATCCTTTAGTATCTAAACTAAAGGTTTATTGTAAGAAGAAAGAAATAAACCATAAGAGAAATGTTAAAAGGTTAAAGTAAATCACAGATATACAAATGATTAAAAGTCCATTTACATCAGGTTTCTGGAAGAAATGTGGATTTGCAGGCTTGTGTAGTTCTCTCTGGTTCACATCCAGTACCTGGATGAGTCTAAGTCCTTCGGATCAGTTGCAAGATGAATTGTTCCAGAGATAGGTGTGTGTGTCTGCAGACTGGACAGGAACAAAGACAAAATGGTTTCTCTGGCTTGATCTTATATATCCTCTGTCTTTTCGCCATGTGGCCTGTGAACTTTGCTGGAGCTAAAATGGAGTCCAGAGTCATATGGGCCAATCCTGGTGACTCTTCAGGTGTGCCTGGGGTCCAGTCACGTAAGCAGGTTCTGGTGACTCAGTGGTGATGCTGGCTTCTTTCTCTGGGCCCCTCGCACCTGGGAAGGCCTTAATGGGCCATTACGCTGGCCATTGTTCTGCAGCCTTCCTATCTGGGGTGTTGCCCAGGCAGCACAATTGAAACACAGACATCTCAAATACATCTATAACTTCCCTTTCACATATTACACATAGAAATAAGTAATATTCTCTTACTTAGCATATCATAACCTTCCTAACCACACCTGGCATGGCATATCCCATGGATTATTATGATTCTGCCATGCTGATGTCACACAATATACTAACTACCCCCCCTCTCAAGTCAGCCCGCATGACAGGCTCATGAAGCCTTACACAGGCAACCTGGACAGCAGCAAGGAGCGCTTCAATAACAGGCCGAGGAAATGCCAAATGACCCTTGAATGTGCATTTGGCAGGTTAAAGGTGTGCTGGAGGTGCCTTTATGGCAAACTGGACCTAAATGAGGACAATATTCCCATGGTTATACCCGTCTGCTGCGTGCACCACAATTTATGTGACGCCAAGTGCAAAAAGTTTGCCCCTAGGTGGACCACAGAGGCGGATCGCTTTGCATTTACATATGAGCAGCCAGATGCTAGGGATATTAGAGGGCCATTGAGGGCCCATTTTGAGAATGAGAGCCCATAAGGTGTTTTGAGGAACAGCATTGTGCCATGCTATGACTGCTATCCAGCTTGAGCTGTGTATCAGTAACAGGTGAAAGTACCATGTGCAACACAGAAATAAAGAGTGCTTATTGTTCTCAGAGCTTGCTTTTATTAAATACAAAACATTGCACAACACAAAAAACAGACGGGCCTAAAGGGGAGAAAGTAGTGGGGGCCAGTCTGAGCTATGACAGCTGGGTGTAAGATCAGCTGTCGTTCTCATAGCTATGTGAGGGGGTGGAGGGTAAGGGGTACCAAGACTGGCCGAGATTTTGGTAGGACTACGTGGGGGGAGTTTGTGGAGAGCAGGGAAAGCAGTTCTGTTGCAGCTGCGGGGGAGGAGCAAGCATGCATGAACTGTGTCTCCAATGAAACTATTGTCTTTAGCAGCTCTGTCTATTTCTCCATGGCCTTGATCATGCACATATGATATGCCATGACTCACTCCTGGTTCTCTTTCCTTTCCTGTCTCTTCATTTTCTGACTTTCAGACACAGATTGTCTCCATGCCCTTTTTTCTCTTTTGGCCAGCTCAGAGGACTGGAGGAGTTCCTGGAACATGTCCTCCTTGCTTCTCTGGGCTCACTTCCTTATCAGCCGGAGGCAGTCTGCAGACATAGGGGCTTTAGCTGCGAATGCCACAGCTGTGGAAGCACAAGAAACAATGAACAGAAGTATTTTTGTGGGTGTCCTAACACTATAGATGCATTACTGTTAAACACACCTCTTTCTTACTGTCCCTTGGGTAGAGGATAGCTCCTTGAACAGCCTGGGAATGGTGAGTTTGGCAGGACGGGGTGGGGTGAATCATCCAACTGGGTCGAGATTCTGGGTGGGTGATTGCTTGGGGTATAAATGCAGGTACATAGGGAAAAATTTCAAATTGTGTCACCATTTTCCACAGGCAGGGGCCATAGAAGCTGATATCTTACTCCTGAGAGTTAACAATGATGCTAGGATGCACATCAAGCTGGCAAACGGTAACAAGCAGAGTGCCCCAGGGGTCGGTCCTGAGGCCATTTTATTCAACATCTTCATTAATGATCTGGAGGATGGGGTAGATAGCACCCTCAGCAAGTTTTCAGATGACACTAAGCTAGGGGGAGTGGTAGATACCGTGGAAGGTAGGGATAGGATACAGAGGGACCTAGACAAATTGGCGGATTGGGCCAAAAGAAATCTGATGAGGTTCAACAAGTACAAATGCAGAGTCTTGCACTTAGGACGGAAGAATCCCATGCACAGCTACAGACTGGGGACTGACGGGGTAGGCAGCAGTTCTGCAGAAAAGGTCCTGGGCGTTACAATGGATAAGAAGCTGGATGTGAGTCAGCAGTGTGCCCTGGTTGCCAAGAAGGCTAATAGCATATTGGGCTGCATTAGTAGGAGTATTGCCAGCAGATCGAGGGAAGTGATTAGTCCCCTCTATTCAGCACTGGTGAGGTCACACTTGGAGTCCAGTTTTGTGCCCCCCATTACAAAAAGGATGTGGAGAAGTTGGAGAGAGTCCAGTGGAGGACAACAAAAATGATTAGGGGGCTGGAGCACAAAACTTATGAGGAGAGGCTGAGGGAACTAGGCTTGTTTAGTCCGCAAAAGAGAAGAATGAGGTGGGATTTGATAGCAGCCTTTAACTACCTGAAAGGCGGTTCCAGGGAGGATGGAGCTAGGCTGAGCTCAACGGTACTAGATGACAGAACAAGAAGCAATGGCCTCAAGTTGCAGTGGGAGAGGTCTAGATTGGGTACTAGGAAAAAGTTTTTCACTAGGAGGGTGGTGAAGCACTGGAATGGGTTACCTAGGGAGGTGGTGGAATCTCCATCCTTAGAGGTTTTTAAGCTGCAGCTTGACAATGCCCTGTCTGGCATGATTTAACTTAGGTTAGTCCTACTCTGAGCAGGGGGTTGGACTAGATGACCTCCTGAGGTCCCTTCCAACTCTAATCTTCTGTGATTCTATGATCTCCTCCATGCGAGCAGCTTCAAACTGGGTGCCTATGTTTCCCACCTGTGTGTTGCTTTCATCCCCGCACAAGTGATTGCCGAATGGCAAGGAAAAGTCTCCTAAAATGGGAGAAGGAACAGAGCTGCTCTGCCAAGGAATCTGAAGCAGAGAATTGGAGAGTACCTACAGGAAAGTTTCCTAGAGATCTCACTGGAGGGCACCCATGAAATCTCAACATGCATCTCAGCTGCACTGCCTACCTGTGCAAGGGAATGGGAAAACATATGGAAACACAGCTACTGTTATGCATTTCTATCCCTTCAAGTACCTATGTTTTAGCCAAACTAAGGACCCCCATGCCTCATGTACACAAGCAGCATCAGCTTCCAAACACATACCAGAGCTCCCCTCCCCTGAATCCTGAATGCCTCAGCTGTAGGGCTGGGGTTGGCTGCAACCTTTTGGAGCTGAGAACAGCTCCTGACTCCCAACCTCACCAAGCAAACCGATCCGCAGCTCTGGGTTGTCCTCCAACTCCACTTCCTCATAGACAACTTCTTTGTCAGGGTTGATTCCAGTGTCTGGTGGCTGTGGGGCCACAGAGGTGTCCAGGGGCATCTTGGGGATGGAGGTGGGGTCGCTGCTGAGGATAGCTTCCAGCTCTTTGTAGAAGCGGCAGCTTTTTGGCTCTGCGTCAGAGTGCAGTTTGCTTCCCTGACCTTCTGATAGCTCTGCCTCAGCTTCTTGATTTTCACTCGGCACTGCATCGTGTCCTGCTCAGAGTCCTTCCCCACCATGGCACGAGAAATCTGGCTGAAGGTATCAGTGTTCCTTCAGCTGGAGCAGAGCTGGGACTGCACGGCTGACTCTCCCCAAATGCCGATCAGATCCAGCAGCTCTGGTGTGTGCCAAGCGGGACAGCATTTGTTGCGTGGAGTGCGTGGTCTGCTGGGAAGATGAGATGTGAGCTTTTTCCATGCTGACCAAGCAGGATGTGGAATTTCAAAAGTTCCTGGGACTTTAAAAGGGGAGGGGCGGGTGGCTCCAGAGTCTCAGACTTCAAACTGATGGCCAGAATGGTCAGGATGGGCACTGTGGGCCATTTCATGGAGGCCATTTACTGTGACATAACCAAGCGCGGTTTCTACACTGAAGCTTTGTCGCTAAAAGTTTGGTGCAAAGAGCTCTACGCCTCTCATCAAGGTGGTTTTATTTTGTTGAAAAAACAGGGAAGTTTTCTCAGTGGGAGGGGGATGATTGCAGTGTGTACACCAGCATTATCTTGTTGAAAAAAGCTGACCTTTTTTGACAAAACAATCTAGTGTAGACTAGGCCTTAGTGTCAAGCCAATTCTAAATTAGATGTTTCAACATTTCTAAAATGAAAATTTTTGTTCTTGTGGAAAAAATTAGATAATTTTGATTTGTTTGCATCTTGATTCTGGATGAAAACAAATCAAAATGTCAGAATTTCCTGTGGAATAGAAATTCTTATTTTCTAACAGTTCTACAAAATAGTGAGAAGCCAAGATTTTCAAACCTGTGCCTTCAATGAATGTTGTTGCTGGATGCTCAGCACTTTTGAAAGTCAGGCCACTTTTATAGGTCCTAGAAGCCTAACTTTAGGCATTCAGTTTTGAAAAGCTTAGCTGTAGCATTTTATAATATGTTGTCCTTATACAATGTATTGAATTTTCTACAGTAATGATCCAAAACTATTACACTTTATAATAGAGATATTGAAGTGCGGTAGTGGCAGAGAATGATAAATCAGTACTCTAGAAGCACTGGCATTGCACAATATTTGCTGATGGAAGTTGTCTACAGCTAGTGAAAAGAAAGTTTTCACTTTGGCCCTTGTTTAGCAAAGCACGTGAATATGCAAGGACTTAAGCACATGCTTAAAGTCAAACATGTGCTTGAATGTATTGCTGAAGTTGGACCTTAATGCATATTTTGTCCAGTCATATTAATGAATGTTCAATACTGAGAGAAAATGTTATGTGAATAGGCAAAGATAATAGTGTGATTGAAATGTAAGTCTTTCCCATCAAACTGCCAAATGACAGCTAATGAAACTCGGAATTCTGTAGTTATTTTTAAGGCTCATATTAACCATGGCTAGGCAAATGCAGCCAGGTGACATGAAAACCTCTCTAACCTTTTACTGAAACCAAGCCTCATCTGAGATTATAAAACATTGTGACAGTAAATAATTGTTCAACTCCTTTTCATCTTTGGGCACCTATGTACTAGTGAGGATCTGAAGCAAACTTTGCAAACTACCCAAAGCAAGGAGAAAGCTTACTTTTCTGAGGCCTGCAGACCAGTTATGCAGTTTCAAGATGCAGGGATAATCATCTGAACCTTTGGATGAACAGCTCAAGGAACCCCACACTCTGGAACTTTGAAATTTGTCTATCACTAATATTCATTGTACCTTAAAAGAAATACAATTGGCTAAACAGTTGAATCCTAAATGTTCAAGATGTGCAGTAATTTACTGAAGACAAAAGCCACTTTTCCCTTGGTCATTAAACAACCCTTTAAGTTTTATTTCCTGATATTTTACTCATGATTGTGTAACATTACGAATTAACTGCCTTAGTCAACAGAGAAAGATAAATCATCCCTTTTCTTTTATAGGCATGAACACATTGCAGGTAATTTGTCACTATTTTTTGAGGGAATTCATTTTTTATCTAGCCTTGGCAAGAGACCAAAGGTTCTTACTCTAGAAACAGGGAGGTATGTTTCCTCTACTGTGTGACAGTGGCAGCAGAAAAGATCCTATACCTTACCCAAAAGAGGCCTCCTTAGCAATACGTTTGATTGCTATTAAAGGGTGTGCTCCTTCAGTGAGTGTTGAGATTGCTCAGCAAACCTCAGGTGCAGGCCTTAACTGCCCTATGTCAGATCTCGTACAGCCCCAAGTCAGACTGAAACTGTGCTCCAAGGGGAACAGCACACAGCAAATTCAGCACTCACATCCACACCACGAATGTTCTGCTCTGATGGCAATGGGAGACCTACACCTGTAGAGAGCAGAATATCAGTCTGGCTCTCAGATGAAAATTTTGCCCATACTCCGCTCTTATTTAAACAATGTAGGTAGTGTTACAACTGGAAATAGGTATTTACTGTTTTTGTTAATATAGCAGTAAGGGTGATACACATCTAGAAGTCTCTGACAAAAATCCAGTATTGGCAGAACACCAGAAATGATATGACATACCAACAGTCTTGACATAACTTATGACTTATGATCACCTTTGCATCTTACTTGTGATGCACGTACTAGTGTAACATTAAACTACTGCCTTTACTCCAACAAAAAATGCCTTTCTCTGAATAAGAAATGTAAAGCTTGTGGGGATCCTAGCATTAACTCTGTCACTTTAAGAGGAGTCTCTAATGGGTGGCAGTAGCAGCAGCAGCAGCAGTTTGTGTACTGTTTCAGGCCTCAAACCATCAGTGAGGAAGACCACATATTATGCTGCTAGGCATAACGTAGTTCAATTCTAGCCTTCCAGCAGCCCTTGTTCAGCGCTACTTTTAATTAAGTACATGGCAGAAACATTGTAGCAAGGCAGGTACTGGCGATGCAGCACTTTGCCAGTCTCCTCTTGTTCTTCAAACATGTCCCTGGCAGTCCCATGGAAATCCTAGGAAGGCTGCCATTGCAATACGTATGCTGTACAAACCAAGGACCCGTTATTAGAGAAGCTAGGCTCATTAGCACCTTCGTGGCAGTTAGCAGAGAGGGTAGGATGCTGTAATTTCATCACACTTACGCTGAGCGACACATATGTGCCTATCTCATGGTTGAATTTGTGTCTTTGCAGCATAGCTCAAATAGTCAGCATTAAAGAGAGACAAAAATTATGGCTGAGATTCTCAAAGGAGCCCCAGAGAGGAAGGTGTCCAAATCCCATAACTCCCTGAGGTTCCTTTTGAAAATACCAGCTGTAAAAGTCAAATTCTTCTCTTGCATAGTACTCCAAATTAAATCCATCAGGGTCCTGCAGAAGTTTCTTAGGGCAGAATTTTGGGAGGAAGTAACTGGATACCAGGTGTAGATAAGAGCTAATGGTGAACCTTCATAAGCCTTTTCTGTGACATACAGGACTCCCATAATTGGTTGTTCGAAGCTGGAAAGCCAAAGTAAAATAGAGATGTATTGTGATATGTTTTGTATAGTATGAAATGATGGATAAAGCATCACGTGATCAGATACCCAGCTGGTCTATGGTGGTTATGATTAGCTTCTTTTGTAGCAGATTATATGTCAGTGATGTGGAGATACTACAATTTCAGATTTTCTCTCAGTAATGCTATAAAGGCATATAACAGACCAGATTTTCCACTGCGTTGCATCTTGTGTAGCCATTTACATTAGTTCAAGGTGTCTGTAAAATACTAGCAGATCTGAATGGTAGCATTCGACACCCCTGTTGCATTCACTTTGCACAAGTGTAAGTGACTACACGAAGTGCAGGGCAATGAAGAACAGGCCTTTGGTTTTCAGAATCCGAGAGAGAGCAAGAAGTTAAGATTTCCAGTCACACTGAGGTAAATTTCTCTCTTCAGAATATTTACATGTTCCCAAAGCAACCACTGAACTGAAGTCATGAACCATATGGGGGCAGCACAGGAATACATTCGTAGAACAGCCCTAACTTCCACTGTGTAAATATCCTGAGCAGATAACAGCAAACTAGCTTTACAGAACGAGGAAGAGGTTACTTATTGCATGATCCATGGAAGATGTGGATCAACCCACAGAAAGAAAAAATAATAATGTTTAAGAAGGAAGCTGCATCTTTCAAAGGAATGGGAAATTAACAAGATGTTAATAGCTTTCTTACTTGAGCTACTCAGCAACTATAAAGAGGATTAGATCTCTTTTTGAAAATCTTCCCCATAGCAGTGCCTGCCAGGACCTGGAAATACCCTAATATTTAGGTCACTCAGATACACATGCCATTGACTATTGCATCTTTATGTACAACCACAGAATAAGGGGTCTGATTTTGCAGCCTCTACATGTTATCCTTCCTACCGAAGAGTTCCCATTGTATTTGAACAACAAGTTTTATACCAGGTCCACAGAGTTTGAGAATTATTCCCAACTAATTGTTAAGAATGCTGAGACCTTGAAACTTATTGCCTGCAATAAAGAAACTAATGGGAATCCTCATGTGAAAAAAAGATTACACACAAGAAAAATTGAACATGTTTTCCGGGATTTAGACAAGATGTCATATATACACATATAGATAATCTTGAATTACACAGCATTCACAGAACAACATAAGTGTAATTGCAAACTGAAGAGCTGCGTTCAGGAATCGTTCTAAGTTCTATGTTATGCAGGAGGTCAGAACAGATGATCGCAGTGGTCTCATCTGGCATTAAAAGTCTGTGAAACTTTTTGACCAAGGTTTCTCTCTTTTTGAACATCTATTTAAATAAAAAAAAAAATAGGACATAGTCATGCACTAATATTTTTTGCATAAAATAGTAAAACAATCTGTTTTCAAAGTAAGCGCAATTCTTGCTAATATTCACTCAGAGCAGCCAATTATCAGTAAGCCTGATAAATATTTCTCTGAACTGAATTGTTAGGGATTTACTATAACATATTTGTAAAAGGCCGAGATATATTCTGCTAAAACTTAGAAACATTACTTGGAAAACAGGTTCCCTGCTGGCTTTCAGGAGATCAGGTGATGCCATCATCAATAGCACACTTGGACTCTTGTGTTTGTCTGATGTTCTGTAAAGAAAACTCTCCTGAAATGTCTGCTAAATTGCAGCAGAATGAGAGAGGGAAAAAAATTCAATTTCAAGAGGAGATAAGAGGCGCTAAAACGGACAAACAAACAAATTAACCAATAAATACAGTATTGTGCTGAGTGATTAGTCAGGCTTCCCATTATAAATCCTGATTTCAGGGGTATAAATGTCATTAGCCTAAACCTTTGTACCTGAATTAAGCTATTCTTATGTATTCAGGGTGAAATTCACCCCTATGCAAACGGCCAGCAAGATTTACCTTTATTTTGCAATATAAAATGCTGCAGGCAGCCCATTCTTAGAACCTAAGTCTGCAACCCTTTCTCATGTGGGTAGATCAGACTCCCATAAGTACTGGGACTATTGGTGTGTGTAAAAGGATTGCTGTCACAAATGCATGAAATTTCTCTGTGTGCAGGGGGCCAGCACAAATTCTACGCAATACTGAAAATCTACTTAAGTCTTCGTTATACAACCTCAATATGCAGCAGCACAGGTGCATAGGCCTGGTATGGGCATTCACACAGGTCTGAATTTCACCCTCATTGGTCATTGAAAGCTCAAGCTGGGAGAGATACAGATGCAACAAAAAACTGTTATATAATACAAGCATCATTGCAAAAACCAAGTGCTAAAATGAGTTGTCCGTTCAGGGAGCCATATTTTGTCCAAACATGAATCTTAATACTGGTCCTATTAAGGTCAATTAAGCATATGATGATTTGTTTTGATGACTGTCAGTGACACCTATCAATCAAAATGCACTCTAAAGCTAGACATTCTAACCATTTGAACAATCCCTTTGTTATTTAAATCACAATTCAAAACAAACTACAGTCATTTTTTTACCACACACACATGCACAAATATAGGTTGGATACATTCCAAACCCCTAACCAGGTACTATGAATGGTTTTAAAATTCATCTGCAATTCTCCAGTCAATTCATAAATTAGCCTTTTCCTTCCTCCTTTCCATGCCTTTGGGTTTTAAACTAAGTCAGAAATCATCACGGGTTCCCCCACACCATTTCTGCACACACCAAGCAGTATGCAGAGTAAGAGAGGCAGAGGGCAGAGTAACGTTGTACCAGAGGAAGCACTGGAGGCATTTCACCTCTGTGAGCAGAACGCCTCCCAGAATCACCCAGTGTGTGGTGGGGCACGCAAATTGTCTCTTATAGAGGTGCGATATTCTCTCCTCTATGTTCCTGGCCAGCTCTATCAGGCAGCGCAGAGGGCCATGCCCTATCTCTATCCAATCTCTGCCCCTTCAAGCTCCCTTTAGGGTGCCATACATGCCTAGGGCAGTAATTAGGGAGCAGTTCCTGTGCACCCCTGAGAACAGGGACTGCAGTTCTGCCCAGTTCTTAGGCAGCAGGTACCAGGGGGAGAGGCTCCTTACTCTCTCTCTCTCCTTCCATTGCACTCCCACATAATCTAGCCATAAATCAAGGTACTGCTTTTCTTTCCCTAAGCTTCTGGGAGCTCCAGATGGGAGCATATAATTGTATTTAACTTATTGTGCACCCTTGGACATGCTTCCACATCTTTCACTTCTTCAGTAGATTACCACTCCCTGTTTGAGTGGAACTGAGGGATGCTCAGTTCACACAGGGACATTTTTTTTTGGTCACCTTTGAATGTGGATTCTGGCTAGGCGCTCCCTGGATTTTCAGCATGAGTTCTTGGTTTGAATTAATCCAAAATCCCAAAACTCAGCTGATATGAAACCATGGACTGATTCCATGCCAAGCATAACTGGGGTTTGCATAGTCTCCATTCTAACCAGATGTTGCTCCAAGCTCAGTTCTAACGTGCTGTAGGTTCTTATAGAGTTTTGTGTAGCTGTCTTGAAGTTGTATCAAACCCCGAAACCAGAAAAAGAGGGCTGCCTGGTTTCTGGCATCGTTATGAAAGTTTCACACAGCTCTTGTTATATGCGATAGGCCAAGCAGCACTGTTCTTTGTCATATTGCTGACTCTAGGCTTGTTCAACTGAAGCACTAGGTAGTGAATTTTGCTAAGATGTGATTCCTAAATTTTTACTGTCTTTTCCCCACAGGTTTGGCAGATGGATGAAAGCAGCAGCAAAGCTGAGCCCAGAGAGTATGAATACATTAGAGTCCACTCACAGTCCTGAAAATAGCAACTTCTGGTTAATGGGAAGATATTGCCATGAAGCAATCCCGCCCCCATTAATATCAGTGTTAATGGGATTTGGATATTAACAACAGGCATACTGCTTAATAGCAACATTTTTAGCAGGGAGGTCCCACCTATATCAATTTCCTGCATCTTAGCACGCACTGCTGAGCATTTCTGCTTTGTGCCATGGCTTCCCGACACGTGGAACTCTTTCTTTTGCTGATAAAGTTCCTGAAGGCCGTATGTGAGCCGAGTGCTAAGCAAGTGAGAGTAGCCAAGAGGTTTGGAGTCTCAAAGTCTGTTGTTTCATGCATTCAGAGGACCAGCTATAACATTTTACAGGTTCACAGGAACAGCACATACCGAGGCTGCAAGCATCAATGTGAGGGAAAGGCAGCAGATTGTGGTGGAAACCTGTGGCTCTGGTTTCAGCATAGGCTTGGCCAAGGGCCTCAACTCTCCACAGCAATGCTGAAACAGAAAGCAAGTCAGCTGGTGGCAGAGCAAGGGAAGGACTTTAGCCCTTCTTGATGGCTGACCCAGTCAGTGGAAAGCCTAGCACATGGGCTGCATGGTTTAGCATAAAGAGCATGGCAAGAATCAAGACACTGATTTTCTAGCAGCTACTGAATGGAGGGCAGGCACCTTACCCAGCATTCTAGAGCAGTACCAGTCACATGACATCTTCAGTGCTTCCAAGATGGTCTCGTTCAATGGGGCTTTCCTGACAGATGCCTGGGCATGCTAAAAGAAGTGTTTGCAGGAGGGAAAAAAGCTGTGGACCATTCACATTGCTATGTTGTGCAAACTTGGAGGGGATGGAGAAACAGCCTCTTATGGTGATCGGAAAAAACAAGTGCCCTCACTGTTTCCCTAAGCACCATTCAGAGCTGCATGTGATCTACAGAAACTCAGCCAATGCATGGATGACAAGTTTGCTGTTTTGGAACAGGCAGCTGTGGCTACAAGACCAAAACATTTGTCTCTTAATTGCCCAGCTCATTCAGCTAAGGATGAGCTATCGCATAGTGTGTTAAAATTCTTTCTTCAGAACACAACCTCAGTCATGCAGCCAATGGATACAGGCATCATTAAAAACTTCAAAGGCAACTGTGCTTTTCTGAATGCGTGCATTGTTGCCTCTCTGGATGCTGACTCACACCTATGAGCAGTGAATGGTGCCAGAAAAACAACTTTGAGTGATGCACTTCATCTTGCTAAGGAGTCACAGGCTGCTGTTCTCTTATGGACTATCTAAATGGCTTCAGAAAGGTGTGGTTTTCATCAACAGAAAATGACCACCTGGTGGGTACTGATATGTTGGCTGATGTTTCTGTTCCTGAAAAAGAAAACAGCAAAGGAATTTGAGGCCATCGTTGAGTGTGACAGTCATTTGGAGCTGGAAGGTGAGCTTTCTGATGCCGAACTTCTGGAGACAGCAGCAGCTGTATAGCACCAACAGGCTGAAGAATCACAAGAGGATAATGCATCTGACTATGAACCCAAAGAGCTTTCCCTCCCAGAACAGCTATGTGAGGTGGACACTTTTTGCACGTTATGCCAGAGTCATGGCTTTTAGAACAGTTCCATGGCTGCACACAAAACTAAGAAGGATTTACAGGTAAAAGTGAGCAAACACAGAAAGCAGAGACCACTGGACAAATTTTGTTCTTAAATATTGTTTATTTTTTATTATTTTTTTACTTGTAAAATCTTGTGCTGCTTTAATTTGTGTGACACATAAGGAGCACTAACTGTAAGCAAAGTACTGTTTGGCATACAAAGATATTATACTGTAAGTGTTTTGTAAGTTTTCTTTCATGGGGGTGGAGGTTAAAAGCTTTTTCTTCATACAGGTCTGTAGAATTGTGTTCTGCTTTACGTTATTTCTTGTGACACACAGCAAGTTGAAATTTCCTAACTTGGCTATAAGCATTGTGATACACTATAATATATCCATTACTGTGTGTCATGTTTGGTTTTCTTTAGTACTGAAAATTAATAAAAACAGTTTCACAACTACTGTTCTGTACAATGTATCATTGTTCCATGCTCATTTTTCTATGTTCCCACCCCTGAAAGCAGTGCCTTCTACTTATTGGCAACTTCCAGATAACAACAACTTTTAGCTGGGAACCAAGAGATTGCTATTAAGTGGAATCTACTTTTCTATCTGGATTGCAGAAGTGGGATTTGGGTAGGAAATAAGCAGCTGAGAGGCAAGACATAAACACAGAAGAATTACATTGTTTTTAAACTGAGAATGAAGAGGAGGCTCATGAAGACAAAGGGATAGAAGCGCAAACCTATGAAAGCAGACTCTGCCCAGAAGATCATGCCATCTTAGATAGCCTTTTAAGGTTGTTTTTTAATGCCTAGCTAAGCAGTGCACAGGTAGGTTAGATTTGCACACTGATGCCCTAAAGGGACTTTGTTGAGGGTTTTGTTCTTCCCAGTTTCAAGAAGCTCAGGATATTTTTCTTTGGTTTTGGTTTTTTGCTGATATTTGTGATTAAAAAATCAAACATTTAAGATCCATGACGGTTTCACCACAGAAAGACCAAAATTATGTATCAATTTTAGCTGTTTAAGTGAGAAAACATTCTTTCAAAGGAAAACTGAAACACCATGTGTATACAATTCTGATCTTCAAATGATTCAGCAATTACAGAGCTAAGAAAATGCATCTAGCAAGAGATAAAAGACAAAAAAAGCTCATGGCAACAGGGGGAGGTCCCTGAGGACTGGAAAAAAGCAAATATAGTGCCCATCTTCAAAAAAGGGAGGAAAGAGGATCCAGGGAACTACAGACCGGTCAGCCTTACTTCAATCCCTGGAAAAATCATGGAGCAGGTCCTTAAGGAATCCATTTTAAGGCACTTGGAAGAGAGGAAGGTGATCAGGAACAGTCAACATGGATTCACCAAGGGCAAGTCATGCCTGACCAACTTGATTGCTTTCTATGATGAGGTGACTGGTTCTGTGGATGTAGGGAAGGCGGTAGATGTGATATACCTTGATTTTAGCAAAGCTTTTGATACTGTCTCTCACAGTATTCTTATCAGCAAGTTAAAGAAGTATGGGTTGGTTGGATGAATGGACTATAAAATGGATAGAGAACTGGCTAGAGCATAGGGCTCAACGAGTAGTGATCAATGGCTCCATGTCTAGCTGGCAACCAGTCACAAGCGGAGTGCCCCAGGGGTCGGTCCTGGGGCCGGTTTTGTTCAACATCTTCATTAATGATCTGGAGGATGGGGTAGATTGCACCCTCAGCAAGTTTGCAGATGACACCAAGCTGGGGGGAGTGGTAGATACCCTGGAAGGTAGGGATAGGATACAGAAGGACCTAAACAAACTGGAGGATTGGGCCAAAAGAAATCTAATGAGGTTCAACAAAGAAAAGTGCAGAGTCCTCTGCTTAGGAAGGAAGAATCCCATGCACAGCTATAGACTGGGGACCGACGAGCTAGGCAGCAGTTCTGCAGAAAAGGACCTGGGGGTAACAGTGGATAAAAAGCTGGATATGAGACAGCAGTGTGCCCTGGTTGTCAAGAAGGCTAATAGCATATTGGGCTGTATTAGGAGGAGCATTGCCAGCAGGACGCGGGAAGTGATTTTTCCCCTCTATTCGGCATTGGTAAGGCCGCATTTAGAGTATTGCGTCCAGTTTTGGGCCCCCCACTACAAAAAGGATGTAGACAAGTTGGAGAGAGTGCAGCGGAGGGCAACAAAAATGATTAGGGGGCTGGAGCACAGGACTTATGAGAACAGGCTAAGGGAACTGGGCTTGTTTAGTCTGCAAAAGAGAAGAATGAGGGGGGATTTGATAGCGGCCTTTAACTACCTGAAAGGGGGTTCCAGGGAGGATGTGGTGGCAGATGACAGAACAAGGAGCAACGGTCTCAAATTGCAAGGAGGGAGGTCTAGGTTGGACATTAGGAAAAAGTTTTTCACTAGGAGGGTGGTGAAGCACTGGAATGGGTTACCTAGGGAGGTGGTGGAATCTCCATCTTTAGAGGTTTTTAAACTGAGGCTTGACAAAGCCCTGGCTGGGATGATATAGCTGAGGTTAGTCCTGCTTTGAGCAGGGGGGACTAGATGACCTCCTGAGGTCCCTTCCAACTCTAATATTCTATGATTCTATGAAAAAGTCAAATTAATCCTGGTGTAACTATTGATTTCCATTTGTTTGCTCTGTGCCCGACACAAAGAATTTTACAGATGTTTTGAATCTTGGTGCTAGGAAATTTGATGTTAGGAAATGGGAAGGTGGATTGTTCAGGTTTATCTTGATAATAAAATGTTGTTTTGAACTTGTATTTTTTAAAAGTTAGCAAACACATAACTGCAGCATCCCAGCCCACGTGTGTGTAGATTTAATAATGGGAGTGTACTGGTACTACAGACTCACTAAAGTCAATGGAAAAACTTCCATTGACTTCAATGGTCACATGACTGGGTCTTTAATAATAGAAACTAGAGATGAAAAATATTTATTAGGTTATCTCTAGTCCATCTTTGTGCCAGTGCAGGAATGATAGCAGCTATATATTGTCTTGTCTCGTTATTTAATCTAGTTCAGTCTTGTTTTAAATATCCCATGTAATTAGACTGTTTTCCATTGTGAACCTTATTGGCAATTTAATTTAATCATGCCTAGAGTGCCACACATCCAAAAACAACAATCACAAGTTAAGACAAGAAAAACTCAATTCTAGAACAAAGTGGCTAAATGATATAATCACATCCAAACACCTAAATAGCTATGCAGAAAGCAGATGTAGGGGTGTAGCATAGGAATGTGGGATAAGTCTAGGGGGGAAATTGCATTGTCTCATCCTTTTCAATAGCTGTATAACTTTGTACAGGAAACATCTCAAATTAGGGCTGCTCTAAACAGCAGTGACTTGCATTCAGCAACTATACATCTTGATGTAGAAAGTCATATATTATTTGTTCAGTCTATAAAAGCATCCATGACACAAGTTTCTGGCTGCTGTAAAAAATTCTAAAAACAACATTTTTTGAACAATTCAATACACTTACCCCACTGCAAAATCTGACCCTACTCCCTCAAAATCGCTCTCTATCAGGCAAAAGCATGACCAAACTCAAGTCTTCTGTGGATCACAGGAACAGTTGCATACCAAGGTGAAAGGCCCTACATCCCAGCATCCAAACATTCAGATCTAGGGATTGGGAGCAAAGGCACCTCATCTGACCTCAGCTGTTCCAATGCACATTTATTGTATCACACAAGGAGTGAGACAATCTTGGAAGTTTTGTCTTCACCAAGAAAACTATTTAATTGATACTGTTAACAGTAGTTAGTAGTGAGTGCAGCTGTCCCATGCTGAATACAATTTAACTGGCACCAGGACAAACCAAGATCAGCACCATTTCAGAAACTATAGTTAAAAGCTAAGGTTTCAAATCAGGTTGAAAGCAAGCTTTAATGACATCTTCTGAGATGGTGCTGAGCATTGTTTGCTCTGATCTGCGCTGTCAGTTAAACTGTATTCAGCCCTGGTGCAGCTGCAGTGGTTGTCAGCAATGGGTAATTTTACAAGGCCCCAGGACAGCCAAGACCCAAACCACTTATATAGTGTGACAATGCAGCTCTGTCAGCAGCCTAGAGAAGCATCCAAAGTGGAGAATATAGACAGACCTGTTTAAACCCAGTTTGCTTTGTCTCCAGTGAAGAAGTGTGCAGCTCTGAACTTGGTGGCACCTAACCCTGCTTGGGGAGGAAAGACACTTTGTTAGCTACATTTCCACTTACAGAAGAGTCATTGCCATTTAAACACTGGCATTTAATATCTGAAAATGATTAGTGATACTGTTGTATTACAGGTGATACTAGTAAGCTTACCCATAATACTGAAGAAATTTGTAATACTGTGATAATGATAATTGCTTTCAAATAGTTAAATGTAAGCATTGTGGCTCAGATTTTAGGTGGTATAAATTGTTGCATCCCCATGGAAGTCAATGGAACTACGCTGATTTACACCGGTTAAGAATCAGGCCCTAAACCAGCAAACACTTCATCTGTAGGAAACTCTGTCTTTGTGTGGATGTGAAAGATAGCGGGGTGAGGTTCACCAGTAATCACTGTATTTTCTAGTAGGTCCAAAAATTGTACTTCCAGGAATAGTAACTCACTGACTCTTTAATGTCATTGTCCAAAAAATATCACCCTGTGGCAGTGATATCACAATATGTCAGAAAATACTGCTGCTACTGCTGACTGTCACAGGTAGTGGTTATTTTAATACCTGCACATCTCTTCTAGGAATAAAGTGTCATTGAATTATTGTTCTGTTTCTTTTTTAAATCCAAATAAAAAAGAAATTTGCCGGCTGACTATTCACAGTGATATGTGATATATGGAATAATGATCCACAGAAATGCAAAGTCAATGTTTTAAGCAAATCCAACCTGGGAAATATTGCAATTAAAACTGACAGCATTTAACAAGCAGAATCTCTTGTGAACCCTAGACTTCATTGACTGACAAGGTTATAAGATACAGCATCCTGTAGTGTATAATGAACAGTATGTAAAGCAAGGAGGAGACTATAGCCCCCCTTCAAGAGTAATAATAAGAATACTCCCATGCCAGAAGATTCTAAAGACATCTAAGGATTAAATAACTATTGACACGTGAATGTCAAAACTTTAGAGGCTCAATGCAGTCAGGCTGAGCCCCTGGGAGGCTGGATGCTTCTCAAACTTATCTAAATCATTTGAAATCTCTTCTCCCTCTCTCTCCCCCTACTCTCAACTGGTAATATTTGCTGATGATTTTGATTACGGAAGCAGTGGGGGGCAGCACAGATTAAAGGGTTGGATTCTCTACAGTAGAAGATTCTGCTTTCATTCTCACTGAGAGAGGCAAGCAAAATCCAATTTCACATTTGGGGATAACCAGTAATGCAGTAAAGTTTCCTGGCATAGTGAAAAGGCCATGGGTAAAGTATGCCTGAAGAATGAAGACTACCAGGCTGTTGTCTTGCAGATGACATACTATAGTTCTCCAGTGCTGGCTGACACTCAGAATTTCTGGTGGTGGAGCTGGAAGCCTAGATTCTGAGAGCCCTGGGCTCTCAGGGCTTCTAAGCTGCCTGTTCTGGAGCCGAGAACCAAGGCTCCCATGTTTTCAGCTCCAAAACAGGAAGCCTCAGTAGCCCATGCTTGAACTAGGACCTCCAGGGTTCCTGCCACAGAGCCCAGAGCTGAGGCTTCTGGGGGTTTGAGCTCCACACCCAGGAGCCTATAAGCTCTGAGAGTCTCATCTTGAGCTGAGGTTCTCAGGGCTTCCAGGCACCCTGCCACAGAGTCAGGACCTGATTAGAACTGGGACTGGCAGGGCTCAGTTCTGTGGCGGCCCCAAGGCATTTTTCACAGTGGAGCTGCCCCAACACCACAGAGCCTGGAAGCTCTGGGGTCCCATGCCCTGGGGCAGTCTGCATGGCAGGGTTACTCTGGGAGCTGTAGACCATGGGCTCCCCAGCAGCCTGCCAAGAAACTGTAATTTGATGAAAGTTGCCAAACCTGAGAGTTGCTGTGAAACATTTTGGGTTCAACAAAATCAGCATTTTCCTACCAAATACTTGTCAAAAAATTCCTGAGCAGCTCTCCAGTGAACAGGGCTGGGGAGAAGGACAACTAGAACTGTGGGGCTTTGTGAATGGTTCTCTTCTTCATTAGGTTTCATTGGTTTAAACAGGATGTTTTTGTATTTGCTTTGGCAGAAGTGAAACTACATTCAAGGACTCCACATATTCATGGCACTTATTTAAGTAACAAACTGCCTGTTTATAGCAGCACAGCAGCCCGCAGACGACGACAGCGTGGAGGAAGAGAATGGGTTGTGGAATTGAATTTCCTGACATCACATTAGCAAAATGCTGAAACTTTTGCTATTCATTAAATGGGTGAAAATGTACATGCAAGGTATAATAAAATTCCTTAAGGTCTTCATTCTGTTCCCACAGAAGCCAAAGGGAACAAGAGTAGGTTCTAAATGAATGAACTCTCCTTACTGGTTGTTTTGGGATTCTGGATAAAGTCTGTGTGAGCCTTCGACAAATAGAAGCATGAAATTAATCATCACAATAGTTGTCAGGTGACAGTCTGGCAATGCTCCTAATAATTAAAGGAGTCAGTCAGTTATTTTCAGCAAAACTCTGCCACAATTCACATTTTGCAGGTAACCTTCCTTCTTTCCTTCCTACACTATCAAATACAGGCACAAACAGCCTTAGATGCATCCCTGTTTTTCCCATTTGGCATCCATTTTGATTGGCAGACATGTTTCCGAAGGATAAATACTCTCTCAACCTACCATTTCCTTCTTACACCTTTTAGTGGTAAGAATAGTACCCAATCATCCAGCCATGTTACAGCAGTAGAGCAATCACGGAAGGCAGGCAATTCTCAGGGCCAAATTCTGCCGTCAGCTGGTTACAGAGGTTAACTGAGGACAGAATTTGGCACTTATGCCTAGGTTCTGCTAACCTTGCTCACACCAAGTACCTTACTTCATGAGAAGTCCCACTTATCCAGCCTCTGGCCCTTACTGTTTTGGTTCTGACTTCAGTGGGGATTTCACCCATATAGAACATCTACACTGCTTCTGGACCCGGACCCTCTCAATATATTCTTGTGCAGCTAATCCGACCCACTGCCCATGCGACACCAGTCCACACTACTATGTTTAGAGCACTAACTCAAGCAGAGCTAGTGAGTCTACCTGCACTGGGAAGCAATTCCCACCTGAAGTGTAGATGTACCCTGAGAATCATTGAAGGGAGCAAGCACAAATGTAGATGGAAGTATAGTTTTATCTGTAAGGAAGATTTTTCTGTGTTCTTGAAAAGGGGCATTTAAGAGAATTTGACAATTACCTTGAATCACTGCAAATTGACGTTAGAATTACACCAAAGACAACAGTATGTTATTGGCTCAGTGACCAAAAACAATTGAACCATGAAATAACTGAGCAAAGAAAATATATGTAAGAGGGCCAGAGTGGCAGTAATGTGATATTTTAGCTGCCCAAGGACAGACTGGGTTACGTGAAGTGGAGAAAATAAAGCTAGGGGATGAGTTTGTGGGGCTGGCAAAACAGTATTTTTAAGAAGAAGAAGGAAGCCACTGTTAATTACTATAGATTCTTCAACCAGGAACTGAGGTGAGATGGGGAGTATATGGGGAAAGTTATTAAAATAGATGCTTATATGATGCCTTTAATCAACTTCTTTGACTTCGGACAAAATCTAGAAGATTAAAAGGAGACTTCTTTTCTGGATTGGCTAATTTTAAGGGTCTGTTTAGGCTATGATAAAAAGGTATTTTAAAAATACTTATTAGCCACCATAGTTTAAAATCCTAGTGTGCAAGTTGTATTTTACTGCATTAGCTGTTTATGGTGTTAACCCTACATGTACAGGTCACCTCAGCCAACTAATGTCTGTTAAAATACAACGTGCTCTGACGACACTTGGATTTTAAAACATGTTAGTCAAAATACCTCCTATCCTAATCTACACCGACACTTAAGGTTTGTCGACACAGGAAAGACCAACCCATGGCTGGCCCACACCAGCCAGCTCATGCTCGTGGGACTCAGGCTATGGGGCTGTTTCATTGCTGTGTAGACTTACGGGCTTGGGCTGTAATACGGGCTCAAGAACCTTGTGGGATGGAAAGGTCCCAGTGCTTGGCCTCCAACTGAGTCCAGAATTCTACACAGCAATCAAACAGCCCTGCAGCCAAGCCTGTGAGTCTGAGTTGGCTGGAGCAGGCCAGCCATGGGTTTTTCTTTGCTGTGTAAACATACCCTGAAAGAATGAGCCAACAGGAGAGGGAAACAATGATGAAATCAGTGGTGGACCTTAAAGAAAAGTAAGTTAAACACATGCATAAATCTTTGCAGGATTGTGGCCATTGACACCAAAACTGCATATGCAAAACAGAGAGACAAAGCAGGCTGCTCCATAAAAACCATAGGGCATAACTCTTCCCTCCTTAGTCTAGGCTGTGTGTCTGCAAACTGGCTGCTGCTACTAGGCTGTGATTACACAGTTCCCTCCAGAGCCCCCTGCCTGCATGCAGGATAAGAAAACTCTTGAGAATTTAAATTGATAGATCACAATATTAACAGTTTTTAGTTCACCACAATCTACTTGTGGGTTGTACTTCTAAGGGTATGTCTATACTGACGGCAGCAAAGTCACCGCCATCAGATCAATCTTTCTGGATTGATTGAGAAGTCTGTGTAGACCCGCTCAATCGATCAGGAAGTCAACGCTTGTAAACCAACCCCTCAAGTGGCTCAGTACAGTGAAGACGGTGCGCAGAAGGGAAGCACAGCAGTCGGCGGGAGTTACGCAAGCTACTCTGCATAGCTTGTGTAACTCCTGTCAACTGCCGCTGAATCTACAGGTAAGTGTAGACCAGGGCTAAGTGTCATATGTCCATAGTTTCCAAAATGGTGACACACCGTCTGAATACATGAATACATTTTCATGTGCAATTACTGCAATTGTGTATTTAAATAGGCTATTTTTATATGAAAATATGCAATTTGCATACACAATTGTGATAATTGTACATGCAAATGTAGACCAAACTATGCACAGACCTGGGACTCCTCTTATATTAGGCACAGAATGAATCTCTCTCTTTTGGAAATGATAAACACATGATACTTAGAGAGCTAAAACCTGTAAGTAGATTGTGGTGGATTGATACTTATATTCAAACTGTGATCACGTTAACATCTAAGGGGTTTTCCTTGTACTGCTTGCAGATTAGGGAGGCATGCAACGTAGGTCTAGCAGCAGCAAGTTTGCAGATAGACAGCCTAGAGTAAGGTAGGTGAGTTGTACCTCTATGCTTTAGGGAACAGCCTGCTTTGTCTCTCTAGTTTTCAGTCCTGGTGTGTTATCACTTTGAAATAAAATAAATAAAATGAAAAAAAATGTGTTATCACTAAGAAATAAAATAGTGTTACACTACAATCTGTCAGCAAGAATATTTATGTTTTTAATCTAACTTCTGCGTATATGTCATGAACGTAACATAGATGGATGGGAGAATATTAGAGGTTTTATTTGTTACTACAACTAAATGGTTAATGGTTATCTGACACAGCTATTTATTCCAGGCACCACAAAAACAAACCTTGGTAATCTAGTAACAACCCCATCTCCTGCCGCCTCCCCCCCCCCCTTTCGTGTATCCCCATTGAGGACCCAGATTTACTATCCAAAATCTGGAGCTGAAATGAATATTTTCTCATCAGCATTCACAACTGTGTTCGTAAGGCTGCCAGAGCATGCAAGAGAAAAATAGCTCATAGGAACACAAGGTGAAGAGATAAAATGAGGAAATGAAGGAATTGAACAGTACATTTAAATTCATTTATTCCCATACATTGAGGCTCACCATCCAGTTTATTTATTTTGTATCTCTCATCCTCTGACAATTTTAAACAGTGCAATCCAAATGCATGTGACAGAATACCCGCCACTTTTAAAAGGGTACTTTTGTTGCCCAATTGCTTCTTATTTTGAGTTTGATCCTGCAATTTTTGCTTAGACACAATTTCTGAATAAGGAGAAAAGGCTAAACTATTTGCAATTTCTTCATCCTTCTCCACAGGTAACATTTTAACATAAAATATAAATATTTATGAAGATAGAATGAATAAATTACTGGTTGGCAGGAAGACTCATTTTACCTCTTGAGTGAGGACAGTCCCGATAACAATAAAGAGGTAAAGCGCAGTAAGTTTTAACATTCTCCCCTGCTTTGTCACTCCAACCCATTACAAGATTAGACAACTGCAACAGGTTTTTTAATATTAAAAATAAGTTTTGTGGTTCTTACTTGAGTGTTTTGTACATGCCTATTTTATTTTGTGATATTTTAAAAGCAAAATAAAAATGAGTATTTAATTGCAATAAGTCTTACACAAGTGGTAAGAAAATCTGAGAAAAATGGAAGGAGAGAAAAAAAAAAAGAAGAAGCTAATAGCTCTGCTGTTTCCACAGATATTTTTCTTTCAATGGTACAGTAGTTTCAAATCGTACGACTGACACATTTTAAGTCAGTTTGTACACTTTAGGCCCAATGTTCTTCCAATTGATCAAGGGGAGCAGTACTGTAACTTAAAACAACTACTATTCCCTAGCTGCAAAACCTCCCCCACAAAAAAATTAGTATATTAGTGTAGGAGGAGACCAGTGATTGGATGAATAGCATAGTGATATCAGTGTAAATGGGGTAGGATCTGAGGCTAAAATAAGGAAAGAACAAATTAAGAATTACTTAGACAAGTTAGATGTCTTCAAGCTGGCAGGGCCTGATGAAATACATTCTAGAATACTTCAGGAACAGGCTGAAGAGATCTCTGAGCCATCAGCAATTATCTCTAAGAACTCCTGGAGTAGAGGAGAGATCCCAGAGGACTGGAAAAGGGAAAAGATAGTGCCTATCTATAAAAAGGGGAATAAGGACAACAGCTTAATTTTGGTACCCAGAAAGATAATGGCACAAATAATTAAGTAATCAGTTTGTAAGCACCTAGAAGATAATAAGGCAATAAGTAACAGTCAATGTGGATTTGTCATGAACAAATCATGTCAAACCAACTTAATATACTTTTTGACAGGATAACAATGCTTGTGGATAGTGAGAAGCAGTAAATGTCATATCTCAGCTTTAGTAAGGCTTTTGATACTGTCTCACATAACTTTCTCATAAACGAACTAGGGAAATATAGCCTAGACAAACCTACTATAAAGTCTGTACACAACTAGTTGGAAAACCATACTCAGAGAGTAGCTATCAATGGTTCATAGTCAAGCTAGAAGGGCATATTGAGTGGGGTCCCACAGAGATCTGTCCTGGGTCCAGTTGTATTCAATATCTTCATAAATGATTTGGATAATGGCATAGAGAGTACACTTATAAGGTTTGTAAAAGATATCAAGCTGGGTGGGATTTCAAACACTTTTGGAGGACAGGATTAGAATTCAAAATGATCTTGACAAACTGGAGAAATGGTCTGAAATAAATAGGATTAAATTAAATAAGGACCAATGCAAAGTATTATACATGGAAAGAAATAATCAATTGCATAAATACAAAACTGGAAATAACTGCCTAGGAAGAAGCACTGCAGAAAAGGATCTGGGAGTTATAGTGGATCACAAACTAAATACCAAGCAACAATGTAACACTGTTGCAAAAAAAGAAGTGAACATCATTCTGGGATGCATTAGCAAGTGTGTTGTAAGCAAGACAGGAGAAGTAATTTTTTCGCGCTTCTCAGCACTGACAAGGACCCAGCTGGAGTATTGTGTCTACACTTAGGGAAATGTGGACAAATTGGAGCAATTCCAGAGGCGAGCAACAAAAATGATTAAAGGTCTAGAAAATATGACATTAAAAATTGGCTTTAATTAGTTTAGAGAAAAGATGAGTGGGGGGGGGGATATAATAACAGTCTTCACCTTTAAGGCTTCAGTTGAGGAAAATGAGAACAGTAATACAGTGATTTGAAGAGAGATCTTTTTCTGGTTTTGAGTTTTAGTCTGAACCATACTATTTGTGTATTTTCTGCATGAAGGTCACATTCATCTAGTTCCTTAAGAAGGAGGATTTGAGACGTGTGCATCTGCTAAGCTGGTTCTCTTTTCCATAATAGTTCACATCAATTTTGCTTACATGTCATTGCTCTAGTAAATGAGAATTCCTAGTCATCTCTGAAATTTTTCTTTTGTGCTTTGTAGGCATGGAGACACAGTGGGAAAGACACGGATATTTATTTTGTTGCTGAATGACCTCCTTCTCCTTTTCCAAGTTTCTGCCCCTGAAGTAGACCCATTGCACATATGTAGTCAGTAGTCCACATTATACCCATTCAGCTCTCCAAGTCAACAATTGATAATAACACTAACTAGATTGCCAGAATTATTTCTTGCTTTATATTAGGCAAGAGGGACATGGTTGCGGACAATAGAATTTAGATCAGATAGGAAGGAGAGAGATCAATAGTAAATAGTAGGACTGAAAGAAGAGGCAGAATTTAGATGGGTAAAATATATGTTCAGTTATGCCCTCAGAACAAAATGTTCAGTAGCAGCACATAAGTCAGTCAGAATCCCAGAGGAAGCCCAATGTGCTTCCAATATTTGACCACCTGTATGTGCTACACACAGACAGTCAAAGAAGTGAGGACAATCCATTAAAAAAAGGTATAATAAAATAAAGTCAAGCAGGAGCAGAAATACTAGACAAGAATTCTGATGTCATGCCCATCAAGGATCCTCCATTACCATTGCAAATGTGTAGTAGTAATACTAACAGCAGCATGCATGTAGCAAGCTAGCGTCACCATAACAAATCTACAGAGAGAAGTTTGTAGCAAACTAGTCTTAGCATAGTTAAACTACCCTCAGATCTGGTGGTGGGCGTGTCACAGAAGTATGGAGGTTTATCTGAAGTACCAAATCTTAGCAAGTCCCCATCAGGCCTAGTACCTCTTTGTCCACACACAAGCTTCCTCTGTGTCATGTACACCTTGTACCCAGCAGGTTGCAAGGTTGCTACTAGCAGGTCTTGCTTTTGTACCAGATATGACCTGATTTCAGAGCTTCCTTCGCAAAGAGGTATGTACTGGACGTGTCTTTCATAAGATACTTTAATACTCTGCCAGGTATGGCTGAGGTTAGCTTAAATGAGTTATATTACACACAGCATCACCTAGTGGCTAAACAGCCTAATACAATTTAGCATTTCTTTACATCTCTCCCTTTAAGTTCTACATTCCTACCATTTACTAAAATTATACTGTCACACTATCTTTGAAGTTCAGTACAGATCACTCTGTTAAGTGTCTCTGAATCATACTGGCTTTCAAATTACATAGCCTGAACACATAACAACATGGTCATCTGTATGTCCATTGCAGGCCTTGCTGGAGCCCTAGGCATGGCTAACTGTCACTCAAAGTGGCCCTTGTCAGAATAGTAACAGCTAGGTATCAGCTAACTAAGTAAGGACCTTCCTGACCAGAGAGGATGGTACAAGAAGACATTGATGCACCTTCACACCAAGCTGTGTGGTCTTTCTTTATGATTAACATCAAGGTCTACTGAATCAACAAGCTGAATTCTCTGCTTGTTGCACTAGCCAGCCCCAGAGAGCAGCAGCCCCTAGGCTGAAAGCAGCAGCAAGAGCAGCGGTTCTGGGGCTGTGGAGCAGCTGGCTGGCGGTCGGCCCCAGCCCATCGGAACAGTGGCTCCAGGGCTGAAGCAGCAGCCAGGGTTGAGTCAGTCCCACTGGGACTTCAACAGTGGTGGTCAGCCACTGCTGCAGGAGCAATGGCAGGACTCGAGCAGCTGCCAGAGGTCAGCTCTTGGCAGTGCTCTGACTATTAATCCCCACCAAGGTATTTTTAGTAAAAGTCAGGCTTTCTGTGATTTTTTGTTTATTGCCTGTCCCTGACTTTTACTAAAAATACCCATGACGGAATCTTAAACCTTATTTCTTGTTTATGTCCTAGCTGATGCACTACAATGACTGGTTGGCCCATTCACAGCATTTAGTTAATCCTTGATGTCCTTCATGGATGAGATTTAGTATTTGTCCGCTCCGTTTGTATGGAATTACGCTGCCTTCTGTTGGATGCCCAGTGCAATTTGAGTTGCCTGACCACTGTCCTACAGGCCTAGCATAGCTTCAGTTACTTGCTTGGCCATTCTGACCCCTGTAGCATGACATCTTCCGGCTGGCAGAGATACATAGGACTACTGAGTAACCTTGCAGATGGCTCAGTTTCTGAATACCATGGCACATAACAAGACAAAATACACAACATGTATGCTTGCAGCTGCACATAGGTAATGGTGATGGGAACAACAAGTTATCCTTGAACGTCTGGGGGTACACTGTTTTATTGACAAGGGGCAGATTTTTACACTACCCATCCTATCACCATATATTGTTTTGATGACCCCAATTATCATGGCTTGTAGATACTGGTGCCATTATTTCATTGATTGATGACCGCTTAGCTTGTGCACCGGTCAAGTTAAAGAGAAATCACCGGCAGAGGTTAGAGGGGTTTGAAGTTCCAGTTTAGATATGCCCTTCTTTTGTCCTCTTACTTACACCATTGTAAGGAAAACATGGACAGGGATTTTTGGTTTGGCACATGCTGGAGAAGCAGCTATTTTGGGCATGAATTGTATGCTTAAGATGCAGGCTGTTGTTGATTTAGTTGTGGATTGAAATGGGAACGCCTAGAGTTGTGGCAGCTCTTAAAGCACCAGAGCCACTCTCAGTTACAGCAGAGTGGTATTCCCTGGATGTTGCTAACATAGTACAAGCACACCCACAATCATGGGCCAAGAATAAATTGGATTGTGGCTGGATGAATGCCTGTGTTCTTATTGTAGGACCTGATCCACCACTCCAGAAGCAGTACAAATACCCAAAGGAGGCTGAGGAAGGATTGTTACCCACAATTACTGCTTTCTTGGAGCAAGGAGTGCTAGTGGAAACTAATAGCATAAACAACTCCCTCATATGGCCAGGCCGTAAAGTAGATGGGAAAATCTGGCAATTTACTGTAGATTACAGGTCACTGAATACATGTACACCCAAGACAGTCCCTGTGGTGGCCAAGTTATCAGAAGTGATGGCTGCAATAGATATGGGAGCTAAATGGTTTTCCGTATTGGATTTATCCAGTGCATTCTTTGCTATTCCTCTGCATCCTGACTGCTGGTATACATTTGCTTTTAGCTACAAGGACCATCAACTCACATTCACCTGTGTTCACAGCACCGATAAATGTTATCTCTTATGTGGATGACGTTCTCATTTGGACTGTAACCCTAGAAACCCAGCTGCTTTTGCTTGATTAAGTAATCTCCCTGATTGAGCAAGCAGGCTTCTGAATTAATTTGGAAAAAGCCCAATTGTGTCAGCAAGAGATCCGATACCTGCGTTCAGTGTTAGGACAAGAAGGAATTACCCTGAGCAGCAGAGAATGGAACTAATTTGTAAACTGCCAGCACCCACTGATGTCTCTGCATTGCGTTCCTTTTTAGGTCTCACAGGATGGCTCTGCAACCATACAGAGAATTTTGCCTTAGAGGCACAGCCACTGTACCAGCTGCTGAGGAAGCGAGTATCCTGGAAGTGGGGCCAGAACAGGATCAGGCCCTAATATAACTGAAACAAGCGGTGACCTTCGCCCCTGCACTAGCATACCCGGATAACACTAAAGCATTTGTGTTGCAGTTAGCTCATTCCCCACAGGGAATAGGAGCTATTTTAAGCCAGGAGGGGTCCTCTGGTCAAAAGCCAGTTGCATTTGCCTCCTGAGTCCTGGAAGGGCCAGAGATCACCTTTACGCCTTGTGAAAAAGAAATGCTGGCATTGGTATGGGCCTTGGATCACTGGCAATACCTTACTGGTTCTGTCCCGATTATTTTGTGGGCGGCCCACACCCCTCTTAAGTACATAGTGTCTGGGAAAATCAAAGAAGAGCATGTATCCAACCCTAGATTGGTTAAATGGACCATAGCTTTAATTAATAGAAATGTGGAAGTCCAACCACCTATGGCTTCCAACCACACCCCATATGCTCTGATAATCGAGGGTACTGAGCATAATTGCCCTCTCCCTCCGACAGAGCCAGCCCCTCCCAATCCTTTTCAGCCTGTAAGCGACTGGGAAGACATAAAAACTCTACCTGAAAAGTCAGAGGTTTGGTTTGTGGATGGAGCCTCTTATATGATACAACAATCTCCCAAAATAGGGTATGCAGGAATTCGCTACCCAGATGGAACCCTTATGGCAGGAAGCTGCACATCACACTCTGCACAAGCAGCTGAACTTGTTGCTGTGCATTAATGGGTGCTGGGACTAATACTGCTGTAGTTATAGCCTCAGACTCTGATTGGGCTATACAAGCATGCTTAGACTGGATGCCCATATGGAAGGAAAGAAATATGCATGGCTTAGATGGTAAACCAATCTGTCATGCTGAAAAAATTGAGGCATTATGGGAAGCCAGACTGCAACACCAAGCTCCAATCTGGCTGCTGAAAGTACCTGCCCATAAGAAATTGGGAATAGTAGCAGAAGGGAACAATAAGGCAGACAAAACAGCCAAGGAGGAGGCACAAAGAGGTTCTGAATGGCAGATGCCAATCACCCCAATAGCTGCTGCTCTGAGAATCCAAAAGGAATCTGTACCCATTATAGGTTTAACAGCCATGCAAAAAAGTGATGGTAGCATACAAAAGCTGCTGCAACAAGGGAAGTTGAATGGGTGGAAAACTGAACAGAATTCAAGTGGTTTGCTTACGGCCAAACAGGGGGATCAAAGAGCCGGTTTTGTTCAATATCTTCATTAATGATCTGGAGGAAGGGGTAGATTGTACCCTCAGCAAGTTTGCGGATGACACTAAGCTGAGGGGAGTAGTAGATACCCTGGAAGGTAGGGATAGGATACAGAGTGACCTAAACAAACTGGAGGATTGGGCCAAAAGAAATCTAATGAGGTTCAATAAAGAAAAGTGCAGAGTCCTCCGCTTAGGAAGGAAGAATCTGATGCACAGCTATAGACTGGGGACCAATGAGCTAGGCAGCAGCTCTGCAGAAAAGGACCTGGGGGTAAAAGTGGATAAAAAGCTGGATATGAGTCAGCAGTGTGCCCTGGTTGTCAAGAAGGCTAATAGCATATTGGGCTGCATTAGGAGGGGCATTGCCAGCAGGTCACGGGAAGTGATTATTCCCCTCTATTCGGCATTGGTGAGGCCGCATTTAGAATATTGTGTCCAGTTTTGGGCCCCCCACTACAAAAAGGATGTGGACAAGTTGGAGAGAGTGCAGCGGAGGGCAACCAAAATGATTAGGGGGCTGGAGCACAGGACTTATGAGGAGAGGCTGAGGGAACTGGGCTTGTTTAGTCTGCAAAAGAGAAGAATGAGGGGGGATTTGATAGCGGCCTTTAACTACCTGAAAGGGGGTTCCAGGGAGGATGGGGCTTGGCTGTTCTCGATGGTGGCAGATGACAGAACAAGGAGCAACGGTCTCAAATTGCAAGGAGGGAGGTCTAGGTTGCACATTAGGAAAAAGTTTTTCACTAGGAGGGTGGTGAAGCACTGGAATGGGTTACCTAGAGAGGTGGTGGAATCTCCATCCTTAGAGGTTTTTAAGCTGAGGCTTGACAAAGCCCTGGCTGGGATGATATAGCTGAGGTTAGTCCTGCTTTGAGCAGGGGGTTGGACTAGATGACCTCCTGAGGTCCCTTCCAACTCTAATATTCTATGATTCTATGATTCTAAGAGTACCAGTATGGATTGGTCCAACGAGATGATTTAATACAAGCAATGCATGAAAACGGCCATTTTGGTATAGAAAAAACTCTGAGCCGCTTAAAAACAGTAGGATGGTGGCCCGAGATGAAATGAGATGTGGAATGCTGGGTAAACAATTGCCTAGCCTGTGCAGTAAACAACCCAGATGTTTCTAAAAAGAAAGGCCCACTAGGCCACCAAAGGCTTGAAGGACCATGGAGTCGTCTCCAGATGGATTATATTGAGTTATAATGATGATGGGAACAACAAGTTATCCTTGAACATCTGGGGGTACACTGTTTCATTGCCAAAGGGCAGATTTTTACACTGCCCCTCCTATCACCAGATGTTGTTTTGATCACCCCAATTATCATGGTGAGAATGGAATGTAGTTAAGAGTGAAAACCCAGTGTAGGTAATTAGCATATATGATAATGAGTAGAGAGGTAATTAGGTGAAAGCTGTCTATGGAAGGGTATAAGAAGTCACTACTTAGACAAAGGGGCACACTCCATCAACACCTGACTCCATGGGAGGTACTGCCGGTCAGACCAGAGGCCACTGACTCCCTGGTAGGGCCCCTGAAGAAAGCCATTCCTGTATACAGCCTGCTGAGTGACTGCTTAGCTCTCCAGGCTTAGTGAGTATGACATAGTGTAGTTAATTTTAGGCTTTGTATTCAATCAGTATATTTATAGAAAACCTTGCACATTAAACATTGATCTGCAAATCAGTATACTGTGTCTCACTGGTATCCACACTGATCACTAAGTGTCCAGTAACAACACCCTCCCTCACCTTTAATCATGACTCCACACTTCTGTACATGGCTCACATGTCCCTTTTCCAATCCTGTGGGATCTCTCACTTAATTGTCTACCTACCATAAAGTAGTTGCTTGTCATGTCCTTGGTGTTCTTTAGATACATGGGCTAATTGTAATATAGATGTATTATAATACATATAATAATAATAATAATAATAATATAATATATAAATATAATAATATAATATATATATGTAATATAGAATTTCTTGAAGTTGTGTGTCAATTGAGGTTGCCTTTTTTAGCTGGTGTAGTCTCTTTTCTGACATGGTCTGCATGCATCCATAGCATCCACGTACACATTTACTTCATCTTTGCACTAACACGTAGTTGGATGTGATGCTGGGCTTCATGACAAAGTGTCTGCTACTACCAGATTTTTTCCCAGGAACATATTTAGCACCTGGGTTAAATGGCATTAATTTTATCAATAAACATTAGCATATCAGTGGTGCTTGTTTAAACTCTGGGTGAGCTAGAGTTTACTTCATTGTCCTTCTCCAGTGCCTAAAAACCCAACTCCCACGGAAAAGCACCTGGAGACCCAGAATTCAGTTATTGAGGATTTTCACAGGGCCAACCTCCCGACAATCAAGTTCAAAAGAACAAAAGGAATTAACTTAATTCTTAAATACCAACTTTATAAAATCTTATTAAAGCAATAAATAATAATAACAATTTTTACAACATAAAATGGCTATTTTATAAGCCACATATATTATCTTCACAGTTATACATAAACATAAATAAAGAATACAAATTAAATATAAAACTGTCAGTCCCCGCAGAAACACAGTGAGAAGAAACTCAGAGTTCCCAAAAGCTTAGGTTGAGTTCACCTGGGTCTCAGTTAGAGTCACCAAATCTATTCTTTTAGGAAGAGAATCATTCCTGTTCATTCCTATGTTTATTTCTTGGGGTGGAGATGAAAGTGCTAGCTATAGTCTCAGGATTTTGGGAGAGGTTGTTGGTGTTCAGGAAATTCCTTATTCTGTCCCGCTACACTCCCTAAAAGGAGGCAAAGGAAAGAGAATGGGAAGCAATAGAAATGTTTTGGGTATGACTCCAAGTGATAAAATGAGACACAAATTCTCTCCTCTCCATGGTCTCTGTTAGTGGTTCCTGCTATAGGGGTGAACTTCACCACTGTGCAAGGAGCCAGCACAAAACCTATCCCTCACGTGAGCCCTATTTTGAGAGCTTATGTGGGTCATAAGTGATGCACAGGGCTTGTGTGGACCCTTTGCACAGAGGTGATCTTCATCCCTAGAGGAAGTTAAAGATGCAGATCAGCAATTTGTTTCTAAACCTGCATCTCATTTAGACCCCAGTGTAGCACTAGAGATGATTTTTTTTTCTTCAAAACAGACTGCAACTATCCAAGCATGAGTCCTTTGAGTCTAATTCTGATTTGGTCTCTACTAAAAGAGCAGTTCTGTAACAACATATTTAATTGCAGAAGGAGTGAAACATTGTGACAATCAAACCAACGAGTTTTATGAACAAAAAGATAGTAGTAAAACTCAAAATGAGGTTCTGATTAAGGAGAATGTTCTGGTATATCATACATTAAAGGAAAACTTTACTAAATCAACAAATATTAATTTGCTTGGAATTTCAGAAATTTTAGAATTAGATAGACAAATGAATAGACAGATATAGTCTTGCAGATTTTCATTTGTGAAATAATAGCATATGCAATTTAAAATTCTTTTACTATCCATATTTCACTAACTTCTTTAGTTACAAGACTAGACATAGTTACTTTGACATCATCATATGATAGAGAACAGAAAATGAACTATGTTTGAAAATACAAGTAGTAATCTGCAATTTTTCAGTAAAAGAATTTCTGGATATTTTTTCACTCAACTCATATCCAGTGAAGAAACATTAGCTTTATGTTCTGAATTTATTTCATTAAGGGCGAGGTTAGTAGCACCTTGCTTCATGGAATAGTCGCATTAATTTCACTGAGACTACTCTTGGAGTAAGATACTATTGAATGTGAGGGATGGGAAGAGAAACCAGTCATAAGTTTTCAAACCTCAGTGTTGTCCTCAGCAAAATTAAATGTATTCAAAGAAAATAATATATTTAACTACAATGATGAGAATGGCAATCACATACCATAGTGGTGAATGTGATGCGAAATGATAAATACTTCAATAGCTCAACATGGAGACTACATCAATGCCAATCTTACCTTCTTTCCAGAAATAAATTAATAAAACCCCTTTTCTAAAATCATTTCGTAAGAGAAGGCGTAAACCTGCAGTAAGTCACACCCACACAAAGTAAAGCATTCCAATTACAGCATTAAGCTAAAGATCTGTTACAAAAGAATCTAATAGAATCCAGTTCATTTCCCAGTGTTGAGTGCATTTAAAATTACAAATAAAATAAAGGGAAACCCATAGACGTCACAGTTTAGGGGTTGTTTTTCAAACCGGTTGGAAAAGGTCAGTGGAAGGATGGATAAGAAAAAAAGAACATGATAAGACAAATACTGCACTTTCATGAATGTTGGCAATGACCAGAAGCAGTATGTATCCAACGTTCATTGAAGGTAATGGAAAGACATCCATTTACTTCAATGATCATTGGATCAGTCTCAATGTCCACTAATTGATTTAGCAGGCTATCATGCTAACCTGCTTCAGAAAGCTTTTGTCTTTGTCAGCGTAGGCAAAGAACTTAAGGAAGATTTTCTGGTTGCCGGGGTATGTAATAGTTCACATTATCTAAATGACAACCTAACTTGTTGAGGACAGGGTTAAAATCTTGTTATTTCCTGCTTCAGTAGTAGAAGAGTCTTGAAAGAAAATAGCAGCGTCTGCCTCACATGAAGGACTTGAATATTTTATTTTTGTCAGGGTAATTCTGAAATTGGACTTGGGCCAATCCCTGTCTTTCATCTCAGACCCAAAGTAACTGGGTCCTCTCTCTCTCTTGAGGTGGACATTTTAAATGTCTAAATCTAGGGCTGAGGCAGCTGTGTCTCAGAATAGGACTGTTCTTTCCTCCAGGCCTCTCAGGCACACTTACTCGGTAAATATCTTTATGACAACCACTGGCTGGCCACCTCATCTCCAGTTTCTCAGTCTGCTTTTGGTATTTCCAGCAGCCCTCTGACACCAACTAGAGTGTCGTGAGTGAGAAAGAGCTGTTTATCCAGCTTCTCTAGCCTCTCAGCCATGATGTCATTTTCTTAACAGGAATATCAAAGGAATTCGTCTTCCTCTGCAGCATGGGGCATGGGTCACTTAATGGTGGAGTCTCTGTACCTTGAAGTCTTTAAACCATGATTTGAGGACTTCAATTACTCAATCATAGATTAGGGATCTATTACAGGAGTGGGTGGGTGAGGTTCTGTGGGCTGAGGTGTGCAGGAGGTCAAACTAGATGATAATATGGGTCCCTTCTGACCTTAAAGTCTATTAGTCTAAATTTACCCAAATTCTCCACCATAAGAGTATTAATGTGAGTGGAAATGTGGCTGTTTCTGTCAGAGAGGGAGAGCTCTCCACAGCTCCCTCAGCAGTGTCCAAGTCTGTGTTGCTCTTCATTGTACCTGGGCAGGCCATGGGATCCTGTTCAATCCAACCATATCCTCCTCCCCAAAAAAATCCATTCTATCAGCTCTTTTGCAAAATGATTTTGCCAACTTTAATGATAATCTGAGGTAAGTAAAAGAGTTTAAACGAACATGAAGCGTGGGGGCTCACAGGATTGTGGCATATTCAGAATATACCATCACAAGATCCCCCACCCCTTAGCATTTGTAATATTTGGTTGAGATGGTTTTGGTTAGGGCCAGCCTGACTGTTATCATTCATTGCTTTGTGCTCATGACCTCACCAGTCATCAGTAAACAAAGTATCAAACAGTCTTTGAATAGCAAAATATTTTCTGGGTCTTGCCAATGTCATCGGCCGGCGGACTGGTTGGAAGCTGGGATTAGCAAAGCAAGAAAGATTCATGGCAATGGCCCAGCAGAGAGAAGGGGCAGAGATGCAAAAATAATTAAAATAAAACCTGATGTTCTTCTTGAAGGCTGGGGAGTTACACCATTTGTGCTGGGTGAGGGATGTTCTTTCTGAGCTGTCAGCTGCGAATGTGGAACTGGAATATGTCAATAAGGAACATAAGGAGTGGATCCAATTAAAAAGAAATGACAGAGCAGTCATCTTCCTGATCTCGTTCCAGTATTCATAACTGTTAAAGGGAAGGATGATTTACATTCCACACTGGAAGAAAGATTTACATCCCACATTTTGGGAAAACTCTTGGGGAATTAGCTTTTTCAGTTTTAGGTCTACACTGAAAGGGATCATTTTTCAATAATGGGCACTTAAGTCTTACACACAGAATGGGTAATTGCATGCAGTTTTCCCACCTGTTAATTTAGAATTGATCATACAATGTACAGCACAACTGCACATTATGTGGGCTTCTGGGCGCAGCTTAACCACACATAAAAACGTTAACCCCAAAGAGATAGACTGTACTGACCTGAATCTTCAAGGGTCTTCTCAACTGCCTCTGACTTCAGTGGAAGCTGAGGTGCTTGGCATCTCACTTGGCAGTTCACAGAAGTTGGGCTGGAGGTATTAGAACAGACAAAGCCAGTTTCCACATTTAGCCCTATACTTTAAAATGATATTTTTCCATTGCTGGAGAAAGAGGAGAATGAATCTTCAAAGTGAAATTCACTGCTATGCAGAAGGCTAGCACAAGACCTATGTATCATTTAAGTCCCATTTAAGACCTAGTCCCAGGCATGTCTTGCAGCATGACCTGATGATGGCGTGACCGGCTCTGCTTTTTACCTCTAATTTTTTTTATAGGCTATTAGTTTTAAAGAACTTTTGTGAAATTCTTCTCAAAGGGAATTAATCCAGGTTTATTTTGTTTCCAATGCCCATCACCTATTTTCCTTTCTCTTCTATATTCTCCCTTTTTGTGCTTATAAAGATACCCTGGATGGGGAAGAGGATGGAATATCTCTTTATTGCATGGCTTCTCGCATATTACAAATACAACAACAAGTGATACACCAGTATACACTGATAACTGGACTGGTAGATTTGCCTATAAGAGGGGGCTTGTAAAAGAATCCCCTGAGGCTTCTTGCCCAGATGGTGGGGGGACCTGATCACACCCAGTTATTTACAGTGCGCTTCTTCAGCCCCAGCTCCTTACAACTTGCAAGGGGCCCTTGCCCTTTGCGGGCCTTTTTAAGGCTCTCTGACTTACCCTGGGAGTTCACTGCACTCCCCTTATGGTTGGGGTGAAGGACTCTGTGGTCTCAGAAGTCCCTCCAGCAGTACCCTGCTTAGGACACTCCTGCTCCTTTCCTCCCTTTTAAAGGCCTCCTCCCTACCATACATGATTGACAGGTCCAGAGGGGTGGGGCTAGCCCTGCCTCTAGGGCCACTCTTGTGCCTTGCTCACCAGTGTGGGGTCTATACATCCCACCACGTGCCTGTATGTAGTTTAGTTCTAAGTGGAACTACTCAATGTAAACCATTCAAGAGAGATAAAATACATGGGAAATCTTGATGCTCTGAGGCCCCCCCTGCATCTTGTGCTGAAACTACAATGCCATGACATTACACTAGGAGAGCCTCACAGCAAATTAGCGTAGCATCTCTCATATATTCCCTTTAGAGAAATTTGAACAGAAAGACAATCAGTCACACTGCACCTGGCAACATTAGTAGTTAATGCCATTACCTATGGGTGCAATTTTACAGGAAATGTTCATTTTTTATGCTGAAGGGCTTTGGTGTATTTTGCACCTGTACAGGTTTCTGAGCAATGATCAAATGCTAATTGGACAGTGGCAGAATTGAGAAAGAAGGTAGAAGAGCTGGGCTGTTTCTCCGTCCAGATAATAATAGATGTATTCTTGTCAGGAACCAGGGAACTCTGATGGCGTGGTGCAGAATGATGGCGCCAAGGCTACAGCATGGCACAGATTTTCTTCAGCATTTTCTAATTTGAAAAGGCTGCTTATGTTTCCTTTACACTATCCTCCATGAAAATGCTGTCTGGAGATTTGTGTACGTATTGGGTACAATTCTAACTGGCTCAGCAGCTATTTACTCTGGTGTTCTGCACTCCCTTCTACACACACAGAGAATAGGAACTGCCATACTGGCTCAGACCAGATATTCCTCTAATTCGGTATCTTACACACAGAGATAATGGCCAGTACCAGATACTTCATAAGAAACTATGGAGAGCCCTGTAATGCACAATTGCTGAATAACCTGCATCTACTGGAATTTTCTGCCTAACCAGCCTTAGAGTCTTAGCTCTGTGACACTTTCCAGGGGCACCTAGAGTGGTGAGGCATCTCGCTACCACCTGCCCTGAGCATGAGGAAGTCTTGTCTTTCCAGCTACACCTCAGATTACCACGCTGCTGAACACACAGCACTTGGGTATGTTTATAGTAAAATCAAGCGTAAGTTTATTTAACAAAGCACAGAGATTCAAGTAGCAGCAAATGTAAGAACTGGGAACAAATGGTTACATATAAAATAAAATCATAACACATGAGCCTAGACTTACTTAATGAGATATTATACTCTTATGTCTTACTCTTATGTGCCAACTATTGTGGCACTATACGGACAGGCTGACTATGACCCTCCTTTCATGAGACAACTATGCTATCATCTTTCCTCTTTGGTGAAGGATTCAGCATGTTGATTTTGCACTTCAAGATATACCAGATCAATCCTTTGTCTTCATTCACAAGCAGCACACACTCCCTGCTGATTTTTTCATCCTGTATATTTCTCCTCTTGTAGATGTTGCAGTCTCTTCTTTTGTTTGGCTTAGTTTGCAAATAGGCAGACAATATACAGTACACAAATGGCCAGACAAGGAGATAGGTGTCTGCTACTTCCTGCCTGAAGGGAACATGTCCGAGGTGTGTCACCTCCTGGTGAGCTACCTTAGCTCCAAGACCTTAAGAACACAATTTTCAGAATAGATACATAGCTCCTTAAATATTCTCTGTACATACATTTCCCAATGATTATGATGACCGGTTGGCTACTGGCTCTTGGCAGAGACCTTACATGGCACTTTTCACTGAACTATTATGCAAATATCTGACCCAGGGGATCCATATAAAACCCTATGCACACCCTGTGCCCTCTGCCAGTAGGTCCCTGTGTCACACCCTTATCTATATCTCTATCTTCCTCCTTATGTAATTGTGGCTATTCTTTTTGTCTGCATAGATCATTGGTTTCTTTACTCTTACTAAAATCTTGGGACCCAGTGATATAGTTGAGTGGAATGAGTTTGGTTAATTGTGCATTGTGTATAAAAGTTCTTTTTTTTTTAATCGGTTTTAAATGAGTTGCCTTTTAATTGCATTGAATGTTTCTGCCATTGTATTATGAGCAGGTATGTAAAAGGACCTACTTTACTTTTCTATACCATTCGTTGTTTAGCATATCTCTGACCAGCAGCCAAGGACCTGGCTCTAAATATCTGATCTCTCTTAGGAGAGGAAAGAGATGGACAGAAAGAACTCTATTATTTCCTTTGTGCAGATGATTCTGACACCAGAGGCTGGCCTGAATTTATACAGTGTGAGTATACCCCTAGTGTGTGTGGGATGAGGATGGCACTCCACCAACTGCTCCCAGTCTCACATTTAAGGAAAAATGATTTGCAGCTGAACTCAGGTTGTTCATGAAAAAAGAATTTACTCCCAGTGGAATAGTTGATTATGCCAGGAAGTGCACTCAAGCCAGCAAGAAAACAAAAACAGAACACCACCTGTTGATGTATTTTAGGAGGAGCTTTCATTTTTGACTGATATACATTTCCTTTTTGTAATATTAATCATCTTTAAATCATGAGATTTAAAATAAGATTGTGTGAAGTGTTTGTGAGTAACAATAGCTCATATGATTCACAGAATATTTTCTAATTCGCAGTATCTCACCCATCTGACCCCTGAGGAAATACATATCACTTCACATTTGAGTTGTGTCTGGCTCTGAAGAGATGTAAGCTGATAACTGTTCAATCCTACCTGCCTATTGAATCACTGGTTTTAAAAAATATGGCTCCTGTGTAAAACGTGTGTGCGTAGCAATATAATCATGTTTTTTTACTTATTAGAAAGTAGCCCTGTTTACTAATTACACAAGGAAAATGTTCAAAGATGGAAGACAAGATAAAAAAGTTTCTTTCCATAATTAATCAGGGGTAGTATTTCATGTATTTAGGAACATGTAGGGGATATAGCTCCTTTTGCTATCACGTCTGCTCACAGGGATAAGAAATAATTTCCTCCCTGACAGTTATTTACCAGCCAAAATAAATTAAGCTGTATCTTCTATGGATGTTTACTTAGAAGTATCCTATGTGGACAAGGAAGATGCTGCTAATTTCTGCAGATTCCTTGAAAGATAACTCTGCAGGAGACTCTTGATTTACTGCAAAAAGCTCACCAAGGACCAAAATCCATTCTCAGTGACACCTGTGCTATCCTATTGATTTCAAATACTGCTTAATAGATACGAGGTGTGTATTTTTAGGGAGAAAACTACACTGTGATGTTGTTATTGCGTTTTCTGAAATAGTTTCCTCCTTTGCTTCTTCCTGAAGTGTGCTAGTTATTGCCAGAGATGACCAGAGTGGGTGTTTTGAACTCCTGTAGCCACTGAAAATTAGACGAGTGTTGAAGTGTTATTTGGTCTGGTCCTTTGACAGCCTTTCAAGAAACAAGATAGCGAGGGAATGTTGCACGAGGCTATGTCAATACAGGGCATCACATTTGTCAGCACAATTATGATGCTTATATTTTGATTCGCACAGACTACGTGCTGAGCACTGTGCAGTACAGAATAATACAGAAAATCCATGCCCCCCAGAATAGACAGGAAAGTCAAAGATGGGAATAAGCCGTGAAGGATGGCTATTCTGTTTTTTTTAAGTTTTCTTTTAATCTAAAAGTTAGAGGACATAAATCCTCCTGCTTTATCTTGCTAGGATATGGGCCCCATTACTGCAGCATCTGAGCACCTGACAGTCTTCAAATGTGTTTCCTTTCACAGCACCCCTGAGGGAGCAGGATGAACTACTATTCCCATATTGCAGATGGGGAAACAGAGGCACATAGAAAGAGAGAGACTAAAGGCCATATTGTAAGAGTATTTAGGCACCTAAATAGGCACACAGGTGATTAGTAGGGTTTTCAAAAGCACCTATATGCCACACTCCCATTGAATTCAACCAAGCCCAAGAGCTTCCCTGCTCGTCTCCTTCAACTAAGGAACTGTAGCGAGCAGACAAGAGAATCTTTGCCAGCATCCTGAGATAATCATTCCCTCAACTCTGACACTTGGACGTTGGATATTTTTTTCTCATTTGCTGAATTGCCATTGCTCATCCCTCCCATCTACCATCACAACCCATCAGCTGCCCATCCTTCCGGTCCCTCCCCACTGTGCCTCTCACCCCCTTCAATCCCCTCATCTTTCTTTCCTTTTCTCATTCCTCCCTTCCACCTCCTCAATTCCTTCTTCCTTTACTCACTCCCCTCTCCTGCTCCCTCCAACCCTTCCTCTGCTTCACATCAATCCAGAGTCCCTGAAAAAAGACCCTACAAGCAAATATTTTAATATAAATAAAACACATCTATAAATAAAACAGGTTTATAAACAAATGTGGAGAAAGACAAAGAGCTAACCTGATCAGTTGTACTCCTTTCCCCCTTTGAGTTTCTACACTGTAAGCTCTTCAGGGCAGGACTGTGTTTTCCAATATGTTTGTAGGGCCCCTTGAACAATGCAGCTCTGATTCTGAATAAGGTCTTTGGGTGCAACCATAACATCAATCAGTTAATAATTTTATGCATTTCCAGGAACTGCTAAGGTTCTAACGAATGAAAAGTATAAGAGTGTTGTTTACAGTGAACAAAGAATGCTGCTGTGTTGCCAGAGAGAAGCAAAAGCTGGCAAAAGTCTGCAATGGGACATGAAAAGGAGGAACATGATCACACCATGCTCATTGTGTCAGGGGAGTGCGTCCTTACCAGCTGCGATGAACAGAGCAGTGCACTGTGGGTAGCTATCCCAGAGTGCAAATAGCCAGAGTGCAAATGGGCTTTTCAGAGGTCTTCGGCCTCCCCTGGTGAAGTTTCCTCCCTCCTTCCCCTGATATCAACAGCAAACAAGCCAATACTTTTTCGCGCCTTTTTCTGAAACCCTGGCTCAGCCGCACATATGCCATTTCCCGAGAAGCATGGAACCCACTCAGCTCTGCACTATCATTGTGATACCTCGTGCCTTATCCCTACCCTTATCATGCAGTATTTCCTGGGCCAAGAGAGGAGCCTCGGCATGGAAAATTGTGATGTTACTCAAACTGCCCTGCTACAAGCCATAGAACAAAACAATTCCTGGTTGCTGTTGGCTGTCGCACAGCAGCTGAACATGGTGGAGTGCCGTTTTTGGTCCTGGGAAACAAGCCCCATCATTATGAAGGTCTGGGATGATGAGCCGTGGCTGCAGAACTTTCAGATGTGTAAGGCCACTTTCGAGGAACTTTGTGCAGAGCTGTCCCTAGCCCTCAAGCGCAGGAATACCAATATGAGACCTTCTCTGACAGTGGAGAAGCAAATGGCCATTGCTCTGTGGAAGCTAGCAATGCCAGACTGCTACCTATCAGTTGGGAATCAATTTGGAATTGGTAAATCCACCATGGGAGCTGCTGTGATACAAGTGTGCAGGGCCATTAGCCTTCTGCTAAGAAGGTTAGTAACTTTGGGAAACATGGAGGACATAGTGGATGAGTTTGCCACAATGGGGTTCCCAAACTGTGGCGGAGCAATAGATGGCACACATATCCCTATCTTAGCACTGGACCACCTTGCCACAGAGTACATAAAACTAAAAGGGATATTTTCCTTGGTGTTGCTAGCACTGGTGGATCTCAGGGTGTTTCACCAACATCAGTGTGGGATGGTCAGGAAAGGTACATGACGCATGCATCTTTAGGAACTCAGGTCTGTTCAGAAAGCTACAAGCATGGACTTTTTTTCCAGACCAAAAAATAACCATTGACAATGTTGAAATGCCAATAGTGATCTGGGGAGACCCAGCCTATCCCTTGCTCCTGTAGCTCATGAAGCCGTACACTGGGTATCTGGACAGCGATAAAGAGTGGTTCAACAATAGGCTGAGCAAGTGTAGAATGGTGGTGGAATGTGCCTTTGGATGTCTAAAGGGTTGCTGGTGCAGTTTGCTTACTAAGTTAGACCTCAGTGAAAGCAATATCCCCATTGTTATCTCTACCTGCTGTGTTCCCCATAATGTCTGGGAGACAAAGGGAGAGAAGTTTCTTCTGGGTTGGCTCATGGAGGTAGAAAGGCTGGCCAAAAACTTTGAGCAGCCAGATACCAGTGCAACAATGAGAGCCCAGCGAGGAGCTCTGAGCCTCATGGAGGCACTGAAAACATGGTTCAGTAATGAGCCACAGTAATGTGTGCCACTTATCTGTGCTGTGCCTTCCCATCCCATCCCCTCCATTGCATCAGTGTCCCTGCACCTCCCCTTCCCCCACAAGCACTATGATTGAACTAAATAAAAAGTACTTCAATACAGAAATGTTGACTTTCATTGCACAAACGTAAAAGTAAAGGGAAAGGAAAATAATTTAACTTTGAGCAACCATTGTAATAAAAGTGGAAAAGGAGAAACAAATGCTGCTTGTCTGTGCAGTCACAGAAGCCTGCACATTGAAAGGTCTTAAAATGGCCACCTTCTCTTCTTATTACCCTTTCCCAATGTTGAGTGGAGCATCCTGCCCACCTCCTCCTGGAACACCTGGGGTGGGGACTTGGGAAGAGGGCGATGGTTGCTGGCAGTTCTGTAGAGGTTGCAGAGGGAGTCTATCCTGCTGCTGCTGTTTTTGAAGCTCAACCAGAAGCCTCAACATGTGTGATTGATCCCTCATTATCCGCAGCATCTCATCCTGTGTGGCACACTCATGCTCCTAGGCTGCTGTCCTGCTCTCCATGTCCATGCCCAGTTTTTCAGAAAGTGAAATCCTCCAGGCTCTTAGATGCATGTCAGCTGCCCCAGAAGCATTCATTATTTTGTTGAACATGTCATCCTGAGTTCTCTTTTTCCTCCTTCTAATCTGTGATAGTTTTTCCGCAGGAGTGGAGGATGCACTGAAGGCCACGGTTTCCACTGTAAGGTCTGCAAAGCACCATGCGACCACTGTCAGTACATTGCCTGGGTGAAATGCAAGGTTGCTATGTAAAAATCACTCCCCTTATTGTTCTCAAGTGCCTGGTAGAACTGAATCACAATCCCTGTCTATTCCAGAAGCCAGGAAACTCTAACACTTTGATTGAAATTCCATACTCACTAGAGGTATCTTCCCAGGCATCACGGTCAGCCATGATGCTATCCTGCGCCTGGCTGGGCTGCTCCGGGGTTAAAAATAGCTCCGGGCTGTTGGGGAAAATGGATCCCCCACTTGCCTGACCCCCATTCTCCTCCCCCTCCTTCTTTTCCTCATCCACAGTCTTTGGCCCAGGATCTTTGGCCCAGGATCCAGATTCCCCTGAGGTATCCACACTGCATCTAGGGGCAGTGGTGGGGTCACCGACAAGAATCGCATGCAGCTCATCTTAGAAGCGGTATGCCTTTGGTGCCGAACCAGAATGACTGTTCTCTCTTGTCTTTTGGTACACCTTCCTAAGTCCTTTGATTTTTACACGGCATTGCTGCATGTCCCTGTTGTATCCCTTCTCCAACATGCCCCATGGGATCTTTTCGTAGATACCTACATTTCTTCTGCTGGATTGGAGCTGTGCCTGAACAGACTCTTCTCCCCACAGATCATTAAGATCCAACACCTCAGGTCTACTCCAGGCTGGAATGCGTTTGAGGCGTTCTGTCACCATGATCAACTGTGCTGGTGAACTCTCCAGCTTGAACAAACAGGAAATGGGAATTCAAAATTTCCCAGGGCTTGACCAGGAGATGGGCTTTTTCCAGTGTACGTGTCCATGGTGCACCAGAGCAGAAAACTATCTCCAGAGTGGTCACAGCGGAGCATTGTGGGACACCTCCTGGAGGCCAATTATGTCAATTTACACAACACTTTGCCTACGCTGCTTCCCAGTCGACCCATCCATTTCAATTTTAGCGCTACACTTCTTGCAGAGGTGGATTAATTATGTTGATGTTTTTGCGAGTTAGGTCGGCAGAAGGGTCCTGGCAATGGAGACGCATACATTATGTGGTTGATGGAAGGGGTTTCCGTTAACCTAACTTTGCAATGTAGACCAGGCCTGAGTTCCTGCAAAGTAACTCTTACTTTAAAATAACACAAGTGGAAAGCAGAGTTTGAGTGAAAAGATCAGGGTTCAGCCAAGAAGTGTTACTTTTGTACAATACAAACACAGAAGCTGTCTTTCTTTACAACAGATACAACAGTTCACTTGAGCCTTCAGAAGGCTCTCTGCAGGACTTCTACACACATACTGATAGATGTGACACCTGCATAATTTAATGAAACAGCATACAACCTCATGCTCTATTAAAACTTTAAATCGTTTAATAAAGACAGTATAGTTTAACATAGTGCCTGAGTTTGCAACCAATGTGGTACTAAAAGGGTTAATTATAGTTGAGGTAATTTGGAAAAAGGGGGAAATGTTTCTCAAGAATGTCACCCTCGCCTACCCAGTTAGTAAGAAAATGTCTTCTATTGTGCTATTATGAGTACTGTATATTGTACATCAACTACGTGGTATCCAAGACATACCAAAGTAAGTCATGTTTACACAAATGCTGTTCTTCACATTCAATGAATCAATGATGAAGAAAATGAATGGGACAGAATTAAAGAACTTATTAATCAGTTTGTTGCGTTAGGGAAGGTTTTCTGTTTCCTGTTATAAAGAGACAGAGGAAGTGGGCTACTATGGTACCCAGCAAACATCCGCCAAACAACATCAGGAGTAAAGGTAAGTAACAGGTTCAATTTTCTGAGGCTGATTTTCATCTTGCATCCAACTGTTAAATAGCTAAACAAGAAAACTGCCTGTCCGTTCAGAATCACTCTGCAGAGCGGTTACTAATCCTTTAATTATATTTTCTTCACAAGCCCCTCCAGTGACTATCTGCAATCTGTGAGTAAGAACTGGGAATCGTCTTGTCTTCAATCCTGGCTCTCACCCAGGGTGATTTATATAATTGTATAACCAGTGCTCAACGGAAGGGGCAGGCAGACAGTGGAATAATAACTTGAAAAAAAATCAAAGTGGCACCTAAAAAAAACAAACTTACATAACCTTATTCCCAGAACTGCCTTTGTTAAATCATAGGATAACGTATGAGAGGCCTCATTGTAATAAACACTGTATATTGAGATGCACCAGAGCTGTATACCAGTCTCAATTCTACCGCAGAGGGAAAAAAACGCTGCTAAAGTGCTATAGACTGCAGCGGAATCTGCCAAGACATTTCCGGGTCCTGTTGTTGAAGACTACAGGGTTAATTGACATGTGGATGCCACATTTTCCCAATATCCATAGTCCTTCAGATGCCATTAGCATCTTGAATTTGGAAGCATCTGTCTCAAAGTGGGCCCCTTGAAGAGGTAGAATGAGGATCAAGCCACTAACCCACCACCTGAAGAACCAGGAAGAAGATGATGAGCATGCAGCTGCTCCAGGAGGATGCAGGTTTCACAAGCTGATGAGCTTTCCCCAGTGAGACAGTGTCAGGTGAGGATGGGTAAAGAAGGGGATAGGAGGAGGGAGTTATGTACAGGGTGAGCTGTAGTGTCTTTTAAAGGAAAAGAGAGGTGGAAAATGTTATGTCCACAACATACAAATAGAGAAGTTAAATAAAAACATAAATACCCTTGCTGGACGGTTGCGGCGTAATGCTAATTTATTTCTTAGAATTCAGAATGATGACACACCAGAATTCCAAAACAGAGAGAGACAAAGCAGGCAGCTCTTTAAGGCAGGGGTAAAATTCGCCCCACGTTACTCGAGCCTGGCTGTCTGCAAACTGACTCTGCTTGGCCCAGATCAAAAGCTTTCCAGCAGAGCCCCCTTGCTTGCAAACAAGACCCCTGAAATATAAAATGACAGCCTACAATTTTAACGCGGTTTTAATACACCACAGAAAGACCCAGATCAGGATTTGCCCTGCATTTATTGTGTGGGGGGGACTGTTTGGATTTGGTGTTTTGGTTCAACCCATTATAGAGACAGGAGTGAAATTCTATCACCCAAAAGTTTGAGGGTGCCTAGAATTGTGGTGTTTTGGCTTAAGGCCTCCTTTACAGAAAACAATTAATTATACAGTAAAGGACAAGCCCAGTATCTCTTACTACATTACATACCTGATTCTGGAACCCTAACTCACAAGGAGTAGCATTTACCAATCTGTGTAGTCCCATTGGTTTCAGAGGACTACTCACAACTGAGCTACTGAGTGAGGGGTTGCAGAAACAGTGCCTAATTTCTAAGGGCTATTGCTCTTTCTAGTCTGAGGCCCAATGCAGTTGGCGAATTGCTGTCTTCTCCTTTTATGAAGAATCAAGACTATCATTTTATTTTACCTGATAAAACTTGTATAAAACCAAATCCATCAGATATGGAAGCCCTTTCCTTCTGCTGCTGCTCACACCCAACAGCAGAAGTTTAACTAGAAGCACAATGACGGGATTGTAGTGTTGCTAATTTTTGCAATTTTATCATGAGTCTCAAAACATTTGTTGTTTTTCTTAAAGCCCTCGCTGTTGGAATCTCAAGAAAAGTTTAAAAATATGAAACCTAGAGGCTCAAAAACTGGTAAACAAATAAACTTCTCTCCCACTCCTCCCCCCCGCCCCCGATTATTTTCCAACATCTCCTGAGTTTTTGGGGCGTGACTCATTGTGACACGTTGTACCCCATGTACACCCTTATGGTGAGATCTATGTATCATTCATGTTCACCCTTATAGTGTAACTGCCCTTATAGTGTATTGTCTAATGCAAAGTATGTCATGTAAGGTGTTTTTGGAATTCTCATGCCAGACTGAACATCACTGTTATGGTAGCATGTTTCCTGCCATGTCATACATATGTACAGATATGAAACTCTGCTGTGTCATATCCCCAAATGTGTGTCTCACATGGTTTGAATAGATCCAGACAAACACAAAGATGAGGGTTCATGCCTAGCAGAGGCATGCATACAGGAACAATGGGCTGGCTGGAGCACCTGAAAAGGCGATGCTCTTTTGACTCAAGTGAGGGAAATTGTGCCCATTGCTGGACATGGCGGATCACCTGACCTCAGGGGGTGTCGAGGAAACTTTTTAAAAGCAGAGACATCTTTGTCTATGGGGCTCTCCCTTGGAATCCGTCTGCAATGCAACACCAAGGACACTGAATGACTGCCCAAGGAGGGGCCTGGCTGCAAGAGTCATCTCAGCCACTTGTGGGTAAGCTAGCTTCACAGACTGAAAAGCTACTGAAATATTAAGTTTTGTTTAGGATGCGAGTTACCTTTTAGTTAATTGTGATCTAATCCTTGATTCATATTCATCTAATGTATAGTTGCTTAAAATTTTGCTGTAGTCAATAAACGTATTTGTTTGTTTTATCTAAAATAGTGCGTGTGAATTGAGTGTGTGCAGAGACTTCACTTAGAATGACAGAGCTGCTGCATATCAATTTCTTTGATAAATTGATGGACAATGTAACGAGCTTGCAGGGTGCAGTGTACAGCTCTGAACTCTGTAAGATGACAGTACCGGGGGCTGCATCTGTGACTGGGGGTGTTTGATGGGGATCAATCCCATGAGTGGCTGGTCAGAAGCGCGCCTTCACTAGGCCAGGGACCAATTACTTGCAGGAGGCTGGGCGTGGGTTGACCCAGGAGAGTGTGGTTCACACAGCAAAGCAGAGTAAGTCGAGGCCCAGGAATGAGGAATTGGGGTGACACAGCTACACACCAGTCTGATTGCAGGAGGGGAAAGTTATTCTCATTGTTTTTAAATTGGAAATACTGTAATAGTTCTATAGGTTAAGTTTCTTGAATGAATAGTAGCATGGTAGGGTCTCACTGGTGGTGTAGAGATTGCTTCAGTTAGGTCCTGTTGATTTGTATACATCAGAGAAAGCTCAAGGTGTCAAAGCATAGCTTGAACTGTTGACACAGTATGATATAAGATCATTAAGAAGCCATGCAATTTAGTTGGCACTACAGAGTAAATGTATTCGTTACAGATGAACTTTATATTTGAAGGAGAGAATGTGTTCTCAGATGCTATATTAATATTTTCTTTAATGAGCTGCTAATCCTAAAACCAGAAAGGTCTTCTACATAGATTTTCTTCTTCAGTGGATGGAGCGTTGTAGTGAGGAGGCATGGCCTCCTTCGGAGATTGACAGTGAGGGACCACACCCCACACTCTTGTGAGCAGAGAGAGGAGGCTCAGGCCCACCCCACCAGAAGCAGAGGGCTGGGGCAGGAACAAAATGTATAAAAGGCGGGCCCTCTAGCTCAGTTTGGTGGGAGTTGCTGGAGGAGAAGGATGTCTCTTGCCAGAGCTGAAGCCCGAAGGGAACTATTACAGCTGTGAGGACCCAGAGGGCCTGACAGAGCTGCCTGATGCTGGGAATGCTGGGGAGCTGCTGGGACTACCACTGGCAAAGTACCCTGTGAAGACAGATGACTACCCTGGAGTCCAGGTACACCCTGAGGAGAGGGGAGGAAGTATCTCAGGGATAGCCGACTACAGTCTGGCGGTGCTATTGCTTGAGCATCAGTCAATGCATTATGCCCAGTTCCCAACAGACCCAGTGATGGAACACTCCACCACTCTTAGCCCCCTGGGCTGGTACTCGGTGGAGTAGGGGGGCTTGGGTTCCCCTGCCACCTCACCCCATTAAGCCAGGAGGTCAGTGGCTTGGTGCTCACCCTTGCCTGAGCCCCTAGACTCTTTGGTGCTCACCCCTGCCTGAGGGCCTGGGCCTCTGTCCTGTTCAGTGTCCCAGCATGCATGAGAGCACATGCTCCTAGACTTGTTTGCTGCTCTGCCCTGATTGCAGGCCAGAGCCCCTCTTAGCGATTTGAGACCCTGCCTGAGGGCTGGGACTCATTGACTCATCACCGCTCAGCCCAGTTTGAGAGGCCTGGTCCTTACTAATAAATAGATAATTCCCCCCAACAGACTGCTGCCCAGAGGGCGTGACAGTGAGGAGGCGTGGCCTCCCTCAGAGATCAACAGTGAGAGATGGCCACGCACTCTTACAAATATTCTTGGAAAGGAAGGGTAGTAGCTGGAATAATACTATAGTTCTCCAGTTTTTTTGCAGATGATGGAATAAGCCGGTTTCTTAAACTTTGAAGAAAGCTGCCTAATCAAAAGACATACTGAAATATTTAGGGTAGGAAGACATCATTTTCCTATTATTTGCATAATGAATAAACCCAAAAGAGAAATTTAAAGATAAACGCAAAGGGGATAGTTTTATTCACAACTCTTCCTCCCTGAGTTTCAATAGATCAGATAAAACAGAAACCAGATTGGAGCCAGCCCTGGGTTTAGGTTTTGCAAATCCAAATCTTAAGCAATAAGGTTTTGTGGAACAAAACTCAGAGCCCTGTTTGGGCTATCTCTATGAGCAGCCATCTGCAGAACTGTGCTTTATAAAGGTACTGTGGCTGCCAGGAGAAAGTCAACGTTTAACACCACTCATCCCATCATTGTGTGTGGGGCACAGCAGCAATTTCTGGGTCTAACTGTCCCATTTGTTTCAGACATATTGGTGTGAGTAAATGCTGACATTCTAATGGCAACCACAGACCCCAACTCTCAGATATCAAAGTGCTAAACGGAGGAGTCACTTTCCAGAATTCACATGTTTGCCTGGAAAAGAGAAGACAGGGGAGCTTAGGTTCATCAATACAGCAAAACTGGTTGTTACAGCAAATACAAGTTAGACACAACGCACAGCCTCCAGGACAACAGATAAATGGGAAAAGCCAGAAACTTGGTTGACAGAAAACCCTAACTAGAAGTGCTTTGGTTGAGCCAGGTGACCACCCCAATTCCATGGTAAGGAGGGGAGGAAATGCATATAAATATTGGCCAAAGATGCAGGGCAGAAAAGGTATGTGATGGCTACAATGCATAGCTCCCCTGACCCCACCCCATTCTTGTACAACTGGCAGCCTCTTTGCTCCCACTCCATGCATTGTGAAATACGAATGGGTGTGCAGGGAGAGGCTAGGCATAAAGCAAGCAGCACTGGGAGCAGTGGGGTTAAGCTGCTTGGTGTCCATAACAACACCCGCACATTTTCTAGGAACTGGGCATGGTATTTTATGTGTCGAAGGGCTTCAGTGCAGAGCAAAGCACTGCAATCCTTCTATAAGAGGAGTTGCAAAGGAGCTGAAATGAAAGAGGGCTCCCCAAAAGTCCAGAATAATGAGGATCCAAGGGGCATTTGCCTACTTTGCCCACTAATTAATTTGCCCCTGTTACTGATTCAAATATCCTTTTTTGAAAATTGTGGTTGTTCTGTGTCATATTCCCATCTGCATTCGGTAAGCAGTGATGTTGGCTCATATTGAAGAGAAGAACCAAGCATTTAAGCTAGGTCCAGAGCATTCTCATTAAAGCTCTGTTAGCTTTCACAACTCAGTTGCTCTGAAGTTTGTGACTGAATCAAACTAGATTGGCCTAAACCATGCAAATGAGCATAGCAGCTAGTTGGGATTGAGCAAAGCGAAACACAGCTCTATGTTTAAAGCTTAGTTCAGACCGTGTAGCAAAAAGAATCAGTGGGAGGTTAGCATTCTGCTCACTTTGATCCACCATGCAACACTACCATAATATGTGCAGAAGAAATGAAGATAATAAATCATACAAAATACTCAGGTGAGACCTGATGTAGCCATTTTAATTGTGCACTGTCAGCAACACAACAGAAGTGCCACTGATAAATAAGACAAATTGTCACTGTGGAAAAAAAAAGTTCGCTACTCTCCAATCCAAAAGGAGCTGAAAACCTGCCAAAGACTGTGCAAAACTCTAAACCATCTCTTTACTCCAAGGAGTACGCTGTACCAGCCAAGGCACATAGTATAGTGTCAAACCTCTAGCTCTCCACAAAGTGTTGGGAGGGCACGGACTAGCTGAGGGTCCTGCTCCTTTTCACTCCTCCATATATCCTGTGCACAGTGCCAGCCTTGTGTATTTATAGAGAATGCTGAGAGCCACCAGTTCCTTCAGTCGTCCTCTTGGCCTTCCTTCCCAACGGTGACTCCCCTCACTCAAATCCTTCACCTGGGTGCTCCTGGCCCTTTGGTCTCTGCCATTTTATTTCTTTTCAAGAAGAATAAAATTTAGTCTGCTGTTGCCATCCCCAAGCTCAGCACTGTGGCCATTATGAGGACAACGTGAGCAAGGTGCATCATGTGCAATCACACTAGCTGCATATACCTATGGCAAGCCCTGTTTGCCCAACCTACCCTAGGCCATTCTGCCCAGTAGAATGATTCTGGAACCAACTGGCAGGTCTCCAGTCATATCCGGCCAATAAGGAGACATCAAAGACAATATATTTGCCTTTTTCCAATCAGCAGGGACTTCCCCCAATTGCCATGAAATCACATCAGCCAACTCCCTCAGCACCCCCAGATGCATTGCATCTGGCCCCATGGACTTGTATATGTCCAATCTTTCTAAATAGTCCTGAACCTGTTCCTTCAGCACTGAGGGATGTTCACCTCCTCCCCGTTCTGTGCTGCCCAGTGCAGTGGTCTGGGAGCTGACCTTGTCTGTGAAGACAGAGGCAAAAAAGGCATTGAGTACCTCAGCTTTCTCCACATCCTCTGTGACTAGGTTGCCTCTCCCATTCTGTAAGGGGCCCACACTTTCCCTAATCTTCCTCTTGTTGGTAACATACCTGTAGAAACCCTTCTTGTTCCCCTTCATGTCCCTTGCTAGCTGCAACTCCAATTGCACTTTGGCCTTCCTGATTTCATTCCTGCATGTTCAAGCAGTATTTTTATAATCCTCCCATGTCATCTGACCAAGCTTCCACTTCTTGTAAGCTTCTTTTTTGTGTTTAAGCTCACCAAATACTTCTTTGTTAAGCCAAGCCGGGTGCCTACCATATTTGCTATTCTTTCTGCACATTGGGATGGTTTGTTCCTGAGCCCTCCATAAGGTTTCTTTAAAATACAGCCAGCTGTCTTGGATTCCTTTCCCCCTCATATTAGCCTCCCAGGGAATCCTGCCCATCAGCTCCCTGAGGGAGTCAAAGTCTGCTTTTCTGAAGTCCATGTTCGGTATCCTGCTGTTCTCCTTTCTTCCTTTTGTCAGGATCCTGAACTCAACCATCTCATGGTCACTGCTGCCTAAGTTGCCACCCACTTCTACTTCTCCTACCAAATCTTCCCTGTTTGTGAGCAGCAAGTCAAGAGGAGAACAGCCCCTGGTTGGTTGCTCCAGCACTTGCACCAAGAAGTTGTCTGCAACACTCTCCAAAAACTTCCTGGATTGTCTGTGCTCTGCTGTATTGCTCTTCCAACAGATATCAGGATGATTGAATTCCCAATGAGGTCCACGTCCTGTGAACTGGAAACTTTCCCTAGTTGACTGAAGAAAGCCTCATCTACCTCATCCTCCTGGTCTGGTGGTCTATAACAGACACCCACATGATATTGCCCTTATTGTTCTTGCTTCTAAGCTTAACCCAGTGACTTTCAACTGGCTTATCTCCAGCTTCATATTGGAGCTCAGAGCAATCATAGTGCTCTCTTACATACAATGCAATTCCTCCACCCTTTTGCCCCTGCCTGTCCTTCCTGGACAGTTCATACCCATCTGTGACATTGCTCCAGTTGTGTGAGTTACCCCAGCAAGTATCGGTTATTCCAATCATATCATAGTTCCTTGACTGTGCCAGGACTTCCAATTTCTCCTGCTTGTATCCCAGGCTTCTTCCATTTGTGTATAGGAACTTGAGATAACTGGCTGATTGCTCTACTTTCTCAGTGCAATTCCGGAGGCCTCCCCTGTTGCACCCTTTTCCTCCTGCTTCCTCTGGGTGTCCCAATTCCCCACTGACCTCCGGGCGTAGGTCCCTGTCCCCCATCGAACCTAGTTTAAAGCCCTCCTCACTAGGTTAGCCAACCTGTCTGCGAAGATACTCTTCCCTCTCTTTGTTAGGTGAATCCCATCTCTTCCTAGTAATCTTTCTTCCTGGAACAACATCCCATGGTCAAAGAATCCAAAGCCCTCTTTCTGACACCACCAGCATAACCATGCATTTACTTCCACAATGCGACGGTCCCTACCTGGGTCTTTTCCTTCAACAGAGAGGATGGATGAGAACACCATTTGCACCTCAAACTCCTTTATCCTTCTTCCCAGAGCCACATAGTCTGCAGTGATCTGCTCAAGGTCATTCTTGGCAGTGTCATTGGTGCCCAAATGGAGAAGTAGGAAGGGGTAGCGGCCTGAGGGCTTGATAAGTCTTGGCAGTCTCTCCGTTACATCCTGAATCCTAGCTCTGGGCAAGCAGCACACTTCTCTAGTTTCCCAGTCTGGATGGCAGATGGATGACTCTGTCCCCCTTAGGAGGGAGTCCCCGACCACCACCACCCATCTCTTCCTCTTGGGAGTGATGGTCGTGGAACCCCCATCCCTAGGATAATGCATCCCATGCCTTCTGATCAACAGTCTCCTTCTGATCCATTCCCTCAAATGTGTCTTCCTAAATTGTTCTCCACCATAGCACCTGTGCAGAGATTCTGAAAACGATTTCTTACTTCTATTTGCAAGGTGGGCATATGGGTTCTCTTTCTTCGGGAGGTCACATGCTGCCAATTTTCTTCCCCGTCTTCAGTTTCCCCTGCACTGTAGTCTCTGATTCTTCCTCATGCTGTGCCTGCAGTAACAAATCATGTCTTCGATCGAGAAAGACTTCATTTTCTTTAATGCAACGCAGGGTTGATACTTGGGTCTTTAGTCCTTTAACCTCTCTTCCAATATGGAAACTAGCCTGCACTTTGTACAGATGAAGTCGCCTCTATCTTGTGGGAGAAAGACAAACATAGCACATCCAGTGCAGGTGACAACAGCAGATCGCTCACTTTCCATATCTTTCCTCTGAGAGCCTCTTCAGATGCTGTATTTGCTGCTCAGCAAAGTCTGAAAGGCAAAAACCCACTGTGGGCTCTCCCCCAAGGCAAACTCCCAGGCAAACTCCCTCTGTTTGCCTCTCCCCTGGGTACAGCTCACTTGGTTCACAACTGGATGCTTCTTATAAGGGTGGCTCAAAGCAGTTTTCCCAGCTCAAAGCCTCACTCTTCAATCAACCAATCAAGGTAGCTCAAGAACCAATCAACCAATCAAGGCTCAAGAAGTAATGGGCTTAATCTGCAACAAGGGAGATTTAAGTTAGATATTAGAAAAAACTTGGACAAACACCTGTCAGAGATGGTCTAAGTTTACTTGGTATTGCCTCAGTGAAGGGGGCTGGACTTGAGGACTTCTCAAGGTCCCTTCAAGCCCTACAGTTCCAAAGATTCTATGAATACCAGACACAGATGAACAGAATATAGGTGTTATTAAGTTATATTAGGGATGCTAGTTAAAAGAACACTTCTGGTATAATATATTGGTGGTTTAATGATTATGACAAAAAGTTATGACTGACTTGACACAATGAAATTACTGTACTAAAATATTTATTATGGCAAATAGACTGTAAAACTTTTAGTGCTCAGCTTTAGAAATCTAACAGCATCTTTCACATAAGAATGACTCATGAGTCAAATAATTAGACGTAACTGCATAATTTCAGATGAGAACTAGACGTGATGGACATGAAAGGAATGGACTAATAATTTATTGATAAAAGTTATAATCAGGCAAAAACAAAGTAGGCAATTAACAAAACCAGGCTAATTCTGGCTGTGTCTAAACTAGAATGAAGCTCCGGAAAGGCTCTTGATCCACAGAAAAAAGATTCTCCATGTATAATTTGCAAAATAATGATAAAAAAGGGCAAGGACATCATATTCAATTTCTTTTGTTAGACAGGAAAAATCCAATCTTGGGGTCATTTTTGGTATGTAGTAGATATAACAGTAAATAAACATTTAAAAAACAAACAAACAAACAGTGTCACACATTTACTCTTAGACTAACTGCATACAGTGTAGAAATACGTTCATTGGTAAGTATTATTACCATCCCACAACAGATATAATATATATATATCTATATCTATATATATATATATATAAAACCCCCATTCACTTCAGTGAAGTTACTCAACCCGGTGTATGTCCCCAGGGCAGTGACCAACTGTTTGTTATACTTATGCACAGTGCCCAGCATAATGGTCTGAGGCTTCTAGGTACTACTATAATACAAATAACAAATCATAAAGGTGGAAGGCAATAGCTAACTTAATATGTTGCAACAGTAGAAAGGCTTTTGAATATAAGATTTTTCTTCTGAGTCCTAATCAAGAACTGGAATGTTCCTGCTTTTTACCACAAACATTATTTTATTTTTTAATTAAACACCAGGCTATTTTACTGGTGAGAGACATAAAGAAAAAATAATCTTCAAGAAGCAATATATACCCTGATTTTTGTTTATGGCATGAAGCTTTTGAGCTTTTGTGTCAGACTGGTATGTATTTTGATTGCTCAAAAGATAGTTTGAATGCATTGTCTTTGCTAGTAAATGTGTGGGTTTTACCCCTGCTCTCTACAGCATGAAAGTGAGAAAACACTATCATGTGCATATTAATGCATCACTGAAAATCAGCTCAAATTCCCAGGAATCCAAATAAAAACTTCCAGTGGGGTGGGAAGAACTGGGAGACAAGTCTACACTTATCTGAAGGACTGTCCCAAATGTTGACAGTTATGTTTAATGCAGGGTACAATTATTGTATCTAGTTTCATTTCTTTTTGTTTACTCTTATTGTATTTAGCTAAATATGCCTATCATGGCCCCCTGCCACCAGCATACTTTTTAGCATAAAGTTTCTGCAGTGCCATCAACACAGAACAAATGCAGTAATTCTGTGGTATTTCTTCCTCTTGAGGGCTGGAATTGGTTTTATTCTGGTGGTACATGAAAACCTAAGACTCTAAACCAGAGCAGCAGAGGAAGTATCAACAAAGCTATTAAAAGCAAGAGAGCAGGATCAAGCTTGTTAGTCTTTCTTGGAATTCTTTTTCTTTGAGTGATGCAATTTCCCAGAATACTTAATGATGTTTTCAAATGAAGTTTATATATGAAGAAGCAGAGGAAACCAGCACGGCTGCTCATTCTTCTTAGAGGATCTCTGAATAGGTTGACTGAATAACAAGGTTCACTTCTCTAACCTCAGCTTTTGTCTTTATATGAATGGTAGTCTCATCCCCACAATGAGCTGAGTGGTCTTTTATGTTGGAAGGGAGATTGTGTTGGGATGGTGCTGAATTACTATACAGTATTGCAATAGACAAATTTGGTAAATATCAGTGCTAAAGGATTCTGGGAGCAGGGCCTCTTAGCCCTAAACAGTGGAAAAATCACTGAGAAGACTGAACTTGCACTTGGCACCGATATGAGCCATGAATATTTACCCATGAGGCCCTGTTCGTGTAGCTGTGCTGATGTGAAAAACCAATGGTCATGGTCAGCCAATGGCCAGTTCATCTAGTGTGTACACGTGGAAGTGGGTAATGGTGAATCTGGAACTAACTGAACTGGGTCAACTGACCCTATAGGACAGCGTGACATCAGGTGCCTAGATGAATAGTTAATGAGAGAGTGTCAATTGTTCCCTGTGCCCTCTTCCCAAATTATGAATTAAACATAATCTGCTAAATGATACACTAGCACAGCATATTCTGCATATTTTGGGGACATGTATCTCCTTTGGAAAAAAGAGTGTAAGTACTGGGGAATATCACACATTATAGACTGGCACGCACACATATAGTTGAAGAGGCTAGTGACACTGTAGGCCAAAAGAAAGACTTTGGAACCAGAGGGCCTCGGGGTAGCCAACACCCTGCTCTGAGGGACCTTGGAATCAGAGGGTCTCAGGGCTGTGAGGGACCACTGAACAGACCAAATACTTGGAGGAAGAAAGAAGATGACGACAACAGCGGTCACCTAGAATTGGTAGCTATGCCTGCTTTGTTTGCTAATTGGGATACTATGTAGGGCCAGCATAGTTACTGAGGGTTTATGCTTGGGGAATTGAGGCTTCTTAATAAGAGGCATTGTACAACCTTTTGCTGTCTGTCTGTGATGCCTGCTTTCCAATAAATAGATTTGCATTGGAGAAACTGAATCTAGTTGTCATTGATACTGTATGTTATATCCCAGCTGTAGGCATGTGTGAAGTTCCCGACTTATTAGAATGCATCCATTACAGAGTTTTCAGCAAAAAGAAGATCTAGCATAGGGATGCTGGAACAATTTTTATACTGGGGGTTCTGAAACCCATTGAATCAAATGGTAAACCCTGTCTGTATATGATGGAAACCACTTCAAGCAAGGGGATGTGGCAGAAATTTGAAGTCAGTGAACTGGTTTGCCAGGCTTTGCGCCTCGTGTCGGATTCGAGTCTTGGCTTTACTCCATTATGCAAGTTCCATCAGGGTGTCGTAAACCTCAGTCACTTGGTACCTCACTGGCCTACGCTGTCAATGTATTTCTCCCAGTGAGTGTCATTTAGCAGCTTCACAGTCAGATTTGTAACATTATCCATGAGGATCTTCCACCTGATAGTTGATGCTGAAAACAGGACGTATGTCCTTTGCGGTACTCTGGAGAAAGATACTGAATCTAAAGATGAAGCTTGCTTCTGATACAACCACGTTGGGGGAATGGCAGCCACAAGGCACGAAGAAAGCTCTTTGATTCAGTGCAAGGATCCTTGCTGGACGCCACCATTTCTTCCTTTCACGTTAGCGCCGTTGTCGTAGCCTTGCCCATGGCAGTCCGGAAGCTTTATTTCATTCTCATTCAAAATGTTCATAAACATTTCTGTTAGGTCTTTTCCAGTAGAGTTGTCCACATATAGAAACAGATAGTGTTCCTTTACTTGGATAGAGCCATCCTCTTCATCAACAAATCTTACTGTAAATGACATCTTTTCACTGTAACTAATGTTGGGAGAGCAGTCCATTATTACGGCATAGTGCTTTGCTTTGCCGAGCCACATCAATATGTTATCAAGCACCTTCCTTGCCATAAGATCAATCAATTTGTTTTGAATTGTTTTGCTGCAATAAAGATCCATAGCTTTTTTATGAACTACTTGATGTAAGTGCTCATGCATGATGTCATCATATTTCCCAAGGAGTTCTACCAAACTGAGGAAATTATAGTTATATTCATTGAACAACTTATACAACTAGCCCCAGAGAGCCAAATTATTCTTTGTAAGGAAGAGGGTAATTGAGATTGAGCACGTTCCTCCAATGCTGGGTTTCTACACTGGTTTTCTACATCTATGTGTTTATTCAACCTGAGCCTGGACTTGACCTCCACAAAACGAAGTAGGCCCTAAAATAGCCAGGTGACTTTTCATATTGTTTCAGAGCATCAGCTAAGTTATGCCAGCAATTGTACCCGGAAAGCGCAAGTAACAATTTAGAATTCTTGTAAAATATTTTGCAACAAAAAACACTCAGTTGATTTTGAGTAAATTAGCCAGTGCTGATTCAGTTTCTTACCAATCTTGAGCACTCCTTCACAGTGTGACCTTGAGAAGTGTCGCTTCTGCTCATCTACTGGAAATGTCATATCCTTGATTTTGCCTGGCATATTCAAAATTGTATGATCAATATCATTAGAGTTTAGGATTGCCAGCCATAAAGCAGGATGTGATGTACAGATTTCTGGTGTGCAATTTTTTCTCACTGCTGTTTCTGTCATCATGCACAGCGGAGTAGTCTTTATCATTTCTCTCCTTTTCATGTAAACCAGATTTTTCTTTGTCATTGCTCTTCTTTTCCTGTGAGCCACATTCATCATCATCACTCTCTTTTATGCTGCCAGGAAAACTGGACGATTCCCCATCACTTTTCTCACATTTCTATTCCTTATCTTCATGTAAATCTTCTAATTCCTTAGCAATAGGACTTTTATCATTTATGCTTTTCTCCTTAATTTCTTCTGCACTGGGAAGATCGCTACTGCCTAAATCCCTTCGATGTTGCTCTGTTTCAGATATTTTGCTAACAAATTTGTTCCTTGCTACAAACTAGATTGCAATTGACCTTTTTGCTTCTTATACCAAGCTCCTGAAGGCTTCTTTGAGGGCATCTTTTATTTTCTATTGGGGAAAACAGATAGTATTAGGGAAAGCAAAACTCTATGTTTCACAATCTTAGAAAGTCATCAGACATTACATATTAAGCATGGTAAAAGAAGAAATGGTATTTCTTTTATATTGTTGTGTAGATAGGGTTTGATAGATATCTCTGGCATTTCATAAAATATGTCCTTTATTAATTGTTTCTTACACTCTTCAAGTTTTAAAACATAAATACAGTTTCACAATTACACAGTAAAACAAGGTTTACAATATCGCAGCTGGGTTTTCACTTCACTGCACTTCATTCTTATATCTCACTGACTGACTGGCAATGCCCTGCCCCTTATATACCTGTGTGGGCATGGCTGACAACATTATAAGAGGTTCAAGGAAATGTAGTTCTCAGAAAATCTGGAAGGTTCCCCAAGATTCAACAAAGGTCCAGACCATTCTAGGAGATTAGTGAAAAATGAATCCACATATGAAATACCTGAAACATTTTACTTCATTCTGTTTTTCCTTTTGTCACTAACAAGAAAAACACACCCTGAGCCCAGCACCCCCTGAGCCTTGGTCTCCTGCCTCTAAATCTGTCCATACAAAGAGGGGATAGGATTTTGTGGGAGCATGCTCCATCGGAGCTCCCTGCACTGTGGTCACCATGCACTGTTTCAGCCAGTGGAACAAGAATTTGGGGTGCTGGGAGTGCAGCATTCCCCTTTCCCCCCAGCTTGAAGTACAGGGCTCTATGCACCTGCCTGACTTCTGTGTGACTTGGCACTCAGGGTCATAGTGTGGCTCAGGTTGGGCTTGGCTGTCCCCCCATAGATGGAGACAAAGAGTCAGAGGGGCCAAACGTGACTGGCATTGCAACCTTGGGCACCCCTTTTCAGCACCCCTAATATAAAAATTGTTACAGCACCCTGGCTTCAGCCATTGGGTCTTAAGTAGCCTCAGCTAAGGTTCTGGCTAGGTATGAAAAAGCCTTACCCAGGACGGAGCAGGGGCAGAAAAACTAATGAGGTTGGGGGGAAGGAAAGGAGGCTAGTGCCTCTGCAATAGAAATTGTGATGGCTGATCTATGATTCCACTCCCAGGCTTTCTTCTTAAGAAAGTTATTTTTGCTACATGTTCTGAGAATCATCATTCCCTGCAGCCTTCCAGATACTGTGGATGCGCACGTCAGGTGCAGCTGCTATGGGGCGGAGGGGAGAGCAGGACCCAGAGAGACAAGAGTGGCTGTGGGGAATCCAGGATTGGGCCAGAGCACAGGTAGGGACTGGGGTGATTGGGCCAGGTCTGGGAGCAGCTACCCCCAGCGAGAGAGACACAAACCATCGGGACCCTACTTCTCAGCGTGGAGCCAGCTGTCCCCTTCAGCCTACTGTGTATCAATAGCTCCCTTCCCTCCCCATACAGAGCACCTACCCCAACTTCCCTGGACACCTCGACTTCCCCTGTCTGCTTCTGACTTTCCCAGATCCCCATGATTACTAGGGTGCTTAGTACGTTTAGGTTTCAGTATGCCCCACACGCCTCTCCATTCAAAGTAAGCTTCCACCACCCCCATTTAAGAGAACCCATTTTTTGTAAAAGCCTGCTCAAGCCTGAATAACATAAACAACCATCCGTCACCCGGAAGTGCCAGTGTCATCGCAACTTGAAAGAACAATTGGTAATAAGGAGCCATGATTTTAACCTATCTGCCCCCAGGTTATTTCTCCGGTTTTAATGAAATGGAACATCCTCATGTCTGTGGCTTGCTCCACTCTAGAGCTAATGAGGAGGGCCAGCATTCTGATTTATCTTTCACTTTAAAAAATATGCTGGAAAGACACAATTTGTCCTAGTAGAAAAAAAAGGGACTGAAAAATAAAACACAGGAGCATTTCAATCTAGCTTGAGTTTGCTTAGTTTCGAAGTAGCGCAAACTGTGGACCAAATGCAGCTGCATGGAGACAGAAAAAAAAAGACCTTTTACATGTTGCCTAAACAGCTTATTTCAGCAAATATCTGTGTGAAACTTTCTCTCTGCTCTGAACTTGAAATCAGGATTAGGAATCGGTGTATTTTTCCCTCATCCATTTACTAATGAGTTAAAGTTTTGCAGGAACCTAGTTGCTTGAACAGTTTCTTACTGTTGCATCCATTGGGAGTGGAAGAATATTCCACTAAGTGATTTTTCCACTGGAAGAATACTAAGTGTGCTGTATTTGTGCTCACTGATTACAAAGAACTTGACGAAAAGTAGGGGGAAACTGAGAGCTCATTAAGTAACTGGCTTTCTTTATAACAAACTTCCTTTTGAACTCTGAACACCTGCATTTTCAGTTAGCTTTCCTTGTTTATTAAGACAAAAGATTTTATTTTGTTGTTGTTGTTTTGGAGTTTTCTGAGTGACATGAGGTTACTGCCATATCAGGCTCTGTCAGTCTTGTTTCATTATACTATATGACATGAATGTAATTTACCGTGGCCGATCTATTGGGATTGCCAGAAATATTAAGAATCAAAGTAAATACCAATTGTGAAAATAAAAGATGTTGAGATTCAAAATTCACATGAACCAAGATCCTGCATCTTAACAGTTCAGAATGTTGGGGAAATGCAGATCTCAGTCCAAACTTTATGATTCTGGGTCTAGTTAAAATATAAACTTACAAAACCAAGGAAATTCTGACTGGATGTTGTGAAGCAAATTTAACTTAACCGTATTGGTTATAGGCATTGCAACATACATGTGCTACCAGGGGATTTCATAATGCTGGGCAATGAGAAATATCCTAAGGATTATGTTACAAACAGGAACTATCTATCCACATATTTACACCACACACATCACTGTGGTGAGTACCTAATTAGGAGGGAATATTATCACAGCTAAAACACAAACACTTGTTTCCATAGAAATTAGGCAAACATTTTCAAAAGTGACTGATGATTTTGGGTGACTTAACATGTGATTCCTTAAAGTGACCTTATTTTTAGTAAGGACCAAATAGCCACACCCTCTGAAAATCAGATCCCTTTTATGGCATCTCAAGTTAAGAATCCAAAAATTGAGTCACACAAAATCATCAGTCATTTTTTTAAATCCTGGCCTTAGACTGTACTAATTTATCTCAAAGCAAATATTAATTTGGATAGTTTTAAAAATCTTAATTTTTATATTCTTTAAAGGTAGCATAATTTGAAAAGTTACTATTATATTTTTTGTTTTAGCAGCAACTGTAGCAATGTCTCCTTTGACTTTCACTGAAATGAAACTACTGAGCTGATATAGATTAATTTCATACTCACTGTAAGATTTTTGTGAGATTTCCTTTTGTCTCTTCAGGATTGCTTGCTGGCTTTCAGTTTTATTACCCTACTGAAAATAATTGCTTATAGACACGCCACATTTTTAATGTGGTCAATAACCTTCTTGAGATATAAAGACTAACATGAAATTAACATAAATCAGGGTGGATTTGCTGTTGTTTTTCTATCTCATATTTTAGCATCAAAATCACAGGATTACCATCAATTATCATTGTAAAGGATTTACATTGAAATTGCTTATCACTGTGGTTGCACTGGAAGCAGGTAACTACAGATTTGCAGCTAAATTGTTTCCCAATGACTCTCTAGTGAACAGTTTACTGAAATATTGATAATGCCACACAAATAATGACACTATTAAAAGCAAAGTTTACACTGGTAACCATCCAAACATCAGGAAATGATAGTTAAGATTGTATGCACCTACCACCTTAACTCTTGCCCTCAGTGAATAAACATTAAGGCCCAGGTCCACAAAGGTATTTAGGTTCCTAACTTACACTGAAATTAATGGAAGTTAAGTGCCTAAATATCTTTGTGGAGCTGGGCCTAAAATACTGTGCCCCAGACCCTCAGCTGTTGGATCTGACTTATTTTAATTACATGATTACGTGTATTATTTGAGAAATAATATAATCTAATAACACACATACATGTTGTGGAGTATTTTTTCTTTTCTGTCTACTTAAAGATTGTCATGATGTTCCACTATATCTTTTTGTTGACCCGAGACTTTTTATTTAAATTCTGTTCTCACTAAAATATGCCTTGGAATAATTTTGAAAGTGGCTATCTATTATACAGTTTCTTTTCAACCAGCAATATGGCCTTCCCTCGGTGCAGTTTAGGGGATGCATCAGTTATCTAATAAGCTAATTTAGCAGCCAGGTTAGGTGGCCTACATATAAATATATGCCTGGATTTTTTTCTTTAGGATTCTGTCATACTTAATCTGCAATGTAAGTTATACAACCATGGTTTACTGTGTATTTGCATGGACTCTGCTGGAAACACACCAAGGAGTCCACAGTTCTAGAAGATGCTGTGCATGAGTATCAAAGAACATAAAAATGGTGCGGGGAACCACACACATTATAAGATGTGCGCTGGGGTTCTGATCCAGCAAAGTAGTTAAGCATGTGTTTAACTTTAAGCATTTGAGTAGTCCCATTGAAGTAATTAAAGTTAAACATGTTCCAAAGCACTTTGCTGATCAGGCCCAGAGTTAGACAATGGCTTCCTAGTCAGGATTTACCCATTGATTTTTCATCCATAAAAAAACTAAGAAAGAATCATCCTTTTACTCTACAGTAAAGCCACAGATTCTTGGAGAAGATTCATACAAGATTTTAAAAGGCATCATTAGTATACCAGACACATTAAGATCTCTCAGATGATATGTGGGTTTGCCACACATAGGAATAGGTAGTTTTGCAGCATGGAGTATGTAAAGCAGTCGAGACGAACCTACTCTCCACATCCCAACTTCTTGCGAAGTATACAGCTGAGCATGGGTTTGCACTCTGCAATCATTTTTCATATGCTTTCTTCTGATTTAAAAGTCATCTAGGCTGTTTAAAGGTCTTAAAACTGAAGCCACTGCTTAAATAGGTAAAGATTATCATTTTTATAATCTTTCCTAAGGAAATGAAAAGGTTTAATAATATATGTGTGGCAAAAGCTATCATACAGTCTGCTTCTCTACATATGATGCAGATTCTATCCCACAATAATAGAGAGTACACATTTCCTGCAATAAAACTCTATTTTGCCAATGTCTGGGTAAGAGGTCCATGTTGATAGATTAGTGTGACAGGGTACTGAGGTACAACCTCGTCCTTGGTGACCAAGGAATTAAATGTCAACTCGGCTTCCCTCTCTCTGTGTTTGGGCTCTAAAGGGAAAGGCTATAAAAGTTACTGCTGAAGAGATGATGGGAGAAGATGCCTTTGGGAAGGCAGAGACTCCAGCCCCAGTGTCCTACCACTGGGATAAATCCCAAACTTTCTGATTATATCTGCTGATTTTATTTTTCATAGAAAAGACCTTCCTGACTACAAATGTCTGTTTGCTCTTCTGCTAGGTCATTCCACCACCTTACAGCAAGCTTCAACAGAACTAGAAGTTATGTTATAGAATTATAGAAAATGACCTAAAATAATAGAGCTAAATTTACCAGTACACGCTCACTGTTTTGCACCTCCCCAGTTACACAAAGCCACGGTAAATCCAGTTGAATCAGCCACTTAACCTGGATTTATAGCTGCCCTGTATTGCTGGAGCAGCACAATGCTGCCAGAGTTTATCAGTGAAATTGGCCAACAGATTTTATTCCTTGGTTCTGAAGCATCTGATTAAATGTCTCTTTTACTGCATTTGATAGTTCCATTTTTCCACAATTGGCCTTTTGGCTGTGGGGCCCTAAGTTGCTAAAGCAGACAATGAAACTAGACTGAGAGCCTCCTCTTTGATTTCCACAGGTGGAGGAGGAGGAAGAAAGCAGTGGGAGACATTTCCTCCTCTGTTAGTCTCACTGTCAGAGTGGGAAATCTACTCAATCCCTAAGTTGTTAGATCAATGGAAGACGGTTGAGCATCCAAAAGGGCAGTGCTCCAGGCAGTCACTTGCATTATTTGTGCCTATAAAGGCCGCCTTAAGTTTGTCGGAAACAATGAAGCCTGGTTTTAGTGTTACTTTCCTCATATAGGCCAACATGTGATCGGTACATTATTATTATCCTCAAATGCTTTCCATCCATTACATTTTATGGACAGCTTTTCTTAACTTTGCTGTATATAGCTATATGCCGACAATTTCTTTTTTAGTCCTGCATCTTTAAATTTCTGCAAGTCCACTGCAGAGTCAATTGCCATTAGGCACTGAATTCAGGAGAAGCCTTGTTATAGAGAAGGCACACACTGGGCTCTCATGGAGATTTTACTTTGGGTTTCTGTTGTTTTATTGATTTACAAATTAAAGTCAGTTGGGCTGCAAGTAAATGGTCGTACTTTTATATACGGAAAACAGAACATTATGCAAAACAGAACCAATTAAGAATGACTCTTGTAGAATATGCTGGAAATGCTGCATTAACAACTCAAAATGCCAGTGTGTGTGAAGAGTGTGTGCTCAGTCCTGAGACTGCCTTTAGTCTGGAGAATTTAAAGTACTGCCGAGCTAGTGAACTATTCATTTTCAGGGCTGAGGGTGAAATGTTGCTTTATAGAGAGGCACAGCACCAGTCAAAAGGGAATGGGGGACAGGAGCAGTCTTCTTAGCTTTCGCAAGGATATATGCTGCTATTTTCACTTGCTGGCTCATGCAAAGGCTCTGCTTCAGCAGAAATGCAACACAGAGTAGCTGTGCAGTCTGTCAGTGTCATTAACAGCACAATACAGCAGCGTGTGCACTCCACCTTTAAATGACAAAGCAACATAGCGAGTGCAAAATCATTTCCATAATTTGTTGGCCATTTGCTACTTCTTTTTCTATAACAATGCTTCCTAAACTGTGAGCCAAGAACTCATGGGGGAGCCATGGATGTTTGGGAACTATTTTTTTAAATCGATATGCCTGTTACTTTTTCTAATTAAGAGATTATTCAACTAGATTAAAAATCATCTACATCTTATCTATGGATCTATGCTGCTGCAGCTGCCAGGACTGGGAGCCTCTATATGTCCTCCACGCTAGCGGGGAACCTTCAGCACAGAGACCTCTCACTGGGGGAAACATTCAGCGGGCAGTTGCTTGTTTGAAAGCCCCCTGCTGGTCGGTAAAGAGGATCTCAGTGCCAGCAGCAATGGTGGCAAACGGGAAGGGGCTGAGGGAGAGATCGGTGCATCTTATCTATATAATGGAACAGTTGTTACCAAGTGCTAAGCCTACATGTAGCAAAGGTTCAGCAGAAGATGATGATTTTAATAGAAGTTAATCAGAAAAGTAGACAATACAATGAGAGTTACATCATGTTTGCATTTTCGTGTCTCGATATTACTGCAGGAAGTCCACAGTCAAAACCCATCATTTGTTTTCAAGTATTGGTAAATGTAAGTGCAAGGCCATTGAAACGACAGACATTTAGAAAGCAAACCCCCAGAGTTCGTAAATGAGAGCTGTGATTTTTTTCCTTTAGAAACAAAAATTACAGGAGGGCGGGGGGAGTGGGAGTCATGGCTAAAGAAGCAACTGGTGCTCAAAAGCCTTTGAAGCATCTTATATTGTTGCCATGTGAACTGCAACATACAAACAAGCACACATCTTTGATGAGACCATTCTACTTCCAGAAGCTATATACGTGCAGAATTACGACTGGGGAACAAGCAGTCCTGGCACTGAAAACCATTCCTATGTCAAACAATACTGTCTGTCGCTGCACTGATGACCTTGCAGAAAATGCCCTGGACCAGTTAGTAGAACAAGTTAAGAAGAGTCAAAATTTGGCCCTGCAGCTTGAAGAATCTGCAGACATAGCCAACATGGCCTAACTTCTGTGTTACATGAGATTTTTCAAAGCAGACAAAGAACTTTTATTTTACAAAGAAATCCCAATCCGAACAACCAATGAGGAAATATTCAAGGTCCTCAAATTCATAGTGGGTGTAGCTCATAAAGGGAATATGTGTGTGGGTCTGTGCACAGATGGGGCAGCAGCCAGGACTAGAAGGAAGAGTGGGGTTGCAGCACAAGTATAGAAAGTGGCACCAGCAGCAATTTGGACACACTGCTTGATTTATCACCAAACTTTTGCATAAAAAATGTTGCATCTGGAAGTACATGAGACCCTCAACATTGTTATTGGAATTGTTAATTTTATAAAATCCTGGGCAACGAACACAAGTTTTAGTATGCTGTGTGAAGAGGTGGGCTCTGACCACACTCAGTTTCTGTTTCATGGTGAAGTCAGGTGGTTTTTACATGGGAAAGTGTTACCACATGTCTCTGAATTGCATGACAAAATCAGAAGTTTCCTACTTGGAAAAACAGATCTTGCATATTGCATATGTAATATGGACTTCTTGACTACATTAGCTTACTAGATGGATATATTTGGCAAACTGAGTGCACTGAACCTAACACGAAGTTTGGAATACCAATATACTAGATATGAAAGAGAAAATCAGGGATTCATGAAGAAGCTTTGTCTTTGGAGTAACTTCCTTTTCAAAGAGGTGTTTAAGATGTTTCTAGTGTTAGACTTTTAAAAAGAACAGATTGAAAGTGATCAAAATGCTATTAAAGACCAAATATTAACTTATTTGTCTTAATTGTCTTCCCATTCTGATTAATATTTTCCTGGAGTTAAACATGAATCTCCAGATATCGGATGGATTTAAAAATCCCTTAAATTTTCAAATCTAACAAACCAGTAATTTTCTATTTCTGTTAAAGGAGAAGACAAACAACTCAGTGATGAAGCTATGAAAGTGCTGCTTCCGTTCACTTCCAGTTATCTCTGACAAGCTATTCAGCAATGAAAATCACACATAATGTTGATAAATGCAAAGTAATGCACATTGGAAAACGTAATCCTAACTATACATACAAAATAATGGGATCTAAATTAGCTGTTAGCACTCAAGAAAGGTATCTTGGAGTCATTGTGGCTAGTTCTCTGAAAATATCCACTCAGTGTGCAGCAGCAGTTAAAAAGTAAAAAAAAGCTAACAGAATGTTAGGAAGCATTAGGAAAGGGATAGATAATAAGATAGAAAATATGATAGTGCCATTATATAAATCCATGGTACACCCACACCTTGAATGCTGTGTGCAGTTCTGGTCAGTCCATCTTAAAAAAGATATATTAGAATTGGAAACAATACAGAGAAGGGCAACAAAAATTATTAAACGTATAGAACAGCTTCTGAATGAATACAGATTAAAAAAATTGGGACTTTTCATCTTGGAAAAGAGAGGACTAAGAGGGAATATGATAGATCTTAAAATCATGAATAGTGTAGAGAAAGTGAATAAGGAGTGTTATTTACTCCTTCATCTAACACAAGCACCAGGGATCACCCAATGAAACTAATAGGCAGCAGTTTAAACAAAGGAAGCCCTTCACACAACACACAGTCAACTTGTAGAATTCAATGCCAGATGTTCTCAAGGCCAAAAGTATAAGAGGGTTCACAACAGAATTATTATTCTTCATATGGCGGATGTAAATGTAGAGCAACAACTACTGTTTTACAGTCAGGCCTAGTCTACACTTACAATGTAGGTCAACGTAATGCAGCCTATGTCGACCACCTAAAGTATGTCTCCCCACTGGCATGTCAGTTCCGCAGACCTAAATTGCAGTAAAATTCAACTTAATGAAACCACCTTTGCAAGTGGCGTAGTGTTGAAGTCAAATTCTGTGGGTCGAATGAGCATCAGTGTAGGCAGAGCACAATGTAAATTGACGTCATTGGCCTCCAGGAGGTATCCCACAATGCTCTGTTTTGACCGCTCTGCACATTTGCAGTCTGCTGCACTGTGGCCACGTAAACAGGAAATAGCTCCTCCCCACAAGCCCTGGGAAGTTTTGATTTCCCATTTCCTGTTTGGTCAGTGTGATGAGAGCTTGCCAGCACAACAGATCATGGCAACTGCATGACTCAACCATGTTCCAACCTGGAGTCGACCTGAGATCTTGGATCTCATCAGTCTGTGGGGCGAAGAGTCTGTTCTGGCTCACCTTCGAGCAAGCAAAAGAAATTTGGATATCTATGAGAAGATATCTTGCAGCATAATGAAGAAGGGGCACAACAGGGATGCGCAGCAGTGCTGTGTTAAGATAAAAAAGCTGAGGCAGGCTTATCAGAAAACTAGGGAAGCTAACAGTCATTCTGGCTCCTCACCAAAAACATGCCACTTTTATGAGGAGTGGCATGCAATTCTCGGCGGAGACCACACCACTATGCCACCACACAGCATTGATACCTTGGGGGAATCTAAGGCCAGGATGAATGAGGACAAGTCTGGATGAGAAGGAGGATGATGAGGAGAACAGGAGGCAGGCAAGTGGAGTATCCCTTCTCCCTGAAAGCCAGGGCCTGTTTGCAACACAGGAGCAGCCCACCCAGATGCAGGAAGGCACATCTGGTTATTATATACAGCAAATTGCATGTCTTTGGTTATATACCCAGTCCAGAATCTTGTACCAGTGGGAAAAAGTGGTGTGTGTGGTGGTGGGGCTGTGCTTCCTTGTACTTGGTATGCTTAAGCACTGGGTTTACCCTGGAAAAGATTATTTAGGTGCACTGGGAAGCTCCAAGAATCCTCTATGCGTATCTCCAGGAAGCTTTCATGTAGGTTCTCTGAAATCTTTTGCAGAAGGTTTCTTGGGAAGGCAGCCTTATTTCTTCCACCACAAACACTTTCCCCTGCCACTCTGTTATTAATTATGCAGGCATCATCACAGAACACAGCATAGCAGCATAAGGACCAGGCCTGTAGCCAGATGCTTGAAGTAAATCCTCCTTTTCCGCCTGTGTGACCCTCAGCAGGCTGATATCATTCATGGTTACTTAGGAAAGATGGCGCACATTTACAGTACCCACCCAAGAAAGTTTTTTAAAGTGTGTTTTATTGCACAACTGGGGATAGTTTATTGGTTCAGCACACCGCAAGTCCCGAATCAAGACATTGTTGCTATGGGCCTTGGGCATCCGCAAACGGGTTCCCACTTTTTTCCTTCAGAGACGGTTATCCCGTACCCACCCCTCACCCTTTCTACTGCCTGTTAAAAGCCTGATCAATTGAGAGCCTGACATCCATGCTACTCTAAGGAGCATGGACTTGTGCAGCATAGGCACCGGGGATTTCCCTAACACAGATGCACTAGCCCCTTACTTACTGTCACTCTGGCTGGATTGGGGAAGGGGGGCATTTATGATATGTTTGACATCAGTAGGTCAAAATCATAATAATTCATGTAAGATATGTCATGTCAGGTACTGTTAGAAAGGCTACAATGTACTAAGTAAGATGATAATGATTATGTTCATGTGTTATATGTGTAATGGAAGTTATGGATACAGTTGCTATATCTGTATTTCAAATTGTGCTGTGCCTGGGTAACACCTCAGACAGGATGGCTATAACAATAACCTGCTTAATGGCCCATTAAGACATTCACTGGTGCAAGAGGCCCAGGGGAGAAGCCAGGGATATACCTGATGAGTCACCAGGACTTGCTTATGTGACTCTGGACTACATTTTGGTTCCTCTGAAATTCCACAAGCAGCATGGCAAAGGCCAGAGGACATAAAAGGCAGAGGCCCAGGATCCATTTTGTCTTCAGTCTGTCTTTCAGTCATTCAGTCTTTCAGCCTGCCTCTGGGCCAATTCATCTACAACTGAACTGAAGCTGTGAAACAAAGGCCTGAGACACCATCCAGGTACTGCATATATACCAGAGGTACTATACAAGCCTGCAAACTTCACAATTCTTCTAGAAACCTGATATATATGGACTTTCAAATCATTTGTATGTATCTGATTGCTTTAATCCTTTAACATTTCTCTTATGGGTTGTTTCTTTCTTTTTATAATAAACCTTTAGTTTTAGTTACTAAGGGATTGGCTGGCAGCGTGGTATTTTGGGTAAGATCCAAACTTATATTGATCTGGTACTGTGGCTGTCCCTTTGGGGTCAGGAGGAACCTTTTTGATAAAGAGCATAGAGTTTTAAATAACTGGACTCTTTACTGGATCTAGTGGCAGATTGGGAGCCAAAGAATGAAATGCAGTAAAGGGGGCTGTGTATATTTGTATACTGACTTCTTGATAACCAGTGTGGGTAATCAGAAGCCCTGTTTGTGGCTGGTTGGGAAGTCTGACTTCAGTGTCACCCACCAATGCCGGGAGAATCTGTTCTCCTTTTGCAGCCTGCCCTGACCTTGGCATTATCAGGTGGCTACCCTAGGCACGGAAGGGTCACACTTACCATGGTTGAAACGGCACTCTGACCCTTGCAATAGTTAGGCTATGGTATGCAGTTCTAGCCTTCCCTTGGGAAGGCTAAGAGGACTTATTTATAAATTGTAACATTGCTTTTTGCACATGGGACAAATTAACAATGGGCATCTTGTGCTTTGCTTCCTTTACAGTGCACAATGTGGGCTTCAACACACCACCGTCTCTTACTCCTGCAGAGTGCCTGTCCCAGATAAGAAAATGGGGGGGAAAAACCCGCGGGATGACATGTTTAATGAAATAATGAATGCCTCCGTGGCTGCTGACACAGAGCTAAGAGCGTGGAGGATTTCATTATCTGACAGGCTGAACATGGACATGGACAACAGAAAGGCAGTACAGGAGTATGAGCATTCAACACGAGATGCTGAATATAATATGTGATCAGTCAGACATGATAAGGCATCTGGTTGAGCTTCAGGAAGCTCAGCAGCAAGACAGACTCCCTCTGCAGCCCATGCAAAACTCTGAGCTAACATATTCTTTCCTAGCCCCCACTCCAAAGTGGTTTAGGTGGAGGTTGAACAGGGTGCAGTACGTGCTGCACTCCTTGCTGGTTGAGGGGTGCAGATAGAGGTGATGACACCTTTAAGGAGTGAGAATGTGTGATTCTTTCATGTATGCACAGCCAAAATGGGATCTGTATTACCTCTCAGGCCCCACACAATGCATGCGGAACATTCAATTATCTTCCTTTTCCCCCCTCTGTAAAGGATCACCAATAAAAAAGGCCTGCTTTACAATTCATTACTGTTTATTTATTGATAAGAAGGGAATAAAGAGAGGGGGTTGGTGTGGGGGGAACTGGAATGGTGGGTGAGGGGGAAAGTGGGGAAATGCATCATTGGGGGATGGGAAGTGAAAGCACAGCACAGATAAGCGATGCACATTACTATTGTGTCTTGTTGCAAAAGCGATTTTTCAATGCTTTCCTGAGGCACAGTGCTCAATAATTCGTTCTCAACATTGCAGTGGCATCTGGCTGCTCAAAATTTTCAGCCAGCCTATCTGCCTCCACAACCCCACCCAAGGGGAACTTCTCCCCCTTTGTCTCACAGACATTATGGAACACACAGTAGGCAGAGATAACAATCGGGATTTTTTTTCACTGAGGTCTAACCTAGTGAGCAGACTGCTCCAGCGCGCCTTTAAATGGCCAAATGCACATTCCACCAGCATTCTGCACTTGCTAAGTCTATTATTAAAATGCTCCTTGTTGCTGTCCAGGTGCCCGTTCTTTAACCAGAGGAGCAAGGGGTAGGCAGGATCCCCCAGAATCACTATTAGCATTTCAAGATCGCCAATATTTATATTTTGGTCAGGGAAGAAAGTGCCTGCCTGCATCTTTCTGAACAGACCTGAGTTCCTAAAAATGTGTGTGTCATGCACCTTTCCAGACCACCCCACACTGACGTCAGTGAAGCATCCCCTGTGATTCATAAGGGCCTGCAACACCATTGAGAAGTATCCTTTTTGATTTATGTACTTTGTGGCAAGGTGGTCCGGGGCTAAGATAGGGATGTGCATGCCATCTATGACCACAGTCTGGGAACCCCATTGTGGAAAAGCCTTCCACTATGTCCTCCACATTTCCCAAAGTCACTACCCTTCTTAACAGAAATCTATTAATGGCCCAGCACACTTGTATCACAGCTTCTCCCATGGTGGATTTACCGACTCCAAATTGATTCCCAACTGACTGGTAGCAGTCTGGCATTGCTAGCTTCCACACAGCGATGGCCACTCTCTTCTCCACTGTCAGAGCTGGTCTCAAGTGAGTATTCATGCATTTCAGGGCTGGGGACAGCTCTGCGCAAAGTTCAGAGAAAGTGGCCTTTTGCATTTGGAAGTTCTGCAGCCACTGCTCATCATCCCACACCTTCATAATGATGCAATCCCACCAGTCACTGCTTGTTTCCTGGGACCAGAAGTGACGCTTCATCGACTGCAGATGGTGCATGACAGCCTGCAGCAAATGGGAATTGTTTCTTTCTATGGTTTGTAGCAAGGTGGCCTCTGAAACATCGCAATTTGCTGCATTGTGGCTCCTGTCTCGCCCCTGAAAATACTGCAGAATAAGTCATGAAGTGTTTGTGACGCTCACAATAATAGTGCAGAACTGAGCAGGCTCCATTCCTGTCAGGCAATGGCATGCATGCAGCAGTGAGTGAAGGGTTTGAAAAAATGGTGTGAAAAGGTGATCGTCTGTTTGTTTGGACTGGGACAAGAAGGGAGGCGGGAGGAAGTACGTTGCATCATGGGAGGACGACAACCTTCCCAAAAGCCTCTGTGGCTAATTACACTGTGGGATAGCTACCCATGGTGCACTGCTTTGATTGTTAACCCAAGCATGGCTAGTGGGGATGCAATGCCCTGACACAACGAGCATAGTGTGATCACGCTCCTCTAACTTCTAAAATTCGGTGAGTGAAAGTCGGTTTAAAATAAATTGACTTCACTCTGCAGTGTAGACATACCCTTAGATGGTCAAAACAGATAACTGTGTCTGGAGTAGCAAAGTGCATTTCTGTGATGCCTCCTTTGTATTTTTAAGTCAGGCATTGAGTTGTTAGATGTTCCATGATTTGTTCTGGGTGACCAGAGTCACATGCTGGAGAGTCTTTAATTTTCCATTTGTGCAGCAAGAATCAGCATATGCCAAGGTTTGTGTGGATGCGGTTTAGGGTTGCCCATGAGCTTTGTGGGAGATTGAAGCCAGAGTTCTTCTGCATTGGGTATTTTACAAGGTTTTTATTTGTAACTTCTCGTAAACTCCAGTCATCTTGCCAAGCTTCATCAGGGATGAAGTTGCATTATTGAAGGTTAAACACATGGGTCTCAAAGGGCTTATGCGACTTTAAGAGGTGGTGAGGGACATTGTTAAGGTCCTGGTGGATGGAAAGAAATTTATTTTCCATGATCCCCTGGAATTCCCAAAAGGGTTGCGGCATTGCGGCGAATTGATGTGGGAGCAATGTGCGACAGCACCCACAGCGAAGGTGTTGGAGTTGACTTGAGGGTTCCAGTGATGCGTTGCAGTGTTCAGTTGGATATCAGGTTGACTATGGCTACTTCTGGTCCATACTGATGCACAGTACCTGGCTACTGAGTACACAAGGACCATTACTGATGTCCATAACACTGATGCTGATGCTCCCCAGCTTGTGCTTGCCAGTTTCTGGACCAGGTTGACTCGTCTTCATCTTGGAAGCCACCTTCTTCAGATGGTTGTGGAAGGTTAGCATGCAATCCAGATTCACTCCGAGATTGATCAGAGTGGGATTGTGTCACACAGTGTTGCTGCAGAAGGTCACTTTCAGGATGCACTTAGCATTCCTGTTTTCAAGATGGAATCCAGTGATTGTTTTTTGTGAGGATTTGGCATGAGCCTCCATTTCCAGAAATATTCCTGCATGGTGTTTAGGTCACCATTTGAGGTGGACTTGATGTAACTAAAGGTGGCAGCTTGTGTTGCCAGCGCAAGATCATCCGCATATACAAATTCATGCAGCTTCATTGGAGGCATAATCTAACAGAATTTGATTAGTTCATGGAGGATAGGTCCATCAATGGCTATTAGCTAAGATGGTCAGGGATGCAACCCCATGCTCTGGGTGTCTCTTGCCTCTGAGTGCCAGAAGCTGGGAGTGGATGACCAGGGATGGATCACTCAGTGATTACTTCTTTTGTTCATTACATCTGAAGCCTCTGAGATTGGCCACTGTCAGAAGACATGATAGTGGGCTAGATGGACCATTAGTCTGACCCAGTGTGGCCACTCTTATGTTCTTAACTAAACATACAAATAATTTAAACATTGAAAATGTCTTATGTCTGGCACTATCAGAGACTAAACCAAATGCTGCGTAGCTATGCAGTTCAAACCAGGCCCATTCTTCTTACTAAAATCTTAGGCTGTGTGTGAACACACCAAAAATCCATATTTTCAAATTATAGTTTACAAACCAGATTACATCAGATTATATAATTAAACAAACTATATGTAGCTGAATACAACCTCGAAACCATTTGAACTCCAGTATCCCTGTTGAATCTAGCATCCCAAACTCTTTTATCCAGGTCCTGGGTTAGTAAAAAAAAGGATATTTGGTTGAGGGAAGCCACCAAGTTTTAAAATATCTGTAAGGAAACCACAGTACTAAAAAGTTTGGGAACCATGAGTCTAGAAGACATTTCATTCACTTCACTGTCAACACTGCTAATAAATACACAGCTGAAGAGGATGAAGTAAGGAATCATGGGTCTCATTTCTTAGTCAGTTCACAGAACTTCAGAGAGTCTATAGCCATAGGTGTGGATAGATTTCAGTGGTCACGAAGGTTCCCCGGTAGAAAATAGTCATGTTTGCTGATGTGTGCTGTGCAGCAGGCAGCAATTTATTTTATGTTGGGAAGAGTTATTTAATGAAAGCTGCTGCCTGAACTTCTGACCACCAGGGTGCTGAGTGAGTTATATGAACTTGCTGAGCAACAGATAACAGACAGAACTGAGAAGTTTAAAACAATCTCAACAGAGGCACAAGCTAATTTACCTGCCAGTCCTAGGAATGGGATTTTCTGGCTATCAGACCATAAAGCTTAACATTTCCTAAGGATCCCTGGCTCTTGTCAGATGTTTGTGTCACTCTATAAATATTTTTGCCATGTCCAGGTGGATATTATGTACAGCTTCTACAGCATTTGTAAATATGATGAAAGTCTCCCATTTATTAACATCTTGATTTTACATAGATTAAAATTCAGTGGAACATCGAACCAGATTTGCTATGTCACCTTAAATAACCCATATCTGAAATCGAAGCCTAGTGCTGAGCCTTGGAATATTCTTTGGGAGATAAAATGATGTCATTTTTCTCTCACTATACCTCTAATTAGTTCTCCTTCAATTCTTTCATGAAGGAAAATTATAACTGCAGAGAAATACACCTTTGCAGATGACAGTGTCAATTTTCCTTTCAGTGAGGGGCACAGACTGTCAGCTGCAGGAGGAAAACTGTGCTTTGAGTAAAGTAACATCATACTGTTTGCCTGGAATGTTCTGGTTCTGAGACCACAGGGAAGAGACACAATTGGTCAAACAGAACTCTGCCCTTAAACAATATTTTGAGTCAAAACCGAATTTTGTACTGCAAATATAACAAATTACAATAGAAAATAAAGCTGAATACTCAACTGTAACTTTTCTTCACAATTGTTCTGTTTAACCACTCTCCAGTTAAAATGCATACACACGTGTGTCATTTTGATGCAGTGGGTTGAAAAAAGAGCACTGCTGAGTATCACCTTCTAAGGGGCTCGTGCCTGCATTTGTTTTGGCCCAAAACTCCCCATGGCCCTACCTTACTTTGCAGGGCACCAGAACTCCAAAAAGGTGTGGCAATGAAAAAAAGGGGGCTTCTTAACATCTAGACAGCTCCATGCTTAATTTAATGCAACACAATTCTGTGAGGTGAGCCTCATTGTTTTCCTGTCTATCTGGCCCCACTACCAAAGGTTTCTTTATAGGAGGGGGCAATCTGACCCTGATTCAGAAATGTGTACTCTGTCCCCAATCCAGCAAAGCACTTAAGCACTTCACATTAATCCCTTTGATTTCAAAGGAACTTCTTATGTGTGTAAAGTAAGCATGTGCTGTGCTGGATGAGAGTTTCCCCTAAAGAGTCTGTCTAAATTAGATTTTTTGCTCCCCTTTTAACGTTAGTTAATTGCCCTGGTAATACACATCTTTGGGAATACGAAAATAGACATTCCACAAATGTTTGTTCTACAATAGAAACATTTGTGACTGAGTCCTGAGGTAAAACACAAATGTTTGTGGAGTGTGTCACATCTTGGGGAGCAACCCAGACCAGTGAGAGGTTGTGTCACCATTTGCCCGGTGACTCTGAGTGCCTTAAAATATTCTGCTGCTGTAGCTCCCTGTCTGGGTGTTCCCAGACAGCTACAAGTATGCACTGAGTGTCTGTTCAATAAGCACCCCTGGTTCAGCAACTCTGGTGCCAGCAGCCCCCTTGTTACCCCACAACCACAATCTGGTCTCCACCAGGCTCGCTAACTACTAGTCAAGTGACCCCAATACACTTCCTGTCCCAAATTTCCCCAAAAGCATCTGCCCTGAAGTGTCCAGCCCTCTGTTGGAACATTTAGGGAAGTTATAAGGTCTGTTGCTCCTCTGAAGAGACAAAAACACAGCAGTTTGTTGCTTTAACTGGAGTTAACAATCACTTCAGTTCAGACACAGCACTGGGTTGGTTTAGATTAAAAGTAAAACAAGTTTATTAACAGAAAGAGGATTTTAAGTGAGTTCAGCTGTAAGGGACAAAGTCAGAAATGGTTAGAAGCAAATAAAAGTGAAAAATACTTTCTAGTGACTAAGACTAAACAAAACTACTGTCTTGGTTCAAGATAGGATTCTTATCACACCTCCTTGCAACAAAATGGCTCACCACCCCTTTGATCAGGACCTCTCACAAAGCCCAAAGTGCTCTCTTCATTTTTTGTCTTAGGTAAAAGATAATTTGGAGTTCTTTGTCCCTCTCTTTTATAGTCCAGTGAATTTTGAAATGTATCCTTCTTGGAGTCTAGTGCTCCTGCTGTGAGGAAAGATGCCATGGAGTCAGATCTAGAAGATTCCATGTTGCTTTCTTTCTTCCCTGCTGTTGTTTTCTACTATGGAAATTGATCTGTCCCTTCAGCCTCCAATATGCCAATAAATGGTTGATTGACTGTGATAGCCAATTGTCTATGATTGCACCTGGATGGAGGCATCAGCCTTTCCTTTGTCTGAAAATAACCTGTTTACTCACTCTCCAGACTTGTCCCATATTACCTTCACATTTTTACTGTCCTTTGGGTCTTTACCATACATACATCATGCAAGAATATTAATGATTAGTGTGTTATTGATTTTCCAATGATACCTTAGATAACACCTATTAGATAGAGATTATGACAAACATGAATTGGGGTACACTACACTGATCAGGCCAGGTGAAACTCACTAACTGACACCAGTGAGTCAATTGCTCTCTGGCATTGGGATGCTCTTAGGGTCACAAGGTGTCCAGGTTAAAACTGCCAAGGACAAGTGTTAACTGGTGTTTATTGGCAATACATTAGAGTTACAAGAGGGCCGCACACTCTAGTCTAGAGATATTCATCACAATTTCTGTGGCTATTTTTCCTCTTACACCTATAAAGGTTGGATTCTACATAGGAACATTTTCCCCCTTCCCACTTCATCCTGGTTATGAAAGATATGGCTAGAACAACATCGGAGTTTCCAATAATTTACATTTCTTCACAGTCTGATGATAACGAGGTGTAGATTTTGTCCTACAGTTCTTTCTCATATTCTAGAGTAACCAATCATCTCGTCATGTAAAAATGACTCAAATGGGATTGAAAAAACACTGCATTGTGTCACACTGCAGATCTCACAGCTTCAGGCATAGCTCAAAGTCTGCAAAAAACAATCTTGGTTCAGAGCTTGTCATAGCACTTTAAATGTTCTAACCAGAAGTGATTGCTGTTATTTTGCACATGAACTGTTTACTCCCACTTAGATTACTATGCATCATGTCCAGGCAACCAAAAGCCATTTCTAGAGGGATATATTTCACATTAGAAATTGATGGGAAAGGAGACATCATATAAGCAATCCTGTAAAAGAAGAAAATTAGCTAACATCAACACACAGTCAGAAATATTAACAAAGGGAAATGTTCAAGAATTCCCAGATTTAATGAATATATATTTAATATCTATAAAATAGTATGCTACTGCAGTTGCAATAGTCCTTTTAAGCTTTGTTGTGATAGTACAAAATAAGTGACATTGACTTCTATTGTGAATTCTTGCCTTCAGTTTGGAATGTATAACTCTACTGACCAGACATACTTCCAAAATGTATTTAATGAAGATTAAGAATTATGAGGGTTGTATTGATATTGATAGTTCATTATCACTCAGTTTCAATCCAAACTAGTAGGTAATGTCCGGGTTCTGGGCTTAAAGGAAGTGTTTAAGTACATCATAATGGGAGGTGAAGTTTTGGTGATGGGTCTTAAAGACACATGACAAACAATAAGGCATCATCTTATGGATGGGGATGCACCATAGAAAAAGAGAATGGGGATAAGAGAAGGTGTGTATCTGAAAGATGTTCCCATCCTCACTGAGGCCTCTAGCCAGCTAAGCAAGAGTAAGCAAGAGTGTGTGTGTGCGCGCGTGCGTGCATGCGTGCACACATGCACACAATATTAGGAGTTTGGAAAGGCTGGAGAAGTAAATCCCTGGTTGTGCCTATCCCTATTCCTATAAATATCCTCTAGACCTGACTAAGAAGGAAAATCTATGTTGATGTAAATACATCAGTTACACATGGTTGAGCTGGGGTTCCTTCTCCTGAAAACTTTTTGAAATGCAAATTTTCTGTATTTTAGATGATCTTAAGTTAGGTGTGAATTCTCCACCATTGAAATCCTTGGGGGATTTGGCATTGATGTCACTGGCCTCAGGGACCAGGCCCATAATTCAGAAGAAAGACCTTACGGAAGGAAAAATGTCAGTTCTTCTAGTATTCGACTGTAATTTGCCACAGACAAGTTTTGTGCTTTAAATTATGCACCAAAGCCAGCAAAACTAGCTGGCTCCACCATATAAACCCAAAGCAGGCTATCCTGTCTCCTACCTATATGAATGGTGGGATGCTGTATACATGTCCCAATTAAACCCAGGTTTCCCTAGTCTCCATCACCTGTGCACACACCCACCCACTACATTTGTATTAATTCCTAATGTATATTTTATTGCAACGGCTCAGAAATGGATTTTCTATAGAACAATTTAACTTTTGACATGTTTCTCAATTTTTTCTGGTCTTCCTCTTAAAGTCACTCTACTATTTCCCTTGCACGTCTGCCTCTTTTTCCTTTTTTCCAGTTTTTTCTGTGGGTTAGCCTTTGTACCCCTTCCAATCTCATTTCTTTGTCTCCCTTCTCTCTATTTTCCTCCTTCCCCTATTCTCTCAATATTTCCTTTCCATCCACTTCCACCATTCCTCACTCACTCCTGTCTGCCCCAGTATTCTTCACTATACATCTCCTAAATTCACTCATCCCCATGTACTCTACCTTCTTCTCCTCTCTCCCTAAAGGAAAGGGAGAGCTGGTTAAAGGAGAAATCTTCATGTAGAAGAGGCAGATAGTTATTTCTGCACCTTCATTAGAAGAGAGAAGAAGGGCTTGTGTACATGGTGAGTTAGTTTCTGGCAAGCTAGGGGGTGAATCTATAGCACACTTGCTTAGTGAGCACTAACTCACGGTGTGATTTATCCTACAGCATGCTAACAGTTCTGCAGTGCACTTGGACATACTCCTGCTTGAAATGGGAGTACATGAAAGTGCACTATAGAACTTTCAGCACCCTGTAACAGAGTCCGCATGGTGAGTTAATTCACAGCAAGTTGGTGTGCTGTAAATCCACACTCTGGCTTGTCAGACACTAACTTGCTATGAAGACAAGCCCAAAGAGATGGCTCCTACACGTAGGAAGTCTAGGAACCCCAATGACTTCCCAGCCAAGCACCAGTTCCTCTGGCTGCTCCCATTTTACATTTCCCTGCCAGGTGAATCCTCATTTTACCAGAAAGGGAGGAGGTGGGAAGAGGCAGTGTTTTCTCACTTCTTTTAGAACATCTCCTTACTCTAACCCCTGCTGATATTGGTTATAATATGAGTTAAGGACATTAAATTATCCTAATGAATTGTACATTAACTCATTATGACCAGATTCTGGAGACTAATTGAAAAGGCCTATTTGAATAAATTGAAAGAGTGTGTTTGTCTAGGCAGTCCTTAAACATTTTTAAAGGTTTCATGTCATGTATAAAGTCATGACTTTATACTACCATTAATCTAAACCAACTGTAAAATTTACAATGCAGGGAGGTGAAATATCAGGAAGTATCCTATGGCTGCCCCAGATTTTCCTAGGTGGGTCAAGAATTGCACTACAGTCACATGTGTTTTTAAGACTTGGTAGGTGATGGCATTGTTGCGTTTGGGAGTATTTTAGAGTTCAGAGTCCAATTAGGAAAATGTCAACTATTTGTGATTGTATCATTCAAATATGCAATCAACACTATATATGAACTAACGACCAAAGCCATTCTTCAGTCCTTATTTAGACAAAACTCCCATTGCCTTCAGTTGTAAGGATTGAGCACAGATGGCAGAATTTAGTCTGTGGCTTTACAGTGAACTCCATTGTCAGCAGGAGATAGCAGTAATATACTCCATGACACAATGGGATGTGTCTGCACCAAACTGTGAAGTCCATTTTGTATTATACCTTCCATTTTATGCTATATGCTGAACATGTGTGACAAAAGTGGGAATTGCCTGTAATATTTTTATTATTCTTATGCATGCCTCGGTTCCCCTCTGTACTTTGCATTGCTATCCAGTAGGTGCAAAAGGATTAAAAAGCTGCTCTTTGGGCAAAGAAGGAGACCTGAGGTTTGTGTCACATAACTGTTTTGGGGGGATGAATAGGTCATTAAAGGACTACTGAAACCAGCCCATTTCAATGGAGGAGACAAGGGAAGATCCAACATCTTAATAATTGACACCTATTCACAGGAATCTCAGGCAGGCGGAACACGTGAACTCAGCATGGGTCTGCAGGAGTTGAACAATGGACCAAAAGGTGTCAGGTGCCTGGGATTAGAGTTAGCTTTTGGACAGACTCAGCAGCTCTAACCAGGAAGTGACGGAGAAAGATGCTTGCCTGGTGTCACTGCAAATACTTGCTGAGGTTCATTGGTCCCAAAAAGTGTAAAAGTCTCTCACCAGGAGTCTCTCTCAGTTGGACTCACTGGGCAGAGCTCATTCTGTGAAATAGGAGTGCTGGAGACCAGAGGCTCAGTCTCAGAGGTGTGGAGGCCACATGTTCTCCCCTTTCCAAAGGGTGGGACTTGCCTTGGGGGTCTGCTGCACAAAAGGGGGTCCTCCAAGGGGTTGTTTAAAAGCTGGGGCATAGCACAGATCCTGTGGATCTCTGACAATGTGTATAACCTTGCCCAATGTGGCTTTATTATGAAGGATTCCAGACAGCTACTCTGCCCAAGAAAGGCGCTTGATGTCTCGTTGGTGGATTGTGACTGAGAAGCCATCGAAGAGCAGTTCTGATTGTCTCTCAATGACTGACCCAACCCCATGGAAAAATGGATTTTCTACAGTGGGGCGTCTGCATGGCTGGTAGATCTGCAGCTTCTCAGCCTTGGTACATGGCAGAAGGAGAGAGAATGTATTTAAGGAGAGATGCTCTTTTGGGCCGGGGAACAGACTATCAGCAGATGAAAGCAGGATGCATATGAGAGAGAGAAAGCAGGAGGGGCTCCACCCAGCCTGAAACACTGAAAAACCTCAGCCCCAGAGAAGGGATGAGCTCATATTAGGGGAGTTTCAGGAGTTTTGTTATTTTGTGAAGCTCTGTAACTCTCTAGCACTTTTAAGAATAAAGTGACCCTGGTTAATAAATTCCTTTGATGAATTTGTGTTCCTTGCTTTCCTGATGTACTGTCCCCTAAAAGGTTAAAGTAGAAGCCTAGAGTGACCACAGGTGGGACTCTGCACAACTGGGTCTATTTGCAACAGACTGGTGACAGTGCAGAAGTGTAGAGGGTCAGGTTGTGACACACACAGCCAGTGAAACACAAAATACAGTGGTTACCTCACACCACCAGAGTGATCAGCCAGTGTAACTTCACTGAAGCTAATGAAACTTGTGCCAGTTTCCACCAGCTGAGGATCTACCCCAGTTTTCTATCTGCAAAAGGATCTGGAGCATGCTAGTGGGAGAAACAATGCTTGAAATTTCATATCCACAATATTTCTTCCACTAGCACATGAAAGTACAAGTAACAAAGCCTTTGTCATGCAACGAAGGCTTGATTCTTCAAGATGCTGAGCACTTTGAGATGCTGACGGTGCTCAGCACCTCATAGGATCAAACCCATAATGAATATACAAGCTTCAGTAACAGCGGCACCATGTGTGGCCCCATCTTAAAAAAAAAACTAGCAAGAAAATAAAGCTGCAGAATTTGATGCTTTTGAAATTAGATTTCAGTTTTCATGTTCTAAGGTGTTATGTAACAACCAAACTAAGGACTAACATGATTTTTTTGTAAATGGGTTAAAAGAAAATTGTCCTTCAAATGTGTACAGCATTCCTGAAAGTAGCAAAAGCCATTTTATGCTTTATTACTGTGCAACAAATAAATAGTAAGAGCTGAGAGAATATGCCAATGGAGCACAGAACTCCGGAGGTGTTCAACTGTACTTTGTATTTCCCCTGTATTACGTTCAGAAGATAAGAATGTTGTACCTAGATGTCAGAAAGGCATCAGGTTAATGATGATGATTATACAGTGCATTGAAAATACCAGAGGACTGAACATCCATACAGTTATTTCCAGAGTAATATATGTATCTTATTTTCAGCAGCATTCAGAAGATCTCCAAGAAATAGAAAACAATTAGTTAGGTCATGTCCACACTACACAGTTTTGTTGACATAAGGCAGCTTATGTTGACCTAACTATGGAGGTGTACACACTGCAATGCTCCTCCCACAGCTTTAACTCACCTGCTATGCCCACATAATATAACCACCTCAACAAGAGGTGTAGAGCTTAAGGCAATGTAGTTAGAGCAACACAGTGTCAGTGTAAACACCAAATTGCTTATGTTGACCTAAAAGGCTTCCAGTAGGTATTCCACAATGCCCACCATGACTGCTCTGGTCACCATTTTGAACTCCGCTGCCCTGCAGCTAGGTACACAGGAAAATGCCTCTTCCTTGTGAAAGCCCTGAAAGTTTTGAACTTGCTCTTCCCATTTGCTCGGTGTTGAGAGCTCACATAGCAACTGCCTAGCTGAGCATGATGGCTCCATGCAGCAAACGCACTCCTGCTTGGGGTACATAGGAGTTTTCCTGGGTCTGTGGGGAGTGGAGGCTTTGCAGGAACTTGCTCAGGCCATAGAGGGGAAGGACTATGATAGGGATATACAGCAGTGCCATGTAAAACTCAAAGAGCTGTGGCAGGCGTAGAGAGACAAGGGAGCCAAATAGTCACCTATGGCGTGGGGCTGCAGACATTCTGCTTGTACAAGGAGGGGGATGGGGTCAGGGTAGTGGGTGAATAGCCCCCCCATTGAGTTCCTCTTATAGCCTTGTGTTCATAATTCACAAGCACCATACTGAGGATCAGTGCAGGATCCATGCTTTATGACACAGATGGCTGCTCGCAGGTTACCAGGGCACTTGAAAAGCAACTGGAAACCTAGTATGATGCCCATGTAATGATTTATGACACACTGAACCTGCATGGCAAACCCTTCCCAAAACACCCTGTTTCACAATGGGACAGCTACCCACAATACACTTCTCTGTGTCGATGCAAGAGGTGCTACTGTGGATGCGCTCTGCCAACACAAGGAGCATAGTGGGGACGTGCAACAGCGGTTTATATACACAGTGGCTGTACATTGATGTAACTTGTCGATTTAACTTTGTAGTCTTGACGTAGCCTTAGACATGAGGCAGTGAGCATTATACAGAGCCAATGAGCTAGAGCAGACAAAAGGAAGCAGCATTTGAGTTCAACTGTCTCTTGGCCTTTTACCTTCCACTCAGCCCTTTCTTGTTGGCTGGGACAGGTAGGATGCTGTGAAGACAGCACTTGTACTCAGACTGCTCCTGAGACGAGGAGCAGAAGAAAGAATCATTTTTCCATGCTGTTCTTCAAAGCTTTGGCAGTGAGAACAATGGCGAAGCTAGTTCACAGTTGACATTTCGTATTACTTGTTATTAGACACACTCCTTTCACAGAAATTACATGCTTTCTTAATAGAGATTTCTTTTTCTGGTTTAACAAAGCGTGCTCTGTCAGACTTCCTTTCTCTTTCTCCTCTGATCTTCCTATCCCCCCCCATAAAACATGACAGTCAAAATGAACATGGCTTTGAAATGGGTAGAGCTGACTGAACGTTTTCTGACTGAACCGTTTTTCTGTTAGAAAACAAGGATTCGATGGAACTGAAGCCCACGGTGGGCATGTGTCCATTCCATCGAAACTGTTGATGGAAACCAGGCCATTTCCTGCCAGCTGGCCCCTCCTCGTGTCTCTTCAGGCTTCAAGGCTCTTCAGCAGTCTGCCTGGCAGAATGCTGGGGAGGGGGGACCTGGAACCCACAGGGCTCACAAGCTTACTTTCTAGTTGGCTTCTTGGCATCCCACCTGTGTTCCCAGGGCTCCCTAGCTGGCCAGCTGCTTGGGCTCCCGGTTCCTTGGAAGTACAACTGGCTGCCTGGCTAATGGGAGCCTCAGACCCCCAGCAGCTCACCAGGTATTCTGATTCTGAACAAAAACATTTCAATGGTTTTTTAGTGTTTTTGAGGAACAAACCCCTAAATTTCTCTCCATCCTTGGTTTTTGCACATTTTAAACATGTTTAGAGTCTAAACTATATTCCTTTTTTGTTGTCTTTTAGCTAAATTATTTAACTTGCAGTGTCTTCCCTCATGCATGAGTACTTCTAGCCTCCTACTCTTTGTTGCTCTTCCCTAAGTTCCCTCCAACTTGTCAATATCTTTCTGGTAATGCAGTTCCTGGAAAGGAAAACTCTACTCCAGGTGCAGTCCCCTGAGAGCTAAGTAAAGCAGGACAATAATCTTCCTGCTCAGAGATGCAATGCCTCTGCATATACAGACCAAAATTGCATTGCTCCCTTCCCTTTTTTACTATATCACATTGCAAAACATATCTGATTTGCTACCCCAAGATCATTTTCAACATTTCTGCTTTCCTCTTTCTCTCTCTGACTGTATTTAGAACTATTTCCCCTCAGTTATACTAGCTAGTATTTTTCCAAAATAAATTTCCACCTGCTTTTTTCTGCTGTTTCTAATCTCACTAGTTACCTTTGTAATAGGTCTCTGTTCTCAGTGGTAAACGCAACTCCTCCCACTTTAGTATTATCTATGAATGCCATTAACATGCCAGTTAATCCTTTTTCCACATTAATTAAGATGTTTAAAACACCAGACAATACAGATCCCTGCAGTACTGCATTAGACAATTCCCCAGTTAATTGTTATATTGGCATAGAGTATTTTTATTTGTTGAGGTCTCTCAGGCAAATTTTAGTTCATGTAACTGTGGTCCTATCCAACTCAATTAGAATTAATTTTGAGATTAAGATTTTGTAAGACTCATAGCTAATTGCTTTACAGACTAAATATATGACATGTACCATTTTCTTCATCCACTCATTTTGTAGTTTTATCCCCTGAAAAACCCATTTTTCAGGCCAGATTTTTTTCTTTATAAAACTGTGCTTGTAATTGCTATTCTCATAGCTTGTGGTTCTAACAAAGCAGAAGAGACATATTATGGAAATTGCTAGTCTCCTTGTGAGTTTAGTCATGAGAATGAGGTTTGTAATCTCTCAGACCTTCTCAGATAAACAGAAGTACACTGCATTACTTTGAGCTTTCTAATGTTTTATAATTTGACTGCCTGCTCATTGCATCTCCACTAGAAAGTAAAACCTGATTAAAAAAAGAACTTTTATACAAAAATGAAAGTAAGCTTATATTTTTCTGTATTCCCTTTGCTATTACTAGAGAGGTGTGTGTTTAGGAAAGACTTTCTCCTGCCTGACCAGTGTCTAGTTCTGAAGTATATTCAGGAGTCCTTATGACATCATAATCTGTCTTCTGGGAAATTATTGTAATGGTGCAAATTCAGCATCATGATTTCACTGTAGTCCATCCCCCTCCTGTTGAAGAATATTTGGGCTATGGGGGGCTTAGAAGAGCTTCTAGATAAAAACTCAGACTATTGTCCTGCTCCTATAGGTTTTTATAAGCTTTTCATAAGTTCTAGCCTCTAATTTATCTATGCATTTCTAATGTGCCCATCTCTATAAGTACAAGAAGAGCCTCACCAAGATCTACAAAAGTTCCAGTCTTCTCTGGTGTCTATGCAGATTATATAAGAACTCCATGTTCTTTAGTTCTGCAGAGTTTATATTCCTCAGAAGGAGCTGCTAGGTCTATGAAGTTTATAAGATCTGCAGAAGGAAAGCAAGCCAATGGGGTTATAGAACCTGCAGAGTTTAGTTATGTGAAATTTTTAATTTTGTGATCCCAGTGGTACTCTGCTCCTGCAGAATTTATAAACTTTGCAGACACCTGGACCCAGTGGGTATTTCTGATCATAAACTGAAACTCTGAGCTCATAAATACCCTGGGAGTTCCAACCAGAGAGTCTGCAGAATTTGTAAAGTCCACTAGAGGGCCTGCAGATTTTTTTGGCGGGTCAAATATTCATAGACAATAGTTCCAAAATGGAGTGTACAAACATCTGAAGAACACTTCAGTGGCACAAATTTTCAATAAGATCAAATGAAGAAAACTATTCAGGAATTTCTAAATGCCATCTTCCTTAAAAAAAATAAAAAATAAAATAATAATAAATAAAGGAAGTCTCTTCCTGTAGGGAACAAACTCTTATACACCTGAAATGCCTTATTCAAGTAACTTCCAACTTAAATACATAAATAAATCTCTTCTGGCAAGACAGTGCACATGAGAAATTTTTAGCATAAAGGATTTTTCTGAAAATATTAGAGTTAAATTTTGTCTTTTAATAGAAAGCTAGTTACAGTCTTGACTATGAGGTTGCTACTGCAACTCTGTAATGAAGAAATGGTATGAAGTTTTCAAAGCAGGTACTATGATCCCTTAAATAATGTGCTGACTCCCATCCCCAACAAAGTAACTTAGGTGACAACTAGATATTAACTAGCTACCATGGCAAATGATGCTTTAGAAAGTATGAAGGGGGATGGTAGTGCCACCTATTCATGATGCCTGACACTTCCTATAGTAGGACCCTGCTTTCAGTTGTTTATAACTTTCCCAAATTTTAACTCTTTGGGATGAAACTTTCCATATCAAATATCTGCCTCATGGTGACTTTTGAGAGTTTAAAAAAAAACCAAAAACAATTTAGCTCAAACAGGTCAGCCATTTCTGAGAATGAGACTAATGGAAAAATACATTGCTGTGCTCTTGTTAAAAAAATCTGGTGACCTTTTCTTTGCACAGCTCCAGCGCCACCATTCTTTAGCATAGGGACTCCACACTTGGCTGGGAAGTGCTCTTTGTGTTACATAGGTTCCTTTTGGCATTCCCATGAAAATCCATCCAAATTTAGCCAAGTTATAAGCCTTGCTCATTGCTCATCACACATAACCAGTAGCAACGTCTTCAATTTTAGTACATAATTTTAGAAAGTGCCAACCTGATGAACCCTCTGGGTGTCAGCTAATAAGGAGCAAGAGACTAGATGATAGGATTTTTTTCCTATTTGCTTTTTAAAAACCTAGGAAATGCTACAAAAACCCCTACATTAAATGACCATTATGAAGGTTGAAAAGTCAATCACTCAAAAGTTGGGAAATGCAGTAACTAAGGTTGCCAGTGCAACCTTAATTCAACCCCCTTGTATAGTTGTGTTATGATATGGTCTTTAATTACTTGATCACATATTTTTTTCACCGGACCTTTGCCTCATTTCAGTGTACAGGATGCTCTGGGGAGGAATCATGGTGGTATAGTGAAGAACCTGTTGTCTGTAAGTCCCCTGCCTCGTTTGTTGCAGAAGTTGAATGGTGTAGAGGGACTGAGGCAGAGGACGACAGGAAGAGAAAGTCCCACGGTTAAGGCAGTTGAATGCTGATCTGGAGAAGTCGGTTCTAACCCTGCCTGTGGCACAGATTCCCTGTGTGATGCTAGGCTAGGCCCTTAAACCAAACTTTCCGAAGATGGTCACTAATTGTGTGTTCCCCAGTTTCCGGGGGCCTTCCAATTTACAGAAGTGCTGAGCACTCACAGGTACAAGTGAAGTTGCTCTTGCATATGTAAAGTATTATACAATGCTAACTGCTCTGAAAAATCAAGTCCTAATAATCTCAAATGGGGCACCCAAATTTAATGGAAACGTTTGTCCTTAATCTCTCTGTGTCTCAGCTTCCTACCTGTTAAAAGGAGGTAACAATATTCCTGCACCTCTCAAGGACGTTGTGAAGGTAAAATTAATATCTCTCAGATAATATCATGATGAGCACAATGAGCTTCTGTGGACACTCAGCGTGGGTATGGGGAACATGACTGAGGATATGAATAGTTAACAGACAAAGTGTGAGCACAAGTGTACACATAGCCTAAGATAGTGAATATCTCTTTGATCTCAGGGAAGCTTTTATTTTAGACAATGCTTAATACAGTAAATTTAATATTGAATAAACAGTGTTGAGCCTTCAGATCCTAGGTGAACTTTTCCCACTTTCTCTTCTCAGATTTATAAGTAGATATGATAAATCATATGAATATGTTGCTCTGAGTCACGTTTAATCATTTGTCCATCATGTTGATCCACTCAGTCCTTGTCAGTCATTGATTTCATGTCAGTCATCTCATAGAAAAAGCTTTTTTCACCCTCTTTAATAGTTTAGTTGTTGATAGAATGCTGAGTTACAAGAATGAGAGTTAATTCTTATTGATTTATCTGCTATGTTCCATACCATTGATCATAATATTCAGCAGTTGTCTTTGTCTCTTGGATACCAGAGTGGTGTTCTTATTAATTAATTTAATATTTTTCTGTCATTTGAAGTGGTGGGTAGTAAGAAGTATGATTAGACTACAGGAGTTTCTCAGTACTTAATGTGATCTTTCTATCCCCTTGGTGAATAATTCTAATCACAGCAATTAGATTTGTTAGTTGATGATGTCTGGATATACTAGGTAGGCAAGTAGATGCTTGAATTCAGAATTAAGGAAGACGAATCCCAGATCCAACTACATTTGGGCCTTCAGATCAATCTACCCTGATTATTCATTCTATCTCCTTCTCTTTTTCTTTTCACCACTGCATAGTTAAGAGTATCAAGGAAAATTCTTTGAGGTGGAGGTCTGATGTACCTTTCTTTTCAGCCACCTTCCCTCCCTGAAGTGAGAGAGAAGGAGTTGTCAGTAATGAATTTTGAATGCCATATGTAGATGTAAAGAGAACAATCTTTGCTTGAACATTTAAGAGAAAAAAAACTGTCTGTCTTTAGGAATACAAGTTAACTGGAAATAATTATTTTAATACTAAACCATGGGGAATTAAACGTCCTTTGGAAGTGGTTTTGAGTTTTTAATACCAGTCTGAACCTGAATTTCATTGCTATTAAAATTTATTTTGATAAACATACTAAAATATTATCTATGCAAATTAACTGTTGACTTGGATGCTCATTGGAGAGTTAGATAAGGACCACCCCAGCTCCAACAGTTAGATTTCAAATAGTGAACAACAATATGTCCCTCCCCCCCACCTTTTTTTTTTTATCATGGAGATTTATATTCAGTTATATTAGAAATAACCAAACAGGTTGTCCCTGGTGTGGATTGGGGAGACGGAATCCTTTATTGCCTGCTCGTTCCACCTCGACGCCACAAGTGAGCAACAAGGGGGTTACTTTACAATCCTTTTATCCAGAACAGTATGTAAATGTACACCTTTCCAGCAACTCCCTATAGATCTTTATGTGGATACATTGACACCTATAAAATGAATATTATCAACTACATGATGAATACAATTATACCCGCCCCTGTTTGTTGATTACAGAGGGCAGGCCCATCATCTTAAAACCAATTAATTTTACCCTAACATCCTCTGAAGTAAAGGTATGCCAGGGGGAAAGAAAGATAATGCTTTCTTCCCACCAAGGCCTTGCACAGGAGTGGCGATAGTGATTTTATTAGATTCATCCCCAACACAGATGGCCAGCAAGGGAGGAAAAAAAGAGAGATAACAGACTCACTAAAATTCACACCAATTAACAGACACAAGGTTTGCCCGTGCCATGACCCCATTTCCTGTAACTGACCATTTGTCCAGCTTTTAACTCTTTACTCTCCTACAAGTTACATTCCTAAAAAAAAACTGTGGTAAAAGTATGCTAAGATTGTTTTGTATTTTGGAAAATACAAACATGTCATTATGAGGAACAATATTGACCACCCATGGGGTCACTAGTGATGTTAGCATCTTTAGCTTCACAGTCCTCAATCATTTGACCTAACGAAGTAACTGGCAGCAAAAGAAGACTGTTATCTTCCACGTGGACCAGTCACTAGATGGGGATAGAGACCCCCACTTTGCCTAGGGATGACAGATGTTTGTTAGACACCAGAGAAACACTGAGACTCAGAAATAATGGTTTCCATTCCATGTTCTCTAGGACAGGGTTGTCTAGTAGTTACAGATCCTTCTGTCTCTGTCCCACCCCACCTCTTCTTGTCTGTCTGTTCCTATCCCTACCTCCCCAGATCCGATCCCTGTTCCTTCCCTAGATACTATCTCTGCCCAGCCGCTGCCTGTATCTTTCCCCTTCTCCTCTTCATCTGATCTACTGCCCGTATTCCCCCCCTTCTCCTCTTCATCCCATCTCCCGCTCCTGTTTCTCTCCACACTGCATCTTTTTTCTCTTCTGCCCCCCATTACCCACCCCTCCACATTCCTGTCAGGTTGCTTCCTCCGTCTCCTCTATGCTGCCAGAGCACTGGCAGGGGAAGCATTGCGAGCACAGAAGAAGCATTCTCCCTGCTCTCAGTTCCAGTGACTGATGCCTCAGCTGCCTTGGCAGCTGAAAGGAGTAATTGCAGGAAATGTCCTGCTTAGTTCCTGCAGCCCTGGGATAGAGCATGTTCAGTCTCTCTGAGGGGTGGAGAATGCAGTCTGGTAAGCACACAGAGTTGTGAGGGAATGGCACACGCTCAGTGCAGACAGATTCTCTGAAGTTGGATACCAAACTCTAAACTAATTATCACTAAGCATGAACAAACAGACTTTTTCGGAAGCTTATAGGTTGGCCAAATTTTAATAGGCAAATTGAACACCTCTGACTGTGATCTCCAGCGAAATTTCAAGTCTCTATTCCAAAGCATGGTCGTATTAGAGCATCTCAATAAAACAGATGTAAGAATTTGTTAACATGGGCAAACCACTGTATTTTTCCCTAATCTCGGTCTTGGAAATGACTGAACCATTTTAGTTGAAACCTTTCCAAAACAAAAAAATTGCAGCTTGTGGTGGACAGTCATCGTAGAAAAATCTCAGCCTGATCATTTGCTTTGCAAAGTTGTAACTAAAACCAGGTTTTTATAACAAATTTTTCATTTTCTCACCAAATAGAAAAACCAAAAAAAAATTCATTGTGTGTCCAATGAAACATTTTGCTCAACCTGAAATTAAATGTTTTGCTTCATTGCTTCAGGTGCTTTTTACCCTTTTTTGTTTGATGTTTCTTTAAAATTAATCCACTCCACCAGCCACCTACTAGCTACCCTGTCAGCCGCTGTGCTGCACACCGTCACCTTCTGCTACTACCGGCTTCTCCACTGTGACCTCTGTGGATCGCTCTCTCAAGGTTCCACCTAGCTCTCTGATTATCAGCTTCAGTGATTTCATCTCTTCGTGATTGTCAGTTGTTAGTGGGTGAACATCAATGCTGAAGCTGGGCAGAAGCGCTGTCCCACAGTAGATGATTCAGCTCTATGGAGCACTTAACAAAACAAAAGACTTCTAATGGAGTCTTAATTAGCTCTATTTTTGAACAGTGGGAGGAGAAGGTTAAACCATGCCTGGGCTCTTAGGCAGAGCCCATACTTGCAGGCAGGAATATCTGTCCCCACACCCTATCAACCTTCACAGGGCTTGGGCATCTGAGCCCCTTGCTTAGCCAGTGTATTGCTTCTTCACTAATCACTCCAGGTGCGTCATAAATTAACCTGTTTACTGGCCATATAACTTATTGAGAATGGGCCTGGCAGGGGCGGGGCATCTTCTTCTTGGTCTAAGAATGGTGAGGGTTCCCTTGAGGGTCCCTCAGCTACTGGCACAGGCCCCTGCAACTCCTGTTCTGGTACTGGAAGGTCCAGGACAACAGGGACACCTTCCACTTGTATATCCCGTCTGTCCAATAGCCTAGGTGTGTCATCACTGGCCTGTTTTTCTTCCAGGAGATCTGGGGATGTTGGTGGGACAAGCTCATGATCCCAGGCTGGTCCCGTTGTTGGCATGGGTGTGCCAGCAACAGGCCTAAATGCTTCTGCCATGGGGTTTAGAGATGAAGTGGCACTCTCACTGGGTTCAATTGATAGAGGCCGGAATTTAGTCTCCATCCTGGGGTACACCATAGTAGAGTCCTCCTCTTCAGACTCACTCTCAGATGCACTAATTGGGGTGGGTTAGCCCCCAGGGGACCACTGCATGTATTGATGGTGGATTCAGTCCAGCACCTCTTTTCTGCCCAGGTCTCAGATCATGGTCCATTTCCTCAGGGGCACCTACCAATTCCCCCACAAGTAGTAAGAGGTTTCTATGTCCTGTCTTTATTTGCCCTGGCCCCATCTCAGGTTTAATCTTGTAGACTGGCAGATCTCCCAGCTGTTCCATCATCAAGTAAGGTATTGCCTTCCATCTGTTGGCTATTGTGTGCTTTCCAGCAACACCCACATTTCTCAGCAGAGCTCTGTGTCCTGGCTGGAGCTCTTGCAAAAGCACCCTAGTATCATACCGGTGCTTGTTACTACCCAAGTTCTTGCAGGAAGCAGGCATCCGGCAGCTTTTCTCTTAGCTATGAGACACAGCAGCAGTATGTCTCACAACTATCTCCATCCTCTGATATGCTGAAGCACCAGTCTATGGGTATTCTTGGTTCTCACCCAAACATCAAGAGATATAGGAAGCCTCCTGTAGCATCCTTCCTCGTGGCCTTCTAGGGATGCACCAAAAACCCAACATGCTGGTTCCAGGTTCCCTTCTACTCTGGATGTAAAGTCCCCAGCATATCCAACAGAATTTGATTAAACCGCTCTGGCTGAGAGTCACCTTACAGGTGATAAAGTGTTGTCCTGGATTTCTTCATTCCTGCCATCCTCAGCACCTACTTCAGAAGGTGACTCTCAAAGTCCTGTCCCTGGTCAGAGTGTATCCGAGCCAGGAATCCATACACTGAAAAATATTTCTCCCACAATACTCAAGAGACAGTTGTGGCCTTCTGGTCATGTGTGGGGTATGCCTGTGCATACCAGATAAAATATTCAATCACTACCAAAATGTTCCCAACATTCCTCCTGTCTACTTCTAAAGACAAGAAATCAATGCATACCAGCTCCAGAGGTTTGCTGCTGGTGATATTTTTCTCCTGGGCAGTTTTCCTTTGTAACACCGAGCGCATGTCTCACATTTCTTGTGAGACGTCCTCAGCCATCCAGGGCCAATAGAACCTACTATGAATAAAGTTCCAGGGTTCACTCCATCCTCAAATGTCCAAAATCATTATGCAGAGCCCTCATGGCCAGGGCTCTGAACTTTTTTGATAGCACTAGTTGTGTTCTTTGATTTTATAAAGGATTTGCAGTGATTCAGTGCAGCAGTCCCCATATCAGGCCTGGTCTACAGTGCCATCAATGGTCAATGTAGCTTGTGTATGTCCCTTCGACATATTTATGTTGTCGTACCATAGCATCTTTACAGCACTGCGTCGATGGGAGATGCCCTCCTGTTGACGCAGCCTTACTCTTTTTGGGGAGGTGGATTACCGGCATCGACTGGAAAGGCCATCTAGGATCAGTTGAGTGGGTTTCAACAACCTGCTCAACTGATCCCACTGCATCAATCACTGCAGAGCCGGCAGTATAGACATACAGTGTTAGTTTGTTACATTCTCTCAATAGCAGTTTAGCCTCAGAAGTAGATGGAATAATTGCAGCTGGGTTTCGCCCTTCCCTTTTTGCAAATAATGGGTCATGAATGTCACTATCTTGTAGTTAGGTTTTTTGCCAGTCGTCAGCAGTTAGCATGGGCAACGGAGATTGGTCCAACACAATATAAGTCACTAAGGCAGATGGTACACTTTCAGGGGGCAGGTCCAGAGATTGAGACACAACAATGAAGACTCTCATGAGCTTCTGACTCTTGACAACTCCCACTGTAAATAGCTCTCATTCCATCCGTAGGAATTACAGCAATGTCCGATGCCACTGGACGCTGAGACAATGCATCTGCATCTACATTGCTTCTCTGTGATCAATACTGAATGCTGAACTCATAGCTAGCCAAGATGGCCATCCATCTCTACCCTGTAGCATCCATCTTAGCACTTGTTAACATGTGAGTCAGTGAATTGTTGTCTGTCCACACTTGAAACTGAGCACCATACAAGTAGTCAAGAAACATCACGAAGTGATGGCCCATTTCAGGACCAAGAACTCCAGGTTATAGATAGGGTAGCAAGTCTCACTATCAGAGAGTCCTCAGCTGGCAAAGGCCACAGATTTACACTTGCCAGTTTGGAGGGTTTAGGAGTGGTCCTATATAAGGAAGTTGAAGGCATCAGTATGTAGGATAAATGGCTTGCTTGGGTCAGCAAAGATTAGGATTGGAGCATGAGTTAGGCAATTAATGATTTCTCAAAAAGCCCCTTAACCCCTCTCATCCCATCATGGTCCAAAGGACTCTAAAAAGGCCATAGTATCTCTACTCAGGAGGCCTTGGGGACCTTCCCTTATTCTTGGTCTTAGATTTGTTCTTGCTAGATGAATATCCCCTGGTTAGATCATTCAGAGGCTTTACAATGACAGCATAATTTTTCACAACCCTGCAATAGCAGCCACTAAATCCGAGAAAAATCTTAAGCTCTCTGTAATTACTTCAGTGCAGCCATGTATTTTATGCTTCTATTTTATCCGGATCAGTACCCATACCCTTTTGGGACATGATGTGACCCACAGACTTCACTGATATTCTGCAGAACTGGCATTTATCATTTGAAAGATTCAGCCCATAGGCCTCCAACCAGTCAAGCACTTTAAGACGGCTTTTTTCCATGTGCCTCCAAGGTTCTTCCAAATACAATCAGGTCATCCAAATAAACTTTTTCATGTCTCCTACAAGTTTCTCCGTAAAGATGGAGAAATATGGCAGGTGCTTCAGAAATCCTTTGAGACGTGTGTTCAAACTGATCAAACCCTAATGGGCAGATGAAAGCCATCTTCTCTTTATCTTCTGCTTCCAGAGAGATCTGGTAGTATCTGCTTCAGAGATCCAATACTGAGAACCACTGGCTTCCCAGCAAACAGTCCAAGGCATCTTATACTTGAGGCATGTACTGGTCAATTATAGTGTGCCTATTTAGGGTGTGCTAGTCAATACACATCCAGATTTTCCCGTTCTTTTTATGGACCACTACAATGGATGAGGCACATGGGCTGCGCGACTCTGTAATGATGCCTGTCACAAACAGCTCCTGAAGTTGCACGTCTTCCATCTCAGAGAGCAAGCCTCCTCTTTCCCTGAAGGGTTGTGAGTCTTGTAGTTGGATGTTGTGTTCCATTCCTTTTGCACATCCCACTCATGAAGTGAGAATACCTTGGATCTTTCACAAAAAGTTTCTTCCTCAGGCGATCCTTCCACTCCTCAAACAATGGCAAATCGCTGAAATCAAACTTTGCAGGATCTATTGCTGGAACTTCAGTTTCACACCAGGATCTCTTTGGGCTCAAAGAGGTCTGTTATCTTCTGCCCTGGATTCACAACATCACAGCTTGTTTCATTAGCAATCAATATAATCACCTTTTCCTGGGCTTCAGTAGGTAGGGTTATGATTCCACTGGGGACTAGCACTGCTTCAGGCAACCCTCCCTTAGCCAGCTGCTCTACCATTGCTAACATTCCTTTACTGCCTTTTAGGCAGGTACTCATGACAATCTCCTCCATTTCCATAATTACAGGCACCACTAAGGAGGTTATGCCCACGTACCTCAGTGCTCCCATTGGTAGCTCAGACATCTTCTTAGTGCTTTCAATATTCCAATATGGATCATCAGGGTGTTTAGGTACTGGTCCCCAGCTCATTGTCTGCAGTAATCAGCGATCACCTTGAAAAGACTGGAGTTGGTCCCTACCTGTATAGACACATCAGAGATTCCTTTAGGGTTGGGGCGTATTAAGGCAGCGGTGTCGAACTCGTCTCATACCAGTGAGCTCCTCTGGATATTCCAGGTGTACTATGACATACCCTTGGTAGGAGTATTCATCCATGCTGAGGCCACACAGATGAAGACCTGTCAGTGGCTCTATAGGCAGCTGCCTAAGCAGCTGTCGGTAAAATGACTAAAATAGTCACTTGAGATCCAGTGTCAAGCAGGGGAGAGCTCATTCAGATCCTGCTTACACAAGAATTACACATCTTAGTCTTTTTTATTATTTCTCTGTCTATAAACTAGTTCTTCATTAGTAGTACTGTAGACTATGAAATTTCTGAAGTCCATTCATACATTGTTAAGGGCCTTGTACATTGCTGTGCGATATATAACAATGTATAATAGCAAAGAGTATGCAGAAATGTGTGAGAGGAGGTAGAGTTACCTTTTGGAAGACTATCCAATAGAGCCAGCCGTGGATAACCACAGAATCTTCCTCCAGTTCATTCACTCCTTATTGTGGGTTCTCTCTATAGTATCACATACTTGCACAATCTATGCAGTAAGTCAGAGAGTGAAATCTTGGCTCCATTAAAGGCAGTAGCAAAAAACCCATTATCTTCAATGGAGCCAGGATTTCACCCACAGTTTTTCTGGGTTGCATCTCCAACATCACTGATGTATATGTGCATTGCTTTTCAAAAATTTAATGATTTATTATTAGTTATTATTATGTTGTTATTATTAATTATTAATTATTATTTAATATCTTGTCCTCCTTACACTTGTCTAGACTGGGGAAATTAGTATTAAAAACATGTTAGCTAACACATGTGAACTTTGTCATGTAGACAAAGAGGTTGACATGACTAATTGAAACATTGTTAAAGATGTTAAACTGTTTACTCTAGGTATTAAGTGGTATTTAAAATGTACTAACACATTAATGTGTTGTTAATAAATTAAACATCTATTTTAAAATCAATATGGACATATGATGGCTCTACACAAATCATGGTACATAAAAAGAGTTTGAGGTTTGTGGCATTTACTTTTCTTTGGAGGTAATTATGAATGGGTCATATTGGCAGATACCAATGGCATTACATGAATAATGAGATTTTCAAAAGTGGTCAAAACCCAGCATCTCCCAGTAAGGCATCTAAGTTACTGGGTAGATACTGGAAAGAACTCAGATTCCATTTGGAGGACAATGGAAGCTGCCAGGCGCTGACTACCTTTGAAAATCAGGTTCATAGTTCCCCAGAATGTGATATACTGCCCGACACCCATCCAGTTGGTAAATGCAGACAACATGGATCATGATTTCTGTTTTTTTCTTCATCTTCTTCCCAGCAACAGGGCATCTGGTGCAATGCCCAACTGTTTTCAAACTGGATGTTAACATTTTCAGTTTAAGGTTAATTGAACAAGCAGTGCAAGATGCACTGCAGTGATTTTTGTTGTTGTTCTAATTTCCTTTGGTTTATAGCGGTGGATGAGAAGAAAATTATCCCAGTGAGCTCCCTCTGTTTATACTTTCCTCATTAAATTAATGACAAGCTGTGGCTCATTCTCTCTCTCGCTCTCAGCCTCTCTCCTCCAATAACCTGGCAGCAAGTAGTTGAAGGACTATTAGAGGGAAAATAAAACAATATCCCTCATTCTTTCTTTCACACTTGCCATCACAATGTAAGATGCAGTTAGTTTCATTTTCTGGATGGATCCCAGAGCACAGTGGGAAGAGTTAGTCCATTTGCCTATAAAGGGAAAAAGCTCAACATATTATATGTTTTTAATTGCATTAGGCCAAATTCACCATTGCCCTGCACTTTGTGTAGTCAAATACACTAGTGCCAAGTGGGTATAAAATGCTACCAAACTGGAATGTAATGCTTTGCACTCACTTTTTACTGGTGTAAATGACCACAGGAGGTTTGGGCAATGGTGATCATCCCCTCTCTCTTCCTCAAGGAGATTGCAATATTGCAAAGAGTTTATCTGTTCTGGGGATTTAATGGAGTTGAACAGCATGTAAGGAATCTAAATGCCAGGTCCCTGATTCTAATTTCATTCCTGATATAAATCTATTGGCTTGAAGGGAATAATTGCAGATTTACAACAGTGTACAAAACCAGGATTCCATCAAAAAAATTCAGAACAAACAAAAGGAAGTAGTACTGGATTTTGTGCAGTGGAATTCATTCACCAATGTGGCTGAATGTTTAAAAAGATTGGATAATTTACAACTACTAATGGCATTTGTAGTTATGCAAGACAAGTCCCACATCCTGATATAAATTTCTACCCAAACCTACCATTGACTTTGGGAGTTATGCACGTAGAATGAGGGCAGGATATAGCCCATATTAAGATTTCATCCTTCAGAACATTAATTGATTACCTGTATGATCGAGGAAGGATTTTCACTCCCCCATTGAGCATTGTATAGTTAGTGATATGAATCAGCTTAGGAGGCTCATGAGGTAGTAGACTTAAATCACACTATACAGATTGTATTGTTGCATGTTCACTGTGCCATGTACTTGCTAAATAGCACTTTGGCCTGTCACCAATCAGTCTGACTCTGTTTATTACAAGACTATTTGAGTGGACATAATATTTATGACAGAGCTGGAGTTTTAATTTTTCTCCTCTGTTGGAAAAGAGTATGTGTATTGTATTTCTCTGGATTCAGTTTATGAATAGAGTAAATGGAATTGAATAAATATTTTGGGAAAATATGAATTGGGAAATTCAGATGCTATCTTCATATCACTGAAATATTACAGCCAATTTTGTTACCATCCTCTATCTGTTTCAGATGATCAAGTGGGAATCTGAGATGATGATTCAAGTTTATGGCACGTGCCACACAATCTGAGTGTTTCTTATGCAAACAATGCAAACTGAATTTGTAAGGAAAGCAAACAGCCATATAGCTTGTAAACTGTCACAAAGTCTCCAGAATCTGTGAAATATTTGACAGGAAAGAATATTTATGGCAGCTTTGCTTGATCAACATTTTAAAAATGTTTAAGAACTAAAAGAAACACTCCAACAGAAAGCATTCCCTTCTGGCTGGTGCATTCTTAAAACCAGCAACCACAGATGCACATGTAACATCACACAGCACTAATCGCAGCGTATTTCTGGTGCTGGCATGTTGTAGTGAGGTTGGAGTACCACAGTGAGAGGGGTGATATTTTTGGGTTCTCGCCCAAGGACCTTAGTGAGCCTATGCATTGATCTGCCCCTGATAATAGCAAACAGAGCTCTCACACAGATCCTACTCCAGCTTTAATTGGTAAAACTGAATGGAGAATTTGGCCCCCAGTTTGTCAGATTTTACACAGCATATGCAGACAAACTAGACTATACCTAAATTCTGAATTCCTAGTTCAAATATCTTAAACTTCTGTGTAACAATCTGATTACATTTATTAAGAGAAGGACACCATAAACACTCTTCTTGGATAGAAAGTATTTAATCCCCATTAAAAAAAAAAAATCAAATCTAAGGTCAAATGTTGGTCCTATATAACACAGCTGATTCCATTGGGTTTACGTGTATGTAAATCAGGGCAATATTTGGCCTCCACCTTCTGGCTTCTTACTTGCCTGCAATTTATTTTTGTCTATCTAGTCCCCTATTTGAGCTTTTGCACTGTGCTCATCACCACAGTATCTGAAAGTTGCATAAAACATTAAACACTAAAAAAAAAAGACCAACAGGTTTAGTGTTTGGGAGAACTCCAGCAGCTCATTCTATTTATCTGAGCAATGAAAAATCCCAGTGAGTCAACTTCTAAATGTTTTCATTGTAATAACAGGAGCACTGACAATTATAGAATCCATTTTAAAAATTAAAACAGAAAAAAAGTTTGCTTACATATTGAACTCCTTTTCCCATATACTAAATTTAAGGTAGGTTTGCCAGAGTGGATTTGGTAACCTAGGAAAAAACAGGGCTTTTGCACAGACAAGCAGACAGACCCATGATTATGGTGGTGGTAGCAAGTGCAGCTCAGAGTGCTCAGATAGTGCTGTCAGTAATGAAAATGCAATTAATAATGAGAAGTGTCTGAAAAACCTCCTAGACTATTCATCTGTCTCTTTAATTTACCTTTCAAAGCAAACTGGGGAAAATGACAGTTGCTATGCAGATTTTAAGAAATGGCTGCTGTGACAGTAACCCATTATTTTTATGAACTCTTCCATTGTTCACAACTGATGTTATTTGTCATACATCCTGACAAATATTGCTGCACAGAGAAGCATTTTTTCATGTTAATTCTATTGGATGCCGTGGTATTTTCCTTATAATCTGTAGTATATCTTCTCTTGGGGCAAAATCCATCCCATCCAGAGGACCATTATAAGAGCTATGTGTCACTTAAGCTCTATTTGAATACAATTGTAAAAGTAAAATATACTCTCAGTCTCATTCTTATGACAGCTAGAAAGCTCAGAATGACAACTGGCAGAGGAGGGAAGCTACCAGCAAAGAAATAGCCATAATGTACTGTGTTTCTGCCTTGTGTGTTATTTCCTCAAATTGTTCAGTAGTATGTCAAGTAACTGGCATACATTGCACATGAGAGACAAGGTAGGTGAGGTAATATCTTTCATCAGACCAAGTTTTGTTGGTGGAAGATATAAGCTTTTGAGCTCTTCATCAGGTCTGGGAAGGTAACCAGAGGATCTAAGCTAAATACACGTTGGGACAGATTGTTAAGCCTAAGGGGTTCAAACAGTGCTGTGGGAGACCACTTAAAATGAATTGGGCAATTGAAGGTTAGCAGAAAGTGGGCAGCCAAGCTCATCGTCAGAGGCGATCTTCCCACAGACTGAATGCACTAACTCAAAGCAGCACCAGACTCTGCCAGAAACACCAATGCAAAACCTGCGGCTATCTCCCCACCGTTACTGTGAACACACTTTTCAAGATTCATGGGTTCCACACGTGCCTATCAATTGCGCCAACAACTAGGTGGATGAAACCAGACAATTACTACACTCTCGAATGAACTCACCTGACATAAACCCCTTACCACCTGTGAGTGAGCACTCTTCACAAAGTCATCACTCCATATCTGACCTCTCAGTACTCATCCTCAAAGGAAACCTGCATAACACCTTGAAAAGGTGATCCTGGGAACTTACATTCATAATTCTGCGAGGCACTCCTTACAACAATTTGTAATACACCCCACTGCCTGCATACTCTTAACTGCCCACTTCATTTTAAATGGTCTGCTACAGCATGTGTGAACCCCTTATGCTTAATCTGTCCATCCTTGTATTTAACTTGGACACTCCAGTTTCCTTCTTCACACCTGAAGAAGAACTCTGTGAAGCTCATTGTACCGCCCACCAACAAAAGTTGGTCTGATAAAAAAAATATATTACCTCAACTACCTTCTCTCTCTCATAGCCTGGGACCAATATGGCTACAAGACCGCTACAAACATATATTGCACATGTCATTTCTGGCTTCGATATTATCACTGCTATTTGTGCACTGAAGATTAGAAAGTAAGATCTGCAGAAGGGCTGCCAATTTAGTATCAAAGTCACCCTGGTGCAGAGGGCTGGCACAAGGTCTATCCATTGCTTAAGTCCCAATTAAACTGTTAGGGGTAGGTTGAGGAAATACCACACAAGATGGAAATCCAATGCATCATGACTATTGTTTCTTTGTGGTACCTTCTCTCTTCTGCTAGTTACCAAGGTTTTGGAATGCTAGAGATTCAGAAAGGCACAATTGACTCTGAACAACTGCTTTACCCATAGCATTGCAGACGGTGTATGGGCCCAAGTCTCCTCTTACTTACCTTCTTTTGGGAAAATGCACTGTAAGTTGGAGAAAATGAGGTCCAAGTTGCCCAGTCCAGAACCCTGGCTAGGTTGGGCCTGGTCTGCAAATTCTCTTTAAAGCGATCCTGTATATACAGCTATTTACACTGGAGGATTGGGGCATATCTCTACCTGCTTTTCTTACAGATTTGATCTAATACTGTTTTAAAAAAATAAAAATCTATTCTTTTGGCTTTTTAAAGAAATTCATATTAGCTATGTTCACACCCTTCTTTTGCTTGCTTTCCACAGTAATGTAGCAAATGAGTTTACTAGCAGGAATGTTTTCCAACTCAATTTCATGGTCATTGCATCTGATGACAGCAAAGTCTCATTTACCTTTTCTCATCTCACTGCTCTTTTTTTTATCTCCTCTCCTTGTTCCTTTGACTTTTTATTTTTACCTTCTTCCTCTTCTGAGACAGTTGTCCTGAACGTTGACAAGACAAAACAAAGAGGAGTTCAATGCTGTCATTTCCAGATGATATATTGGGATAGTGAACACCTGACCCACATTGTTTATTATTTGTAACCAAGCTTTTGAATTTGTTTTCTGAATGGTCACTGCAGGCACCTAGGCAGGTTCCCAGTTCTTATTTGTGTTACTTTTCTTCCAAATATACTGTAAACATATCTTTGAAACAGACATATCAGTGATGCATTTGCATTTAAATTCCTATATTCAAGCATAAGTTATTGCATGTTCCAATGTAATGTACGCTTTTACATGAATGGATTTTAATGGCAGTAAAGCATACTAAAATGTTTGTTCTGAAGGGTGCTATATAACTATAAGGGACTGTATTTTCCTTCTAATTACCATTGCTGGTGGGTGTACTGTGCCAAAGCAGTAGGAAGTGAAATGACTGCAAGAGCTGCAGAATATGGATTTAGCATTATTATTTGAATACGTAACTGACAAAGCACTGTATAATCAAAGCATTCTTGAGATCCACAGTGTGACTAGCAAGGTGTGATAGAAGTCGAAATAGCATACAAATGCCACTGAGATAGAATTATACTGTTTTGAAAATACAAAATTCCTTCCTTTTACCAACTGTGGAAAATTGTACCGAGTGTTCCTTTGAATGGCTGCCTTTTGTGAACCCTAGGTGAATCCTGTCTCCGGTGGGGCCCCCATGATGCCAACATTTATTGCCCACTTGTTACATTTTCAAACAACCACCTTTGTACCATCTCCCATTCTAGCTCCTCATACTTTGGCCCTTTAGTCATTCACAAAACTCACTCATTATCCACCTTCAAATCCCTCCTGAAAGCTTTTCTGTGATTATTTGACAATGATTGAGCTGCTGCTGTGCTGAGACCATGGCCTATTATGCTGACCAGTACTGTCTCGTTGTTTTCTTGTACTCCCCATCTGTCTGGGGTCAGGGACTGTCTTTGTGTTATATATTTTTAAAGTATTTAGCACAATGGGGACTGGGGCTCCTAGGTGCTATGACAATACAGATAGTAAATAATAATAATAAAGAATGATGGCTGGAAAAATAGAGCCAAAGCTAATGGACATCATCCATATGAAAGACTGTCACGTTAATTTGATTGACAGTACATCCTCGAAAGCAAGCAAGCAATACTGATCTATGCATTTTGTTGGCCAAAGTTTCACCCATTCACACTGATAAAAATCAACCTACTCTTTGGGAACTCAGTTGCTGCGTTGCAAGATTAAACAACTGTAGATGTTATCAAAAGCCTTCTCACATTTAGTTCATCTAAACACTAAATATGTCATGGAGTGAAATCTGAAAATAAAATTAGTATTTATTAATTTAATTTGCATTACAGTAACTCCAGAGGCCCTAACAAAGATCAGAGGCCCATTGTTCTTGACAATGTAATCACACATAGTCAGAGATAGCCCTGGCATAAAAGATCTTAAATAGACAACATAAACAAAGGGAGGGAGAAAATAAGTATTCGTCACATTTTACAGATGGGGAACTGAAGCACAGAAATTGCCCAAGGATACACAGAGGTCTATGACAAAATGTGGAACTGAATCCCAACCTCCTGAATCCTAGCCTAGTGCCTTAACCACAGACCAGTCCTTCTATTAAATGAGAAAACAGTTACATCGCAAAGGAAAAAAGTGTGCATCTTTCACTCACACTCACAGTCAGCTCTGTGGTCTGAATTTGCATTTTCCTTTTGGAATACAAAATTAAAAATATGTTCAAGTGTTAAATGCAAATTGCAGAGCCATACAGCTATCTTTTGAACAGGCCATCACATTCTCAGTTTCCAATGTGCAGGACACCAGATGGTAAAATGTTAAGAATCAAATTTCTTCCATTTTTTGCTTTCTAAAAGATCTGTTCTGTTTTTAGAAATCTATACTTCAGGGAGTTAAATTCTTTTATGTATATGAAATTATATTGTCAGTTTCTATTTGATTTGCTTGCTAATTTTTTATCATTTCAAATCCCAACACTAACAGTGATGAGCCACTTGGAAGGCAGCATAAAAAGTAATTTTGTTATGTTTTCTCTATATTGCGATAAAGCAGTATCATATTGGATTGCACACATTGTAGCGGTGGAAGGTGAAAATAATGTGAAAATATGACCACTCCTATTGCATTTGAAATCTTTGAGTTTGAAGACACTTTAGCGTTTAGGATCAGCTACTATTCTTAGTATATCAGGGTAAATGCAGCACTACTCCCTCAAAATCAATAGAGTTATTCTTGATTAATACCAGTAACTGAGGTCAGAATCTGGCCAACTGTCTCCACATGAAAAGAGTATTCGAATGTCATAGATCCTGGTGAGCATCCCATTCCAGCTGTCCATTAGGACAGCTCTGAGAGGAATCCAAGCCTCTATGCTCTGGATCCCATGGGTTTTTCAAGCTTCTAGAACCCCAGGAGGCTGCAGCACTGGCTCTTGCTTTGGTACATTTCCCAGGCACTGCCTCGCAATCTATTACCCCTTCTCAGAAACGGAGCTCCTCAGCCCACCTATCTTAGGCCTCCAGATACCCGTTACTTAAACACGCTCCACTCCAAGAACTCCACCCCCAAAACTGTGAAGCTTCTGGTTGATAATTTAACTCTCTGTTGGGCTCACAGTAATTGTGAAGAATAAACATACACATACACTTTGTACAGTCTAACACTTTTATACTTAATCATGCAAAGTTCAAGCGAACACAGATCATGCAAAACAAACATCTGGAACTGCAATTGTCCCTCACTTCCTAGTTCACCCTTCCTTTGTGAGTCCATGGGGAATCACGTGGGCCCAAGAAGGAAGGCAGCAGGATGTCCTCATGCAGGCTGTTGCATGTTAGCTAGCCTTTCTCCCTCATTGATCTCCTTATCCAGCTTCTGTGACCATACTCTTTCCTGCCCTATGTGTTCTTTCTCTGTCCAGCTCCCTCTTCCTGTGTGTTTCTTTATTTAAATCCCTCCTGGTCACCTGGCCTCTTGTTTTTCTCATGATACATTTCCACTGCTCCTATCTTCTCCCCCTCCCTTCTGGAGTCAGCTGAAACTGGTTTTCACAGGTACAGCTCACCCATTGTCCCAGATGTTTGCACCAGAATATAGTTGCTAAATCTTAAGCACCTTCTTATTGTATCTATCTCGTGCATATGTACTACAGGGCCTGTCAGCTATGCTGGACCTGCATACCTATATGCAGTCATGACATAGCAGATTTTCATTATGCAATGATGAGCAATGATGATTCTCAAAGTAAATCAGAATTCAGAAAATGTACATGTATAGCACCTATTCTGGATTAATACCAGTGTAACTGAGATCTGAATCTGGCCACCTAACTGCACATGGAAAAAGTACTGTGGTTCCACAGTTAAATTTATTATAATTTTTTCTGTAGCACCATAGTTATGCATATTTTATGGACAGATTAACCAAAAAGACAAGTGCCTGCCTTGGGGAATTACAATATAAAGCCTTAATCCTTCAGGCTGTTCTGTTCAGCCACCCTCTGGTCATTGTCCTCATTAGGGCTCCATTCAGGTGCAGAGGTCTGGCAGCATAGAGCAGTTTGCAGGATGGAGGCTGATGGATCTAAACTGGTGCTCTTGCTTTTTGTAATTATTCCTATCAACTTTAATGGAACTACTTGTGCATAAGGATTGCATGACCTGGTGCTGTGTTAGGACAAGATCAAAAACTTCTACCCTGATGAACCATGGAAAGCCAAATGGAGTTCACAAGAAGTTACAGATAAACACCTCAAAAGACCAGATACAGAAGATCCCTGGCTTCAATCTCCCACGAAGTTCGTGGGCAACCCTAAACTGCATCTGCCCAAATCATGGCAGATGTGGATACTTGCTGCACAAATGGAAAATTAAAGACTCTCCAGTGAGCGACTGGTCACCCAAAACAGACAATGGAACATATAACAACTCAATGTCCGATTCACAAAAACAAAGGAGGCATCACAGCAATACACTCTGCTACTCCAGACACAATTATCTGGCTTAACCATCTGTATATAAAATTACAATTGTTGCTCTACATTTATATCAGCCATCCGAAGAAGAAGGATGACAACAATGTGCATGAGAAGAGAAAGGCGAAAGGTACAGGATGAAAAATAGTAACGGATGATTAATGCAAGGGAAAGGGACAAGGAAAGAGTGAGGGTTACTTTGGTTACATATACATTGAATTGTTTTCTCTTTCTTTGGTTTTTTAAAAATAATTTGTGGTGCTATTTCTGTTGTTAATATACCATTTGAAAGGGAGGATGCACCAAAGTCATGCAGCAGTGGAAGTTATGTTTTTCTATTTATGAGAACACTTACTTCTAGTTCCAAATGACTTTAACTTGTAGATTAAGGGGAAAAAAATCAAGAAGGAAGAACACTGAAGTTTCCATGAGAGCAGAGTGTTACATCTTCTCTACAGTAGGCTGTAACTATTTGAAAACAAAATGGCTGCTGTCGCTGTACCATACATATGCAGAATTCTTAAATGTAATGGTGAAGAACACAGGGGAAACAAAAGCCTAATGGTTAGGAACTACAAAGATCACAGAAGTCAAGTTTGGATGGATACCCAGAAGAAATGAGTCTTGAGGAAGAATTCAAAATGAATGGGGGAGATTTCACTTTAAAATAGAAAGATGTCCATTGCAACTGCCCCTGGTGTAACAAATAAAAAACAAATTGTAAAGTTTCTGATAATTATAATGGATATAATTCTAATTACTTAGTAGCTACTGTACGGTTGCTAACTGAGAATATTATAGACCAGGTGATCTCTGCTTTGGAGTTCCTAGTCTGTGCGATCATAGCTAGGCTTTTAATATACTTTTCTATTCTGGAAGAGAATGGTAAGGTCAGAGGGAAAAAAAGCAACCTGGATCAGCTCCAGCCTTTAATTTATTGTATGATTACTGGAGGGGTCAGGAAAATAGCAACCTCAATTCACATATCAACTCAGCACTGTTTTCCTTAGAAATCTGGGTTGATGTGTATACACTGTATATTTAGTTTTTATTGCCACCTATTCTGGTCTGTTAGTTGGCATAAGCGACCTCTTGCTTCCCAATGCTTTGCTCTAACCGCTGCACCATGTGTCCGGGACCCTGCTATTGTTGTCATGGGGAGGAGGTTGTTTCGGGAGGAGATGACGAGGTGGGCATGCTACAAGAGAAGGAGGGCAGAGGGCATAAGCCAACTGACAGTATAATTATTGTTACTATTGTCCAATTACATTGCAGTTTTTTTACTTTACTTCTTTGCATGGGATTTGGGGGTAGGTGGCAGTGCTGAGACAGTCTATCCCAGGTGGTCAATATAATCTCAACTATGTTGAGAACTCCATCTACAGAATTGCACAGCTATTTGCAGGCCACAGCAACAAGAAGTTTCGTTGGTCCTATTAAACCCAGAACTATGCTAAATATTCTTGAGCACCATCTACTGACACATCTGTTAATTATTTTCATATATATCGGGAGATAGAGCACTGTTGTAACAAACTGGTCCACTGGATGTCAGAGAATAAGAAGAAAATTCAGATAATCAATACCTCAAAACCTTGAGACAGTATCCAATTTTCCACTTTTTTTGGCTATTTGAATGAGCTCAGTATGTTAAAATTATTGCACTGTACTCAAAAACAACCCAGTGAGTTGGAACAAACCCACTCTAATCTACCTTGATTAAAATTTTGGGGATGTGGGGTGAGGAGGAAAGATTAATTCTTGTGTATTTTCCCCCTTTCTACACCTATTCTCTTGATTCAGCTAACCAGGAACATTACTGGGCAAATCCAGTTGTGTTCAATCCATAAACTGCAAACAAACACATGCTTCAAAAACCACATCTGGGAGGGGAATTGAGAGATGCAAATATTCTAACACACCCTAAAACTTGGTACGTTCACACTGCAAATCCCTAACTGCCTGAGCCACAGAGGGGTGTTTGGGGTGAAGACTATGATCAAGATTATATTTTGTGCAGTTCCACTTTTGGTAACTGTGATGGGGTGTACAAACCCCACATTGGGCAACAAAGACTTAATGAATTATTTTAGGCCCAGACAGCTCCACCCCGCCACACCTGCAGCAAATGCTCCATCTGATGGAGGAATTAAAAGATGGGGAAACAGGTCATTTGGGGGTAGACTCGGAAGAGAGCAGACCTGCAGCTCCAATAACGCAGGGCAGAGGGATAGCTGAAATCTCAAAGGTAACTGTCCCAAAGGACCCTCCCTGAGGAAAGGGAGAACACACCCCAGAAGCTGTCAGAGCGGGAATTATTCCCTTCTTCCCTGCATATGCATCCTGGACATTGATAATCCCTCTTTATTTTCTTGGTTTGGGCTACCCCAGCAGGGGAAAGCCTTGGAGAGGGCTGGCTTGGAGACTGGGCAGGGGAGAGGAAGATAAACGTGGCCCAGAGAGGGCAGCCTTGAACATCTTCAGTTGCTAGATCACTGGTAGCCCCAAAGGGCCTTGGGTCAGAGCCCAGTGAAGTGGGAGGGCCTGTACTCCCCTACCAACACCCTGCTGCTGGTCACAGGTCATAGCTCTGATCACTAGGCCATGCTTCCCTACCACCCCTTGTTGCCTGATTTCTGGGTGTTTAGTAATTTGAATGGGATTATAGGCTCGCCAATTGATCTGATCAGAAGATAATGAGGTTCAAGTCCCAGAATCAAGCTCCAGAAGAGTTTTATAGGGATGCCTGAGGTGCATGAAAGGAATGCTCACGCTGATAGCCGAATCTGTACAATTTTATAAGCTTTTATTTAGATAACATAAAATGATAGACTGATTAGAAGAAAATGAATAATCTAATGGATAGGATTACAGTCTTATTCTAAAGACATGATATATTTATATGGTGTGCTTTGAATTAATATACTCACACCCTTCCCTGATGATCTGGTGGAGAGAGAGATGTCCGGTTCCTCAACTCTTGAGTAGAGGGGTGGAGAGCTAGGCAATGCTCGAGAGCTAAGTGCTATAAGGCTAAGACTATCACTACAAACAATACTAAGTATAAACGAAGACCAAAAGATCTTAACACAATAACTAAAAGTTTCAAGAAGGAATAGCTGACGATCGCCCCATGTAATATAGTTTGCCCCTTCCTATACCCTGAACAATATGTGTCCTCCTTTTAAGTCTAAACTTAAATTCTTCACCCCCAAATTATTAGGATACACTTATTCTATAGGCTGGCAGGTTCGTGCATCTTAATAACATATCCATATCCTTTCCAGATGGTTCCAGACAGTTTGCTTATCTCACCTTTGTTATTTCTGGCCCTTTCGTGGGTTTTGTGATGCATCTGTGAAGTTTACTCAGGGCATAACCTGAGACAGCCCTCCCCCTAACCCCATCTTGATGCTTCCTGACTTATCTAGGATAAATCTTATAACCATATGTGTCTGATCCTTTAACTCATCATTACTTATCTGGGCCAAAGGTCCCAAACATATGTATGCTAACTGCCTTTGCTTTCATATAGGATGTGGCCTGTAAGGTACTTTGCATTACAGCTATAGTACTTTAATATGAATCTATGACTTCTATAATAAAACAACAATACTTAAATCTATAAGGAAAGGGGTGTGTGTGTGTGTGTATTCATACACACAAGCAAGCAGGCTAGTCCTATAGGCTACACCCTTAAGTAAGGACCATTACAATACCATATAGCATTTCAGGGAGGGATTTTCAAAAGCATTTAAGTCATTTAGTCATTTTTGAAAATCTGATCCTCAATGATGACTCTGGCAGTTTTTGAGATAATTTATCTATTTATCCCGTTATAATCTAGAAACATTACTTAAGCCTAACTGTTTCTCTGTCTCAACCATTGCAACTGGTTCGTGAGACAGTCTGTAAGAGTCAACAGAAAGTGTGAGGTGTGGCAAAATATTTAGCATGTGGCAAAATATTTAGCAACTCTCAATCTCCTGTAAAGCTTAACGCTTTGTAATTCAGAGAGCCTGATCTCACTCTTTGTGCATCCGTGTCCCAGTTTCATTGTGCCCCTGAAGAAGGCTTAAAAAGGGGTCTACCACCCCTTGTGGATCAGGAATGCCCCAGGAGAGTACCCAAGTGTGAATCTCCTGAAGAATTTCACTCAAAGCTTACTTTGACCTTTACTCTAATGTGGCCTGTTAAGCTATTTTTTTGGTACATGCCTTGCTTTTTTGTCATTTTCCATTGTATTTGGTGGAGAGGCTTGTTCAAAGTGGATGTGCCCTTTCCAGGATTTGTTGAGTCATATCTAGTTCTTACAGAATTATAAAACAGTATACCATATCACCACTTCATATTTTGTACATGTCTTTTATTACTGTATCACAGGATATATACATTTTTCTAGAGTTTGTTGAAAACACTAGCCCTTTTTGCTGAAAATTTTCATAATTTTTCAATCAGCTCTATAGGTAGTGAAAGAAATTTTTCATGAACATTTTCATGAGAAATTTTTCAGCCGTCTCTACTTTTTACATTAGTTCCCATTAACCACTGTCCTTTACATCCCTGTCTCAGACATTTTTTCCATCCTCCCAATGGGCTCTGTAATCACACAGGATTCATCATCCTCATCAACTAATTGACTATGCTACTTTGACATTTCATCCTCTTGTAAGGGCATTCCACATTTTATGACAATGTTGTGAAGTACATTGACTTTAGAGGTTTAATAAAACAATATACCACAAGAACTCTCAAGGTGCATGAACTGGATCTTGAGGGTATCCAAGGTTCTCTTTAATCATATAAGCAGGGTCTGAATGAGCTCTCCCCTGGCAGCTAGCTGGGGAGAGGAAAAGTCTTCAGGACCAGACTCTATTTAAGTGAATACACCCACTCTGCCTAGGTACTCAGCTGAGTTGTGTTGCCAAAGTGATCAACTTTGGCTAGCATTGGGTTACAAAATCACTTTAGAATTGAATGCAGGGGTAATGAAATGTCATCCTTGTTGTCTGAGTAAAGGGCAGCAGAACTGTGATTAGACTATCCTGACTGAGGGGGGGTCACCCTCAGCTGAACTGAACTCGCTAACAAGGGGCTCGGATGCCACACCTGTGTGAAAAAGAGAAGGGACAAGGACAGGTATCCCTGCAAGGAGGCATGGGCTCTGCCTAAGAGTTCTAGGTATGGTTTAACATGCCCCATACCACTGTTTAAAGATGGAGCTAATTAAAGCTCCATTAGAATCATAGAATTGTTCTCAACCTGTGGGGGCGGGATTACAGGGGGTCCATGAGGCTTCAATAATATTGAGGTCATTTAGCCCCACCGAGCTCCACCCTGGGCTCAGCAGCCTCGAGCCTCAGAGCGGAGCAGCAGCCACCTCCAGCCCATACTGGCTGAGTGTTTGGCTGAAGAGAAGCAGCCCCGTGCCAGTGGGGGCCTGAAGCAGCCCTGGCCAACCAGCCAGAGCCTGCCTCTATTATACTCAGTCCAGGAGGGATGGAAAGAGGTGGGGTCACACGGAGCATACAGAGGCAGCTGTGCCAGGGTAGGCTTAGTTTCTTACTCAGGAAAGAGTAATTTATTATGTAATTTTGTGTCATTGTGTTTATAGGTGTTGTGTGTTTACGGCTGGCGGTGGGGAGCGGGCACGTGTTTTACCTAGTGTTAACTAGTGGGACTTTCACTCAAAAAGACTGGGAACTATTGTCATAGAAGGACTAGGGTTGGAAGGGACCTCAGCTGGTCATCTAGTCCAACCCACTGCTCAAAGCAGGACTAGCCTCAGCTAAATCATCCCAGCCAAGGATGTGTCAAGCTGGGCTTTAAAAACCTCTAAGGATGGAGATTCCACCACCTCCCTAGGTGACCCATTCCAGTGCTTCACCACCCTCCTAATGAAAATTGTTTTCATAATATCCAATCTAGACCTCCCCCACTGCAACTTGAAACCATTGCTCCTAGTTCTGTCATCTACTATCACTAAGAGCAGCCTAGCTCCATCCTCCCTTGAACCCCCTCTTAAGATAGTTAAATGCTGCTATCAAATCCCTCCTCACGCTTCTCTTCTGCAGAATAAACAAACTTAGTTCCATCAGCCTCTCCTCATAAGTCATGTGCTCCAGCCCCCTAATCGTTTTTGTTGCCCTCCTCTGGGCTCTCTCTAATTTCTCCATATCCTTTCTGTAATGGGGGAGGGAGCAAAACTGGACACAATACTCCAAATGTGGCCTCACCAGTGCCAAATGGAGAGGAATAATCACTTCCCTTCATCTGCTAGCAATGCTTTTTCTAATGCATCCCAATATGCCATTAGCCTTCTTGGCAATAAGGCCACACTGCTGGCTCATATCCAGCTTCTTGTCAACTGTAACGGCCAGCTCCTTTTCCACAGAACTGCTGCCTAGCCAGTTGATCCCCAGTCTGTAGCAGGGTATGGGATTCTTCCATCCTAAATGCAGGGCTCTGCATTTCTCCTTGTTGAATCTCATCAGATTTTTGTTGGCCCAATTAAGAGTCTTTTGTTGGTTAAGTAATTGCTAGAGCTCAAATAGTTTGTTGTGGGACAGCATTTCTGCCCAGCCTGCTCCCCCATGAAGAGCTGAAAATCACCGACAGCTGAAAATCACTAAGAGCTGGGGGGAACCTCAAGAGACCAACCCGCAGAGATCACAGTAGAAACAGGTGGTAGCAGAAGGTGATGATGTGCAGCAGAATGGCTGGCAGCAGAGCATCTGGTAGGGCACCCAGCTGAGCAGGGAGCAGCTGGCAGTGTGCCTGGAGGAGCAGAGCAGTAGCTGGCCAGAAAGGAGTGTAAGGGAAGAGAGCTAAAAGGTGACACACTTACAGGTAGGGCAGGGTTCTTGGCCTGCGCATCTATCAATGGCACAAACGACTAGTGTTCCGTCCAAAACAGGACTAGTGTTCCGTCCAAAACAAGTGTTAATTTATTGAGGTGACAACTCAAATACTAAACACAGGGGTCAGAACATACAACAGGGTTGAACCCCAGGACCCAACAACCTCAAAAACACAACCCTTGGTAATACCTCCCCCCCACAATCTCTGAGTTAGATGTTTCTCTCACTGTATAGCTTCGACTCCTGGCGTTGTTTCTCCGATCATCCGTTGTTGTTACCGTTACACGTCTGCTTCTCCTCCTAGAGTGCGTCTGCTTCTCACCCACATCTTTGTCGAGCCTACCCACACTACAACCATGATGTTTCTCTACCACCCACCACACTGTCTCTGAGATGGACATGTCAGGTGCGTAGAACTTATATAGCCTCGTTCTGTGGTCTATTAACCAATGGGGAAGCTGTGTTTTCCCGCTTCTAGAGGGTTGTGCACACGGCACTTAAGTTTGCACTCAGCACGCAACTGTGGTGCACACGGCACTCAATTAGTATGCACACGGCACACTGGCATTATTCCGGGGTTCCTATTGGTCAATCGCTGTTGTCAGTCAGATCTGACTTCAGTTGTTAGAGTGACCACTTGCTGCCTTAGCTGATCTTTTGACCCTGTCTGTTCTTACTGCTGCTGAGGCAGAACTCCATTTTAAAACAAGATAGATTTCATAACTATATACAAATACAAACAAATAGGGGGAGGAGAGACACCAGTCTACAGGAGGTGACACCAGAGCAAGGGCTCAGATGGCGGAGCAAGCAAGGTGCTTTCTTCCTCCCCCTTATCTCCCAGGATGGGAGATGAGCTCACACAGATGCACTTCTGAACTCTGGGTCTTCAGGTTAAAGAAACTCTTGGCTGTAGAACTCAAGAACCTGAGGCAAAAATCTCTGGGGTGGGTGTTTTGCTCACGGTTTTATGTTTATGAATCCAGCTTGATGCTTTTCCCAAAATTAACGCTGTGTGACTTCCCTCTTTTCATTAAAAGTTTTTAATACACTCAGATTCTGCTTGCAAGAGCGGAACTATAGCCTCTTAGAGGAACCTAGGGGGCAGTGTGCAATCTTCCCAGGTTACTGGGTGAGGGCTTGAACAAGTTGTGTGTTGTTGAAAAGGAACCCTAGATATTGAACCAGCCCTTCTTGCTGTCAACTCTACCAAGCAGAAGGGTTACAATCAGATGAGCCAAAAGTCATTGTAACTTTCCTTTGAGGAAGTTTGGTGACTTGGAACAGGCTTCCTTAACCAGAAAGAAACTTCCCACCCCCCCAGAAGACAGATAACAGATTTAGAATTGGAACATGTGAGACACTGGCGCACTAATTTTATTCCACCTAAATGTACATAAATCAGCCTCACAGTATGGAATCAGCTTCACAGTTTGCCAGAACAGATTATGGGTATGGAAGAGTTGTGTCATCTTGAGTATATGGCAAATACATCTATGATGCCTTGTTTTATGTTGCACTTAGCTCTGTTCATGTGGAATGTGTGGATTTAACTGTTCTTGTAGACACTTAGATGTGGTAACATCAAGGGATTTGTGTGCAGTCTACAATACACAATAGAGATGAAAAATAAGCTTTTCATGGGTAACTGTTGAGCCTGTCTTTCTTTGAGAAAGCAATTGTTTTAAATTGTCCTCTGGAAAATAGCATTGACATGCTGAGCTATAAAATGGCAGCTGGCATGATTTAAAACCAGTGGTGTCCACCCGTGAGGATTGTCACCTTGCCATGGTGCAGAAGCTTGTGTGTTCCAATAATCCCAAGAGATGCTGTCTGGCGCTCACACTCCTGGTAGGGTCACCCATGGTGGTAAGGTTGAGAGCGAGGTTCCAGACAAAGAATAATCCAAGAAGTCCTCAACAGCAGAGCAGGAAGAAGAAGGCTGAAATGGGGAAGTGGCCCCAGTCATTGTGGTCTGCCATGCCACTGAATCTGGCCACCAACCGCCAAGATTGGTGCACAGTCAGGTCCGCACAGAGTCCCCCTGTTCCACATGCCACGCACAGGCTTCCGTCAATTCCCAAAGTCCTGTGGCAATGGAGGAGTGGTGATGGGGGCAGGGCCGAGATACCTGGAGGCCCTCAGCCAAGAATCTGCACACAGGAAGCGATGCATGATGGTCATGGGGCACTTGTGTCGGGACAAAGGTGTCCTTTGGCAGCTGCATCCACGACTGAGCAGCCCTCTTCAGGAACCCTCTGCTCACCCCCAATGGGGAGGGAGCTAGAAAACGTGCCCCCAAAATAGGCTGTCCCATCTGTCCTGGCTGGGAAACCTCTCCTAACGGGATCACCATTCCTGCAGTCAAAATAAGAAAAAAAAAACTAAAGTTTGGAACCTGGAATGTGAGAATGCTCATTGACAACCCAAAGAGCAATTGCGTGGAAAGACTAACGTCCACTGTGGCCTGGGAGCTTTCGAGGCATAATATCAACATCGCAGCTCTCAGTGAAACCTGGCTTGCCGGGGAAGGACAGTTGAGGGAGATCAGCTGAGTGTACACCTTCTTCTGGAAAGGGAAATCAGACTGCGACCCCCGCATCCACGGAGTTGGCTTCACCATCAGGAACAAGATCGCGGATGCACTCCCCGAACACCCCTTGGGTGTCAACGAGAAGACCATAGTTAGACAGTGAAGTCCATTGCTTTGTAATAGCTGTTCTGCTTTGAAAAAAAAAAAAAATCTTATGCACACACTTCTCTAATTTTCCATAGGCTGCTACACACAATCCATCCACATTAATTTTGTCATGGCTCCCCAGTCGCTTTTGAAAGTGCTGAGCCCATTTAGGACCCTCTTCGACCACATGTTGCACATACAATTGTCTCTTCTGCCAGCAACTGGCCTGTTCCTTTTAAAAATGTGACCCTAAAGATGCCTTCTGCTCAACTCCTGGTGTTCTGGCCCATGTATCCTCATTTAATACCAAATCATTCCAATGCCAAAAGCTGAAGAGGAGGTATTTCTGAGCCGATATTCTTGCATTTTAAAACAGTAAGCCAATCTGATCCCTGGTGTAACTTCTTTAACTTCAGTGGAGGGATGAACTTGACCAGTATTGTTGGGTTTTAGCCCTATAAATCCCTTTAGCAAATGGGAGTCTCAATTACAATTGTGCTATAAGCTCTGAAAATGTAACTGATGGCTCCTGTTTGCTTGCACAGTTCCTGCACTCTCAGTATTGAATTAAGTGCAGGTACTGGATTCTTGGTGCTATATAAGCCATATTTTATTATGCTGTTAGTACTGTGTGTATGGGTAAAAATCACTGAAGTACCAGAGAGGGCTAGAGATCAGAAATGGTTGTGAGAAAATATGCTGGTTACTAATTCTTAGTTAGGGAATGGCGGATGGAACTATAAATCTTTAGGTAAATGCTAATCTACTCCAGAATTAGGTATCATTCCAAATACAAAGCCACATCCACAGGGTGCGAATTGATAAAGCTCCACTGAACTGTCTTTATGCTAATTGACAGTAGCTGAGGATCTGATCCACAGGGTGAGTTTTGCACATGTACCTTCTGACATTTTTGTACATGTGGGTTGTACCTGTGCAGTTTTTGCACACAAATGGAAATCAGGTTGAGACCTTTGAAAATTGATTATTGTACATTGGGGTCCAATATGCACACAAGCATGTACAACAGTAGCCTTCCCAAAAAATACATAGTAGAAAATGCCCCCCGTAGGTGAGATCAGACTTGGGCTGTTTATAATTTCTATTGCTTTGTGCAAGCTTAGCTTTGACAGAGCTGGTCACCTTTTTTGTAGCAAATTGCCCTCTTAAGGGATCAGTCTGCGATGTCAGAAGCTTGTTTTAGAAACTGATTGTACAAATCCCTGACTTTGGTGGTTAATGTCTAGGGCTGTGTGGGAACGGAAGATTGTAAAAGGAGATATAATTAGAGGCCATAGAATGAAAAGACGACAAGAAAAAGGTAGGATGAGAATCAGGAAAGAACTTCTTAATGGTGAGATTTATTATCCTGTGGCATAGTCTACTAAAGGAAAGGATTGAAGTCTGATCACTTAGGACATTTAAAACTAGACTGAACAAACCACCAGAAGAAGCTGTGCTGCAGTGAACAACCTTGAATCAGCAGGAAGATGGATTAAGTGACCTGCTAGGTCTTTTCCATATCTAACTTTTATGACTATGCTGGCTTGAAAAATAGAGTGGTGCAAACTTAATCTCTTTTAATGCTTGGGTAATTTCATTTTTTGTAGTTTTCCCTCAGCAAAGCAACAAATACCAAAAGCAATCATGAGATGAGTAATAAATAAAGAGAAGATGCAAGAGGCTTTTTCTACCATTACTTCTTAGTTACCTTTTACGATTTGGGACCTGACTCTACCCCAGACCAAGATCACCAAAGCACCTCCTCCCAAACAGCTCCTAATTCTGCTGGGGAGGTACCTGCTTTCGATGCATAGCATCTAGTAAGGAATTTTACTGTCACCTGAAATCTTTAAGTGGCAATCACAAATATCTCCTGTCTCTCCTGACACAAAAAAATTAGTGTCATGGAAACCTCCAAGGGTACATTTATATGCTTCTAGGCACTAGGGCAGAGCGTATATCTGTGTACCTGGTCGCCAGGTAGCCAAGTTCAAAATGGTGACCAGAGAAGTCAAGGGGACACTGTGGGACACCTCCTGGAGGCCACTAAAGTCGAAGTAATGCAGTGTCTGCATTGACACTGCATCAACCTAACTACGTCAACCTAAGCACTATGCCTCTCACACAGGTGGAGTTATGATGTTAGTGTAGCAGGAGAGTTCCACTGGCAGGAGCAACATTTTAGTGTAGATGCACAGAGTTAGGTCAATGCAAGATAGCTTACATCAACCTAACTCCATAGTGTAGACCAGGCCTCAGAAGCACAATGCAGCAGTTAAAACGTAATTTTCAAATAAAGGTGAATCAGGTAGTAGGAAGGTAAAACAAGGCAGTGATCATATAGACATTATCTGGAAGGAAAATACCATCAAATGGGAGAAGGGAATGGAGGAAAGGATAACACTAAGAACAGAGCAGATGGGTGGGACATCTTGAGGACAATGCTAATAAGTCAGCAGATGGATGGAAACAAGAGAAATCAATATTTTTTAAAGAGTGGTCTTAAGTCTGTTTGCCCCCAGACAAAATGTGATAAAACGGAGACTCAACCTACTTAAGACGGGGATTGTGTTCTCCTTTGTTTGTACAGCCCCAAGCACACTTTGCAGAGCTCCATAAATAAATGTTTGTTGTACAACTAAGTATAGCAGCACACAAGTTATAACATGTCCAATCGCCAAAAATAGATGTGGGTGGCACCCTCTTCACAGTTTTAAAATACAAAGTCATTTCTGAAGACTATTTCCATTCATACTGTATATATTTCCCAGAAAAGGTTTATTAACTATTGTTATTAGGATTATCATAGTATCTAAAGGGCCCCCAATCATATCCAGGATCCCATTTGCTAGGCATTGTACAAAAAAAAAAAAAAGGACAGTCCTCATCCCAAAAAATTCACAATCTAAGCATGAGACAAGAGATATCTGATGGATACAGACAGCGAAAGAAAAGAGGACCAGGAAACAATGATACAACTGTCTATCATGCTGACCAGTGTTGTAACAGTACACTAGTGACAGAACTTAAAATTTTTGTAGGCATCATGGAAAAGGAAAGTTCTAAGAAGGGTTTTGAAAGAGGATGAGTCAATTCTGTGGATAGTTGAGGTGCTCCTCCCAAGCGTGAGGGGCAGCATGGGAGAAAGAATGAAGCTTCTGGTTTGAAAATTTAACAAGCAGGTGACAGAGGCTGACATCATGGGCCAATCACAGGCAGGAGTCAACATCTCTGTAGTGAATGAGAGAAGAGAAATAGGCTCGGGATTGGCCTTGAACGTGAAGACAAGTAGCTTATGTTGGATACTGTATAGAAGTGGGGGTGGAGGGATGCACAGAGGGGTGACCTGTTCAAAGCAACAGACAGACAGAATGATCTTTACAGCAGCATTGTGAATGGATACAAGGACAAGACTGCATTTTTTTAGGATAGAGAGAAGTATGCTGCAAAATCAAGACATGAGATGAGTTTTAGCTGTTGCATAGATAGGAAAGGCATAGCTTAGAAATGTTCCACAGAAAGAATCTGCAAGATTTGCATATAGCCTGGATATGAGACCCCAGGGAGAAGTCCAAGTCAAAGATGATGCCAATGTTATGGACCTGAGCGCAGAAAGGATGGTGATGTTGTCCACAGTGATCGAGAAAGAAGGTAGTGGGGGCATCTTAGGGGAAAGATTAAGAGATTTATTTTAGCCATGTAGAATTTTAGTTGATGGCAAGATAGCCATAGACAGATGGGCTGAGATTTTCATTTGGGCAGAAGGAGACGGGTCTGGAGCAGGGAGGCAGATCTGTGAGTTGTCAGGATAGAGATGGTAGTTGAATTTGTGTTTGCAGATGAGATTACCCAGAGATAAGGTGTAGAGGGAGAAAAGAAAGGAACCAAGGACAGAGCCCTGTTGAACTCTCACAGAAAGCTGGAGGGGGAATGAGGAAGATCCTCCAAAGGACAGGTTGAAGGAGTGACTAGAGAGGTAGGAGGATAACCAGGAAAGGACAATCACAGAAGCCAAGGACGGACAAGATTTCAAGATGAGCATGGTGGACAGTGTTGAAGGTAAAGGAGAATGAGGAAGAGCTCTAGATGGTAATTGTAAACAGCTCATTCAATGAGTTTAGAGATGAAGGGGGGAAGGGACAGTAGCTGGAGATGCAAGTGGGTCAAGTGTAGGATTTTTAAAGATGGGAGAGACTAAAGCATGTATTGTGTGGGGGGAAAAAAACCACAAGACAGTGGGAAGTTAAGAAGAAGAGTAAGGAAAGGGATGAAGGTAGGTGAGAGGGAGATCAGGAGTTAGGGTGGGATCACTGAGTAGTTTATTCATGCAAACATTTTTAGAATATGTTTGCTACAGCATAGTGTCAAAATATCAATTTAAACACTAGTGGCTTTGTGCATGGATTAAACAGACTATTTTTTCCCTGAAGAAATTACACAAACTTAAAAAAAGAGGGGCCAGTGAGGAGAACTGAGAAGTCTCTTCTAATCCAAAGTGAAACTGAGAGGAGGAAGGAGTGATGGAAAGAGACCATGGAGGAATGAGAAGTCAAGTACATTTTTTGTTGTTTGTCACACTTTATACTGGTTCCTGACGTTGGATTAGGAAAGGGAGATAAGTACTTTGCTGGAAGGTTTAGAATACTCTGGTGAGATTTAACTGGATACATGATGCAAATGAATGTTCACCTGTTAGCTGTGATGCAAGGTAACACAGACAAGCCCCAGGCTGTAGTTTGATTTGTGAAAACAATGTATCTTTGGGAAGGAAATGGTGTTTTGTTTCCATGGCTGCTGCCCCAGTTATGCAAGGCTATAGCCCTGTTCTCCTTGCAGACCGAAAGTAAAATCCTGGACCCACTCAAGTGAATGGGAGTTTTGTCATGGACTTCAGTGAGGCCAAGATTTCATCCTAAGGCTCTACATACTGTATTCAGGTATCATAGTGTATGTAGTCGGACAGAAAGGTAGATAAATAGATAAGCCAAAACAAAGTTACTGAGTGACCCATTTCATCCTGAGAGGATGTCCCTTTCAACAACAGGCGTCACCTTGCCCACTTGGTAGGTTCCTGACAAACGGATATGACAGAGAGGTATTATTCCATGGCATCCTTTCAGCTGGTAAGGTAGCCAAGACAGAGTTGCAATGCACCATGATCTCCAGCAGCCAGGGGTGATGCTTGAAATCTCAAATTTTGTTTCAGCAAATGTTTCTGAAACTCTTGGCAGCTCTGGTGGCCATGGGGAGTTCCTCTTCCTTTCCGACAGCTGGCTGAAGAGACCACAACAGCTCTCCAGCTTCCCAGTGGTCTCACATGGTACCCAACCGTGAGCCTCCAAGTAGCTATTTTTCCAAGGCATACTACTCCCAGCAGTTACTGTGTCATCGGTGACATTAGTCAGCTTTGGGCTCAATTCTGGCCAATGCAGAATATGAGTAAACACCTAATGTTTCTACAAGTGATATCCTGGAACTCTATTGGAGACAGATAAATGGGTACAGGTCAACTCAGAGTGGTGCACAAGACTCCCAGAGAAGGTTTTCTCTCTTTCAAACAGGCAGTAGGATTTATTTGTACCCTTGAAAGCAGCTTTCCAGTACCCTCAAGATTATAGGGAAGGCTTTTTAAAATTTTTTATTCCCAAACAGAAAATGGCTCCTGTAGGTGGCCTCTGCCAACACCACTCCAAGCAGTGGCAAGGCACACATCTTTAGGAACCCCCTCCCCTCCCCTCCCAATGAGGCAATGCCTAGAGCCAAGGATAGCCTTAATCTCACTCTGTGGAGTCCAGATCATGCTTTAATTTATCACAGATCAAAGAGCACCTTGCTGTTGTGGCCTTCTTTCTGGCCCATGTGCAGGAAATTAACTTCTATTAAAAACTAACACATTATGTTTTTAATTCTGTTTCATTCCAACAGCCAAGTTAGCTTGCAGAGAAATCTCTGGCTAGCTGTTTGGGCTGGAGGGCTTCCAGACATTTCAAAGCCAGCCAGTCTTTACTTTTCAAATGTCAACATTTTTCACACTTTGACAGAAGTATACCATCGAAGAAGAAAAGGAAAGTGCACAGAGGCAGTGACTTGATCACACAAATCCCCCATAGTAATTTTTTTAAAAATCATCATTTTAACAGTAGAAAATCCAGCTTTTCTATCTACAGCGTTCACATTTTACTGTGATAAGCAACTCATAGCTTTTCAGAGAAGGAAGATGAAACATAAGACAATTTTAATATCTGAAATACCATGGGACCATAACCTCCATTTGCATTTGGATGGACTCAGTGATAGAGTTGTGTTACCAGATTTGCCCGTCGCCTTGAGGTATACGCATTTATTAGGGTTACCTTCCTGGAAGGGGATGTGATTCTATTAATGTACTGCTTGTGTTACTTGTGTGTTCATATGGCTACAAATCCCCTCCCAATGGAGCTATCCTGCAGGACCTAAGGTTTTCAGGGCTGGGTTCCTCCAGCCCCAGATTCAGATAAACCCCCCACAGATACACACACACAAACAAACACACACACTCCAGATTAACCAAGTCCGCTCAGACGGACTTGGTTAATCAGCTCTCTCAGCTGATCCCTTATATGTCCCTGAACTCAGCAGGCTGGGTGACACAGTACTTTCAGCGGCCACCCTTACATGCCTCTTTGCAACGCACCAGAATAGAGCACACTTCTTGAGCAGGCTGTGTCTAAACAGCACTTTTCAGCTGCCCCCCTTATTTGCCCCTGGACTCTGTAGGCTAGGCAAAGCAACACTTTTCATCTGCCTCCCCCCTCACTCTACAATTGTTCTAGCAGTAACCCCCCTTGATGAGCAAACCCCATAGGATCTTTGGGCACCCCAGGGATCTTTGGCTTACATAAAAGAAGTGTTGCTGCAGAGCAAGATAGGAAGTTGAGAGAGAGATTTGCAACCAGCTTGATTATAACAGTTAGTTTTATATACCTAGCAATAAACTAGGATACTAATAGTAATATCATACAAGGAGAATAAAAACAATGAAATGCTTACAATACTACACAATTACAGTTGGGGTATTGGAGAAAGCTAACCCAGGTTGATTACAAAAGTAGAAAGTTATACCTGGACTCTGTGAGAATGAGTGAGTGAGTGTGTGTGTGTGTGGGAGGGGCGGGGGGCGGGTGTAAGGGGGCCGGGGTGTGTCTCACCACTCCATGCAGTTCAAAAGTTCCCAGGAGACAGGCTGTTCAGCTTCAGGTCTGGAGCACTTGAGACAGGCAGAGCCCCCAACAGCATCAGTCAGGAAGAGGGGAAGTTCCTGTGGAACTGATGCAGAATTTGGATCCAGGCATCAGAACAGAAGTTTGAACTTGGGTAGGGGTTTTTATAGGCACCAGGTTTGTTTATGGGTAAACAATGTCTCAAGGAAGTATCCCAGAGTGGTTTTCTTTATGCTGGACAAAAGGAGCTGATCACTCCTCATTAGGGGCAGTGCTCCTTGAGGGAGCTCACAATGCAACCAGGATTCAGTGTTTTGCATATCAATAACTAGAATGGTCTGATAACTGCAGAGCTGGATGTGTGCAGGTGAGAGTTCATTTACATCATGAGCAGAGATCTCCCATCATGCAGTGCGTCCCTGCTTTGCCAATCCCAGAGTTCAGTGCGGTTCCTGCTTTGGAGGTCGGGTTTCCATATGCTATGCTAATTCTTGTTCCATCTTCTATGTAGATGAAGCTTCTGTAATTGAGATGCCTCCTTTTTACATCTTTGATGTAGATGACGCTAGGGACATTGTCTTAATCTTCTTCCACTACCTTTTCATACGGAGATGTTTTTGGTTTCTGGTTCAAGCAGGCTTTTGTTTCTGGTTCAAGCAGGGGTTGGGGCTGGGGGGAGAGAGGGGGATTCCGGTGAGCCAGAGAGAGTAGGGGTTTTGCGCCCTGGTTCCCCAAGAACACAGAGCTGCTAGGTAACAGTTGGTCTTTTCCATCTCTGCGACCTAGGATGCTATTAGCAGTTATTCATCACAGCTCTAATGAAACAATTCAGGGCAGTGAGTTTCTGAAGTCTGAAAGCCAATGCAAGAAAACATCTGCTGGGGTAACATTTCTCTGTTAGGAGCTCATTTCCTTTATGATGGAAGCCTTCTGTTTTATGAACTCACCCCCTATATTCAATATATTGAATATGTCTACAGAAGCTGCAAGCATGGCCTATTTGACCTTTGAATAGTACACAATTGCAGGAAGTGCTAGGCAGTGTCCACAAAAGTAGAAGCTGGGAGGAGGGGATAATTATTATTATTTGTTAATAATGACAGTCCACTCAGTGCTGTTCAAGACACAAAGTATGTCAACACTGGAGCTGGAGGTGTAATTTCCAGTTTGGGTACACATACCTGCACTGGCGCTGATCAAAACTAGTTTCCTAAAAATAGCAGCATAGCCGCAGCTGCACAGACAAGCCACCTTAAGTACATACATGGGGTCTCAGACAGTACTGTACTTGGAGCAGCTAACCCAGCCCGCTGCTCATGCCACTTCAACTACACTGCTACCTTTAGCGTGCTACCTTGATCAGCACTAGCAGGTATATATCTATTTGAGTTGGAAATCACACCTCCAGCGTGTCCACACACACACACACACACACACACACACACACACACACACACACACACACACACACACACACACACACACACACACACACACACACACACACACACACACACACACACACACACACACACACACACAAGGAACCACGCCTATAGCAGCAGGATTGGACCCACAGCTCCTGCCCAGAGGAGCTATAATCTACATAGGCAAACACCACAAAATGCACTGAGACACCCAGAAAAAGGTTCTGTCCTTTTGTGAGGTATTTTTCCCCTTCATTTATCTGTATTGGATTATTTAATGATGGTAGGGATGGCAGCATTTTTACTGGTATGAGTCAATGTGGGGTGTCTGAGGAAAAATTAAGTTTGAAGAGACATTTGAAAGGAGAGGTAGTGGTTGCCTGGTGTACACAGGTAGGTAGGGCAGTCTAGGGATAAGGAAACCATGGAAAAAGGATTGTAGACGGGAGTAAGAGAAGCAGACAAAAGTTAGAATCAATGCAAGATATATTGGTAAAGTGAAGCTGCCTGGGTGGGAGTTGGAGAGAATAGTGTTAGAGATTGAGAGCAAAGATATAGGGAGTAGATTTGTACAGAACCTTGATGAGAAGGATGAGAAGCTTGAGCTGTATGCAGTGGCTGAGAAGAAGCCAATGGAGAAACTGAAGGAAGAAAGTGACAGGGTCTGAGCAGGTGAGGAAGATTGTTATAGCACCTGAGTTCCAAAAGACAAGATGGGAATCAGGAAGGATGAGAAGAAATGGTTGCAGTAACTGAGGTAGGAGATAAATATATTTAAGCTATAAGAAGCGAGAGGGGAAATGGTTGGCTATTTTGAGATGATGCACTGAAGGAACTAGCAGGATTTATTGACAAACAGATACCATCACTGTATCTAAATCACAGACACACACAGCAGGAGGTGGGGGCAGAACCCTACTACTTCTGGTCCCAAAGCACAGACTCTGCAGTTTGAAATCAAGGAGTGGTACAGAAAACAAGTTTCTTAATATCGTCTATGAACCAGCCATTAGCTGGTAACATACACCGCACTCTCAGTTGCATAAATGAAGCCAGTATGTTGTTTCAACACCACCAGATGAAAAATCACATGATTAAAATGCTAAAAAGTGTTCTGCTTTGGCATCTTTCAAAATGTTTCCACCTTGGACAGGAAGTAAATAAAACCTGCTTTAGTGATTTTAAATTAAATGTTTGTTCCTCAACATTTATGTACTTCTAAATATTGTCAGTGTAGGTGTGGATGGCATCCTGACATTGACCTAAACACCACAGGGATTTTACATGCTTCCATAGATCAAACCAAAAATGTTTTTTTGCCACAGTGCACCTCCCATTTAATCTGTGCAAATATTTAAAATGTGAGTCAATTAAATACAGATTACAATCAGGCCTCGTTAATCCATGCTTAATTTATTCATATCTCTAGTTTCAAAAGATTTAACTGTTAACCCACTTCCTAATAAGAATGTATCACTTAATAACAGATAGACTTGGCTGAACTGTTCATCATGAATCTTAAAATTTTCTCAAAATGAGCCTGGAAGTGGAGCTCACTATGATTCTGAGACAGGAAGCAGTAAAGAAATCCATGACATTTCTGTCCAGCTGGCTTCTCTCTCTCTCTCCTCCGTTGACCCTCCCTCCCCCAAGAAACCTTGGAACACCTCTTGGAACACACTGTAGTTTTCAGCAGAAAGGTCCTGCTGGCTTCCTCCCCACACTTGCAGCCTCCCGGGTGGCTTCCTTCCCGCATTCTTCAGGCACATTGAAACATCTATTTTTCAGGGCTGCCTGAGCAGTGGGAGCGGGAAACTCTGTTCCCCCTACTATACTCAGCTTTACTCTAAACCCAGGAGCAGGAAGTTCCCCATAAGGAAATGCTAAGGGATTCCCTAGCGATGCTGTAGGAATTATAGGTGTCTCTCCTTTCCTCACACCGTTGATAGGGGATCCTAAGTACTGCACTAGACTTTGGAGCAGGGGTGTCAAACTCATTTCATATGGTGGACCTGACCTGAAACCCTGCCATTCAGTGTATGCCACATTCAACAAAAGTTATTAAAATATAGATAAAGATAAACCACATTAGTAATTATTTACATTTGTCCTTTGATTTATCTGATGTTTTCTTTTTTCTTTGACTGCCAGGGTGGGGTATCTATTCTCCAGCTGGTGGGTAAGCACTCTTCAGTGCCATTTTCCCTTGCCCAGAAACATACCAGCTCCCACCAGATTTATGCCACTCTAGAGCCTCTTAAATGCAACCAAAATGGCTCTACACCTATTTGCTGAATTGCTATGCTGGAGTCTGGACTATAGGGATGTGATTCAGAGTGCAGCAGCTTGTTGCACTCAAACTCCCCCATACAGACCCTGCTGGCACACACCAAATGTTCCTTAGTGTGCAGTGATGTAGTCTTGTTTCAAACAGGACATCACTACAGCGTAGCAGGGGCTACAGGAGTAGTTAGGGCACAACACACTGGCATGCTCTACAAAGCACAACCCTTTAGTGCGGAGGCTAGGGTCACGCAGGCAAACCTGAAGATTCACAGAGAGCCCGCAGGCCAGATGAAACTGTTCTGTGATCTTGATCTAGCCTGCAGGCCATATATTTGAGACCCCTGCCTTAGAGAGTGCGGTCTTCCACTAGACTTGATACAGAGCCTGCTGCAGCAGGAGACAGTGAGTTTCTCTCTCCTGCAGCCATATGCACATGTGACCCTGAGGTCACTTCTTGACCTGATAGAACATGAGGATTTCTGAGAGGTTGACAATGGCCCTGAATGGTTGCCTATGCAAAGAGAGAAGATGGAGGAGCAGTTTGCTGGTACCCCAGTAAAAGCCCTCAGGTAGGTTACAGGGATATCTAGAGTAGAGACGGGACATTTGCTTAGAGATTTGAACTGTTGAACTTGAACCTAAATGTAAACCTGAACAGTTTGCAGCCTGCTAACTTTACTGCAAAGCTTGAATTGTACATCTCTTAATTGAAAACAGGATTCACACAGTTCTGATCATTAGAATTGGTTGAAAGTAATCTAAATAAAAATTTTAAAAAAGATGGCCCTTTCTCAAAAACATCTGAAAAATAAACCTGTCAACATTACTGAAACTATGCAGTTTTCTGTGTTTTTCACTTAAATAAGACAATACATTACAATGGAAGTTTTGTTGATAAATTTAGAAAAGTAACCTGAACTCTGACCTGTCAATGGGGCATAGCGATATGTTTAGAGCTGAAGGCCAGGGCCCAAGCATAATTTTTTCAGGCCCAGTACAAGCTTGTAACACAGGCCCACTCCCCCACATATACCACAATCTCATGAGCTTTGAAAAAAAGTTTTCCTCATGGTAATGGGGGTTGCAGCCTGGGCCGAGCCCCTCAGGGCCTCTGGGCCCCGATAAAGTCTACCCTTCCTCCCCCATGTGGGGACCCTGCTGAAGGCAAATACATCTCTGTTCAGAAGTACCTAAACTTTTCCAAACTGGTTTAGCCTTTCTCTAAGGAAAAAGATTTATATTCTTTTATATAGTTAATGACTCCACTTTTTAAAGTTTCCACTAAATCAGGCAACTGAAATTCTATAGTAATTAAGTGGGAGTCACTACTATAATTTGACTATACCAATATAATTCTAAAGATGTGCGCTACTTCAGTTCTATTAATTACCTGTTCCTTGGACACGTTCATGATAAATGCTACTGCTCAGCATTTTAATTTTGAAAAATGTGCACTTTCCCAGTGTACTTGCTTTTGAACAATGCAAGTCTCTTTATAATGATATGGGCCAGAAATGAAGAGTGCCATAAAAAGGCCTTACATTAAATAAGGAGAAAATCTCAAAAAGAAGATGTAGAGTAAAAGCCAGATTCCTTGATGGGCAGGGTGGACTCTGAGGGAATTGTAAATAATACCTTTTCAATTTGTCCACTTAGGACTAAAAAGGTCTAATAAAGAACATCGGATACAGGTAAAGAGTAAAAAAAAACTACTTTTATTTCTTTAACAGGTTTGCAAAGCTGGGCACAACTCCAGAACAAAAATCTATTCTGAAAGGAGTGCACCCCTCCTTTATTATTCAACAATATATATTTCCTATCCCGGCCGAAAGAATCCCTCCCTTCGTTCCCCATTGGCTGGGTACTAAAAGGTTTACACCTTTCACGACCGCCTACTACATACATTGTCTTTTTCATACAAACGTCATTCCATGTTCATGCTAATGAACCAATTTTCTATGCAGGGCGTGCGATAATATTCTAACACCTCATTACACATGCATCTTTTAAGGTGCCTTTTTGACCTTTTTCTAACGGGATTGTTTGTTGGCACATAGCCTTAGCAAAAGCGGGTAGACCTTGGTTTCTTTGTCTTGTGGTTTGCCCTTTATCTGTATCCAGGCGCTTGATGTCTGTTCGGCCTTCAACTTCTTCTTTATCTATTAGCCCCCCCCTTCTTTTCTTTCTCACGCATTTCTTAGGCTTGAAGCTGATTAAGTAACTTTCTAAGTTAATATATGCATATAACAAAAATATTACTTTTCTATACCTACAACTATTTTATTTCTTTTAGTCTTTTAACTCTTTCAGAATCAAATATGGTTCTGTAAACCAGTGCCATCCCAGGACACTCCCTAATGGCCTGGGGTAATTCTCATTCATCCTGCTTCAGTTTCCCTCTCTATCCCCAGAAGGAATTTACTCACAACAAGAAGTTTTCAATGTAATATTTCCCTCACCTGGAGTATAGTTTATTAAATAGCCTTCCAGCTCCCCAAAACCTCTTTTGCTATCTTCACCCCCTTAAGTTCAAGGTTTTCACAGACTCCCTTTTGGGATTGAGTCTTTCTTAAAATCCTCACCTCCCCAACCTGCACACTCTTCACCCTTTAAATTCAGAGGGTTTTCATGGCCTCTCAGGACTATATCCTTTTAAGTCCTGGCCTGCAAACTCTCCCCTCAAGTTAGTGGTTGCATAGTCCTACCTTTCTGGAGCTGTGTGCTGGTCAACAGTCTCTCCCCCAGCATTTCCTTACAGCAGCTTTCCATTGATTGGTTTAGACTTTCCTTTTGACCCACCTGCCCAGTTTTATAATCAGTCTCTTAATCCTTCCCAGGTGTGTCTAATAATGCCAGACACCTGTCTGTGCTTGGTGGGAAGAGAAGAGAGTCTTAGCTCACCCACTTTACCAGGCCCTTAAAGCAACAGCAATCTGGGTATTGTCCTACACCTTCCTTCTCACAGACACTGAGGGTGGGATTCAGAAAAGTACTCTATGTAGGTGCCTAAACCCTAGACTTGGATGCCTGGGGTTTAGGCTCCACTGCAATCCACAAAACTTCAGTCTAATGTTGTAGTCACCTAAACTCACTCAGTGCCTGAATTTTCAGGGTAATGTTACCTAAGCACCTTTGTTTCTGCCTCTCAGCACACCCATGTGTCCAGGTGTCCTGATACCTAACTCCCGCCTAAGCCCAGAGGGATCCGCAAACCAAGGGAAGACAGGCATTTGCCTGCCTATCTTGCATGCAGTAGGTGTGCTAGAGGCAGCCTGGATTTAGGCACCTATCTCAGTGAGAGGGCAGGGCTTAGGCTACACCCCTCTCCATGGCATTTCCCATTGTCTGGCTTGGGCAGTTTCCCACCTGCCTCTCTCTCCCCATTCATTGTATAGGAAGTCTAGGCGCCTAACCTTTGTGGATCACATTATTGTTTCACTGATTTCCTAGGAGCCTACAAATTAGGTGGTTCAGTGCTGAGCATCACAATGCCTATGTCCCTTTGCAGATCTGGATCTGACTGTCCCCTGAAGAACTGTCTCTCTCCCAATGGCTGCTTTGGTTATCCCAGACACCTGGAACGGGATAACTAGCTTATCACACTCCCTTAAAAGGCCTTTATCCCACTATGAGCTCCCTAACTCTCTGTCTGAAACTCAGCCCTTGTTCAAGCTAAAGCTGCCTATAGTCTGATGAAGTTTGCACCAACTGGCAACTGTCCCTAAGAGACCAGCTATCAAGCAGAGATAGCTGAATGCATTGCACTCTGGCCACTCCTCTTCCCCACTCCTGGCATGCCCTTCCCTGTGCTGGGACTGCAGAGCGGGAGGCTTAGAAACCAGGTAGGCTGGGTGTGTGCCATCTGAGGATCTAGTGTCCCTAGCAAGGGATTTACAGGCAGTCTGTTCCCTCAACAGTACACACTTCACTGAAGGAGAGCAGTGCTTCCCGTAGAATAAGACCCAATGAATCTAAGGAGCCTGTCTGTGGATACTAATCATCCAAAGGAGTGTTCTGATTGGTGCATAGGGCCTTTCAAATGATCTGAGTCATGTGCTGATTTGCAGACATACAAAACCGGGACTTCATTATCAAGAAAAGGAGATTCCTTATTCCTGGCCAAAATTTTCTGACTAATTGCCCCCCGTGCCCTGAAATATGGGGGTTTGGAAAAAATGAGGTTCTTTTGTGGAAATATATAACTTCTGATTACATTTTTCTGTGGAAAATTTCAAAAATGGTTTGGTTTCATGTCAATATTTCCCACGACATCTTAAAAAAATTTAAACAAAACCAAAAATGTTTTAAAACAAGCTCTACTATTCCCATTTTGTTAAAAAAAATTAAAGGAGATCGAAGAAAATATGTATTTTTACCACCTTTCCTCTCTTTCCCTTTTGCCCAGGATTTACAGACTTCAACTACAATGGCAGCCAGCCTCCATTGTATAGACTTCCCACTCCAAGCCTGCTTCAGCATTTAGCCCTCTTTCTCCATCCCCTTGCCCTTCTCTTCTCCCTCAATTTCCAAATTCCTCAGAATCTCATTTTCTGAGCCTTACAACAGCTTTGAATTCATGTCACTTTACTAAATTAAACCTCAAATGCTGCCCAGCCCCTTCTCCAACATACTGATTAGCCCAGAACAGAAGTACTACGGCCGTTTGAAGACAAGGTGGGTGAGGTAATATCTTTTATTGAGCTAACATCTGTTAGTGAGGGAAGCAAGGTTTTGAGCTTACACAGAGCTCTTCTAAAGGTCTGGTAAGAGCTCTGTGTCAGCTCAAAAGCTTGTTTCTTTCACCAACACAAGTTGGTCTAATAAAATATTTTACCTCACCCACCTTGTTTCTCTAATATCTAGGGACCGGCACTGCTACCATTATACTGCATTCAACCCTTTGAAGTCCTGTTGCTAGTATCAAGAGCTGAGGTAAAGAGCTGCACAGAGGCAGCCATTGGCAGTGCACAGCAACAGAACTTCTGTTGGTTCTACAAAACCCAGAAAGTTTGAGGGCATCTGCTAGTCCCTTATTTACATTTATATAAGTTTATACAGCACTCCCAACCTAACTGCTGTACTGGAGACTGAACCGAAGGACCTGAACTGGAAACTGGTTTTAGACTCTCGGATCAATGTCTAAGGAATTTAGAAGAGAAGGAGAGTGGAAATGGTTAACAGGAGGTGCAGGGATGAGATAAAGGGATAACAAAAGAATCCTTCAATAGGAGGCAGATCTACGCACTGGAGAGAAAAGACAGGCAGCCTTAAACTGTCCCCCTCCTCTGGTCCTTCATGAACCCCGCTTTTCTGTTAGCAGCAGATTTTTGTCCAGAGCCTACATTCAACTTTAGTTTCATATTGGAAAAAAAACTAAATGAGGAGTGCATTTCCAAAAGGAGCTAAGTCAAATTTGGTTGATGGACCACAAATGACAGCTGAAATGTAGCTGGGCTCCTGGGAACAGGAATGTAAATCCAGGTAACCTAAAGAGAGTGTGTTTGAAAAAATTAATGTAGCAGTAAAGACAAGATCTGTATAATTTTCCTCTCCTATTTTTGGTATCCTGCTATGAGGATCTTTTTTTCCCTAGTGGAAGAATATTTGCATAACCCCTCTACATTTTTGCAAGCTATTGGGTTGCGTTTTTTTTTCAAAATAAATTGTAAATGGATGAGCCCTGCTGAAAGAGCAGTAGGTTTCTGTACAGGATATACTTTAGCCAATGCACTTCCCAGGTGGCTGAGGACGCTTGGCTAAATTCAAAGCATGCACCAATAGCCTTCTAATGTACTTCCTGTTGTGGGCTATTACTATATACTAAAAGCATATTTCTGGCAAAAGTAATTTCTCTGACTTTTTATATTAATAATGTATACACAAATGCATCTTTAGGGCTGTAAAATCAATCAGCTCCTCTCTGTATAGTTGAATTAGGCTAGAGATTTGATCACTTTATTCACCTTTCCTAGAGAAAATCCCCTGAGACACTCCTCAGACAGACATTTTCCTATTATATTTCTTTTTGGATCAGGTACATAACATTCACCTCAACAAAAACTTCATGATTTAATAAACAGAAGTCACCCACAATAAAGAAAGGGTCAGGCTTAAAAAATGTGCATCCCACACACAGACCATTCCAATTACCATGTCAATACATAATTATAATGACAATATAAAGGCTTATGGCAATAACACAGTAATAAATTACCCATTCATTAAACTTTAACCTTCTGAGTGAGGAAAGTAGCCAGTGGAAGCATGTGACTACAAGAACCAGACTGAGGAAAAGACCGGGTAGTGAAGGAGAAATAAAGCTCAGGGATAGGATTGCTGAGTTGGAAAATGAGGAAGGGGCATAGTAGGCAGTAACAGAAAGTGGGAGGGCAAGAAAGAAGAGTGGCTAGTCCTACACGAAGAGGGGAAGAGTCAATGTAGAGAGCCAGAGTTCAGAGCCCCAAGAAGATACAGGATGACTCTCAGAAAATTGCAAGAACTAAAGATAAGAGGATTTGCAGACATAAAGGACAGGAAGAAGGCTGGAAAATCACACCAACACCAGGAACAGGCAAGTCCATGTGTCTGGTGACTCAATACTAAGAAGAACAGACAGGCCTGTCACCAGAACTGATCCAGAGAACAGAATGGTGCCAGGAGCTAAGATACAGGATGTGGACCTGAGGCCGATGAGATCCTAATGGGAGCAGGAAAGAATCCACTGATTGTTCTTCATGTGGGAACAAATGATACTACTAGAATCTCATTGCAACATGTCCAGGGAGGCTATGCCAGGCTGGGGAAGACACTTAATGAAATGGAGACTCAGCTGATCTTCAGTGGGATTCTACCTGTCCCTAGAGAAGGGGAATGAAGGTGAGCAAGATTATGATGATCAACAGATGGCTCAGACAGTGGTGCTATATGGAGGGCTTTGGGATGTTTGACCACTGGCAGGCAGTCACAGATAGAGGACTGTTTTCATGGGATGGACTCCACCTGAGTAGGGAGGGAAATGGACTTCTGGGATGGAGGTTGGCACAACTGATTAAAAGAGCTTTAAATTAGGTACTCACGGGAGACAGTTGGGAGATGCTCATGTAATCTTCACACCTGATTCTAACATTGAGCGGGAGGAAAATCCAGAAAGAGAGGATATAGCAATGGAGACAGGAACAGCAGAGAGTAGGAGAATGGACATCAAGAGGAAAAATAACATTGATACTAATGAAGATAACAGTCACATTGGCGATACTGGCAGCAGAATGACTGTATTTAATCCGATGATGAATCAGGGTGAAGCCAAGTAAAAACAACTAAGATGTCTGTACACCAGTGCAAGGAGCCTGGGTAACAAAATGGAGGAACTAGAACTGGGGCAGGAAGTGAAACCAGATGTGAGCAGGATTTGATTGAGCTCTCCCCTGTCATCTAGTGATGAGCTGGGGAAGATGACTTCAAGAGCTGACCTGGTTTGCATGGGGACTCCCACCCTGCCTAGGTGCTCGGCATCATGGGGCTGCTTTACCCAAATGATCACTTTTGGCTAGGGTTGGATCACAGGTAACATTGTTGTTGGGTGTAGGGGTACTAAAGGGTTGTTATCCTTGTTGTATGAATCAAGGGCAGCAGAACTGTGCTTGGCATAGCCTGACTGACAGACTCACCCTCTACTGAACTGCACTCAGTAGGCAGGGGACATGGGTGTCAGAGCTCAATGGAGTTGAGAGATGGTTGGCCCTGCCTAAGGGTCCCAGACACCATTTGACCCTTCCTCTCCCCGCTGTGTAATAACAGAGATGATTAAGACTTAATTGAGAGTCTTGTTGTAGACCAACAGAGATGAAATCACTGATAACCAGGTCGAAACATTAGGTCTGCTTTGGGACGGTGTCTCTGATGTAAGAGACTACCCAGTTGGCACTAGCAATGAGTCTCACCCACTAACAGCTGAAATCACTGAGAGCTTTGTTAAGTGGTGGGACCTCAAGACATCCTGGAGCGGCAAGCAGCCAGCTGGGCAGCCAGCGGGAGCGGAGCAGCAGATGCCAAAGTGAGCACTTGGACAGTGGAACGAGCAAGGTGCCTTCTACCCCTCACTCCTCCCACAGGGGGGGAGGTGAACTCTGCAGAGGGACCTCTGAATTCTGGGTTTTCACTGACTAAGGACAATAACTGTGAGTGGAGTGCAATGAAGGGAGAGCATGTTAAAGGAACTTTTGATTGCTGGACTTAAGAACCTGAGGCAAAAGGACACTGTCCAACGAATTCTGGGGTGGATGTTGTGACCCGTCTGTGCCTAGGGTAGCCATCTGAAGATGCCAAGGTCAGGGCAGGCTGCAAAAGGAGAGCAGATTCTCCCAGCATTGGTGGGTGACACTGAAGTCAGACTTCCCAACCAGCCACAAACAGTGCTTCTGATTCCCCACACTGATTATCAAGAAGCTGGTATACAAACACACACAGCCCCCTTTACTGCATTTCAGTCTCTGGCTCCCAATCAGCCACTACGTCCAGTAAAGAGATCAGGTGTTTAAAACTCTATGCTTTTTACCAAAACGGTTCTCCTGACCCCAAAGGGTCAGCCACAGTACCAAATCATTATAAGTTTGGATCTTACCCAACATACCACACTGCCAGCCAATCCTTTAGTAACTAAAACGAAAGGTTAATTATAAAAGGAAAGAAACAAACTATAAGAAAAGTGTTAAATGATTAAAGCAATCAGACGCATACAATTGATTTGAAAAGTCCATATATATCAGGTTTCCAGTAGAAATGTGTAGTTTGCAGGCTTGTATAGTCCATCTGGTATACATCCAGTACCTGGATGGGTCTCAGTCCTTTGTTTCACAGCTTAAGTTCAGTTCAGTTGTAGATGAGTTGATCCAGAGGTAGGTGAAGATTGACTGAAGACAAAATGGATGTGGTGCAGCTGCCTTTTATGTCTTTTTGCCTTTGCCATGCTGCTTGTGGAAATTTACAGGAATAAAATGGAGTCCAGGGTCACATGAGTAAGTCCTGGTGACTCATCAGGTGTATCCCTGGCTTCTCCCCCTGTGCCCCTTGTACCTGTGAATTTCCTTAATGGGCCATTAAGCAGGCTAGTTTAATGAGACCAAATCAGGGGGGCAGGATAATCGTCTTCCAAGAATATTAAAGACTGGCACGTGAAATTGCAAGCCCAATAGCAAGGATTTTTAATGAATCCATATCCCTGGGGTCATACCCGATGACTGGAAAATTGCTAATATAACACCTATTTTTAAGAAAGGAAAAAAAAGTGATCCAGGAAATTACAGGCCTGTTAGTTTGACCTCAATTGTATGCAAGGTCTTGGAACAAATTTTGAAAGAAAGTAAAGGACCTATAGGTAAATGATAACTGAGATAAAATACAACACAGTTTTACAAAAAGTAGATCATGCCAGACCAACCTGATCTCTTTCTTTGAGAAGATAACTGATTTTTAGACAAAGGAAATGCAGTAGATCTAATATACCTGGATTTCAGTAAGGCATTTGACACAGTTACCCATGGGAAATCATTAGTTAAAGTGGAGAGGAGGAGAATTGAAAGTTGGGTTGGTTAACTTGTTGGAAAGTTGGTTAAAGCAGAGACTACAACAGGTCAAACTGAAAGATGAACTGTCAGTCTGGAGGAAGGTTACTAATGGAGTTCCTCAGGGTTCAGTCTTGGGACCAATCTTATTTAAAATATTCATTAAAATCCTTGGAACAGACAGTGGGAGTGCGCTTGTAGAATTTGCAGATGATACTAAGATGATCCAAGGAATGGAAAACCTACCTTATAAGAGGAGACTCAAAGAGCTTGATTTGTTTAGCCTAAACGACGGAAGGCTGAGGGGAGATATGATTATTCTCTATAAATACATCAGAGGGATAAAAATCAGAGAGGGAGAGAAGTTATTTAAATTAAGAGCCAAATTTGACACAAGAACAAATGGATATAAACTGGCCATCAACAAGTTTAGGCTTGAAATTAGATGAAGTTTTCTAATCATCAGAGGATTGAAGTTCTGGAACAGCATTCCAAGGGAAGCAGTGGTGGCAAAAGTCCTAACTGGCTTTAAGACTGAGCTTGATAAATTTATGGCAGGGATGGTATGATGAGAGTGCCTACAATAGCGGGTGGCCCATCTGTGACTGCTGGTAACAAATATCCCCAATGGCCGGAAATGGGACACTATTTGGGGAGGGCTCTGAGTTACTACAGAGAATTCTTTCCCAGGTGGGTCTTGCCCATATGGTCACAGTCCAACTGATCACCATATTTGGGGTCGGGAAAGAATTTTCTCCTGGGTTAGATTAGCAGTTATTCTAGGGGGATTTTTGCCTTCCTCTGCAGCATGGGGCATGGGTCCCTTGCAGGCTTAAACTAGAGTAAGTGGTGGATTCTCTGTAACTTGAAGTCATGATTTAAGGACTTCAGTAACTCAGCCAGAAGTTATGGGTTTATTACAGGAGGGAGTGAGTGAGTGAGGTTCTGTGGCCTGCAATGTACAGGGGGTCAAACTAGATTATCACAATTGTCCCTGCTGGCCATAAAGTCTATAAGCATCTCACAGGACACATTCAGAACCCTAGAATATCTGGCCCCAGCTAAGCTGAGGAAAACAGATGTAACTCATTGTAGAATGGAGAAGCATGCAAACTAGTCAGACAGCAAGGTTAACAGGAGATGAATGAGTATATACAAAGGCTGAGGGGCAGTAAGGGCAACTGGAGGTTAGTTGTGCATCATTTCTCATGACAATGTCAGTGAACTGATGGATGAATAGTTGGATAGCCAAATAAGATTATATAAAAAACACTGGCTTTTTAGGACCCAATTCCTCTGATTTCAGTTGGAGTTGAGTATGCTCATAGCCTTACAGGACTGGATTTATTGTGACTGCAGTTGTTAATTGTCTTCCAAGACCTGCAGGGAAACTATAGGCCAAATCTTTTTTGGCACTACTGCAGTTTTGTAGCTGATAAATACATACATAAAACCTGAAGAAAGGCACTAACTAGAAAAGCTTCTTCTTACTTTTATAGAAAGTAGCAATTTTCTTTAAAAGGGAGCCAAAGACCTAGAAAATGAACACCTACAGTATATTAATCTCTCACGACTCTCCACTAGGTACAGTCATTTAAACACAGGTTTGATCTTCTTCAGCATCAGGACTGTGGGTGGGAAAGATACCGCTAGGTACTAATAGAAAACAACACTCGTATCCTTGCAGTTTATAATTATCCGTATTAGATTCATTCAACATGTTAGTCATTACCTTTTGGTCTTTTAATCAAAGCCATCACAGGGCTGGAGTGGCTGCAGGCTCCAGCATCTTCATCTTGCAAAGATGCCTCTCAGGATGTCCACACATGCTCTCCTGGCTTGCACAAAGTGTGCCCCCTGAACAGTTTCTCTGATAATAATAATGGATAGGCACTTTTTGATGTGTGTTTCATCTCAACCAGTTTGCCCATTGGTAGGGTTGGCCTTAAGCATATGCTAAGTGTGAAGCCATATATGGCCTTGCACTTTTTGAGGGTTCTGCTCAATCAGTAAATTCATGCAAACCTTTGACATGGGCCCTTCTTGCTGTGATCTGCCCATATGTTGAAAGGTCAGCTTCAGGACCCATATCTCCATGGACCATCAATGGCAAGTACCCCAATTCAAATCTTCCAGCAGCTCTGACAGCTTTCTCTCCCTCTCCTCTGCCTGATTGCCACCCCTTTCACCCAAAATATGTTGGGATAGTGCCTGGGGACCCACACATCTTACTTCACACAGAGTCCTGAGTAAATATAGAGCAGGCACTAGTCATCACTCACTTTCCAATGAAGAAAACACGCAGGGCAGGAGAAGTAAAGGAAAGATCAAATGGGGAGGAAGGAAGACAGATTTTGTGAACCTAGAACAAAAAATAGATTGCTCATTGTCTTACCTTGAGATTTCCCAAAGAACAGCCTGATTCCTGGTGTTTCAACACTTCTAGTTCCGGCCAGGTAGTGCAAGTGTATGCGAAAATAAAATATAATTTAAAAAAATAACAGGCAATTAGAAAAACAAGAGACAATAATAGGCACTTGACCTTTCTCAAACCTGGAAGAAGGTTTTTATTTTTATTTTCATCAAAACTGGTTTGCCTGTCCTTACCGGTAACAACACATACTTTGTTCTTTGCTCATTTAGAGTGAAGGATGAAAACTTGCATAGCCCACCGAGCTAAAGCATAATAAGCACAGAACTAAGCAATGAATTTATCCAACAGTTCCCCTCTCAACCTCAGCTATCTTCCTCCCTGCTATCCACAGTTGAAATATCCCTATCCTCCTCGTGCACAACCACTGCACAGCCTTCGCATCAAGCATGTTTATTAGTTATGTTTCAATGGTTAATAGAGTGTTAGTCATGGGCAGCACGTATAAGAGACTTGGGGAGGCTAAGTCTCCCCAAAATAAATGAGGCTGGCCATGCAGGGGGCAAATGCCAGATGTGGGTCACCTGCCTCTGGAGGCATGCCGCCTGCCACGTCTGTACCCTGGAAGCAGGAGCGCTGGAAGCTCCCTAGGACTCTTTCTCCTGTGGCGGCAGACACTACAACTTCTGCCTCTCACTGACTGGCCCAGTTGTGGGAATCCTCCTCCTGTTATGCTGATTGCAGAGCAATTCAGCTTTGTCACAAGGGTGTCAGAACAAGGGGGGGAAGGTGCGGAGAGGAGTGAGCAGCAAGGGGGGCATTGGGGAAGAAGCAGCGTGGGGGCAGGAATTGGTGGAGCAGGGGTGGGAAGAGGCAGAGTGGGGGCGTGGCCTGGGGACATAGGCAGAGCAGGAGTGGGAAGAGGAGGAGCAAGGGCAGGGCCTCAAGAAGAAGAGGAGGAGTGGGGGCAAGGTCTTGAGGCACAGCATGGGTGGGGCCACAAGGGGAGGGGAAGAGCATGTGAGGGCCACAGAGGAAGTGGGGGGCACAGTCTGGGCACTGGTGGCCTCCCACATTTCTAGGGAGCATTGGGCACTCCTGGGCATAGCCTCCCCAAACAAAAGATTCAGGTGCAGCCTATGGGGCTAGTATAGCTTTCATGTTACAGTTCTGTATGGGGCTTTATGCTTGTGTGTTATATGTGAATGGCTGACATATTTTATTCTCTACTGGGAATTAATCTTTCATGTAGAAATGGTGGAATTGAAATCTGTGTATCTCTGGCATTAGTGGTTATTCCCTCTGAGCAAAGGATGGCATAAAGCCAGTGTAGCCATCCCCACACTGTCCTGTCTCACAGCCCTCAACATAAAAAGGATGGTGCAAGAGGGTCCACCAGTGGAATCCCAGAAATGTAGGGCTGGTAGGGACTTCAAGAGGTCATCTCGTCGACTCCCTGCATTGAGGCAGGATCAGGTACATTTCATTGATCTTTGGATACTGGAATGGTCCCTGGAGAATTGTGGCAGTCTCAGATGATTCCAGGAGCTGAATAATTCTGTGATGCATGCAGATCGATGGGAAGTAAAGGCGGCAACCCCCTTCTCCCACCAGATCTCACACTTTGCACTGCTTATCCAGGCCCAAGGACTGGAACCAGAATGGGAATAGAAACTACACTATCCTTCACTTGAGAGATGGGCCTTGTTGCTTAGGGGAGTGGCACATAATCAGTGCCAGATAGGGAAGCCCTCACTCTGACTGCCTGAATTTCACTTACTCTGTGTTTACATCAAGGACATCAGGCACCAGTACTCTATCAAATGATACCTTTAGGGAGCACTTTCATCACACAGAAAGGAGCAGTATATAAACACTGAGTGATAGGTGAGTTTCGGCTTTCAGAGATTTAGTTCAAGTCTGAGTGAAAATTCGAGTCTCTTCTCATTTTATCCAAACAAGTTTGCCCTGCCCTATTAATAGCACATCACATATTGTATCTGCACGTAATAATATTTCCCCTCCTCATGTGGCAAGACACCCCGTATCAGAAACTTAGTTTTCTGTTCCAGAACATAAACAGTGATTAACAGCAACAACTACAGTGTAACTGTCAAATCTGTTGCAGCAGCCTACCAATAATAAGCAGTTCTGCAGCTGACATTGTATTCACCATATAATGATTACTAACACTAGTCAAGCACTTTTGTATTCACTCTTTTGTGTCAGAATGAGAGACAGTACAGTATTATTAATAGACGTAGTATAGGGGCTAGATCTCCACCCAGTCATGCGGGGACTCCTCCCTGCCCCAGTAAGGGCCACTGCACTTCACAGAGGAAGGTTGAAGATATCTAGTATTATGACTGAAGATAAAAGTATGTCTCTGACAACATTAGCCACCAAAACACTTCGTTACACACCCGCCCTCACCCTTCCATATAATCTTAAGAAAACCTATGCAATGTACACTGAAATGGAATTCCCTCAGCTTATCAGGATTCAAGGATGCTGCACAGTTATTGACCCAGAACTATACACTTATTTCTTAGCCCTGTAATTCCCTTCACTTTGATTTGTGTATCTGATTTGCATCATGACTGAATAGTTACCATATTTTTCCTGTAGAAATGCAATATAGAACAATAGTTCCTCAATAACATTACAGCATTCAAATCCCAGTAGTATTCAAAGGCCCTGATTGCTTAATAACGGCTGTCAGACAACCAGACACAAGAATTTATATAATTGCTGTCTGGTTATTTCTCAATATATACATGGTTATTGTGAAATAACCATACAAAGATTGTGTAAACCTCTCTGCTTCGACAGCTACTTTAAATCCCTTGGCTGTATTTGGCCACTGCACTCAGAATTCCCAATCAGCTTGCCCACATCACTTCTAACAACACTAACTATTCCCAGAGATTAAATACAATTTTATATTTAAAATGAATTACTTTTAATGACGAGAGGAAGAGCCATGCCTTACTAAGTGCAGTGGTTCTCAACCTTATTTGATCGTGTTCCCTTTCTTTGTGTCTGTGATCCTTTATTTACCCCCACACACACACCGTGCAAGTTCATATACTGCCGCCCAACTCTGAAGACAGCTCTGAAGGCAGCAACCACCAGCAGCAGCAGTGCAGAATTGCCACCCTTACTTCGGTGCTGCTGCTAGCAGCAACGCTGCCTTCACAGCTGGGTGCCTGGCCAGCGGATGCTGCTCTCTGGTTGCCCAGCTCTGAAGGCAGAGCGGCTTCTCATGCCCCCCCACAGAATACATTCCATGCCACCTAAGGGGAGGCATGCCTCCCTGTTTGAGAACCACTGATTTAGGGAACTCATGGAGGAGAAGAGGGAAGAAGGAATTGTTATGCTGGAGGTAGGGTTGTTCCCAGCAAGCATCTTTTTGATCTGTGAGCAATCAAAAACCTCATTTAAATTGATGAGTATGCTAGCCAACTTCCATTCAGGCTAAATGAGGGAACAGTTAAATGCCCATTTGTTTAATGATAGCTGAAAAAATGGAAGCCACCACACAAAGACTAGACTGAATGAAAATGCAGGGGCTGGGGACTGATTTGGATGCAGTCTTGTGTCTGTGTGTGGGTGAAAAAAAGAACCAGACAGTGAGAATAGCAAGAAGCCAAGAGAAAGCAGCCCAAAAGCCAGCAGACAGCAAGAGAAGTACATGTAGTGTGACCTTGAGAGAAAGCCAGGAGACACAGAGCTTTTGGGGCAGAATGCCAGATGGAAAGGCAGGCTTGGAACTGGACATTGCCTCCTGTTGTTTGATCCTGCTTTGGTCAAGGTAACAAGACCTTTCCTTCTAAATAAGCAGGATTTCATCAAAGAAAGACCTGATTCCATCATCAATTTCTCTTCATAACAGAAACAACCCATGAAGTCCCAATACTGGCTAATTGCTCAGGTCAAAAGGGGCAACAGAACTGGGATGAGTGGGATTAAGTAGGATGACAATGTGGGAAGGATGTCAGAGGTTAAGGTGAAAACATTTATTGTGGGCCTGTCAATGGAGAGTTTCAGGGCATCAATGAAGCAGAGTGCAGGGATATGTAATAATCACTGCAGACAAAGCTTCCTTCAAGAGGTGGTGCTGTATCTTAATCTTAGTGTTAAGTTTTTGTCCTGTTTTGATATTATGTGTTGAACTTGTTTTGATTGGACGGGGAAGGCGGGCAGTTGCCCGGATTAAGTTAAGTACTGCCTGTGTATGTAGGAGTTGTTGGCTGCAGCATCCTAATACATCGTTTGATTTCTGTAGGAGAGTATTACAGAAGACAGGAATAAGGGCAAGTTTCAACATAATAACTCGAGCATGGAACCTGTAAATTCAGGGCTAGCCATATCTTCAAATAACCAAATCTAAGCAATTGCCTTCAAACTTAGAGTTCATTTGTTTAGCACAAGGTACATGTATTAGCAGATACACAGCTTGCACACTCAGGTTACTGAGTCAAGGGACCAAATTCTGCCCTCAGACACGTGTATACCCCCACTGGCTCTAATGTGGGTGTACATATGGAGTAATTGAGAGCAGAGTTGGGTTGGAAAAACTGGATTCATCTGAACAATTGAGACATTTCTCTAGTCATTTCACTAAAAGTTTGGAGTCATCTGCGCACAAAAATCATTTCCCCTTTCAGTGTGGTACCCCAAACCAACAAAAACTAGAGATGGGAACTTATTCATGGCCATATTAACATGGGCTCTGCTCTCATCTCTAGGAAGTACTCTCAATAACTAAACAGCGTCACATCTGCTCATCTGTACTTGGAAAGGAGCCTTTGAAGGGAAAGCCTACAAAGAGGTGTTAGTGGTCCACGAAGTGATATTTTTCCCTTATACTCAGTAACTGAACCAATGCCCCAGGGTGGTATGGACCAATCAAGCCTCCTTCCTGAAGTACGAGTTTCTCATATTTGGGACTTTTCTCCTTCTCCCCTAACCAGCCTGATTTAGTCTTCCACCAGCCTGTCCATTTCCCTGTCTCCTAGCAATGCTTCTCTCCTAGCATGACTTTCTGCTTCCTTGCCTCTACTCAGGGCCAGAGTAGAGACCTGTGCATAGGTCAAAGAGAGATTCCTGCTCTGTATAACATAACAGCAGCAACTGGAGAGTCATACAGTTACAATGTAGCCATGGTGGCACATGAAATGAACTTCCATCTTGAATGCTCTTCCAGATGAAGTGCAACTCTCTGGTCCTGAACACGTGTCAAAATCCCATAACATTTTTTGCCAGAATGAACTCCCGGACTCTAGGCAAATTTCCATTTTAGTAATTACATGCAGCATATGTAAATTTGTGTTGAAGTTTCAGTTGGATGTGGTAGTCTTCTTCATTCACTTTTCTAAACCGTTGCTTTATGTTGCTGTGTATTCTTCAACAGCTTTTCCATACTTCACTCACAAATGCGGTGGGGGGCCTGGAACTTACTCTATGTCTACACAGAACTTTGGGGCTCTTTGGGATAACAGACGCTATATAGGACACATCATATTTTTGTTAAAAGTTATCTGCATCTCTGTGATGTTTGACATGAGGCTGCACAATAAGTCAGTGGGACGACACCTGTCAGAAACATATACAGTACATTGCTGTCATCTGATATATGCCATCTGTTTAGATAGCCGAGCATTGAGCCATAACGAAAAGCAAAGGAAGGACAGAAAAAAAAGCAGTCAAATCTGTCTGAAATAGCGACTGAGACTAAACTGTTTCTTTCTCCATAAGCCCAATATATCAGGATGCATCCCCTTTCATTCTCTTCTTCAAGAATATGAGTTGTTCTTCTAGGCCCCCATAGTAATTCACCAGTGCCTATACTCCATTCTGTCTTCATCATCTTGAAGATTACTAAGGGTGATATTTCTTTTTTCCCAGGTCATTACTTGGCCAGATCAAAGCAAAGAACTAATGAAACCTGCCTTTAGGGCAAAAAGTTTTAATCAATCACATGAGAAAATACTTTACAGAGTAGCAGCATATTCATACTGGCTAGAGTTGAGTCAACTCTAGGAAGATTTATAAATAACTTCCAAGTGTTTTCTGGATTTGGTTGGTAGCTGGGTATGGGCTGACTCTGAGAAGTGCTCGGTGATATGCCTATCAGATGCAAAGGTGGTGGCTCTCAGCCTCTAGACAACTTTCTAGTGATTGCTGAGAGGATTCCACACTAGTGGTATGTGTAAGAAGGTGGATGATGTAAGGAGGTGTAAAACAGAGGTCCTGGAATTTAGATTTAGTATAAAGGCAAAGATTGTTTTCAATTTTTTTTTTTTTTTTTTTTGGTCTGAAGTGCTTCTGATTCCACGCACAGGTGTAACAAGGGGGAATTTCAAAGGTTTATTATGTGGACAGAAAGATGTCTTAAGATGATAAACCATTTATTAGGCACTGGAAACTAGCACCGAGCAGGAAAGAATTTTCCAATCCCACAGGTATTTTCCTGTCTCAAATCATGATAAAAAATCAAAATTTTGCAAACTGAAAATTTAAAAAAAAAATTAAATTCATAGTAAGTCAATCAAAACATCACATTTTGATTATTTGAAAAAAAAAATGTATTGGTTTTTTTGACCTTTTTTATTTTTTACCATAAATTAATTTAAATTCCAAAACAAAAAATCATTTTGACCCAAAAACCACCACTTTTTTAATTTCAAAATGGGATGTCAAACATTTTGATTCTCCCCCTCCCCCCCATTTTTTGCCAAAGTGGGAAATCTCTTGTGAAATTCTGGTTTTGATGAATCAGCATTTTACAGCAGAAAAAAAAACTTGTTGTTGAAAAAGTCCTGAGCAGCTTTACTGGGAACTTTTTGAAGAAGAAAGAGTCTGTACAGAAAGGGTGGCCTCCACCTTAACCAAATTGGACCAAACAGCTGGAATAGAAAACTGACAACACTCAGGGGTATTATTTAAACTAGAAGCAAGTAGAAAACTGGCAGATGCTGTGAAGCGCTCTGGTTGGATAAAACCATTTACTAAGGATGTCAATAACTACAAAGGTAACTCTGTATCTGGCAAAGGGCAGAACCAAACTTACAGCTGAACTGAAGGAGGGACAGGTGGAGATCACCGTGGTAAGTTATGGAAAGGTAGCAGGATAACCGACTAAACAGTTAGATCAAAATTGGCACATGGCCAAAATTAAAATATACAGATACACTAATGTGAGAAGCTGACAAGCAAGAATAGGTGGAAAAGAATGCCTCAAAATAGAAGAGGATTTTGACAAACATGACATTACTGAAACATTGTGACATGACAAGCCAGGAGGATTCCATGGCATGCCACTAAAATCTTATGGATTAGGAGTTAGAGCTGGGACAGGGCCCCCACATGCGGGGGTGGGAGGGAAGGGTACACTTTACATGGGCCCAGAGGCCCTGGGGGACCCAGCCCAGGCTGTGACCCCCGATTACCATGAGGAAAAAAAATTTAATGGCTCATGAGATTGTATGTATGGGATGCGGGATTGTGGTATGTGTGTGGGAGGGGGTCTGTGTTACAAGTTTGTACAGAGCCCGAAAAAATTATGCTTGGGCCCTGAGCTGGGGAGCAGCTCTACACCTAAAAGAGGCCATAGAATTTAGGGTAACATTTCTGAGCTGAGATCACCATACACTAGAATTTTTATAGCTATAAATCTCAGGTGATAACAATACAAATGTACTAGAAAGATTATACTATCAGTCTCCTGATGATGAAAGGACATGCTAATTTTTGGGCTAACCCTGCAGTCTTTACTCAGGCAAAACTCCTACACACATCAATGGGAATTTTGCCTGAGTAAAGGCTACATAATTTTGCTCTAGTTTGAGAAAATGAGGAATTTGAGCGAGGTTAAAACCTCACTCTCTTTTTGGTCTGATGCTCCTTCCTGTGATGCCTCTCATTAGGCTGCATTCATCACACTGTATTGTCATCTGAGCTAGACGTGATATGTTGGCTAACCCAGAGCAAACATATGTCAAGAATTATATTTTAGCTGCTGTTTAATGTGTTATTTTAAAGGACGTGTTTCTCACAGTCACAGAATAAGTTTTCAAGGAATGTATTTAGTACAAGACTTTTGTCCCAAAGTACACTACCATACAGAGAATCCAGATTTAGGGCCATCCTCCTTTCATTTTTATGCTCAGAGAAGGCTCATCATGAAGGAAATACTCCAAGTTTCAGAAGAAGGGTAAGTGGCAGCAGTCAGTGCTCTCTCTTCAACACACTACAGCTAATGAATGTGGTTAATTATTCCAGTGTTGGAGGCTGTAATAGCCACAGGAAACCTGATCCAAAGCTCATTGACTTCAGTGTGAATCTTTCCATTGGCTTCATTGGACTTTGGATCAGACACAGGATGGGTAGCATTTCTTCAGTATAAAGTGTGGATAGTGCATATAGGATGAGGAAACAACTGGCTCCTCTACAAACTGATCTGAATTAATGAGATACTCCTCTAACCAACTGGAGGGAAGAATAGTCCAGAGTTAGGGACTGGATTTCTTTTACAGAGTTTCATAGTCTGAGAAAGCTTTATGACCCCAAACTTTCCGCAGTTGTAAAATACTCCTCCTACCCAACTTCTCAGCAGAAAGTTTGACATGAAATTACCATCACCGAGTTGCCCTAAGTTAATTTTGGGTTGTGCTTCCCAGACTCACCATTACTAATTTTACCACTGAAAGGAACATATTTTGAGTCTGGTGATTGACAATCCTTGTCACAAGGATCATATCTGTGATGAATCTCTTCTACTCTAGATTAATTTTTGTGACAATCATTTGTGACAATGATTAATCTTTTCAAACAATTACAGTGACAATCTTTTTCCAGAAGAACAAGACATAATGGGTATGTTTCTTTATTCCAATCATTGACCTTGCTATCGGACTTTGGGAAAGTCACAACTCCCCTTAGCCTCACTTCACCCATTTGTAAAATATCTATTACATAAATGAGGACTTTGAGACTCAGTGAGGTTACAAGGGTAAGTGTGATTCAGTCTGTGAAACTATTTAAGATCCTCAGTAGAAAAATGATACATTAAAAGTATTCTCATTAGACTCATGTTCCTTTCCTCTTTGTAACTGCACAAGTATTGCTAAGGGAATGCCCTTTAACTGATTTAAATTAATTTTTCCCCTGAACATTTTTTTCAAAATCATTATCCAAAGGGTTATAAAAACAGTTATAAAATCATCAAAACCACATTTTGAAGACAAATATTTTAACAACATTTTTATAAAAATGTTGGGAAAAATGAATCCACAGGGTTTTTTTTGTTTGTTTGTTTGTTTGTTTTTGGCAAAACTAAAATGTTGATATCAACAATTTCTGTAGAAAAATTAAGCTTTTTCAAAAAAGCCATTTTGTGTTGAATTTTTTGTGACTAACTTTAGTGAATGGCTTTTATTCAGTGACTTATGAAGCATGCAGAATTTCTTGTTTACATGAAATGTCTATAAGTCTTAGGGTACGTTGATACTGGAGGTGGAGGTGTAATTTCCAAATTTGGTTGACATACCTGCACTAGCTCTGATTGAGCTTGTGTGCTAAAAATAGATGTGTAGTCATGGCAGCATGAGTGGCTAATCAAACCAAATACAATCCCATTTGAGACCCTCAGCATGTAGTTGGAGTGGCTAGCCTGTCCCACAGCTTGCACCACCATGGTTACACTTCTATTTTTAACATGTTCACTCAGTCAGAGCTAGCACAGGTATGTCTACTCGAGCTGGAAATTACACCTTCAACTCTAGTTCCAATAAAGACATACCTCCTCCCCCACCCAATAGGATCAGAGTGTGTGTGAGAATAACCATGGAGACACTGGTTTCTTCAATCACCCTCTTCTCCTTCCTCCATTAAGAAGTTCCTTCTTCTGCCATTCTCCCTAAAAAACTCCCTTCCCTTATTTTTTTCATATTTAAACAAAAATGTACTGCATTAGTGCTGTTCCCACTCTGTAGCTCATTAAGTCTAAGGGGTCACCAGACTGCTCACACATCTCTAGGACTGCCGCTGCACATATACTTCACAAAATTGCAACTTTTGTTTCAACGTTTATTAGATTTTACTTTAAAAATAAACTAACTGGCGGCTAAGCGCCTCCCATTATCAATGAGGGCATTCAGCCACTTGCAGGATCAGACCCTGAAATAATACCCGATAGCTTGTATTTTTAATTTAGTTCTGCTTTACAAAAAGCAGTTTTCACATTACAAAATTTTTCTGATGTGGGAAAAATCTTTGAGTAATTGCTATATTAAGTCTAGCCTTCTGTATATATGGCCATCATTACCATATTATCTGAGCAGCTCACACTCCTTTACATATTAAGCCTCATAACCCCTTTGTGAAGTAAGGAAGTGCTATTATCCCTGTTATATAGGTGGAGAACTGAATTATAGGCTAAGTAGTTTACTCAACATCTCACAGAAAGTCTATGGCAGTATTGGAACTTGAACCTGGGTCTTAAAAATTTCAGGTGAGTGACCTAACCCGTAGACCATCTTTTTCAAATGGCATAATTCAGCACCACATTGCTTCAGTTTTTTATTGATGTAACTCCACTTATTTCAATAAAGCTAAATTGGCTTACGCTGGACTAAGACAGCGGTGAATCAGATCCTAAATATTTACATAATGATAAAGTTAAATAAATATAAAAACTGCTTATACTTTTCCTTAATGCTGTCTCTTTAAAGCTGATTTATAATTGCTAATGCAGCAACAGGCCAATGACGAAGGGCAAATCCCACAGCCATTGCAAATCAAGCAAACACTGATAACAGAAAATTCACATAATTTGTACGTGATATATGACATAATATATGACACTTTTAGGGAAAATAAATACTTTCATCAAACTAAAAGCAAGGTAGGGAAAAATGATCAATTTGGGAGGCAAATTAATGAGCCTGATTTAAAGAGCAGGAAATAAACATTATTTGAAAACAAAATTCTATTAAGATTTATTAGTTGCAGACAAAATTCTTAAATTCACTTACAGTAAAATGCATTTTTCAATATATACCCAAGGCAAGCATCACCTAGCTGAAAACACATTGTAAAGCTGATCAGTGAAAACTTTGAGGTAATCATGTAGATATAATAAAATACATTCTAAATAGAACATTTGCCAAAAAAAAAATTGGTCTTTAATCTGTATTTCAATTAACAACCGAGAACTCAGGATTTTTCTATCAGGCTAACAGATAACGCATGGAAGGTGTGGAGAATCTAGTTCCTTTTTCAGACAGAAATCACTGTGAATCTTATACATTTGAATGCTTAGATATTACAGTGACAGATGCATTAGAAATGGAGAAGTCTTAGCTACATAGCCTCTCAGAATAAATGTGTTTTCTCAAGGTCAGGAGTTAGTATTTAACTTGCAGGTTTTTTTAAAGCTATTCTAAAACTTCATTTAAGAAAAGCCCTTATATTTGGCCAGGTTGCCCTCTTCCTGAAAATAACCCCAACAGGTTGGCTCTCCTAGCAGAACTTTTACAAGACCATTCTAACGGATGTTCATGGTGCAATGATTCTCCCTTCCCCCACCCCCTTACACAATCAGTGCACAGGAACATTATGCATTAGTTTAATGTAGAATGGGAAAAGTATACTGTATCCTGTTGGAGTTGCTGGAGAACATTTAGGCAGGCAGAAGGAGTTGGAGTTTGGCCAGGACCACTTAATGTAATGAAAAATGCCATGGGATCATTGGTGATCAATGGTCAGGACCTTGATTTTAACTGTCATCCAAATGATGAACATACCACATGTCATGCCCTTGCACATCCTCACCATCCTCTTTACTGGGATGGAGTGTGACAACATGTAGTGTCAACTGTGGTACACCAGAGAAAACAATGATATTAGTGCTTCAGAAGGTCTGTATTCCAGAACACAGTTATTTAAGTTGCCATAGAGAGAGACTTAGAGAACAAATTGTGCATCTACCAAAATATGCTGACTAACTTACTTTGTGCCATCTGAATCAGGTTTAATTTATATACCTATTTTTCCATGGATTGCAAATATTTTTCTAAGGATTCCAAATATTTTCTGAATGTGTAATTTGCTAATTTGTCTACTCTTCTATTTTTTCCACCTCCTTTTGTGGATGTAAACACCTTTTTTCCGATTTCCAAAGACCCGCCTCAAATTCAGGAGGAATATAATACTAGATTGTAATATCTTTTCATCCAAGGATATCAAAGTAGTTTAAAAACACAGATTAAGCCTCACAGGAATGTGATGTAGGTGCATTGAGTGTTACAATAGCTCCAGTTTACACATGGATAAACCAAGGCACAAAGGCAGGTGAAGTGACTTATCCAAGACCGCACAATGAATCTCTGACAGATCCAGGAATACTTCCCAGGAGTCTTTGCTCTCTGTTATGTGCTGTACCCTTAAGAAAAACTTAGAAGAGTGACACATAATTGCTTTTGTTAAACCTATGCAAAAATCTGATGTATGCAAAATATAAGTAAGGATCCTGTGGCTTTTTGGTTCCAATAAAACTTTAAGAACGGCCATACTATGTCAGACCAATGGTCCATCTAGCCCAATATCCTGCCTTCTGACAGTGGACAATGCCAGGTGCTTCAGAGGGAATAAACAGACCAGGTAATCATCAAGTGATCCATCCCATCAGCCATTCTCAGCCTCCAGTAAACAGAGGCTAGGGACATGCCAGAGCAGGTTTTGCATCCTCGCCTATTTTATTAGATTATTGGTATCCAAACCCACATTATAGTTGGATCTGTACCAAAATTCCTTACACATAATTGTCTCTGTTTGCTTTCTTAACACTCAAGGCTATATTTGTTCTTTGTTATCTCCAGGTGCTTTCGTAGATCAGGAGTTCTGCTGCAACAGAGACCATTCCAGCTTTTCTTCGTTCTGAGAAAGACATCTGTCTGTATATTTGCCCAACACACATTAATATTTTGTCTGCAATGTTGTTGTAGCCATAATGGTCCCAGGAGATGAGAAACAAGGTAGATGAAGTAATATCTTTTATTGGACTAACTTCTGTTGGTGGTAGGGACAAGCTTTCATGCTTCTCAGGGCTCTCCCTCAGGTCTAGAGAAGGAAACTAGAGTGTCCAAGCTAAATACCAGGTCAAGATCTCAGTATGGTATCATCCTTAGAGGAAACCTGCACAACACCTTCAAAAGATGAGCCTGGGAATTTAAATTCATAACTCTGCTGGACTAAAAAATATGGGTTTAACAGAGACACTGATTTTATGGCCCATTATAATAATTTACAACATACCCTGCTGCCTACTAATCCTCCATTGTCCTACTACTGCATAGGTGTTACTTGCCCATTTCAGTTTAATGGAGTTTCCTACAACATGTGTGCATCCCTTATACTTGACAATCTGTCCCACCTTGTATTTAGCTTGGACAATAGTTCCCTTCTCTAGACCTGAGGAAGAGTTCGGTGAAGCTCAAAAGCTTGTCCTTTCCACCAACAGCACTTGGTCCAATAAAAGATATTCCACCTTTCCTTTCTCAATATTTTGTCCTACATACGTGCAACAGGAATCTCTAATGGTTTTCTTAATTTTTGACAAAGTTCGTTTAGTCAATAGAAGGCTTGTTGATAAACAGTTAAATGCATTTTAAAATGACTTTGACAAAATTATTATAGGTGTATGGCAGAATGGAATCACTATAGGAACCAGGCAATCCTGCAGCTTCACAGGACCATCAGAGAGTTTATTTTTAATTTTCAGAACAGAACACACAAAGAATAACAGCTCCTGCTCTGTCTCCAGAGATAGACTTGAGAGCAAATATCTTGCATGACTCCTTTGTTACTAATGTAGGATGGATGATCACAGGCTTTCACATTACTCATAAGATGCACTTAAAATTTAAAGAAAAGGCTCAAAAATGTTGTATTTTTTAAAAAAATAGTTTCCTAATGGTTTCCCCAGGGAGCCCTACACCAATTATAGATATTTTAGCAGTCAGATTCAGCACTAAGGCAAAATATTTTGTGTTATTTACATTCAGTTCATTTTAGCTAATTGTTTGTTGGAAAAACATGAAATTAAACTGGAGCTTTTGCCCAGGGGCTGTCTGTTCTCCCTAATTTCATAACTACATATTTTTACTGCCAGACACCACCTTGTAATATGTATTTATAGTATCATTTTCCAATAATATTCCATACTACTCATTCTATTTATTCTCCCCTGGGAACTGGATTTTTGGGCCACAGACCTTTGGGCCAAACTTTGCAGTCCTTACTCAAGTGAGGACATCAGAGTTACATAATGTATTTGCTGTTCATAAAAAAACAAGGGCAAATCCTCAGCTAGTATAAGTCAGTATAGCGCTAGTGACTCAATAGATCTCATTGTTTTCTTGTGTACCCCCATGGGTCTGTCAGTATCCATCCATTGTCTCATCTTATATTTAAATTGTAAGCCCTTTGGGGCACAGAATGGCTTTATGTTCTGTGTCTGTATAGCACTTAGCACAGTGGGGTCCTGGTTAATGGCTGGGGTTCCTGGGGGCTGCAATCATTCAAATAATAAATAATAAAATGAATCTATGTCAATTTACAGCTGACGATCTGGCCCTATTGTTTATCTTCTCTCCAGGAGAGGTAAATCTACAAACGTTTCCTACCACTCCCATTATCATAGGTAGGAAATACATGCATGCATTAAGGTGGAAATACACCCCTTAAGTGAAAATGTAGCCTATCTGACCAGCGTAGTGAAGCTTAACTTCAATAGTCTGATCTCACCATATACACAGTATTCCCATTAATGTCACTGGTAGAGGCATGAATCAACACTCATACATAATGCAGTCATCTCCAAATGATGTAATAAAACCTGTTTACCATTCCACTAAGGTCCTGATTTCCCCCTTCATTTACATAAGTATAAGTCAGGAGTAATCCCTCTGAAGTCAATGGCATTACATCACTGTAAGTGAGGGAAGAATCCAGCCCCATGTATGCCTGTGTCTTTTTCCATTAATGGAAAACATTCAAAATAAGCTAAGCACGGGCTGTTTATGAGCTCATAATATGTTTCTCCCCTGATTTCTGCTGTACAATCCACTGCCTTGTTTTTAAGGCTTCTCTTTTGGAATGTAGCTTTATTGCTTTCAGAGACCCAGGAGTGGGGAAAAAGCAGCTTTCAATTCAACAAGGTTTTGCGTGGGCCAAAGGGTCTGCCAACACAGATCTCATTACAGAATCAGAGCCTACATTTGAGAAAATGTCTCTTATACATAGCAAGTATCCTTTAAAAAAACCAAACAGAAGTATAGCTGAACAATATAACCACACAGAAAAAGGACTGAACACAGCCACTGCATTCAGTGCCAAAACTCTATCAATTCATGAGGAGCAGAATTGGGTTCAAAAGGAAAGACAGGATGGTAGGGAAGTGTATTTATTTCAATGGGGTGGTAGAAAGGTGTATATATTTTAGATCTCTTTTTTCCTACCTTAATAGTGGTATGGTTTATTTTACCATCATTTTGATTTCACATCCAATTCCACATTGCTAGGTGTAGCCACTACTGTAGATTAGATTGGTGATTCACTGGTGTCTTCTTCCTCACATTTATTGAGCAGGGCTTCTGATAATTTTCACTGAGAAACTAGAATCCCTCAGCAACTAGTTCTTCTCTATTTTTGCTCTAGACCACCCCACCCAAGGTATATAAAGAGGCAAAGTCTGAGGATGTGTAATTCAGGTGTTGAAGAACTTTTTTATATTTTTACCTACTAGGTCATATTACCAATACATACTTGATGTAGGTGTATTATACATATACAACAAGCAAGAAAAAGAGGGGCAGGGGAAAGAAAGAGGGGCAATATCTGTACAAGATGACACTGTGTGGTTAGTTAAGTGGGCGGTTTAAATGTGGGTTATTCATTAAGATCCTGATCCAAGGCCCATTGAAGTCAATGGAAGGACTCCTATTGATTTCAGTGGATTTTGGATCAGGGCCTACATTATCTGACATATTGACTATTTTAAGGCAACGGTACCATAAATTGTTCCAAAAGTCCAGGAAATTTAGGTTCGGTTCAATAAATTGCCTTCCAAGAGCACAGTCTCATAAGATGTCAGAGTTGTAGAGCTTCATTGAATTGCAATGCTTCATTTAGCATTCAGTAAAGCTGTATTTTCTCATTTCTGTTATCATTAAAATAATGTTGATGCAAATATGCAGAGAAGCCAGGCTATCGGGATTTCCAACAGAAAGAAGAGAGCTTGTTGCCAGTTCTGCTAGTGGTGGAAATTTATGTAGAATCATAGCACGTGGCAGGCTGATTACAGGGGGGGTTCACTTAAGGTGCACCTACACTGGAATAAAAGACCTGTGGCACAATCACAGCTGGACTGGCTCAACTGACTCACACTCATGGAGGTTGGGCTGTTGGGCTAAAAACTGCTGTGTAGACATTTGGGCTCGGGCAGGAGCCCAAGCTCTGGGGATCCTCTCCCTCACGGTGTCCCAGAATTTCGGCTCCAGTCCAAGCCCAGACATCTATGCAGCAATTTTACAGCCTGAGCCCCATGAGTCTGAGTCAGCCGACCCAGGCCAGCTGCGGTTGTTTAACTGGTGTGTAGATGTACCCTAGTGGACTGGCCATTGCTCAACAGTTCCCAAAGTCCTCCAGGGGCCTTGTCTGGCAATCAAGTTACAGTCTGTCCCTATCCAGTTTCTCTTGGCTGGACAAGGGGGCAGAGGGAAGGTTAGGGGGATCTAAGCCCTCCCTTTCCAGCCCAGCCCATGGCCCAAGGAAGAAGGGGTGTGAAGTGTTTCTGTCTCCTCTAGCTGATACCCAAGACCAGCCTCCCTTGGGCCACTTCCTACCTCCCCTTTGCACTCTCCAGTTTGGGGCATGGTCACAGCGCTCTGTTTCCCTCCCCACAGAGGGCTGCTCAAGAAGTCTCAACAATTCAGATAGTTAGTAAGGGCTTCCCAGCTCCCTTCCACATGTTCAGAGATTTTCCCTTGTCAGGGAGAAGATTAAATAAAAAGGGGTCAGGTCCCAGGCCACTCAGTCAAGCTTTTCTCACAGTCCAGCCCCTTTCCCTGTGGATTCCTCTGTCCCAGAAAGAATTAACTGACTTGCTTCATTCCTGCAGACAGCCTCTCCTTCACTCCCCCTGTTTTGCCAGCGTCCTATTTTAAGCATGCCCTCCATTTGGACCATGCTCTGAGTTGCTGAGGGGCAGAGCATTCTGTGCCCAGTACTGCTGCATCACTCCTTTAGTCTCAGTGAGGGTTCTGTAAACCCCATTGCACTGATCCTGGCATCAGGAGTACTCCGAGGAAGCCCTGTGTACATTATAGCAAAGATACAGCATTCCCAGTGTAACATTTCAATGAATATTAAACTTCTACTTGTGCTGGTGGCTGCAGAGAATTCCTGCAGATCAGATGCTTAACAGTCGATGAAACTCTCTTTTCAGGAGATAAAAAACTAAGGAATTGAAACCGGAAAGCCTGCACACCTCTGTGACGACTGGCATACTGACTTGCGTTAAATGGACAGGTACTGTAAAAATACATCAGGCATAAACATAATAGTATAATACTACTTAAAACTAATTATGACCAATCACTTCTCTTATCAATTCTCTAATCAAGTTCTTGTCTTTTCCAGAACCCCCCTTTTGTGAGCATGACCACTGACGATAATGGGAATGAATATTTAGATCATGGAAATGTGCCACTGCAAATGGGATTTAGCTCTTGACCCTGAGCTATCCTCTCCACTACCCCATATGCAGGGCTTTCTTATTACATAGAAAGAGGAGGAAACTATAAAGGCAGAAAGTGATCTCAATGGTTGTAGAAAACTGAACAGCCCAATTTTACTTCATGGACCCTTTAGCAGGCTGAACCCAGGACTGGTTTCTGCCAGCTAGCCTTTGAAGTTTCCACTCAGACTTGCTGCACAGCCTCTCAAATAAACAGCACTTGAAACAAAATCCTCCACAGAAAAACAACCTTTTCTCCCCAAGGATCTCTGCTAGATTGCTGATTTTCTAATGCACAGCCACTCTTTGGAGGCAGAGTCAAAACAATTCTGTCTCATTCTCCTTGCTCTGGGAAAGGTGAGCCAACAGTCCTCTTCTTACCAATATCTCCCCCATCTTCTGAGGGAAGAAACTGGTTATATGCTGTCGTCCTTCCCAGAATCTGTCCTGATTGGCTGAGGGTGAGAGAAGCCCTTCCCTTCCCTACACTACAGATACATCTACACAGCAAGCAGGATCCCATGGCAGCGAGTCTCAGACCCCAAGATCCAGTCCAAGCCCTACTGTCTACACAGCCATTTTTAGAACCATAGCATGAGCCCAACAAGTCCAAGTCTGTAGCACCAAGCTCTTAGATCACTGCCATAGGATCCTGCCTGTTATGTAGACGTACCTTACAAGGCTCCTGGTCCCAGGCCTGGGTTTTTTTCCAGACATCAGTTGTTATACCATGACCACCTCCTGTCTCTCCGCATCTTCCTCTGTCATTCCCTGGGTCACTGTCTACCTCAGAACTCCTGCAGCTGGGTGGCCTGGCCCTGGAAAATTTACCTTCTGACCTTAATGGGCCTATATACCCCATTATAGACGTGATCCTATTCCTGCCAAAGTCAATGGGACTGTTGCCAGTGACTTCAATGGGAGCAGGATTGGGTCTAACAGAAGGAAATTGTACAACTTGAGTTCTCTTCTTTATCGTTATCAATGATACCATAAATCAGATATGTGTGTGTGAGAGAGAGAGAGAGAGGCATCTAATACAGCAGTCTGTACTAAAATTATAAAAATTTAAAAAATCTTTATTCATAGAGGGTGACCCCTGTAAGAGTCAGCCAAGGGGATTTGCACCACATAAGTTCCATCTAAACCTATATTAAGGGTTTAGGTGATAATTCTGTGGTACCTAAGCTTGGTGCTGGGCCTTTACTCACGGGCAATTTTACCGATAGTGTTCTTTTATTTTACTGTGCTTCTATGTAGTCTGTGCACGCAGCTCTTGGCCTTCTGGGCCTTGTCAAGAGATCTTTTCGCAGAAAATAAAAATATTTGTCAACAGGGCTTTAGAAAAATATTCTGTCTGTATATTCTTTGTTCTGTATCTGAGCCAAAGCGACAATCCCACACTGTACCACTGCTGCTGGGAGCGTAAGGTCCTTTACAAACTGAAACTAACAATTTACACAGGTGAAAAGTCCTCCCTCAGAGCAGCTAGAGGTTTGTGGACCATCAAGCTTCCTCTCTCTCTCAGCCCTTTCTCAGTAAGTCTTTCCCTCCCTCAAGGAAAAACAAACATACACCTTTTGCATCTGCCAGTGCCACATCTAATGCAGGGTAACCTGGGTTTAAACTGCCGCTGACAGAACCCAACATTAAATCTGGCTTTTCTATTTAGAATCTCTGCACAGGGACGTTTCCCTCCACAGTCCTTTCCTCAAATGTCCCTGAACATGCTTCAGTGAGACTCAGATACAGCTGAGCCACTTGCCTTTAGGGGTTTGGTTTTTTTAAACTAAAGACTGCTAATTTCTAACCCACATGGCCCACTCGCATTGTCATCATGTGCTCCCCTGAAGTGAGAGCAATTTACTGTTTACCTACCTCCACAAGTTCCTCAGTGCTTTGACAATGAAAAGTTGTTTCAGGTTTGGGTTTCTGAATCAGGAAAGAAGGTTTGGATATTCTTCGAAACTATAATTCAGATTCATTCTGACTGATACATATTGTCCAGGCATCATGCCATTTTAACATGTAGGACATGAGTATTTAATTGTTCAGTCACCTCACCATCTTCAACATGCATGAAAAGTCTGATTCCAAGCCAAGGAAACAGACATGTTGGTTTTAAAATTGTGTGCCTGTACTTTGGTGGTGGGGTAGGGAATGAGAATTAAACAATCCATCGGTGAGCTGGATTAGCTTTCATATTTGTAGTGGCATAAGGCAAGTTTAGGCTCGTTTTAATTACAAAGCCATGCTCATTATAATGAAGCCTATCCCAAGTTTTGAATAGCATGTAACATGCCACAACAAGTTTTCGCAGTCGTGTTGAATTTCCTGTGAATTGGTTGATTGTTCTGAAGTCCATGGTGAGATTTCACACTTAGGAAAGAAAGGTGTATAGAAGAGAACTGGCAGTCTGTCTGAACATCAAGAATTTCACAGAGTTTGTATGAAATATAGCAGGCCAAATCCTGAGTTTGATTCCCCAGTCAGTGGTGGAATAAGGCATAGAAACCCCTTTCTTCCAGGTAGGCTGGCCCCTATTGACCCAGCTGATGTTCAGTGTTGAAAAGAAATCAATGGGCTCTTCACCTATCCATGCAGATGGAGTTAAAGTGAGGATGCTTCCCAGATCCTAGTCTCCATGTTCTGCCCAGAGGTTTCTGCAGCCAGAACCTTACCAAGTTGCTGCAAGAAGAGAAGGAGAGCAAGATCAGGGATCTCTTACATGAGGTCCTGTGGGGAAATAAAGATTCCTTATTAGGTGTGGGTAGGAGATGCATAGGAATCCTGGGATAACTGTTTTACTTTACTGCCAATGATTCATTAGGATCTCTTTCAATGTATAATAAATAGTAATCTTTTGACTGATGCTGTCACTATTAAATTTATATATAAGTAAAAGAAAATATGTTCAGAGAATACAATGTTCAATACGCTACGCCTCTTATTAATCTTTGGTGACCAAAGATCTAGTCCTCATGCTTTTACTGCTCTTGTCTTTGAGGGCCATGTGTCATACTGAGCAATCTTGACTTGATGTAAGAATAATTTATTATCTTTAGAGATCAAAACATCGCTTTATTTTCAAACAAATAAATGGACTAGCTGTCAAAGAGTGAATTATAAACAGCATAATACCTGGGTAGATAGCCATCAGAGCCAGCTGTAATTCATTCAAGGTTCATGATGACATAATAACCCAACAAAGGCTGAGAGGTTTATGCGAGTTATCCGTGCCCACAATAATGAACTAAGCCACAGCACCTTGGGCTGTGTTGTCATCTGATCTCACACTGAGCAAAGTTCAATCTATTCTGTACTTGCATGGAGGTTTTTGTAAGAAAACCTAGTGACGGTAGGAAGAGGTGTGCTGTAAAAGGCACCTTTCTTTCTGAACCAGTGCTGAACCAATAGGGTAGCATTATGCAGCAGAGGAGAGTCTGCTGCTGGAGATGCAAGCCAAATTCTCTGCTAGGTTAAGTGAACAAAACTCAGTAGCGCTGCATCCATTTACACCAGCTGAGCATTTGGCCCAGAACCTATTGATTGGAATATAATCCAGACAGACATCTGAAACACTTGTAACAGGATTCCAGTGAGATTTGTCAACAGTAGAGTTGTTATCCTTATTGTCCTGGACACATTTTAACTTGGCAATTACATTCTGCCTTCTTAACCCCTTTGCGATTCCAACCTTTGTTACTTTCCACCCTAAAGAGAAAAAAACACATGCTCCAAAGTGTTATTGGTGCACAATAGCTACGAACAATCCACCCCAGAGATGACTGCATTTCAGTAGTGAAATGCTCTTTATGAAGTCTAAAAAACTCTTTGGGATCACTTAAGGTGAAAGATATTATACGGAAAATTATTATTAGGAGGATTTGATAAAAGATTGAACATTTAGATGGATGGCAAGAACATACAGAGTTAAATTTATAAGTATTACTTTTTAAAATACATCACTTTTGGTAGACATATAAACCCTCTAAATCCAGGGCAACAGCAAACCTGTAAGTAGAGGAAGTTAGAGAATTTCCATAACGGTCCTCCTCCGCATTGCTTTCACTTTCCTCTGAAGCATCTGTTAATCGTTACTGTCAGAGACCAGATACCAGACAAGATGGACCATGGGTCTGATCCAGAACAGCATTTCCTATGTTTCACAGTCCTTTATTAGAGTTGTAATGGACACCATTGTCCTATTATTACTAAGGATATGATTATGTCACGGAGGTCACAGAATTCACAGATTCCGTGACATCCAGAGACGTCTTACGCTTCAACCCTGGGGATCCCAGAGCTGTCAGCCACTGCAACTGGCGGGGGGGACCCCGGAGCCATCAGCTGCCATGGAGGGACCCAGAGCTTCCAGATGCTGTGGGTGACAGGGGCCCCAGAGCTCTGAGCCACCAGGGCTGTGGCTGGGCCCCGGAGTTGACAGCCACTGGGAGAGTGGGCTCCGAACCCCTCCCAATTCCACAGGCTCTTAATTCCCCCTCCCTCCCTTGGGTTTCAGTTGTCCCTGTCAACCCCTCCACCATTATTTTTAGTAAAAGTCACAGACAGGTCATGGACTTCCGCACATTTTTGTTTATTGCCCGTGACCTGTCTGTGACTTTTACTAAAAAATAACCGTGACAATATCTTAACCTTAATTATTACAGATGCAGATCAGAACTGAAAAGCTGTGATCCAGATAGGAACTTTCCCAGAGTTTGGGGGCATTTGAATCTGAAGGGCAGTCATTTGACCTTATAACAGAGCCTTTGGAGGGGCAGGTGGTCTAGTGGCTAACACACCCCGTATCTGCCCTGTTTTAGCTGCAGTTAATTGATCAATAGGGTTCTTTGGGCGTGTGCAATAATAGAAAACAGGAAATTGATAAAGTCATGGTCAGTGTAGTTTTATGATACAAGAAGTGATTCTGAACAACGACAATCAACGTCAAAATACAATATGTTTTATTTCTACCCAATTTTATGGACATTTTCATTTATTTACGGGTTTATGGACAGTGTTAAAATTGTACTTTTTTTTTTTTTTTTAAACTGACTGTAAATTTACAGATGGTTGGCAACCCTGGCTCGGGTCCTCCCATTCCACTGGCTCCAACCCAGGGCCCTACAGGATTCAGATATGTCCGGCAGCCTGGAGTGTCCTCAGAGTTACCCTTCCTGGGTCACTTCCTGCCAGCTGTCTCTCCCAATGGCACCACATCCAATATAAGGTAACAAAAGAAAAAGAAAAGACAACCTAACCTTCATCCCCACCTGGGTTCAACGTGCATTCCTGCTCCCCCCAAGGAGGCTTCTTCAGCTCAGGCTAAGTCTGTCTTCCTTCTAAACCTCCCTCTGACTGAACTGGGTTGCTCCCTTTTAAGCTTCCTCTCCAGTTGGAATAAACTCTGCAGGGCTGGAGGGGTGGGGCTACCTGGGCCCAGTATTGTCCTTTAATCCCTTCAGGCCCAATGTGGGGTTTGTACACTCCATCACAGACCTTTAATACAGAGATGGGACAGGTGCAAAGCTCTAGCTTCAAACTCTCATCGTTTTGGACTGCCTCAGTTTTGGGTTTTGATTCAGGTCCATCTCTACCTACGACTTTAGTAGCAGCCATCAACCAATTCATTGTGACTGGTAATGCATAGAAAAATAGAAAAAGATTCTGTAGTTTTATAAAAAAAGGATATTGTAATGACACTGGAAAATCTTTTCAGTGAATCTGACATGACAGAAACCACTTAAAAATATGACGGGGGTAGGGTGAAGTTAAGAAATCTTGGCTAAAGCACAGCAAAAACAACTCCTTGCAGAAACCTCACCAGGAACAGAAGTTTTCGATTTATTAGAACTGTGCATTATATGCTTGAGCTACTCCTGGGACAACAGAACTCTATGCATGAATAAATAGACAACTGCAAGAAAGACAAAGCAGATGTTCTAGTGACCTCTTCTCACTAGAATCTGCTAGCTGAATCCATTGGGGTACTTTTGCTTTCACCCTTCGGTAAATCATCACGTCAACTGACTGCCATGCAGAAAGACAGTGGGCAGGGACTTAGCTTCAAAATCCCCACCGCTGTTACAAAGTGCTAGTGAAAACAGAGCCCGATGCATTGCAAATGTACCCTTTATTAATCCTTATTAACTTCTGGCTGGGTTTATTATTATATCATTGCAATATAGTTGCTAGAACATGAAATTAAAAAAAGAATGTAAAGTGAAATATCAGGAAAAATGCTCTAATAGTGAAGTTTTTAAACTGAGGAATAAGCTCTCAAGGGAAATGATGCAAGTTCTATTACTTGGGTAATTTAAAACTGACCTGGACAAAATACTGGAAAAATATATTTTAGAAAATAATTGTGTGCTACTCCCACTCCTTTGCACTGCCAGGGACTGGGGCACTGTATGAATTTGATAGCCTAATACATCTTTTTATACCCCTGTTTCTATGATTTCTATGGTCCCCGTCCAGCAAAACATACTTAATTTTTGTCAGATCAGAGCCTATATGACACTACATAAGCATTTAATACTGAGCCAGGAAATTACTATAGCCCCTTCTGCTTCTGTTAATGAATATCAAATAACACTGGTAATATTGTTTGTTCCTCTGAGATTTAAACATATTTACAGCAAAGTAGGTATTATATTAGTGAGAAAACTTTGAAGTGTGCTCTGAGGAAAATAATCTTTATTTGCATTACATTTTTGTTACAAAAATATGAAGCTGCTAAATAATTACTACAAAACAGAATCACAAAGCCTAAATTAAGACTACAAAATCATAAGTAATTCTAGTAACAGATTCTAATCATAGAGACATTGTCTTGCGAATATATTAATTTTGCATACAACCAGTCCGTAGAGAGTATATTTAGGAAATATAATAGTCTCAGATATGCCAACTACTGCCCTCACTGTCTGTGCATTGTGCCTTAGTTGACTTGGCACATCTGTTGTCCTCTTACATTGTGAATTTTATCCAACAAGGATTCAAACTATGTGTTGCTGTGGGAAAGAAGCAACAGAAATGTCATCAAGGTGCCAAGAATCAGTGGAAAATTTGTGGCAATAACAACTGACTAATTTTAATTTCTGAAATGTATATTCTGAATAAAGCGATCAGAAATCACCCCCAGGAAATTGAAATACTGTTGCTTGTTTCATTAAAGATTATTCCAGATTGAGATTACCTGTTGGCTCTAGTGTCACACTCACATTCAAGTAGGACTTTCTGCTATGAAGTTCAGCAGACTGGGATAGCAAGTCTTCATCTACTTCAAAAATGTAAAATATGTGCCTGGTTCTTCACTGGTTTTAGTACATAAATGCTGTATGAAGAATGGAAGAAAATGATCATTACTTTAAGCAGAACAATATTGCTAGGGCTACTGGTTTCCAAAAAAGGTAGAGAACATAAAAAATGTGATACCTTTTATTGGACTATTACACTAGCCTTGTCTTGTCAACCTTATATACATTGATCTCCAGATATTGACATCATTAGAGGCTACAGAAATAGTTTGGGACATGGTAAGCAAATTAATGTATGGACAGATTCTGCGATCATTGCGTTGAATAGCATCCTGGTCTCCAAATATTCCCCTTGATTTGATTGAACAGTTGACAGAGTAATGTACTACTTAACATGAATAAAGATGGCAGGATCTGGCCCTTAATTAATTCCTATGTTACTTCAACATGAGGCAATGACACAAAAGAATTCTGGCCTTCTCTTCTTGCAGAGTATTAAGTCATCATCATAGGATGAGTTTTAGCCATGTAATTACCCCTAGTTTTTTAAATTACACCTATAACCCCTTTCAGCAGAGGCTTCCCAATGTCCCTGTGAGGTAGGCATCATTAGCTTCATTTTTATGAAAAGTAAACTGTGGCATAAACTAAGGAAATGAAAAGACAAGATGGATGTCAATAAACCTTCAGGCACAGCCCAGAACGAGGAGCAAACCCAGCAGACACTGTGCCTCAGACATTCCACTCTGTGGTGAAATTCTTCCGGTTCTCTCTCTCTCGCATTGAGGGGTATTTACAGAAGTAATCTTTGTAGAGTGTGGTATATTCACTCCTACACATCCAGCTCCACTGGGGGACAGAACCAGCATTCTGCCATTACCTAGCCAGTTGTTCACAGGAAGGAGAACCATGTGTATGGCCCCCCTTTTCACCCCTCCTGCTGTTCTCTTCCAAAGCCATATTAGACCCAGACATAATCTCGCCCTGTTAGATTAATCAGACAGTGAAAGAGTCTAAGGGAAGTAGTAAAAAAATTTAAAAGTAGGCTTGGACTAAGTACTGAAAAAGTATTCACTGGCAGAGCAATGAAATTATTACAATGAATAATTATAATTATTACAGTGAAATTATATTATAATTATAATGAATAATGATGATAATTACAATGAAATTATTCACTGGTAGAACTGGTGCCAGTGAATAATTGCCTTTGGTACAAAGGGATAAAGTGGTTTGCTCAAGGTTTCATAATTCTTCAATGACACAGATGGAGAAAGTATAGGAGTCCTGGATCCCAAGCAAATGCTCTCACCACTGGACCATGCTTCCTCAATAAACTGATCAGAGACTAAAAGAACTGCATTGATGATGGTATTAGTAACTCTTGTACAATGTCCATGAATTTGGGGGCAATTTTATTTGTTTATTTTAGAACTTTGCCTTCTGGGGTCTTCTAGCTCTTCTCCAGGGTGGAGACATAAAATTATTTTAATTATATAATCAGTGCCTAGACACACTGATAGAAAAGTCTTCATAACTCCAAAATACCCCTCCATCTCACATCGACACATGCTTTCCGCTTTAACTAAGACATCTCATTCCATTGTGTTTCAAAGACATTAAGGAATGCTTTAATTTGGGAAAGAAAGTAGTTAACATTTTACTCACTTACTACCAGATAGTTTTACAGAGACCTACTAGAAAGTATCTGACTTTTGAACTTTGGTTATTCCTTTGTAACATTGTGCAGGATGTGAGGCAAAAAAGCTACTGACATTAAAAAAAAAAAAAAGGTTGGATTTTTTTAAATCCAGTCTGAGACCTTGAATGTGATGGAATATATTATGGGAGCCAGAAAGCAGAGGACAGGTTGAGGTGCTGGTAGCCAATATTGGTGAGGAGACACACCCGCTGCATTTTGTGCGAATTGTCGTTTCCTCAGGGTTGATGGTTTCATGCCTGGATAGAATATACTGCCATAATAGAGGCAGATATTACTGAAGCAGGTCATCACCCACTTAAATAAGAGGCAGACCCTGCCACCTTATTGCTATTCATGTAAAATAGGGTGTAAAATTATCTTTTCATTTGCAACTGCATCAAGAGATAGATCCTTCAATAAAATGGATTGTGTCTGCCAAGCATATGAGAGTAATCTTGCTGTTCAAAGAATTCTAAATAGCCTTCCCATATGGTACCACTCTCAGTGAAAGATTATGTCGTCAATTCCCCCCTCCCTTTCCAAACTCCCCTCATGCAACTTCTCCCACCTCTCAAAAGAAGAGGTTTGCCAATATAATTTAGATTTCATTCCTGGACAAAAGAAAGCTGTGAATATTGACTAAAACGGCATCTAACAGTAGGGCTGCTGACTCTCAGTTTTTTAATCCATAATTTCTCTGTGTTCAAGTTTCAGTCGTTCACCAGAAGCCTTAATAAGTAATCCTATATCCCACAGTGGCTCTGCAAAGAGTATCTGATCCTCTCTTCATAATATATGCATCCAGAGTGCAGACACTAATATAATACAAGAGAGGGAAAATAATCCCATTTGATTGCTTTACAAGCTAAAACACCTACATAGATGCCTCAGGAAGGACAAATCGATGAAAACCTAAAACCCAATTAAGATCAGAAACTTATAATTTACAGAAGCCAGAGCCACCTAGTGATATGCTGAGTAATGAGGAAGAAATGCTGGTAAATAAGGCTCTGCCTAGTGCTGCTTCTGGTGAGCCTAGCCCTAGCATTTATCAAGCAAACTGATTTTTCAGGAACCATCTCCAAATCACAGTACAAGTCACCTGTCTTTTGTTACCAGAAGCCAAAAGGAAAACAAGACAAAGCCAGAAAATGTGTTAGAGGTGGCATCCTTGATCACCTGGTATAATAGAGTTTTGGGTGTTTTTTCCAGGAGTAATGACATTCTTACCATTGTTCCTCAACACTTCCACTTCAGTGACTTTGTTTTTAAGGACCTTCTTGCATGATTTCTCTCCAGTTGTCAATGTTGTTACACCAGGGATGCAGCGGGCCCTGTTTATGGAATGATTTGTTAAACAGAAACATTTGACCATTGACTCTACACTTGCATTTTAATAACTTTCGAGTAATGAGAGAGATGTTTGAAAAATAGACTTTCATAACCTTTCCTTTCATGTTGGCGTAACTAAGGGTTTTGAGGCTTGATTTGGCTCTGTGCTTGATTTTGCTTAAAATGTGAAATGTATTTTTATGATTAGCAGCACTTCAAAAAACCCTTACTCTTTATGATTGCAAAACTAGGTGCTACATTTCCAGGACAAGTAGATGCTGATTAGGAGAACTTCAACCATACAATTACACAAAATCAAAATTTACAGGATTACTGGAAGAAAGATGCCCAGATGAGAAGACATTGAATAATACAATCACTCTGCCAAGTACATCTTAATCTTTTATTCATTATTTGCAGGACCCTGTATGAAGTCTGACTTTACAATTTCTTTCCTTACTGATATGACTTTCCATTGGGTAAACACTGAAATTTCTCTCCATTTCTCACTGATCTTGAAATTAACATAGAAAATTTCGTTTTTATATCTTTGCTTGTTCACCAGCATGTTTGAGGAAGTCAGAAATGTAGGGAATTACGTCTGATGGTGCAGGTGTTGTACTCTTAAATATGACATTCATCAGGTGGATTTTCTCAGGCGTAAACTTTATACTATTAGAGCCAAGTAATGGAGAAATTAAGTATTTTTTTAAAAAAAAAAAACCAACCTCCCCAGGCTGCAGATTTCTAGATGAAAAATAGGGAGTCAAGATCCTCAGCTGGTGTAAACAAGCATAGCTCCATTGATTTAAATACAACTATGTTGTCAGGAACATGGGCCTGCAACTGTGCCTGCCCAGTTGTCAGGCAGCCAATGAGCACTGCTGGGCCACAGCAGATCCACCTGACTGGCTAAGTCAGGTGGAGTGCTCTTAAGCCCAGAAGCTGCAGAGGATCAGCAGCTGCTCAATGTCCACACCCACAGTATTCTCTGCTTCCCTACACTCATCTTACACCAAGGCCTGCTCCTGCACCCGCCCTTCTCCCAGCCCTATCTGCATATGAGAAATGACTGCCTACGAAGCAGAAGGGATCTGAGGATCATAGTGGATCACAAGCTAAATAAGTCAACAGTGTAACACCATTGCAAAAAAAGCACAAACATCATTCTGGGATGTAGTAACAGGAGTGTTGTAAGCAAGACACGAGAAGTAATTCTTATGCTCTACTCCATGCTGATTAAGCCTCAGCTGGAGTACTGTGTCCAGTTCTGAGCACCACATTTCAGGAAAGATGTGGACAAATTTGAGGAAGTCCAGAGAACAGCAACAAAAATGATTAAAAGTCTAGAAAATATGACCTATGAAGAAGGGAAGATTGAAAAAATGGGGTTTGTTTAGTCTGCAGAAGAGAAGGGAGGGAGGGTGACATGATAACAGTTTTCAAGTACATAAAAGGTTGTTCCAAGGAAGAGAGAGAAAAATTGTTCTCTTTAACCTCTGAGGATAGTACAAGAGGAAATAAGCTTAAATTGTAGCAAGCATGGTTTAGATTGGACATTAGGTAAAACTTCCTAACTGTCAGGGTAGTTAAGCACTGGAATAAATTGCCTAGGGAGGTTGTGGAATCTCTGTCAATGGAGATTTTTAAGAGCAGGTTAGACAAACACCTGAAAGTCATTCATGCTGGTTTCACCCTTCAGAGATTTAAACAGAAGATTAAAACTAAAAAAACCCCAACCCTCTTCCCCAAGGGAACAAGAGCTAAACAAACTAATTCCACCTTCTCTTTTCTTATTCTCCTGCTGTTCCCATGTGTTTCTCCTTCCTTCAGCTCGCTCTCTAGAATTTGACCTCTCTACCTGCATCACCTTATGGTAATGTTTGTTCTCATATGTTCAGTATAATTGTTGCATTTTTTCACTGGAATGACTTTTCCCATGTAAACTGCTTTCAACCTACTCCAAATATAAACAACTCAATCCACATTGTAAAGGTTTGTGTCAGAGCCAGCTGATGGAGCACAACAGAAAGCAGTGATCTGAACCACCTCTTCTTAGGGAAAATCCTGGGGAAGGAGGATCTGGGGAAAGAAATCTCTACTATTGTGTCTGTGAGGATCTTCTTATAGCGATCCTCCAACAAAATCCCATGAAAGAGAGCAGAGGAGCTGGAAATTAATGTATATAGTGCTTTTTATCATGGTATGTTGCAATTTTTTTGGGCTGTATTATCAGAGTAAGGTATTTTTATTATCAACTTTATTTATTTATTTATTTATTTATTGTCATACTGCAATACTGTGCAGAGTACTCAATCAGGATCAGGCCTTATTGTGCCAAGCACTATATGAACTCGTATAAAAACAGTCTCTGTCTGGAAGAGTTTACAGCCTAAGATAGACATTACAAAAGATTACATTACACTCATCACTTTGCCTTCAGCCACCTGAAAAACATGTGGTTGTACTCCTGACAAAGTAATTATATGGCATGACTACATCTCTTGGATATAAAGTACATTTCTTGAACAAAAAATTGAATCCTGACAATTTTATATAATTTAATAGTTGATAAAGTTGACTGGATTTGCATTGGTACCCTTTGCAACAAACTTTTTGTTTTTTCCATGAAAAGTTAAAATCTGTTGTTAATTATATGTCTGTTGCCAAATGGAAAATGTAAAAACCTGATTATCCTGTAGCTGCACTGAACTACTGATTTATTGTGGTTTCTCTTCTGCATCTGTCTGGTGTCCATGAAAATAATAAAATGTGAAATCCTGCTTATCTTCTCAGGGAAATCCCTGAGCCAATCTCACTTACAACAAGTAAAAATAATGACCGCATGGAGTAAGAGTGAACCCTTATCCCTAGAATTAGTCCCACTTCATTACCAAAGAGTGATGCTAAATGCAGGTTAAGTTGAAGTAGAATTTTTATTAAACTCCATATGCCGCTCTGTCCATGTGGTTTAGTTGCTTCCAGTCCCACTCCTCACATGCCCTATTTTCCTGGTAAGTAATAGTCCTTTCAGTGACCAAAGACCCTCTGACTCCAATTCCACTCCAAGTCTCAAGATAAAAATTTATTCCACATAGCTACTACTGATGTAGTGGAAGTTCAAATTGCCCCAGCAGGGCTTTTACAGTAAATTCTATCAATCAAAATGCAATAAATGAATGAATCAAGTTGTAACCCTTCTTCCAGTGGATAACAGCAGCAAAAAGATCGAGTTCAATCTATCTAGTGTCCCTCTTGACTAATAACTCAATCAGCTTGAGCACCCTCCCAGATACCTGGAAGACTACATTCATCCTCTAACAGACAGAACTTGTCCACTTGCAAGTACTGGGCGATGGTGTACAACCAAGGGGATCTTTATTAGGGGAAAAGGAATGCAGACATCAACTTGGGAAAACACAGCAACACTCTATATATATATATGTATGAAGAGCAAAGAACCCCTACTCTTTCCATTAACTTTGGCAGTAGTCTGTCTAGCTCCCTTCCCACGTGCCAGAGAATGTCCTGCAGGTAACAGTCCATTGACCATACCCCCTCACCCATCCAGCAAATCCTACTCAAAGGTTGGATGAGTAGTAGCCCAAAGATCTCTTTTTACAGGTCCGCCTCCGGTTCCAAGGGAGCTGTTTGGCTGGTTCTGCTTAAAGGCACCAACACATGACCAGCTTTATTAAGGTGCTGGATAGGAAGGGCCTCACCGTTTTCCATTCAGCTCTCCTGCCATCCTGTGTGTCATCTCTCGCCACAGAGTCATCATTCAATCTGCACCATCCTGTCACCAGAGTCCACAGGGCATTTCTCATAGTGGCTTCCCATGGGAGGGGAGCCAGGAACAAGTGAAACCTTGAGCAAAGTCCTGACTGCTTAGAAAAAAGTTCTTTGCCACAAGGAAAATAGCCTTACTACTTTCCTTTGGGAGTCTGCTACCTCTCAAAACCCAAGTTCATGTATGGTTATGGTGACTCCTCAGGTTTCACAAGAGAAATTGTGTTTGTGGAGGAAGCCTATGCAAATGAAACTCTGTGGCCACACTTCTCCATTTTCACCAATAGAGGATGCAGGGAGTCTTTTTAAATCCATTCACAGGAGTGTGGGCTTTCATTTTTCACCAGGGTAGTAGTCTTTACTGTACTGTACATGGCCTCTTCTCCCTTCCCACTTCCCTCCTCAGCTGACTTTCAAAATGGTCCGGTCATGCTGTCTGGAGTGGCTCACGACCTCAAGGCAGACAGTCAACAGCAAGGCAGACACCCCAAGATGGTGGTGTGTTCTATAATTAGATATCACCAACCCAGTAACAAATGTGAATTCCTGGATCACTGTAACAGCTTTCCCATGGAGTCAGACAGTCCCCTTGAGCACTCCTGTCTATATGCCACCTAGGCAAACTGGACTTAGTGATAAATGGTCACTTACATAAAAAAAAAAAAAATCACAAAATATTCAGGTTGCTCTCTGTCCCAAGAGGCTAATCTCTGACCCAAATCAATTTGTATCTTAGAGCACACTCCAAAGACAATGCTGGTAGCCAATCTTACAGTAAACTAATTAAAGATTTATTAAGTAGGAAAAAGAAATGAGAGAGTTATTTACAGGTTAAAGCAGGCAACATATAGACACAAATACATTTAGTCTATGGTTCCAAAAGACCAGAAAGATGTAGTCATCTGTCAGCAATGAATGTCTTTTTTTAGGGCTAACTCAGGTTGACCCTGGGGATCTCTGTGTTTTTGTATCTTAGTGCCAGCCCTTGTACAAGTCCAAACAGTCAAAGAGAGAAAAAAAATTTCGTGGCAGCTATCTCTAGTTGCCTCTTCCAGAATTCAAGTTAATAGGACATGTTTTCTCTCACATAGCTTCTTTGTAGGTATAAGAGACCCATTAAACCAGCCTTTGCCTTGTGATGTTCCACAATGGCCCTCTTAGGGTATGTCTATACTGATGGCGGCAAAGTCGCTGCAGTCAAATCGATCTTTCTGGATTGATTGAGCGGTCAGTGTAGACCCGCTCAATCGATCAGGAAGCTGACGCAGTAAACCCACCCCTTTAAGTGGCGTAGCGCTGCGTTGATGGGAACGCGGTTCCCATCAGCGTAGTGCAGTGAAAACAGTGTGCAGAAGGGAAGCACAGCAGTCAACAGGAGTTATGCAAGCTACTTTGCATAGCTTGCGTAACTCCCATCGACTGCTGCCATATTTCCAGGTAAGTGTAGACCAGGGCTTAGTCTTGATGGTTCCCCTGTCTATCCAGAAGAACTACTTTTCCTGTCTAGATTCACAAGTTCAGAGCAGGCCTTTTTACAATTATAAAGCAAAACTTACACATAGTGGAGGGTACAGACATTAAAAGTAAGATGAATGCATGCAGCAACTTACAAGCATTTCATAGAGTCTAATCACATCCTTACAAGTTCTATCTTGACACCTATCTTGAACAATATTAACACATAAGTGAGCTGATCTGGTTTCCAGCTATGAATTTGTCAGTGCCCAGCGGATGCCTTCAGACTTGGCAAGAACTGGCCCTAGTCTTCCAGGGTCACAGATCCCAAGAGTTTGGGGCTGTGGTTCCTTTAACTTCCCTCGCTTCTGCTACATTTGGATAGCGACACCACATGAGAGCATGATGAACTCCACCAGCACCATTCCCAATAAAATGGAGATGTGCTGGACTGGATACTGATCTCACATCACTTTTATTCCAGTGTAAGTCACTGACTTTAATGGAATTATTCCCAATTTACATAAGTGCTACATCAGAATCAGGTCCAAACAATCAGCTCTTGGGAAGCCAGTGTGGAGAGTAGTGGCAACCTGACATGTTTATTGAGATTGTTAGTGATTACTCAAATGGAGAGACTGCCCCTTCAGAATCAGAATTAGCCTCTTTTGCTGCCAAGCTCCCGAAGCCCAAAGGAGCTTGGTTGGGCCAGTGAACACAAAGACTAATTTGGCTGGACAGGGCCCTAACATAACAGATGACAGCTAATTGCCATTCTGTGTTTAAATGAAGGTTGTACACCATTTAAGTCAATTAACAAAGAAGCCTACTGTTGCCTTATTTGTCACTGACTTATGTAACAGCCTTTAGATGACCGTGTAACGCAGCAGAACACTGATTCACTGCAATGTTCTCTTATATTTAGCACTATTGGCAGCTCTTTGAGAAAAGCTACTGCTTCCTCTTGAAAAAAAAGTCATTTAATGTGCTATAAAAGAGTCTCTATATTTTTCCCCTTCGTGAAAAGGATTAATGGAACATTTTGATCTCTAATGCAATAAAAAAAAATAAAAAATAGATATATATATATAAAGCACCCATTGATTTTTGTGAGTGATTTTTGACTCTGTAAAAATATTTTTTTATTCTTTACATTTCATGAGCTGGCTAAAATCATGCCAGCTTTTTAAATATTAATAAAATACATACGCTATATGAAACAATAAATTTCCATATGACTTTTCAAAGCATAAAAATAGGGCTGGAAATAAAAATCAACTATATTTACATCAACTGGGTGGTAGGAGCGGATGTGCAAGAATCCTGAGTATAGACAGGCTGCACTTGAACTTTCATGCATTACTTTCGACTGTTTAGTTCAGATGCATTTTCTCAAAGCACGACTGACCTTCTATGAGTGCTTTTCAATTCATGTTTCTCATCCTTATTCATTCCATTAAAGTTGAGGGGAAAAAAGCTACACTGGACCCGATTCTCTTCTTGCTTACTGCAGTGGTCTGTGGCCATCCCTCCCCATAGGTCTTGGAAAGAGGCCACGCCAGCTTACTACATTGTGCCTTTAGATGGGGCAGAGCAGCAATAGTTGATAGCCCAGCTCCCTGGCTGGACAGATAGCCAACAGACACAGACTGTTCAGTCTAAGGTGAGTAGGCTGCCCCCCAGGGGTAGGGGGGCAATAGGCAGCAGTGGGTAGGGAGACCTGGGCCCACTGTACCACATCAGGTCTCAGCCCAGGGCCTTTAAAGTGGTGGAGGGTTCCACCACTAGGTCAGCAGGGATCCCACCGAAACATGCTGACCTAAATTTTGGCAACACAACCGGTGTCCCTGGGCTACTTCTTACAACCCCTTCCATCTCCTCAGCCAGCAGCAGTCTCAGTAGCTCCTCCAGGTATTGGTTGGTAGGCAGTCCTGGCACCTCCTTGGGTCCTCGGCATGGTGGAGCTTAGCCGTGGGTGCAGGGCTCAGCATCAGGTGAGAGACATCTGCTTCCTTCCCCAGATCTCGTGCAACTGAGCTGCAAGGCCTACCTTTTAAACTTTCTGTCCTGCCCTTCTGCTTCTGAAATGGGGGCATGGATTGCCTGGCTCCATCCCCAGAGGATGGAGATTGGTTTCTCCCCATCAGTCTCAGAGGGAGGCCACACCACCTCACTACACTTACACTCATGCACCAGAGCCATTCCACTGATTTCAGTGGAGCTACTTCCAATTTACATTGGCGGAGATGAGAGGAGAATTGGGCCCACAGTCTTCAAAGGATGCAATATTATTTTCAATATGAGAAATGTTAGGCCTGACCTTAAAAGGGGAGAGTTCCTTCTTTGTAAGGTGCAAAGCCCCCCCTCAACTCTTATTTCCAGCAGTGAAATCACTCAGCACCTCACAGCATCTGGCCCTTTGTGCTTATATCTTTTTCCTTCTCTTGGGGAAAATTATAAAAGGAGACAAGGTCTGGTCTATATTGGTTGGTTTGAAAATGAAATGTTTTGCTCCTGTATCATCGAGTTATGTCTTTTCTCCTGTTATATATGCGGTGTATAAAAGCCAGAGACCACAGGAATTTCTTGGTAGTTTTATAAAACTTCTTTAGTGGAATGTTTCTATTCCACTGTTATTGTACTTTCATTTGCTTGTAATTTTGAATGAATTCTTTTTATTACTTTAAATTTCAGTGTTGCTTTTCTTGTGCTTGTGAAAGAAAAATAAACAAATTATCTCAGAAGAGCTGATTTCCTTTCACAAGTAGAGAGGTGCTGTGATATCCTGATAAACTCCTAACCATGTTATCATCTACAGATAATATTATGGAACTTCCAATAACAAAATTATAGAAATTCCAAAGTAAACATTAAAGAGACTTCACCAATATGTTCATATTGTTAATATTATGAAGTTCAAGCACTGCAACATTCTAGAAGAATTTTCAAGTTCTCCTGGAGGGCACACATCAAAACAAATTGAGCCATCATTAGCCTCTTGGCCTGAGAATCACCATCTCTTCAAGGTGCATTCTATTTTTGGAAATCAGATGTGCCCAGAATTCCAGCGTGGGAGGCTGTAATTGTTTAGGGACCCTATATGATCGCCACCTTAATTACAATAATCATCTTTAAGATGTTGCCACATGGCCACAGACACCATACAATTATCAGGTTATTTCTGATTGTAAGCATAATGAAAAATGGTGCTCTCATCTGACTGTTGGTAACTATTGGCAAATGTGGGGTTTCTTTTCATGCGTGATCCTGTGCACACCTGTGTCAACTTGCTACAATTCTGAAGATATACAATTGCTTGAATAATTTTTTAGTTCTGATGAACAACTTACTGCAGCTCTGTTTGTTTAGCTGAAATCTCTGTAATGCTACAGTATTTAGTCAATCTCTTCTGCCAGGGGTGGATTTAGGAACACATTCACCCACAGAATGTAGACATCCTGGCTTGGGGAAACTAGAACTGTAATGGAGAATTTAATATAATGTAATGGTGTGAGTGTTTGGTTTGTTTTTGTTTTTTTGTTTTTTTAATTTCTAACTCTTTTCTACATATGATCTCTTTGAAAACATCACAGAGAAACAAGTATCTGGAATCCACTCCTGCACTCTTCATGTAAAACTAATCAACTTACTAAGCCTTTCCATAATCCTTTGGCCTGCCCTGCACAGTGGTGTGATAATGGTGGAAAGAAAACAGTTAAATTTTGGAGTCAGGATGCAATGAATTGATGCAAAAATGCTAAGGCCAGTTCTGCCTTCTGCTGTTATTTAAAGCTGTCTTCATATGAGTCTAAAGACCACAACCTACAATATCACACTATGACAAACATCTTTCTGAAACTGGAAGACCATTTAAAATATGGAAAATTCCCTAGTGCTCGGGTAATGATCTGCACCACATGTTGACTTACAGGTCAGACTTCCATAAGTCCTATTAGCTTATTTGTGAGCAAGAGTACCCGTAATGCTATACAATCATTCTAAGAGGAAAATGCTAAATCCGATAGAAATTATCAGCTCAAGAATTGTTAAATAAGGAATAATATTTTTATCTATGTACTGTACTGAACTACAAGTGACAGACACAGGTTAGCAAAAATTGATGTATTTACTGAAAAGATATAAGTAAATAACAGATGTGTGAGTATGTAGTTAGAACTCTATCAGAAAACTAGGAAATATGCTAAAAATAAGATGTCTATCTGTGAAAGAGGAAATAATGACAATGATGCTGTAAACAACTCCTGAATAAAATAGCCCGAGCTATAATCAAAAAGTTAGAACCAGACGAACAGTGCAAACTAACAAACCATCATCAGGCTTCAAGGATCATTTTTCATAGACTTTGTATGTCTCATAGACTCTGTTATGCACTGACTATCAAATAATTAAACAACATCAGTCAAGCTGAGTTATTTGTGGTCTCTTTAATAAATAATTAAATACATTAATTGATTATTGGAACCCTGGTTTACCCATACCTTCCTTCAATGCCCCTACTGCAAAAAAAAATGTATCTACAGTTGCTAAAGTAGTACTAAAAGAGTGTAGGAAGCCACTGTGGCCTCCCACGGAGCCAGAGCCTGGGGAAGGGCCCGAGAGCTCTGATTGGCACAATTCACACCCTGCCCCAGAGTTTGCCCGGCAACAGGGGACCCGGGCTGTGATAGGGCCACCCGGCCAGGCCAATTGGCAGCCCCGGGGCGGAGCCCCAACAGGAAGGGGAAATACAAAAGCCTGGCCCCTGAGCTCAGTAGGGCCCAGACTGCTGGCAGAGGCAGACGTGCTGCCCTGCCAGCAGAGGCCTAGGCCGGAGCCTAGCCGCTGCCAACGAAACTCGGCCCCGCCTGGGCCCAGGGATTGGATAGGGCCCTCGAGGAGCTGGACAAGGCAACCCGGCCAGGATGACTGGTCCGAGTTACCCCGACCCCGGGGCCGTGCTCTGGGACCACCAGACTGGGCTGAGACCCCAGAGCAGCCCGAGTGGCGGACACCCCTGGAGGCCGGGCCGGATTTGGAGGAACTGCCGGCCGCCGAGCCCCTCCCTGCGGTGGGGCAGGACTTGGAGGAGCTGCCCGAGGCCGACCTGCTCCCCTCCTACAACGACCTGGAGGAGCTGCCCCCGGAAAAGGAGTTTCCTGCCTTACCCCCGGTCGACGAGGAAGGACTAACAACGCTACCCCAGGTGGACTATCCTTGGGACACGGACGCAGCAGGTACTAGGGTCAGTGGGGAGGAAGTAGCCCAGGGACAGCCACGGCCTGTGGCTGAGTCCGCCGTATTGCCGGTGTGTTGCAGCGGGAGCCCCGCCAGCACAGTGGCAGCCGCTTCTGCCACTGCTAGGGCCCTGGGCTGGGATGCAGTGGAGACGGGTGGGCCTGCGTCCCCCTCCCCTTCCCCTTTGCCCTAGCCACCCCAGGAGAATTGCTCTCTTGACCCCGCCGGAAGCTGTTGCCTCCTCTGCTCACCCTGCCTAGGGGTTGGAGCAATAGACTCCTTGCTCGCTTGCCCTGCCTGAGGGCCTGAGCGATCTGCCTGCTCACCCTGCCCAGGGTTTGGAGCGATAGACTCCTTGCCCGCTCGCTCTGCCTGAGGGCGAATTGCATAGACTGATCTCTCGCCAAGCGCGAGCTATTCCCCTGTAGGAAGCCACTGTGGCCTCCCACGGAACCCGAAACACTTACAAAGAGACAATTTTACACTCCTCACAAAGACAATATTGTAAGTTAGACTTGGAAATGTGGCCTCAACAAACAGGTTTTAAAAATGAAGTTTCAATTATGTTAATTCACTGCCAGTAAAATTCTAGTTTTGGAAATATTACTTGGAGTCAGAAATTCTGAAAACGGCATTTCAGGAGGGTTTCAGAGGTTTGAGGCAATCTAAGTACTTATATGGCCCTCATCACTATAATATCCTAGTGCCTCACAACCATTAATTGACTTTATCCTCACAACACTTTTGTGAGGTAGGGAAGTATTATCCCCATTTTACAGATTGAAAACTGAAGCACTTGGTAGATTAAGTGGCTTGTCCATGGTCACACAGGAAATTTGTGGCTGTGTCAATATCTGAATTCACGTCTCTTTCTGAGTCCAAGTCCAGCATCTTATCCACCAGGCCAAACCAACCTACTCCTGCTGACGGTGGATAGTGCATTGAATTATTAAAATTCTGATTTTATGCTTGACTTCATTCCTCTCTATTAACTCAGCGAAGCCTTGCAATTTGGTTTCCATTAACAGTCACGCAGAAGACAATCTGAATTTTACTGTTGTTGTACAACATATCAATGAAACTAAATACATCTGCTAGCTTTTTTAGCATTGTTATTTATATTAATAGAGCACTCAAAAGCCCCAACCGGAATTAGAATTTCATTGTGCTAGGTGCTGTACAAAAAACAGGAAGACATTGTTCTCATCCTAAATGTCGCACAATATAATTTGAGGCAAGATGCAACAAATAAGTAGGACAAATAGTGGGGGAGGAGAAGAGAGGACAAAAAGGCAACTATAATAAGATTACATGACTACATAGGCTAGATACCGCAAAATGCAATAGCGCCAAATCCTTTGAAAAATGTATTTATAATAAAAATCAGCTACCCCTAAGCTAGCTATCACTGGTTGGCTCATTACTTCTAGACATCACAGCAGAGGCGAGTCTTGAGAAGGCATTTGGAGGAGGAAATCAGTGTGCTCAAAAGGGGCATCCCTGGAGATAAGAGACAAGAGCAGATAAGCAGAAAGGTAAGATTTACAAAGGAACTTCAAGGGGAAAGACAAGGAGCTTGAATTCAAAACAGTAGAAAATGAGATGTCAGAAGAAGGACCCAAAGCAAAGGGCAACAGGGTCAGAATATAGACCAGGAAAATGATCTTCCTTCCCTCTCCTGTCCCACTTTTTGCCTGGAGACACAGTAGAACAACTTGATACATAAAACTAGTAATATGTTTGATCTCACAGCCTGATACAATTATTTTAAATTAATTAGAAGGACATTCATCTATAACTGCTATTGGATCTCCCTGTCTAAAAAGTGGGGCTATTTTGAGCAGTATTACAAAATCTGATGTTCTGGACACTTTGCGCATCTTCAGAGAGCTGATGTCACGGTAAAGCATTAACAAATAGCTCTTTTCCTTATAATTAAGACCATATTGAAACTATCTTTACCTATGGCTATTGAGTAGCTTCTGTTTCTGTTATCACTGGCTCTTTTAGCTGGTTGTAGTGATATTTTCAACATGTATTGTAATTTCTTATAATTTCTTCAATATCTTTGGGCAAACAATCACAAAATAAAGTATTCATGTACATCCATTCAGATTAAAAAACTACCAATTGGGTGTGTTTTTTAAAATAAACAAGGAATAGTCAGAGCAGATGTGAACAAAGGACAACCCTTAGGCTGAAATACGGACATAGAAATTATGCAAATTGTTTTGAATAAGGAACAATTCCATACAACGAAGTCACTTCATGTATAATTCATGAATAGAAAAACAGGGCAACTGTCACTGGATGTTGGGTAACAAGCTTTCACTTTTATACTTTGGAGACAGAAAAAATGTCCTTAACTTAAAAATCACAAGGTGCCATACCTTTCACCTCAAACCCCAGGTCCTTTCATTAAAAGGTAGTTTCCTTACCATCTTTCTTACCCCTGTCCACACACGTGTGTAAATACTGCATTTCCAAATCCAGACAGTAAGTCCCATTTTCTCATGGTTTAAATAAGCAAGTCACATTGTATGACTCATAACTGCACTAGATGGGGCTTACAGGAGTTTCTTGTTAAAACTATGTCACCAAAGTGAAGGAGTGGTTGGTTTGAGTTTCTCGCCTTACAGTGATTTCATCCCTTTGTTAGTTATTGCTAAATCTCTGTCCCGTGATTTAAGTAAAAATACTGCTCAGAGCAAAACTGTTTTCTTTTGCAGTGTTCCCATGGCAGGTTTAACAAAACTAAGAGGTCACATGGGAGGATACCAGGAAGGCGGGAGGAAATCAGGTGTTTAGCCCCCAGCCCTCCATTCTCTTTCTAGTTATATAATGTTGCAATTTATTTTTTAAACACAGAGTACAACACTTCTCACTTAAGGGATTTAATATAAATTTGCCCTGTGGTGTTGCTTCCTTTCTTGTTTATGGGAAGATGATACTATGGTTGGAATTTTTTGAGGGAGCCCACATTAAAATATTGGCAGCACATCACCACTAAGAAGTTTGCAAAACTCAAAAGTAACAGTGTGTTTCCGAGGGCAAATTCTGCAGTCCTTTGAATTCCTATTAAGAAAGAGATTTCAATTACATACTTAAGCTCTATCTTAAAATAAGTGTATGTGTATTTACATGTATTGGTTGCCTTGCCACTGTAATAGAGGATATAACTGATGTATTTGGGTCTTATATTCTCCAGTTTTACTCACATAGGGTTTAGTTGCATACTCACATCTGAAAGGATGATTTTCAGATTTTGTTCTCAGAAAAAACAATTTGTATCATTTAATAGTGTGTGATCTAAATTTGGCTCCAATTTCTTTTTACTTTGAAGAAAAAATCAGAAATAAATATTCCACATTGTGGGAAAGAATTTAGTTTTAAACTAATGCTTTTCTTATTCAAAGCGACTTACAAATTAAGTATTTAGATATGAGTAGTCTAGTAACTGTAGACAAACTAAGTAGCGATGGTGTACCCAATAATAATTAAAATAATAAACTATTTTAATGATAAAGGGCATTACTAAACAGATGCTATAGTTATCACCTACTCTTTCATACAAATGCGGTCAGATTTTTAAACTTCATGGATAGGCATCAGAGAGAGGCATGGGACTTTGGTTTAATATCTTATTGTCCTGAATACCACCAGGAGGTACATAAACATTCATGTCCCATAAACAGATTATTAATTACAACAGGCCACTGTGACAGGCTGAACAGGAATTATGCTGCTGTCTAATCCACAAACACAAAAATAAACTAAGGAAACCATCTTCTCTGCCAACATGACCATTATTCACTTATAATGTTTGACTTAAATTCCTTGGACTTGTCAGGTTAGGTAAAGCAAATTCAGAAAACATTTCTAAGACTCCCATAATGTGCAAAACTAATAAATCAAATGGTGTTTTTTCAATTCAACCACATGTAGCATTTCAAAAAAGAGATTTAAATGAAAACCAATAATTCTGAGTAAGATGCAACATCTGGTTTACATCTGGCTCCATGAAGTAAAATATAATTTTGGAGAGTTTTAGGGCTAGATTTTTCTCATTAACATTTCACTCCAAATAAAGAATTGGTGCAAATCCTAGCACCACCACTGGGAGCTCTGGGAAGGCATGTGCCTTATTAATAATAATAGTAACACCTAGCTCTTGTATGGGGTTTTTCATCAATACATCACAAAGTGTTTTACAAAGGAGGAGGTCAGTATCATTATCCCCATTTTACAGATAGGGAAACTGAGGCACTTAGCAGTGAAGTGACTTACCCAAGATCACCCAGCAGGCCAGTGGCAGAGACAAAAATGGCACCCAGGTCTCCTGTGTCCCAGTCACATGCTCTATCCATTAGGCCACATAGCACCATCTCTGGAGCTCCCAGGTACACCAGAGAAGCAGCCCTCTGAACCACCCTATACTGGTAAGAACAGGAATGGGGCTGGGACAGTAGCACTGCCTGGTTGCCCACCCCTACTTACCCTCTTTGGGGCAGTCAGTTATTCCGGCTGGTCCCTGAACAAGGGATGTGAGCATGTGAGTTGGAAAGCTCATTTCATCCTTGCACAGAGGCCAGCTACAATCTAGCTCCAAACCATTTCAACTGAAGTTAATGTGCATGTTAAGGTTGTGGGGGCTTTTTAGAACCTTCGCAGCTTTTGAATGATGTACCAAATGTAAATCCCCACCATCACATACAGACTAGTAACAAGACTCTCCTACATACCATACGGCACACAAGATGGAGTTCACAGAGAGTGGTGGCCACGGCAGCCCGCTGCATCCACTAGCAAGGAAGGAACTGGAGCTGAAATAGAAAGCTTGCTCTCCAACCCTCCCCAAAAGAGTGGCAATGATTGGACAAAGTACCTGATGTTTTTCAAAATTAGTTTGTTCTGTCACTAAAACCTTTCTTTCCAAAGCTTACCATCAAGTAACATTAGCATCACCCTGATTATACAGGCGAAGAAAACTAAGGGAGAGAGGTTTTAGTCATTTGCTTAAGATCACACAGTTAGACTGTAGCAGAACCAACTCTAAAATTTAGAGTTAACTTCTCTGCAATTCACAAAACTGGAACACAGTTCAATAATCGTCCCAGGAACACACTCATCATTTATGTTTATAATTATATATACACACACTATAATAATTTATAGTCATTATAAACTGTATATTTGGAATGGCTGCTATGAGGTTGTCATCTATGATAGAATACTTAAAAATCACGTTCAATGTCAAGATATTACTATCATAAAACTGAGGGGTCCATTTTGAATTGATTTCCTTTTTATGTTAACATACAGATGTATAGCTACATGCGGAATCCAGTAGAAAGAAGGACACAAAATATGAAAGACAGACAACAAGAAAATACAAAGTAAAAGGAAACTACTGGTAAGATTGTTACCAAATGTCTGACATTCATCAGAATAATCATGACCACATCAGACTCTCAGATACATGAAGCATAGCAGATGGTCCCTGACAATTTACTTCCCATTACCAACAGCATCTGACAAAACATTACATTATTGTGCATCCTTTGCAATCTAGCACATTGGAAGTTGCCCACCAACTCTTACGTATTGGGGCAAACGGCCAGCTTAACCCTAGTGGGTCTCACGCTTTTGCCTCTTGTAGTGGGCCAGGGCATCACCAGTTACCCCATTTACCCAGGCTTGCCCACTCCTCCAGGTCCCAGCCCAGGGGGCCCTATGAGTAGCAGCTATGTGCTCCTGGCACCGTACTCACAGTTGCAGTCTTTTCTCCTGGGCTAATTTCCCCTCTCAGTCCTTCTGGCTTCTTGGGCCCGGTACCTTCCTCAGCACTCCTTTCTCCTCCTCCACACACTCTGCACTCCTTCCTGCTCCTTCACACAACTCTGCAGTCCTTCACACAACATAGCATCCAGAAAAGTAAATCTCAGCAGAATCCCTGGACATCACCAAGCCAGAGCTCAAATTATAGATGTTCTACCTCCAAGGATGCCTTATTTCCAGCCTCCTTGAACTTCACTCTGATAGGATGTAGATGAAGAAGAGCATAGATGTAATGGTGGAGTTTGGATGAGAAGGTAGTCTCTAAAACAGCTGGGGCCCTCACCATTTAAAGCTTTGAAGGTCATGAACAGCCTCTTGTATTTCACCTGAAGAAGACTATGGATCACAAGAATAAGGTACCATCATTGGTCTAGTCAGCTTAAAATGTGGGCAGTCATGCAAATGATGTTGCTTTATACCACTGCAAACTTACCAGCTAAACATTTTTAAAAGCCACAAAAACAATGGATTGACCACAATCAAAGCTGAAAAACCTTTGCATTTTATATCTACCCAAAAGAAATATATTTAAAAGACAATTTAAGGCTATTCCAGAACTAGCTCTTCCTTATTCGAGATCCAATGTCTTTAATACTCTTCTGAGTAAACAAAATGAGATGTTATTAAATATTCAGTTACTACAGTCAGATACATTATGATTACATCAAAAAACTACCATACAAGATGAATAGTTAAAGCTTCTAATAGAAACTCGAGATAAAGAAGAGTATTATGAGATTACAGATGGTTCAGTTGATAATATGTGGGATGTAATGTATGAGAAGGCAGAGTTGATAAGATGCTTTCCAAAGGACCATCTGTAAGGGTTCTTTTCCATAAACAAATGGATGGGCGGGGAGATGGAGTAGGGACTATATTAACTTGAAATTGTAGGATATGAAATGTTGTTATAGGATAAGTGTTATTAAGTGACATTGCATGATGGGGAATGTAGTAGGATGAAGAAAGCTGCAGAAAGACAGATGCTAGAACTCCTGGATAGCAGCTCCACCCACACTGCCCATTTGAAACTTCGCAGGGGTTGAACATGAAGGGTGATTGGTTGGTTCCTGAGGCGAGGGGGAGCAGGATCACAGAGGAGTCCAGGAGCTAGACTGTGCTCAGGAAGGGACGCACTGCCAGGCTCTTATAAGATTAGGACTGCTCCCCATGAGTAAGAAGTAGAAGGTTGCTGAATGCTATTGTTATGTTTATGTTAGGTTTACTCTGGTTAAATAAAAGCTTAGTGTTTTGTCAAACCCAAGATCTGGAGACATAGGCAATTGGTGGGTTCTCAAGATATCTGTAGGGTGCTCAAAACAGAGTTAAAAAAAACAACCAAGATTGCCCAATATTTACAGGCAAGCGCCCTGAAAGGAAGATTAGAAGGGTAAAAAAGCTGTACTAGCAACCCAAAGACACAGAGGTTGAACAAGATTTGAGCCCCAGATAGGGGTCTCCCAGGGAGAGGGGAAAGAGGAGACAGAGTTATATTTTATAAACAATTTGTCCTATAATTGTAGCCCTTCTGCCAGTCAGAAGTAGCAGCAACAAAGGCCGAGTTCAATATATAGGGTTTCCTTTCAACAACACAACACAAAACCAGCTCAAGCACCCACCCAGTAACATGTGACAAGTACACACCACCCCTTGGGTGCCTCTAGAGGAACCACTTCCCCTCTCACAAGCACAGAGACTGAGTGTAGAAAAGAAACTTTTTTATTAAAAGGGGGAAAGTAACCCGACATTAACTTGGGAAAATGCTGCAAGCAGGATTCACAAGCATAAAACCATGAGCAAAACACCCATTCCAGAGTACACTGGACAATTTCCATTTGCCTCAGGTTCTTAAGTCCAGCAAACAGAAGTTCCTTTAACATGCCCCTTTCCTCACAGCACCCCCCTCAGAGTAGTTGTCCTTAGTCAGGGTAGACCCAGAGTTCAGAGGCACAGCTCAGCTTGCACCCTGCTTGGGGGAGACGGGGATAGAAGGCCCTTTGCTATTTCCACTGTCTGGCCACTCCATTAGCCTCCCTGTCAGCCTCTCCTTGCTCCACTGGCTGCCCTGCCAGCCATCATGATGCACACCATCACCTTCTGCTGCCACCTGCTTTTACTGTGACCTCTGCTGGTCACTCCCTTGAGGTTCCACCCAGCTCTCAGTGATTTTCAGTTCTTAGTGAGGAACTTCATTGCTGAAGCTGGCTGGGCAGAAACGCTGTCCCACAACAAATGATTTCAGCTCTAGTGATCACCTAACAAAACAAAAGACTCCAAAAGGAACCTTAATTAGCTCTATCTTTGAACAGTGGGGAGAGGCCCATGGACTTTTATGCAGAGCCACCCCTCCTGGAAAGGACACCTGTCCCCACCCCCTCTCCCTTTCACAGGGGTCTGGCATCTGAGCTCTTTGCATAGCAAGTTCAGTTCAGTTGAGGACTCAGCCAGGACAGCTGAGCACAGTTCTGCTGTCCTTTACTCAGACAACAAGGATAACAACATTTCATTATCCCTGCATTCATGTGAAGCGAATTTGTAAAGTGATTTGTAAGCCGGCACCAGCCAAAGTTGATTAGTTTGGCAACGCAGCTCTGTCTGCTGGGTACCTGTGCAGAGTGGGTGTGGTCACGTAAATACAGTCTGGTCCTGATGCCTTTTCCCCTTCCCAGCTAGCTCAGCAGGGAAGAGCTCATTCAGATCCTGCTTACATGATATTTAATTCATTTTACTGGAGTTTTAGAAGTTATATAAAAACATTGAAAATCCTGTGCAGTTTAGGAATGATTGTGATATAGGGATTCAGCTCATATAACTGGTATTTTACGGATTTTTTAATGTTGACTATAATATTAAGACTGGATGCAGAATTGTTCAAGAGCTCTTAAGTCAGAGTGAAATAGAATTCATTTAAACTAAGAATCTAGAATTATCTCATGTTCTAAAATAAAGAGCTGAGAATTTGGGCAATGGTACATACCAGTAGCTTCTCCGATGGAGAGGGCTGGGGATTAGTGAAATTTCCATGTTTCTTTAAGTATTCTTCAAAAAGAAACTTTTGTATAAAGAAGAGCCTGAATACAACCCCATAAGTCATCTCAGTCAGTTATGACAGAATCAACTTACTAAATTATACATGTGGCTTTTCCACAGTTCTAAAATCAATTCATTTGTGCTAATGCATTATGGATCCATTTGTCAGTGGAACCAATCAGTAACAGTTTTCCGCGTGGCCTGCCACAACAATATACTCACATAGCATACAAGGCACATACATCTTCAAGTTATGCTTTTAGGGCCAAATTCTGCCATCTTTAGTCATGGAGAGTTGAATATCTTGGTCTCAGAGTAGCATAAATGAAATCAACGGTATTATTGTTCAAGGAGTAAGGATCTAAAATTAAGCAAAGGTGGCAAAATGTGGTCCCTAGCTTTTCCACACAGTTCTGCAATCAATTCCCAAACAGCTAAACTGTGGCAACTCACTGGCCAGGCATGCAGGGGAAAGGAAGGACATTTCTACATGGAGCAATTCACTGGCATAACTACTATACTAGTATATTTATATTGCTGCTGTTGTAACAGTAGACCTCCCTGTGTGGGCACACTTATTTCAGAATACGAGTGCCTTTCAGCAGTTAGTTTATGTCACTTTCTTTGGCCTGGTCGAACTATAAAGTTAGGTAAACACAAGCCACCTTGGCATCAACCTAGTTATGCATGTGTCTACACTTTTGTGTCCCTCCAGTGTAAGCACTCCTTCAGTCTACCAAAAGCACATCAATGGTCATTCTGCACTTCTGAGACAGTAGTTGAATCTTTCCTTGGTGTTGTCGAGCTGGCCAGTGTATGGTTTCATGAGCCCAGGGAGCAAGGGTAGTGGGATCACATTTCAACATTGCCAAGAGTAATCTGCTGGTCCGGAAAAGAAAACATCCCTGCTTGTAGCTTTCTGAACAGTCCTGGGTTCTTAAAGATGCAAATGTCATGCACCTCCCCATGCCAGCCCACACTGATGTTGGCAAAGTGTCCCCAGTGATCCACCGGTGCTTGCATAATCATTGAAAAGTAGTCCTCTCTCTTGAGATACTTTGTGACAAGGTGATCTAGGGCCAAAATAGGGATGTGCTTGCTGTCTATTGCTTCACCACAACTGGGAACCCCACTGCTGCAAATCCATCCACTATGTCCTGCACGTTGGCCAGAGAGTCACCATGCTGTGTAGCAAGAGGCGATTAATAGCCCTGCACACTTGCATTATAACGGGCCCCACAGTGGATTTTCCAGCTCCAAAATGATTTCCAGCTGACCGATAGCAATCCAGCCTTGCAAGTTTCTATTGTGCAATCATCACTCATTTCTTCACTGTCAGAGCAGGTGTCATCCTAGTCTGTCTGCACTAAGGGCTGGGGCAAACTCAGCATACAGATCCAGGAATGTGGCCTTGTGCATCTGAAAGTTCTGCAACCACCACTCGTCATCCTAAGCCTGTATTACAATGTGTTCCTACCAGTCAGTGCTCATTTCTCAGGCCCAGAAGTGGTGCTCCACCATCTGTAGCTGCTCCATGAATGCCACCAACCACCCTGAATTGGTTCTCTCTATGTCCCACAGCAATCTGTCCACCAAGAATTCCTCATGTTCTGAGCTTATTTGGTTATTCTTGTGGCTCTCTGCAAATACTGGAGGATCGTGCGTCGTATGCTTGCAACACTTACAAGAATAGTTCAGAGCTGTGCAGGCTCCATGCTGTGCAGGCTCCATGCGTCTGTCAGAGATGGTGGACAGTGAGGAAGGCCATTCAGGTTTGTGGGATTTTGGAAAAAAAAAGGTGTGAAAATTATGGGATCCAGATGACATTATGGGATGGAGATAGCTGCACCCCAAGCTCACAGTCACCCCTATGCAATTCGTTTCAGCCCCACCCTGCATTGCCAAAAGCTTCCCAAAAGAGCGCACTGGACATTGGCAAGTTGCATATTGGGGTATCTACCCATGGTGTGCTGCACTGTGCACTGATACAAGCACTCTTGATGAGTATGTGCAGCGTGGGCACAAGTGTGCATGCGCACATGTGATATACTAACTTCGGCAGCAAAATGCCGATGTAATTTGCACCAGCCAAAGTTTGTAGTGTAGACATGGCCTTATACTAGTATAACTATACCGGTATAGTTATTCCAGTAAATTTCCCTGTGTAGACAAGCCCTACACTGTCCCCTCAATCAAGGGCTGTAATAACTGACTGCTCTGCCCTCTGGAACTAGAGGGAAGCAGCAGGGGGAACTGTGATTTTTGGGTCACAATTCCTTCCTGAGGGTGCTACCAGGATACTATAACTACATGCCTCATCTTACTGAGGGCTGAGCCTTCAGGCTCCCTCTAGCCCAAAGGCTTTGTCTTCCCTAGGGAAAAAAAGGTGTGTTCTAACTAAACTGGAAATCTTGTTCCATGGGAAACTCAGAAATTTCAGAAACAAATTCATTCTGAAACAGAACAAAAAATAGAAACTTTGAAGTTTCCCACAGAACAGGAATTCTTAAATTTCATTTAGAAAGAGTCAAAATGACATTTTGTTTTGACCTTTCCACAACGTTTCTGAGATCTCCCAAACTCTACTGGGGGGGGGGGAGCTGGGCATTTTGGGGAGCCTAAGAGCCCCAACTCTGAAACAACCCACCTGTCAGGCTGCCCCTGAGCAAGGGAGCCTAGAAGCCCAGTCTCCCCGGCAGCTTGCCAGGCAGGTGGCCTGAGAGTGGGGGAACCATGGGGCTAGGAAAGATTTTCCAAGGGAAAATAGTTTTTTTTTTTCCCCAGGCAAAATTGAGGTTTTGCAGAAGGTGAGCTTTCCATCAAAAAGTTATTCCAAGAGGAAATTTCTGACCACCCCTAGTTCTTACTTTAAATTAGCTATACATAGTAACTAACATGAGAGAAAATCTTAGCAATAACAATGCAGTTGCAGTATTTATGTGTCAGCATGCTGGGATAAATTCGAAACTCTCCCGTAGTGTTCATCTTGACCTGCTACACGTGTGAAAACTACAAATTGCTTTGTCTTCACTAGGGTTTTAGCTGGTACCTTATTTCTTTTGTGGACACACCTTAAGTATTGCAACTTTCTAGGGCAATACAGCTCTCTATGCTACCACAGTATGGCATGTCGTAGTCATCATTGAGCTGACATCCCCAAGTTATACGTAATGTTTTTCCAAAGATTTTTAGTCATTAACATGATAAGGGGAGCATCCTACAATAAATATGCCAGAGTTCAGCTCTAAACAGTCTTCATGGGCTTTAGAGGATGGTTAATCCTTCCTTTCTTTTTCTTACTGATTTCATATAGGATAAGATGCTGTCAATTTCATGAATTTTCTGGATATGTGATAATAGATTCATAAATCTGATAAGACATTGATTTTATGCATCTGATAAAAGAGTTCTGATTTCATATAGTCATGGAAATCTGAATGGAATATTATATATGCAGCTGGAAAGGTTTTAGAAAAAATTAGTAGTACATTAGCTGTTCCATAAAACTTGCAATTTCATTCATCTTGTATTATATACAGTATGTAATGCAAAATTATGTTAACTAAGTTACATTAAGGTTTCAAAGTTAAACACCGAACATTATATAAAAATGCAAAGTTAATATTATTTTAGCAATGTTTACCCAACCAAAAGGCAGTGGAGTTACAACAGGGATGGATTTGCCCCTGTGTATATTAAATTTTGTATATAAAACAGTCTAGCAAGTAATCAACTACTGAGAAAGATTGGGATCCTGCTGTCAAGAATTGATAATGAACATAGTTGAAAAAGTATGAAATACTTGAACAGTATATGGTCACTCCATATTTAATGATATGATTGAAAGGAACTATTCTACTATCTAAACAATTAAGCCAGAAAATGAAGAAGTTATCTGAGCAGGGAAGCAGGTAGACCATTTGACCAAAGAGAAGTTAAGAAGATATGCATAATGAATTGAAATCTCCAAAATATCAAAAAGTTTTTATAATTAACCTAGAATTATCCAGGAGATGCATGACATCCAATTTACTTCAGAAAATGGGTGCATCTACTATGGAATACAATCAGAACCAATGACTATTGCATTGTAGATGACATTTCCCAGAAAAGGTAACCTGTGCATACATTATAACTGGTGTACCATGGGCTATCAGGAAGTATATTAATCTCTCATACCTATTCACTCTAGTGAACTCAATAACTACAGTGCACAAGCCAGCAGAATTAAAGGGTTAATGAGTCCAAAAGGACATTCAGGACAATTTCTGACCAGCGGCAAAGTTGGCAAGAGAGGACAAAAGCACTAGAGGCATAGATGCCCATCTGCACTTTAGAGGTGAGAGAATACTTGCTTACACAGCAAGTTCACAAAACTGAACCTTATTTAGGCTAAGCTGTTACCCAGCTTCACGCTAGTGATGTTTTCATATGGTATTTTTTAAAGATTATTTTAATTAAAATCTTTGTGGTTTTAGCCTGGATTCACTCAAAAGCCATCTAACCTTTGGCATTGTAGAGAGATAGGAGAAGGTGGGGGTTAGAACTTAAGGCCTTTTCAAATTCTTGGTCAAAGGCCCAGACCAAATGGCCCTCTCTCTCGGTGCAACTTATGCCAGGGCTCCAGTCAACCTGATGCATGAAAAAATCCAAAGACCTCAGAGATAAAAGTCATTTTATGGTTGTGAGCGATCCCATTAAAAGGGAACTGATAGTGACCCCTATATTTAGGCTGCCTAAAATATTTCATTATTGAAAGATTCTTGTGACTTTTTTGAGAAGCACTAACACATCCATTGCCCGCAGAAAGTCTTAAAATTCAGCAGGGAAAAGCCCCTCAGGCTAGAGAAAGGTCTTTTCTTTATCCCGTCAAATTCTATTTAGCTTTGGCTGAGTTATAACTTATTCAAAATCACCAACTCCCTGATATACCTCACATTCCTCAGGAAAAATTTCAGCAGTGTGCCAAAATATGTGAAAACGAGCACTCTATAGTTGGATTCATGCTGCAACCAAAGTAAGAGCTCCACCACCACACCACACCGGGGCTTCCTGGGACCTGCCATAGCAGCAGGTTCAAGGAAAGGTATGGGGTTTCCTCACTCCAACAGCAAACCTCCCCAGACCTAATGTATAGCCCCAGAAGCCCATCCCACCACATAAGCCAGGCACTCTGCATCTTTTTCAGTGTGTGTGGGGGAATAGAAGTGACAGTCAGGCCAGGTTCCCCTGACTATCCCCTTAGATCCAGCACATGGTATCAGCAGGCCATCCCCCTTCTGGGAAAACAGCCTTTCCCTGGAGCCACCTAATGTAGTTAGTCCCGTAACTTGAGTGGCAGAAGTCTGTGCTAGCTAGAAGTTCAGGCTTCATACCCTGCTCATGAAGAAAGATGGGGAAGTTCTTAAAAAAAATCTCTAGAAAATTAGATACAAAAAAAAAAAATTTACAATAAACGAATGTTATTTAGATTGCAAAGGCAAGCATTTGAATGTTAAGACATCCCAATTTATAGATGCCTTTTTAATTCTGTCTCCTTATATATATATAGATTATGACACAGTTGAATTACATCATAGTATTCCCCCCTACCCCCATCAGGACCCCTGATTCATGCAGCCCACAGGTTGGATTCACAAGGGGGCAGAATTGAGGCAACCATCAACCTGGCATTTCCTACTTTTCAAGTGCTTGCCTTTGCAGCATTCCATATGTTCTTTTAATGTACGGGTATTTTTCCTAAATGTAACAACTGCCTACAATAGGTGGAATATGGAGGTGAGAGAGCATGGCTTTGATAATAATTACCATTTTTATTTTGTGACTTTGCTTAATTTCTGAACCTTAACATTGCCACAGAGTTGCTTTCTTATTTTCCTATTTAAGGCAAAGGGTTGTTTTTCGTTTTTTCCTTGGTGCATCACTAGAATCAGAAAGCACATTATACCATTTAATCTATACTCCTGCCAGCACAGAACTGATTCCTACAGTACAATTTTATGTCCATTCTGCAATCCAATCCAGAGTAGTTCCAGGTGTCTAAAATGATGTGGTTTGTACATTTCTTTTGGGAGATTATTCTACAATCTAACAGATTTCACTGTCAAGAAGTTTTGCTTGACATGCCACCTATATTTTCCCTTTCAGAATTTCATCCTATTGCTCCTAGAGATGCCTCTTCTTACCATCTACAATCATTTTTCACAATCCTCAGTGCCTAGAATATTCCAGTATTTGTAGGCAGTTTTGTCTTTATTCTGTCAACACTTATCTAAGCTATTTGAAGATCTCTTAACATTTTCTCATGAGTACCAACAGTTCTAGCAGTCTCAGTGCCACGGTCACAGACTCTGCTGAATTTAAAGTTCATTCTGCTGGAATGAACAATTAATTCTGAGCCACATTGTCTAGCCCCATGCTCAGAAAAATCTGAATTCATTTGTAGCTGTGTCCCAGTAGAAAGTGGAGAAGGGGTGATTTTGGGTAACTAGTCTCATGGATAGTTCAATGTTGTTGAAGAAAGTGATGTTGAAGAAAGTTGAAGAAAGGAGTTTCAGGCTGGAAGGGAGGGGCTTAAGGGCTTGTCCATACACAAAAATTATACTGCTTTAGCTATATCGGTATAATTAAAGCAATAGTAAACCCTTGTGGGAGAGCAGTTATACCGGTAAAGCTAGTCCCATAGAGAAAAGAGAACAAGCTTGTGAAGAACATGTTACCCAGGGTTCCTCAAACCAGTAACTTTTAGTCTCTGTGAGTTGGTAACAGGGAATAAATCAAAAGGAAACGTAATATAGCCTGTTATATAGCTAGCACAAAAAAGTCAAAACCAAATTCTTTTAACTTTAAAGCTTTACTTTATTGGTCCCCAGCAATTCCCATCAGAATGTTTTTACTGGATGTCTCCACTTATTAGTCTTAAGCACATACACATGCAACAGGTTATTAGAACCTATTAGATCCCAAAACTTGATAGTCACCCCACAAGTTTGAGTCAGTCTTCGGGTGAATCAGTCACAGATTTCCGGATGGCATCTGTGAACCCAAGCAGCTCTGTTAACCTGTTGATAACAGCATAGTAAACAGGTGATTAACAGGTGATCATCCCAGCCAGGGCTTTGTCAAGCTGCAGCTTAAAAACCTCTAAAGATGGAGATTCCACCACCTCCCTAGGTAACCCATTCCAGTGCTTCACCACCCTCCTAGTGAAAAACCTTTTCCTAATGTCCAACCTAGACCTTCCCCACTGCAACTTGAGACCGTTGCTCCTTGTTCTGTCATCTGCCACCACTGAGAACAGCCTAGCTCCATCCTCCCTGGAACCGCCTTTCAGGTAGTTAAAGGCTGCTATCAAATCCCCCCCTCATTCTTCTCTTCTGCAGACTAAACAAGCCTAGTTCCCTCAGCCTCTCCTCATAAGTCTTGTGCTCCAGCCTCCTGAACATTTTTGTTGCCCTCCGCTGGACTCTCTCCAACTTGTCTACATCCTTTTTGTAGTGGGGGGCCTAAAACTGGACACAATACTCCTAATGCGGCCTCACCAATGCCGTATAGAGGGGAATAATCACTTCCCGCGATCTGCTGGCAATGCTCTTACTAATGCAGCCCAATATGCTATTAGCCTTCTTGGCAACCAGGGCACACTGCTGACTCATATCCAGCTTCTTATCCACTGTTATCCCCAGGTTTTTTTCTGCAGAACTGCTGCCTAGCTCATCAGTCTGTAGCTGTGCATGGGATTCATCTTTCTGGGTACAGAAATTAAGATGATTGGTCTGGAATTCCCCAAGTTGTCCTTATTCTCCTTTTGGATTGGCACTCTATTTGCACTTTTCCAGTCCTCTGGAATCTCTTCCATCTTCCATGATTTTTTGAAGATAATCAATAATGGCTCAGATATCTCCTCAGTCAGCTCCTTGAGTATTCTAGGATGTATTTCACCTAGTCCTGCCAACTTGAAGAAATCTAACTTGTCTGAGTAATCCTTAACTTCTCCTTTTCCTATTTTAGCCTCAGATCCTATCTCATTTTCACTAGCATTCACCATGTTAGATATCTGATAGCTACTAAACTTATTGGTGAAAACTGAAACAAAACAAAAAGAACTCATTTACCATTTGAGCCATTTCCACATTTTCTGTTATTATCTTCCACCCTTTCCCCCCTCCGCCCCCCGAGTAATGGAACTACCCTGTCCTTGGTCTTCCTCTTGCTCATAATGTATTTGTGAAATGTGGTCTCCTGCCTACTTCCAATCTTTTCTATGCAGTGGGATAACTCTTGTGCCTTAGTAATGTTTCTTTGAAAAACTGCCAACTCTTGAACCTTTTCTCTTTAGACTTGCTTCCCAGGGAATCTTACCTATCAACTCCCTGAGTTTGCTGAAGTATACCTTCTTGAAATCCATTATCTTCATGTGCTGTTTTCCCTCCTACTTTTCCTTGGAATCATGAACTCTACCATTTCATGATCACTTTGACTTAAACTGCATTTTTTTTAAAAAAAAAAGTTTCTCTCTCTCCTACTAGCTCCGTAATGCAACCACCTCAGCTCTTCATCACATGCTATAAAGCCTTTCTTACTGTTAAAAAAAAAAATCCATAATAGGTATTGACAGTTAATGATCTGTGAAATGTGCAGGCATGAAAGCAAACAAATGTTAATTGAAAATTGCCCCCCAAACATGAGCTTATTTTGATAGCACATAGCTTGGAGGAGTGTATGCACACTTCAATTAGCCATGCACAAAAACACCTGGTCATGTGCTATGACATTTAATCATTATTTATGGTGACAAAGCCTGCCATTTACTAAAAGCACTATCAAAATATTCATGTTAACCCTGCAATGGATACAGAAAACTCAATATACCTGTGAAAAATATTACAAACAAGGGAAGAATACTTTTTTTCTCAGAAAGAAGACACCAACAAAAGCAAGGTTCTACGTTCAGTCTCTGGGAGATCTGATTTTAAACACCAGACCATATTTTCTCACAGATTGCTCACGGGTTCATTTCAACTAATAGCAAGACTGAACTACAGTGACAGCGGTGAATAGAGCAGATGCTAAAAACTTTGTGTGGCAGGACCTGTGTGAGTGTTCAAAGAGCAAGGAACTTTCCACCACTCCGCTTGTGTGGAGGCCAAATAATCACAGTAGGGAGAGCCAGGAAGCCATGCTATCACCATTAGCCATGCTAACTTCCCATTAGACAATGGGGGAGGTTGAGGGCAGGACCATTACCAATTGGGCTCCATCAACCTCTTTTCACATAGTGGGATGACCTCTCCACTCCTATCTAACCAGGATTTAGTGGGATATCCTTTCCATTTAGCAACGAAGAGGGCAGCGTGTTCATCAAACCCAATGAAAAGTTAGGTCAATCCAGCTATGTCACTCAGGGATGTGAAAAAATCCATCCCCTGAGTGAAGTAGTTAAGCCAACATGACCCCCCTGCCCCCTCCCCCATGTACAGTGCTAGCTCAGCAGAAAAATTCTTCCTTATACCTAGCTACCAGCTCTCTGGAAGGTGGTTAACCTACAATCATAGTGAGTGTCTACACCAGTGTTTCTCAATTAAATTTGGCCACAGAACCCTTTTGAACTCCATAAATAATTGCGGAACACCCCAAACTCTTAACAGTCTTCAAATGTCGAAATAAGCAAAGGACAGCATTTCTTACTTAAATTACACTTACACTGGATACCCTCCGCCGAAAAATCCAAGACATCTTCCCTTTTTCGGCGGCGTGGAGAGCCACGGCTCTCGGCGGCGCAGAGAACAGCAGCATGGAGAACGGCGGCATGGAGAGCAGCGGCTCTCGGCGACGCAGAGAGCAGCGGCACAGAGAACAGCTGCTTGCGGAACCCTAACAGTGCTCCCGCGGAACCCCAGAGTTCCGCAGAACACCAATTGAGAAACACTGGTCTACACCAAAGTGCTACAGCTGCGCCACTGTAGCAGTTTAAGTGTAGATATAGGAAGTGATGGAAGGTGAAGAGATGGCCAAAAGTAGTTAGGAGGGTGAAAGACTGGGGATGGGGATTGGGGGGGAGGGGGGAACAAGAAAGAATGGAAACATTCAAGGTGGTGATTCACTTCAAGCAGCAAGAGTAAAAAGGTAGCTTTAGAAAGGAATCCTGCCTGGAAATAAATATTTAGGGTTTAGACAAGGGTTAGCGCTTAGTTTATGACAGCAGATTTTGTAACTGAAGGGGAAAGTAGTATGTGAGGGATAAGTGAGGATGCACATTTGGACTACAGTTGTGAGAGGAAATTAAGTCAGAGGAAGGGTATGTAGTGATATCAACCCACCCCATACTAATTAAATAGAAGTGCAGACTGATAGAATCTTAGAAGAGGAACAACTACGATGCACAGTTTTGTCTGTTTCCTCTTCTGGAAGATGCATTTCTCATTAAAAAAGCCACATTTGCTTTCTCTTGTCTTAAATACCTCAACATTTGCTTCCTTTTCATATGACCATGAAGCTTCTTGACATTGCAGGAAACCAAGTTATGCTGATTAGTCGCAGCTATAATATCCTGGAGTCTTGAGGCTCATGTTAGAACAACTTGAATAAAAACATAGTTACAGATAAGGGACAGCACAGAAACATTGTGTCTGTGCAGGATATTCCCACACCAACGCCTCTCCTACAGCTGTGCAGAAATAATTGTATCTACAAACACCTCTTTTAGCTATTTCTGCACACCTGTGGGATGGGGTTGACTGAAGTGGTATAAACAACTTGCACAGCCTCCAAAAATCACTGCCATCACATTGACCAGATGTAGCAGACCTGTTGTTAAATCTTAAATATAACAGCTGTTCTATTTAAAAAAAAAAAAAAAAAGGCATGATTAAGGCAATCTATTGCCCCTTAGGTGTAAGAAGTCAAAGCCAGAATTATTTCCCACTGTTTGTTACTTTGCAGTTTTTGGAGAAACAATTTTCCTTTATAAATCAACATCCCCACTCGAGATGTAATGGACTGTGCCTTAAGACTAAGCGTCTTGGCAGGGAGCTACACCTGGAAGTTGCAACTGACTCGATCTGGTGCCTATAGCGTGAGTTCTGCATGGGCTGCAGTAGTTCTGTTTGTTGGATGCTCCTGGACATGCTAAGGATATCCTTTCGATGTTGTAAGATGCAACATTATGAGACACCTAATGTGCAAAATAAAGTATACTGAAGTTCAGTCCCTTGTCACCACAACTTGTTTACAATTAGTCTGACAAAATTTAAAGCAAATTATAAAGTGGTTTCCACAAAATATTGAAGATACTTTAGGTTACTATACACTGTTAGAAGATGTTCTAATATATTATGTCATTTTGTTATAACAGTCCATCTCCACCTTGATTTACTGTTGGGAAACTACATTTAACACAACAGCGAGGGTCCTGTGGCACCTTAAAGACTAACACATTTATTTGGGCATAAGCTTTCGTGGGCAGAAATCCAGTTTATGCTCAAATAAATGTGTTAGTCTTTAAGGTTCCACAGGACTCTCGCTCTTTTGCTAAAAACAAACTAAAATGGCTACCCCTCAGGAACTCATCTATATTTAAACACAGACAGACACATCCCTCCAACATCTGACTCAATCAGATTTTACAACCAAGTTGTCTCCTACAAAGAAGCTACATGCCAAGTACAACTCCCCCTCTCCCACCCCATCATTACTAGCAACATCTGTGAATATCCTACCCGGAGCAAGTCAAAGACATCAGCTGTCAAGTATCTTTCCACTGGCCCACACAATCTAGGAACATCCTACCAGTTAGCTATTTCATCTCTTCATTTCCCCCATAACATACCCCTGCTGCTCATATCCCAAGTGTAATCAATCATCTGTCTCCTATTTATGCCCATTACCACTTTGTGACTTCATAGTCTTCAAAATGCCTTCCACTTTGATTCACAAATAATGACACAAGCATTATAAACCCCACTTTAAACAGGCTTTTACAGTGGACACTTGTCTTGGGTGTAGGAGTATAATATAGGCAGGTCACCTGAGTGCCCTTATTGACGCAGTTTTTAGTTCATCTAATAAAATGTCCTAGTGAACTATCAGCAAAGCACATGTCAAACCATGATGCCATGTGATCTAATTGTTGGGAGAACCATAGCATTGACAACAAAGCTGCAAGGTGATACTTAGTAGCCATGACTCTGCTGAGGAAATGTGATTTAAACACAGGCTGTCAATAGCCAATTCAAACCAAAACTGCGTTTTAATAGACGATGGTCACCCAGGTCTGTCACATATGCAATATGTTCCCTGCCCTTAGCCCTTTTCATGGAAATAAGATGAAATGGAAGACTAATGTGCACATATACTCCTAATTATTCATACTGTCAAACCGCGGTACCAGAGCTCAACTGGGATCTGTAGCTACTATCTCAAAAGCCTTATCACCTCTATGTTCTTCTATAAATTACAGTCCTTCCCAAACCTCAGAAATCCTAATTAGCTTTAACTCTAACCCATAGACGCTCTGGTGAAGAGGATTACGGTATCTCACTTTGCAGCAGGATCTCTAAAAAGCAAAGCGTAGCATTTGAAGGATAGTTTGATGCAAGGTTAATAACCTGACACCTTTCATCAGAAACACTGCTCCACAAATTGCCAGTCTTCCTCTTTGGTTTTCGAAGCAAAAGTAGAGATAAAGGGGAAACATTTACAAAGTGGAGCATGGGAATTTAGCAATGTAATTCACATTAATCTCAGTTACAGAATGTCCATCCATGGTTTCCATAAATGTTAGCATTCTGTCTCACTGTCAGTTACAATAATCCCTTGGAAGCTTGACTCCAAATTGTTTCTTGCTTTTTAAAAGGTAGCCACACCACATTGGTTGGTTATGGAAAGGCTGTTGAGGATCTACATTACTGACACTCAGGCATCACATTACTCTCAGCAGCTCAGTGAGCCAGCACTTTTTTTCTGGAGGCTGCCTTCTTGTGTTCCAGCAGCTAAACTTGCATTAAAAAGACTCAGAGGTCCACACTCCAGTACCCAATCTGGATTTCTGCCTTTGAAAGATAATGCCCCCAAAACTCTGTATTCTCTTTACTTTGTTCTAAGTCTGTCATTTTCACATCCTAAATCTTCTTTAAGTAATGTGTTGTTAAATTACCTGCCATAAACAGACATGGTCTAATACTCTAGTCTCTACACAGCACGCACGCACACATACTCATCCTGCCCTTGAGCTTGCTTTTATTCTGCAACCTTAGAAACTTAGCCTGAGAAATATTCACTTTAGCTCCAGCTTGCTCCTAGATTATTTAGAAATAACCCCTCCTCCTATCTCCCCTTCCCCCCCCCACAACAGAGACAGACTCATCTAATGGTCAGGGAGAGTCAGCGTAATAGCTCTGGACCTATACACACAGCATCCTAAAGCTGAACATCTTGCCAGATCTGTCTAACAGTTAGTTTGTCTTCTCATAGATCTGAAGAGCACCCATATATGTGAACAGTAGTCTATGGGTAATAGAGATGGTAAAAACAAGTCAGTCACCTCTCCTTCCCCGGCCCCTCCCAAAAAGATTTTGACCAAAAGAATTCAAACAAATGTTTGTTTTCCTTTTTAAAAACAAAAGGAATTTTTAAGTCCCTGCTTCCCCCTCTCTCATTTACTCTTCCCCCCCGCACTGAAAAAGGGCAGGGAAGACAATGAAAATAGAAGAGCAAGTGGAGAAAACCACAACACTTTCCCTCTGACTCTCACTGTTTTTAAAAAAAAAACAAAAAAAAAAAAAACAAACACACCACACACACTCTGAGTGGAAAGTTAAAAGTGTGAAAAAGTGGAGAAAAATCCAACTCCCTTTTCCTTCCCCCCTCCCTTTTCCAATGGAAGACAGGTATAGATAGAAACACAGAAGAAGTTGCTTCTTTCCATAGTTTCAAAGACAATTTTAAAAAATCCTAAAAAAATGTTTTTTAAATTTAAAAAAAAAAAAAAAAGAGAGACCAAAACTTATCAGCTCTGATATTAAAGGAGTCCATGAGATGACCATTTCATTAAACTGCTTCCACCAAGAATGAAACACTGGAAAGCAGTGTGACGCAAAAAGAATTCTTTTTCCAAGAATCAGGCAGCACAAGATAATACTGAAGAGGTTTATTCACAGCACCGGGAAGACTGACTGAAACAGCTTCAAATTCATGGTGTTACAGGAGGCACTTATATACGGTTTTTTATCACTTAAACAATCCATTTACATTTTTTCTATCTATTCACTCATGAATACAGACATTGTTTCACCCAGAAAAAACAGGAGTGATAATGACAGATACAGAACATAGGTGCAGAGTCACTCTAATTACATCAAAGGATCTCTGACTACACTTGGGAGCGGGGGAAATGGGTGGAGAGGAAGAATCCTTACAGATATGAGGGTGCTTGACAGAGGGCTTGTAAGGAATGTGTTGTTCTCATTGTGAAGCTGAATCACTGAGTGGACATCTGGCCTTCTGAGTTATCAGGTATTTACATATACCATTGTCCTTGTGGCTCTGGTATGCCTGCCTGTTAGTTATGTGAGTTTCAGCCTAGCTGAAAATTGCCTCAGGCCTAACAACTGTGCACAGCTTGAGTTTCCAGATCATACCCCAGTGTCAGCCTCTGGGTTGCGAGGGGAGGAAAGACTCTTTCACCCCAACAAAGCTGATGGCTACTGTGGAGCTGCTTCACAACTGCTACTTCCCTGAGGCTGCAGTAACTTCTGCTGCTCCAGTGCCCCCGCTCCACATATTCATGGATCCTTTATCTCTGCCCTGACTGCCTGCAAGATATAAACCTGCCCTCAGTCCTTCACAGCATGACTGCACCCTGCAAAATAGATCTTGATACTCCAGAAGTACATAAGGCTTCCTTACATTCTGCCGCATTGGCAGACCTCTGTGCCTGTGGAAGGGGACTGACTTTGGCCTTAAGGGTCTGATTCTGTAATCATTAGTGGCACACCCAAAACTTCTGAAGCCACTGAGTTGTGAATGTACAGTGAATGTGATTTAAAATGAAAGCACCTGATTTAAGAGGTGCTGAGCACCCACAATGCCAGTTGGAGTGACTAGGAGATATGAGTGCTCAGGTGCCTCTGAAAAATCAGCCCATGGATTTTTACGTTCCATGTTAACCCTGCTGCGTTCCACGTAATACAATGCAGAGATAAGATAAACCTGTAGGCCCAATCATCATGTTAATTGTGAGTTCAGCTGTAAAGATTGAGTGTAAATTCATAAGTTATTACAATAACCTGTAATAACTGTTGATTGGAAAGGGAGACTGAGGGCTTGTCTTCCTCTACAGCACTGCAGCTGCGCCACTGCAGTTCTTTAGTGAAGACGCTACTACACAGATGGGAGAGTATATCTCGTCAGCATCATTAATCCAAGAGGCGGTAGCTAGGTTGATGGAAGAATCTCTCCCATCAACTTAGTGTTGTCTACACAAATGGGATAGGTCAGTGTAACTATGTCACTCAGGGATGTGACTTTTTCTCATCCTGAGCGATGTAGTTATACCACTATAGGTCTGTAGTGTAGATCTGGCCTGAAAGACTGAATTAGTCCAAGCAAAAAAGGCCTCCTGATATAAATCAAGGACTGTGTTCTAAAAACCTGTCTCCAGGTAAAGGGAACAAGGGATGTTGCTAAAGTGAAAGCTTTATCCAATACTTTACATTTCAAATGCTTGAACTGCTTTTCCTTATCTTTAAGAAGAGGTTAAAAAGATTTTTAATGGAACTTTGCCATAGAACTAAGCAGGCTGAGGTCTCTGTATGCCAAACCTTGGATCTTGTTTAAGTCTGTTTAATGTTGTGACTGGGTTATGTTAATATCTTCGGCTCATATATTTCCTCCAAGATTAATACAGAGATTAGGTACAATAAAATACATAAACAAGTTTGCATTTCCAGGCTCAGTGAAGAAAGAAATTGCATTGTTTGACGTCAGACTGACTCTCCATTCACCTCTCCCCCCACGTTCTACCTCCAGCAGGCTGACATCTGACACCACTCAGCCAAAACAGAAGCATATGGTCCTTTTAGCAAGTGTCAGCAGGAAGAATGATCCTTATTAGATTTTTCCTACATGAGTAGAGGAATTTGCCAGGGCAAGTCACTCAGGTGCTAAAGAAAAAGCTGAGAGTCATTCAATTAAAGCAGTTATAAAAATTTGCTGTCTTTGGAGGTTGTCAGTGTTTTTTGTGAAGGGGGAACAAAACTTCAATTTTCAATGAAAGTTTTTGAACTTTAAAATGTTACTGAAGATACAAAAAGAGTCATAAGTTTCATATTCTTTTTATTCCTTCGTGCCCCCCCCCCTTTTCACATTTGACCTGGGTTGTTTCAGATCCCTGCACCACTTCCAGAATGTCAAACAAGAATAACTGGCCACTTCCAACCCAGCTTAACCTAGTCTGCATCTCCAATACATTATAAATGCACATGTATTGCCTAGACATTATGCTATCCTTTCCTGTCGTCACTACTTTACTCAAAATTGCCAGCATCAGCTACCGTAGAGCTATTATGCAAAACTCTCAGGCCACAAAAATGAGTATTTGTTTAATTTTGAACTAGAAGTGAATTTCATAAGCCAATCTGTGGTATTTGTGAAGGAAATATTTGCATCCCTGACACTCCCTGGAGAACAAAATTTAGAGGGGAAAAAAGTGAATAGCCAATTTTTTGCAAATTGTAATGATTTTTTAAAAAGTCAATTTTACCTAACCTTTTTATGGAGCAGCACTAAATTGCACCTGCCATTTTGGATTCAATTATGTATTTAAGTTTAACCTTTCAAGCCTTCATCTTTCATATTTTAATGAGTTTTTGTTTTTAAAAGAAGATATTGTTCTTAAAGGTTTAAGTTGACTGTATGGGCCCGGTGCTTCTCGGAAGTGAATCCTAAATGGCACCTGAAATTCAGTCAGTCAATCAAATGGTATAGATTCCACAAGGTACCGTCTCATGAACCAAAGACATGTGACACACCGTTAAAGTGGCAGGACTCACTGTAAAAAGATCACATCTTCCCATTACTTTCCCATGAAAATGACAAGATTAAAAACAAACAGTGGTCACATCCTAATTCTCTTCTGTTGAATGTTCTTCAAAACAAACAGATAAAGATTTAGAATCACACTGTGTAGTGTCTTGTTGTTTTCCTTCATGTCCATAACAAAAACCACCTACTGTTGTGGAAAATGCCATTTGAGTCAGGTCCATGCATGATTTTCTCATATTTTGTAAGAAACAGCAAACCTATCAAATAGCAATATATACACATAATATAGTTAACGTTTGCAGGTAGGAGGCTCTCTGTCACATTCCAGCGTGATAGAAGAGTGATTTATTACCAAACATATTATTAAGGACAATAACTCATCTCATAAGCTGCAAAGATTCCAAGAACCCATGTTTTCCTAGAGATATTACTTGGTGCTATACCATGCAGAGTTGAGTTGTCCAGAGTTGTCCAGAGTTGAGTTGTCCAGATTCTTACCTTCTGAATGTAGAGATCTTTGCCAGGTGTGTCTGTTGATGAGAAAAAACAGCAGCAAATTTTCTTCTCCCCCATTATCAGCTGCTTGTGGCACTTCTCAGACACAGTAAAGAGAAGCAATTTGGTCCCATGACTCCCACTTCTCCAATTTAGATGGCTGAAGCTTCCAAGAGTCAGAGGTATTGTATATGTGGAGCATCCACTCTGTAGCTACACATCTGCTGCCATCTCCCCACCAATCCACAGTTGTTACATGCTCCTTAGTACGCGTCTGTTTTTAACCCCAAATAGCTTCCTAATATGTTTTAAGAGCTCTCCTTTCTTTCTTATTCAGCAGCTACAAGATGCTTTCATTCAGTCTTTGGACAGTTCCAAGAATTGCTCACCTGCAGTGTGACATAGTACTCTGGTGACTCAGTAGGTGGAGTTTTCCCTCACAGTTAAGAGCTGAGCCAATGCCCCAGAAAAGTGTTAGGGGTCACATTACTGCTCTAAAATAAAGGTCTTGATCACTTGTGGCCATTAAAAGATCCTATGGCTTTTGCATAAAAGCATGGCATTATCCCTCAAGTTCTGGCCTAATTTTATCTCCAGTCATTACACTCTGCCTACTTCAATTTCTAAATGAGGTTTAGTTTGTTAATGTTCATAATGTGCTTTGAGAGCCTGTACTATTGGTGCGATCCTATTAATTCACTTGAATTCCTGATATAGGAGTGGGAGAGACCCCTTATTATGTAGATTGTAAGCCTTTTGGGGCAGGGACCATCTTTTTATTCCATGTTTTACAGCATCTAACACAGAGGGGTACTGGATGCTACAGCAAGAGAAGATTTAGAGTGATTCACTCCAACACATCACACTTCAAAGGTAAGCCCTGAGAAATGTAATATATACAGGAACTAGCAAAAATGAAAGCCCTTACTTGACATGCAGTTAGGAAATTGCACCTAAAATTTACAACCCAAAGCTATACACATAAAGGAAATTTGCAGTATGACAGGAAGATTAAAAAGAGATTTGACTCCCCCGTTCCATTATACATACATTCTATGCTGGGCTTTTGTTGTGTTTCAGTTACCTTTTCTGGGGTTCATTCTCCAAACCAGATTTGTTGCTTAGTGATTATGTAAGGAAAGGTTTAATCGGATGTGTCTGCAATTTCTGAGCTTTAACAAAGTCCTCTGTACCAACACACTGTGCTTCATCAGACTCCATACACGTGTGCATATTGATAATTCAGATAATTGATAATTCTGATAACTCAATTTTTTTTTAAATAATTTTGTTTAGCTAATGAACGACTAATACTTTGGTTTATGAACTTTTTGCTTGAATCAGAGCCTACTTCGAAGCTGCTCCACAGCAGCCCTGGTTAGCACATTACAAATTAAATTCTAGGGGTGGTTAGTCAGAGAGAAAAACTAAACACAAGGCAGGTTTGCTTTTAGCATAATAGGCATTGCAGTTGCAGTAGCTATTATGCAAAAATGTAAACCAGCAAAAAGTGCATAACTATTTTTTATTTTCAACAATTGAAGCTCTAAATTGTGTTGGATACAGTTAATTATAGTATAGTTCTTTGAAAAGAGAATAACATGTTGACACACAGGTGTCTTTCTATTAAGTCATCAGTTCTTGACAGAGGCTTCAAAAGCCTGTATATATAATGTTCATTAGCATCTAATAGAAGAATATTAATGCTATAAGAGAGTGTCTCCTTTATCCCAATAGGAAATTCCCATCTAATGCTACTTCTGAAGATACGATGAAATGGCATCATATTGCATCTTACTATTAGTAGCCAAAGCCTTAAATTATGCAGGATCAGTCTACCTGAGGGACCATCTGCTGCTTTATGTCCTGTTGAGACCAGCAGGATTGGAGCTCTTATGTTACATCTGTTTAGGGATAGTTAATTTAATGAACAGAGCATAAGGTTTGGCTCCTGGTTGGCAGCCAGATTTTTTTTTTCTTTTTCTTCAGTTTTATGTTTTGCTGATGGTATGGTATATTGTTATACAGTTACTGGATATTGCTGATAGTATGGAGGTATTTACACTAGATAGGAATTTGACACCATGTTGAATTTTTCATTTTTTTAAGACAGATTTGATAGGTGTCTAGAGAATATATCATTAGAAAATCTGCAATATTAAAATATAAGGTGAATAGAACCCTACAAAAATATCCCATGGCAAGGGGATACTTGGAAAGCAGTCAGTTCAGTGGAGTGTTATGGGTGTCAAATAAGGTACGAGTTTGCAGAGTGATATGGTAGCAAAAACAAATGCAATTTTGTGTTACACACACACAGAGACACTGTCACAGACCACGAAAGTGATTGCCCATCTCTGAATAGAATTTCTGAAGGCAGACCAAGGCCTTGATTCTGCAAACTCTTACTTAGTCAATGGGATTACTAGCATGCTTAAAGTTAAGCATCTCAGTATTTGCCGTATTGGAGCTGTAATTTTGCAAGAGCAAGTGTTGGAATTATTATTTAAAATTATATAGGAAACCAAACACTAATTTAACCACAAATTCCTTTATTAAATCCAAAGGCCAAATGGTACTTATACAATTGCTCTATACATGCCTAAAAAGTCGAACTAATAAGCAATTTACTACTTCCAAAACAGTGACAAAATATTTATAAGCACTTGATCAAGATACTTACAAACAGGCTAAACTCAGGAGCTTAGACCCACATTGGTCAGCGTATAAGCAATGAATCTTTTAGGAGTTTACTTTTTATACCCATTAACAAACAAATGCTGTCATTGCCAATTACTGAATTCAGCTAAAACCAATTTGATACAGTTCATCCTTATTTCCAGTCTTAATCCAGATAAGATTTACAGCCTCCTTTCTTCCCAAGGCCTCCCCTCCCTTTCTTGCTGTCCAACAGTTTTCCCATTGCACCTGGGTTCACATAGGCTTTACCACAGGTCTGTGGGTAGAGGAAGGGCTGTGTTGGCTCATTTTTAGACAGATTCTCTTTGCTTTATTTAAAACCATCTGCAATCACCCCTGTCAGTCAGAGGCCTTCTTGTTAGAAACTTCCCCTTATCTCATTATATATTTTTTGAGCCAGACATCCTTCCTACTTTATTTCTTCTGGCATTCGCTCTTATTTTCAAGGCCTTCATTCTACTTGTAAAGAAAGGCCCTGATTAACAACACATACATAATTCCTTAACCACCCTTCAAATAATTCTTTAATTTTGTACTTATCCCATAGCAAGTAAATAAATTTGTTTCTTATTGGCTGTTCTGTCCTTATTCTCATAAATAGTCTCTTAATGATTATCCTTTTAGAGCCAGATTGTCAACTGGTATACATGAGTATCACTCAGCTGAATTCAGTGGAGCTATGTAGATTTGCACCGTCTGATAATCTGGCAATTAGAAAACATTCTGGTAAGAAACTTTCCTCTAAAAAATGCTGCAACTAAATTACAACAACAAAATAGTGCACAAAATTGACATAAAGACTCAGCTGCTCAAATTTCAGCTAGTGGTGTGGGGTTTGTGTGAGTAATGACAAAAGCTTGGGTCTACACTTACCTCCATGATTTGGCGGCAGTTGACCGGAGTTATGCAAAGTATGCAAAGAACTTGCGTAACTCCCATCGACTGCTGTGCTTCTCTTCTGCGCTCAGTCTTCACTGCACTGCGCCAACGGGAACTGTGTTCCCATTGACGCAGCTCTATGCCACTTGCAGGGGTGGATTAATAACATCTACATCTGGATCGACTAAGCAGGTCTTCACTGACCACTCAGTCAATCCAGATAATTCGATCTGACAGCGGCAACTTTGCTGCCGTCAGTGTAGATGCAACCTAAGACAATCAGCCAACTACAGAAAATACTTATGAACCCACTGATAAAACATTCTGGAACTATTCTGCCAGATTAACAAATCCGGTGGCAAGAATCTGGCAGTATCAGACAATAAACATAATCTTGAAGAGTGCTTCGCAGGATCAGTCCCCAAACCCATAGATTTCTGGGGGATAAACTTTTTACACAGCAAATGCCATTTGGCTTTTCTAGTAAACTGTGACCAACTTTTCAACCCCAAATTTTAATACATGGAAAAATTAAAATCTTATTCTTTTCATAAATGTATTCCTTCAACTAGATATGGGACCAAGCCACACAGCGTGAGTAAGCCTTTCCCAAATCTCAGGGGAGGAGGGTTCTGTAATGATCTTTGGATTATTCCTTAGCTGCTATTACTTTGTATGTCCCATGGCTAGTGCTAAATGCAGGGTTCTCTTTCATTATTAAGAATTTAATGCTTTAGACAAATCACACACAATGCAATCCTCCTATTTTATTAACTTAAGAATGCAGAAAAATTTCAAGCTACAAAACCAGATTTTCCTTTAACATTTTTTAAGTGATGGAAGTGTTAGTTGGGTTGCCGCCAAAGCATTATCAAGTTACTCACGAAGTTGTTCGTTTCCTCAACCAAGCAGGTAAAAGAAGCCAGGAGAAGGGCAGGAGGAACCCAAATATGTGCCTTTCTATGATCCCAAGGTAGGTGGTGGATGATTCTTGTCTACTTCAGACTGGAGTTGTCTTTTTTAAAGAGGCATGGTTCATCCATGACCAGGGAAAGTTTCCTCCCCTCCCAACTGAGATGGTGTCACATGACCAGGCAAAAGCCAAATCCAAGACCATGTAGGATATGTTGCTAAATTTGAGAAACACCATGGCCTGAGATTCAATAGACTTTACACGAACAAGATCCATAACTTATTATGTGAATCCAGCATGGGGAATGATTTACACATGTTCTGTTTTCTGAATTCACAACTCATGAAAGGATTCTTTAGGAGAGCAGTAGTGGCTGCAAAAACTGGGCCTGGAAAACTATTCCATGCATAGTGAGCAGCATGGGAAGAGACAGAGATGGGAATGAGAGGTGTATATAATTACAATTTATATTAAGGTTGCACCAACTGAGATCAGGGGTAAGATCAGGTCACAGGTGCTAGGCACTGTACAAAAACAGAATAGGATACAGGCCCTGCCCTGCAGAGTTTACAGTTTAACTAGAGATGTCAGAGAAAGGTCTGGGACAGGAGCCAGTCAGGGTATGTCTACACTGTAATTAGTAGAACCTTGCAAATCCACAGATCTCCGCTCTATGTCTGTGGACCATTTTTTGGCAGATCGTGGATCAGATGTGGATCTCAAAGGTGGTGAAGCAGCTGTCTACAGCTCATAGCCTTTCAAGCCACTGCTCAGCTGTTTGGTGTGGGGGGGCACCAATCAGCTGATTGGCAGCAGAAGGATGGGGAGGAGGGCAGCTGGTTACCAAACAGCTGATTGGAGGCCCAGGGACTGAGGGTGCAGTGTGGATGTGGATAGTTATAAAATAGGGAGTGCGGATCAGATGGAAGTTGATTCTCCCAGATGCAGATCAGATAGGGATCCACATTTGTGTATCCACGCAGGGCTCTAGTAATTAGACACCGACAGCTGGCCCATGCCAGCTGACTCAGGCTCATGGGGCTTGGACTAAGAGGCTGTTTAACTGAGGTGTAAACACTTAGGGGGGAGCTTGAGCTCTGGGACACTTCCACCTCACAGGGTCATAGAGCCTAGGCTCCGGCCCAAACATCTACAACGCAATTAAACAGCCCCTTAGTCCAAGTCTGCTGGCATGGGCCAGCCACAGGTGTCTGATTGAGGGTATGTCTACACCGCAGAGGAAGGTGAAGTGACTTGCTCAATCACACAGCAAATCAGTGGCAGAACTGGGAATAAAATTCAGGTCTCTTAAATCAGAGTTCAGTACCCCATCCACGGGGCCATGCTGTTCTTGAGGACATATAAACTGCTCTAGACCCCTGTTTCTTTTACATCTGCTTTGAATGGCGTTGAAGCAAGACTGGGATATTCAGTGGGGCTGAAGGGAGTTAGGCACTTGAACCCCATTGAATTTGAATGAGGTTTTGCTCCTTAAAAAATTCCCAGACTAAACGCAAAACAAGCAGTGGAAATTCAGAACAGAGAGAGGAATTCACATTATTTAACTTCACATACAAAGAGCAGTCTGGATGTTGGAAATTTAATTATCCTCACATTTTATATTCCTGGGAGGAATTATACATCCAATGCATATAGATATAATGTTGCACTTAATTGCTTCCCAGTATTTTATTGAGAAAAGTAAGTAATATTAAAAAGTGGTTAAAATATTTAATTTCTATTGTGAAATGTATAAAAAAAATGGAGACTTGCACTGAAGATATACCAAGCAGAAGAGCAAATTTGTATCCTTTCTTCATTATGGATCTGCCTTCAAACAGTAAGTATTGTATTGCTGACAAAAATACATGTATAAATTACACAAAATATCATCTGTGGTTATAAGTGGGGAAAAAGCAGAAGTGTTCTGTTTTGTTTTGCAACATTTATATATTATTGCATGAGGCATATTTTTAAAGTTCTAAACAAACAATAATATATGGCAGAGTGTAAATGCAGGAGGACATAACCCCTTTCTACAGCATAGATATTGCTTCCTATTTTACACTCCTTTGAAGAAAACACACTCTTGAAAATCACTCTCTGTGGAATATAATATGTCCTCAACTGTAAAAGAAAAAGAAAATTAACCATGGTGCTTGTATTACTCTATTGCTGCAAAAAGAACAAAAGAGCCAATCCAGTTTTTAGCCATATAAACACAGGCACATTCTTGGCAAAGGTTGTCCTAGGTGGCTAGAGGAAGCCATTACCTCCCTTAGGTCTGGTTCTCGTGACCCACATGAAACAGTATTTGTTAGGTGCATCCACCTCAGGCTGTAGGGCTGATGAAAAGGTTTCCATCTACTTTTTGTTCATTAAAAATTGGATTTTTAACTAAAACAAAAGTTCCTGGATGAACTATCATCGTTCCTCAATTGTTTTTTTTTTTTGTTGTTGGAAAATCAGAGCAAATAAATTGGGCTTTGGCCAAAAAAATGGTTTGGTTACCAAAACAATCTTTCTCTTAACCTCTTCAAGAGAAAGTCAAAGTTTTCTAAAAAGATTTCTTCCCATAACCAGCATCTAATAGGCAGCTTAAAATCATGCCTCGTATAGTTGTGTATTTGAGTACAACACTGAAGGCTAGATCCCCAAGTGATGTAAATCAGGTTAGTTCTATTGACTCCAATGAAGTTACACCAATATACACCAGTTCAGGCTCTGGCCCCAGTTTTGTTCCTGTATCGGATCTGAATTACTTTTGTTCGCTAGTTCCCATCTGCAAAGCTGTAGGCAGCCAAGGAACTTTCCTTAGTCTATGTCTACACTATGAGCTAGGGGTATGGTTCCCCTTCCGGTGTACACATCAACAAGCTAGCATGACTGTAAATAGCAATGTAGCCATGCTAGCAGCAATGGAGGCACATTTTAGCCATGCCACGCATGTACCTTTTCCCCCCCAGTTTCAAGCAGCCATGTATTTGGCATGACAAAGCCATGTTTGCCTCTGCTATCGTTACTATCATGGATATGCTGCTATTTATACTCACAGTAGCTTGATGAACGTTAGCACAAGTGTGCATACAAGAGCAGAGAAAATCACACCACCTCATAGTGTAGTTCGAGCCATCGTGGCTAAAGAGAAAGTTGTTTCAGTTTAACAATTTTCTATTACATGATGATGATTCATATTGTAATTTCAGTGAGTGGTTTTTTGGCTTCTTCCACTAATTTAGTTTAAACTGAAAATGTAACATTGCAAAATCATTTGGCAACAGCAGCAGTAGGATGCAATGCGAGGCTGTTGCCGTGAGATGATGATTGAAATTTCATATTATAAACAAAAGACAACACATTTAGTTGGAAACACCTTAAACTACAGAAAGTTTTTTTGGTTTTTTTGGATGGAATTAAAGAGGTCAATGAGTTGTGTGAAATACAGACACACTGATTCTACATTTTGATACTCTCTAAAATCAACATGATGGTATTCCGAGAAAGCTGCAAGCTTACAAAGCACAGTGTAATATTTTAATTTTATCTTGAATTCAGCATTTCAAATTCTAACTATGACAAGAACAGAAATACCAGAACTCAGGCTTTCGGAGCCAAATCCTGTCCTTGAAGGCTTCAATGTGGTTTCACAGATATAACTGGAAGCAGGATTTAGCCCACTAAGTTTCCATTACTCTCTTTTGTGATTCTATAGTGCCACACAGAAGTTAGAGATGGAAAAAACCTCTCAGATCATCATCCAGTGTAACTCTGTGAACTGTTTTCCAGGGTCCATCTAGTTTTGAAAGTCCCAGATGATGAGGCTGGACCTTTCCCCCCTGAAACTCTTCCCACTCCTGTCAGGAAGTATTTCCCTTTATTTATTTAATTTTAGTTTCATCACACTTCTCCTAGTTATTTCCCTCCCTATCTCCCATATATCACACTCAATGCTTCCTCTTCCTCCTTGGCGTTAGTGTTCTATAAATATTTCTAGTCTGTTTTGTCCCTGCTTAGTTATCTTGGCTAAGAAAAACTATTCAGCTATTTTAATCTTTCCTTTTAAGTCAACCATGCCCTAATAATTTTTGTTGCCCTTCTCTGAATTTCTTCCAGTGCATCTACATCTGTCAGAAAGAGTCTCCCCCCTCCCACTCTGGTACCCCATCTCTAAATGACTGGGAAAAGATGAAGCATCTCCTTATGACATTACCTGAGCAGGGGTGAAGAGAAACCAGCCCCATTACTCAGGGCCACTTCATACAAACAGAAATAAAACCCCACCAATCCACCGCTTACCAACTGCATTAATTGCTCTCACTTCCAGATTGAGAGACGGGTCTGAGAGGGTCCTAGCCAGGACAAGGACCCAAAATGGTACCAGGCATGTCTGGGGGCTGCTGACATGATCTCACTTGCCATGCAGGGAGGCTGGTGTAGGGGAGAGAATCTCTCTGCTTCTCTGCTCCAATTCTCCCGCCAGAGTAATTTAGTCTTCATTCTCAGCAGCTGTGGGGGCTAACAGGCCAGCCGGTGCATGTGAAAGCCAGCTGCTGCCCTTGTTGGCACGGATAGTAGGGGCACTGAAAATTCAGCCCTGCTCTAGGGAGGGGGTCATGTTAAGCCTTGGAGTTTTCCCTCAAGACAGTAGCAGGTGCGCTAGCAGGAAGCTGGAGCCTAATGTTTGTATGCCTTTCACCCACAGCAGCATTAGCACCTCTCCTGGCCTTTCCCTTGTGCTATTTCCTCTCATTCCCTCCTCCCCTCTCCCCTTCACAAACATCAAGGCCTCTTCTAATCCCATCCATATCTCTCCCCGCCAGTGGCATTTGTTTGGTGCTCATCACCATGGCATGTCAGTGTTTAGTGTCTCCTCCTTTCTTTTTCTCTAACCCCACAGCAGCACTGTCACCCTTACAACTTCACTCTAGAGCTGCTAGAGAAGGAGGAGCCAGCTCCTTGAATAAAGCCACTGAAGGAAGGAATATGGAATCAGAAAGGAGACATTTCCCCTACTGACAGCTGCTGCCACCAGAGGCTACAGCTGAAGGCCTGCCCCGAACCTCTCTCTGGCAAGCCTTTCAGTGCTTCTTCTGTCTTTGCTGTCAGTGACAGCAGCAGCTACCCTCCAGCCTCCCTAGAATTAGGTTATGCATTAGGATTAAGTGCCTGGGCAGTTTAAATCCTTGAAAAAAAAATTGGAGTCATTATCTCCCAAACAAAATTTAAAGCAGAAAAATGTTAAGTGTACAGTTATCTGCTCTCTGAAAGAGCTTGACCACTCACCTTATAGACAAAAAAATTACTTCTCCCCTCAAGTGACAGGTGAGGTTTTTTTTAAATAAAAAGAAAGTTAAGAGCTCAAAATAGATTAATCTTGCAGCCTTAACTAACACAACTATATCCAATACAGTCAATCTAAAATATTCATTTTCCTGATGGAATCTGAAAGTCAAAGTCTCAGGAGTTCTTAAAATTGCAGCTCAGGATTCAGGAGTCACTGATCAAGCCTTTTTTATGTCAGGCTCTGCCAAAAAACAAAAAAACAGTATAATGAATGAATGAGACAAAGTTTGGTGTAGACCTCTGAAAGGTAAACCTATACAATAATACATATATTTCTATTCATGTATAACTATAATGGGCCATATTTACCAGTGGCTTCCATTAGGGATAATCCACCCCAGTGTAAAAGGGAGCACAGAAGGCTCCCATACATCACTCCAGATAATCTCTTAACACAGGGCAGCTCACAGGATCTTTCTAAGGGCTTTCTGCACTAGTGTAGCTTTTACCCCTAATGTGGCCACAACATTTGCAGAGATCAGCTTGCTCATACAACCCTGCCATGGACTTCCATGGAGTTATGCTGATTTACACCAGCGGAGGATGTTTGCACGCACGCACGCACGCACACACACACACACACACACACACACTCTCTCTCTCTCTCTCTCTCCCCCCTCCCAACCCACTTGGTAGCTGCCCATCTACTTGGTTTTATGTTTAAACCAAGTATGCCAATACCAGTCTATATACCCAAAAAAAGGCATCAGCAAGCTTTGGTTGGACACAGAACACTTTGCAGAATCAGCTTCTTTGCTAGCAAATTAACAAGGAGGCAGTTTGAACATTCGGCTCAGTGTGTCCAATTGGGGCAAGGGTTTGTTAATTGTATAGACTTGATGCTAGAAAGCTTTTTCTCTTGGTTACTTCATGGGCCACATTCTCTCTCACTTTTAAATCTGCTTCATGTTCTGAGAAATGTTTAGAGGTTTCTGAATGTCCGGGGACATGGCAGAGCCAGATTGTTCTATCAAGAATGGTCTCACTTCCTGCATCACGACATTGTGTTTATTATGGAACTTTTTCATCAGGAAAACCTAAATTATGCATTAAAGAAACCACAGACTCTTGGCCCAAGTTCTAAGAATGATAAGAGCTGCTGGTGAAATGCTAAAATGCTCAGAAATACCAATACACATTCTTCAATGCTAACCTGGCCTTGAAAACTTAGTAGGTTGCTCCTTGCTGCTGCTGTCTTATCGGCAATATCAGTAACCATAGAAAGCACAGAATTAAAGAGTTAACACTTGCACTAGCTCAGGTTTATGACAACACTACATATTTGCAGAATACTTGTAATAGCAGAGTAACAAGCAGAGTCAATTAAAATGCAGCTCATTGGCCCCCCACTACGCCACCCAAGCTCCACAGCTCCCCCTCATTTCAATCTCTCATTCCCTCCAGCGTTGAATTTTCCAAAATAATTTCAGGAATAAATTAATAATAATAATGATAAAAGAAGATCTAGAGTATGAAGGACAAAGCTCCTGATTCACTTTTTAAAAGAAGCACTAAGCACAAACTTAGAGATGTAAAAGTGTAACCGTTTAAACAGTAACCGGCTGTTTAAACATTTTAAACAGTTGATTACCATTTAAACTGAGGGGAGCATCAGCTGGGCTCAGCTCCCCGTGAGTGGGGAGGAGGCACAGAGCTGTGCGCGGTGGGTGGGGCAACCCAGCTGCGGGTCTCCTCCTCCCCCCCCCCCCCCCGGGCTCCACACCTCCTGCCAGGAAGAGCTGCCCCTCCCCACTGTGTAAACATTCTATTTTTAGAACATTTAAATGGATTTTTAGTTAAATTAATTTTTACATCCCTAAGCACACTTTCAGCCAGTGAACATGGTATAAGCTATATTGGAGGGAATAAGCTGCGCTAACCCAGGATGTGGAATCCAAGGGGAGGGTAGTGTCCAGGAAAAGGTAAAATTGTCTATTTTGTTTGTAAAATTCAAGAGTTGTAGAATAGTGAATATGCATTTTCCATTTTAAATGGAAGTACTTTTAGAAAACCAGGGTCCCAAATGTTGTGTTAACATCACATTTGAGGTACATCCTTGGGATTTCAATTCAAAGGTGAGCAACAAAAGTTGCTGGAATACTGTGTCCAGTTTTGGTGCCCACAATTCAAGAAGGATGTTGATAAATTAGACAGGGTTCACAGAATAGCTACGAGTGTGGTTAAAGGATTTGAAAGCAAAGAGCTCAAATGTATTTAGCTTAAAGAGAAGGTTAACAGGTGACTTGATTACAGTCTATATGTTTCTACATGGGGAATATTTAATGATGTTTCTTCAGTCTAGCAGTGAAAGGTATAACATGATCCACTGACTGAAAGTTGGAGCTAGACCAATTCAGACTGGAAATAAGGCGTCAATTTTTGACTCTGGAACAATTTACCTAAGGCTGTGGTGGAGTCTCCATCACGGACAATTTTTAAATGGACTGGATTTTTTTCCTAAAAGATATGGTCTAGGAATTACTTTAGGGAAGCTGTGTCAGCCTGGATGAACACAGTGGTCCTCAAGTCCACTCATTATTATTTATAGATTCAACAGCCAGGAGGGGAGTGATTTATTAAGAAAGATTTAAAAAGCTAAATATATACAGAGCTGGGCTTAGCCCATGACCGCAAGGAAGGGACATCATTGTTTTATCAGTACTGGAAGAATGTGAATACCACGCTGAAATGGAATTGTGGCTATAGATAATGGAAGTAGGGGTGCTACCACAGCCCTTGGCTTGAAGTGGTTTAGTTTACATTATATGCAAGGTTTACTGTTTGGTTCAATGACTCTCAGCATCCCCACTATAAAAATTGTTCCAGCACGCCTCATTGTGGAGGTAGACTGAAGGGGATACACCTAGCAATAATACGATAAAATTATAAAGTGGTAAACTTAGGTTGACTATTGGGGGAAAAAAAACTTTTCACAGTGAGGGCTATTAGGATGTGGGTTTTCCCTTGCATAGAACATTTACAACTAGATTACTTACATCATGGATGAAATGGCAGTCATGCACTTCTAGGGGATGTGGTGGATGAACTATTGGGTTTTCCCATCGGTAGCTTCCCTACTGTGGGTTAGTTAGTGGACTGAGAATGCAGAATTTTTACATGTTTATTAAAACAGTTAAGACTGCTTCATTGCACTGTTTTCTGCAAGCTGGCATTGCTTTACTTTCCTTCTTTACAAGCACCCATTTCAATTACTAGTGAAAATTTTTTATAAAGCTGTTGCTAAGCCCATGTGGCCAATCTATCCTAGAGCTGTGCTACTGTGTATAAGTGTAATGTGTTCTAGTTGTAAGCACAAATAAGGTAAATCAGTTTAATGACGATATTTTCTTTGACTGATGTAGAGACTGAAGCACTGCTGATTTGCAGATGTAATGGCTCAGTCAATGTTTGCATGTGAATACAAAGCTGCTTATCTTATACATGTATGGGCAGCAGCTGGTTTTACAAGTTCCCAGAACAGCCGTTCATGCTACAAGTCACTTGATGATATACATCCCTGTCCTGAAGGCAACATTCAGGCTGTAATTTGTACATTTGTTTGGACATCCTAGCATAAACTACTCTCAGTTACTGGCACACAGTCTCATTGAAGTAAAAGGCATTGCAGGAACTTGGCGTACCACATTTAAACATCTGGGGTAACTATTATCATAAATCAAAAGAGGAGGTGAAACAAATATCATGCCATTTGCTTCCCAACAATCCTGCTTCAAACCTGCTGACCATTTCCTTTCCATTCCTACCAAGCAGGACCTCCCTTAATATTACCTGTCTTTGATGAATCATTTTCAGAGGAGCTGGTAACAAACCACCCCCTCATAGGTAATTTATTAAGGGGAGCAGGCCTGTTTGTCTTCTTTTTTGTTCATTCAGTAACAGCAGGATTTGGAAATTGGAGATTCACACCACCCCCCAAAAAATGGAGTGGGATGGAAGAATGCCCCAAATAATAGCGTATACATCTCTTCCTTGAAATTCAGAGCCAGCTAAGGTTTGTTTTCAAAGTGTAACACCTACTGATTAAAATTACACTTTTGCATGATCACATCCCTACCGCTCTTCCCGACATCTGAGGCTCAGCCAGCTCATTAGTCTGTCCTCAAGCCGGAGGTCTGCAGGAGTTCACCAGGCCATTTGTTTTTTCAGGGATGCTAACAAGTGAGCTTTGAGATCTAGTGGTCTGAGTTAAGTCAGAATTAAGATCCAAGAACAACTGAGTTCTAGTCCCAGCTAAGACATTGACTTCCTTGACAGCTTTGAGCAAGTCATATAATCCCTCTGTCGCAGGGTAGACGCACCCCGCCATGGTATGTCCGGTCACGTGTGACAATTAAGGGGTTACTGCTTATGTGGCTCGAGTAGCTACTGTAGTTCACAGCTATAAGGTCAAATAGTGTTGCCCCAGGGCAGAAGCCCTTAAAGCTGTCCTTGGCCTCAGGGCGTCATGGCCTAGGGGCCAAAGTCCTTGGGGCTGCATCCCTGTGGTGGGTGTGGGAGATGAAAGGGGGACCCAGGCCCACCCTTCTCCACCAGCTCCTGACCAAGGGCCCGGTGAAACCAGTAGTCTGCTGTTCAGCTTGGTTTCCCACTTTACTAGTCACATTCCCTGGGCTTCTTTCTACCCTGCATTCCTGCTGACAGCTTTCCTGGGGATATTGATCTTCTGGCTCACCCTCCCCTTCGGGATTCAGTGGCGATTCCGTCATCGATCCCCCTCATGCAGCTTCCAGTCTGTAACTCTGGCAACTTGCTGGCAGGAGCCTGCAACCCACGTCTACTCGTCTCCTCTGCCAGCCCAAGCCTGCCTCCAGGTTGAGCATGCCAAGCAGCAGCGGGTGGGCATGGCCTCCTCAGCCCAGAGGATGCAGTTAACTCCACCCAGGTCAGTACATCCAATCACACCCTGTCTCACTCATTTCCTGTTAGCTGGATATTGGAATTATTAGCATTTATTTATTTATTTTATGGTAGCTTTCCAGGTGCCCCAGTTATGGAGTAGGTTCCCATTGTGGTAGGTCCTATACAAACAAAAATAACAAACAGTCCCTTACATACTTATTTTCTGTGTTCATCTCACAAATGTATTTAATACATTTTGAAAAAAGTGTACCTTCAACTCTGCTCATATTCTGTGGCCCTGACTCTCCCCTCACATGGGTTTAAACCGGTGAAACTCCATTAGTTTCTATGAATTTACTCTGTGTTGTATTTATGGAAATGAAAGAAAACTTGGGTCTAGTGTTACTAATTAATGTTTGCTTTTATGGATCCTCCTTTTATTTGGCTCAGATGATAGCAACCTCAGGGACAGTCTCTCTAGTCATGTACCTCCATGGCACTGGAGATCAGCTTGAGTACTCCAGCTAAATGTCCTGAGATTTCAGTTCCTGGAGGCTGACAGGAAGCATTCCCTGTGAATAGCGCTTGATACTGGAATCAGTCTCCCCAAGACTGACAGAGCCCAGGTTTGACAACCTTTAAGGCAGGATGCAAGGCTCATCTCCTGTCTGACTTTTTGCCTGAATATCTAATTCAATTTTAGAGGGGATCTTTTGACTTGGATTTTGCTTTCTAATATCAAATGAATGCATGTGCAGTGTTTAATATGCCACATAACTTAAAAAGTAGCATCAGAGAAGCAGTCCAGTGCAATGTGCACAAACTTCATTTAATTTATTGATTTTATTTAGTGTGCTACAGTAATGACCCAGACAGTTGAAATCTTCCACCACTAGAGGTTTAGTTTTCACAGAACTGTTTGATTTCTGTTCCCAGCATGGTGTATTGTTCCTTCTGACATGAAGCACACAAGTTGTTGCAGAGGTCCTTAGACTGTAAGTAGCTCTCACAGGTACATGTGCTGCAGGCACATCTGTCTCTCCCAAAGAGTCTTTACGTGTTGCTGTCCCTTTAAATTTAAACCTGCCTCTAATCTCAGCTCTGGGCGTTAGGCATTTTACAGAAGGCTTGTGAGTCAGTTATACTAATAACTCTGCGTACCAAGGCAACAAGGAAAGGATGCATAGTTTCCTTGGCTTCTTCAAGGGAGTACGAAATAAGAGTTATTAGCAAAACAGTTGCTTAAAACATCCAGCCCCTAAGCCCTATGGAGCACTCTAATCCAGCCCTACTTGGAGTGCCAGAAGGCTGGCTCTGCAGGAAATGGATGGATAGCAAATTTCTGCCATCAACACACTCATTTTAATCTATAATTACCAGTCATTATGATTCTACCCCACCAGTAGTTCCTCCAGAGACATCTCCTGTTTGTTCCAAACCTTCTTTTAGGCATATAGTAACTCTTCCTTCACACTTTAGTCGGAGGTCTGGTCTCTCTTATTAGTTCACTAGTATCAGATGTACGGAGAATCACTCAGAGCACTCTAGTGTTGCAAAACAGCAGGAAGTCTCTTTGGTTACACTCAGGGTCAGATTCTGCCCTCATTTACATCAAGGTAAAGGAAAGCAGAACCTGTTCCAAAGCTGGCATTTTACTTCCATACCGGGCAACATCCTCTAATTAAAAAAAACAATAGATTTCAAAACGTATATAGTTTGAGGAATACTGTAGCCCGCTGGCAAACTCTGGGCCTTACTGCCTAAACTGGAACATAGGCCTAAGCCCCTGGAAGAGAGGGGTGGTCTTTCCCCTCTATCACACAAGATCTCCACAAGGATGAAATAATTCTGGGAGAGAGCAGAGACAACAATGAGGGCTAGAGAATGGTTAGGTTTATGAAGGGTTTCTCTCTATAGCCAATAGGTTTTCCCCATAGAGCTAGTGGAAAAAACCCATAGAGGAAGTGAAACCTGTTTCTCATGTAAAACTAAGTGACTGGCAGGTTTTAAAAACCAAATCCCAGTCAATCCTAACTTGACAGACTTTGTTTCATTCTTCTTTTCCCCCTTCACTCTTCTATCCTCATCCACTTCTCCATCCCATCACACTTCTTTGCTTGCAAGAAGCATCTATTCTGCTGTTCCTGCCATTTGGAACAACATCCTTAGCCTGGTTCTCTCCCTGCCTCATCAACCCTTTCCATCTGTTTTCAAATCTCACTTGAAAACACTTTCTCCATTATCCTCTCTCTCCGTTATTTTCTTATTTAAATTCTGTAAGAAGTGATAACGGATAGAGTGTTTGAAAGACTATACAAAATAAGATTTGCTGTAGATGGTAATGCATTGGTAGGTGATATCAAAAAGGTATGTTTAAAAGAAATCAGAAGATTTAACTCTCAGAATTCTGACACTTAAGTGGGGAAGCCAATTCTTTTAGCACCACTTTACATCAAGCAGTGGTGAGTTTGAGGAAATATTGTTAAGGCAGCCACAACTGAAAGTCAACGGGCTCAGTTCACTTCAACATAGATACTGCAACAAGCCTGGTTTAATATTTCCCCCCGCAGTGCATTAAAAATATCATTACCTTACCATCCCAACTGGGAAGACTATTTGCCTTTTACCAGGATTTTCAATGAGACTAGGAAATCTAAAATGATAATTTAAAATTCAGTCTAGTTCAAGATCCTACACATTTACTACTCAGACCACTGAAAATAGAGTTCAGGTGGAATTTAAATTGTGAATAGTCCTTAAATGGACCCTCTGCATGGGGCACGGGTGGGGGATGACTCCACCCTGGATGAGTAAAACTTGGAAGGTTGTTGCTGTATCTAAAGCTACTGACCTTTTCATTTTGATCACCACACACAGCATGCACAGTCGAAGCCAACAAAATTCTGCTTTTTTGGGCACTTGGTGCACCAGAACTAGAAAGCTATGGAGAACTGAGGACATCACAAGAGGAGGAAGAGGGATATGACCCATGAAGGTGATGATAAAGATTCTCACTTGGTCTCTCTAACACACAATGATAATAGGTCATCACACCTCTTTTCACAGAGGGTAGCCAAAGACTCTTGAGGAAGGAGGAATACAGGTGGCTGTGTAGGTACAACAATGCCAGTTGGGGAGAAGGGAGGTTGTGAGAGGCAGGGATGCATGATACAATAAAGTCAAAGGTTTTCATGGGTATCATAAAACCCACTGGACAATATTTTAGTGGTACTCCACTTATTTCCTACAGTCATTCAGTGTTTTAAATATCTTGATTGCTTCAGGTGTTCAAAAGAAAACATTTGGATTCTAACTTATCTAAGAAACAAAATAATTATTTAATGATTCAAGTTATTAACTATCATAGCATTCTCGGGGGGGGGGGGGGGGGATCATATTAGAGTCATTAAAGGCTTACATTTGCACTATAAATAATACCTATTTCCAAACTAAAAGAGGTTGGGATTTTAAAGGGATTTGACTGTTAAATGAAAGGATAATACATTTATTCTGAAGTACTTTGAAGAAGTGTAACTATTGTTCTTCAAGTATAACATTAATATTCTACTAGAATTTTAGTAATGAGTAGAGAGAAGTTCAACAAGTGCTAGTAATTCAGAGACTGCTACATCTCAACATACTCTTGTATTTGCATGTGTGAACGGGTGGATTCTCACCAGCTCTAGGGAGCTCAGCAGATGATCGCTAACCTGATTTGGCCTCCTGGCTAAACTTAAATCCCACAACTCCAAAAATCACCAAGCCAGAGCCTAGTGGGACAGGATTACCTGACCACCACATACAGGGCCAGGGAGAAAGGACACCAGAGAGGATGTAAATGCTTTTATAAAAGGCATATATCAGTATTCAGTTTATCATCATCTACACCTAAAGCCTTTAGTCCCATTTCCCCATAAAGTCTCTTACCTCTCAGACAAAGCCAAAGTTTCCACAAAAGGCAGGCCCCAATCAGTGCCCAATTTGCCCCTAACTCAGTACATTTTCCCTCAGAAGGAAATGATGATTGCAGCTATTCTTCCCCCTCTCCTAATCCTCTTGAGTATACATTTCATCTCAAGTGAGCTGGATCACCCTTATATAGACCCCAAGCTCCTCCCACTGCCAGCAGCTTCTGAGAGGAGTGGTTAATTGGAGTCAGCTGCTCACATGTTTTTTTCCCTATCTTTCACACTGTCACAGCCTACATGCTGGTAGCAGAATATTTTAATATCTTTTGCAGCTCCCACAATTCTCATTTTGGTTATTTTAAGAAACAGATGCAGTTTAACATATGTACCAAACAGTATCGTGTTATATCAAGCACCATGTTTCATATTACTTGGCATGGTACAAAATCTCATTCACATAAGTAAATTCAGCACATTATGCTTGATAATTTAGGACCATTAGTTTTCAGTCATAATGTTGGTTTAAGTCCCTATTTATTATAGATCTGTGCCTTCCTCCCAGCCAACAGTTCCCATGTTAGCCTGCTTTAACATTAGAAGTGATTTGTAAGAAGGAACCCACAATCTTATTTAGCTCCACACAGGATCAGGCCCATTGTGGATGGGCCACTATGGTAGTCTTGAATAAATTTAGTTAAATGAAACATGGATCTTACCTCTACCAAGCAGGAATGACTATTACATTTATATTGATATACAGTGAATCATATTTTCAATCTCAAAAGATATAAAGAACATAGTATACTTAAAAATGGGGGAAAGTGCCTCACAGGAATAAGAAAGGGAAAATATAACTGCATTACCTACCAGCTTGTAGCAAGTGAAAGAGATACATGTAACAGACATTTTTAAGATACCTTCTTCAGAGCTGCAGCAGTTTGCCTTGGCCATATTTAAAGGGACAGAAAAGCATGCTGGGGAAAAAATTCCTACAAAAGAATAACCCCATAGAAGGAAGAGTTAGAGTAGGAACCTGGGAGCTAAAAAAAAGTGTTCTGGAGGGGCTGTTTCTCTGCGTTGCACACCACACCTACATCACAACAAGAAAGTCAAATTTCAGCATCATTCTTTCATAAAAATTAGCCACAGAAAAATATATTAAGCCATCTAATTCATCCGCTTATCAATACAGGATTGTTTCCTGCAGTACCTCAGCTAGGGCTTTGTCCGTTTTAGTTTTTCTAAGCAATATATTTTTCCAATTTCCTCAGAAAGTTATTTTAAAGCGAAGTAGGTTTAACTATCATGAATCCCCCCTCCCCCCAATATTCAGTTTAAGTATTCTTCTTCTTAATTTTATCCCATTACTGTTACATATACACCCCCTTTTCACCTTGCTAATTAATTCCTCTCTATCCTTGGTATTCACACATTTCCTCTCAAACAAAACAACAAAACAAAACTGTAAGAGAAGTTTCATTACAAATGAGTAAGGCAACTTTAACATCTGTTCCGCTAGTGGGTCCACAACAATAAAAGTAGTTGGCGGCCCTAGTTTGGGAAATATAGCCGAGGCTACTAGGCTGACTTCCCCCAGCAGAACTTCTGAGGCAGGTGAGAAGCACCAATACCACCTGTTTCTACCTGTCATTTTGCAGCCTCCCTAAATCAGCAGGGATTAATCTCAGGTGATTTTTACTTTCAGCTCTTTTGAGTTCCAAGTGCAGCATTCCTTGTGGAGACGTGCTTTGATTAACCAAGGATATATATGTACAATCAGAAAATCAGAGAAATATAGGTTACAGATTAGTAACAGTGAGTTGAAATATTCAAACTACTTTTGTTTGACTATGGTAAGTATTCCATCAACCTTGAAAAGGGCATCGTTTAATACTGACTAAATGTATTAGTGATACAAATTGCCAGGGAGCATCAGCAAATTAAAAGGCACTGAACAAAAATTCAAACTCATTTAGGTAGCTTTCACAGATGGGTAAAAAGATGAGTAGTGATTGTGGATGTGCACTAACCTTTCTCCATAATGTACAGCAGCTGGGGAAAAACAAACAGCATTTCTTAGGGTGTGTGTAAAATATGAATCCTCACAAATTATTTTGACACTGCAGAAACCTTTAATAGTGCCACATTTGCAATATTACATGTAATTCTGATCATCCCACTAAACGAACATTGTTTACCGGAGGACTGCCCAGATGATTCAGGGTTTGGAGAATGACCAGTGTTAATTTGGGGCAGGTAGAGAAGCTACCACATCTTTGGACAATAGACTGGAGCAAATCAAATACAGAATGATTAATTCTCTTAGAAGCTACTAACGGTTGTTTAAATTAAGAAACAAAAGAGACATTAGCACAGCACATTCTGATGCCAATACTGGAGCATGGGACTTTATGTCACAGTACTGACAGAGATATATGTCTGGATGAAATAAAATTTTACCTTCAGACAAACTGACAGATTTGTAACGCAGATTATAAAAACACATCACTGCATTTTCTATGAACAAGCCAAGCTGCCAACCTGTTTCCTCCTAAATTAAAATGAGACTGTCTCCAGCAAAATGTGTTTTAGTAAATCAAATGTGTGCAGAGGCCCCTGGTTATATGAAAACTATCTTTAGATATGTATTTAATATTCAGAGCCTGAGAGAAAGACATGACTAAGATCCTGATCCTTCAGTCTTCACTAAAGGAAAACTAACATTGATTTTAAGAGAGTCTTTCCTAAAGAAAGGCTGCAGGATTAGTCCCTACTACAATTTTCCGGGTCAGGAAATTTCCATAAAATTGACGTTTTGACAGAAAATGCAGTTTCTGCTAAATCAAATTTTTTCACAGAAAATTTGATTTTGCAGAATTATTCAATTCTTGATTAGGAAAATCTAAACAAAATATTTCCTTTTCCATTGGCTTCAGCAGAACCAAGATACTTTGTTTGTTCAACTGAACTGGAAGATTTTATTGCAAGTCAGTTCAAAATTAACCTGCATCTTGCTATGGTGCTGTGATGCGTCAGAGGATATGTAATCCGGCACAAAGTCCAGTTCACAGAAAAGAATGGGAGGCAAGAAGCATGGGAATTACAGTTCCCATGAGGTACGGCAGCAACGTAGGCAGGTGCAGTTTAATGTTGAATTGACTCAAAATGAAACATTTCAGTTCGGGAATATTAAAATGTTTAATTTACATTTTTTAAAAAGGCAAAATAAAATGTTAAGACATTTCCATATCAGAACTTTTCATCCCATGAAAAATGTTGATATTTTAACTTTTCATCCTGACTTGGAATGTTGAGATACTAGAATTTCCTGCAGGAGAGAAATTTCAATTTTTGCTCACTCTCCTCTACCCCAAAGATATTTACTCCAGTTTTAGGACAATGCAATTCCATTGAAATCAATGGAGTTACTTCGTCTTAAAACTGATGTAACAGAGAGGAGAACTGGTTCCAGCATCTACATACAATTTTAAACAAAATATGCATATTACAACTTTGTATTGTCCCACTCGCATTTATCCAGTGTAAGGATTTTACATGCCTGGTGAAGTTCTGAGACATAGTTGGGTTTTAGAGGCTGAAGCATTTAATCTTCTCTTGCCTGCTGGTTTAGCAGCTAATGAGGTCAATGGAGGTAACCTGGTGCAAAAGTAGGGTAACAGAGTGGAAAATTAGGCCCAATATACTTACATGACTTTCTATAAATTTTGCAACATAACACTTTAAAATTGGTGGTTTGTGGGATGTCAGATAGAGTGGTCTTATACCCAGATACATAAGTAATGTTATGAAGAAATATGTGTGTACAAGAAACTGGAATGGAATTAACACATTGATGGCACTGATACATTGATGTGGACAACGTAACAATGAGACACATGCACTGTAGTATGGCCAAATGCAGAGTATTACCAAATAGGTGTAACAACCCTAAATGGGAGTAACCACCCCAAACTACCTGGCAGGGTTGTTCCAGTGAGGATTTCACCTGGCACCAATGGCCCTGGGTTTTACAAAACGGAGGGTGGATGTGAAGGCCATGCCCCCTTACATCCTTACGTCTGCCTATCCTCAGCCAACATGAAGCACTGCCCTAGCTGCTCCTGGTGGAGATCTCTTCCCTTCCCCACTGCTCCTGGCCCATTTAAAGCAGCACTGTGACTAGTGAGTTGAGCATTTTCAGATACAAAGAATTTGCCTGCAAGGGGAAATTGATCAGCAAAGCTAAAGCGTAATAACTATTATACTGTTGCTATTCTGATATTACTTACTTGTGTTGACACTCTATTCTGCAATAAAAATGACATTATTCAGGAATAATTACTCTATTTTTATTATGCTACAATTGTGCTGGTCAATTTCCTCACGTAGACAAAACCCAAACGGCCATAAACCATAACTGAGACCTGAAAGTGGAGCTAGCATATAAACATGTCAGGAAGATAATTATAGAAAATACATACTTAAAACTAGAGTCACCTCTTTTGCAGTGCCCTTTAGAAATGAATTCCCAACAGTAGTAATAAAAAAAGAAAGCTTATCAATACATAGCCATTCAAGATGTGTGCATAACTACCTAAGTAAGGTTACAATATCGTTTCCTTATACTTCCTCATCTTTCTCAATTTTGTTTTTAATGCCATCAGCACCCCCTGCACTGGTGACTGACCTATTGGTGTTGGCGTCTTTGTCTGCACTGCCTCACACCCCAGACCCTGGGATTCAGTCAGCTTCCTGTTTGATACTGAGGGGACTGCCAGCGCAGATGCTATCTTTTTTGCAAATGACAGTTCCAGCATAGTCTACCTCTGTGGATCCAATACCACCTTTGTCTTTGGCACCAATGCCTGCTTCAGTACTGTATGTGAGTACAATGACCCCAGCTATTCCATTGTCAGTGCCAATAAGGCTGGCGTTTTGGACTGGTCAACCCTACACATCTTTACCAAGTGCATGACAGTGATAGTGGCCTGTTTCAGAAAGAACCCAGGTGACAGACTAGTGAGAGGCAGATACAAGGAACAAGTTCTAAGTCATGTCAAGTTGACATTGGACCTCTTTAATCAACTGGGGGCTTGTTTGAACCAAGCAAAGTTGCCTTTGAATCCAACTCAAAAAATCAAGTTCTTTGGGACCCAATGAGACTACAAATTTGAGGGCCTTTCTCCCATATGAGTGATTCCATACAATTTGTTGCCTTTGTCTAGACCTCCAATCTCATCCTTTAACCACAGCCCATGTATGTCTGAAATTACTGGGCCAGGTTTGTCCAAGTGCCTCCAGAAATATTGGATTCTCTACAGTGATGGGCAGAACAAAACAATGTGTGCCAGTGTATCCCTTTTGTCCATCCTCCGCCTATCAAAATGGTAGTCACCAATGCCTCCACAATAGGTTGGGGAGCACATCTTGGGATATTAAAGCTTTAGGGTCTGTGGTGCTATGTCGTGTCAATTTACAATATGTGTCATGTGTGCTATGTCAAGCCATTTACAATATGTGTCATGCCTTCTGGCATCAGATCAAGGGAACAGTGGTTCACATACTCACCAACAATACCACTATAGTGTATTATGTGAACAAGAAGGGAAGAGCCCACACCAGCCAGCTTTGTCAGGAAGCAATAAACTTTTGGCACTTTTGCATCAAGGAAGATATCATGCCCACAGCGGCACACTTACTGAGCTCTCAAAACCAGCTGGACAACCACCTCAGCAGGATTTTCTCAGACAACTACAAGAACACTATGGTGAGGTCCATTTTCAGGGAATGGGACATACTGTCAGTCAACCTATTTGCAACAAATGACAAGAAAAAGTGCTATCAATTTTGTTCCTGAGTGGGCTCAGTCCAGGGTCTTTAATCAATGCCTTACATCGGAACTGGGGCGGACCTGGTTGTGATGGTAGCATAAAATTTAAATCTATATGTAGGTCTGTGTATTTGCCTGAGATAGAGTTTTGGGTTTGTCTGTCCACGTGAGAACTCATGTTTTTGAGATACAGTTGCCTGTGTATGTAAACAAAGAACAAAGACAATGTGTTGCTTCTGCCCACAGTCAGATAGATTTTTATTACTATGAGAAGAGAGAAGGGATGGAGTTAAAATGTTGTGAGGTATGGTGGGAGTTTAATATATGGATGTATAATTGGAGGACAGTTCTGCCCTGACTCCTCGCCCAAGACAAGGTCAAGCAACCAGTTGGGAGGGGCAAGGGGAATGGGGGAGTATAAGAAAAAACACTAAAAACCAAAGAAAAGGTGACCATGGCCAAAACATAACCTCACTCCCTACCCCTCCCACTGGGTACAAAAGAAGTGGTACTGAAGACCCCAGCCCAAGACCCTCCAAAATGGAATATGACCATAAATTGTAAGGGGTGGTACCAGGGGCGGGCAATAGAGGTATAATTAAGCCTACCAAGAAGGAGGAGGGGAAATAAGTTCTACTGGTGTGAAGAGCTGTGGTTTTAGGCTTGTTTGTTAACCCCAATAAACATTGCATTGCCTGTCCTTTGGACTGTGGCCTTCTGTTTTCTGTCTGCGAACTTGCCAAGAACCAAGGGAAAAGGTGAGAGAGCCTTAACAGACCCTGATGTTTGCCTTTCCCCCAGCCCTCTCATCTCTCAGGTTATCATCAAACTGCAGTTGGACCAAGCCAGACTGATATTTATTGTGCTAGCCTGGCCGAGACAATGTTGGTTCTCTAACCTTCTCAGTCTGTCTGTTCAACCTGTCAAATCTCTTCCTCTTCTTCCTGACCTGCTGACTCAGAACCATATTCAGGTTGTTTATCCGGTGCTGACCAATCTACACCTCATAGTGAGGATGGTACATGGCTATATGAGGAAGAAGGGCAATACTAGGAAGCAGTTCAGAGGATCCTACTTAAGATTAGAAAACCATCCACTAGGTCTGCAGTTGGACCAAGTTAGACTGATATTGATTGTGCTGGCCTGCTGGAAGCGGTTTTTGGTTTAGTCAAGATCTAAGAGAATTCAACCAACATTGACTCATGTTCAGGATATTTTGTACTTCCTGTTACATTTGAGTCCTTGGTCTTAGCTCTTTGCCACCAGGTGAACACTCATTGAGCTATTGCGACATTCCATCCTTCAATCCAAGGAAAGTCAATTTTCTCAAACTCCTCAGTAGTGAGATTTCTGAAAAATATTGTCTGCCTGTTTCCACCTGTGAAGGAAATGGTGTCATTGTGGGAACGTAATACTATGCTGGCCGCCCTCATGGGTCCTCCATTTAATCTGATAACAACCTTTCCCTTCTCAAAAGACAGCTTTTCTGGTAGCTATAACATCCACATTATGAGTCAGCAAGTTACAAGCCTTATTGGCTGAACCTCCATATATTCAGCTCCTCAAAGATAAAGTGTCCTTACACCCACATCCAAAGTTTTTGTTGAAGGTGTTTTTGCAGCTTCATCTTAACCAGATTATTTACTTACCACCCTCAAATTCAGATGAGCAGTGCCTCTATATGCTAGATGCGAGGAGATTTTTGGCATTGTATCTGGAAAGAACTAAACCATTTTGTTTATTGCCTCAGCTTTTTATCTCCTATGCAGAAAGAATGAAAGGTCAGCCAGTCCCCGCACAGATGATTTCCAGGTGGATAACTTCCTGTTTTATCATGGCTTATGGAGTAGCTCATTATGGACTCATTCCACAAAAGCCCAAGCAACATCCGTCTCATTTCTCAGCAATGTCTCAATTTTGGACATTTACAGGTCTGCTACATGATCTTGGGAAGGCAGTTCTGCAGTCATTGTTTAAGTAGACTCTGAGCCCCACCTCCTAAGAGTACTGCTTGTGAGTACCTGAGTGGAATACACATCTGCAACCACTTGAAGAAGAAGAGACAGTTACTTACCTGTACAGTAACTGTTTTTCTTTGAGATGTGGGTGCAAATGTGCATTCCACAACCCACCCTCTGTCTTCTCTGCATTAACATCTGTAGCCTTGGATTCTGGTACGAGGGAACTGATGGGGGTTGAGGCAATGCTGCCCTTACGTAGCCATGGGAGGGGCTACAAGGGCAAGAGGGCACAAGTGCCCCCCAAATGGGTACTACTAAGCAAAGTTCTATGGTTTCGGTGCACTGGGCATGCACACACTGGCACAAAATACACATCTGTACCAACATCTCGAAGTTACAATACAAGTAAGTAACAGTCTTTTTTTGGTTACACAAATCATATTTTGAGTTTTACATAACATTTTCCCTTTTCATTTAAAACATTGTTTTGGATTGGAAATGATTTAAAAGAATGCATTTGTAGCAAATGGAAATCTACACCATGCAAACAATAAAAAATTCTGTTTCAAAGTAATAGTTGTCTGGACTTTAAGACTATTAAAGGAATACAATTAAAAAAAAATGCAGCAGCCAACATTTGTTCTGACAGAGCCAAAAGAAAATCATGCCATACCAGTTTCATATTTTGTTCTAAATCTAGAAGTTACCATTTTTGATGTGGTCCTAAATTTAGCAAAATGAGATCTCCCATCCCTAAGAAGAACACCACTAAGTTTGTTCTGTACCTCTTGGTCTTTGAAAATGTAATGTATTACTACGTTTTTTTAAGTGAATTTATTACTGATGAAAGGGATATCAGGAAATGGACATAAGGCCCTAAATCCATCAAACACTTATGCATATGTTTAACAAAATGGAACTACTTGTGTGTGAAGTTAAGGAAGTATGTGTTTTCAGGTTCAGGGCCTATGTCTCCTGTATATACACAGTACAAGAGAACATGGGCAGCAGCACTAGAAGCTTCCCCATGCCATTCATAGAATCATAGAAGATTAGAGTTGGAAGGGACATTAGGAGGACATCTAGTCCAATCCACTGCTAAAAGCAGGACTAACCTCAGCTAAATCATCCCAGCCAGGGATTTGTCAAGCTGCATCTTAAAAACCTCTAAAGATGGAGATTCCACCACCTCCCTAGGTAACCCATTCCAGTGCTTCACCACCCTCCTAGTGAAAAACCTTTCCCTAATATCCAACCTAGACCGCCCCCACTGCAACTTGAGACCATTGCTCCTAGTTCTGCCATCTACTACCACTGAGAACAGCCTAGCTCCATCCTCCCTGGAACCCCCTTTCAGGTAGTTAAAGGCTGCTATCAAATCCCCCTCATTCTTCTCTTCTGCAGACTAAACAAGCCTAGTTTCCTCAGCCTCTCCTCATAAGTCTTGTGCTCCAGCTCCTTGATCATTTTTGTTGCCCTTCACTGGACTCTCTCCAACTTGTCCACATCCTTTTTGTAGTGGTAGGCCCAAATTGGACACAATACTCCAAATTTGGCCTCACCAATGCTGAATAGAGGAGAATAATCACTTCCCTCGATCTGCTGGCAATGCTCCTATTAATGCATTCCAGCCAGTATGCCTCAAAGATGTTCTGTAAGGAACACCTCTGGCTCTGGGAAGTGAAAATAGTTTAATTCTTCATGCTTATTCAATCCTTTCTCCTTGCTGCTGAGACTTCATATTGTAAAAGTGATTGTATGATGTGGACACATATCCTTGAGGAACTGGATTGAAAGCACTCACTCATTCAACGTGGACCAAACATCTGCCAGGTGGCAATAACTTTCATTTGTAAAGTCTCAGTAATGGAATTAAAAATATGCCATCGGTCAAATGAGTCAAATGGACTGGTGTCCTCCAAGCAGAGCCAGGGAACAAAGAAAGGACCTTTGTAAATGTACATAAAGTCAAAAAAAAATGTGTAATCTGCTCTGATGTTAGCTGGGTTTCCAAAGAGTGCTGTATTTTTTATTTTATTTATTTATTTATTTATGTAATTTGTATTATAGGCGCTCCTAGGAACCCCAGTCATGGACCAGGACCCCATTGTGCTACGCACTGTTCAAACCCAGAACAAAAATGTCAGTGAGGGTCACCCTGTCAACGTTTTAAATTAAGACTTTATTTAATTTACATAAAATGGAGCAGGCTATAGTTACTTTCATTTTTTAGTGCAAATGGGCAGTCTACAGGGCCCAGCATGAAATGCTCTACTTTTAACTGAGTGCGGGTTTGCTCAGTTCAAAATGAAAGATTGTACGTTCAGATCCATAGCCTTCACAGGCTACTCCTCTGTATGAAAGATGAAGGTGTCCATAGACTACACTGTAGAAATCAGTAGGTTCTATTTAGCCCTAAGGCCACAATTTGGCCCCTATTACTGGCACAAAATATAGGCCTAATTCTGCCAGGAGGTGAGCGCCAAGAAGTTTAGGTCTCAGTTCCACCAAGTTCAATAGAAATGAAGGCTACCTATTGTCTCACTGGATCAGTTCCCATGATTTTGACAAATATAATGGAAGCCAGAGGTCTTTAGATAAATAACCTAAGTTATCTTTTGATGAATACAAAATAATGATGATTAATATGTCTCCAGTGGCACCCATATAATGTTTCCGGTAGCACTTCCAAACAGGGAAAGGGAAATGAATGATGGTCTTGGGACTAGGATACAGGGATCAGCCACAGGCTTCTTGTGCAACCTTGAACAAAACACTTAAGCTCCTTGGTGCCTCAGTCTCCCTTCTGTAAAATGGGGTGCTGTGAGGATAAATTGAGCAGTGATTGTAAATCACTCAGATACTGTGGTGATGACAGCCATATTAGAACTGAGATAGACGAAAGTACAATCCCTGGCTGGAGGAGCTCAATCTCCAGGCACAGAGTAAGGGGGAAGGGATGCTATATGTTAGTAGAGTGGTAATTGGCCCCATCAAGTGGGTAGCTTGTAAATTATTCTCAGTTATTCTCAAACTTCTCATTATCCCTTAGCTAGTTTCCCCGCAGGCATCCTGGCACCAACGTTACCAAGGAATAGGCAATAATCCTGGAGAGCATTTATTTTCACTATTTAATCTAGATAGTGTTCACTTGATTGGATTACTTCACTTAGGACGCTTTTCTTTCAAACAGGTTATTGGGGTTAATTGTAGCTTCCAACTCTTGACAAATGAAAATGACATCAGGCGATATATGCAGTGTTATCATCAAGATATATATGTTATATGTATTGTTATAAGGATATATATATCACAAATATATAATAAATATCATTTGGCAATTGATAAAAGTCTAAATGTTAGTAATTCAGTTTAGGGTTAGCATAAAAGCTGCAACCTTTAGGATGGAAAAAGCTGCATGTTTACAATTTTAACAGCATGTACCATTACGAGACTTATTTATTGCCTCCCTAAAACATTCACCCTGTAAAATATTATCAGCACATGCAGATGATTTGCCTGGCATCCTTTACACATGAAAAATGTAATTTTTTCAAACTAAGCCCTCAAAATGATAAAATGAGAAAGCTGGTAGTCATAAAAAAGACCCTATTTGGTCTGCCCTCTTTTGCTGTTGCTACCTTGCAGTTTATGACATCTAGCTAGTGGGAGGTCTGACAAACTGAAGAAGGCAGTGAGCAAGAAATTACATTCCTGTTGAAATCAGTAATCCTTTTGTGGAGACTGCTCCTTCTAGTTTGTGTGATTTCTTTTGTGTCACTTTGAGAAGGGCTCTGATATTGCTATTATTCTTATTTTAAATATAGCTTGCCTTTAGGGAGGGGGGAAATGCACAAGGAAAGAGACAGCAAGCTGCCCATCTCTCAGAAGACAAGAACAAGACTCACATCACAGGAACTGGCTTCACCCTAATGTACAGTTTAGAAGTCAACAAAACCGTAATCAAAATACAATAATTTTTGTAGAGACTGAAGAGAAAGGACACAAAACTGGCCAGCACAGTAAAGGATACAATAAATCAGGGTATAAATGAATTTAATGCACTTTGAGCATGGGCTCTGAAGTACAATGTAAGTCTACCTTATCTTGTTGTTTTTTTTTAATAATTGCAGTAGTTAGTCATTTTATTTCTATTTTGAAATCATGCTGGGCCAAAAAGTAATCATTACAATTACATATTAAAATCAATATGGAACATTACTTGTAATCTCTGGTATGAGACTTAAAATGATATTGTAATATGACAGAAGTCAGAGACTATCAGCCGTAATATTGAAGATGAACTATAAATAAGAGCATATCTAATTATTGTGAGCGTAAGATGCCGAATGGAATCTTTAATCAACTTTCTTAATGTAGAGTACAAAGAGCTCTGCTGTTTTGTATGGCAAGCTATTTTCATACTGCTGCATTTAAAACTGTGTGATTACAGTTACCAGTAGCAATAGGATGTAGCTACAGAAGGGAATCTTGGTGGCTGCAAAAGTTTTTTGGCCAATGTTTTTGCTCTCTGAAGCCTCAAGTCCACATTTTCTATCCTGCAAGTTAGTTTTGCTTTTCAACTGGATTTTTAACATATGGTTGATACTGGACTTCACATGGAACTGAAACAAAAAGTATTTGAGCATCCAGAATAACACCATCAGTTTTTTTCAATGTCATGTTAATGATGAAAAAACAATCAACAAAAAGAGTCCCTCCTATCCACCAGCTTCAGCTTTGAAGAACAAAGGAATATAAAGCCTGATGGTGACAAAGGGTTATAACTTTCTGTTTTTCACTATACATCCTCCCCAGTTTCAGACTTAGCAATGGATATTCTTTGTGATGAGGAGAACCCAACTGCAAACTCTTTAATCCAATTAAATCATGAGAGAAGACTCTACAAAAATGTTTTTGTGCCTGGAGAGGTTAATGCATCTCATCTGTTTAACTTGACTGTGGACTCCGAAAACCTAAGTAATCTTTCATGTGAAGGTAGCTTGACTCCACCGTGTAATTCACCACTATTTCCAGAGAAAAACTGGCCAGCTCTGCTGACAGTTATCGTGATTGTTCTAACCATTGCTGGAAATATTCTTGTTATCATGGCTGTGTCACTGGAGAAAAAGCTACAGAATGCCACTAATTATTTTCTAATGTCACTTGCAATAGCTGATATGCTGTTGGGTTTCCTTGTCATGCCTGTGTCAATGTTAACCATACTGTATGGTGAGTATCACCTGTATAACCTATTGCATACACTGAGTAGCTTAAAAAAATTGCATGCACACGCTGTTATTATTTCAGAATGATAAGGAAAATGTTAACACAGGCTAGTTTTAGGATATATGCTTGCTATAAGGGGTAAATGTATGAACAGATGCAATACTTACATGTGTATTTACTTTTAACTTCTAAGCATGGACACTTCACACACAGTCCAAAATGCCAGTTTACCACTTTGATTCTGATGGAATTGTTTTATAATTTTGAGCAGAGATTTTGTTCTCTCTGTTGTATCAGTTTTGTCTTTGACACAGTGTTTTCAGTGTTCCTAATGAGGAAGTAATGTCCTTTTAATTACTTTGTTCAGCAAATATGCACAGAAGCATTAATGGCTCAGCACCCTAAGAGTTACAAAAGCTTTCCTTCATTTTTTACTTTATTTTTTTAAATCAAGCATTGCAATTTTAAATAACTATCTTTACACTCAGACCCGTATTTACCTGTCTACGTTTAAATTTCATTATCTACCATTAAATGTTGGAATAAATGTTTATGAAGGAGGCTGAAAAGTGGATAGAGTTAATTGTGCCCAATTTTTAGTAACATTTACAAATTAATAACCAAATCTTTTCTATCTATTAATAGGTCATTTGAAAGTGTAAATTGAATTGTGACACATTTTATTGTGGTTGGTAACAGAAGTTTGTCATTTTGACTAAAATCCTCAGCAGCCTCTGTTATATAGCAGAGAAGACTGAAAAGCAGAAGCTTAAGTGTTAAATAAAACTGTTTTCTTATTTTTGTGTAGTTTTCCTTCCAAACTTAGAAAAATACCCAATGCCACAATATAAGGACAGATGAGACATGCAATGAAATAGCCTTTAGGCTTGTTTGAATAAGCTAAACCATCAACCACTGAACTGTAACGTTAGGAAGATTTTATTACGAAACTGCAATATAAGAGTTTGTTTCCAAATCCCCTTCTTTCATTTTCCTTGTGTTCTAGACAAACTACCCTAAATAGTATTATCAAACTGGGTTTGGAATTGCCATAGGTCTGTGACTGATTGTATCCGTAGCATCATTACCTTTGGTAGTGGGGAAGCTAATGCAAAATAGTGCCCTAGAAGCAGTAATTGCTTGATTTATGAGATAAGTGAAAGACTCAAGCCCTGGATGACACATGCAATAGGGACTCCTGCTGGCCAGTCCCTGCCACTGAGGAAGCTAATCCCTGCCTCTGCTCAGAAATCCATATTAAATTGTGACCATTCATTTGTTTTCATTGTAATATTTACATGATAAATGCACACTTACTACACACACAGCAATGGGAGCGCAGCTGCATGGTCACTACAAAGGGGAAAACCTCCATCCCTTCCATTTGATACAGGAAAGATTCTCCCTTTGCTTCTTCTCTTTTTTCCCCTCTTTTTTTCTCCTTTGCAGTGCAATGTCTTTTGCCAGAAGAAAGATCCCTTTCCAGGATACATGCATTTGAAAAATCACTCACTCATTCCAGCAAGAGCTTTCCTAGAAATGCAGCATCAGTATGATACAATATCAGCACCACCCACAGTCACCAGCAAACAGCTTACTACAGAGAACCCCCCTGCCAGAACTAAGAACTTCACCTCAATTACCTGGGGCAAAAGGCCAGGAATCAGCCAGTTTCCAGATTCCCATTAACCTGTAATCATTTTATCACAGGCACCAAAGGACTTCTTGTGCTGTTTCCACTGAATTAAAACCAGAAGTCATGATGTCCCAGATCCTCAAAATCAATGGGAGTTAGCCACCTAAATACCTTTGAGAATCTAGCCTTGTGACCTCAATCCTGTGAAGTGCTGGTACCTTCAAGTCCTGTAAATTAGAGCAGTCTCTTAGACTCCTAATTTATGCTGGGGCAGGAACCAGCTCTTAGAGCAGCCTGGACTCTGTGTAGTACATTGGTGGCTTAAAACCAACTCCCCCCATTTTTCCATCCTTGCCTGCCTCCTCAGGTTGGGGCATGAGGCTTTGCTCAATAATAATGACCAGGAAGTACACAGTGGAAGAGCTGAGACTAGAACTCACTGTCTCCTCCTGGCACTTAGCACACACCCTTCCCTGGCGAGGAAAGCACATTGAAACAGGAAAGGGCACGCCCACCACTTCCAGCAAGAAAGAGTAAGAGCTATGGGACAGGTCAGCTCTTCCAAGCCAGTGAGAGCGGTGTTCTTCCTATGTTTTTAAGCAGAAAAAGGGGAGCTGTACTCCCTTTAGCTTCCAGTCACTTTAAGCTCTTTGGCCAGTATTTCTCTGACTGAAAGCTGAAACACACTTCAGAAAATAAAGCCACCCACATTCCCTTTCCACCCTGTCATGTTAGCAGGACAACATGGGGAAATTTGCATTGCCATTGTTCCACACACCCCCAGCTAGTCCTTCACATGTCCCACATACATTAGGAAACTCTGCCCTGTGGCAGCAGCTGCTGCTATAGCTTCCCCATCCAGAGCTCTAGCTCTCTGCCTGTGACCTTCAGTATGGTTAGCATGTAATGAGTTCTGTGGGATTGGAGTGTGCTCATTGCAGATGGAACAGTCAGAGATTTTAGCAGCAAGCCTCTCATAACCTCTACTGAGCATGAGCAAATGGCAATTTTCTTATAACTTAGTCAAATCCGTATGTATTTTCACAGGGAAAACAAAATGCACTTCTCTGATCCCAGAACCACCCCCTTGCTAAATTTAAAGTTCCTGCTCCAAACCCTGGAGGTGCTAGAGTTCTTTAAAGAAAATTGGAAAAATGTGTTTACATTGACAAAACTGCATATTTTCCCCTAACATCTTTCTCAGAAATGGTTATCCATTTAAAATCAGCCAGAGGCAGAAAGTAAGCCAAGAACATCTCAGCCCCAAAGGTTAAGTTTGGTAAAGTTATAAGCAATAGTAAAATCCATCTATCCATTTATACGATATTTAGCTGATGCTAACTTTCTCTTTTGCAGGATACACATGGCCTCTGCATAGAAAACTCTGTGCTGTTTGGATCTATTTGGATGTGCTTTTCTCCACTGCCTCCATCATGCATCTCTGTGCCATCTCTCTGGATCGCTATATTGCCATACAAAATCCTATCCATCACAGCCGCTTTAATTCAAGAACTAAAGCTTTCACAAAAATAATTGCTGTTTGGACCATATCAGTTGGTAAGTGAGGCAACATTTCAATACACAATTATAGATTCCTGGTTTTTGAGTGATCTGATATATATACTGCAGATTAAAATTGTATCCCAGGCTGCAATATTTTGTTTGCCACAATATTAGATGTGGGGTAACGTAGTAAAAATCACCAGTGACAATGGCAAGTGGAGAAATATTGAGCAGTAAAAGAATACACAGTAAAGTTAAAACTGTTGTATTCAACTTTGTTCTACAGCTGTGCTTGTTTTCAGTATTGATACCCCCTACTATCTTGACACCAGAAAAGAGCAAATGATCGGGACTAAAAAAGATCTCTCCAATTTAGCTGTAATTCAATTGTTCCTGACACCTTACCTGTATGACTTCTTTATAGCTGTGTTTGTGCGGGGGCTTTTTGGAAGCAAATTCTATCTGCTCATCCATGGTCACCAAGGGCCCGAAACACCGTGGATCCAGTGCTGTACTACTGCATGCTGAGCGGGCAGGATCTAGACCTTGGTTTCTAGCATGTGAGGGATTTACCCGGGGATCTCTGGTGTCACCTATATCACCTACACTTGTGTGTGTTTGTGTGTGTCTGTAACCTCATGCACAAAAAAAGCATACATTTAAAACTGTATTAATCACAAATTCATAGGAACATAGGAATTGCCAGACTGGCTCTGACCAGCAATCCACCTAGTCCAGTATCCTGACTGACAGTGGCCAATACTAAAAAGCCCAACAGAAGGCAATTATGGACTAAATTGCCCACAAGGAAAGTTTCTTCTTCTCAGTTCCCATTAATGGTGGTTTATGCCCTGAAACACAAGGGATAATGTCCCTTTCAAAATGCTTGGAGGTTTTCTTAGTTTCCTTTCTATGATTCTGAATTGTAAACACCCATCACGGTAATAAAAAGCACTGTACAAATAAAAAATTCAGTAGCATATAGCCATCTAGAGTTTTTTCTACAACCAATGCTCAGTTGATCCACATATTTTCTGTGTTCTGATAGTGTAGTAGAGACAACTGATAATAACATGGTCCTTAATCACTGAATAACATGACGCCTACGTTTATTAGAAAGCAATGAAGTGTGGCAAGATTGAAAATGACAGAATCTTGCCTTCTGCAGTGTGGTAGCTGTGTTGGTCCCAGGATATTAGAGAGACAAGGTGGGTAAGGTAATATATTTTATTGAACCAACTTCTGTTGGTGAAAAAGATATGCTTTTGAGGTACACAGAGCTCTTCTTCAGGTCTGGGAAAGGTACTGAAAGCATCACAGCTAAATACAAGGTGGAACAGATGGTTTTGCATAGGTAGTTAGCATATATTCTATGGGACCTTTCCAGATGGAGTGATGGAATGACCTGTTAAATCCTCTGCAGTCATAAGACAAAAAAGGGAGGGTTAGTGGATTACAGATTGTTGTCATAAACCATAAATCCAGTCTCTCTGTTCAGTCCATGATTTTTAGTATCTAGCAGAGTTATGAATTTAAGCTCCCAGGCTCGTCTTTTGAACGTGGTGAGCAGGTTTCCTTTGAAGCTGAGGCTTGATAGGTCAGCTATAGAGTGATCACTTTGTGACAAATGTTCACCCACATCTGATAGGGTATTTTTATCTATTATCATTTTCCCATATGAGTTCATTCAAGAGCATACGGATTGTCTGGTTTCACCCACATAGTTGTTATTGGGGCATTTAGTGCACTGGATGTGATATAACATGTTGTGAGAGGCATGTGTAGGATCCAGTATTTACAAGACACTGGACAACCCCCCCAAATACATCACCAAACTCATCCATTTCATCCTCACCCGTTACAATTTTACATTCAACAACAAATGCTCTGTTCAAATCATGGGAACAGCCTTGGATACTAGGATGGCTCCCAGTACTCCAACCTCTGCATGGGATGCCTTGAGGAAGAATTTCTGGACAAATGCACCACAAAGCCAATGACATACCTGGAATATCTCAATGACATTTTCATCCTCTGTACAAATGACTTAAACTTCATCATAGATTTCCACCATAACTTCAACAAACATCTCCCATCCATTACACTCTCTCTGGAACACTCCCACTTTAGCATCAGCTTCCTGGACACCAGGATCAATTTCATCAATGGAACCCTACAGACAACCATATACAGGAAACCCATGGATCACCACACCTACCTTCATAGATCCAGTAACCATCCCAAACACACCAGGCAAACTTATCTACAGCCAGGCACTCAGATACCACAGTGAAGTAGATCACATCATGGAATGGGCCACCCAAATATCCCAAGAGAACCTGCTTCAATACAGAAATAAAACCCCCTCCTACCGCACACACTAGTTGTCACCTACCATCCCACACTGGAACCCATAAGGGTATTATCAAACAATTATAAACCATAATTGATGGGGACCCCATCCTGAAAGAAATCTTTCTGCACCTCCTCTTCTGGTCTTCAAACAACCCCCAACCTCTCCAAGCTTACCATCAGGAGCAAGCTCTCCACACACCAGGACACATCTACTCAAAGCGGCAGCAGACCCTGCTAGAACAACAGATGCAAAATCTGCAGACATATCTCCATGCTATGATGCTCAACTCACCTTTCAAGATCAAGATCCTACCCATGCCTATCACAACATGTAGTCTACCTCCTCCAGTGCACTAAATGCTTCAATAACAACTATGTGGGTGAAACCAGACAATCACTACACTCTAGAATGATCTCACACAGGAAAATGAAAAAGACAAAAACACTCAATCACCTCTGAGTGAACATTTTGCACAAAGCAATCACTCTATATCTGACCTATCAGGCCTCAGCCTCAAAGGAAACCTGCACACCATGTTCGAAAGACAAGCCTGGGAGTTTAAATTCATAACTCTGCTAGATACTAAAAATCATGGACTGAACAGACATTGGATTGCTGGTTTATTACAACAATCTGTAACTCACAAAAACTCCCTTTTTTGTCCTATGACTGTAGAGGTTTTGAAAGGTCCCATAGAATATATGCTAACTACCTATGCAAAACAATCTGTTCCACCTTGTATTTAGCTGTGATGCTCCTAATACCTTTCCCAGACCTGAAGAAGATCTCTGTGTAGCTCAAAAATTTGTCTCTTTTACCAACAGAAATTGGTCCAATAAAAGATATTACCTCACCCACATTGTTTGCTTTGTTATGGTTTGATAAGAACACCTGTGAGGTAAACCTGGAAATCAGGTGGGATGATATGGTGCAACCTGTTTATCTCATTTACATATCCTACCTAATCATAACATCTGGTAAGTTAAATATATAAACATAAATCCAGCTAACATATTGATCAGTGAGAGGAATGGAATGGTGCTCAGTTGGCTTGTTAGTACTGTGGTATCATGATGCATGGAAAGACAAGCTGAAGAAAGGATATTCAAGCCCCTGAGACGGTGAATGTGTCTTGAATGTGATGCGCTGTGTGAAAGAGGGAGGGAGGCAGCTGCACAACAACCAGTGGAGCGGCAGTGTGGCATCTGGTCATCCCCCATCTCCAAGCACCATGGCAGATTGCCACATTAAAGGGACAAAGAAAAATGCCAGCACTATAAAGAATCCTAATGGTCTCAGCCCTGCAGTGCAACCTATTGTCAATCAATTGTCAATGTAGTGTAACACTGTCCTCCCCCAGCACTCCCTCCCCTGCCAAAATGTGCCTCAGTGAAGTTAGGAGACGGTTTATGAACAAAGAGATGCGGTATCTATCATTTACCAGTCTCCAGGCTCCCAGTGCTACTTGTAGCACTTGGTCTATAAACTATTTAACTCTTTGCAGTTTCACACAGGTACAAGTAGCATAGGCAGACCTAAAAATGAAGTGCAATGTATTCTCCACTGTGCTCAATCCGCCTGTATCTTCATTAAGGGATTCTGTCAGAAGAGAATAGACTTATTATGTTCCTTAAGACTCTGCCTTTTGGGTCTCATTTTGTTTGTTATTCTGCTGTACCCCTATTCTTTGTGACTTGCAGTTAGACCATGACCTCTGTTGCTTTTGTGAGTTTTTAATTATCTGTGTTATGGCTGAGCTGCAAGGTATACGGGTAAAGGAAAGAGATTAAGGCCTTGATACTCTCCTTCACTGACTTTTGCTGAGCACAGGTGAGGTGCAGGTCACACCAATCAGAGAGCTAGTTATAGCCTCCTGATTGTCAAGGTATTCTGGCCCCAGCCCCAGTGTAAATTATACCAACAGCTCTGGCATAAATTGGGGTCTGTTCTGATTTATGCCAGCTGACTATGTTCTCCAAGGCATCACATATCAGGTGAGAATTGACAAAGCACAGGCGCAGTGCCCTCTGTGCTGGGGGTGCAGCTGATGGAGGAGTTATGCTGGGTATATGCCAACATGGATCTCAAACATGCCAGGGAAATTCTCAGCAGGCCAGCTAAGGACAAATTCCAACCTCTTTGCATCAGAGTGGTAGGAATAACAGGAGAGAATCAGGCCCAATGTGTCTCTCTTCCACCTGCAATAACCTGAAATCAGGGGTAGTACTGTTAGTTGCTTTATGTCAGTTCTATAGTTCTGCCTCTTTTAATAGCTTGGACACTGTTTTTCCTTGGGAGTGAAAAGTGCAGGCTAGCTTGAGCAAGAGGGCACAATGAGGGGTTGTTGAAGAGGGACCGCTAAGAAGCTACAGCGTTAGTTGATGTGTGGTGTAATGCTGTGTTTTATGAGTAAAATGAAATCTGAGCTATTTGTGAATTGAACTGTAGTATGTAAAATTATAACAAAGTTGGGTAATGAGGAAGGTAGAATGGCATCAGCACAAACTCTCATATTTTCCTAGAGAGTTCAATAGAGTGGTCACTATAATATGAGCCCAGGAAGACAAGATGCTAGGGCCTTCAGGCATTCTTCTGATCAGCTCTGCAATATGAATAGCTCTGGATTTTTTTCTTTTTAGTTTTCTATTTAAAAAAAAACATCTGAGTGTAGGGGCAGTGGATGTAGGCAGATTTTCAGAACATGTTGAGCACCTGTTGTATGACAATCAGATTCCTTTAAGGTGTCTCAACTTGGGCACCCAAAAATGAATGTAGTCCAAATCACTAGTTACTTTTGAAAATCTTGGCCAAGGAAATTAAATATTAAAACTAATTCAACACTGAGGTTGAGAGATCAAGTATTTCAAAGTCATAAAATTCCAATAGTTAAGCTTATCACCATTATATAATATTTTCTGTTCCTGATTTCCTGGTTAAATATAAACTTTTCAGTGCACTCTTGTTTTATTAGGGCCTGACCCAAATAATACTGAAATTAATGGTAATGTTTCCATTGACTTCAGTGAGCTTTGGACTGGGCCCAGAATGTATAACAATATACGACAGGAAATGTGCCTTACCTGACTTCTGAAAATCTTGATGTTTTCAATCTACATTTTATATTAACATGAGTTTTTGCATGTAACTGCAGAATAACATTGAGCCAGCATCCTATCTTTCTCTAGACCATGAAACACCAAGGGCAATTGGTTTAAGATAGAATCTAATGACTGTAACAGATTCTAATTCTGTCTTTAATTTTTAATTCATACAGTACCCAACGTGGCTGGATAATTAGGTTATGTGTGGCTGTTGCAGGGCAACGCCTGTTATTCTAGAAATCTTAAATGTCTAGACACTGAAAATGATTCAATTTATTTTAGAGCATAGAGGTGATATCTGAAAATAGGTGTAAAAAACTAGACATTATCACTTCTTGAAAGGTATTACAGTGGTCTATGTGAAACCATGTTGGATAGCATTCATCTAGAATATGTGGTGCTATTAATAAAACCCGCACTGAAAAATTCTATAGACACTCAATAAAAATCATCTAGTTCACTTCTTTTAAGCAAAGTTTTGGAGTCTAAACCTGTCTAAGAAACACAGTCCTCTGTAAATTGGCTAATAACCAGCCTTCTCTCCTTTCGCAGACTTTTGAAAACAGTATATAAAAGTTAGAGTCAAAATGTTAAAGTTTTGCTCATATCAATCCTCAGCTCTTACTCCCCTCTTTATTATAGGATTCACCTTCCTATTATGGTCTAAGTCATGTAAAGTTTGATGAAGCTCAAGTCCTCTTATCTGAGTTTCTCTCTTCTCTTGTCATTCCTCCCTCAGCCTACACATCTGTTCACTGCCTTCAGGCACTCTCAGCTCTCCCTAGTCAGTAACAACTTAGATTTATACAGTACTTTTCATCCAGAAGGATCCCAAGAAGGACTGAGCAAAGCCGATGAAAAACCTTTTGCAACATTTCTCTCAAAGCTTTTGCCAGTTCCTTTTGCACAGTTTTGGAGACTTCGAAATGTTTATTATTGCAAAATGTAGACGAGCATTTCCCAATGCAGAAGTGTAGGCAGGCAAAGGACCTTCCTCCAGTATTGAAGGGGTTAACACCCCATGGTGGATGCAGCAAAACCCATCCCGTCCCTATCGCAAGAAGTGCAGGGGCGGGGGCAGAAGTATAAGATCAGGGCCCTAGAGTTCAGTTGTGGCTGGACCAGGGAAAGAGGCAGATGTCTGTCTGAAGATGAGCCATCTGAAGAATCGATGCCTGGCCACTGGGAGCAAAGGCATATTTCAGCCACTGGAGACAGCCTGGGGAGCAACCAGAGGAAGTGTTGCCTGGCCACCAGATTGAAGAGCCGAGCCCCACAGCAATGGAGCATCCCTTACCAAAAGCAATAGGAAGTAGCCCAGGGAAATCAGATCTTAATCTGGTTGTGCCACCAGGAAGTGAGGTAGCATGCTCCAGTGGTTTCCTCACAGACCCAGTAGTGGGACCATCTGCCTCTGTTAGGGCCTGAGGTCAGGACCCAGTAGAGTAGCGTTGGTCCTATCCCCTGATGCCACCCCACACCTGGGGTGGCCACCAACTCGCCCTAGGCCAAAAGGCCTACACCAGGGACGGAGAGGCTGCTTCCCTGGTCTGCCCCACCCAGAGCCCAAATGACTGTTGATTGCCCCAGCCAGGAGGCTGCGAGCCATACACTGTTTCTTGCTCCACCCACACCCAGGAGGCCAGAACCCAGACCTACAGCCATTCACCCCACTGGGAAGGGTCAGCCCCAACCCAGACAGGGGATATGACTACAGGAAGGAACAGCCTGGGGGGCATAGAACAAAGGTAATACCACTTTCCTCGATGCTTGCCTAGCCAATATAGCAAGGCTGAAGGGGATTGTGATTGGTTTTATTTTCCTGTAAGAGGGAGGGTCAGCTCTCAAAAGTTAGGGAAGTGCTGATGCAGAGACTCACAACTTTTCTTGGACTCTCTGCATAATCCACTCCTCTTTTGAAATGCCAAAGAACCATTGCGGCTCTTTTTGAGGAACAGAGCAATGCTAACCAGCTGTACATGTCAGTGATGTATTATACAGCCTGACTCAGGTGAGGATGGAAGCAGACAAGGAAGCAATGCCGCCTCATTCCACTTTTGGAACTGACACAAGCATCTGGATCAGGAACTTTGCCCCAAGATTCTCCATCCCATGGGAGAGAACCAACCTGAAGAACTGCAGATGCAAGCAGAGCATTATCTACCCTCTTGTTCTGCAGCTTCCTCCTCAATACTGCTTCTCCCATGATGCTTACAAATACTCAGCCAACTAATTAAAAGCACTTTAAGGGGCAGCTGGGCATGATATAAGTGAATATAATTTATTCATTTAGTATATTGTTAAAAGTTCGTAAATTTGTATATAATTACACATGCAGAGTATGTTAAAAAACCATTATTGAGGTTGCAAAGTAAAACACTCAAAAGTTAGATGAGCCAGAATTAAGGTTGCCTATTCAACCTCAACTTCAGCCCCTTTTTTGTGTATGCATTATGACTCAGTCTTCAATTACATGGCCACATACTATTTTGTCCCACAGGATCCCTGCTTCACTTGGTGCCCAGAATGGAGAGAATTCAATTAATGAGCAGCTATTCAATATTTTGTTTTCACCGCATTGCTCAGGGTGTGGTCCTATTTACTGACACTATTCAAATCCTGCTATGTATGCAGAATTAATAATTTTCTCATGTGCTGGTCTATGCTGCTCACCACTACAGTATCTGAGTGCTTCATGAATGTATTTTCACAATAATGAGTGGGTATTATTATCCCCATTTTACATATGGGGAGCCGAGACAAAGAGATTAAGGTAAAAATATCTACCAATTTCCAGTGCCCAATTGGAGACATTTAGGATATGATTTTTTCAGAGCACTGAGCATTATACAACACTTTGTATGTTCAAAGCACAGCTCCCCATTGACTTCAGTTACAGCTGTAAGTGATCAACGCTTCTGCAGATCAGACCCTATGGTCTCAAGTCAGGCATCCAGAACATGAAGAACACACAGTTAGTGATAACCTCTGAAAAGTTTGGTTTAAGCAATTTGAGACAGGGATAGAATCCAATTCTCCAGGTCAGCATTCAACTGCCTTAAATGGGGGCAGGAGACAAAAGCCCACAGATAAGTCCAGAACATGGAGACTTGGGTGAAGGGTTGGAATCTGAAAGGAACACGGGCAACCATAGCAGGGACAAAGGAGAGACAAGAGGGAATATAGAGGGGAAATCCAATGAACATCTTAGACATCTCTATACTAATGCAAGAAGTATGGGAAATATACAGGAAGAACTAGAAATACTAGTAAGTAATCACAATTATGACATATTTGGCATCACAGAGACTTGGGACCATGACTGGAATATTGGTATACAAGAGTACAGCTTGTTCAAGAAGCTCAAGCAGGGGAAAAGAAGGGAGAAAGTGTTGCCCTGTATATCAAAGATGTATACATTTCCACTGAGGTTGCGATAGAAGTTGGAGGCAGACCTGTTGAAAGCCACCGGATAAGTATAAAAGGTGTAAAAAACAAGGGTTAGTACATGGTAGGGGTCTAATACACCACCTAACCAGGAAGAACAGGTGGATGAGGATAACAAACTCATCCAAAGCACAGGACTTGGTGGTGATGAGGAACTTCGACTACCAGATATCTTCTGGGAAAATAATATAGCAAGGCACAGATTATCCAATAAGTTCTTGGAATGTGTTGCAGACAATGTTTCATTGTAGAAGGTGGGGAAAGCAGCTAGAGGAGAGGCTGTTCTAGATTTGATTCTGACAAATAGGGAGGAACTGGTTGAGAATTTGAAGGAGGAAGGCAGCATGGGTGAAAGAGATCATGAAATGACAGAGTTCATGATTCTAAGAAATGGTAGGGGGGAAACAGTAGAATAAAGGCCATGGATTTCAAGAAGGGCAGACTTTAGCAAACTCAGAAAACTGATAGGAAAGATCCTGTGGGAAGCAAGTCTAAGGAAAAAAAGAGTTCAGGAAAGTTGGAAATTTCTTAAGGAGACATTATTAAGGGCACCAGAGCAAACTATCTCAGTACATAGGAAAGATAGGAAATATGGTAAGAGATCACTGTGGATTGGCCAGGAAATCCTTAATAATCTGAAACTCAAAAAAGAGTCATACAAAAAGTAGAAACTAGGTCAAATTACAAAGGATAAATATATTTTTAAAAAACAACAAAATACAGTCATGTAGGGACAGCATTAGAAAGGCCAAGGCAGAAAATGAGATTAAACTAGCTAGGGACATAAAGGGTGACAATAAAATATTTTACAAATACATTAGAAGCAAGAGGAAGACCAAAGACAGGATAGATCAATTACTCAATGAGGATGGAAAGACAATAACAGCAAACGCAACAATGGCTGAAGTCTTGTTTCAGTTTTCACCAAAAAAGTTTAGGTTTAGCTGTGATCAGAAGACTAACATAGTGAACATCAGTGTAAATGGGCTAGAATCTGAGACTGAAATAAGGAAAGAACAACTTAATATTTACGGAACTGGCTGAAGAGATCTCTGAGCCACAAGCAATTTTCTTTGAGGATGACATAGATTACAGAGGACTGGAAAAGGGCAAATATAGTACCTATCCATAAATTGGGAAATAAGGACAACACAGGGAATTATGGACCAGTCAGGTTACTGTTGATACCCAGAGATATAATGGAGCAAATAATGAAATAAACAAATCAATCAGTTTGTAAACACCTAGAAGATAATAAAATGATAAGTAACAGTCAGCATGGATTTGTCAAGAACAAATCATTTCAGACCAACCTAATATCATTCTTTCACAGGGTAACAAGACTTGAGGTTGGGGGGAAGTAGATGTAATATGTCTTGATTTTAGTAAGGCTTTTGATACTTATTACAGGTCCTTCCCATAAACAAACTAGTGAAATATAGCCCAAATGAACCTACCATAAGATGGTTACACAACTAATTGAAAAACCATACTCAAAGAGTAGTTATCAATGGTTCACAGTCAACCTGGAAGGGCATATCAAATGGGGTACTGCCAAAATTTGTCCTGTGTACAGTTCTACTCAATATCTTCATAAATGATTTGTATAATAGTATAAAGACTACACTTAAAAAGTTTGTGGAAGATATCAAGCTTGGAGGATTTGCAAGTGCTTTGGTGGACAGGATTCAAAATGATCTTGACAAACTGGAGAAATGGTCTGAAATAAACAGAATGAAATTCAATAAGAACAAATGCAAAGCATTTCACTTAGGAAGGAATAATCAAATGCACAAATACAAAATGGGAAATGACTGCTTAGGAAGGAGTTCTGAAGAAAAGGATCTGGAGGTTATACTGGATCACAAACTAAATATGAGTCAGCTATGTAATACTGTTGCAAAAAACTAACATCATTCTGATATGTATTATCAGGAGTGTTGTAAGCAAGTAATTCTTCCACTCTACTGAGCATGATAAACTGGAGTACTGTGTCCAGTTTTGAGTATTACACTTTGGGAAAGATGTGGACAAATTGGAGACAGTCCACAGTCCAAAATGGGTTTGTTTAGTCAAGAGAAAAGGAGACTGAAGGGGGACATGATAACAATTTTCAAATACATAAAATATTGTTATAAAAAAAAGCGTGATAAATTGTTTTCCTTAGCCACTGAGGTCAACACAAGAAGTAATGATAGCAAGGGAGATTTAGGCTGTACTTTAGCAAAAACTCCCTAACTGTAAGGGTAGGTAAGCACTGCAATAAATCACCTACGGAGGTTGTGGAATCTCCCTGACTGGAGTTTTTTAAGAACAGGTTAGACAAACACCTGGGAGGGACGGTCTCCTAGTCCTACCTCAGTACAGCCGAGGTCCCACCCAGTCCTACATTTCTGTGATTCTTTGAAACCATCTTTTCTCATCCTGTAGTCACTTGCCTCATTCACCACACATCCTCCAACTTCTGCAACAAATGAAACAGGGTTCCTATAGACAACAGCCTCCTTCACCACACAACCTTGTTTCATCACCAGTGCATTGAATTAGGCAGGGGTCTTGAGGAAAAAATACTAAGTGATCATGTGATTAAATATTATATCATAATGCATACACACAAAGGAGCCAAATTAAGGTTATTTAATTTTTTTATCATTTATTTTTAATGTAATAATTATATAAATTGTACATATTTTGACTATCCTTCTCTCCCATGCCCGATATATTTCTTATAATTTTAGATTGTAAATTCACCAGAGCAGGCACTGTATTTTCTTATGTGTTTGTGAAGCACCCAGCACAATGGAACCATGTTCCTGACTGGGGTCTATCAATGAAACCACAATAAAAATAAAAGATGCTGTCAAACACTGTAACATAATGCTGAGACAATTAAGAATACCATAACTGCATCTAAAATCCACACCAGAAAATCCCAGATTACATAACCACAGTGTTAGGGTTCCATCATCTGAGGTGCTATTGGCTACAGTTGGTCCATGACTAGAGCTCTTAGGTGCTACAGGAATACAAATAAATCATAATAATAATTAATAGAAGATGTGGGCTGTCAGCATCTTGTAGAATCAGAACCTTATTGTTTTTTGTTGATATAAAATGTTAAAATGTGTAGGGCCCATTAATCAATAATAATTATACCAATACAGAATACATTACCAACATTGGCTACTGATGAGTTAATGCCCACTTAATTCATAAATAGTCCTGGGAAAAACCAAAATTATTCACTGCAGTAGTGTCTGTTTCCGAGTACAGTGATCATATATGCTGATTAAAACACAGAGAGATTAAGGTCAAAAGTATCCATTAATATGGAGTGCCCAATCAGAGAGAGATGGCTGTAAAACCAGCACATCAAGATCACACCTAAATCTGTTTCTGAACATAAATTATTTCCCATTTCCCACTGAAGAGCTTTATTTTCTTAGATTTGGTTGATTTCTTTCATCCCAGAAGAGCACCTGCATGTCTCACCCACCAGACTAAAATCTTACCACAGATATCTCCCGCCTCCACAAGAATGTGCAATATAAAACATTTTTCATTTTAATGTTGTAGGTTGTTTTCAGTTACCACAAGAGATAGTTTTACTGACTTAAAATAAATCCCATTCTGTACATTGTCCCTTTTGAAAACTGCACAAAGAATTGATATTGATTGAAATTCTTTCCAGATTCTTTAAATTTGACAACATTGAGGTAAAGAAACTGTAATATTCATGTATAAAAATCAAAGGAATGATGGGGACATTGCAAGTAACAACTCCAGCAGCACAGGAGGGACTAAAACTCCTGATCATATACAACAGTGTAACATCAAAAACATACATACAACTTAGCACTTAGACACAAATACAAAACCATCTATTGGTAGAAGTGCCATCTACACGAATTGTTACAAAACATGATAAAAAATCTTTAGGGCCAAATCTTCAAAGCCACGCTCAAAGGGAGAGCTAACAAAATGCAGGAACCACCATTGTCTGGGCAAAATTTGATAACTGCTCTTAGTTTCCAATGAGCCCCAGAATCACCCAGATTCACTTTGTGGGATAATTCACAGTAATCAATAAAGATAAACATGTTTTAAGGCAAAATTCATCATAGTATGGTGCCAAGTATTAGTTATTGTTCCTCCCTCTGAAAGGCTATACTGTGTGATATAGCAAGATGCATGTTACATAAGGGAGTCCAAAATGGACTTCACTAGAGTTGGAATATGAATGGAGGCCCCAGTGCAGAAAGTTTTACATATGAAATTTTACATATGAAATGCAGAAAGAGTGAACAATCTGTCCTGAAACGGTACCAGTAGATCTGTACAATAGCATATGGTGAAGTGCAACTCCTCTATGGACAAAGAAATGTACCAACTGCATGAACAGCTACAATAAGAGAAGTTAGGATTTTTACATAGCAGAAGCCTCATGAAAAATAAATGAACAAAAAGAAAATCACAAGAAACCATAGTGAGGTTTATAAATTCTGTCATCTGGGCTTTGTAATTGCACTTTAATTGCCCTAGAAATTAAAAATAGTGTAATTAAAGCTGTACTCTTCCATATGAAGAAACAATTTCAAGAACACAGAATTTTTTAAAGTAAATTTAAAATTGCATAGAGCAATTTCACAGTTTCTATTATGCACTTCAAAGAATTACACTTTATTACACCCACATTTTAAATTTTAAGTCTTGGAAAATTAATCTTAACATTTATGTTATAGAATTAAATCAGTGATTTTACTCTATTTAAATGAATACTGCAAGCTCTCAAATACTCATATTTCATCTAACTTCTCCCGTTCATTTGCTGGTCAGTGTAGCTGGTACCATTTCCAACCTGAAGACACACCAACAAATAAAAGTCATTAGTTTTGTCAGAGTTGTTGCAACATCTTCCCAGTTACCTATACCAAAATTTAGAAATATTTGTCAACTGCTCCTTAAAAAGATTTCTGGCACCATTAATGGAAACAAGACCATCAAACTCTTCTGCCTCCATAAAAACATGTTGAAGGGTATCACTGCAAAAACAGCTCTTGTTGGCACAGAACTGGACTACACTAACACAGCAGACTTTTCTGTAACAATCCTCTAGAGCTGTAACTTTCAAGTATTCAGAGTTTTAAATAGCAGTTAAATCACATCCACTAAGATTACTGGCAGTTTTTTGCAGCACCAGCAAAATACCTCTTGTTATGATTTTGTATCTGACCTGAGCCATGTAATGTTTTTTCACATTGGGACTCACCATGATCAAGGGCTGACTTACTTTGTGTTGGGGGAGGTGGGCCGGAAAAAACATCTCCCAGAGTTACACATTGTGCAACTTTATATTGCAGGTGTGTTGGATACATATTACATTTCTCACCAAAGGAGATTACATTTCACGCAGTGTGTCCAAATTTCTTGTGCCAAACCTGCCGTCTTTCTTGAACACTCAGCTTTGCCATGCAAGCATTGTAGAACTAGTGTGTCATGGAGAGGTCCTTTTGGCAAACACTGTATGCATTTGTTTTCTCCAAGGATAACTAAATTTTTCAGTTCCTGACTGGTTTGTGCAGTTTAGCAGAATAGATGGGCCTCAGGATTTTGATGCAGAACCTAAGATAACAACACATTGACATGAACTTCAGGTAGATAAATGTCTATTGTTCCCCCTCCCCCTCCCCGCTCATTAACTCTGTCATCTCTGTGATGTCTCTGAGGTCCAGGTAGCCTTGATACAAAGGCAATTTAACCAGTATTAAAAGCATTATCCCTTACGTAAATGGTAGGGACCACAGACCATCAAGTGCGGAGCAGCAAAAGTCATCATACTGCTTCTCATCATATTTTCTTTTCAAGAGAGTATGTCGTGATGAGACTTTGACTGCAATAACAAGCCATCCATGGTCTCAGACCATTTGCATTCTAGTCATACGAAGCTGGCCCCTTGCTTAATTAAAGGCCTCTTCAGACAGCCACAATGGGGACTAGAACAATGCAAGGAAATGGTAGCGAGAATACTATAACAGAATGGAACATGAACTATGGATCAAATAGTGCAGTCAGATTCCATCCCATGACTTCTTAGTCCATCTCAGGACCCAGAGAGACACTGCACAGCACAAGCTGTGTGTGTTAGCCATTGTTCTAAAAAGTCTGGTAGAATGACAGGGTTTGTCTGTGTCAAGCAGTCACAGTACAGAACCCCCTTTTTAATCATTACAACCAAGTTCTGTCTCTTCTCTACCACTGACCAGTGGTTGGGAGTCTGGAAGGGCCGTTTGCCCCAGGCTAATACAGTTCTACTTGGTATCTCAGTGCATTCTACTAAGGATGAGTACACCAATAAGGCTATTAAATGCATCGCTGGAAAATTCTGCAGCAGTGCAATACTGATTTCAGTGTGTATCCATGTAATTTAATAGTAGATTAAGAATAACTATGAAACTGCAGTACTGCACAAGGAATCCAAATATACTGCTGAAGAAATTCAGAAAGATCTAGCCTCTTGGAAACCACTATTCAGTTCAGTGGATCATTAAACTGGAGCTAAGTACACTGTCAGCATTTAACTCTTAATAAATTATAATAATTATAAGCCCAGAAGAGGGAAAATTAACATAATAGGAGATCTTGAGGTTGAGACTGCCTCTAGGAACGAAATCATTAATTGCTTATGGTACTGGAATATCTAGGGGCTTTTAGTAATTTGTTAGGTTGTTATTATTTATAAAGCATTGATTGTGTATTCAGCATTGTGCAGTGCCCACATAAAGACAGTACCAGCCCTGTCACTAAAAGGCAGACCATAAGGTAGGATGCACGGGGAGACCCAGTGGAAGATACAAGCTCTGTTAATTTTTTAGAGCCCATTTTGCTGTGTATGTGTATTGGATTTATTTATTCCTTGAAGTGCATTTGTACACAACTTTATTCCCTCAAGGACTTGCACACTGAACACTGCAGGAAAATAGCTGACATGCAAAGAAGACAAAAAAAACCTAGTCAAATTTAAAACTCAATTAAAATCAATTGCTAAAGTAGGAGCAATAGTGCAAACAGCTGTTTTACCTAAACCAATGACAACTACAATACTATAACTACTTTTAAGAAGAAATTAAACCATTGCTGCAGGGAACATGCAAACACCTAAGCAAGTTAAATAGCATTAACTGAATGCACAGAAAGAAGAGCATTTCACAATATTTTGTTGTTGTTGTTGAAGCTCCATAAGACTTTCTATCCAACCTTTGGCTTAGCAATAAGTGTTACAGGATTTGTCATCATCAGCTTTAAATAAGAATTAGTAATATATTTTCAGGATATGAGAAACCACTAATTAATGTAGCCACTAATTAACAGCTACATTATCTGCATTTCTTGAAAGATCTCAAACTAATCAAGAATCTCTCAATTTTAAGGTTGACATTTAAGCTTTAAGGAACCACTTAAAGAACCATTGACTGATTATGAAGCCATCATCACACAATATCTGGCCTTGAGAGCAAAAATTAAAAGCACGTGTCTATCTGTGTGATAGATTCTTGATAGCAGCCCTTCTCTGGTCAAGTCTCTGCAAGGAGACTGTCCTGAAACTTCTATCTTGCCCCACCCGATAAAAGCAAGCTTCTAGATTTATTGCAGGCTTCCAAGAGAATCCTACTGCCCCTTATTTTCTCCAGATTCAAGGGATTATCCAGTCTGATTATCCAATCTGATAAACTCTTTATACAAAATTATTAGTTTGTTTTAATTATTATAAAAATTAAAGTTCGAAATGATTCTGCACTTAGATTTTGAACCTACGATTTTGATCTCCACTACAGGCTGCCTTTGCCCCTCCACACAGACTTTATATGGTAGAAAGCAGAGTGCAGGAACACACCTGCATGGGAGGTTGCAGGTAAGAGGGCTGGAGCATGGACAGGGTCAGGAGCATCTGATAGCAGATGCGGTGCTGTCATCACAGCTGAGACTGCATGGACCGAGATCAGTGCTAGTAGCAGGCACATTGTTACACCCAAATGAAAAACCAGTAAATAAACCATATGGTTACAAAGCTACACCATCCTTCACCTCTAATTTCCACCTACCAGCAACAAATCCTCCTAGCTAACAGCAAATTTCCTGCTGGCTAAAACTATTGGTTGGGCAGATATATCTTGGACCATTGCCAAACTAAGGATTAAAGTTTGCCAAAGTCTGACCTAGGTGGACCATAAGAGAAAGCCGATTATTTTTAATTAATTCAAGGGCTATTGTCAGAACAAGTCTGATTTAAGTAGTGAAAGAGCCTCAAGATGATTCTTAGTCAGGAACACAGTATCTGTAGCTCAATTATTAAAAAGAATCCTAGTGTATCTGCAACCTTTGTGTATTTCATATGTGTGCATTTAAAACTTGTGTTTATTTTCAGCCCCATGTATCTTTCAGAGTACTTCAGTACGGGGAGTTACAATGCTATTTGTACATAGGTTTTTCTGAGCTAACTGGCCTGTAGCCTGTCTGTACAGATCCTCTTTACGTTATATTTTACCCTGTCTGATTTTTAAATGTATCTGATGTCAAAATGAAGGCACTTTTTATCAGACAGGTTTTTTTCCCCCTTTGTTTCCTCAAGCAATTTAAAAAGAAATAATAGTGCTCCTAGCTGGCTCAAAGGATTGGTAATGGAAAACAGTCTGTCACTACTGCAAATCTAATCCCAGTCCTGCCCAGTACTGGCTGAAAGTTATTACCATGTGATAGTTGTGTATTGACCTATGTGAAGTGTCACTAATCCAGATCTCAATAGACATATGTCCATGTAACAAAAAACACATTCACAGTTGGCACAAATTGGAATCAAGCTGGCAATTTCAGTTGGGAGCCTAAGGAGGCTCTCTCACCCCATAGGAGGTACAGTAATGTGCTGCCAAAATATTAACAAGCTGCTCCCTCAGAACTTTTCCATGTTATTCAGCAATACATCCTCTCTTGAGGTGGGCTGAACAGTCAGCTGGGGAATGGGTCGCCTCTGACTGTTGCCAGTCTCTCCTAGGTGGTATGAGAGGTCAAGTGGGGGAGCTTTTATCAGGCAGATTTTTGGTGGGGGAGTGGATTTCCCCTGACTGATGAAAAGGGAAGGAGAGAAACAGGCTTCCAGCCTACTTTCCAATATTGGCTTTTCAGTCTCCAGGCTGGGGCTATACAGGCAGGGAGGCCAGTCTCTACCCAGCCTTCTGTTATAACAGTAGAGCCCAGATGCACTATTGCTTTCCACCTTACCGATGGGTTTACTTTGGTTTTCCAGGCTATCTTCACAGGGCAAAGGTTAAAAGACTTAGTGTTTTCTAAAATGAAAGCTGAGATTCCCTCCATGGGGTCTAGGGGCTGATCCTGTAAAGATGTTCATGAGAGTCCCTTCTAACTCATCAGTGTCCTTTCTAACTCATCAATGATGGTGATATATCCAGAATAGGGCTTTAGCACTTTATGTCTTCACTGATGGCAGCAAATTCTCCACTGTCAGATCGATTTTTCGGGATCAATTGAGCAGAAGTGGAGACCCGCTCAATTAATCCAGAAATTGACTTAATAAATCCACCCCTGGAAAAAGAGTAACACTGAGTCGACAGGAGGGCATTTCGCATCGGTACAATGTAGTGGGGATGCCATGCTCATTAGAATTTAGAAAGTCAACAGGAAATACGCAAGCTACTCTACATAGCTTGCGTATCTTCCATTGACTGTTGCTGAATTTCATAGTAAGTGTAGACCAGGCATTAGTGGAAGGTGTAGGAAAATTTTCATTGTTTCTGCCTCTGTTGCATCTATTACACAGAAAGTGGTCCATATTTAGAGGTGTGTCTAAAAGGGGTCTAAGTTGATTACCTTGCATTTACTTACATCAATGTGGACTCCTTAGACAGACATCCAGCTACCAATGTGTAACTCATACACCCCCATTACCTCTGAATTTGGCCCACTAAGCCTTACTGAATGCAAGGCTGTTTGTGTTAGTGTAAGAGACAAGGTGGTTGAGGTAATAGCTTTTATTGTATTATCTTCTGTGAAAGAGACAATCCTTTAAGCTCCACAGAGCTCTTCCTCAGGTCAAGGAAAGGTAATCATAGTCTCATTGTTGAATACAAGGTGAAACAGATTGTGAACAAATGTTGCAAGAAACCATTCAAAATGAAGTGGACAATTAACACCTCAGTAGCCGTAGGACAAAGGAGAGGTAGGCCATGTTGACACTTCAGAGTTAAATTGATTCAAGTTACACTGATAATCATAAACCTCTATAATTACATCTCTTTGTTCACACAACATTTCTTGTGTCGGCTAAGCGCATTCACAGTTTTTGCTCTAACATCAACAGAGAGAGCAGTGCAACATAGGTACCTATCCCACTGTGCAACTCCACACTGTCTGCCGCTAGGAGATATGGGAATGAAGAATGAATCATAGAGCATCATGGGTAGAGGCTCACCGCCCATGATGCAGTTTTGTCCGTCTCATCATTCCATGGGCTTCCGACTACATTTCATGCTGTTTTTCAACAGCCCCTGTAAACTGTGCGCCCACCATCTCTGTCTGAAAGTATGGATCCCGCACTGCTAACCAGTCTTGTGAGAAGCGTTATGAACACAACACAGCTGATCATGCAATATTTCATGAGCTGCGAATCTGAAAATGAATCGGGGTGCCTGCTCTGCTTGTGCCATGGAAAGAAACAATTCCAGATTGCCTTTGGCATTCATGGAGCAGCTGCATATGGTGGACCATCACTATTGGGCTCGGGAAACAAGCACTGAGTGGTGGGAATGTATCCTTATGCAGGAGTGGAATGATGTACAGTGGCTTCAGAACCTTCAGTGCATAAAACCACCTTCCCGGAACTGTGTGCGGTGCTCTCCACAGCCCTGCAGCGCAAGGACACCAAAATGAGAGCTGCCCTCTTGTGGCAACTGCTGTGTGGAAGCGGGCAACTCCAGCCTGCTACTGATCAGACAAAAATGAGTTTGGAGTTGGGAAGTCCATCCATAGAGTCATGCACCCACCTTATAGAAGCTCTATCTAGGTTGTTTACAACATAATTGTTATTGGGGCATGTGATGCACTGGATAAGGTACACCACATGTGATAGGTACGTGCAGGACCCAGGGATCTTGAAAGTAATGTTGGAGAGGTATTGATCATCATCATATTGATTAATCTCTTAGACCCCAGTGGTCAATAAGGGTTCAGTCTCCTGAGTACTACAACATCAGGAAAATTATTGCCAGTGTCATTAAAATAAAAGACCCAAGGAGCACATGAGAAACAATTGCAATTTATCACTAATCCCTTTATTAACAAATCTACTAAGTAGATACACAATCCCACAAACACTGAAGTACAACAGTGGATAAAGAGATAGTGTGAAGTGTTTAGCCCTATTACTGGCTTCACTCACATCTCCTGCTGGGGAACCTCAGAGTGTCAGTCATTATCTTCCTCATCGTTGTTGACTTTATCGTCTGCATTATTTATCACCAGTGGGTGTCATCCTGACATCTCCTAAGGTATGCATGCCAGGATGCAGCTTTTACAGTGTGTTACGCTGACACCCACTGAGGTTCATACATATTTATTATGCTTTTCCTTATCTATATTTTCACACCCCAATAAATCTGGGTTGCCTCATTTTTCATAACTTAACTCATTAGTTTCCCATATACTCATTAACATTTACATCACTCAGTCACCATAAGAACTTGTGGTTAGGACATTGTTGACACCCTATGTCTTAAAAAAATCCCCAAAATATTTTAACCAGCTTTAACTGATACATTGAAATATCCGCAGTTAACACATCTATTACTGTAACTGTTTCATTTTGTGACATAGGGTCACTCATTGGTTAGCTATTCATGTCAGCCTATTTTTAGGCCTGAGGCTTTGTTTGGCTAAGCTAAATACCTGATAGGCGCAAGGCCTATAGGTCTTGTGATATAGTATTAATCAAAATTTATTTCATAACACTGTCTTCTTGAATATACCTGATATATTTTATTATTGACTATAAAGGATGTGTAAGTTACATAGACCATCCCCTACTGTACCTTTTTCAGCTCTCCGTATGTAAATTACCCCAGCTCAGACTCCATTACCCTCTCATATCAGTAACTGGAAGTAAACCTAAGGAAATTTAACACACACCACCTTACAGATTACCTCTGAAATTGGCCCAAAGAGAGGAGTTAAGTTTCCAGTTTCTACCTAGCACCTTTCACCGGCACTAAATTCACTAAAACATTTAGGAACAGATTGTGAAGCCCTTTCTCATACTGAATAGTACTTTACACCTTGAGTAGATCAACTAACATCAATGAGGCTACCTGTGGAGTTAGGCACTACTCAATGTGACTGAGGGTTTCAGAATCCAGCTCATAAAAAATACTTATCAGAATAAACACATCTTTCCAGTTCATTTTCATTCCCTTAGTATTAAGGCATCAGTAATATATATTTTTAAATATAAAGGCTTGAACATATTTTATCACAGTGGTCACAACAGGAAACCAATGAGAGGAAAAGAGTATCTCTTTACCGAGTGCTGTTAAAGGGAGGCCCTGCAAGATTATATTATGTTCTGCTGTAGTTCTCAGCTCTCTCTTATTCTAGGCCCAAATGTACCTTTGTCACATACATACTAGGTCTTGTCCTGCTTTTATTATTGTAAATTACTTAAATCAGAAAAGATGACTCATTAATTGTTACTTAGTCCTGCCTTGAGTGCATAGGACTGGACTAGATGACCTATTGAGGTCCCTTCCACTCCTACTCTTCTATGATTCTATGAAACATTGCAAAAAAGTTATATTTATGATAAAGAATTTAATTGCACTTTGTTATAAGCATCCATTAGTTTATTTACTCTGTCTGGGGAACCATATAATACTGCCTTGAAATAGACTAAACAAGAAAAAACAATGAGAGTCCTGTAGCACCTTAAAGACTAACAAATTTCTGTGGGCATAAGCTTTCGTGGGCTGCAACCCACTTTGACAGATGCATGAAATGGAAACCACAGATAGGAGGTATATATCTACATCCAAGGGTAAGAAACATAACAATGGGGAGGGCAAGTGCTAACAAAGTCAATTCAGTTAGAGTAGATGAGGCCTATTCACAATCGTTGATTAGAAGGTGAGAATGTGTGAACAGTGACAATTACTTCTTGTAATGAGATAACCATTCTAAGTCCCTATTCAGACCCAGTCTGATTGTGCCAAGTTTGCATGTGAGTTCCAGCTCTGCAGTTTCTCACTGAAGTCTGTTTTTGAAGTTTTTTTATAGAAGTATGGCAATTTTCAAGTCAGCTACAGAGTGTCCTGTGAGATTGAAATGCTCTCCTACTGGTTTATGGATGTTACCAATTTTTATGTCTGATTTGTGTCCATTTATTCTTTTGCGTAGTGACAGTCCGGTTTGGCCAATGTACATGGCAGAGGGGTATTGCTCGCACATGATGGCATATATTACATTAGTAGATGTGCAGGTGAATGAGCTCCTCATGATGTGGTTAGAACCTGTGATGGTGTCACTAGAGTTGATGTGCAGGCAGAGTTGGCAACGGGGTTTGTTGCAGGGATAGGTTCCTGGATTAGTGTTCTTGTAGTATGGTGTACGGTTGCTGGTGAGTATTTGCTTCAGGTTGGGGGGCTGTCTGTAAGCAAGGATAGGCCTGCCTCCCATAGCTTGAGCGAGTGAGGGATCATCAACTAGGATAGGTTGTAGATCCTTAATGATGTGTTGGAGAGATTTTAGCTGGGGGCTGTAGGTGATGGCCAGTGGTGTTCTGTTGTTTTCTATGTTGGGTCTGTCCTGTAATAGGTGACTTCTGGGTACCCATCTGGCTCTGTCAATTTGTTTCTTCACTTCCCCAGGTGGGTATTGTAGTTTTAAGAATGTTTTGTGGGGATCCTGTAGGTGTTTGTCTCTGTCTGAGGGATCAGAGCAAATCTGGTTGTATCTTAGGGCTTGGCTGTAGACAATGGATCATGTAATATGTCCAGAGTGGAAGCTGGAGGCATGAAGGTATATATTGCGGTCAGTTGGTTTTGTTGGAAAAAGATTCCAATTGTGGTTCGTTTACCCTGCACCGAAAAGAGATCCACACAGGTAGTTGGGCAGTCTCCAAACTTTATTTCTGCAGAGGTCAGACACTTCCCAGCAAGTGGTCAGTGTGAGACCCCGAAGGCATGCTCTTTTGCATATTTATACAAACATAGACAAAGGAATTACATATGCATAAATTCTTAATGCTTATAGGTACATTCAAAATTATTACTACCATTGCTATTGGCTTACACTTTTCTACTTCTTCTAATTATAAAAGTATGCATAACAAAAAACATATTAACAGAAGATTTCAGCTTATCTATCAGAGTTGCCTGGTCTATCTCTCAAGGCTGTATAACTAGCAGAAATCAGTTGAGGCTATCTCCTTGCTTCTTCTAGGAAACTTTTCTCTGACCCTGGCACAAAATAAGCACTGTAAGAGCAAAAGAGGAGGGGGTGGACGATCTTCAGCAGAAAGCAAAACGCTAAAGAAAACTAAAATGGAGTAACTGTGGTCAAGCAGACAATTATTTTCCTTCAGTTTTCGGTATAGAGTGGTATTAATGTGATCATCCTTTATTTGTATTGTAGTGTCCAGGAAATGGATTTCTTGTGTGTACTGGTCCAGGCTGAGGTTGATGGTGGGGTGGAAATTATTGAAATCCTGGTGGAATTCTTTGAGGGACTCTTTCCCGTGGGTCCAGATGATGAAAATGTCATCAGTGTAACGTAGGTAAAGGAGAGGTGCTTGAGAATGAGTGTTGAGGAAGTGTTGTTCTAGGTCAGCCATAAAAATGTTGGCACACTGTGGGGCATGCAGGTGCCCATAACTGTGCCACTGACGTGAAGGTATAGATTGTCTCCAAATCTGAAGTAGTTGTGGGTCAGGACAAAGTCACAAAGTTCAGCTACCAGGTATGCCATATCATCATCAGGGAAAATGTTCCTGATGGCTTGTAGTCCATCTTTGTGTGGAATGTTGGTGTAGAGCACTTCTACATCCATAGTGGCTAGGATGGTGTTTTCTGGGAGATCACTGATGGATTATAGTTTTCTCAGGAAGTCAGTGGTATCACGAAGATAGCTAGGAGTGCTGGTGGCATAGGTCCTGAAGAGAGAGTCCACATAGCCTGACAGTCCTGTTGTGAGAGTACTAATGCCTGGGATGATGAGGTGTCCAGGATTCCCAGGTTTGTGGATCTTGGATAGCAGATAGAATAACCCTGGTCGGAGCTCAGGGGGTGTGTCTGTGTAGATTTGTTCCTGTGTTTCTTTAAGGAGTAGCAGTATACAAACTAACACGGCTACCCCTCTGAGACTAAACTAGTTTATCCTGAAAAAAATGTTTACAGTAGAAGTTTTGTTAATTTTAATGTGCTTAGGGCAAGAAGTTCTCACAGACTCTAGAGTACAGATCCACTTAAACCAACTCGTAAAAAGGATTACATAGTTGCATATAAAAATTGCCAAATTTTTATAGACCAGTTCAGAGAATGGAATATAAAGGAAATATTTATTAAAGGAAATTTTTCATACAGAAAATTTTATCCATATACTCACTGACGCAAATGAGTTGGAATTACAGGAGGCAGAATTCAAACTATCCATATATCTCCTACCATAAAAGGGAGGTATGAATCCTTAAATGTAATATACATAGTTTTATTCTTTAAAGGAACCATGTTTGAAATTTATCTGCTAGATAGATCACTGATTCATATTAATGCTGAAAAAGTACTATGCTTCAGCAGATGTAAGTGCTGTAGTAAACAAGCAGCAGGAAATCAAGTATGCATGTCAATTAGAATGCAAATTGCCACACTAAACTTTCCCCTTGATGGAATCTTCTACTTTTTCAGCAGTTGCAGCTTATCAAGGGGAAACTGCTGTTTCTATTTCTTTGGCTTGGGACATGCAACTTATAATAATGACCACAGGTGTTCAAGTCACCATATTGCTAACTTCAAGCACTATTATTTTTTACCCTCCAGAGACTGAAGTGTTTTAAGACTTCAGTTTTCAAAAAGGATGCTATCCAGAAGCAAAGGCTATAGAGCAAATTGCCAGAATCTGTGAATATCTCCACACACATCTGAGCATAACTAGTATTACCATGTCAAAATAAAGAATAATGAGGAGTTCACCAAGTGATACCTGGGAAATTCATTATCATACACCATTACTGAGGACCTATGAGTAAACACTCTGGGTCAAATTCAATTGTGACGTAACTACACTGAGTATAGTGGAGTTACACCAGATGAGGCTTTTCTTTCTGTATTTTTTTAGAAGGAAGATTTTGTAGCTATTCCCTTAAAGCTATTCTTAGGGTTTGTCTACAGTTTGAGCTGAAGGAGTAATTTCCTGCTTGAGTAGACATACCGTCGCTAGTGCTGGTCAAACTAGTGTTCTAAAATAGAAGTGTAGTTGCAGCAGCATAAGTAGTGGGAGGGGCTAGCCACTTCAATATGTACTAGGGTCTCAAATGATATCTGACAGCTAGCCTGTCCAGCCATTCATGCTGCGGTGGCTACACTTTTATTTTAGCATGCTAGGTAGATCAGGCTCTCTGCCACATGACATCCTCACAAGCAAACTAGGAAAATGTGTTCTAGATGAAATTACTATAAGGTGGGAACATGAGGGAAAAACCATGCTCAAAGAGTAGTTATCAATGGTTCACAGTCAAACTGGGAGGCCGTATCTAATGGGGCACTGAAGGGGTCACTGCTGAGTCCAGTACTATTCAAAATAAATGGCTTGGATAATGCAGTGGAGATTATGCTTATAAAATTTGCCAATGACACCAAGATGGGAGGGGTTACAAGCACTTGGGAACACAGGATTAGAATCAAAATTAAAACTGACCTTGGCAAATTGGAGAATTGGTCTGAAACTCAATAAAGACACATGCAAAGTACTTCACTAAGGAAGGAGAAATGAAATGAACAGCTACAAAATGAGGACTAACTGGCTAGATGATAGTACTGCTGAAAAGGCTCTGGGGGTTACAGTGGATCACAAATTGAATATGAGTCAGCAGTGTGATGCAGTTGCAAAAAAAGTGACTATCATTATGGGAGGGTATTAACAGGAGTGTCATATGTAAGATACGGGAAGTAATTGTTCCACTCTACTCAGGCCTTAGCTGGAGTATTGTGTCCAAATCTGGGTGCCACGCTTTAGGAAAGACGTGGTACAATTGGAGAGAATCCAAGGAGAGCAACAACAATTATAAAAGGGTTAAAAAAACTGCGCTTTTAAAAAAAAGTTTAAAAAAAAACCCTAAGTATGTGTAATCTTGAGAAAAGAAGACTGAGTGGAGACCAAATACCAATCTTCAAATATGATAAAGGCTGTTATAAAGAGCAATTGATATGTGATTAATTGTTTTTCATGTCTACTGAAGGTAAGACAAGAAGTAATTGGTTTAATCTGCAGCAAGGAAGGTTTAGGTTAGATATTAGGAACAAAATTCTACCTATAAGGATAGTTAAGTACTGGAATAGGTGTCCAAGGTGATGTAATCCCTGTCATTTCAGGACATTTTTTAACAACAGGTTAGACAAACATCTTTTGTATTGTGACAGGGCCAGACCAGACGGCTATGAAGGGGTGCAAGCCCGCCCACCACTAAACGCCCCTCCCCCAGCCTAAGGGGAGGAGCCACCGGATCCAGAACTCAACTGATTGCTTGGGACAACAAATGCGAAAACAGGAGGGGGCGTGGGTGTCATAGGGTTAAACAGAGAGAACCAGAAGGGGACACCAAGCAGAGAGCCCCAGACAGCGCCTACTGCTCCTGGAAGGTGTCCAGGGAGCCAGTGGACACCGCCCAGAGGAACTCTGCCCGGATGCGGGAGTGCACAAGGGAACGGAAGTAGACCCCACAGTTGCAGAGCGCCCCCCCTGCTAACCCCCTCTCCCTGGTGTTATAGATGGCCATTTTTGCGAGGGCCAGGAGGCGGTTGACAAGGAGGTCCCGCGACTTTGTGGGGCCACGGATGGGGTGCGCGTAAATAAACAGGTGTGGGGAAAAGTGCAGCCAGAACCCTAGTAGGAGGTTCTGGAGGAGCCAGAAGAGGGGCTGCTATGAAGGGGTGCTGGAAGGCAAGTATATTAGCCCCAGGCTCCATAAAGCCCTATTCCCTGGGTAACCCAGCTGGGGCTAATTCCAGGCAATTGGGCCAATTAGGCCACCTGGAGCCTATCAAAGAAACTGCCCCAGCAGTTAATAGCCTCCACTTCAGGCAGGTGGAGAGGGCTGAAAGGAAGTTAACAGCCGGAGGAGAGAAAGCGGAGTGGAGAGAAAGTGGGGTGGAGTGGAGTGGAGTGGAGCTGCCCCGCCCCGCCCCGCCCTGCCGCAGCTGCAGAGCTTGGGACTATCATCCATTGCTGCCACCTGACCAAAGACGGAGAGGTTCCAGCCGGGGAAGGCAGAACAGCCTTTCACACCAGTACCAGGTAGCAGGCCACAAGCAGTGCAGGGCCACAGTGCAGGGGGATGGAATAGATGTCTTCTCAAGGTCTCTCCAGCCCTACATTTTACTCAAGGTGGAAATTACACCTTCCAGCTCCACCATACCATCCCTCTCTGATTACCAAGATTAAGATGCAATTAGCTGGTGCAGAATGGGATTTAGTGCAGTGTAACAGAGGAGCAGAATGGAAGTGCAGCCCTGGCTAGACTGGATGCTTTTGTTCTCAGAAAGAGAAAAGTACTACTGGAACTAGAGTTAATATAAGGCTGGCAGCATTTGGGCAGTGATGAAATTGTAATATAAAAGAGAGAAGTTGCTCATTACCAGAGCTGGTCAGGGTTGCAGAGAATACATTTGGATTCATAAACAAATCAGAGAAACATATACAAAATCCTCATATAATTGTGTGACTTGCATGTGTCCCATTAGACACAAAGAGTCAGATTGTCAGTGGTCCTTCTGTGGGTGTGTAAAGGAAAGTGCACAAGTAGGTTTCCCCACCCATGTGCTCTTAATGCCAGGCTCAATCATAATTGCAGATGCTGCACTCAAAGAGGGACAGATACTTCCTGAAGGCTTCCTGTGGGTACACAGCACTCCAAAGGAGGCACCAGCTGGCAGAGAAGGCCAAGTGTTTTGCAGGGAGCAAATTACACCATTCCAGAAAGTGGGGCAAACTAGGCAGTACCCAGGCACACTGAGCTGCCTGAAGGACAGATTGCACTTCCCTGAGTAACAAACCCTCCCTGAGTGCAATCCCCCTCAGGCAGTGCAACTCTGCAAGGTTCCCAGTGCTGGCCACAATTTGGCCCATAGCTTGAATATGTATGAAATACGGTGATGGTCACGCTTTGGGCAAGTGATTTTTTTCTTTTTTTTTTTAGTTTAGAGGTGAGCAAAGGGGCAGAATTTTGTTACAGATACAATTTAACAAAATTTAAAAATGTTTTTACAGTAATTAAGACAGTTCTTAAATTTATGTAGTGTGCTCAGACAGTATCCAAGCCAATTTAAACTAACACTGATGCAGAGAAGGCCCTTGAGTTGGAGCTCCCAGATTTAAATGAGTGGGAACTGATGGCAGGGTGCTGAATGGACCTTGACTTTACAATTCACTCCCTTCTCCACCCGTTATCCAGCATAGCCCACATCTGTTGATCTTCAGAACGTGTTTCAAATCCCAGCCCAGATTCACTGGTACACTCCAGTTATTTTGTGCTATGCTGGTTTTGCAAAGCAGCTATAAACTCAGTTTACTCTTCCAGTTAAACTGGGTTTATGGTTGCTGTGTGTCTGCAAAACACCACAAAGCTACCAGAGAATAGCTGTAAATCAGGCCCTTTATCAGTTTTTTCAGGCTTTTGGGGGAGAAATGCATGAGGGTTTTGATTTGCAGTAGTTGACATTTGATTTATTGAGATAGCCTTTTTGTTGGTCTAGTTATGTCATGCAGTGGAGGATTATTATAGGATTTATTACTATGGTTTCTTAAAAGCATCTAGAGTTTAGGACAGCCACTTTTTACCTGTGTTTAAATCATAAATAAATCTCCTTAAACTACATTAAGTATAATATTTAGACTCTCTTATTTATACATATTCAGTTTTCAAAATATTGCCCTGCCTGCTCTTTGTCAGCTGGTAGTATTGGGTGAGCTTCTGCATCACTGATTACATCAGTGCTTTGAAACTAATATCTCTCATCTTGAGATGTAAAAATTCAGGACTTTCCCTCTGCCTTCTTAACTATAAATCCACAGTCACCAACAGCAAGGATATGGAAGCAAGAACCTTGTAAGGAGTTAGAAGCTTCACATCTAGATCATCAAGCAGAAATCAATGAATTGGTCTCCATCTTACAGTACAAACTCAGCCAGCTCCTGTAATGCATGGCAACAGTTGATTCTTTGTTACCATATACAGATCCGGTGTAAAGTGTTTGGTCAATGCTAACTTTGAATTACTGCAATGCACAATCCTGGGAGCTATCACTGGAGAACACACAGCTTATATGGAATGTGGTCACCTGCTTAGGGCCTGATCCAAAATTCATTAATAGGAGTCTTTCCACTGACTTCAATGGGCTTTGGATCAGGCCCTTACTTAATGGTGTCCTCCATATGGAGCATAATATAGCTGTGCTCTGTAGACTGTACCGGCTGCACATTTGTTTCTGAGGGCAGAATCCTATAAAGCCCCATGTAAAGTTTAGCTTTATAAAGTCCTGTGTAGTTTGGCTCTTGGCTACTTTAGGGTCTGACTTTGCACCATGAAAGTCAATGGGTGTTTTGCCATTAGTTTCAGTGAGTAAGCTGAAACGACTCTAGTCCACTTGTCCAAACGTGGACTGGAATACACTTGCTAATAGTCCCTCAGAGCCTAAAGTCTGGAATTTGCTTCCCATAAATTTGTTGTTCTTTAGGAAATGCTGCATTGCCTATCTATTTGTTCAGGCTTTTCCATATTGAGAAGCCTGCATACAATAAAGTGGGGGGAGAAGGAGTTATTTTTCAGTTAACTTTTGTCAATTCTGTTTTTAATTTGTGATTACTTCTATAAACACATGTATATTTTATAAATCAATCAATAAATGAATGATTAAAATTTAGATCAGAGCTAGTATAACTATGGATGACATTCTTAATCATATAAGTGTGTAATCCTTTTTCAAATGCTTACTAAAATAATTGCATTGGCTGTGAGTTCCACAGGTTAATTATACATTGTGTTTTAAAAAAAGCATTTCCTTTAATTAATCATTTTAAATGAGTTGCCTTTCAATTTAGTCCTTTTGCCTAATTAAATTCTGTCATTCCCACATTTTAATTAACTAGAATGTTTGTTGTTGAGCAATGTAAGACTTCTGTCTCTTAGTATCTGTGTGTACTTCCCTAGCAGCACTTCCAGTCTCTGCCAATACAGGAAAAGAAAGAACAGGACTGGGAATCAAATTTGGGGTCTCCCACACAATAGAACACAGCACAACCATTAGCTACTTGGCTGGAGCATCATTTAAATTGGAGATCAATTTTGCAAACTATAGATGTAACAGCTATACCTGGAAATGCCAAATCTATACTGTGAACCCTATGTATTACACTTGGTAAGGGAACTGCAATGGGATGGGAAAACTGCAGTTAAAAACTGAAGATAGTGTCCACTCAAACATAGTGACGAGGTTATTTGAAAGCAAGAAATCTGAATTTAAGATGTCAATTCTCCAAAAATTACCAACAGCAAACAAAACCAATGGATAACAAAGCTCCTTACCAATCACTGGAGCAGTAAACTGTGACACTCTAAGTCTGCTAATGCCAAGTCTAAGTCTAAGTCTGAAGTCTGCTAATGCCTGTATTCCAGTTCTTACGAATGGATCTTTGACATTGTATGATGCCCATTTAAGGTAGCCTAGAATAACTGAATAATTTGTTTGTGATCTTCCTTTTCACAAGTTTGACTCTGCCTTTGTACTTGAAAAAGCCTGCAATTATGCTGAGAATTTTCAACTTTCTAGGGCTGTTAACCATCTTAATAGCACTCCTGCAGTTTTGAATCATTATGCTCTGTAGCAATGCAAGGACTTTATTCTGTTGATACCGTTTTGTATTTTATCTACACAGCTCACAGTAGTTTCTTGAATCAAGTGAGAAAAAGAGCACTGCTGTTATCTGTACAAGGCAGAACTGGATGGGGAACTTATGGTATTGTTGTTGTATTTTTGTACATGCCTAAAGCTTAATAGAGTGAGCTATTGAGTGCCCTCGCTCTCATTGAATTTGCCAATGAAGTCAATTGGAATTGAGACTGCTCAGCATCTCACAGCAGGTACTCAGCACCTCACACAGTTGGGCTCCTAACTACTCAAACATCACATACACATATTTCTAGTAGATGCCTATTCATGTAGAATTGAATAGGCTGTGCATCAGAAATATGTTCTGAGTTACACACCCTGCAACTGCAGTTGGGTTGTATGGGGTTCTAGTCATATTGGATCCTGGCTGTAAAACTCTCCATTAGGTAGGCTCCTCGTCTAATAACTTTGTGTATGTTACGTTTGAGTGATTAGGTTACTGCAACAATACAACAGAAATAGCGAGGGCAATATCAAAAGCCTGCCATCAAGTTGTGTTCTGTACAGATAAGGGCAATACTTTTTTTGTAACATGGCTGATGTTTCACCATGACTCTCAGTTCTGAGCGGTGTAGATACATAAGTAACAGTATTAACAGAACAAAGAGCAGTCTTGTATTATTACAGACATTTATAATTCCAAATAATGGAATTAATGTTAATGTGTAACATTATTTTTAATATTTTTATTATTATTATCAATGTGAACTGTGGTAGCACCTAGGGGCCCAGATCACATATCAGAGCTCCACTGTGTTAATCACTGTACACACATGAAAAGACAGTCTTTGCCCTAAGGAACTCAGTCTATGCACAGGATGGCAGGCAACAGATGGACTGTTACCAGATTTGCCCATCACCTTCGGGTGTGCTCATTTACTAGGGTTACATTCTGGGGGGGTCTCTGTAATTTTATCAATGTGCTGTTTGTGTCACTTGTGTTTCTATATGGAGCTCTATTTCTCCCTTCTGTAAATCACTGCCTCCCAGTGGAGCTGCCCTACAGGGCTTAGTTCAACAGGGCTGGGTTCCTTCAGCCCCCAAATCAGTCAAACACACGGAGCACGTCTGAGCAGGCAGAGTCAGGCAGCACTTCCAAGCTGACACCTTCATATGCACCATACTCAGCACCCTTCCCCCCAATCTTATGTCACACTTATCCTATTAATAACTCCTTTGATGAGCAGACCCCACAGGATTTTTGAGCATTATAGGGATATTTGGCTTAAGTAAGAGGAGCGTTGCTGCACAGCAAAATAGGGAAGCAAAGAACACAAAAAAGTAAACAAAGTTCGGAGACAGTCTGGCAATCAGCTTGATTATAAAAGTTATTTTATTGCCAGGTATATAAAATTTATGATACTAGTAGTAATAGCCATACAAGGAGAGACAAACAAACCAAACAATTACAATATTACACAGTTTCAATTGGGAGTATGGGGAAATCTAGCCCAAGTCTGATTACAAAAGTCAGGGTTAGAAAGTTATACCTGGAGTGAGAGAGAGAGAGAGAGAGATCAAATTAGGTCTCAGGGAAAAAGTGGGCTTAACCAAAGAGAGAGAGAGAGAGAGAGAGAGAGAGTTAGGGTCTCACCACTCAATGAAGCTTGAACCAGTCGAGGTTCCCAGGAGACAGGCTGTTCAGCTTAGGGTCTGAAATGCTTGAGACAGACAGAGCCCTCAACATGATCAGTGAAGGTATTTCAGTCAGAAAAAGGTGAAGTCCCAGTGGAACTGGTGCAGTGTTTGGATCCAAGCACCTGAACAGAATTTTGAACTTGGGTAGGGGTTTTTGTAGGAAAACGACAATGGTTCAAGGGAGAACACTAGATTTGTTTGTGGGTAAATGATGGCTTAAGGGAGTATACCAGAGTTGTTCTGTTTAGGCTGGACAATAGGAATTGATCATTCCTGGCTATGGGTGATGTTACTCCAAGGGAGCTCACAATGCAATCAGGCAGATTCAGTATTTTGGATACCAATAAAGGATTCATTGAATTGGTCTGATAACTGCTGAGCTGGGTGTGTGCAGGCGTGGGTTCGATAACATCTGGAACAGAGATCCCCCATCATGCAGTGCTCCCCTGCTTCTCTGGTCCCAGAGTTCAGTGCAGTCCTTGCCTTGGAATCTCTCTTCTCTGTTGTGAATGCTAATGGAACTGCCTCCCTGTCCCATCTTTGATGCAGATGAAACTAGGGGAGCTGCCTTAATCCTGTCACCCTTGTCTAGAGGGGTTTAGGTGTGCCTCCTATTGCATTTTCATTGCTTTTTGTAAGTCTTTCTTCTGATCAGTTCTGGGGGGGGGTCCTTCGTGAGTCAGACAGACTGGGTATTGCACCAGGGTTCCCCACGAACACAGAGCTGACAGGTAACAGGATGGAAACAAATGAGGAAGGACAACGTAACAATCAAGTGATTAATGAGTTGCAGACAAAGCACACCAGCTGCTAGCCAAGAAGAACTTTCCTAGGAGGCAAAGGATGCACACTAGGGCAGAATTTGTCCCAAAATACAGGAAAATTCTTCTTCACTTCTGTTTTTCTACTTGGAGAAGTTGAACACAGGGACTGGGATTTTCTTTCAGGGGAGATAAGTGCACAACTCCCATTGAAACCTGACAGGAGTTGGGCGCTTAACCCCCTTAGACTCCATCAGAAAACCCAAATAGAGTAGGGTAAGTTTGCGTGTGTGAAATTGTGTCATATAGGTCTTGATATCAACAAGGATAGTGTGCTTACACTTCGGAAGCCTGGGACCTCTTATAAATATTTTCAAAATTACCCTCCACCTCCTGCTGCTCTCTTAAATGTTTCTATCAGTTGGAATCAACATTGCCTCCTCCCTTCTTTTCAGGGCTGCTGTGGAGAGTTAAGGCTGCAGCTGGGCCTTTTTTCGGTTGGAGATTTAAAGTGTTCCAGCTAATAGCATCTGACTAAGCTAAAAACATTGAGTGAAGTGCAGGGGGTAGGATACATTTTTTGTAGGAGGCTTGAGGGTAACCTCCCTTGGTCTTTTTTATTTAAATGCCTGCAGTTTTGGTACAGTTCAAGTTCAAGTCAACCTTGGCAGGGATGATCATAGTAATCAGAGAAGGAGTGAACTGTATGGGTAACACTGGGCATTAAGTTCCACTAGTTCACCAGCAGTAAGGCAGCCTGGGATTTGTGCATCTCCCAGACATCCTAGGCCAATAGGGCTGCTTGAGAGTACTACCAGCAACTTAAAGTTGCCCTCTCCCAGCAGAACCCCTGCGTAGGGAGGACAGCAATGCCACCAGTAGGTGTCTTTCCTTGAAACATATGTTGAGTTACATCCATGTAATAAATTGCAGGGCCAAGTGATAAACTCCATTCACCTTGGACTGTTCCACCTCCATCAAGCTGATTAGTCCATCTCCTCTGGGACTTTTTCCAATATTCCTAATGGCTGAGCAAATTGAAACAGCTACTGTATTTTGAAAATACAGTTACTAGAGAAATGTTTCCTTCTGTCCTCCAAACTGTGAAATTTCTCCCCCAAAATTAAAGTGAGCTCTATAGGAGAAGCAATATTCAGTCCTCCACCAGGAACAGGTTTTGTGAAAGCGGTTGTGTGGAGCACAGCCAACCAAACTGGATCTGTCAGCCAGGAAAAGAGGATGTGGCCCTAGCTCACCAAAGATCACCACCACCCCAGCATTTGTGGGTGAGAGCAAGCTGTGGCAAACTGCCAGCTTCACCCTTGTGGGTCTCTCACTTCCACCCCTTGCAGTGGGCCAGGGAGTCACCGGTTACCCCATTTCCTCAGGCTGAACAAGTCTTTTGTCCTTTCCCCTCAGCATGCCCACAGGGCCAGGGAGCATACCTTACTTGGCTCCCTCCTGCCAGCTGGGGCCAAGGGTTGTCTCTGCCCCTCTGGCTACAGAGAAGCGCCAGGGGGTTTCTCCTCCAGCTGCCACAAACCTTCTGGCAGCTTCCTTCTCCTGTGCTTCCCCCCCCCCCCCCTTAGGGAAGGCAAGGTTTAAGTACACCTGGATTAGCCCTTCATTGGGTCCAAGTGTCTCTAATTGCCCTGCAATCATCTCTCCTCTGCTTGCAGGAAAAAGGGCTTTTAGCATTCTTGGGCTTACATACTGGCCTTGGTATGCCCTTTTGAGGGCTCTCTGCTCGGTGTCCCCTTCCAGTTCCCTTCGTTTATACCTCTGACCCTCACGCCTTTTCCTGTTTTTACATTTGTTGTCCCACGAAATTAGTTGCTCTCTAGGTGCGGTGGCTCCCCCCCTTGGGTTGGGGGAGGGGCCTTGAGCGGTGGGCAGGTGACCTCCTAGTTTGCAAATAGGTATGCCCTTTTGAGGCCCTCTGGCCTGACTTTATCACAAAGCACAGCAATCCACTTACGGTCTTGTTTTTAGGGCCGTAACCTGAACATCTACACAATTTTTAGTCCTGGAGTTCAAGACCCTGCAAGCCCCAAGTCAGCTGACCCAGCCCAGTCCCGATCTTTTATTGCTGTGTAGACATAGCCTGAGAGTCTTGGAAAGAACCCAGAGGAACTCATAGAGACAAATGAAGCATGAGCAGGAGAGAAGAACAGAGGGCCATGCTTTCGTAGCAGAGAGGTCCTTTTAACTGCAGAACCAGCCTTAAAAGAAGAAACCTGACTGCCACAGGAAGAGAGAGTGAATTAGTGAGCAAGTGTCAGAGAAGCCACATACCAGAGGGGCATCCTGGAGTCCTTAGAGAAATTTGGCCTTAATCCAAAGAATTCTTAAGAGTGGTGAGGAAGCTAGGAAGGGACTGTGTACAGGCATTTTATTATTTTGTCTAGATCTGTATATTTCTTGTCTAGCTAAAGTAAAAGAGTGATTGCGTTTTAGAACCCTTACAAAGCCTGTGGGTCTGATTGTGTACACTGTCACTTGTTTCCTGAAGAGGTGAACTGTAAATCCAGTGTACCCACAAGCCTGGCAGTCTGGGAAAAAGAGTGTGCTTAATCTATAGGGAGATTAGAGGGTCAGCACTGGTCCTAGGTGGCCTAGGACAGCTGAGTTGTGACTCTCTGTTTCCATGAAGGGGTAACTGAGAGCCTGTGCCTACCAATTGTGCCTGGGAGGCCAGGGAAAGAGACAATGCTACAGCCTGCTTAGATCATGGGAAGCTAAAGAGTACATTGTGTGGTAAGACCCAAATCCAGCAGTCTGGTGAGTGTCCAGCTTGGGGGTTCTCTACTAGGACTGTGACAATAGTAACACAGAAAACAGAAGCTTCACTCACAAAAACTACATGCTCCAAGACAAAACCTACAAACAGCATTCTTTCCCTGTGATGTCCCCTATAGTCCTAGCTCCCAGGGTGAGACAGGAATGGGATCAGCATAGTGTGGCACATGAGTTGGAGGTACAGGGGAGGGGGTGGTTTCTAGATACCTTGAATTAGTTTTGGAATGTCTTTTAATCTATTTTGTATTAGTTATAGGTTATTCCCAGTAATAGTATACCATACTTTTTCATTTTTTGTAGAATGGTGTGTATTCTTTGGTATTTATTTATTATCATTAATGTGCATAAAATTCTCTTTCTTTTTTCTAACCAACCTTCAGGTATCTCAATGCCAGTACCTGTGCTTGGACTACAAGATGATTCCAAAGTGTTCAAGAACAATAGCTGCCTGCTGGCTGATGAAAACTTTGTCTTAATAGGCTCTTTTGTTGCATTCTTCATTCCTTTAACCATCATGGTGGTCACCTATTTTTTAACTATAAAATCACTCCAGAAAGAAGCTACCTTATGCATTAATGACGTTGGCACTAAGACCAAGTTTGCTTCATTTAGTTTTCTCCCTCAAAGTTCTCTATCTTCAGAGAAACTCTTTCAACGCTCTTTGAACAGAGAACTGGGGAATTCAGGAAGGAGGACTATGCAGTCAATCAGTAATGAACAAAAAGCTTCCAAGGTTCTTGGTATCGTCTTCTTTCTGTTTGTCGTCATGTGGTGCCCGTTTTTCATCACCAATGTGATGGCAGTCATTTGCAAAAAGTCTTGCAATGAAGAAGTCATTGGAGGACTACTTAATGTTTTTGTCTGGATTGGCTATCTTTCTTCGGCTGTCAACCCATTAGTATACACACTGTTCAATAAAACCTACCGTTCTGCTTTCTCACGTTACATTCAGTGTCGATACAAGGAGGAGAAGAAGCCTTTACAGCTGATTTTAGTGAACACCATACCTGCTTTAGCATATAACTCCAGCCAACTCCAGCTAGCACAAATGAAGAGTTTAAAAAAGGAGGCTAAAATGATGGCCAAGGATTATTCTATGGTTACAATCGGAATACATCCTTTAGATAGTACCTCAAAGTGCAGTATCAGCCCAGTCAGTGAAAAGGTTAGCTGTGTGTGACTGCTAGCCAGTCAACAGCTGCCATGGCAACCAATGGTATGTATGCAGAAAACTTCACCTAACTGTGCGAAGCTTTGATAGCTTTGGAAAATTAGCCCTATCCAAGAGAACTTCAATAGCATCACATACTCATTTTATCCAGTTGATGACAAACAGGGTTAAAATGCTATCAAATATGCATTTTTTCATACAGTACTTCAGCTGTTTTAAGCACAGGCTTTATTAAACTTATTTTTTTAGTATCCTAAATAATATATTTCTTAAAGAAAAATGCAATTTATTGTATTATTATACGACGGGCTGTGAAGAAAATCAATGTATTTCTTTTCTTTCTGCAAATGAAAGCTAAGCTATTGTTTGGTTTACTTGCTGGTTAGGGCTGAATTAGTTTGTCTTGCTACAAGGTAATTTTAGTATTATTAACTGAATGAGCACTTTACAGGATTTTACAGGAGAAGAAAACAGTTAATTTACTGATATATATTTAAAATAAAATAAATATTAAAGAAAATTCTATGAAAATCTGTATAGATCGACATGAAAATTTTGGTAGTTGTGTTTTTATGGATATTTTTCCTCCCAGTTACAATTCTGCAGTGTTGTTGGGCTGTCTGCCATTTGTTCTGTAGTTCAAGTTAATTATCTTCAAAAGTAAATTAAATCTGAATGTTCTTTTGTCATTACAAACATTACTGATCTCTACTTTCTGTTTTATTTTATCTCCTATTCTAAATATTTCACATGCACTGGTTTTGACTTTAAAATATGCTGTTACAGGAATAATTTATTGAGCTTAGTTCTCTACTCCATTATACTGATTTTACAACAGTGTGAGTGAGGTAACAGAGTGGAAAATCAGGTCCAACACTGCTAAATAATTTCAGGCTTAATCTGTTGACATTCTTCTGTACAGCTCCCATAGATTTCAAATGTAATTAACTTCAGTGGGAGTTTTGCATGAATCAGGAGAGTAGATGTGGGCTTTAACAGAATATCTTTCCTCATTTCTGTTTGATTAGAAAGGACATTATTATGGTGTTTTTCTTGTTTTGTTTTAACGTTTCTATACTGAGAATAATTAGAAGACTGAAATAGAAGGGTTTTTTTCTCACTAGAATTTGATTTCCTCCATCACATATGCAATCTATCTTGCTGTTATTAGAGGGTTGCTCAGGAATGCTGGGCTGCTGGCATTATTAGGCTTCAATCTTAATGAGGGATGGCTGGACAGATCCTTACATCCTCATGGAGGCCAACTGAAAATAATGGGAGTCTGTAAATGGTGTAGGATTTCACCTGCACAAAGTAATGGCAGGATAGTTAGATTATTTAAAGAGCATCACATGTTATTTTGACAAAAAGGCCTAATCATGCAAATGTTTACTACCAGGCATAGCATGTATTTCCCCCAAAGTCCATAGGTTTCAGTGTGGGAGTAAAATTACAGCTGTTGCTCCTATGTTTAGGATTGCTCTCAAATATTAAAAACTCATGAACTTTACAAACAGATGCAAGAAAAGCAAGACACAATCCAGTTTTAGAGCCTATCAACTGACAATAAAAGGTCATTATTAGGTTAAAAGTTTTGAGTCAAACCCTAATGTCTTTATTAAATCACTGAGTTTCACCAGTATAAGGAGTCAGTAAATACTGAGTGAGGATTTTAGGATGTGGCCCCAAACCAAATTCCCTTAGATGATGAAAAATGAAATATTACAAATCTCATTAATGCTTATTAAGGTCTTGCAACATGTGTCTGGTGGGAGGATTCATAGGAGCCTTCCCTGGTGCAAAGAATATGTCACATTTCAGTCTGCACTCACTTCCTTGAAATTTGACATTACTCACTGCTAATGCATACCTAGGAGATCTGAGAGCTTCAGTACTTCCCTGAAGCACAATACTTTCTGAAGCTCCTGAATGGGTGGGTGCTTGTTTATACAAACTCCCCCACTGCGCTGTGCTTAACAGACATAACTGAGCTTTTAATTTCCGCTATTTATACTGTTTGCTTATTTTCTGCATTTTACTCAGCTTGTTCAACAAAAGCAGACTCCCTATTTCTAGTAAATTTCACTTTCTGTCTCTAACAAGCACTAGTACAATGTCTCATTGCTTAGGTTGCAAACTGAGGGGAAATGTTTCAGTCTAAACAAGCTATTTTAATTAATTCTTTTACATTTCATTAAAGGATGCCTATTAATATAAGGTTTTTTAAAACATTAAAATAAAACCTACATTTTGGACCTATATTACCTGAAAGTGTCCTTTTAATTAATTACTTACTTCAAGTAATATGGAGCTTACCTTTCTGTTGGAAAGCAATGTACAGACCGTGGATATAGGATACTTGATTTTAATGTTATTAGCTCTCAGATAGTAATTTATGCTGAGAGCAACAGCTTTTGCCCACGAAGCCTCTCTCAACAAAGATGCTGGAATGCATAAGAGACAAAGATGAATGCCCCTGGCTCTTCATAAATATCTTTGACAATTTGATTGTTATGGTACCTGATCCCATAGCCTTACTCTGGCAATATTCCCATGGACTTCAATGAGTTTTGCCTGAGTAAGGATAACAGATCCCTAATTTGCTGTAACAGATTTGGGAGACAGTTAATAAATAGGTATCAACTAAGAGATAAATTATATTGCTAGTAGACATCAGGGTTCAGCAATTTTAAGACCAGAATTTATAGCACCCTGTTGATATCTAATCACCATTTGAACTGAAATACAGTACTGCTTACTAGTGCTGGTGCAGAAAAAACTATTCCACTTCATGAAAAAAATGGAGATTTTATAATGTTTGGTTTTCCATCAAAGCAAAATGAGAGCTTTTGACATATTTTATGAAAAAATGAGACACCCTCCCCCACAACCACCAGTGAATAACTCAATGGTTAGGGCACTCACCTGGGATGTGGGAAACCCAATTGCAAGTCTCTGTGCTGTGAATTAGTAGGCAGCTGGCTATTCTGGGGTGGGTCTCTCTCTCTCGCTCTCTCTTCCACCCTGGATCTGAGAAACATTTTCAATCTAACAGCATTTTTGATGGAGAAAAACTTTCATCTAAAATTTTTTAACCAGATCTGTTTAGTAACCTTTCAACAGCATCTGAAAAGTGTCCAGTGACTTTACGTGTCTGTTATAGAATAATTCCTTAGTTTGTGGCTACTTTGCACATTTTTAGATACAGTAGGGCAAAAAAATCCTCCATCTCTGCCCCATTCATCCAATCATGTACTGTATGTAATTAGTGCCTAATGGTAAAATGCATTCTATTTTTAATACATATAACATATATGTTTATGTAAATACACACAAGAGAAGAATGTTTGTTGTATTTTGTAAACTTTAAATGTGAAATTGTGCTCTAATGTTTTATTGTTTTGTTAAATCCCACTGCTCGGAAAGCAGATTAAAGCACTCAAATGCTGTCAGTTCCTTTATAAACTGGAAGTTTGTCTTAAATTATTGGGATTTTTTTGTTGGTTTGTTTTTTTAGTAAATTTAAAGAAAACTATGTTTGCTGAAGGTTAAAAAATATTAAAATGTCTTGTTAGAGTCAGATAAAGCAGAACAGCATCTTAAGGAACTTTATTACTATAATAAAACACATGGCCATTATGATCATTCTACCTTTCCACTGAATGTATTTCTCTTTAACAAAAATATATATTGTTTGGATGGGTGATATATATCGGACTGTAAATATCTCAGTTCCAGCAACAAGCTACTTATAGTATTAATCAGTCTATCAAATTCATTTGACTCAGGGGAGTACTCTAAAGGTAAGATTACTACGTACCATAATAAACTACCATGTAAGAGCAGTTTACATATACATAAATTTTACCTGAACTGCATGATCATAGCGCCATCTCTTGGTAGTGTTTTTTTAAAGTGACTATTATAGTAAAAACAATGAGAGTTGTGTGGCACTTTAAAGACTAACAAATTTAATTTTAGCAAGCATTATTATTATAGTAAGAAACCAAAATGTGTTGTGTCATTTAATGCTTCAATTCCCACCATTTGCATAAAATAAACGCTTTCATAAAACATCAAATTTTTCACGGTTCTGTACAGTATATATGGTTTTTATTAACAGCTGTAATGTGTGTTAAAGTAGTATGTTTGTTAAAGTGCCCTCTCAAAACCTATGATAATCCCATGAGCCTCATTGGGCTTTGTAATGTGTAGCTAAAAATATATAACCTCATATTGTTCACAAATTATCAAATTAAGGAAAAAAGGCTCCTTTTCTCAGAGCAGTGACACCCCACTGGGCTAACTGTATCTGATGAAAATCACGGTTCCAAAAATCATCACATACAATCCTATTAGTTTGTATTAAGATATTATAGCGTATAGATATTATATTGGACAAATTCTACTTTCACTTGTTCCAGTTTTACACCAATGTAATTCCATTCACTTCAGTGGCATTACTCCTGATTTACACTGCTCTAAGATACTCAAGAATCAGACCCAGTGCCTATATATCACATATCTATCCTGATTTCCATCACTACAGCTCAATTTCAAAGCCTTCCAAGCCAGCCTTATCATCATTTTCATTATTTGTGTTACAATTGTGCCTAGAAACCACAATCAGGACCAAGGTCTTAAATAAATCCTGCTTGTTAACACTCTGCAGTTTTGTGACACAAAAGGGTTCTGGTTTAATAGAAACAAAGCCACCGCTAGGCTGAAGCAGACTAAGCAATTTCCTAAGGCTCCAAGCAGCTCTAGGGTGCCCCCTCTTCACTTTTTATTATGTGTTGGGGGTGTGGGCAATATTCCTGATTAGGGCCCCTGATGGGCTAGCACTGCCTCTGAACAGAAAGCAACTAAAGTAGACAATTCAATAAGCAATAGTAGTTCAAAATAATAGAATTCAAAATCTGAATGAAGATTGCATTCTTGAATTGCTGGCTTTCTGCATGGATAAGGACTTTACTCTTCAATAAGTGCAGTCACTAGATATTATTTTGCAAATAATTCATCATTGAAAAAGTCATATGCAGATATTCTGCAGTGCCATAAATGAACAAGAATACAAATATTTGGCTTTTGTAGTCACCAATAAAAGCTTTTATAGTTCAGCACCGTTCATTATAATGAACTCAGGTGTAGTTAAACTCCATTTAGAATTAAGTAAGAGTCCCAGACAGTTTCAACATTATTCAAATTGCAAATCCAGTATCAGTGCATGTTTACATATAATTATGTCATTCTGTGGGGTGTTGGAGGAAGACTGACAAATCCATGGTACCAGAATTACTCTGTCTTTCTGAAAGCACCTTCATTGAGTTAACACTTATTACATAGTTTGCCGTGATTGTTGAAAGAGAATTCCTCTGGTTCATCCATCTGACAATTCTGGCTGTAAAACATGAGAAGATGTCTGGTCTGCAAATTTATCACTGCATGTTCTGAGGGGACTATTGAATTCTTGAAAATATGGTATAATATTTTGCAGGTTTTTGTGCTGCAGTGATGTTCTTTGTGGTGTACAACCAATTTGTTATAGTACTTACCACTTGGCACATAACTATAGATAATTGCAGTATTGGCACCATGGATCTTGCAAACAGAAAATAAGATTCCAGGAATAACTACTTTAACGTGTACTTGAACCTCATTGTTTTTTACACTGATATCAGTGCTTTAATCACAGCCATTTTACCAGAGAGACCTTTATTTCACCTGAAACTGTAAACTGTTATAACAACAGATCTGACACAGCATGATAAATTATGTCCAAAATTTATTAATTCAATAAAATCTTCACATACTTCAATATGACCAGGAGTCTTAAATTCATAGATTCACAGGCTAGAAGGGCCCCAATTTAATGAAAAGTTGAGGAGCCAGATTCTTTCATTTGAATTCAATGAATTGAGTTCAAGTTTGTAGTTATTCACATGCTTAAGTGTTTGCAGAACTGGAGCCTTTCACTGGTGAAAATCAGGAGTAACTCCATTTAAGTCAGTAAAACCATCTCTAGACTAGGAAAGTGTTTAAAAATATGTTTATTAACATGTTTGAACTAGATAAGGCGGGTGAGGTAGTATCCTTTTAGTTGACCAACTGCTGCTGGTGAAAGAGAGTTTACACAGAGCTCTTCTTCAGAGACATGCAAGTTTGAAAACTTGACTCTTTCACAAGCAGAAGTTGGTCAACAAAAAGCTATTACCTCACCCAGCTTGTCTCTCTAATATCCTGGGACCAACATGGCTCCAACAACACTGCAAACAACATTTTAACTAGCAATTTTGTTATACTAAGGTAGGCACTCAGGGGAGTAAGGGAACTACACTCTGCATGTGCCCATTGGAGCAATCACCACCCAAAGGCGACAAGGAGGGATGAAGAGGAAGTGGGGCATGGCCTCTTTCCCCTTCATACCAGCTGACAGAACTTGTGGCAGTGGAAAGAGAGTACACTGCACCATTCTACAGAATGGTTCAGCATAGACGCGCTTAGGCTCTGGGGTGGAAGTGGAGCAAAGGGAGATTTGATAAATATTAACATTTAATAAATGTATTATATGTGATCTTTGCGAGATGCCATGAATGTATTTATCCTCTCAGAACTCTTGTGAAGCAGGGAAGTATCATTGTCCCCATTTTCAGATGGGCAACTGAGGCACAGAGACATTAAATGATTGCTCTACAGGAAGTCTGTGGCAAAGCCAGGTTAGGGAGTAGAACGTAGTGCTTCTGAAGCCCAGTCCAGTGCCTTAACCACAAGATCATATTCCTCACCTTAAAAGCAGAGGGATTTCCAGATGACTGTTGGGATTTTGCAGGTCCCATCAGACCATGAAAAGTCATCCTTACTGGCACAGTTCAGACTCGGATATTTGAAAGCACCCATTAATTTGCTTCATATTTGGTAGAACCAGCAAAAGCAGGAAGCCAAACTGACACAAAGGCTGAACTGATTTATAGCAATGATAACGTTCCTACAGACTCAAAACAGGACAGGCAAAGCCCACCCTAAAGATCCTCTTCTGCTGCCTACCCAGATATTAATTCCCAACTAGCCAGGAAACAGCATACTGAGGCTGAAGATAAGGGAGGAGCTAGCACAGATATTAGCTAAGGCAATTGGGCTGATAGGGAGATGGAATTCAGTGAGTGGGGAATAAGGGTAGACAAATTGGGGATGTTGGAAGAAGTTTGGTCAAGTGGATATGGCACCACAGTAATTAAAAGTACTACAAAGAACCATGTGTAATCTTATTAGTAATGCTTCCATATGAATATAATCACATCAAGGCATTGGAATTGGACTCGGGAGATAATTCCTGACTAAAACCTCCCGTGTCACTTAATCTTTCTGTGCCTTGGTTCTCCATTTGTAAGGTGGGAACAATACTTACTTAATCCCACCCTTTCTCTGTCTTGTGCTTTTAGATTGTAAATTCTTCAGGCCAGAGATGGTCTCTCGCTATATGTTTCTACACTGCCATGCAAAACTGGACCTTGATCTTCACTGGTGCCTCTAGGCAATACTGTAATACACATAATAGATTATAGTCTTTTGATTTGCAGTGTATTAGTAGTTGCATAGAATTCTGTTTTCTTTCTTCACTTGGATTTTTGTATCTGCAAAATCTCTAAGACTCAAGTCTCTGTCTGTTAGACTTCTTTCAGTGCAGTGAATTTCATTTGGTCCCAATTACTACAGGTGGTTAGACAACTTCATAGTTATATTCTTGTACATATGATTCATCTTTTTATTTGTTGTTCTTCAGAATTTGGCATTCTCTTGAAACTTGGAGGTCATATTATTGGATCACAACCTAAGTCATAAAAGGGACAGGGTAAGCTTGGGTACCAAAGTAGAAATTGTACCACAGGAATACAGTTTACAAAGAATTTAAATAGCAGGACATGGCCTTTTCTGCAGTCATGTTGACAATATTTATTGGTTTTGTACTTTTCCAGATATTCTTTCATATGACCATACATTATTTTTTTCCGCAAAGATTTAAAAATAAGGCCATCTTCAAACAACAAACATGTAAGATTTTTTTTTTTTAGACTTTTGGTACTCTTCAAGACAGTAAAACTTTTGCAAATGTCTGCTAATTTCTCCCCTAGTCATATAAGCCATACACTCTGTACTCATCAATTGGATGTAAGTGACTGGCATCTTTGCCATGGGCTAGATCCTGATATACTTTATTGTAATGGTTTGGAGAATCTATGTACAACTTATAAATTTGGGTTGACCTTATGAAATTGCTGTATCATTGAATGCCTCAGGCAGATTCCATGATTTGGGGGACAAGTCACGTGCAGAAGGGGGGATCCTGGATTCATTGGAGGACTCTGACCTAAACCCAAAGAACACTCAAGAATGGTTAGGAAACTGATGCAGGGCAATGTGTATTGCTGTTTTATTGTTTTGTGTATATTTCTTGTGCTAGCTAAAGTAAAAAATGTTTGGTTTTGGAACCATTACAAAACTCCAGTGTCTGTTTGCTTCCACTGTCACATGTCTCTGAAGAGGTGAACTGTAAACCCAGAAAGCTCACAAGGTTGGAGTTCTGAGAAATGGTGTGCTTAAACTATGATGGAGTCTAGGAATTCAGCAGTAGTCATGGGGACCTAAGGCAGCTGGGCCTTGAAAACCCGTTTTGATAAAGGGTGTCACGCTGTCTGGTGTGGCTAAAGATTATGAGTGCCTACCTCAGGACAAACAGTCAGAAAATAGGGAAGACACCCCCAAATTGGTGGTGTGTTCTATAATTAGATTTCACCAAGCCAGTAACAAATATGAACTCCTGGATGAATACCAATCTTACCATGAAGTCACAGACAGTCCACTGAGACTCTCCAGTCTATTTTGCCACTCAGACAAACTGCACTTTGTGAGAAATGGTCACTTACACCAAAAAAATCACACCACATTCAGGTTGCTCCCACTCCCAAAAGACCAGTAACTAACCCCAGATCAATTGGTACCCTAGATCTAGATCTACATGAAATATAACCCTGGTAGCCAATTTTATAGTAAACTAACTAAAGGCTTATTAGCAAAGAAAAAGGGATGAGAATTATTGAGATGATAAAGCTGGTAAAATATATGTACAGGTGAGTCACAGTCTATAATTCCAAATGGTAGCAGAGATATAGTGATCTGCCAGTTTTCCAAAAGTCTCTCAAGGCTACCCAGAATAACTTTGGGGATCTCCATCTTCTTGTTCAGTTATTCCACCCTGTTAGAATCCAAACAGTCCAGAGATGAAGGATCTTTCCCTGAATCCATATTTATAGCTTCTTCTCACAGAAAATAAGCTGACATGGGCTCTTCCTTGGATGACAGGAAGGAAGAATGCATTTAGAGTATTTGACCTCTCATCATCAGACATGACTACTTGCTCTGTAATCAGCACTTTTCTGTTAAAGTTCTTTGTTTGCATTATACAAGGCTTCCTTCTTGTTTGATGGGTTATTTAGTTACAGGGGTATACACAATGTAAATGTTTGCTATTATAGTATAACGGAATAGAGATAAGTGAACACAATGCATGTAACATCCCATTCGTTTTCATGAAGTTTAAACATCAAATACATTTAACTATCACTTTGATCTATTCTATACTAATACACAAATGAATTGGCCTAGGACTTTGGCATGAGCTGGCACCTGATCTGCCAGCATCACAGAGGGTAAGAAACAGGCAGCCCGAACCCAGGAAGTGTGCCAGACAGGCCAGGGAAAGAGACACTGCTGCAGTCTATCCAACCTTTGGCCAGTTCTTAATTTTAGTTAGTTGAATTTATATTCAGCACTTCACAATTACAGCTGCTTTTCAGCACAGTAATCCAAGTAGAGTGTATAGTTTCAACCCATTTATCTACACACCAGCTCTCGCCAGGGGCCTTGACTGATAATAATTAAGGAATGCACATAGAATCATAGAGCTGGAAGAGACCCTGAGAAGGCATCAAGTCCAGCTTCCTGTGCTGAGGCAAGACCAGACAAATCTAGACCATCCTTGACAAGTGTTTTGTCTAACCTGTTCTTAAAAACCTCCAAAGACAGCGTGTAACGGGGTACACTCACCTCACACGAGTCCCTCCTGGTTGAATGTGTACATGTCTGCAGTTTTTCTTCTGCTCACAGTGCCACCTGTTGGCCACTGCACTTGTCAGGAATGTCTTTGATGACTCAGTCCTCCAACCAAGTCTCACACTATCCATATGTGAAACAAACAAACCCCTTCTAAGGTACAGAGCCCAAAATGTTCTGCAGCCCTCCCTGGGTTCAGTCTTCTTACAGTCCAGCAGGGCCCATCATGGTACGCTCTCCATTGGCGTCAACCTGCAGCCCTCCCTGAGCTCAGGCCCTTAATTAGTCCAACAGAGGCCTATCACAGTACCCCCTCAGCTGGTGCATCTTCCTATAGCCCTCCCTCGACTCACTCTTTAACCAATCCAACAGGGCCCATCACAGTACCCTCAGTTGATCTGGCTCAGTTGCAAGGGTCCTACTCTGTTATTGAGCAGAACATCTTCCCTGGGGACTCCTTTCCTCTACTTGAGTCTTCAATGACCCCTAATCCTCCTGCTGAGCCACCCCTCTTGGCTTCGGTTTGCTAACCACAGCACCCTGCTGAGTCAGCCCAGTGTGACTCCCCTTCCCTGGGGTACAGCAGTTCTAATTCCCTTCCTTAGGGCATATCCACTTCCCCCAGTGACTGGTGGGAGGGACCTGGTCCCACACACTGCTCTGTGTCCCAATCCATGGATCCTTTAAAAATAGCAGCCTCGTGCTGAGTCCCTTTACTAATTCCTACTCTACATTTCCCTCGGCCACTTCCCCACAGCCTGTCTTAGCTGAGTCCAAAGAGCCAGCCATAAACTCCTTACTTGCTCCCCCTGTCCCTGCCAGTAACTGAATTCACTCTGGCCCTGCAGCTCCTTTTATACAAGCCTGCTGGGACCTGATTGGCTGCTCCCTGCAGCCTCTTTCCTGATTGGTTGTGTCCCACACAGCCATTCTAGGCAACTTGGAGGACCCTGTCCACTGCCTTTTTCTGGGGTGGGGTGTTTCAGGACAATGAGGCCTCCAGCAGGGGGCCTCAGGGCCTAGTCCACCCATCACACAGGGATTTCACAACCTTCCAGAAAGCTTATTCCAGAGTTTAACTACCCCCTAAAATTAGAAAGTTTTTCCTAATATCTAATCTAAACCTTCCTTGCTGCAATTTAAACCCATTACTTCTTCTCCTACCTTGTTCTACCAGTTGATCACTGTCATCTTTATAACAATGTGACGGAATATATCCCTGTGTTCACATCCTACACACTATTGTAATAATGTTTGTACAAGGTATACCTTGTGAGATATCATTTAAAAACTCATAATTTGCTGATTGAGAATATGGCATAATGCATGTAGCAACAGTATATGTGAAGTTATAAATATAAGCTGAAATCATTACTAAATTTTCAGATAGGTCTGGGGAGTGGCCAAACCAGTTCCTCAGGGACAAAGGGCAAGCTGATGCCTCAGCCAGGTGTAAACAAAGCTGATGGACCATTACCTACAAAGTGGCCGTTCTTTGGCAGGAAAGGAGGTAGGGGCAAAAAAAATCTACATTTTAGCAAAGAAACAACATGGAGTGTCCTTCCACAAAAACTGCTTGATGTCTTGATGCCAGCTGGAAATGCTTCTCAAAGGGGGACAGGACTATAAAAAGAAGAGGCAGACACTCAAAGACACCCTCTCTCTCTCCCTGCCCATCATATTCATTGCACTTGATGAAACAAAGGAAGCAGCCATTGGACTCTGGGGGAGAGATTCTGACCTAAAGAATTTGGTCAGTAGGACTGCTGAAAGAGTATGATGAAAAAACTTTTCTCCTCAGTCTTCTTTTTTCAAGACAAAACATGCCCCATTTTTTTAACCTTTCCTCATAGCTCAGGTTTTCTAAACTTTTTACGTTTTCTTTTGCTCTACTCTGGACTTTGTCCCACTCTACTCTTAAGGAAAGATGTGGACAATCACCTCCCATGTCTTACATATTACACTCTTGTTAATATACCCCAGAATGATATTAGACTCTTTTGCAATTGCATCACATTGTTGACTCGTATTCAATTTGTGATGCAATATAACCTCCAGATCCTTTTTAGCAGTACCACCACCTAGCCAGTTATTCCCCATTTTGTAGCAGTACATTTCATTTCTCCTTCCTTATCGAAGTATTTTGTATGTGTCTGATTGAATTTAATCTTGTTTATTTCAGACAGATTTTCCAATTTGTCAAGGTAATTTTGAATTCTAATCCTGTCTTCCAAAATGCTTGCACAAAACCTCCCAACTTGGTGTTATTGGCAAATTTTATAAGAATACTCTCCATGTCATTAATTTTGAATAGAACTGGACCTGAAACTAACCCCTAAGGAACCTTACTAGATACAACCTCCCAATTTGACAGCAAACCACTGATATCTACTCTTTGAGTTTGGTCTTTCAATCAGTTGTGCCCCCACCTTATAGTAATTTCATCTAGACCACATTGCCCTAGTTTGCTTATGAGAATGTCATGTGGGACTGTGTCAAAAGCATTAAAGATATATCATATCTACTGCTTCCCCCATTCACTAGGCCAATAACTCTGTCAAAGAAGAAAATCAAGTTGGTCAGGCATGATTTGTTCTTGACAAATTCATGCTGGCTATTCCTTAGGACCCTATTATCCTCTAGGTGATCACAAATTTATTGTTTAATAACATGTAGCTGCTGCAACTAGTGCTGGCCATCAATGGCCCCAAAAGCCCAATTATGGCAGCCAGGGATCATCCGAGTGCAGGGATATTCTAACCCATGCTGCCATTCCCTGGCCAAGTTTACTGTGCTGGCCATCACTTCTACTATGGAGCAATGCTTCTGTGGCTAGGCTAAGTCAGTTTTAGGGCAGAGTGATACAAAACTGCCTTAACAGAGGAGAGATTTTGGCCCGTTATGCCTAAATATTGTTAAACAAGGCTTCAAAAATACACTCTAAAGAAAAATATAACTAGTGTATAATCAATTTATCACAGACACATGTATGTTATATAACTTTGTATTGAAATATCTGAGTTCAGACATTCAGACCATTTTTGTTTCTAATCATTTGTAATTTTACAGGTATAATAAGCCTTCTATCAAAATGGTGAAATGCTGCTTTTAATCACTGAGGAAGAACATTCTCATTGTAGTTCAATATATCATTTCAAATCTGACTTCATCTTGATTGCTTGTAAACTAATAAAGATTAGGGTCTTAATCTGCTGTTCTCCTAATTAGCTTCCTTCCAGTTTGCAATATTGCAGCCATAACAGCAGTAATTGGTGTAACCTCCAATGACAGGGAGTAGCCACCCATTCATTCATTCCTAAAAGGGATTGTTTTTCTTCTAATTCTGCTAGTTACACTATTGCCAGCTCAGAAAATGGATAACACTAATACTTCCCTCCCTCAATTTATTCCCCAACAGTCACATTTAAAATGGAGTAGTGGTTTAGTGCCCGGCCCTGCACTTTAGACATCAAAAGGAGTACTGCCATTGCTTTCAAGGACACAGTATCACACTCTTAACATCTAGACCTACCCCAGACTCATTATTAAAATTCCAGTGGGGTTGATCCCACCCTTAATCTTTCTAAAGTGGATACTTTCAATTCAATGCAATTCTCTGTGTGAAGATTCTTTCCTATAAGACCTTTAAAATTCAGATTCTCTCTGCTTTTGGAGAGCAATAAAAATCCAATAGCCTTTTCCACAAGAGTAGAGATTTGCCCGTTTCGAAAATTTCCTCTACTCTATTGTTACTCTCCATATTATTGGTTCCAGCCTCCCACCCTAGAGATAGCAGCATTTCTGTTGTGGTGTATGTATTTAGTACCCAGGCTTGCAGCGTTTATTAAGAGATATTGTCATAAAGCATTTCTGTTGTGGTGTATGTATTTAGTACCCAGGCTTGCAGCGTTTATTAATGGGTTTCGGCGGCAGGTTTAAGGCGGCGCGCACTTCCCGCCCGCCCGCGGACCCAGGTTCTACTTCCCGCCCGCCCGCGGGCCGGATTAAATTCTTTTGTCATAAAGGAACAGTAGGAAGCCCAGTTAGGAGCCAATCAGCTGCTACCACGAGCACAAATGAAAGCTCAACACTAGTAACAATTCCAGGAGTTAGTGATCTAGAGGTGTACTAGCCCCACACAATAAACAATCAAGCCTAAACCCCCTCTATACAAGATGGACACTGAGTAAACCTAGAAACGTGTGGGTAGATCACCACACCAGCTCTGTGGGTTAAAAAGATGTAGCACATTTTTAGATAGGCAAAGTAAAGATCACTCACCATGCCCTGGATGATTAATTGGATTGGAAGTATGACTGTTTTAGAGCCACTATGATGGATGATCTAACAGTCTCCTCCAAGAATTACTGAAATAAATTCCAGCTTGAAATTCATTCTTCCACTTGCTCATGCTCTGGCCCTGTATCCAAAGGGTTTTATTTACTCAGTATTTGGTATTGATTTTTCTATCTGAAATCATTTATGCTTGTTCTAGAAGAAGGAAAGAAAAAAGAAAGTTTGCTTCTGGATCCAACAGACAAAAAAAAAATCTATACAGGTAAAAAAAGTTAACAGTTTTGGCTTGTCGATACTTAGTAGTTATGTCAGCATAGCTGCATTGGTCAGGGGGTGTGAAAAAACCACACCTCTGATTGACATACCTATGCTGACAAAACCCCCAATATAGATGCAGCTATGCCAAAGGAAGAGGGATTCTGTCAATGTAGCTAACGTTGTTCAAGGAGATGGTGATCCTGCATCAACAGAAAAACTCCTTTTCTTGGTGTAGGCTGCCTCTACCCTAGAGGGCTATGCAGACATAGCTATGCCAACATGGCTACGCTGACACAGGTTCCTTGGTGTAGACATACCCTCCATCACACCATTCCTGGCTTCAAGGAAACCGCTCTGTGGTGAAATGGAGAAACTGCCCTGCATGGCAGTGGTTAAAGAGAGCTTTGGGGCCCAGCTAGCCCTGCACTATTCTACCTGCAGCCAATGCCAGGCCTGGAGGGGGGGAGAAAAGGAGAGAGTCTGGCTCAGTTCAGGGCTGAGTGGCAAAAAGGCAGGAGCTAGCTGCCTCCCTCCCTGAGAGGAAGGGTCACTAGCCTGGCAGCCACCAGGGAATAAGCACTGTCTCTAAGACCAAGGGAGGGAGACTGGGGAAGAGACCTAGAGGCCTCTGATAACTGGGTGACTGAAGCACAGAGACTTTGCAGGATTCGGCCTCACCAAACATATGGCTGTCCTGCCTGAAGGAGCCTGGGACTGTGGCAGGACACCACCCAAGGTTCACGAGGGGGCATTGCTGGGAGCAAGCCACCCCAGTGAATTGGACTATCTGGGCAATGCCCGTAACCAAAGAGACAGTGGTAGGAAGTAGCCTGGGGCAGCAGATTTATGCCATGTCTACAATACAAAACTATGTCAACCTAACTTACATCGGCATCCAACCACTGCAGATATTAAATCAACTATGTGTGTGTGCACTTGGCTCCTTGTGTCAGTGGTGTGCATCTTTACTGGGGGCATTTGTATCGATTGTATTGTCAGATACAATAGTCAGTATTGTTCAAAATAGGAATACAGCCACACTTACTTATTTCAATTTAAATAATAAAAAGATAAATATACAAGGTTTTAGGCATCCTAACAGGTAATTAATATTACAACATAACCCCAGCAACACTTAGCCTTCTTTGAACTTATAAATGAACTAGTAGCTGAAAGTTGGTGCTGTTGTACAGATGTTATTCATAAAGTCAAAATGGCTAAACTCTTAAAATTGGACAATAACAGACTGTGAATCCCAGAAGCTTCAGTATGCTGATGATATTCTAAACAAAAAAGGACTCCCAACCATGCTGACAGCTGTTTCCTTTGTTTCAACCTAATTACAGACATTCTAGGCTTCAGAGTAACACACAGAGTGACAATCATGGAATCTTATTACATAAAGGACTGGCCTGAATTTCACCAATTTTATTTGCACTAAGTAATAAAAAAATGAAAAGGAAACTCTGGAGAAAATTCAGGTAACAAAATATAATTGAAAATGAAAATTGATCCACAAGGAAAGCTTTTAAAAATGCTCTATAACACTATACAATTCATATAATAAAAATAAAATTCATGTGAAAATCTAAATTAATTTGACATCTCAGGGAATGAAAAATTTACTTTTATAGAGTATGATTATATAAAAATGTTTTATTCCTGTAATGGAATTACTCTTCATTTACACAGTTGTAACCGATCAGAATCTGGCCCATAGTTGTTATAAATGTTCAGAAAGTTCTATGTCAAGATACCAACTGGTAGAGTTCAGAGAATCCTTGGTTGCTGTAAACCCTGACAAGACCAGCATAGAACTTCCCTAAGAATCAGGGCTCTGCAACTAGCTGCTTACTATGCTCCATCCATCCACGCTAAACCCAGTCTCCACTGAATGCCATTACTAGCCTGATATCATTCTTGGGCAAACCAATGCAACAGCTGATATGGGATTCAATCAATAAAGAATTAAAGGACAGGATAATTAGTGCCAGTCAACATGGCTTTATGGAAAATAGGTTTTGTCAAACAAATCTGATTAAAAAATTAGTACTATACAATATCAATAAAGCACACGTTAAACAGATTCAGAACTGGCTACTGACAGATCTCAGAAAGAATTTATCAATGTGGAATCATCATTCTTAGTTTCTAGTGGGATTACACAGAGATCAGTTCTAGGCCTGAAGCTATTCAACATTTTTATCAATGGTCTGGAAGTAAAACACAAGAACAATGCTGATAAAATTTGTGGATGACCAAAGACTGGCAGAGCGGTAAATAATGATGCGAGCACAGCAGTCATACAGAACAATCTGGATGGCCTGGTAAACTGGGCTCATCCAACCAAAATGTGTTTTAATATAGCCAAATGTAAGGTCAAACATATAGGGCAATGCATGTTGATCATACCTACAGAAGGGGTCCTGTTACCTGGAAAGCAATAACTCTGAAAAGGATTTAGGTATCATAGTGGGGAAAAAAACTCAACATGGGATCCCACTGTCATGTTGTGGAAAAAAAGACTAATGCGATGCTTAGATGGCTAAACAAGGGAGTAGTGAGTAGGAGATTAGGGAGGTGATTTTTATCTCCGTACATAGCATTGGTGTGACAGATACTTCATTACTACAGTCAGCTCTGGTGTCTACATTTAAAAAGTTAGAGCTAAAAAAGTAGAGTGGGTGCACTGAAGAGTCACAAAAATTATTCAAAGCCTAGAGAAAATGCCCCATGGTAAAAGATTTTAAAAGCTCAATCTGTTTAGTTTAGCAAAAAGAAGATTGAGAGGTGACTTCACTATGGTATAAGTATCATCACAGAGAGCAAGTGGCAGGAACTAAAGGACTCTTTAACCTAGCAAAGAAAAGCACTACCAGTACCAATGGCTGTAATTTAAAGCCAGATAAATTCAAATTGAAAATAAGGCACACATTTTTATTAATGAGGGGAATTACCTATTCGAACAAGCTACTAAGGGAAGTGGTGGATTATCCATCTCTTTAAATCTTGCTATCAAGATAAGATATCTTTCTGGAAGATATACTTAAAACAAACAGAAGTTATTGGCTCAACAGATGTAAGTGGGTGAAATTCTATGGCCTGTGGTCTTATACAGAATGTCAGACTAAACGATCCAATGGTCCCTTCTGGTCTTAAACTCTGTGAATCTATAAAGGTATTCAGACTCTATGGTGATGAGCTACTGTAAGGTCCTATCTAGAAAATAATACAATAGAAAGATTTCTGATAGCAGAAAACTCTTCAATTTAGCAGAAAAAACTATAACAGAATCTGATGATTGGAAGCTGAAGCTAACTAAAATTCAGACTAGAAATAAGGGATACATTTTCAAGAGAAGATAATTAGCCATTGGAAAAATTTTCCTAGGGTGTGGTAGATTCTCCATCATTTCAAGTCTGTGAATCAAGACTGTATGTCTTTCTAAAAGATATATTACACATCTACCAGAAGTTATAGGCTTGATGTAGAAATTATTGGGTGAGGTTCATTAACCTACACTTTACAGGAGGTCAGATTAAATTTTAATGGTCCTTTTAACCTTAACATCGCCGAATCACTATTTTTGAGATATAGAATTACTATACATTGTGGATTAATTAACTTTCAGGTAAACTATTTTTATGTTAACCTACTATAAATCTCATGGGAATAATTTGAATTAATCTCAGAACTCAGTGAGTAAAGAATTCTTCCCTGTAGGGTATCTTTACACTGAAATGCTTTATTTCTTCCTGTAACTCCAGTTCCTTGGCCTCCTAGATGAAGGCAGCTAGAGCAGCAGTTTTTCGTAAATTCAAATAATTCAAGGTTTCTCAGTTTTCCTGCGGGCAGTATCAACATCTGATATCACCTTCTCATTTTAAATTATGGTTGGAACCTCTAACTTATTCAGAAATATTTCAATTCTTTTATTATCTATATTCCCCTCAGGACCTACATGAATCACTGAAATAAGTGTTTTTCCTTGGGGGGATCAGATGTTCCAAAAGTCATTTAGACATGTTACCATACTCGATCTCTGACAACAATAAAGGGCTGCTGTTTTCATATGTAAAGTTTGAATCATTTAAAGTATTTTATTACAAAATAAAGTATCTGTGACAGATTCAGTTAATTCATAAATCAAAGTTTTCTTCATTGTTAAAAACCCTACTCTTAAAAAAATATTTACTTTATTTTAAATGTGGAATGGAACTATCATGTCTTGTAATTTTGCATTACTCTTTGCCTTTCCTTTGCTATTCCACAGCAAATAATTGCTATTAAAGAGCAGTTGTACTCTGCAGACTGAATTTTTAAAATGGCATTATGAGTTCCATGTTTATTATCTTTCAAATGTACTCAGTTTACAATATTTTTTTCTGACCATCAGCCCTGCAAACTCAGCCTGAACTATGAGAGTAAAAACTGGTTGATTCCATTTACACATCACTGTGTTATTAAGATTTTGCAAGCCAAGTTAGATTCTGGTTGACAGCTGTGTAAGCCCATTGTCTCCAATGGGGTTTGCACATATTTCATTGGTTTGTTCTTCACAAACAATTCTGTTGATAATGCATAAAACAGAATAGAATCTGCAACGCATTAATTCTCAGATGGTTTGGCTCTGTAGGGATCTGTTTTATCTTAATCTTGCAAAGTGGTGCTATTTGGATGCTTTTTGATGTCTTTGTTTTATAAATGAAATGTTATAGTATACACAGGGCTATTCAGGTACATTTTCACTTATATCAATAAGGTAATAGGATCAGGCAGGTACAGAGCTAAATTATTCTCATATGAGAAGGGAAAATAATAGTCAGTTCCAGGCTTTCTTTCCACTATTCTGGTCCTCCACTAGACAGGGAGGGGACTGAACTAGCCTTTAGAGTACCTTAGAACAACTTAGAAAAGCCAATTGCACCCCCATGCCAAAGAGAAAGTTCAAAATGTGTGTTCCCTTGAATTAGTTGGTCCAGTAGGCAATGACTGATATGAGGATCAAGAGATCCCAGGGCAGTAAATTAAATCATTGGTCTTAATTCACTCCCACTAGGATCAATTGAAAGCTATACTTCTGGGGAGATTCAGCCATAGGACAACGCAAGCAGGTTATGCCATCACCCTCTCTTGGGATCTCCCTTAGGTAAAGGCAGCTTTAATGTATTATTCAATTATTTATTGGCTAATAAATGGGACTTAAGCAAATGCTGAAGCACTTTGCTGAATCAGGTCTTAACTCTTTCAGGTCATTCCTGTCAATGTGGCAGCAGATCGTAGTTCAGAGTTTATTTATATGTTCAGAAACCTGAAATAGTTGCTTGGAAGATGCAATAAATCCAACCTGATAGGGTGTTAAAAATGGGGAGTGTGAAATAGTCTGAGAAGAGGGTCAGATTCTTCCCAAATTCGGATTTAATTTGTACTACAAGAAATAGAAACCAAAAGACACAAGACAGTGGAAACTCAAGAACACACTGCACAGGGTGGAAGTGAAGATGTATCTCCAAACTATCAAAAACAATTAATAGCTCACTGCATTGTGCATTCATTGTACTATGTATTTTATTTTTGTATTTTCTTAAAAATTGAAGAACATTTTTAAAAGTTTCTCATTTACAGTCTCCTATCATAGGAAATTTTTTTCTTGCCAAATATGAGATGAATCGGAAAAGCCGTTTTAGAGAAAAAAAATACTATAGCTTTTTTTGGAAAATCCTATCATAAATGAAAACTGCAAACGTGTCTAATGTATCTTTCCTTTATGAGCACTACTGTGACAACTGGGCCTATAACTTTTTGCCTGCTTGGGAATTAACAATGAAAAAGTAGGTTAAATTACTTTTAATAATGGCATAACAAGGTGCAAGAAAACCAGGCAGAAAAAATGAATTAGCCCAATCAAAAGGACCTAGTGATATAACTCAAGGACTGTATTGAGATCATGCTTGGTAACCAAGACATTGTAGGTCCAGAAATCAGTGAACCAAAACTGGTGTGTCAGAAACTAGACCTAACCGATGGGCAAACTAATGAGGGGATGGCCATTCCACCCATCACTCCCTTTTTGAGGTCCTTAAAGAAAGAAATTTTGTGGAAGACCAATCAGAGGCTATTGGAGTGAACTTCACCATCGTGGGGATCCCATTTTCTGGGATCCCAGGCCTTTGTTATCCAGACCTGAGAAATGTCCTGACCAAACCAGCCGTGGAGAGAGGATCCAGATGACATCAGCACTCCTACCAGTTCCAGAATCCCAAACACCACCTGAGATGAATCCTGAATCCCAAAAACTACCTGAGATGAAATAGGATTGGACTTTAACAACAGCAGCTCATCTCAGCTAACTTCTCTTTTATCCAAAAGGACAATTATTATCATCTTTGACATCATCTAAGACACTGTTAAACTAGGGGATTTTCCTTCTAAAAACTCTCTCATGCTAAAGGGAAAGGGAATAAGGAATGTTATTAAAATGAAAGCCTTATTTAATACTTTACATTCCGAATGTTTCAACTGTTTTCCCTTCTTTTCTTTATTTTTGATAAAGGGTTAAAAGGATGTTTAATGATGTTTGTCATGGTACTAAGCAGATCTCTATACCAAATCTCAAACCTTGTTTAACCTTGTTTAATTTTGGACAGTGACTGGGTTATGTTAACACCTTTGGCCCTATGCCATCTAAATTCATACAGCAGAACTAATGCCTTTAAGTACCTGGAGAAATATCTGTTGCTTACCTTTAGAATTATTTGCTATAATAACATCTATAGTCTTGAATCTTTGACACTGTAAGACTTTATAATGCATTTCTTCAAAATTATTTTGCTCTCTATTGTTCAGAGGCTTTCTTCCCCTGGAAAACTAGGTGGAAGGGGGACAAATAGATGGTTTTCTGCAAGAATTTTGTTCTTTTGATAGCTCTTCAAAAATCAAGCATGTTCCTACTTTTCCTTTGGACGTTTAGGATCCAGGCACGAACTACAAATGATAGATTTATATCCTTATAGCTATACATTTTCCACCTAGGAATAAAAGCCAAATTAGTCCTTCAAGCCACTATGTCTTTATAGAAAACTGGGGGGATAGGAGGGTGGGGGGGGGGGAGGGGGGGAACAGGGGATGTCAGAAGAGGGGGTTTGGGAAAGATTTTTTTCAGGATATGGTTCCCATCAAATATGATTTGTAATTGTTTAATGATATCCTGTTTAGGTTCCACTGTGGGGTGATAGGTGACAACTATCGCGGTCAGTGGGCTTCTTTTTCCTGTATTGAAGCAGGCTCTCTCCAGGTGATCCTGTGCATGATGTGAGCCTTGGAGGGGGCGGTGGCATTCTGTAGGTGTGTGGAGCAAGGGGAACCGGGAGTGGTGACAGTCTGTATGTGGAGGGCGAAGGGAAGCCGTGGAGGTGACAGTGACCTTTGGGGTTTTTTGGGGGGGGGGGGGGAGGCACTCCTGGAGCGGGTACCCCGAGGAGGCAGGGCAGTCCTAGGATGGGCAGTGACACTGTGAGGGGGAGGCAGCCCTGGAAGGGGCATGGGGACTGGGGGCAGCCTTGAAAAGGAGGGGTGGTGGTCCCGGGGTGCGGACGGGGGGGAGGCAGTTGTGGAAGTTGTGTGTGTGGGGCGGCGGGGGTGGGCAGCCGGAGGAGGCAGGTGCTCGGCGGTGTCCCCGGGGCGGCGCTGTGGGCGGCAGTCGGAGAGGGAGGCGCCATGTTAAGAGCCGCCCTTCTCTGGCCCCCGCGCTTTGGTTTCGGCTGCTCCCGCACCGCCGCGGCCCGCTTGCCTGCGCCCCCAGGTAAGCTGCGGCAAAGGCCCGCCGGGCGCGGGTCTCTCCCAGGGCGGCGCTCGCCCTGCCGGTGTGTTGCTGCAGGCCCCGGGGCGCTGCGCTGCGCTGGACGCGGCAACGGGCCCGCCCCTCTACCGACAGGCCCCGGCCGCGCTCACTGACACCGCCCCGCCGTGCCCAGGCCCCGCCGCGCTGAGCGCCCCCGGGGTGGCGGCCTCCCGGCACTGCGAGGCTCGCTGCGACCCCGGCGGGCTGGGGCCGGCTCTGCTGGCGGGCGGCGGGTTCCCCGGGGGCGCGGGGGAGGCAGCGCGGCTCCCCCGAACCGGGGCAGCTTTGTGTGGGCCGGGGCCCCGGTAACGGGAGCCTGACCCGGCTTCTTCACGCCGGCGGGGCTTGGCCATGGAGCCGTCTCCGGGCGAGCGCCAGGTGGTTGTGCGCGTCCAGCCTCCTCCGGTCACTTCGCTTCATCCAAACCGGTGTCACTTCGCGCCCGAGAAGTTGCCGCTTGTCCAGAGTCACCCAACTTCGGGCCCGGCCGCGGGGGGCTTGTTTTATCCAGTCGCGCAAGCCTTGCAGAAAGACACCAAGTTTTGCAAATGAATAGGGATTTTACTGGCGGCAGCAGGTCGCTCTGTGCTGGTGGGGGAGCGAGGTAGTGACCATGCAAATCTGCCCGTTCCCACAAGGGCCTCCTGAGAGGGGACCTGGGCATCATGTAGCCAGTGCCATGGACCGCTCTGCTCAGTGGATATCTGCAGTCGAACTAGCAAACACTATGTTCTGATGTGGCAGAAAGAAATGGAGAATAGTACAAAGAATATTGTAATGCCCATTTGTTAATTCGTGATGTGGTTGTTTCGGCATTGGTCACCCCATCTCAAAAGGATACTGCAAAAACTTAGAGGACATTCAGAGATCTGGACCCTTGGATCAAGGGCATGGAATATCCCATGTGAAGAGAGACTTAAAAGATTGGGTTGTTTATCTGAGATTGGCCATACCAGAAAAGCATATAAATAATGAGCAATGAAGAGAAGGTAAATGGGGAGCTCCTGTCCCAACACAAGAACAAAGGGACAGTCAATGAAATTAAAAGGTGGGAAATTTAACATAAAAGGAAATAATGTTCACACAATGCATAACTTGTCTATTGACCTTGCTGCCAAGGAAGTTTTGGAAGCTAAGAATTTAGCAAGATTAATGAAAAAGGATTGGACAAGTGTCTACAGCTATCAAGAATATCCTCTTAGAATGAAATGATAAAAATTTTAGAAGAGCTAATTTGGTTTAAACCCTGAAGTTTGAGTTTAAGCCAATCTCTAATACTAGAGAGTAGGATGATACCTAATGCTGGGGGCAAATTGCCATTGGGGTTCTTACTCCTTCCTCCAAAGCCTACGGTATTGTATAATTAAGACTGCAAGTCTTTCACGGAGGTCGAGGAATCTGACTTCCAGAGGTTTCCGTGAAATTATGCTCTTCGGCTTGTGCCTTGGGGCAGCGGGGTTGAAGCTGTCAGCTTCTGGGCATTGCAGGGACCTGGGAGTCCTCAGCTGGCACAGGTAGTGAGAATCCCAGAGCTCTCAGCAAGGGGGGCAGATTTCAGCCACTACGGGGCCCCCCAGCTCTAGTCTGTTGCTGGCAGGGCCCCCCCCAACTCTGAGCTGCTGCAGGTGGCAGGGACCCAGTGGCTCCGAGCCACCACCACAGTGGGGACCGTGCTGCTGTCTGCTGGGGCAGGTGGTGGGGACCCCCAGCTCTGAGCTGCTGCGGGCAGTGGGGAAACACTGCAGCCCCCAGCTGCCGCGGACAGCCCAGACTCCGGAGCACCGACTTGCCATGAGGGAATCCCCAGCCCAGACCCACCATGGACTCTGGGGGCCCCACAGCATGGGGCCCTGAAGCCTCCAGCCTCAGCTGATGGACTCCACTGCCTCCAGCTGCGGGCAGGTGTAGACCCTGAAGCACAAGCCACCAAGGGGGAACTCAGAGTCCCAGTGGTGGGACTCATCCCTCCCTTGGGCTTCAGTAATTCCCTCAGCCACCTCCCATGACCATTATTTTTAGTAAAAGTCACCGATGGTCATGGGCTTCTGTGAGCTTTTGTGTATTGCCTGTGACCAGTCCATGACTTTTACTAAAAATAACCATGACAAAATCTTAGCCTTATGGATAATGTCAGAGAGTAAATGTATACAATAGTAGATGAACTTCTGATCCAGTATGCAGTTCTTATGTTTGTATTAGGTTTCAGATACTAAAACTTTCTATAAACTGTTAAGTGGACTTCCTATATTTTTAAATCTTTTTTTTCTATAATTTACTGTCTTGAAAGAAGGCAGGCAATAATACTAATTTTTTTTCAAAAATGTTTTTCTTTAAAACAGCAGAAGGGAATTGGGGTGGAGAGAGAAGGGAAACTTTTAAATCCAAAATATCTGTTGAAATAATGAAGGGGCTGTAATCCACCTCTCCTTGGAATCCCCCTGCCTGACTCATGTATTTATGTAGCTTCAGTCAGATGGTAAAGGAAATGAACAGAGCCTCAGGGAAATCTTCTGTGTAATAGTTTTCATGTTAGACACAAATGCAACCCCACTCAAAGTAGAGGGAGTGATCTTCCATGTGAGGGAACACTCTGAGCTTCTTTGCTTCAACACTTTCAAAATTAATCTCTTCCTCTTATCTGACAGCAGGTAATGTAGTGGTGGTTCCTTATCTAGACAACTGCAGGTTCCTGGCTTGCCTTCCCTTCCCTTCCATCTCTCCTTCCAGTTGCCAAATCTACCTTATTCTTCTTCAGTACTGATGATTTTCCTCCCAGCTACTTGAATCTTTACACTAGTTTCCCTCACATATCAAGTTTAGATAGTATTCCATTTACTCTTAAAACTCTCCATAATTCCATCGCTGTCTTTCTTCTCCTATATTACTTATGATTTGTCTACAATCTAACTTTTGTTTCCTTTCCCTCTAGTTTTTGTGCCTTCTTTAATTTTGCCTAGTAATGTCTCTGACTTAAGATGTGTCAAAGGCCCATCCTTTTCATCTGAAAACACTTAAGGAATTCCCCCATTCTATTTCAGAATCAAATGCACCTATTTTTGGATGGTATCTCCCATGGTTAAAACTTAGAGACAAGGTGAGTGAGGTAATATATTTTATTGGACCAGCTTCTGTTGGTGAGAGAGACAAGCTTTCTAGTTAAACAGTGTTCTTCTTCAGGTCTGACCTGTGTAGCTTGAAAGCTTATGTCTCTCACCAACAGAAGTTGCTCCAGTAAAAGATATTACGTCACTCACTTTGTGTGTCCAATATTCTGGGAGCGACAAGGCTACAACAACACTGCATAGTATTAAAACTTATCAGAAATTAGGTGTAGACAAATCAGTATTGTGTTAACTGATAAATTCCTGTGCAAATGTTGAATTGTTCCTTACAATATATTCTCCACTTTATTTTGCTTACTTTTTAAATACCTTCTATACAATTAGATTATTCAGTAGATTGATAGAGCTCATTGGTAGGAAATTTCTCCTGATCCTCAGATTGAAATTTCCTTTGCCTGATTGCATTCTATTGGTGATCCCACTTCTGGAAAAGCTTATTCTGTTATATTCCCTTTCCTTTAGTTGCTTTTTTCAACCTATTGAAAACACATTGATTTCATTGAAGTTACAATAAAAAAGAATTTGATTGATTGCATATAGTTCTTTTCGACCAAAGCTTTCAAAACTGGGTATCTTGAGCATGAATTTAGAAGTTCAGTTTTAGGCACACAGATTTGAAAAAATTGACCATTACATTAGTACATGTACATACAGTACATTTTTGTTATGGGAATTGGCATTGATATAATCAAATTCTAATGTAATTATATAAAAAACATTATAGACAAAAAAAATTAGCCATGGACACAGAGAAATATTAATTTTGTATATAAAAATGAATATATATACATAAAGTGTAAAGATCTGGATAGCAATGGAATTGTTCTGTTACAAAAACTGTTTCCTTTGTTCTTCTGCAGGATTATATCATTTTAATTTATCACATTTTGGGTTTGAACAAAAGTACAGTTAGTTGAACAGATAAACATAAATACTATCATTTACATGTGACATTGAAGTTGGATTAAAAATCTAACAACCCCAAGGCATCCAGAAACATCCATTGTCTCTTTGCATGTTAAAAGAATATTTAACTGAAGAGCTTCTAATTTACAATATACCACGTGGCTTTTATTTAGAATCTGTGACTTAAGTTAAATGTAACAATTTTCTCTTTGGATTTATAGTTTTTAAAAGTTCCTAAAGATGACATTTGCATTTTTGTTGGTGTTTTCATGGTTGAACACAAAACATTTGGTTAGAATTTAAACTTATGGTAACAGAAGGAGCACAAAAGGAAGGTAATAGGCATCAAAATTAATGGGTGATGTTACTTTCTTAGCAAGACAAATTTCTGTTAAGATGGTGCTGTACATAAGACAGAAAACTACATCAGGCTAACATTTTATAGCAGTGGGATAGTCCTTTTTAACTTTCTGCAGCTTTTAATAAAAATTGTGTGGTAAAGATATGGCTGGTAGGTATATTTATTATTTGTATGGTGGTAGTGCCTATGAGGCCCTAGTCATGGACTCTGTCCCCACTGTGCTAGTTCCTGTCTAACATAACATAACAAACTCTGTCGTATGGTTTACCTGTAAGGCAGGAGACAATAGTGAATGCAGGAAATATGGAGCAGGGCTTTTTATTAGGGATGTAAGGAGATAAGCCAGCTCATTGTCTTCTGTGTTTAAACAGACATTGCATGACTGATAAAAATATAGAGCACAAGCAGGCATAGAGCTTGGATTAGAACTGAATTTCCCGGCTCCTACTTCTGTGTTCAAACAGACATTGCATGACTGATAAAAAACATCTCTAGTGAACTGCTACTGTTGCATGATATTTGGCCATGGTAGCATCCTGAATGATAAAATCCCCTTTCCTTTCCCCACTCTTCTAGAGCAGTGTGCTGCTTTTTCTCCTCCTCCCTACAAAAGACAACATGAAATTGGTGGGTCACCTTACTAAAAACTTTGGGAACCACTGTTTTAGAAGATATTTCTCTGGGTAGTTGAGGGCGGATAGTGAGATTAGCAGATACACCATGTTGACTTAATTAGGAAAAATGGAGTATGAAATAGAAGTACCGTAGAACCTCAAAGATCCAAACACCTTGGGAATGGAGGTTGTTTGTAACTCTGAAATGTTCGTAACTCTGAACAAAACATTATGGTACAGTATTCTGTAGTCAGTGTCTTCCAGCTGAGTCCTGGGAGAGATCTCTGCAGCGGTGGCACCTGGCAGTACTGCCTAGTTTGCAAGCAGCTCCCTGCCCTATTCCTGTTTCTTGCCTTTGGGCTGAACTGGGGGGGGCCCTCACTTTGGTACCACAAACCCTATCCCTCAGCTGCCTCTCCAGAGCTCGCTCTGCTCTGTGCACTGCTTTCCATGTTCCAGAGGTAGCATGTGACAGGGGATTGGTGCTGCCAACGCCCCTCGCTCCCCTACCCCTTACACTCCTAGAAGTGTTGGCAGGATCCAAGAGTGCAGCCACAGGCAAAGGTTGGGCTGCATCTGTGCACAGGCTATGGCCTGTTAAAACTCCTTGAGGCAGCAGTTCCGACTCTGACTCCCACTCGAGCTCCAGGCCAGGCTTTGGCTGCAACCTTCAGTTCCTTGCAGCATCAGCAGCTGGCTGTGGCAGCTTTCTTTCCTGGGCTGTAGGGGGAGGGTGTGAAAACAGCTTCCCCCCTCCTGGTGGATTGGGAGGGGGTGAAACACTGCCCTTGGCTTACAGGAAACAGGTTAAACCCCGAGCTGTTGCTGCTCTGCATGCTGACTTTTCAGATGCAATACAGGCACAGTATAGCATTTGCTTTCTTTTTTTTCCCCCTTCCGTTGCTGCCGGATTGCTTACTTCCGGTTTCACATGGTGTTCGGTTGACCAGTCAGTTTGTAACTCTGGTGTAAGTATCTTTGAGGTTCTACTTTACTGGAATGGAAAGTTAGTTCTCATAATTCTGTCCTCTTCCCACATATTCCCTTATGTTCTGCCTAGTTTCCTACCTCACTACTTCATTTGTCTCTGCTTGTTCCTGGCTCAGACATTCCTCAGTGAGTGCCTGGAATGGTCTCTCACTATATGCCAAGGACTACTGAAAGAAACATTAAAAAACTACTGAAAACCCAACTGTTCAGTTAAGTGTTTAATATGTAATAGCCGTGATCTGCTCTGTCTGGTTTTGTCTTGTATTCTTTGCTTGTACCTTTAGATTGTAAACCCTTAGAGGTGGAGTTCTGTTATCTTTTTGTTACTGACTTGCTATTCAGTAGTACCATGGGTATTTAAGGTGCTGTGTATCCGTCAGTGACAACATTAAAAATGATTAAAATATTAATTTTAATGTTAGACTAAATTAGAGATTTTCTTGTAAAGGAATAAGTAGGGTAGAAAATGAGCATGATGGAGCTAAGGATTCTTAGGGCTTTGTAAGAGTCCTTCAATTCAACCTGAGATACTAGTTAACTTTTAACTGGTATAAACCAAAACCATGTGGTTATGATGCTATACAGCATTTCTCATTTAACGCCCTCAAATCACTTCACAAACCTTGATTAAACCATATAAAACTGGTACAGAGCCTCAAGCAGAAATTCATGTGATTTAACCATTTTGTTTGCTCAAAAAAGTTTTAAAAAATACAAAGAATATTTTTGTGAAGAAAATGTTGATGGGAAGAAACAAAGATAGAGGCAGAGGAAATGCATGAAGGCCACAGTGTGAAATGGGAAGAAGCTGCAAATGCAGTTGGACTTCTCAGTATGATATCAGATTAGTAGCAAAAAAATTTTTATTAGGGAAATATTGTTTTTTGGACTCTTAGAATGTAGAGAATAAATCTGTTAGTTCTTCTAGCCCATCTCCCTCTCACTGCAGTTGTGCTGATTACTGCAAGTGTTCTGGGTGAGTTTCAGCAGAAATATTTTAATATGTTTGAATGTTATCTAATTTTCCAGAGCTGATTGCAAAAGTATGTTTTTATATTTGTCAAGTTCCTTATTTTTATATAAGGATCGAGGGATGTCAACCTGATAAGATGGAATACTGATATTGTACAGTAAAGCAGTAATGTACAAACTAGTGTTAATGTTTACAGCCTAGGGGTAGCAAGAATAATTGTGTAATAAATAGTTTTGAGAATAAATGTAAAAGGATTTGGAGCATTCCAAAGACATTGCCTTCCAAAGATGCTATGAGTCTGGTTCACTACTGTGTTACTCCAGTTTTATGCTAGTGTAATGCTATCATAGTCCATGGAAGTTACACCAGAGTAAAATTGTAGTAATTGAATTAGGGCCCAAAATGTACAGTTGAGCTCTTATTGTCTTAATGTAAAGATTTAAATAACAGTTTCTTCAAGATACAGATAGTTTAAAAGGCTCTATTTACTTTCTACTAGCTAGCTAGCAAAAGTGAAGGTATTTGGGTAGTAAGTTTTTAAGAGGTTAAATTCCCAAGCACAAAGGGTATGGTGAGAAAACATATTTCTAGAGTTAATTTATGAACAAAATGAAGCCAAAGGAAAGGGTAATTTCTGTTCTGTACTATTCTGTTCCTTGCCAGGCTTGGAATTTAATATTTGGAAAGGAAGAATAACACAATGATCCCAAAACAGTAGGTTTTAAATGTAAATAAATTTTAACTGCGTAGTGTAGGAGTAGATTCTGGAGAGTAAAAGACTATAGCTTGCCAGAGATGGAATGCCTTCAGAAGACAAAAAAAAATTCAAACCTGTGTACCCCCAAAAAAGAAATGAGGAGATGTCTTGGTAACTCGATCCCACTCCCTTCACACCATTGCTGTTGTCTCCTCTATTAAAAGTAAGAAAGAAAAAATAATCTTGGCAAACAGTCACAAATTTGGTTTCCTATTATAGACCATAATTATTAAACCTGAAATGTTCATGTAAGCAAACTGAAATATTGTTTCTGAAATATGGAAATAATTTGTGTAACTGGAAGGTAACTTCTTTGTTAAAATCAGGTGGATTGTAGTCACCTGAAAAAATGGCCATTCAAAGTATTAAAAAATAAATAAATGCGTGGCTCGAGACTCTGTTTTGAGAAATTGTAATTCTAAGTAAAGGTGCCACAAATGGATAGTATTTGTTTATTTTATTTATTTATTTTTGTTAACAGCTGAGATTATGGCACTGAAACAGATTTCCAGCAACAAATGCTTTGAGGGTTTCCAGAAGGTGTTTGAACATGACAGGTAAATGTTACAAAGGCAACCTAAAATTTAGCAGAAGGAGAGCAACGGCAATATCATTTACTTACAGTATTTCCATAGTCAAAAGAAAAAGACAAAATATGCATTTCCCTGATACTAATATCAGTATTTTAGTAGCTTAATTTTTATATTAATATTTTGTCTTCAACTTACTGTTTGCTTTATTCTATTTTTAAACTCTTAATATTAGCTTTGCAGGGGATAAACATTAATAGTAAATTTACTATCCTAGAAAATAAATCAATGTCCTGAGAACTGGTCTCATCACCTTGGGCTGCTGTATTTGCAGGATAGGGATATTAATATATTTTAACGTCTATGTGAATGAAGCAGTAAGTGTTCTATTTACATGACCAGAAGCTTCAAACAAACCAAGACAAGTAGAAACAATCTTTTCATTTAATGAGGAGGAATTACCTATACAACTATATATAAGCATATAGCTTTCTGGTCTCTAAAATACACCCATTACCATGAATCAGCAATTCTTTGCAGAGAAAGAGAGAGACTCTTAGATAAAGGTCAAACTCCAGTTACTTATGTAAGTCTTTCCGCCCTGTTTGCTTGTGGCATGAAATGGAGTATAATTTAAATATATTAGAATATTGATTAGGTGCTTGTCCATCTTTTGATGCACTTTTTGAATTAGAGTATATATTCCTTTATATGTTACTGCTGCTGGTAGATCTTGCATCTAAAGAAAGTAGCTTTTGAAGAAAAAAATGCTTTCTATTGGCTGTTTTAATATTTAATAAAAATAGGGCAACTGATTAGTCTATCAAACTGGGAGACTGAAACAACTTGACTTTTGCTTCTATATGTACTGCACTGTAAATTATGTGAGCTATCTGTATATGTTCTTAAAATAAGTCTCTTATTTTACAGATAAGTTAAGTTCAACATTGGTAGGTCTGGAATTCCAATGCTAATTTTCAAAATATTTCCTACCACCCAGACTGTGAGGATCTGCTTTATTTTTTGTTTCTTTTGTTAATATATTTAAAACATAGAAATGCAGTCTGTGTTACTCAGTAGGGCCAATGTAGCTCACTTTATATTGTAATTCACTTCATACAAAATTTTAAGAGTGCAAGTGAAGCATTCTCCATTGAACCAACAATGGCCAAGTCAAGAAATTGTGATTAGTATTCTAGAAATGCAGAGATAAACCTTAGGTGAGCTTTTATTTTTAATGATCATCCTGGGCCTGTCAGTTAAATAGTGTTAATCAAATGTATTTTGTTGCTACAGTACAGAGTTAAAATGCAAAATGAGATTTGGAATCTATTTGCCACCAAAAGCAGAAACTGGAAAATGCCCTGTGCTGTACTGGCTCTCAGGTAAGTGATGTGAACTTCAGTATTTTTAAAATATACTATTAGGTCAGTTTAAGACCCAAAATTTACTAGTATGTAAAAAACAGAGTGGGGTAAATTGAAATACTTCTATGGCAATTCTTAAATTCCATTGAAAACTGTTTGTGTTGGGGTTTAAACACTCTCCTGCAACGTGGTATTGTGCCAGCACCTGAATCAGCCAGCCTTCTGGAGCTAGACTGCCAGATTTATGGCCTTTTTTTTTTTTTTTGGTAGGCTGATGGAGCAGTGCAGAGCAATTTGAAGGATCTGGCTTTTCACATGCAAAAAAATCTAGAGCCTATATATTGTTGGTGGGCCTTCAGCTCATATTGACTAAATCTTCAGATAGATTTCGGATATTCTATGTGACTAAGCTGAAATTTGATTTTAAAAGTTTGTTGTATGTAAATTGTAGAGCCTAAACAGCTTGTGGTTGGCTGCTGTTTGCATTCTCCATAGTTATTTTCCTCTATGGGGCTGTTTTTGGGATTTGTTAAAGAAAAAATTATCAGAACTAAACAAGTAGGGTGGAATCCACAACGGGGAAAACTGTGTCCTATTTACGTAAACTTGTTATATGAAAATTTGAAAATGTTTCAGCCTGTGTCCATGCTTTAGGATACTGTACTATCTAGATCTCATCAGGGAGTGGATATACTGTAAAATATTATACTTAATGAATAGGGTGACTGTTGAAGAGTGACATTACAGTTCTAGAAGAAATTTTAACAGGAACCACCAGTTCTATTAATAAATAGACAATTAATAAATTAACACCAGTTGTATTAATAAATCAGACTAAGTTTGATATATGAATTTTACCACAGGTACTTTGTATATATAAGATGTAGAATTTAGTTTAAAAAAACCCTGAAAACCTGTCCCAATATATGCTATATCAATTTAAGCAGAAGTTGCTGAAAGCAATGTTTTGCAGCCTATTGTAATTTTACCAGTAGTCCAGTATGTAGCTATGATAAAGTTTACTTGTTACTTTTGATATTTTCCCCCAATTACCTTCTTTAACTGTTAAAATTTTGTATGAATTAAGAAACAAATAACAAATTTATATTAGTGATGGCTGGCAAAGTTAATAAAGAACTCAGTTCAGTGCACAAACATCAGTCACTAAAATTAGAGGCTGTTACAATAACATTAAAGCTAGTGGAAGTACAACGGTAGAATAGGCCAGTAGATGTATGATCCTAAGCCTTAACCTGTACTTGATTCCCATTATAAGTGAGTGTTGTGCACAAGGAATGATGACAGATTGCGTAATAATGTTAACATCTAATATTGGAAGCTATTTGTAGATTAGAAAAAATTGTCTGAGGTAATACCAGAACTCTTATGCAGCAACTACAGTAAAATAACTAATTACAAGCATGCTGCTTTAGCTAATAAGTCAATCAGTTGAAACTACCTAAAGCTTACCATAGGTGAAGGCGAAAACTACAATCAGTAACTCTTCCTACATGGCACTGTGAAGAATCCTTAAAATACTGGTCTAAGCTATCATAGCTTGCAATTTGACTTCAGTCTCAAACCTGCTCTGACATAAGAAGCATATGTTGCTATGGATCTTGGGGGCTGGGGAGCCACCAGGCTTATTATAATAGCTAACTAATGAAATATAGGACTTTGTTTTGTCACTTAATATCTTCTCAAATGGTATCTATCTGAAATACACAGTGTTTGAGCAAACTCTGCTTATGGTAAATGAATAAGCACCTGTGTGGCTCGGTGAATGAAACATTCAGTGACCTAATCATGGCCATGGCCATAACCTAACCACAGACAAAATCCCAAAGATGTTTAAAAGGAATGGTGGTTGGTACAAGTGGGAAATGGAAACTTAGTACGATCAAACCTTTTTTCCTGTGGAAATGTGAAAATGTAACTGAGTCTGTTTCTATGGACTGTTAACAATTGCTTGTTCAAATTCTTTATTCATGGTTAAAGCATGAATTCCATTTATTTTTAAACTTTTCTAGTATATGTTGAAAGCTGGAATGCTGTGAGTAGTATGTAACCAGTCATATTTTTATCTGTAGGATTAACTTGCACAGAACAGAACTTTATAACCAAATCTGGTTTTCATCAAGCTGCAGCTGAACATGGCCTCATTATAGTAGCACCAGATACCAGCCCACGTAAGTGTCTGCAGGTTACATGATGAGTCTTATAAATATAAATGCTTACTGATGCTTATCCCCAAAGAGTGGAACGATTCATGTTACTACTAAATGTACTGGTGTAATTGTATCTGCATTTGGAATGTTGTTCCATCTCTAGGTTCTATAGTTTATACCAGTTTGCTCAGATTATTGTTTAATATATACTTAATGAATCGTAACTTTAGAACTCCACTATTAAAACCACTTTAATACAAATACCCTAAAATTAAGATAAGGGGGTAGTTCAGCTCACACACTGGCAATGTAAGACTGTCATCCCCCTCTATTTTTTTCAAATTCTCCAAAATCCCTGGCTTACACTCCATGTAACATTGTGGTGTATACCAGTGATACTCAGGCTTGAGAGCCGCAAGTGGCTCGTTAATGTCTCCTGCAGCTCTTTGCAGCACGTGATATTAAAACACTGCATGATTTTAATTATTAACCAGTCTGGATGCTTTTACTATGTTAACCAATTGGTCAGTCATTTTGATGTAAGAATAATATATATAGTAAATGAAACTATGAATTCTCACTTCTGTGGATCTTTTGGGTAATGTTGATTGCTAATTCGGCTCCTGAATCACTGAGGTCTTGCAGGCACTGCACAAACAAACAACATCAAGACAGTCCCTGCCCTAGAGAGCTCATTATCTAAGATTCAGACAAAATGCAACAGGTGAATAAACTTACAAGCTAAGAGGAAGAATCAAGTTATAGTAGTGTGACGGTGCAGTTTATCTTTGTCATCAGATTTGTCCAGTCCCATTATTTCCCCTGTTGGTGGTTTAGCCCTCCAGCTGAATGAAAAGCTCTCTTTCATGGTAAACAGAAATAATCAAACAGGAAAACATGGAACACATGGCTTTAAAGCCTCTTTATCAGGATGTAAGTGAACATTTTTTCCCTTTATTGCAGGCATTTGCCTCTCTTCATGGTGTCCCAAACAGTCCTTTGCGTCTGCTCCTCTGCAGACTTCCTCCCAGACTCTTTTCCAGGTTTTTTCCTTAGCCCTTTCCTTTAGCAGGATTAACACACTTGTCCTTCCCTAGTCTCTTCCTTGACAGAGAGATTCACAGCAAGTGCTACCATCTCTCTTAGACAGTGGCAACCAGCACTTTTATGCTCAGCATACTTTGTTTGCAGCCTACAGTTCCCATGATTCCTGAGCTACAACTTCCAGAATCCCTCTGTTTTTGGCAGAGTCCTTGTCACAGGAGTGAGCTGAACTTTGATCTTCTTAAAATCCTTGTGACAAGGAGGCAGGTGTGTGTATATAAATTGTTCTAACAGTTGTGTCAGATTAGATATGAATTTGCAATTTAATATGAGCGCAGAAAAGGCCCTTGTAATTCTGGCTTGCATAAACAGGCATGTTATCGAGGAAGAAAGTACTGGTCCCTGTGTTAAATACTATGTTCAGTTCTGGGACCCGTTGTTATTGGCAAATCATAGACAAACTGAAGATGTATAAGAGATGTTTGGATGGACTGAATTTAAGGGAAACACACAAAAATTAAGTAATAGTATAACCTTGATGAAGGAGGATATGTCTACAATTATTTAAAAGAGGAATGACTTAGGTTTTATAAGAGATTATAATTGATAGGAAACAGAAAATGTTAATTTAGAATTAATATACAGAAGATATTCCTGATAATGAAATTTACTAGACTGGAAACTTCCCAGGAAAGAAGTGGAACATATAATTCAAAACTAGACTGGACAAAGCATTCAAAGATATATGGTAGCATAGGGTACCTTGTATTGGCAGGAGAATAGACTGGATTTTCTGTTTCTAACATGTTCCTAACGTATTTGATAAGAAGTATAGTATAGACTGATAGTAAAGTTCAGTCAAATGAATATCTGATTGTACATCAGTGACAAATTTTGATATTTTAAAAAGTTAATACCTGTTTTTTTTAAAAAAGTTATACATATATATGTGTGTGTGCATGGTCTTGATAAATCTGTGTGCAACATTTATCTGTATATGTGAAGCTCTTTTGAAAACGGTTGAAGGGATGACGAAAAGTGAAAACTATAAGAATACTTTTCTCTTTCCACATACTTGTGGATTTCAGAGCACTTTGAAAACATTAATGAATTAAACATCAAAACCAATGTATTATTGCTTAAATGTCATTATTATCCTCATTCTACAGTTTTGGGGAAACAGGCACAGATGTTAAATTTATCCAGGTCCGCTTAGAAGGGTATGGTTTATATCATGAAAAGAATACCTTAGCACCAAACATCTGATAAAGATGGGACAATAAACATAGAATCACTTTTCCATGGTAGGTGGCTGCAATATTGAAGGAGAAGATGAGAGCTGGGACTTCGGCACAGGTGCTGGTTTTTATGTAGACGCCACTGAAGAACCATGGAAAACCAACTATAGAATGTACTCGTACATAAAGGATGAGGTGACTTTTCCAAATAAATGAAATTTAACATATTTAGTAACGTTAATCTCCTTTGAAGATTAGAGGGACTGACCTGCTCTTAATTGAACTATTGTAGTGAGATGGCTGTTTGTCATGCATATCAAAGTTGAACCATTTTCATTAGCAGTCAAGTGTCGTCATTTTCAAAAGAGAATGCTTGAACAAATCTATTAAGATGATAAATAATGCAGAGAAGTCTGTTAATTTGCAGCATGTATGGTCCCAACTAAAAACTAATGTTGACAGGGACATGAAATACAAAAGACCTCTCCAGAACAAGTTGTCATTCTTGTTTTGTGAGAACATAGGGATTTCGTTAAAATGAGAACAAGATGATAATGAAAGATCAAAATCTTGTTATACAAGTACATATACATAAATGTGTTGCAATAATATGTCTAAATTGATTTCCATCTTGCAGAGCATGGAATTATTGAATAATGTTAGATGTTTGAAATGTTTCCTTTTCTTTTATTAGTGATATTCTGTAGTTGAGAGTTTTCAGACTGTGACTTAAACTGTTAAATTATACAAGTACAAAACAAACTTTAATCTCTGTTATTTTATCTGTATTAAAACACAGTAGTAGATCACATTAAGTTGTGTGACTCTCAAAGTCTAAACATATTAAAGTCTTCCTTTTTTGGTCGATTTTTTTCCCCAGCTGCCTAAATTAATAAATGCCAATTTTCCAGCTGACTCAGAAAGGATGTCTGTTTTTGGGCACTCAATGGGAGGCCATGGAGCTCTTATCCTTGCCTTGAAGAATCCTGGAAAATACAAAGTAAGATACTAAGTTTTATACAATCTTCTAGGGAAAAAAGCAGTTTAAAAATCAAATTCAAGTTAAAGTCTCTGTTGTTGCAACCTTAAAGATTACACATAACTTTATTTTTAATCCTAATAGTTAATAGTTATTTTTAATCCTAATAGTTGGTACTAGCACTGAATGCTACTGTAAAATGCATTATTACTTGGCATTGGTGAAATACCAAATACAGAATTCAAAGAGTTAAAAACTGAATTAAATCTCTGCTCCAGTGGAGAATATAAAAAAGTCTTATTGCTGTTCTATGCAGACTATTGTGGTTAAGTAGCAGCAGATTCATGTGGTTGTAGTATAGCTATGGCATCACACAGAATGGACTTCTATCTTGAATGGCCTCTTGCAAGTCGTCTTCCTTCGTCACGAGTCAATATGGAAAGATTTGGGCTTCTTAAATCCCTCAAATCACATCTTTCAATCTCATTTATGGCTGATGTCATGCTCTACTTTCTTAGAACTCAGCTCTGTAAATCTTCTGTAGATATCTACCTTCTTCTGCCCATTGGACAGGACCTCATCGTTGCAATCATCTGGGCAGATTTGCAACTGGTTGGAATCATCTAAGTATCACCTCATTTGTGACAATATCAAACCAAATTGATGCTAAGAATACACCATACATTTTGACATGGAAAACTGTTTAGTTTTCTGTCCTCGGATGTTTTAATGGCCTTGTTTTTGCTCTACATAACAGGGTAGTCACCACCACCACATTGAACACTCGTGTCTTAGTTGTTACACAGATATTCCACTGCTCAAACAGAGTCCTTTGAGGATGCTGAAATGCCTTTGATGCAAGACTGATCCGACATGACGTTTTTGGTTATGGAATCTCCTGTTGTCAACCGACTACCAAGATAGATAAAACTATTCACCCATTTAATGCCATTACTGTCTACATGTGGCATCGGCATGTCGTCATTTCCATTTTATAGGAGGCATGCCTAACTTTAGTTTTATCACCATTAATTTTAAGACCCATAGATTCTTCAATTTTTCTGAGGATTTAATGTGCCTAATGGAGGAATTTTACCATGGTACTGTTACACTCAAAATTTGGACCCAAGAGACCCTATAATGGCTTAGTTATATTAATGGACCAATCACAAGCCTTGTCTCTATAAGTGGGTAACGGGAGGTGGCTCACCTTAGAGGATTTGTAAGGGTTTACCAGAGGTTTTCCTTTAAATCATTGGAAAACTCCCTAGAAATGCCTGCCTCAGCTTACGCTTGGGAGGAGGACACGGATACAACCTTCCACTCAAAGGATTGATGGACAGTAATTTCTTCCAAAAAATGTCTTTTACAATTGGACTCTTCAATCAAAAATCAACATAATGTAACAAATGACATAGGTCACCTGAGACAATACAGGATACCATAAATTATGTAATCTAATGCGACTCAACATCAAATATAACGTAAACCATAAAGATGCAGTGTAATACTTATAACAAATTGACACTTCCTTAGTGTACATTATAACCATGTTGTAATATGTGAATACTTGGTGCAGCATAGTACACAGTGTAGCAGACATACAGTGTTGCAACATATAGTACAGAGAGAAAAGACCCTTCATACATATATGTAAAGCCTTAATACAGTGTTGTAATATAAAATTAAACCTATTACAGTGTAACACCCAAATTCCTTATTCATCTGTATAAAGTAACATTACAATATTACACATTCAATAACATTACTACAAAATAACATTCTATGAGTGTTGATCAGGCAATTATAGAATGGATGGGGTAAGAGGCCATTCCCACACAAGTATCCAGTTTTATTTACAATCATATTAATACATTCCTTATCCTTAGAGGAGTTATACTTTCCTTCTTCTTGATCAAATCCCTCTGACTCATCTCAGGGGTCCTTCTGCTCTGTCAAGCTGCGTGCTGCAGCTGCCTTCTGTTGTCTTTTTCTCCTCTGGCCATCAAAACCACCCACACTTAAGCCTGTCAGCTCTCTGCCTTATATATGTTTTCTGACCCTTTCTGATTGCTTGTGTTCTTAAATGCCAGTTATTAGCATAGTTCCCTCCCAATGGGGTGATGTCTTTTTGACCAATCAGTTGTCTGATATGCTAATTAGTTTTGCCTGTCACTTGAGCTGGACCTCCTTGAGAACTTCCTACCTATCTAACTGACTCCTCCCTTCAGGTATTTAGGAACTTGACCTTTATTTCACACTAGTCTACCTGTCTGCTATTGGTCAGTTTTCTTAAGACCTCCATTTTGTTTCTTCCCTGATATGAAATCATTGTGGCCACCATTTTGGATTTCTAGCTAAACCTGCTCTAAACTATTTATAAAAAGCTTTAAATCTGAAGCTAACTATATTTTTATACATGGCTAAACATTATGATTCTGTCACCACCTTTTGTTATGCTAATTAGAACAAATAATCCATGATGTTTTTTCTTCCTCTCTGCCCGCTTTTCAGGCATATGGCTAAATGCTGTCTTTGGTGCTGATCTCTTACATGAACTAGAGCAGCTTGAAAATCAGTACATCCAGTTGTGTGAGGGTCGAAGATAGTATTGAGAATCAGGAGTATGCCAGGGCTGTGTTCTCTCACCTATGTTATTTCTAATTGACTATGTGATGACAAAGCTGATGGAGGCCTAAGTCAGAGATTTAAAGATATTCAAATTTAAAGATTCATCTTTAGAGGATGTTGAGTATGCAAATGATATTGCCTTATGTGGAGAGACTACTGACCAACTACAGCTTATGCTGGAAGGTCTTCAAAAAAAAAATTGCAGAATTATGGGATTTAAGATAATTAAAGTCTATTATTACTAGTTCCTGTTGATTCCATAGTTATTTCATGTCATCAAAGTTATATGGTACCTTTCACCATCTCTTACTCAGCAAAAGTTTTTGGTCTTGGATCACTGAGGGCATCTGAGACATGATCTCAGGCCATGTCTACACTACAAAATAATGTGGCCCTAACTTACGTCAGCATATAGTCACCACAGATATAAAATTGCTTGTATGTGTGCACACTTGGTTCTTTGCATTGGCAGTGCGCGGCATTGTGGGACAGCTCCTGAAAGCCAGTGTGGGGCATTATGGGACAACTCCTGAAAGACCTAAGCAATGCAGTATCTGCACTAACACTGCATCAACCTAATTACATGGACCTTGACTCTGTCACTCTGGGACTCTAAATTGGCATAGAGAGGCATTGATGTCAGCCGGAGCCAAATCTAAGTGAAGACACTTCCACAGCTCTGTCAGCGCAAGGCAGCTTAGGTTGACCTAACCCTGTAGTGTAGACCAGGCCTCAGTCTATGCTGTGAGAGCATTTAGAATTATCTGGGAAATGCTTCCCATTTGAACCTAAGTATAACACCATGGGCCTGATTCTATTTTCATTTACACTGGAAAGAATTGGGAGTTACTCCCTTGACATTAGTGGAATTATAGCAGTGTAATATCTGTTTAAGTGAGGGAGAGTTAGATTCTCCTCTCCTGGTGGCAGAGGTCTATTGGATGAGGGTCCTTGCCTCTTCAACTCCTCCCTTCAGCAGCATGGCAATGCTGTAGTCTGGTGACCTTCAGGGTACTATACAAGAGACCTCCTTGTAGCTGATTACTTGACTAATTGTTTTTGTTCTCTTGTGATGTAATCTCTAAAGTGCCTAGCTGCCACAGTAGTAACACTATTGAAATGATAAATTAATAGACCAGTTTCAGTACCTATTCTTTCAAAAACGTTTGAGTATCTAAAAATCTTCCATCTTTTTCAGTATCTTTTTTATTTAGAGTTCAATAGTTTATATTTTTCTAGTTTCATTGTTTACAATTAAACTGTTGCTATATTATCTAATAGAAGCAGAAGCAGTATAAGTTACCCAAATACAAGAGAACAGGTGATAGATGAAGTGAAGTGTGATGAGTTATAAAATCCCTTATAAAATAAGAGTGAAACATGTTAAGTGGACAGAATCATAGAAGTCAGAGATGGGAAAAGATCTATGAAAGATTCCTCAAGGCTAACTTAGAAAACATTACTTATCAAATTCTATAGAGCTTGATATACATATATTTTCTATTGTAATTTAATCAGTAATGAGCAACTAGTGTAGAGGTAAGGTACAGTAATCAAAACCATATAGTAGACTTCAGTCATATTGACAGAGGCTCTAATTTCTGGTTGACTAGTCCTTGTGTGTTTGCTGTGATACCTGCAGAGCCTTGTTTGGCACTTTTCTAGAAGAAAGATCATCACTTTCTCTATGCATATGACTAATAGGCTGTCACTCATACCTATCTATCTGCCTTATGAGGACATCAGTAATGTTCTTCTTGAAAGTAGAATATGTTCCCTACTATGTCAGATGAATTTAAGGTAAAGCTGGCTATATGTGTGCATTCAAGAGGTTATAGAAGAGTGCTTATAGACTAAGCATATGAGAGGGATTCTGAAAATCTCCTTCAAGCTATCCCTGAACTTTAGTTAAATATATGTGCATATTCTGCCAACATAGACCCACAAAAGAATTCTGTTGACCTTGAACATAAAGATATTGGGCGATAGTATTTTGGGAGGCAATGTAGTGTTTGTCTAGAGGTCCACTTAGTTAAGAACCACCATCTCTTTGATCTTACAGTGATACAGTTACAAGGAGGTGGTCGGTAGGTCCTTTGGCTCACAGTGCAGAGTAACTTTTGATTTAAAATACTTTTCAGAGTTAAGGAAGTAAAGCATAGCTTCCTCCTTGCTCGTCCCTTATTAAATAAGGAATGGGTATTCTAATAATTTGCTTCCTGAATCACAGTTCTGTCTATTTCACATAGGTCTCTGAATTATAGACATTTTTACCAAATAATTATCCTTCCAAGAAGCTTTTTGTTTTTTACTACCTGGTTAAATAGAACTACTTGGTTTTTTGTTTTTTCCCAAGTGATCTTTTTCATGTTGCTATGCAAGACTGTGACATGCCTGCTCGGTTAGTGCTTCAATAGCTTGTCTACAGGACACATTCAGAACCGTGTGCAAGAGAGCATAACCACTGTGACCTTCTTTGCATATGTGAATTATCTCATAAATCAAGATAATAAATTAGAATGGCTGTAGCTGTCACCAAAATAATACATCTCAGTTCATCCTCTTCTTACTCTTAACTAAAACAAGGATTAAAACAATCAAAATCTTAAATGTATTTAATTTTAAAAGAATGCAAATAATGAGGAAGAGAATCATCATGTCACATCTCTGATCTATAAAATCTCCAGGAAACAAAAATTTTGAAAACATGGCAAAGGGCCAGTTTAAGGAAGATATGGAATCTCCTCTCAGAAGTGTAACTTCAGTCTTTCATACTACTGAATTATTTCTATCTTCTGTTAACAAAAATTAAATTTCACAGAGTGTGTGATCTTGGGAAGAAAGATTTCTTTGCAACAGCTAATTAAGGAGAAATTCCAGGGGAATTTAAAGCCTTAGTACTGTAAGATTGTTATAAAATGGCTAAAAGTTTGTACTCAGTTAATTCCCAATACATGCAAATTACAATTCATGGAATTTTTAAGATGTTCTTTCTTCCTTGGCATCGTCAATAAATGCCCTAATTTTAGGGCTTTAGAGATTTCAAAATCCACAGTAGCCCCTTGAATTTTTGGTTAGCGAATTATTTAGCTCTCTGTTAGATGAGTCATTAGTTTTTTGTGTGTGTGGGCGCCGGGGGGGGTTGTTTAGTAGCTTCCAAGGCCCCAGACCTGCAAGTTGCTCCATGTAATTGGACTCCTGCAGTGCTGCTTCAGTGAGGCTCTTCACAGGGGTAGATGTCCACTTGCATAGAAAACTTACACAATTGTGGCCTAACATTGTATCCATGTGCAGTTCAAAGATTCTCTCTCGCTATCTGGAGGATTGACTTAAACTTCTGAGAGCAAAGTGAAGTTAGGCAGTACTGATACTTTCCACTAGAGACACCATTGCTCAACCTTTAATAAAATTAGGCCTGATCTACACTACAAAGTTAGGTTGACTTAAGCTATCTCGTGTTGATCTAGCTGTACAATGTGTTTACACTTAAATTTATCTCCTACCAATGTAAGCATTATATATGTCGGCGCAGTAACATCACTACCCTGAGTGGCGCTGAGGTCGACGCAGCATGAGTGTAGACACCACATTGCCTATATCGACCCCAACAGTCCTCCAGCAGCAGCCCACAATCCCTGACACTGACATCCCTGGTCACAATTGTGAACTCCCCAGCCCAGGGGTCACAGAGACAAGAAGGGCACCCCACACACACCTTTTAAACCACACTAATTTTTGAAATGCCTTTTCCTGATTGTCCAGCTTGGCAAACACACCTAGCAGCTTTCCATTGTTGTGTGCAACTGTTCAGCCGACCATACAAGCTAAACACTCTAGATGTGCTCTGGCCTGGAGTAGACCGAGATATCGGATCTCCTGGGCCTGTGGGAAGAAGAGGCTGTGCAGGCACAGCTACGGACCAGCTATAGCAGTGTGGACATCTACGAGCAGATTGCACGAGAAGAGGTATGACACGGATCAGCAGCAGTGCTGTGTAAAAGTAAAGGAATTGTGGCAGGCATATCAGAAAGCCAGGAAGGCCAACAGTTTATCCAGTGCTGAGTTGCAGACCTGCTGCCTTTACAAAGAGCCCTATGCCATATTTGGCAGAGACTCCACCACGCCACAGACCGCCATGGATACCTCCATGTAGCCCAAGAGACAGACTCCTGCCATGAACAGCGAGGAGGGAAATAGGGGACATGTGAGTGGGGGAGTTCCAGCGTGCAGTGAGCCAGCACCTGTTTGAGATTCCACCATCATCCAGTCAGTCCCGGCAGTCGAGTATGAGCAGCCCCGATGTATGGGAAGGAATCTGGGGTAAGTGTGTAAATATATTTGCCATCACAATTACGTACTGATAGTGCCCTCAACTAACAGGACACAGTTAATGACTTTTCATTAATGTACTCGTGCTAGAAGAGGTAGCGGTACAACAACAAGATGTGGAGTTACCTGTTTTTCATTCCCGTGCACAGTTAGGCAAGAGGAATCATGCAGAGCAGTTTGTTTATGTACATAGAGATTTCCCTTGAATCTTCCTGATTGGTCTCGATGAAACTTCCATGGAGGTTCTTTGCAGCCTTCTCCTGAGGGCTTGAAGAGATGACAGCCTTATATTTCTTTCTTCCATGGCAGGACACTTTCCCATGTTAGGCTGCAAGAACTTTGCCAATCACAATTGCAGTAAACTGGCTAGCAGCATATGGGTCTCAGTGGCTTCGGGCTGCCAGCAGCCAGCTGTGCTTTCTGTGCTTTTGTTACCTTCAGGGTTGGGACATCAGCTGAAATCACCACCACTTGTGGGAAATGGTGCCAGCAGTCAATGCCATTGCCTTCCAGTCATAATTTCATGCAACTGGCAATTCCCTCCTCATTTCCCTCACTCCTGGAGGGCCATGCTGAGCACAGCTGATGGTGTGAATGGTGTTGTGCACAAGTATTCCAAAGCAGAAGCGTCAATAAGCATGTATTGCTTAAAACTTAAGGGGAGGATGGGAAGGGAATTCTGAATCTTCAGTTTTGCTTTCCATTGTGACTATACTGACAATAGTACCCCTATGTTTTATCTCTAGCTGCTGTTGTTGTGGCCTTGAGGGGTTCCCCCACCACAGCTGCTGAACACTTGAGCCAGATAAGAAGGAGAAAAGAGAAATTGGGATGGCATGTTCGGAGAGATCATGAAAGCCAGTACTGCATCAGACCATGAACAGGGACTGGATAGTGAATATGTATGGAGAAGGAAAAAGTGGACAGGAGAAAGTCCCAGCAGGAAAAGGAGGAGATGCTCTGGACGTAATGGGGCTTCTCCAGCAGCAAACAAAGATGCTGTAGACTCTTGTGGACCTACAGGTTCAACAATCCTGGGCTCACCTCCCTTTGCAGTCCATGGAAAATTCCATAGCACCTCCCTACACCTGCTCTCAACGTTCCACATGGGATTAGAGGCTGCATCGCTACCCCCACCACTCCACGCCGAGGGACAGTAAGAATAACCATGGCTTCAGATACTTTGACCTGTAAGCGTCACAGTTGCTATATGTGTAGCTAAAATGGACATATGTTGTTTCCCCTTCTAGGCTCTGTTCCATTAATATATTAAGTTTTTAATGTATTTGCTTTCAGCATGCACAGAATTTTTGTGGCAGTTTGTTAATAAATAAAATTTGGAAAATAATTAATCTGTATTGCTTCCCAACATGTGCTGCAGATTGCCTAGCAATACTGAAAGCACCCACTTACTTGTTATTTGTTTACAATGCTGCAGTAATCGTCTTGCAACATGGTTAAGCGGTGTTTGGTCCCATCAGCATAGTAAGCTATAACATTATTTATTTTTATATATAACACTGTCAACGGTAGTGTGGTTTTCTCGGGCCAGATGGGCCCTAAATGATACATAAACTTACAAGACTGACACAGTTGTTCTTACTGTTAGAGCACTTCAGTTAAGCTTCATCTTTTAGGAGGAACACTCAAATGGGTCTTGTCACGCTGGCTGGATTGGGGGGGGGGAGCAATTATGATATTGTTTGACATCAGTATGTCAAAATCATAATAATTCATGTGAGATATGCCATGTCAGGTACTGTTAGAAAGGCTATAATGTGCTAAGTAAGATGATAATGTTTATGTTCATGTATTATATGTGTAATGGAAGTTATGAATATGTTTGAGATATCTATATTTCAAATTGTGCTGTCTGGGACACACCCCAGACAGGATGGCTGCAGAACAATTGCCTGCTTAATGGCCCCTTAAGACATTCCCAGGTGCAAGGGGCCCAGGGGCAGAAGCCAGGGTTATACCTGATGAGTCACCAGGACTTTCCCATGTGACTCTGGAGTCCATTTTGGTTCCTGTAAAATTCCACAAGCAGCAAGGCAGGGGCCAGAGGATATAGGCAGAAGACAGAAGCCTTGGAATCCATTTTGTCTTCAATCCTGTTCAGCTTTCAGCAACCTATCTATCTACTTTGGACCAAGTCATCTGCAACTGAAGCTGTGAAACAAAGGACTGAGACCCATCCAGATACTGGATGTATATCAGAGGGACTATACAAGCCTGCAAACTCCACAATTCTTCTAGAAACCTGATGTACATGGACTTTTCAAATCATTTGTATGTATCTGATTGCTTTAATCCTTTAACATTTCTCTTATTGTTTGTTCCTTTCTTTTTATAATAAACCTTTAGTTTTAATTACTAAAGGATTGACTGGCAGTGTGGTATTTTGGGTAAGATCCAAACTTATATTGATCTGGTACTGTGGCTGACCCTTTGGGGTCAGGAGGAACCTTTTTAGTAAAGAGCATAGTGTTTAAATAACTGGTCTCTTTACTGGACCTAGTGGCTGATTGGGAGCCGGAGACTGAAATGCAGCAAAGGGGACTGTGTGTATTTGTGTACTGGCTTCTTGATTACCAGTTTGGGGAATCAGAAGCACAGTTTGTGGCTGGTTGGAAAGTCTGGCTTCAGTGCCACCCACCAGTGCTGGGAGAATCTGCTCTCCTTTTGCAGCCTGCCCTGACCTTGGCATTTTCAGGTGGCTACCCCAGGTACGGACAGGTCACAGGTCTTACTGTGGTTTTCTGTGTTAGTGGAATGAGGCAAAGTGCATCAAGCTATTTGACATTATTTAGACCCGATTGTATGATAAAATGTGTCTGACCGATTGTAGTTATTCGTGCGTTGCTTTAGCATGTGATAGGAAGTTTTCAAGCAGTTCTGATGATGAGTTGAAATCCGACACCGAGGATAGCAGAAAAACATTGTATCCTAAAAACTAATTAATATTTCTGGTTTTGCCAAATTCTGTATGTCACGGTCACAAAGCTGGTTGTATCTCTGTCCCCTTTGGGGTCTCTGAGCACTTATTTGTGGGTTGTTTCTGTATATCAAAAAGAGGATATTCTAACTATGTCGCAGGACTGAGCTTGAATGCTGTCTAAAGGTAAGAATAGAGCACTGCTTCCCCAAAGTGCTACAAATGTAACTGTAGGTAGAAAAGCTTTTGAATACACTTCCAGCTCACATGTTGCTTATCAAAATGACTTTTCTTAATTCTTATGTTTCTGTGTTTCTAAACAGTCTGTATCAGCATTTGCTCCTATCTGCAACCCAGTTCAGTGTCCATGGGGGAAAAAAGCCTTTGGTGGATATCTGGGATCAGATCTAACTAAATGGGAGGTACGTGTTGAAGATTCCAGTGATTGAACTGTAAAAATGATTGTGACTACACTGAGGTAGGGAAGCAAAACATGAAGTGATGACTTCTGTTTGAATAATACCATGTTATCCCATCACCAAACATTGAACCCTGTTTTACAGTACTTGTGTGGATATTGATCACCATCATACTGTTATTCTATAATAAACATGCTTTAAAAGGAGGCTCTTCTTACCAAATAGAGACAATAAATTCTCTCTTCACTTCTGAAGATCTTAAATTGTGAGATAAGCAGAAGTATGAGCAAACTCTGGCTCTTCGTCTACTTCCTGGAAACACTGAACAGATGAAAATCTGATCCTCTTTTTAGGGTGATGAAAAGCTCTGAAGGCTCCCCTTAAGATATGTCTACACTATAAGTGAAGGTGTGATCATAGCATGGGCATGCTCACTTTAATTGAGATGGCCTGGGTAGCAGTGTAGATGTAGTGACCTGAGCTTCAGCATGGGCTAGCAGTCAGACTGTCTACCTGGAGGGCTTGTTCACTGGGTGCATGCTCACCTATGCTGAAGCCCATGTCACCACATCTACACTGCTGTTTTCTGTACTAGCTAGATTAAAACTAGCACGGTATGCCTACCTGAGCTACAATCACACGTTTACTTGCAGAATAGTTATACCAGAGTGTAGATTTCTGTATTCTTTATGCACAAAGGAATTGTTTCTTATAGTGGCAGGTGAAAGAGGAAACATTTGTTGGTCAGAGATAAGTAAGTCTGAGTTCTTCTTCTAGTAGTGTTGCTGTGGGTGCTCCACTTCAGGTGTCAATGCGTCCTTGCATCATCAATCGGAGATTTTTGCCAGCAGTGCTTGTCCGGGTCACGTGTGCACCATACTAGTCTCTTTTTGGCACGCGCAACCCGACCCTCCTTCAGTTCCTTCTCAACCGTCCGTGGTCCAAGAGGGAGCCGCCAGCAGTTCCTCACAGCTCATTAACGTATCTTCATAGTTAGTTTTTTGTAGACATTTAGTCAGTTTTCCTTTCAGTTTTAGCTTTGTTTATCCTATTTTACCTGTTTAAAAAAAACCCAAAAACCTACCTACCCTTTAGGCTAGTTAGTTTTCCCCTTACCGAGGTGGTGCGACATGCTGGGCTCACTTGGCTTCAAACGCTGTATCTCCTGTAGGGATGCAATGCCAGCGGCTGACTGGCATGCACAAATCTCTGATCAATGATGCGAAGACGTGCCGATACCTGAAGTGGAGCACCCACGGGGGGACACATCTCGAAGAATCTTAGTCACTGCTCAAGGTGAGTAACCCTCTCTTTTGTAGGAGCAGGCTGGCAAAACATCCAATTCTTTATTTAAGATTAAATACTATGGGCATTGATACCGATAGAACAGGAGTACAGTCAAAGTGAGAGAGATTTAAGGTTTTGGCCTCAAAGCCCTAACTTTTAACTGAAAAATCCCTGTGGGTGCTCCACTGTAGGTGTGGCTGTGGCTCTGCACTGCTGATGGGAGAACTTTGGTAGCAGTCTGTTCCACCCATGGATGCACTGCTCCCCGCCTGCCACAAGGCTAGCCAATGTGTGTGGGCAATCAATCCCTCAGTTCCTTCTCAACTGCCCCTACCTAGAGACTGAGCTAGAGCTGTCTGAAGATCATTAACTCCCTTAGAATTCTAATTTTAGCTTCTTTTGAAACCTCTTTTTCTTTCCCTGTTTCATTTACCTTTTATTTTGGCCATTGCCTTTAAAAAAAAAAAAAAAAAAAGACTCCCCATGGAGGAGAACACCCTGGACAAGGGTATGCCTGGATCTTCGAGCTTCAAAAAGTGCCTCAGTTACAAGGAATCTATCCCTGTGACTGACGGACATGTAGTGTGTTCGCTGTCTGGAAGAGAAGAACGTTCTACAGAACTGTGGCTTGTGTCAGGAACAGAAGCCCAGATACAGGATGGACAGAAAACTGAGGTTCAAACTGCTACTCATGGAGTCAGCCCTTCAACCTCCAGAATCCTGGCAGGAGCCCTCACTGCAATCCTCGACTTCAAAGGGAGGTGAGCTCAGAGATATGCCTGTGAGCCACTTATGTAAGGCCTTTAAGTAAAGGTCAGTATGTCCCCATAGCGAGCCCTGATTGACCCAAAAATGGTCCCCGGCTAGTTCAGTATTATCACTACTGATGGCACCGAAGTCGTCTAAATCTGGTACTGAGGGCATGCGCGGTACTGAACCAATAGGACAAGTTGGAATGCCAAAAGTCCTGATGGGTGCAGGCAAAGAAACATCGGTATTGCAGGTGCGTGAGACAGATAAAAGCTCCGCCCCAGGAAAGGCTTCATTGATACAGTCATCAATATTGGTACCACTGATGATACACCAGGCACCGATGGACCCTGTTATCAGGTCTGCATTTCTGACACTGTCGGTACAAGCTTCTCGGCACTAACAGCCTCCGCCGGTACCAGCGCCCTCTGCACTAACAGATTATCGATGTATGATGGATCTTTCAGTGTCCAATGCATCTGATTCTCCTCTTTTCAGTACCGGGGCCCCGGTACCAAGTTCACCTGGAGCCCTTGGTTCACAGATGATCTCCTGCTATGCTACCACCCTTTTCGTCGTCTGAATCAGAAAGAGAGCAAGAGGACCTCGCTTTCCAACACTTTTCTCACCCACCATATGGAGGTCAGCTCCACTATGGACATCAGGCATACCACTCCTGTGACCCACAGCCTCCCTGATTTGGGCAATGTGGTATCTACCACCAGGCCCTTTCCCACCACAATGGCCATACTGGGACCTATGTCAGGCCCAAAGGCAACAGGTCTCTGTCACCTCTAGTGTGGCTGACCAACAGCCAAGGAAGTACCCTCCTTTAGTCGCTGCCTCGAGGGCTTTTGAACTTCCCAAGCAGGCAAGGGTGGAACTGGAGGTCGAAGTTGAGGGGGAAGTCACTCTTCCAGCCCACTTCTCATTGTCACCAGACGAGACAGTGATGTCCCCCTCCGCCATCTATGGCAGATGACTTTAAACTGTTTCAGGACTTGGCACGGAGGGTGGCAGAGACACTTCAAATACCTTTACAAGAGGTGTCTTATTTGCACTATGAGCTGGTGGACGTTCTACATTCCTCCATCTTCTCAGGAGTGGCCCTCCCTATTAAAGAGGTTCTACTGGACCCTACCAAGGTGATATGGCAGATCCCGCATTTGTCCCACCAACTTGTAAGGGGGCGGAAAAGAAATATTGTGTACCAGAAAAGGATACGGAATTCCTGTTCTCATATCCGCCTCCCAATTTATATCATTGTGGATGTAGTTAATTCTAAAGGCCACCAACACCACTTTAAGTCCACCCCTTATGACTGTGACTGGAGGACTGGAAGCATGTGGACCTATTTGACAGGAAGACCTACTCCTCGGCTACCCTTCAAATACAGAGTATTAAACTACCAAGCCTTGTGGGCCAAGTCTGACTATCAGAACTATGTGAAACTTAGTTCTTTTATTGACTAGCTCCCCAATTCTCACAAGGACCAATTTAAAGCCTTGGTTAACGAGGGCCAGTTGGAAGTGGAAACTTCTCTCCAATCTGCACTTGATACAGCTGACACAGCAGCATATTCTATTTCCACTGACTTTGTGATGAGACAGGCCTTGTGGCTTCATCTCTGTGGTTTCCCCAAGGAGGTTCAAATGATGGTGGAGAGACCTCTCCTTCGAGGGGACAAAATTATTGGCTGAAAAGACTGATACCTCTCTCCACATGTTAAAAGATTCAAGGGCCACACTTTAATCCCTCGGGAGCTATACACTTGGATATAAAAGAAAGTACAGCTCTCAGCCACCATTCAAACCTTGCTCACAATACTCAACCCAGTACTCAATTCAGTAGGCACAGAGATCACCTAATCTCCAAGGAAGAAACCCAGGATTCCCAGGTAAGACGTCAGGATCTCAGCAAACTTCCTCTCAGCCCTCTACCTCGAAGAGGCAGTTTTGATGGGTTGGTCAAGGTACTCGTAGAACACTCTCCTCACTTCAGTCTGAAAAAACCCACCCATCCCTTTGGAAACTCTCTCGCCCCATTTCGCAGCACCTGAGAACCAATAACGTCTGACAGATGGGTGCTGGAGAGCATCTGACATGGATATTCCATCCATTTCTCCTCCCTCCCCCCTCCCAAAACCCTTTCCCATTCCTTTTCAGGGACCCTTCTCATGAGAGCTTGTTATGTCGGAAGATAAACCACCTGCTTAGTGTAGAAGCCATAGAGCCAGTGCCCACACATGTAAAGGGCAGAGGCTTCTACTCTCATTACTTCCTGATTCCAAAGAAAAAAGGCAGTTGGAGGCCGATACTGGACCTCAGAATGCTCAGCAACTTTGTCAAGTCTCAGAAGTTCACGATGGTCACATTATCAATGATCATTCCAGTGTTAGGAAAAGGAGACTGGTTCTCGACTCTTGGCCTTCAAGATGCATATCTTCACATCTCGTTCATACCGAGCCACAGACATTGGCCTCAGGTTCACACTAGGCCAAGACCACTACCAATACAGAGTATTCTCTTTTGGCCTCTCACCGGCACCCACAGTATTCTCCAAGATCCTGTCGGTAGTGGCAACCCACTTTATGTTATCAAGGCGTGATTTATCCTTACCTGGATGACTGCCTTCTCAGGGCACAGTCCTTCACAGAGGCCCAACGAGTTACTCAGACCACACTGGAACTGTTCCAGAATCTGGGCCTACAGATCAACGAAGAAAAGTTGACTTTAACACTGGTATAGAAGCTAGAATTCATAGGAGCCAACCTCGACTCCATTCAGCCAAAGGCACTCATCCCACATCACAGACTTCTGTCTTTCCTTCTTGATAGAGACAGTACAATCCAACTTCCAAATTTGGCCAGACATTGCCTCCAGCTCCTGGGGCACATGGCTGTGGGCACATTGGTTATCGCTCATGCCAGACTATGCATGAGATGCCTCCAAGCATGGTTCAACTCTCAGACTGAACAGAGAACATGAGCAAACTACTGTCGATGTTGACCAGGGTCAAGCACTTGGACTGGTGGGAGAACCCAGTAAACATCTGAAGGGGTTTCAAATCCAGTTTGTCAAGTCTTCCCCATCTCTATTCCTGACCACCAGTGCATCCCTCATAGGACAGGGAGGCACACCTCAGGGGTCACACAATGTAGGGCAAATGGTCTCCAACAGAGACATGCCTCCACATCAACTTGCTCGAATTCAGAGCAGCCAGAAACACATGTGCTCACTTCATTCTGCTATCAAAGACATTCACACAAGAGTCATGACTTGTATGTATTACATAAACTGTCAGGGAGGTGCCAGGTCTCACTCCCTGTGCGCAGAAGCACTAAAACTATAGAACTGTTGCATCTCCCACAATATCCTAATATAAACCGCTTACTTGCTGGGAATACACAACACTACTGCAGACAGTCTGTCACAAATTCCCACAAGACCACGAATGGAAGATTGATTCAGTGGTATTCCACCACATATTCTGGCAATGAGGGACATAGAAATAAACCTATTTGCTACTTACTAGAACAAGAAATGTACACAGTACTGCTCCAGAGTAGGGATTAGATGACACTCCATGTGAGATGCTGTCCTCCTTCCAAGGGAGAAGGGTCTTTTTTACACCTTTTCCCCTATTCCCTCTGATACTGAAAATCCTGTTGAAAGTGAAAAAAGAGAAAATGTCATACTGATTGCTTCTTTCTGGCCTAGACAGAAGTGGTACCTTTACTTGTCACGGTTGGCAATATATCCACCAATGACTCTTCCAATCACTCCTACCTTCTTTCGCAAAATGAGAGATGCACTCTCCATCCCAACCTACGGATTGTATGGCTCAAAGCCTATCTCCTTAACGATTCTGGTGCATAAGGATTTCTTGTACAGTACAAAAGGAGCTACTCGCCGCACCTATCTACAGAAATGGAAGCTATTTCAGATCTGGGGCCAGCCCAAAGGTGTCATCCCTAATACATCCACCCTGGCAGTGTGAATCTCAAATAATTACTTGTGCAGTAATTGCAACCTCCCATGAGCAGATAGAAGGATACTCAATCTTTTCACATCCAACTATGAAGAGCTTTCTCAAAGGCCTAGCAAACCTCTTCCCACAACCCATGCCTCCCACTCCCTGTGGGATCTGAACCTAATGTTAAAAGGTCTGACTAAGCCACCATTGGAACCTATGGCCACTTGTTCATTAACTCATCTTTCCATGAAGGTGGCATTCCTTATCGCCATCACCACTGCAAGAAGGATTGGGAAAATAGGGGGTTGTGCCATCAGAACCACTTTCATGGCGTTCTTCCCTGACAAGGTCACGCTTAGACCACATCCGAAGTTCACTCTTCAGGTGATTTCTGCATTTAACATAAATCAGCTTATTCAGCTTCTAGCCTTTCATCCCAGACCCCATCAAGATAATAGGGAAGCCATCCTCCATACGTTCTACATGACGAGAGCCTTGGCCTTCTATCTGGTCAGGACAAGAGCCTTCAGTCAGTCTCCAAGATTCTTCCTCTCCATTGCAGATAGGTCAAAAGGTACAGCGATTTCAGCTCAGAGACTCTCCAAGTGGGTTTTGGGCTGTATTATACTGTTACCAATTACGTAATATAACACCCCTGTCTTCAATATGCACGTATTTACGAGGTCTGTCTCCTCATCCGTCGTCTCCTCCAAGGATATCCCTATATCAGACATATGCAGAGCAGCTACCTGGGTATCTGCACACACCTTCGCAGAACACTATGCCATCCTGGGGGATTTGGCTGCAGATTCAGTGTCACAATACTATCATCAATATTAGACTTGACTCCGAAGTCCCAGCCTTCAGTGCTGGGCATTGCTCGGGAGTCACCTACAGTGGAGCACCTATAGGGACACTACTCAAAAAAGAAGTTACTCACCTAGTGGAAATAATGATGGTTCTTCGAGATGTGTGTTCCTATGTGTGCTCCACGATCCACTCTCCTCCCCTTTAATTCAGAGTTCTAGTAGTTGACTGTACAGTAGAGAAGGAACTGATGAGGGATTGCCCACACATGTGGGCTAGCCTCGTGGCAGGGGAGGAGCAGCGCATGCGCGGGTGGGATGGATTGCTACTAAAGTTCTCTGATCAGTTATGCAGGACACACACATCTACAATGGAGCATCCTTCAGGGCACACATCTTGACGCATCATTGTTACTGCACAAGGTGAATAACTTCTTCACATTCAGCTTACTCCATAGTTTGGATAGCCTTTTAACATTTAGTTTTAGCATAAACATTGAATTGGACCCCAGTTTCTTGCCTTACATGTCCCTAGACTATTCTAAACCATAATTCCAACCTAATTTGCAAGTATAGATACTAGGCTAAGAACTACATTCTTGAAAATCGTTACACTTTTAATTAGTTTCATTTTATTGCTACAGGCATATGATGCTACCCATCTTGTGAAATCTTATCCAGATTCCCATCTCGATATCTTAATTGATCAAGGGAAAGATGACCAGTTCCTTTCAGCTGGGCAGTTACTGCCTGACAACTTTATAGCTGCCTGCACAGAGCGGAAAATTCCTGTAGTATTTAGACTGCAACAGGCAAGTACCAAAAATTAGCTTTTTGTTGTTGTCTTGTCTGATGTATCCATCCCGTAATGACTGGGTTGACTGTGTGCCTAATAGGTGGAGCAGTTAGCCAGAAGTAAGAGACAATCCCAGGCCTGAAATAGACAAGACAGGCAAAGGCTGGGAAGGGGCACAGAGAGATCAAATGATTTTTGTCCACGGTCATGCAGCAGGTCCATTGGCAGTGGTGAGAACAGAGAGCAGCTCTCTTGACTCGGTGCAGTAGCCTAGCCACTAGATGAAATGACATACCCCCGGAAGACCTTTGCTTAACCCCAGGGGTACACATACCCCTGGTTAAGAACCACTGCACCAGGCCACGCTGCCTTAATTACTTTTGACTACTACAGGAGTAGCTGATTTTTAGCTTAAACAGTATATGGTGTTCAGAGTGCAATCCACTCTACTGGCAAAATGCTGATGAGGAAGGCAAATAGATCAGGGTACTTATCCTGAACCAAGTGCATTTGTTTTTGCAGTAACCCTTCGCAAAAGCATCATGAAGAAAGTGTGCCCTTGTCTGATTTCTCATCTGTATCCATTTAAGCAATTTTAGTGGTGTGTTTTATATATATATATATATATATATATATAAAAATGTAAATCAGCAAGGTGCAGAGCTGTCTGATATGGTATGTTGAATTTTGGCTGATAGGGTCAGATGGGAAGCAAAGAAAGAGCCCTCCCTTTCCTGTAGCATTATGGCACAGAGTAGCACTAGTCTGAAATTCTTCGGGGTTTTTGAAGTGACTCCATCCTACCTGACATGTCTTCCCAAGATTGCTCCTGCCTGCACAGCAGGTGTATTTACTATTTCCCCTCCCTTTCTTTATGGAGTGTGCCCATCTTCACCCAGATAGGACAGCCTAGTACACGGCCAGTTTATGTAGCCTCCTAGGGTTAGGATAGGCCTTGCATAAATCTGAAATAGCCTTCTTAAAATAAGCAGACAGACATTGAATGAGCCGTCATTAGCAATGCCTTATCAGTAAGTACCTTGAATTGCTGATTGATTTTTTTTTTCCCCGTTTCCTAGGGCTATGATCACAGCTACTTCTTCATTGCTACGTTTGTTAATGATCACATCAGACATCATGCAAAATTCCTTAATGCTTGAACCCCAGGAGTCTCTTCTGTCCAGTATACATCAATACAGACACAACTGTAAACAAAAATCACTTGCTGAATTAGTGCCTTTGAAAATGGAGTCGTACTGATTGTACTGCTAAAAAAATCTTTAATTCTGTTTGTGTATTTCAAAATAAATATTTTGAATGTGCTCCTCTGCTTTGAAAATTGTTTAGCTATATTGGGAAAAGCATCCTGAGGCAAAGGCTCAGAATAGAAATTCATTTGTGTTTTTGTTTTTAAACAACATATTGAGGTAGAATATGTCAGCAGTATCAGGACTGTTAGACTGCACCAGGAGAGGGCATGTAGGTGAGAGGAGTGCTTCAAATAATTACACACTAACTTTCAATTTGTCACTAATTCAGCACTAAACAGATTAATTGGACAATTTTGAATAGCTGAAAACAATATCAAATTAAATGGCTTAAACTGTAGTGTGTTTCTCCTGCTTATTGAAATTTATTTCCAGGTCAGTCTGCAGCTGGTGATGGAAAATACAGACACGTTTACGCTACGGTGATATTAACCATTCCCCTTGTTAACACTGAACCTGTAACCTGAGGTTTGAAGGGAAGGGGCTTCTGTGACAGACACCCTAAAAGCAGCCATCAGAAATCAGGTATTAAAAGGAGCAGCTCATCCTTTTTATGACTTTCTTTCCTCAGAAACTTACTGAGTGACAAAGGCTACAGATTCTTCTAGGAAGTGAGGAATAAAGGCCAGTGGCCTAAGACGTTTCTGAGGTATTGATAAGTTTTTGAGGGATAAATGTAAAGAAACTAACAAGCACAGCAGTGGGGGGCAGCTTCTGTCACCTTTAAGTAGTACTTTACCTTCTGAGGAGAAAGGGGGCTCTTCTACATGAGTAAAGGTGATACCATCTGTCCCTCTTGGACCAGATTTAAAATGATTCCCTAGGCTTTGTAATTCTGCCTGCTACTTTGTGAGGGGGGAAAAATATAGTCAGTCTTGTCTTCACTAGGATTTGAGAGAGTTAACCCAACATAAGAACATACTGTGGCTGATGGCCGGCTTCCCTCAGTGGGTCTCGCACCTTCCTGCTTGTAGTGGGTCAGGAAGTTGCCCGTCACCCCGTCTTCCCTGGGGGAGAGGGGTAGAGACCCGGGCCCACCTGCTCCTGTGGGTCCCAGCCCAGGGGCCCTATGAACCACAGGGGTATACTGCTGGCTCTGTATTGTTTGAGCTGCAGCCTCTTCCCCTGGGCTACTTTTCCCCCCTCAGTCTTTCCGGCCTCTCCAGCCCTATGTCCTTGCCGCCCCTTCCTGGGCTCAGTACTTCCTTTGTGGTTCTTCTGCTCTCCCCCACTTCACTTCTCCAATCTGCTGCTGCTTCACGCCACGCCACTCCACCCAGCACAACACCTCTGCTTCCTCCAACTTGTGCCCTGTGTGTTTGGGGCGGAGCCCTTTTATGGAGCACCTGGCTGATCCTTAATCAGCCTCAGCTGCTCCTAATTGCCCCCAGAGCTCTGAGTTAGTCAGCAGGGAACAAAGCCCGGAGCATTCTGGGGCTCACATATCTCCCATCCAGCACTCTTCTATTGCCTTCTGCCTTCACCATATCACAATACCTATCTCCACTAGTGGAGTTAAAAAGGTTTATGTGGTGGGGCAGGATTTAATCAACCTAGTCCGGCCGTTGACCATGCAGTCTTGCTTTGCAAGAGCTTTCTGGGCACTATGTGGATCCAACAGCTAGTCCTTTTCCCTCCTCCAATAGCGGTGCTGGCTATTTCAGCCTGAAGCTGGAGTAATAGCTCTACTGCTATAAGATGGCTGTGGGGGGAGAATTTCTTACCTACAGCAAGTCCTTGGAATACTTGCTATCACAGGTTCTCACCCCTACTGTGGATTGCAGAGAGCTTATGGACCACCTCTCCCTCTTCATGATGAGGTAACATCCCCACACCACATACCACAGTTGCTTACATGAATAAGTAATATGTCAGTAATGTCATTTCACACGTCTTCTAATGCAGTTCTCAACCAGGGGGTACACAGAGGTCTTCCAGGGCCTACGTCAGCTCGTCTAGATCAGTGTTTCTCACCCTGGGCATAGTGGGACTGATTTAGGGGAATTGCAAGTGCAGAGCTGGCATTAGGGGGTGACAAGCAGGGCAGTTGCCCAGGGCCCAGGAAGCTAAGTTACTGCTCTAATACAATAGAGTAGCTAGTAACAAGCTGGGAAGTCAGTAGTACCCTGTAACTAGTCAACTTTCGTCCAACCATCTGTACTCCAGAATCTCCAGTTCAAAGCACGACTGCCCACTCTGGACAGAATAAGTAGTAGTTAAGCTTGTGGAGGAAATACTGGGTTCTGTAATCAACACATCACTTGACCATAGTTCTACTTCCAGATGTCACTGACTGCAGTGGTAGGGAGACTGATGCCATGTAATACCTTTATAGGTGTGACTGCTGGCTTAAAAACTGCCTAGAGAGCTTAGTGATAGTTTGTTACACGTGGTAAATAGTCCAGCAGTAGGCAAGACATTGACTGTGTTTGCTGTCCTGTCACTAAAACAGTGAGCGTAGTGCTCTAATTCTGTACATAAAACAACCAACCAACCATCACTAAGCAGCCTATTTTCAGTGCTGAAAACTTAATTGTAGAGCTGTTAGCCTGACAGAGGACATCAAAAACAAGTTGTCCTCTATTAGGTCACTGTTCAGGGCCTGTAGTCTGCAACCAAAATTTAAAGTTGCTGCTTTGGAAAACCCAGCACTTTGATTTTTTAGCACAAAGATTTTGAAACAGTTATTTAATGGCAGGATTGCCTCTGTGCCAGATAGTTCCTTTCCTGTCACCTGGTTTGGACCCTGACACCAAGTCTTGTGTGGGTGCATGACAGTACAAAGTTGGAGTGAATACTACAAGTGGATATTAGATAAGCTGCAAAGTGGGGGGGAGGAGGGGATTAAGACAAAAGGTCTGATCCCCAGCACACTAGAGCCCTTAGCAAATGAGGTATTTGTCCAGCTCAAATGTTGTAACAGAAGATCTCTAGCCTGCATTGCTGCTGTGTGCCATGTTGTATGAGTTGAACGACACCTGCGATGGTGTGATAACTGTTACCAGTGATTTCATTCAGCATGGGTATGTTGTGATAAAGGATTCCATTATACTATATGTAGCAAAGTACAGTACGTAAAAGTCTTTCCTAATTCATTCTGAAATAGCTCTTTAAAACAGCAGCATCTGGTGCTGGGATTAGTGCACAGAGCATGGCGTTTGTGAAGTATTTTACAGGTTGGGAGATTATTTTATCTGTACCCTTGCAGACTAACAGAATGGGAGCCAGGACTCTTCAGAACTAATCCTGCCCCTGGCTGTTTGTATTGCAGGGGTAAATCACATAGCCTCTTCGTTGCAGTTCCCCTATCTGTACAATAGGCTGCTATGGGACTTTGTTAATTTATCTAGTTTGAAATGTGTACCATGTTCATTTCAGTGGTGCCAGACCCACGCCATGGAGCAAAGTTTTTTTTTTCAGTGAAAGCAAGAGGTCTTCAAATCAGAATGTGCCAGCCAGAGTTGATTTCTGTTACAACCTCTCTATGCACGTAACTAAGCAGCACCCATTTTAACTACAAATATATCATTCCTGGTAGTATCTCAACATAAATACACTGTCATTTATTATTCTCCAGTAACAAGTGGCAGGCATTTGGGCACTATAAGATATCAAAAGCCAGTGTGAAAAGTTGTGGCATCTCCTTTAAAGTAAAATTTAAGATTTCCCCCTTTTTTTTGTTCCAAAGATATTAATTTATCCTAAAATATTAAACAGGGTCATTTAACAAGGGTTAGGTTTAGTGGTGGCAAATGCAGATCACCACTAGCCTCTGTGAGAAAAGCAGGCTTGTACTTGTTAGATTTGTAAGGTCTGTTTTTAAAATCGCCCATGGTACTGTGGGTGATACAGGAAATATCGCTCCTGCTGAGTCTTAGATCTCCTGTTGGAAAGTAGATTATTACAATTTCAGTTTCCAAGTTGAACACTAGTCCCTATACAATCTTGGATACACAAATACTTGTTGCCTTTTCTATTCAGAACACTGAATCACTTACTAGAGCAACAGCTTGCTTTGCTGACAATTTAGTATCAAACTCATCACTGCTGCTTTCCTTTAAAGCTGACTTTCAGAGGCAGTGCAAGTGAATTAGAGTTGGTCCATGATGACTAGGGGCTAAAGGGGCCCTTTTTCTGTGAGGAATTGTTTTAGGAAGCACTGCAGAGTGAAGGAGGTTTTATAAAATTAACTTTGAAAGAATCTGGATTGATACACAACAGGTCCCAGCTCAATTACAGCAATAAAATGTCTTCACATGAACTTGCTTTGCTCCTTCAGCTACCAGTTGACGTCAGGGGGAAGGCTGGTTTTTGGGAATTGGACACCTCATATTGTAACTAAAACACTGCATTCTTCACATAGACTGGGGGGTCTTCCTACCAAGATTTGCTTACCTTGCAATAACTGACATGACAAACAGGATGGGGGCAGAATCTCTACCATTGAGTAAAGTGTTTGGGATGCCATCAATTGCTGTAGCAGAAATACAGAATCCTTGAGTCAGCAATTAAGGAAACGAGGAACTGGATTACATGTCAACATACAGCTAGTTCAGCAAAAGGGTTCACTTCATCTTTGAAAGTCTGATCCAGTAGAAATTTACTTCCACAGGCCTCTACGTTGCTCATTTCTCTAATTAATGCTGCTGTTGTAATGTGTTACTCGGTATCTTTGTCACTGTATGTAGAACAATGGACACGTTCTGCTTTCCTAACTCCCTAAAGATGGAGCCTTGTCTTCCTCTTGCCTTCGTCGTCTCCTCCTTGCTCTAGCCACTATGACTATGGTGTCAATAGTCACTATCATCTGTCCAATTTAAAGCCCAGTACTGCACTTACTACTTGGACACAGTGTTTACTACCAAAATCAAGAGCACTAGTCATGGCAGTGTTGGGGCTTTGGATCGTAAAGTCTTCAGGTAAGAGACCTGTCTTTTTATCCTGCTGTAAAGAGCAACATACACGCTATAATAAAATATATGTAGCCATAGTGGTTACTTCAATTCTGAGGCCCGTGTTTTCTTACCAAACTCTCTCTTTTTGGTGGCTGGTTGCTGCTCTATAACGATAAAATACATTTCTGCCTTTAATCCCACATTAGAGGTAGATTCCTGTACTTTTTCCTTTCTGCAAGCAGTTTTCACTTGCTATGCATACAGCAGCTATATTACGCCACAGGTCTATTGCCCCAAACTGTGGGCAAATAGACTGGAAACTGGAGAAGGAATAAAATAAAATAATCCAGTTAAGGTGTAGACTGATTTAAGCAAAGAAACATCTACATAGATTTTGCACTTTTCTCAGCACAGAATGCATTAAAGAAAGCTTTTTCAGTGAAATACACCTGTGCCATAAGAACATACCCAGACCCCAAACATTACAACTGTTTATCTGCATGTGTGTTAGGGGTTTCTGGCAACTCACCTGGAGAAACAGATTCTGCAAGCACAAAGGTGGCCCCCTTTAGTCTTCAGCTAGGACTGGCTTGAACCAGTGGTTTCCAAAAGAGGCACTTTGCTCCTTTTTTCTTGCTTCCGGTTTCCTCAAACTACAGATTTATTGTACAAATTCTAAGTCATGGGATAGTCAGTAAATGAGTACAAATAAAATGGTTTAATTGCAGCTACAGTAAGGATATCTGCATTATATACACAGTGAACCCTGTGTATATATCAGGTGGCCATGCATTTTTATTGCACATATAAAGTGTACAAAGATTCATGAAGACTCCCTTTTTAGCCATACAGGTTAAGACTGCATAAGAAAAGCTATATTACAAAATATTTAGAGCTATTTACAGCCAATTAAAAGCAAATACTAAAAGTCACAACCAGGAAAAAAACAAATTTTAATTATGGAAAAAAAACCAGGATTTGTCAAAATAATAATTACAAAGCTTAATATTGCATATATACATAGTAAAAAAATACTCAGGAACCTGCATTTTGCCCTTTGATGTAGCAATTGATATTCCTATTTACATAGTCAATTTTTGAATGCCTTTAAAGTTTGATATACTCTGAGTTGAAAACCTATTTTCTTTACATTGTTCATGCTATTTGACAAAACAGGTATTTGTGCAGCTCTGTAAAATATTAAAATACATTTTAATTTAGTGTTAAAGTGCACAATACATTTTATAGGAAACCATATGCCAGCTGCCAATCAAAATCGCAATTTAAGTCTATGTTCCCTCTTTAGAAGAAAAGCTTTTGCTTTGGTTGAAATAACTGAATATTCCATGCATACTGTATCATGTATCATTATATTGTCCTTGAGTTCACATTTTTTCCCCAGGTGGTTGTCGATGTATACCATATATTGGCAATATGTGATGTAAAAAACACAAAGTCTGCATTCAAACACTGTATATATTCAGGATTAAAAAGATCATTCATTGGAATACTGGTGGTTTTTTAAATGCAGTGTCTTTCTGTGTGAACACACATATAACTCTGCTTAGAATATGCAATATTGTGACAACTGTACATCACTCTTTCAAATAGATTCATATTTTTCTCTCCACTGCCTCTTACTATGTAATTTACCCTCTACATTGTCTCACCTTTGCTGTAATACATTTCAAACTCTCCTTGTTCAAATGTAACATGGATACCCAACAGCTATCCTTTTCACCACATGCAACTTCCCTGTCTTATTTGCCTAAATTACTTACATACCTAGATTTCCATACAAAAGAAAATGGACATTTGAAACGTGAAAATCGTTGTGCTAAAACTTTTCTTGGGATAAGGGGTCTGATCCTGCAAACACTCACTATCGGGCAGTGTGTTAGTAAGATGAGAAATCCCTCTTAAAACCATGGAAGTACTTTAACTACACTGAGACCACTCACAGCAGTAAGCACTGCACCCTGCAGTACATATTTTGAAGGATCAGGCCCTTACAGTTGCCTAAAATAACTGTAATGAAATTGTATTTTCTTGAAGGAACCACTTTTAAAAAAACATTTTGACAATCTAGAAAACTTCCTATAGTCACTTTTCTTGTGCTATTTTCTTATTTGTTCCGTAGTGCTGTATCCTTTTAAAATTACCCAACTTACAGTGCAATATTATATTTCAAGACGTGATGCTAAAGCACATCATTTATTTTGTTGTAATAAAAGTTTAATGTCTTGTGCATAGTAAAATAAGTATCAATCAAAAATATTTGTTCACATTTATGTTTTCAAGTTTAATCTTTCCTTTTTCTTTTTCTTTTTAACAACAGCTATATACAAATAAAACAGGTGTGCTTCTCTTTAGTTCAACCAATTTCATCTAATGGGGGGAAGTGCTGTCGGAATGTTGGAAATTAACTGGAATGCAGATAAACTACACCAATGTTCCACAAACCCAAAAGTAAAGAATGCCATCCCAGTGAACAGTTCTTTTCATTAAAGCACCTATTTTGGTTTACTGTTCATCATACATATTAGAAAACATGATTACGGAGATCTAGAATTACTGCACACCAAGTAGAATAAAAAATAACTAAATATTTATATTAAAATAAAGTGTTTAACCACAAAAAAGCAGTAATAAAATACAGTTTCCTAATTTACATTTTGCATCCAAAGGATGAATAACAACTCACTAATAAATAATATTTATATAAATATTTTGTCTGAATATTTTTAAAAGGCCTAGCTGAAGCAACTGCAGAAAACCAAAACATTGTAAACTTATTAAAAAAAAAAAAAAATTAAGATGCTCTTGCTTTAATAAGATGAACATATCTTGCTGCAAGCCAGCTGTACTCCACACTTATCTAAGTGGCAGAGAGGTGTCTGTTTCAATAGGTACTGCACAAACTGTGCTATAAAAAGCAGTGAAATGCCAATTTGCTTTATAAAATGATTAGTTCCTAGTTTGCAGTTCGACACAGTCTGAAAGATGGATATCAGTTCAGAAATGTAGAAATACCCTTTTGAAGCAGAAGGATATTTTTCAATGCAATTTGAAAAGATGAGCAGTATTTTGATACTTTTATGGCACACTGGAGCTGATTACAGCAGAAATGGTAGTTTCATGTGAATAAAGCTTGCTTCGTGGCTACATCTAGTAATGCTTGCACTGTTATGCTCACTTTTACCAAACCCTTTTCTTCCAGGATATGATGTGGTAGGCAGAGCTTCTCCTAGAAGAAAAAAACAAAAGTAAAGATTAGGCCACCTAACTCTTATTGTAAAATCTTGCTTTACGCAAATACAGCTAGAATGCAGTTCTCTCAGCAACCGGGAATCATTTGATTAAAAAACTTCCTATGCTTTTAACAGAAATAATTATTTCATTTTACTGATGACATTCTTGGCTTACTACGAGATTTTTAAATGTTCTGGGTTACTCTAGGGCTAACAGCAAACCATCCTATTCTTACAATTTTTTTAAAAACATTTTTACACCATTAAGATTCGCAATTAGTTTTCAGGAACAAATCTGATGGTACATTCATTTAGCATGTAATTCACTGTAAAAACACTGACACCAAGCACTACAGGCAACAGAGAGATATATGACATGTGCCCATTGTGCCTATTGAAGTCAAAGGGAGTTTTGCCATTGAGTTCAATACTCAAGTTTTCACCCTGGAATACACATCTTGAACAGCAGTGATTACAGTCAACAGACTGAAACGTGAACAACATTTTACATTTAATGGAATGATTTTCTGAATGATTCCAAAGTTCTTTACAAATTTACATTGATATACAAAGGGACCACTTGCTCCATCAATGAATGCAGCAATCACTGGAAGAGGTGAGGCCTACCAGCTGTTTCCTAGGAACCGCTACATCAGAACAAACTGCTAATCTACTACCCTGACTCTAGCAGTAGATAATACCATATCTTTCAGACGGAGGTGCAGGAAACCCCAGAGCGGACCATTATGGAATAGCCTGCCAAATGGGATGTTTTATTCCTAATCTCCCATCTGTTAGTGGCTATTTTATGTCTTCTAAAATAATGTTTTCCTTAATACAATTGTGGATATTCCCATTCATAGAAATATCTAATCCTCATTATATAATTGAGGTCCTGACTTCTTGTGTTCATTAACAATCTGGCGGCAGTTTCTGTAAGAATATAGGCCAAATCGCACACATGAGGTTATTAAGGAAAGTAGGTCTTAGAGTGAGCGTATGTGCTATGATGGATTAGAAGCAGGCTATGACAAAAACAAAGAGTAGGACTAGGATAGCCATACTAGGACATGTGTTGCTTAATATATTTATCAAGTATCTGGGAATGAACAATGAGGTGGCAAAATTTGTAGATGATTTAGGCTAGTCAGGGCTAGAGAAGTCTGTGAAGAACTTCTAGGGGACCAAGCTAGGTAAAGTCTAGGTTCAATACTGTCTTAAGGGGAAAAAACCCACCAGGTACTGAATCACAAATAAAACTCCATGTAACACAGAGGTTTTTCCTTTGAGGCCTTCTATCCAAATTGTGTCTCAATCAGACTACACTTAGCTAGAGGTTGATTAATCATGGCACAATGCTGTACATTTACAGGTCATAAATAACCCCAATATAAATACATATAGTAGCCTAGTTTAAAATGAGATAAAAATGAATTGCAGATTTTGTGTGTAAAATATGGAGAATTAAAAAGGGAGAGCCACAAATTTGTACAAATTATTGCAACTGCCACTACCCCTATAATGTATCCTTAAATGTAGAAGTGCAAGTATTTTTGACTTATCTGACTTGCAATTTTCTTTTATTTATGCTTATATCTCAGAACAAATTCAATTCAATTCAAATTCAATATCAAATTCATTCATAAAATTATTTGAGAAATGTAAGCTTCAAGATTTGAAGTTGAGTACCATCTATGATACAGAGATACTACCCAATGTCCTACAGTGAAGATGCTGCAAGGTTCTGGGAGTCTGCTCAAGCTGGTTTACATTGTTATTTGGAATCTGGCTTTCCACTACTTTAGCTATGGTCTTCTCTTTAGCGTGTTAGCTTTTGACACTATAATTCATCACTGAATTCACTACTGTAATGAAGCACAGTATAGCTAACAAGCTAGCCCTAATGCTTATTAATGTTGTGAGCATCTTTGACTAGCATGAAAAAGACTTAATCTAATCAAAATTATACAAACAATAATCGCATTGGGACCAATCTTGTGTGACTGTGAGATACTGCAGACAAGACTGTCATTACCTTCTGCTCACTCATTAAGGGACATTTCTTTCTGGAGAGATTTACAGAGTAGTTGTAAGGCTTAAAGTTCTTCTTTTAGATGCAAACTGTCATGTAACTCGATGTATGATTGGTAGTGGAGAACGAGAAGATATGTTTTCAGTTTCAAATACAAGACAAAAATGAAGGTTTTCTTCACTTCTGGTAATATAAGGTTTATTCAAACATGTCAAGTAGTTAAGGAATTGTGGTCAAACTAATGTCTAGAGATACACCTGCTCATAATGTCCTCAGTTTTAGAATCTTTAGGAATCAACTATTCTGATCTGTTATTTTCAGATAAAGAAACAGTTACATTCTATACAAAGCATGTTTTAAAGGCAGAAGTAATTTTTAAAAAAAAATTTCTACTCTCACCAGATAGGGGTTGCGCTAAGAAAACCCAAGGCAAAGGTAATATGTATGAGGTTCCTGTCTGAATGTTGATCATTTCATTAGCCTTACATTTTCAGATATGGAACTACTGTATATTAAATTATTGGACAGTTAATATTTGAAAACCAAAGGAAAATTGTGACAAACCTTTGATAAGAGACTAAGGGACATGACTAACAAAAAAACAAACAAACAAAAAACACTGCTAAGTATTTGTAAGTTTGAATATATTCTTAAAATGAAATGTTTATCCCAAATCACTTCTATTGAAGCCAGATCTGTATCAAAACATAGTTCAAAGAGATTTATACCTCACACTTAAAAGAATTTTATTGCAAAACTATATCAGATTTTGTTTTACCTACTGATTTTTCATAGCTATAGAATGTTTATTGTCTTATAGTTAAACACAAGAAGTAATTACAAAGAGTAAATGAGTTCAGACATCTACTTTAAACCATAAAAAACCACGCCAGTAACACTTTCCTTCTCTAAAGAAAATGCATTAACCAGTCCAAAATCTAATGCAATATTCCAATGTCTAAATATAAAAGCAACACCTAGGAGTTCTATTCTCAAATAAAGGAAGCTTTTTAAGGACCCATATAAAAGCAGACTCTAGATTTTATGTCTAGTTTTTAAAGCATAAATAGGACATACAAAGCAAGACAATATTTTGTAACCAGCACATTCATTTTCTACATTGTACATCTGCACATTCCCTAAGTTCCCTTAGCTCTTTCACATGCTCAAAGGCTTTTACATTGCCAACAAGAAAAAGCTGGACATTGCAAAGTTATAAAGAATAAACCAATGAACAAACACCAAGATTACGTGTTTTGACAAATATTCCAGAACTGTTATCGCATCCTGTACCATCCTATAAAAAGAACACACTTCTTTCACCATCATTTGCATACCTAACTCAAGTCTCTTTTTCACCACAATAAAAAGAGTCAAAGTGCTGAGCTCTAAATACCAGGTTTTTATAATGCCCCCACTATCTAGCACAATCTTCCTATCTCTACATATCCAAGTCCTTTTCTGAATTCCTATTTTTTTCAAATCACAGCTCAAGAACATTCTAGTATGCTCTGTTTTTGAATAAAAATCAAATCTTACTAACGGCATTATCCAAACTCCAGTGAAGTCAGTAGGAGCCTTTCCAAAGACTCCAGTGCGTTTTAGATCTGACTCCAACCCTCCCAATTACCCACATTCATTCTCCTTGAAACTTGGCCAATTCCCTCTCCTTCTCTTCTGCCCCACCACACCCACAAGTGCTACTTCTAATACACAAGGAACACAACTTACTTTACAGTTGTCAAACAATGAGATGAAATAAACTCACTATATGACAATATTGTGAAATGTTTATAGAAATCCAGCATTTCTAGGTACTAGACCTCAGCTATAGAAGAACCTGTCCATGACCACAGAAAGATGCCCAAACGTATTTCCTCCTTTTGGAAGTGATCTCACTCCATCATACACTGGCATAACACCAGTGTAACTCCACTACCGTCAACACACGGTATGATTCACCTCTCAGTAGTATCTCCATTGAAATCAGTGAAGTTATGTCACCACAAAAACAGTGTGAGAGAGATGAGAATTGGGCATTACATTTCCAACACCAGTGAGTCTCTGTAGAATCTGTCAATCAGCACAGAGGAAGGTCCACCTAAAGACTTCTGCTTTGGTCATGGATGGATCATCCCACAACAGCGCACATACCCTGATAAATTACCCAGGATCTAAGGCCTGATTCTGCTTCTAATGAACTCAGTGGAAGGAGGGAGACAGCTAATCATTGCAACCAGGCTAACCAAATTCTAAATTTAAATTAATCTCAATTTAAAGAGCTCTGGGCCCAGATATAATTTTGAATGGGTAAAGAGTGTTATTTTCAAACTTATGCCAATGCAAGGAGCAAAGGTCTTTCAATCAAAATATGAGTCAACATTGAATTGCAGAGAGAGAAGTGAATAAGCTGCACAACACAGCTATCAGCAGCAAAGTAAGAAGAGAAGACAAAGATGTAGGTGTACCACAGATGCAAATGCTATCCTCAGAGCAATCTTCTAGCCAAGGAGCAAGATGGTTGACTTAGCTGAGGTAAAGAAAAAATAGGATACAGTATGAACATGGCACTTAAACATGTCTCTATTTTCTTTGACATTAGTTATCTTAAAATCAAGGCTACTGTGTGAATTGAACTAATGTAGGCTAATCAACAAGGCAATTAAAATACAAGTATTTGTTACTAAGACAGTGACTGTGGCCACTGAATCAAAGAGATACATAATAAAGCAATTTGATTTGATTTGCAGATGTTAACGTTCAGGACCCAGCTATATTTGCCAGCAAAAAATGAAGAATGAATGAAATTTTGCAATGTGACAAATTCTATTCTCTGCCCCTTCTGTTTCTTCCACACATTTGTAGACATAAGATTCTGGAACCACAGAAAAACTGAAATATTCTGAAAATGTTAAAATACCGAAATGTGTAGCTTCTTAGAGTCCAAATAAGAAAATGAATCTCAGGCTTTCCACGTAAATATCTGGAGTCAAGTATTTTGAAATTTAAGTCATCATTACAACAAAGAGGACTAAAATGGTTTTAAACAAAAACCTCTCAAATACTTTTTACAGTTTTATATATTATAGATATTACTTTGCATTTTTTATGCCTTTCCTTGTTCATATCTCAGCATCACTGACGATGTCTGTACATCTTTGGGAATACTGTTTGTGTTGCAACAGATAAAGCACAGTAATTAAAATAATTGGTTTTGGTTTGTGTGTAAGTGGCTTTTAAAAACTTCACAGTGACAGATTAGTGTTCTTTCACATAAACCGGGCCTGATTTTAAGAAGCAGACTTCAAATATGCACGTCCACAATTAATAGCATTAGCAGATGCTGTCAATAAGAAATCTCAATGTTATGAATGGTACCTGTTAATTAAATGCAGGCACAAATATTTTCAGAAACAAAAATTACATCTGTAACTCAGGCTGGGGACCTTTTGCCAATCAGGACCTTCAAATTCCAGGGACATTCCTTGCCATATATTTTTAAAATAGATCAAATATTTTGCCTAAATACTTGACAATTTCACTTTAATATTCTAAGAACACAACAGCCTTAAACTAAAAGAAGAGTTAATTCCAAAAGCCTAATAATGACAGATAAGTATATTAAACAGTGACAGAAAATGTATGCCAATAGCAAAAGAAATCCAAATACACCAGAATCTGACATATAAGTATTCAGATTTGAGAGACAACAGAGCTAGTGAATAGGGATTGCATTTTGTAGTGTAAATAAAGCGGAATGGATTAAAAAAATCCCTATTGTGCAACTCTTCTTTCTACCTAACACTCAGATCATGTATTATATTGCTAAGAGTCTACTATAAAATTATGCTTTACTCCAGATACCTTAATTTCTATACATGCATACATGGAAGTGGTTCTAGTTCTTATGAGAATGTGAGTAAAATGCCAAGGACATTTCCTTTTCAGGCAACATTTCAAAGATGATGTCATTATAGCTTTTGGAACAGAAAATAGGATATCACCTTTATTCACTCAGGGCCTGATCCACCTGCCATTAAGTCAATGGCAGTCTTACCAATGACCTCAATAGGAGTAGGATCATGTCCAAAAAGGGTCTTCAACTAGTAAATCTTTGAGAATATATCTATGAAATGAAGAGGTAGGTGGGAGGGTATTGCACTGCATCCTACCCAAATAGATATCTTTTAAGAACTTTCAATGCCAGGACAATGTCACATGTTCTATCTACAGATTTTTGGCTTGCCAGAAAAAACAAAATATTTATGCACTGGGTTGAAACTGTATGTTAAACTAAGAATTACTATTTATTATCATCATTGTTATTTGGACGGAAATACAGACCAGAGGAACTAATCTGAATCAAATCCCAATAATGCTGGACACTGTACAAACATACAGTAAATCTGAGTAGCTGCAATCTGTGAACAGATTAGAGTTTTTTAGTTTCCTGCTGAGCATGCTGTCATTGCAATGGGAAAACCATTTGTGTGAATGGGGAAAACATGTAGAAGGAGTAGGTACAAAATCACATGATTTGTAAGTGGGATATGTGGACATACCACACAGTACACACTACTTTTAACATAAGAGGCATACATTCAGCGATGGGAGTGGCAGTGAGCAAACAAATATAGTGCTATCTGCTGAAACACAGAGTGCATCGAGTCTACGTAGATGAATTCCCTGTTAAAAAGAATAGTCCCTGAGGTGGAGAAGCACTACAATTTCCAACATGTGGAGCTGTGAGTATTCTGAGAACCAGTACCATGAGGAAAAGCATAGGGATAGACTTCTGAATTTATCAGAGAGCACTATGAAGCAGATGCCTCAGATATGTATTGTATCTTTAAGTCAGCTTTTACCCTCTATTTCTCAATTCAGGGTGACGATACCTGGCTTTTAGGAGAAGGGCAGGCAGTTCTGTTTCAGTTTTTGCATTATGTTGAGATTTGTAGTCTACAGACACATTACAGTCTTTATTATGCAAAAGTTGGAGGTGTATTTTACTCAACCCTGATGTATAGGGATCAAATGTATATAGCAATGTAATATATTACCATCATTAAAAATGTATATAGCATGTAATATATTACCATCATTAATAACTGTGGAAGAGGAGTCCAGTACTGTAGGAATAACAAATGAATATTTGGAAAATCACAGCGTAGGCTTTGTCTTCATTAGAAATGCTGCAGCTGCAGCATTGTAGTGCTTCAGTGTAGAAGACAGTCACTACAGTGATAGGGGGGTTCTCCCATCACTCTAGCTAATCCAGTTCCCAAGAGGCAATAGCTAAATTAAGGGAGGAATTCTTCTGTCAACCTCATGCAGTCTACACCAGGGTTTAGGTAGGCTTAATCATTTCACTTGGGGGGTAAGTTTTTCACACCCCTGAGCTACGTCACTGGTTTGACCTACTTTTCTAGTGTAGACCTGGCCTTAGCTACAGTTACAAAGACTATGCCGTTCCTTCACGGTATGTTCTGGGTTAACTTCAAGTCCATAGCTATAGGGAAACGCTTGTAATGTTCCTCTTTGAATCTTGTGTTATAACTTTCCCACTGTTTATGGGAATACTGAGAATTTACTTTTATTCTCAGATGAATATGTTTATTTAATATGGTAAGTTTTGGGACAAAAAGTTAATGCAGTATCAGACAGGAATATTGGCAATAATTAGTTATGATCATTCCGTTCTAAAGCTGAAAGACACTGAACACTCACTTTCTATAAATCAAGTGAAGAAGCAAATCTGGGAATCACAAAGACAAATTCAGAAGGAGCCTGACATGTTTGCATGTGTGAATTAGAATTTATGGGTAAAACTTGTAGGCAGTTTAAGGATTAAATAACATTCAATTCATAATTTATATTTTTGGGTTATGCTAAAACCAGTTTAGCTATTTATAACAGTTTTGTATCTATAATGTATTAGATGTAGTATGGGCTTGTTCCTGGTATATGTGAAATCAGCTTTTTTGAACAAGTTTGGGGTTTGCTTATCATTATGGGATTTGGAAAAAAATTTGAAGTTGTGCAACAGGTTTAGTCCGACACACTTCTTGAACAGCACTTCAGTTCTCATATCCGGCGGTTAGACTGAGAAATCATTCAAAATGTGAGAGACATAAGCCTCTGTTTCTTTGTACATCAACTGTGAAATAACCGCTCCATTACCTTTCCAATGGATGGGAGATTTTAGATACTCTGGGTAATTAAACCAGCAAAAACATGTCACTAAAAATATCTGGCATAGGCAGAGATGTATGCCATTAGGATTAATATCATGGGCTGGTAGCAACGAGTTTTTCCATCTGATTTTCTAATACTCTAAATACATACAAAAATATTCATGTAAGTAACATGGGGATAGGGATTGTGTAACAACATAGTAATACAGAAAGCACTGGCAATAGATTAATTTAATAGAATCCTAGATTCCTAGGGTAATATATATATATAAGAAATTAGTATATTTATGTATTCAGGGTATTGCTATTCTTGGGAGAGCTAATCTGATATTTTAGTGACAATGTATGTTTCCATTTCCAATAATTAGCATTTAATATAAAGCTTTGAATCTGTAGACCTCAAAGTGAAGGGAAAACGACTACATAAAAATCTCTTTATATAGTTAAGAAATTCTTCTCGGATGTGTTACAGTAGTATTATCATCCCTGTTTTTACAAATGAGGAAACAGACAAGAAGATTATGTAACTTGCCCAATGTTACAGAAAGAATCAATGGCAGAGACGGTAACAACACCTAGGTCTGTCAGCACCCACACTGATGCCCTATTCCCTGCACCATGTTGCTTCCATTACCTTTATCCTGAAAGACCCTAAATTCCCTTACAAATTATGAGTTCTTTGTAATTTGGCATGGAACGTGGCATGTATTTAAAAACGCATAGCAACAATACAGAGTTTGACAGAGAAAGAGAAGATTATTATATCCAACAGAAACGAGACAAAATTTAGGGAGGGAAATTGTAATTACCACAAACTGGAATTTAACCAGAACACCAGAGTAAACACACACTCTTGCAACAAGTGCTATGGGATCTTTACTGATCTTAAGGACCTTGGTTTTTATTCTTCATTTTAAAGATGGCCCCTCCAACAAACAGCATACTTAACACAAAGCATGCTAGAAAACTGACTCAAAGAGAATACTGCCATCTTCTGAACTGCCAACATCACTTCCTTCAACACCTGGGTTTTCCTTGGGTTCTCACCTCCAAATACTGACCAGGCTTAATGCTGCTTAGTTTGTAAGATCTCATGAGACCACAGCCAAAAATGGAATAGATGCAGTTTACTACATCTACACAATCTGGGAGCAACCCAGGCAGTGTGGAAGGAAACAAGCTGAAAATCACAATACATATAGGCATTTAAGCCAGAGTTGGGGGAAGTGAAGGGAGGGTTCCCCTCTGCAATCAATTCAAGATTCTACAACCTCTAGTCAAGAGATTAATAAAGAGGTTACAGGGGGTGGAAGTTTGTGAGGCAAAGGAAGGAAATTAAAGTACCTGTAATGTGTCAGAGATAAAGCAGAAAGTTTGTGTGCACGTGCAAATAGGTTATGCTGTTAGTGCATTCCAGTGATAAGTTATGTACATCAAGACTATAAAAAGTATGTGGAAAAGACAAAAGCCTATTAGATCCCAGGAACGAAAGGTAGAAGTTGATTGTGGGGTTTTCTCCCCGAGGGCCAGCAGAGTGTCAACAGTCTTTCGAATGTGACGAATATCCGACTGCAGGATGTCATACGGAGAGCAGAGGTCAGCCTATCCCGAAGGGCAGCCATTAGAACAGAAAAAAACAGTGCATAAAATTAAAAATACAAAAAGATAAAAAGTTTGATAAAGTAACACAGTATTCTATTACTAGTATAAATATGTAGGAATATATTGTTTCTTTCAAGCATTCCCTTAATTTAATAGATGCACCATCTTTCTTTTGTTTCCTCTAAATAATTAATCTATCAAACAATATCAAAACAATAGCACAAATATAAGATGCAAGTTAAGAGCTCAGTTCCTGGAAACCTTTACACACACAGTGACATTCAATCACTTAAATGGGACTAATTGCATGATTCAGATTTTGCAAGAGCAGGTCCCTATAAAAGCAAGAAAGTTGTCTTAGCAGCTGAGACAAACCATGATAGTGAAATCTCAGGAAAACGTACTAAAAAAAGAAATTGTTATGAATATACATACAATTGTTCACTTAACATCACATGCACTCTAAAATCTGGTGATTAAATAATTTACTTTAACTGGTACTCTGGGATGAAAATTGAAAGCGACAGTGGTAAAAGGATGATGACTAGTTTAAGAAAATTTCCAAGCTGCGGAGTTTAAGGCCCAAACTTCTTATTTAAAATTAAAAATGTGAACCTAGGCTATTCATACATTTCTTTTTGGAAGATATAGATGCCCGTATGTAGCAATTTAAATTGGAATACAAACATCTAAGCAACCTGTTGCATTAAGAATATTGTACTCAGTAATGATATTCATGATAAGCAGACATGATATTTGATTATCATTACACTAAATCAAACCCAAAGTGCACACTGGTAATTCTAAAATTTGGGAGATGAGAACAATATGATGTGTATTTTTATTCCAATCCTCTTTGCACGTGTAACCTCACTATCAATGCCCAACTGAATGCATATATGTAAGTAGGAGTATCTTTAAAAAAAGAATTAAAAGTTATGATAAGATGTAGGAAAGACAGAGCTCCATTTCAGAAGAAAGTCCAACTATTTCTGAGCCAACTATATTCAGTTATTAAAGGAAAATAATTCCTAGTATATAATTAAAAAATAAAAATAAAAATCTGCAGGTTTAGTGGTCTAAGATACTTTAATGCTATCAAGCTTCAAAATGTAGTCTTAATGAATTATCAAATTTTCAGAAACGCTAAAGAACTCTTCTACTCGGAGAAATGACTCTACAGAATCTCTGTAGGGAAACTTGGCTACAGAAGTTGCCCCATGGAATTCCATGTTTATTGTGTGTCAAACGTTTCTACAGCAAATTTGCTAGTAGATTTTTTTTTCTAACCTGCAGGCTTGTACATTCAACTGGGGATCATAAAGTCAAGCAGGGATCTTTCCTCTCTGAAATCATCATCAGTAATAAAAGAGTTACACTCTGCTCAGGCCTTCAGTTACACCTACGCCGTCTCAGTAAATATCAACTGGCTTCCATTGACATGACTGATTGAAACTTAGGCCATGTCTGCATATGAGGACAATACAAGCATAGCTATGGTGCTGTAGCTATGCTTACATAAGCTCATAGTGTAGACACAGCCTACACTGATGGAAAGCTTTTTTTTTTTTTTTTTTAAATAGTGCAGAAACACCATCTCCCTGCGCAATGGGTAGCTAGGTTGACAGAATTCTTCCATTGATCTAGCTGCATCTACACTGGGGGTTAGGTTCACAAAGCTATGTTGCTCAGGGAGGTGAATTTTTCATATCCCTTCAGAAATGTAGCTATGTCAACCTAAATTTTAAGTGTAGGCCTCAGTAAGCAATTGTGGTGATGATATACAAGAAAGAAGAGAATTCACCTCATTCTCTCTTACCATCGTTGGCTCTGGCTTTAACAGGAGTAGAAAGCTGTAAAAATGTAATTTTGTTACTCAAGCGATCAATGCAACATTGAATATACACAGAAAAAAGACCTGTTTCGTGATGGTGGTGCCTTTTTTACACAGTCATTTTCCAGAGTAGAAGCTTGCTACTAAATTTTGTCTGTAAATCTGAATTAAAACATAAGATTAAATAAAACGATAAAATCCACAGACATGTGAGCCTGCCTGAAATGCTCATTTCTTGAGCACAGAACATGTTAAAAACAAAATTTAATTGACGCAGATATGAAATATTATGTTTTACTGACAACACTAATAAAAATTGCATTAGATTTCTAATGGAGTACAACAGACTAATTTCATACTTGCCAAAAGCATACCCAATAAAAATAACCCTGAAATAATTTGAAGCTAAATTAATGTGTTTTCATATAATTTTAAACAGGATGTTGCTTTTTTTTATACGGAGATAGACACCTTTGGAGCAGACTGAAGAGAAGTAATTTCAAAGTTACTGAAGAATGAAAGCAGCTGGTAATAGGTCTAATTTTACACACCATGAGGAATTTCCTGACCAGAGACTTGCCAATGGAGGAGCATTCAAGAAAAGAAACCAGGCAGGAGTAGCCAAAGCATGCAAAGGGAATTTCTTACAGGAACAGCTGTTTGGTGTTTAAATTGGTGAAATCAGACCAAGCTTTAGAAAAGTCTGACTGGCCTGCAAATTTTTTTACTCTATAATTGTTTGAATATGCAAAGTAAATATTTCTCAAATTAGTAAATATTTCAAAACATGATAGACCATTTTCCACTGCTGATACTAGGTAAAATCTTTTATATTGTACATGCCATCTAGTGCTTTTGTAAGGGAACTCGTGATACAATATTCTTTAGCTTTTCAATAACTAAATATAGTATTTCCACCTAAATTACCAGTATTTTAGTAACCCCAATGTGAATTTGATGTGAAGCTAAAATACTAAAATGTATAGTTAAAAGAGTACAACATTAGAAAACAACAATTATGCTCAGATAATCAACAATTTCCAACATTCTGCTCTCTCCTCATTAAAAGCACATTTATTATTAGTCACAATTAAAAATCTAAGCAAAGGTAATGTCCCAGTTACTGTGATTTTTTAAAAGTATTTGCAGCTGCATGCCTTAATGGATCATGCAGCTACCAAAATAGTGCATAGAGAATAAATATTTCGATGCAGTAGATAGATATGGAGGGTTAATCACATAACTGGCACCAACTCCTCTTATGCTTCATGCATCTGCAGTAAATTACAGAAACAAATCAGGTGTGCAGTTTTGAAAACCAAGCCCATAATATTTTAATTCCTAAAAATAAAATCTCAATGTTAAGTACTCAGTATTGTATAAAAGAATACATATTTATGTGTATGTACTATATGATAAATACCTACCTAGGAAATTCAGAGTTAAGATTTTAACAGCATACTGTACCACTTGCAACCATACTGTGGTCCAAATAGTATATATTGCCTACTACAGTGGGAAAAATCCATACCTGATATAATTGTATTTCAACTCCATGAAAGTCTCTGGAACAAACTCTGGTGAGGCAACTGGTCAGAATACAAGTGTAAGTGGAAAACTGGGCGGTGCAAATACAGCTGTAGCAGTGAAAACAACTAACAGATTGGTTATAAGATAAAGCAGGCCCGCCTCACCTTACATCTTCTCATTGGTTGCTTTTCCTGATATGTCCCTACTAGTTACATCAACACAAAACCAGAACCCATTTGTAATAATATAATGAAAGACCATATTATAATGCATATTTGCAAGGAGGAAGATGAGGCTGCTATTGGCTATGTTTTTAGTTTTGTGTGGTGATTTACATATTTTATTTCCTTTGGCTTAACTAATTTTCTCCTTTGAAAAATAGTTTAGAAAAAATATAAAAAACAGGTAAATAAGAAAGAACTGCACTTGGAAGAGATTACATATGTAATAACAGAAGTGTTTGATACAGCTCTTACTTTACTGGAGAGATCCCATGCTAGCACTACACATGCTTAGCTTATGAATAGTTTTTGCATAAGACTGTCAGAAAAAAAAGTAGTTACAGTAGCCACTATTTTCAGTGGATATGGAGCCCTGTGGTGTAACAGCTTTTGCAATCCAAATCTGCAGCAAGTAACTGGGGGCCAAAAAATGAAGGAGTGATCTCTTAGCAGCACTCCTGTGTGTCACATCTTTATTAAATAGGTGACTTTATATTTTGAGGGATGGTGACTGAATTCCTCATTCCCCACCTGACCTAAGCTTTAAGAGCAACTAACTGCCACAACACCTGTTCCATTTTCTAAATCCATCAATGATGGCAAAGTACGACTTGATTGTGCTAAAATGATCAGCTGTAAAACGGCAATCAATTTATCTCAGGTGTCAGAGTCCATCCCATTGAGACTAATGGGGACAGTTTATCCTTGTCTTAAAGCAACTGTTTCAAAGACTGACAGCCATTACTGCCTGAATTTACATTCACTTAATATTTTGAAGATTATTTTGCAGTCAAATCCTCTAGACTTAACGTTGTTCTGTTTGTATTAAAGACATTTTACATTCTGGGACCTATTTATGCAACCAGTTCCAAAAGAACAACAATTAATTATGTAGCTGTTTATACAGCTGCCCCACAGAATCATAGAAATGTAGGACTGGAGAGGACCTTGACAGGTCATACAGTTGCCATCCCTGACAGGTGTTTGTCTAACCTTTTTTAAAAACCTCCAATGATGTAGATTCTACAACCTCCCTATGTAATTTGTTCCAGGGCCTTGTTACCCTTATAGTTAGGAAGCTATTCCTAATGTCTAACTTAAATCTTCCTTGCTGCAATTTAAGCCCATCACTTTCTGTCCTACTCTCAGTAGTTAAGGAGAACAATTTATCATCCTCTTTATAACAATCTTTTATATATTTGAAGACTTATGTTTCCCCTCGGTCTACTCTTTTCCAGAGTAAACAAACATTTTTTTCAATCTTTCCTCATAGGTCATGTTTTCTAGACTTTTCATCGTTTTGGTTGCACTCCTCTGGACTTTCTCCAGTTTGCCCACATCTTTCCCAAATTGTGGTGCCCAGAACTGGACACAATACTCCAGTGGAGGCCTCGTCAGTGCAGGGTACAGTGGAAGAATTATTTCTTGTGTCTTGTTGACAACACTTCTGATAACACATCCCAGAATGATGTTCGCTTCCCCCCCTCTCCCCCCAACAGTGTTACTGTTTTCCCCCAACAGTTTAGTTGTGATCCCCTAGAACTCCAGATCCTTTTCTGCAGTGCTCCTTCTTAGGCAGTCATTTTGTATTTGTGCAAATGATTATTCCTTCCTAAGTGTAGAACTTTGCACTTATCCTTATTGAATTTCGTCCTATTTATTTCAGATCATTTCTCCAGTTTGTCAAGATCATTTTGAATTCTAATACTGTCCTCAAAAGCACTTGCAACCCCTCCCAGTTTGGTATCTTTCACAAACCTTATATGTACCCTCTACGCCATTATCCATAACATTTTTGAAGATATTGAATAGAATTGGATGCAGGACAGATCCCTGCAGTATCCTACTCAATATGCCTTTCCAGCTTGACTGTGAGCTATTGATAGGGGTCTACCAAATTTGTGGCCATGAAAATTGCATCACGGACCACAAAATCTGGTCTTCCCCATGAAATCTGGTCTTTTGTGTACTTTTACCTTATACTGTAGGGCATGTATGGTATTGGTACCCTTACATCTGGGATGCTGCTGGCAGCTGTGCTGCCTTCAGAGCTAGGCGTCCAGCCAGCAGCTGCCACTCTCTGCTCTGCCTTCAGAGCTGGGTGGCTGGAGAGCAGTGGCTGCTGTCAGGCACCCAGCTCTGAAGGCAATGCAGAAATAAGGGTGGCAATACTGGGACCCCCCCTACAACAGGCTTACAACCCCCTTTTGGGTCGGAACCTCCAGTTTGAGAAATGCTGCGGAAAAATCACACATTTTTGCTATTTATGCCGTGAGCAACCCATGAAAAATGTGTGATTTCGCCAAGATTTAAGTAGCCTCTAACCACTGATAACTACTCCTAGTACAGTTTCCAACCAATTGTGCACCCACCTTATAAAAGGCTCATATAGGTTATATTTCACAAGTTTATTTATGAGACGGTCATGTGAGACTGTATCAAAAGTCTTACTAAAGTTTGTAGGAGAGTAAAGAGTTAAAAGCTGGACAAATGGTCAAGTTATAGAGAATGGCCTAAGTTATAGACAATGGGGTCAAGGCATGGGCAAACCTTGTTTCTGTTAATTGGTGTGAGTTCTAGTTAGAGTCTGTTATCTCTCTTCTTTTCCTCCCTTCCTGGCCATCTGCGCAGGGGATGAGACTGACATAATAACTATCGCTACTCCTGCACAAGGCCTTTGGTGGGAAGAAAGCATTATCTTCCTTCCCCACCTGGTATGTCTTTTCTTCAAAGAATGTTAGTGTAAAATTAATAGGTTTTAAGGTGATGTGCCTGTCCTCTGCATGGTAATCCTGTAAACAACAAACAGGGGCGGGTATAATTGTATTCATCATGTAGTTGTTAATATTCATTTTATAGGTGTCAATGTAACCAAATAAGGGTCTATGGAGAGTTGCTGAAAATATATACATTTACATACTGTTATGGAGAAAATAATTGTAAAGTAACCCCCTTGTTGCTCATTCGCGGCATCAAGGTGGCACGAGCAGGCAATAAAGGGTTCCGTCTCCCCAATCTGCCCCAGGGACAACCTGTTTGGTTATTTCTAACAAAGTTGAGATATATCACATCTACTGCTCAATGCTTGTTACCCTGTCAAAGAAGGATATTAGGTTGGTTTGATATGACTTGTTCATGACTGTGACACTAGGCCCGAAAAAGCCAAGCAACTTTACAAATTGCATGGCCCAAATCTGACCTTTAAAGATATATTATCGGAAAATATAATGGTAGTGAGGGTCATTCCTCAGAAGTAGACTAGTGCTTTGATATGCAAGTGTACTGTTGGTAGTTATTTGATGTTGTTTAATATCTCGTTAGAGGTTAGTAGTGTTGATAAACTGCTTTCCTATCTATTGTTATACTATTGCTAGATAAACTGCTATACCTAATCTATTGATTAAGAGTTCAAAAGGAACATATGAATACTTAGATGGAACTTTGAATGTAACAATACTATTGTTTGTATTTCTCTTTGAAGTTTAAGTAGTAAATACCTGTAAATGGTTTTAAATGGCTAATTACCTCGTGCTAATGTAACTAGTATCCCGTGTGCACAGGACTTAGGAGATGATACTTCAGAGTTCCAATTAATCACCGATTAATAGTTTAAGGAGGCACCTGCTGTCAAGACGATATTGGTCAGCCTGCATGGATCTATAAAAGACTCTAGTGGACTGATCCTTTTTATCTCAACTCTGTCCAAGCTTGTCAGGGAAAGCTTGGATCACAAGATTGGGATCCCAGTGACCAGCCTGGAATCACCCTGCTAATTCTCATGGGAGAATTTGAACAAACTCTGCACATGGACTATTTAGTCTTCATTTCTCTGGACTGGATTTCTAACAAAGAAGCTGTGAAGGACTGATGACCCCTAAGCTATTTGGGTAATTTCAGAGACCTTGCAATTTAAGGAGTTTACAACTCAGTTATCATCTCTACTTTGAAACTGACTTAGAAGCTTTATTTTCATCTGTGTATGTATACTGACCTTTTAACCATTACTCTCCTTTTTTTTAATAAATGTTAGTTTATTTAAGAAGCATTGGCTTTAAGTGTGTATTTGGGTAAGATGTGAACTATTCATTGACCTGTTTGGCAATGTGTCCGGTCCTTTGGGATTGGTAGAACTTTTTTTTACATACGATGGATAAAAATTTTCAGTAATCCCCATCATATTTGACTTGGCTATCTGGGTGCTAGCCAAAGGGCTGGATCGTTTTAAGGGAACTGTATTTTGTCTACTGAATGACCAGTGAGGTCATCAGAACCTGTTTGTTGCTCACTTCGTATATCTTATGGAAGAAAAACCACCAGTATTTTGGGCTTTGCCTGCTCCATTCTTTGCAGTTTGCCCTGTTTAAGCTATCTCAGCATGACTCCCCTGGAGGCCAACATCAGAATGACAAATCCATACTGACTATTACTTATCTTCTTGTTATCTTCCAGGTGTTTACAAACTGACTGCTTGATTATTTGCTCCATTATCTTTCTGAGTAAAAAGTTAAGATGACTGGTCTATAATTCCATGGGATGTCCTTATTTCCCTTTTTATAGAAAGGTAGCATATCTGCCCTTTTCCAGTCTTCTGAGATCTCTCCCATCCTCCACGAGTTCTCAAAGATAATTGCTAATGGCTTAGAGTTTTCTTCAGCAAGCTCTGTAAGTATTCTAGGATGCATTTTGTCAGGCCCTGCCAGCTGGAAGACATCTAACTTGTGTACGTAATTCTTACCTTGTTCTTTCCCTATTTTAACCCCAGATTCTATCCCATTTACACTGATATTCACTATGTTAGTTGTCCAATTACCGCTAACCATTTTGGTGAAACCTGGGAGGGTGCAGGGGGAAGGCATTTAAGACGACAGCCATTGCTGCGTTTTCTGTTATCGTCTTACACTCCACATTGAGTAATGGGTCTACTCTGTTCCTTGGTCTTCCTATTTCTTCTAATGTATTTGTAAAATGTTTTCTTATTACCCTTTATGTCCCGAGCTAATTTAATCTCATTTTGTGCCTTGGTCTTTCTAATTTTGTCTGTATATGCTTATGTTGTGTTTTTATAATCAACCTCATATTTTAACCTAGTTTCCACTTTTTGTATGACTCTCTTTTTGAGTTTCAGGTCATTGAAGATCTCCTGCTTATGCCAGGGTGTATTTTAGCACATTTCCTATCTTTTCTATGATTTGGGATAGTTTGCTCTTGTGCCCTTAATCATTTCTCTTTAAAAAATTGCCAACTTTCCTGAACTATTTTTTCCCTTAGACTGGCTTCTTATAGGATCTTAGCTACCTTCTTAGATCTCGGTTTGCTAAAGTCTGCCTTCTTGAATTCCACTGTCTTTGTTCTGCTGTTTTCCCTCCAACCATTCCTTAGAATCATGAATTCTATCATTTCATGATCACTTTAACACAAGATGCCTTCAAATTCTCAACAAGTTCCTCCTTATTTGTCAGAATCAAATCTGGAACAGCCTCTTCCCTAGTCGCTTTCTTAACCTCCTGCCATAAAAAGTTGTCTTCAATGCATTCCAGGAACTTGTTGGATAATCTGTGTCCTGATGTATTTTTCCAACAGATGTCTGAATAGTTGGAATCCCCCATCACCACACAGTCCCGTACTTCGGATGAGTTTGTTAATTGTTCAAAAAAGCCTCATCCACCTGTTCTTCCTGGTTAGGTAGTCTATAATAGACACCTACCATGACATCACCCTTGTTTTTTTTACCTCTTTTATCTGTACCCAAAGACTTTCAACAGATCTGCTTCCCACTTCCTTCTCAACCTCAGTACAAGGCCAGACCTCATCCTTTTTTCCCTTCCTGAGCAAACTGTATCCTTCTATACCAATATTCCAGTCATGTGTATTATCCCATCAAGTCTCTGTGATGACAATTATGTCATAATTGTGATTATTTGCTAGTATTTCTAGTTCTTCCTGTTTATTCCCCATACATCTTGCATAAGTACACAGACATCTAAGACATTCATTAGATTTCCCCTCTATATTCCCTCTTGTCTCTCTTTTGTCCTTGCTATGATTATACAATAATCATATTATTTGTAGAATCCTGGACATATTTTACTTTGTATCAGGACAAAACTTCCAAATTCTCTGACCTGGAAGTGTCCTTATGCCTCTGAGCACTCCTACCAGGCAAATGGGTGACCACCTCAACAGTGTGTTCATACATATTAATATTAAATGTGAATTTCAAAGCAAAAAAGTGAGCTTTTTTGTACAAAGATGGCCTCAGCTTTTTTCTGCCTGTTTGTTCATTCAAAATACTGTATGCCCTAAATTCCTTCGTTTTGCTGGAGGATCTCGGCGAGATTTTTGAAAAATCTTTTTCTGACACTCAACATTCCCCCAACATCAGCTGGAAAAGCAGCAGCCCAGGACTCAACCTCCTGTGAAATCCTCCAAATCACATTGTATGTTTGACCCTTCATGCTACACTTGTCTCAAGGTCAGTCATGATGCTCAGTGAGCACGTGGTCCTGGAGTTCCTTCAGCACTACCACTAAACAGCATGCCACCTTATTCCTCTGAAAGCCCCCTTCTGTTTAAACCACATCTAAAATCCTTCATTTTAATCACCATCTTGTACTGAAACTGCATTCAGCCGACCATGGATCATCAATTTACATCATTTGTTAATGTGATTGGAATAACATGAGAAATGCTACTCTGTGGAGTGGATTAGTAGGCATAGGAACTGCCAAGAAAGCAGCCTATATAACACATCAGCATTAGAATGATGAGTAGTAGGTTTAAATAAGACCATTAGAACAGCCATACTGAGTCAGACCAATGGCCCATCTAGCCCAGTATCCTGTTTTCTGACAGTGGTCAATGCCAAATGCCAAGTGCCAGAGAGAATAAACAGAAGAGGTAATCATCAAGTGATCCATCCCGTCACCCATTCCTAGCTTCCAGCAAACAGAGGCTAGGGACACTTCAGAACATGGTTTTGCATCCCTGCCCATCCTGGCTAATAGCCATTGAGAGACCTATCCTCCATGAACTTATCTAGCTCTTTTTTGAACTCTGTTATAATCTTGGCCTTCACAACATCCTCCGGCAAAGAGTTTGATAGGTTGACTGTGCATTGTGTGAAGAAATACTTCCTTTTGTTTATTTTAAACCTGCTGCCTATTAATTTCATTTGGTGACCCCTAGTTCTTGTGTTATGAGGAGTAAATAACACTTCCTTATTTACTTTCTCCACACCAGTCATGATTTTATAGACCTCTATCATATCACCTGCTTAGTCGTCTCTTTTCAAAGCTGAAAAGCCCCAGTTTTACTAATCTCTCCTCATCAGGAAGCTGTTTCATACCCCTAATCATTTTTGTTGCCCTCCTCTGCACTTTCTCCAATTCCAATATATCTTTTTTTAGATGAGGCGACCAGCTCTGCATGCAGTATTGAAGATGTGGATGTACCATGGATTTATGAGGCGGCAATATGATATTTTCTGTCTTATTATCTATCCCTTTCCTAATGTTTCTTAACATTCTGTTAGCTTTTTTGACTGTCTGCACACTGAGTAGATGTTTTCGGGGATCTAGACACAATGACTCCAAGATCTCTTTCTTGAATGGTAATGGCTAATTTAGACCCCACCATTTTATATGTATAGTTGGGATTATGTTTTCCAATGTGCATTACTTTCCATTTATCAACATTGAATTTCATCTGGCATTTTTTTGCCCAGTCATCCATGTGACTGGGTGAGATGACATTGTTATGCTACTAATATTAATTCCAAGTGCTGTAATATGGCAGCTGACAGTGATAGCACCCCCATTTTGAGGTATAGAATATGAGCAGAGATGCTTCATATTAGCAGAATAATTTAAGATAATTTTGTCGACACAGCCATTATCTCCACATTCTTCTACTTTCTGATCTGCATATAGCTGCACAGGACAGGACAATACCCTAAGCCTGTGGAGTTTTTGTGGAAGAACCTGTGTACTCTCTTTCATCTCTGTTACAGTCATAGCTAACTGAAACCAGAGAAGGGAGAACTATGAAAACTGCCCAACCCTTGTGAGCATGAGAAAGTGTATCGACAAATATTTTTCAGGAATTGGACATGGGGATAAATGTCACTAGAAATAGCTGCAGATAGTAGGATCTAACAATCTGGATCTTGTATCAAAGGGCTGGATCTTAACAGTAATCTGTTCAGAAAAGAAAACAATTCTTGCAAATGTTGTATTCCTATTGCTGGATTCTCCTGAAACAGTTAGGTTAGATAAGAACAATCAATATACCTGCAAATGTTAGAAAGTGGGGAATGTCTTTGTTGGCACTTTTACAGCATACTGTTCCTAGACAGATTCTTGATCTATTTGGGCACTGGTGTCCTGCTAGCTACTCACACAACCATACTGAACTTTGTTTCCAACATATTCTCTCTCTCTCAGTAAAACAGAGCTAAATCCAAACACTTTCTCTCATCTAAGCTTTGAAACACAATGCACTTTCCACAAACTGTATCAATAAATTTGTCAATTTCCATACATGCTTAGTAAATCTGAATTGCCTTTCAGCATTCCACAAGATCTCTTATAAATTAGAAACTGCAAACAAATGTACTTGATATTTAAGTGAATGAAATTTTATATGGGTAGAAACTAATGTTTGTTTATTTAGATTTATAAGATTTGACCCTTTGCTTAAGCCACTATGAAAACTTGCAATATGCAAACAGTTAATCAAATGGTGCCAAAAATCCATAACAAATCTGCAATATTAGCAGAGGAAGTTTATATTTCATTGAAAGCCGCAAAGAGAAAAACAAATATAAACCTTTTTTCACAGAGGCGACGCAAGGGGGTGGAGGTGGGGTCATGTGCCCCAGATTTCTGCCAGGGTTTATATGCCCTGTCCTGAATCCCGCTGCATACCACCAGAATCTTTAAATTGTAACCCCCCACTATCAACAGTTATGTGTCATCTCTGCTTACTCACAAACATTAAAACAACAATAATTGTTGTTACCCAATAAGTTGACTTACAGCAATTCAACAAGGACATTCAGAATGAAGATGATGCATCGCGTCTTTTTAGGTTGTTAGACTGTGCTGCGGCATTCAAGGGATCTCATGTTAAATACCTCTCCTTGGATATTTTTATGGCAATCAATTTTCTTTTTTAAAAGACCCAGTTAAAAACAGCCACCCTCCTCCTCTCCCTTCCCACAAAAGGCCATTTCCAGGCAACTCTGATTTGTATCCTAGGGCATCAAAGGGTATTCTTGTACTTTAAGGTGCATCAAAGGGTCCTTCACATCTCACTAAATCTTCTATACACAGGCTGAATACATTTTCACACAATATTCTCATGACTGGGAAACATGCCTTCTGATCTCTGAAGCTGATCTTTTTAGCCCACAATATGCAACCCTTCTAATATTACCATGAATATTTTACAATACATAACTTTATGAAAGCAGTTGACCAGTAATAGCTGGCCAATATAATCATTATAAAAATAGAGGCCTAGTTCATAACTTTATGGATTATAAAACTTAATTTTAATAGTAATTTATTATAAGAACAATCTTTCCTCCCAATCTCTCTTCAAACTGCAGAAAAGGAAAAAATACCGTTTATTTTGCTTTCCTTCAAATAAAGGTCAGACTAATGGATTTTCTTCACATTCTGAAAAAGGAATCCTTTTACAGTTTAAAAACTTTGTATTCAAGTCTCATCCCAAGTAAAAACAAAACAAAAAACATGTTTTTACACTCCTGAAATTAAAACTTGCAATAAAAGTGCTCTCAGAGCCTGTTATACTGTTATGTTAGCAAAAATACAATGAAAACATTAAGTAATGTATTGTTTCATGTTCATAGTTTTATATTTTACCCCATTAAAAACTAGTTTCTATACAAACTAATTCCTCATACTGAAGGCCAACTGTTTGAAATGAATTTGTCTTTAATTCTTTTCAACATATTCTTAGATACTGGAAGAGATTTTGATCTAAACTGCATCAGTATAAATCCAGAGTATTTAAATTGTATCATAAGGAGTTACTCCAGTGTAATTTTTGGTCAGAATATGGACTATTGGCATTCTTTACAGAAAACTGAAAATGTAAAACCCTACAGTGACACGCTGTGCCCCATGTACACCTTTTTAGTGTGATTTGTGTATCATTCATGTTCACCTTTACAGTGTAACTGTGTATTGTCTAATGCAAAGTATGTCATATAAGGTGTTTTGGAATGCTCATGATATATTGAATATTATCGTCATGGTAGCATGTTTCCTGCAATGTCATACATATGTGCAGATATGAAACTCTGCTCTCTGTCATATCCCCAAACATGTGTCTCACATGGGTTGGACAGATGCAGACAAACACAAAGCTGTGTTTCCACGCTCAACGGAGGCATGCATATAGGAACAATGGACTGGCCTAAGCACCTTTGAACACTTTGGCTCAAGAGGGAAAAATCACGCCCATTGCCGGGCATGGACAATCACCTGACACCGGGGGTGGGAGTCGAGGAAACTTGTTAAAAAGAAAGAGGCATCTTTGTCTCAGGGCTGTCCCCTGAAATCTATCTTCCAAGCAACATCAAAGACTAGCAACTACCCACTGGGGGCATTGCAACCAGCCTGTGGGGTAAGCTAACGTCATAGAAAAGATGAAAGAGACTCAAATATTAATCTTAGTTTAGTTCCAGAGGGGTAGTCGTGTTAGTCTGTATACAGCAAAAACAACCAGAGTTCTGTAGCACTTTAAAGACTAACAAATTTAATTTCTGCAGGCATAAACTTTCGTTCGTCTGACAAACTGGGTTGCAGCCCATGAAAGCTCATACCTGCAGAAATTAAATTTGTTAGTCTTTAAAGTGCTACAGGCTTCTTGTTTTTAATCTTAGTTTAGGATATGAGTTATCTTTTAGTTAATTGTGAACAACTCCTTGACTCATTATTAATCTTTTGATTTACATTAATCTGACTTAGATTCACTTAAAATCTTGCTGTAGTCAATACATTTATTTGTTTGATCTAAAATAGTGCATGTGGATTGAGTGTGTGCAGAGACCTCTTTTAGAGTGACAGAGCTAGTGTATATCAATTTCTTTGATAAGGGTGCAATGTACAGCACCGAACCCTGCAAGATGGCAGTTCCCAGGGTTGCATCTGGGAGTGGCAGTGTTTGCTGGAGTCTATCCCATAAGTGGCTGGGCAGAAGCATTCCTTCACTAGGTCAGGGACTGATTACTCGCAGGAGGCTGGGCATGGGCTGACCCAGGAGCGGGTGGTTCACACAACAAAGGGGGGTAAGTTGGGGCCAAAGAGTGAGGAATTGGGATGACAAAGCTACACACCAGTCTAGATTGCAAGGGGGGAACGTCACACCTACACTTTGAGTTTTTTCCATTTAGTCATTTCACATTTCTATAATGATATTTTAACATGACAGTGGAAACTCACTCATTTGCATTTTGCTAATCTGCACAATCCATAATTTACATTCTCCTCTCTTTACATCTCAGCAAAAATGTAACAGAGTGCTGAGGTGAGATTTCATATTACCAATTACTGTGTAAAATGTATTACAAAATATGTAATATAGTATGAAGTATAAATACTTTAAACTAAGCTTGTCAAATAAAAACTTTGTTTTACTTGGTGCTATCACTTTAAAAACTGGCCAATTTTTCCTTATATAACTAATATGATCTACTTGCTGTATTTCCTAGTTATTCTCCACAGGAAATATAAGCAGGTATTGGGCCTACTGTAAATACTCTTATCTACCTATCTATGGCAAAGCAGGCATGCTTTTGTGATACATGACACTTGTTTTTTTATTGTTGAGTTTGCTCATTCACAAAATTCAGTCATTTGTTATTGGGCCTTCTAGTCATGAGGAGAATTAAACCCCAATCCAGCAATGCCTTTAATCACAATAGTCTCACTAAAGACAAATAAACTTGTGAATATCTCACATGAACACCTCAGTGGGACTATTCATATGCTTAAAGCTAAGAACATACATAAGTGCATTGCTGAATCAGGGTGTAAATGTTTCATAAAATAAGACATGAATAATTTTAGCTTATGTATAAAATAGAGAGCCTTCAACCTAAAAGAACACACAATATATGCTTTTTGGTGTGTTTTAGATCATCTATCACTGCTGGTCATAATTAAAAATTACCTCTTGTATCCCCAGTTTCCGACATGCATCCAAAAAGTTTTCCACATTTCTCCTGCATTTGGCCATGCTAAGTTTAGGCTGCAAAAACAAGAAATTGTAAATTAATGTGACAGAAGCCAATAATGTACAGTAGTCATAAAATTCTGCATATTAAATGATGTTTCTACTGCTGGTGTAATGTTTAGGTGAGGCTGTTCCTGAAGATATAAATTAGGAAATGGTAAATAGCAGATTGACCAACATCTAACATCCTGAACTGCCAGTGTACCACAGTCTCCTAGTGCCACCACCCATCCACGATGGCAGTGACCTCTATGTCACTGGCAAGGGCACAACAACAATGGAGGAAGCCAGTGCACTCTCTAAGCCTCCCAGGGTATCTCTACACTGCATTTAAACACCCACATTTGGCCTGTGTGAACTCCCTTGGGCATGCAAGGCTCTAGCTACAGGGCTGTAAAACTACAGCGTATATGCTTGAGCTGGAGCATGAGCTCTGGGACCCACACCACATGACAGGAGGGTCCAGAGCCTAGGCTCCAGCCTGAGCATCAACACTGTAATTTTACAGCCCCGCAGCCTGAGTCAGCTGCCATGGGCCAGCTGAGGGTGTAGAATTGTAGCATAGACATTCCCCAAGTCTTACTGTGACCTATCTCAGTGGCCAGTCAGAGGCACTCTCACATGGTTTATGAACATCCAAAAAGAGGCTAAGAAATAAGAGCATGTAAGTCTTGGCTTTCCCATTATGTGTTTTTGTAATTGAGGGATTTTTTCCCTGCTTTTTAAAAATTCATAATCATTGGCCTGGTTTTGAGTCATTTCCATTTCTCTGTGTTTTGCAATTCCATTAATAATGTAGTTCTTTAAGTTGGGTATATGTTCTTCTTATTAATGCACGTTAGTAGTAGTAGGAATTTTTAGTAATGATGTTCACATTGCATTACAGACACTGTTGTGGAATTTGCTTCCATGTTATTCTGAAATGTGCTGCATATCACAAGTTCCGTTCTCTGCCCTCTTTGCTTCCTCTCAATATCGACCTGTTTCTCTCTGTGTCACTCTCATCCAGCTTGGCTGCACTGAAAATTGCCTGTTTCAATCGCTGTCTCTTAATTTATGCTGGATGACCATATAGCAACTAAGGGCCTGCTGGTAAACTATCTCCCACTGGCCCACTCGGCCTAGGGCTCATTTATGCAGGGACATTCAGGAAAGTGAAAATAAACTAACTAAAGGGATGAAGTTAATATGCATAAATAAAAACACATTTAAACCTCATGTGGACGCAATCATTCAGAATTCAAGTGGCCTTAGTTCCTTGTAGATTAATTTTTCAAGAGGCCACTTTAAAAACATGCAGCTTTTTGGGTGCATTTGCTTTTGCTCGTGTCCAGGCTCTATTTCTGACGTTTGGAAGTGCGTCCAGTTCGCTGCTGGGCTCAGACTGTGCATGTAAAAGTCTGGCTTGCAAGGTTCTGAAAATCTGTCCCTTCTAAATCATCATTTGTGGTGGAAGACTGGCTTACCTGCAAGAAGTGGTAATACTTCTCTAATGGGCACTTTACAACCCAAACATCTCAGGTTGTTTTAGGATCTGTCCAAAGGGAATCATAGTTCTCTCACATTTAATTTTGGATATTATGACAACTTGATATGGGGTTTCAACATACATTAAGGACAGTTGTATAAACTCTAATGTAGTTTCTATATTTTTATATTGGTTCTTTTGTTATCGATTTTTAATTAAAAACCTTCCATTTCATTTTTACAGTAACTTGCTTAGTAATCTAGAATTTCAAAGATTGCTATTATATGATGCCTTCTTTGTCCCAGTTGTCTGACTCAAGACTATCAAATCTCTCACCAAAGCCAATCCATTATTTACTTTAACAGAAAGAAGTGATAATGATATTTTTGACCTTTAATACCAGCTTAAACTGAAAACTCATCAACACTAAAAGAGACATTACCTGCTTAGTATTCTCCAGTAAAGAACATTTCTTCTTAAGGTTAATAATGTGTCAAGAAGACAGCACCAAAAACATAAAGGTGACATGCAGTAAGAAAAAATGAGCTTGTGCCTCTCTCTCTCTTTTTTTTTTTTTTTTTTTTGCTTCTTTATTATGTATAAAGAAGGCCTGAAAGTTTTTTGTAAAACACAAAGAATAACCTTTCAGCCTTGGAAATTCAGGTCTTGTCTACTCTGCGAGTCTCTGCAGTGAAATGTGACATGACAAGAATCAAGTGGTTTAAACCAACAAGTAAAAGGGCTACGTTTTTTTTAGCCACTATTGAAAACTCCTTATTTTTTGTTAAAACCTATATTCTTAAAAGCCTTAGGAGATCACCTTTATAATCAGCATGCCTTTCTCAGAATTGAAGGTAAGGTTTTATTTAACAAACGTTTAAACGGAGGTACATTCAGAAACAATTACACAACTTTATGCATCATATTTTGAAAATACAGGAAACCTCTTTAGAATCCAAATGACATCAGAAATCTAGCACAGAAATGTCCCTACCAACCGAAACCAAGTCTTCTGTAAATACAGGAAACATTCAGAAGAAACTTGAAAGGAAAAGGAAATTAATTTTGATGAAAGTGTATGCAAGTAGATTTGGTACAAAAAATCCTTGATGGCCCTGGTCCTGCAATCAGATCCACATGCTCTAGTGCCTTTGGGGAGTCAAAGATTGCAGGACTAGGGCATACATTTCTCTTATGTTCTGTCAGTGACAAAAAATTTGTTGTTTCCATATTTAACACAAAAAATATACTGTGCTATGTAAGATTGTTGTTAATTCAATATATTGCTAATCTCATAGTAGTGTAATGTTTCCCACATGCTTATTAGAGTACATTATAAATCATACTGTATGCTATGACAGAACACATTAAAAATGCACCAGGAAGTGGAGGACTGATTTTTAGAAGAGTATCCAATGGAACAAAATTTTGTCAGAGGATAATGATATCCCACTACAACACAAACAGAAAGGCGCAAACAAAAACATGCGTGCATTTTTTTAAACCGCTCCAATACTTCACTTTTATGAAGATTTGAGTTTCTGCCAATCTTAACTGGGGGGAAAAATGTACCCATTTGTAGCAGTAAACACTGCTCACCAACCAATGACCTGTTTTACGGAAGCAGATTTTATTTGATAAAAAAGCTTTAATTAAAAAAAAAAAAAAAAAAAATAGTTGACTTACTACTGCGGGTGAGGGTACATGGATACTTCCCACAGATCGAGGACGAATATGATTGACTAAATGACAGAGAACGACCCCATCCATAAGAGCAGACCCCAAGTCTTCAGCTAAACAAATCTTTAGTCTCATTTCAATGTTCTGTAAAAGGAGAACAAGCACTTTTACACAGAATTAGAAAGAACCACCTCCCCCAAAAACAAATATCCATATTCTATATCAAGTTGCCATGCCTTTTCCCATCCTACCCACTACTGCAGTAAATCTCACCCAATTCCTGTTTGTCAAGCCACCACCACATCCTCATTTTGTCACCCACTGGAAATGAAACGTATGAAAAAAAAATTCATCACTTTAACAATGCCATAAGTGAGTAACCACATCTTAGTATTGTAATGCTTGTCCTTCCTCATTCCATCACCCTGCCAGCACCATATTTTGCTACTCTTGCTTGTTGCCTCATATTTAAAATTATCCTTTTTATTATAATAGCACACAGAATCCCCAGTCAGGATCAGAGTCCCATTGCATTAGGCTCTGAACAAACACAGAAAAGAAACAAATGGGCATAACAACAATTGGAAAGAATGCAGAAAGGAGGACAAGGTTAGATCTGTAATGTGCTCTACTAGGTAAAAATATGAAAATTACCTACTGAGACAAAAAGGGCACCTTAGTGAACTGAACTTCACATTGCAGAACAATCAACAAACTAGGGCACTCTGAGAACGTTTACAAATTTTCTGGCAAAAAAACCCACTGCATTTCGTTACAAATATGTAACTTTTACTGATTTGAGATCCAATCTTGCAAATGCTTTAGCATGTGTGTAACCTTATTTATGTATGTGAGTAATCATATCATCTTAGCCTGCAGTTTTCATACTCCTTCGCAGTAGAGCACATTATTATCATTATTATTTATTTATACAGTAGCCCAAACTATGCTATATTCTTTAGAGAAAAGATAAAAATACATCATCCCTGTCCTTTGTATTCCCTCACCATTTCTGGCTGTTAGCTAAAATTTACTAGTTGCACATTGTCTTATTTAGTCATAAACTGTTCAGATGGGAATGTAGTTTATTTTTATTTTGTATTTTTTGGACAAAAACTGCTGATGCACATAAAATAGCTTTAAAAAATCTACTCTTTATAATATAAAACATTAACTGAAAATTGAGGATTACAATAAGTGTGTTGTTTTCACTTTATTTTGGCATTGCTACCAGATCACTAGCAATTTAATATGTTATTATTCTGTTAGAAGTCAATACACTAAAGGGATGCAGCAAATCTGAAAAATCACATTTCTCTGAAAATTTTGGACCTACCATTCCTACAAGCAACACACAATATTTATATAATTCAAAGAGATTTTGTTTCCTGTTTGTATCCTTGTGTTTGGCTTTATGTTCAGACTTTTCCCATTTTTGTTGGTGGTCAGCTATGCTTCCTGCCCTAGGCATTCATATGGGTCTACTACTTTTATAAACAGTTACTGGGAGGGTTTATGAACTTGATCTTTCTGCAAGAGGTGTTTACCAGTAATCAGTGACAAGCTCTGACTGCTGTTACTGATTGGCTCATTAAAACTACACATTGTGCACACGGCTAGTCTATGCTAAAATAGTCTAGTATTGTTACCCCTGTCCTCCTTCCTGTTTGTCTGTATCATCCAACACTTCTATCTTGTCTTTTAAACTGTACATTCTTTGGGGCAGCAACTGTCATTTACAGTATGCTGTTTTCAGCTTATCACAGGCCTTGGGAAGCCTCTAGGTGCCACTGTAGTATAAGCACACAGCAGTAGTGAAGCTAAAACAAACTATGCAGGCACCAGGTAGGTATGTGTACAAGGTGTAAGGTGGCAGAAGAGGTAGGTACAGCATATTTAGTGGTGGTGTGCTTAACTAAATAACCCTTCTAAACATTAGCTGGGGAGCAGAAAAGTCCTTTCTTTTTTTTAAGAAAAGGGTTTTTTAAAAAAAATTCAGGACATATTTAAAAGTTGCTTTATCAAGGAAATATATATATTAGTCAGTGGACAAAATTCAAGTTGATCATGATGCCAGATGGACAACCAATACTACTATACACTTTTAATGCCAAAAGTAATGTAAAATTGTCTCACACAATTTGAGTAGCAGTACTGCAATTAACGCTATAGACACAAATAAGAACACTTGGTATTTGTGACAGCTTGCAACTGAAGATCTTAACACTTATTGTAATAGTTATGATCTCTATTTTATAGATGGTGAGGCACAGAGAGGTTTCTAGGTTTTAAGGCCACAAGGGACCATCTAAACTGAACTTCAATATACAGACCTTAGAACCTCATCTAGTAATTCTGCATCAAGTCCATAATTTCTGTTTGAGCTATAGTGTATCTTTAAGAAAGATACCCAGCCTTTATTTAAAGACCTCAAGTGATGGAGACTCCATCATATTGCTAGGTAAACTGTTGCAATGCTTACTTATCTGCACTTCAAAATTAGTGCTTTATTCTAGTTTGAATTTGTCTAGCTTCAACTTCCAACCACTGGATCTCATTATGCCTTTATCAGCTAGATTAAAGAACCATCCCCACCATCAGAAACCTCTTCTCCATGTAGGTACTTGTAGACTGTGATTAAGTCATCTCTTAATTTTCTTTTGGATGAAATAAATAGATCGAGTTTCTTAAGTTTCTTAGCATAAGATATCTTGTCCAGACCTCAAATAATTATTGTGGCTCTTTCCTGAATCCTTTCCAAATTTTTCAATGTTCTTTTTGAATTATGGACATCAAAACTGCATACAGTATTCCCATCATAGTCTCACTAATGCTGTATACAGAGGTAATACCACCTCCCTACTCCTTGATACTCCCCTGCTTATACATCCAAGGACTGTTTTTGTCCTAAAATAAGGTGACTTTCCCAAGGGCAAAAAGGAAATACATGTTTTAACCACAAATCCATAGCCTATTGTCTTTCACGTACCTCACGCAGTTGCTCCACAAGCTCTCTCTCTTCTCTCATCTGTTCCATTTTCCTCCGAATTGTAAATTGAGGGTCTATGGATTCCAAATTTCTCTGTGGTCTTAAAAACACTGATTTTAAAGAGAGAGAGAGATGTTTAGTAAAAAAAAAAGCCATAAAAAACTTTTGCTTTATTATTTTCAGATTAAACAAAATCCTTATTCACTGTCCCAATCATGTCTGTTAGATTTCCCTGCAAGTATACAGAAGGAAAATTTGATTTAAAGAACTACAATCATAAAAGTGTATTTGGTTGGAGGTGCTCTTAACAGAATTCATGTATTACTGATGAGAGTTAAATATACAGACTTTTAGGGCCATATCTTCTGATCTTGATTGGAAGTTTTGCCAAATTAGCACAGCATTTGTCCCTTCGAGTTTTTGATTTGTTGTTAGAAGTCCTGCTGCTTCTATCATAGGACTTCTCTCTCACTCTTTTAAGTAAGATCCCAATCCTACAAGGTGCAGGGCTCCAATGGAACTGAGGGTGCTCAGCACCTCGCAGGATCAGGCTCAGAGTGCTCTCCAGTTATTCATGACTCTTTCATCTCACCCATCATTAAACAAAACAATGTGTTTGACTCCTAAAAAACTGAGTGCACTTCTTAAGGCTTGCCTACACTAGAGATTCCCATTTCATGTGCAGCATTGCACTAAGTCCCAAAACAGTTTTCCTATAACCATTCCTGGTGCTACAGATTATTTCACCCATCCCATAACTTCAGGCACAGCTCCTTGGAGCAGGGACGAAGTCTACGATACCTAATGTATATTTGCACTTTTATACATTTTTGTTTTGTTTCAATGTCTGCTTAGAATGGTTCTTTCTTCTACATGTATCATGAGGACTATGCCCACCTCTCCCCCACATTGTGAATAATATGGAGAAGAGTCACCAGCTCCTGTGGCTGGACTTACTCTAAAGCTTGCTCATGTATTATGAAAAATGACACGTGCTCAAGGAGGGAAGTAATTTGCATTTATTACTTTTTTTTTTTATGTAATGTGACATCCTTAGGTGAGCTAAACTCACACAAGGAAAGTTAAATCCACGTCCTCTGGTTTTAAAAGCATGAAACTCAACCACCTGTGCTAAAAGATGCAACTTTGTTAGCTCAAGTTTGTAGCAGACTCAAACCTCTAGGTGGTTCAGCCACCACTAAAGGGGAATAGAGCAGTAGGCTGAGTAAGCACGGGTTAGTGTGGAAGCTCATTGCAAACTGCAGAGGGCCACGTCTCAAATCCTTGTACGGGCCACCACCTGTCATATGACACCACCCGGTTAGCCACTGGCAGCGGGATGCAACCCAGACCTGTTAGGTTCAAGTCAGCAGCAGGCTCAACCACTTCTATGCATTGTACAGCCACTAAAGGGGGAAAGAGCACCACATTCAGTAAGTATATGTTATGGTTATTTGCACATTTTAGATTTTGTTGTATTGCTGTCATGCTTTGTTTCTTTTGTTAGGATTAGTTTTCCCTTGAATTAATGCCTTCCTTTTTTTGGTCTCCCTCTGGATGCTGAGATGGGAGTGGTCTGGTCCTAGTGCAGGAAGAGGAAGATATCTACAGATTCCTCCATAAGATTCAGCCAGTTACTCTCCATGTCCCTCATCTCCTACAGTGATTGGGGTGGGGAGGGGGTTGAGTGCCAGGGCTTGTTCAGAATGTGGGAAGAAAAGTGAGGGATGATTTTTTGGTCATTAAGATACATGGAGATGGAAGAAGTCTTGTATGTCTTTGTGTGTGAATGTCCCAAATAGAAATATTGCTAATGGCCATTAGTAATGTAGGGGAGAGACCTCAGTATTTATGTAAAATGGTAATAAAATTATTATAACTTTTTTTTATTAAGTTGTTACAGACTTATTTAGTGTCTTTACTAAACATCAAGAAATAGCTACAAATATGTTACAGCCAGGACGCTTGGATATATAACAATATGTATGTTTAGCTAAGTATGTAACAAAATGTTAAAGTTAATCAAAGAAGTTCCAGAAGGTTTCTGCTTCTATCTTCCAAGGTCAAGCAAACATCAAGATGACAAAACATGTAAAACATTAATGTTTTAAGCAGAGGCCTAACTGTAAAAAGGAATGTAGGGTGTTTTATGCGAGCAATAAATCTAGGTTGGAAAGAAGCCATACCAATCCCTTTTCTTTTCAAAGGAAAAATCTCTGCTTGTATTTTTGAAACTCCAGGAGAAACGTGTAGTTGGGAATGTTTCAAACTTTTATTTCTTAAATATTGAAATGGCAAACACCTTTTGAGATGTATATTTGCAAATATTTTTATTGAAATGCAAGCCTTTATATATCTGTCTGATATTGTTACTGGAATAAGATGTTGTTTTTAGTAGACATAGAGCAAGGTCATTTGATGCTATAACTAGTTATTAACATAAGAAGCCATTTAAGAATAGAATATTTATATTAATGGAGATTTAATTAATTATTGGCAGGATGTAAGCAAACCCTCACCCAACTCAGGAAAACACGAAAATAATTCGAAAAACTGTCATACAGAATCAACAACTTAAGCTAAAAGTTAATTAATTTTAAGAGACTGTTTTGAGAATTAAAAACTTTTATATAAAGATCAGTGTTTGGACTTTCTGAAAGCAGATTTTAATTTCCTGTCAAGTTCTAATAAAACTGAAAGGCTCTCTCAGAGACTGGACTGAATAAAGACTAGCTTTGAAAGTTATCTGATGCTTTCTTGCAACAAGAACAAAGGCAATTAACGAAATGCTGCATATTCATTAAACAGACTGCATATTCAGGAACTGAAAGTGTCACCTAAGCCAAAGAAAGGGTGACAGTGATCAACCTTCAATCTGAACAAGCCTGAAAGAAGTTTGTTTTCCCATACTTTCATGATAACAGGAAGAAAAAGGGTATAAAATTCTAAGTGATCACCTGTTACACATGCCCTCTGCTACCCTGCTCAAACACAGCTCTTCACAAGTAAACTGACACAGATAAATAAGAAAAGCAGGGAAGACTCGAGAAGAAACCAAAGTAAAACCTCCATAAGACTTCAATATGGATTGATCGGAGAAAAATTAACTAATACACTGCCAAAGGATTAGGTTTAAAACTTTTGTAATGATTTTCTTGGAATGCTGAAATGCTGCAGTAACTTAAAAGACTAACACTATCATGATCTTCAGATCTCAAACTCAGGTCTGCTGAGTACATGGTTGCTGCCAGGATGCCTTCCTCCAGTTGATATCAACCATCTTCGATGACCCGCACCAAGCTTGAATGGCTAAGGCCGGACTGGGGAGACTCCAGTAGGGGCAAGGCACAGTGGCCTCCACTGCACAGAAGTAGGTGTAGTTACCTGCACTGGTACACCTACAGGGGCAACTATGGAACTTCCCTCCAAGTATCAAAACTACACCAACATCTTTGCGAAGAAAAATGCAGAAAGCCTCCCCACACATTGGGACTATGATTGCCCCACAGAACTCCAGTCAGGGGGAAAGATACTGTTTGGGCGGATATTCGCAATGCCAGAGCCTGAACTGGCTGCATTGCGAGAATATCTCCAAGAGAATGTCAGTGCCCAAGTCTTTTTCATAAAAAAAGAACAGCAGCCTCCACTGCAGTGTCGATTACCGAGCCTTAAATCAGATAATCTGGAACTGTTACCTACTACCCCAATCCCTGAGTTTTTGGAACAGGTGAAGGTTGCCCACATAGTCACTAAACTGGATCTCAGTGGAGCTTACAGTCTCATTTGTATTTGAGAGGGGAACAAATGGAAGACTGCCTTTTGGACCCCTAAGGCCACTTTGTATATTTAGTTAAGCCATTTGGACTGACTAATGCCCCATGAACATTCCAGCACTTTATTAACAATGTGCCAGTATACCTACTAGACCAGTTCATGGTGGTATACTTAGATGATTTGTAGATCTTCTCAGATGATCTAGACCAACATATCACTCACATCCACACAGTCCTGAAGAGACTATGATGACCCGGTCTCCACACTAAAACTTGAGAAGTGTGCATTCAATCTGATCTCAACTGACTTCCTGGGTTTCATCCTGTCCCTGGAAAGAATCAAGATGGATCTGCACAAGCTACAGTCTGTCTATGACTGCGCAGTCCCCTGCAATGTGCATGACCTATAATGTTTTTTAGGCTTCGCAAACGATTTACAGGAAGTTCATTTCGAATTTTTCAAAATAAGCCAAGCTCCTCACTGCCCTGCTACAGCACACAAACAGCTAAAGTTTGCCTTCACCACTACTTCAGCATTGGCCCACCCAGACATGATGCAAGTTTTCAACACCTCTAGCACAGCGATCAGTGCAATCCTCTCCCAGAGACAGGCCCCTAGCAAATACGGCACCCCATTGCCTACTACTCGAGCAAGCTTACCTCTGCTGAGAAAAACTATGAGATCATGGACAAGGAGTTCTTGGCAATTAAAACTACCTTCAAAGACTGGTGACACTACTTGAAAGGGGCAGAAAAACAGACAACAGGGCCCCACCTACTCCGTAGGACAAAGTATGGCTTTTTACAGAACACCTCCACATGGAAACTGGACTGGGAAGGTTACAGCCCAGAGAAATGCTCTTGGGAGCAAGCAGAAAATGTTCACACTCCTGCCCTGGTTTGGGCCTTCCAAAGAAGCAACCTTGCGAAAACTGGACCCATGTTGCCAAGACGGCATCCCTAGGGGTGGGGTGGTGACCCATAGGTCACAAACCCAGGCCCGCAGGTTTCATAGGAGCAACTACACTCCAACCCTCCACCTGACAGCCTGGTGATAATGGCTCAACTGGGACCCATGAAGCCCAGTCCCAGTGTGAGACTCCGCTCCTAAGGTCCGACGGCCCACTGGCTCTATTTATGTTAGTGGCAGGAACAAGCTGTCTAATCAACTGGGCTGCGCCCTGCTCAGGACTGTATGCTTTGTGATTCCTGCTGCTTGATTCCCTGGCACCCCGACCTGGTTTGACTCCTGACCTCCATTTTGTTCCCTGCCTTGTACCCCCTGGTATCCTAACCTCGTCTAATTCTGGTTCCTGACTCGTGGTTCTGATTGCCAGTTTGTCTCCTTCTTCTGATCTCCTGGTATCCTAACCCAGTTGACTCGACTCCTGTCTCGTGACTGCAGACTCTGGCTCTAACTATTAGATCGGGCTGCCCATGAACTAGACATGGACAAACTGTTTCTTCTGTTAATCATTAAGTAGTTAGACTAAGTATTCCAGTAGAGGAGATAGGGGCTAAACACTGGTAAACAGAGAAATAGTGGGATGTAACTGGATTTAAGATTACGAATAACCATAACTGGATTGTTTTAGGGACAGCTCCTTCAATGGCTTCTTCTAAGTAACTAATTTACATATCTTTTTCAATTTTCATAGGATTTAGTTAAAATTGCTTACTTTACTTAACTATAAATTGTTTAAGTTATTATTAACTAAACAGGCTTCATTTGCCCTTGAACTATTTTGCCCATATATAAACAGTTGTAATTATCTAATAAGATACTAAAACTGAATTCACAATAATTCTGGGAAATAATACACTATGGTTTTAACTTACCAAGGGAAAAAATACCTTCCAGAGGCGGTTCACTCTGAAGGGTGTAATCTTTGTTAAACTCTCTACACAGAAAGATATACACAAGACATTGTAACAGTAGTAATCAGTTTATCATTTGTGTTCAGTCATGTGATGTTTTATTTAATGTTTTCTTTTCCTTTCTTTAATAATAAAATAGCTGTGGTTAACAATTGTGATTATGTTGTGTGTTCTCCTCTTGACAATGGTGTCCTCTGAGGTATGTTAAAGAACCCCCATGAACTCCCATATAGTGGGAGCCACATCCTTGAACTGGCCGGAAGAGGAACAATTAATAAGAGTTGGTGTACCATTTCCTGTTTCTCTGAACCAATAGTTTTCAACCTTTTTCATTCACTAAAAATTTCTAATAGAGGTACAGACCACTTTGGAAATCTTAGACTTACTCTAAGACCCCTACGGGCCACGGACCACACATTGAAAACCATTGCTCTAAACAACATATGTTTAGTAATTTTTAAAAATAAAATCGCTTGAGATCCAACAATTTAAAACTACTCCTTTCAATAATCCCAGTGAGAAGTGAAAACTGCAAGTGAACCCTTCTAAAGCAAATATAGGAACTGCCAATGACATCTACTGGTAAGAATAAATAATTTAATTATTCTTTCTAATTGCATTATACAAAAGAAGGGTATAATATGGAATAAAAATAGTCGTTATTCCTTTACTATTCAAATTATTTCATGCTAACACAATCTCATTTTTATTTAGGTTGTGTTTTGAGAAATGTTTTATAACTTTTAAATCAATTTTCAAATTATGCAACACACTAGAAAAAAATGGAATGTAAGGAAAGTTCATTTAAGTTCAACACAGGATGAATGCATGCTTGCATGAGACACAATGAATTCAAAGGATAATAAGCTAAACTATGCCCTGGGTTCTTCTGGATCCTCAACAGGTTGCTTATGTACTTGCATTAAGACCTTGGAAGAAAAAAATGTTCCTACATGAGATAATTTCTTTGAAATCCCAGAAAGAGCTCATGAATTGTGTTCATATATGTCCTGATGATATTAAAGTGACCAAACTAAATTTCTGCTTGGACCCAATAGCTGAAGGAATAGCTTGCCCTGTTCTAGAGGAGCTGATGCTTATAGTGACTGCACAGTAAAATGCTTTATTAAAAATAATAATTTCAGGAAAAGCTACCAACTGATGATGGCAGAGCCTACTAGTTAAGCAATAAAAAACAGCCCATCCAAAGATATCTAAAATCTTCTTAATTTAAAGAGCAGCATAGCATAACAAAACAAAGCTCCCACATTTTCAAAGTATACCATGGGGATTTAGCCACATGACTTCCATTAAAGTCCATGGTAGTTCTGTAGATAAATTTGTGTGCACCACATTTAAAATCCAAGGGTAACAGATTACAAGCCAGTTATCAAGTGCTCCCTATCAGATATCCACAACACAACAAGTCATGAAGAAATGGAAGAAAGATTATGTTTTTAACAGTAAGTTAAAATGAAATATAGTGTTCCTGTATCAGGCCAATTTTTTAAATTGTTCCTATAGTTACAATAAAAAAATAAAACGCTCTTACCACATTTATTTAAGAATAACAGTTAAAAGCATTAAGCAATTATTTACATTTCAAATTACTAAACAACTTACTGTAAAAGTTAAAACAAACAATACTGAAAACTATTTAGATGTGGCTGTATGTTGTATTTTCCCTACAATACTAAGGAAAATGGGTAAACACACACACACACCCTCCCCCATATAAATGTGCACCACACACACTGAAATAGCAGATTTGAAAACTGTGTTACCATCTCCATTCCAGTTTCAACAGTAGCAACATTTCAAAGAACTCTGTAGAAAAGGGGGCCAATGCCCACAGTTGTATATTTTGTGTTTGAGTCTGTATCTATCTTAGACATTTTTATCATGGTCTTCGATCAATCTAGTTTTGTTTGTCTTACAATCATAGAAGATTAGGCTTGGAAGGGACCTCAGGAGGCCATCCAGTCCAACCCCAAGTCCAGATTGGATGGCCTCTTGAGGTCCCTTCCAACCTCCTGCTCAAATGAGGACCAACCCCAACTAAATCATCCCAGCCAGGGCTTTGTCAAGCCAGGCCTTAAAAACTTCTAAGGATGGAGATTCCACCACCTCCCTAGGTAAATCCATTCGAGTGCTTCACCACCCTCTAGTGAAAAAGATTTTCCTCATATCCAATCTAGACCTCCCTTACTGCAATTTGAGGCCATTGCTCCTTGTTCTGTCATCTGCCACTACTGAGAACAGCCTAGCTCCATCCTCTTTGGAACGTTCCTTCAGGTAGTTGAAGGCTGCTATCAAATCCCCCCCCCCCCATTCTTCTCTTCTGCAGACTAAATCTTGCTTATGTGCTGTACTGAACTGGTGTGCACGTGCACAAGAGAGAAACCGAACTTTCTCAGGTCCCATATTATAATGAGGATGTATTAAACAAGAACAGGAGAAGTTCTAAAAGGAAATACTACTATGGATAAGATGCAGTTAATTGTCTGTGTACTATTCCTAAGTGGAATGTAAGTCCTGTGAGAGAAGATGCTCATGTTTGGTCTTTGTGGAGCAATTCATCTGCTTTAGGTTCTACTTCTGAATATGATCACTGTCTGGTTTGCTATAAATTACAAACCCTAAACACAGTGAGGTACCTCAAATTTATGCAGCTTTGTAAATAAATGTGCAGGTATAGCAAACATCTACTCATGGAAAGTAAATGTCAAAATTATTCATTCAGTTTGACTCATTCATAAGACATACATTCTACCTAGAGGAAACAGAGTACAAAGCTTAAACATATAGGAAATTCCTTCAAAATGTTTTTAACAAACAAACAGATTAGCCAATTCTTAAAAAAAACACAAGCAAAATAAATTAGCAAGTGAATAAGATATTCTTTCATCTCTGTTATATACACACTAGAAATATTAGAAGTAAAGTGTTCTAATTCAGGATGTTTCAACAATACGGAATATACTAGTTATTCTGCATTATACATTTGTTCCACCAAGGGGAGCCCACACCACACCAAGAAGAGTATTTCTGTGTGCCTCATAAGATAGTATTTCTTCAGATCAAAGTACAGTAGTTCTCTTTTCTTCTCATCATTGCAGTCAGCACAGTTATTTATTTCATGTTAGTTTGAATCAGCCTTTGTTGGCCATTTTTTAATGTAAGTGAAAACAAATTAAATGAGTAATAATACTTAGTCTAATCCATGATACATGATTTGTAGTTAGTCTCTTTCTTAAAGGCCAGACTTCCAATTGATGATTTCCATTTTTGCACCTTCATTACATTGTAGGAACAATTCTGTACATGCAATTATTTGCAGGCACAGTTTCGGACATTTAATAATATAATTACTTAACTTGCCAGCCCAATTAAGTACCTAGATGTCTAAATGAGCAAAACTGCTCCTGCAGAATATCTGTGGTTGCAAAAACACCAGGGCTAGTAAGAGGCCTAGATAAAGCAAGGCTGAAAATTTCAAAATAAGGTTCTATTTCTCGTGATTTCTGTACCTATATATGCTTCAAGATGATATGGAATATGTGCCTCCTATGTACTATAGACAAATCTGCATACCATTGAGAGGAAATTCAGTGGTTAGGGAACTAACCTAGAATTTATGAGACCTGGGTTCAAGTCCCTGCTCCTCTCCAGAGTTCCTATGTGATTATGGGCAAGTCACTTAGTCTCTCTGTGCCTTGATTCCCCATCTGCAAAATGGGGATAATAGCACTTCTCTGACTCACAGGGATGTTGTGAGAACAAACACATTTTGTGGGGCACTCAAGATACTACAGTGATTGGGGGGCTGTATGAGTACCTAAAGTAGACAGATTATACAGCAAACTTTCAAACAAGTCAGCAGAGGAGAAGAAAACACCTACTAAAAATATTTTTCTAACAGTTTTAAGCTATTGCACTAATATTTGCAGTCAGCTTAAAATCTACTCGATTTGAAACTGTTTCAAATGATTATGCTTAAGCTTGCCTACACTGTTCTCATTTATTTATTATGACAGTGTAATTACACTGGTAGTTCTCGGTTAGCACAGATCACATTATCTAATGAATTCCTATCAACAAGTTTTAAAAACATATCTAGAGCTGGATCCCCAACTGGTGTAAACTGGTGCAGTCTCACTAAACTCAACTGAGTTACGCCAATTTACAGTGGCCGAAGATGTGGCCTATCAATTTTGATATATAAATCAGCAGGCTGAATTCTCCACTGTTCTGTGTCTTTGTGTTCCTATACACCTGAGGAAAATGAGTGCAAAGCGGGTGTAATTTGTACATACTAATCAGAATGATAGCCTTTTGATTATAGCACCAAATAAGGAGGACAGAATTGTGCCCCCACTTTATGAAAGACTTTTGGAGTGTATTTCTCCCCAAATATCCATAGATTTTGTATATGTTCTTCACTGGATTAATATGTTAGTGAGATTTTATATTATATAATTTCCCAATATGTTCAATATTTGATCATCATCTCTTAAGATGTTCAGAAAATGAATTATCTTAGTGCGAAGGGGAGAGAGCTGAGACTATGTAAATATCATGATTTCATGTACTGTAATATTATTGTAGAAAGGTTTTACAAAGGTTACTATTTAGATACACTAAAATGTTAAAAATGGACAATTTTTCAGAAGGTTCTAGTTCAGCTTCAAGGTGTGAATTTCTTTTTTGTATGCTGGGTTCCCATTCATTTCAGTGGGTGACACATATATGAAACCAAGTGCAGAACTTGATTTCAGAATCATCAGCAGGAAGAAACTAAGTTCCCTTGCTAAAAAAAATCAAAACAAAAACCAACCAACCAACCAAAACAACTTCACACTGATTTCCACATCTCAATCTATAAGCGATTATAGCTCTTTCATTGTCTCTAGTACTTTACTAAAAGATTAGTAGAGTTGAATCAGTAATTTTTTACTTAGGAAGTACTGTGTTAAATGAAGAGGTATTATGTTCTATACTTTAATTAAGCATGTGGGGACTAGAATTGTGATACTGTTCAGCAGCTTAAGAGTTTAAAGAATTTGACTTAAAACCATAGAATTCTGTAGATGACATGAACGTTGGAGGCACTGAACATAATGAACAATGCAAGTCAATTCAAAAGGAGTTGAATAGTTTAGGAGATCAAACTAGCAGATGGCAAATGCTGCTCCTTATTGAAAAATAAACAATAAATTAGTCTGGGAAAAGGAAACAATGTAGGGTTTATGTGCTAAATAGCACAATTATCCACAAATACTGTTCATTGTATAGGTGACTCTAACAGGAAAGGTGCAACATAAGGCAAAATAGGTAATAGGCATTAAGAATCTAAGTTATGAAGAATGGTTAAGAGAATTAGCACATTTATTTTCCAATGAGAAAAATCTTTATAGGGCTTTGCTTGTTACTAAAATTCCTTTCATTCTTAATAACCAGCAAAGTTGTTTTTCTTCATTAATATACCAATTGTCCATTCTACTTATGTAAAGAAAGATCTGTTGGTAGATGATTCAGTTGTTTTAAATTTTGTACATGTGTCAAGGAAGCCAACTCTTTTTTCGTTTCCCAGACTCTGCCATGTGAACTATGAATAAGGTCTTGTAATGACGGAATGAATAGATTCCCAATATTGGGAAGGAAGCCTTTTCTGACATTATTTTCATGATCCATACTGACTCAGCTTGCAACTCTTAGAGAGTGAAAAAAGTACTAGCATGGTGCTGAAGATGCCAATACTTTAGTTTAAAAAGCTATCAGACTACTTTTCAGTGTGCCATCTCTGTTTAAGCCAGAAGTGCAGGATTTTGAATTGTAAAGACTATTTGCTATGGACTGCACTTTAAGATAATCTTTCAACTATGTGCATAAACAGTGCCACTAAATGTGTTCTTTTTTTAAAAAACAAAGTCTTATTCTTTAGCCTCACTTCTTAAGTTTCAGTTTTATTAGTCAGACAAGTGGGAGCACTTGGCTGATAAATGAATGGTCAGAACAGATTTCTTATAGCAAGTTTCAAAAGGCTCACCATGCACAACAAATTATTCATATATGTCCCTTCTTTAGTATTCAGAAAACACCTGCTACATTATGTTCAAATTTTTTTGGTGTGACAGCATCTTCATAAAAAGAAAGTTGAATTCTAACATATGGGCACATCTTGTGTACGATACAATTCTGAATGACCATCTTGCTTTTGAATGTCTCAAAAATGTGACAGCTATCTGAATAGAGATTTTTTGTAAATAATGCCAGTGATGGGTTTTTTTGTATTTTCCATTTTCAAGGAAGCCATGTAATATTAGATTTAATTAAGCAGAAGCAGAAGACAAAACAAAAAATACTTCAAGCTTCCATTGTGTAGAGCACTCAGTGCATTGGAGCCATTTTCAGAGTTGACACACAGCACTCTAATGTCCTCAGGAGTAAAGTCACACAGTATTAACATTTTCATGTTGTGTCCCAGGCTGTGGGAACTCCTTCAGTCAAAAGCACTAAAGGAGCTTATGGTAAACTTAACTAAGAATGCTAAACTTTTTGTAGGCTGAGAATGACTTTTCCTTTTGTAGGAGTACACCTTCCCATTGCAGTATTCACGTTCTTGGTGGTTTCACTATGCTGTTGTACACATCAGCCTCAGCTTTTGGCATACCAGTCAGATCAGTCTTGTCATCATTGCCACCCGGCACCATTATGAAAACTCCAATACAGAGTGCACTTCTCAGAACCATTAGAAAACTACAAAATTGGAGGTGCTCTTTATTTTTAAAAAAAGTAATTCACACAGTTTGGTCTGGCCTTTACTGCACTGCACTGTTGGATCTGAAAATGTACAGATAATTTCTGATAGAAACCACTCTTTTCCTTGCTTCTTTAATTTTCCCATCTTTCTTTCTATTATAATTTTACCCTCTTATATCCCTTCTCTATTTAAATTAATTATGCAGCTGGATTCAGCGTTGCAGATGGGAGGAGGACACAATTTAATTACTGACATATTCAGTATGCATAAAGATCGCACATTCAAGCAATCAAACATTGGTCTTAATGCTATATAAAGGAGCAAGAAATTAACAAAATTAATTGTTGCTCAAACCCAACTTTTATGAAGAACTTCAAAATATAAAAAGAAATTAATAGACTTATGAAGCAAATATTTCCAAGATTGGTTATTTTCAGGGAAAGTTGCTCTAAGTCTTGGAAGTGCTGAGAATCCTCATTTTGGTTCAGCTGTGATTATATTCGTGTTATATACTAATTAACATGTTCCCTCTGAGTCTTTTGGTTTCTAATCCCTAAGTTTTATTACCCATTACAACAGGCATATGGCTGAATGTCCTGCATCTTTAGCTGTGTGGGGAACATAACCAAACACACGGTACATTCAATTATCTGAAAACATACAAATTAAATATGTACAGATCACCTACCATTGTCACTGTCCCCTTCAGATGGGATATTGTAGCTATAGTTGTCCCATGTTTGAGCCTGTGTAAGTTTGTTGAAGGAGATTGGAGGAAGAGTGAGGGGTGGGTCTGTTGGAGGGGAGTGAGAGCCAGTCCAGATACAGTAGTATACAGACCAGGAAAAATCACAGGGGGAGCAGCATTTCATATATGGTATTAGGATTGCATGGTAATGAAGAGGATGCCATTCAAATTAGATTAATATAAAATGCATAATTTTGGAAGAAAAGAATGAAAGATGGTGCATAGAATAAAAAGAATGAAAAATTAAATGTTAGTATTTGCAAATCATACATTATATGTGCAGTTAATGCTGTTAATCTTAACAAGATTACTACAACATAGCACTTTACATAATTATGTTTACAACCAACTTCTATGAAGAAAAAGTACCCGTAGATTACATACTGTAAGCTAAAGAAAGGAAACCCTGACTCTGAATTGATGGGTAAATTTATCATCAGTGCAGCTGCAGCAGTAAAACATAAACTAAGTAGACAAACATTAAGGAATAAACATGTTATATATGTCATGTTTTCAGTGTTAGAAGAGCACTTTTTCCACAGAGTGGAATAAACACAGTTTAATAAAATTGTTAAGATTTTTCTGGGAAAGTCTTTATTTTAAAAATACCCAATTCTGTCTTGGATATACTAGTAGTAGTTCATTAATCCTAGGATTCTCCTTCTATATGGAGAAAATCCCATGACCCTCGTGGACTTATTCTTTACAGCTTCAGCTTCCAGCTCAAGCAGCACTACTTCTCCACTCCCACTGACTTCCTCATTCATAATCTTAGCCACCTATTTGCCTACCCTTTATACCCCCTACTAAAGCCCTCCCCTCTCTTTCCTCTTTGCACAAGATCTTGCAGACTCTTTCAGAGAAGACTCGCAAAGTAACCTTTCTCCTCAACACAGTCTCCCCTCCTACTATTTTCCTTCTTCCCTGTTACTCCTCCTCCAGTTATCCATAACAAGGCTTCTTACCTGTGCTTCAAATCCCATCACTAATCTCTGTGATCTCTTCCCTTTCCACCTTCAAACCTACATGGTCCCATTCTCTCCCATCTTGATTACTAGAAGTTCCTCCTCTCTAGCTTCCTGCAAACCTACACTGCCCCCCTCTAATCCTTGCAAATCATAGTTGCTAAAGAACATCTTCTTTGACCACCACTCTCTCACCACCTCATCCCCCTGTTAAAACCCCTTACTGGCTCCCTGTTTCCCACTACGTACAATTTAAGCTTGGGGCCTTGATCCTGAATGAGGTCTTTGGATACTACTACAATACTAATAAATAAATCATCACGTATGTTGCCATTTTGAATGCCAAATTTTAATCCTAATTCAATGTAGAATAGGTGACTGTAGAGTCCCTCATAGAAATCTGGGTTCATTATAAACATGAAAATTAGCATTTAGAGTTTAAAAAAAAAAAAAGAAGCAGCAGCAATGGTTTATACCAATGCAATGAAAAGTTATTTTTAAATATTAAAATGGAAGAAAGGCAAAAATAAATAAAGTCTCAGTAAAAAGGTAGCATCCCCACTCTACTCCAAATAAAGCAACACACACTGAATGAAAAAGAATTCACCTTTTCTGGAATCTGAGAGATTAACTAAAGAGTAATTAAAAAAATACCACCACGTCTACCACCCTCTCTAAACCACTAGGTTTGGCTATCCCATAGAAACTATCTGTTCCAAACCCCAGTTCACACTGCCTCTCACTACTCCCAGCTCATTTATATCCTGTGGGATAAGGAGTCAGCTGCATCAGTGCGTCATCAAAACCTATCTAACACACTTTCAGTAAGATCAACACCTGCTAACAGAGTATGGGTTTGAGGCATAATTGACAGCACTGTCACAGTCTAATTTGTTAAAAATTATTCTCATGAGTTTCCAAAGTACACATACCAGCCAATTCACTTCCTGGGAAGAAAGTAAATATAATATTCTCCTAACCAATGAATAAGAGATAAATAATTACTAATTGATTCTCAGTTACTCTTTGCAACTGACATAAAAAATGAGTTTTCAGCACATGTCCATGCATACTAAATCTGCTTTAATGAACTAAAAGTTACTAAAATGAAGGGACTTGATACAGATGTGCATTTCAGAGTTTTGTTTCAATTAAATAATTAACAGTCAATTTTTCATTTCCTCTGGAATTTCTACCGCATAAGGCCTTGCACCTTGATTTTTTTTTCAGTACTTAATGTAGCTTTTGAGGACACAATTATTGCTCCTCAGACTTGCCAGCCACTCTGCTCAGTAAAAGTCATGAAAGAAAAATTAAGTAACAATGCACAAAAATGCACAGAATGCACAGAAATGAATACATTTCTCTGGAATTTCTACTGCATAAGGCCTTGCACCTTGATTTTTTTTCCCAGTACTTAATGTAGCTTTTGAGGACACAATTATTGCTCCTCAGACTTGCCAGCCACTCTGCTCAGTAAAAGTCATGAAAGAAAAATTAAGTAACAATGCACAAAATGCACAGACATGAATACTTTTGAATACTGCAAGGGGTATTAGTGTGGGTACATCCAACCAAGTTCTGAGTAAAACTGAGGTTTTGAAGTGAACAAGATGGCAAGAAGTTTAGGAAATTTCTAAATTTATCTACAATAGCACCACTATTACTAAGAGTGCTTTGATCTATTTGTAAATCAAGAATAAATGACAAATCCATGAACTGTTCTAAACCAGTCCAACTCAGAGTACAAAAGTGTTTCCCAGCAGCAGAACTGTTGTTCAAAGGAAATTCACATTACTTATTTCTTTGCAATATTCAGTCATGTTCAAACATTTTATAAATCACTAGTGGGGATTACAGAGGTCTACTCCTCAACAGTGTATACATAAGACAGACTAATTCAAAATCCATTGAGTTTCTCCTTTTACCTCTTGTATAGCAGTTTGACCATTTTTAAAAAAAGGTATATACCAAAACATCAGGACAGCGTATTTATTACCTTTGAAAAACATTTTCTTTGGATACCTAATTAGGCATCAGGTATGGATTTTCCCCCATGTTTTGGCTAGCTCTAAAATGTGGGAATAAAAAGAACTTTTAGTCCTTAAGACAGATCTAGTATGTGCTGACAGAGAAGTTTAAGTAACTGTGGTTTATCCTCTGGAAGCAGGCTTTGTGTATGTACTTCAAAAAGCTGGAATCATTACCAGAAGTCTAGCACTCTGTTTATTTTTACCTTTCCTAGAGACATAAGTCACTAAGAAACAGTGAAAAAATATCAGATAGAAAGTAAAACATTAATTTTAAGCAGATTCATAAAAGAAAAATAAACTATAATCTCTGAAGGGCATGTTAAAATATATTTTGCTTGAAAGTTTGCCCTATAATTTTTTCCCTTTGATATTTTCTTTTTTTTTCACCTATCTTTCTTGTTTCTGTTTTTGTTTTTCAGGGCAAGATTTACAAATTTTGATTAGAACCATTTAAAACAAATCTTGCACTGGTATTAAAATAATTTGAATGATCTGCTCTCATAAAATTTAAATCATAGTAGTAAAGTGCTAAAAATCATTCCAAAGAGTTTTTTTAATTCTCTCCCACAAGGCCACATATTACTTAAATAAAAAGGCTATTAAACCTCAACTCTAAATTGAACTGTAGTCTAGAATACTAATTTTACTGGAGCACACAGCATGCTTGGCTTCCAAGACTAGCTCTACGGCAATAAGGAGACAGGTAATTAATAGAAGTAAACACTGACTGAAGAGGTGGAAGGGTTTAGGTTTGTACATTCTTTAAGAAGGAAAAAAGCTCAAAAAGTACAATGGCATATTAGCTGAAGAAATTAGAAATGTGTCAAGCCAAGCAGTTTGGATTTGAAAAGGCAAATACACACAAGGTTCACCAACAGTACAGGTAACTTCACAGCTGCTCTATTACCTGTATGGATACTTTCAGCTCTAGAGTGTGAGTAAACCAAATTAAAGAACTAGATTTAGTATACCTTTCTGAAGCACTTGCTTTTTTTGGAGGGGAGGAGGAGGATGGGGTAGATGAGGTGGGTAATATCCAAGGCGTCAAATTTAATTTATAATATTTCATCATACCACCACTGCTCAATTTATGCACTAATGTTATATCATATGAAAAAAACATTGGGCCTGATTCTGATTTCACAGCAGCATAATTCCATTGTCTTACTCTGGTGTAAATCAAGAGTAATTCAATTGAAACTCATGAAATGACACTTGCAAAACTGGTGTGAGCAACATCAGACCCATTAAGTAAAGCACTAGGTGATGATGGCTTTACGGTTGTCTATTCAGTGTTATATGAAAAACAATGGAGATACTAAGGACTAAATTACTAAACAAATATACACTGAGTAGTTAGGAGTGGAGGGCATTGATATACTGGCATATATTTAACATTAATTGAAGCAGTAAGGATACACAAGAATGCTTGTACTTTTCCATGTGTTAGGGCTGTTAAGCCTTGGTTCTGAACAAATCAAACTTTTGGGTATCCTGGTTAAATTGCATACCTGAACAGTGACTATAAATGCTCTCAATAATTACAAAATTTTTGTTTTACAACATTTTCTTTGTTTCATTATCACCTTTTTTGTTTTAATATATTCTATGGGTACAATTTCTTACAATACATTCAAATATGAAAATGCTGCTGATGTTGCTGAAATATTTCATTATGAAAGCTATGAGCTTGCAGTGGTTTACCAGCATTTGATTAAAGTTGTTAGCGGTGAAAGAAGGAAACCAGAACTACATTTTTAGGAAGCTGAAATATATTGAAAAAATCTAAGCCATGATATACTTCAAAGACAATGTGAGATGACTTCCAATAGTGTGTATTTCAGCAAACAAAAAATAAAAACTGTGTCATCCTACATCTGATCCCATTTTAATGAGAGTTTGTTCATTCTTAATACCCTAGCAATTAAAACTGGTTTATATGAACATTAACACACTAATTAAAATGTCAGTAATTATGAATTTGGCACATCGCAAATTTATTCTACTACAGACTAGAGCTATGTTAACAACTAATTTGATATTTATACATTCTTCTATTGAAAAACTCATTACTATATTTTCAGAGCAATGCACCATTACCCAAATAAACCTTGTTACCATCACATATATCTATTCATTCACAGCTTTAAAATGTATCCCTATGTGTCAACCAGTTGAACATAGGATATAAATTGGCATATTAGGCAGATATATGGTGTTTTTATATATGAAAAAATGAGGGATGAATACTGATCCATATAAAATGTACGGAAAATTTAGTACCACTACTCTACTTTTTTCAGTGTTTTAGGGAAAATGTTTTCTCCTCCTTTCTTACTAAATATATATATAGTAAGTGAACATTCATCACTAATAAGCACAGGCTGATGAAACGAAAAACAGACGATGATTCTTGTTGAATAGGGATAGGGTAGAAGAAAACAAAGGTTCTTGAGTTTGCTGGAAAAGCAGTCGTGTTGTAATTTATTTTTCCCCACAATCTTACCTGATCGTGGCTTCAGGCCAAAAGGAGCTGTGTTGTTTGTAGTAGGAGATAATGTGGGAGTTTTCTCCTTACTCTGTGTGTTTCAAGATAGATAAGAGTAAGAAATTGTACATCTCAGCACAACTGTTTATACAAAATATAGAAGTTCAATCATGCAGCATTACACCTATTTCCCCCAAATTGTTAACATTATAAGGCTCAAATCCTGTAATCCTAATTCACTCTTTATTTCATCAAATTTCCTGTTGACTACAAAGGGGATTCTGACTAAGTAAGAACAGCAGGATTTGTCCCATTGTTCTAACTTCATCTGATTATTTTTCAGTTTTCTTTCACATCATCACTTCATTATTACAAACATTTCACATGAACAATAACTCATCACTGCAGTGCAGGATTTTAGAATGAAGAAGAAATGCTCCTTCTTTACATACATTGTTCTTTCACCGCATTAATTCCCTTCCTTGCCCAATTGCTTTGCCTACTGTACTGTGAAAATCTGCAGAAGAAAAACCAGCACAAATCCTAGCAACAAAAACCAGAAAGGGAGATGTTATTTAGACACCTCAAAGCATCCTCCCACCTCCCCCAGGATCTTGAAGTGGGTCTACAGATCTATGCAGGAGAAAAGGAAGGAGTAGGGCAGTGGGTGGGAGGATGTGGGGGATAAACACTGTACCCTTCTGTATCCTGGAGAGCTAAGACTGGAAAGATAGTACAGCACAGATTGTATTATCTTTCTGTGCCCCCACAGACTCCAGAGTGGGAATCAACCATAAAAGGGGCTTTTTCTGGGAGAGTCACAGGCTATGGGAGTCCCATCACCAAGGCTCCATTGGAGCTAAAATGGCAGAAAGTGGGCATAAGTCTATGCAGGGCAGGAAGCAGTCACAGAGGCACGGGGCCCCAATGACTCTGGCCTTCACCCGATTTGCTGATAGTCCATGGAATTTGTGAGCCATCCACAAGGTTACATGGGGCAGCAGACACCGCCTCCCTAAAGAAACCATGAAGAACAAATTTCCACAAAGAAAATCTTAGAGGTATCCTTTCCTTTAGCCTCCTCCTGAGGGTTTTTCCATGAAGGAGAAAGGGTCAAGAAAATGACCTTTCCTTCTGAAATCTATAATACAGGGATACTCTTGGCATAATGTACTTTATTCAGTAAGAAATCCCACTGAAATCAATGGGAGTTCTCGTGGGATCGCGTACTACTCAACACAAGAAAAGGTGGCAGAATTTGGGCAAAATATAATGAAATAAAACAGAGGTATGCACTTACATATAATCAACACACTGTGCATTACACCAGAAATGGTTCCAGGATTGCACTTTTGTGCTCAATTAAATGTTAAGAAAATGATCAAATTAAACAGGCTACAACAGCAAATAGAAATGAAAGGCAATCACTTATGATTTTAACTCATGCAGCTGTGATGTTCAATTATCTACTACATTCTCAATAGGTAGAAATATTTAAATATTAGGTATTTTTAAAACACTGCCATTTGACAATGTGTAAATCAAAACAAAAATTTACATTATACACACACACACACCCAAACAGCAGTAGTATCTCACCTCATTGTGAGAACTGCATCCTCCTATATTCCAGACAATCAGATCATTCTGCATGTTTGAAAAGAAAGGAAGTGGTTCAGTAAGTAAATTAATCATACATTAAAGAGCATACTGTCCAGAAGCATGTTTACACTGCCTTAGAGAGATTTAGGGGACCTATGCCATCCAGCCTACACTTTCATCAAGGAGTTATAGAGTGAATAGGTACATAAAACTAAGAACTACAGTACAATAATAAACTAAGAGAAATAATACTTAGCATTTATATAACACTTTTAATCTTCAAAGACGCGTTAATCATTCAGTGAAACAATTATGTTTCCTGAAGAACACCTGTAAGCATTTCTATCCTTCGATGAGCTAGTAACATTCTCATTAAAAGAACAGAGCAAACCTTGAGTTGCTTGTGTGCATTGCAACAACAATTTTCCTCATTTAGTATAGAAATAAAAGTAATTTGTAGACATTTTAAAAAATAACCTTGCTCTATGCAAGTTAGTATACTTGATTCACAATTTATAACAACATTTTAATATAGAGTTGGTTCGTGGGCGAAAAGGTCAGTATTTCAGGATGTTCTATGGAGTTCATAATTAAAACAAGCACCACATAAAATTATTTGAATACAGATATAAAGATTTGCGAGGGGTCAGTTCTACAATAATGGTATAATTTATCTTTTGCCACTCCTTTAAATACAATCAGATTGACAATGTATGTTGCATATTTAATAACATGATTTACATTTACTAACAACTGGATCATTTATACGTAAGCCAGTGGGCAGATACACCAGTTATGGAAGGTAAAATAAGGCCATATCACAGTTCAATGCAATGCCTTTTCATCAGGCCAGCTTTATTATCACAAAAAAGTTTTGAAATAAAAAAAGCAATGCAGAACACTTCGTCCCAACCACTAGGACCCTTTCCAATTTTCAGCAAGTTGGGAGGGGAGAAGATACACCCCTCCCCTGCATAGCCTTTCCTGTGTACCTCCTAGGCCTCTAGCCAAGTCTTCATGAAAGGACTTCCCTCAGAGTTTTAATCAACCCTTCCTTATCGTCTCTAGACTGAATAAGGAGCATTCTAGGTCAGTAGATCCCCCTCCATCTTTCAGCAACCTCCTGGCTAAAAAGGACTGTCTTTGAAACAGATATGCTGGCAGTATCTGTACTGCAGGCCAGATCTGTTACAGTATATAATAATCATGCTATGTCAGAAAAGTCACTTTCATAACTCTGATATTTTGTGACACATGCTTTGTCAGTACCCCTAACACCATCAGAAGTTTGAATCTGTGCACAACACTACTGATATCAAGAACTTTCAGTAGCATACTGTAGGCCTAATCCAACCTACAGTAACTATGGGTCTACTTTGTGAGATGCGGTGTGCCACCTGCATGGTACCAAGTCTCAGATTCACAAAAGAGCTTCAGCGTTGTGACACTCAGAATTGCAACACCTAACTTTTAGATGCCTAGAAAAATCAAAGAAACAATAAAGGGATGGACAAAGCCGGGGTTTGGTGCCTAGACTCCCTATACAGTGAATGAGGAGAGATAGGAGGCTAAGAATGGGATACACAAAACCAGCATGCTAGGTGGGAAGCTGCATAAACTAGCTGATAGGAGATGCTGACAGGAGTACATCCTAAGCTCCATCCCTCTCCAGAAGGTTGGTGCCTATGTCCAGGTTATAGGAGGACACCTCTCTCTGCTAACAATCCACAGATAGGAACCCCTCTTTTGGAGTCAGATGGCTTAGGGGTCTAAGTCATTTCTTCTGAGAATGGTTTAGGTGTCTTGTTTACTCCACACAAAATGGCTAAAAGAGGGAGAGGATCAGGAGGAACTCATGGTGCCCACCTAACTTTTAGCCCAGTGGTTAGTGCCCTCACCTGGTATGTGGGAGACCTAGGTTCAATTCCCCTTCCAAGCAAGGAAAGAGAAAGGATTTTAACAGGGGCCTCAGGGATCTCCCACCTCTCAACAGAGTGGGCTATAAGAGGGGGGTACGGTAACATTCTGGGGGGCGGTATCCCTGAATTTCTCTGTTGCAGCTGTTCCACTGTGTATACATACTTAAAGTCACTGGATCAGCACAAAAGACTCTGATTCTATAGCCTGGTGGTTAGGGCTTCCATGCAGGCAGTGAAAGATCAAGGGTCCAATCCTTTGCTCCAGTCATTAGTTAATTATTTATCCAAAGCAGAAGAGATTGAGGGAGCCCCGCATCAAAATATCCAATAGACCTAGACAGAACACTCTCCTGAGAAATGTGGGAGACCCCCGTTCTAGTCCTCTCTCTCCCTTTATCTGCGGGGGGCGGGGGAAAGGAAGAGGAATGGAACCCAGATTTTCCACATCCCACGCAAGTGCTGTAAGTACAGGGCTAAAAGTTAGGTGGGTGGGAGCAGCACCTCCTCCGGTGGCCTGATTTTGAATAGGGCCTGCACCAGTAGGTGGTCTCTGAGAACACTGATTGGATCCAGTCCCACAGGTGAGATAGGCACTCCTCTGCCTATCAACCTCCCGTTTGTGGATCACACCAGGGCTTAAGGAGGAGACAGGCATCCAAGTGGCCAGAGTGAAGTGGCAGTGCAAATGCCCAGAGGCAGAAACACAGGCAGCTATGGAACTTTTACAGTGAAAATGTAGGTACATTTGAATGAGTTTAGCCTTCTTCAGCCAGCCAAATAGGGGTTTTGCAGATTACAATGGTGCCTAAAACTGGGACTTAGGCACCCAAGACTGGGGTTTAGATGACTAAGTACCTTTGCAGACTTAACTGATAGTTGAGGGAACTCAGGACTTCCAAAGAAGTGATTATCAACTTCCAGAATCAGCCCTATATAAGTATTCAGGGGAAGTCAAGGTTCTTAAAAAGGCACTGGAAGTTTCGTTGTTTAGAATAGTAAAAAACCAAAAAATATTTCGATTCTGAGCTAGCATTATGTGTATTCTTAAAAACACACTTAGAATGGGTTTCAAAGTGGTGTTACACATGAAATAGAGTTTAGGGACTCCAAGGACTAAGAATACAAAGTTAAGGTCTGAATGTGGAAATATGCATAAAGTTGTGATAGTGAATTCCTTTAAAATATATCTTTAGCAAAAAGCACACACATTTGGACAAATATGAATTAAGACTTCACAATAATAGATATTGTGGTAAAGATGGTAAAGAATAGGTAAGGGAATACTTGGAAAAGAAACAGTTACTAACCTTTTTATATAACTGTTGTTCTTCAAGATGTGTTGCCCATGTCCATTCCCATCCTAGGGTGTGTGCACACCTCATGCAGAGCTGTTGGAAACATTTCCTTCAGCAGTACCTCTCAGGTTGGCATGAATGCCTTCTGCTGTCTCACACCAATTCACAGTGGCATGTAAGCAGATTCAGAGGTCCACATAATCCCTTACCTAGAAGACTGGATAGTAAGAGGCCAGTCCAAGTCTCTGGTATGGTCCAGCATGACCACTATACAGTCCACCATTGACACACTGGGACTCCTAATTAATACAGAGAAATCTACTCTGACTCCTATACAGAGAATAGAATTTATTGAGGAAGACCTGGACTCTACAGAGGCCAAGGCTTTCCTGCTGGGGTTAAGATTTCAAACAATGTAGGTCATTGCTCTAGATCTAAAAGCGCATCCTGCCACTACAATATGAAACTTCCTCAAGCTTCTAGGGGACATGGTGCAGTGCATGCCAGGCTGCACTTTAGGGAGCTACAAGGCCGATTATCCTTGGTGTATTCACTGGCCCATCATCATATGGACATGGTGATATAAGTGCCTACTCAGGTCTTGTCCTCCCTGAACTGGTGGATAGAATCCTCAGATGTGTGCATGGGAAGTCCCCTTTGCGCCTTCACAACAAACACTCACCCTAGTCACAGATGTACAGATCTAAGTTGGGAAACTCACTGACCATGAACCTGAGGAATTTTTGGTGGCTTTGGTGAATTGCCATGCGAAAATCAGCATCTTTTAAGTTGAGTGCAGCATACTAGTCCCTGGGATCTAGAGAAGGGATAATAGAAGCTAGAGTGACCATCCAAAATATTATTTTCTTTAGGAAAGTGTTTAGCCGTCTTAGTGCTAAAGTAGGCCTGAGACCCCCTTTTGCTTTTGGGATTAGGAAGTATCAGGAGCAACATGGGACCTTCCTGAATGGCCAGCACAAGAAGGAGAGTCTGGACTTCCCGAACTAGCATGTTCTTATGAGAGCCTGAAGAGGGTTGGGAATGGGGGTGGGGAGGAGGGAGAGAAAAAATTGAAGAGTGTATCCCAGTTTCACCATGCTTAGGACACACTGATCCGTGGTGATGCGGGACCAAGCATTAGGAAGTGGGACAGTCAGTTGGCAAATAGCGGGGTGGAGAATGATGGTACCTCTGGGGAGTGACAGAGTGCTCTTGACGAATGAGTCAGAATGTTTGTTTAGAGGGCCCATCTTGCCTAGATGAAGAGAGAGCTGCAGAAGAGTAGGAAAGAAGAGGATGCCTCTTGTAACTTCTATCCATCTTTCTGGAGAGGTCCTGGGTACAAAGCATAAAAGGCAGAAACTAGTGCTGTGGGCAGAATGGCCTTCTTTTTGTTGCTGGAGTATAAATCCCCAGAGACCTAAGGATCGCCCTTCGATCCTTAAGACTATGTAGCCTCTCTTGCTTCTTTTTGAAAAAGAGGGAGGAGCCTTCAAATGAGAGGTCTGTGATAGCTTGCTGAATCTCTGGAGGATGATGACTACAGCGAAGAGAAGCACTACACAGTGATAGCAAAAGCCACAGCTTGAGCCGCAGGGTCTGTAGCTTCTAGACTTGCTTGCAAGGCTGTTCTGGTAACTAATTTGCCATCCTCCACCATAGCAATGAACTCTTTCTTTACCTTGTCCGGAAGCCTGTCCTTAAATTTCAAGACGTTATCCCACAGGCTAAATTTGTATCAACCCACCAGATCCTGCTGGTTTGCTATTCTAATCTGTAAACCTCCTGTGGAATAAAGCTTCCTTCTGAACAGGCCCAGTTTCTTTGCTTCTTTCCCTTTCAGTGTCAAGGCCTGGCGTCCCTGCCTCTCTTTTTTGTTAACACCAGAGACTATCAAGAAGCCTGGAAGAGGGTGGTTATAAAAATGTTTGAAATCCTGCAAAGCAAGGTAATATCTTCTCTCTACTCTTTTTTGCAGTGGGAGACAGGGAAATGGTGTCTGCCATCACGCCCTGAGAGGCTCCTGGACAGCCTCCTTAATATGCAGCGGTACCTTAACGGATCCCTCTAAGGCCAAAATGTCCACCAGCCTGCATGACTTTTCCTGTACCCCTTCCAGTTGGATTTCCAGTGCAGCAGCCACACTACTCACCAATTCCTGATGAGCTATATAATCATCAGGACGGGGAGAAGCAGTCTCCTATCACCACCTCATCAGGCAAGAAAGAAAAACAGGCCAAGGGTTGTTGAGGTGGAGCCTCTTCTGATTTCTCCACAGGGGAACCCAGAGCATGAACATCCCTAAGCACGGTACTGGTCCGGAAGGGGCAGATGGAGACCTGTTGTAGATGCTCCTGACACCTAGCAAAGTAGATGGGTGGGAAGGGAGTGGAGACCTCCTAAATTGTGGAGGGAAGCCCCAAGGATTCCAAAAGAGCCTCTGATATGGAAGTGGGACCCAGTTATGTCTGGCCATTGGTCTTTGTAATGCTGAGGCTGAGGCTGGTACCACAGTGGTCAGGCACTCCCTGTGGGGCTGCTGAATGCATCTGGCCCAAGACACAAGAGCCAACCTCAGAGTGTGATGAAGAGTCCAAGTCTGCTGACTAAGGGGGAGCTGATCCCATCAGTGCTTGGGAGATTGTTCTGAGCCTGAAAATGGAGGTAATTAGAGAGATCATTGCTGGCTTTTTCTCTACTCCTTTTTACAGATGCGTTAACTGTACCAGCCACTGGTAACCAAATGGTGCACTGGGGTTGGAGCTGGAACAGTTGAAGCATGAACATTAGATCCCAGTACTGGGCAGGGTCTTGAATAGCTGGGGAAACTGGTATTAACAGATATGATAATTCCTGAGCTGCCTCATAAGCTTTGGGTGTAGATGGCATCGGAAAAGGTTCTTGGCTCTGCAGTACTAGAAACTACACTGAAGATGATGTGGTCAATACTTCAGGGATCAGTCTCAATGAGCCCATTGTAGGCTCCAGAGTCAATGACCCCCCTTAGCTTAAGGACTGTGCTTGGGAGTGCCTCTTCTTTGAGCGCACCCGTGTGTCCTTGCCTCGTGACTCAGCGCTTTCATAAAAGAATTAAAAGACTCTGGTACTGAATCTTTGGGAGACTTACGTTGCCTCTTCTTCGGTACCAGCTATGAAGATCTGCCTATTGACTCAGTCAAATCAGGAGGAGCACTCCTAACAGATGCAGACGTGCTTCGTAACCTCTCCAAGCGGGAAGGCTCCAACAGTGGACGGAGCACAGACTTCATCAGCAGACACTTCAGTCTGGTTGCCCTGTCTTTCTTAAGGCATCTGGGGCACAGGTCATGTACTGGCAAGACTTCTTACATGAGCAACAGGTCTTGAAGCCAGAAGAATAAGGCACGAGTCTGATACCTGTACCCAAATGGGGACTGGCCAATCCAAATCCTTAATTACTAATCTAAACTTAATCTTGCATCTAAAACTATGTACAATAATGCTAAACTAGCTTAGAAATAATAGAAGAGGTACTATTTACATTAAAGAGAGTAAGACTTGCAAATGCAAATATATTAGTTCTAACAACCACCATGAGTAGTAGGAAGGAACTAAGGGGTGGGGTCTTCTCTGCCCTTTATACATGCTCTCAATGGCAAGAGGCAGCAGACGGCACTTGTGCATCCCTGACAAGTATTGGTGAGGGAAAAATCTCCTACAACTGTGCACAAGACATGCACACATCGTGCAGTGGAATTGACATGTGCAATCACTCGAAGAAGAATTTCAAGATTCTCTGATTGTATACAGTGTCTCTGGATACATAGAAGATATTAAAGGAATTAGAAAATTAATTTTAAATGGAATGATATATGACCATGTCCTCTGTATCTTGTTACAAGGACACTGTCAAGATCAAGGTTCAAGACATTAAATATCAACAAAAATTAAAAACAGTTTTCAGAAATCTTAAATTTTCATTTAAACTACAACACACATAAAACCAAGGTATCTTCAAGATTAATAATTACTTTAACGTGTAAACAGTTTTCTTCTGGTAAATTAAACTCTTATGTGTTTTAACTACTATTGTTTATAAAAGCCTAAGAACATACATATCTTGAAGAAATATTTCTTAAACTTTACTGAAGGGCCCAACCCTACTAGTTGTTGTGTATTCACTTTCCCTATAAGATTAAACTCTCAGTTCCTTTCCTCCAGGAGCTACTTCTTATTTTTTCTATTCTAGAGTGAAATCCTGAGAAAGATAAATAGTGGGGCTCCTGGAGGATCTGTACTGAGACCTGTATTGTTCAACATATTCATAAATTATCTGGACAAAGAGGGGGAACAGTGAGGTGGCAAAGTTGCAGATGATGCAAAATTACTCAAGACAGTTAAGTCCAAAGCAGACTCTGAAAATTTACAAAGGGATCTCACAAAACTGGGTAACTGGGCAAGAAAATGATAGATAAAATTCAATCTTGATAAATGCAAAGTAATGCACATTGGAATATATAATCCCAACTATACATATAAAATCATGAGGTCTAAATTAGCTGTTACCACTCGAGAAAGAAATCTTGACGTCATCATGGATAGTTCTCTGAAAATATCTGCTCAATGTGCAGTGGCAGTCAAAGAAAAAAGAAAAAAAGCTAATAGAATGCTAGGAACCATCAGGAAAGGGATAGATAATAAAACAGAAACTATCATCATGCCACTATATAAACCCCTGGCACGCACACACCTGGAATACTGAGTACAGTTCTGGTAGCCCCATCTCAAGACTTGTATTAGAATTGGAAAAGATGCAGAGAAAAGTAACAAAAATGATTAGAGGTATGGAACATCTTTCACACAAGAAGAGATTACAAAGACTGGGACAATTCATCTTAAAAAAGAGACAACTAAGGGAGAATATGATAGAAGTCTATAAAATCCTGAATGGTATGGAGAAAGTAAATAGGGAAGTGTTATTTACCTCTTCACATAACACAAGAACTAGGGGTCACCCAATGAAATTAATAGGCAGTGGATTTAAAACAAACTGAAGGAAGTATTTCAACACAGTCAACAGTCAACCCATGGAACTCATTGCCAGGGGATGCTGTGAAGGCCAGAAACATAACTGGGTTCAAAAAATAATTAAATAAGATCATGGAGGATCAATGGCTATTAGCCAAGATGGTCAAGATGCAATCTTATGCTATGGATATCCCCAAACCACCAACTGCCAGAAGCTGGGAGTGGTAAACAGAAAATGGGTCACTTGAAATTACCCTATTCTTTCATTCCCTCTCTTCTGGCACTGGCCACTGCCAGAAACAGGATACTGGGCTAGATAAACCATTGGTCTGACGCAGTATGGCTGATCTTATGTTCATGATAAGGCAAAACCCCCCAAAGAAGATAATGTTTTATAGGCTAAAACCTACTTCTATTTCTACACCAATGAACAAGATAAAATTCTTCTTTGGAATTCAAGAGGTCCTATGATTAGATAAACATGTTGAACTCAGGCTCCACCATACCTGACTCAGTAGTTGCTTTTCATCCTGCTCCCATGTTATTTTTTCGTCAGTCTGGGTTCTCTCTATAATCAATTCCCTCCTCTTCTGAAATTCTAGTTCCTCCTCAGCATTTTCATTCTGCAATGTACACATCTGTTGAGACTTTATGTGCACTGCTGGGGATCAGAAACAAATACCTAACTTTTTCTTAACACACTCTTACAAGCAGTTTTGTACAAATACTGTGAAAAGTAATCCAACAGTGGAAGTGAACCATACAAAAATAAAAAGATAAACAGTACCAGTGCTTACCAAAAGATGATTTTGAATGCCTGAACAAACAATTCAACAAATAATACTGCGTTCCTTACAGTTCACTGGACTGGATAGGAATCAGATAGTAAGCAGCAAATATCAAACTAAGTAAGTTCCAAATAAAAATCAGGTTACAATGTTGTATAACTATAGTGACAATGTTTTGTAGAAATAATTCTCTTTGGTTTAATAGTCTGTATAGTACTGTGGGATGGTTCATGATGAATGGTACTTTATAAATGTGAAATACTGTGTAATGTATTAAAAACACATTTATGTACCTAATATTTCAAAATGTAGTATGATAATGTACATAAAGTTTCAATATGTAGTACAGTTCTGCACAATACAAATGTAATACAATACTCCATATTCATATTGACAGGTTGGTGTGATTATTTGTAATACAGTACATTAAAAGGCCTGCAAAAGACTGGCATTATCCTGGCACAAAATATGACACTAAATATACATTAGGGAATATTGACTTGAGTTTCAGGTCACACCAGTGGGGAAACATTGGTGAGTTTGAAGAGATAGAGCAGGGCATCACAAAAAGATTCATTGTTTTAAGTACATGATCTACAAATAAGTACTAACACTGTTATAATGATTAGTGTGTGCACACATATAAAATGAGGAACACAATGGTGTAAGAACTTATTGAATGGGTTTTCTTTGGTGCCCCTGCCCAGAGAATAGCATATAAAAACTTTGCACAACCACTACTAAGTGCCAGGTAGGAAGAAGGCAGAAAGCGGAAGACATCTGAGCCAACCGCCTGGTGGAAATGTAACTGATTTGATACTCACATATAGGGAGTTATTACTCTACTGCAATAGCAATGAACAGTGAAAATTACAAATTCTTATTCAGTAACCTCATGTATAAAGTGATTTTATCTAGGTGCCAGCTCTAGAACCCATGTCTGAGTGCACTGTCATGGTCTATTTGGGTAGTCCATTAAACCCTCATGCACAGTGCAAAGAGACCACATCAGTAGATTGGCTTTAACTAACATAGATTTTCCCTCAGTGTGGATAGAAATAATTTGGATAAAATAGTTTTTGGAAACTATTCTCTTCTAGTCTTCTGACCAGTTTATATACATTTGTGCCATGTCCATATTGGGGACAAAAGGTGTGCAGGTTAAAATGGTTTCCAAGTGCAGTCTCTTTCATGGTGTAGACAAAACAACAGTGTTAAGGGGGCAGATTATTACACAGCTCTTTCTCCTGCTCCAGAGAGGGGGCTGGAGGTTTGTGGGCTAGTTTTCCAGCATTAAAGAATGAATGGGTTAGGAAGAAAAACAAACAAGAATGCATTTAGCAAAGGGCTACAGACTATTAATGTGTTTTTATGGCTGATACAATTGAAGTATTTGGCCCAATGGAACAGTTGCAAGCAGAGCTCTGATTACAGCAACAAGTGTAGTCCCCAAAAAGAAGGCAAAAGACTGCATAGATTAAAAATAACTAAATTTCTGTATATTAAAAAAGTCGTAACGAGCTATTTAAAAAAGATTTGTAAAAGCAAAAATTAATTTTACAAACAGATATACAACATCTTCTAAAAGAACTGCAGCTATATTTTTCTCTTGCAGATCACTAAACTTTGCTCATTTACAGGCCCAATAAGCTAATGTAATTGGTGGCCCGTTTTCAATCCCTCTCTCTTGAATATTTTATAATAATATAGATACAGCCTACCTGATAGATAGGAGACACCTCCGGCTGCATTTGGCCACTGCGTGTGGATATACAAAACATAACACATTAATTTTAAAGTGTAGAATCTTGAATATGAAACTTAGTAAATCCATTATTTTTCTGAAAAAGTATACAAACACACTTTACTGTAGATGCCTGTAATTCTAAAGCAGTTGCTGGTTCCACGGGATACAGACTCACACCACTGCTGTCTGTAATATCCATGCTTAATCTGTAAGGTTTGATATAAAAATAATGCACGGGGGTATGTCTTTGATGAACATTCTACTAAGTATTTAATTTTTAAAAATTGGTATATTAAATGCTTCTAATCATAGTTTTCTTCTAATCTGTTCAACACATGCACTTCCCCTCCCCCATATCACTCACTTCAGTAACCAAATGCAAGAATCCAATATTAAACCTTGTTCAGTAAGTCACACAAATTCTCATTTACCCTTACATACGCACATCCAACTGAATACTAGCTCCCCGTGTTCTTTAGAAGTGGGTTGGAACTGCCACAAAATAGCAAAATACCAACTGGGAATTTAGTGCAATTTGCTCTTTACTGTTCAGACTACAGCCATGTACTGAAGCACATCTTAAAATCACAAAGAAAAAGAATAACCACTACAACATATTTTAATTTCTACATTTCTCTTTACTGGTTCTGTATATATCTACAGCATAACTGGCTACCCCTAAGAGCAGTACTTGAAATAAACAGCCAAATAAAATGCATTTGAATATTCACGGACAAGTGAGTACAGTATTGCAAATGTATTTGCTTCATAATGTATATTCAGAATAAGGAATCAAGTTAAACTGAAATATTAAAATAACAGTTCCTTACATTTTTAAATGCCTGTTCTCTGTTTGGTGAAGGGAAGGAGATATGTGGTTATGAATTAAAGCATTGAGCTAGGTAAGTGACAAACAGAATTATTTATAAGACTCATCTGAAAACTTTTCATTGTTATGTTTAATTAATACTTTTTTAACTTAAGGTGTTTTTTTTAATAGCAACACTTGTTCCAATTAAAACAGCATGCCTCGGGTGAGGTGGAAGGCATGTAATGTTGCCTTAGTGAATCCAGAACTAATATGAACAAACCTTTTTAATTGATGAGGTTATTTCTCTTTTATGAAGCAAAAACATCTGCCTTACCTAATTCAAACTAACACAAACATTTCTACAGAGACAACTGTTCAGCATGAGCTAAAGTAAATTCATCTTCTAAACTAAAAGCGGAAATATTTGCAAAGTGACTGAGCAATACATTCACTAGAACTATTAAAAAAACTGATCCTTTGTTCATAAAGGACCTGCTTCTACTCCCACTGACTGGGCAATTGCAAGTATAGAGTGCGGTTTATATTCTTCTTCTGATGCATCCCTAAAAATGTTTAAATTAGACTAGACAAATCGTCAACAAAAGCATTGTAGGGAACAATCCTGTGCAACTAGATGACTGGATTAAATAGGTCTTCTCCATCTATGCTTCTATTATATTTACAGTTCCTGTTAACATAATGGGAATCCTGTGCATATGATCCAGGGGAGACTATATTTAAGCACTTCTTAGTCAAAAGGTCACACAATAATTTTCTTTGTTATTAACTGTCAAGTTAAGAACACCTGATAGCCCATTCCTGAAGAACACCTTGTATGCTAATAAACCACTTTAATGGCCAAACATACTTTAATTAGATCTGAACATTCAGGTGACTGAACAGATGCAAGGATGGATTTAAATGTCAGGCCACAACTTTATTAATTTAACATGGAATAGGGGCACTGTGCATGACTCCCTGATCTCACATACCCAACATTTAACTGGTTCCATCATGGGATTACAAAATTCCCACCTTATAACCAATAAGTCAGGTTACACCCTCCACAAACTACCGTTAGGACTCACCTCACTTCTGAATCCTCTCTACCTCCCTCCTCCCACATTTCTAGGAGGTAGAAATGATCAAGGGGGAACCTCTGTTCATGAAGATTTCAGGTGGCCCAGTATCCTATAGGAATGAGGTCAGCTAGCGAAATCCCATTTCTCATTTATCTATGGAAACTGAAGCTTTTAGCACTAACCTACAAGTTGCGTCAAACTAAACAACCTTAACTTTTCCTAATGTTAAACTGCCAAGTTCTATAGCTTTCAACCTAACTGTGCCTCCATGACAAAGGTGAAAAAACCCACCGGACCTCAGTCAATTTGATCCAATGGAAAAAATTCTCCTTCCTCCCAAAATAGGTAATTGGCCAGACCTGCAGTATGCTGAAAACACAGCTCCTATGCTATAACTAAGGGGAAGTAGGGCAGGGCAGCTAACAAGTATAAGAAGCTATTGAAAAGCTTGGAAGATTTTAAATAGTGAGGGGGTATGCGAAAGCCAATCAGCCAGCTCAACCCCCAAACCCCAGGCAACGGAAAGGTGAATGATCTGAAGAGGGGAAGAAGCCAGCCCCCTCTTGTCAACTGTGCATTCTCACATCCCCCATGCCCTTCCAGGTAGCATGCCTGCTGTCCCAGCCCTCCAGCTGTCTCGTTAACATTCCACACTCATTGATGCAGGGCAGAAGACATTTAGTCATGGAAAAAAACGTTGTTTTTTTTAACTTTCAAACAAAGCATTCTAACTGACCTTCACAGAATTTTCCATACAACATATTACTTACATCAGGAAACCCTCTGTTATGAGCATACCTGTTGGGATCTTGTAATAAATCTACTGCTTCTTTTAAATGATCTATCATGGCTATATCAATAGTTTGTTTACTTGATGTATTTGTTCTACAGCAGGAAACAAACACAGGAAACAAAGACATTACAATGAGTATCAAAGGTGTTAGAATTTAAATCAATGGGCAATATTTTCAAACTGTCTGTTTAATTTGTATAGCAAAATCCTGTATTTGTGCATATTAATATACACATGGGATTTGGACATTTCCACGTGGAATTTAGAAAACTAGTTTAGAAGATTTCTCCAGCTCTTGTCCCTTCCCTACATAATGAACTAAATAGTTTTTCCCCCGTCTATCAGTTCAATCCATTTAAACAACCTGACTTCTGAAGTTGAAATAATTTATTTACTAATTACCAACAATTTATTAACTTGATTAATTAAGTTTATTATTCTAGTATAAGAACATTGGCAATTTTAAAATAGATTTAGTATTTTATTGTTTAGTTTCCAATATTTGTAATCCTTTTAAATGCTGTGAAAGAACCTACTAATTTTTCTTCATTCTTTTGGAAAATACTGATTTTTTTCCTCTGAGCTTTTAGCAAAAACAGAAATGAATACTGCTGTTTTGCTTACCATAAACTTCAATAAACAGTTCAGTTTTATGTTAAATTATCTATTTTGTGTATGTTCATCAACTGATGTTTGTCAGCACCAGTCTTGAAATAGTGTTTGTGAATTAACTACTATTACAGGGCCAGGATAGTGTGTTAAAACACACAAATACCCCTAGGTTGCAGCATTTTTCCAATCAAATTATAATATTTATATCATAGGTCAAACTTTGGCCTTAAAAATGCTGATACGGTCCTTTTACAAATACTATTAGCAGATTTAATGTCAGTATGTAGCTGAAAAATACTTGCACTCCCCTTAAATATAATACATTATTATAGCATTAGGTACATACAAATATACTGATTTTAATACAATTTTCATTGTATTAATCAATACACTATAAAATGTTTAAATAGCAAAATGCAGACAAATTGTATTGTTATACAAATGTCATGCTTCCATGTATACAATATGATAAGCTGGTAAGGAAATACCCAAAAGAAAAATTAAATTTTGGTCACCTAAAAGCTACAACCAATATTATTTCATTATGTACATAAATTAATACTTACATTCCTTCTGTTTGCCACCGTGTGTCCTCTTCTATTCGTAATAATTCATCACATTCTGCTGCTCTGCCCTATGAACAGACATTATACTGAACATTAGAACAGATAATTTGCCATTAAGTAGAGAGATAGTAAGTTTCCTTTTCAGACTCAGCACTGACCTAGTTCATTTATCAGTTTAGAGTGGTTAATTGAAGCAATCTAAGGACTGTGCTTTATTGCTATTTCTCCACCCCCAATTAAGATACTGATTACACCATCTTTTATTAAATTGTCACATTTTATTGAGGGCAAAGCCTAACTTCATTTAATAAGGTCAACCAACATGATAATTATGTACTGAATGTCCCCAATTTCTCTTATATCATTCTGATGTATGCAAATAACCCATCAATTAAGCATGAGTCTAATTCTCCTCTCATTTACACTACAGTAAATCAGGAGTAACTCCACCGAAATCAATGGACTTACACTGGTGTTAAACTGGCATCTGTGAAGAATCAAAACCATTTTGTCACTATTTAAAGAGTTCCAGAGGGTAGCCATGTTAGTGTGAAGTGGAGTGCAACCCACAAAAGCTTATGCCTACTGAAATTAAATTTGTTAGTCTTTAAAGTGCTACAGAACTCTCGTTGATTTCACTATTTAAAGACAGATTAATACACAAAAAGCTTTATTGCTAAGTGGTGCATGATCTGTTTTGTACAGTAGTTGTAATAATGTAAAGATGTGTGTTTGTGGGTGGAGAGAGAGAGTATAAGTAACTGTTAGGTAACAACTTCTCATTTCCTTGTTTTGATGGGTTTGCTTCAGACATGCATATAGCAATCCTAAACGCTTCATAACACATTTTTTCTGCATTAATTTTCTAGGGTTTTTTTAATGTGTACCTGGGGATTGGCAATATATGAGGAGGAAAAGGGGTTGACCACTGGGCTTGGCATTTGAAATTCAGCAGGAAAATATTTGTCATTTTTTATTTATACCATGAAAGATACAATCTTACATTAAAATGTTGCTCCTCATGATGGAGGTTTTGTGTGTGTCTAGCCCTCATCAATCAGGCTTTGCGCGTACTCATCAGCCAATCAAAATTACATATACCCACCACCAGTCAAACAGGTTAATTGCCCAAACCCACCCTATGTCAATCAGGCCAGTTTGTACCCATCTACCTGGTCCGGTCAACAAAGCTAGTCTGTGCCTGTTCACCTCCCCTCCAACGCGGTTGATGCACACAATGCATATATTTTCAGTTATAATGTGAATAATAGCTACAAATGACATTAAATCCAATTTTTTTTTAAATCAGATCTTCTCAATCATTTTTCTACTAAGTTTTGTGTAAATAACTGATATTACTTAAAAATACTATCTAACAATGAAAGTAGATCTGCTAATGATATGTTTTAGCCAGATCCCTAATTCAAAGGCTTCCTATTAGAAATTATTAAAAGAAATCAAACACAGACGTAGAAAATTTACGGTTTAATAATTAATTGTGTGAAACTACACACCAATTTGCTACCTACTTTTAGGGGGAAAAAAACAAGAATTTGTGCCCCATTTTAACACAGAACTCCAGCTGTGGAGTCACTATTAGGTGCCTCCATAACTATGAACTGCTGGTTAATATTCGTAAATATCCAACACATATTTCCATTTGTCACTTTACACATTTCCTTTCACTTTCATTGCTGACATGTAGAAACAGTAAAGTAATATAGCTGCCAGTAAGGACGGAAGCCCTCTGAATGGATGTGCACTTGCACTGGCAGGGAATGAACAACAGACAAAAGGACTAACTATTTCAGTACCATATATTTGGCACATCCATCTCAGGAACCTTGTACCAATAAATGCCAGCTGATTCTGCCAGATGTGTCACTGAACTATGCACTGGCTTCTCTAAAATTCCTCATCACAGAGTATGGCTTTCTTCCCAAAGTCAGTCCCAATGCCATAAATAAAGTCATTCTTTGCATCTGCTATTTTTCATTAAGTGAATAATAAAGTAAGTATTTGATCCTTCCAACAGAAAATGCAGATACCTTATACAATGAAAAATAATTATCCCCTACAATATATGCCACAAATCTGCATTAACTATTATTTATGTTAATTTGTTTTAAAAGGTGACCATCTGCAGTTTTGGGAATACTTACACAAATCAAATAATAAAGCACACAAATCAGGACCAGTGTCAAATATAAAATCCTCCCAAACCCACTAAAACTAAGGACTGGTCTGTATTGCAATTTGCACCATTTAACAGAAGTTTTATAGTTGATTTAGTTAAACTGGAGCAAAGTTTTATGTAGCTGTGCATCAATGATTTTACCAGCCTTAAAGTCTCTCACCTTCCCAAAATACAGCTTGGGAAAATATATGAGCTCTGCAATGTGAACTAAAATCCCAACAAATCTGGACTCTTGTAGATCAACAAGAAAATGCCCTGCCTCAACCCTCCCCTTGATTAAACCTGTGAACTGTTAGCTCAAGCACTTTCGCTAATTAGCATCAAGAAGATCATCATTAGCATCAAGAAGATATCAACATCCACGGCAATATTTTTCCCATTCTGAAATTATTTAACAGCGCCACTGCACCACTGAATTAAACTCTGCAACACACTCTACAATGAGGTGCCAAAAATACTAGATTATAGCCAGGCTGACGGCATTGTTGAGGGAATAGCCAACAGTTCTATGACACACCTTGGAGGGGACAAAGTGAAATGCACAACAGCAATTTAATGTCAGTTTCTGATGGAAATTCCAGTTTGGAGGAGGAGAGAGTAGAGAGAAGTTTTCCATTTCCTTTTACCCCCCATGTTGATTCTCAAGAGAAAACTGTCACCCATTCTCAATGCCTCTGTGTCCATATGTCATGTAGGGATCATATTACTTACCTACCTCACAAAGGACATGGGAAGATTAATTAGGTGATGTTTGTAAATGTTTGAAGATGTAACACATTATATAAGTGTATATTATAGCTGGGTAAATATGATTTTTATTTGTATGAAAAATTTTGAACAAAATGAAAAGAAAGTCATTCCTTTCAAAATATTTCAGGATTTTTTAAATGAAAAATGCAAACCAAAACCAAATAAAAATTTAGGTTTCATGGACTTTTTTTTTTTTTTTTTTATTTCCCCCCACCTTTTTTCCAGGAGATGACACATTACATTCCATATACTCAACATCCATAAAAAACCTCTTCCTAATAGTTATCAGAGAATATCCCAGCAATAAATACTTGTCACTTTTAATAATACTGCAGGATATGTTTATATATCCAGTAAGCAATAACTTAACAAGAACATGGATGTACTAGATAACTTCACTCTTCAGATACCTGCACTTCTAGGGTGGGTGTATCTAATACAAGTAACCACATTTGAAATGTGCTGTTGTACACAAACATTTTTAAATTAAGCAGTTTACATTTTCTTTTGCAGAGGTCAGTCAGGACTGAGAGTGTTTGAGGGATTTTTTTTTTAAACAGTATTTAATGTATATACCTGTGTGGCTGATACTACAAAACCACTAGGGAGGCCCTGCCATTAGTAGAACGTCATCTCCAAGAGTTGTACTGCTAGGGGAAACACAGTGAAGGATTGCAAAAAGGCAAGCCCTTTTGCAGACCTAGAAATTCTTTTCCCTCCACTTCCAAGAGGCTGGGAAACCATGTCCGTTCTTTCCACTGTGGCTATCTAGCACTCTTCTCTCAGGAAGAATTTTGATGGCAAGTATGCAGGACCTCCTCAGATTGTTTTGTGGATATCTCGGTGAAAACGTACAAATTGACCGAAAGGCTATCCACATTAGATGATCAATGGTCCCTTCTGGCCTTTAAATCTATAAAAAACTTGCCTGCCCAACCACAGAATTACTGTAAAATGCAACTTCTTGTGACTATAAATGGAATACATTTGTCTTTAACAGAATCTGGCAAAATTGACCAGCAAATAAATTCTCATAGGAAAATAAACATTGTTCAAACCTTGGTATAAAAAGTTTCATAGAAATCCTACTATTATGGGGTATGTGATGAAATCTGTTAAAAAATCATGTTACGTTACGTTACATTACATAATGAACCAACTGAAATTCCTGAATTACAATATAGCTGCATTCATTGATGATTTATGGATCATTTATAAGAATTTTACTGCAACTTTCTCAGAGAGATTTTATCCAGACATGATGCAAAAAATCCAATGCCATAATAAAAAAGGGAGCAGAGAATAATGAAAATGGGGAAGACAATTTAAAAAACTAGAGGTATAACAGAGCACCTTAAGAGAAGTCACAGAACAATTCTCAAAACAGTCAGAAGTGTAAACTACATTATTCCCTTGGCATATGCAATTTACACAGCTGGACACAACATGGCTGACAACCACAGCAGCAATATAAGAGTAATATTTTCACAAAGATTAACCAACTACCCATGAAAGCAATGAAGGGGCCAAAGCGGGAACAATGACTGACAGTGTACATTCTCACACACACTGTAAAGTTACCATAGTTTTCGCTAGTAATGATGTAGGTAACTACAGAATATAAGAGAAACACTGATGAATAAAATTCTAAAGTTTCTGCTGAGGAAAAACCCATGACTTTCTATATAGTTCACTAAATTATCCATAGCTCTAACTTTGCCCATTTTATTGCTGTCAGAGCTACAAAACAGCCATTATGTACTAAAAAACTCCTTTAAAAAAGATAGTCACTGAACCTTATTCACTGCATTTTTCCAGAAAAGTACATTCTTATTCAGCTTACCAAACAGCAGATGGTATCCTTTGTCTTTGAAGATCTTGACATTTCTACCAAAATCTTAAACATTTTACAAACTAAATGTATTTCTATATCCCACTGTCTTTTCATAATACTAGACACCTGAGTATCACTGTAGCCTGTGCATGCATGAAAAAGTTGCCTAATTAAAAATATAGATGGAGATTACTTACTTGTAACTGGAGGTTCTTTGAAATGCATGGTCCCTAGCGTATTCCACATGTGGTAAGCATGCACTCCATGTGTTTGAGACTGGAGAATTTGAAATGATGTCTGTTTGACCATGCCTGTGCCCTGGTGTTCCTCATGCTCAGCACCAAGGGTATAAGAGGTGGTGTGGACTGACTGCCTCTCCGGTTCCTTCTCCATCACAAACTCAGACATGATCCAAAGTGGAGGGGAAGAAGGGCAGATAGTGGAATGCAGATAGGGACCACACATCTCAAAGAACCTCCAGTTACGGGTAAGTAACCTCCATTTCCTTCTTCAAGTGCTGGTCCCTATGGGTATTCCACATACGGGTAACTGTGACTGGTAAGCAGTGTTCAAAGAGGAGGCAGGTGAGACAATGTGGGTGGTATAGATATCTGTAATATCACTGTCCCATCAGCTGCATCTGCAGAATAAGCTTGATCTAAAGCATAATCCTCCAAGGCAGTGTGGATAGAACTCCAGTTAGCCACCCAACAAATGTCCAGTATAGGGATGACATGAGGTTGCCTGTGCTCTAGTGAAATGGGCACTCATAACATCCAGGGAAGGGAACTGTGCTAACTGATTGCAAAGAAGATGCAGCCAGAGATCCACTTAGACAGCCTTTGAGCAGATCACACTTGTCCCCATGATCCAGAGGTCCCCAAACTGTGGGGCATACCCCCACATCGGGCGATGTGGTGAGGCCTGGCTAGCCCCCATGGAAGAAGCAGGGAGGAAGTGCCACCAAACTCTGCTCTGCCCCCATCTTCATTCCAGCCCCACTCTTAGCCACAGCTCCAGCCCTGTCCGCGGCCCTAGGGGCCCAGCCATGGCTCCTGGCTTCTGCCCTATTCCTGGCTGCAACTCCAAGCCCCATGCCCAGGGCCCCAGCTCTCAGTCCCATTCCTGGCCCCTAGCCTAGGGCTGCAGCTCCAACCCCAGTTGCCCGCAGCACAGTCCCATTCCTGGGTCTCGGCCCCAGCCACAATTCCGGGCACAGCTCCTGGCCCCAATCACAGCCCCAACCACAACTCTGGCCCCACTCCCGGCCCCGACTCCCGGGGGTGATACGGACCATGTAAAGGGGGCGGCGCGACCCAAAAAGTTTGGGGACCACTGCCAGGATCACTGTGCCACAGGGATAAATACAGCATTTTCCTAATTGGAAATTTTACTTGTTCTTTTCAGATAAAAAGCTAAAAGTAGTCTAATGTCGAGGAAATGAAGTCTCTTCTTTTCACTGACAGCACAAGGTTTTGGAAGAAATACCGGTAAGTGAACTGATTGATTTATGTGAAAGTCGGAGACTATCTTTGGGGTGAATTTTGGGTGGAGATGAAAGGAAACTTTTTCCTTATGGAAAGTGATACATGGTGGGTCGGCCATGACTGCTGTTAGTTCCTTCAAACTCCTGGCTGCTGTGATGGAGAAGGAAGTGGCAACCTTCATTGACAGGTGGGACACTGAGCACAGAGCGAATGGTTCAAAGGATGGTATGGTAAGTACTGAGAGAACAAGACTGAGGTCTCATTACAGTGTTGACTTTACTACTGGTGGGAAGGTCCTAGTGAGACCCTTCAGGAATCTGGCTATTACTGGGTAAATAAAAATAGAATAGTCTTTACCCAAAGGTGAAAGGCACTGATTGCTATTAGGTATACCCACAGCAAGGTAAAAGAAAGGCCCTATATTTGAGAATGAGAAAATAGTGTAGAGAATAGCAGAGATACTTGCTGTCTCTGGAGTCAACTAGTTTTGTTGCAACCAGGTACTGAAATGCCTTCATTTAGCAAAACAGCATTTTCTTGTGTAGTCTTTTCTGTTGTGGGTGCAAACACCTTGAACATCCTTTAAACGAGTACATTCCAAGTCTGACGCCCATCCAAATACCAGGTCACGAGGTGAAGAGAGTTTTGGGTTGGGATGTCTGATTCCACCATTGTCCTGAGTTAGCAGATCTGGGAAGAGTCAGATGCTGAGAGGACATGTTGACATTCGCAGGAGATGCAGAAACCAAAACTGCCTGGGCGAATTGTGTTCAATGAGAATTACTCACACTTTGCCATGGTGAATTTTCCACAGAACCTGCAGTAGCAGTGGAATGGGAGGAAAGGCATACTTAAGGTGGTATGTCCAGGATAGTAGAAGTAGTTCTTATTAGTTCAGGAGGCGAACAAGTCCCAGGATGGTGTTCCCACTCAGTGAAGATTTTGTTTAGGACCGAATTAGGAAGCTCTTATTCATGGTCTGTGGAGAAGTGTCAGCTGAAATATCCGCCAGAGATTTTGAGTATGTCACTGAGAGTGTGATGTGGTTCTGGATACACCAGTTCCATAAGCATACTGCTTCTATGCAGAGAGGAATGGATTTTGTTCCTCCTTGTTTGTTTCTGTAGAAGACAGTCGTCACATTATCTGACATTATGTGGAGATGTCAGGACCATGGAAGTGGGAGGAACGTACTACAGGCAGATCTGACTGCTCTTAGTGCCTTAAGATTGATATGCATCTTGGCCTTCCATACCTTGTGTCATGTGGTCACCCAATGTGGGCTCCCTAATGTATAAGGGATACACCTGTGATTATGGTCATGTTGGCTGTGGGAGACAGGAAAGGGACTCGGGCATGCACTTGCACTGAATCTGGCTCCCAGGCATGACATTGTCAGGAATTGTCACCTTGGTGTTCACATTGTTTCTGTCTGGAGAGTCAACAGACTGAAGCCAGGACTAAAGGCAATGGAGGTGAAGCCTGGAGAATGGTGATGTACAAATACAAACAGGCCATGTGGCCCCTCAGGGAAAGAAAGACCTTGACCGCAGTTTGAGATCAGTGGGTGATTTGTCTTATCAGGCCTGTTCATAGTTTGGAATTTGTTCACAGGGAGGTAGGCCTTTACTGATGTAGAGTTTAGGGTTGCTCTTATAAAGACTATGGTCTGAATGGGAATCAGGGTGGATTTCTCCACGTTTATGCAGATCTCCAAAGATGACAGAAGACAAATCCAGGGTAAGATTGCCAGCTCAACTTTCCAACTGGATCTGCCTGTTAGCAGCCAGTTGTACAGATGCAGGAGGACGATGCAGTCATTTCATCTCAACTGTGCCACCACCAATTAGGAGACGTTTGTGAAGACAGGAGTGTTGTTGCCAGTCCAAATGGGAGTACTCTGAACTGGTAATTTTCCTACCAGGAACCTTCTGTGGGACTGGTGAATGTCCATATGAAAGTAAGCATCTTTCATGTTGAGATCCACTAATCATATGTCTTTTTCTAGGGAGGGAATTATAGATGCCAATGTAACCAGGTGGCATTTTAATTTGCTAATAAAAATATTTAGTTGATGTGAAGATGAGAACAGGTGCTATCCTACATTTTTCTTGGGAACTATGAAATATTGGGCATAGAACCCCTTGCCTTGATGGTGATGTGGCACTTACTCATTCGAGCAAGAGTCCATTTCCTGTCAGAGTATCTCCTCGTAAGAGTAGTCCTGGAAGAGAGGCTGGGAAGTGGGCTTGTGGGGAGGTGGGGAATGCAACTTGATGGTGCAGCCAAAGTGGATGACATCTACAACCCACTTGTCTGTTGTTATAGCCCTCTAGTTGTGAAGGAAGTAAGTCAAGTGGTCACCAAAATTTCAGGGAGTAGTTGGGGAACCAGTGATGGTTCTCAATTCTCAAGCAGCAATCAAAAAGTAACCTTTGGCTGGCAGATGGGTTTGGTTGGCTGATGTCAAGGTGGCTGAGGTTGGATACCTTAGTCTTTGCACCTTGTGGCACTTGCACGGTGGTTCATGTGGTATCTGGTGATAGAAAGGCTGTGGGAGAGGCCTTGGCTTGTACGCCTGTTTATTTTGTTTCCTCTTCGGGGTCCAGAGTATGCATGCCCAGAGAGTTGAGGGTAGCCTTGGAGCCTTTTATTGAGTGTAAGGACTCGTCTGTCTCCTTCTTAAAGGTAAGATTCATCAAAGGATAGATCTTCAGTAGTATTCTAAACCTCCCTGGGGTGCCCCGAAGAGGAAAGCCACAATTCGTGCCACGTAACTAATGCAATTTTTATGACTTTTTATGACAATGTTAGTTGTGTCTTGAAGAGAGGTCTTTACTACCAATTTACTCTCATCAACACGGGCTTAGAATTGGGACTTGTCCACTTGAGGGAGTTTGTCTTTAAACTCAAGGAATTTGGAGTAGTTTGTAAAACTGCACTTTCCTAACAGGGCCTGATAGTTAATAATTCTAAACTGAAGGCTGCTAGATGAGAATACCTTCTTTTCAAGAAGGTCAAGATATTTAACACCTTTTCTGCAGGGATAGTCTTGGCATGTTGGTGTCTGGACCTTTCAAAGGCTGCTTGAACGACTATGGAGTTGGGAGATGGGGTGGGTGAACAAAAATTCTGTCCCTTTCACAGCTACAAAATATCATTTCAGCCATTTTAGGGAAAGGGCTGCAAGATGCAGGTGCATGCCATACCACCCTGGCCAGTTCCATGATGGCTTTGTTTACTACAGGATGTCCAGGAGCTATGCTGTGTATCATGGGTCTCCTCAAGTGGGATCTGAAGTTCAGTCGCCACACACTCTGAAAAAGTTATTGGCATTGGCTGTGGTTATCAGGCATGGATGGTGAAGATGGCATGACAGACTCATCAGGTGAGGAGGACAATATGCCTGGCAGTGCTGCTGGTACCAGGGAATCCTGCTCAACGTATTTCTTTTCTGCATGCTCTGGCAGAGCTGGTTGCTGTTGTCTGAGGGAAGAGAGTCGATCAGACTCTTGCATAGATCCCCAGTGCCATGTATAAGGATCCCATGGGCCTCAGTAGGGCCCGAAAGGTTGGGGATGGAGGGGAGACCCCAATTGGTACTGGGTATTGGGTACTCAAGGGACTGCTGGTAATCGTGTCTGGATGAAGGACAGGTCCAAGATAGTATAGAGGCTCTGTCTGGGCTAACTTCTCTATGTGAAAGTGAAGGCTTATCCTGGATGTCAGATTCAGCCAATGAAAAGATAGGATCTATCTCCACTGGCAGTGCCATTGGTACTGATAGAGAGAGACTCAATTCTTGGACAGAGTAGGGGAATAGCTCCTCCTCCTTGAAGTGGGTTCCTCCTCTGGATTGAAACATCTCTTAAAAGGACTGGATCTGAGAGAAGAGAAGAATGAGGGTAAGATAAAGCAAAAATATCCTCTGAGCAGGTATAAGTCTCAGTCTGATTGGGAAGGCAAGATATCCTGGTAGTTGGGTACGGACAGATATGGCATGTCCATGTGGTTGGTGGATCCTTATCAGGGTAGACCAGTACCATCTAAGAAGATTCTCCTAGAGCTGATGGTTGGTTCCTGCAGATGCCAACCTCTCAGCTTGCTAGTTCATCCAGGAGTTGGTACAAATGGATCTTTGATTCTGCATGCCCTACCCTTACGGCCAGGAGGTTTAGGCTGACCTAAGTCTTTAGGACCCGTGTGCTAAGACTCACCTGATTTGGAAGGGGTCGTGGAAGGATCCCTTCTTTTGTGAGCAGATCTGGAAAGGGATCTGGTCTTGTGTCCTTGACAATGCCCGTTACTCTCATGAGAGACCCAAGACGACATGTCCTTGGGCTTACTAGATCTGTCCTCTGCTCCAGAACGCATGCTGAGAGGGATGCTGCTTGAGGCTACATGAGACTAATGTACAGAGGTTCTTCCCCAGTCTGGGTCCCACTGGGGTCTCACGGCTTTCTCCATGGGGTACATTCTCAGTCAAAGCTCTTCTCCCTCTCGGGGTCAGGGAGGAAAGGATGGGCAGATGTTGCACTTGCCGGAGATGTGAGCCTCCCCAAGACAGTAAAGGCAGCGTTGGTGGTCACTGCTGACCAAAAAGGAATAGAGGTGAAAGAAAATAATTGTTTGCTTGACCACAGTTACTCCATTTTAGTTGTTTTTAGTGTTCTGCTTTCTGTTGAAATCACCTACCTCCTCCACTTCTGATTGTTTATGGTGCTTATCTCTGCCAAGGTCAGAGAGAGAGATTAACAGGAGAAATGAGGAGTCAGCCTTAAGTAATTTTTGCTTTCTCTTCAGTCTTGGGAAATAGACTAGACAATTTTGATAGATATGTTGAAATCTTCTGCCCTTATCTTTTATATTATGCATATGTTTATAGTTAGAAGATGTAGAAAGTGTAAAGCCAATAGCAATTATAATAATAATTTGAGTGTACCAATGAGCATTAAGAATTTATGCATATGTAATTTTATGTTTATGTTTATGTTTGTATAAATATGCAAGAGAGCATGCCTTCGAGGTCTCACACTGACCACTTGCTGGGAAGTGTCCGACCTCTGCAGAAATAAAAACTTGGAGACTGCCCAACTACCTGCGTGGATCTCTTTTCTATCTGGTGCAGGGCTAACGAACCTCATTTGGAATATTTTTCCAACAGAGGCATTAAATAGGAATAATAGGTTCTTAAACCCCAGAACTCTGGGCATAGTCCTGAGGGGAGGAAGGAGCAGGGAGTGTCCCTGAGGTAGGAAAAAATGACTGTATATTAATTACAAAAAGCTACTAGAAAAGTCCAAAAAAAGTAAAATATTAAGAGCTATTTACAATACATTTACAGATAAAAAACGATGAAAATGCTTCAGGAGACAGATAATTCTACTCAGACTATGTGGCGGTAAGAAGGAACTAGAGGCAATTGGTCCACACCTCCCCTTATAAAAATCTCAGTACTGAACATGAGGAATGCCAGGGCACAGGCATGGACCAAAAGGCGCTATTTGCAAATTCTCTGGTCTGAGGCATATGAAGCAAATGTGTGTCACGTGTGGAATGTGGATAGGGACCAGAACTCAAAGAAAAATGTAAAAACTTTCACAGGTGAACACATCTGCTAGTTAAAAAAAACAACAAACAAAAACAAAAACAAAAAAAAGGTCAGATTTTAAGAGAGGGAAGAAATGCTTTCACACAGGTTAGAATAAGAGTTATGGATAACTTGACCTTACAGCTTTATAATGACAGTTATGATTAACCTGTTCGTTTATATTTGCACTCTATGACTCTGAACTGATGAGAATAAATCTCAATTGCACTTCTCTTATTAACAGCAATGTGCCAACAGTTCATCATTTCTACTTGCTATGAAGGTAGCCATGATGTTTTTTCATTTAAAATTGATCAGAAACTTGCCTTGATGTAGCTTATAAATTCAGTAGTGAGGGGATGTGATTCTTCAGCAAACTGGTTTCCTGCTTCTCTTGACTTTTCATTGTGAATCATATGAGAAGATCCCTGATGAAATTCCACTAATGAGAAATGAGACCAAAAGACCCAAAAAAATATAAAAATTATTTCTGACTCAGTTTTTTCAACATTGCATTTAAATCAGTCACGTAAGAAGCCTTTTAAATTTAGTAGGACACAGCAACATAGTCAAAACTGAAATTCAAAAGGTACAAGAATGATAAAAACAGAGAATAAGATTTTGGACTACAGTGGACTACTACTAATAAACTGTAGAAGTTTTTCTTTTAATGAGAATTCATTTTATGTTGTGACACATGACCAGATTCTGATCTCTCTCAAGTGAAATTCAGGAACAATTCTATTCATGTCAATGGAGTTACTCTTAATTACACCAGTGAGAGATAAGAATCTGACTCATGGAAAGCAATCAATCCATTTTAAATGCAACAAATGTCACTAACAATACAAAAATTAAGATGCACAGACCAGGGTACAATGGCTGAGCTATTTACTTGTACTCTACTTCCCAGGTGGGTGCTCTAACCACCAGGCTACAGAGCCACTCTCTCTCACTGGCCCAATGATTAAGTATACACAGTGAAACAGCTTCAACTGGAGAGACTGAAGGAGACCCTGATCAGAATATGCCATAGCTCAGTGGTTAGAGCACTCTCCTGAGCGGTGTTGAGAGCCCTGTTTAATTCCTTTCTCCCCACCAATGCCTGAGGAGGGAACTGAACCTGGGTGTCCCACATCCCAGGTGAGTGCTCTAACAACTAGACTAAAATTTTAAAGGTGTGCACCACTACCACTTCCTTCCATGTCCTCCTTTTCCTCCTCCAATGGGCAGATTTTGAATGATACCCAATCCAGTAGACAGCCTCTGAGCACACCTACAGGATCAGGCCCCACATGCAAGTTAGGTAGACAAATGCCTATCTTCCTCTGGTTCACGAATCACTCTGGATTTTAGTTAGGCACCCAGAGTGAGAGACATCAATGCACATGCCCAGAGGCAGGCAGTTAGGGAACTTCTAGTGCAAAATGTAGGCACCGAGTGAGTTTAGGCACCAGTCAAGCAGGAGTTTTGTGAATTGCAGAGGAGCTTAAAACAGGGACTTAGGCACCTAAGTTTGTGGCTTAAGCACCTAAGTGCCTCTGAAGTTCTGGGCCTGTGATTATTCTGAGAAGTGCAAAGCTACACATGGCTTCATAACTGAAATTTTCCAGGAAAAATAGTGATAAACTGAAGGAGTAAGTTTTAAGCATATTGTTTGTAGAAACCTGGAAGACTACTGTAGGTTGGGAAGTTTTTTGTGAATTGCACTCATACAACATTACATATAGAATAGTGGGCAGAATTCCTGTTATTGTTAATTTTCTCCTCTTTACAGTCAGACCTTGTACTAGATCAATGTGGTGACCTGAATCTTCCTTTATAACCTGATCTTCTTCCATGATGTTTGACATTGGCACATTAAGGCTGACAGTATCTTCATCAGAGGGCTGAGAAAAAACAAAAAAATAATTAATTTAAAAATCAAACCAAGACTGAAATGTCAATTGATGTTAATTATTTTTATTAAGAGTTCAAATTTCTAAAAGATTACAAAGTAACTTATAGGAGGGAGACTATGTATCATATACTTTTGGCTCATGAATTCTACATTCACATTCCAGTGCTTTTAGTAAAATTATATCATGCTGTGTACATATATATAGAATATATAGAAAAACTGCATTAAAAATTTGTGGCAAGGGATCAGTTAAGAGTCTGTACTACCTTTATAAACACTAATCAAAGCTATCTGTGCTTGTCTTCATTTGCTCAAAACAACTGTATCTTTATATGAAGACACATTGGTTAAGATCAGTCAAATTACTGTAAATTCTTTTCTTTTTGGAAAAATTGTTATCAAAGCCACAAATGTTAACAAATATATTAAAAGATGCTTGTTAACTCATTGTACCACTTTGACAAAAAAATGAAAAATAATTTTGCACAATATATTCAGGAATCTGAAAAACCTTTGTCATGAGTGATAAAGCTCAGAGAAATAACTTAGTATTGCACAACTGCTTCTATTTGTCAACCATTTATATAAATACATATGCACATATTTATTTATATAGATTTAAAATTAAAATAAAAGGCCCCTACACAAAAAGCTCTAGGCACCCTAATAATTAGAGTTATAATCAAATAATAATGACCATCCAGAAGTTTAAAAATAATCATGTATAGGAAACAAACAAATTCAAACAGTCATTAAATCAGAGCAGCAGTAATGTCCTTTCCACTTTTGCAGGGATATTTCTCAACACTTCCACATACCGTGCAACACATCCAGAAAGATTATTTTGGACCAAAGATTCCTTAATTTAGCAACTATCAGCAGAAAATAGCGTAACACAGTCACATTAGCATGATCACAAATTCTAATAATTAAGATTTGGGCAGGGTTTTTTTAATCAGTGGAGTTATGCAAACAGCTTAGAAGAGTGTGGAAAGGTGAATGCAGCCTCACTCATTTGCAATCATTCCTTCCACAGGCTAGTCAGATTAGGGTCTTTTTTGTTTAAACTATGTAACTGATTTTCCCAGGTGTTTCCTGTCAGAATATGGCCGAATAGGAACTATCCAAAGCAACTTTGTAATTATACAAAGTCATCATGGCTCTTTCACAGGTAAAATATTGTATCTCATTTCCTTCATTTGTACTTTTATTTTTATTCAGTTAGCAATGGAAGCTGTTGACAGACTTACAAAGCACAAGGCACAGAATATGAAGAGTCTAATTTTTATCTTAAAAATCCAAGGCTACCATAGCATTAAATTCAAACAACTTTAGTGCTTGATGCAGCCATTTTGAAAAACTACTGCCTTAATATTAAAAAGACAAGATTGGTGACATAATATTTAGTAGATAACTTTTTTACACATATATACATAAATATTTTATTGGTAATAACTTCTCTGGTGAGAGAGACAAGCTTTCAAGCTACACGGGGCTCTTCTTCAAGTCTGGGAAAGGTACTGTGGCTTGAAAGCTTTTCTCTCTCACCAACAGAAAGAAGCTGGTCCAATAAAAGATATTGCCTCATCCACCTTGTCTCTCTAATATCCTGGGATCGACACAGCTACAACTACCCGTCACAAGAGAAACTTACTTTATAGTAACCAGAGGTTCTTTGAGATGCGTGTTCCCTCTTTGTATTGCACTGTGGATATGTTTGTCCTCCATGCATCAGCAGCGTGAGAACTTTGAAAGCAGCATCTGTTGGTCTGCACATGTGCCCCAGCTCACCTTGTGCCTCCACCTAAGGAGATAAAGGGGGGGGGGCGCGCGGACCGACTGCCTCTCCAGTTCCTTCTCTACTGAGAATAAAAGACGATTCGAAGCAGAGGGGAAGGAGGGAGGGTAGTGTAGTGCAGTCTGGAACCACACACATCTCAAAGAACTTCCAGTTACTATAACTATAAGTAACTTTCTCTTCTTTGAGTGCTGGTCCCTATGTGTATTCCACTGTGGGTGAAAGACCAGCAGTACTCATCAAACAGGAGGAGGGTGAGAGGTTATAAATGTCAAAGCCGAAGAAGTGACCACCATTCCAAAAGATAAATCAGCAGAGGAAACTTGTGCCAAGGCACAGTGTCTCACAAACACTGGAGCTCAATATAGCTGCCTTGCAGATATCAAGTAGAGACGCGTCTTGAAGTTATGCCATAGACACTGCTTTGTACTCTTGTGGAATGAGCTCTTACCCCAAGAAAAGGGGGAAGATTAGATAGTGGATAGCAGAGCAAAATTCAGCCCAAGATCCACTTTGAGATTCTTTGAAAAGATACAGCCTAACCCTGTCTGCTATGACAAGAAAGAATCTGAGAAGCTTTCTGATTGATTTTGTTCTCTGCAGGTAAAAGGCCTTTTCACCAAACATTGAGGAAATGGAGACTCCTTTCTTCTGAGGGTGAGTGTGGGTTTGGGAAGAACAAAGGTGACCAGTGAAACTCTGAAATACTGTAGGGGTGAATTTAGGGTGTAAACAATGAAACTTTGTCCTTATGGAATACAGCATAAGGAGGATCAACCATCTGTGTTCTTAGCTCACCAATCCTTCTAGCTGAGATGACAGCTACAAGGAATGTGATTTTCAAAGATAGGAGACGTGACCCTTCCATGCCCAGGGCAGCCACCTGATAATGCCAAGGTCAGGGCAGGCTGTAAAAAGAGAATAGATTCTCCAAGCACTGGTGGGTGACACTTAAGTCAGGCTTCCCAACCAGCCACAAACTGCACTTCTGAATCCCCATAGAAGCCAGTATACAAATACACATAGCCCCCTTTCCTGCATTTCAGTTTCTGGCTCCCAATTAGCCACTGAGTCCAGTAAAGAGACCAGTTATTTAAACTCTATGCTCTTTACCCCAAAGGGTCACCCACAGTACCAAATCAGTATGAGTTTGGATCTTACCTAAAATACTAAAGGATTGGCTGGCAGCGTGGTAACTAAAACTAAAGGTTTATTGTAAAAGGAAAGAAACAAACTATGAGAGAAATGTTAAAAGGTCAAAGCAAATCAGATACATACAAATGATTGAAAGTCCATATACATCCAGCTTCTGGGAGAACTGTGGACTTGCAGGCTTGTATAGTTCCTCTGGTATACATCCAATACCTGGATGGGTCTTAGTCCTTCGGTTCAGTTGCAAATGAATTGATCCAAAGGTAGGTATGTGTCTGTAGCTGAACAGGATCAAAGACAAAATGTTTCCTAGGCCACTGCCTTACATATCCCCTGGCCTTGGCCATGCTGTTTGTGGAATTTTACAGGGACTAAAATGGAGTCCAGAGTCACATGGGCCAGTCCTGGTGCCTCATCAGGTATGCCTTTAGTTTCCTCCTAGGCCCCCTGCATCTGTGAAGGTTTCAATGAGCCATCAAGCAGGCTATTGTTTTGCATCCATCCTGTCTGAGTCGTTACCCAGACAGCACAATTTGAAATACAGATATATCAAATATATCTATAACTTCCATTTCACAGATCACACATGAACATAAGTATTATCATGTTACTTAGCATATTACAACCTTTCTAACAGTACCTGACATGGCATATCTCATATGAATTATTATGATTTTGACACTGATGTTAAACCATGTGTTAAACGACCCCCCACCCCCAATCTAACCAGCATGACAGGAGAGACATGGAGCAAGAAGCTAATGATTCAAAGGGAGGCTTAGTTAGTATGCAGAGAACAAGATTCAAGTCCATTGAGGAGCAGGCCTTTTTATATGGCGAGAGATTCTGATTAGGCCTTTTCATAATCTACTAGTCAGTGGGTGCGTGAAGACAGCGTAGTCCTACAAAGGTGGATGGTATGGACTGACTGCTGCCAAGGGGACCCATAAGGAGTTGATGGACAAATCTGATGTCTTTAAGGAAAAGTTCAGAATAAGAAGAATAGCTGCAGTTTTCAGGGGTATACATCTGATGCCCACATACTGAAAAATACTTCCACTTCGTTAGTTAACATTTTCTAGTGGAATCCTTCCTGCTATTAGAAAAGATGTTCTCGACAGCTTCAGAACACAATAGTTCTAAGGATGATGCCCATCCAAAAACCAAGCCCTTAGATGAAGCAGATGTGGGTTGAGACATTTGATCTTGCCATTTCCCTGGATGAGGAGATCAGGAAATGTCAGAATAATGATCAGTGCCCAAGACTGCATGCATAGGAGATTTGGGTATCAAAACTTTCTGGACCAGTTGGAGGCAATGAGGATGACTCAAGCTCTGATCTGATGAATTTTGTGTAAAACCCGAGTCAGGAATAGTAGTGGAGGGAAGGCATAGTTTGGGTGGTCTGCCCATGGAAGTCTGAGTGGGCCATAGGTGTCCTTCATGTCGAGAGGTGTAAATCACATGTCCTTTTCCAGGGAAGGAATTATAGATGCCTATGTAACCATGTGAAACTGGACTGTGCAAATAAAGTGGTTGAGATGGCAGAGGTCAATTATGGGTCTCCAAGTGCCTTTCTTTTTGGGTACTAGGAAGTATGTCAAGTAAAGCCCCCTCCCCCTTGGTACTAAAGAGGAACCTGCTCTCTTACTTCTTCTGTAAGAGGGATTCCACTTCTTGTTTCGGAATCTTCTTGTGAGAATGGCCCTCAAAAGGGGACAGGAAAGGGGGATTTGGATGGGGTAGTGACAAACAATCATATAGTCAGAATAGATGACGTTCAGTACCCACTTGCCCATTGTCATCGAACTCCAGGTTTTGAAAAAGAGGGCTAGACAACCCCCAAAGAGTATGTGGGGGTCAGGAGGTGTAGGACTTAGTGGTTTGCAGCTGTTGAGCTCCCATCAAAAAGAATGTTTTGCCAAGGGCTAGCACTGGGTGAGGAACCTGCTGCAGAAGGTGTGGGGCAAATCAGGTCTTTTGAACCCTCTGCCTCTTACAGGGTAGCACATAAGATCTCTGGTGGTAGAACGGTTGAACCACTGGTCTAGGTTTGTATGGTTCCTGGTGGAATTTTCTCTTTGGGGCAGGTGTATCTATTCCCAGGGAGTGGAGGGTAGCTCTGGAGTCCTCTCTAATGTCTTCTGATTAAACAGATTAGTCTAATCAAAGGGTAGGTCTTCAACAGTTTCTGGACCTTCTTGGGAAACCCCGAAGTATGGAGCTGCAACTCTCTGCACATTACAATGTCAGTAGCCTTTGCCCTGGAAGATGTATCAGCTGCATCTATTGCTGACCACAGAGCGGTCCTGGCAATCAATCTGCCTTCCTCTATGAGAGCCTGGAAGGAGCTCTGTTCTGTTGCGGAAGTCTGTCAGCAAAGTTTGTGAATTCTGAACATTTCAGGAAGTCGTTCTTAGCCATCAGTGCTTGGTAGTTTGTTATCCTGAACTGGAGGCTAGAAGAAAAGAACATCCCTCCCAATAAACTGAGGAGCTTGCCCTCCTTATCAGTTAGTGGTTTTGTTGCCTAAATCTCTCTATGGCAGCCTGGATCAATGAGAGAACAGAAATTCCACCCCGTTGGCTGGGACATAGTACCATTTTTCTGTCCTATTGAGGAATAGGTAGCTGCGGTATGCCACACTGCTCTAGATGGCTGCAGGATGGCTTCATTAACGAGGAGTGCTATTCAAGTGGAGTCAGAGGACTGGAGGATGTCTAGGTGCTTGTGTTGAAGATCCTGAACTTCCCTACAAAGAAGTTTTTGGAATTGCTTATAGTCATGGGGTGATGGAGACATTGGAAACACTGTGTCATCTGGAGACAAAGATAACAATCTTGTCATTTCTGACAGAACTTTCGGATCTGGCGTGTCCTCCTCCTCCTCAGTTGGCAGTTCTGGTTGCCCTCTATTCACTCAGTATGGTCAGTAGGATAAATCAAACGAGGGTTTCAAAGGTTCCTATGGCATAAAGATACCAGTGGTTCTAAGGCAGGTAATGAGATGGAGGTTGGTCCCAAGATGATCAATGCCTTCTGACCAGGAAAATGTGTTTTGGAGGAGGGAGTAATGATTCATCAGGTGGTTGAGAATCTATCGAAGAGGAGAAAGCCAATTCTGGGTCCAACAGCGATACCGACGGTCCCAATGGAGGAAAGTCACAGCCCACAGACAGACTTCTCCCAAATGTTGGCAATTCTGGTGGAGTCAGAACCTCTCTGGAGAGGGAGGGATCCAATGGAGTAGGAGATTTGGAATCTGGGAGAGCAAAGATGTCCTCCTGAGGAACACAGGTCTCAGCTCTTCCTGCAGTGAGAGGTTCTGTTCATTCGAACTGCTGGAGCCACAGTAAAGATAATTCATGACACAGTTTATGACACAGCCATCAAAGACAAAGACTGTACTGTAGGTAACCAATGTTCTCAGTGATTAGTCTTCCTCAGTAATGGTGGATCCCAGAGTTTGTGTTTTGAAGGTACCAGAGGCACTGTTGCTGGCAAATCGTGATCCAGTGCCGATGGAGCCCTGTACGTGTGGGCTTTCTTGTCATGCCTCTGACATTTAGGAGATACTAAGTTCTCTTGGGCTGAGTTTAGAGACTTGCTAGGTTCAGGAAGCACTGAATCAGACTTCTTCCAAGTGGATTTGGAGGAAAATTTAGTTTCATGATTATGAAAATGCTCCCTGCTCTCCTGCCAAGACCCTTCTGAGGCCCTGACAGAAGACGCACTCCTTGCTGAGGCAGTACAGGAAGCACTGGTGGTCGTCACTCACTGAGAAGGATTGCAGGAAAGAAGCACAAAGTTTGAAGCCGGAAGTTCTGGGCATAGTCCAGTACCCAAAATGGAGTACAGAAGGAGGGGTGATCCCCAGATCGAGGAGGTTAACTAATTATAAAACACTAACAACTATCAGATAAAACTTTTAAATTCTAAAACGTCTAAAAATTATTTACAGATATCTAAATATATGTTAATAGATAAAGAAATAAAGACAAAGCTTTGGACACTGGAGGTTCTGAACAGGACCATATGGTGATGAGAAGGAACCAGAGAGGTTGTCGGTCAGTCCCACTGTAACGCCTCAGTCAGAGGCTCGAAGTGAGCCAGGGAGCATATGCGGATCAATGGCAACTGCTTTCAAAATTCTCCAGCTCCTGTTGTATGGAGAACATGCATACACACAGTGGAAAACACATAGGGACCAGCACTGAAAGAACCCACAGTGCTGATAACAATGCCACATCCTTCAGGGTAATGGTGCAGAGAAAGCATATAGATCTTGACATTCCATATTTAATCTTAATCTCTTTACCCACACCTCAAATACTACCGTTAAAAAAATAAAAATATGCTGCTGTTCTAATGAATTTTAACTGAGAAGGAAGACAAAGAAAAAAGGTGAATCAAAGTGTTACGAAAAGCAAGAAATCAGGCAATTTACCTCTGTAGCTGACAAACGTTTATCTCCGTTATCACTGCCAACACCTGAATCAGAATCCTTCTTACTTGGATATATGTCATCAATGCTAAATGTAAACAAAAGCCAACAGGAAGTTATCTTAGTATGCAGTAAGACCCTGATCCTACTCTCAGTGAAGTCAATGCCAAAATTCCCATTAGCCTCTATGATCCAATTTCAGTCCCGTAACACCTTATTAATACAATAAATTTGAGGTAAGATTGGTAATATTATTGAGCAAATGTTCAACAATATGTAAAATGGGTTAAATAAAAAACTCCACAAGTTCTTTTACGAAGATAGTTAGTTTATTGGTTAAAAAAAGTTTTATTAAGAATATGAAAATATAATCTATTGTTAAATCGTCTTTTTTGCTTATACATTAAATAAAAACTGATAGTTGTTAGCCAGTAATTTAACAGCATTCTGATTGCTTAGCATATCCCCAAAGTGACTTTCAAATCAACTAAAATAGTTGAACTCAGTCTGTAGTCAATTGAATTGCACCTGAGTATTAATATATTAAAAATTAACTAGTTTTGCAGGAGAGGGGTTTGGATCTCCCTAGAGCATGAAGTAATTAATAACAAGGTACCTTTTTGACATGCTTTAAATTAAAAAATCCTTGAGATTTAATTATTTAAATTGGTAACCATATATAATGCCAGGTACTTTCTGCTCTGGTTTCATTGCCTAATACGATCTTTACTCATTTTACAGCACAGTATTAGTCATATGCTCATGTGTCCTAGGATAGTACACTGGACATCATATACTATTTTTAATATTTTGTTTCAACATCACATATTTCTTTCTATCTGTGATCGGAAAAATTGAATTATAATTCCACTATTTTTTGCACAGTGTCACTTTCTCTGCAACTAGACTTATTTACCAATAAAAATGAAAAACAAAATTTTAAGAGTCTTTGTAAAGCCCAGGTCTCTGATTAGGGCTCAGTTTTTACCATCTGTTATCAGTAAACTTTGGGAGTGTGAAGGAAATAATCTGTGGAAATCCCAGATGTTTTGTGTTTCTTGGATGTAGTTATTATGAGATCATTCTCAGAAACATGAAAAAAAATAATATTTTCCATAATTTTTGGTTTCTCATTGGCTAGTGTAAATATTAATGAATATAAAGGACATCCAAAATTAATAAGTATTGGACAGGAATGTAGAAAAAGTCTGAAACTTCTGATGGGTCTGCACGCATTGTATTTATTACATATTATTATTAAAGTGGTAGCACCTCGGCGTCCTAGTTAAGGACCAGGATCCTATTATTCTGGTCACTTGTATGAACACATAACAAAAAGATGTCCCTGTATATCCCATGAGTAAATTAAATGAAAGCCTTTTCAATTTTGGCAGAGTAGATTTCTCTCATAATAAATTATAGGTTCATTTTATATCATTATAGAGACGCTGGTCACAGCTCCATAGCTAAGACTAAATTTCATTTTACATTAAAATCAAGGATTAAATTATTAAAACTAGAAATATAGAATATCAACCTCAAATTTAGAGGGGTTACTCTCTGAGCACAAGATGAATTTTCTGAGAATTTACCTGTTAATCTGTCAATTAGTTTATGAGTTCAAATTAATTGAAGAATGGGCTCTTTAAGAAATGTAGTATCTGTCAGTCCTTTCTTCATCCCAAATTTATCTTAGTAAGGAACAAAGACTTTTTAAACTATCCTGATAATTAAAATGTATTGAAGTCTTGTGCATGCACCAGTTTAGAAGAAATTAGGTTGAAAATAAGATAAATAATTAATGACTAATGTATCTAACGTCATTATATAGGTTACCGACAGGGCCCTACCTGCCCATCCTTCAATATAGCACTAGTTCCTGTAATATAGCTCTCTGAACCAATAAGCCAACTGAAAATTAAAGACAAGATCCACCAATACACTTTGGCTACCTTACACTAATCTATTGATGCAAAGCAGATATAATCTCAGGAAGGCTGTCATTTAATCGCAATTAACGCAAGTGATTAACACAAAACAAATTAACTAGATTAAAAAAATAGTTGTGATTAATCGCAGTTTTAATTACATTTAAATAATAATGGGATACCAATTTAAATGTATTATAAATATTTTCGTATGTTTTTCTATATTTTCAGATATATTGATTTCAATTACAACACAGAATACGAAGAGTACAGTGCTCACTTTGTATTATTTTTATTACAAATATTTGTACTATAAAAAAGATAAACAAAAGAAATAGTATTTTTCAATTCATCTCATACAAGTACTATAGTACAATCTTTTCATCGTAAAAATGCAATTTACAAATGTAGAATTATTATTTTTTAAACAAAAAAAAAAGTTAGTTTACATTTATGGGAGATAAAGCTGCCTACTTCTTATTTACAATGTCACCTCGAAGTGTGAACAGGAGTTTGCATGGCACTGTTGTAGCCAGACTTGCAAGGCATTTACATGCCAGATATGCTAAATACTCATATGCCCCTTTATGCTTCGACCACCATACCAGAGGACAAGCTTTCATGCTAATGACGGGTTCTGCTTGATAATGATCCAAAGCACTGTGGACTGATGCACCTTCATTTTCATCTTCTGAGTCAGATGCCACCAACTTGTTTGTCTTAGTGATTGGCCTAACGAGAAGTAGGACTAAGTGGACTTAAAGGCTCTAAAGTTTTACATTGTGTTGCTTTTGAGTGCAGTTAAAAAAAAAAAAAAAAAAAATCTACATTTGTAAGTTGCATTTTCATGATAAAGAGATTGCCCAATAGTACTTGTAGGAGGAGAACTGAAAAAATACTATTTCTTTTGTTTATCTTTTACAGTGCAAATATTTGTAATAAAAAGTAATACAAAGTGAGCACTGTACACTTTGTATTCTGTGTTATAATTTAAATCAATATATTTGAAAATGTAGAAAAACATCCAAAAATATTTATAACACATTTAAATTGGTATTCCATTATTGTTTAACAGTGCAATTAAAACTGCGATTAATCACGACTTTTTATTAATCTTGCAATTAGTTGCAATTTTAAAAATTGTTTGATAGCCCTAAATCCCAGTTTAACCGGCCAGTAGGTTCTGGTTGCTTTGTGCTGCTCTGGTGTACCACTGAATTTGCCCTTAAAAATTACAATTTTGAAAATATTGAAGTTGATACTCCTTGTCTTCAAGTCATTAGAAATATTACAAGGTAGCATTTTTGGGGATTTCTTGTTTAGTGTTTGTGTCTGAAATGTTTGGTTTTTTTTAAAAAACAAGGAAATCCCCAGACAAAAAATTATTAAAATTGAGTTGAGGTTGAGAAGACAAATCAGTAAATAGGATCAATATTTTATTACATTATCCCAAAACTAAGCATTACAAACTCAAGAAATTCAGAGATCACATTACACTTAAAAGAAATCCAAACATGTTAAATTTTGGAAACACACAGTTAAGTCACCTCAAAAAACCTTAACTCTGCCCAGTAGTGACAATATGAGGGGAAAAAACATGAAAAACACTAATGTGAATTTAAAAATCTAATCTGAGTCCATCAGCACTAACAAATTTTAATCAAATTATGGTACAAGGGTGGTATTTAATAATCACAAAGACCACATTTACCTTAAAATATTATAATAATTCTGAAGTAATACAAGGTTTTCTCCAGAATAAAGATTACTAATTCAGATCAGAGTTTTACTCAAAAAGGTACAGCTCATATAAACCTACACTGAAAACTCTTGAAGTAAAATAATAGAAAATATATTTCACTTTGTTTCCAGTCCACAAGAACTGATTTATGTGAACAAAGAATACAATGTTTTTTATAGAATGTTTTTTAAAGAATACAAAGTCTTTTATACTCACCTCTCTTCTACATGTTGCTGCGAGTGTGGTCGTTCTATGTCATTAAGATAAAGGGGGTCTGTTTTAATCTGGCAAGCCTGTATGCTCAGATATTTGAATATGTGCACTTTACCCTTTGTACAAATCTATTAGGATGAGAAAAAAAAATTATAACCATCAAGATTAAAAAATTATTTGCTCCAAATTTGACTTAACTAATATTAACTTCCTAGAAAAATAGCAGACAGGATGTTTTCCACCAGATTAAATCTTTTTTAAAAATTCACAACAAAAACAATGTGTGATCTCATTTTGCTGATTTGGAGAAAATGTTAAGTAGAAACACTGGAGACAATGGGAGTTTTACCAATGACTTCAATTGGAGCAGGTCCACCATGACTCATGAGGGTCTTGACAACACGTGCACAACTCTTCTAGTATAAATACACTCCAAGGCCTCCAGGGTCCACACTACCTCCTGCCAACATCCAGCAGGGGTATCTGAATGTTATCCAGAGACAAGTGTGTTCTATTAATACCCCAAGAGTTCTTATGATGCCCCTGCACGAAATCCACTCCAAATATAACAGCACTAAAACTACTGGTCATCACATCAAAAGTTCACTTAATATGCAGAGACTCCAAGTTCAGGGGAAGCTGGATTTCTCCTGTTGTCAGTGTTGATGATTAACAGACATCAGTTTAACTCCTACAGTAAAATTTTTCTTCCTTTTTAGCACTGGATGTTCACGATAGATAGATTTATTTCAGATCCTGAGTCCAACAGCATTATGGTTTTTCAGGTGTCGATGTCTCCAGACACACAGTAACAGGTGTCTGTGCATCTCCTGACTGGGCCATTCTAACAGTTGCTGATGGTGGCCCTACTGCATCAGCAACTTCTTGTTTCCCGGGGTGTGGCTTCCTGCTGTTTTGGCAATTCTATTTCCAATGATCTTTGCTTCCACATCACCTGCAAATGTCATCTGTCATGGGACCCAGTGGGGAAACAATCTCTCTCTTCTGACTTATGGGATGCCTGTGAATAGGCTGCATGTGGGCCTCCACCAATTTTTTTGCCACTTCACTAGCAATACTTTCTTGAAGTGCAGCATCTGATATAAAGGAGTCACATTAAGGCTGGGAATTAGCAGCTAATACCTTTAAGGAAACATGAATTTCTTCTTCCACACTTTGAACTCTGCATACAATCTGGTTCATAGGTTTGCCCAGTATGTTATCCACCAACAGCAGGTTATGGAGTTCCTTTTTGGAGGAATCTCTATGGAGTTAACCTGTTTATAAACTGATCTTTCACACAGACTCCTCTAATGGCTTGCAACTAAGCACAGGCCCCTCTTTGCATTTCCAGTTCCAGATTCTGTGCAACAGACTCTGCCTTCACTTGAGTGATCCGGATAGAAGGATGATGGAAAGCCCTACTGAATAGTCCCCTTAATGCACACATATAACTGTGAAGAGGTTCCTCTTCCAGATGCCTTCTGGATTGCAATTCCTGCCAGTATTTCAAAAAGGCCAATGGCCCTTCTCAGAAGTTGCATAAGTGTTTGAGTAACTGTCTATAAGAACCATGAACCACACTGGGAAGCTGCTGGTAAAATACCATGGCATCACCATTCAAAAATACTGCTAGGTACTGTGCAACTTCCTCACCAGTCCACTCAAAGTCTATGAAGACTAAAAGATGTCAGTCTCATCTGCATGACCAGTAAATTTCTTCTCAGGCAAAAGTGCTTTTGCCATCTTGAAGCCATTGCCACCAGTTGTAATACTCACTTATAGAATCAGAGATTTACTTGAACACTGGAATTTAGTACACACAGGCAGGACAGAACTTCCTGCTAATCCCTCACGTCACAACAACAACATAACATACAAGGCAACAAATTAACAGTAAAATACAGCACTATCTACTAGTGGAGGTGTTGTCTACATTAATCGTTACAATATATTATGGAATTTATTAGTTTCTGTGTGCAGCAAATACAGTAGCCTTACAGATAAGAGAAAAAGATGTTTTAACTAGATTATTGCCTGGCCTGAACATATTAGTGGCTTGTGAATTGGTAAAATCACACCAAAGCTTCCTAAAATGTCTGTCCATTCACTTATAGTAGTTATGGAATACAGGTTTATCCAGAAAATTTCCCTTACAATTTTCCCCTCCATCATCATAAAAATATCCTGTTTATTAGCAGTAACCACTGAAGAAAGACAGGTGAATGAAATAAAGTGAATGAATAATGTATTATAAGATAGCTGCAATTTAGTGGGGGGGAATATTCTAGAATGACTCAGTTCAGGCACTAATTATGTTCAAGAGCACAAGTAAGGAACTCTAAGAGACCAACCATCTCCCATTTATTTATATTTCAGAAAGAATTCTAGTTAAAATCAATTGATTACGATAATTAAAACCCAATGGATAGCACTGCTGAGTTTGCAATCTCGGAAAACAACAGGATAATGAAGATTTATTCTATAATAATTAATCAGAGGCTGTTCCTAACATCTTCTAGCCTAACCTTATGCTAAAGCACAATTTAAGTGACACACATTACTTACTTGTGCTGGTGGAGACTGCAGAGGATTGTTCTCAAGGAGTAATATTTGTAACTGCACCATCTTTCTAAAACAAATTGGAATCACGAGCACTTCATTGCAGGAAAAGTCAAACTTTACCAAGGGAAGCTCTACTAGTTCTAAAAGTAACAGAAAGGATCACAGTTATTGATATTTATTTATTTCTGTAACAAAGAAAATAAATTAAGTATTTTTAATATGATTCTATTTCTAATGGGAAAAAGTAAGAATTCCACAGTATAATGAATCAATTTTATTTTTTTTCTAAAAACAAGCTGTGGACAAATCCTGCTACTTTAGTTATGGTTTCTGTAGACCTTATAAATTACATTCTGTTTAAATCGCCACTCAATTCTATGGTTACAGCACTTGGCAATCTCAAGTATCTAGGCCAATGTGGCTATTGACAGCTGCTTAAAATAAAACCAAATACCTTTCATGCTGCAAAGGTAATCATAGCTATTTAAATCTATACATTCTATAAAAACAAGTAACATAAATCCTGTATCACATTACGTAGAAAGAATACTCTCTAACTTTTGTTTATAGAAATATAAACTATTATTGCTAAACTGGGGTACAGTGTATTGTACTATTCTTTTGAAGGAGTACAGACAATTTCTCAGAGATGCTCTGTCAGTCAAAGATATCTTCTTTGGAATTGCTGATCAGACAGAGCCAGGAAAGGTTAGCTCTCTAACTTAGGCCACGGCATCACAGATTACTAAAGGATAGTCAGTATTGATGGCATAAACTCTGGAAATCCTGATGGGATCTCTCCAAAGGCATTGTCAGAATAAACAATGCTGTCGAAAAAACGGATGGAAATGGGATTAAGTAAGAAAAAATAGCTAATTATAGTCACTTTCCCCATCACATTATCAATGTCGATATTAATTCAGGTGACTATAAAGAAGCAAAGCAAAGCCAAATATGGTGACTGTTCCATTTTGGGGGGGGAGGACTAAATTACTAGTGTGCTCCACTTTTTCTTACGCTTTTCATTACCAATATTGAATCATTCAATTATTTAGTCCTTACTTGTCTGCAATGGAAATTTTGTTTCAGTAAGAGCTTCCAGATTTATCCCAGAAAAATAGCTGGCTTTCATAACTACATCTAATCCCTACCCGTCTTGTAAATATAGAAACACCATATCTAGACTCACCTCATGCTTTATATGTACATACCTAAGGTTCACGTTAATAAGCACCACTACACCGTTTAATATCTTATTGCTTTAATATCCCCAAAATATATACATGGCTATATGCCAATACTGTGTAAAAACTGAACCACAACTGTTTAATGGTGTTGGTAATCAAACACCAGAGAACAAGAGGTGCGTGGATGACATAAAATTTCTTCTAGTGCATTTCCTGAAGTATCACTTGGGGAATAGCATAACATATAACTTGTACTCACACAGAAGCGGTACTAATTCGATTAGGCTTTTAATATAAGTAAAATAAATTCAGAAATAAAAAATCGTACTTTTGTTTTTACTATATCGTGTATTTTCCACCAACATTCCTAAAATAATTGTAGGACTCCACAGGGCTGACCCTCAGCTGGTGCAAACTGTCATAACTCAACAACAAAGATAAGACATTTTATACCTGCCGAGGATTTGCCCACACAGGTCATTCATAAATAAGTACTCTTCAAATTAATGATTTGAAGACAAATATCAAGCCACAATGAATCAAAAAGCTAATATATTTTAAAAGACCCATACATTGCTTCTGCTTGGCATTAAGTACTGTAGAATGTTGCTGATGCACAATAAATACAAACTGAACAAATTTTAGCACAAAGAAATTGTGGGGTTTTTTATCTTACTTATTTACGTAATTAAATACATGCATATTTTCATAGTTTTAATTAAAAAGTAATTTAAAAAGTCTTTTCTTTTTACCTTGTGGTAAAACTTTGAGGTAATTTCTTCTGATATTCAGTTCTCTTAGAGATTTCAACTGGCCTATCTGCTGTGGAAAAGCTGTGATTTCATTGCAGCTGACATCCTATATTAAAAGTAATAAGGAGATGATGAACCGTCCATCTTCCCTCAAAACAATTAACTATTATGAGTGTGAAATTCAAAGTACTTTGTTATTCCTTTACAACATGTTTTCCAAGTTAATGAAATGTAAATTCATTTAACCTGCCATGTCTTCTCTTTGCACTGAAAAACTAGCCACATGATAAAAGAAATTTTAGCTGTCTCATAACATAAAGCCAAAATACAGTATTAACTTAGTACTTGCTTAGTGAAGTTACACAGATAATGGACTCCTTATTTCTTTTCTACACATGTTTTTGGTTTTACAGTAAATTTCTGAAGGATTTTGAGATCTGTTTGGGGCCAACAAAAAACAAACAAGGCGAAAAGAAAAAAGCTTCAAGGGAAGCTAAAATTAATAAAACTAAAGGGAGTTAATTTGTGAACAGAGAGCTCCAAGCTCCGACTCCATCCAGGGGAGGCTGAGAAGGAACTGCAGAGGGAATGTCCATGCACTCTGGCTGGTCTCGTGGCAGGCAGAGAGCAGCGTGTGCGTGGGCAGGAAGGACTGCTACCAAAGTTCTCTGATCAGCAGTGTGGGGGCGTACACACCCCTACAGTGGAGCAACTATAGGGACACTGCTAGAAGAAGCTTCTGTTCATCTCACAATTTCTGAAAGAACTGCTAGATGATTAGATTTGTAAAGTTAAGATGCAATACAATATGGAGTTAATCCAACACAAGATGTAATGGAAAGTAGCAAATGCATTAATACTGGTAATAAATATATAAAATAAATGCATTAATAATACCATTATTGTTGATTGAAATTCTGAAAAGCCTAAAATCTGTAATAAAGATCAACTCCTGTAATTAGGCATTTTAAAACCAGATCAAATTAACTTACAATCTTTAGTTTATACTACGAAACACACCAGTATGTAGTCAACATGAGACTGAAAAGAATGCTGAACCTTTTGCCTAAACCTGTAATGTCTTGTCATTTGACTAGATTGGTCCTGCAAGGTTTCAAGTGCTGTGTAACAGGGATATTAACAAAAATAAGGAGCTACTGCATCTCCAACAGTATGATTTCAGTAGTGACAACATATTTTCCTGAAGAGACAAGGGAATTTCTTAAGAACAGTAACTCCTACTTTTATGGCTATTGTTTCAAATGGCAGATTTCCAAATCAAGAATTTCTTCAAAGAATAATTAGTGAAAAAACTGAAGTTGGGGCACTATTTGACATTTCTGAATCGGGTATCAGAGAGACAAAAGTCTCCTTATCAGGATCCCATTGCAACCAAAACTTCCTTTCCTTGTCAAAACACAGTCAGGAAATTGTTTTAACTTTTAGACAAGGAAATTAAAAAGTCCTTGTTAATGAGTGTGATGGAAATGGTCTCTTGTCCAATTTACTGTAAAGTGTGGTTAATTGCATTTCTCTTAGTCCAAATATTTTAATATGTCCTCATTTTAATCTAAAGACTTGAAACAAGTTCATAATTAAGTATTCACTTTTTAGAACATACAATTTAAAACATAAAGTCACCTTCCTGCATAGAAATTGTAGGCTAGGGGTGTGTTTAGAATCATTTTTCTTTGTATTTATGAATCTTTAAATAAAACTAACTTTGGTTTCATGGTGAGAGAGAATTTTTCAAGAAACTATAATAATTTTATGGTTGGTAGTAGCTCCAAGATCAAAGTCTGCTGGTGACCTTTTAAGAAATCCAAGAATAACACATCATTTAGTGAGGGTGTTCATAGTCACAAGATATCCAGAGACAGGGTAGTATCTTTTATCCAACTAAACACTGCATATAACATTTTTTACTTTCTGGTAGGGTATGTATGACAAATCAAGAGTACTGTACTTCTCCTAATAACAATATGTAATACTTTAACCCTGCTTGAGTTTGGTTTCTCTTGTGGCAAATATTAACTTTGAAATTATTTTCCAAGAACAAAATCAATGTTGTCAAACTAGAACCCAAAAGTTTTCTAGTTTTATTAATTTTTATAAGAAACTGGCAGTTTTGCACATTAGCTTCAAGGACAACTGCCTGTTCAAATTCCAAAGGTTAATATTTGATGATGGTCAGATTTCTTCTAATAATTCCATTTTATTCTTATCAGTTGTTTCCTGCCTTGACCACATGGACAAACTCTCTCAAATGAGACGGGAGAATAATAGTCAATTTAAGTTAATTTCTATGGCAAGTGGAATTTGGAGGTCAAATAGTGTACAAACAAATTAGTATTGTTAGCATTATGGAAAGGGTGAGAGAGTACCAAGAATACTCAGTTTTTACACAGTAGCATATAGTTATACACTAAAGCTACCTCCAAAGTCCTGCCCTCTAGCAGCATGCAGGAGACTCCTTTCAGTTAAACTCCTTGGTACTGAAGGGACGGACACTTCCATACGTGGGCCACATCTGCTGAGCAGCAGAACCACAGTAATGCTGTTAACAGGCATCTTTCCATGGTCATGGAGGGGATTCACCCCTTAAGACAAGTCTATAATCATTTCAATGCAGTATTAACTCTAAAGCTTTTGTGGCACTCTGTGTCTGTCTCACTTTTCAAAATTACTACACACGTTTGGACCTGCTGGTGGTTTCAACCATCTCAATCCCATCTACCCCAAAATTATACATGAACTTTCAGCACTGGCAGCAGGATAAATCATCTGGCTAGTGACCCACTGGATGATTTGCCAAGAGTTACATATCTTCCAAACAGCTACCAATTTAATTATTGGCAACAAGAAAAAAATTTACTTATAAACTGCACATATTTAATATGAAATAACAGATAAAATGAAAATATCATGGAATCTACAATGTTGTTTTACTGAGTCACTTTTCAGAATAGAACCATAGTCATCTGACTGAAACAGATTAAACTTGATTTTAAAAGAACTCAAAGGATTATGAAATCCTGTTTGTCCAAGATTAATTTCACTCAAAATCTTTAAATTTTAATGGTTACAAATTAGTAGAAAAATACAACTATCGTGTGGATTACATCCATTTTGGATTTCTTTCTGAAATTATTATAAATGTTAAGTCATTTATTGCAATAGGTGGTCAAAGAAAGCTAGGATAACAATCAGTTCATAGGTTAAACATAATTAATTAAATGGTGGTAGTGGTAAATATATCCATTTTTATTTTAATACTTATTATTAGAAGGTTTAGACATAGAAAATGACATTTCAAAATCAAAATGGTTCAGTGTCAGGACTTTTTCACCAATTCTGCTAGCATCCATTGAATAAGATTCCAGACATCTTCCAGATCATTCAAACACCACTCAGTAGTATCCCAGTAAATAAGTATTAATAGGCTTTTCATCTGATTAAATCTTTTGTTCACTGCCTATTAAAACATTTTCCATTTGCTTAAGATATTGGCTGCTATATGTTCTGAAAGGGTGAAATTCATCATATTGCTGAAGACCAAATAAATCCTTAACATCGGTCTGAACTGGTATAATGGGCACATATGAGTGTATGCAAGCCCTCAACATTGAGGCAAATTTCATCTTGCACATCCATCTAAAAAACTATGATTCAGTCACGAGTTAATATTTTAAAAACCATGTCAGTTCCCTTAGAGCTTATGCCATCTGAGACCATATTGAATGCAAGAGAAAATAACTAACCTACTGAAATATAATTAATTGAACCAACCACAAGAATTTATTTTCCTAACCAATACTTGAAAATAATCTGAATGTCCACTGAAGTGATAACATCTTAATAGAAATTAAAAGACATTTTAATGTTTCATTTCAGAGGCAAAAACAGAGTTACACAACATACACAATTTGTTCCCTGAAATGTATTTACTAAAATCTGGTGTAGGTAAATGGGGAAAAGTGTTTGTGTTTTATTATATCTCCATTAGCTGGAGAGGATAATATATGCAAAAATGTTAATTTTTTATACAACAATATTGTGCAATAGCAACAGAAACATTACACTGGTACATGCTTTTTTAATTGGGATTATGAAGACCCATCTTAATCTGTGATGACAAGCCATCCATATAAACATCTCTGCATCATATATTGTAGCACTATTTATCAATATGCTTTAATTTATATTCCTCTTTGCCCCATCTAGTACATCATGGGTTAGCAATTTCCAAGCAAATAATCCAATTTGAATAATGACATAAATAATCACAGTTGGCATCAATATAAAGGGATTATGTGATCGGAATGGAATTATTCACAAATTTAACAAACCTTGTTATGTAACATGTTATTTTGTAACGATACAGAACACAGGAAAAAAACATTACAATCATACTTTCAGCTTTGACACAGGTTTTTTCTACCCCTTATTCAAGTCAGATTCTAACCAAAGTGATATGTTGTTACAGTATCAGTCAATGTTGTTTGGCAATTATTTTTAGAAAAGTAATTTTTACATTTTCTTGGTGCCTTCAAAGAGTGAAATTTGATATAATACTGGGACTGGGAGTGGCAGAATCAGGCAAGCCTGCTGTGTTTTGAAACAGTGGTATTACAAAAGATAGTAGAAACTCTCAGTTTTCACCAAAATAAAAATCCAAAGACTTTTGCCTCCTTCTGAGCACAATTTGTATTGCTTTTGAACCTCTTAAATAAATTTGCTTTTAATTTTTAAAAGCTAAATCAGAAGCAGAGCTGTTAATCTTACTAAATGCAAATTCTCTGTTTATCCATGGAACAGTTACTGCATGGATACTGCTCAACTACTTTGTCAGTGTGTTTCAACCTGTTCTGGATGGACTGGTAGGGATGGGAAGGTATTTCAGTAGTTCTCCACTGAAATTGCTATCAAGGATCCCAATTAGTGTCAACTAAAATATGAAACACAGTCCAGAGAGAATTACACTGGCACCACCAACTTATTTCATGGAGACCCCCAAATAGCCATCAGATGGCAAGGATGCTTATTAATTGCTAAATAATGCCATATTCAAACCAGCAGTGATCAAGAGCTGACAGGATTCAAATCCAATTAATAATCCATTTAGTCATACTGTCACCTATAAAGGGAGATGTTTAATATTTCTGAATTGTACTTGTAAATAAATCTTATTAATAAAATAAATCCACTAATAGATTAAGCATAAAGTAAACCATCACTATAACATGCAATTTCATTTTAAAATATTGAGATTGTTTTGTTTGTTTTTTTAATTTGGCAGCTCTTTCATTTTCATTAAGAAATCATCATAAAAATGACAAAGTATTAAAAAGATAAATCAATAAAGTTCACATTTCATAAACACAAAAAACATTAAAGATCCTATAAGCCATTATAAAGGACCCATATATCCCAGGGGAGAGAAAGAAAAAAGAAGTGTCCAACTACAGTTAGCCCACTAATCCTGTGAGATACTGAATACTCTCAGCTGCTACTTAAAGACCCCAATCTTGCAACTAGCTCCACGGAGGAAGAGCCAGTTGTAGGACTGAGGAAAAGTTAAACTCAACACCATGGAACAGGTTCAGGCTCTAAGCATCGAAAAATATTATTAAAAAAATAAAATGGGTGAGCAGGCATTTTTCTGATACCAAGGTAATAGACACCTTAGAAATGCCCAAGGTAAAAGCAGTAGATAGAGACATTGCCAGTTGAAAAATATATTGCTATATAATTTCTACTGGGTATTCAACACCAATACCTGAGTAAATGGTTCATTTACCAATGGATATTCTCAGGTGGGTTAGGTGATCAGAAATAAGTAGAAGACAAAATCCAAAACCAAAAGAGTTTACAATCTATAAAAACAAGTGACATCTGAAGGGGAAGAAGGGGAGAGAGGAGAAAACATTAAAATATATATACAGTCTTAAAGATAACCTTTTTATATACATTTGCAATTTTAAAAGAAATATAAAGTGCCATCAAATTTTTGCCCTGCACACCCTCAGTAACTGGCTGATTTCTTACAGACATTGCAGAAGAGGTAGGTTTTGAGGAAAGAGGACAGTGGCATATGGATCAATTCAGAGAAGGCATTCAATGCATAAAGGGAAACATGGAAATATTTGTGAGAGAAACTAAAAAAGAGAGACTGACAATATGAGCATAATTTGTGAAACACAAAGAGGTAAGAAAAGAAAAAAAGACAAATCAAGAGGGGCAGAGCTAGGAAGGGACTTGAAGGCTAGAACAAGAAACTTGAACTCGATGCAGCAAATCAGGGAGCCAGTAGAGGAATTTGAACAGAAGTGTGATTTGGTCAAGCAGTGAGAACAACAGGTAAGGAAAATGATTTTTACTTATATGTTTTGTATGAACCCAAGAAGGAGGATGCAGATGATAGGGAGCCTGGAGAGGAGAGTGTTACGCTGTAACAGTTTCCTATCCGATGCAATTAAGAAGTTCACCACATATTAAAGAGCATTGACTGTATAACAGTGATTATTGTATCATTAGACTTTAGAAGGATGTTCTTTACAAAGCTGACTATACTATAACTAGTAATAAAAACAAACAAACAAAAATCCAAATCAATACACATACCAGTTCCATTAAATGTTTTAGCTGACCGATCTCTTCTGGAAGGGAGCCTAGCTTATTGTTACTTGCAATTAAGACTTTTAGAGGAAGACCACACAGGCAAGCTGGCAAAGAAGAAAGCTGATTTCGACTGCAACAGAAGTAACAAAAGCAAACATTAAAAATACAGATAGCATTCTACTATATGCTCACTCAGAAAATCTGAGATTATAATGTGTTGTAAAAATGACCACTTATTGAGTTATTTTGATAAATCAAGTTAGGTGAATATAAAAAAAAGTAAATGAAAGTTTTGGAATAAAACATTGCATTAAACACAAGCAAAATTAGAAAAAAATCTCTGTTTACTAACAGCTTTGTGGACTATCACCATCCTGAAGCAAATGAATGAATTTTATCAGTATACACATGTATGTATTTATCAACAAAGTGACCAACTTATAACAGCTGTTTTCCTTCACAACAAATGCAGGAAACTCAATGAGGACAGTAGCTGTAAGCGTTAAAAAAAAAAACTATGGTTTTACTGCAGTAAGTATAAATACGAGACTTTTGTTCCAGCTAACTGAAAGATAGGCCAACAACTGATCATAGGAAAACACTGGCATGCCTTCTGATCCCAAAAACACAGCTACATGTGAAGACTTCTCTCTGTGCCTGTTGCAATCCATTGTTTCCCCAGGTATTTGAAACTCAGCACTGAAAATTCTTTACAGGCTGAAACTCCTTACATGATACCTCATATGGGAAAAGCCAATTGTTTATCCTTTTACCTGGGTCATTCATTTTCTGTAACTTGATCTTGCAAAATGGACCATAGTGTTTTCTCCCCTCTCTAGTAGCAACAATAGGAAAGATGGCAACGAACCAAATCTATCATTTATTATGAACATTACTATAAAACATCATCATCACATTATCTGAACACCTCACATTTATTAAAGTTCCCTATGAATTTGAGATGTGTTATCTTTATTTTGCAGATGGGAAAACTAAGGGACAGGAAATTAAATTACTTGCCCAAGGCCATACAGGAAGTCTGTAGCAGAGCTGAGAGTACACCGCAACATTTATGATTCCCAATCCTCTGACTCAACCACAAATCCATCATTCTCCCTCTCCTTGGTTGTTCCTCCTTTGCTCATTCTTTGCTCCCCAGTTTGAGTCCATATTTATGTGAAAGAATGAAGGTTAGCCTGCACTCCCCTCGTCCATAAGAGGAACTTTTTCTAAACCTCATAGGATAATATCCACCAGGCTGGGTTGGTGTATTAATCAACTCAGTGACACACAAAAAGTTAATTTGTTTTTCTGTGACTTTGTCTGCTCAGAACAGATAACAGTGTTCTAAACAGCAGTATCTGACAGGATTCTCAGACTGCAGAGGCTAATTTGAATGGGAAGACACCAGCTATGATCCCAGTCATTTCTTCCCTTAAAAGAGAAACCCCAAAGGAAGGCTGTCTTCAAATCTTTCCCAGTCAAATGCAGCAACCACCAATGACTGATTAAGCTGGCAGCCCAGCACAGTTCATCTAATAAGGCTTCACCTCTTTGTTCCAAGGAAGAAACTACAGCCCAGATGGAGTATGCTCCGATCCTGATCAGGAAGGGTACTGCTGCTGTGATTCTTGGATACAATTCTTTAAGCACAATGGCATATCAGGAGGTGTCAAAGCCATCTGAGTCCTTCAAAATGAATAAACAATAAATCATTGTAATGGCTCTGTTCCCACAGAGAAATTTTAAAAGTAACCCACAATTTTTTTTAAAAAGGGTCTTGTGCTCTTAGCTTCTTTCTGGTGTATAAATATGGGCTGAAATGGGTTTGGGTTTCTTTCCCCCCCCCCCTTTTTTTTTTTTTTTTTTTTTTTTTTTTTTTTTTTTTTGCTGCTTTAAAAATAATTGGAAATCTTTGTTAAGAATTCAACAGGCCAACCCTTTCAGTTAAGGAGTGTTTAATCACAATGCCTTCCTGAAGTGAAAAGTTCAGGTTTCTTGGCATAGGATGCTAGAAGAAGCAGAGTTACCTGGATATCTGAACAGTTAGGAGTCATGCCTAAAATTTCTCCAGAAAACATAGGCACAACAGGGGTAACACTCCAACAGCCTGATCCACAATGCTTTGCAAGCTACCATAAAAGTGCTAAATTAGCAGCCACACACACAGAAGACACCCAAGTCATGTCATTACAACTGTTAGATCCTAGCATTCAGAGATTCTTTCTAACCTTCTTAATGTGCAAGGCAGGGAATTTTAGATTCTGGTGAATTTCAGATTACCTGAATAGACATAGCTGATCTGAAAACAGCAGTAATAAGGCTACCATTAAAAATTGTGTAGCCCTCAAATTAAAACTTTTCTTGATAGTTCCTTGCAAACTTTTGTCTAAAAGGGGTTCCTCAAAGAAACATTAGGCTCCTTAAGGAGGTCAAACAGAAAACAGTTAACTTCATCTTATGGAAGAGAACCATTTATCAGAAAATTACTCTGGGAATCTGTAGAACTAGAATGCCAATACAGGATCCAACATGGGACAAGCTGTTTCCACAGCACTGAGAGCTAAAGGGTGAACAATTCAAACCCTTTTTTGTCCTTTAATCAGAAATAATAGAAGATCTTTTAAATATATCTTCTCCACTAAACTTCCAAATTGCATTGCAGGATAAACATTTCTCTGCAGATAAACCCAGTTCTCATGAGTTCTGAGTTTGAAGTTTAAATAACAGTTTCAAACTCCGTGCAGACTTTTTTCCTCCCTGCAAAGGAGCAACTGAAGAATCTAGAGAAGAAGAGATGAGTAGGGGCTGCAGCATTATATAGTTGGCTGTAGCTGAATTGTTTATCGAAGGAATAAATCCCTCAAGGCTGTGATGGAAGCAAAAAAAGAAAACAACAGGGGTAACACCAGACTGGCTTCTTTGGGACTTTTCCTTGGTGTAGAATAAAAGGAACCTTGTTTAGACGGAACATTAAATAATATTAATTTACTGAGGTAAGTACAGTAGGGAAAAGAGCAGGGGACTGGGAACCCCCTGGATGTGCACAAGTCCATGGAGCCGAATGCAATGCATCTAAGTGTACTGAGGGAGTTGGCTGATGTGATTGCAGAGCCATTGACCATTATCTTTGAAAACTCGTGGCAATCGGGGAAGGTCCCAGATGATTGGAAAAAGGCAAACAGTGTCCATCTTTAAAAAAAGGGAAGGAGGAGGATCTGGGGAACTATAGATCAATCATCCTCACGGAGCAGGTCCTCAAGGAATCCATTTTGAGGCACTTGAAGTAGAGGAAGGTGATCAGGAACAGTCAGCATGGATTCACCAAGGGCAAGTCATTCCTGATCAACCTGATTGCCTTCTATGATGAGATGACTGGCTCTGTGGATGTGAGGAAAGTGGTGGATGTGATGTATCTTGACTTTAGCAAAGCTTTTGATACCATCTCCCACAGTATTCTTGCCAGCAAATTAAAATAATATGGGTTGGATGAATGGACTATAAGGTGCATAGAAAGCTGGCTAGATCATCAAGCTCAACACAGAGTGATCAATGACTCGATGTCTACCTGGCAGCCAGTATCAAGTGGAGTGCCCCTGGGGGCTGTCTTGGGGCCGGTTTTGTTCAACATCTTAATTAACAATCTGGAGGATGGGATGGATTGCACCCTCAGCAAGTTCACAGATGACAGTAAGTTGGGGGGAGTGGTTGATACACTGCAGGATAGAGATAGGACACAGAGTGACCTTGACAAATTGGAGAATTGGCCCAAAAGTAATCTTATGATGTTCAACAAGGACAAATGCAAAGTCTTGCACACAGGATGGAAGAATCCCAGCCACTGCTACAAATTGGGTACCAACCAGCTAAGCAGCAGTTCTGCAGAAAAGGACCTGGAGATCACATTGGACAAGAAGCTGGATATGAGTCAACAATGTGTCCTTTTTGCCAATAAGGCTAACGGCATATTGGACTACATTAGTAGGAGCATTGCCAGCAGATCGAGGAAAGTGATTATTCTTCTCTATTCAGCACTAGTAAGGCCACATCTGGAGCACTGTGTCCAGTTTTGGGCCCCCCTACAGGAAGGATGTGGACAAAAAAGAAAGAGTCCAGAAGAGGGCAAGGAAATCGATTAGGGGGCTGGGGCACATGACTCATGAGGAGAGGCTGAGGGAACTAGGTTTATTTAGTCTGCAGAAGAGAAGAGTGAGGAGGTATTTGATAACAGCCATCATCTATCTGAAGGGGGATTCCAAAGAGGATGGAACTAGGTTGTTCTCAGTGGTAGCAGATGACAGAACAAGGAGTAATGGTCTCAAGTTGCAGTGGGGGAGGTCTAGGTTGGATACTAGGAAAAAGATTTTCACTAGGAGGGTGGTAAAGCACTGGAATGGGTTACCTAGGGAGGTCGTGAATCTCCATTCTTAGAGGCTTTTAAGGCCCAGCTTGACAAAGCCCTGGCTGGGATCATTTAGTTGGGGTTGGTCCTGCTCTGAGCAGGGGGTTGGACTAGATGAACTCCTGAGGTCTCTTCCAATTCTAATCTTCTATGATTCTATGAACCTTCACTAGCTTCTGCCCAGGGCTTGGATTGAGCTGATAAACAGTGATGAAGTGCATCAGCACCTCTTTTATGCTTTCTTGTTCTCCAGAATCTAGGCTTTCATTTAAAACAAAAAACAAAAAAAAACTAAGTTGCTAGCTGTTACAGGTTGCTGAGACCACCTCAAAGACATGAACTGAAACAATAACTTTTTCAAAGGTTTGCAGAACTTGGAACAATAGCTCTTGGACTGACCTGCCTTATTAATTTCAATGGGTGCTAACTGAGCTGCCCAATGATAAACAATATTGATACTTAAAATATTAACATTTCACTGATCTTCAAAGAAGGTGAGAGAAGATCATATTATGAAGAGCTGCATAATCTATTGTGACAACCCATTTTCACAACACAAATGAGTAGAGGTTTAGGAGAATACTGCCACTTCCTCCCACAATCAAGAAAGAACCAAAGTCTCACAGACATAAATGCCTCACTGCAGGTAAGCCAAGCAAAAAGGGCTTAGCAAAACCCATGGGTATATCCAGAGTCCACTAAGAAGGAGCTGAGTTCAAGGAGACCAGAGAATACATAATCATATTTTGAACATCTGCACAGTCTACTGTGATCTGTATCTCATCAGGGGAGAACTTACATTGTGGATAGAGCTCACTACATTTCCCCCCAAAATCTGACCTCTGCTTCCACTAAAGTTCATCCCCCACAACTTATTCAATTGGAAGGACTGCTCCATCAGGCAAGCTGCTTTTTTCCCCTTCTTCTGACTGAGGGGACTGAGCTCTGAAGAGGGACTGCCAGGTGCTGCCTCTAATGTTGGGATTCTCTGAAACTTTTTTTTGCAGAATGCATACTCAAGTGCTGCAAAGAAGATGGCTGGTGCGTATGGGCCACATGAGTCATCATCCTGCATCTCTGCAGCAGCAAAGTTTATTCCAACAGGAAACTGGGTTAGAATGAAGGAAGAGCACAGAGGGGGAAAAGAGATTCTTCAGTTTTGTTCCTATCCTGCTTATTTTGTCAATCAAAGGAAAAATACTCCTTGGTCTGTGCTAAGCCAGACCAATCCACAGAAGTACATTTTAATTTTGTTAAACTGGAAAATAATAAATTGTTAAGAGGCTTGTAATCTCAAAATACCTTATTAACAACAAAAACTAGTTAAGGGACTTCCACTACAATTTTACTATTTCATTTCAAATTAGTATCCAGTGCCCTTCCAGCACAAGGAATAAGGATTGGCATCACACTGTATTGAAAGTAATGTATTGTATAGTACTTCAAATTGAGCAATTTTTCACTAAGGGTCAAGAGAAAACCACTGAAATCATTTCAATTAAACAAGGATTTAAACCCAGAAATGCTTAAGAACAAGGCCAGTGCATTAGCCCAGTGAACCAACAGCATTTCGAGAAATACATTTTTAACTGATGTTGTGGGGAACCAGCACATTCACCAATGCATGTTCAGTTTTTACTTTATGTAGTTCCTTGCTCTAAACCTTGACCCACCATTCATTTAAAAAAAAAAAAAAAAGGGGGGGGGGGGATTTTGTCATGAAGCCCTTAGTGATTGTGCCCATTATTTGTCACATATAATTTCCAAGCTCTGGCTGCTGATCTATCTAGCATTTGATGGCATGTGGAATTATATCCCTTGGTCTGATCCTGTGGGTCATGAGTTAACAACTTCTCTCCCACGAGTGCTCATTAATTCTCTAACTCACATAGTTTAGTCACCCAGAATGCACATTGGGTTTTTGTTTAAATTTAAATATGACTTTACACATTTTTAAATATAAAACCACAGATGAAGAATCAAGGAAGGCTGCCACTGTTGGAAAAAAGATGACAAAACATGCTTTCCAAGAGTAAAAGCAGCAAGCAATCTTTTGTGGTGAATACAATGGTTTTATGTTAACCTGTGGTCAATCATCATTAGTTCTTTCTCACAAAGGATATGTTAAGTTTGAACATTGGCACAAATCATATAGCATTCACTTCTTTCAGGCAGTAGGAGCCAAACCCAATCTGTTCTAACCACATCTGCCCATGAGCTCTGCAGGTGTTCAGTTCTAACAAATGGCAGATGAAAAGAGGCCAGGGAAGGGGACAGCAATACAATTAATCTAGTGCTGGAAAACAAGTTATGACTAGATTGGAGTAAGGCTGCTCTCTGTTCCCCATTTCACTGATTTCTACTTCATATGGAAACCTGAGAAATACACCAAGAAAGATCACTGGAAATAAATTTACAAAAAGTTAATTTAGGAAATAACGAAGCCCTTAGACAGAACACATTTCCTTCTTCATATTAAAATTATTGTCCTCCTGGTGAATAGTAAGGGCGTGAAGGACTTGCACAGAGAATAAAAAAGTGTCATACTGGGACAGGGAAACTTGGGTGGATTCAATTCCCTATCCCTCCTCGGTTATTTTAGAGATGTTGGGGAAGGTTTGGAAGATAGGGAGTGACAGGAGAAAGACACATGACTTTTAGCGCTAAGTAAAAAATGTTAATTTACATGTGGTTCGGACGTATTTCTTGGGTAAAGTTCCTACAAGGTATGTCACAAAAATCGACAGAGTGGTTTGCTTCTCAAATCTTGGTTTTCCCATATAAAACTGAAGATTTTTTTTAACTCAAAACACCTGACTTTCTTTTCCTCACAGGTTTAAAATCCTGTACCAACTACCATTAACTTTAATTTACATTCACACTCTCTTAAAAGCACCCTCTAAATATATGTCAGGAACCCTCTTTAGGCACCCTCTAAATATATGTCACTGTTCAGGGCTCTAGAGAAAACAATTTATGCACGACTGTATTTTGAGAACTCAAGACAGATTTCATTTATAATTGCATTAAACGTCCCACATTTAAATTAAACCAAACCAAATTCCCACATGAACCTCTCACATTCATCTCCACAGCTTGTTTTATCCAACTCCTCTGAATCTTAATATCTGCACCAAAAGCTATATATTAAAATCATTGTTTATATTTCTATATAGCTTTCTATCAAAAAATCTCAAGTTGCTTTACAAATATTTTAGCTTCAAAAGACTCCTGTGAAGGTAGGTAAATATTTTTATCCTCATTATATAGGTCAGGAAACAGACATAGATTTAAGTGGGATGGCCCAAAATCACACAGAAAGTCCATAGTAGCCATAAACAGAATCTAGTCCTATGCTTTAAGCATAAGACCATCATTCTCACGAAATTATGATGCCTAAATCCAACTGTCTCCAGAGCGTCAGTGTTCTGAAAGAATGGATATAAAACTTTTATATCCAGAGCCACAGCTTAAACTGAAAGTTATACAGCAAGCAACTTTGGCTGAGGTTTCTAAGCTTTGTTTCAACTGAATACAGATTCAACAAAATTATCAGACACCAGCAACATAAAATAAAAAAAACAGAACATTTCTCTGCTGTGGAAAGACCAAGGATAAAGACAAAAAGAATATAGCAAAGGCATACCACATACCCTGAAGTAAGTCAGGCTTAAGCTTATTGGGAAGAGAGTATAATGCAATTTTGACTACTTACACCTGCACTGTATTTGGGCTGTTCCAACCAATGACTATTTTCCCACAATAACTATCCAGGATACAAATAAACACATTCATCATTTGCTTTACACTAAATCATTTAACAGGAGAGGCTGCAAGCACAAATTCTTAATAATAAATTTAGAGCACATCTGTAACATCACCACAGCAACAACAATCTTACTTCTGTCAGTTCTCTATCGCCTCACTTTTTTTTATCAGCACTTTCAAATGATACTCAGGAACCACAATTAATTTCTTAATATAAAATATCTTAAGTTCCCTCTTTAAACAGGAGTTGAAGATTTGACCTTCATTTCCAGTACGGATTGTGTAAAATGTAGTATTCCAGAGCACTCATTAATGGTGAGAGTGATTAATTAAAATAAGTCAAACACTAATAGAAAATATATCTGGTGTTGGGAGGACAGAGCCAAATTACGGTTCCAGTACAGCTAAGAAAACTACTCACCAACAAGGGGGAAAAAGTATAAGGGTCAAATTGTGCAATTAAATTTAAAATTAATTTGCCAGGTTACTGTGACTACAATAGCACCTTAGAGAATTTGCCTAACCCTCAATTATTTTAATAACAGAGAGTAGAGCAAGGGATTGGTAGAATAGGATATAATAGGAAATAGGGGAGCATCAATTTCATCACAGAGTCGTTAAATTAAGGATGGAAAAATAATACTCATCATTGCTGAAAGTGCAGAAACAGGGAAGGATGCATAGACACACCAAACAGAAGAGGCTCTTTTCCATCAGTAGTCACCGTATATGAATAGGAAAATGTATTTTGATTCAACAAATATTTCCTTTCTCTGAGTTATAAGGTCCAACTGCCTGTCAGCCTGTAGGCAGCCACTAAGAAGAATCAGACCGTCAGTCACTGATAGGGGACGGCATGTGCAGCCCACCAGCTGACTCAACTTCCATAGAAAAGGATTATCCTCCATGCAGATTGAAACTTGTTAATGAGTTTATACACCCTAGAGCCATAAACAATGAATTCCTACTGCCCAGCATAACTTTATTGACCAAAATTTGAATGAACATAACAGAAATTTTTATCCTACTGGTCAAATAAATGCTTCAAACAAGGGAGGGTCAGATCTGTGGACTTTAATTCAGAGAAAGGAATAAATAAATTTTTCATTCTTTTTCATCTACAAACCCATTAACCAATGGGATTTTTATAGCAGTTTGTCTCAAGGAAGATTCAGTCTAACAGAACTATATACAGAGTTTTAAATTCCTTCTCTAATTCTGGAAGCAACCGCGTATCCTACAGGAGCTTCCTCCTAGTAAACTGTTGAGAAGGTATGAACAATCAAGTGTCTGCCCTCCAGATCTCTCCATATGGTGAATAAGATTTCTAAGCCCAGGAGGCTCCTGCCACTCTTAGTAAGTGGGTTTTGATGCCAGCTGGGGGAGAGGCTCATTGACTTGCAGGCTTCATGAAATAGTAGATTTTGTAGTTTTTTTCCTTTAAATGCTGGATGGTAGAAAAAAATTAGAGCACTAGATTTGGGAAAAATCTGTACGTGACAAATGAAGGTCAAGTGGGCTCCCTGAACATCCAATATATGCCAGAGCTTCTCTCTTGGGTCAGATGTTTTGGACAAAAAGAGGGGAGCGTGATTTCTTGGGCTCTGTGAAAAACCAAGCTAATTTGTGGGATAAAGGTCAGGTTTCTTTAAAAAAGTACCTTATCATTGTGGAATGTGTTCTTCTGTTCTTCAGTTCCTAAGACCCCAAGCTTTAATACACCCTACACCCTCAAGGAAGTGGTGATGGCCATCAGGAAGACCACCTTAATGGAGAGGAAATACATGGATATTCTCCTCAGGGGTCACAGCAATACCATGGTGGAGGGTCCTGCTACCACCTCATCAGGTGAGGATGAAGAGGAGGCTGGTAATTGCAGCGGATTGGAATCCTCCTCCCTGGCTGGGGTGGCTCATCCTGGGCTTGAGGTGGGCGACTCCTCTTGGTCAGATTCCACATCCAAGTGCGGTGCTGTACTCAGGGGCAGCAAAGATCTCGGTACCGAGGCCCCTGCCACTGAGTAAGCCTGAGTGACTCGTTGGGGGAACCCCCATGGGTTCCAGTATTGCCACGGACCAGTCCATTGTCCCTGAGTCCCTGCCTCATTGACGGAATCATAGGGAAGCCAAGTACTGGGGTCGAGAGCTGCCCCTTCAGCCGGACCACTTCCTCTCCCTCTGAGACTGAGGAGCCACTATCAAGAGACCATGATGGTACCAATGCTGATTGTCCTTTGACGCCATGATGTGTGTGCCAGTACTCCAGTACCAGGGATCAGTGCAGAGAGTCCAAGCGTCAGGCATCCCTGCACCAGCTTTTGTCCTCAGGCTTTTTATAAAGACTTGGAAAGTGAGGTCGAGGTTCCTGGGATTCGCGCCAGGGATCTGGAGACCAGCGGCATTCCAGGGACCAGTACCATTGCTCTGTTGACTGGTGCCAGGCACTTGGAGACTGACAACTGAAACTCAATCTCTCTCTTCACTGCTCCGCTGAGTGGTGCCTCGAATCCGGGGACCATCCATGTGCCAAAGAGCAGTGCCTGGGAGACAGGAACCATTGCACAGGTCTTAAAACTGGCTTTCCCTTTGATGGGCTCCCTGTTGGCGTCGATGCCGAGTCCCAGTGGGGTCTTCCCTCCTTGGGTGTTGGTGGTATGGGCATCACCAGGAAGTCCTTTGTTGCCTGAAAGACCTCCAGGGTTGCTGGCACTGCCAGGCGACCAGGCCCTTTACTGCTGCCTGGAGTCGGTCGCGGGCCTGTTACAAGGCTCAAAACTCATAAATGAGAGGCAAGGAATTTGGACTCTCCTGGTAGGATGAACCAGGTGTGAGGGAGAGCAGAAATGATTGAAGAGGTCTCATGTGCACTTGGCCTCATTGCTGTGTCTACATATGACACGACCATCCCCAATAATTACATCAGGGAGTGGATTGAAATATCCCAGAGGCTGCTGACCATCTTCCAGTTGTTCTGTCTCTCGAGAAGCAAACAATCTGTAGGAGTGTGTGTCAATTTCCAATCCTAGGTGAACTATCTGCAGTGTGGGATCTAATTGGCTCTTTTCCCAATTTATAATGAAATCATGGTCTTCTAGGATCCAGATTACCCTTGAAGTGTTTTGTACCAATTTGTTTTTGGATAGAATCATCAAGGAATGGAAAGAGGTGAAACCCCCCTTCCTGCCTGAAGGCAGCTCCCAAGACAACTGGTAACTTTGTACCTGGGGGGCTAAAGGGCAACAAATGTATTAATGTATTGGAAGTGCTGGGATGCAAAGATACAATAGAGAAATCTGCAGTGGAACTCTAGGGATGTAGAGGCACACATCTTTCAAGTAATTAATAACATAATTCTCCTTTGCTGACTGCCACCAGGATGAGCTTCAGTGTTTCCATCTTGAATCTGGGCTTCCGCAGGAACTTGAGATGCTTTAGGTCTAGCACAGCCCTGCCATCTCATGATTTCTTCTTAATCAGGAAAAAAAAAATGGAATATAAAACTTGCCCCCTTCCACCCCACCCACTTTTTTGGGAGCAGGAGTGGTTCTACTGACCCAATTTCCTGTGTTCCTGATGGTCTGGATCTAGATTTGCTGCTCCTAGCTCAGGAGACCAACTCCATGAAGGTCCCTGCCCCAGCTGGATCTGTTGAGATGTGCAGGACTCCTGACTGCAGAACACACAGAGATCCCCAATTCAGGCACTCCACAAGTGGGGTGCAGCAAACAACATACATCCATGTTTCACCCTTCTTTTTTACCTTCTCCAAGCTGCACTGGCAGGGGCCCACTCAGTGTCTTAACGGTAGAGAGAAACTAGAACCTTAAATCCCCAGGGAGGGAAAGATCAAAAACACACCTACAGAAACAAATTTATGGGCAAAATCTTTTTTTTTTTTTTTTTTTAAGTCAACATTTTTGCTCTCCATCTGGAATTCCAATAAATCTTCCTGCAGCTATGGAGACACAACAAAAACATGGTGGGCTTTTCAGTGTAGCTTGTCATACTTCCCGTCACTGGTTTACAGGTCTGATTCTGCCTGCCTATTTAGCAATATGCAGAACGAGAGGCCATTGGTTAAGGGATCTATGGACCTTGTAGACAAGAAAGAATGTCAGGTCCATCTTGATTACAGGCCATATTGGGATGTGCTGGAAAGTGTCCTGCAGGTTGATAGCACATAATTCCCCAGGATTAACTACCCAAATTAATGAGTTGCAATAGCAGATTGGCTCAATGTATTAGGCAAAAACAGAGGACATTACAGACCAAATTTGAGAAACTAATGGCAATTCAAAGCATGATACTTTGTAAATTAACAAGAGCTCTACTTTACTGAAAAATTCAGACTTCCAGACTTCCAATGATTTATAGTCATTTTTCTAGCTTTAGTGGTTCCCAAAATATGACTTTATAACCTACATTATTTAAATTATCCATGCATATCTGCAGTATCTTATGTAAGGCAAACCGGCAGCCAGACCAGAGCTGCTCAGTCAGGTGCCATGACTCACTCCTCCAGCAGAGACACATTGCATCATCACTCAAGCATGTGACAGTAACTCAGCTGCAGTGACTCAGCTTTCCAACAGAACCTCTGACTCCGACACGCAGCAGCAGCCTATCCCTGAGCAGAGCCTGGGTCAAATGATCCCCAGGCTCAGCTATTTCACCAATCCCCACCAGAACTTCAAGTTAACGCTTCCAGCCAGTCCATGCCCTATTCTGACCTTGCTCCAGCCTTGATATTGAGCTTCTCCAGCCCTGCACCTGCCTCCTGTTCCCCAGGCACCCAGACTGACTCCCACCTGAGTTGACCTTTGGCCTACATCTGTACTCCAGCTATGATACTGACTGGACTTGTCTACAGACCCTGGCCACTCAGCTTTGACCTTTGGGCTGCATCTGGATTCCGGCTATGATACGAACCAGGACTCTGACCTTGGTTCTGAACCACAAGCCTGTGCCTGGCCACCGGTTTCAGTGCTGACCCTATGCTCAGCTTTGACCTCTGCTCCAGGCACCAGACTTGACTGTGTGGAACCAGCACCTGACATCTTATGGCTTTTAAAGAGTACCCTGGTCTGTGACTGAGTCAGCCTACTCCTGAATTTCCCATCTGAAAGGTAGCATTTTCAGGTATTTCTTTTGAATCCAGAAGAAGATCAAAATATACTTTTTAAAACATTCCCTTTAAAGTTTCAATTCTGGGTTGCTTTCCTGTAAAAATCTGTGTAATCCATTATTGCCAATTCTCATAATCGTTTTACAAGTGATGGGATTTCAGAAGGAGCTGGAGTTTGTCTCACAATGAAACAAGCCTCTCAAGCCCCCTTGCAAAGTTCAGCCCTGAAGGAAGCGGAAGTCTCTCTCCCATCCACTTGCTGTTCTCACAGGTGACGAGGTAGCAGAGTGCCCACTCCCTCCTCCCTTCACAATGGAGACAGCTCCTCAACCTTCTCGTCCTGTTCCCTTGTTGCAACACCCGCTTGGGAAGGAGGAAATGGGGGGGAAGGAGAGAGGACAGCGGCTCCACTGCAGCAACCCTGCCTCAAAAGGTGTTGAAGAACCATAAGAGCTGTAATAGCAGAGGTGAAGATAGGGGGAGGCAAAACTGATGGGTAGGTTGGGTGGACAGAAATAATTGATGTGACAGGCAGATGTGGGAACTAGGGCGAGAGGATTGATTTGAAGGCTGAGGGGGACAGAATTAATTGGTGGGCAAAGGACAGACTGTTGGGGGGCTAAGAGCTCCTGCAGCAGGAACCAAAATCACCATATTCAATGAATTTGGGAGAGTGGGCAATGCATCGTCTCTCTCACACACACATGGGATGGGGTAGGGAGAGTTCAAAAATCAAGAGAGACCCAAAAACATTGCATAATCTTTCCTTTAAAAAAATCTCAACTTGGGGGGGCAAATCTCATGATTTTGTGGGATTTAACTCCTGATTTTTGCTCTCTTGAGGTTGGCAATACTGGTAACCTAACAAGATCTTCTCTTCTTTCTGCCAAAGTGTTGCACTAACTACTTATGTAAGACAAACACTCATCTTCACCTCAGGATTTTTTTTGTTTTGTTTTGACCACAAATGGTTACAACACATGACAACACTGAATAAGGAAGCAGACATTGTCCGATATATGTATTATATATAAAATCCTACAGATATGCATTTTGGTAAGTCTCTCGGAGAACACAATATGACATTTTCCTTCAGCCCAAAAGTTTTTTCATTAAATAAAATAAAACTGGATTTGCACGCTGTTAAAGCAGAAAAACCGCATACTAAGCTTACTCTCATGCTCAATAGACGGATCCAGCATTTTAAGGTACTAATTTTTCCACTTAAGATTAAAGAAACTCTGGCATCTAAAAAAAAAAATTATCACATTGTTCAGTGGGTCTGCTACAGAAAAAAAATGAAATCAGTAAGTAAACATATGGCTGTGGATAATTTTTAACTTCTACAAAATTCAGAAGTCACCCAGGCAGAGAAATGTGATATATTGCATCCCAAGGACAGTATATGAATAAAACTTTGGAGTTTCTTGTGCAATGTGAAAATCTTGAAAGGAAATAAAATTTGACAACTGACATCAAAAATCTAAGTCTAGCCTCCTACACATGAATATCTCATTCTATGCAGAGCATAGGCACCATCAACACCAGAAGGCATTTATAACTATAAAGCTAGAAAGAGAAATATGGGTCTGAAAACCATGATGCTTTTCTTGCAAGGATCGATATGTTTGTGACAATCAAATGTGTTTTTTTTACTCTCCTACAGATTTTTACTGAATCTCATTAATAAGGAGGCAGACCATACCCAAATAGGACAGGAAATGGCTTCAAAGGACAATTAAACTGAGGGAAATTCTATGTTCTCTAATAAGAACTTTGATGCATTTTATTTTTGTTTATAGTTATATAATTCACTGCCATTCTGCTTCTTGGGTCATTAAATAACAATCTGAACACTATTTTTCTGTTATGTAACTGCTATCCTGGGTTTATGGCAACATATACAAATCACACAAATTGCACTATCAATGGCATGTGACCTCACCATAACTCCTAGATGCAATTACAAGTTTATTATGTAAACTTTATATATTTGAGATTGTTGCCTATCATGATGACCGATATTACTGTTTCCCAGTACTCCTGTCTGTCTTTATCTATCTGTTGTCTCGTATTATACTAAGGGCAGGTCTATACTACTGCTTACCTCGATCTAACTTATGTCATTCAAAGGCGTGAAAAAGATACCACCCTGAGCAACACAAGTTACAGTGACCTAAGCGCTGTCCACACCGGTGCTATGTCTGCAGGAGAGCTCTCCCACTGGCATACAGCATCTTCATCAGATGCACCACAGCTATGCTGATGTAGCATTGACCTGCCCTTAGACTGTAGGCCACCGGGGACAGGCACTGTCTTTTTGTTCTGTGTTTGTAATGTACAGTGACTAGCACATTGGAGCCCTGGTCCATGACTTGAGCTCCTAAGCATAACAGTAATATAAACAAACAACTATAGTAATAGTTTTATACATATCCAATAGTCGCACCATTACAAACTGCAAGTGATCTTTTCTAATAGGAGCTATAGTATTTAAAAAACACATTACTCATAACTGCCTAGACTTAGAGCCCTCTGCTTTTCAGTGACCAAAACTACCAGTAAGTAAGGATATGATCAGGGCTTGAAAAATGCCCTTAATATTTGCAAGCCTGAAGCCTAAGCTTAGCAGCCTTAGGGAAAACCGCCCTCACTACTAGGCCCCATATGGCCACACACTCCTGCAAAGTCACACCTACTAGGCCCCATATGGCCACACACTCCTGCAAAGTCACACCAATTTAATATAGCTATAGACAGAAAGTATGCACGCTGTATCTTTACCTCCTCAACAACAAATCTACCCTCACCTTCTCCCCAAATAAAGTTCTAACATGCCCTCCCCCCCTCATTTTAACCAATATTTTTTTTCCACCTGGGTTCACTCTCTTCTCTGGGTGAAAAGGCAAAAATTCCATCTTCTCTGCTCCTCCCTCTCTCTTCCCTTCTGTTAAAGGAGAAGCAGCACCTGCGCCAATCTGTTTCACTGCTAATGTCTGTCTACAAGAAGTGACTTGGGACCACTCTACTTCTTCCAATACCCTTCTGTTCCTTTCTTCCTCCTTTCCCTCTAGGAAAGGCCTCAGTGACTACCTGGCCCAAATCAGCTGACTTACCAAGGCAAAATGTTTATTCCTACAGGACAAGTGTTTTTTTTATCAAGCCCTGCAATAATCTTCATTAACCAACAGTCTAGTTAATTCTAACACCATTACACTTACATATTTTCTCTAATACCTTATTTGGCTCTATTTTAACACTCAGGGGTATTTTGAGAATTAATATCTATAACTCATTCTGAATATATAAAGTGCTAAGTATTAACAATACATTATTTATTTAGCATTAATTTCATAAGGCTTTCTATTTTTAGTACTGTAAAACTAGAATAAATTTGGTATCAATTCTTCTGATTAAATCTTTTTAAAAGATAAATATTTTGGTATATCCACAAAGCAATTTGCATAAATGCAGGATACACAAGTGTTGAAGGTATTTTTTTCCCAAACTGTAGTACTTCACACACTTTTCTGAGAATGGTGAGTAAACATTTTCCTCAGTATTTAATTAAATTGTTTTCTGATGGAGACTGTATATGCTATAGGTGCCAATAAGACATGTAATGCTAAGCTGAAATAAAATATATACCTATGCATTTGCCACATATAAATTTTTGTGACTACAAAATCAAATGTGAGACATGTAAAGTCTATTACTGTCATAATAAAATTAAGGATAAACTATCAATAGATTTTGTTGATGTAATTTAGCTATCATGATTTGCTTAGACAATACCAAGTATGAAAAAGATTACTTTCCTGTAACAGGAAGTTCTTCAAAATGTGTGGTCCCTACGTGTATTCCACATGTTGGTGCGCATGTGCGCCATGCACTTGAGTCCAGATGTATTTCTTAGCAATGTCTGTTGATCCTCACACGCATAGTACATCCCCTCATCCTCCCAGCCGAGGGTGTAATAAGTAGTACAGGTCAACACCGCTCCAGTCTCCCTCTTACTGTCATGGAATCCACTCTGAAGCAGAGGGTATGGAACGTAGGTAATAGATAGGGACCACACATCTTGAAGAACCTCCAGTTACAAGTATGTAACCTCCTCCTCCGCTTCTTCAAGTGATGGTCCCTATGTATAATCCACATGTGGGTGACTAACAAGCAGCGTAGGGATGGGTGCAAGGATGCCAGTGCTGTTTGCAGTACCGCGTGGGCTACAGAGGCATCTGTAGCTGCACTTGCATTATGGCGTAGTGCATCATGAACCTGTGGACTGAGTACAGTCTACCTTTGACACTCAACCAAAAACCAGGTTGTGAGGTGAAGAAGGCCCAGATTAAGATGACAGATCTTCCCACGATCTTGAGAGAGTAGATCAGGCAAGTGTGTGGAGGCAGAGTGGTGTGCAGGTGGAGAGTCTGAGGAGGTCTGTGAACCAGAACTGACATAGCCAGAATGGGGCTACAAGTATGACGATGGCTCTGTCCCATCGAACCCTGTGTAGCATCTGCAGTAGGAGAAGAAAGGTGTAGCAGAGGTCACCTGTCCAGGAGAGGAGGATAGCGTTGTCTGGAGAGCCATCCCATGTTGCTCCCCTGAACAATAGCAGGACACCTTTTTGTTCTTCTGAGTGACAAAGAGGTCCCATCAGGGGAGTGCCCCACTTCATGAAGAGGTACTGAAGCGTGGCATCATGTAGCTCCCACTTACAATTTAGGTAGGTAGAGTACTGTTGAGTGCATCAGCTAGGGAATTCTGGGTGCCCGATAGATGTGTGACTTGAAGCATCACGTGGTTCTTGATGCACCCGTTCCAAAGCATTACATGTGTATGAGTCAACGAACGCTGCTAAGAAACACTTCCAGACTCAGTTGAATAGCACACCCGCGTATCCAAGTGTGGAATACACATAGGGACCATCACGCAAAGAAGAATCAATGCTACTTCATCACTTCCGTAAGCGCTTATTTTTATGCTAGCCTATGATATATTCGTATATAAATTTAAGAGAGGACAGAAAATCCTACTGGCAATTGGCTTCTGCCTTATAGGATCCAATAAAACATAGCCAGTGATGTTTCCGAAAAGATACATGGAAAATGTAGAGAGAAACAGAGTCATCATAATTGACAACATTTAGAAAAAGCCGTAAAGTTAACCTACCTCAAATTTAAGTAAGTCAGCATTTGTAAATTCACTATGGCATCTGGAATAATTTTAATACAATTGTGATATAGGTTTAGTGTTTCCAGTGACACAAAATGGCACAGCTCCATAGGAACTTCAGTTAATCTATTCTTGGACAGATCTGAGAAGAGAAAAAGAAAAGGCACGTTTTTGAAACATCAAAAATATATACTTTAAACTGCTATATTTCATTACTAAAATAAATATTGTCATCATAGGTATAAAAAAGGGAACCATCAATATTTTTCATAATACAGAACGAAATTATTAAATACCCCTGGTAGCTTGAAATTAAAGTCTTTTACATACTGAATGTGTAATACCAAATATTAAATTACCTGTTATTCAAATTAATTAAAATAATTATTCACTGGACTCCAGAGGTTAAGGAAAGACTCCATCCTATTATGTTTGAAAGCACAACTTCTGAAATTTGCACTTCATAGCAACATAATGTACCCAAAGATTGATACCAGCTTTGTAGATGCTGATTAGCAGCTGTTATCAACCAATCTATCCACTTTCTAATAGTTGAAAAATGTATTCCTTAATAGTAACAAATACGAATATTACTTAAAGGCACAAGCAATGTTAGCTTGGTTTTTTATTTTCTGGGATGTATAACTTTTCCAAGAACAACAAGTTAAGAGGCAGTACAGTAAAGTATACGGAAGGACTGTCTGATCCATCAAGCAAAAGTCCAAATCTGACAGACCTATTTTAAACAATTTCACTTGTAACCACGTTTTGTGAAGAAGAATAATGACTAAATTGACAGGTGTACTGTGAAGATACAGATCAAAGATTTACATCCCGTTTTTCGTTTTCTGGAAAATCTAAACATTTATTTCCCAACTTGTTCACTACCCTATATACCCCCAAACCTGCAAGCAGATGCCCATAAGTGGACCCTTGTGCCCAGGCAGAGCTCTATTGGAGTCAGTGGGGCTCTGCCCAGATGTAAAGATCTGCCTGTATGGATCTGATTGCAAGATGAGACCTTATGTTTGTAAATGACAGTGTGCCAATCATTACACATCAAATGTGAAACTGAAATAGATAAGATTAGGGTGGTATTAAGAATATTGATCTTAGGCTCTATATGCATTCTCAGAACTGTAGTTTCCTGAAAAGCTAATAACTAGGAATATTCTATTTTTCTTGCAAATCTTGGATAAGAAAATATGTCCATTACAGACCTGGTCATCTATTTGAGTTCATTCGTTTACATATCCTTTCAAACTAAATCTTGATTCCTAATTTTTAAACAATGATTGTAACATAATACCACAGGTAAAGATGTTAAAGCTCTCCCAGGAAAGGACTGTCTTCCTATGCGAGTGTATAACATATACCATAATGGGGCCCAGATCCTTGATAGGAACCTATAGCACTACTGCAATCCTAATTAATAAAAATATTATCATTAACTTATTTGAAGTCCAACTGGACTGCCAATTATACACTTCCTTTGCTCTTACTTGAAGAGCAAACAATTTTAGCTTAGTAGTTTTTTGTTTTGTTTCTTGTTTTAAGTATACACAAAGAATACATAGTTGGAAAACAATTTAGGAATAAAAGTAGCTTAATTCCTATCAAACCTGACAGTCTCTTTAAATACATAAAGCGATGTCAAAATTTTGATGTGCCCAGTTCATAAAGTACTGATTAATGCATGTGTGCAGCAACATTAGTTAAACAAAAGGGAGCAGCACTTCACGTGACAACCCGCTTCACCGAACAGTGTGGATAAAACTACCATCACCATCAAGACTAGAACAAATGGACTTTTTCCACTACATTTTGATAACAGCATATGTTGAGCCCTATGTGGATACAAAAATTTGGATCCGCATCCATGATAAACTTGTATCCAACTCGCAATTCTCACTCCACTTTTTATATGTATCCACATCCGCACCCACATCCACATTATATCACACTATATCACAAATCACTATATCACAAAATGGACACAAAATGTTGGAGCCGCATCTGATCTGTAAAGATGGTAAACAATACAACCACATTCGCATCCATGGATGCAGATATCCACGGATATCCCAGATTTGCAGGGCTCTAAATATATGCTTCAAATTCTGGTACCTCACAGAAAATGAAAGATACAAGTAGAACAGCAGCAAGATTGCAGCTGCTCATAATTCAGAGCATTCATTCTTCAGTACTAATAGTATGGCAAATATACCCCCTCCTACACAGCGGAATATCTACTGCACTTAAACCCCTCAAATAAAGAAGTTCCTATTTCTGAAGTGAGTAACCACAAGTCTTCCAAGTACCAGATTTTACTTCTGACTTTGAGTTTATTATTTTTTCAGCATGTTTTCAGAGTACACACTGATCATCTTTTGTATAAGGCTATTTAACTTCTTCACAATTTAAGAAGATCAAACTTGATTATCCAACCCCCTAACCAAGTCTTCTGGTTGCTGAAAGTTCAGTTATATTCCTAGGTTTAATTTCAGCACACTATATTTTCTATTTTAAATGTTTTCCCTCATTTAGGTCTAAGTGCTAAACAACTGCATGAACAAAACCATCTCCCCCATTTAAGCACCCTTCTATCATTCAAATGAATTTCACACTACCAATTACATAGAGAAACTCAAGATTGTTGTTTATAGACAACCATAGATCCCTTATTTGGATGATATATTAGCTAATACTCTAATATTCTTTTTTTTTGGAAACTATGGCTCATTGACATAAAATGTGTCCATTATTTTCAAGTGATTATTTGAGGAGGATTTTTTTTTTTTTTTTTTTTTTGGCTATGCTCTCCAGGTGAGCTGGGTCCGTTACCTGAGCCTCAGCTCCCACAATATTGTTCAAGTGGCCCAGCACAAAACCTGCTTCCCTCCATGTGCCAGGGACAGTGGAGCTTGCATCCTATATCAGCAGGCCCTCAGGCCTCAGTTGCTCCATTCTTCTCCAGCCAGCCTATCTGGTCAGCCTAGCTTCTTGCCTCCAATCCGACTCTCTTACCCTGTGCAGTGTACAGTGCAGGGAACATGCGCTGTAATCTAATTAACTCTTGTATGAAAAGCTGGAGAGCCAGAGGCAGCTGCAAGACGGTCCTAACTACGCAGGGAGGCAGCAAGCAGAATGTAGGGTACCTAGTTGAAACCAAGTACTATCTCCAAATAACAGAATTGTGGATGTTAGAAAAGAGCCAACTGCTACAGCCATAGAATTTTGGAGTCCACAAGCCTCTGAAGTAAGATGAACGTAGCAATTCAGTCTCTGCACCCACAAAAGATTTGTAACTGTTTCCAATGTAATCTCCACAATCATAAGGGCTAGAAATATTATTTTAATTAAAGCTAACATTCTGATAAACAATTCTGCAGCAAGGAGTGAATTTCATAGCTAATTATGTGTCTGCAGAATCATGGAATACATGGGGACATTGATACACATGAACTATAGAGCACCATGTAAGAGAAAAGTCAGTTTATCAAAACTCAGCAGCCATTTGTGGTCAGCTTGTTTACCTAGCTGTTACAGGACCTAAAACTCCTTTCTGTGAAGACTCTCACAATTTGCAGCTTGATATATCTCTGAATTTCAGGCCTTAAATCACTGATATGCGTAATATTATACTATTAATATTTTAACACATGAAATTTATCAGCACAAGTTTTATTGAAGACGCAATTTGCCAGAAGAATCTCTCTTACTGATGAGGAAACTACCCAGGACAATATATTTTAAAATGAAATTTCCTGACTCAATTGAGATCCACCAAACAATGCATTTTAAAAATGTACTTAGATTACCTATATCATGTAGTCATGACAACCATTATGTAACTTCTTTATTTCTGCAACCATGAAAATCAAGGGGATTACTTGCATAATAAGCTCAAATTTTCAAATTTCATATAGCAGAAACAGAGCATGTAACTCATGGTCACTAGAGCAAACCAAATTTACAGCTGGAGTGATAAAGTAGAACCAAAAAAGTATAAAATAAGCAAAACAAAATTTCTAAAATAACCTTTCTAAAGAAAATGTGGCAAACACAAAATAAGTGGTGGTGTGGTATAGACCTGCACTTGTGCTGTCTTGAGATGGCCTGTATAAGTCATTTGAGGCTCTGTCTCTATTTAGAAATGTGATTTATTTGCACACAGTGTGGGGGAAACAAAAACCATCCAACAGGCAAGAAAAGTGTGAATAAAAATTCTCCCCCTCCACCTGCTATTTATCACAGATTTGCATGTGAAACAGCAGGAACAAAAGAGCCCTCTGTTGCTTGTTTCCTTATATGTTCCAGGCAGGAAAACCAGACATTTCAAATTTGGAGGACAGTCCATAGAAAGTTGTAACAACTTAAGCAGATAAAAAAAATAGTTACTTACCTTCTGCAACTGTTGTTCTTCGAGATGTGTTGCTCATGTCCATTCCAAGCAGGTGTACGCGCACCACGTGCACAGTTGTCAGAAGGTTTTTCCCCTGGCAGGACCCATAGGGTTGGTGTAGGTGCCACCCAGAGTGGCGCCTCTGTGGTGCTGTATATAGGGTCCCGCTGACCTGCCGCCTCTCTAGTTCCTTCTTGCCGATCGACTCCAAAAAAAAAAAGAGGGGTAGGCGGGTGGGTCTTGGAATGGACATGAGCAACACATCTCAAAGAACAAACAGCTACAGAAGCTAAGTAACCGTTTTTAATTCTTCTAGTGCTTGCTTATGTCGATTCCAAGCAGCTGATTTCCAAAAACAGACCAAAGGAGAAGGGGTCGGAGCTCATGAGATTGCCGACTGGAACACTGCTCTACCAAATGCCGCATTGACCCTGGCATGCTGGGTAATGGCATAATGCAAAGTAAATGTGTGTATAGAAGACAAGGTTGCAGCCCTACAGATTTCCTGCATGGGAATTTGAGCCAGGAATGCCGCTGATGAGGCCTCAGCCCTCATGGAATGCACTGCGAGAACCAGGGCTCGCATTTTGGCTAGCTCGTAACACACTCTTATACACAAGGCAAACCAGGATGAAATCCTCTGAGAGGATACTGGAAGACCTTCCATCCTTTCTGCTACAGTGATGAAGAGCTGATTCGATTTATGAAAGGGTTTAGTTCTCTCTATATAAAAAGCCAGCACCCGTCTGACATCCAAGAAGTGGAGACTACATTCCCTGCTCCTGGCATGCGGCTTTGGAAAGAACACTGGCAAGAAAATCTCCTGACTCGTGTGAAATTGAGAGACCACCTTGGGCAGGAAAGTCAGGTGCAGGCGCAGCTGCACCTTGTCCTTATGAAATACTGTATACGGGGGCTCTGAGGTCAATGCCTTGAGTTCAGACACTCTCCTTCCTGAGGTGATAGTGACGAGGAAGGCTACCTTCCATGATAGGTACAACAGAGAACACGAAGCTAAGGGCTTGAAAGGGGGGCCCATTAACTTATTGAGTACCAGGTTAAGGTCCCATGCCAGGATTGGACAGGTACAGGATGGTAAAGTCTTTCTAAGCCTTTGAAGAAACAGGACACCATAGGGTTGGCAAATATCAAATGGTTCCTTTCTCCTGGGTGAAAGGCGGAAATAGCCACCAAGTGCACCTTCACGGATGCAACCGCCAAACCTAACTTCTTTAGGTGCAGTTAGTAGACTAGTATAAGAGGCAGCAGAGCCGACATTGGAGGAGTGCCTTTTTGTACCGACCATACTGAGAACCTCTTCCATTTAGCCAAATATGCCGCTCTGGTGGATGACTTCCTACTACCAAGGAGAACCTCTTACACCTGCTTCAACCACTCTGCCTTGCTCGGGTTCAACCACTCAGCTTCCACACCATGAGATGAAGCGACTCTAGGCTGGGGTGACACAGATGACCATGGTTCTGTGCGATCAGGTCTGGGACCAGCAGCAGAATGATCGGGGTGTCTATGAATAGCTGCAGCAGCGTTGTGTACCAGTGTTGCTTCGGCCTCGCTGGGGCTATAAGAACAACTGAAGCCCCATCTCTCCTGATTTTCAGGACCTAGTCGACAAGAGGAAACAGCGGGAACGCGTAGAGCAGGTGGTGAACCCAGGAAAGGAGGAACGCATCTACCATGGAACCCGGGCTGTGCTCCCAGTAGGAGAAAAACTGGTGGCACTTCCTGTTGGACTGTGTCATGAATAGGTCCACTTGGGGAAACCCCCACCTCTGGAAAATAGTTGTCAAGATATCCGCGCAGAGACCACTCATGGGTGTTGAAGGAGCAGCTGAGATCATCTGCCAGCTCGTTCTGGGCACTGGGGAGGTAGGATGCTTCCAAGTTTATGGAATAGGCAATGCAAAAGTCCCAGAGTTTGATGGCTTTCCGGCACAGGGGAGAGGAACGTGTTCCCCCGTCTGTTCATATAAAACATCGCCATGGTGTTGTCTGTCAAATACTGACACCTCTTTGCCTGTCAGGTGAGACTGGAACGCCCAACAAGCTAATCTGACTGCTCGTAGCTCTGACATTTATGTGGAGCGACAGCTCCTCTGGGGACCCAAGGCCTTGAGTCCTCCATTCACTGAGGCACTCTCCCCATTCCAAAACTGAAGCATCCGGCACCGGCACCAGCGACAGTTGCGGCCTGGCAAATGGGACCCCTGGGCACACGATAGGGGTTGTGCCACCACTGAAGAGACTCTACAGTCTGTGGTGGGAGAGAGACCACTCTGTCCAGATTGTCTCTGTGGAGTCAGTAGACCAATGCCAGCCACAACTAGAGAGGGCTGAGTCGCAGCCTCACATGCTGGACCACATATGTGCAGGAGGCCTTGTGGCCTAGAAGCGTTGGGCAACTTCGAGCTGTCATAGTAGGAAAGTTACTGAGGGTCCTTATTATGGAGCCCACAATCTGGAAATGAGACTCTGGCAGCAGAGCTCAGGCCTGAACTGAACCCAGAATCGCCCCTATAAATTCTATTTTTGCATGGACACTAGGGTTGACTTGCTCACGTTTAGCTGCGGACCAAGGTTGAGGAATGTCGCCCATATTACAGCGATGTGTGCTTCCACCTGCTCCTTGGAGTGGCCCTTGACTAGCCAATCGTCCAGACATGGGTATATCTCGACACAGTGTCTCCTCAGGGATGCAGCAACCACGGCCATGCATTTCGTAAAGACTCTGGTTGTGTCCTACTATGAACCTGAGAAACCTCCTGTGGGAAGGTATTATTGAGATATGGAAGTAAGTATTTTTAGGTCGAGGGTGGCATACCAGTCCCCTGGATCCAGAGAGGAAATGATCAAGGCTAGGGAGAGCATGCAGAATTTCCACTTCCTTACAAACTTGTTGAGATTCCGCAGATCGAAAACAGGCCTGAGCCCCCCTTTTGCCTTCAAGATTAGGAAATATCTAGAGTAAAACCCCTTTCCCCTTAGCTCCTGAGGGACCTCTTCTACCACTCCAGTGCGAAGCAGTTCCTGCACCTCTCCTATGAAAAGTTGCTCATGGGAGGGGTCCCTGAAGTAGGACTGGGATGGGGGGGGGTAGAACAAAATTGGAGGGAGTATCCCATTTCTACCATGCACAACACCTATCTGTCCGATGTTATTCAGACCCAGGCACAGTAGAAATGGGATAATCTGTTGTGGAAAGGGGGAGCAGCATCTGGTAACTGTCCTGGAGTGTTGCCCTTGGGCGCACCTTCAAAAGTTTTGTTTTGGCCCTGGCGGCTGCTTCCCTGTGCCTTTGCCAGGGTTGGGCGGCTGGGGCATCCTGCGCCTATTGCTCCTGCCCCTTCTCCTGGAAAAGTCCTGCTGAGGATGATGAGACTAAAATCTTTGCCCAGACTGGGGCTCAAAGTGCTCCCTCTGCGTAGAGGGCGTATGCAGCCCCAAGGATTTCAGGGTCGCCCTAGAGTCCTTGAGGCTGTGGAGCTGGGAGTCTGTTAGTTCTGAAAATAGCCCCGCTCCTTAGAAAGGAAAGTCCTGAATGGTGGACTGGACTTCAGGCGGGAGGCCTGACACCTGCAGTCAGGAACTTCTCATGGCCAGTCCTGAAGCCATAGTCCATGCTGCGGAGTCTGAAGCATCTAGTGCAGCTTGTACTGATTTCCTGGCTACAGCTTTTCCCTCCTCCACCATGGCTCCAAACTCTGTTCTGGACTCGGCCGGAAGGTAGTCTTTAAACTTCACCATCATGTCCCACAAGTTGAAGTTATATCTGCTGAGGATCGCCTGTTGGTTGGCGATTCTCAGCTGCAGGCCCCCAGTGGAGTAGACCTTCCTTCGAACAGGTCTAGTCTCTTAGGCTCCTTCACCTTTGGTGTCGGGCCCTGCTGCCCCTGCCTTTTCTTTTCGTTCATCGCAGACACGACAAGCAAACCAGGCTGAAGGTGGGTAAAAAGGTACTCATACCCTTTGGAAAGGGCAAAATATTTCCTCTCTATCCCTTTTGCTGTAGGTGGGATAGAGGCCAGTGTCTGCCACAGTGTCTTTGTCATGGACTGCACCATTTTAATCAGAGGCAGGGCTACTCTCGAGGGGCCTTCTGGAGCCAAAATGTCCACCACTGGGTCTATACGCTCACAAACCTCCCCCACCTGTAGACCCAGGTTTTGGGCCACCCTTTGCAAGAGCTCCTGGTGAGCCCTATTGTCCATGAGTAGCATGATGGTCGATGTCCCCGCTACTGCTTTGTCAGGGGAGGAAGACGATGAGGCCCTTGATCCCTCCTCCACCTCGGGAATGTCCTGGTCCATCGGGTCCTCCGTATCTGGGACCTCCCTACAGGTGTCGGGTGCCACCTCGGTACCCAAATCTACCTCCTCTTCGGCACCGCAGGCTGCATCAACTGTCCTTGGCAGCAACGCCTTTCTGCACCCACTGGCTTCAGTGCTGCGTGGCATGGAGCTGTGTTCCGGGGTGCCAGCCGCATGGCTCTCTGAGGCAATCAAATAAGGTCCCCTGGGCTGGGATCCTTGGGCTTGGTGATATGCCCATGGGGTCCAGAAGGGCCATTGCTCAGACACCTGCCACGTCATAGGTCAAGGTCCAGTGTGGGGGTGCTTGCTCTCTACCCACCTGATAGTATCGTCCCTCCAACCCGTGTCTCGTCGAGGTACCGGAGTCTACCTCTGAGTCCAATGACCTGGACTCAGACTGCGGGGACCACAGTGGTGCTGAGGTAGCTGTATAGCCTTTGAGTGGTGCTGGTGATCAATGCCGAGGTGACCAGTGCTGAGGCGAGAGCGATCGGTGCCTAGGCGAGGGCAATCGGTGCTGAGGGGATAGTGCCCGGTGCCCAGATGTGGCTGACCGGTGTTGAGGTACGGATGATCGGTGTCACGGGAAAGTTGATTGGTGCTGGGATGACAGTGATTGGTGTCTAGGAGACAGCGACCAATGCCTAGGCGAAGGCAACCTGCGCTGCATCATTGGAGGCTTGCCTCTAGACGGCGCCATGGCTAGTTGTGCCGGAGGTCTTGGTCTGGCACCTTCACTCCCGAGATGGGGGACTGCTGTGCCATCATGGCAATCAGGTGCCACACCACCTCAAATGTATTCGGCGTGGAGGGGAGGTCCAGCTCCTTCCCCCTCGCTCTCCTTCACCGGGGAACCCACACTCACCAGACTCATAAGCACTCACTGCGGAACTGCCGCCGATGGTCCCAGCAACTTTTGCACCAAACACGCCTGTGGGCGCAATGGGCCAGCACCTTTGTCCATGGGCTACACCTTAGGTGAGTGCCCCCTGTCCACCCTGTGCTTCTTACGGGACACCGGTGAATGGAATCAGCACCGAACAGTCTTTGCCATCAGTGAATGTCGGTGCCGAGGCTCCCTCTGTGCCAAGGATATCTTTGGCACTGGGCCTCTGATGCCGGAGCACTGCACACCGACACGCTGGGTCCAGGGGTTGCAGCCAAAGAGCTGCCTCCATGAAGATCTGCTTTAGGTGCGCACTCCTCTCCTTATGGCTCCTCGGGCGAAAACTTTTACAGATCCTGCAATGATCTGTTTGGTGCGACTCTCCCAAACACTTCAAGCAAGAGTTGTGCGGGTCGCCTTTCGGCATAGACTTGTGGCAGGATCCGCAGGGTTTGAAGCCTTGGGCCCAAGGCATACCCCGAGGCCCTGGTAGGGGAGTCCCAGAAACAGGGAAACCCCTCCCCGTTACTTAACACTTATCTATAGCTATATGACTACACAGACTAACTCTAACTTTCTAACTATTTACAGGAACCGCTAAGGACAACGGGGAAAGCTTGGAGAAGCAAGAAGACCAAAGCTCCAATGACCATCACGGGTGGTAAGAAGGAACTGGAGAGGCGGCGGGTCGGCGGGCTCCTATATACAGCACCATAGAGGCACTACTCCAGGGGGTGCCTACACCGACCCGACAAGTACCACTGGGGGAAAAACCTTCTGACAACTGTGCACACAGCACGCGCACACCTGCTTGGAAACAACATGAGCAAGCACTCAAAGAAGAATGTTAAACTCAACCATTATGCCCTTGCTGTTTAATATGTTAAGACAGTGATACTCAGACTGCAGTTCTTGAGCCACAGGTGGCTCTTTAATGTGTTTCCTTCAGCTCTTTGCAGCATGATATTAAAGCACTGTGATTTTATCATTAACCAATCTAAGTTACTAACAAATCAAGATGCTTTTATTATGTTATTAAGCAAATAAATTGTCAACTTGCACTAAGTTTTTAACTTATTTGCTGTGAGAATAATATTCATAAAAAAACTAAACATTTCCCTTTCATACTGTTTAAATATGAATAGTACTATAGTAAATGAAACCTACTATGGTTCCTTTGGGTAATGTTGATCCCTAATTTGGCTACTGAACCACTGAGTATCACAGTGTTAAGAATTAATTTTAATTTATATACACTTAATTTACATAAGTTTTAGCCATGCAAGACAACTGGATGTTGACAAGTTAACTGATTATTTGAGGCTATTTAATCATGCATACTGATCAACTGTAATTAACTTTTGGAAAAAACAATCATGACATTAATTTCAAAATAACCTTAGTAAAATGTAGGTTAATTTTTGTATTTAATTTGCTAGTATGAAGAGAGTAACTGTCTCCTTTTAATATTTTTTTCATTAGTCCATAAACTAAACATTGTAACTCTGGTAAATGCTAAGAAATTCTTACTGCACATTTCAGACTTTCTAGGAGTGAAATTACCCTGTTGATTAATGTTATTTTCTATATGGATTTAGCTATGTTAAAGTTCCTGAGAACAAAGATTAATCTAAAAAATGCTCTTCATACTAACACAGATGACAACAGAATTAAACAAAAGCTTTCCTGTTGTACTTGGAATAATTAGGTATATGGTGAATTATGTATAAAACAGAGAACATAAAATAATTCATTATACACTTCTGTTGTGACAACTGAAGGATAAGATTGTTCAACATTTTCTGTTTTATGTCTTTTGTTGTCAGCTAAATGAACACAACACAAAAGAAAGGACTAAATCACACATGTAAGTGTACACACACACACACACACACACACACACACACACACAAAAAGGAGAAAACACAAAACAAATGTATTATACATACAGGCCTTCTTCAGAAAATATGTTGACAGTTGCAATAGCAATTAAACTTGTCACCACAAATTCTGAAATTCCTTTCCTTTTATGAAGTGTGCTGCTCAACTGGCACTTTAACATTCTGCTTTCCTTGTTTGCATGTCTACAAACAAAACCAGGCAGGATTTGGGGAAAGGTGGAGGGTATGTTTCTGCCAGGATTAAAGGAACTTTTTTATTACTTGGACTTGTTGGCTAGTAAGATTCTCTTCTGCACATGAATATTTCATGCTGTTGGGTGATCATCATCAGGTAATTGTAACATTTGCTTAATTGCTAAGGTGTATGATTTTTATTGTTGTTTACCTCCAACAAAAACAAGCATACAATGACAGGAAAAGTGATGGAAACGTTACTGATGTCAGCAGGCTTAGCTGACAGCAGTCTTGACTTGGAGACCAGGTTCAAGTCCCAAAGTAGACAAGCAAAGGCAACTGTCACATTAAAGTAGTTTAGCAAACTTACTGTGGTGGATAAAGAAAGGTATGACCTTTGGTTCATCAGGCACAGCTCCTGCCTACAGACCACATGTCCCTTCTAGCCCCAATTGTGGCTATGTATCTGATGCAGAGAGTTAAGTCACTAGATGACGGGGTCCACTAATTTATAGTTGTGACTGGCCGCTGTTACACCACAGTGAAATATTTACAGAATTTATATTTGCTCTTTTATATATTGTATCAGTTTGATACAGTATTAAACAAAGTCCTCCATTCTCTGTGAAAATTAAAAAATCCCATCTCTTGAACACTGAACGTGGGAAGAATAAAGGAATAATATAGACAAGTTAAACACTCTACCTCGAACATACAGGTTTTAATACCTGAGGCTGTGTAGAAACTCCTGCAAACTGCTACTTTTTTATTTAGTTTTACTCTGCTACCAGTTTTTATTTTATTATTATATCCTTCAGTTAATCTATAAATGTAGATTCCATGATGATGATGTAGTCTCTTAATAAAGTTTTTCTTGGCCTGGAATATAGGATTCTGGCTTAAATAGAGGATTTCACTACCCATGAGTGGCTAAGCCTCAAATGAATTTGCATGGCACCTCAAATAAATGCCAATAAAAATGTTATAGCACACTTGTCTTTTTGTTCATGCCTCAGTTGACAAACTTCTCAGAAAACTTCTGCAAAAAATGTAATTTTTTTTAAAAAAGCTTTAAATTCTCTAAGCAAAAATAGCTTTTCTGTATAAAAAATGAAATAAGGAATCAACAGAACAGAAGAACAGACATATTGGGTCTAACGAAGGGTCCACCTAGTCCAGTATCCTGTCTTCCGACAGTGACCAATGCCAGGAGCTTCAGAGGGATTGAACAGAAGAGGTAATCAAGTGATCCCATCCCCTGTCACCCATTCCCAGCTTCTGGCAAACAGAGGCTAGGGACACTTCAGAGCATGGTTTTGCATCCCTGCCCACCCTGGCTAGTAGCCATTGATGAACCTATTCTCCATGAACTTATCTAGTTCTTTTTTTAACCCTGTTATAGTCTTGGCCTTTACAACCACCTCTGGTAAAGAGTTCCACAGGCTGACTGTGCATTGTGTGAAGAAACACTTCCTTTTGTTCGTTTTAAACTTGCTGCCTATTAATTTCATTTGGCGACCCTTAGTTCTTATGTTATGAGTAAATAACACTTCCTTATTTACTTTCTCCACACCAGTCATGACTTTATAGCCCTCTATCATTTCCCCCCTTAGTTATCTCTTTTCAAAGCTGAAAAATCTCAGTTTTATTAATCTCTTCTCATATGGAAGCTGTTCCATTCCCCTAATCATTTTATTTGCCCTTTTCTGTACCTTTTCCAATTCCAATATATTATTTTTGAAATGGGGTGACCAGATCTGCACGCAGTATTCAAGATGTGGGCGTACCATGAATTTATAAAGCGGCAATATGATATTTTCTGTTTTATTATCTATCCCCTTACCTAATGATTCCCAACATTCTGTTAGTTTTTTTGATACTGCACATTCAGTTTGCAAACTTCTTCTCCGTCCACAACACCCAAGCCCCGCTTGCTTCCAAAATATCACTACCCTGTCAACACCTTCTCTCAGTGATCTGAAGACCCACTCTTTAGTTGGTGGAAGTCCAGAAAGAGGTTAGAAGACTGGGTCTCCAGGTGAATGAAAATAAAAAAAAAGTTACTGGATCCAAGCTTTCATTAATGGGAAGGGGTAAGAAGAGAGGCAGTTGTGCACAACCAGCTGAAATATTGCAAGGATTACCAGGCATGAGATGTCAAAAAGTGAAAAATAAATACAAATTGTTCCATGATTTGTGGTTCATTCAATGGCTGCCAAAGTAAAGAAATATATTTAATAATTACCAAGACCATACATATAGTCTTTATCTGAGCTGACCACTTCAGCAGTTATTATAAAATAAGCTATATGTATATAAATATACAATGGTTTAAAAAAGAAAAAAATAATCCTGAAGCAGCTTCTTAAGCTTTTTAATTGATGTACAAGATTAATTCATCATAACTGATACTAAGAGATTTTCAAATGGCTTCTGGCTTCAAAAAGTCTCTCTTTCACCTGCCAAAAACCAGTTTGCTAAATCTCCAAAATAAAGTAATGAAACGCAAAAAAATAAGCAAATCAATCTAGAAAAATACTACGTGAAATCTTTATCGTTAAACAGTCAGTTTAATTTTATAGCAATGATAATGTTTATGATGAGAAAAAGTAGCATACTAAGCTGAAAACTGGACAAGAATCTAATAAAGTACCTGAAACATACTTCCTTGGCTATACTATAAAAATAAATGAACAACATAAATAAACAAACAAAAATAAAACAATAAAAAGAAAGTGGGTTTCTGCCCACAAAAGCTTATGTCCAAATAAATCTGTTAGTCTTTAAGGTGCCACAGGACTCTCATTTTAATAAAAAGAAAATAACTAGTGTAGGTTAGAAAATAAAGTAAAAATCTTAGGGCTCTTTTTGTTATGTATCTGAATAGTGCCTAGCACAATGTGTTCTTGGTCCAAGTATTGCTACTATAATAGAGAGAGACAGACAGACAGACAGAGACAGTCTTCAGGTCAGGGACTGAATCTACTTATGTGTTTGTATAATATTGCAATTGAGTACTAACCCTGATTAAGGTTTTTGGGTGCAACTGCAATACAAATAAACCGCCATTAGATAAAACCTCATTCAAGTTAGCTGCTAAAGAACTTATATAAATGTAAACTTTATTTCCATTACAGTGAGACAAAATAAAACTGTTATCTGGCAAAAGAGCTAATCTTGCGTTAAGAATTCTAACATTAAATTTTTCCTGTATGATTATCAAAGTGCTGCTATAGGATTATTTTTGTTTGCGTAATGTGACAAATTAGTGACTCAACATTTGATACTTATCATAGGATATATTGGAGGAGATAAAAACAAGTTTATATAGGTTTGAATAATAATTAATTAGTGAATTGTCATATCCCATCAGTTCTTTTCCTGACAAGGCAAGCAAGTGATCAGCTTTCCACTATAACTTTCCATTTTTTAATCATTAGCAGGAAATTTTCTTCTGTGGAGAACTGCTTCATTCCATCCTATACCCATGTCCAATTTTGTTTCCAAACTGTACAGAATATTATCATCCCCTAAACAAACATTACACATTCTTTGGGAAAGTATTGGTATGGCATAACTTTTAAGACAAGCTGTGTAACTTGAAGATCAGGCTTGTGAGATTCCACTGATGACAGAATCAAGTTTTTTGGATAATGTATTTAACTAGTCATATAATTGTAAAAGTACTGATGCTGCTGTAATCTAATGTTGCTGTATGCTTTGTCTCAGTCTCTGCAACTATCTCCTGTCTCTGTGAGAGAGTTAGGGAGTCAACTATGTCTGTATAGTGTCCTACAAAATGAATGGCAACTAGCTATCATGGCACTTAGCCAGTGATGCCATGGTCATGAAAAACTAAACAAAAATGTGTAATAATGTCTATTGAACAAAATAACGAATACTGGAGGACCAAGAGAATAAGATGTATAAAATGTGCTGCATTCCTGCAGGCTTGATGATAATATACTTCTGATTTCATAGGAGAAAATTTTTAATTTTGAAGCAACAGTTACAAATACAGACCAAAAAAGTTTGATTTTTTTTTTAAAGGGCATACTAAGGATGCTTGGGTCCCAGCACTGATCTCTGAAAGATAAGCATCAATGGTGCAATCCCATGTGCCAATTGAGGTACGGATATTAATTGACAACACTGTAATGTATTGTTTGTACTGTGCCCAAATATGTGAAGTTGACTTACAGAACTGTTAGACAGGGCCAACATCTCAGAAAGCTAGCTATATGAATTAGGGTTTGGACAGGGTCACATAAATAAGACAATATAACAGCTAACTCATGCACACTTCTTAAAGATCACTTTTTTGTATTGTGGTCACTTACCATATTCTTCTTTTACACCCCTCCCTCCCCCCATATTACAGTTAATATAAGAATTAACTTTGAAAATATTAATCTCACTGTAACAGTTAATTTAAAACCATACCACTGATGGAGCACATTTCAAACGAAATAATACAATATTTTTGCATCACTCCCCCAATAATGTTATGAACTAGCCTGTTAAAAACTCAGTAACTCTCTCCCTGGCCCTTGAAATAGAAAATGAGCTATTTCACTCCTCCTTGTTCCATCTGCTGCCATCCAACATCCTTTCATGTGGATGACCAGGGTGAGTGACTCAGTTAACCAGTGATATTTTGACAGTTTAATACTAATTTCCCAGTGAAGCTGAGCTTTATATTGATTAACCCAATTTACCACTCACCAATGTAACAAACCACAACAGCGACCAGCAGGGATCTAACCCAGGACCTCAACATCAAAAACACAGGCTTCTTCCATTTGAGCAAAAGAAAACTGAGCTCTGAAAAGTGTGGACTGTATAATCAGTCACTGGAGCCAGCCGCTAGAGGGAGTCCTGATCTCACACACAAAGCCAGTACGTTACACTAGCATTCATTAATACATAACAATGAAACTTTATTTTTAAGTGAGGGATAGGGAGAAGTGCTAAAAACATATGCAGAGTCAAACTCAACTACACCCAACTCATTTTGTGAACCACTTATTTCATATAATAATTTTCAAAATCTGGTGCAAATCATCTCCATTTATAACAATTAGTGCAGGAAGCCAATCAATATACTGAATTCTGCTAAATTAGCAATCCTACAGAAAGTATTGCTCTACGTTAGTTATGCTGAAAAACTGTCCAATTTTGCCTTAGATAATATAACTAGATCATCTTAGTTCATTATTGAGGTATTTCCTAGGTATTTGCAAATACTGAGCTGCCAAAATCTAGCTATTTAAAGCAACAGGCACACACTGAAGTTTTATTTGTGTTTTACCAAGACCCTGATATACTGTTTTATATACTTCCTGACCTTAAACTTCCTGACCTTAAACCCCACTTCATGTGCCATATTTCTTTATGTCATCAATTAAAAACTGATAAACATGCTGCTTTTTTTCTACTGCATACTGCCCTGTAAACCCCAACAAGAATAGCCAAAGCAAGTATAACCAATACATGTTCTGCATTTCCTGTCAGGCCGTACACTACAACCAAAAATAATATTACAGATAACATGATGTCCTAGGACACCTAGCTAAATCCTGATTTAGGTCACCTAGGTCCTGATGCCACTGAAAATATCAGGGGACTGGCTACATGGCATGCTTCCATTCCCTGGGAGCCCATGGAAGCTGCCCAAAAGAACTATTAGACAAGTCTGGGCTAGCTGGGAAGGGAGAAAAGCTAAGATAGGTGTCCACTCTACAGAGCCATCTCTCCATGCACCTGCGAGGAATCTGCAGCATCAATATTGACCTGTTACACATTATCTTCCCACTTGAGAGGAATTAGTGCCAGATGGTTTGGGGCAATTGCTGGCAGAGAGCCCATGGAAGCATGGCTACTGAGGGAGCTGTGCTGACTAAGGAATGTGGGTAAGAACTGCTTCATACAAATGCCCTTTAAAACCTTGGTATTTCCTCCTTTAGATTGCCTGGAATCAGTAGACTAGAAGACCCGAGCAACCTGCCACTGGACGATATTTAGAAATTTTTAATATGAAGCTCACAGAGTTTACTGACCATTAAGACAATTTTTTCCCACGTAGGGCATGAGAGGACTCCTTAACTTTCACATTCATTAATAAGCAATCCTTTTTTATAAGGGAGTTAACAGATGTACTACTTCAGTGTTGGGTTAGTTAGCTCTAGTAGCAGGTTAATGCACTGAGAGCATCCCATCTTCAAAGCCCTCACCAGCAGAGGCCCACAAAGCTCAGACTTCTGCCCCATCCTGCTTAACATTTTTATTAAGATGTTGAGGCAGCTAGTGAGACAACACAGGCTGAAGTGCCCAAATTATACATACAGACAACACCCAGCTCTACATTTCTTATTCTATCAAACTATCTCCCAGTTCTCTGAATGCACCACTGAAACTACCACCTGGAAGGACGGCTGGCTGAAGCTAACCACAAGAAAGACTGAGACCTACACTGGCTCCTTCATGAATACAAGGTCCAATTAAAGGTCTCTAGTATTGATATTCAAAGTCCTTAATGAGACTGGCTTTAGCTACCTGAAAGAGACACTTCCTCCATGATATTGATATCCCACAAATTACATTCCATGGGGGCAATAAAAGTGTTGACTAAGGGGAGACTTCTGATGCTACTTAGCACAAGATAGGATTTTCATAGGAACTAGTCAGGGACTATGGAATGGTTTCCCAGAAGAAGAAGAATGGATGCTAAATTCATCATACTCAGAACTAAAGAAGAACATTGCGTGCGCACACAGAGGAAAAGACAGAATTGTTTTTAATTACTTTTCACGAGTTGCTCAGATGCTATAGTTACAGGTGCCAATATAACAAAATCGACAAACAGGCAGAGCCAGGCAGTCTGTAATACAGTGTATGAAACCATATATATAATTCTGCAGACAAATATTTCTGAAAAAAATCCTTGCTACATTTTCATCTTTCAGTTCAACATAGTAGGAACAAAGAGTAAATTGTCTATGAATCTACTTATTTATGAAGTCTCAAAATTTGCATTCAGCCAAGATGGTACTGATAAAGATAGTCTGGTGATAGTGATAAATATAGGAAGTCACATTGTGGGAACATTGACTTGTACGGTAGAAAACAAATCTTTCAAAACACAGATGATTTTTGGATTTATTTACAGACAACTTAAGTCATAGTAAAAATGATGATCAAAAGACCTGGAATGTTCCTCCACCTTATATTAGCCAGGATGGAAAAAAGTTAAAAATTGATACAAAAATGAGCTATTTTACAATAACAAAAGCAAATCTTTGGAATTTGATAAATTACTCAGATGAAAATTATATTGTTTGTGGTGCAACTTTTTTTTAACAAGCATAGTGTTTCTTTTGTTAAAGGACACATAATTTTTTTAAGTATTCCTGATGTTCTAGCCATCATACATAAATAGCAGATGAAAGCTGAAAAAAGGAGAAAGGTATACCCTCAACCCAAAAAAATTAAAAATAAAATAAGTCTGTAACAAAAAAATCAATTAATAGCCCAAGTGGAGTTTTTACCTTGAAAAAGAAGTAGATCCAAAAACGTAATGAACTCTGTTACTACTGTTGATTTCAACATAACAATGCTCAGATATTGCAATGATAGGTGGCAGTATAAAACCAGAAGACAGACAGCTCTATTTAAATTCTACCATAAGTGCTTTATATTATGAAATGGTTGCATTAAGGAGTCAGTCCAAAAAAAAAAAAAAAAAAGACACCCTAAAAGGATGTTGTCCTAGGGTCCACTCACAGCTGGAGCCCCTCCTTCTAGTTGCTCTGAGGATTAGCTGGTTCCAGGTCTGATGCCCCCTTGTGTCAGTTCCTCACCCCGTGGTCTCTCTTTTTTGCTGGGACCCAGAGGGCTCCTTCTTTGTGACTCTGCCCTCTGGCCAGGTCACTATAGTCCTCCCCTTCCAGGGGATTAAAGTTCCTTCTTACAACAATGGTAGTCTTCCCTTCACTGCACTGACCATGCCATTCCTCCAGTGGCTGGTAGGGGAACCTGGACCCACATTCTAATCCAAGTTCTAGTCCAGGGACTCTATCTCTAGGAACAGTGGCCTGCTTTCTCCCAGACCATGTTGCACTTCCCTTGGACTCCTTCCTACTTCTTAGCTTTACCTTCTGGCTCCTCCCCTCTCTATGTTTACAAACCCAAATTCCCTCCTCAAAAGGAGTAACTTTTCACTGTAGCCACCAAATATACTTCCCTTCTCCCAGGAAATGACTGCAGACTATTTTCCCCAGAGCCCCTTTTTGGGGCCAACTTCCTGTCTTTATAAACCCAGCCCAGCTCCTCCCCCAGCTGGACTTCATCAGCAATTAGGCTTTAGTACTCACTGGCTTTCCTCCAGGTGCAGTCTGTAGTTTAATTTGCCTAATTTACCCTTCAGTCCTTGGTGGGGTGGACATCCTGTCACAGGAAGTCATACCAATGCATACAGAGCTCCCAAAAACACAAGTTTAGAGATGTAGTGGATTGTTTTCCACACTCTGAATAGGAAAGATGCAAGCTGTACACAGAAATATAACTAAATCAAAAACAATTTTACCACATTCAGGAATGCCCGTTAACACAGAATAGATTTATAGTGTAAAATGTTGAAAAGTCTTAATCTTGTGTTAGAATGTAAGAAGTGTTTTACATCCTTTTCCAGAATCAGACTTTATGGATTCTTAATTTTCAATCACATTGTTTGGGGACAGTGAGTTTGCTTTACTGTTTTACATATTCACAAGAGATAAGGTATATAAGGTAATATCCTTTACTGGACCAGGAAGTTGGTCAAATAAAAGATGAAGTTGGTCCAACAAAAGATATTACCTCATCCACCTTGTCTCTCTAGTATCCTGGGACCAAGACAGCTACAACATTGCATTACACATTCACCACACACAGCTGCTTTCAAAATCTGCTAAAATGTTTGGGTGCTCAATCACACTTTTAGATTTTAACAAGGAAAAAGATATGCAACTAATACTAGAATTGAACCTTTTGTATAAGAAAAATCAGTTTGAAATTTGCTGACTACTGTGATTGCCATCCCTGAAGTTGCTATTGCTGTTGGAATAACACAGTTAAATTAGGCGTTTTCTCAGTGATTGTCAGGCAAGGAAGTTTCCATAATTTAGGAGCAGATTAGAGCCTCCAGTAAAGGGGAGGTGCTCTAGGAGGAAACTGTAGGAGAGGGGAAAGAAGGCTAGTTAAGAAAAGCAGTTCTCTCCAGTACGAATTTACAGTTATCCTGTGGATAAACAACAGCTCTCTTCTCATTTACATTGCACCAATCAGTGCAATGTGTGGGTACCATATACTACATAAGCAGCACCTTTGACAAAAAACAGACATGACCCTCTCATTTAATCTTCATTTTAAAATTATATCACAAATGGGAATATTTTTATGGTTTGTTTTTCCCAAGAAAAACATCACTAGATCATCATGTGATCACTGCTGCTGGAGAAAGAGCATAGGCAAAGAAATTAGTTACATTCCACTCTCAAACTAGCAATACCCAGATTTATCCTAATCTCCAGTGACAGGGAATTCCAAAGACTTCTAATATGAATACCTTGCTCCAGCCCCAAAGAGCTTCTCCTAGGGAACTGTCAACTTCAATATCCCTGATGACCTCTTTGCATGCCAGGATTCAGTGTGGCATACTCAAAAACAAGTCCCTAGCTTGGCTGCAAGCCTGTCTAGAATGCAATTCATGTCAGCTATTATCTGCCTTATTACATCTTCACACATACAATAAACTAAAACCCAAGAAGGTATTTTTTTCAATTTACATGCGATAGTGGATATTGTTTCATATGCTATAAGAAAAGCAGATTTATATAAACAAGGAGAAGTACAGAAGTATATTTGATTTTTGTTGTCTATTGAAACCACGTGGGCAAACTACGAAAAAGCAACCTGATGCTAATTTACAATGACATGGAAAGTCAGAATATTATTTTTTCTTTGTGCATCTGACCACAGATGCCAGAAGTGCAATAAATTATTCATGTTCTCTTTCCACTAAGGTTCCTGAACTTGACACAAAATAATGGTAAAAGCTCATCAACACAAATTTGATTAGTGTCATAAAAAGCTGACTAATAACTACTTTGCATATATATAAGCTATGAACTATATGAACATATATAGCATTTACATGGAAACTATGAAAAGAGCTCTCAAAAATGACTGCCCAAGGCAAGGCTAAAAAACTGTTTAAGTGCCTAATCAAAACAGTTTCCTAATATAGTAAATAACACCAAGCCTAGTATGAAATTTTGGGCAACCCACTTCTACCTCCTGTGCTGAAATTTTACTATTTATTCCTGATGTTTGCATCCTCTTTCTTTTAAGCAGTTTCTAATACAGAACAAAACACTCTCTCTCACCCTGTGACACCACTTATAAACAATTTTTATCAAAAGCTTTCTGAAAGTTCATATAAATTATATCAACCTGTTCTCTGTTCACTATTTCGTTGATATGTTAAAAGAATTCTAACAGACTGGAAAGGCACCGTTTTCACAGAAGTCATGCTTGCTACTTTGTGCCTATCATATTAAACAGCTATAAGTGTTTTTTAACTATGTTTAAATTTATCTCTGAACTAATTTACCTAAATGGCTTCTTTCCAACAGTTTATTACAGAGGATAATGGGGAAATATCAACTTCTGAGTTACTCTTTGCAAGTATAACTATGAAGAAACTATCAAAGACTGACGTTCCAAAAGAGAAAATCCTGGAACAAATTGATAATTTGAACAGCTATCAATAAACAAGGACCAGATGGTATTCATCCAAGAGTTCTAAAAAAATTAAGAATGAAATGGCTGAACTGATAAAAATATGTAGTTTCTCATTACAATTAGATACTATACCAGGAGACAAAATACACAACATGTATGCTTGCAGCTGCACATAGGTAATGGTGATGGGAACAACAAGTTATCCTTGAACGTCTGGGGGTATACTTTTTTATTGCCAAGGGGCATATTTTTACACTGCCCCTCCTATCACCAGATGTTGTTTTAACAACCCCAATTATGCTGAGAATGGAATGTAGTTAAGGGTGAAAACCCAATGTAAGTAATTACTAACTATGATAATGAGTAGAGATGTAATTAGGTGAAAGCTGTTTATGGAAGGGTATAAGAAGTCACTATTTAGACAAAGGGGCGTGCTCACCAACACCTGACTCCGCGGGCAGTGCTGCTGGCCAGACGTTCCCCACCCCTGATATAAACAGTTAAACATAATAAAGACGGGGGGAATGAGGCAGGAAAATATTTGTTCAAAGTTTCTTCTGCAGAGAATGGAACATTTGATATGCAACTGCAGATGGATGGTGGAGAATGGGAGTCTGGTCTGATGTAGCACTGGCAAGAGTAGCAGAGTGAGGGATTAGAATCTGGATCCACTTGAACTATTACTATATATCTGGAACACGGGCATCCTTCCTAGTAAGACAGGAAAGGTAGAAACAGAGGAGTTGTATTGCTTCCCCTTGAGGAGGAGGTTGTCCAAGCTACCTGCTACTTACTTTTAATTTTCGGGAGTGGGAGGGAGGGGAACATGGTTTCACAATTGCTCCTGAAATGCTAGTTCTTCCATCAGGCCCTATTCCATGCTATTCTGACTGGAGAATGCATATTGACTGCTTTGGTTCCAAGAATGTTTCAAGGTATTAGTTATGATCTCTAAAGCTGTCTGAATAATCTGGTACTAGTTAATAGAGAAAATCACCTTTCCCCCTCATTCTGTTTTGGTTGCTGGGAAACAATTCTCTACAGCTGGAAACAGCTCATTTTTCTCTGATAGTTTGCTACTTTAGTGGCTTTGGAGGCACAATGTAAGGTACATCTGTATTAGGAGGACTTAAACAAATTAGTTTTATCAGTAGAAGTGTGGACACATTTTAGCTAAAGTAGTAGTGGTCATCTACCTTCTTTAAACAACCTAAGGCGTCCATATTTTGTTATGAGCATCACATACAGCTTATCAGCTGACTGACAGCTTATCAGCAGGAAACCTATCATTGGAGACTGATCTAAGAATTCACAACAGTATGAAATCACTGGACATTTTTTTTGCCATTTCTATAGCCTAAGCACCTGAAATGTTTTTCATTTTCTTTAGAAGACAGTAATTTCTCTTGTATGTCAAATTTCAGCCTATGGACTGATTGGTGCTGCAGCTGTACAAAATTCTTAAATACTCTTAAATAATTAATTTGCTATATACATAACTGTTATAACAGTTGTTCTTGTCATAGTTTTTGAAGAGAACTGAAAGCCATGCTACTTTCCTTACAAATTCAGTGCTACTAGTAGGCAAATTTTAAAGAATATCTCACAAGTTTGTGTCAGCTTCACTAACACTTCTTGGTATGGCTCCAAGGGAACATCCATTACACATGGAAGATTAAATGTATATGACAAAGCTGTCACTGTGTGATAAACATGAATAAACAGGATGGACATTTGAAATGCAAGCCAGAAAATAAGGCAACAAATCACTTTTCTCTTCTTTTCTGGGTGGGGGATGAATGAAAGTAACACAACACATACCAATGAGTCACTTCAAGCCACTTCCAGTCAGAAGACAGGAGAATTTTGGCCAGCAAGAGCAGTCTATGTTTTTAAAATCTTTTCTGCATTCTCATATGTGAATGGCTGAATTATTTGTTTGTGGTATACTCATTTCATTTCCAGCTGTTCTTTGGTCTGAACTTTTTTGCACTAACTCAGAACTACTCTCAGTACAGTTCAATGAAATTGCTATAAACTGGAGACAATATCATCCAAATTTAGACCTCTATTACAAAAAAAAAAAAAAAAAAAAAAAAAAAAAAAAATCTCTCACCCATCAACAAATTTTTAACAGCTACTTACACTCGCCACCATTTCTCTGGATCCAAATAGGAGGGAAAGAAGCACATTAATTTCCCATTCTAGCTCTGCTGAAACAGATATGTGCTATCCCAAGAGCTGCACTGTTGTCCTCAATTATACTAATATAGCTACATAATTGTGCGAAACTAGAAACAGCACACATCTTTCACGTCTTCAAAAATTTGACGACCACATAGTGTATTGCCATTCCTCATTAACTCTTGTTCATGGTCCATCCACCAATTTTTAGTCTGTGTGTAACAATACTCCTTTTTAAGACAACCTCAACTACTTTAGTAACATTGTAAATGTGGCATTTAAAAAATTTTACTTGGGTCTTTTTGGCTCTTTAAACAAATTAGACAGAGACATTTGAGTTAGAAGTGAACTCAAAATAAACTGAATATAAACTGTCAATCCTTTACAATGTTGCTCAATTATTCCAGGTACAGGACTTCGCTCTGCCAAGGCTAGGGGTGATGATGATCACCAGAGCCCTTCAAATGAGCTTTCTGGACATTTCTAGATGATTTTACCTTAGAGAGGCCATGAAAAGCCCCATTTATAAGGAATCACATACCCTTAGTAAGGGCAGTGCCCAGAAGCTAGTTTCTAATGTGCCTGTCTCACCACTTTATGATACAGTATATGATACTTGTAGAAGACCCCATACACCCCAAGTTAAAATAATTAGATTTGGAAATTTAATTTATTAAAATTATTATTATTAAATTATTTTTACTGTTAACCTTGCCTATTGAAGTTTATGTTGAAGGTGCAACACTCCTTAAAGATATTTGCTTTTATTAATGGGTACAGAGTGCCTGAAAATCCTAAACACAGGAGAAATAAGCTACGAATATAGAGCAACAGGTTATACCTTCATTTCCCCTAGGGCATAAATAAAAAAATAAACCAATGCAAACCTCTCTTCCTGTGATGCATAGGACAAATCCATGGATGGATTTCTACCAAGTTTTTGCCATGGCTAGATCTGGTGTGGACCATTCAGCAAGTTGAAGTGCTCCTGGGTCACCACTGCATGGTAGTTTTCAAAATACTACAGGCCCACCACACCTTCCTAAGATATCAACCCTCGCCTTCAGAGGGCCAAGGAGACACTATTGTTCCCTAAGGTTTTTTTCCTAAAGAGATTATACTCAGCCCAATAAAGTCATATAAGGAGTATGACAAAAATTACATTGAAAAGACAATCGACAACTCAGTCTCCCTACTCCCCCACCCCCCATCACCACCACCAGTTTCAACTAAAAAGTAATTTTCCCTCTTATCAGCTCTGGGAAAATAACTATTTTAAGTAAATAAAATCTTGCTTTATTGCACCCAAAATTGATGTATTTTAAAAGTTTCCAAAGGAAGTTTTAAGCATATGCAAGAACCAGAATAAAAAAGCAGAAGTGGCGAGAACCATTTGAAAAACCCTAGCTTATTAAGAAAATAATAATAATTAAATTATAAGAAGTGCATCATCCTTAAGCACCAGTTTATAGTTTGTTTGTTGGAGTTTTTAAAATATTTTTTGTTTTACGGTGTAGCCTTGAGTTCTGGTCCCTTTCGTGATAAGTATTTTTGCACGGTGATTTTTTGTATTCTAATTCACCGACAAATTAAACAAACATTTACAGCATTAGCACATAGTCCATTCATTTTACAAGAACTTTACAAACATCAACTAACCAGAGACTTCTTCCCATGTCTGAAGATGAACATGAGGATTGTAAAGTTGTGTGTTTCTCTTCTGCCCTGTCTTCAATTTAAAAAAAAAAATCATAAATGATTTATTTTGTGGTTCCAAAAAAACAATGTTAAATCAGCTCTTGGCCAAAAATATCTGCCTCCTTTAATCGTTTACAAAGTTCTCAAAGGGTCTGAATGTTTCTACTTGAGAGGCCACTGCCCAGTGGTTATTGTACAAGAAGGAAAATAAAATGTATAGTTGCTTGCCATGTTGTTGTAGTCATGTTGGTCTCAGGATATGCTTTTGAGCTTCATAGACTCTTCCAAAGGACGAAATACCTTCCCCACACCAGAGGAAGAGCTCTGTGAAGCTTGAAAGAGTGTCCCTTCCACCAACAGTAATTGGTCCAATAAAAGGTATTAAAATATATAGTTATAAAGAATAATGCCTCTGAAGACAGGATTCTCCAACTATATTCACTGGAATGAATTTATTAGGGAAAAATTTCAACCAGGCTATTATTAGTCATACTGTAAATATGTATATAAAAAGACTAGCATGAAATATCTCAGCTGTTGCTCGGAATGTCTGGACATCCAATTTACAACAAACACTTAAACTAATCTATCAGTAACAGGAAAGGAGAAAAACTTCCATTACTCTGTGCTTTATAGCCTCCTATTTAAGCAATAGGAATGAACAAAAAATGAAACAAGGAATTTAGCATCATCTCATACACCACAAATCAGATAAGACATTTTAAAAATTTTATTTTATTCCAATCTCATGAACATTGCTTCAATGAACTATATTTATCTACGTATTTATATAGCCCCCACCTAATATGATTTAAATGAGACTCCACAGTGAGCATGAGGGTCATGCATATCTGCAGGTATGAATTATATGCTTGTAGGTTTATATATGCAGTGGTAAAAGTCAAAATGATCCTACAACCCAATATCAAACAATATAGCATGCTACAGTCTTTCACTCATAGCTTAAATATTTATCTTTACTTTTTCTGTTAAATTACAGGATTAAGAGTTTAAACCACAAAACAACTAAAAGTAATTTATCAATAGACAAAACCAGTGGAACTAAAAAAGTTATATACAGATCATCCAGCCTTCTTTTGCGCCTTCCTATTTCAACATTCTGTAACAGGGACACAGCTGAATAGTTCCTATCTAAACCCCTTCTAGCAAAGCCTCTGCTTGTACCACAACTCTGAATATGTAGATTTTGTCCCTGTATTTTTATTTATAATTTAGACAACCCAAGTGCAAAATGATTGTCTCAACATTCAGATCATGATGAATTTTTCAAACTGGTAAGAAACCCCTGCCTTTTTCCTAGCTAATTGGCCCTAAGTCTAGAAAGAAATGTTTGCTCCCTTTTATACTTTCTTCTCATTTCTTTTTTTCCCAGCAAATTCTTCAGTGAAGTCCATATCTTCAGTATCATATCACTGAATATGTTAATTTCACCTATGACCTACTGAAGCCCTCCTTGGAAGTCTTGAGAGGTTCTCTCTTTCCAACCTAGTTCTGCTTCGGTATTTATCTTGAGAGCTTTAGATATTGGGGGCCCACTCCACCAAGGCACTTGAGCACCAATGGTACTATGCATGTGCTTAAAGTTAAGCATATGCTTAAGTGCTCTGCTGGATCAGGGCCTGGTTGATTAAGAAATACACTTATATACCTTCTAGGACCCCCAGAAACCCCATATATTTCTGCTTGCTTTATCTTCCAATAGGTAAGAGCTTTGTTTCCACTGTTACTCACAGAAATATATAGAATATGCTATGATTACAGGTGCTAGAGTCCATGTATTCCCCTTACCCTCACTGCCCCATAGCTGGAAAGAAGTGAAATTTCAAAAAGAAATTTCACGGTACAAAGCAGTAAGTATTTTTACTAACTTGGAGCTAATTTACACTAGAAGCGCTGCAGCAGCACATCTAGTAAAGATGCTCTATGCCAGCGGAAGACAGCTCTTCTGTCAGCATAATAAAACCACTTACAAGAGAGGCAGTAGCTATGTCAGTGGGAGAAAGTCTACACTGACAAAGCGGTGTCCACACCAGCACTTAGGTCCGTGTAACTTACGTTGGTCAAAGAGGTGGCTTATTCACACCCCTGAGCAACATAAGTTATACCAACATAAGTGGTAGCATGTACAAGCTCTTACTGTAAGTACTGTACTCATTAAGAAGACTGCACACCTCGCATTATTTTTATTCAATTTCAATGAAAATGGTTTTGGAGACAAAAGAAATGTTAAAATACCCTGATGTAAAACATGCTAGATGTTAACACAATGACCTTTTCATGTGTGGCAACCTAATATTTCAAGATGATAGAAAGCTGAAAAGAAATGTGGTATCTGATGGAAAACAGCTGGCTACAGCTATATTGGAAAATGTAGCCCTCTACAAGATATGAAAGCAAAGCTTCCCCCCACTACAACCACTCCCAGCCAATTAGGTCCTAAATGACAATTTTTTGGCATTATTACAAAATATGTTAATTTCATATATACAGTATACTCCCAATTAACCGAATAGTAAGGGGGGCATGGATTTTATTTGGATCATCAGGAGTTTGGATAATCAAGAGGGCATGAGCCATTCAGCAGCAGGATGGCCTCCTCTGTGGCTAGGGACTCATTCTCCTCTTTCTCCTTGTAGTTCTGGCCAGGGGTCTCTGCTCTGCCCTGCTCATTCATTCCCATGACAGCAGGGCTGCTGAGGGTTCCTTTCACTGCTGCAGGGCAAGTGGCATGCAATCCCTGCAGGCGCAAGGTGTGGAGGGAGGCTGCAGTCCTGGCAGGGCAAAGTAGAGATCCCCAGTCAGGACTCTGCTCTGCCTTGTCAGGACTGCAGCCTCCCCGCAAGCACCTTGTGCCTGCAAGAACTGGGAGTCACCGGCCCTGCAGCAGTGCAGGGAGCCCTCTCCTCTGCAGCTCCACAGTCACTACCCCATTCACTCACTGTCATGACAACAGAACAGCAGAGAGCTCTGAATGGCTGCCACAGAAGCCATTCAGCAGCAGGGCAGCTTACCCCACAACTGGGGGCTTGTCCTTCTCCTCATTGCAGTCCTGACCAGGAATCTTGTCCTCGATGTATCTCATGCTGGGTCACAAAGAAGGGATTTGGATAACATGGAGGTTTGGATAATAGGGTTTCAGATAAATGGGAGTTTGCTGTATAACAATAATTTATTTATTTGTATGGTGCTGACAACCTGCTCATGTTGCATAATCCACAAAAGAAAGAGTCTGCCCTGAAGAGCTTACAGGCTAAAGAGAGACACGGAAAAATAGTCATATAGATAAATCCACTGGTGCATTTCTTTGGTAGCCCTATCAGAGTCCACAAAAATTTAAGCTTTTCATTTAAAAAAATTAAGTTTCTAGCACTCCATTCTGAATATGAACTGATGCAGGACTGAATCTACACAGAGACAAATGGAACATTGACTAAGGACCAAATACCACCCACCCGCTCCACTGGTGTGGCAAATCCTCAAGCAGAACTACTGCAGTTCTTCTAGGTAAAGTAAGGCAAACCATATAAAAGAACTCTAAATGAGGGAGTTTTCTGGCAAGGTGGAGACAACAGATGAGTAGTCAGTAGATCTGACATTACATAAATTTCACATCTAGAATTTCTTCTTCTACATACACAGGGTTCATCAGGGTCCCAGCTTCTACTAAAACCTACAGGTTGTAGTAGCGTCTACACATCGAACCACCTGGCTGGGATTGGGATTCCTTTCTCCACGATTCCTCTTAAGTTTTCTGTGTAAAACCAATTTACTTCATATATGACTGGCAATTTACTTCATATATGACTGGTTCAGCATTTGGTCCTAATAAGAGTGTGACCTGGCCTCCTGCATCCGAATGGGTGTTAACTTTGAAGCATAATGCTGACACTGTAAAGCCAATGGTTGAAATTTTAGCCCCATTTAAGTCAAAGGCAAAACTCCAATTGACTTCACTGGTCAGCACTGCTAACTATTCCACTGTTATTTTAGTGTGAATATTCAGATATTCTAGGATTGTGAGCAGATCTGGAGTAGAGTATTACTACTTATTTCCACCCCAATCAGACCTCAAGTTAGAATGCCATGTTAATTTAGTCACGTGACATTCTGACATACTGTCTGAAAGCAATCATGACCTACTAGTCACAACAAAGGACTAGAACTTGGAAGATACAGGTTCTATTCCCAAATCTACCACTAACTTGCTGTGTTACCTTAGGTAAGTCACTTCTCTGTGCTACAGTTTCGTCATCAATCAAAGGAGAAAATACTTTACACACAGGGCGACTCCAAGGATTGATGGATGTAAAGCATTTTGAAATCTTTAGATGAAAGGCTGTGTAGAAGTGTAAAGCACTATGTTATTAGAGGCAGTATTTATAATAATGCTGCTGGGAAAGGGTGCAGTGATATAAATTCTGTGGTTGCTGAATTTAGTGTTGAGTTTAATGTTGCCAGTGGGACACTGGATTAGCTTCTTCACTGTAATGGTAATTGGTATAAATAATGTTATTACTGTAGCATGATTTAAGTTATCTGTGGTCATGTGAAAGTTTATTACTTTACCTTAACATGCTAAAAATAAGAAGACATACATGGAGTTGAATCCAAGGGGAACACTGGGGGAAAAAACCTAACTGGCTTCAAAACTGAGCTTGATAAATTTAGGGAGGGGATGTTATGATGGGACAGCCTAATTTGGCAATTAACTGATCTTTGACTACTGGTCGTAAACATACCTAATGGCCTGTGATGAGACATGGGTGGGTTCTGAGTTACTACAGAGCATTCTTTCTTGGGTGTCTGGCTGCTGAGTCTTGCCAACATGCTCAGGGTTAGCTAATGGCCATATTTGGGGTTGAGAAGGAATTTTCCCCCAGGACAGGTTGGTAGAGGCCCTGGGTTTTTTTCACCTTCCCCTGTAGCATGAGGCATGGGTCACTTGCTGGCAGTGGCCTACGGAGGGTCTCCGGCACCTGAGGGCCAAGCCTACATTTGTGCACCACCCCCCCAGGCTTCAAGCCCCCTCCGTGCAGGGCAGGAGGAGTCCCAGCACCACCACCAGCTGCCCTGGGGAGGGGGGATCTGTACCTGCGTGGGGGGGGGGCATAAGGCACAGGGGGCGCAAATGCAGGCTTGGCTCCGCTGCCCTCCCCGCACTTACCTTGCGCGCCGCACCCACCTCTCCTACTGCAGTCCCACAGCCCGGCACCAACTTGGATGGGGCAGACACACCCTCTGGTCTGGGTAGGGGGACTGGGCCAGCCCTTCACGACGCATGGAGGGAGGAAGGCGCTGAGGGGCACCCCTCAGAGCCTCCTGCGCCTCTGCCTGTTGCGAAGGGCCAGCCCGGCACCACCCCCACACACACACACTTACCTGCTGCTCCAGCCCCACACCTGCTCGGATGGGGGGGCAGCCTCACCCCTCAGTCTGGAGAGGAGGCCGAGCTGGCCCTTCACAATGAACAGAGAGTGGGGGACGCAGGAGGCTGAGGGACAGCTGCTCCTGCTTCTGTTCCTGTGCGCCCCCACCCTCCCCTCCCATGCGCGCGTTGTGAAGGGCCTGCCCAGCCCCTTCTCCCCCGGTCGGGGGTTGAGGCCACCTCATCTGAGCTGGCGCTGGGTTGCGGAGCTGGATTGGCAGGTAAGTGTGCTCTGGGCCAGCCCTTCACGACAGGCGGGGGATGCAGGAAGCTCTGCGCCCTCAGAGCCTCCTGCGCCCCCCGTGCGTCGTAAAGGGCCGGTCCGGTGCCCCCCCGCAGGCTGGCTCCTGGGGGCTTACCTCCCCCTCAGTATGCCACTACTTGCTGGTGGATTCTATGTACCTTGAAGTCTTTAAATCATGATTTGAGGACTTCAATAACTCAGTCATAGATTAGAGGTCTATTACAGGAGAGGGTAGGTGAGGTTCTGTGGCCTGCATTGTACAGGAGGTCAGAGTAGATGATCATATTCGTCTCTTCTGACCTTAAAGTCTATGAGTTTATAAATTACTCTGGAGAAGTAATTCAAAATTAGATGTCAAATCACTTTTCATTCACATAAAAGGAATAGTATTTTATTAGAGAGGCAAACAAAAATGCACTGCACCCCCCACTAATCAGGATTTCAAGAGATCCAAAACCAGCAAGAATAAAAATTTTGTATAGAAATGTAACAAATAAGTCACACAGGCTTAGGTGCAACATGGCGTCTTTGTCAATGACTTATGTATGTAGGGTAGTTTAAGTGAAGCTGTCACAGACTTTCCAATCTGCTACACCAAAATGCTATAGATTGCAAAGTTCTTCCCACAGAATTTAGATCTAGTTCACTGAAGAGTAGGTGGAGCCTTATTTAGAACTTTGTTTGTAACAGAGGTAGGTTGAGTACAAATAGTGCTAAAACCTTGATAATGTCAAACAGTTACAAAACATAGTGAACAGATCCTAAGGCGCTTCAGAAGATGGGGAATTCAGAACACCCACTGGCAGGTCAATATGGACCTTTATTGTCTTAACATTAAAATTCTATTTTTTGTTTAACACAAGTTTCTGGCAAAGTAATTTAGGCACGTAGACGCCTAAGTCTCATAGAAAATTAGTGGAATTTAGGAACCTAAGTGCCTAGGTCCCTTTTGAAAATTGGACTTAGTTGCTTTTGAAAATGTTATCCTATCATATTGCCAGAATGCATGACCAACTACACTATGCACTATAGTCAGAAAGGGACTCAGTGTGACTGAAAACAGAATATGGCGAACTCAAACCATACCTATTCTGTATGTATTGGGTACAGGTGAACACTGGGATCCAGATATTGGGGTAAACTAAGAGTGTGGAGGGGAGGAAAAATCAAAACAATCATAGTCTACTCAGTCAAGATTCCTCACATCAGTTAGCCATATGACAGTAGAGGAAGCAATCTGACTGGACTAAAACACTTCTTCAATATAACCTGAACCCACAAGAAGTTCTCACACGTCAAAATTGTTTCAAAACCGTAATACAGGAATACCTACAGTGTGATAGACTAAGATTTGCTGACATTTTGAATATCATAATACTTTAAATATCAAAGCACTTTACAAACTAATTTAATAAAGCCTCACAATACATCTATGAAGTTAGGAAAGTTAGGAAACATCTTATGCATTAACCATTAGATAGTTCCTCTGGAAAATACAACAGACACGGGACTAACTACACAGTTTCTAAAATAGTATTTGACGCTGACATACTATGATGCAATTCTACAGCTTTGGCATACTTATAAGAAAGAAAATAAATGCTAATGTAAAATAGTGAAAATAAAATGATAACACCAACACAGTGTAATAGGAAAGTTGATAACATAATAAATCTTTCATATTTCACTTGTACATGAAAATGTTTCAAGACTAACATCAGTTAAGGAAAATAATCCCTGGCCATATCACATCTATTTGTGGTATGTTTTAAAATAATTGCTCAACTGTAGTAGTAACATGCAAAGGCACTGCAGGCCAAACTTGTTTACTAAGGTTTTATTATGCTGTTTCTACTTTGTTTTTAAAACTCTTCCTTTAATTTAGAGAAATCTCGGTGCAGATACATCCAGCTAACCCAAATGTACACCTTATGATAACCAAAAATGCATACACTCAAGATCTCTGGGCTGTAGTCACACTAACAACACTAAAGGTGCATACGGCACCTTTTGAAACCTCCAAATTTCCTTCCCTTTGAATACGTGTTCAAGATGGGTGGAACCTCTCGCTTTTGTTGGCCTTTTTTAAGATCTGATGTCAGTCTGCTTCCATAAACAGCATACAGATTCCTCAAGATAATCTGCAATTCTTAAGTAAAAGCAAAGCAAAAAAAAAATTATAATATTAAAATTAACCACGTAAGTTGGCCAAGACTATGGAAGTATAGCTTATTAGATATGAACTAGTAAGTAAACAATATCAGAAAATATTGCATCCTAGAGAATTAGTTTGCTTCGGACCACATGGCAGTAAGCTTTCAATCTCAGTCTGGTATTGTCTTCACTGTTATAAAAAAGGTGCATTTTTTACCCCAGGGTAACTAATGCATGTGAGCTATCCCAATGTACAAGGCACTTTAGTTTTACCATAAGATAAACCAGGCATGGGTATAGTGCTAACCTTGGTGAGTTTACCTCATGGTAAAACTAAAGTGCCTTGTCTTCAATGTGTTTTTACCTCAGGATAGCTCTCACACACTAATTCCCTAAGACAAAAAAATACACCTTTTTCTAGATGTGAAGACAAAGCCTCAATCTACATCATAGAGTACAAGGACCATAACTCATGGCTTCCTCTGTCAAACCCTCCCTTGGAACTGTAAAATCTCTTTCTTATAATCACACTAGGACACTGTGTTTAGGTGAGAAACCCTATCATTTGTATGTGAGCAGCATGTCATTTTCTAATTACAATATCCTTATACAATTAACATTTACTGTTTTTGTAAATAAGTTCCTATCCACAAACCACAGCAACTTCCTTTGTGTTTGGTGGTCTAAGTGAGCACATCAAAGTTTTCTAGTTCATTCCAAAGTTATTTTGATGTTGAGTAAATTAAGAATAAAACTCTTTTGCTGACAACCAAATAATGGTCTGGGAGCTGTCAGCCCCCGCCATAGCCCTGGGGCCAGAGGAGCAGTCAGCCCACGCCCTTCTGTCACGAAGCCGAGGAGCTCTCAACTCTCACTGTGGGGCTCGAGGTGCCAGCCACCCTCCTCCAGGGCTCTTTCCCTATAACCAACCTCTGGCTATAATGAAAAAATGGCCTGGATGCCAAGGGGTCCATTATAGCAAGGGCGTACTGTACTAGAATTATGATAGTTTCCATTTTATGATCTATCCCTTTTCTAATGGTTCGAAACATCCTGTTAAGCTTTTTTGACTGCATCTGGACATTGAGTAGATGTTTTCAGAACACTATCCACGATGATTCAAAGATTTCTTTCTTGAGCCGTAACAGCTAATTTAGACCCCAATTTTGTATGTACAGTTGGGATTATGTTGCCCAGTCAACCAGTTTTGTGAGATTCCTTTGTAATTCTTTGCAGTCTGCTTTGGAGTTAAATATATTGAGTCATTTGGAATCATCTGCAAACTTTGCCACCTAACTATTTACCCCTTTTTCCAGATCATTTATGAATACATTGAACAGCACTGGTCCCAATACAGATCCTTGGTCCCAATACAGATCCCTAGCATGGGGAACCCTGCTATTTACCTATTTCCACTGTGAAAAATGACCATTTATTCCTATACTTTAACCAGTTACTGATCTAGGAGAGGACCTTCCCACTTATCCCATGATTCCTTACTTTGCTTAGGAACCTTTGGTGAGGGACCTTGTGAAAGGTTTTCTGAAAGTCCAAGTGCATTGTATCCACTGGATCACTCTTGTCCATCCCCTCAAAGAATTCTAATAGACTGGTGAGGTATGATTTCCCTTTCCAAAAGCCATGTTGACTCTTCTCCAATGTACCGTGTTCATCTATGTGTCTGATATTTCTGTTCTTTCAGTCTATTTGCCTGGTACTGAAGTTAGGCTTACTGGCCTAAAATTGCTGCCTCTGGAGACTTTTTTAAAAATCGGTGTTGCATTACATACCCAACAGTCATCTGGTACAGAGGCTGATTTAAACAATAGGATACATGCCACAGTTAGTAGTCCCATGATTTCATATCTGAGTTCCTTCAGAATTCTTGGGTGAATACCATCTGGTCCTGGGGACTCATTACTGTTTATCACTTTGTTCCAAAACCTGACATCCCAACCTCAGACATTTCCTCAGATTTATAATCCAAAAAAGAATGACATAAGTTATACCCTCTGGAGTGTAGACCCATGCAAAGAATTCATTTAAGTTCTCTGCAATGGCCTTGTCTTCCCTGAGTGCTCCTTTATCACCTCAATCATCCAGTGGTCCCACTGATTGTTTGGCAGACTTCCTGCTTCTGAGATACTTGAAATAAATTTGCTGTTTAGTTTTTGTGTCTTTTGCTAGTTACTATTCACATTATTTTTGGCTTGCTTAATTATGCTTTTACACTTGACTTTCCAGAATTTATGCTCCTTTCTGTTTTTTCTTCTTCCCAATACCATCACCTCATCTACACATTGAGACCCTACAGTGCTGCCTGTCTAATTGGCCCTGCATGTAGAACTGAAAGCATTTCAGAGAATGTTACCATAGATGTCCAGTTAGTCTCGTTAGTCTCTTAACAAGCAGCCTAAATTTGGCCCCCAGGACCTTTCTTCTACCTTTCCCTGTGTCACTGGTGATTACCTCTACCATGACCACTGGCTTCTCTCCAGCACTGCGCATAAATCTGTCTAGATGTTTCAAGAGGTCTGCAACCTTCATACCTGGCAGGCAATTATCCCAGTCATCACAAACCCAATTATCTATCTAATAATCAAATCCCCCATGACTGTTACCTGTCTCATCCTATTAACTGGGAAGGAGAAATAGTCTCAATTCGAGAGGATACCATGACATCATCTGGAAGGAGGGCCCTAACTATGGGATTATTTCCCTCTGTTCCAACTTGATGTTCTCCTTCCCTAAGACTTTCATCCTTCTCAACAGCATAGAGGCTCTCAGGCTAGGAGTGGGACCACTCTACTGTGTCCCAGAAAGTCTTGTCTATGTACCTCTCTCTCCCTTAGCTCCTCCAATTCGGCCAACCTGATCTCAAGAGCCCATTCTCGGTCTCTGAGGGCATGAATTGCTTGCACCAAACGCACACATATGCCATCTGCCCACAATGCATGTAATCATAAAGGCTGCATTCACTTCAATAAACCAGATAGCACCCACTCTGCTGCTGGACCTCTGCCTGCATTATTTTTATACTCTTGCAGGGTTTTTTTTTTGTTCTTTGTGTGTGTCTGTTTTTCTTTAAATGAGGGGCAGCTACAGGCCTAAATTTAGAAAAGGTATATTAGGTGTATCTGACTCTCCTGCTCCCACTTTTAACTCCCTCACAGAATTTCCCAGTTTGCTGCTTCTGTTTGCGAGCTGCACTAGTCTGTTTCAAACTGGCTTTTTAAACCACTGTTCTCCCTGAGTTAGCCCAGCCTCCTAGTCAAAGAATCTTAAATGGATTAGGGATGAAAGGATGACAGGCTATTGTCTCATTAGGAAGTTCTCAGCCTAACCTAGCAGACCACTAGACTCAGCAAACAACCCCGCACACAGACAACACTATAAACTTCAATCAAACAGGCACACGGCAAGCAAGCACACAATAACAAACTAACAGACAAAATCTCATCGCAAGGATCACATAATCACTCCTCCACCTGGAGAATGCTTTGCAATTTGTCACATGAATATCAAATCCGTATCTTGATATGTATTATATATTAAAATATATGCATGCCATCTAACATTTCTGGATTTTTTTGTGATTGAATAAGATAAACATTCAGCTTCATTGATTACTTTAGACTAATTCCTTGTCCACTAACATAATCTTACCATACATATTTAAGGAATTTGTGTTTTCAGATTTAGTGAGAAAAAGTGAGGGGGAGAGAGAAGGAAATTGTCGCAATTTAGACAGTGAGGTCAAATGTAGTCTTTTGTTAGGGAATGCAATTAACAATCATGGAATTCTTACACCATAAGGGAATAACTCTGAGTTGACAACATATACATAAAACTGCAGAAACAAAGTTAAAAACTCTTTGTAGTACTGTACCAAAGTGATTCATGAACAGCCATTTCTGCAGACATTTAAAATTATTTTGTGAATTATTTTGAACTTGCATACTTCTACATTATTTAAATTACAGAAGGGACCACCCAGTGATGTGATAGCAGCATTACAGAATAATCAAATTCATGAGTGGTTTCAGGTTTCCATCTTCCATGGAGCAAGAAGCTAGAGATCTGAAGTCATGCATGCACTTGGCTATGGGCAAGCCACAAAAGTGATACATTTGGACTCCCAGAAAAGCGTATGAGTACCTCTTGAGGGCCAGTGCATACAAAAACACTGGTATAAGCTTCCCATATGGAAGATTAATGCCTCATTTACAGTTCTGAACTAGTCAAGCGTCTTTAACACAAATCCCATGCAAATTTGAGATGATTTGTAAACATTCTTCAAGAAATATTAACCATCTCTAGAATACTGAGTAATTTCTAAGATTTTTTTAACTCAACTTTATAGACTAGAGAAACAAAGTATCTAAATACACACCTTTAAAGTATTCTATAAACATATATGCATGCATATCATAATTCAAATATAGTGGTTGCCAAAAGAGACCTCTATAGATTACACTCATAGCTTTGTTATTGGAATGACATTTTTCATAATTGTCTTAAACCTAGAAGTGATATTTTTTAAAGTCTATTAAATTATATTCACCTGCTTTTGAGTTTTGCTAGCTCGAAAGAGAACAGATTCTCATACTAACAATCTTCTTGAGAAGTTTTTTCCTGGACAAATAATTTTTAAAAGGCTGAACTCTGATAATTCCTACTTAGCATGTCAATAGCCCTTTGTGAGCTGTACATGCTTTGCTAAATTGGAAAAAAGGATCTTAAAATCAAAGTGTGAAAAATGAAATTCCAGAAACTGTTAAAGCAATATCACATTGAAAAGAAAGTCACAAAAGAATCATGAAATACTAGTTACAGTTCTCACAGGGACATGAACTGAGCTATGCTGCACATGCATAGCACTTTCTATTAATGTTTTTCTTAGCAGAGTAGCTCAGTATGGTTACGCTTTATGCTACTACATGTATAACATAGACAGATACAATATATGCAGTAGAGTTAGTGTTCCTATGGGAAACTTAAGTTTTGCATTTCCTGATATGTTGCAATTAATTGCACTCTTAACACTGCATTACTGCAGATGTTTTTGCGTTATGTCTATATATGTACCAATGAAAAGCATTATGCAATCACATTCCCTATAGTTACTAAATAAACCTGCCTCTTTATATTAGTTCATAATTACCACATATTATTATTAAATTAAGCTGCAAGTTTTTACTAGAACTCAGTTTCCCACAACTATGCAGTAATGTTACAACACTTAATAAAAGCAACAAATTCGAGCCAAAGAGAAACACTTTTTTGTTTGTGCTGCCTTTCTGTAGGTTCCTATCCCACCAAGGATTACCAGCAAAGAGCTGGTCAGAAAATAGAAAACAAAATTTAGCAAGACATTTTTTCTATCTGCCAAAACGTTGAGGTTTCCTAACCAGCTCCACTAAGTGATTGAGTCAGTTAAAATATTGCCAGTAAGAAAGCTGTATTCTAAGAATTCACACTAGCCTTTTCAGACAGTGTGGGATCTGCAGGGTGAGGCAAGGATAGGCATCAGTCAGCCTGGAGGAGCTCCTTTAGCTGCGGGGCTCATTGGTAATTTTGGTCCCTCCAACAGGCTCTTGGATTGCCTGTTTTGGGGTGCACACCAACTGATAAAATGACCAAGCCATGAAGAAGACTTCTATATTCCTGCTCTGCATTCCACCATGGAATTGCACATGCGCCTTTGGACTTTGCAGATTTATACAGTCAGCTAGGGCAGGTACTTCGAGTAGTTGTGCAGTTGTTTGTGTGGTACTCTGATTGTTGAATAGGCAGGGATTGGATTACCAATACATTTTATAGGATTGTAATTTTGGGTCCTGGCAGCAGGGGTGTCAGATCCTCCTTCTCAGAAAGGTAGTTATGGGGTTACTGGTTTGTTCTCCCAAACTCAGAAAAGTCAGGAGGTTTGGCCAAAAAAACAAAAAAAAATTTCTGCAAATTAGCAATCAACACATCTTAGAAAAAGGAGTTGGATTCACAGGCAAGCCTGAGCCACCCTACTACAGCCATGTGGTTTCCCAGGCAGGAGATTTTTCTGGTTTGCAGGCCAGGATAGGTCTTGGGAGTAATGCAGGCTCTGATAGGGCCTTTGTTTTAAGCAGCTGTAAACCCTGGGATTGCGAAGCTCTGTCTCTCAGAATTCAAAATGGGGGAGGCAAGTGACAGATGGAGCATCTGTTGCCTTCCCCCCTTGCCTGCTTCCAATACAGGTTGCCCCGAGATGTTATTCTACTATGGAATCAATAAAGTTACAGTCACGTCTCAAAAATTCAGAAGTCTGCCCTCACTGGCCCCTGCCATTCACAATTAAATCTTATTAATAAATTATTCATTTCAAATGTAATTATTTCTGTGTCCATGAATAAACTAAATGTTCTTTGAGGATCACCGCTCATTTACAGAACTGTATTACTGAAGCATATTTTCACTTTTTCTCAAGGCAGTTGCTGGGGAAAAACTGATTTTGGAAAAAATCCAACTCTTAGTATACAAGTAGTACAAGAGCAAAATTTATTTTTAAAAAAACAATATCTTCCTTTGAAATGATACAGCACATGGCGTTTCTGATATGCCTACATTATTTTGCGGTTTTGTTTGTTGTTTGTTTGAGCTGCATTTCAGATAACATACTGAAAATCAACATTGCCTAAAATCTGAAGGGAGATTGATAAATGCAGCAGAAGAAACAAGAAGTTTAGTTCTAAAATATATAGTTTTGAAACTCAGGAAAATGCATAGGAGAGATATAAAAGGATTAGAAAACATACCACTGCAAATTACTATATTATTTCCTTTTTGTTCATTTAATTTATTAGGAGTCTCAGTTTCAGTTCCTTTATTTATTCTCAAAAATAGAACAAGGACCTCAGCTCCATGCTTTCTTACAGTACTACAAAAAGAGGAGAGCCAGATGGGGAAGAGAAAAGAGCCAGATACACACAGTATGTGTCAGGAGGGAGGTGAGTGGAAAATCAGCAGCTCTGCAGCACACTCTCAATTGACTCCAAACTTACAGAAGTCTGTCCACTTAAATGCAATGGAGTACTTTTGGCCAGAGGTCACTTTATTTTCCATCAGAAGTTGCATTTACTCTGTAATGTTTTTTACCTTATGAATAAATGTGTTTCTTAGAAAGAGCTGTGTGGTAACTTAAAATTGTGGGCAATTATGCTGTTTATAGCTTCTGAAGAAAAAGCAAAACAGCCTGCTTAGGCAGTCTGACTTGCTGGGGAATTCACAGTGCAGGCAAGGGATGGTGTACCCTGGAAATACCCTGGTCAGGAGAAACAGACATGCTTGTCTCTGCCCAAGAGAGGCGACGACTGGTGAGCCAGAAGTGGGTGCTCTTGCCGAAACACAAGGGTGAATACAGGTGCAGCTGCCCTGAAGTGGGCCACTGATCATTGAAGGATTTTAAAAACAGGTTAGGTAAACACTGTCATGGATGGTCTAAGTATACTTAATCCTGACGCAGCTCAGGGGGGATGGACTAGAAACTAGATGATCTCGAGTCAACCCTATATATCTATGATTCTCGAAGAAGAATATTGTGTTTTATAAAACTGTTGTAAAGAAAACCTTCAGAACTTTCTATAACAATTCACTTTATAGAAAAGTTCTCTCTCTTTAGTTCACTGTCTTTCCAATAACACAATCATTTCCTCAATCCACAATGTAAGCTTTTAAAGAACAGTAGCTTAAGGTGGCTTTTTCCTTCCTTTGATATCTACATACACCTCCTTTAATCACATCCTGTTGTCCTGGGACAGCTACTAATTATAAAAAAGGTAACATTGGCTTCAAGAGCATTTTTCCTGCACAAATTAAAATTCTAACTCAAGAAATGTGAAACAGTGACTGACTCACTAGTACCTCCTCACGGACAAAATAATTTTTCAATTTCACCTTTAAAGAATAAAAATATTTCTAGTTAAGCACAAAAAATATCCAATTATGATTTTTATCTTGTGGACTTTCCTTCCACTCAGGTGCACAATGCTTCAATCAGCTATACAGTAGCTTGGTCCCTCTGGACAGCTGAGTTCCTGAATTTGCCATTTTTATAGTGAACAGGCACTCAACTGGGGTCACAAGAAGGATACATACAAGTAACAGGAAACTTGTCTCCTTCTGCTTTGAATAGAAAACATGTTTTCATATAATGATATTTCTGGAAATGGGAGGAGAGGAATCTTCATTTTCCTCTTGTTTTGGCAGGCCCAATGCATTTCTTGTCGCAATTATTTGTAATTTTACCTGGTTCGGTATTAGAATTCTTTGCAATGGATCCAAATCAATTTGTAATTGTTTTCTGTATTCGCTTTTGTATAGTATATAAGCAGCAGTTCTAAATGAGAGCAGAAACCTATGAGAACACTGTATCTGTTTTTACCTGTATACCTATATAGTGTATAAGGGAACCGTTTAATGTAGTGAGGCCAAAATTTTCAAACTTAGATGTCTAAAATTAACACCAAAATCCAGAAATGGATGCCTATAGTTAGACAATTAAGAGGCCTGGTTTTCAGAGGAACTGAGCATCCTCAATTCTCATTGAAGTTAAATTTTGATCTGAATGTCTATGTACTAATGGAAAGATCCTGATACCAAAAAACTGCAGTGAGAGCAGGATCAATCACAAAAGCTACATTTGTATGTGCACAATCCCCACACGCATAATGGCTGACATTTTTAAAAGTGCTCAACATTTACTTCTATTGAAGTGCATGTCTGTTGAACTCCGAAGCCACTGTGGCTAAATTTAGATTCCTCACAGAAAATTAAATTTATGGGAAAAAAATACAGCTATTTCATACACATTAGGTATTATAAATCTTCCCTGATTCCAGATAGATTGAAAGCCCAAATGTCTCGGAGATACTTGCATGCGCCCCATTACAATAGTACCTGAACTCCTCCATCTTCACAACACTCCTGTGACTCAGGGAAGTACTATTATCACCATTTTACAGATGGGGAACTTGGGATATGTCTACACTGCAATAAAACACCCGTGTTTGGTCCGTGTCAGCTGACTCAGACTCAGGGCCTTGCGGTACGGAACTATAAAATTGCTGTGTAGACATTTGAGCTCGGGCTGGAGCCCAAAGCCTAAGTCAGCTGATCCGAGCCAGTCATGGGTGTTTTATTGTAGTATAGACATTCCTGAAGAGACAGAGGGCTTATCTAGATGAAGTTAGTATGTTTCAAATTGGAGTAGATCAAAGTACACTTCAGAATTTATAGTGTACAGTAGCACGGTCCACAGTCAGTTATTGTGCAGCAGGCTATTGTAGATTTACACCTCAGCTAGCTAGTGCACTAGCTCTTCATACAGACAAGCCCCAAGTTATTTACTCATGGTTACACAGGAAGACTGTGGTAGAACAAGGAATGGAACCTGGGCCTCCTTGCGTCACAGTCTAGTGCCCTAACCACAGCACCGTCTTTCCTCACGTGACAAAGATATGCAACTACTGAATCCCTCTTGAATATCTATTTCTAATATCAACTGAGGAAGACATTTATTATAGCACCACAGTTACAAGGTTAGAGTTAAGAACGAGACAACCATTCTATTCACAATTCTTATTTTTACTCCCTTATGAATTTTTTTAAAAAGATTTCTTTCAGGCTGAAATAAAATATTTGCCTTTAATATCAGTGAATGCCCTGCATATTATGGAGTGACCATAGTTGATCAATAGTTAAGGCAGAAACTAGCTTCCCATTACAAGTCTTGATTTTTTTTTTTTTTTTAAAACAGACACACACCCTTTCCCAAATGAAAAACAATGCCTCTGAAATTTCACATCACATCTCACCATGTGCTCTTACATTGTGGAGAAGACAAGTGATATTGATTTTTATATAAAATGAAGCCTCAAAGTTATATTAGCACTTACGTTATCTAAAATGAAAAAAAATTATCTTTTGGGAACTTTAAGAACTGTTTCATCTTCCCTGATTTTTATGGATTTTCCACACATTAACAGTAGAGTTAATGAAAAAGCAGTTTTGCAAAGGAGTAAGCTAAGAGTTCTGTCAGGCCAAGATTCAACTGATTATCCTTTATAAAAATCTTCTAATACTTGTGGAGTCCAGAGCAAATATACTTTCCTTGACAACTATTGGCAAAGAAATCACTGACTCTAAATTGGAATTTTGAGTTTTCATTCCACAAAGAACTTGGAATTATTCTTTCAGAGATACAAGCATTTAGTTCCTTGCTGATCAGGCAGTGCTGTTACACTACTTTAAAACATAGTGCAAGCCAGCAAAGCCAGACTAATTGACCAAAGCCTAATTTGTCTGACATACCTAATGTCTGTTCTAAGGTGACATCTTATTTTCCTAAAAGAGACCTGTCAGGGAGAGCAGCTGTGAAAGGAGTCAGAGAGGAAAAGCATACAAGCAGCTCTGGGGAGGTGGGGGGAGAGAGAATCCCCATGTCTTTAGCAAAAGTACAAAACTGTATGAAATGACAAATCGGGAAACCAGGTTTTTGTCTGGACAATCTGATCCACATCCAATTTAAACAGTACTTTGTTTTTATTTTGCTGTTTACTAAAGAGTTAAATTGACAACGCCAGAAATCACTTATTTTCCACATCCAAGATTAAAATTTAAGATTCGGAGGGCGTGTCTATATTAGCAAAATTCAGACTCCTAAGTTTTTCATTGGCAAAGCTCCTCCAACAATAGCAACAGTAGAAGCTGCAGCGTGGGTCCAGCGCAGATCTTTTTATCATGATATCTAATCATACTCAAAACTGGGTAAGATATGATGGTAGAAATACCCTCATTATAACTCTCACTATTACTGTTGGAAGAAAATTATGCAGCCAATTTTTCCTCGCGTAGACAAGATGAAAAAATTTAAGCTAAGTGGTAAGTTACTTTTTGTTAGTTATTTGTGTCAGCACTTAAAGAAAACTAATACTTTATAGTGCTTTATTTACAACAAACATTTTAATTATTGTTTATCTATCTAATGTCTATCTTTTTAATATTCTAATCTAATAATCTAATATTATCTCATTTCTATCTTTTTCCTCTGCTTTCCTGGACTGATCTTGAGATTCATTCTCCCTAAATAAAAAATAAATACCCTGCACTGCTGAGAATTTAGATATATTGAATTATGATGTGTCAAACACTGTTAGTTGTTTTAAGCTTAGCTAACATAATTGTCGTCCAGAAATTCTTTCTACTCTGTAATTAATTATTCACTATGACAAGCCACAAAACACAGGTTTGTTATATTGTTTTAGGGTTTTGCTGTGGTTTTCTTTTGGGGCGGGGAGGGCGGGTGTTATAACCACTTTTATATTTCTCTTCCCCACATTTCCCATCTTCATTCACTTCCATATCACTGATAATTCTGGAAGGAAACAACAAATAGTGCCACTGTCTGAACACTGCACATAACACTGAAGAAAGCTCTGCCTAATGCCAGCCGCAGATATCAGAACCCTCTTTCTTTTCTCCCTTTAGTTTCTCCACTTCCCTTCAGGTGCAACTATCCTGGAAACTGAATATTACGTCTCATGCACCAAAATGCAGAAAATCTGTATAAAAATCAAAGTAATTTTTTGAAGTAGCATTCCCACTTTATTTTACAAAAGGAAATACAGAAGAATTATCTAAAATCACATTTTAAAAACCAACACTTTTTAAATTCATATACCCAAACATTTGTTGGGTAACTTTTACTAGATAGACTCATTGACTCTATGGTCAGAAGGGACCAATATGATTCATCAAGTCTGCACAATGAAGGCCCCAGAACTTCACCCACCCACTCCAGTAATAAACCTGTACCATAAGACTGAGTTATTAAAGTCCTCAAATCATGATTTAAAGACTTTAAGGTACAGAGAATCCACCAACAAGTGAGCCATGCCTCATGCTACAGAGGAAGGCGAAAAACCCTCAGAGCCTTTGCCAATCTGCCCTAGGGGAAAATTCCTTGCCAACTCCAAATATGGCCATCAGCTAACCCTGAGCATATGAGCAAGACTCACCAGCCAGACACCCAAGAAAGAATTCTCTGTAATAACTCAGAACCCACCCCATCTAACATCCCTTCACAGACCATTGGACTACCTGTAGTCAAAGATCAGTCAATTGCCAAACTAGTCTGTCCCATCATACCAACCCCTCCGTAAACTTATCAAGCTCAATTTTGAAGCCAGCTAGGTTTTTTTGCCCCCACTGCTCCCCTTAGAAGGCTATTCCAGAACTTCACTCCTCTGATGGTTAGAAACCTGCATCTAAGTTCAAGTCTAAACTTCCTGATGGCCAGTTTATATCCATTAGTTCTTCTGTCCACATTGGTGCTGAACTTAAATAATTCCTCTCCCTCCCTGGTATTTATCCCTCTGATGTATTTATAGAGAGCAATAATATCTCCCCTCAGTCTTCTTTTTGGTTAGGCTAAACAAGCCAATCTCTTTGAGTCTCCTCTCATAAGGCAGGTTTTCCATTCTGCGGATCATCCTAGTAGCCCTTCTCTGCCCCTATTCCAGTTTGAATTAATCTTTCTTAAACACAGGGGACTAGAACTGCACACAGTATTCCAGATGAGGTCTCTCCAGTGCCTTGTCTAATGGTACTAACACCTCCCTATCTCTACTGGAAATACCTTGCCTGATGCATCCAAGGACCACATTAGCTTTTTTCATGGCCACATCACATTATCCGCTCATAGTCATCCTGTGATCAACCAAGACATCCAGGACCTTCTTCTCCTCTGTCACTTCCAACTGATGCATCCACAGCTTATAGCAGAAATTCTTATTAGTCCCTAAATGCATGATCTTGCACTTTACATTATTAAATTTCATCCTATTTCTATTATTCCAGATATTCTCCAGTCTTTTATCTAAGAAAAATTTTGTTGTTTGTTTAATCAAAAACATTAAAGATCCATAGACAAGAAGGCAAATTAATACTCTGGCACCAAAATACTACTTTAATTGTTTCTCTTTCCAGTGAAATCTGCTCACTTTCATCGCTTACGCTGAAATATGTTGTAAAAAATTCCATAAAATCTATTAGATTAATAACCTACCCATGTTAGTGAGTAAAAAATTAGCTGTGGTAAAACCAAAAGAGCTTTACTAATACCCCCAACCAATAAACTCATTGTCTTGTTTTTCACATATTTTCAAATTTTTCACATAAAAAACTGAAGTACAAAATAGTTTGAGAGACAGATGGACAATATCCTCCTGTATACTGGACAACCCTCATGGAATTAAGATAAACTTTACTGAGTTAAGTTAAACCTTACTGAATTAGGTTTAATGCCTTTGAGGTCCATTGTATTAAACTTCAATTGTGTATGTATCATTGTGAAATTGTATGCAACTCCTGTAGGAGATGGGGGATGATAATATAATTGCTCTGTTATCAGCCGTCTGAAGCCACTCTTCCCTCCCAGGAGGTACCCATCTACTCAAACTGGATTCTCCAGGGACCAACAGACAAATTAATATCCTGGTTTTAAACAGGCTCAGGGCCTTCTTCATGATCCAGCAAACGGACAGGACCCATGGTACACGGAGGGTCCCAATCCTTAGGGAAGGATTGGAAGGACTGCGCCTAGAAGACTAGGTGCTTGTTCTGATCTGAGGCTACTATGAACTTGTGACCACACGGAATCCCCGAGGTGGGATGCTGAAGGACTGCTCCATTCAAAGCCCATGTTAGGGTTATCTCTGGTAAGCTTATTAGCATGTATGAACATAGGTGCCAGGTTTGTATAATTTTTGGTGATGCCCAGTACCGCCCCCCCCACCGTGGGCCCATGTCACATGGGAGAGGGACGAGGCAGAGGGGAGCAGCCGCCACATGGAACTTCTTGGGACCGGGAGTGGTTCCTGGCCAGGGTGCTGGGCCCTTGTCAGGTGGGAGAGGGGCGGGGCCGGGAGGGGGAAGAGGCCACCGCACAGCAATGCTTGGGGGTAGGGCCAGCACCGAAACAGCTCCTGGCCAGCCGCTGAGTGTGTCTGGAGGGAGGCAGAACGGCCGGGCTGCGCTGGGCACCACTGCATTCTGCCCCTGCATGCCTAGCGCCACTGGAGGCTCCATAGCCAGCCCCCCGCCCCAGCCCCAGCAATACAGAAATATTAGTGGAGTCAGGCCCACGTTCCTCACTTTTGGTGGAGTATGGGCACCACGGGCTCATATAACTGACACCCGTGTGTGTGGATGTTCTTAATATGTTTTCTCTGATGTGCTTTTATCTCAAGAATAAAACAGGCTTGCATAAAAGATCTGTGCAATAGCTGTAACTGTGGCAAGTCACACTGTTAACCATCTTAAAAAAGAATGCAAGCAGGTGTGTTTGAGCAGCCTATCTCTGATGGGAATTGCACAGGGAAGGCAGGAAACTGTGCAGCCTGGAAATACCCCAGTCAGAAGGGAGTGAGACACACACCTCCATTCAAGAAAGGCAACGGCAGGGGAGCTGGAAGCCTGAGAATGGGATCCATTGCTGGATCGCTGAGGGGGGTGCAGTTGCCCTGAACTGTGAGAGTTTTATGTTCTGTATATCAAACTATACTGACGACACTCATGAGATGTAGGAACTTGGAAAAGAGAAAATTAAAATAAGGGAAATCAGGTCTCTGTGAATACCTTGGGGGGACTAACAGTTTACCTCAATGTTTCCCAAACAGTGGGTCCAGACCCACCAATGGGTCACACATGCCTCAGAAGAAGCTTCTGCCCCTCTCTTCCCACTTCAGCTGTGTGACAGGCAGCATGGGAGCAGGATCCCAGGAGCAACCCGGAGGAAGCACCTCTGGGGCACATGCAAGGCTGCTCACTTGCACTGGCTGCTTCCTCCACACTGCAGCCTGGATCCCACTCTCACTTTCCCTGAGCGGCAGGAAGCGGCATGGACAGCAGGATGCGAGCAGCAGTATGGTGGAAGCAGCAATGAGGACCAGGCTACAGGGAGAGAAGGGCTGGCTGGAGTTGCAGGAAGGAGAAAGGTTGTGAAAGTAAGAGCAACGGGGCTGGAGGGAGTCAAGCAGGGGAGAGAGGGGAACAGAGGTAATGGTGGGGCCCCAAGAAAGACAAAATGCAGTTGGTTGGTCACCTTAGTAAAAAGTTTGATCCATTTGGCTTTGTGGCCCTACCTATATGAAATTACAGTCACAGAGCAACCCTGGAGCTCTTGCTTCCTGATCATTTGGAGCATAGTTTAGAATTTCCCTTATTGTATGGAGAGCTGTCACCACACACACACACACACACCCACACACACACACTTAGCCTACAGTATAAGATTTGGGGGAAGGAAGGGTTGTTTATTTAAACATACAAAATGAACTTGATTTAAGATTATAAAGTTCCATACTGAAAAAAAATGTTTGAAATATATAAAACTCTACTCTCAGATTCCTGTTTTCAATAAAGGAATTTGTGTCCAGAAAGGTAAAACAATCTTCATTAGAGAAGGAGGAATATTGTTCTTCTGTTTAAGAACCTAACATTAAAACAAGTTTCCTCTTAAAGCATAAGGCAATTTGTATAAGACAAAATGCTCCTCATGTCTATATTTCCAAAACTACCCCCATTTTAGTGCTGAACTTTACAGTATTATCCCTGAAAGGTCAGGTTATTAATGCAAGTGTGTGTTGGGGTACTCTCTCTCTCTATCAAGTTTTTGGTGAACACTGAAAATGATGTACTCAGCTCAAAGGGCAGTGTTTTAAAATCCAAGCACTAATAAGGGTTTTAAAAATCGCTGGTGCAACTGTTCTGAATAGACAGACCGACCTCTGACATCAGCATAAGATAGGAAAGAATAGACACCGTGGATTTCTTCCTCCTCCTTTGAGACAGAGGACTTTCATTCTTGAAAAATCTTCTCTACAGATCCAATCTACAGCAAGCAGAATATTCTGTACAACCTGTATCCTAGTCTGTTGGGTTTTGGAATGAGGAGAGTGTGTGAATCAATCCCTTTGAAGTCTAATTAGTTCTATTGAGTCACCATTCCATAATAGGTCTGGCACAAAAAGTTGTTGCAGATCAGTCTTCCTCCAAGGGGATCAAAGTCGCTGGACAAATAGACTAGGCAAACTGTGCATTCTGCTTGAAAGGAGGATCCACTGGCTTAATTTCTCCTTAGAGTTGTCATTCTTCTGATGCATCACGTGGAGTCACTCCCCCAAATAGTGCCCTGCTTCTGCAGCCAGGTTTGTACACTATCCTCAAATTTCATAGTCATGGAATTTTCTTCTTTTCCTCAACTTTAACTATCGCTTTGTCAAGTGGCTCTGTAAAGATTTCTGTTAAAACAGCACTCTTTAATCTAGCAGACAAAAGCACTGCAAGATCCAATAGCTACAAGCTAACGCTAGATAAATTCACACTAGAAATAAGGTGCACATTTTTACCGGTGAAGGTAATCATTGGAACAACTTACCTAGGGATACATTGGCTTTTCCATCACTTGAAGTCTTTAAATCAAAGTTAGATGTCTTTTAAAAAGGTATGTTCTCAGCACTTTCCCAATCAGACAGTCTTCACAATGGATATTCCTCATCTCCATAGCAAACTGGGGGAGGCCAGACTTTTGGTCAGAGCCTGGACTCAGGACATACTTCCTAGAACTCTCCATTTGCAGCTGTACACCCAGCAGATGCCAGGTCTCCCTTTGTAGTAGAACTTCCAAAGGATTTTTTTAAAGATTTTTAATTGTCTTTTTCTTTATTGGTTTCAAGCTTTTCCTCCTCAAAACGGATAAACTCATTTCAAAAACTATTTTAGCTTTTTGAGGAGGATTTGAAGGACAGCACCCCTCCTCGCCCCCAAGAAATGGCAGATACAGTAGGGTGCAGGAACTCAGCACCCACATCAAGATGGTTCAGCAAGCTGTGGGGAAACCTGTGCCTGAGTGAGGTCAATCTTTACCAAGGCAACTGAGTAGACCACAGAACACATGCCTGAAGATTTTCCTTTTAATCTCCCTACTAATGACTCTCCCCATCACTGGGCCACTCCCTTTTCCTTTCAGATGGTTGACCATGGGGCTGGTAAAAGATATTGCTCACAATCAGCTCTTAAAAGGACAGTACAAAGTCTTAAAACCTCTCGTAAAAGACTGTCCCCTTCCAGTCTTCTAAAGAGGAGAAATCTCTGAAGCTGGAGCTTTGAGTGAGATACCTGACTCTCAGCTAAGCTTCCCAGAATTAAGCATGAATTCAGAGATGGGGAAGGGGAGGTGAGAGGTCTCACTTCACAGGGAATTGTTAAGAGTTAGGGCTTGCCTACACAGTACATTAGTCCACATTACAGGGCTGTAAATTCTATTGCACACTAACATGTTGTGCACTAACTGGCCTACGAGGATCCTGCTGGTATGCACTAAAAGGCCTGACTGAGCGCTAATGTAGTCTTGTTTCAAACAATACATGAATGTGCATTGAAAGACTTTTAACGCGTGACAGCAGGGTCCACATGAGACCGTTAGTGTGCAGTATGCTAGTGCACATTAGAATGTATACCCTTCTTGTGCAGTGTGGACCTGCCCTGAAGTGGAGTGGGAATTCCCTATCAAGACTTATTTCTATTTAAGCACTAAAAGGTCTTCTTTTCTCTGCCTAAGACTAAGCTTGCTAGCCTTTTTAGTAAAGGACAGTCATACCAGCTAACAGTGTATTCCTGTCAAACAACTGACAGGAGAATGAGATCATGACTCAAATTTGGATATAACAGCTACAGCCCTAAAAATACTGGCTGCAATCACTTGGGCTCAACTGGAAGGCCATGCACAAAAAAACCCCCAATATGCAACATCTACTTTCAACTATCAAACTCCAATTTACTATACACTCAAAAACTACAAAGATGTATCCTGGAGACAACAATGTTTCCACTTGAAGAAATCGCAAATTGCAGGCTAAACCTTCAATAGCCTTCCAAATATTTTATGAAAAGCTCTTTCGGGAGTAAAGAGACAAAGCAGTCCCTGGAGCTTTAGATAAAGGGATACATTCCACCTCCACCCAGTGAGTAACTCTTCAAACTACCTTAGCTCACCAAAATTTTCCCTTTGAAGCCACTGTTCCTTCAGGTATCCTTGCAGAGATTACACTTTAGGAGGCGGCCATTGCTACCTTTCTTGAGAGCTGGAAAACCAAGGATGAAAGGGATTCTGTGGAAAACCATGCAATCTCAAAAGCTTTTCTTGTTTTTGGGTTTCCCAAATCTAGACAGTCTCCCCTCAATGACAGGCACTTCGAGGTGGGTTTTCATCAGTCATCTGGGACTGAACTATATCAGAAAATGGAAGCTTGAAGATAATCAGAGAAGGATATATAATATCTAGAGACAAATTTATCCATGTTACCAAAGCAAATTAAAATAAACCAAAAACTATCAACAAGACCCTCTTTAGCATCAAAAGATGAAGTGTGTAATAGGATAGTCCTAAACACAGGCTGAGAGCAAAGATTTGATCTGCCCCTCATTGCCATGGAAAAAAAGGAATGTCCACTGTGAAGACCGACAAGGAAGTTTCTAGAATGAAAATTAGGGTAGATTAAAAAAAACAATGTGGGTTTTTTTTAAAATGAAAAATAAAATTATTTAAATCATTATTTAATTAAACAAAGGTTTTTGTTCATTTTAATTGAATTTTAATTTCTATACAAATACAGCTTGACACAAATTACAAGTAAAAATTTATCACCTAATAATTAAAAAATTCATCATTCACCATTTTAACAAATGTAAAAATTAAGAATCTGAATAAATGTATTTTGAGCTAAATAACTTGTTAAATATATAGTGTAACCTTCTGATTAGCAAAAAGACGCACCAAATTTAATGTAAAGGCTATATTTACTTGTGGCAAATCCACATGTTTTAATGGTTACCAACAGAGAATCAACTTCTCTTTAGAAAAATAACTAAAAAATACAAATGTTGAACACTATTAAAATAAATTATATAAATTAATGTTTCCCGCTTGTTGGTTTAAACTATGACTAAAATAAGTGATTTCAATCAATCCACACTAACAACATTTCATAGGTTAGATGGAAATTTCCTTGTATCTCAACCAGAAGTTATAGGCTTGCTGCAGGAATTACTAAGTGAAATTCTATGGCTTGTGTTAAACTGGAGGTTGGATGAGATGATCATAAGGGGTCCCCGCTTTAGGCCTTAATATCTATTAATCGATTGATATTCAAATATTTGGAATATGCTATAATTTACCTGGCCTGCATATATGCTTAATTCTATGAAGCCATCCTGGCTATTGCCAGCTCCCCTTGGCTCTGCCTACGGAAACTGTCTAGAGAAAGATCTAAAACAAATTAAACTGATGAGTTCTGCCTGATGTATTTTTTCCCCACAACCCTCCCAGTATTATCATCAGGTTACTCTCGTTTTACATCATTGTTAAAATTATCTAAAAAAATAATGAAATATTAAAATATAACAAAGAAAAACAGGTGAAAACTAGAGGAAGAAAAGTTGTATCACAGACGAAGTAGCCTATATCCCTGCCTATGCATATTTTTCCTCTACAATATACTCTTCAGTATTTGTACAGTCCAATTTTAAATCATTCTAGTGATAGTGATGATGTTTTCACAGATTTGCACTGACACTGTTTTACCCTTCCCCATACATAACTGTAAATTCACATTGACACTTTTTGCTTACTAAAAAGACAACATTGTTGTAGAGTCACAGTGACATTGTCATAAGAAATTTGTGACAAAGTTAACCATTCACTTCAGGGTATGTAACAGTCTTACAAAAGCAAGTTATCAAAATTAGCCACTGTACATGCTCACTGGCTAATTTTTAAACTTAAGTACTTTACTAACTCCAACTTTAAAAAAATATTAAAAATGAATTTGACCTCTTCTAAATCTATCCAAAATATTGTTACAGGATGCTTTTGGCAAGTGTTAAGGAAAAAGCTTATTCTTTTTTAAAAGATAATTATTTTCTAAGTACGTACACACAGGAAAATTCTTATTAAAATAATGTATATCTATGTTGACATATCACACCAAATTTCAATTTTATGTGCCTTACAACAGCAAATATAGTGAAACTCCAAAAAATCAGTGTATTACAATAGAAAAACCAGCTGTCTGTTACTTATAACTTCAGTACAAAGCTATATCATTGCCAATGACCTGCTGTGTAACCTTGGTCAAGTCACTTCACTTCCATATCCCCTCCCATCCTTTTTCTGTGCATCTGTTGAGATTGTAAATTCTTTAGAACAGGGACTGGACTGACACCACACTTGTACAGAGCCTAGCACAACTGGGGGTCTTGATCTTGACTAGGGTCTCTAGGTGCCAGCATATTAATCACAATAATAATATATAACGTAATATAATAACCATACACAAAATACTTAAGAGCTAAGGGGCAAGATTTTTAGGTCAGATGTGGATCACCACATCATCCTGCACATTGAGCAGGTCCCCAGTATAAATTTATATTGCCTGAAGATTGACCCTTCAAAGCTAGAATAGAGCAAAACAATTAACCATCCAGATGCAGGGGCACCACGTAACCTTTTCCCCAGCCATGTCCTCTATTCTAGCAGCTGTGAAGAAAAGTGTTATATGAGCTGCACAAGAGGGGATTCTCCAGGGTCAGATCAGCCTGCTTTAGAACTGTTTTGCACTGCCAGAGTGGCACAAAGCAGCTACAAAGTGCACAGAAGAACTGAGGCCAGAATCACTACAGTAATTATTATAACCCTTCCCTTATGCAAAACATATGATGATTAAGACCTAAGCATTAGAAGTAGAACACAATTTACTGTAATTTATATAAATCTTTCATATCCTTTAAAGTTCATACATTTGATTTACTACAATACTAACAAACTTCACCTTATACATTTCAATGTATACTGTACAGCTGATACAATTACATCAAACACCATAATTAGCTATTCAAAAATTACTACAGGCATACAGAGACTTCCATATGAAGACAGATTGAAAAGACCAGGACAGTTTAATGAGATGAATAAGAGAAGATTTGATAGAGGTGAAAAGAGAGGTCAAAAAGGTAAACAGTGTGTTCCTATTTACCCCCTCATTATACAAGAAAAAGGAGACAGTTAAGTTGAAAAAAAAAACAAATACAATAAAAGGAAACACTTTTTACACAATGTGTGGTTAACCTGTGGAACTCACTGCCACAAAATATGAGACCAAGAGCTTATCTGATGTCACAACACAATTAGATATATTAATGTAAACACAGGATGAAAGCATAAACAAACTTTTTTTCAGAAGGGATATAAACTGTCACACTTTAAGGCATAACCCTTATACTAAGAGTCTGGCAAGGAAGAAAAAACTTCTTAATCATTCACTACAGGGGCTCCTTGAACTTTCCTAGGAAGCATCTGGTATTGGTCTGTATTCAAAACTTAATTCTGATGATGCTTTTTTTCAAAAGTGGTAATGCTGTAGTTATTTATTTTGCATTATGGTTATATTAACAGTGTAGGCACCCTTAACTCTACATTAACAATTTTTGTCTGGGAATGTTTTACTTTTATTAAAGAAAAAGTAAGGACCCCTGAAAATTTAAACTAGATTGGTACAGGCAGCTATTTGGGCTAGCTACAATATAGTTTTCTAGAGCACAACAGCCTTAAATGTTCACACAATAAACATTTTGCCTGTGGCGCATCATCTATAATATACTACAAGACTTTTCACCCTCCTTCCCAACACCTAAAATAGAGAGGAACATCAGTACTTCTAACTCCCCTAAATGCACAAGAACAGAGCTCCCCCTGCTGCACACTTCCTATGCTGTATGTTGTCAGAACTGTTCTCCTTCAAACCCTTAGGATATTTATGGCAGTCAACCTCCCTTCCTCCACAAAGCTCAGATTCTGAAGCACAATTCTATGGCAAAGGGTTAATTCCATGACAAATTCTGCTGCTGTGGAATCACAGGACACCTGACTTTAGGTACTTTCTTCAGTATTTCTGATGTCTTGGTAAATTAAGTGTATGTAAATGTATCTACTCCCAGAAACTTTAAAAACATAAAGCCCAGAGTCTTATTAAACTCTTCTAACCCTGACAAGTCAGATTTTTAATACACTCTTTAAAATTAAGAGCAATACAACATGGCAAGAAGATGAAAATGGCCTAATTATTATTGAATTTGTACAATACTTAGATCATTTCCATATATAAGCCATTTAACTGTAAGTCCAGAAAAACTACATTCAATGACTGTTATGCAAAATGAAATGGACAATAATTAAAGTAGCTCTATACATTTTCCTCTTACCAGCTACAAGGATATTAATTTCCTGTCTCAACAAAACAGGAAGTGATGTTATTTTTCTTGTATAATTCACATGATACTTTGAAAAATTTGATTTATATACACATTCTCTTATTGTACTGACTGTAGTCAAACCTCTCACGTCATTGTTAATATGCTGCCTCTCTCTTTCATGCAGCTGTCACCTATTTCTTTAATTGGCGAAGTCCACTCAGATTAGTAATCAACAGAACTATATAACTAAGCTACAACTTTCTTCTGTCATTACAGTGATTCCATTATGTTACTTTTTTATCTCTCAGAATTAGAGATGTGAAGAAAGAGCAAACAAACCTGCTTTTACAAAAGTTAGGAAACAAAGTGGGTGACGTAATATCTTTTACTGAACCAACTTCTGGTGTTTGTGCTTGCACAGAGCACTTAAGTCTGGGAAACTTACTCAAAATGTCACAGATAAAACAAGGTGGAACAGAACCGTCAATTTAAAAAAATGGTCTTCTGAAGTCACCTCAGCTTTTGAGATATTCCAATTCATTCTGTAGCACTAGAACATGTAGAGTTAAGCCTTGAGTAGTGGAATAATTCTTGATTAATGAAGTGACATGAACTCTTCTGGCATTCAATAGTGAAGCATTTGGGCTTGTATGGAAGTGAAGATTTAGAGGTTGGCCAGGATAATTTTTCTGGAATGCAATTATGGTATGAAAACAGGCCACAAAAAAGGAAGAAGAAATTATCACTGACTATTCTGTATTTGGATACTTGCGTGTTTCTATTAAACCTGCTCAGAATATCTGCCCTTTACAACACAGGGAAACAATGAACAAAATGTTAACAAGCACATGGGTTGCAAAGATGTTTTTATTTACAAAGTAAATACACAAGAAATCCCCAAGAAATTCTTCAGAAAACTGCTATGAAAAATCACGACAGATATCTTGGCATATGTTTGAGGCATGGCATACTACAAAAGACAGTAATTTCCTTCTTATCAATATTTTATTGTTGTGTGTATTAATTATTCCTGAAGGCATGAAGAAATACCTATTGAAATCCTGAAGTCACAATCCCATCACATAACAGAAAACAAAAATATTTAATTCACTAAAATGCAGAAATATATTTAGTCTCATATATTTTTAATAATCCAGTATTTCCAGTAAAACACAAGTAGGATAATAATAATAAATTTTAAGGGCCAGTTACTATACTGAGGGGCATTAAGTGTCATTAATTGTCATTAATTATTAGCTGTCATGGAGACAGAACAGATTACATTTTAAATGAGGCAGCATTTAAGCCAAAGTATTTTTAAATGATTGAAACTTCTAAAAGAAGAGAGTATAACTATGCTAAAGTGAGCAACTATAAAAATGACATCACTTACTCAGTGACTCTTCTCTGTTCTGCAAATATCTCCAGAAGGAAATCTACACACTGCTCCTCACTATGACTTGCGTGTGCCTAAATGGCACAATCCTGCCCTTAGAATTGATCCTCTAAGTTTTCATATTAAAAATAGGAAGGTCTCCAATTTTCAAGTTTTGCACATGAAACTTTCCTTTTCCCTTTTTTCCTGTCTACATAAAAAAATGCAAATTCCACATACAAAGTATATACACACATATACAAGTAAGAAGTATTAACTTCATGAAGAACCCCTCTTCAAATCCTCTTTCTTAACCGAAAGATAATTTTAAAGAATCTCTGATAACAGTAATTCCAGTAGCCAATGTGGTTTCAAAATATTTTGTCTACATATGATTAGCAAATTAGATACCTGAGAATTTTTTTTTTATGATGATGTAGCTAGTTGCCAACAGGGAACAATGTGCTAATCAAGTAAGTTACATAAGAATGGAAGAATAGCCATACTGGTTCAGACCATGGGCCATTTAGCACAGTACCGTCTTCAGATAGTGGCTGGTGCCAGATTCATCAAAGGGAAGGAACAGAACATGGCAATTTATCAAGTGATCCATGCCCTGTCATTCACTCCCAGATTCTGGGAGTCAAAGGTTTAGGGGCACCCAGACATGGGGTTGCATCCCTGATCATCTTGGCTAATAGCAATTGATGGACCCATCTTCTTACGGGTCCATGAATTTATCTAATTCTTTTTTGAACCGAGTTATACCTTTGGCCTTCACAACGTCCCTGGCAAGGAGTTCCACAGGATGACTGTGCATTGTGTGAAGAAATAAGTTTGTTTTAAATCTGTTGCCTATTCATTTCATTTGGTGATACCTGGTTCTTGTGTTTTGGGAAGGGGTAAATAACACTTCTTTATTCACTTTCACCACACCATATCGTCCCTCAGTTGTCTCTTTTCTAGGCTGAACAGTCTCAGTCTTTTTCATCTCTCCTCATATGGAAGCTATTCCATACTTCTGATAATTTTTGTTGCCTTTCTCTGTATTTTTCCCAATTCTAATATTTCGTTTTTGAGATGGGGCAACCAGAACTGCAGACAGCACTCAAGGTGTGGGTGTAACATGGATTTATATAGTAGAATTACTGTATTTCCCCCATCTTATTATCTATCTCTTTCCTAATGGTTCCAAACCTTGTTAGCTTTTATGACTACTGCTGCTGCACCTTCAGCAGATGTTTTCAGAGAACTATTCACAATGGCTCCAAGATCTCTTTCTTGAGTTGTAACAGCTAATTTAGACTCAATCATTTTGTATGTATAGTTGGGATATATTTTCCAAAGTGCATTACTTTGCACTTGTCAACATGGAATTTCATCTGCCATTTTGTTGCCCAGTGATCCAGTTTTGTGAGATCCCTTTATAACTCTTCACAGTCAGCTTTAGACTTAAATATCTTGAGTCATTTTGTATTGTTTGCAAACTTTATCACCTCACTGTTTACACCTTTATGCAGATCATTTATGAATATGTAGAACAGCACTGGTCACAATACAGATCCTTGGGGAATCCTGCTATTTACTACACTCCTCTGTGAAAACTCACCATTTATTCCTACCCTTTCTTTCCTATCTTTTAACTCCTTACTGAACCATAAGAGGACTTCCCCTCTTATCCCATGACTGCCTAGTTTGCATAAGAGCCTTTGGTGAAGGACCTTGTCAGAGGCTTTCTGAAAGACTAATTACACAACATCCACTGGGTCACGCTTGTCCACATTTGTTGAGCTGCTCAAAGAATTCTAATAGATTAATGAGGCGTGATTTCTCTTTACAAAAGCCATGTTGATTCTTCTCTAAATATTGGGTTCATCTTTGTGTCTGATGATTCTTTTCTTTACTATAGTTTCAACAAATATGATACTGAAGTTAGGCTTACTGGCTTGTAATTGTCAGGATCACCTCACCTTTAAAAATTGGTGTTGCATTAGATACCCTCCAGTCATCTGGTACAGAGGCTAATTTAAGTAATAGATACATGCCACAGTTAGTAGTTCTGCAATTGCATATTTGAGTTCCTTCAGAACTCTTGGGTGAATACCATCTGGGCCCAGGGGCTTATTTTGTTCCAAAACTCTTCTATTGCTATCTCAGTCTAGGACAATTCTTCAGGTCTGTCATATAAAAAGAATGGCTAAGGCAGTGTTTCTCAAACTTTTTAAATGGAACCCCCCCCCCGGACTTTTGTATAACAATTGCGCCTTCCTTGCCCCCAATCCCCACTTTCAGGGAAAAAACAGGGCAGCAGGCAGGAGAGGAGTGAGCAGGGGAGGCAGCAGCAGCAGCGGAGTAGTGGCAGGGGAGCGGGAAAAGGGGTGTCAGCAGCTGCAGCATGGGGAGCGGGGAGCATGTCTGGTGGCTGCTGCTCTGGGAGGCGGGCGGTTGCTGCCAGGAGCGGCAGCAGCATAGGGAGCATTCTCAATAGCAGCAGGGGGCTGCCACTGCTGTGGCAGGCGGGCAGCTGGCCACTGCGGCAGGCAGGCAGCCGGCCGGCCGCTGCTGGAAGCAGCAGCAGTGTGCAAGGAGCAGTGGCAGCATGCCAGGAGCAGCGGCAGCATACTCGGCCATGGCAGGGGGCTGCTGCTGCAGGAGGCGGGTGGTGGCAGCAGACCAGCTCGGTTTCCCACTCCAGCAGCAAGGCAACCCGGGCAAGTGTGCGGGTTGGGGGCACACTTAGAGGAGAGTGAAAGCGGGGGAGGCTGCTGCAGGGCGGTGAGCCCGGCATTGCTGGTAGTGGCAGGGGAGGCAGCAGCTGGCGGAGCTGCGGATATAGCCGATCCAACTACTCACCCAGCATACCCCCCCAAACTCCGACAATAGTGCCCACCCATGATCCATCTCGTGCCACTTTGAGAACCATCGGGCTATGCTACGGGAATCTCCCTCATGTCCTCTGCAGTGAGGACTGATGCAAAGAATTCATTTAGCTGCTCCGCATTGAGCTTGTCTTCCTCGAGAGCTCCTTTAGATCTCGCTTGTCCAGGGGCACCTCTGAGTGTTTGGCTGGCTTCCTGCTTCTGATGAACTTCTTTTAAAACAAAAACAAACAAAAAAACTCTGCTGTTAGTTTGTGTCCTTCACTACTTGCTCTTCAAATTCTTTTTTGGCCTCCTTAATTATGTTTTTATTCCTGATCTTTCAGAGTTAATACTCCTTTCTGCTTTTCCTCAGTAGGATTTGACTTCCATTTTTTAAAGGATGTCTTTTTGTCTCTGTCTCTTTTACTCTGTTGATTAGGTGTGATGACAATTGTTTTTGGTCCTCTTCCTGTTTGTCTTTGAGCCTTTTTTATGGCGTTTTTTTAAAAAGTCCAAGCGGTTTGCAGACATTTCATGTGTTTGACTGTTCTATTTTCATTTCAACAGCCATCTCATTTTTGTGTAGTTCCACTTTTTGAAGTTAAATGCCAATGCAGTGGGTTTCTTTGGTATTTTCCCACCTACAATGATGTTAAATTTAATTATATTATGGTTGCTTTTACCAAGCAGTTCAGTTATATTAATCTTTGACCAGACATTTCATGTGTTTGACCTATTTTCATTTCAGATGTTCCCACGCTTGTGCTGTCCCTAGTGGGCCAGGCGTGTCCAGTCACCCTGTCTTGCCTAAGGAGGGGGTAGGGACCCGGGCCCACCCGCTCCTCCGGGTCCCAGCCCAGGGGCCCTAGGAGAGGCAGCTATGTGCTGCTGGCACCGTGTTCCCAGCTGCACTGTCTTCCCCTGGGCTACGTTTCCCCCTCCTTTTGGCTCCTTGAGCCAGATACCTCCGTTCCTCCACAGGCCTCTGCACTCCGTTCTGCTCTTCCCCGTTAAGTCAGCTCACGACTCCCCTTTGCTTCAATCCGACGCACAGCACAGCACAGCACAGCACAGCACAGCACAGCACAGCACAGCACAGCACCGCACACTCCTCCTGCTTGTGCCCTGACTGTTTGGGGCGGAGGGCTTTTATGAGGCTCCTGGCTGGTCCTTCATTGGCCCCAGCTGCCCCTAATTGCCCCCTAATGGCACTTAGCTAATCCGCAGGGAACAGAGCCCTGAGCATTCTTGGGCTCACATACCTTCCTTCCTGCACTCTCCTACTGCCCTCTGCCCTCACTATCTCACACATCCTCCCCCCCTGCTCAACACCACGGGGTTGGGCTACCTGGGACGCGAGGCAGTGCTGGCGTGACAGGGCGTCAGCGTTGCCGTGGAGGTTGCCGGCCCTATGTCGTATCTGAAAGTGGAAAGGCTGTAGGGAGAGGAACCATCTGGTCACTCTGGCATTCTTCTCTTTGTTAAGGTGCATCCACCGGAGTGGGGCATGGTCTGTCACCAGGGTGAACTTCCTCCCCAGTAGATAGTAGCGGAGGGTTTCCATGGCCCATTTAACTGCCAGGTACTCTTTTTCAACCACCGCATACCTCTGCTCTCTGAGGAGGAGTTTCCGGCTGAGATATAGGACTGGGTGCTCCTCTTCAGCTATCATCTGGGAGAGGACAGCCCCTAGTCCTGTCTCTGATGCATCAGTTTGGAGGATGAACTCCCTCCCAAAATCTGGGGTTATGAGCACTGGGCGACTACAAAGAGCCGTCCTCAAATCAGCAAATGCTTCCTCAGCCTTCGTGGTCCACTTCACCATATCTGGGCCCCGTGCTCTTATCAGGTCAGTCAGAGGCCCTGCCCTAGTGGCAAAGTGGGGGATAAATCTCCTATAGTACCCCACTATTCCTAAGAACGCCCTGACCTGTTTCTTGCGGACTGGACGGGGCCAGGCCTGGATGGCCTCTATCTTGTTCCACTGGGGTTTGACCAGGCCTCTTCCTACCACATACCCCCAGCTACTTGGCCTCGGCCAGCCCTATTGCGCACTTGAGAGGGTTTGCGGTGAGGCCAGCGCGACGGAGGGTGTCTAGCACCGCCTCTACTCTCCCCAGGTGCGTCTCCCAGTCAGGGATATGGATGACCACGTCATCAAGATAGGCCGCAGCATACTGGGCGTGGGGTCTCAGTAATTTGTCCATCAGCCTTTGGAACGTCGCGGGAGCGCCATGGAGACCAAAGGGGAGGACGACATACTGGAACAGGCCATCAGGCGTGGAGAAGGCAGTCTTTTCCTTGGCATCCTCAGCGAGGGGGATCTGCCAATAGCCCTTGGTCAAGTCCAGGGTGGTCAGATATTGAGCCTTGCCCAACTGGTCCACTAGCTCATCGATGCGTGGAATTGGGTAGGCATCGAACTTCGAGATCTCGTTCAACTTCCTGAAGTTGTTGCAAAATCTCAGAGTTCCATCGGGCTTTGGGACCAGGACAATCGGGCTGGACCACTGGCTATGGGACTCCTCGATAACCCCAAGTTCCAGCATCCTCCTCACTTCGGTTCGAATTTCTTCCCTTTTGGCCTCGGGTATCCGGTACGGCTTTATCGTCACCCGCATGCCAGGGGTAGTGACGATGTGGTGTTCAACCGCCGCCGTACGTCCAGGCCGCTTAGAGAACACATCCTGGTTCCGTTGGATCATGTCGAGGACCTCCGTCCGCTGCTCCGGGGTTAGCTCGGGGGATATCCCCACCTCCCCTTGTGGAACGCCCGACTGGGGGGGGCGCTTCTCGGGCAACCAGATATGCCTCCCGGTCTTGCCAGGGCTTCAGCAAGTTCACGTGATACAGTTGTATCGGCTTTCGGCGGTCCGGTTGCCTCACCTTATAATTTACCTCCCCGACAGCTTCCACGACCTCGTATGGTCCTTGCCAACTGGCCAGGAGCTTGCTCTCCACTGTCGGCACCAGCACCATCACCCGCTCTCCGGGATGAAATCTCCGGGCCTTTGCCCGTCGGTTGTAGTAGGTCCGCTGGGCCTCCTGGGCTTTCTCCAGGTGTTCCCGCACTATGGGGGTCACCTGGGCTATCCGTTCCCGCATCTGTGCTACATGTTCAATTACATTCTTCCCTGGGTTAAGCTGTTCCTCCCAATCCTCTTTGGCAATGTCTAATATACTCCGCGGATGGCGGCCATATAATAGCTCGAATGGGGAGAATCCAGTGGAAGCCTGGGGGACCTCCCGTATTGCGAACATCAAGTATGGTAGCAAGGTGTCCCAATCCTTCCCATCTTGTGCCACCACCTTTCGTACCATGCTCTTGAGGGTTCGATTAAACCTCTCAACTAGGCCATCCGTTTGTGGATGGTATACGGAGGTCCGCAGGGCCTGGATACGGAGCAGGGTGCATAGGTCCTTCATTAGCTTGGACATGAAGGGAGTCCCTTGGTCCGTCAGGATTTCTTTAGGGATGCCCACTCTGGCGAAGACCTGGAGCAGTTCCTTCGCGATTGCCTTGGACGTGGGGTTTCTTAGCGGAATGGCCTCAGGGTACCGTGTGGCGTAATCCAGAATGACCAGAACACTTCGGTGGCCCCGCGCTGACCGTTCCAGTGGCCCCACCAGGTCCATAGCTATCCTCTCGAATGGAACCTCGATAACTGGCACGGGCACTAAGGGGGCCCTCAATTGGGGTCGCGGACTGTGTAGCTGACACTCTGGGCAGGAGGCGCAGAAGCGTTGAACCTCCGCCCGTATTCCTGGCCAGTAAAACCTCCTTAGGATCCGGTCCAGAGTCATATCTGCTCCCAAGTGTCCTCCGAATAAGTGGCTATGGGCCAACTCCAGCACGGCCCTCACGTGCTTCCGGGGCACCAAGAGTTGCTCCATTTCCTCCCCGCGTATTGGGGCCACACGGTACAGCAGGTCACGCTTCAGGACGTAATAGGGTCCTGGGCCCTTGGTCTTCCCCTCCACGGGAACGCCGTCAACCTCTGCTACCTCCTCCCTCACGTTCAGGTATAGAGGGTCCTGGGCCTGATCCTGTCCAAATCTTCCCCATAGGGGTCCCAACCGCCCTGCCTCTAAGGGCTCAACCTCACCTTCACCCCCAAGATTGCCCCCGCTAGTACTGGGGACCGCCCCTGGGTCCTCACTAGCTTGAGTGGCCTCCTGGCTTCCTGAACGGGTTCGCGTACTGACCAGGGCTGCTTTCTGGTTCCCAGCCAGCATTCGGGTTCCCAACCTTTTGTCTGCCCTCCTTTCCCTCTTGGACTTCCGGTGTCCTCCGGGGGGTGAAAATAACTCCTGGGCAAATTCGGCGAAAACAGGGGCAGCACCGGTTGCCTGTGTCTCAGTCTCAGTCTCAATTTCAGTTTCAGTCTGGGGTTCGCCGACCACCGTGGCCTCCACAGGGGGGAGTAGGTCCTCAAACCCAGGAAAATCCCGGCCAACCAAGACCGGGTAGGGAAGCCTAGGGACAACCCCTGCTGTTACCTGGGTGGCCTTTCCCTGGATTTCAATTAATACTGGGATTGAGGGGTAGAAATTTATTGTCCCATGTACACAGGTTACCCCTGTGTGTTTCGCCTGCGTCAGCTGGTCTCGTCCCACCAGTTTTCCAGAGACCAGTGTGACTGCGCTCCCTGAATCTATCAGGGCCATGGTTGTGATGCCATTCATTTTTACAGGCCTCACATATCCATTGGGGGCCATCGCAACCCCTACTGCACCAATGAGACCACAACACTCCCCACGACTCCCCAGGTTGCACTGCATGGGCTCCTCCCGGTTGGGGCACTGGGCTGCTATGTGACCCAGTTCTCCGCATTCATAGCACCGGTATCTCAGGCCAGTGGCCCCCCTCTGCCGTGGGCTGTTTGGTCGGCCCCCCAGCCTTCACCCCCCGAGCTCCCAGGTCCCTTCCTGTCCCCGGGCCGTTCCTCAGGGTCTTGGTGTCCGGTCCCTGTTCCCCTGGGCCTCCCGATAGTCCTGAGGCCGGGGTTGAGGACTGGCCTCCGTGCCTGCCGGGCCTTCTCCCCGGGGGTCGGAGACAGTTCTCGGGCTGCCAGCTGCCTCTCCACCAGGGCAACCAACTCGTCGTAGGTAGCGGGGTCATTCTGGCCAACCCAGGTTCGGAGGTTCGATGGTAACCCCGCGTATAGCGGTCCATCACCAAGAGTTCTAACATCCCCTCAGCGCTGAGAGCCTCGGGTCGCAGCCACTTCCGGGTCAGGTGGATCAGGTCAAACAGCTGCGACCGTGGGGCCCGGTCTTCCCTGTATCTCCATTCATGAAACCGCTGGGCCCGTACTGCTACTGTCACTCTGGCCCTGGCCAGGATTTCAGCCTTCAGCTGAAGGTAGTCTGCAGCAGCTTCTGCCGCCATATCATAATAGGCCTTCTGGGCCTCCCCTCCCAGGAACGGGGCTAGGATACTGGCCCATTGATCCCGGGGCCAGGCCTCCCGCTGGGCTGTCCTTTCAAAAGCCAGGAGGTAGGCTTCTACGTCATCCTCCCGGGTCATCTTTTGGAGATAGTGGCTGGCCCGTATAGTCTGTGCTCCACCCTGGCTGCCGCCTTGCCCCACCAGGACTTTCAATTGGCCTACCACCTCCTGAAGTAGGGCGCGGTCCTGGGCAGCCTGGTTCATCAGCAGGCAGTTGGTCTCTTGCTGTACCCGTACAGCTTCCTGCTGGGCAGCTGCCTGGACCCGGGTAGCTTCTTGCTGGGCGGCTGTGGCCTGTACCAGGGCTTTGACCACGTCCTCCATCTTGGAAGGAGGGTGGGGTGGGTTAGGACCGCCCTGAGTTAAGTCCACTGCGTGAGGATCCCACTTCTGACACCACGTGTGACAGCCGTCCGCTCCCCTCTAGTGGGTCCCACGCTTGTGCTGTCCCTAGTGGGCCAGGCGTGTCCAGTCACCCCATCTTCCCTAAGGATGGGATAGGGACCCGGGCCCACCCGCTCCTCCGGGTCCCAGCCCAGGGGCCCTAGGAGAGGCAGCTATGTGCTGCTGGCACCGTGTTCCCAGCTGCACTGTCTTCCCCTGGGCTACGTTTCCCCCTCCTTTTGGCTCCTTGAGCTGGATACCTCCGTTCCTCCACAGGCCTCTGCACTCCATTCTGCTCTTCCCCGTTAAGTCAGCTCACGACTCTCCTTCGCTTCAATCCGACGCACAGCACAGCACAGCACAGCACAGCACAGCACAGCACAGCACACTCCTCCTGCTTGTGCCCTGACTGTTTGGGGCGGAGGGCTTTTATGAGGCTCCTGGCCGGTCCTTCATTGGCCCCAGCTGCCCCTAATTGCCCCCTAATGGCACTTAGCTAATCCGCAGGGAACAGAGCCCTGAGCATTCTTGGGCTCACATACCTTCCTTCCTGCACTCTCCTACTGCCCTCTGCCCTCACTATCTGTAAATCAAATAATCTGTGCTGCTGAAAAGGGAAATAGGGGCCATTCTCATCTTCAAAACTGTGCATAGGACTAGAAAGTTTTGAGGTAAGGAGAGGCTGCACTAGCTGAACAGATGCACACACCCTTCTAGTGGATTTTTTCTGGCATATGAATTTATTCCATGGAAAGTAGACTGAAGCTCATACCAATCCCTAAGAGCACTTGGTACTGTGTGAGTGGTTCATCAGATTTGTGGTGAGTTTATCATGTTTGAGAAGGCCTGGGGATTACCAGAGATTAACACAGCAAGAAAACTATTGCTCTATATTATTTCTTTTACTCAAATTAATAAAGCTGTAATCTTTAGTTTCCACATTTATCTTGTCCATCTGCAATAAGATATTATGAAACAAACTATATAAATAGCTCTCTGGATTTGATCATGCCAGATGCATGCGATTCTCAAGGTAGGAAATAAGGCCACTCAGCACTTTGCAAGAGGCACTTAGCATCTTACAGGATCAGGGCCTCTGTTCACAAAACAGGAATGGTATTTGACATTCCAAGTGGCCGAAGTGTCCAAAATCAAAATGACTGGCTTAAAAAAAATGAGAATGTTGATAACCTTGCTACCTTCTGTAACACTGAGCCTGAGAAGGTTAAACAATCCGCAAACTGAGTGATCTGGAAGCAACTCTGAAGGACGTAACAGGGCATTGCCATGGAAAACAGGGCCATTCCTTGTAGACAGTTATCAAAGCCATGTTAAGTAGACTCGATCTTTAACATGTTTGCCTCTATTGTTAGAGAATTAAGAGTAGATGCAAAGTGTATATGTCTGTGTTTACATGTATCTTGTTAGAAGTTTAACAATGTGATCTAATTAGCTTATAGATGCTAAAATCCTGTTCCTATCTCATAATGCTTCATTACTATTCTATTGATTCAGAAATCAAAAGGGGGATATTATCAGTTAGCTGGGACTTGTGATGTAATAACATTATCCTCATTTGTCTTTGAAACTTGTAATTCCACATAGTAATCTACCTGTGAGTCTCTTGATAGACAATACAGTTAGCAATAGCCATTCAAATTAAGAAAGGACCCACTGAATAGAGAACAAACTGTCGGCTTGCTTTCATCAAAGCCCATGTGGTGGAGTTATCTGTGAGCATCTATCTTGCTTCACTTATAAAGACCTTTTTTATCTCAGGTCTGCTTCAACTTTGACAGGGAGGACTAAACTACAAGACTGAGATCTCCAGGTTTACTCTGGATTTACCCTGGAATTCTTGTGAAAGATCTTGAACAAACTCTACACCTGGATTGCATATTGGAATATAACCTTTTTTCATTGATTCCCGAAAGACTTTTACAAATCAGCAGCCTCACCCTCTCTGCTATGAAACCGACCTAAGCACTTTAAAAAACAATATACATACAGATGTATAACCACAGCAACTCTTTTCTTTTTCGTATTATATCTTTAGTCTTTTAGTTACTAGGCATTGGCATGTGTGTGATTATTGGGTAAGACATGAAATTCATATTGACCTGGGGATTAGTGTCTAGTCTTCTGGGACTGGTGGACCTAACATGTTGTATCTGGTTTTCAGTTACCACTCACTATATTAGATTTGGCTGTCTAGATGGGATCAAAGGCTGGGATGTTTAAAGAGGATTGAATTTTGGCTTCTTGGTAACCAGTATAGTATTACAGAAACTGTTTAGTTACTAGCTTGATGAATCTCATAGAATAAGCTACCAGTTATGGGTATTGCAGTGTGGCCTCTCCAGGCACCCGGTCACACCTCTTTACAATTTATATATGTATATAGCTTTAATTTTATAAAAAAATTATATTTATATTACTACAATATTTATCTTATACATATTTTACATCATTCATATTATAAATAAATAGAACCAGATTTTCCACACATTTGTAAATGACTACATTCCATTACAAGTAGGAAATTATTTATATTAAAACATTTAAAATAAATGTGTAATAAAAATGATGAAGCCAACATATAAAACAAGCTACAACTTGATATTAACTTGGTTTTTCAGATTCAATTGTGCAAGTTACATAATGTAAAAAACCAGATTCTACCTAGTCTTGCATTGATTTTCTTAAAAACTGTTCCATTTAGTAAGATTCTCAATTACAGATTAACTTTCTTTGTATATTACCTATGCTGCTTCACTAGGAATGGAAACTGGAAGCATTAGGAGAAGGATTGAATGTCTATGTGCTCCTCCTGTAGCTCTTTAATTGTATCTCAATTTGCTGAAATGATTCACCTTTCAATAAGTTACACATCCTCAGAGCCTACAACAGCTAAAAGGACAGTTAAGGAGGTAGTAACCTCCCCTTTCCATGGGTATCAGGACACTAGTAAGAGCCAACACTAGGACTCAGATTCTCCAAGTGTCATATATTAATATTCATGGAAACTAGAGATTAAAAAAAGGAAGCAAAAATAAACGTCCACCAAGAGCCTTATGATTTATTTTGTATATCTTCACTTTGTTTCCTTGACTCTTTCAAAGTAGATCAATTAGGCCACTGTATCATTCCAATTAAATATAAGCACACAGTGGAAAACAAATGTATGCGGTGTATTACAAATTGTGCTCTAAATTCAGTAGAGCTATTACTATTGCATATCTGACAGAATAATAATTGGTGTGCCTGCACTATGAAGTTTGTGTTGTAATATAGAGTAATGGTTAATAAAACAACCAAAAAGCTACAGGTTAACCCAAAGGGACTTTCCACTGGATTTCCCAAGAAAATATTTGCCACATCATCTCAAATTTCATTAAAATGAAGATATTTTTATTGACCTTCTATCTGTTAGTTCACTGACCAACAGAAACTGGTTTATGATAAGCGTTTTAAATGAGGTATTGAGACAGACTAGAGAATGTTCTCCAGATCAAGAAACAGTAATGATGTATTATTGAAGGGCAGAAGTTCAGCAAGGTACTGTATATGTAAATATTGAAATTAATATCCTCTATTTTCCCCCCCTCTTCATTTATTATTGTATCTCACTATCTTTTTTTAAATTCCCAACAGCTAGCTGTACCCATGCAAAGTATACTCCTAGGAGAGGAGAACTCACAATCCTTGCAGGCTACAACACAGCCAGTCTGCATTTACTAGAATAGTGGCTGCTCCTCCATGGTTCCACGTGTGGGGATTCTTAGCTACTAATTTGTACAGCTGTAGATCACGTGGCCTCTCCCAAAATCTTACCTTACACCCCATCCACATCAGACTATCCAGAGCCAATATGAAGCTCTTCTTGCAATTCACAGGGTAGCAGGGTATCAAAGAAATTCCTCAGACTCCATTTTATGTCCCTATCTTCCATTTTGAATAAGCAAAAGTCTCTCCACCATTGGATGCTGCAGGTCACATGATAAAGACAGCAGATCATAATTCTGAGGTAAACGCATGAATGAATGTGTAGTAAAAACAATCATGAATGGGATATACAGTAGTTTAAAAATCTAGGAAGTTCTGAGAGGACCGCATAAAAAGCAGACACTTAGGATGGCTGAGAGGAGAAAGACAAAAAGCAGAGGAGCTGGAGGAGAGCAGCTGAGAAATCTGAGAGGCGGACCGGAACTGATCAAGAAAGGAAGAGAGATGATTGAAAGAAACAGCAGCAGCAGAAGCAGCAATAAAAAGACAACAGGACAGAGCAAGTAATCATAGTATAATATTAGTATGAGTGTGTGTGTGGATGAATGTGTGTGTTAAGTGTAATTTAACTATGTTAAATTTAAAGGTACACTTAAGAACTGCTATCTATTACAGAGTGCACCCACTTAGAATAATTTGAACTGTACATTATTGCAGTTTATAATGCTTTTTAACTTGCAATAAGGAATGTGTTTTATTTATGTTTTTAGGTTACTACTGTATTAGGGATTATTAGTTACATTAATAAAAAGATTTTGTTTTGGAAGGAATACTGCCTGTGTTAAGTCATTTATAAGAAGGCTGTATCCATGTCCTCTATTTCCTGAGCTATTCTGGAGACCCGTATTCAAGGAAGGACAGATTAAGGGGGCAATTGCCCCAAAACCTTTTGGGGGGGTGTAACAATGTAAAGGCCCCCTCTGTTTCTGACTGCTTTGCTTATGCTGCCCCCTGCCCCTAAGATTTGTACTACTACTTTCACAGGGTGAACTTCAACATCTGGGAAGTTTATTTTACAAACTTTAAATCTACTACTTTTTTGTGGGATAATTTAGTGAAAACAAAACTAAAGTCAACATAAGAAATAAAGAAACTTTCCCTTGCACCTTTGCAACCCCATTTTTGTCTTTTTTTTTTCCCTGAATACATAATTGAGCACTCAATTCCATGGAACTTTATTGGGGTTGCAAAGGTGCAGCATGGCAGATTTTGATTGATTTAGCAATAATTTTTCTGTTAGCCTAAACATAATGTAAGATGGAGCCTCACAGTTTGGACAGCATTAGAGGGGAAAAAAGACAGCATACCAAGATGGTGTGATGAATTTGGGTTATGTCTGTACAACTCATGAATTCTGGTTGATATTAAAGTTATGAAAAACTGCTGTATCATATAGGTATATGGATCCTGCACTGCTGACAGGTCCTGTAGCAGGTACACACCAGACAGAGATACAAGCGCACCACCCCATTAGGACTCAACTATGCTATTCAAGCGCAAACACCTGAACAAGGGGTAAACTAAATCCTTGGAAAACCAGTTTAGCTGACTCTTCTGAAGGGAGGGGAAATGAAGGAGGAGTGGAAAGCTACCTAAAAAGACAGAAAGGCAAGATGCTGGAGGATGGCAGGAGTTAAATGGTAAGACACAAAGGAACAAAGAAGTCAGAGAGGAAGAGGAAGCATGAGAGAGAAGTCACAGAAGCTGGATAAGGGGCTCCAGGAGGCAGAAGCCACCCATTACGTGACACCCTGCCTGCCTGACTTCCTAGACACCAATGGTCCTTAAGAACTCCCATGCATATAATGGGTATTGGTTTCTATGATCTGTACTCTCCAATGATTTATATGATTAGGTATAACAGAACATAAAAGTATTAGACTTTAGAAAGTGTGTGTTGACTGCTTCACAACAGCTGTGGGCCCCTGAGACACTTTAACTGTAACCAGAAGCTTCACATCTTTGGAGGTGGAGCTCTGGGAGAGAAGGTGTGTTTAAGTAAGAGTAATTAAGATCTGGGGTATCTCAAGGGTTCATGCTGATACCGGGGGATAGGGCAGGTAGGCTGAGAAGCTCCATTTCTGAGAACGGGTAACAGACTGGAGTCAGTGTCCAGGAAATGTGTCAGAGAGCAAGGGAGGAAACAGTGCTGCAGAAGCTTAACAAACCCCACAGCATTCAGAGCACAAAGGCTTGGATTCCCCTCACATCAGCCATAATGAGTGACCATAAGTGGGCACTCACTAGAATCTAACACGGAAGATATTAGATTTTTTTTTTTAAAGCAATAATAGGACTTTAATAGTTACACTGGTATAATGTTGGAATTACACACACACTATTAAGGGAAGTATTTTGTTTTAAGAAAATCTAGATCAATAAGAATTCCAGCATTTAATATAGTGCAGCATATTTAATGAAAGATAATAACAGACCATAAATATTATGGATTTATATGCAATGCATTAATAAATGAAAAGTTAATTTATCATACATATGTATACCTAAACATATTTTAATTATTTCAGATTTATTAAGTAAAATAATCTGAGATCTTATTGATTCCTCTAATACTGTAATTCAAAGTTCAGTCCTGGCTTGGTATCTATAACCTCTGCCTTTCTCGCAAAGGTTCTTAAGTGTTGGAGATATTGGGTAAAATTTTCAAAAGCTTTCAAATTGCTTAGATTTGTAAGAGCCTAAGTCACTTGCAAATAGCTAAGAGTTACTGACTTTCACTTTTGAAAGATGTGAATTTAAGAGCTGAAGGCATTTCAGCACTTACGGAAATGTTAACCAGTGTCTCCAAAACTACACTTCACACAGCCTCCTGACTAATGTGAAGCAGGTGAAGGTCACCTCACTCTACCCACTCCCCTAAGTCCTGACTCTTGTGAGAGTAGGCAAAGTGGTGTGACTATACTTCTACCTTCTTCGTGACTTCTTTTTGGGGGTTCTTCTCCTTAGTGAACAGCTCCAGCACTGTTTCCTCTTCCGCTGTTCATAGCTTTTTCCAAGCACCAGAACAAAAACAACTGCAATTTTCACTGCTTACCACAGGGATATGAGAAACATCAGATTTCACTTGAATCTGTTGCTCTTTGGCAAAGATTTAAGCAGCTACTACAGAGACAATGAAGTTCTCTGCAGACAGACTCTCAGCACTGTATCAGTTTAGAACCTCAATGGCTACAATACTATATATAGCATGATTTTCAAAGGTGTTCAGCATCTACAGCTGTCACTGACTTCGCTGAGAGCCATGAGTACTTTTGAAAAAAGTCAAAGCTTAGAGTTTTAGAAAACAGAAGTTGGTAACTTAGATGTCAAGTGGTGAATATTCAAGTGGATTTTTCAAGTTTTACAGCTGTAAATTTTCAAAAGCTTAATTTTCAGATGAGGCAAGGTCATTATATGCAGAAATTCAGTGCTTTATACTACTTCCAGCAATTGTACTAAAAAAATATAAAGAGCAGTACTATGCAAAAAGTAGTTATATTATTATAAAAATATATTATTCCTACGAACATTGTCAAGCTGAGTTGTGCATAGTTGGTTGGCATATTACTTCTCAGCTCATGCAAAAGATGTACTACAATCCAGTAGTGATTTTTGGTCATTAGAGCCAAATGCGACAATGTGGAAACACACATTTTTAGTAGATGCAAATCAGTTCTCTTTTCCAGGAGAGCTAGGAGATAGTTAGACCAGAGATATTTAACAGCTTTGCTTTAAATACTTCAAAATCATGTTATAGGAAAAAACTGAACTAAGCTCTTAAGTCAGAGATCACTCAGTCCCTAGAATCATTTGTAATTCATGTAGAGTAGTATTACCTACAACTTAAAAAAAAGAAATCCTACAATACTGCCTTCACACAATATACTCCGACCTCAATTAGTAATATCAAGGAAGTAATATATACACATTTAAAAAACCATGCAAATCCGTAATTTAGCTGGATGATGCCATTATGTAGACAAATACTTCAGAATATGCTTTGAACTCTTATTTAGTCAAGTGACATAGTACCAAAATCTGAGGATCTAGTTTTAAAAATAGATCTACACAGATTTAACACCATATGTGTGATTTAACCATTCACTAGAAATACTGTTAAGTGAAAACTACATTCTAGGACTTTATATCAGATTCTCATTTAAACAAGTCTGTGTTATTGCCGAAGGTTATCATTCAATTTAAAAAAAGCTATCTGTGTAGGTTCCAGTGAAAAAATTACATTTGTGTATATGCTTAACTAATTAGGCTTACAATACTTTCTGAATGTACCACAAAAGCTGTCAACAGCACTTTTCTCTTACTACTTCTCCCACATATTTTCAGCACATTAGTAATCCCCAAAAAGGTAGCTGTTAAAACCAAGACATCTGTTCATTTGGACCTAAATGTTCATTGAACATTAGATCAAATATTAAGTACAGATACTTGAGGGAAAAAACTAGTATTTGACCACTATATATTAACTGCTTTATTCCTCAGAATTTTATCCCATTGTTGGGAACATCTTTCACCTAGAGTGACAATTTTTCCCTGTACTCTAGTCAAGAATTCATGTTTAATGACCAAATACATCTTGGGATAAATATAACATGGAAGACAAATTGGCAAAAAGTAATTCTTCCACACTAATTAGGCTCAACTGGAGTACTGTGGCCAGTTCTCGGCGCCACAGGAAAGATGTGAACAAACAGGAAAAAGTCCAGAGAAGAGCAACAAAAATGATTAAAGGTCTAGAAAACATGACCTATGAGGGAAGATTTGAAAAAATTGGATTTGTTTAGTTTGGAGAAGAGAAGACGGAGGGGGATATGGTAACAGTTTTCAAGTACATAAAAAGGTTGTTACAAGGAGGAGAGAGAACTTATTCTCGTTAACCTCTGAGGATAGGACAAGCAATGGGGCTTAAATTGCAGCAAGGGAGGTTTAGGTTGGACATTAGGAAAACGTCTTGTCGGGGTAGTTAAGCATTGGAATAAATTGCCTAGGAAGGTTGTGGAATCTCTGTCATTAGAGATTTTTAAGAACAGGTTAGACAAACACCTGTCAGGGATGGTCTAGATAACATTTAGTCCTGCCATGAGTGCAGAGGACTGGACTAGATGATCTTTTGATGTCCCTTCCAGTGCTAGGATTCTAATAATATTTTGATACTGAAATGGGACAGTTTCTCTTACTTTCGCTTTATCTATGTCCACAGACACACACCTTTGTGTCATTCCAACACGTCACAATGTTGAGACTAAATACATGAGAGCACTAGATTAAGTGAAGAACATCTCCTTTTTCATTAGCACAGCTAGTTAAAAAAAAAATCACTCATCAGCAGAAGCAGGCATGATATGCAAGACTTACTGGTAAGTAACCCTGTTTTTCTTTTAACAATAAGTGTTGTTCTTCGAGATGTGTTGCTCATATCCATTTCATTATAGTTCCATTATAGGTGTGTGCACGCCCCGTGCACAGATTCCCGGAACTTTTTTCCCATTAGCGAGCCCCGTAGGGTACCATTTTTCCCATTAGCGAGCCCCCTGGAGTACCGCGCTCATGCCGCGGAACATAGGGCACCGCCGACCCTGTGGGCCCTCAGTCCCTTCTTTCTGCCGACTCCGACAGTGGGGACGGAGGGTGAGTTTGGAATGGATATGAGCAACACATCTCGAAGAACAGTTACTGATAAGTAACCCTGTTTTCTCTCTTCGAGTGATTGCTCATATCCATTCCATTATAGGTGATTAAACAGCCATACCTTGGAGGTGGGTAGAAATCAGCGTTTAGCCACCCTTGCCAGTACGGCTCTGCCAAAGCCCACGTCCTCTCTCGCCTGTTTTACGATGGCGTAGTGGGATGTGAAGGTGTGGACCGACGACCAGGTTGCTGCTCTGCAGATGTCCTGTAGGGGCACCCTCTCCAGGAAGGCCGCGGATGAGGCCTGGCCTCTGGTTGAGTGTGCTGTCACAGCTCCTGGAAGTGGCACCTTCGCCCGCTCATAGCAGGTCCTGATACAGGTGGTGATCCAGGTAGAGATGCACTGGGTGGAGACAGGTGAGCCTTTCATCCGGTCCGCCACTGCCACGAACAGCTGTGTTGACTTCCGGAACGGCCTGGTCCGCTCAATGTAGAAGGCCAGGGCTCGTCTGACATCCAAGGAGTGCCATCTCCGCTCCTCCTCCGAACCGTGTGGTTTAGGAAAAAACACGGGGAGGAAGATATCCTGGTTATAATGAAACAGACACCACCTTAGGCAGAAAAGCCAGGTAGGGTCTCAGTCGGACCTTATCTTTGTAAAAGACCGTGTAGGGGGGCTCCAAGGTCAAAGCTCTTATCTTGGAGACCCTCCTAGCCGATGTAATGGCCACCAGGAAGGCTACCAGGAAGGAGAGGACGAGCAACGGGCATATAGCCAAGGGCTCGAAGGGGGGTCCTGTCAACATGGTGAGGACCAGGTTCAGATCCCAGGGAGGCACCGGGTCACGGACCTGGGGTACAGCCTCTCCACCCCCTTGAGGAACCTGACTGACATAGGGTGGGAGAACAGGGAACGCCCTTCCATTGGCTGGTGGAAGGCCAAAATAGCCACCAGGTGCACCTTCAGGGAGGCCAGTGCTAGATCCTGGAGCTTTAGCTGGAGCAGGTACTCCAAAATCGCCTGTATGGGCAAACCGCTCGGTGGGATGCCCTGGGACTCCGCCCAACAGGTAAACCGTTTCCACTTGGCCCGATACACAACCTGAGTGGAAGGTTTTCTGCTGCCCATCAGAATCTGCTGGACCTACGCCGAGCAGGCTCTCTCTCCCTCCATCAGCCACAGAGTCGCCATGCCATCAGGTGGAGGGAGTCCAGGCCCGGGTGCAGCAGGCAACCCTGGTCCTGTGAAAGCAGGTCGTAGCGCCTCAGGAGCGGGATCAGCATGTCGATAGACAGGTCGAGCAGCATGATGTACCAGTGCTGCCTCAGCCACGCAGGTGCAATCAGTATTATGTCCGCTCTGTCCCTCTTGATTTTCAAGAGGACTTGGGGCAGGAGCGGAACAGGGGGAAATGCATACATGAACGTCCCCGTCCAGTATAGAAGGAACGCGTCAGAGAGGGAGCCCGGCTCGCAACCTCGGAGCGAGCAAAAACTCGGGCACTTCCTGTTCCAGGACGACGCAAACAGGTCCAGTTGGGGAACCCCCCCCACTTCTGGAAGATTGAAGTCACCACCTCCGGGTGCAGTGACCAGTCGTGGCGGGGTAAGAACTACCTGCTGAGGCGATCCGCCTTGGCGTTCCTGACCACCGGGAGGTGAGAGGCTGATATATGAGAGTCGTGCCTCACTGCTAAATCCCAAAGGCGGACGGCCTCCTGGCACAAGGCCCAGGAGCACGCCCCTTCCTGCCTGTTCATGTAGAATATGGCTACTGTATTTTCCGTGAGTACTTGAACCATTCTGCCCCTCAGAAATCTGAGGAAGACCTTGCAGGCCAAGCGGACCGCTCTGAGCTCCCTGACATTGATGTGAAGACACCTCTCGTCTGCCGACCAGAGCCCCTGGGTGCTCATGCCACTGGTGATGTGGGCCCCCCATCCCACATCTGAGGCGTCCGTAATCAGCGTTATTGATGGGGCTAAGTCTCTGAAGGAGATGTCCCTCAGAACTTCCCCCCGGACCCTCCACCAATCTAGGGAGGACAGTACCGGGGTGGGAATAGTGACCACCCTGTTCAACGAATGCCTCGCTGGTACATATACCGAGGCCAACCACCCTTGGAGAGGCCTGAGCTTGAGTCAAGCCAGCCTCACCACATATGTACATGCCGCCATATGTCCCACCAGCTGGAGGCAGTGCCTGGCTGTTGTCGTGGAGGACCTGTGTAGATCGGCGATTATGGCGGCCATGGTCTCGAATGGAGGCCGTGGGAGGAAGGCTCTGGCCTGAGTGGCATCCAGGGAGGCCCCTATGAAGTCTATGTTCTGCAAGGGGGTGAGTGTGGACTTCTGCTCGTTGATGAGCAGCCCCAGTCTGGTGCACGTCGCACAGGTGAGTGCTAGGCTGTTCCTCACATGGGCTCTGGACCTGCCCCGGATCAGCCAGTAGTCCAGGTATGGGAAGATCTGGACCCCCCTGTGGCACAGGTGGGCTGCCACCCCTGCCACACACTTCGTAAAGACCCTGGGGGCTGAAGAGAGGCTAAATGGCAGGGCCGAGAACTGGTAGTGGCAGCCAGCTACCATGAACCTGAGGAACCTTCTGTGATCGGGAAGGATAGAAATATGAAAATATGCATCCTTTAAATCGAGGGCAGCATACCAGTCCCCTGGATCTAGGGTAGAAATGGTGGAGGCTAGAGACACCATGCAGAACCTGAGGCGTCTGATGAATTTGTTCAGACTATGGAGATCTAGTATCGGCCTCAGGCCCCCTTTGGCCTTGGGGATTAGGAAATACCGTGAGTAAAATCCCCTTCCCTTTTCTTGTGGGGGAACCTCTTCCACAGCTCCCAGCCAGAGGAGGGAGTTGACCTCCTGTGTGAGGAGTTGCTCGTGAGAGGGGTCCCTGAAGAGGGACAGGGTAGGGGGAGAGTCCGGGGGGGAAGGCCGTAAGCTGCAGGGTGTAGCCCCGCAGAACTATCCTGAGGACCCAACGGTCCGTAGTGACAGCTTCCCACTCGGCATAGTGTGGCCGGAGCCTGTGGCCAAAAGGCCGGGAGAGATCCAGGGGGAAATGAGGAGTGCCACCCTTGTGCGTCCCGTCAAAATTGACGTTTATTGTTACCCTGGCCCTTGCTTGGGCCTTGCTGGGATCCTGCCGAGGACCCTTGATAGTCGCGGTGGTTGGGCGCCCAGTACTAGTCCCAACCCCTCCTGGGTTGGGCGGGTTTGGGGCAGTCTAGGAGGGAGCTGCGGCTGCCTCTGAGCCTGAGGCCGAGACGGACGCCTTGAGGTCTGTGGGGTATAAAGCCCTAGGGACCTCAGTGTAGCCCTGGAGTCCTTTAGGGCATGAAGCTTTCCATCCGTTTTATCAGAAAAGAGGCCAGCACCATCAAATGGTAAGTCTTGGATGGCTTGCTGGACCTCCTGGGATAGCCCCGACGCCTGGAGCAGCGTCGCATGACGATGGCCGTAGCCATGGCCCCGCTGGCGGAGTCCACCGCAACACTGGCAGTCTGTAAGGCAGTCAACACCACCGCAGTGCCCTCTTGGGTAATGGTGGCGAAATCCGCCGCTTGGTCTGGGGGCAACACCTGAGCAAACCTCTGCAGCGAGGACCACAAGTTGAGGTTATACCTCCCGAGGAGCGCCTGGTGGTTTGCAACCCTCAGCTGAAGGGCTGCAGTAGAATACATCTTGCGGCCAAAGAGGTCCAGTTTTTTGCTCTCTTTGCCTTTGGGGGTGCTGCCCTGGCCGCCCTGCCGATCCCGCTGGTTAGCGGCATCGACCACCAAAGTCCCTGGGGCAGGGTGAGTATATAAAAAAAAAAATCAAAACCCTCCTTGGGGACATAGTATTTTCGCTCGGTGCCCTTGGAGGTGGGTGCCACCAAGGAAGGGGTCTGCCACAGGGCCTTAGCCAACTTCATGACCCTGTCATGCACTGGCAGAGCGACTCTTGATGGCTCTGCCAACCCCGACACCCCAAATAGGGGGTCCTCCTCCTCTGACATTTCTTTGAGCTCCAGGTTAAGACTGCTCACCACCCTTCTAAGAAGGTTCTGGTGAGCCTTAAAGTCGTAAAGGGGAGCCCTGTGGTCCCTGGCAGCCGCATTGTCCGGGGACGAGGAGGAGGACTGCGGGAGGGGCCCCATGGAGGGACCTTCCTCTGGGTCTGAACCCTCATCCGAGGGGTGGCCCTGGTCCTGTTGGCTGACGGAGGGGCACTGGCTGGGCCACAGAGGATTGGACTGAGGTGGTACCCTGTCCCACCTCGGTACCCCAAGGCCCCCAGTATCGCCACTGCCAGGGGCCTTGAGCCCACGCCAGAGCAGGCAAGGACATTTGCTGGGTCGCCTCAGGGTGGCGGCCCTGGGACCCAGAGCCGCTGGACCTTTGTTTGCGGCTCTAGGGTGGTGACCGGCCCCCGCGATGATGAAGACGAGGGCGACCGCCGGTGCCGACGTCTGCAGTGCCATCTGGGGGACGAGCTGCTGGAGAAGATAGATGATGCTCGTCTCCTCCTCCTTGAGCTCTTGCGGTGTCGCTTCCCACCACCGGACAGGGAGCGGTGCCATCGATGCCGCCGCGGCGCCGACCACGAGCGTGATTGGCTCTGCGGTGCCGAGGCGATTGGTACCTGACGGCAGCATGGACTGCCTGTAAGGGATCTCGCCCGGTGCCATCCCCGCATCGGACTGCGCACCGGGGTTGGAGATCGGTGCCAGGCCGGGCTCTGTACCGGGATACACGAGCTGGAGCTACGACCTCTGCGCGAGGCGGAACTGGAGCGGCGGCACCTCGCACATGTACCTCTTGACCACCCTCGGTGCCATGGTGTCGAGGAGCTCGATGACTCGGAGTCGGAGTGAGGAGGGAAACCCGCACTCTCGACCCTCCTTGACCATCTGGGGGGAGACCTCGACTCCTGTCTCCTTCACCCACCGGGGGCACCCAGCGCAGGTTTACCCCGAGACACCTGCCCTTGCACCCTCGGCGTGGGCATGCCCATGAGGGTGTGTGCCTCCGCGAACACCTCCGGTGTCGACGGCCCTTCCAGAGGCGCTCCCCCACCCCCAGGAGATGCCGGTGCCGGAGTACTCTCCATGGCACGTGGCTGGGGCATCTCCTGGGTGACCCCCTGCTGTACCGGTCGCAGGGGGAAGTCCATGCGGGTGGCCTCGGGCCACTTCTTCTTCTTCGGCACCGAGGACTTTGGTGCCTGTGGAGCGCTCCACACCAAGGAGACGCTCGGTGCCGCCGAGGATCGGGATGGTTCAGAGTCCGGGCGAAGCGCGGACTCCATCAATATCGCCTTCAGCCGGGAGTCCCGTTCTTTCTGGGTCTGGGGCTTGAAGGCTTTACAAATCTTACCTTTGTCCTTTCTATGCTGCTCTCCGAGGCATCGGAGGCAGCGATTGTGAGGGTCACTCACGGGGAAAGCCTTAGCACAGGACGTGCAGGCTTTGAAACCGGTGGAGCCAGGCATGGCTCAACCGCAAGCCCCTAAGGGCAACTATCTAATTACTATCACGAACACTTATTTAACTTGAACAATAAACTGCTAAATGCTAAAGGGTGCTACTTGCAACAGCAAGAGGCAAATGTTCCAGCAACCGTCACAGGTGGAAAGAAGGAACTGAGGGCCCGCAGGGTCGGCGGTGCCCTATGTACTGCGGCATAAGCATGGTACTCCAGGGGGCGCCTGAGCCGACCCTACGGGGCTTGCTAAGAGGAAAAAAGTTCCAGGAATCTGTGCACGGGGCGCGCACACACCTATAATGGAACGGATATGAGCAATCACTCGAAGAGAGAAGTGTTTTTGACAAAATATTTATAACCTTCATTTCTGAAATCCTACATTCATTGTAAAACCTAGTTTTGGCCTATTTGTGGCCAAGACCTAAATCCTATAGAATAAGCACTTGCTCTCTAGACTTTGGAGACAACAGGAACTACTAATGAAACCCTGATTCCACTAAAATCAATGGGAGTTCTGCCACTGACTTCAGTGGGGCCAAGGATTTCAGCCTAAGGATATTAATCTGAAAGTGATTAAAGTTTTTTTAATCCAAATATCTCTAGTAATAGGAAGATGAGCAGAACATATACATCATAGGGGCCACAACTGACAGCTGGAAGGAAAAATAATTTTACAGTGAAAATGTGTATTGCACTTTAATAAAAATAGGTAGACTCCAGTGTAGTCTTAATTTTATAGCAATGGACTTCAAACTATGAAAATGTTATCAGTTATTTCTAATGCACTCAAACCCATGCACCACCATAGTATCTAGATGCCATAATTCAGAAATCTTGCTCCACTGCATAAAGTAGAAGAATGAGATTGATTAACACATCTGTCATTTTAATTAATTGTCTCATGCTTATAAATTGCTTTGGGAAAGAAATATACGTGACAAATAGTTTTCTTGCAGGTTCCTACTTTACCAGACTAAACACTGACATAAGGTTGTGTTTGCAGTGCCTATCACATTATGGCCCATTCTTGGTTGGCCATCCTTTATGCACTGTCATGATAAACACATATTAGTGAGCAACAAGTTTAATCAGAATATGATTTCTCTACCTGTTTGCAACAAAAAAACTGGTAACTTTGAAAGAGACCTAAAAACAATTAATCTAGCGTAAAAAAAATCTTTGCAAGAGCTCTATTTATGGCTAATAAACATGAAAGTTAAACTAGAGATGGGCATCGGAGCAGTAGTGAGGATTTACGGAGTTCTAACTGTGGCACTGCCATTGACTTGCTATATGGCTTTGGGCAACATAGCAGTTTTTTCCTCCCTCTAAAGAGATACTATGAATACGAACTGGCTTACATTTGTATGGCATGTTTAAAATGCAAAGGGCTGAAAGTGCCAAGTATCATTAAAATCACCTCTCTTGCCTAGAGAAGGTGAACTAAAATTCAGAAGCCATTAGCCACTCAACAGGAAGATATTACATTATTCTTTACACTACTACCTGCTTATTGACAGTCTGACCCACAGAAACAAGAAAAATGTGAATTAATATGACCGTACATTTTATACTGATCCCAAATCCTCGAAACATTAGTAATGTGTCAGCTACTGCATCTCTAGACATTATCAATTTGTGAAGTTGATAAAATATTCTTAAAATGTAGTAACTGTCAACACATTTTATACCGCCAAAAAAAAAAAAATCTAAGATTTAGCTATCACCCTATAGAAGGTGTGCCACTGATTTAATTTAAAACAGGAAGGGGGAAATATGATAGCATTTTCATATTGACACAATATTCCCTCTAGACTTACATATTGTTAACAGCTCCTAGGGATACTTATACAATTTCCAGCTCCTGGAAAAATGTATTTTCATTAAGCTAATTTAGATATCCTGTGCTCTCTCTAATATCTTTTTAAATCAGCACAGTCTGGGAAAGTTCACAATCTGATACCAGCAACGACTGAAGTAGAGTTTTTTTTGGACTTGCGTCAATCCTCAAAAATCAGTAAAACTAAATTAGTTACTTAATGGAAACAACAGTGATACAAGATCACCAGTAATAATTGTTTTGCAGCATTTCAATTTTAAATATTTGTTTGATGAAGATTATGTCTAAACTAAGGGTATGTTTATACTGACAGCAGCAAAGTCACTGCCATCAGATCAATCTTTCTGGATCGATCGATTGAGCGGGTCTACACTGACCACTCAATCAGGAAGTCGACGTTAGTAAACCATCCCCTCAAGTGGCATAGCGCTGCATCAACAGGAATGCGGTCCCTGTCAGCGCAGTGAAGACAACGCACAGAAGGGAAGCACAGCACTTGACGGGAGTTACACAAGATACTCTGTGTAGCTTGTGTAATTCCGGTCGACAGCCGCCAAATCTCCATTTAAGCGTAGACCTGAGCTCCATATAAGTGATAATCTGTTTACTTTGTGTGAACCGCCTAAGAATGAAAAAGTAGTAACAGTAGTCAGGATATACCTGAATGTCACAGATGGGTTCAAAAGATAGTATCTTACACTCTGGAAAAATGTAATTGAAGAACTCCAATGGTTTTGTTAAAAAAAATGTCTTCTACAAACAAACACTGATTGCAAAAGCTAATGATAAAATTAAGTTTATATTTTAAAGACCGATTTATTTAAAAATTATACAAGATGATTCAGCAACACAGGATAACATACTATACTGCCAGAGGTCTGATCTAGATGGTGAAGCAGAACTTGCTAAACCTATAAGCAGAATCAGAGCACATACACGTAAGAGAATTAAGGCAAAGCATAAATTTAATCAAAATTAGAGTCCAATTTCTTGTAATTTATACTAATACTGGAAATAGATTTGAGTAAGATTCTAAACGTATTTTTGTTATGCTTACATGAACAAAATTGCTATAATAGTTCCTTTCACAGCGTCATTTTATTTTACAAGAAAGCACATGCTTTTTTTAATCTGATTGATACAATCCAAATTCCTTTGCTGTTTATATGCCTCTAGACAATCTGATCTTGCACAAGACATACTGAAATGCAGTACATGCATAATAAAGAACACCTTAGAGTCTTTCAATATCGTACCACAATACTCAATCTAAAACTTCCCCATATAGCAGCAATATAAGGAGTAGGGGATAACTCGATCTTTTAAAACATGTAATATTGTGCACCTTCTGAAGTACACCACGTACACATACATACACAGAATAAAACAAACTGATAGTAATTAATCCTTTTATATCTATCCTCTATAAGTTCTCATTTTTATTGTAGAGAAGTTCATATTTGTTTTACAGTTTAATATGGCTAGTATTGACCTCATTCTATTTTAGAACAGTAAGCCCCAATACGTCCATTAAAACAAATTAGTAGATTACTATTAACTTTTTCTAACAACGTAAAAATAGTCACACATTGAGGGATTATTTGGAACTGGCACAGAATGAATAAGGAAAATTTAATTGTCTTTCAGAATATTCTAATATTAGTTTACAAGTTTCTACTGTGTGAAATTTACAGTCTTACAAGTGACAACTTTGATAAGTCATTCTAATAGCATGCTTTCTTCAGCTGCCCTCCAGCGTGCAAGAACAAATACTAAATGTAATATACAAGTACTGAAGTCACACTTGAGGGTTTTTTTTTTTTTTTTTTTTTTTTTTTTTTTTTAATTATTCAGTGTCTCATCAATCCAGACTTGTTCAAGAACTTGGAACATATTTTTTGAAATTTTGATCAACCAACTCCACAAGATATATTTTTAAATAATTCTATACATTATCCATATGTTAAATCATTAATTTGGACTAAGCCATTTGATTATCCATTATTTCCCACATATTCTAATGATAAATCTATGCATGATAATTCTCACATTCTTCACACCTGGGAACCATTGGCATACAGTTTATTAATATTATACATCGAAATATATCTCTGTGGGTTTGAGCAGTTATTGTATTGCTGGTAATAGGTGGCTAAGAGTTAAATCCTACAGGAACCCAAAAACAATGGTTGTAGACAGAATTCAATTGCCTGATGCTCAAAGAGACGGAATCCACTGGGGGAAGAGTACCTACAACACCCTCTGGAGAAACAGAGTGACCAATGTAGTCAGGTTCAAGTGCCCTGCTCAATATCCCAGGAAATCTTTAGGTGGGAACTCTGAACAAAGTGGGTTGAGAATGGATCAGACAAACAACCAGTGACTTAAAGTAGGACAGATAAAAGCTTGGGTATTGCACGAAAGAAGTTGCAGGTAGCAACCTGTCTCACTCCAATCCAATGTTTTGAGATGTGTGGGTTAAGTGCAATCTGCTTAAACTGGCAAGAAAAAATTAAGTTTAGGTAAGACAATATGCATTTAGGATTTTTTTTTTAAAGTAGTCCTATTGCTATGTGCTTTGAATTAACAAACAATAAATTTGTTCTGAAGAAACTGTTTTGGGGTCACTTTAACCAGACACTTGTCACAAGGTCCTAAAGGGAAGATTACTGCAGGTATCAAATGCAATTGGACCTGTGCAATTATCACAGCCATAAAAAAAGCAGGCTACAAGCCAGAGACACATTCTACGAGTAGGGTGAATTGCAGAATTCCACCAAAAGGACAGGTGCATGCTTATAACTTGAAGGGGTGTACTCAAGAGGGACCACAAAGGGATCTAAAGCACAGCTCACTCTGTAAGTATGACAGCAGGGAAACTTAATCCGTGAATATCTGAAAAATAAATCAGTACAGTACAAACTGCTTTGAGTTCTTCAGTGGTTGTTCATTAGTGCATGGGAAGGTTAAAGCCCTTCTTCTCTAGCAAGTTGAAAAGCCTAAACAAAGCAAAAAAACCCACCACATCTTACCTAATCACGTCCCAGTATTAAAAGTTAGGGTGTTTATGAAGGTTTTGGCACCCCACCCCCTCTTTTTAAACAAATATAACAATAAATTTTCTGGAACCATTCTTGGACTTGCTATCTAAAAATTACCCAGAACCAACCCCACTCTCTCAGTGGGATTTATGTGGCTGCTACCTCCCCTTTTCCCTCTATATTCAGTTTTCTAACATTTTCTTAGTGCAGCTGTCATTAATCCACTGCTAAATCAGCAACGACTGAAGCAGAATCCCAAATAAAATAACTGATAGGAAGTACTTTCTGTTGAAAAGTCTACATAGCAGGCTGTTGGAAAGAGACTATTAGGCACATTAACTAGGTAGAATATTCACAGTAGACAAAATCTTAATAGCACCAACTGCAGAAGGAATCTGGTGCGAAACAGAGAGACAATATAGTAGGGAGGTGCAAGAAAGTTATGTGAGAACTAAAGATTATAGAAGAGTGGTAAAGGATGCAACTCACTGTCCCATTGTTATTGATACTTTCAAAGCGGTTCTTGATGCATTGCTCAAAGCATGTTTTAAACAATTTGATGTCATTTGCATTCCACCAGAGGAAACACTGTTTCTCAAAAACTTGCTCCCAAGAAATCCACATTTCATAGAACTGAAACATCCTGTTTCTATAAACAAAACTGTCAAACGGTTTTCTGCAACAGATACTCCAGGAGAGATTTTTAATTCAATCAAAAGAGCTGGCTTTCCTGTATTTAAATTATTTGCTTTATAAACCTTCCTTCCAGTTAGAAATAACCTTTACCATTATGTCCCCAATTCATCTGGCAAAGCACATGCTTAAGTGCTTTGCTGAACTGGAGTCTATACCACTTATATTACACTGCTTTAAAAGCAGTTGATAGATTATATTTCCCTATAATACAAATGTTTTCCCAAATCAGTAGACCCATCAATTTTTTAAACTTATAAATAAATTTAAATAACTTTTAGGGAATTCACAGTTTCATTTACTTAACAAAAGAAGAAAGAAAGAAGTAGAAATGGAATTCAAGAACTCATTTGTTTTAGACCTAATTAATTTAATTAAAATCTAGCTATGCATCCTAGCCCTCCGAAGAGTTCTACAACATACTAAATAAAGTATTAAGGAATGTATACTTTAAAATATTGTCTGATGTTAAACATGAGAAAACCATGAATCGTTTCACTTGAGTAATCCTGCAATGAAACCAAGTATTTTATTAGCAGTAAAAAGTTATTAGCAGATCATGAAGTATTTTGCTTTGTTCACCATAGAAACCTTAGCAAAACCAGGTGGGTGATCTTTTATTGGACCAACTTCTGTTGGTGAGAGAATTGTCAAGAAGAGGAGCTCTGTGTATGTTTGAAAGCTTGTCTCTTTTGTCAACAGAAGTTGTTCCAATAAAAGGATATTATCTGAGCCACCTGGTCTCTTTAATATCCTGAGACCAACACAGCTACAACACCGCAAATAGTAGAAATCTTATTAATTTTGGCTTGATTTTAGCGAGCATAAAGCAATGTCTACTCAGAGAAAGTGAGCAGTCTGCTCTCAACATAGCAAGCAATTAATCCCTCAAGCCTACATTATAATGGAGCCTCCCAGGAACTGGTTCTCAGATCAATTTTTTCTGAAATAAAATATAAAACCACTGCTGATAAAATATGCAGATTACACAAAGATTGGAGGTGTAATAAATAATGAAAAGGACCAATCACTAATACAAAGGGATGTGGATCAGTTGGTACACTGGACACAATCACACAACATGCATTTTAATGCAGACAATACAAAGTCACAAAAGAATGTAGGACATACAGGCTGAGGGACCATTTTCTGGAAAGCAATACTTCTGAAAAGGACAATATCTCAGACTCATGGACTACAAGGTCAGAAGGAACCATGATGATCATCTAGTCTGACCTCCTGCACAATGCAGGCCACAGAACTTCACCCTCCCACTCCTGTAATAGATACCTAACCTAAGACTGAGTTATTGAAGTCCTCAAATAATTATTTAAAGACTTCAAGGTACAGAGAATCCACAAGCAAGTGACCCATGCTCCCATGTTGCAGAGGAAGACCAAAAAACCTCCAGAGCTATGCTAATCTGCCCTGAGGGAAAATTCCCTCCCAACGGCAAATATGGCAATCAGCTAAACCTTGAGCATGTGGGCAAGATTCACCAACCAAACACCCAAATAGAATTCTCTATAGTAACTCAAAACCCATCCCATCTAACATCCCATCAAGGCTTGGGCATATTTACCACCAGTAGTCAAAGATCAGTCAATTGCCAAATTAGCATGTGCCATCATACCATCCCCTCCATACACTTATCAAGCTCAGTCTTGAAGTCCGCTAGGTTTTTTGCCCCCACTGCTCCATGGATAGCCAACTGACCATGAGTTCCAATGTGATGTTGTGACAAAAATTACCAACATGAAACTTGGACACATATTGGATATTAGGAAAATGTTTTTCATTAGAAGGGTGGTGAAGCACTGGAATGGGTTACCTAGGGAGGTGGTGGAATCTCCATCTTTAGAGGTTTTTAGGCTGCAGCTTGACAAAGCCCTGGCTGAAGTGATTTAGTTGGGGTTGGTCCTGCTTTGAGCAGGGGGTTGGACTAGATGACCTCCTGAGGTCCCTTCCAACTCTAATACTCTATGATTCTATGGTAATTCTATGATTAAGAGAGGAATATTGAAGAATAGGGAAGTAATATTACCTCCGTAAATGGCATCTGTGAGACCACAACTGGAATACTTGTGTCCATATTTTTAAGTGAAAGATGTTAAGATGTTAAAAAAATTGAACAGGATTTATAGAGGAGCTACAAAAATGAATCTGAGATCTTGAAAACATGTCTTGAAATGAGAGATTAAAGGAGCTCGATCTATTTAGTTCAAAGAGAAGATTAAGAGGCAGTTTATAATGAACTGCTCAGGGAGAAGATATCTGATACATTAAAGAGTCCACTAAATACACAAAGGCAGAAAAGATCCAATGGGTGGAAGTTGAAAGTTAAATTTCAAAATGGAAATAGCATGCACATTTTCAAGAGTTAACGAGGGGAACAGATTACCAGCAGTTGAAGCCTTTAAATCAAGAATGGATGTCTCCTGCAAAGACACGCTCTAGTTCAACTATAAATTGTTGGGCTGCATACAAGAATTGACTAAGTGAAATTTATGGCCTGTGTTATGCAGGAGGTCAGACTAGATCATCTTATCAGTCCCTTCTGGCTTTAAAAAATATGAATTATCAGGTCCCATGATTCAAATAATCTAGTCCAATAACATAGGAATAAAAACTGCATGAAATGAGCAAAATGACAAAAGGCCTAACATTTGAAGGATACTCAGTAAACAAATATCTCCAAGAGAAACCTGTTTCTGTAAATGAAGAAAATAGAAATGGCTTATCATTCCTTATCTTTTTTTTTTTTTTTTTTTTTTTGGGGGGGGGGGGAGAGGGGGTGTAACACTGAGTTTCCCATGAGTCTACTACTACTAAACAAGAAGCAAGGCAGAGAGCAGTTGTGTTCCCATATCCACCATGTAATTGTAAGGGGCATCATATTACTCAGTTGCTGATTTCTATAATACACTGTCATGTTTGTTTTAAGCACTGTTTATACACACAAACTGGCCTAGTCTCAGTGGAACCATTTACATTTTATGTATCAAATAATGAACAATTTATCCTTAATGGAAAGAACAGGACCTAGGTCATGTATACAATACAGCAGATAAAGAGAATTTTTGGATCTCAGTAAAACAAGCCTTCTCATTCTCTCTCACTACCCCCTCAGGCACTCACACATCACTGCACTCCAGAAACTGTAATTATGGCTGGGTGCCAAGGTATTTAACCTTTTCCACCCTGGTTCAATTACAGCCTGTGGAATATCAATGAATTGCAACTGTTACTCTATGATGAAAACATTTAGCAAAACCGTTTTATTTGTTGTTATTCAGCAAGAGGACAGAAAAATCTTCTATGTGGCAAAAACGCTAGCCTACAATTTTTCCAAATACTAAAATATTAATTTTTATCCCAACAAATGACCTTGTTAGCAAGACAGCCAAGTCCTGGCTAAACAACTGAGACTATTAAAACAGCTATGCAGGTATTTTTAAAATGCATTCAGCAACCTTACACAAGAAAATTGTTTTTGGCTAGTGGTTACAAACAAACAAAAGTAACTTTGTTCACTACTCCTTCAAACTTCAATACTATCCAAAAGTTCTGGTTAACAGTTTACTGAGCCACTAAAGACATAAAACCAAGATCATGTTTTAAGAGAGAAAGCTGAATTTAGGGTAACTGCCTTAGTTAGTAAAAGGAGTCCAGCTAGAAACACAGGGAATAAGTGTTAACACCAAATCTCTCCAAAAACTTTAGGGCATGCTAGACATACAGCTGCGTGGCACAGCTGTACGGATGCAGCTGTGCCACTGCAGCACGTCTGGTGAAGACGCTCTAGTCTATGCTGACAGGAGAGAGCTCTCCCGTCAGCATAATAAAACCACCTCCACGAGCAGCAGAAGCTAGATCGGTGGGAGAAGCTCTACTACCAACATTGTGCAGTGCACAAGTGTTTATGTAAGTGTAACTTGGGTCACTCAGGAGGGTAGTTATTCACCCCAAGCGACATAACTCATGCCAACATACACTGTCGTGTAAACAAAGCCTGATTTATGCATCTCATGGAAACCTGTTCTAGATTCAATCACTTTCCCCACGCACACTTTTCAGATATACCTATTAAGAAGTGTGGCTGCTTTTCAAATATCAAGATGGACATTGTATCAGCTGTGTTCTTAGAGTCCACTGTTTTTTGGCCATTTCAAATTTCCAAGTGGTGAATAATCTTGAAAAGCTATTCTATCTTTCAGATGTGTTTCCATAGAACTGTGTTAACAAAGAATTACATCATGCAAATAGTATTACATCACTAAATAGTATTAAACCTGATTTATAGAAGGGTTTTAAGGACACATGGAATCGTGTGTGTATTTTAAGGGTCTTTGGAGCTCTTATTGTTTGCTGTTAGTGTAATAATGATCATCATCTAGTCAGGTTACTCTATGCTCATTTCATTTACCAAAACCTACAAATGATCACATCTCCTAACCAGAGTATTCTTAAAGGTTTTAAACTCAAGCACCAGCATAAAATGTTCTAAATTAGATATTCTGAAAGTCACAAATGGAGTATCTTAAAAAAGCTTCTTCCCTCTGGTTTTAGTATCTCAGGTAGTAATTCACACTTCAGAGCTTCAGTAAGTAAAGTCTTCCTTATTTTTAGGACTTGTCTACAGAGAAAAGCCATGCACACTAGACAGGCATGAATTCTAAAGTGCATAAATATGCTGCTCACTAATTGGCCCAAGCAGAGCATGCTGGCATGAACTAAAAGTTTCCTCATAAGCATTAATTCTTGGTCTGTCCCAGCAAGGTATACACGGGCCAGTTGGTGCACAGCACGTTGGGGCACTTTAGAATTCACACCTTTCTAGTACACATTATCATGCTGTGTAGACAAGCCCTTAGACTTTTCATTCATAATTCCCTGTATGTAAGAACCTTGATTTAAAGCAGTCTTCAGCAAAAATATTGTGAAGTAATTCATAACTGATTTCTCCAATTCCATAATCACAAAAGTACACAGCAGTAATATTGTATACAAAATAAATACTGGTGCTAGAATAATTTACCATGGTAGAGTCACCATTTTTAAATGGAAATTGGAGGTTTTTCTAAAAGATATAATCTAGGAATTATTTTGAGGAAGTTCTGTGGTCTGTGTTATACAGGAGGTCGGATGAGATGATCAACCAGACTAGATGATTACTTCTGGCCTTGGAATCTATGGTATCATCGTATCAGTTCCTGATTTTTTTTAAATCCACTGTCACAAGAGAAAAAAGCCCTGTACTCAGCAACAGCATTAGAAACTTCACAGACTTGTTTGATATTCGGTGTGCATGGTCTCAAAGACATGGGAAATGCTTTTAAAATTCTCTCAGCAAATCTGTTCATCACTTCTCATTTTTAACATCCATATAGAAGCCAACTTTAAATTAGTCCCTCCTCATCTTCCCCAAAAAAAGGACATCAGTTACTTGTAGGAACCATTTTGTATGTTCAGGTTTCCAGTGCTTCCTAGATAAATGTGGGTTACATATTTCTGATAAGCTGGATGCAGGCAATATCATGGAGCTATATCTCCCACGACTTAACATTAGAACACAATGAAAATGTTTCCTTCAGTCAGACTGCCAATTGCTGCAGTTATTTTACTACCACCCAAAGAGGCTCAGCATCAGACAGAGCTAAAGGATTCCAGGAGCTAGTTTTAGTTCTTGGGCACCAACCCAAAAATAACCTTTTTAGTTTACTAGGAAGCAAAATGTAGAAAGAGCTGGAAAAGGGGGTGGGGAAAGTAGAGTACTTCTTGCCAAAATATTGATTCTTAAAAAGTTCAGATTCTCATTTAGAGAATCTGACTTTTAATCTGTCACCAATCTAGACAACGACCCTCTCACAGGCTGCATGTTTCTGAATCCTATCTTCATGTTTTCCCTCTGTATTTTTATGAAGTGTTCCAGCTGCTTCAAGTGTTTCATGTTTTTGTCTCTGCAGAGCATTAGTGCAAAAATATTTACATAGAGTGGCACCCATTCTGTAAAACAAAGAAATCTTCAGAGACTGTCTTTATACTTATCACATGTACGCATACACAAACATGCATGCCCACATTCAAAAAGAAAACTTTAGATAAAATACCACTCCACACATTCTCACAGATACTTGAACAAAATGTCTTAATCTAATTGTTAGAATTGAAAGCTAGGAGTCAGAGTTGGGTTCTGTTACCAACTTTGCCATTTATTCGTTCTGGGATATTGACCAAGTTACTCAACCTCTTTGTGCCCCAGTTTCTGACCTGTAAAAAAAAAGGAAAAGTAATACTTTGTCGCTCTGTAAAACAGAGAAATCTTCAACTGAAAGGTGTTACATTTGCAAGATATTAATATTAATATATACAGAACAAGGCCTGTGTTATATCTACAAAAATCTAAAGGACTAGCTTCTTAAAATACATAACTATGAAGATTTTGACCTGAATCGAAAGTCAAGAAATTCAAAGGCAAGTCATTTCTCCGCATTTAAATAATACAATTGTGACTAGGAATTTTTGAATCTCATGTGTATGTGCTGTTACACACCAGTAAAAGCTGCAATACCAAGACATAAAATAAATTAAGAATAGAATGGCTGCCTTACCTCCAAAGTCACTTATTTCAACAGCAATTTAAATCAGAGCCTTATTAATATAACACAATATTAACTCAATTTCCTTCTCAAATCAATAGCTCTGGATATCTTGTATCCAAGAGTTTTAAAAAAGGTGGCTAAGGAGTTGTCTGGATGCTCGTGTTGATTTTTAATAAGTCTGGGAAAAGTGGTGAAATTACAAAGGACTGAAAGAAAGCTGATGTGGTGCCAATATTTAAAAAGGGTAAACTGTATGATCTAAGTAATTATAGGCCTGTTGGCCTGACAGACAGCAAAGACATGGCAACTCAGTGTTTTACTCAGGATTATAGCTGGATTTCAACCGCAGGATTCCTTATAGGCCTTAACTCCACCTACTAACCAAAATTAAAATGAAGAGTTACCATATCTTCATGGCTATTTTAACTGAATTAGTTAGCACACCTTCCTTTTTTTGCAGCATAGACGCACCCAAAGAAATTAGAACAATACAACATCAACCTGGAAAAAACTCTAAATGGACTCAAAATTTAATCGTAAACAGGAAATCAATATGAAGCAGACATGTTTTTGTGCGAATATAGCCCCTCTTAGGTCTAAGTAAACTATAGTTAACTGAGTTTGTATATTAGCAATAGGCCCAAAGCACATGATCAAAAAGAATGAATTTATGAGAAAGGAGGATTATTTGTGTTAAACTTCAAGTGACTCTTTACGCTGGTATTCTAATCTTATTTAAGGTTCGGGAAATTGACAAGTAGCAGACACCACCAATTTGGTCGACTTAATGTACCTTCTCTACACAGTCATAAAAAGCTTTTTATGTCTACTTTAAGATGAGGTCGGATGTGGAAGTGTCAGGTGGTGCCATTACCATAGAATGGAGAGAAAAATTACACCTTCGACGTATTAAAATGACCACTTCAAAGTATTTGCATTTGTTCTGTTAGCTTAATGACTACAATTATTTCAAAACAAAATTGGATCTCTTTGTGACCTCAAAGTATCACATCGACAATATAAAGGGAAAACAAAAACGTATTAATATATTTGTATAGGTATAATTGAAATGTAATAACATTGGTGAAATTTCTAGTCAACATCGTCATCTTGTTCATCATTATGATCTGTCAAAAATGTGTGGGTTACCACAGTCTTCATGGTCTTGGCACGTACACAGTTCTGTGCAGGAAAATTACTCTGACTACAGACAGTTGATTGTGAAGTGACCGACTGGTACAGCTAAAAATAAGATCTTTGGAAGCTCAGAGGCCACTGGGCCCTTGAAGTATACATGAAGTAGTTCATCATCCACATTTTTCCATTCATATTGCAATGCATGAAGACATCAAATCATTGTTGGCCAAGATACTCTTTTGACATGCTCTTGAAAACAGTCCTCACGTGGTGGGAGTTTGGCCAGTGACTTTTCCTTTTTGATGGAAAGATTTAGGTGCCAGCAACTGAAGTCTCTGTGGGCCTACTTTTTCTTCCCTTGCTATGGTTACACAGCACTAACTTCCTTGCTGCAGAAATTGCAGCTTGTCCAGCACACTCCCCCAATTTGATCTGCAATACAAGCTGCATACACACCAGAAATCAACAAAGATCAAGCATCCTGCATTTCCAAAAACATGCAACAAAACAGCACAGGGTATGAAAAATACCCAGGCAAATCACATTGGTACAAAAGTTCATTTTGGAGAGTCCATTTCACTTGCTGAGCAACAGATTACAACTGCAGATCCAAGTCTGAATGGCATGCTGCTATCTTAGAGCTGCTGCTATTTCCTTATTTCAGCATTGTAGTATAAGCTGTGGCAATGTCAGCTAGCTTGGCATCCACATTAGGTGCATATGCAGCTGCTGTATAGGTGCTCTTCTCTGTTGCAAGCTTGTGATTGAAACCAGTCCATAATGGAATCACTCGAATGTTAATATTATCACTGTAATTTGGTATTGGTAGAACATCATGAGGTAGTAGTCTTAAGAGTCAGCAGGAGAAATCTCAGCCAATGTTCATTTGTAGGTAATAAGAGTTTATTTTTTTCCAAGTACTTTCTCCACAGAAAGTCGGTTCTGAATGTGTCCTAGATTTTTCAAATGCTGCACACTACATTACAGTGTGATTGCCTGGGCAGAGTGACATTTCTTTCCTGCACTTCAGTGATATTTCTTGTAATGCTGGACTATCTGCAGACTGTTCCTAAAATACCACTCTAGCCACTGAATGGAAGGTATTCTTTCCATCAATGGTCTCTATGTTGATGTCTAGGTTCTCCTTCATGGATGAGATTTCCACCAGCATGAAATGGAATTCCATCTGGAATGAACATGTGTCCCCGGAGTCTTTCTACAGCACTGGTGATGAATCACTTCAGCTCATCATAATAAATGCAGAATTCATGAAGGTGTAGTATGTCAATTAAATTGTGAGAACCAAACTCAGGGTGTAGCCGTGCAGCAAGGCTTATGTGCAATGGTGTCATAATTTTGGACTTGTTCTATAGTATGCACTCCAGAAGACAGTCCTAGAAAATGCCTGTCCATTTGTGAAGTAGGATATCCATTGCTGGCTGAATTATATGCCTCTTTATCAACCAAAGGACAAACTGCTGCACCAAAGACGGCACAAAAACAGCTGATCTTTACAAATTACAACTACCTGGCTTTCAAAAATACTCTGGGGCTTTTATTTTGGCTATTTCACACCCAAGGAATGAAGTAGCATTATACAAAACCACTTGTTTGTTACGCTCGCTCATCAGAAGAGCATCCACAGAACATTTGGATGACTTGAATTCCTGCTTCAGAATATTAGCAGCTTGGATAGCATCAGCTAATGTTACTGCACAACATAGAACACGGATACGCTGCCTTGTCCATGCTGTGCATGGAATGAAATTGCAGAATCGGTGTTTTTCTAATCTTGCCTGTAATTTGCTACTGGAACAGCTTGCAGTTTCTACATCTGAGGGAAGTAGGGCTTTATATCTTTGTAGCACCTTGGACAGGAGAAGAGCCTTCTTGTTATAGATAAAATCACTCTCTCCCTCTCTCTCCAAATCAGCTGATAAAATGCAATATCATAAAGTGACTCTACTGTTGCAGTGTAACTAGATGGTTTTGCTTTAAGATTCATTTTACTCAAGCAAAAAAGGTATGCTGAGTGATAAACTGCATCCCTAGCAATCAAGTATTAGACAGGTATTCTGCAAAACATGTCATCTCCTTTTTGAAGTGCTGCCTCCCTTAGATAGATTACTCTTTCAAATGTTTCTCTTTTATGATGTTTCTTGTCTTTCTTGTGTGTTCTTCTCAAGCAAACTACACAACAGAACCAATTGCTGGAAGATGTGCTTGTTCTGGTGGCTATAGAAGCAGGTGAATATAATGCTGTCTGATCAGATTTAGTCTGTTTTCTTTCCTGAATTCAATAAAACTCTGACATGCGCCAAATTCAGCTTCCTTGTGAATTTTCTAAAAGCAGTTCCTGTGATAACTAGTGGCACATCATCTAACCAAAAAACACGACTCATCCAGTAGTCATCCATGCAATTCATCTGTCCTGGCTTCTGCTGCCAGAATCACTGAATTCTGCCCAGCAGTGGTGGCTTTTGATACTTTTAAAGAAAATCAAATGAATGCAAAAGTAACAGTGACACTGGCCTCTCTGGGAGCCATGCTGAGAGTTTAAACTGGGCAAAAACGGCAAAAAATGGGATAGGCAGACCCCCCCAATACTGGTGATTTTTCTTCCGTAAGATATACCAAGCCAGCAACAAATAACTTCTGATCATCTCACTGGTTATTCAAGAGACAAAAGTATAGTTCCCTTAAAATCACCCAGCCCTTTGGCCTCCACCCAGACAGCCAAGTCAAATATGATAACCATTTTCAGTAATCCCCTATTTGTCTTATGTAAAAAAAGTTCTACCAATCCCAAAGGACTGGACACGTTAATAACCAGGTCAATGAATATTTTAGATCTTACCCAAATACACACTTAAAGCCAATTCATATTAACTAAACTAATATTTATTAAAAAAAGAAAGTATAGTTATATATACAGATGAGACTAAAGATCATAAATCATTTTCAAAGTAGAGATATTAACTGAGTTGCAAAGATCTTAATTTGCTAAAGTCTCTGGAAATTACCCAAACAGCTTGGGAAATTACCAAACAGCATCAGTCCTTGTTTAGAGCTTTTGTTAAAAATCCAATCCAGAGAAATGAAGCAGGAAATGAAGACCAAAAAGTCCATGTACAGAGTTTGTTCAAATTCTCCCATGAGAATTAGCAGGGTGGACCAGAACAAGCTGGGATCTTAGACTTGTGACTCAAACCTTCTCTGTTAAGACTCAAGCCATCCTAAGATAAAAAGGATTGGGTCCAAGGCTTCTTTTATAGTCTTTCAGCAGGCTATGACAGCCACTTGACAACAGATATCATAGCAGGTAATTACTTGTGGCTCTGAAGTAACCACTCTACTTCCTGGGAACAACACCCTGGTAACCATTCATTAAACAGTTAATAGACAGTTTACTTAAGGGATGACTAATTATCATTTCAATACCTTTAAACGTCCTCAAAGGTTGATTTTAGGTTATTTCAGCCTGCTAGGCTTTACCCTTCCTGGCCCAGTGTCACAAACACATTTTTCAAAGTTTGTGGAGAGTCCTTCTCTGTCAAGTAAGCTTTAAGGGGCTTGTATCCTTCATGTCTTCATATACTGTATCTTCACTGTAGATGTAAAATTCCCAAAGTATATTGTTAGCATTACCATCACCAGTACACAGACTTGTGCTAGATAAGATATAGATTAGATCTGTTAGTATCAAAATTGCCATTTTTGATTAGTGAGCACTTTGATCAAAGCCCAATATAAAGAGTGTATTGTCATCTCTAACACTAGTACTGACCTATGTGTGTGTCTGAACTAAAAAGCTAGTTTCCAGAATACTTCAAAGGCTTGTACTACATGCATAGGTAATTACAAACAAAAACCTTCTATTAGGCAGATTAGGTGCAACACCGTATGTACAAAAGATCATCAGGCTGAACGGGTAGTGATCAACGGTTCGATGTCTAGTTGGCAGCCGGTAACTAGTGGAGTGCCCCAGGGGGTCAGTCCTGGGGCCGGTTTTGTTCAACATCTTCATTAATAATCTGGAGGATGGAGTGAATTGCACCCTCAGCAAGTTTGCAGATGACACTAAATTTGATGGAATGGTAGATATGCTAGAGGGTAGGGATAGGATATCGAATAGCCTAGACAAACTGGAGGATTGGGCCAAAAAAAAATCTGATGAGGTTCAACAAGGACAAGGATAGAGTCCTACACTTAGGACAGAAGAATCCCATGCACTGCTACAGACTGAGGACCTACTGGCTAGGCAACAGTCCTGCAGAAAGGGACCTTGAGGTTACACTAGACAAGAAGCTGGATAAGAGTCAACAGTGTGCCCTTATTGCCAAGACAACTAATGGTATATTGGGCTGCATTAGTAGGAGCGTTGCCAGTAGATCCAAGGAAATAATTATTCCCCCTCTATTCGGCATTGGTGAGGTCTCATTTGGAGTACTGTGTCCAGTTTTGGGCCCCCCACTACAGGAAGGATGTGGACAAATAAGAATTCAGCAGAGGGCAATGAAAATTATTAGGGGGTTGGAGCACAAGATTTATGAGGAGAGGCTGATGGAACTAGGTTTGTTTAGTCTGCAAAAGAGAAGAATGAGGGGGGGATTTGATAGTGGCCTTTAACTACCTGAAGGAAGGTTCCAGGGAGGATGGAGTTAGGCTGTTCTCAATGGTAGTAGATGACAGAAAAAGGAGAATGGTCTCAAGTTACAGTGGGGGAGATCTAGGTTGGATATTAGGAAAAAACTTTTTTCCTAAGAAGATGGTGAAGCACTGGAATGGAGTACCTAGGGAGGTGGTTGAATCCCCATCCTTACAGGTTTTTAAGGCCCAGCTTGATAAAGCCCTGGCTGGGATGATTTAGTTGGGGTTGTTCTTGCTTTGAGCAGGGGGTTGGACTAAATGACCCCCTAAGGTCCCTTCTAATCATAATATTCTAGGATTCTATGAAAAACTTACAAACAGAAGCATTACATTAGGAATTTACATATATTTATGTTTATTCACTACGCAGTACAAACTATGGGCACATAATCTACAGCTACTGCTCCACATTCAGTGAGAGATGGATCTAGTTAGCACATTTCAATTGAAAAATTTAGAAAACTATAATCACTTGCAATATACTTGGACAATTAAGAATATGCGATGTGAAAACATGTTAGTATATTGCAAAACATTAACATTTGCCATTTAGGCAATATGCTATACAGCTTCATCATTTCTGGAAAAACTTGTCCATGAAAAATGAATAAAAACCTTAATATACTGCTGTTTGGCAGCTCTAACCAATAAACACCATATTAAATTGCTGAAATTAATTTGAACAGAAAAAACTGAAGTCATTCATGTTGCAGTGTTTCTGGAACTATGAAAAAAACGACACTTGTTTTGGGTACCATTGTTTCACCTTGCATACGGCACCATTTGACAACTCCACATCACACATCTAAACAGATAAAATAAGCTTTCAAATGATAGATGATCTGGGTGTGTGTCAGGTGGGCACATTAAACTCTAAATATATGGTCCTTTTTGGAGAATTGCCACTTACTTATAAAGAAAACATGGTTAATTGTGCAGCAGGTGCAGTAAATAGGTTAGAAATTAGTGCTGTCAAGCAATTAAAAAAATTAATCTCAAGATTAAAAAATTAACCATGATTAATCGCTGTTTTAGTTGCACTGTTAAACCGTAATGCAATATTTAAATAAATGGTATTCTAATGACTTGTACACGAGTAGGGTGAGGGAGGTGTCTTGCTGCTGCTTCTGGAAGGCTGGTTACTGGTACTGGGTTTGCCAGGCTCGCCTCCTTCTACTGGGCTTGGTGGGCTCCCTTTGGCTGAGCGAGCCCTTATTTGCAAGGGAGGGTGGATTTTACCTCAGGATTTGCACCAGCCTCTCCTCCCCTCTGCATGCTGTGATGCTGAGCTTGCCAGGCCCCTGTTCTCTAGGGGGTACCCCTTGAGCAAAGGGCCAGCCAGGACAATGGAGCACAGCATGAGGAGGGTGTTGGTTCCCAGAGTAAGGGGCCAGCCAGGGCAATGGGCCATGGCATAGGGGGTAGGGGTCAGTCCCCAGAACGAGGGGCTGGCTGGGGGCAATGTGTGCACGGGGGTATCAGTGGAGTCAGGATCCCTATCTCTCCCCCAGAGCTGGGATAGGAGCCATTTCCTCTTCTCCCCTCGCCCTTCAAAGCAGATTGCTTTACTGCACGTGACAAGACACTGTCCAGTCCCTCCACAGCCAATGCTTACCTCCCTACGCAGAGGTGCACAATTATCACCATTAAAAAAAGTGAATGCATTAATTTTGTTTTCAGTTAATGACTTGTTAATGACAGGCATTAACTGTGATTAATGACAGCCCTATTAGAAATGCTTAGTCCAGTAATTGGGAAAAAACAAAGTAAGGTAAGGGGAAAAACCTTGGAGAGCACACTGCAGTCCTAAACTGCTTCAGCTGATTTTAGCTAAGGTCCAATAACCAGCAATGACATGACTTGTTTGTTATGGTGTATAAAAAGCAAGGTTTTCTGGCAGTTTTGTCAGAACTTTTCTTACCCCTCTGAAGCTTTTCCTTACCCTTCACACCGGAATAGGAAAATGCCTCCCAGGCCTAATCTGGTTGTGAGTATTCAGCCAATGCTTATTGTTGCTAAGATATAGAATATAAAGGTATGTGCTTATATTGATATTTTGGATGTAATCAACACCAAGTGACCTTTAAACTAATAAAAAATGCTTGTGTGAAAACTGAGTCATGATAATCAATGATCTTATTAGGAAAATTATTTCCAATACTCCTGTACGGATCAGTTCTTGACCCTATGCTATTTAATATTTTTATCAACAACCTGGAAGAAAATAAAATCGTTACTGGCAATTTGCAGATGACACAGACTGAATAAGTGGTAAATAATGAAGAGATTTGGTCACCAATACAGAGCCATCTGGATCAGTTGGGTATGCTGGCAGCAAGCAAACAATACGCATTTCAATATGACAAAATGTATAGTCACATCTATGAATGAAGAATGTAAGCTATATTTAAAGGATGGGAGACTATCGTCAGAAGCAGGACTCTAAAAAGAATCATGGGGGAGGGAACATCATGGTGGATAATCAGTTGAACTTCCAGTGTGACACTGAAGCTAAAAAAGATAATGCAATTCTTGGATGTACAGCCAGGGAATATCAAGCAGTAGTAGGTTACGTGACCTCTATATTTGGCAGAAGTGCAACTTCTACAGGAATAACGTATTTGGTTCGGATGTCTACAATTCAAGAATGATGTTGAGAAATTGGGAAAGGGTTCAGAAAAGCACCATGAGAATGATTAAAGAATTAGAAAACATGCCTTATAGTAGTGAGATTCAAGGAACTCAATCTATTTAGTTTAATCAAAGAGAAAGTTAAGGGTGATTTGATCATAGTCTGTAAGTTCCTACATGGGAAGTGGAAATTTGATAATTGAAGTAGAAAAAAGGCATAACAAGATCCAATGGCTGGAAGACTAAGCTAGGCAAATTCAGACAAGAACTAAGGCACAAATTATGAACAGTGAGGGTAACTAACCATTGGAAGAATTTTTACCAAGTGTAATTGTGGATTCTCCATCACTGGAATTTTTTTTTTTTTAAATCAAGACTAGTTATTTTTAAGAGATCCACTCTAATTCAACCACAGCTATTAGACTAGAAACAGGAATTAAATCAGGAAAGTCCTATGATGCATGGTAAGCAGTAAGTTATACTAGATGATCACAACTGGTCTCTTCTGGACTTTAAATCTATTAATTCTTTTCTTTTTTCTGTTAACGCTATTGCTCTTTTCTTTTCCTTTAAATATGAAGGTGAGCTTTTATTTACAGTATTGTTTTGTCATAAAGGAACCTGATATACAGAAGTTCAGCTGGACCTCACTGAATTCTCAGCAATACACGCTGAATTTAAAACAAAGACACTGCAATGCATTACTACTAATCATTAACAATATGATGTACTTTATTTTTCTTATACATCTTCCCTTTCTATTTTTCTATCAACTATTACCATGACTTCTACATCTTGTGATTTTGGTTGATTTTTTCAGTTACACATCCTCAACATCTTCCCTTGTCAAAACACATCAGTTCCATCTTAACATTTTTAGAAGTTGGTCTTTAAGTGGTACTTTATAATGTACTAGTAAATGCATTATATAGTATAATTTGCAATATGAAGTCAGAGTAATGTGATACCTCAAGTTAAATCCTACTTGCGTTAAAAGAAAACAAATTGGCCAAATTTTAGAAATTTCCAAAAAGTTTATTATTGGACTAACTTCTGTTGGTGAGAGGGACAATCTTCTAAGCTATACAAAGCTCTTCTTTAGGTCTGGGAAAGATACTCAGTGTGTCATAGTTAGGGATACGATTCTGTCATGGAGGTCACAGATTCCCTGAATTTCCAAGACTTCTGTGACTTCTTCAGGGACAGGGCTGGAGCAGCTAACAGTCCCTGGCCTGTCAGAGCAGCAGCCATGGTTGGGTCAGCCCTCACCATGGGCTTGAAGTAGCAGCAGTCAGCCCCTGCTGCAGAAGCAGCAGCAGGGCACGCACAGCTGCAAACACTGGCAGCTCTCTGTTTGACAAGTTGCGGGCTTCCATGAATTTTGGTTGATTGCCCGTGACTTACCCCTGACTTTTACTAAAAATACCTGTGACAGAATCTTAACCTTAGTCATAGTTAAACCCAAGGTGGAAGAGATTGTTTGACATATGACCAACATGGCTCCATCAAGACTGCAAACAAAAATGATCTGAAACGGCTTTACTACCTAAAATGTCACTATTCTTATGTTAGCCATCTCAAAAGTGTTGTATGCCCACCACTGCATTAGTACTACGCCCCTGATTCTAATAGTTATGGTTAACATAAAAAACTGGAAAATAAACTTACCAGTCCAAAATGAATATTACCAGCCTTGCATTTCAAACCAGTGTAATTCTGGGCTTTGGAGAGTTTTAAAGCCAACTGTATAAAAACTGCTTTGAAGTCTTAGGTATTTTGAGAGGGATGGATTAGTGGACAGAATGCATGTGCTATGTGATAAAGGTCATTTATCTCAAAGATACCTCAACATAAATCAACTTGCTTGTAGCCGTGTGTGTAATCTCTTTCAATGCCTTCATCTACTGAACAGCAAAAACAGCAATGTTAATTTGCAATGAGTTGGCATAATATTACTTCAAGTAGTACACTTACTTTTTTCAGCAGACAACAGGCTCAGCATTGTAAAGAACATATTTTCAGACAAAAAGAACTTATCACAGTGATCTGTAAGTTAGTGACCTCCAGGCTTGATTACTGCAACTCATATCTAGAAATGAAACTATATGCCTGAGAAAGCTACAACTGATACTAAGTGGACAAACTGCTGTATTTTGTAAGAAACTCCTGTGAGCATATCATCCTGCTTTTCTGTTGTCTGCTCTACCTCCCCACTGAGATGAGTTTAAGTTCTCGGTCTTGACATTCAAAGCCCAGCATGGGATCGTCGGTAGCTACCTTAGATCACCTCTCCCTCTTTGCTCAGGACCTCCCACAACAGCTGTGCTCCACTGGAATCGTGAAACTATTAGACAGAATTTTCTCAAGCATTGGTAAAGTATGAAACTCACTTTCTCCAGACCCAGGAATGACTACAGACGTCATCACATTCACAACTATATGCAAATCTCATCTTATTTGGCTCTCTCTCAATAAGGTCTTCTCACACACAAATTAAAAAAAAAAAATCTATTTCTCCTACAGGCTGGGATGGAAAGCAGATTGTTATTGTTATTTCTATTTTTAAATATGCAGAGGTGTTCAGACACTGATGAGCAGGTCCATACAAGGAGAGAGAGAAAATGGCAGGCTGCCCAACAAGTCAGCCTGAAAAAAAAACAAGACCACCACGTAGGGCAGAAACATCGTCAATGCACAAAACAACTTTCCAAAAGGGTATGTTTGCTTACAATCATAGCCGGGAGGAACTATTCTTTGAGATTATACTGTATTCAGATTATGAGGAACTCCTTAAAACATTCAACAAATCTCTGATACAAGTGAATAAACTTTGGTATGATTGCCTCCCAATTAGACTTGAAGGTGTAGCATTGTGGACCAGTGGATTGCAGCTGGAACCATGAGACATGGATCTATTTATGCCTCTGCCATTGACATATTCTGTGAATTTGGGCAAGTCACTTCTCCTTTCTCTCTGTTTCCCCATATGTTGAAAGTAGATAGATACCCTTCTAAATGTGACCCCATGTATTTGGTGGGTAATGATGCAGATAGGCACTAGTGGAATTTTCAAAAGTGCCATAGTTACTTAGGAGCCTAAATCCTATTGACTCAATAGAAGTTAGGTGCCTAATTTGTTTAGGCACTCGTAAATCTCACTAGGTGCCTATCATCTTGGTGAGTCTGGCCCTAGCCCTCCTTTACAAAGCACTTTAAGATTTACAGATGAAAAGTATTGTAAGAACCAAGTCTTACTCCTCCCTCACACCTCCAATTTCAAGTCTCAAATTTAAATTAAAATGTTAAAGATTTGTTTGCTCAGAGGCTTGCCAATATTTTGGGACCATGGATGGCCTGACACCCATAGTTCCTCCTTACAGGGACTGGGAATATGTGCAACAGACAAACTAGAACAACAGCTCAAACTGACTGAACTCAGTCTGTTAACTGCAAGAGCAACACTATCACTGAGAGGTAAAATGCTTAACTCTAGTTAATAAATCCTAAACTACAAGGGTCGGTCTGGCTAGGTAGGTCTCAATATTGTTTACTGAACCTAGTAATGATTTTTTTTTTTTTTTTTTTAATTTTTCAAAGTGAAATAGACCCTGTTTTATTTAAGCTAACTGACTTATTTGGCACTGGTGGACTGTGATGGGGCATACAAACCGCTCTCTGTGACTGGAAGGTTAAAGGTTAGTACTGGGCCCAGGAAGCCCCACCCCTCCAGAGCATGGTCCAACTGGAGAAGGGGTTAAAAAGGAGCAACCTAGCTCAGAAGGGCTGGAAAGGAAGACAGACCTACCAAAAAGGTCTAAGTAGTATTTTTTTTTTTTTTAAAAGGATTTGTTTAACCTTGACATTTTACAGGCTCCCAAAACCTGAAGGGAGGACCACACCTATCATGGGCTCCAAATGAAAAGGTCAATGACTTCAAAAGGGCTAAGTTGCGATTACAAATCACTAGCAGGCTTTGTACTTCCAAAAGTCTCCTTTATAGTGAAAGTTCTTCTATGAAGGATGGACCTTCAGAAAAAGAAATTTAAATACTTTGATACAGGACTGTCTTGGCTAAAAATAAATTTTAAAGAGCCTTCAGTCTAAAAGAGCAGTATTGTTTTGACTGTTGGGTAAACAATGCTAAATTTCTTCCATTTGTTTATTTACATGATATGATTTTTTTTCCACTTTTGTACATTTCTGTATTTCCTTTAAGCTTTGGTTTTGATGGTTCTGAACTTTCCACAATTAATTTGAGAAAAATAAACTCCCCCCTTGTTCAAATAAGTTGAGTAATATTTATATTAAACCTACACTGAATAAGGTTAAGAGACCTTAAATAAACTCAGCAAACCTGCAGTAAAGGATTAAATGTCAAACATCTAGGCACAAGAGAAAAATCACAGCTGTTCTATCAGTCTTATGATTAATTCCTGAAATGTGAATATTTTTGCTTTTATGGGCTTAAATTCATTCTTTTGGTTTTATATAGAATTCTGAATATTTTTACATCATCATGTGGTGGAATGTAATTTGTCAAATACTTTTATAATTTGGTTAAATAACAGTAATTTTGTTGAATGAAGCTATTTGTGCAAAGCCCACTTTATTCAGTGTCCATTCAAGCCAGTAATTATGTTCTCCAGGGATGAGGGAAGCAAAGTGGATATTGGGAAAGGGAAGGAAGCCAGAGAGGAAATGAATAGGGCCTGTCAAATATCCACACATTTTTTCTTCTATATCTTACGCAACAAAAGTATCAGAGAAAGCTAGTTTGGGAAAATGGGTTTTTATTAGGATTGTCTGATTGTTTACCCCTTCTCCTGAACAACCTACATCTAATTTAAATGGAGATGACTGACCATCTACTGATCTAATTCGTAAAACTACCAGAAACAGAGAGAGCATTGTGAAGAGCAACTAGGATAGGAAAGGGCCTGCAGGAAATTAGAGAGAATAAATTAATGTAATTAAATGTGTATAGTTTGGGGGGGGGGGGGAGGGGGGGGGTTGTTTTTTTAAACAGCTGTGGACAATCTGATTTCGTGAGGAAACATTTTTAATTAGTGATAAAGACTTCAATAATGGATTATAACTGAAACCAGTTTCAACATAAGAAAAAAAAAGGGGGGGGGGTCAGTTCTACTCCCTAGATAAACTGAACTTCCAAGAGGCAGCAGTAGAATCAAAAATCACTACAAATTATTGTGGCTTAAAAATCACCATCTTGGAATAAACCCCAATAAAAAGCAGTGTAGAACTTAAGCCGTAATATATTTAAAATGTATAATAATCCAAAAATAAAAAATGTTTGAAATTCTGTAGCAAAATATCCTTAAAGCCAAACTCTTGTATTTCAGATTTCAATCAAAAGTGCCCATTAAAAGTTAGGTAGCTATAGCTTTAATTTTATAGATATGTAGTCCCAAATCGTATTATCAGGCAAGTTGGAAAGCAAAGTCACATTCCCACTTGTAACAGCCATTTGAAGATGGCTTCAGACTAATGGTTTTGCCTGGGCAGCATGGCACAGGAATGACCATTTTAAAAACATGGCAAAGATTCCCCCTAATTTACAGACAATTTTGAGTCATTAAAAAAATGTTTCCACCTGTTCCAAATCAGAGAAGTAAACTATATTTAAATAGTTTGTACCTCTTTTAAACTTTTTTCTTAACCAGGTAAAAACTAAAGTCGCACTTCCTGCATATCTTTACTCATGGAAGTAATCCTACTCATGTGAGCAGTCCTTACATTAATACCCATTGATTTCAGTCACACAAAAAAGGGGCATGCAGGATCAATCTCTGGAAATATAACCAAAACTCACAGAAAGAGTTTTTAGTGACTCAGAGCCACGGTTGCACATCGAAAGTCACTTTTCTGTTTAACTAATATGCTTCTAGCTTTCTCAGTGGTTGTGTGGAATATAATTACATACTCTCACTCTAGAAGTATATGGTTTGTGTGCCACTGTCTTCCATAATCCAGTCTGTAATACAAGTGATAAGAATAGCACTTATTATTTTTGAAACTGTTTGTGCAATGCATCCACACTGATGTGGTTTAGAACATCTGACCAGAGACTTTATATAAAAGTGGTTTTGCTATGCCCTAAAAGGCTTTTGGTAATATAGTTCCCTTACTACTTTGTATGCAATAAAGAACCTGACAAATTCAGTTTATTGAATCATTCCATTCTTAATCAGGACAAACTACCAAATTAATAACAAAGTATTAAATAATTTTAAATTGATTAGAAACCTTTAATAGTTTTCAAATTAATAACTTTCAGATATTTCAAAAATACATCATATTTAGTCTCCTTAATTCTATAGTCCTTCATATTGCACATTTATATCAGATTCTCATTCATACCTGGACTCCAATTCTACTTCAATGGGAGTTGACTTTAATGCAAGTTTTGACATGGACTTTAGTAGAAGCAGATAAGGCACACAGTGAGTCAAAGTAGCTCTAAATATTGCTTTGAAGAGCTCTCTGCAGTAGGACGTTATCTACTAAAATAAAGTTATTCTGATAAAGAACTGTGTATCATTTTTAAAGATATATAAACACCAAGCGCAATCTTCACATAAAAGTGTTACTTAATTAAAGTACATTATACTGGTTATGATTTTTGTTTGATACCTCAGGTGTCAGGAAGCCTGTAAATTAAATACAAGCATTTCTAAATTTTTAGAAAGGAGTGTTAAAGAAACTCTGCCCACTAGTTAGCTGCCAAAAGTTCATTTTACCTAGTACTAGATTTCTTTTTGCAAGACTTCTTTAAATTTTCATGTTTGATTTTAAATGAGAAGGGGGTTTTTGTTTTGATTTGAGCATTACCCTAGAAGCTTATAATCCAAACATTGTGCTGGTGCAGGATAGTTAGGAAGTGAAAATGCCTAGAGTCTATTTTCGTTATCCAACCCCAGTGACAAGCAAGTAGTAAACAAAAGCAAAACAAAAAGAAAAAACCCCAGAACTTTCTAGTTCCAGTAGTCTGGGTTGTTTAACTACATAAAGAAATTTGTTTCTTTAAATAGGATTTTTTTAACCAAAAAATGCTCCTTTAAAAACATTGAGGATATTTTTACTCTTTATGTATGCTATTCCATCTAGTAACCTCATTTAGCTAAAGGAAACTTGGTACTATGAAGATGACCATAAGCAATCTCAATCTTTGCATGTTTTTACAAACCTTAAAAAACATGTTTATGTATCTTCTTTACAAAGTAACAGGTCGTTTAAACACTTGCATACTCTAGCAAAGTCATTTTTCAGCACCCTATTTTCATCCAAAACATTTGAATACATTTTCTTAATATTTTGAGAGCCCATATTACAGCTGAAGGATGCATTATGAAATATGCTCTCAATTTTCTATTCTGGTCATAAGCTTCCAAAAACACAGGAAGCAATATGAGTTCTATATACAGTCCCACGTTTACTTAAGAAAAAACATTGTTTTAAATTAAGAAATATTTTCCTTATGGTATTTACATTAGCCACATTTTGCAGCTTATTTTTCATTATACCTAGCTAAAACATTAGGAGCATTTTCAGGAACCACCGTTGAGAATCTTTTATTATAAAGTACCTGTAGTTTACAGATTGCATGTTTCTTAACATTTTCAGCATTGACAAATGAGAAACTGTGATCCCAGGAAAATGCTGCCAGGGTGCAGACAAGGTTTTACTTCTTTGGAAGTCCCTTATTACTCAAATCTCTGAGCCAAAGCTCCTATCTCCCTGAGCTATGAAGTTTACTGTAAAAAGGTCATCTTTGCCCAAGCTCCAAAGTTAAAGTACCCCAAAAAGAAAGTAAAAGTGATTATCTGCCAAAAAGTAAAAGCCATCATTGCAATTTAGTAAGTACCACCTAGTTAGTACAAGAGAGCATTGTACTTGCAAAATGTACATTTAAGGAGGAGTGAGACAAGGACTACTGTCATAAAAATGTCCTGTAAGTGTTAGGGGGCCTGGGCCATACATATCCTCCAACTGTTTATATATTCTGCTTATATATTGCAACTACTGAAATGACAGACAACCTCCAGAAATATATCAACCCATGACAAAGTGAACAGCCTGTTTTGTGAGTTAACAGGTTACAACATGCTGTTAAGATGATTCATAGATACTTTAATTTTTTTAATACATAACTCCCCTAAAAAAAAAAAAAAAAAAAAAAAAGAGTCAGGTTACAGAGACTAATAACCAGACAAATGCTGTTCTTTCAAGATCAAGATGCAGACTGCTTCTGCAACCTCCATGTAGATCAAGCAAAACCAGGATGAAAAGCTCCTTTTGTGTTATTTTCTGCAAACACATCAGCTAATTAAAACCTTACAAGAGTACTACCCACACCGTAGCACAAATAATTCAAATCAGTACATTCAAATGAATTTTTTTTTATATAAACTTCAACAAAACAATCATTTTAGGAAGATTAATCATAGGGGTTTTACATGCGTATGTACACATTTGCCATAACAGTGCATATTAAATGCTGTACACATCACGAGCATTTATGCATTCATGTACACACAGTATACATACATGAATACTATAGGTATTTGTAGTCAATACACAAGAGATTTTTCACAGTACCTAATTAATTCATTGCTATACAAAGATCAATAGCTTAGTAGGATTTAAGTAAAGATTAGAAATTAGAAATTAGAAAGTATGTGAAAAAACCAAGGGTTGGGTTTTGTTTTGTGAATATGAAGGAGGTAAACCCTCATGCTTCAAAAGGACATCCCAAACACTAACTCCACTGCAAACAGGTTGTCCACTACAATGTTTCTTGCATCGTCTACTGTTAATGACAAAAATACTAGAGTGGATCCAGCGCAGCAATTTATACATGTACACATTTCCTTTATATTTCACATATTCCATAGGTACAACTCACTTGAAGTACTGAAACTAATCATTCTCAGAACCAGTCACCAGCAGACAGGATAGACAAAACTAAGGAACTATTAAATGTGAAACCTGCTCCGAGTATAAAACAGGAACATATTCCACCACTAAAGAGTTCCTGCTCTCTTCAGGAGAGAGAAGTATGTAGGTGGAGGAGTCTCCATCTTTAGAGGTTTTTAAACTGCAGCTTGACAAAACCCTCGCTGGGATTATTTAGCTGAGGTTAGTCCTGCTTTGAGCAGGGGATTGGACTAGATGACCTCCTGAGGTCCCTTCCGACTCTATGATTCTATGTGATCACAATGTGTGCATGCAATACGGGGGGAGGGGGAATGATGTGGGCCTCAATAGGTGCAGGTATATATGTCCTCATGTGTATAAGTGGATGAATATGCAGGTGATATATGCAACCCCAAGTATGTATGGCAGGAGTCTATGTGGGTGGGTAGTCACCCACTCCTTACCAGCTGCAGCACCACTACTACCCCCACCAACTTCAGTGGGCATAAGCAAGTGTGTGTATAGGTAGCCCCAAATGTGTATGGGGGGGTGGCATATGAAGGGTTTGCTACATATCACCATACTAGAGAATGAATTACTGCTCCACATAGAAGCTACACGCAAGAGATGGTGGGGATAAGCCCCTGTGTGGGTTGTGGCTGCCCCCTGGACTAGTGCATGTGGCTGCATGTGGGGATGGGTATATATGGAGAATAGGGTGCAGCTGTCCACAGGGGTTGCATGAAGAGGGTGCTTATCCTGGGGGGAAAGGGGGGAGTGAGTACATATGGGGAGTGTAGGTGGCACATGTGGGACTGGAAGGGAGCGTGTGCATGCAAGAGGTGGCTGCCCCCAAGGGGGGCGGGGTAGATGTGAGGGATGGGGTGGCTGTCCCGAGGGGGGGGAGGGTGCATGTGGGGAGTGGTTACACACAGATGGGGGGGTGGCTGTTCCCAGGAATGCATATGGGGAGTGGGGTGCCTACCCCAGGATGAGGGGGTGCCTGGGGGGAGGTGCACCGAGGGGGGGAGGATGCCTGTCGCCGGAGAGGGAGACACACTCGGGGGGTGCCTGCCTCCGGGGTTGTGGGGGGCTGGTGCCCGCGGTGCCCGCCCCCCCGGCTCACCTGCCCGCACGGTGTCGGAGAGGTCGTGGCCCGGCGCGCCCCGCGGGAACTCCTTCAGCTTCCGGGCGCTCAGGCTGAGCCCCCGGAGTGCGCCGCCTCCTCCAGCGCCCGCTCCAGCGCCCGGCTGAGCGGCAGGTTGAAGCCGAGCGAGCCGGCGCCCCCGCCGTGGTGCTGGGGGTGCAGCGTCCCCGCCGCCGCCAGGCCAGCGGGGAAGGGCTGGGACTCGCCTCCCAGCGTCGCCATCTTCCCGGCCTGGCTGCGGCTCGCTGGGTGCGGGGGGGGACCAGGCCCGGCCCGCGGTGCCGCCGGGGAAGTAAGGGGTCGGCAGGGCAGGGCAGGGCAGGGCAGGGCAGGGCGCGGCGCGGCGGCCGGGGCTTGGGCTCGTTCTCCGCCTGCCAGGCGACGGCTGCTGCCAGCGCGCATGTGTCCCGCCGGCTGCCTCTGCCGCTGCGTCGGGCCGCGCCGCGGCGGCCAGCGCCACCTGCCGGCAGCAGCCTGCGCCTTGGCCCGGCGAACCCTGACCCGAGAGGTCCCCTCAGCTCCTACCGCCCCCCTCAGTGCTGCCCGCCGCCGGGCACACCCCCTCACGAACCCACGCGTCCTAGTCAAAATAACCGACACGCCAACGACTCAGGCCAGAGTTTACACACAGCAGCACAGCCCTGTGTTCCCGTCCCCCCCGCACAGGCCAGCTGAAAATGTCACACCAACACCCCCCCCCCCCTCCATTCTGAACTGGATCTTGGAGGCAGGAGTTGTACATGGCACTGGCAGGGTCCATATGAGCCAAGGAGCTTTTGAAGTATCTCCCTGGAGCACAGCAGAAGAAGCCCTGCTCCACAGAGGAAGAGACTTGAATGTCGCTCAAGGGCCCCGTCTACGTTACAAAATTACGTCGGCCTAAGTGCCGTCGATGTACAGCCGCCACAGCAAGTGGATCACTCTTGCGTGTCCGCGCAGTGTGTCGGCAGTGCGCATCCTCACCAGGAGCACGTGCACTGATTTCACTATCCGTATGGGGCATTGTGGGAAAGGCAGCAACAGTCCACCTAAGCAACAATGTCTACACGGACACCGTGTCAACCTAACTACGTCACCCTCAGTGCTATGCCTCTTGCAGAGGTAGAGTAATAGAAGTCTGTTGGGTATCTAAAAATTAGATTGACCTAGCTACCTCACTCAAGGATGTGAAAAATTTTACACCCTGTGCAACATAGCTAAGTCAACCTAACCCACCATTGTGGCCGCAACTGGGTTGACAGCAGACTCTCATCTCCTCTCACAGATGCAGATTACATACTTCAATTAATGTCTGTAGTTATATATACTACACCCTAGATAGCAAAAAGATGTACCAAATGTAGCATAAAGGCTCTATTTAGTTGTAAATCAACAGTTTAACCAATGAGTATGCATCCTTCTTTAGAATATAACTGAAGTTGTACAAGGAGGGAGAGGTTTATTAAAATGGATTTAAATTAAGGCTTGCCACTTGGTGATTTAAACCACGATTTAAATTAATGCACTATTCTGGCAAGCACAAAACATTGCATACAACCACAGTTGCCTATCCCTTTATCACCCTCCTGGGCACATCTTCTGCCCTGTGCCTCCTGAGAAAAGCAGCACAGAATGAGGCCCAAACATGCTAGTACAGCTACAGTCCAGTGGCGGACCAACGGGAGGGGGAGCCCAGGAGGGGGTCATGGCCCCCAGGTGCCAGCCTGAGGGGAGTGCCAGTTGGATCCTTCACATGAGCCACCCCAGAAGGAGTGGGGCTGTCAGGCTGGCTGGGAGCAGTGAAGCAGAAGCAGCAGGCTCTGTAATGCATGTGCGTGCCTTCCTGGGGCACAACCCACGCCAGAATGCCAGCCCCAGGCCGAGAGGCACATGCTCCCACACTGGTCCCCAGCACGTGCATGCGCAGGTGTCTCCGGGTGGCAGCACAGGGAGGGTGGGTCGGGCTCCAGCTGGGCCCAGGAGTGCCATGTGCCTTCAGGGAGAGCTTGGCAGCACCCCCTGCAGGCAGGGCTGTGGCTGTACTGCAAGGAGAGAGAGAGGGCTGGGGTTGGCAGGGCAGAGACCTGAAAGCAAGGCCAAGCCTTGCTGCTGCTGAAACCAGGATTCATGTGGGAGGGGGTGCAAATGCAAGCATTGGTCTCCAGGCACCAAAGACCCACAGTACACCACTGCTACAGTCTATATACCCTAAACATCCAAAAATGGAATAGGTCACATGAAACATTCCAGCAATCTTAATGGCACAACTACCAAGAAACATAGTACTGCCTGTCTTAAGTTGAAAAAGACAAAGACTCAGCTTATTTCAACATAAGCCATTAATATCTAAAGTAACTATAATAGCCTTGCACCAATGAAGCAAAGCATATAGGCAATGCTTTTCAAGGTCTTTTACTCATATATTTAACTGCATGTAGGCTGGTGGCACAGTCCAGCCAGGGCATTACGACCCTTCCTCAGGTCCAGGCTTCGAGGAAGGCCACAGCGCCTTGGTCTAAGGGAAAAATAAAAAGCTCCCGGTTTATGAGTCTTTTAGCCCTGGCCCCAAGCAGGGCGGGCTTTCCTTGCAGTCGGTAGCCCCTGGCCCTCATGTAGGGCAGGACTGGTATGGCACCCATGACTCCCGGACTTCCCACAGGCAGGGCAGGCAAGCAGTATATTGCCCACAGCCCTCAGGCAGGGCAGGGCAAGCAAAGTAGTCTTTAGCCCCCAGCTCTCAAGCGGCGATGGCAAGCACATGCAGTTTATGACCCCCAGCCCTCAAGCCAGGTGGGTCTGTTAAGCAGTCTGTTGCCCTCAGCCCTCAAGCAGGCAGGGCAGGTAGAGCAGTCTGTAGCCCCTGGCCTTCCACTAGGCAGGGCAAGCAAAGTAGTCTACAGCCCCTGGCCCTCAAGACAGGCAGGGGAGGTAAAGTAGTCTAACACCTCCAGCCTTACAGCAGCTAAGGCTGGTAAAGCCCAGGATCCTCTGGTGGCACTCAGATGAAGCCAAGCACTCCCAGGGTGGTTAGGGAAGGGGACACAGGCCCACCCAACTCCACTGCATCCCAGCCCAGGGCCCTATCAGTGGTAAAGTAATTTGCCACTGAATCAGCAGGGATCCAGCCACAACACGCTGACTGGTTTGGCCACAGACTCAGACACTTTCTAGTCTGCTGTCCCTGGGCTACTTCCTCCCACCTAATTCCCGGGTACCTGCATCCAGTTATCTCCCTCCAGATCACTGGGGTAGATGGCAAGCAGGAGTCCTACACGTCCCTCACAGTCTACAGGTCCAGAAACTCCTCAGGGTCATCAGCAGAGGGCAGCTCCTCCAGGTCCCAGGGTCATCCTCTGGTATATCAGACTCAGTCCAATATCAGGCAGCTCCACCAGGTCAGGGCCAGCCTCAGGGGGTTTCTCCCACCCACCAGCCAGCCTCAAGTAGCTGCTCCCAGCTACCATGACCCAGCAGCCCTCTCCAGTCACTCAGGCCCAGCAATCCTGGCAGGCTTTGGAGGCTCCGGTCAGCGAGGCAGTTGCACCAAACAGCCACAGAACCTGAGGGGACACTACCTCTGCTTCCAGCAACAGCTTCCCCCTGATTGAGCTGCTGGGCCCGCCTTTCATACTTCCCTTCCTTGCTCTGGCTCCGCCCCTCTGCTTCTGGGTTATTTGACCTATAGGGCCTGGTTCTGTCCAGTAGGGGTGTCATGGCCCTTCCTCGGGCCCAGGCTCTGAAGATGGCCACAGCACCTTGTACACTGCAGAATATAAACATTTTAAACAGGGTTTTGTATCTAACATCACTATGTAGCAAAGGCCCTGATCCTGCACACACTTCTATACCTATTTAAGTTTAGTCCCATTGATGTCAACACAGCAAGAAGTCGGCCAATGCTGATGACTAGATAGGGATTATTGGATATGGGCTATGCTAAGTGACAGTTTCATGCAGGCAGCTCAGGAGCAGATTGGGATGATCAATATTTATAATTACAATTAAAATAGTTAAAAAGCCATAAATATATGTATAAAATAAAATAATGTATATATATATTTGATAGTCTCCACACCCCAAGACTGTAAACTCTTCCTAACAGACAGCCTGATTATTCTGTTAAATCAGGAATAATTCCACTGAAGTCAATGGAGTTGTACCAGTGTATAACTGGTGCAAGTAAGGTCAGAATCTGGCCTAATTTCTACATTTATGTTGGTACAGTGCCTAGTACAGTGAGACTTCATTATTGATCAGGGCCTCTGGATGCTACTATAATATAAGTATTAATTATAATTATCTCAACCTATTACTAATTTACAGGATCAGAAGTAGTAAGTGTGTTTGTCATTTTTTTCTGTTCTACATGCTGCAACAGGCACTCTCCAACAGTGGATTATTCCCTGTAATTTAAGGCAAGGCAAGCACTTATTATTTGTATAGCATTGGTGCCTACAGGTCCCAGTCATGGCTCAGGGCCCAACTATGCTAGGCACTGTATAAAAAATAATCTCTGCCCTAAAGAGCTTCACGTTTGCGTATGAGTAATCTTATACACATACATAAGTGCTTGCAGGATTGGGGCTTTACTGTGTAGCATGACTTAAATAGCATAACATCAGGGAACAGGGCACAACAACCCACTGCTTCTAGTAATAGTGACTACAAAACACAGTTCAAAACTTTATTTGTTTATATGGGACAACTCCAGGCTTTTGCAGGGCTAGGGCGCTCCTTCTCCTCTTCCTTCAAATAAACACTAAGACTGTGCAATACATACAGAGTGAGATATTCTTTCATTTGGAGGTGAACATAGTTATAGCCTGATCTTTGACATTTCAAAATATAGAGATCCAGTTGGTTAAAGGATCCTGAATGTAATGGGGGCAGGGAGTATGCACTGTGTACATGTGGTTGGTCAATCGTTTTCTCACTGAGGATATATTTACACTGCAATAAAAGATTGCCTGGGTCAATTGACTCAGGCTCAGGCTATGGGACTAAAAATAGCAGTATAGATGTTCGGGTTCACGCTGGAGTCCAGGCTCTGGACTTTCCCTCCCCTCACAGGGTCCTAGAGCCCAAGCTCCAGCCCGAGCCTGAATGTCCACACTGCAGTTTTATAGTCCGGCAACCCAAGCCCCGTGAATCTGAGTCAGCTGATACAGACCAGCCACGGGTGTTTTACTGCAATGTAGGCATACCCTGAGACCCTCCCGCTTCATGTGGTTTCAGAGCTCAGGCTCCCACCTGAGCCCAAATGCCTACACTGCTATTTCTAGCCCCGTAGCCTGAGCCCCACAATCCAAAGTAATTTGACTTGCACTCTGAGACTTGCTGTCATAGGTTTTTTATTGCAGTGTAGATGTAACCCTGAGGGTCGGACCCAACAAGTTGCTGAGCACTCTCAGTTGCCACTGAAGTCCATAGGAGTTGAGAGTGTGTAGAACTCTGCAGAATCTGGCAACAACAGGATAGATAATTTTGTTCCGATACTATGTCCAATTAATGCTCTCTACTTTGTATTTTTCATTTATTTACTATTTCAGTCATTTGTCTAGGTTTTAGGGGACCATCTGAGCTGATACTTAGGCCTGGATCCACAAAGGTACTTAGGCACCTAGGTTCCATTTTTAGGCTCCATTGCAATCTCCAAAACACCTGCTTGGCTTCTGCCTAACCATGTGGGAGCCTAAACTCACTCAGCATCATGGACAGCATGTATAAGAGGCATAAGCCTCTTCAAAAACAGCCAGCCATGCAGAGGCGGAAATGCCACGGATGTGGCATGGGTCACTCCTCTGGAGACATGCCAGCCTGCCATCTTTGGAGCACTGATGCCCAAACCCCCACTCCGCCCCTTCCCCTGAGGCCCCGCCCTCACTCTGCCTCTTTCCGCCCCTGCGCTGCCTCTTCCCCTGAGGCCTCCCCCTGCCTGCTGCTCGCTCTTCTTTACTCCCTTCCCTGAGCCCCTCTCACCCACTGCTCGCTCCTCTCTGCCCTCTCCCCCATCACTCACCTAAGGCAGGACAACGTGATGGGGCCATGGTCCCCCATGGTCCGCCCTGGTTCTGGGTGGAAAAGAGCAAGCAAGCAACAAGTGGGGGGGCCTCAGGGGAAGAGGTGGAAAGGAATGAATGGCAGGCAGAGGGGCCTTGTGGGAGGGTCAGGAAGAGGCAGAGGCTCAGACTAGGTGCCAGTGGCCTCTCCCATTTCTATGGACCTTCTGGCACTCGCGTGTGAGCCTCCCCAAATGGAAGATTTACATGTCGCCTATGCTCAGCACCTAAGTTTTTGCAGTATAAGTTCCCTAGCCGCCTATGTTTCTCCCTCGGGGCATGTGTACTCCTGCCTCACTATAGGTATTCAGATGCTTATCCGCCACCTAAGTGCTAGAGCGATTCACAAAGCAGGGGAAGATAAGCATTCCCCTGCTTAACTCCCGTGTGGGGCCTGATCTACTAGGTAAACTCACAGGCTGCCTAACTCCACACAAAATAGCCACTATGGAGGAGGGGAAAGTGCCCTCTAAAACCTTTAGCCCAGTGGTTAGAGTATACAAGTGGGATGTGAGGGACCTTATTTCAAGTGTCCCATCTGCCTGATGAGGAGAAGAGATCTGAACAGGGATCAGCCACCTCTCACATGAGTGCTGTAACCACTGGGACATGGGATATTCTGAGGTGGGGCCCTTCAATCTCTCCTACTGAAGTTGTCCTATTTGAATAATTAAATAGGATTGGGCCAGAAAACAAGTGTGAATCCTTTATAGACCAGTGGTTACAGTAGCAGATCCCTCTTAAAATCTCCTCATCAGGCAGAGAGGAGACTTGAACTGAGAGTCTCTCATATCCCACGTGAGTAGCCTAGCCACCTGGCTAAAGGTTATAAGGGAAACCCTTCCTTACTCCCCCAGCTGTTTTGTGTGGAGTTAGGCAGCCTTTGAGCACGCCTACCATACCAAGCACCGCACACAAGTTAGGGGAAGATAGTGATCCCCAAAATAGGCAGATGAGCACCTACCAGAGACAGGCACTTCCCTGCAGCCCAGATTTAGGTGTGGCACTCTGTGAGATGGGCAAGGCTTAGCACAAACACCTCTCACTGGCATCTCTCATTTCTGGCTTGGACAGCCCACATCTAGCATTCTGGCTTCATGGAACATAATCTAAGGTACCTCTCTCTCTCCACTCCTTGTATAGGGAGCTATGTGCTTAACAGAGGCCTTGTGGATGGCAGCGTTGTTATTGTGATTTTCTAGCCACCTAAAAGTTAGGAGCTGCAATGTCAAGTGTCACAACACCTAAGTCTCTTTCTGGATCTGGGCCTTACTAACATTAGCACTACTCTCCACTACCCTCCTCCCAGGTTGCCAACTTTCTATTAGCTGAAAACCGAACACCTCTGCCCCAACCCTCCCCCTGAGGCCTTGCTCTGCCTCTTCTCCCAAGGCCCAGCCCCACCTGTTCCCCCCAATCACTCGCTTTCCACCCCCGCCCCCATCACTTGATCTCCCATCCCCCAGGATTCACCTGCTGCCAGCAAAGGCAGGCTGGGAAGAGCCAATGTGGAGCCTGCCTGCCTGCCTGCCCACCCAATCGGGGCACAGCAGGGTTGAGTCCCCAGAACAAGGAGTTGGGTTGGGGAAATCAGGGCTCAGCAGACTGGGGGAAGTCTGTCCCTGGAGTGAGGGGTTGGGGTAGGGAAATCGGGGCACAGCAAGGCAGGGGTGGCAGTTAGATTTTAACCAGTTATTGATCCATGAAAGGGGCTTCCTTCTTATCCCATGATTGCTTACTTTGCTTATGAATCTTCAGTGAGGGACCTTGTCAAAGACTTTCTGAAAGTCCAAGTATGCTGTATCAACTGAATCACCATTGTCCACGTGCTTCTTGACTTCCTCAAAGAGCTCTTGTGCACTCACATAAGACCCTGAACTCAGGGAGTGTAACATTACCATCACCAGATGGTGGTATTATAGATGGTCTTTCATTCACCTCTTTAAAAGTTTCAAAAGAAAGTGAATGAAATATGAAATCATCAGACCTCGTGGGACTGCGGTCATTGCCTGGAGTGCAGATATCTATTGCCAAGGAGGACTGTGATAGCAGCAGGTCTCAAGTCATACTGGAATACTCCAGAACATAGTTCTGGCACTTTTGGGGGAAGGGTGATAGTTCCAGAAGTGTTTTTTAGTACTCACACATTGGATACCACTCTATATGCTCATACTCTAGAGACAAAGGAGAAAAGTTAATTCCAGACAAACACATATTGTATTTCAGCTACATACATGCAGCCAAGGGCTCAGCCTCAGCCTAAAGAGGCTGCAATCACTGAAATAAGGGCATCTAAAAATAACAATGAGCTTGGGGAAAAGACCAGGGGCAGCCACCAGGTTTAGACCATGTCTTGAAGAGTTTTGGCCACACTGAGAAAGCTCCCAGATATACTCCACATTCACCTCCTGCTCCAGGCAGTTGCAGTACCTACTTTGCAGTCCTGAATGGGAACCAGCCAGTTCTCTCTGTCAGGCTGGGGGGCGGGAAGAACAGCAGCAGCTGCTATGCAGATTCGCTCCTCCCTGCTCCAGCAGCAGCTGCTGTTCTTCCCGCCCCCCAGTGGCGGAGACTTTCAGCATCCCTTTTCGACCGGACGTTCCAATCGAAAACCAGACACCTGGCAACCCTATCCTCCTCCTCCACATACTTCTTATTGTCCATTCAAAAACCCCACCTGATTGTCCCTTTTGTCTTCTAATTTCATCTGTGCCTTCTTTCATGCTACTGCCTAGGTCTGGAATTTCTTCTCTGTCACTACTCATCAAGTGATCTCTCCTGCTACATTTACATACTTTTCTTAAAACCAATCTTCCCACAAGATCTTTTAATGACAATAATGGAGCACTTAAAAATATATAGCTAATCTAAGTAGGGGGAAAAGAGTATGAAATCTTGTTATTCCACCTATCCCGTCTCTGTGTTCAGTACACCAATGTATATAAAACATTGAGCAATCTGTATTGTCTGCATTATATTTAGCAGATGGGGCAGGGACTGCTTTCCAGTGTGTTGTGTACAGCCCTAAACACACTGTTATTGTTAGGACATCTAAGAAGTAATCCAAGTTACTCCTACTCAGGGATTCCTAGTAAAGGAAATAGCAGCATGGCTTGGTTGGCTATGCTGACATAAGGTTTTCAATGAAAGGATTCTCTCACTCATCATTCATCAACATTTTCTTTCGTCCAACTGGGTTAGATAAACAGATGTAAAATTTCTCAAGTTCCCCTAAATGTATTTTTACACATTTCCGCAAATGTGCATGGGATGAAGGAGCTAATATGCCTTACCTGTTTCAATGGGGCCTCATATAGAGATGTCTAGAAGCGGGGGAGGAACAGTTAGCAAAGTAAATGAAACAAATGCTTGTAATTCTCTGAAGAAGCATAAGACCAAGGAATAAACTCATTAATCACCCGTGCAGACAAGATATTAAATATCGTGCATCAGAAACAGGCTGGAGTTAGAGATGACTTAAACAGAAATATTTAGAGATATGAGGAGTAGAGTCAATATGCAACTGGTGCTCTAGATGTGGCCTCATCAATAGTTACTGAAAACCTTTTCCAACTCACACCAGGCAGGCAAAGCAATAATTGATTTTCTCAGCTTATTTAATTAACAAATTATTAGTCAGTCTGGCTTGCAACTGAAATGCAAACTAATTTTTATTCTTAAAAGATTCCCTCTCTCCTACCATATTTATTTAGTGTCAATATTAAATCAATGAGAATTTGGATTTCCACTACAACAACTGTCACATGATGCTTGAGACTTTCTGTTCTGAAGTCACCTGGCATCCCGTGTCAAATATCTTACTAAGTTTTCTTGATTTACATCAACTTCAGTTCAAACAAACACACGCCCCTTTCCGATATGCTCTTTATCATTCATCTACAGCCAGTTAGCTCTAGCACAAGCCATGTTCATGTTCACCTTACCAAAAAGGTGCATTTGAATGAGTTATAAGTGCTGGCCACTTCTGCAGCTATTTGAATAGCTTCTTTTTATTCTGACTCTTAAACATGCATTATTTTAAGCAGTGAATTCTAGAATATGGACAGACTATGGGCCTCATCCTGCAAGGTGCTGAGTATCCTCAACTCTTTGCGTTTAGTGGGAGTTGAGCATACTCAGCACTTAGCAGAAAGCATTCAGCACCGTACAGAACAGTATCTTAGCTTAAATAGCAACGTGTGTTTACTGTTTAAAGCAGGTAACTGGAAGTCCCTGGGTTTTGTTTCAGCCTCTGCCCCAATAATAAGGAGGGAAGCAAGAGCTCTCTTAATCTTTAGAGACGGGTGGGAGTGGTCCTCTCCCAGGTTGTTCCCAACCCAACACCAGGTTGTTGGGAATTTTCTCTTTTAAACCCATAATTTTGTCTTGTTATCAAATAGCACCAGGTATGGAAAGATGCTGCTGCACCTGTGCTCCATAGTTCCAGTGGGGAAAGGGAGACAAGAACAGAGCAAGGACAAGCAGTCGTAGTTCATGTGATGAAAAGATCTTATTTTACATGAACTCTCTTCCTTCCAGCAGCTGTACAACTATCAGAAAGCAACAGAATTTTGTGTTGGGATGGTTTGTTTGTTTGTTTGTTTTTTGCTTTTTGTTCCTGCCTACTGAATAGGCTGGCCTGCTGTGCAGCCAACTTCTATAGCTTTCCAGAGCTTGTTTGAACATGTTTGACTGGACAGAGCTCTATGTGAGAGAAGTCATACGGTTCTTCTACAGAGTATGCCTGATTTTAGCCAGGGCAGTTAATCCATCAGTTTCCCTAAGAGCTTAGTTTACTTAAAAAATACAGAAAAATTATTAATAAAGAGTAACAAAATGCATGATTTTTATTTTAGCAAGTTGTATGTATTATATATTTAAACATTTGAAATATTTATTCACCAGAATACTGAAATTACATCTCCTGTGCACCATTTCCAAATCATCCAGAGTCTCAAAGGCACATGCTTGTCCAAGATTTGACCCAGGAGTTTTAACCTGATAGACTGCTTTGGTTCCAAGGTAAGTGCACTTTTGGGGTCCAATTGTCAGGAGCACTGAACACCTGCAACTTCCATTTATTTCAACAGGACCCTGAAAATCAGGACCTTGTGTTTTTAAAATGCATATGAGTGACCCAGAAGCAATGAGCACACTGGTGCACAAAGTATAACATCAAGCACTCTGTTTAATAAGTAATAAATTAAAGCTATGCCAGTTTACACAAGCTAATGATTTGGTTTCACACACACACAGGTTAGAAGAACATTAAGGATACAGAGTCAAGGACTCAGAAGTTAGGAAATGCCAGAATTAGGGTTGCATGCATAGCAATTTTAACAACTCCATCTGGTAATGGGCCTATACCATAGATTTTCTTTTGTTCTTAATATACTTCTAAAAACATATTGTCCTTAGCCCTGTTAGTTATGAAATTTTCCCTGATGTCTTTAGCTTTCATTATCAATTTTCTATCCTTTGTAACTTCTAGTTTATATCTATTTCTTGCTTTTTCCATTTGTTATATATTTCTTTTTTATTTCTAATTGCTGCCTCTACTTCCCTACCAAACCAGGATAAGCTTTTAGCCAAAGGTGTTTTCCTTCTTGATTATAGAATTATGGCTTTTTGGCAATCTAATATATTCTTTTTCCAAAGAGCTCCCAATTTTCAGTCCCATTTTTCTATCTAATTTTTTCCTCCCAGTCAATTTCACTCCGTTTTACTCAGTGACATACCCTGCACCCCCATGTTCACCCTTATAATATAATTGTGTATTGTTTAATGCAAAGCATGCCATAGAATATGTTTTTGGAATGCTCATGACGTACCGAGCATTATTGTTATAGTAATGTGTTATGAGGCTTCACTGTGTAATATTCCCAAAGATATGTCCTCATAGCTTGAAACATATCCAGGCAAAACTCTCCAGGAACAGACGGGCAGTTCACACCTTGTCAAGGTTGTGTAGGACACACCCAGCTTAGCTTTCCAGGAACAAAGGACTGGACTAGGCATCAACAAAGAATCAGTTGGACTCTCAAGTGAGTCACCTCCCTTCCCTTGGTCAGCTTGGAACCACAATGAGGTAATGCTCACTGACTCAGGACATGGATGAAACTATAAAAGGACATTATTGGTCTCCTGGCCTTGGGGGGTTGGGGGCGAAGCCCCAGACGGGAGAAGGAACATTATAAAAAGGGGAGATACTTGTTATGCTCTCTCTCTTCCACCTCCATCTACAAACATCACCAAGCAACTGAAGTGCTGACCAAACGGAAGAGCCTGGCTGAAGGGAAACCAGCCACCTCCTTAGAATGTGTTTTGCTTTTTGTTTTCTCTTGACCAAATCTGATTTGCTATCCTTTGACTTATAATCGCTTAAAATCCTTCTGTAGTTAATAAATTTGTTTGTTTGTTTTATCTAAAGCAGTATGTTTGGTTTGAAGTATGTGGGAGACTTCACTGGGAATAATAAGGCTGATGGATATCAATTTCTTTGTTAGATTTATTAAATTATATGAACTTACGTTGTTCAGTGGACAGCACTGAACATTGTAAGATGGAAGTTCCTAGGGTTGCATCTGGGACTGGGGATATTGTCTGGGGTCATTCTGTTGTATAATCCAAACAGTGGCCAGTTAGAAGCACTCACTTAGTTAGGACAGTTTGCTTTCTGGAGGCTGTGCATGAACAGCCCAGGAGTGGGGACTCTCACAGCAGAGCAGGGTAAGGTGGGTTCTATGAGAGGGGGTTTGGGGTGACTCAGCCATTCACCAGTCCATACTGCACTCAGGGAACGTCACACTCAACTTTGGGAAATTAGGTCTTTTAAAGCACCAGGTATATATTACTTTTCAGGACTGTCCTCTGTTTTCCCATATTGAATGTAATGAGGTCATGATCGCTGATCCCTAGGCAACCACCAACTTCCAGTCCCATGCTTGATTCATCTTTATAATTAAACACTATCAGAACACATACACACAAGGGAATGGAATTAAAATTGCATGGGCAATCTTAAGTCTAGCACTTCCTAACTTCTGAACACTTGCAACCTAGATAATGTTCTCTGAATGTTTGTGTGTGTAGGCCAGTGGCACGGTCCAGCCGGGGTGTCACTACCCTTCCTTTGGCCCAGGCTCCGAGGAAGGCCACAGTGCCTTGTTCTATGGGAATAAGGTCACGGATTAAGAGTCTTTAGCCCTGGCCACAGGCGGGGCAGGCTTCCCTCGCAGTCTGTAGCCCCCTGGCCTTCATGTCGGGCAGGGATAGTAAGGAGTCTATAGCCCCCAGCCTTCCAATAGGCAAAGCTCAGTATCCTCGGGTAGGCAAGTTCTGAGGAAGCCAAGCACTCCCGGTGTGGTTAGGGAAGAGGGGAGGGGGACACAGGCCCACCCGACTCTACTGTGTCCCAGCCCAGGGCCCTATCAGTGGCAAAGTGGTTTGCCACGGAGTCAGCGGGGATCCAGCCACAACATGCTGACTGGTTTAGCCACAGACTCAGCTACTCTGTAGTTGGCTGTCCCTGGGCTACTTCCTCCCACCCTGTCCCTGGGTACCTGCAGCCAGGTGTCTCCCTCCAGGTCGCTGGGGTAGACGGCGAGCAGGAGCCCCACAAGTCCCTCACCATCAACTGGTGGCAGGTCTGGAAACTCGTCGGGCCCAGGCTCTGAGGAAGGCCCCAGCATGCACACCTGATCTGTGGCCCCACGAAATTGCAGGACCTCCTTGTCAACCTCTTCCTAGCCCTGGCCAAAGTGGCATCTACAAGACCAGGGAGAGGAGGTTGGCTGGGAAGGCGCTCTGCAACTGTGGGACCTACTTCCGTTTCTCTGTCCATTCATGCATCCGGGCAGAGTTCCTCTGGGCAGGATCCACTGGCTCCCTTGACACCTTCTGGGAGCAGTAGGCGCTGTCCGAGGTTCTCTGCTCGGTGTCCCATTCTGGTTCCCTTCATTTCAACCTGTGACCCCGACGCCCACTCCTTTTTTCATTAGTTGTCCCCCGAACTTAGTTGTGTCCTGGGTCCAGTGACTCCTCCCCTTCAGAGGGAGGGGCCTTAAGCAGTGGGCAGGCTCGCGCCTGCCCACTTCCCAGGTTACAAATAGTACAGTGTGTAATTTCCTAAATTTTTAAAAATCAAAATTAAAACCCCCCAGAAATTCCAGCATGTGGCATCATACTGACACCAATATGGTTCATCACTAGGTTTTGAATCTTTAAATCCACCACTCAGACCTCTGCCACTTGAGCTAACGGAGTAACTAGCAACAGTAGTTTGTCTTGCTCTGTGGACCAGCCTTAGAGGGGAATGGGAAACTTTACCAGTGGGTTTCACAGATATTTGCTGACAACAGTGTGGGACTCAGGAATATTGGGTTCCATTCCAGGCCCTGGAGAGGAGTGTGTTCCAGTGAAGAGAGACTCTCTTGCCTGTTTCCCCCAAACTTGACCCCATCTGCCCCATCACATCCAACCTGTCCCTGTCATCCTATCTTTTCTCTACCCCAGCTCCTTTCACAGTCCTCATTTCAACTCCTCTGGTTTCTCATCCCAGACCTAGTAAGTCCTCTTCTCATTCCGTCAGACTCCCTGACTTTCCGTCCCACTCCCATTCCAAGTCTGTTTGCCCAGCCAATCCTAATTTCCCCACCTCCTCGTCTGATCTGTCTTTCTTCATTCCGCTGCATTGTCAGCAGTGCAGGATTGATTCTGTGGGATCGATTGAGCGGCAGTGGAGACCCACTCAATCGATCCGGAAGTCAACGCCGTTAATCCACCCCCACAAGAAGAGTGATGCTGCGTCGGCCGGAGGGCATTTCCCATCAGTGCAGCGCAGTGGGGATACCGCAATAAGTAGAAGATAGGAAGTTGACAGGAGATATGCAAGCTACTCTATATAGCTTGTGTATCTCCCATCGACTATTGCCGAAATCTGCCAGCAGTGTAGACCAAGCCCTAGTCTTCCTCTCCAGGCTCCTCATCCAATCTCAGTGTCATGTCACTTGACTCCTTGCCGCAGTCTTTTTGCCCAACCAGTCCCAGTTCTCTCCCAGCACCCTGGCTCCTTATCAGATCTGTCTTCCCTCCTCCCACCATATTCCCGCACCCACATGGCTTCCAAATCAAGTGAGAACTACTGAGCGCTTACAAAAAGAGTGCAAAACATCAAATTATTAAAAGCAGCTTTAAAAAGAGAAGTTGAGATGGCACTTAAGGATAAAGAGTAAAAAAGGAAGAGGGATAGAATATTCCAAAGATTTGAGGCTAGAAGAAAAAAAGGAGGGGAAAAGACCAGTATTTCTGTTCTAATCAGATTCTTACACCATAACCATCCCCAGGGCACCTGAGCATCTATTTTTAAAAATGGCAATAAGAAAATGAATCACAATGAGAATGTTGTCAGAACATGAACCAAAAGAGTGAATAGGGAAGGGGGCAGAAGGGGAATGACCAATTTGGGAGATATCATTACATACTATGTAATATTATAGTGAATTACACAGATGACTAGAAACCCAGGGATCTGAAAAAAAGATGTTAAATTCATTTCCAGTGTTCTAATAATCACCAAATAACAGAGCAATAAGGCAAAATAGAAGATGCACTGTTAGGGTTCTCTTATGTGCTTGGGTACATTTTGCTGAATGCCTTCAGCCTGCTAAGAATTGTACCAATAGCCTGTTAAAGCACCCCTGGCCTAGCTTTAAGTTTCAGTTAAAAAAAAATGCAGGCAATGTCTCCCCACCGCCCATCTTTTTAACAAGACTTTGTGCAGTTTTGGGACCCTTTCTCCTCTCCTGGCAGCAGTTTGTGGACCAATTGCCATTTTCATCTAATTTATTATAAAAGTGTGAATATGAAATGCTGAATTTATACATTAAAAATGGCTTAAAAGAGCTAGAAGGCTAGAAACTACTGCCAAAATGGCAGCTTTTCAGAGAGCAGTGTAAAACTGCTGCTGATCCGTCATATCCTTTTGCCCCCTGTGCAATCTGCTCACAGATATCCATATTTCTATGACGGGTCCATAGCTGTATTTGTACAGCCTCTTTTTCCCAGAGGCCCAGGAGATCAGATATTTCCTGTCCATTCCACACAGGAGTGAACCCAGTGTGTGACACCAGCATGGCTGGCTGGGCAGTTGCACCCAGCAACGGAAAGCTGCTAAGTGTGCTTGCCAAGATGGACAACCAGGAAAAGGCATTTCAGAAACTTGCAGGGGGCTAAAGGGCAGAGGGGTTGCTTCCAGTCTCTGTGATCCCTGGGCAGTCGAGTTTACAACTGTGACCAGAGCAGTAACTGTCGCAGAGAATAGAGCATTGTGGAACAGCTGCTAGAGGACTGTTAGGGTCAACACAAATCATGCAGTGTCTACACTGTCTTTGGATCAACACCAGTAGGTCAACCATGGCTCTGTACCATTCAGGAGGAGATTTTATGTTGTCTCTCATAACAGGGTGCTTACATTGGCCAGAGACATTTGCATCTAGACATATGCATGCACAGGCGGACTCAAGGAAACTTACATCAACCTAACTTTGTAGTGTTGATGACTTTTGTTCCCCAGCCTCTTTCCTTGTTGTTTTTACTCATACATGAATATGTACCCTACCCTATCCTGAAATGGCTCTTCTTTGTTCCCCCAAGTTAGAATAAATGGCTTGGGAAAGAAAGCTAACAGACATAGTAGGATGTGTGTGTGTACACAGTGACGTCCCAGCTGTGCACTGGTGGGAGCTGGCATTCAGGTAGGACATAAAAAAAACCCATTCGCCAATCAGAATGTGGCTGTGTACAGGCTGTGTTCACATCCATCCTCTCTCATGGCCTTCACTAAATACACAATCAGACTATTCTAATGTGTAAGATATTGCTACTTCATTGCAGCTGTGGTGTAAAATTAATTCATAAAATTAAATTCAGTGTTAACCCTGTAGCCTTTGCTCAGATAGCAGCTAGAGTGTTGAGTAAAGATTATTGGCTTGCTTTTTAATTACAATATTTATCTGTTTTAGGTATTTATATGGTCTTCCTTTACCAGAGAACAATTCAACAGCTCAGTGAAGGTGGGTAGTGTTCCCCATTTTATAGATGGGGGACTATGGCTAAGTGACTTGGCCACAGTCACACAGGAAGTCTGTGGCGGAGCTGGGAAATGAACCCCAACTCTCACATCCCAGGCTCGTGCCCTAACCACTAGTCATTCCTTCCTCTCTCAAGCATCTGCAGCTCCCATAGTATACATCTATGTACATGTTTCTCCCACTGACTATAGTTGCATTTAAGTATGCTTAGTACCTCTGAAAAATCAAACCATATAGGATTTAGCCCTTGTAATATCTGTAGCAATTACCTGACAGTTACATTTCAGATTTAATTTGTTAAAACTTGGAATCTCAAAGCACTTTGGCTAAAACACATTAACATGAGACTAGTCTAGCATTAGTAATAAGATATATTTAAATACAAATAAAATAGCAATGTGTGAAGTATGCAGTATTGTTGTAGCCATGCTAGTCCCAGGATATTAAAGAGACAAAGTAGGTGAGATAATATCTTTTATTGGACCATGTAGCCGGGAGGTGTGGCCTCCCTCAGAGATTGACAACCTCCCCTGGGGGTTGGAACCCAGGAATGCAGCATCTGACCGGAAGCAGGTAGGTGGGGCTAGGCCTATAAAACCCAGGCCTGCCCATTCAGTGTGGAGAAGACACACAAGCTTTTGTTAACTGAGTGGAGGGTTTCAAACACTGCACAGAAACACACTGTTTTAGTTAAGACTATAAAACCTGTTTATTAACTACAGAAAGGCAGACTTTAAGTGCGTATAAGGGGTAGTCATAATACCAAAAGAAATAAAGATAATCACGCAAACTAAATCTTAAACCTTTAACACTAGGCAGTATCTAGATTAGGCAGTTTTCTCATCCCACTTGGATGTTCCAGTTCTCATTACACAGGCTTCTCCCAAGCCTGGGTCCAGTCTCTTAGTGTTCCAGCATTCCTGTTGCTTTCAGCGTGGATGGGGGAGGAGAAAAGACAAGATGGTGAAGGCATGCACACAGCCTCTGTTCCTTCTTTTATATCTTTTTGAACATGTGGCCAATATACACTAGTTCAGGCATGTCCAGGTGGGTCTTGCTGAGACACAAGGTTGCTCAATCCCTTCCCTGAGAGTGAGTCAGAGTTGAGCAATCTCTATTGTATTGTCTTGTGCAACTCTCATTTTATTAAGTTCCTGAGGGGTAGCCGTGTTAGTCTATATACAGCAAAAACAACGAGAGTCCTGTAGCACTTTAAAGACTAACAAATTTAATTTCTGTAGGCATAAGCTTTCGTGGGCTGTGGATTTGTTAGTCTTTAAAGTGCTACAGGACTCTTCGTTGTTTTTTCTCATCATATTGTAAATCCTTTGTTTACAACTCCTTTGTTGGCTGATGGCTGTGCAGCCCCCGGGGATGCCTCCTCTGCTGTTATGAGCAAACTTATAACATATTGTAATAATAGCAAAATCTTATAATTGGATACATACTAGTAATATGCATATTTGACAGTAAAATGAGTTTTAGCAGATTATGACCTTTCATCAGATATCTTACGTGGCATGCTTAAAATGAATTACTACAACCAAACAGAAATGATGAATAAGGGGTTTCCAGTATGTTGCTTTGGGATACAGTGTGTCACAAAGGGTTTAAAACCCTGCCCTACAGTTTATGAAAATAGATATGCAGTAGAAACATCCCTTTTCTGTTATTCTCGCAGAGCCTAGCAACTGTGGGAAAAGTTACTTTATAAAAAAATGTGTTGGATAACAGAAAGCAAAAGTTATCTGTTATGCCTGAGAACATGGTATGGTATTACAATTGCTGGCAGCCTCTGTATAAAGAGCTGCTCATAAATATCCCTTTATCAATTTTGTGAAGGGGCTGCTCGATGCTTTTGATGATGACTAATTGTTTCCTATCAATAAAGTAAATATGATTATCATAGATGATCTGATGAACACTGCTTGTGAAAGCGATGAAACTGAGAAAGCCTTTACCAAGTATGTGATCACAGGAACCCAAAAATTATGTATATAGTTCAGAACGTATTTTGTCAGGGGAAAAAAGTCACACCATTAACCTAAATGCAATTACATAGTCTGTTAAAAAACCCCAGAGATAAATTACAAATCGCTACACTTGCTCGGTAAACGTACCCTGGCAAGACCCAAATCTTTCTAGAAGAATTTGAGAATGCTACCAAAAGACCTTATGGCTACCTGGTGGTGGATTTAAACGCTTCTACACCAGAGGCTTATAGACTAAGAACTGGTCTTTTCCCTCCAGGCTGGCCAGCAGATGTTTCCTCTCAGCATCTCCACAATTTCTGAAACATGCATTCTTGAAATGAGATGGCCTCTTCTGCGCTGGAGGAGATCCATGTAACCCCTCTAAGAACTCCTCCCACCGTCCTCTACAAATCAGATTGGGTTTCAGCCCCCTTAGGCTGTCCCAGACGGGAAAGCCTCTCCCTTAGTGCTCAAGCGTATGGCTGCACCCAACTGCTACCTGGAGGAGAGGCTGCTGGCTCTACCTACGGCGTGGGGCCCTGAGGATCTGGAGGAGCTGCCTGAACCAGACAAGCAGAAGGAGACCCCTGGATCCTGCGACACAGAAGAGAGGCTGCTGAAGCTGCCTACTGCCTTAGGACCTGGAGGAGCTACCCGAGCTGCCAACCCCCGGGGAGCCAGAAGGGACACACGGACCCTGAGACCTAAAGGAACTGCCCTCTGCAGAGGACCCTGAACAGTTCCTGGACCTGCCATCCAGTGAAGAAGAACCGGGATACAGCTCAAGAGACCAGGTACTCTAGGGAGAGGGTGGTAGGAAGAAGCTCAGGGAAACCGACTACAGTCTGGCTGAACTTGCACTCACTCCAAGTCAGCATGTTTCGACTGGAGCCCCGTTGACCCAGTGATGGGACACCCCATCCCTGACAGGGCCCTGGGCTGGGATGCAGTGGAGACAGGTGAGCCTGTGTCCCCCTACCCCGACCTAGGGGTGAATGCCCATTGAGGGCTAGAGCCTGTCCCTTGCTGCCAGTCAGGCCCTGCTGAAGGGCCTGGTGTGGACCAGTGAATTGCCCTGCTAAGGGGAATAGACTGCTACCTTCTGCCCTGCCGAAGGGCCAGGGCCTTGGACCATTTCCTCGCCCTCTTGGACTATAGCCTGTTTACTCGCCCTGCCAAGGGCTCGAGACTGTGTTCCCTATTGTCTGCCTGCCCTCCAGAGGGCTAGGCCTGACACTGTTGCCTTCCCCCTTTGGGGGCTAGAGGCTGTTCTTCCCCATTGCTGGCCTGCCCTGCCTTGCCTTTTTTTTTATATTCACACCTTTCAAAAATCTTAAGAGGTCATGCCACATGAAACAAGTGGACTAACCCCTAGGCTTCACTGCCCTTAAAAGGGCATACTATCGTGTCACAGCATCTCTGAAAGTTCAGCTGACAAGCATTACATTTCTCTAGCAGCTATGTATTGCAGTCGCACAATTCCTTTATTTTCTTTGGACCAAATCCTGCAGGATTTATCTAAGCAGAACTCCTATTGACGTTACAGGGAATTTTCCCTCTTAAGGACTGCAGAATTTGATCCTCTGCTGAATTTCAGAACAAATATTTTTATTCTTTTATCTAAGCTGGCTTGAACCCAACTGTTCAATTTGGGGAAGTCCTGACTCGTCCTGTTCTCGAAGAGGGCATTTACACCTCCCCCCCCCCCCTATGACATCCTCACCCGTAGCCTAAGGTGAAGATTTGAGAGTAGCAACAAAGTAGATTTTTCTTTTTTTAACTAGAGAGTTGAGCATAGTGGGAATCTCCTGAAGTGGATTAGCAGGGGGAAAACCTCCATATAAAAAAAAATGGGCTGGGGCAGTAGGATTTAAAAAGACTGAACCCCTTCTAGGCAATGCTCACTTCTCAGCTGTATAATGCTGGCACTGGAAGAGCTGATTAGATAAATCTGAGATATTAGATCAGAAAGGATTAGCCCCACAGACATTATTTTACAACAGCCTTGGTGTAGAGTGGTCACCAAAAAGGATGGGGGCCCAGAGGGCAAGGACAGTTCACCGTGGAGAAGTGTATATTAGGGTTACAAGAAATTGTTATAGCTTATTATAGGGTTCCCTATGTGATGGTTATTCATGATAATACATGATGAAAAGGGTGAATTGGCCTTTTGCTGCAGATGAGAGATACCAGTGTTTGGCACAGGACTCTAATGTTCAGCTGTGAGACAGGGAATAATAAACATATGCAGAAAGAGCATCATTTGGGAATAGTATTTTTGAACCATTTATTCAAGATGCTGCCTCATTTCTTTAAGGAGCAGCACAAAGACTGATTTTGAGAGGGTGCATGCAAGAGCCTGGGAGAAAATGAACTGGGGGAGGGGGCGGGGGGAAGGATAATTCCTCCTTTCCTATCTCTCCCCCTACCTCATGGGTGCGTTCATGGTTGCCTCCTGATCTTCATAATTCAGAACCATACAGCAGGTCACCACCTTTATTTAATTAAGGGCTTGCTCTCTTCTGCACACCCACTAGAATGCTTTTTTCCCCCATTATATTTTGATGAAATACACATATCTGCATTTCACCCAGAAGAGTTTGCTTTGACACAGCTGGAGGCATTCCACAGCCAGCAGTTTCAGAGCCCCAAGCTGCCTCCATCAATCAATAAGTGATAAAAGGGTCCTCCTCGTATTCAGTCTAGAGATTCAAAATGCATTCACTGAGTGATTTCTTTCCCCTCCCATGAGTCATCATAGGATTCTGCTTCATGTGCTCACAAGCAGATATATATTCATAACACACATTCTGCTTTTACACTAAGCTACATGATGCACACTCTCATGACCTTACCATATTTTTCCACGTATGTCCATCCACAAGTATACATGTGTTCTTTTGGACACCTGGCATACCTTAGAAACCTCACTGGCTGTTGGTATCTTATATCAAGATAAAGTGTATATATTTATTCATAGGCTTCTCTGTAGTACTCATCACTAAGTATCCAACTGAGCCACACTTACAAATGAATTTATCCTCATGATGCTGAGGAAGGGAGATATCATTAGTCCCACAGGGAACTGAGGTACAGAGAGATTAAGGACACATTTTCAAGTATGTCCACTGATTTTGGGTACCCAGCTTGGGATAACTGATGAGATCATCCCCGTCTTACAGGATATTCCTTTTTGGTTTTGTATTTATATGTTCTCCTTTTCAATCCACACTGAGGATTCTCTGCTATGTATTCTGTATGTGAAGATCCCATTAATATCAGTGAAAGTTCTGCTTAGAGACAAATGACTATTATTAAATCTGCAGTGCAGACAAGAGATAATTTTGTCCTGTATGCATATTTCAGTTAGAGACTGTTACACGAATATGGTTCCTTCCATCCTGAAGAATTCCAAAGCACTTTACAAACTAGACACATACAGAAATCATTTCACCCCTGAAACATGGCTACTTCTTATGTAGAGGACAGTAACCAAATGACAGCATTTTACACACAGAGAGGGGAAGGTCTGGATAAGGACACCAGATAAATCTTACACTTACAAAAAGATCAGGAGTTTTTTCGTAGTGGCCACACCGAGCCAATAGGATCTTGGTTTTTGAAGTCTCAGGCAAAGGAATGAAATGCTAAGATACATGGTACCTTGGAAAGATGACGGAGTAGTCATTCCTGCCAGGATTTCACTCAGAGTGTAGGTATTCCAGAGAGTTTAGGTCTTCCACACCTGAAGCTAGGCCATCCCACCTCCCCCCACCACCTGAACAGTATGTGTGATGCAGGAGTCCTAATGAAGTGGTATTCAGGAGCATATTGCCCATCTCATCTCTCATGGCCTCAGCAGTTTATGCAGAATTTAAGCTTTCATTTAAAAGTTTTCTAGCCCTTTAGGTTGAATATATGAACTTGTCAACATGGCTCAACCCAATACTGCCTTTGTGAAAAATTCTGCAGCCGTACACAAGTATGTAAGTCCCCAGACTAACAAAAGTGGTGCTGTTCTCTTGGGCAGGGTGTGTATACTAGATCTGGGGAAGTTGCACAGGGGATGCACAGTGCAGGGCTATGCAGCATGCAGGGAGTGTGTATGTTCTTTATGTGCTAACATACAGAGGGGTTGGAGCCAGCACCAGTCCAGTGTAAAAACCCAGATACCAGATTGCTTTGGAATTTATGTACCAGCGAGACAGATTGCTCAGAGTAGGATGTAAAAGCCACAAGAGTTACCACAATCTCAAGGCTACTACAGTGACTGCAGAGTAGGGCCTGGCTAGTTCCAGTATCCCCAGGGTAGCGCATATTGAGAACCCTATCACACAGCTGAGATGCAATAGCTGTTTCAATTTCCCTTAGAATACAGTCAGGTATGAAAAGTGTTCTTAAACTCACTAGCCCAAGAACTAAAGCTACTAGCTAGGGAGAAAAATACCTTTGCTCCTCCACCCAAAAAAATGCCCCTGCAATTAAAAAACAAGAACAATTGCTTATGTTTGTCCTATTCAATTGTAGTGTTTTAAAGCAACTTTTGTATTTACTACATTTTCAGATTGCAGCTTACCACATCTGCCTTGCTATTGTTATAATTTCTTTTCCTTCCTGGTCTCATTCCACGTTTTCCTCTTTCCTTAAAACGTATTCCTGTGAGACTTAACTCAATCTTATTTTAGTTACTAAAAAAATGAATACTTTCCAAAGAGACAACACCAGCAACAGGAGACAGATTTGTAAAATCTGAAATTCCTTCATCTGTCAGTTACCTTTTGTTGCTTTGATCTTTCTGTTAGCCTGAGTATAATACAGCTAGGAGGATAAGAATCAGACACATCAGGAGCTTGAGAACCACCCCTAAGGAAATAAAGCATGAACCTCTTTCAAGTCCATTTTATTTTGGAGCAATCACAAAAGTCTGTTCAAAATTCCAGCTTTATATTCAGTCAAAATCCCACTATACTACTACAAGGTACAAACATGAGGCCAAGATTTGGCCCATCAGCATTATTTTTACCATTTAAAGTAAACAAACTTTATGCCAAAACATTGCAAGAAATCTAGACATATCAAATTATACTGGCAACCTCACAAAAGGACAAAGCTCTTCTGTGGAAAAGAATTTTCCAACTTATGTTTCATATCTTACAAACAGAAGTTGGATTAAAAAAAGCCACACTCTCTCCGAATGGCTGCAATATACTACTACTTTATTTCTTAGAATTCAAAATGAGAACACACAAAAATAAAAAAACTACACAAAGACACACAAAATGGAGACAAAACAGGCTGTTTCCTGGAACAGAGTACCACTCATCCTACCTTACTCTACCCTGGCTGCAGATTGATTGCTGCTGCTAGGCCCAGATAACACACTTCCCTATACAGAGCTCCCTAGTCAGCAAGAAGGACCAAGAAAACCACTGAGAATTTAAAGCAATACATCACAATTTTAACACAAATCTCCAATACACCCCACAGCCCAGCTAAAAAAAATACCAGCCTCCTCTGTGTGCATCTCCCATCATGTCATGGATATAACCCCTTCCTTCCACCTTTAGATGCAAAGAAACAACACTGGGCCTTTTGTTCCTATTCCTGTCAACCAGCCACATCTTCTAGAAGGTCAGCAATGACTTTCTACTTCTCCTTCTTTTTGGAAGGATGACAGCTTGTCAGACCAGCTCAGAAGTTTCTAGATCTAACTAATGGTATTTCACCTCATGAGCATGGAGCATAGAGTTACTTACTCATCTTAAATGACGTTTGTTAAAACTCCAGCATCTTGCATTGAGCTTAGCTGGTGAAAGGTATCAAATTGCCAGTATAACAGAGTCCACTGATAAACAGAAGTTTTGCAATCTTCCCCATATTGCCCTATTTATATACCTTCACTGACTTCAAGAACTACTTGCATTAGTAAATAGATGGATTATTTTCTATACCTATATAATCTATGGTCTCTCTACCAACTACTGTCAGTTATGACAGTGTTAATTATATGGACACCTGTTGCTAAAAAATGGCCTAACATCTCGTTTGATACATGCTGCCATACAATGATTAGAATATAATTTTTAATTACTCTGGTTTGGAAACCATTACTTAGATAAGAGCAGCTCTATACCTTATGACTTCTCTGAGCTCTCCTGTCACACTCCAAACAACATTTAATTCTAGAGTTACTAGGATATAACACCTTAAAATACATATTCTCACAAAGAGCTAACTGATAAAAGGATAGCTATCGCCCACCTACCAGCAGATTCTTTATCTGAATGAAATATAAAATATTTCATTTCTAGTGAAACCATGCTTTTAAGAATGAAATTATCAGGACAGACTTGTGCAAGTATACTCAATTATCTTGTCAGCCTATAAAACTCACTTCTCCAGGTATTGCCTCAAAATATTCAGGATTGTGGTAAGATCTCAGTGATTTATAGAACTCTATAAACTCAACAGTAAATTTAGGATAGTCAGCCTGCATCCTGCAATTTTGTTTAGAAACATTGTACAGTTCAGACTTATATAGCAGCATTTCTCTGATATTGGAACTAAACTAGTTCATGAATTTACCCATGTAATAGGATTACTAGCCACTACAAGCCCTAAACATGCTGCCAAGAGACATCTCTCTCTCTCTTTTAGAGGTCTCTGTTCAGAAGCTAAAATGCCTAGATCTAGTATTAAATCAATCTTGGAACATGGATCTGTAGGTTGACATAATTCAGGCAACCCGGCATCAAGCAATAGATAACTTTTAACAGGGCAACAGCCTGCTCCTGTCTTCTGCTATGTCTGCACAGACTCAGAGACCTTCAGCTATTAAGCATCCCAGTGCAGTTTATTTATATCTGCTCTTCCCACCACTTTACTGATCCAGATACCACATTTTTAACAGTTTCAGTTTCTCCAGAGAGGGGAGTAATCTCTCAACTCAGCATTTCCTGACACCAGCAGCCTGCACACTGGCTCCTGCATGTCCTTCCTGTACCTTGTTACGCGTCCTGTGTTAATGGGCCAATTTTCTCATTTGTCCTCTTCCAGCCCTTTCTAATCCACTAGTTAGGCCCCATCAAGTCCACCTTGAGGGGAGTTAACTGATGTTTAGGTGACCCCAGGGCTGACTCGACTGTTGGTTCCCAGCACTCTGTCACGCACCTATTCGTATGGGTAAATAGGTATGTTCAGTCCAAATGTGGACAGGCAATCATAAGCACATGAGTCCGTCAGAAAGGAGCACAGTACATCCATGAAAGAGCCAAGTCAACTACTTCCAAACCTAGCAGGAATAGGGTCTATATCTGAGCAGTGTGCTTGGACTAGACTTGAAAGTTTAGCAAAAACCTCCCATCTGTAACACAATCATCAAAGTCTGAGGCAAGTTAATACAGTAATGTAAACCTTACAGGGGTCTGACAAAATGCCATGGATTGTTGCATCTAAATCACAACCCAACGGTGCGCAGCTGAGCAGAGTATTGGATGCAGTGTACTATACACAGGAAACTGGTTAGATTTGGTGATGTCATATCAACAACACAGATCTAGTGTCTTTGTGCAATGTACTGGAATAGGTTCCTGTCTACACTGGAGCACTGTGACTCATGCATGTGGCCCTTTACAGGCCTGTTATTTCTTTTCTTTTTGAGTTTGTTCTATCATGCTGTTTTTTGAGAACTATAGGATTCATTGGATCAGGCTTATATGTGATTGTTCATGAGGCCTATTAATTTGTTGGCATATCTAGATTGGCCACATCTACTTATGTATGCATGGCTAGGATTCCACCAGACCGGGCATGGGCCACCCATTTATATTTGTGCTTGTGGCAGCAGAAAATCAAAATCTGGGACTCTGAGTGTTCAATATTTTTTTTTACTTTTGTGGTGGTTGATGAGACCAATTCTTTGAAAAGTGATGTTGGGCTGGGTGTTGGGTGAAACCTCTGAAGCTGGTGAGTGTAACAAGCACCCATCATTCAGGATAAAAGTAAGAAACAGTTATGCTCCTTTTCGGAGTAAGATAGCTGAAACAATAAGAGATAACACCGAAAACACAGGCCACATGCAAGGATGGTCAGGAGCTGAGCTATGGGGGCAGAGGAGTTTCACTGGGGTCTGACTGCAAACATAGGGGGCTGGGAATTGTTTTGGTGGAGCTATGTGTGTGTATGGGGGGAAGGAGAGGAAGGACAGACAGAGCCAGAAACACCACAGAAGCAGAGAGATAAGGCAAAAGAAAGCCGAAGATAGGTAGAGAAATGTATCATATAGTGTAACCTTGAGAGAAAGCTAAGAGAGAGGGGTTTTTTGGTAGAGTGCCGCCTGGAAAAAGAGGCTTTGAATACTGAGTGAGGAAACTGCCTCCCACACTTTGATTCCTGTTTGTGTACAGGGAAACAGGACCTTTTACATTCTTTGTAAATAAACAGGATTGTACCAAAGAAATACCAAACTGCATCATCAGTTTCTCTCCTAAACGAAATAATCTGTAAGACCCTGAATTGGCTAACTGCTTGGCTCAAAAGGGATAACAGTGCCATGTAATGACAAATTAATTCTATTAGCCAAATGTTTTAAACTTGTATACATAAAGCTACATAACGAAACAAAAATGGCTTGATTGTCAGAAGTGTTGTGCACCCATAGCTACTATTGACTTCAGAGAGAGCTGTGTGTGTTTGGTACCTATGAAGATCAAGCTATTGTCATTTAGGAATCAACCTATGGATTTAGAAACTTCGCTACAGACACCCACATTTGAAAATGTGGGTCATTAGAAATACTCTGCCTTTACCAGAGATAATCCCTAACAGGAACAATGGATCCCTCCTCACCCCCTCTAAGCTTTAGGCAAATTCTGATCTAGAATTATGTTTTCATTTAAATGTCATTATGAAGTAATGTGCCTAGAACACTGTTGCAAGCCTTTATGGGGCTTAAGATATTTATTTTGTATCTGCTTAGGATGTAAACACACGTGATGCATGTATCTATGTTAAATTCTAGCCATGCTATACTGAAGCATCCTATTGCAGCTGATTTGAGGAGTGGTATTGGTCTCAGCTCAGAAGTGGAGAGAGGGATAAAGTACACATGTTATGGCAGCCACTTTTGTGGTCAGGAAAAGGAGGAAGAGATTTTTTTATGCAAAAATGTATGTTTGATGGATACTTATTTAACTGCAAAAGCCACTAGCCCATACACCAAAGTACACTCTCCAGCCACATGATTTCAGTCCCTTTTTCCTTCAGTGACTCAGTTTTATTTCTTCAAAATTAAACCATTTAACACAAATTCAACATGCCAATCATGTCCTTTCTACCAGACCCTGGGTTTTCTGCAAAGGCCTATCTACTACCTGCAGGATTACATGCCACAGGCCTTGGCTCAGATCCAGAACTGCATTTAGGCATTGGTGCCAATTCAGATAGCTCTTAGGTGGGCGGAAGGAATGGGGGATTTTTCATACTGGAATTTAAGTATATACTAAGAGACAATTTAGCCGGGCTCTGTCCCCCCACCAGCCACAGCATATGCCCACTTGCCGGGACATGGAGAGACTCTCCCCAACACCTCCTTACACAGTAGGAAGGCAATGACCGGTACAGACACTTCTGTCATGATTATTACTATTTGTGATCTGGCCCCTCCCCTAACCTAAGGGGAGGAGTCATAGGACACAACTGATTTTGTGGGGCAACTAATGAAAAAAGGGAGCAGGTGTGGGTGTCACAAGGTCAAACAAAGGGATTCACAAGTGTTGAGGGGGGTGGTAACAGAGTGCTGGGCAGTAATCCCTTAGCCAGCCCTCTGTCATGCCAGCCCCAATTGAGAGAGGTAGATTGGAGCTGACTGGGAACACCTGCACCTGATTGGGGCAGGGAAAACAGCTGTGTGCCTAATTAAGCAGGAGAAACTAGAGTGGAAGCAGCATAGTGCAGTGGTACTATCTGCCTGACTGCAGGAGTGCTTAAGACAGCTAGTCAAGCTGTATGTAATAAGAAGGTGAGAGGACTGCACATTGTAAATAAACAACAGTAGATTACTGAACAAGAGAGTCTCTAACTCATTTGTGATAGAAAGGGTGGCTGAAGCAAGGTGGCAAAGAGCCCTTACATGTGCGGGGGCTTGTCTGGGACCTTGTTGAACAACGTAAGAGTTGGTGGCCTAGAGATAGAGGAGACCCTCTAATAGTTGGCAAAGCAACAGGAAGAGATGCAGAAGGCCATGCAAACTTTTCAGCAATTCCAGCAGGTAGAGTGGCAGGCTTTGCTTACCCGGCAGGAGGAGCAGCAAAAAAGCCTTCAGGACTTTATATGGGAACAGGCCAATGTGCAACAGCAGCTCCTGCAGAAAATGGTGAGTCCCACAGTGGGGAATAGTATCTGGATGCCAGATTTAGGGCTATGCAAGATGGGCCTTGCAGATGACCCCCATGTGTTCCTCTGCACTTTTGAGTGGGCCCTGTGGCTACCTCCCTATGTGGTCCATAAAGCTCAAGAAGCCTATATGGCCTTGAGTGAGGACCAGGCCCGGAATTATGAGATGGTGAAATCGGCCATCCTGGCTTGGGGGAGGCTGTCTGCAAAGAAGTACTGCCAGAAGTTTGTCAGCAAAGTGGATAGGGGTGTGTTTGTGACCCTGGGCAATTGCCCCACAGTTGGTGGACTGAGCCACCCAAGGTCTGAGGCCTGACACCCAGACTGTGGGGGAGACTATGGACCTGCTCCTCCTCGAACAGTTCATACATGGTCTCCCTGACACCATATGGGTCTGGGTTCGGCAGCATCCGCCAAGCACAGTGGAGGCTGTGGTGAAGTTAACAGAGAAATACACAGGCAGACTCTTTCAGGAAGGAGAGACAGCCATTGAAGGACTTGGGGTCCAGAGAACCCTGCCTGGAAAGGGGCCAGAAAGGAGAAGGGAGGACAGCTGAGACGCTCCTACTGCTGCCTGACCAATTGTTTGCTGGCAATGTGACCAGCCAGGCCATAAGGGGGCTGCCCACACATGGAGCATAGCTGGGCAGAGTTTTGTGGGTGGGCTAATGTTGAAGGGAGAAGTAGGTTGGGGCAGGGGAAACAGTTGTGTGCCTAATTAAGCAGGGGCTATAAACAGGTGCAGCTGAGGGATGTAGGGAGAGAAGGAAGGAGATGCCAGGGAGCAGCTCAGTGCAATGCAGCAGCTCTATCTGCCTGGTTGTAGAAGCTCCTGAGACAGCTAGCCAAGCTGTATGTAATAAGGAGGTGGGACTGCACACTGTAAATAACTGGCACTGGATTGCTGAACAAGAGGGTCTTGGAATCTTTCGTGACCAGGAGGGTGGCCGAAGTGGAGGGGTGGCAGTGGAGAACCCTTACAGGGAGCAAGAGTAACCCCTAGGTAAGGGGAGGGACACTTTATGAGCCTGCAAGGGGAGTGGAGCATTCAAAGGTCCTTTCTCCCCCTTCCTCCAATACCACTGCTTGGGCCTGTTAGCACAAACCCCCCAGCACAGGGAGAGGGCTCCCCCTTCAGGCAGGTAATAGCTCAGGAAGTGCCACTGGTGTAGGAAGTGGGACTACACAGCTGCGTGGTTGCTGCTGGGTGGGGCAGGGGCAGAAACACCATGGCAGAAAGGGTGGAGTCAATGGGTCATGTGAAGCAAGCTGGCCACAGCCCCTCCCATTTGTGTGACACTGGTGGCCCACCTACAGCTACCCCCCACTTTGAGCAAGAGCAACCCCACCCCAGATTTAGGTGGGCTATACCTAAGATTTTTCTATACTATTGTGAGCCACAAAACCACCGCACAGCTGCCTTAACCCTGTAGGTGCCTAAGGTCACTGGGGACTGGCTTTTGTGGAGCCCATTCTTAGGTGCCTCTTTCTCCCCATGGACTGTATAGGGAACATATGTACCTAACACAGGGTTTGTTGATTGCAATGATTTTCAAAGCACTTACAAGTTCCTTTGTGAATTCAGGCCCATCTGCCTGGGAGTCAAGGCGAGCTCTTATGTTTCCTTCTTCCTAGCAGGATTAATCTCCCACTCCATCTAATGGGGAGTCACATGTAAACAGAGTTCTTTCCCCTAACGCAAGGATACCTTCCTATACTCTGGGTACAACCTCACTCTCCCCTCTGAGCTTTTGCTGGCCTTTGTAAGGACTAGGTGCTCTTCAAGCTAGCCTCACAGTCTCGAGCAGCTGATAAGTCACAGGTGGGGTTGGCAACTCCCCTTCTAGGGCCAGCCACCCTGTGACAAACTGCTTCTCCTGGGGTGTTCCTACACTTTGAGCAGGGGGTGCAATTCCCAGCTTGAGAAGTCAGACACGCGCTAGCTCTCATCAAGCCAGTGCACTAAAAATAGAATGTAGCCATGGCAGTGAGAGCTGTGGGATGTGGTAGCCATCCCAAATACATATCATCTGACACCCTAGACATATACTTGGGATAGCTAGCCTGCCCCGCAGCTCATGCTGCCACAGCTACATTCTGTTAGCATGCAAGCTCAATGAGAGCTAGTGTGAGTATGACTCTGTTACATTCCATAGCCCAACCCAAGTGGGGAAGAGTTGTCACTCTGCCTTGTAACCCTTCAGTGCCTTAAAGCTTTGCTACTGTAGCTCTGCCTGGGAGGCCCATAGTCTGCAACAAACATGAACTCCTGTCTACATATTGAGCAGCCCTGGTCTGATGCTTCTATTGGTCTCTACCAGCCTTGGTTAACACTCTTCCCAGCCCCAAATTTCAGAACTTGCATTTTTAGAGAAATGTCTAGCCCTGTTTCAGAACAATCAGAGGAACGTTGTTAACTTTCGTTGCTCCTTTAAAGAGTCAATATCCAACAGTCTGTTCTTTAACTAGTTACCAAACAGTTCAATTCAAACACAGCACTGGATTGGTTTAAATTATAATTTATTTAATTCCAAAGAGATTTTAAGTGAGTACAAGTATAAAGGATTAAAGTCAGTAATGGTTACAAGAGAAATAAAGAGAATGCTTTATAGTAACAAACAATCTAGATTTGGTTCAAGGTACAATCCTCATCATGATTGCTAATCAAACTCCTGGGTCAGGATCTATGCCCCCAAAGTCAAAGGGCTGCTACCTTTGTCATTGTAGGTGAAAGATAAATAACTTAGGATTCTGTACACCTCTTGTTTATAGTGCATTGAATCTTTTAAATGCTTTCTTCTGAAGGCTACCACCAGATAAGTCAATTCCCAGCTGTGAGGTAGGCCACGTGGAGTCTGTCCTGAAGGAACTGTCTGGTGTAATTAAATTAACATTAAATATGTGATCATCAATCTCTTCCCCTGCAATGATAGTGTGAGGTTTGCCTTCACTGCTTATTAGCTTGATGGGTCTGTTTACGCAATATGTAAATATATTCTTGTCTTTCAAAGAACTTTGGAAGTAACTCCCAGGTGGGGAAGCCACATTCCTTTCTTTAGGGTAAGGTAGCTCCTGCTCGACTAGCAAACACATTTTTAAGAATAATTTCAGTTTATGTCCATAGCTTTGCATCAGTTGCTTTCAGCTGCCTTATGCAATGGCATAACCATTAAGCTAAGAACTTTTCATTGATGCCTTGCAGGACACTTATCAGATACATTAAAGAATTGGGGTACATTTCAACTAATTAAGCTATCTGAAAGTCATTACCAGATGTCACGGCTTGCTCTGGGGCTTTTTTTAATGTCAGTCTCTTATTTGAGAAGAACACCCCTCCACCCCCCAGCTCAAAGTCTAGATATATCCATGGTCAGAGAAATTCTAACAATGTGTCACTGATCTTCAGGGGGATATATTTGAGATTCTTACTATTGTTTGATATCAGTTTTTCTCTTAATATTCCAAAAAAATTATTGTATTACAATTTCTGTATGACAGTATTTATCAGTATGGAAAGAACACGTTTTATTCTGATTGCTTGTTGGTTTCTGTAAGTAACTATCTTTCAACATTCACCACTTCAAATAAAATCACCCTGGCAGAAGCTCAGGCTGGAGGCCAATCTTTCAGACATAGCCCAGCAAATGTAGATCAGTAAAAATGATCCCAGAAATGTTTATAAGCTGGCTCAGTGTGACTTCAGCTAATGACATAGGCTGTGTAAGTGTCTCATATCTGCCACATTTTTTCCACTCCAGTGTAGTCAGATGTGCTGAACGGCTTGGCAGACATCCCATAGCACCAGACAAAGGATGGAGTGGGGGAGGGAACACACTGGCCCAACAAGCTATTTTTCAGAGTAATGGGGGCTTCAAAAAATTAAAAGTTCCACAGGGCTTTTTTTTTCTATTGCCATTTTTAGAAACAATCATTTTCTCTTCCTGAACTGCCCTACCATGTTGTAAGTCTTATCACATTTGGCTCAATCAGTCAAGTTACATGTCAGCACTAGGGCAAAGAGAAATTCAAAACAGCACAGCCCTCACTCGGGGGGCAAGCTCCTGAAACAACGCTATGCTGCCACAGCTTCTCCTGAAACATGAGTTGTGCTGCTCATTGCCTCTCAGGTCCAAAGAAGATTTGTTAGTCAGCCAAGCCTTCCAACTAGCCTCCTATTGCTCAAGGTTTACAGTACCTCATATAATTGTCCTTCAGGAGGCAAGGGTTAACTCGGGCTGGGTCACACAAGACTGTACAGACCCAGGCCTGGCTCCACAAACTGACTTAGGCACTGTGATGGCGAGTGTCACTGTTCCTAACGTTTAAGCACCTAGAAAAATCATTGGAACAACACTGATCCGTCAAGCCTGAATTAGGCACCTAGGCTCCCAATACAATGAATGGGGAGAGAAAGGCACTGAAATTGCAATCCATAAAAGACAGCATGTTAGGTGGGGAGGTGACTAAGCTAGCCAATGGGAGATGCCAGTGAGAGGGGTGTGTTCTAAGCCTTATCTGTGATGCTGGCAGATCAGGTGCCAGCTCATGCCAAGGCCCCTGAGCCTCAGTGAAGAATGACATGCATAGGTGGAAACCAGGAGAGAAGCACTACCAAGTGTGATATGCTAGTTTACTACAAGAGGTATCTTCTCCTCCCCAACAAAAGAAGGCCTATAGGACCAGACAAATCATTGCGGAACATCAGTGGACAAAGGACTTTATTGACTGCCTCCTGCACACCCATGAAGAGGGTACGTGCACAAACCCTTGTCCCATCACAGCATGAATGCTGGGGTAAGGGAATAAAAATCACTGTCAAGCAGCAATCATCACTAAACAGTTTGGAATTTGGCGAGGGGAATATTTCCAAGCATAGGTAAGGGATCCCCAAGCTACTTAGCTTGGGATATCCCTAAAAGACATATTGAGCTTGCACATTACAGCAGCTTCTATTACTTTTTGGAATCTAAAACTGTCACTCGTTGTATGTTTACCTGCTGTAACCTTGTAAATAACTCTTGTTTCCTTTCCCCTCCCCCTCCCCCCCCCCCCCCAGTTAATAAAGCTTTAGCTCGTTTATTACAGGATTGGCTACAAGAGTTTTCTTTGGTGATAGATCTGACCTGGGGTAAATGATTTGGTTCTTTGGGAATGGGAATAACTTGCACACCTGTGAATTGTGTGTGTGTCAGGGACCATCTATCATAAAGGCAGGCTTGCGTGGCAAGATAGACTGATGTGCCCAAGGGGATTGTCTGTGACTCCATGTTAAGTGTTATAGTGCCTGAGGAGTTCACACTTGATACTTGGTTGGTGACATCTAATTATAGAACATACAATCATCTTGGGGTTTGTGGCCTGGTCTGTAACAGTCTGCTCTGAGGTTGGCACCTACGTTGATGAGCCACTCCAGACAGGCTGGCACTGCCCATCTCAGGGACATAGACGTCTGGTTGCAGGGAGGCACCTGTCTGCTAGCAATCCCACAACCAGAAACCCATCTCCTAGCGTCAGATGGCTTAGGCATTCTCACATTTCTTGTGGAGACAGATTAAAGCAGCTGCCTCACTTCATACAAAACAGCGGAAGGAGGAGATGGTGAACAGGGGCCTCCCACACTCTCTGGAGCGTGTTCTAATCAGTCAGCTCTGGGATATTCTGATGGGATGGGGGAAGCTGTTCCACTTTGGATAAATACTTAGAATCACTGGAGCAGGGGGAATGAAACCTGGATCTCCATCTCCCAGTGGGTGCCCTAAACACCAGGCTATAGCATCATTCTCATGTACTTGCTGTGTGTCTCTCTCTGGCCCTATGTCTAAGTATACACAGTGGAACAGCTTCAACAAGAGAGTGAGAGAGCCCCCTTCCCTGTCAGAATATTCTATAGCTCCCTGGTGACAGCACTCTCCTGAAAGTGGAAGACACCTGTTCAAAATCCTTACTCCCTATTAGGCAGAGGGGCAAATTAAATCCAGGTCTCCTAGAACCCAAGTGAGTACTCTAACCACTACATAACTCCATACATGTCAATACTCATATTATAAGGAGACAATAACATATAGCAGATCATAACCTTTTCAATGATACCTCACAAGGCATACTTTATACTGAATTTATCACAATTTTGTAAAGGTCGTGACCATATTAGTGTAGACGATCACCTTCCCTTTTGTACAGAATCACAACAGTGATCGTCGGAGTTGCCTATAACAAAAGTAAATGTTCGGGAAGTTTTATTTTTTTTAAGTTGAGTGCCCTTTAAGTAGGTTGTACAAACGTTATACCTACACACAATTTATGTATTTAGGAAGTATTAACAGGTTCACAAATCCTTGCCATGTAAATATGAGAAACAAAATAATAATGACAATAGTGAGTTTTTGTTTGTCATTTATATGATGTCATTTCTAGTGACTTTATTAAATTGAATGATATCCCTGATTACACATGTTTAATAGATCAGGCATCTTTCAAATGTTACTGTGGAAAAAAAATTGGACAGGTATGCTTTTTTTTTTTTGGCATATGAATGAACTTTGAGTATTGAATAAATAGATTCTAAAGATATAGGGTTATCATTTGTTCTCTGTCTATTTTGTACAAGCCTTTTTTTAAATGAACCAATTAAATTTCATCACTGGGCAATAACAAGTTCCAGGGCAATTCTTTAAGACCACTTTAAGCTATTGAGAACCTGATCATCCTGTAGACCATCCTACAAGAAGAGGGTCCCATTTTTGCACATATGACAATATTCCTGATATGTCACCTTTTTCATCTGACAGATTGTACTTTGTCTGCTCTTGGTTAGAGCTTGGTGAAATTTTTGGTAGAATAGTAAATTTGCTGAAAAATGCAGTTTCAGCATGATCACCTATTCAAAACCTCGGGTAAAATTCAGGCTAATAGCTTGGGGTGAATGAAAAAATAAGGATATTTTTAAAGTAGAAATATTCATTATGAAATATTGATGTGAAACAATGCTTGTTTTGGGGTTTTTTTGGTTTTGTTTGTTTCTGTGGGAAAAAATAGTTTGGGGTCAAAACCAAGTATTTTTTCTGATTTTTTTCAGTTTGCCCATCAAATAAAAAAATGTGTTTGCTCAGCTCTGCTCTGGGCATCATTCTGACTTACATTGGTTCTAGAATTATATATTTTCACTGATTTCATTAGTATCACTCCTGCTTCACACATATATCTATCTGTCAAGTTTCTATGTGTGACAAGTTACACAAATTTAATGAGCTAATTTCAATATTTGCAAATTTTTTGCAGATAGCCATAAACTTAAGCTTATGGTCAGCACACCTTGCCCGAAGCAGCCATGGGCATAGGACACAGAACTGCACAAAATCTAGCAGCTCTAGCTGGGATAGGAATTCAAACTTATTACAAGCCCAAATGCACTGATTCAGGAAAGAAACTCATTTGTGTCCCATTCTATTTATATTCTTGGTGATGACAATGTCTTGCCATAATTTTTCTTATGCTTCACATCATATTATCTACTGTGATTCATTATATTTGCCTGGAAAGCATTATCCACACCTAGCAGAGGATGTAAATCAAAATAATTATAATGTAGACACGCTTTAATATGACAAACTACCAGTAAAAGGTATAACAAGCGACAGCTACAAAAGTGCACCACAGGATGAAGAGAGTGTGACAGTCACTAAAAATGTATGGGAGATTCACTATTCCTGTGAGTGATCAGTATGTTTCTGTTACTTTTCAATGGTTTTTGCTATGTCTCAGATACAGAACTGTTATACTCACGTTATCACCTGCTGATGGATATACGTTAGTGCTAACATAATAGCAATGCTCATAATCCCAGCAAGTTCAAAGCTATGTGCTCTATATAAATTAAAGAACCAAAGTACCTATAGATATAATGGGTATTTAGCCAATCTGTGATTCTACATGTTTTATGCTACAGCCTAATGAACTAATGGGAGACACCCAGATGATAGTTATCTTATAAATGCCTAATGTAGATATTTGTTATATCAGTGAGAGAGACATTGAGTTTTATGCATTTTCCCAAGTTATCAGAATTACAAACGCTACTAGTGCTATATAACTAATGATCCACTGGGAAAATGTGCATTGCTTATCTGTCTTAACATGGTCTTCTAATTATACAGTAAGCTGCAGTATGAAATACTTAGGGATATTGGACTTGATTCAGAGTTATTCCGGCACCTTGTACAATCACTTACACTAGCGTCGTGCAGGTATAAAACTACGAAATCTAAATGGTTATGCTGTGCCTGCCATCACTCCTCCAGAAGTAAGGCTGAGTGGCCAGGACACTGCTGTGCTTTGGCTATACCAGGCTGCCAGAAGGGCCCCTTGTGGCTGTGGGCAGCCAGATGCAAATTAGGGCAGCCCAGAGGTCTGGCTGGCCCCAGAATCTAGGATCCACAAAGGTGACATTTGCTCTCCTCCCTCACTTTTGCTGAGCTGCACTGAAGGCAGAATTTTTCCATGAGAAAAAAAAATTGCACCAAAGATTTGGACAGAAGCACTGACATTCTGAGTGGCCTCTGCTGTACAGCATTCATGCTTCTACCAGAAAGCATTTATAAGAGGGAGGATATGGATAGAAATTTTTTTTAGAAACAATTGCAGAGTTGGGTGAATATTCTTTGAATTAGATTTAATTCAGGATCTTTTCCTTTTACTTTGCAAAAGAAGGTGAGGGTTTTTTTGGTGTCCTTTTGTTTACAGAATCAGAGACAGGTGGGTGAGACTTCAACTTCCTGCCATTAGATTTTGTTATGCCTTTGTCTGCAAGGCTGATGTGCCCTCTATTATCAAGTTTCTGTTCCCCATGAAGGTACTTATACATTGATCAAATCACCCTTTAACCCTCTTGTCATAGGGCAACCCCTCCTGCAGCAGATGGGGAGAGCTGGCAGGCCTGCTTCAGTTTCCCCTTCTTCAGAGTCCCCAGTAACTCCAACATAGCTCTCTTGCCTAACAATACCACTCCTTCGGGATGCTTTATTACCCAGACATACTGCAAATAGTCCATGACAAAAGTCCCCATACATAGTCTGTTTAACACACTCTCTGCAAATAGTCCCTAAAAAAATCACACAGCCTCTTGTGTATTGAGAGAGCACATGATGCCACACTCCAGTATCTTCCACCACACCTAGACTCCTCATCTGCCCTCTTCTGTCCTTCTGCCAGGACAGCCACCCCAGCCCTTCCAGCTGGAGTGCAGACCTGCTCTTCCCAGGAGGAGCCTCTTTGCTGGGAGATCATCCTCACAAGGGAAGCATCCCTCTCTTTCCCTGACCCTCTCACCATTCCCATGGGTCCAGCTTGGAGACATCATTGTGGAAGCCCCTCTGTTGTTCCCCGACCACTAACCAACCCTCTCTTGTCCTCAGATTCAGCTCTCCAGTTTAGACATCAGCAGGCAGCTCCCTCTGCTGCGCTCTGGCCTTCAGCCCTCTCCAGGCCTGACACTCTGGCTTGGGGACACCAGCTAGCAAAATCTCTCTTGCTGCTCTTCCGCCTTCTCCCACGATCCAGCAACAGTTTCCTTCTGGGACCTTCCACCATCACCCTGACCTCTGGAAGCTCTCACCCACCCTTTTCCTGACTGACTCAGCCTGTACTCTAACACAACCCTCATTCACCCGTTGTCCTCTTGAAACCAAAGTGGGAGGCAGCTGAAGAGTCACAGATAAATAGAGTGACCAGATGTCCTGATTTTATAGGGCCGGGGCTTCTTCTTATATGGATGCCTATTTCCCACACCCCCTGTCCTGATTTTTCACACTTGCTATCTGGTCACCGTCCAGATGAACTAGCCCTGTTCCATCTTAAAGAGCCACTGTGTCACTTTCTCTCAGTTAAGCTAACTAATTGAGCTCCTTGAGTGTATCACTACTATAAAGCATACTTTCCAGTCTTTTAATCATTCTCATGGCTCTTCTGAACCCGGTCCAATTTTTCAATATTCTTCACGAATTGTAGACAAAAGAACTTGAAAAAATATTCCAGTAGTGGTTACACAGGGGCCAGATACAGAGATAATATAGCCTTCTTACTCCTACTTGGTTCCCCTGGTGATGTACCCAAGCATTGCATTAGCTCTTTTGGCCAATGTTGCACTGGGAGCTCATGTTCAGCTGATTATCCTCTATGACCCCCAAAACTTTTTCAGAATCTCTGCTTTTCAGTCCTCCATTATGTAAATATGGCCTACATTCTTTGATCCTAGATGTATGGCCTTACATTTGGCTGTATTAAAATGCACATCATTTGCTTATGCTCAATTTACAAACTGATCCAGATAATTCTGTATTAGTGATCTGTCCTCTTCATAATTTACCACTCCCTCAATCTATATTTCATCTGAAATTTATGTCAGTAATGATTGTTTTCTTCCAGGTCATTGATATAAGTATTAAATAACGGAGGACCAAGAACTGATCCCTGCAAGACTCCATCAGAAACACATTGGCTTGGTTACATTATAAGATTTATCAGATAGTCAGATTTGAATCCATTTTGTGTGTGCCATGTTGAATCGTTTTAGTTAAAAAGGTTGTGCGGAATTAAGTCCAATGCCTTACAGAAATCTAAGTAGGCATTATTTCTATCAACCAAACTTGTAACCTCATCAAAACACACACACACAAAAGCCCACAATATCAAGTTAGTTTAACAAAATTTCTTTTTCCATGAATCCATGTTGACTGGGATTAACTATATTACCTTCTTTTAATTATTTATTCAATTGAGTCCCATATCTCATAGTAAACTCATAGACTATAAGGTCAGAAGGGACCATTATGATCATCTAGTCTGAGCTACTGCACAATGCAGGCCATAGAACTTCACCCACCCACTCCTGTAATAGACCCCTAACCTAAGATTGAGTTATTGAAGTCCTCAGATAATGATTTAAAGATTTCAAGGTACAGAGAATCCACCAGCAAGTGACCCCAAGCCCCATGCTACAGAGGAAGGCGAAAAAAACCCAGGGCCTATGCCAGTCTGCCCTGGGGGAAAATTCCTTCCTGACCCCAAATATGGCAATCAGCTAAACCCTGAGCATATGGGCAAGACTCACCTGCCAGACACCCAGAAAGGATTCTCTGTAATAACTCAGAACTCACCCCATCTAATATCCCATCACAAGCCATTGGGCATATTTACCGCTAGTAGTCAAAGATCAGTCAATTGCCAAATTAGGCTATCCCATCATACCATCCCTTCCTTAAACTTATCAAGCTCAGTCTGGAAGCCAGCTAGTTTTTTGCCCCCACTGTTCCCCTTGGAAGGCTGTTCCAGAACTTCACTCCCCAGATGGTTAGAAACCTTAGTCTAATTTCAAGTCTAAACTTCCTGATGACCAGTTTATATCTATTAGTTCTTCTGTCCACATTGGTGCTGAACTTAAATAATTCCTTTCCCTCCCTGGTATTTATCCCTCTGATGTATTTATAGAGAGCAATCATACCTCCCCTCAGCCTTCTGTTTAGGCTAAACAAGCCAAGCTCTTTGAGTCTGCTCTCATAAGTCAGGTTTTCTATTCCTCGGATCATCCTAGTAGCCCTTCTCTGCACCTGTTCCAGTTTAAATTCATCTTTCACGTAAGCAACAACTAACTTAGCTGTGTGATCAATTCCTCTTTATCTGTCAAGATTAGGTCTAATACAGAATTCCCCCATGTTGGATGCAACACTTTTTTCAGTTAAGAAATGGTCATTTCTAATATTTAGAAATTCCAAATACATTTTAGTACTGACACATTATAATAGGAGTCATCCTGTTCTCTAGTGTGACTTTAGTGTGGCAGACAACAGCTAATACCCCATCTTTAGTGTTAGCTATTAGAACATGTACCCATGAGCATTCAAGATCACTTGCTTCTGAGTTATCAGTGACTCAGAAACAGCTAATTTCATTTTTGACAGAGTGCCACTCCTTGTCCTCTTTTGCTCACTTGCTCCTTCCTAAATAGGTTATTATAATCAGTGATTTTAACATTCCACTCATATGAATCAGATTCCACTAATACCAACTAGACTGAATTTATGCTTATAAGTGAGCAATTCCAATTCTTGTTTGTTACCCAGGCTCCTAGCATTGTTGTATAGACAACTAAAGAATCTTTTCTTCATGCCTTTTGGTTTCTTGATTAATTTTGTTCTTGACATCTTGATTTTGTGCTAAATGATTACTCATTTGTTCTCATTTTCACTTTCCCCTTTTGTTGTTAGTTGAATGCCCTCCTGACTAGTCTAGTCACCTTGTCCCCTAAGATACTGATTCTTCATGTGCTGAGATGGAGGCCACCCAAAATGTACAGGTCTCCGATCCCCACTCTCCCCCTCCCCCCACAGTACTACTTGACATAAATAAGGGTGGCAAAATCTGGCCTTAAAACGGGGGGGGGGGGAAATGTCACATATACTGTACATGTAGCAGTGGTGGTTTTACTATGAGAAACAAAGTGACCTTGACATAATTTTAAAAAAGTCAATAGAACTGTCTACAAAACCTCTTGTGAACAATCAATTTGTTTCCACAGAAACAAGTCACATTTTAAGACTAGGATACAGGAATGGCAATTCAGTAAAATGATAAAGCAGGATATAATGTCTGTGTAAGTGCATGGGCCTGTCAAGACTTTACCAACCAAAAGTTTGTAATGTTAATTGATTAAAATGTCATCAAAGGATAAGTAACAGTAATTCAGTATTAGAATAGGGTATTCTACTTCTTCTGCATTACTAAATTCCATTCATAATATGTCTGATTATGAATAGGGTCTTGTTACTGCACTGATGTCCTTGACCTATCAAAGTCTTTTGAATTAGATGGACTACAGTAAACTCACTACAGTGGTGAAATTACACTTTTCAGTTTAGGTTGTAAATTGGATTTCAAATTACAGACTGCCTGAGCCCAAATAAATTATTGGGTTATTTTCCACAGTATATCACCCTCTTTACTAGAGGCCATAACATCTTATTCATTTTTAAGTACACTTCCCCATGAATTCCATTCTATTTGAAAATGGACAGGACAATGTGATCCTAGGAAATAACTTGTGAAACACTAGAGGGATAAGTAGAGCAGGGTTTCCCAATCCATGGACCATGACAGTCACCAGAATGTGTCAAAGGGTCAGGTGAGAGGCCAGTGAAGTTAACAAATAGGTCCTGAGCCCAAAAAGGTTGAGAACCGCTGCAGTAGAAGGCTTCAAGTTAATGTCTATTTTATAGTTCAGTTGTCTCCAGATTTATCAAGATAAAGTAATTAACCTTTTTCAAAATTAGTGTTGATATTGAAGATCAACTTAACTTCAGTACCCAGAAAGATAACTTAATTATTTGTTCCATTATCAAAACACCTAGAAGATAATAAGGTGATAAGTAACATTCAGCATGGATTTGTCAAGAACAAATCATGTCAAACCAACCTGATAGCTTCCTTTGAAGGGTAACAAGCCTTGTGGATGGGTGGGAGCAGTAGATATGGTAATAGCTTGACTTGAGTAAGGCTTTTGATACTGTCTCGCATGACCTTCTCATAAACAAACTAGGGAAATACAACCTAGATGGAGGTACTAAAAAGTGGGTGCATAACTGGATGGAAAACCATTCCCAAAGAGCAGTTATCAATGGTTCACAGTGGCTAAATTATCTTAATTTCCCTCTGCTATTAAGGATCCTTAATAAAAACTTTACTGCTTTGAAATGTAATACTCTTTATTTCTTAAAAGCACAGGCATGGGCAGTGGGGGAAGAGGGAGGTGCAGGCACAGTGCTGAAAGGATGAGGGATGGGAAGGGAAGTCCCAGAAGAGATAAATGATGCCCATTGCTGTGTCTCAGTATAAAAATGACTGTTCAATGCTTCCCTGATGCGTAGTGCTCTGCGATTGTCTCTCAGCATTGCGACAAAATTTGCGACAAATCTTTCTGCCTCCATGGCCCAACCCAAAGGGAACTTCTCCCCCTTTGTCTCACAGACATTATGGAGCACACAGCAGGCAGAGATAACTATTGGGATGTTGCTTTCACTAAGGTCTAACCTGGTGAGTAAATTCCGCCAGCGCTCCTTTAAATGTTCAAAGCCACATTTCACCACCATTCTGCACTTGCTGAGTCTATTATTGAACCACTCCTTCTTGCTGTCCAGGTGCCCCGTGTATGACTTCATTAGTCAGGGGAGCAAGGGATAGGCAGGGTCCCCAAGAACCATTATAAACATTTCAACATCACTAATACTTATTTTTTGGTCGGGAAGATAGTACCCGCTTGCATCTTTTTTAACAGACCTGAATTTCTGAAGATGCCTTTCCAGACCACCCCACATTGATGTCAGTGAAGCATCCCCTGTGATCCACAAGGACCTGCTACACCATGGAAAAGTATCCCTTTCAGTTTATGTACTCTGTGGCAAGGTGGTCTGGCGTTAAGATATGCGTGCCATCTATTGTCCCGCCACAGTTTGGGAACCCCATTGCAGCAATCCCTGCCCCTAAGTCCTGCATGGTTCCCAAAGTCACTAACCTTCTTAGCTGAAGTCTATTAGTGGCCCTGCATACTTGCATCACAGCAGCTCCGACAGTGGATTTCCCGACTCCAAATTGATTCCCAACTGACTGGTAGCAGTCTGGCATTGCTAGCTTCCACAGAACAATGGCCACTCCCTTCTCCACTGTCAGAGCAGGTCTCAAGCGAATATTCATGCGTTTCAGGGCTAGGGACAGTTCTGCGCAAAGTTCCATGAAAGTGGTCTTTCACATACGAAAGTTCTGCAGCTACTGCTCGTCATCCCAGACCTTCATAACAATGTGATCCCACCAGTCAGTGCTTGTTTCCTGGGACCAGAAGCGGCGCTCCACTGACTGAAGCTGGTGCGTGACAGCCTGCAGCAAACACAAATTGTTTCATTCTATGGCTTGTAGCAGGGCAGCTTGAATAACATCGCAATTTTCCGCACTGCAGCTCCTGTCTGGGCCTTCAAACTACTGCAGGATAAGTTGTGAGGTGTTTGTGATGCTCACAATGATAGTGCACAGTTGAGCAGGCTCCATGCCTCTTTGGAAATGATGTACGCACAGCAGAGGCAAGGGTTTTGAAAAATGGCATGAAAAAGCATTTGTCTGTTTGTTTTGGACAAGAAGGGTGGGGGAAGGGAGAACACTGCATCCTGGGAGGATGACAACCTTTCCAAAAGCCTGTGTGGCTAGTTGCACTGTGGGATAGCTACCCATGGTGCACTGCTTTCATTATCTATGCAAGCGCGGTTGATGGGGACGAAATCCCCTGATGCAATGAGCGTGGTTTGATCACGCTCCTCCGACTTCTACAGTTCAGCGGGTGTGAAGGTCGACTGAAACTAAATTGACTTCACTCCGCAGTGTAGACATACCCTCACGCTCTCTCTTTGTTCAAGTTACATTGAAACACATCCAGGCAGGCGGAACCACATTCTGTTGTCTAGGCTGGGGTGACTGAAGCTCTGGCTGCCAATTGCCTTTTAAGAACATATTTCCAGCACATATTCATAATTTTCCTACATCACCCAGACATACACCATATAATAATATTCATGACCAGCATAAAAGCAGATATACTGTATGTGTCCAGAGCTATTTGAAGGTGCAGATATAATAAATCCATGGACGTTTACAGATATAGACTAATCACTGCAGGAGAAAGAACCCAGGCCCTTTGACACCACAAACACTAGTTCTTATCCCTTGAGCTAGAGGAGAGATCCAGCTGTGAGTATCATGATGCTTGGCATACTAGATATAGGTGCCACTGCCCATGAGTTCAAAAGTGTCACCTAATGAGTTGCACAGCTTGATAGTTAGGGCCTGATGTTCAGTTGGAGCTGGGGGTGCTCCTCCCATCTGATGTGATTGGGAGCTACAGGAGCACAACACCTCTGAAAACTAAGCCCTACAGTCTCCAGCTGGGCACCCAAAGAGTGAGGTACCCAGAATTAGAGGACATTGCTCAAAATTTTGGCCTGAGCTTTGAGGGTTATTCTCTAGAGGGAGGCATGGCACATTTATCCAGTGTCTTGTATAAGTGCAGTTCTTCCTCAAGGAAGTGGTGGATGGGTATATAACTAGAAGTAATGAAGTAAAATTAAGAAATGGGAAGTTTAGACTGAACATCAGTGGTAAAGTTTACTGGATTGTTGAATTATCTCCCAGGGATAATGGTGGAATCCCCCTTGTTTGAAACATATAAAACTAGACAAAATATTAGAAAATATCCTGTAGGGAATAAGCTGTCACTACCAGATGGATGAACTAGATGATCCGCTAGGTTCTTCCAGACTCTAGTTTACATGATTCTGTGAGGCACATACTCTTTTATTTTCTGCAGAACTTGTAAAACTATATCCTTTTTAACCACAGTGGTCTCTGACCTGACAAAGCTATACACAAACTATTCAGCAGCCTTAGCATTTTCAGAGATGTTTGACAAAGGGCAAACAAAACTTCCCCTGCCTCCCCTCAGCCAATTGAACTTGGCTGCCTTCCTCTCCATCCTGGATGGGATCAATTAAATTCATTACTCATTTTAACAAATTGCCATTGACCCGTCATTCTAACAGGGACTGACTTTACTTGTTAAAAGGGATGTTGAACTTTCAACATAGTTCAAGGCTAGTAGGGCTGTGTGGAGGTCACATTTTTGATAGCCATTGCCAAACAAGGCTGAAAATTCTGGCGTAGACATTGCCTTAGGCTCGAATGGAGTGAAGTGATGGATATGAAATGAGTTGGCAGTCTTAGTAGAGTCCCTGGCGGTGTCCCATCACTCCCATTGACGTTTTGGTGGAGGGAGGAGGAGGTTGTACAGTTAATCCCCAAGTACCACACTGAAAAAATATACTTCTCTTTTTCAAACAGATTCAAACCCTCTCTTGTTAGCACATCTGTCTACCTAGATAATAATATGGCCCCATCACTGCAGTATCTGAGCACCTGTAGCAGGCCAGCCCGATAGCCGATTCACCTAGTGGTCAGGCAATGCCTCCTCCATTCTCTTCTGTCTGCTCATCCTGGAAGGCGGCCCCTGCCAGGTCATACACAGTGAGTCTCAGCCCTCCCCCCATGTGTCCCTTCTTTCCCCCCCACCCCAGGGTTCTCTCACAACAGATAGGAGGGGGACGCAGGCTCTCTCACTCCACCAGGTCCCAGCCCAGGGCCCTAAAGGGGCGTTGCCTTGTCCAGACCACTTACTGGTCCAAAGTTACACTCCCCAACCCAGATCACTTCCTCCCAGGTTGCGGCTCCTCCATCTGGCACACAGCAATAGACTTAGCAGTATCAGTATAGCCTGCCGGGGACAACATCCTACCCTTCATGGCCTCTCTTGGGTTTCCAATTGCCAATAAAAAAGGGGGTGGGTGGGGAGTCAGACGGATCACTGCTTCCAGAGTGACACCAATGCTATAGTCATTCTTCCCACAGCTCCAGGCATCAGCCTCACTTCCTAGTGCAGCCTGTAACTTCTTCCCCCTTATTCCTAGGCCCTTTTAAACTGTCCATCCACCTGGAGCATGTCCTTTGCAACTCCCTGGCCTTGTACTGCCCTAAGCCTTGCTCTGGTGTAATGTGGGGCCTGTAGACCCCATCACAGTGCCTCACACACATAAGGAGAATTTTATCCTCCTAACCTATGTGTGAGGTAGGGAAGCACTATCCCTGTCTTACAGAATATCAATAGACACAACTTTCAGCTCGTGGCTAAGTATTTATGTACTGTTTACCTTTGAGTAGGTAACTTAGTCTGAGCACCATCTGAATGAAATTTGTTTGATTTTCAGAAATTCAGTAGCTGACATTGTTAGGCAGTTTGAAAGTACAGGGATCGAAACAACGCTCCTCATCCATTTCTCTGGTGCTGGATAAGATGCATGGATTTGATCCAAGTGGAGTGGCATTTCTTTAAACGTACCAATACGAATTGTGCACTGCAACTTTAACAGAGATCATGGCATGATGCCACCAAGCTTCTTCAGGCTGGTGGAGATAAAAGAAATAGCGTACTTATTTCTTGCATCCCTGCCACTAATTTTTGCACAATGGTTCATTATCCTTCTATTTACGAACAGACTTTTCCATAGCACTCACCATTGAGCACTTCACAAACATTAACGATTTGGTACTCACAATACCCCTCTGAGGGAGGGGAAGTGTTATTACCCACATTTTACTGATGTGGGAGTCCATAGCCTTGCCCTGTGTTACGGTGCATAGAGCAGGATTTGAACTCTGTCCAGTTTTGAGAACAGATGACTTTCTGGGGTTCTCAAACTGGAGGTCATGACTCCTCAGGGGGTCGTGAGGTTATTTGGGGGGGGGGGGGGGGTTATGAGCTGCCAGGCCCCGCACATGCTGGTAAGAGTGACATGGCAATGGGGGGAATCAGCAATTTGAGGGAGGGGTCATCACAACCTGAAATATTTTCAAAGGGGGTCCCAGCAAAAAAAGTTGGAGAATCCCTGCTTGAGATGAACACTTGTGCATAATGAAACCAACAAAATGAATGTGGGACGTCAGAAAATGTGATACCCAGATTGTTTGATGTGTGTGTGGAGGGGCGGGGGCTTTGTCAATGCCTCACCATGAGCCTTCCTCTCCTCCCCAAGCCAGGGTTGAAAATGGCAGTGTGAACAGAGTTAACTGGATTTGCACCAACAAAAGAACCTCTTTCCGTTCTGGCTTGGGATCAGTTTTCAGTGCCTTAGAGAGAACCACAAAGCTTTTCTCCCATGACAGAGCGACTCGTCCACTTCCACATACCTACTTTATACTAGTTATTTCTCAAAGTGTCAGAAGAAAGACAGGACTCACACTTTTAAAGTGTGCTACAGACATCAATTACAGTTGTAATTATCACGTCCTTTTTGACGGGATGGATGTGATCTATGTTCAACTAGCTCAGATGTTCCAGTGGCACGACTCTATTACGTTTTACGTTGTTTACATGCAATATCAGTGGAGTCTGGCTCCCTCTGGTGGACACCTGTAATTAGAAGGTGAAATTCAAGAAGTTGCATGTTGGCTTGTAATGCATGGAAAACAGCACTGTACATGGAGTCCTCTTAACATTTGAATCTCTCAATATATAGGTTACATCAATGTAAGTGGTGATAAAAGGTGCTGTGGCTGAAAAGATTCTCTTTGTTAGCACTCACTCTGTGACATAAATGACCATGTCATATTCCTTAATACTAGTATAGCCTTATCCATCAGTAGTACATCATCCTCAGCAGCCCAGTCCAGAGCTTTGAGTTTTTTTTCTCCACTCCATCAGGTCTGAGGAAGACTATGTTCATTTTGTGGGTCTGTATATTTTAGTGACTATTAACAAGTCTTTTAATGATATTCTACCCCAGTGGTTCTTAACCTTTCCAGACTCCTGTACGCTTTTCAGGAGTCTGAGTTGTCTTGTGTAACCCAAGTTTCACTTCACTTAAAAACTACTTGCTTACAAAATCAGACATAAAAACACAAAAGTGTTACAGCACACTATTACTGAAAAATTGCTTACATTCTCATTTAATCTGTATGAAATTTTAGTTTGTACTGACTTCTCTAGTGCTTTTTATGTAGCCTGCTGTAAAACTGAACAAATATCTAGATATGTTGATGTACATCCTGGAAGACCTTTGCATACCCCCTGCAGTATTTGAACCCCTTGTTGAGAACCATTGCTCTACCCTAGTCTTCCTAGAACATCACAGGTGCTACCATAAATAGTTAAGAATTGTATAGACCAGTGGTTCCCAACCTTTTTGGATTGAGGGCCACCAGTCTCTGCCAACAGCCCCCACCCCATCCCCACCCCTAACACTGCAGCCAGATGGAAGGAATTCAGCAAGGATTTCCCATCTCCCTGTCTGCAGCAGGGAAACCACACGCATCCTGTAGCCCTGTGCTCTTCACCTGGGTCCCTAGGCATTGGCTCCCTTCTACAGCCAGGGGGACTGAAGATTACGGCTCCCCTCCCTCTGGCTCCATCAGGGACCTCAGCACCTATGGACCCAGGCAGAGCACTTTGCTCTCTGCTGGAGCTGGGGGAGGGGAGCGCTGTTCTCTCTTTCCTCTGGCTCCAGCAGGGACCCCAGTGCCTATGGATCCAGGTGAAGCGCTTTGCCATGCTCCCTGCTACAGCCAGGCAGAGGGGAGCGCTGATCTCCCGTCCCCTTGGCTGCAGAAAAGAGCCTGCACCAGTCTTTTAGCCCCGCGGAAATGTGCTCTGCCTGGATCCATTCTGCGGCCAGCAGCAGGGGAGCTGTGGGCCACTTTGAAAGCCCCTTACACCCCTTACACCACAGAGAGTTGTTCTGAAAAATTAGGTAAATTATCTCTGACTTCTCAGCACCATTAGAAGACGTTTTGTCCCCCTAACGTTGAAACAGTCTAGATTGCAACCAAAGCTATTGCTGACCACAACCCCTCAGACTAGCTCTCGAAAGAAAGACTCAATATCTCATCCACATCTGAAGGAAATGCTCCATGGTGTTTTTCAAAATAGTTTTGTGCATTTTATCTTTTTGATTTTATGCACACAACATTATATTGTCACATGTGGGTCAGACAGTTTTGTCTGGTATCTCCAAATACCATAATCTCAGACTACAGGTGATATGTTCTATCAGACCCTCAGGGCTCTTCTTCCCTCCACCTGCCTTTTAGTTAAGACAGTAATTCTCTGAAGTAACACTATGAACCCAATTCCCTTTCTAATCTCAGGACATCCACATGTTTTGTTTCACAGGTTCAATAGATCACCTGGAGTCAGCTGCCCAGTACAATCAGAGTCTTATCAAAAATGGAAAAGGAAGCCATGCTAACTGACTGAGCCTTGGAGGCCTAGTCTTTGTTTGTCTATAGATGCAATAAAAGGAAGTCATGCCTTAAAATAATTGTCTGGTTGTTTGTAATGTTCAAAGGTCAACTTCTCCATTGCTATGACCTTCTGTAACCTTAGTTATCAGCTCACTAAGTCCTCCAGTCTGTTATTATTATGCAGCTTGCTGTTACTACCAATGTGAAATGAGTTTTTTTTCTACCCTCAAATACCTCCTTAATAACCAGAAGGAGCAGCTCCAGGAATATTTATTCCCAGTGACTGCCTTCCTCTGGCCGCTCAGCCTTATAATGAGAGGGATTTAGAGGTATACGTAATGCCTTTCATCTCAAAGGACTTTACAAGATATATTTTATAGTTGTGGATCACTTCCCCATCAATGAAATGCTTCCACCTCTGTGGTGGAATGAACCACAGCACTACTACACAACAGGGAAGGGCAGGAAATCATATTCACACTACCATAATGATGGGGGAAAGCTTAGGAGGGCTTATAGACTAATTACTCAAACTGGAATTTAACCCTAAAAGGCTAACACTCCAACTTTTGTGTTCGATACAGTGGAATCATTAGGTAAGGTTCTCCAATCCCATATATACACACCATATTCTATACACTTAACAAAATCCCACAGATTAGATATTTGTATTGAATGTTCTATTTAAACTAGTTTATAGGCAAAGTATCTCAGTTTTATCCCTGAAATATAGGGTTTCTGTGACCAGTTCACCAGTGCACATGTATTTGAGCATCTCAGTATCTTGGCCAAATCTGGCAATGCCATTTAGTTTTTCAGCATTGGCTTCCCTGTGGAGAATGGGACTATTTCTTTTAATAAATCTTGATTCATAACCCATGGCTCTGACCTTTTGTACATTCGCCTATTTTATTAGTTTTCAAAAGAGAAACAAAATGTCTTCAGGGGAAGAAAACAAATATCAACAATCTGCACAGGGAACAGAAAATGCAAAGAGGAAAGAGCAAAAGAAGATTTAACACAAAGCAACCTTCTGAAGCAAAATAGCAAATTTGGCCTTTGCTCTTGCTGTTCATATGATGAACTCTCCCACTGAGAGTTCTCTTCACCGAGAGCAGGACTGCACCCTAGCTTTGTGCCTATGAGATTACAAAAAGAAAGCCTATTTTGAGTCTGAAATAGGCCATGAGTTCACAGGTAAAAACTATGGAAGTTGGGTAAATATCTTTACCTTATACCTAATGACAGTTTCTGTCCCCTCTACATTGCAATTCAGGAAACTCAGTAGTTTCCTATGGATGAACTGGTGATGCACAGGAACACTTCATTGGAGCTGCTTCTGTCACCATGGTGACACATCTGTCTGTCTTCAAGCAGTGCTACTTCTTGCAGGCTATAGCCATGTCCAGGACTCTCAGGGTTTTCAGGGAATTCTTTGGCAAACTAAAAACAAAACAAACAACGCCCCCTCCAATAGCATCTCCCTTCACCCTGCACAGCTACTTCATGTCTTTTATTTGCTGGATGCATTCTTTTCATGTCAAATTAACTGTGTTCAGATTACTGGATGGCACCAATAGCAAATACAGAGGAAATCACAACAGGACTGGAAAGTGGTGGAGATAAGAAAAGTGGGGGCTACAAGTAACAAGGAACATTTAGTCTGACACTTAAAAATGGATGCAAAATGGGAAGGTCAGCATGACCCTCCCATTAGATTAAAGCAAATTTCTTTTCATATTGTCTCCTGAACTGTCTGTCATAATATTATCTTTTCAGGTAACTAAGCACTATTACAGTCCTGATAGATGCTGTGCATCCTCCACTTTCAGAGAGTCCAGTGGGATCTGAGGGCAGTCAGGTAAGTTACACCTTCATGTGCTAGCAAGGATTACTCTATAACTGAATCCCAACAGAGGAGCCCCATTGCTGAAGGCTGCCTAAAAAATACACATTCCTGACATCCTGATCACCCCTTCCCAAGCAGCACAGTTCATATTGTGAGCTGTGCTGACCTGATGCAAAGTAGTATCCTCCTCTGGATGATTTTTCCTGTGGCTAGATATGCTGGCCACACAACCTGATTGATTCCAGTCTAATATCTGGAAAGTAATACACTGAGTGTATTACTTGTGCTCCCCTGACAAGGACTGGTTCAGCTTGGTTTTGTTGCTCATTGCTGGGGTGCAGAAGCAGAAGGCAGTACTAATTGGTCTGTTATAACAAAGATACACAAGAAAGAGCAAAATAAAAGTACTATTCTATACAGAAAAGCAAGGATTTGCACTGATGGTGCAGAAGAACATATCTAGCGCACATGAAAACTGTCTTCGCTTGTTTCAGTTAATCACTTATTTTCTTAATCACCCTTATTAATAAGTAGCCATTTTGCCATCAGTGTGATGAAAGAAAAGCAAATATATGGTATATGTAGAGATAATTAAGATGATATAAAGGAAAGGGATCATTGGCCCCATCTTACCAGGTAGCAGTTCAAGTTTGATTCAACAAAGATTCTGTTTCAGGTGGGATTAAAGCCTCAGAGTAGCACTTTCTCAGTCATATTGTAGACATTGCACTCCAGAATAGCAGCAGTAGCATTACATAAAAGTAAAGACAGGGTAAACCTCTCCCCTTCACAGAAAAAAAAAACCAAGATCAAGGGCCAGATTCTGACACTCCGACTGATAAAGACCAGTGCCTTACTACATAGTTGTCCATTCAGAATTAATGGGGGAGCATTGTAGTGTGTAGATCCCCACTGTTTTCTCACCAAAATCTGACTTCTGTCAACAAAACTCTGTAGTGTAGACCAGCCCTTTGTGTGGATGGAGTTACACCTGTATATCTTATTCCTCTTCCTATATGGGAATAAACTATATGGTATATGCATATTTGTACTCATATAACTGTACCCATACTAGGGAGGGCTGTACCACTTTAATTATACTGGCATAGCTAACGCAACACCTTTTATGTATAGATAAGCTGACAAAGTAGGTAGGCAAGGTGCTTAAAGTTAAGCATATGCTTATGTAAATAGAGTCTGAGTGGCCCTCCCCTTGCTCAGTCAGTAGAAGGGGGGGGGGGACACTTTATTTGCATGGGCTCTGTATCTGCATACGCCCACCTAGGTGTTGAGCAGCATGATGGGAAAGAGTCAGTTTTGGCTGGAATTGGGTTACAAATCACTGGAGTGTTAACTGCCGGGGTAATGAAATGTTGTCTCCCTATTGTATAAACAAACGGCACCAGAACCGTGCTTAGTCTGTTTTGACAAAAGATTCACTCTCATCTGAACAGAATGCAGCAAAGAGGCATTTGGATGCCAGCAACTGTACAATAAAAAAAAAAAAAAAAAAAAAAAAAAAAAAAAGCTGGAAGGGGGTCACCACTTTGCTGGGGCTGTTCTAGTCCTGACAAAAGGCTATTCTCAGGTATGGATTGACTATCTTCTCCCCTTGTTAAAAGGTAGAATTAATTATTCCTTTTGGAGTCTTTTGTTTGGTTAAATAAAAGCAGGGACATTGCTCCTGTGTCAGTAGAAGGTTCTTGCAAGATTGATAGCTGAAATCACTAAAGGAAGTGGGAAACCTGGAGAAACTGAAAGGAGCCAGCAGCAGGGACATGGTGAGTCCTGGAGGTGGTGGGAGCCAGCAGCAGTCAGAGCCTGCAGCAGGAGCTAGCAAAGGAGGGGGCCTGCAGGTGGCGGCAGCCTGCAGCAGTTGGATGCTAGCAGATGGAGCAGAGGGAACCAGCCTGGCCCGTGGTAGGAGCCAGCAGAGGGACTGGTGGGTTCCCTCCCTACAATTGAGTGGGAGGCAGTGCAACTATAACTGTCAGCAGGGCAGGGGAAAGCAAGAAGGGAGAGGCGAAGGATATGCCCCATGTACTCTGAGACGGGGTGAGTTAAGCTCATTGTGTTAATGAATTCTGTTTGCACTGTTTTCCCAAACCAGTGCTGTGTTACTTCCTGTTATTAAAAGGTTTACTTTCTACACTCAGACTCTGTGCTTGCGAGAGGGGAAGTATTGCCCTTTGGGGGCACTCAGGGATAGTGTGTGATTTCCCAGATGACTGGATGGGGGCTTGAGCCGATTTGGTGTTGTATCATTGACAGGAACCCCAAGATATAGAACCTGGTCTTTTGCTGCTGTTGGCTCTGCCTGGTGGAAGGGTTACATCTAAGCACCTTTCCTGAATTGGAATGGTTTCCTGATCAGGGGCTAAAGCTCTTATGAACTTAAAGGAATTAGAAAATAGAGCAAAATGAAATGGTAATGTGCACTGACATTATCTTAAGGGACTGTTTATTAAATGTGTATAATTTTTCCTAAACTTCAGCATATGCCCATTTAAGAAAATCAGATCATCAAGACAGACAAATATTATATTTAAGAAACTGCTAAAATAACAATTGACATGAAATATGTGAAAACAATTTAAGTTCCTAGAGAACAGATTAAAGGTGAGGTAAAATCTTGGAAGCGAGCTTACCTTCAGCAATGCAGATGACATTACAAAAAAAAAATTCAGAATTTTCAATAGGTTCTACTGAATCCTAATCACATATATAAACTTGGATTTAGAAATGTGAATGTTAGAACTGCTTGCATGTTATCCAGGACAGCAAATGCATTTTATAGAAAAAGAGAGGTTGCATGTATTTGATCCAAGATGTCAACAATAATAATTGTTAAGAAATAAAATGTGTGCCTGACCATGTAACTTTTACTCACACAAGTCATCCTCAGACTGTAGTTTCATTGAAGACAATGGATCAGTGCTTGCATGATTAATGATAACTCGTGTGAAAAAAGTTGCAAAACTAGGCCCTTGATTTGAAGCTCTTTGTATTTTGTTGTAAATTTGGGAGAATTAAAGGGATTTATAAAGCATCATTAAGGCATAGTCAATATTCCAAGTGGCATTGGTTTAACTAAAAGTGTATTTTTACCTTAAGCTAAATGTGATTTAATCTAAATCAGGTTAGTGAGGAATCTATTAAGCTAAATTGACACAAGCCATGTTTCAATCAAGTTAAGAATGTCCACACAGTAAGTTGCACCAATTTAACTACATAAACAGATTTTAAAAAAGATTAAGCCAATGCAAACTGTAATAAAGACAAGGCCTAATGATAGCCTGATTGTTGAATGGATAGTTCTGTGGCATTGGAAGACTAGGGATAAACTTACTTATAGTAGAATTCTTGACATCGCTCAATAGCTATCTCATTTGCAAAGTCTATATTTGGGATGGAAGATAAGCTGGTGAATTTTAACCTGACTTGGAACCTATTTTTAAGGGTACGTCTACATTGACGGTGGCAAAGTTGCCACCGTCAGATTGACCTATCTGGATCAATTGAGCAGTCAGTGAAGACCTGCTCAATCGATCCAGAAGTCACCAGAAGTCGACACAGTAAAACCACCCCCTCAAGTGGCGTAGCACTGCATCGACAGGAACGCAGTTCCCGTCAGTGCAGTGCAGTGAAGACACCGCGCTGAACGGAAGCACAGCAGTTGATGGGAGTTACGCAAGCTACTCTGTGTAGCTTGCGTAACTCCTGTCGACTGCCGCCGAATCATCACGTAAGTATAGACCGGGCCTCAGTGTCATAGGGAAAAAAGTCTATAAATGGTGGAAAAACTAGATCATTATGTAGCATTAAGATTAAACTTAAACATATAAGGAAAAGTTAACAGTGAAGTGCTAGGTGCACTGTTATCTATGCTGAAGGTATAACCATTGATCAGAACTGTCTCACTATCATTTTGTGATCTCTGTCTCTTGTAACCTGTTGTCTCATCATATAGTTAGACTGTAAGTTCTTTGGGGCAGGGACTGTCTTTTCATTATACATGTGTAGAGTGCCTAGCACAATGGGACCCCAGTTCCTGAGGGGGGGGCTATCCAATACAAATATTAAATAATAAGGAACGTGTGAGGGTGTTTTTATTCCTATTTTTACATAAGAATAATAACTTATTGGACAAAATTCTTCTTTTATTTACACCAGTATAAATCTAAAGAAACACTTGATTTAGATGAAGTTACTCTACATTTATTTCATTGTAAAAGAGCAAAAATTCAGTCCAATATGTATATTGTTATACACATCTTTAAATATTTAGTGCATGCTTTTGTATTTCATGCATTTTGTAGGATGGTGATACAGCTGCTTAGTTTGCATAGTTAAGTAACAAATTCTATTCTTAAAAGAAAAGACAAAAATATTTGAGAAAACTGTCTCAGCACAGCATTTGATTGTATAAATAAGCTGTAAAAATATTTTGCTTCTGTAGTGTCAGCTGTTAGCAGATGGGAAACTATTTCTTGTGCAATGTGTAAATTGATTAAATTAACATCTCAGGGTGTTTCAAGAGGTACAACTTCTTAGGGCATGTCTACGCTACAAATTCACATTGGCACAGCTGTGCCACTGTAGCACGTCTGGCTTAATAAATCCACCTCCACAAGAAGCACTAGCTATGTGGGTGGGAGAAGCACTCCCGCTGACATAGTATTGTCTACATGGGGGGTTAAGGTTGGTACAATTACATAGCTCTGGGGTGTGGATTTTTCACACCCCTGAGCGACATAGTTATACCGAAGTAAGTCTGTAGTGCTGACCAAGCCTGAGGCTATGTCTACTACCAGCAGTAAAGACTCACTCAATCGAACCCGGAAGTCAACTCTGTAAATCCACCCCGGCAAGTAGTGTAGTGCTGCGTCGATGGGAGGGCATTTCCTGTTGGCACAGCGTAGTGGAGACGCCGTGGTAAGTAGATGTTAGGAAGTCGATGGGAGATATGCAAGTTACTGTACGTAGCTTGGGTATCTCCCGTCGACTGCTGCCGAAATCTGCGGACAGTGTAGACCAGGCCTGAGTAGCTGTGAGCAGCTCATTTTAAAGAGTACAATGCCAAATTTCAAATATAGCAACATCCTTTTGGCAGGGCCTGTCCCTTTTGTGCAGCCATGAGCTCTGGGATTGGCACTCAATAAATAACCATTATAATCAAGTGCAATAATTTACTTCACATGTGAAGTGATTTTTAAAATTCCCTGCTGATGACTCACCAGCCTTGCCTCAGTATTTCCTTTCTTTGGCAAACAAATGTCACTAATAGTCCAAAAGACTCAAACATACATAATTAACACAAAATCAGAAATAAAGATACTCTAAAAGTGATAAAGCCTCGTGCTCTCTACCAGATACTGAGTCCTCCACTTGCTTACACCAGTTTTACATCAGTGTAACTCCAATGATTTCAGTTAAGCTATAACAGTATAAAACTGATGCAACCAACTGGGGAATCAGGCCCTGAGACTCCTTTTTCTCTCCAAACAGTTCTCAACTGCTCCTCATCCATTCTAATTTACCTGCGCTTTATAGACCCTCTTCATAGAACTAAACGCACACCTGGCATAATGGTCAGAACTCCCACACATCCTTGCAACACTACTCTACAAGCTTCCATCACAATAGCACCTACTGGGGATTTCCAATTCCAAACTGGTATCAGTAAAACATGTGGCACGTACTGTGGGTAGGCATCCCATTGTTCACTGACATTACCTTGTGAGAATTTTTTGCAATGTATTGTGGGGCAACTGCCTTGTATTGTGGAATACCATCACTCCTCTCAGGAAATTGTAGTAGTCTGGGGTCAAATTCTCACAAATCCCTCTGTTCCATCCCACAATCTACTCTTTTTCAACACCATTTTTCATTATTGCCCCCAAAACCCTGAGTGCTGAACAGATCACAACTATCTTGACCATTTTAAGGACAAGGCAAGTCATTCTTTTGTGTTTCTGGAATCACAACAACACCTGGACATGCAATGGGATAACTCAAGATGACAGTCACAGTGATTGAAGCTGCCCAGCTGCTACAGGTAACACTGAGAAACTATATGGTAGAACAGCAGTTTTGGGCTCATACAATGAACACCAAGTGGTGAGACCATATTGTGCTGCAAATCTGGGATGACCAGCAGTGGCTCCAGAACTTTTGGAGATGCCTAGTGCAAAATACCCTCAGTTCCCATTGCAGTTCTTCTTCACTGATATCCGTGGGAACTGAGGGCATTCAGTACCTTAAAGGGTTGGGCTTCCACTCCTGGACTTCAGTCTTTCCTAACTGCTTGGAAGTTGGGTAAGACCATTCCACTCTGTGCAAACACCTCACTGTGAGTTCCAAGGCATAACCAGAGCTTAAAAACAGGGTAAATATAATCAGGAGTTTCCCTGCCAATATTTTCTGTGTTTCGTTTTGTTTAGGTTGACTTTTGGATTCTGACACTGACTGTATTAAAGGCAAAAGGAAGAAACCACACTGGTGTGGGAAGAGGCCAAGCCTCTGTGTACAACTCACTGGCAGAAATTCAGCTCAGTGCAAGAAACTATATTTATGGCCATGCCCCAAACCACCTCTACATCTTTGCTCTAGAACAGCTTAAGGCACGCGAGCGAAAGAGACGGTAGACTGGGGGAACGAATACATTTGGTGAAGCTACATAGTCTCCTATATATAAACCTTCTGGAAGACAAGTTATATAATGTGTCTTTATAAGGGTCTCCTAGTGCCTGCAGCCACAAGCTCCCCGTTTCCAGAAGTACCCATGTTCTTCCAAGCCCATGTGGCCAGATTTCTACTTGCCCTCATGTCTTTCAGCAAAAATCATTATACTAAGTCTTTGTACATCAAGAGGGACCTGTGCCTACGGGCGCCTGTCACAGGGCGCTCTACTCACCTCTCAATGGCACCCCCTCCTGGATGTTCTGGGCATTAGCTCTGCCTGATCAACGCTCCTTTTCAGCTGTTGCATTCTGTCTCTCTCTAGGTCTGCAGCCCCTGTCACTCTAGGAGCTGCTGCTTCCTTTTTGTGACTTGCCCCTCTGGCCAGGTCACTAAGTGATTTCCCCTTCCAGCAGGAGCATGCACAACGGGGGGGACAAGCAGGGGCACGACTCTCGCCAATAATCGTTGGGGGCACAGAACTCCTTTGACCTGGAGGCCATGATGGGGGGGGGGAGGGGGTAAGGCTGGGGAGAGCAAGCTCCTGCCGGGCCAGGCAGAGGGAAGGAGAGTGAGCTTCTACCCCGAGGCCAGGGCAGCGGGAAGCAAGAGTGAGCTCCTCCCAGGGCTGGGGCGGGCTGCAGGGAGAGTGAGCTCCTGCCAGGCTGGGGGCAAGGGCAACACAACATGCCCCCCCCAAAAAGAGGTTAAAGTTAAATTTCTGCATGCGCCCCTGCCTTCCAGGACATGATACTTTCCAAGTCTCTCCAGACAAACAGCGTTCAACAGTCCTCATGCCTGCTGGTCACCTCTTGGTGACCTGCCTTAGTTTCAAGACCTGAAGAACATAATTTTCTGTATAGATACATATCTTCTTAAATATTATCTGTTGTACATACATTTCACAATGATTATGATGACCAGTGGGCTACTGGCTCTTGTCAGAGACCTCACGTGTCACCCTTTGGTGAACTGCTAAGCATATATTTGACCCAGAGGATCCCTGTAAAACACTATGCACCCCCTCTGCCAGCTAGCACCAAGAAGTCCCTGGGTCCCGCTCAGGAGATTTGGGTTCTATTCCCAACTTCACTGGCCTCATTGGTGATTTTGGGGAAGTCATTTCACCGCCCTTTGCCTCAGTTTCCCCATCTGTAAAATGGGGATAATCCTTTGAGCTCTACTGATGAAAATTGCTATACAAGGGCTAGGTGTAATTATTACTGTTAACACCCTGAAGGATGGGAGGTGGTCATGTTTGTTGAAATGTGCATCTCCACTAATGGACACTGCATCTCACATCAATGAAAAAAGACCTAATGCAGCTGTTCTGAGATTATTCACTGATAATTATAAATAGGTATACTCACTAGGGTGTGTGGTGCGTGGGGAAAGAGGCAGTTGTTGCCTTCTGACACATCAGTTAATGATGGCGTCTCATTAGGACCAGCTGGCTGCAGTGTGTTTAATTCTAGCTATTAGTATCATAGTAGTTAAAGGAAAACAAATGGATAAATTGCACATTTGTGTATTATCCATGAATCAGCAGTGCTCTGCCCCCCGTGGCAAATTCTAATAATGTGAAGGTGGCTGTAGCAAGACCCTGTGGCCTGCCCCGGAGCCTGGGCCCGAGGAAGGGTCCCGACGCCCCTGCTGGGCAGATCAGGACCCTGCAGGTCAAATATCCTGGGAGCAGAGGGGCAGGGCCAGGACAGGAAGGGGAAATACAAAAGTCCGTCCTAGCAGGTCAGTCAGGGGGAAGCTGCTGCTGGAGAAGGATGTGCTTTCCCTGAGGCTGTGGTCTGGGCCTGACTCAGACCCTGTGGTTGTGCAGAGCAAACACCCCGCCAACCGGCACCTCCACGGCCTGCCCAGGACGCTGGCTCCTAGTGACTGGGAAGGGCCACTGGGCCCTAGTAGCTGGGAAGAGCTACCACTGACTGGGAGAAACCCCCGGAGGCTGGCCCTGACCTAGAGGAATTGACCGTTGCCAGGGCCCCACTGGAGCTGACTGAGCCCAGTGTGCCAGAGGATCCACCGGGACCCTGTGACCCAGAGGAGCTGCCATCTGCTGATGGCCCTAAGGAGTTCCTGGACCTGCCACCAACTGATGATGAGGGACTAGTGGGACTCCCGCTAGCTGTCTACCCCAGTGACTCGGAGGAAGGCCCCTGGCTCCAGGTACCCGGGTTCAGGGTGGGAGGAAGTAGCCCAGGGGCAGCGGACTATAGTTTGGCTGAATCTGTGGTCACACCAGAGTCAGCGTGTTGCGGCTGGGCCCCGCTGACCCAGTGGCAGAATCTCTTTGCCACTGATACGGCTCTGGGCTGGGATGCAGTGGAGCCAGGTGGTCCTGCGTCCCCCTCCACCCTTCCCTAGCCAGCCTGGGAGTGCTTGGCTCCTCCAAACCTGCCTGCCAGAGGATACCGAGCTTTAACAGCCCCACCTACCTGAGGGCCGGTGGCTAAAGACTACTTAGATGCTGCCTGAGGGCCGGGGGCAATAGACTGTGTTGACAGCCTGCCCCTCCTGGGGCTAGAGACTCATAACCTGCTAGCTTTTTCCTGTAGAGCAAGGCGCTGTGGCCTTGCTTGGAGCCTGGGCCCGAGGAAGTGTTGCAATGCCCCTGCTGGGCCGTGTTGCCAGCCTACAGTGGCAAATAGTCTTTAGATTTTCTTACTGTGGCTACAAATCCTATGAGAATTGAGGGGAAGGGAAATGAAAGAATTTTTAAAGTGTACATGTGCCTTTATGAGTAACTGCAGGTTCTGTTGTCATTCTTGTCCCCTTACTCCCACCCTTGTCTGTTTATGAACCACGCTTGCTGTATTGCAGTAGTTCACAGCTACCCCAAACAGCATCAGAGCCCCATGTGGTAGATGGGGCAAGAACAATACCTTTGCTTTTCTTGGGCGGAGCCTCACACACGTTAGGGTGTTCAAAAAAAGAAAACACCTGAAAACAAATTACTAGTTAAAACAGACACAAGCGTTCAGTCCTCTTCCCACTAAAGTCATTGGAACAGCTTTCACTGACTACAGACAGTGAGAACGAGATTGGGACTCAAGTCACAAAAGTTATGGTACTGGTTTTAGAGTACCCACATGGGGAGTTATACTGGTAAAACTCTTGTAGTATAACTATGCCAGTAAATTTCCCCATGTAGAAAAATGCCTCTCTCAGGCCTGGATTCCATTAAACAAAGATCTCTTTTGTTTAATTTCTGACCATTGGCCTTCTCCTTCATTTGCCAATTCAGTTAAGGTCACAGGCTGTTCTTCCATATACAGTTATAGTTAACTAGCTTCAGGTTATTTCTGTCAGTTTTTGCAGATGGGTAATTTCATACTGTGAAGTATTACCAAGTTTCACTTTACATAAAAAATAAATAAAAAAGAGGAAACCCTTTCATAATGTACCATGTAAGACAAAACTGAAACACAAATATAACAATCTCAGAGTCAGAACAGTTTTCTAAAGCACTTGACAGTTGAAAAGTTTTCCTGATTGATACTGTGTGTTTCTAAAGTATTTATATGGACTCCATCAACATAATAATATCTGAGCATGTTTATTAAATTCACTAAAGATAAAATAACTATTTTTATAGTATGTATATTAAGGAAAATATAACTTTTCAGGATCAGGAAACTTAGGCTCCAGTCCTGCAATTGGAACTGCACAGGTGGACCTGTGTGTCTGATCAGTCAATACATTTTGTAGTTCACATTTCAGGAATGAATTTTTAGGCCTTGTGTGTAATAGACAAGTTGCATCAGTTTAAAAAAATCTAAACCGGTGCAAACCCCTAATGTTGATGCCCTAAAACGGGTTTAGACCAAAGTTAAATTGGTTTAGCTAAACTGAGTAATTTATTGATGGAAATGTTTTAAAACAACTGAGAAGTTAATAAAATATCCTTAAGCAATTTTTATATTACTATTGAAAGGACAGTGGGTATTTAAATAGAGGAACTCCTGTTTAAAAATGAAACACAGAAGTAATCAAATGACTAACCATCTGTTTCAAAGCTGCTGAACTGCGAACCCTTGCATTTCCATCAACTTGCTCAACTGTAACCAGCACAATAGCTCAACCGTAGTTACATATCAGTTTGCAATGAAGACAAAGAGCTCCCAAAAAACAGTTAAATTAAACTGGTGCAAGTGTTGTATGTAGACAAAGCCAAATCGGTTTGATCAAGAAATAACAATCAAGAGGCTTGATTCAATTGAAAATGAAGCAATTGGCATCTACTGTACATCAGTAGCTTTGATTATTCTTGTTTCTGCTGGAGACACTCACAACAAGGTTCAAGAATAATTTCTATGTAAAGGTGTTTTCATAACCATAAGGATCACCATGACTCATCTTAGAATAAAACCTTTAAAGAAGTCCTGAAGAAGAAATGGAGAGCCATGATGCAGTATTGGATATGCCTGGCATGCAGTATGCATTATCTGCTCCCAGATGCTGTGGTGATGGATGCGTTAGAAATCCATGTAATAATAAGGGGTCTAATCCAGTGACGTCTGGAGCTTCTATTGTTCCATCACTACCCAGAATAAAGGCCTAAATGAAAATGAGTTATTTCAATGTGTTCTCTGTGGACTTTTGTTCACTTTAGAATGCTGTCTTGTAACCTTCAGAATGCAGCAGATATCACTGCTGCATTCCAAGAGAATTATCACCTTCTTCTCTTTTCTATCCCACTTCTTCCTATTGGATGCAGAACTTGCCAAGCTATTTATCTCACTGACAGAGGGTAAAGTCAGAACCCCTGACTCCTACTTTTACTGCAGCTTATTCCCACTGTAAGTGAATATATGTCCTTGGCTACACTAGGGAACTTTAGCAACAGTGTTTTTGCAAATGGAGTTAACATGAGTTAGTTCCAGTGGTGTCAGCAACATCAGAAGCCCTATGTTAGACCAACAGCCAGCTGCTGAGAGCTGTGGAGCAGAATGTCACTCCACCTACTTTTATTGGGGTAGGAAGTTTGTTATGTTTTGAAAAAAATTCTATCCATTCTGAGCACACAGAGATATTCTACTTGTAAAGTTATTGAACTCCTTCAAGAGACAAGGTGAGTGAAATAATATCTTTTACTGGACCATCTTCTGTTGGTGCAAGAGACAAGCTTTAGATCAAGCTTACACAGAGCTCTTCTTCAAGTCTTGGCGTAAGCTCATAAGTTTCTTTTTCACCAACAGACGATGATCCAATAAAAGATTTTACCTCACGCACCTTATCTCTAATATCCTGGGACCAACATAGCTGCAACAACACTGTGAACTTCAATCTTTGACAATCAGCTCAAGTACTTGGGCTTTTGGTGCTGGATTTCATTTCAACTGACTGAGAAGGAAAAAACAGTGGTTTTCTGGTAAAGGCAAGGCCTCAGCGTAGACACAGCCTATAGATATGTCTACACTGCAGTAAAACACCTGTGGCTGGCCCGTGTCAGCTGACTTGGGCTCATGGGGCTCAGTCTGTGGGGATATAAATATCAGTATAGACATTTTAACTTGGGCTGAAGCCTGAGCTCTGGGACCCTGTGAAGGAAGAGGATCCCACAGCTCAGGCTCCAACCCAACCCTGAACTTCTACACTGCAATTTTATAACCCTGCAACCCAAGCCCCGCGAGTCAGCTGACAGGGGCCAGATGCATTGTTTTATTGCAGTGTAGACATATCTAGCACGACACTGAGGATTAGCCTTTAGCTATGTTTTCACTGCAAAACAGGTGTGTGTTTATTCTGGGATGACTAACGCCACATCTATACTATGAGCTCTACAGTGGCACAACTATGGTGCTGTAGCTATGCTGCTGTACATTATAATGTGGATACTTCCTATAGTGATAGAAGTGATTTTTCCATTGTGATAGGAATGTCAAAACAGCCTTCCATCAACCTAGCTACATCTACACCAGGGGTTAGGTTAGCATTGTTACGGCATTCAAGAGTGTGGACTTTTCATATCCTGTAGGCCAGGCCTAACATGCATTAGCTATCCTGCTGTACAATTCTGATACAAGGCCCCTATAGTTTTTATCATGAGATAGCTAGGCGAGATAAGCAATATATCCCTACCTTTGGGTGACCTTGCCTAGTTTACCTCACAATAAACCTGAAGTGTCTAGTCTCCTCTAGGATTTTACAGTGGTAGAGCTGATGCAAGTTAGTTATTCCACAGAAATGTTTTGGCAATGAAGATGAAGTTTTAACAAATGAAGCTCTTTTCCCATTAGGCAGAGCAGGGGAACAGAAAACATTTCTACACTCATGCCTGTTTTTATTCTTCACTTTGTTGCTGTTTATCTTATCCATGCTTTTTCTATTTACTTAACTCAAAAAGCGACCTTATCTATATCAACCTTGATAAGTTTCTTTCATTCAGAAAACTCATTGTAAGAATTTGTGGGGCTAGAGCAGTGGTTCCCAACTGTTTTGGCTCGAGGGCCACAAATATCATTTTTACAACCCTGAAGGGCCACCAGTCTATCAACTCATAAAAAATGTATTGACGTATACACCATTAAGGACTACAAATCACTACATATTTAAAGTAAACATTTTGATGCTACTGTGTTCATTTTTACTTTCACTGTTTTACACCTAAAATTACAGTATGTCACATACTCACAGACAAAGCACTAGTGCAGATGATTGATTGTCACTACACACTGGAGCACATGGCCTGGCAATTAATGGGTGGGGGTCTGCTAAGTGCAGGCCAAACCAGAAGGCATGGATTTTTAGAGTCCTGCCCCTCCTCAGCATGGTGGGTCCCGGTTTCTCCACCAGAAGCCCCCCCACCCACTGCAGCCAGACAGAAGGAGTCCTCGCTGATCTCCCATTCCCGTGGCTGCAGCAGAGAAACTGCATGCATGCTGTAGCCCTGTGGGCTCCACCTGGGTACCTAGGAGTGGCTCCCTTCTGCAGTTCAGTGCTCCCCTCCCTCTGGCTCCAGCAGGGACCCCAGCACCTATAGACATAGGTGGAGCACTTTGCCTTGCTCTCTGCTACAGCCAGGATGTACCACCTAATGGGTCCAGAGTGACAGTACCCTGTGGCCCTCTGATTGACCCCATGCTCTTTATTTAACCCTGGGGGGTGCCCCAGAAAGTTGACTGGGCAACCACACCGACTTCTGGCCTGCTACAACTCCAGCCCACACCTTGCTTTCTGATCTCCAGTCCCAGCCTGACTCTGACCCTGATCCTGGCTTATTGATCCCAACTCTAGTGATTACTCCAATCCCTGCTCACTGACTACATCTCATGGTTGTCCTTGACTTGTGGATGCCAGCCCAGCCATGACCTCTAGGCTTAATTGTCTAGGTGATGGTCCCTTACACTGATGTGCAAAACAGATGTAGCTGAATAAAAGATCTCTCAGTGATACCTGCTTTAAACTATTTAAAAAAAATACCTTTAAGGATTTTAATTAGTTCTGCCAGTAGGGAATTCTCTGCCCATGTTGGTCTAATATTCACAGGCTTATTTTGTTCTTTAAAGCTACTCTCCAAAAATAAATAAGTAAACACCACCAAGAAATGCTTGTATCTCAGTTCTGCATTACTTCATTCTAGGTACTTCCTAAATCCTTATCCTAGCTACAGACTAAATGATGGCCTGGATTCCACATTCTGCTAACACTGTTTATAAGCAGGAAAAGTTTTCAGTGTCTCTTGGTAGAGTGCATCAGGGAAGATAGATACAGCTGAAAATGAGACTCTTGAGAGGGAACTATCTGGCTGGCCCAAGAGGAGGTGAAAGAGTGACACTAGCCACAAAGAGGATCAGCCAGTGGCTGAGGAGAGATGAAGAATGAGAAGCCATGGGACAGAGTAGGCCAGATCTTCTGTTGCAGGAAACTTGGGTTTCAGGGGGCTTAATTAGTCCAATAAAAAGGTCCAAAATGTTTTTGTTGTTGTTGCATGTTAAGACTCCCAATCAATGGCTATTATCATGTATAAGATCCTACAAGCTTGCTTTTCAAAGGTGCTCTAGCTGACACAAATGGAAGACACGAGGGCTCAGCACCTCTGAAAACCAGAATCTACACCTGTACATTTTCAGTGTCATGACTGGGAGAAAAAGGGACATTTAAAAACCAGGCAGCATACCCATGCACGGTGAACAAAAATCATATGGAATAGGTTTTCCATTCAACTTGTGTACAAGTCAGTGCAGAGCTCTGACATGGATAGATGCACTTCTAAATTTCGTCTCATTAAATCTAAAGGGCTTCAGCTGGTCTCAATTAGCACAGCTCCATTAAGTCAATAGTGTTTTAAGGTGCTATGGTGATGGGCACCATGGAAATGCCTACAAATAAACAATAATTTAGAATGAATTAGTGTCTCTTCCATTTCTCTCACTGTAACCAATTACTTCCTTAGACAGACAACATATCTGGAGACTTGTATGGACCTCCCATTACCACAGCATTGGAGCAACTGGGTATACTCAATACCCATCCCAAGTAAGGAATGTACAATGTTCTTTTAACTTTGTAGAATGTTTGGTTGTACTTGTTACACACTACGCTTGGTTATAACCTTGTTTTTAACTACTTTATGCCCCCTCATTCTAAACCAGATAAATATTGACCGCCCTGTGGGAAACAACACCCTTATAATTTACTTTTGCTTTAAAATTATTTATTTAAAATTTAGTTTTTTAGACCAGCCTCATGAAATGCATCTCTCATTTTTGATGGGGTTCAGTAGCAATCAGGTACTATTGCACAAGCATGTTAACAAACTTGACAATCAGAGAACAACAATGAGCAATCAGTTCATGTAGATTAATTTTTTTAAAAGGATTAAACATTTCTTAAAAACAAGAAATGTGGGTGCTTGTTCAACAGCACAAGTTGTTCACAGAATGCAGATTTTTGGGATGACAGCAGTAGCAGATTAGTCTTCGGCACTTTACAATGAATTAAATAGTTAAATGAAAAATCATTTGTAACCTATAAGATAAAAAGTGAACCTTAATATATTGGTGCCAACCTATGAATGCATTTAATCATACTGAACTTCTCCATTTGAATTTATAATCATGACATTAATAGTCTAGAAACACAGACCTTGTAAAATTATGGGCAAAAGATGATAATGGATTGCTTGGTTTTAGGAGGTTTCTACAAGGTTTGCTGTTTTCTGCAAATTCCAAGATTTTATTTTTTAAAGAAATTCATTTTTTTTAATCCTGTCTGCTACACATGTGGGTGGCACCCAAAACATAATCAACGCCCTGACGCTTTGTGTTTAGATTAAAAATATTAGCGAATCCATAGGCTAGCTAGTTAATTTAAAAAGCCATTATTTTAGTAAGAGCTACATTCAAGTTCTAGAAGCAGGAGAGAGATACTTCTAACTCAGACTAATTCTACAGTAACTCCACGCACCTAGACCTGCAACAGAGCTGAAGTGACAATACACTCAACTAATGAAACATGAACTAGAAGCATTAGTTCTCCAAAACAAATAGTAATGGGCTAATCAATTATCCTGAGGAGAGGACACTTACTAAAAGCTGATAATCAATTTGTGGGCATCATATATCACATTCTGATTTACAGAAAACTGTCTCCATTCAAATATTAATTGTAACATAGTTGTGAGTTCTACCCCTCACAACCTTATTGATCTTAATGAAGTGTTAACTTCTGCTGCGACCATTTAAATGCCAATAATATTAAGCAATAGCTGTGTGTGTGTATTGGGGGCAAACAACTGGAATAAAGTCTTTTTACATTTAGAAGTCTGCTTATTTTCTTTTAAACATACATATCAGTAACTACAATGGCAGATAAGAGTTTGTTATATACATTCTTAGGGCATCTTAGGGTAGCATATTAGTATAATTCTTCTGAAAATACACTTTAAAATAAATTAAATTCCATTTAAACTGTTTGGAATTCAGGCCAGGTGTGCACTTAAAAGTTTTATCAGTATAACTGGTTTGGTAAAAAAAAAATTTATACCCCAAACCGAAATCATTATACTGGTAAAAACCCTAGTGTGAATGCAGTTATACCGATATATAATAGAATCTCAGAGTTATGAACGCCTAAGGAATGGAGGTTGTTTGTAACTCCGAAATGTTCGTAACTCTGAACAACATGTTATGGCTGTTCTTTCAAAATTTTACAACTGAACATTGACTTAATACAGCTTTGAAACTTCATTATGCAGAAGAAAAATGTTGCTTTTAACCATCTTAATTTAAATGAAACAAGCACAGAAACAGTTTCCTTACTTTGTCAAATCTTTTTTTATAACTTTCCCTTAATTTTTTAGTAGTTTGTTTAACACACTGTACTGCATTTGCTGCAGCTTTTTTGGGGTGGAGAGGAGTGTCTCTGCTGCTGCCTGATTGCGTACTGCCAATTCCAAATGAGGTGTGCGGTTGACTGGTCAGTACGTAACTCTGGTGTTCATAATTCTGAGGTGTAAATGTGTCTTATACTGAAAGGTATACTGTATTCTCCGGATCTTGATAGGGACTGCTAATGTTAACATTTATTAAGGTAGTGAAACCATTTTCGATACTTGAATCAACTATCTAGAACTTCCTTATGTCTTCCATATTGGATAACTTAGAATCATGAAAATTCAAATAACAGAGAGCTTAATTAATATATCAACAAGTAAGTGGTCCCAGGCTTAATGTTAAATTATCCTCATACATTCGTCATTGACTCAGATAAAAATAGTGCATTTAGAATATGCTGGACCCCTACAACAGTTCACCTAATTGGTCTCTAGCATGCAAGTGTAATTGTCAGTGTGTCAGGTATCATAGAGTATGCAGGTCCTCCATGCCAAACCAGAAAAGATATGAGTTGTTGCAGCCCCCAGTTACAGAGCTATAGCTCTTTACATCAAGCTATAACCCCTAATGCTTTTCAGCTTGGGAGGTCCCTGGCTTAATCCTTGCTTTGTCAGCCAAGAGAGCAGCTGTCACATTAGTGCTTGTTGGGGACAGAAGGAACTTGTAGAGAAGTGGTAAAGTGAGCCAACAGTTCTTGAGAGAACAGCATATTAAACTAAACAAAACAACAAAACTGGGCGACATTGGGATTTTAAAAAAATATGCAAAATAACTGGATTTCATAAACCATATACAAAACTAATGATGTTCCTGATGCCTTGTCTACATTACAAATGTTTTGCTGGTATAATTATACCAGCAGAATCCTTTATTGTAGAGGCTGCATATGTCGACAAAAGGATTTTTTCTGTCAGCATAGTAACACCTTCTCTTCTGTCAGCATAACTGTGTCAACACTGGGAGGTTTCCTGGCATAACTAAGTTTGCTAGGGGATGTAGTTTTTCCACACCTCTGACCAACATAGCTATGTAGAATACTTTGTAGACACTTTGTAGCATAGACCTTGCCTGAAATGCTAAGGTTGTGATTGTCAGTTATTCCATCCCTATGTTGGGCATAAGAATGAAGCAGGGAGGCAAAGCTACCTTTCTCCACTTCATTATGGGGCCAGTGCCCACTCCTCACAGCAGTTAGAGTGTTGTACTGCTTTACTATGGGCCAGGGCCTCAAGGGAAACAAAACATCTAGGGGTTCTCAAACTTTTTTTCCCAGGACCCCCTTTGAAAATATTTCAGGCTGAGATAACCCTGCCAAAAAAGTGACAACCCCCCCATGCTATGCCACCCTTACTTCTGCGCTGCTGCTGGGGGTGGCGTTGCCTTCAGCACACCCAGCCAGCAGCCGCTGCTCTCCGTCCACCCAGCTCTGAAGAGCTCTGGCAGTCAGCCATGCACAGGGGCTGACAGTCGCAGCCACGGCATGTGCAGAGGCTGAAAACTTGCAACCTCCCCCTGCTCCCGAAATAACCTTGCGACCCCCTGTGGGGTCCTGACCCGCAATTTGAGAACCCTTGAGCTAGAGCATAATGGGCTCTGGCCACACCCCCTCTCCTGCTCGCTCCATGCCCCAATACATCCATGTGCTCAAGGTTAGGATCTGTACACTGATGGGGAGCTGTTTCCAGCCCCCTTTTATCACCAGAGCAGCATAAAGGGGCCTTAACTCTTGGTTCTTAAGAATCTGGATTTCCTGCACCTTTACCGTTATTATATGACTCAACCTGCCCCCTTTTCTACTTTATCTGCTCTCTCTCTCATACTCCATCCCCTAAATTGCTATGCAAGTCTTGTTTTTAGGTGGCTGTATTTTTAAAGTGGGCATACAGAATTTTTTATGTTCTGTAGTAATGCAATAGGATAGAAACAAAAGTTATTTACATATGCAGGTACAATGTGCATTACCGATTTTTCAAAGACCACTATGATCTCTGCCTCAGACGCTGTATCTGTGCAGATTGGACACTGGTTGGGGTGGACACTGCTCTGAGCCGGCACTGAGCATTCTCTCTCTCAGGTGCTTGGCTGGCTGGTTCTTGCTCACATGCTAATCTAACTGATCACCATATGTGGAGTTGGGCAGGAATTTCCCCCCCAGGTGAGATTGACAGTGGCCTTGGGGGGTTTCGCCTTCCTCTGCAGTATAGAGTGTGGGTCACTTGCTGGGATTTTCTAGGTATATCTCCTAATCAATTCCCTGCCATTTCAGGGGCCTTGAGCACTGGTGAATTTCAATCCCTCCTATTCTCTTCCCCGCACACATAATAATGTTGTCTGCTATGGACTGTAATATTTTGGTCTAATTTTGGTTGTTGGGTTTAGTGTGTGGGTGTTAGGTTGGTGGTCTGTGAGGCTTATTTTGCCTTCATTATGCCAAGTATTCCCATCATCCCTGTAATGGATCATACATGAAAACCTCAGCAACCACCTCTAGTGAAAAGCAATAAACTCTTCTAACCGCTTTCCCCACATACCTCTGAGAGTGCCAGATGTTCACTACTATTAGGTTCTACTCTGTCCTTCCTGTGCACTGTTAGTTCCATTGGCTCGAAAGCCACCTAGATACAAACTTAACCTTGCCTTGTAGTGACACCATAGAATCATAGAATATTAGAGTTGGAAGGGACCTCAGGAGGTCATTTAGTCCAACCCCCTGCTCAAAGCAAGACTAACCTCCGATAAATCATCCTAGCCAGGGCTTTGTCAAGCCGCAGCTTAAAAAACCTCTAAAGATGGAGATTCCACCACCTCCCTAGGTGACCCATTCCAGTGCTTCACCACCCTCCTAGTGAAAAAGTTTTCCTAATATCCAACCTAGACCTCCCACACTGCAACTTGAGACCATTGCTTCTTGTTGTGTCATCTACTACCATTGAGAACAGCCTAGCTCCATCCTCCCTGGAATCCCCTTTCAGATAGTTAAAGGCTGCTATCAAATCCCCCCTCATTCATCTCTTTCGCAGACTAAACAAACCTAGTTCCCTCAACCTCTCCTCATAAGTCCCATGAGGGAACCCTCTCCCCCACCAATACTCTAATGTCTCTTTAAAATTAATTTAATCTAATCAGGGAACCACAAACACTAATATGCATTAATCATCATTCTGTGTGCTGCATGGTGTCACTACAGGGCAAAGTTAAAATTGTTTGGAAACCTTAACTCTGCATTCCCATATAAACAGGTTTGGATTTCTTCAAAGGTTAACCTTGATTCTAAATTTCCTGGACAATGGAGTAACTATAACATCCCTGTACATTATTTTTTACCTTTACATTGCCGATATGTACTTTCAACCTATAACTCCATTGTCATGTAGTTTTTATCTCGGAATTGAAAAAGTGTGATAATATCACCACCACAGTTAATGTTTCAGGACACATCTCACTCTAGTTTCTAATTCACTCCTTCCAACTTAACAAACAAACAACAAAAAAGCACCTTTTAGGAAGTTTCTCTGGTAAAACTCAGCCCAAACATGATCTTTTTAATTTAAAAAATCCTGTAAGTCTTTTTAATTTTTAAAATGATGTGTTGAAAAAGCCCTATCTATTCCTTTTTTAAAGAACAAAGCTGTTTCTCCACACACATGAGCATCGCTTGATATAAACTCTACACTTAGTCCTTGATGAGAGCCTTGAACTTATTGGAAGAAATATTGTTAATAAATTAGATAAATGTCTGACTCCTGTTCCTGCCTACAAACCCTGCTCAGGCTCACCTACATTGAAAAGCTCCATCATCCTTACTCTCTCATTTGCTGAAGACATCTATACCCCAACTTGCCTGGCTCTGGTTGAACTTCTATATCATAAGTCACTCATTGCCCAGCTCCAGTTACAAGCCCTAACCTCTTCCTGGATAGCAGAACTTTCTATCCAAGGCATTTCTAATGCACCCTCCTCTCCATAACTCTTTCCCAAGATTTCCCTACACTTATCTTGAAAATGCTCATGGAGGAGCTTTCTTCTGACACATTTTTAGAGCACAACTTGAATTGTGTATGGCTGAGGGATCCTGGTCATCCACTTCGTAAACATGGATTGTGGTGTTTCTCACTGTTTTTCCATAAACAATGGGACTCGCTTATTCTGCATGTGCTTTGTTGTCCACCATTCTTATCAGTCCCATCAGCAGAAAGTCTTAACTGGGTCACTAGAGGACAGTTGTGAAAGTGGTCCTGTTGAAAGCACAGGTTAGGAAAGAAGCATGAAATAGGAGATGGAAAGTTTTTTGAAAAAAGAGCCAAGATGAATCACAAATAGATAAAAATTTGCAATTTTATCAGTTGTACAGTATGACTCCGCCATGATTTTTTCAAAGATGCTTGTGACAAACATCCTACCCTAACCTCTACGTTTTTAAATGTGGATAGAAAGAAGCACTGAAGTGATCTAAAAGTCTTTAAAGCGCCACCTCCCATCTTTAGCTCTGTTCTGCTCTCTGATATATTGATATTTTGCATTTATAGAATGCCAAGGATCTCAGAGGATTTTACACGAATAAAATGAGCCTCGGTATGCCAGTGAGGTAGGGCAATATGATTATTTTACAGGTGTGGGTACAGAAGCATAGAAATATTAATTGACTTGCCCAAGATCACACAGGAAGTCTGGCAGAACCAGGAATAGACATATATCCCTTTCTGTCTTCGTATATATGTGCCTCTCATAATCATGAATGGATTTTATCCTCACAATGCCCCTGCGAGGTAGGGAAATATTATCTGAGTTCTACAAAGGGGGAATTGAAGCACTGGGTACATTAAATTATTTGTCCAAAGTCATGCAGGAAGTCTGTAGCCAAACCAGGGATTGAACTAAGGTCTCCAGAGTCCCAGCCTACTTAATTGTCCTGACTGACTTGCCTTAATCACCTCATAAGCATAGATGCAGTAGCATCTAGTTCATTTAAGCTGAAAGACCAAATTTTCAGCTGCATCTCACTTTTGGCCTTCTGTTTACTGTTCCCAATTATTCCTCTATAATTTACACTGCCTTCTGTGTCCTCTCTGCTGCTTGCGTTGCTAGTAGTTTACTTATTTTTTTGTGTATGCATTTTCACTTTACATACTGTCAGCAATTTTTTAAAACCATGACTACTGTTCTGCTTTTCTTGGCTTTATTTTTAGCATTGACTGGGCTGTGCAGTTTGTTTGCAAAATTGCAGTTTGTTAATTTTAGAGCCGCTTTAGTAAGGCTGATTCTGAGACCAGGCTGGCAGATGTCTGCTCTTACTCTTTCCCAAAGCTTCCATGCAGTATTAATGCATCTTTATATTAACTTGCATATTGATGAGTTCCAAAGGGGTAGCTGTGTTAGTCTGTTTTTAGCAAAACAGTGACTCTCGCTGTTTTTATATTAACTGATAGTTTACATATTAGCAGATGTCATAGTGTGGTTGGATAAAGGTCAGCCAGTACACAGCTGCATGTATTTTAATAAAGTATGTCTTTTGACTGTGAGTTACCACTCTTATTAAGTGGCAGATAAATGATCTTCAGTTTAGATTATTTTTACAATTTCACTTGAGAGATATCACTGGGTTATTACAATTATTTATATTGTGGAAGTACCAAAAGGCCCTTATTAGTATCAGGGCCCCATTGTATGAGAGTGAGAGAGAGAGAGAGAGTGTGTGTGTGTGTGTGTGTGTGTACGTGTACACACATTTGTAGAGAGTATAAGGAAGAAAACTGAAATGTACTATTAAAAACAACATGCATCTCTAAAAGCTTAATTATTATATATATTCCACTAGTGGCCATGTGGTAAGTGCTAGCCAACCAGAAACAAGGCACAAAGATCCCTTGTTGGTCCAGTGACATATACATTAGGAGACTGACCTAAAACTTTGACTTACGTTTCAGGTTGACAGTGGTTCTCAACCAGGGGTACATGTACCCCTGGGGATACGCAGAAGTCCTCCAGGGGGTACATCAATTCATCTAGATACTTGCCTAATTGTACAACAGGCTACATAAAAAACACTAGCAAAGTCAGTACAAATTAAAATTTTGTACACAGAATGACTTGTTTATATTGCTCTATATACTGCTATACACTGAAAGGTAAGTACAATAATTATATTCCAGTTAATTTATTTCATGATTAGATGGTAGAAATGAGAACGTAAGCAATTTTTCAGTAATAGTGTGCTGTGCCACTTGCATTTTTATGTCTGATTTTGTAAGCAAGCAGTTTTTAAGTGAGGTGAAACTTGGGGGTACGCAAGACAAATCAAGACTCCTGAAAGGGGTACAGGAGCCTGGAAAGGTTGAGAGCCACTGCTTTATGACATAGTTGCCCGTCTACGTTGAGCAAAGGTGTGAGAGAGAGAGAGAGAGTGTGTGTGTGTGTGTAGGGGGGAGACCTATGGTGTTGTCACAGGGTCCCTGGGGCCGCGCACAGAGACTAGTGACAGAACGCTATTGCTGGGTGCTCGCGTGGCTCCCAGGACACATGAACAGCGATGCCGCCCCAGCCCACCCCACCTGCTAGCCGGGACACAGAAGCAGGCTCCCCCTGTGCATGGCATTTCCTCTCAAGGCGGGCTGTTGGCTGGGCCGGTGCGTGCCCGTTCATATGGGGACAGCCCCCGGCCGATCCCCTCCCCACCCCCGCGGGAGCAGCAGCCGTTCAGGGCCGGTGGATGGAAGAAGGGCGGACCGAGTCCCCAGCGTCTCTGCCTGGTGACTGCCCGGCAGCTGGGTGAACCCGGAGCCCGCCCTTCCCCAGCCCGACAGCCGCCGCCGCAGGCCGCGCGGGGCGCTCGCCTCCTACAGGGTAGGCGGCCCCTGCAGCCGGGGCGGTGCAAACAATCTCGAATCAAACCTGCCCGCGGGACCGGACCGCCCGGGACAGGAGCGGGCGGCGCGGGCAGCGGCGGGTTGCTTGGCCGGCGCGGGACAGAGGCGCCCTCCCCGACCATCCGCCCGGGTAGGGGGGCAGGCGGAGCGGAGGGTGCTGCTAATCCGAGTGGGGGTAGGGGACGGTGCAGTGAACGGGGCTGGGCGGAATGGAGGGAGTGTGTGACGGGGGAACGGGGGTGCTGGTTGCTGAGGGGAGGGGGTCGCAGAGGACAGGTGGAGGGGATGCTGGTTGCTGGGGGTGGGGAGGAGGTGCTGGGGGCGGGGAGCAAGGGACAGGTGGAGGCGATGCTGGGGGTGGGGAGTAGGGACAGGTGGAGGGGGTGCTGGGGGTGGGGAGTAGGGACAGGTAGAAGGGGTGCTGGTTGCTGGTGGGGAACTGATTACTACTGCAGTGGGGATGGAGACGTGGGTTGTGAACGGGCACCTTGTGTCAGGCCGCACAGAGCTATGGCAGCGAGCACTGCCTAACCACAGAGCCTGTGGCATGAGGACCTGAGCTGGGCCTTGCAGCTGCAGTTCCTGTCAGGGCACAGGGAGGGAACTGAGAGGAGATGGGCTGCTGGGGTTACGTTTTACAGTGATGCAGCCCCAGTGGTGGTAGATTCCTCTATTGAAAAAGTGAAAAATCCAGGCACACTGACTGGGGGGAGGAAGTGAGGCTAAAAATGCCTTTGGCCCCATCCCGAGGGAGGCGCTGGCAGCGAGGGCAGCTTCTTCTGGGGAATACGGCTGGAGTTGAGCAACATCATTTTAAGGGCAGCTTTGGCTTCCAAGCCCCTTTCTGATCTGCTAGCCTAACCTGGTTCTTTCCCCAGACCCTCCATTTCCTTCTGCCAGTACTGATCAAAACCTATTTTGACCTGAGCCAGGGGCTCTTTCTGCACTGGTGGGCTGGGTAAGGGAGGACACAAGGTAAACAGTCACAGCCACATTGACATTCAGATGTTGCATGGAGTGACTCGACAGTTATACTTGTCAATAGATTGCATCAGCTAATAAATAGGAGTGTGTATGCTGGGAGAATCAGTCATAAAAAACATGCAATACATGTGCCAGGTTAAAGCTGCTCTTGGGGAAAAAAAAAAAATCAGGGAGACTCCCAAAAGATATGCCTGAGGCAAACAATGTTAGCTAACTCAGGAGTGTTACAGGAATGCTAAGGATAAAATCTTATTTTGTTTTCTCAGTAATTATTTTTTATTTTAGCTTGCAAGTATTTTTATAAATTTCTTGTAGGAGGCCACATGTTCTTCACTGTTTAGAGGTTGACTGTCTTTTGACAGAAAGATGTTTCATGCACTAATATAATGGAATTTATTTAATGCTTTTTTGTGTGTGTTTTATGCAAAGTTAGTGGCTTTCTCTGAAGGTGTAATAAAGTCTACTCAATATTCCATATCTCTAGAATTAGTTAATATTAACCCAATGCTTGGGGGAAAATATGCAAGTGGCTAGTAGAAAACTTTACTGTCAAGTGATTGTGTTTGTGGGCAATTTCTGAAGAATTTAAACATGCTTTTTTTTTTTTTTTTTAATTTTTTTTTGGTTGCAAAGGATATAAATGAATGAGGCTATCTTCTTAAATCTGCAGACATTTCCAATCTTTGCTGGCTGTTACTTTGCTAAGGGCAGCAAAGACAAACTGGCCTAATTTGGTCAGCTTCAGTGCTGCTGTTCAGAATCTTATGACAGTAGTGAAACCATCAGCTATCAGGTCTCTCTCACTCTGGTATTGCATGGGAAAGTTATGAAGTGTAGCAGAGACTTGAAGCCAACTCCTTGAGGCAGGAAGTAGCCAAAGATGCACCCAAAACTAGCTAGAGGTTGAATGTTGATTTAGCTACGTCTGTCACTAATGTCACTATCAAAAGTATCTGTAAATCATCCTTCATATATAGTGCTATATATTACACATGCAATTATTTTACTAAAATACACGTTTCATGTTATAATTAATGGATTCACAAAATTGCTCAAAACTGTGAGGTGAACAAATTGTTAATAACATACCTATATCTCCATCATGTCCATCTCCCAGCGAAGGGTGTAACCCTTTACCCCCTTCCTGTGCCCACCTGGGGAAACAGACCTGCATGCACAGAGCGGCTGGTATTGCTGCTTGCTCCCACCTGGAAAGCTGCTCCTCCAGGCATCCCTAGGGGACTGTGAAGGGGAGAGTGAGGCGCAACGTCAGGGCTCCCTACATCTGCGTCACTTTCGCCACCTGGGCTGTTTAAGGAAGGGCAGAGAGCAGCAGCTCCCAGGTGGGGAAAATGACCTGGTTACAGGGAGCCCTGGCGTTGCTTCTAGCTTATAGAATCATAGAAGATTAGGGTTGGAAGGGACCTCAGGAGGTCAGCTAGTCCAACTCCCTGCTCAGAGCAGGACCAACCCCAACTAAATCATCCCAGCCAGGGCTTTGTCAAGCCACACCTTCAAAACCTCTAAGGATAGAGATTCCACCACCTCTTTAGGTAACCCATTCCAGTGCTTCACCACCTTCCTAGTGAAAAAGTTTTTCCTAATATCCAACCTAGACCTCCCACACTGCAACTTGAGACCATTGCTCCAAGTTCTGTCATCTACTACCACTGAGAACAGCCTAGCTCCCTCCTCCCTGGAACCCCCCTTTCAGGTAGTTGAAGGCTGCTATCAAATCCCGCCTCATTCTTCTCTTCTGCAGATTAAACAAGCCTAGTTCCCTCAGTCTCTCCTCATAAGTCATGTGCTCCAGCCCCCTAATCATTTTTGTCACCCTCCGCTGAACTCTCTCTCCAATTTGTCCACATCCTTTTTGTAGTGGGGGGGCCCAAAACTGGACACAGTACTCCAAATGTGGCCTCATCAGTGCTGAATAGGGGGGAATAATGCTCTTACTAATATGCCAGTAGCATTCTTGGCAGCTTCCCCCCCCCCAGCTCCCTAGGAAAGCACTGAGGAATGCTGGGGGGGGATGGTGGTGAGCAGTATCTGTGTATCACTGCTTGCCCCCTCCCTCCATGTTCCTCCACCAGGAGGAAGCAGGAAGGCTCACAACCCCACACCTGGCTGAGGTCAGAGCTCACAGCTCACGATCCCTACATAATCACGTTGCAATCCCCAGTTCAAGAACCACTGGGTTAGTGGGTTACAGAATGTGGTAATGAGACATAAATCCAGTGTCTTTATTAAGAACATGATTTTTAATGTCTAGCAAAGTTATGAATTCAAGCTCACAGGCTTGTTTTTTTAAGGTATTGTGCAGGTTTCCTTTGAGAACAAGAACTGACAGGTCAGATATGGAATGATCATTTTGTGAAAAGTGTTCATCCACAGGAGATATGGTGTGGTTTTTTTTTCTTTTATCATTTTTATGTGTGAATTCATTCAGGAGTATAGTGATTTCTGGCTTCACCCACATAGTTGTTATTGGGGCTTTTAGTGCACTGTATGTGGCACACCGCATGTTGTGATAGGCATGTGTAGGGCCTGTGGATCTTGAAAGGTGTATTGATCATCATTACAATGGGAACCCCACCTGCAAGAGGCAGAAGCAATGCCCTGGGGAAACCTTAGTCTGTAGTTGCTGGGAAAGGTGGTGGTGGTGCTGGGATTCTCTCAGGAAGGGGTTCCCTCATCTTTCATCCGCTTACTATGTGTTTCTGGTAAATGTGATACACTGATTAAATCAGTTCTGAGTAATGTTTCAGCAATGACTTTGATCAATATGTTAAAACTAAAATGTTTAACAGAAGAAGAAAAAATAAGCTTCTTCCCAAATTTTGCTTAAAGAACTGCTGTCTCCTCCTCATTTTAGGTTCTCAGATTCCATAGTGATGAATGCAGCATAAATGACAAGGTTCCTGAGAAAATTTGGAAAAAAGCTCCCAAATATTACGTTTACAAACAAATATACAGGCAACTGTCTATACAGATCTGTCTGCTTTAGAGAACTGAAAGCTTAAGAAAAAATATTGATTTTCTTTTTAGCCATTTCCCTGCCCCCAAATTCAGTGAAATGGCTATTTTCACCTTGAAAGCACACACAGATGTGAATTTTAGCATGTATCCAGTGCAAAACTGCCTTCACTTCAAAATGGATCCTGTTCTAATGTATATATATTTACTAAGTGTGCTGTCAGTTTTGAATGAAAGGCATTCACACAAAAAATGCAAAGCCCCAATTCTGCCACCTTTATTCATGAATAGTACCTTCCTCTGACAAGTAGTCTTGTTGATTTAGTTTGACTACTAATTCAAGTAAAGTATTAGTCAACATGAGACACGTGGTGGAATTGAACCCTGAGTAACTTTTCACAAACATAATGACATTAAGAATTCACTAATTGAGTATTTTCCATTTTCTCATAAATGTTTCATACACGTCTAAGTACTAGGGACATTATTTGCATGAACAAGATTGGATTATACTCACCCTTGTGTAAGTGAGTGTAACTATTGAAGTCAGTGGAATAGCACTTGTTCTATACCAGGGCTGAATCTGGCCTAATCTGCTTTATAAAGATGAACAGTGAACCTTATCAGAAGATATTTAACCATATATCAGAGGATATTTCTGTAACAGCGTTTTCTTAAATTGGCTTTTTAAGGTGCTGATCCTGAAAATACTTATGTATATTTAATTATATGTATTTGAATAGTTCCTTTGAAGCCCCCTGGGTAAAGTTATGTATTGTATTAAGCATCAGGGTCCTAGACTATAATCTCAGGGTTGGAAACTGTTTTATTGTATTTATAAAGCACAGGACAAATCTATGGCACTGTACAAATATTAATAAATACTGGAGCATAGAGCTAGACTTTAGGAGCAGTTGATCTGGTTTAATTCAATCTTTATCAGTATTTCTAAGGCTTTCAATATTCTTATTTTGTATTCTGTTGTATGTAAATTATGGATTATATTATCCTGTTTATAAAATAAATTTTATAAAATTGCTAAATATTGGTTATAATGAGACTTGCCTTATACCTGTCACCAGCCTAGTTCGTTCTGCAGTCTTTATAAAGAGAAAATCAGCCATTCTATGAGAACTGCTCTAAGGATCTGAAACAAATAAACATAATTTATTTAATACATGCAGTATTGTAGCCATGTTGGTCCTAGGATATTCGAAAGACAAGATAGGTGAGATAATATCTTTTATTGTATCAACTTGTTTTGGTGAGAGAGACAAGCTTTTGAACGTGCACAGAGCTCCTCTTCAGGTCTTCTTTACCAGACCTGAAGAAGACATCCTCTGTAAGCCCAAAAGTTTGTCTCTCTCACCAACAGAAGTTGGTCCAATAAAAGATATTACCTCACCCACTTTGTGTCTCTAATAATTGATTTAAAACATTTTATTGGAACATGATCTGTGTCTGTATCATCTAATGGCTTCTTGTAAGGTTGGTCAGTTTCACTCATAGGGCTAAATAGTGCTGTGGAATACATATATGGGTGACAATTTATTTTTTTTAATATAATTTTTAAGGATAACATTGATGTTTACTTTCAGGCATTTTTAAAATGATCAATTTTACATTTTCACACTTGTGGGAAATTGGCGGAGGGGTCAGATAATAATTACATCATGAGAATAGACATTGAGATTCAAAAAGTTAAAGATAAATTTATAACCATTAAAACACTAATTGTGAACATCACATGTCAAAATATACAGAGTAAATATTCTTAAATCAAACTCTTAAGTTCTGAAGCAACAGTTTTCTTAGGTTGCCTATCTGTACATTCTGATTATCATCAATGGAAATAATTTTTTGTCAGGTCACATTTTCAAGCTTTTCTTTGCTATCAGGAGAGCTAGAAAAAATCTCTTTATGTGAGTCTAGGAACTAGGACCCCATAATGCCTAGAGAGAGAGACTGGCTGCTCAAGTATTTCTTAGCCCAGGCAGGTTCTAAATTAGATGTTTTTCAAAGGTTTCCATGAAGCAGCAAGCATATGGTCTCAAAGTTAAACACTTGCATAAGGAAAACTAGCTTACAAGCTTTGCGCTATTACATTCTCTCAGCACAATTAGATTTACATTAATGTTTGAGAAAAGAAGAAGATTATGTTGTCATGTCCATTACCAGTACATCCCACTTCCTTTAAATATAATGGAGATGGAGTAGGTTAGCTGAATTTTTTAAACAACTATTTTTATTTATAAAAAATAAAACATTAAGTGTATTGGAACTCTTATTCTGATTGAGTCCTTTCTCCTTTTATAGTGAAAATATAGGCTAAACCCATCTGATGAATGCATCACATTTCTGAAAATGTCATTAATCTAGCTTTAAGAATACAGTTTTTGTTCTAAGTATGCATAAACTTTTAGAATTAGAAAGATGCTCATTTAACCTCTGATTGTTGCTACTCCATTGTGCTTGGCAGTAAATGGGAAGGTTAGAAACTGCACAAAAGTCAAGTACATAAAGATTTGTCTGAATTTAAAGACTGCAAAACAAAATGAAAGCATGATTAATTTAGTAATTGTTATCACCTTTTCTCAATTGCTTCCAGGTAGTTAAAATTTTTTTTCCCCATCATGTCTCTTCACACAGAATCGCTAGCTACAGTAAAACAGGCCTTCAAACAACTAAGTTCTCAAAAAGTAAAGCAAGATGTTCTTGGTTCCTTTTTTTATTAACTGGAAATCATCTTCACTAGAAATATCTTATGGCTTTTAGTTTAGTTTAGGCACGCTAGATGCTATATCCTTAAACTGCTCATTGGTTTCATGATGAACTTGGACTTTAAGTCCAACACAAATTGAAAACCAAATGTATTATTTATTTTTGAAAAATTAAAGTTGGTTGTGACTAGTTTGTTTTGGGTTTGGCCATTGACTTCAGATACCTCGTTTATGACTTCACAGTAAAATTGTATCTAGCTAAAATATTTGATAATTAAACATATCTAAGAGGGTTTCTCTTTTCAAGCTTTTCTCAAAATATGAAATATTTTCTCATTTACGTGGGAGTTGTTTTGAAAGTAATTGAAATCTCTTATCTACATTCAGAGACTAGTAACTGCTTCTGATAAGATCTAACAGGCAGCATCTTAGAGTAAAGATACATTCAGTGTAAATGTTATAGTTGTAGAATACTTGCAGTAAGGTATAGTGTTGATTTGTGTAATTAGGGCACGTGTGTCCTCAAAGGCAGCATTACTTCATTGTATAACTGATTAATAATGACTACTCAAAAATAAGTTTTAATCAAACTAGCTGGTTGCTAAATATTTATGCTCCTATAAGAAATATTGGGCTTGATGATGCTGGTGTATAATGTTCCTTATATGTATTAAATATGGAAATATGTTTGGAAATGTCAATTTTTAAAAATGCATCTTGTGAAAAAGGGGCTAAAGTAAATCAGATGTTTAACAGAATGTTTTCCTAACCTTTGAGGTTATTGAATACTAAATATGTTAAGTATAACATCTTATGTGGTTGTCCTCAAGAACTATTTTCCAGCTAAAATGGAAATACTTCAGTTTTTATTTGGATACCTGTTCCTTCTCAGATTCCAAAGAAGCTTTGATCTTTAAACTAACCAGACTGTTCTCTGCAATCGGGCTCTGATTCAGAAAAACAGTATGCATCTAAGCAGCTTCTGCCTTCCAGCTGTTAGTTTATAAGAATCACAGTTCCTCTTTCTTTTCTTAACACTTGGGTACTATACCAGTGTGCTTAAACATCTTAATTTCATCACAAACTAAGGACCTATTCCTGTAAATGCTTAGGCATGTGCTTAACTTTACCATGAGTAGTTCCACTTAAATAAATAATGTTCACAGTAGTAGAATTAGCATGTACATAAGTGTCAGCAGGATTGGAGCCTAAGAAAACAGGATTTTTTCCTCCTCCCCTCAGAGATTTTATTTTTTCAAGGCATTTTAGTAATTTTGTTTTCTCAAAAATAACTACAAATAAAATGATTGTATTGGCCATTACCTTTGTGAAGCATGTGACTTTTTGTTGCAAGTCCTGAATTGTTGTGACCTAAACATTGGGAATGTAACAATATTACAAGGGGTGAGAGATTAGAGCATTTTTATAACATTAATTTGACTAAACTCTGTCTTTTTCTGCAGTGTTTAATAAAACATTGTGCATTGTTCTCCTCAGAGAACTCCATAATCCAATTGTCTTTTTGTTTGTTTTTTGTCTTAGTTGACCAAGTAAAGCAATAAGGTAACTGTCATAGAGACAGTGTATTCATCAAAGGCTGCAGTGTTTGCCTCAGTAAGGATTAGCTGTCTTGCTCAGATGCCTCAAATTTCAGTTCTCTCAGGTATGATTTTCATAATAGATTTACTAGTTTATATTCTTAATTGTTTATTGCATGGCATGGTAGTCAGCATGTTAATGGAAATTGTAGAGATTTATGTAGTACTTTAATTACCAAAATCTAACTGACTAAAGTTGAAAATGTATTTGTTGGCTGTTGAGATGAGAGGCAGAAGTGCCTCCTTCACTCTGCCTCACATCCTTGTCTTTAGAAGAACGCTCCACCCATTCTTGTAAGAACAGCAATCGGAGTGCTCAAAAGATAAAATGGATGATTAGTTCCATGAATAATCTGAATAGTATTTGAAAATGAAGAGTCAGTGGCATACCAGGTGGGGGACGGGGGCCAGGCCCCGGGGTGCCAGGCTGGCTCTTTATGATGCGCAGGGGATGCGCCTCATGAAGGGGGCCCAGTGCACCAGGCTGCAGGGCTAGAGCGGCAGGTATGTGTGGGGCACCGGCCCGGCCCTTCACAACAGGCGGGGGACACAGGAGGCTGAAGGGCGGCTGCTCCCATGCCCCCCCCCCGTGCACTGTGAAGGCCCAGCCCGCCACCCCCCCACCAGGCTGGGGTGTGAGGCTACCCCTGTGCAAGCTGGAGCCGGCGCCAGGCTGAGGGGCTGGAGCAGGAGCAGGAGAGGTGGGTGCCACGCAGTGGGTAAGTGCAGGAAGGTGGGGGGCGGGCAACGAAGCCAAGCCTGCATTTGCAGATGCAGACTGCCCCCTTCCTGAGGCAGCTGGGGGGCAACATTGGGACACCTCCTGCCCTACGCGGAGTGGGGCATGAGGCAGGGGGCTCAAATGCAGGCTTGGCCCCTGGGTGCCGGAGACCCACCATACGCCACTGTGAAGAGTTCGTCCTTACTCATGAAAGTAATAATTTTGTTGAATTCAACAGAATACTAACTTGAATACAGTTTGCAAGATGAAGCCATTACAAGGAACAGACTAGTTGTAATTCCAAAATTTGAGTTTAGAGTAACACTTCTGATGTTGGCAATATAGGAGCCCAGCATAAAGATTAAAGCTTATGATGGCGGGTGCCAGTCTACAACCAAAAAGAAGAATTTTAGCCAATGCTGACCCAGAATAAAACCCAAACATTGTTGCCTCAGAATTGGGAGTTTCCAATCACATTACTTCTGCTTGGACTGTCCCCTCCATTGTTCACTTAAGCTTTGCTTTAAATGATGTGGGTAGAAAGCTGGAGTAATCGGTAGAGAACATTGAAACCCTAATTATGAAAATCCTAATTATGAATTATGAAATGATAATTATGAAAGTCCTAATTATGGATCAGCACCTCTTTGTGCCAAGTGCTGTACAAACACAGAATGAAAAGACAGTCCCTGCCCAAAGAGTTTACAATCTAAGTATAAGACAAGAAACAGCTGATGGATACAGACAGATAGGAGTAGAAGGAAATGATGAGAAAATGTTGGTCAGTGTGATAGTTAGTGGTACCAGTGGCCTAACCCCCCCCCCCCTTTTTTTTTTTGTCGACATTATAGCTAAGGAGAGTTTTAAGGAGGTAGCTTTGCAGATGTTTATGGGAAGCTCCTCCCAAGCATGAAGAGCAGCATGGGAGAAAGCACAAAGGTTCTTGTTTGAAACTTTAACAAGTGGATGATAGAAGCTGACATTATGGACTGATTGGAAGCAGGAGTCAATATCTCAATAGTAAATGAGAGATGATAGGTCGGGGGGAGGTAGGCCAGGTAGGACGTGAACGGTCTTGAAAGTGAAACAAGCAGTTCATGTCTGCAGTTGAGAAGGAGGCACCAGTGGAGGGATAAGATGGTCAAAGTGATGGGTTAGGAGAATGCTCTTTGTGGCAGCATTCTGAATGGATATAAGCAGGGCAAGATTGCATTTGTCGAGGCTAGAGAGAAGAATGTTGCAGTAACTGAGATGTGAGATAAGAGCTGGTATGAAAAGTTTAGATGTATGGATGGATAGGAAAAACCTTATTTTAGAGATGTTATACAGAAAGAATATGAAAGATTTAGACATTGCCTGGTTGTGAGGACCTAGGGAGAAGTCCAAGTCAAAGATGATACCCGGGCCTGAATGACAGGTGGATAATGGTGTTGTCCACAGCAATCAAGAAAGCAGGTGGGGATGGTTGGGGGGTGGTTGTGGAGGAGATTAAGAACTCTGTTTTATCCATGTTGAGCTTGATCTGACTGTTAGACATCCACGAGGAGTGTCAGAGAGACAGGCTGAGATTTTAGTTTGGACAGAAGAAGGCAGGTCTGGATTAGAGAGGTAGAGCTGTGAGTCGTTGACGTAGAGATGATAGTTGAATTTGTGTTGGCAGATGAAATTACCGAAAATTAAGGGAGAATAGAAGGGGAGTAAGGACAGAACCCTGTGGAACTCCAACAGAAAGTTGGAGGAGGGAGGGAATGAGGAGGATCCTCCAAAGGATATATTGAAGGAGTAATTAGAAAGGTAGGAGGAAAACAAGGAGAGGATGGAGTCACGGAAGCCAAATGAGGAACATGTCAGCAGCCTTCGATATTGTACCTGAAACAAGTAAAGGAGAATGAGGATGGAGTATTGGTTCTGAGATCTGGCTAAGAAGGGTCATTAGAGACTTTGAGAGAGGTTTCAGTAGAGTACAAGAGCGAAAACTAAATTGGAGAGGGTCTTGGTATGGAATTGGAGGAGTGGCGCTCCAGACAGCAATTGTAGACAGCAAATTCAATGAGTTTAGATATGAAATGGGGAAGGGAGATGAGCAGTAAATGGAGAGGCAAATGTGCTGAAGGGTGAGTTTATTTTCATAAGATGGGAGAGACTAACGCATGTTTGTATTGTGAGAGGAAAGAACCAGTGAGAGGTTAAGGAGAAGAGTAAGGAAGAGGAATAAGTGGTGGCAAGGGTGATTAAGAGATGGAATAGGTTGGGGGTCACTGGTGGCAGTGGAGAGGGTGTGGGAAGTGAGCAAATGAAAAACTTCTACATCTGTTACAGAGGAGAAGGTGGAGGGAGCTGTAGGAGGGGAAGAGGTAAGGCCATGTCATATGTAGTTAATTTTCTCATGGAAGAAATTGGTGAGATCCTATGTGGGGAGAGAAGTAGATGGAGGAAAAGGTTTGAGGCGTGAGTCAAAGGTGACAAAAAGGCAGCTAGGATTGTGGGTGTGGGATTCAATTAAATTGGAGAAGTAGAGTTTGTTAGCTAAGAAGATGGCAGAATGGAAGGAGGAGAGAACAAATTTGTAATGGAGGAAGGCAGCCTGGTCATGGGATTTCCACCTGAGATGCCCACAGCACAAAAGCAGGAGTGGAGGAAGCAGATGTTGGGGGTTGGCAGGCAGAACTTGTGGTGGGAAAGATTGGCAAAAGAGTCAAGGGTAGAGGAGAGGCTGTATTTTGAATGTTTTATCTTGACGTATATGAAGGATAACATTCATTTGGGGAGGGAGGTATGCAAGTGCAACCTATTCTTAAAGTTATCAAACTGCTCCCTTACACTCCAGACAACAAATCAAAGTATTGCCCTTTGTTTTGTTTTTGAGTCTTTTAGCTTTCACCCCTGTCTCTGGGATTCTGTGCTGCTTGAGTAACAAATCATTCGCAACATGGTTTCCGCAGGCAGTGGGATCAGTTAATTAATGTTTAGCAGTTTTTCAAATGCACCTAAGATTTCTCTTTTGAGAACTGTTTTTATAATATTCAGGCTGCTGGGCTCAGTAAAGTGGCTGAGGTTTTTCTGAGTCCCTAAATTAGTAAACTCTCTTATCTAACAAACAATTCCAGCACATACTGGCTCCCAGTTGAATGGACCTTAGTGAGATTTGTTGCCAGTTGTTTTTAGTTGAGGTTCATTTCCTGACAATGTCCAAGGAGACAACTTCTGGACAAAGGTCTTCCAGACTTGCCACTCTGTGGTTTCACTTGTGGTACTTGGCATTCCCTCTGATCCTAATTAATTGCCCTTTGCTCTGCATATGGATCTTGTTGTTTGTACCTATTCTGAAACTTTCACAATCGACTTATCTGTCTTCAGTGAAACACATGCCCATTTCTTTGTCATGTGAGGTCTGATAACTTCTTATCTTTTAACATAAACCACATGACTAGGCTCTTCATTTCATGACTGATGGCAAGTTTTTGCTAAATTTCTTGGTAAAGAAATGTGTCTAGTTCTACAATTGTAATTTTTATAGCTAATGATTGCAGTGTATACTAATACATCATAGTCATGATGTCAGACCTGCTGTTAAAAATCTTAACTAAATTCTTCCTTGTTCTTTGACCTCCAAATTTTCGGTAAGTCACTTACTACTGTGAAATTATAGCACAGATGTTGTCTACAGTTATCTCTTAAGGGTCCAGACAAAATGCTGTTGCCATTCTGAATAATGGATTCATGGTCACTGTGATCTTGTCTTGACTAGGATTGAAAGGAACACATTCTAAAACTCTCTGTAGGCCAGGCACTGTGGTCTTTAACATATGCTAAGCTGGCTGAGCCAGTATTGGGCCCATACTTTCAGCTGGTGTCTCCTCTGGATTCAGAAGGCGTATGAGTGAATGGGAAGGCCTGCAGAGAAAGCACCATCTGCCCTTGCTTTCTGTCCCCCTGTTCTGGTCTGAATCCAGCAGGAGTATCAGTGAGTGGGGAAGTGCTTCAAGAGGGGTAATTTTTTCTATGAAAGAGAACATTGCAAAATGTGAAAGTTCTTGTAAAAACGCTCCGTAAGTATCCACTGCTGCTTTTTTTTAAAGTGGATTGTGTCATATTTTATGCTTCAAATATAACTCCTTATAAAGATCTCAGCTTGATGCTCGTTTCCATCTATTTGCAGACTCAATAAGCGTCTTTGTAAAAGTGACCTTTGCAACTATAAAGAATATTAATGCAGCTTTTTAAATGAAAGTTTAAATTCTAAATATTACACCTTTCATTACTCTTTGTTTAGTGGGAATCTTTCTTGCCTAGGTGCTCTCAGGGCTTGTCTACACATACAGCAGTGCACCGACACAGTGCTTAGTTTAGATGCTACCTGTGTGCATAGGTACTCCACCTCCCTGAGAGATGGTAGCTATGTTGATGGGAGAAGCCCTCCTGTTCACATACTGCTTTTTACACGGGGGGGTTAGGTCAGTATAACTGTGTCACTCAGGGTGCACATTTTCCACACCCCTGAGTGAGGTGGTTATACTAACATAAGTCTAGTGTAGACCAAGCCTGAGTCCTGCAGGTTAGTTTAGATGACTTGCTGAAGCCTCTAGCACTTCATGTTCTTTTTTTTACACAAAGGATGGGACATTTCAGCCTTTTGTAGTGATCTGTATTCCTCTGACCTGCTAAACTGTTGTTTTTCCATTCCTGAAGGCTTTCCTGAAGGCTCTTACTTTTGAGCTCACATGTAGTCTCAAACAATGACATATGGAAACCTACTGGGACAATCAATCACAGCTAAAATGTTTGCTCATTATACATTCCTGGCTAGGAATGGCTTACTTTACTGTTGATTATGTATGATCTGATCAACAATAAAAACATTTCTTGGTTGCAGAAGACAGGACCTTTAACATTTCAGTGAGGTGGTGTTGGGAGTTTTGTTTGGATTTTTTTTTGTTTGCATTGAAGGTGTTCTGTATTCGTTCTGTAACTAGTATCTTTTTCTGGTGACTTCCTAACCTCTTGATTCCTTCCTTTTCCTAAACAGATGAGTATCCAAGGCCTGCAGTGATTGGGCATGCCGGGAATTTTAGCTCATTCTCAGACATTACTGCAGCTATCAGAGAAGTTCTTGTCTCTGTTCTAGATGCATTTGGTTTTGAATCATCTTTCCTACCAGAGAAAACGGTATTGCAGACAACTGAAGATCCAGACAGTAATATGGAACGCTGGGAGGAGAGTAGCGATGGTGATTCCCATGATGACAGTGACACAGATTATACACATCACAGTGTTGCTTCTACACAAATGGACATTAGATTTATGAGGAATAAGGCAGCTTGGGATAATACCCAGTGTAATTCTTTTAAATCTTCACGGGATTCATCATCTTGCCCACTTATTACTGTCCGAAACCCCATCACTTCTGCTTTAAATGGCTTATCCCATTTGGAAATGTCTCCTCCGAAATGTGAGTACTTTACCCAAGTGACATTAACTGGAGGCGCTATTACATCATTGGTAAACTCTGCTACTATGTGTTCAGGAAAAGAACTTAAAAACTCTTCAAGTTCACCAGAGCAACCTTTGGCTGTTAAAGGAATCTCTACAGAATCAACAGCTAATGAGCTGCCAGCACCATTTAAAGGTTCTGAGGCTTTGGAACCCATGCCACTCAGAGATGAGGACAACAATGCTTTCCAACAGTGTTCCCAGTCAGCGCCCTCTCATCAGCAAGGTAACTTTTATTTAATCACGTCTAAGTCTTTTCCACTTAAAGACTTTTGTAAGGCTAGTGGATAGACACAAATGAAACTGGTCTCATCGTGATGATATAACTGACCATGCAAACATTGTCACTTGGGGCTTGTCTACACTTGAAAAGCTACAGTGGCAGAGCTGTAGCACTTCAGTGCAGACACTACCGACTTTGATGGGAGAGGTTCTCCTGTTGCTGTAGGTAATCCACCTCCCCAAGAGGTGGTAGCTAGATCAATGGAAGAATTCTTCTGTCAACCTAGTGCTGTCTATCCTGAGGGTTAGAGGTCAGCTTAACTACGCACCTCAGTGGTGTGGATTTTTCCCATCCTAGAGTGACGTAGCTGGGTCGATTTAACTTTATAGTGTAATCCAGGCATTGGAATAGGACAGAGTAAAGAAGGAGGAACAACAAAAATTAAGAACCAGCTGTTCTGTGAGGACAAAATAATCAGTGAGACTTTGTACACATGCTAGTTGGGGTCTCTGCTATTTTCTTGTCATAAGAATGCTAAATGATTCTAATTTAGCACTGAATCTCTAGTAGAACATAAGTAATTTAACTCTAATAATGCAGATAATGTAGTGTAAGAGACTACTACCTGATTTTATCTTATCTCAGAATTTCCCTTATACTAAAAGCAAATAGAGTAAATCTTGGTATTTGCTTTAGCTAATGATTGAGTGATGTGCTGGAGGGGGCGCCTGGAGAACCTTATTATGTTTGACACCAAACTGCAGGCAAGAAAGAGGGATGATTTCCCTGACTCTGTTAGGAATTCATCTCCTCTCTGGGTACTGCCATATCATCCTGATACAGTTGACTTATACTTTCTGCAGAATTATTTTTTGTTTTTGGAATAGACTAGATTTCACCAAAAGGCAGGTATCCTCAAAGGGATGGTATCTTCAGACTTTATACAAAAAACTCTTCGTTCATCATCCACCTCCTTCAGATAATCTTAACACTGCGCTGTATTTGCAATATGTTTATATTTTGTTCCTTAAAAAAATACCCCACACCATATTCCTAGTAAAGTGTATATAATAAGTTTGCTTGTTCTGTGGCACCGCCTTCTTGAGTTGTGATAAAGAAATTCTGTTTTATAGGAATCTGTTTTCTCATCAGTTACTTCCCATTCCTCTTTGTGAGTGCATGAATGATCAGGGAGAAGAGTTTTGCAGGAGTCCCTTGTTCGAAATACAGTTTGAACAATGTTACAAAATTTGAAGCTGAACATCAGTTTCTTTAATCATATGAAGGGTACAGTCCCAGATTGTCATCAATGGAAAATAAAGTTCTCTATTATGAAGGTGCAGAACAAGTAGTGGCGTTAGGGAAGACAGCATGGTCTAATGGACAGGGCACTGAAGGAGTCCGATGTGGGGTCTCTTTCTGTCTCTGCCACTGGTCTCCTGTTTGTGTTTGGCAAGATGCTTCATGCCACAGTTTCCCCTCCCCTCTTTTCTCTGTATTGTCCTTTAGATAGTTAGCTACTTGGGGCAAGGCTGTCTCTTCTCATGTGTTTGTACAGTGCATAGCACAATGGGGCCCAATCTCAGTTAAGACATCTGTCTGCTACTCTAATACAAACAACTAAAATGGTAATTGATTTGGCCTGCACTTAAAGGAAACCTGATGGTGGTGGGAAATGGGGGTTGTGCCCTCATCCCCTTCTTTGTGAGGTAGAAAGAAGGCTTGAAATATAAGGTTCTTCTCTTCAGAATTTGATTTTTTTTCTGGTTTTACCTTAGAAATCGCAGTAATGTCAAATCTTAAGTTCCCTGTTTGCTAAAGGTCTCCCTTGGAGGACCCAGAAACATGGATTAGGCATTCCCTCAGAGCCTGCTCCAAAATGCACTCAAGTTAATAAAAACTCCTATTAACTTCAGTGGGCTTTGGATCCAGTCTTCAGTTATTAAATGAAGCGGCAAGAGGTTTGAATTTTCACCAAAAATGCTTTTTGTCCAATAGCTTGTCAGGTATTTTGGATTAAACAGATGTTTACATAAATGAAAGGTAACAATGTAATTAAAAGACATCCCCCTTTCCTTTGCCTCAGTGAATTGGGTTTCCTTTCATTGGTATCTGATATCATAATCCTACTAGCTTCTCAGTCATCCAGGAAACAAAAGGTTGACAAGATGTGAATTTCTGATGTAAGGGAGGGAAAAATCAGACAGCTATCGTATCATAAATCAGTGCCTCATTCTTGACCCTCCAAGGATTGTTATGCATTAAAGTTGCATGCAACTCTCTGTCTTATTGCAAACAATGGAGGCTTTTGGCATGTCTCATGAATATGATGATGTTGGCTAGTGTAGTGGTCACCTGGAAAACAAATGCCAGAACGAGCTGGAGGAGAGGTGCTTGTTTAGGTAAAGTGACTGTGTTCAGAAATTCCTTTGCTGAGCCTGTGTTCCTTGCCTTTCTGTCGTGTTGTCCCTAAAGGGATTAAATTAGAAGTCCAGAGTGGCCACGGAGTAAGAGGAACTCTGAGGGAGTGTGTCTGCAATTTAGGGGACTCAGGAGGTCTGAGGCAGTAGGACAGCACAGTCCCACATCCAAAGGAAGGGTGCAGACAAGGGATCTGAGCCTGGGAGCATGCCTTAGGCTATGTTCAGGCTAACGGCGCCACCAGATCAATCTTTCTTGATCAATTGAGCAGTCAGTGAGACCTGCTCAATCGATCAGGAAGTCGACTGAGTAAGTCCACCCCCTCAAGCAGTGTAGCGCTAAGCCGACGGGAACACTCAGCGCAGTGAGAACAGGGCGCAGAAGGGAAGCAGAGCAGTCGACTCTGTGTAGTTTGCGTAACTCCCGTCGACTGCCACCGAATCGCGCGGTAAGTGTGAACCAGCCCTTAGAGACCCAGCGCTAGGAACAGTGACCAGCCTTTCCCCAGACCCAGGTGCTTAGAAGCACATGGGATCGGGATCCAGTGATTAGATCCCTTCACAACCAACTGGTGTCTGTCAGAATGGGGACTGGGCCATGTTTTGACACAGATCATTGAAGGATTAGCAACCTTATCTTGATAAACCTGAGAGAAACAGAAACATATCTCACTTTCCATCTTCTTTTTATGCCTTTTCTTTTTTTTTTTTTTTTTTTCTTTTTTGCACCTCGTTCAGCTTGGACAAAGAATAGATTCACAGATTCCAAGGCCAGAAGGAACCACTGTGATCATCTAGTCTGAGCCCCTGTATAACATAGGCCATAGAACGTCCCCAAAATAATTCTTAGACCATATCTTTGTTAAAAAAAAAAACCTGTCTTGATTTAAAAATGGCCATTCGCTTTGATTCTTTATGGTAGGACAATGCTGCTTAGAGCTTTACATTTACTGTGCTCTCAGAGACCATGCAACATCCAAAATCCTCAGCTTCAGGCATCTGTTCCTCTCTTCAGTCAGCTAAACCTCTCTCCCCTCACTGGAGCTGTGACTGTGAAATTGCTCTGAAACAGGAGACTGGGGACAGCAGAAGGAAACCAAAAAGTTGAAAGACCAGAAATGAACTGCTTAATTTTAAAGTGGGAATTACGCCATAGTGTTTTTTGGCTGGATTCCTTAATTGTCAGCTAGATTCCTATCTGAAAGCAAGTGCCTGCTTCCTTCCTTCTGTGAAATCCACCCTGGTGTGGGTGAGAATCATGCCCAGTCTCCCACTGCCAAGAAAAAAAACCATAGGAAAATGAAAGCCTGGATGTCTAAATCCAAACAAACTGGTTTTCAGTGGAATTTACATTTTAACTATGAAGCTGTTTCTACTAATCCAGTGAAACGTCCTCTAAAGACCCCTCCAATAATTCCCGATTAAAAAGGGCCACTCTAAAGTATTCCTCCCCCCACCCTCCCTGGCCCCAAGGCTTCAGTACGGTTTTGTTTGAAATGCAGATCTCTACTTTTGCTGGGTAACTGTTTAAATGTATTGCTTTTTCTGGTCTTTGTGGCAACCAAAATAGCTATTACTTCCTTTTAACTTTATTTATTTATTTATTTATTTGCCTAGGCTACTCAGAAAAACCAGTTTCCTAATGTGACTGACTGAAATGTCCTTTCCCAGCCCTCAGCAGTGTTAGAGCAGTGATGCATTGGTGCCCAGCAAGTAAACTCACATTAGTCTGAGTGGGTGAGATAACAGAAGTCGGTCCAATAAAAGATATTATCTCACCCACTCTCTAATCTCCTGGGTCCGACACTGCTACAACACTGCATATAATTTTGTCTGACTCAGTTTGCAACAGGTTGCTGCCAGGCCCCACCCAAGCTTCTTCACACAGGCTATCTGTGCAAATCTGCTGACATAACCATCTGGCACAGTACTCTTCTTCCACGCCTTTACCTGACTAGGCAGATAGAAGTTTATCCTACTTGGTAGCTACAAAGTAGGGTTAGTTCACTTAGGCTGAAATGGTGCATACAGTGATCTGTTGCAGATGTAAGCTGAGGCTCCAAACCTTTTAAAGTCTGAAAAGGAAGTAAAAGTTTTAGATTGTTGTAAGTTCAATCAAATGTTTTGGTAAAACTTGGCTGGGTTAAAACTTGAATGAGAAAGTAGACTTTGAAAGAGGAAAATACTCACTCTTACTTGGTGTGGACTTGTGTTTGATCTTTCTTTCTTCTCTCCCCCCCCCCCCCCCTTCAGGATGGAAATGAGTGCCCTATTTTAGTAAGATGGGGAGGACAGAATTGCTTTATATTCGATGTATGCAGTGTTGTTGTGGCGGTGTTGGTCCCAGAACATTAGACAGAAAAGGTAGGTGAAGTAATTGGACCAACTTGTCTTGGTGAGAGAGAGACACGCTTTGGAGCTTATACAGAGCTCTTTTCAGGTTTGGGAAACTTACTCAGTATATCACAGCTAAATACAAGATCAAACAGATAGTTTAGCATCAATAGTTAGCAAATGTTCTAAGGGACCATACAAGGTGAAGTGGCCTATTAACACTTTTCCAGTCATAGGGAGGAAAGGGTTTGGGGGAAGCAGCTGGGAAGGCTTAGTGGGTCTTTAGATTGTTATAATAAAACATAAATTATACAATCATAGGGCTAGAAGGGACCGTAAGGGTCATCTAGTCTAACCCCCGGTGTCTCTATTCAGTCCCTTGAAATATGCATTAACTAATTATGTTAAACAATCTGTTCTATCGTGTATTTAGCTGTGACACTCTAAGGGCATGTCTACACTACCAAATTAAATTGACTTAAGTTAGGATGACCTATAGCCACTGCAGTAATTAAATCTGCTGTTTGTGTCCACACTACCCTACTTCTGCCAGCTATGTGTGTCCTCACCAGGAGTGCTTGCACCAAGTTAAGTGGGCCAGTGTGGGGGCTGACCGCCGGACCACCACCTCCTTAGGCTGACTGCTGGAGCCTCCTGACCAGCCTGGGGCGATGGGGCTGACAGCTCGAGCTGTCAAAGGCAGCAACAGGCAATGTAAGCAATGCAGTGTCTACACGGACACTGTGTCAACCTAACTACATTGACCTACGTGCTACGCCTCTTCCAGAGGTGGAGTTATTAGGTCGGTGTAGCAGGCGACTTACATCGGCGGGAGCAACAAAGTGAAAATATTTACAGAGTTAAGTCAATGGAAGCTGCCTAATGTTGACCTAACTGTAGTGTAGATCAGGCCTCGTTTCCCAGACCTGAAGGAGAGCTCTGTGTAAGCTTGAAAGCTTGTCTGTCTCACCGATACAAATCGGACCAATGAAAGATACTTCCTCACCCACTTTATTTTCTCTGTCAGTGTTTCTCAATCTTTTTGTGCTGGAGACCCCTTTTGGACTAGAAAAAACATTGGGACCCCCTTAGAAAAAAAAATGTGACCCCCTTATCTTAAATTCAGGGCTTCAGGTATCAACAGCCTCCCTTGGTGCACACGGCTCAGGGCGTCAGTCCCGCAGGGCGCGGGGCTGAAACATATAAATTAGCTTCGCGGAGCCCCCTATGGAGTGGTGCCTCAGGCAATTGCCCTGTTTCCTATCCCCTAACTTGCCCTGCTTGTCACTCGCCAGGTTGAGAAACACTGTTCTTGTCATTCCTTGAGACCCAGTTCCACTTTGTTTATTGCTCTGTCCAGAGCTATAATTTTTTAAAATCTTCTGTCTCTAGCTTCTCTCTCAATCCTGCTTTTATGTTCTCTAAATTTCGTTTTTCCACCACTTTCCCCTTTCTGCTTTTATAATAAATAAAAAATCCCCTATCCTTTAGGGCTAGTCTATACTTAAAACTTACAGCGCCACAGCTATGTTGGTACACTCCGTGCCACTCTGAGTGCTTGTGTAGCTGCGTTATGTTGATGGGAGAGAGCTGTCCTGCCGACATAATAAAACCACCTAAACCAGTGGCTGTAGCTATGTCGGCGGGAGAGACAAAAGTTTTGCTGGCATAAGTGCTAGTGTAGACAAGGCCTTAGTCTTAGTCTGCACTGCGGCTAACACCGTTGTAACGTAAACACTTACAGCAGTGATAGAAGAATTCTTTCTGTTGCTGCAGTAAATCCACCTCCTCCAGAGGTGGTAACTAGGTTGACAGAGGATTTCTTCCATCAACATACCTCTGTCTACACTGGGTTAGGTTGATATAACTACATTGCACAGGGCATGAAATTTTTCACACGCCCAGAACTATGTAGCTAGGTTGACTGAAGTTTTAGGTGTAGACAAGGCTTCAGTCTCTTAACATGTCCAGATTTATCACTATGAACATTTTTGTTGCTCCCATAAAAGATGAAAGAAGCTGCCGTGGCTAGACAATAGAGAAAAGCACAGTTAATATCAAAGTAACTTTCTTATGATGTTTTTTTATTTGTGTAATAAAGAGAAAGTGACAAATTCTGACCTCACTTGCACACTCCTATTGACTTTAATGGGGTTGGCTAGGGTTTAAAAGATGGCAGAATTTGGCCAAATCGATTATTTCATTTTGACATTTTATATGAAAAATTTCAACTCTGTATGGGGTTTTATCTTGCCTGATAAGAATGTTCGTTCTTGAGTAATCTAGGTGTGAGAGTTTCTGGTACTTAAGCAGTTCATGGGAAGATCTACTTATCAGATAAGAGGGACCATCAAGTATGTTAATAAATTAAGTATATCATAACTGTGCTGCATTGGAGTTAAAACTAAGAATTCCTGGGCTGCTGTATTTGAGAAGCGATATATGTGCTCAAGAAATTAATAGTGCATTAACAAAGAGGCTGTGAGTATATTTTGCCACACCCCACTGTAGCAGCAACTAAACACTCTTTCTGAACATGTTCATTGCAGATTAAGAAGGTTTATAGCTAAATAAAATGCTTAAAAGCATTGAAAAATGTTCAGTGCTAATTAGTTGGAGGGGGTTACTTGCATAAACTATTCTTGTGTGTTTTGGGAGCCTCTTTCTGTTCATTATAGTTTATAATTTTAAGCAGAAAATCTATGGTGGAGATGATATAGTTTGAAAAAGACAGACCATTTATCTTCCATCTGGATCTTCTAAATCATTTTATATTATGGCACACCCAGAATGTGCTAGGTGCTGTATGAGAACATCAGAAGACAGACTTTCTGCCAAGGTTTTTTTAAACTGAAACAAGACAATACACGCAAGGTAGGGACGAGGGACACAATATACAAGCAAAGTAGTTAAGATGGCGATAAGCACGTCTTATTTTCATATGCTCCTTAATTTATATAGTTGTTGTGAATGTATAAACCATCCCCATTGCCCCTCTATCTTGTCAATATTAGTTGGCTGATTTCTTGTAGTGAGGGTTCTTAGAGATTGGAATATAAAGTATTAGAATATGAGCCAACTCATTTTAATGAGGGTGAGGCTTTAATTTCAACAATAATTAAGACCCATTCCAGCACATCATATTTATATGATAGAATGTAGGTGCTCAAGGGCTATAGAGAAACAAATGTACGCTCTGAACTGTAATAAAAAGATGCTGAAAAGGATAAGACACGATGCTTTTGTTTTCCATATTCATCAAAACCACCGATGAACGCTGTGAAAATGAAAACTGCAACTGCTTCATTGTGAAACGATGATGAATGCTGCCTCTCTACATATGCTGGCCCTACATATGATGACATGTAGTAGGGGTTCAGGACATTTGGAAATATACAGCAAACTTCTTGCATTCACGTGAAACCAACACCCACACTGTCTGCAGCTGGCCCCTATATGATTAGACACCCGCTGAAACATGTATTGGACTCCTGTGAGTCTTATCTTCCAGCCAATAGCTATCAGTTCTGAGCAGCATTAACTTGGCATGTGCTCACTGTAGTATCTCATGTAGATTTCCAAGGGTAGAATATGGAGTACCCTGCCTTCGCCATGTGGCTTTTCTTAATTGCTCAGGGCCACACCTCCTTTGTTGTCGCTTAATGTGGTGGTATTTTATATGTTTGGTAGTGTACTAAATGAACAGTTCTAAGTTTTGCTTAGAATTCTGAGGCAGGTTTACAATGAAGTTGTTATGCATTGCAGTGTTTAAGTTTTGTTTCCCCTAAACTTGACATACTCTTTCCAGGTTGGCTGGATAGCTTAAATATTGTTTGTATTTTCAAAAGACAAAGGCTTCTCAGTGTCTCTAACTTTGATAATCTCTCCCCCCCTCCCCTCCCCTTAACAGTTTTGGAAAACGGGTAAGTGGATACGTTTTTCTCTTGGAAAGCACTTAGCACATTGTGGGTACTGCAAAGAAACAAATAACTAACAATAGTGTTTATTGTTACACCTACAGGTGCTACTTCAGCTTTAAGCATAGGAGCTATTTCCTTGAACCGTTCTTTGCAGGATATTTTCATGCTTCCTGTAGATGTGGAGAAGGTGAGAACATTGCAGTTATGGATCTATTGCACCAATATTATAGTATAGAATAATCACTATGAATAATTACACTTGATTACTTGCTAGTTAGTCTACATAGAACTGATTCTATTTGATTGACTTTAGAAGGACAAACTTTAGTGGTGCCAAAATTAGTCTTTACAACTTGTTACGGCTCTTTTCTTTTCTTTTCTTTTCTTTTCTTTTCTTTTCTTTTCTTCTGGTTTAGGACGAACATTTGTACAGATTACATTTCAGCCCAAGATTTTCAATATTGCCCTATTTATACACCCTCCTTCCACTTGCTCCAGGCAACGTAGAACTTTAAAGATACTCCCTTTTCATTCCAAACATTTTCCAACAATGTTTTCCCATTTCCTAAATCCCCAGTTTATCTGCTTTTTTTACACCATTCTGTGAAAGTATTGCACATGCTTTGCTTTGTGATTGTGTTATGTGAAGAAGTAAATAATATTTCCTTATTCACTTTCTTCACACCAGGCAAGATTTGATAGATGTATCATATCCCCTTTTAGTCAGAAAAGTCCCAGTCTTTCTAATCTCTTCTCATACAGAAGCTGTTCTATACCCCTAATAACTTTTCTTGCCCTTCTCTGTAGCTTTTTCAATTCTAATATATATCTTTTTTGAGATGGGGCAACCAGATCTGCACGTGGTATTCAAGATGTGGGAATACCATGGATTTATACAGAGGCATTATGATATTTTTTTGTCTTATTATCTTTTACTTTCCTAATGGTTCCTAACATTCTGTTAGCTTTTTTGACTGGCACTGCACATTGAATGGATGTTTTCAGAGAACTATCCACAGTGACTGCAAGATCTTTCTTGAGTGGTAACAGCTAATTTAGACCCCTTCATTTTGTCACCCAGCAGATCAGTAGCAGAACTGGGAAATAGAATCCAACTCTTGAGTTCCAGTCCAGTGCTCTGTCCACTAGGCAACACTGCCTCCTCTATACAAATGATCAGGAGGAAAGATCAAAAGAGCTCAGTCATGATGAATGGGAGAGGGGAGAATATAACAAATATTAAAGAGTTCAGACACCAGGGATGGTACAAGGGGTTTAACTAGAAGTAATGGGATAAAACCCTTAGGGAGGGAATTAAATTGAATATCGGGGAAAAAAACTTTCTGAAGTTCACCTCTGCTAGACTGTGGAGTAGTCTCTCATGGGTCGCGATAGTCGCTTGGACAGCACTAATCTGCGTACTGTCTGTCATGATCCCGTCCTGGGAGTGAGAGGAAATAGATGACAAGCGTGGGAAAAATGGGTGAGAGCAGAGTTGATATAAATGCAGCCTGTTTGCTTATGTAAGTTCCTCAATATGCAAGTGCCCACTTGACAACACAAACTTTTTCAGGCAAGTTGTTAACCATCTGGCATGTCAGTATTCTCAGGTCTCCCAGTGATCTGGTATAAACCCCCATTCAGCATCCATCAAACTTTCTCTGAACCACCCTGGTGTCAGTATTCCCCCTGCAGGAAAAAATGTCTGTTTAATACTCTTTCCTTTGCTAATGGTATGTCCCAAAGCTTTTTGAAAGGTTTCTCTGGGAAATTGTTAACCAAATAAGTGGTGATAATTGAACAACAGTAAATTTAAGGTAGTTTCTCCAAGCACCCATGTGAACTTCTGGAGACATTACATGAGGTCCTGTACTATTGGGGAAATGCCATTTTATTGGACTTGTTTAGAAATAAAATCTGCTCACCTCTTTGTCCTAAAGAGGGTTAAAAAGTTGAAGAAATGCCTATTGTAGCTTTTATTTTTAATTGTTCTTAAGTGCGGATAATTTAATAGTGCTTATTGCCACAGCTTCAGTGATACTGCTGTGAAGAATGCTATAATTACAACTGGTGCCATTTTTAGAGCATTAACCCAGTTTTTTAGTGGACTATTTGATATCTGCATTCACAAGTTACAACCCTAGATGCCGTGGCTATTTTTAAGCCTTTTATTTTTAAGCTTTCCTATGAGACCTTGAAGTTGCCTGCAAGCGAGCAAGCAACTGCACAGTGGGAGCCAGGGGATCTGTGTTCCGTCTCTGGCTGTATCAACAACTTCCTGCGTGAACTTGAGATAATCACGCAAGTTTCCTATGCTTCCATTTCCCTACTTGTAAAATGGGGTTAATTATGTCTTGCAAACATTAAAGAAGTAAGCCAGTGAGATAGGCAAATGCTTTTGAACTTCTGTATCATCCCTCACATGAGCATCTCAAAGTAGTAGTAAAGCCTGCCACTCCTTCCCAGTTCAGAATTAATATGTTACACTAAAGTGTTTATATATACTCCTCACTTCTTTAGTTAAATACTGGTAAATATGCTACATGGTTTAACCTATGCATAGTAAAATGTGTGTTGTAATCTTGGGACTATGCTCTTAAAATGCCTAAATATAGGCACCTGCCAAGAGACTATTCAGTTAAGCATTTAAAGTTTCCTCTTGATTTAAAAGAGCGAAAGAAAATAAATGCAACATATGCACTTTAAAAAAATTAAGACATTGAATTTATTGGATACTGTAACTCTTACCGGTATTGTTTTATTTTAATTTCCTGCAGTTTCTTAAATTAAAGGCCAGGTATGCTTTAATTATGTATTTCGTGGCTTGTTAATGTTGGGAAGAGAAGCTGACACTAATTTCCCATTGAGCAAATAAACTGTTTAATAAACATCCCTCTTTTCTATGTCCAGGAGAACGCACACTTCTTTGTTGCAGATATGATCATAGCATCTCTGGAAAAAATGAAGTATAGTATCCTAAGTCAACAGACAGAGCCCTGGAATGCAGAGGAAACCAGTGGATCACTAGGCAGCTATCAGACGGATTCAGAAATGTCCTCTTACACCAGAATAAAAAAACAATCTGCTTCTTCTGCTTCTTCAGACAGTGGCTATGAAGGCAAGTTATTTCATTTTAACCCATAATGCAACCCTTTCTGCCTGCCTTTGTCTCATTACCCTACTGAAAGAGTTGGGATGGATGCTTCTCAGATGGATGCTTCCCTGTCTTGTCTAATCTCCACTGACTCCCCAAAGTCTGAAATAATAGGTCACTTGCCCTATGAGTGTATCCCTGATAAATTTGTTTCCCCAAATGATTCCCACGCTTGTCAGTTTTTCCTTCATTAACATTCATAACTGTGTATCTTTATGGTTTGCGTCTCTCTTTGGAGTGTGCACAGGGATGTATGTAGTTGTGCTGGACTACTACTCACTAGAAATTGTAGTTTCATATTCCTTGTTAATGAAAATGTCAAGTTAAGATTTAAAAAAAACCCCCTTCAAATGCAACATTTGTAATGTGTGGTTTCTTCAGCTTCCTTCTTTCTATTAAGGGATATGGAGTCAGACTTTTATCATGCGCTTTATAACTTCATTAGTTCATGGATCAGTCACTAGACATTTGAGTACAAAGAAATCTCAAGCAATATTTGTGCATATGTATTATGATATGAGTCAGGGTAACAAAGGCATATGATATTGTAACACTGTACAGTACATGAATTTGTAAAATGGGAATGTCTGGAAAGGGATTTTAATATATTGTGTAACATGAATCTAAATGATGTAACTTCTTGGGGAAAATCAATGAAGTAGACATGTGGGGTGCGGGAAGCACATTACTATTAAACTTTTACATTGCAGTAGCTAATACAGGCTTACCAGCTCAGGCCCCATTGTGTGAGGCAGTTTACAAATACAAAAGAAATGACAGTCATTACCCCAAAGAACGTACAACCTAAAAGCTCATTATACATTTAGTGTGTGGTTTTTGTTTGTAATGGGCTAGAGATGGACCCATTCACCATCCGTACTGGTGTTAAGCAGGGCTGTGTAATTGCCCCAACCCTTTTCTCCATCTATCTTGCCGTAATCTTGATTCTTATTCGTGACCACTTTTCCTCTGGAATTGGGATCGAGTATCGCATGGATGGCTAGCTCTTCAATCTGTGCCTTCTTCATTCTAAAACTAAGGTCACCACGACTGTTATTACCAACCTTCAATATGCTGACGACTGTGCTATCCTCGCATACACCAAGGCTGACTTGCAATCCACTGTAGATCTTTTCTCAGGCACCTGTCATAACCTAGGACTCTACTTCAACATTGGGAAGACTAAGGTACTCCACTAGTCTGCCCCAGCACAAATTGTGCCCCCTTCTCCCACAAATTGTTATTGGCAGTGAACCCCTGGAAAACATTGAGCATTTCCCTTATCTTGGTAGCCACCTTTCCCAGACAACCAATCTTGATGTGGAGATTGAACGTAGGATCTGTTGTGCCAGCATATCCTTTGGAACGTTGCTCTGTCTTGTCTTTATTGATAGAGATCAGTGGATGGAAACTAAGATCCTGATCTACAATGCAGTAGTCAAATCCACTCTTCTTTATGGGTACAAGACATGGGTGACACATCAAAGTCTTCTTAAGCTTCAGGAGTGGTACCAACAGCGCTGCCTTAGGAAGATTCTCTGTATCAGATGGGAAGACCGTCGCATCAATGCCAGTGTTCTCTCTTCGGCTAACATCACCAGTGTTGAGGGAAAGATTATGAAACATCAACTTTGCTGGGCTGGTCACTGTGTGCGGATGGCTGATACTCATCTTCCAAAGCAAGTCCTCTTTTTCTCAACTTAGTCATGGTGAGAGGACATACGGGGAACAGAGGAAAAGCTAGAAGGACATCCTGAAAGTATATCTTAAGAAGGGAGGCATTGACTCTACGAGTTGGGAAGAGCTGTATGGCAATAGACTGCAGCGGCGTCACCTCACACATCAAGCCTCAGCCTGTTTTGAAGAGAATCTCGTGGGAGAATGGCAGAGGAAGAAGGAACGTGTACAGCATCCCAACCAGCAGTTGTGCTCTCTCCAAGCAACCACCTCTCACATGTGTGAAAAAAAATCTGTAGCGCACGCATTGGACTCCTCTGCCATCCTAAGTCTCATCAATGACTTTCCCCTGGCAGACATCATACTCGTATAGAGGGACAGCTGCCGCAGATTTTGTTTGATGGAGAGGGAGGAGAATACAGTAAAAGAATATTTAAAATAGTGTCCAGATCTAAACGTATTAACCCCCCCCCCCATACCTTCCCCATGAAACTCTTGTTAATCGATCACTTATGTTGTTAAAGGTTGTGCTGTGGTGCAGGTCAGCTCATCAGTAAATCCATTGTCACATCATGAGGCTGGTAGATTTCACTGCGACAGTGACTCGGATGATGAATTTATAATTATTGGTAAGACTTACGAACTATGTAGATGCAACTTGCAATGAGTCTGGATAGATTTACTAACTACTGCAGTGCCACTTTTCCAGAGCTACATGTTGCCATATTTTGTATTTTATAGTACAAACTCATAGGCGTATGATAAAGTTTCTCTCTTGGTAATCATGCACTACTTACTAATGGTAAGAGTTGAAACAGCTTTGCATAAGTAACAAAACCCTATCATGCATAATAATGATATAGGAATTTCTTTCTAAAGCAAGAATACTTTCCACTGGTTGATGTGTGCGTAAATGTTCATGTGCAATATATATGGTAGTGCCCAAAGCACACATACCACAAATTCCCTATATAGTCACTGAGAGACATCAGTTCAATTCCCTGCTCTGCCAAAGGTTTCATGTGTGATCTTGGGCAAGTCACTTAGCATCTCTGTGCCTCTATTCTCTATCTGTAAAATGGGATAATAGCACTTGGTCTTGTGAAGATAAATATATTAAAAATTGTGAGGTGCTCAGATACTACAGTAATGGGAGCAATATAAGTACCTAAAGTAGATAGAATACAATGGTAGAAGGTGTGGGAGGCTTTTGCTTTTGTTTTAGTTGGGCTAACAGATTTCTCCTTCTTTTCTGCAGAACTTGAAGACTTGGAAAATATTGCAGCATCTCCAGATGAAAGGTAATTTTTTGTATTTCTCATAACTTAGTAAATAGCCAGGTGGCAATATTTTTCCCTGGCATATGGTAGACCGACTTTCCAGTTGCTCTTACTTTCTAGGTTCGTAAGGTTGTTGTGGAAGCACATTATGCTTTTCCTAAAGGGAGGCAGGAAGGGAATATTGTTTGAAGCAAGTCTCTGGCTGATTTTGGAGATGGTATTGGACTCAGAATGGAGTTGATCCAGTTTTTAATTCTTGCCAGTGGGATGATAGCTGTAGCACAGGGGTCTTGGAGGGCATGCGTGTATCAAAGCAGAGGGGCAGGAAGGAAGGAGTGTGAGGAATCTTCAGGGATGTGGAGGACACAAACCTACTTATGAAATGCTACCATTTGGCTTGTTTAATTTTCAGATCATCTTTTGATCCGGACTGCAATTCTGCCGAAGTAACAGCACAGAAGCTTTACCGAGCGTTCAGGAAACGTTGGCTACAGACAGAAACTGACATTCGGTTGTCTAGCTGTCTGAACACAACTATGCAGAAAGTAAGTCTCTGAACAGAAAACAATGTGCTTATTAATCCGAGTATTCAATGCAGCTGCCTCATTGCCTTGGGGAGAAAGAGGATGCATAGAATGATATGAGCGCATGCTCAGTTTTGTTTGTTTTTTCAGATGTTTTGGGAAAAAATGTCTGTCTTGGTTAGAGAGCTCTAATGCATTTAATGCAATGTAGGACAGTCATGTACATGGAAGCTCTGTGAACGCAGGAAGTTCTTCAAGAGTTGCTATTGAACATGACTTTGGGCATCACAACTGTGATGTGCTGACAATTGTTGTGTTGAAGGTCACTGCATAGTCTGCAAAGAATGTTAGCATCTGTTCAACTGTTAGGCTGCAGGTTACATTTCACACTTAAGTCTGTTTTTCTGTCTTCAATAGTTTGTGAATAAAGAAAATCTTCCAAAGGAATTTGAGTCTAGTGTGAATCTGGCAGAAGAAATAAAGGTCAAATCCAGATTAAGAGGAACTATAGACTGGGCCCCACCTAGATTTCAAATAATATTTAATATTCACCCATCACTCAAGTAAGTCTCAAGTACTTATCAGTCTTGTGGGATTTGTCATTTTGTTACCGTTTTACACTGAGCCCAATCCAAAGCCTGTTGAGATCTATGAAAGGACTCCTGTCGGTTTCATTGGGCTCTGGATCAGGGCCATTGTTCAATACCTTGTTCTCCAGTGTTTCACTGGAAGTTACATAGCAACACTGACTATTGCTGTGTCATCATGTCCTGGTTAAACTGTCTAGTACTGTTAAGCAATATGGTAAGTCATTTTTTTAAGGGTTGTGGGGTTTTGTTTGTGTGTGGTGTTTTGGGGTTTTTTTTGCTTCTCTGCTGACTTAAGGGTGTTTTTTCAGTAAGGGAAGGCTGACTTTGCAGAAGAACTATGACTCTCACTCCACTTAAAGTGCAGTCAACTGCACAAAGTAAACAAACTAATAACTTTTTTCTGCCAACTTCTGTTAAACCAATCTTAGATCTTACTTGTAATTAATAATGGCTACAGAATGTTCAAACAAATGTGACTTGTTTTCCTCAGGCTGACAGTATCCCTTTAAGCTTTCTTACCAAAAAACTGGGGAAGTATCACACTTCTTGCATACCATGATCTCTGGTAGCAGTGTCTGAAGGAACTGACACTATATTCTACAAAGACTAGCTTAGAGTTTCACTGTAAAATAGCATACAGAGATTTTCTTTTACAACTTCTCCCCTTCCTACATTGAGGGGTTTTTTTGATTGACAGGATCAGACTTCCAAGTTGAAAATATTCTGAAGTATTAGTGCAGGTGTCTATCATTTTAGAAAAATGTAACTGATCAGATATGCTTTTGGATAGTCAAAGTTAATTTTGTCTGTCTGTACAGGAGAGATGCTGTTGTAGCTGCGCAAAACTTTAGTTGTGCTGGTTGTGGAACCCCAGTAGAACTCAGTAAGTATTGAAACACAAACAAAGAAACACAAAACCCCAAACATACCACACCAAACAAACCCTTGTTGTTTGCCAACCTATATTCTTGCATTGCCAGGATATATTTTGCAGTTCTCTCAATACCTGAACTAGAAGAAAACACTCCAAGTTGGGGATGCACTTAGCTCAGTGCACAATAGGATCATATCACCACCTGAAATGTCACTACAGCCCGAACACAATACTCTTCTCTATCAGCTGTAGGCTACTCCACAGCACTCCTGCTTATCACAGTTAGAAGTGGTGACTATCAACAATAAAACTGGAAGCACTATTTATGACATTGTAAATAGCTTGACTTTTTAAAATAGGCTAATAGTAAAATATAAATAAATTCAAGTCTCCAGGCTGCAAAATGTAAATCTTAATTAGAAAATACTTTTGGAATAGAATCATAATCCTTGTCAATTGATACTGTCAACTGGTCTTAAAAAGAAAGAGGGTGTGTGAGTGGTTTTCATATTTTTAAAGACTTGACCACAAAACTCTGTTGGAGTTCTAAAAATGTTTGGGATACTTTTTTCACAAACTGCTTAATGCATTGTAATGTGCAGATGTATCCACTTCATCAGGTCTTATTACATGGGAAATCTCTGAAATGACTATAAAGCCCTATACTGGATCCATTATACAAAGACAGGCACGCTCGCTCAGGACTGGCAGAACAAAATTAATATTTGAGGTGGCATTGGTAATTCAAGCCCATCAGAAGCTCAGCAAATCATTAATAATGACTATGAAAAGGAATTAGTGAGGTTACACCTCTAACATTAACACTGAATCCTGCACTTGTTTTGGTGGAAACAGCATTGCTTTCCAATAAGGATCTGTGTAAATTTTGGTGGCAATAACTATGATCAGTCTTGCATAGGCAAAAGAGAGGTTCCTTGCTTCTGTATTTAATTCAAAATACTAACCCTGCTCATGAGTTTAGCTCTTCAAAAAACAAACAAAAACCCTCCAAAACTCCATTTTTCTACAGAATTTTTCTGAATTATTTATTAGTGGATCGACACAATTAAAAGGCAATACAGTAACTCTTTAAAGAACCATTCTTCTAAAAACTGCCTTCATTGTTCACCCTCCACAGAATACATCAAGAGACTCCGCTATTGTGATTACCTGGGGAAGTACTTCTGCGACTGTTGCCATAGTTATGCACAATCTTCCATCCCTTCCCGAATACTAATGAAATGGGACTTCAAAAAGTACTATGTCTGTAACTTCTCCAAACATCTCCTATACAGCATATGGCAGAACCCCATCTTCAATGTGTCATGTATCAACAAAACCCTCTATACAAAAGCAAAAGAACTGAACAGAGTCAGGGTGAGTGTGGCTTCTTTGTAATTAAAGTGTGTGGACATTGTCCCGGACACTGCCAGAAGAAAGGCTAGACACCAGAAATCTGGTTTAATTAGGCTGCTGCTTTATTAAGTACCAGATCTTGGAACTATCTGGTAATAACTTGTCCAGTGCAGGCATTCTTCATTTGTTATGTACCACCTGGGGGAGGGCTACCATCAGCCTCTCTTCTCTTCCTCTGTTCCAGTCCACCTGGTACCGGCACCATTGCTGGGATCCCACTGCCTTCCCTTCATATGAGGGTCAAGGGGAATGGGATAGGAGGTTGTCTCCTTTCTGTACCTGATGTTAGGAGCACCAGCCCTATTTTCCACCTTGTTTAAGAGATGCCCTCTCCTAATCCACTTCCAGTTTATCAGGGAACTGGATGCCCTATTAAACAAGTACCTGCACTAGGCACCTGCCACCACGGGACACCAGCAGTTTGATTGGCTGCATCTCTCTGCCCGTGAGGAAGATGTGTCTGGGCCAGCAGAGGAAAGAAAAACCTTGGCTCTTCTAAGAATTGCACACTCCCTTTACCCTTCTTGTGGGCACTCTGACCTCCTTGGTGGTTGGGGGAGGAGAGTGGCTCTGTGGTTGACTGGTTGGACAGAAGGGTGCAGCAGAAGTCTATTGGCTCTTGTGTACCCAACGGAAGGGCTTATAAACTCTTCCCCTGCCCTGGGGCATAGCAGTTGATTCTATATAGTCCCTGATCCTACAAGGAAACAACTTGCAGCATTGGGATAATGTATTGTGACCATGCATACTCACTGGTGGGCCAGACCGTTTGGTGCATTATATAGCTAATATTTCTAACCCTCTATTGTGTATTTTTCCTAATTTTAAACTAAAACTGCTGTACTGGTGAAATGCTAATTTTTAAATATCATGGTCTAAATTACTGCTCTTAAACACTCCTAAATATATAAGTATCCTGCCCTGCTTTTCATTTTAAATACTACATTTTTTCATTTCCCTCTCCCCCCATTGTTTAGGAGATACAAGAACAGCTTTTACATATAAAAAAGCTACTGAAAACCTGCAGGTTTGCTGAAAGGTATGGAGCATGATTATATATAGCAAATACTTTGTAGAAAAAGTGCAGTAGGTATTCATGGAGCTTACCCCTCCAGAAGCATTTTTAATCATGTGCACTTGTTAAAGAAGTTAGTTCTGTATGACTATCAGAAATTCTGATAACATCATCTTCCTTTCCTTGGCATATTTATCTATTGCAAAGGTCAAGAGAGAGTGTATTTATAAGGCAGTGTCGTTTTTTTTCAGCACCTTTGTAGAAACCCTTATGAGACTTGATTAATGATTAGATATGTCTAATAATTTTTGGCACAATATTTTTTCTTTTTCATCCCTCCGATACTCACATTGTTCCTCCAAGAGGAATAATATCTTTGCTCAACAATATAATTTCTGTTCAAAATTTTTCTAAGATAACGTAAGTGGTTTTTCCATATGTTGCTCAAATGATGGCTCTTCAATAGACTGTATTCATTCCATCTTCCTTTAAATAATGACACAAAACAAGCTGTAGAAAACATGCATATTCTGCCTGAGGTAGGCAGCCCTAATTGCTTTCTCGTATTATGCAGTGAGCTTAACTTCTCTACGGCTTAAGATAACATTGGTGGGTTTAAAGAAAAGTAAGATGTTCTTCCAGCTAATTTTATTATTTTTGTCTAAATCACACACTTGACTGCAATGCTTAATTTAATAACTATAAAATGGAGAAATAATGGACTTCTGTTTTGCACCTACAGTTAGTTGTGGGTGCATGTGATAGCACTTGGACACTGAGCTATCTGAGTTCTGAGTATAACTAAGTTGACATCTAAATGCTATCACTTACACCTACCGAATTTAGAGGCCTTTTATAAACCAGGCAAATAAGTAATTCTTTTTAATGGTCGAAACTAAGCCTTTTTGATACACCCTTCTCCAACTAATTAAGGTTAGCATATGAAAGTAAAATGTACAGCTGTAGTGCTCACCTTGCATTTGTTGCAATGGATGTACAGTAAAAGCTTTTTAAAAAAAAAAAAAAAAAGTAGTGGCAGCCACTTGGAATAAATGGCTTTCTTCTGCAGAATTTTACTTTAATCGTGACCTATGCAAGACAACTAACTGTCTAGCGAGTGGTTACCAACCTTTTTGGCTTGAGGACCACAGATATCATTTTTACAACCCTGAAGGGCCACCAGTCTCTGCCAGCAGGCCTCCACCTCCCTGCAGCCAGACGGAAGAAGTTCAGCGAGGGCCCCCTCGTTCATCTCCTGTCCCCCTGGCTGCAGCAAGGAAACCGCATGGGTCCTGTAGCTCCGTGCGTGCCACCTAGGACCCTAGGCAGTGGCTCCCTTCTGCAACCAGGAGGACAGAAGATCACTGCTCCCCTCCTTCTGGCTCCAGCAGGGACCCAGGCCGTGCTCCCTGCTACAGCCAGGGGGAGGGGAGCGCTGATCTCCCATCCCCTTGGCTGCAGCAAGGAGCCTGCACCAGTCTTTTAGCCCCGCGGAAACACACTCCACCTGGGTCCTTAGGAAGCGGCTCCCTTCTGCAGCCAGCAGGAGGGGAGCCACGGGCCACTTTGAAAGCTCCTGCAGGCCACTTTTGGTTAGGAACCACGGGTCTAGATGGTATTTGTTTTTGCTTTTTATGATGTACAAATAAAGTCTCAAAGGCCTTTAAACCCGCCCCTCCCTATAATCCCCCCAAAACAAACCAACACCCAACAACAACCTACTGCTTTTTGTGCGCTAGAATAGCAAGTTTTCTATACTGCTTCTGTGTGAGCATCTTATAGACGATCAACAAATTGTGAAGGGAAATTTTTTTAAGTTTAAATACTTACGGAACGTAAACTGTGAGAGAAAAAGCTATGTTAAATAATGACCCACACACACTCTAACCCAAGAGCCAAGAAAGTTCTCACTATAGCCTTCTGATGAATACTCCAGCAGAAACTGGGTAGGCAAGACTTGATATTCTTAACTTCTAAGGATAAAAAGAAGCAGGAAAAAAATTAATAACTTTCAGGCTTTTTACCAAATTCACAAGTGCCCTTTAACTCAGTTCTTTCTGACTGATTAGATGTAGCTGTCTCCACTTACTTACATGTTTTGATGAACATGCTCTCAGTAAACATATCACTTCATAATTTAACTTTTTTTTAACCTACAGTGTATTGAAAGAATTTGATCAGGTCTCCAGCCACCTGACGACAGAGCTGCATCTGTTCTCAATGGATGACTTGGTGAAGATGAAACGAGGGCTGTTGGTACCTCTTCTCAGGGATATTCTGAAAAGCTCCATATCTCATGTAGAAAACTGTGAGGTAAGGAAGTCTCTGTGTATGGTGTGTAGCCTGAAGAATAGGCACGACGGACAATATTCTTTCTTAAATATGAACTTTTAATAAACATCAAAAAAGTAATTAACTCTTTCAATTCTTCTAGCTTTGTCAAGCCAAGGGATTTATTTGTGAATTTTGCCAGAGCTCGGATGTGCTCTTCCCATTTCAGACTGCCACATGTAAAAGATGTACAGGTATGTTCCAGCCCAAAGCTGTTTCTTTCTTGCACGTGTGTGCGCGCGTGCATATATAATGTTTCAGGCCCGCAAGATACTTAAGTACACACATGCCTAATTTTAAGCACATGAGTAGTCCCGCTGACTTCAAACTATCTTGTCTCAGTGAGTTTGTCGTGTATTTGAAAACTTGGGCGCGTCGTCTGAATGTAACTTAAAAGAAAATTCAAGTGTGTTCTTGGTAGGGATTTACATATTTCAGGACTGAGGTTGAAATAGCAAATCTATTGCTATCTATTAGATTTCACTGGACCTAATCCAGTACCCTCTGAAGTCAGTGGAAAAGATGCCCATTGCCTTCAAGGTGAATTGGCTTGGGATCAAAATATGGAATAAATCTTGTTACATTGTATTTCATTGTCCTAACCATGAGTCCTCTTCAGTTACTTTCATATCTGGATCAACTATCTTCCTTCAAGGAATACAGTTATTGATGCAATTTTCCCATCTGCTTGTATGTGTAAACAGTTTGCAAAGCGTGCTTCCACAAACAGTGTTTCAAGTCGGAAGAGTGCCCCAAGTGTCTGAGAATAGCTGCTCGGAGGATGTTTTCAGAAGCTCCATCTGAGACTGGATTACTGTGAAGAGGCCCACAGGTTTCTGTATAGACTAGATACAGAAACTAGATACAGATTCATATGGTGTCTGTCTGCAGGTTGGATAATGTTGTTTTAAACATTACTACTTGTAAATCAACCTGCCATGTTAACCATGTTAACCTTTTTTTAAATGTGACTTTTAAAAAAAGAATAAGCTTTTAATATCATGTTTGAATACCTGACAGAAAGTAGTCTTAACTGATCACATTAAACTGTATGTTAATGCCATCATTAATATTTTGCTGCTATTAGTTTTTTACTTTTTTGTTTCTGAACTTGTTTTTATTATTATTTTATATTTGACATGTTGACAATTCCCATCTGTAACTTTACATGCAATGTATAGACAATAAACAATATTGAAAAACTCTTTTAACCTTGTCAGATTTTTATTACAAGCAAAAGGTGATAAAATGTGAGGAATTTTTCTCTCATCTATTGAAACAATACAGCAGCATCCTAACTCAAAAGGGTGATTTATACTGATTTTAAAAAAGACTTACACTAATCTGTAGGGCAGCACTTTCCAACCTGAGAGATGCCAGGCTGCTGGGGAGGGTGTGTAGGGAGAGGAGAGAGAGATACATGACCCTGAATCTGCTCTGCCCCCAGCATGGCAGGCTGGTTGACTACTACAAGGGAAGTACCGGGTATCTCTTTGGAAACTGACTGCTTTCCTTCCCTGCTCCTGTAGTTGCTTCTAATGAAGCCAGCCATGGAAGTGGCTCCTGCACACACAAGTGTTGAGCTATTGCCTGAACCTATATCACTCCCACTCCTGTGGTACTTGGCTCAGCAGTGACAGCACAGATAGCCCAAGCTCCACTGCAACACCAGGGAACACCCATGGACAGAGACAGCCAAAACTTACAAGAAGGATCATTGTGCATTGTAGATATTGACCTGGATTACATGTCCCAAAGATGCTTTCTCCCTAACTAAATGCCTTTAAGATACTGGGTTTGCGTCTTTCATTCTAGGTCTAATTTCCTCTGAGACTTTCAAACACCCTTCCCCTTAAATATCCATTCAAATGTTATTGCTGTACTAAAACAAAATGGGACTCTGGGCACACTTCAAATACAGTTCTTATCTTCCTGTGGCTGGAAACAAAATTTAACTGCTTATTGCATAGATGTAAGATTATCATCTGTTACTGTTATCTAAGATCTGCAAACAGACATGAAATTTTCCTGAGAAGTGAGTGATGTCAAATGGTGAGATTTGGTATTGGGGCACACCTACAGAGTTGGCTGCATTTAATGTAATGCAAGTGTTAGTTAATTGCTGCATCTGTACACAAAACTGAATAAGCCGCATTAATGGATTTGCTATAGGGATTTACAGTTTATGAAAAAAGTTGCCTTAATCCCTATATAGGACAATTTGCAGGACTATTGGATTTGTTTGAATAATGCAAAAAATGTTCACTTAAACTTTATTTGGCTGTGTGTGCTTTCCATGAATAATCTTGTGAATGAGTTTTCTGGCACAGATGTTTCCAGAAAGAAGAATGTTAAAGTGAGTTTGTTTTGTGTGTATCACACAAATAATCTATGCTAATTTTAATCAGGCTCCTTAAATATCACATGGTTTACCTGACCAGTCATTGGTAAGCACCACCATTTTAATTCAAACTTTATCAACTGTTGAGTTGAAAAACAAAAAAGACCTTTTGAATACATCTGAAAATCATAATCTACTTGTGGACAGCTTGCGAAGAGAGAGAGGGTAAATCTGTAATAAAATCATTACAAGTTTTTTCATTTAGCCTATTTATTATATAATTTCAGAACATTAGTATCCTACAGCTTTCTTCTTTTCTTCATCTTTCTTGTTCTTTTGGAGCTGCTATCTTTCCCTAGTGGATTGACGCATACCCCAATCCCCTGTAGTATCCTGGCTGACCAGCATGGTGGAGGCACAGACCCAAATAAATGATATGTTTGTTTTAATTAAAAGTATGTGTGTCGGGATACACTTTCATTCTTTGATCTTAATTTGGCCATTCACGGAGCTGTAAAATTCACCAGTGGTCAAGGGGTCTTTGGCACCCTACAGTGTTTATAATCTGTCTTGTATGGAATTGACTGTGTATGGGGCTGCTTTCAGCAGCGTTAAGCCCTGCTGACAAATGTTTGTATCTGTTCACAGTTCTGCTGCATGCTCATGTCAAAGAGGTGCTGGAACAAGTAGTGCCAATAGGACATTATGCCCTAAGACCTTCACAAGAGTTTGGTAAATTGTCCTTTGTCTCTTGGCCATGGCCGGAGTGAGGTTTTGGAGGAAGCTGAACTAGTATGAGGCAGTTAGTTTAGTGATGTCCTATTGATAAGACATATTTTCTGAGCGGGCTGCTCACATACACCTGGTATACTTTTTTGCTGGAGATGGTGCTTCGCTGCAGCCCGAGGGGCAGAGAAGGAGACAACCCTTGGCCACAGCCGGCAGGGGGAAGCCACAGTAAGGTACCTTCCCTGGCCCTGGGGGCATGCTGAGGGGAAAGGACAAAAGACTTGTTCAGCCTGGAGAGATGGGGTAACCGGTGACTCCCTGGCCCACTACAAGGGGTGGAAGCGTGAGACCCACTAGGGTGAAGCCGGCTGTTTGCCACACATGGTGTCAGGGGAGGGATTGATCATGCAGTAGACTTAAACCAGGGCAGTTCTAGCCCACCCCACTCCAAAGATGGAGGGCCTGGTAAAAGCCTTGATGCAAGCCACAGCTGCCCAGCAGGAGGCTACCTGGGTCCAGGCAGCCGCCCAGCAGGAGGCTGTATGGTTGCAGCAAGAAACCAACCACCTGCTGATGAGCCAAGCTGCCCAGGATCGAGCCCTACTACAAGAGATAGTGAGCCAGCTGAAAACCATGGTCCGTGGCCATGAGGGGTCGCGCCCCCTAAGGGCCAGCAACGCCAGGCCGTGGCCAACCTGGAGCACTGCCAGAAGTTTGACCAGATGCTGGCAGAGGAGAAGCTGATCTCGGTGTGCCACGCCGAGGAGCGAGACTGGGCCGAGGCGGAGGCCCGGGAGAAGGAGACAGTTGGCAGCCAGGGAACTTTCACGGACTGCCAGGGAAGAAGGGCGTCGGAACAGGCAGCTATTCCCCGTCCCAAGGGCTCGGACTCTCAAAGCAGTGGGCAAGCCCATGCTGGGGAGCAGGGGGGCTGGAGAGGGGCCTGGGCCCACAAGGGGGTTTAGGGATCCCAGAGAAAGGGGTTCTGCCCTGAAGCCTGGCCGCCCAAGGGATAGGGGGCTGTCTCTGCCAGGGTACAGGTGCTATGCCTGCGGGGACCCACCTTCCTAATCAGTGGCCCTTCTTCTTCCCTTTAGCTTATCTTGGCTTAATTAAACACATTTAAAAAAAAAACCAACCCATGGAACGACATGCCATTTGCTGCCATCACGTTCTTTCCTCCGCTTGTGTGTTATATCCCTTCCAGCACTATGTCTGTCTTGGCTATTTAGATAGGCCCAGTGGTGTACTGGGGGTCTCCGGCGCCCAGGGGCCAGTACTTTCATTTGTGCTGCCCCCATTGGCAGCAGCGCCCTGTTTCCCGCTCTCCCCCACATCCCCGCTGTGGGGGCAGTCAGATGCCGTCGGCTGCCCAGCAGCGGGGGGAGGGGGCATGATGGCTCAGGTCCCCGCAGCTCCCTCATTGCGCCCAGTGCAGGGGCGGAGGGGCCGGGTGGACACTTGCTCCCTCCGCAGCCCTCGGCTGCTGATGTAGTGCCAATAACCAGGACCTATCAGATTTTAGGACCTAGGTCTGGAACGGTCTCAAATTCTGACAGGTCCTAGTTATTGATACTACATTTGGTGCGAACACAGGGCCCTGGCCACCTGTGACAGTGGGGGGCAACTACTCCTCCGAGGGCCCGGGTAGCGACCCCCCCCACCCCAGGCCGGCACCCAGGGGCACGGCTCCCCCTGCCCCCTCTCAGTACGCCACTAGATAGTCTCTGCCCTGAAGAGTTTACAGTCTTTTTGTTCTGTGTACAGCCTGATATAATGGGGTCTTGTTCCATGACTAGGGCTTCTAGGTGCTCCGGTTATACAAATAATTAATAATAATGGGTGCATCTTCCATCTTCAAAACTCTACAGATGTTGCCTTAGGAAGTTGTGGTGGTGCAGATTGCTGGGTGCTCCTTGATTTAATATGGAAGTGTGTAATTAAGCTTTACTGAAGATGGCTCCACTGAATGGGTGACTGTCATGTTTGAGACCTTATAATATTAAACCAAAATGGGGGGGGGAGGGAGGACATGCACAAAAAGGGGCAACAAAAGACAGCATCACTTCAGCAAAATGTAGTAAAGTAGAGAACTATAAAATGTCAATGAAGAATAAATCCTGCACATTTTATGCATGGAAATCCCACTGAATACCTTGAGTGTATTCTGTGGTCAGGCTTGTGTTATCTGACCCAAAGTTGCTAACCAACTAACAGTATAATTGCTTACTACCAGTAAAGCTAGTAGCAAATAGTTTCATTGAGAAGGGTGATGGGCAAGGGGAGATCCTTATGTAATTCTGTAGACAAAGGAGGAAAATTGTCATAACCATGTGATTAGTACCCTTGAATTTCACGAGAGATGTAAAGATCCTTACAATGGATGGTATAAACCCTGCACACAACAGTAGCATTGCTTGGGAATACTTGATGGCATGTGCTCTTCAAAATAGATGATAATGGGTCACCTATTAACAATAACCACCATGTAGATTCCAGGGATGAAATCTGGCCCCATTTAAGTCAAAAGGAGTTTTGCCATCTACTTTAATAGGGGCCAGACTTCACCCCAGTTGATTTGGCTGTTGTAGCAGGTGCTTGGCCACTATAGTGTGACAAATGTCAGACGTATTCTCATTCTTATTCTCATTCACTTTCCTGCCAATGGTCGCTTACATTCATGTGTTGTGTCTTCTCCATTTAGGTTATTAGCACTTGGAGCAGGAGCTGTCTTGCAAAGTGCTTCTACAATGCCTAGCACAATGGAGATTTGCTCCTGACTGGGGTCTGCTACAGTAATATAAGTAAAAAGGAAATTAAACTTTGATGGCCATGTATAGCCTGTGACCACAAGTACCGGTTTCACTGCCAAGGTAAGATGATACTTTGGATAAGTAAACAGCTTCATTGAGCTGCAGTATTCTGGCAGTAGATCTACACTATTCAATTTAATGGATGAAAATATCTACATTACTAGGAATCATTATTATAAGCATGTATTTGTATATGCAGGGCCTAGTTAATTGTTTCATTTGATGTAATCTCAACTCTATGTATTTTCTACATATTTCTGAATTAGTTAACTTATATATTTCCAATGAAAATCACCTCCATATTGGCACATTTAATGTGGATGGTGATATTTAAAAGCCACCTGTTGCTGTATTTTAATTTCCATCAGCCAGCAATCTGAAGAGTGTAAAATAGCTCAAAGTATCTCACACAGGTTGTATCTTTATTTATTTTTATTTTGCATGTGTTGTAATAACGAATGTCCTGTTCTTAAGGGAGTCATAGACCCCTCATTTCACTCAGGAGCTTGGAGAAACCATGTCACATTTCTGTCAAACACGGAAATACTAATTAGGTGGAAGGCCTCCTACAGAGCTTGTGTAAAATAAGGTGTCGCCAGTCAGAATCCTGTGTGAATGGTCTGATGAAGGTGTAACCACAAAAAGATAATTGGCTTCCAGAGACTTGAGGGAAGCAAGATAAAAAGATAAAAATATGGGTGTTAGGAATGAGCTGGATATGTTGGATGATTCATGAAGTACTTTTGATTTCTGTGAAACTATTAAGGGTGTTAGAAGTTTTTTAACATAGGAGATGAGTCTCTTTTAGGTAGTGACATTCATAGTTAGGCAGCAAGAGATGGAAGATAAGTTTGGGAGAAGGAAGTAGTTAAAAAATCCAAGTCTGAGACCAGAGAGAAACTCCATTTGGCAAAGACAGTGACAGGGTGAAAGGGTCAGAAGTGACCACCCATTTTATAGAAAAATGCCTTGCTGTGAAGCTTTTCATAAAGTTTTATTTAATGCATTTCTATAATTCAAGATTTCCCAATAGCTTAGTCCAAAAATTGTCAAGTGATTACTGTTTAAAACTGATCTCTAAAGAGAGAGGAAAAGTGTCTCTCTTTTTGCCCCTTTATGATGTATGTAAGTGACTCAAAAAGTGTTTTATGCTTGTTCTTTGCTTAGAAAAATCAGGAATGTTGAATCATATCCATTTTTTTAAACTGGATGACAAATTTCATTCGAGAGCTTTCTCAGCACCGTTGTCAAATCTTTAATCAGATTTTACTCCTACACATGCAGTGTGGATTGATTTAAGTCACCAGTTTTCATCATGATTTAAATCAACAAGCAGGAAACCTCGATTAAATACCTGATTTTAATCTTTTATTTATATTTTTATTTTCCTAAAGAAGGCTAATTTTCATTGGCTGCTCTAACCATTAAAACATGCTGATTTGCAACCAGATATTGACTTTACACTAAATGTGGTACTTCTTTCTGTTAACCAGGAGGAAACACTAGATCTATACACATCTATATAACCAATTATATAGTTTAAACAATCATTTGGATTCTTAATTTAAATTGGTTTTTTATGTTAGAAAATGGTGAGTGATGCATTTCTTATTTGCTAACTGTATTTGAATACAAATTGGAATTCAATGGAAAATGCACAAAACCAGCATTTTAAAATTGTTCTTTTATTAGTTAAAACTACCTTAAATGTGTTGGCTACATTAAAAAAAAAGTCTGTTTATCAAAATAAATTTTGCATTTCATATTAACTGATTTATTAAATAAAGGAAGTAGTAACTGTGGTTAGTCAATTGACAGATTGTTTCTGGTCAACATGGGCTAGATTTTTAAAGGTATCTAGGCCCCTAAAAATGCAGAGAGAGGCCTCTAGTGATCTTTTAAAGAACAGCTAAGCAGGTTAGGCCCTAACCCGCCAAGGAAAACAATCGGTATTGGACAGCTACTTTTGAAAATGCTCCTAGTTCTTATCTGCATCTTTAGCTGCCTAAACACCTTTACAATCTGGCTCTGTATCTTTCCAGTTTTAGAATGAGTTGAGCTCATACTCTCCCATCTGGTTTCGATTGCTAGATTGGAAGAGGAAATCAAAGCTTTAGACAGTATGAATAAAAATTGCTTCCTATCTCAGTCAGGGTTTACTTGCATGTTTTCCCTGATACTACAACCCTACTCATTCTCCAGTTGTTCCCAGAATCACAGAAAGACTGGGTAGACAAGATGTAAATTTCTAATGTTACAAAAAACCTCAGGCCTATTTTATGTATTATGTATCTTATATTAAAAATAAGAAGGCATAATAAAGCTCCCCCCCATCTTTTGCAGGTCATTTTCAAAGCTCTTTAATTTCTTATTTTCTTGTGAAACAATTCTCCGCATAATAAAGCTTCTCTTTTTTACAGAAGAGGAAACTTCTATATCTGGTGTTCTACACCATTAGCTGAGACTTCATCTGAAGAGAATGGTTAGGTAATAGAGAATAAACAATTAATTACTGTGTTGCCAATCCAACTGAAAAGAAAGTTTGGGATAGCATGGGTTCAGCCTAAAAAAAAAAGGCTGGATGTGAAAAGGATACATACTGAGGACAAGAGCATTATCCCTTTAAAAAAGTGTTCTGATGTTAATGGGAAAACAATACAAAAACACAATGCCAGAAAAACAGAATAAAAAAATACCAATGCCACCTTGTTCCCCGTCCCCTCCCCACCTCATGCTTTTCTTAAGGGAAAATGAAAAAGCATGGCTGTTGAAAATGTAAGTTAAAGGCAAATTGGTGACTTTACACTGAAACATCATTATTGTGTCCATTAAAGTGAAGTGAAAAATTGAGAAGAATAAATCTGCCTGACCTGAAATTGGCCACATACATTCAGTCTGAGTTTTCCTCTCTTAGAATCATGGTTGGCTGTAAACTAAGTTTTCTACGCTATCAGAAAGAAAACCTAAATCAGAAGACTTTATTGGAAAAAAAAAAGAAATGTAAAGTTTCATGAGCGTACAAGACCTAGAGGAAAAAACCCAGAGTTGTTCATACTGACTCTTGGCAAAGTTTGATTTAAAAAAAAAAATAATTTCAATGGATAATATGAATGTTTATTTTTAGGATTTTTAAAAATGTTTTATCAATTTATAGTATGGGGGTTGGGTCAGACACTAATTATTTAATGGCAGCAGCTGTTGCGATTTAGAAAGTTAAGCTTTATAACCATTCAAACACAAATTGTCAACATTACACTTCAATATCTATGAAGTAAATATCCTTAAATCAAACTCGAATAAGTTCTCAAGCAACAGTTTTCTTTCTTTGCCTGTCGAAATTTTGATTATTAGCAATGGAAATGTTTTTCATCAGTCTGTGGGTATGATAAAATCGGTGCTTACTGACATTTACTGATAAATCTACTCCTTCCAAGCCTGTTCAGATTTCCCTGGCATCTGGAGTCCCAAGCAAGGTCAGGGATTCATTGTATTGGCTGATATAGAAAGATAGGAAGAGAGAGTTTCTTCCCTAAATGGCTTTACAAACTGAATAGCCAAGACAAAGGGTGGGAGAAAAGTAGCTGGATTTTCACCATTTTACAGTTGGGGAACAGAAGCACATGGAGATGGAGACTTACCCAAGATCATAGAAGAAGTCTGTGATAAAGCCAGGAATTTAACCCAGATCTGCTGATTTCTGGACAGTGCCACAGTCACAAGCGCATCCTTCCTCTAAAGGCCAACAACTTGAGCAGCATAAAAATGGAGACTATACCCTTAAAGGCAAAAATTACAAAAGGGAAAGAGGGGTGGGCAACATGGATATAAATGTAAATTTTCAGTGACCCCCAACCCCAATTTTAGATTATGTAATCATAACATTACACTCATTCAGCACCTTCCATCTCAAAATCTCAATATGCATAATGTAAAACTCATTTAGCTTCACTACGTGCCTGTGAAAGACAAGCAAGATCAAATCATGGGCAGGGTTATGATTTAGATTTAGTGGTATCAGGATGGCAGAGATGTTATGAGAACAGCTGATGCGGTGAGATTTCTGCTATTTTGCTCCAAAATCTCACAAGCAAACCATTGGCGTCTACAGCACTGTCAAACATGAACTAACGCCCAAACTCTGATCCAGTCACCAAACTAAGCTAGCCCTAACTTATCGCGGTCAACAAGGGAGCTTCCCAGCCCTTCTCTGGTTTTCAATCTGAAAACGATAGCTTCTCAGACCTTCCAGCTGCGACATTGCATTTAATTCCTATGACTGATGCTGATGGTTAACATCCCGTTGGACGTTTCAGTTCTCTTTTTATAGGGCCAATACCAATTAACTGGAACTAGTGCAATTACTGACACCTTTGCATGGGATCTTAATACTCAGTCACAGCTTTACGGTTGCTCTGAAGCATGCTGAATGCACTGGAGCAGAATGTGACCCCCCCCCCCCACTCATAAAATGAGCTGTAATGGGCTGTTCTGGTGCTAGTTAAGAGCCAACACAGCCCTTAACTTTAGTTTCTTAATAATTTACATATTTAGTCACGTTTCCAAAGAGCAATGCGTAAGCGTGTTGCTTGCAGTGGTGGGTTTTTTTTTTTTTTTAATATCTGATGGTGGAGAGAGGCAGGAAAGCAGAAGTAACTGGAAAGCTGTCCTGACAAACTTCCTCTTTCCAAACAAATGTCAGTTTGGTTACCTCATAATCTTCCTCTTTTACATGGTGAATGTGCTCAAAAGTGTGATTTTGAATTTAATATGTGTCTTCCTTTGTTAGCAACACACTGACTCAGAAGGTGGTACTCAAATCCCATTTCGGTTTAGGCTAAGGTTTGGACTTTGAAGCTGCATCTGGGCTAGGGTTGGGGGTTTGGGTTTTACTGGCACTGAAACCTTGGAGCTGTTCTCATGAGATTTCAGCCCAAAGTGTGAGTGGCTGTTCAGCTTTTATATTTTGGCTGCATTTAAGAATGGAGTTCAAGATTCACATCCACCTGCAACCAAGTCCTCAGGTGTTGCTCCTCCAGCCAAGCACTCAGTTCTAAAATTCAAAAGTGAGACGGGATGGACCTATCCCACACTAGAGACAAAGGAGTTGACCTTGCATTATGGGCGGAGGAAGTCCCGCCCTTTAGATTGTGCTGGGCATGCTCCAACTCCTGCCTCACTACAAAAAAAGGGAGCAGCTCAGCTCATTCAGGGCTGACTGACGAGGAGGAAAGAGACCTACTGGAGACTCCTGCCATGGAACCAGCACAGACGGGACTCCAGAAACCCCGGGGCCTGCGACCGCCCACCCGAAGGCTGGACTTGCCGAAGAACTCAGAGGCCTGACGAACCATCATCAGAGGAGACTGGATAGGAAGCAGCCCAGGGAAGGCGGGCTCGCCCCAGCTTGTGGGAAAAGTCAGCGTGTTGTGGGAGGATCCTTGCTGACTCGATGGCGAGTACCCCGACCACCATTAGGGCCCTGTATTGAGGCTCAGAAGAGCAGGGAGGGCCTGAGCCCCCCGACCCCGAGTGCCACACACCCCTAGGTCATGCCCCATTCCCTCAATGTGCCAACTGGCCCCATTGTCCCGCAGAATCGGGTGACACTAGTGACTCAGAACACACTGCCCTGACCCAGAAGGGCTGCATACTGACTGGCCGTTGGGCCAAACTGCCCCACAACCCCCCTCCCGGGTAGCACTACTGACTCTGACAGTTGGGCTATTCTGTCTCACACCCCTGGACAATCTGACCTCCCCAAAGGGGATTGGGGGGTACCTACCCCTCTCCCCCCGACAAAAGGGCTTTACATTCAATGGCTTTACACTTAATGTTCTATTTCTCACCTCCTTTAACAACTAGTAACCTTGTACGGATGTAGCTTTTTTTACTGACAGAGCCTGTCTGCTTTAATAGTGAAAACAGCAATCACTTCACTACTGTACTGGAGCTACCTCTAGGCTGAAATGCAAGGACAGTGCACAGCTACCCTACGCAGCCTTTTGGAAGAGGAAGGAAAGAATCATGTTTAAGTGAAATGCCAGGAGGAAGTCCCACAGAAGGGGGGATAATTGAAGGTGTTTTTGTTTTTGGTGAGATAGTCTCTGGCTGATCCCATTTTTTATGCCTCTTCATTAAGCTCCTGAATTGCAGCAACCTTCCTTTAACCATGAGTTGAACCCTTTGATGTCCATTCATACAACTCTGAGATTAGAGAGAAAGTTGACAGAAGAATGAGAGGAGAACCCACCTCCCCACAGAAAGGTGCACTGCCTCTGCAGGAGCTAGACTTGGGTGCAGAACATTAACTACAGGAGCAGCCCGCTAGCTCATAAGTGTTACATTTGTGTTTAAAAGACGGACAAGAAAAAAGCCAATGAAAGCTTCCCAAGATAGTTGTGACCAGTGTTTATTTTCGAGGCACTTTTTCTTTAAATAAGGCTGCCTTTGAGACTGCACTGGTCAGCAAAGAGGTCAGGGTAGTCTGCTGAGATGTGGAAAGCCATCTCGTGTTGAGCCAAGCATGCTTTGTAAGGAAAAAATAAGTAAGCAAGTAAGATGCCAGGTGTCATGATGGAGCACTAGTAAAGCAAAGGTTAGTTGAAGGATTAACACAAGCAGCAATGATGATAGCATTATAATGACTGTAGGGCTGCCTGACTACATGGTAATGCAAATAGGATTAGAGTAATGGACTCAAGCCTCAGGAGGAAAATGAGTCAGTTACGTAGAGCAGTTACTGAAATATTTTCTATGGACTCCTTTAAACAATATTGTTGTGGACAGTTAGTAGTGCAAGGCACATCTCTTGTCCCATCTAGGCTTGCAGTTAAAGCACTGTCAAGGCCAGGGAAACCTGCTGATTATAACAACTGCACACTTTTTCTTAGTGTAGATCAGATCAATTTGCAGCTCACCAATCACCATGCTGCTTTACCCAGTCAAAAAACGTAATTTCACGTTAAATTAAAGCACATCAGAGGTTTTAACGTATGTCCTCTTTCAAGAACATCCACATTAAAAACAGTTCTGAATCCAGGAAATTCAGAATTAGAGTTAAATTTACAGACCAAACTGAATATATAGAAATGCACAGTGAAGGCTGGCAAACTCCCTTAGCTTTCTGTAGAGAGGGCAGCCTATCATAATCTTCCCATTTGTATATCTGATTCCATGCATACATCTGTGACCCAGGAACCTCTGTGGGCCAATGACAGAGGGTGCAGAATTTTGGGGATTCCCCTGGGTCAAGTATATTCACAATAATTCACCAAAGGGCAGCACGTGAGGTTTCTATTGAGAGCCAATAGCCAATAAGTCATCATAACTATTTCAAAATGTCTGAATGGATGATATCAAGGAGTTACGTGTCTACATTGACTAATATGTTCTCTAAGCCTTGGCGTTAAGGCAGGTTAACAGAGGGTGATATGCCTCAGACCAGTTCCTTCTAAGGAAGGGATAATGGATGCTTATCTAATTTTCTGAGCATTGTGTATCGGTGTCACAGTATCGGTCTCTTTGCATATGGAGCCAAAATGCTAACCAGGAGACTGTGAAATCAGAGAGCGAGGACGTTTACAGGGAGAAACAAAATTACAGGAAGGATCCTCTTTATGAGTAAAGACTGTGGATTGTTGGAATATACCTGGGGGGCAGAGGCAGCCCCTACAGCCTTTGCCTAGGGGACAAGTGGACAGTGTGGTTTGTCTCATGAAAAAGAGATCACAGCCTGCCTGGTTGAAAAGTGCTGGTGAACATGACTTAGTCTCTTGTTAGTTAGATTTAGGCTACAGAATGCATGTTACAATTTTATTTGTACCATTTGTTTCCAATATTTCTACATGCCGTCACTTGAGACTGCACTTTGTTAAATACACTTTTACTTGTTTTCACTATAAACTTAACCAAGTGTTCAGCAAGGCAGTGACCTCAGGTGGGACTGGAAAGCTGGGGTGAACTCTTCCTATGGGAAACAATGCATCTGTGAGTATCCAGTGGAGCAGGGGCTGACAGGGAGACACCTGGCAGGCTGGCGTGTGCTCATCGATAATCTGCAGAAGGACAGTGGGGCCTGTGTAGGCTCAGAGGGCAGTACTCATGTTGCCTGTGACACCAGGGAGCTGATCCACGCCAGGCAAAGACAAGCCTTCCTCACAATAAGGGCAGGTGGTAGCAAGGTGCCTCACCACCCTGGGTACCCCCAGGAAGCATCACAGCTTCCAGGACCACGTGTTCTGCTTTGTCACCACACCATTACTGCCCTTTTCAGGAAAGTGCTCTAGTCCTATGGTCTGAGCAGAAGCTATTCTACCTTACCCACCTTGCTGCTATGATACACGGCGACCTGAGACCTCTGTCTAAAGATGCTGAATAATGGCCTTAGACATGGAATTAGAAGGCCTCATCCTGTGAGTCTGCAAGTGTCCTCAGCACCTTGCAGGACTGAAGTCTAGAGACAGCTGGGGCCTGGCTGCCCTCAGGCTGCTATTTGTGTAAGCAGCCACTATCCAGATTCTTAAAAGCTTTGTGTGTGTTCTATGTAGGACCCTGAAAGCAGCTTTAAAGTGGTACAACCACGATCCTAAAAAATCTCTGTAATCTCTGCAGTATCCTTGAAAGGAGGAGTGCATTTTACCCTCCACGTGTCACTGTCCCAGCTCAACAGCAGGTGTCAGCAAAAGTTGCTTTCCATTTGTGCTAATCATAATGAAGTACTTCACTACTGCACTTTGTTTCAAACTTCCGCACTCAGACTAGTAATAATATTAGTCTGTTCGCGACAAACATTCTCACTTCCTGAATGGCGAGGGATGTTATGCAGATTTACACAGGGGGGGTGGGTCTCTCTCACAGCTTCTGCTTGAGCCAGGTGAAGGTGGAACAAAAGGAAAGCAGCAAGCTGAGAAAAAACGTTTTCCCCAAAGCTAAATGTAATGGTTGTGGTGTGCTCTTTTACTCCTCAGTTAGTGTGGCAGCATGTACAAACAGCTGGGGAAACAATTTCCTACTCCTTTGGTTACTCTGTGAAAGTTGTTTGTCCAGCTGCTATCACATTTTTAGAGCATCATTCAGACAAATTCCACTCAAATGTTTTGTGGACTTAAATCCTAGAGATCAGCCCACCAAATGAGGCTTCCCGGGAAGTGCGCTAAAACATTTGTGAAGTTGCATAACTTATTTGTGCATGCAGTTACCTTATTGCACATGCAAATTGAGGTTTTTGCACATGTAAATAGCCACATAAACCACTCTTTGTTAATGTTTGCAAGCAAATGCATTTGTACAAGTTCAGCAAATGCATGCACAAATGAAGTGCACAGATTCTGAAGATCTTGCACTTAAATAAATCACAAAAGACAAAAGAGTGTATCATCACTTATAATTATGTACTGTTCGATACAGGCTATATCATTGGTTCTTAACAAATAATAATGAAGCACCCAGTCAAAGCCAAATAATAGAAGAAGGGAGAGGAATAGGCAAAGAAGGGACAATACACTTGCAGTTAAGATTACAAAGAAGTGTAGGCCCTACCTACACTGGGGATTTACTACAGTCATCAGTGGCCAGCAACCTGTATAGGTGCATCAGTCCAAACCCAGAGTGCAGACAAGGAAAGCTGTGATTTGAAATTGGAGAGATCTGCAGTAGTGAAAGCAGGATAAATGTCACCAGGGCAAACTGCAACTTCCCTTGTCTACAAGTTGCAGCTACACTGGTTGCTGGCCAAGCATGGCTGGACTAAAGCCAAGGATAGCAAATTAGTCAGGGACATTGGTAGGCTGTTCCAGACAGCAATAATTGCTGAGGAAGAGACTGTCACCCCTAATAGTAGTGAGGTTATGAGTAAGGATAGAAAGAAAGTTTGCATCCGATGAGCACAGAAAAAGTACAATAGGTGAAGCAATTTTGTTGACGGTGTTGTAAGATGGATGGGGCAAATGTGTAGTACTATTAGGCATTAAGCACAAAGCTATCGTAATTTTTCCTGTTTTTAATGTTTTTTCCACTCCCAGCAGCTTGCTTGGCCAATACACAGTGCTTGCAACTGCACAGTCTTGCTCTGTCTGCACATTTGTAGCTGCCTACAGCAAATGATCACTTTCAACAGAAGAGGTCTTAATTTCTGGGATGAGTTATTGAATGTACCATGTAATCACTGTCTTCTTGATTGGTTCTTCTTTGATTGGAAGATAACTGTTCTTCTTGATTGGAAGATAACTGGTACAAAATCTGCTAGCAAACGAAAGAAATAAGCGTGGAAGAGAAGACCCCCACTATAGGGAAGTTGTTAGCTGTCAAGAGCCTAAATACAGTCCAAATCAAAACATTTAATTTCCGAATTCAGCTAATGTTGCCAAGTCAAGACCATAGCAGCTGTGAAAAGAGAGCAGACACTTAAAAGCAAAAGCTGTGAGAAGAAAGGAACATCATAAGACTTAGGCTGCCCACAAAAAAATTCATTGGCCATGCTTCTCTTGTATGCCGAGGCAGCTTTGCAGGCCAGTGTCAAAGTGTACCTGGATTAGGTGTAGAGCTGCAGTCTAATGGCACAAGCCACCATACCGCACATGGTCTCAGGCCACAGATTTTTCCTACTTAAGATAAGGGAGATAAATCTGTTAGCTATTAGCTATGGCCCAGATTTTCCCTCCCTTCCCCTCCTCCAGATCTGCACCCGGGAGTGTGGGTTTTTCATGCACAGATCTCCACCTCTGTGTGCGAAAGAGGAGAGTCCCTCCACAGTACAATTCCCCTTCCCTGCATCCTATGAAGGAACCTTAAGTTCTTTCTAGACTTGGAGGGGGTGGGGATTGGGGTGTGCACATGCACGCGTGTAGAAGGTCCTTCTTAGGCAGTCCCTCCTCATGCTCAGAACCTCTTCAGTTTCCCCACTGCAGACCATCTTCCCCAGACTGCTAAGGGGATTTGGCTGGAGTCTGTCCCTTCCAGCACAAACGTGCAGCCAAAGCAAAATCCAAACAGAAAGCAAAAAAATCCGTCCTTTCCCACTGGTGACAGAGGTATTTACAGTTCATCTGCCCTCCCCAGGCTAAGTTCTTTCCCCTCACAGGGCCACAGTCTCTTTGTTCCTAGGTAACAGGGACATTTTTTCATTCCTTGGTCATGGAATTTCACTACTGCTTCTAGGTGGCATCATAAGGGAGCCCGGGCCCTCCCTCTACTCCACACTTTGACCGTGGGACCTTATATGTCCAAAACTGCCTCATTTCCTAGTTTCCAGGGTCACATCCTACTTCTTCCTGTTTCAGTCTTTATTTAGGGCCTTCTCCCTGACCTCTTCCCAGCTGTGCTCCACCAAACCTCTCCCAGATTCCATTCCTGGCTCCATCTCAACAGCCACCCAGTGCCAATCTCCATTCAAACTCTGGATCCCTAGTGAGCTCTTCTTCCACAGCATTCAAGCCCCTCACAAAGATTTGCCTCATCCCTGGTCTTGTGAGCCAGTCTGAAACTAAGTGCATCTCAACTAGTCCTGGACCCTGGCCTTTGCCCCAGCAGGCCATGCTTACAGTTTATGGTCACATGATCCCCTATTGGATCCCAGAATGCCTGGCCTGTTGCAACCACGTACCCATGCACGTACATTGCCTGCTCCCGCTGAAGTCGCTGGCAAAAATCCTTTCATGGCTTGCCATCAAAAAGAGCAGGGTCGGGCACAAAAATAATCACAAAAAAAATCTATCAAATGTGATTATTTGCTTGATCATAACCTATTGTCTTCAAATAGAACCACTGAAGGAGGAAACTGAGCTGTAAGTTGGAAGGGTCAATAGCAAGCCATGTTTGAGCTAGAGAGGGCAGTGAAGCATTAGAGAGGTGTCAAAAATCAGGGTAATAGTGTTAATGACTTTTAGCTAAAATGGTTTTATGAGTTTTTTTTCCAAACGTTATAAAACGGTTTTCCCTTGTCTTCAGAGTAACTGGGACAATTTTAAAATCCAAAGTTATAGGGAAGCTAAAATAGAGGCATATACTGAAAGCTGGCTTTGCCCTTAATTATCGTACTCTGTCCATAGTGACATATACAAATGGTAGCTCCATGGACCAAAACTGCTGTATAAGTCAGGCTTCTGTTTTGTAGGGTTTATTGATTTTATTTTCAGGGTTTATTTTTCAGCCATTGTTTAGTTTTATATAAAGTTCACAAAATCAGGATTTTGGAGACTCTCTGTATATACTGTAATGAGTAATCTATATTATAGTCTTTACTCCGTACAGTAGTATATGCTGTCATGAGTAATCACTTTGTAATGTCCCCCAGTGAGCGTTAACATAGTACATGTCAGACTGTTCCATGTTGAAGCACACTGAGGAACTGTTAGTGTCCACTCGCACAGTTACAGACTAGTAATGCACAACACAGTAGTGCGCTTTAGAAATCACACCCCGGTAATCTGCTTACTGTTCTGTGTAGACAAGCCCTTCGATACAGGTTACTAGTTCCAGTGTTTATTGGCTAAAAACCAATATATTTATTTATTTATTTTTGGGTATTGGGTTTTTTAATATGTGTTTATCAGTTAAAAATTAAAAAAACCCAGAAGCTTTATGTATAAACGCCTGAAGTAGGGACAACATAGTTAACATTATATTGAAATAAATTAATCTAGCAAAGTAATTTAACAAATTAGTGGCCATTGTTGCCTTATTAGCATGACATGGTCAATTTTGAGCCTGATTTTCCTCTCTCACCAATTTGACACCTCTGTTAGCTAGTGCTGTCCATGGAGTTACTCTGGAATTACACAAGTATAATGGAGCGGAGAATCAGAGTTGAACGATTTAGCAGGAGAAGTTAGAAAAAGTTGTTGGATGTGAAGCGGTGTCAGTGTTTATTCAGCTGTGAAGCAGCAGCTTTGTTTTAGTCTGTATGTTTTGATTACATTTGTCACCTCATCTTGCCAGAAAAACAATGTGAAGTTGCTCTGCTACCTTGTTTTTTAAGAAGATATTGATAGCAAACAATATGGCTTAAGTTTTGTTTTTATTAAAAATTGTTCACATTGTTCTATTCAAAAAATATTGTAGTTGGTTAAAGCTCCAGAAAAAACATACCAGTAGAGGGTGCTGGTTCATAAGTAAAGGTAGTTCTACATTAAAGGCTTAGGAACAGGTCCTTTCTTTCTCCTCCCCGCCCTATTTTCATAGAGTGTGTTCAGAAGTAGATGTTGTAATGGGGGAATAAAGCTTAAGTAGTACTGGTCTCAGGTCCTAGCTTCTGCAGAAACAACAGCTGGATTCTCCATATAACAAGCCCTGAGAACACTTCACATCAGAGCTCTATGCCCTCCAATTTTCTTCACATTTGTCCATCTTTAGACTATATTTTTTTTAAAGTTTATTCATATATAACAGACTCCATGTTTTTTGCAGTGTTAGTGTAGCCATGTAGGGCCTAGGATATTAGCCAGATAAGGTGGGTGAAACCATTTCTTTCATTGGACCAACTTCTGTTGCTGAAAGAAGAGTTAGAGCTTACACAGAGCTCACACAGAGCTCTTCTTCAGCTTTAACACGGTCCACTGCCACCAGGCTAAGTAATGCAAATGCTCAGTTTTCTGTCCCTTGGAGCCTGGCTGATGAGATTAGAATCTAGCTTTTAAGTGTATACTACAGAAAAAATGCTTACTAACCTTTTGTAACTGTTGTTCTTCGAGATGCATTGCTCATATTCATTCCATGCTAGGTGTCTGCATGCCATGTGCACGGTTGCCGGAGAGTTTTCCCTTAGTGGTATCCGTAGGATTGTCCCTAGTGCCCCCTAGAGCCATGCGCATATGTGCCAGTATAAGGGGCACCGCTGCCTCTGTGCCCTCTCAGTTCCTTCTTGCTGGTAACTCTGACAGAAGGGTAGGAGAGTGGGCCGTGGAATAGACATGAGCTGAGTGTAACACTGCTCTCCCAAAACTAGCACAGTCAGGTGTGATGCATCCAAAACTAAGGTTACTGATGAATGTGGGGTGGCAAAGGGTACTCCTCTCATTACAGAACATGGGTCTCGCCACCAAGCTAGTGAAGCAAGGACCAGTGGTGTAATTGTGACAATCGAGTCCCAAGTGGTGTCTGCTCAGGGAGTAGACTGATGCTAGCCACGTCTGAAGGGGTCTGAGCATAGCCTTGCGTACTGCGTCACATAAGTACATGCTGCCATGTGACCCAAAAGCTTGAGACAGACCCGAGCAGTCATTAGCGGGTGGGTCATAATTAGATCTAACATAGCTCGGATTCTGGCCTCTGGTAAGTAGGCCTGTACTATTTGAGTACCAGGATATGGGCGGGACAGCTAAAAGCCCCTCCCCCAGCCTAAGGGGAGGAGCTATGGGACCTGGACTCAACTAATTACGGGGGACAACAAATGAAAAAACAGGGATGGGCGTGATGGTCAAAGGGCTAAACAGAGGGAACCTGAAGGGGACACCAAGAAGAGAACCCCACACAGTGCCCACTGCTCCTCGAAGGTAGCCAAGGAGTCAGTGGATGCGGCCCAGAGGAACTCTTCTCGGAGATGTGGACGGAGGAATTAAGTAGGCCTGTGACAGGGTGCTGGCTAAGCCCTGAGGTTTAAGCCATCCCCCTGCCACTGGAGCCTTAATTAAAGGGGGAATGGAGCCAGCTAAGTGAGCCTGCAGGGACTGGGCTAATGGGGAGCTGCTGTGAGGCTCCTTAGACAGGCCCTATAAAGGCTCACAGAAAAGCACTCAAGGGGCTGACCAGAGACTCACTGAAGGGAGGTAGTAAGTGCAGTAGCTGGAAGGGGTGAGAGGTCAGCCTGACAGGGAGAAACCTCAGGTGGAGGTGAGCTGCCCTGAGACTGTACCTGTAAATAGTTGGTGGTGGGAAGACAAGCCTGTAAATAAAGGGCACTGGTGGGAGCACGAAGCTGCATCTGCATGTGGTTTGTGGTAAAGAAAGCTCAGAGGAGCAAGGAGGAAGCACGGACCCCTTTACAAGGCCTTGGTCTGGGTCAAGTTGAGCACTGCCCTGATGAATTCTATTCTCTGAACCGGGACTAGAGCTGACTTTTACTTGTTTATCAACAGACCCAGCACTCGGAAGGTGGCTCGTACTGTACCGATGCTGTGCTGGAGCTGAGCCTGTGAGCAGCCTTTGATCAGTCAGCTGTCAAGGTACAGGTAGACCTCCATGCCTCGATGTCAGAGAAAGGCTACTACCACCACCATAGACTTCATGAAGAGCCGGGGGACTGCTGACAGGCCAAAAGGAAGTGCAGTGAAGTGGTAGTGGTGTTGACCCTCTACAAATCTGAGGAACTTCTTGGGCCGCAGAAGATGGAGATGTGGAAATAGGCATCCTTTAAATCAAGGACAGTGCATCAGTCTCCTGGATCCAGAGAGGAAATGATGGAGGCCAGGGAGACCAGGTAGAATCTCAGTTCCTTTGGCCTTTGGGATTAGGAAATAGCGGGAGTAAAACCCTTTCCCTCTCAAGTCTCAAGGAACCTCCTCTACAGACCCCATACATAGGAGGGTTTGCATCTCCTGTATGAGAAGCTCCTTGTGAGAAGAAGAAATGCTGAGCACTAACATCTGTCATTTGGAAATCCATTAACTGAGAAGCTGTTTCTGAATTACCCAGGGGAAGCTTTTTAACTGGTCCTAAAAATAAAGGAAAACGATACTGGAGAAACCACAATGGCATGTTATTACATTTTTTGCTTTTGGAAGAAATGGGAACATGAGTGCCTTAATGATCTTCAATTGGCAGAAAAAGCCCTGGTGACCATAGTTGTTTGCAGTGGTGGTGTAGCCGTATTGGTCCCAAGATATGAGAGACCTGAAGAAGAGCACTGTATAGCACAAAAACTTGTCTCTTCCACCAACTGATGTTGGTCCATTCAAAGATACTACTTCTCTCACCTTGTATCCCTTGTGACCATAGGCAACCAGGCAGAAGTAAGAGAAGACTTCAGGCTGCTCTAACCTTTGATAGTGGTCAAGTTGGCCCTTGGACTGGGGAAAGTAGAGGTCGTTTAAACTGACGTTTGCTCCCCCGTCCTTAGTTCTGCAGTATGTGTAGCATGATGGAACTAAAAGATCAACCTGATTGCCTTCTATGAAGAGGTGACTGGCTCTGTGGATGTGGGGAAAGTGGTGGACGTGATATACCTTGACTTTAGCAAAGCTTTTGATACAGTCACCCACAGTATTCTTATCTGCAAGTTAAAGAAGTATGGGTTGGATGAATGGACTATAAAATGGATAGAGAGCTGGCTAGATCATCGGGCTCACTGGGTAGTGATCAACGGCTCGATGTCTAACTGGCAGCCGGTAACAAGCGGAGTGCCCCAGGAGTCGGTCCTGGGGCTGGTTTTGTTCAACATATTCATTAATGATCTGGAGGATGGGGTAGATTGCATCATCAGCAAGTTTGCAGATGACACTAAGCTTGGGGGGGGGGGGGTGGTAGATACCCTGGAAGGTAGGGATAGGATACAGAGTGACCTAAACAAATTGGACGATTGGGCCAAAAGAAATCTGATGAGGTTCAGCAAGGACAAGTGCAGAGTCCTGCACTTAGGATGGAAGAATCCCATGCACAGCTACAGACTGGGGACCAACAAGCTAGGCAGCAGTTCTACAGAAAAGGACCGGGGGTTACAGTGGATAAGAAGCTGGATATGAGTCAGCAGTATGCCCTGGCTGCCAAGAAGGCTAATAGCGTATTGGGCTGCATTAGTAGGAGCATGCCAGCAGATCGAGGGAAGTGATTATTCCCCTCTATTCAGCATTGGTGAGGCCGCATTTGGAGTATTGTGTCCAGTTTTGGGCCCCTCACTACGAAAAGAATGTGGACAAGTTGGAGAGAGTCCAGCGGAGGGCAACAAAAATGATTAGGGGGCTGGAGCACAAAACTTATGAGGAGAGACTGAAGGAACTAGGCTTGTTTAGTCTGCAAAAGAGAAGAATGAGGGGGGATTTGATAGCAGCCTTTAACTACCTGAAAGGGGGTTCCAGGGAAGATGGAGCTAGGCTGTTCTCAATGGTAGTAGATGACAGAACAAGGAGCAACGGTCTCAGGTTGCAGTGGGGGAAGTCTAGATTGGATATTAGGAAAAAGTTTTTCACTAGGAGAGTGGTGAAGCACTGGAATGGGTTACCTAGAGAGGTGGTGGAATCTCCATCTTTAGAGGTTTTTAAACTGCAGCTTGACAAAGCCCTGGCTGGAATGATTTAGCTGTGGTTAGTCCTGCTTTGAGCAGGGGGTTGGACTAGATGACCTCCTGAGGTCCCTTCCAACTCTAATATTCTATGATTCTATTAGGGCCGTGCCCAAGAGCTTTAAGCAGTGAAAGTTCCCTCCTCAATCACTCAGCTTTTTTCTCTTTACTAGTGTGAAGTCATAATCTCACTTGAATCCAAGATTCTCATGTGCCATCAAAATTTATTTACACACCACTTCTTGTGATCACACAGGTCCTTTCACAGATATGAAGATCAGGAATAAGTCTCTTCAAAGCAGTGTGGTTTGAAAAACTAGTGAGAGATCACAGTCTTAATACAGTTTTTGTGCTACAGTCAAAAAGAAACACAATTTGCATATCTCAGGCCAATCTTCATTAGACAAAGCACAGATGTTCCACCTCAGTCTGTGGAACAGCTAAAGTTGAAAAACATTTCTACAGTAATGATGAAGTGACCAAGGAATATGCAGCAATGGTGTAAAAATACAGCAACACCTTTGCTAAGCAACTAGAAATGTCCCTGTGACATGCAGGTCCTGTGCTGAATAAATTGCTGGGTAAGCCATTTCAAAGTTTGCACTTCTTAGCATAGTGAAGCACAGGCACTCTAAACCGTTACGTGTATGAAACTGTACGTCGCTTTGCAGTGCTGCTGTGGTTTCCTGAGTAGGGTTAGCAGAAATGTGTGAGGCTGCAGGGTACATATTAAAAAAAAAAAAAAAAAAAAAAAAGCCTTTTCTGGAGATTAGCCCCTCCTCCATTGTAATCAGTGCTGACATTCCTCAATTCAGGACCACAAACAGAGCAATTCATTTTCTATCCTGAAAGTTGTATGCAAATAATGTAATGCCCTGTTTTGCATAGCTGTGGAATATGTATTTTTTCATTTGCATAAAGGCTCTACCCTCAAATCCTTCAGTTCCATGCTCCTTGTAAAATCCAGATATTTTCTTTGTCAGACACAACAATTCCCACCTTAAGTTTCCCCTCCATTTCCTGTCATGCCCACCTCTGGTCCCGCCCAAGTCTCCCACACTCACCAGATCTCTGGTTCCCTACAGCTGTCTCTTCACTAGGAAAACGGTGTGTTCATGACTTGTTAGCTAAATCAAGTTAATCTAAGTGGACACAATGCTGTCTGTAGGCAGCACACAAGTCAGCAGGTCAAGTTAAAGACTAAGGCCCAGATCCTCAATTGTAGGTACCTAACTCCCATTGAATTGATTCAATTGATGTCAAGAGGAGTTAGGTGCCTAAAAACCTTTGAGGATCTGCTAACTGCCTTCTCTTCACTGCTAGTATTTTAACTTGAGTTAACTCATGTTAGCAAACTTGTGTTCAGAACACATTTCTTCTCTTATTGATGCCAAAGCCTACATCTTCTCTTTTGAGTTTCTCCCCATCCCTCCGTCAACTTTCCTCTCTTATGGGTTTCCCCCACTTTCCAAGCTGCCTTTATTATGTATTAAGATCCATGTATAGCAGTCCCCAGTCCTTCTAAACTAATGAGCTATAGTAATGAAATATCCCTAACACACCAAAATCGAGGTACCTTCCACTGAAAACTGACAAGGTGCTATACTGTGACTGGGACTACCGTGGCCATGCAAGGGAATAAGGGTCCGCACCATCCCAGACCCCTCTTCTCCCTGGCCATCTTAGATCTGCCCAGCTTGCAGCTCTGAGTACAGGGTAGAGGAGCAGAGACTGCTTCTGATACTATCCTCTACAAACAAGTAGGTTTAGGGAGCAGTGGGAGAACTGTGGTTTTGACCCTCCAATGCATTGGTGAGCAGACTTGGCTAGACATAGGCAGTGGGAATATGTTGCACCCTGGTTTTGAGTATGAGAACTGGTGGAAAGTTAATTGATGACATTTTTTTCCCCTCTAGAAAAATGTCATTTTGTCAAAACTGAAATGGTTTACGGAAATGTAGCTGTTTCAACAACACTTCCTCAGGGCCAAAATAGAGTATCTGCTCAAAACAAGAAAGCCATCTGCCCCAGAATAGTCAATGGTTTGGTGGTTAGAGCACTCGCCTGGTTGGAATATGGGATACTCAGCTCTGAGTGCCCAAACCACCAGGCTATTCTGGGTTGGGCTGGTCAGTTTCTTTTGAAAGATTTCAAGACTCTGTTTTGTGCTGTAGCGGAATGAAAATAAAATTTCAAAGCCTCAACGTTTTTGGCAAAATGGAACTTTTTCAGTCAGCCCTATTGGGCACCCAAATTAGGTCCTCTCTGACCTGTTTTTTAGAGGTATAACGCATCCCCAACTCCAAATGAAATCAATGGGAACAGCAGTTGCTCCACACCTCCAAACGTCAGGGTTTTAGGTGTGTCCAGTTGGGCACCCAAAAACAGAGGCACCCAAAGTCAGTGGACATTTGAAAATTGTTGGATTTAATCTTGCTGTTTCAGGTTCTCTCTCTGTAAATGGGAGATCATGAAACTTGTCTACTTCACAGAGGTGTTTTGGAGCTTTCATTTATTAGCATTTGTAAAGTCCAAAGATTCTTGGGTAGAGAGTGCTACAAGGTATTATTGAGCTACACTTCTCTGAAGAACAGTCATCTTCTCAGGGAAAGGGGGAACAGAAACCATTCCTTCAGAAGAAATGCATCTTCCCTAAACTCCTTGGCCGTGCTCTCCCATGACAGAATACTAGTAAGTCCCAGTGCAGTCAATGGGAGTTCTATCTGCAGCAGGAGAATCAGATTGCTTGCCCTCATTTTTCCCTTCAAAGGGGTCTCTTAAATGAACAATGTGAAATAAGCTTAGTTTTAAGAGATCTGAACTGGGAAAAGACTTGTGATTTTAAAGGCTTGCCTATACAGAGACACTCAGGAAAGTTAATCCGAAGAAAACATTCCATCCCTGAGTGGACGCTCACATTCAGAATGAAAACAGTTTTAATTCTGTTTAGTTTAATTCACTTCCAAGCGTATTCTTTAATTCTGAATGACAGCATCCACAGAGGGGTTTAATGAATTCAATTTACCTGTCAATTTGGGGTATTTTTTCTAGTAGCCCCATGTAAACAAGCTCTAAGTATCTCTTCTCTGGCAGAAGGGTGAGATCTGTGAGATGACAAAGAGAAGGTTCTTTTGTGGCCAGCACAGTTTTTAAGGGCCCAGTTTAAGGGGGTGGCAGATAGTTTGCCACCTCTGAAAAAACAAGCAAACTGGGCCATATCTTGAGCTGTTGTAAACTGGCATAGCTCCATAGACATTGACAAAGCTCACTGATTATTTGCAACTAAGGATCAGGCCCACTGTGTTGAGTTTAATGGACATGCCTTCTAGGTTCATCCTACTTACAGGGCCACCAGCAAAATCCCTAACCCACAAGTAAAATTTAACCCCACTTCTGCCCTCCTTGGTCTTGACCTTTCATCCCTCTTTCATTTCCCCCGCTCTATTCTCTCACTGAATGCTTCCCAGGGCTCTCACCATTAGAATCGGTTCCACCCCAGTGGCTGCTCTGTCTCTCTTGGCCACATACCAGCCTTCTCTACACACAGGCAAGGATCCCAGGGCTTACTCCTGGACCATCCTGGTCTCCCTAATCCCAGGAAGTGACTGAAGACTTCCTTTCTCTCCCCCTGCAGCACTCTTCTACTGTGGATTTCCCCTCTTTATAATAACCACAACCCAGCTTCTTCCCCAGTTTGGCTTTATCTCTAATTAAGTTTGGCTCACCCTCCAGTTGCAACCAGATGGGTTAAAATTGGTCTCTCATGCCCACATTAACTCTTTCATGAGCTGTGTGGGACAAACACACCATCACAAGTTCAAACAAGCAAAATGCTGAGCTATGAGCATTTCTGCTGTGACTATCCTGAAGTAGAGGAGACTTTGGGGAAACACTTCGCTGCTATTAGTCATTTTGAGGAGAGCTAGCACAAGCCCATCAAATAAAAAATGGTGACTGAGGGTGAAGAAATTCAGATTTCCTACTCAGGAAATCTTCTGAAATTTGCAGAGTAAACCTCTCTCCCAACCCCAAGTTTAATTTTTTATTAAACATTTGCCACCAACCAATGTTTTGTATTTGACAGTGTCACATTATATACAATGTTATTAAAAGCAGACATAGCACAAACATCTTTTAAAAACAAATTACAGTTTCCCTTGGCAATCTCCTATCTTGGATTTTGACATTAAAAAAGGATTAAGGGCTATACAAAAATATACATACATATAAATCAGCCAGATACTAGTTTACTGGATTCCCTCTCATGTTGAAATAAATGAGAACACTATCTAGCAAACACCACTTTGGTGTGAATTTCCTTTATCAAAGCTATTTGTGATAAGCTATTCACTATGGCCAAGATTTCCAAAAGCGACTAGTGATTTTGGGCACTCTTCCAACTTGAGACCATCCTAAGATGGTCTGATTTTCGGAGTGTTTCTGAAAAATCAGGTCTCCTTAAGGTGTTTCAAGATGAGCACCCCAAAAATCACTAGTTGCTTTAGAAAATCTTAGCCCAAATACAGACTTTTATGTCTGGGTTGCAGACATCTTCCAGAGGCACCTTTTTGTAATTGTGCCCTGTTTAACAATTACTAATAGACAAATTAGTGTCTTGTATGAGGCAGATAGTGTAGCATTTTAAAGCACTTTTTATACCAGTGGAAAAAGCAGTTTTGCTAGCATAGTTTAATCAAGTTCAAGTCAAATCAAAACCAGGTTACTACATCCACACTACTCTGGGAACTATGTGTATGTCTACACAGCAATTGGGATGGTGTTTCCCAGCACAGGTAGACAAACACGTTACCTCTGCTCGAGCTAGCACACTAAAAATAGCATAGCAGAAGATGGCTCGGGCTAGCCATACAAGTACAATCCCATCTACCCCGTGAGCAGAGCGAGCGCATTTGTCTATCTGTGCTGGGAAGAAAACACACACTCCCCCACAGTTGCTGTGTAGACATATCCTGTGTCACAGCACATTGATATGGTTCCTGGAAAGGTATGAACCAAGTTAGCGCCTGAACTATGAACATTTACTCCTGGACATAGTGCTTACTGTCACAAGTAGTCCCCTATATGTGAATGGAACTCTTTGAAACAGTAAGTTCTAAAGATGAAAGTGACTCGGGCAGAAGACCACCACCCAGTCCTATGCATCACTTAAGTCATACTTAAGCTTTGTTTTCAGGGCTTAAGCAGGTCTTAAGTGGTGCAAAGGGCTTGTATCGGCCCTCTGCACATGGGTCAATTGCACTTCAAGTCCAATAGTATGTGTTTGTAGGACTGAACCCTGAAGTAGAACCATGTTGAAGACTACTCCTTTGGCTGGGCTTGAACAAGGTTTCAGGATGAAGTTACAGAATTGTGTTAAAGCTGTGTTACAGGGACCCAAACTATGCTGCCCAGTTTTAAACCATGTTAAGAACCAACTTATAAAATGGTTTACTATTGGTAGGGAAAAGGATTTAAAAGTTCTCTTCTAGAAACTATTACTCCAGGAAGTACTGGGCTACAATCATCCTCAGTATAATTTCATAGACTTCACTGAGTTTATGCAGGGATGAAATTGGCCTGTAATGTTTTTGATTCAATTATTCACTGCTGTCTAGAGAAACACTAGCAAGTTATGAATTGTGCCCTTCTTTCTTTTTTTTTACTGAACCCTTATTAAAATAGATGTAAGCTATTTGTATAGAATGTGTCACGTCTTAATAGCTTAAGCACAAAACAGTTCTTAAAAGCCTTCCAAGAGGGCTAGTGAGTGATCCCTAACAAATTTAAACAGGCAAAGACTCGTTCCAAATAAAAATAGAACATTAGGCCAGAAAGCACTTTAAGGAGGATATGATAATTGCACAAAGAAAGCGATCCCAAACACTTCAGTATTACAAGCTATCTTTTAGTACACCATGACCTAAAATACCTCATATTTCTTAACTGCATTAGATCACCAGTTTCTCTGCTGCAACCCAGATCAATTTCCATAAAGCATTCGAGTCAACGAGTCAGTCTGAGACATGAAGCTGCTGTAACAGGATGGTGAGCAAGCATTAAAGAGAAAAGGAAGTCTGCGGAATCTAAATATGTTCCTGCAAGAGCGAATGAGTTGAAGCCCTTGACCGTACAAGGGTCCTTTGCAGCAGTCACAGACTGTATAGCTAAGATGGAGAGAAAAAAGAGTCAGAAACATTGCCTCGTCCTTATGACTATACAGACACAGCACGTTCCAGTTCACTTTCTGCTTTCACAGCTAGAAATTAAGGGATCTAGTTGGCCTCTGATTGACTCTGAGGCTGATGATTGTGGAAGGTTCATGTGGTGTAGGCTGCTCTCTGTTCCAAGGGGGTAATTACACTAGCCCTCAGGGTGGGGCTATACTTGCATGGCTCCAGTGGGGAAGGAGGACAGGTGAAAACAGAGAGATGCAGTGCATGTGTGGGGATAACTCTGCCACTCCCAGAAATTGAGCTGGCATCTTTTTCAGCTTAGGTTGTTCTACAGCTCACAGCTATCTCTTGAACAGACTGGTTCAGTACACAACATGAGGCTGCAGCAAACACTTTTGGCTGGAAGATACTATGGTGATGGGTGACAGTATAGAACACTAAGATAGTTAAATGGATCAAAGCAGTCATTTGCACATGATGAACTTGATTAAATGTACAGTTCCATGTATTATCAAAAATACATAGACCTGGTATGCATTCAAAAACCTAGTTGAGTATACTTGCATGGAGAATGTTATATATTGACCAATAAGTACCAGCAACATTGTCAGCATTATTTTAGTTTAATTTAGCTTATTCTGTTGCTCACAATGCATGGCATGCAGCTCCTACAGTGGGGATATACAGAGGTGATTTCATGATGGAAAAAGTATAAACTACCAGATCTAAAGCCTGGATCCTTCTGACATTTCTTGTGTACCCAAAACTCCCATGGAAGCCAGAGGGGCAGCTAGAGATCTCAATCACTTACTTGTTCAATATTTCTTGAATATCCTTTGAGATCTCGGTATACCTTTGCCACATGTTGTTTCTGGAGAAGCAAAGGGCAGCCAGATCAGTAAGTCTCTGTGGCTGATTCTGGCTGTTTTCTTTCCATAAGAAGGGATGCATGAAGTTATTTTCTGTGTTAAGGCATTTCAGAGGAAGCTTCAAAACCTCACAAGGCAAAGCACACAGCTGATTCCCTTCAACATTCAGATACTCCAGTGCCCTGTAATTTTGAGGACCACCAAATTACGTACACAATTTATCTCAGCTATGATTATATACATATCCTACTTCCCATTTGCTGAGTTACTGCACGAAGATGGCACATGTATCTGTATGTATAAAAGGCTAAGTTTTAAAAAAATAATGCATTTTAAGTCTAAGATGCAATGATGCAATTATGTGCAAAAAGAAAATTATTTTCCTAAGTACAATTTAAACAACTAGTGCAACTGGAAATAAAGGGATTGTCTGTGTATTCAACTGAATGCTTAAGACAGGTGTCCAAATGAACACACCGCGCATTGTCAGATTTCACCAAAACCTAAGGGTGTGTGTGTGTTCTGAACTCCACACTCTTGCTTATTAACATGTAAGTATACTTCTATATCTGCCCTCCTTATGATCATATAAACAGCTGCCGATATACTCACAAACTTTCTAACCAAAAACAGAGACAGATTGACCCTGTGTGGGAAAAATTTCCTCTTGCAATGTCGGGCAACTGCACCTGTGTTCCCCCTCCACAGTCCAGCTAGGGAACTCATTCTCAGGCTACCAACTCCCCTGGCCATCACCTGTCTTGGGCAAGGACGCGTCTCTTTTGCTGGGGTATCTGCAGGCTGCATAGTTCCCTGCCTTCACTATGTTACTCCCAGCATAGACAGGTTGCCCAATGTCACCTGTGTGCTTTCTCTTTAGAGAAGGTTAACAGGTGTAATTGCTGCACTTATAAGGTATCACACAGCACTTCCTATGCAAGCCTACTTTTCTTAAGGTAAAAGGCATTACGGAGAAAATATTAAAAACAATAAAAGAATCTGCACACATGCTAATAAACTGACCAGTCCTCACCTCATCCCTAACATGGGCTCTGACAGGAGCAGTCCTTCAAACACCCCACCCTAGGGGTTTCCTTCTAGAAACAAGTTCAGCACAGCTTCAGCTCTTAACATGTCCACCAATCATATGGGGCCTCAGTAGGCCCAGTCCTTCCAACCCTTCCCTAAGGATTGAGGCCCTCCATGGACCATGGGTCCTGTCCATTTGCTGGATCAGGAAGAATGCCACGAGCCAGTTTAATATCAGGCTATTTTTCCAAAAACCCTTTGTCTGTTGGTCCCTGGAGAACCCATGTTGAACTAGTGCATGAGCACCTCTCCAAAGGGTGGCTTGAAAGGGTTCATAATAGAAGAAGTACATTAGCATCCCCCTCTCTACTAGAAAAGGTACATGCAATGCCACAATAACTCATATACAATTGCTTTTTAATGCAATATACCCCAAAAGTGTTAACCCTAATTCAATAAAGTTTATCTTAACTCCATAAGGTTTATTCAGGATATTGTCAATCTATCACATATAGTTTCTACTGTATCATTCCCTTGAAGCCAAAGTATTAACCTCCCCTCCACACCACACATACACTTAGGGTAGGTCTACATTGCAAGTAAAGGTGTAATTGTAACTGTGCTTGCTTTAACCTAGCTAGCATGTGTAGTAATAGTAGTGGAGTAGTGGAGAAGTGGCAGCATGGTTTAGCAACCAGCATACGAGGGGACCCCGGGTACTCACTCTTGTGCACAGGCTAAAGCCCCCACTCCTGCATCTTCAATACCATTGTTACCCATGCTAGCTGGATTAAAGCTAGCATAGGTATGCCTACCCACACTGCAATCACACCTTCACTTGCAAATTCTGCGAATGACAATGGGCTTTACATGAGGTGGGGGCACGTAATTACAGTGATCATGCATGCAAATTAAGCAAGTGCACATGAATATGGCCACAATTAGCAAATGATCATAATTTGTGTGCCATTACCTGAATTACAAGCATAATCATGATATTTACGCAATGGCACACAAATTTAATTTTTAAAATCAGACCCTTGTCACAGGGCAGTGCACCAGATTGTGATTTCTGTTATCCAGGTGCAAATCCAGAGTAAATCCATGGACATCAGGGAAATTACTCCAGATTTACTGATAACCATGAACTTCATGATATGCTCACAATATTTTTACACATAGGTTTGGTTCCAGTGTATATTATGTATCAATACCTGAGATTCCTGATTTCATGAGGGATAACGCTAATATCATTGTAGGCAAGTTCCAGATGACTAAGATATGGTAATGAAAACAGTCTAAAGAAAGAGAAAACACGGTACATTACAGAAAAACTATTTAAATACATTGATCATATACATTCTATACTATTGTGTGATATATTGTGTGTATCTTTTTATTTTTATCTACCTATACAATCTGTGATGGGACAGCCTGCTATCAGGGTTAACTGTTATGAGTTTAAAAAGACTGATCACTCACATTTGGACAGACAGATGTCTGGGAGGGAACAAGCCCTTTCTAGATCACATCCATTTCTTAGGCTCATGATGGTAAAACATGAGCAGAAAACAGAAAACATTCCACTAAGATGCACTGTCCCCCCAAAACTGGAAATTGCTCCATGCACTGTAGCTAATGTAGTGCTGACAATATAAAGCAATATTTAGAATGAGATTGCTAAATTATGAATTTATTCCTGTAGCAAGGCGCTGTGGCCTTCCTCGGAGCTTGGGCCCGAGGAAGGGTTGCTCTGCCCCCGCTGGACAGAACCAGGCCCTGCAGGCCCAGCCACCCGGAAGCAGAGGGGTGGAGCCAGGTCCAGGGCAGGACGTACAAAAGACAGGCCAGCAGCTCAGTTGGAAGGAAGTGGTTGCTGGAGGCAGATGTGCCTGCCTGGAGGCTGCAGCCTAGGCGTGGCGTGGCGTGGCGTGGCGTGGCTGCTCTGCCAACCACAGGCCCCAAACCTGGCCAGACCTTCCAGGCCTGAGTGACTGGAGGGGGCTTCCCAACCCAGTTGACTGGCTGGGGCGCCGAGACCGAAGGACTGGAGAGGGCCGCCGGACCCTAGTAGTGGGGAGGAGCTACCCCCACCTGCTGGATGGGAGAAGTCCTCTGAGGCCGGCCCTGACCTGGAGGAGCTGCCTGGCATGGAGGACTCACTGGCATGGACAGCCCTAGCCGACTGGTGGAACCCCGAGGCCGGCCCTGACTTGGAAGAACTCCCGCTCGCAGACGACCCTCAGACGTTTCCGGATCTGCCGCCGGTCGATGGTGAGGGACTCACCGGACGCCCGCTTGCCACCTTCCCCAGTGACCCAGAGGGAGATACGTGGGCACAGGTACCGGGGGACCAGGGGGAGGAAGTGGCCCAGGGACAGCCGTAGACAGTGGCTGAGTCAGGGGCAAGACCCCTGTCGGTGTGTTGCGGCGGGAGCCCTGCCGACTCAGTGGCAAATGCCTTTGCCACTGCTAGGTCCCTGGGCTGGGACGCAGTGGAGACGGGTGGGCCTGTGTCTCCCCCTTAGTCCCCCCGGGAGAACGTGCTCTCCCTTACCGCTATCGAAAGCGGCGCCACTGCTTGCTCGCCCGCCCTGCCAAAGGGCCAGGGCAATAGACTCCTAGCAGACTGCTAATTCCCCTTAGCAGAGGCGCTGTGGCCTTCCTTGGAGGCTGGGACCAAGGAAGGGTCATGATGCCCCAGATGGGCCATGCTGCCCGCTTACAATTCTGAACAGGATTCCTTTCCATGCCCCTTGTGTATGTGTTTGTGAGGGAAAATCCTGACCCAGAGAGAGATTGAAGTACTGGTAGATTAAGAGTCCCAAATTGCATTTTGAAGAGGACTTCAACCCCTTTACACTGCAAATCCCCGGAGAAGCCAGCAAATGCTACACAATAGCAGCAAGATAATCAGCCAACTGTATTGCCAAGAGGTTCAAGGAGCCACTCAGAGACATACCTGATAGGTGTTAGGCTGAGGACTATGGCATTTAGGTAGGGTTTTCCTGTGTGACCATGGCCTGCATGCATTTGGCAGGCCAATGCAAGGAGTAGAACAAGCCCAAGCAGTGGCTCCTTCAGAGACCTCTAGGAATTGTGCAGATATTATCCTCCAGTACTATTTATTATTAGTTGTGATACTGGCAGGCCAGGTGCCAGCTCATGCCAAGATCCTAGGCCTCAATGAACACTGACAAAAACATAGCTGGAAACCAGTCTGGCTTACCTGTGTTCGTATTGTTAAGAAAAACATTAGACTTGTAAGAATGTTTGGTGTTTAGAACTTATGAATAGTGTAGGATGCTGCGTGTATTGATCTCACTTATAACCTCTGTAGCCCCTGGTATAAAGTTATATTAAGTGTTTGCTTGCATTGTAAACATCTGTAATTGTGCAACTCAGGGCAGGTCTACATTTAAAACACTGCATCGACGCAGCTGCACCAATGCAGCTGTGCCTGCTGTAGCACTTAAGTGAAGACTCTACTATCTCAACAGAAGAGAGCTCTCCCATTGGCATAGTTAATCCACCTCTCTGAGAAGCTCTCTCATTAACCCCTTGTGTAGACAGCACTATGTCAAGGGTGTTATTCTACATCACTCAGGGGTGTGGATCTTTCATACCCCTGAATGACACAGCTGTACCGACGTAGGTCTGTAGTGCAGAGCTGGAATCAAACAGGAAAAGAAGCAAGTGCTAGTCCTTCAGACAAGATGGTCTTTGAAAACAAATGAGCCCCACTGTAAAACATCAAAAGGACAAAGACTTTGCTGATTGTCCTCCCCACTCACATGAAGAGGAATCGGGTGCCGACACTTGTTCTATCAGAGTGGACTCTGGGAAGAAGGGGATAAAAATCCCTGACAAGGAGAAACTGGATCTTTGTGTCTGGACTCTGAGGGGCAAGGATTTCTAAGCATAAGCAAGAGATTCCCATGATGCTTGGTATGGGTCAGCCCTAAAGGACATACAGAGCTGCTTATTCTAATCTACAAGTTTACATTACCTCTTTAAATCTAAGACTGTAACTGATGTGTGTATATGTTCCTTGTTTTAACCTTGTAAATAACTCATTTCTTTTTTTTAGTTAATAAATCTTTGGTTAGTTTATTATAGGATTGGCTACAAGCCTTGTCTTTGGTTAGAGATCAGAGTACAATTGACCTGGGGTAAGTAACTGGTTTTGAGACTGGGAATAACCTGAATATTCATTGTGATTTTTGGACCATCTATCATAGTCCAGCTTGCCTGGCTGGCAACATAGACTGAAATGTCCAAGGCAATTGACTGACTCCATGATAAGACTGTTATAGTGCTTGAGGAGTTCACACTTATTACTGGGTTGGTGAAATCTAATTATAGAACAAACAACCAATTTGGGGTTTCTGCCCTGCTTTTTGACAGTCTGCCCTGAGGTTGGCACTTACGATCATGAGCTGCTCCAGCCAGTGTGACACTAGTAAAAATAGCATTGAGTCGTCAATCAAGGTCAGGGCTTTATTGTGCTAGGCACTGTGCAAACACATAGTAAGAGCTAGCGCTTGCAGTCCAACTAGATAAGAAAGATGAAGGGTAGAGGAAAAGGGGGTACATACAACAAAAAAGCAAAGTGATATGGGGAAGGTTGGCAAAGCCATGATTTACATCTTGTTTTATTGTTTATCTTATGGGGAAGGTCCCAAAGATGTTGAAGGGGATGAACTAAGGAAAGTATGGGAGAAGGAAAAGGAATAAAAGGGAAGGGTAGTACTGAGGAGGGAGGGAGAAAAGGGAGATAAGAGGAGTACAGAGGGTTGGAAATATACAATAAGCTTTCCTAACACAGGAGATCCACAGTTTTTTTTTTTTTTAAATATATACTTACATGATGCAAATACAACAATGCATCCTGCCATTCAAAGATCGTACAGCACTAATTCGAATCCAGTAAATATATTATTAAAATTTCCCAGCTCCTTGTTAGGCAATTAGGTTGCTTGGTTTCACTTCTATGGCAGTTCTTCCCATATTGTAATCAATCATCAGTTTTGCAAAATATTAAGTGTTGTTTCCTTTCCCAGCCACCTTTAAGCTGTGTTTTAGGGAACTTCATGTTAAATTGTTTAAAGGCAATCATTTCAGAAGAGCATTATTTTTGACTACTGGTGACCAATGGAAATTAGTTGTCTTTCTTTCGCTTCATGTGCACTGTCTTCTCAATTAAACCCAATAGATAAATTTGCCAGAAGAGTAGTGGTTAAGTTACAGAATTCTTTATGATATAACCATAACTAACAAGGGCAATACCAAAGAAGGAAGATCTACAGATCACTTTAAAAGGCAATGCCAAGACAAAAATATTATATATAGATATATAATAAAATTTCAGGACTCTGACCTGGCTGTGGCCTGGTCTTCTATACGGCAAAATTAGGTCAATATAAGCAGCCTTGTGTCAACCTAGTTGCACATGTGTTTACACTTAAATTTGTCTCACCAATGTAAGTGCCCCATTACAGCGATGCAGTAACACCATCTCCCCGAGCAGCATTGAGCCATGGTTGATGTACTGAGGTTGACAAACTGCGAGTATGGACATTGCATTACTTATATCGATCCTTCAGCTGTCCCACAATGCCTGTGACTGACCACTCTGTGAACTCCATTGCTCAGTGGCCCCCTGCCCCTCTAAAGCCCTGTGACTTTTTGAAATGCCCTTTTCCCAATTGTCCAGCTTGGCAAGCACACCTAGCAGCTCTCCACTGTTGTGTGCAACTGCCCAGCTGACGATGTCCGCTACAAGTTCCAGACGTGATCCCTCTTGGAGTAGAGAGGAGATATTGGATCTCCTGGGCCTGTGTGGAGAAGAGGCTGTGCAGGCACAGCGACGGACCAGCCATAAAAATGTGGACATCTATGAGCAGATTGCACAGGGAATGCAGGAGAAGACGAATGACAGCGATCAGCAGCAATGTTGCGTGAAAGCAAAGGGTGTGGAAAGAATACCAGAAGGCCGTGGAGGCCAACAGTCGATCCAGTGCCAAGCCACAGACCTGCCACTTTTACAAAGAGCTACCTGCCATACTTGGTGGACACCCTATCACCACCCCGCAGACAACTCTGGACACTTTTAGGGAGCCCGAGTCATAGGTTTCTGGCATGAACAATGAGGATATGGAAGAGGAGGGTGGGTGACATGCAACTAGGGGGGTCCAGCTATGCCGCGATCCAGAACCTTTTTGAGACTTGACCCGCAGACCAGTCAGTCCTAGCCATCTAACACAGGTAAGCGCAATGCAAAGAACCTTGGGTAAGTATGTAAATGTATTTCCCATTACAATCAATCATAGAAGATTAAGGTTGGAAGGGACCTCAGGAGGTCATCTATTCTAACCCCCCGCTCAAAGCAGGACCATCTCCGACTAAATCATCCTACCCAGGGCTTTGTCAAGCCAAGCATTGAAAACCTCTAAGAATGGAGATTCTACCACCTCCCTAGGTAACCCTTCACCATCCTCCTAGTGAAAAAGTTTTTCCTAATATCCAACCTGGACCTCCCCCACTGCAACTTGAGACCATTGCTCCTTGTTCTGTCATCTGCTACCACTGAGAACAGCCTAGCTCCATCCTCCCTGGAACTCCCCTTCAGGTAGTTGAAGGCTGCTATCAAATCCCCCCTCACTCAATGATGTATTGATGTGCCCTGTTAAGTTGGGGGCTTCAACTATCAACTTTTCATTAACTTTACTCGTACTAGAAGAGGTGACAGTACAACAAAGACAGCAGAGTTGTTTATCTGCTTTTCACTCCCTGTACAGTTAGACAGGGTGGAACATGTGGAGCAGTTTGTTTTTGTACACAGAAATGCCCCTTGAATCCTCCTGAGAAATGATGATGAAACTTTCATGGAGGTACTCTGCTATCCTCTCCTAAAGATTTCCCATGGCAGTCAGCGATTAATTTTGGCAGGCACTGGTAGCAGCATACAGGCCTGTGTGGTTTTGGGATGCTCTCTGCCTTTGTTACCCTCAGGAGTGAGATATCAGCTAAAAATCACCATCACTTGTGGACAAGGGTGTCAGTGTTCAGTGCCATTGCCCTATCCACAGAGTTAAGGATAAGATTTTGTCATGGTTATTTTTAGTAAAAGTCACGGATAGGCCATGAGCAATAAACAAAAATTCATGGGAGCCCTGACCTGTCTGACTTTTACTAAAAATAACTGGGGGGGTGACAGCTGGAGCCCAGCCGTGGGGGCGACTGACAGATGGAGCCTCACTGCCATGGAGTGGGACACACCTCCAGGTCTAGCCCCAGCTAAAGCCCCAGCCCAAGCAGCAGAGGGGGGAGGGGGCGCAGCCCCAGCTGAACGGACAGCAGCCATGGGTGGCAGGAAGTGTGCAGCCCCATCTCTAGCGCCGGCTGCAACCACAGGGAGGGGCACACAGCTCTGGCCACAGAGGTGCATAGCCCCAGCTCTATTCCTAGCCAAAGTGGGGGTGGGGGGGAGAGCATGCACAACTCCAGCCCCGGCCGCAACCAGTGAGGGGGACTCCAGCTGCTGACAGCTGAGGCTGAAGACGTCACAGAGGTCAGATGAAGTCACGGAATCCGTGACTTTTCTGACCTGTGTCTAAATTGTATCCTTACTCATGGTTTAATGCAATTTCCTTCTCATTTCCCTCATCTCTGGTGGACCATGCTCACTGTGTTTGATGCTGTGAGTGGTACCATGCACAAGCAATCCCAAGCAAAAGAGTCAATGAGCATGTCTTGTTTAAAACATTAGGGAGGGAAGACAATTCTGAACCTTAACATTCACTTTCTGTTGTGACTATACTGACAACAGTTCCTCTTGTGTGTTTAATCTGAAGCTGCTGCTGTTGTGGCTTTGAGGGGTGCCCCCTCCACACCCACGGAACACCTGAGCCAGATGAGGAGAAAGAAGATAACTCAGGATGGCATGTGCAATGAGATCCTGCAAGCCTGTGCTACATCAGAATGTGAGCAAGGGCCTGGAGGGCGAATACTGCAGACTATAGGGAGAAAGAGAGCAGACAGGATAAAGGCCCAGGTGTCCCAGCAGGAAAACGAGAGGGAGATGAATCAGGACATAATGGGGCTGCTCCAGCAGCAAACAAGTGGACCTACTGGTTCCACAATCCTAGGCTTGCCTCCCTTTGCAGTCTCTGGAGAACTTCATTATAGCACCTCCCTACATCCTCCCTCAACATTCCACATAGCCTCAGGGGCTGCATCCCTACCATACCACCCCACCCCAGGGGACATTAAGGACAACCACAGCTTCACATACACTGACCTATAAAAGCCACGGTTGCTGTATGTGTAGCAAAAATGGACATGAATGTTCTTTCCCCTTGTTAAGTTCTGTTCTATTAATTTAATAGATTGGGAATGTATTTGCTTTTAAAGTTGCAGATTTTTCTTTGCCCTGGTTTTGTTACTCAATACAATTCTATTATCTGGAAAATAATTTATCTTTATTAGTTCAGAACATATGCTGCAGAGTGCCTAGCGGTACTGAAGGCAACCAATTACTGGTTTCCGTACAGTGTGACACGACTCATAGAATCAGTAACAAAGTGTAATCATCATAAATGTACAGCAAATACCACAAAATTAATAGGAGCATTGGTACAGCTGCTGTTGGATGACTCGGCCCCGCCTCTTCCTGTCCCTGCTCCACCCCTTCCGAGGTGCCCACTGTCTGCTGCTCCTCTCCTCTCTTCCACTCCACCCTCCCTCTCCTCCATCCCCTGCCTGCTGCATCCCTCCGTTTCCACACTTCACCCCCTTCCCCCTGAAACCCTGCAGCTTGCCGTGTTCCTCACCCCCCTCTCCTGCGAGACACCCCGCCTGCCGCTCGCTGCATCCCTTCTCTCCTCCATGCTCCACCCCCGCTCCACACTTCCTCCGGTCAACGTGTCCCACCAGCAGTGGGAGGGAGTTGCGGAGCAGGAAAGGAGGTGCAGCCTGGGGTGGAAAGGGGGTGGAGCGTGGACAGGGCTGCAAGCAGAAGAGGTGGGACTGGGAGCTAGCCTCCCCCAGGGGAAGTTTCATCCACTGCCCATGATGAGCTGTAGCTGCAGAACTTTTGGATGTGCAAGGGGGCCACGTTTCTAAATCTGTGTGCTGAGGTTGCCCCAGCCCTCCAGCTCAGGGACACCAGAATGAGCGCTGCACTGACGGTGAAGAAGCGAGTGGCAGTCATAAACACCAGATTACTACCAGTCAGTGGGAAATCATTTTGGAGTTTGAAATCAACTGGGGGGCCATCGCCATGCATGTGTGAAGGACCATTAATCGCCTCCTGCTACGCAGGACTGTGATTCTTGGCAATGTGCAAGACATAGGTGGATTTGCAGCAATGGGGTTCCTGCATTGCAGTGGGGCGACAGACTGTGCGTATATCCCTATTTTGGTATCAGACCACCTTGCCACTGAGTACATCAAGTGAAAGGGCTACTTTTTTATGGTTATGCAAGCACTGGTGGATCACGAGGGACATTTCACCAACATCAATGTTGGCTGGTCAGGAAGGAGCATGACGCTTGTATCTTTAAGAACACAGGACTGTTTGGAAGAGCTACACGCAGGGACTTCCTTTTAGAACTGGCGGATTACCACTGGCAATATTGAAATACCAATAGTGATCCTAGGGGATCCTACCCCTTGCTCCCCTGGCTCATGAAGCCGTACACTAGCCACCTTGACAGCACAAAGGAAAAATTCAGCTACCAGCTCAGCAGGTGCAAAATGACAGCTGAATGTGTTTTTGGTAGACTGAAGGGATGCTTGGAGTGTTTACTCCCAAGATTGAATTTCAGTGGGGGAAAAAAATAATCCTAGTGGTTATAGCTGCCTGCTGAGTCCTGCATAATATCTGTGAAACAAAGTGGGGAAAGTTGCCATTGGGGTGGATTGCAGAGGTGGAGCAGCTGTCTGCTTAGTTTGAACAGTCAGAACAAGGGCGATTAGAAGAGTTCAACATGGAACTATAGACTAGCTCAACATGGAGCTATAGAGCTCTGGGTGGCTTTGAAAGAGCACTTTAAGCGTGAGCAACTGTCCTGTGTTGTGGTGTACTGTGCTCTACCTGGCCCTGCAGTGTGGGGGCTTGTTAGGAATTGCATGGTGCTCAGGAATTTGTGCCTCCACCATTGCTGCTCATCATCCCAGATTTGAATTACGATGTGATCTCACCAGTCAGTGCTCATTTCTTGGGTCCTGAAGCAACGCTCCACCATCTGCAGTTACTCTGTGAATGCCAGCAAAACACCTGAATTGATTCTGAATTGTCCCACTACAATCAGTCCTCCACAAAATCGTGATGTTCCCTGCTAATTCAACTCTTTTTGCAGCTCTGCAAATATGGATGATGGATTACTTGGCCAAACTGCACAGTTCTTCTAAATCACTCACACAACACAACCAGCATGCACAATCAACTCAAACACACATATACCCTCACCAGAGCACACACCCCTCAATTGCCACCTGAATAAATCCACACAAATCTCCAAAAACAAGCCCCCTCAGCACAAATCAACACAACCATTCCAACACCACAACCAGCACAAACCATAGCCCTTTACTGCAACACACACCCCTCATTCACTATCCACACAACTCTCCCAGCACAACACATCCCACACACAAATCAACACAATCAGCACACACAATAACCCCAAACATCACTCTGAAGCCTAGAATGTCTGTTGAGTCAGTGCGAAGTGATGGAAACAGCTACAAGCATGGTTAAGAACTCTTTGTTTAGAATATCAATGGTTCAATCATCTCTTGGTGTATGTCTGGTAAAAAACAATTTTTAAGTTTTCACCCATTTTCAGTGCTTTTACACACAACTCCTACAAACTACACCTATGCGATAGAACGGGTTTTCAGCTACTATTGCACATCAACCCTAGCTCACTTTTAGTAAACAGACTTTCAATTTAAACCATTAGAAGGATGGTCGTATGGTTAAAGCTTGGGGCATGGGCTACATAAGTTTTGGGTTCAATTCCTCGCTTTACACAATCTGCAGGGGCAAATCTCTTCATTTCTCTGTGCCTTACTTCTCCATTTTTAAATTGGCATAACCACACTCTCCTCTCCTCCTGTTATATCTATTTAGATTATCAGCTCTTTTGGGTAGGAGCTGCCTATACATTATGTCTATAAATAGCTCCTCGTACAATGGGGCTCTGATCACAGATGAGGCCTCTGCATACTACTACTCATGATGAATATTTGCTTATGCATAGCTATATATACACATTCCTAAAAAACCTTTTTGTAGGTGTAACTTTACAAAGTCAGTATGAGAATGAATTAATATAATGTAGGTCACACAAAAAACAGAATCCTTGTTTGAGCCTAGAAATGTTGCAATCTAATCTATTAATTAAAAGTAAAGACCTTACCCAGTGGGAAGGGCAGATATTAAATTGAAGGACATGTTAAGGATCCTAAGTGTCTTGAGTTTGTGGACATCATCAGGGATCTCTTTGATGGGGTTGTTTCGGAGCTTCAATACTTCTAAGTGTTGAATATTATACACCTTAGGGGGGAAAAAGGCAATGGAAAAAAACATCATTTACCAAAAAGATAGTCTGATTCCTGTTATAAGATGCTCTACATTTCTAACATTGGTTAAGTGACACTGCAAGAACTAGAAACAAGGAAATGGTATTAATATTGTATGAATATTGTATGAATCTTGTATTTAATGTATTAGTAATGTTATTTCAGTTAGTGTACCTTATAAATATGACATAGGATTTCTGGGCCTGATCCTGATCTCACACTGCTGTAACTTTTACAAAGTCAGTATGAGAATGAATTGGTATGTAGCATTATAGGTAGGTCCTGATCCTAATCTCACACTGCTGTAGCATTATAGGTGGGTCCTGATCCTGATCTCTCACTGCTGTAGCATTATAGGTGTGGCTGGTAGCACCGTCTATATTTAAGATTTCTCTACAAGAATATTCCCATTACAAGAACATGTTTTCAGTTGCTTATAATTTAGCCAAACTGTTTTAGCTGAAATTTTCCATGGTGGATGTCTGCCTCAGACTGAATGTTTCTGGAAAATTTCAGCCAAAACAGTTTCTGTTTTGAAGAATGAGGATAGGGAAAAATGTTGTTTTGACCATGTTAAAATCTGAGTAAAATCTTCTTTTTTTGTTTTTGAGGTTCTAGCACCCCCATGCTTTGGTGCAGGGGCTTAAAATGTGGTAGAGAGGTGGCCTTTGTGTCAGGGATGTGCCTTTTGCTGTCCCTGTGAAAATATGCCCACATTTGACCAAGTTAAAAGCCTTTGATAAATCATAGTTCACATATGATCAGTAGAAGCTTCTTTAGATTTTAGCAGCTACATTCCCTGAAGATTCTGTCTACACTGAACATGCTCCAAACCAGGGCTGAGCAGGACTTCCCCAGCAATTGCAGCTCTGGGCTGCTGCAGTATATCCAATATCTTGATCCAAACACCTTAATTTAGAGATTGAGAACACAGGAGAGCTAATGACCCCCCTGCTTGGCCCATGCAGCATGGAGGAGTCAGAGACTGGGAGCTAGGAGGGAGCTGGGAACTGGCTGGGCATAGAAACTGGGACTGGTTTTTATGACTGGGATTGTTTTGTTTTTTTTTTAAGAAGTTTTTAAGGTGCAGCTGGGATGGTTTAGTTGGGGTTGGTCCTCCTTTGAGCAGGGGGTTGGACTAGATGACCTCCTGAGGTCCCTTCCAACCCTAATCTTCTATGATTCTATGGTTGGGAAGGAGATTGGGAGATAGGAAGGGACGGGGGGTGGGACAAGGAACCAGTAGGTGGGGGATGGGGGAGACAGAAATTGCATGAGGAGCTGCAGGGAGTGTGAGACTGGCTTGGCAAAGAGACTGAGATAAGGAACCAGGTGTGTGTGGGGCGTGAATAATGACACTGAGATTGGATGAGGAGCCCGGGGAGGGAAATTGGAACTGGATGGAGAACCAGTGGGGATGAGGAATGTAGATGATGAGACGAGACTGGAGGCCAAAGAGCGGGAGGGAGACAGATTGGATGAAGGTCCGGGGTGGACTGGAAATGTCTGTGAAAGGAGACTGGAACAGGGAGCCCTGAAGGGTGAGGTAGGGCTTGCTGGACAAGGATACTGGGACTAGATGAAAAGCCTGAGAAGTAGAAACTGGGAATGACTAGATAAGGAGAATGGGATTAAAATGAGGAGCCACAGATGGAGAAGAGGCAGGGCTGGGACAAAGACTGGTGGGAGAAATGAGGTAATACAGATCACGCTCGGGGGAAGTGGACAGCCCAGTCTGTGTCCACTAAAGCACACTGACCTCCAGAGTCTGGAATGGAACCCAGTATTCCTGAGTCTCACCATTCCTCTGCTGCTAGCAAGGATTGGTGTAACACAATGGCAAAGTGTCTGATGGCAAGACAGCCCCTCGAGTGCTGCTCCACTGCAATAGTATGTTATCATCTATCAGTTACCCTATAAGATCAAGTGGCAGAGGTCTTTGTGATGCATCGAAAGATTCCAACCACAGGTGGGCCTCATTACAATGTTTTCAATTTGCTTTTTTAAAAACCTAGGAAATTACACAAAAACCATGTCAAACGAACGTTATTAGGCTTGCAAAATCAAGCACTCAAAAGTTAGGAAATGCCAAAATTAAGGTTGCTAGTGCAACCTTAATTTGGCCCTTATGTGTATGTATTATGATACAGTCTAATTACATGATCACATACGATTTTTTCACAGGATCCCTACTCTTTTCAATGCACAGGAGGAACCTGCTCTTGGGATGAGTCAGGGTTTTGTAGTACAACAGGGCTGTTGTCTACTAGACTGACAGGTGTTTGTCCAACCTGTGCTTAAAACCTCCAATGATGGAGGTTCCACAACCTCCCTAAGCAATTTGTCCCAGTGCTTAAGTACCCTGACAGTTAGGAAGTTTTTCCTAATGCCCAACCTAAACTCCCCTTGCTGCAGTTTATGCCTATTACTTCTTGTCCTGCCCTCAGAAATTAAGGACAACAATTTTTCTCCCTCCTCCTTGTAACAACCTTTTATGTACTTGAAAACTGTTATCATGTCCCCCCTCAGACTTATCTTCTAAAGACTAAACAAATCCCATTTTTCAATCTTTTCTCAGAGGTCATGTTTGCTAGACCTTTAATCATTTTTGTTGCTCTCCTCTGGACTTTCTTCAATTTGTCCATATTTTTCCTGAAATGTGGCACCCAGAACTGGACACAATACTTCAGCTGAGGCCTAATCCATGCGGAGTAGAGTGGAAGTGGTTAAGGAAACTGACCGCTGCCCTGGAGAATTTGATTCTACCTCTGTCACAGAGTTCTTATGTGATGCTGAGCAAGTCAATTAAACCAGACTTTTCCCACGTGATCACTAATTGTGCATTCCTCATTTTCTGAGTGCCCAGCATGAGACCCCAGGGCAGGGGTGGCCAACCTGCGGCTCGCGAGCCGCATGCGGCTCTTTGGTTATAGAAATGCGGTTCTTTGAGACTATGTGAAATTGACCAGCTGCTGAGGGTGAGACTTGAAATTGACCAGCTGCCATCGAAATTGATGCATCAGTGCGAATTTTCAGTGGAGGGGAAGGTAAATGTGGCTCTTTGCGGCATCTACATCTATTTTTTGACTCTTCATCTCTAACTGGTTGGCCACCCCTGCCCTAGGGCCTTATGTGCAGAAGTGCTGAGCACTCAGAGCTGCAACTAATGGGAGCTGTGCTTTGAACATACATCTACAGTGCCATATAATGGTAAATACTCTGAAAAAATCAGGTTCCAGGATCACAAATTGGGCTCCCAAAATCAGTGGACAGTTTTGACTTTAATCTCTCTGTGCCTCAGCTCCCCATCTGCAGAACCGGGATAATAATATCCACTCATCTCACAAAAGTATTGTGAAAATCATGTCACCAAGGTTTGTGAAGCACTCAGATACTATAGTGCTGAGCACTACATAAAGACCTTGAGAAAATTAATACTTCTGACATCAGTGTAGGGCTTGAATAACATGCAGTAAAAAAAGCCTACAGATACGCACTGAACAATGAGGAGAAAAATATTGACTATCTGTTTATTAGTTGAGCACTCTCCATCCTGCGCATTGAACAAGGCACGGATCCTGTGGAAAAAGTAGTATGTGAATGTAATTAAGGACTGTATCGAAGCATATGCACAAGGGAACTGAATTAAGATTGCACAGGCAATTTGAATTCTGGCATTTCCTAACTTTCTGAGTGCTTGACTTTGCAACATTAATAAGGTTCTTTTAGAGTAGCTTTGTGTGTGTAATATTAGTATCAGCCCATACACTGGTGCTCTATAAATGCGGATATTTACTCCTGATTTAAACTTTCCATTGAAGTCAACTGAGTGATCCTGGTATACACCAAGATCGGAATGAGACCTTAAGACACAGATGTAGAGGTATATCTGAATCTTGTTGGAATCTTTCATGGTTCACATTGATTCTTACTATCCCATAAATAACCAGAAAAGTAAATGAATTAAGTGTTTCTAACATCTGTGCTATGCAATTTGCATCCCTTATTAAATCATTGTTGTTTGAAAGTTACATTTTTAGGTTAACCTAAAAATGTAAAAATGCAGGCTTTCTTACAGTTTTACTCTTAATAAAGATAAGGAAAATAACTGGCACATACCTCCCTGGGAAAGAAGTGTAAGTCATTGAATGACAAGTTAAGATACACCAAAGTGTTGACTAAAGGTGTCAGGTCTGGAAGGAGAGTCAGGAAATAGGCCTACAAGACATATGCAGTAGAAAAGATATATTAACTATATAAAAATCAACATTTTTCATCAAGAGAAAAAAAACCTCCTAAGAATAAGCTCCACCAGGACTTATTTTAAAAGATTTATCATTAAAAAAATAGTTAGGTGTTTGTCTAATGTGTTCTTAAAACCTCTTATTTTAAAAGATTTATCATTAAAAAAATAGTTAGACAAACCAGCTACATGACTCCATTGATGGATACATAGAATCATAGAAGTGTAGGACTGGAAGGGATCAAGAGAAGTCATCTAGTTAAGTCCCCTGCACTCAAGGCAGGACTAGACCATTCCTAACAGGTGTTTGTCTAATGTGTTCTTAAAACCTCCAATGATGGAGATTCCACAACCTCCCGAGGCAATTTATTCCAGTGTTTAATTACCCTGACAGTTAGGAAGTTTTTCCTAATGTCCAATCTTGCTGCAATTTAAGCCCATTGCTTCTTGTTCTATCCTCAGATGTTAATGAGAACAATTTTTCTCCTTGTAACAACCTTTTATGTACTTGAAAACTGTTATAAGGCCCCACTCACTCTTCTCCAGACTAAACAAACTCCATTTTTAAAATTTTTCCTCATATATCATGTTTTCCAGACCTTTAATAATTTTTCTTGCTCTCCTCTGGACTTTCTCCAATTTGTCCACATCTTTCCTGAAATGTGGCGTCCAAAACTGGACACAATACTCCAGTTGAGGCCTTATCAGCATGGAGTAGAGCAGAATTCCTTCTCGTGTCCTGCTTACAACACTCTTGCTAATATATCCCAGAATGATGTTCGCTTTTTTTGCAACAGTGTTACACCGTTCAATCATATATAGCTTGTGATCCACAATAACCTCCAGCTCTTTTTCCACAGCACTCTCTCTTAGGCAGTCATTTTCCATTTTGTATGTGTGCAATTGATTGTTCCTTCCTAAGTGGAGTACTTTCCTTTGTGCTTCATCCCATTTACTTCAGGCCATTTCTCCAGTTTGTCCAGATCATTTTGAATTTTAATCCTATCCTCGAAAACACTTGCAACAACCTCTCCTGGCTTGGTACTGCAAAACTTTATAAGTGTTCTCTCTATGCCATTACCTAAATCATTGATGAAGATATTGAACAGAACCAGACCCACAACCGATCCCTGTGGGACTCCACTCGGTACACCCTTCTAGTTTGACTGTGAACCACTGATAGATACGCTCTGGGAATGGTTTTCCAACCAGTTATGCACCCACCTGATAGAGGCTCCATCTAGACTCTATTTCCCTAGTTTATTTATGAGAAAGTCATACGAAATAGTGCAAATACTTATGCAAGGAGCATCAAAGGATTTGCCTAACTGAAGGACACAGTGGCAACTCAAAACTCTGCTTTGCCTCTCATCTTGCACTTCACTGCCTCCCCTTCCCTCCTGCATCAAATTCAAGTTGCTTGTTCCCAGTCTACGCTCTGCATGGCCTACTTCTTACTTTCATCTCTTATTATGCCCTCTTTGTACAAAATGTACTGGGCTCTTTCCTGTGATCTTCCTAAGATATCTACTCTGGGGGTGTCTAGCCAAATAGTTACAGGTTCTGGTATGTACACATGATGTTGCAACTCAGAGTTCCAAAGTCCTAGAAAGTTAAGCTTCTTCTTTTCATTTTAAAACCCCTGTCTTTCAAAAGCTAGGGAACGCCATACAAAAAGCTATTTTAAGAAAATATGAATCCATGATTTTGACTCAAATCAGGAAATGAAGTTACGGTTGCATACACAACCTTGGCCTACATCCTTGGGTATAAGTAGTTTGATATAGTATTTAATTACATCACATATTTTAATCTCTACATTGATATGCTTTTCTCAACAAACTTACATCTATATATATGCAGTAAGTATTTCCTTGTAAGCCAGAATACATCAGCCATTTTTATGAAAATTGCATAGTACCTACCTAACAGATAGTACAGACTGAATATAAACAGGGAACAATAATAATAGTTGAATAAATATTAAGCATTATTACACTGAAGAACAGATTTATATACCAGGTAGGAATCTAGAGTCTGTCAAATTATCACGAAAACATATGCTTTAACTGAAGATTTACCAATCTGGCTGTACATTGTTTCCCATCAGTATAAAGTATGTATACTTTTAGATCACCAGCATTCCAGGGGGAAAAAATTCCCTCTGACTGGAGAGAAGTTTTAAAAAAATATCTTCAAAACGTGAATCCAAAAATAAAAGATACTGACAATGAGAATAGAAATCCACTACTATAGTCCTAAGCATTTTAGATAATGTTTCATTCACACCCAGACATTCTTACTGGAAATTGTGAGATATGCAAAGAGCAACTGCCAGTAGTTGCATTCTCAAAAGAGCTGCTGCCAGTTTGGAGGGAAAGACACACTTTATTGGCTCTCGTGGTGAAATTCTTTTGGAGCACAAGAATACCATTTTTAATTGGTGCTACAGTAACATGCAGGATGAATACAAAAGTCCTGGTTCCCATGTCACTTTATGGTGGTGCTAAACAAGTCCCTTTAATGGAGTTACTCCTGATTTATACTGATATAAAAATAATATGAGAATCAGTCTCTGAGAGTGCATCTATCAGATGAATGATTCCATTAATTTTTTAAGACCATACCAGTGCCTGGCCATCTAGCAGACTCTTGTGCTATCATAGTGTTTATGATAAATGGTTTGAGATACTGGAGGGCATCTTTCATGCAGTTCAAATTTATTACATTGTTGAACTGCTGCAAGATTTTTATAACTCTGAAATGACCGATAAAAGCTCTCAAAATGTATTTCCTCATATGGAACAACATTGTCTAGTTCTGAGAACTGCTACAGTAAAATTTCCTCATTTAAAATGTGGGAGTCTAGAAGTGAAAGCAGAAGTACTTTCATTGTGCAACCAAACCCTGAGAAATACATTACGGTGACAAGCTCACTAGCTCACAGTGATGTGGCTTTGTGCGAACCTTTGTTTTGGTTTACATTCCCTAAGTTTTGGGTGTGAATGATCCCAAAATCTTAAACGTAACTGAAAAATCAAAATTTGTCTTATTTTGTCTTAAAACAGTTGTTTCTCTAACAACAATACTAATTTGTCGTCATAAATTAGGCTGATGGTGCTTGCAATTATATTAGCAAGCAAAAAATGTGGGGACCTATACATCTGGATGGAAAACGGTCATCCCATCCCATAAGAATTTTTGAGATATTGAAAAATGTTCCCACCCCAAATTGGGACAAAGTCAAAATCTCAAAACTTCACAAACCAATAATCCCCTCTGAAAATATCAGAGCTGGACAACTGAAACATTTTGTTTCAATTTTTATTTTTAATTTTTTAAACATTTCTTTAGTTTATATTAACTAAAGTTTCAAAACAAAAAGTTGATTCAAACTGAAGAACAAACCTTTGTTTTGAAAACAAACATTTTGGCAATGTTGACACTTGTTTTTTCAAAATATTTTTGAATTGGGAGATTTGTCAAAACTGTCATTTCCACTAATATTTTAGATTTTAATGAACTGGAATTTTCCAATGAAAAATTGTTTTGTCAGCGAATTCACAGCCAGTTTTTGGTGCCTGCAAAGAGAGGCTGAATCTTTGTATTTTTACTCACAAATGAGGGGAGTCTTTTCCATTTTGTTATGAAAGTTTTGCATGACTGTTGGTCCCAATCCTGCAAATCCTTCACATACAGAACTCCTAGGGTGAAATTCACCTTTTGGCAGAAGGCCAGAGCAAGAACTATGCACCCTTTAAGTGATTTCAATGGAAGATCTAGGCCCAGAGGATTTGCAGGATTGGGCTTCTAGTTATAGCTTCAGATCTCTTAGTTCTCCCACAGATAAAACAGTGTTACACTGTAATTTTTCATTATTTGTATTACAGTAGTGCCTAGAGGCTGGGTGAAGTGCAAAAACCAAAGAAAGTTGCCTCTGAAAATCACTCCCTCCTCTCAGCTGTTTGGTAGGGTTTACATTCTTAAATAACATGACACGGGAATCAGTCTTCTCCCCACCAGCAGTCATATAAAGGAGCTGCTATTGCCAAACAGCAGTAGACTCTCCCATGGGTTGAATGGTTAGGATAGTCTGCCAGATAACCAACAACTGCAATCTTCTGGTGTTTGCTTGGCACAGGAAACGAGGTATATTTTCTGCTGATTCAGATCCATCAATTGTTAATGTTTTGACTCGACAGATCCATACGTTAAATGAAAATAGAAATCATTAAAAGCAGCAAGTACATAACAGAGCTGGATTGATTGTGGGAGTGATGCAGGCAGGGTTCCAGAAACTTTAGACTGTGAAGTCTCTGGTCATCAAGAAAGAGGGCTGGGCACCTTTCCCCACCTCTAGGATCTTGCCATTCCTACCTGCATGGTGCTGAAGCAATCTGATAGCACTATTTGGAGGGGAAGAAGCAGAAATGTGTCCAAAATCAGACCACTACTGCAGGAGGTGCTGGGGGCCAATAGATATCACATAAATCATGAGGTGCATCAGAAAAATGAGGAGACACACACAACATAAGAGAAGAAGGGGGGGGGAGTGGAAGGAAGGAAAGGAAAAAGATAATACAGAAGGAGATCAAGGTGAGGCAAGAGAATTAAAAAGATGCATCTAGAACAATGAGCTTAAGACTATTTTAAAATTACTAAAAAATCTTAAATGATTTTAGCCATTCTTAATTTTTAAAAAGTGACCATATACTGAGCATTTTAATACTGGCTTCCAAGTGGATGAAGTTAAGAAAGCCAAGTTATGAATCCCAGGGAAACTGTGTTTCTAATGAAAGTAGCAGTTGACCATTAAGGATAGCGATATGGGGAGTATGGTTGTAATTTTTAAAAGGTATACCTTAAGACTAAGTTCAGTTCTTCTATGCATCGCACAATACAAAACTGCCATTCTGGATCTGGCCATCAGTTCTTCTTGTTCATCCTGCTCATTTAAATTCTGGTACCCAAATCCCTGGATACCCTTTATTGTATTATCATCAAGGGCATGATCTGGTTCTACAGTTAAAAATATATGTAGTCAAATAAGGAAGTAAACATTCAGATTAGGAAATGAAGAACTAAAAATGAAAGCTGCATTGTGTGGATCCCAAACTTATAGCCAAATCCTTTCATGCTCTGTCAGATCTTACTCAGGCACCACTGCCTGATACAAATCAGTATCTTAGCAATGCCTGGGTAAAGACTGAAGAATTTGATCCTTTAAAAACATTCAAATGTATTCAACTTTTTTTTTTTTTAAGGGGGAGCAGGAGAATGGGTTTCAGCTATAGATAAAAGGGCCTGAGCAGTGAAGTTTGAATCTGGAGGAGAACTTTCCTAAAGTTTGGGAGCATTTTGTTCAGGTCCATCTGTACCTTCAACCCACAACAGATGATGCTAAAGAGACTTAAGATTTTGATTCTATTTAGCTAAACCATTAAAGCCAAAATTTTCAGAAGTGCCAGCTGATTCTGAGGGCTTTAATTCTGGGATGCTCAACCCAGGGATGAATTTCAGGTTTCATTACAAAAGCTTTTATACCATTTTCACTGTTAACAGCTCAAATGGATTCCTCACTTTGGTATAAGACCCTACAATCCAAAAGCCCAACTGGGTGAGTTAAGGAAAAGTGAAAAGATCTGGCTCTGGATTTCCTTCTTGTCTTGGTTTTACTGTAACTGTTAATATAATCGTACATTTCTATTATTTTGATAACATAACTTCCATTTCATTCCATCCCCCCTGCCCCAAAATGGCATGCAGTACTGGGAGTTGATTGTAGGACTGCTCTTTATTGTTTATATTGCCATTAAAAAACTGCTACTACAGTGCTGTACATAGTTTATTTCATAAATGTAATGTATATATCTTGCCCCACCTGCATAAGACACGTTCTTTTTCTGTCCATGAGCATACAGCTTCAAACCATCCATAACAGATTCTTTTCCTTCATCACCTTCTTCTAAAATCTGTTCTGTTGAATCAGCTTTTCTCATTTTCTCCTTCAAAGCCATTTCTGAAAAAAGTTGGAAGTGGTGGTAGAAGTACATGAGAAATGTATTAAGTTAGCCAGACTAGCCCAATTCTCATTTATACAAAGGACCATTTACACAACTCTGGCAGTGTAAAGGGACCTTCAAGGCAGCATTTACTTTTAAGGCCCCATTACATTACCAGAACAGCATAAAGGGATGTAGTATAAATGACAATCAGGGAACTGAATTTCTTATCACAGAGAAGCCTACGTGATCCATAGGACAGCTCTCTGAAATTCCCACTACACTATTTCACTAGTATTCCTAGCAGTCATTTAAAATAACCCATACCTACAGTCCCACTAAAAAGCACTGTAGGCTTATTTTAGAGTTAAGATTGATACACTGTGTTTCCAGCCAATAAGAAGAAAGGAAATCTGCATGTCATTCAACAGCCCATCTGCACACCATTTATCAATTACATTTCTCTACCTCAAGTACCTCCCTTGCACCAACCACAATCCACTTATCGCCACCCATTTTGAACAAATGTGCAGCCTCAACACCACAACCACATTAACACTTGTGTGTTCTTATGATTAATATAGAGTTAGTGTGGTTTCTTGTTCCATTTTACATACTTCTGTATGTGGTTTGGTACTGGGGTGTGTAAGTGAGATATAGGGTAACACTGCAAATGGAGGCCACAAGCTACGTTCTTCTGTAAAATTCAGGAAATGTTATGTGAACGGGTGATTTATTTGGCTGGTGATGGGCCCAAACTTGGAAGCAATTTTAATGTTAAAAAAAAAAAAAAAAAATCACAGAATTGAAATATGCATGTGTGTCATTTGGTGTGTTATATTTATGGTGGGAGTTAAGAGTGTCTCTTTCTTCAGGATGAGGGTGAAGATATATATTAACATTGACAGTTCTGAACTATAGATTGTCCAATCAATTTAATGACAAAATTCCATAACTATCTGGTTATAGTGTGCATTCATTTTAAATGATCCATGCAACCCTTGAAATAAGAGTCTTTCTAAGAAATATTTCAAGAAAATAATGGGTGAATGTTACCTACTCAACCATTTTCTATCCATTACCCTTCCCCACAAAAAATACATTAAAAATGTTTACAATATTTCAGGTCACAAAATGCCAAACCTGTAAATTGGCACAGAGAAATAATAGAACTGGACTGTCTGACCAGTCCTAGAACCAGGTCAGATTCTTACATAATCATCAGCAAACAACAATTATATTTAGTGACCGTGAAGGCTAGTTGGGGTTGGCCCTGCTCTGAGCAGGGGGTTGGACTGGATGACCTCCTGAGGCCCCTTCCAACTCTATGATTCTATGGCCTCCTGAGGCCCCTTCCAACTCTAATACTCTAAGGTTCCATTGCTCACTTCCACTGTGTGAATCATTCCTAACTGAGCTACAGGAGTGATTGCTCACCCTTTTCTACAGCAGCCAGCAGAGGAGCCTGGACGCTGTTTCACAGTCGGTTACCCACCTATTTACTAGTTAGCAGTATAAAACGGGTGACTGGGAATGCTTGATTCTATCCCTGGTTCTGGGAGAGGAGTGCAGTTTATGGTCGTTAGATAGTATAACCAAAACGAGGTTAGCTGTTCTGAAAGGTAGCATAGCGCAGTGGATAAGATTGGGGTTTCTCATATCATAAGCCTGGATTCTATGGCAGCTCTGACTTCACATAAGTCCTCTCTCTCAGCACTTTATTTGTTGTCAAATTAAAATTCAGCCAGTTTGCTTTGGCGCACAATTTCTTTTATAGTTGAAAAGGTATAAAATACTCTATAGACACACAATACCGATGTATAACTGATATTCCAGGAATCAGCACATGAGGAGCAACAATCTGGCCAAAAGAGAGGTCCCACAGAGCTGCAAACTTCTTGCAAAAGGGATAAAAAGAAGAGAGAGGGAATCCAGGGAGGTGGTGGAGGAAGGAATCACCAAGAAATGGTAATTTTATTATTATTCTCTCTGTATCTATTCATTTTTCATCATACCACCATGAAAAATTCAAACAGTGCTCAAAGTTTATATTTAATGTTTTGGTTTTTGCCTATTCAAATGAAATATTTTATAAAATAAGGTTTAAAGTTATGCTGTAACACAATCTTAACTATAGCATAGGCATTGCTGCAGCATAATTCCATCAACCATGTTATTTACTTAGAGGTAGAAAATTGGAATAAATATGGTTCTCTAGTGCCTGTCTCTCCTGGGAGCATAGGAAGTTGATTGTGGGGGATACACCCACATTCTCCTCCTCAAAGATCTCTGCTCAGTGCTTTAGACTTGGAGGAAAGACAAAACAATCCAAGATCCTTTGTAACATGGGGCCTGCTCCTGAAATACATTACTCTCATGTATGTAGTTAATGGGGCCACTTATGTGAATAAGGACTACTTCATGGGATCACGCCTTTGCAGGAATGACCCCATATTGTGCCTTAAGTTGGCAACCTGTTCAGCCCTGTGCACGTAAGCAAAACCCACTATGGTTAAAAGCACAATCCATTCTTTACCCAGAAATATCATTAGAGTCCTACGGAAGCCAGTGGGCCCAACCCACTGTTGTCCCGCACCTTGTGTACTCATTTAGACCTAGATTCTTAAAGGTATTTAAATGCTGCTGTGCTCAAGACCCTAAATCCTATTCTCAGAAGAGATTTAGGCACTAAGGAGCAATGGGATTTAGGCTGCTCAGTGCCTAAATCACTTCTGAAAATAAGATTAAGGCTCCTATATCAATTAGGCATTGCAACACCAAGCACAGCAACACCTAAATACCTTTTAAAAGCTGGACCTAACAATAGTGCAAAGTGGTTGCAATACATTAGTAAACCAGAATAGTAACATTTTACACTCATTTAAATGACTACCTAAGATGCAGGGCGATAATGAACTGGGCCTAGAAAGACTCTGTGCAGGTGTTAGGATCATCTTTCATGGATCCTGTCGCAAGATTAGGGTCCAGTTTTCAAAGTCTCAAGCAACGGAGCTTTAAACAGTTTCCTTATACTATTAAATATGTTAAAATATTCTTAGTATTAATTGTTACCCTCTGTTAACGTTTTTAAAAATAAAGTTAGTTTAGTTATTACTAGCTACAATTTTGCACTTTCTAGTTCTTAAATAATGATGAAAAATTCTCTCACACAGACAAATAGCAAAATTTTTTTCCTCTAAAGGAGGCCTATTTCGGAAATACTTTCAGTAAAAATAATGTGCATACAAAAGTGAATTAGAACACTTGATAATATAAAATACAGTACCTATGATACTCTGTCTTTCAGGCTTTCTTGGTGAAATTACTGGGAACTCATCATTATTGGGCAATACCATTATGTTAACTTCAGTCTGTATGCTCTTTCTCACTTCATTAGTCAACTGACTAGTGAGTTTTTGATAATTACAACGAGAAACAACTGGCGTTCTAAAGGGTGACATCAAAGGTGAGGGATGAGAAGAGGACTCTGCAACTAAGCTCTCAAAGGTAAACTCTGGCAAAGTAAAATAAGCAGGCTCGTCCTTCTGTAAACCAAGAAGCTGCATGCGAAAGGATCTACGTTTGTGTATTGGGAAGCTGGGAGGACCACTAGGAGTTGGAGTAATTATAAAATCTTTTTTAAGAATTTGATCAGGAAAAAGGTTTTGGACTTTTAGTTGGACTGACGTTCGACCGCTCGAATAATAGCTAGAAAGAGTAATTCTATCCTTGTCAGTTGTGCTTGCAACAGTAGCAATTTCTGGTAAAGACCAATAAACAGAGTCACTCTTCACCGGTGGAGCTAGAACCTCCATGTCAGATGATCTACCATCTTTCTGCAATGGGCAGCTAGCAGGTGCACAACGATAAGGAGCAGTAAGAGTCAAGTCTTTTTTTAGATTTTGCTCAAGAAGGAGGTGTGTGTCTTTGGGCTGGACTTGTGTTTGACCACTGAAATAACTACTGGGGAAAAAAATTCTATCTTCATCATTTGTGCTTGTTATCACTCCAGGTTGGTGTTTTCCAGGAATCCTGTCTGGAGAACACAAGAGAAAGAAAAGGTGAGGATACATTTATAACTAGGCATACATTTCACATCTTTTAAAAGAAAATAACGTGATTGACTCAGACTGGAAGCTGTGGAGAGAATTTCCCCTATACTGAGTAAACACACAAAAATATTTATAAAAGCAATCAAACCAATTGCATCACAAAATATTCTACTCTGTACATTTATTTGACAAGTATAATTTAACTTTAAACAAACAACACTAAATGATCTGTAATATATTTTGTAAACATTTTAGTAAGTGTTAGACATCAATAGGGCACTCACAATTTTGTTTCAAATTAGTTTGGACAGACTATATTTAGAAGGCTTATGATGAGCCACACAGATTAGTGAAAAATGAATGAGTGAGGTTCTACTGCGCATAAAACTTGATTATTGTGATAGTGCCTAGAGGCCCAAATCAGGGCCCCACTGTGTGAGGCACTGTCCATGCATAACAAATTGGAAGTTCTTGCTGCAAGAAGCTTTCAGGGGCTTTCTCTGGGGCAGTGTTCCTCAATAAACCCCTACCGAGGGGCTGTGACTGAGAGCCACAATTTAATCCCTTATGAATTATGTTGCTCCAAAGAAGGATACCATCTTTAACAAGAAGAAGCAAATTAAATTAACTTCCACTGGTTAAATTGCCAAATGGCTGATTTGTTAATTTACCAACAAATCATTTAAAACTATTAGCTAGTCATAAATTGACATATTTAGCTTCTAAAAATGGTCATGTGGAGTAACATCCCTATGCCATTATGCAGGACCCACATAAACTCTCTCTACCATGTAGGCCCCATGACAGCTGTGCTTATGGGGAGTGGAGGCTCAGGCAGAAGCGACCATTCAGGGGGTTTCCACATCCCCTAAGTACCATGGTGTGGGCTCTATGCTAGCTTCAGATAGGACGAGGCAGATGAGATCAGTGTGATAAGCCTGTGAGAGAACACAATATACATATGGGTCCAGTGCCCAAAAATCTCCAAAGAAGGGGTACAGATGAGCGGCAGCTTTTTTTCCAGACCACAGGCTAGAGGAGCAGCCACAAATAACTTCCTGTGTATTGTCTGGATAAATTATACCACCCACTTAGTGCCCCACCTTCCTGGGAATAGGTTCATTTTATTCATAAGGAGTGAAATGGTTTCATACTTGATGAAACACAGAACAAGTGTGTCCAATGTGATCAAATTACCATTACTGAAAAGTTTGATTCTGATCAACGGTAACTCCACTTTATAAAAATCCATCAAACGTAATGGCTGCATTTTGTGGTGTGTGAAGCGATCCTTGAATGTACTTTATTGTGAAGCATTTTGATTCCTGTTGGGGTACTCTATAAATCTATATGTTATAAATAGCATTCATCACTAATCATATGTTATACTAGAAAAAAGCCATTGCAACAGAACACTGTCTCTAGATAAAAGATTTATCATTTTGAAAACATTTTAAATCAGTGAAGCGGAGCTCTGGTATTGAGCCAGAAATATTTAGCTACATTTTGGATGGTGCCAGACTGGAAATGTGTTGTACAGAAATAGATGCAAAATTTCACCAACTTTCACTAATCTTCTAATGGACTTAATATCAAGCGAACAAGAACTGCAGTTTCTGACTTTTCAACTTTACTTCACTAGCTGGGATTTTCCTTCTGACTTAAAAATTATAATGGCATAGTAAAAAATGAGTATTGTGTGAAATAATAAATACTAACTGGTAATTGGTATAACAACAAACACACACCAGAAGTGACACTATATTAATAAAACAGTATCATAATATTGTGTTAAGACATTTCAAATTCATTATACATATCAAATACTATGAAAAATTGTTTTCACAACATTTTCCTTTAATTTCGTTTTACTTATTGATTACGTTAATTTTTAATAGTTTTACCTATTTAAGTGGTTTTACATATAGTTCATAAAATCGCAGAAATTAGAGATGGAAAAGACCTATTAGGACATCTTTTCTATCTCTCTGCCAAGCAGGGTTGTTTTTTCATAGTGCTAGTTTATTTTAACATTTTGTCCAGTCTAAAGTACTGATCCTACATCAGAATCTGCACAGCAGACTCTTGTGACAACACAAGTTTGATTGAACTGAAGTAAATTGGACTGTACAGGCGTAAAAGCCCTTCAGCACAGACGCAGTTGTAGGATCAGGACCTAGTTTTAAAAAAGTCTCAAGCAATCGAGTTTTCAGCTCTTTCCTTGAACTATTAGTTACATGAAAAATATTCCTACTATCAATTGTTATTGGCTGTTAACTATCTTTTCAACTTAGTATTTAATTATTAGTTACTAACTAGTGTTAAATAAATGGAGAAGAGCATTTTTGCATCTTCTAGGTCACATATACAGGCACGGGAAATGTGCAGATATTTCTGAACTGTACTGTATCATCAGTTATATCAGTTTTAAAGCAGAACTCTCCATTGCCTTCAACATGACCCTACATATATATATATGCAAGTGCTTGCTTATGCAGCTGTATATCAGGAGGGATGGGACCATCCCCAAATGTCCTTATTTTTTTCATAATCACTGAATCACAGTTGTACCTTCCTGTATTTTACCTGTGTTCCTGACTCCATCCTATCTCAACTCTCTCAACACCTTTTTTATCTCTTGCTACACCTTTTTGTCTATCGGTTATGGCCTGGTGTCTGATAATGGATACCTGTGGTCTGCTCCTGATCCCACTGAAGTCAATGAGAGTTTTGCCATTAACTTCAGTGCATGCAAGAAAGAGCCTTATTACCCTGAATTCTAATTATTAATTTATTTTTTAATTAATTATTAATTTAGCTTGTTCTGGGATTACAGGGGAGACTATGTGGAACCAAGCATTTATTTTATCACAGATTACAGATTTTTAACACATTATCTCAGCACTTACTGTAGTTTTGGGTCATCTCAGCTAATGTATGAGCTTATTACACATTGAAACCATCAGCAAGCATTTGAAGTTAAATCCATAACAGCACTGGAGCAGTTTTCATTCCTCACTCTGATGCTAATGGTGACTATGGGGCCAAACAAACTCCAGCACAAATTGGAACAACCTAAGAACTGCTCTAATGCCTCCAAGAGCCCATAACATAAGCAAGGACAGTGGAGCACAACATGGTCTGGTCCTGCCTGCTCCATTTCTGTTACATCACACTTGAAGCAGGTGGCATAGAGCCAGCTACATTGGCTTTATGGCTAGAGGCAACTTCCTGACAAATTGGAATACTCAGCTGTCCCGTTAGGGCAGCTTTCTGATTGTCCTGCACTGCGTAAGCAGTGCAAAGCAGCTGGAATAAAATGGAGTCTGAGCTACTATGTCTTTAACTTTATCTTAAAATGGCTAACATTCTAAGGCCCTGATTCCAGGAAGCACCCCTATTCAGGAAGGGCACTTAAGCCCATGCTTAATATTAAGCGGGTACTTTAAATCCAACTGAAGTCAATGGGACATAAGAACATGTTTTTAGGTTAAGTACTTTCCTGAATAGAAATGGCGTTAAGCAAGTGCTTAGTACCTTCCTGAATTGAGGCCTAACATAATTTCATGTAATGACAAAAATGTACATAACCAGGTAAAGATTAAAAAAATATAGTGGGCCAGAATCTGATCACGTCTACCAGTGTAAATCTAAATCCACACCACTGAAGGCAATGGACTGGCTCTGGATCAGTATCACTGAAAGATCAAAATCTGATTTAGAGAAAGAAACCAATTAAAAAATAGCTGTATTTTACGATACACATCTGTTAGAAGACAGCAAAGATAATGAGGATAAACTCATTTAAAACTCATTTGAACATTGGGGGGTAGGGAGGTTTGAAATTCTCACAGAGAGTTGAACATATCAAATCTGCTTTTAGCACAGGATGTCCTTGGGCAAAGTGTACAACAGCACAGGCCCTCAGCGAGCACATGGAGGGATCATGCTTAGCTTCCTGGCACTTACAGGGAAAATGCTTACTACATCACACAGTGGCCCATAATGACGGGAGATAGTAAATGTCAAGAAAGCTAGTGTAACTTCTCTTGACATAGCTTTTACATTGTGTAAATTGGTTGATTCATCAAAAAACAACAAAAACCAGGATACTCATTACATTCTGCACTAGAACATGGAAATTAGAGGATTCCCAGCTTAGTGCATAAATATTAGCTAATAATATCTTAATTTGCTAACTGTGGTATTTTTGTTCTGTCTTAAAAGCTTTGCTGGGACACTTGCCAGGGCCCCAAAGCTATCTTCTCTTGATCTCCTTTCTGCTGCTGCATGGGGTGCTAATTCATCAATACTCTATTCCACAAGTTAAATAATTAGTAACCTATTTTTGTACAGCTGCATCCTGAAGTCAGTTCAGTAGAACATGAGGCTAGATGGATCTTCTTCATACTTAATCCCATACAAAAACCTGCCTAGTACAGCAATCTCAACTTTCATCAAGAGCTGTCTTTCCTTTTGGTTGTGGACACATGCAGTGATCCTCTTCCAGTCATATTCACACTGCATTACACCTCCAACTCCAACCCATGTTGTCACAGTGCAATCTCATGGGGGAATTATTCTGATTTGATTTATTATTTGCTGAATAATGAGAGCAACCATATGGTTTATAAATGAACGCTTAAAAATTATTAATCACTTCCAACACATTCTTTCAGTATTATCTGCAAAGAATATGTAAATCTTAGAACTATCTGTTATTAGTTCTGTTTACCTTTGTAGGTTTTCTTCCTTGGCATAGACAGTTCAGGTAGCAGCTTTGGAGGCAGAGGCCTACGAAGTAGTTTTGGTTGCTCAAGCATTTTCTGACTAATAGTGCTTCGTTTTTATTCTTGCTGGACAACTGAGGAGGATTCAATAGTTTGAAAATTCTAGATATAAGCAAACAAAAGAAAATCATCTCTGGATTTATGTACTGATTTGTAAATGTCTGCCCAGATACAGTAGGTGTTAGAAAACACTATCAAATTGTATATATGGATGAAAACGGTACTCTGTTTACTTAGTAACTAAATCAACATTTTGCTAATTATTAGTAGTGTTTATGGAAGATAACATTACTGAAAAAAAATCTAACTGTTCTGTTAATTAAAGTTTGGAACACTCATATTAGAGAATGATGTACAGCATCATTGTCATAAATGTGAGGCAATGATTCATTCATCTAAAAAGCTAAAAGGGGGGAAAAAAGGAAACCTAATTTTTTGCTACATGAAACTTTTTGAAAGTTCAAAAGAAGTAGCATTTCTTACCGTGGATAAACAGATTTATAATTAATAATAATAATTCAATTTTAAATGGGTATTTCTTAATGCCGTGGGTAATAGTTAATTCTTCTGACTTATCAAAGCAGCTGGGCACAAGCATATTATACTTGTGCTCCATGCTTCAAACTGGCTTCTCATCTGCTTCAGCATGTTTTCAAAACCATGGGTTTTAATTTATACAAGTTTAATTTTAATCTCTGTTTTAGGTGCACTGTAAATTCTTATTTTAAAAATATGTATTCGATGGCATACAGTACATGAAAACAGAGATAGACACAGTTCTTAGGACAGAAACTTATCTTGTAGATTGTAAACCGAAGCAACACACTGGTGAGGATGATTTTAATTTTTTGTTTGTTATTTATAATCTCACTCCTTAGAGCCTAGGGGCAGAAGGAGATTATAAAAGGGACTTTAATGAAAAGGAAGTAGTGGCTTGGTACACTGGTTTGGGGATGGCATTCCATGCATAGAGATATGCATGGAAAAAGCCCACAAAGATGGGAGTGGAAGAAAGAAACAAATAAACAAATAATTGAGACTGGCATCTTTCACAGATTATAAAAGCAGAAGGGACTATTGTGATCATCTAGTCTGACCTCTTAAACAACAGGCCACTGGACTTCCCTGAATTAATTCCTTCTTGAACTAGAGCACATCTTTTAGAAATACATCCAATCTTGATTTAAAAATTGTCAGTGAGAATCTACAACAACCCTTGGTAAATTCATCTAATGGTTAATTACCCTCACTGTTCAAAATTTATGCCTTATTTCCAGTCTAGGTTGTCTGGTTTCAGCTTTCAGCCAGAGATCTTCTTATACCTTTGTCTGCTAGGCCAAAGAGCCCACTTATAAATTATGATTAAGTTACCCCTTCACCTTCTCTTTGTCAAGATAAATAGATTGAGCTCTTTGAGTCTAACATGATAAGGCGGGCATCTTTTAATACTCTCTTGGTCCGTCTCTGAACCCTCTCCAATTTATCAACATCCTTCTTGAATTGTTGACACCAAAACTGGACACAGTATTCCAGTAGCAGCCACACCAGTACCAAATACAGAGGTAATATAATCTCCTTACTCCTACTTAAGATTCCCATTTATACATCCAACAATTGCATTAGCCTTTTTGGCCACACGATCACAACAGGAGCTCATAATCAGCTGATTATCCACCACTATTCGCAAACCTTTCTCAGTCACTGCTTTCAAGGATACAGTACCCATCCTGTAAGGATGGGCTACATTTTTGTTCCTAGATGTACAACTTTACATTGGCCCTATTAAACCACATATTATTTGCTTTCAACCACTTTACCAAGCAATCCAGATCACTCTCAATCCCTGACCTGTCCTCTTCATTATTTACCACGCCTGCAATCTTTGTGTTATCTGCAAACTTTAGTTTTCTTCCAGGTCATTGATGAAAATGTTAAATACTATAGGGACAAGAAACATATCTGCTTGATGAGAATTCTCTGAAACTACACTGAGACCTATCAGTTAGCCAGTTTTTAATCCTTTTAATGTTTGCCACATTAATTTTGTATTGTTCTCATTTTTTTAATCAAAATGTTGTGTGGTACTAAGTTAAATGTCTTAACAGAAGTCTAAGTATATTACATTAACTCTACTACCTTTATGAACCAAATTAGTAATCTCACCAAAAAAAATATCAAATTAATTTGACAGGATCTATTTTTTAAACCCATGTTGATTGGCATGAATTATATTACCCTCCCCTTTAATTCATTATTAATAAAGTTCCATGCCAGTTGTTCTGTTATTTTTCTCAGGATTGAGGTCTGGCTGACAGGAATATAATTGTCCCATTTACCCTTTTAAAATATTGGTACAATATTAGCTTTCTTCCACTCTTCTGGAATTTTCCCAATATTTTAAGAGTAATTGAAAATCAAAATTAATGGATCAGCAAGCTTTTTGGCCAGCTCCTTTAAAACTCTTGGATGCAAGTTATCTGGACATGCTAATTTTAAAATATCTAACTTCAGTAGCTGCTGTTTAATATCCTCCTATGTTATTATTGGATTAGAAAGTGTTTCACGATCATCATGATTTATCAGCTGTTTCTTCCTCCCAAATAAAGAACAGAAATATTTACTGAACATTTCTGCCTTTTCTTCATTATTTTATTGACAATTTTACCATTTCTATCTAATAATAGACCTGACTCCATCAATTAATCCTAGCAATGGTATCGAAGTGTCAAGGGGAGACAGGATAGGAGACTAGGTCCACAATGCAAGCAGGGACACAGCTCTAGAGGACACCAAAGGCAGGACTAGATGTTTAAGCTATATACAGCACGTGAAGAGGTTCACAGAAAGATTCATGCAGTTTTCGTGCAACTCTAGGCCTATATCCAAGTGAATCTCTGTTGGTTTCCTTTCACATTATGGAATATTTGGTTTTGAATGATTGCATATGAAATTAGCATCAATTTCATGGTTTTAATTGGAAGTCATTTTGCGTTTGTTCAAACCTGAATATATGGCCTGGTTTAACTAGGTGTGATGTTGCATCAATTTAGCTAAACTGATGCAACTTTGTGCGTGAAAAAGTGACACAAGGAGTGTACCAGCACATTGCACTGAAACTTGAAGATGTGGACTGAAACTGAACAGGAGCTCCCACTGCTAAAAGGGTGAACATGATCTTCCAATGTATAAGTAGGGGAACCTCAAGCTTGAGTATGGAGGTGGTATTTCCACTATATGACAAAGGCTACTGTTGCCAGTGGTGGTGTTCACACTTCAACAGTTATTGAAATATTTTGGAAAGGATTCAGAAAACAGCTACAAGAGTAGTTCAAGGTCTGGAAAACATGCCCTACAGTAAGAGACTATTCTCAATCTATTAAGTTTAGCCAAGTTTAGTGACTTGATCATGATCTGCAAATACCTACATGGGGAAGAGATTTCTGATAGTAGACTGCTCTTTAATCAAGCAGAAAAAACAGTATTAACAAAATCCAGTTCACGGAAGCAGAAGCAAGACCAATTCAGGCTAAAAATATGGCAATTTTTTAACACTGAGGTTAATTAATCCCTGGAATAATTTACCTAAGGACATGGTGGATTCTCTATCACTTAAAATAATTATTTTTTAGATTATAAATTATAACTCAAACAGAAGTTACAACCATGATGTACAAATTACTGAGTAAGGTTCTATGGTCTGCATTATGCAAGTAGTCAGACTTGGATGATCATTTTGGTCCTTTCTCATCTTAAAAATCTATGAAACCAAAGAATATATGGAACTGTTGCAAATCAAAACTGCAAGTTCGACAAAGCTGTGATAATGTCCTCTTTATCTCATGTCTAATTCTAGCACCCTCCATCAATCATGTTATAGATTTTCACTGAAGCCCAAATGCTTTGAATGTCTTTCACTCTAAATTTTCTCTCTTCATCTTTTGTGATTAATACAGTATGGGATGCAATCAGTGTAAAGTATGAACTAGATTTTATTTGGCTTTAATAATTGCTAAATATCAGAACCACTATGCTCTGTATAAAGCAGAAAAAGATTTGTTCCTAGATTCAGATTAAGTGATCAGGACAAAGCATCTGCTTTGCATGTTAAATAAAAATAACTTTTTCCATAAACATATACTTTGAAAAGACTTACAATTAGAGACAAATAAAGACCATTGCACAAAAACTATTGATAATACAAAACTAAAGCAAGTATAATGTTGTGTAACCAAGAATCCCCCCTCCCCCAATCTTGGACTCAATTTCAAAAAAATTCTTTCCTATTAATTATCATATATTATTTCCACATGTCCATTTAAAAAGCACATTTTGATGCAGTAACATTCCAGGTAGAGTCAAACTAGATTTTAAGTCCCTGCCCCAATTTTATTAAAGTGACACTTTTTAAAAAAAAATATATACACACACACCAATAATACGCTGCATGTCTATCACTCTTTTCATCCAAAGCTCTCAAACCACTGTACAAAGGGTTGTGATATTTTGTGCCAGGCCCTGTACATTAGCTGCATAACTGTCATTTTCTGACAGCCCCACGCTTTGTTTTCTGGGCATGCAAACGCAGCACGGCCAGCCGCAAGTGGTTGAAAAATAATTATGAGAGTGGCTTAAAAATCATGAGATTTAAAAAAAAAAAAAACAGTCTAGGGTTGTTTCCTCTCTGTCTTTGTGCTGTGGGGGGATGCATCCAGGCCACGTTTTCTGATTCCACCACAACCAGGGCCCAAGCATATTTTTTTCAGGCCCAGTACAAACTTGTAACAAGGCCCCCCCCCCACACACACACACCCCTGGGGGTTGCAGCCTGGGCCAAGCCCCCCAGGCCCCAGTAAAGTGTACCCTTCCCCCCCCCCCACGTGGGGGCCCTGACCACAACCAGGGGAGCTAGAAACTTTCACTTTAAAGCAAAGACACTGAAATCCCCACAGAAGAACAGCTTGCTGGGAGCTCTAAGAACAACACCCCCGACCAGAGAGTGGGGGCCAGCCCTGGTAAACTCGCAGCATTACAGCCCCCAGTAGAAGGGGTGTGGGGGGGGGTGGTAGGGAACCAGGATCCCTTTGTCCCACTGCTCTGCCCCCTCGACCCCAGCCACCCGCCTGCCGCACCTGGCAGCCCAGGGCCCTGGCATTGCCTCCTGCAGCCCGGGGCGGTGGCCTGGGCGCTCTCTTCAAGTGGAGCCAGCCGCACAGCAGCTAATGCCCCAGCCCCTGTAGCAGCAGCAGCAGGAGAGGGGAGGCAGCTCCTCTCCGCGCAGCAGCAGCAAGCCCTCACGTGCCCCCAAGGCGTCCTTGGAGACGGGCCCTAACAACCCCCAGCGAGCCTCGTTCTGGCGGCTCGCTCACAGCCGCCGGTCCGCAGGGCGTCTGGCGAGAGACTGACAGGGAGCGCGCGAATGCGCGCCCCCGCCCCCCCACTCCTGAGGCACCGCTGGGAGAGGCCGGCGCGCTCCCGCCGGGGGCTCAGCCGCGGGGCGGCGCGCGCTCGGGCTGGGCGCCCGGTAGCCGGCCAGGCGTGGTGCGGCGCAGCTCAGCGAGGTGCTGCTGCTGCTGCTGCTGCTGCTAGTGGCCAAGGTGGGGCAGCAAGGAAGGGGCGGCGCTGGACCCACTGGCAGCAGCGTGACGTCCCCGGCTGGTGAAGATTATTAATGGCATTGAGTTTAGAATGATGGCAGACGGCTAATTAGTGTGGGCTCGTCTAGTTACATTTGCTAGTGCAGTTCTAGCCTGGCCGAGGCAGCGCTCTCAGTTCTTGGGCTTGGTGAATAGTTATGGGCGATGCCAGAACAGTCCCTCTTGCTCGGGGGTTAGCTTGATCATTATTGTTAATGACAAGTAATTGTCATTGCCCTTACCTTTGCTTCCCCCCCCCCCCTTCCTTTCTTCCTTCCTCATCATCCGCAGTTATTTATCAGCTGGGGTGCTACACTATTCCTTATGACTTAAGCTTTTCCCCTTGTTCTGTTTGTTATTGCTATCTGTGATCGTGATTTGTTACCGGTGTGCAGATTTTTCTGTACTTTGATTGATGATTTTTGAATTCTCTTTGATCATTGTTAATGAAGGGACTTCTTTTGGACACTTGCTGGTTAATGAGTATGGTGCTTACCCTTTTCTCATCCTTTCCTTTCAGTGCAGGATTCCAATGTCTGTCTGGGTGCCTAGGAAGGAAAGCCACTGGCTGAAGGGCAGCAGCACCAGTTAAAAAGAAAACAAAGCAAAGAGTGAGTTTTGAAGCCATTATCTCCTGTCACTTTCATCTTATGTTTGTTGCTCAGGATGTTGTGTCTGGTTTTCCTCCTGTTTCTTGTTGTCTGTTAGGTTATCAACTTTAAGACAGTTGATAAAATGTGTGTAGTTTTTGTCTGTGTGTAGTTTAGAGAGGTGCAAAGTAAAAAGAGAGAATTGTCCTTAGCAGTGATTTAAAAAAAAAATCAAAGAAATTTCAAATGTAGCTTAGTTGCATTCATTGAAACTTGACCCATTATCTTGTTATTTACTGGAGATAGAGTTACTAATTGTATTTAATAAGCAGGTAGGTTTCTTAGTGGTTTTTATTTCCAGATTGAATCAAGTTTCCTTCAGAGAACATTAGATTCCAGCAGGGTCACCAGTACTGCAGTCCTAATTCTGACAAAACTGCTATTGATTGACTGCAATAGAAATGTTGACTGAGGAAAGACTACACTGGGTCTGTTCCAAACTATTTACAAAGGGGAAGGGATGAGAGAGAGAGAGCAGAAATGGAGTTGCTTTTCATATCTCTGTCAGGTGAAAACATTAAGTTTGGTGCAGGTTTAGGAGAAGCAGGAATACTGTATCTCTGTTGTGTGAATAGTGATGGCTGTTTTCTGTTTCAATGAGTATTTATTCAACCTTTGTGTTTTTTTTAAACTAACTTTAAAGAAAACTTATTTATATTTTTAATTGTTTTCACAAACATTGAAGGTCATTTCCTTTGACTCATTATGGAAATAAAGAAACTGTTTTGCATGTTGTGGATTTAATATGTTGTTTGTCATTAATCTACAAGGTAAATATTTTTCAACTGGACTGTCATCATAATCAATTGTCCTGTCTTGTGCTGTTTTCTCATAAAAAATCAGCTACGTGAAAGATTACAGATCAGGGATGAGGTGAAGGGAGATATTTTATATTGTTTTTTATACAAAAGAAAACCATAGATGTTGACTATAAAGTAAATAGAAAGCTGAAGGGGGTTATTTGCTAAATTACATTAGTGTGTTCAGATTTTTCCATATAAGTATCACTTCTTAATCAATAACCAATGCCAGTGTGATATTTGGTCTACTGCTTGTATACTGCTGTTTTGTTTAGTGATGAGAAATCCAAAGCAGGGTCATATCTAAGATGTGTTCTCACAGTAATGAAATGTGGAATGATGAACTCTAATTAGATTGTAAATTCTTTTGGGCAGACACCATATCCATTGCTAAATTTGTTTGGCACCTAACACAACAGGACCCTCATCCTGATTAAGACTTTCAAAGAAGTCCTTTTGTTTAAACAGAGCTCAAGAAAACTGCTGAAACTAATTTATATTTTCTCTTTGTTCACAGTGAAATATTTGGATGGGTTCTTGTCTTTGATTCTGAATGGGCAATTTTGTAACTGGTATATAATGAAATCATACAAACCCTTACTGAAATACTTCCTCCTCATGTAAGCAGTGCCGTTGAGCTTAATAGGACCAACAGTTTGAGTAAGGACTGCTCACGAGAAGAAGTGTTTGCAGCACTGGGCATTATATAGTTTTAGGAAAGGCACATTATTATATATAAATATTAAACAGTATTAGCCTTCCAACCCTTTAGGAAGCCAAAACCAAATAGTAGGCCTGATCCTTCATGGAATGCAGGGTTGGGCTCTAAATTTTAAGGCCCTGACCTTGCAAACACTATGGGTACATCTACACTGGAGCTGAATGGTATAATTTTTAGCTCTGATCGAGATAGCATAGTAAAAATGGAGGAATAGCTGTGAGTGGTGGGATGGGCTAGCCCTCTGATCTCCTCCAAGACCATAAGCACATACTTGGGTGGCTGCCACTCGTGCTGCTGTGGCTATGCTTCTCTGTGTAGCATGCTAGCTCAATCAGATCTAGTGCAGGCATGTCTACCCGAGCTGGAAATTACACCTCCAGCTCCAGTGTAGACCTACCATTTCCGGTGAGATTTTGATCCCATTGACATCACTGGCAAAACTCTGATTGGCCACTCTCACAGGGCCAGGAATTCACCCTTACTGTTTACGTGAATAAAGTTAGGCTTATGCCCAAGAGTTTGAAGGACCAGGGCTTATGTTTTGCATTTCAGTATATAAAGCAGGAATGAGAACTTTGTTAAAAAAACACAAACTTGCATGAGTTTTAAGTTATCAGACTGTACTATACTTGTGAAACATGGAAACAATACTATAAGCCCACTTGTGAAAATGCACAAATTCATGACAACATCATAAGCCTGACTGGGGACTTTATTTCCCTAAACTCTTCAATGTTCAGCACAAGGAAGAATTATCTGCTGCTGCTGCTTCATTATTGTGCTTGTAGGGGCAAATCCAGTCCCCTCCTCTGTAGCCACAGAGGTCTCCTAAGTTATGAAACTGGTGCAGTTCTGCTGTGCAAATGGAAAAGCAGGAAATAGTATAGCGGTGCATGCTCCAAGAGGCAGAGGAAGGGGCTTGGCTTTCATCAAGGGGTCACAGAATAGCTCTGTAGTCTGTATATGAGGATATTTCTCCTGCTTGTCATCCTGGCCAACTTCTCATGCTGGGCACTGGGATTTGAATTTGATCCTTAATGATTTAAGCATATGAATTTCTTCTACAATAATGTGAATGGAGGACAAGTTGTTAATACATTTGATTGCTCTTTTGGAGTGCGCCAACTTCTGTATTTAATGATTACCTGTTATACCTTTTTTTTTTCTTTTAAATGTTTTTATTTTTTAATGACATGTAACACCTTTCCCTAAATATGGTTAATTTTATTTCTAGCTTTACGTTGCTTTTCTTTTGTTCCTTTAGTGACTGAAACTTTAATATTTAGTCTTTCTTTCCTGTCGTGATATATTATTGCTGGAGGAAGGTGATTATGCTTTGAATGCATTTCTTTGACAATGATCGTTTTATAAAATCCTTAAGTAGATGTTTCTTACTGTAAAGGCAAGTGCCATAATAAGATGACCTGTTTCATTTTGTCCTTTAAGGCCCCGATCCTGCAAACACTGAATTGACTTTAATGGGACTAGGGAGATAAGGTGGGTGAGGTAACATCTTTTATTGGACCAACTTCGGTTGGAGAGAGACAGAGCTGTTCTTCAGGTCTGGGAATGGTACGCTGAGCTCTGTGTGGCTTGAAACTTTTCTCTTTCACCAACAGAAGTTGGTCCAATAAAAGGTATTACCTCATCCACCTTATCTCTCTAATAATCCTGGGACTGACACGGCTGCAACAACACTGCATAAATTTAATGGGACAAAGATTCATTGCTGTTATATTGGTGTAAAACTAGAATGTAACGCCACTGATTTCCCTGTAGAGATGTAAAACTGGAGTAACTAAGCTGTGAATCAGGTCCTTGAATTATCTTTTAAAAGCTTTTTGTTCCCATAAACAAGCACCATTCTCATGAAAGGAAAGTTTCTTCACTTTTTCCTATCACCACATTGCTATGTTTTCTAACCTTGAAATGTTACATGAAAGTAGCTCCGATAGCATTTTTAAAGTGCTTATTGCCCTGCTAGGGTTGAGTTTTTCTTGTTCCTTACTTTCATTGACAGAAGAAACTCAGAAACAGTTTGGTACCCCTGTCTATTTTGGTGAAATGAAGCTATGGCTGGGTACAGTATGAATTGAGTCCCATCACTTTGGAATACAGGGAAAAGCACACTCCAAGTATAATATAGATAATTGTTGCTACTTATTTTTTAATGTCAACAAAGCAATTTTAAAATGTTGTGATGTTCACGAAGAAAACAAACATAATATGCTAGCAGTTCTTGAGCAGATGTCTCGGATGAAATAACGGAGTTCTATCTAAAAGTGATATCCCTAAGAAACAGAATCTGCATTTTAAGATTGTGAAATAATACATGAAAACATCCTTTAATTTATGTGAATATTAGTCTCCAAAAGATTGGCTACAATAGGATGGCAGCAAGTTCTTTTTGTAATGCTCATGGGAAGAACTGAAGCACAATGTCTCAGTGTATGTTGTAGACGAGTGCTTTCTTGAAATTAGGAGAGGATAACTCATTTAAACGCCACATTTTCTGACTGCGACCTCAGCTCTATTGTTATATTTGGAATCTTTAAATCTCCAGAGTGTGTTTCAACAAAGTTTTCAAGTTCTAAGCATCTGCTGTTTGTACACGCTTCAATCGCTGATGTCCTGTGTACGTTTAAAAAAAAAAAGTGAGATTTTTATCATGAAATGTGTATAATAAAATATTGAAAATTTTTAACTTGATGTTAATAGTTTAGACTTCACAATGTATTTTCTCTTTACCATTCTCATATCATGCATTTGTTGGCTGTATTACCCACAGGTCTCCTGGCTGACATTTGCCCTCTAATTTTTTTGACTGTATACTTGGGCCAAGATTTTTCAAGTCATTAGCGATGTTGGGCACCTTAGTTTTTTGGGTACCCAACCTGAGACAAATTAAAGAGGCCCTGATTTCTGGGAAGTGCTGAGCACCATCCCCTCTAAAAACAAAGGACCTTTTAAGGTGTCACCCTTAATTTTTGCATGTCTCTATCTACCCTGCAATTAAAAACCTGCGGCTGGCCCATGCTAGTGCACATAGCCCAAGCCTCTTGAGCCCACGGGGCTGTTTAATTGCAGTGTAGGTGCTTGTGCTTGGGCTGCAGCCCAGGCTCTGGAACCCTCCCAGCTCGCAGGGCCCCAGAACCTGGGCTGCAGGCAGCCTGAGCCTGAATTTCTATACTGCAGTTCAACAGCCCTTTAGTCCATGCCCTGCAAGCCTGAGTCAGCTGGCACAGCCCAGCCACGGGTTTTGTAACTGTAGTATAGACATACCCTTAGGCATCCAGCCTCACTAGTAACTATTGAAGAACTTGTGCTGTAGTTCCTGGAATTCTCTGAACGCTAATTGTTGTTTAGAGTTAAAAGCTAGCATGAACCAGTCCAAGAAGAGCATTAATGGATTATATTAAATTTTGCAGGTTACAGTGAGATCATGTATAGGTATACAAAGTCAATCAGAACCGCAGTTCTGTGTGCACAAGCAGTTAGAAGTGCTAACAGGAATGAGAGAAGATATAATAAAGTCTATAAATTAAAATGAACAACTAATTTAAATATTTTTTAAAAACAAGGTTAATTTCCCACTCCCTTTCCCCCCCATCTGTTTATTTTTAAATGGTCCGATTGTCTTTTCTCAGCCAAACTTCTCTTGCACTAACTTGGACTTTGAATATTGGGCAGAACTGGAATGTCACCTAAGATAATCACTTTAGGAAAAAGGAGACTAATTCCTAGAACCAAAAAATGTTCCAGACAGGACCAGTTCAAGCTGATTTGGGGCTCCCTGCACTGCCATTTAATTGGCCCATGCAGCTTAAAAATCCAAACATCAGTGAGAGATCTTCTACCCTACTCCTCAGCTAGCCCAAACTCCTTTGTCATGCTAACTGGTGAGATTAAATCTCACTGAAGTGCAGTGAGGACGATGGATGTGTTTGAAATGGATAGGAATGGGAGAAGGTTTCCTGTTAAGTAGGAGAGGAGAGAACCTGCTATGTGCCCAAGCCAGGCAGAGATATATTGAGGAGACCTCTGAATTCAAGGGATTCGAGTTGTTATGACCACTGCAATCTCAGTCAACACAAAGTAGTTTATTCCCCTCATTACATGGAACTGGAGCATAGGAGTAAACATCATGCTAGCATTGCAATCTATCCTTGCTGGGGTGGGGCTTCAGAATCCACGGGCCTCCAGTGCCTCAGGTTAGGTCTGAAGCAGCCCTGATGCCAGATACACGGTTTCTCAAATGTTTCTTATTTTGAAATGTGTCTGTAACTAGGAACTTTAGTACTTGTGAAAAGTGCTGGATGGGCAGCATTTTTATAGTGTGCCACAGGCAAGCATGGAACTTTATCAGCAAATAAAAAAGGCCTGCAAAGGGGGCTGTTGGATTGAGGTTCACTTACTCAGCAGATGGGTCTAGCAAATATTTATTAACTCAAAACACTCACAACAGTTATTCACAAATGGGAAGTTTATCAGGACAATCTCATCGTAGTCACCTCCAGCACTGGACTATACAGGTTCAACCTCCCTTTGTCACACAATCTTATTTATAACTTTCTGTTATCTTTTCTTATACATGTGTATTAGTCTCTCATTTCCATGTTAACCTCTCCCTCAACTGTACAGGTTTAGTGTTAATTCAAACTTGTCTTATCTAGCATGTTGGTTACTTTATCTTTTTTTGTTCTTACAAACATGATTACTGTGCAGTTTCTTACACCTACACAGTTCAAATATGCAGTTAAATGTTATCAAAACAGACTCTTAAAATCCACAGCTGGCTTCTGTCAAGTATAAATATGCCTTCGCTCTCAGCGGGTTTTGTACTTTTTTTGCTTCTTTATGATTAACAAAGGCTTGGAAGTTTTTAATTTCTGCTTTATTTTGCATTATAAATTCAGGTATTGTCTACGCTGTTTCTCCTCGATGACTTCATGAATAAACTATGACATCACAAGTATCAAAGAAGTGATACTGAAGTAACTGAATGGGAAAGGAGTTTTAGTCAGTCTGCAAGGAAAGATCTCTTTGTTAAAGATTCATCCTGTCCAGCCTTGTCCTCCAGTAAAAAAAGGATGGAAAGGACTATATTGACCCCATATATAATGGCAAAAAGAAGTAGTTTATCCTTTTTTTTTTTTTTTTTAATTAAACATAGAATTAAAAAATGTATGACCCCCTTTTTTCCCTTCTCAGGTATTTTTTTTTTAAAAACATCTGAGGCTGAATTCACAGATCCTATAAAGTTCCAGTGCAGGCTTAACGTGTTGGCTACTGATGAGCCTCAACTCGGTTCTTCAGGGACCATGTCTGTGAGTGTGAGGGCAATTCACGTTTCAAGTCATTTCAAACCTAACTTTTCTACTGAGGCGGCCTAATTAAGGCCTAATTTCAGTTAGCCTCCCAGCAAAAGCTGTGACCACAAACGCCTTCATCTTCCTGCACAGTACTGACTGGCAGGTGTAACCTGCAACATTTGCTTTCACAATTAACCTTCTATCTGTCTATGCTTAGTAGGTATGTGCAGACAAACTGACTTCCCAGGGGAAGAAGGCTGGTCTGCTGGTTAGAGTGCAAGCTTAGACCATCTGAGACTTGGCATCAGTGCCTACTCCAGTAACTTTGTGTATAAGTGCCTCCATCCCCAATCTGTCAAATAGGGATAATAGTATGTCCCTGCCTCATGGGGGTATTGGGAGGATAAGTACATCAAAGATTTTGAGACGCTCAGATTCTACAGTAACGGGGGCCATATAAATACCTAAGATGTTTGCAAACTTTACAAGTGTAGGTAAGGAGATCTGCTGAAAATTTGGCCCTTAGCAGAAGCGACTTTTTTTTTTGTGGATACCTGGCCACAAGGAAGGAAGTCAGACCACCAATTCATGAGCACAGGCCATCTATCAGATGGCAATTCTTTACCACCTCTACCAGCCTGGGCTGGATTTGAACTGTTGACCTAGAGGCTCTATAGCCTGTTAATTATACCACACATCTAATATACCCATCATGGTGGTGTGTAGGCAGCCACTGGTAAAAGAATTACTAATCCTTTGAGTTCCTCTAGCTGCCCAACATGGTCTTAAATGAGTCATATCACAGGGGGTATTGAGCACACAGGAGAGAGAGTTTCCCTCTCTCATTTATGGTGCCCAGCACTACAGTAGCCCCACAGGGCTAGGAGGAGCAAATGCAGGGAAAGTTTTGCTCAGCCCCACAACCCCAGAATGGTGCATGCTTGGTGGGGAGAGAATTTTCAGAGAACTTAGCTGACAAGTCTTTACTGAGCATGTGTGACCTGAGTTTTTTTTCAAAGGTTTATAACTTGGCCAAATTTGGGTAAATTTTTACAGGGATGGCAGAAGACATGTCTTTGACACCAGGGCATGCCCAATGCCGGATTTCAAGTCTCTTCTGTGAAGCACAGAGGCACTGAAGCTAATCCTTGAAAATGGGGGGGGGCAGATTTAACGTGGGGGAAACCATGTATTTTTTTCTCTAACCTTGTTCTCAGAAACAGCTGAATTGATTTAGCTCAAACTTTGTAGAAAGATTCACTCTTACGCAGACACCCAGCATGGAAAATTTCAGCTTGAATGGATGTATTTTGGCATAGTTATAAGTAACTGAAAATAAGGTCCCATAAGGGGAAATGTTGGTTAAGCTTACCTACAGGGGGTGCAATCAGTTAATTACTAATTAGAGGCAGAGCTGAATTTCCAAAGTGTGCACATGCTTAAAGCAGATTAACTGAATGATACTCTGACTACAGTTGGATCACTTAATTGTTACTGAAACGCAGTCACCTGTGACGTGAAACATGGCTACGGTTTTACAGCAGAGGAAGGGAAGAATACAGTATCCAGCTGAAACTGCTAAGGTAGACAGAATTGCCAAACCTAGAATTTGGCTAGGACATCTGCTGTAACTATAGTGACATCAGTTTTCTGTATGAGGTACAAGAAGGAGTCTCCCAAAGGTGATTGAAAGGTGGCACCTCCAACAGCAGAGTGCCCCGGAACAGCATGCTAGACTTTGCTGCAACACTGAGAGGAAAAGTATTGAATTCCTAGGAGACCGCTGCAGCCCACCACTGGGATCCCAGTCCATTTCTTCCCTCTCCTATAGCTGTTCAGGGATAACTCTCATGAGGCTGAGGCGAGAAAGGGACCAGGCCTAGTACAGAGTTTTCTTGGGCACGGGATGTGTGAATTTTGCCTGACTGCTATAATTTAATTATCCAATGATTCTGCATGGTAATAAGGATTTCCTCATATATTGTTCAGCTGAAAGAGTAAAATAGTTCATATTTCCCATTGTGACTGCCTCCACACCCTCATGTGCTACTGCTATCAGGGTAATATTAAAGGGTACATTCATGCTGAAAACAATGCATTGTGGGTAAAAAAATTAGATGTCCTAACCCATGAATACTCAATTATTTTTTTTGTCAAGGTCCAGATTTCTTGGTGAAGGTATAGTCAAGGTCCAGACTCCAGAGAAAATAATAATAAAAAAATAACAATGATAGTAAGTAAATAAAAAAAGATTTTTGGTAGTTTGGATTTGGCCCGCAGTCTGCCTATTCACTACCTCTATACTAACCAATAAAAAAAACTTGGAAGCACTTACTTCAGTATTATTCCTATGGGAGAAACACCCTGCGGTTGTGCAGAGTTTTTCTAAAAATGCAGGGAAGAGCCAGCTGAAGAAGTAAATCTGCAGGAGCATTTGAAGCAGAGGCTGTCAGGCACTGATGATGTCATCAGGCTTCTTCCTCAGTTTCTACAGTTTTTCTCTGAATGTTCTTTCCCCCTGTGTTGATTGGCTGTTTGCGCCAACCTCCTTCCCTCAGTCTGTTCACCTCAGCCTCGTTCCACTTCCCTTCTGCACCTCTCCGGCATCCCCTGCCAAAAAACCCAACCCACAGCATTTAAATAACAAAACACCCCCCCCCAAAAAAAAGACAGCATGATTTCCCCTGCTAAAAAAACAACTTGCAGCCCTCAAAATCAGGCAGCTAATGTGAGGTTTGCAAACCATCACTCAGTCCTCTTTGCTTGTGTGTTACATCCCTTTTCTCCAGCCTTTGGCTCTTTTCTCTCAGTAGCTGATAAGCGCTTGGGGGCAGGGTCTGTTTCAAATTCTGTGCTTATTCAGTGCCTAGGATAATGGGGCTCCATTCTTGGTTGGCCCCTAGGTGCTGCCATAAGCAATGATTGTGGGACCCTGAAGAGGAAGTCGTTGACTAAAATACTCAGATGTTTCCCCTTTACAATCCTACTGAGCAGTGAGAGCAGCGATGGGGAGACAGCAGCTTACTCCCTGCACTCCACAGAAAAAAGAGGGCTTGGCGAGTGCAAACCAGAAGCAGCCAGGATTGTTTGGGGACCAAGTTGCTGGAAGGGGTAAGGGGCTGCCCAAGTCTAGTAGAGGGGGTGGGTGTGGGGTGCAGGAGAGAACCTAAAGTGTTGTTGGAGCAGCAGCTTAGTGTGCAGGGAGGGGGAGTGTCAATGTTAGGGGGAATGGTAGCCTGAGGGGTTGAGAATTTGGCACAGCTTCCCTCCTTCTACTCTTCCCATTAGCCCCATCCCCTTTTGGGCCATGCCCCTTTTCATCCTCCTACTGATTATCTCCCCATTATCAGTCCTTGCCAATTCTGAGCCCTCCTAGTTGGCCCCCACACCTCCCTGACAACACCACCTACCTGCCTGTTCTTTTTCTTAGCCCTGGTCTACACGTACCTGGAGATTCGGCGGTAGTCGACGGGAGTTACCCAAACTACGCAGCGTAGCTTGCGTAACTCCCGTCGACTGCTGTGCTTCCCTTCTGCGCGTCGTCTTCACTGCACTGCGTCGTCGGGAACTGCAAATTCAGAAAGATCGAGCTGGCAGTGGCAACTTTGCTGCCGTCAGCATAGACATACCCTAAGTATTAGAGCTCAGTGTTGACTGGGCACCCGCCAGGGAGAAGATCAATGATGCAGAGGTGCAGCTTTGCTGTATAAATCCTTGAGTCACAGCGTCCTTTGGGAGCCGGGAGGTAAATGTGTGAATGTCAGTGGTTTCCATCATATACAGGCTTCACAGTTTGGTTCAATGGCTCTCAGCACCCACCCCCCCAAAAATAGTTCCAGCATCTCTGGTTAGGACACGCTTTTTCCTTGGCATCTCCCATTTGCTGGCATGCTGGCTCCTGTCAGTCTCATTCTTGGGTGCCTATCTTTTGCCATTCATTGTATAGGGAGCCGAGGTGCCTAACTCAGGCTTTGTGGATCTCAGTCTTGTTCCTGTGATTTTCTAGGTGACTAAAAGTTAGGCATTGCAATGCCTAAGTCTCTTTGTGGTTCAGGCCACAGTCTGGAAGTGTGGTCTTGTAGACAAGAGCACAGAACCAGGAGAGGACTCCTGTATTCTGCTACTGGCTCTGCGGCTGACTCACCACGTGAGCTTGAATACAAGGCCGTAGTCTAAGTTTTTAGGGTGTGTGATAGTAGGCCCATTCCCTCCCCTACCAACTTACCTCCCTCCCCCCTCCACCGCTGTTTCTCTTTCATAGATTCTCTTCTCCCAGTGCTGTTTTTTTCAAACAGCTTAATTTTTTTTAATTAACTATATTAATTTCCTCCGTTACTGAGCCATCAAAGTCAGTGGCTAAATCATTCTTTGCTATTTCATCATTTATTGCAAGACAAGGCGATTGAGGCAGGGGAGGTCAGTATCAGATACCAGGGAGCATTCCAGTAACCAGTTGCTGAAAGAAAACATTGCGCAGTAGCACTTTCTCACTCCTCCTCCATTACTATCACCCCTCTAACCCCCTGCTTCCTTTCCCTGACTTCCTTCCAAACTCTGTTGCAAACCACATACACTACAGAGGTTCTGTCATACAGTTACATTTAAACAAAATTCCTCCAGTGATGGCAGTGCTGTCAGCAGGGAGTTTTACTTAAAACTGGATGGGAAAATATGACTCCAAAATTGCAAATTATTATGACTGGTTTATCTTGAATTATTTTGCATAAAAATTGTAGGTGTTTGCCGTTTCCCACATAGAATTTTGTGCAGATCTTGGAAAACATGACAGTTGCACAAGAGAAGGTTAGACAAGTGTATGCTCAAACAGGGAGTGAAGCAGGGAGGAAAAAAGGAGGAAGGAAGAAACTCAGTTAAGCATATTACATGTTTTCTTGTCTATACTGTTTTCTTAAACATTGGAAAATCTGAGTATGTAAGTTAAAGCTGCCTGAGCAGACAATGCTTACTCACTGGATTCCATAGATCACACTGACCTTACGAACATATTTTGTTTCAATGATTTATCTAATTCGTTCATCATGTGCTGGTGTTGGACTAGATGACCTAATATTCTCCATCTGTAATTTGTATGGGACAGATCCTTCAATCCTAACTCAGGGCCCAAACCTGATTATTTTACTCATGCAGATAGTCCAATTACCTTCAAATGGGACTAACTGTCTGGGTAAAATAAGCAGGATTTGGCCTTCAGTCCAGACACAGGTAGCACTCTGCCTGCAATGTAAGAAGGCTTTACCTAAGTAAGGACTGCGGAATTTGACTTGGTACCATAGTTGTGTTCAACCCATGCTAATTTTAACGGGATTCCACTATAATTTATATTACTGTATTCCCCTGTGTCCTTTTCATATGATCTCAAGATAGTGATGAAATAAATGGTTCAGACCTTGTCTGTCTTTTAGATAAGACTCTAGTTTTAGTGCTCATTGCTCATTTTAAAGAATAGGGTTAGGATTTTTTAGGAAAGCTCTTGAGAGCCTCATTCTCACTCTCTGACATTTGAAAACAAAAGGGGTATCTTTGTCTCATTTCTCCCCAGTGTGCATTGGCACCAACAGCGGAGGAAGTGAAGCAGCAGCTTAATGTATAAGAATCATCAGTAAGGAAGAGAAGGTGTTTTAGTTGTTATATCTCCTGTTTTCTATGCATCCAAGCAGCTTCTGTATATTACCCGCTAGTGGAGAGCCAGCTACTTTTCTGTGGGCAAATAACACCTGCAGCCAAATTTTCATGTGGTCTCACATTCTGGATGAATATATTTTTGAGTGTCCAACCTTCATCACACTGCATGTCAGCCTCAAGGAATCCCAAGTTCAGCACTCAGAAATGGAGGCACCCCAAATTAGAGGCCACATTTGAAAGTTTTAGCCTTAAAGTGTATATTAGGTCGGATTACTTCCTTATTTATACAGTCAGTAAGGACATTCTCTGTGCCTACATTTTAAGTATTTAAATACACCATTAGCAAAACCTTGTCCGAACCTCCTCACACTCTTCCCCCCGCGCCCAGTTACATCTGATTTTAAAAAAAAAAACCCAAAAACCAAAACCACCAGTCCTGGGCACTTACTGCCTAGTCATCCAAAAGTAGCTGAAGATCTAACTAGACCACCAGAATATGAACTTTAGAAACAAACAGTGAACAAACACCCTCAATCAAAGGTGCACATACAATCCTCACTGTCTCTTCTGTTTGCTTCCATAGCTGACCAACAACACATTAGTCTTATCGCAGTTGAACCTCAGATACCTATATCTCATCCATGCTCCAGTGTCAACCAGTTATTCAGGCTTGGTCTATATTATAAAGTTAGATCAATGTAAGCCACCTTGCATAGACCCAGTTTGCATGTGTCTGTACTTTAATTTGTCTCTCACTGATGTAAGTGCCTGGTTATGGTGACACAGTAACACCACCTCCCTGAATGGCATTGAGCCATGGTCGATGTACTGAGGTTGATCCAGTGTGAGTGTAGACACTGCATTACCTATGTCGGCCTCCAGCAGCTGTCCCACAATACCTGACACTGACCGGTCTGGTCAAAGTTGTGAACGCCACTGCCCAGAAGTCTCAGATATTGGAAGCCCTTCCTCCCCATTCCCCTTAAAATCCTGCAAATGTTGGAAATGCCTTTTCCTGATTGGCCAGCTTGGTGAGCACACCTAGCAGCTTTCCATTCTTGTGTGCAACTGCCCAGCCAACTATGCCAACTACACACTCCAGATGTGCTCTAGCCTGGAGAAGACGGACGATATTGGAACTCCTGGGTCTGTGGGGAGAAGAGGCTGTGCAGACACAGCTATGGACCAGCCATACAAATGTGGACATCTATGAGCAGATTACACAGGGAATGTAGGAGAAGGGGTACAACAGGGATCCGCAGCAGTGCTGTGTGAAAGTGAAGGAATTGTGGTAGGAATACCAGAAGGCCAGCAAGGTGAGGAGCCTCAGATCTGCCACTTTTACAATGGGCTGCATGCCATACTTGGTGAAGACCCTACCAGCACCTCACAGACCACCATGGATGTCTCTAAGGAGCCCAAGATGCAGATTCCTACTGTGAACAGCAAGGAGGAGGAGGAAGAAAAGGAGGAGGATGGGAGACATGCAACTGGGGATCCAGCTATGCTGAGAACCAGGACCCATTTGAGATTCTACCACAGTCCAGTCAGTCCCAGCAGTTGAGCACAGGCAAACCTGATACAGGGAAAAGAACCGGGGTAAGTGTGTAGATGTTCTTCCCATTAAAATGATGTACTTAGCAGGGCACAGCTATTGACTTTTCATTCATTTACTCATGCTGGAAGAGGCAGAGGCACAATAAAGAGAGGCAGAGTTGTCATCTGCTGTTCATGTCCCTGTAAAGTTAGGTGGAGAGGGGGCATACAGAGCAGTTTGTTTATATACACAGGGACATCCCTTGGATTCTTTGGAGAGATCTTGATGAAATTTTCACAGCAGTACTCTGCAATCCTCTCCAGAAAGTTTCTAGGGATGGCAGCCTTGTTTATTCCTCCCCAGTAGGACACTTTGCCTCAGCAGTCAGTAATTACTGCAGTAAACAGTTGAGCAGCATTCGGGCTTGGGGCAGCTTTAGAATGCCAGGAGCAGCTGTGCTCTCTCTGCCTTTATGACTCTCAGGATTGAGATATCAGCTAAAATCACCATCACCTGTGGAAAATGATGCGTGTTCAGTGCCATTGCCCTATACTCATAGCTTTGTGCAACTGAGCAATTCCCTCCTCATTTCTCTCACTCCTGGTGGGCCATGCTCACCACGCTTGGCGTTGTGAATGGTGCCGTGCACAAGCACTCTGAAGCAGAAGTGTCTTGATTAAAACCTTAGGAAGGAAGGGAAGGGAATTCTGAACCTTAATTTTTGCTTTCTGTTATGACTACACTGACAATGGTACCTCTGTGTGTTTTATCTTTAGCTGCTGCTGTTGCGGCCTTGAGGTTCACCCTCTACACTTACAGAATGCCTGAGCCAGATAAGGAGGAGAAAAAGGAGGACACAGGATGGCATATTCAGTGAGATCCTGCAAGCCTGTATTGTATTAGACTGTGAGCAGAGGGCCTGGAGGGTGAATATTGCAGATTGTATGAAGAAAGGCCCAGGAGTCCCAGCAGGAAAAGAAAAGGGAAATTCACCAGCACATAATGGGCTTCTCTGGTGGCAAACACAGATGCAGCAGATTCTTGTGAATATGCAGGTTCAACACTCACAGGCTTGCCTCTCTTTGCTGGCCATGGAGAACTCAGTTTTAGCACCTCCTTAAACATTCCACATGGCATCAGAGGTTGCATCTCTACTCCTACCATGCCGTGCCGGGGACATTAAGGATAACCACAGCTTTGCGTACGTTGACCAGTGTGAGAGCCCTGATTGTTGTATGCGTAGCCAAAATGAACATGAATGTTCTTTCCTCTTGTTAAGTTCTGTTCTATTCATTTAATAAGTTTTAAATGTATTTGTTTTAAACTAGACAGATTTCTCTTTGTCCTGGTTTTCTAACTGAATAAAATTCTATTATTTGGAAAATAATTCATCTTTATTACTTCAGAACATATAGAATCATAGATCATAGAGTTGGAAGGGACCTCAGGAGGTCATCTAGTCCCAACCCCCTGCTCAAAGCAGGACTAATCTTAGCTAAATAATCCCAGTGAAGGTTTTGTCAAGCCGCAGCTTAAAAACCTCTTAGGATGGAGATTCTACCACCTCCCTAGGTAACCCATTCCAGTGCTTCACCACCCTCCTAGTGAAAAACTTTTTCCTAATGTCCAACCTAGACTTCCCCCACTGCAACTTGAGACCGTTGCTCCTTGTTCTGTTATCTGCCACCACTGAGAACAGCCTAGTTCCATCCTCCCTGGAACCCCTTTCAGGTAGTTAAAGGCTGCTATCAAATCCCCCCTCATTCTTCTCTTCTGCAGACTAAACAAGCCTAGTTCCCTCAGTCTCTCCTCATAAGTGTTGTGCTCCAGCCCCCTAATCATTTTTGTTGCCCTCCGCTGGACTCTCTCCAACTTGTTCACATCCTTTCTGTAGTGGGGGGCCCAAAACTGGACAGAATACTCCAAATGCAGCCTCAGCAATGTTGAATAGAGGGGAATAATCACTTCCCGCAAACTGCTGGCAATGCTGCTGCTAATGCAGCCCAATATGCTGTTCACCTTCTTGGCAACCAGGGCACACTGCTGACTCATATCCAGCTTTTTATCCACTGTTACCCCCAGGTCCTTTTCTGCAGAACTGCTGCCTAGCTTGTCGGTCCCCACTCTGTAGCTGTGAATGGGATTCTTCCTTCCTAAGTGCAGGACTCTGCACTTGTCCTTGCTGAACCTCATCAGATTTCTTTTGTCCCAACCCTCCAGTTTGTTTAGGTCCTTCTGTATCCTATTCCTATCTTCCAGTGGTAGATACCACTCCCCCCAGCTTAGTGTCATCTACAAACTTGCTGAGGGTGCAATCTACCCCATCTTCCAGATCATTAATGAAGATGTTGAACAAAACCGGCCCCAGGACCAACCCCTGGGGCACTCCGCTTGTGACTGGCTGCCAGCTAGAGATGGAGCCATTGATCACTACTCATTGAGCCCTATGCTCTAGCCAGTTCTCTATTCATTTTATAGTTCATTCATCCAATCCATACTTCTTTAAGTTGCTGATAAGAATACTGTAAGAGACCATATCAAAAGCTTTGCTAAAGTCAAGGTATATCATGTCCACCGCTTTCCTCACATCCACAGAGCCAGTCACCTCTTCATAGAAAGCAACCAGGTTGGTCAGGCATGATTTTCCCTTGGTGAATCCATGTTGACTGTTCCTGATCACCTGCCTCTCTTCCAAGTGCCTTAAAATGGATTCCTCAAGGACCTGCGCCATGATTTTTCCAGGGATTGAGGTGAGGCTGACTGGTTTGTAGTTCCCTGGATCCTCTTTCCTCCCTTTCTTGAATGCTGCAGAATGCCTAGCAGTACTGAAAGCAACCAATTATTGGCTACCGTAAAGTGTGACACGACTCATAGAATCAGTAACAAACAGTGTAATCAAAAATATACAGCAAGCACCACAAAATCAATAGGTGCATTGTCAGTGTTATGTTCATGGATGTACACCAAGCATCACAAAATTTCTAACAGGCCCCAAAACAGCAAGGCCAGATAGAACATAGTTCACCACAATGCATTACTGTTGCTCTGACTGTTAAAGGCCTGTTTCAAGGCCTCCCTGATCCAGAGAGCTCTGCTTTGAGCTCTTCTAATAGCTCTCATGTCTTGCTGGTTAGCAGACAGTCGCTCCACTTTGGCCTTTCATCTCAGTGGCAGCTTTTCCCCTTTTGCCTCTCAGATATTATGCAGGACACAGCAGGTAGCTATAACCATTGGGATATTTTTCTCACTGAGATCCAATCTTGTGAGTAAACAACAATATTATCCCTTCAATCTACCAAAAGCACATTCAGCTGGCAGCTGCTGAGCTGGTAGTTGAATCTTTCCTTGATGCTGCCGAGGTGACCGGTGTACGGCTTCATGAGCCGGGGGAAGAAGGGGTAGGCTGTGTCCCACAGGATCATGATTGGCATTTCAGCATTGCCAATGATAATCTGTCTGTCAGGAAAGAAAATCCTTCCTTGCAGCTTTCTGAACAATCCTGTGTTCTTAAAGATACAAACATCATACGCCTTCCGTGACCAGCCAGTGTTGATATCAAGGAAGCATCTCTGGAGATCCATCAGCGCTTGCACAACCATATTAAAGTAGCTTTTTCTTTTGATGTACTCTGTGGCAAGTTGGTCTGGTTCCAAAGTAGGGGTATGCATGCTGTCTGTCATTCCACAGCAGTTTGGGAACCCCATTGCTGCACATCTGTCCACTAAGTCCTGCACATTTCCAAGAGTCATACTTGTGTGTAGCAGGAGGCGATTAATGGCCCTGCACACTTGCATAATAATGGCCCCACAGTATATTTGCCAACTCCTAAATGATCTCCCATTGACCAGTAGCAATCCAGTATTGCAAGATTCCATAGTGCAATCACCCCTCACTTCTCCACTGTCACTGCAGCTCATTCTGGTGTCCATGTGGTGGACGACTGGGGTGAACTCAGCACACAGATCCAGGAATGTGGCCTTTTGCATCTGAAAGTTCTGTGGCTACTGCTCGTTGTCCTTAATGTCCATTACGATGCAATCCCACCCGTCAGTGCTTGTTTCCCAGGCCCAGATGTGGTGCTTCGCCATCTGCAGCTGCCTTGTGAATGCCACCAACAACCTTGAATTGTTTTTTGTTCACTATGTCCCACAGCAATCTGTCCTCCATGAATTGTGTGTGGATCTTTTTGTGGCTGCACAAATATTGGAGGCTCATGTGTCCTGCACTTGCAACACTCATGACAATAGTGCAGAGCTGTGCAGGTTGCAAGCTTCTGTCAGAGATGATGGACAGTGAGGAGGGTGGTGTGAGGTCCTGGGATTTTTTAAAAAGGCATGAAATTATGGGCTAGGGCTCACATTATGGGATGGAGAAAGTTGCACACAGGGAACTTGACCCCTTCTTCTGATCAGACCTGTGTGACTCGTTTCTGTCCTAACATGTGTTGTCAAAATTTCCCAAAAGACAGTGCGGTGGGCAGTGATGGGTTGCACAGTGGGATACCTACCCACGGTGCACCGCACTGTGCTTTGACACAAACATTGCTGGTGAGTACACGCAGCGCTGATGTGAGGACCCAAGTATGCACGTGCACAAGCGATATACTAAATGCAGCGACTTTATGCTGATGTAACGTGTGTTGGCCAAAGTTTATAGCATAGTCATGGCCTCAGTAAGGCATTTGACCAACAAGATAAAAAAAATCCTACTGCCATTCCTGCAAACTTAGCTTGATCTCAGTAAGTCAGGTTGTGCATCACCACTAATAAAGGTTCTGCAGGCTAACTTAGACTTTCATTTATTCTGTCAGTGGCACCAGTACAAATGGTGTCATCTGTGCTAGATTACCTGTCGGTGATGCACGAGAAGGAATAGAATCCAGTTCCCACGCTGAGCCATGTTAGTTCTGTGGGACTAACTGAAGTAAGTATTTAGTTTTGTCACTGAAGTCAGCAGATATGACTCAATACACACAGGGAATTGATCTGTCAGATCATATGATGGCATTTTTACAATCATTTTTCAGAGGTGAGCTGAATTGAATGGGGATTGGTAGCCCAACCCATTCAGACATTCCCTGCTATTGTCCTTATATTTCATTCTTGCAAGATATTTCAGTAAAGTTATTAGCTTCATTTCTTTATCAACATCCCTCATCCCCCGCCTCATATCCCTGTACATTTTTCTGTCCTTCTGCAGTGATAGTCAACACAAGGCACATCCCTTTCAGCCTAACAATCAGCTCTGTGACAATTGTCATGGCTATTTTTTCAGAAAAAAAAAATGGAGCCCATGAGCCTTGAGAACAACTACGGAAAGATTGAGAATGACAGTTCTATATTACATCCAGTCCTTCACTGCTGGAGTTTACTGTCCCAATTTTGTGTAAAGATTTTTATGTGCTGTGGAAGGGCAGGAAGTTCCTCATCAGGGAGGCCTAGTTCCTTTCCTCACAGGGAACCGATAGCAGATTTTGTAGTCTCCTGGGCTGCAAAATGCTGCAGAACTGCTGAGCTGTCAGAGCTATGGGCTAGAATGGAGAAGCCAAGTGCTGGGGAGTTCTTGGCAGTGTGCTGCGGAGACAAGTGGGGAGCAAGGCTGGGTGCTGCAAAGAGAAGTAGGAAAGAGAAGAGGGTTGGTAGAGGACATGTGACTAGGTGAGAGTATGCAGAAAGAATGAGGGGAAGAGTCAGAAAAGGGTAGTTCGAGAAAGGGGAAAGGGAAAGAGAGATTAAAGGGAAGTGGCATGACATAAAAAGAACCTGTGGGAAAAGGAAGAGAATGCATTATATGAAAGAGGGAGGCAAGTGGGAAGAAGGGAGCTAGAAAAAGTGAACAATGGATACTGAAAGACAGAGGAAGAGATACAGGAATATAATTTTCAAAACAGCTGAGTGAAGGAAGTGCAAAGAATAAATTAAGAGCAAAACAGAGATTGGCAAGTTAGAACTTTAACATTTTAAGTCAAGATGTGAACAAAGTACACCAATTATTTTAGTGTGCAAGTGTGTCTATGAAAACACATAATTACACATGCATGTGTGCAATTTTTCTGAGTGCATTCCAAAAGCAAAACAAATTAAATTGCTGTTTATTAAGATCTCCGGAAAAGGCAGTCGTGGGATATTTCTGAAGAGCAATTCATTCTTCTGTCTTTGGAGTGCACCAGTTTGTATAGATGACATGTATTTAAAAATTCTGGTGGAAGCACAGGGGCTTTATCATCTCGAAGCACAGGGCTTTATCATCTCTAAGCACAGGGGCTTTATCATCTCTAGTACGACTTGATCAGGATTTTTACCATGCACACTAGTGAAAACATATTGCCCAATCAGAATATTTTTAATCTACGTGGGGGTAAAAAAGCCCAGCTACAGCATCAGCCTCCACAGTACTATTAGCAAGGGGTGGAGATGGGGTAGAAGAGAAGAAGCGCACTTGGAGTAGATATAATAAAAGGAGTACTGCCATGCCCAAATATTCAAAAATCATGAATCAGCCCCCCCCCCCCCCCCCCCCCGAAAATCATCATATTAAAAAAAAATACACTTTGGATTCTTTTTCTCTGTCGTCTGTTTTTTTAGCCTTTAGCCACTTGAGCCACTGAGATCACATTTTCATGCTTTTCCCCATAATCATGAAGGTTTGAAACTTTAAAAAATGAAAGCTTGAGATACTTAAATAATCACTTGTCTCCAGGAGCTCAGGCTTTAGGAGAAACACCAATTTTCATGAGACTCACGATAAAATCAGGAGTGTTGGAGTCACTATAAAACTGTTGAGAACCACTGATGTTAACTCATGCCCTTTGGGAAATAGGCACACAACATAGGAGTCTATCTAAGATATAGCGGGATCCAACAAGATTACTTTTTTTTTTCATTACAGCCAAAATAAGCATTCCTCTATTTCACTTATTTCATAGCTGCTATGTTACCTTAGTTGTGTTAATAGCATGCCAAGAAGCTAACTGTCTAAAAAAGAAGATGCACCACAGCTGCTCTGTTTCACTTAATAGTAGGCAGAGACTCCTGTAAATTGGCCTGCTTCCCCTAGCTATAACTAAGAAAGGCTCATATTGTGTCATTCCTATTAAATCAGAACTCCCTATTGCAACCAGTGGAGAGATCTGCTTAATAACTGATGGCAGAATATGGCCTATTACATTTTCATCAAGGCATGTCTTTTATTTCACTTTATCATTGCTTCGGTTTTACATTGGTGTTTTGCCATTCATTTTTCACTTTCTTATACATCCCTTCTCCTCCTGCCCTCCTCCCAAAAATTAGATTTGTTTTCAGGGCATCAGAAGTGCTTCTTGTGCCTTTTAAGTCAGGTTCTGTGTCTCCTGATGTCAAATAGACTTTTGCCACTGGGTAAGATTTTCAAAGCAACTAGTGATTTAGGCACCTAAGTCCTATTTTCAAAAATGACTTGGGCACTTAGAAGTCTAAGCCCTATTGACTTTCAATGAGATTTAGTACCTAAAATTAGCCCACATTACTTTTGAAAATGGGACTTAGGCACCTAAATTGCTAGTTGCTTTTGAAAATTTTATTCACTGACTTCAAGGGGAACAGGAGCAGGCTCTCCCTAAATAAAGTCCTGCTTCAATTCCCATTGAACTCACAAGAGACACCTCCCTCCCCTCTTCCTCCTGTTAAGGGTTCGGGCAGGCAGGGGTTGCTCCCTGTTGGAGAAAAGGCCAAATGGTCACCCTCAACCCTAGAAAATCCCCAAAAGTCATGAGAGGTCAGGCCTAAATTATCCACCCCTCCCTTACTTCCATGGGCAGGGGGAATGAAAATGTGATGGAGTCAAGCAGGGAGAGCGGAAGGTAGAAGTTCAGTCTCCCTCAGCGTGGTTTCCTGTTTCCTCCAAACCGGCAGAAGTCCCCCACTGAGGCTCATTTGTGATGATGGCCCATGCTGTGGAAAGAGGCTAGCTGTTGTTTGAGTGTTGTCTCTTCCCAAAACCTCACTGGAATTCCCCACCTAAATGAACGCTGACTGAATCAGGAATAACCTAGTTGACTGCCCCAACACCCTTAGAGGGGGCCCCAACTAGTCCATGTCCCAAAGAGCATGGGGGCATGGAAGGGGGAAGGAAAAATTTGTTAGGCTCCCCTGAAAGAGTTCATTTGAAATTGTACTGTTAGAGAAGAGGGGATCCTTTGAAGGGTGAACAGAAGGCCAGAGCCATCTGCACAAAGGATCCATGCTTGTGCACTAACTCTGCTTCTAGGAGTTCCCCTCTGCATGCTGTCTGGTAAAACAGATCCAACTCACTCACAAAATGGGGATTTTTCAGCAGAGGGGAGGAGGGATTTGAATAAAGAGAGTGAGGGGCTTTGTAAGCCAAGACAGGGCATGGGGAAATCATTCCATGCTGGGGGGGCAGCCCAGAAAAAGGTGTGAAGATGGGAGTAGGAAATGGTGGCAGGCCAAACCAATGGGGGATGCCCATGGAGTTCTCTTCCAGAAATGCAAACAAGGGGGCTTTCCTTCCCCGGCCCTTGTGAAGAGAGCACACTCCTTCCTTCCCCCTGACCCATGCTCCCACCCCAGGGGGTCTGCCTTGAAACTCTTTGGGAACAGAAACCACGTTAAGCAGCAATCCTCCTCCTGAGGGGCCAAGCCTTTCCTGATCCAGTAGGAAGCAGTGCTGGCATTGCTGGTGGTTTTATCTGTAGGACTGTAATAGGGGGCCTATGTATATTATATTTTTGTTTCCTTCTGCAAGAAATGGACATTTAATCAGATACAATACCTTTTACCGTGGCATCAGCAGGCCCGGCTTAACCCATGTGCACTGGGTCAACTGTTTGTGCACAGGGCCTCGGTCTCAGGGGAGCCTTGACCACCAGAGTGTGTGGGGGAAACACACACACACAAGGGCAGAAAGGGGGCAGGACTGGGTATTACGGGGGGAAGGCCCCACCTGCATCCTGTGTGGCCTGGAGCTGGGAGTTAGGCCCAGTCCTGTGGGACACGGGGGGTGAGTGTGGGCCAGGTTTACGTTCCCCCCACCACATCTGCCAGAGGCTCCCACCCCTGCAGGGACAAGATCCAACCCCTGTGGGGCTGGGAAGGTGGTGATGGTGGGGAAATTCCCATAGTGTACAGAGCACCAAAATTCTTTAATGCAGCACAAGCCACCAGTCAGTTATTAGTAATACATATACATTATTGTAAAATACCAGTCATTTACAGGGACTAGCTATGATTCAAAACATGTTTTGGAAACAAACATTTCAGCATCCTAGTTCTTGTTGAAAATGATATTCTGTTTGTATAGAGATACTGAAGGTATCAGTTGTAATATACATCATCATCAGTGCCACAACTGAATATCACACAATTGGAGAATAATCACCAGTTGCATATAATTTCATACTCTTCTATAAAGCTGCTATTTGCTTGACATTTTACAGAATGCACTGTGGAGAATGTAAAATAGTGCATTGTCATGAAACATCATCAGCTAGGATAGGTTTTAACATGTACTTAAATCTGATTGTTTGCAATGAAACAGCATTTTTAGCCCCACATAGAGGCCTCTCAGCTGTGTATTGTGGAACTCAGGAAGAAAAAGAAGAAGTGAACGTGACTTTTTAGTTCAAATGCCAAGTAAGTCAAAGGCTCTTTGTTATGTTTTCTCAGGGTATTTCTACATGGGCTAGCAACTGTGTACATTCTGAACATTGCCCTGGTACAGATTGATTTATATCTGTGATATGCACTACACAGTTCTGATCCTACACCACTGAAGTCAATGCGAGTTTTGCCATTGAATTCAGTGGGAGCAAAATCAGCTCTTGAGAGACAGTGTGATAATGCTCTGATCTAAGACACCTTCTACTTACTTTAGAAAAGCAGAGACAGGGTACAGAATTGTATAATCAAAAACCTTGACTGAGGAATACCTACCTCTCTCTCTCTCTCTCTCTCACAAACATACACACACACATTTTCATTGGATAGGCCATAACTTTTATCTACACTACTTTCTTCTCTAGAGGACTCTAGTACTAAATGGAGATGGAATGAGGAGGCAGTGTTAGGATCCAAATCCAGATCTGGGTTAGATTTCTATTCTGCTCCATTCAGGTTCTTGTACCACCCTCATCACCACGGTATCCAAGGCCCTTCCAGTAGTGCATTAAGTGATGTGACTAACATTTAGATTAGGATTTGCTTTTTGGGTTCAAGGCTGAATCAGGGCTATGGTTAAGATTTGGATTTGACTGTATAAAATTCTTGTGAATTGTCATAGGGGGATTTCAGCCCCAAATGGTGGAAATCGCATGAAATCAAGTGTTCTGGTAAGGTTTCCATTCCCATAGAGCAAAATCCCCTGGGAATTGTTCTCACACGATTTCTGCAAGGTAACTAAATTTAACTAAATTTGCAGATGATACAAAGTTATTTTATTTTAGTCAGGGACTGAGAGGAGCTAAACAAGCTAGGTGAATGGGCAACATGATGGCAAATGAAGTTCAGTGCTGTTAAATACAATTTAATGCATACTTGAGGGAAAATAATTAGCTACTCCTACACTTTAAAAGGTTCTCAATTGACTATCAACTCAGGAAAGAGACCTCGGGGTCACTGTAAACAGTTCAATTAAAATCTCTGCTTAATGCACAGCTGTGGTAAATATAAAACCAATCCAAAACACACCAAACAAAATGTTGAGATACATAGGGAATTGGATGAAGAATACCAAAAATGTTCTAATGTCATTATCTAAATTCGCTGGTGTGACCTCATCTAGCATACTCTGTGCAGAACTGACCATTCCATCTCAGAAAGAATATTACAGAATTAGAGGGAGTTCAGAGAAGAGCAATGAGAATGATTAAGGGCCTGAAAGAGCTTTCATGAAGAGGAATTGAAAAGATTACAATTAATTATTTAAGAGAGGAGACCAATAAGAGGCTCATGACAATAGCACATAAAATAATGAACGGTCTAGAGAAAGTAGATCAGGAGCTTCTTTTCTCTCTGTCTCATGAAACGAGAACATGAAGACATTCAGTGAAATTCAAAAGTTGGCAAATTCAAAACTGAAAAAAGGAAATATTTTTTAAAGAATGCATAATTAGACAGTGGAACTCCTTGCCACAGGAAGTCACTGAAGTAAAGAGCTTAGCTAGATTCAAAACGAGACTAGACATTTATATACATAAGAATATCCAAAGTTATCATAATGAATGACAACAAAAGCTTGTGGAAGGGATTTTAGACCTCATGCTTCAGGACTTAAAACAATCCAACTATTAGAGACCTGAATGAGACCTAACTGAGGGCAGATTATCCTACATCTGCCTACTGTGTGTTCTGAAACATCTAGCACTGTTGGAGACAGGATACTGGACTGAATGGGGAACAAAGCCAACAGTCAGCACCAGAGTCAACTGCCAATTACCAGAGCCAAGGGTCAAGCCAGAGTCAGAACCAGGATTTGAAGCTGAGGGTCAGAGCTGAGGTCAGATACCAAATGCCAGAGCCAAGGGTCAAGCCAGAGTCAGAAGCTGGTTTTGGAGCCAGGACTGGTACCTGATGATTAGAAGCAAGGTGAAAGGGCAGAAACTGGAGCAGAGGCAAGGATCAAGCATGGAGCAGGAGCACAGTGGGAACAGGAGTGAAGACAGGGATGAGGCAGGAGCCAGGAGTGGCACAGGAACAGGGCTGGGTGCAGGAGGCAGGCACAAGCAGGGTCAAAGGCAGCCACAACAGGAAATCACTTTGTTTCTCAGACAAACGTATTGTGCCTGCTTCTGGCTTAAATAGCCTAGTCGAACCAATCAGTGCAGTTGGGCGATCCCCTCAATCAGGGCTTCTGTGCGTGGTGCCTTGACTGAGGCTATAGTCCAACTAGCTTCTTGGCCCACCAGGTTTCAGCACTCAGCAGATATTGGGTGGAGGTCAGGATGTGTTAGCTATCTTGGGTCTCCCGGACCTGAGTTTGAGATGTGGGACATTGCACTCCCTGCTTGTGTACAGGTTCAAAGGCCCAATACAATAAGGTTCCAGTTTTGTCCCAGGACTAATATTAATAAGTAGCATGCTGCATTTATAGCACATGCAACAAGATGGTGTTCTGAGCATAGGGTTGGGCGCTAGGGATTCCTGCATTCGAATCCCAGCTCTAGTACTCTGTGGCTTTGAATGAGTCCCTTAATGTCTCTGCTTCAGGTTCCCCACCTGGATAGTAATACTTATATACATCACAGGGAGATTGTGAGGATTAATTCATGTCTGTAAAACACTTTAAAAATAAAAAACACTATATAAATGCTACGCAATACTAGGTATTTCTATATGGTGAAACCTATTTTCCGCAGCTATATCTTCTTCTGTGGCATCTCCACTACTGGAGGTTTGCAACCCATTATATCCCATTCTGTACGACGCTCTGTTAATCTCTTTGTGAATGAATAGTCCTTTTGATTCACCCAAGATTAGGGTGACCAGATGTACCAATTTTATAGGGGCAATCCCGGTATTTAGGGCTTTGTCTTATATAGGCGCCTATTACTTCCCACCCTGTCCCGATTTCTCACACTTGCCATCTGGTCACTTGACCCACGATACCACATTATCCATCTAAATTCTTCTTTTTCTGCTTTGTGTTCTTCTGTCATCGACTTTCTCTTCCATCGCTTGTAAATATGCATCACCTGCTGAACCTCTTAAAATGTGCTCTGCAAATTGGATCTTTCTTTTCATAAGATCTCTGATGAGTGTTTGCTGAGCTCCAGTCATCTCTAATTCTTTTTCATTGATTACACTACATCAGGGACCAACAAAAATCTATTGTTTATCAGAGGTAATCTACTCATAACAGCTGAGCAGTATTGGGGTGGTCTCCTAAAACATGAGGTTGTCTAGTGTAGAGAGAACCCCTATGCAAGTTTCACTGTGATACCATACCTTTATAACATCCATTCCAAGATCACTGTATTTGCATCGGTGATGCAGTGGGGTGATGCAGTGGGGTTTATATTTCAGGTGAGGGTTTCCTAAACACTCTACATCTGCAGGAGTATGGTGGTCCAGTTAGTCAGATTGTCTGGTGAATGGTGCTTGATTTATTTTTGATGAAGGGTCTTTTTTTCCTCCTCAGCAGTAACCTCACTGAAGTTAAAACAGTAGGAGAAACTGCTCAAAAGAATCAAAAGAAAAAGGGTGAAATCCCAGCCCTGTGGAAATCAATGGGAGTTTTGCCATGGACTTGCATGGGACCAGGACTTCACCCCAAGTTCCCAAAGTACTGAAAAGTCATTTTTACACACTGAGAGCCTGATTTTCAGTTTCTTTAAGGCCCCTGTACACTACTCTGGCAGTGGAGAGGTGGATTAAAGTGGGTGAAAATTACATTCACACCCACTTTAAAGCTCCTTCTATACACTGAGCCTTAGTTTAATTGAGAACTATGACCTGAAACTGTAATTGTTTAATTTAGAAAGAGAGAAGGCATAAATGGTGTGTATGTGTGCGTGTATGTGGTGAGAAAGAGAGAGAGAGAGAAATGCTTTTGAGAGATAAAGAGGAAGTGGAAAGAGCTCTACATTTTAATGTGACCAGCTCTGTGTGAGTAATCAGGTGATGAGGGGGGGTTTTGCCCAAAGTAAGCATTATTTCCTTATAAAGACAAAATATATCACACTGCTAGATGACGTTTTATCATTCTAGTCACTTCCTTCATCAGTGTCAGATACTGAAGGTTGACAAGTTGTTCTTCAGCTCAGAGAGGAGGGTTTTCCTAAGCACGCGCCATCCTGCTTCTACTTATTTTTTTTTTTTACAGCTTTCAAACAAGGTAATTTTACAAAAATTCTTTCCTTTCAGTTTGAGTTGGATCTCACTTATTGCTCATTCTGCCAGGTAGTTTGGACCATAGCATTCAATTTCTGATATGCTTACAGCACCTGTTATTTTTCAGTGCACCCGCTCTCAATATGCGCTTTAGCAGTTTAACTGCACAGGAAACCTGTGGTCACCAGGGGCCAGAGCACAGGATCAGTAACAGCATGAATCATTTTTCAGTAGTCTTGTACAGATTGTTTCTACAAACTTTTGGGAGCATATGTGGTGTGTTATTCTGGTTTATTGCCACTCTCTCGATTTGTGTCAAAGTTATCTGCTGTACTTGATCCATTTGCAAATGTTGGGAGAATAAATAAATATTAACCATTTAGATTGTGGAGTGGATCGATGTGGTGGTGTAGTTTAATTTCAGTTCCGGTGGTCTGAAAAAGGCTGACATTTTCTAGCTAATTTACTTTTTCTGATACGGCTTAAAATACTCTGTGTTGCTTGTTAGGAAGTCATATATGCTAACTTGTTATTATCGATATAATTTCACTGTGCTGTCCCTTCCCAGATTATGGGAGCCATATTGGGATATCGATTTTAAGGCCGAACTTATCACTGATTTCAATGGGGACTTCTGCTTAAAAACTGATGGCATGGTACAGCCCCAGAATAATACTTGGTTTTTAAGAGCCTGAACCAAAGTGCATTGAAGTCAGTCAAAGCGTTGCCATTGACTTCAATAGGCTTTGATTTAGACTTTAAGTTTATTGTGTGTTACAAGTCTCTGGATTCTCCGGGTGGCTTTCTCTCTTCTGAGCATTAAGGTGATGTTTGCACAAACAAGGATCTTTCTGCTGATCCTTCTATTACATGTTTTCCATAGACTTTCCTGCCTCCCTTGTCCAGGCAGGTGTGGATTTACCATGAAATTAATTCAAGTTTCATTAAACATTTACTGTATGCATTGCAGGACATTATGTCTTGACTTTGATTTCCAAATCATAAATGAAATGCGACGACAGGTTCTAAATACATTACATTAAAATTTCAGGAAAGAATAACAAATATAGATAGATAGAAAATCTTGGTTAATGTGACACAAAAGTAATGGTCAAATTTGTCCCAGTGCAGGATTTGTCCACTAGTTGCCATGCATATCAAATCAAGATAATCTTAAAAACAAATTATAAACAAGGCTGCTTCTTTAGGGACACAGATAGATGATTGACAAGTGGAGTTTTGATCATTTTGATGAATACTCAGGGCCACCTGTGTGTGGAGGGAACCCCACCTTGTGCGGAAAGGGTGGCATAATTGATCTGAAAGTAGAGAATGAGTGGAAGTGGAGGGCAGGGAAACTCCCTCTGCATCCAGTAGAAACCCCTGAACCATTTGGGACATTCCTGATGACACAGCTAGGTATTTCTGCATAAAGGCATGATCTGGCTGATAGAAAGTTTTGTTCCTGATATAGTATCAAAATTTATTGATTCTTATTATTCTACATAACTGATAACTTAATATGGCCCTTAGTATTTCCCAGAAAGAAATCTACCGGCAGGTTTTTGTACTGGGGCAAAAAAATAAAAAAGGACTGGAGACTATGACAAAAAACCCTACACAAATCCAGCTGGAATAACAAACTAAATAAATATTAATAGTTTATATAGTTTATAATATGAATAGTTAAAATATTTGGCAGCTCTTTGTTTAATCTTCTGAATATGTTTTGAAAGTTAGCTAGTTATGATTATTTTCTAGGCACAAAGTGATTGGTTCCATACTAATGAGCTTGAAATATGTACAACAATTTTTTCTATGAATTTATATCAAATACATTTATTATATGGTACATATTCAGTATACTTTAACGGAGTAAATACTTTGAGATACATCTAACCCACCACCATCCGTAATGCCACCACGTTTGCAGGAACCCTGTGGCTCTACTACATGGGGATGGAGGAACAGGTAGGAGAGAGGCTGTCCTCTATTTACCCATCTAAGATTTTTTCATACAGTCCATCTCTGCACTCACCAGGTGCTGAACATGTAGATTAAGTCTGTTTGCTAATATCCCGAGGAAACTTTGCTGGGAATTCTGCTCTTTGCCCTTCCCAGGTTCTAAGAAGTGTTGTGTCAGCTATTTCCACAGCAGGAAAGATTTGATGGATTTAATGCACACAAGAGCAGGGCTCATGGTTCCACAACTATGCCCAATCACGGGCCAAATTTCCTTGCAGGATTAGCAGCCACTACTACAGCCCAGTAGCAACTGAGCTGGCATGTGGGAAGGAGGACTCCATTCCCCTACAACCTCTCTAGAACTCTCTTGCAGAAAGTCGGTTTATTTAAGCTTGGTCTACAGCCCAGGATTTGGCCTTAAGCACTTTATAAGTTATATTGAGAAACAATGTCCTTTCAACAAAGCATGTGAAACTAAGACTTGTGTGGTGCCACCTTGTTGCCTTTCAAGCAGAGATAAATGTGTCATTTTGCTACACTCTCTTCAAATTTTCACTGTCTGAAATAGATATGTGAAGGGATCAGAGGTAGTGTCTTTGTTACTGAAGTTTAGTCTACACTTATCCAGAAATTTGGTGGCAGCCGATGGGAGTTAGCTTGCGTAACTCCCATTGACTTCATAACTTCCCTTTAGCACACCGTCTCCACTGTGCTGTGCTGACAGGAAATGCATTCCCGTCAACACAGCGCTACGCCTTTTCAGTAGATGGTTTAATTGAATCGACTGGATCGATTGAGTGGGTCTTCAGTTCTGCTCAATCGATTTAGATAGATTGATCTGATGGTGGTGAATTTGCCACTGTCAGGTGTACATAGCCTATGTGGCTATAATGGAGGTTTGCTGTTGGTGGGTGTTGTCTTTTGGGAGCAGAAATTATCATTACTGTGGACCAATTTTGAACCCCTTACTCACACTGAGGAGCAGTTACTCACAGAAGTAGTCCCATTGACTTCATGAGGGTTGCACAATCTTGCCCTATAGTTTTGTGTAGTGCCTTGCACAGTGGGGTCCAAACCTGGTTGAAACCTCTAGGTGATACCATAACAGAAATGTTACATATTGTTAATGTAGTTGGGGACATTTCTGGCTACTTTAGAATTCAGAATTTAATTCAACAGCCTTGGGAAAATTAGAATGAAACAATTAACTTTATTGTGTATTAGTAGCTATTTAAGTAGGCAGATGGACACAGTACAAAGAATGTGCACCTAGAAAAAATACATTAGTCGGTCTACATCCTTCAGTGATTTTGGAAATAATTTTTATTAAGAATTACATTTTAATTTGATATCTTGTTCAGAAATTGTTAGTGTTTCCTAATGCAGTCAACCACAGTGGCCTAGGAAGGAGTATTGCGGAGAGGGATCTGAGGGTTATAGTAGATCGCAAGCTAAATATGAGCCAACAATGTCACACAGTTGCAAGAAGAGTGAACATCATTCTCGGATGTATTCACAGGAGTGTTGTAAGAAAGATACAAGAAGTAAAGTTCCAGTCTACTCCATGATGATAAGGCCTCAACTCAACTGTGTCCAGTTCTGGGTGCCACATTTCAGGAAAGATGTGGACAAATTGAAAAAATCCAGAGGAGAGCAACAAAAATGATTAAAGGTCTAGAAAACATGACCTATGAGGAAAGACTGAAAAAATAGGGTTTGTTTAGTCTGGAGAACAGAAGCCTGAGAGGAATATGATAATAGTTTTCAAGTACATAAAAGGAGGAGGGAGAAAAATGGTTTTCATTAACCTCTGAGGATAGAACAAAAGGCAATGGGCTTAAATTGCAGTAAAGGAGGTTTAGGTTAGACATTAGGAAAAACATCCTAACTGTCAGGGTAGTTAAACATTGGAAGAAATTGCCTAGGGAGGTTGTGGAATCTCTGTCATTGGAGGCTTTTAAGAACAGGTTAGACAAACACCTGTCAGGAATGGTCTAGTTATTACTTGGTCCTGCCATTCGTGCAGGGAACTGGATTGGATAACCTACTGAGGTCCCTTCCATTCCTACCCTTCTATGATGCTAAATAACCAGTGAAGAACTAGGTGTTGCAGTGGGTTCTTTCACCTTGGGAGATGTGGGTTCAAATTTTGTCTTAGACTGCTAGTGAAAAATCATTAAAACACATAACTAAACTTTGACACAAATGGGAAGAATCACCAGTCTTTTCAAGAACCTCCAGACTGAAAAAGTAGCAGTGTTGTAAATTAGCACTGAGGGGCATTGATGGATCTATCTAGCTGTTTAAGACACTGCAGTCAGCTAGATTCCTGTAGTGCCCCAGTTATAAATTAAACCTGTCCCCACTCTGGCAGGAACTCTGAGGGAAGGTTGAAGTACTAACACTGCTTGTCCTCCCTGGTGGTGAATCCATCCTGGGTTTCCTTGTTGGCACAGAGAGGTGCAATTACCTGAGACAACATTAGAGAATCTATGTTATGACGTACATTACAGCTTAATATAACAAAAATATAGTATAAATATGCCCTGAGGAGTGAGAGAGAGGAAATTTTAGACTATGATGTAACTGAATTAAATGTTTTACTGAGCATCAGCAACATTATTTTGCTATCTCCATTTACTGCCTTTAAAGATGTTGATTTTAAAAAAGTCAGGGTTTTTTTCCTTTCTTTTTTTGGCCAGTGGACAGAAGACTAAAGTTGAGCAACTTTTAAGCCACAGAGTTGTGGTTTACAGTATTGATTCTTCTTTTAGCATGCAAGCAATTTCTCTTTTTCTCTCTCCTTGTGTATGAGAGCAAAAAAGGAAGAAAATATTATGTGCCCTTCTTGCAAAACTACCTGCAGTAGTCAAACATTTCTAAGGCCTAAAAACATAAATGCCACTTTCCGACCCATACAAAATACGCTAGTTGGACACATAGTCTGAAAAGGATGCGCGTGCATGGGGATTGTAGCTGGGTATGGGGACATATGGTTGAAACCATGGAGACCAGGAGTTCTAGTTCCCACTGGGAGATAGAGAAGTATTCCAGAAGAAGAATGTCCTAGAGGAGACATTCCGATGAACATCAGTTACATGGACATGGATGAGGAGGGGGATTTAAGAAATATGATGGGAGGAAGGATTTGGTGAGGAAAATCCCTCAAAGATACCACCTACTCCTTTATATCTTCGTGATGTTCAAGCACACTTGGGGTACATCAGAAGATGCAAAACTCCTTTTCATTTTCTGGTGGTTCCTTCTCGATCACTGTTGCTTATGGCATTGCCCAGATGTGCTGCAGATAAGGAGAATGTTCCTGATGCATTTTGGGTAAAACAGCTCTCCTTGAAATTGATCAGAAAAAAATGCTAATTCAGAAAAGTGGAAAACTGTTCTATAATCCTGATGGAAAATTCTGCATATAGAAACCAGGTCTCACATCGCTGACAACTTGGCTAGGGCAAGGAATAGTAAAGAAGAGAGTAGTTAAAGGGGATCCAACTCTGCCAGACAAAGCAGCACTGTGTTATCAGGGGAGGAGGAGTGCTGAGTCTTGTGTTTTCCTTCTGCTGCTCTAAATGCTCTGTTCTGCAGAGATGACATGCTTCTTGTTCCATCAGCTTAAGTGAGAATAAACCATCAAGAAGGCAGACTTCAGCATACTCAGGGAGTTGGTAGGTAAGATCCCATGGCAAGCAAGTCAAAGGGGAAAAACAGTTCAAGAGAGTTGGCAGTTTTTCAAAGAGACATTATTAAGGGCACAAGAGCAAACTATCCCACTGCATAGGAAACATAGGAAATATGCCAAGAGATCACCCTAGCTTAACCAGGGGATCGTCAATGATTTGAAACAAAAAAGAGTCTTACAAAATGTGGAAACTAGGTCAAATTACAAAGAATGTAAACAAATTATAAACAAACAACAGAAGTATGTATGGACAAAATTAGAAAGGCCAAGGCACAAAACGAGAGTAAACTAGCTAGAGACATAAAGAGTAACAAGAAAATATTCCATAAATACATTAGAAGCAAGAGGAAGACCCAGGACAAGGTAGGCCCGTTACTCAATGATGGGGGGAAAATAATAACAGAAAATGTGGAAATGGCAGAAGTCCTAAATGACTTTTTTGTTTCAGTTTTCACCAAAAAGGTTAGTAGCAATTGGACATCTAACATAATGAATGCCAGTGAAAATGAGGTAGGATCAGAGGCTAAAATTGGGAAAGAACAAGTTAAAAATTATAAATGTAAAATGTCTTCAAGTCACCAGGGCCTGATGAATACTCTTAGGAGTATTCCTAGAATACTCTTAGGAGCTGACTGAAGAGATATCTGAGACATTAACATTTATTTTCGAAAAGTCACGGAAGATGAGAGAGATTCCAGAGGACTGGGAAAGGGCAAGTATAGTGCCAATCTATAAAAAGAGGAATAAGGACAACCCAGGAAATTATGGTCTAGTCACCTTAACTTCAGTACCTGAGAAGAAATGGAGCAAATAAGTAAGCAATCAATTTGCAAACACCTACAGGATAATAAGATGATAAGTAACAGTCAGCATGGATTTGTCAAGAACAAAAACGGTCAAACCAATCTGATAGCTTTCTTTAACAGGGTAACAAGCCTTGTAGTTGGGGTGGAGGGGAAGGAGGGAGTATTAGATGTGGTATATCTTGACTTTAGAAAAACTTTTGATACTGTTTTGTGTGACCTTCTCATAAACAAGTTAGGGAAATACAACCTAGATGGAGCTACTATACAGTGGGTTCATAAATGGTTGGAAAACCATTCCCAGAGAGTAATCAGTGCTTCACAGTCAAGCTGGGAGGACATATCAAGTGGAGTTCTGCAGGAATCAGTTCTGGGTCCGGTTCTGTTCAATATCTTCATCAATTATTTAGATAGTGGCATAGAGAGCATATTTACAAAGTTTGTGGTTGATACGAAGCTGGGAGGGGTTGCAAGTGCTGAGAAGGATGGGATTACATTTCAAAATGATCTGGTCAAAGTGGAGAAATGGCCTGAGTAAACAGGATGAAATTCAATAAGGACAAATGCAAAGTACTTCACTTAGGAAGGAACAATCAGTTGCACACATACAAAATAGGAAATGACTGCCTAGGAAGAAGTACTGCAGAAAGGAGTCTGGGGGTCATAGTGGATCACATGTTAACACTGTTGAAAAAAAGCAAACATCATGGTGGGATGTATTAGCAAGAGTGTTGAAAGCAAGACACAATAAATAATTCTTCTGCTCTACTCTGTGCTGATAATGCCTCAACTGGAGTATTGTGTCCAGTTCTGGGCACCACATTTCAGGAAAGATGTGGACAAATTGGAGAATGTCCAGAGAAGAGTAACAAAAATGATTAAAGGTCTAGAAAACATGACCTCTGAGGGAAGATTGAAAAACTTAGATTTGTTCTGATGAAGAGAAGACTGAGAAGGGACATGATAACAGTTTTCAAGTACATAAAAGGTTGTTACAAGGAGGAGGGAGAAAAATTGTTCTCGTTAACCTCTGAGGATAGGACAAGAAGCAATGGGCTTAAATTGCAGCAAGACTGGACATTAGGAAAAACTTCCTAACTGTCAGGGTAGTTAAGTATTGGAGTAAATTGCCTTGGGAGATTGTTGAATCTCCATCATTAGAGATTTTTAAGAGCAGGTTGGTCAGACACCTGTCAGGGATGGTCTAGATAATGCTTGATCCTGCCTTGAGTGCAGGAGACTGGACTAGAGATGACTTCTCAAGGTCCCTTCTAGTCCTACAATTCTATAATTCTATGATTTAGAAACGAGTGGCTGGGGGAGTTGATAATTTATGAGACAAGGGATGTACCCAATTCTCCCCTCTCCATTCTCCACAACACCTAGAAAAAACAGTTTTTTTAACAAAGTAAAGCCTCAGTGGGTAATGAGTGTGTGGAGATTATTTATTTCTTCAGCTTTTCCAGCATCATAAATCATTGCTGAATTGATCATAACCATTCAAATATGTGTTTATGAAATTTAATGTTGCCACATAAAATTTGCCATTTTGCTTTGGGAAAAAGTGCAACATTACTTATGGCACATAGATATATCTTCATGGTTTTTATTCTAGTGCCTATGACAAACCACAAAATGGAGAAGCATATGAAACAAGAGCTTTTAGTAACTAATTTAGTACAAATTGTGAAACCATTCAGTATTTAATGACTTTACTATTTATTATTTATATTGCACTCTGAGTGCACACTTACTTTGCCAAGTAATATGTAATAATTCAGGAGATTATAGTACTTTTCAGATTTTTTAAGTATGGCCTCATAATCAGAAGAAATGAAAGAACATTAATGCTGAAGTGCATCAATTTATTGGTAACATTTCATTCCTCAGTTTTGAGACTGTTGTTTTTGTTCTTCCATTATGTCCTTTGTAGAAAATAGTTTGTCATTAGATCTCTTAAAACATCTATGATATAGCTGTTCCTTTTGAGGATGAGGTCAACTAAAAACCAGACAAATTACACTGTTGTAATTTATTATTTTAAATACAACAATAAAAGTAATGGCTTTACAGAAGCAATTTCAGCATAAATTTGTCAGCATTCTCAGCACATAGGGTGAGAATATATATTTAAATAAAGGAACACACAAACCAACATTCAGATATGGTTAAGAAGATGGAGCAAGAATGCATTTGCACACTTTGCTCTTATATTGCAACACTGATGTGAGCAGGAAAATAAAAAGACAGGGCCTCAGACCTAAGTAACACACAGTCTGGATGTCCCACTACTATCTTAAATTCAATCTATCCAAAGCACAGCTTTGCACCTCTTCTTTTAATCTTTCTCCATTTCTGTCTACCTCTTTCTCACTGACAACACCAATATTTTTCCCATCTCCCCAGCATGTAACTTGGGGTCACTATCAACTCCTCAGTCTCCTTCCTTTGTATTCAAATTCTGGCTAAGTCCTCTTTTTTCATTCTCTGTAATGGCTCCCAGTTATAACCCTTTTCCGTACCTTGCTCATTCTTCACTTTGATTAACCTTGTCCTTTCTGACACCTCTGACTCCTCTCCCTTCTATCCAAAACAATTGCCGCTAACGCTATTTTCCTTCCCCACTGCTCCAGTCACAACAATCCCTCCTTAAATCTCTTCACTGATCTTCTAACATGTCAGGTTCAAGATTCTTGCTTCCAGCTTCCAAACCCTTCCTAATTCCTCCCATTCCTACTTCACTGTTCTCCTTTGTGTCCACTCCCTCTCATTCCCTTTACTCCTCTCAGTTCATGCTCCTTTCACTTCCCTTAGCATTATACCACCTCTCATCCTACCCCTATTCCTGGAGCAATTTCCTAGTTCTTGTCTGCCAATTTCCTTCTCTCTTCTCCCTTAGATCCTCAAAGCCCATTCCTCTCAAGAATCATTTCCACCTTGTTCACCAGTAATCTCCCCACACCTTCCTTTGCCTTTTTCCTTTCCTTTCCTTTTGTTTCCTTTCCTTTGTCTTGTCTTCGTTTGTTTTGTCTTGTCTGACGTACATAGCAAACTCTATAAGTTTTATAAAGCATACATTTGCAGTGCATTGTAAATGACTACTTACAAGGTTATTCAGAGTCAGATGGGGTTGTCGGACTCCCAAAAGGCCCAATATCTGGGAAATAAATGCAGTCTTCTTTGCTAGAGTTCAAACGAGTGTCACTCAGAGAAGTTCTGGAGTGCTTGGGGAGCTTTGAGGTACCACCTGTTAATTGGATGTATGTCCTTTTGGCTAGTAAAGTCTACAAGGAAACTATTGGGCCTGATCCTCCACTTCATTATACAGTAATTCTGTACAGTACTGTACAATACTGGATGCCTTGCACAGATCTTATTTTTAAACAATATCTAAGTATTCAAGTAGCTAAACAACATATGCAATTACTGTACAACAAAACAGTCATTTGCAAATTTCCTTATTCCATTAAACAAGTAGAAAATATTAATCCCTATTGGTTAAGGTACACTAAGCACCTGGATTTTAACAGTTCTCTGTTTCTCAGTGCATTTGATTTAATGACCTCAGATAATTTCAGAAAAGTAACAATAACTCTTAACTATAAATTAATGCACAGGAAAACTCTCTTGGCATCCCCAACTAATTAGACCCTCAATCAGCATCTTTCCAAAAAAAATCGCATTGACACTAACACAAAATGTTTTTCTTACTCTGAAAACTTTCTGTACAAGATTCTGCTCTCAGTTCTTCTGCTCTCCAGTGTAGGTTTGGGAGACCTTCACTGACTTTCCTGAGCAATTCTGGCCAAATATGAAACTATAAGTATTAACAATAAAGACTTAGTTCTTTCAGTCCCTTTACTGCAGTCCCTTGCCAAGATGGGGTTAAAGGTAATCTTGAAACGGCATAGGAGCAGTCATCCACTAGGGACTTTGCTGTTGATATTAAGTGGAACGTGCTCAGATACTATGACGAAGTACTAAGGTGCCCAACTTTACAACTTAAACAGTTAAGTGACTTGCAAAGTCCCGTGAGAGAGTTGTGCAGATGGCAGTTTAGGGTTAATTGACAAAAATAAAATCTGAGGACCTGATTTTCGTCATGCACAAGGGTAAATTGGGAGTAACTCCATTGAAATTGGTGGTACAAGGGGATATTAGGTAGTAAGATTAATTGGGTGAAATTAAAAAGTACAATTAGATTGAGAATATAGGAAAAAATTCCAACTAAGGTGTGCGCTAGAGGGGAGGGGATATAAGGGTATTTTAGTGGTATGAATACAGCAATTCCAATCTCAGCTCCGACACTGACTCTGTAGCCTTGGGCAAAACATTTAACCTCTCTGTTCAGTTTTCCCATCCTTAAAATGGGGCTAACATTGACCTCACGGGGCATAGGAGAATTAATAACAGTGAAACCTGTGCGTTTGGTGGCCTTAATAATAGATTTAGTTGTACTTAATGGACCAAATTGTCCACCAGCATATGTGGACACAACTCCATTGGTTTCAATGGGACCATTTATGCAGGTGATGAACTTGATCCAATGTTTGTAACTGAATTGTGTGATAGTATATATATATATGTGCTGTTATTGTTGTTTTTATTATCTATTGAACTGTGGAATAATCTTCCTGGAATAGTGTTAGATGTCTTATTGGTTGAATAAGAATTTAGACTGGACAGTATAAACCTGCACTGGAAAATGGATTAATGAGATGCCCTAATAAGTCTTTTCCATGATTTCCTGTCTACTAGGTCCCTAATAGTATACTTCTAAATGCTATTAATATTATTATTTGTTTTACATAGTGCCCAGAGGCCCAATTATATTAAACACTATACAAACACAAACACAAACACAGAGCCCCTGCCTTAAAAGAGATTACAATCTTATTTATGTATGGTGCTATTCTTCTCTATGGGTGATGCTTCAAGAAAGTCTGAGCAAGATGAACCAGCTTTTTCTTATGATGGAGAAGTCTTTTAGTTTCTGATCCAGAGCTTGCAGAGATTAGGCAGGCAACCTGTGCTATTGTAGGGACAGACAGGATGGAAGAACCAACCACATTTTAATGCCTTATTTTTAATCCATTTCCATAAGCAGTTTTCCTTTTACACCACACTTACTGACATTATAAATCAATGCATAAATTCAGGAAAGTATTGAACCTGAAATTCAGATAAATGGTGTCTAACTGTTATACTCAATGTATTCTAGGAAATGTGTCAAGTATCATCTTCCAATTTTCAGATCTATCCTGAATATCTTGTACAGAACTATACAGATGTTTGCAATCTGGGCCTTCTCAATGAAGTTATGTTTTTTTAGCTCTGCAGTAGTTTTTGTGGATTCTTTTTCGATTCTGTCCTAATTAAGGGCATTGCATCTGCAGCAGCCACCTTCAAAACTTCTAACCAGGGCCCATATTATGTTCTAGTCTAGTCTAATTCTTATTTTCTTAAATCGTGTTTATTACAGCGGTGCCTAAGGACCAACCAAGAGTGGAGACCCTTTGTCCTAGGTATTATACAAACACAGAGCAGTAGACAATCTCTGCCCCAAAGAGCTTACACTATAAACAGTCAAGACAGGGACAGGGCAGGGGAATGGGTATAACCTACAATAGCACTCCCATCACCATGGTATGGGAACTGCCTCTAGCAGTGCATTAAGTGTTATGTTAAGTCTCTGTCACAAGTGGAACTGAATTTTCTTCCTCTGTGAAGCATGCTCAATGATATCCGAATGAGGGCACAATCACATTTAGTACCTAATCCTTCCTTGTGTTGCATGGGCATACTGAGAGGGAGAGGGCATGCGTGATGTGCTTCATTCTCCCACAGTGTGGCTGTGAAACAAAAGAGCTACGATTTCAGTCTCGAGCTCCGGAAAGCACTAAGATGGAGGCCCTGTTACGACATCTGCCAGTATATCCCACTCCAAGGAGACACGTTGTGCTAGCTGGAAGATCCCCGCAGTCCTTTAGCATGTATGCTGCAGTGTGAAGCATTTGCTAATTGGTGATACAGGATGCTGCCCCTGGCAACAGCAGCAACATGCTCCCAACCAGGTGTTTGCCCCCAAAAGCGGTGAGCCAGCCTGATCCACGCTTGCAGGACGGCTTTAGGAATTACTGAGTGTCCAGCATAATTCTGTTCTGTCCCTCTACACTCTCCACAGAGTAATTAAGGCAAGTGGGGATGGGATTTAGGTATCAGGAGGATTCACCAGCCTGGACAAGCGTTTTGGGCAGGAGTTGGCAAAACAGCAGCAGTTTGGTAACAAATCAATGTGCATTTACATCTATGGTATCAAAAAGGTCACCCCTTAATTACACTACTGGATACAGATGGAAATTGTGTTGTAAATCATGAAGAAAGATGCAGTTTATTCTAACTTCTATGTGAAATTGCTTTGCATTTCTGACAATTAAAAAGAAAAGGCAAAAATGAATAATGGGCATTTTCTTACAAACTTGTTATTCACAGAAGTAAAAATGGCATCAACAGCACACATCTCAGATGAAGAGATGGCAGACTTAAGAGAGGCTTTCAACAAAATTGGTGAGTACGGTTAGCATATAAGATACTACACTAGGTGAAGTTGTATTGTATCCTTGTGTCCTAACCAATTTCAGTGAAATGAACCGTACTGTTGTACTGTGACATGGAAACTATATGAAGTAATCTTCATACAACTGCAGACCTTTTCAAATAAAACCATTTTAACCTGCCATAGCTTTCTGGAAGTATAGTATTGGCATTCCTTTGCTGGATGAAGACAGTAGAAGGTTGCAAAACAGGTTTTATGAAATAATTTGAAAACCTTTTTGAAAGTGATATATAAAGTATTTTAAAGCATTTTCCCCTAAACATTTATTCAAGGCAAATTACTCAGAAGACACTAAAAGGATTTCTGATATAACATAATACATTGGTTCACATCTCCTAAGGGAACTGAAACAAAGGCAAATTTTAAAAACCTCAATGTACAGCCCCTTTTTCTTGATCCTTTTGTACTCTGGCTGTGTTTTTAAATGCATATCCCCTTTTCTACTTTTAAGACTCATTCTGTTTTTTTTCCTCCTTACATTGATCCATCTGTCTTTCCTGATTCTAAGTCTATGCATTTCTGTCTCTCACAGCTCACTTATTCTCTACCATTAAGACCTTTCATTGCTACTAAGTATTTCCCTCTTGCAATTCTGATCCTGTCTCTTTCTCTCTCTTTCTAGGTCCTCTTCTCTCTACTAGCTTCTGTTTCCACTGTGAGACAGAAATTGAAAGGTCACTCTTCACAATCCCATATTAATCCATGCTTCTATTGCTAAAAGCAGCCTCATATATAGATCCTATGTGGCTTTGCTGCACATGACATGCTCCATTTCCAGCTCAACTCAGGAAATCACAACATATACTTCTTTGAAATCTCTCTCTGATTGGGCAGATGAAGACTATAAAACAAAATTTGGGACAATATATACACTGAGAGTATCAGAGAGTTTATTACAAATAGCAAGTTGCTAGCATTTTCATATATCAAAGAAAAAATCTGTCTACCAGACATCTAAATACTCTACTTTCAAAATATAAAGCCTGTCATTAAAAGTTCCTTACAAATCACAACAGGCTGTGGTAAACTGAGGTAAAACTGAGGTTTTAAAATTCCTGAATTCTGCATTTTGATGCCATGGGTGATGGTTAAACACTTGCACATACAAGACCCCCATCAACATCCAAAGCAAAATGGGAAGCAATGAAAGAATGGAACAATATCTGGAATAATCATACTTCTGTTATTATTTGCCTGCTACTGTTACATGTAACATGCAAAGTTACTGTCATGGAAAGAGATTAGAGTATTAATGTTATTTTACTCTGTTTTTCTCATTTGCATAATTTATGCATTTGAGAGAACTTTGAGGATAGTCAGTTTTGCATATTTTCAGAACTGTTCCTACAGACGTAATCTCTGTCAAATTCACAGTCACATTTCAGGTCTTAATAAAAAAAAATGCAGCAGGAGAAAAGTGAATGACTTTTGGTTTTGAGTTTGTTTTTGTTTATTTTGTAAAAACCATAAATTCAATGTAAATTCAATAAATTCAAACTATAAATACATCTACATATTGCATTGCTACTGTAAATTATATATCGAACTAACATGCAAATTCTTACTTCTTTTTATGTTTGATGGTCATTATAGCCTTTCTCTTTTGTTGAAAAGGTCACTGCAATTGTTAAAAAATAATGTACTATATTTTTATAAGATTTTAAAAAATCATTACACATAATTCATATTTCCTGACAAAAACAGGTGTACAGACAGGTTCATTAAACTGTTTTTTCCTTTACAGATATTGATGGAAATGGTTTCATCAGCACTTGTGAATTAACAGAGCTGTTTAGAGCAGCCAATCTGCCTCTGCCGGGATATAAAATCAGAGAAATCATTCAGAATTTGATGGCCACAGGAGATCAAAACAATGATGGCAAAATCAGCTTTGATGAATTTATTGCAGTGAGTAAAATGTTATTCAGGAGAATATCCTCTAAAAAGAAATTCAGGGAAAAAAAAGTCTAGCTCTCAAAACTAGACCTGGTCAGGAATTTTCTATCAAAATGATTTTTCAATGGTAAATGCAGTTTCCATTGGAAAATGTCAGTTGTGCTAACATTTTTGTATTGAGTCAGCAGGAAAATTGTAATGAACTATATCAGTTTTGATCCATTGGGCCTGAATCAAAACATTTTGGTTTGCTGAACTGAACCCAAACATTTCATTTCAAATCACCTCAGCATTAAACTGCATTGGTGCTGATGGTGCAGTGAACAGAAGAACATAAGAACAGCCACACTGGGTCACACCAATGGTCTATCTAGCCTAGTATCCTGTCTTCCAACAGTGGCCAATGCCAGGTGCTTTGGAGGAAATGAATAGAACAGGTAACCATCAAGTGACCCATCCTGTTGGCCATTCCCAGCCTATGGCAAACAGTAATCTCTACCTATCCTTGTGCCTTGCAATCCCAGTGCCTCATGGAAGATGTAGTTTGGGTGCTTCATGACCCTGTTCTTTCTGATAGACTGGACTTGCTAAAGACATCTCCAATGATGCATCATGATTTCCACATCATACAAGTCACCTGACTTTGGTAGCATCATGTGAGATGTAGTCAGGCCAGGGAGCCTGGCCCAGAGGGAAGAATGAGAGCCTGAGGATCCCAAACTACAACTCCCATGATGTAACAAGGCAATTTAGGCAGATGCAATTTAGTGTCAAACTGACTTGAAATTTTTCAATTTGTTCCTACATGCTGAAATAAAATGTTTCAATTCAAGAATGTTGAAACGTATTCCTTTGATCAAACACTGATTTGAACATTTTGAAATGTTCAAACTGAAAAATTTTCAGAACTTGTTGTTCCACAAAAATTTGTGTCTTTTCATCCCCATTTGGGAAAAAAACAAATGTTAAAGTATTAGAATTTCCTGCAGGATGGAAATTCAGAATTTCACTTATCTCTGTTCAGAAATTAAACTTCTAAGGACCTGTCTACAGACTACAAAGGCCCTGTAGTTTCCTAATATTCTTTAACTTCCTATTAGTTTATAAGTTTAAAAGTTTTAAACTTTATAAGGTCCCAATTCTGCAAAAGCAGCCACAAGTGCTAACTCTTGCTTCTGTATAGAGTCCCCATTCAAGTAATTGTTATTATTACAGATTATTTATTTATTCAATGCCCACAGTGTGTTCAGCTCTGAAAAAACATAAAGGAAGACACGGTCCATGTCCCAAGGAACTTACCACCTAAAAGCTTGTAGTTTTACTCTGGTTCTGTAGCTTGTGATTTTAAAATCACTATATGTATTTTGAAAGGTTTTCCATGGCCTGAAGAGCACAGATGTTGCTAAAACATTTAGAAAAGCAATCAATAAAAAGGAGGGAATTTGTGCTATCGGTGGAACTTCAGAACAGTCCAGTGTTGGAACACAACATTCTTATTCAGGTATGTACAATCAATTGATATCGGTAGGAACTGCGACTAGATGGTCTCTTGAAGATCATTTCAAAACTGGCTGTGTGAAAAGCTACGGCTTTGGCCTTAAGGAATTGCTATATCAGTAAGAGTGACTTAGAATAGGCATATTTAGGACAAACTTTAACAAAGCTGAGGATAAATAAGAGCCATATTTTAGACAAAATGCGGCCTCTCTTATTTTAAATAATTGTCCGGTTCTTAGGAGGCATGGATAAGTATTGGAAAAAGTGCCAAATCACTTTCAATAAGAATTGAGATTTTCATGTCAAGAGAATTGTTAGAAGATTTAGGCTCCAAGTTGAATGATTTGCCCCTTTGCTTGCAGAAGAAGAAAAGTACGCCTTTGTGAATTGGGTTAACAAAGCCCTAGAGAATGATCCCGATTGCAAACACGTGCTTCCAATGAATCCAGACACTGATGACCTCTTCCAAGCCGTTGGTGATGGCATCGTGCTGTGGTAAATAACACCTATGTTTTCCTACACAGTTAAGCCCTGAGACTGGAAAAACTTATTCATGTGGTTAACTTGAAGTACAGGAGCAGTTGTGTTGACTGTGTTGAAGTTAGGCATGGGTATTATTCTTTGCAGTATCAGGTCTGTAGTGATTCTCTTTCTCATTAATCTTTTCTCTTAAAGAGATGGGAAACTTTTTTTAAAAACTATTATTTATCTTTGAAAAAAAGATAATTTATATGTTAGAAGTGACTGACTCTGTCCACTGGAATCAGGGAAAAATAATGGAACCAATAGGAGTGTGCCTGAGTAAAGAATGAGTAAAAACTGAGTAAGGACCCAGTGAGTTTTATATATTTAGTTGCATATCTGAAATGTCCTGCATTACACAGCATGGGCCAAATCCCGAAGTTCTCTCTCAGTCCTTACTCATATAAAATTCTTCTATAGACTTAGTTGGAGATTTAGATGAATAAGGACTTCAGGACTTGGCACAATGGAAATTTTGTTTCAGGTAAGAATGAGCAAGGGCTTCAGGATTTGGTCCCACCGTTTTTACTAAATGATACGGAACACAACCAACCTGCCTAAATGTGAAGGGCTCTGAATGGCCCCAGGTTTTCCAGCTTACTTTGAAAGAATTGTATTGTTAGATTCAAAGAGGAATTTCCGTGTCAGTCAAGCCCAGTAAACACATGAATGTGTAGTTCTTTTTCTTATGTATTCATTATATTTTGTAATAGTGATAAGAAACTTGAGACAGGGCATTTCTAGGGGTTTGTTATCCAGAGGCATGCAAAATATTTGCGATGCAAAAATGATGGTTTTCCCATTTTAATCTGAACTTGAAATTCTGCTGAAGACTGCATATTTTTAGACCATTTTTGTACAGACTGGTCCATTTATGAGTGAAGATGGTTTTGTGTCATAAATATGTGTACATTTGAGGATTTGTTTGCAGTTGTGGGCAATGAAAATAGCTATTTTTTCAAATTTTGTATAAAGTGATCTTTGGAGGTCGAGGGTGAAAAGCAATGTGAAACAGTGAATATTTTAACATGAATTTCCACAAAATGAACATTTTGGATTTCACACAGGTTTACTTTATTGCCCTTTTTGGTCACCATTCAATATATGTCTGTCACTTTCCCTGCTTCCACTGATTAAGAAAAAGATTGCAAAATATTGCAATACCTCTGTGCGTGTGTGTGTGTGTGAGTGAGAGAGAGAGAGACCATCTACAGGTGTTTCTGGACTTTCTAATGCACTAAGCAAGTTCTTATGTAAATTCAGTCTACGGCTATTTGATCAGCATGGCACACTGTGTGGTGACAAAGGTTCAAAATGACTTTGGTGTAGGCATAATGGCGTATTTCTCACTTGTGTTTATTCTTTAACTTACAGTAAAATGATCAACTTTTCAGTGCCAGATACCATTGATGAAAGAACGATCAACAAAAAGAAGCTCACTCCATTCACTATACAGGTACTAAAATATCAAGTGTAAAAGCAGAGTTGCTGTTATTTGATTAGGTGTAGTGCTATAAGTCTCATGCTCCTGCACAATGCAGCCAGACACAGTTTGTGGCAACGTAGGGTACTTAGGCTGCAGTCCTGCAAAGATTTATATCCAGGCTTAATTTTAAATTTGAGAGTGATCCCACTGAAGTCAATGGCACTGCTTATGTGCTTATAATTAAGCAAGGATGTAAATCTTAGCAGGATCTAAGTGATAGGAGCCTAATGAATACTACAGATGAGATGAAGACAATGACAAATTCAAATGTGGGTTAATGGCTAGAATACAATGACACCTGAGTACTGAGATTAGGTGACTCGACCATGGTCACACAGAAGTTATGTGGCAGAGCCAGGAACTGACCCCACATAGTTGGAGTTGGTCCTGCTTTGAGCAGGGGGTTGGACTAGATGACCTCCTGGGGTTCCTTCCAACCCTAATATTCTATGATTCGATGATCTCCTGAGTCCAGTCCAAATCCTTAATCAAAAGGCCATCCTTGCTCTAGTAAATACCCCATATGTGAAACATGACTGAGTTAACATCGTTGGACCCTTAGCTTTTGCATTTTCTTATGTGATTTTTATCTTTTATTTCAACCGGAATGTTGAATCCATTTTGTAATGTATACTTGTTATACTTATAAAATAAACAGCAGGATTTTATTCAGAGGGATGAGGCAATACGCCACGTTTATTGTGAATACAGAAATTTTAAAAAGCAGTTGCCTGCACACTTTTATACACACACACACAGTTCTACAAAGATGAAGCATAGTTACCAGCCTCAGTTGCTCATGTTAGTCCGCTGGCCAGGTGGATAAGACACGAGGGAGGGAGCAGGGGTCTGCTGGTGCGCACCGATGCTCCTGGAGGATTATTGTAGAACTAAACTCAAAGATTTTACATTTTTGATTTTTTTTTTATAGGGGTAAGTTTTTATGCTATTTTATAGGTTTGGTTTTGTTATGTTGTATTTGCATTTTGGTGTGATTATTAATTATTTATGTTTTGTAAGCATAATTGCTGTTGTTTTTTTATAGTTTATTTTGTTTTTTGTTTTTTGAGGTGGATGCCAGGGTCATCAGGGTGGGCAGTCTTTGGCCATTAGGGTTTTGAACATTTGAGGCTGGTGCTTTTTTTGGTTACTTTCTGGTTTTATATACATACATTATTTATTTATTTATATTTTAATTTTTTAATATTTATTTAAAACTTCTAATTGGAAGACACAAGTGTTTTTTAGAAACAATAATTTGTTTTATTTAAAATACTTATTATTATTATTATAAAATATTTTTTTAACATTGCATTTTTTTGCTTTAGAACATTTGCTGATGTTACTTTAAGCAGTGATTTTAAAACAGGTGTGCTTTAATAATAGCAACAGTTTTACAGAATTATTTTTGGTAACTTTAAAAACAGGATAATTAATAACCAGATATTAGTTTTGGACAAACAGATGGTGGTTTTAAACAAATGTATTAATAGTGAACAGATCACCCTACATATCCAAAGTGCAAATCCTCACAGAAACTGCTGTGGTGGTTTGTCACGTACCAAAAGAATAAGGGTATTTCACATAGAATTAATATAGCAGAATTAAGCTTTGGGCCTACATACTGCGAGCATGTTTGCACACATTCATTATTTAAAGATTAACTGAAAAACAAAATTTTACCTGCCAAGATCTATGTTCAAGTTTATTCATATGTATCGGTATACCAGCATATGTATAGATATCTATTCTATATGTAAACATAATCCACTGTATCCCTCAGTTACTCTGATTAAATGGAACATGAGCCAGGCTCACGGAAGCTTAGAAGCCATTAAATTGGGTTTCTGGGCTGCATTCCACATTTTTTTCAGTTTTAATCCTCTTGGTCAGCAGCACACTTTATTGATGCACCACAGATCAATCCCTGTCCGATTTAGATATGACTTAATCAATATAGCTTATGCTTTAACTTAACCCTTTTACAACTGTCAAATAAAGAGGGTAATTATTTTTAAATGTTATACATTTTTCAGCTTATGACAATTTACGCTTTGTGTCCCTGTGTATTTACTACCTAATCGAATATATCTCTCACACTTGCGGTGGTGAAATCCATGTGATAAATTGCAGAGCCATGTGACAAATGGCTTTTATCATGCACCTTTGCCTGCCTCACCTGCCCTTTGCCTGCTAGTCCATCTCCCCGGGGATTTATTCAAACAACCCAAACCATTCAGCATATTCAAACTGCCCTTTTGAAAAAAGGAAAGGAAAAAAGCAAACTGCCTGAAATGTTTTCTTTTTCCCACCCTCCACCTTGACATATGGAAGATTCTTTTTTCCACCCCACACTCGTCAAAATATGGATTTTCTCTCTCATCCCATATTCCACTGGTGTAAAGACCAGCATGAGCAATATCCAGTCCAGGACCAGTGTGGGGCTTAAGGTCCAATGTCTTGTAACACTTCAGGATAAGAAATTGAAGCTTTTTAATTTTGCAAAGAAGAGGTTCCCTGTGTTGCTTTTACTCCTGGGAGTTCTAGGCTATCACACCCTAGACCCAGATCTGAAAAGAGTTATGCCTAACTTTACTCGCTATATTTCCACTGACTTCCCCGTCCCCTCCTTAGTTCTCCTCCTCCCTCCCCTCCACTGTGTAGTTTTTGCATAATAGGAAACCTTTCTCTCTCTTTCTTCAGGAAAATTTGAACCTCGCCTTGAACTCTGCCTCAGCCATTGGGTGCCATGTTGTTAACATTGGGGCTGAAGACTTAAAAGAGGGGAAGCCTTACCTGGTCTTGGGCCTCTTATGGCAAGTTATCAAAATTGGCTTGTTTGCCGACATAGAGCTCAGCAGAAATGAAGGTACATGCGGTGCACTCTCTCAAACCAGTGCTCTCATCCTTGAACACTTTAGAAGCGTTATTTCAACTATTCCTGGGGACTCTTATTCAAGACTTCATCGCCTCTCTTCTTCACTGCTCTAATTCCCCCAGTTCTAGTCTCCATAAGCCACAAGGCCCCAAACTTCACTTTGACCAAAAGATGCATCCTTGTCTCCTTACCTACACCTGAGATCAGGAACACATCAAGCTACGCTCAGGAAGCACTGCTGATTTCCTGGACTTCATAGAATCCAGTGCCAAATCTCCCTTCTCCTCTTAAAAATTCTCTGTGAACTTGCCTCAGCATGACACGTGCACACACACTGCTCTCCAACCGTATCTCTTCCTGCTGCTTGGTTCCTTTCTCCCCTGGATGTGCTGCCCAGCCACAAGCACCTCTTCTAATGCCCATCCTTCCCCCAGCCGCCTTCGCCCCTGAACATATTGCTTGGCTTCCTCATTCCTTTCTCCCCTGCACACTGCTGTCCTGCTGAGGGCTGGCAGTCCCACTGGCCACTCCAGCGGCAGAGACTGGCTGCAGTTTCCTCTCTTTCGTTTATTATGTAGTGATGGTATCTGGCAGAGCCAGTGAGGCTCACACTTCTTCCTTGTTCCCAGCTGGCTTTAAAGGCCTCCAGACTCTCCTTGCAATGAAGAAGCTGGCCACTTGTAGAAACAGCTGGAAACAAGGAGGGAGCCAGCTTCAGGTGACCAGCCAGCTCTGTAGATCACCAGCCACTGCTCCAGAGACTACCAGTGACCCATAAACCACAGCGGAGAACCTCTGGATTAATCATATCCTACTTTATAAACCTCCTTGTTCTCCATACTGATACTCTTCATTCTTCCTGAAACTTTAGCCTTTGTACTCTGCTGCCCAACCACATCTGTAGATGTTACATACATGAGACAATACCCTGTAAACTACAGATGTTACTTTTGTTTGCATGTTTAGTGTGTCAAAAACTGGAAAGCATTCTGTGTCACTTGTGAATGAACAATGCTCTAACACAATACAATGTATGTAATTTTTGTCTACATAAAACTTAGCTCCTTAATGTAAAATTAGAAACAAATGAATTTGAGAATTTATGGCAGTGAAATAGAAACAAAATTTAAAAAGCCAGAATGTAAATCTGCCAGTAGAATTACATTTTTTATCTGAGCATAGAAGGACACTGTGTTTACAATTCTGTGTTGCAGTTGTACAAAACACTGTCAAGAACAGAACAAAATGGTTGTTAACATCTGTAACATCGAATTAATTTTTTAACAATAAAATAACTGTAGGCTCAGGTGACAGCTTTAGTTTTGCCTGAGCTTCTCAACTATATAAACACACCAATCTCCCCTATTTTCTTCAATGGGAGAAGGATCAGGCCCTTGCTCAGTAAAGGAAGTTAAGAAGGATAAATTAAAAGCAACAATATTCCTGTGCATGGTGTTTATTTTTCTTTCAATTTTGTGTTTGCCTAGCTCTGATTGCCCTTCTGCGTGAAGGAGAGAGTCTAGAGGATCTGATGAAATTATCCCCAGAGGAACTGCTGCTGAGGTGGGCTAATTATCACTTGGAGAACGCAGGATGTAACAAAATCAACAACTTCAGCACAGACATCAAGGTATGAGAAACACTGATCAACTACAGCACAAAAAACAACCTCAAACTTCATCTTTCTCCTCTGGACTGAGCTTGTTCACCTGGAGATGATGATTTATCCCCCAATCCTGAAAACACCTATGAGTATGCTTAACTTTACGTCAATATGACTACTCACGTGATTAAAGTTAACCATGTGGGTAGAGTGTTTCCAGGATTAGGGCCACAGGGCGTGTCCACACTGCAGCTGGGGGTGAGCCTCCCAGCCTGGATAAACAGAGTTGTGTTGGTAAGGCTCACTTTGGCATGCTAAAAATAGCTGCATGGCCACTGCAGCACCGGCAGAGACTTGGACCGAGCATGTACATTGTTTTCAAATGAAATAAAAATAACAAATAATAGTGGGAAGAAAATATGAAAATTTTGAGCCCAATACTTCAGTCACCTCATGCATAAAATCTCCACTGAACTCAGTAGATGTTTCTGAACCACATAGATAGTTTGTCTGGAGAAGGGCTGTGGGACTGGCCCCTTTCTCACCCTTTCATAGGCAGGCTGGAGAGCTATCTAACGTAGCTAATTAAATCTAAACTATGATTTATATCATGTTAATGTTGGAAAATATAAAGTACCCATTGACTTCAACTGGGCCGGGATTTCAACCTATGCAACTATTTACTACCACTAATCAGTTTTGCCTCTTTTATAAATACATATATTATACAATGAATGTATGCTTACAAGGAAGCATTTGGATAGAAATCTGGAGACTTCAGTGGAGCTATTGTGCAGATGAGGACAAATCTCAGCAGGAAAGGTTATCACCTGGAGTCTAATTAGTAAAAATTTCTTTTTTTCTTTTTCTTTTTCTTTTTTTTTAATAATCTAAATCTTTCTTTGAAGGGCTTTATTTTTGTTTAAAATGATTTCTGAAGTGAGATTAATTTCTGGATACATGAAACCAGAACTATGCTTTATAAAAATTAAAGTAAACAGCATGTAAAATCTTTGTCTTGTGCTAGCCTTTTCCTTCAAAAATGCTTGTGTACTATTGTCAGCTTTAATGTCTGTCCTTGAAAACTCTACTTTCTACTTTGTAACCATTTCAATGTTCCTTTGAACTCTGCTTTCAACTTCTGCTTCCTCTTTCTGTCTATTCGTTTACTAAACCTTTAGCTGACTGACTTCGACAGCCTTATAAAGGTATATTTTTCATATCTCTAATGCAATGCATTCATATTAAATCAGTTCTATCCTTCTTTCCTAAATGCAATATGCAATATTGTGTCTAATGCGTCCAGTTTTTCCATTTTTAGCATTTTAATTGGTTTATAAAACAAACAGATATGCAAACCACAAGGCATACAATGGAAACTATTAAATGCTTTCAGCTTTTTTAATTAAATTATATTGTCATAGAATCATAGAAAGGTTGTCAAATGGTTGATGTAATAAAAACAAAGCCTGCTTGCTCATTGTTCATAGGAAGTATTGGCATGTAAAACCTGGCTTTCAATGTAACTTTTTCTTGGTCTTTTGCAGGACTCCAAAGCTTATTATCATTTGCTGAACCAAGTTGCCCCGAAGGGAGATGAAGAAGGTATTCCAGCTATTGCTATTGACATGACAGGATTACGGGTGAGATGATATACAGTTACACACTTAAGTTTTTATCTATAGGACCTAGGCAACATTGAGATGCACCGTAATACCAAAACAAACAAATTAGATTTACCACTGGAGTGTAATCCTGCATTAAAACACCAAAAATGCAGAATTAAAATGATATATTTTAAATTAGATTTTATTAATGATAACAAACTATCAGCCAGCATGAGTTATCACAGAAGCTATAACAGCCAATGAACCAGTGGAACACTTAGTCAATATGTATTTCTGGACATTTTTCTGGGATATTTTTAAACCTACTTTAAATTATGTGATAAGATTTATCTTAAAAAATTCATTTTACTGTCACATGGTGCAGCACATTGATTTTAGGTAAAAGCAATTTGCAAATATTGACATGAGTTGTAGTGTGGAAAAGGTAAATGTTATGGATTTAAACAAGAATGTGTTTTAGTTTTCTATGGCGTCACTATCCAAAGAGACAGTACATTCATGTGTATTATGAGTGTGATATTTCAGTGCTATTGGACGTCAAGATATTTTCATGTTTTTGCTGATTGAGGCTTTTAATATCTTTTTTTTGTCAACATAGGAGAAGGATGACATCCAGAGGGCAGAGTGCATGTTGCAGCAAGCAGAGAAATTGGGCTGCCGGCAGTTTGTTACAGCCGCAGATGTAGTCCGTGGAAACCCCAAGTTAAACTTGGCTTTCATTGCCAACCTATTTAACAGATATCCTGCCCTCCATAAACCAGAGAACCAGGACATTGACTGGAGTTCTATTGAAGGTAAGGAAAATACAAATAATGAAGAGCATCCAAATGAGGCCTCTGACTTTTAACATGTAACTGAAACCTGGCTAGGTGATTCAGCTGTTTTCTCAACTTTCTCCTGACTTGTACTTAGTGCAACATTAGCCAAGCCAGATTTAAGGATGGATATTGCTGTGTGTAGCTTGCATCTGGCTTCAGATATAGTTGGTTCCCTTTTCTGTAGGTGGATTTGTTTGAATGCACCTTGGCTTTATGCTCCCTTGGTTTGTCTAGACTAGAATTTGTGTTCCTGTTTTAATTAGCATTAATTGATTGCCAATTAACTCAAGTTAACAAACAGGAGTGTAAATGCTACCCTAGACTCTGCACAAATGATTGTTCCAGTTTTGTGTCCTGGAACAAGCATTAATGGGATGACTGGACTAATATTTACTATTGTGTTTGTTAGTTAAATCAAGTTAATTGACAAACAGTTAAGTGAAAACAAGAGCAAAAACTCTCATCAAGACAAATCCATTATGGAGTTATGATAAAGGCACAGGTCACTTTGTTGCACATCAGATCTCCTTTCTGAGCTGTGTTCTTATTTTCTCTGGCACTGGAGACACGTAAGCTCATTGACTTGAATGAATTCAATGTCTAGGTGGCTGATGGTTATTGTGAGCTGGCCTTGGCTCTTTTATCTAATATGACATCTTCGAAATGTCCATTATAAATGTATTTCCTTTGTATGTAACCTCCTAAAACATTCTGTTTGGACTGAAACTTCTTGTTCTTAGGCCAAAGTTGAATTTTTCTGGGAAGAGATTCTGCTTGGACATTTTCAACTTAAGTGAGCAGGAAAAAAGTATACTTTTCTCTCTCTATAAATAGTTTAAAGACTTTTTCTGTGCACAAATAACTCACAAACAGCTGAATGCAAAACTAAACTTTGCATGTGTCTAGACATCAATCAGCAATAGTCACTGATAGTTTTTTGAAGAATTCTAAAATATAAATTATAATCAATCAAAAACAGGCTTTTGCACATGCTCAGTGTGACACTCCTATTAAATATTGTTGTGTAACTGACAACAACAACTGAGGAGTGCTTTAAATGCAATTTCACCAGTCTGCAGTTTTGCAAAGTGCTGAACTTTCTAGCCCAGTGCAGCAAAATACCTAAATCATGTGCTTAAAACTAAGCACATGAGTAGTCCTACTGAAGTCAATGACATTTTTTGTGTTTGCTTGAAGTTAAGCAAGTGCTTAAGTTTGAGAAAAAGTGCTCAGCTTCATGCAAGATCAGTGTCTTATGCGATGTGGCTGAAGATGGCAACTCATCATAAATCTGTATTTTAAATTGCTTTTAACTTGCTCACAAGTCTCATGCTGAAACATCTCATGCTTTGACACAGACTAACGTTGAATTTTTTAAGTAAGTTTGAGAACCATCTGCCCAAATATGACAGTGAAGACATGTACCGAACATTGCCTACTGTTCTGTACTCTCGTATTTCACTTGCTTGTTGATATCTCATTCTACCTATCATTTATATTTATAAATACTCAGCATTTATCTTTTCCTTGTTGCAAAAAGTTTATTTCTCTGAAATGTTCTCTTGTGCTGTGGATTGATATTCTGTAATTTTAGGTGAAACAAGGGAAGAGAGGACATTTAGGAACTGGATGAACTCCTTGGGTGTTAGTCCCCGTGTCAATCATTTATATAGGTAAGGAAAGTCAACCTTCCTACTTTAGATAACTAACATGATCTATGTCTTAAGAAAAAAATTGTTTCTAGGAAATATGAACACATTGTTAGTCTTTCTGAAAACAGTTGTCTCTGTTTTGTTCTTTAGGAAAATGTAATTGATTCTATTAATGGTTAAATGGGATTCCTTGTTCACATGATAAGGCATAATATGTTTCCATTGTTTCAGTGACCTGTCAGATGCCCTGGTTATCTTCCAGCTTTATGAAAAGATTAAAGTGCCAGTAGACTGGAGCAAAGTGAACAAACCACCATACCCCAAACTGGGTGGTAACATGAAGAAGGTAAAAAAAATGGGCAAAGTTCTTATAACGATATCCATTCCATTTCATAGACAGCAATGGAACCATACATACCACCACTCATTACAGATTGACTATTGTGCATGTTTGAAAATGGAACTGAGTCCTTAATCAGCAAATTACAAAGTAAAGTCTGATTTGCCTGTGTTACTGTGGGTTACATTTTCAGAGGGTTCTCAATCTGACTTCCTTTTGTGCATATGTAATTTTGCACATGCAGGCATTTGCATTTGTGTTCTTTCGAGTGAAAGCAATAGCATATAACAGCTGCATGTGGTAGATGATTGTGCTAAAAAATGTGCATGCAGGAGTTTGCATGTACCAGTAGATACTGTTCTCAAGTCATAAGTAGAGCCAACCAAATAATATTTTTATAGTCTAATCAGAGACTATTTTCCACCAGTTTTCTAATAAATTCAACAATATTTCACCAACTGGGTGGATGGTCAAACATTATTTGTGATATTATTATACTTGAGATTTTTCTATCAATTTTTAAAAATGTTTTTGAATAATTTTTCGCACTATCCAACTTGCTCTAGTCAAACGTTCCGATATATGTTCATGATGAGTCATGTGGCACCCACATTAATTCCAGCCCTCAGATCACCTCCCACCATTAAAATAAGCAGATTTTAAACATTCCTGACATGGATGCCTGACAAGCTGGCTAAGAGTTCCCTTCTGAATCTTCACTAAATACCCAGTTTTCTCCCAGCTGTGACGGTGAGGAATTCTGGCCAGGAACATTCCCATACTATTTGTGAGTGAAGCAGCATGGAGCTGCCAGCCTGGATCCTTTGGCAGGATCTGGCCTAAATTCCCTGTAATAATTAAAGATGGCATGAATGCCCTGAACAGCAACTTTTTCACATTTACGAAGCACACTAACTGACTATGTCATTAACAGCTCGAAAACTGCAACTATGCGGTGGATCTGGGAAAGAATCAAGCCAAGTTTTCCCTTGTTGGAATTGCTGGGCAGGATCTCAATGAAGGAAATCGCACACTAACACTTGCCTTGATCTGGCAGTTAATGAGAAGGTACGGTAGTTGAACATACTGCTCTTCTGGTACGGAGAGATTCCCTGGAAATGGGGTGCCAGCATTCACCACTAAAGAGGTGGATCAGTAGCATTATTATTATTCCTATTGTCTGTATAGCACCGTAAGCATTCATGGCCCTTCACAGACGATAATTAAAAGGCAGGTCTTTACACCAAGAAAGGAGAGGGAGAAAGCATTGGAAAGTCAAGAGCTGAAACAATAGTTCTTTTTTGAGTGCTTACTCATGTCCATTCCATGTCAGGTGTGTTTGTGCACCATGTGCACTGGTGCCGGAGATTTTTCCCTCTGTAGTATCTGTAGGGCCAACTCTAGTGCCGCTATAAGAGCATTGCCATCCTCCCCTCCCCAGTTCCTTCTTATCGCCAGTGATGGTGTTGGAACATCCTTGTCTCATCAAGCTTTCTACCAGTGGTTTCATCTGTAGATTTAGTGCACATAGTTTCTTAGATAAGTTAATTACTTAGAGTTAATAGTTAGGTATAATTGTAGTCAGCCCCGCAGGGACATAGTCCCAGGACAGGGCATGCCCTGGTTCCCAGGCTTCAAACCTTGTGCTTCATGTAAGACGCCCCTGCCCGTAAACGATCTTCACCAAAGTTGCTTAAAGTGCCTGATGAGATCCACATTCTAGACAAGTCCAGGATCTGCAGAAACTTCAGACCCTGCACTAACGGAACCGGGACATCAGGTTAAGAGAACTCCTGATGGTGTCCCCCTCAGACCGGACTCTGAGCCTGGCCACTTGGACTCTGCACCCAGCACATCGGCATCAACTCAAAGCACCCTGCCAGCACCGAGTTCATCCCGGCATCAGTCACCATCCCTGGTGCCAAAGAAGCAGCACAAGAAGTTGCATGCTGGAAGAGGGCGCTCCCCGACCCGTAAGGAGGACAAACAGGGAGTGGAGGATAAGCCAGGACCCGTGCCAGGCGGCATGTGTTCCCCGGAACTCCGGTCAGTTACGGTCACACCCTTCAGAACTCCCAGTGCTCCCCAGGACCCTCCTCCGACTCCTGGCAGTGGTAGGGGTACCTGGCACCTCGTGTTGCCATCAACACCTGAGGCTTTCCAAGTGGTCAAGGACTTCTCTTGCTCCCGGTGCCGCCCACTCCTTGGGAAACAAGACCTCCATGCCGAGACCCTGTGCTGGGTCAGCCGGCCAATACTGCATCCAGGGCAAGCCCATGATGGGGGCCCTGCACAGATCTCTGTTGCCTCAACACTGCTCTCCGACCCCTCGTTGGTCACCGATGCCCTGGTAGTGTTCGCCAGGACTCCATTACCAGTCCCCAGAGCACCACCATCACCATCCAGACTCCTGATACTGCTCCCTGGCCCCGTGGAACTGATCTCCAGAGCCTCGATGCAGGTCACCCCGGTCCTGGCACTGATCCCTGGAGCCCTGGGCATTGGTTTCCGGAGTGCTGCTACTGGTCACCCAAGTACCATCATCGATCCCCAGATCGGTTGACAGAGCTCCGGCACCGGTCCCTGGTACTGGGACACCGCATATACCAGGACACCGCATCTACTGGTGCACTAAACAATTGAAGACAAGGTCAGCACTCCCATGGTCCCCAGAAGAGGACACCACAGATTCAGAGGAAGAAGAGATCACTTTGGCCAAGGGTCAAGTGAACTCCGCGACAGCTGCAGGTTTCCCCCTGGGCTTACCATAGGGCTCGTGGCCACGGACACAAAGGCCCTGGACCATGGCAGTTCTGGAATCTGTGGGGATTCCGTCCTGCCCCAGGGTCTCAAGTCCAAGAGAAAAAATATTATGTGCCTGCCACAGGGTTCAAGTATCTGTACTCTCACCCATCCTCTGGGTCGCTGATGGTGTTAGCGGGCAGTGAAGCACAATATCCAAGAACAAAGACACGAAGAAGCTGGATCTCTTTGGCAGAAAGATTTATTTGACTGCTACCCTCCAACTCCACATATCGAACCAGCAAGCCCTGCTGGGGAGATATGACTATAATTTATGGCATTCCATGGCCAAATTCGCTGATTCCTTGCCCCAAGAGACTAAGCAGGAGTTTGTGGTTATTTTGGAGGAGGGCGAATCAGTGGCCTGAACTTCCCTCCAGGCAGCCTCTGACACACTCGACTCAGCAGCCAGAACAATGGCGTTCGCTGTCTCTATGTGGAGGGCCTCATGGCTACAGTCATCCTGCAGAAGTCCAACAGTCCATCCAGGACTTCTCCTTCGATGGTGCAGTGCTATTCTCTGACCAAATGGATGCGAGGCTGCACAGCCTAAAGGATTCCAGGGCCATACTCTGCTCCTTAGGCCTGTACATTATCTGCTTCCAGGAACCATTTCAGGCCCCAGCAACCACAGTGATTCACAGGCTATGACAGGAGTGAGCCCTACAAGAAGAAGAACAAGGGCTATAAGCGCTGTCAAGGTCAACCCCCTGCCGACGCTTTCCAGTCAGGCTCAAGCTGCTACCCACCAGGCGGCAGGCAAGCCTCTGAGGGTGTACCTGGAGGCTGCCTAACATACTTAACACAGGATCCAAAGCACTCCTTCTTCTCAAACTGCCTTTCATGCTACCTTCCTGTGTGGGCATCCATAATGTTGGACAAGTAGGTGCTAAGCACCATTGCAGTGGGGTACACCCTTCAATTTATTTCAATCCCTCCTTCCTATCCCCATCCCCGTTCCTCTTCAGGGACCCTTCTCATGACTTCTCATCCAGGAGATGCAAGCTCTCCTATGAGTAGGAGCCATAGAAGAAGTTCCTCTACAACTGAGAGGGAAAGGGTTCTACTCCCATTACTTTCTAATCCCAAAGGCCAAAGGAGGCCTACAGTTCATATGGGACCTACATCACCTCAACAAATATCTCAAGAAACTTAAATTCCGTATGGTCTCCCTGGCCTTCATCATTCCCTCCTGGGATCCTGGAGACTGGTACGCCATCCTCGACCTAAAGTATGTATACTTCCATATTTCCATTTTCCATTGCCAGAGATGATTCTTACGATTCGTGATGGGAGACAACCAGTACCAAGTTACGGCCTTCCCAGTTGGCCTATCAATAGCACCAAGAATGTTCACAAAATGTATGGCAGTAGTCACAGCCTACCTCAGATGTCAAGGAACACAAATTTACCTTTACCCCGACGACTGGCTCGTGAAGAGTCGCTGGGAAGTTCAGGTCCGGCACAGTATCATGGTACAATGGGTCACCTGCCAAGAACTGGGCCTGTTGCTAAATGAACAGAAATCTACATTAGTACTGATACAAAGGATATAGTTCATCGGGGCAGTCCTCAGCTCTACCCGGGCCAGAGCATTTCTACCACAAGCCAGACTTCAAACCATGTCAGACCTGATCACCCAGGTCAAAGCTCACCCCCTCATCACATCCGGAATTTGTCTCAGAATGTTGGGTCACATGACAGTGTGTATCTACGTGGTACAATATGCAAGACTGCACCTCAGCCCCCTTCAAATGTGGATAGCGTCAGTTTACTCCCTGACAAGACACAACTTGGATTCGATCCTTATGATCCAGCCTCGAGTTCTTACCTCATTGGCATGCTGGACAAACCCTGCCCACATAGCAAGAGGGGTTCCCTTTGTGGCCCCCAGCCTGATGCTCTCCTTGGTATCGGATGCCTCGGATCTAGGGTGGGGAACCCACCTCAGCTCTCTCAGGACCCACTGGTCCCTCTGGTCCACAGAGGAGCTGACATTACAAATAAATATAAGAGATCTCAGGGCAATCTGTCTAGCCTGCAAAGTGTTTCTTCCACAGATGTCGGGAAAGGTTGTATGGGTGTTGGCAGACAATACAGCCTCAATGTATTACGTCAACAAGCACAGAGGAGTGAGATCCTCAGCCCTCTGCCAAGAGGCACTCCATCTATTGGACTTCTGTGTGGAACATGCGATCTACCTCAAAGCCTCACACGTCCCAGGGGTCAAGAACATGTTGGCAGATCATCTCAGCAGGTCCTTCTCTTCTCACCACGAGTGGTTTCTGCACCTGAAGGTAGTCAAGGTTATCTTCCAGAGATGGGGAACTCCTCAGGTGGACCTGTTCACAACCAAACAGAACAGGAAATGTCACCATTTCTGTTCCCTGCAAGGACCTGACAGCAGCTCACTTCCCGATGCTTTCCTTCTGCAGTGGTCAGGAGGCCTGATACATGCCTTTCCACCAATTCCCCTCATCCACAAAGTCTTCATAAAGATCAAGAAGGACAAAGTGTGGGGCTTGGTCCAGTCAACACTGGTTTGGCATGTTGCTGGCCCGGGTGGTGGCAGCCCCTTGGACACTCCCGTATTATCCGGACTTGATTTCACAGGATCACAGTCAGCAGTTACATCTGATCCAAACCTCCTTACATCTGATGGTGTGGATGCTGCATGGTTGAGCTTTGAGGAGCAGGCTTGCTCCACTCAAGTTCAGAAAGTCCTGCTGGAAAGAAAACCCTGTACTAGAACAACTTACCTGGCAAAGTGGAAACGCTTCTCCTGCTCGGCAGTGGAATGAATCCTCTCCCTGATCCAGGTACTATTGCACTCCATTCTGGAGTACTTACTCCACTTGAAATATCAAGACCTGGCGTTATCGTCAGTCAGGGTACACCTGGTGGCCATCTCAGCCTTTTGCCTGCGTATCCAAGGCAGATCAGTCTTCTCCCATGAGATGATGGCCAGATTCCTGAAAGGCTTGGAAAGGCTCTTTCTGCAAGTCAGAGACCCAGCCCCCCATGGGACCTCAACCTAGTTTTGTCCAAACTCACTGAGCCTTCCTTTGAGTCCATGACATTCTTTTTGCTTCTTTTCTTGTCATGGAAAGTTGTATTTCTGGTGGTAATTATATTGGCAAGGCAAGTCTCCAAAATCAAAGTTCTAACATCAGAATCTCCTTATACTGTGTTTTACAAGGATAAAGTTCAGCTGCACCCACACCCCGCATTTCTACTAAAGGTGGTATCGCAGTTTCATGTCAACCAGGACATCTTCCTGCCAGTCTTTTTTCCAAAGCCTCACAGCTCTAGTGAAGAGAGCATCCTGCATGCCTTGGACACCAGGCAAGCACTGGCTTTCTGCATCAAAAGAACTAAGCCCTTCCAAAAATCCACGCCGTGCTTCATCGCGGTTGCCGAGTGAATGAAGGGTTTGCTAGTCTCAACACAAAGGATTTCCTCCTGGATCACTGCCTGCATCTAACCTTGTTATGAACAGGCAAAGATTGCACCTCCTACCACTCTGACAGCCCATTCAAGAAGAGCACAGGCTTTGTCAATGGCTTTCTTAGACCAGGTTCTAATATAGGACATTTGCGAGGCTGCAACTTGGTCTTCAGGCAACTCGGTCATCAGGCAACAGGCCTGGGATGATGCAGGCTTTGGCAAGGCATTATTGCAATCGGCACATCTGTGAACTCCTGGCCCACCCCCAGAGGTACTGCCTATGAGTCACCTGACATGGAATGGACATGAGCAAGCACTTGAAGAAGAAAAATGGTTATTAACCTTTGGTTCTGTTGTTCTTTGAGATATGTTGCTCATGTCAACTCACCGTCCCCTCTGTCAGAGTTCCAGCAAGAAGGAACTGGGAGGGAGGGGGACTAGCAGCACCCTTACAGCAGCGTATACATGCACCACAGCAGAGGGTGCTAGAGCAGTCCCGCTGAGGGAAAAATCTCTGGTGCATGTGGCACGCACACACATCTGACATGGAATGGAAATGAGCAACAATCTCGAAGAACAACAGTTACAGAAGATTAGTAACCATTTTTTAGAAGTCCTGAGCTTTGCTTTCTGTTATGGAAACACTTTATTAGTTCCTTTAGTTTTAATTTTTTTTAGTAGAAGCTCGTTAATCTAGCAGCAAAAGGCACAACAAGATCCACTGGTGAGAAGCTGAAGCTAGATAAATTCAGACTGAAAACAAGCTTCAAATGTTTAACCATGGGAACAACTTCGCTAGGGATGTTGTGGATTCTCTGCCCCTTACAGCCTGTAAGTTAAGACTGGATGTCTTTCTAAAAGCTAGGCTCTAGCTCAAACTGAAGTGTTGAGCTTGATTCAGGAATCTCTGGCTGAGGTTCTACAGCCTGTGTTATGTAGCAGGTCAAACCAGATGATCACACTGATCTCGCCTTAAAATCTACACATCTATTATTTTTTTCAGATACAGTGGGCCCAATTTTCATTTATATTACGGTCCCTTTGCACCACTCAAGCCATATAAAAGGGCCTTAATGCAGGAGTAAATGTAATGTGTACCTACTCTAAAGCCCCTTGATGCTGCCAGAGCAGTATTAAGGGGCCTTCGTGTAAATGAGAGCCAGCTCTGTAGCTTGTATAAGTTAATATAACATGAGGGAACAGAATCAGGTGTGGGTGAAGGCTGCAGGGTTTGGCCTGTGTCAAGTTTCACAGGTACACTGTGCTATTGCTTCAGTCATTTTATAAAGCATGAACTAGTTAAAAAACATTTTGTCCTCTGTGTTAAGGTACACTCTGAGTATCCTTGAAGATATTGGTGGTGGACAGAAGGTCAATGACGACATCATTGTCAGCTGGGTCAATGAAACACTGACTGAAGCTGGAAAAAGTTCAGTCATCAGTGGTTTCAAGGTACAGTTTTTCATTATATGTCTCAGTTTTGGGAACCCTACTGGTTACATGTGTTTACTGTTGTTTATTTTTCACTGCATTTTCAAGGGATGTTAAGATCTGTGGGTTCAGTTCAGGCTCATCTCTAGTTCAAGCAGAAAAAACTTCTTTTTAAATTACTGTATTTGCAAGCTGAAGCTTTATGCCTTGCCTGGATCCTTCCTGATGGGATCTGTATGCCAACTGAGGTGATAATGAGAGCAGCAGTTTTAATCTGTGCCAGTGATTTTCAGCCTCGCAGAGCTGGAAAGTCACTTCATCAGTGAAAGGGGTTGTGGTGAGCAGAGTAATGTCTTACGGAGTGTAGTTGTAGCCATGCCAGTGCCAGGATATTAGAGAGACAAGATGGTGAGGACAGAGCTCTTCTTCAGTTCTGGGAGAAGAGTCTGGTGAGATTGGGAGTTCCTTTCACAGACCTGAAGAAAAGCTCTGCGTGGCTCAAAGCTTGTCCCCTTCACCAACAGAAGTTGGTCCAATAAAACAGTGGTTCTCAACCTTTGCAGACTATTGTACCCCTTTCAGGAGTCTGATTTGTCTTGTGTACCCCAAATTTCACCTCACTTAAAAATTATTTGCTTACAAGAGCGGACCTAAAAATACAAAAATGTCACAGCACACTGTTACTGAAAAATTGTTTACTTTTTCATTTTTACTATATAATTATAAAATAAATTGATTGGAATATAAATATTTCAATGTATACCATATAGAAAGTATAAACAAGTCATTGCCTATGAAATTTTAGTTTGTACTGACTTCACTAGTGTTTTTTATGTAGCCTATTGTAAAACTAGGCAAATATCTAGATTAGTTTATGTACTCCCTGGAAAACCTTTGTGTACCCACAGGGGTTGAGAAACACTGCAATAAAAGATGTTACCTCACCCACCTTGTCTCACACAATGTCTTGGCATTCTATGGTCATAGTTATTCGTGATGTTCAATTTTTGTGACACAAAATCATTGCCTGTAGATATAATAACATTGTGACACATATATTGCAATGCAGCATCAAGATACCCAGGCCAGGGTTATTGTGTGCCGATTGCAGCTCCTTTTGACTCCATGTCACCTTTCTCTTCTTCTGCTCTGGCTAGTCGGAGGGACAAGGAGAAGTTCTGGTGATTCATTCCATTTCTCAGCACCTGCTGTGCTGCTTTTTCCAAAGTTCTAAACAACATGGCACTTGAATGACCAATCCACTGTCCTTGAGCCATGATTATGGCTTTGCAGAACATCTGTCATTCTGTGTTTGTGTCTCACTGTATTTTCCCTCTGTGCAGGACAGCAAAATCAGCACAAGCATGCCAATCCTGGATCTCATTGATGCTATTCAGCCAGGTTCCATCAAATATGACCTTCTGAAAACAGAGGACTTGAACGAGGAAGAGAAACTTAATAATGCTAAGTATGTGCATGCCATGGGGCACTAGCAAGGGTATAGCCAATCAGGGTTGCATTACTCTGTCTTTAAACTGCTCTGTTATCATCTGCAAGTCAGAAATGTCTTGGGAGTGAAAAATACATAGGTTATAAGTAAGGCAGTAAAAATGTTGCTGGTGGAAATTAAGTGCATAATATTATAGCTTCTGCTTTATAACCCTTTGATGGGCTCATAATCACTTTGCTTTGTACACTTCTACTTTCGCTTATTACATTTAGAAATCTTTCAAAGCTCAGGGAATAATAAAGCCAACAATATAAAGCTTTGGTAAATATATACCAATAAGCTGTAAAGTATGAAGGCAAACTTCCTTGTTCGTGTAAAGGTGAAGCAAGGATTATGCTTCGAAAAAAATAGGGGAGCAGGGACAATTCCATACCTCAAGGCCCCCCTTTTTCTGGATCTCGGTATTAATTCTCAAAGTTTGAACCACATCTTACTAAGCAGAAGTTTTGGTGCATCATCTCTTTTTCCATTCACAACTGTGCTGATTACTTCCCATCTCATTCGGGATCGCATAGGCCCACTTCTCTTCCTATTCATGGTCACAGAGGAGCCCTGTAGTAAACACAGAAAAAGCCAACGTGGAAAAGCAAATGCATGGCTGTATTTTAGTTGTCTGTAATGTTATGAGTGATTTGTTTTTGAAAACAAAGATAATCACATTGTCTGCTTTTTCTCTGTATTCAGTCTCCCCCTCCCAGCTATTCTGTTCGTTTCCCTGTTGCCCTGCACACGTGTCTCTTCATAAAGCCCCTTTCTCCCCCCTCTTCATGCCCATGTTTCCCTTCTACCTACTTCTCTTCTTCACATGCATCCTTGCTGTTTAGTTCCTTTCTCTAGCTTCCATGCTGCCCTCAACATACTAACCAGCCCTTTCTCCCTCTGGTGTCAGCAGCTCCAGTCCCACTGGTGAATCCAGGCCCTGAGGGCAGCTCCTGTTTGCTGTCTCTCGCCTCTGTAGCAGCACCCCCTGTAGAGGCAGCTAGGTTGGCTCTTCCCTCATGCTTCCAACTTATATGCTTACGTTCTTTGTGGTGAAGTGCCTAGACACCAGTAGAAGTACGCTTCTTCCTTCCCTGATCTCTCAGTTTTCTTCATCAAAGGAAAATTCCAGCTGGCAATAAAGGGCCAAATTCTGCCTATGCAGCCTCACTGAAGCCAATGTGATTGCAGGAGGCATGAATCAGGGAAGAGATGGGCTGAGAGTTTTTCTCTTTATGTAGCATTAATTTAAACTTTACTTATTTAAAACGGGAACCAAAAAGCATTTCTAGGAGTATCACTCTCACTTCCAACTCCTTCCTCTCACAATAGACGTGTGCTCTGCTGTGTCCTGTTCTTTGACCCCAGCTATAACTGCTGCCTAATGGACTCACTTCTTCTCTAGTGTTTGGAGGCACTCAGATACGACAGAGATGGGGCGACGGGACATAAAAGTCTGTAGAGAGAAGCTTAGTGAATACTGTGCAATTGTTGCTTCAAGTACCTCTAACTCCATCTCTGTTTTGGCTTCCACCCTCTCTGCTGTACTGAAACTGCTCTCACCAAGGTCTCTAACCTCTTCCTGGCCAGATCTCAGGGCCCGTAAGCCATTCTCATCTTCTTTGACCTTTCTGCTGCTTTTGACGCTGCAGATCACTACCCTCTTGCTTCCTACCTTGTCCCCCATTGACTTTTCCAGTGCTTGTTCTCCCTGGCCATTCCTTTTGCACTTCTTCTGGTGCGTCATCCTCCTCCTTTGTGCTACTTGCCATGTGAGTCCCACAGGTTTCAGTTCCCTCCTTTTCTTCCTCTACCTTCTATATCTGAGTGAACTCATCAACTCACAAAACTTTAACTACTACTCTCCATATGCCAACAACCCACAAATCTACCTTTCTACTCCCAGTCTGTCTCCCATCATCTAATCTTGATTCTTGGCTTCACCCTCCAACATCTGCATCTGGACATCTTGCCACCACCTTACATTTAATATTGTTCAAACCAAACTCATGATCTTTCATCTGAAACCCAGTGCACTCCCCCATTCTCTGTCATTGTTGAACTCATCTCCACTCTACTGTTTATATGTATGAAACACAAGAAGTTGTTAAACAAATTGATTACTAAGTTTGCTTCTTACAGTTCTTTTAATTTTTTCACCCAATATAGATATGCCATCTCCATGGCAAGAAAAATTGGAGCAAGAGTCTATGCCCTTCCAGAAGACCTGGTTGAAGTAAAACCCAAAATGGTCATGACTGTGTTTGCTTGCCTTATGGGAAAAGGAATGAAGAAAATTTAAGCTATAAAAGACTTATATTCATGACCGGTATATGCCCCCTGACTCCCTCTGACCAAATGCTCTTCATAGACTCAGATATCAAGGATATATGCAGACTCTTCATGCTTTCCCAAAGTATGAATGCTAGACAAGATTCCAAATCCTACAAAAGGTGACGTGTATTTGGCAAAACAATCTACCATATTCTGTACGGGACAGCAGTGTGCTTAATTTCTTTGCCACGTTATTCCCTTTGCTAGTTGTAGCCTTTTCAGCTTCTTGAATATGTTTCCAAACAACAAGGGCTTTACATGTGCTAATATTAATGGATATCAAGGTCATTTTCTGGAGCTCACCTGGAGTTTTCATTCTGGGAGCAGGATCAGGTTATACAGCTTTTTCAAGATTGTGAAATGTTACAGTTAATTCTGTTATGGGTGTTCACGCTTGTGATATTTATGCTATGCTTTCTTTCAGTTTCTACCTGGAACTACAAAAGAAGTTTTCTCAAGACAATGCAGATACTGCATAGTGTCCTTATGTTTATTTTTCTGCAATAGTAAAATCCTTTTAGTTGGGAAATTCTTATGACAATAAAAGTGCTAATTAAGGGCCCTATTGTGATGCCCTTATTCAGACTAACTAGTGCTTTACACCATGAATAATCCTTGTGATATCCATGGCATTACTTGCAGAATATGACATGAATCATTGAGTAAAAGTATCACAGTCTGGCTCTCAGAGCATCCTAATTCTGTGCGACCTTCACAGCCCACATTGTGCAAGATGATCACTCGTTTTATTTCATGACATGCTTTAAAAATAAGCACATTACAAAGCATGAGCATCCTTAACATGAAAACTATGCTAAAGAAATTAAGGAGAGGTCTACTCATGTAGTAGAAATAAAACAGCCGGGACCAGAGTGAAGTGAACAAAAGGCCACATAGTGACAGATTTATCTATCAAACAATAATTCAACCTTGTTAACAGCTTTAACCAGGCTTCCAGACGATAAAAGGTATGCTGTTGAAACATACTAGGGGCCAGGCCCCTGTTTCGACAAAGCAATTCAGCATGTATTTACCTTAATTAGGAATATACTTAAGTGCTTTACTAAATCGGGGCCCATTTCCTCAACTTGGGTAAAAAAGCATAGCTTCCATTGACTTTAGTGAAGCTCTGTCAGTTTACTCTATCTCAGGATCTAGCCCTATCTGATTAGAAGCAATGAAATAGATTGCACTGAATCTATTCTTTGGCATATGGTATTCATTGTTATGCTCAATAAGTGGATTCTACTATAGTTAAAATGCAAAAGGAGTGAATTTTGCCTTAATGCAATCTTGTCAACCTTTTCTCACATTCTTTCTCCCTGCAAAATGGCCTTAATGAAGAATAAATATACAGTGATGTGCAAAGCCTCTCTAAATAAAACATTCTACATGTCAAAATGTAAGGCTTTTCCTTTCAGTGATGCATGTGCTAACGGTGTGATAAGTACTGTATCCTTGTACAACTGAAACATACAGAATTGAAAACAAACTCCTGGGACTAATATATGTAGACTTCTGGGCTGGACTTGTGCATCATTATATAATCCACCACTCAGTATCATCCCACCTTCCGGACATCAGCCATCAACTTTAACTACACTGCTTTATTTGTTTCGCAATGGAAATAAGTTGTTGGATGTACGCTATTGATTAGAAAGGCTATATTCTGCCACCCTTATTCATCTTGAGTAGTAACTTGCTTCTGACCAGATTCTGTTCCCTTACTCAGACTGAGTAACACCTTACTCTGTGAGTGGGCCCGGTGACTTCAGTGGGACTCTTTGCATGGTACATTTCATCATGTCATTATGTTTCCCATAGAGTGATGTGTTGGTAGAGCAGAATAACATTTTGTATGAAGAGTTTAGGTATGACTGGTATTATAAAAAGTAGGCCTCACTCCAGCCACTTGTAAGCAGGAAGGAGAGTATCAGGTACACAGCCCCTGCCTCAGAATTCCCATGCAGGGAGTCTTATCCCTCCGTTACTCCTCTGCACAGCAACGTAGCCTGGGGATCCCTGGGTCTCAACCCCAGGTCCACAGACAACCTTTGCCTGCCCAACTGCCATCCAGCACTGTGCTAGTACAGTAGCTGCTGGAGTGAGTGGCTAATGGAACCCTAGCCCTACCAGAGGGACCACCCACAGGAGTTCTGATTGGAGGAGTGCATGGCCTCACCGATTGGTCTGGCTGTGCTATTTAAGCTGGAAAGAGGCACAGGAAGTTGTCCGTGCAACTGGGTGAGTTCCTGGCTGGATGCTACACTGGACCTACCTTATCAACTGACTCCTGAGCCCTGCTTCCCTACTTGGTTCCTGCCTTCTGCCTTGCTGCTGTGTTCCTGAACCCTGTCCTGGATCTCTGACTCCAGTTCTTACTCTCAGCCCTGGCATTCAGCCTCTGATACCAGTTCAGACCTTTGGCTCTGATTCCTGGCTCTGACTCCAGTTTGATCCTTGACTCTGGCATCTGATGTCTGACTCTGGTAATGATCCTAGGCTTCATTTTACGGCTTCTAACTCCTGCTGTGATCACTAGGTCAGACTGCCCACATCTCAATCCCTAAGAGTTTGCACAGACCTCTAGCCCCCCAGGGTTGGCTCTGCAGGGAAAGATGGAACCAGCAGAGCTCCCCAGAATCACCAAAGCAGGTGGCCTGCCATCAGGCTGAGAACCAAGTGATGCAGACCCAAATTACACAGCTGACAACTGAAAACCAGATATTGCGAACACAAGTATTTTAACATCACATTGAGAAAGCTGCACTTCGGACCTGGCCTGAACCAGGACCCATGATTCCCCTGCCGGAACACTTTGACAGGAACCATCAGAGGTGCCAAGGTTTCATGAACCTGTGCTGCCTCCTGTTCCTACTTCACATGCAAGTTTACTTTTACAATGAGGCCAAGGTAGGCCTGGTAAGTAGCCATTTGACTGGGCCTCCCATTTACTAGAGGTGATAGTTCAGGACTAGCCAACTGGAATGCCTTCCCATGATTTATCTTGACTGTCTTTGACAACTTCTATCGTGCCTGCTCAGGCAAGGCTGCCGTATGGAAACTCCAGTGGGGGCCAGGCACAGCCGCCTCCTATGTGTCACATTTTTGTCAACACATATCAGACGCTGAGTGGGACAAGGTACCCCAGCAGTAACAATTCTGATGAGGCCTATAGGAGGAGGTTAAAGACAAGCTGGCCCGAGTAGAAACCCCAGCAGGTGTGGACACCTTCTTTGACCTTACTATTCAGGTCGACAATTGGTTGTGTGAGTGGCAGAAAAAGAGGGTTGTCACAGCCATCTAGCCCATAGCCCCTGCTGTCAAACCCTGCTCAGCATACTGAGCCAATGCCAGTAGACCAGGCCTGTTGGTAACATACCCTTGAGGGAAAGGAACAATTATAACACCTCAACCTATGTTTCTAAGTCATCCCATCTCATAGACTCATAGACTTGGTGGCCAGAAGGGACCATCATGATCATCTGGTCTAACCTCCTGCACATTGCAGGCCACAGAACCTCATCCATCCACTCCTGCAATAACCTCTGGCTGAGTTACCTGACATCTTCAAAACTTGAATTAAAGATTTCAAGTTACAGAGAATCCACCATTTACTTTAATTCAAAGCATGGTCCATGCTGCAGAAAAAGTGCCTCCTTTGCTCCCAGGGTCTCTCCATCTGCCCTATGCTAGCCCAAAAGGAGCCGGGAAATGAACCAACCCAGGCTTGGTAAGTGGGGGCTAGCGTGGGCATCACAACAGCATATACCACCAAGTCTCTGTCGCGACAGGTTATGGATCCCCCAGAGTCAATAATCAGTCAGTTGGATAATACAACAAAATTTTATTAAGGAATATGGGGTACACGCTGTAATACTTAATACGTAGTTTAAATGATTATTATATAAAGCAGGCAGAGAAACAGGCAAAGCAGTTACTTTTTATATCTCACCACTAGGAACAGAGAAGGAGTCGTAGCATATCATTTGGTACGGGCCGAATTTTACGATTCGCGTTCAGAGTACGGGAACGGGAGAAGGGGGCGGTCCAGGTGATCAGGCTAGCGAACGCTTTCTCAATTTGGGGATGGGGCGTACCCCTTTTTATACTAGGGAATGCGTTGCAAGTTTGGTAGCTCTGGATTGGGGGGGGGGATATACATTAGTACGTGCCAGACTATGACGAGGCCTGTGGCCTTGGGTAGAGCTGTTATGGCACGGGATACATAGCCCGTTATCGGTGGGCAACAAAGCTATCTGAGAACAACATAGGCACTGGGGTGCGTAGGCGATTTTCTTATGGGGGGGGGGGGTAGCAGCATAACAACTAAATGCTGACAACAACAGCTGCAGCCTAATAAGGTCAGGTCACGGTTTTACTGTTAGCACCAAGTGGGTGGGGGTGCGAGGGGTGGGCATATGCTGGGAATTATGCAGCAACAGTCTCCAGCGCCAGTCTTGATCAGAAGATGCTCCGGGTTCTGCCAGTTGCCTCTGCACCTTCAAGTACTGACCTAACTACATATTCCTGGACAGTCTAGATAACTTCTTGTGCAGTGGGCTCTCACTGACACAGGTGCAGCTCATCACTTTATGGACATGGTGATAACCCGAACACTGCGAATCCACCTCCAGCATAGTTTCTCAACCTGTGGTACGTGTACCCCTGGGGGTACGTGTGACACAGGCAGGGGGTACCCAGGGAAAAATAGAGTGAAAGGGAGGCAGGCGGCAGCTGCTGACTTCTGGGGGAGGCGGGCGGCAGCAGCCCGCTTCCCACCCAGTCCCAGCTGGGAGGCAGGCAGCAGCCGCCGGCTTCCTGCCCAGTTGCAGCTCCCAGCTGGGCAGCAGGTGGCAGCCCCCAGCTTCTGAGGAAGGTGGGTGGCAGCCCCTTGCTTCCCACTGGGTCCCAGCTCCCAGGTGGGAGCCTGGTGGCAGCCTCCTGTATCTTGCAAGCTGGGCTCGCAGCTGGGTGGCAGCCACCTGTGCCCCGGCTCTGAGCCCATCTTCTGGGCTGGAAGCCAGGCGGCTGAGCAGCATGCCAGTGCTGGGGAATATAAAGCGCTGCACCAATTTTTTTGCCATAGATTTGAGAGGAGGAAGGGGTGAGAGAGAGACAGGGAAGGAAGATGAGAGAGAGAGACAGGAAAAGAGGGTAACTGGTGAAATCTGGGACTGTCAATTTCACTGCTCAGCTAAAGCAGTGAGGGAGGGGGTTGCCGAAAGTTGCAGATGGCTGCCACCTGGCTGCCAGCCCGGAAGGTGGGCGACTGCCACCCAATCCGAGCTGGGGCAGTGGTGGCTTCCGCACTGGCTGGGACCCATGGTTGTGGGCAGGTGCTGCCGCCCATCTTCAAGCCGGGACACAGGAGGTTGTCCCTCAGCTCAGAGCTGGGGTGCAGGTGGCTGCCACCCAGCTGCGAGCCCAGCTCGCAAGATGCAGGAAGCTGCTACCAGGCTCCCACCTGGGAGCTGGGACTGGGCAGGCAGCTAGTGGCTGCCGCGCCCCTTCCTCAAAAACCGGCGGCTGCCGCCTGCATCCCAGCTGGGACCGGGCAGGAAGCCGGTGGCTGGAGCCCGGTTTCCCGGGGCTGTAGCAGCTGCCGCCTGCCTTCCCCAGAAGCTGGGGGCTGCCACCCGCCTCCGAGCTGGGACCGGTGGGAAGTGGGCTGCTGCCGCCTTCCTCCCCCAGAAGTCAGCAGCTGCCGCCTGCCTCCCCTTCACTCTATTTTTCCCCAGGTACCCGCTGCCTGTGTCACGCGTACCCCCAGGGGTATGCCTATCACAGGTTGAGAAACTATGCACTGGGATACTCAAATGCTTTACTGTCAGCTCTCTAATGCTCCCAATACTAACAATGCAGTAGAGCAAACCAACCATCAGATGGCAGAACATCTAGCCGGAGTTTAACACAAATACGTGTGTATGTAAACATACAGCTCTGGAACAGTCTCCCATGGGGAGCAGTTTAAGCCCTTCACTTGGGATATTTAAACCTGGACAGAAAATTAGCACCTATCAATGTGCCAGAGGCTACAGTGCTGCATTGGCAGGGCAATATAGTTAGATGATCTAGCAGATCTTTCAACTCTAACATTTTATAATCTTGTGTGAAAAATAAATTTGGGAATAGCTACATTATTATAGACGGTTATAAATATCTGCACTTTCACATTCAGCAAATGGATGCTCATTAGGTTTTTTTTGCTGTTGGACTCAGTTGTTGTTTGCGGTTTTGCATTGATGGACTGGTAAACATGGCATGGAATGGCACTCTTAGCATTACTAAAAGAATCATTCCTTGGCATTTTGATCCTGGCACAGAGATTCTGAACTCTTCGTTGTCTCCTTCTTCTGACTTTTCTATCTCCCTGAAAGGCAGCAGCTGTCTTTGAGTCTTCACTTCCAAAGCAAACTGGCTTTATAAACTGTTTCATGATTGATCTTTAGTGCACAAGTTATCATTGCACTAGCTAGGATGAAAATGACAAGGGCTAACAATCAGCATGCTGCAGGGCATAATCTGATCACCAGATAGAATCAGAAAGAAATGTCCCCCCATGGTGTAGTAGAGCATAATTAGGTGCATGATGGGGATTTTACACCTGGTTCTAAATCATCTGGTTCTGCCTACTTTCAGTGGCAGAATACCAAATTAGATGGATGCTTGCTATGTTTTAGTATGAATATATCAACATTTCTATCTACACTGTAGATGATGTCAAACCAGAACTCTAGTTCTGCAACATTTTGTTCCCCCTCTGAAGTTTGGATTCAGATATTAACTTTGCAGCTGACTCCTATCTATGTTACGGGCCAAATCAGAACATTGGAGTCTGGTTTCTAATTCATCCAAACTTTGGGGTAATTCAGATCTGAATCCAGATCTGAGCTTGGACTCATCTCTAAAAGAAATCTGATGAGGTTCAACAAGGACAAGTGCAGAGTCCTGCACTTAGGATGGAAGAATCCCATGCACTGCTATAGACTGAGGACCGACGGGCTAGGCAGAAGTTCTGCAGAAAGTACCTGGTGGGTTACAGTGGATAAGAAGCTGGATATGAGTCAGCAGTGTGCTCTGGTTGCCAAGAAGGCTAATGGAATATTGGGCTGCGTTAGTAGGACCATTGCCAGTAGATTGAGGGAAGTGATTATTCCCCTCTATTCGGCATTGGTGAGCCCTCATTTGGAGTATTGTGTCCAGTTTTGGGCCCCCCACTACAGAAAGGATGTGGACAAATTGGAGAGAGTCCAGCAGAGGGCAACAAAAATGATTAGGGGGGCTGGAGCACATGACTTATGAGGAGAGGCTGAGGGAACTAGGCTTATTTAGTCTACAGAAGAGAAAAGTGAGGAGGGATTTGATAGTGGTCTTCAACTACCTGAAAGCGGGTTCCAGGGAGGATGGAGCTAGGTTGTTCTCAGTGGTGGCTCATGACAGGAGCAATGGTCTAGTTGCAGTGGGGGAGGTCTAGGTTGGATATCAGGAAATGTTTTTTCACTAGGCGGGTGGTGAAGCACTGGAATGGGTTACCAAGGGAGGTGGTGGAATCTCCATCCTTGGAGGTTTTTAAGGCCCAGTTTGACAAATTGCTGTCTGGGATGATATATTTGGGGTTGGTCCTGCATGTAGCAGGGGGTTGAGCTAGATGACCTCCTGAGGTTCCTTCCAACCCTAATCTTCTATGATTCTAAGAGATGCTGCAATAGTCAAAGTGAAGGTGACTCGTTGCTGACTATGCCAATTTTTTACAACATGGGCCACGTCTTGCTTTCATTCCATGTGTGGAACCCACCCAGGATGATACTCTGTAGATGTCAAAAATGTGTTCAAAAGTCCCAGAATTCTGCATCAGTAGCTTATGTGACTTTGCTAGGTGTGACACTTCCCAGGGATACCCGGGGCTGTGAGCCACCGCGCTCCCACCTGCCCTGAGCATGAGGAAGCCTTGTCTGTGCTTGCTGTGGGTCAGCTCCCCAACGCCACCAGCCATGGGCAACACAAGCTCTCTGCTCCAGGCATACACAGGCCCCCACGCTCTTACTCTTTACAGGTTAGCGATAGGCGCAAACCACCCATCCAGTCCGTCTAGCATCTCCTGGCTGCGTCCAGTCCCTGTACGGTATTCACAGATTACTTCTTCCAAAAGAAGCAGTGCACCCCAGCTTACCAATTCCACCTCAGCTCACTGCTCCGCTTGACACACACAGCACTGGGATATGTTTATAGGGCAGTCAATTAAAAGTTTATTTAACAGAGTATGGAGATTCAAATGATGGAAAGTAGAAGTATTGGAAACAAATGGTTACATATAAAATGAAGTAATAATTTGCATTCTAGATTTACTAGACTTATTTCATGTCTTCTAGACACCTTTAAATGTTATAATAGAAACATAGAGTTAGAAGGGACCTGAAGGGTCATCTAGTTTAACCCCCTGCCAAGATGCAGGAGTTGTTGTGTCTAAACCACCCAAGACAGATGGCTGTCCAGCCTCCTTTTGAAAACCTCCAGTGAGGGAGCTTCACAGCTTCCCTAGGCTGTTATCCTAGTAGGCAAGACTGTCTTGCTAACACAAGGCAATATTTTTGAAAGAGGCTTCAACCTACCTTCCAAATATGTACTTTCAACAGATATAAACAGTTGCAGGTGCAATTGCTGGCAGTTAGCTAGTTAACCATCTGAACTGTGGATGTGGTCAGATACATATGCAAATACTCATTTGCACCTGCAGCACTCATCCATCCACCTCTCTACTGCATATCTATGCATTGTTGTTGCAGCTGTGTTGATCCCAGGATATTAGAGAGACATGGTGGGTGAGATAATAGCTTTTATTGGACCAACTTCTGTTGGTGAGAGAAACAAGCTTTCAAGCTACACAGAGCTCTTCTTCAAATCTGGGAAAGATACTAAGGTCATGTCTACACTGCCAAATGAGGTCGACTTACTTTAAGTCGACTTTCAGCAGCCGATTTTTAGAAGTTGCAGCAGCGTGTATACACTACGCTGTTTGCACAGGTCTCCTGCATTTACACTGAGCAGTCTTCATTTGAATTGCAAAGCAGTGCAATGTGGGTAGCTATCCCACAGTGCAACTAGCCGTGGTGGCTGTTGGGATGAGTGTCATTGTCCCATGATGCAACGCTGCTTCCCTCCCCCCTCAAACAAACAGGAAAAGTATTTTCATGCCATTTTTTTACTCCCTGCGCTCGCCATTCCTGCAGAGACATGGAGCCAGCTCAACTCTGCACTATTATTGTGAGCGTTACAAATATATCGCGGCTTATCATCGAGTATTTTCGAAGTAGAGCAAGAAGCCGAAGCACACACAACAGTGATGCCACCAAGGCTGCCCTACTACAAGCCATTGAGCAGAACAATTCCTGATTGCTGCAGGCTGTAACGAATCATCTGCATTCCGTGGAGCACCGGTTCTGGTGCAGGGAAACAAGCACAGACTGGTGGGACTGCATCGTTATGCAGCTGTGGGATGATGATCAGTGGCTGCAAAACTTTCGTATGCGAAAGGCAATTTTCCTGGAACTGTGCTCGGAACTGGCCCTATCCCTGAAGAGTGTGAATACTCACTTGAGACAAGCTCTGACGGTGGAGAAGAGAGTTGCCATCGCCTGTGGAAGCTGACAACCCCAGACTGTTACCCCTCGGTTGGGACTCAATTCGGAGTCAGTAAATCTACAGTGGGCACCGTCGTGATTCAGGTATGCAGGGCTATCAATAGACTTCTTCTATGAAGGATAATGACTTTGGAAAATGTGCAGGACATAGTGGAGGGGTTTGCCACAATGGGGTTCCCAAACTGCGTGGGGGCCATTGATGGGACACACATCCCCATCTTCGCCTGCCCACCTAGCAACTGAATACATAAACTACAAGGGGTACTTTTCCATGATCCTGCAGGGAGTTGTGGATCACAGGAGTTGTTTCACTGACATCTATGTGGGGTGGTCTGGGAAGGTGCATGACATGCGCGTATTTCGTAATTTGGGGCTGTTCTCTAATATACAAGCAGGCAGTTTTTTCCCAAAAAATTCACATCAGGGGTGTGGAAGTGCCCATAGTGATCCTGGGGGATCCTACTTACCCCTTTCTCCGTTGGCTAATGAAGCCGTACACCGGTCACCTTGACAGCGACAAGGTGTGTTTTAATAAGAGGTTAAGCAGTTGCAGAATGGTTGTAGAATGTGTCTTTGAACATTTAAAGGGTAGATGGAGGAATCTCCTCACTAGGCTGGACATGACTGAGAAGAACCTCTCTTCTGTGATATCTGCTTGCTGTGTTCTTCATAATGTGTATGAAGCAAAGGGTGAGAGGTTCCCCAGGGTTGGGCTGTGGAGGCAGAAAGACTGGCCACCAATTATGAAAAGCCAGATGCCAACACTACGCTGAGAGCTAACCGCGTAGCGCTTTGCATTAGGGAAGCTTTGGAAAGCAGGTTCTGCAAGGAGATGCAGGGCTGATTTCTGTTCCTGTATGTTGTTTGCCTTTGGTGAACCACCCCCGCCCCCATTGATATCTGTACCTGCCAAATCCCTCCAGAACAAGATATGATTTAATATAGAAACGTGTTGAAATGATGCTTAACTTTATTTCTGAACATTCAAGTCATGGGGGAACGGGGGGGGGGGGGGGGGGGGGGGGGGGTTGTTTATTCACTGTCTCAAGGGGTAGGGTAATAGCTTGCTGGCCAGCTGTCTATGTGGCTACCGCTGCTTTCCAGTGGAGGCGAGCACAAACTGCAGCCTGGCCAGTCTCCTCAGAGACTGGCTGCAGGCAGGGGAGGGGGGCGGGCATCAAAGCCCTCGGTTGAGGAGCATTATGGAGGGGCTGCAGCGTCACTTTGTCGCTCCTCCTGAAGCTCCACAAGCCTCTGCAGCATGTCTGCCTCGTCCCGCATGATTCACAGGATCTCCTGCGTGGTACTGCGATCATGCTCCATCCTTTCTCTGCGAGTCTCCCTGTCCATGTCCATGTTCTGGGACAAGGTGAGCCACCACACTCTTTGCTCTGTCTCTGCGGCTGCTGAGGCATTCATGAGCTTGCAAAACATGTCATCTCTTATTTTTTTCTTCTTCTTCCTAATCTGTGATAGTCTTTCCACAGCATTTCTTGAGTGTGGGGCAAAGGCCGAGGTGTCTACAGAATGAAAAAAAAAATAACAAGGTAGCCACTGTTAGCATAGTGAAGAAAATGATACAACTGCAACAATGTAGACAATAATCCCCATGCAGTGCACAGGGCAAACACAGAGCCTCATTCCATTCCTGACATTCCAGAAGAGGATCTGAGGACAGTGTGTGTGGGAGGGAAGTCTCTGCTGGTATTTTAAGCCCTTACAGAGAGGAACTGTGGAGAGCGTGGGGAGGGGGATGTCTCTACTTAAAACACAGATTTGCTGGATGCAGTGGGGTACCAGCAGTGTTCCACCATGATGCAGGCTCCCTTGATTGCAGCAAAGTATCCTACCGTGGAGGGAGGAACAAGGCAGCCCTCCCCTGAAAAGTTTTGCGAAGGATAACAGATTACATACATGAAAGTTTCTGTGGGATATCAACTGATGATAAACGTAGCATTTCTCATCACCTAAATAATCTGTTCCCTGGGTAACCCCCCCAGTAGTCACCGAAACACCTGAAATCTCCTTCGTGCCCCCTCCCCGCCACCCAATATACAAGGACAGAAATGCTAAGAAGAAAAACAACTCACCAGATGTGCCTTCCACAGGATCATTAGTGCTGTCCTGTGCGCTGCTGGACTGCTCTGGGGTCAGGAATATGTCCTGACTTTCAGGGAGAATGGACAGCATGCTCTCATGCACCCTGATCTCCTCAGCCTCCTCCTCCTCGTCCACGAAGTCCTCATCATTGTCCATGGACTGTGACCTAGCGGAGGAATCGATGCTGCAGGGCGGTACTGTGGTGGGATCGCCATCGAGAATTGCATGCACCTCATCATAGAAGCGGCATGTTTTGGGTGAGGATCCAGAATGGCTGTTAGCTTCCCTGGCTTTCTGATATGACTGACGCATCTCCTTGATCTTCATGCAGCACTGCTGAGCGTCCCTCTTGTGTCCCTTCTCCAGCATGCCCTGGGATATCTTCCCATAAATGTCCAGATTCCTTTTGCTGGCTCTGAGCTGAGTCAGAACGGACTCCTCACCCCACAGCCCGATGAGGTCTATCTAAGACCTCTGGTCGACTCCATGCTGGAGCACATTTGGGCTTTGCAGTAGCCATGCAGAGAACAGTGACAAAGCTGTCTCCACGCTGGCATCACAGGAATTGAAAATTCAAATCTTCCCAGGGCTTGAGGGGAGGGGATATTTCCTGGTAGCGTGACCACTGAGCAGCACAGCGCGACTGTCCAGAGCGCTCAAAATGGGGCATTGTGGGATACATTCCGGAGGCCAATAAATTCAATTTCAGTGAAGTTGTGTCTACACTGACACTAAATCGAATTAACAAATTCGATTTAGGAGCTACGCCACTTACAGAGGTGATCTTATTAAGTCGACTTTTGAGGCGACTTAATTTGAATTAACAGTGGTGCCAGTGTAGACGCAGGTGTACCTATGTAGACGTAAGTGACTTTATGTCAACCTATGTTGCCAGTGTAGACCAGGCCTAAGAGTGTCATAGATAAATACCAAGATTGGACAGATAGATACTGCATCTCTATGGTAATTCTGTTGTGCCCATTGCTGTAGCAGCTGGGCACCAGTGTTTTAACAGCAGCAGGCCCAAAACTGCAGGTGAAAATTGGAGTCTGTTTTTAAAATGAGTCCATAATGTCCATTTCCTTCTGAAGAACTCTCCAACTGTGACTCAGCATCAACCATATTACCTCCATTCTTAGCTAGTCTCAATCCTGTGACACGATGTACCCCATGTACACCCTTATGGTGTGATTTGTGTATCATTCATGTTCACCCTTAAAGTGTAATTGTGTATTGTCTGATGCAAAGTATGCCATGTAAGGTGTTTTTGGAATGCTCATGACATACTGCACATTATTGTTATGGTAGCATGTTTCCTGCCATGTCATACATATGTACAGATATGAAACTCTGCTGTGTCATATCCCCAAATGTGTGTCTCACATGGCTTGAATAAGAATACAAAGCTGTGTTTCCATGCCCAGCAGAGGCATGCCTACAGGAACAATAGACTGGCCTAAGCACCTGTGAACACTTTGGCCAAGCGGGGGAAATCATGCCCATTGCCGGATAGGGCCGATTACCTGACCCCAGGGGTATTGGGGAAACTTATTAAAAGCTGAGGCATCTTTATCTCTTGGCTCTCCCCTGGAATCCATCTTCTAAACAACACCAAATACTGAGAATCTACCCACCGGGACGGGTCGGGGGGGACAGGACCTAGTTGCAAGAGGCCTCACAACCAGCCTGTGTGGTAAGCTGAATACAGACTGAAATATTAGCCTTAGGTTAAGATGTGAGTTATCTTTTAGCTAATCGTGATTATCTCCCAGACTCATTTATTAATCTTTTGGTTTATATTAATCTGACTTGGAATCATTTAAAATCATGCTGTAGACGATAAATCCACAGTGCATGTGGATTGAGTGTGTGCAGAGACATCAGAGTGACAAAGCTGGTGCATATCAATTACTTTGATAAATTGGCGGACAAATGCAAATGAGCTTGCAGGGTGCAGTGTACAGCACTGAACCCTGCAAGACAGCAGTTCCAAGGGTTGCATCTGGGACTGGGGGTGTTTGCTGGGTGTCTATCCCATGAGTGGCTGGCCAGAAACGCTTCTTCACTAGGCCAGGGACCGATTACTCACAGGAGGCTGGGCGTGGGCTGACCCAGGAGTGGGTGATTCACACAGCAAAGCAGAGTAAATTGGGGCCCAGAGGTTAGGAATCAGGGTGACAAAGCTACTCACCAGTCTGGATTGCTGGGGGGAAACGTCACAAACCCCAATTGCAGCTTTACAAAAAGAAGAAACACTGAGGTGAATCCAAAGGATTTTGTCAGGAATCAGGGCCTGCAACATAGCCAGTCTCTGGGCAACCTGAAGAACACAACCTGCCTGATTGGTTGGAAGACTCAGCAGACCAGCTCTTAAGCCCAGCAAGGTAGTGGCTGATCAATGCATTTGCACATGGCTGTGATAGCTCCTGCTAGTTTCCAGTTTTGCATGGACCCAGTCCTGCCCCTGCCTTGGCTCACTCCAGGTAACCCAGTTTTGTCCCTTGGCTCCGATTCCTGACCTCTGACTTTGGCTATTGGTTCTGATTCTTGACTCCAGCTTTAACCCTTGGCTCTGGCCTCTGACCCCCAGCACAGATCTTGGATTCTGATTCCTGCTACTGACTTCTGTTCTAACCACTAGGCCTGACGTCTGCTCCAACCACTAGGCATGACTGTCCATGTCCTGGTCACGTGACTGATCTTTCCTTTCTTGAAATGATCTTTCCCTCTTACGGCTGATTCTATTATTTATGATCATTCTATTTATTTTTCCACTAAAAAAATACAGTATGTCGAAATTAGGGAAAAAGCAGGAGTAAAGGAAAATATAAAAGTGCATCTCTGAGGGCTGTTTCCAAGGACACATTGCTAATGACTGATTGCTGCTTTTGGCACGGGGAGCAGATAACCCAAAGTAAAAGCTAACGCCTGGTCCCATTAAAAGCAGTGGAGTTTTGCCATTGACTTCAGTGGGACCAGGATTTAGCCAAAAGTGATTTACAGAATCATATAGATTCAAACATACCTGAGAGTTTCTTATGCCACTGGTTTGATAGGATGCAAAATTGTTTCCTCAGTGAGATGACAGAAGTCGGCGACATCGCTCATTTATGTAAATGAACACAGTATCCTATGGAGATGAATTGAACCATGAATAAAGATGAGGAGCAGAGGTGTGGAGGGAGAAATCATTTATCAATTATATGCCTTGGAAAAACTGAAAGATTCTGTGGCCTTAATGGCTGAATGACTTTGGAGGGAGACTTGTAAATTGAGTTCTAACTCTGTTCTGCTGCACTCATAATAAAGAGCTGTTAAACTAATTGCATCTTTGTGTGGTTCATGAACAACAGCATTATTCTGCATAGTACAGTGGGCTGCAGAGGTCAGAGTTTAATTAGACTTCAGTCATTGTCCTTTACATCATATAAAATGGAAAGCAGCTAGTTATTTTTTCCCACTGATAATAATAATACGCCAGGTGGGAAGGGGGAAAGAATCTGTAAATATTATCCAGGGGATTCATTTAGCAATTTAACCTGAATACAAACAACCTGAAGCATAACAACATGGTTTAGTTTGGCTTTTGGGGTTTCTTTTAATTGGATGGATCCACTGGCACTATGACCAGCCACTGCAGGAACTCATTGCGGATCAGCAGAAAACTAACAGGCTACCACCAGGAAGATAACAATGGAGAGAACAGGCTAATGCAAAAAAGAGAAGTATTTGACAAATGTGGCTGCAGTAATAAGTACCCTTCTCCCCTTCTGCCTCTTAGTGTTTGCTTTTTCAATAGATTTATCATTAGCAACCAACAGGCCAAACTTAGGTCCCACTCCTGCATCCTCAGCTGCTAGCATGGACCACAGCACGCATGTGGAGTCTGCTGAACTCAGTGGGACTCTGTGCTAGTGCAGGACTCCAAGCAGGGTGATGCTGACGCAGGACTTGGCCCATAATTTAAAAGATGACTGTAAATTACTGGGCAAGTTCACAATGGAGGCTGCTTAGGAACAGTTGAAGGCACAACTTCAATGCAATACCCAGGAAAAGAAATGGGGAGGGAAATCTGTGAGGGGGGAAAGAAATCAGGATGAGTAAATGGCCAAGTATGGGATAAGATTTTATTTAAAGTTTCCTTTGAAGTGTGTTTATACTCTAAAAAGGGACTATAAAAATGGCATTTTGAGGTTCATATTTAGTATCTCTCCAAAATGTCTGTGTCAGATTTCCTGCATTAACACATAAAGAGATAAATTTCTTAACATCCTACCTTACAAATGCTGTGCCGGATTGTTCCTTTTGAAATAAAAGCATGAGCAAAGGGAAAAGCTACCATAAACGTTACTCCAAGAGATAAAATTGTAATCTGTCCTTTATTATCCCAGGAACTTTGCAATCTGTTATATGAGCAACAACTAGTGGGTGTGGTTTTAGTGCAGGTCCATATTCCACTTAGTGGAGAAGCAAAATAAACCCAAAAGTTGCAAAAATTAGGGTTGGTGGGGAATTCTTTGACAAAATGTTTGTTCATCAGTAAATGCTCAGTCATCACATGGAAACCGTCTGTGGAAATGGGTCCATTTCAATGAATTTCCCACTTTGAAAAAATGTTGGAAAGAAATTTTTGAAATGAAGTTTTTTTTCGGTTCTAAATGACTTTTCATTTAGAAATTTAAGTTCATTTATAATAAAAATGTATTTTTTAAAAGGTGAAAAATCAAAATGAAATACTTAATTTACCTAATCTGGAGCTGGGTGGGAGATCGGATTTTCAATTCACAAAAACTTTCAAGATATCAATTTTTCATCCCAATTTAGGATGGAGAAAATTTCAAAATTTCAAAAATTCTCATGGGATGGGAAGATCAGTTTCCCACCCAGCACTAGCAAAAACCATATTTTCACTTACGGCTTTTGGAAACTCCAAAACACAGCAGATGCAATCAGCTCAGATGGTCAGGGATAGAGGCAGATGGTGGTTTTGGCTGAAGCAGGTAGACAGCGTAAGTATGACAGATGAGCAGATAGTGGAATGCAATCCTAAATCATAGGAGAAAGGATAAGCCATAACAATTCAGTTAAGTCAGAGAAATCAATGCTCATCTGAGTTTGGTACCTGAGCTCCTTTGCGTCCCTTATACCATATCTGTAGTCTATTATTGCTGCTGAACCAGTGCATTCCTGGCAACTTTGGAACAAAGCTCTCCTTATAGATGCACCTGCTGTTGGTAATTGAGTGTATGGCTGGTAGGTTAATCAATCAAAAATCTTCAGTGACACAAATAGGTATCATATCAATAATGGAAATCTGATCAAATCTGGAGGGCAACAGAAATGATTAGGGGGCTGGAGCACATGACTTACGAAGAGAGGCTGAGGGAACTAGGCTTGTTTAATCTGCAGAAGAGAAGAATGAGGGGGGATTTGATAGCAGTCTTTAACTTCCTGAAAGGGAGTTCCAGGGAGGATGGAGCTAGGCTGTTCTCAGTGGTGACAGATGACAGAAAAATGGTCTCCAGTTGCAGTTGGGGAGGTCTAGGTTGGATATTAGGAGAAACTTTTTCACTAGGAGGGTGGTGAAGCACTGGAATGGGTGACCTAGGGAGGTGGTGGAATCTCCACCCTTAGAGGTTTTTAAGGAGTGGCTTGACAAAGCCCTGGCTGGGACGATTTAGTTGGGGTTGGTCCTGCTTTGAGCAGGCGGTTGGACTAGATGATTTCCTGAGGTCCCTTCCAATCCTAATCGTCTATGATTCTATGAGATGACTCAGTGAAAGAGACTGTGTGTAACAGAGTGGCTTGCCCCCTAAGGAATAGTAGCCTGGGGCTAGCCCAGTCCTGGTTACTAAGTAGGCACACCTAAGCAGGGATCAGCTGATTCCCTATAAAGAGCAGCAGGAAGCTGCAGAGAAGGGGCGGATGTGTAGGGAGACCAGAGTGGCATAGAGATCCTGCTGGGAATGGGTAGATTCCAGCAGAGAAACTTGAAGTGAAACTACAGGCAAAAAAGATATGGGAGAGACAAGGGAAAACAGGTAGGCTTAACTTTATTTGGAATGTTTTTGTCAATTTAATACAACAGAACCCAAGAAGGTCTGTGAATGGACAAAAGGATTTGTGTGTTACTGAAGAAGTGCCTTGAAGGGGAAACTGTCAGGAGGCCTGCTCTACAACCCTGAGCCTTCATGCTCAATAGTATCACACACCTAATCATCACATGATATACATCTCCATGTACACATGTTCCGCTATGGGCTAGATTCACCAAGAGACTTAGGTGCTTCACTTCCACTTTAGACACCTAAATCCCAGTAGCAGATGCCACTGGTATTCACAAAACCCTTGCTTAGCTGCCACTGAATGCTGTGGGTGCCTAAGCTCACTCAGCACCTAAGTTTTTGCAGTAAAAGTAACCTACGTGCCTATGTTCCTGCCTCTGAGTATGCACACTGCTCCTCACTCTAGCCATGAGTGATTCATGAAGTAAAGGAAAATAGATATTTGTCCTAAATCACCTGCAGAGCCCAAGTTCCTAGCACACCTACTTCATTGGGCCTTACAGGCAAGCACACAAAAGGGAAGGGAAGAAGGACTTCCCTTGTAACTTTTAGCTCACTGGTTAGGGTGCTCAGCTGGAATTTGGAAGACCCCTGCTTCAAATCCCTCCTCCACATAAGGAAAGAAGGGAGTTAAACAGGTATCTGCCACCTTTCAGGAATGGGCTCTAACCATTGTGTAAGGAGGGTCTGCATGAACTCTCCCCTGACATCTAGCGATGAACTAGGAGCGATGACTCCATGAACTGACCTTGTTTGGATATGTTGATACTGGATGCTTAGTGATCAGTGTGGCTACTAGTGAGACATGGTATGCACAGTTTGCAGATCAATAAGGTTTAATGTGCAAGGTTTTCTATAAATATATTAGTTAAAGACAAAGCCTAAAATTAACTACAATATATCATATTCACTAATTCTGGAAAGCTAAGTAGTCACTCAGAAGTCCATATACAGGAACGGCTTTCCTCAGGGGCCCCACCAGGGAGTCAGTGGATCCTCTGGTCCAACTGGCAGCAACTCCCGCATAATCAGGAGTTGATGGAGTGTGCCCCTTTGTCTAAGTGGTGACTTTTTATACATTTCTATACACAGCTTTCACTTCATTACCTATCTATTAATTATTATATATTCTATCACCTACATCAGGTTCTCACCCTTAACCATATTCCATTCTCACCATAATAATTGGGGTCGTCAAAACAACATCTGGCAATAAGAGGAGTGGTAAACAAAATATGTCCCTTTACAGTAGAAAAATGTTCCCTCAGAAATTCCAGGATAACTTGTTATTCCCATCACCGATACCTATGTGCAGCTGCAAGTATACATGTTATGTATTTAATCTTATTATGTGCCGTGGTATGCTGAAACTGAGACATCTGCATGGTTACTCGGTATTCCTTTTTGTCTCTGCCAACCGGAAGATGTCAAGCTATTGAGGCCAGAATGGTCAAGCAAGAAACTTAAGCTATGCTAGGCCCCAAAACAGTGGTCAAGCAACTCAAATTGCATTGGGCCCCCAACAGTATAGACATGCCCACTCTGCCTAGATGTGCAGCATGATGGGGCCGCTTTGCCCAAATGATCCCTTTTGGCTGGTGTTGGATAGCAAATCACTTTGTTATTGGGTGCAGGGGTAATCAAGGGTTGTCATCCTTGTTGTGTGAATTAAGGACAACAGAACTGTGCTTGGCATGCCCTGATTGAGAGGTTCACCCTTAACTGAACTGTGCTTGCTAAGCAGGGAGTAGGGGTGCCAAAGCTCAGTAGAGAAGAGAGAGGGTAGGCACAGGAGTTTGTACTGGGTGGTGTGGGTTCTGCCTAAGAGGCCTAGGCACCATTTGACTCTCCCTCTCTCCACTGTATAATAACAGAGCTGATTAAAATTCAGTTGGTGGTCTTTTGCTGCAGACCACTAGAGCTGAAATCACTGATAACCGGATCTGACCATTAAGCCTACTTTGGGACAGTGTCTCTGAGAGACTGCCCGGCCTTAACCAGCAGTGAAGCTCCCTGACTAGCAGCTGAAATCACTGACAGCTGAAATCAGGGGAAACTGTGTTAAGTGGTGGGACCTCAAAACATCCCAGAGGGTGCAATAGAGTGGGCAGAGTGAGTAGTGGAGCAGCGCAGCGGAATGAAGGGCAGGAGTTGTGAGCAATGAGAGCAGTGGCAGATCTCCATTCAAATCCCTTCTTCCCCTCAGCTGGAAGAGGACTTGAACCAGGGTCTCCCATGTCCCAGGGTGGGAGGTGAATTTACGTAAATGCTTCTCAGAACTCTGGGACTTCACTGACCAAGGACAACAATTATGAGTGGGGTGCGGTGGAGGGGGAAGGGAGGGACACATTAAAGGAACTTTTGGTTGTTGGATTTAAGAACCTGAGGCAAAGGACACTGCCCAGCATACTCTGGGTGAGTGTTTTGCTCATGGTCTTAATGCCTACAAATCCTGTTCACGCCATTTTCTCAAGTTAATGTTGGGTTGCTTTCCCCTTTTTATTAAAAGTATCTTTTCTACCCAGACTCAGTGCTTGTGAGAGGGGAAGTATTGCCTCTTACAGGCACCCGGGGTGTGTGTGTGTAATTTTCCCAGGTTACTGGGTGAGGGTTTGAACCTATTTCATGTTGTATTGTTGAAAAGGAACCCCTAGATATTGAACCCAGCCTTTGTTGCTGCTGACTCCACCCGGCAGAAGGGTTACAACTGACCTACGGGATATTCTGAGGGTGGGAGAGGAGCCTCCCTCAATCTTTCCTGTTGAAGCTGCTCCACTTTGGCTAAATAATTAAAACAAGTCACTAGGCCAGAGACAGAAAGCAAAAAAGCCTGAGAATGACTCCTTAGGCTAGTTGTTAGCACATTCACCCAGGATGTGGGTGACTCAGGATCCAGGCCCCCTAATCCAATGATATTAATTATTTATCCACAGTGCAACAAATTCAATAGGAGAGATTGAGGGAGACCCAGGTCAGACTATCCCATAGCTCAGTGGTTCAGGCACATACCTGAGAAGTAACAGATCTCCATTCACACCCCTTCTCCCCCCTCAGGGGGCAGAGAACTTGAACCAGGGTCTCCCACATTCCAGCTGAGTACCATAACCACAGGGCTGAAAGATTTGAGGGTGTGCAGCTGAGAATGCCAAGCAGAGGGAGGCACCACGCTCCAGACCAAATTCTATACTAATGAGCATGAAGGCACAGCCTCTATCACAGATTCATCTCAAAATGGATCAGATTTCCCTTCTTGATATGATCTAAGAATACTGACCTGTAATAATGTCATGAATGCTGTATGTGGTCTTGTTACTGAGGCAGACTGTAAAACTAGACGAGGCTAGTGGAACGTTTATTATATGCCTATATTGATTTAACTCAGTGGGAGTTGTTAGGTGATAAGCAGGAAAGCAACGCAATAGATCTGGATAAGCAATGACAGACTTCAAAGACCATGGGGAAAGCTAATAGCTTTGGGGACCCTGTAGCGTGTGGCCAATACAGATGCAAGCCTTGTTTTTCCAGACTGGTAGTTAAGAGATCAAAAGAACACAAAACAGTTAAAAATACCTTCTCAGGAGAGAAAGGGGAAGGCCAGTTGTCACAGACTGACACAGACAGGGTCTCTGAAGAAGCTGGGCTTTCCCCAGATCCCAGGGATGGCAAGGCTTAGGGAGATCTATTTTCTCTTAAATGTTTTGACTCTAATGCATTACTAGTTACCCCTTGCATTGCTCCTGGTGCGAACAGCACCGCAGACATTGAGATAAATCAGACCTGCTGACATAGTCAGGGGTGAGCATAGGTCACTGCAGCAGCCCAGGGCTGTTTCTATCCCAAGAGAGAGGAGACATCTTAAGGCCTGAGACTTGAGGAGGGTGCACTTGAAAAGACCAGGAGGGTTAGAGGTACAGTTACCCTAGTAACCGTGACAGATAGCAACAAGACATTCAATTGTCAAGTGAATCTTGTGAAACAAATTAATGTTTTGCCTACTTGGGAGTGACTTTGGGATGAGGTTTGTGTGTGTATGTGAGGAACTCTGGTTTCAAAGTGAAATAAGACTCTTTCATGTTTATTGTCCAATAAGTTTTTGTTTCTATAACTTATACAATGACTAGAATCTGTGGTGATGGGCGCTTTTATCAATTAATCAATCAGCTAACTCCATAAATTAATAATCTGGAACACTATAATACATTATTTCCTAGGTTCCCTACAACATTGTCATGTGATTTGAAGCTCAGTCTTCAGATTGCGCCAATCTTTAATGTTCTACTTTTCTACACATTTTAAAATGAAGAAAAAAATAGTTATTTCTAAAGATAAATCTTTGATTTATCCAGAGCCTTCTGGAGATCTGGTCTCAGTGAAGCAGGTGGCTTTTCTTGTGACAGAAGAACACTAGAATCCTTGGTTTAAAAATCAAGCACTGTAGCAGAGAGCTCACTGCTTCCTTATCTGAGAATTGTTTGCACACCTTACTAGAAGCTGATATTTATTTGTATAAAGTTTAGAAAAGATAAAAAAGGGACTTTGAAATCTAGGCAATCGTGGGTGTCAGTGTAGCAATTCTTTTTTATTTCCTATGTCCTGCACAACCAATCTTGTCTTTCTTTTGTGATTCAGGATCTTTGAGGATTCATGTATTTTTACTGAAACATTAGAGGTATTTTTCCTTTGGCTTATCATCATTTTTGGCTGTGCCATGATCCATTATTTGTCTTATGATACATTCAAGAAACGTCCTTAGTTGAAAAGACTCAACTGTTTTTGTTTAAATAATGCTGTGCACTTCTGTAGCAGCTTTCATCTGAAGATCTTAAAGCACTGTGCAAACATTAATGAATTAAGGTTCACATCATTCCTTTGAAGCAGGTAAAGATTATTAGACATATTTGTATAGGTAAACTTAGGCACAGAGAAGGTAAATGAACTGTCCAAGGTCATATAGCAAACCAGTAGCAAAGCTGAGAATGTAACTCCAAAATCTATCCCCTGCTGTGATCACTAGACATTGATCCTCAGGGGCTTCACCCCTTTATCGTCACCTACCTTACTCCAAATATTACATGCAGCAATTAAGAGAGAAATGGGAAAAGTTTTGGGACCTTAATTTTCATTTGAAGCACTATTGTTTCTACACTTTTCTATCTCAGTCTCACTGGACCTAAAAGCAGAAAGCACCAGTGCTCCTCTCTGGATTATAGACAAGGAGGAATCCTGTGCAAAACAGTTAGTACTCCCATCACAAAGCTAAACCTCTAGGGCCTGATTCACTACCTGGCTTCCTCCAGTGGAAAAATCCAGGCTTTGGGGCTCAGCAATGGAAAGTCTCACCTGAGAGGGGGTGCAGCAATGCAAGTGGGCCACAGTCCCTACTCTGCTGGAGTTGGCCAACGCAACACCAAAAGTGGGCAATGCCAGCTGTGGCTGAAGCAGGCCTGGGAGATATGTTCCAACCCTGATGTCAAGTAGTGAGAGAATAACATGTATATCCATCTGCTTCTGTTGGAACTGAGAGCACCAACCCTGCTTCACATTAGACCATGATTTCCTGTATGCTGTATAGAATAATAACATCAATAACTTAGGCATCAGTGTGGTTTTTTGTTTAGTCCTGAGTTTTGTAGTCACAATAAAATGATTTAAAAGCTCAGAAGACAAAGTGACTCGTCAATATGAAAATGATTAAAATGTACCATGTCCCTTCTAGTATTTGCTTCATCAATATGAACAGAATCTCCCACAGGAATTAAGTCACATTGACTCAGTCACAAGAAGCAGGGGATGGAGAAGAGAGACAGTATTAAATTTTAACCACTCTTCAAATAATGGTTTTTTAAATCAATAGTGTGGGTTCTGAACCCTTGGCTTCTCTAATTGCACTTGATTTCATGGCAGATACTGTCAAGATGAAGTTTTACCTCCTAGTTGTCACCCTCGCTATCTGCATTCAGCAGAAGCATGTCTTTACTCTTCAAAGGTAACACGCTCCTGGTGCTATTTGTATTTTAGTGGGTGTGGGTATGGAAGCCTATCTGTCTGAACCATGATATCTCCTATTGGTATAAACAAACATTTGACAAAGATCTAAGGTAATTTATTATATTTGTAATTGGATGTATGTCAATATAATCTATAGAAGACATGGGCAATGAAATTAATATATGTCTCCTTTGTAACCATAAATTTTACGTTTTTAATCATATTAAAACTATCCATTTTGGTCTAAGTGCAAATCAATTCTGTTCAGTCGGTGTTCTGGAATGCCGTTAAATGGCATACTTAAGCTTAATGGGGGAAAATAATTTGCTTCATTTGCCTTAAAACAAGGCCTTAAACGAATTACTTCTTGAAGTAGAAATGGAAACCATTTCTGAAAGTGCTAACAATCTGTTTTCTTTCTAAAAGAGTTTTTATTATTGCTTTTTCTGTCTTAATTCATTTTCGAATAACCATTTCATCCATGTATGACATCTTAGAAGCAGCTTTATTGTTACCTATTGATAAACCTCAGAAATGGCCTGAAACCAAAAAGCTCTATTAAAAACATGAAAACATATGCCAGAAACAAAAACAGACAAAGAGATTATATTTTCTACTATTCAGTTGGTTTTAAAACCTGAAACACTGTGTTATGTGGAGATACAAAGATAATACAACTTGCATCTGTATTAAGCAAACCCAATAACAAAAATAATCATGATTAAATAGCACCCCCATCACAGATATCAAACCACTACACATATATTAATGAATTAAACCCCATAACACTCTCATTATGTGACTTACTCAGGTTCACGCTAAAAGTTAGTGGCAGAACTGGGGATAGAAGCTAGATCCAGATCTCCTGACTCCTAGTCTTGTGCCCTAAAGACAAGATTGTTTTTCTTGCCTTGTATTGTAATCATATTTTCCAATAGTAACCTAAATACAGATTAGCACTGGTTACACACAATGGGATAAATAGGGAAGGAAGTGAATAGGCTCATTAAAATAACCTTTAGGATGAAGTCAATGGAGCTACACCAGTTTACACCAATTGAAGCTTTGTCTTTAATGTTTAAACAGATTAGTTAAGATTTGACCTAATCCACAGAAATGCAGTATTGCCAACCCCAACTGTTCAAAAATCATGAGTCAGGCCCCATGAAAACATTGATATTGGCTGAAAAAATGTGAGATTTTAAAACTAATGCAATTTGGGTTATTTTTATGTGACTACTGATGTTGGAGCATTTAGGGATTGCATTGTCAAGCTTTTCTCTGTAACCACAAAGGCTGTAACATGATTCCAGCAGCTGAACCTTTAAGAAAAAGGCTAAATATTGCAAGACTAGTGATAAGATTTTGAGAATTGGTAACACTGGAAATGTGTCCATCTCACTGGACTGTTTTAGGAAAGAGAGAGGGCCGGGACTGTCTTAGAGCGCATCTAAAAAGTGTGTGAGGGGGAACAGACTCCATTGTTCATAACTCTGTTCTTCAGTGTCATGAAATATCTTGATTCCTAGTCACAAGGGACAATTATATGTGTCAAAAATACAAGCCATGAGTAGTGGAGGAAAGCTAGACACACACTGGGTGAGATTAAGGACACTCATGCCTGCCAGAAAGAAGCTGTAACAAATCCCTGGCCACCTGTTATTCTTATTTACTATTTGTATTACCACAGTTCCCAACAGCCTAGCTGTACACCAGGATTCCTTTGTGTTAGGCACCGTATAAACACAGAACAAAAAGAGAGTTTTATCTGTGTAGAAGACAAGTAACAACACATGGATACGGACTGACTGATGAGGCAGTACAAGAATACAGTGAGAACATAGTGGTCAGCACGATGAACAGATATGAGTTGGGCAATATTGCATTTATCAAGACCAGAGAAAAGGATGTTGCAATAATTGAAACATGGATGGGAACTTTAGCTGTGTAGATTGATAGGAAAGGCTGTATCACAGAGATGTTATACAGAAAGAATCTGCAAGATTTAGACATAGACTAGATATGAGGACTTAGAGAGAGGTCTGAGTCAAAGATGACACCCAGGTTACAAATCCAAATGACAGGCAGGCTGGTGGTGTTATCCACAATTACCGAGAAAAGAGATAGTGGGCATAGACTTGGGGGGGGAGATAAAGAGCTCTGTTTTGAGCTTGGGTTGTCAATTGGACATCCACAAGGAGATGTCAAAGAGACAGGCTGAAATTTAATTTGGACAGAAGGAGACCAGTGCATAGTAGAGAGAGATCTGTGAGTTGTCAGCATAAAAATGGTAGCTGAATTTGTCTTTGTGGATGAGATTACCCAGAGCTAAAGTGTAGAGGAGAATGAGAAGAGGACCAGGGACATAGCTCTGGGAACACACATATAAAGCTGGAGTGGGGAGGAGAAGGATCCTCTGATAAACACACTGAAAAGCAATTACAGAGGTAGGAGGAGAACCAGGAGAGGACAAAGTTATAGAAGTCAAGGGAGGACAGGATTTCAAGAAGAAAAGCATGTTCGATGATGTAAAAGGTAGCTGACTCATCAAGGAGAATGAGGATGGAGTATTGGTTCCAGATTTGGTTAGGAAGAGGACATTAGAGACCATGGTGAGTGTGGTTTCTGTTACAGGCAAGGGACAGAAGCCAGATCAGAGAGGGTCTAGGATAGGACTTTTCAGTTCCTGTCCTTCAAATCTATCAGTAGGGCTTCACAAGTGTCTCCAGGCTGCACACCATGGAATCTCAAATTTCACAATAGCAGTAAGGACAGAATTCAAATCCTTCCACTCCATAAGCACAGGCCCCTTCAACAAAAGCCATAGGAAAATCTCTTTTAACCGTTGGCTAATTTAATGCCTATAACATTCAACTGAGCAGTTCTGATTCCATCCAACAGAAGACAGTTATATGAATACACAATAGTCACTTCATTATAATTCTTTTCACTATAGTGAGCAATGGAAACTACGTGAAGATGTCACATGAGGCTGCCCGGTTCAGGCACCCTTCATAAAGATAACCTCCATGGTAGATAGTAGCATCAGGAGACAACTCCTTTTCAAAACAAGCCCAGTCACAAGCTATGTAGTGCACATGCCCTAAGAAGTGGGCAAATAGCCAATGCTGCATAACTCCGATTGCTGTTTGTTGCTCTGTCGTATGATAGTGAAGGGAGAAAAAAGGCTGGCACATTGTGTTGGTTCTGCCTGAGAAACAACAGCGATTGCGTGGAGCACAGCTAAAAGCAGAAATGATAAATCATTTGGTCACTAGCCTCGGTCAGGTCACAGCTAGAAATCAATTACAGCAATGGGTTGTGACAATCATGATCCACAGACTAAAAATACGTGTTTTGAGAGCCCTGGCAGTTTTGTTTTATGGGCAATCTTCAGAAATGGTGTTGTCAGTCATCCTTCAAGAGCTTGCTTCATGCATTGCCATCAACTCCATATGGTTTTTTGGGTCACCGCTTCCCCTCCAAGAAAATGGAAATGGGGCTCAGATCTGCACAGGCTCCTCTCCCTGCTCCCCCTACCCACCTACACTAAACACGCCAAGTCTCACTCATTAGCATGCTATCTCACTCTCACACACATTCCTAAGCTTATCTCACTCATTTTGAGTAAATATATAAAGTTTTTAAACATTTTTTACTCAGGCATTGCAAGAGACGACAGGCTTAGAGCTTGGAAAGCTGCTTTCCAAACTTGTCTACTGCGGTAACCATAGAGACTATAAGCCCACATTCTATACACGCATGGGAGGCAAGAGAAGGCTATGTGGGGGTGGGTTGTGGGGGTGTGTGAATACTTGACGATCAAAAATATCTGAGTTCACCCAGAAAACAAGCAGGACTTCATAGAAAGATGGCGTGTTCTGCAAAATGCAGATCAAAATATAAATCACACTGGACACATTCATGTCCTCAGGGATCTCCAACCATCCAGGTTTTTGGTCCAACCAGCAAATAATAGTTTGTATTAAAATCCACTGGTTTGCATTGCATATAGAATTTTCACATGCCCTAGATTTTAGTATGAATTAGGACATTTAAGTGTTTCATATGTTATATTAAGCCATGTACATTTTAAAACAACTATTAAGTGCTGGTTGGAATAAAAACCTGGACTATTGGATGTTGCCAAGGACCAAAGATGAGAGTCTCTGTCTTAAACAATGACCTAACACACCACCTGGAAAGTCTCACTCTTTGGGGCTGTAAATCTCAGTCTTAAGGACAGCCAACCCTTGGCATCTCTGATACACTCATACTATTTCAAACTTCTCCTAACTCCCTTATAATGGTGCATTCAAGAAACTGAGGGTACGCCTTCAAATATGCCGCTGATGGATTGATTCTTTGGGATCAATTGAGTGGAAGTAGAGATGCACTCAATCGATCCAGAAATCAACTTAATAAATCCACCCCTGGAAAAAGAGTAATGCTGCATTGACGGGAAGGTGTTTCCCATCGGCACAGCATAGTGGGGACGCCGCACTCATTAGAATTTAGGAAGTCTACGTAGCTTGCGTATCTCCCGTCGACTGCTGCCAAATTTCACGGTAAGGGTAGACCAGGCCTGAGCCAGACTGTTCAGGTTTGCACAACAATATGAAATGTTCCCAGGTGCACACTCAAGCCTTTGCTTTTTCTAAATGTCTTTTTTTTTTTTTCAGTGATCAAGTTTTGTGGGCTCTCCCACGATCAGACAGACAAGCTGAATTTCTTCAGAATTTAACAACCAACTTTGAGGTAATTTGTTCTCTGTAAAGTGTCGGCCAAATTCTGCTCTCAGGTACACCAGTGCCATTCCATTGGGAGGAAGATTTAGCCCACTCTTTCATTCTTTTATGTTATATATATTTTTTAGTTTGTAGGAGCTCAATAGATGCTTTATTTCCATCATTCGAATGTCTACCGATTTAAATGAGCAGATTCCATTGATTGATAACATTTTATCATATTATATCAAGCAACCGATTTCAGAACTATGTAATTGATTTTGTACATTAGCAGCAACAAAACAAAGATGAAGTACTGACATGTGATGGCTGGTAAAATCATTTGCCAGGAAGTCCCAGGAGTTTAGGCCAATGCAATTTCTAACTGTATGACTTATAGGAACCTGACACGCAGGATTGGATTTTACAGTATTTGGTGGTTTTTCACTAAGACAGAGTTTACATGATTAGAATCAGTTTATCTATAACTAATAATGTCTTAGAATACCAGCAGGATTTTGTGATTTCCATCTGCCATTAGAGGAAAAAGCATTTAATTAAAATAAAGCATCCATATTTCTTCAAAAGCACTTCCCCCACTATTTCATCACATTTTTGTTTGAAGTCAGCACCCTGTAATGAAAAGCATAAACCATTTCCCCCATCAGCATTGTTAACAGGATCCCTGATGATTTGTCCCAGATCACCAGAGCCTTTAACTGCCCGTGTCCATAGCCTGTCGGTCCCACTTGCTCCCCTGACTCCTGTTGCCCCCATAGTCTTCCTGTCCCTCCACCACAGCTTCTTATCTCCCTCACCAACTGCTCCTATCCACCTCCTGCATACCAGATCCTGTCTCCCTCCCGCTCTGCTGCCTCCCACCCTCTAGCTCTGCATCACCCTCCCCGCTCCTCTCTCTCTGGCCACCTTAAGTCCCCTTCTTCTCTCACTCTTCATTCCAGTGTGGAGAGGCAATCTCCCTGCATGCAGTTCCAGTGCCCGGTGCCACAGAGACCTACAGAAGCTAGGAAGAGTAAATAAAGCGTGTCACACTGTGGAGTGGCTCATGACTGAGAATGCCAACCTCAGGGCAGACTGTCAAAAACAGGGCAGACCCCCCAAACTGGTGGTGTGTTCTATAATTAGATTTCACCTACCCAGTAACAAATGTGAACTCCTGGATCACTATAACAGTCTTTCTATGGAGTCACAGAGAGTCCCCTTAGGCTCTTCAGTCTATCTTGCCACCCAGGCAAACTGGATTTAGTGATAAATGGTCACTTACACCAAAAATCACAAAATACTCTATTCAGGTTGCTTTCAGTCCCAAAAGACCAGTCACTTACCCAAGATCAGTTGGTACCCTAAATGCTGCACCAAAGACAACGCCTGTAGCCAATCTTGTAATAAACTATCTAAAGGTTTAATAACTAGGAAAAAGAAATTGAGAGTTATTTCCAGGTTAAAGCAAGCAAACATATACACACAAATGAGTTACCACTTATGATTCCTAAAGATGGCAGAGATGTTGTAATTTATCAATTTGAAATGTGACTCAAGGATGACTCTGGAGTATCCCTGCCTTAGTTTAGTGTTTCTGGCCCTGTGAAAATTCAAATAGTAAAGAGATCACCATTTTTTCCTTATGAGAATCTCTATATGACCTTCCCCCAGAGTTTAAATCAATGGGATGCGGGCTCCTGGGTGTAACTTCTTCATGGGTGGCTGGAGCAATCAACAAAGCTTTTTGTCCTAGATGGCTCATTAAGTCTTGATAGAACTTCTTGATGGGTGGAGGAACCACTCTTCCCATCTGAGCTCACAAGTTTTACAATTATAAAACAAACTTCTCTTTTACCTTTTAGCGTGGAATACAGATGTTACAAGTGAGATTAATGCATGCAGCAACTTACAAGCATTTCACAGAGTCTAAACACTACATACATTCTTATAAGACTAATACCTCTTTTGAACAAAATTAACACACAGGTGAGCTGCTTTGGTTTCCAGCTATGAGTTTGTCAGTTCTTAGCTAACACCTATGGCCTTGGCTAGAGCTGGCATTTGATTTCCAGCATCACAAAGGGAAAGTCTTGCTCAGCTCCTGCAGTCCTTGGTTGAAGCATGCTCAGAGAAGGTGGAGTGTTTAGCGAATTTTCCTGCCAGTCACTACTGATCACATGTGAACTGAGATTTTTCAGAGGGTTATAACTTGGCCACATTTGGGTGGATTTTTATGGGGACGTCAAAAGGCACATCCTTGATACAAAGGTCAACCTCCTGCCAAATTTCAAGTACCTGCTCCAAAACATGAGGGCACTAAAGCTTCTTAATTAAACATCTGTAACATGGGCAAAACAATGAATTCTTGTTCTCAGAAACAGCTGAGCTGTTTTAGCTGAAACTTAAAAAATAAACATTAGCCAGAGGCTGTCACGTGGCATGGAAAATTTCACCCCAATGTAGTAGGCCAATTTGGCAAAGTTATAAGCAAATGCAGTGGAAAACAGGTGTTATAATGAAAAGTATTAGGCAAGCTTAACTATAGACAGAACTATCTTTAGTAATGAATGGGGTATATAGAAGATAGACTGACCACTGCTTTTCATCTTCTAATATAAAAACAAAAATACCTATTGAAACTGAAGGTGTACTATGAACATGGCCATGGGATCAGACCCTGCTGGCAAGATAGGCAAGAAACACACAGCTTGAGAATCCCGCTTGGGGACTGCTAGGGCTTTAGCTTGCGCTAGGTCTCCAAGCAGCTCATTAGCTCTGGGGTGCCTTCAGGATGAAAGCAGTTTTGTGCGGGTCCGCCAGCTGCAACGTAGGTACCTACAGGGTTAGGCAGAAACCGAGCAGTAGTTTTGAGAATGTCACTGACCTCTAATGGTAGACACAAGCATCTAAAGAGGCAACTAGGTACCTTCAGGAATCTGGCCCTTAATCTTGTTTAAAATTTAGAATAAATTCTCCAGGGGCTGTCTCTCTGTTGGTTGTTCCAAAGGCTATATATCTACACTGCACTGCAGTGCAGACTATGGAGATATGAATTGCAGATCATACCAAAATGTTGGGCACTAATTGCCCCATATGGATACTGCTGGTGTAAACTAAAAAGAACCTAGTTTGTATTAACATAGTCCTGTCTGGTGCACCAAAATGAATACAGTATTCAAAGTGTAGTTACACCAGACGCAAGGAAAAAATAACTCATCTATCTACTCCGTGACATGTTGACTTTGAGTATGCAGCAAAAGAATTGCATTAGCCTTTTTTCACATTATAAATTCATGTCTAATTTGCTGCCCGCTATCACCCCTCAGTCTTTTCAACCTTATTGATTCCCACGTTTCAACCACCCCCTGAATATCTAGGTTTCAGGTTATTTTCTTTCATTAGCTTTCATTTTACTAACTTGAATTTTACTAAAATGAATTTAATTTTATTTTCTGCCCATTTCTAATCTCTCTAGGCCCCTTTATATTGTTGCTTCATCTGGATTTATTTGAAATCCCTTCTGGCATTTGGTTTGTTTATAATCAAAGTAATCACTGAATACAATAACTGCGAAGACCAGTCTGAGCTGAATTAATTCCCCAAATACCTTCAGGAAAATAAACCTTAATAGACTTGAGGATTTGAATTATAATAACCGACTAAACAGATATATTAAACCAGTAATATTATCTCAGTAAAGGTGATGTTCCTGCCTTTGTTCGTGATTTATGAATGTATATGCAGCTATTATAAACATTTCTTACATATATACACTTTTCATTTTCAGCAATGGTATGATGTGACATCACAACACATGAAACATAAAATTGCTTCCCACATATGACCTAGTAGATTGAAGATATGTATTGTGTTTTAATTGTGTTCAGAATGTTTACTAAATGTTAAAGTATTTTTTCTTTCCTTGGGAAAAAAATTGTTCTGACAAACATTGTAGGTTGTTCTCTGGAAACCTGATTCACCTGAAAACATTATGAAAAACAAAGAAGTCCATTTCTATGTTAATGTGTCCAATATAAATGACGTGAAATCTGAGCTAAACCGATCCACCATCAGATACAAGTATGATTCTTATTTCTTGATCTGAAGATATGAAATCAGAAATTCAAGCCAATGGGTGACACTGCCATTTAAAAGTGGTTTATACTCTTTGTTTGTTGTTCAGAGTTTTGATGGACAATGTTCAAGGACTTATAAAAAACCAAACTGCCAATGACACAGTCAATCCCCGCAGTTCTGCATCCTACTATGAACAATATCACTCTCTGAATGAAGTAAGATATGTTATATTTTTCTTGTGATCCTATATGCATTTATTGTTGTTGCATTAACAAGGGATTGAATTTAATTTGGTGATGGTGATATGGACTGTCTGTTTGTGATATGGACTGTCACATTACAGATCCACAGGGGAAACAATTACATCTGTATTAACTAATAATAGTTCTTATTAATATAGTACCTTTAATAAAGAAGGATCTCAGCACCTTACTAAACACACACACAGGAACCACTTCACCCACCAGTGAAATGCAGATACCAACGCAGCAATATAACACACATCTGTGTAGGGCAGGAAGTGAATAGTATCTTCTCCAGCTGAAACACAGGAGGAATTTGAGATAGGTGCAATATAATTACCTAAATTGGAATTTGGCCAAGACATTTTAGATTTCAGGTAAATGCTCACCCTAAGTCTACAATCATAACTTTAGTGGCTTCTGACAACTTAATTCTAATGCACAATTCTGCAGTTTACCTAAAAGGCACTCTGCATAGTGCAGCTGTGTATGTCTGTCCAAATTGTCTTAAAAAGGATTGGATTACTGTTCACTCCAAAGAAGTCTTTAGTAAGAATAATGTATGAAACTCATTAAAAGCAAGGTCAGGGAAAATGCAAAGAAAGGAATATGATTTTCTTTCTTGCTTAATATCTTTTATTTCTTGCTGATGCAAAAAGATATACGAGATGACCTGATGGGTGTTTTACATCTCTAATTTTCCATTTGTGATTTCTGTAATTATTTTATACAGTTCTAATTATTTTCACTTAGGACTCATGAGAAGCAGGACAATATACTGTAAACTGAATACTCTACAGATTATTCTGTTTTGCTGAATCCTAAATGGATATGAGCCAGCAAGGAAGAAACTGTCAACCTGTTTAAAGTATATCACCAAAATGTGCCACTTTTTGAAAAATTAGGGTGTGCGTCTTCCGCCTACCACTCTTAAAATGCAGTGGCAATTATCAAGGCCGGATTAAAAGTGGTTACTTAACACAGGTGGTCATTAGTAAAGATGGAATTGAATTGTGTATAATGACTAAATTTGGGGATACATTAGGGTGTTCTCTTAAGACAGGTAGCCTAGGTTTGATCCAGTGCCCACTGAAATCAGTAGCAAGACACCCATTTATAGATTCATAGATGCTAAGTAACCACTGAGATCATCTAATCTGACCTTCTGTGTACCACAGGCCATAAAACTTCCCCAAAATAATTCCTAGATCATATCTGATAGAAAAACATCCATTCTTAATTAAAAAATTGTCAGTGATGGAGAATCCACCACCACCCTTGGTGAATAGTTCCAATGGTTAATTACCCTCACTGTTAAAACTTTACACCTTATTTCCATCTGAATTTGTCTTGCTTCAACTTCCAGACATTGGATCATGTTATACCTTTCTTTGTTATACTGAGAGTCTATTATTAAATATTTGTTTCCCATGTAGATACTTATAGACTATAATCAAGTCACCCCTTAACCTTCTCTTTGTTAAACTAAATAGATTGAGGTCTTTCAATCTATTACTATAAGGCATGTTTTCTAATCCTTTAATTGTTTTTGTAGCTCTTCTCTGAACCTTCTCCAATTTATCAATGTCCTTCTTGAATTGTGAGCACCAGAACTAGACACATTATTCTAACAGTGGTCACACCAGAGCCAAATACAGAGGTAAAATAACCTCTCTACTCCTACTCAAGTTTCCCCTGTCTGTGCATTGCATTAGCTCTTTTTGCCAGCGCATCACACTAGAAGCTCATGTTCAGCTGATTATCCTCCACAACCCCCAAATCCTTTTCAGAGTCACTGCTTCCCAGAATAGAGTCCCCCAACCTGTAAGTATGGTCTGCATTCTTTGTTCCTTGATGTATACATTTACAGTTAGCTGTAGTAAGATGTATTGTTTGCTTGCTAATAGTTTACCAAGCGATCCAGATCCCTCTAAATCAGTGACCTGCCCTCTTCATTATTTAGCACTCCCACAGTTTTGGTGTCATCTGCAAATTTAATCAGTGATGATTTTATCTCTTGTTCCAGGTCAATTATAAAAATGTTAAATAGCGTAGGGCCAAAAACCTATCCTTGTGGAACCCCAATGGAAACACACCTGTATGATGACAGTTCCCCATTTATAATTACGTTTTCAGACCTATCAGCTAGACAGTTTTTAATCCATTTAATGTGTGTCATATTAAATTTATATCATTCTAGATATTTATTCAAAGTGTCATGTGGTACCAAGTCAAATGGCTTACAGAAGTCTAAGTATATTACATTAACATTATTACCTTTATCAGTCAAACTTGTAATCTCATCAAAACAAGATATCAAGTTAGTTTGACAGGATCTGTTTTTCATAAGCCTAAATTGACTTGCATTAATTACATTACCCTCCTTTAATTTTTTATTAATTGAGTCCCATATCATCCTCTTCATTATCTTGCACAGGATTGATGTGAGGCTGACAGGCCTATAATTACCCAGAAAATCCTGTTTACCCTTTTTAAAAATTGGGACAGCATTAGCTTTCTTCCCATTTTCTGGAACTTCCCCTGTTCTCCAAGACTTATTGAAAATCAACATTAACAGTCCAGCTCCTCAGTCAGCTCTTTTAAAACTCTTGCAAATTTTCTGGATCTGCTGATTTAAAAATGTCTAACTTTAGAAACTTCTGTTTAACATCCTCCAGAGATACTAGTGGAATTGAAAAAGTGTTATCATCACCATGTGATGAGACTATATCATCTGCTTTTTTCTCCAAATACAGAACAGAAATATGTATTGAACACTTCTGCCTTTTCTGCATTATTATTGATAATTCTACCATTTCCATCTAGTAATGGATCAATACCATTGTGAGGTTTCTTTTTGTTCCTAATATATTGTCCTTAACTCCGCTGGTTAGAACTATCTCCCTGTGTCCCTGCTTCTCTTATCAATTCTCTACAATTCCTAACTTCAGATTTATATTCATTATTATCAAATTCCCTTTTCTTCCATTTGTTATATATTTTGTTTTTATTTTTTTATAGCTGCCTTCATTTCCCCTCTAAACTAGGTCAGTCTTTTAATCAGCATGTCTTTCTCCCTCAATTGTGGGACTATAGTTTTTTGGGCATCTAGCAAGGTGTTCTTAGATGATTCCCAATTACCATTTACATTTTTCTGATTAATTTTTTCCTCCCAGCTGATTGGGCTCATAAATGTTTTCAGCTTTATAAAATTGGCCTTAAATGAGTGATAAATTAAACTCCTAATAAGGATAATCCCTTGTACAGGTTATACTGTATATTTATATTCCACACAAAAAACTATATTAAAATACCATTATTAAGATTGCAAAGTCAAGCACTCAGAAGTTATGAAATGCCAAAGTTAAGGTCCCTGTATACCCTTCTTAATTTTGCCATTTGTGCATTTGTGTTATCATATAGTCTTCAAGTATGTGATCACATACTATTTTGTTAGCACAAGGAGGTATGAGCAGTCTAAGCATGCTCAATGAGGCTGAAATCTTCAGAGATTTTAGCTGTTAAAATTTATCAAAGGCTTATAACTTGGCCAAATTTGGATGGATTTTCACCATGATAGCCAAAGTAACATCCTTGACACAGAGGTCACCCCCTGCCAAATTTTAAGTCCCTGCTCCAAACATAGGGGTGCTAGAGCATTTAGAAAAAATAAAAAAGGTCACCAGCACTTTTTAACATGGGCAAAACAACATATTTTCCTTTGGTGTTGTTCTTATAAACAGCTGAACCCTTTTGGCTGAAGATTTTTTTAAAATCAGCCTGTGGCTGACACCTGGCATGTAAAATTTCAGCCCAAACTTCTACAATTTGACAAAATTATAAATAGTGGAAAATAGGGTTTCATAATGGGAAGTGTCAGGCAACCTTAATAAATATACAGGGCTACGAGCCCCACCCCACCTCACCTATACTCAGGAATGATTGAATATTTTTTCTGAACCATGAAGGAGAAACAGGAGAACAGCTTGAGAAACTATATTCTATGTACAATATCTTAAAAGTTGTTTGGAAATAATGACTGAGTGAAAACTCAATTTGAACTAAAAGGTCTGGCCCTAGATAAATTATCCTAGTATAACGGTATTTAGCTCCTTTTCTCATTTGCTCTTGCAGTACCTTGTTTAGGGTTTCTGTGGTGGACCTGGGAAAGAAGAGATTAATCATAGAGTACTGCATTAATAACTTTATTAAGAGTTTACACACATTTTCTAATTAAGCTAAAAAATGAAGACCCAGCAAACTGGGAAAACCCTTTGAGAACATGGTATATCTGATCCAGCTAATTTTATATCCATTGACATAAAATGTATACAGTGTTAACCCTAAAATGAAAACTAGCTCTCAGAAAGTATCTGCTTTTCAATTTTCATTTAACTAAATGAAATGCATGCACGAATTACCATGAATACATGTGCAACTCAGATAACTGCGCATGCATATGATTGATTAGAAGTATAACTGGGCATTTGCATATACAATTACTTGATTTGTGCATGAAAATTAGATACGCAATTGTGCCTGTATATTTGCAAACACCTAATTTGGAAAATAAGGTCCAAAACATTTAACTTTTTTCTGTGTCCAGTTAATATTTCCCCATAATAAACTTTCTTAATAAATATTTTGTTGGCTTCTTTTTTCCAAGCACCCATAACTTGTTCAGTTCAGCACTTTTCATTCATTCTTTGGTTTTAACTATTGCCTTTAAAATTTCTGAAAAAAAATGATCTAAAATAGTTTTCTGCCTTTTGTCCCCTACCCAGACATATTTTAAAGAAAGCTCTCTGTCTTCTCTCTTGATTGTATTATTTTAGGCCACTTCCCCTTGAATGGTCCATCAGAATATGTGCTAATTTCTTATGCTAAACTATCTGTTCAATCTTGTATTTAGCTGTGACACTCTTACCTTTCCCCGATCTGAAGAAGAGCTCTGTGTAGCTAGAAAGCTTGTCTCTCTCACTAACAGAAGTTGGTCCAATACAAGATATTACCTCACCCACCTTGTTGTTCTTCTTTTGTCACTCAAATTATTTGAGATAGAAGAGCTGGCTATGAATAATTAGCCACTGATTGCAGGTGGGAAACAAATGGCACTTGTGCAGCTAAATCATATAAGCACTTGGGAAAAATCCCACCTTCCCTTTCTAAAAAGAAGGCATAGCCGTGCATTCCTTGCACTGAATGGAAAACTTCCCATTACCTTCAGTGGGAATTTTTCCTGTGCATGGAATGCAGCGTTAGGGCTGAAGACTTTAAAACTGAAACTATATTTGCTAACTGATTCACTCCATCTTTATAGATCTATTATTGGATGGAAGAAATAACAGAGATGAATGCTGATCTTCTTCAGAAAATATATATTGGATCCTCATATGAGAAGCGCCCACTTTATATATTGAAGGTACATGTTATGATTTAGTGTGCAATCTTTTTTCTGTAGTAATTTAAACTACAGGTGTAGGTTTTTGTCAGAGAGAAATTTTTAAAAATGTTATTGATAGCTCAATTGGATTTTATTTTATAGAAAATTTTGCTTTTTTTTTTGAGTTTAGTAAAGAGGGTGCCACTGAAATTTGTCACACATAGCGGGTCAAATACTGCTCTCCTTTGCACTACAGAAAGTCAATTGAGTACTCTGCATTTAAACTAGTATAAGTGAGAGTAGCATCCAGCCCGGTATCTCCTTGAGAACTCCATGCAACAGACAGAACATTTCCTTTTCTTGTCTCTCTTTCTTCTTTTTGTTTACTATTCTATTGCCATTCTTCTGTGCCCTTTCAACATATAGAAGGCTGTAAGAAACTCGCAGGCCGCAATTATTTTGTGGAAACTGCAAATTTTTATAGTTGCTGCAAATTTGAGTGGCATTGCGACCCTGTGCACCAGGTTGTAAAGATGCTTGCTCAAATTTGGGCCAACCGCCCTTCTGTCATGCTTGTCTTTGAGAGCCAAATCGGATACACCGTGTGTCTTTTGTGCTGCTGCCTTGCTTTGGAAGGCTGCATGACTTGGAAGAAGGTGCTGGAGCTTACATGTGGGTGTGCACCCAGGAGATACTCAGTGGGGGGGTCTTCATTCCTCAACAGGAAACAGGTTGAGGGGAGGTCTGAGACTAGATCCGCAGGGGAGTGTCTGCCTGGCATCATGCTGACATGCTGATTGCACCAAAACGGCAACTTTAAAAAACCGTGGCCACAACTTTTGAAACAAAAGATCAAAAAATCCACCACTTTCTTACAGCCTTAAACATATGGTTTTCTTTTGTCAGCTTTCTAACAGAGACAGAACACCAAAAAGTGCCATATGGATTGACTGTGGTATCCATGCAAGAGAATGGATTGCTCCTGCTTTCTGCTTGTGGTTCATAGGACACGTGAGTAGATTTCATCACAGTATTTTAAACAAAACAAAATACCTTGATCCTATTTTCCTTCTTTTGCAAATTGTGCTCGATCTCAACAACTTCCTATTCAATTTAATGCCACATCATTGAAGAATAAACTCAGTTCTTATTACAGATTTAAATTTTTCAAAGCATCAGCAGTAAGTTAGACCAATATTTCACATTTATAGACTGGTCAGGAGTGGAGAACACAGGTTATAATGTTTCAAACTAAACATATTGCCTACACTTCGAGCTGAAGAAGACATACCCATGCTAGCTCTGACTGAGCTAGTGCGCTAAAAATAGTGTAGCTGTGATGGTACGAGCAACAGAATAGGCTAACCGCATGTCTAACCTCTCAGACAGTATCATACTTGGGGCAGCCAGCTCTTCCTGCTGCCATGGCTACACTATTTTTAGTGCACTATCTCGATCAGAGCTAGCATGAATATATCTCCTCCAGGTGGACTTTACACCTCCAGCTTGAAAGTGTGGACATACCCTAAGAATGCATTTGAGTGGTAAAGTCCAAACACAGAGTTAACCAACTAGAAAGTGTAATAGTTTGTCCACCAAGGAGTTGAATGATATATAGGCAGTGAAGGCATCAGAATAAACATAAGGGTCTACCATCAGACCTCAATTACAACTATAAAACTCTATTGAAATCAATGTGGGTGCAGAATTGGATGTCAGTATGTTAAGGAGTTCAGATAGGGATTTTCAAAGGAGCCTATGGGAATTAGGTGCCCAAATCCCTTTGAAAGTCAATAGGATTTGGGCACCTAACTCCATCAACCCCTTTGAAAATCCCAGCCTTAAATCCTCCCTTGAAACCTAACACTAATTATCCTCTTGCTGCTGGTTTAAATGATTATCAGCTGTGCTCCTGTCATGCCATTGAAATGTACCTGTAACATCTGTAAGTGGTTAACAAGTTAAGAGAAAATGTAAACTGTTTGCCGCCCCCATCCACTTGATCTAATTTACCCAAATATTTTAAATTCAATCCAAAGCTTTATTCCCACGTCACTTTATGAAGGAACACTTCTATTAAAATTGTCACAGACATAGCCACACACATTACAAGTATTAGCTTCTTGGCTACAATAAACATCCTTCTTAAAGATGTTTTGAATATTGTTTAGAGGCACAACAAAGACTGCCACTTCATATTCACATCAGAGAAAAACCATTGCCAGGGAATTAAAAGGACAGGGGAATTTACAATAAGAGGAAGTGCCTAATGAAAGACATACGAGGACTAAGAAGTATGATTAAACTTAACTTTTATATTTAGTAACCCAGCTAAATCTGTTAGGGCACAATTTACCCTTATGCAGAGGACAAGTGCCACTTAAGCCCTCAAAATAGGTCTTAAGTGGGATATAAGTAGTGCATAGGGCTTGGATTTCGTTTTTAATAATTAACCTTCCCCAAAACAATGCATACTTGCAACAGTCATTTCAAATATTACTTTTAAGCTATTTTAGTGCTTGTGACAACCTTGAAGACTTACACTATTTATCTGCACACGCAGCAAAAATATAATCTTCCTCACCAATATACCTCTATCCTGACCTAGAGTGACCACCCAATAGTGTGAGCAGACAGCTGAGTTTCCATTTTAATTGAATTCTTAGCCTCTCTGTGCTAACTAAGGTGTTGGTTGTAGGGTGACTTCTGCGATGTGGGTATTGGTCCTCCAGGAGCTGGACTGATGCCACCACCACGGTACTATTTTACATAGGGCCAACTGAAGATCTGTCAGATACCTTTCAAGGACGATGAGGAAAAATTATTATAAATCTTATGAACAAGTTCTTGTCGTGTTCTATAGGCAACTCACTTCCGTGAGAAAGATCAGACCATGGCAAGACTTCTGCAGCATCTTGACTTCTACGTCATGCCTGTGATGAATGTAGATGGCTATGACTACACGTGGACCACGGTACGTAGAAGGTTTCTAGACAGACGATGGAACATTCCAGTCTATTGTTTGCAAGTCTTGTGCGGGCTGACATAGTGGACAGATTTAAAGGGTTACTTTTCAAAGTGTCATGTGGCAGTTGTGAGCCCAGCCCTCTTAACTGGTGCTTGGAATTTCTATATCTCTGCCCTTTATAGACCACAATAGCTACTGCAAATGTGTGATTTTTAACTTATAGAATACAGGCGTTTTCCAGATACTGGGTCAAACCAATGCTTAGGAGCATCATAGCATCCCACCTTGTGATTTTAATTCTTTTGGATGTCAGGTGATGACTGTGGTAGGCTGCATCAGCAAGACTGCCAATACTGTGACAGTTCACCATTAGGGCAGAAAGGCCTGATTGAACAACTCACTCTTCCTTTTTGTGGTCTAAGGCCTGATAGCATAGTTTTCCAAGCACTTTTTGTTTCAAGTAAAAGAATGAGCAACAGTTAAGCTCAAACAAACGAATGAGCAACAGGTATTTGTGTAGTCCAGTTCTAGTCAAATCAGAATAATTATACCAGGCACAACCAGGCCTTGTACTGTACAACTTTTCATCTTGTTACTTTACATGCTTAGCATTACTTAATTTCAGTACCCGGAGAGATAATGGAGCAAATATTCAAGCAATCAATTTGCATATATCTAGAATATAATAAGGTGATATGTTACAGTCAACATGGATTTGTCAAGAACAAATCCTGTCAAACCAACCTTATAGCTTTCTTTGACAAGGTAACAAGCCTTGTGTATGGGGGGAAAAGATAGATGTGATATATTTTGACTTTAGTAAGGCTTTTGATACTATCTTGCATGACCTTCTCATAAACAAACTAGGGAAATACAATCTAAATGGAGCCACTATAAGGTGGGTGCATAACTTATTGGAAAACCATTTCCAGAAAGTAGTTATCAGTTGTTCAGTCAAGTTGGAAGGGCATATCAAGTGGGGTCCTGCAAGGATTGGTCCTGGGTCCCATTCTGTTCAATATCTTCATAAATGATTTAGATAATGGCATAGAGAGTACACTTGTAAATTTTGCGGACAATACCAAGCTGGGAGGGATTGCAAGTACTTTGGAGGATAGAATTAAAATTCAAAATGATTTGGACAAACTGAAGAAATGGTCTGAAGTAAACCAAATGAAATTCAATAAGAACAAATGCCAACTACTCCACTTAGGAAGGAACCGCCAGTTGTACACATACAAAATGGGAAATGACTCCTTAAGAAAGAGTACTGCAAAAAGGGTCTGGGGGTCCTAGTGGATCACAAACTAAATATGAGTCAACAGCGTAACACCATTGCAAAAGAAGCAAACATCATTTTGGGATGTATTAGCAGGAGTGTTGTAAGCAAGACATGAGAAGTAATTCTTCCGGTCTACTCCGTGCTGATTAGGCCTCAGCTGGAGTATTGAGTCCAGTTCTGGGTGCCACATTTCAGGGAAGATATGGAAAAATTGGAGAAAATCCAGAGAAGAGCAGCAAAAATGATTAACGGTCTAGAAAACATGACCTATGAGGGAAGATTGAAAAAATGGCTCTGGAGAAGAGAAGATGGGAGGTGGGGGTTCATGATAACAGTTTTCATGTACATAAAAGGTTGTTACGAGGAGGAGGGTGAAAAATTGTTCTCTTTAACTTCTGAGGAAAGAACAAGAAGCAGTGGTCTTAAACTGCAGCAAGGGAGGTTTCGGTTGGACTTTAGGAAAAAAATCCTAATGGTCATGGTAGTTAAACACCGGAACAAATTGCCTAAGGAAGTTGTGGAATCTCTATCACTGGAGGTTTTTAAGAACAGGTTAGACAAACACCTGTCAGGAATCATCTAGTTATTAAATAGTCCTGCCTTGAGTGCAGGGGACTGGATTAGATAACCTCTTGAGGTCCCTTCCACTCCTACACGTCTATGATTCTATGTGGATAACTATCTTATTGCTTTATAGGCTCCCTAAATCTCCTGCTTCTTTGCTCCCCTTCATTGGCACAGGTTTTTAGCCTTGACATCTAGAAATGTAATTGAAAGTTTCGCTTTTCACAAACAAGTGAAAAAAGTGATTTTCATTTTTTTAAACTTTTACGTAAACCCACATTTTTGTGTGTCTGCCCACAGAATCGGTTGTGGAGGAAGAGCCGCTCAAAGCATGGCGACAACAGCTGCATTGGTACCGACATGAACAGGAATTTTGATGCAGGCTGGTGTGGTATGGTGCAATTTTCTTCATATTTTATTACAGACATTTCAGTTTTAACCATTAAAGTTCTTCATTTTGAAAATATTTGTATTTACCTATTCATAAAGAGATAACGTACCTTAGTACTGAACTTAATCAAATCATTTATAAGCAGGTCAGGAGATCAGAGCTTTACCAGCTTTGCCACATACTTCCTGTGTAATTATCAGGAAGACAGTCAAGCCCTTTGTGTCTGTTCTGCCATCAGCAAATGGGAATAAAGAAACTTTCTTACCTCACAAGGGTATTGTAAGAGTGAATTCATTAATGTTTGTGAGATGCTAAGATACTACGGTGATGGGGACCATATAAATAGATTTAAAAGTAATATCAACCATAAAAATCTTAATACAGAACTTGGAGAAATCAGAAAGTTTAATAGCAAATTTATATGCTGTGAATATTAATTCCAGCAGGTATTTATATAGCACAATTAATTTTCAAAGCATTTAAAGTGCTTAGCAACCCTTGAGGCAGATAAATTATCATCTCTATTTTTAAGTGAGGAAACAGACACAATGAGAGTGGTTCTGCTCTGAAAAATCACGTGGTAGAAAAGGGCTCCTTTATATGCAACAGACCTGCTTTCTGTGTGTACTGAGTCATATCACCTGACTTTAGTAACTAAGACCTTGTCTACACTAGAGAGTATTGTTGATGCAAGTTACAGTGATAATCAAAAAGCGCTATAGTTACAGTGCTTGTGCCTGTTCACGCAGCACTCGTGTCACTGAAGCACATCCACAGTTGGTGCCCTAGCACTGAGAGTGAAAGCAGTGGACTGGGGGCAGCTATCCCACAGTGCAACTCGCCACCTTGTGCTGCTATGAGTTGTGGGAAGGTGGAGTGGATCACAGTGCATCATGGCTGTGGGGCAACATCCCATGAGGCAGTGATTTCCGTCCCATCATTCCATGGCTTTCTGACTGCATTTCACGGCATTTTTCAATGGCCCCAGTTTCCTGTGCGCCCGCCATCTCTATCTGAAAGGATGTATCATGCACTGCTCTCCACTGTTGTTGTCAGTGTTCTGAACACATCGCGGCTGCTCATGCAGCATATCATGAGCTTCCAATCAGAACAGGAATCTGAGACGCCTGACCTACGGTGTGCCTGCAAACAAACAATGGCAGATTACTCTTTGCATTCATGGAGCACGTGCATATGATGCAGGTCTGAGATGACGAGCACTGGCTGCAGAACTTTCAAATGTGCAAAGCCACCTTCATGGAACTCTGTGGGGAGCTTGCCCCCACCCTATGGCACAAGGATACCAGAATGAGAGCTGCCCTCTTGATGCAGAAGTGTGTGGCGATTGCCCTGTGTGGAAGCTGGCAACTCCAGACAGCTACTGGTTGGTAGCTAATCAATTTGGAGTTGGGAAGTCCACCGTTGGCGCTGTGTTATCACAAATGTGCAGCGCCATTAATCGCATCCTGCTATGAAGGACTGTAAGTCTTGGAAATGTGCCTGAAACAGTGAATGGCTTTGCAGTAATGGGATTCCCTAACTGTGGTGGGGCGATAGATGGCACGCATATCCCAATTTTGGCCCCAGACCATCTTGCAACAGAGTACATCAGTAGAAAGGGGTACTTCTCTATGGCACTGCAGGTGCTTGTGGATCACCGTGGATGTTTCATGGACATCAATGTGGGTTGGTCAAGAAAGGTACATGACACATCCATCTTCAGGACCACTGGCCTGTACAGAAAACTGCAAGTGGGGACTTTCTTTCCAGACCAAAAAAGTCCAATGGGGGATGTTGAAATGCCCATACTGATCCTGAGAGACCCAGCCTACCTCTTACTGTCATGGATCATGAAGTCTTATACAGACAACCTGGATAGCAGCAAAGAGTGCTTCAATAAAGGTTAAGCAGGTGCTGAATGACTGTTGAATGTGTATTTAGCAGATTAAAAACTCGCTGGTGATGCCTTTATGACAGGTTAGATCTAAATGGGAAAATATTTCCATGGTTATATCTGCCTGCTGAATGCTCCATAATATTTGTGAAGCTAAGGGTGAAAAGTTTCCCCTGGGGAGGAGTGCAGAGGTGCATCACCTTGCTGCTGATTATGAATCACCAAATACTAGGGCTATTAGAGGGGCACAATGGGAAACCATTCGAATCAGGGAGGCCTTGAGGAACTATTTTGACATGAGCACCAATAAGATGTCTTTGTAAACAGCTCTGTGCCATGCTATCCCTGCTAGCCAGCTTGCACTGTGTATCAATATAAGCTGCAACTACCACGTGCAAGAGACAAATAAAGATTGCTTATCCTTCACAGAGTATGTCTTCATTAAATAACTATTATTCACAAAACACACAAAAAGCTGGGCTGGAGGGGAGAAAGCAGTGAGGGGCATTGTGAGCAATGACAGCTGGGTTTAAGTCCAGCTATCATTCTGGAAGATGTCTGAAGGGCTGGAGTGAACAGGGTACCGAGACAGGCCGGGAGTTCGGTAGGAATGTGTGGGTGGAGCTTGGGGAGGGCACGGAAAGCAGTTCTATATTGGCTGGGGGGAAAGGAAGCAAGGAGCGAGCACGCAGGAATTCAATCTGCAGCATTATGAGTGACTTTAGCAGCTCTGTTTGCTCCTCCATGGCTTTTATCATGAACTCATGACCTGCTATCATTCACTCTTGGTTTTCCCTTCTCTCCTGCCTATCAATTTTTTGATTTTTGGTCACACTATGTCTCCATGCCCTTTTTTCTTTTTCCGCATCAGGGGACTGAAAGAGTTCTTGGAACATCTCCTCTTTGCCTGTCCATGGTAATTTTCTTATCAGCCATAGACACTTGGCAGGTGTGTAGGGGTTTCCCCTAACGGGCACATCTGTAGAAGCAAATTAACAATGAACAGAAGCATGATTGCTGTTAGTGCACTGACATTGATTCATTACTGTCAAATACTCTTCTTTCTCACTGTCCCCTGGCAAGTACACAGCTCGATGATCACCCAAGGCATGATGAGTTGTGCCTGGGGGGAGGGGGCACTCAAGCTGGGGAAAAGGTTCTGGGTAGTTGTTTGGAGGTATTGAGGCAGATAGATAGGGACAAAATTTCAAATTATGCCACCATTTTCTACAGGCAGGGACCATAGAAACCGATATTTCACTCCTGAGAGTAAGCAGATATGCTAGGGTACATCTCCTCCATGTGAGAAGCTTCAAACCGGGTCTTTATGCTGTTCGCCTGTATGCTGCTTTGGTCTCTGCACAAGTGATTGCTGATTGGTGCAGGAAAGTTTCCTACAATGGGGGAAGAAACAAAGTAGCTCTGCCTAAGAATCTCTAGCAGAGGATTGGCGAGTACCTCCAGGAAAGTCTCCTAGAGATCTCTCTCGTGAAATCTCAGTGTGCATTAACATGCTTTTCTGCTGCACTGCCTAGCTGCACAGGGTAATGGAAAGCACATGCAAACACAGATGTTCTTGTACATTTCTATACCTTCAACCAGCTGTATAATGCAACAAAGCAAAGGACAGCTGTACCTCATGTAACCAAGCAGCATCAGCTCAAAAAAATCACTTACCAGAGCTCCCCTCTCCTGCATCCTGCATGCCAGAGCTGGAGGACTGGGAGTGGCTCAAACACTCCGGGTCAAAAAGAAATCCTGGCTCCTCATGTCACCAAATGACCCAGTCCCCTGCTTTGCATCGTACTCCAACTCAACCTCCTCGTCCTCGACTTCTTCATCGGAGTTCAGTCTGGTGTCCTCTGTCTCTGGGCCTGTGGAGGTATCCAGGGGTCTCTTGACAGTGGAGGTGGGGTTGCTGTCAAGGATGGCTTCCAGATCCTTATAGAAGTGGCAGGTCTTTGGCTCTGCATCAGAGCGATGATTTGATTCCTTAGCTTTTTGGTACCCCTGCCGTAGCTCCTTGATTTTCGAATGGCACTGCAGCGTGTCCATTCATAGCTCTTCTCCACCATGCCATGAGAAATCTTACCATAGGTATCAAAGTTCCTTCAGCTGGAGTGCAGCTGGGACTGCACAGTCTCTTCTCCCAAAATGCTGATCAGATCCAGAAGCTCTGGTGTACTCCAAGTGGGAAAGCGTTTGATGCATGGAGCCACTATGATCAGCTGGTAAGATGTGATGTGAGTTCTCCATGCCAACCAAGCAAGAAGTGGAATTTCAAAAATTCCCAGGATTTTAAAGGGGGAGGAGTGTATGACTGCAGGGCAGTGGAGTTCAATCTGATGGCCAGAGTGGTCAGGATGGGTATTGTGGGACACTACCTAGAGGCCATTTACCGTGACATAACCAAGTTCAGTGTCTACACTGATGCTTTGTCACTAAAAGTTTGTCACAAAATGTTCTATGCTGCTCATCGAGGTGGTTTTATTTTGTTGCAAAATCAAGGGAGTTGGATTGATTGGGGAAGGGATTGTACTGTGTACACCACCCTGTTTTGGCGCAAAAAGATGACTTTGGTTGACAAAAAGTCTGTAGTGTAGACCAGCCCTAAAATAAGTTTATATTCCTCTTAGCCCTGCGGAACCAATATAGCTATAAGAATGCAAACTGGATTCTATACCTTCTTGGACATTCTCACCAGAATTGTTTATTAAGTTTCAATAACATAAGCCTTTGCAAACCCATTGAAGGTAATGGGATTGTATAGGTGTAACTCACAATATAATCTGGACTGCAGACTCTTCATTATCAATGACGCTGTGTAAAAAGGAAAGAACCCAGTACAATTCTCAGAACCTCAGGGTTAAGTTTTATAATTCTTATATTTTAAAATATTTTTTACTTAAACTGAACATATCTGACACACAATTACTGTGAAACAATAAAGATGGAACCCAACAATTTCAATATTACAGATGTACTTTTCAGAGTAAAACCACTCTTTAAGGGAAGAGCTTCATTTTCAGAGGTGTTGAGCAGATACAACTACCACGACTTCAGTTGGAGTTATTGACCAGGAGGACACACTAACTGAAAGCAGCACCAGACCCTGCCAGAACAAGAAATGCAAAACCCATGGACATATCTCCACTGTTACGATGATCAACACATTCTACAACACACCTTTCAAGATCCATGGTCCTATACATGCCTATCACAACACGTGATATACTTCATCCAGTGCACGAAATGCCCCCATAACAAACACTTGGGTGAAACCAAACAATCAATATGCTCTTGAGTAAACTCACACAGAAAAATTAAAAAAAGACAAAAACGCCATTTTACCTGTGGGTGAACACTTTTCACAAACCGATCACTCTATATCTGACCTCTCAGGCCTCATTCTCAAAGGAAATCTGCACAACACCTTTAAAAGATGAGCTTGGGAGCTTAAATACATAACTTTGCTAGACACTAGAAATCCTGAACTGAACAAAGACATTGGTTTTATGGCTTACTTAGGGGTTCTCAAAGTGGGGGTCGGGACCCCTCAAGGAATTGCAAGGTTATTATGGGGGAGTCACGAGCTGTCAGCCCCTGCACGTGCTTGGGCTGCAGCTGTCAGCCCATTGCATGGCTGACAGCCAGAGCCCTTCAGAGCCGGGTGGCTGGAGAGCAGCGGCGGGTGGCTGGGTGCTCTGAAGGCAGCACCATCCCCAGCAGCAGCACAGAAGTAAGGGTGGCACGACTTGGGTGGGGGTGGCATGGCATGAGGGGGTCGTCACTTTTTTAGACGGGGGAGTCGTCACAGCCTGAAATATTTTCAAAGGGGGTCCTAGAGAAAAAGTTTGAGAGCCCCTGCCTACAACAATCTACAACCCACTAACCCCGTCCTGCTGCGCTCTTCCCCATCCAGCTGCTTTTATTTATTTATTTTTCACTTCCCTTCCTTTCCCGTCTCTGAATGGAGAAGTGTTAACAGGCCACTTCACCTTGAATGGTCCCAGAAAATACGTGTTGTTAACTACTTATGCTAAACAATGCTTTATTTTGCAACTGGGCCATGAGACAATTCAGTGTACAATATAAGAACTTAATAGGTGACATTGTATGCTCTTTTTTATTACAGGTAAAGGTGCCTCTCATAATGATTGTCATGAGATATACTGTGGACCCTATCCTGAGTCTGAACCAGAAGTGAAAGCTGTGGCTAATTTTCTCCAAAAGCATAAAGATCACATTAAGGCATATATAACTATGCACTCTTACTCACAGATGGTACTGTTTCCATATTCCTACACTAAGAATAAAAGTAAAGACCATGATGAGCTGGTAAGTGCATCTTCATCACCTTGCAGGAATGGGCATTTAATAAGAAGAGGGAATGACTGCCTTCAGTAGGCTTTTTGTCTGTTCAAGATTTGGGAAAATAGATTTGTGATGAGGTATGCAAGAGCGTAAGAAAGCTGGAAGTTGGCATAATCATTATATGATTACAAGAAAGTATTCCGGTTTTGGAGGACACTGATAAAATGGAAGTGTTTATTCTGGATGGATAAGGTAGCCTGACTTTCTGATATTTTCAAGGCATCGCTAAGGTGGCAAAGTAAAGGTAATTTGGGCACCTCAATAAGGCATTTCCAAACATTCAAGTTCAGATTTCTTGTAAGTTTTTCCCTATATTTGAACTTACTGAGTCTGTAACTTTTTTTTTTAACTCTATTGCTCTTGAATGATGTGCACCCATAACACTGATATGTTCCTGCAGCCTTAACTGCACCTTAATTAACTCTTTTGTATAGAAATTTTTTAAATGGTCCTAAAGGTCTGATAGAGCCCTGTTTTTTAGAGCCCCTAAGGTCCTCAAGAGGACCAGAAGATCACAGGTAGTCCACAGAAGAAGAATACCTCTTTGATTCTGTGGGCCATGAAGCTGTCCACTGGCGATGGGTCCTGGAGTTATAGGTCTCCTTAGGCCTATGTAAAAAGTCCCAGTCCTATGAAGTTCTGGAGGTCCACACGATCAGGGCGCCTCTCTCTTGCAGAGCACTACGAGTTGTGTAGGATCAGCTCCCTTTCTATTAACCAGCGGGATAAAAGGGGAAGCTGGGAAGTGAAGAACACCCTTTTCTTTTTTTTTTACCACTGGCTTACCCCCCAAGCCTTCAGGTTTCTCTAGAGTAGGAAAAGAGATTCAGGTTGGGTTGGAGTTAGCCAACAAATGTAGGCCAGTTAAGCTACTCGGGTGGCTGAAGAGCCTAACACAATTTGCTGGGGTAGAGGATAAGAAGAAAAAGCCCCTTCCCTGCTCCCTCTGGCCAATTTCTTGATGCTTTCCATGCATGGAGGAGTGGACTCGGGGTTCTTTACTCTGAGTGCCTCCTGAATGGGGCCAAGGAAGGAACAATAAGTGGCTGAAAGAATGGGGAAGGGCTTTTCATTCCATGGGACCACCTATGTGGATACATAGGACATGGACAGGATGGACAAGAATCATAGGGTAAGAAGGGACTGCAAGGGTCATCTAGTCTAACCCCCTGCCAAGATGCAGGATTTGTTGTGTCTAAGCCATCCAAGACAGATGGCTATCCAGCCTCCTTTTGAAAACCTCCAGTGAAGGAGCTTCCGCAATCTCCCTAGGCAGTCTCAAGATATTCTTTATGCTAAGCATCCCCTGCATGGGGCCAGGCAGCCGCAGCTGGTGATGCATATTTGGGATGGGTTCTCCATATTGCCTTCAACCTTCATTCCCACTCCTTTTTCCCCACAGAGATCTTTGGTCATTAAAGAAAAAATTAAAAAGTAGCTGTTATTGTCTCTAATGGGAGTTTTTTTCTCTTTTTAAAAGTTATTAGACTTTGTACAGTGAACATAGGAGTAGGAACATAGAAACTATCTGCCTGATCAGACCAGAGGTCTATCCAGTCCAATATTCTGTTTCCAGCAGTGACCAGTACCAGATCCTTCACAGAAAGGAACAAAAAAAAACCTGTAGCAGACATAAAATAACTTCTCCCAGGAGAATATTTCTTCCTAAATCCCCCCCAATTACTGACCATTTTATGCCCTCAAAGTTGAGGGTTTATATCCCTTTTAAATTTATTTTTTTTATCCTAGCTAATGAATTTGTGAAGGAAGATAAAGAAAATATTGATGTCACTTCCTTCCCTGTAAAGTAGAGATGTGATATTCTGTAAACTAATTACAGAACAGTTCATTCTAGTCTGTTGTTCAAGAGTGGTGTACAGTTCCATCATTAAATTCTTTTTTGTATGCTTCAGTACTAACTTTAAGTTAAAATATTTAAAGGCTACTTGAACAATATTTGAAAGGAAATTAAAAATATAGGACAGCTACAGAGAATAATGGATTTGGTGATAATTTGTTGTTAGCATCTGTGCTGCAACTGGACAGCAATTTGTACCATGGACATAACCTAACCATGTTTAACCACACCTTGTAAGCATTCTGAAGCCTACCACATGTTCACATTACAGACTGCACTGCAGCCAGGTTTGGGGACAACCATGCTGTAAACAGGTCCTCTCTCTTTATTGTATCCATAGTGGATGAATTCTATGCCCTAACAGAGACAATGTGAAACACTTTTACTAAATTATAATAGCAAATTAATATTTTGTTGATTTCAGCTATATGTGGCAAACAAAGTATCTAATGCTATTAGAAAAGCAACTCAGAAAATTTATGATTCTGGCCCTGGTGCACAAACAATCTGTAAGTATCATTTTTAGTATTATAATCAGTATGACAGAATAGCCTCTCTACCACCAGAAGGCAGTGGGTAGGACTGAGGCCTAAAGCTGTGGTTTCAAGTAATAATCTGTTTTCTTTTTTTTCTCCTATAGATTTAGCTCCTGGAGGTTCAGATGACTGGGCTTATGATCTTGGCATTAAGTATTCTTTTACCTTTGAGCTTCGGGACAAAGGAACACATGGATTTTTGCTTCCTACAAATCTAATTAAACCCACTTGTATTGAAGCACTTTCTGGTATCAAAACAATAGCTTTACATGTTATCAACAATATTTAATGTACTATATTTTAATTTGGTATTTCATAGCTTTAGCTGGTAATTTACATGTCCTCATGGTCAGTATCATTCATACAAGTGTGCTTTGTTTTTTAGTTTGATCAAATAAAAACAGGAATTACTTACTGCTTTATTTTAATTATTTGTTTAGTGGCATTTGGTGTTCCATTTACTACCTTTCACCCTGACATATACTGCTTCACAAACCACACAACACTAATTAAATGTAGCCAGCTGTAGTGCGAGAAGGGTAGTGACCAACAAACTACACTTGTACAAATGTAACCTACTCAGCCCAATAATATTCAAACAAATATATGTTGTCATTTTAGCACCCCTTTATAGTTTGGTTTCAGAGAATTTTTGAATAATTCAGTAACACCAACAATGGTGAAAAGCAATCTTTTAAAACAAATTGTACTAAAGTGGCCGTGTAACCCACTGGTGAACATGTTACTGGTCCCTCCCTGTGCCAGATACGCAGAGGGTATGAGTCTCTTACAATCCTAGCTAAAGAGCCTTGGCTCTGTTTGCGTAAGTGGCTACATCTTGGCTTTCAGCTCTGGAAGTTCCTGGTTTAATCCCTAATATTTTGGCCAAGATGGTGGTAGGCACATGTAGGGTGCCTCTCCATGGAAGTGGAAACACCACAAGTGACTAAGCTAACCTCTCACTACTACACAACACAGCTCAAATGTCCAGTATTCCCAATCAGTCCAGCAGCTGAACAGACTGAAGAAATATGCCTATAGTGTCCAAATTCAGCAAACAAACTGGCTAAAAGCATGCACTAAGTTCCACAGGCTGCAGAGGGAGAAGGAAATTCCAAAGCCAAGCAGCCACAGCTGACTGGCAGTACCTCTCTTAGAGAGCCTGGTGGGCCAGGGAAAGGGACCCTGAGGCTCTCTATTAGCCCCAGCCATGCATGGAGAAGGAGTCAAGGACATTTCATAACACACTACAGCCTGATGATACCCTCTAGACCCAACCCACAACCTCCTCTCCAGCCAGGCCAAACCCCAACTTCACACCACACCTTGCCAGGCCCCTCCCCCTTCTATTGACCATACTAGGCCCCACCCCTTTTCAAAGCCCATCCCTTTTCTTCCCCGATCAGGCCCCTCCCCCTTCTCTTCCCCTGACCACACCCCTTCCAGCCCTCATTTCAGGCCCCTCCCCCTTTTCTCACTCGGACCAGGCCCCTCCCCTTTCTGTCCCTCTTTTCAGGCCCCGCCCTCCATCTTTTCAGGCCCCTCCCCCTTCTCTTTCCCCCCGACCAGGCCCCGCCCTCTCTCATTTCAGGCCCGACGTTGCGGTTCCTCTTTCCCCGGCGGCTCATCGTTGCCTGCGCGGCCGGAAGTCCCGCTGCCACGCACGATCATGGCGGCGAGGCGGTTTCCGGTGGGCCGAGGCTCCTCCTCCCGACGGCAGCAGCAGCAGCGGCGGCGACGCTGGGGCCGGCGGCGGCCGGTTGGTTGCGCGGCTTTCCCGGCAGCCCCTGTGCTCGGGCAGCGCCGTTCGGTTGCCGGCGGAGCGGGCCGCGCTCCTTGTCTTGCTCCCCGTCTGGCTCCGCGCTCAGGCCCGGGAGGACGGACTCCCCCCTCGCCCCCTCCCACCCTCTCCGCCCCGGGCGGCGGCGGAGGAGGCGGCGGGGACCGGGCCGGCTGTGGAAGGAGCAGGTGAGTGCGGCGCCCCGGCGGGGAAACTGGGCCGGGGGAGGGGGGGCAGCGGGGGACTCCACACGAGGAACGGGCCCTCCCCCTTCCACCGCGAGGAGCAGGCCGGCGGGACCCCGCCTCCCCGTGCGCGGACCCGGGGGCGGGGGGGAGACTCGGTGTGGGCAGAGCCCAACCCCCCCCGCACCGCTGCCATCCTGCGCACGGGGAGGGGGGGGGGCGGATGAGGAGCGGGCCGTGTGAGGCCTGGGGAGGGCAGATCGGCTTCGGAGGCCAGGGGTCACGGCGGGCCGCAGGAGGAAGCGATGGGCTGAGGGGAGGGGAGGGGATGTGACTTGTGAGGGGAGCGGTGGCAGGGGGACTGTCGGGGAGGGCGGGTGCAGGTTGTACCAGGCGATGGGGGGAGTCGTGGTGCAGGGGCAGGCGAGAGCGGATCGGCCCTAGGCTGTGGGGGCGTCTCTGCCTTGGTGCTGAGATAAAGGATGGCTGGGGGGAGCTGGGGGCAGCAGACTGGCTGTGCGGTGTGTGATTTGTGGTGAGAAGCAAGGGGGAGGGCTGTGGGGTAGAGAGGGCCCAGATCAGCCATGGAGTCTGCTGTACTTGAACCATTAGCTTGACCTGACATCCTACCATCTTCTGTGGTTGCTGTTTTACAGACGGGAACCCTGTTGGGCCTTCTCACTGCCTCCCAGATACTTGCAACCTTTGCAGGCTTCTGTGTACTGGAGTCCCCTTCTCATCTGCAGATAGTGAAATGTAGTCAGCCTTTTTAGCTGAATTTGGGACTTGTCAGTCTTTGTAGCATAAGTCCTGAACTTTGGTGCCTTTTCCTTTTCTTTAAAGACATCTTTTGTTGACTCCCATCCAAAACTTGTAGTTTAGGCTGATGGCCCAGATCCTCAAAAGTATTTAGGTGCCTGATTCCCATTGAAATAAACAGGAGTCAGGTGCCTAAATATCCTTGAGATATGGGCCTGTGTGACTAGTATTGTAGATTCTTCCTTTTGTCCCCAGCATCACAGCTGAACCTCTTTATTGGCTCCTCGCTAGACCTAGATCATTGCTTTTGTAGATGGGGCTGCTTCAAGACCTTTTACAGTCTGGATTCTACTGTATGGTAGAGTATGTTCTACTGAATGGAACCTAATAGGAACTGGCTGGTTGCATTTAAAAACTTAGGCCTTGTCTACACTAGCATTTATACTGGCAAAACCTATGTTGCTCATAGGAGTGTGTTTTTCACACTCCTGAGTGACAAAAATTTTGCCAGCATAAGCGCTTGTGTGGACAGCACTATGTTGGCAGGAGAGCGTTTTCCACTGACATAGCTACCGCTGCTCATTTAGATGCTTTTATTATGTCGGCGGGAGACCTCTTTCCCATTGACATAAAACGGCTGCACAAGTGCTTTTACAGTGGCACAGCTGTACCGATGTAGGTGTGCTTCTGTAAGTTTTAAGTGTAGACTAGCCTCTAGTCTGGAGAAAGTTGTTTTGAGAAGTGGCTCCCTACCTTTTTAGACAAAATGTGAAATACCATACACATAAGACTGCATCTATACTTTTTTTGTTTACCTTTTTCTATAATCCTAGGGACTGAATTGTTGCATTTTACCAATAACAGGCCAATCCCAGTTGACAAATGTGAACACATTGCTATCAATTACTTACCATTATTGGTCTATATGTTTAATATTATAAAGTAATGCTTTCTGTTAAATAAGAGGTATAGCTAACTTAAGACATGTTCATAGCAGAGGGTTGTAAAATCGAACTCTGAATAATTATTTGCTGAATGCCAGGCACCAGTTTTCATGTGTAACTTGAAGACTGGCAATTTGGTTTTACTTCTGTGTCGGCATTAGTTTTTGTATGTTATGCAGCTGAAATTTGGCCATTTCTATATGACTATGCAACATTTTATCTTTTTTTAAAACACTCTGGAGAGATGCTGGAATAATTGCTTCAAGTCTAAGATCACATTTTCTTAACACGGTGGCATGAAAAGATTATAACATTGATTAAAAAAGACACTTAGCCAAAAATTCTTTACAAAGAAAAGTGGAAGAGGGGGAGCACTGGCTATTTTAATTGTTTCCACGCTACTTTGTATCTGTCAGTATCTCTTTGACATTAGTTTGCTATATCCCAGAATGCCACAGCATAATCAGTGTACAGTTGACTTTATAAAATATTTTCAGTTTAAAATATTGTCTTGTATTTTCTAATCGGATAATATTTATAACGTTTTAAAGATAGACATTATTCAACATGGCTGAAGATGATAACTTGTATAGGCAATATACATAAATTGCCTTGCCTGTCTGTGCCATCTTAGATTAAGGCTAAACACTTAACATACTTTTTATCATCTGTTCTATTAGTTTTTATATTTCAGTAAGATAGTGAAAATAGTCTAGTCAGTGTTGCTTTTATTTATAGTCAGTTTCCATTTACTCTCAATTGCTAGCTTTCCAACAGCAAGATGCTATTATGACAAGGGAAAGTGTTCAGTTTTTCTGCTTTTTAAAACAGAAAATCAGTGGTAAATCAAAGACATTTCATGTGAACATTTTTGTTAACATTAGATTTTGTGAAATAGTATTTTTACAAAATCTAAATGTTGGACTATATTTGACCTATAGGTATATCATTATTACTAATTTAAATGTACATTATATTATATCCTGAATCATAGTATTGTGTCACAGAGTAGTAGCTGCAGTTACATACGTAATATCCAATAGGTGTAGTAATACAAGTGTGTAATACAAAACAATGATTTTTATAAAAAAAATTATTTTTATTGAAATTGGATTTTTATTTAAATACCAGCTTATTGTTTAAAAATAAACCTATTTAAAATTAAATATGAAATTATGACAACTTTTATTGAGGCCTAAATTTACCATAATCTTCTAAAATAAATTTAAAAATATTAAGCAGTACATATTTGTTGCTGAAGTCTTAAAGAAAGTCAAACCACTGAACTGGTGGAAGTCACTGACTAAACACCTAGAACCAGAGTTTATTGAAGTACTAGAGCAGCCTTTGACAGCAGTAGTCTCTTCTATAGGTGCAGAGAGAATATTTACTTCATTTTAGTTTATTCAACTAGTTCAGTTCAATAAGTAACCAGTAACAATCAGTTCAATTCACTAACTGCAGAAAGTACTTCCTTTGTTTAATAAATCAGTTAGTTCTCAAGGTAAAACATGTTGTGGTAAACTTTTTTCTTAGGTATTCAGTATATTTGAGGTAGTTTATTTAACTAATACAAAAATTAAAATGCCCTTTGTGCATTTATTTGAATTTGTTTATCCATGCAAATAGTTTGACACAATTCACAACTAAAAAAATTGATCATCGTTTAGTAAACAACAAGACATGCATTATTTGCCATTTTCTAACATAAAAAAATAAAGGATAAGACTCTGAATAAACATAAGTTAAACTATATAACAGCTTAAATAAAAGTGTGTAAATATAGTGTATCCTAGTTAGCAAAAAGAAGTACCACATTTTGTATAAAGGCTGTACTTACTTGGAAATCAACATATTTTAATAGTTACCAATTAATAAGAATCATCCTCTCTTTAGGAAAATAACTAAAAAGTACAAATGCAAAACAATATTAAAATCCGTTACTTAAATCAGGGTTTCCTGTTTACTGATTTAAATCATGATTAAAATTGGTGATTTAAATTGCTTTGATTTAAATCATTCCACCCTGTTACACATTATCATTAACAGAAGTATCAAGGAAAACATTACCCCAACATTATTGTTTGTATTTTTGTAGTGCCTGGTTGCCCTAGTCATGGATCTGGACCCCAGTGTCCTAGGCTCTGTAGAAACAGAACAAAAAGACAGTCCTTGCAGCAGAGAGTTTGTGATTTACGTATAAGATGAGAGACAACACATGGATACAAATACATAGATGGGGGAGTACATGTTAATTAATTTGTAATATAATAATACAATGAATTCAGTTCACTAAATGTTATCTCTTACGCACTTGACAAGCTTCACTTAAAATAAGCCCTCTTTTGTACCGCAGAATGGTATAGAAATATTTACAAGACAATAAAGTGTAAAAGTGTTGACTGTGTATTTCTAATTTATTACAATGATGCCTTGGATGTATGGAAACAAGCAATATTTTATTGTTAGACAATTTAAATAATAAAATTAACTAGTAAGTTGAGTATTATAAAAATGGAATAGGGAAATCAATTTTATTTTTCTGTGATATTCATTAACAGTGATTAAGATGTCATAGAAGATGCAGACTCCTAAATATTACTAAATAGATTGAGTTACCAAGTTATATCATGTCAGTGAAATAAATAATTAATGATTCCTTCTAATTAAATTAATTTAAAAAAGATATTTCCCAATGTTATGCATTTAAGGTATTTATTGGCAGAGTTGAAACTGGAAACTGTTGAGTGCTTAATACTTTATCCTGATGGGGGCTCAAACAAAATTTGTTGAACCAGTTAAAAATTGAGGGAGGAGACACAGAAGCAGACCAGATGGGATTAGGAGTCTGAACTCTGTTGGTGATCACTGTAGGACTGATTTTTTTGGATCATGGTCAAACAAATATAAGAGCACTTCTTTTAGAAAAGCCTAGGAAGAATTAAAGTAACTTGCTGAATTTTATGGGGACATTACATTTCAGTTGCTCTTGGTTATCTGTTAAACAGGTGGCTGAACGAGTCAGAAATAAATGTCCCCCCCCTAAAATTTTGGAATCCCTCCATTCCTTTGAGTGCATATAGAGGGAGGGAAGAGGAGCGTTCCTACACTTGCCACAACATAGTCAAAAAACAATATTCCTTACTATTTGCATGTAAAATATCAATTGTATTTTGTGCATTTAATTTCCTTGTTTGTTGACAAATGAAAAATATTAGTGATTGCACATTCAAATAAATGCATTTTACTTAATTTCATAAATGTGTGTTTCAGTGACCTTGGTTCTCAGATTTATTTGCCCCTGTCTAGATAACCATACCTGGGCCCTAATCCTGTAACTGGTGCTAAATGCGTGGACTCCAGTTGAATTCAATGGGCCTCTAACTGTAGGGTTAAGACCATGCAGATCCGGTTATGGAATTGAGACTTGATTATGGGATTGATGGACTTGGAAATTAACATGCTATGTGCTCGTAGCATGCTGTTTTCACTTGGAATGGTTTATCGCAACAATTTTTTTTCCGGTTAGGAAAATACATGATTCTCATTGACAGCTGGATACATGCCAGACTTTAAGAATGGAATTGATCTTGTGTTATCTGAACATGCATACAAAACTCCCCAAAAAACCCAAACAAATGAAAATACCTTTTCCATGTTCAGAAAACTCAAGCGGTTGAATGGAATTTAACTAAAAATTATTTTGGTTCAAAAGAGTATGAAGAAATTACAGTCTAAAATGTAATTTTTGTGGGAAGATTATAGGTGCCCAACAGTAGGTAGTTAAAATGAAAGTACCTCTTTAGTCGTAATTCGCTGTTGTTACCACAGTACTATAAAATGTCATTTTTAAAATTGGTAATCATCTTAACTTTTCTGTGACAGTGAATTCCAAAAGTTTGCTAGTTGCTGAGTGAAGAGTAAATTAAAAATAATCAGTTCTGTTTGTTGCCTTTGTTTAGTTGAAAATAAAACGACATTCTTATTATAAGGCAAGATGAATGGGAACTCCTTATCAGTGTGTTCCTATTTCATATATCGTTATATACTTCTACTATGTTCCTGTGACTCTACTCCTTTTTGCACTAAATAATCCTGTTTTACTCACCCTTCATATGTTGACTCTCCCCTCTTCTGATGCCGTCTTCAGTACCGTTCTTCTAAACTTTTTTGTTTCAAGTGTGTCTTTTTAAATGAAGCCTGCGAAAGTGAATGCTGTATTTGATATGTGGTCTTACTATTAATATATACAATGCCTTTTTAATATATTCTGTATTCTCTTCCTCCCCTGCCCCCCAAGGATCTAATTGCATGATACCTTAAAATTAGAGCGAACAAAACACCTGGATATATTTAGGGAACAACCTTGAACTGGAAGGAAGCTGGGCTTGTCTAGACTTGATGTTTCACTTTCTAACTTTGACAGTTTATCTTTAGACTTTTTAACCACTGCTGCACATTGAACTATCCACAATGACTCCTAATTGTTTTTCTCAGAAGACTGGGCTAATTTGAACTCATCATCTGTATACAAATTGAAATAATTTCTCCTGGTGTGCATTACATTGCATTTATTTACATTTCATTTGCTGTTATATTGCTCAGTCTTCTATCTTGAATAGAACATTCTGGAGTTCCTCAATATTCTCCACAGTTTTTACTAACCTAATTAACTTCTTGTTACTGGCAAGTTTTACTATTTTGCTATTTTTCTTCACCCTTCAGATCATTAATAAATGTTAACCATTGTTTCTAATCCCTAATATAATCCACAATTAACTACTTCTCTCACAGCATGTACCAACCTTGCACATTCAATAAAAACTTGGTAACATGAACATTGGTTATCTGACAGAATGTTATGTCTCAAGCAAAGATTTGGATAAATAGTCATGGGGACTGGGAAAGCCTCTAGCAGAGCCCTAAACTGTCTTCTGCATTCTATAGAAGGGTTAAAGAGTTTATGGACTTCAGTGCATAGTTTTCTACAGAGAGAACATTGTGCTGGAGTCAAACTACAGGGAAAGAGCCAACATTCAGATAACCATGAGATTCAGATAATGAAGTTCTGTGTAATGAAGAAATCAAGAGACTGTCAAAGTTGCCAGATCTAAAATATAGGTTACATCAGTAGTATTTTTTTCTTGTGTAATGTGTTTTTCTTAAAACTGGCTGTGGATTGTTCTCATATAGACTGGCTTTCCTAAGCTGATTTTTCTGTATAAATTGGTATCACTTAAACGGAGAATAATTTTTGGACTCAATTCTCCTTCTGTAGCCTGTTTTTCTGTAGCCTGCCGCATATTCTCATCTCCCCTAATGCTTCCCTCCTCTGACTAAGAGCTCCCTCCCTGCTCCCAGATGAGACAATTTATGTCTAGGAAGATTTGTCAAGCATAGGGTGTATCTGTTTGCAAAATTTATTCAGTTCTTTTAGTGTTAGGAAGGATTTCAGATGTATGTCAACACAAACCAGGGTGCACAACGAGCATGGCTAATGTATGGGAGGGGAGATGAGTGAGATGGCTGCCAATAAGTTCTCCTAAACAGTGAGTGGAGCAGTAGGAATCCCCTTTAGAAACTTAAGTTGCTAAAGTGTGAGCCTCTTTACCAGTCAAATCCCATCTATTGAAAGAGTAGTTAAATGCCATTCAAAGTGCTCTTTACACTTGAAATCACTGAGATAATGGTCAAACACGTGACCAAAGTAGTTTGCTGCCTGAATGAGCAGAGCAGCTTCTGATGTTTTCCCAAAGGGATGTTGGGGAATCCAAATCAGGTCTTAAAATAAATTAAAATATTTCATTGTTAGTATTTAGTTGACAAGTTTGAACCAATTTTTTTAATAATCAGAGGCATCCCTTTGTACTCAGGACAGTCCATTTATTTATGATTCCTTCTGTTCCTTTCTTCGACACCTCTACAGAAATTCTTCTGCAATTTATAGCATAATATATTATTCTTTTTTATTGTGAATTCAGTGGCAATAGCTCAAAACTGAAGGATTTTACAGTTTTGCTTTTTTTTTTTGGTTGAAGTAGTACAAAATGTCAAAAATTAGAAGGAAGGTCACAGTGGAAAATACCAAGACCATATCCGATAGCACATCCCGAAGACCCAGTGTGTTTGAAAGGCTTGGACCCAGCACTGGAAGTACTGCAGAGGTGAGTTGAAAAAGTGTTCTTCTCTTCCTACCCACCCAGCATCTTCTCTTTCAGGACATAGATAGTGGGGTAGAGTTGTTCATGAGTACTGAGTACTCTTGTCATTGGTGATGTTTGTAAAGGTAAAGAGAACACATTCACACAGAGATGTTCAAGATACTAATCTTTAGATTTTCAAATAACTTGTGTTGTTCCAGCTTCTAGTGTACATTTAATAGCATTTTTATAAACCTAAATTTTGTATCTGCCAGACTTGGTGCTCGTTGTTGGTTTTTAATGAAGTAAGTTACTGACGGATGGAAATCTCAGATAAATGGGAGTAAATGTGGACTCATTTGTTTGTTCTGCCACACTCACACCAATGGTATTTCCAGAAATGAGTGTGAAATTTACCGAGTAATGTCTGTCTCTTAGACACAGTGCCGTAACTGGCTGAAGACTGGCAACTGCCTCTATGGGAACACATGTAGATTCGTACATGGCCCTTCACCACGAGGTAAAGGCTATAGCAGCAGTTATAGAAGGTAAATCAAGAACTCACTTTGAATTGTTCACATGCTGTAGGAAAATAGCTTTTTCAAGTATGTCTTCTGTAAAAATTAGAAATGCTGTGGTGTCCTAATGGTATGTTTTATCAATAACCTTGTTGGATTGTGAAGCTTCTGAAAACAAATAACTTGGCGAGATGCAATGGGTTTTCCCTGGATTTTCTTGTGTGTGTAACTTTAAAAAATATTTAATAAAGTGCTGTGGATGCAGATTAACTTCTTTTTAACCTGCCTTGAAATGGGACATGCAAGTACTTTAATAAATGGATTTCTGTGTAGTGTATCACTTTGCAGCTTCTGTCTGCCTCTCTGTTCTCTACTAAAATGTTGTTTTGCAACTGCTTAAGGCAATACTCTCAAAATCATAGCCCATATCCTTTTGCCTTCACCAGTAACAATATTTTTGTTGGTGAGTGAGGTGGCTGTTCTTTCTCTCCAGTTGTGAAGAGACATGCTAGGGAATGAAAATGTGATTTCATGACTACCTCTACAGACAAATCTCCAGCAGAGAAATCAGAATAAAAAGAAAAGTAGTTGTTAAGTAAAATGAATGCACTTTGCTTATAATATTATAACAGACATTGTTATCTTTTTAAAAAATGCCCTATGTAGTAGTCTGAGTCTGTGCTCCGAACCAGAACTGTATATATTTTTTCTAAAGGGAAAAATATGAGTTAATAATTTTCAGTTCAGCAGCTTTAATACAAAGATCTCAAAGATGTTACAAACATTAATAATGCTTTACAACACCTCTGTGAGGTAGGAATTAGCCTCACTTTACAGACGGGTAAACTGAAGCAACTAAATTAAGTGACTTGTTGAAGGTCAAACAGGATGTCTGGCATGGATGTTATGGTTCTATTCCTGGCTCTGTTTCCCATTTCTGTGCCCTAATTTTAAGACCATCTTAATTTTCGTTGCTTATAAAACTGTAGCAACTGGGAATAAAATACAGATAACCTTTGAGCTTTTTTTCTAGTATACAGTGGAACTTACTGTAATGTTATGTGCTGAATTCTCCAAAGAGCAAAGGAAGAGAGGTGCTTTACATGAAAATGATTCTAAACTTACCTTTATGTGCTGAATGTCATTTTCCTTTGCTACAGTATTTGGAGTATTGAGCATATGGCTCTACTTGCTCATTTTTTTTTAAAAGGTGTATGCTTTTAATGGACAGCAGGATTTTTGTTTTTAATTTTCTGCTTCCTATAAAGGCATGACATTACCGCTGGTATTCAAGAATAATATTGGTTTACATCTTTATTTATGTTAACTTTTTTCTCCTATAAGTTATATAAAAGTCAAATTGGATAGCTTGCAAAACTCAGAGTTTTGGATAAGTGAGCTGCCAGAACATTTAGGAGCTTGCTTTAACTCATCTATAGCTCTTAGCAAGGCACTAAAGTATCTGCTCTACACTAAAGAATTTTGGCATCTCCTGTACCATTTTGTGTCAGGAAACAGCTGTCAAACACTGTGTTCCAAGTACCAGTACCATTATACCATCTCCAAGTAAACTTTGTAAATGCTTCCGTCTGCACCATTTCAGCTCAGACATTGTCAGTGCTAGAGTATCTGTGAAGCCCAGGTGTTATGGTTGCACTGGGTCAGTTGATCCTCCCAGTGTAGTCCCATGATTGTCTTGCAAGCAGCTTTGGTAGCAGAAAACACTGTCACCTGTACCTGTCCCTCCAATTCCATGCCTGCACAAAAGAAGCCACAGTGATACTTAATGTATTTATCCTGACCATTAGCCTGTCCACAATTCAGGCCATCATCCTCCGGTAGGAAAACAGGACACTTACCAGCTTCAAACTTCCGAAAATGTAACATAAAATTTTATTTGAATTTTAATATCTCTGTTCTCTCCCCATGGGTCTTGGTCTGTTCATGACAAGCACAACACAGAATAGATCATCAAACACACACATCGGCTCATATGCTACATTTCTCTTGAGGAAAAATAAGAATTTAATAACAAACCAATAAATTACTATATGTATGTTACTGGGGGCCAAGGATGGCATCACGGTTAATAGCTGCCTGAGCCGTATCCCTGAGACATCTGAGTACAGGAGGGGGAAAAAAGGACGTTAGTAAAAAGACACACATCACAGTTAGTCCACAATCCCAAAGTGAATCCTAGCTCTTTACTTACCTGCTAATGGTACTTCAGTAGCCAGTTGTTTGGCATCCCTCATATACTGCCTGATTTCCAGTACACCTTCTTGAGGACTCATTTCATGAGGAGCCAGATGACTGACTGGACATCATTAGCTTACCCAGAGAGATGTCCTCCCTCTGCATCCTGGATTGTTATGAAGGAATCCAGGCATATAGGGGGTGTTGGAAAATCTGGTTGCCTTTTTGCAATAGCGTTGACATAGAGTTGTGTGAAGGCACAGCTCCTGGTCATTGCATACTATGCATACAGTACAAAAACACTTGAAACAATCATTGGAACAAACCACTGATGAAACCAAATACAGCATACGGTCAACAAGCACAAATTTGTGTATGTATTGAGAGACACAACTAAGGAGAGAGATATACATAGAATATACACTCTACAAAAATATACATTGTAAATGTGTCTGCCCCTGCTCCAGAGACGCTGCCTGGCATTATGGGATAGGTGCCACAATGGTGCCCAAAATGATTGGAAGGACTGCTGCGAGTGAACACACTGCACTGATTTACACAGCTTGGTTTGTGTAATGTGAACATGCTGAATTGCTGCAGGCAGTAATGGTGCTAAAAGTGCTAAGTGACAATATGAAACCTTGAAATGGTGAAATTCTCTAGTGTAGACAGTTAGAATATGGACCATCTGGGCATCTTATGAAAAAGTCCCTGAAGAAAATACGAGGCCTACTGAAAGATACCTTGTTAGGAATTTATTTAAAAATGTAACTGTAGTCAGTTGTAGAGTCCTTTGTATACTATAATGTGCGCGCTTAATTGCAATTGCCTGTGTAACTAAAACCTTACATTTAGTGTCCATAATGCAGGACTTTCTGTCTTGTGTAGTATATAGAAAACTTTAAGATCTTTTAAAGGAGCAAATATTATATAAAAGAATAAAATTCCAGTGCACCAGATGAAATCTCTGTAGAAAATTCACTAGAAAATTCAGTCAGTTTGTGAACTTTTTTCTCTGTCCTAAACCAAAGTACCAAAACCAGCCAAGGCCTCATGAACAACCACCTCTTGAGTAAATCTATTAAGCAATTTGATGAAACTAGGTGTTTTGTTTAACAGATTTCTACTGTCTTTATGTTGCTTTTATTATTTGCAGGGGGAGAGGGTTTAACTTCATTTCATCTCCATGTTTATCTCCCAAAGCAATAAAAGGTGACAACCACACCATACTTTTTTCTGCTTCTAATTTCCTGATGGACTTCCTCATCTTAAAGAAGTTTTGAATAATGCCTAAATAAACTGAACTGTTGGTGGTTTCCAGCTTTTTCACACTTAGAAATGTGTAGTGAGAGTGGTGGGTTTGGTGTGTTTCCCCACTTACTCTGAAACTTAAAGGGAAAACCTTATGCATTCTAGTAGTATCAGATTATCTTTCAGTTAGAAGGTACATGAGTTGTGTTCTCACTAGGTTCTGTTGCTTCTCTGATTTGTCCATGGGGTATTATGAGAACAGTGTTTCAACCAGTGTTTTGGGGGCAAGTATGTTACCTTTAGATCATATGTAATCTCTTTGCTGTCTAAATGAAATTTTGTCAATTCCACAAATCTCGCTCCTTTTGGTAGCAGCTTGGGATTTCTGATGGAGCTGAATTTAAATAAAATAGACACAAAGAACATTAAAGAAATACCACTTTTTGTAATACTGAAAGCTAGCATAGAGCATCTTTGGGGAAGAAGTATTGAGACAGCTCAAAGGAACTTATTTTAAAGGATTAAACCAAATCCTTTTTAAAATGAGCTATTATTTGCCTAAAACTATAAATTTAAAATATGTTGCATGTATGTATTCTATGAAGGTGACTTATTTATATTTATGAGAAGCAGAGTGGATTGATTTAAATCACCAAGAGAAAATCATTGATTTAAATGATGTTTCCCACTTATACTTCTTCACATTTTTTAAACAGTGGTGCAAATCTGATCACTAAAATGTGTTAATTTACAACTCAGTATAGCATTTTACAATATCTAGGCGGGTATACGTTGTATAATTTTTTAGATAACTTGATTTTTATTAATTTAGGAAATAGTACATAATACTCATTACCTGTGTCAAGCTGCAGATGCAGCAGCAGTACATTAGGAATGGTAAGAACTAAATCACACACACAAACACAATAGCACTTATATTTTATTAAACTAAATTTTAAATATTACATAAATGTTTCACATTTGCAATTGAAGCAGTTTTCTGAGTTGCTGGCTGACGGCTGTCCTTTTTTTTTTTAATTTTCAAATGTTATTAACTCTAACAGACAAGTCATCACAACACTAAATGTACGTTGTCCTTAAAACTTCTACAACTAGCTCTCATCTTCCCCACTCCCACTATCATTTTTATTCATAGACTGAAACAGAAATACAAGTTTTCCTGCTTTTTCAACTTCTAGTTGATTTCTGAGCTTTGAGTGAATAATACCAAATGATGAAAATATTCTCTCTCTGCCTGCAGAGGAAGCTAGTGCTGTGAAAAGTTGGCTTAGCAACTGAAGAAACTCTGTTTCAAGGTGCCTGGCTAATGATTTCCACCAATTCAAGGGAGTGACTTTGTTCAAAACATCATCAGTAAACATGTACTGTTTAAATGGTTCCGCTCCAGCCCTGAAATTTATTATAACTGGCATAACTGAGGAGTGATTTTGAGATGCCCATGCTATGGCAGCATCATCTTCTTCAGAAGTTAAGCATCTCTCTTTATATTTGGGGTCAAGAATGTTCGCAAGAAAATGAGGTGGAGTTATGCTTGTCTGCAGTTTAACTTTTCTGGTGAGGTATTTCTTTCTTCAATGTCTCTTGAAATGCCTTCCAAATTTTGACAGCATCTGCAATGCAACAACAATTTCTCTAAAGTTTGTTTAAGGCTATGGATATAGGCTTCATTATACTGAGCATATCCTCTACATTCCTCTCTAATCCAATGTTAGATACTTTGGATGAGATACTTCCATCTATTTTATCACAGTTTTCTTCACAAAATTTTATGAGAATAGGCCAGTTCTTAATAAATTGTTCAAAACAATCAACCACAGAATTCCATCGAATATCTTGAGAGAGAATTAGTTTGAATCCTCGTGCTCTCTTCAGTGAAGCTGAAGCAAAATGGTTGTTACGGAAGTATTTTGCGACTTCAACAACATTTTCTTTTATTCCTGGAGAAGAAGTACTTAAGTCTTTGGCTAAAAGATGCATTAAATGGGCACTGCAGCCATATGTTATTAAGGAGCATCCTTCCGTTTCTTCTTCTAAGTATCTTCTCATCTTTGCCACGTTTGCAGCATTGTCTGTGACAAAACTCCGCACGTGACAGTTGAATTTTTGTTCACAGTTTATTACAGCTTTCACTGCCATCACTTTTAAATATTCTGTTGTGTGGGCATTTCCCGATGTATCTATTGTTTCTGAAAGATATGCAACCCCATCTCCTGTTGTCACACAGGCACATGTTACTGGATCATTGTGTAGATTGCTCCACCCATCAAGGCTTAAACTGGCAAAATTCCCCTGTTGCACACTGTTCAAGTTCCTTCTCATACACTGTATCTAGCAATCTTCCATCAATGTCTGCTCTACCAGGTGGAGTGTAGCCTGGTCATAAGGACTCAACCATGTCAATGAAGTGTTTATTGTTAATGTGAAAAGGAGAATTTGTGGCATAAATGAACCGAGCAATCTTTTCATCTATGGTGTCCTGTTGGTATTTGCTGGTCCTTACTACAAACCCATCAATGGTGGTGGTTTTACTGGATAATTGAAGTCTTTTGCTTGCTACTGATACTTTGTTGTCCGAAATACGTTTAGTTGCAGCACTGCTGCTAAAAGTACCAACGGATGACTCTGAAGTTGTTGCAGATAGACAGTCACAGTCAAGGTCTCTTGTGCTTAAATGGAATCCTGAAACAAAATTCAGAAATGATTTTGAATAGTCATTCTTCTCACTCTGTTATTCAGTTAATCATTTACATTTTTTTCAGCAAGGATGCAGATCCAATTCCAAATAACCAAAAAGGCTAACACTGACTACACTTAGAGTACACTTAATTTTGGAATAAGTCCCATAGAACTCACTGGCACTTCTGTTTTTTTTGAGAAAACAAGTATAGGATGGGGTTCCCTTGGGAAAGCTGAGTTATGCTGAAGTAAAATAGGGAATAGACTTATGGCAACATCATCATTATGGTCTGTGGTCATGATGTTCCAAAATAAGGGGCATGTATTATGTAATATAAAATAAAAAAATGACACCCAGTGGCAACTGGCAACTCTAGATTTCTCTTACTGCAGCTTTCTGTACTGTATACTTGGGTGATATATTCTAAACCTAGTTAAATAATTAACCAATCCATAAAGATTAGCTAAACTTAACTTGTTTTCTAGCAACATCCAACATACCAAACAGCTTGGGAATTTACTTGTTAAATCACACTTATACTAAAAGGCATAGATAGTCTTGAAGAATGATGCATTGTAAAGTGAATTATTTACGTTACTAACCAGTTGATCCACATTGTTCTTCAGACATATCCACATCATTTTCTCCCAATAAGCAGTTTTCATGATGATGTTTTATTGCAACTAGGCCCTGCATCTCCTCCTTGCACTGCTTACACTTGACACGTTTTCCTTTTTTACCCAGGGAAGGAATTTCTTCAAAATATTCCCAGATAGGATCTCTCTTACACCCAGAAGCCATGACAGTTTTTCTGTGGCAAAAGTGAGGGGGAGTATAGGAAGCTGTGTGTGTATTGAATGTGTTCCCTTTTTCTTTCCAGTCCACTCCACTGTTCCTTTCTACTCTGCCTCTGTCCTTTGTCTTTCTGTCTTTAAGACAGTGTCTTAACTAACTCTGCTGCCTTGCTTGACCCAGCTCCACCATCACATAAGCACAGAACAACAACAATCCTATCCAGCCTGTGTCTTTTTTTGCACGTGTGACTTTAGTTTGCTGAGAAACAGAAACTGAAAGCCCAGAACTTTCAAGAAGCAAGAGCTGGTAGTTAGGCTGGACAGACTAGAGCCATTGTCATTTTTATGAGACTGTTGGTGTAGGTTTAACATATTTGCGATATTTAATTGTAACTGTTATTTTTTAAATGAGAGAGAAATTTAGCATTTTATTGATGATTTTAAAAACAATAAAAAAAACAATTAAAAAAAAAATCATTGATTTTTATCCACCCTGATGAGAAGTATGTTTTGTTAATTAGTATTGGGAAAGAGGGCGGATGGAGAAACCTTGTTACCATTGTACCTCTCCCCTGACTTTAAAATCACTTGAGTGTACAACTTCACTGCATGTTAAATATTTTGAAAAGTATGAGGAGGATAAATAGGAGTCACTGGCCTTTTAATTGGATCTCTTTAAGATTGTACCTTATTACCAAATTTAACTTTTTAACAATGGAAAATATTGCAAAAGAGGAAATTGAAACATAAACGAGGCTTCAAATAAGCAATTTTTAAAAGTAGAAACAACATTTTAATTATTTTTTTCTTAAATATCTATATGTACAGGATATCGATCCGTTATAGAATGGGGAAACAACACAACAAAAAATAATAGAAATCTGTAACTCCTAGTGACAACACGAATCCTTCTAGGAAAAAAACAACTGTCCTGAAGCAGTGGCTTTTAACCTTTTTTCATTTGTGAATCCCTAAAAAATTTCAAGTGGAGGTGCAGATTCCTTTTGAAATCCAACCTGTGGTCTGCAGACCCCTACCATTGAAGTCTTAAATTGAAAACTGGCTGAACAAAATTCAGCTAAAAATGTATGCAGTGTGAGGACTGTTGCTGAACTGTGAGCTTCCATAGTAATGACAGCACTTCTGGGATTTGACCTGTAGATGGGGGTATTCACATATTTTTGATTGATCAGAAAAAGAGTGCCTTTTCTGGGATCTGAAACTTTATTTTCATAGTCACCTTTTGTGGACCCCTTAGACATAGCCGGTGGACTCTAAAGGGTCCATGGACCACAGGTTAAAAACTACTGTCCTGAAGCAGATGGAAGTTTCATTATTTCAAATATCAGACAGACCTCCTGGAGCTAGTTGTTCAGTATCTTTCTCCGTAGCTATAACAAAACTGGTAAAGATTCAAAGCTAATAACTTGCGTGAGATGAGAAACTGCAGTAGGAATTAACCACCATTGCAGATACACACAGTTCAGTGTTCAGTTAGGTTTATTTGGTAAGAACAATAAATGGCTTTTTAACTTGAAAGGCCTTACATACCATTCACTTCAGCCCTTCTGTTTAAGGACTTGTCTAACCACAAAAGTTGTACTGATTTAATTGTACTGGTATAGTTGGTACAAAGGTGCTTTATACCAATACAAGATATTCCCTAAGAGGGGAAATGCGCTATGCTGGTATAAGGCACCTCTATACAATAACTGCATCTGGATGAGGTGTGTTTACTGGCATAACTATTTCATTTTTTTAAAAAAAGTCATACACCTGATCAGGATAGTTATATCAGCATAAAAATTGCATGTGGACCAGGCCTTAGAGGGAGGGTCATTGAAACCTAAATTCAAGTAGGCTTCCTTTTGTCTGGCAAAATGGTCAAGGCTATGGGTGAGTGGCAGCTTTGACAAATGACCTCAGCTCAAAGGCCTTGTCTGCATTCAGAGTTGCACTGGTTTAACTTTAAATCTCTTTCACAAAGATTTAGTTAAACCAATGCTGAGCCCTGTGGGTATGCTTTTAATGTGTTTACAGAGGGTTTTGTACTGGGTTAAATAAAGATGTGATTTTTTTTCTTTAAATCTACTGCAGCTTTGAATATACACAGGGCCGGATATAACTGGACGGGTTTAGTGGGTCATAAGGGTGATAACTAGAGCTAGATAATAGTTTGGGAAAGACAGACATAATCATCCTGGCTGGGATTTTGAATGCAGTTCTGAAATTGGTGCTGCATCTGAGTTATAAGCTGCACTCTGCTCTGCATATGTCAGTTTAATTGAGCTAGTAATACAATACTGTGCCAAGTCATTTTGCTTCCATTGAGAAAATAACCCATTCCTGAAATCCAGTCTTTCTTGACTGCTAGGAAGCTATTACATGGTCTAAAATTCCAAAAACTGTTTAGTAACATCAGTCCCACTAAGATTTAATTAGTTTTTCTCAGTTTTGCTGGGCGGGGATCTTAGGCATCATGGCTGAATTATTTAAAATCAAACTTTGTGAACAGGTTTTTCTATAAACAGTTACAAAAATCAGTCAAGGAAATTGTGTGTCCTTTTCCTTTAAAAAACAACATAGAAGTGGCTACATCATATCTATTTCTACTTTATACAGGTCACCAGAAAGGCCCACTGGGGATCTTCGGGAAAGAATGAAGAACAAGCGTCAGGACGTGGAAGCTGAGCCACAGAAACGAAATACAGAGGAATCGTCCTCTCCTGTTAGGGTAAGAATGGAGTGCTTGGAGTCTCCAGCCTCCCTCAATAGCAGTAGGTCAGTGTGTCCTAGAAACATGGTGATTTGTTTAATATTAAATACATTAATCGTCTCTTATATGATACATGTAACATAATTTATTATAAAATATTTAATTTAATAATATTTAGTTGTCTTACAGGATTTAATATTATCTTGCAGTTTAATACTTTTTGTCCTGAAGGTTACCAAAATTCTTTACAAATTCCACAAGTTGAGTTACATAGTATTATAAAATTTTGACGTTCATTCTGGAATGAAACATGGCCGCTATTTAACAATATAGCACAACCTTTTGAAATTGTCAGGAAAATGTACCAGCCCAGGCAAAAGCCTACTAGCTCATCCTTTCTTTAAACACAGATGTATAAATCACCCACCCTTATTTACATTCTACCCCATCATTTACTTGTTACTCATCCCAACTCTATCTTGCTTATCGGAAAACACTCCCTTCATAAGCCTATGTAGTCACTACTCCATGTATTCATTCCCTTCCATTCTCCCATCATTCACCCTCATTCCTCAGTTTTTACCTCTGCAACAAATTCACCAGTTCTCATTCTCTGTCATTGCCAGATCCTCCTCCACCCCCCACCAATTCTTTTTCTCAGTAAAGTCTATTTCACCTCCTCCTTCATTGACATTGCTAATGAAAAGAGGCAGAGTTGGTAGAGCTCCTTTGCAGTTGAACAACAGCTGCAACATTGATTTACTCTTAAGACAAGTATTTAAGGTATTTTTGTTTTTTTTCCCACACCCGTAAGGGCTAAAACCTTTTTGTTTTTATTTCTAAATTAATTATTTGATTTTGAGCATTATTGGCGTTGTTTCTCTTCTGTGTATGTTCCTACTTGCTGCATGTAAGTGGAAATTTGCAAGACTGCTATAAAGGAATAAGCAGGAACTGCTATCAGTAAAGTTACGTAATTGTTTCTGTTCTAACCTTGTTTTCAGTTGCTGATAATGTGCTGACATTTTTCAGTGCTGTCAACCCTCTACAGTAGGGTGATTTAAAAAAAATTGAGCAGAAATGGTTCAGGTGTCGAGTACAAGGAGAGTGGGAAAAGTATATTTTTTTTCCCACCATTATTAAAAAAGGTGGTATAATTTTGTTGCTGTGTGCAACCTTAACGTTGGCATTTTTTGAGCACTTAACCAGACGGCCATAATGTTCTATTAATGTTGTAACCAAAGAGAGACAAACAAAAAACCCAAGAAAATCTTTAAGTATATCAAAATCCTTCAAGGGAATCTGTGTATCTGCTGAACTACCAGCAGAGCAATTAAGGAAGATAAAGACTTTGCAGAGAAGCAAAACTGTTCCTTTGCATCAGTCTTCACCACAGGCGATGTTGTGGAGATACCTACTCTGGACATACTCTTTTCAGGTAATAAAAATGAGGCATAGTTACAGAATGAGTTGTCAAAAGAGGAGGTGCTGGAACAAATTGATAAAGGGCAATGGGTCTCCAAGACCAGTCGGTAAACAATCAAAAGTTCTGAAGGAAGAATTAAGTGACTGAGTTATTATAAAAAGACTGTACATTTTTGTTAACAGGACTGGAAGGTAGCAATTGGATCTCTTTTTTTTTTTTTTTTTTTTTTTTCAAGTTCTGGGGTGAAGATTGGAATAAAAAACAAGTAAACTTTACTTTACTTTTGAAAATTTTTCAGATAGTTACGAAACACTTTTGGGAACATAATACGGTAGGGAAAATGAGCACAGCTCCGGTAAATGAAAATTGTGCTGCTTTATTCTACTAGAATTGAAACTTGTCCACAAAATAGTAGCTAAAGGAGAACTGGCATAAATTGGGCTTCACTAGCCTCTCTTGAAATAAAAGCTTTCTGAAAGAAACTAAACAGTCAAGGAGTGATTAGAAACTGGCCAAGAGACAGAAGACAGAAATAAATAAATGGTTAATTTTCCACATGGTGAAGGATTATCAGTGGGATGCTCCCAGGATCCATCCTAGGACTGGTCTTTGATTAGTTTATTAAGATTCTGGAGAAAGAGTTGAACAATAAAATGACAATTTGCATATGATAAAGAACATATTTAGGTTAGTCAAGACTAGGGAAAATTATGAGGAATTTCACATGGACCTAAAACAGGAAGCCATTTTGCGGCAGTACAATGGCAGATGTAATTTGGTGCTAACAAATGCAAGGTAATGCACAGTAAAGGGAGTAACGTAAAGCGCTCATTTACATTACTGGGTTTTAAAATAATTGCAACCACTCAGGAAAAAAACCTGGGGATTATTGTGGATAGCTCAATGAAAACATCTGTTCAATGTGCAGTAGCAGTCAAAAAAGTAAACAAATATTAATGTGTATAAGTAATGGAATAGAAAATAATTCTGAAAATATGCCATGATGTAAATTGATAGTCTACCGTCCTCTGAAACACTGTTTGGTTTTGGTTACCCATCCGAAAGAAGATATAGTAGAAGATGATGATATCTGGAAGGCGGACAATGAGGTGAGAATGGGACTGTTCAGAGAGGACCTAATAAGCAAGGACATGATAGAGGTCTATAATAATGAATAGTAAAAAGAACATAAATTAGTCACTCCTATTTACACTTTCTCATACTAGAAGAACATGGAGTATTCCAATGAAACTAAAAGACGACAAATTTAAAAGTCAGGAATTTTCTTACATTACACTTAACTAACCTGTGGAACTCATTGCCATAAGGCACAGTCCAAGAGTTTAGTATGTTTCATGGAAGGACTAGACAGTTACATTAGACAGGATAAAACATAGAAGGGATATAAATCCTCATGCTTCAGGGTATAAACTCACCAATAACAGCCTGGAATTGGGAAGAAACTTTCCAAATGGACTGGATACCATATTTGTCCATTTTGGGGATTCTTGCATCTTCCTTGGACACATCTAGTACCTGGACCCTTTCACAGAGTGTATGCTAGACTACTTGGACAACTGTTCTTATATAGTATGGCTATTCTTATGTTCCTAGATTTTTGTATGGAATTATTTTAATTTAAGTGTATGCAAAATGTTTTACGAGTAATGGGACAAGATCCCTTTGTTTACAATCTAATTTAGACAGGTATAATACTTAGAGTAGCTCAAATATGGGTATGAGAAGGTAAATCCCAAGTGGGGGCTTGCTATTGGAAAATTTGAAGAGTGTGGGTAGCTTGGTGCACATAATGGGAAGCAGATCCAAGAATAAAGGCAGCATGAAGCTGAGAGGGAGAGAAGGTCTTAAAGTATGCTGTTAGGCAGGATTATTGGGAGGAATGTAAGGCATATGCATGTCTAATCCATGTGCTTATACTGTGTCTATCACTGTGGTATCTGAATGTTTGAGATGAGAACATATACCAGCATGCAGTAACATTGGTGACTGTGTCCCAGAATGGAATTACTGACCATGTGGATGAGAGAGACCATTAGAGTCTAAGGACGTAGCGAACAAGGGGCTAAGAACAAAAACCTGAGTTCTAATCCCAGTTTTACCATTGTTTTGCTGACCTAGGGAAAGTCACTAACTCTTGTCTTCCATTATCTTTTCTAAAGTGGGGTCAACACCTTCCTACCTCACTGTGGAGTTTTGGAGATTCCGTATTTGTTCAGTGCTTTAAAGTATAACATATGTTATGAAAGCTAAGTAATATTGTGCTCACCCAAAAGATTCTAGCTGCAAGAAGTAGCAGCTTAATTGTTCTAAATGCCAAACATTCTGTGGCTTAGAATCTGTATACATGTTGCAGTTTATACTACTATTGCATGTACATGTACTAGTAGGTCATTACTACACCAGGTAAGCCTAAAATGTTTTGTATAAAAGAATTGAAGGATACAGGAGAACCATGAACCTGCTCTCAGTTTTCATTAATAAGGTAATGAAACTTCTTGTCTTGACATCTGTTTTGCTGGCTTGTAGCCAGATCCTGTAATATTTACCTAGGCAATCCTTTTTGACTTCAATAGGAAATTGCCCTAAATATGGATCATGCCATAAGAGTCCAATTTTGAGGTGTTGCACACCTCTTTTGAGGGGCAGAGCTTCTACAACTCCAACTGATTTAACTAGGAACTAAGTGTACTCAGCACCTCACAGAATTAGGCCCTTGAGACCTGATATTATTCTTTTTTAAGTACCAGAACTTTCTTTAACTTCAGCATCAAGCCCTTCATTTGTAAACATACCTTTGGGGTACAGAATTTTTTTTAATAGCTAAACTTTGATGAATGATCCCATTGTGCCTCTGTAGCCAAATAGAGAGGGAGGGTGCCGCTAAATTATGGCCTATACTCATCCCACTGTTCCATTAATAAAATTGTTCTAGTACATAAATATTTTAAACTCCTGTGAAAGGCTCTATTTTTTCTCAGTTTTCTGAGCAAGCATTTCCTTTGTCACAATCTGCACCCAAAAGTGTATTAAGTCCTTCCAAATACAGATAAGGCATAATCTTTGTCCTAAGGTGTTCACCAACTAATGAGGAATGTACCAACGGTGTAGGGAAGGTTGAAGAAAGGAGCATAAGGACAATATTAGTAAGATTACGTTGTTTCCCAGCAAGGCTGGGGCAGACTTTGATGGAACAAAAACAATGTTTTCGAGTGGGGGAAAAAACAAAACAATACTAGAATGAGTAAGTAGAAGACTTGCCACTGCATTTGTTTTAAGTCTCATGGAAGAAGTAGATATCCAGGATCGATGAGGGAAATCATAACTTACATTTTTTTTTTTTTATCCTCTGGAAAAATACAATGTGACTGTATAAATTGAGTGGGTTTTTTTAAATGCTGTGCATGCATACTAAGCTTTGGTCTCTCTTGACGGCTAAAAGGATGAATTTGTTCAGCATAAATAGATATGCTGTATGTTTCTTAAACCAGAATAATAATCATAAAGTAGCTAACTGAATAACTGATTGGCTAGCTATTTTCACTGTTTTTATCAGTAATTAAAGGATGAACTACTTTCACAAACATGCTTGATCCCCATTGTCTTATAGAAGGCAGACTGCCCATCACAACCACCACTCTGCATTTCGTTATTTAGAGGAAAGAATATAAGCAAGCTGTTTTTGAGGCTTAGGCTTGGTTGTAAATTTGTAATAGTAGTAGTAATGGGCTCCAGTAATACATGAATTAGTGATGTAGGCAAGGTATATCACATACAATTTTTTAATTTTTGGAGGATTAAACATTCTCTGGTATTAACAAGTTGTGGGGTGTCTTCAGGCCTTCTAGCTAATATAGCTGCACCTCCTATGTTGACAAGTTATTTTGTGTATAGGCTTTGAGAAGGTAGGGGTACATTGCAGTTGATGTGTGGAGAATCAGCATGTGCAAACTTCAAATTGCTAGTTACATCCACTGTCAGATTGTTACTGAAGCATAAATATCACATTCCATTAATGTTGTTGCTTAATTAAATAGCAGGTAATTAATAGTAAATGTAAGCTGCCAACATTGTAAAAGAGGGTGTTTGCAGACTGCAGCAAAAGAACCTACAAAAATGAAGAATCTCGAATTAAAAAAGGCTGCAAATGATATTCTTTCATAAAATTGCACAACAAAGAGATTTCAGTAATAGGACTCTATTTCAGAAATGTGGATTTTGGCTGAAATGTTCCATATTTGGCCTTAGACCAGGTGTACTTTTCTTTTGAAAGCTTGATAAGTTGTCAGATGCTCAGATGGCATGAGCCTAGTGTAGCATCACTGATGTCAATGAATGTGATTTGCAAGGTAATGTGATTTGCACCAGCTGAGGATCTGGCCCAGCATTTGTGAGATATCCAACCATGAATAAGGAAAAAATAAAACCAAACCAAAAACAACCCCAAGCTCTTCATATAACACATGCTGCTTTTAATTAAAGTTGACCTGAGTTTAGTTCTTAAATGACAAGTTTAAACCCTTGACATGTTTGAAACAATTTGGCTGAGAAATAGTGTGTATAAGCATTTGAGAAAGCATTTCACTTAACTTTTGAATAGTACATGAAAGTGAGACTTCAGATAGCTGTGCACTGAAATAAACACATTTGCCTATTTATTTTACTGTTTGCAAAGCCAAATAAATGTACAGTATATTCATGTGGTGGTGCATTTTTTAAAAGAAAATACTTTTTTTTAGAACATATGCTCTAGGAATTATTTTGGGGAAGTTCTATGGTCTGTGTTATAAAGGAGGGCACATTAGATGATCAGAATGGTCCCTTCTTGCCTTGGAAGCTATGAAAATCTTAACTGAGACTACATTTAAAACTGTTAATGCAAAAACCAGGAAATAGAATTCTGTGCAGTTGGGAGTGATTATCCAAAATGTGATCTTGTTTCCTTACTGTAATTCTAAGATGATCATTGAGGTCTGAAATCACACCAAGATCAAGCTGCCAATAGAGAGAAATTAAGCATCCTAGTTGGTTTCTAGGTACCTTTTTTCTTGTGACTATACAAGAACTCTATAGGTCTGTAACAAAGACCCATAAAAAGAGGCAGAATAGGCACCACATTTGCAGGAGGTGGGGACAGGGGGAAGTGGTGAATCTGCAGTATACTTCTCATCTCCCTTCTCTTCCCCTTCCCCCATAAAATGAGATGTCCTCCAAGTTTAGGAGTCGTAGTACTACTTTACATGGTATGGTCCATTTGAGCACCAGTGGATTTCTTAGCAGATGTTGATGCAATAGTTAATAATGGGTTCATCAAGATCTTCTAGTCCTCTGGAAAGAGTGCATGGAGAAAGCCAATGACAGCTGCTCCTCAGCTGCATTACTGGGATTGGGTGAGCAGAGAAGAGCAACATATGAGCAGCTGTCTTTGGTGACCTTATTTTCAGTAAGATATTCCTTGTGGATCCATGGGGTCCTGTGCCCTTACAGTAGTAGAAAGACTTTTATTTGTTTAGGCCACTAAAATACATAATTCAAATATAAAGCTGTCGTCAAAACTTTAGCCTATTATATGTGTTTGATTTCCCAGCCCACCTCCACACAAGACATCGTGGTACTTTCCACAGCTTTAGCCTCTAAAGGAATACGCAATTATCCATTGGCAGTTGGATCCTCAGGAGCTGAGTTGTAAACTGCACATAACTATTCTCTTAAAATTGTATTACCCTTTCTCTAGCTGTTCTAATAATATTTTTTAATGTTCACTAAATTTTTCACATAAAAATTTCTGGTCTTTAAAATTGATCTGCTCTTCTTTCAATCTCCATTGTAAACATCACTTTCTTAACGCATGCTTCCCAGCCACTCTTGGCCTACCTTTTAGTCTTTGTTGACTTCCCGTTTTTCTTCTCTACCGACTGATTAGATGAAATTACATTAGAATATTTTCTCAGGGTAGTTGCTTCTTAGCTGAGAAGATGGTTACACTCATCAGACTAAAGAAAAAAATTAAGACTTTCTATTAAGCACAAAATACTGTGCAAAATTTATCTACTTCTGCAGGCTTCTGTTTTAAAAGGTTATTATTCTAATTCACCATTTTTTCCCTGTAGAAAGAGTCTTCAAGAGGAAGGCATAGAGAGAAGGAAGACATTAAAATTACGAAGGAGAGGACTCCAGAAAGTGAAGAGGAAAATGGAGACTGGGAAACAAATAGAGAAGGTAAAAGTAAGACTTTCCATTTAATCTACTACACTATTTCAAATACTACCAGATTATCAGAGTTTGCAGAAAGTTTTGTTCTTAACAATGAACTGATATGTTGGCTATTCATAAATGATTGATGAATAAGGATTTTTTCTATTTATCTGTGGACAAGGAATACATCAGAGTTGGACCAAATAATGTAATTAGGCTTGGGAGAATTTGATTTTTTTTATGATTTCAGTAGATACTGGTTTATATTTAAGCATTTTTTAAAAGTGGTATCTATTTAAATTTTCACTGTTGTGGGAAATTGAGGGTTTAGACAATAATTATTTAATGGCAGTAGACATTAACATTCAAAAATAAAAGTTTTTTATAACCATTAAAATCACAAATTATCAATATCACATGTCAAAATATACAAAGCAAATACCCTTAAATCAAACTCTTAAGTTTTCAAGCAGCATTTTTCTTATTTTGCCTATATGTAAATTTTGCTTATCAATAGAAATATTTTTTGTTGGTTTGTGAAATCAACATTCACTGACATTTACTATTAAAAATCTAATCCTTCCAAGTCTAAATATAAGGCAAAACAAAGAGACTGTTACTGCCTGCCTTGTCATAGAATCATAGAAGATTAGGGTCAGAAAGGACCTTAGGAGGTCATCTAATCCAATTCCCTGCTCAAAGCAGAACCAACCCCGACTAAATCATCCAAACCAGGGTTTTTGTCAAGCCAGGCCTTAAAAACCTCTAAGAATGGAGATTCCACCACCTAGGTAATCCACTCCAGTTCTTCACCACCATCCTATTGAAAAAGTTTTTCATAATATCCAACCTACACCTTCCCTATTGCAACCTGAGACCATTGCTCCTTGTCTCTCTGTCTGTTTTGAAACTTGTTGTACAAGTCGTCAGTCATGTTTGTTCAGTACATTAAGCAATAAGAAATTGGCCCTCGATCACTGACTGGTTGGCAGGGCCTTTCACATCTAGGTCATTAGTTTAAAGCTAGCCTACATCAGTTGTGGCTCTATTAACAGCTGAGCAGTGAAATTAGATGTTGTCACTTAATTTAAAATAAAAAGGACTCAATTCTGCAATAATTTTTACATGTGTTGCCTGTCTCATTGCACACACAAGCTAAATTACCTTTGCACTTAGCCCATACAGGTCAGTGTTGAAGCCCATTGTCAGGGTGACAAAAGAAAGCTTGCTACTTACTACTACTCCCTGTTTTGTGTCCAAAAAGAGGATTTTGGTGTCCAGGATGTCAGTCACAAACACTCATCTTATTTAGCTTTCATTTAATACAAAACTGTTTCTTGGATTGAGACGGAAGAGATGATCTTTCCCCAAGAATTTTTCCATTGCCCTTTGTTGGAGACACAGTTGACTTGTTCTGACTTACTGTGAAGTTATCGTGGTTTCCTGTGAAGCTAAGTGATGTCTATATAACTATGAAATACCTCGTGCTGTTTTGGATTAGTTGAATATTATTATTTGTATTTGCCTAAGAGACCTCATTATGGACCAGGACCCTGTTACGCTAGATTCTGTACAAACACAGAACAAAAAGATGCTGCCTGTCCCAAAGTGCTATATAATCAAAGTATAAGGTCTGGTCTACAATAGAAAATTAGGTCAGCATATTTACTATGTTGCTAGGAGTGTGATAAATCCACACCTCTGAGTGGCATAGTTAAACCGAGCTAAGTTCCCATCTAGACAGTGCTAGGTCAACAGAATGATTCTTTCGTCGACCTAGCTACTGCCTCACACGGAGGTGATGGGAGAATCCGTCCCGTTGGCATAAGTAATGTCTATCTGAAGCTCTACAGCAGCGTAGCTGTGCCATTGTCATGTTTTAAGGGTAGATGAGCCCTAAGACAGGGGAAAGCAGATGTCTACAGATAGATGAGGGAATACAAGGAAATAATGAGACAATATTATTAGTACATAATGAATGTCAGGAACATGCAGCGGTGAAGCATTAATTCAATTTTTACGTTTATAAAGTAAGGTGGAAGATACTGAATCTGTAATGAAGTTGTCAGTTCTGCAGTGTGTTTCTCAGGCATTTGAGTTAAATGGTGTAAACAAAGTGTAAATAACTTTAACCAGACTGAGTAAAAATTGCTATCCCCCTCAATTAACAAGAAAGGTTTCAGTTGCATGGTATCGAAGATGTTGTTGTGTTATTCGTTGTACATAGACTTCCAGGAAAAACAAGGTAGATGACCCAAATTTCTAACATAAGAATCAAGCAGAAATAAAATCTTTTTAAAGCAAAAACAAAACAAACTTGTCAAGCTATGTTTTCATATGTAATAAAAAAAGGGGGGGGGGGCACAAGCCCATTTTTTCTTTACAAGTAACCTCAGGGAATGACTAAATTATTAGAAAGTGTTAATTCTGCTTCATGGAAACATCCTCATCAAGCAGAAATCATTGTTAAGTATCCCTTGATTCAGTTTCTTCTGAGGCTTCCCAATTACATGGCTTGTACTGAGTTTTATTTGGGGCTTTCAAAAACAGAAACACTCTGGTTTTTATTTTTTCCTTTTCTATAATGGTTTAGCTACTGGAAAGTAAATGAGAGAGAATTAGGAAAAAGTCCAATCCAGTACATCTCTTTATTTTCTTCTTCTCCCGCTACCCCTTTTTACTTCAGTTTATCAAAAATAAATGCAAGCCTATCAAGGGAAAAAAAGCATCATGTTTGAATGTGACTTAATTATTGAATTGTGGTCTGATCTCATTCCAAATTTACATCATAAACCTGAGATCAGAATCTGGCTTGATAAACTTGATGTTTAAAAATTACTGAACTACATGTTATGTTCTTTGAGAAGTATGACTGTTTAAGGCCGCTTATTTCATATATTGTCTGTCATCTTTTTTTTAAATAAAGACTCTGATAATGGAGAAGTTAATTATGATTATGACCATGAGCTGTCTTTGGAAATGAAACGTCAAAAGATTCAGAGAGAACTCATGAAACTCGAACAGGAAAACATGGAGAAGCGAGAGGAAATAGTCATTAAAAAGGAGGTTTGTATTTTGAAAATAGGCATGTGTTTTTATAACTAATCAACAATCATTTTATGTCCTTTGAGTCCTAATTGTTTTCTGCATGACTGGAGCCTCTGTGCTATCATGATTCCAATGACAGATGGCTGTTAGTCATAAATTTATAAACAGAGGGCCATATTCTGGCTAGCCTTTCTGTGTAGCCAGGGAAGGAGGGAGATACGAAAGAAACTTTGGAGCACAAATGGCTATGCACTCAAACTGACTGTCTCTAAACCTGTGAAGTACTCATGAGAGAGATCTTCCTCGTGTCTGCCCACATTGCGGTTTAGGAGCTGTGAATTTTTCATATGCTTCAGTCCAGACCATTTTAATCTGCCCCAGCCCCCATCCCCTTCACTATTCATATTACACTGTTTTTTATTAGACATAATCTTGGTGGGTTGTTCATAATGGGAAAGAATATGCTTGTTTGAGGTGTGGGGTACTTTAAGACACAGAATTTGGGCTGTAAGTAAACCTTATTGGAGTGCAATTTTTCAGGCTAATTGTAGAGTGCTAATTAGAACCATTTTATGGATGTCAAATGTAATGATCTATTGGGTGTCATTTAATTATCTCTTAGGTCATTTGTGCAGCATTTTCTTCAAGATCAGCTTTAAGATATTTTAATACTAATGTGATTAACTACTGCAAAAATATGTGCTTAATATGTCTGAGATAAATGGTGTGTAACTGGTTATTACTCTCTAAGGTTTGAATAATAATAGCGTGGACTTGTTATTCAGGATTCAGCACACAAGTTTTTGGTTATAGTTTAAACTTTTTCTTTATCCAAGATTTCTCCAGAGGTGGTTAGATCTAAATTATCACCATCTCCTTCACCAAGAAAGTCTAAATCTCCAAAACGAAGGTCAAGTCCCAAATCTTCCTCTTCAGTTAGTAAGAAAGAGAAGAAGGTTTCTACATTGTCTTCACCTCTCTTGGACCAACAGAGGTCAGTATGTAGACATACATTACGGGAGGGGATCAGGATGGTATGTCAATACACTATGAAATGTTTCATGCTAATCAGTGGATATGGATACTAATTTGACTTCAATGTACCAGTCTCTAAACTAGATTTTTGCAGAGTTAGCAAAAATCCATGGGGCAAAGCAGTGTATATTTGTCTCCATTGATTTAATAACTTGTAGATTTTGCATTGAATGTTGTTTTTCTTTAAATTATGTGAACTGCCAAGAGTCCGTGAGATGCACTGGAGAAATCTAAATAAAAATAGTTATATTTGTTCAGTGGTGTGGGGTGTTGGTGGTTAAATGCAAGTTAATCTAGGCTGAAATTGAAATTTTGCAGTTTGGTAAGTCAGGTGTTCTGTTGGCACTACATATTGCTATACAAGAGATACTACTTCACCTTCTAGGTTAAGGAGTGACATGCAGAGTTATAGCACTGGGAAAGGGAGAGAAGAGAGGGGCTGAAGCAGGCAGAATCACAGGCTGTTACAAATGGGCTTCTTGCCACAAAAAATCAATCAACTAAAAAGATCTTGCTGACTTTAGAACCTGTGAATCATTGTTTAGCTCCATTAGCTGAGGGAAAAACTACAACCCCAATACAAGAACAGGCACCTATATTTGCCAAGCAAAACACCTCTGAAGCAAGTTATGCTTAAATAGGGGCAGAATAGTCTTTAAATGTTGGTTTTGCTGTAAAAGAGTAGTATATAGGATTGCATGCTACAGAGCTTTAAGATGCAATGACATCTAGGTACTAATAAATTTGTATCTGTTTGCGGCTGACTTATGAAAATAGATATGGGTATAAAGAAATACCTTTATATTTCCTTGTAATTCATGGTGGAAACAAAATGTTCAATATTGATTAATAAAACTCGCAAAAATAAGGTTGGATGCTTTACATACATGGAATGAGTGATCCCTACTCTAAATAGCTTAAAATCTGAATCACTGATCCTGCAGTGCATTGTGCACAGATGTATTGTATTCAATTGCAGAATCAGGTCTTAAGTAGACAAGATACAAAAGATTCTGATGTTTTGATTAATGGTGTTTTACAAGTGCATTGTAACTTTGGAAGCTGTAGTCACACATTTGAGAGTAGTGGCACATTTTGCAAACCTGTTTTAGAAATAAGGGTGTTAAATTCAGGAGGGCAAGGGAAACTTCAAAGGACATTAATTAGCTTGATATTAATTTTCCTTTGTATTCACCATTCAGTCAAGTCCAGTGCAGATGCCACTAGCTGCTGATGGAGTAGAGAAGTCTGCCCCAAAAGCTGCTTGGCCCTGTAAATTGGTACTGTCAGAATCTGAGAGAGTAAGTAAATATTTTAGTCTTTCAGATAGTTTTTTTTTTTCTTGTATTTTGATACATTTAGGAGTTCCAAAAGCACCCAGAGTAAAAAGAAGGGTCCCCGTACTCCTAGTCCACCTCCTCCAGTACAGGAGGAGACTCCCCTGGGGAAAAAGCATAAAGAAAAGCATAAAGTAAAAGAGCGTTTAGAAGAAAAAACAAGAGAGGGGAAAGAGAGAGGACGTGACTTTGAAAGACATAAGGAGAAAAAAGAGAAACAGAGGTGAGTTCTGTTGCATTATTAGGTTTTTAGCATTAATGTAACCTTGCCTAGGTTGTCTGCCTTTCTGTTAAATCTGTAGTTCATATTGCACTAAATAGAGAGGGATTTACATTTGACTTGCTGCCAACTTTCTCTGAATTCATATATAAAAATAAAATGTATAGTGGGCAGTTAACTGTTACTTTATGAAAACTAAGGAGTTAGGAAGACCTGTACATTCTGTCATGAGCTGATAAAGTAAAAAGACTCAGAAGTGTTGTTGGATCTGAGGCAGTGCTATGCCTGTTTCCATAATTAGTGGCAGAAGGTCACAAGCAATAGCAGGGAGCACTCAATGCAGCCGTGATAGAAGCAGGAGTGTACTTGGCAACTTGTTTGTGTGTGGCACCATGATAGCAGCAGGTACTTCTGTGGCAATGGCTGCAGCCTTTTATAAAAGTGTCAGTGCTCTTTGAGTGTGAATTTGAAAATTGTTTAACTTTGAAAACAAATACTGGAAATCCTGATCTTTCCGTAAGCCAAATTGCAGTTCAAGATACCAGTAGTCCTTTTCTTCCTTCCAGAAGTCATGATTAAAGTCTGAAAACTTGTCTGAACGTTTTTTTCTAATAAAGTTTTGATTTTACAGAATTCATTAAATTAAAGCAAATTCCCTATTCATATGAACGTCTAGCTACTTAAAAATTACAGGTAATATAAAGGGTTCAAGCTTCACTCTCTCTGAATTAGATTTGAACAAAATATAAATGGGATCTTCTGGAACTAAACAAGATTGTAGATCATGTAGATGTTAGATTCTGGAGCACTATATGATGATGGTAGTTTCATATATGAATGAATAGATGAATACATTATTCTGTCAGAAGTAATTCTTGATCCTGTACTGTGTGTGTATGGTCTTGGAGTTTTTTAATTTATTGAAGATGTACAGGTGTCATATTGTGCATGCTGAACAAGCTGCTACTTGTGTATTTCTTAGAGATCCTTCAGAAGGCTCCCATAGACAGAAGCGTTCTCCTAGTCCTGCTGATCATTCTGGCAGTAATTCCTCTCCTTCCAGAGAATATTCACCTCCTGCCTCAAGGAGAAGACAAACCTCCCGAGCTCCAGCCAAGTCAGCTACGCACAAACATACTTTCTCACCATCTCGCAGGTGGGAAGTTAATAACACAGTTCTTATTTTCTTAAGCAGTTAAAATTTTCCTGCCACTTTTAGGAAGTCACTTTCTCTTTGGTGAGATCACATGATATCAGTGTTTTCCAAAGATGTGAGCCTTTTGATACAGAATTATTTACCTTAGTAACAGTGTTAAAGAATCATCTACTTTACTGTTAACATGAGTAGCTGTGAATTCTTGTTCATTAAGACTCTGATCCTGCAACTTTCTCACATGCATAACATTAAGTAAATGAGTAGTCCTGTTGACTTCAGTGTTGTTATTCAGGTGAATACAGTTATGTACATGCATAAGAGTTTGCAGGATTTGGGGCCTAAATTGTCTTAGTCAACGAGATATCCCAATAAGAGTTGACAGCTAACAGAAAAATTTCAGAAACAGAAATGAAGAAGCCAGTGTTACTTGCCATAGGGATGCTGTATATAAAAGAGTGCACCTAAGGGAAAAAAAATGTGTAATTTGTCTGCAGCATGTTATCAGGATTTCTTGAAAACACCTCATAATTAGTAAATTAGCTATGTTGCTGGGGAAAACTGCAGGTTTCATAGCAACAGAGTTATTGTAATTGTCTAATGAAGGGTGATTTTTTTTCTCTGAAATATGTAAGTTTTTTCTGGATGACTTGCTCTTGAATATTATCTAAAAATCGAACTAGAAATATTGAGTGGTTATAGCAGACTCTTTAAAGTATCTTTATTTTTGAGGTAACAATAAATATGCATGGGAGAGAGGAGCAGTTCATCTATTTTAAAAATATGGATTTTATTTTCCAGTTGATGGCTAGAGTGCGGGGAATATAGAAATTATTTTACTTTTTTATAGATATTTTTGAGTGACTTTTATTTATTTTATAGTATAAGAAATTGCATATGGTGGCTATTTTAATGATGTGTCCTGCAGGTCTGCTTCCCCACCAGGTCAGCATCATTCTCCCATATCATCGAGACATCACTCCTCTTCATCACAATCAGGCTCCTCTGTTCAAAGACATTCCCCTTCCCCTCGCCGCAAAAGAACTCCTTCTCCATCCTATCAAAGGACAGCTTCCCCACCTGTAAGGCGTTCCTCTTCTCCCTATCCCCCACGCTCTTCATCCTCTCCTCAGAGGAAGCGAAGTCCTTCAAGACATCGATCCCCAGGGAGAGAGAAGGGAAGACATGATCGTGACCGGACTTCACAATCACATGATAGACGCCACGAAAGGAGGGATGGTATGAACAAGAATACACTTTTCAGAAACATTTTATATTGCCCTCAAACTGTAGTTAGCTGACAGTTTAAAAAACTGATTATTTTAATCATTGTGTTATCTAAACGTGCTCCAGACAGTTAGATAACACCTTGGTGAAAATGCCAGCAGACATCTGTGCTAGCACTTCTGTTCCCATTTGTGGGGCTGTATCAGGGATAATGCAAAGGGGATAGACTTTAACAAGTAGGCAAGGTCTCTTTCACTGTTAGGTGTCACCGGTATGATATGGTGTTAAAGTCCAAAATGGCCTTCATTTTTTTCTCTTTAGTATCTATGCACCCTTTCCCATATATGGCAGTGACTGCACCAATAACAGTAGGAAAGTGGTCTTCTCTCAACATGCCAAATATCTGCCAGTGGATCAGCTGAGAGAAAACTCTAGAGTTGTAAATAACTATCTCCCCTTTCACCAGGAAGAGCCAAATCATCTCATCCAATTCTCTCTGTTGACTTTTTCCATGGTTTTTAGTGAGCTGAGTGCAAAGAAAGATTATAGCATTCCCTCTACCACAAAGCCTATCAAATCTATTTGGCAATTTTGATTAATAAAAATGCCATCACCCTCAAACCTATGAAGAGAACATTTGTCAAGATTTATAGACCAACTGTAAGACAATACAGTAGAACTCTGTTTATCCGACCCTCTGTTGTCTATCTCTGTATTAACCGAACAACCAGCGCGCACAGGTCCAGAAGTGGCCTAGATGGCACTGCAGCCTTGCACTTTTCCATTTTCTAGGTTATCCAGATTTTTGATTATCCAATCTGGCCCCAGTCCCAATTAGATCAGATAAATGGGGTTCTGCTGTATTTATAACAGAAACATATTGTGAATAAATAAATACTTTAAAAATGAGGTTTTATTGGTGGGAGATCTTAACAAAGACAATAGTGTAGCTACACTCAGGTGCATAAGGAATTGAAAAGGGAAATTACCACAAGAAAAGCATTTGAACTCAATACTCTATAAAGTAATGTCCTCCTGGTCCTAAAATTATTGCAGTAAATCGCCTTCCTAACACATTCTGAAGTTACTGAATATATTTCACCTCAAAGCAGTGAAATGTGATACTTACTAGTTCACAGATTCAAATCCAGGGGGGGAATTTTTCTAACGCAACAAGGGTGGTTGGGCACCCAACTCCAATTTGTGCCTTTGTAAATCTCTCCCTATAGGCTTTTGTGTAAGAAATCTAATTTGATTGTATCATTTTAGATCCTTTGTACCTTTAGATCCTTTGGATTGTTAGAATGTATCATTGCAAACTTTAATCAAGATGAATAATACATTTAAATTGTTTTCCAGAAACTAGAGGAAAAAGGGAAAAAGAGAGGGAAACCAGAGAGGAGCGAGATTATGACCAAGAGCAGAGTACCTCCAGGGATCATAGAGATGACCGAGAATCTCGGGATGGAAGGGATCGGAGGGAGACCAGGGATAACAGAGACCGCAGGGAGCCAAGAGAATCCAGGGACACTCGAGACTCCAGGGATACAAGAGATTACAGCAGAGATAATAAAGATAGCCGTGATCAGAGAGACTCGCGTTCCACACGAGAGACCCATGACTACAGAGACAGAGAGAATCGAGATACCCATAAAAAGGAAGACCAGTATCAGGAGGAACCACGCAGTTATGGAAGAACCCATGGCAGAGAAGAGAATTCCCGTGCTGACACACGGAATGACTCCAGAAATGAGTCGAGAAATGAAAGCAGAAGTGACCGGACTGGCAGAAGTCGAGGCAGAGGTCCAGAATTATCTGACAAAGGTACTATGTGATTGAAAAAATATATGTCTGTCTTGGTGGAGGCTGGACACTGAATTTAGTACTACATTATTTGATAATGAATTGCTGCCAAATAAGCGTATGCTGTTAAAGCTATCTTCAGTGGTATTTTCATTAAAATAGAACTGTTGCTTAAATGTATAGCATTCCTCTGTTTTCCATTCATTAAAATAGTGTAGCATTGGCATCCTGCCATAGTACATTAAATAGAGTGGTGCAGGATTTTTAAGTATCTGCAACCTTAGCTGTTCCCTGGGGCCATGAAATATGAATAAGAGCCTGAAGTGTAATGAAAGACTAGCAGAAGCAGATTCTCTAACCGTATGCATTACACAGCCCCTCTTCCTTCTCCTCAAATATGCGTGTATACCCAGCTTCAACTTCTCCCATACAAAATATGTAGCATTTTCTATGGCTTTCCAAAATACGTTTCATTGTAATTAATTCATATTTGAAGAATTGATCGTTCATTTACATTATCACCATTTGGTCATCTGTATTCATTTTGTTTTTTGCTTTGGTTCCTCAGTTTTAATATAACATTTTTCTTTAAAAGAAAAAAACAGATTCCAATAATTTTAGAGAAAATTCCATCATATCTTGGCTGCTTAGTCTGCTCAGTTCCTTCTGCACAATGTCAGCAGGCTTATTTTCTTCTAAGGACAAATTTCAGCCACCTCCCACGCTACCTAGTTACCAGTCAGAAAACGCCATGTTGTGACTAGAGGAAGTTGATTGCTCCTGAAAATACAATTACAATATTTGGGTGTGGTGTATATAGTTTGTAGCTGCCTAGAACACAAGTGCAATATCTTAGTTCTGGTTTTGGTAGGTTAATGTCTCATTTTACCAAACGTGGGTATGTATCAGTTTTGTTAACTATAAACTTCTAAGTCGTCAAGATGGGGAGCTGAGCATTGAAACAGTTTTCAACGTCAAGTAGAGTTTAGAATTTAACTTCTGTTTCAGTGGAATAATTACATGAAATTATATATTTAAAATAATCTTATAGTTGATATAAAATGTCAGTGAATTTTCTTACATGTGAATTCTTATGGTGAGTGGATACATTTTCAATAGGAAGTCGGGCAACAAGAGGGTCTCAAGTTGAGAGTCATAGCAGTAGTGGCAACTACCATGAGAGCTGGGAATCACGGAGTAGTTATCCTGATCGAGACCGCTATGACAATCGAGAGCAAGCAAGGGATTCATCTTTTGAAAGAAGACATGGAGAAAGAGACAGGCGTGACAACAGGGAGAGAGGTATGCAAACATGCGGGCACTAATTCAGAAACATACAGCTGACCTGATATTGGAGTTTGGCATCAGTCTTGTGGTGAGACTAATGAAAATTGACTTATTTAGTAAAAATGCTCATTAGCACAGTTATATAATATATGCTCTTCCTTCTCTCCTCCCCCCCCGCACTGGCTTATGGCATTCCCCCACTGCTGTTTTTATTCATTCAGCGTGTTTTAAGCAAACAGCTTCTGGTGATTTTAATATAAAATTATTAAGTCAAAAAGAACTGCACATTTTTTTGTTTTATTATCTGGAAGATATTGCCTATTTATATACATGAGCATGGGGCTACTGTGGTATTTCAATACAATGTTACTTGTCAATATAGAATATTTTTGTCTTCCTATTTAAATATGCTGTGGTGAAGGTCTAGCTAACCTTGACTGGCTACTAAAGTATTGCACAGTATAATACAGTGATTAATACAGTATGAAATTTTATTGACCTGTGAATTAAATATTGATTGATGTTTTGCTGTGGTCAGTATTAAATGGCTAATAAATCTTTGGTACAGATGCTGGTGAGGATGGAGAGAGTCCAAATCTTTATAAGGGTCTGCCTTTTTCGGCTTAGCATGAGACATTTCATTTTCATAGCAGAAAGAGTGCTGAAGTTGTCTCCAGGGAGTTCTGTTGTAACATCCAGTCTGAAGAGTCATCTTAAAGTTGGCTTCTGAAAACGTTGGCTTTGCCGACTTCCTCAGTTTAGCAGAACGAGATAATTTAATTAAGGCAAAATCAGGGTTTAGGGACAGTGGGGAGAATAAATATAATCTTATTATGAGTTTTTGGTCTTTCAGAGGGGGTTTAATTGTATTGGATTTGGACACTGAATCCCAGATGCTACCTGTCTTCAGTTCTTTAAAAAGGCATTTTAGGTACTAGTCTGCCAAGTTGTCGTCTCTCCACAGAAGGGCATATGTCGGGGTGGTCAAACTGTGGCTCGTGAGTGAAATGCAGCTCTTTTACAGTTAAAGTGCAGCTTGTGGAGTCACCTGTCTTCTCCCTCCTTCCCCCTCCATTCTCTGCCTACCAGACTGGGGTGGGGAGCTTGGAGCTTCTGCCCTGCGGTAGGGTGGTGGTGCTAAAGGATTCTGCCGAGTGGGGAGAGGGTCTGGGGTGGGTCAGTAAATTTGGCCACCCCTGGCGTATGTCATGCCTTCTGTTCCTATGAAAATCTCTGGAGGATTTATTTACTGCTACTCTGCCGTCAAGGAAGGATTTTCTTCAGCCTAATCTGCAAATTCCTTCTTGTCACTAGCCTACAGACTGCAGTCTGAATGTGTCCTGGACATTGGCAATTTCATAATTACCTTTTATCTCTATCTCCTTTGCAGTAACCAGCTGATCAATTTATAGTGCAGTTTGAACTTTCATGTCTTACTGAGTTCTAAGTAAAAATCATAAAACTAGAAGAAAATAAAAAGATGCTAATACAACAAAGGAAATTTGTGGGAGGCAAGCCATTTATTTTAGAGTGAAATGAATTTCATTAGCACAATAAATGTTTATAAAGAGCTTTAATAGAATTGAATCAGGCTTAGGTGTCTTTCCTTAGATCCTAAGGTTTTATTCTGTTCTGTTTCTAAAAAGAAACAAAACAAAACCTAAGAGTTTTTCAAATATTATAACCTCAAAGAGATCATTTAAAGTACAGTTTTGCATGATTGAGAAATATTAAAACAGTGTTTTAAAAAGGAACATGTAAAAGAAAATGTTACTTCTTCCAAAATGCACTAGGAGTCTTTTTTAATATGGTTTAAAATACAGTTCTCAGGGCTAGGCATCCTATATTCAGCTAAAACAGAAATACTTTAAAGTTAAATCTGATATTTCCAAACACAAGTTTAGTGTTTCAAAGGAGCAAGATGTGAACATACAATGTAGTAATTACTAATCCATCCATACCCGCATGTATTTAGCAAATATAATAGACATCTGGAAGTATGTTTCACATTTAAGCATTGTATGCAGATAATACCAGTCCTGGTGATATAATATGGAAAAATTAATAGTTTAAAAATGAACTTGAATTACACTGTAGTACTATTGCAATAAGTAGTGTTGAAATGATGTGAGCATACCAGCATAAAGAACGTGGATCCTGTACCTGGAGCTGAGTTGCCTGAACTGATGAGTCACAGCTGAAAAATGATTGTTTCGGCCATAGCAGAAATGTCATTCCTATTTACTTTTAATTTTACCTGGAAGCAAGGGAGCATTAAGTCATTATTAATTCACTCACAGGTGAAAATTGATTAAACTGACGGGAACATATATTTATTGACTTAGTTCTGTTCAAACTCCACATGTATGCCCCTGAAGGATATTCTCTCAATTATGTATGGAGATGTGCATTATGTCAGCTTTGCAATAATGGGCAAAAAATCAAATCTACATTTTCCTTTATTCATACATTTGTTTCCTTCACCTTTTTGTATAATGCTTTTAGCATACAACATGGAGGATTTTTCCATTATTCTTTACTAAAATAGAATTAACATCACAGTGTTGTCATCGATGCAAATTAGTCACAATGTATATCAGCTTAAGTGAGATTTAGATATCTGCAACTATGGGTTTTTTTTTGTTTTTTTTTTGCTAAAGAAAGGTGGCGTAGGCATCAAAATTTGTGCTACTCTCCTCTCTAGTCTTTTCTCCCTTTCTCCGCATCCCCTGTCTGCCAATAATATTCAACCTAAACAGAATTTTCCCTGTGATTCCAGACTAGTTATTTCCTATTTACACGTGTATTCTTTCCCATCCCTCTCCACCAGTCTCTGTGTGCTATGCCTATAACAGTTGTGCTTGTGAACCCTTTGAAACTACAAGGAATGTTTGAAAGAGTTCACTTCTGATGTTTCCAGTATTGCCCCTCTGCTTCCTTCTCTTGATCTGAGGCACACTGATGTCCTGTATGATTAGTTGAGCCACTGGGCCAGTTTAACATTTTTCTAAGTATTGAAAGTGCTGGCTAGAAGGACGGTGAAACTGAAAATGGATTGAAGAAAAGTAAAATACTGCATTCTTTAAAAGAATGATAAACTTCATTTTAAAATGAGTATCCATTTTAAGCATCTGTTTAACTGAAATGATATAGAAAATATCTGATCATAGTTTTGTTCAGTAGTAGTAGTCAAATGTTAAGCAGATAAAGTTTTGAAATGACTAGAAATAGACTTATACAAAATAATACCCTGATTGATACCCATGGTTTTTAGTGACCTTAAGATTAAGTAGAAAAGACTTTAATTTCTTCATTTTAAGAGTATGTCAAGCTAGTGCCTTTCCACTCATGTTCTTTAGAACGTTTTCCAGCATCCTGCAAGAAGCTTCTGTTTAGTTCAGATATCTAGATTATATCCTTATTCTGTGCAAATGTACTTCAATAAGAATACAGAAGCTTCTATTCCAATTTAAAATGATTAGTGTACTTGGAGTGGCATAGCAATCTAATTAGTCACTGGCAATGAAACGTGACTTTCTTTTTTTTTTTTTTTTTTAAACAGATCAGAGACCAAGCTCACCAGTGCGGCACCAAGGCAAAAGCGATGAGCTGGAGCGTGATGAAAGGAGAGAAGAACGAAGGGTAGACCGGGTTGATGATAGGAGAGATGAAAGGGCCAGGGAAAGGGAACGAGAGAGAGAGCGGGAACGAGAAAGGGAAAGAGAGAGAGACCGGGAGAGGGAGAGAGAAAAGGAAAGAGAACTAGAACGAGATCGTGCCCGAGAACGAGAGAGAGAGAGAGAGCGGGACAAAGACAGGGAACGTGAGCGAGAAAGAGACCGAGACCATGACAGAGAAAGGGAGAGAGAGAGAGAAAGGGAGAGAGAGAAAGAGCGAGAACGAGAGAGGGAGGAACGGGAAAGGGAGAGAGAACGAGAGCGAGAGAGAGAACGCGAGCGAGAGCGGGGTCGGGACAGGGATAAGGAGCGAGAGCGTCAGAGAGACTGGGAGGACAAAGAGAAAGGCAGGGATGACCGTAGAGATAAGAGAGAGGATGTCCGAGAAGACAGGAATACAAGAGATATCCATGAGGAGAGGAAATCTAAGTAAGTGATTCCGCATGTGACTTATTTTCTCACCAAAAATATAAAATCGATGGGATCTTTAAATGTTTCATGATGTAACTGTGTCTTTGGTTTTCATTCTTGTAAACCAGATGTTTGCTAAATCTCAAGTAGCACACGACTGCTATTTGGAGTGGAAATGAAAAATGATCTCATTTCAGACTTTGTGGCTAATGAACTAAAATATTGTAAACATGGGGCATCTTGTGGCATCTTGTATTTTGTGAAAGATGCATATACTACAGGTGTTACTATGTCATTGGTATTTACAATGGTAAGAAAAGATATATAGTGAGTTTTTTTTAAAAGGAATCTCCATGGAATTTGCATTTATTTATCCAATATAGGAAGCGTCACAGAAATGAAAGTAGCCCTAGTCCTCGTCAATCGCCGAAGCGCCGCCGTGAGCATTCTCCTGATAGCGATGCCTACAACAGCGGAGATGATAAAAGTAAGTAGAAGTGGGTTGTCTCTGCCACAGTATTTAGGCTAACCTGTAACTATGAAGAAGTTCCTTGCAATCTTAAATAGAAAATGATGGATTAAGCTTTTCAAAGTATCTTCCTCTCCCTGTTTTTTCATTGCAATGCTGTTTTTCTTGTAGGATAGTGGATCTATGTGTTAGACATATTATTTATTTCATATGCTCATTTTGTTATAATATATTGGTATTGTCATGGGGCAGTAGCACCAATCTTTGTCTTTAAGATTCATATCTATCAGAAATGAGAAAATCCATTGATACTGCAGATGTTTAAAAGCTTAAAGAATGTAGCTGGAAATAATGGATTGTTTTGATTGGTACTTTCTTTGGTATGTACAGGATGCACAAAATGTGTATTTCCCCTCCTGAACAATAAACATATACATTTTTCCACTTGGTAGATGAGAAGCACAGGCTACTAAGTCAGGTTGTGCGACCACAAGAATCCCGATCGCTCAGTCCCACGCACCTTACAGAAGACCGGCAGAGTCGAAAGCCAGAGAGAAAGGAAAGCTCAAGGCGTTATGAAGAACCAGAATTTAAAGAGAGGGTTTCTTCAGGAGATAAACAGAGAGAGCAGAGAGAGCAAACAGAAGTCACTGAAAGCTCACGGACCAGAGTTCAAGAAAGCTTAGGACATCACCCTTCTGAAGAACGAGATGCATCTGAAAGAATACATGAGGAGAATAAAAAGAAATCTAAAGTGCAGAAAAAGGCCACAAAGAAGAAAAAAGAGGATGACAATGGTGTGGAAAGGTACACTGAGTCAACTTCAGAGGAGGCCCAGGTCTTCTCACCCAAGAAAGTTCCAAGAAAGAAGAATGTTGAGAAGAAGCGTAAGAGGTCAAAGGGTGATTCTGAGGTTTCTGATGAAGAAATTGTCCCGCACCATAAAAAGAAAAAAGGCCCAAGAACTCCCCCTGTAACAACAAAAGAGGAGTTAGTTGAAGCAGTGCCTGAGAAAACTGGGGCAGTAGAAGCTGCTCCAAAAAGAGAAGACACAACATTTAGTGACTGGTCTGATGAAGATGTTCCAGAACGTGGTGAAATCATTGTTCCAGAACGAAACACTGAAGAATCCCACAGAAAAAGCCATAGACTGAGGGGAGAAAAGGTAGAAACCCCGCATGTTACTATAGAAGATGCACCTCATCGCAAACCTGTGGATCAGAAACGCAGTAGCAGTCTTGGTAGCAATCGAAGTCATACTTCAAGCAGACTTCGATCACCCTCCAATGAGTCTGCTCATCGCAGTGGAGATGACCAGACAGGTCGGAAAAGGGTCCTGCACAGCAGCTCCAGGGACAGAGAGAAAAAAAGCTTAGAAATCACTGGCGAGCGGAAGTCCAGAATTGATCAGTTGAAACGAGGGGAACCCAGCCGCAGCACATCTTCAGGTAATAAGATACTGTCCTAATGAGACTGATTTATATCATACTGTGTGACAGTGAGAAGACTCCACTTCCAGATTTTTCTAGCATGGCCTTAAGCTCTTGTTTTACTGCATAGGAAAGGAAAGCCCCTTCTGCCTCCATAATAAAATTAGAGGGAATTTAATATTCCTTCAAAGGATGATGATTTAAAACTCTTGGCATCAATGTGGATGGATTATCCCTTTGCTGATACTGGAATATTTAACAGGAAATAGCGATTTATGCTGTCAGGGTTAAAACACATCTGTGGGACTAATTAAACTTGTAAATTAGAAAAGCTGTTATGCTAACACAGAACATTGTAGTAGTTTTATTATATAAAATATACTTTAAAATTATAAACAAATTGAATTTTTTAATATTGAAATTATGAAATGACGTGCATGGAGTTAAAATTTACATGTTTCAGGGAGCTAGGTTCAGTATGGTTCTGAGAGAAATTTGCACTGAAGTCATTAGGCTGTGGCCCTTAATAGTAAGTTTAATACAAATGAAAATCATCTTTGTCCTGAACCAAAATAATCAGTTGGACTGAATTGCTTAGCTTTATGCCTGTGGTGAGTGAAGAAAACAGGAAAGAAATTATTTAAAATGTTAGGCCTCCTCATTGGAGAGTTACTGTCCTCAAGAAACAAACAGACTGTTGAAGGGCTCCATCTTTCTTCTTGCTTCCTGTACTACATCATATATAAATTAGTAGGACTGAAAATGCTTTTCACCCACTCGGCATAGAGGGAACAGTTAGATGTTTGCTTGAGAGAGACATCAGTTCATGTCCTCTATGTGAAGAGACGGCAGGGAAGACGCAAGACAGCTATATGATCTCGTCTGTTGTGTCTGGACAAAATTGGCATGGGAGACACATATCTGTGTCCCATACTCTGATTCATTTTTAACCCTTTCAGATGCCAGATGATTTTTATGTTGAGACATAGTCAGCAATCCAAGATTGCTGCTACGAGTTGAATGACTTGACCTGACCAGATAGCACTCTTTTCTAAGTCTTTTTGTTTGTTTGTTTCTGGTAGGCTGTTATACTGAAAAAATTTGATCTTGCTCCAGAGGGGTGGTCTAAACTAGTTACTATTAATGAATTACTAAACCATGAACACAGGATTCAAACCTCTATGATGTTAAAATATGTCCCCATATTATTTATCTATTCTTGTCTTATTTTATTTCCAGATTCCATTTCTAACGTGAAATCTCCATCACCACTTTCTGTGGTGGTGTTTCTGTTGTCCAAATTATTCTTTCAGAGTCCTTTGATGAAAAAATGTGACTTCCAGTTGTCACCTCAGGTGTCTGGACAAGACTCTGGAGTCTTCTCCCGCTCTTTTTAGTGCAGTTCAGTTCAAATTCGGTTAATAATCATACCAAGCTTCTCCTAAAACTTTTTAATTTAGCATCAAGAAAATAAATGTACTTTGTGCCACACTTATAAAACCTGTTGGGTTCAATTGTGTAAAGGTTTGCCATAATAAGATACTGTCAAGAATACAATTACCCATATGAAAACATCTAAAAATAAACAGCATTTACATGTGCTATTATATTCCAATTGATTATTTTATTATATGATAAAAATGAGAAAGTAAACAATTTTTCAGTAATAGTGTGCTGTGACACTTTTGTATTTTTATGTCTGATTTTGTAAGCAAGCAGTTTTTAAGTGAGGTGAACCTCGGGGGTATGCAAGACAAATCAGACTTCTGAAAGGGGTACAGTAGTCAGGAAAGACAGAGCCACTGGGTTAGAATGCACCCTCCACCAACACACTGTTTCCTAAAACTGTGCTGGAGAATTGGTTCAGTACTCATTCAGGGGAAAAATGACAGTCTTCTTGCAGCAGTTGGGAGCAGTTGGGAGTTCTGGAGCACCCCAGTCAAATGCCAATCCATGTCTTGCTTAAATTTGACATATGATGGGATTGCAGAACAAGCTTATTTGCCAATCATGGCTTTCCTGTATTTCAGAATGGCAAATTTTCAAAATGATCACATTTGTTTTCCCTTCTTTTGTTTCACATACAGAAATGCCTACAGTTTGACTTTTAAAGAAGCAGTGTTTAGCTATTGAAAAATGTTTCTTCTGAGGGGGGAATAATTGAGAGAAGTCAATGCCCTTAAATAAGGTCAAATACATAGAAGTGATTTTTCTGAAGAAATTTTCATTGTGTGTTACTTTTAAGATGCAAGATGTCCCAAAGCTCTGTTTTGACGTCAGAAGCTGTAAAAACGTTGTTTATGGATATTTAGTCTCTTTTGGTGTAGATAAATGTGTACTTCATTCACTTGCTATGGTCTTGTCTCTTCAATATTTTATTCAGATCGTCAAGATTCACGAAGCCACAGTTCAAGAAGAAGTTCTCCTGAATCAGATCGTCAGGTCCATTCTAGATCTGGGTCCTTTGATAGCAGGGAGAGGATTCAAGAACGAGATAGACATGATCACGATCGTGAACGAGACAGAGAAAGGAGAGATGGAAGGCAGAGAGAATGGGACCGAGATGTAGACAAAGACTGGCCACGGAATCGTGACCGAATCAGAGATAGAGAGCGAGAGCGGGAAAAAAGAAGAGACTTGGACCGGGAAAGAGAGAGACAACTTCCTGATACTACTGAAAGAGACAGAGACAGAACTCTTGACATTTCTTCTCAAACAGAGTCAACAAAGCGCAGTGAACCAAAACTGGACAGGGATCATGAAAAGGAATCCGATGGGGCTTGCCGTGACACTGCAGCTTTGGAGAAGGAAAGGACAGAAAAGGACTTGGGAACTTTACAAGGATTTGAAGATGGAAATGAAGCTGAGAAAGTGGAGAGTTTAGAAGGTGAGATGTTCTGAAATAGAAGCTAGTCTGTCAATTATTTTACTCCTTCCCCTTTTAGCATAACATTGAACTACAGTATATCAGAATAATTTTCTAGTGAAAGGTCAGTCTCTGATATGCAAATTGACTCCAGCTTTTCCACTGTGGAAGCAGATACCCTGAGAGAGAATCCCTGGGAGCAGCTTTTTTAGCATGTGCTTCATTAATTGTGTACTTCCAAAGCAGTCTTGAGACAAACAGGATTGAGACAAGGTATAATTTGCTTAGGCACCAAATTTCTGAGTAGTTAGATGTCTTAAAGAACAAAAATTCCCTTTTCTTCATCAGCCTATTACACTATTAGCCTTTTTCTTAGTGTGGTAATGACGGCTAATGAGGACATTGGTAAGGAGAGTCAAAATAGAAAATGGTAGAAAAATACAAAGCATTTTAAGAGAAGAAAAGTTGATGATGATCTTATATTTTTTCTACGTTTTTAAAATGTTGCATCATTAAAAGATAGTACTTGTGATGTCTCCATCATAGTATTCATTTTCACAGAGCCAGTTGCCAAAGCACCAATGGTGGTATAATTTTAAGAACTGTATAGTTCTTAGCATTGGCCTTGTTCAGGAATAACTTCAGAAAAGCAATTTTATTCAACACAAATAAAATTTGCTAGTTTTTCTGGCTCTGAAAAAATGTTTGGTTTAAGAAACAAAGGTAATATAGACAAGGGCAAACACTTAAATTGAAAACTGCATTTAAAACCCACTGAGGAAATGCTGAATAAAGTAGCTTGAGTCTTGCACTTGTCTGAGAGATTGAATTGTCTGGTCCATTATGAAGCATGGAAATATTCTATAACCTATTTGGAAAAATCTAAAGAGCAAGTACAAATTTGTGACTGAATTAAGAAACTATATTCTCAATGCATGTCTCGCTGACATTCAGTAAATTCTTCCTGCTAAATTTATATTGTCCATACCTTCTCCCAAAGGATTACGTACTTTTGTTCCCTAATTATTTTGTCACTCCGTTTTTCCTGGTTATAGTGTCTAAAATCTATTCTGTTTACCTTTTTAATTACAGCATGGTTCTGTCTTAATTTATATCTTTTCCTTGATGCACAGAATAAAAAATTCACTCCCAGTGATTCAAAACAAAAGATTTCTTAAAATGGGAGCTAAAATAAAAAGGTGATACACATTCTCTCTCCTATTCTCTCTCCTGATTATTACCTAAGAACTATGGTTGTTGGTTTTGAATTATGGCTCATGCACATTTGGTGTGTCACATGTGTTGATTCATAAGCAGGTCATTGAACCTTTGAAAATAATCAGAATATATAATATGCTCTACTCAAGCATGTAGTTGAGAAAAAATATGAGCTGGGCATGTTCAATAATACTGTATTCATTGGGTCTACTAGATAATAGAGGATGTATTATGAAAATCTGGAGTTTGTTATGTAAAAGTGTTAATGTTGAAAATTATGATGAGATCCAAAGTGAAATTCGGTGTAGATTCTAAAAATTTCCCTTTAGAGAGAAAAGAGAGCATATCTTAATACAAATTTAAAATCTGATGTTGGTGCATCATCAGCGATCTTGTTCTGATTAGGCTACCATCTTTGTGTATAGGCCTAAGATAAAATGTGTGAGGATTTAATTACTTAATTATGATTGTGTGTTGAACATTTAATGTGTTTGCTTCAAGTGGAGGCTTTAATGATGCCAGTGAATCTATGCTCCCTGCAAAGCAGTGACGGATGTTCTGAGTAGTTAATTTACACTCTTACTATCATGTCTTTCCCTTAGTTTTCTGCATTGATTTCTAGTTTTTTTTAATGTATCACGGGCAAGCAAACTGTACCCTTGGATGCAGCTTCCACACAAGGAGAATTTCACTTCTGGGGGAGGAGGACAGGTGGCAGTATTTCTGCTACACTCTGCAGTGAGAGGGCATTTGTAAATTCCAGGTAATTCTTGATCAAAGCCCTGCTGGCAGAGGCTGCCCACTCAATGGATTGAATCAGTGCATCTTCTAGGTACCTTGATCCAGAAAGTCTGTCCCTGCTTGTAGACGCTCTCTTCGAGGTGACCTATGGAGTGGCTGGCCACCAGTTGTCTATACATCCTTATCTGGATTGTGGGTACCCATCTGGATTGTGGGTTGCTTGTGCTGGTGCATCACTGCTTTAGGTGGGCTTTCCAATCCCAGAGGAGGGACATAGTCCCAGCCATTTCTCCATAGGCTGCAAGATGACATACATTATTGTAATTACAACATCAGTATGCTGTTTCTAATTCAGAGGATCAAATTTAGGGGTGATGTGTAAGATTGTATAGGTTGCAAATTACCAAGCAGGTAAAACAGAGACTGAGGGAACCTGGTGTAACCTCCTTCAAACCCCTTGCTATAATTTCCCAGAAAGGGGCTTCAAAGTGCAAGATAAGTGTTTGTAGGATGCGGCTAATTTAACTGCACCTTCTTCCACACTTACTGTCTCCTTGCTTCTTCCCCCTCCTCCAGATCATAAGGCCAAATTTTGTTCAGATTCATGGGTGCAAGCAGCTCCTGAAAGAAGAATATACCTATTACTTACACACACCTGCCTTCATGTAATTTACACCAATTTCTGTATTCCTTCTAAATTTGACCTTGAGTATGCATGCTGCCTAGCATTGCCCAAGCAGAAATTGACTTTAGCTAAGTTAAATTCAAGGATTTATTACCTAGTCAGGTGGAAAAAATTATATGACCACCTGCACAACTGAACAGCTTTTATCAGTGTTGAATGTGCTTCCTCAAGAAAGCTATCGGGTTTATTTGCCCAAGACTATACATGCTGTAGCCTAGTTATCAGGATGTTTAAACATTAAAAAATGATAGTTTTTAAGCTTGCAGTGCATGTCTGTTTCTGTAGGAGGAGAAGATGAAGCCAAGATAGATGATGATCAGTCACTGGGGTCTGCTGCTGGAGAATATGAGCCAATCAGTGATGATGAACTAGATGAAATTCTGGCAGATGATGCTGAAAAGAGGGAGGATCAACAAGAGGATGAGAAGATGCCAGGTAAAATATAGTAAATCCCTTTCTACTAGCAGTTGAATGCAAAAATTGGACCAGATGACTTAATAATAACCTTTGTATCCCATTCATTATTATTACTAGGGAACTGGTGTCTTTTAAAGGGACAGGAAATTTTAGAGATACTGTAATGGTTCCAAGATTAATATTTTTCAATGTATCTTAATGAATTGAATGCCTATCAACGTACCCTAAGTAGGAAAGGTATTTTATGCTAAGCCCTGTGGGATATGTTCATGCTGGCTATGATATACCTGTTATGTTAAACAGCTCCAGTTATGTTCAGTAAATCATCTCTCCTTAAAGAGCAGATGTATTTTATTGCCCACACCAGTGCTGCAGTAGAGAATAGCAGCCAAAGATCTAATCAACACACCAACCAGTTAAATATTTTAAATAAGGTCCATTGTAGTGGGTTCTTAGTTTTGCTATGATTATAGTGCCTACTGAAGTGACTTTCCAGACCTGCACATTAAGCAGCACCCAAGCAATCTCTTCATCAGGAGGTTTCTAGAATATTAAAAATAGAAATTGGGTTTTCTTTTAAATACAAGCAGGAGACATAGATTGTGGAGGAATCCTTTAATCCAGTTTATCGCAAGCCTAATGAGTTTGACATCATGATCTAAATTCTGAAATACCTAAGAATTCACCTTTGGACAGGGCTTCTGAACAGTAGTCAGCTGACTTGTACTGCCTTTCAGACAGCAGATGAAGCTAACCATTCATAATAAGGGATGAATGATGTGATAGCTCATTCTCCATTGTTTCTTTCTGCAGATCCCGTGGATGTAATAGACGTGGATTGGTCCAGTCTTATGCCAAAGCAACCAAAAGAGCCACGGGAGCCTGGGGCGGCACTCTTAAAATTCACACCATCTGCTATTATGTTGAGAGTTGGCGTTTCCAAACGACTGGCAGGCCCTGAACTCTTCACCAAAATTAAAGAAACCTGCCAGAGAGTTTTAGAAAAACCTAAAGGTAACTTCTGTTTCCCTCAGAGATAAAATGCTATCTCAGAATTAGTAAGGTGTCTTTGAAAAGAATGAATTAGTAAGTATTTTAATTTCAAGACACACATTGATTTCATGTTGATACTTACAGCTATAGGTATATATTTGTATTATCCTAGTAGCTCCATTGATTTAGGATCATTTATCTGTAATACAGCTGTCTGTAAATCAAATTGGTTAGTGATTAGATTACTTCAGGGAGGAGAGGCCATACTTACCAGAGCAAAAAATTCTCCTTATCTTGGGTGAGTGGGTTTTCTAGCCCTACGTGTAATAATACCCTCTAGGTCCAGAGTTGATTTGGCAGTGGCTTGTGAAGCTGATGCTGCACGTTTTACTTGCAGTAACGGTGAGGAAATAGCAGGACCTAATTGCTGCTCTTCCTTATGTATGTACAGACCCTCACACATGGCAGAAGTAACTGAGAGTGTGGGAACAACATTATACACTTGTGCCAAGGAGCTGTGCTAGGACTTACAGGATATATAGAACAATCCATATGTTCAGCATTGTTTGTGGGGAGTGCTGTGTGGGGATCGTTTCCCCTGAAACAGGATAATTAGCATGGACATGCTGCACTATTCTGATCTGCTGCAGTACAGTTCTGTAGTGCATTTGTGACATTATGTAGGGGACAGAAAATTACTCCCTCCTCCTGGACTGTCAGGAGCTAAGCAAGAGCTGCTTGGGACATCTTGCATGAGTGAGATTGTATATGACTATTTAAAACACCTGCATCTGGTAAAATCTTTCCATAAACTTCATTAAGATCAAAGATGAGAGTGCAAAAAACTCCAGAACCTATAGTTAGCACATTTTTGTGAATCCTGCAACCTTCTGTACATTGTAAATCTTCATCTGAAAATTACGTTGCAAAAAGGCTGTAAGCTGTAAATCCACATGCTGCGCCTCATAACTTGCAGATAATTTGCTGCAAATCCAAGAATAAAAAAGTGAACTTATTTCTACCAGTGCAGTTCATCTCAATGAACGTCACTGCTTAGGTGAGCCATTTAAATTGTGAAATTAAGCATGCTCTGCTGCTGCTTGTGCTTTTTTAAAACCAAATAAATCAAATGCAAAAGCTTTCAATGCAACATTAAGAGCAGAATTTGAGAAACACCCACTTGGCATTGACAGATTGGGGCTTAAGTCTGTTTGTGTAGAATTTAAATATAATTAAAAAAAAAAATCTGTTCTTATGCTTGTGATCCTCTGAATGTAGATTGATACAGTACTGTCTTCCTGTTTCCAGCTCTCTGCAGCCACAATAAAGGGGCAGATTGCCTACGGGGTAAATTCTCTCCTCAGTGCCCACCTTCAGTAACCGGGTGCCAGGTAACTCCATGGCAGAAATGAGAGAGGAATCCTCACCACAGCTGGTGGAATGCAGAGCCACACTGCATTCTGTACAGTCTTAATGTCTGCAATAACCTCTGTAGCCTTACTGTGCTTCTCTTCCTCTGGGGATAGGGAGAAAGACCAGAGGATCATTTGTAGTAGCAGATCTTCCTGCCCTGCTCCCCAACTTGTTTTCACAGTCCTGCTCCATAGAACCAAACCCGTTGTGTTGCAAAGGGTCCTTCTGTATTTGTGAGAGATAAGTGTAAACTGCCTCGATATATTTCTGGGTTGGGTTTTTGGAACTTCCAAGGGGCTTCAATTCCCAAACTCTGTGTGGGCTTTGAGCACTCGTTTCAGGTAGGATACACTTTCTAGTTAGCGCATGCTCAATGAGGATCTCTTGCCAGTGTTGCATATATTGTAGACTGAGACATAAATTCAAATAGTCTAGCAAGTAATTGCAATATAATAGAGCTACAGTTACAATGAGAACTATAATATTTTCATTTCCTGACTTCTGTGTATTGATATTTGTAATCTCAATGTTGTATTAACTTAGTTATTGTATTTAATTATAACCTTTCTTCCCAAAAATTTGGTGTTTACTTTTTCACCTATTCTTATATGTGGCTTTCTTGCTTCTCTTAGGGAATTGAAGTACAGAACAAAGAAAACAAATTCATTTGGGATTCTTGTTTGTTTATCCGTTTTCTAAAAAATGATGGATTTGAAATCTCTAGTCTGTTTCCTCCCCACCTACTATTTACAACTGTTTCCTCTTAGCATCAAGTGCTTACCTGCAAAACATGCTCTTTGAGCAACAGCATCTGGCACCTTGGCAGACTTCACAGGCTGGTTACAGGCAGGCTTTGAAGATGCTTTTTGGTCTGTTATTTACTTGGGTTCCTGATTAGCCATCTGCGTTGTCTTGGCAACTTCACTGTTGTTTTCTTTGACCCATTCTTGATTCTGAGTCATTTTTTACTTTCACTTTGTCTGAAAAAATGTCCTGCTCAGCTTGGTCAAAAGATCACTCCATAAGTGGATTAAAAAATGTGTCTCCAGCCCCCTGCATGCATACTGCCTAGATCTCTGCATTAGCCCCTGAAGACTGTTAGACTTGTCCCAGGTCTCTTGCTTTTTACAGTGACATAAGTGAGACTATGTAAAATGCTCAGGGTCTCTGCCAAACACCAAATAAAAAAGCTTTTGATATCTAGATGTCACTGAATTGTAGCTAGGGCCATGCTTTTTCTGTAGTGTATCACATTACTCTTTGTAACTTAAGTTTTTTGGTCACACTGTTATCGTTTAATATGTTATCCTTTCATTTTTATATTAATCAGAAGTCGGTTTGGACACATCCTCTTCTTTTTTTATTCTTGAATTGATGGCAGGCAATGTTATCTAGGCTAGAGGTTGTGGCTTGGGAAAGAGTAGAAGGAAGCTCAGGTCCAAATCTCACTTCTCTGAGTGATCCCCCACAAAAAGTAGTGGCAGTGTGCCTGGCCTAATTGTTTTGCTGCTGTTGGCCTGCTGTGCTGCAGCTGTACACTGACACTTCTGGCAGAAATATTATATAGAACACAGAAGAGGTGTTAATGCTGCTATTCTAAACAGCATTAACAGGGTCTCTTTTTGGAGAGGTGGTGTGGGGGGAGAGGCACATGGAGTGTGCTGGTTAGAATAACTGTTTCCTGACTTATTCTTCATGATCCCTGGGCACTCTTTTGCCATCCTTTTTGCGTCGCCTTTGCGCAGAGGAAGAAGTGGCAACTGAACTGAAGAAAGCGGGAATATTCTACATAGCCATCTCACCTCTGTTCAGCCACATCTGGCCCATTTTGATGCTGGTGTACCACATGGTCATATAGAAAAGGGGAACATAGGACTTTGTCTGATTAATGCCAACTTTGGACCCCCTTCTCTTCACACCCACTCATCTGATCATGGATGAAGCCCCTTCTTCCATTCTAGAGCTGTGCCCAAGTTTTTAACCCCAGTTATGACTATTATCACAATCCTTTCCCTCCGCTGCTGAAGACAAAAAGCACACTCATTCCAGAGTCTTTCTATTTAATGCTACTTCATCAATCAATGGGAAGGGTAAAGTGGGCAGCTGTTTTTTGTATTATTTTCAGAGGCCAAGAGTCATGTTGTCTCCTATTTCCTCTAATATTGAGTTCAACTTTGCGGAAGATTTTAGAAATAATACATGACAAGGGAGTCTCTAAATCGCATGTGAGAATTTTTAACTTCAATAAATTCACTCATCTGTGGGACAAAAATTATTTCACAGTTGGCAAAGTTATTCTTATATGTGCTGATCATCTCTTTGTAGATGCAGAAAACCTGTTTGAACATGAACTTGGGGCCCTGAACATGGCTGCTTTACTGCGAAAAGAAGAGAGAGCAGGTCTTCTTAGTAACCTTGGTCCTTGCTGTAAAGCCCTGTGCTTTAGAAGAGATTCTGCAATTCGGAAGCAGCTAGTGAAAAATGAAAAGGCAAGTGCATGGTTTACATAGAGCATTCAAAATATAAAACATGAATTGTCTCTTCCATCAAAATATTTCTACAGTGACATAACCCTTTCTTGTGATATAGTTTACGTGATATTGTTGATCTGTTGTTGTTCTGTTCTCACCCCCTCCAGACACAAATAATTAGACCTGGCTGAATTTGATTATTTTTTTATATTTCAGTAGATAGTATCTATGTTCAAGCATTTTTTTTCAATTTGTATTGATTTAAATTTTCACAGTTATGCAAAATTAAGGGAATGGTCAGGTCATACACTAATTGACAGCAGATGTTGGCATTCACAAAGTTTAAGCTTTATAACCATTAAAACACAGGTTGTCAACATCACATGTCAAAATATATCAAACAAATACCCTTAAATCAAAGTGAGTTCTCAAGCAGCTTTTTTCTTACTTTTCCTATCTGTAAATTTTGATTATCGATGAAAGTATTTTTTCGTCTCTGTATGTGTGCAGTGAAATCAATGTTTACTGACATTTACTGTCAAAAAAATCTAATGGAGGACAGACTTCCATTGGTATTAAGAGGTCAGTGGGGTGTTTTATTTTACTCTAGCCTAAGAGATTAATTTGAGATGTGTGACTAGGCGTAAGTGCTCCCTCATATGCTAGATTTGAATTAAATTCCAGGAACATGCTTTTATAAAGGTAGAATATATAAATTAAAATAATTTATATAAATGTAGTCTCAAAGATGGTTATTGAATAATCCCTTGATGTCTTTGGATTCTATTGGGTTTTGTACAAATGTTTTTAGAAGTATAGTTTTCTAGTTTAGGAACGTTACTAAATATTCTTGTAAAATGATTTTCTAAAGGTTTTGTCAGTTGTCACATACTGAGTGAGGTTTCCTGACTTTGCATGCAATAGAGAAGGCAAAATTACTGTAAGAATTAATGGTAGGAGGAATCATTTCCAAGGACATACGGTTATTACTTAATTATTAAGGATATTTGAGTCTAACATCTCAGCCCGTTTGTCAAAAAGCCACTAATTTTTCTTTCCTCAATCCAAACAGGGCACAACAAAACAAACTTACACGAATTCCCCAGTGGTAGACAGTGACTTGTTAAGGTTGAGTCTACGGTTATTTAAACGCAAGACTGTGTGCCAAGGTTCTGGGCAGGAAAAGACTGAAGATAGTAAACTTTCACAACCGAATATCCAGCAGGAAGTATGTGTGTCTTAAAGCTATGTCCACCTTGGAATCCATCTAGTTCATCTCCCAACAGTAATGTGATATATATATCTTTTGAACTTCTTGATTTGGTTGGAAAGCAGCTGTAAGACATGGAGAAAAAGACTCTTCTTACAGACAATTCTATTATGTGCTTGGGGGGAATAATTAATAGTAAAAATACAAAGATCTTTGTTTTCAATTCATTGCAACTTTTATAACATTGAATCTTTGAATAACATTGAACACTGTAACATATGCCTGTTTTACGGTTTTATGCATCAAGTGTAATAATTTCAGGATGTCCATTTTTAGAAGTCTATTGCATCACCTGATATTAAACTGAAGAAGAAAACTGTGTATCTTTTTTTTTTTTTTTTTTTACATTCTGAAATAATTTTTCATGGGAGCAGTGACTTATGTAATGGATCATTATTACAGATGCTGGCAATACTTAAAAACAATGTGACCATCAAAATGAACTCAGATTCCGCTTTTTTAATTCAGATTCCGCTTTTTTAGCTAACTCTGTGTAAAGGCAACACAAATAATTTTTACTGTAGTGCTTTCCTAGTACGTAGGCATTCAGTTTTCAGTTATGCAAGGCAAAATGGCAATAGTGTACTTTTTAGAGAAACGTGTTATTTTTTTTAAAGAAAATGTGCAGCTTTGGTATACCTGTATAGGGTATATCTTTGTTTAAGTTTTACCATTTTGGTTTTATGCTTATTAAACTAAAACAGGGCCTGTGCAAAACTTACATTCTTTCTATCTTTTTCACTTTAACATTTTTGGAGTGGCTTATATTACTTTAATTCTAATTTTATTGGTGTCTGTCCCGTGTGCTTTATAAGCAGTTAATCTCTTTTTGTGATTTAATGTGTGTTTTAAACTGAGCAAGAATTAACATACCTGTTCTCTGTAGGCTTTAAAAGTGCTTTAGCTTACTTTATAGCTACAATAAGGCAGCCTTTGAGCTGAATGTATTCAATCATAGCTTCCAAATGTGTTAAAGGCTATTTTAATCTCCTTTTCCAAAACACACAAAAGTGCTTCATTGCCAAAAACAGTCTTGTGTAAGACTGCAGTACACAAAATAGATTCACTGTTTGGTATTTAATTACAATGAACTTTCTTTATTCACCTTCCCTGTAAAACAGACAGGGTCTATATACACATTGAACACTGAAGAATATTTTTCACATTGCTCTATAAAGAATGCAAAATAGAGTAGGTTTGATAGGCTAGTGGCAGTGTTTCACTCAGTGGCTGTTTGCATTAAGGGCCAAATGCAGCACTGTTACATACCCTCATTCAATGGTATTGCCTGAAAGCAGCACTGAATTCAGCCCTAATAATCTAGTATGGTCTTTTGCTTCCAGTGTGACAAGAGATGTGAATGCTGTGAAAAGGGTTTCTGCATGTGAATGTAGAAGTGCATTATGGTGCACTGCAGGAAACCTGGTTGCTTTGGGAGTAGGAGTGAAGGACTCTGAAGAGTCCCATGCAACCCTCAGCTGACAGCACAGTCACTGCAATAATGGGTCCCAAAAAGTGATGCGAATGTGTTATAGGTGGGAAGTCCTCTGGTTTTGGAGAACATAACAATAGCCAGATGAGAACCAATCGTCCATTTGCCAGGACCATTTTCTGAGATAGGCCAATTCAGAATACAAGTAATAAAATCCTCATAGTGCCTTTAGCTAATTTTACAATAATTTAGGGATGGGGAATTTCACTTCTGTCACTTCTGCTCAGGCAAGTATGTAAACTCTAGTTAGTCTAACTCTACTTCCTGAACCATTTCTAAGGTTATCAGGGATTACATCAAGAATAGCCTCTCATCTTTTATGGTCCAAAACTAGCTGTTCTAAGAAACGATTTTTATGGCATTACAAACTTTTTGCTAATTTCTGTCCTAAAGTGACATTTCTATAGCTGAAGTGACTCATTGTTATGATTTCTAGCAGTCTCCACAACTTCTTTCAGTTGTGACTCATTACCATTACTTTCAGTGTGGTGTGATCGGTCAGATGCACACACTGTACAGTATTTGCATTCTAACCTGGAATTTCTATTAATATGTAGTTCATCCTATTGATGATATGCCCAATGTGTGCCAGGAGATTATCAGACATCTTTTATTTAAAAAACAAACAAACAAACAATCCTGGCTCTGAAAAGGCTAAGTGTAGATCAGATATAGTGAGTGTGCGCAACAACCAACGAGATAGCATTGTGACAAAATTTGTTCCATTTGGTTACTCTTATGACCCTTTTCATCCAGAAATTTTTCTTTTGAAAGTTTATAGAATTCTTACAAGTAATAGTCCAAATCTTTCTTTCTGTGGATCACACTGTAATACAGATCATTGCAAGGCTACCACCTTCTTTTTCAACAACATATTTGCCCACTGACTACTTCTCAAAAACATTGTGCTGCAGCCAGGAAGGTCTCCATGGATTGGAGTGTGAGAACCATAGCATACCTCCTCATGTACCCAATAGCCCTGTGGTTAGCACACTCACCTGGAATATGAAAGAGCTGGATTCAAGTCCCTACTCTGCCTGGCTCAGAGCAGGGATTTGAAGTTAGGCCTCCCACATTGCAAGTGAGTACCCTAACCACTAGGATTATTCTGGGGACCAGCTCTCCATCTCTCCTATTAAAACTCTTCCTGTTTGTATAAATACTTAAATATTCATTGGCACAGAGTGGGAAATACTGTGTAGCCTGGTGGCTAGGGCACTCACCCATGAGGAGGGACACCCAGATTCTGGCTCCTGTTATCTTGGAGCCTATAGAAACATCCAGTACTAGAATCAAAGATATGATTATGAAAATATCCAACCATCATCTATGATACTGATACCTGTTTCTCAGAATGGAGTCTGGGTCTCCCCTTTTTGTTGAAGCCCTTCAGAGATCTGCATCACTTTCAGAGAAGTTCTACTTGTTTCCATCTTCATTATCTCATGACAGCCGAAGTCCTAGATTTTCTCATTGTCCTAGGCTGTTTCCTGAAAGACAACTAAGGAGCTCTTTTTGTCATATATCCCATGCTTCCGAGAAGTCTCAAGCATCCTTGAGATGCAGGATGGTCCAGTGGTTAGGGCAGGGGTCTTGGATGCAGGAAATCCAGGTTCAATTTCCTGCTTTGCTGTGGGCTTCTTTGTGACCTTGAGCAACTCACTTATCATCGGTGTGGCTTAGGTTCCCGTCTGTAAAATGATACTTCCCTACTTCACAACGGTGTTGAGGATAAATACATTAAAAAGATTGTAAAGTGCTTTGAGAGCTGATGAAAACCACTATATAAGAATTAGGCATTATCACTTTTTTGTTTTTTCACCTCTGTGGCATCATGTGCCCTGCCTGTTTGGGATGCAGTCTTGCCCTTATTGGTCAGTGTGGAATCTTTAACATTTTCCAGCTCCTTCTTCACCTAGCTCCAAGTCTAGGAATAGCTCATCTCCTCCAAAGGAAGCAGCTAACCAAGGGCTCATCCAAGAATCTGAACAAGAGCCTCATTCTGAAGAGGAAGATCTTTTGGAGGAATATGAGATTCAACCCATTCCCTTAGCTATATCATATTCGTCCCCAAATGAAGTGGTAACTCTGTTTGCTGCTTCCGCAATAAATGATTTTGAGGTCTTTCAGGCAGAGATGTTAGAGAAACTCCTCAAAGTCATTCAGGTAAGGTCTCCTAAATTATTTGGCATTTTACATCCAGTCTCCCAAGGCTTGGTTGGCCATCCAAATTAATGAGGGTATTCTTGAGCCTGTTAAAAGATATGTGACAGACCCCTGTATCGATCTCAACAATAGCTTAAAAACATGATAAATTCCAAGTTCCCTCTAAGGGATTTGAATATTTCTGTTTAGACCAGTCCCACCCTCTGACACAGCAGCTAATACTATGGCTACTGCAATAACTCTGTGCAGAACATTGTGGCTGCAGTTATCAGAGGCAGGGAGTGGGTGTGAACAGAAATATTCAGACCCCTTAGGCGGAACTTGTCCAGGCCATGACCAAGAACCTATCTTTTGAGAGCCATAATCTATTCAACTCCGAGGGACAAAGCACTTCCTTCATTGAGGGGCTTGAGAAAGAACCCTTGATCTTTTGGCCTTTATGCTCCATACCAGAAGAGGATGCAATCTAAACTCCCCAGCCCTCTTGAGACAGAGACTACCTCTGCCTTTGAACTAGTACCATCAGAGGGCTCCTGCTATACATAAGAGAATAATTTAATTAATTAATTAATTTAATTTCCAAAAGAAAAGAGGCCCTCCGTCTACAGGTACTACTCACTCTTCGTCAGGCCAAAGGCCACAGGTTTGATGCCAGAGTTGAGCTGTGGACGAGCTTGTGGACATCTATACCCCTTCCTCCATCTCTTTGGCAATTGCCTTTCTTTTTTTGTGGATGTGTGGGCAGCAATTAATACTGACCAGTGGGTGTTCAGAGTTTTCCAGCAAGGATTTTCAATTCACCTCCAGTCTCTGCCAACTCCGCACCCATCTATCTTGTCCCTCTTCAGAGACATTTCTCAGGACAGTCTGCTTCAGGGAGTGAGAGAGTTTTTTCTTCAGTGGGGTTTGATTTGAGAGAGTGCCTCCAGCATCTTGCAGCAACCAGTTCTATTCCTAGCACTTCCTCAATCCAAAAAAATAAATTAAAGGGAGGTTGGCATCTCACATTGGACCTTCAGACCTCTTCACAGATTCAGCTCTTGTTTTATGGGAACTCTTTTTGTCAATTTGTTCTCTAGATCCCAGGATCTGGTTCACAGCTCTTAACTTGCCTGCTTGCATGTGGCAGTCCATCCAGCTCAGTGGAAGTTTCTACATTTCATGCTCAGTGGACATCATTTTCAGTTTAGAGTTCTACCTTTTGGCCTTTCAACAGCCTCAAGCGTGTTTACCAAATGCCTTTCAGTGGTAGCACCTCAACTGAGAACAAGACCTTCATGTATGCCCGTATCTTGCCGACAAGTGCGTCCCAAATCAACCAGTCATCAAGTCTTCAGATATTCATATGGCACAGTCATTCATTCATTCAGTGGATTCAAGATCAATCAAGAAAATCCCCTCTTCCCATCTCAGTCCATAGTATGTAGAGGTAAACTTGGACTGTATTTTGGCCAGAGGCTGAGATGTTTTGCTTGATCACTTATTGCTTCAAAACTCTGCTCCCAACCAAGAACCTTGGTGAAAATCTGCCATAGCCTGTTGGGTCACATGATAATTCGTATTTACATGACTCCGCATGCAGGACTGCCCCTACATCCTCTTCACAAGTGGTCAGAGCTTTTTATCCAACCAGACAGCATGTATTTACAGATAGAAGTTCCTCTAAGGACATGTCTATACTGACGGCGGCAAAGTCGCCACCGCCAGATCGATCTTTCTGGATCGATTGAGCAGTCAGTGTAGACCCGCTCAATCAATCAGGAAGTTGACTGAGTAAAACCAACCCCTCAAGTAGCATAGCGCTGCTTCGACGGGAACACAGCGCAGTGAAGACAGTGTGCAGAAGGGAAGCACAGTAGTCGACGTGAGTTACTCAATCTACTCTACGTAGTTTGCGTAACTCCCGTCGACTGCCGCCGAATCTTCAGGTAAGTGTAGACCAGGGCTAAGGGTGCTGACATCTCTGTGTAAGTGGATGGACCACCTTCACATTTCTTAGTGTTTTATTTCACCCAACATCTCCCTCAAGGATGGTAACAGACACGCACAAGGAGGACTGGGGCAATCATTTTAGATGACCTTTAGATTGAAGGCCTTTGGTTTCTGACAAAGTCTCAATTACACATACATGTATTAGAGCTCAGAGCACTTTGTCTAGCCTGTAAGGCTTTCCAGCCCATGCTGCACCACTGCCCAGATCTCAACAGACCATACAATGGTGATTTACTATATAAACAGGCAAGGGGCTGCGAGATTTTTCCCGTTATGCCAGAAAGTGATTCTTTTGTGGAAATGGTGCATTCTTTACCGAAACAATCTAATAGCCATTCATCTTTCAGGGATCCAGAACAATTTGGCAGATCACCTAAGCAGGAAAGGGCTATACAACCCAAGTGGGAAGTGAAGAACTCTGTTTTAGATCAAGTATTTTGGAATTCGGAGGTCTCCTCCATAGACTTATTTGTTGTCAGCATGAACACAAAGTGTCCTGTAGTTTGCTCCTGAGGAGAAGTGAGTCCAGGCTCTCTGACTGATATAATTCTGATTCAGCTGCTATACGCTTTCCCTCCTATTTCTATTAATTCCCAGATTTATCAGGAAGATACATCCGGACAAGGCCCAGGTAATAATGATAGCTCCAGCCGGGGCACATCACTTTTGGTTCTCTGACTTAATGCAGTCTTCAGTCTACCCACCTTTCCCACTCCATTCCCTCTGGACATCACTTCAGTGAACCAGGATCCAGTGCTACATCCAGACCTGAAATCTACATCTGAAAGCATAGAGATTAGCTGTTTTAATTCTTGATAGAAGCCATTTGTTGTGAGTTCAAGAGGTTTTGATTCAGAACAGAAAGGCCTCTACAAGATTGACATAGTACTAAATGGAAGTGTTTCTTGTGGTCCATTCAGAGATATTCAACTTGTAGAATCGCTCTGTTACTCTGGACTATTTATTGTCTCTAAAACATTCACAACCGTCATGCAGTTCTGTTAGGGTGCGTTTGGCTGCTATCTCTGAAAACCATCTGCAGGTTGAGAGCCAGTCAGTTCTTTCCCACCTTGCTGTTTCCAAATGTCTAAAAGGGTTGACTTATTTATTTCCACCAGCAAAAGCTTTTTTCCTACCAGGGATTGGATTGTGGATGCCCTCAATAGGCCTTCCTTTTGAATCTGCATTGTCTTGTTCGTTATATTCTCTTTCTATAAAAACAGAAGTTTTAGGGGCTTATCACTTCAGCTTGCAGAATGAGTGAGGTACAGGCTTTGGTGGCAGCCCTTCCTGTACACTGTATTTGATAAAGACAGAATTACTCTTAGGCTGCATATGAAATTTTTATCAAAAATTGTTTTGTATTTTTGTTTGAATCCAGTTTGTTGAATCCAGTTCATATAGTTACCTGTATTTTTTCCCAAAGCCTAATGACTCTCCCACAGATACTAAGCTTCATACGCTTGATGTTCTTAGAGGTGTGTCCTTTTACCTTTCTGTAACAAAGCCATTCTGGAAATTTCATAGCTTTTATTAGTAAATCCAAAGGACAGACTAATTCCACACACAGATCTCAAAGTGGGTTTCAGACTGCATTAATATCTCTGATGTATTGAACAACCACTCTACTAGAGCTCAGGCAACAGCTGTAGCATGTTGTAAGGGTGTGTGTATCTCTGGGATTGGAAGGACCCCATCCTTCTTTAGCTAGGACTCTTATTACACACGACCTTGAGAGGTAACTGCTAGTTAATGGCCTGCAGGGGGATGTATGCAGACAAATGCTCGAAGAAGAAAGATGGTATACCTGAAAGTAGCTGGAATTTTATGAGATGACTTTATCCACACAGGTGCCACAGTCGGCCTCCTTCCCCAGTTATCCAGAGTCTTTTACCTGGCTATCTGCGGTGGTTGGGGCTGCTTTGCCCTTCATACCCTTGAGAAAGTGGTGTGAGAGCAAGCAGTGCACGTGTGTGGACCAAATGGACATTGCTGGCTGAAAGTTTCTGGGCTTATGCCCATGGGGTGTGTACATTTACAGTGTGGAGCTGTGTGGACACAGGCCTCTTCAAGAAGTCCTGTTACTGTATAGTAAGTAACCACTCCTCTTTGGGGGGCCCCAGTCATGGGTCAGGACTAGGTCCTGTAAAAACAGTTCAGAAGGATGGTCCCTGCCCTAAGGAGCTTAGAATCTAGTAAAAGATGATACAGACAAGGAGCGCACAAAGCAACAGTAAGACAATATGTGTTAGCATGATAAGTTGTGGTCCCAGTGTGTCAGCTGTCCAGATTTTTGTAGGTATCATGGCAGAGGAAGGTTTTAAGGAGTCAATCAAATCCTTAGATATAGAAAGGATACTACTTAAGAAGACAATCTCAGACGGTACGAGGACTGCTGAAGAACAAGGGAACAAAGGAGGCATAGAGTAAAGCCATCTGTCTAAAGGGAAAAAGTTCAAGAAATTAGTCAAACCAAACAGAAATCCTTCAAAATTTGGAAATTTGACACTAGCAAAGCCAATACAGGAGGACAATTTATAGCAGGCATTAATTAGAAGGGTTAAAATGGAATTCAGAGAACAAATAAGATATAAAAACAAGAAAATCTTCAAGTATAGGAGAAGAAGGAAGCCTCCTCCTCCCCTGCCAAAAAGAAAAAAAGGTTGCTCTGTTGGATAGCTGGGACAAAAGGAGCAATTAAGGTTCTGAGATGCTTAAATAATTTGTTGCATCCTTCTTCACTACAGAGGATGTTACGGAGATACCTACCCCTGGCAATAAAGATGAGGTAGTATCAAAGATTGAAGTGTCAGAAAGTGTGCTAGAGCAAATTGGTGATGTAAAAAGCAAGGTATCATTACACCTAGATGGCATATGTATGAGAGATCTGAGAAGTGCCATTGTGAGGTGGCTGAGCTGTTGGCAAAAACAATTTCTCATTAGAAACAGCTAGTGTACGAGAGGAGTGAAGGGTAAATATTTGGACCTATGTTTAAAAAAGACATCATCTCGGTAATTTAAACTACTCAGCCTTACATCTGTACTGGGCAAATTTGTTGAAATGATAATTAAAAATAAAACAAAACACCTGGAAGGATAAATATGATCGGGTCTAACCATGGTTTCTGCAAAAGAAAATCTTCCTGACGCATTATGATTTTTTCAACATGTAAAGTAACAGGTACAGGAAAAACAATTGATGTAGTTTGTTTAGACTTTCAAAAGATCTGTGATGTGGCACCTTATGAGTCTACTGAAGAAACTAAGCAGTTGAGAGGTCAAAAGCTGGTTCAGAAAGAGGAAATAGAGGATAAATGGTCAGTTTTCATCATTGCAGAAGGTTAACAAGGGGGCTGCCTTAAGATTCTGTTCTAGGTCCCACATTTAATATATTAATTTCCTGGAAGTTTGGTGGGTGGGGGGTAGCAAAATTTTCAAATGACACATTTATTTAGATTAGTTGAAACGAGAAAGAACTGTGAAGAATGTCACAGAGACTGACTCAAAGTGAAAGGCTAACATGATGGCAAATGAAGTTTGATGTTGACAAATGCAAATTAATGCGTGCCAAACTATGCATGTCTTTCAGGGTTCTAAATTAACTGTATCAGTCCAGGAAAGGGAGCTGAGCATAACTGCAGATAATTCAATGAACAACTCTGCTCAATGTACAGCTGCAGTCAAAAACACAAATAAGGTGTTAGAATGCATAGGAAATGGGATGGAGAATAATAGGAAAATGTCATTATATAAATCAATGGTGCAGTCTCATCAAGAATACTGTGTGTAGTATTCATCCCATCTCAAAACGAATATTGCGGAACTAGAAAAGGTTCAGAGAAGGGTGACAAAAATGATTAGGGACATAGAAAAACTCATATAAAGTGAGATTAAAATGACTGGGATTGTTTACCTTGGAGAAGAGATGAATGAGAGTACATGATAAAAATATATGAAATAATGGTACAGAGAAAGTAGACTAGGAGCTTTTGTTCTTCCTGTCTCATAATACAAAGGGACATTCAATGAAATGGAGAAGTGGCAAATTCAAGTGATAAAAGGAAATATTTTTCAAAGAATGTATCATATGATTGTATCCATACTGAGCAGCACCTGTTCTGTTCCCTGCTGCTAGGCTGTAGTACCTTCCTTTGCAAATTTTATCTAACATTCACTTACTGTTGGAATCTAAAGTCAAAAGTAAACTGGAAATGGTAGAAGAATAAATTTGAGAAATATTCATCCTTTTCATTTTTTAAAAAATTGTAATCTAACCTATCCTCCTTTTTTTGGCACACAAATTTGAGAGTCTGGTCTATTCCTCAGTAAATTCTAGAATGAGTAAGTCCTTGGCAGAATGGTTCATAAATATATTTTTTATTTAATCTAGTTAACACTGCATTAATAACTAAACAAACTAAAAATTGAAAAGGTATATGAGGTCATCTTTACATAAATTACTCCCTCCTGTGACCCAAATGGAAGTGAGATCTTCTTAGATAACTTGAATACTAAAATATTATGATATTAGCACTGGTCTTAGAGTATTCTCAAACAAGTGAAATGCAAAATAGTTACATCCCTTGTGTGTTATGTGGGTACATGAGTATTTCAGTGGGAGCAATGACCTCTTGGTGTATATGCAAATGTCATCAAAGAAAATACTGCATCAATGCTGTTTGTTCGTTCATAAAGAATCACTCAAGTTAGGGCTACACTTGAGTACTTTTTTAGGAAAAGCAAAAAAGCAATTTAACATTGCTCATATACGATGGTAACATAAAATGGGCCCATTTCACATTAAATTGCTGAAGCCTGTAATAAAATGTACTGGTTAGTTAATGAATTAGGCAGCTGGACAAATTTCAGAGTCCAATTTTTTTTTTATTTTGGCAATGGATATACTTCAGTTCTAGCGTTAGATCAGCCAGGCACTTCTGTATAAGAGGAATAATCACGTTTACATATGGGAGCTTCAACTATAATTTTCACTTGTACAAAGCAGTGTGAACTGAGAAGAGAATGACATGATTAACTTGACCTACTCCCAAAGCGATAAATCTAATACCTGGAAAGATGTTTTCCTTCTATGCTTGCTTTTAAACTGCAGAAATTGATTTTCAGCATTTATCCTTTAATAACTATGGGGAAAATTATATCTGTTCTTGTTTTTTCTCTGTCTTTACAGCAACACAAATATTTCTGACAATGTTAAGAGTAACTAATCAGTGGTGTATTGATTTGAGTGTCAAAAGAGGAGCAAGTGTAACAGATTAACTCCACCAGCATCATCTTTTGTTCTTATTATTGGGCCCTGATTACCACTGAAACGTATTTTTCTTTGAGAGGAGGTTTCTGAAGAAATATTTCTGAAGGGGACATGGGTCTGGTGTGACCAGCAACTTAAATGGAAAGCAGGCAAAACATCTGTACTGGATTTGTAGTAATCTGAATTTCTGTAATCATTAGGGCTGTCGAATAATAAAGCTCATCATAATTAATCACAGTTTTAATTTCACTTAAGTAATAACTACCATTTATTTAAATATTTTTGGATGTTTTCTACATTTTCCAGTATATTGATTTCAATTACAACACAGAATACAGAGTGTACAGTGCTCACAATATTATTACGAATATTTGCACTGTAAAAAAGATAAACAAAAGAATTCAGCTCCATTCACCTCATACAAGTACTGTAGTGCAATCTCTTTATTGTGAAAGTGCAACTTTCAAATGTTGAATTATTTTTTTTACATAACTGCATTCAAATAAAACAATGTAAAACTTTGGAGCCTACAAGTCCACTCAGTCCTACTTCTTGTCTTTCACTGCAGCGTTGTCCCCTACATCTGCTTCTCAGTGATTTCCGCTCTAGTGGTCACTGAGCAAAAACATGCCCCCCCCCAATTTGAGTCTGATCCACTGTCTTTAAATTCTTGGAGACACCCCATAAAAAGAGGACTTATTCTCCTCAGAAAGAGTCTACTTTGAAGAAAACTCAGTCTCCTCAAAGTAAGACTGCAGCAGAGACCTCTCTCCCTACTCTGGTTACTGCTGAGGTTCCAGACACTGTCCGTACCAAACCTGTATCCAGGGCTCCAAGCTCTACTGAGAATATGGGCAACAAATATGTCTTGGTATTGATACATTCAGCAGAAGGAGGACCCTTCAGCAAGAGAACCTAAGCATTCCATATCTAAGGGTACGTCTACAAAGCAATTAAACACCCACAGCTGGCCCAGGGCAGTTTACTAGGACTCATGCTGCTTTGGCTGTGGGGTGTAAAATTGCTGTGCCCAGTTTTACATGCCCAAACCCAAACATCTACACAGGAATTTTTAGCCACACAGCCTGAGTCAGCTGACCTGGGCCAGCCATAGCCTTGCCATGAATCTTTTATTCCAGTGTAGAGGTACCCTATGAGAGCAGTACCTACTATTTCCTTCAATGTAGCCCCTATCCAAGTTGATCACTAAGATGGGAAGATGTCTCACTTCTTATATGGTCTCAGCACTTCCCAAGACATCCCCATTGGTCCTGACTACTTCTGCCAGAAGAGACTTGCTGGAACTGCATCTACCCCCACTATCAACAGGGGAATGGGTCCCTTTTTCCTCAAACCCCACCCAATATTGCAGGGGTTCAGATACTCAGGGACTTACTTGTGTCAAAGGAATTGGGGTTCCCTTGGTAGTGGGTACCAAATGATTATCAGTACCAAGACAAGCATGGTCACTGAGGTGCAACCTTTCCTCAGTACCACTCAACTCTCCAACACCATTGGAGAATGGAGGGGTTCCCCCTCTTGATGAAGCGGAATTCTCTGTTTCACATATTTCAGTCCAAGATTCCCCTATTCATCAGCTGAAGGAATTCCTTCCTGACACTTTTGAGAAGAAGGGGAAAGATAAGCCATCAAAGACAAGCCCGTATCTACCTAACTTGGTTCAAGAACCAGTTGATGCCTTTTGGCCCTCCCCAGAGTTCATACTAGGATCCTTGGGCTGCATATCAGCAACAATTTTCCCCATACCATTAGTCTCTCTGACGGGAACTACAGAGGGAAAACTCCTCCTCCTCGTTCTCTTCTGTTTCATCCACATCCTTCATCAGTTAGTTCAGGTACAAGAGTCTTTTGAGGAGTAGGTAGTCAGGGCAGATAAAGAGGCTACTCTGCAAATGAATATTTCTTCGTTTTTCCCAGATGAGGTGATTATATCTCCTCACTTCCTTTGGTTGATGACTTGAAACACTTCCAGGAGCTAATTAAATGCATCACGGATTCCTTACAGATCCCCTTGGAAGAGGTCAGAGAGCTGCAGCATAAGCTCCTGGATATCCTTCAAGGGATTCACTTCACCGGCGTTGCCCTGCCTTTCAATAAGACTCTGTTGAATCCTGCCAAATCCCTCTGACAGACCCCTGTGATGATACCATCAATATGTAAATGGGCCAGAAGAAAATATGTCCCAGCTAAGGATTCTGAATTTTTGTTTACCCATCCAGCACCAAACTCCCTGGTTGTGGAGGCAGTTTATGATCATGGCTGACAACACTACACAAAAACCACATTGTATGAGAGGGATCAAAAACATCTTGATCTATTCAGTAGAAAGATCTACTCCATCCCAGCTCTTCAATTTAGAATTGTGAACTATCAACTTCCCATGGCAAAGTACAACCACTCAAATTATGCCAGTTCACCACTTATTGAGCATCACAGTGTGAACAGTTTCAAGCTATTAACCACAAGGCCCAACTGTTAGCTGGAACATCACCATAGGCCTTGTTAGATGTGACTGACACTGTGCTTGATCCATATCTACGACAGTAGTCATGCGGAAGGCTTCCTGGCTCCATCTGTCTGCATTCCCCCGCGAGGTCCAAAACACAGTTGAGAACCTTCTCTTCAGTGGCCTCAAACGGTTCACTCAATCCACTGATGTATCCTTGCATATCCTTAAGAATTTCAAAGCCGCCTTGAGATTTACACACCTACAAAGAAATGAAACTTTAGTAGATCCCAACTAGCACACAGATCCCGACAGAAAGATTCTCAGCATTTCAGAGACCTTATGAACCATCCAGGAAGAAATCAAGGTCCTAGAGGAAGAGACCATGTACTTCCTCTGTGTCCACTACTGAGCCCCCATTTTCAGCTAAGTGACAGTTTTGACAGGCTGGTTGAGGGCCTGGAACAATCCCATGAAACAAATGGCATCTACATCATTCTACCCACCTCCCTTCCTTTGGAGACAGTCTCTCCCACTTTCAATCCAGATGCGAGCAAATTACATCAGCCAAATGGGTGCTGGATGTTATAAAATTGGGATGTACTTCATCCATTTTACCTTCTTCCCTTCTATCTACCCCTGTTCCTCATCCCTCCTCAGGGACCCCTCTCACAGTACCTTTTAAAAAAGGAAGTTGACTCCATTGTACACACAGGAGCTGTAGAACCAGTGCAGCACAGAAGGGGGACTTTTACGCCAACTACTTTTTGGTCGCAAAGAAGAATGGGGAGTAGAGACTGATCTTGGCTCCAAGACTCCTAAACAATTTTGTGAAATGAGAAAAAGTCAGGATGGTGACTCTCACAGTTATAATTCCATCACTGGAACTGCGGGACTTGTTTTTGGCCCTCAACCTTCAGGATGCCTATTTTCATATTGCAATTTATCCATCCCACAAACTATTCCTGAGGTTTTTGATAGGTCAGGATCACTTCCAGTATCTAATACTTCCTTTTGGCCATTTTTTTGCCTCAAGAGTGTTCTTCAACATATTGGCAGAGGTTTCAGCTTACCTTCGACACATGGGGATAATTGTATTTCCATACCTCGATGACTGGCTACGCAAGGGCCCATCTTAGAATGAGGTTTTTGATGCCATAAAGATGAGCTAGGTTTGTAGCTCAACATAGAGAAATCCACTTTGAGGCTGGTACAAAGATCAGAGTTCACAGGAGCCTCCTTAGATACAATATCAGCCAGGGCTTATCTTCCCTCTGTCAGATTCTTGACATTAACAAATCTCATCTCAAAGATTGAAATCAGTCCCAGACATCAATAAGAATTTGTTTTCAACTACACGTACATATAGCAGCTTGCACCTTTGTGTCACAACATGCCAGGCTCTACCTTTGATGTTTCCAGGGCTGGCTCAGAACTCCAAACAAACACAGCCTCAACAAGCTGGTGTTGGTCTCTTGTCAAGTACGAGATTCTCTCAGTTGGTGGAAAGACCTAGATAATGTCTTCACAGGGATTTCATTTGTTCAACCTCCTCCTTTCATCACCATAACAGCTGCAACCCTGATAGGCTGAGGGGTGCACATTTAGGGAGTTTTTATACCAATTGACAAGGAGGGGCCAGAACTCCTTCCCTTTGTGCTGAAGTGATAAAGCTCTGGAACTGATGTACAGCCAACTGCATCCTAATTTCAGCAGTTTACTTTCCAGGAGTACAAAACAGGATAGCCAACAACCTCAGCAAATACTTCTTCCACAACTACTCTGCGGGTTGGATTCTTGGATTCACAATCAAAACTTTCTGGCTTGGGAATTTCCAGAAATAGATTTCGTTGCCACTGTTAACAATAGGAAATATAAACACTTTTGCTTGAGGAAGGAGGGCATTAGGCCCTCTCTCATTGGGAGATGCTTTCCTCGTTCAGTGAATGAGAGGCCTTCTATATGCATTTCCACCAACAACCTGGATTCTGAAAGTGGTAAACAAAATCAAGCAGGATAATATTAATAGTTCCAAAGTGGCCCCGCCTAGATAGATATGTTTCATCTAGCCACTTGTCAGCTAATCAGTCTTCCATCCATGCCTCATTGTCTTTCTCATGATGCCAGTTGGACTCCTCACCCCAATCTGAAGAGTCTTCATCTCAAAGTTTGGCTCCTCAATGGTTTGTCGGAATAGAAACTACTTGTTCTGAGGAGGTACAACAGGTATTATTGAACAATAGAAAAGATTCCATAACATATATTTACCAACACAGATGGAAAAAGTTCAGCCTTTGGTGTGTCCAGAGACATTTTCCACCTGCTCACTCTTCCTCTCAGTAGTTTTAGAGTACCTCTTAGAGCCCAAAAAGACAGGAATATCTGTGTTTTATCAGAGATTATCTGGTGGCTATAATAGCCTTTCATTCCCTAGCTGAGAGATTCTGAGTTTTCACTCATCCCACAACAGTAAGGTTTCTCAGAACCTTTCTCCTTAAGTTAAGGAACCTACTCTGATTTGGGATTTGAATTTAGAACTTATGGATCCTCCTTTTGAGCCAATGGGTATTTCTTTCCTCATTCATTTATGTCTGAATATGGCCTTGCTGGTGGCTGTTACTGCTGCCCAAAGGGTTGGAGAAAGAGGTTCTAATGGTGTGACCACCATTTACAATATTTTTCAAGGACAAAGTTTTGTTATGTCTGCACCCAAAATTTTTACCCAAGATGTCAACCAAGTTATCCATCATCTTCTGGTTTTTTCCCCCCAAAGCTGCATGAGTCCAGAGAGGAGGCCATTTTGTATACGCTGGATGTTAGGAGGGTATTAGTCTTTCATTTGGACAGAACTAAGTCATTTAGAAAATCACCAGACTGTTTGTATCCCTTGCTGATAGGTTTAAAGGTTTGGCAATTTCCACTCAGACTTTCCAGGGGAAATTTCTGATTATGTTGTATTAAGCTATGTATCTGCAGCGATATAGCCGCCTCCTAGGTTACTGACCCATTCCATGAGACCCTCTATATATCTATGGCATTACTCAAGAGTGTTCCTATTCTGAACATTTGTAGGGCTGCCACCTGGACCTCCATACATACCTTTTCCAAGCATTCTGCGGTGGTCCAATCTTCTAGTTTGGAAACACAATCTTGTCTTCAGTCTTGAACTTGGTTCTGAACGTTTCTCCCTCCCTCACCCAGTTGTGGGTACTGCTCAGTAGTCAAAGTGGAGCACCCATAGGAACGCTATTCCAAAAAGGAGAGGTTACTCACCTTGTGCAGTAACTAGAGTTCTTTGAGATGAGTAGCCATATGGGCGCTTCACTACCCGCACTCCTCCTCCTCTGCTTCGGAGTTACCAAAGTCTAGGGACTTTGAGGTGGAGAAGGAACTGAGGGCAGTTTGCCACGTAGCCCTATATAGCCTCAGAGTGGGGCACAAGGATGCATAGGGTGCATGTGCTGGTCAAACAGACACTATTACCAAGTGCTCGGATTATTTGCATGGGATGTGAGCACACCTGAAGTGGAGCACCATAGGGACACCCATCACAAAGAACTCCAGTTTCTGTGCAAGGTGCGTAACCTTTCCTTTCCAGTATTCGTACTCACTGTCATTTGACTCAGTCTCTGTTTTTTTATAATAAACTTATTCTTATCACTGTAAATACATCTAATGCTCTGGTATTAAGCAAGTGCTGGTCCTGAGTTGAACTTTACAAGCTGGTGTGTGCTGTTCCTTTGAGAACAGTAATTCCTGGTAATTCTGTTGAATGTTCAGTAGGAAAGGGGAATTCTCAGAAGACTTTAGGGTCAGTGTGTACCTACCACGACCCACACAAGGACAGTGAGGCCCAGATGGCAGTGTTTGTGCTGCTAGAGGCTTTAGTTTCAGGGAGCTGATCCACAGCATCCAAAAACAAGACTTCCTCTTACTAAGGGTGGGTGTTGGTGAGATGCCGCTCAAATCTGAGTATCCTTGGAAAGCCTCTTCCACATTCACCTGAATTTAGCATCATTAGCCCCTGCATAGCAAGGGCGGTTCAGTGTAGGGTCATCCCCTCAATTACAGCATATTAAGTACAGTTCTGCTGCCCTTTAGTCATGCAATAAGGATAATCAAATTGTATCACTCCTGCATCCAAAACTAAAGTGGATTTTAACTCAAAACAGCCAAAATCGATCACTTTGGCAAGGCAGGTCTGTCTGCTGATCACTGAGGCAAAGTAGGTGTGTCTATGCAAATACAGTCTGCTCCTGAGGTTTCTTCCCCCAGTTCATCAATAGATGGCAGTGAAGAGCTCATTCAGACCCTGCTTTACACTAGATAGAGATATTTGTTTGTTTTAAAGAATATAACAATGCAAGCGCTGTAGGTGCAAGAGAAGTTCTTTATCTACAGCCTTCACTGTGTTTTTGAAATTGTCTGCTTCTCACAGTCTCTGTTAAAAGAGCCTATGAGCATAACCCTTAATAGGAGGCTGTATTTTTTTTCACTGCAAATCTTTCCAAGGCACAGGTAGTTGTGAAATCAGTCACATGCTAGTCAACAGCATCCAGCAAGGATGCTACCAGCCTTTATAATAGTAAGTTCTAATTTAGCTTAGAGTCTCTATATTTGATAGCCGGGCCTATTTATAGGTCTTAGATGTTTCTCACCTGCTCCAGTCTTCATCTCTGCTGTGGTTGTGGCTTTTGTTTCCTTGGTAGTGGAGACATTTATGCTTTCTGGAGTGTAGGTTAAAAGGAAATGATGAAATGTTATTAGATAGCAATAATCAAAACATTTTAAATCAAAATATTAAACCAACAAATCTTAGATATGTTTTTTAAAAATGCATTATAAAGGATTACTTGCTGTAAATTATGGCCTTCATTCTAAATGAATTCCAGACCCCCTCCAGTTAAATGACTGACTTTTTCCATCTGTGCTGCCATAAGAGCATCTTGTGGATAATTATTTATGAACATTACTCCTGTTACAAATTGTGACGTACAATCTAAATCAGCAATAAAAGCTGCAAAAATCATTATAACAATTAACCAGCTTGCTAGAATATTCACTACTGTGGATCTTGCTTTAGGAAGTTTAACTAACAAACCTGTTATTAACCACTGATGAGGAGCCATTCTGAAGAGATTATTGCTTAATTAATCTTTGTATTGAGCTAATAAGTGTTAAATGGGTTCCTCATTGGATTGGATTGTTAATATAGAATGCAAGTCTCTTAGGAAAAATCTTAATCAATATGATATTAAAGTTAGCTATCCAATAAAGAGCCTATTTTAGTCATTTAGCATGAAAAAGGCTAATAATTTCATTAATAACTTGATAAGATTCAGTGGCTGTATATATGTGAATTATTATGGTCTTTCCTGAAGGTCTTCTGCTATCTCCTTCAGAAATAAAGCTATATTAAAATCCTTATTTAGAGTTAATATTTTTTTCCATCAGTCTCTTCTGTGGCAGCATAAATTAAACTTGTCACACTTATCTGTAGTAAGCAGGCTACAATGGGGAGGAAAGTAGCATCTGAAGCCACCTCTGTCATTCATCATTTAGCTTTAAAAAAATCAGAAATCTGTTCATATTAGTAGACTGGATAAACATCATAGCTGATACAGTTTGATGCTTAGTTGTGAGCAGGCTGTTCTGGTTTTTCTTACTGTTTTTAATGACAAAGGCTCAGGACATAGCAGTGTGTCAGTATTTACATTTAAACCCCTATTTTCAAAGATTTAAGATTCAGTGTGTGGTGAAACTTATCTACTGTCTTTGTTTTTAACTCCTTTTTACATAGGTTATACATCTTGGGGGAGAGAGGGGCGGAATCCATAAAGTGGAAGACTGGAAGGAAATAGTTTGCTGTTCTTGAATAGCTTGTGTTCATAACTCAAAGCTCATATGATTTAGTACTATTTTACACTAAGTCCACAATATTGAGTTAGGTCCTTACAAATCTCTACTTTATTTTAGTAACCTTTAAAGTATCTAATCAGCATACAAACAGTTTTCATTATCTTTAATATATATATATATGATGCTTGTGTATGTAAATAATTTATACTGTGTACAATCAGCTCAATTACGGGTTTAGAAAATACAGCTAGAGCTGTAACAGCTTATTTAGTTAAAATACAGACTAACATGTATCTGCAAATCTCTATTCTCTGGGGTAGGTTTCTACATTCTCTAAAATCGTGCAGGTCTGAGGTTTAAAGTAAACCTACAAACACCTAGTTTATTTACAGATAAAGCTGAAATCTTATTGTTTAGTTGACTCCATTATATCTGGACTTTGCAGCTCAAACTGGTTTATAGTCTTTCCTTGATTTACACACAACTCTGAATAACATCAATAACAGTGATGTACTCATCAAAATAGGTCACCGTCATAGTAAGGATCACCCACTCTTTAGTGGCTCCTTGTCCATATGGAAATTTTTTTAAATGATGTAACCTTAGCTGCTTTCTTTGCATGGGCTGAAGCTGGTTCCTTCATCTAGTCTTCATCCATTAAACAGAAGTTTAATAGTCACTAATGCATCACATTGTAGTAGCATAACAATACCTTCTCAGTTAGCGTATTCCTTGGAGACCTCTAAATATTGTCTCAATTCATTATCAGCATCAAATGATCAATATGACTAACCAAAATTAACTGTACCTTGGACAGCTCCCTTGAATTATTAAGGTGCTTTGTTTTAGTCCCAAGGGAGTACTGCATATTTCTGAATAGGTTCTTGTCCAACCTGAATTTAGTAATATAATTTAGTGATAGCAGTTATGATTGCAGAATTCCATAACACTTATTGCTCTTTTATGGAGTGGCTCTTAGATGACCACAAGAAATAATATGTGTGTGTAAAGGATTTGTATTCTGTAGGTAGGAGACTTGGAATTAATTGGAAAGTCATTGGCTAGCATAACATTCCCGTGCCTTTATACTGACAGCATCATAATTAATAGTAACTGTATGGAAGGAAAGTGCAGCTAATTTAGGGAAAGAGACTGGAATACTTTGGAGACAATCCCTTGCGAATACCCACAGCATATCCCCACACATCAGAGATGCTATTTTTCACATTTCTCATTTTCTCTTTTTTTCCTGCTGACCTTTTAATGCATTAACTGAAGCTAATCTTATGTGTACAAGCAGCATATTGACTTGACATGTTTGTTACAGATAATTAATATTGCACCAGTTGGACATGTTCTCTATTATTACTTCCTCTGGCCATGTAGATATCAAACTGACAAGCTTCCACCATAGGCTAGTCTAAGAAGATATAGATAGGGATGCTAAATAGAAAAGCCTTTTATGAATTGTATTACCAAAACCCCCAAAGAGCAACTGTGACCATGCTATCTTCAGATATATATTTGACCTATACAATATGTGCACAGTTAAAGGTTTCAGTAAATAGGCATGTCTTCTTTGTTTAATAAGTGACATTAACTCTTGACATTAACAGAATGTGGGAGGAGATTCGACTCATCTTTCAACTAACAGAGAAAACTGTTTACAGCAGAAGCACTTGCCTTACCTTCTTTTATTTCCACTAGTCCATACCACTTTCCTACCATATATAGATGGAAACCCATTTGCTTAGAAATATGACTTGCAAGTTAAATCTTTGCACAGTAAATTCAGCCATACTGTCATTCCCAGCAGAACTGCCAGAGGTACATAGCGTACAGTGGACCACTTCCTATGACTTCCTCTGTGTCATAGGGTTGGGGAACCATTGAATTTACTATGTCTTAGAGGCTCTTTATTGCAGTTGCTTCTGCTGCTGATTCTGGCTTTCTGAAATAGCTGTTGGCCAGCTGAACTGGTGAAACTGAGAGCAGACTGGTGCTGTGTGGGTCTCCAAGAACCACCAACCACTAAGCTGGTCATGTGTTGCTGTCTTCAGAGAGACGTCCCAGTGACTCTTCTTAAGGCAGCCTTCCTCTACATTTAGAATTCGATCCATAGGGAGTCAGCGACTACGCAGTGGTCAAGTGGCAAGGTCATAAGCAACTCAACCATTCCCTTCATCAGATAGTCACTGTAACAGGCATGGGTGTTTTTGCTTACATTCTCTGTAGGAGAGGGGAGTACTGGATGGTGGTAGGTAGAGGAGATAGGAAACAGGATTGGAAGACAAAGGACAGAGGAAATGTGATAGAATGAATGTCTGGGAAAGAGTGAGGGAGAGGGAAAAGGTTGAAGGCTAGGATGGAGAGAGGAAGAACGTGCGGAGGAGAAAACATGGCAGAATGGATACATTATAATCTCTTCACCCAATGCCAAAACACTCCCATCTGCCCCCCGCCTTGAAACTAGATGTTCATCAGTTTCCAGTAGTTATTTGCCTAGGAGTTGGGTAACTTCTAAAGAGTTAAATCCCTTTGTGTATTTTACTTTCTTCACCAACTTTTTTCTTTACAAATTGTGTGTGAAGTCATCACTGTCAAACCCCCACATCTATCTTTTTCTAGTTTCAGCTGTTGTTCAATATAGCATGACTGTTCCCAACTGCAACTTGCCACCTCAATTCCCCACCCTCCCTCACCCCTCGTTTTTTTAAGTTGCCTTTTTTTTAAGCGACCTTCAGATCTGATCTATTGCGTGTCCCTGCAGGATAGTTGTCTTTGACATTGAACGCGCTGCAGTGTGGAGCTGTGCAATAAAAGGAGGAATTAATGGGTATTTAAATTCTGAAATTAATGGAGAGAGGTCTGTGTCTTCTGAACATCTGTTTCCAATGTTTTCAAGAGGGCCTTCAGTTTGCTCTTGGTTTTTAATCATGCGGCCATTACCATCACCTGTGAGCTAGCAACGTCTCGGGTCGTGGAGCAGAAACTAAGTTATGACAAAACAGCCTAAATCATCTTATGCTTGTTTATCTGGGGGCAATAGTAGCAGCAGCATTTGGCACATAGTTTAACAATTTCTGAACCTAGGAATCTACATACCTGAGCAGATCCCATCAATCCATGGGGTGGAATGCTTCAGAAGAGGATAATCCTTTTCCACAACACATAGGGCAGGTAAGGCATGTCTCAGGGCTGTAGCTCCCTCAGAGCAAATTCTGAGGCATGTAAGAGAAAAACGTTCTTAAAAAAAATCATCTCTCTCTCTTTTTAAATTCTGCCTCAGGCTACGGCTACACTACGGCAAAGTCGCCACCGTCATATCGATTTCTCTTGATCGACTGAGAGGTCAGTGAAGATCCACTCAGTGGATCCAGAAATCGACGTACTAAGACCACCTTCACAAGTGGCGTAGCGCTGCATCGACGGGAAGGTGGTTCCCATTGGCGCAGTGCAGTAAAGACGGTGCGCAGAAGAGAAGCAGAGAAGTTAACGGGAGTTATGCAAGTTTTTTGTGTAGCTTGTGTAACTCCCCTCGACTGCCGCCGAATCTTGAAGGTAAGTGTAGACAGGGTCTCAGTGAATTTAATGCTCAGAAAAAAGGTTGGTATAACTGGACTGTGGGTTGATGGACAGAGTCCACAGAAAGAATGAAAGGCCCACCCCCTCAGGAGTTGAGGGGCCACAGCGCCTAGATTACAAGGGACAAAGAATGAAAAAACAAATGTGGAGGTGCAGCTCACAGGGTCAGAACACGGAATCCAGAGGGGGAAATTAAGTAGAGAAGCCCAGAAACTGCCCCCTGCTCTGAGACTGAGTCCAAAAAATCAGGGGACATAGGAACATAAGAAGCCATCCCTCAACAAAAACAGTAGGTAAGGGGAAAGCTACAAAAGAACAGGAATAAATTAATGATGGGACCAAGAATGCCCAAAGGAATGGGAATGCAGGTCAGACTATCAAAACAAGGGAACCAGAAGGAAACACTGAATACAGAAACCCACACAATACCCACTGCTTTGCAGAAGAATCTAGGGACTCAGTGGACTTCCCCCAAAGGAATGGCACCTGGATACATGGCCTAAAGAGTGAAAGGAAATAGGTCTTACAGTCAGATTAATCCCACTTTCCTGTTGAGTTTTCTCCTCCCAGATTGGCAGATGGCCACGTCAGCCTGTGAAAGGGAGATTTCAGTCTTCAGGACAGAAGTCCTCAATCCACAGAATAGGGTGAGTAAGGGCCGAGGCAATGTGGGTTCTACAAACTATCCTCTTCAGGCACTTTGTAGTGAAGGTGCCTCAGTAGTGAACAACCATCCTGTAGTGAAGGAACAACACCGAGTAGTGAGAGGGTAGCCTAGTTCTTCTCTGTCTCTGCCAAGACTGCCAACAGGTACTAAACTGTGGTTGTTTCCCAAACTGCTGGGAAATGAACCGGTGTGTTTTCTAGTAACCAAACTACATTTATGAATTCAACCTTCCTCCAGTGTAATATTCCCTGAGTAATTAATGCTCTCAGTGGTGCTCTCAGACAAAGTGCTCTCTTTGTCCTTGTGCAAAGCCGACAGACACGGGTCGGCGGCGGGCGGGATCAACTCTTCATGGGTTAATTGCACTGTTATCCCTGAGTTTCTTTTCTCTATTAGCTTCTCATGCAGTCCAGGGTAAACTTTGCAGCTTGTAGAGAGATTGATTCAATGAGAACATCACACCCACCCACCTATGCACTCACACACAAATAGCCCAAAATACATCATGGGATGTTTTTTAACTGCAAATCATAAGATCCATAATAACAGTGACAACAGTCCAGCCTTAAAGGGGACTTATAAAAAGGGTTTGGGGGATGGAAAGAGGCTTGTGCCCTTGCTATTGTTCTGTTATGGCTCATGAAGAAAGGCTGATTTTTCTAAACAAATAAAGAATGATTTTCTGGCTGCTGTTTACATTAGGAATGCAGGTCCTGTCTAGGCCAGGAGCCTAGTGAAATGGTGGCACCACAAGACCCAAGAGAGTGAAAGTTGAGCAACTTGGGGGGAGGGAGGGGATGGAATTTTTTGTTTGACTACCTAAAATGTATTGTAATTTATTTTTATTTTAAAACTGTTTTTGCTAACCTAACTTGATGTCCGTGATTGCCCAACATTTTGAATAAAAGGAACCTTTGTTAAGGCTTTCACACCCTCACACCTTCCATTCGGGTTCTAGAACACACAGTAAGTATCCCTGAGAACTCTGACATGTCCTTTAGCAAAACCAGAGCAGAGCAGACTTACTTTTCCTGCGATTCCTAAGGGAGAAAACACGCAGGAAATTTTTTTTAGAATAAATAAAACATCAGGCATTCTTTCTACATTATAAAGAAATGAAGAAGGGCACAAGCCAATTTCTTAATAACCCATTGCAGGTCTCCTTTAGTAATGATGGGTTTATTTAGAGCTATGAGGACTATTGTAAAAATGTGATAGCTGTTAAGTCACTTTTTTGTTTTTGTTTGTTTGTTTTGTTTTTTGTTTTTTTAAAGGCTGTATGAAGGGACCAATTTAATGCCACACAAACAAAGCTAAACCTGAAATATTCATCTTCCCTTATTCCTCAATTTTGTCAACGAGCATCTGCACACAAGGTAAGCCTAAAGACGATTGTTCCTAAACTGTGGCATGCAAAACTCCTCTGTATTAATAATAGCTACAGGTTGCAAAAAGGAGAGAGTATGAGTGGGGAAAGCCTCATTAGAATGGAGTGAACAAAGGACAACATTTTAGCCTCAGATGCAAATTTCCAGGGTCTTTGCTGTGCCACCTACAAAAGTTAATTGTCCAGTTGTCCATAATGACTCCTCCGATTTTGGAAGAATCTAGTCAAGAGCAGTGCACCAACTAGCTGCAGTAGCATTCTATTATTGCAGCCAGACAGCAGATGCTGGTCTTTTGGGAGTGTAGTGCCCAGAGACTGGAAGGGAACTAGATGGACATATGGCTTTGTGGATTATTTAAGCCAGCACAAGAACAGAGCTTCCTGTGCTTATGTTTGGGACTTTAAAAGCCTGGTAAGAGGGTAATTTGTTCAGATTCAACACCCATTGCTGATTTAGTGCCTCTTGCAGAGGCTTCTGTCTCTGAAAATCCATTAGTTCATTGGCTTTAATAATCTCATGAAGGGTAATGAAGCATTTTAGGTTTTCTGTCACGCTGGGTTACATAGCATGGGTAGGGTGCTTATGATGCAAGGGCTTTAGAAAGTCTAAGCCAACTTTTCCAAGCTTAAACTACTGTTGCAGCAAATCAGCTCAGACATTAGAAGCAGCTGTGGTTCCAATTATTTACTCGACTGAAAACACTCTTTTCCTTCTAAAGCCCTGACTCTTTGTGTTCAGTTTGACTGCTTTCTTACTAATCTATCAAGGTGGCTTGATTTAAATCAGCGCGATTTAATTATCCAATTTTAATCATGATTTAAAATAGCAAGCAGAAAACCTTCATTTACATAATCGATTTTAATTGTGTTTTGCATATATATTTTATAATTATTTTCCTAAAGAATTCTCAGTGGTTGGCAACCATCAAAACACATTGATTTGCAACTAAATACAACTTTTACACTAAATTTGGTGCTTCTTTTTTGCTAACCAGGCGGATAAACTATAGCTATTTATTTAAGCAATTATACAATAACTTTTCACTAGCTTATTAATTTTTTTTACTTGTGATTTATATCAAGCTCTATCTGGAAGGAAATTCAAATGCACAAAAATAGCATTTTAATTTTTTTATTAAATAAAACTACCTTAAATGTACTGGATGTTAAATGTGTATATCAAAACATGTCTGCATTTAAAACTAACTGATTTATTAAGCAAACAAAGTATTAGCTGTAGTTAGTTAGTTGTGATTGTTTATGGTCACCAAGTCCTTCAAGATTTTAGATCTAGTGGATCTCATCCTCTCACACCTAACTTTATTCATAGATCGGGAGAGGAAAACATTCCTGCTTTTTTCAACTTCCAATTTGTTTCTTAACTTTGAATGAACTAGTCATTGAACTTAACTAGCTGAATAAGCTGAAATGAAGAAAATATTCTCTCTGCACCTGCAGAAGAGACTACTGTTGTCAAAAACTAGGTTAGCCCTTCAGCAAACTCTGTTTTCAAATGCCCAGCCAGTAGCCTCCACCAATTCTGTGGTCTGATTTTATTTAAAACTTGGCAGCAAACACATACTGCTTAATTTATATTTTTAAGGTCCTACTTCATTTGTGATATTGTGAAAACTGCAGATTCCACAGTATTAGGTTTCCACCGCAATTTTGTTTTAAATTAGCTTACTTGGTACAGTCCAGAATTTTACATAGATTTTGAGGTTTGCAACACACACTCCTCCCACCCCCGCCCGCTTCCCCCCATTAGTACATTAATGATCTTGGAGAGTTTTGGGCAGGGCTATTGTCAGGGCACAAAGCAAGGGCAGAGGGATGAAGGGAAAAAGCGGTAGGGGGTAGAGCCCTGCAGTGGGCATGATATTGCCACTCGTACTTCTCCACTGCTGCTGGCAGGATACTGCCTTAAAGAGCTGGGCACTAGGAGAGCAGCAACTCCTGGCTGGGCACCCAGCTCTGAAGGCAGCACTGCTCCAGCAGCAGCACAGAAGTAAGGGTGGCAATACAATGCTTGCTGCAGCGCTCTCCCCCTACCATTTTTCCCCTCATTTCCTCCCCTCCCCACACTTCTCCCCCCCAACCTCAGCTTTGCATCCGGGGTGGCTACTCTGCTCACCCTGCCCTGGGTACAGCCCTGCAGTTGCACCAAATGGTCTGGTTATCAAAAAAATTCACAGGCATAACATAATCATTCATGTTTATATTGTTCCAGCAAATTTCTCTTAAACAAACAGATCTGCTGTGGCTTTTCCAAATTACGGCAATAATGAAGGTGCATTATTACTTTTCTGTGATTTTTTCCATGTCTTCTCCGTAAGTCAGCGGCAATTATTTGAAGATCATCCTGCAATTCAGGTAGGGTCTTATATATTTTGTATTTAATTTAAAACATTTTGACGGATATTTTAATAAGTTTAGGCCTTAACATAGGTTGTCAATTTCAAATGAAATTTTAAATAATTTTTTTTGGGGGGAGGGGTAAATAATCCTGTATTTAATTTTAAAAAACAATAACTGACTTTTTTTTTAAATCTGATTTTTTTTTAAAAAATGTCATCAATTTATATCCACCCCACTAATCATCACGGACTAGGAAGTAACATTCCATGAAAGTATTAAGAGCCCATTTTTCAAGAAAGGGTCAAAAAGTATGTTGCCACCAGCAAACTGTTCAATGCCAGGTCTCTGTTTCCAGCCTAGAGTGACCTGATTTTACAGGGACAGTCCCAATATTTGGAGCTTTTTCCTTATATAGGCACCTGTTACCCTTCACCCCATCCCAATTTTTCACACTTGCTAGGCTGGAATAGGGTGACCAAATTTCTCATTTTCAACCCTTGCGCATGAACACAGAGAACTGACCACATTTCCAATCCCAGCGGCAGCTCTTTCAAAAATTTTAGTCCCTGGATGACTTTCCTAGGGAGGTAAAGAAAGTAAACACTGGACTTTCTAAAATCTTGAACTGAGGTAACACAAGAAAGCTTGATGTAAATGAAAGGGGGCTTCTAAGTGCGGCTTTCTCTTCCCCATTCAGATGAGCAGTTCTGAATGAAGGTTTTAGCCTTCTCTAGTCAGAATCTAAACATAACAGCTTCAGGGGATTTAAAAGGCCTGAGGCCAAAAAGGCTGTCATTAGGCATCTCTCTGCTCCCAGTCATCAAACACTGTGATGCCTGTGTATACACTAAATTATAGTTCTGAGACAGCTAGATTCAGCATAAAGATGTTGGAAACCTTTATGCAGTTTAGCAAATAGGGAGAGACTAAGAAATCAACATGTCACACTTGTCTACTAGTAGCATCACTGATTTAACAGGCTCCGTTGTTTTCTCTTGTTGGGTTAGCGTCACCCTTAAAAATGGCTTGTCTTTCAGGCTGCAGCCACTTTCAAGTGAATAGTAATAAACAAACCACCTCTGTCCCCAAAATGTTCTCAAATCCTTCACTGCCATGGTTTGTTTAACATGCCCATAGCTGTATCCGAAGAGTCCAGGCTTGTGATAAGGATCGGTTTTTCGCTTTTTCCCTTTTAAACAAGCTGCCCAAGAAAAATGTGATTTATACACAGCGAACTTTGATTGCAATAAGTATTTAAGTCCATCAAGTTCCCAGTGACACTTCCTGTCTGCAAGTTTCAGATAAAGACAGGGAACTAAAGTAGCTTAATGGATTAAAGCAATTGCCTTTGCCATCTAGACACCTAGGTTAGAATCGGATTTAGGATCATAAGTGAAATTGTTAATTTTCTTTGGAGGGGGAATAAGATGAGTTGTGTGCCTTATCAGACTGGACTACAGCCCCCCCAGTTGAAGGATGAGGTGCAGTTGTTATTGATGTCTCTGGGCGAGGGTGTAGGTAATGAATATGACCTTGTTGAGTTGCAGCTTCTCACATACTAGGCATATGGGCTGCTGATGAAAGGGGTCACCATCCTTCACATTTCTAGCCATAAATCTTTCACCTGTCAAGAGCTAAAGTCAATCCTTCCGTTTAGGAGGGTTAAGAAAGTTACAGTGAAAGGAAGCCAGATTTTTTATATATAATGAGAGTTTCATATCACATGATCTATATTCTGACCTGATTTATACTAGGTACTGTCCTATTGATGTCCATAGTGTAGATTATGTATTACACGCTTATTATCTAATCTATGTACCTGGGAGCAAAATACCTTTCTAGCAACAATTTGTAGGTTTAGTGATGAGGAACAAAAAGGGGAACTGCCCTTCCTTCATTCACATCCCAGTGGTGTGCAATGCTTCTCTCACAGCCACATTACAGGACTCAGTAGTATTTGTCACGCTGTCTGGAGTGGCTCATGACTGAGTGCCAACTTCAGGGCAGACTGTGAAAAAGCAAGGCAGACCCCTTCCCCCCCCCCAAAGTGGTGATATGTTCTATAATTAGATTTCACCAACCAGTAACAAATGTGTACTCCTAAAGTACTATACCAGTCTTACCACAGAATCACAGACAGTCCCCTTGGGCTCTCCAGTCTGTCTTGCCTTACAGGCAAGCTGAACATAGCGATCGATGGTCACTTACACACACACACACACAAAAAATCAGTCTCAAAAGACCAGTCACTTACCCCAGATCAATTAGTACCTTAGGGAAGATCTACACTACACAGTTAGATCAACATAAGGCAGCTTAAGTCAACCTAATTATGTCATTTTACACGCTACAGCCTTCCTCCCACTGATGTAGGTGCCCTACTTCACCAACATAATAACTCTAACTCCACGAGCGGCGTAGGGCTTATGTTGGTGTAGTTAAGGTGATGCAGTGACTGTATAGACACTGTGTCCCTTACATCAGTTGTTGGCTGTCTTGTCAATTGACAAGACTGCCCAGCTCCTGGTGAGGAATGGGGAGAGGAGAAGTCCTGGCCACTTCCCCCCACTTCTAGTGGGAAATGGAGAGCGGAGGGGGTGGGCAGCCCTCGGGGAGCCTGAGAGCCTGTGGGGCAGCTGGGCTCCTGGCAGGGAGCTACCAACCCGGGCTCTCAGCTCCCCACACTGCCCCTCTTAGGTTGGTGAAAGCGCTTCTGGTGAGAACGTGCACCACCGACCCAAGGAGGGTAGTGTGGACATGAACCACCACAATAATTACTGCAGTGGCTGTAAGCTGACCTAATATAGGATAATTTATGTTTCTATTGTAGGCATAGCCTTAGATCTCACACCAAAAACAACGCTGGTGGCCGATCCTATAGTAACCTAATTAAGGATGTATTAATTAAGAAAGGAAATGAGATGTACTTACAGGTTAAAGCAGACAACATATATGCACAAATGAGTTACAGTCTGTGGTTACAAAAGGCGACAGAAATGTAGTAATCTGGCTGCTGAATGTTTAACCAGGCTTCACCCAGAGGGTCACTGCTTATGTTTCTTATCTCCAGCCCTTATGAGAGTCCAAAGAGCAACGTGATAACTATTTCTTCTTGTGAGCATGTTTATATGACCTTCCCCTGCAGTTCAAATCAATGGGACGAACACTCCTGCTTGTAACTTCTTCCTGGGTGGATGGGGCAAGCAGCAAAATTTTTTCCTACACTGGTTCATTTAGTTTTGGGAGTCCTCCTTGCGAGGTGGGGGAACCATTCTTCCTATCTGGGTTCACACGTTCAGAACAGGCCTTTTCACAATTATAAAGCAAAAACTTTCATATCTTACTTGCAATGTCTGTATCCCATGCTATAAGGTTAATGCATGCGGCGACTTATAAGCATTTTATAGAATCTAAGCACTAAACACAGCCTTACAAGTCAAATGCCTCTAGTGAACAATACTAACATAGAGGTGAACTGGTCTAGTTTCCAGCTATGAATTTGTCAGTGCTCAGCTGATGCCTGCAGAGTTGGAAAGAGCTGGCACCCGGTCTACCAGCACCACAGTATTTATTATTATTTGTATTGTGACAGCATCGAGGATCCCAGTTATGCAGGGCACCTTATTGTGCTAGGTGCTATACAGACAAGTGACCAAGACACTCCCTTCCTCAGAAAGAACTTACATTCTAGCCGTCAGTCAGGAGGTGATAGGCAGGCAAACAGAATGGGAGGATATTCTTCCACATATGCAGACCTCCCATTTATGTCACAGGGAGGAAGAGCAAAATATCAGAGTTGAGTCCTACCATAGAGATCTGAGATAATTTTGTCCTGTTTACTGGCTTCCTAGTGTGACAAAGTGGGAATGTTCTTAACGGCTACTGTATGTGTGCCTCAGTTTCCCCTATGTACTATTCAAGAATTTAGGAGTTGGGTTAAGGATCTGTGATCTTTGTAGTGACCAGAAGAGGGCAGGTGTGACTGACTCTAGCTGCCTGCACACAGACAATGGCCAGAGCTCATCCCCTTGCAAGGGGCCAGCCAGAGGTGTTGAAGAACAAAAGACCAGGTGATCTGCTTTGCCTGGGAAAGGAACAGAGGAGGAAGAGGAGCAGCAGAGGCATGTCTGGTGCTGGACTGGCTGGAGGAACCAGGCCCCTGAGGGGGAACCCAGGGAGCAGGTCCCAGGAATGGAGGGCTCTGACGTTCCCCAAGATGGGTTTTGTCGTAACTTCTTGATTCATCTGCTAACAAGTTCTGTTTTACATTGTGTTCCTGAGGACTAATAAATCCTTCTGATTTCCATGCTAGCAGTTGTTGGCAATCCCTGAATACGAGGATGACGTCTGCTGGGGGAAAGTCATTGATGAGACTTAAGATGGCTGAGGAGTCCAATACATGCTGTACAGATTTTTCTGTGGTTGCTTGGAAAGAGCACAACTGCTGGCCAGGATGCTGCACGCGTTCCTTCCTCCTCTATTGTTTCTCAGCCTCAGAAGCAAGGCGATTCTCTTCAAAACGGGCTGAGGCTTGATGTGTGAGGTGATGCCATTTCAATCTATTGCCAGCCAGCTCTTCCCAATTGGTGGAGTCAATGCCTCCCTTCTTAAGATATGCTTTCAGGGTGTCCTTGTAGCATTTCCTCTGTCCCCCGTGTGTCCTCTCACCATGACAAAGTTGAGAAAAAGAGGATTTGCTTCTGAAAACTAGTATCAGCCATCTGCACACAGTGACCAGCCTCACGAAGTTGATATTTCATAATCTTTCCCTCAACACTGGTGTTAGCTGCAAAGAGAGCACTGACAGTGGTGCGATGGTCTTCCCACCTGATACGGAGAATCTTCCTAAGGCAGCGCTGCCAGTACCACTCCTGATGCTTAAGATCGCTTTGATATGTCACTCATGTCTTGTACCCATAAAGAAGAGTGCGGATGACTACTGCGCTGTAGACCAGGATCTTAGTTTTCATCCACAGATCTGTCAGTGAAGACACAAGGGAGACACTTTCTAAAGGATGCGCTGGCATAAAGGATCCTATGTTTGATCTCAACATCAAGATTTGGCTGTCTGGGAGAGGTGGCTACCAAGATAAGGGAAATGTTCAATGTTTTTCAGGGGTTCACTGCCGATGTCAATTTGTGGGAGAAGGGGGGCAACTTGTTCCGGGGGAGATTGGTGGTGCACCTTAGTCTTCCCAATATTGAGGGAGAGTTCTAGGCTATGATAGGTGCCTGAGAGAAGATCGAGGGTGGATGGCAAGTCAGCCTCGGTGTGTGCGAGGACAGCAGAATCGTCAGCATACTGAAGGTCAGTAATAACAGTCCTGGGGACCTTAGTTTAAGAATTAAAGATGCCGCAGATTGAAAAGCTGGCCATCCATGCAATACTCGATGCCAATTCCAGAAGAATGATGGTCACAAATAAGAATCAAGATTACAGCAAAATAGATGGAGAAAAGGGTTGGAGCAATAACAACGCCCTGCTTAACACCAGTACGGATGATGAAGGGGTCTGTCTCTAACCCATTACGGCGGCAGTCATTCCATCATGAAGTAGCCTGAGAACATAAATGAACTTCAATGAACAACCAAACTTAGACAGCACGTTCCATAATGCTTCATGATTGATGGAATCAAAGGTCTTACTTAGGTCAACAAATGCCATAAAAAATGACTGGTATTGTTCTCTATACTTCTCTTGGATCTGTCATACTACAAAATCATGTCAGTAGTGTCCCAAGACAGTCTGAAACCACACTGGGATTCCGGAAGGACATCTTTGGCAAGAAGGAGGAGCCGATTCAACAGGTTGTGAGCAAGGATCTGCCTGACAATATAGAGGAGGGCAATACCACAGTAATTTCCACACATTGACTTGTCCCCTTTCTTAAAATGGATCACAATATTAGCATTCTTTAGGTCAGGTTGAATTTCCTCATTAACCCAGATTCTAACCAGAAATTGATGAAGTTTTTGCACAAGTGCAATTCCACCAGCTTTGAAGATTTCCACAAGGATGCCATCTGCAACTGGTATCTTGTTGTTTCCAGTTTGAGTGATGGCACACCAAAGTTCCTCAGAAGATGACGGGTCAGCAAGAGGTTCTATTACTGGATGCAGAAGAATGGACTCGATAGTGGCAGCTGAGACTTCAGATTCACAGTTCAATAGTCTCAAACTGCTCTTCTACCATTGCTTGAGGGTTACATTGTCCTTAAGAAGGTTGAAGCTGTCCTGGGATTGCAAAGGGGTTATGCCATTTGAACTTAGCCCATAGATGGCTTTCGTTGTTTGAAAAAAAAGAAAAAAAGCTTCTCATGTCATGTTGATCAGCGAAACTCCAGATCTCCATGGTCTTTGCTTGCCCCCATTGATTCTTGATGTCACACAGCCTCCTCTGAACTACAGCTTTAAGGCAATGATAAGTCTCTCATTTTTGCTGGTTAGAGGGTTCATTTTGCCAAGTGCAAAACACACTTCTCTTCTGATGAATAAATGCTAGGAGTTCCTCATTGTTCTCACGAAACCAATCTTGATGGTGGTGAGTGGAATATCCAATCGATTCAGCACATGCCTTGTGAATAATGGTCTTGAACTCCTCCCAATGTGTTTGAATGTCATTGATGTTGTCATGTAGGCCAGAGAACCTTTCAATGAGGCACTGTTGAAGAGTCTCATGACCAGTGTGATTTTAAATCTCTTCCAAATTCCTTTTAGTTTATGGTGTTGTGGTGCAAGACACATGTTCATGACTGTTCTGACTAAATGATGGTCTGTCCAGCAGTCATTCGTATCTCTCATGCTCGTGTAACATGGACATCAGTATGATCACAGGCTCCGATGATGACATAGTAAAAAAGATGCCACTGTTTGGAACGTGGATGTTTCCATGTGCTCTTATATTTGTCCCGCTGTCTAAAGATGGCATATTTGATAAGCAAATCATGCTCCACACATTTACTGAGGAGAAGAATGCAGGTGGAGCAGGGAAAGTTAACTCTTTCTTTCCAACTGGTGCCTCTCCAGAGTTTGGGATGTCGCCTAACTCTTGCACTGAAATCACCCATGAGGATAAGCTTGTCTTCCTTGGCTGTGACAGTGGGAACTGCATCAAGTTCACAATGGAAGTGCTCCTTGTTGTCTTTGTCTGATTTCCATGCAGGCTATGAATCTCTTCTGACTGCAAAGTGGGATGCATGGCCACTTTGGGGGCATGTAGAAGCTCCCCAGGTGTCCCATCCTGGTGGTCTCACTGAGGGGAGCTCATGGCAGAACTGGGGTGCTGAATGCTCTGAAGGCAGATCCAGGAGGTGCTGAACCCCTAGTGGAAGCGAGCTCTGAGGGGAGACCCACTCACTGGTGTCCTGACTGACTTCATCCTGTGTGGTTCTAAGGTGCTGAGCCTGCGTACCCCGTCACACCTAGCCAGAGACTGTCTGTCTCCTCCTCTACATTCCTTTGCTGAGAAGCTATTGAATGTTTCAAGCCAGGATACTATTTTGTTTTGTGATATGGGTTGTTTGGCTTTTCTGCCTTCCCATTTTCAACACACTCATAGAAAGATCTTTTTATCTTTTAAGAGATGTGTGATCATGTGTGTGTGCACGCATGCACACACACCCCAAATTATTGATATGAACCTATCTGTACCCTGATAATCACTTTATGCAGCCCCTAGTTAATAAATGAGATTCTACAGGATGTAAAGGTGACCAATATTTGGTCCATAAAGACTCCCAAAGTACTTTGCAAAACTGTGTGTGCGTACACCACATATGCTTCACCCACTGCTAAAAGGCAGACCCTTTTGGACTGAAACACAGCAATTCTTTAGCGGTACACAGCTACACTACTCAACAGTGGAGACAGGGAGTGATGAATACAGAATCCTGTTGAAACTGCCAGAGGATTGTGAGACTGAGTGAATCAGGGTAATAGCAATGGGTTATGAAGCCACTATGAAATTGGGTTGAATACAACTCTCCTAAGACAACTAATCTAGCTCAGGGTTGAAACACCTTGTTGGGGAAGCTTGCACTGCTACTGCACATGCTGTAACTGTTCTGCAAAATTCTCAATCACTTTGAAAAGAGCAGACAAATAAAAAAAAAAAGACACTAAACGGTTAAGATTCCCATCAGGTTACAAAGCGTCTTTGGCTGTGAAAGCAACCATAATTTACTTTCCATTAAGATGCTGAAGCTTTTCAGTTGTTCAAAAGCTGACAGTAACTGTTTTCTAAGCAACGATCCCTTCGTGTGTAAAACGATTATACGTAATGGAAAGATTAGGGGAAAAAAAAAAAGTTCAGCCATTACCAATCTAGTTAGTCAATGGATGACACACTCTCTGCATCAGGATACATTACGAGGAACATTCCATAAAGCTCAGGAGAACTTACAGAAATTGCTGCTGCTGTTTTTACTATTTATATCTGTCAGCTTCAACAATGGGGGGGAAAGGGAAATAATTAAAGAGCAAGATGGGGGCAAGTGTGACAATGATTTAGTGTTCCATAAAGCCTGGGTGTAAAGCGGCAGGCCACCCTGCCCTGTGCATCTGGGAGGGAGATCACTGTGCGGGCAGAAACTTGCAGAGGGAATTAGCAGTTGGTGCATGAGTCCTGACCCACTCACGGGCACTGAAGAGATCCATAGCCTGGGCCCTCTGGCAGGGCAGGCAAGTAATGAATTTCTGGACCCGGCCATCGGGATCTGCCACTGGGTCTGCAGTGCTCTAGCTGCAACTCACTGACGTGGCTGCAGGCCACGACACAACCGGGCTGTCATGTGGCTTCCCTGGGCTCCTTCCTTCCCCCCTTCCCTGGAGTACCTGGCTCTCAGGATCACCTTCAGTTTCTCTGGGGTACTCAGCTAAGGGCAGGCTCCACAGTCCCTCAACATCATCAACTGGCAGCAGCTCCTCTAGGTTGCAGGCAGTACCGGCAGCTCTTCAGTGGCAAAGCGGTCTGGCTGGGGCTCCAGAGAGGGTGGAGGGCTGTCCTTCTCCTCTGGCCAGGCCACCTTGACTGAGTTAGAGGCCTCTCCTTTTATACTTTCTGTTCCACCTCTCTGCTTCCGGCAGGGCAGGCAGGATTGTTCTGGCTCCGCCCACCCAGGGGCGGGCTGTCCCTCCCTATCCATCTCTGCAGGAGGCCACGCCCCTTCAATACTTTGGGATACAAAGGTGAAGCTTTACTGGGAACCCCTAGCTTTCCCCCACAAGATTAGAACTTCCAGAGCTGTCACCTGCTTTTTTTTCCCCAGGCCATATTGGAGCTGTGCTATAATAAAAAACAAAACAAAACATGAAATGCATCTGATGATTGGTCGAAGCATGTATTTGAGAATCATTACCGACACTTACACTAGAGTGCCCCTTACCTCTGCAGGGGTCCAAAGTGCTGGGTATCTACAAGGGTCACTGACCAACTTCTGAAATGCAGCCACCTCCAGCATGGAGCGCTGCAATCTTTCTATGACAGCAACAGTTTTTATGAAGGATAACATCTCTGTCTAGGCCAGCAAAATTATCCCTGCTGGGATTTGGCCAAGATAGCACAATTAAGAGTCTGCTTTTGCAAACTGAATGTTTTTAATGTGAGAGTCAAAAGTGCAGGATAGAAGATAGTAACAAGGATGCAGCCATCATTTTTAAATCATTGTAGGCAGAGGCTGACCCCAAATTCCCAGCTGGAACTGGCATGAAACTTATCCATTCAAGGCCAATGCTTTAAAGTAATGAATGCATTCAGTATATCTGCATTACAGTGGCAATCATACATAAATACTTGTCACAACCACAATTAATACCATATTAGTTAAATATGATTTAATAATGAATAGCAAAAGAACATAGCCAGGATCATCCTATGGCTTTAAAATGCTATCTGCTAAAATATTCAGTCCATCATCATAAGCAAGATGACCATTAAACTCTTTTGACATGTTTTTCCTATTGCCATTTCCTGCAGTTCCGTGATTTGTTCTCCTTTTCACCCAGGTTTTTCCTGCACAAAAGCTGCTTAAAGTATGATTGTAGTTTAAAAAAAAAAAAAAAAAAAAAAAAGAGCATAAAACTGCCATTGCATGGGTTCCATCTTTATTCTCTTGCATTGATTTCCATAGAAAATCTATCCAAAGCTACAAACTGCCTCTGACATCTGAAAATCAACCTGTTGTTCTTTCTGCCTCATACTTGGCAGAATAAAGATTCTCCAATTAGAAGCTTAATCATTTTCCTGATGATGCATGAGGCAGGCTGCTCTGTGACGGCTATATGGGTTCTGCAGTGGCAAAGAGGACTGAAAGCATTTTTTGCTGAGAGAAGCAAGCAGGTACGGTTTGAAATCATTTCATGGGCCAATGTGTAGAATAAAAAGGGCTATTTTAATATAGAAACTAGAGCTGGTTGAGAAATGATTCCCCCCTTTCCTTGCAAAAATGTTTACAAAAATGGAATTTTTTTGTTTTCACTGAACTTTTTCTGGTTTTCATCAAGAAATTAAAAATTTAGGTTTTTGAGAACTGAAAAATCTTCAATGAGAACAGAATTTCTATTTTTTTAAAAATATCCTGTTACTCAAAAAGCCATTTTTCATTGAAGAATGCTGATGACCATTTTTTGACCAGCTCTATGAGTAAACAACTTTTAATGAACTACTTCTTTCAAAACTAACACCTTTTTCTTTTTAAGTTATTTAATTTCTTTCGGTTCCTGAAAATGATCCATCCCCTACTTGCAATACAACCTCGGTTTATCAGTCACAAATTAGCCCCAGTGTTATGAAGACAAAGGCTATGCCTAGTTCCAGCATTCAAAACCTACAGCTCTTCTGAAGAAAAGCAAAGCACTCATACTACCCTCATCCAGAATTCAGTTGCTCTGGGAAAGTCCTGGGGGAAGAGAGGAGCATTACAGTGTGACCTGAAGGTCAACAAATTCAGGCTCCACTGAGTTGATGGGGGAAATGAATTTCACAGTCCAGGAGTTCTCCCTGAGAACACACTGCCACCAGCTCCTTCATGATTAAAGCAAGGGGACAGGAGCTGAGGAGCATCAGCTGGTCTTAGCTGCTGTGGGATCACAGAGGAGCAGCACCTCATGATTGGTGTGAAAGGCTGATATTAGATCTAAAAGTCTTAGCCATGGAGACGGGGCTAAGGAGATCCTCAGTGAATGCTACTAGCATCAGCTCTGTAATACCCTAATCTGAAGCCTGATTTACAAGGTAAAGGATACCGGGAAAGATCAGTTGCTACTGGATTTGAGTCACTAACAACTTCACAGTAACCTTGCCAAAAAAGCATAGGTTGGAGTCAGGGTATTAGCTGGAATGATTTGCTGGACTGAATGATGGTTTTCTGAGTACAGGATGGATTATTGTGTATTTCATGTTTGCTAGTAGGCAAGGTATTTTGTTTTTTTAAGTTCTTGGGCAGCAGCAGATCACAACTACTAGGGACATGGAGCCCCCTCCATATATGACCATGCTGTCTTCTCACAGTACTCTCAGGACATCTGGTTGTGTGACTGGGCTGAAATCTTGTTCACTAACAACTGCTTGCAGTTTTTCCCTGCAGTGCTGGAGAGATTGTCTGAGGTAGGGTGGACTTACCCATAAGGTGGGGGGCAACGTCTTTGCAAAAGGAGATACTTGGGTCTGAGGCTGACTGAAGGCAATCTGAGGGGATGATTAGTAAGACCTTTAATGTCTTGACAAATTCCACTGGTCATGGTTTAGTGGACACTGTGGTAGAGGAGGAAGGCTGCTTGGCTTCTCCATAACCCATTGGCATCCAGGACGAACAGCTCACTCAACATGTTCACAAAGGCTTACTGCAAAGGATGGTCACTCAGAATGACTGACAGGCATCAAGTGGACGGGAACAGAGGAGAGAAAGCATGCAGAGTCAGCTAATTTTGTACCTATGAACATCACAGCGAATCAGCAAACGCGCTATAATCTACTTAGGAAATGAAAGTGCAAGCCTTGGGTGGAAGGTAATTCAGTGTTTAGAGACCGGGAGTAGCTTAGGGTGAGTGGAGATAGAATTTCCCTGGCTTCCCATTCCTCTTCCAAACTCATACAATTGTCAGCAGTGGAAGACAGCATTGTCTAGTGAGCAGGCCCAGCTCAGGAAGTCAGGAGAAGCAGCTTCTATTCCTGTCTATCTTTCCTTCTATCACAGGCTTGCTGTGTAAGCTTGGATGAGTCACTTCTCCTCTCTGCCCCTTTATAAAACAGGGAGAACAATGCTTACCTACCCTACGGGGCGTTGGAAGACTTGGCATGAAATCCTGCCCTACTGAAGCCATTGGGAGTTTCGCCACTGACTTCACTGGAGCCAGGTGTGACACTAAACATCTCTGTATTCATACCTTACATGCTTTTGTAATAATCTTTGTACAAAATATACCTCATCAGGTATCATTTGAAAATGAATAACTCATTGATCATTAATAATCTTGCATGATGTATGTACATGGTGGATATTAAGAGTTATGGACATAAGCTGGAATGATAACTAAAATGTGTTCAACCCAGACATGTCAGGGGGAGTTGGTAAACTGGCTGCTTAGACAAAGGAATGTGTGTATTTGATTCTCTGACCAGCCCAATCTTCAGGCAAAGACAACGAAGGTCCATATTTACATACAAGCAGAAACAGGACGATCAAGACAGCAGGGCAAGGAGGTGGCAGGAAACAGAACAATTTGCATTTCAGCAAACACAAGTGGGGGAAGGAAGAGCATGGAGGTTTCTTCACCACCAGACTCCATGTCACTGTTCTCACAACTTAAATAAACTTTACTTTGAGGGGTAACCCTCAGAAGAAACCATTTCAAAGGTTTCCTGGTCTATAAAGACAAGGGGCCTGAACCTTAAGTGATAAGAAATTGATTTGACTAATTGTATACAATATTACTGTATTATAAGAGTGTATAGAGTGAGGTCTTTTCTGAAAGCTAATGACACACTGATGATAAATATCACTGTGAAATGTATGTATTAATGCTATGTAAAGAGTTATGGCTATTCATTGATATCAGGCTGTACAACCTGCCCAGACAGGAGGGAATGTCACAGCTATCTACCTGTCTCTTATGTACATTAAGCATGGTGGAATCAGAAGCAATGGAAGCTCCATTCACATAGAAATCATACAAGGGGATGGGCAGCTTCCATGAAGGGAAGAACAGCATGAGGTCATCCTGCCTCTTGAAACAGTTCATTGAGCTTTGGAAGATATAAGCAAGGACAGAAACCATCTTTCACACCCCTCACTAGACAGACGCAAGAAGCCAGAGCTCTTACAAGCTGAGAAAGATGGGTCCTTCAGCCAAGAGAGAGGGGGGTGAAGACTCTGGAACTGAATATAGCTGAGAAACCTGATTAGACAAAGATCTTTCACCTAAGATGATAAGGGAAACCAGCACCCTGTAACTTTGTGGAAAGTACTGATTGAGGGAAAGTCAACCATACTTGGAAGAATGACTGGTGAGAGAAACCATCTTGAACAAAGCCTATGTCTTGCTAGATTAGATTTTACACTTTTAGAAGTGTATTTTGTATTGTTTTGCTTGTAACTTTCTATCTACATGCCTGATAATAAATTTAAGTGAATTAAAGTAACAAAATAGACATAGGATTATTTCATTTTTACCATAAACCAACTCAGAGCTGTGGTTAAAAGGAAGGGTGTATTTACCCCCAGTTAAGTTAATCTGATGTGATGTAGTTTTGTGTCTTTAAAGGATCAGTGAACCCTATTATTTTTGTGAACTGCTCAGGAGAGGGCTGGACATTGCAGAGCACATGGTTTTGGGAAAATTCGGACCTGGGACTGTGTTAGGGTCATCCTGCACATAAAAACCAAGGCTGGTGAGAGCCAGAGTGGGGTTGTAGACAGGCTGGGCTGCGGTCTGAGCTACTGAACCAGGGCTGTTTAGCACACAGACACTCAGGGTGTGACCTGCATGCACACTCAGGGTGTGACCAGGTTGGGAGCTGTGGCAGCAAAGCATTGTGAGGCACCCAAGATTCCAGGGCAGGTGATGACAACTCCTCACTGGTCTAGATTGCACTCCTGCACCCTGACAAGGTTGTCACACCAGGATTTTGCCCTTAATCCCTTCTTACTCCCCATAACCGCTCTCTAAGTGTGTGTAAAGTTCTTTGAGAGCCTTAGACAAAAAGTTGCTCTGTAAATATCCCATTAGTGTTATTAGATTGCAAATAAATGTCTCTTACCCCAGTTTCATTAGTTAGGATGCACTATCTTAGAAAAATGTCATTTCCCAGGTGGAAATAGACTGTTGTCATGAATCATCTCATTATTTAGCTAACAAAATGGAAATATGCTGACAATTAAAGGGTTAAGAGAATAAGCAATGACTAAGTATTTATAAATTGATGCAGTGTCTTGTGGGCACCTCTACTTGTAATAAAGTGCATCTCATAAACAGATCTGGCTCTGTGCTACAGTCCTGCAAAGCAAAGTGGAATGAGTCTCTCCCAAATTAGCTGTAAATGAGACTGACACCCTCTAACACAAATAGAGAGATCTTCAGGGCTGCACTTACATTAATGATAGAGCACTGGGAAATGATATGAAAATGCAAGAATCAAGGATGCTTTCTCATCCACAGTGTAAGTTTAAAGAGGGACCTGCAGACTAAGGGAAACTTTCATATGCAGGAAATAAAAATCATAGAACTCTCTTGCTAATTAGTAATCAATGTATGTGGAAAGAAGATTTGCTCCCTATCAGCTCTCTCCTCCTTCTCCCACTTGATCCTGCTGCAAAGTCATCATCTTGATTTTCCTGACATGCATAACTTCCGGACAGTGCCATCATGAAGCACAGCATTACAGCTTCATGGCAGGACCCAGAAGAAAATGAAACTGACTGGAGGAGAAAAATGGTTTTTATCAACACACACAGTGCCTGCTTTTGAAGATGTGTTGGATCTAGTGATTTCCACAAGAGCCTTGAGATGCTCAAGAGCCTTGAGATGCTCAAGAGCCTTGATGCTCAGAGCCTTGAGATGCTGGTGTTAGTGTTTTGGGGATAGTGGGAAGCCACCAAAGGAAGGAGGAGGATGCGGGAGAGGCAGCAGGAGAAGGAAGCGGAAGAGAGGAGGCAGTCATTGGAAGCATCACCATCATCTGCACCCAGGCCACAAATGGGACCACGCATGCACCCCAGCCTCACAACAAATACAACAACAATGATTCCCATTTCTTCAGTCTTCCAGAATAGATTCCTCCTCCCCATCCTGGAATCGCAGGACTGCTTCCAACCAATACTGTGTGGAAAGGGACGAGAGCTGTTACCTCCCTGTGACCAAGCAGCAGAGCTGACACTTAAATGCCACTTTTGTTCCAGTTTGCACAGCCCCAAAAGGGTTTTGCATGATTGTTTTTCTAATAAAAATCCTGCTCTGTGGTTACATGTGCCTGCATAAAAAGCCCAGAAATAGCAGCATTTGCTTTAGCGTTATGCCCACATCCAATACATCTCTGGGTGCCGTTACAATCTCTGTTCTGTTGTCAGGCATCGTCATCCAGAAAATGGAAGATGCAGCCACCTAACGGGCCAGTAACGTCTCATATTGTGGTAACACCTAGATGCCTCATCCAGATTGCGCGGGAGGGATACTGTACAAGTACCCCAGTAATGGGCAGACCTTAGAGACAGAAGATTATAAATTTTGCCTAAGAAATCCCACTTGAGGAGGGAGCTGGAAAAATACCCATAGTCCTTGCATTGGCAGCTGCTGCTGGGCCACAATGGGATATCTGCCCACAATATCCCAGGAAGCAGTCTTAAAAACTTGATTAGCCAAAGTGCTAGGTGTAGATGGAAAAACACAGTTATGAGGGCACAGAGGCTGGTGTGTCAGCACAAATGGAACCCTGTATCTTGTAGCTGTAAAACTGGCCACCTTCCTAACCAGTTATAAAAACTTGGCTCTCACTGTAGTGTGATTTGTGATTTATCCCCATGTTATAATCACAAAAAGTCAAAAGACCTAGCTATGTTTAAAAACCCATAAACGGCATTATCTAGAAATGGCCATTCCACCTTCAGGGATATGTCTAGAGATTATTTTAATTTAATTTAGCTTTTGTTACATGCAGTGGTGTCTCTCTTTAAGGCTGGCTCTTAAATTGCAAACCCAAGCACTGCTGGAAGGATCAATCAGTACAGTTTTTACAGATTATGAAGAAGGCTGCTGGAGCTCTGCTAATAAACAGCGTTGCACTCGGGCCTTTGTGTAGGTGTTTGTGTGTGGATTTGCTTCCCACAAGACTATATGTTATGTAACTAATCAGAAAAGAAATGCCAGCTTGATGTTTTAATTTATATACAGTACACTGTGTTGCCAAATAATATCTCCACATGGCCATGACACTATAATACTGAGTGCTTTATTCATTCAAAGCCCTGTACCAGTATTAATTAAGCTTCACCTCACCTTTGCTGGGTACTAAACTATAACTAGCCCTATTTTACAGTTGGCTATACTAAAGCACAGAGAGGTGAAGTGATTTGCCAAAGGCTGCATAACAAGTCAGTGGCAAACCTAAGATTAGCACTGAAAAATTCCTAATTCCAGACCCTGTGCTTTTTCCTCTAAAGCCTGCTGACTTATATTTCAGTTATACACATATTGTTTAAATGTGTTCCTCTCTTTAAATCAAAGTCAGGCCTTTATGTTTATGCTTTACTAACTTGCCCATTAAGTTTTTTTTTATTGTTCCTATAGTCTACTTTGTATTTTTCTGTTATGAACAGTACTGCAATGAATACGTTAAATGAAAAACAGCCTTCTTGTTGCTTTGTTTTTTGTTAAAAACTAATATGCCATATATAATCTAGGTGTACATTGTGTGTGAAGTATATATATTCAATTTATAAAAGCAATGAAAGGAATAATTAAACTAATTACATCATAGCCACTTTTTCAAACCACTTGTACTGGGATGTTATACACATAAAATGCTGATAGTCATTCTGGCAAACTTTTAATACAATCATTTAGTTTGCACTTTAAATGCCTAGCATATTTCAACCCTGGAGGTAAATTAATCTCAGTGGGATTGCTAAGTAATTAAGAAAAGTGTCTCTAATGGCCTTGCTTCTCGGAGGGGGGTGAAATAACACCAGGTTATTCAGCTGATGATCCAACATCCTTTCATTTAAAAAAAAAAATTGCAAAACCCCAAGGCATGTCATTGTTACACTACATGGCATGCGCTGGATTTCAAATAACTCAGTATTTCAGAGTTACCTATATCATGATTTTATACATTTCCATTTAAAATGTAAAATCCCATAAATTCTCAGATTTACTCTTTTGCTTTCCACAGAGCCCAAGTGTGCTGGCCTACAGAATGCAGGTCAAAACTCATCTGTTTAATCTGTTTTTTGTGGATTGAGGTCAATAGCTGCATGGAGCTATCTCAATGCAGTGAATAACAGTGATGAGCAGTTTGTTCTGTAGCCAGTTGTTGCCAACAGATATTGATGGGTTTAATTTTTTTTTCAGATGGACCCACATATTGTCATGATGGGCTTGATATAAATTATTAAATTATTTTATAAAACTGCCTATAAATTATAGTTTACTAGACACTGGGCGGTCATATAATATGGTGATGAGCATGGTATAAAAACCTAGCTAGATAACCAGGAAAAAAATAGACAAACCTATATGAATTACTGCATGACTACATGATGTGGTAACGTGACTAGAGGTGCAGTTTTAAACCTAGTGCTATCTGTTACAAAGCACATTGCAGACTGTGGCTAAGGGCATGTCCCTACTGTAATTAGAGGGTGCAACGGCAGTTCAAGCTGACATAGGCTATGTCTAAACTGACGGTGGCAAATTCGCCGCCATCAGATTGATTTATCCGGATCAATTGAGCGGAATTGGAGACCCACTCAATCAAGCCGGAATCGACACTATTAATCCACCTCCGCCAGGTGGAGTAACACTATGCAGCTGGCGTATCTCCTGCTGACTGCCGCCGAATTTGGTGGCAAGTATAGACACAGGAATGCTCAAGATAGCTTGTGTCCCAGACCAGTGGAGCCATGGCTGGATGAGGCCCACCTAGAACCCTGGGTAACTACTTGCAGGAGAAGCCTGTACCGAAGCACACACTGCTGTGGCTTCATTGCTCTCGTGAGATTAAAGAGAGATTAGGGTATGTCAGCCTGTGTCTGCAGTTTAAACTGCCAAACCCAACCCTCAGTGCTAAAAGTATTTATGTATTTGTACATAAAGGTAGCTATCCCAAGTTACCTAGCTGGATCTAAAATCCTAGTGGAGACCAGGTAGTTTTTACTTCATTGTAGCTAGTTGAGGGGTGCAAGGGGAGCATGGTCTAGTAGTCTGTGGCCTTCAGTGGGGTTGTGAGGAGATGATTCTTAATGTCCAGGACTCACCAGCAGGGGAACAGGGAGGGAAAATTCTCCCCCACACCACTTCTTCTGGTTGTCCCAGGGTTGGGGCCACCCTTCTGTCAGGAAGGGCTCTTCTTGGGGGGCAGTGGTGTCAGATTCAGAGCCTGCTTCAACTCTGCAGGCTACAGATCCATTTCCTTCCAGCTCCCTTCTCTTTTAAGTGCTCCACCTGATAGAGCATTTGCTGCAGGTGTGCTGGGGCAAAGCTGGCTGGGCCCAGAATGAGCCCTTAACTCCTGGTTTTCCAGTCTGTGGTTGATCACATCCCCACATGGGGGGCATAGTGTTGACTTGGACTAACTACATCAAGGCAAAAACTACAGGACCTTGTCACCATTAGGATTTTAACTATTTAGCTATCTGGATGTGAAAATGCACCTCTTTTAGCATCACCTGTAGCAATGTAATGCTAGAGTGTTAAATAAAGGTCTGAATATTCCAGGACCAATCTGATCATATCACAGAGACAAAACTGGTCACACTTTCAAGAGCATCAGTCATTTTCTGGGACAGAGACCTTTGACTAAGTAAGTCTCAGCAAATTAGAACCATCTTCCCTTTAAATGATCATTTTAACTATTCCAGCTATTGTTGTGTAAGGGATGATTGCAGGAGTGGTTCATTTTACAATTATGTATTTAAAAAATTGTCTGAGAGCCAGAGACAGAAGCTCCTTTTTACCGGTAGTGTATATAAAAATAAATTAGTTATATTTAAAAAAAGAGAAAGAAAAGCAATAAGGTCTTTCCCATAGCCCTGCTCCAAATAATGTCATCCGTATTAAATAGATCTCCTCATTGAAATCCAGGCCATAATATGGATTTAAGTAATTATTCCTATGGTATCACCTGCAACACTCTATATTTTTAACATATCAGGGCTAGCTCGAGCAAGCCTTACGTTGGTGAGCAGGTACCTGCATGAATAGTTCCAGTGAGGAACGTGCTCAGCAACATGAGTAAAGATGGTACAGTCTAGCCCTTAGGAAGTTATGCGTGAGTGAAAATGAGGGGTGCATAACCCAGGTTTGCAAACATCAAAAATACTATTTGCTGAAAGTATTTACAGACAGGGCAGGTTGGGGTCTGTTATATCAATTTAGATGGAATAAATGGGTCAAAGGTTAACATGACCCAGTCACTGACCAACGTTAAACAGTTAAACAAGGTCTGGGGTTGATATACAGAGACATCAGCCCGCTTACCACTGCAAACACACCATTAAAAATCCTTTTAACCTTTTATTAAAGATTCAGAAATGAAAAAAAACAAACAAACAAACAAAAAAACAAAAACAAAAACACAGCTAATGCATTTAAAATGTAAAGTATTAAGTAAGGCTTTCATTTTAACTACATTCCTTGTTCCCTTTCCCTGTTGCTGGAAAGAGTTATAGAAGGAAAAACCCTCTTATTTGACAGTCTCTTAGATGGTATCAAAGATGGTAATAACTGTCCTTTTGGGGAAAAGAGAAGTTAGTTGAGATAAGGTGGAGCTGTTGTTGTTGCGGTAGTTAAAGCTCCAATCACATTTCATCTCAGCTGGTATTTGGGATTCAGCTGGAGCTGGTAGGGGTGGTGTCACCATCTGAGTCCCTCTTTCTGGCTTGATCTGGTCAGAACATCTGCTAAGAATAGGGCAAAGGCCTGTTATCCCAGGAGATGGGGGGGGTGGCAGCCATGACAGTGGAGCTCACTCCAGTAGCCTCCATCTACTCTTCTGTATTTTCCCTCCAAAGCCTCTTTCTTTAAGGATGCACAAAGGGAATGGTGGGTGGAATAGCCCATCCCCTCATTATTTTGTCCACTAATTAAGCAAACATCCAGCACACCAATTTTAGTTCATTAATTTCCAGTTCCACGTTTGTTTTTGTTTTTTTTAAACCAACCGTGATTTTAACATAGTCCTTGAGTTACATCAGAAGGCTTTTTTGTTTAGACTAAATCAGCTTTTCTGTCTCCCTTTCACATCTTTTCCCATCAATATTTGTTGTTATAGTTACTGTGATATTTTATGAACTTTTACATACATTTTACAGTTGAGCTCATTATTACAACAGATCTTATGGACGCTGCAGAGAGCTTATGTGATGACTATTGAGGAAATCTTTGATTTCTCCCTTACTTCACACATCCAGACCATATCCACATCCATTCTCCTCTATAGCATTTCTGAAAGCCAGGCTTTTCCTTCTGACCACACAGCCAAAACTCTCAGTCAGACTCTCATCATCGCCTATCTTGATTGCTACATCCTCCTTCTCCTCTCTGGCCTCCCTGACAATTCCTGATCATTCCTCACCACCCAAGGCCCAACAAAACTCCACTGCTAAGACCATTTGCAGACTGCCTAGTCTGCTGTTCTGACCAGATTTGACGCATGGTTGAAGCATTACTTTTCCACTTAAAATGCAAAGACACGATAAACAGATCAGAGAAGAGAGGATACTAAGATAACCTTTTGTAGGTTGCCTGACCTTGGCATTTGTGCAGCAAACCAGTTGTGGCAAAATATCTAAAAGTGCATCCTAGACATCATGACCTATTTCTAGGCTATGAGGAGCCTGTCATCAAGAGACTAGTTTTCACATGTAGTTAAGAAAGCAGCATAGCTGCAGGGCATAACCTCAAGTAAGCTACATAAACAGTGAAATTGGCTGGCCTACGAGTGCAGAGTCAATCAACATCCTTGCCACTAATATTAACATAAATGAAAAGGTAGATTAGACTAAAGCATAGCCCATGAATTTGTTTCACCATGTACTAGTCATCTTTTTTCTCCTTTCATGACCCTGAACAAAAGAAATAAGTCCACTAGAGTCAAACTCTGGCATCAGATACCCATGGGCAAACCCCGTTGACTTAAAGGGGAACTGCACATGTGTGTCTGAGGGCAGAATTTGACTCTTCAAGAGGTTCCATCTGTTCCATTTTCTGTATGGAAAAAATGGGCCATGCCACATGGGTAAGGCAGAAATGCAGCTAACATCATTGCAAATGAGAAGAGATGAGGAACAAATAAAGGAAATTCAGAGAAATAATAACAGGACTTAGAACTTCATTAGTCTGATTCTGATCTCATCTATGCCGTGTTTATGCCAGTGTAACTCCACTGACTTCAGTGGAGTGAGTCCTGATTCACATTGTATAATTGAGATCAGAATCAGGCTGTGTGTGTTCAAAATGCTGTGGCAACATAGGCTGAGTCACAGCACCATGAATTTCTTGGAGGGCGAAGGGGATTAGAGAGGAAAGTGTGGTTTGTTGACAAGTGATCTTTTCTTTTGGACAAGAACACTGTTGTTTTGTCTCTGGAATAGCTGTGTTTAACTTGAACTTGCTGGAAGATTTATTATCTGAAAAATACCATTGTCAGACAAGCTGCATTTGGTGCATATGGATGAGAAGGGGCACGATGCAAGCAAGCAGTCACCCGGTGCAGCTCAAGCCGGATGGATGCCTCCGGTGATACAATAAGACATAGTAATTATGATAACACTTGGCACATCAATAATGCCTCCCACCCAAGAGCCTGAGCTTAGCAGATGTTTATTAATTAAGCGTCACAACACCCTGTGAAGTAGGTTTTATGATGTCCATTTTGCAAATGGGTAAATTGAGACACAGAAAGGTTAAATGACTTACTCAAGGTCAGCGGCAGAGATTAGAACCTAGGAGTCCTGATAGCAGGAGAGCTGATCGTAGGCAGAATAAATGCCGAGGGTTGCAAATTTCACCCTCCAGCACTAGTGGGGCAACTGGACCCACATGGGGGATTCACCACCAGGACTTCTCAGGTCATGTTTTCATCAACACCCTTTCCTGGGGATTCAGCCAAGGCAGCAAAACTCCCCAGGAGCCTTTCTGGCAGAGGTTCCCTGAGGTTTGTGTTGAATCAGTGCTAGTACCACCCGAGCTATCCCTGGCCACTGCTGCCTAGTCTGGAGCAGTGCTAGCAGGTTGTGGGCTTCTTGGCAGAACAGGGATTGCAGATGTCTCGCACTGCTGGAATCCCCCAACCAGCTGGAATTTCTGCCATCCACTGGGAGTCACCCACAGAAGCTGGTGTGTAACTCAGGTCTTTGGATGGCTCAAGGGTTTTGACCCAAGTAAGCTAAGAACAAGGAGGAATCTTTGACTCACCAATGCCATTATGCACGCCCTATAAAGCATAAAGCTTTCGTGAGGTATTCATAGCTGATGGGTACTCCCTTCCTACAGTGATGGGGGCCATATAATGACCTTGTTAAATGCTGCCCTCACGTTAGCTTTAGTTTTCCTCAAAGAGGTTCAGCCTCTCACGCACTAGGGAACTTAGAGTTCGCACCAGTGGGATCTACACAGACCAATTAATGTGCAGCACATCAGTATGCTTTAGAAATCACCCCCCCTGCAGTGTGCACTGCGGCTCCCTGTCGTCAAGCCCTAAGTGGGCATCTCTTCTGTGTGTCGCAGAAAGGAATGAGATGGTTGGGTGTAGCGCTGACTGCTTGTGCTTGCTGAAGCTGCTGTTGCTTTGATATCATAGCAGAGCATTTTCCCTTCCCAGGACTCTCCTGCTTCTTAAAGTCGTGCACTGACCCTCAGGGGATTGTGGGTATTTGTATAGGTTTTTTTTGCTCTGTAAACTTGGTGACAAAAAGCCTATAGTCCATGGGGGAGAGAGGGTCTTAATGCTTGCTCAGTGACAGAACTAAAATTCTGAGCACAAGTCAGCACTGGGGATAAGAGCACAGTCACCAAATTATATGGTGACACTAGAGCTGTCTTCAAGCTGCCCTGCTGACTGCTGTTTGCTCAGGTAAAGTATAGCACTCAGTCCCAAATGCCAGAGAGGAGAGACAACCTTTCAAAATGAGGCATGCTGTCAGCTGAAATAACTCAGCCCCTAAAACCTGTTAAAAATTAGAGGGATGCCTCATTGCACTAGCCACAGCTCCTGCACAAACAACCTGTTTCTGGGTACTTTCTTTTCCTCTGACACAAGGTGATAAGTGCTATTAGGTTACATTAGCTTTCTGAGCTGATGTAGCCCAATGCAGCATGACTCACATGTGGGCATTATATTACACTGACAATTTAACCAGGCAGTTACCATGAATAGGAAATCCTGGTGGTTACTTTACCTAATAACAGCATGAAAGTGTGATGTGTTTTTATTAAGCTGTCGTGTTGCTCCTGTGCATTAAAGGAGCCTCCCTCTCTCTGGCGTAACATTCACAGATAGAAGTCGCATAATATATTGCCATAAACGGTCCTGTTAATAAACCAGCAGAGGGTCATAAAGAATGTAACAGTTTGATGGGAACAAATTAAGAACGTGGAGGCAACCTTTTTCCCTGGGCACCAGACATCACTCAAGGAGAAATGCAGAATTCTCCTCTTGACCCAGTGGCTAGAATACTCCTGTACTAATAATAATCACGTTGGAGAGGTGTCTTTTTTAATCCCTTATAGCATTAATGTCCTTCTGTGCCAGAGGGAGATGTAAGTTTCTGCTGAATGAAGGTTAACAAGAAAAGTCCTGCTCAGCAGGTCTGTACTGAATAAATTGTGCAGGCAAACACTTTGCCTTTCACCATGTGACTGAGGAGAGAGGTGTGGGCAAAGTTAATGGACTGTACATCAGGAGGGGTTAGTTACACATTGATAAGAGGGCCCTTATTCCTCAATTATTTAGATGACGGTGTTGAAAACCTGCAGTGGTACAAACTGCCTTCAGTGAAGGTGACTAAGCAGACTTACACAGCAAATCAGGTGAGGAGGCATCTTTATTATTTGTATTATTATAGTGCCTAGGGGCCCGGGCATGGACCATTGTGCTAAGTGCTGTCTAAACACACACCAAAAAGACTATCCTCGCCCCAAAGAGCTCACAATCTAGGTACACGACAAGAGATAATGGATACAGATAGACCTACTCATAGACTCTAAAGTCAGAAGGGATCAATATGATCATCTAGTCTGACCTCCTGCACAATGCAGGCCACAGAACCTCATCCACCCACTCCTGTAATAGAACCTTAATCAATGACTGAGTTATTAAAGTCTTCAAATCATGGTTTAAAGACTTTAAGGTACAGAGAATCCACCAGCAAGTGAGCCGTGCCCCATGCTACAGAGGAAGGCGAAAAAACCCTAGAGCCTTTGCCAATCTGCCCTGGGGGAAAATTCCTTCCCGACCCCAAATATGGCCATCAGTTAAACCCTGAGCATGTGGGCAAGACTCACCAGCCAGACACTCAACTGGGGAGTACAAGGAAACAACGATACAATACAGTCAGTGTGGCAGGCTGTGGTCTTTGCACACTAGCCATTGTCAATATTTGTGCAGGTGTCACAGCAAAGGAAAGTTCTAAGTAAGGTTTTGAAAGCGTATGTGACGTTCCTTGCTGGCGGGGGTGGTTGGCAGGGGAGCGTCACTTAGTGGTCAGGGGCTTTGGCCCCGTGACTGGCAGGGGGGTTGTTGGTAGGGGAGCCGGACCCCTCCCACTCCACCGGGCTCTGAGTCAGGGCCCTTTGAAGGCTATCAGTGATCTGATAACCAGGGGTGCTTAAGGCTCCCCTCTCTGGGCCATTTCTTATTCCCCTCCCGCGATTGTCCCAAGGTTGCCATCTGGGGTAAGGCAGCACGAAGGGTGTCCACTCACCACGAGGCACCTCCTGGGGCTGCGTGTAGTGTGGTAGCGCCTTTTCTCTTGGGGCGGCAACTGTCTCCTGCTCTGGCATCTTCCTTCCTCCCCCCGCTCCTGGGCCAGGTCAGTCCTAAGGCTTCCCCCTACTGGGGTAGACAAAACAAAACAAAGGGGATTAACAAAACCCAGAGTTTATGCGAGAGGGAGACGGGAATGCTTCCCTCTCAGGCTGTCTCTGCAGCAGGCCCTCCCTTTCCCCAGGGGAGGAGCCTTTGGGTAGCTGTTTTAGGGAAATATTCTGCCTTTCCTTCAGCTCTTCTCAGCTCCAGCTTCAGGATGCAGGTCTGCTCTCTTCCTTGCTCTGCCAGCAGGTGTGCTGCTCTCCTGCCTTTTAACTCCTCCTCCACTTGGTGCACTTCCTCAGGCTGCCTGAGTCCAGAACCGTTCCTTAACCCCTGGCTGCCCTGTGTGAGGTTTGTATACCCCATCACAGAGGCTAATGAATTAGGTCTGAAGATGTTTACAAGGTGCTTGTCCCAGGTGCGTGGGGTAGCATAGGAGAAACCATGAAGGTGCTTGTTTGAAAATGTAACCAGTGGGTGATAGAGGCTGACATAATGGGCTGACTGGAGGTGGGAGTCAACCTTTGGCTAGTGAATGAGAGATGATAGGTACGGCAGTGGTAGGTTGTGAAGGGCCTTGAAAGTGAAGGCAGGTAGCTTATATTTGATATGACAGAGAAGAGGGACCCAGTGGAGGGATTCAAAGAGAGGGGTGACATGGTCAGTCACAGGCTAGGAAAAGGATCTTTGCAACTGCATTCTGCATGGCTGAGAGTGGGAGAAGACCGCATTTGTCAAGGCCAGAGAAAAGGATGATACAATATCTGAGATGTAAGATGAGAACCTAGATGAGAGTTTTAGCTGTGTGGAGAAATAGGAAAAGCTGTATCTGAGAGATGTTATGCGGAAAGAATTAGCAAGACTTAGATATAGCCTTGATGTGAGGAGAGATGGCCAAGTCAAAGATGACACCCAGTGGCAGACAGACTGGTCCAGACCTGCGTAGCTGAAGTTACATGAGCTGGCCACTAGGTTGCTCTAAGTTGCAAGCAGAAGCCTCATCAAGACAGGAGCAAGCAGAGCACAGCTGGCAAAGTCAATAAGTAGATCCAAGAAGAGAATGGAATGTTTCGTAAAAATGACATATCTATGGTAGCTTAACTCATGTTTGTTGTGTGGGGGGGGTGGCTCAGGTAGGGTCCTCTGTGAATGCCTGAGAAACAGAAGCCAGGGACCAAGAAAATATTTGCAGAGTCGGGTATGGCCACAGTCATATGCTTTCACATGGAAAGCCAGGAAAGAGATATCCAGGGGTGAGGATCTGAGCCAAGAAGGCCCAGTTAAGCAGTTCCCACACAAGAGGAATTAATAGAAGACAGGCGCAAAGAGAAACACAAAGAGTATGGACTATCACACAGCCACAGCCATTTTGAATTCCCATACACACAAACACAGCTAGTTCCCAGATTGTCAGCCAGCAACAGCACAGTCCACCCACTGGCAGCCCACAATTTCAGTTCTCTAAGAACCCATTTCATAAGCAGAAAGAATGACATCAGCAGAGTTATTCTGGCATAAAACGGGAGGAAGAGAGTGGGGAACCAGGCCCCATGTTTCCAGAGATTGACAGCGAAAACTGATTTTAACAGCAGATCATCAGAATTAACTCTGATATAATATTGTTCCTTCCAAAGCACTCTTCAAACTCTCCATTGCAGCATCACTGAAATGCAGCCACCTCTGCAGTAGAGGCTGGCACCCAAGCAGACCCTGGGGTTTACTTCTGCTTCCATGCAGTCAGTGGGATTCATTCTTCTTTCCTTTTCACAAATACGTATTTAAACTGTCAGGTGTTTGACTTAGAACTGCACAATATTCTAATTGCAACATTAGCATGTCAGAAAATGAATAGGGCACATACTGAATGGATATGAGCTGGTTAACTGATAGCTCTCAAAATGTAATAATTAATGGGGAATTATCAACAAGTGGAGATGATTCTCAGCACAATGCTTTTCAATATTACCATCAAAGATCTGAAAGAAAATATAAAATCATTGCTGATAACATTTGAAGAGATAAATATTGGAGTGGTAAATGATGGTGGTGGACAGATCACTGAAACAGAGTGATCTGAATTACGTGGTAAACTGGGTGCAATCAAACAACACATATTTGAATGCAACCAAACCAAGCTTATATATCTAGGAACAAAGCATTTAGGCCATATGTAAAGACTGGGGGACTATATTGTGGAAGCAGACACTCTGGAAAGAATTTAAGGGTCATGGTTGAAGCCAGTTGAAAAATGGATAAACAACTGCATGGAAAATTTCAGAATTTTTCCCGATTTCCCCATGTTAGTACAATTTTCCATGACATTTTCACTTGATATTTTTACTGACATTTTTATCTAAATCATTTTCCAAATTGCTATTGATTGCGGGGGGGGGGGGGGGGGGGGGGGGAGTTTGTTTGCTGAAAACTGGGGTCTTGGGAAATGAAAATTGCTGAGTTATTTAAAAACAATCTTGGATAAAAATTTCAGTAAAATTGAAATAAAATATTGGTTAAAATATGGAGAATTTAATGAAAAATGGAACATTTTGAAAACACGAACAGTTTTTCACAAGTATAATTTTTTTTTAAACTCCATTTTTTGAGAAAAATAGGTTTTGTGTGGAAAAATGTTGACTAGCTCTTGTCCTGATAGACAGTCAAATGAACATGAGCTTTCAATGTGATGATGAAGCCAAAACAGCTAACATACTATGTATACCTACATAATAAGGGAAATATCAATTAGCAGGCAGGCGATACTATCTCTGTATGCAGCACTGGTGAGACCACTACTGAAATCTTGTATCCAGTTCTGGTGTACACATTTTAAAAAAAAGATGTTGGAGAACTGAAGAGAGTTCTTAGAAGAGCTACTAATATGATTCAAGGTCTGAAAATATGCTTCACAAGGAGTGTCTGAAGGAGATCAGTGTATTTAGCTGATTGAAGAGAATGTTAGGACATGACTCAGTCATGGTCTAGAACTACCTACATGGGGAGAAAATATCTGATACTGCAAGATTGTTTAATCTAGCTGACAAAGGCATGATGAGATCCACTTGTTGGAAGCTGAAGGTAGGCAAATAGCTGGAAACAAGGTGCAAATTTTTAACAGTGAGGGTAAATAACCATTGGGACAATTTATAAAGAGAGGTGGTAGATTTTCTATCATTTAAAGTCTTTAAACCAAGAATTTCTAAAAATATATTATCTAATTCAGGCATAAATTATTGGGATTGATGCAGTAATCACTGAGTGCTAGTAAATTACTTATGTTATGCAGGAAGTCAGAATATATAGCCGTTATAGTCCTTCCAGATTTAAAATCTATGGGCCTAATTCTCCTCTCCCTTACACTAGTTTTACACTTCATTGACTTCAATGGTACTGCTTCTGATTTACTGCTGTGGAAAAATCAGGCCTAATGGATGCTTTGCCACTAACATCAACGGGAACAGAATCAGGTTCCAGATGTACAATTTGGGGCGCCATATATGGTGAGAGTGACATTTTTTACTAAGAACATGATACAAACCCTCCTACTCATAAAATCTGCCAGGAGATTTTTAAACTCAAGATATTGCAGACAGGACCCCTGGTGTTAAAGTTGCATTCAAAAGACACAGGAATGAAATCCAGCCTTGGAAAGAGCTAGGGTTGAGTAAAATGTGCCATGTTTAGGCATTTGAAACCTTCAGCTTAGACCATTGATTAAGTCATCTCCTCCCTTTCTAGTTTATTGCTACTTTTTGCAGTCTCTATTACTTGAACAATGGCCATTCCTGTAGCTGGTGTCTTTCAAATTACCCAGTGAATGGACACATCAGGTTTCTTGCCAGGCAGAAAACGGATGTGCAGCTTGGGTCAGGTAGTGATGTTGCAATGCATTAGAACTAGTGTCAAGGTAAATAATAAATTAGTAGCTATAAAGGTCAGTACAGAAGGACAGATGGACAAGGATTCATTCCCCAAAGCAGAATGTAGTATGCACTAATCCAGGCTGTACCTGCATGACGGCAGCAGCACACTTGCTTGACCTGTGTATTCTAAGGTACTATAAATCTATGAGCCATATGTATATGGGGATGGATGTCCCATGTCAAGCAGCCTTGCCTGAAGTCTTACAGGGAGTCAGTAATAGGATCATGTTAGCAGTCTAATAACCTGCCTGAGTAGATACTAATAAAGCACTGCGTCCTGCAAGCAGTGTCTGCCTCATCCTTCCTCAGGAGCCAGGCTGTCACAAGTGGTGTCTGAAAAACATTTAATTTCCTTCCGCCTGCACATAATGGGACAGATTCCAACCTGAGTTACACAGGAGTAAATCTAACAGAGTTTATTTTATTTCAATGAAATTAATGTGGATTTACGCAGGTGTAAGTGAGAACAGAATTTGGACCAACATACTGACAGCCTGTCACCTTTCAGCGGTGACCCAAAGAGAGGAAGGAAGTGGAGAGGAGGAAGAGAAGGCAAAATTTAAAAAGGTCATCCCAAACAGGGTGTCTAGTAAAAAAAAAAAAAAAAAGTCATCAAACTGAAACCTTTCCATGTACATTTTTTTCCTTCATGCCTGGACACCTGCAGTTTCTAACTAGAGTCTCAATTTCACCTCAGCAACTCCAGCTAAAAACAAACCTGGCAAAATGGATATCTAGCCTCAGGAGCTTAGCCACCAAAGTGATGAGTGTGTTAGTAGTTACTAGATAGCTACAGGGTCCCAGCCTCCTTGCAGCCTCACCTCATGTCTGGCATAAGTCCTGACTTCTCATCCATTTTGTTCTCTGCCTTGTTTATGCTTAATTTACACAGACACTTTGCCTCTGCAAAAACGTGGTACTTACGGGAGAGTTGGAAAATATTAACACAGCAATAGTCTCTCTAGGAACTTAGGTCTCAGGCTGGTACAAGCAAGTCTAGGAAGTCATTTGATTGAGGCTGCTGGCTGGAAGGCCCAACATTCAGTGTGTGACCTCCTCACAAATACCTTGAAACGTCTGTGCCACACAGATTGAGGATGGTGCGGAATCATGGGGGAACAAGTCTTGGGCCTGCCTCACCTCTGCCCGGCCCCTTGCAGTCACACATGCATAATGATAGCATTTGACACCACCTGCATTCATTGTGTACATGTGTAAGTGAAAACAGAGTGGACCACAGCAGTGGAGAGACAGGTCTCCTGACTCCCCAGAGGGCTCAGTCTCTCCACAGAGATTATAGACTTTAAGGTCAGAAGGGACCAATATGATCATCTGTCTGACCTCCTGTACAATGCAGGCCACGGAACCTCACCTACCCACTCCTGTACTTGACCCATAATCTCTGGCTGAGTTATTGAAGTCCTCAAATCATGGTTTAAAGACTTCAAGGTACAGAGATCCACCAGTAAGTGACCCATGCCCCATGCTGCAGAGGAAGGCGAAAACCCCCAGGGCCTATGCTAATCTGCCCTGGAGGAAAATTCCCTCCCGACCCCAAATATGGCGATCAGCTAAACCCTGAGCATGTGGGCAAGACTCACCAGCCAGACACCCAAGAAAGAATTCTCTGTAATAACTCAGAACTCACCCCATCTAACATCCCTTCACAGGCCATTGGGCATATTTACCGCTAGTAGTCAAAGATCAGTCAATTGCCAAATTAGGCTGTTCCATTATGCCATCTCTTTCATAAATTTATCAAGCTCAGTTTTGAAGTCAGCTAGTTTTTTTGCCCCCACTGCTCCCCTTGGAAGGCAGTTCTAGAACTTCACTCCTCTGATGGTTAGAAACCTATGTCTTATTTCAAGCTCTCAGTCAGCATGTACTCCACACTGCTCAGCCCTGGAGCATGAGCAGCAAAACCTCACAATAGTGTTTCCCTCTGGCTCTGATGGAATCAGACTCCGAGATCTGAGGGACCCCTGCAACTGCAGCAGCTGAACCATCCCTGTCACATTCTACAGTGTAGCCACTTGTTTTCTGCTCCAGACAATGGTTAGGGATGTTGACAAATTAACAAGGGTTTGCAGCTTGCGTGTGTGTGTGTGTGTGCGCGGGGGAGGGATAAAGGTCCAGTGAACACACCAGAACAATTTTAACCCTTACATTAGAGATCCGATATTCTCTTTTTGTATGGTTGACCTGTCATCACATTAGTACTACGCAGTAACAGCATAATGGGAAGTATTATGTAATTATAAACACACATTACTTCACTGATATCACAGGAGCTGTGCTCATTTACCAGATTCAGATTCCACTAAGGATCTAGCCTATGGTCAGATGATGTGGAATTAATTACCTTGGGATTTACTAGTAGTAAACATGGGATTAATAATTAAATTGTATTGATCAAGTAAATCCAGTGTCTGGGCTGGATTCTCCTCTCACTCCCACTGGTGTGAATTGAATGCAATGGAGTTACACCAGTGGAAAACTCATGTAAGGGAGAGGAGAACTAGGTCTTGTATACTTAAAATAGAAATAAAGGGTATGTAAATTATAAAGTATTTATGCATTATAATTTATAACTAGGTCAAATTCTGTAAGACTATTGATAAATCTGCATGCAAATAACAACCACAAGATACCTTCAGTTGTATTCACAAACTTCCAGGTCATTTTCAGCAAACATATCATAGCAGTGAATAGTTATTTGGAAGATTAATTGTGTAATGTGAAAGACGCGTGAAAATATCAGTGTGTTGCCCTCTTACAGTCTCTTTGATTGGTCATTTAGTGTCTGAGCTAGTCACCAAGACACTTTTGAAAATCCCACTACCTACAACTTCAGGCTCCTAAATACATTTAAAAAGCTGGCCCTTACTGTTTATAAACATTTCAACCATCCAATCAGAGAAACAGAAATAATCCCATGTGACTTAAGTGACATGAACAACATTTATTAGTACTAGAAATTATTTGCAAAATATGTGCTTTGACAACTCTTAGGTTGAAATATGTTCACATAAAGTGTGTGAACAATTTCAAATAACAAATACATTTAAAAAACTGATAGTGTGTAGAGAATTCACAAAGAGAAAAAAAAAAAAAGACTACATTTCATCAAATACATTCATTATACTGTTTACTCAGTTCTTCTTCAAACTTACTTGAAAAAAATTTCTCAATACACATTCCCAGAACTGCAAGGAATATCTTTTGTTCAAATTTTAAAGCAAACTTTTTGTTCCCCATTTTTTCCCCTCTTCACATCACTTACTGTACCAGAATTTCACAGTAGCCCACACATTTATCTAGTCAAGGTTTTTGCAAAAACCCTCTGCAGTCTGGCAGAGACAGTATTGATTTAGGAACTAGCAGTTGTGACAATTCAGTCACAAATTGGAGCTAGCTCGCTATGTGGGCTTGTCTGTCTTGAGCAGAATCCTGAGCCAAGGCTGCTCTCACGTTTAAAAAAACAACAAAGGGCTACTTTTATCTGTTCCACTCTGAAGGGAAAAGGATTACAAAGGCTAAATAAGCCATCTGAGTACTTAGCCAGCAATCCTAAATAGCACGCTGATAGGAAGCACTGGCAGAGAGCTAATTAAATTAGCCCTCTTTGATTTATTAACAAGCTGAGCAACATATCAGGATTGCCCCACCAAACGAATAAGCATTTTGAGCCACACGTTTGCTATGAAACTTCCACCCCTGTAAAATCTGTTATGTATTCAAGTTTAACAAGTCCTGATGGTTTGGGGCAATGTCTCTTGCCCGCTGAAGTAGAGATATATTGGTAATAGTATAGAAAAGCATATTATTTTGCATGCATGATCTTAGTCCCATTTTTAATGTCTAGGACAATCTAGTGGTTAATTAGCAATTTGCTGCCCACCAATATGCAAATGAATGACAAGTAAAAGCCTTCTACATTTATAATTATTCCATTGATTTACAAGCCACTTTCCCCTCAGTGTTAGTCTCTATGTGGGTGCATTCATGCATCATGTATTTCATTATTTTTAGAAGCATGCTTTATGCCTTTTTGTGCTCTCTTAGTTCCAGTATCCAATAATTACTTCATTTTGGATGCGGTGGATCTGATCCTCAGCTAGTGTAAATCAGAGTAGCTCCAAGTGACTTAATGGAGCGGTGCCAATTTACATCAGCTGAAGAGCTGGTCTAATATTTTTAAGAAAGATGTATTAGGGCGCTTGGAATTTCTTTGCTGTAAAATAGTTGAGAATAAGATTCAGAAAGCACCAGAGTGCCATAAATCCTAATTGCAGCTTTCAAACACACACACCTATAGATTTACTTATATATACAGATCTGCTTCTACTTAATCCCTAGAAGACATTGTAATACTCTTCTACTATTTGATTTTTCTCCCAAGCTGCTTTTATAAGTAAAACACAGACGTATACTTAATCCTTTTGGCTACTTTCTAACAGTTTTACTGGTGGGTTGTTTTTTTTTAAATGTTTTACATTTAGCCTTGGTATTAGAGAGCTCTTGTGTTAAATTAAGTCAATTAATAAATGGAGACATTAAACAATCAATTTTGTCTGCATATCTCCACAGCATTATGTATGGCTGACTGTAATCACAAGATAAATGCAATGTGCTGATATATGTTAATGCTCCATAATGCATTCTCCACCAGCCTCAATTCATCAGGGAGTTTTTGTAGAGGGGGGGGGCAATTTGTTATTGGCTGTCTCTGGACCTCAAGGATAACATTTCGGTCCTTTTGATTGGCTGACCCACTGCTGCAAGATTCTAACGGTCTTATTTTGATGATGAATATGAAGGCATGCTAAGCTGTGCAGGAGTGTAGTTCTCACAGACTGCACTCCTTCCCCAGTCTCAAGGACTGACAGTCTCCTTTGTTGCTTTCCTCACCCAACAACAACAACAAAGTTGTGATGCTTTTCTTCACCCAGTGCTTTGGGGCTGTATTAGATCTTATTCACCTTAGGTTTCAACATTACAAGGCTAAGAGGGTTTTTTCAGCTGCTGGGCAACTTGTCTGTGTTGTGAACCCAACACACAGCCTAAAGGTGAGTTAAATATATATTTCTATTCCAGTGTTTTATGCTACTCAGTTGTTTCTCCATAGGCAGTGAAATGATATTCTTGCACGATAGGACAGGCTGTTGCTAACACATTACAGTCCTGGCAAAGAGACTGTTTCATGTGGTCTTTCTGTTTGGTTTACTTTAGAGCTAAAGGGAAGCAGTCAGTGGCTACTGGGAATACTGTGAAGTTGTTGCTTCTCTCTCTAGAAATCCCCTCCTCCCTTTCTTCTGTGTATTAAGTATTCAAGAGGCAAATGTTTGGCAAAATTTTTGGAAAAGTTCGTTTAATGAAAATCTGTTTCCTTTTGTGAAACGTTACTAACACAGATCCTGGAAATCCTTCCGAACTGTGTGATACTGAGGGGGAACATGCTGCTGATTAGCAATCTAAAGAGGGTGCAAGGGAGAGAGGTTTTCTTTGAGTGTTTGTCCATTTCTTCTAAGAGGAATTTGAACACGTTCATCCAGCATGTGAAGTGCCCCACGTCATTTGGCACTGAAAAACATATTTTAGTCATGAGTTTAAATTTGCCTTAATAAAGCAAAAACATTTATAGTCACCGTAAAAATACCCCACTTGCTATATTCTCTTATTAAGTGTCTAGATTTTCATTCACAGCCGGGCAGTAGCTGAGTCTATGCCAAAACCCAGTTATTATGATCTCATCTAGAGAGGAACCAAGCAACTAGTGAGTTTTATTATGGTAACAAATTAGTATTTTTATCAATGTCCATCTTGGTTTGCTGGAGGTCCTCACCAACCTGACTCAAACACAATGTCCTGTCCTCCCATGCACTAGCCTTATTTAAAATGAACAGATGTATTCTGTAGGCGGACTCTTCTTTGGCTGTTCCAAAATCCTTGTCAGGAACTCAGAAGGAAACCTTCTCCCAGCATAGGGCTTTAGAGAATCCTTTGAGAGAACGGGGCTAGCCTCAGAACCTGGGGCCAATGGGAGTTAGGCATCTAAATACCTTTAAAAATCTGGCCATTGGTTATTGCCACCCTGACCTTGTTTTTTATTATTCCAGAAAGTAGCACCCACAAAACGCAGGCTTCTAGGAATAATATTTACAGTGTCAGACAACACTAACTTTGGGAGTCAGACTGATGAGAAGAGGTCATTTCTAGAAGTACAGACACTCCTGGAAGGTATATTTCTAAGCATGCTGACAGCACATTGAGAGCCCCCAGCGAGGCAGATGAGGTAGGGCTGGCATTACAGGGGTGCAAATGGAATGTTTAGCCACTACCTCACGTCTCATCTTATCACTTGCAAAGTGCTTCCCACACCACCACCACCACGAGTGCAGCCTATTTAAAAAATCCCAAACCTATTATCCTATGGTATATGACTGTTCAAAATAGCTAGGCACTATGTAGAAAGAAATATTTATACTTTTAAATGGATGAAAGATATATTTTTACAAAATGGATAATTCTATCCTAACCCCTTTGATGTATCACAGTAGCAGGAGACCATCAAATCATTCTAATTAAAAACAACAAGAAGGAGGAAATGAGTGTCCTAGGCTATTGCAAGTGCAGGTACAGAGGAGCTATATAGAGGTGCCAATCCAGCAAGATGTGAAGTGCCTATTGAAGGTGGACGCTCAGCACCGTGGAAGATTAGGCCCACATTTAATCAGAGCAATTTCTCTCATGCTGGAGCTGCACTTTGTACATTCCAAAGCTTTGAAACAATTTGGCTCTTCTGTTCTTTATCCCTGGAAATAAATACCTGAGTTCACTATGTCTGAGCCCTCCAGGGGCCTGAGCCAAAGCCCACTGCAGTTAAGGGGAGTCTTCCTATTGACTTCACTCGGATTTGGATCAGACCTCACATGCAAAAGTCCCACTGATGCAAATGGGAGTTTCAGATGTGGTGGAATGGCAGGATTGAGCCCATACTGAAAACTCTCATTTCCTTTAATAGGGCGGCTTTGCAGAATCAGGCCCAATGAGGGTGTTTCACTCCATACATTATAACACTAGGGGGAATATGAGAGTGGTCAAGAAATCATTTCAACACACAAATATGACGTGTAAAGTGAAGTAGGCTGCAAAGTTATTTCTGTCTATAAAGGATCTAAATATTAGTTGAAACTTGACACAGAGCTCTATAATAGTTAAATATTTTCAAAGATTTCCAAATTTGGTAATAATATTGATGATGACTGTTATTTAACTGTGATGCTGCTAGCATCTCAAGACCATAAGCAGATTGGGCCCAGTAGTGCCAGGCACTGTACAAATACATAATACATTACATAAATGATGAATTTTAGAAATAAAGTGTCCCAATATATTAAAACAGAAGTGATGTGTTACTTTAAAATAAAAAGCCAAATCTACACTTTAGGTGACTTCCAATATTATGAGAGCTTCGATGTCCCATATTTTATTATCAATGATTTGGTCATTTCAACCAAACTTTCTTTTTTGGACAATCCTAAAATATAAAAAGAGTAAAAATTGCAATTAATTCTGCAATATGTCACGAGTACAAATCTGACTGAGAACAAGGGCCATAAGCACACGTACTTTCCTCACTCAAGTTGTAGGCTCTTTGGGCAGGGATTGCTATTACAGTAGCAACCAGATCTGTACAGCACCTAGCGCAATGGATCACAGATCTGATTGCTACTGTACTATGAAAAATAAATGAAAGGCTTATCACATTTCTTTGTCTGATCAGATATATTGACACATCCCATAGGGTGGATCCTCAACTGGTGTAAGTTGGCATAGCTCCACTGACATCGGTTTGTACCAGGGCCCTCATTCTGCACCATTAAAGTCAATAGGAACTTTCAATGAGTGTAGGATCAAGCCCAATCTGAGGACCTGTGGTTACACATCATATACATTTAACATGATTCAGTGATCCTGTATTTACCAAGGTGTTCACTGACTCACATAATGCAGGGAAATGCTAATATTCTGCAGAGACACTGTGCTAAGTTCTGGTCTTCCGAACACCGTGGTAAATCCAGAGGAACTCCAATGAAATCAATGGAATTACTCCAGATTCACTCTAGTGTACTGTAACAGAGATCAGAATTCGGGCCAATGACTGTAAAGAGAGGGCTACTGTACCAATTCCTTCAGTGCCGGTCTGTATGTTGGCAGTAAAATACACACTTAGAAGCATATATTCTTCCTCAGGCAGAAAAGACTGCTAACCAGGGAGGCTTATAATCCATTTAGTGTATTTTTAAAAAATGTGAAAATGTCAATGCAGATAGCTGTATTGATCTGCTGATATTTTCTCTTCGTATGACAGACTAACATAGGCAGCTGTAAACAAGGACAGACAAGATTACAACCATCGCCCTCAATTTTCTTTGTTTTATGTGGGTATAAATAGGTTTTTTTGAAGCCTATTTTTCTTCCTTGCAGCTTTTTGTACTTTCTCCTTTCATGAGCTTTCCCAAGAATGCCAGAAGCCTCTTAAAACCAGAGGCATGTGCTGAGCTATGATCAAAATTCACTTGCTGAGCAGAGAAAATCATGTATTTACCATGCTTCTATAGGTCACCTTCATTCTCAATCATATTATATCCATTACTTAGCAACCTGGGATTCCTTCAAGCATACAGACAATGTGATGCCTCCCTTTTGAAATAAAAGGCAAAAGCATTATTATGTACCTAACCACGCTAGCTAAATGATTACACACTTTAAGACCATGATAATTAAAGGGAATTGCTTAAAGAAGCAGTGCTTATAGCTCCTTGTTTAAGGCCATTAGTTTACTGTGAAAGTTTTAAATACTTTGTGTGCATGGAAAGAATAGGAATGTATGCTAGTGTGTGTGTAAAGAAGGGTCAATGCATTTCTTTTCTTTCCTATTAATGATAACTCCACCGTACAGGTTCCTCAACCCCTGTTACCTCTTCCTTCCAAATCCTGCTAATCAGACCACAAGAGAGGTGGTGAAGTTATCAGCTCTTTCATGTCTTATACTTCAGTTCATAAACAGCACATAGGAAGGAGGGACATTATAAGGATGGCTGAAGACCAGTGAACTCGGAAGTCTCTGCTTCTTTCCTTTCGCTACAGCAGTTCAGCCTTACGATGGGGTATTTCCTCCTTAATTATTAATAATAAATATACTATTTTTATTACAAGTTGTGACTACGGGCCCTAATCAAGAATTGAGGCTGTATCGTGCTGGGCACTGTACACACACACACACAATAAAAAGACAGGCCCCAAAAGTTTACAATCTATGCCCTTGTGACTATGTAACTAACTTCTGGTGACTAATGGCACCTTCCCCATTTCAGATGTTCATTCTTTTCTCTGTGTAAAGAAATGTGTTGTTGTTATAAGACCATCTTTCCCCATTTATGAAGGACCTTTAGCTCTCATGACTTTATCATAAGGACCATATTTAAAGAGGTGCCTAAACACAGTTTAATCTTGTAGCCAAACTGTGTATAACACAGCTCACAGGGCCAAACTGTTATAACCAGATCTTAAAAACCCAAACTAATCCGCTTTAACTGAAGAAGAGAAGGGTTTTTAATCCAGTTATAATACTCCGTGCACACTGGTCAGCCAGGCTGCGTAGTATTCCACTTTATCCCCAACAGACTTTGAACCAGGATTAAGTGCTGTGGTGTATTGTACACACATGGGATTTAATTATTTCTTTAGTGTAAGGAAAGAGAGAGGCCTACCTTGAAATGTGCTGCTAAAAAGCCTCTCTGCTATATTTCCCCTGCTCTCCCCACACAGACACTCTTCATTTCTTGTTCAGGATTCGGGCTAGGTTAGTTACTCAGGCAGTTTCCCCCATGTTAAGAAATACTAAAGTAATAATAACCACTAGAGGGCGTTCAGAATACAATGTGTATACACATACTACTATACATTATAAACTATGGATCGTTTGATAGCTTAAACCTTATTAGTTTTAGGTTATTCCTAAATCTGGACTTGACACAGTACTTGAAGAAGAGGTAAAAGCTTTCGCTAAAGCCTTTGGTGTGAGCACAGTGTCCCTAGGGAGAGCACCAACCACAGGTGACTTGCTGCTCCCCTTAACCACAGCCTCAGCTGAACAGGCTTCAGAATGTAAACCTGGAAATTAGCTTCGGGACAAACAGTCAAGAAACCTCCCCAGTTTGCTACGTCCGTGGGTCATACACAACCCTTTTCCTTCATCAAAGGCATACCGGAGTATGCTTCACCAACTCTCCCTTGGGGGAGACTGTCTATTAATGCCTCTATCTATCTAATCCCTGGAGTTCTTCTCTATTGTAACCAATTAACCTTGAGTTTAAAGGCACACACACACCACAGAGGCTTAGCACAGGGCAACAAGGGCTTCATTTTAAATGTCTAACACAGACTTACAGTTTAAAATTTGGGCAGCTCAGAATTTAAATGTAATCGCCTAGAACAGCAATTGTGATCTCTCCTTACAGAACATAAAGCAAATGAAATAGAGGGAAAAATAGTTTCTGACTTAATCCTCTTAAACTTTCCTCCCTGTGTGAGAGATTCACTGTTGCTTTTGTCTGTCATGATACAGCCCCAGGGATGGGGGCAGGAGGTACATATTATGTTTGGCATTGAGATTGGATGTTATTTTTAAAATGTTTTTAATTTAAAAAAAAAAATTCCTCACAAGAAGTTTGAAGTCATATATTTTCAGCAGACCACAGTGTAGTTATTATAATATTAGAGAAATACCCACCTTCTCAGCAGGGGATTTGACAGCAGGTGTTTATAACTAGCTATCTAATAGGGTCCCCACACACTGCCAGATCCATCAGCCCCACCCACAACACACTAGACCCATCATCTCTCAATATAGTCCTTAAATTCTATTGCACATAATGGGCCAAATACATCTTCAGGAGGTAGGTAGCTCCATATGATGACCATTGCTAACACAGTGGGTGCAAACGAAAGAGATATTTGAATGAAAGGTCTGACGATGTGAAATGAGTTGAAAGGTCTTGGTCTGGTTCCCTGTGGACATGTGTCACACAAAAATAATCACAACTGGCACTAATTGGCACGCTTTGTAGTTTACTCAGTACTGCCAACTCCAAGCGTTCAAAAATCATGAGTTTAGGCCCCCCACCCAAATCATGGGTTTGGCTAAAAAATCATGAGATTTAAATTAGAATAAATATTGGACTCTTTTGCTGTTGGAGAATTAGGGGCTATGTTTTTAAGCTTTTTCTCTGCACCCATGAGGGCTAAAAACTTACTTTTCTTCCTTAAATGAAAGCTGAGATTCTCCAGCTCCAGCATTTGGAGGCTTATAGAAAACCTTCAAAATTGTGAGACTCACAGTAAAATTGTCCAAGTTGCCAACATCATCCTCCTAAAAGATCAGAGTTAAGACACATTCCCAGTACAGAGTCGGGAAGCTTTACATTGACACTACCTATTCTGAACCTGTCCTGGGAATAAACAGAAGCTGTAATAAATTTATGAGACACAGGCATACTGATAAGAAACTGGACTTTATTTCCTGGTCCTACTCATCTGACCTGGGTGAGGGTGACAAAGGTTAATGCTACTGCCATATGAGAGGGATCAATAACCACCAGAGTCAGTTTACACAGAGGATTCCAGAGCTGTCAATCTGGCACCCCTCATGTGTACTACAATTACACATACACAAAAGAAAATAAAAGGCCCCTTCATTTGCCTTCAGAGATGTTGCCCCAGGTCTGTGTCTGGAAGGTGGGAAGGGAAGGAATGCAGTTTCAGTTTGATAAGGTGAGGCTTTCTTTAAAAAATCCAATGGGATCTAGGTGATAGTTTCTCCCATACGCTCAATTTTTAGAATAGATGCTATAATGTGAGTAGAGAGAAGCTGCCAAATTCAGTTGATTGGAATCCAGATCCAAACTTTGCCAGAGTTTGGGTGTGATCAAAGCTGAGGTTTTGGTCTGGATTCAGCTGTAAATGTGAGCAATTTCCTAGCATGCCATTTTGTCCAGATAGGTGTTTTATTTGGAAACTGAAAAGCTGACTGTCAAGGCTTTAAACACCTTATCGGATTGTTTCATTTTTATTTTTTTTCATAGCCGTTCTCTTTCTGTTAAGTACCTTCCCCTCCTTTCAGTTGTTCCTCACATTGCCAGTTGCCAGCTGTGCGAAAATTTGAAGCAAAAGATTTTCCTGCCTGCTTTTTAGTAACCTGATTTTGCCCTACTCCTGTTCCCACTGACTGAAGTAAAACTCCCCAGACTCCACTGCAGGATTGGGTTCCGTATTTGCAATTCAACTCATTGAAATTAAGTTTACAATAATTTAATCAACAGATTTTTCAGTGCAATCAGGTCAGCTATCGATAGTTTACACCAGCAAAACAATCACCCACAAGAAGATAGTCAGGAACTGTAAAAGCAGAGAGATTTACGCCTGGTCTACACTAGAGAGTTTTGTCGACAAAACAGTGCTGATGTACACACTACAGTCAACAAAACTGTCCATTTTTTTTTTGACAAAATAAAACTGCCTTGACGAGAGGTGAAGGGCTTCTGTCGGCAGAGCTAGGGCGACGCTGTGTCAGTGTAGCTACTGCATCCCCTTATAGCAGTGGAGGGGCTGTCATTCTTGTCAGTTTCACCTCTCCAATTGAAAGCCGGCTGCTTCTCAGCTCCTGTGTCTACAGTCTGGCTGGGACTGGGGAGGGGAGAAGAAGTCCCTGAGTGGCTGACCCGGATCCCAACTGGTACCAGGGAGTCTGGGGGAGGGGGCAGCCCACAGGGATGGGTCTCTCAGCTCCCCACACTGCCCCTTAAGTCAGTGGAAGTGTTCCTGGTGAGGATGCACTCCAACCGACTCCAGGAGAGCAGTGTGGACGTCAACCACATAGCGGTGGCTGAAAGTCGACATATCTTATGTCAACAAATTTTTGTAGTACAGACAAGACCTTAGCTGTCACCCATCCCTTTCCTCACCCATCGATGTGAATTGAGACATGGCTAAATCTGAATGCATCATGTACCTGCAGACATTTGTCAATATCTCTTTTTATTGGAATTAGTTTCTAGAGATATACAGGCTCAGTGGCAGGAATGTATACAGCAGTACCAGGGGTAAAATTTCAGTGGTGCATGGAGGTTTTCTAGCAATGTCAGTGTGAGCTGTCCATCTGATAAACACATACAAGATTTCTGCTTCATGCATGAAACATGTTCTACCCGACTGTTCTATTTTAAGAGGGGCAGGGAAGAGGAGGAAATATCTTGGCACTTCAGATGAAGTGAAGTAGGAACATGTTGTTATCCCTATTTTACAGCTGGGAAAATTGTGCTAAAGAGAAGTTAGGAGACTTGTCAAAGTCCCACAGGAAATCTGTGGCACGAATGGGACTAGAATCCAGAGCCTGACTCCCAGGCCTGGACTCCCAGGCCTGGAGCTTAACTACAAAATTGTCCTTTCTCTGACACCCTCTGTCAACTGAAATGAAAAGCCAAGCACAGAAAAATGGAGCACAAATGAGACAGAAAAAAAAATCAGATCAAATCAGTAACCTTTTATTGTGTAGAAAACAAATAAAGGCTACAGATAAACAATGAGATGGCTTCAACAGAGCAGAGAAGAGCATCACCCCATCAGAAATGAAAACATGGTTACAATGCTTACAGCGCTTACAGACTGCCATGTGAAAAATAAGCAAAGTAATATGTGTGAAACCTAGTAAATAAACACAAAGAGGGTTCTGTGTCCTGGCTGGGGCAGGCAGAAGGTTAAGGTCACCTTCAAGCTTTGCTGAAATGAGAGTTTGAGACAGTAACTGCAGGATTATGCTACTGACAGTGTCAGAGCATTGCAGACCCACATCCTGCAATCATATTTGTACTGAGCTTTAAGCAAATGAGTAATACCATGAATTTAAAGGGATTATTCAAGTGCTTAGAATTTAGTATGTGTGTAGATTTTTTTTTTTTTTTTTGTAGAGTTGGGGCTTTAATTGTCTGTCTTCATGATAGAGGCACCCAAATTTCATTCAGCTGAAGACTGTGGTAGGAATTTGCCAGGAGCCTGAGGACCACATCTAATTTGTATAAAACAGAGCAGGCTGCAGCCTTTCTCTCCTTTTAATAGGGAGGTGCAGGCTACCAAAAGTACTGGTCTCAGTACTGCAAAGCATCATCTGCGCCGATCATGATGTAGGGTTGCATATTAGGACCTGTAGTCTCTGCTGGTTGCAATCCTGTGCTAACGAGAAGGGCAACTGTAAACTACATTTTAGATCTATGTGAGCTTGTGGGCTGCATTTAAGTTTTTCCTCCCCAATGGTACTAACAGAGCTTGAGAGAAGACATCTCTGATTATAGATAGCTATAGTTAGTAATAGTTAGTAACCTTAGCTATGAAGTTTCGGGTCTGAAGCTACAGCTAGCAAAAATGGTTCCTTTGATTTGTCCAAAAGGAAATCCAGCCATGTCTCTTTAAGATAAACACAGACAATATGGATATGAGCACAGCATCTAAATATTTTATGCAATATTATTTTACAATAGCGTGCAAGGTGCCTCAAGATACAGGTAAGATAACACGCTCCCTGTCACAAGGAGCACACAATCTAATTTCAGATGTCAAAAAGAGGAGTGCCACAAAACAACAGAATGAGGACAGATGAGAAAGGCGTGGACTGCAAAACTCAGATCGTGTGGATACTCAGTGAAGGTATGGGAGATGCTCCGCAATGTGGAGCAGGCATTTAATGAAAAATGGGTCAATACAAAAATAAAAACATGTCCTTGACTCCTTTCTTGTAGGAGTCGTGGTAGATGGAGCTCTTCAGGAGAAGTGGAGAATGGCTTTGAAGATTAGCTCAGGCAGGGCTTTCCCTGTGTAGTCAGGGGAGTTGAAGCTGATAAACAGGGCACTGATAGTGTCACCATAGGATTAGGGGACTGATACAGTGAGTGAGTAGGATAGATAAGCAGGCAGGGGCAGAGCTGTGCAGGGCCTTGGGTCCAAGTACAGGAAGTTCAAATCTGCAGTGGTGAAGAGGAGCCACTAGAGAAATTTGAAGGGAATAGGGGTGATGTGGACAGATTAACTGGCCAGGAATATCATTTTAGCAATTATGTTTAATATGTATTGAAAGGAAGGGGGCATTGTGGGTGTAGAGGAGACCATAGAGGAGAAGAATTACTCCAAAATATGCTTAGGGGTTTCACTCATTGATACATACAAGCAACGTGAAATACATTGCTAAATGGAGAAGACGGAGTGCTCTATATCCAGCTTCCTATAACTTTGCAACGTGCTATTGGCCTACAGCAAGCCAAGTTTTAAGTAGAATGGAATGAATGATTTGCTCAATGAATTTAGTCTCTTTCTCCTTGTGGAATGCCTGCAAGTGGATCAGGGTTTCCTCACTTTTACTAAATTAATGTTATAATCATTCTTTTTAACTCTATGGTTTGATCACAAGCAGTTCTCTGCAGGTTGTTGGAAGCCCATTATTCAAAATGCAAGTTGCATTAGTTAAATGTGATTGGGTACATAAGTTAAATGGTATTATCTGTTCCCTGACTAGATGAAGATCTTTTATACTCAAGAGGAGAAGAAGAGACAGAAGCTGACTCTCTCAGGAGGTAGCAATTTAGAGAAGGGTTGCAGGCAATCACGTTAAGGGAATTTTAGAAAATACCTTTCCCTGTCTGAGCCACACAGGCCTTGTCTTAAGTTTTATTCCTAAAAAATAATTATGCCACTTGTAATACTTAGTGGCTGGAATGCAGAGTTTAAATTAAATTTTCAGTCATCTCATTCCCACTAAATTATTATGTGTAATTGGTGGGTCACAGTCCTATTTGCAAATGGGGTGATCAGATCCATGTTTGATTTTAATTTCCTCTGTGCCAGGGCTCAAGTGAGGAGTTTGAGGAACCGCTATGAGGGACCCATCGCCTGTAATAGACATCACTGTGCACATGTGAGTTTAATACTCTGAGTGCACAAATGCTTGAGAGTGAACACTTAAAAGGAGTTTTCCACACACACTTGTCAATCTTTGTAGACTGTGAACACAAATAAAGCAGCAAGGTGGCTGAATCAAATTCATTTTACACTGGAGTGACTCCTTGCAGGCAGTTTTTTATAGTCTTCACCCAGCTCAAGATTTAAGGTGTCTCGAGAAAACAAATATAAGCACTTGTGGTAATTCTAAATCATTTCACCCAATTTCCCCTTGCAGTCTTACTGGAATCTTCCTTCCAGTTGTAACTTCTGCCTGGAATCTCAGAAGAGTATAAATCAGCCAGGAAATAATATATCTTTTAAAAAAAATGAAACTTTTACTGGATTTCTTAGTGTAACAGAAAATATTTCAAAGGAGACTCAAAGCTAAGGTCATGCAAGGTTTTATAAACACAGCCATGGGCTTGTAAATAACTGAAAGTCCTGATTAAAAAGCCCGAATTTTTCTTTCAGGCTGTTGGTATAAGATGAAGACACTATCAGAAGGCACTATCAGAAAACAGATCTGAAACTAGCTTAATCTCTCCAGCGGCCTCGCAGGGCAATTGTGGATAATTTAGCATTTCAGTTATACTGGAAACACTAGTTTAACTTTCAAGGGTATCTTAGTTTTTCCACCCTTTCATGTATTTTTAATAGCGAGCCGATGATTAGAAAGAACCTTCCTTGATTTACAGATAAATCCAACAGCAACAGTATGTTACCAATGGCAGCGTCAAGGCACTATGCCTGATTATTGCTTAAACTAAAGTAACTCTGATTTGCCAGAAGCCAATCAACCCCCTTTAGCAAGGGAACTCAGACTAAAGAAGCAGATGTTAGTAGGGAAGGAAAAACCTTTTCTTGACTCACTAGCAGGGAAAAATAATTGATGCTGAAATCAGCCTCTCAGCTCTTTATACCCCCCCCTCCCTTTTTTTTTTTTTTGTTCTTGACTTTTACAATTTACATGAAAGTTGCAGATGAAATAACATAATGCATGCAGTGCTTTTCATTAAGAAGGATACCAATGCACTTTATATAGAGTGGGACAAATTCTGCTCTCAGGTACAGCTCACCTAAAGCCTATCTAATGTATTTACTTATAATTCATGCATTGCTATATAATTTCTGTGCACTTTGGTGCTTGCATACAGCTGAGAGCAGAAAACAGGAGAGGCAGCATGATCTAGTGGATTGAGCCCAGTGCTGGGAGCCAGGAAATCCTAACTCTAAGTCCTGTTTTGCCATTACTTCACTGCCAGGTCTTGGGGAAGTCCTTTAACCTATCTGTGTCTTGGTTAATAATATTTTCCTACCTTGTGTGGGTGTTTTGAGACTTGGGACAAAAATTTCAGGTCTGGGTGCCTAAAATTAGACTCCCAAATCTGTATAAAGGACCTACATATAAGGGCAATCAGATTTTTCAGAAATGCTGGGAAACCTGCTGCTCCCATTTGTTTCAGTGTGATTTATGAGTATTCAGTCTGTCTCACAATATGGCTCTACATTTATTTAGGAGCTGGAATATGGATTTTGGAGCTTATATGGAGGCATCCACATTTAATATTTGTGGCCCTAATTAATTCATGATGATTAACATGCTTTGACAATATACAACATTTAAAAGTGTTAAGTAATGCATATAAGGATCATTTCTCCAGAGTTAATATGTAGCTGCCAATGGAAAAGAATAAAGGAATCATTCTGCACCAGCATTATACTGCACAGTTTGTTTGTTTGTAGGAGGGAAAGTGAAGAAAGTTTTCCCACCTGAAACTATATGGGGGAGGGAGTTTAGGTAGCAGAAAATTATGATCTGAGGTAGAAGTTAGCTGGGATACTGTGGGCTGGCCAGGATAAGGGTGCTAACAATCTTCCTCTTGTAAAAAGTGCTCTTGTCTCCTTGGGAGTGTTTACACTAGGACAAAGGTCTTTCAAACTGTGGGGCGTACCCCCTAACCTTTGGGGTGAGAGGCAGTGGAACCTGAGCCAGCCCCCATGGGGGTGGAGAGGAAGTGCCACCCAGCCCTGCTCTGCACCAATCTCTGCTTCAGCCGCTCCTGGCCGCAGCCTGCAGCCATGGCCCGTTCCTGGCTTGCCCCGGCTTCCAGTTGCGGCCCAGGCCCTGTGGCCCCATTCCTGGTCCAGGCCCCAGCTCCATTTGGTTCACAACAGGTTCCAAAGCAGAAAAGTAAATCCACATTCCTTTGTCTAGGACAAACTTGTTGAGCAACTCTGCCCCCAAGATGTATTCTAGGAACATATTTCCAGCACACATGCATAATTCTTTATAGACCATCTGTATATACATCACACAATGATATTAATGACTGCTGTGTAACCAGCTTTCATTTGACTCTTCACACAACACTCTTTACAGATAAATACTGTGACAACATCATGTTAGGTGTAGTGAGTTTGTCAAACTTGATATTGGTCATTGTTTCATGGCAGTGAAACCTTTTTCAGTGGGCATTAAGGGGCTCTTAGTGGACATAGAGAACAATTGATCACCATCCTCTTTATAGCAACCTTCTACACATCTGAAGACGGGTATTCATGTTTTCTCCTCAGTCTTATATTCTCTAGACTAAACATGCCCAATTCTTTCAACCTTTCCTCATTGGTCATGTGTTCTAGACCTCTTATGTATTTTTGCTCTCCTCTGGACTCTTCCTAGTTTGTCCACATCTTTCTAAAAGTGCAGTACTCAAAACTCGACACCCTACTTCCAGCTGAGACCTCTTCAACACTGAGTAGAGAAGAACAATTACCTCCCATGCCTTACATATGCCTTAACTCCTATTAATACATCCCAGAAGTGTGAGACATGTTTCTTAAACTCAACAGCAGTAAGAGAAAGAAATGTGTGCACATAATGGTATGAACCCTTCCCGAGGCAATGTCCTGAGCAGCTGCATTGTGGGTTGGAGTGTTCCATAGGGAAGAGGCAGAAGGAAGTCTCCTCTATTGAGAGCAATGGCTGGCAGATTCAGTTAGCAGCGGATCTCCTGTCTTTGCCTTGTTCCTCCTGCACTCACATCTCAAACTAACTCTCATGACAGCAGGCAGGGAGTCCCTCCATAGCTCCATGGCATGCAGTGGTGTGTGCCCTTCTATAGTTTCGCCAAATGCTGCCCTGCACATTGGAAGTATTCCACTGCATCTGGAGGCCTCAGTGCTACTAGGCCAGGCTTTATTCCAAACCAAGTCAAACGTTATAGGCTTAAACCTATGGAAGCATGTTTTGCATTGTGCAATACAACTGAGCACTTTGAAGCCCACAAAGAATGTTCCAGCTCTTTATCCCAGTATTTAGTAATAACTTTGAGACACAAAAGGTCCTTTTTTCATCAGAAAAGGCATATATGGATAGCATGGGTCTGGGGAGTTTGTGGAGAATCTTTACTATACCTTGTTGTGACTCTAGACCAGGTGCCAGCACATGCTAAAGGCCCCAGGCCTCCCTGAACGCTGACAAAGGCGTAGCTGGAAACAAGTCTGGCACACCCATATGTTAGTATTGTTAAAACAGGTGTTAGAGTTATATGAATGTTTTCAGTCTTTATGAAATGCTTGTAGGATGCTGCATGTATTAATCTTACTTATAACATCTGTACCCCATATTATGAGGAAATTATGTTTGCTCTGAAACTGTAAACCCCAACAGCCAGGAGAGAGGCATTACCAAGTGTGAAATACTAATTTACTACAAGAGGTGTTATTGCCTTTCCAACAAAAGAAGGCCTATAGGCACCAGACAAGCCATTGTGGAACATCAGAGGACAAAAGACTTTATTGATTGCTTCCTCCACGCCCATGAAGAGGGTATGTGCACAGATGCTCATCCCATCAGCTTGAGCTCTGGGAGAAGGGAATAAAAATCCCTGCCAAGAAAAAATTGTATTACTACGCTGGTTGGAATTTGGAGAAAGGAAATATTTTTAAGGTTAAGCAAAGGATCCCCAAGCTGCTTGGCTTAGGATAGCCCTAAAGGACATTTAGAACTTGCACTTTACAGCAGCTTCTGTTACCTTTTGGAACCTAAGACTGTAACTGATTCGTGTGTGTGTGTTACCTGCTTTAACCTTGTAAATAACTCTCGTTTCCTTTTCTTAGTTAATAAAGCTAGTTTATTATTGGATTGACTAGAAACGTTGTCTTTGGTGTGTGATCTGAGGTGCAGTTGACTTGGGGTAAGCGACCCGTCTTCTGGGGGAGTGACCTGAATATTATTGTAATCTTTGGCGTAAGGGACCATCTTTCACAAAGGCAGGCTTGCCTGGGTGACAAGATAGACCAAATTCACACAGCAAGTCTGTGATGCAAACTGTAATAGAATCCCAATCTCCTGACTCCGAGTTCGGTGCCCTACTCCTAGGACCATCCATTTATTATTAAGGAAGCCTAAATAGTATCATAGAAGATGAGATTAAACCCCTTTTGAACTAACTAGAAGTTGAGGGCTCTCAGCACCTAGTGGGGTGGAGCCCCAAATGAGCCTAGGGACTGTTGCTTCTTGTGCTTTTTACAAGGGAAAAATTAAAATAAAGTGCACTGATGTAACTTTATTCCTTTCAATTCTGAAGCAGAGAAAAATACTAATTGTACTGGAGGGTTTGTTTAGTCAGTCTATGCTCCTGTCATGTATAATAAAACCACGACTAGAGGAAATGACAAGTAAATGTGAACACTGACTCAAAGATACATGGACAGTGTAGACAGAGTGTGGATAGACTTTATATAATACTGGCTACATTTCCCTCCACACCCCCAGAATAAAATAGTAATCCCCTTTGAGAGGATGTTTCCATTTCAAATGGGGCCTTAACTCTGTGTCTTTAATCCCAGAGTCCAAAAAATGACTAGTAGGTTAGTTTGAACTGTTTATTGTGTTGCCTCAGGATTACATTTGACTTGCTGTCCAAATTAAGCAAGATTCTGAGACTTTGTTGATGCTCCAGAGGACGTGTGCACATTTCTTGCAACAAGGATGTTATCTCTTCCTGAGGCAGGCTCCTGAATATTTGCCCGTGGAATGCTTTTCAATTATGCCTCTGCTGATGAGCATTGCTGGGGGGAAGAATTAAGAACAAAGGCCTCAGTTGGTTATTTAAGGTGGACTAGAGATATTTTGTTCAGTTTTGGATTAGATTAAATATTAATCTGGAGTTTGGTTTGAGGCCAAGCAAGGCCAAGGTTTGAGTTTAGATTTGACAGTGGTGATATATCATGAGTTTATTTTCATGAGATTTCAACCACATCTGAAACAAAACTGGAGAACCAGGCTCTGTCTGGTTTTGGATCCAACCCAAAATCAAAGACAGAGGGTGCGTCTGGGATCTGACTTCAATGGGTTGGTTCTGAGGACTTGTTTATGGTCCATTTCTTTTGATTGCAGGAGAATTTTCTGGGTTTTCACAGAGAAAATTATGTCCCTTTGAAATACATTTTTCCCTCCCAACTTTCAAAGTTGGTTTACAAATGAATTCCTCTATCTGCTGAATAGGTACAGCATGGTTTGAGAGAACAAAATTCTCTTTCACTCCACAAAAATGAGACCACCAACTCATTTCATGTAGGGCTGCAACTAACATCTTTCTAGAAGTAATGACTTTAGTATCTAGCAACCTGGTTTGAATTCACACTGGTGATCTAGCAGGGAAAATTCTCCATATCCATTATCAGTCCCATGAGACATCTAGTTCCTTTAATCACTGTATACAATGTTTTACAGATTGTCAAGTGATCATGCTATTTCAGAATTTCATCAGTGTTTGGCTTTTCCTGCTCAATATTGATATTTCTGTGCTTAACAGCTGAAAAAGTGAGTCGCATGGACATACTGGGCAAATTGGGATGATAGGATCATGGACATAATAGATTTATGATATTATTGGGCCTGGTGTAACTCCATTGAAGTGAATGAGATTATACCTAGGATGAATTTGGCCCATGTGGTCCTTCCCTACATGACAGGATACATCCTCTCTGAGAATTATATTTGATATCAACCTGATAGCAGCAGGTCCAACGATCATGAGTGTCCCTCAGTTACTTTGTAAACTGTTCATTCTGAAAAGTTATTTGATAACTCTCCCACAAGGGGTCAAATCTGCATTTCTTGGGCAGTCCAAACCCACAGGGAAGCCAATGACAGTTCAGGGTGTGAACTTCTCTTGAATTTATTTTCTGTAATTTTCTATTTTGTTCTCCTGCTATGGCAAAATGTTTGTTTTCATTGCTAATGAACACACCACAAACTGCCTGGCACAGCTTGTTTAGGAACAAAATGAGGAAATGATTGTTTGGGGTTCTGCTAAGAAAACCTGTTGTAGTGTCCTTGGGCAAAGTGAGAAATTGGCAGTTAGGGATTAATTGTTTGGAATTTAATGGCTGCTACAGTCCAAACTATTAAGGCCAGAAGCCAGTTTGCAATTCAGTGTCTTTAATCGGAGACCCAGACTTCCAAGAATCTCTATCAGATTGGAATAGAGGAGGGGTGTGTGTGTAAGGATTAGGGATTACTTCTTTTCTTTCTTCAGGAAGTCAATCCTTGTGCAAGAGATATTTGTATACCTGTGATACAGCTTAAAGCAGATACAGACCAGAAAGGAAACTTCAGATTCAAATATTCCTGGACACTAGAAAACATCTATATCTGATTCTAAATTTTGCATTTTGGGTCTCTCTTTACTTAAAACCCAGGGTGAACAAATCTGTTTGGAAAAAGAAATAGTTTCCTATCCTGTCCCACTTGCCCCCTATTCCTCCAGATGTGTTGCCTATTTCTACAGCTGACCAAATCTTTGTGAAGATTCTGAAATGTTCAGTTCAGCTCCTCCCCCTCCAACCTCCCTAGCTTTTTCACCACCGTCAGCCTGCCTCAGCACTTGTGGAATCCTGCCAGAAGCAGAAATGCCAAAAACCCTGAGAGACCATTTTTGTGGCATTTTCTGCATTGTGAGAGTAAAGATGAGCTTATAGTGAAAACCACTGCAAGGGGATTTACGCGATGTGAGACCAGTTCCATGCTCTTCCACAAAATAGCGTGTGTGTATATAACAGAAAAGGGGATAATATTTCCCTACTTCACAGGGTGCTGTGAGGATACATCCAGCAGTGCTAGTGAGGTGCTCAGATACTGTGTTGTTGGGGGCTATTTTAGCAGTAGATTCATTGTATGCCTGGAAGCAAGCAGTACAGGACATTTCTTGAAAGAGCCTGTTGGAAATGCAAAATTTCCAGCCAGGTTTTACAGACTCAGGTAGTTTTGATGTGCTCACAATAACCAGCTAAATGTATGGGTCATTATCTGGCAGTGGCTAGGCAAATGGAAAGTCATGATTCATACTCATTGTGCTAAGACATGTCTGTTTTGGTCTCCTCCCTCCCTTTAGTGTCATTTATCTGTCACTTTCCTAGATTGTTGTAACCTATATTGTAGGATCTTTGGGGCAGAGGTTGTCTCTCTCTCTCTTTTTTTTTTTTTTTTTTTTAAATATAGTACCTAGCAGGATGGGGCCCCAATCGCTGATAGGGACCCTTCAGTGCTACTGCAATACACATAATAAATCAAATTCAGCTCCCACCTTTTTGAAGTTTGATCATCAATCCCTAAAACTAGAAATGGGCTTTATCCCTAAATACAAACAACCACAACCTCTGATGTTTGGAATCACCTTCTGTTTTCCACTTTCTGGCTTGCAGTTGTCTCTACTGGAAATAGTTTGGGCTTGCTTCTGATCCTTCTTATATTAGTGGAAATTGGGGGTAAGTCCAGAGAAGTTGCACCAATATAATATTCTTATAAATAGAATAAGATCAGAATCAGGCCCTTGAAAACCAAATTTCAGTTCTCCTCAATGAGCAAATAATTGTATTACACAATTATTTAAATTGCTGCGTATTTTTTGTACTGTTTTTTTAAGTGGTTTTGATCTCTTTTTAGCAAATTAGGTCTGTTTCTTCTTTGTTCTCAATTGTTAAGAGAAGGAAAATAAAAATACCTTTTAGATTCAAACATAAACAAAGTGTTCAGAACACAGAGTATTAAAAAAAGGTTATAGAAGAAAACCTTTATTTGATATGGACGGTTTTCAGGAGATCTCATTTAGGGAAAACTATCATAGTCTTGGACCTTGCTACTGTTACTCCTTTTGTCCCAAATGGCTAGCCAATATTTGGGGTCTTGCAAGCTTCCTTCCATTAGGAGGAGAAATAAATTTCATGAGTCAGGAATTTCTTTACAATCCTGTTCACTTACAGAGAATATACACAAAGTCTTGTTTCCCTGAATATAGCATGAATCAAACAGCAGGAGACAGTTTCTTTGCTCTTGGTTCTAGCCCCTTTCCAGCTAGCACAGTATTTACATTCAGCCAACAGTCAAAACCCTCCACCTACATAGCTCAGATTTCTGACCAGCCTTATATGTGACCTGTGTTTTGGGTGGTGGCTCCTATTTTTTCAGCTATCTATTCCATAAAGAAGCTAAATTGTTTTTTAGATTTATCCTGAACTAAGGGTAGCTGTTATGGCCATCAGTTTTAGTGAGGTTTTGCACAATTCCTAGCATAATGCTACGTACAAGCTTATTTTGCAATAGCCTGAATCCACTCCTGTGTTCTGCTGGATTCATTCCAGCATTTATAGTGTTCACACTTCTCTTTGAGTACAATGAGCATATCAGTTCAGCTATTGCCTGTCATAGCAAGGGGATCAGACACGCTCCCTGGCTCCTATATACAACTTATCAGCTGTAGGAATGTAAAATATTAGAATAAACTCTAACAACTAAGACGCAGACATCTGAATTAAAAAATATTCTGGCATTACACATACAATGTGAAATTACAAACATGTCTACCTGACTAAATATATGTATGTGTGTTATCAGGTATATGGCGTCCAGGAAAAGATATGGGGAATAGAAAATAATTTCACAACAAAAAATGGATCACAATATAATCATCCTGTAGTAATTCTTTGCCTCTGTGTAACCCCAATGGCTTTCCCTCAGCCACGGGTCAGCTCTCCTTTATTTATTTTGTTATTTAAAGCCATAATGAGATCAGGAGAAACCCTGCTCTCTCCTTAGCAGTCTAGCTTCCCTTGGATCGTGCAGATGTTGATGGAGAAGGGATAATGATTTAAAAGCTCTAATTTTGTTATGTCCTGAAGCCTATCTGTCATCTAAGCAGATTGTAATGTGATTTGGAAAAGAGTTTTTTACTTAGAGAGGGTCAATTTATCTTGGGGAGAGGGAGTGGTAGGAAGCATTGACCTCAATGCTTAGAAATGATTAGCACTTAGAGTAGAGACGTGTTAATGCAGTACCACACATTTATGACATGGTGAGGGGCACAACTATCTTATTTATTCCTGCCTTTTTATATTTGTCATTAAATGGACCGCCAAGATCCTTTGCAATGTGCCTTTTAAAAGGAGACTCCCGTGTCTGGAGGTTAAAACTGAGGTTGCACCAGATTGGATAGGGTTATGGGGAAGATATGGCCATGATTTATCAAGCACCCTAACCTTGATGCTGCAGGAGCAGCACTAAATCAAGAGCATTAGGCAGCTGCATGGTAACATGGTGTCATAGCACACTTTTCTGTCAGAAGATAGCAGGATGACACAAAATCATGTTCCTATACAACTAAGTGATTAAATGCTTATGTAGTTTCATAGATTCCAAAGCCAAAAGGGACCATTGTGATCATCTAGTCAGATCTCCTGCATAATGCAAGCAATACAACTCCCCCAAAATAACAACTAGAGCAGATTTTTTAGAAAACATCCATTCTTGATTTAAAAATTGTCAGCAATGGAGACTCCACCACAACCCTTTGTAAATTGTTCCAAAGGTTAATTACCCCCACTGTTAAAAATGTACACATTATTTCAGTTGAAATATGTTTTGCTTCAACTTCTAGTCATTGGATTGTGTTATACCTTTTTCTGCTAAATTGAAGAGGCCATTATAAAATATTGATTCCCCATGTAATCACCCTTTAATCTGTTCTTTGTTAAATTACATAGACTCAAGGATCTCAATCTATTGCTAAGGCATGTTTCCCGATCCTTTAATCATTCTTGTGACTCTTCTCTAAACCCTCTTCAATTTATCGACATCCTTCTTGAATTGTGAGTACCAGAACTGGATGGTATTCCAGCAGTGATTGCACCATACAAAAGACAGAGAGAAAATAACCTCTCTTTTCCTACTTGAGATTCCCATTTATGCATCCCGGGATTATATTAGCCCTTTTGGCCACAGCAGTGCACTTGGGGTTCGCTGATTATCCACCCTGACTCCCAAATCTTTTTCAGGGTCACAGCGTCCCAGGACAGCATCCCCTATCCTGTAAATTCAGCCTACATTCTTTGTTCCTGCATGTATACATTTATCTATATTAAAATGCATATTGTTTGCTAGTGTCCAATTTAGCAAGTGAGCCAGATTGTTCTAAATTGGTGACCTGTCCTCTTCATTATTTACCACTTCCCCAATTTTTGGGTCATCTGTAAACTTTATCAGTGATGATTGTTTTCTTCCAGGTTATTGGTCAAAATGTTAAGTAGCATAAAGCAGCAAACAAATCCCTGCTGGATCCCACTAGAAACACACCTGCTCAATGATGATTTCCAGGATCTATTTTTCATAAACCGATGCTGATTGGTATTACATATTACCTTCTTGTAATTCTTTATTAATCAAGTCCTGTATCAGCCACTCCATTATCTTGCATGGGATTAATATCAGACTAACAGGCCTCTAATTACCTATGTCATCGTGTTTGCTCTTTTTAAATAGTTGTACGCCATTAGCTTTCTTCCAGTCTTCTGGATCTTCCCCAGTGTTTCAAGACTTTTTGAAAAATCAACATTAATGGGCCAGCAAGCTCCTCAGCCAGCTCTTTTAAAACTCTTGGAGGCAAGTTATCTGGACCTGCTGATTTAAAAATGTCTGTCTTTAATTGCTGCTGTTTAACATCCTCCTGAGATACTAATGGAATGGAAAGAGTGCTCACATTATCATGCTATAGGACTACATAATTCTTCCCAAATACAGAACAGAAATTTTTGAGCACTTTTGCCTTTTTGCATTATTGATAATTCTACCATTTCTATCTAGTAATAGAAAATAGCATTATTGAGATTCTTTTTATTCTTAATATACTTAAAATCCTTATTGCCCTTCACTCTGCTGGCCATAGACTTCCTTTTGTGTTCCTTATTCATTTTCTACACCCCATAGCTTCTGATTAATATTCTTTATTAGCAGCTTTCTCTTTCTTTCATTTGTTATATTTATTTGTTTATAGCTGCCTACACTTCCCCTCTAAAGCAGGTCAGTTTAGCCAATACCACCTTCTTTCTTGATTGTGGCTTTTTGGGGATCTAGTTCACATTTTTCTTCCCAGCTGATTTGGCTTATAATTGTTTTTTCAGATTTGTGAAATTGACTGACACCTGACTGAGGTGTCAGTTTGCCTTTTGTCTCTGAGGAACAGGTTTGTGCCTACTTTTTCTAAATTTGGAGCATGTTTCAGCAATGTCATAGAATCTAATTTTATAACTTTACATAGAATGTTGTCACGCATTGTACCAGGACAATAATGATCAGCACATTGAGTTTTCAAATGATACCTCACAAGGCATATTTTGTACAAAATGCATTATAGTTTTGTAAAAAAAAGGGTGAACATGGGGATACAGACTGTCACGGCAGAATAGCTCAGCCCTCATTTTGCCCACCAACTAGGCCTAGTTTCCAACACACCAATTTTGCTTTGCTGATTTCTGGTTCTATGCTTTTCATGCTTACCAAGCATGATTTTAAACACACGCCTTGAGTTATATCAAGAGGCCTTTATGTTTGGACGAATTCAGTCTGTCTTTCTTTTGTACCTTTTCCCATCAAGGTTTGTAGTTTTAAGTTACTGAGATACCCTAATTGTAAGTTCATATGCTAAATTTGTAGGTCCAGTTTTGACAATCATCAATTTCTTTTTACTTGTCAAGACGCGTTCTAATCTAGAATTCCCTCATGCTGGAAGCAATGCTTTTTGAATTAGGAAATTGTCATCTATAATAGGAAATTCTGATGATGTTTTATTACTGGCCGCATGAGACCTCCAGCATGTCACTCAAATTGAAGTGCCCCATGATCATAGCTTTTTTTTCCCCCCAACACATTATAGCTAAGTGCTTAAGGTGATTAATAAAGAGCCTGACACTTCAGCTTCACACAGTCTTTTAAGACTAACAAGCTCTAAGACTTTGCCAAGTTCCAGGGAGCTGCTGTAAAATAATAATTTAGACAAAAAAGAATCCTTGAAGAAGAGTCAGTGTGATGTTGAGCTAAAAGGTTGTGGTTTAATTACTGACACCACCGACAGGGAACTGCAACCGTGGTGAGTGGCAGATTGAACTGATCACAATATGCCATGAATAGTAAGATTGTTCTTCTAAGCCATCTCTTGCTGAAGGAGGAGGAATAATCAGAAAGGAAAAACATTAAGAGCAGCCTCGTGTTATGGAGCCAGTGGAGAGAAATGGCATTGGCAGAATTCTTGTGTGATCAAACAGGCATATGGCGTGGACACACCTGAGGTGGCTTCTGGGTGGCTGGAACTTACACTAGATAGTGACAGGGTGAGACAAATGTAAAAAAAAAAAAAAAAAAAGAGTGATAGGAGAGGAAAGGGGTTGGAGGACAGGGAAAAGGAATAATGCTTAGGGGATAGATTCTGCCACCCTACACTGAGCAATACCTTTCTTCAGTAGTCCTGTTGATTTCACGGCACTACTTGCATGGTAAGGTGCTACTGAGCATGAGTAAGAGCAGCAGACACTGGACCCACCTCGTGGCTGAGAAGAGCTTCGAGATCCTCAGCTAAAGTGTGTCCTATAAATGTAAAGAATAAAACCATCTTGCTTGAATCTGAGCTCAGAACAGGCTTACTCTGATGTAAACCCATTGGCCTGATTCTCCACTGCCTTGTGTCTTGTGTGGGCATTCGCACCTGTGAAAAGTGGGTGTAAAACTCAGCTGTTCTGGCCTGGCAGCCTTTGACAGCAGCTTTGCGTCCATTTTGCACAGGGGTAAGTAGCTGCAGAAGACAGAGATGAACTGGAGCCCATTGACTTCAATGCACTTACTGTATTTTTGCACCAGCATGATTGAGATTAGACTCAGAGCTAAGGCACTTGCAGTTTGGTGGCAGAGTACGTGCAAGAGGCATTTCCCTCTAAACACTTAATGTGGCTTATTAACTTCATTTCCAGGCCGGAACTGCCCATGAACACTACAGAAGATTCCACAGAGCACATAGGGTTTTACTTTAAATACACATTTTAGAAGTGTGATATTACAGCAATATTTGAGTAACATCATAAATGGGACAGGTTCTGCAATGCACACTGAATAATACCTTTCTCAGTGAGCAGTCCCAATGAGCTCAGTCAGGGCTGGCCCTAGACCAAACGGTGCTTCAGGTAAAGAAAGTCTTCGGCGCGCCTCTTCCTTGCCCCCCCATTTGTTAAACTTTTTATTTTGTATTGCATTTGTAGCTCATTTCACCACTTTGATATTTGCATGAATCATTTATCCCTGTCATATAAGATGATTGCAAATTGCATGCTAGGATCTGTAAATCTGTATTTATTCATGTCATATATAAGCAAATAAAAAAAAGTTATTTCCTCTATGCTTATAGAAATTTTAATTTCAAGAATAACTGAAAAGGCCTTAACATCAAGAAATTGAACTGTGCATCAACATTGGGTGGACCAGTATTAAATAGTGTTACAGAAGGTTGCAGCCTTAGAATGTTAACCTTAGTCCTTTAGTTCAAAAGGTCACTTTTCTCACCTTTGCCCTCTTGAACTGAAGCACAGCGTCAGAGAGATCAAAAGACTGACCAGTGGCATTTTCAAGTGATAAAACAGCAAGCCATGTCAGTCTTTCATTGGCCATTATTGATCGCAGATATGTTTTAATGAGCCTGAGCTTTGAAAAACTGCAAAAGGTCTATCTTCCGGACCTTTAGAAAGTCAAACATTATGTCTTAAACGTGGCAAAACTAGTAACAGTATTTCTTTTATAATGTTGCATAGATAGGGTTCAATAGAGATCTGTGGCGTCTCATTAAATAAGTCCTTCGGTAGTCTCTGCTTACAATCTTGAAGTCTTAAAACACAAGTACCCTTTCACAATTACACAATAAAACAAGGTTCACAATATTGCAGCTGGGCTCTCACTTCACTTCAGTTTTTTCCTATATCTTACTGACTGATGGGCGATGCCCTGTCCCTTGTATACCCATGAGGGCACGGCTGGCAACATTCTCAGAGGTTCAGGAAAATGTAGTTCTCAGAAAGTCCGGAAGGTTCCACAAGATTCTACAAAGGTCCAGAACATTCTAGGAAGTTAGTGAAAAAATGAATTCACATACAGAATACCTGAAACATTTTATTTTAAACATCCTATTTTCGCTTTTGTTGCTAACAACACAAACAGCACCCTGAGCCCAGCATCCACCAAACCCAGGACCTCAGATGTTCGCCTGCACCCAAATCTGGCCTTGAGCTCAGTTGATTTCAATGGGACTATCAGGGAGTAAAGGGCTGCTTAGCCTGATTAAAAGTGACAGAACCAAGTTCTGCATGAATAGGATGAAAAGTGTGTGCACCACTTCAGTGCGCTGTTTCCAAAGCCATATTCGCTGTACTTTTTATTTAGTGGCAAATGCTCTGTGGCCCTGCACGGCAAAGACCACAGTGGAAATGTTTCGTCTCCACTGCCTGTGGCAGGGAAAGGCAGTGGAGTGCTGGAACAAGGGGACTGCACAATTTTGTGGGTCATGCTGGCCCTCCATAATGCAGAGCGCATGGGGAGTGGGTGTGCCCATGCATGGTATGGATGCCTTAGACTAAAACGTAGGAGAAGAAAGAGACCATCTGTTGTTCTCTCCTCCACTTCCCACTCCCTGCATGATCTGTAAGAGCAGCCATAGCCCAGCTGCACACGAATTACCGCAGGCTGCGGGTGAGGATTCCATCCCACCTTTTGAATGAATGTTTCTAGTCTCCTAGCTTGACCTGTGCATGATTTCCCATTTGTCCCACTGAGAGTCAATCATTCTGCACTTCAGTTCAGTGTCAGAGAGGCACTACCTGTTCTATGATTTATAGATGGAGCGGATTGAGTGTAAGAACATTCTGAGTGGTCTCACACTTTGTAGGAGATGGATAGCGCCATGCTCAATTTATGGGATGATTGTGTGAACTCCTTTACATTTCTATCTATGTGATCTCATGGGGCGTGAGGGCCAGATTTTTTAAAGTATCTAGGCACCCAAAGATGCAGACAGGTGCTGAGTGGGATTTTCAAAAGCGCCTGGGTGCTTAACTTCCGTTGATTTCAATGGGAATCGTGCACTTAGACGCCTAACTGGGATTATCAACAGCACCTATCTGCATATTCAGGTGCCTGCGTACCTTTTAAAATCTGGTCTGGAGTGTCTATCGAATCGACATTTCTCCATTTGCCCAAGTGTGGGAGAGGATAGCCAAAATCAGATCAGAAATGAAGCTTTTGTTAGGTATTACTCTACAGGCAGTACGCCCCTTAAAGCCAGGCTGGAAGGGTTAAGATCAGAAGAGACATTCACCAAGGGATCATTTAGTGGAGAATGCAGCAGAAAAATTTGTCATAAAAAAAGCTGGCGTTCTATCTGTCTATCCTCTTACAACGTTACCCATTCCCATGGGATCTGTCACACTTGCTGGGGTACCCTGGGTTAGGGGGCACCATACAACCTGCCTGGGCATGGGGAAGTCTCGTGTGCATCTACTGTGCCTCAGTTCCCTGAAACCACCACCTCTGGCAACACAAGCACTATCTTCTAAGCCTCACTGTCTCTGTGCAGGTTAGCAATAGTCACACACCAACCCCCGAGTCCTCTGAACATTCCATGTAGTATCTAGCCCCTTAGCCACTGAACACTCAGAATTACCAGGCCTGCTGTTTCCAAAGGAACAGTACACCACATCTTACTACTTATACTTTAGAATTACTTCGACTTACACTGCTGAAAACACAGCACTTAGATATATTTATAGAAAAAACAAAAATAAGTTTAAACAGAGATTCAAGGGATACTGAATAAAAATATTGGAAGTAAATGGTTACATATAAAACAACATCATAACACACTTTCTAGAGACTGAGCTAAAATAACCAATGTGATACAGGCTTTTATTAGAGATCTTGAATGTAAATTCCAGTCCTAGAGGATTCCTGAAATCCTTATGAATGCCTTATGCCCAGTGCCAATTAGTATCCAGAGATTGCTAAATGACAGTGTCCTTGGGGCATCAGATGATGTAAAGAACACCAGCGTGCACCTTTTGGAGAAGCCAAGAAACTCAGTCTTAGGCTCTGAACTCAGCTAGTTCTAATACCTTGTGGTTTGAGCTGGACTGATTCAGTGATCCCCTCCCCCCGAATGCTAATGGGAAACAAGACTAGGAAGCCAGACTATAGGAAAGAAAGATGGGAGGACTCACCCCACATTTGCTGGACATACACAGACACACATTGTATTGCACATAACCCAAGACTAGTAATAGATGCAGAGGTGGCTGATTCGCAGGGAGGTGAACAAAGGACTCAGCGCGCAGAACTTTGCAGCATTAGGCTGTGGTCCACCCAGTGACATATTTGGTCTGAGTCATGTTTATGTTTAATGATTTTTTCTATTGTTTTCTCCATTAAGCTTGTTTTATTTAAGATGCCCTGAATTTGGACTTAGTGACTGTTGTGTTTGTGGCTTTTCACTCTTGAGCACCACAGAAGAGGCTAGAAGGTAAAAATCTTAGACACCATTTGTGACAGGGTGCTCTACTCACCACAGGTATGGCATCTCCTCCTAGAGACTAGCTCACGAGATTGACACCCCATTCCTCTCTCTGGGTCTGCAGCACCTCTCTTGCACCATGAGCTGCTGCTGCCGCCACCTCATCATTTGGCCCTCCAGGTCACTATACATGTTTTCCCCTTCTGGGATACTAAAGTATTCCTTCCACAGTCCTAGGCAGTTTTCCCATTCACTGCCTTGTAGTGCCACCTCCTCAGTGGCTGGCAGGGGAATCCAGAAGTGTCCTCTACTTCAGGCCCTGGCTCTGGGACCCTCTAGCCAACAGTCAAGGCATGTTCCTTTCTACACCTTACTGCCATTCCCTCTGCTTTGCCTTGCCTTGCCTGTTTTCCCCAGCCCAAATACACCTCCCTTCTCCAAGGAAGTGACTAGAGACTTTCCCAGCAGCCCCCTTCTGCTGCCAATTTCCTGCCTTTATATTCCCTGTCCAGTTCATTCCTCCTCAGCTGGGCTTCCTCAAAGCTCAGTCTGCTTTAACCCTTCCAGAGCAAGTGAACACCTCATTACATCATGTCAAAAGTGAGGCACAAAAGGGTCTCCTTCCTAAGAAATGCTGTGACAATGCTGACTGTGGTCAGGCAGAGAACTTAGAAGGTGGTAGGATTCAGTTACAATCATATGAAACAAAAAAGTGACAGGCCAGATCCTTATCTGCTATAAACTGGCATGGTTGTATTCTCTTCAGTGGAGCTATGCTGCCTTTCATCAACTGAGACTCTGGCTCTACATTTGTTCATGGTTCATTTTTCAGTCCATTTTCAAACTATCTGCTATGTCCATAGTTGGAAAATATATATTACAATGACATGGACACATGGGGAATATACAGCTCCAACAGATAATTATGGTTCTGGCCTTTTAGTTTCTGATCTTTTTCCTAGAACCAGGGTTTCTTTATTTGTATAAGAAATTGGAGCTAAGAATCTAGTAAAATATTATGTTACATAAGCACAGCTGGTGTATTTACTTCAGCTGAATCTGAACCTTCACCTGCAGGTGTCTGTATTTGTGCTTTTCAGGTTTGGACATATAACTAGAAGCCAAATTTACTTCTACTCTGTAGTGCCACTTGGTATCAGGACAAATGACATAAAAGAAAAATAATTCAGTCTTACACCAGATTAATTCCATGTAACTAAAATTGATTGTTCATATAAATCTCACCCTGCTTTTAAGCTAGGACATAACCTCGTCTTAATTGATATTTTGTGCTTGAAGTAAAGACAAATAAATCAATTTGGCACATATAAGGACCCCCTCTAGGTTTTTCATAATAAAATGCTATTTTTAGTAAATGAATTGTTTTTTTTTTTAACTCTTGACCTGGACAATCACATCTCTCTGCCTTTAAAAAAAAAAAAAAAAAGTCTTGGTTCCGGTAGTTTTAATGTATCTGGAATTCTCTCTTGTAGACAGGTGCCAGGCTAAGCTGAGTTCCTTTGCTTTATCTCCCCAAATGCAGGAAATTGCATCACTCTTTCAAAGGATGCAGAGGTAGGACTGCCCCCCAGTTCTTGTTTGACATTGGTGCAGATTCCCCTTGCCAGTTTCAAACGGTGGAATTTACAAAAACAAGCTTGAGAGCAGCAAAGAAGTGCCCGTACGCAGATGCCAACATCACATAGTTTTGTGTGGTGGGCTATGAATCTGCTTTTGGATCTGAATTCCTTTCAGATACATCCCTCTTATGTCCCTGTAGGTAAGGTGACCAGATAGCAACTATGAAAAATCAGGTCAGGGGCAGGGGAGTAATAGGTGCCTATATAAAAAAAGCCCCAAATATCGGGACTTGTCCCTATAAAATCGGAACATCTGATCACCCTATCTGTAGGGTCCTCAGGTAACGTGGGGATGAAAGCAATATAAAAACACAGATGATTACCATTCTCTTTTCCTTGCTGTGTTGCATCACCATAAGATGTTCTCCACTTAAGATCAAGACTTGTGGTGATAGCCATGAAAACTGGTGAGCTACTTCCACCCCTGTTTTGCTCTTTCAGCACCCACAGTGGTGATCTCTTAAGGTTGTAGTTGAGGCACCTCGACTGGGAGGGGAAGCTTATTCTAACACTGGATCTCAGCTGGAAGTACAGCTGCATAAAACTATATAATGTAGTGCAGCCCTAGACCCTTGTTTGGATTTCACTCTCTAGGATTGTCAGTTGAGAGCTGTCACAAATACTACAATTACTAAAAATTCTGAACTATATATATATGAGAGAGAGAGGTTCGTGTTGAGGTTTGAAATGTGGTTGTACTGGAGGTTTAGTGTCTACTTTACATGCTTTATAATACACTTTGACTCTTCTTTCTAAAGTTTATGGGCACAGTATTTCTAATATGAGAATCACATTGATTTCAAGGGTACTTTGCATTGTGTTCTAACTGGTCCAGTGACAGTGAAGTTAAATCTCCGACGACCTTTAATGTCAACAGAAGGGCTACAATACAATTTATGAGTTGAATTGGTCCCAGAAAAGTTGCCAACACAATGCACAATTGAAGGAAGAAAGATTTTTTTTATAAAGAAGTGTTTTTTAAAAAAACCGAATATAATAATATATCTGAATGTAGCCCACCAGCTTAATATTTAGGAAAAGTGCCAGAATGACATCCCTAATTGATTTACTCACTGAACATGTACAGTATGGAGAGCCTAAGTCAAGATACACTGCTTCACCCATGTGCCTCAGTCCTGACCTGGATGGAATCTCACAAAGGGTGAGAAGGTAGGATAGTGTTCATGCAGATTTTGTCCTCAGACTATCAGCAAGAGTGTGAACTGTGATGGTTGTTTTTGTCATGTGAACTCCCCTGCACTGGCAATGGATATGGGATCACTAGATTCGTGACACATAGGCCAGTCAATTGAGAACAACCTGTGGCTACTACTGGCCCAGGGTGGATTTGTACTGGTAACCTAGAAGTGAAAGGCTGTATGTCTGCTGTTATGAACCCCTGAGACCTCCCACTGAAGGCTTACTTGTAACTCACTCCTCTGTGTTTTAGTACCCTAACACATGTAATATGTAAAACCTTCTGCTGTTGAGAGATCACTACAATAATACCAAAAGCATAGGAATGACAGGATGAATTATAAAGGAAGTTGCTGTGGCTTTATCTTTAGCTCTAGATGGTTTAATTTGCCCTGGATGTTGCTCTTCCATAATCTTCTGATGTACAGCCCCCTATCTTTGCATCCCATATTCCAATAACTAAGCTCACCTCTCTAACGCCAACAGCCAAAGTCTCAAGCAGAAAGGTCTCTGTAAGTCAAAACGTGTGTATCAAAGAACGCTACTTTGGGTAGATATTGGTGTGCACTGACACTTTTTCATGTCCTTATATTATGGGGAGGTTGTGGTCCATTGTACTCATCCTACCCAATACTCTGCCTTATATATATTATTGTAAAATTGTTATCATGCCTTTTGGGATTTGCTTTCTCATCCTGAAGCATTCACTCTCCCTTAGTCTTCTGCCAATGCCATTTCAATATCCAGGAATGGGAGGATTCTAAAATGGTGATTTTATTTCCCTCACCCCTTTTACTGGTCTTTATATTTTAACATCCTAGTTACATTATTCTGCCTGGCTCCAGGCCATCACAGTGATGGGCGTTTGTATTAGAGATAGAAACATATTTCTCCTGCTTGGTGTTTGACATTGCAACACTATGAGTATAGAAGAAAGCAACACATGGAGAAAGATGCAGTGTGATATAGCCTATATCTTCAAAATGCAGAGACCCCAAATTTCTGAAAGGCACAGGGCTTGGTTTATTTACAACAGTGTAACTTCACTGGTGATTGTTACTCTTGACTTGCCCCAGTGTAACTGAGATAGTTATCACACCTGTAAGTATTTAAGATAGCACCGGTGCTCCGCTGTAAGCTATTACTTTGAATTATCTATGGCCACTTTAAACCATGACTGATTCAGATCCTGCACATCTTTTCTGGCTGCTGAAGGATGTTGTTATGATAAATGGCAATGCAGTGAAAGGAAGGGGGAGACATGGGCCTGATTTTTCCAATTACTTAATGTATCCTCAGTATCAATGCCCCGTAGTATCTGTTACCGAACAATCCCTGGAAAATTTCAGAGAATTGGAGTAAGACTAAAAGCTGTAGCCTGGGTTCCTTTTGCAGGCCTCCATGTAACTAGGAAGCTGAAACAAATGACAAGTAGGCTCACAATAGATGCAAAATGGAAATACAAGTCATTTGTGACCTGCATGTCCAGCTTTGCAAAGCTGCCTTCACAGCTTCAGGTCAGAAGAGGTTAAATCCCATCAAAGAAACAAAGAGAGGAAACCTTAAAAGAACTGAAAGACAGCCTGTGTGATGAAGGGATAAGATGGGAAATGGGGGGACGGGAGGGGATGTCATCTCCACAGCTGCATTAACAACAGCTATAAAAACACTAGGACTTGATTGTGCCCTTCCCTTCCCTCTGTGTAGTCATTACACCCATGCAAAAGAGGTGCAAAACAGGTATAAAACTACTGGGACAGATCCTAAACTGGAGTGAATCAGTGTCAATGGAGCTACACTGATTTACACTGCCAGAAGATTTGGCCCTACCATTCTGGTTTGGTACCATTTTATACCCACATTGCACTCCCTTTGCATAGGTGTAAATGGCCACACCAGGGGCAGGAAAGACTCAGGCCTCTGTGTTTATAGATACTTCTTGGTCTAAATCCAAAACAGATTACATACTGTGGCCCACACTAGCTAGCCTTGTGTGGATGTAAATTGCCACCTTGCACAACCGTACTAGGGAGGAAGTGGGGGGCATCATCCCTGTCTTTGTGCTTCTCTGAGCACAAAGGGTTAATGCTGCCTGTGGTGGAACACATTGCTGAGGAGACAAAGCCATGGCTCTGCCATCTTTCCATACCAGGGGAGGATACAATAGAACTCCAAGTAGGAGGTGTAGAAGCCAACTGAGTGTACTTGTCCTGCCAGGCTGAATGTCTCCAGGAACTGCCGTTGGTGAGGTGGGCTTCTGGGCTCCTCCCTATCACTTGAAAGAAAAAAACTAACTGACTTTTGGCAGTCAACTCTTCCTTAAAACATTAGGACCAAATCTGCACCTTTAGACATGTGTAGTACCTTAGTTTGTGCGTGGTCCCAGAGCTGCTGGCAGAGTAAAGTACTACTCAACCTAAATAAAGAGCAGCAGAATCTAGCCCTTAGTAATGGGTGGTCCATAGATGGATTAGCCATGAAGCACTTTAATCATTTTAAAGTTGTAAGAAATATTTCTTTGTCAGTGCCAAAGATGCCTTTCAAAGTGCAATTTTCTTACTTGGCAGCAGGGACCTGGTTTGCAATCAGAATCGGAAAATGTGCACAGGAGTCCAACTAGACTGCTGTTGTTGGAAATGAACTGGCCCATGAGTTTAACTTCTTTTGATTCAAAAACACTTCAGTGTGCAATTTAGCTGTGTGCACTGATGTAGGGGAAGGATGAAGCAAAAAGACAAGAGCACTTATCTGTACATATGAAGCCTAATTCTAGTACTGAAATGCATCACTGCTATATTATGCTTGCAGGTAGTAATGTAAGCATGCCAGAGTGAGTGGAAAGTCCTGCCAGCTTCATTGACTAAAGCCTAAGGTTCAAGGTCTTGTTCTTTGTTAGTTTTCCTGTGTGCTGTGCTAGAATAAGTCTCTGGTAAAGATGATGTTCTCTCATTATCAATTCAAGTCTTGTGACAGCCATGCTAGGGCCCTTGTGTTAAACAAACAAATGAGATGACCCAAGTGTAATTTCTAATAGGTATCATGGGTCAGTAATCATTCATTTATTCTAGTGCTTTTCTCGTGAAGGACTGAGATGAAAATTTGTCCTGAGAATGGCAAAAATGGCAAATTAGTTTTATTCCACAATTAAACCTGGAGGGTTTGAGAATTGTTATGACCAGCCCAATTACTTCAACTGGTAACATAATTTGCTAACCCAGTGCCCGCTCAAGGAATTTTGTGCCGCAGGCAAATTGGCAATAGCTACCAATAGTCTTAGACTACAGTCATTAAGGGCTAAATTCCGCCACCCATAGTTATACTGAGTTGTACCTTATTCCACAAGCAGCTCCACTGAACTCTATGGGATTATTCATGGAGTAAAGTACTACTCATTGTGGGTAGGGGTATCAAAACTCTTTCTATAACGTACCTAACTGTTTGTTGGCCACCTCTTTTACTTGTTTAGTAGAACTGTCCCTAACCTCGTGGGACATCAGGACTCTGGCTTCTGTTGCTCGGTGTGTCTGGATGAGGACATGTTCTGTTCCGGTGACTTCAGAAGCTGCAGGTTGAGACACTCTTGTTAATTCACAGATTAACAGAGCGCATCTGAGCGGACTGGGTCAAAACAGCACTTTAAAGCTGACACCCTTATATGCCACTGGCACCGCACCGGAATACAATACATCTGAACAGGCTGGGTCAAAACAACACTTTTAAGCTGACATCCTTATATGCCCCATGACTCCACAGGCGGGACAGAGCAGCACTTTCCAGCTGCCACCCTTATATGCCACAGGTTCAGCACGTCGCTGTCCCCACTTTCACTCTACAATTATTCTGGTAGTAACCCCCTTAATGAGCAAACCCCACAGGATTTTTGGGAGTTACAGGGATCTTGGTTTAGGTAAAAGAAGCATTGCTGCAAAGTAAGATAGGGAAGCTGAGACCACGAAGGAGTAAATGAAGTTTGGAGAGAGTCTGGCAACCAGCTTGATTATAAAAGTTATTTTATTGCTAGATATATAGCGTAATAGCCATACAAGGAGAGACCAATAAACAAAACAGTTACAATATTACACGGGGTATTGAGGAAATCTAGGCCAAGTTTGATTACAAGTCAGGTTTAGAAAGTTATACCTGGAGTGAGAGAGAGAGAGAGAGAGAGATCAAATTAGGTCTGAGGAAAAAAGTGGGCTTAACCAGAGAAGAGAGAGAGAGAGAGAGTTGGGGTCTCACTACTCAGCACAGTTTGAACTGGTCAAAAGTTCCCAGTAGACAGACTATTCAGTTTAGGGTCCGGAGTGCTTGAGACAGGCAGAGGCCCCAACATAATCAGTCAGGATTGGAAACGGTGAAGTCCCAGTGGAACTGGTGCAGCTTTTGGATCCGGGCATCAGAACAGAATATGTTTGAACTTGGAAGTTGGGTAGGGGTTTTTGTAGGGAAGAAACAATGGTTCCAGGGAGAACACTATATTTGTTTATAGGTAAACGATGACTCAAGGGAGTATAGCAGAGTTGTTTTGTTTAGGCTGGACAATAGGAACTGATCATTCCTGGCTATGGGCAGTGTTCCTTCCAGGGAGCTCACAATGTAATCAGGCAGATTTAGTGTTTTGGATATCAGTAAAGGATCTATGACTAGAATTGGTCTGATAACTGCTGAGCTGGGTGTGTGCAGGCATGGGTTCATTAAAGCAGAAGCAGAGATCTCACATCATGCTGTGCTTTCATGCTTCGCTGATCCCAGAGTTCAGTGCGGTCCCTGCCTTGAAGCTTGGTTCTCCATTCGGTAAGCTAATAGAGATGTTTCCTTGTTCCATCTTTGATGTAGAAGAGGCTAGATGAGGTTGTCACCCTTGTCCAGAGTGTCTCCCACTGCCTTTTTATTGCTTTTTGTAAGTCTTTTTTCTGATCTGTTCTGGTTTAAGCAGAGGCTGGGGGGGTAAGGAGGGGAGAGGTCCCGTGAGTCAGACAGGTTGTGTACTGTATCCTGGTTCCCCAATAACACAGAGCTGACAGGTAACAAAGTGTGCTGAGTGCCTAACTCCCAGTGAAAGTCAGTGAGAGTTAGGATGCCAGTTCCCTTAGGCTCTTTTGAAAATCTTACCCATCAAATACAAATGCTCCTTGATAGAACTTTCCTCTGCATCTCCCAGAGCATCCTGTGTTGTCCGTCTATTTATTTTGTAAACTCCTCTGGGTAGGAACTGTCTTTCTTTGTGTGTCACACACTGGTGGCTCTTCAAATAATTAAACACAATAGTAGGGAAATTTCATTCAAACAGAGAAGTTCCAAGACATCATTATTCTCATAAGAATGAAGCAACGGATCCTATACATTGATTACTTGTACTTTACTTTTAGAAAGGTAAATGTATGTATCTGAATATAAAAACCAACTCCATACAAGCCTAGTGATGTGCATGGCTCTCAGGATAGATAAGTGGTATGGGATGGAGTCTTTCACCTTTGGGTTATCAGTTAAAATCCAGCCTGGGCTGGCAATGATCAAACATTACCACCATTTGGGGATCTATTTGTTTTCCTTTGATACATCAAGGATTGCCCCCTGCCAGATGCAAGTTACTGGAAGTGGGGGAGCAGTAAGCTGGGCCAAGAGGACACACCCCATATTCCAGTGTGAAATGCCAAATTCCAAATTCTGGTGGAAAATCCTCATCACAAAAATGTCCATGCCGGTTGGCACACTTGCTTACGAGGAGGCCTGGGTGTGAATGGGTATGGAGACTGACCTCACCTTTCATGTGAGGAAATGTTTCCCTCAGTTTAGGCTTGAGGCACCTTGGCTGGGCAGTATAGAGAAAACAAACATCCTGGCTGTCTACTTTGGAGCCTGGGGGCCAACACTTACATTTGCACCCCACCCCTCCCTCTGCTGTTGGCAGTAGCAGCAGCAGTGCCTCGCGGGAGGGTGGATCTGCGGGCCCGTTTCCCACTCTCCCTCAGTCCCCCCTCCGCTTTGGTGGCGGCGGGTTTGGTGGGGAGGAGGAGTGACAGGGGCAGATGCCCCCAGGCCACCCAATGGCAGGGAGGTAGGGGGTGGTGTGACGGGCTCTGCCCTGGAGTCCCGCATTTGGCTGCCTGGTCCCTGCGCAGCCAGGGTCCCTGTGACTCCCTTCTTAAGCCCAGCATGGGGCCAGAGAGGCTAGAAGGATATTTGCTCCCCTTGCAGCAGGAGCCCTTGGCCACCGGCAGGCCTGAGCTGCGGTTGGCACGGCTGCCAGGGATGTTAAAGCCCAGCGGCCACTGGCTGCCTGTGAAAGCAGAGGGCAGCTCTGCTGAAGAGGGCCTGGCTGGTGCCCCACCCCAGGCCAGTGCCCGGGGGCATGACCCCTCTCTACCCCCACTATGCTTTTCATTTGCAGACAGAGCTCCTCAGTCTCTGGAGCTGTCAAGCTGGTACCTTTCATAATTTTATTGCTTAATTTAAAAGTTTTTTTTTAATAAAACTCCTTCACTCTATTAATAGACATAATTTGCTTGGTGTAGGTGGAACATTGTCTTTGACTAAATTCAGCCTCCTTTTTTTCCCTCCACTTGCACTCATCTGCCTGTGAACAAGTTGACACCGAGTTCCAGGGAGAGGTGGGAGGAGGAGCAGACTATGATTTGAATCAAACAAAAATAATTGTGGCTTAAATCACTAGTGTTCCCATAGACGTTCCCTCTTCCCCACTACAAAAGCTTTACTAAGGGTGCAGCAATATAATTTATATGCAGTGAGTGAAATTTCCCTGAATTCTTGTTTTTTGTTTCTAGAAACTAAAGATATTTATAGGGAGGAGTGTTTTTTTTCTCTTAAAACCCTGAATGCTTAAATTCAAGTCACACTTTCAGGTGCCAGCTAAGTAACGAAGAATTATGGTCAATCTTGTACTACAAAGAATTTATTCATTCAAAACTGACCCCTCACTAAGAAATTTAAATATCATGTAAAGAAAAAAACCCCACACAAACAGCTGAATAGGAGGCCTGTTTACAAGCGATTTCATTATTATTATTATTTGTGCTTCTACAGACCTCAACCGAGAATGAGCCAAATTGTGCTAGGTGTTGTACATACAGATAGCAAGGAACAGTCTCGGCCCCAAAAAGCTAACCATCTAAATAGATAAACTTCCTAGACGAAAGGTGGGAGGAAGAAATATTATCCTTCAGTTTACAGATGAGGAATTGAGAAAGACTAACTCACACAAGGTCTGTGGCAAATCTAGGAATTGAATTCAGCTCTCCTGAGTCCCAGATGAGTGTTTAACCATAAGACCATCTTTCCTTTCATAATTTTTATTATTTATTTTTACAGTGCTTAGAAGCATGTTAGCATACAAGGAACTTAGGCCCAGATCTTGGATGGGAATTAGGTGCCTAAATACTTTTGAGAATCTGGAGCTTAGGGCTTGACCCAGTTCCCATGGACATCATAGCAGTTTTTCTATTGTCATAAGCGGGATTTTGGTCAGGTTCTTATAGAACAAATAGAAAGATTTATCCCCCTAAGAGCTTACATTCTACACATCAAGCATGAGTGAGGGTAGCAAACAAGAGGGTATTGGGTCGGGGAAGATAAAGGCTTTCAGCAATAAGATCTCTCACACACACTTATTCAGTTTAGAAATATGTACCTCTTGCTAACATAATTATCTTTAAAAAAAATCTTAATTGAGTCTGACTCGCCTCTTATGGACATCCTGAAAAAGGTGAGTCTTAACATGGGATTTGAATGAAGAGACCTTAATGAACCAGAATTGGGAGGTTCTTTCCATGTGCAAGAGGTGTGGACAGAAAAAAAATGAGCTGCTTGTTGGACCAGTGGACAAACAGGAAGTCTAAGCTGGTGTCATTGGTGGAGTAGAGGAGGTTCAGGGAGGAGACTTGTAAGATTAGGTGGAGTTTAGGACCCTGAGGTTTTCCCCTCTATTCTCTTTCTAATGTTCTTTAACACAGTTGTTTCTGCCCAGGCTGGACAATTGGCCCAGATTTGCAGACTAATACTGCAGCTTTACCAACTGGTTGTGTACACTCTAAACCTACGTTTCTCCAAACCCTGGGCCAGATTCACAGCTGTGTTAGAGCTTTGCTTGATGCAGCTGAGAAGATAGTGAACAGAGGTGGGTTTAGGCCACCTTTCACTCTCCAATCCCCAGGTCTGACAGGACCGCTACAGCCCCTGGCATAAATGGAGCAACCTCAAAGCTGTTACACTGCCCAGGGATCACCAGAGAGCAGTATGCTCCAGCGAGGCACACTGGCAGCTAGCCACATCCCCTTCCCTATGGGTGGCTAGGTAGGGAGCCAGTGGCACCAACTCTGCTCCCTCAGGGTGGAGGTATTCTCAGCTACCCTGTTAGGGTAGGCTTCTGCCCCCCTTTGCACTGGTAAAACAGGACGAAGGGGCCGGAGCAGGGACCAGGTTTTGGCCTTGTGACTTCAAGATGGCCCCAAACCCCATTTTCAATAAAACACCCTCCTCCCTGAATGTTGGAGAAATGCAGACTTCAATCGGAAAGTCACAGCCCAGGCCCATCCTTATAATGGGCTGACACAATACTAACCTCCCAAGCTTCTCCCCCGCCGTACACCAAGAAAATTTGGGTCCAGATCTGGAGCTGAACACGATGGCTTAAACTTAATCACTTGAATCTAATGTGCCGAACTGGAACACCGAATCTACACTGCTCCAGACTTTAGGGGATTAGGAATTAAATCCCAATTCAGATATGCACCTCATGGTTTAGGCCCAGATGCTTACTGCTGCAGGAGAGCTGCAAAACTGAGGTCTGGAGCAGCCTGTGCTGTGTTGTGGCACATTCAAGTCCAGCATGTTTCTGTGCTTCAGAAGAGGAACCTAGGACACTAGTCAAAGAAGCCTGACATTCAATAATATCTATACCAATGGGGGGCTTGGGAACTCCTGGTTTGGGGTTTCTTTTCTCCTAGTAAAAATGTGTGTTTTATGTCACAGCCCTGTACTTTCAGGACATGTCCTTGAGAGTGTTATATTACCTTTACATTACCTTACTGTGAAAACTGGAAATTGTCTGATTTAAGGAAAGAATTTCAATTGTCTCTGTGTGGATTTGGTCTAATTATCTCAGCTGACACCAGTAAATCTGCTCTTCTCTCAGACATGCTGTTACTGTAGTAACTTGTAAGTGAATATTGGATGATGAGTTATTAGAGCCAGTCTGAACTGGTAAGTTTATAAGGACAGCAGGGAACCAGTTCCTCCTTTTCTTTTCCTTTCCTTATTCATGTTTTTCCTGTCTGATTGTAAACCAGGTCAGATCCAGGGCCATCCTGAACCCTTCACTCCTCTTTCAAATTGAGCAGATACTGCCCAGAACTACTCTATCATTTTGCTTTCAATTAAAGCCAATCATAGCATTGGACTTTGTAGCAAGGTTTGTATGAAATACAGACCGAATAAAGGGTGAAACAAATTACCTGCTACATCCTAATTTCTGTACCGGTATTCTTTGCAGTCCAGCCCACGTCAGAGGGCCTCACATCGCTGAACTACCAAAAAGCAGATCAGGAGCCACATTGTAACTCAGGAGTTATCTGCTGCTGGTTAAGGGCATTCCCCCCCAATTATTTCCTTTCTGGAGCAAGAAGGGAAATCAGAGGAGAACGTGTGAATCTGAGTCACAGTTCTTTCCTTGTGCTGCTGCTTGGACAGTATAGCTATACATCATCCCTTACTTGGGACAAGACATAAAATCTCAATCTAGTCCAGAGAGAAGAGGATAAATAAAGGATATCTTAACGCATAAATAGCTTCATGACAGCATAAAATAACTTATACTAAAGGTTATATTCACTCCGTTGTCCTATGCCCAATCCATCATCAGTATGAAAACATGTGCATAGAACATTTCTAATTTATGCGGTGCGTTCAGTGCAGACTGCACTTACCAGTTCAGATGAAACCACTGGCCAGCTGTGCATAGGTTGATGTCAGCCAGGCTGCCATAGCATTCCATTGTCCACTGAACATTTCTCCTTTGCATTCATGAATGTTATGCAGTCAGTGATGTCTGTTGCCTTCAATATCTTGCTTTCAAGCTCCTGAATGCACATTCCATCACCATCCTGAACCTACTGAGTGTGTCTCTTCAGGTTTGAGTAGTCAGTTATGAAAAGGTTTCACTGGCCAGGGGAAAAAATGGTATGCAGAGTACCCCGAAATTACAGCAGGGATGGAAACAACATCAGTGCCTCCTCCAGCCGAGAAGGAAAAGAAGGGGAATCCCCCGGAGCTCCACTACCCGTCCCCATGCTTGGGAATGGGAGAGGGGGGTGAAAAGCCCTGGGAGTTGCAGGAGGGGCAGAGGTGGAAGAGATGATGTGGGGGTAGAATAGATGGGGAGTTGGGGGACAGGATTGGTTTAAGGTTTGGGGAGTAGAATTAATTGCTGTGAAGGGACTGGGCAGATGTAGGGGTGAGAACACCTGCAGTGGGGGCCAAAAAAAGTCACCTTAATAAATTTGAGAACATTGGCAGCATGCACATACTGGGAATAGGGGGAATTCAAAATTCAAAAGACTGGCCAGAAAAATGACAAGAAGTAGACTCAGAGAAATAAAACAGTATATGATCTGCAGATTCAGAGACTCAAAGACTATAAGGTCAGAAGGGACCATTGTGATAATTTAGTCTGACCTCCTGGACATCGCTGGCTACAGAACCTCACTGACCCACTCCTGCAACAGGCCCATAACCTCTGGCTGAGCTACTGAAGTCCTCAAATCTTGATTTTTTCTAGTTCAAACTTGCAAGTGACCCGTGCTTCCTGCTGCAGAGAAAGGCAAAAAAACAAACAAAAAAAACAAACAAACCCCAAGGTCTCTGCCAGTCTGACCATAGGGAAATTCCTTCCAGACCCCAGATATGGTGATCACTTAGACCACTGGTTCCCAACCTTTTTGGCTTGAGGACCACAAATATAATTTTTAGAACCCTGAAGGGTCACCAGGCTCCACCACCAGCCTCCCTACCTCCCCACTGCAGCCAGAGGGAAGGAGTTCAGTGAGGAGGCTCTCCCATCCCCCTGGCTGCAGCAGGGAAACTGAGAGCTCCACCTGGGTCCCTAGGCAGTGGCTTCCTTCTGCAGCCAGGGGGACTGGAGATCAGTGCTCCCCTCCCTCTGGCTCCAGCAGGGACCCAGCGCCTAGGGACCCAGGCAGAGAGCTTTGCTGTGCTCCCTGCTACGGCTAGGGGGAGAGGAGTGCTGATCTCCCATCCCCTTGGGTGCAGCAAGGAGCCTGCACTGGCAATGCGCTCCACCTGGGTACTTAGGCAGCAGCTCCCTTTTGCAGCCAGCGGGAGGGGAGCTGCGGGCCACACTGAAAGACCCCGTGGGCCACTTCTGGCCTGCGGGCTACAGGTTGGGAACCACTGGTTTAGACACTGAGCATGTGGTCAAGCCCCACCAGCCAGACAAATGGGAAATAATTCTCTGTAGTAATTCAGAGCCCTCCCCATCTAGCGTTCCATATTTGGCTGTTGGAGATATTTGCTAATAGCAGATGTGGATGGGCCATATGCCACTGTGCCATATGCCGATGGGCCATCATATCATTTGTTCCATAAACTTATCAAGCTTAGTCTTGAAACAAGTCAGGTTTTTTTGCTCCAACAACTCCCCTGGAAAGCAATTCCATAACTTCACTCTTCTTGATGGTTAGATACCTTTGACTAATCTCAAGCCTAAAATTATTGATGGGCAGTTTATATCTATTTGTTCTTGTCCAAAAATTGGTCCTTAATTTAAATAACTCCTCTTCCTCACTGATATTTATCCCTCAAATGTATTTATGGAGAGCTATCGTATCTCCCCTCAGCCTTCATTTTGTTGTGCTAAGCAAACCAAACTCCTTAAGTCTCCTCTTGTAAGGCACATTCTCCATCCTCTGATCATCCTAGAAGCCCTTCTCTGCACCTGTTCCAGTGTGAATAAGTCTTTCTTAAAGATGAGACCAGAATTGCATATAATTCTCCAGATGAGTCTCACAAGGGCCTTGTACAATGGTAATAACCCTTCCCTATCACCACTGGAAATATCTCACCTGATGTATCCTAGGACTGCATATAGCCTTTTTCACAACTGCGTCACATTGGCGGCTCATAGTCATCCTGTGATCAACCAATACACCCAAGTCATTCTCCTTCTCTGTTCCAACTGATAAATCCCCGGCTTATGGCAAAAGTTCTTGTTAGTCCCTAAGTACATGACCTAGCACTTTGCACTATTAAATTTCATCCTATTTCTATTACTTTAGTTTTCAAGATCTTCCAGATCTTCTTATATGATATTCTGGTCCTCCTCTGTATTGTCAATATGTCCCAACTTTGTGTCATCTGCAAATTTTTTTAGCACACTCCCACTTTTTGTGCCAAGGTATTTAATAAAAATGTTAAATAAAATTGGACCCAAGACTGATCCCTGAGCAACTCCCCTGGTAACCAGCCTCCAGCCTGATAGTTCGCCTTTCAATATGACCTATTGTAATCGCTCCTTTAACCAGTTCTTTACCAATTTTGTGGAGTAGATACACCCTGTCACCGGGTGTCAGGTTGTGGGGATTATTGAAATGGCTATTTGGTAGCCCAAGTGGCCTAGACCTAGCTGGCAGCCCTACAGCTCAGGGAAGTATGGCCCAATGGCCAGAGTTAGTGAGTCCTGTTCAGAGTTCACCCTTCCACATGTCAGCTGTCCCCTCTGGTGGAACAGCCATGGTAGGGAGACCCAGGCCTAACCTTCTCCACCAGGTCACAACCCAGGGCCCTAGGGACCTGGTACTTCTATAATGAGTCTTGGTCATGCGGTACTACTGCCCTGTTCCCTGGGCCATTTCCTACCCTTCCTTCCGATGCTGGTAGTCTCACGGCCTCCACTGTCTCTCTTCCATTGGCATTGGCAGTCGGCTGGGGTTCACTGGAGTCTCCACCTGGCTGGTTTCAGTGCCTTGGTAGCTTCCTGGCAGGAGCTTGCAACACTGAGAGCAACATCTGTTCTCAATGGTGGCCAGCCCACACTGAACTGAGCTATTCCTTTTTATACTCTGGTTCCAGTGGAGCATGACCAGCAGGGGTGAGAGGACATGGGTTCCTCTGCCCACAGTGTGCAGTTAACCCCTGCTGAACTGGTGCAGGGTAGGTACACCCCATCACTCCCACCTTTCGATTCTTGTATTAATTCCCATGTTTTCAAATTTAACTAATAATTCCCCATGTGCAACTGTAACAAATGCTTTACTAAAATCCATGTAGACTTAGCCCTGGTCTATACTTACCCGGAAATTTGGTAGCAGTCGACAGGAGTTACACAAGCTACACAGAGTAGCTTGCATAACTTCCGTCAACTGCTATGCTTCCCTTCTGCACGCTGTCTTTACTGCACTGTGCCGATGGGAACCGCGTTCCCGTCGACGCAGCGCTATGCCACTTGAGGGGGTGGCTTACCGGCATCGATTTCCTTGTCAATTGAGCGGGTCTACACTGACCACTCAATCTATCCAGAAAGATGGATCTGACGGCGGTGACTTTGCCGCCATCAGGATAGACATACCCTAGGTCTACTATATTTCCTTTGTCTAGAAAATCAGCTATCATCTCAAAGAAAGAGTTCAGGTAGGTCTCACATGATCTACCTTTTGTAAAACCATGTTGTATTTTATCCCAATTTCTGTTTACCTCTATGTCTTTAATTACTCTCTTTCAAAATTTGTTCTAAATCCTTGCATACAACTGAGGTCAAACTAACAAGCCTGTAGTTTCCTGGATCATTATCCCCCACCCCACGCCCCTTCTTAAATATATGTACTATATTTGTAATTCTCCATTCATAGGGTATAGGAGTTTATGGATTCATTAAATATCCTTGCTATTGGGTTTGAAATTTCATGTGCTAGTTCCTTTAATAATTTTTGAAGATTAACCAGCCCCCCTAATTTGGTCCCATTAAATTGTTTGAGTTTGGCTTCCACTTCAGATGCAGTAAATTTCTATTTGCATATCCTTGTTCCCATTAGCCACCCTGCCATTGCCCCAAGCTCCTCATTATCCTTATTAAAAACCGAGGGAAAGTATTGGTTTAGGTGCTGGGTTATACCTAGATTATCTTTAATCTCCACCTCATCCTCAGTGCTTAGGGCTTTTTTAGTTGTTTTATTTTTATTTATATGGCTAAAGAACCTTTTTATATTGGTTTTAATTTCCTTTTCAAGATCCAGCTCTGCTTGGCTTTTCGCAGTTCTCACTTTATCCCTATATTTCCTGACCTCCAAGAGGTAGTTTTCCTTGCTGATCCATCATATCTTCCATTCCTTGTAGACTTTCTGCTTTCTTTTAACAACCTATTTGAGATGCTTGTTCATCCAGTTTGGTCTGCAACACTTCCCTATAATTTTTTCCGCTTCTTTGGGATGCAGGCTACAGATAGTTTCTGCAACTTTGACTTAAATGTAATTTCAAGCTTCCTCCACTTTCAGATCCTTGAATTCTTCACTCCAGTCAACTTCCCTAAATAATTGCTCAACTTCCCTTAGTTTTTTAAAGTTTGCCCTTTTGAAATCAAGGACCTATTTGCAAAATTATTTTTTTTTATCCTTCCATTTAGTTTAAACCGAATTAAATCATGATCGCTTGAACGAAGGTTGTCCTCTACAACCAGGTCTTCTTACTACTTACCAATACTAAATCTAAAAAGGTATCACCTCTTGTTGGTTCAGTGACGAAATCTGTCAGCTAACACATCAAGGAATCTCTGGGCCCTACTATTATTAGTAGCATTTGTCCTCTAATCTACATATGGTAATTAAAATCTCCCATAATCACACAATTCTCAGTAGTATTTATTTGATTAGAATATTAAAGAGGACTCTATTCACATCCAGATTGGGTCTTGGGAGTCTTTAGCAGATTCCAAGCACCATACCAGTGGAACCTCTGTTACCATTCTTCCCCAAAGTGATTTTGACCCAAAACAGATTCTGTTTTATCTGTTCCATCTCTTTTCAATTCTTTACAGCCTAGTCATTAATATACAATGTTACTCCACCACCTTTGCTTTATTTGTCTTTCCTGACCATCACCTATCCTTCAATATTCCAGCCATGACTACTATTCCACCATTTTTCCATTATCCCTATAATATCTAGTTTCATTTCCAGGACCACTAGTTCTAGTTCCTCCATTTTGTTTCACAGGCTCCTTGCACTGGAGTACAGACATCTTAATTGTTTCCATTTGGCCTCACCCAGATTCTTTGCCAGACTAGGTACAGTCATTTTCTGCCATTTGTCTATTCTCCTACCCTCTGTTGTTCTTGTTTCCATTGCTGTATCTTCTTTCACTGGAGTTTTCTCCAGCTCAATATTAGAATCAGGCATGGAGATTACATGAGCACCTCCTAGCAGTCTTCCCCCTCATTTCAAGTTTAAAGCTCTTTTAATCAGTTGTGCCCACGTCTATCCCAGATATCTATTTCCCTTCCCACTCAGATGGAGTGCATCTCATGAGAACAGTCTTTGACCACCGGAAGGCATTCACGGGCAAACAGCCCAAATCCTCCTTAGAGCATCATTGCCTGAGACATCTTTTGATCACATTTTTTATATAAAAAAACCCCTCATGATTTTTTGGGGTTGGCAATACTACAGCCCTATGTATGTGCCCATGAGCCTTCCACAGTGATCCAGGAAGGAACGCCTGATCAGTGAATGGAACCCTTTTCTGTTAGTGTGGCTGCATGGGTTCCATCAGTGTCTCCTTCCGTTCTGGAACCTCAGCTCTTTACATCCCTTTGATCTCTGACACACTGGCCATCTTGATCACATGCTCCTGCAAAACAGTGTGCAAGCTTTCCACAGTGTTTTGGGGACTTCAGTCACAAACTGGTACCCAGCTGATCCATTGCTATCTGTGGTAACCAGATTCTACAAGGGAGATCATCTCTCTTACTTTTCATTCACTGTCTACACTTAGAGGAGCTCTCCTCATGGTCTGGCACGGCAGTGTCACGGCTAACTCGCCTCATAGGCACAGAATGGTCTCTTTCCATATCTCAATGTCATACAGTCATTGCAGCTCATCCCCGGTCTCAGAAACGACTCAGTCACACCTGCTTGTGGTTGTGGTGCACACCCGAAAGCCACACTTTGCCCACTGAAGATCAGCTGCAGCTACAATAAAGAGCTATCTACTCAGGCAGTGGTAAGTGCATGAATATTGTTCCATCATGAACTCCGAGACATACTGGTCTTGATCTCTGGCTCTGTGCAAGTGCTGATAGAAAATCCTTCACCTGCATTGCCACAGCCTCTTCAGCTGCCTCACAAATGCTTTTCAAAAGCTCCAGCAGACATCCTTCTTGCTGAGGAAGGACAGAGCTGAACATTCACTCTGGCCTCCATTTTGGGACAAGGACTATGAAATGGTAAAAGTCTTCAAGGGAATCACAGGATTTTCCCTGCGGAGCTATGGGAGTTTAACCTCTTCCCTCGGAGTTCCCCGTGGCTTCCAGAAGGCCTACTGAAATTTCCCAGAAGCCCCTACTTCAGCAAGCTGGGCCAGGAACTGAGGGAGAGGTACTTGGAAGGCAGTATAGTACAGTGCTAGCATGGAGACATGACAAATCTGCGGCCAACCTGCATCAGAAGCAACAAGACTAGTGTGGACACACAGCACTGTTGGTGCATACCTGCTGGTTCAGTTACTAATGATGCAAAATTCTAGCGTAGACAAGGCTTATCACAGCAATTTTTCTTCATAGACAGTGATGCCTCATTAGAAACATTAACACATTCCAGAAGCACAGTGTCACCATCTCATGCCTGATTATGTTGCAAACTGAGATTAGCAAAATGAGCTTGAAGTTGTCCTCTCAGCACCGTTTGATAGTGGTGCAAATAGCTCCTTCCACTGCCAAACCTCTGACTAACATGCAGTACTTAAGACATTCTACTGATGCATTCATAATTAATAGGATTTCATGTAATTAAAATTTTAAATAAATCTCTAACATGGGCTCTGGTTTTGGACTTCTTAATTTCAGATATGGAAATCTGGCTTTTGGCATAGTGGTTTTTTCCCCGTCTTCTTTCATCCAACAGAGTTATAAAATCTCATTAGCATCATAAAAAAAGAGCAGAAAAGAAATTAAATGAAGCCCAGAATTAAAAGGATCACTAGTTTCTTCATGTTAACTTTAGAGCTTACCGCCCCACATGGTAAGTGTAAATAACGGGGGTGTATAACAGTGGGTGGCAAAGCTTTTATGAGTCAAATGGGAGCTAAGAATTAGAGAACTAGCGGAGACAGTTCCTATATAGCTGGTGAGATAGGGTGGGGCCCATATAAGCAAAGAAAAGGAGGATGTCAGGAAGAACATAGGATAAGTAGCATATTTCATAGACTGTCACAAATTAAGAGATCAGGCCCCTTTCAGAAAAAGTTATATAGTTTTTGATAGAAAATCATAACTTCTCTATAGAACATGTGGAGCTCTGACCCTTAAGCAGCCAACATCAGCTAAGGGGAGAAGGGTTAATTCAGAGCTTTCCAGCCCAACCTTCTCCCCACTGCACCCAGAAGGACCTTCCTGGGCACCAGGCCTTGTTCCATCCCCTCCACCTCACCATGTGGGGGAGCAGAAGCAGGGTGGAGATTGCATTATAGAAATCTCCAGACCCTCGGGACTCTTTTCTTTCTCCAAACCAGACAGCGACAGATATGGTGAAGAATGCATGGAATAAGTCCAGGCCTCCTTGCCCCATCCTGAACTCAGAGTTACTCATGCAACTTTAATTTGGCCCACTGGTGCATACATGTAAGATAGTGTACTCCCTCCCTGCAATGCCCCTTTGTGTCATGGTGTGATGTTACAATGGGTTCTCATCTCTGGCATTGCTTGCAGGTCATCAGCCTCTCACCAGGTCTTCCATGACCCGGCCCTCCAGCTTAGTCATAAGAAGTTCAGCCCCCTTCTAGGGTATCAAGAAGGTCCAACTGAAAGTTTACAAAATGTGTCAATATGAAAGAGTCTTTGGCCCCTCCTCTTGGGCTATTCCTATGCCAGTATTTAGCTCCATCCTGGGCTCAGAATTCCTTCTATTGGGCTTGCATGCCTCTGCTTTAGGGGGAACCCAGGCCCACCCGCTACTCTGGGTTCTAGCCCAGGGACACTGTATGAAGCAGCTAGGTCTGCTTCTTCAACCACCTTGCTTTTCTCTGAACCACTTCCTACCTCTGAGTCCCCTTGTGCTGCCTCCCCACAGCCTGTGCTTAACACAGCATCCCTTTAGTTCTCAGCCTCTGCCTTCTGCACCGAACTAATAAGCCTTCCACCCTTCTGAGGCCCCATTGAAGTGCTTTTACTGACCCTACCTCAGGGCCTCTCCCACAGAAGCCTAGCCTGCTGTGGACCCTCCTATCTGACTACTTCCCTATTTAAGGCCTATCTCAGGGCTTCCCCCCACCCCAGGGCCTAACATGTTCCCTATGGGTTTCTTTCTACAGCAGAATCCTATCTCCTCCCTACTGAAGTCCCTTTGGTTCCTGATAATGCCCAGATGACGAACAATCCTTACCTAGCTCTGCCCTCTCTGGCAAGGACACAATCAGTCACAAGTGTACTAATTGTCTCTTAACCTCCTTGTCTAACAAGTGATGGGAGTAAGCCTCATCACAGTATGCATCATATATACGGTCTTGAATTATGTGATAGCCTACTATTTTTTTTTCCACGGGAACCCTGACTCATTCAGTGCACAGGATGGACTTGCCTTGGAGATGAATCATGTTTGAGTAGTGAAGAAGGTTCTTTTCTGTAGGATCCCAGTATTCACTTATGGTAGAAGTTGGAAGTGTATGGTGAATGAGGCAGGGCATTGCAGAAAGATAATGGTTGATCTCATGGTTAAGTCAGTTGAATGTTGGCCTGGAGGACTGGATTCTGTCTTTGCCTCTGCCACAGAGTTCCTGTGTGATGCTGGGCAAGTCACTTAAACCAAACTTTTCCAGGTAGTTACTAACTGTGTGTTTCTCATATTCTGGGTGCCTGACTTGAGACCCTAGGTCAGATTTGCAGAAGTGCTGAGTGCTTACAGCTGCAACTGAAGTCAATGGGAGCTGTGTTGAACATATGAAAAATCAGGCCCTTGGTGTTTCAGATTAGGCCCCCAAGATTAGTGGATACTTTGACTTTAATCATTCTGTGTCTCAATTCCATATCTGTAAAATGGGAAAAATACACACTCATCTCACTTGGGTATTGTGAAGGTAAATTGATTAATATTTGTGAAGCTTTCAGCTACTAAAACAGTACATGAGGAAATTAATAATGTTGTCTTCAGAGCAGGGTTTGAGTAATGTACAGCAAATAAGGCCTATGGCCACACATTGAACAACAAGAAGAAAAGAGAATTAAGTGAGCACCATCCAGCCTGTGCGCTGAATGAGGCAGAGGTCCTCTGGAAAAATGTGATCATGTAATTGAAGACTGTTATATCAAATTGCATATGGACAAGGAGGCCAAATAAAGGTTGCATGGGGAATCTTCATTCTGCATTTCCTAACTTTTGAGTGCTTGGCTTTGCAAGCTTGATAACATTCTTTTAACATAGTTTTTGGGTGTAACGTGTTGTGTTTTTAAAAAGCAAACTGAAAAAACAGATGTGATGACATCTTGACATCAGACTAGATCATCATCTGAGTTGGAACCTTTATATCCACCACACAGACCTCTGCCACTTGAGCTAATTGATAATGGTCGTAAGTTGTCATCTTGAATCTGGACCAGAACAAGACAGGGGATGAGACATTTTATCAGTGGGTTTCACAGATATTTGCTGGAAGGAGAGGAATGGTGATATTCAGGAATCTTGGATTTCACTCTAGGCACTGTAGGAGAGTGTTCTCTAGTGGGCACAGGCTATTTTGCCCAGTCCTCCCACAGTTAACCCTTTCTGTCCCAATTCCCTCCAATCGGTCCTTTTACAATCCTGTCTTTTCCCTGCCCCTGACTCTTCATTCCAACTTCCATTCTCTTCATCTAGTCAGTCCCAGTTTTCCATTCCAGTCCAGTCTCCTTATCCAACCACTCCCTGTTCTCCTTTCCTGGCTCATCAGACAATCTGTCATGCCCCCCATCAACATTCCTTGACCTCACTGGGCTCCCAGTCCCCTCCTTGGGCTTCTCATCCACTCTCAGCATCCCCATCCCAGTCTCTTTGTCCAGCCAGTCCCAGTTCTCCCCTTGCATCCTGACTTCTTGTCATACCTCTGTTTCCTCCCCCGCCCACCTTTGTACCACTATGCCAGGGGTCCCAGTTCCATTCTCTTTGCCTAACCATTCCCAGTTTTTGAAGGCCTCTGTCCCAGTCTCCTTCGTAGCTTTGGAGACTGGGGGTCTTGAACACTAGTCCACAGAGCCCTTGAATACTAGTAACTTCTGACCTGCCACCTCTTGGTAGTCCATCGCTGATGAAGATTATGATATTGTCACAATTCTCATCTATGGCTACGCATATGACTCTGAAGTCCGAACCCTGATGCATAGAGTCAGCTGCACTGAGGGCATGAGAAGTCCGTATTCTTGATGTTTAATGATGCAGCTCTGTGGCACTTTTCATGTGCAGACTGGAGATGATTTTCTTGATCCCACTCAAACCTGTTACATGATGATCTTGTCAGAGACCGTCAGTAAGTTCTGTACTGAGCCACTTGATTGAGTTCTTTGAGATTGATGCCAGCCCACTGAAGACTACTCTTTAGGTTATCTTAGAAGTGCTTATACGGACAACCCTTTCTTTTGCCCTGCCTCAGCTCCCCATGCAAGCTCTGTTTTGAGTGGCAGTGATCTTCCATTCCGATGACATGTCCTGTCCACTTAAGTTGCGCTCTCAATAGCATTTCCTCAATGCTGGCTATGTTGCTTTCTCAAGGACTTTAATATTGGTCACTCTGTCCTGCCAAAGAATGCTCCTGTTGAATAGAGGGAGCACATGTGAAATTGCTCAAGCTGTTGAAGGTGCTGTCTGTAAAAAGTCCATGTCTCAGAGTCATACAAGAGAGATGTTAGAACCACTGCACTGTAGATCTTATATTTGGTGAAGAGACGAATGTTGGGTTGGTTAAGGACTTTTGTTTGGAGTCAGTCAAGGGCCCGGATAGCGTTACTGATTCTGGAGGCAATTTCCTTATCAAGGGAACCGTCACTCGAAATGGTGCTGCCCAAATACTTGAACTGATCCACATTTTTCAGCTATATGTCTTGGATGAAGATGGTTGATACTGGGGCATTGAAATGAGGTGCTGGTTGGAACAAGACCTTTGTCTTACTGAGTCTGACAGTGAGGCCAGAGAGCTGGAATACTTCAGAAAACCTGCCAACAATGACCTGAATGTCATCAAGTTTATGGGAATATCTTTGGCATAGTCCATATTTGCATAATGCTGAACTTCTGCAGCTTTCCTCTCCTAGTCCTCTCCTGACCTGCTACCTAGTAACCTCCTAATGGTTGCCAGAACTAGAAACTGAGCTCTGACTGAGGACTGTAGGATCTGATTGGCAGAATTCTGAGGGTCCTGATTGGTTCCCTGCTTCTATTTAAACCGAACACAGGAACAGGAATTTGCCCATGCAACTGGATTTCCCCTGCTGAGGACTGCTTTCTTTGTACTACCTGCTCCTGCTGCCATAGGCGGCAAGTTATATGGGCCCGTGGTGCCCGGGCTCCACCAACATTGAGGATGGTGGGCCCAGCTCCACTAATATTTCTGTGGTGCTCCTATTTGTAAACTAGGACGGCGTGGAAGTGCAGAGTGCAGCGGCCCCAGCGCCCAGGACAGCCCGGCCGTTCTGCTGCCTTCCCTCTCCCCCGACACACTCAGCAGCTGGCCAGGAGCCGCTCCGGCACTGATCCCAACCCCAAGCTGTGTGGTGCAGTGGTGGCTACTGCCCCCTCCTGGCTCTCTCCCACAGGGGCCCAGCGCCCTGACCAGGAGCTGCTCCCGGCCCCAAGCAGCACCATGCGACGGCAGCTCCCCCCTCCCAGCCCCGCTCCTCTCCCACATGATGTGGGCCCAGCACCCTGGCCAGAGCACCACCAAAAATTATAAGACCCTGGCACCCATGCCTGCTGCCTGACTCTGATATCTGATCTCCTGATAACCTGACGTGCCTGCCTGCCTCCTGGTTTGCCCTCTGGCCTGTCTTGGACTCTGATCTCCTGGTACCAGACCTGACCTGGCTCCCAAACACCCGCTTTGACCATGTAGGTCAGACTGCCCATATCCCGGTCATGACACCTAGCCAGTTCCACTGTCCCCTAGTTCCTAGTCCCAGTCTCCCCCAAATTCCAGTCCCAATCTTCCCCTTTGGCTTCTTGTTCCAATCTACACGGCCCACACCCCCACCTCTGGATCTTGTCCAATCTGGATCTTGTCCACTCTTCATTCAAATCAGGCAGCTTCCTCCGCAAACTGCCTGGTCTCAAGGGTGGGGTAGGAGGAGGTGAGTATTGATGGGACATTGAGAGCAGAGGAGGGACAGGCTCCCTGTTCTTAGTACTGGTGCTCAGCCCCCATCAGTTCCACTGCAATGCAGTGCTGCATTTGGAGGGAGAGTCCTACTAAGCCCTGGGCTGGTGCATGTTCAGTGTGATGGAATCTTTGGGGAATTTATCTGTTCAAGTCTCTTCTGAGCACGTGCAAATTTGATTTTTTGTTTTTTCAGATTTAGCAAAATGTGGGCGGAATTTCACAGGAATAGCAAAAGGCACCTCCCTGAAGCAAAGGCTACCCTCCTACCAAATTTCAAGGCCCTACTCCAAAGCATGGAGGGGGTGGACCTTTTGTTGTTCGGGGGGGGGAGCTCCATCTACTATCTCCAGATGTAAATAGGCTTATACTTTTCACCAGTGCTACATTCCCATGAAAAAAAAAGGTTTTGTGGAAAGTGTATTTATTATGGAAGCTTAATAACTTTGTGGTATATTCTTGTTGAAGTTTAAGAACTGGTATATCTGCCATTTTTATATTGTAGCTATTTAGCCTCAGTAAATATGGTTTTAATAATTAACTGGTATTTAATTAAACACTAAAAGTGACTTTTTAACTCCTTGACTGATCCTGAATGTCCCACATTCCATGTTTCAGGCAGAACGCACATTCTGAGCTCCACTGGGATGTATCAAGAACAACCTGTGTTTCATTGATATTAAATGATTCACCAGTATAGCTGATAGAGTGGAGGACAAGAAGCAAATCAGTTACATTTAATCAAATCCTTATTTGATATACTTTGTTTAAAGTGTGGCCCTCAGATTATACAAATGAACATCAAAACTCCCTGAGGGAGAAAATCCAGACATTATGGACTTTTGAACTAGAAATCATTTGTAAACTGGGAAGAAATACATGAGTAATGTGTGCTTTGTGCCATAGATGAGGTGTGCAGGAGCTGGGGAGTCTAACTGGGAGAACATGGGAGTCTAATTCAAAGAGGACTTTATCTACCTTAACTGACACATATGGGAGCGACGGTCTACCAAGCCTGCTGTAATTCAGCACAAAAGTTCAAGCACTGGAGGAAACAAGTCATTGTTTGTGTTCATAAAAGGAAAAGTGTCTGCTTACCGCCTGCATTACATGTAAAATTCCAGCTTATCAAGGTGCGTTGGGCTGTCAGCCAGAATTTTCACACAAAAAATCATAGAAATGTAGGGCTGCAAGGGACCTCGAGGGACCTACTATCCTTGTAGTTAGAAAGATTTTCCTAATATATAACCTAAATCTGTCTTGCTGCAGATTAAACCTATTATTTCTTGTCCTACCTTTAGTGTCATGGAGAACAATTGATCATTGTCCTCTTTATAACAGCTCTTAACGTATTTAAACATATAAAGTCCCACCTCAGTCTTCTCTTCTCAAAATTACACATTCTCAGTTTTTTATTTTAATGTTTCCTCATAGGTCAGATTTTCTAAACCTCTGATAATTTTTGTTGCTCTCTAGACACCCTCAAATTTGTCCACATCTTTCTTTAAGCGACGTTCCCAAAACTAGACACAATACTCCAGCTGAGGCCTCACCACTGCTGAGGAGAGTAGGACAATCACTTCCCGTGTCTTGCATACATTACTCCTGTTAGTGCACCCCGGATCAATATAAACCAAATGTGCAACTGCATCACATTTTGGCTCATGTTCAGTTTGTGATCAACTATGACTCCAGATCCTTTTCAGTGGTACTGCTGCCTAGCCAGTTATTTCCCCTTTTGTAGTTGTGCATTTTGATTTTTCCTTCCTAAGTGTAGTACATTGCACTTGTCTTTACTGAATTTCATCTTGTTGACTTCAGACCAATTCTCCAATTGGTCAAAGTCATTTTGAGTTCTAATCCTGTCCTCCAAAGTGCTTGCAACCCCACCTAGCTTGGGGTCATTACCATATTTTTCCACTTCATTATACAAGTCATTCATGAAAATGTTGATTACTACCAGACCTAGGAGAGACCCTTGTGGGACCCCATTAGATACGCCCTCCCAGTCTGGCAGTGAACCATTGATAATTACTCTTGGAGTATGGTCTTTCAGCCAGTTGTGCACCCACCTTATAGTAATTTCATCTAGACCACATTTCCCTAGTTTGTGTATGAGAAAGTCATATAAGCCTGTGTCAACAGCCTTGCTAAAAATCAAGAAAAATCACATCTATGGCCAAAATAGCGCTATAGAAGAAGTACAGTCTTCTGGGAAGGGCAGGGACTCCTGGGTTTTATCTTCAGCTCTGCCACTGATTTTCTGAGTGAGTATCTAAAATACACAGATTATTATTTATATTCCAGTAGTACTAATAGGCCCTAACTAAGACTGGGGCCACATTGTGTTAGGGGATATACATGCTTTGGAGATAATCTCTGCTTCAAAGAACTTGCCATCTATCTAGTCCAGCCAGACAAATGGTGGAAAAAAGGAAAGATTCTTATCCCTGTTTTACAGCTGGAGAACAGGGTCACAGAGAGATTCAATGATTTGCCCAGGTTCAAACAGAAAATGTACGAAAAAGCCAGGAACTCAACCTGGATCTTCTGAATCCTAACAACAAGCCCAAACTTCCTCTCTCTTGTTTTGTAATTCAGCTGAGTTTGCTGAATTTATAAATATTTGTATTATAAATATGCCTTTTGCCAAACGGATCAGTTAGGCATTGCACTTTATTGTTTTTAAAGAGAACCACAGTCCTGCAAGTCATACTGTGAAAAAAAAAAAATGTCAGAAGGAACATATTTGAGTGGGTCCACGTGGAAAAATGTTCAGAAGTATTCATCTGAATACTTAAACTAATTCACAATTGTTGTGTTCATGCCTCTTTTGTGTTTTATGGTGCAATTCATGCCTGGGCAGAGAGCCAGCAAAAGGCCCACGCACTACTTAAATCTCAAGGGTTTTAGGAGATATTTTAGCAAATTTGTTTTCTGGCAGGCATGGTCAGTGAGACCATGAATTTTAAACAAATCCTACAAAATATTGGCAAAAGTGAATTTTGAATTCATGCATGTAAGAATTCATACCAGAAACTCAATGTCAAGCATTGCTGTTATCCTGTCAGAGAATAGACACATACCATGTGACCTTTGTGTAATCAACCTATTTTGAAGTTCAAGTATTTCATACTAATCTGACCTGAAAGAAGATACCAACCTGAAATTCTTCACTGAAATGATTCAACAAATCCTTTCTAGTAGTGAATTTGAGAAATTCACAATTTGTTCATGGAAAATTCACAAAACTAGGAAGAGGTAAAATTCAATTAATACATTATTCATTACAAAATATTTACCAAGCTCCTGATCCACTAAAGAATGATTGTCATAGCATGATATTTGCAGAGACATCTCTTTTTTTTTTACCTTGTCTAAGATGCAGATAGATGAGCTACCATTACACATCATGCTAGTGTAACGTATCAAATTAGGAGAATGCATTTTAAATTCAATTACACCCTCAATGGAAATGGTTTCTCTGACTCTGGTAATCTTTGTAGAGGAATTATACACAGTTAATAAAGCTTTACATTTCAAAACCTAATTTTGAATGTTATTCCAGAGGTTAATTTAAGATCCATCTTCCAAAATGGAAGTTAAATAAAACTGATAGAAGGTTGGAATTTGTTGAGAGGTTTATCAGCATGCGAGTAAGAGTTCATTAGTTTTAATTAGTATAATCACTAATGTTGCATTAACAGTTTGAGCGAAAGTACTTGCTCACACACATTGTATTAGATGGGGAGATTAGAATTCATTTTATAAAGCTATTAGCATTTCAGAGATTTTAAAAAGGGTCTTTTATGATCTGCTGTTGCAAAATAATCTTGTTCACCAAAAGATGGTTTAAATTAACCATAACTTTCATCCAAATAGGAAGAAGGAAGAAATGCAGGATAAAGTGTGAACCCGTCATGTCCAGTTCTGAAGGGGTAGCCGTGTTAGTCTGTATACAGCAAAAACAACAAGAGTCCTATAGCACCTTAAAAACTAACAAATTTCTGTGGGCATAAGCTTTCATGGGCTGCAACCCACTTCATCACTTCGCCACTCTCATTGTTTTTGTCATCTCTAGCATTCCCTCTGTGATAAACAGGCAGCTAAAGGTAGACACCTTGATTAGTTTATAATTATGTACTTTATTTTTCAGACAATGTTGGTTATTTTTCAGTCTTTGGTTCAAAATCTTGTTGGAAGTTTTAAGTTCTTGGATTTTAACACAACAAACTACATAAAAAAGGAGAAGAATGAAAAAAGAACACAGCATAATAATTAGGAGTAATAATTCTCCAAAGCAAGTACTAGATGGTTCACTACGTGTTTAAATGGTCCATTATTCTTTGCATCAAATGTCAGAGAAAGTAGAAATGTATCTACTTGATGTACAGGGTTTCAGTGAGTACCACCTATTACACAGCAGCACACTTAACACCGCTCTTTGCCCACTGTAGCTTTAGATAAAAATTTAATTGCCTGAAAAGCCTGAACTCTGCAATCATGCCTTCCGAGTGAATATTGACCATTTAAGTAGTGGGACAATTTACTTGAGTGAAAGGACACCCACCAGAATGTCTGGGATGACAAAGTCCAAGTGATGTGGAAATAATTGTTAAAGTAAGAATTTCTGAATGTTTTCTCTCCTGGTTCAGTGTTTGTAATGTTAACAAAGGGCACCCAGACAAAAACAGGACAACCCAAAACTGGTAATAGATCTATCCACCATGTCATTGGAGCAGATTTAGATCTGCTCAAGCCTGTGCAAACTGGAAGGAGATTTCAGTCCAGAATGTGGGGCAGGGTGGGACAGTTAGGTCTCAGCATCTTGACATTCATAAACAAACGTCACATGGCCTGATAAATTCCCAGTCATACTAGAGACATAATAAGGAGAGGGTTGGGTGATAGATGTTCTGATACATACTGTTGTTTCCTACGTCAGGTGAACTGTGTTAAAATGAACAGTATTGCTGGACAAAGTGTTAAAACATTACATCACCACATTCATTTCAGCACATGGTTTGTTCTGCAGCAGCATGCTCACTTCTCTGAGTGCATGGGCACCTCCTATGGCTGAAATTGGGGAAAGAGACTTGGGTCTCCAGTAGTCAACTATCCCTAGTGTTGAGCAACCTTTGATGGGTTGAATGTCCTCTGCATTCTTCTCCCTCTGTCACTCACAAAATCCTGTTCTGAGGAGGTGTTGGCGAGGCCCATCAGAGCAGTGGATCTCAGAGTTAGCAACCCTTTGAGATGTATGAGACAGTTTACATCACCCAGAGCTGTTGTTTCAGGATGCATGCAGACTGAGGCAGAGATCACTGTATCAGGTAAACTCAAAAACTGACATTGAGTGTTTCTTCACACCCATGAGGATAGAAACTTACATTTTTTGTAATCAACGCTGAAATTCTGACATAATCACAGGACTCCAGAGCTGCTGGCTCTGTGCATGTGCTATTGTGTGGCTGCCTTAATTTCTCATGTGTCTACCTTTTGATATATGCGGATGAGAATGCATGATTTAGGCACAAAGTATTTTTAGTCATAAAGAAAAATACTGAGGCCATCAGACACAATTAACATTGATTTTTGGTTCACAAATTATGGGTGTTATAAAACATGTTATTTCAGGAAAAGTTGTCCATGTTTGCCAGAGTGTCTCATTAAAGGGTAATAAAGCTATAAATATTGCATTTCCCTGTTTGGAGCTCTAAGAGCCATAACTGCATAAAATGCCCCATGCTTCCCTTGGTTTTTTTTAAATAATACAGATTTGTTTCCCTTGAACTAATGCAATTGCTTTTTAAAACACATACATCACTTTCATTTAAGATGATTTATTGTAGTCCTGTTGGTTTATCTTTTCCCCTGAAGAACGAGACAGCTACTGGCACTTTTTGCTGTCTGTACAAGTCCACATCTTGTTCATGGTGGGTCTGTCTGATCTCAGAGGTGCTGAGTTCCTTCAGCTTCCATTGATGTCAATGGGATTTGCAGGTGCTCAGCTCCTCAGACCAGGCCCTGTAAGTATGTTCCAAGTAAGTGCCCAGAATGGTATCCCCGGCTTCCATCATGTTTTTTCTTTTCTTCTTGCAGTATGTATCAAACAGGCATGCAGTCGGTCAGACCTCCACGGAGCAAGGCAGCCTTCACTCCCACCATCCCCAGGAGGCAGTGCATGACCCACAACTAATTCCTTGCACATGCCCTCTGTTTTCTTGTCAATGGGAAGGCCATTTAGAAGTGGTGGTATCGCATCTGAGACAGACGCATCGGATCAACATCCTTCACGGGGCAGAGATTGTTTTCCTGGCCACAGACATGCACCTTCCTGCACCAATGGATTGGATAATAATGCATTCTTGCCTTGGCCACCAATTTTTGCTTGTGCTCAGGAAGCAGGAGAAATACGAAGGCCACCCCCAGTTCTTTGCCACCATGATGCTGATCGGCACCCCCACACAAGCTGATAACTTCACCTACAGGCTTGAGCTCAACAGGAATCAGAGGCGCCTGAAGTGGGAAGCCACGCCAAGATCAGTACTGGAGTGTGTTGACTCTGTCATATCAGACGGCGATTGCCTTGTCCTTAACACCTCACTGGCCCAGCTCTTCTCCGATAATGGAAGCCTGGCTATAGGAATTGCAATAACTGCGAGCAAAGTTCATGCTGCTGAAACAGAAATGTAAAGAAGAAAACACTGTGCTTCAGCAGCTTGAGAAAGCCAGAACTCATAGACTTTTTTGGGGGGTCTCAGGTCTTTTGTGGTATTTAGTATTTGTCCACAGTGGGCAGTATGTAAACATCCTGGAATTAAGGCCTTTATGTAATGTATTCGCTGTTTTGTTAATACAATTTTATGACACATTTTAAAGGCGATAATCAGGTTGTTGTCTCCATCAAAATAAGTCACTGCATCTCTTGAGCGGAGACTGCCAGTGTGGAAACCACCAGCAAGGTGACTTGTAGAATCCTTGGTTTGGATACGCCATACAAATGCATTTCCGTTAGTGTCTGCCTAATAATTGGGTACTAATGAAGCTTTCTATTCCTGGTAGTAAGGTGAAATGTATCACATGGAACAGAGGTCTGTGCTTTTCCCATTTGTGAGTGTCACTCATTAGCAATTTCATAGGAAGTGGGGAACTGCAATTAGTTTGCTTTAAATGGAGCAAATTGTAGCTGTGCAAAACTTTAAGGCACCACTCAAGGAGATGGTAAGCTCCAGCATGCAATGATCCATCTGACCTCCGCAGATGGTCTGCATAGAACATTGCATTATATGACCCACCACCTCTGGGAAGCACTATCACTGATAAAGGCCAGGGGGAATCACAGAACCAATATCAAATGGCGGCTCATATTTATTCCGCAGTTACTTTATTTAACAACAACAATAGCCATAATCATTTAACATTGATAGTGAAATGGAGACTAAAGCCCACAATCAAGTTGGGCCACATTGTGCTAGACACTCTACAAACATATAATAAATAACAGTCCTTGCCCCCAAAAGCTTACAATCTAAGGGTATGTTGACACTGCAGTTGGGAGCTTGCCTCCCAGCCTGGACAGACAGACACACACTACTGTTGCTCAAGTTAGCATACTAAAAATAATAGTATGGACATTGTGGCACGGAGTGCTCCTCTTCCCGCTTGTCTGGCACCGCCTCCTGGTCAGTCTGGGGATTAGCTCTCTTGGTCGATGCCCCTTCCCATGGTTTCACACTGCTAGACCGTATCTCTTTCAGGTCCTCTCTTGTCCCAAGAGCCACAGCCTCCTCTTCATGACTCAGCCCCCTGGCTAGGTCACTCAGTGGTACCCCTTCCAGGGTTCAGTCCTTCAATTCTCTGTCACTACCACAGTGACCCAGGCAGTTTTCCCATTCACTGCCCTGCTGGTCTATGCCATGTGCTCAGTGGCTGGTAGGGGAACCCAGGCCTGCCCTCTACTCCAGGTTTCAGTCCAGGGACCCTACACCCAGAAGTTCTGGGCTTTCCTCTCCCAGCTCTTTCCTTGGACTGCTTCCCCTCCTTTCTCTCTGTACTGCTCCAAACCCTTCTCTCTCTTCCCAGGGAGTGACTGCCCTTTCCCAGCAGCAGCCCCTTTCTGGACCAGCTTCCTTGCTTTATAGGCCCTGCCTGTTCCTGCCCAGATGAGCTTGCTTGCAGTCAATTCCCTGTTCGCTGCCTTTCCTTCCAAGTGCAGCCTGTAGAGTTAATAGGCCTAGCTGGCCACCTTAACCCCTACCAGTCCTGTGTGGGGTAGACACCCCATCACATATAAGTGGTGGCATGTGTTAGCCACCTGAGTACAGACAGAGTGGATTGGGTGGGCTTGTTCACAGGCAGCTCCACACCACTATTTTTATCATGTTAGCTGAAGCAGAGCTAGCACGTATCTATCTACATGGGCTGCAGTGGCGTACTGAGGGGGGCAGCGGGGCCAGGACCCTGGGCGCCAGCCTGTGGGAGGGCACGGGGCAAACCCTTCACAACGCGCAGGTGGCAGGGAGCGCAGGAGGCTGTCAGGAGGAGGCAGGTGGCTGCCGTCCAGGTGCCCCTCAGATCTTCCTGTGCCCTCCGCCCCCTGTGTGTTGTGAAGGGCCGGCCCCAGGCCGCTCTACCTGAGTCGGTGCCGGGCTACAGGGCTGGAGCGGGAGATGCAGGCGCTGCATGGTGGGTAAATGGCGGGGGCAGCGGAGCCCGGACAGAGCCAAGCCACTGCAATGAGCCACAGAAAGTTCCCTGCACAGGAGGAGGTAAGCAGCGTGTCCCCTACCCCCACAGGTAAAGACCCGCCCTCCTTGAGGCAGCTGGGATGCGGTGCCATCTGGTGAGAGGTCTCCCGGAAGGGGAGGTGCAAATGAAGGCTTGGCCCCTGGGTGCCGTAGACCCACAATACGCCACTGATGGAAGGCACGTGGTCAGCTGCAGCATAGACATACCTTAAAGGACGCTCTTTAGCCTCTCATGATATAGAACCAGCACTGATGATCTTAGATTACTCCGTCCACTGAAGAAAAACCCACAACCTCTAGATAGTATTCACTCCTCACTGATCCAGGACCTGGAGATCCTAACCATTTAAATCAGATAACACCACATGGCTGGATGCCATATTGAACCAAATTAAGTTACATTCACATATTGTCTGGAGTGACTGGCTTGCTAGAGGAAAACCAATCTGTCTCTGAAACCCAGGTATCCATTGTCTATAATTAGTGTTTTCATTGTTTAACATTTATTTTCTCAAATGTTCAAAGGGTATTTTTTCAAAAAATAAATCTAAAGCCCTCAAAAGTTTCCAGGATGCATGTTGCAGCTTGATTGTGCTGTTGTAATCCTGGCCCTCAACCTCATGGCTTTCACTGATTAATACTCATTTTAAAGTGACAGCTAGAATGTGTACCTGCAATATGGACAGTTAAATTTGATTTTTTGTCCTTTTTATAATAATATCTTTAACATTCTTTTCTCCAACTTCACATGTTTTTTACTTTTTCTATACATCCTCCTGCTCAAAAGTGATCATAGGATACCAAGTAAGAGTCATGTCATGAAAATGTTTGGTTTTTTCAGAAGAGCTATTCTTCTGTGACAGCACTTGGTGCTGATTCAGTACAACATATGGGTCAGAATCAATCCCCTGGATCTGAATAGCCCCAGATTTAAGGCAAATTCAGATCCAGATGTGGAGTTGAACTTTGTGTCTGACCGCTGTTCATAGAAGGATAAACTAAAGGGGCATCTTCACTTGGAAAAAAGGTGTGTTCTTAACTCAAGTTAACTGATGAGAGGTAAAATCTTAGTGACAACAAAGCAGTTTGTAATTTTCCCATGTATTAGCAGGTTGAGTGGGAGAATCTAGGGTTTACCTTGACCTGCTCACTCACTTGAAAACTCTGAACTCCCTTATCTTCACTAAGATTTTACCTCATGTTAATTACCATGTGTTAGCTAACTCAAGTTAAGAGCACGCCTTGTTTTCTAGTAAAAACAAAGCCAAAATCTCCAGCCTTGTGGGGAAGTCTGGATCTGAACACTGTGGTTCAGGGCCATCTCTACCCATCAATAAAAATCAGTGGTAAAACCCTGCCTTTAAATTTTCCCTTTTTCTGAGGAGAATACCAGGAAGATAATATATTCTGAGGTACATTCATTGACTCTTTACCTAGGATTTCATCCTAACTGATGATACTGAAAAATCAAAGTCAAGATTTCCTCAACAGGCTTGGATCTGCCATTCATAAGTGGATAGAAATGAAGTATGACTTCTAAAAAGGAAGTGTCAGTCTCAGTAATGGGATCACAGTGCTACAGTGTAAGCTAGCTAGCATAGTTCTCTGCTCTAAGTCAGTTCTGGTTGGAATGTACTGGTTATATTAATGCACTAAAATGAAAGGCATTTCAGAGCAGTTTAATTTTTCTACACAAAGTTAAATATTTAGAACAGCACATTTCCCTAAACAACAGTAATAAATAAATCATTGGCATATTGTGGACTTAAACTGGAGTCTCTAGCTCCTCAAGCAAAAGTTCTTTTACTGAACTAAAAAAAAATAACAGCTCCACTAGCTTAAACCAGCCCGGGCCTTTGTATGCAAGGGTAAAAGCCATGAACCTGATAATGAAATAACCTTCTGTTCTGTGGCTGACACTAGAGGTATAGCTGCTCCCCAAATTAATCATGATTAAGCTAGGTGGGTCCCTTTACATGGTTTCTTTTGGCATGTCCTGATAAATAAAAAGTATTCCACTGCCCCCAGAAGCATCTCAATATAAAACGCAAATGTTTTCAGATTGTATAATACCTCCTGACATAGAAGGCATTATAATTCCTTCATATTCGAAATTCATGGACAGCTCTTTGCTGCCAATAAGTGAAGGTGAAGTTACCATTTCAGTGGCAAAACAATGCTACAGAAATCAGAAAATGTTGGCAAATAGAATCAATGAAATTTGGTTTGCATGCATCCTTGAAATGTCCTTACTGTAGGTTTTTACACCTCTCCTGTCATAAGTGAAAGGCAACCGTGGCTTGGTTTCACAAATGAGAACCTGGATTTTTCACTTCTGGAAAGAGTATTATACTAGAACACTTAGTGCTTCTATCACACATTCCATCCAAGAATCTCAAAGGCCTTTGGAAACATTGATTAATTAAGCCTTACAAATTTGTGAGGTAGATAAGTATCCTTGTTTTAGTAATGAGGAAATTGAGCCTGAGCTAAATCAGCTTTGTAAAATTCTATTTCCCCACTTGCCTGGGGTGAGAATATTTTTTTGACAAATGAGAAAAACAACATTAGTTTTTTCCCATTATCATCAGCCTTCGTGGTGCAGGGTGCATAAATAGATTTTGAGCTTAGGCTAGTAAATTTACATGACACTTTTGTAAGGCTGGGCCAAGTGAATAGCCCACAGTCAGATTAGAAAATTTGACTTCCTTCCTCTGCTCTAACCAACAGAAAATGCTATGAATTCTACTTTAGGGTATTCAGTAAGAGGACACTATTCCTTTTAGCCCACTCCCATCCAGAATTAAGCCACACCACGTACCTATGGCTCTTCATAAATCAGTTAGTTCTCATCAGCCAGAGTTTCCCACTCCTCTTGCTTTCAGAATAATGGGGAAGCCTGCTCTGAGTGGCGAGAAGGTGGGTAATTTTCTTCCTGTTGGAACATTACTTCATAACATGGGTTACATTCCTTCCAGTATAAACACACACAGAGCAAGAAACAAACCAACAAAAACAGGATAGAATATGAACTCTTTGGAATAAAAATTGTAATGGTTTTTAAAAAGATACCACGGCATCCCCTCCTGGTGTCAGGGGAATGAAACACAGGGGTCAGTGTTAAGGCCCCCTCCCTCAGTTCTTGGCTCACTGAGAGAAGCAGAAGTCCAGAGTCAGCAGCAGGCAATACTATGGGTTTATTGGGGTCATCAAGCAAGAATCCCAGTTCTTCACACCAGTAATTTTCTTTCTTCCCACCTTACTTTCTGTTTGACCTCAGTTTTTATAGTGTATCTTAACCAATCATTTTCTTAAAAATTTTACAGGATAATTCTTTAACCAATCCTGCCATATTGTAACATAATTCTCTAACCAATCATACCCCATCACCTTAACTGATTACAATTAATTATGGGATAGACAGAAACAATCAAAGAATCAGACAGAAATTATCAGAACAGTGAGTACCATAATGACCAACAATATGAAGTGTAGATTCTACAACCACAACTGTTGACAAGTGTTTAAAAACCAGAGCGAATGCTATCAAACAAAGTTTTCTTTAAACATTCTAGGATCCATCCTCTATCTGAAGGTATTACACTGGATCGCCTTCTTAACAGCCTGGTATTGCCTTGTTTTAATGTAATTTGTTTGGAATGTGTGGATGTGACCACACGCTTCCCAGTTTATGGCTGCCTCTGCTGCTTAGCTGAAGTACAAGGCCTCAGACTGTCACAGAGAAAGAAGGCCTATAGACAGGTGGCCTGTGATTTTGATTCTTTGTTTTTATACTCCTATAACTAGAATATACTTAAACAATCACAGACCTTTACAGGCAGGCCTAAATATCTATATTCTAACAGTCAGTACTGCAGCATTAGTTACCTATCTGCTCCTCTAACCAGTGCCACTAATTCTACAATATGGGTACCCTAAGACATGTGTCAGCACCTGATATCATGTGTTAATGTGGGTTCTACTCCCAAAAGTGACTATGTCAACATGACACCTCCTTACACAAGGAATCTGCTGCCTGTGTGTAATCAGGGACAGAACTGTTTACTTTAGACAAATGGGAGTTCTTACTATCTTTTCATCCAGTTAGCACTGCACACCCCCAACACAGCTAAGAGAAAGAGAGCTGGCTCATATTCTGACACACATTGACAACAGCGTTGTTAGGGCAAAAGCCTGTCTTCAGTTAGTTGTGAGCAACCTCATTAACAACAATGGGGTATCACAGATGTAAAAATAGCAAAATTTGAAGACAGTAGAGATGCACACCTATACCTGAGGGTATGGTTTGGCCTTCAGAAAGAAAAGTTATATAACAGTAACTGTTCTTTCTGTGTATTTGCTTCTGCAGAGCCACACTGTAGAAGCTGTGTGCTGTTGTATTAATTCTGATGGAATAGATAGGCCCAAAGAGTCAATGACTTTATCATGACCCTGTTACTGTCCAACTTTAAACAGTTATAAACAAGGTTTGGGATTTGGTGTACAGAGCCCTCCGCCTGCTCAGTATCATGGCAAAGTCACCATGAAAAAATCTTTTTAACCTTTTATTAAAGATACAGAAAAGAAGGAAAAACAGTTGAAGCATTTGAAATGTAAAAGTATGAGAAACGGTTTTCGTTTTAACAACATTCCTTGTTCACTTTAGCTGTAAAGATTTTAGAAGGAGCCTTCTCCCCCCTCCATTGACAGTCTTGTAGATGTATTAAAGAAAGTAGTAACTGTCCTTTTTAGGGAAAAGAGAAGAAGTTAGCTGAGATGGGCTAGAACTGTTGTTTTTGCTGATGCTGTTAAAGTACAATCCTGTTTCCAAGAAGACAAAACAAGACAAACAAACATAAGAGGGGTGAGAAAAGAACAACAAAGATAGAAAATGCAGCTTCTGTCTCTGGTATTGACTCTTGTTTGCAGCCTCACTGCTGGAGAAACATAGGCATGGCACATGATCTTATCAGCCACTCTGAGACCTGGCAACTTGTAGCAGCATCTGGCTTTGCTTTTAGATGCTTCTTCGGTCACACGCTCACAGCAGTGTTGCAAAATATACGCTTTTGGCCATCTAAGCCAGACTCTTATTAAAAAGAAGGCAAAAGGAGAGAGATAGGAAAGTGGGGAAGGAAAAGGGCACAAAAGGTGGGGGGGCAGGGGGGAAGGGAGTGACAAGTCTCACTTCCCAGTCAGATTGAGCTAGAGCCAATGGAGGTGAAGGTGGTGATGTCATCTGCATCCCTCTCTCTGACCTGGTCTGGTCAGGATCTCTCTCAGGATCAGGACGATCAGGCCCAGGGATTTTATGGTAGATTCAGGAGATGGTAGGAGTGGCAGTTTTGATGGTAAAGCTTACTTCTTCTAGTTTATCCTTCCATCAGCCAGTGACTGTTTCAGACATCTCTCAGACTGTTCCCGCCCCCAAGAAAGACCTGGTGATGGGTTGTGTGCACCACAAAGTCTCTGAAACGGTTAATGTGGACCTGATTACCATACTGGGCTGCACCCGGAGGGAGCACCAGGATTAAATGTGGGTGAAGCACAGCTGGGGAAGGGCTTGAAGAGGATTATAAAAAGAGAAAGTTGAAAGCAGAAAGAGGATGCAGGGAGAGGGGCTGCAGTTACTCTCTGGGGCTAGAGAGAGTTGTGATACCAGGAGGATCAAGGAGGAACCCCAGGTGGGAGAGTTAGTTCTGGGTTCTGCTCCTGACTAGAGAAGACTGGTAGGAGGCCAGGATAGAGGGGGTTCCAGCCCCTATTCAGCAACAATAATAAAGCATACTTCAGTCCTGCAGTCATCCCAAAAAGTAGAACTTTCTACTGGAAGTGATCATTGCTCAGCTTGAACCCAAACTATTACCTTAGTGACTTTCCCTTAGTGAGATGTGGAAGAGACATCCTGAAAATTGAGGGTCTTAGACCTATTCTGAATATATAGGGAAGAACTGATGTTCCTCGGACAAGCCAGACACACTATATTTTTTTCTAAAATACTTGTTCATCTTATGAAGACTTAAAATTGGACATAGAGAATTCATGGAATTAAAAAAAATAGCCTCCTTCGGTTCTGGCATGAATTCTATAGATCATACCTCTGAAAGAAATGCTTTCTATTATAGCAGTCACTTATGACAAATGTCCTTGAAGAGAAACACGGAATGGGGATTAAGCTTTGGCATATCCTCAAAATTGAGGGTATACCACCTATTCAATCAACACTAGAACCTATTGGTCCCCAGAGATATTTAGTCAGACCAACAAAAAAATAGGACAAATAGTCTCCAAAAGGAGTAACAAGAATTGGGACTAAAGATAGGCCTGATCCAATATAGTTTGACAAATCCTCAAAGTTGCTTCTCTGCCAGATCTAGAGTAGAAGATGATGTCCTTAAGGCCGAGGAAGATTATGTAGACTTCTGACCACCTTTAAATTATTATTATTATTTAACAGCGGGAATATTGCTTTGTCATCTAGAAGCCAACCAGATTGGGGCCACATTGTGCTGCTGTACAATTAGATAGTAAATGACAATCTGACTTCCCCGACTTCCTAGAATGAGCCTTATGGAGGAAAAAGAATAATGGAAATGGCTCTCTTGATATCAGAAAGAAGATTATCCTTTCCAAAGGGAAGGCTGAATCTGCCCCAGAGACCAACCTGTTCCTCTGGTTGCCTGGAACTACTCTATGGTTCCATTAGTGTTTTAGTGGAAATGATCAGTCTCCTCAATCTTTTTCACCTACACCTTGGCCAAAAGACCAGAATTTCATAACCAAAAGTACATGTGGTGGTGACATCTGTAGCCAAGGAGTGAACTGCCAGGTCCAGTAGACCATAGGATGCCCTTAAAAAGGACCTTACTATGTCCCATATCAGGAACACTGACTTCTTTTTTTCTCACCTTTTGTACCCAACCCAAGAACTATTGTGTCTCATAACAACCTGTTAGTTTGCCATACCCAGAGCAAAAGACACCGAGCAATATGCCTTCTTCCCAAATGTGCCTTTTTCTTTTTTTGGACATATTTGGTCAGTTTACCCCCTGAATCCAAGCTCCACTCAACACAGACTGGGAAACTATGGTGTGAGTTAGAGCAGCCATGAGGCTGTCCTAACTTATGCTGCTGAGGCATTGCTCATAAGAAGGTAAGAATGGCCATACTCAGTCAGACCAATGGTCCATCTAGCCCAGTATCCTGTTTTCCGACAGTGGCCAATGCCAGGTGCTTCAGAGGGAATGAACAGAACAGGGCAATCATCAAGTGATCCATCCTGTCGCCCATTCCCAGCTTCTGGCAAACAGCAACCCCTCACGTGCTCTTCCCAACACACTCCTTATGCTTGGGGTGTGGCTGGCAGAGGAGCTAGTTTTGTCAGCTTTGTCCTCCACAGGGGGAATTCTCAGCTGTCTTTGCCCAGAGGGAATTTTCAGCTGGCCATGTACAGCCAGAATCTGGTCATGTGGCCCAAAGGGGCTGGAGTGCAATTGTGAATCTGGTCCTTTGGTGGCAGGAGCAGATGAAAAATTCCTTCTTGAGCAAGACATTTAGAGGAGCCATCATCATTCCTGTACTTCCCATTCTTTTTCTTTTCAAAGGGAGCATTTAAATGGAGTTGAGGAGCATTCCAATCCTCTAGAGCAGGCGTTCTCCAACTTATTCACAGGACTGGGGACCACAATCTTAATAAAGGGACTGTATCTGGCACACCTGCCCTCTCCTCCCATTCATGACCACAACTACATGGCAATTGCGTATGTGACAGCTGTCATTTTGACCAGCACCAGAAATTGAATCTGGTCCCGCCAGATCTGAAAACATGATTTTCTACAGCTTGAAGCTAAAAGCCCTGGCTCTGTGGCTGGAGACTGTACCAGGCTCACATCCTCTGTCAGCTGGATGCAGAGGAAGATGAATAACACACACTGATCATTTATTTATTGTTAACTGTCTTTAGTGTAGTGAGTACAAACAGTTGATCACAGTATTCACTTTTGTGTTGCATGCCATCTTCTCCTCCCGCTTATTCTGTTCCCCTCAGCTGGAGGTCAGGAAAGGTATGTCTACACTGCAGTTAGATACCTGGGGCTGTCCCCTGCCAGCTGACATGGACTTACAGGGCTGGGACAAGGGGTTGTTTAGATGCAGTACAGACGTTCGATCTCTGGCTGGAGTGTACGACTACACTGCAATTAATTATCACCATAGCCCAAGCCCCACAGCCCATGTCAGTGGGCTCGGGCCAGCCATAGGTATCTAATTGCAGAGGAGGCATACCTGAGGGAACCAGCACCATGTGACCCGTTCTGCATGCATCTCCAGTAAGCACCTAACCCACCATTTGTGATCCAGATTCCATAGGCAACAGTTTGGGGACCTCTCATCTCAGAGGAGAAGGGTCTGAGAAACTCACATCCACAGACTTAGGAGCCCTTGAGCCTGAGCCACAAACCCATGCCTCCATTATCCTTCCTTCCCTGACAAATCAGTTTACTTCTTTACAAACAAAGGGATTGTCTTCACTGCAAAGTTAACTTGAGTTGTAACTTTGGTGTTGCCCCTGTCTTGAGTCCCATTCATACATAAAAGTCATTCATACATAAAAATCCTCCAGTGCCTTCTTGCCATTCCCCCAGTGTGTTCAGAAGGAACAGACAAATTCTCACAATTCACTGAGGAAGAATTCATTGAGAGGCTCAGCATACTGCTGTGCAGAAAACCCTGTAACGTATCCCCAGATTGTCATAGTGCCACTCACAAGTGAGTGCAGTGCCAATGTGAACATAGCAGCTCAGGTGTTATTTCACAATTCGGCCAATCTCAGTTGAACTAGGCTAACTCGAAAGAAGTAACTTGAATGTATATAACTTGATTCAGTGAAGACATACCCATAGAAGAATTTCAGCACCAGTTCCAAGTAACCAGGGGAATGCTCCATTTGCATCTTGGATTCTCCCAAAGCCTCTTCTTTTATTAATGGGTTTGAGTCTCAGACTCCTTTCTTTAGTCCTGGATATAAAAGTACTACCCTTAGATGAACAAGTGCCCTTTAACCAAGCACTTTAAGCATTGAGGATGTTAGTCTGAAATGGACATTATAGTGGGACAAGAGGAACACCTATTAAACCTCTTAAATCTATGCTCTCTCTCAACCACGTTATGGGCTTGATGCAGGAGTCACTCGGTGAAATTCTGTGGCCTATGTTATGCACAAAGTCAGATTAGATTAACATAATGGTTCTTCTGGCCTTCACATCTATGAAACTATGAATCCATAAACCTTATTTTCTTCTCCACATCCTCCAAACTAATTAAAATCATAAACTCTAAAAGTATAAATAAACCTTAATATGAAATGAAGGGCTATGCAATACATTATAAAAGGCAACACGTTTCAGCAGAAAAGGTTAAAAAATCAACTCATCTAAACTTAACACTAAACTGATGTAGGGGGAGTTTTGGTTCTGTGGCTGCACAGGCTGGCAGAAAGAGAGAAAATGAAGATACCGCGATGCTAGGTGCTATTATGCCTTCAGCTCCAGAATGTGGTATTCCAGGGAGATGTGCACACACACCACTACTTATTTACAGCTTTCAAAATGTTCTGTGGTCACACTCTCAGAATTCTCACAATAGACTCCTACAGTGGGGATCAAGAGAGTCAACATCTTAAAGGAAATTCTTCATTACTGCTAATAATGCACAAGCAGGAACAAATACAGCTTGAATTTCAGATCCCAGTTTGAGTTTGCAGGGCTGGCAGTTTGGCAAATAATCTTTTTATTACCTGTAAACTGAGCAAATTGACTATGGAAGAACATCAGTAAACATGGAACCACATAGTGTCATTTTACAAAGAACCTTTCACTTTAAATGATACAATGTAATAGAGTCTGATGAGATACAGAAACTGAGCCAGCTCAATTACTTAATTGTTCAGAAGCTTGCAGACTTCCCATGGGAAAGGTTACATTTATGTCACAATTGGCCAGTAGATAAATAAACCCTCAGCTGCACAAATGTTTGTCCCAAAGTCTGCTCAAAAAAGACAGAATTCATAATGGTGAATGAAGCATGTGATCATTTTAATTGCATATCAATTTTCATTCATAGCATCAATATCATATCAATTTTCATTCATAGCATGTCTATTACTTGTTGTCCTGCTTTGTGTTTCTATAGTTAAGACTGTGTTATTAGACCTTCACTGAGGCATCAATTTTGTTTCTCTTTTTATTGTGGCAGGTTGTGATCTGAAGAGTGTCTGGGTGCTTCAGGCATTCAAACTCTAACCCAGAGAAGTTTTATTTTAAGTACCTTCTAATTATTAGGCCACTGAACCTAGCTCAGAACAGGTTTCCATTTCCATATTATAATTAGGGATGGATGAGTTAGTGAAGAACCAGTCACAATTGTCCCCCATTCCCTCAACCCGAACATCTGGCTCATATTCAAATCTGAGTGAAGGTGTTCCCCCCGCAGCATCTCTTTGTGACCACATCCACTCCTTGACTCCCATGTCCACTCCCATTTCTCCTGCATCTAATCCCTGACCCACTTCCCAGCTGTCTTCAGACTCCATGCTTAAGATAGCTGGAGGCCCCAGTACAACCCCTTACCAGCTGTCAACAATCTCTTCATTGTTCCATGACAAGCAGCCTTGGACCCCAACCCAAGGCTTTGTTTACACTAGAGAGTGTTGTCAGCGCAAGTTACAGCACTGATCAAAAAGCTCGATAATTACAAGATTTGTGCCAGTTCATGCAGCACTCGTCGTGTCGCCGAAGCGTGTCCACAGTGGGTGCTCTAGCATCAACAACGAGAGCAGTGCACTGGGGGCAGCTATCTCACTGTGCAACTCACCACCTTGTGCTGCTACGAGTTGTGGGAAGGAGGAGAGGGCGCAACATGGGTGCAGGCGCAACGTCCGAGGATGCATTGATTTCTGTCCCGTCATTCCATGGATTTCCAACTGTGTTTCGTGGCATTTTTCAACATCCCCGGTTCTCTGAGCACCCACCATCTCTATCTGAAAGGACGGATCCTGCACTGCTCTCCACTGTTGTTGTCAATGTTCTGAACACATCATGGCTGGTCATGCAGCATATCATGAGCTCCCAACTGAAACAAGAATCTGAGGCACCTGAATTGCTGTGTGCCATGCAAAAAAACAGCACCGCATTACTGTTTGCATTCATGAAGCATCTGCACATAATGCACCACCACTTTTGGGCATGTGAGACAAGCACTGAGTGGTGGGATCACATCGTTATGCAGGTCTGGGATGATGAGCAGTGGCTGCAGAACTTTCGAATGTTCAAAGCCACCTTCATGGACCTCTGTGGGGAGCTCAGCCCTGCCCTGCGGCCCAAGAACAACAGAATGAGAGCTTCCCTCTCGGTGGAGAAGCGCGTGACGATTGTTGTGTGGAAGCTGGCAGCTCCAGACTGCTACCTGTCAGTCATTAATCAGTTTGGAGTCGGCAAGTCCACCATTGGTGCTGTGTTATCCCAAGTTTGCATGGCTATTAATCGCATTCTGCTATGAAGGACAGTGAGTCTTAGAAATGTGTGTGAAATAAGTGGCTTTGCAGTGATAGGATTCCCTAACTGTGGCGAGGCGCTAGATGGCACACATATCCCAATTTTGGCCCCAGATCATCTTGCAACAGAGTACATCAATAAAAAGGGGTACTTCTCTATGGTACTGTAGGCACTTGTGGATCACCGTGTATGTTTCACTGACATCAACGCGGGTTGGTCAGGGAAGGTGCATGATGCCCGCATCTTCAGAAACACTGGACTGTACAAGAAGCTTCAAGCAGGGACTTTCTTTCCAGGCCAAAAGAGTCCAATGGGGGATGTTGAAATGCCCATAGTGATCCTGGGAGAACCAGCCTACCCCTTTCTGTCATGTCCCATGAAGCCTTATACGGGCAACCTGGATAGCAGCAAGAAGTGTTTCAATAACAGGTTGAGCAGGTGCCAAATGACCGTTGACTGTGTGTTTGGCAGATTAAAGATCGCTGGCAATACCATCATGGCAGGTTAGATCTACATGAGGAAAATATTCCCATGGTTATAGCCACCTGCTGTGTGAAGCTAAGGGTGAAAAGTTTCCCCCTGAGTGGAGCGCAGAGCTGGATCACCTTGCGGCTGACTATGAATAACCCGATGTCAGGGCTATTAGAGGGGCACAATGGGGGGCCATTTGAATGAGGGAGGCCTTGAGGAACCATTTTGAGAATGAACACCAATCAGGTGTCTTTGTCAACAGCATTGTGCCATGCTATGCCTGCTAGCCAGCTTGCACTGTGTATCAATGTAAGCTGCAACCACTGTGTGTAAGAGACAAATAAAGATTGCCTACACTTCACATAGTATCTCTTTATTAAATAACAATTTTTTACAACACACACAAAAAGCTAGGCTGGAGGGGAGAAAGGAGTGAGGGGCAGTGTGAACTATGACAGCTAGGGTAAGTCCAGCTATCATTTTGGAAGCTGTCTAAAGGGGTAGAGTGAACAGGTTACCGAGATAGGCCTGGAGTTTGGTAGGAATGTGTGGGAGGACATGGAAAGCAGTTCTGGATTGGCTGCAAGGGGTGGCGAGCATGCATGAATTCAGTCTGCAGCGTACTGAGTGACTTTAGCAGCTCTATTTGCTCCTCCATGGTTTTTATCATGCACTTGTGACCTGCTATCACTTGCTCCTGGTTTTCCCTTCTCTCCTGCTTATACATTTTTTTATTTTCGGTCATACTGTGTCTCCATGCCCTTTTTTTTTTCTTTTTTTTTCCCACCTCAGAGGTCTGGAATTGTTCTTGGAACATCTCTTTGCTTCTCCATGGTTGTTTTCTTATCTGTTGTAGGCATTCAGCAGGTGTGGAGGGATTTTTGTTGAAGCACAATAAACAATGAACAGAAACATGATTGTGAGTGCACTAACAGCATTGATACATTACTGTAAAATATATCTCTTTCTCACTGTCCGCTGGCAGGCACACAGCTTGAAGATCACTCAGGGCATGGTGAGTTGTGTCAGGGGGGAGGGGGCACTCAAGCTGGGGAAAAGGTTCTGGGTGGTTGTTTAAGGTACTGATGCAGGTAGATAGGGACATAATTTCAAATTGTGACACCATTTTCCACAGGCAGGAGCCATAGGAGCCGATATCTCACTCCTGAGAGTAAGCAGAGATGCTAGGGTGCTTCTCCTCCATGTGAGCAACTTCAAACTGGGTCTGTATGTTGCTCACCTGTGTGCTGCTTTGGACCCTGAACAAGTGACTGCCGATTGGCGTGGGAAATTTTCCTACAATGGGGGAAGAAACAAGGCAGCTCTGTCAAGGAATCTCTAGCAGAGGATTGATGAGTACCTCCAGGAAAGTTTCCTTGAGATCTCTCTGGAGGATTCCCATGAAATCTCGGTGCTCATTAACACATTTTTCCACTGCACTGCCTGGGGGAATGGGAAGCATATGCAAACACAGCTACTTTGTGTATTTCTATTCCTTCAACCACCTGTATAATGCAACAAAGCAAAGGACAGCTGTACCTCATATAACCAAACAGCATCAGCTCAAAAAAAATCACTTACCAGAGGCTCCCTTCTCCTGCATCCTGCACACCAGGACTGGAGGGCTGGGACTGACTTGAACCCCATGTCACCAAATGACTCAATCCTCAGCTCTGCATCATCCTCCAACTCGACCTTCTCATCCACAACTTCTTTTGCAGTGTTGAATCCAGTATCTGCTGTCTCCAGGTCCATGGAGATATCCCCAGGTCTCTGGGCAGTGGAGGCAGGATCACCGCCGAGGATGGTTTCCAGCTCCTTAGAGAAGCGGCAGGTCATTGGCTCTGTGCTAGAGTGCTGCTTTAACTTCCTAGCCTTTTGGTACCCCTGCCACAGATCTTTGATTTTTGCACAGCACTGCAGCATGTTCCATTCATAGCCTTTCTCTAGCATGGCACTAGAAATCTGACCCTAGGCATAATAGTTCCTTTGGCAGGAGCGGAGGTGGGACTGCACAGTCTCCTCTCCCCTAATGCTGATCAAATCCAGAATCTCTGGTGTGCTCCAAGTACGAGAGCATTTGGTGTGTGGAGTCCCTATCATCAGCTGGGAAGATGCAATGTGACCTCTCCATGCCAACCAGGCAGGGAAGTAGAATTTCAAAAATTTGCAGTACTTTAAAGAGGGAGGGGTTGATGGCTGCAGGGTGGCGAAGTTCAAACTGATAGCCAGCGCGGTCAGGATGAGCGTTGTGGGACACCTCCTAGAGGGCATTTATCGCAACATAAATGAGTGCAGTTTCTGCACCGATGCTTTGTCATTAAAAGTTTGGTGCAAAAAGCTCTATGCCTCTCAGTGAGGTGGTTTTATTTTGTGGCAAAATCAGGGGAGTTGGGGGGGAGGGTTGTAATGTGGACACCACCACTGTTTTGATCCAAAAAGCTGACTTTGGTCAACAAAAGTCTGTAGGGTAGACCAGCCCAGAGTCTCTCCTATTTGCAAACCCAAACTTTCCTAATTTATCTGTGGAGCACACCCCACTGGTTCTCCCTGACAAACACTCCCAGCCTCCTTTCTTCTCCCAGCAGCTGAAATCCTCTTGAGTCAATTCCTCTAAGAAATGGACAGTCTGATGCCCTCTCAGCTGCCAAAACCCTCCCATCTCTGGGTGAATCCACATTGGGTTTCCAATAATGAGGAAGCCTCAGAGGGCTTTTGTCTGCCAAGGGAAATGAAATTGTATTTTATAACACGTGGTAACTAATGATGTTAAACACATATTATCACCTGCTGTAGACAGCAACTGGTCATGGTTAATCCTAGGGTCCAATTTAGAAACAGCTGTGGCAGAGTAGAGGGTGATTAGCCCCTTGGTGCCTCTGCTACCCCTACCCCAGCTGCCTGGGCTGGGGTAAAGTGGGTCAGCAGGGCCCCAGACTGCAAGCAAGGAAGCCACAGCAGAAGGTGCTGATGAGAGCATACCAGAGCCATGCCTAATGAGGCAAGGGGGAACAGCTGTTCCCCCAGCTGGAGGGGTATATAAGCCAGCTAGGGAGGCCTGGTGGGGCTAGGGAGAAAGGTAGAAGTTCTGCTATTCAGGGTGCTGCCTGTTCAAGGAAGAATGAGCAGCTCAAAGCCTCAGGGCCAAGTGGTTCTGGTTTGGTAGTGGGGTTTGTGTTTGCATTTGCATACTGTAAATAAATGAGCATGGGTGATGCCTGTGAGTTCATTTGTTTTAGAGAGGGAAGACTGCTAAGAGGACCTACAAGGGCAGGGGGCCCATGGCAATCCACTACACAGCCCTTGTCTACACTGAGTGCTAATGTATATTTTACACAATGTCATTTACCATAGTAGACAACTCCAGGGTGTACTAGTGTAGGGAATTTGAAAGCATGTGGCAATCTGAAGACCTGCAAAGTGGCAGTGAGGTATGCTAAGACCATCTAGTTTTTCCAAAGATAAGAAGAAAAGAATATTAAAGACAGTAACAAAGGATGTTTGGGTCTGGAGCTGCAAAGTCCCAGATCTTGGTTGGCAAGTTAAGAGGAAAGGGAATAGTTTGTGGAACAGGTACAAAGAATTCTGTGATTTGCTTAAAGTTCAGATAATATTTCAAATATTTAGCTTAACCTCCAGATCTTTTGAAGTTTATTGATTGCTAATCATAATGAAGATATTTGCTGGGTTCTACTTTTTAATTTCCTTTCCAAGTGATCTTTTTATTGCTATGACATAGGAAAATAGTCAGCTAAGGCCCTGAATCCTTTTCTCTTTACATTACCTATAACTGGGCATGTTGCCAGAGGCCCTTATGCAGCAATGCACTTAAGCAGCTGCTTAATTTTAACTAGATATGCTTAAGAATTATTGATTTCAGTAGCACTTTAATAGGATTTAAGCAGGTGTTTAAGCATTTGCTGAATAGAGATAGATTTAAGCACATGCTTACAGTTAAGTAGGATCTTAACTGACCCCTGAATGAGGAGTTCTGGATCAGATCCTAAGGGAACAAAATGACATAGGAAAAAATAAGAGATTTTTTTGTATCTACATGAGTCCTACATACTGTTTTCTCCCAAACAATGTCTGGAATATGCTTGCATTTGTTTGAGTTAATTTTCTGCTATCATAAAATAAATTGTATTGTATTGTGATAAACACTTTTTTTCAAGATGCTCTGATATTTCAGAGAAAGAATTGCTTAATCTGAAGCCATGTATATAATTTTCTAGAAATCCTTATGATGATGTATTACGTGTAAGAGCAGTACTAAACCTTTCTATGTGTATCTGTGAAACATTTCACAGTATCTGGCATGAAAAATGCCATTAAACCCTATTTGGTATTCTTTCCTTGTAACACCAGCTTGCGTTGGAGGGTTATTTTTATGAACAGGGCACTGCATCATGAGAGGCTGGGAATGAAAGTCTATGGCAGAAAGAACAATTGCAAAAGTGCACTGGCTGGGGAGCTTGCCTTATGGTTCATTGTCCCCCACCTTTAATCTTCCTCTTATTTACAATCATAACTAGATCAAAGAGAAAAGGGTCACCGTCCCCACCACAATAAATACAACCAGTATGCAGGTCCAAACACCCCCCACACTTTGGCCAATCCCTCTCGCGCTCTCCCAGGCTCAACCAAAGCATCTGATCCAACACAACATTCCCCATTTTTGGTGGAGGGGATTTCAAAATCCAGATGGGGCCCTCTGCTTAGGGCCCCTCAGTAGCCAGATGCTAATTCTGGCTAAGTGTGTGGAAACAAAGAGAAAGGAAACACAATGTCTTAGTGTTACTGACTTTTTCCCATTTGACTATGAAGAAAGGAAAGGAGGCTGGTGTCATCACTGCTTGCTTGGTGTTCCTTCTGTCTCCCCAGGACTGACAGGAGAATGCCCCTGGAATAGGCTTCTGGAGCTATCAGATCAGTTGTCAAGAAAACCTTCGTGGTTTAATTCCAGGCTACTGTTAGTTATTTGCAAGATCAGGATTGGGCAGGAGTTCTAATCCTATTGCCTGTCAATTCACTTTAACCTCAATCTTTTTCTTTACTTTCTTATTCCCAGAACCTGTTTCCTGTTTTCATGATGCCTGATAGAAATTGCCTTGAATAGCCCTGAATGATCAAAACTGACCAGATGTGCAGTGTGAATATTCATGATTTAGTGGCGCAGCATTGGCTCACTCTTTAGTGCAGGGTCCATGCTATAATCTCATCCGCCACATGAATTACCAAGTCATTACTACTTAATCCTAATAGAACCTAGCTGGGAGATGCACCAAGGGTATTTTAAATAATTCAGCAAAACAGAGAAAGAAAATGTATTTGCTCTGGACTGGAGACACCTTTAATTCACTTATGCACATGCTCATGAAAATGGCAGTAAAAGAGCATGAAGGGCCAAATTCTCTCCTTGAACATGTACATGAAGCAGATGCATTGATGTGAGTAACTGATGATGGAATTGATTGATTACTATGGAACACAATAGAGTGATAACAGGGCTGAAACTGAGATCCTCCTGCTTATAAAGCACAATCTCTTATCACTTGAGAGTCTCTTTTAGCTATGAAACCCTCATCATTGGAGGTTTTTAAGAACAGGTTATGACCCATCCATGCCCAGGGTAGTCCATCTGAAAATGCCAAGGTCAGGGCAGGTTGCAGAAAGAAGAGCAGATTCACCCAAACTGGTGGCTAACACTGCAGTTAGATTCCCCAGCCAGTTACAAACAGTGCTTCCGATTCCTCACACTGGTTATCAAGATGCTAAAACAAAACAAAACAAAAATAGACAGCCCCCTTTACTGCATTTCAATTTCTGGCTTCTGGTTAGTAACTAGGTCTGGTGAAGAGATAAGCTATTTAAAATTCTCTTCCCTTTACCAAAATGTTCTCCTGACTCCAAAGGGTCAGCCACATTACCAGATCAATATAAATTTGGATCTTACCCAAAATACCACGCTGACAGCCAATCTTTTAGTAGCTAAACAAAAGGTTTATTTATAAAAGGAAAGAAATAAATGATAAGAGAAATGTTAAATGGTCAAAGCAATCAGATACATACAAATGACTGTAAAGTCCATATATATCAGATTCTCAGTAGAACTGTGGAGTTTGCAGGCTTGTACAGTCCCTCTGGTGCACATCCAGTACCTGGATGGGTCTCAGTCCTTTTTTTAATAGCTTCAGCTGCAGATGAGTTGATCCAGAGGTAAGAAGCAGGAATGAAGACAAGATGGGGATGCTGCAGCTGCCTCTTTATGTCCCTTCGCCATATGGTATGCCCCAAATACAGCCACACAGCACATGGCATGGAAAAGCCTTAGAGTCTTCTGCCCCTAGGCATGTTCTTACATGTCCTGGTGATTCATAAGGTGTAGGCCCCTGGGCTCACTCTATCTTTGAGTTCCCTTGAGGGGCCTTTAAGCAGGCTTAGTGCTGCTGCCATCATGTCTGGGGTGTCACCCGGAAACACAGCACAAGTGGAAACACCGAAGTATCATACATATTTAGAACTTATCATATAACACTGATGCATATATATAAATGTGCTTATCAATTTTAGCAAATGATAACCTTTCCAACGGTACCTGACATATCTCATACAAATTATTGTAATTTTGCAATATTGATACTAAATAATATTATAAATGATTTCTTATAAACGTGACATCACACAGGTCAGACAAACACCTGTTAAGGATGGTCTAGGTTTACTCTGCCCTGCCTCATCACAGGGTGCTGGAGCTGATGCCCTCTTGAGGACCCTTCCAGCCCTACATTGCTGTGATTTCTATGATTAACAGTATAGGATATATGATGCACATGTGAGCAGATCTATTTCTGTCTAACAGAGGGCAGTGGTGCACATGCACATTAGCCAGTTTCTGGCTATAATATCTAAGATACAGCATGATACATGGTGGCTGTAGGCTGCATTATTGGACTCCATGAAACTTTTGGTCTCTGTTCCATAAAGCAGAGTGTTAAAAATTAAACTCATGAGCTGTCCTGGAGGATAAATGAGAGCATCATAAGTGGAATGAAGACTAAAGCGGGGTGTGTAAAGAAAGGAGATGAACCTCAGTTCTCTGATGGCGATGCAAATCTCTAGGAAAAACAAAGCATAAAACTCTAACCACAAGCATATCAGCCATGGTGTTGCTATCTCCTTGTGCCTACATGTGAGTTTCATGCTAAAGAGACTAACCGCTCATCAGTGAACAAGGGGATTCATGACTGTAACAATGGACGTTGATGGAGGAGTTACCATGTGAACTCCCTGTGCAGCATTGATGGGAGTCAGTGTAAACCTCCCATGAAGCATTGGGTAGAGGATTTCATATGAAGGCCCTTGCTTTTGGGTTTCTAGCATAACCCTAGGGCCTAGTCCAGCAAGGTCCAAAGGGAGGTACTCAGCACCTTTCAGGATCAATCAATTCTGTAATGGCAAGTGGGAGGAATGAATTGATTTTTGTTACTTGTTTGGCTGGTTTCCCCCCACTTCCCCATCTAATTAATACACAGATGGCTGTGGAGCAATTGTCAGTTTGCAAATGAAAATGTAGTGCCACAGAATGCTGAGGCAGTACTAAAAATGTACTTTGTAGATTGAAATGTTGCCAGGGGACTAAAAGGCAGCATGCACTTACGATAATACAGTCTCTCCGCATGCACAGTGAGACCATGGGCTAAAAATAACCAGGAATGCTAATGAAAGTGGCTACAAAGGCGCCGTGTGGACCACTTTTAGAACCATCTTTTTTTAAAAAAATGTGGCAGTTTAAAAAGTTGTTTCATTTTTGTTTTTTCTACTGTTTAAAGTGTTCAGCAACTTGAGGGAGTTTTTTAGAAAAAAAATGTTAATGGAGGGAGGAAAGTATCTACAAACAGGAAGGTTTTTTTAAATTATTACTGTTTTTATGTGATTAATAGAATCTGGCCCAATCTGTTTGCTAATGCTACTTGGATAGCACTTTATAAATATTAAGCATGAGTTTTCAGCACTGCCAAAGATTTAGGGCTCTGGACAGCCATTTCCCATTCAAAATGGCAGTTTTCCCACCCAACTAATCCTCAGAAACCTGAGAGGTAGGTGTTGTTATCTCTGTTTTACAGATGTGGATACTGAGGCTACGTGTACACTATGGGAGTTCGCCTGTCTCTACAGGGCAATCCACCCGTCAACCTAGCATTGTGTACACCGGGGGTTAGATCAGCATAGCTATGTCTGTCAGGGGTGTGGAGTTTTTCACACCCCTGAGAGACATAGCTATGCCGATGTAAGTTTTCAGCGTAGACAAGCCCTGAGATGTTAAGGCTGACATTTACAAAATTGGATTACTAAGGTTAGATACCTAAATGTGGAGCTTGTGCAACTGGATCAAGCTCTGGCCCCCCATTTTACCAGCTATATAAAATAAAATAAAATTGGTCTTCTTGGCTGAGGTCTTGTAAGGCATATTTTACTCAGGAGAGAAGTTTTGCACTAGATCCCATTTCCATAGAAGTCAGTGGCAAAACTCCCATTGGCTTTAGTGGTACAGGATGGGGCCTTTCTCGTGATAATGATGAAATGGATGGGTTCTACTGGAATAGGACTGGCACAACCTTAGCTATAAATTATACATGTCAGTGTCTGCAATCAAGATTTTTCTCTCAACTATAAACAAAAGAGCTTCATTTTGGCACATATGAAAAAAAATCTCTTTTCTTCTTTAAAAGAGAGCCAACTACCTGCCTATTAGCAGCCTATAGCTATGGACCGTAAACAACAACAAAGCAGAAACCATAGTTCTCACATGCATACTTGTGTCCTGGAAATACTGCTCAAGGATGGATTGAATTGGGTATTGTCTCTCAATGCTCCCATAAACAGAGCCACCTAGATGGTAATTAATACATCACGCCATGACAAAACCGTAAAAAGAAAGCCCTACAACAGCAGCAGGAATCAGATTTGTGTCCATTTTGAGATCAACTTTTCTTTGTTTAGTTTTCTGTTGCCCTCAGAGCTGGAGGCCAACTATTCCACATTATGAAAGATGTATTTGTTTCCTTTCCTGAGTTTCAGATCATAATGGAGTTTTGTTATCTTTAATAGATTCATGTAGTCCTTCCCCAGTGCCTTGTCAAATAATAATACATACAAAGTAATAAAAGGGAAAAGAGAGAAAAAAAAACCCCAAACCCAAATAACTCATAAGTCCAGATTGGAGTGTATATGTGGGGGGGAGGGGGGGGGAAGTGTTTATTGCACTGTCCTGAGCAGAATGAAATAATTTATGCACCATCAACATGCAAATGCATCTTTCATTTAGGTAATAAACTGCATCCTTGTATAATTTAGCCAAACAATGGAGCTGGAAGGACAACACCACTAATCTTCAAAAATCAACCGTGCCTTTTCAAAAGGGATTTTGTCTTTCTACGAATTGATCAAACTTGACAAGTAATTTCAACCTAATGTTCACAGACACCCTCCTCCTTCCTCACCATCTGCAGGTGAGAAATCCTATTTTCTGGTAGTGACAAGGTAATGGAGGAGGCTGTAGACATCTGTAAAAGAGGGACAAATGGTTTTCCCAGAGCTGCAGAGAAAAACAAAATGTATTCAGAAGGAAATGAGTGGGTTTCTTTTAAAAGGAATGATAAATTCCCTCTTCCTGTGTCTGTCCACTTGGTCTCTCACTTTTGAAGCTGTCAGCTAATGAAAACTACTAAGAAATTAAAATGTCTCTGGATTTAAAATACAATAGTGGAAATGCTCCAGTGACATTTCCTTGTTCTCATTAACAAATATAGTAAAGGCCCTCAGAATACATCCATTCTACCAACTTACTGTATCAATGAAAACTGCATTACAGACAAAAAGGTTGAATTTAAACTCAATTTGCTTCAGGGTTTATTATAAAAACCGCTTTGACTGAATGCGATTCAGTCCTGTACCAAACAATGGCAGAGAAACTGGAAAAAGGTGAGTTATCGCTTTCCATCCAGGGTCACAAACGTGAGTGAGATTAAGCAAAAGCAATTGCAGCGTTGCAAGGCTGTCTAGCGAATTCTGTTTTCTATGGGATAGTAGGATGCTAACATTTTAGGGCCCAGAGACAACTACTAATATCAGGCAGCTGTGGATTGTTCTAGTGATCCAAAGTAGTTGTTGAATCTAGTCCCTAGCATCCACTGGCTGAGGTTCTGCGGTATTCAATGTGTACAATCAATATAAATTGCCAAATCCTGAGGTCTTTACTCCTTCTTTACCTGAAACCCCTAAATGTAGATGCTGTGGCCTTTTCCTTGCCCATGCCCACCTCCGCTTTCCAGAGATCTGGCACAGGAATTTTTTCCATGGGAAGCAGAGGTTGCACAGATAGACCAGCAGGGGTGAAAGGATAGTTTAGTCTCCAGGTGCATTCTGTCCTTGGCCTCTCTGCTGAGACTGCTAGTCGTGATCTATGAGGAAGACATTGTTCACTAGGATGAGACTAAAATTTGTTACACAGCAGGTAACACGTTATGCTGAAAGGTGCTAGTGGCTGCCATCTCGTGTGTCTTTGGTCCAAAGTGCTCTGTGCTAAGCGCTACAGCTGGCTGGAGAATGACATTCCATTTCACATCAACTTTTGAAATTTTGGTTTTGTTCTGTGCCAAACCTTTTTGAATGTTTTCACAAAAGGGAATTGTACTGAAACATCCATTTTCAGCTAAGTCAGGTTTCTGATTTGCATCTCTCTCTGTCTGGAAGTGGCCAGAGAGTCCACTCTGACTTTTGAAGACTTTGTGAAAATCAGTACATCCCCAGGAAACACTGTGGCTTCGATGAAACGGCATATTTTGATGAAAACACATTGTATCCAAAAGGTTTCAACCAATTCTACTAAGCACCCTTCCTTCAGGCTCAGTGGGAGGTACAGTTAGGTCCCTTTATATAGTGAGATAGCTAGAAACAATGGTGGGTATAGTGCAAAGTAAGGGGCCACATGGCAAGACCTCATCAGAGCTAACTTGTGAGACCTGAGGGGTTTGCTGATTGAAAATGAAGGGGCTAGGAATTGGGGTTGACAGGCTGTGGGTGTTAGAGGCGAGAAAGCCAGAGAAGCAGTAGAGAGTGGGAGGAAGCAGGGAGACCAAGCTTCTTGGGCAAAGAACTCATGGGAAAGGCAGACTTGGGGATTTCTGAGCCAGGAAACTGCATACCGTTGTTTGTGTCTATTGTGTTCAGGGAAATAGGACTTTGTGTACGTCCTTTGTAAATAAACAGGGATACACCAAAGAATGTACCTGACTCGTATTATTGATTTCTCTTCGTAATAGAAACAACCCAGCAGGGCCTGAAACATCGGCTAACTGCTTGGACTAAAAGAGGCAATACTATTCTACAGTATAGGTTAAAAAGCTCTGTATCCCTTTGCCAAATTCCTGACCCAGCTAGGCCCCACGTTTGCTATTTTTTTCTTAGGCTGCTATGCTCCCTGGGGTAGAGAAGAGCTAAAACGTGTGGTGAAGCCTTGTGGAGGTGAAAGGCAGAATCTCTTGCATTTGGTGACTTCCCAGAGAGAAATCATGCAGCACAACAGACATCCCAGTGGCAATGCTTTCAGGATCCAGACATGCTGCTCTTATGTGTGCAGAGGTTTGAGGGATGCTGGCCAGGATCCCTGGGGCTGGGAGCTTGCTTTTCCTGTATAGCCTTGGCCCTTTTTGATTTTGCAGTCTCACTGATTATTTCACTCAGGATGAAATGCTCCATAGAAAGAGTTAGAGAGAGATCCCAGGCAGTAGCTGCATCCAGACAACGGTTAAGTGTGTTGCATGGGTTAAAGCAATCTCCCTTTGTCTGGCAGTTGAAGCTCTGAGGTTTCTTTGTGTTGCAAAGTAGCTGCACAAAAGCAGGGTAGATGCCCCGGTTCTCCTGTGGTCAATGTGAGTGGCCTCGGACTGGGGGTCACTGAAATGAAAAGTTCAGGGACTATGGGAGGAAAAGGGCTGCACTAAGTTTGTTAAGCCGTGAGCCTTGTGTGAGGCTTGAAGAGAAAGATATAAGACAGCTGCTTCTGGGGAAAGGGCAGAGGTGCACCTTACACTGCCTCGGTGCGGTCTGTCACCCTTCTGGTTGAGGAAACCGGACTGGGGTTATTTTTTGTACATAAACAATTTACACTGTGACAATACTTGATTCCACATAATCCATTTCTGCTCCAACCAGGAAACTGGCCTGCCTGGTCCCAAAATCTGCAACTACTACAGTAGATCTCAGAGGCTATACTCAGGCTCAGAGTCCACTGTGTGAGGTGCAGTACAAATACATAGGAAAACACAGTCCCTTCGTGTTGGGTCACAGTGTTCGATGTATTTCTACACAGCCTCAGGTATGTATTCTTGCCCTGGCACTACTCTGTCAAGCTATCAGCTGGATATTAGGACATTTCTCTCCACATGCTGGAATTAAGGTTGGTCAAGAAGTGTTTACCAATCGAGCCTACAATTATGACACTGTCCTGTTTATGGAGAAATCAGAGAAATTCAGCCTTATCCTCCAAGGTCTCCAAGACACTGGGGTTGAATGTCTCATGGCAGAAGTCCAAAGGTCCAAAACCTCAGAGATGGGCCACCAGAACTCTGAGTGAAGATGGGGTCATGCACTGTGGAGAGCACTGACAAGTTAATTTACTTAGGCTGCAAGTACAGTTCAAGTGGTCACAGCAAACTGGAAAGTCTTCAATGAAGAGGTCTCACGATCTCCTGCATGAAGTTCATGTCTTGCTTATGGATGCAAAAATGTCTTTGTGCTGAAACAAAGTTCAGGTCTGTCAAACCTGTGTGCTACTTGTACTGCTATATGGGTCAGAAACCAGGACTCTCTTACAGGCAGGCTTGAAATAGATAGAGACATTCCATATGTGCTGACAGCACCAAAGCCTGAGCAGAAAGTGGTTTGACTTTGTAAGAAATGTCACAGTCTCAGAGATGTGGCCTTCTTTCAGTTGCTCACTGTATTCAACAGCAACATTGCATGCTCTTTGGCCATGTTGCCAGGATGGACAAGACACCCCAGTACACTGTACTCTCAAACTTTCCATGGATGTGTGAAGAGGTGCACGTCTTGACCCCTAAATCCTACTGCCCACAAGACCACCCCAGAAATTTGTGCAGTTGTGGAATGGAGCCAGACCTGCAAACTTCATTGCACGATATCTGTGGCAACACCATGGTCACTCTGGCTGGTGCAGCTGTCCCCAGGAGAGCATGCATATTTGATGATGATGTTCCAAACAGCTTGTAATCAAAGGCCCTGATTCTCAAATGTGCAACATTTGGGCACAGCCTGCATGTGCACAGAGCCCCATCAACATGGGGACTGACCACACATTGTAAATTGCAGGATACAGGCCTAAAAATGAATGGTAAATCAGCCTCTTTGGGTGAGATCCTGCGAAGTAATGACCATGCACAATTCTCACTGAGACGACCGGAAGTATCCTGTTATAAAGCAAAATGAAAAGGTGCAACATAAATTACTAGCAATACATTTTTACCCTATGAGCTACCTTCTTTTCCTCTTTAATCACAGTCAGGCAGGATCAGGGCAACACATATTTTGTGATGCTCCAGGTTCATGGGGGTTTTGTAGCTAGAAATTGTCTTCTGTTGTTATATGAGGACAGCTGGTTTCAGTGGGAACTTGTTTAAGGTTGTAGCTGAGGCCTGGCCTGACATGAGTAATTAGCACATGGAAGGAGGCCTCATTTTTTGGAAAATAGAATTAGGGACCTAAATGAATCATCAGGTTGAACACAGAATGTTTGTGCTAAATCAGATAAGTAAATAGGTCAGTGAGCTAAAAAGACAGAATGTCTTGCCAACTAAGATAGGAGGGAGAACACCCAGCGAACTATTTACTATGAACTAGATAACAAGGAACAAAATAAGTTAGGAATATAGAGATGAGATAAAGAGGAAGTTGAAGCATGAACAGTGTGTGGACAGAGCATGCTGCACAGGGATTGGCTCCTGCAAAGTAACCTAGCCAATCCAAAAATGTGCGATACACTGTATAGTAAATGCAATGAGATGTGTAATGTATACGAAGGAGAGGGTTTCTGTGTAACTTTGGAATTGTGATGTACCCTGCATCCATCCCTCCTGCATTTAAGTCTGATCAATTCAGTGTAGCACTGCTGTATGCCAAATAAAGATACCTGAGTGATGAAGGCGGGAGTCGAACTGAGTTCTTGGGAAGCCGAGTGGAAAGAGGTCTTGGTGGGAATCCCAACAAGGCTTTCATCCTTAGACCAGATGAACTGAGATTTCTTTGATATTGTAGTGTCTCTGGCAAGACCATACCGTGCTTCCCCTAAACAAAGCGGCAGGATGTCAGTGATGTGCTTGCTAGTCACTCAGAACAGGAATTTAATTTACTTGGATCAGATTACACAGGAACACCACTCCCAGTGGTCCATAGAAAATGTTCCTTCATTAAGTCCCCAAATCCTGTGGAATATTGTGCGGAGAAACGACACAAAAGTTCATTATGTTCTGAACTGAGAGACGGCAGCCTACATTACTGCAAATTTTCATAAAGCCATATAAACCTAGACGTATCGGTGAGATGGGATTCAATCAAATGCTCATCATTATTCTGAGGGATGGGGGTACATGGAATGGCCAGAATAATCCAAAGTAGATGATGAAATTTCCAGTGACTCCTCCGATTAAAACTGCAGATCCACAACTCTAACCCTAATCCCTCCATGGCAAAGTGAAGATTAGATGGGGTCTTGCCATAGATAACTCTGTCTTCCTCTTAGGTTACATGCTAAATTTCAGTCTCCTCCCAGGAGACGGAGCACATGGATATTGCTTTTTCTCTCACATTAATTAGAAAGGTATAGGAAAGTAAATATCACTGATTGCGTAATACTTTGAATAATAGAGCAGGCATCCTTTGTGCACCTGGATTACTTTATTAGTTTACTGGATGTACCTACACAAGTTGAAAGGATGGACGGATGAGGTTATTTCAAATCCTCAGGGACACTATATCTTTTATTATGTTAAAGCAGCGGGTGAGGTCCTGCTTTCATTTACACCAATATAAATCTGCATGTAACTCTAGATTAGCTCCAGATGGACATCAGTGTTGGTACAAACAGAGTTTGGCTCAATAACCCTACGTTTTTCAACATTTCTCCTCTCTCCCACCAATCTTTGATCATTGGGAGCATCTTTCAAATGGAATTGTTTCTTTCCTGATCTAAATATGTTGGGCCTGTGTGACATTCTGCCCCTGCAATCTGGACTGTGTATAGCTATGCACCCCAATTCCTCAGTCCTGCGCCCCGACTCACTCCTCTTTGCTGTGTGAATGACCCACTCCTGGATCAACCTGTGCATGGGATTCTTCCTTCTAAGTGGAGGACTCTGCACGCCCAGACTCCCTACCTTGCAGGGTATCTACCACTCCCCCCAGCTTAGTGTCGTCCGCAAACTTGCTGAGAGCAATCTACCCCATCCTCCAGAATCGGTCCCTGTCCCAATGAAGGAGTACTCCTGGCCAGACGCACATGAGATTGACCCTTAGCAAACACTGCCAGCCCCAGATGCAACCCCGGGAACTGCCATCTCGCAGAGTTCAGTGCTGTACACTGCACCCTGAAAGCTCATTTACATTTTTCCATCAAATTATTCAAAGAAATTGATATGCACCAGCTCTGTCACTCCAAGCGAAGCCTTCACACACACTCAGTCCACATGCACTGTTTTAGATAAAACAAACAAATAAGTTTATTGAGTGCAGCAAGATTTTAAGTGACCATAAATCAGATTAATATAAATCAAGAGATGAATAATGTGTCAAGGAGTTGGTCACAACCAACCAAAAGGTAACTTGTATCCTAAACTAAGATTAATATTTCAGTAGCTTTTCAATCCGTAATGTTAACTTACCCACAGCTGGCTGCGATGCTTCTAGCAAGCAACACGCCTCTGCCTCCTGTGGGCAGTTGCCAATCCTTGATGTCGCTTAGAAGATGGATTCCAGGAGAGAGCCCAGAGGCAAAGATGCCTTTTTCTTTTAACAAGTTTCCTCGACCCCCTGGGGTCAGGTGATCAGCCATGTCTAGCAATGGGCATGATTTCTTCCACTTGAGCCAAAGTGCTCAAAGGTGCGGCCAGTCAATTGTTCCTGCATGCATGCCTCTGCAAGGCGGGTGTACCTTCAGCTTTGCATTTGTCTGGATCTATTCAAGCCATGTGAGACACACATTTGGGGATATGACACACCAGAGTTTCATATCTGTACATATGTATGACATGGCAGGAAACATGTGTCGAGGAAAAAATAAAGTCACACTGCTACATTTTAAAGTTGGATCGGGTGCAGCTTTAATTGTGACACACACACAATCACATAACCATAGCTATGGGGAATACTATAGCCATAGGGAAAACCCAGGTGGCTATAGGGAAGTCAAGCAGCATGTCTGGATGCTGGGCAAATGTACTTCCCCTGGCTACCAGATACAAAAGACTTATATAGGGGTTGCTTAGGTTCATTTACATGTTGATCGTATAGTGGAATTTGATTAACAGTTTATACTTAACAGGAAAGACAATTATATATACAATGGGGTACGCCAGATGTTTTCACAGGAAAGACCAAAGAGTCACTTGATTATACAATGTGGTTATCAGGTACCCTGGCTATCACCCGAAGATGGGTGGTTACACAATACATGTTAAAATGCTACTTTGTATGGAGTAACTTCCTATGGGGCCAGGAAGACAGTGGGGCATGTACCGATACTTATTAGAACAGGAGATGTAGACATCAAAAGAGCTAGAGTTCACAAAAGGAGTTTGCATTTAGATTGTGGTCCTGAGACATCCTGTGGGATTTTAGCATCTTTATCTCAGTCTCAGTTTGGGGCATCCTGTCAATGATTTAACCTGAGGGCTTCCATCACAGTTCAGGCTACCCAGTTTCAGGCCTTCTATAATCAATTCTATGATTAATTCTTTGATTCCACACATGCTACCATAACAATAATGTGCAGTATGTCATGAGCATTCCAAAAACACCTTACATGACATACTTTGCATCAGACAATACACAATTACACTGTAAGGGTGAACATGAATGATACACAAATCACACTATATGGGTGTACATGGGGTACAGCATGTCACAGCCTGATTCTAATGCTGTTTCAGCCCTGATTTAGCAGGATATTTAAGCATGTGAGAAGCCCCATTGATTTCAGAGTGAGAACTCACATGCTTAAAGTTAAGTACATGCTTAAATGCTTTGCTTGAATGGAGTCTTACAGAGATTTTACACTGCTGACACTCCATTAAGCCCCTAATGAAATTACTCCTGGTTTGCACTGGACTAAGATTAGAATCAGGCCTGTCAGGTTTCTTTAGGCAACCAACAACATAATTAAATTAACAAAAGAATATGGGCCTGACACAACTTCCACTGACATCTGGGAGTTTTTCCATTGACTTTCACAGGAGCTGAACCATACCCTTTAGGATGTGTATTGAGGATCCATTTGCCCCGTTCAACATTTCAAACTGTTTCATTCACTGTGCAGTGCCGCAGCAAGGGGCTGTTAATATGAAAAGAGAGACTGAATTTCAAAGGGGCACACTGGGATTTGGGAGGGAGCCCGCTCATCAAGCCAAGGATTGCATGTCACAGAGTTGATGTAATCAGCGTCTAGAGGCAGAGGGTCTGAGCTGCATTGCCCTTGTAGAAACCTCTGCCGACCAAGGTCTACCAAGCAAGTTCCAAAGAGTCACTCGCATGAATGCCTGTCCTACCAGTTGATGAAAGGGTACTGCAATAGGGCAGCTCCCAGTGGAACTGGAGGAAGAAGAGTAGAGAAGACAAAGAAGAGAGAAAGAAATGGCCGTTTGACTGTATCCACTTACATTTTTTGTGAGGCAGATAGTGGTTGTGCTCAGTAATCTTACCTTAGTGCCATTTTGTTTCTAAACAAATCAGAACTTTGAAAACAGGTTGGAACCCTGCTGAAGTCTTTAAAGTACGTTCATGGGAAGAATACAAAGTGTTATCATTATTATTTATTTTGCACAGCATAGCTGTGTTTCTGGATTTTTTTTCTCATTAACAGCACAGACGTACTAGTGCATATTACAGAGCTATTAATATGATGGTTAATGTTAATGGAAATATAATAGAGTGAGATGCTTTTAAAAATACCAGATTTAGCAGAATCAGAAAAAAGACATTAATGAAATTTTAATGAGAAAGTCAGCTTGCAGTAATTTTACAAGTCATGATTATTCTCATTCCATATTCAGTCTGAATAACATTGTCACTAGTGAGTTGTGTTTGCCAGGTGTTTATTAATAGGGTGAACAATGCACTAGAGACTGGAGGGTGATTTTTCTGAAAGAGAAATAAAAATTGTGGGCTATTAAATGTCTGCTTTGACTAAGATATTACAGACACACATGCATGCATGCACACACAAATATACATGCATACTATGTACACACATTTCATCGGTTCCTAGCTTGCTATTAAATGATCTATACCTTTTCTGTTAAATCTCTGACATGCTAACACGAGCAAGGATGATTTTCAAAGCTTTTAAAAAGTAAGGAATTGAACTATAATGATAAAATTACCTGGAGTTATTCAAGGTGCTTTACAGACATTAACCTATTCTCACGACATCCCTGCGAGGTAGGCAAGTATTGTAATGAACCAGCTCTGTGTGTATATATATCACTTCTCTAGTCTGGATGGGTGTCCTATGCTGTCAAGTTCTTCTTTAACTCAAGTGATAAGGGAGTACAGTTTTAGAGTAGGAGGATCTGAGATCTATCCCTACAGCTGCTGTGAAATTCTGAGGGTCCATGCCATACCGCATAATGAAAACTTAAATGATTTGCTATCCTATTATTACTCCCAGGATCATTTTATACGGAGGGAAACTGAGGCAGAAAGGTTTCACTGACCCAAAGTCAAAGAGGGAATCAATGTTTGGGGATTGTGGGATTGCAGTTCAGAAGTTCCTGTCTGCCAGTCCTCTGTCAGACCACACCTCCCTCTAGACCATTACCCCAATAGCTACACGGCCCACCCACTTTGAAAGCAGACCCACTCAATCAGATTTTAAGCAATTCATCCTGCGTGTTTATCAGCCTCTGTTTCGCTTGTGACACAAGGCTTGTGCCCACCCATGTCAACCACAGGCCCTGCCAAAAAATCAGTTCTGGCTACGCCTCTGCAGTACACCATTTATTAAATCTATAATGTGTTATTCAAGAAACTGCATTAAAATACTTTACTGTAGTGGAAACAATGGAAATCTTATAAGATGCAGCTTGAAAAGAGACAGATTTCTAGGTATTCCTTGAGTACAATGCCCAGAAGATCTTCTCACACCAGCCCAATCCTGCAACCTTTATACAGATGTAATTTCTACTGAAATCAATCCAGGCCAGATTCTCTGGTCTGCTAATGCTACTTTGCACCACTGGAGAAGGCCAGTAGAGAATTCCCCCTATGCAGGAGAACTCTCTGCTAGTATAAAGCCTCCTGTGCCAGTCAGCCCATCACCCCTGTATTGGATTAATAGATTAGTAGATTTTAAGGCCAGAAGGGACCAGGATAATCATCTAGTCTGAGCTCTTGGGGGAAAAAAGAAGGGGCCATGCAATTTCACCCACTGATTCTTGCATCAAGCCCCAAACTCCTTGCTGAGCTGAAGCATGTCTTTCGGAAAGACATCCAATCACTCCGAGTTTTGCCAGCGAGAGCACGAAGTACACAGGTGTGGTGTTGCTATAGGGATCTCCTTTCAGTATAGGTCATTCTTGCCAGTGAATATAAGTGCTGTCAAACTTTAATGTGTTAATTTCATGCTCAGTAATCTCCATGTTGTTACTGTTTATTCAGAGAAATGATACAGGTATAGGAATATTTTGCTTGTGCACTTTGCAGGCCAGAGCCCAGACAACATGCTTACATTTTATATCTGCTATTACTTGGTTTTTTTCTTTTTTATGTTTTTCCATTTTGGATTTCAAAGGGTTAAAATGAAAATTGGAAGCCAGCTTTCATGCCTCAACTGCCATGACTATAATACACTAAGATAGCTCTGGCCACTTTGAGATTGTAACACACATGAAATCAAGTGAACATCTCTAAGATGTGGAAGTCGCTGGACCAACTATCTGTCATTTCCCGCCCCACCCCCCTTGATTTACTTTGTCATTTGTTTTTGTTTGTTCCCAGAATACTGGTCTTGTGAAATTTAAAATTAAAGTTCCATTCTGAAGGTAAGGGGAGCAATGCTATAATTTAGCCAAGCTGCTGGGGCAGCAGGGAAATCCACAGCAAAGATATTGTTTGGCATCTGCTCTTTACACTAGACTATATTATCCCAAAAGGTGTACAGTATTGTAAGTAACCTCTAATGACATTTGCAATATTGCTTCAAGCTTGGTTGCTTGCAACTTAATTTCACCAGCTACTTCTAGCTAAAAGCAAATTGCATATTAGGAAATAACACTGCAGACTTGGATCACAAAGAAAATATTTTCATTGTCAGATGTAGCCACATACATGAAAGCTGATTAAAATTGTGGGGCCCGGAGGAGCCCCTACTTTTCAATGCATGCAGACTCAAAAGCTGATTAAACATATATCACTGAACCATGATGATTTTCTTTCAGTTTTCCTTTTAGATTTTTGTTTTTTACTAAATCTCATAGTATTTAATTTTAGCCAAATAATAACATTCTCTTATGTAACACAGATTAAATGTATTAATTTAAATCCTCATTACATTACATTTCATTTCACTAAGGGTGAGAGGTCTCTGTGGTGCTTAGATTGGTTTGCTTTGGGCCCCAGTTCAGCAAAGCACTCAAATATGTGCTTAACTTGAAACATGTGCTTAAGTCCCAGTGACTTTAATGGGGTATTCAACTAAAACAAAAAAGCACAGGAAGTGTCTGCTTTCCTCAAACATTTTCAGATTTCCTGGAGAAACCAAACATTTGAAAACTGAAAATTTTCAACAAAATCCAAAATGTTTTCATTTTTTTCATTAAAAGCCAGAATTTTCCTCAAATTAAAACAAAATAAAAAACATTTTCTGGCCAACTCTATGTGCAACAGCACCGCTTCTGTACCCACCTGAAAAATGGGGATAATAATACTAATTTGCCTGTCTCACAGGATTAATTTGTAACAGGCTGTGAAGATGAAAAGTTCCGTGTCAGTATTATTAGGCACAATTTTTTAAAGATTGTTCTTCATCATTAGCCTAATGGCTGCAATTGGCTAATCACAATCCCATAAATGAGTCATGGTATATTTCTTTCCCGTGTAACCTCCATGAAAATTGCTCTTTAAGAAGGCCTATATTTTTCACTCCAAGAGACCTTAAACAGGGAATTCTACACTGTAATAAACTTGGGGAAAGTTAAGCAAGAGCAATTCACTTGAGCATTAATTGTCCCTCTTCCCCTTCCTATTACTTCAGGTATCTGTATTTGAATAAGAACATTTTCATGTACAATTTCTCCACCCTGATCCAGCAGTGAAGTCATAAACCTGTGTTTGTGGAATTACAATCTGTTACCATGTACGTGATCTTGATGTCACAAAGTTAGCATTGAGTTCATTGTAGGGTCAGGAAGGAAAGGGAAAACCCCTGATTTTAATCAAATATATGCGTATCATCATTATATGGTGATTTGGAGAGGTTATGTTAGTGATCTGAGCATCATGATGGACTGAAGGACGGGTGGCTGATCTGTAACTTATGAATGCTGCATGTGACCTGGTTATTGAGATAGTTACTGTATGGCCATATTGAATTATTGGAATGTTTACTGCATGCATATGTTGATTTAGTTATTAGCAGGACTGTTAGGAAACCAGTTGGAAGGCAACACAACAGCTCCAGATAAGCAACCGCCTGGTAAACATGGTGGGGGAGGAGGTCACAAAGTGCCAGAACTATTAACTGGGAGGATGATACTTCCAGGTTCAGCCAAAGTTACGAAACTTATTTTACCCAGGCTGTGAGCCAAATGCTCAAAAGGAGACTAATCAGTTAAAAAGTTACTCTCTAGAAAGAGGGGAGAGGCAGTCATCAGGGAACTGTTTGCAGAGAACAAACTGACAGAGAGATAGACACTGCCAATCTGTCTGTATGTATCTGTTGTCTCTTGTCATATACTTTGTCTTTTGGTTGGGGTCATCTTTTTGTTTATAGTATAGTGGTCCAGGAGCTGAGACCCATAGGGCACTATGATAATACAAATAATAAAAACATAATTAATCACGATGGAGGGTCTGAAGAAGCAGTACCTTCCTGGCCCACTTCCACAGGATGGTAGTATTTAAGGTAAGATACACACTGATGTAGACCTATGGTTGTATAAAAATCCTTTTCTCTGTTATGTTATACTGTGCTCCTGCTGTTCAGATTAAACAATACCTTGGTTTAAGAAGGTTGCCTGGCCACTGTATTCACCACTGGTCACAAGCTCTCAAAGGCAAGAATAGCAGGTACTGAACCAAGTAGGGCCTGCTGGGTAATCATAGTTGATAAATAGAACACTGTGGCACTGAGCCCAGTCTAAGAGTGAGAGAATTGTGAAATTCCACCCCCAGGTGCGGTGAAGGCATGAGGCCTAACCCCTGAGGGGGATACACTCAGAGACCAGAGGAGCTAGCAAACAGGAGCAGCAAACAGGGGAGTTTTGCAAGGGAGTTTAGAGATGGGGTGTGAGAGTCAGATACACCTAATAAACATTCTCTAAACATAGGCCAATAATCACCTTCCAAAAAACAAACAACCCCTCCTGCAAGAATAAAAATAATGCAGGCAAAGGTCCAGCTGCAGAGTGGGAGTTGTGCAGTTTATTTTACTGCCCCTGTCGACAGGTATCATACGTGTGCATTCGGTGCAAGCAACTCATGGCCCTCAGAGACCAAGTACGGGCTCTTGAGATCAGAGGGGCTGAACAGAAGGAGTTAAAGGAGACAGAAAAGTACATAGGAGACTTTCCAGGGCACAGTGGTCCCATCCCAAGTCTGACAGCCTCTGTGCTGTTGAGGCGGATGAAAGTATCAGGGAAGGAGAACATCAAGTTGGAATGGAGGGAAATGATCCCATAGTTCAAAAACCTCCTTCCAGATTATGTCATAATATCTGCTAGCACTGAGGATATCTCTTTGGAGGACAGAACCTCAGTTATTAGGAAGAGACAGGTAATAGTAATGGGACATTTGATTATTAGGAATCTAGATAGTTAGGTTTATGATGACTGGGAAAACCACTTGGTGAATTTCCTGCTTGGTGCAAAGGTTGCAGACCTCTTGAGACATCTAGATACACTTATGTGTCGTGCTGGGGAGGAGCTGGTGGTCATGATACATGTAGGTACTAGTGACATAGGGAAAGGTAGGACAGACTTCCTGAACACCAAATTTAGGCTGCTAGGAAAGAGATTAAAGTGCATGACCTCCAAGGTAGCATTCTCTGAAAGGCTTCCAGATTCACACACAGGGCCAGTTAGACAGCATGAACTGCAGGGTCTCAGTTTGTGGTTGAGACAATATCAGGAGGAGGGATTTAGGTTTATTAGGAATTGGGGAGCCATTTGGGAAAGGAGGAACCTATATAGGAAGGATGGGCTAAACCAAAATGGAACCAGATTGCTGACATGTAAAATTTAAAAGGTCATAGAGGAGTTTTTAAATAAAGAGCTGGGGGAAAGCCAACAAGTGCGGAGGAGCACACGGTTTGGACAGACACATCCATTAGGGAAGGATTTATTAGAGGGGATACTTTGTATTTATCCAAGAGGAAAGGATGGGATAGATTTTGATAAAATACAAGTAGGAACTGAAGAGAAAATCAAATGAAAAAGAGTCCCATTCAATTACATCACATGATGGCAGACAACTAAATATTGACAGATTTTATAAGTGCTTATATACAAATGCAAGAAGCATTCAAGCATCTAAATACTAAGATGGATGAACTTCGGTGCTTGGAATTTAATGAGGATATTGATATAATAGGCATCACAGAAACTTGGTGGAATGATGTTAATCAATGGACATGGTAATACCAGGGTATAAAATATATAATAATGATAGAGTAGTTCATGCTGGTGGGAGAGTGGCACTATATGTGAAAGAAAGCACAGAGTCAAATATAGTAAATATCTTAAATGAATCAAACTGTGCCATAGAATCTCTATGGATAGAAATCCCATGCCTGAATAATAAGAGTATAGCAATAGGAATATAATACCAACCACCTGACCAGGATTGTGATGGTGATTGTGAGGTGCTCCGGGAGAACTGAAAGGCTGTAAGAATAGAAAACTCAATAATTATGGGGGATTTCAACTACCCACCTATTGACTCGGGGTACTCAGATCAGGATGCTGAGATAAAGTTTCTAGACACCATTAATGACTGCTTCATGGAGCAGCTAGTCCTGGAACCTATGAGGGAAGAGGCAATTCTTGATTTAATCCTAAGTGGAACACAGGATCTGGCCCAAGAGGTGAATATAGTTGAACCACTCAGTAATAGCGACCATAGTGTAATTAAATTTAACATCCTGGTAGGGAGGAAATTACCAGAGAAACCCATCATAGTAGCAGATTTAACTTTAAAAAGGGGAACTACACAAAAATGAGGAGGCTTGTTAAATGGAAATGAAAAGAAACAGTCACCAGAGTGAAATGCCTACACACTTCATGGAAACTATTTAAAAACACCATAATAAAGGCTCAAATTATATGTATACCCCAAATTTAAGAAAAACACGGTTAAACAGAGTAAAAGAGGCAGTTAGTGACAAAAAGGCATCCTTTAAAAATTGGAAGTCAAATCCTACAGAGGAAAACAGAAAGGAACATAAATGCTGGCAAGTCAAGTGTAAATGTATAATAAAGCAGGCCAAAAAGAATTTGAAGAACAGCTAGCGAATGACACAAAAACTAAACAGCAGATTTTTTAAAGTACATCAGAAGCAGGAAGCCTGCCAAACAATTAGTGGGATCACTGGCCAATCAAGGTGTAAAAGGAGCAGTTAAGGAAGAGAAGGCCATTGTGGGAAAATTAAATGAATTCTTTACATTAGTTTTAATACAGAGTATGTGAGGGAGATTCCCACACCTGAGCCATTCTGTTTAGGTGACAAATGTGAGGAACCATCCCAAACTGAGGTGTCAATAGAGGAAGTTTAGGAACAAATTAATAAATTAAACAGTAATAAGTCACCAGGAGCAAATGGTATTCATTCAAGAGTTCTGAAGGAACTCGAATATAAAATTGAAGAACTACTGACTGTGGTATGTAACCTATTGCTTAAATCAGACTCTATGCCTGATGAATGATGGATGTGACACCAATTTTTTAAAAAGGCTCCAGAGGTGATCCTGGCAATTACAGGCCAGTAAGCCTAATTGCAGTACCAGGCAAATTGGTTGAATCTATAGGAAATAACAGAATTATCAGATGCACAGATGAACACAATATGTTGGTGAAGTGTTAATATGACTTTTGTAAAGGGAAATCATGACTCATCAGTTTTTTGAGAGGGTCAACAAACTTGTGGACAAGGGTGATCCAGTAGATACAGTATACTTGCACTTTCATTCAGTCTTTGACAATGTTCCTCACCAAAGACTCTTAAGCAAAGTAAGCAGTAATGGGATGAGTAAAGAGCCTTTCATGAATCAGTAACTGGTTAATATATAGGAAACCAGGGTAGGAATAAATGGTCAGTTTTCATAGTGGAGAAAGGTAAATAGAGCAGCCTTCCAAGGGTCTGTGCTGGGAGCAGCGTTATTGAACATACTCATAAATGATCTAGAAAAAGGGATAAACAGTGAGGTGGCAAAGGTTGCAGACGTTACAAAATTACTCAAAATAGTTAAGTCCAAAACTGACTATGAAGAGTTACAAAGGGATCTCGCAAAACTAGGTGACTGGCAGATGAAATTCAATGTTGATAAATGGAAAGTAATGAACATTGGAAAACATAATCTCAACTATACATATAAAATGATAGGTTCTAAATTAGCTGTCAACACTCAAGAAAGATCTTGGAGTCATTGTGGCTAGTTCTCTGAAAACATCCACTCAAAAAAGCTAACAGAATGTTAGGAGCCATTAGGAAAGGCTTAGACAATAAGATAGAAAATATTATAATGCCACTGTATAAATAAATAAATACGCCCACACTTTGAATACTGTGGGCGGTTCTGGTCACCCCATCTCAGAAAAAGATATATTAGAACTGTAAAATGTACAGAGAAAGGCAACAAAAATGATTAGGGGTATGGAACAGCTTCTATATGAGGAGAAATTAAAATGACTGGAAAAGAGACGACTAAGGGGGAATGTGATAGAGGTCTATAAAATCATGCCTGGTGTGGAGAAAGTTAATAAGCAAATGTTATTTCCCCCTTCACAAAACACATGACATTCTAGGCTGCAGGTTTAAAAGCAAACATAAGGAAGTACTTTTTCACACAAAGCCATTAGCCGGTGGAACTCGTTGCCAGGGGATGTTGTGAAGGCCAAGAATATATAAGGGTTCAAAAAAGAATTAGATAAGTTCATGGAGGATAGATCCATCACTGGCCATTAGCCAAGATGGTCAGGGATGCAACCCCATGATCTGGGTGTCCTAAGCCTCTGATTGCAAGAAGCTGGGAGTGGACGACAGGGGATGGATCACTTGATAATTACCCTGTTCTGTTATTTCCCTCTGAACCATCTGGCACTGGCCACTGTTGGAAGACAGGATAGTGGGCTAGGTGGACCATTGGTCTGATCCTGTATGGCTGTTCTTAAGGGGTGACAAAGGTACAATTATCCCTATAATGGTGACATTGACATCCTTGAAACCATAGCTTCTAATCATAGCTGGATTAACTCAGAAGTTCCTTCTGAAGAAATAGATAAATTGAGTATTGTATATGAGCCTTCTGTATGTGACCTTAACAAGGGCCTGTCTGTTCAACATGTGATTTCAACAGTAAGGGCTCTCACCATGTCCTTGACCAACACTTTCCCTCCCTGTAGCATCTTGTGACTTGGTTGTTGCTTGTCACGTGAGAGATAGCTGCAAGCCAATGATTCCCATTCTTGCTTTCCTTGAGGTCAACAGATAATCTCATATAGAGCTCAAAAGGTACAGGATACAGCTATGGCATTCGTAGCATTCAGAATGAAAGGCTCTTTATGTTATATAAGGGATTTATGTTTAAGTGTTATGTACTTCAATGGTTTCCCTATATGAAATTCTTCCTTTAATGGAGAAATAAGTCTACTACAAGTTATAATAGCAAAAATCAAAGGTTAACATTTTTAAAGAACTGGGATCTGGCCTTTCTTTTTGCAGGTGTAATTTTTGCACTTTTGTATGGTCTTTTGCACTTGCAAAATGAAATGTAGACACATATTTGAATATTTGCACCTGTAACTATCTGATTTACTCCTGCAACTGTTTAGAGGCTTCATTGCTCTGATTTGTGCCTGCAATTCAATTCCAGGTGCAAAGTGTACATGCAAAATGAGAGGCTGACCTTCTGAATATTAGGCCCTAAATTACTCCCAGTGTCTCTTGCATCTAATTTCAGATTTATGATACGATAGATATGGAACTCTGCTCATTACTATAATATATAATCATGGATAGCTCACCTTTAGATCTCTGAATGAACTGACGTAGGTCTTTTTGCATTCCAGCTTAATGGCATCCTCATCATAATACAAGGAGAGGAAGGGAGAGATGACTGGAGTAGCCAACCAAATCAGAAAAATCAACCTGCTAAACTGAGTGCTTTTTAATCTAATACATTTAAGTCATACTCAATAAAGCTTGCCAACGATCTCTGTCATTTGTGCTGCAAAGATCGCAGCAGCATCTGATTAAAATAATGTGCATCGCCTGAAATCCTATTTTAGAAAGATGTTCATTCTAAACGACCACACAAATTAGGATCATGGCATGGCTTCTTAAAGGTGCTGTGGGATGTCACTGGCCTACCAACTGCCCGTAGGGTGTTTCAGAAAATAATCTACCAGTTTAGAAAATTTACTGAAGTGGCACAGGTCAAAAGCACCCGATAATTCCTTTATTTCATTTTATTTTTGAGATGTTTTGGAAGCAATCTTTGACTGTGGAACCTCAATGATAGGCTGTAAAAGAAGGCCCAAATCCTGCAGCACATACTCCTCAGAGTAATACTTACTCACACTACTAGTTCTATTTACTTCAACAAGGCTGTTAGCATGAATAAGAATGAACCATGGACAGCATGCATTCACTGTTAATTTTTAATTTATTTACAAGAGGAACCTGGATTTCTTACCTATTTTAGTAACTCGTGTCTGTGTCAACAAGCAGAATTCTGTATTTACAGCACTGGCAAAGCTAACGTTGCAGTGAATACCCGGGAGAAGCTGTCTGGCAAGATTGCTGAGTGGCTCCTTCCTATGCTCTCTCTCACCAGGGCTTATCAACTCCAATAATGGGGCAAATGAGACGAATGGAATCCAGGATAGGGATTTTGCTCATGTGGTGTATTTTACTTATGGTATGTCATGATGCTAGAAAGGCCAAGAAACTCAGGTTCTTTCAGTCAATGGGAGAAAATGAGTTCTGGAGTCTAGGGCCCTCCACTGAGCAGTATTATAGCAAACACCATTATTAGTATTATACCAAACACCATTAAAAATCCTTTCAACGTTTTATAAAAGATATAGGAAAGGAAGGGAAAAATGGTTGAAACATTTGAAATGTAAAAGATTAACTAAGGCTTCCATTTTAGCAATATCTATTGGCTTTAACTGTAGAGAGTTTTTAGAAGCTAAAAACCCTTTTGGCAGTCTTTTAGATGGTGTTAAACAGTGTTATCTTAAAACCGATAATAACTGTCCTTTTGGGTGGCGGGGCAGAAGAGAAAAAATTAGTTGAGCTGGGCTGGAGCTGTTGTTGTTAAAGACTGATCCCGTTTTCCTTAAAGACAAAACCAGACAATCACAAAAGTGAAGAAAAATAAAGAACAGCACAGAGAGAGGATGCATTTTCTGTCCCTGGCGTTGACTCAGTCTATATTACAGAGTTAGGTCAACATGAGGCAGCTTACGTCAACCTAACTCTGTAAGCATCTACGCTATAACCTTGCTCCAGCCGATGTAAGTCACCCACTACACCTACATAATAACTCCACCTCCGCGAGAGGAGTAGCACTTAGGTCAATGTAGTTAGGGCAACACGGCGTCTGTGTAGACACTGCATTACCTACATCACCTGTTGGCTGTCTGCCCCACACGGGGCTCACCACTGGAGCTTCCCTCTCTCCCCGCCCAGGGCCAACAGCTCGGGGCAGCCAGGTTCCAGTGGTGAGCCCTGTGTGGGAGTGACAGCTCCAGTTGTCAGCCCCCCACACTGCCTCACTTAAGTTGGTTCAAATGCTCCTGGTGAGGACATGCACCATCGGCAGAACGAGGACAGTGTGGACATGAAAATTACTGTGTTGGTGGTACATCGACCTCACTTAGGTTGACTTAATTTTGTAGTGTAGACAAGGCCTTACTTGCAGCCCCCCTGCTGGAGAAATGCAGGCCTGGCACACAGTCTTATCATCCACTCCAGTGCCTGTACCAACCTTGGGCTGTTTAGTGCCGGGGTGTCAAACATCTGGCCCGCGGACTGGATACAGCCCACCAACCTTTTTGGTCCGGTCCCTGCTGGCAGCGCCCGCTGCCGCGAGATCTCGCAGCGTCGCACATTGCCACGAGATCTGTGTATTCTGGAGGCAGAGCGTGGAGCACTGTGTGCATGAGACACAGCACTCCAAAAGTGCCTACTATTTCAGTTTATGGTATGTATGGCCCACTTGCAATACATTTAATTCAAATCTGGCCCGCCATAGCAAATGAGTTTGACACCCTTGGGGTTTAGTGCATTGCTTTTAGCTGCCTTTTTGGTCACAGACTTACAACAGGGTTGCAAAATATACAACCTTGGCTGGTTAAACCAGAGTCTTAGTAGGCAGAAGGCAAAAGGAGAAGAAAGAGAAGAGATAAGATAGGGAAAGAAAAGGGCACACAAGGAGATGGTGGTGACAGAAACGAAAGTCTCACATCCCAGGTATTGTTCAGCAGTCAGCAGAGGCCAGTGGCAAAGTTTTATGCAGTCAAAACGCTTTTTTTGTTTAGAAAATGTCAAAACAATGTTTTGACTTTTCATTTCAAAGCAATATTTCATTTTGAAAAGTAGCTAGATCGGTTTACCAAAAAAAAAAGGAACAGGGTTAAAAAAAAACACCAAAAACACACCCAAAAACACACCCATTGCCTCTTACTGTGGTATAGGACCAATGTCCAATGTAGCCCTTCATAATATCCCTTCTTGTACATTGTATATGGAACTAAAATAGCACCACTTCCCCCATGACATTAAAGTAAATTTCAGAAGCCTGTTTCTGATCTCAACTGATGTAAATCCAGAGTAACTCCACTTGAATCAGTGTGAATGAAGTCCCATCTAGCCCCAGATGAGCTCTTTCATCAAATGCTCATTTGTGGTGCCCATGAACTCCTTTGTTATTTAAAAATCAGGCAACAATAGCTTTGGGTTATGAGTACTTGAACCTTTTTTCTCCTCCAAGAGTAGTTTAGAAAAAATGACATGGTTTATCATCTTATTCCTGATCTCTGTAATGTTTTACAATTTTGGCAGTGGGAAACCAAATAGCCAGAAAGAGATTACTCTTCAGAAGTAAGGTGTTGAAATAAAATGCCATTAACCAAAAAGGCTTGCAGATAATTTAATGCTGACCTCCTCATCAGCTGACTTTTTTTTATTTTTAAGTGAATTCCTGAACTATAATTATTCATCTGTGACGGCAATCAGAGAAAGCATTTTGTGCTACCCAAACAGCAAGGCCACAAATGAAATCATTGCATGTCTTAAACAATGAGAAAGCTTTTTGTTAAAAATAAATGCTATAGCCTTCTTGCTATTTTAAGAATTTGCTCCGGGCTTTGTACTTTGACATCCTAATACCACCTCCCTTTCACTATTTTTGGTTCATTCACATCTGCCACAACAATGTAGTTTTTGAAAATGTCTTACCTGACTTTTAACAGATGGATGTTAATGGGATATTTATTTACAGAATAAAATTAAATCAAAGCTGAATCTTAATGTGTAATTTACATAATCAGCTTTGTTCTCAGCTGATGATCTGTTTTCCCCAACACTTGGGACCCTTCAGTCACAGCTGCATCAAAGAAACAGCCACTGAGAATGGAGATTAAACAATTTCCTAAACCTAGAAGTCTTGATAAGAATCTATTATTCCATATTAGAATCCCATAATTTCTGCAGACACTGCCACAGGATCAAAGATGTTTGTTAGAGCTCTGGCATAGCCCAGGAGCAAAAGAAAGAGATGTTGAATTTGCATTTTGAAAACATTTCTGTCATTTATAAATTTCTAAAAATGGACATTTCCGAGAATTTACATTACAACACATTTCCCCAACACCACCACCACCTATTAACCCAGGGGCACAGAAGCTTTACAAGAGTTAACATGAATATGTTTACAATTATTTGGATAGATTTGGTTATGATGTTTAGGCATATACAAACATGCAGCCCAATCCTGTTCCCATTGAAGTCAGAGGGAATTTTGGGATTGATTTCAATGAATATGGAATGGGTTTCAACTAGGCATATCTATAATCCCACAGGCACAGAGGGGAAAAGAGTATATGCAACTTCTGTAAACACTTAGGACCAACGAGAGTTCTGTGGCACTTCAAAGACTAACAAATTTAACTTTTGTAGGCATAAGCTTTTGTGAGACTCAGCTCACTTCGTCAGATGCAGAGGTAGAATGACCTTAGAATTTTAGGGCCAGATTCTGATCTCAATCTGTGGTAACTTCATTAACTATACTAAAGTTATTCTGAATTTGCATTCAAGTATCTGACATCAGAATCATCAGTCTGTCTGAGACAACTGAATGATAGGTTATCTACTAGCCTGGGAAGGATGGTCTAGTGGGGAGGGCCCTGGCCTAGAAATCAGGAGACCTACCTTCGCTTCCTGGTTCAGACACAGACTTCCCATGTGACCTTGGGTCACTTAATCTCCATTGCGCTTCCGTTCTCCATCTGAAAAATGAGGTTAGCACTGCCCTGCCTCGCAGGAGTGTAGTGAGATATATATACTTTAAAAATTATCAGGTGTTTAGATACTCTGGTAATGGCACCCACATAGCAGGTAGATATCTATTTAAAACCAGCAAACAGCTTCTCTATATACATTTTTATACAAATAATTTATAGTTAAAAATTCCTGACTCACCTCTGTATTTCTCCAGACATTATCTGTATATGAGAAAAGTATCGTAAATACCATGGAATAGGGACATTACTAGTTACACCTAAGTATCTTGCAGAATCAGGGCCTTTATTAGAGCATTGAAATGGCTAGCTCAGATTCTGAGAGACCCTACAGTGGAGGGTGATGAAGGATTGTCTCCAGTGAACTGAGAAGAGAATTTGTTTCACAAAGCCTGCTCCTGCTCCCATTGAAATCAACTGTCATTTACTTGAATGGGAGCAGGAACAGTCCAGTCAAAAGGGGAGAGTCAAAAAACCCTGAACATACTTTTAGCTGCCATTTTCCCTCTGTTCGGGTGTGGTTGGAAAGAAGAGGTGTGTGTATTTTCAGAGAGATGTGCCAAAAGATGACCTGAATAACAGTTGAATGAAAAATCCATGGCTGACCATCTAATAAGAATGTGAAAGTCAGAACTCATGCCTAGCCCTGCTATAGTCAATAATCTAGTTTACAAAACGCCAAGAGGGCGATGTTGACCTTACTGTTTTCTGGCTTTCCAAGAGTATTACACAAGATGAAAAATAAGGTGTTAGTTAGCTACAATATGAACAGACAGATATATTTGCTCTCTGTACAGGGTAAATTGCGTAGGTAAACATCACAATGGTACACTTCAGAAAAGGACAGCTATTATATCAGCTTACAGGAACATTCAAATCAATAAACAACTTAGGCACCATTAAAATGAAAAAACAAAACAATGAAACTACCCACAATTTTTCCCAAAGCCTGCCGTAGTCTTATCAATGAGCTGTTCCTGCAATATCTGTCTCTACGTGGACCGTTACACCATTCTTCTTTCACATTATCAGCATACTGAAAGCAGTGCAGCCCCTGCATCCTCATTAACCCTCCCAGTTGTCCCAAACTTATGGTAAACAAGAGGGGAGACAAAATGGAGCCCTGTAGAACACGTCAGCACCAACAGATGAAGAGCAATTGCTCAATATCACTATGATGTGAGCGTTCATCATGGAAGGAATGGGTTCCATCCAAGAGCTCCTGTTGCACTTTGCAGGCAAGTCAACAAAACCTCACAATTAACAAACAGATGGCAGCTGACAGACCTAACAATACTTGCATGGACACTGATCCTTGTCCACCAGCAGGAAGAGATACTCTGTTAAGTGCCATGAAGGCACTCTCTGTCCAGGTTTGTATTTAGATAGCTGAGGCTCAAAGGGTCTTGCGACTTCTTGGTACTTTGAAAGTTAGTGCGCCACAAACTTCTCTGTAATCTTAATCATAGAAGTTTAGGGTTGAAAGGGACCACAAGGAGTCATTTAGTCCAACTCCCTGCTCAAGGCAGGACCAACCCCAACTAAACCAAAAAGAGAACAATGGAATAGTTATCCACATTGTCAGCAGCAAGAAGCACTGGTTTCAAGAACAAAGGCTGCACAACAGCTTCCTTAAAACAAGCTGCCCCACCAGCCCGTCTACAAAATATACTGATAATCTCCACCAGCAATGGACACAGTCTTTCCCTACAAGCCTTCAGCAGCCAGGTAAGACACAGAGCCAAAGAACTGATCATGGGATGAAGGGGTCCCAACACTTCTAGTATGTCCATGTAATGGACCAAGGTACAGGCAATCTGGCCTATCAGTCACAACTGGTCTAGTGTCCACAAGTCAAGGATGGCCTTAAGGCAGTAGTCAGTGAACAGGAATCAGAGTGATCACTTGAGCTGGGATCCCTCAGTAAGAGTCAAACTCAGGCCTAGGTCAGAGACCTAGTAGAAGTAGTTACCAGGGTGGAATCAGGAGTCAGGGTCAGTCATGCTGAGATTGGAGGCCAGAGATCATAGGTAGTTACCACACTGGAATCAGGAGGCAAGGGTCAGGGTCAGAGACTGGAGATCAGAAAGCAAGGTGCAGCCTGGAGTCACAGCAGCCCAGAAATCTGCATTGTTGCCAAGACTGCTTTGTGGGTACCCTTCTGGGTTAAACAGTATGCTTGGCCAGTCAGAGGAGCTGCTACTTGAGACCCTTTGGGTGGTACCTTCTGCAATGCCTAATGGCCAGACTGCTCTGCCTGGCCTCAGAGTGGTGACGTGGGAATGTCAGTTGTCTCAGATTCCAGTCCCACGGATCCTTACATTCTGAGGGCATCACCTTGGAGCTAAGCATTTTTCCCTCCAGGTCCTGCCCTACATCCATGGATGCTGACATTCCTACCTGAATCCAATGTAAAGCAAAGCAATCACGTTTGCTCACAAAGGAGGTAGTTGAATCAGCCAATGAATGAAGGTAGATTAGACAGGCTGTTCACCACGCAAAACAAATCCACTGATTGAGAGTTACTGCATAAGGTAACAAGCTGACCTGCACTTTTCCACTCCCTGTTTTAATTTTCCAGGCATTTCAGAATCTGGTAAAGAGATCCTTCCATGCAAGTCTTTTCATGGACTTATCAAACAAAAAATCTTATGGATGGCTGAACTTCAGCGTGTTCTTATTCTTCTATTTATTCTGTTTTGACATGAGTGCTTCTGACACCCTGACATGAGACACAAGTCATGAGAAACTGGTTAAAAAAAATCACAGAAAGAGTCAATTTCTTCTAACACTGAACAAAAAATTTATTAGAATAAAGAAAAACAATATTAATTTAAAAACTTCTAGATATCTGTTTCACTCTAGAGTTTCTGCCTACAACCTTCACCAGTGTCTGCTGTGATCTGGCTTCCTGCTAGAGTTTCAAGAGACACTGTTCATACTCAGAGCCACCAAAATATAAATGATAAATAAATAAATAATGAGAGAGAGAAAGAGAGCTGTACAACCTCAGAGTTATGAATGCCCTCTGAACAAAATGTTATGGCTGTTCTTCAGAATTTTACAACTGAACACTGTCTGAATACAGCTTTGAAACTTTACTATGCAGAAGAAAAACGCTGCTAACTATCTTAATTTAAATGAAATAAGCACAGTTTCCTTACCTAGTCAAATCTTTTTTTTCTAAACTTTCTCCCTTTTTTTAAAGTGGTTTACGTGTAATACAGTGTTGTACCATATTTGCTGCTTCCCCCCCCGTCTCTGCTGCTGCTTGATTGTGTACTTCTGGTTCCAGATGAGGTGTGGAGTTGACCAGTCAGTTCATAACTCTGGTATTCATAACTCTGAGGTCCTACACTATGTCTGAGGAGACACAGACATAAACATGATCCTCAGCATGCAAATGAGGTGCTTTAGCTACATGCTCCCCTCTTTAGCTATGCTACTGTCACTAGGCAGGAGCAAACTGGTGGCTGTGAGCACTCTCATTAAAAAAGGATGATATCCCAGTCCCCTCCCCCTACTTGTTACCTTGCAATTATACAGTAATGCTGCACACCTGCATTCTGCAGAGCCAAATCCTGTATCTTCAACCATGAGGTAATTTTCCCCTCAACATTTAAATGTCTTAGAAGCAAAAGCTGATGCTCCATCCTTAGTACTCTGAAATAAACTGTTATTATTGGTATTTGGCCAGGTGTTGTCTGAGCAAAATATGAGGTGAAAGATAATTCATCCTTTCACTAATTTGATGCTTAATCATTTACAGACTTATAAACTGTAGTGACAAGATGTTTCTCAGGCCACCCTGCAAGATGTAACTCTCACTATGATCTTTCTTTTTCTCTATAATGATGCTCCCTACAATTACACTGCAGAAACCTTCCTGCTGCTGTCTTGTTAGATTATCTAAAGGCGCCAATGTTCTGTCTGAAAGATTTTGCCCAATTACTCTGCATCACAGGAGTCCAAGACAGAGGGAGAGAGAGAAAAATACATTTCCAGGTTTTCTAGTCATACCAGCTGTGAGACTGGGTCCAGGTTTAAAACATGGAGGCTTTAAAACAGGATGCCCAAATCCTGTATGTGGATAACTCAGATTGGCAATTGGATACATAAAATGGGCATTTACACACCTGGCTGCCAGTTTGAGCAACCAGATATGGGATTTGAACATCTAACTAAACATCTTCTTGAGACTTGGCGTTAAGGAGTTCACTCACCACAGGTGGTGCCTCCTTATCGCTGCTCTGGGGACCAGCTTGCACCAGGTCTGGCACCCTCTTCCATCAGTTACTCAAGGTGTCACTCCTCTCTCTCTCTCTTCACAACTCAGGGTGCTCCCTCTTTGTGACTTGGCCCTTCAGTCAGGTCACTATATAGTACTCCCCTTCTGGGGTAACGAAGTCTCTCTGGACCAGCTGTCTGATAGGCAGCTCCAGTGCTCCTGCGTCATTTCCTAGTGGTTGGTAGGGGAAACCAAGCCCACCCTCTACACTGGTTTCTAGCCCAGGGACCCTATAACAAGCAGCCAAGGTCCATACAGTCCTACCCTTTGCTGCTGTTTCCCTAGGCTTCTTCCTACCTAGCCTGTCAGGCTTCCTTTCCCCATAATGCCTTCCTCTGGGGTTGACTCTTCTTCTAGGGACAGAACCCCAGGGCTTATTCTCCCTCTTAGGTTTTCTCCTCCCCTCCAATCTGCTCCCAGAGAATGACTGCAAACACTCTTCCTGCAGTCCATTTCTTCTGCAAACTTCCTGGCTTCATAATCCAACCTACTCCTGCTCAGCTGGGCTTCTTGTTCAGTTAGGCCTGGCTCTCCCTCCATGTGCAGTCAACTACCCTAATTCACCTCTCAGGCCCACATTAATCCCTTCAGGGACTGTGTGGGGGTACACGCCCCATCACACTTGGTTACCAGTTTACTTCTTTGAAAGAAAAAGTTTATTCATCAGCAAGCTTATTTGTAGCGTGCAACACTTACTGTGGGCTAGCTGGTGACCTGGACTACTTGACCTGGCAATGGAGTTAGAGGGGGCCAAAGATCCCTTAATGCCCTTAGTAGGCTATCTGGACCCTAAGTCTGGGCACACAGGAATAAGTGAGCATGATGGGTCTCCCCCTACATTCAGACAGGTGTCTCTGATTCTCACTGGCTACCCTTGGAAAGTCACACCTATACACCACACTCTAGCCCCAAACAGATAGCCCGATTGACTTCAGGATCTGGCCTATTGTGAATATTTATACAGTTCTATAAATATGCATGGTGCGTTACAGACAAATAAAAGATAATGTACTTGTCTCAAAGATCTTTCCATGAGGGCCTGATCCAAAGCCCACTGAAGTCAATAGGAGTCTTTCTATTGACTCCAATGGGCTTTAAAGCAGACCCTAAGAGTCCAGCCCTGTACTCACATAATATTGGATGTACAGTTAACTATAGGTTAGTAGTCTCCCTTGAAATCAATGGGACTTCTCACGCTATTGAACACTGCACTTGGTAGTATGTGCAGGACAAAGCCCAAATCAAGATACAGCATGATGAGGGGTGCTAACAAATATTGCAGGCAGGAGGAGACATGATGTTCTGGTTGGAAATATACATCTTTGAGTGTTCAGTAACTCTTTATGATGCTGTTCCTATGTGGGAAGAAATGGGTTATAGGGCTGTCAATTAATTGCAGAAACTCCAATGATTAACTCAGAACAAATTAACTTGATTAAAAAAATTAGTCACGATTAATCACAGTTTTAATCACACTGTTAAACAATAATAGAATACCAATTTAAATGTATTATAAATATTTTTGGATGTTTTTCTACATTTTCAAATATATTGATTTTAATTACAACACAGAATATAAAGTGTACAGTGCTCACTTTATACTATTATTTTTATATTTGCACTGTAATAATGATAAACAAAAGAAATAGTATTTTTCAATTCACCTCATACAAGTACTATAGTGCAATCTTTTTATTATGAAAGTGCAATGTACAAATGTAGGATTATTCTTTTTCACATAACTGCATTCAAAAACTAAACAATGTGAAACTTCAGAGCCTCTAAATCTTGTTCAGCCAATCGCTAAGACAAGCAAGTGTGTTTACATTTATGGAAGATAATGCTCCCTGCTTCTTATTTACAACATCAACTGAACGTGAAAACAGGTGTTTGCCTAGCACTGTTGTAGTCGATATTGCAAGGTATTTACGTGCCAGATATGCTAAACATTCATATGTCCTTTCATGCTTCAACTTGTAGATTGTTTATCTTTTTTATAGTGCAAATATTTGTAATAAAAAATAATAATATAAAGTGAGCACTGTACACTTTGTATTCTGTGTTGTAATTGAAATCAATATATTTGAAAATGTAGAAAAACATCCAAAACCATTTATAATAAATTAAACTGGTATTCTATTATTGTTTAACAGTGTGATTAAAACTGTGATTAATCGTGACTTTTTTTTAATCTCACAATTAATTTGTGATTAATTTTTTTAATTGTTTGACAGCCCTTGTTTATAGATTTCTTTGAGGAAGTGTTTTGAGCAGGAGTTAGAGGAAACAAAGAAAGGCAGGAAGATGTGAGAGGAGAAGGAAACAAAGAGTAGGTTGTTACAGAAAGTCCATTTTCAGTAGGGAAGAGCCCTTATCTTTGGCCACCGAAAGGCTGTTTGAACATTTTCATAAATTGTTTTCCAACAGAAAAATGGGTTTTTCAACTAAATGTAGTTTTTCTGGACGTGTCTGCTTGCTATGGAAATTTTTGAGTTTTCATAAAACACTGAAAACCAAAATACTTTGATTTAGATATTCTGCTGCAGTGCCTCATGAAAGTCATAGTTTGGTTGTCTCCCTTACCCATTCTTCTCTCTGGGCCAGGCTCCCTGACTAGACTACATATCTCATAATGCACCATATCCAAGAACTCAGATACTCTTCCTTCATCAAGAAGGTAGACTCTGGAGCATCATGGGTGATGTAGCCCAACCACGGAAACTGGCCTAGAAAACAGAACATAGGAGCATGAGGCAACTGAACTACAACTCCTATCAGGCACTGTGGCAGCATTTTGAATTGAAGCATTTGGGAAGGGGTGACATTTTCCATGGAAAATTTAGACAAATTACTTTTTTTTTATTATTATTTATTTATTTATTTATTTATGTATTTATTTTCATTTTCATGAAAACTTTCTGCAGGAGAAAAAAAAAGTCATTTTCTGACTAGCGCTAGTTTTAAGATTAGTTGGTGTCCATCTCAAGCTGTGATAGGATTAGATCTGAGACCGTAAACTGATTTAGACTGCGTAAGTACTTCGATTTCCCAAGTAAAACCCAGAGGCTGGCGATTCAGTGAGTAGCACTCTTGTCCCCAAGTCAGAACAAATACTTTCATAATGGATTGGAGGGGAACGTGATGACAAGAGGTAGAAATGAGATCCTTGTCATTGCAATTGTCATGGCACTTTTCACAAGAAAAGGAATATTAGGTGTGATGACCGATTGTTTTCCAAATACCTAAATCTTGCTTCTCTCTTTATTTGTATACAGGAAGAGGCAGGGAAGAATGATAGAAGTTTTTCTGCAAACATTTAATTGAATTCTGAATAATTTGTGACTGTATGCATTTGCCAGCCTTTTCGTCATTTTTCCACAAACATGTTTTCTGATTTTTGTTGTTGTTGTTGCATGAGTTGCTAAATTTGATGGCTAGCTTGTATGCAATGAACAGCTCAATCAGCTTTAGATATAGATTTTCTGCACTTCTTGTCCTGAACTATTAGGATAGTTTGAAAGCCTTTCTCCTCTAGCTCCTCACAGAAGATTGCATCAGAGACAAGGTTCATTTACCATGTCAATTCTGATGAAATGTTTTCCTCTAAAGAGTCACAACACCCTGATATACTTGGGATATAGCACTGTTAGTCATTCAAGAACAGAATTATCCAGTATCTGTACCTGCTGATTTAAAAAGTCTAACTTTAGTAGCTGCTGTTTAACATCCTCCCGAGATACTAATGGAATGGAAAGAGTGTATATTAATATTATAACATCTTTTCTTCCCCCCAGATACAAAACAGAAATATTTATTGAATACTTATGCCTTTTCTGCATTATTATTGATAATTCTCTCATTTCCATCAAGTAATGGACCAATATTATTGTTGGGATTCTTTCTGTTCCTAATACACTTTAAAAATGCCTCCTGATTGTTCTTAAATCTGTTGGCCATTGACTTCTCCTAGTGTCCCTTTTCTTCCCCACCAATATTTGATAATTCCTAGATTCTGATATATATTCATTACTATCAACTTCACTTTCTTTCATTTGTCCTTTTTTCTTTCCTTTTTTATAGCTGCCTTTACTTCCCTTCTAAACCACATTCTTCATCTATCAAGATGAGATCTGATATAAAATTCCCTCGTGTTCAATGAAACACTTGAGTTAGGAAATGATCATTGATAATATTTAGAAATTCTTAGTAAGGCCCTGATTTTCAGAAAGTATTGAACAGCCATCCTCTGAAAAACATAAAGGCGTCTCAAGTTAGGCACCCAAAATCACAAGCCAGTTTTGAAATATTAGGCCTTATTATTTATCCTTAGAATTACAGTTAATAAAATCACTTGGTTGGTAGTCCCTAGAAGCTCTTAGGTTGATCTCCTAAAAGCTCAAATCTACCAATTCCTAGTAGATGAAATTTTTGCTCATGTGAAGCTAAGAAATATGTCTAACACAGCAACTTCATGACACACATCAGCATGTATGTTATCAGAGGAATTAAAAAGACCATAAAGATAAAGCAATACATACAAATCTCAGAATAAAGCAATACTCCCCCATCTGTTTTTTCTGAATCTCCACCAGGACTTTATTGGAAACAAGGAGAGAGCTTTTTCATCAAATGTGAACTAGCAGGTCTTTAGCTCCAAGCTGCTGTACGTTCTCCTTGCTCATACTCATTTACCAGCACCTGTCTGGCTTCCTCATCTCATTATACTGCACAGGAGAAAGGGCATTGAGCTCCTTTTGCAGTATTTCCATCCGGGCCATAATCTCTGACACTGCGCCATTCACTACAGTTAGCTGCAGCTTCAACTTATTGTTCTCTTCCCAGAAGAATTTGTTCTCTTCTTGAAGAACCTGGATTGCCTTTTTCTCTTCCAGAAGGGCCTGGTTCTCTTTTAGTAGGGCCTGGAGGGTTTGGTTTAGCTTCTGGATAGCCTGGAGGGCCACATTTTCCTCCTGGATGCCTGGGGCAGCCTTGTTCTCCTCCTGGACTGGGATAGCTATGCTCTCCTCCCAGATGTCCTGGACGTCATTACTCTTTTTCTGGAGGGCTGGGTCAACCTCGATCTCATGTTGGACTGGGTTGGCTTTGCTATCCTCCTGGAAGTCAGGGACACCATCCTTGCTCTCCTCCTGGATTGGGGTGGCTTTGGTCTCCTTCTGGAAAACTGGGACAGCTTTGGTCTCCTTCTGGAAGACTGGGATAGCTTTGGTCTCCTTCTGGAAGACTGGGACTGCTTTTTTCTCCTTCTGGAAGACTGGGATAGCTTTTTTCTCCTCACGGAGAACCTGTAAAGCCATATTCTTTTCCTGAACAACCTGAAGGGCCTTGTTCTCTTGGCTGACCGGGAAGCCTATGTTCCTTTCTCGGAAGATTGAGAAGGGCTTGTTTTCCTTTTGGAGAACCTGCTGGAGGGTCTCATCATAAATAACCTGGATGGCTTTGTTCTGTGTCCGAAGGCATTGGAGAGTTTTGTTCTCCTCCCGGAGGGCCTTGTTTTCAATCCGGAGAGCCTTGTTCTCTTCCCAGAGTGTTTTGTTCTCCTCCCAGAGAGTCCAGTCATTCTGCGTCTTCTTGTTGAAATGTTTTTGTTGGGAAGCAAAGGGTGGCTGATTGTAGGTCTCACTCACCCATTTGCCATCTACAAAGACAAATGTCTCATCACTTAGCTTGACCCGTGGGGGAATGTAATCCATATCTGGTTCTGCCCGTTGCATCATCAGATCAAAAGGAAACGTAGGGCTGATTTAGTAAAATGAAAAAGTCTGTATGAAAAGACTCTCTTCAGTCGTTGTGCGGCAGGCTGCTGTCCTCGGTGAGGAGTAGATAGTGTGGGGTTTGTGGAAAGGCTCAATCAGGACTGCAGGAATAAGGAACACAAATAAACACGATTAGCTATGAAGTTCAAGAACAGAATTGAACTAAATTAGACAAGAAACAAGTGAATAAATCTAGTTCCCAAAGTCTGTTCCTTAATCAACCTCTGTCTGAATGGATTTGTTGGCTGAAAACAACTTTGCAGACACTGGTAAAACTAATGCTACTATATTTACCAGCTTTTTTGTGCACAATACAGCTTCATCCTGAGCTGAGTCTCTGCTGTATTTTTGTGAACAGGTAAGGGACTAAAATATAGGAATCTAGTTCCTTATGATATTTCATCCCCAGCCTGCTCACAAGCAAATGAATTAACAGATATTATGGATTTAGGGCCCAATTTTCAAAAGTACCTTAGCAGGTTATGTGTCTGACTCCTATTGATATCAGTGGGAGTCGGGCACCTAACTTGCTCAGGTGCTTTTGAAAATCTCACTAGCTGCATCTTTATGCACCTAAATACCTTTGAAAATTCAGTCCTTGGAGAAGAAATTACTGGGTGAATTTCTATGGCCTGTATTATGCAGGAGCTCAGATGGATCAAAAAATCTCTAAATCTCTGAAGATGTGGAGCACAGAATGGTGCATTATGCACACACAAAATGACCAAAAACAAAACAAAAATATTTAAAACACTGTACTGAACCACAGTACCAGCCTTTGGTTTTTCACAGCTGTTCCTCTTGCATGTTCTGCCACCATCTCAAACATAGTCATTCTAAAAAAGAATTCCTTACATTTCCTTCTGATCCCTCTTCATTCTGTCCCTTTGGTTACATCCATTGGCAGCTCTACTGGTCTTCCTATGCCCCAGACTTGCGATTTCGGTATTATATTTGATTCCCCTCTTCCTATATCTTGTTTCTTGCTAATAAATCCTATTGCTTCTTCCTTTTTCACATAACCAAAACCCACGTTTCCTTATTACTCACAGTGCTTGACCACAACTTAATCCCAGAAATTTGAGATGCTCCGCCCCTCTCATTCTCCCCCTTTCACTAAGTCCAAACTGTTGCTGTTTATATCATTTTCCTCTCACAACCTTCTTTGAATCCCTCAACTAGCTTCCTGTCATTTACTGCATCCAGTTCAGTCTGTTCAGCTTATGTGCAGGGATCTTGTCTGCCCATGAGGTGCTAAGAACACTTGTGGCACGAGATAAGTATTTATCATCATAAACTCTTCATCCTCATCTTCAAATCTGAACATAATTTCGTCTCCTTACACCTCTGTTTTCATTTTCTCCTATGACCTCACTGTCTGTGCACCGCTCCCAATGTGCTCTAGCCTTCTCCTCTACTCTTCTTCCCTCAGGGTATGTCTATATTGACGACGGCAGAATTGCTGCCGTCAGATCAATCTTTCTGGATCGATTGAGTGGCCAGTGAAGACCCACTCAATCGATCAGGAAGTCGACGCTGGTAAACCAGCCCCTCAAATGACGTAGCGCTGTGTTGATGGGAACGTGGTTCCCGTCGGCGCAGTGCAGTGAAGACACCGCGCAGAAGAGAAGCACAGCAGTCGACAAGAGTTACGCAAGCTACTCTGCGTAGTTTGCATAAGTCCCGTTGACTGCTGCCGAATCTCCAGGTAAGTGTAGACCAGGGCTCAGTCTCTTCTTTGCATCTTCTAGCAGGTTGTCTCCTGTGTTGCCAAACAGCCTCTCTCTTGGCTCCTTCAAATTCCTTTATAAAATTCATTTCTTCCAGGGACACTCCCTACTTTCCTCTGATCTCCAAAACCTCTGCATCTGCTCCTGAGGAACTTTTTGTTTTGGAGCAGGGAATATCTCTCCATGTACGTTTGTAAGTCACAGTGTAAGTTCATGGCAATAATGTGTGGTTTTCTCTCTGTTGCCAGGTCACATCCTGTATGGTTTAAGGTCCCTCCACTGCATCAGTTTACCTTCCATTTCACAAGTTGAGATCTGTATCGACACAGATTTCACAAAGGATTTTTGCCAAGATTTTCAAAAGTGAAAGCCTAGAATTAGGTGCCTAAATCCATACTTATGCATCTAAATATAAATGGCCTCATTTTCAGAATTGCTCTAATTTCACAATTGCCACCGAAGTCAGTGGGACCTAGGGCACTCAACGCCTCTGAAAACTTGGCCCATTTCTATTTCGGTGAATGTATGTGGATTTAGGAACCTAATTTTAGGCATCCAAGTTTGAAAATGTTGGCCTTTTCCAAAAAGTTTCTAAAAATGATGTATATTTAACAGCGTTCTGTTTGCATCAAGAAAAAGAAAATATGTTAATTTTTAGCTTTTCAGTGGCCTATACTGCTTCTTCCAGTAGGAATTGAGATCAGCATAATTACCTCCTCCAGCAGCAATACAAACTTGTCTTAATTTTTGATAAAGCGCCCAGAGCATGTCACCCTCGTCAAACTTAACCTTGTGTTTCTCCGGTGTGGGACTAGTAATACCTGGGCATTGCCAAGCAAATTCCCAGCACATCCTTTCATCATTTTGGCTTATGTCTGGGGAGAGTGAGTTAAACCACTCTTTAGGGAGAGGTGTTATTGCAAGCTTTAAAAACTTTACCTCAGCTAATTCTGACATAATTCTACTAAACTTTACACGGTTGTTAACTAAAGCAATATAGTCAACTGCTCGTGATGCTGTCTGGGGATCAAAAGATCCTGCTCTTTTACATAATCACTTTTATTTCAGGGTTTTTTTCCCCGTTGATTTCTCCTTCACTATGACTACCCACAATTAGCTCATAAATTACTGGAGTTTCTTTGACTTCCTGAGGCGGCACCCACTCCTTTCTAATAAGCACCTAAGTCTGAGTCTATTACTAATTCATGTCTCTTTTCCATACATTATTTACATTTCTTAACTTTTTGCGCTCCTCAGTTTTCTTACTTAACCTCTTGTGCACCTCAGTTAAGCGCTGAGACTCTGCTTTTTGTTTAACAGGTAGTTTAATAAAAATACAGTGATCTCAATATCAGAGAGCAAAGATGGGGTGGTTGATTCATGACTAATTATTTATAGTGTAATATAAACATGTTACCAAAGGTCAGGGTGGATTCTCCATCACTGACAAGTCTTAAATCAAGATTGGATATTTTCTAAAAGATATGCTCTAGGAATTATTTTGGGTAAATTCTATGTCCTGTGTTATACAGGAAGGCAGCCTAGATGATCACAATGGTCCATTCCAGCCTTGGAATCTAAGAATCTATGAATCTACTATATATACTAAGCCTCCAAGTCAAATTCACTGCTATCGTCTCTGTGTCTCTCTGTCTCACTGATTCTCCATCTCATTCAACATGGGGCTAATTTATCACTGTATTATTCCAGGTTTACACTGATTTCCATGGAATTACATCAGTGTACAACCAGAGTAATGTCAAATGGTGAACCATACCCACCTTTTCTACCTTGTGGAGCCCTTTTAATTTCTTTTAATCTCAGTCATCATTTTCATTTAGCTCTGTATTAAACAATCCTGTAAGTCGTTTGGGGGTTCAGTTTGCATGAGAGAAGCTATATAAATCCTGTTGAATAGCACTCTTCAGTGGTAGTAGGAACATCTGCTCACCTCTGTTTAAAAAATAATAATTCTAGTGTTGTCCTGTCTCTTTATCATCTCCAGATACTCAGTTCGTTTTACAGCTACAGTGCATCCAATGCTGAGGTCCAGGGCCAGAAGTTGCTTCAGCCTCTCTCTCCTCAACACTAATTTTTAGCATGGCCACAGACAGGACCGGGGTTTTCAAACTGAGGCATGTAACAAGAGAGAAATGTGTCAGCCCCATTATGACACAGACACAATGTCCAAGCACATTGAGAGTAACAGTACAATTGATGTAGGTGAAAGGCAACTGCTCCCCAGCTTCATTAGGCTTTGGTAGGCTTTCAAGTCTGTCTCATCAAGAGTTTCCTAGTACTATAGTCTCACAACTTAATCTCCATTCTTCCCAGTATAATCTCTGAAGAATATCTGATTTTTCCAGATCTGTATGTGGTTTTTAAAAAAATAGAAGTTACCTTTTTTTCCTTATAACAAGTTGAATAGCTCAGTTCTCAAGCCCCTTCCTAAGTCAAATCCTTTTTCTGTCTTCCATCCTCATGTATGGTCTTAGAACAGTGTACTTCACCGCAAGGCTTGGGAGCCAGTGGCGGCTCCCATCAACCCTAAGTGTGGCTCTTTGACTAATTGTTTATATTCCAATATATTTTATTTTTAACATTAGAATAAGTATGAGCCTATCAAAGTCCACTTTCTTTACACGTCACATTGACCACATGGTATGATGTGCGCCAATAAGTATATCTAAGTATATCTGTTGTACAATAACCGTAATATTACCATAGCAACCAACATAGAACTCAGAGTGTTCAACTGTTTGTGTCATATATTATTTTTTGGCCCCAGTGAGTTACTGGAAAGAATGGATAGATTTTTAATTCCGTTGAAGAGAAAATCGGAAAGTGAAACAGGAGAAAAAGCAAATAAGAATGTAACTGTGGATATTAATGAAACGAACAAACAAAAGTTTTAGTTATTCCAGTTGCTCTGTAACATTACATCATTAAAGAGTAGTAAGCAATGTGTTAATTTAGTAGTTGATGTGGCTCTCACACTGAAGGTTTTTTGTCAAAGTGGCCCCCGCTTGAAAAATAGTGAAGATCACTGTCTTAGAAGCAGTTTCAATTAATTCTTTTTCCAGTACTTTTTTTTTTAGAGAACATGTTTCCATCCCAGAAATTCAAATTAGGTTCACTGATGAACTGATACTGAAGTTAACAGAACATCTTGCTAGTACGAGACCTGGAGTAATTTTCCAAAACTAACTTTGAAGTTGGCATTTTTCTTTGACCACAAATTAAAAGAGCTAGGATATCACCAAATCCTGTAAACAAGAAACTAGAATGCAAAGAGCATCTGAGCTTTACACTTAACAACTTTATCCAAAGCACCTATTCCCACTTCCACATCTTTACATTTTTAATGAGCTCTTCCTATTTCTTATCTGCTGCATCTTTAAAAGTAGAAAAAAGTGTTTTCTAATGAGAGTGTTCCTAAGTCACAAACACTACAGTTAATTTCTTTTCAGATGAAAATACCAAACTTGGCATTAGCCCTAAAGTGATTGTTATTCTTTTGGAAAGTTGGAGGTAAATCTGTTCAGCTATTTTTGTTATGCAAGGATGATAACCTAGGCATACAAATTCTCACTGTAATTTCCCCCCCACTTCTATTTAATCTCAGACAACACAAAAACATCACTAGTCACTATGGCAACTGCCTGGAGAGCATTCTTTTTACTTTCTAATTCAAGTATGCTATAGTTCAGACCAGGAAAATCAGTTTCTAGCAGGGAGTTTGGCCTCTGACAGAAGGGGTTTGAAATTTGTTTACTGGTTGTAGGGAGCTTTAGGAAAGGTGATTGTGAAACTGGGTGATCCTCCTCAACGCCTGGAGAACCAAGGATGTGGAATATACTAAAGCTGACATTGGTTAAAAAGCTTAAGAGCTCAGTAACTTACTGGAACCCAAGTTACTGAAGACAAGAAAAATCCAGTAATAATGCAGAATATTAACTGTTCATTCTCATGTGAGTGAGTGCCAGTGTGGTAAAGTGAAGAGAGTGCTATAATGGCACTTGGGAACATCTTAGTTTTATCCTCACCTCTGACACTTGTGACTTTTGGCAGCACACTTCTATGCCTCAGTTTCCTCAGCTGTGCAGTGGGTATAATAATACTTACTTGTCAAAAGTGTTGTGAAGACTAATTAGTTCACATTTATAAGGTGCTTTGAAAATGAAAATCACTGTGATAGATAAGTGCTACGTGCTACTTTTATTTATCCTCTTAGGTGTAAAATACACTGTGTTCACAAACTGAAGGAAAATGTTTGATGTCTACTAAGGAGTGGCACATTTTTTGGAGACTTCAATGTTTGTGCAGTTACATCCCAGATTTTGTTCCCGTAGTGTCCTTCCGAGAGGCGGTAGCTATGTTGGCGGGAGAAGCTCTCCCGCCAACATAGTGCTGTCTGCACAGGGGGTTAGGTCAGGGGGAATGATTTTTCACACCCCTGGACTACATAGTTATACCAATATAGGTCTGTAGTCTAGCTCGGTCCCAAGATATAGACCCAACTGGTGCCACTGTGGAAGTGCCTTTTTGGCATTGTGGACACTTGTACACCTGGAAATTAGATTGAGACCAACAGTTTATTTCAAATAGAGCATTATTTATCTATTTATTTATTTCCAGGAGTTCTTGCAGCATGTTAGGTGCTCTCCAGACGTAGAAGAAGGCAAGCACTCTGCTCCAAAAGGCTCACACTCTAACTGCAGACAAGAAAACAGACAATAGACAAGGAGAGAGAGCAACAAATACACAGCTGTGCTATCCAGTATATATAAATAGGACATGAAAATTAAACTCAGGTTACTCCTTAGAGTTTTTACCTATCAAACAGCCTTCAGATGGGAATGATTTTTACATGCTAACAAGTTGGCCTTGGTAATATTTCCGTCAGTCACTGATCCTTAATGACTGGGGAACAATTGTACATTAATATCTTCCTATGCACTCAGCACACCTTGATCAGCGACTTGTCTCATCTCCTGCCGGCTCTGCCATAGCCCCATTAGAGTGCTGGTTGCCCCCAAGAGACTAGAGATGGAGCAGCCCCTGCACATCCTGAGGTAGGGGCTGCAATTCTGTCTGTACTGTGCAGAGGCTGCACAAGGTGCCTAACACTTGAATGAGGTCCTGTGTTAGATAGTTAAATAGGGTCATGTGACCAGACCTGTGAGAATTGTGATCAGAAGGAAGTAGAGGATGATCAAGGTAGACAATGTACATACAGGGTCAAACTGAGACCTGCTGCAGCATCACTGAAACACACCCACTTACAGCAGATCTGAATTTGGCCCACATTCTGAATACCAGAGGGATAGCCGTGTTAGTCTGTTTTCAGCAAAACAACGAGAGTTCTGTAGCATCTTAAAGACTGGCAGAAACCACAAAAGCTTATGCCCAAATAAATTTATTAGTCTTTAAAGTGCCACAGAACTCTTGTTGTTATTCTGAATACCGTGATCCTTCCTAAGCAGCAAATGGGACTGGAGGCACAGATATCAGTGGGTTGGTGAGGAATGTCACCAGTTCCAGTTTTGATTGACATTGAGAAAATTGAGGTTTCAGTGTATTAAGAAACCCCTAATAGTGATTTATGTGATCCTGTTCATTCTAATCTAACAAAAACTTAAAAATCATCAAATTAGCTAAGTGTGTAATCCTCTATATCAATTATCCATTAGCCACTTCTTAATTATAATGGAACACTTATCAAACAACATGTGATGGCCACACAGTACCAATTTAATTCATTATCAAACCAGTTCCAGAAGTAATAAGGACCAGGTATATTGCAATCTAACAATTTAGTTATATCCAAGCTATAAAGCTGACTGAACTAAAGAGACCTTAAAATTTAGGCTCACGTTAGGATTTACTAGACAAGATACTATAAACAGTGCTACTTCTAATACTGTTAAGCAAAGAAACATGAAGACAAATATTAATATACTATATTAATATACTATTAATATACTATACTATAATACGATACTGAAATAGCACCATTAAATGACTGCACATAATGGAAACCTACCAAGAGAGAGAGATTCCTGTAATTTAGAAGGACTGGCAATCTTAATTCTGGTATCTCCTGATTTTTTGGTTTGACTTTGCAACCTTAACATTCTTTTAAAGTGGAGTTTGGTTTTGCTTTTTAAATGTAATTTCTTAAGTTTTTGGAAAAGCAAAATGAAAAAAAACCCAGATATTCCATCACGTGCCATCATATTGATACCCACATAGGTCAACAACAGGTTTAGACCCTTTAGAACCACAGCCAGACCTCTACCACTTGCGGTAACAGAGTAGCTGGTAGCAGTCATCGGCTGTTGTCCTTTATGTGAAACAGCATTATAGACGAATGAGACTACAATTTACCAGTGGGTCCACAGCTATTTTCTGACAACAGTGGAATGTTCAGACTCAGGAATCCCGGGTCCAGTTCCAAGTTCTGGAAGGGAGTGTTCTCCAGTGGATATAGACCATGCTGCCCTGTCCCCATGCCCAATCTCATCCCCACCCCCACCCCTTAAACCTATCCTCCCTCCCTCCAGCTTCTGTCCCCTCTGCTGCTATCTACCCTTCTTCTATCCCCTGTTCTGCCTTCTCACCCCTCTACAAATGAGTCAGGCCACATGGAGTGCCCACTGAGCCAAGGGAACAGTTAGAATACAAGAAAAACAACCTCCCTACTCTCAATTGCAGTGATCGGCACCTCAGCAGCCTCCAGCTGCCCATAGGAATAGTTCCAATGGAAATTCTGCTCAAGGCCTGCAGCCCCAGGATGGAGCATGCTAGATTGCTCCATGGGGATGGCACATGCCAAATCCAGTCAGTAAGTAGGAGCTGTGTGGGGTTGGAGCATCCTCTGTACAGACAGAATCTTCAGAAAAGGTAGAGACCAAACCTCTGTTGAGCATGTGCTGAGAGTTTCAAAGGCTTGTACCTTGGCCAGATTTGGGCAGATTTTCACACATCTAACAAAAAGTACATCTCAGACACTAGGGCAACCTCCACTAGATTATAAATTCCTGCTCCCGGGTATGGAGATGCTAGAGCAGCTCACTGAAAAGGCTGAGAATTTCTAGCATGACCCAAACAACATATTTTTCTCGAACATGTCTTGGAAAAGGCTGAACTATTTTAGTTGATATGGAAAAAAAAAAAAAAAAATTAGCCTGAGGCAGACATCAGGTCTTGTAAATCTCAGCCCAAATTATTAAAGTTTGGTAAAGTTATAAGAAACTGAACAGAAGGTGTTATGATGGAAATTGTTAGACAATCTTATCTATAGATGACACTACCAGCTCCACCTACACTGAAATGAATTGAACATGATTTCAGTTCACGTTAATTTACATGGGAATATGAATGTACCCCTCTAATCTCATGTGATGCTTTGGTTTTTGCTCTGTGTCCATCTCTTTACTGAAATAAACCACCAAAATGGAGGTATATGAATTTCTTACAGATATTATTATTAAAGTATGCAGAGTGATGCATGCTCACCAGTGCTAAAATGCCTTTTGAAATACGATTACACCAATACTGAAAAACATGGTATTTCTTCCACCGCTCACAAGATGCTGGTATATTTCATGGCCACCATCACTTTCAATGTCGGGCCACTCCATTATAGAGTATGTGTGGAGGAGGGTCCCTCTTTCTCTGTTTTCATCTCCATCTACCCTGCCTTATGATCTGACCAATTTTTCTTGTATATTTCTTGTATATATATATATATTTCTCATTTATCACCTTGTCTTCCTCCTAACCCCATGTATCTCTCCATGCTGTCTCAGATTCCTGGAATAGCTTATTTATACTGCATATGCCAAATGCCCTCTGTCATATCTTTCAACAAACTACTGAACAGTCTCTTATTCTGAGAAGCGTTCATGCTGTGATGGGCACCTCCCACTCTGTAATATTCCATTCTATTTTTATACACATTTTTGTAACATCATCATCGTCATAGTATCTGAGAGCCTTCCAGAATTGTCCTGTCTATATTTCACTATACCTGTGAGGCCAGAGATTCAAAAGACCTCAGGTGCCATAAGGGTCAGATTTTCAAAAGTGTTAGCAGCCATCATCTCCCACTGTGAGGCTTACAGGCCAGATTTTCCAAAAAGCTGAGTACCTGAGTACAAGAACCATCTTTTCATTACAGGTGTGTACCTATGTGCATCATCTACCACTGAGTGCTTCCAGGGCTTGCAATGAGTGAAACACCTTCCAGATATTGGAGATTCCCTGCAATATAAGCAGGGAAACCTTGAATGAGTAGTCACAGACAATCTGATGGCAGTACTAACAGTGTGTAGCAGAACAGCAGGTGGCACTGCTACCCCTATAAAAAGCCACAGATGCCCAAAGATGGTATGGGACATGATAAACTTAGGCCTCCATCAAATAAGCTTGCAGCCAATACAACCTATAGGAGTATGCAGTTCCCCTTCCAGAAGTAATTCTGGAAAGGCAGAGGAACCATAAGGGGGTCAATGGCATTCGCCAGGAGAAGGAACTCTGAATTTAAATCTGCATCCACATCTGTTGCCCTACTCATTGCAATTTCTGCACTGATATAGCACATGGCTTGTCTGGATGAGATAGCAGGACTGGAACTGCACACATCTTTCCTACTATAGTCCAATAACAATGGAGGTGATTCAGCAATGCAACACTGACAAATGTTTGCTGAATCCTCATACGTTGTCACTGATGTGAGACTCCATCATCATCATCATCCTCATATGTGTGTACCTAGTACAATTGGCCTTGATCCTTGATTGTGGCTTCTAGATGCTAGTACAATATAAATTAATCATTAATAATCATAGATTCTAGGTCCTTTGTGGCAGATACCGATTACCTACTGCTGTAAAGTATCATGTACGTTTGCAGTGCCAGATACATGAATAATAACACAGTAAAAATGAATATAGAATCACACCAAAAATCAGATTATGGAGTGGTGCTAAAGTGAAATGACTCCAAACTCTTCCGCTGTTTTTGGTTTGCCCCCCAGCTGCCTTTTTAATACTTATATTGATTTAATGAGGCCAATGCCAATGACCACAGTTTTAACACATGTGCAGTCCATCCTTCAGATTGCTTGAAAATTCTTCCTTGAATCCCATGGTGGTGTTTTTTAATGGCGTCCAGGCAAAATAGAGAGATTTCAACAACGAAAGCAGAGAATAAACATTTGGGCCCCAGTTACCATTATTAGCAATTGCACAATTTTGGACATGTTATCTAATCCTGAAGAAGGATTTGCAGCCAGAAAAGTTGCCATTCTTAGTCATTTCCTTCCATCTTTAATTTATTAAGTTTAACCATTGACACCTATGGCCCAGATCCCCAAAAGTATATGCTCCTAACTTCCATTGATTTCATCTTTCATTTACCTTTGAGGATCTCGGCCTATGTGAATAGAGGTTGCAAAAGGAATATTTTATAAATGGAATGTAGTAATTGCAACTCTTACTAAATTTACTAAGACCATCTATATAAAACACTCAGACACACTCCGGTGATACTCAGGGTATGTCTACACTGCTGGCGACTTGGGGATCGATGCAGCAGGATCAATTATGCAGGTTGTGAAGACCCACTCAATCGATCCCAGAAGTGCTCTCCGGTCGATGCGATTAAACCAACCTCCCCAAAAGGAGTAAGGCTTCGTCAACTGGAGGGCATCTTCAGTCACTGCAGCATAATGAAGACACCACGGGACAGCAATGTAAGTAAGTCGATGGGAGATATGCAAGCTACTCTACAAAGCTTGCGTATCTCCTGTCAACCGCTGGTGGCACTGTAGACCAAGCCTCAGAAAAACAACTGGAGCACAAATATACAATGAGCTAGAAATAGGTGAAATAGTCTTCACATGCAGTAGTAGGAAATCATTAACATTAACATAGTCAGAAAGCAACATCTGCTGGCATAATATAGCAAACCTTCACTTACTACCAATTAACACTCAGACAATACCAATTTTCCACCTTCCCGCCCCACAAGCAATAACATATTTTCTGCTAAACATTATTAATTATATTGGGTCTGATTCTGCTACTCTTTTTAGCTTACTCCATGAGTAGCCCCATCAGTGGGACTTTTTGCATAGTAAGATATAGCTCAACTTCAGTAAAGATGGAAGCAGCAACCCCTATCATATATTATTTATGTTGTCATTGTTTCTCGATTAATTTAACCTTTTATTTCTTACCCATCCAATAGAGAAACTGCACATACAACATCTACATCTTTCTTGCCATGCCTGATAGATCAAAAATACCATTATCATCTGTATTTTACAGTCTCAATGTCAGAGTTCAGTATTGCTGACTCCAAGCTCTCAAAAATCATGAGTCAGCCTCCCCAAAAAATCATGAAATTGGGTAAAAATAATGAGATTTGTAATAAGTAAATAAAAATTGGATTCTTTTTCTTTGCCTTCTGGTTTCTGAATCATATTTTCAAGCTTTTCTTCACAATTGTGAAAGCTGGAAACTTACTTTTTAAAAAAAAAGATTTTTTATAATCACATGATTCCAGGAGCTGGGACTTCCAACAATAACCAAATACCATGAGACTCATGATAAAGCCATGACGGTTGACTACATAGAAAGTTGTACTAGAAGGTATGTGAAGATGTACAAAATGATTGCATCTGTCCTGTATGTCAGGTTTATAATTTCTGTATGAACTGATGAGCCTGTTTTCTGTAACTTTCCTTCTAAAAATGGTACTTTCGTTATATAAGGGAGCTAAAAGCCATTAAAATATTAATGGAAAATTCCTTCCAACAAGAAAGCAAAGTGTTGTCCTGTTTTGAAAAGGGATTCTGTTAAAGTGAAACCATGGACTTCCCCATTTCCTGTGTCTCAACGGCTGATGTAATGAAATTTGTTCTGTTTGCAAGTCGAAGAGTTTTTTTTTTCTCGTTTTTCTCTTAAATGCCATTTATTTTTATTTTCTCTGTTTCACCAAGAATAAAAAGTTGCCTGGTTAAATGACAAGCTTCTGGGAATACAAAAAGCATTTGGGGAGAATTGTAACAGAGGAGAGAAACTGCTGAGCAATTGGAATTTTGTTAAAAGTTCTGTATGATGAGCCAGAATGGAAGCCAGCTCCCTCTTCCAAACTTAGCACTCTTAACCCCAACGTCAGGAGAAACAGGCAGAGGGACTGACAACTGTCTGTATACCAGCTCTGTGTATGGGAGCAGAGTGCAGCCTTGCTATGGAACAGTGTTAAAGAGTGGCTGGTAAAGACTCTTGTGACAGGGCAAAGGGGTTCACAGTGTCTTTTGACCAGCCCCCAAAGTAGGATCCAGTTCTACAAGGCGCTGAGTCCCTTAAACTCCCATTAAAGTGAACAGAAGTTGAAGGTGTTCAGCACTTCAGTGGGTCAGCCTCCATGGTGAGTAATTTGCAGACACAAGGAAAAGCAAATCAAGGTGGTGTACAGTGGCATTCATTGAGGAAAGGGATCCGGCCCTTGCAGAGAGGCCTGGGGGACAAACTCCAACAGGAAATTAATTGGTGAAATGTAGCGCATTCCAAAACAAACTACACAAAAGAAAACTCTTCACAAGTAACTTTAAGGCAAGTAACAAGTCACAAGAAACTTCCTTCTTCTCTTCCTGCCTTGGAAGAGAGGAAGGTGATCAGGAACAGTCAACACGGATTCACCAAGGGAAAGTCATGCCTGACCAACCTGATTGCTTTCTATGAAGAGGTGACTGGCTCTGTGGATGTGGGGAAAGCGGTGGACGTGATATACCTTGACTTTAGCAAAGCTTTTGATATGGTCTCTCACAGTATTCTTATCAGCAAGTTAAAGAAGTATGGGTTGGATGAATGGACTCTAAAATGGATAGAGAACTGGCTAGAGCATAGGGCTCAACAAGTCGTAATCAATGGCTCCATGTCTAGCTGGCAGCCAGTCACAAGCGGAGTGCCCCAGGGGTTGGTCCTGGGGCCAGTTTTGTTCAACATCTTCATCAATGATCTGGAGGATGGGGTAGATTGCACCCTCAGCAAGTTTGCAGATGACACTAAGCTGGGGGGAGTGGTAGATACCCTGGAAGATAGGGATAGGATACAGAAGGACCCAAACAAACTGGAGGATTGGGCCAAAAGAAATCTGATAATGTTCAACAAGGACAAGTGCAGAGTCCTGCACTTAGGATGGAAGAATCCCATGCACAGCTACAGACTGGGGACCAACGAGCTAGGCAGCAGTTCTGCAGAAAAGGACCTGGGGGTAACAGTGGATAAGAAGCTGGATATGAGTCAGCAGTGTGCCCTGGTTGTCAAGAAGGCTAATAGCATATTGGGCTGCATTAGTAGGAATATTGCCAGCAGATCACGGGAAGTGATCATTCCCCTCTATTTGGCATTGGTGTGGCTGCATTTGGAGTATTGTGTCCAGTTTTGGGCCCCCCACTACAACAAGGATGTGGAGAAGTTAGAGAGAGTCCAGCGGAGGGCAACAAAAATTATTAGGGGGCTGGAGCACAAGACTTATGAGGAGAGGCTGAAGGAACTAGGCTTGTTACAGAAGAGAAGAATGAGGGGGGATTTGATAGCAGCCTTTAACTACCTGAAAGGGGGTTCCAGGAAGGATGGAGCTAGGCTGTTCTCAGTGGTGGCAGATGACAGAACAAGGAGCAACGGTCTCAAGTTGCAGTGGGGGAAGTCTAGGTTGGACATTAGGAAAAGGTTTTTCACTAGGAGGGTGGTGAAGCACTGGAATGGGTTACCTAGAGAGGTGGTGGAATCTCCATCTTTAGAGGTTTTTAAGCTGCAGCTTGACAAAACCCTCGCTGGGATGATTTAGCTGAGGTTAGTCCTGCTTTGAGCAGGGGGTTGGACTAGATGACCTCCTGAGGTCCCTTCCAACTCTATGATTCTATGAAAACCCACGAAAACCCTCACCCCACAAAAGTCCATGTAATTTATCACCATCTCGAAAGTCCACCTTCCCCTCCTCACAAAAATGTCAGTCTTTCATTCCACTTTCCCAAATACCCCCCCACACACACACACCTTTCAGCTCCCTAAATCCATCACTCCCTTTCTCTCTTCCCCAAGAAAGATTTCATCTGTCTTCTCCCCAGATATTACACACACAAACACACACATGTATATTATAATATTTCTTGGATGGTCAGGGTAGCTTTTTATATGTGTGTGTGTGTTTGTGCAAATGAAGCAACAAGCATTTTTTTAAGTATATAATTTTATTACTGGAAGTATATATAATTCCTAGATAGTTGTGAATTGCCAGGGAGAAAATACTGCAGGTTTAATGACACGGCTTCCAATCTCCTCGTTCACCATTAATGACTTTGAGGAAGTTTCCTTGCTAAAACTCCTAAATGGATCCCTCACAAAGCTTCCAATTTATAAACAGTAACATTTTCTGCTTCAGTTCCATTTAGGAAGACTGTCTACAGAAATATTAAGAATCCTGCCTTTCATACAAGGGCCCATGTGATCTGCTGTAATGTTATGACAGGAGATCAGTTAGCTCCTCTTTTGAGTCTGATTTCTTTCTTTCTTGTTGACATTTCTGTCATCTGCAGGCATTTTATTTTGGCTAGGGTTGGTCAATTGGGAGGCTGGGTCTTTAAATATGTCTGAAACTAAATCTGGTGGTTCTAGGATGTCATATCTAACCTCAGGAACCGCTCAAGCCAAGGATTGAGTGAAGAAACAACTGAGTGCTCTCAGATGGGATTTCATCCACTGTTGCCCAAGTGACACTGTGTCTGTGCCACGTGTAAGAGTAAGTATAAAGTTATTTGTATGGCAGGATGCAATGTTAGCATGGGACTGATTTTGCAAATATTATCCCCAGTGCAAACTAGATGTCTTAGAAATTTGAGTATATTCAGACAGAGCCTAGTGCTTGTGTTATTAATAAAAATCCTTAGCCTTCTCTCCTGACAAACCAGCCTCCTCCTGAGTGCTTATTAAATCCACTTGATTTGCAAGGAAACATCACAGAAACATGGAGGCACAAGAGAAATTTTTAAAGTGCAGGTGGAGAAATTTCTGTGTGTCAGTCCCAGCAATATCTTAAGTCTATAAAGCTTTTACATGGAGCAGAAGGAAGTTAAGGAGGATTTGATACAGATGATGGATTAATTGTAATTGTACTGTAACACCAGAAAAAATATTACATACTCAGGAGAGACTTTTGGTTTTTATATGTAACCAAGGGCAATAAGAACCAATTTATGTCGATCTGACTTAATACTCCAAAGTGAATTTGGGGTACAGCTCCTTAATAAAAAACAGACAGGTATTTAAAATAAGAAATCACTGTATCAATTGCAAAGTGCAAAGCACTGTAAAAAGCTGATTTAATGTGCCAGAGGCACTAGGAGAGCCTGTAAATTTAGTGCAGTGCAGTTTTGATCTTTAAGGGCTGTTGAAATCAGCTGGATTATTTCCACTGACTTCGGTGAGCCTTGAATCAGGCTCTAAGTGACCCAATACCAAATGAGCATCTATTTCATAAGGCACTGTGTCAAAATGAGAAAATGGCTCAGCTGATGGCCTCTTGTGACTACTATGACTAAGATTATTAAATTATGCAAATAGACCTCCCTGTTCAGTTACCTGACCCCATATCCATCTCTCTTGCACCTTGTCCTCTCTAGAAACTGTCCCTGTTTTATTCATGTGTACAACACCTAGCAAAAGGGGACCCTGATTCCTAATTGGGGGGTCGAAAAGGGGGAGGAGGACAGGACTATAGCTGCCACCGCAAAGAAGAAGTGGAAATGAAAGAAAACAAATGAATTTCTGACAGGCATCATTTCCTATGCAACAACTGTGCTTGAGAACATGAACCAAGAAATTGGTCAGCATTTGGTCAAATATGGCATTTATGATGCACCGCTGAAGCCAAGAGCGTTCATGTATTGGTTGTTTACCAAGGCCACGATGCAGATCTCTTGGTAGGGATCGTGATTGGGAAAATAAAAACTGTTTCCAACTGGAAAATACAAGTAAACATTAACAGCAAGCAAGAGTGTATCTTTTGAACTCAATACTTGAATCCAATTTTTTTAAAGGAAAGTATATAATACTGGAGCTAAGGCCACTTGCAGAAATCTAAACCAAAACTTGTTTCATATTCAGCATATATAATATCAGTAAATAGCAAGGAACACAACTTTTTCTTTAAAAAAGTAGTATCACTAAAGAACTTTCCAAATATTAAAGAAAGATGTGCCACCTGTGGTTGAACTGAAATCCTGCCTAGCCATGAAGTTTGTTAAAAAGCGCTTTGATTTAAATGCCCACAGTAGCATACATTTATAAAATAACTGATACAGGTAAGTTATGTTCCATTATAAAAGCATCTGTTCATATTACTTTATGGAAAACATAAGTACAACATTGCACAAGTATATCTGGGCAAACTACATTGTGCTAATCATTTTCCCAGTGAAGAAACTAAGCACCTGCAGCATCTCATATTTTATGTCAGAACTTGTGTTAATGCCCACATCAATCACTTTGTCCAAGCTTTTTATTGCCCTTTCAGGGATATTTCTAGCTTGAGACCTCTGTTATCTCAAGGAGAAACAGAACCCTTGATACATAATTTTGTCATTCTCTGCCTCTACTACTATTCTTTTCTTGTCTTTGATCTTCCCACTAATTCTCTATATCATTTTCAACTGCTTCAGAATCTCACAGCAGGGCTACTCATGAGAGGTGTCTTCTGAGAGGCTTCCGCTGGTTTCCAAATGATCTTTAAAATCTTTAAGTTGTTTCACCAAAAGGTTCTTCTTAGTTAGGTGACTCCATCATCTTCTTATACCCTACATCATGCTCCATACATTTTTATCTCATTCAGAAAACATACTAGTCTCATCTGTGCATTTAATGCTTGAAAGTTTGGGGAGCCCTCTTTTGCTAGCTACATGCACTCTGAATCTCTGGCAAAGTTTAGAACAAGCCTAACATTTATTAATTATTTGGGGGTGAAGGGAGGGAGGCAAGGACAGGCATATTAAAAGGATTTTTCATTTTGTTTTTGTGACAATAGACAATGGCTGGAGTTTAAAATGAACATTTCCTCTGTATTTTTGCACACATGAAATTTGCCAGGAAATCTGAAGGTTTTTCTACATACGTATCATGTAATCTTTAACAAGAACTGAGCAGGCAGGTTTGTTAGGCGAGACAGCACAAGCCCCCAGCACAGTGTGAATAATCTCAGATATCTAGAAACACCTATTGTGAGGATGGAGGGAGAAGAAACTAGACATGGTGTGCCCGGATAGGGGTATAATAAACCTCAGTAAATGGGTTTGGCTTGCTCTGAGGGAATGCCCTTAACTGGACTTGAAAACCAGTCAGTGCGAAACAGAAAGTTGTGACCTGAAGGAACAAAGGACAAAGTATCTTGCTCATTTTTTCTGAGAATGCGGGGAGATGGTGAATAAAACCCAAACAGGCTTTGAGCTCAAAGGAACAGCCACGGACTGGAGAAGAGAAACCTGAAACATAAAAACAAAATGCTCCACACATGTAATCCTGATAATCAGTTTTCACTGCCTGTAATTTTTGTGAGATTTTCAGTGACCTAGGAAAAAGTAAATGCTTTCTTCATTTCATGTCCTCATATTTTATGTTTTATTGTTGTTGTTTGTTGTTTGGGTGGTTGGTTTGTTTATATATATATGTGTGTGTTTCTTCCTTTACTTTCTTAAATGAACAATGTATGTGTTTTAAATGCAACTGTAATTTGGATTGGACAGAATAAGGACAGAAGCTGATTGAGAAGGAGAAACTGGTGGAGTACCCTGCATCCTTACAATGTGGGTGTCATAGATTCGTTTGAAAGAGATGTCATGGCCTTATCTATACTGAAGTTTGTAAGGAAACCTCCAACCATTGCTCTGAGCAGAGTTAGATGACCTGATAACTAAAACACTGGCAGTCAGTTTACAGCAGTGCCCCTATTATAGTAACAGTGGGAGATTTCCCTAAAACTCTCATCAGTCTAGACAAGGCTGTGGATGATGTCTGTACTGACATAAAGTGAAATCTCACGCCTTTGAGGTTAGTTGAATGTTTGCTTCTTGTAAGAATTACGATAAGCTTTGGATTATAAAATGCCTGGGATGTTTGCATGAAGGGCATTATGTACACAACAAACTGATTGTTTGGGTGACCAGATGTCCCGATTTTATAGAGACAGTCCTGATATTCGGGGCTTTTTCTTATATAGGCACCTACTACCCCTCACCCCTGTCCTGATTTTTCATACTTGCTATCTGGTCACCCTACCAATTGTATAAAGACATCCATAACCCACTCTAAGTTTAATTTCAGCAAAAGCTAAGGAAAGGGATTCCAATGTCTTCTGAATTTCACTGCAAACAGGCTCTCGCAGCAGTTAGAATAGGACAAAAATTACATGAATTCTAACAGATCCCACTTTTTTAATCGAAGTAGTGATTTGAGATGCCTCATCATCTTTTTTCCCATATGAACTGTAGGCCTGTCATTTCTCATACTCTTTACTAATACAAGCCCAGAAATTCCGTATCTATCCTTCACAATCAACACTACAGCTTTCTGTCCATACTAGAAAGATTAAAAGGAAAAACACTCAAGATTATAGGGAGGAATTATTAGCAATATAATATGATTGGTTAATTGTTTCATAAATGTTATCAGAAAAGAACAATGCTTTAACTTGTATATGTAGTATCCTAATAAAATACTCTAGTTCATTTGTCTCTTTGAATGAATCCAGTTTAAATTTTGGATTCAAACTCATTCTCTGAGTCTGCAGAGCTAAGTAATATGCTGCTCCTGATCTCTTCCTCCCACATATACATGAGCTGTTCAATGAATGGTTCTGAACGGTTGAGTCACAAATTGTTACTGTTCTTTAGAGCTGGCAAGAATTTTTTTTTAGGGTTTGATATTTCAATGAACTATAGAAAGAAATTCTGGAGAAATGTTTCAAGGTTTTTTTGTTTTAACCATTTTGCAACCCGATGTACCTACACATGTGAATACAACCCAGCTAAATGTGTACACAATTTGCAGTTTTCCTTTGTTTGATTTGCAATTTGAATGCATTGTTACCAGCAAAAAAAGGTATCTCAGTCGCTCAAAGTTTCAGAAAGTTATGAGAAACTGAAAATAAGGTCTTATGATAAAATCCTGGCCCCATTGAAGTCAATGGCAAAACTCCTATGCATGTCAGTGGAGCCAGGATTTCACACACAAGAGTGGAAACATTTTGGCAACCTCTACTATAGCTATTACTAGGCATTGGAGGTCTACGTTGGATATTAGGAAAATCTTTTTCACTAGGAGAATGTTGAAGCACTGGAATGGGTTACCTACGGAGGTGGTGGAATCTCCATCCTTAGAGGTTTTTAAGCTGCGGCTTGATAAAGCCCTGGCTGGGATGATATAGCTGAGGTTAGTCCTGCTTTGAGCAGGGGCTTGGACTAGATGACCTCGTGAGGTCCCTTCCAACCCTAATCTTCTATGAGTCTATGATTTCAAAGAAATGCAAAAAGGATTTCACTTATGTGCAGTCTAACAATGAGAGGCAAAATTCTGCTGTCAGTTACATAACAGTATAAATCCAGAGAAAACACATTAACTGCTCTAGTTACAGTTATTCCAGATTTGCCCTGGTGTTCAGAACTGATTTTGCTCAAGAAATTGTATTTGACTACATTTTGCAATAAATTCTATCCTGATGTAGAGTCTAATTCTTCACTCAAGCTAAATTCCCTCATGAGTGAGGAATGACAAGATCTCAGAGATAATCTGCTGTTCAGTACTTAAGCAACATTATTTCACCTCTGAGGTTTCCAAAGCCACAAGGGTTATTTTCAGGGCCGTGTATATTAAAATTAATGCTAAATCGAAAGTACTGCCCGCCATGGAACGTGATTGGATTTGGACAAAGAATGTAGCTTTTTGGAGTCATCCAGACTGTAGATCATTTTTTCACCATGTAATCATGACTGTGAGGATGTAAATCATGAGAATTACAATAGAGAGACAGATGAATGTGCACCAGAGGAACTCGCACTTCAATCCACTCTTGGATCATCACTGCAGAAAGTCATTTCCCTTCATTGTGTTTCCCCCCTTACAGACCCACTGGAGTGTGCTCTCTGTGATGAGATGCTAATGTACCACATTTTTCTCTGTTTTGTATCAAACAATTATTTTTTTTTCCTTTTAACTGTAAAATAATGTCTTCTAATTGTCCTTGCTTTAAAGTTTTCCTCTCAGTTTTCTATTCAGATCATGCTCTTAATAACTGGATGTGAAGCGAGATCTGGAGTGTAAGTGTAAAGTCTATATGTACCTGGAAATTCAATTTTCTCAATATTTATGTTTAGCATTAAACACTTAATTAAACACTGCAGAAATAATGACTTTGGCTACAGGGGTTTCCCTCCGTTATCTCAAAAACTGTTCTTTCATATATCATCCAGGACATCTATCTACATATAGATGTAGGTGTAGTAAACTCTGTTTCGGATCACATTGGAGGGGTTGAGATCTCTTTAATCGCTTTGCTTGCTTACTGAATACTCTTAAATTTTCCTCCTCTCAGTTATTGTTGGCAGGTGAGAACTGACCTTTTTCTAAGGGGAAATTGAAGTCATATTAAAAAGTCCCTATATCAGGGAAACCTAAATTCTTCTTTCTCAAAAACCACTCACCTTGAACTGAAATTCCAAGCCCTCTCAGCCTTGTTAAAAGTGCATCATAATCTTTCCTAACAATTTTGCTGTATGTAACTCATTGGTCTAGGAGTTTGACTTCAACAAGTCCCCGATGATGTAAGATTAAAATCTTAAATTGGCATGGGGAGAACTGTCCAGGTCGCTGGAGTAGGCGAAGGGAGGCAAGCTACTACAGTGCTACACTGTCTCCAACTTTCCTTCAGAGTGATTGCAGAGGTCAAATCCACTGACATTTTGTTCAATTTTTATTGCCATTTCACAAAGAGAAAAGCAAGGATGTGTTAGCCAGCTGAAGGGCACTTAGCACTTAGGGCTTTGCCGGCAACATGGCATTATGACCACTGACCTTAGCACATTTCGTTTTGTTTCGGTTATTGTCATTTTTTCCCTCATTTTAACCCCCAAAATACCAGAACATAAGGAAAATTCTTCCTCGTGAATTACATAAGGTCACCCTATTGGGCCGCCCCATACGAATAATAGCAAGGATGCAAAATACCTTCTGAGTAACATACAGGGTTCAAGACCAAAGAAACAATCTATAAAAGACAAAGCCAGAGCTGCCAGTGATAGCTGTGAAGCAAAAGACCCCCACAAAAGTGCAACAGAGTTCTTGTCACACCCATCCACATCAGCACCAGACTCTAAAAAAGCTGTCTCTTAAAATGTGTTTTTACTTTCTTTAGGAAGAAACATCTGAGTGAGGCAGAGAACCAGCCTTTGCTTAATCCAGCTGTGACCAAGACTTTTCAAACACAGAGGTACTGCAGAAATAGGCTGCTCAGATGCCCTGTAATGGGAAGATAAATAGATCTTCATGAGATCTTGACAAAGCCCTGGCTGGGATGATTTAGTTGGGGTTGGTCCTGCTTTGAGCAGGGGCTTGGACTAGATGATCTCCTGAGGTCCCTTCCAACCCTAATCTTCTATGATTCTATGACGGATGCAGCATGTCAAGCAGATATGGGGGAACGTATCACTCGCCACTGAATTGTAGCAAACTTTGGTGTGGAAACAAACCTATTGGTTAACAGCGCAGAACAACACAGCACCAGGTGTGATCCCAGAAATGTTTCACATGGTACGTCCTGGCACTGCCCACTGCCCCTCTCTTGGTTTCCTCTCCAGTGTGGGCACACACTGCAGCTCCCCGTACTTGTAGCAGGTCTTCCTGCTGTTGCTGAGTAAGTCCTGAGGGGCCAGCAGAAGGGATAGGGGTTCCTGGAAGCTGGGCAAGGTTGGGCTGGCCCAGAGGGAAGCCATAGGGCAGGAGCCAACCCGACAGCAGCAGCAAGGAGGAGCAGTGTTGGCCACCACACTACCCACCTAGATTTGGCCCTGCTGTCTCTCTATCATGACAGGAGGTGGTGGGGCCAAAACTGAGGGAATGGCACTAGGACCTGGTGCACAGGGGGTTGCAGCATTGCTTAGGTTTGGCCCCATGGGCCCTCCGTGATGATGGAGGGAGCACAAGGCAAAACCTGCTCCTCACCCCTGACCTTGGGAGGGGCCAACACTGATGACTTGGTGCCCCTACCAATGATATGTACGATGAGTGATATGTATGGCTCCAGGCACCACTGTAGGGCACAACAGTTTAGGACAGGAAGCGAAGAGGGGTACCTTGCTCTGGGGAAATCAGAAAGCCGCACTTGGTTGGAAATGAGCATAGCTCTGAAGAAAGGTTTCCCTGGACTCTTCCAAACCAGAGAAGACGGACCTCCAGGAACACAGCATCTGCCAAGCCCCCATCCCTCTCCAGCCTATGCCTATTTCAGTGCAGGTGAATTTCCAGTGCAGGTTTTCACGTTAAGGAATCAGAGATGTAAGTCTGTGCCAGGACACTGGCACAAGGTGGCTAAGGAATTTCCCCAGCCAGAGAGAAGCCGAATAAATTGCAATCGGTCCTCCAGGCAAGGCATCTGCTCTCTTGGCCGAGCATCCAGCAGGGCAAGGCAGGGGCGCTCGGGTTGCCATGGGAGTAGACAGTGCAACACGCTAACAGCTGTGGGCCGGGCGAGCTCCAACGGGGTCCGGAGCGAGCTCTCCGCGTGTGAGGGAACGCTGGGACAATGTTTCCCGAACGTTGGCGTCGCGAGGATTCGAAAGGAAGGTCCGAGCGGGGCGCGTGGAATGGTGAGCCGCGATTATGACGACTGGGCTAGCAACTGACCAGAAGCGGGGCTGGCTGGCTAGGAGAGGTGGGAAAGAAGAGAGGAATGAGTGACAGACCGAGTGCACGTCTTTTCTGACGAGCTCCTGCTCTGATTGGTTCTTGATGCCACAGAAAGGCCGAAATTCTTGCACGATAAGGGAAGTAAGTTTGCAGGGTGGGAGAGAGAGAGGAAAATCTGGCTGCGCAGGGAGAGCGGCTTTTTTGCGGATGTGCCTGCTGGGTTTTTTTTTGTTTGTTTTGTTCTTGAGCTGTTCTGTGTGTTTGGCAAGTCTTGAACTGATTTGATTTGGGCAGAGGGTGTTTCTCATTCACTCCAATGTTTTCTTCAGAGAGAAGAGGTAAAAGTTGCACTGTGTTGAGACCGCTCTCGGAGATTTTATTACTGGAAGAGGTTTATCAGAGACTAGCTGTGAATATTAAACATTGTGACTGCCTTAGTATTGCTTAATATTTCATACTTACTCCGGCTTTTATTGACCTTCTCCAAATTTTCTCTTCTGCAATCTCGATTAAAAATAAACAAAACCTTCCCAAAATACTTGCAGTAAATCTGAAACAAAATGAGGGCATCTGCAAGGGCAAACCATTTTGAAGCAGGCATCTAGATGGGAAAGCTAATAAACTTGGTAGGAAGAGGTGAGGCTTGTGTTGTATAGAATCTTAGCATCTTCCCTACACCTATACTTTTGCAGGTCAAACACTGATCAGTTTCTGTTTCTAAACTTCTAGTTGTAATAGCGCTTTCTGGAAGTGGTTGGTTTGTTTGTTTTTCCTGAGATCTATCCATAGTGCTAGAATTCTAGGTGCTTATTTTGGGGATTATGAATTATCAGATGGCTCATTTTACATTTAGTGTAAATCTTTACATCTTTGGTGTTACTGCAGATTTACTCAGAATAAATGAGACTGGAATCTGACCAAGTGTCTTAAATTTGGTCCTTATCCCTCCATATTTTATCTTATCTCCTAATTGCTGTCCCAACATTTTGTAAAGTACAAATATGGTGAAACTTATTTTTATCCCTGTGTTTAACAGTTTATGACAACTAGAGTCTATATATGGACCCAAGGGACTAATGTAAATATAATTTACCATATGTCAAGGTTGCAGAACTGGGCCCTATTAAAATATTTTGCCTCTGTAAAGGAAAGGGCCACATACACTGTTACATGGGTGTGACTCTCCTCTTACATGGGTAAATCAGAAGTAACTTCACTGAAGTCAATGGAGTTATACTAGTGTGAAACTAATGTAAGTAACTGGAAAATCAGGTCCCGTAAAGAGAAATAGGTAAAAAATATTTTGCCTGAAGCCCACTGCAGTGTTGGAAATCAAAGCCCTACTACTGTTTCTGACTCAAACTAGAAATATTACTTAAAGCCAAATATAGTAATTCTTCTGTGGTATCAATAGGAACAATCATTTCCACTTTCAAAGCAGAAAAGAGCCGATATAATTGGAAATGTTATATTCGGGGAATTTTTTGCATTCTGGCTATCTAGCTACAGTTTATCTTTGTTCTTTTATGACAAGAATCCATAAATAGTCCCCAAGAATGACAATTTATGGACTGACCCATTATTTTTTATGATGTCATATAATTGCTTTCCTGTTGAAAGGTGAAGCTTTTTAGAGAGTATTTCAGAAATGTAAGTTCCTAAACTGTTTATAGAATATGTGCCAAGCCTGCCCTGGATGCACTGGTGCAGCTTGTTATTTAAATACCAATATGACAGGTGAGTTAAAAACACAAAAGACAGAGACTTATGGCCTTAGTCTTCCTTCTTCTGGACCCGGTATAGTCATTTACACCTGTACAGCATGAATGCAGAAAAGTAAGTATTCTGATTTAAAAGCATTTGACACCTGCTTTGCACAGGTGTAAAGGCCCAGAGATAGAAACACCAATTGAGCCAAGTTTTTCTCTGAGTGACACTGGTCTCATTTTTGTCCAGAGGCCAGATTCTGATACCTTTACTCATGTTGAATGCAGCTGATTCCATGTGTGGGGTGTGTCAGTGAATGAAGGAGTTTATTCCCCCAACCCACAGCACGGGGGAGAGCAGAGGAGGTATTTTGGTTGTGAGGCATAGTTTGTTTTCTTATCTGCTATGTGCTACCTCTTAACCAGAGCAGATTGTAACTTTAGTCTAGCCCAGTTCTGCCACACTTTACACTGAGGTGCACTGCCCAGATACTGCTATTGACTTCGATAGAGCTATCGGTACTTATATGAGTAAGTGCTACTCAGCGTCAGTAAGGACTGTAGAATTGGGCCCTGTCTAACGATTTTGTCGGTTACTTGCCATAGCTGATTATTGTAGAAACACCTAAAACAGTGCCAAATTGGATTTTAGGTGGTTGCCATAACATCAGCTGTTATAGGAAAAGTGCAGGCCGCTAAACACAGATCTGGGCAGGAATATGGTGGAGGAGCTGTGCGGAATTGTTTTGTTTTGAAATGTGTTTGTCATTGTGAAGCCTGCATACCAAGGCAGGACTCACCATTATGCTATGCCACTTCTGCGTTGCTGTACCTCACTTGATTTCCACTGGAATGTCCAGGCCTAAAATTAGTGTCACGAAGTGAAGAACTGGGCCTGTATACATGAATGGCTTAGAATTTATTTACATTTTTCTTTACAAAACCTTTGCTGATGTCTTCTGCCAAGCGTGCCATCACCCTGAGAGGTGCGGACTCCCTATCTGTGGGTATTGACAAGGGTGTTCATTAAGGTAGCAGTCTGAAACAGCTGAGTGACAGAGAGAGGCCCCTGTGGGTTATATGGCTTCCTGAACTGCTTGACCTCTCAAGGAAGAGACAAAATGAATCAACTACACCTCTGTTGAGTCTCTCTCCCCCACCCCACTCCCTCCGGCCCCCATCTCTTCTCGTGGTTCTGTCCTTTGGCATTAAAAAGTAGCACTGCATCCTATTCTCAATGGAGAGAGGGAACAGATCCAATTATGGATGGGGATTGAAAGGGAGCAGAATAACATACTGGGGTTTGCCCTTGTGACTGAGCTCTTAGGGTTTGTGTACACAAGCGTTTAGTTGGTGGCAAGCCAGGATGTGAATCTACCCTGCATTAACTGTCCCTGTGGGCCCCGATGATGTGATCTAGCCTGCTTTAGAACAGGAGTAGATTAAAGTGCTCTATCAAGCTGTTAATGCCTGGACAGTTAGTTCAGGGTAGATTCCCACTGCAGATTGCTGTGAACTAAATGCTCATGTAGACAAGCTCTTATTCTTAAACTTTCTTTCTTAAAGAGTGCCTTACACATGAGGGGAAACTTACCAAGAGAGCTGAGCAGAAATCAAGTGTGTCCAAACGATTCATAGATTTATTAATTCCTCTTATCAATTTTGTTAATTGTCAAAGGTATTAGGGCTGATTCCCCTTTTGCACTAGTTTTACACTATTATAACTTTGCCAATGTAAATCTGAAGAAACTCCACTGAAGTCTGTGCAATTACTACAGATTTACACCTGAGTAACGGAGAGCTGAACCTGGCCTGGTAGAATTCCCTTTGATTCATACTGATGTACTTTAGAGGAGAAGCAGGCCCATCTGTGTGAGCCTACCTTGCTCCCTCACAGCACATCCTGCCTCTCTGCTTGTTTGTGCAGTGAAGTCACAATTGTGCAGTGGAGGCCCTTCCTCTGGGGTCTCTCAGTGCATTTTGTATTGTCCATCTGCTGTAGTCTGTAAGCTCCTCAGCGCAAGAACTCAGTGCCTTGGTGCTCAGATCCGTACCTGTCAGGGCTTTACAAATAACAATCACCATTATATGCATTTCCATAGCAATAGGCTATGGCAGCAGAGGATTACGAACACTTTGGGATCAAGCAGTGACAGCTTAGAAGAAAAGATCACCTAGACAAGCGTAACTATCTTTAAATATAACAAAGGAAAATGCAGGCTGAGTAAAATTCTTTTTACAGAGTATTATTTCCAAGCTTACTGCTGTGTGAAAATTCTCCTTTAGTGCCTAAGTTGCTGTATACAAACGTCCCTTTAGCATTGCATACATATTAATTCTCTATCTTTTGGGACGTGTATAGGGAGTTTACAATTAGAAATAATTTTGCTGGCAGTTCTCAGTACAATACTTTGTGTTTAACCTCATTTAATAGGATTACATTTTACTCCTCCTGCAGCTGGCTTGGGATGTACAGTAATACAAATAATAAACCCCAAATAATAAGAGTCCCTCCCATGTCCTTGGATAATCCTAGAGGGAAGGAGTCTTCGCTGTGCACTGGATCTTGATGCAATTTCATGCAGCTCTTATGCATTCTAGGGTTTCCCTCTGAGGAATGCTTTCAAGTGCATTCATTGCCTGCAACAACGTGCAAGGTTCCACGGGATGGCACCCAGGCTAAACTCAGTTCAGATCTTATTGCCAGAGACTCTAGGCCTGATTATTCTTTCCAGCTGGTGTAAATCAGGAATATCTCAGTGGAGGTTCACCAGTATAAAACTGGTGTGAGAGGAGAATCAGGCTTATCTACAGTCAGAAATAGGCCTGACTCAGTAATCAGCGGCCAACAATCTGTGTAGCTACACCGCCGCTGATCCCTGTGTGAAGATAAAGCAAGCTGGAGTTTTTTCAAATGAGTTAATCGGGGTTTATCCTGGTTGCACATAGGGATAAATCTCAGTTAGCTCAGTCAGAGAAAATCCCAGGCATAACTTTGTCCATGCTATAGGCGTCAGCATCAGTGCTGAATCAAGGCTAAGCCTCAGGCACTTTCTTCACCGTTTTTCCCCATAAAAGCTAATATAGGAAGGTCATCGAAAGGGCATCGGGGAGCCTCATTGAGTGTGAGAAATCCAGGCACTCACCCTATCCCTGAACCTAAAGACCCACTTGCAGCCCTCTTTCTTGTATCATTCTCTAGGACCAATAGCAGTTACCACACTGTAACATGAAAGAGTTTCTGATTAGTAAATGATGATTTCCTCCAAGCCCAAATCATGAGGCTGCGTGAACTGAAATGAATACAGAATCTTGATTTTTCTGAGCTCCGATTGAAGTGCTCAGTGTGAAGGAAACATGTTTTTGACAGTGAACCAAGCTGATGTGACTGGCATGTATATTAGGAGAACGGTGGTAGACCATGCCAAAGGACTTGCTTCACCAGGGGGACTGGGAGTTCACTTGAGCGGTCAATTTTATCTGGGCTAGATTGTCAGTGACCAGATGTTTTGTTTGGTGTTGTTTTTAATGAGGGAAGGCTGCTCTGACACTAACTTCGTTGCCTGAAGTCCCTGGATCAAACCAGGTCCTTCTGCTGCTTCCAGCAAATATGTCAGTTCTGATTGCCATGGAGAATTGAAGTGCGCTGGTGATGAGGCAGAAGATGAAACTAAGGACAAATAAATGCAAGGGGCAACTATGCCAGCTAGACAATTCCACTTGTATTAAAATGAATATAATCATCTCTTTTCCTATGGCCCCTGATGAATCAAAGAAGATTGCCTCATAAGTCTGCAGTCTTCAAACCACTTCAGATGTGTTTGTTTCCTTAAGATTCAAGTATTCAGATTAGATTTCAGCATAGCGGCATAGAAGAGCTGCAAGGAATGTGAAGCTGAGTAAAGGAAATAGCAGATAAACATCACCTTTGCTTACTTTTCTATATACAACTGTGAGGTCTGAGTGCCATGGCACAGCTTGATTTGGTTCAGTTTAGACCTTTGCAGGAGAGGAATAGCTGCATGCAAATGTTTGTATACGCTGAACAGGTGATCCTTTATGATATTTGTAATGGCCGTTTAACAGTCTGTAGTTTATTTTCTAGTCTGTCTTTTCCATGTGACTGAATTATTATTTGATATTTTACATTATGGCTCCCTAGGTCATGAACTCTAGGAGGCAGAGAGTGACTGTTACATGTTTCTAGAGAATTTTTTCTTTCTGAATGTTTCAGTGACATTCTTCATGATATTTATCATCCATTTTTTCCTGAAAAATGTTTGCTTGTGGTTTTACAAAAATTGATTACAAAAATAAAAATGGCCCAGAAACTTTAGTGAAAAAATGGAAAATTAGGCCCATTTTGAACCCCACAAAACAGAGACAGTTCTTAATTTTCACACAAAACGAGTTTTCCTTTTTTTTTTCACTAGCTCTCTAAGACAATAGCAGAGCCTCATGGCAGCATCCACTCCCTAACAGACAGCTTCTTTAGCCTGACCTGTCACACTCCATACCCTGATGTGCTTAAAATGAAAAGTCAATAATCATCTTATAAACCAAGGTGCAAATATAACACCAACATCCCTTGTCAGCAGCAGAGATCAAGCCTGGAACCTGGTACATAAGCCTCTACTGCCTGAGTTAACACAACCCTCTCTATTAGTTGTTGCTGTAGCAAACTCATCAATTTCTAGTTGGTCTACCCACCATTAGCGAGGGACAAAATGCTACACCAAGCAGGAATGGCTTTCACAAAGAATTAATTTCTCAGTGGTGGGAAATCATTTCAAATTATATTTTTCCCCATGCCATGCAAGTGCAGCGTATGAACCCTATACTAATCTAACATCTTAGACTGTAGGGCAGGGGACTGTGTCTACCTCTATGTTTGTACAACACCTGCTGTAATGGGGCTTTCATCCTGATCCAAGAATCTGGACATTTATATTGCAATCGTTTCAACATATCAGTTCTGTTTGTGAAAAAAAAAGGCCATTTTTAATCAGAAAAATTATTGACCAGCTCTAGTGTAGCAGCCTTGCTCAGAGCTGCAGCAAAGCAGGGCTGGTTGGTCAGAAGAATTCCCCTTCTCCCCAACAAAATGAAAGAAAAATGATTTGTGTTGTGGTAGGTCCCAGTCAAGGTTGAAGTCACAGTTGTTGCATGGTACCCAGCACATAAAGTAAGAGACAGTCCCTGCCCTCAGAGTTTATAATCCAAAAGCTAGATGAGATCTGGCAAACAGATCTGCCTGGGCTTGCCCCGAACCTGTGTAGATCCCATTGGTAAGATTCAATCGTATTATGAGAAAAGGCATAACAACAGGGTGTGACAAATGGATGGAACGGATGAAAGAGGGAGAAGCAAGGTGACAGTGAGAGGAAATGTATGGTTACAGACACTAGCCACCTACATCACTAGATGGTTTTGAGACTTAATATTTTTAAATAAATAATAAAATATCAATAAACAACTAAATAAAATACACACTGGGAGTCCCAACATGCTATTTGTCTCACTCTTGTCACTCACTTAAAACTTCTCAATTTCCCCCACAACAACTGGTACTCAAAGAGAAAGTGCGTGAGGAACTCCATCTTCTTGTCCCAGTTAAGAGCAGCAGTAGCAGTAGTATATCCAAGCAAGAGTATGGGCTGGTGGACTGGCACTGAGCTGGAAGTCAGGAAATCCGTGTGACTGTAGGTAAGTCACTTCAACTCTCTGTGCCTGTCTTTGCCCTCCTGCCCTTAGTTTGTCTTGTCTAGCTGGATTATAATCTCTGTGAGGCACGGACAGTCTCTTACTATGTGTTAGTACAGCACCTAGCACAATGGGATGCTTTACAGAGGATGCTGACAAATTGGAAAGGATTTAGAAATCAGCTATGAGAATGATTTAAGATCTAGAAAACCTGCCTTACAGTGACACCAAAAAAACTGAGTCTATTTAGTTTATCCAAAAGAAGGTTAACAGGTGACTTGGATCACCATCTCTGAGTACCAGGGGAGGACTCTTTAGTCTAGCAGACATAGGTAACAAGATCCAGTGGGTGGAAGTTGAAGCTAGACAAATTCATACTAGAAATAAGGAGCAAACTCTGAACAATGAGGGAGTTTAACTATTGTAACAACTTACGTAGAGTTGTCGTGGATATTCTATCACTTGAAGTCTAAATCAAGATTGGATGTCTTTTTAAAAAATACATCGCAGCTCTAGCAGACATTTATGGCTGTGATTCCAGAAATCACTCAGAGAAATTCTATGCTCTGTGTTATGCTGGAGCTCAGATTAGATTAATGTTATGGCCTTAAAAATCTATTAATATAAATGAGGCCTAATCACAATTTGGTCCTGTAGCTGTTACTAATTAATAATAATAATAAGCACTAGACAATAGTCATAGATTCCAAGGCCAGAAGGGACATTTGTGATCATCTAGGCTGACGTCCTGTATAACACAGGCCACAGAACTTTCCCAACATAATTCCCAGAACATATCTTTTAGAAAAAAACATCCAATCTTGATTTTAAAATTGTCAATGATGGAGAATCCACCATGACCCTTGGTCAATTGTTCCAATGATTAATTACCCTCATTGTTAAAAAGTTACACTTTATTTCCAGTCTGAATTTGTCTAGCTTCATCTTCCAGCCATTGGATCATGTTATACCTTTCACTGCTAGATTGAAGAGCACATTATTAAGCATTTGCTCCCCATGCAGATACTTATACACTGTGATCTAGTCACCCATTAACCTTCTTTTTGTTGAGCTAAAGAGATAGACTCAAGAAGCTCAATCCCTATAAGGCAGGTTTTCTAATCCTTTAACCATTCTCGTGGCTCTTCTCTGAATCCTGTCCAATTTATTAACATCCTTCTTGAATTGTGGACACCAGAACTGGACACTGTATTCCAGCAGCGGTCACACCAGTGGCAAATATAGAGGTAAAATACCTCATTACTCCTAACAGAGATTCCCCTGTTTATGCACCCTAGGATCGCGCCACAAACTTTATCAGTGTTGATTTTGTTTTCTTCCAGGTCATTGATCAAAATGTTAAATAGCATAGGGCCAAGAACTGATCCCTGCAGGACTCCACTAGAAACACACCCGCTCAGTGATGATTTTCCCTTTACAATTACATTTTGAGACCTATCAGTTAGCCAGTTTTTAATCCTTTTAATAGGTGCCATGTTAATTGTATGTCACTCTAGTTTTTTAATCAAAATGTCATGTGGTACCAAATCAAATACCTTAGAGAAGTCTGAGTATATTATATGAACAGTATTCTTTATCACCCAAACTTGTAATCTTATAAAAATATATATATATCAAGTTATTTTGACAGAATCTATTTTCCATAAACCTATATTGATTTTCATTAATTACATTACCCTCCTTAAATTCTTTATTAATCAAGTGTTATATCAACCACTCCGTTATATTGCCCAGGATCAATGTAATACCATTTATTCTTTTAAAATATTGGTCCAACAGTAGCTTTCTCCTGGAACTATCCCAGTACTACAAGACTTATTGAAAATCAACATTAAAAGTGAGTTCCTCAGCCTACTCTTTTAAAACTCTTGGATACAAGTTATTTGGACCTGCTGTTTTTAAAGTGTCTAACTTTTATAGCTGATGTTTATCATCCTCCCGAGATACAAGTGGAATGGAAAGAGTGTTATCATCACCACATGATGAAACTATATAATCTCTTCTATCCCCAAATACAGACCAGAAATATTTATTGAACACTTCTGCCTTTTCTGCATTATTATTGATAATGCTACCATTTCCATCTAGTAATGGACTGATACCATTGTCAGGATTCTTTTTGTTCCTAATATATTTTTAAAAACTCTTTTTTATTGTCCTTAACTCTGCTGGCCATATATTTCTGTTTGTATCCCTTTGGTTTCCTTATCAATTTTCTACAATTCCTAACTTCTGATTCATAATCATTACTATTAATTTCCCCTTTCTTGCACTTGTTTTATAGTATTTTTACTTTTAATAGCTGCCTTCGCTTCCCCTCTAAACTAGGCTGGATTTTTTTAACCAGCACAGATTTCTTCATCGATTGTGGCTTTTTGGGCATCTATCAAGGTGCTCTGAAATGGCTCCCAATTATCATTCACATTTTTTTAATTAAATTCTTCCTTCCAGTTGATTTAGCTCATATTTATTTTCAGCTTTGTGAAAATGACCATATTAAAGCACCAAATGTATATATTACTGGCCTGGATTTTATTCTGTTTGCACTTTATAAATGTGATCAAGTCATGATCGCTTGAACCTAAGCTATCATTAATTTTTAGTTCTGTGTTCAGTTCCTCTTTATCTGTAGGACAAAGTATAATAAAGAATTCCCCTTGCTGGCTGCAATGCTTCTTGGGTTCGGAAAATGTCATCTATAATGTTTAGAAATTCCAGGGATGTTTTAGTATTGATAGCATGTGTCCTCCAGCATGTCACTCAAACTGAAGTCCTCCATGATCACACAGATTTTTTTTCTACACATTATAGATAGGTGCATAAGGAGGTGGTCATACTGTTCCCTAGTGTGATCTGTAGCAGACACCAACTAATACTCCATCTTGTGCTTTATCTGTTAGGATATAATTCATAAGCATTCAAGATAACTTGGAATAAAATTATCAGTGACTCGGAAACAGGCTTTTTCCATTTTTTCTATATAGTATTATATATATGTCAATATAACAGAATCAAGCTTTGAGCCTACAAAAGTGCTACTCCCTCTCCCCTTTTGCATACTTGATCCTTCCTAACCATTGATTTTAAAATTCCAGTAGTGCACATCATCCCACCAGGAGTTCAGGAATGTCAACTAGATCAAATTTATGCTCATAAATGAAACAATTCCAATTCTTGTTTGTTACCTAGGCTCCCAGCATTGGTGCATAGGCAATTCAAGAATTTCTTCTCTTCATGCCCTTTGGTTCCTTAATTTTGTTCTCTTCATCTCAATTTTGTGTTGAGTGCTCATATCTCTCCTCCTTTTACACTCCTCTTTTTGCTGTTAGTGTACCTCCTCCTGAATACTCAACCAATCTGTCCCCGAGTAGATTGATCCCCCTTTCTACTGAGGTGGAGGCCATCCAAACTATACAGTCCTCTTTCCCCACAGAAGGTGGACCAGTGTTCCATAAAGCCAAAACCTACACCGCTTACCTAGCCAGCTGTTCACTTCCAGAATCTTCTGCCTTCTGTCTTCCTTCACTTGTGGGACAGCAAGGAACTCAGAGAAGATTGCTTGGGCATTCTTCTTCTACAGCAAGTTTCTGAGTTCCCTGAAGTCATCTACTCTCTGCAAGATGTCTCGTGACTCAAAGTCATTAGTGCCAATAAGAACCATCCCTGATGGATCCTTACCCATCAACTTCAGAAGCCTATCCCATCTTAGAATGAAGTCTTGTGTCTTGGCTACGGGAAGGCAGCACAGTATCCTGTTGTCCACCTGCCTCTTGAAGAATGTTCTTTCAAATGTTCTGAACATTGGATCTCCAATGAGGATTGTCTGTCTTCCTTGGATGGCTTGAGAACACTTTGAGGGCAAGCTTGATTTTCATACAGGTTGGACTGAGCTGCCATCTACATTTGTGTACCTTACATCTCTCTGTTGCTTAGATCTCCTGGATCTTGACAGTTATCTTCCAAAGTTTCCACGTTCAGGACCTGGTATCAGTTTGAAACTTCTATCCATGTGGAATTCCTCCTGATCCTCTTCTCTCTGAAGCAGCCATCCTCACCTGTCTCCCGCTGTGCAGATTTCCTCCATGACCTCTTGCCTCTGGTGGTTATGAGCTCCCAGACCTGCTCTCTGACGTCCTCTTTGTCCGATTCCTTGGTGGCCAGTTCCATTCTCCCTTGAACCTGGAGTTCTGATTGTGACTGCCAAGAAAGACCATAACACACCCATGTAAGACCTAGGCATCAAATGCAGCCTGTGGCGCTTGAAAAATTCCCCAAGAGCAATTTGCCAGCAAGAACCATGATAATGCTAATCTGAAGCAAAGAAGAACCCTAGCAACAGAACCTCTCCACTGCAGATGGCGGTGTGGCTCCTGAAACATCCTCCAGTCACATCTCAGACCAGGAAAGGCTGCTCTGCTGGACCTCCTTCCAAGGCTGGGAGAGGAGAGAGGATGGACTACAGCAACCCTCTCTACGCAGACTACAACAGAAGGAGCCTGTAATAACAAGGAAACCTATCCAGGAAAATGTGGGACCATCTAATGTCCTTAGACACGGGAACCTCTCCCAAAATTCTGTTAGGCAAATGTCTAGTATTACAACATAAAATATCGAACATCCTGCGTCTGCTTAGCTTGGTAAGAGTCAACCTATGCTGCTGCAGCTGAACTGGTGGTAGGCCAGCATGGCCAGGGCCCTAATGTTTTTACCACTAGGTGAGTTAAAGTGGTGGTAAAAACCAGTCTTGTCTACAGTTAGGCTCCCATCAGTGAGAATTTTTTATAAAGGAGGCCCAACTAGGAAAGAGAAAGTAGGTAAGTTCTGCTCCACATGGCCAAGATGACTCTGTTGGAACAAAGAGCTACAACATGGTAGCGTGTCTTAATATGGTGAAAGCAGAGAATGGCTTTGAAAAATTCTAGAGAGAATGCTAATGATAAAAAGAGACATGAACCTTTCAGTGGAAGTGGAAAAAGAGAGAAAGGAGAAAAGTTCAAGAAAGATGGAAAACTTACGTAAGTTATAATTTTATCAAAAGTTTGATACCAGAATGTCACAATAAAATACTCATACCCATTTCCAAAAGCTTTTCCAGAATTTGCCTCCAAAGTTTCATCCCACCAGCCCCAACCTCAGAATTCCCTAGCAGGGTTATTAGGAGGAGGAGGAGGGGGTGCGATAAGGAGAGGGAGGGCAGGACAGGAAAGAGGGAGCTGTTGTGGGATGGGAAAGGGCAGGTTCAGCAGAATTTCAGAACAGCTAAAGGTTTTGAAATGGCTTTTGCAAGACATTGACCAGTCAGTTTGTAACTCTGGTGTTTGTAACTCTGAGGTTCTACTGTATAATGTGATCCAATGGCTGAAAGATGAAGCTAGACAAATTCAGACTGGAAATAACATGTTAATTTTTTTATCGGTGATGGTAATTAACCATTGCAAAAATTTACCAAGGATCATGATGGATTCTCCGTCACTGACAATTGTAAAAATCAAGATTGCATGTTATTCTAAAAGATATGCTCTAGGAATTATGTTGGGGAAGTTCTATATGGCCTGTGTTGACTAGATGGCCACGATGGTTTCTTCTGACCTTGGAATCTATAGTAATTAGATGAGTTTCTCAATCACTCAAAGAAGATTAATATGCTTACAATCTTTCAAAGGGTAAAGGAGAGTCCTCTAACTACTGATCTGATGTTTAACATAGGCAAAATGTGTGTTAAGGACAATATTGGTGGACAACTAGAGTAGAGGAAAATAATAGTCAGGATGGGTTTGTGAAACGCAGGTGCTGTCAAGCTATCTTTATTCCGCTCCCACACCCCCTTTTCCTTTTCCTTTACATAGAAAAGACTGGGTGGATCAGAGGAAAACTGCAGCTATCATTAGCCAAATACTCATCAGAACAGGGCAAGTCACGCTGCTTGACTAGTGTATGTTTCACAAAGAGCTGTACAAAATTAAAAATACAAAATTCATGCAGGATTTTCAAAAGCTAATATTTTTATTTATTTCAAGTCTCGCTTGGGATGTCTTATTTGTCATCTCTTAATTGGCATGTTAACCTGACCACCAGCAGAGCCAGTTAGACAGATTCCCTTGTATATTTATTTTGTTTAGCATGTAGCATAAAATGTCTAGAACAATTTGTTTGGACACTGGTAATGAATACAAAGTGCGCTTGGATCCAGACCTCATATGGTAAGTTTCAAGCATTATAGCGAACGACAAAGCCCTGGAAAAGTGGGTTAATAACGTAATCACAGATGCAATCTTTAGTGCAGCACTAATGGGTACTACGGTAACACTGTGTATTATGATACAAGGTATTTGATTCCAGTGTGTTTGGGCCCCTGTGTATGGAGTTCTCTGTGGTATTTTATTTTTTTAAGCTATCCCAGGTCCCGATTCAGCAAAGCACTTAAGCACACGCTTAACAAAGTCCTGCTGACCTCAGTGGGATTTAAGCACCGGCTTAATACTAAGGACATGCTTAAGTGCTTTGCTGAATTGGAGCCCAAGTAGACCCTCCTGAAAAGAAAGTGATTTTCAATCTAATAAGGTTATCTCAGTGGGAATATTTTAACTACATAAATCAATGTGCCCAGCAGTAGTAAATGACTAATGGGATTATTCTTTCTTTCTTTGTTACCAGAATGATGAATTGACTTTGCCTGTTGCTGAAGATTTTCATCTCCTTAATGCATTGCAGATATGTTGAAAGGACACAAGCTCTCAGGGGCCAGCAGTAACCAGTCCCAACCGAGTACATCCCCATCTTCCTCTGGGTGTATTTCATCAGATTCCCAGACTGCTATTTTGCACCTCACTGTAGAAAATGTTAAAAAGCTAGAAAAAGAGTATTTGACTGCAAAAGGAGTCCTTGGTAACCAGTCAGTGGAGGAGTATATTAAACAGAGTAATCTCTGTTTGCTGGAGAGAGAGAGGAGTGGGGAAGTCAGCACAGAGCATGTCCAGGATGAAAAAGATCTGGAAGGAGCCGTCTCTTTCCTTCCAAGAGAGCTGGATAAAAAGTCCAGGGAAACTCACTTGGAAAATGCTGAAGAAATTTCACACAAAGGCAGCTTATTAACAGGTATTTTGGCTGAGAGGAGGATTTCTTATTGTCCTTTTAAAATATGTGTTTGGATGTGGAGAACATCATTATCAAACTTGGGTGCCTAAAATGGGTATTAGGGAAGGGCTTTTCAAAGATGCTCAGTGCTGATCTAAATGCTCCCAGTGAAGACACCAGTAAAACTCTGACTGACTTTGGTGGGAGCAGAGTTAGGCCATTGCTGAGTGCTTTAGAAAATCCCACTGATGGGCACTGTGATAAAGTCAGGCCAGAGGGCCTCAAAAGGGCATACTAGGGCTAGAGTGTGAGCCCTAGAATGCCAAAAACTCTTTTTCCTGCAAGCAGGGGAGAGATGATTGCAGGGCAATTAGAGACACCTGGACCCAATGAAGGACTAGTCCAGGTGTACTTAAACCCTGCCCTCCCTAAAGGGAGGGGGAGACTCACAGGAGGAGGAAGCTGCTAGAAGGTTGGTAGTAATTAGAGGAGATCCTGCTGCCGCTGCCAAGAGACAGTGCTTCTCTGCAGCCACAGGAGGAGAAAACCCCTGAACCCCAGCCAGCAGAAGGAAGCTGGAGCAAGGTACCTCCAAGGGGAGATAGGGTTACTGGGGACTCCCTGGCTCACTACAAGGGGTTGAAGCATGAGACCCACTAGGGAGGAGCTGGCTGTTTGCCACAGCACCTACATCCAGATTTAGGCACCTTGTTTTAGGTACCCTGCTTTGAGAAATGGGCCCACAGCTGCTTCATAAACAGATGGCTTTTTTGCATCAGATGTACTAGCTAGAGAAGGATGCTGAGCTTTGAGCGTGGGGTCAGAACTGAAAGCTGAACCCAGATCTGAATTTCACACACAGATTTTCAGAAGCGCTCAGCGCTGGCCTAAATATTCCCATTGAAGTCAATGGGAATTTTGCCAGTGGTGGGAACAGAGTTAGGGCAAGGCTGTGGGCTTTTGAAAATCCCATCCCATACATACGAGGAGCCAAACCGACACCTTTGAACTTTCAGGGTATTTGAAATCCAGATGTAACTTTTGTGGCTTATGCCCATCTGGAACTTTCCATGTCATTCTGTTGCATACAACCACCAGCAAATTAATAAAAGACAATGTCTGTTGATGATGTCCTAAATCTGTTTGATTGCAACTCTTTTGCTTTATACCCAGCCTTCGCAGTATTTCATTGCTTATCAGGCAATCAAGCCAACCTTACAAAGCAGAAAGCTGAGGGAAGAAGAGTTGTTAATCTTTATTTTTACAGTATGTCTTAAGTCATAAAAATCTTGTTTGCAATATTTATCTCTTACTATGGTTTTGTCTGAGCACCTGTGTTATGCTGCTTTTATTTCACTCTAGTTCCCATTCTGTAGTCACTTAGGTATACCTGATTGTCTTTAAAACTGATAGTAAGAAATACCCATCTATAGGCCTAATTCTCCGCTCCCTTACACCAGTGTAAATCAGAAGCAACAATGCACCAGTTCACGTGACATAATGTCTTCTGGATATGGGATTACAATTTCAAATTTAGTTTGCAATGGGTTGCTCACATGTGGTTGATAGTCACACTTCTATATAATTAACACACACAAAACCTATGTTAAAAGAACATGATTAAGATTGCAAAGTCAAGTGCTCAAAAGTTAGAAAATGTGGCAAAACTGTTATGTGATCATATAATTAAAGACTATATCATAATATGTATGCATAAGGATGCTGAATTAAGGTTACAGAGGCAACCTTGATTCTGGCATTTCCTAATTTTTGAGAGTTTGACTTTGCAACTGTAATAATGTTCTTTACATATAGGTTTGGGAGAAGAGGAATATAATTTTCTAGGTTTTTAAAAAAGCAACTGAAAACCATAAATGCTACACTCACATGGATCAATTACAGGGTTGGAACTTTCAGATCCACTGCACAGACCTCTGCCACTTGGGCTAATGGAGTAACTGATAGCAATAGTAGGTTGTTATCCTCTAAGTGGACCAGCACACAAGGGGGCTGAGGGAAACACTTTGCCAGTGAGTTTCAAAAATATTTGACTACAGCAGAAAAATGGTGAGACTCAAGAACCTGGGTTCAATTCCAGGCTCTGAAGGGGAGTGTTCTCTAGTGGACCCAGTCTTTTCCCATCAAACTTGACCCCTTCTGTTCTATCCCCTTCAACCTGTCCATGTCCCATTCTTGTCTCTTCTCCACCCCTGGCTCCCCATTCCAACCAGTCTCCGTTTCTCAGGCTTTTCACCCAAGCCGCAGTCTCCTTGCCCAGCCAATCCTGGTTTCTCTTCCTTTTGTCCCCTGTCCCAGTCTCCACAGGCTTCTTGTACCAGTCTCACCTTTCCTTCACCCCAATCCAGCTTTTGTCCCCTCTGCAGTAGAATCAGATGGCTTCCTCCTCCATGCTGCCTGGATGCCAGCAAGGCAGGACATTGAGCGCACAGAAGAGACAAGCTCCTTGTTCTGAGTTCCAGTGACCACACATCCTCTTCTCCTGACCCAGAGCAGCTGAGCGTAGTCATTAGTGGGGGAGTCCAGGCTGGAGCATGCTCAGTCACTGTGTGGGGACTCCACAGTAGGAACTGTGAGAAGCTAGAGCATACTCAGTGAGGCTTTAGCTGCCAAAATTAAAGAGGTCTCTCCTAAGCATCTGTGAACCATGATTTTCTGTAGCTTGGTTGTGAGTAATTTGTTGGAGAACTTAATATTTGAATGGGTGTGGTTAGATTTGATTGGACATATTGATCACATGGTATGCTGCAGTATGATCATGTGATATGTTTCTGTTCCCTGATTGGATGAGAGTAACTCTTATGTCTTGTCTACTCTTCACAAATTTACAAAATTTCATCCAGTTCTAAAGCTGGTTATCCAGTAGTGTACACAAACTCTAGCAGAACAATACACTTTTAAACAGGTTAAATTAAAACCACTTTTTAGCAAGTTAACTAAAACAGATCCATCTTCCAGAGCTCTGTGTGCATGAGCACTCCAACGTCCTTGAACAGGTCTGATGTAAACACAACATTAGAATCAGGTTTTCAGTGCGAATACTCAATTTACAAACTCAAAATTTCCTGTCCATGAACATTTTTGTTTAAAATTCACGAACATTTATGCCAGTGAACTCACCCACTAAAATACTAGTGCTAGTAAACTCACCCCCTAAAGCAAATACCACAAGGGTATGAACATGTTTAAAATTAACTCATCTAAATTTTTAAACAAATGTCATAAGTTCAATTTAGTGGATATATGTGCATCTCTATAACACATTTGTTAGAATGTTCTAAATGTGTTAGAATGTTCTAATAAATGTGTTACAATGTTCACTGTGCCTTAAAAACATAGGGCCAGAGTCTCATTTGAACTGGCCCCTTCACACTGCTCTAGCAGCATGAAGGGGATTAAAAGTGGGTTTAAATTTGCACCGGGTACTTTTTCTTCATGTTGCCAGAGCAGCATAAAGGGGCCTTGGTGTGAATGGCCCATGAAGTATGGGAGTTTACATCATATACAGGAAGCTTTGTTTTGATGTTTCTTTCATCTACCAGTCCAGTTACTATCAGCACTTCTCTCTCGGGCTTTCTTTTCCCTTCTCGTCTGCTTCTTCCTTTTCTTATCCTCAAGTTCCTCAATCACCTTAGTTGATCTACCTCTTTTTCCATCTCCTTGCTGTCCATGTGTCTTTCTTCCCCCAATCCCTAATGTTCGCACATGTCTGTCTTCCATCTCCTACTAATTTCTACATATCTCTGTCCTCTTTCCTTCTATTTCTCTCTGTATTAGTTCCTTTGTGTTAGGGCATACCTACACTTGGGATTTTTGCACTGGAATTGAACCAAGGATCTTTAAAGCAGAGTGTTTATAGCAGGGCTTGATTTAGGGGAAGACGACTCAGGCGACGGCCTAGGGTGCTGGGCTTGGGTGCTGTTGTTGTTGTTAGCAACAAAAGGGAAAAGAGAATGTTTGAAGTAAAATGTTTCAGGTATTCCATATGTGGATCCATTTTTCACTAACCTCCTAGAATGTTCTGGACCTTTGTAGAATCTCCTGCAACCTTCCAGACTTTGAGAACTACATTTTACTCGAACCTCCTAGAATGTTGTCAGCCATGCCCTTGTGGGTATATAAAAGGCGGGCATCGCCAGTCAAGTCAGTGAGATATAAGAACGAAGTGAAGTGAAAGACCAGCTGTAATATTGTGAACTTTGTTTTACTGTGTAATTGTGAAAGTGTACTTGTGTTTTAAGACTTGAAGAGTGTATGCAGCAACTAATAAGGGACATATTTAATGAGACGTCAGATGTTTATCAAGCCCCTAGCTACACCACAATATAAAAGAAATACAGTTACTTCATTTCCCATGCTTATCACATAATGTTTGATGACTTTCTAAGACTGCAGAACATAGACTTTTGCTCTCCCTAATACAGTCTCTTTTCCCAAATAGAAAGTAAAAGATGCCCCTAAAAAAGCCTTCAAGAGCTCAGTATAGGAAGCAAAAAGCTCAATTGCAATCTAGTTTGCAGCAAGGGGCAAATTTGATGAGAAAATATCTGAAACAGAACAACCTAGGCCGGGCTTTAGGCAGTAGCGATTGTCCCAGTGCTGAAGAAATTGAGGAGTGTAAATTATTGAAGTCCTGTTATTAAGGAATTAGCAGATTTACCTGAACATAATGAATGGAAATGTGAGGAAAGTGATGGAGAATCATCTAGTTTTCCTTGCAGCATAAGAGAGTGTGATGATAAAGAAGAATGTGGCTCACACGAAAAGGAGAGCAATGACAAAGAAAAATCTGGTTTACATGAAAAGGAGAGAAATGATAAAGAAGAATCAGCCTCGCATGGTTACAGAAACAGCATTGAGAAATATTGCACACCACAAATCGGTACATCAGCTCCTACTTTATGGCCAGCAATCCTAAACTCTGCCAATATTGATGGTACAATTTTGAACAGGCTGGGCAAAATCAAGGATATGAGGTTTCCAGTAAATGAGCGGAAGCGACACTTCTCAAAGTAACACTGCAAAAGAGTGCTGAAGAATGGTGAGAAACTGAATTAGTGTTGGTTAGTTTACTCAAAATCAACTGTCAAAATGGTTTTTGTTGCAAAATATTTTACAAGAATACCAAATCGTTGCTTTCACTTTCTGCAAAAAAAAATTACTGGCATAATTTAGCTGATGCTGTGAAGCAACATGAAAAGTCACCCGGCTATTTTAGGGCCAATTCAAATGCATGGCGGTCGAGTCCAGGCTCCAACTGAATAAATGCATAGACACAGAAAACCAATGCATTATTAATGTATAAATCTAGCATTGGAGGAACACGCTTGAACGTCTGTTCTCAATTATCCTCTTCTTTGCAAAGAAGAAGGCTTTCCAGGCCTCATCGGATAAGTTGTTCACTGAACATAATGGTAATTTCCTTGGTTTGGTAGAGCTCCTTGGAAAATATGACCATGTCATGCCTGAGCACCTATGTCAAGTAGTCCGTAAAGAAGCTATGGACCATTACTGAAGCAAAACAATGCAAAACAAATTGATTGATCTTATGGCAAGGAAGGTGCTTGATATATTGATGTGGCTCGGCAAAGCACTATGCTGTAATAATGGACTGCTCTCCCAACATAAGTTACAGTGAAAAGATGTCATCTACAGTAAGATTTGTTGATGAAGAGGATGGCTGTGTCCAAATAAAGGAACACGCTATCTGTTTTTGGCCTGTGCCACTGGAAAAGGCCAAACAGAACTGTTTATGAACATTTTGAATGAGAATAAAATGAAGTCTCAGGACTGATGCAGCCAAAACTATGAAAATGGTGTGAACATGAAGGGAAGAAATGGTGGTGGTGTCCGGGCAAGGATCCTTGCACTGAATCCAAGAGCTTTCTCCGTGCCTTGTAGCTGCCATTCCCCCAACCTGGTTATGTTAGATGCAGTGTCATCTTCTTTAGATTCAGTCTCTGTCTTTGGAATACTGCAAAGGACATACATCCTGTTTTCAGCATCAGCTATCAGGTAGAAGATCCTCACAGACAATGTTACACGGCTTCACAGTCAGATTTGTAAGTGACACTCCTGGGGAAAGCCGTGTTGACAACATAAGGCCGGTGAGGTACCAAATGACTGAAGTTTACGGCAGCCTGATGGAACTGGCGTAGTCGAGTAAAGCCAAGGTTGGAATCTGACGCGAGGCGCGAAGCCTGGCGAATCAGTTCACTGACTTCAAACGTCTGGTCTCAGTTGTGGTTTGGCATGATATCCTGTTCCAAGTAAACATTGTAAGCAAAGTATTACAAACCCAGCCAGTGGACATTGCGACCGCTACTACTTTGATGACAACGGATTTGAAGATGCCAGCACGGCTGCCAAAGATATGGATTGCTCTGATGCTGTGCTTCTGTTCGGGAGGGCAAAGACTGTCACCTGCTGTAACGCTATTTAATACTGGTCCAACCAATGTTGGTGCACAGTTCAGTTTCCTGGTGTTAGTACATTTCAGTTATTCTCCAAATTAAAAACTTTCTGTAAGCTTAGAGGAAACACATTTTTTAATTTGCTTATATATGGCATGTATAAATATGATTTACAGATCCTAGCCTGCAAATTTATCATCTCATCTGACAGGGATAAATCATGCATGCAAATCATACATCAAAGTCATGAAATGGGCTACAAATGCAATAAAAAAAGGTATCCAAAAGTTTAACAAATGGGGCGGGGCACCAAAGACGCTCCCTCACCTGGGATGCCATTTGGTCTAGGGCCAGCCCTGGTCTACAGCTTGAGCCAGGCTCTCTAGCTGAGAGCTGTAACAGACCGTATGTCTCTATGGAGTGGGCACAGAGGCGGATGTGATCACACGCTGACCAGTGGGATACAGCAGCACCTAATAGAGGTGCTGCACTGGTATAAAAAAATGCTTGCCCTGATGCAGCTTGCCCTGGTTGCAAACCTCGGTCAACCCACACCATTGCAAACTACCTCTTACACTGGTGCAGCATGTTTACACTAAAGGTTTTCACTGGTCCAAAAATCCTAAGTGTAGACATGCTCTTAGGGTATGTGCAGGTGAAGATGGGATGGTAGCACAGGTAGGCATATCCATGCTAGCTTTAATCTAGCTCAGGGCTTCCTCCCAAAGCGTGGGCCGCCACCCAAAGGTGAGCTGCAACATAGTCCCAGATGGTCCTTCAGTGCAAACATGGGCATAGTTTGGGAGTGGCACAGGGGAGGTGGCAGTGCCTCCCCAAACTGTAATGTTGATAGTGGGGTATGGGTACAATTTAAAGGTTCAGCCACCCACCCCCAAACAGCTCAAGTCACAGCCCCCCCGGGCAGGTCCCTTCCCAGCCGCAGGACACCCGATGCTGCCATGTCTGACTGGGAAGCGGACAGCGCCAAAGAATCCCGTTCTGGGACCAGCCACCAGTCCCCCCACTGGTGGAGTGGCAGTTGGCGCTGATCCCCTGTCAGGGCCAGAGGAGCCTGGCACCCCCAGCGAGCGGCAGAGGGTGAAGTGGAGCCAGTGGGTGGTGGGTGGACGGTGAAGAGAAGGGGCCAGCCGCGATTGCCAGCGGCACCCAGGGCACCTGAAGGACGCTGGAGGGCTTGCAGCCATTCCTGCTTCAGGCCACCACACTCCACGATCCGTGGTTGTCGGGCCCCCTGGCGTATCAGCTCCATGGTCCCCCCAGACACCAGGGATCAGCAGTGCAGCTCCGTTTCCACCTGGGCAACACCGTGATCAGGACCGTCATCATTAACATGTACATTGTTTATTGACAGTGTTACAGTTTATATGTATGTAATAATTAAAATGAATCTTTTTGAAGAAAAAAGTGTTAATAGTGGGGCCACAATGCCTATTCCCCCCCCAATGCATGTTTCCCCCTTCCCCCCACAGGGCACCCGGCACTGCCATTTCCTACTAGGACATGCCCATAGGTGGACCTCAGGGAAGGAAAGTTTGGGAACCCCCTGATCTTGCTGACATGGGTAACAATAGCATTGCCGATGCAGTGGCACCAGCTTCAGCACAGGATAGCCACCTGAGTTCAAGTCCTCCTGGGACGCTGGGTACGTACTCTGGTTGCTAGCCCGTGCCACTATGCCCACACTACTATTGTTGCCCGTGCTAGCTAGACTAAAGCTAGCCCAGGTATGCGTACCCATGCTCAAAAATCACACCTTTCACTTGACCACGAGGCATCCTGTAGGGGTATGTTTACACTTCTGAGCTAGCGCTGTGGTTTCCCTGCTCGTGTACACGTGCACAGCAGCTCTCCTCGTGCCAGTGTGAGTGTAAATACCAATGTAACCATGGTAGTGTGGGGAGGGCAGCAAAGGCCTGGCTTAGATGTGCCAAATATGTACCCACTCTGTTTCAGGTGGGTACAGCTCAGTCATGGCTCCCTGGGCTACTGTAGCTATAATCATGCTAGCTCTCACTGAGCTAGTGTATGTGTCCGTGAGCAGGGCAAACGTGCTTCTAGTTCATCATAGCTTATTGGAGATGGAGCCTTAATCTCTTCCACTCCCGGCAGCAGCATCCAAGGACTGTCACTCAGTCTTATCCTCTGTGCTCCTCACAGTAGAACACTCTCAGTTTCAGCACCGCTAAGAACTGTTTTCAGCTAGAAAGAATTGATTGTGCAATTCTAGGTAGTTTCAGATGAGTGGCTTCCCCTGAGAAATCACTACTGTGCAGAAGCACAGGCATGTTTGGGTTAAGTGAAAAGTCCACAGGAGTCTGCTGTTGTGATAAGCGGGCAAAATTAACTCCCTATATACAAGATTTGATGTGGCACTTTGGGAGATTTGAACAAAAATTTTCAAACACGTTTTGGTTTGTCCTATATGACAGGAGTTCATGTGGCAAGCTGTCAGTGGGAGTTTAAACAGCATATTGCGTGTGTGTGTATTGGAGTTTACATAACACTGCTATTTGTGTACGTGGCATATTGCTAGATTTGTAGAGTAATTTACATGGTACATTTTATCTCTAAAAAGTGCTGTGAGTTTTGGGAACAGCATATGATACATTCTGCAGAGTATGATGTGATACAGGCTAGTTATAATCATAACTGAATAGGAAGGCAACGTAAATTTGCTTCTAAAACTACTCTTTTTCTGTAAACTCTATCCTCAGACTCCAAGTGCTTTTTTTATAAATAATTTTGAGGGTCTTTTTTCCCATACAATTTATTGTATGATTAAAATATAAAAAGCTTCTAGTTAAGACAGCAACTCTGGCAACATGTTGATTGAAATACAAAATAGTGAAACAGCAAGAAAATTCAATACTGAAAAGCCCCACATTGTTCAACAGAACAAAACATATGTTTAAAGAAAACTTTTCTCTTCTTCCCCTCCCCCCCCCCCTCTAGAATTTCCAACAGATTCTCTATCAACTCCGCATGTTGGTTCTAAGTCGAAGGAATCAAAGTAAGGAGAGTAATTGGTAATATTTTTCAATATAATTCAGTCAGGTTATTTGTATATTTGTACTATACCTAGGCTAGTACTATGAACACCGAACAGCTATTTTACAGTACAGAGATTTACACTGTCTCAGACATCTACAATCTGGCAGGATCTGCTGTATCTGTGCTATTAATAATCTGGAAGTTACTTCTGTCTAAGTAATTGTTTCATAGCCCTCATCGCTTGCTATATTAAAAGGGACATTGTCAGACATAAATAGGATTGTTTCTTAAAGGAAAATACATCCTGCACAGCATCCCTGGAAGTTGTGTGTGCGTGTGCATGTATTTATATGATTTTATTTGACAAAATGTTTTTATTGTTTAGGTGAAACAATGGGCTAGATTCTCTGCTGGCGTAAATCAACACAGCTCCATTGTTTGCTTCATTGACTTCAGAGGAGTTAAGCTCATTTACATGATCTGAGGATCTGGCCCATTGTTTTAGGCCCTCCTATATAAATGTTAGATGCATTTAATTTCAGAGAGCGGGGGAAATAACAAGGCTGATGCAAAAGAAGGTATAGTTTTGGCTCAGAATAAATAGGACCAAATTAATCTCTGGTATACTTTACTTTTCACTAAGGATGAATGTGTCCCACCAATGCTATTACTTTAGCTATTAATATTTGACTAATATTTTCCCTATAGTAAAAGATGGGCCTGTACTCATTTTGTAGCACTGGCCAAAATGGCTATAATAGCCTATTCATAGAGAGACTTTTATTATATCACTAATAGACATGTAAATTCACATGTAGACGCAGTGAATTTTTTCCTTATGGGGCATCAACACAGATTGTAATTTACAACCTGGAAGAACTGAGGAATCATTCATCCCAAAATTCTGAAAAACTGGGGAACAGTACACATCCTGGAGTAAATTCTTCATTGTGATGTGAGGTGAGGTTAGCTACACAATTCCCAAGAGGACTAATTGGAAGATCATAAGAGTAAGCAAATGGTCTGCAAATGCAAGAAAAATCGTATTGGCAACCTAGAAAATAGAAAAGCAGGGGGGGCTTTATTACTTCCCTGGAAGTGGGCAATTCTGGCTCCTATGTGAGGTAGGATCTGAGCCAGTAATCTGTGACTAAACTAATTCTAAATTACAATCTGTGTTGATGCCCCATAATGAAAAAATTCACTGCGTCTGCATGTAGTGATACAATAAAGGTCTCTCTATGAACAGGCTATTATAGCCATTTTGGCCAGTGTTACAAAATGAGTACAGGCCCATCTTTTATAGTAATCTGGCTCAGTATGACCATCTGTTCTAGTGGTTAGGGCACTAGCCTAGTACTTGGAAGACCTGCGTTCAATTTTCTGCTCTGCACCAGACTTTCTGCCTGACCGTGGGCAAGTTATTTAGTTTCACTGTGCTTCTGTTCCTCATCTTATAGATGAGGATGATAGCACTTCCCTTCCACACAAGGTGTTGTGAGGGTAAAATGTTAAAAGATTGTGAGGTGCTCAGATGTTACAGATATGGGGGCCATAGATAGAGATTTCTGGCATTCCAGTGGGGTTTTCATCAGCTAATATGTAAATTTCGGTGTGTACTAGGCTCAGAATCTTTTAAAATTCTTAATCATAAGACACGTAATAAAAGGCAGTGATGTATAACAGCCTAACTGAATCAGTAATGCTATGAAAAAAAATCCACTGGCTTTCTGGGGTCACATTCAATCAGAGCCTGGTGCCACTTGGCTCAACTTTGTTTCTCATACACAGTAGCATACTCATAAAGACCTTGAACACCTTTAAATTATCATTTAGGAGGCAAACCAAATTAACTATCTATCTTACAAGGATGTCAGGTAGAGACAGCTGGATAGGAACCATGTCAGCTCTTTGACACTAGTTTAAAACAATTTCACTGCTTGCCAGTCAATTTCAGGTGAAAAGGAAGTGCAGAAAATGACAGGCCAGTTCCTAAAACCTCATTGGTTGCTAACCATTCTGAGGTCCAAGAGACCCACCTCCTTCTCCTCACAAATAAACTCAGCCCCTGTGTTGGACTGTGGAAGGCAAAGTGAATGCTACACTGAGCTGAGCCATCAGTGTGATTTGAAGATGCAGCAGAATCCTCTGAGTTGACATGAGCAGAGCAGCAATCACTCCAAACTGAGGTTAGGCTTGAGGCACACATGCCAGTCATGATTCATTTAGAAATCCCTGTGGAACAGCAATAAGGAAATTGACATGCCTGGAAGCTTGCTTCTCTGCTCCTTACACACTAGATCCCCACTAGTGCTACTTAGGTGTTTTGAGGCTGATAGTTGCCCCCATGTCTGCTGTGGCTTCTTTTCAGAAAGTCTGATGATGGATCTTCCACCTCTCACAGAAGACAGGATGAGGTGGAGGATCTGGGGACCCAGACGGAATGGAGTTATTCAGACACATCCCTGGCATCCGTTGAGAATGGTGAGCTCATCACACAGCAACATTGTATCTAACATCCAAAACACTCTGCTTTTCAAAGAGTGCACTTTAAAAAAAAAAAAAAAGGCAAGATTTTATTCAATTTTGATGTACTTGAAGCATTTTGACAGGAGGCTTTGTCTCTCATTACTGATTTGCTAACTTATGTTGCCCTCCCATTCTTCAGTGCAATGCATCTACACTTGACAGCTGGTTTTCTGCAGCCAGGTTTGTTTCGCCTTGTATTTTAGTAGGGTTTTGTGCAGAGATTGGCTCTGGTAGCAGCATTCAGGTCCCCATCTAGACTGTCATTAGATATAGGCTAGAGTTCAGATCCAAAGCTAAATTGGAACCAGGGTTCAACTTGAGATCTGATGAGGTGTGAACTGCTTGTGAGCAGCAGCAGTGCCTGGAGTCAGAATGACCTCGTGGTTCAGAGAGCCTGTTTGCGAAGGGTCGAGGCCCCAACATCGGGTAGGGCTCCCTGAGAGACCTCACAGGCATTGGAAGGCATGGTGGCAATATATGAAAGACCTTAGTGGGAGGTGAGCATCAGGGTGAATGTGCCTTTAGCCAGACTGCTGTCAGTTTCACTGCCTGCTCCCCCATGTGGCCAGTCTGTGTTTGTGGAAACCTAGACAAAACCAATGAGGACACTAAATAAGGATATGTCTATACTGCAATTAAAAACCTGAGGCTGGCCCAGGTCAGCTGGCTCAGGCTCATGGGGCTCAGGCTGAGGGGTGGTTTAATTGAGGTGTAGACATTCCATCTTGGGCTGGAGCCTGAGCTCTGGGAGTCCTGGGACCCTCACAGGAACCTAGAGCCTTGGCTGCAGCTCAAGCCTGAACATCTACACCACAATTAAACAGACCCCACGAGCCCGAATTAGCTGACACAGGCCAGCCACGGGTGTCTAATTCTAGTGTAGACATACCCTATGGAAGAGCTTGAACCTAGGAACGTTCTAGTTATGGGGAATTCCTTTCTGTTCACATCCCCATGACCATTATAGGTCTCTTCAGGCCAATGGGTCCTTTCTCCCTCACTGACAGCTCCTGTTTCACAATGGAGTTGCTGGCAGGGAAAGCTCAGTTAATGGGCTAGCACCTTAAAACTTCTACCACAATTGACTCCCTGTCAGCTGGTTAAAAAATGACCCCATTATTGTCTTGCAGACAGGAGGTGGCTTCTCCTGGAAGCGTAGGAACAGGATAGGTTTCTGTAACAGTGTAAAAATCACATGTAAGGGCTTGATTGTCCTCTTACACTAGTGGTAACTCCAGTAGTTTCAGTGGAGTTACTCTGGGTTATACTGGGGTGAGACCAAAATCAGGCCGTAGGTGTCTGCCTTTGAGAGAAATGGGCCTCCTGAAAGAGACACACCCTCTTCTGTTGCAGAGCCTGGGGAAGAAAATCAGACTGGATAGGGCCTCCCTGAGCTAGGCTGTCTTTCATGCCACTGGGAGCATATGGTGAAGCATTGTCATGGGTATATGACACAAAATACCTCTGAATGTATCAAATGCTTAGGAAGCAAAACAAAGGACATTAGCTTATTAACTGTAGCTTTTGCCAAAGATGTGCAGTTACAGATGTTGTGGGAGAAAATATACAGGACGTCAGAGAACTGGGATTCATAGAATAATTGTACTCATTTCTCATAGTTTATTAATAATTTAGGCCCAGTCTTGGTGTTATTGATCTATCACTGAATCTGAGATTTATTTCATATCTGTAGTCACAGAAGCAGTAAATTTAATTTAATTTCCCTCCTACCTGCTAAGCTTACTTCATAACTAAAACATGATCTTTAAGCTATATCAATAATCAGAGAGCAGAAGCAGAGCGGAGAAGATGTGGCTGGCATGGAGAGTTCTGAGCCCATTCCAAGTCAAGGTAAGGAGCATAAAGGTCAGATTTCAATACACTTCCTTACGTTATCTGTTTTACTCTGCAACTAGCCACAGTAAAGCCAAGGGGACCACAGGTGGAGTAAAATGCTGCTCAACAGGAGTAAGTATCAGAATTAGGCCTTCAGGCCCAGACCCTCAAAGGCATTTAGGCGACCTGACTCCCATTGATTATACTGGGATTCAGGTGCCTAAATATCTTCGAGGGTCTGGGCCTGAGTGATTCTTGCTTATTAAATTGATTCCACACAGGGAATGCCAGCCCTACAAATGATATTTCTGGGAACTAGTTATACCTTTTTGTTCTTTTGGAAACCAGCAATCTCACAAAAGCTAACGCTGTTTTAACGCAAAGGCTGAGAACTGAAGCGCACACATGGCAGCGGGCCTGATCCTGATCTTACTTAGGCTAGAGAAAATCAGGAGTAACTCCATTAACTTTACTGGTGTATCTTGGATGTAGAACTGATTTAAGTGGGGCCCAGGAAAACCAAAAGGGCAGGTTCCTACAGCAATACTAACTTGGCCGTGGTGCATTTCCAATGTATTTACTGTATGCATTTAACAACATAAGCAGCGATGTAGTAAGGCCTACCTTTAATAATAAACCAGGGTTAGACACTACCACGCTTAACTGTTTGTACGGTGCCTCACACAATGGGTTCCTTGTCCAGGACTGGGGCCCTACTTGCTATGGCAAGGCACATAATATGTGTGAAGTGGCCACAGAAACGTACGCATTTGTAGACGGATTCACCAGCAGGAGCCTGCTGCTTTGCATCACCCCCATGCTAAAAAGTCAGTGGAATAAGCCAGGGAAGCTGGGTCTATTGCTGCTTTGCCTTTCCAGAGTGGTGCAAAGCATTGGAGCATACCAGTGAATTTGGACAGTGTGGAAAACCTTCTGTGAGATAGGTTTTTTTATAATTACATGCTTAGAACTAAAATGTCCAGAAATATAAACTGGTGATTCCTAACACAATAAACTCTTTACAAAAAATTAAACAGCTAAATCTAGAATAAACAATGGTTAAACACTGCTATTTCTTAATCTCTTAAGGTATCAGAAATTTTAATCAATAACACATCAGGAGGCAGAGCATGTGACAAGGTGGTGAATGGGCTAGTGGTTGGCAAAGTCCAGGACTAAGAGCCAGGGAAATCCTGGGTTAGAAATCCAACTCAACAGCTCTCACTAGATTTTTCAGGCCAGAAAGGACCACTATGAACATCTAGTCAGTGCGATTTCCTGCAAAATACAGGCCACTAAGAGGTTCCTGCATCAGGTCCCTAACTTCTGGTTGAGCTAAGGCCCAAGAAGGTCAGGTACTGACTAAATTTACCCGAGATGGAAAATGACAGTAAATTCCTAGACACTGCATCTTTCCTGGGTAAATAAATTACACAACAGTCCCTACTTCATAGATCACAGGCAGACGTTCAAATATAGGTACCTGTGAAACAGATATGCCTGCAAAATGGGTGACTACATGCACAAGAACCAGTGGCTGTATACAAATATAATGGACTCAATAGAGGTGCCTATCTTTGAATATTTGGCCCATAATATTGTGCGTCCTGGAGTCCCTGTCCATCTGTCCTGTCCCCTCTTCCCTGCCCCCACCCCCCAGAGATTAATGCCAGATTAAAAAATTAGATTAATAAAAGGAAACTATTAGCTGATGGACAGGCCATAATGAATTCCTGTAACTCTTCAGAGAATGCCGTTCAGGCTTATTTCTATGTAAGGCTCTTGCATGGTCCCCATTACCGTAGTATCTGAGCACCTCTTACTCTTTAATGTATTTGTCCTTGCAGTACTCGTGTGAGGTAGGGAAAGACTTTTACCCCCATTTTGCAGATGGGGAACTGAGGCACACAGACTCAATGACTTGCCCAAGTTCACATAGGAGGTCTGTGACAGAGGAGGGAGTTGAGCCCAGGTGTTTTGAATCACCTGGATCATCCTCCCTCGCTAAGTTATAGACAACTATGACTACAAAGGGACTAGAACCAACTGTTTTATGATTTCAACCCTTTATTTCTTACACACCTCTTTCTTTCACAAGCTGTCTGGTTTATATGCTTCTACAACCCAAACTGCCCCTCTGGCTTCCTCTTCCACCTGGCCTCCAAGTCATGACTCCACTTTTGATAAATAACAAAGTAGAGGGACAGGTTTTTTTAATACTTTTTCTCCCTCCTTCCTGGCCTGTGTGTGGAATTGTGTCTTTCCAGCTCCGTGGAACCCTGGACACAAAGAGTGCGGTCAGGCTGACAGCTAGACTCATTACCACAGGGTGTCCCACGGAGCACAGCACTTAGCAAACGTCCAGCGAAGTTTAGCTATTTATATAAATACAGATAGTAGCTGCTTGATGCCTCCTGGGAGCATCCAGGGTTGTGAGACACCTCGCTGCTGCCTGCCCTCAGTGTGAGAGGGCTTTCTCTGACCTTGCCTTGGCTCAGCTCCTGAACTCCACCAGCCACAGGCACTGTAAGCACACCCCTCCAGGCCTCTCTCTCTCTGTGCAGGAAAGCAATAGGCACACACACCAGCCTGCGAGCCCTCTGAGCGTCTTTCTGGAGTGTCCAACCATTGATCCATGGGGCAGTCACAGTAGTCACAGATTCACTGCTTCCAAAGAAACAGTGCACCCTGGCTCACCGGTTCCCCCTCGGATCAGTGCTCCGCTTAACACACAGTCCATGGGTGTGTTTGTAGTAAAAACCAGTATACGTTTATTTAACAAAGCATAGCAAGGCAAGTGACAGAAGTATTGGCAACAAATGGTTACCTATAAAATAAAATCACAACACACATTCAAGAACCTAGATTCATTAACTAGAGACTCTCCTGTGTTACAGAGCAGTGGTTCTCAACCAGGGGGCTGTGAGCTTGTTTCAGGGGGGCTGCGGGGCCCTGCAGCTGAAGCCCGGCACCCCTCATGGAGCTGAAACGGAGCGGAGCTGTCGGGAGCCTTGAGACTCAACACTCCCAGTAGGACTAAAGTCCTGAGCCCCAGCATCCCCGTGGGGCAGAAGTCCCGAGCCCTCCCACGCGCGGCTGAAGCCTCAAGATCTCATCCTGCCTGGCTGTTGAAGGCCAGAGCCACCCAGGGCTAAAACCCTGAGCTCCCCCTACACACATCCAGTGGAACCAGGAGCCTCTGGCGGGGCCCTGGAGTTTTTATAGTATGTTTGTGGGGCCTCAGAAAGAAAAAAGTTTGAGAACCCCTGTTATAGAGCAGTCTTTCTAGTGTTTTACAGCCAGGCTTGGCTGGGATCATCTATTCGTCAGCCAGATCCAGGGTGTCTGTTTGCACCCCAGGATGTATCAGAACAATCCCTTGTCCTTATTCACAAGCAGGATGCCCCTCAACTGGTGGTCTTTTCTTGTATACTCCTTACTTGTAGATTTCAGAGTCTCTTAATCAGCATCTGGCTCGCTATGCAAATAGGCCTAGGTTGTTATGAACACAAAACACAATGACCAGACAGGGAGATAAGCATCTGTTACCCGCTGCCTCAAAAGGAATTTTCTGAGACATGTTGCCTGGTTACCTGCCTTAAGAACATAACTTTTAGCGTAGAAATATAACTCCTTATATATTATCTGTACATACATTTTGCAATGATAATGATGACCAGCTCTCAGTAGAGGCCTCATGTGCCACCCTTTGGTGAATTAATATGCATATATCCAACCCAGGGGATCTCTGTAAAATTCTATGCACCTTCTGTGTCCTCTGCACCAACAAGTCCCTGGGTCACAATCTGATTTTACACTTGTGAAGCTACATTACAAGAACTGATCCATTTTTATGCTTAGGGACATAAAATCCCCCACTGGGATTAAGAAATAACTTCCATCCCATGAAATCTAATGATTCATGGTTACCCAGGTACAATGTTGTGGATTTTCTCCTTCCCTTGAAGCTCCCAATTAAAACACTTTCAGGGCCGGGAAACCAAACTAGATGGATCACCATCCTATTCCTGTATAATGTTTCTAAGTGGGACAAGAGTTTTGTCCACACGCCACATGGCTCTGGTTAAGGATTAGCCCAGTTTAGCTCAGCACAGTCACTGCACTATGAGACCAACTCGTAACACGAACTCTGCTTTTATGTTTCAGACACTGTGGTACTCTTTACTGACATAGATGAAGAAATTGAGACAAAAGAGTCTGAAGAAGACAGTGAAGAAAACAAGCAAACAAAATCAGATGATCAAGGTCTGGTGTGATTGTGGTGTCTCCATCATTGGCAATTTTAAAATCCAGACGGGATCTTTTTCTAAAAGGGAGGCTCTAGTTCAAAAGAAATGATGTGGGGGAAGTTCTATGGCCTGTGGTATACAGTAAAGCAGACTGGATGATCACAGTGGTCCCTTCTGGCCTGGGAATCTATGAATAATCCAGGTCACTATAAATTAAAGTGGGATTTTTAAGGGTGTTGGGTGCCTAACTCCCAGTGAACTAGCCTCCTTTGAAAATCCCAGCCTTCTTGCTATAAATCAGAGATGGTTAACACTCCGCAGTAATGGGGGAATAAATCATTCTGTCCAGAAAGGGGAAAGAAGACAGAATAATTGTGGGGATGGGGGGATGAAAGAAAAATTGGTGGGAAGGAAGGAAAGACAATGTGGGGTGGGGGGACCAGGCATAGGGGATGAAAGGAAGAGGAGAAAGAAGATGTAGAGAGAGTAAGGGTAAGGAAGAAAAAGTCAGAAGGAGAGAAAGGTTTGAAAGGGGGGAAATTAATTAGAGGTAAAATTGAGGAGAAAAGAAACATGTAGTTAGCAAAGCAAACATAGGAAAGCAAAGAACAAGGCAGACAGGCACAACAAGTTAATTTTTCTCATTGTTTCGTGGAAAGTTTGGCACCAAAATGTTACATAAAGCCAAGTACAAATATATTTTTATATCTGTCGATCAGGATGAGATGTTCCTAGCAGACCAGGGCAGGAGCAAAGCATGGGGTAGCAACCTGCTTTCTCTGTGTTTGGATTTTCTTGCTTTTATTGTATATAGTGCTGCTGCTGGCTTCTATACATAGCTCTGTGGTTATCAGGTAGGATACACCTGCATGAATCTGGGCCGTGGAGTTTTGATGTGCAACCTTTCTTGGTACTTTTACAGCATGTAATTTGACAGTGGCAAACTATTACAGGACAGAATTCCAGACAAACATGTCCCTACGTAGATCTCCCGTTCCGCCTTCCACCTCCCTATAGACTTAAATAACTGAAACATGTTAGAGTCTTTGAAAATGAAAGGAATTGTCTTGAGAGTCCAAAATTTTTTATGGGGGAAGCTCTGTAAAAACCGTGCTTAATTTTTCTCTCTCTCTTACCACAGCATCCCCACTTTTGCTTGGCTGGAATTTATGTAAATAGGATTAACATCTGCAGTTGCACTAGCTAGGTTGCAAATTACACAGGCTATCAACTTTTATGCTTCAGGGCATACACTGATTACCATCTGGGGGGGAGGGGTTAAAAATGAGTTTCTCCCATGGTATTGTATTGTATGATTGACCAGGTACATACAGGAGAGGGAGTGGGTTAGCCTTCACCAGGAGTATCAGTTATATATCACTATCAGAGGTAAAGCACCTGACTGACTGAACCAACGGCCAGTTCCACTATGACATTTCCTATATCTCAGTTCAGTCTACACAATCTCACACTTAAACCACTCCTGAATCTGGACATAGAACACGTAGGTCAGCCGACTACCATTGCACAAGCAGGTTAGCCACTAAAACATACCCTGCTTGGTTTTTATCTATAGTTGTGCGAGCTGAAAGTGATGCATCAGGAGGAGAAGATAAGAAGACAGATGATGAAGGTACGCCAGGATGGGTGGCCATTTGGGCTGTTGAGAGACAACTGTCCTCTCTGCGCAGTGAAGAGACCAAATCGGGCATAAACTCTTGGAGTTTTTCATTACTGCTTTGCTGTAGTGCCGTCCCAACACTGACTAGTTACAGAGGCCAAACAACTGCTTTCTAATATGTCTGAAAGTCACAGGAAAAGTAAGGGCCACATCCTATAAACAGGAACTGAGACTCCTCAACTCCTGTTGAAGTCAATGTGAGTTGGAGACACTCAGCACTGTGCAGAAGGCACTGAGCACTTTGCAAGATCAGGGCCACAGTGGGGGAGAGGGGGCTCATCATGGCAGCGGTGGAGGATTCACAAGGATTTGAGTAATCGAGCTAATGGTGCTTTTCACTGTGAGGGAGACGGAAAGAGTTGGCAACTGGAAAGGAAGGGGGTGGTTTGAGGACCGGTCAGTGGTGGGCATTGCAATATATTCCAGGGTATCTCTAATTAAGGAAGACCCTTGATCCTGCAAGAGTTGAAAACAGCAGCCAGGCTGGGACCAGCAGAGATTTTCAGACCTGCTGAGGCCTCTGATGGATCTAAAATCTATATCAGCAAAGGTTCAGGTCAGACCAGAAGCCGGAGTGGAAAAGAGGTGCCTTGATGGGAGGGAAATGGAATGAGTCTCTGGCTCCAGACAAGAGGCCTCAGGCTGCTGTACATCATGGATGTTGGGAGTGGGGGTGGTACTAAAGGGCACCTGACTAGTGGGTGCTCGCCTACATTCTTTGACTTTCCAAATGCTGCAGTGAGGTGTGAGGTCAGACAAGTTCTTATTTTCTATGAACAAGTGTGCCTAGCCTCAATTTTCAGAACATCTTGGCAGCAGATGATTATCTCTCATTTGAAATGAAGCAAAAAAACAGGAATTGGCAGAAATCTAAAATAAGAAACATAATTAGCAGCAAAACTTTTAATTCTCCATTCTGAGCCATTTCTAAATGAGTTAGTGCTTATTTATCGGACCTGGCTTGACATTTAGACAGTTCCTTTTAATGCTAATAGGGTTGATTACCGGGTTGAATCCTACTACTTTGCAGAAACTACTGTTCAGTATTCAGAGCTGCCAAGTTCTTCCCACACAATAACACCTTCCTTTCTTCACAGTAAATATGTATTATTCAATGCAACCATATTAAAATAAGGCACTTACCGGTGTGAGGAATTTGCTGAGATAATTAGAGCTGCAGCCACCAGCTCACTAGAAATCTAAATTGTGGAAGACACTAGGTACCAATTGCACTGCCTCTTGTCATAGATCATTCTGGCTCTGGACGTGTGCCCTTCCCCACTCCAGCTCACCCCCTGCAAACTTTAAGTTCAGTTTGGCAACTGACCCAAAGCCCATTAAAATCAGCGGGGAAAAAACTCCCGTTGACTTCAGTGGACTTTGGATCAGGTCTTTGCAGGGTTTCACTGTACTTTCTCCCTTACATTCGTATGCCTATTACTATCTTTTATATTGTCAGCTCTCTGGGGCAAGGATTGTCATTATTAGGGGTTTGTACAGTCCCCATTGCAAAGGGGCCCAACGTCATAGTGACCTTAAGGTGCTATCAGAATGAAATCCCCCCCAGAGTGCCAGGCTGCTAACCCTGTCAAGGCTGGTTCAACCACAGCTCTGATGGTGCATTAGTGAGGCCCACAGGCAGACAACTGGGCCCGTGCAGTTTAAGGCAAAAGTTTAGTGTATGACTTTTCCCTCCCTCGCTTGTGCTACACTGCTTTGCTTGCCAGCTGTGTGGGGAGGGCTGGGGAGACATCAGGGCTTGTGTCCAGTACTGATGTCCACTGTTCATTTCCTGTACTTGAGAGGTTAGGGGATTAGTGGATGGAAGTTTCCGTCTAGCCAGAATGAGGTGGAAGCCTGTGATGTGCCTCATCTCAGGCCAAGGAGCTAGGGCAGGCAGCCTGATTTCCCCGTGGGACAAATGTTAGCGCCACAGAGCTCTCAGACAGCAGGGAGAAGCTGTTACTCCATACCACGAGGTGCTGGAGCATGGGGAGTAACCAGACCACTGGTATGTCAATTTGGCCTGGTGGGCTGGGGAGGAACCTCCAAGATCCTCATTATTATGGATTATTAGTTTGACTGGAGCACTTAGGAGCCATCATCAGGGACCAGGATCCCCTGTGCTAGGCTCAGTACAAACACAGAACAAAAAACTGGTCCCTGCCCCAAAGAGCTAACACTCAAGGTTTTTAGGAGGGTTGTTTGACTTTTTTGAAGGTGATGGGGGCTTATATTGCTTTAATCTTTGTCATCCCTTTCCTACATCTCTTTCACACCATATCTGGATTGTATGGAAAGAGAAAACTTTGGGACAGCAGACTAGCTGGGGCACCTGGAGTGAGGGAGGCGGAGGGTTGTAACTAACAAGGCATGTACCCAACATCACAGGACATCATCTCAGACACATTGCTTGATGTGTATATGTTTGTTTCTCTCTGTCATGTCTATTTGGATTGTAAGCTCTTCAGGAGAGACCCCCTATCTTCCTCTGTGATCATATAGTGTCTAGCACAATGGAGACCTGATCTTGTTTGGGACCTTTGGGCTCTTCCATAATAGAAATAGGTGCAAGGAAGGAAGATCCATTCTATTTTTCACGAGTCACCGTTATTGTTTTTTCTCTGTATAGGTATTATGCCCTGCAGAGATCTTTTTCTTTTTTAATCAATCGCTCTTGAAGAGGGCCTGGATTCTCCTCTTGCATCAGTGTAAATCAGCTGTAACTCCAGTGAAGTCAGTTCAGAATGGCACTGGTGTAAATAAGAACAGAATTGGGTCCCATATTCGTTAAACGATTGCATTTTTTAGGTTAAAAATGATAGAATTTAGGAGATAAACATTGTGTCCATGTTATAAATGTTGGTGCAAAATGCCTGCTGAGGAAGCTCCTGGGACCCAGAGAGCCTTATAAATTGGGACAGCCTGGTAAGCCTGCTGAATGGCAAGGACTTGACAAGCCTAGCTGGTTTAACAAGCTTTCTTGATGGCTAAGCGAGCCCAATGAGATTATCATGATCTGTGGAACACAGATACGTAGGCCCAGTAATTTCCCCACGGGTGTGATTATCTTGTAATAGAACTGGGTCCCAGATGCTCATTTCTTATACCATGAAGAAAATGAGGTCTGAAGTTAGAATGCTAGTTTGTACCATTCAGATTGGCTACACAGATAAGACATATGGTTTTAAACCAGTTCTACAAAAGAACACAGGTAAAGGTACAAGTTCCTGCAGGAAGAAGTTGAATCTTTGTCCCACAGAGGCACTTGCACGTTGTATGGTTAGAGCCTCTGGTCACATGTTTAATTTAGCGGGGAAAAGCTGCTATGAGTAATACAGGTTCAGATATATGTTGGTGATAGGCAGTAATGTAGGGTTTCATGGGCCACACTTGAACTACTCTGTCTTAATGTGGGAAATTATCTTTCTTGAAATTAGCTGAGAATGTGTATAAAGTATCCACCCTCTCTCCAGTTTATAAAAATCTGGCAAATGGGTACTAAAGAGTGACATTTGGATGCTATTGTAGCTATTTCAAAATCTGGAGAAAGTTGCTTCTAACTTATTTTTATTCTTGACACAGATTTTATATTTCTTATTTTTCTGAGCCTCATCATGCTGTTAAACATTATTATATGGAGGTCTATGGCCTGCTGTAATAAGACATTTATGTTACACTCTAATAACTAATTTTCACCCATTCTTGCAGTCTAGTATATAACTTATTACTATGAAACATTTTTATAATCCCTCTTCTGTACTATACACCAACATTCAGAAGTGCATATAAATTATTATACCACCTTTGCAAAGGTTCCTTATATGTTACTCTCCAAGGCCAAAATGTCCACACTGGATTCTTAAAATTAGCTTTCTAAATCCATGTGACTAGTGACTTAAGAGGGGGTTGATTTTTCAATGGGAGGGTGTTCTGCACTTTTTGAAAATCAGGCCCGGTTAAGGTGCCTTGAGTTGGGCCTTACATCCGAAAACATAAGCACTTACATACGGATTTAAATGGACTGAAGCGCTAAGCATCCATGGATCCTATAGAAATCAATAGAAGCTGCTCAGCACCACTGAAATTTAGGCCACTTATATTGAACTGCCTAAGAATAGATGTTTGAGCCTAACCATAAGCACTCGGGTTTGAAATGTTTGATTCCAGAGCCTCTGTGGGTGAATTGACAATTGATGCAAATGTCAAAACATTTTTAAACAGTGAGTGAAGGCTAATTCATGTCTTTGTCTTGTTCATACAAAAAGCATCTGGGCCTGATTCAGAAGAGGAGAGTCATGATGACTTGAAAATAACTACCCTGTTCCTAGATGAGGTGAGACTGACGGAGAAATTAAAATGAACACACCAGTCATTCATAAAGAGGAAGCTGCATGGCTTAAGGGAGTGGTAACTGGACAATAGGCCTTTCACCCATAGGTCACCATTCCACACACATCCTATGCTGGTAGAGACTCACAACCAATGGATGTAAATAGTAACTTTTTTTCCACTTGGTGGAGCTCTGCCAATGTACACCAGCTGAGGATGTGGCTGTGACAACATTTTTCCTGATGCTGTTTGGTGGCCTATGGTAAAATGGGTGGGTGAATCTTAGTCCAGTTTGTGCTGAATATGTGTTCACATCAAAAAATCCTCTCTCACTTGGGCAACTTTTTCATCAGCCTCAGCACAGAGGCAGACCGATGGCTTAATGAGCATTAAAACCGAAGGATCCTCACACAGAGGTTCTGTCCCTTCTGGTTAAGGTTGAGGCATGTTTATTTTTACTTTATTTTGTGGGTAGAGCTTGGGGAAAGCTTGCAGTGCTGTCTATGGAGTCTTGTGGGGCATGACTTCAGCCCCTCTGACAAGTACTAAATTCTCTCAGAACAAAGAGGGACAAAGGAAGGCGGCTCCTCGATGAAAATCAGAGGGAAGCTCATGGACAGTTCCTTGCACCTGACACATACAAACAGAGGGCCAATTTCATCCCTGGTGTAACTCCATTGACCTCCACAGAGTTACACCAAAAGCGCATCTTACCTAAGGACTCTTCAGTGACAGAGAGGATTTGTTTTCCCTGACCCCACTGATACCATGTGGTTATATTTCCAGTCAGGTAGTGTAAGATTTGTCAGGTCTAGGGTGAGATGCCTTTCAGAAAAGACAGTTCGCTTCCAGAAAATGCTCTCTTAATGGATGTTTTGACACTCTTGAAAACTGTGCCTAGTGTCCAGGGGAAAGAAAATTAGTTTTGTTTTCCTGACAGCAGACCAAAAATTGCTGAAGAAGCAAATTCTGTTCCCTTTAAAAGAGATTTACGTTTGACCATCAAAATAACAGGAGGCGTATGACAAGAAAAGAAAAGAGCAAGTGTTACTGGTTCAGACAGCAGATGGCTCTCCAGCCATGGTAGGACCTGGTAAAAAACATGTGGGCGGGTGATGTGTCTAATTATCTTCTTTATCCTCCTGCTGGTTTTGCAGCTTCTCAAAGAGAAGCCAAGTTTAAAAGGTGACCGATGTCAGATCCTCTGGTATTTCAGCCTGTCAAACTCAGTCTTATCTGCCTCCTCTGCAATGTAACGTGCTTACCATTACCCAGTTAAAAATAAAAACAAAAAAGAGGGCTAGTTGGGTCTCTCCCTGTTTCTGCTTACACCTCAGCATTTCAATTGCTGGTCTTTTTTTCTTCTTTATTGTGCCTGGATGTTTACATTGCTTTAGTTCAGAAGTGGCTAAGGAGGAGATCAGATAAGGTCCACACAGTCCAAGGAAGCCTCATCATTAATATGGAGGTTCTGGTCTCAGCATGCAGTACTCCATCTTAAACAGACTAGCCTCTGTGCTATGCAGTTTACTGTAGCCAGGGCCTTCACTCTTCTGTCAGCTTCCCATTACAGCCCTCAGTTGGGCAAAGTTGGGATCCCCTGCTGTCCTGATAGTGATTCCTTCCAGTGTGCTATATATCAACTATCTCTTCATCCCTTACTTTCAGGATCTTATAGTTATGACTTGGCTGTTAAAAAGAGATGTGAGCTTAAAGCTAAACAGAGAAATACGTAGACCAAAAAGGAATGTCCATCTATGATGTATATATATTAATATATATGAAAATCAGCTTTGAAAGCTGTGTCCTGTTTATGACAGTAACTTATTTCAACAAATATTTTGAAAGGATTTTAGTACATCAGTTTTGTTTTCCTACAGAGCAGACATATTAGCATGATAGACCTTAATGGCAATACACTGATAATAATAAAACTTCATTAACATATTCATCTAAATGTCAAGACTTGTATGATAGACCATAACAGCTCTTCCAGAGCCACACACAGTCTGCCTTGTCAGTTCTCATTTCTTGAAAGACTATTCTTTCTAGGTACAAAGAATGTAGGCCAAACTTATAGAATGGGGACACTATCCTGGAAAGCAGTGACTGAAAAAGATTTGGGGATCAGGGTGGATAATCAACTGAACATGAGCTCCTAATGTGATGCAGTAGCCAAAAAAGCTAATGCACTCCTGGAATGTATAAGTGGAGGAATCTCAAGTAGAAGTAGAGAGGTTAATTTACCTCTATATTTGGCACTGACATGTCCACTGCTGGAATACCGTGTTCAGTTCTGGTGTCCACAGTTCAAGAAGGATGTTGATAATTTGCAGCTGATTCAGAAAAAAGCTATAAGAATGATTAAAGGCTTCAAAAATATGTCTGATGATGACAGACTTGATGAGCTCGATCTATTTAGCTTAAAAAATAGGAGGTTAAGGGCTGACTTGATCACAGTTTATAAGTACCTATAAAATATTTTGGGAAAACATATTTAATAATGGGCTCTTCAGTCTAGCAGAGAAAGATATAACGTGATCCAATGGTTGGAAGATGAAGCTAGATAAATTCAGATTGTAAATAGGGTGTAAATTTTTAACAGTGAGAGTAATTAACCATTGGAACAATTTACCAAGGGTTGTGGTGGATTCTCCATCACAAACAATTTTTAAATCCCGACTAAGTGTTTTCCTAAAAGAGCTGATGTTTTAGGAATTATTTTGGAGAAGTTCTCTGGCCTGTGTCATGATCACACTGGTCATTTCTGGCCTTGGAATCTATGAATTTGTTCTTTGTAGAAATTGCCTTAAAAATCTTCAGGAATTTTTTTTTCCAACAAAACCTTAAAAAAAAGGGGGGGGGGGGGGGTGAGGGGGAAGGATATTTTGGCAAAAAAAAAATCTTTTTTTTTTTTTTTTTCAAAATTTCCCACAAAACACAATTAACATTTTTCATCCAGCTCTGATGAAGGAGGATGATGGGTTTTCCCACAGTGCAGCCTAGACTGTGGGACCACTGAGCCCCCAATACCACCAACATGGGCTCCCGCTGGCACTGCAATGCTGTATCAAACCACAAACCTCTGGCAGGTACTTCACTTACACAGCCATCCACAGGCAGGGGCATACCCAACTGATTTACATTAATGTTTTCCTAGTCACTCATGAACCATCAGTAAGGAGGCTCTAGTCAATTCCCCCCACCCTTACACGCCAGAATTGTGCTGTCTTGTACTGGTCAGAAGCCTGGCCAGTATACCTAGTCCACCCCTTCATGTGGAGAGGACACGGACTAGCTTTTGTAAACTGAACTGAGATTTCCTAAGCACTTCCAAAACACTGGGTTAAGTCCAGTTTGTAAAATATAAAACAGATTTATTAACTACGGAAAAATAGAAATTAAGTCATTATAAGTAGCCAGCATAGAGATCAGAGTTGGTTGTTTAAGAAACAAAAATAAATGCACAGTCTAAGTTCTACAAACTAAACAGGATTTGAATCAAGCAGTGTGTAGCCGGGAGGTGTGGCCTCCCTCTGAGATTGACGTAGAGGGAGAGCCAAACCCGCCCTGGGGGTTGGAACCTGGAAAGACAACACCTGACCAGAAGCAGGTGGGCGGGGCTAGGCCTTTAAAACCCAGGGCTGCTCGCTCAGTCAGGGGCCAGTGGCCGGGGGAGAAGGATGACACCCCAACACTGACAGAGCCCTGGACTGGGACGCAGTAGAGACCGGTTGGCCTGCATCCCCCTTCCCTCACCCTGACCTGGGGAGGATGCCGGCTGAGCATCAGAACATGCCCCTTACTGCCTGCCCTGCCCTGCCTAAGGGCCAGGCCAGAGACTACTGACTCGCCTTGTCTAGGGCGCGAGACTGTGTTTGCTGGCCTGCCCTCCCAAGGGGCTAGGCTATAGACTGCTTCCTTGCCCTGCTGAGGGCTGTTTCCCGCTGCCAGCCCGTCCCTGGCTGAGGGCCAGACCATAGACTGCTGGCACGCCCCATAGGGCAAGAGACTATTCCCCCAAAGGAGTGGCCTGAACCAAGGCTCACCCTACCGAGGGCCGGAGGCGGCCCCTTTAATTCGGACTCCCTGAAGGGCGTAAGCACTGGGAGGTGTGGCATCCCTCTGAGATTGATGCAGAGGGAAAGCCACCGGTGCTGTCCCCTACAGGGGATCTTCTACACAGTGTCTCACCCTGACAGATGGTACAAGAAGGTTAAGATCCTCCATACACACACTGAAACTGCCTTGCAGCCCAGGACCACTCTTCCCCAGTTCAGAGTCTGTCCTCCAGACATTTCTTCCAGGTATTGAGTTGGGGGAGCGGGGAAGAGAGAGGCCAACTGATCATGTCACTTCCCCTCTTTTATAGTTTCTTCCAGCTTGCTGGAAAGATCTTTTGCTATGATGTGGGGGGTCCATGCTCATTGGTCATACAGTATCCACGTGCTCTCTCTGAGAAGTCTTCATTGTATATAGTTCCTGAGATAGTGGTTATTTTCTTGATGAGTGTTGGTGAGCCATTATTCCTGTCTGGCTGTTCTACTGTTATACCTGAAAAGCTGGTTGTGGGTGTTCCTAACCTCACAACACGTTTCAATAACACACACATAGCAAAACTTCATAACTTCACATATAATGATAGCACATACAATCCAACAGGCTATTAATATTCAACGGATCAAGACTTTTAAAGTGATACTGTGATACTGGCTGGATTAGGGGGACTATTCATAATGTTATTTAACATTAATATGTCAAAATTACAATAATTCATATGAGGTAGGCCATATCAGGTATCATTAAAAAGGTTATAATTTGCTAAGTATGATGATATTGTTTCTGTTCATCTGTTATATGTGTATTGGAAGTTGTGGATATGTTTGATGTATCTGTATTTTAACTTGTGCTGTGCTTTGTCCTTTGAGGAAAATCGCTTTGCTGAAGCTCTTGAAGCCTGTGAGTTTTGTTATGCTGATGCAAAGCCCATCCCAACAGTAGAAGACCTGGACACAGAACCACTGGAAACTGTGAGACGCTTGTGCTACTTAAACAATTAAGCTATTTTTTCCTGGTAATAGTCTAGCAGCAAAGCCAATATGTTAACATGCCCTGGCAGTTCCTGATAACTAGTACCAATCACAGGTGATTAGACCAGGACTCTGGAGGTGAGGGAACTGCTTGGCCTTTTGTAACATATTCAGGATTAGACTTTGGTCAAGCAGTATCCTGGAAGAAAGAAAATTTGGCATCCCCAAGAATTCCTGCTGCCATCAGAGGTTGGACACAAAACAAGGTCACCCCAAAATCATTATGAATTATACCAATGGAGGGAAAAATCCACAACAAAGAATGGGGAGCAGTTTGATCCAGTAACCCTAGCACAAAGTTTGAGATTCAGTCTTGTGATCTGTTCCTGAGTCTACTATGGTCTTGCCAGGGGACCGTGGGCAAGTCACCTTTTTTCTCTGTGCCTGAGTTTCCATAAATGTAGGATGATACATTATTGAATGGGGTGGGAGACAAAGGAAGAGAGCTCCTGCCATATGCTGTAGTGATAATTGTTCTGTGGGAAAGAGGACAACAACCAGACATCAGAGTTGGGGAGGAAGGCAGAGGCAGGCCTAAGGGGGCAGTCCATGGAGAAGGTTGAGAGGAATTGGATGACAAGCAGGTTGAAGTGGAGAGGAAATTGGATTAAGAAGGCAAGGGGGAGAAAGGCGGAGCACCACACTGCCCCCCACAGCCCTTTGGTCATGGGTGTTGAGGGGGAAATGGGAAGAGATTACTGAAGGAGTGGATGGGTGAAGAATCATAGAAGATTAGGGTTGGAAGGGACCTCAGGAAGTCATCTAGTCCAACCCCCTGCTCAAAGCAGGACCAACCCCAACTAAATCATCCCAGTCAGGACTTTGTCAAGCCAGGCCTTAAAAACCTCTAAGGCTGGAGGTTTTTAAAGTGTGGCTTGACAAAGTCCTGGCTGGGATGCAAAGTTGGAGAGAGACAACCTGGCTTCAGTCAAGGAGAGGAGCTGTAGCTTGCAAGAGAGCCATGTGGGGTTCTTGGAAATGGAGCGGGTGGTGAGTCAATGGGCCAGCGCCTCAGCTGGTGCAATGGAGCTAAGCAAAGAATCTGGTTCACGGGCATTAACACAGCCATCTGATGTGGGGAAAAATCCTGCATCATGCAGGAGGTGATCTTGCTTTATGTCAGCCCGCTCACCCGTTGGCAGAATGTCAAGCTGTGTTTCCGCCAGTTCCCTGTGTAGGCTGCTCCCGCTGTGTTCCCACGTGTGGTGTATTTTGTAGCTGCTATGCTGCAGGATGTACAAGGAGGTGTTTGAGCGTGTGCTTAAGGAGCTGATGGAAAGCACCTCGTCGGAGGAAGAGATTGACATTGCCCCTCATCCTCACCTTTCGCAATCAGTGCTAGAGAGTGAAACCAGAAAGAAACTTGAGCAACAGTAAGTGTCCCTGTGATAGGTGCAGAGCCCCCACACTGATGAGGAAGGTGCCAGAGAGGCCCTAGCAGCAGGGCTAGCCTGCCCCTCCGGTCTTGTCAATCATGTACTGTAGGGAGAAGGCATTTGCAAAGGAGGAACCTGCAGTCAGCTGGGGAGGGGAAGGCGCAGGAGTGCCCTCAGTAGGAGACTGCTGAATGGACTCCTGAAACCACAGAGGGGAGCTCCCATCCAGGAGATCGTCACCCCAACGCTACAGGGAATCCAGCGAACCCCCAGGCTAAGCCAAACAGAGTAAGCCCGACTCAGCAGCCCAGCCAGGGAGATTTCTCAAAACCCTCTATGTAGGTGCTGTATTGTTGGCGGCACTCCACCACCCCCTCCACCACCACTCCATGTGGGGCCTCAGGAAAGGGGTACTCCTTAGTGCGTTGGGGCATTTAACTTTCCTTCCGATCCCCCATCAGGAGAAAATTAAGAAAGCCCACAAAGGTCAGGGCCTCCTTTCAAGAAGTAAGGAACTGGGGACTGTGCTGGTGTGACCTAGTGTAAATAACTGGGCATGGTTAGGTTCTCCCACCATCTGGGAGAAAAACCTCAGGTGACTCCTTTACAGTCTCCCATTATCCAGAACCCTTTGCAGAAATCAGGAATCCTCTTCACTGAGTTTCTGGACCAATAAGCTACAGAGCGTAACTGATGGAGCATTGCATGTAGAATTCCATGTTCTCACTTTCCCATGTGGTCATGCACATGGAGCAATAAAACCTCTTCTTTTGAACCCTGGCGGGGGTGATGGGGGAAGGTCCCTTAGCCTGCTGGACCCCACCTCAATGTTGCCACTCAGAGAAGGCCTTGCTGAGCAGACAACAGTGTTGCCATAGGGGTGGGACGGTCAGATGGAGTATTTATTTACATACATAAATGTCCAGGTACGACATCATGACCTCATGTTGCATGTTTTTCTGACATTGTTTAGATTGTCATCAGCCAAAAACAAGTGTAGGATTTTAAAATATAATTTTTGTTGTTCTCAGGTTGAAAGAGAGAGGTTTTGATAAATACAGGGAACTGTATGAGCGGCATCTTAAGTATGGTGCCTGTAAGTACTGTTACCGTGGTATTGTTTGAGTCATTACGTTTGATTTCGAATCATATCAGACAGGAATGGAAGAGACCAATTAGGTCACATCTAATCCCTCCTCTGATCATTACAGGATTGTTCCCTAGAGAACATTTTATAGCATATTGTCCATCTAGTTTAACTACTCTAAGCAGCGGGGCTTACACCTCCCTCCCGGGATATGTCTACATTACACCTGGGAGTGAGTACGTAGACTTTCGTTAGCAGGGCTCACTCTGGCGTGCTAAAAATTGCTGTCCTGACACTGCAGCTTGGATAGGCACTCAGTCTCAAATGTCCCCCCACTCTCCTAGCTTGAAAGCCTGCGGTGCAATGTCTACACAGCTATTTTTAGCGCACTAGAATGAGCGCCGCTACACAAGTCTGTGGACCTGGCCTGCATGGCTCACTTCCAGATGCCCTGTAGACATACCCATCGAGTTTATTGTCAGGTTTTCCCTGATGTTTAGACTAAATTTTTCCTTGCATTTGGTTTATCTTTAAGCAAAGCCAGGAACTGTCACCAAAGTGCTGTGATATAGAGGAAAGCAGGGCTAATTCCTAGCTTTGAGAAGCAGAACTGCACTGCATTTCCTGAACACCTTCATTTTAAAATCATTTCAGTGACCAAAATTTCATTTAAATTCTCGGAACCCCAAGAAAAGGCCACAGCTGGTGGTCCGAAGCTGCCTCAAACTCTTGAAGACCTGGATACAGAGTTCAGAGCAGAGCACTTAAAGGTGTGTGATAACCCGATGGATGTACTGTCTTTTGAGGCTATTACCTATCACTCTGGCTAGATGAGTAGTCTGAATGCTCACAAGATTTGGTCTAGTCAGCAATATCTCTTGAAGGTGTGCGCTGTTAGTAAGAGCAGTAATGACTGTGACAGAAAATCTCAATGGGACTTGGAAAAGTGGGACAGTGACATGAAAACTGTCACTCGAATGGTGAGAAGAATATGCTGAACCTCTACTTTAAAGAGAGCACCTTCTCTGTAAGCCCGTACAGCTATTCAGCCCTCTCATCACCTACCTTTGGTAACAGTGTACTCCTCTTTACATGTCTATTCCAGTGCCTGTCCCAGGGCAAGGCACGTAAGATGAGTATCTGTGTATCCTGGTGGATCTCTGTAACTAGCATACAGAGCCTTCCTACCAGTGAAACTACACCCCCAAAAGAAAGATTTTGGAGGATGCAGTCTATTCAATGAACTGCCCAGAGATGTAGTTTATCATTATTTATTTATTCGTGCTGTACTAGCCCCTAGTGGTTTTAACAGCAATCAGGCCTCCATTGTGCTAGGTACCATACAAACCCATAAGAGAGAGTCTCTCCCCCCAAATACCTTACAATCAAAATAGACAGACAGACAATTGAGAGAAAGGAATTATTATTATCCCCATTTTACAGAGGGCGAACTGAGTCACAGCAAAATTATGTGACTTGCCCAAGAGGCAAGGTGGGTGAGGTAATATCGTCTGTTGGCCAATTTGTGTTGGTGAGTGAGACAAGCATTCGAGCTACAACGGGCTCGTCTTGAGATCTACACAGAGCTCTTCTTCACCTAGACCTGCAGGAAGAGCTCTGGGTAGCTCGAAAGCATTATAGAGCCAACTGCCAATCCTAGCATGGCTCATCAGTGACCATGGGAGTAGTTTTTGATTCTCATCTCCAGTTCTACACATGTGACTATTCACAATTTAACCCCAATAGCGATGTATCTTTCTAGAGATCCAGACGGGAATAGTGCGGGTGTTGCATATTAGTAATGCGAAGCACTGGCAGAGTGGGGGCAGGAGGTGGATCGAAGAAGGCAGAGTAGCTGCTCTGAGGCAGTATGGTTGGTTCAGACCAGTGCTCTTGATTGGCTGGTTCAGACCATACTCTTGATTTCCCTTCTGAATTCTTAAAATAAAAAAAGAAAAATTCAAAAAGAAAAAGATTTCACATGCACAAGTAGCTGATTTTTTTCAGAGTTAAAAAGGACTTTTATTTTCACCATCCGCCGGATAAGGAAAAGAGGCCAGTCCATTTAACCAAGATAGACACAGGTAACATAGTTTTTAATCTGGCAGGGATCAAATGTGTGACATAGACCTAGAACAAAACCAGCACCACCAAACAGCAGAGTAAGGAGTCAGAGATATGCAGGATCCACCTTTCAGCATCTCTTTTGGTCTCTTGTAGCTGGTTTCCCTACCATTTCACATTGCTGATGTCAATAATGCAAACAATGAGATAACAGCACCCTTGTCTGGACAGAGTCAAATTGAGTGTGGTGCTTCATAAGCAGCCAGTTCATTTACACCAGGCTGTGCCTAGACATATGTATTAGCAAAGGCCAATGACTTACATTGGACTGGAAACTAGGTTATATACAGGAAGGTAGCAATATGGTATGTTGGCTTTACTCTCGTGATTCCATACCTCTGCTCCCCCACTCACTCCCTGCAAGGGCTTCTTCCGAACCCTGTCACTGAACTACACCAAATAATCTAGGGCAGTGGTCCCAACCTTTTTGAGTGAAAGCCCCATTAGTTAACACATGCGCCCCTCCCGCCCCCGGCCATAAACACATATAACCCCTATAAACACATACAATGACAATAATAACACTAAATTACATAAATGATAATAATAATAAGTAACTCTTACCTGAGTAGGAAACTAAACCTCCCCTGGCGCAGCCGCCACTGCACGCTCCATGTGGCCCCACCGCTTCCCACCCCTCGGGGACTGAGGGTAATGGAGGAAGCGGGCATTGGCGGGCTGGCTAGGGTTGCTCCAGGCCCCCACCGGCACAGGGCACCAGGTCAGCTTGCGGTTGGGGGGCTGCTCCTCTGTTCCGGCCGGCCCGGAGCTCGGGTTGCTGCTCCTTCGGGGGGGGGTGGGGGGGCTGCTCCTCGGCTCCAGCCGGCGCCGGACCTCAGGCTGTTGTGCCCGGCTGGCACAGGTTTAATGACCTCAGTATTAGTGACGCCTCATGGATCCCCTGTAACCTTTGGTGCCCCGAGGGGGTCCCGCACCCCAGGTTGGGAACTGTTGATCTAGGGCCTTGCTCCTGTTGAGCAGCCCCTTATGAAATGAGGAGTCTCAATCCTATTGGCTCCAGTGGCACTACCCAAAGAGTAAGATGCTACTTCATGGGCCTGAGGTGGGAAGGTGCTGGGGTCGCCTGTATGGTGCCGCTCACTGCCAGCTCTCATGGAAGCCAATGGGCACAGGTGGCGTTCTGCACCAAGCCTGCATTGCGAACAAGGACTGGGCTGTTACATTGAAATCCCTCCTGCTTTCCAAAGCAGAAAATGTTAGAGTGCCTGTAAATTTACATGAAAATTACCTTGATTTACATCACAAGCAGTGGTGGGGTTTTTTTATTTTAGCTCTAGAAATCCATTGTACTACTTTCCCCCACCCCCAAGCTATGTGGATGACAAAGCCTCCTATCTAGAACCGTCTGCTTTTTAGCTTCATAAAAAGCCTTTGAAAAATGGCAGCGAGAGCAACATTTATTTCTTTCTCCCCCTCCCCACACCCAGGAAATAATTTTTACCTCGTTTGCAGAGCCAAAATATACATCCTCAGGTTATAAATTAGAGCTATTGTTATGGCCAGAATCAGTCACCTCACCCAGGAGAAATGCCTGCGCCTGGAAGCTACAGAGGTGGAGCGCTAATCTTCTTGATAGTGAAATGGTGGGGAAGGCCTCTTTCTGCAGTTCAGCTTTATCTGTTGCTTTAATAATGCTAAAATGCTAGAAGTAAAGCCTCCCGCCCCATTCCCACTGACAAAGCAAACTGTTCTGCATGCGTCTAGGAAAGGCAAACGGCCCTGCTATTCATTCCTATGAGGAAGCATTGAGCTCAGTCTCATGCAGTGCTTGGAGCTAATCCCCAAGTAAAGAAATGTTTATATTTTCTCTGCAATCATCTGTCAGTACACTTCAGGGTAAATTACTCGTGTGTCTGAGGGAAGGAAAGCCTCTTGACAAATTATATCATTTGGGAAAGGCTACTAATATAAATTAAAGAGAGCCAAGCTTTGTACATGAGACGCGTAAAATATAAAATGGGAGGGTGTCGTCACCTGTGTCAGTTAGTAGACATTTTTAATTAAAACAAGCCAAACAAACTTCAAGGGTAAAATGGGAGATATACCATCTAAAGATTTATAGTATTGGGCCAAATCCTTTGGTCCCAGTTGGCGCTGAGCAAATACTAGAGGAGAAATTGTTCATGAATATCATATTTGGAATCTAAGCCTTTCTGTCACACTGTTATGGATTTTTAGTTGGGGGTGCACATGCTGCATACACAATCACAAAAAGTTCCTGATGGGTCTTAGGACTGGCACTCCTCCCTTCACCCACTCTTTCGCTCCTCACCAAATTATTTTATTTCTACAGCATTGTCATGCTTTTGAACCTGTAAGAAGATATTATCCTGATGGGCAGAAATTCTTTCTTCTTTTTCCAGATGGAACCGGTCAGGTTTTGTATCCAGCAAAGATGTATTCCTTTAACTAGTGGGTCAAATTTCAGAAGGATCTCATTGAGGATTTTTTGGCTATGAGTTTCCTCCTATGCGAACAGATACACCATCTCTCAATATTTTAGCCAGATTCCCAGGTGGTGTAAAGCAGGGTAGCTTCAGTAACTGCAGCGGAGCTGTGCTAATTTAAACCAGACAAGGATATGGCCCTTTGCGTCTACAGCATATGGTGTTCCACCAAAATCTGCCGTATTGTGTGTGTGTGTGTTTTTGTTTATGGGGGAGGGTTAAGTAGATTTTTAAAGAGGCTGGTTTTTTTTCCTTAACTATTTCCCAGTTATCCATCAGGTAACATTGCCATCCTGATCATGTATGTCAAGCATGTACAGTTTACATACGTCGTCCTAGAGGATCAAACATACTCAGGGATTCGAGCATTCTTCACAAACTGCGGCTATGCGACATGCTACCATAGGAATGGGCTCATCTGGTAAGCACACGGACTGTTAGCAAGGCTGCCAGACAGTCCTAATGATTACAGTCAGAAAGCCTGGGCCTAATGATCAGTGACCGGGGACACTGCCTTGCCGTTTGGGGTGGGGAAGCCCCAGCAGACAGGCTAGCTGAGCAGGCAGGGGTGGCTGGAGATCTGGCACACTTTAGTGGTGCCAACTCTCCTAGGGAAAGCGCTGAGCCACTTGCTAGCTGTCCATGGAGGAGGAGCAATGTGCCTTTGGACTTAGGAGAGGCCAGCTGTGGGGGTGGAGAAAGAGTAGCAGACTGACAGAAGCCCTGCTGTTCTTTGGGGCTGCTCCCACTACATCCAACAGAATATGGAGGGTGGGTGTAGCTAAGTGCTAAAACCCATGGGTGCTTATTTGGCCAGTCCAGCCTTGATTGATTGATATTGAGTATTGTAGCGGCTCTGATAAGCCCTAATCATAGACCAGGGCCTCATTGTGCTAGGTGCTGTACAAACACAGCAGAAAAGGTGGTCCCTGTCCTGAGGCGCTTGCAATCTATGTTTCAGACAGAAGCCAACAAATTAATACAAATACAAACAAGGGAGCACAAGGTAATTCTGAGCCAAAACTGATCAGCAGACTCCACTTAAGAGACAGTGACAATGAATTGAAAGCAGCCCACTGCCCTCATACTTAATACAGAGGTATAACCAACACAGCCTATAGGCCCCACCAAATGGGCACTCCATCGTGAGCTGAGGTGGGAGCCATTCCGCCCTCAATGAAGTATCACATGCTGGTATTTGTAGTTAGTGTCACACCTCTTCATTAAAGAGGGCAGTAGCTGCTGTCTCCTTTGTTTTATGCACACGAATTGTAGGCCTCAGTCTTTGGGCAAGTTGCCAGTAATTCTGAGTGTTCAGCAGAGTTTGATTACCCCAGTTACACTTCCCAGTCCCTTGCTACCTCCTTTCTCTCAGTTGGATTAAACCCAGCTATGCCACCATTCCTGGCTTTAACCTCCCAAGATGTTTTGCCCGGATATCTTCCTGTAGATTAGTCTGTGCGTCAGAATGGAAATTACAAGGGCAGGTACCATTTGGCTTTGTGGCAACCTTGCATTTGGTTTGTTTCTCATTTCCGGTGAATGCTTCAGGCCATAAAGAATTGCTCAGGTGACCAATTTCTTCCATAGACTCAACCCTAATATCTAATGATATATTGTTTGCAGGAGGAATCCCTGCTTTTTAAGTCATCAAATTCTAATTTCCACACCCCAGAAGGTTTACCTTCTAAAAGCTAGGGAATGAAAGCCATCACTGTAGTACATCAATATCAGTTTTTCATTTTAATCTCTTACACTGGAAAGCAAGTGTGTGCCGATTTAAATTTTACAAATTCTCCCTCTGTTGAAACTAATTAATGGATACATTAAATGTCTTACTGGCTGTTACAAATCATTGTAAATAGCTTTTATAATAACACTTCCATAAAGCCCACTACCCTCCCAGTATTTGCCTCCAGACACATTGTGCTTTCATCCATCATGAAGCAGTATGATTTTTACAACACAGCAATTCCTAGCAGCAGTAAAATACCACTGACCGCACAGACCTGACCCTTCTGTTTTCCACCTCTCTCTCTCTTTTCTGCTGCCAGTCCATTACTCTCCCTTGTCTCACTTGTCTAGAAATGCCTGTGCTCACTTTAAGAACACAGTGGTGGTTTCTCTTGTTTTCAGAAGTAGTCCATCCCTTTGGTTCGCTTATTTTATTTCTTCTCTCTCTTTTTGTCTACAATTGTGACTGTAGAACACGTTCCCTCATTTTTAATGTTTTTGCCAAGTAGCATCATATCATATCACACCACTTGCACTTGTTCATATTCCGATGGCAATTGGACCACAGCAGCAGTCATGGATCATGAAGAGAAATATTATAGTGCAGCAGTAAATAGTAAATCCCAGAGAGATTTAAGCATCATAATCACAATCCCATTTTCACCATGAGAATGAGTTTATGGAAATGCGGTGCCTCTGAGTAATCTTACAATTTAAGGCTGCTTAACCATGTGCTTCTCATTCCATAATCACAACTTACACACTTAGCTGTTCTTCTTTTGCCTTTTTTCAGGTCTTTCAGTTATCACATAATCACTCCCATGTTTCTTTTGGGATTTGCCCAAGCTCCTGAACTGGTGTATATGGTGTAGCTGATTCACACTAGTCAAGGGTGTGGGCCCTTGATTTAGGATGAACTGTTGTGAGAATAGGGAAATCTTTGCTCAGTGCTTCATTGTAGAGATAAATTAAGGACTATGTATAATAAACTACTATTATAGTCTATTTAAAAAAAACAAACCAACCTTGATTTCAAAACCAACCCACCTTTGTGCCATCTAAATTTAACATAAACCAGTTCAAGTATGTCTTCAATGTGTGCTCCAGAGCATCCTAGCTGTGGTGTGTTATTGTTTTTGCATTTCTTTCTTTCATTACTTGACACACAATGTAACATGGCTGCTAAGCTGTTCACAGGCCTTTGCCGCTTTGGACTGTTTTGTGTAGCAGTGAGGTGAGAATCAATTTCTTTATATTTAAATGGGAAAAATTCAAACTGACATGTAGGATGAACTAGAAAAAACTATCCAAACTTCTCATTTTAGGGCCCTTGATCAGCTCTCAGAGCCATCATCACTCTGCCAGTGTTGTAGCTTGTGCATTTGTGCTGATTTTTCTATTTCATTCATCAGTCTTTCTTTATCCAGCAAGTCAGCTCTCTCATACACACACAACTACACAGAGAACATGTATTTCGTTTTAACTGAAAATGTGTAAGCTACAAATACATACAGATATTTGTTTGGCAATGAGAACTTTCAGGCATCCAGGAGAAATGATAATAGAGAGACACAGATATGTAGGTGCTAACTTATATGACCTGATTCTACACCCTTTCAGCTCAATGGCAGTGTTCCCACTGATTTCACTACCTCAGGATCAGATCCTTATATAAGCAAAACAGTAATGAAAACATCTGAGGCCATCAACTGCTGTCATTTACACAGAGGCAACCCTATAGATGGAAGGTCAGGGGAGGCTTGCCACTGGAAATGATGGGAGAGTTTGAGCCACAGATTCAAAATTGAGCCAGTGCTGTGAATGACGATACGTTATAATAAGGAGAACACAGCCTCACTGCACATGCGTTTTTCCTCGTCCAAACTGCCAGGATATGGTGTTGGCTCCTGAGTCTGTAATTCTTCAACTATTTAATCTTCTAGCCATGGGGCAGAATCCAGTGGACTTGCACTGTAATAAAAAGTGTGTGTCAGACGGCACGTTCTAGACAGTACCACGAGCTGGTTGGGAGAGCCTGAAAGGGTTTTCTCTGTGTTCCCATGATGCAGCGAAATGGCTGAAACACTGCGACACCATTCACAATGGAAAACGGGTCACAAAGGATGTGGGGTCAAAAGGCTTCCACAGTTAAGCCAAACCAGAATACATGAGCTGTGGTGCCCCCACGAGACCGCCTCAGATTTCCTGCTGAATAAACACAGCAGAATGAAATTCACTCCTGGGCCCCTGAGCAGCACCTAGGTTGAGCCACCACTTAGACCCTCAAAATAGGGTGTAAGCGGTGCAGCAGCCTTCTGTGGCTGGCCCTCTGCACTGGGGGTGCACTTCGCTCACCCCTGTGTGCAATGTAGCAACATGAGCCACAGAATGCACGCCCAGCCACTCACCGCCAAAAATGACTGTACTTAAACTCTCAAGAAGAGCTGCCGCGGGAGTGTCATTTTGCTCTGCTAGTGGGAATTCGGAAACAAAAGCATCATGAAATTGTCTTCTGGGGGGACGTCAGCCCACAGAGGAATTAAGTGCCACTCATATAGGTAGGGTTTTTTTTAAAATCTAAGTGTATGTACTGGGTGCGCATCACTGTGATATGTGGGCGCCTTACACTTATGATCAAAATACAGTAGAAAGAAAAGGCCCTCCCAAGGCCTACTCTAGTTTCTTGCCACAGGCAGTCGGAGGAATTCTGATGCTACTTTAATAGTTTTCTGTGGAGTAAGTGTGTAACTTTGCCTCTCAGCTTTTGCAAAATTCAGTTAAATAATCCCCTTTTGAGGCCATTGGAAAGAATAATAATAATAAGAAAAAAACCCCAAGGGTTGGAGAACAGCAGGTGAGAGCTGGACTTCTGCTTGGAAGTGGTTACGTTTATAGCCATAAAAGTTTCTGAGACATTCGCTAGGCTAGGTGGGGAGTGTTCTTCTTCCACAGCTAGCCCTAAGAGAGCCCATTGTGAGTAGCATGTATGCACAGCCCCGACTCCACCTGCTTTTATAATTATTTCAGTTCTCTCACTTGCATTTTGAATACTGATGGCCAGGCATTCAATGTTGCATGTGGAGGGCAAAGACTGCAGCCCTGCTCCATGTCACTGTGTAAAAGAAAGAGATCCTGGAGTCATAATGGATAGTTCTTTGAAAACATCCACTCAGTGTGCAGCAGCCGTCAAAAAAGCTAACAATGTTGGGAATCATTAGGAAAGGGGTAGATAAGAAGACAGACAGTATCATATTTGCGTCTTTATACATCCATGGTACGCCCACATCTTGAATACTGCATGCAGATCTGGTCTCTCTATCTCAAAAAAGATACATTGGAATTGGAAAAGGTACAGAAAAGGGCAGCTAAAATGATTAGGGTTATGGAAAAGCGCCCATATGAGGAGAGATTAAAAAGACCAGGACTTTTCAGCTTGGAAAAGAGACGACTAATGGGGGAGATGATAGAGATCTATAAAATCATGACTGGTATGGAGAAAGTAAATAAGGAAATGTTACTTACTCCTCATAACACAAAAGCTAGGGGTCACCATATGAAATTAATAAGCAGCAAGTTTAAAGTGAACAAAAGGAAGTATTTCTTCACACAACACACAATCAACCTGTGGAAATCCTTGCCAGAGGATGTTGTGAAAGCCAAGACAATACCGGGGTTCAGAAAAGAACTAAATAAGTTCATGGAGGATAGGTCCATCAATGACTATTAGCCAGGATAGGCAGGGATTACTGTTTGCCAGAGGCTGGGAATGGACAAACGGGATGGATCACTTGATGATTATCTGTTCTATTCATTCCCTCTGAAACACCTGATATTGGCCACTGTTGGAAGACAGAATACTGGGCTAGATGGACCATTGGTCTGACTCAGTAGGGCTGTTCTTATGTTCTTAAAAGTATTAAAGGGACACATACTGATGGCGAGAACTCCTTTAGCTCAGGAGTGTAGATCAGTGGTGGGAAACATGTTTATGGTTTTAGCATCAAATACTTGCCCAGAACTGGGCGATGCATCACACACATTGGATGCCCCTGATCTTGAGAGGCCATGATTGTGAAGTGTCTGATGTCTGTAGAGTACGTCTGTTTTCCTAGGATGCATCCAGCGTGGTCCAAGTGAATCAAGCAGACTTCAGTTAAATTGGATCAGATGCAATGGGGTCAAAAGAGCTCACCACCCACACCCTGGGGCAGATTTTCAAGAACTGTACTCCCTTTTAGGCAGCATGTTAAGGGCCCTGTATGTGAAGCATTGAGCTTTTTTTGAAAACTTGGTCATAAGTATCACCACGGAAGCTAAGCTATTCTGAAAATCTGGCTGCAATTGGGGAGTTCTGAGCCCTTGAAACTCTTTCTTAGAGCCCCACCCCCACTTCCCACTCTCCCTTCATTATATAAACTGTTACAAATAGGGCTGGTCAGGAACATACCAAAACTGTTTGAGGGAAAAGGTCAGTTTTGATACACTTCTGGGTTAAAAATTTTTTTGGAAAATTGTTTTGAAAGTGTCTAAACATCCTATTTTGACATTGTCAAAACATCCATTTTGTTTTTAATCTGAAACAACCTTTCCTTTAGCAGTTTAAGCTACTTATGGTAGCAATTTAAATAAAGTCAAAATTGAAACCAAACAGCTCGATTGACCTGACCAGATTTTTTTTTTTTGGGGGGGGGGGGGGGAGAGGGAGGGAGATGGAGATTGTTGTTCATGAAAACTTTTGAGATTGACTTTTCGGCCTGATTGGCACTGGGAACATTTTTCAAAATCCCCCAAATTTTCCTGGGATGGACAAACTGTTTCCTACCCAGCTCTGCTTACAAGCATATCCATCACGTGATGGGGATTGCTGTAAATTAAAAGATTTTGTGTTTGGACAAGTTCACAAAGCAGAACTTGCTGGGCCTGATTCTGGTCTCAATCAGTCCGCAGAACATCAGGAGAAACTACACGGACGGCAACAATGACACCAGTGTGAGAGGAGAATGAGAGCAGTTCTTCATGATTTGTATTCCCCAAGTGGTGTGCGCTTTTGTCATCTTCATGCTTTTACTCAGGCTCTTTCTCTAGGCTGAATCTGGATCTCCACTCTGGCTTCTACTTGGATAAGACAGGAAGACGACACAAGCACTGGAGCTGGCATGACTTCAGCCATCATGTTCATGCACCTCCTTTCCAGCCCATCTGCCTGAAACTAAACATTTATATCAGGGTTAAGATTGTAGCGCAGGATCAAATTTACCTATCATTTACTAAACAACACAACTGTATCCGTTTCAATGTGGGGGTGAGGCTAAAGGTAAGTTTTCGGGGCTGAACGTCAGCACTACAAATCCATTTCCTATTTACCAAATAACAACACTAAGCTGTCCCAATGGACAAGACATTGACTTGTTCAGAGAAATGGCTTGACTGAGATGTGTTAAAAATTGTTACCAACCACTTAGTCCACATCTGCAATGGCTGCTGAATACAGCTAGCTGAAATTTTTTATAGGGGAACGTTTTTCCGTCAGCAAATGCTGCTTCAGCAAAATTAATCATCCTACGGGACTGATGCCGATGACATTTCATTTGCTAAGGTCAAAACATTCCATTTGGACATTTTCAGAACAGAATCTGTTAATTTTTTTGTTTGTTTGTTTCAAAATTACTTTCATTTTGAAATTTATTGTAGAAAACAAGTCAATTGAAATAAACATTTTGATTTTCTCTAAACCAAATGTTTCAACTGACCTGAAACAAATGGGTTCCCCCCTCTGGAAATCCTGTTTTGCAGGAAACAAATTGTTTTTGTTCCAATTCAGAACTAAAACTTCAAGAGCACAGCTTTTTCTACTAAATGGAAATGCTGTTTCCTGCCTAAGTAGCTCTCCTGCTGAACTCTGGTTAATAATAGGGTAGTGACCACATAGGCATACATTTATATATCTGTGCCCTCTGCTGGATGGAAACAGAACTACTCAGCTCTTTTCCATGGTTCCCATAGTTCTAGCAGTTATGAACTCTCTTAGCTCAAGTGATGAGGATCCTGTGGTTTTGGAGCAGGAAGATCCATGTTCACTGTCCTGTAAACAGTGAGCTGGAGAGTGCAATTCCCAAAACTTTTCTACAGCTGCTATATTGATCATTGCATGGTGAAAGTCCCTCCAAAGCACTCCCCCCCCCCCCATACACACACACATCCTTTTAAAAATGTAGCTTGTGGGGAAAGACAAATTGGAAATGGAGGGATTAGTTACACCTATATCCTACTCACTTCCTGTTTGAAGAAACCAGGAATACTGCTGATCCTTCCTTAGACTTTTAATGAGGTTTTTGCTTTGTGGAAATTACTCCAGAATGTGACATCTCATAAAATCAAAATGAATTTCTTGTGGTAACCCCTAATAACTGGGGTATCACAGAATGATGCATTGTGGGATTACTTTCAGTGAACAAAGGCTGCACTGGGAGGATTTCACAGTAAAAAGGTGTGCGAGTTTAATTTACTTTCAGAAGCAAATAGCCCCTACCTCACTTGGGCTAGTAGGGACACTCAGCGCCAAGGTCTATTTAACTATGTTAGGTGTTTTTCAGTTTATAGGTGAAGATTTAATATGGTTTAAATAAAAGCTCAGTGTAAATACATTGCTGCACTATCAGTCTCATGCATTTTTTGATATTTTGCAATGGGACTATGAGCTAGTATTAATCATGGTGCATTTTCAGTTGGCTTGGAAGATTAAATTCTCTTTAAATTGGCTATTTTGCAGTTGAAAGAAACAGCCACACGCCACTTACTTAAACCAGCAGAAAGCCAGCTGGGGCTACTCCTGCGCTCCAAAACCATTCAGATCAACAGCCTCCTAGCCCAAATGCGGAAGGCATTGCGAGACCTGCAGAGCACGCCATTAAACAAATTTCATGCATTGCCTCTTGTTCTAGCACAGCTGCGTAAACTACTGGCATGGAGACATAGAAAGCCTCTTGTCCCATAGACACGTTGAGTGCTGGTATGTTAGACCAACTTCTCTCTGTCAAGTAGGGTTAAATGGTCAGTTCACCATGAAAACAATAAAGCTCATTTTCAAGCATGTCATAAGATTTTTTTTTTTTTTGGGGGGGGGGGGGGGCGGTATTTCAATGGAGAGCATTTATGGCACTGAGCAGCACATCACAGCAAGCTTGAAAATATTCAGTGGATTTTATATTCCTGACTATGGATAGACCAGTCTATGTGCACTAGTTAGATGGAATTCGAAGGTGGTTCTTATAGGCGGAGAAAGGATAGTAGGGGTAAACCTTAAGTGTGGTGGGAGCCTGTGTAAAACAGTGCCTGTTGTGACCCAGCGAGCATGTCTTGCACCCTTGCCCAGCATTTATACCATTCATTGTGGGATGAATAAGTAGCACATGTATAGTGTAACAAAACACACTGCATGGTTACTAAAGGGGAAGGGTATGAATATGAAAGAAAGGAGAAGATTGTGGATGAAGAGTCTCTCCAATGTTTATCACAGTGATCATACCAGGGGGTTAGCAGTGAAGTAGCCTGAGCGACAAGAGTTGGTGTTGAAAAATCTGGCTGGTGTTTTTATTTGAAGCCTCCACCTGGCTTCTTCAGTGGCACAGTGTGAAGAGAATGGGACTCTGCCGCAGATCCTAAATGAAACTGCAAATTAATCAAAGGTATGAAGCTATGATCTGGTTCTTTTAAATGATCCAGTTTTCTTAAATGAACCAGTTGGGCACCTCTCCTGGGATCAGTTAAGTTGATAGGACAGAAGAGAAGTGAAGAAGCTGATACAGTTTGATTAGATATGGAGATTATACTCCCTTCCTGCTACTGGTCAGCACTCTGCCAAGCTATATTTATTTCAGTCTGTCCTCGTAAGTCACTTTCTCCAGTCCTTCACGATTCTCTTGTGCTGCTCTGAAAGGCTTGCAGTTTGTGTACAATTTTCTTGAAGTGCCCAGAACTGAATGGAGTATATTCTAGGAGTGGTCTGGTACTGAATGAAAAGGGACTATGTTACAGAGAGCAGCGAACTTAGATCATCTCAGTGTATATAGCCTAAACTTTTTTCCCTCTCCCCTTGAATACCTGGGTTTCATATTTCCCCCAGTTACAGTAGCTTGCATTTTAACAAGTTCCGTTTCATTTTTATTATTTCCTGACCATATTTCTAACCTCTCTAGTCCCTTTACTAGTCATCGCTACACTTTATTTAGTCTTTCCATCCATGTGGCAGCACTTCTAGCCAAATCAATTTTAATTAGTTTTTCCAAGTAAGATTTCAAGATACTATCAAATGATTAAGGATATCATTTGGTCACAGAGGTCACGAATTCCATGAGTTTCTGTTACTCTGTGACTTCTGGGGCAGTGCTGGAGCAGCTGTCAGCCCCGGGGCCACCGCTGAACAGCTGATCAGCCGGCCAGCCCCCAGGCTGCAGAGCTACTGACTAGGGCCATCCACAGGCACTTAACAGCTGATCAGCAGCCAGCCTGCTGGAGCATGTGGTTGAAGCAACTGCATGCCCCAGCAGCTCTGTTTTCCCCCTCCCCCAGGGTATTTTTAGTAAAAGTCAGGGACAGGTTGCAGCGTCTGTACATTTTTGTTTATTGCCAAGGACCTGTCCCTGACTTTTACTAAAAATACCCGACAAAATCTTAACCTTACAAATGATGTACCAGAATTCAGATCTTAGATGTACTTAATTCACTTCTTGCACTAGACTAGTAAATATATTAAAAGGTGATCAAGTTCATGTGGCATGATATTCTTTATAAACTCTTTCTGCTTATTCTTTATGGCTGTGTTATAGTTTATATCCAATGTACCTAGGAAAGTATGACATGTTACAGATTTTTATAAACTTAGAAAAAAAATATACTGATCTAATAAATATTTCTCCCATAAGTGGAGTGTATGCTGAGGTGTTTTATGTTATCCCCCCATTATTCCTCGTGTTTGAAACTTCTTGACACAAAGGTGCCCCTACCATTTTCAATAATTTAGTAGCAATAGGGATGGATGTTGAAACTGGACTGAGACTCAACATAAATAAATAATAATGTCCAAAATACTTCTTTGGGTGCCACTTAGTTATTCACTTAATTTAGTTTTGCATGGTATAATTCAAACAGGTGCTCAAACCCTGCCTCTTCATTATGTTTTAAGTGTCCAGGGAAGCGATCAGGAAGCAACTGCTGTGAGGCACCACTGTGTGACAATAAGAAAGCACTTCAATTTTACAAATGAAATGAGGGAAAATAGGATTTTTATAAATAGTTAATTCAAATGGCAGTGTCAAAGCCGAGGGATAAATGGGAAGTTTATATTGCCTTTACAAGGAAGAAACCACCATCCTTTGGAAGGAACGTTCCTACAGGACTGACCACCAGAAGAACAATACATTGTAATGAGAAAGGATGGATAGATTAGCCTGCAAGTACTTAGGCAACAAGAACCGCCATCAAATAAAATAAGGACTGAATAACACTTGTGCGTTCTGCCATCAACTCCCAAGTTTACTCTTAGCAAAAGCCAACTACTTAAAATATTACAACCTTGGTCTCTTCCCTATAATAAAATTGCAGCGAAGAGACAATTTAGTCACACAAGATCTTTCATGACTAAAGAAAATACAAATTTACTTTTATTATGACTATAAAGAGATGAATTTAACACAATTAGCTGCACACTCAGTACTCGGTGATGCATCTGTCTGTGACAGATAAAGTCAGTTCTCTTACTGCTAACAACAAAATAAATCTTGTCTTTCTTAATGAAGCATCATACATGCCTGCAGGGTATTTATTGGTTTGCCATTACAATTATCTTGTCAGACAAGTCTTAAGATACACACAAAGCTTTACTCGGGGACCAAAATAGGAAGCACAATTTTTATTTTAAAAAAGCATTAAAAACAGCAAATGTCTAGTCAGATCATATAAAGCACTTTAATTTAATCTTTTGAAATTATTTACACTATTTTTATATGTAAATATCAAACTGTACAGATTTAAACAAATCTTCATTTAGCAAACAGGCTAAATAAACTGATTGCTCTTGTAATCTTTTAAATCAGCTGTCCTAGAGCTGTCTGAGTATTTTAGAAGGGAAAAGTTTCAAAACACAAGAGTGACTAACCTAGTATTTTATCCTTCAGACCATTTCTGTGCAATGAATTCAGTGATAACTCTGTACAGCAATCATGCACACACTTTTGTAAAACACTATAAAAAAGACCAAATGTACATATATTACAAGGCTTTGAACATTATTTTACAGCCTATGTTCTTGAATAGGTAAAGAGAAAGGGTATGTTCTCTTCCTTGTTAGTTCCTTAGTTAATTACAAAAAGTTACATGAGGTCCTGTAAGTACCATTTCCATACCCCCGAGTGTCTGCTGCAATGCTGCTCACGGTGGCTTTAAAACTTGCCATTTTAGTGTCTAGTCAGCTGATTCGTAACAGCAAAACTATTAAATCAAGATGCCAAAGATATGTACAATTTCTACAACAATCAAGCTAGAGAATAAGTAAAAATCTGCCATTTAAGTCACTAGATTGCCTTCCACAGATCTATACAACAAGATCATTACAGATACTCTAAAGCCATTTTCAGTGTTTCATCCAGTTTATGGACAAGTGTTTAAGCACTTAGCGTTCTGAAGTGGAACATATCAATGTTGCGTATCAATCATTCCCTGCATGCTGACCATAATCAGTTGTTATACATATGCATAGTTTACTGGTCAGCAGGTACTTCTCTCATGACCCTAACTTATAAAGGTGCTTTTGTATTCACTCATCATCCCCTTCTCCCTCACACATCTGTACTCCACTGCACCAATCCCATAGTCACAGCTTTGCCACCAGGAGCTGCTCTTTGAGGCCCTTTCCCTGGCCTATGGCATCCATGCATTCACTTCTGACAATGTGGCTGTATTGCTCAACTTTAAATCAGGGGGGAAAAACCCTTAACCTGAAACCTTAAGTACCTGAAAATCTTAATGCTAAACCTTACCTTTACATTAAAGCCTTCTGTACCTAGGTAGTTCCCCTCATAAACATTAACAATTATATTGCACAGCTTTCCACTGCAAATCCCACATCTTCATTTCATAACATGGAAAGAACTCTCTAAAGATTCTTCACTCAGAGCACTCCAGTATATCCAAGTACAAGCGTCAGCACTCATTGCTACCAACCATAACAGGGCACCAAAAATACATGGCATCAAATATTGCAGAACATTCTGAAAGTCAAGGGAAACAAAAGCTAGTTTTCACAAATGAATGGACTTTGAGTTCTTCAAATATATTGTGGACTAATAGGATTCTTGGAGTAGGGGAGGAGTTTTAAGAAAATGAATGTGCCTGTCAAAATCAAGTTTGCAGCAGACCTGACATGCATGTCGCCATCCCATTCAAACACACTGCATACTGACTTTTTTCCACTTTGATTTCCTGTCATTTATTTTCAGTGTTTCCTGTGAAACGGCTAGTTCTTTTACCGCACACAACATCTGCTCCACAAAAGGAAAAGAAGTAAGGTCTTAAATAGATTTAAGTCTTAGCATTCCAATCTGAGACATGTTTATATCTGATGGTGAGGCAGAAACTGAGCTTGGATAAAAATCTTCAGCTGGTTTTATCCCTTAAGCTTTTGAAAAAACTGCCTTACTTTAAACAATTTGTAAAACTCAGTTCTTCTGTACATCAGTGTTAAGCAGCTTGGGGAGTATTAAAGCCGGTACACTGGGACCCGTCAAGGCAAATCCTTTATTTACTTCAGGCAAATGACTTCATGTCCCCTTCATTGCCTGGCATGCAACTGAAATTTACTTCAAACAGCCTGATATTGGGCTATTTAGACATTGACAAAAGTAGGTTCACCTGAAAGGCAAAATGAAACAATAGATTAGCTGTTGTGTTGTTGCCATCATCCAAGGTCAGGAGCAGACTTATGCTGTTTTAGCATCTAAACAGACATTCAAGAAATCTCCAAGAATTTAGAAGAACCAAGAGAACAATTATAAGAATATTGGTCAAAAACTGCAATCACCAGTTCTAGCTAACTTACAGACTCCTAATATGCAATCAATGCTCTGATGTTCAATATGCTCTTGCAATCTATTGTGTCAATATAGCTTCTAATATGTCTGTGGGTATTTGCATATCATTTTAAAAGAAAGTTATGTGCAATAGCCATTTGATAGACCATTAAGTAAATTTAAAATAGCCTAGAGGCACATTCTGTATCATTTGCATTACTAATAACCTGGACAACTTTAGCTTACATAAAACAGAAGGGGAGGGGAAAAAAGAGATCCAAAAGACTGGTGGTCCATCACTGCCCATCCTTGAAAGAACAGAAATCTGTCTGTTGTGGGAAAAATCCACCTTGTCCTAGTGGATTACTCCTACTCCATCTTCAGAGGAAGTTAATACTCTTCTCCCACTTCATGTTCCCTGACAAAATAATCTTTGGTGAGACTCCTCCTGTTCACGTATCTGATTAACAGTTTAAAACTGTGTGAACAAGAATCACCAGTGGATCCCATATACCGCTGATGTCCAGTAAACTGTTTATTAAAAAGCTATGGGATCCCTTAGAGAGTGGCTTATGCAGGGCCTCCTGATGCAGAGTGTTCCTAACACTGATTATCTTTGAGGATAAAGGCCCTCCTTAAACCTGAAATTTTATTTAAGTTTCCATGATTAGCTACATTTTTCCAGTTGCTGTTTGTTCAAACAGATCCCTTCAATTCCTTCTCAAATGCTGCCGCCGCCACCTCCTAACAAAATGTAAAGGCTTTTTTTCTTCACCTTGTCAAAAGTAAGACTCTCCCACACTTTATACCTGCAGAATTTTTACACACCTAGCACATCTGATCTCCAAAAAGGAAAAGTGCCCAAAGTGGATGTAGTTCACCAGAACAGTCCTTGCCATGACCTTGTACAATAAAATCCCAAAGCTGCACGTCTTAATCACTAATTTCCGTTTTAAAAAAGTCTAATAGATGTTCGTAAAAACTGAACAACTGCATTTGCCCATGGTTTAGAGTTCAAATTAATTCTGGATTTTCAAAGAATCAGAAAAGAGGAATATGCATAAAAATTAGGCAAAATGGAAATGCAGGTTAATTAAAAAGTGTGAGCTAGTCTCGTGAAACTGAGTAATCTGTAAAACAAGGAGCTTCACTTTATACCTGTTCCATTGAAGGACAAGCTATGATCTGGAGATCTTCATTGCTAAATTCTTCTTTTAACAAAGCATGGAGTTTCTGGAAAACTTGCTGAATATTATTCTTTATAAAGGAAAGAAAAACAATTAGTGTTGAAATATCACAAGATTTGTCTCAAATACAAACAAACTGAACATCCTGTGTGTGTGGAATAGCCACGGAAGTGAATGGAGCGGTGTGTGTAATAGAACTCTGTGCTCTTAAAAGTGGTTCTCCTGTGAAAGGTAACGCTAAAAATGGCATGGACAGGTTTTCTTCTCTATTGTGTGACTACTCTAGATCAGATGTGCTATGTTAACAAGTAAAACACCCAGTCCTGTACACTTAACCTGGCATCTGAGAACCATGATGGATTTTCTTTTGTGTGCACATTCAGCAGGAACAAGTCTTCTATTAAACCTGGGCAACCCTCATTGCCTCTGGTCAGTCTGCACAGGTATAACTGACTAGACTTACCAAATGTTGGTGATAAACAAGGAATAGAATCCAGCTCAGCTCTCTCAATATACTGTTTGCTATGCACGCTGGATAGGAATAAAAGCAATATAGATATATTTTCTTTATTCCGAATACTTACATCAGGTCTGTGGAATAAGATGCCATTTTTACATGGTCCCTTTTCATAAAAGAGCCGCATTATGATTTGTAATACAGTAACTATTTACTTAATACAAGCATGATTTTTTTCATATGGTTACTGCCTGGATTTTTAATGTATAATAACTGACATCCAAGAGTCTATGCAATGGGCAAGATCAGCAGAAATTCAAAAAATCTTGTCAAAGTTAACAGGAAAAATAAATAATCATGTGATAAAGAAACTTAGAAACATCTACATTAATTCATTCCTACAAAAACAAAAGTAAAAGTTAACGAACTTACAAAGCACACTTTTAGAAACTAATCAACTAAGTTAAGGCCAATCTATGATGATGCATATATTAACAATACTCACCCTAACTGGCTTAAACAAAATGAATTCAGTATCCTTATTGGACAAGTATAATGACATGCTTCGTAATGTTGATGGCAGCTTTGTTTTTATTGTCTTGTAAGCGGAACATACTAAATCATTGACCTTTGCTGGAAATAAAGTTTAAAATTATTAGGCACAAAAATTTGCTCCTGCTGGTTGAAAGTCTATGTTCCAAATGATCCCCTCTATTTTTCCCCTATTTTATGCACACCACTACCCTGTGTCCCTCTGAAGCCCGTAAATCACAGTCACCATCCTGAGTGGCAAGTTTTGACAAGACTCCTCCCTTCAAGGTTCCTTATTTAGTTGGAGAGGTGACTGTTGGGCAGTACTCAGCCCAAGAAATATAATAGTACTTTGCAAGATTTCTCTGAAGCACTCATGCCCTGTCCTCATGGAGACAGAGTACCTAGAATTAAACATATGCCTCAAATGGCTATGCAGCCTACCACAACAGGCATGCTGTGCTGAATGAAACATGGTTTCTATATTGTAGCTATATATTTTAATGCCATTTTCAACATAGTTTTGAAGAAACATGGGGGAAATGTCGAAGACTTTTGGGGGGAAAGGTTACTTGCTTAATATTTTACTCTTGAAGCTTTTGTATTTTCCTTTACCTCCTCCTGCCTCCCAGAAAACAGACAGCATGGCAAATAGCTCATCGGCGATGTCCTACATGCCAGCTGCTTCTTGAAACTTCATTTAAGATAAATAGGTTTTCATTGCAAACATGCTATGTTCACATTTGCACTTACGTACAAAATCACAAGGCAAATGCTGAGATATATTCCTGAAGAAACTAGAAATTATAACCAAGAGCAGCAAAATTGTTTGACCTGCAATGATGCCGCACTTATGAATGAACATGTCAGACTTTGCATTTTAAGACCTTAGTGCAACTAAATGCTCTTATCTAGGACACCGAAAGATTCAGATTTCTCAGTGTAATCTTCTAGATCTACTTGCTGTAAATATCACAAAATACTAATTGCTCAAACCCAACAAAGGTTCTTAGGAAGTATTCTCATTTGAGCTCTTAATATGAGGGAATTTGTAGTTGGCTTCTCACTTTGCATATTCACAAGAATTGAAAATGTAATGTATTTACAAAACTATAAATAATAAACCTCAAAGTAAGACTAAGTAATTTCTTTTGTATAGAAGCAGGAGCTTTACCTTAACCTAACCAAGATAACTCTCAAACACACTTTGCATTAAATGGTCAACATATGAAAAGTACATTTTAACAGTCATATTTTCAACACTGTTTAATGCACCCCGTGCACTGTACAAATTAAACTCATATTTTGAAGTTTTTCAGATATTTAAAGCCTTAGCCTACAAGATATGGAAGACAGAAGCTCTGTGGAATACTTTGGCCAAGTTTTTCAAAACCTAAAGCCAAGTTTTTCAAAAACTAAAGCCAATGAAAGCTGTTGTGTGCTTGGCTCTTTGAAAAATCAGTCAGCTTTCTAAAAATGGAGTAAGGAACCTAACTTCTTAGGTTCCGAGTTTTGAAAGTCATGGCCTAGTAGTACAGAAGACAAATTATATTCTGAAGTGCTCTAGCCCAGAATGCATTTTGTATTGCTTTAACATCCTCATAAATGATAAGTGGAAAGGGTGTTTGGGTAAGTGGAAGAGTCTTTAAAACAAGTTCTATAGAAAAGTGGGAACTGATATAAACTGTCCTTTATTAGCCAATTTACTATCTTACAAGAGTCTCAACAAGACTATTCTAAATTAAATGAAAAATGTGAGTAAAGGAATACCTGGTTGTGCCCAAGGCTGCTGTGAAAGGTTGTATTTGGGACCCCCTTGACTGGCCATTGCTTTTAATGCAGCAACCTAAAACAATTAGATTGAAAGAATGAGAAAGTTTTGTTTCCATTGGTATCAGTTAATGTGAAATCATGTCAAACAAGCCAGTAACATTTAAATAAAACTCTTAACATTTGTAATTTAAGGTAGTGTTTTCCTTGTTTGTATATTGTGATTGAGGATATAACTAGAAGGAAAGTCAAGTCATGACCAATGCAATTCCAAAAACAATAGTGTAAGATTTATGCTCCATATTTATTTATACAACAAGAGACTAATTTAAGCTTGATAATACTTATGTCTGCCATACATGAAAAGGGAAGCAAAATAAGGCATATTAACTATTTCACAAGAATCTGTAGATACAGAAAAGAACCCTTAAAAGGAAAAATGTGCCTAGCCAATCTTGGCTGAAAAAAAATGCAAATGTGGTAGTCAAACCCACGCTAGGTTGTCAGAACGTCATATTGTAAAATATAAAAACTCTTCTCACAACTGAAATTAGAAACGGGGCCAGATTTACAAATGTATTTAGGTGCCTATAGATACAGATGGGCTTCTAGTGGGATATACAAAAGTGCCTAAGTAAGGAAGGTGCCTAATTCCCATTGAAAATCATAGGATTTACACACTTGGGCACTTATGTAAATCCCACTAGGCACCTACTGCCATCTTAGATAATTAAATATTTCACTTAGTCCATGGACCAAAGAAAGACCTGGTCTACAGTGCCATGAGTGGTCGATGGGAGATACGCGACATAATGTGGCTTGTGTATATCCTGTCGACTTACTTAATGTTGCTGTACTGGGGCATCTCCACTGCGCTGCATCAACAGGAGATGCCCTCCGGTCGACATGAGACACCCTCCAGTCGATGCAGCTTTACTCCTTTCTGGGGGGTGGATTAAGGACATCAACCAGAGAGCACGTCCGGGATCGGTTGAGCAGGTCTCCACAGCCCACTCAATCGATCCTGCTGCATTGATCCGTGCAGCCCCGGCACTGTGGACCTACCCTAAGATACATACTTTTTTAAAAAGTAAATCCACTGTTGCAATGTTCTGAATTCCCAAAAGCAAGGAAACAGGGTATCTCTGAAGTCCTTGCAACACTGCAACCACCAGTCTTGAGGAGTCATGATCCACCTGATAAACCTGTTTATATGCAGTTATACTAAAGAGGTTATAAATACGAGGATTCATAACACCACTTGGGTTTTCTAGTGCTTTTCCTCTTCAAAGAACTTTACAAACATTACTTCTGTCATATGATCTTTCCACACTGAACTTACATATAAAGAGAGAACTTTCAGAGAACAAACTCAGAATTAATATTGGCTCAGAGATGTAGACTGAACAGAGAGGAGGTTCTGCTGCACCCTCCTTCACACAATAGACTCGTTTACTATTTAAGTCTACCTTACGAAAAGTGTTACTATAAAAAAGCCTGACAAAAGATACCTCTATGGATCTCTTGCCTCAACAGTATACATCAGGAGAAAACAAAGCTATTTAATATAGACTACTTCTATCTGCCAAGGATAAGAACATATTTTTCCATGAAAAATACTGTCCTAAAAGCACTGTGTTATGATCTCTCACATTGCAAACATAACTTGTATTACCATTCTAAGCAAGGCTATTATGGTTTATGCCCAGGCATGCTCACTTGGTTGGTTTTAGTTTGTATTCATAACTTAAAATGTGGCATTGTTAGTTCTGTTCTTATTTAAAGCTTTCAATACAATCTTTATAAAAACTGTGCAAAAACTGTCTGAAGAAAAAAAATAAGGTTGCAAAGTCAAACATGCAGAAGTTAGGAAATGCCAGAATTAAATCCTGTTAAAAAAAAGCATGTGATCATGTTATTAAAAACTATCATAATACATTTGAACAGACAACCTTAATTATGGCATTTCCTAACTTTTGCATGCTTGACTTTGTACACAAAAGGCTGCTAAATGAACATTATGATGTCTGCAATTTCCTAGGTTTTAAAAAAAAGCAATCTGAAAACAAATTGCATCATGTGGCATTATATTAACACCCACACGGTTCATCACCAGAGTTGAAGCCTTTATATCTACTGCACAGACCTTTGCCACTTGAACTAAGACTAAATGGCAGCAACAGTAGATTGTCATCCTCCTTGTGGACCAACTCTATTCCCCTCCCCTCCCACTTGCTAAATTTCATGTCCCTGCTCCACAGCACTGAAGCAATACAGCTTCTCAAGGAAACAGAATGGGAATTATTTTTAACACTGGCAAGATGTATGTTTCCCTAATCTCATTCTCAGCAATGGGTGAACTATTTCTGCTGAAACGTTACAAAAAATTGCCTCAGGATATAAGCAACTGAAAACAGTCTTATAATAGGAAGTGTCAAACAGCCTAAAGTATAGCAGCTCTACGAGCTCTGTCTATTATAAAATTAACATTAAACAAATTTAAATACTAATTAATCCTGCAGTTTAAGGAAAAAATATTTCTGTTAAGACAGTGAATATATAGCTTCTTTGTACCTTTGACATGAACTCCTCCAACTGCTCTATAAACTGTTTGGTTTGCTGCTGAATAAACTGCTCACAAGCTGATTTCAGATGGCGGTCCACATCTTTCTTAGAGTCAATATAATGTTCTCTGATCTCTGGAGTACCCTTCAACATAAGACAACAATTTCTTCTTTTTATTTGCTCAGAAATCACCACACATTGAAATGAAATGAGATATTTCCTATGCGGCGTTAACAAAAGAACCTCCATATTACCTCCAACAAGAACTGTATCAATGCGTTGTTGCTGTTTAGCCTAAAAAATCTTGGAACAGTCTTTGGGTTCAGGATTTTAAATGCTGCATCTGGTGAAGCAGAAAGTCAATCATACTGTAAATGTTTAGGATTCAGCTAGAATAATTTAAACAGGAATACTTCATTTCTTCATTACAATGGCATGCCATGATTTACAATTGTGTATTATTGAAGTTACACCCGAGGCCCCAATCAGACGAATGTCCCTCATGCCAGACACTATACAAAAACAAAGTAAGGGGGAGTCCACACCCCAAGGAGCTTACAATGACCTCACCGCACATTAAGCAGTGGTGCCCTTTGTTTGGCTTGTCGGAAAAGGTGTGTTGCCCCTTTAGGGGTTACAGAGCCAGCGAGATATGTGCTAAGCAGAAACTGCTCCACGCTAGGTTAGCATGGGGATGCTGACCCATTTCCACACCCTCCGCAGGTGACCGGAAGAGAAGGGGACTATTTATGCCCACACCTGTACAGCACAAGCTCCCTTTTTCACTCGGACCAGGCTGAGCAGCATCCACCCTCTCATCCATGGAAGCAGCTGAAATCCCAGGTTTCTCAGGCTCTGCAGTGGACCTTACACTAGTTGCTCCTTTCTCAGGGGGTTGGAAAGGAATTTTTCCTTCACCACCAGATTAACCAAAAAGAGGTGATTCTTTTTCACCTTCCCCACAGCAGAATGGGGACTCAGTGGGGGATGAGAGATTACAAGGATACCATCAGCCTGAAATCTAGTCAATTCTTTACAAATTAACTGATGATCACCTGTTCTGTTCATTCCCTCTGAAGCACTGGCAGTGATCACTTTTGGAAGACAGGACACTGGGCTACATGGACCATTGGTCTGACCCAGTATGACCGTTCTTATGTTCTTAATTAGAAGTAGCTTCAGATACCACCTGGGTCCCAGAGTCCATTGGCCAATTTGTTGTTTTAAATGCCCATATCTTCCTTTCATTTTTAACAAGTGTTTTTCTTTCCTTTGTTGCTGTATAAATGGCCCACAAAGACAGGGGAAACTATCTATCGCAAGACTAGCTATATTGGAAGTGCTGTTAAATGCACAAAGTAAACAAAAAATATCACATCCTCCCAAATCTCTTTCAATTATAATAATAGAAGTATTACTTATGTCACTAACAAGTACCCTTTTTTCAGACAAAAGTATGATTTTTAAGTTGATGTAGTCTCTGGAACTTTAAATCCATATTTAATTAAAGTTAAGTCTATATGCAGAAACCTTGGTCCAGCTGAACCCTCTTTTAGCCATGTAATCTCTTCACAATGCTCATTATAGCCTGAATTGTTATTTATATATATATACACACACACACACACACACACTACATTACATTAAAGAATTTAGGACATTATACAATAAAGACTAAATAAGCACTTATCAACTTTTCATTTTCAAAATGTAGCATAAACTTGTTTTTCCAGTTACTTACCATCTTCAGTAAGGCACTGGCTGCTACAAAAATTTATTCATTTAAAAAAGATACAGAATAAACTTTTGTGTCAGTCAGGACAAGACACCATAAGGATGTATTTACCCTTTAACCTCCAGTCAACTAGAAACTACTTAACAGGAGGGAGGTCTCATTGATGTTCAAATGCAATAGATGTAATTGTTAGTAGTAAGATTAAGTAACTTCAAAGTAAAGATAACAGTATATTAGATGACAGGAAAGAAAGATTATTTCTTCAATTTACTCTTCTGGAATGGAAAAACTAAAACCTGAGATGTTTCCAGTTCCTCTTGCTCAGGCTTATGAATTGCACTGAGTCTCTCTGACCCTTCCCTTTTTCATTATGATTTTTTTCTCTGTGCTTCAGAAAGCACTTGTAGGAAAACGTAATATTGCTCTTCTGGATTGCCTCTGCTTTGTTTTTTTCCTTGTTACTAGATGTGTGTATGCTTCATGAAACTCCCAACATGATAAACAGAAAAGTATTGTCTAACTTTACAGTATAAGGAATAATTTCTCTAGTCAAATTTCTGCAGAAAAGCCAGGAGCAATTCTAATTTGTCCTAGGCAAGTAAGTTTCATATTGTTAAAATCAATCTGCTAAATGGCATAAACAAGAAAAAGCTCTGTAGAGTATAGCTAAGGATGAAATACATTTCAGTACAATACAAATGTAAAGCTTATTATTTAGCAATAATTGTTCTTGGTTTTTTTTTTAAACAGCATGTATGAGTTGCAGAGGTCAGTGGCAAAAGCACAGATACAGCACTTCATATAAATCAAAAGTATAGTAGAGTTTGTTAAAAGCATTCTAACTTGCTCATCTTAATAGATAAAACCTGTATTAGAAAGGATTAGAACAAAGCAAGACAATGTAGCAAGCATGCAGATCATTGCAGGTGAACATAAAATAAACCCAACACCTTTGCTAGTGCATTGGGGAGAGCAAGCCCACCCAGCACTGTGCAGTACCTCTAGTTTTCTTAAGGTCCAGGGAAATTTCCTTAATGGTGAATTCAGTGTGGAAAGGAGCAATTTGTTCACGAAGAATCAGAAGGTGTTTTATTAAGAAAAGCTGTCCATCAACCTGGGTCTAAATTACAATGAGAAAAAGAAAACTTAACAGAGAAATATTAATACAACAGCATAAGTATAAGTTCTCCCAACTACTTCAGTTACTTGCTATAATTAATGTTAAAGCCTTGGTTTTGTATACAAGCCACTCTAGGTTCATAGCACCAATAATTATATCCCCTGTCCGACATGCTACATTTTTGCATTATTTTAGATAAGTCATTCAACAGAAACAGACCATTTGCATGCCCCTTAAAAGATCCTGATTACATGCTTTCTGCATTTGTGTGCACAGCAAGCATAACTCTCACAATCAGACAAAGGCAGCCCACTTTCTCACAAAGAGAATCATTTCTGTTTCATATTTTTTTACATTCCAGAGACACTGAGAGTATGTCTACAGCCAGGCAGCTATAGCACCATCGGGTAAACACTTCCTACATCAGCAGAAGGGGTTTTTCCATTGATATAGTTAATCCACCTCTGTGAGAGGTGGTAGCTAGGCTGAAGGGAGAATTCTTCCATCGACCTAGTTGCATCTATACACGGAGCTAGTCTGACTTAACTACAGCACTTCAGGTGCAAAACTTTTGACAGTCCTGAGCAACATAGCTAGCTTGATCTAATTTTTAAGTGTAGACCAAGTCTAATGTTGTATCATTTAAAAAAATAAGGAAATTCAAAGAGTTAAACACCATTAGCTCTGACAGGTTGCACATGTAGTATTTGCTATTCTGTTTTTATTGTTAAAAGTAAAGCTTAGTTCATTTCTAAGCAGAAGAGCAAAAATACAGAGGGTACAAGGCCAAAGTTCACTATACTGTAGGAATCTTCACTTTTGCATTCTTTGTTATTTCAGCTGTGCACTTTTAATGCTGCATACATTTTTAAATCTTGAATATCATGCCTCATTAAGGTAAAGGAAGTGGGACCAAAGATTTACACCTCTGCTGCTGCTATTGCTAGGTCAAAGAGGTTTTTCTTCATGATTAGGTTAACAAAGCAGCAACATTTGTTTATATTGCAATGACAATAACTTGGCACTGAAAAAGAAAACAATTTAAAAGAAAAACAAAAAAATTAATTAACAGAACTGGTGAAAAGTAAAATATATTAACATTTTAATAAACCAAAGCATTACTAACAACAGAGTATGGGAATTTTTTTTTTTAAATTCATGATGTAATCTGATAGTGCTCTTGTGAGTATTAAATGTACATGCCCCAGGAGTGAAGTGGCTTAAATGCTGATACCAAACAGGGGCATGGCTCCACAGAAATCACTGCAGTCTCTACAACACTTTCTATCAAGGCTGATCTAATAAAAGATATTGCCACAATACCAAATAACTGCAGAACATTGAACAAGCTGCATACGAAAAATGATAATTTGCAGAAATTTTTAAGGAAACTTTTTCCTTATCATTGGATTCTCCTAAATCTATCAATTATTTTAGCAAAGATTAAACTTTTAAAATGACACACAAGAAAAAAGTTCGATGTACTTCAAACCAATTCTTGATCTGTGCAATTACAACCAGTTCAGGTAGCCAACTTTTTTTGATAAATTCTAAATACTTTTGCCAATTACATAATCCACTAAGTTTGGTTTATTAATATAACCATAACATTTATTTTTATTTGTAGAAATTTATCTTTCTGGTTTTTATGAACTAGTACAATGCTGCAATGTGTGTGTTCAATAAACTCCAGAGGAACATTTAAATTAAAATGTATTTTCAATTAAATTTAAGAAAAAGGTTTCACAAATATTTTTATTATATAAAATACCAACTAAATTGACAGTGTCTCTTTAAACAGGAATGATATATAAGAGCACTCCCTTTGATTGTACAGACCAGTATTTGCAAGGAACAGTCCTATCAAATCTCACCAGCAGGGAACTTAACACTCAGAACAACACATATAATTCCAGTACACAAAGGGGTAGGACACAGAAATATTAGGTGCAGAGATGACTGGTAGAATCCCACTTTAGTTTATCGCTTGGCTGAGTCATACGAGTTACACTAACCTATGATCTTTATCTTTATGATTTTTAAGTTCAGTTTTTCAGCATTGTTTGTGTATGCATCTCTGCTTTACCACATCTTATATCACAATAGAACGCGAGCAATTCCCACAGACTTCTGGGGACAGAGACAACGTATTGTGATGAGATTTCAACAGAATTCTGGACAACTCTTTAAGGGCCTTCATTATATATGAAAGAATCATGCCTAATGAACACTACTACATTCTAGAAAGATAGCTTTGCCTGACCTTATTTTTGGTAATTGAATCCGCAGCTCCCAGCAATGAGTGAATACAGGCAGATAAAGCCTCTTGTGATAATCCCTGGAACACTCTCCTCTGGAGGGAAGACAAAAAGGCAATCTGTAAATCTTATACATAGCATGAAGAACGTACAGGACAGTGGCTCTGATCCTGAAGTCAACGGGACTGCTCACAATGCATAAAGTTAAGTACATACATAAGTGTATAGGGTTGGAGCCTTATTAGCACGGAACGTATTTTCCAAATTCAGTAAGATGCAATGGAACCCACAAATATAAAAGATTGTAATAACAGCAATCAGATTGGATATGGGTGCACAATCAAGCAACTAAAATAAGAAACCCCATCTATACTACAAATTTTAATCGAGTTTGTTTAATCGAGTGACATGATTGCTCTAAATATGGTTTGTGCCCTGATACATCACATGCTAATGATCTATTAGTAACGATGGCACCTAACAGTGTTTTACTCTTGCCAGTGGCCTAGGCTAGAACATGTCTATCTTCTTGTAACTATTCAGCATACTATTTTTGCAGTGTAGATGTCACCACCTGATTGAGATGGAGAACCAATTTAGTCAGTTCTCTTTTCTCACAGTTTTCTTATGTAGCAGGACATCTCATACTGCATTGCTTCACATACTGCTGGTGCCACTCGGTGTGCACACCTCTGTATACTCTCCCCCTGCTTCAACAATATAGGATAACCACCCAGATTTTCCCAGAATGCACTGATACAAACAGAGTAAAGTGTGGACACAAATGACAAACTGCTGTGTTGTGGAAAAAAGTTGTGTGACCTTGGCTCCACTGTACTTGCTGTAAACAGTCAAATGAGAGAGCATCACAAACTGGTTACAAAAACACTTTTGTACTTGTACAGTACATGTAAAGTGTCAGATTTTCAAAAGGTTCACCGAAAATTTTAGTCTGAAAACTGAAGCAGTTTTCAGTTGCATGTTGAACAATGATCCCTGCTTCTTCACATGCATCCTCCCTTATAATTGGACCATGTAAATAACTCCAAACTGCCCTTTCCTTCTTTCAAACAGTGGGCTCCAACCAAAAGCATTAAAGAAAAGTACTTGTCTTTTTTACTGAGATGGACATCAAAATGTTAATTATTTTAAATATTTTTATCCATATTCCCTTTAACACCTCTCATGTTGGTTCTACAAATTACACCTCTCAAAAAAGGGTTTCTTCAAAAGTGTTAAAGTATCCCTTTTGCTGGATCTCCTATCATTTGAATAAAAACAAAAATCAACATACAGCAAAAACTCATGTGTTCACTGGATTTCTCAGAGATTTGCCAGCCTTTTCGTAGTTATGTCAAATGACAATCAAATTATGGAACTTCCCTTTAAGAGTAGATTATCGGAATATGTATGTCTTGAATCTTCCATGAACAAGGTGTTTATTGTATCTGCTTTTATTAGATGTGTTTTACACAGATTCAGACTGGTGTATACTTTCATACACTTTAAGTAGTTCTTTGTTTTACATACATTTGTCAGTTTCCTGCAGTTGTACTTCTAAGTTACTAAAAATGTGGTGCAAAAGATTTAAAATTCTTTCAAAGGTAACTGTAGATGAATCAATTTGAAGGCCAGAAGGGACCATTTTGATCATCTAGTCTGACTGCATGCATATCACAAGCCACACAATTTCACCCAATAATTTCTACATCAATCCCATAACTTGTGATTGAACTAAAGCTTTTTTTTTTTTTTGGTCCATGTGGTACGTAACTTTTTAAACATTACTTGTTGAAAAAATCATAGTGAGATTTCGAATGCAATTTGGGGCATGATTTGGTATTTCATTTCTAAATTTACAGGTACAAAACCATTTGTCTTTGAACAATTTACAATTTGTCAATTTGCATGTTTTATATGAAGAGACCAACAAAAAAAAGCTACAGTTACCACAAGATAAATATCAAAACCAACGTTTTCCAGTTATTCTTTGATGAAAATATTTAAAATTGGTAGTATATTCTTTTTTATCTACTTTAACTTAAAACATTACAGTAAGTTAAAAGAAGAGGCGAAGTTTGTACATACATCTATACATCTGTACAGTTTAGAGAGACACACTAGAGTCCTTCTGACTGTGGGATACCACATTCCATGTAGATCTGCTGGTGAAATCATAGTCTGCGGTCTGGGATTAAGGGATTCTGCTGTACCTATTTAAAGGCAGAAAACACATATTAAAAAGTTAGGACTCTTTCCTTCCATCTGAAAACAATATGTAATGAACTTTATTTAATGTTGACCTTCATAGGAATCTTACACATTACAAAATTACTTTATTTTTGACCTCCTGAGAGGGAAGAAACCTGACTTCCAATATATACATGCGCACAATATGTGGGCAGCTGTGTAGGGTTTGAATTCAGCTTGAAAATATACTGGAAATCTTGAACTGGTGAATCACTCTGAAACATATATTTAGGGAGCGAGGATAAGTGGTTATCAGAAAAACAACACACTAGCTTGCCCTTCCAAATAAAAAAAGTTTGCTAAAAAAATTTGAGAATAACTTTGCTACCACACTCACTCTTCACGCCATCAGATCCAGTCACTGACCCCTGCTTGAGACTGCATATCTTTCTTCATCCAATCACAACTATCTAACCCCCACCCACCTTTGGCCAATTTAAAATGTAGTACTGACTGTCCAAAGGCAAGCTAGTCTACCCTTTGCTAAATGTATTGCTTTTATAGGCATTTCTCTGGAAATCACTGTAGTATCCTAGCTGCTAAAAGGATGTGATGCATAACTGCTTAAAAGGGTTGCGTGGCAGAACAGACCGAGGCAAAATGTAGGAGAGTGCCCACAGGGCTTTAACAGGAACCCAGAGGCCACCTTGAGGGAGGGGAGAAAAGGAACAATATTGAGTAAGTTTACTTTGCTATTCTTTCCTTGCTGTACAGTAGATTACCCTGAGGAGATTTAACACAGTTGAAATTTAGGAACCATGCTAATATGACAACGTTGTCAGCTGTTAGGACACAGGACATGATTTTGTCTTGGGGATTTTATTAAAAGTCACAGCCCTGTTACAAGAGCACCCTTCATGACAGAGGAGGTACAAAATCATCTGTGCACATTTGGTTTGGGTTTTCCCAGCAATTGGCGGAGGGAACCTCACAGAACTCATCTTTCCCCTAGATTTTGGGCCAACTAAGAGTTAAACCTCAGTGGCAACCCTTTTAAAAAATAAAAACTAAAAGGAAGTCACAGAATCAGTCATGGAACAAAAGCCTGCAATGTCCTGGTGTGGGGATAGTCCAACAAGCTAACAGCCCTTTTCTATCTCTTACACATGTGGAGCTACCACCATTTGTTCAAGTCTAGACATCTGTGGACTAGTTGGTTCTTCTCTGAAAGGTTGGGTTTTTGGTGTGTCAGCCTTGTATGTCAACAGTAGGAAACTATGATAAATCTATGGAATAGTGAAGACAACTGCAAGAGCTAGAAAAAGATACAATTAGGAAGCAGAATATTAATAAGTGAGTAAGCTGTAATAAGATGGATGGGGGGAAAAAAGTCACCCAGGGATTCCAGATACATTTAAAGACATGAAAGCAGCACTCAAGTGGCATTCTGAGGTTAACAGAATCACATTTTATGGAATTAAATAAATTTCTTTATACATTTATAAAAACATGGATCCTAAACTCAGGTTTTAAGATTCATAGATTAAATAATGAATTATTGCTATAACGAGGCTACAAGCTATTGAAATCGGTTAAGAAAAACATTAAAAGGATGCAATCACTGTCTCTGTTTTGTCTGATTCTGTTTTAAATAGGAAAACATTCTTGAACTATAACTTTCATGTAACAGACATGCCAGAATCATAAAACCAGTTCTCCTCCTAAATCATTTAGTACTACAGAATGGGAGCTCAACTCTGTATTGTATTTCATACGAAAAGATGCTAGATGTCAATCCTCTTGATGACAGGAATATTTTTCAGAATGAATGCATCTGGAGTACAGGCATGCCACAATCACCAATACTATAGGATTAAGGCAGGTAATAAACACCCTAAACACAATCAAGTTCCTGAGGGGTTCAATTTTTAAAAGTGTAAATAAAAATTCTTGAGCCAAAGTTCCTTTTATGCAAGCTCTTCCCAAAATTCTCCAAATACTTTAAGAAAATAATATTTTTATTAAAGTAAATATAATTTTCTCACTATTTGCTTAGGTTAATGCCCACTTTATGTCTATTTCACTAATTCACTTAATAATATAAAATATATTCCCAAGCATACCAGATTTAATTAGGTTGCAGGACTCTGGATCTTCTAGCCGCACATCTGAAAAGGAAGCATCAGAAGGCAACTTCTTCTGTTCATCTTTTAAACTTTGTGCAATTTGCTGCAAGGGAAGATATGCCATGCAACTATTACATTAAGCAGAGATTTTTTTTTAAAAAGAAGAATCCGTATGTTACGTTTACCATGTAGAAAAAGATTGTATTAATGTGCTCAGCCCACCTGGACTTCCATGGCAAAACCAAAAAACTACACAAACGTAGCTGCAGCTAACTGGAGCTGGTCAGGAATTTTTTGACAAAACTTGTGTCAGAAAATATTCATTCATTAAAATCTAAATTGTTTGTGGAAGAGTCGATTCTGCATTTTCCGTTTTGAAAAATTTTGAAAATTCATAAAGGGATTGGGCAAATTGAGTAACTGACTTAACACTATATTATATGAAGATTGCAATATATTCATTTTTTATACTGCTGTTACTGTGTTGGGTTCAGCTGTGAACTTAGAATGGAGGTCAAGATTGTCAAAATGTAGCATTTGACATTTTCCAAACAAAGAAGTTCTAAATGACTTTTCATTTCAAAATTCAAGTTAACATCATAAAACATTTTTTTTTTTAAATTAAAAAGTCAAAATCTAACCAAAGTGTTTTGATTGATCCAATCCAAAAATGTTTTTCAGATTTGGGGTTAGTGAAAATTTGAGACTGACTTTTTTTTCTTGATTCGGGATGAGAATTCCACCAGGATGGGAAACTACTTCCCACACAGCACTACTGTTAGTACAGGAACAGAGAAATGTTTAGTACTGGTAACAGAGTCAGAAACTTTACACTGATCCAGTTTCAACTAAAAAAAAGTGACTAATAAAACATTATTATGGGGTTCCAAAGTTTATCTGTCTCAACTCCTGTATGAAGACATACTCAGAAAACAGTCTGGTTACTTATAAGCTGTCTGCCAGACCTGCAAACTAACCCTAGACTTGGGGTCCAGCAGGATTTGTTTCTCTCAAACACCCCACTAGTAATCAAGATTCTGTAGGCCAGTTTAGGCCCTTTGTTACACCTGGGCAGCCTTCTAAGTATGGCCTCAGTGAACCCTGTGTAATCTTATTCCCTTTAATCGGTTGCACAAGTATAAACAATTGGATCTCAAGTAAACAACTCTGCTGATAAGCCAGAAACAACAGACACTGGGCTCACTTTGTTAGCTGTGTTACCTTTGTTAGGGCTAACAGTAGTAAAAGGCAAAGTAAATATAATTACATACAAACACATAACAGATCTATGCGGTAAAGAAGTGTCATTTTGAAAGTCATTTCTACAGTAGGACCCCATTTTAAGTCATTTTTCCATGATTTAAAAAAAAGCATCTCCAGTGTGTAAAAAATATTCAAAGAAATCCCAGAAAGACAGTAGTCAATGTAAAGCAGTATAAATTTTATTATGAGGGTAGTTTCATTAAGCAAATTTGCTGGAATTGTTACTGTTGGGCCAAAATACATTAATATATCCATGTACCGCAAATGAAATAATTTTAACATTTTTTCAATGTGAAAAGCAACACATCACGGAGAGTGAAAAATTTATTCATAAATGAGTTGGGCAAATCGAGCAACTTTGACTTAACATTATATTATATAAAGATTGTGAGATATTCATTTTTTCCACACTGCTATTTACTGTGCTGGGTTCAGATATGAACTTAAAATAGAGGTAAACATTTACATTTAACAAATTGCAAGTACTGAGGTGTGGGGAATCTCTCTTTTACATTGTTTGGAAGGTGCAAAAGAATCATTGAAATGTAGGGCTGAAAGGGACCTCAAGAAGTTATCTAGTCCATCTCCCTGCATTGAGACAGGGCCAAGTATACCTAGACCTTCCCTGACAGGTTTGTCTAACCTGTTTTTAAACACCTCCAATGACAGGGATTCTACAACTTCTCTTCATAACCTGTTCCAGTGCTTAACTATCATTATAGTTAAAATGGTTTTCCTAATATCTAACCTAAATCTCCTTTGCTGCAGGATTAAGCCCATTACTTCTTGTCCTACCTCCAATGAGCATGGAGAACAATTGATCACTGTCCTCTCTCTAACAGTCTTTAACATATCAGAAAACTGTTATGAGGTACCCCTTAATCTTCTTTTCTCAAGACAGAACATCCCCAGTTTTTTTAATCTTTTCTCATAGGTCAGGCTTTCTAAAACTTTTTATCTTTTATGTTGCTCTCCTCCGGATTCTCCAATTTCTTAAAGTGTGCCACACAAAACTGGAAACAATACTCCAGCTGAGACCTCATCAGTGTGGAGCACAGCAAAATAAATACCTCCCATGTTTTACATATAACACCCCTGTTAATACACTCCAGAATATCTGCCTTTTTGTAACAGCAACACATTGTTGGCTCATATTCAATTTGTAATCCATCATAACCTCCCCCCAAACCTTCTGTGCAGTACTACTGCCTAGACAAGTTATTCCTCACATTGTATTTGGGGATTTGATTTTTTCCTCCATAAGTGTAGAACTTTGCACTTGTCTTTATTGAATTTTACCTTGTTAATTTCAGACCAAGTCTCTCATTTATCAATTTTGAATTCACATCCTGTCTTCCATACTGCTTCCAAGACCTCCCAGCTTGGTGTCATATGCAAATTTTATAAGCATACTCTCCACCCTATTATCCAAGTGATTCATGAAAATGTTGACTAGTACTGGAAACGGGACAGATCCCAGTGGAACCCCACTAAATATACCCTCCAACTGTGCTAGCAAACCATTAATAACAACTGCATATGTTTTTTCAAACAGTTGTGCATGCATTTTACAGTAATTTCATCTAGACAACATGTCCCTAGTTTGCTTATTAGAATGTCATGTGGACTGTATCAAAAGCCTTATGAAAAATCAAGATGCATCACATCTGCTGCTTCTCCCATCCACTATGCCAGTAACCCTGTTAAAGAAGAAAATTAGGTTGGTTTGGCATGATTTTCTCTTGAAAAATCCATGCTGGCTATTCCTTATAACCCTATTAACCTTGAGGTACTTTGATGATTTTTTCCGGTATCGAAGCTAGGCTGACTGAACCATAATTTCCCAGGTTCTCTTTTTAAAGGTAAGTACTATGCTTTCTTTCTCAAGTCCTCTGCGACCTCTCCTGTCCTCCATGAGGTCTCAAAAGTAATTCCTAATGGTTCCAAGATTGCTTTAGCAAGTTCTGTAAATTCCCTAGGATGAATTTCATGAAGCACAGCCAACATGAATACAATAAATTTATCTAAAGTATTCTTTAATGTGTTCTTTCCTTATTCTGGCTTGTGTTTCTTCCCCCCTTGTGTTAAGCGGAACTCTGGTACTGTACAAAAAGAAATCATTATCAATACAATGTCAACTAAAAATGGAGGTGGGGGAGAACAAAGTAAGTGAAACTTAATTTTTTATTTATATCTTCAGATTCGTACATGCAACAAGGGCAAAAGTGATGATAGCAAAACTTGACAGTTCAGTGCTTTTCAACTAAAAAAATGTTTTAGGTGCTTTGTTTTAGCAAGATTTTAATGGAATACTTTCCAGTTTGCCAATATTCATTTATTACAGAGGTTTGGACAATTGGTCCACTTAGGAATGCTGTTCAAATTTGACCCATGGAACCTGATTCAACATTTCAATGGATTCCATGCAGAACATAACTAAAGCAGAGCAAACCCATCCCATAAATTAAGCTTTAGCATTGCTTTCTGCTTAAAGGTAGAAAATTGTCAGTACTCTAAAATCCATATGCTGATTCGGATTGTTTGTTCCTTTAAATGTTATCAATGAGTGGCATGAGAGAATATTTTTTAGCTCGTTCTCCACAAGAAAGATTTGCAAAAGACTTTCCCAGACACCGCTTTGCATTTTGAAGTCCTGTTATAGTGCTGCACTTTAATACTTCAAACTATTTGTCAGATTGGCAGCAACCATTTGAAAATGGGAAGAGGACGTTTGAGGAAAGAGCTTAAAACATGCTCTTGCACTGCATTTTAAGCATTACATTTAAATAATTCATTTACTCCGATTTAAGCATCTCTCTCCAAATATTCAAAGTTTCAGGTTTAAAAGTGACCAGGCTGGAAAAATCAGAATCACAATGACAAACACATGTAAGAAGGGGAAACTTTATATTATCAGTAGATATAAGTGTAAACCTCTTCTTTATAAATGATCAGCCACAGAATCTTAAGAGTATTAAAATATTATCAGTAAGTGAGGCCTTGGCTACACTAGAAAGTTGTACTGTTTTAGTTATATTTTAGAGTGCCCACAACTATGAGGGCAGTTTTATCGGTATAAAAGTGTTTTATATCAGTATAGCTATCCATGTATAGGAAAAGGAATAACTATACTAGTTTAAAAGCCACCTTTATTTCCCACACACCTTTATAACTTCATCCACTAGGGCTTACAGAGTAACAATTTTGGTTAAAAAAACCCCGACATCTCTAAGTGAAATAGCTATATCAGTAAAACTTGAGTGTAGATTAGGCCTGAATGGATGAATCACATTTAAACTTGGTGGGGTTTTATTTTTTTTTTAAATTAATATACTTTTTGGGAAGGCATAATGATACTAAATATATAAGCCTAATATGTTCACAAATATGAAAAATCATAACTACTTCTATACAATTCTGAGCATTTTACATTTACTATTTATGCTTGAACAACAATATTGTAAGAAGTTTTATACTAGTGAAAAAATATTGAAAATTGTAAGAACCTGGATAGGGCATTGAAAAGGACACTTCTTATTAAGCTTTGTCAGTTTCAAGAAAAGAGTTGTAAAAAAAATTTATATAAAGTTATACTAAATTGATTTCTCCTGTCCAAGATGAGCATTTGTACAACTTAAATCTATAGTAATGCATGCCAACCCAATAGTCACAAAAAACTGACTCTTTGTGGATGTTTCAGTAGCAATAAGTCTTACAATGCCATCTGTGCTAGTAGGTAAATTGGAAAATAAAATGGACTAAAAGTTACAACCTTACCAACTGTTACCTGTCAGCTCTGTGTTCTTGGGGAGCCAGGGCATAAAACCCCTACTGTCTGACTCACCTGAACTCCCCCTCCCCCAGCCTCTGTTTGAACCAGAACCGATCAGAGACAGATTTACCAAAAGCAATGAAAAGGCAATGGGAGACGCACCTAAACTCCTCCTAACAAGGGTGACAGGATTAAGGCAATTCCCCTAGCCTCATCTACTCCAGAGATGTAAGAAGGAGGCATCTCAATTAGCACACTGAATGGAAAACAGAAAGCTTCATCTACATCGAAGATGTAAGAAGGAGGCATCTCGATTAGCACACCGAATGGAAAACAGAAAGCCTCATCTACATCGAGTATGGAACAAGGAAACATCTCTATTAGCATTCCAAATGGAGAACCAAGCTTCAAGGCAGGTATTGCACTGAACTCTGGGATCAGCGAAGCAGGAAAGCGCGGCATGATGGGAGATCTCTGCTCCAGATGTTAATGAACGCACGCCCGCACACACCCAGCTCAGCCGTTATCAGACCAATTCTAGTCATAGATCCTTTATTGAGATCCAAAACACTGAATCTGCCTGATTGCATTGTGAGTTCTCTGGAAGGAACACTGCCCATAGCCAGGATCAATTCCTATTGTCCTGCATAAACAAAACAATTCTGGTATACTCCCTTGAGTCATTGTTAACCCATAAACAAACCTAGTGTTCTCCCTTGAACCACTGTTTCTTCCCTACAAAAACCCCTACCCAAGTTCAAACCTCTGTTCTGATGCCTGGATCCAAAAGCTGCATCAGTTCCACTGGGACTTCACCTTTTCCTGACTGACGGTGTTGGGGGCTCTGCCTGTCTCAAGCACTCCAGACCCTAAGCTGAACAGCCTGTCTCCTGGGAACCTTTGACCAGTTCAAGCTGCGCTGAGTGGTGAGACCTCAACTCTCTCTCTCTCTCTCTCTTCTCTGGTTAAGCCCAATTTTTCCCCAGACCTAATTTGCTCTCCCTCTCTCTTAGTCCAGGTATAACTTTCTAAACCTGACTTTTGTAATCAAGCTTGGGCTAGATTTCCCCAATACGCCAATTGAAATAGTGTAATATTGTAACTGTTTGGCGGTTTTTCTCTCCTTATACTATTAGTATCATAAGTTTTATATACCTGGAAATAAAATAACTTTTATAATCAAGCTGGTTGGCAAACTCTCTTCAAACTTCATTTACTCCTTCGTGTTCTTGGCTTCCCTATCTTGCTTTGCAGCAACTCTTCTTTTACCTAAGCTAAAGAACCCTGTAGCACCCAAAAATCCTGTGGAATTTGCTCATCAAGGGGGTTACTACTAGAGTGTGAGTGAGGACAGTAACGTGCTGAACCTGTGGCATATAAGGGTGGCAGCTTGGCAGTGCTGCTCTGCCCCACCTGTGGAGTCATGGGGCATAGAAGGGTGGCAGCTTGGCAGTGCTGTTTTGACCCAGCCTGCTCACACGCGCTCTGTTAATCTGTAAATGTGGGTGTTTATTTGAGTCTGGGGCTGGAGGAACCCAGCCCTGGGAAACTTAGGTCCTTCAGGGGCACTCCATTGGGAGGGGACTTGAAGGAGGGAGAAGTATGAAAACACACAAGTGACAAGCAGTACCATTAATAGAATTACAACCTCTCTCCCCCTCCCCCCAGGAAAGTAACCCTAATAAATGAGCGTATCCCAAGGTGACCCGCATATCTGGTAACAACACAATGGCCAAGTAAGACAACGTTCCCATCAAATCCTCTAACACTCTGATCTGTAAAATTAGTGTCAGCACATCACTCTTACTACGACTTACCCCTTTTATGAAATATCTGTTTTTAATGCCTTAAATTATGTAAAAAGTTCCCTGTTCTCTTTACATCCAAAAAATGTTTTTAAATTGTTTTTTGACAAGATGTTGACACTGAGATCTTGTAGCAATGATACTAATTTATTTTAAATTATAAGTAAAATTATTTTTTTATTTTTTTTCCAGCAGGACCATTGTGAAGAGCATGAATTTACCCTGCAAGGAGCTGAGAACGGCTGCTATCAATGGTTAGTTGACAGCAGCTACTTAAAAGAGAACGTTATTGGAAACTACTACTGACCTAACAAATTCCCGTCAAGCTTTTTTTTTTTAAAGCTGGTATCTGACCAGCAACTTTGAAAAACTATCAGCCAACTGTGTCTGTCCACAGAATTTCTCCTACAATTCAGTACATTTAACTCCAACTTTTCACTAAAAAAAACCAAAAACCAAGAACATTAAAATAAACAAACAGCAATTGTTTAAAGAGGAGAAAGTTAGAATCATCACAATGCACACTAGAGTGATGGTGAAAATTGTGACCAGACTCACTTAACTTGATCGAAGCTGTATTTATTATACTATGTGATTTCAAACCCAAAGTGTGGCCAATGGATGCCACCCTGACAGTGCCAATACTTTAAATACATCTAAACAGAAAATCCTGTTTGCCATACCCTGCACTATATAACTGCATATGATCTATAAACTAGGAAAACAAATCAAGCAAGCTGATACTATACCTCCATCATTTCCAATTTATCAGGATATGCAAGATCCCCAGGAGCAGGCTTGTAGCCTATAATGTCTGTCTGAATGTAGATGTGTGTCCTGTAGACAAGACGTTCTTGTACATCCTCTAGCATCTGCTGGACACCAGCGGCAAAGGCACCCAATTGTTCCGCTGACAAAAGAGCATCAATACAATTGCTCATTAATTACATCTAGAAAAGTAATGTTTAAAAAGAACTTTTGAGTTTCGTACTTTGTCACAAAATAATTTACTTGCTGCAAAGAAAGCCAGGCACAAATGTTTAAAGAGCTGCACACTGAGTGGTTTGTAACAAACCATGAATTCTTGAGCTCTAAATTGCAGCTCTATCACTGATTTGCTACGTGGCGTGGGGACCGTCACTTCAGCTCTCTCTGCCTAAGAGTTCCTCATACACAAACTAGGAATATGACACAACACTTTGAAAATATAACACACCATAATTTAGTTTAAGTATGCTGATTCTTTGGAAAAATGCTAAAAATATGTCATAATGAAGGTTTTGCCTATATAACTAAGGATATGCCCTAGTTTACTTTTGTCATTTACATAGTACAGTATTACAACATGGACTGAAAAGTCACACTGCAGGACAAAGAGCTACCTGTATTTGACCTACCTACCCCCAATAAATACGTGTATGTTCTTAATAATCCAAGTAGAAGCAGCTTAAGTCAAAACATCAGATCTAAATTTAAATGGGAAAACCAATCAGTAAAAATTAGACTAAAGCCTATACTGCAAAGTTTTTATTGTTGATAGTGTGAAAGATCAGGGTCACAATTCTGCTCTTAGGAAAGTAAATTAACTATCTTCACAACCCCAGAGATGGATAACCACTCTGCTTTATACACCAAGCATCAAGAGAACCAAATCTTTCATGGAGTTATAGCTAGAGACATCAAAATTACTCTAATGAAAGGTTACCAAACACTTTAGAAATGCTTAAGGTGTCCTACAAGAGGGGGAGGAGGGGGGAACAGGGACATTGAGCTTGTGTCCTTTTTGCTTACACATAAAGGAGGACAGTCAAAAGGCTCTCAAGCTCTCATCTTCATGCTTCTTTTTTTTTTTTCCCCTGGCATTAGAAATAAAAATACTTTCTACCCCAGAAGACACTATGGTGACCAGAGAATTAGCAAAATTAAGATAATTCAAGATACAGAAAGCTGACCAATTGAACTAGGAAGGATTTCTTAGTCTGTTTAAATTGTACTTAATTTGCGCTAGGGTGAAAAAATGTCTTTATTACAGGTTCAACACCTGCCTTTTCAGCATAGGTGAAACAGTTCAGAACACACACACCACCTAAGGTTACCAAATAAGGGAAAAAATAGATTTGACATTATTGATATTTCTAAGGTAAAAGAAGTCAGATGAGCAGAAATTTCTGCACATTTTTTCATATGCAATTATATACTACAAGGCAGCGGAAATCTGAAATGGTCCTGAAGGCATATGACTAGATTTCATAAGTTTCACAGTAAGCCACAAATGAAAAACTGGTTCCTACCAGGAATGGCATGGTTTTTACCAGGTAAAATTGTTATTTTTACCACCCCAGTATAAGTCATTTTCTATTTTAAAAACTTAGTGGTGTGGATTAATGAAACATTACACTTAGTTTTAGTTACATATTCAAAATTGTGGCTACATAAGACAGTAGGATTCACAGATTCATTTAGGGTTAGATGAATAAAAAGTAAAAAAACAGCAGAGAGTGTAATACTAATATATGTGATAATAATACTGCACATCAGAATGTCTGTATACATCTTGGTTCAGTATTTTCTCAAGGAAGTTATATATGTCACGATGCATATTTCAGTTTTCAATATTACATAAATAAAAGTAAAACATACTCAATTATATGAAAACGACAATAGTGCAAAGTTCTAGGCTTGAAACACTAAGCAATCAGAAGCATGCAGAGTTTTAAACTACCAGTCAAGGTCCATTTGGCCATGCAACAGTCTACAGCAGAAGACCAACGTTGATGTTGTGGACAGACTGAGCCTATTCCTCAGTTTTGAATGGATGTATCCAAAGTTTGAAAAGATTCATTCTATGCTTGCTGAACTTTCCGGACACTGATGCAATTATTTTACCCAGTTTAAACTGGGTTTAAGTGGTATTTACCAGCACTATGCCCTTTTTCTCCAGGAAATTGTCAACCCTGGTTCCTACACTAATAATCAAATTTTTTTTAAAAGTCTTAAATCCCTGGCTAGATATAAAGTATAACATACACTATTCCTTTCATCATACTCTATATGGTGCTGATCCTGTATCCCACAAGTGCACAGTCATTCATCTGAGCAATTCCATTGACATTAACAGGATTAGTCATGAGAGTAAAGTTATACACATGCATAAGCGTTTGCAGGATCAAGGCCAGTTTGTAAAATCAAAATGTAGCAAGAATCTCTAGAATGACCCTTGTATACTCCTTTCAATAAAGAAATGTTTTAAACAATTTTTTTTTACCATAATGTAACAAAAAAGGACAGTTAAGTTAAAATAATCATGTGTCATCTTTGATATGTTTAATACATAAGAAACATCTACATTCTGTCATTTAGTAGTTTCTAACGCTGATTAATAACACAATCACTCAGATTCCACCTATGTATTACCATTGTTCTGTACATGGTCTTCAAGCATCTCATTTTTCAGAATCCCACAGAGTTCAGACAAAGTTTCTAAGTGGATAACATGGATGATCAATGGCCTGAAGACATCATATAATGAAACACACAATTTCTCCAAAAGTTCACTAAAAGAAAGATAAAATGCATGATATTATAAAAGACATTTCCAGGATACCAAAATACTATACTAATATCACATTACAGAAAGGACTAGTTCCTGTATCCCAGCACCAATGAATGGACTGTTCTCAGCATAATGTATCCTGATTTTAATCCAATTGAAGTTACCATTCATAAACAGACTTATATAAAATTCAATATTGAAAATAACTAATCTCAGACCGAACTTAGAACAGTTCTAAGAAGAAGGAATGCCAGACTGATGTGTAGCTATTGAAAACATAGTTCCATAATTCAGTCCTGCTTAAAGAGTATTGCATTGTAGCAAACTTGGAAATACTAATATTTATGCTAAAATAAGTTTACATGGTCATTTTTAGTGATCCCTCTCTATCACAGAAGATTTGTGTTTTAGTAAGAGCTGTCTCACTCTCTCAGATGAGCTTCTCCTAGATTCCACAGTGAAGTCATAATAATGTGCTTATGAAAACGTGAACATTGAAATCATTATGCCTGCTAATTAACAGAAAATAAATTATGTAAAGAATTTAATAAGAGGATTTAAGTATTTACTTTAATATATTTGCAAGTTTACTCCAATATGAAAGTCCTCCTAAACTAGACACACCATGTTTATTGAGGATGAATTACTGATAATTGTAGTAGGCAGCTTGAATTCTTTTAATCAGAGTGTGCACATGAAACTGAATAGCTGATGAAGATATATTTTTAAATGTACATCTTTAGATATGGGTGCCTTTAGGCATACTATAAGAGCTCTCAAAATATAACACAGCATAACCAGGGCCATTTGCCAAAATAAATTAAGAGCAAAAACTGAGGGTATGTCTGCGACTAGCGGTGCAGGATCAATTTTGGGGATTCAACAGAGCAGCAATGAAGATTCGCTCAATCGAACCCAAGATTCAACTCTGTTAATCCACCCCAGCAAGAAGCATAGCACTGCACTGACAGGAGGGCATTTCCTGTCAGCGTAGCGCAGCGGAGACACTGTGGTAAGTAGATGTTAGGAACTTGACGGGAGATATGTAAGTTACTGTACATACCTTGCATATCTCCCGTCAACTGCTGCCGAAATCTGCAGCCAGTATAGACCAGGCCTGAGAAAGGGGGGAAAAATTCAATAGCCCAATTAAACATCACGCAAAAAGACCCAACAGCAGGAATTCAGGCCAAAAATATCAAGCCTGAGTGCCCGGAGTAAGGTTTACAAATCTATATTCAGGCACCAAAATGAGTGATGCACAGAGAATCAGTACCTTTGGAAAATAAGGCCACTTTAATTAGACGCCTAAATATAGACTGTTGGACACCTAAAGACTCAAATAGCTAAGAATTATACAATCTGAAGGGAATATAGGCAGCAGGGAGAAAAGTCTCTTATCACTAATGAGCAATAACTGTCTTTCATCCAGATTTCAAAACTATGGTTGTCAAAAAATGTAGCTAGACTTTTGGACTATGTATAGTATTGGTTTGAATTTCTGCACTGTAACTTAAGAGCTTGTCTAACCACAGTTTTTTTGCACTGAATTAATTCTGAGTATCCACATTAGAGGTTGTGTCGATTTAACTAAATCAGTTTTTAAGCCAATTTAGTTAAGTCAGAGCAAATCTGTGAGACCAAGCATAAGTATTCAAGTTTGCACAAAGTGACTCTCAAACAATTTATTCTTTTCTCATTCATCTTAAAGAACAAGAAAAGAATAATCTTCCTAACTGTAGTGTCCCTAGTTTGAATACTCAATATTTGCATATTCCTTGTGATGTTCAGGGGTTGAACTAAGGGGCAAGTGAGGCAGGTACAGTGGTATTCTTCCTGGCTCTGTCAGCTCGAGATGTGAAAATTGGGCATTACTCAGCCGATGTTCAAAATACCATTATTTGTGCTCTGCTGGGCTTCATAACTTGGCTCCTCCTTGATGGGGATTAGATATCCCTAAGCTCCTCCTCACTGGAGTATGGATCCCCAATTAGGCTCCACAGTACCCAAAGTGAGACTCGGATGCCCTGCTGGCCTGAGGGAGCATGGCTTCCCTTTAATAGGGCTCCGATGCCCTCTGCTTCTCCACTCAAGCTTTCAGCTTCGAGGGACAAGACCGGTGAAAATGAGTGGAAGTATTTCCCTCAAGTACCACCCACCCACAACTCTTGATGCTAAAATAATGTCACTCAAACTGGATTGTGTAGATTTTCATAATACCAATGTCCCTCTGTTGTATGTGCTTTGATTATCAATGAATTAGTTAACTTTGACATTTAAATAATCTTTGTTATGCATCTGTGTTAACCCCTCAATGAGAGGAACTGGAGACAGTTTATGCCCAGGTACACAGATATCACAGCAACAGGTGTAGTAAAAGAACCTGAATAAAGCAGAATAATGACTTCTAGAACATAACTCTTTCAAACCATCTGCATCAGTTCACACTGGGTTTAAGTTTTTAATACCATCTTCAGAATCATAAGGGCTAGAGACTTAATTGTTTTTAAATTAAAGCTTCGATTCTGGAGCACAAAACAGGAGCCATCAGGAAAAAGCATTAGTCTACTCAAGCCACCTTTACACTGCCCAATCTGATTTCTAATGATACTTACTGTGCAACAATATATTAAACATGTTATGTAATAAAACAAAAACAGTATGTACCACCTACTCCAATTTTGGTGTTGGTTTTGTGAAAAACTCATTGTAAAGCAGGTGTTCATCCTGGCACACATGGACCATAAAGGAACAGCCACTTCGTACCTACATTTAATAAATACAAATACTTAATTAACCAATTATATCTTTCTTGTATTTACATTGAAAGAGATGTTAGTGATTGCAGACACAAGTAAGATTAAATTGGATTTTATTGAAATTTAATCTCTTGGCTGTTCAAAATTCCACTACGCTAGAAAGGAGGTACTAGATCTCTAGCACAGATTTTATCAAACAAGAGAAAGCTCTAGGGAAACTTTTTTTTTTTTTTGCATGCACTAGGCAAAGTTTAGAAGAGAATCACTTTTTCGTCAGTGCACTTTGTGAGGAGCAGCACAGATTTTACAACCCCATAATCTCTACTGAAAGCTGGACAAAGTTTCACACTAATACAATTTCTGAAATCTGTCATTTTATCAGACAGCTGTTGGATCTAGAAAGGAATTTGAGTTTTGCTAAGGAAATCTGAAAACATACCAAAAAATCCCATCACTATGATTCTTACCAGAGCACAATGATCTCTGTTGTTCTGACTGGTTAATTCCGTTACAGTACTAGTAATACTAGGACTTAGCAAGTTTTCCCGCTGAGCAAGGTAACATTGATGGATTTCATTCAGAAGTTGTTGGTACCTAGCCAAAAACACACACACAAAAAAACACCTCCAAACAACTGTGTATATGAGATTTATATTCTCAGGTCAATATTTCCAGTATTCTAACCTTTCTGCTATATAGTTTCAAAACTAAAGAAACAAAGTTATTAGATTGTTTTTTAAAAAGCAGTATTTGTTTAACTCAACATTTTAAATGAGGTAAAATATTCCAAGCTTCCAGAATTTCAAACACTTGAAAATAAATGTATTTCATTTTACTCACTCTGGCATCTTCTCAGATCTTTGCTCTATTTGCTCAATAAGAGTCTATATTGACAAAAGGGGGGAAAAAAACAACCATGAACTCCAGGCTACTGAGTGTGGATAAAAATCTATTTTTTAAATAAAAAAAAAACATTTTAAATACATTTTTCTTTCTAAAAACACACCTATTCAAAATTACAGTTAAAATTATGATAACCTACACTAAAGCTTAAGATCCCTATAACCTATTAAAATCAATTAAATAAAAAAATATCAGAGCAGTATGTTTGTTGCCGAAGTTTTGAAGAAAGTCAAACCGCTGAACTGATGGAAGACACTGGCTCTGGAACCAGAGTTTATTGAAGTGCTAAACCAGCTTCTGACACAGTAGTAGCCTCTTCTGCAGATGCAGAGAGAATATTGTCTTCATTTTGGTTTATTCAGCTAGTTCATTTCAGTATTTAATTCATTCAAAGTTGAGAAAAAAATTAGGAATTGAAAAACAACAGGAAAACTTGTTTCCCTCTCCCAATCTATCAAAAACAAGGTGAGATGTTGAGATCTACTAATTCTAAAATCTGAAAAGATGTGGTGACCAGAAGCAATCAGATTAATTCAACAGCTACAGATATTTATTCTGTTTAATAATTCAGTTTTAAATGCAAAACACATTTTGATGCTTACTTTTTTCTTGTGTATCCAGCACATTTAAAGGTGATATTGTTTAACAAACAACAAACCATTTTAAATGCTGCTTGTGTATTTTTAATTTAATTCCAATATCCATCTAAACACATCTTGACACAAATAATGAGTAAAAAATTAATCTTCTTCATCTAGTAAATAAGAATTGTATCATTCACCATTTTCTAACATAGGAAGGTAGATCTGAACACTGTCCTTAAAACGGAAATAAACTGCAGTACTCATATTAGCATTAACAATGAGTTTAAAACTCATTTTAATGGCTTCACTATCAGCTATTAATTACCAAGCTACTTACTCTGACTTTGGGAGCAGCAGCTCTGAATTTTACATAAAACAGCGTGAAGGCATTGTCAGAATTTGGCACAGATGAAGGTTCCTGAAAAAAGTAAGGATAAATTGATAAATAAGAAGCCCTATATTTAGCCCAGAGTTTTAAATGGTTGAAATATTTAAGCTTCTGAGGAACTGTCTTGTGAAATTTTTGCACTTTTATGACTTTTTTATGCTTTTGGCCACTTTCCGGCCCTCTCTCAAAACTCAGATAAACCCCAGTTCTTTGTGAGAACAAAATTCAAGACCAGAGTAGCAAGGGTTAGAATATTTATTGCACAATTTCAATTTTTTACTTTTCTCTCTTCTTCTCTGATAAGAAACAGTCACAATGCCATTTCCTCTGGAACCTGCCAATGTTCTTCCACTGATTAACCAGCAACGGTGACTGCTGATATATGGAAACCTAACTTCTATCCTGGCAAAATGGGAGCTGAGAGGCTAAGTTAAAGTTCAACTCCAACCCACCCAAGTCTGACGTAGGCTGCCAGGGTCTCAGGCATTTGCCTTGTCCTCCATGGCTCAAAATAGTTCAGAGCAAGAGCTTTTACCTGCTCTCCTAATAGACCAGGCAGAACAAATGGGGAGCAGGTAAAAAGCCTTGCTCTTTTTAATATCTGCTGGATAATTTATTCACCAGGCTAACTTCCCTCTCTTCTTCCCAGGCCACTCCCTGCAGGGGCAGGTGGGATCGGGGGGAGTAGAGAAGTAGCAGCATTCAGCTTGTGATATGGAGAGGGCAAAAAGTATCCCCACCTATACCTCTTCTTTACCCAGTCCACGGAGCAGTCTGGCTGCCCTGCCACAAATAGAGACCACCATACTGGTTTCCTGTCCCTGGCCTCTTGGGAGGCACAGAGAAGAACACCTGGACCTTCAAAAGGAAAGCAGAAGAAAGTGCAGAAAGCAGGCTATCCTCCACTGAAGCCCTCGCTGGATTTCTTCCCACAGAATACTATGAACTGCCTTACTGGATCAGACTTGTGGCCCATCTAATCTACTATCCTGTCTCAGAAGCTACCACTCAGAGGAAGGTGCAAAAGACCCCGCCGGAGAAAGATGTAGGGAAATCCGCCCCCTTACAAAGGTCTGATTCATAATTCCCAATAGCTAGAGACTGGTTTAAACTGTGAAACATGAGGTTTTACCTCTCTTCCAAAACCCTTTTTATTAGCATTAACTGGTATATCGCTTGACATTCTTGTTATTACCAACTGTCCAATCCCTCCTTTAATCTAGCTAAATTCTTAGCATTGCAGGGGCACAAAGCCCAGGCTCCAGCCCAACCTGAACACCTACATTGCAATTTTACAGCCCCACAGCGGGAGCCTTGCAAGCCTGAGTCAGCTGACACAGGCCAGCCACAGGTCTTGTATTGCAGTGTAGACGTATCCTTAGGGTATGTCTAGGCTGCAAAAAATGCCCACAGCGGTGAGTCTCAGACCCCAGGTCAACCAACTTGGGCTCATCTAGTCTAACCGCCTGCTCAAAGTAGGACTAACCTCAGCTAAATCATCCCAGCCAGGGCTTTGTCAAGCTGCAGTTTAAAAACCTCTAAGGATGGAGATTCCACCACCTCCCTAGTCCCTAGATAACCCAGTCCAGTGCTTCACCACCCTCCTAGTGAAAAACTTTTTCCCAATATCCAACCTAGACCTCTCCTACTGCAACTTGAGACCATTGCTCTTTGTTCTGTCATCTATTACCACTGAGAACAGCCTAGCTCCATCCTCCCTGGAACCCGCTTTCAGGTAGTTGAAGGCTGCTATCAAATCCCCCCCCATTCTTCTCTTTTGCAGACTAAAAAAGCCTAGTTCCCTCAGCCTCTCCTCATAAGTCTTGTGCTCCAGCCCTCTGATCATTTTTGTTGCCCTCCGCTGGACTCTCTCCAACCTGTCCACATGTTCACGCTAAGGGGCTAAGAACAGCAGTGTGGACATTCAGGCTCAGGCTGGGGCCCAGGCTCGGAAACCCAGCGAGGGGGTTGGTCTTAGAGCCTGGGCTCTGATATCCACACCCTATGCTGGGTTTCAAAGCCCAGGCTCCAGCCAAGCATCTACACTGCTATTGCTAGCACCACAGCACAAGCCCAAGTCAGTTGAACCAGTCTGTGAGACTCATGGCCCTCGATCTTTTTTTGCAATGTAGACATATCTTTTAGTTTGCAGGAGCTACAGGAGGGAGAGACTAAAGGGACAGATTAGAAAAGGAGTGAGACTGAGGAAGTGGGGAACAAGAGAGATTCTTGGGATGAGGAGACGAGAAAGGGAGAAACTGGAAAAAAAATGGGGGAAGGGAGATAGAGGAATGCAGCCAAGAAAGGAAGGGAAAGAAAATGGAGAGGCACTGAAAGGAAGACAACAGAAGGAAATGAAAAAGGAAAGCACGTAAAATAAAAGCAACAGAAACATAATAAATTGCCTCCGTAAATGTACACAATGTAACAGAAGTCTGAATGACAAAATGTTAGTGTGTACACTTTCAAGTTCTGAGACAGGGTATGGGCTCATTCCCCCTGAACCCAAACTTTCTGAATCACGCTACAAAACCCTCTTGGGAATTACTTATTCCAATCAGCTTTCATCCAAATATATATCGAAAAAAGTGTTTTAGAGAAGATCCCACTTAATCTTCCTACTCTGCAAGCTTTTTAAGAAGGATTTTCATAGGCATAAAGGGCAGTTAGGTGTTCAACTCCCATTGAGAGTCAGAGGAAGCTAAGCACCTAACTCCCCTTTGTTCCTTTGAAAAGCTGTCTTTATAGCCTGCTGAGAAGATATCGCTTGGACTACTTGCACATATCATTTGCAGCTCTGCAACTATCCCAGAGCAGTGCAAACTAATGTGCTCTACAAACTAATCAAAAGGACGTATTTAAATGAGCCATACCACCAAAAAATGCTTGTCTAATACAACAGTGCAGTGTTAACATCAGTCAAATTAATATTAAGAGAATTTACAGGGATTTTTGATGTAAAAATACATCACATTAACCTGCTTACTCAACTTACCCTTTTTATCAACTGGCTTGTGAGGTTCTGTAGTGTGTTTACGGTGTATGTTTTCATAAGGTGCATAGCTTTAGAAAGGCATTGTTTAAACTTCACCAAATACACGGGACAATCTTTAAAATTAGGCTGTGAAAACAAAGAAAAATGTTAAATGTGATAGTAATGGCAGACGTGAAAAAATACTTTTAAAAGAACAACTAATCGGTAAAAAGTATCCAAAGCTAGCTAACTGTAGCAGGTTCATATACTTAAGTATAAGTGGACTAAATGTATGTAGATCAGATACATTTTAAGGAGCAGCAAGTGTCTCCTTGCCTTTTTACCCTGTAAAAATAAACACAACATTTTATAAAAATCGAAAATAACTAGAATATGTAGCTCTAAAGTGTTACGATTTAATTTAAAAAATACAAAATGTTAAGTTACTTACATGTGATGAAATATATGTAATACAATCATCAAGCTTAGCCAGCATAGGTATGAATCCTTCACTGTTCACAGACAATGTGGGGGAATTCAATTTCTTTAAAAAACAAAACAATACATCAATCAGAAGAAATAAGAAAACACCAGAAATAACTAATTTTGGTCACAGAACTGAGGTGATTAATATAGCCTACTTGACTTTCTAAAATTACAAGAAATAAACAATACTTACTGTGTTAATATTTTCTAGTTCATTAAAATAAGAAAGTTTCTGTTGGATATTTTCAGCCAGGTCAACGAGTTCTGACTATTCAAAGAGAGCAAATAAAGATTATAAGTAACTAAAAGAATAATTTAGATTTCATATAACATGTTAAAAAAATTAGATCAGATTTTGCTAGCTAAATTATAACAGACCAAAAAAAAATTAGCAAAAGGCTTGTTATGTTCTAAACTCTGAACTAAAGAAAGCAATGTTACCACTAAATGCTATTCTCAAATGTATTGTCTTTACAGACGCACAATCTAGGAATCTTGCAGTATTCTGAAGGAGCCATAGAATCTTTTCAAGTAGTAAGGCTATTCCATGCTATTCTGAAGCACATTAGGATCCCAACTTTCTTTAAAAAATACCATGCACAAATTCCCATCTTTAGTTCCTTTATCCCTCAAAAGCATCCATAAAAGGACCCAGAAGAAGTCATTGTAGATCTGTAGAGGCAGTAGATTTGAAGAATACCATTTACTTGTAAATAATGTTGCTTCCTTCAACATCAGAATTGTTTACTGATTTCCAAACAGTTGCACTTGTGCAAATCCACTGAACACAATGGGTTTACACAAGGGTCACTGGGGACATAAATCTGAACAATGAGTGGATGGTGCTCATTGAGGGCGTATTTTGCTCCGCAGAACCTTATTATTGGTATTGATGTGGGATAAGGAAAGCAAGCAGTTTGACTAACATCTCAGATTGAGTTTGCAATGCCGACAAAAAATATTTGTATGCAATGTTGTTGTAGCAGTGGTGTAGCCATATTGGCGGGTGAGGTAATATCTTTTATTGAACCAATTTCTGCTGGTGAAAGACTGTTCTTCAGAGCTCTGGGTAAGCTTGAAAGCTGTCTCTCTCACCAACAGAGGTTGAACCAATAAAAGATATTACCTCACCCACCTTGTGTCTCTAAATATATATATATATTTGTTTACTTCTATACTGAGTGCTTGCTTTTGAAGTCAGTTGGACATCAAGCATGGAACTCCTCAGAATGGGATTTATATGGCTTCACTTTTCAGAGTAATATCAGTTTAGCATGAAGATCTATAACAATCTTTGACAATTTTGGCTGATGTTTCATTATCAATTTGTCTGTGTGGAACATGGTGTAAGATGAAAATCAGCTATAGCAGCCTACAACTCATTTAGTTTTTTGGCTGTTTTCAAAGAGAAAAAGTTTAAGCAACATTTCATAAATGTTCAAAGAGTAATTTCAACAGTTTGCAGAAAACTAAATTGAAACCCAAAGGGCTTATGAATAAGCTTTAAGAGTTTAAGAAATCTTTTAAAAATATTTTACTAAAGATGTGCAAAAAATAAAGGGCAGTCCCCCAACTGGGAAATGGTAGGCAGAGATAGCTGCTAAACAAACCTGCACAAACGACAAACCTTAACCGAAATTTTTCAGAAGACAATCCAAAAAAGACAAAACAGAAAAAGTCTTAAGATGTTCCTTTAATTAGGTGGCTACTGAAGAAAGTATTTCCACATTAAAGCTTTCTGGTGGATAGTTTACTCAATTCCAACATGGTCTTTTTAATTTCAGAGAAGTATTGTTTTCCCAAAGGACTCTCCATGGGACCAATTAAGGGACTAGAGATCAGATGGAGAATTCTGCTCCCGTTCTGTTTCTTCCTCTGAACCAAGGTCCCTGACAGCATATGAAACACAGGGCTTCTCATCTAATCTCAGTGCTTGAACTAGTGTATCTTGAGCTCAGGTAGACATAATATACCAAGAGCTTATAGGTTTAAGACTGCACTTCTGATGGACCTGGAGGACAGGGTTTCATCCTGTCGCTGCACCAATTCTGCCATGACCACCCCTCGCCCCCCCTCACCCATTTGGTGCTAACAGTCAACCCACGACCTGACCTTATTAGGGTATGCCTATGTGATCGGCCGTGCCTTCGGCTCCCAGGTCATATATGGGAATGAAACTGACCATGGGAAACGAAACTTAACAGCAACCAGGAAACTAAACTTATTGCAAGTGTCCCCCAGCCAATCCAGTGCTGGCACCAAGCCCATAGCCCCATCCCTTGCTGCATCTCTGACCAATCAGTTAACCATTCATGTCCCATTTAGCCCATAAAAAGGGGTCTTTCCCAACCCCCGCTGAGAGCCTTCCTGAACTACCAGCCTGATCACCTGGTCCGGACTCTCCCGCTCCCGTGCCCCCCCCCCCCCCCCCGAGCGCGAATCGTTTGTTAGCCGGCCGAGTTCGAGTTTTTGTGTTTATTATGCTGTGTCCCGTTTTCGTCTGGGTGGTAAGGAGTTAATTATCAGCCCGGGTTCAGTCAGCTAGCTGACTGTAACATTCCTTCGTATCAGTCTGTGACTTGCAGTTAACTGTCTGTTGTCTCTTTAAAATTAGTTTGTGCCTTCCAGTTAACTGTCTGTTTAGCATTCCATCATATTAGCTTGTGTATTGTAGTTAATTGTTTAAATGTGTATAAATAGTTAAAATTCTATATTATTTCTGTTGTCTTATAATAAATCCAGTTAATTACTAACCGACTCATTATTAACTCTCGGGGATCATTAACTTGTCGGAACACATCCACTCTTTACAGATGCACACACTAGTAGTCCTGCAGTATTCAACATTTCAACTGGGAGTGAAGGCAGCACATACTAAGCACCACTTGTTAGAGTACTAGTTCCCCAAACAGAGAGAAAATAAATTAGTCTGTTGGACATCTTGCTATTACAGGATTGGTTTGTTCAAAAATACACATCTACACTCTGGATCCATCATGGCTCTGGAACATTCATGCCTGGCTAGTTCACAGTATTAAAGCAATTTTAAGTTTAAGTTTCAATTTTAGTTTATTTAATAAACTAACATCATATTTAACTGTTTACAACTGAGAGAAGAACTGTTCTGTGACTATATTGCTAACAAAAGGAGCAAGAAGAGAAGTTCTGGAAAGCTCATATTTTAAAGCATGTTAAAACACACCCCATCAGCTTTACTAGGATCTGTGGCTGATAAAATGTCTTCATTATGAATCTACAGGAACAATTCATGAGAAGAAATAGAGGAGTTAAAATCTAGTAAATGGGGATTAGTAACAGAACAAAAACCCTTTTGCCTTGCAATAACTATTCAAATCCTCTTAAAGGCCGTATGAGTTAGTGATCCCAGTACAATTTCTAGTGGACAGGTGTCCCACATCATGAAAACCAGCATCATGATAGGTACACCCTTCTTGACAGGCTTAGTAGGAGCTCCTAGGCCTACACAGACTGAACATTCTCCTGCTTAGAGTTGGCCTCTCTAAATAAGAGATGAGGCACGATGCTCTTGTTGAAGCACTCACTGTCACTACTGCCCACACAATGCCTGTTCTGTGAACAGAGGACTTTATTTTTTGATACCTTTAAATTTAAAAATCTTCATTAACTACCCTATCACAAATTACCTGCTCTTTCAAAAGCTGCTCACAGGCTTCATGCAGTGTTCCTGTCTTGGTGGACACAAAGAGATACTGTTTCTGCAAAGACTCCAAATGTTGAAGAGCACTATTCACGTCATTCAATATAGCGTCACACTGCTCCTGAAATCCAGACAAATAATCCCTCATCTGTCTAGAAAAGAGAACGATAATGAAAAAGGGTAATGGTTTTCTTTATATATTTAGAAATATATCCAATACATACAATATTTACTCCATTTTCGAGGACACAGAAACCTCTCTGGAAAAAAATAGATCACTTGTAGGAAGGAAATGTATACAATAAAAACAATGTTCAATAAAATCTTAAATCACAAGCTGACCTGATATTTAAGCTCACAAGTCATAGATTCTGTTTTAAAAGTGATAAAGACATCAGTTTTCAAGCACTAATAAACATAAATTAAAACAATGTTAAGTGTCCAATTTAAATAAAAAAGGAACTTCAAAACTAATGACTCTTGGGCCTCAACTATTGTGCCCTATTTTAGCACATATACAACAGTATGTAAAATCACAAACTCTCCTCACACTTGTGTCATCCCCAGAATAGTAAGAGCTGAGAACTAATTAACGTTCTTACCTCTTCCCTGGCCTCACCCAACTAAAACAAATATAGCACAGCCAACGAATAGACCACTTTTCCAGCTGTGATCTACAAACACTTCTGCCATGTATTAGAGATACATCAAATGACAGAAAACAGAGTTGCACCTCTCCAGCTTTCCAACTGGTTGACAAGTAAGGGCTCAGAATAAGCTCAAGCCTTACCATTTTCCAGACACAACACAAAACACTTCCCACAATAAAGGCAAGAGAACAAGCAGACAGGGGGGAAAAAAAGAGATAGGGAAAAGGACAGGATATTTTACAATAAAATGTAATGTGTGTTCTTAATTTTGGATTTGACAACTAAACTTTATAGTGCTAGCCACAGTAGAAATATATAAGATCATTAGCAGGATGGGCTGAACCACTCTGAAGTGTTTCACATACAACTCCTTATGAATAGTTGACAAACATCTAAAGTCAGTTGAAAGTAGTCCTTCCCAGACTGAAGAAAGAAAGTCAGTCAGGTGAAAATAGATATGAATTAAACATAACTGGGAAAACGTGTTGTAGGATGCTGAAAAATTAGATGCATGCGTATTAGTGGGTAGGATAAAATCCGACATATCACATGCTGCAATATGTCTAAGGGGGAATTCAGATATACACAAGAGCAGAATTTCACATCTAGTTTAGAAGTTCTTTCTGGGTGCATAGACTAAAAATATGAAATGGTACCATGCAACAAATGGAAGAAGGATCATACCTGTACTTAGCACCTTCATCTTGATCCATCTGGGCCTGCAGCTGAGCAAACCATGAGAAGAACTAGAAGAAAGATTTTTAGATTGTTAACAACCCAGACATTACAAGGAACCAAGCAGAGAAACCATTATATTTGGAGTTCCAGCGGAATAAACAGGATACAGACAATGACTTTCACCACAACATGAACATCTTTCATTATTAAAGGGAAAAAACCTTAAATACTCAACAGATTAAGAAAGGCCAGAACATAGCAGAGCACAATTCCACCACCTAACTAAAAGAAAAAGGTAGAATGCCATCTCCTTGAGTTTCTAAGAGCACAACATTAACACTGTCCATCTCATTGCAAACATTATGGGATTGACACGTGACATTCTGTGGGCAGGACCACCGTTCTTTGGAGATGCTCTAGCCTCTCATTACAGGAAAAACAACTATTATTAAACAACCAGTATGGTAAAATTTTGTTTTCTCTGATTTTTTTTGCATGTCTCTTAAGTGCTAACAAAAGAATTTTATAAAAACATAAAGGCAAGAGATACAAAAGTTCCACAAATTCACCAGGAAGACTTTTAGCATTTATGCGATGACTCTAGATTGTAAAGCAATTTGGTGTGATTTACCTGCTGTGCAGTTTCAATTCTTTCATCTTCCATCCCCAAAGTAGTGAATCCTTTCAAGAGGATATCCTCTGTTGATTCGGGCATTGCTGCAGCCAACGTGACACTTAGTGACTGTGATGTTAAACTGCATAAATCTTCAATTGGAAGCTATATATAAAAATCCCATCAGCTTAGTTAAATTACTTTGTAAAAATTAATGTTTAATTTTTAATTAATATGCAATAGATGTAAACAATATCTCAATCACGCTAAAGTTATTTATTAAGTTCCCATTTGTTTACTTTTGAAGGAGTAATCAGTGTGGACATTTTATAAACTGTTTCAATAATATATTTAACACTAGAGTATCAGTATTCAAAAATATCTAAAATATTCACTTAATTATCACAAAATGAAAAAATTCTATGAATGCTTTCTACTAAACAAAAATAATTGAAATTGAATTAATATAACCCTCTTGGATATGGTCTCCTATATCATCGAAAAACTTTACAAATTTCCAGTTTAGCAAGCCAAACAGCAAGACAAATATTTGTGGACTTAATATCAGAAGACATGATGATTCATATTTCCAAGTGCAAGTCAAAATAACATGAAGGTTTCCAGTATCTGCACAGCACAAAAACCCTTTCATCAGCATACTAGCAAACAACCTTCCATTAGATTTTTCTGCCATGTGTCCAAAGGAAATTCCTAGCCCAATATTGCCACCACCTGAAATTCCAATCATTTCAGAATAATGTGTTTTAAATAATACTTCCTAATAGATACTCCAGATGATTATACAGGAAGGTTTCTTTAGAAGATAATACCTACTTTTCAGAATTTCAACTTATTAAAAATATTTTACTGAATATAAAAAATCAAAGTAATTTGGGATAATTTAATTATTTTTAGATTGGAGACTGTTTTGAAAGTAGCTACTTTATGTTATCCTTGAAAAACATTTTACAGTTAATGAGGATGTTCTCAGGAACTACTCTAATATAACACACTCTTCTTTGACACATTTGCACAATTAAAGTTTACTCACCACAACCAAGAACATAACAAGTAACAAAAGATCACTGAACACAATTTCAAAAAAAAATGTATTACAACTCTACACAGAACCAATTATCTTTAGCAAAAAAAGTCATTGCCTGAAAATATTAACCAGGTAAAAAAGCCCAGTCTAGGTTTTAAAAGTCTGCTAATAATTCAAACAGAACTTCACATCTTTTTGATTTTTGTTGTTGGTTTGTTTGTTTTTTGCAAGAAAGAGTGTTAGTATGCATAAAAGTAGAGACTGATCATGCCAGATTCCCCAGACAGCTTTGTCAATGCACCTTAATTCTGACATTCAACACGCCTACTACCTAGAGGTCTGAGCAAGATTAATTTTAAACCCGGATCTGCCCTGAGCCCAAGAGGGTTGAATCAATTTCAGACCTGACCGCAACACTCCCCTCCCACCGAATCTGTATTAGCACACCACTTTGTCCTTGGGGCTCCCTATAACCAGTGACTGTAATCCCTTTCCAGGCACTTACTACTACCTGTGGAGCTGGCACAGCAGCAGCTGTGTAACCTGTTGCCTCCAGTGGCCACCTGCTGCTGGGCTGTGGAGCAAGAGACACTGACAGTCTTTGACACACTTACTCCTCAGCACATACAGTGCAGAGAGGTGGGGTAGCTGGCAGGAACAGGGCATGCAGCTAATGATGACCCCGCAAACAAGAGAAGGTGAGCAGGGATGACCCGACCTAACAGGATCAGGTTGTTTTATGACCCAACACAAACCTAACCCTGGTCATATCAGGTTTGGGTCAAGTTGCAAATCTCTGCCACTACTTAATCCTGGTCCTTGATTGGCCAGGGTTTGCCATGCTTGATAAACAATCTGCATAGTTTTGTAATATGGATAAACTGGGCGTAAGGATGGGGAAGCCAATCCATTGACTTGAAGTGAAATTTTAACTTAGATTCCAGATGTGAAAGGCTAGTGGATAAGATGCAGGACTGGGACCTAAAGACCTGGCTTCTATTCTGACCAGCTGTGTGACTTCAGGCGTCAACTAGAGCCCGATTTTCAGAGATATTGAAGACCCACGATTCCAATTTATTTCAGTAGGAGCTAGTAGTGCTCAGCATCTGTGGAAATCAAGCCCATAACCTCTCTGCTCCTCAGTTTTCCCACTTCCTTTCATAAGACAAATTTAGATCTTTGATAGAACAATGTTTTAAAAGTGCTAAGCATTATCATGTGCACTAACCCATTCGGTCACTATGCTGTGCAAGAATGGACAACCTTTCTATAAACATCTGGATTATTATTCTGCTGACAGCTTATTACTTTACAATTAAACACAATTTATGGCATAGGGAAGTTGGTCATTCATAAATAAGAATCTGTTGTAAAATTCAGCAAAATCAGAATGATGCTAGATGGAAATACTTCAATTAACTCAACTAGCATTTCTGAGTAGCAACATTTTAGTTCCCTTTTTACATTTATTTTTTCTTCATAGATCTATCCATACAATAGCATTAAAAATACTAGGATTTCTAACAGGTACTATAATTCTATTCAAATATAAAAAAAAATCTTTTCTCATTCAAAGGGAAAATTTGAAGAAGTTAATAACATGTTTCACAAACTCTTGCTAACTACTTCATGTATACCCAAACTGCCAATCTTAAATATATTAAGGAAACTCCACCAGCACATATCTGCTGCTATGTATGTTTTTCCTTCCAGCAAACAAATGAGAAAACTGACTGTAAGACTCAGATTTTCATACAAGAAAATGAAATACACTCAGGGTGTTGAATAAATAAACCTATGCTAACAACAGGCAATGCTATTTGCTAACAAGATACAGGCAGGCCTGTTTTCTAAACAGAAATATGTATTCAGAATGCTAACAACATTATTCACAAAAATAATCTTAACAGCTTCAAACAATTATGATGCAATAGGCAGTATTACAAAGTGCAAGTAAGTTAAACAAGCTTGATATTGTGCAGAGCTAATAAAACAAAAACCAATACTACCCTAATGTGTTATTGACTCCCTTCTAGTTAAAATATTTAATTCCATTGCTTCTTGTTAAAAATCAATAGGGCATAAACTTTTATGAAGGTAAAAAATGGAAATACTTTATTTTTTAGTTGATAGGCTCTACACCAGCACGTCCATTGTCCGAATAATGTACCCATAATTTGTATTCCACATTTGTTATGGTTCCTAACTTCCCAGACATCAATCAAGAGCAGAATCAATTTATGTTTTGTTACTGTTTAGCACTCTGACACATTATGGAAGGTTGGGTTTACATAACTGTAATATTTTAATGAGCATTCTCCCTTTCAGTGCCGGTTTTATATTGTTTGGCAACAAAGCATCCTAAAGGTCTTTTACAAAATGAAAGCCATACACAAAAGTTTGTATCTGTTTAGATTATTATATTGAAAATATTGGCTTTGTTTAGTCAGGAGAAGAGAACACTGAGGAGGGGCATGATAATCTTTAAGTACATAAAAAATAGTTATAAAGAGAAGGGTGATCAACTGTTCTCCTTATCCAGTGAGAACAGGACAAGAAGTAATGGGCTTAAATTGTAGCAAGAGTGGTTTAGGTTAGACATGAGGAAAAAACTTCTAACTGTAAGGGTAGTTAGCACTGGAACAAAATAGCTAAGAGGTTATGGAATCTCCATCACTGGAGAATTTTAAGAACAGATAAAAGACTTGTATCTGGTCTAGAAGATAATACTTAGTCCTGCCTCAGAGCAAGGGACCTAACCAGGTCACTGTGAGTCTATGATTATTAGAAAGGAGCCGCCTCTGGGGCGAAATAGAACAGCTAACAACGCCCTCAACAGAATGCAACGGTTTAGGAAAGTGGGCATTGACTCCAGGTAAAGCCAGAGCAGTATGTTAGGAGGGCACAAGGTAAGTATTTGCATCCAGGCCCGGGCAGGATACTGGAACTCCCTCTTAGGGAAGATACCAGAGACCCTCGGAGTCGTGACCATGTAACTCCGCAAGACTTCGCTCATTTCATCTCCAGGACTTGGAGAGCAGCCCTGCCAGCGAGGCTGCGCTGCCCCCACCACCGCCCGTGCCACCAGCGAAGTGCCAGCCCAACAGACCCGGGTGCCCACTCCCACCCCCAGGGCCAGCTCCGCACGGGACCGACGCGGCTCACAGCCCCTCCCTGCGCCCTGGGCACAGCACCACCCGGGCCGAGGGCACATTCCGGGCAGCAGCAAGGGAAGCGGCCCGACACGCCCACAGCGGGTCCCGAGGCAGCAGCCTCCCGCCAGCCCAGCCCAGCCCAGCCCAGCCCAGCTCGCGACCCCCCAGCCCAGGGGGCGGCCCAGGCCACGCGCCGCCTGGCAACGTGGCAGCTGCTGCCGTTACCCGGACGGGGCGGCCCCAGCCTGGCCCAGGCCTTCACCCCCCCCCCCGCGCTCTCCGGCCCCGGCCTCCCCCCGACACCTGCCGCCCCTCCCCGCTCACCTCGGCCGGGACGGGCGGGTTCTCGGCCGCCGCCTTGAGCTCCAGCACCGAGTCCGTCTGCCGGTCGGTGAGGGGCGCCATGGGCCGGGGCCTGCGGTCCCAGAGGGCAAGCTTGTCCCGGGTCTCCCTGTCGCCCAGTTCCGGGGGCAGCTCCGCCATCCTCACACGGCCACGGCAGCCGGAGCGGGCAGGAGGGGCCACTTCCGGGATCCGGGAGAGTCGGATACGAGACGGACAGAGAGAGGAGCGGAACCATCGGAACCCGGCAGCGCTTCCGGAGGGAACGAGGCACGCGGAGGGCTCCACGCGCACACAATCAGGGGAAGGAGCTGATCGGAAACGGACACTTCCGGTGCAGGGAAGGGACTTCGAATCCGACGGGGGCGGAAGTTACTAGCCCCGGCTGGGCTGAAGCGCCGTCGTCCTCGTGACGTTCTTGTGATGCGTAGACGCCGGGCACGGGGGAGGTGAGGGGGGCTATTTTCACCAACGAGCGCAGGAGGCTGCAGCGATTGGCAATGAGAAAAGCAGGCCGTCCGCGCAGCGCCCCCTGGCGGCCCGAGGCAGCGCAGTCCGCTGGCCAGCGGGGAGCCCTGGCCGAGACCCGCATTCTAATTCGGGTTTCGCCATCAGGCTGCAGAGTGGCCGGGGCAGGTCGCTGCCCCTGCTGTAATAATGACACTTCAGGGGGAGTCAGTGGCACCGCTGGCCCTTTGTATTCGTCCCCCGCCCGAAATCCTCCTGCAGCTGAGGGGCGGGAAGCCACGACCCCATCACCGCCCTTGTTTGGTTCTAGCCCCGCTGACCATAAAACGAGAAGGGACGGTAACAACTCCCAGGACACATGCCTGAGTCTACAGCTAGCCTGGGACACGCGGGCTGAGAAGCAGCAGGACCTGCGATCTCCACCCCCTCTAGTCACTGACTGGGGATATTAACTGAAATCCGCTACTAGGGCTAAAGGGGGCACCACCATCACTACCCCAGCAGCGGTGAAAACCCTCCTACTTGTCAAGGAACATTACAAGTTACATTACACTCCATCAGCTCTAGCTGTATTTACTCTTTGCAGTCATGGAAGAGATTCAGACATGCTCTATACTCAATTTTAGTGGCTTGGGCACTTATAAAAGAGGCTACGTTTTGAACATGACAACCAAGAGCATGAAATAAACTTGCACTTATTTTACCCTCTGTACATCAGCTTTGATACCACCATCTTAACTCATTTATGTAGTGTTTGCTAAGATAAGCAGCCTACTTACATTAAAAATGTACTGTTACTTTTCAGTATTACTTTGTGAAAAAAATATATCACTTCCGCACTTAGTTGATGAATTTGGCCTTTCTGACCCACTTACACAAGCTATTTTAATCAGTACAGAAGGACTACACAACTAAATCTTGATATAGAAAGGCACGCTTAGCATTGCTTCATAAAACAAATTGCACTTTACATTTTCTCCAGCTATATCAAAATGGTCAAGTGTCAAACTATTCCTCAACTGTTTGAGTAGTGGTGCTTTGATCAAATTTAATCCTGGTGGAAAACTGAAAAGGCTTTTTTATCCAAATTCTGTAATGCATCACACTCGATACAGCATTTGTCTACTTCTATCATTATCCAAGCTCTCTCTTTTTAAAAGAAGAGGTGGTTGCAGCCCTTGTAGTTATGGAGATAATCACAATACAAACTGATGCAAGGATGCCTGCCAGACCCTACAAATAACTTGAAAATAAGTGAGGTAGAACTACGTTATTTATTGTACAGGCTCTGCACTGTGATTCCACAGTTGGAGCATTGGACTTCTCTGAAGTCCAAAGATGTGGTATTTTTGCTATAGCATTCACCATTTTGCTGCAGCTGGGTATGCTATATTGTTTTGTGCCTGCACTGCATCTTGGTCCTTAGCTTTTCTTACAAGGCATAATTAAGCTAATTACTAGGCCTGCTTCCTCCTGTGCTCTTCCAGGGAACCATGAAGTAAAGGGGCAGGTAGTGAAAGCTGGAGTTCTGTTTGCAGCATAGGAGTGACAGGAACCAGAATTGCCAGCTAGTAGTGTAGGCGGCCTGACGGCAGCCAGCTCATAGTGTAGGCGGCTACTTCTTTAGAATATACAATGGAAATTAAGTTGTGGAGCAGGTTACTTGAACAATGGCCCCAGTATATAGCAAGAACTCATCTTCAAAGTTAGTTTAAAAACTGCTACTTTTACACTCCTCTATGAGCCACACTGATGTGCACAGTAGGAAACAGGTATTTCACAATAGACTAAATGATTATTGTTACTGAATGTGGTCTGATTGTGTCTCACCTCTAGGCACTTAAACGTACTATTTCAGACAGATGCCAGCTGACATTTTATTGCAGCTTCAGTCCTGCACCTGCAGCACAATATAATGATGTTGTTAGGAATAGCAGGTCCCTCACTTAATAATTGTGTCCTCCTGCCCCAATTTTATCTTTGAGAGGCCAGTTTATAAATATCCCAAATAGCTGGCATTAGACAGCTTATGGTGAGGGAAAGAACATGCTATGGCACTGAAGAGAAGTGAGCTCAGGGCAGTTCTAGAGCTACAAGAAAGAGTATATGGAAGAAAGCCTTACTCAAGTGCTTCAGAATTGAGCCTGCTGCCTCTCAGGTCACATCCTCTCTATGGTGGTAGGTCACTGCTCCCTTCCACATCTTCAGCAGGTTTGTGGCCCCCTCCTAACCCCTCCACAATTTTATGGGAGGAAGGAGGAGACAGAAGGACAGCAGTTACCATCAACTGGGAGTCTCCCAGAACAGGTGGAGAGGGAAAGACACCACAGTCCAGATGTTTAAAGGAATTTAGGTACCTAAATATCCAGATAGGCATCTAAGTACATTTAAAAACATTATTACAGAAACATCTTCTTACTTCAAGCAGAATTAGGACATTTAAAAAATTTGTGAAAGACAAAAATAGTTTAATTTTCAAGATTGGATTTATTTCTACCAACCTGTGTTTTAATTAGTTCTAGAGATGAAGGATTATAACAGTCTTGACTGTTAATTGGGCAATAAGCACTGCTCAAGTGGGAAAGCCACCTGGAATGGATTTTTGTTAAAATATATTTTAGATCCACACAGGCTAAAGAATCTTACATTCTTTCCCCCACTTGTATTTATTATGCAGAAATACAATGAGACTTTTTCCTATGCAGATAAAGCATGTGAATAACAGCAATTCAAAGCATTAAATAAAAACAGTTTTCCTGTAACATTCCACATGAATAAATAACTTCACTAGCACAATACATGTATGAGCAGCAGTAACAAATTGGGCTGAATGACACGTTCAATATTTCAGAACACACTGATATGACCTAATATGAAAAAAAAAAGTGATGCAATTCTGTAAGTCTCACTAACTCAGTTATTTTTGGCACAATAAAGAGAATTGCTTTGGTGATTTTAACATTTGCATATCCCATTCAAATATGATAAGTTGCAGCATTAAGTGTTAGTAATGTCATTTGACAGATGGTGCATATTACTGCAAAGTCAGACAATATACTTGCATATACACTGCTCAAACTTAACTTTCCGGTACAGTGGTTTGGAGTAACCTGCCCATTCTGCATACCAAGCAGCATTGAGAATTTACCCATACCGAAGAAGTAAAGACAGAACATTTCTATAAAAGGCTCATACTATTAATATTAATGAGTAGATGCAAGTACATTATAACTGAATTTCAAACATTTAGCTCGGGGGAAAAAATATATTCCCCCCCCCCACACACACACACACACTTTTCCTTAAGAGAAGTTGTTTAAGAGCCACTGGTGCTGCTAGGTAAGTCTATTTTGATGTCCTCATGCCATTTAGAATTGTAGACCAGTTTTTTTCCCCCCCCCAGTATCTGTGGCATTGGTTCCCACCCTGGGAAATTGCAAACACCTTTCCTTTCCTTTATAGTTAGATAGGAATGTGGTCCCAAAACTTTGTTGTAACATGGAATCATGCTATGGAAAAGACTGGGGGAAAACTAATTCTTCCCTACCATCAGGACAGGGCAAGAGGGACACTGATAATAGTGAGGACTTCTAAATACTTGCAGATGCTGTCAGGATTTCCATTTTACCCACACAGCAATCGTTTGCAAAGGCATCTCAATTGGAAATCACAGATTATAGTGTTAAGCAGGGTTGGTATGGGGAGGGTACCAACCATCCAAAAGGGACAGTCTGACCTTTCTAGCATCATGGAGCCCTTGGAGCTGCAGGCTTGTCAAACTGGACGTGAATTAGCTAAGACTTCACACATGATTTGTTACTGTTATATTTCAGAGAGACACTGTCTCAATGGGCTGTTTTTAGTTACAAGAACCCTATTTTAAATTTAGTTAAATGATGCACTACAACATGCAATTTGTAGTACCAAGCAATTCGCCCTCACTGACCATCCTAAGTACACACTCTACCAAATGTTTCAGAACAATCCTAAGGTTGCATTTGTAAGTAAAATGTTGCTCAACTTAGGGACAATGCATTTTACTCATTCTAAAAAGTGTCTACATTCTAAAAAGTTTAGATTATATACACACTTAATTTTGATTTACGTTCTATACAAAAATATTTTAAAGATTTCTACACAAAAAAATTGCAGTAATACAGACAGCACACAAGCATAATTATGCATCATAATTGTTACCTTAAAAACAAACACTTTGAAAAGTAATTCTTTTATCTTAACTCTTGGTATTTTCAGAAGAAAAGTGCCTTGTGCATTTAAAAAAATACCTACTTTGTGCATTTTGAAACTAGCCATTTAAACAATGAAATGGTAAGAGTGAAACCCACAACAGCACATGAATTGCTTTAAATGGAATGTATGATTTTATGCAGATATTGTAATGAATGTTTCAAGAGGATTTCCATACACAGCTGTACATTTAATGATTCTACACTGCAAACTGAAAAATGCCTGTTTTGGATCCACTGCAGTCTTATACTTCACCCACACCCATGCTTTTATAACTGAATAAGTTGCATTCATACAGTAATCCTGACACTAGTTTTCTTTAGTTTATGGCAGCAACTTTAGTTGAACAATTCAAAGAAAAAGTAAAACCTACCCAGACGTCAACTCACACTGCCCTTGAAAAAAATTCTGTTTAAGTAACATCAATTGACTCATTTTGCTGAATGAAAGCATCAACACTGATGAGCACAATTCTCCTATAATTCTTGTTTAGGAAGGCAGAAATACATTACATTGCCTCTTTTGGATGTGTGCTCTCTGTATGTAAGCATCTGCATACCTTGAGCTCTGAGCTGTTCAACTGCCTCAATGCGTGTGGCATGCATCTTTCAGATGTGTAATGGCCACTAACTGATTAAAGCAGTTCCTCTTCATAACAAAAAATCAAACAAATGTTGAAAAATTAATTCCCTCTTGCACAGGAGTTAGATAGAGAAAAAAAGCTACACATTCACTCTCCCTAGTCTTTAGATATTCATTTCTGGACAAAAAACTTATGTTAGAGTCCCTTCTATTGAAGACTAAGAATAAGGTATCTTAAACTCCCAGACTTTTCTCAAACATGCAAAATGAAGACAGTAACAAGTTGTGTCACACTGACTCCCAACATAAGTTATATATACATTTAAATGCTAAGAGGCAACAAACATGCTCTAAACCCAGAAGTTCATTTAAACAAGCATTTTTACAAAAGACCTGAAGTCACTAGGAATAAAATGTTCAACGTCAGGCACTTGAACTCCAAGGCATCAAAAATTTCAGAAGTTAATGTGGTCATAAACTGTTGATTACACTAATAGCTCAAGTTCCATGAGCATAGACAAAAGACTGAGGCTCTTCCATTACCTACTTACCTCTGGACAAACAGCTCTTTTCCTATTAAGATTTCACCCAGAAATACATTTTAGCAGAAAAACCTTTGGAGTTGTATCATACATTATGGCCAACAGCATTTAAACAGTTGATAGAGGTATTTTGCCAGCTTTAGATTCCATTTCAGTAACTGCTGCATAACATTTGGCATATCGGTTCTGCTATCATTTGATGTATGGTCTTGATTTACAATGTTCTTGTGATGACCTTCTTGCCAGCAAGTCCTATGCTCCAATGGAGAAATCACTGAAGAGCATTTTTAAGATGCCTTGAGTTCAAATACCATGTGAGCACAGTTTACTGATTACACAATCTAGCATCTTTCAGAAATCCAATTTCTTCAGCTGTTCATATGTCAAAAAGAACTGGTGCAATTAGTCAAGGAAACAATTGCCGATACCTGTATTTTTGTTTAACACACTTGAGGTGTAATATCTACTGCATTCACTTAACAGATGCTTGTAGGTCTGGAACTTTTATCTCCCATTAAATGCCTCCTACACCCCCCACCTGACAGGTCACTCTTCTCCAGCAGTTACTAACTTTCCCTAGAATCCTTGGCACAGAGAACATTGTAGCAAATTGCTAATGGGGAAAACTTGCTTCAGTGCATGTTACTCTCACCAATAGGATCCTCCTTTTAGTTCAGCCTAAGCCTTCCTCAAGATCTATCCCAAGCACCTTAAGCATGCAAATTAGAATTGGGAAAGGCCAGAGACACCACAGACTGCAGGTTCCTCTTCTGTTTTTTGCTTCCTATCTTATTAGTAGGTGAAACTATGAAGGTGTGTAGATTCTTGTTTGGGAGAAGAGAGAAAGGAATATTACAGCTGCCTCTTAGCTTCTCACAAAGCAATGAGAACAGAAGGCTAAACAGATGGCAAATGGTCCACTGTACAAGTTATATAATAGGGTAGAAAAATAGCATGGGAGGGCGGAAGGGGAGAAAACAAAAAAAAACAAAAAAAACCCACCTTGTGACCATCTGCATAGTTTTATTAATGCAGGAAATCTAAAAGAGCAGAATCCCCTAAATTGCTAATTGACCTGTTCACTAGTATGTCAATTAAACTGCAATCTAAAAATATGCAAATGGCAAATTGAGAGCTAAAGGAAGAAGTGTTTTGAAAAAGATAATATTAAGAGGTTCAACTTCGTATAAAGCTTAGAGAATAATACTATACGTGCCAGTAGTACTCTATTTATAAAGAGTTGGAGAATAAGTGTACTTTTATACTGACAAATTGCACCAAACGTTTTATATGAAGCACATTTCACTAGACAATTTGTGTGTACTCAATGCCCAGTGTTGTTCACAGAAAAGTTTAAAGTATTTTCAAACACTTTTGAAGAGGATACAATAATATTCCAAGGACCAAGTCTCAACCAGTTTGGCCAGAATCCTTTATATAAAGCAAAAAAGCCTTCATTCCTCCACGTCTGAAACAAATATTTTTAAAAAATATGAAAAATGAGTTATTTTCATAAAAATTTTCGTTGAAGAGTTATATCCAAGCAAGAGCTAATACTTTACATTATGAATGCCATTGTGAGGTGCTCTGTGCTACCACAGGAGGAATTTACAGTAATAGTTTCTTGTCTCATAGCAGTTCACACTGGGAATGTTGCAGCATTACTGCTCATCTAGTTTTTAGGCCTCTCAAACTTTTCAGGGGAGTTTGGCATTTAAACCTGCTACTCAACGAGCTTCTTGTGGAACCTGCAATAGGACAGTAGGAGGTCCCAATGTCAAAGAAAGATCTTAATTTATCCACTCTAAATAAATTTTCACTGCTCTATTTAAATTAAATAATCCACATGGATTGCAACATTATAGGACTAAATTTAACTTTACCAGAAAAGAGGTATTAAAAATTAAATTTAAACCCAGGGATGGGGTTATTATTGTCCAGTAAAGGAACATGAAATATTAAAGACATAATAAGAATCAGAGCTAGTAAAAAAAGAGTAAGTGTGATATTTTGAAAATCTTTCCCCATGTTTTTGAAGTTTGAAGAGTTTCAATCTGCTTTTACAAGAAATGTTTAACGTAACTCTCATTTAGATGAAGAGCAGGTCAAATGGGACTATACAGACACCAACGCCAGTCTTTTTGAAGAAATCATCTCCATTTTCAAAGACATTTTAGGTAGTGTTCTCATTTTAAAAAGGGATCTTTCAGTTATGTTGGACTCACAATCTTCCGTTCCCAGCCAGGTGATTTTTAAGCATGAACCTTTACAAATACATTTTAAAAGACACAAAGACATTCAAAGACACAAGACCCTAAGAAAGGCTATATTGGGTCAGACCAATGATACATCTAGCCCAGCATCCTGTCTCAATGATCAGTGCTAGACTCTTCATTCCCTCTGAAGAGAACAGGGCAATTTTAAGTGATCCATCCAGTCATTCAGATGCAGATTCTGGCAGTTGGAAGCTTAGGGACACCCAGAGCACAGGGTCACGTCCATGATCTTCTTGGCTGATAGCCATGGACGGACCTATTCTCTGAAATTTATCCAATTTTTTTTTTAAACCCAATTTTACTTTTGGGCTTCACAACATCCCCCGGCAACAAGTTCCACAGGTGGACTGTGCAAAGTATTTGTGTTTGTTTTAAGCCTTCTCCCTAGAATTTCATTGGGAGACCCCTAGTTCTTGTGTTATGTGAAGGGGTAAACACTTCCATGTTCACCTTCTCCACACCTTAGCCAGTTACTGATCCATGAAGGGACCTTCCCTCCTATCCCATGACTGCTTACTTTGCTTAATGGACCTCTGGTGAGGGACCATGTCAAAGGCCTTCTGAAAGTCCGAATACATTATATTCATTGGATCACCCTTAACATGCTTGCTGACTCCCTCAAAGAATTCTAACAGATGGGAAGTTATGCATCACCATTTACAAAAGCATTGTTGACTCTTCCAACATATTGTTTTCATCTGTGTGTCTGATATTAGGAAAAAAATTTTCAGTAGGAGGGTGGTGAAGCACTGGAGTGGGTTACCTAGGGAGGTGGTGGAATCTCCATCCTTAGAGGTTTTTTAGGCCTACCTTGACAAAGCCCTGGCTGAGATGATTTAGTTGGGATTGGTCCTGCTTTGAGCAGGAGGTTGGACTAGATGACCTCCTGAGGTCCCTTCCGACCCTAATTTTCTGTGAAGAGTCAAGGATGCTTTTGTAAAGGGAAGTTATGCATCACCAATCTGTTAGAATTCTTTGAGGGAGTCAGCAAGCATGTTAAGGGTGATCCAATGAATATAATGTATTCGGACTTTCAGAGGGTCTTCATCAGCAGGTGGCTCTGTGTAAGATACATGTTCCCCAAGTAGCCTGTAAGAAGTGGGTTAAGCCAACTGTAGCCACCACAGGGGGAAGCTGCCAGTCTTAATCTGTGTCTAGACTACAGGCACTATAGTAGCAAAGCTACAGCTCTGTAACTGTACCACTGTAGTATAGACACTTTTATAGCAACAGAAGCAGTTTCTGTTGCTGTAGGTAATCCACCTCCCTATGCAACAGTAGCTGCATCTACAGAAGCATTCTTCTGTCAGTCTAGTCACATCTACACCAGGGGTTAGGTTGGCATACGTATGGCACTCAGATGTGATGCTATGTTGACCTAACTTAAGCACAGACCAGGCTTTCGTACCCACCACTGCAAGATACAGCTAGTAGTAATAAAAGGTGCTACACAAGATCCTCCACTAAAAAGGAGGACTGGATTTCACTGTCCTGGCCACACCCTTTGGGTGACCTTCTCTCCTTGGAAGTAGCCTCCAATTACACTTACAAATACTCAACAGGATGTTGAACTTTATTTCCCACAACCCTTTCAAAAAGTTGCTGTGTGTTTCCTACCCCTTCCTATAAGCTAGAGGGTAGGTTTTGGAGCCCCCTCTCCCAGTTAGGAGTACAACTCTGGCTTTGCTCCCTCCCAATACTCTAACCTGACTCCTTCTAGGAGAAAGGCAACTTTTTTGGCACATCCGGTTAGAAGCTAGGATACAGCTTCCTGTCTGCTCTGGCTAGAGTACTCCTGTCCCCTGCCTTCAAAACAGGAAGTGGAAGGAAGAAGTGAGAAATGTCAAAATTCTTTTTTTTTTTTTTTTTTTGTTTAAAATAATCATTTAACAGATTGGAATAGCTTAAAAAAAATCACACTTCTCTTCATTGCAACTGCAAATGGAAGGATATAAAGAACTGTCAACCTTAGGAGGCCACTATATTCAGCTGGTTTGAAAAATTCCTTATTTAATATTTCAGTGAATACTTTCATATGAAATTTTTTTAGTACTTTTTTTTTTTTTTTTTAAATATAAAAAGTGTTCATACATGTGACCCAAATACCAGCAGGAATGATTGTATATATGTGCATCCATGCTGAGACAGGCCACCTCCTTGCTTTCCATCAACACTGAGAATACGTTTTTAAACAGAAGGTGGGAGAGGTGGATACGAATTTGAGTCCAACATTTTGAAAGAGGCACAAGGGACAGCAAATTCAAGAGTTCAAAATGCATTATTCCCAGAGTTCTCTTTACAATAATTCCTACATTACAGAAGTGGGTTCTTCTAGAATAACTAACCATTTCTACCTACAATGCAGAAAACCCTAATTGTGTTTGATACAAGGTTCTATAAGAGTTATCACTAGTTGCTATACATTTGCACTTACTTGTAACAAGCAATCCAAAGTACCCTTGTAGCCTGAATGTGGCCCATCTTGAAATCTTCTCTGATTCATCATCCGTGTTCTCACAACATCAACTGGATTTGAAGCAAGTGCTCCAGCTAATCCACACGTGAAGCTCGCGCTAATGAAAGGTAAGCCATTATAAAAATATGACTTATCACCAAGAGTTTAGGAGTATACAGAAATGCTTCCTCCTTCCCCCACTTATGGAATAGATATTTCTACTATTGTATAGCTAAAAGTTGTGCTTGCATTTAATTAAGTGAAAAAGTAGTTTGTTAATAGATCTGAAAAAAAACACACACACACACACACACACACACACACACACACACACACACACGATAACAATCAGGAAGAAGTTTCACACTTTAAAAACCCATCCTGATATTTTCAGAGTAGTAAACGCATTTTAGTTTGAGAGCACACACACACTTTTTACATATTTTGAACTGTAAGAATGTCTACACAGGCCAAAATTGTGTAAATAGCACATGGCATGAGCTGTCATTTGAGATTATACTACAGTTAAACATTTAACACACTAGAAGTATATTTACAGCTCCACTGAGAAAAGCCAAACAAAATGTGAGATCTAATTATATCCTCTGAAAAGTTCAACATTAAGAGACTGATTTCTAACCACTGCCAGGGGATTTAATCATACAACTAGATCTATGTAAACCACTTTGAAAGCTTAACTTATGCCTGTTCAAACTTACAGGAAGTGAGTATACACAGTGTCTCCCAGAAGTCCAGACTTAATTATGTGCTTCTTCGTAAGATCATAAACGGGCAGCTCCACTCCCACAACAATTGCAGCTCTCTGAGCTGTGAGGGACACCCCCTGGCAAAACATAAAACACTTGAGATTTTTTTAAACTGCATCATTTATGTCTGGTTGACGATTATCTAAAATGTAATGGTATTTGAGTTAAAAGCACCTAGGAAATGTGTTCATAAAAGAAGTTTTTATAGACTGAACAAATATGCCCTATACATTTTTTTTTTAAATAAAGTAGTATAGATGTGTGTAAATGTATTGCTTATGAGAGATCCCAGTGACTGGAATTAATTTGCAGAACAGATAAAGCACAGTGGCAATATAAGCTTCCCCTACTGCTCCACCAACATCTCTGCTGTGACCTACAGCAGATGTTCTCAAACTGAAGTCTATGGACTACAGCTGGTAGTTTGCTCAGAGCAGGCTGGTTGGTTGGTGCTGGGCTTATTTTACAGTCAGCTGAGAGAAACGAGAAGACTGAGTGGGAGACATAATGGAGAGTAAAAGTAGGCTGATTAATCTTTGGGAAAAAAAAATGTAGTCGGTCTCAGATGAAAATAGAAGTCTTTTTCCATACACAGAATTTGACTAGCAGCCACAGGGATTTTCTGTAATCATGAATGGCATGCAAGGTAGTCCAGGACACTAAGATATGGTCCACATTGAAAATTTGAGAACCCCAGATCTGGAGGGATCATAGTTACAGGTGAGAAGCTAAGTTCATTAAATATTGTTTAATGCCAAGTAGAGTTTATTTTAAACACTGTAGTGCTTTTCATCCAGAGATCATAACATGTTTTATGAAGTGGCTACTACCCAATTCCTAAACGCTGCAGAAATTATTCTAATTTTACAGATGGGAAAAGTAGTGCACAGGTTAAGAAACACTTCCAGGACACATGGTTCTTGGTAGAACTTGGAATAAAAATCCCAACCTCCCAACTCCTAGACCCATCCCTTACCCACTGGATCACAAGAAACTGATCACTGAACAGCTCCACTGCCACTCTGCGCTAGGTTTGAACCAGAAAACTATAAATCAAGAGACTACTCCAGTCAAAGCTATATAGTCTCTGCTTACACAATCACTCATTTAATGATGCAAGCTTCCCCATACTGAAGCTGTTTAACAAAGCCAGCCCTGCACTGGAACCAAGCTTTATACCTGGGGTTCTCAAACCTTTTTTGCTGGGACTCCCTCTTTGAAGATATTTCAAGCTGTGACAACCCCCCTCAAAAATGTGACAACTCCCCCCTCCCCATGCCACCCTTACTGCCAAGTGTAGGGGCTGACAGCTTACACCCTCCCTCCCCCATAATAACCTCATGACCTGCAGAGGGGTCACAACCCCCAGTTTGAGAACCCCCCAGCTATACTATATTAAAAAGGTGTCAATTTTAAGTCAGCCAGTAAAGGTATATACACAGTTAATTCTACATTGTTGCAATACTCCTTGCAAGTGTTATACCTTGACGTTAATTCATTTACACAATTCTTGGAAGAGGAGTTCTATTTCCTGTACCAAGGAAATATTTTACCTCCAACCAAGGTAAGTAGCAGTTTTCAGCGGGAGAGAGGAAAACAGCTTTGGTCAATAACTTATAGCAGAGCTAAGGCTGAGAAATACCATTTAGAGGCTAAGTGTTCTAACAGCTGCATGCTTATTCAGATTGCCTTGAAATTAGCTGTGCCTCAAGGGGTAGGTTGAGTTAACTATCCGAATTTGGGGTCATTTGAGCAAACGAGTTCCTGAGAAAAAAGGAAACCCCTGAAAGAGACAGCATTTAATGTTGACAAATTCTACTTGGGTTGTGCGCAGACCTGGGGCTCAAACTGTGACTCTAATCATACCCCAAATTCATCCCAGCTTGTGCATGCCAAGCGCTCTTTGGGGAAGCAATATTCAAAAAGTGTTATTCAAGAAAAGGGTTAAGTTTTCTAGGGAGGGATGCACTTAAAATTCACGTGCCAAATGGATAACAAAGTACACATGCAGAAAAACTAGCCACGAGGTTTCTAGTCAGCCAGTTTCCACATGACTTGGGTGGCTGACAGGGACGTGCTACGGTCATTGAACTTGAGCTACACTTGGCAGACTTCTGCCAAAGATCAATATGGTATTTTTTGTTTTGGGAGAACATAATTGAGCACAGCAGGTAATTCAGAAGGTGCTCAAACTATTTGAGGAGAAAATAAGTTACACATGCAGACAACTGCTGGGAGGATTAGAGGCAGTGACATGGGCAAGGGGCTGAGGCAAAGGAAGAGAAATGGGAATGGTGGTAGCAAATGGGAGAGGAAGAGGTTGGGGGCTCAAATCAGAAGGGGTGGGAGGCAGGTGGCCTGTCAGCCCCCCTCTCCCTCAATTCTCCCCTGCTGTGTGTGCCAGGATCTGGGAGAGTCCTACCCCTGTGTGAGGATATGAGCCCCTCTTTCTACTTCCCATGCAAGCCAGGATCAAGTGCTCCTGAAGGTAAAGCAAATTGAAACCTATGAAAACCAGGACTGATGAGTCAAGGTACATGACATTCCTGCATAGGGATGGACCAGATGGGGTAGGGCACAGCTGGGGAAACCTGCCTGAAGCAGAAGCATGGGGAGCTCAATCTATCTAACCAAGGAACTGTGCAACCCTCCAGTAAGTCGCTGCCCATCATGTATATATGTAGCAGAGGGTGCCACACAGCAAGGAACAACTTTCTATGTGCTAAGGAGTCAATGGGACTGGAAAGGGAGGGTGAGCTAGATGCTGGCTTGGGGCTAGATGGGTAATGGTGGGGGGAGAAGTAGAAAAGGACAGCTACACCATCTTCTCATACTTGCTTAAAAAAAGTTACTGAAGTTACCATGTAATACTGTCAAGAGTTTGGGACAAACTGTGTCCAATTCTTCTCACCAGCCCTGAAAGCAGTTATATCTTCCAAAACATTTCAAAGCATGATTACTATCCCTATTCCACTGTAACAAAGTACACAGGAGGATGGAGGTGCACTAAGGAATCACATAACCATGTGGCCAAGTGGACAGAGCATAGGACTGGGACCTATTTCTGGATCTGCCACTGGTCACCCAGCAGGCCAATGGGGATAGTGATGTTTATAAAAAAAAAAAAACTTAACCCCTTTTGTAATCTACTGATGAAAAATGCTAAGAGCTAGGCATTACCACCAGCCAAGTTAGCATCTCAACTGCAAACTTATGAAATAACTGCAACTGCTTAAATGACCACTAACTCCTACAAAAAACATGTTACTCTTAAACTAGAAAATTCATTGACAAGAAACTTCAATAACCTAGCATTAACTTTGCTCAGTGATATATCGAGCCTTTCCAGACTATCAAGTTTGTGACACACAAACTTCTAAAAAACTAGAAATTGAAGCGTTATGGTTCATACTAATGTAACCTTAACTCTGCCATGGTACATCTAAAACTTTACACTCTTGTACACTACACCCCTTTTATAAAATGGAGTGAATACTCTAAAGAGGCGATGAATCTACATTCATTAGTACTTTTCACGTGCTTTTGAAATCCTTGGATGCCAACCAATACAGCAGTTAAAAAACATACATGGGATAAGATACACTTAATTGCAATATTTTGGCTGAGATTCCAGAGATACATACAATATGTACAATAGTAAATGGTTTGTTGGTTTTTAAATGTACTAGTGTCCTCAGAAGAGTTAGTATAATAGTTTAAGAACTTACTTTCCATAGTCCTCTAGTGCCTTCTTTTTGGTAAATGTGTATGAAATTGCCCATCATTCCTCCTTGAATCACGCTGCCTTGGGCCTGCATTCTGATCTAAGGCAGACCAAAATAAAAAAAATGGTGATCAGTTTTCAAACACTGAAAGTGATCATAATGTTGAGAAACAACTAAATTACAAAGAAAGGCACCGTAAAAGAATACAATTTAAAGCATTTTCAAAATAGGATACTTGCTTCTTAACTACAAGCAAGAACTGACTGCACCATGATAGTACTAGGTATCTATAGATATGTACCAGCTGTCCTTCAAGTGCAGCTGCTATATTTGGAACACTTTAATTTGAACTAGTACTCAGTGTAGCTCTTAAATTAGTTACCAGAAATCATTGCTATTTGTGAATTGGTGTGCTAACACATGTAGTTTAGATTGACAGAAGACTTCTGCATGATGTCCTTTACAGTGTTCTCATTTGAACTCACCAGTAACATTTTAACACAAAAGGTCAATATGATAAGCATTTCAGCTGGGAAGAATTACATACTCTGACTTTTTGGATTTGAAATTAAAAATGGATTTCTCAAGGACAAACTGCTGGATTCATGTTAAATGTGACAAGCAACTGAGTATTCATCCCTAATTTGGGGAGTTAATAGTGTTGTCACTCAGCATATATACCATCTTGGCCAAAACTGGGCTATCGCTTTGGAATTGAGCCTGTAACAAATTCAGGGCAACTGCACCTGTATTCTCCCTTTATGATCCAGCAAAGACACCCCCTCTAGGCTTCTGGCTCCCCCAACTGTTGCCTTTCTTTGGTGGAGATATGCATCTCCCCCTTCTGTCTGGGGTATTCCCAAGCTGCACAGATCCCTGACTATGTGATTTTCCTAGCAAAAAGATAATCTAAGCAGGACTGCTTCACTTCTCTCCTCAGACAGTATGCAGTGTGATTGTCAGTTATAAATTACCACACAGCTATTTCTAAACAAACAGATTTACTCTTAAGGTAGAAATCATTACAGAGAAAACATTAAAAACAAAAACCTACATTCATGCCAATAAGCTTAAAAGAGATCCCCCTCACTTCAACAAGGGCTCTGGCTGGTGATTAATCCTTCAACCAACACACAGCAGTGGCTCCCTGTGGTCATAAATTCATCACATCTTCAGCTCAGAACAAAACCAAACAAGTCTTACAGGGCTCACTAGGCCACAGCCCTTCCATCCCTTCCCTAAAGATTGGGGCCCAACCTTGGACCAGAAGTCCTGTCTGTTTGCAGATTAGAAAGACCCTGAGCCTATTTAAAACCAAGCTATTTAACCAAAAAAATCCTTTGTGTCCATTGGTCCCTGGAGAATCCAATTTGAAGTAGTACATGCAGAGCTCTCCAGGTGTGGCTTCAAAAGACCAATAACTGGAAGAATTACGTTAGCATCCCCCTCCTTCTAAAAAGGAACACAATCTCACAAAACCAAACACGATTGCATTTTTAACACAGTGATTTCAAGGACATTTATTTTAATTCATTAAAGTTTGTCCAGATATTGGTCCTCTGTCACAATGTGTACTATCGTTCCAGAATGAAGCCAATAAAGGTTACTTGTGTTGATACTTACACTACCTTTTCTATGAAATGGAAAGTTAACTTGTTTTAAATTCTGTTTTATTTGAGGGGAAGTAGCACTAAAATTAGCACATGTAAAATACAGTATCTAAAAAGCAAGATTCCCCCCCAATTCTCAGGAAACTATAGAATGTGCAGAAGCAGCCAAGTAATCTCAGGTCATGATTTTGTAAATTAAAACAGGATCCAGTCTTAGTACTTGAACAGGAGATACCACTTTTGTAGCAATTATTTTTTAATTTGTGGGTGTTGGTGATTTCACTAGGCGGCTCTCTGCTCAAGTCATTAATTCTCCATGAAGGGGTTATGTTTCAAAGGGGCATTGTGCTACTAGTTTTTCCCATAGGAGACAGAAAAGACATCATGACCTATAGGAATTTTTTCTAGAACCCTAGTACTTTTTCCAACCCAGAGATATCTGCAGGTCAGTGATGGATATATAGTCCTTTACATACTTTCAAGTGAATAGCATTGTATGTGTCCATTCACATGAATTTTTTTTAAATTTAGTGTACAGCTTCAGTACATCTCAAATTTGGGCCAAGAGGATGGAAGGAGCATTTTTAGTAGTCCATTCTGCTGTGAAGCAAGAAAAAATTAATATCAAGTGGTTTCCCTGTCCTTCAAGGGAATGGATTTAATCAAATTGCATGCTTCCAGATGACCAGCATGCCCAGAGGGAAATTCCAATGGTTCAGTTCTTCCCCTGGAACCTTTCTGAATTGCTGAGTAGGTAATTTGCAAAGTGAATATATTTAAAGCAACAGAACAACATGCAATGTTCATCAGTAGACTTTATTCTACCTTGAGAATACAAAAAAGGAACCTATGCAGAGGATAGAAACTTGATTAAAAATCCTTTACCTTCAAAACATCTGTAGGGTTGGCAATAGATGATGAAATCACGCCCGAAAGAATGCCACATAATACATTTATCACCAGGGTTTCATCTATTCCAGAAGCAAAAAGAAACGCTCAGCCACAGGCTTTTACACTGTGATAAGACATCAAGTGCAAGCGGTAAAGCTTTGTACCATTTTTAATAAAAAAAGCAGTTCAAATGAAGGAGCTAAACTTCAGTCCATTTTTTTTTTTTAATTTTTATTTTTTTAAAACATAGCTCAGTTTGTTGGAATTTTATTCGTGGAAACTTAAAAAGAAATAAATGTATGCATGCATCCTAAGACTGAAATGCAAACAAACAACTCTAGATGAAATATATTAGCAAGCAGTGGTAAAGCTGAAAAACCCACACACCTTCTGGTTGCTCAACCAACACTCTCTTCAAGCTTTGGTAAGTGCCTATTTTTATGGTTCCATATGAAGCCTGGCGTAACATTGCAGGGGCAATCCTATAAAATAGGAAGAAGCAGATAATGTGTACATACAAAGCACAGGCAAGGTTTATTCAAATTTTTAGGGGAGGGTAGGCTGAACTCAGTGTTCAATATAAAGTGAAAGGTTTGTTCATTAAAACCAGATGATTCCAGATCCAGTTACAGGTAATGGGAAGACTTTCAGTGAAGTGCAAGCATGAAAGAAATGAAGGTGTAATGGAGTACTACCCACCCTTCAAAATGCTGAGGAAAAACCCTGATCCGACTGCTATAATGAACACTGATACTGGAAAACTCTTAAAAATATGGTCACTGATTTCATAAACAATTTTTTTTAATTTGGTGCTCTAAAACTGTGAAAGTCAAACAGATTTTTACTACTGTTGTCATAGTTGATGCATTGCATGTGCAATGATATACTAGGACATAAGATAATCATTTTGCTACTACAACATTACTGCACCTAAGCTCTAATACAAACTTACTGCACTCATCCTTCATTTCTATGCTAGCATATATTTCTATTAATTATCAGTTCAGTAGAGATGACAGTACACAAATGAAGTTAGTTATCACTTGGCAGAGGAAGTTGGGATTTAAAAATTTACTTTTGCCATCATTAGTATGAAATGAGACATCTGACTTACATCAGATAATGTAAGATGTCTATCGTAGGATACTGAGAAAAGTCATTTTTACTACTTTAAATTACGTAGAAGTTGTGGTATTTTATTGCTCTATTTAGATGCATTTTCCAAAATTATAACACATTGTGAAGTACGTTTATAACAATACATCTACAATCTTAAAGCGAACTATGAAAAATCTCCTTTGTACTTCTAAGTTATTAAAAATAAGATGCCATTCACATGTCACAATTACCATGATGTAAAAAAAGTATTTTGAAAATTATGCACTATATTCTGAACCATTTCTATTCAAATATTTTGTCAGATGTGACTTGCCTTCCTTCTTCTCCCGTGATCTTTAAGTGAGGCTAATTTTTTTTTAAATCTTATTTATAAACTTCAACACTGTTGTATGCGACAGTATTTTTAAATAAACTGTTCCAAAATTCACAAATGCAAATTGGTTACATAAAATATATTTTACCCAGAATACAGTGCTTTCAATCCTTCTTCTCTCCATATCCTCACTAGTGCATGCACCATTCCTCTGTAACGGATCTCTTTATATTTGGCATCATTAGTTTGACCTTGAACCTGGAGACGTGTTTTGGTCAGATCAATTGGAAAAGTACCTTAAAGTCAGGGGAGGAAAAAAGCTCTTACTTTAACATGAAACATTTGTCTATCCAAAGCAGTTACATAAAAGACCAAATTTTAATGTAGAACCTCAAAAGAAATCCAAAAGAAAAAATGTACAGTTATTTGCAGGCTAACAGGAAAAAGTCAGTCATTTGTATTCAAAATAAGAATCATAACAGATCGCTTTATAGAGATCTCTACAGTGACAGCCAGTGCTTCAATATCCAGTTACATAGAGACAAAAACAGAAATTTCTGCTACAAGCCACAAATTTGCCCAGACCTGTAAGTCCCACTGATCATGCTATTAGTTCCGACTGACATCAGTGCAACTACTGACATGAACATTATAAGAGTAAAGTTCTGCAGAATTGAACTCTACATGGGGGTAGCTTAAGGGCAGACCCTCAAAGTTCATATTCTGTGACATTATACATCAACATCTATACTGTGTTACTTCATAGCGAAAAAGTCAATTCAGCCTACCTATGATGTTAAATTAATTGAAAGGCTATCATGATTACTTTGCTGTTAGATATTTCAAGCTGTACACAAGGGCAAAAATTGTGGCAATTATTTCTTCCACAAAAGGAATTGCTCCTGATTAAGTGTTACACATTCTCCTGAGGCTTGAGGGAATAAATGGTTTCTTTCTCACATCCACCCCCTATAATCTCTATTTGCCTGTTTAACCTCTTATGAGATCACCACCATATTTTAGGATAATACTGTTGGACAGATATAAATAACCACATGAGAATGTCCATATAACTAAATTTAGATGCAGAACTCTACTCACAATTTACTTGATTGCTGTTATTTCTATTCTTTCTATATCCTTACCACCTGTAAAATTCTGTTCAAAGATCAGTAGAGAATCCACCCTAAACATTCAAACTAAATTGATACCATTTGTCACATGCCCTTCATCTGAGATCTAAAGCCAATAAGATCAGTACCATTTCCAATATCACATTTCCAGATCTCAATGTTATAAATTAAGAAAAAATTCCACCATTCCAGGCTTCCCCTTTAGTACTTTTAAAAGTTTTTATTATAGGATATCTTGAAGGAAACAATTCTTTTCTTTAGAAAACCAAGATAAGATGACAAACATTTGTTTAACAACGTGAAAAAATGAGTATCAATCAATTGTGATTTCCACCCCCACCCCCCCCCCATACACTTCAAGAATACACATTTTACACAAAAAGCAACAAAATAGCCTTTCAAATTTAAGTACTCCTGGAAGCACTTTTAAATGTTAGTAATCTATTGTAGTAGCTATTTTTATTTTGCACATTAGATAAATTTGAGAGTTGAAACTGAACCATCTAATGTAGAATAAGTCATGCAAACAGAAGATTAACTACTTACCACATTCTGCAGTGATTGAAGCTAAGCCTCCATAAACAAATGGCTTCCAGTTCAGCGCCGACATTCTTCTGGATTCTTCTTTCTGTAAGAGGAGGAAATAGCTTTTAATAGGTATTCTAAAGATACAAAATATTAGTTCTTTTAGGAGACCTACATTGACCAATATTCTGGATTTAATAAATGCATTTGAGGGAATATTAGTAGTCTTTACTACAGCAGCAACAAGAGATCTAGATTATAATGTGTAACAGTACAGTTAACTTTCTGAAGGTCAATGTGACCTTTAACTGACATTCCGGTTACCAGAAAGATGGTTAACAATACTATCAACACACACCTGGATCAGAATCAAGACATTCAACAAGTGTTTTGACTACCTATACCTTGATTGTGAAAGGCTAGAACAAATACTTCTCAGGGATAACTTTAGAAGCACAGAACTCAGTATTACCAGGATTGACTATTAAGCTCAAAAGTGTGCAACCCCACCCATGTTTCTACAATTCTAGCTGAGCTACTATTAATGTAACTACGGCTTCAAATCCAGTGTGATTTTAAAGTAGGTCATTATTGAATTTTTGGGTCTATTCTTTTGAAATGAAAGAGTTCTAATGAAAGAGTTAATCAAGAAGCAGGTTGGCATTGGCTTGTTATTACCATATTTGCACACAAATATCTAGACATTGCTGTTAATTTCTCAAGTTTTTTATTGCTAATAGTGATTACATCTATTAAATTGCTGAATGTATCATTCTTTTATTAGGTATACAAGGGTATTAGCCACTTCTTCAGAGCTTTGGTTTTTTTTTGTTTTACATGAATTCACAGGGTAAGCAAGCAGCTTGACAGAAGTGATAACAGCAGAGCAGGAGGACACAAGTTACAGTAGAGAAGATAGTTACACCTTTGCAAGAAGTTGAAGTCACCCAAGGATAAGCTTAGATACAAAAAAATAATAGCATTTCCATGCCATACCACGTCAAAAGCATTTTATCTCCAAAAGTGGCCAGCATCAGATGTAATGAAAATAGATAAAAGAAACCCCATATCAAACAATTGTGGAATTTTCTGCCCACAAGGGACTTCTCTTCCTAACCTCAGGAAGAGAATGGCTGTCATATGTCCTAAAGATTTGTCTCCTTTCTATATTTTCCTCATTTCCAGTGAGGACGTTGATATTCTAATCTAAATCTAATCCTTTTAAAAATCCTGCTAAAACTTCCAGAATCAGTGTTAATCTCATGCCAGTGAGTTCCACAGGATATAATTATGTGACTTCATCTAAAACATCCAACAGTACCTTCTTGTACAAAGTATTCCCTTTCTCCAGATTTGCATTTCAGTTTCACTGATTGTATCTAACATCATAATAAAAAGAACAAGGACAATATATGATTTACCAGCTCTATAAACAACATTCATTGTACACATTTCATGGTAATGTTGGTATCCTCTGTATTTGCCAAAACAAAAATGAAACCTTCTTAATCTTGGACCTTATGTTCAGAACTGCCAAGAACCCAGAACTCCAGACGAAGTTCATGGAAACTGCAGATGCTCAGCAAGGCTGAAGACAGACCAGCAGTAACTCAGCTTCCCCCATCACATTATTTTATGCAAGAATTATTTGTGACACCAGTTTTTTTTAACCCTTCTCAGTACAGGAAAAAGCCACCAGACACAGATTTCAAAACAATCAAATCTCCATTATAATTCATCTTGTTCTTACCAGTCTCTCTGTAGTTTGGAGAACTAAGAAAACTGAGCTGACAGCAGAAGTTACTAGTTTTCCAAAGACAATAAGTGTTATTTTTGCAGTACTAAACTAAGCCATCTTTCTTCCCTGTGCCTGTCAGCCTACGTTCCCCCCGAAAAACTGGGGATAGCTCTCTGCTGCCAAAAGCAAACCCGAACAGCAGCTTGCTTCCCGCCTGACATAAAACAGGGCACCAAGGCCAGGCCCCTCGGAGGGAGCCGAGCTGAAAGGGAGGGGGAGCAGGAAAGCAACAGGAATGTCAGTCAACCTGCCTTCAAGGCTAACATGTCAAGACAAACCGATGCTGCTGGGATGAGAGGCGAGAACCAGGCCGGCTGAAGGCGCGCGGCGGCCGGGCAGCAGGGCCTCCTCCGGCAGCAGGGTCCGGGGCTCGCACCTACTGCCCAGCACCCCTGAGCCCCCCGCACCTCCATGATTTCTCCGGCCCGTGGCGATCGCGCCCCAATGAAGCCCTTGGGGGGGGGGGGGAGAGTAGCGGGAACACTCCCCGCCCTGCAGTCGGGTTTCCCCAGGCGGCGGCGCCGCCAGCCAGCAGCGCGCTCGCAGGCCACGTTCAGACCCAAGCCCGGCCGGCAGCAGGGCCCCGCCGCCATCACACACAGTCGGCGGCCCCCTCCCCAGCAAACGCTTACCAGCGGCGCCTCGCTCTCGCCCGCTGAGTCCCAGCTGACTCGCCAGCCAACAAGGCCCCAGGGTCAGCCCAGCCGCGCCACCTGCGACTCTGGGGGGGGGTGTGTGACCTCACGTGACCCGGCGGACGGTTTAGATATAACCGGCCGGCCCAGCGCCCCTTCCCCCAGCAATGCCGGTACGCGACTCCAGGCCTGCTCACCCCCGCCAACCGCCGGGCCACGAGACCCAGCGAGCCACGCCCCCTCCTCCCATTGGTGGAGCGGGACGAGGCTGCCCGTGATGTCAGGCGGCTCACCAGATGAGGACTGGGTGGGTGCGCGAGGAGGGTACGGCGGGCGGCTGAGCTGAGCTGAGTGAGCTGAGCTGAGCTGTGGCGGTGTTTCTGCCCTAGGGCGGGGGTTACTTACAAGGGCTGCGGAGGGGGTGTGGGGAGGTAGATCTACTCCCCCCCGCCAGGCTCAGGCCTGTCTGCACTCAGACCCAGGTGCACCCTGGGCTCTGGGGGGGCGGGAGAGAGTCGCTGTGCCCCTGTGTCTCCCCTAGCAAATAACAAAACACCCGTCTTCGTCGTGAGAGCTGGGCTCTGTTCCCAGCTCAGCCACTGGCCAGGCACCTACTGGGAGACCTTGGGCAACCCACTTGCACCGCTCTGTGACTCAGTTTCCCCAGCTGTGGAATGTCCTTTGTCCTTACTGAGCATCCTCATCGAGCCACACACCGCTTAGTACTGGCCAAACTGTATGTGCTTGTGCCTCCTCTCAAAGCCTTTGTGCGCAGGACAGGACTGTGCATGTGCCATCCTCGGAGTGACTGAACATGCTTCTACACCTACCATCGTCTCACAGAGACTGGAGCATGCTCCCTCCTCTTCCCCTGGGATACTGGGGCAAAGCCAGACTTTCCCTCTAATGGCTACTCCCAACTGCTCTGGTGGTCTGGGGTGGGGCAAAGCACTGGAACTGAGACAGAGAAGGGACAGGGAGCCTGTCTTTCTTATGCTCTCAATGTCCCTGCTGCTGTCCCGCACCCAATGTTGAGGAGGAAGCTGTTTCAAATGCAGAGCAGACAAGAGCTGGGGGGAGGAGGAGAGTAATAGAGCCTCAGTCTGCTCAGATGGGGACTTAAGTGGGGAGAGAAAAACTGAGATTGGCTGGTCAAAGTGGTTGGTTGTGACCGGGAGCCCAGAAGGGACTGAGATCAGAGGCAATGGAGGTGTGGAGCTGATCTGGACTAGGAGCCTGGGAGTAGGAACTATGTGGACTGAATGAGGCAAGATTACTATGGAAAAAATAGTATGTGATCATTAGCTGCACAAGGGGACTGAATTAAGGTTGCAGAGCCAAGAGCGAAAATTTTAAAAGACCTGCTGAGCAAAGAAATAGACAATTGAAAGGTGTCAAGAATCCCTGGACCTGAGGTCAAATGAAAGTCATTCCTATATTACCTTGAACAGAAATTAGCCTCCAATGCCACTACTGTCAGAGGTCTATTTCAAGATGTTACTAGAATGGTATTTTAACTTGTGCATTTAAGATTTGTGTTCTGATACTGTTCCACCTGACCAAGCAGGTCTGTCAGGTATTTAAATTCTACTCTGTTAAGGAGCAGATCTCTCTCCTCCTTCCACCTCCTGCTTCCTCTCTACCACCAATTATAGGGACATAGATTCTGCTCTACATATTAAAGCTGGATGACTGTGATCCCTTCAGTCCCCCTAGACCTGCACTGTGTGTGAGGATATATGGTCTGTGTCTTTAAATCTGGCACAGGAAGCCAGGCATATATGTGGGCTGGGAAAGGTTCTATACAGATGCTCTAGGTGAAGCAGAGAGAGAGAGACTTTAGAGATTAAAAATGTTTTTCTTATTCTAATAAAGAACCTTTTTAAGTGTTAGAACAAAGCAACTCTGTATGATTCTTTACCACTGTCACATGACACTGATTCCAAATAAAAATGCTTCTTTGCATATGGACACACACATTATGGCATGCAATATATTAACTATATATGGCATTAAGCAACATGAAATAATATATATAGTGCCTTCCTCCTGAAATTCCTACAAATAGGAATAAATTTAACATCACTGAAATGCATCCACCACTGGGGAGGAATGCAGAAGCTATTTAAAAACACTGCACAGCAGTTTAGGACAGGAAGTTAAGTAGCTTATTATAGCCAACTGAATCTGCTGGCATAATGTAATTACTTGATCTGGAACTTGGTAAGGACACAGGTTAACAGCTCCCCTTACATGGAAAGGGCCAGCTGAAATTTAATTATTCCAAGTGATAAGGAAATTGATTTTACATCTCCAAAGAAAGAGGCTTTTACAGGCTTCAGAGGAAATTACACTCTCTTGAGATGTACTTCATGTGAATCTAGCATAATAACAATCTTCCAGAAGAAGCCCCAAGCAATCAGAACCCTCCCACTGTAATCTGCAAACAAATACATTGCATATAGAGAAACTCTTCCAACTATGGCAGTAAGACATTCAACCTTTGTCCCATTTTAGGCCACATATACACTACAAAATTATGACAACCTAAATTATGTCGGCATACAGCTGCCACAGTTATTACATCACTTGTGCGTATCCACTATGCTCCTTGTGTCGGAAGAACATGTCCTCACTCTGAGTACTATAGGTAGCTATCGCATTGCGCAGCTCACCATCATTCTGCGCAGGGTGTTTTGGGAATTTTTGCAATGCCTCATGGGACCAAAATAAGTCATGTAGAGTGTCATGGACATGCAACCTGAGGCAGCTTGAATCTGGGGTACCGCTGAGCCTCCTTATTCTTGTGGCTTGGGCTGACTTTCAACATTACTTCTGCTGATGACACGCAGTTTCTCCAGACCCTCACCAACATGACAGCAGGTGGCACCCCACGTCCAACTGAGTCACATGAATACTCTGCCTGAGCCACTCATGCACCCAACCCACCACAGAGCCAGGTGAAAGCCAGTAACCCCCACAGACACCAAGCTCTTATTACACAGGAATGCACCCTGAGATAATACCATCTTGTGCTGGACAAAGATTTGTTCAGTGCAAGCTCAATATTAAGTCCATTTTCCCCTCAGTGTGAGGAAGGCATGCATCAGTTTTTATTAACAGAGCAAAGATTGCCTAAATACCTCACTCAAAAATACACCGGTTAAGATAAAACATTAAACAAGTTGAATAACTACAGAAAAATAGATTTTAAGTGATTATAAGTTGTTAACATAAAGAGACTAGAAATAGTTACAAAAGCAATAAAAATAAGAATGCAATCTAAATTCTAACAGGATTTGAATCTAGAAATGTCTCACCCTGAGAGATGGTACAAGCAGGTTACAGTTCTTCAGTACACAGGCCGCCTGCTTTGCAGCCTGGGACTATCCCTCTCCCAGTTCAAAGTTCTTTGTCTTTCAGATGTTTCTTCAGTTGTTGAGCTGGGGGGAGAAAGAAGCAAAATGCTGATGTCACTTCCCTTCTTTTATAGTCTTTTCCAGCTTGCTGGAACAATCAGTGCTTGTGACCTGGGGGGTTGTCCTCATTGGTCAATCAGTATTCCATGGTGTACATGCTTTCTTGGTGATGTCTCTAGGGATGGGGTTTGGGAGAGTGGACTTTCCTTAGTGGCCCGTTAGCACATCTGGCTACCTCATTGTTGTGCCTGAAAGGCTGTTTGTGGAGTTTCCCACCTTGCAACATGTTCTAGTAGAATCATAGAAGATTAGGGTTGGAAGGGACCTCCGGAAGTCATCTAGTCCAACCCCCTGCTCAAAGCAAGACCAACCACAACTAAATCATCCCAGTCAGAGCTTTGTCAAGCCAGGCCTTAAAAACCCTAAGTACAGAGATTTACCACCTCCCTAGGTAACCCATTCCAGTGTTTTACCACCCTCTTAGTAAAAAAGTTTTTCCTAATATCCAACCTAGATCTCCCTCACTGCAATTTGAGACCATTGCTCCTAGTTCAGTCATCTACTACCACTGAGAACAGTCTAGCTCCATCCTCCCTGGAACCCCCATTCAGGTAGTTGAAAGCTGAAATCAAATCCCCCCTCATTCTTCTCTTTTCCAGACTAAACAAGCCTAGTTCCCTCAGCCTTTCCTCATAAGTCATGTGCTCTAGCCCCCTAATAAATTGTGTTGCCCTCTGCTGGACTCTCTCTAATTTGTCCACATTCTTTCTGTAGTGAGAGGCCCAAAATTGGACACAATACTCCAAATGTGGCCTCACCAGTGCCAAAAAGAGGGGAATAATCTCGTCCCTAGATCTGCTAGCAATGCTCCTACTAATGCAGCCCAAAAATCCATTAACTTTCTTGGCAATAAAGGCACACTGTTGACTCATATCCAGCTTCTTGTCCACTGTAACCCTCCAGGTCCTTTTCTGCAGAACTGCTGCCTAGCCAGTTGGTCCCCAGTCTGTAGCTGTGTATGGGATTCTTCCATCCTAAGTGCAGGACTCTGAACTTGTCCTTGTTGAACCTCATGAGATTTATTTTGGCCCAATCCTCCAATTTGTCTAGGTCACTCTGTATCTTATCCCTACCCTCCAGCATATCTACCACTCCCCCAAGCTTAGTGTCATGCTCACTACTAAGTAGCATATTCAACAATATTTCATAACTTCACATACAATGATAGCACATACAATTCACCAGGATATTAATGTTTAGCATATCAGTACTTTTAAAATAATATCACACCAGGCATACCTGGTGCAGAATATATAATTACATGACATTGGCAAATATGGGGTTTCTGGGGTGTTGTTCTCAGATACAGTGTCACACAGTGTGACTGGAAGCATTGGTTCAACATCCCATAATTTATCTGCATCCCATAATATTTTGTACCTCTTTTCAAAATCACCACTGCAAACCTGCACAACCCTCCTTGCCATCCGCCACTGGTGGCAGAAGCATGGATCCTGCACAGCTCTGCACTACTGAGATGGGTGATGTGAGCATGGGACGCTCTTGCAGAGCGGCAAGAGAAGTTGTAGGGAACACGATGATTCCTTGGAGACTAGATTACTGAGGGACATAGAAGCAATTCAACGTTGTTGGCGGCATTCACAGAGCTGCAGATGGTGGAGCACCAGTTCTGGGCGCAAGAAGTAAGCACTGACGGTGGGGATCACATTGTCTTGCAGGTTTGGGATGATTAGCAGTGGCTGGAGAACTTTTGGATTTGCAAGGCCACATTCCTTGATCTGTGTGCAGAGCTCACTCCCAGCCCTCCAGTGCAATGACACCAAAATGAGATCTGCAAGTAGCAGTTGCACTGTGGAAACTTATGATGCCAGACTGCTACTAGTCAATCAGGAATCAGTTTGGAGTTGGGAAAGCCACTATGGGGACTGTTGTGATGCAGGTATGCAGGACTATTAATCGCCTCATGCTACAAAGAACTGTGACTCTGGGCAATGTGCAGGACATAGTGGATGGTTTTGCAGCAATGGGCTTCCAGAACTGAGGTGGACGATAGATGGCACATATATCCTTATTTTAGCACCAGACCACCTTGCCACAGAGTACATCAACAGAAAGGGCTACTTTTAAGGCAAGCACTGGTGGATCAGAGTAGTGTGCGTTGCTGTAGCGTGTTCTACCTAGCCTTGTACTTTTGCAGCCTGATATGAATCTTGTAGTGAGTGCTGTGTGTGTAGGAACATAACATTGCCACCGCACCTATTAATAGTCTGAAAATGATCTTATGGGTTCAGTGACAAAATGAAGTAACAGGAAATTGGTGGATGTCAGACCTGCTCACACCAGCCAGTATATGTTGTGAGCTAATAAAGATGAATTATGTTTCAAAAATAGAATTTTATTCTGTAACCATGCAATAAAATCATTTATAATTTAATAAAATTTAATAAATTAAGGGAACAGAACTTAAGGGGAAAGACCATTAATTTCCATTTCAGATACACATACACCAACCTTGTCTTTCAGAGGTCAGTGTATGTGCAGCTGTGATTGCCTTTAATGTCCCCCACTGTGGAGTGGTAGCAGTAATGCAGCAGCCTCTGATGCCATTTGGAACATGAGGGGAGGTAGGGAGGTCCCAATATGCAATTTTCTATCGACTGCAAATGGAGGCGATCACAGGATTCTTGAGCCTGCAGGTCCATCAGAGTCTGCAGCAGCATTTGTTTGCTGCCTGAGAAACCCCACTGCATGTCCCTCTCCTTTTCCTGAGCCTCTCCTCTCTGCTCTATCCTAGTCCATGCTGTTTGCAAGGGCAAGCCTCCCAGACCTGTGCTCATTCTCTAAAGCAGCACTGGCTTGCAGGATCTCCTGGAACGTATCATCCCGAGTCGTCTTCTTTCTCCTCCTCATCTGGCTCAGCCTTTCCACTGGTGTGCAGGGAGAGACCTTCAATGTCACACTACCAGCTGCAGAAGATAGAATACACAAAGGTACCAGTGTCAGTGTATTCACAACAGAAATAAAATCTTAGGATACTGAACTCACTCCCTTTGATCCACACAAGTTGTACGCACTACATTTTCCCTTCTCCTTGGGATTGATACAGTGTGCCACCAGACAGAGTACCAGCTGTGGTGAGTACAACCCCGTGGGGAGGGACAGTTGGGGAAATGAGGGGGGAATAGCTCACAAGCATGAGCATATGTGTATAGGGCAATGGAACTGAATACTGGCACCGTTTTCCACAGGCACTGGTGATTTTAGCTGATCTCACTCCTGTGGGTAACAGAGGCTGGAAGAGAATATTTCCTGCAGGCATCAAGGTGCCACCCGGGACTGTATGCTGCTAGCCTGTGTTCTGCAACGGTGCTTGCTGAAGTAATTGCTGAATGGCATAGGAAAGTGCCCCTGCTTGGCAGAAGAAATAAGGCAGCCCTCCCTGGAAACCTTCAGCAGAGGATTGCAGAGTACCTCCTTGAAAGTTTCATCAAAATCTCTATAGAGGATTCACCGAACATTCCAGGGCACATAAACAAACTACCCCACATGGCCCCCTCTGCCTAACTCTAGAGGGAAATGGAAAGCAGATAGCAACTCTACCACTATTGGATTATAAGAACTCTACTGCTCTTCTGGCAGAAGTAAGAGTAAATCAACAGACGTGTCCTGTTATTCTGGGGGTTCGATCCTTGTAATTTAAAAGCAAACTGCAGACTTACCAGAGGTTCCTTCCCCTTCATCAGGCTTGCTCTTACTCAACTGTAGGGACTGGCTGGACTGCGCTGGAGTCAAAAACATATCCTGGCTTGCTGTGCAACTGGATCCCCTAGTCATTTGTTCCCCATACTCTTCCCCCTTTTCCTCATCCAAAACCTCCTCCTCACTGTTCACAGCTGGGATCTTTGACTTGGGCTTCTCTGAAATATCCGCGGGACTCTTGGGGGTTGTGGTGGGGTCTCCTCCAAGAATGGCATGCAGCTCTTTATAAAAGCAGCAAGTCTGTGGCTCTGCACCTGATCAATTGTTGGCCTCTCTGGCATGCCTACCGCAACTCCTTGACTTTCACATGGCACTGCTGCTGGTCTCTCTTGTAGTCCTTCTCCTCCATGCCCGGAGCAATCTGCTCATAGACACTGATGTTTCTATGGCTGGATCAGAACTGTGCCTGCACAGCCTCTTCTCCTCATAGCCCCAGGAGATCCAACACCTCCTGTGAACTTCAGGCAGGAGTGTGTCTGCAGTGTGTACCCAGCACGGTCAGCTGGGCAGTTGCTATGTGTGCTCAAGAGTTCCTAGGTGTACACCGGGCAACCAGGAAAAGGAATTTCAAAAATTTGCAGTACTTTAATGGGGGGGGGGGGGGTGATTCTCTGGCCTCTGGTCACCATTTTGAACTCCGCTGCCCAGAGCAGTCAAGGTGGAGCATTTTGGGAAAGTTTCTGGAGGCCAGTAACAGTCAATGTAAGCAATGTAGTGTCTACACTGACACTGTGTCAACGTAACCATGTCAAATTTATCTCTACGCAGGGCAGTTATGTCAACAAGTGTGAAATTTAAGTGTAGACACATCCACAGCTAGGTCAACGTAAGTGGCCTTGCTTCGACTTAACTGTGTAATGCAGACCACAGCTTAGCTAAAGCAGCACTTCCTCTATCACAAAGCACTAGAAGTTTAAAACTAAACTCACCAAAAACACACTCCACTCATACATAGTAGTTTTCTCAGGCTTTAGCTATCTAATCTCCAGAACAATGGGGCAAATAACTTCACCAAAAATCCAATAATACTCAAAACACCAACCAAAAAGCAAAGAATACAGTATAAACTCTGAGAAGAACAGATAAAAGAAACCATCTTGAATTCTATAGGTCCCTAAACAAACCCTTCACACCTCCAGACAACCTTGCCATAGTGAAATGCACAAAACCCAAGCAGCACCTCTTCAGATATTGAAACAGGAAATAGAAACTGAGGGACACAAAGCACAATGGAAACCTACAACAATTGTAAAACCCGTGGGACACAGGTGAGATTGGAACCAAAAGATATTTCCTAGTCTAATATCTAAAGATACTTCCCGATATTATCAGATTTAGTAAAAGACTAAACTATACACAACTCTAGGGAGAAAGAAAAGAGACAGCAGCATTAGCATCATGCTACATACCCGCTTGCCAAATGGATACAGACTAAAATCCTGCATATTTATTATGAAGGTCTAGTCTGAACTGATACTTAATGTATTCAGTTACTTTCAGACAGACACTCAATGTAACTGCATAGCTTTTTATGCCAATAAGTATTTTCTATTTGATCTCACCCATGAGACTTGTGTGTTGGAGAAGTCTTTATCAAGTGCTAGTTTTATGGGTATATCATTAGAATAGGCATGGTGCTCAGAACATAGGTTTTTTTCTATTGTTTATAGAGGGAAAGGTAGGATAGTGTTGTGTTCAGAATGCAGGACTGAGAGTCAAAAGTCCTGGGTTCTTTCTGAGTTAACCTCAATCAATGTAAATCTGTAATCTAAACAAACCTTTTCTGGCAATGTCACAACTTTACTGCATGGTTTTAGGCTAAACCCTTCCCTCTGTTTCCCCATCTCTAAACACCAATATTTATTCCTACCTAGTTCAAAGGGTGCTGGATTTATGAAGTTTAATTAATGAATGTATGTAAAGTACTTTGAGAGTCTCAGATGGAAGGTGCTATAGGAGTATTATGTATGTATTACTGTACAATACTTTTAAACAACTGCAAGAGATTTGAAAAGTAGACTGTTATCCTTTGATTGTTTGCCAAATATTCATAAAAATTGCATCACAGAAGCTTTCATCCAACATGGTATTTCAGATAAATATGTAGCAGTTGGAGGGAAAAAACCAACATCAGTGTTGGCAGACTGTAAATAAAGAAAGGCATTCATGTGTTTCTGCGATTGCTAACTTTATTAAAAGCTAGGAAGCATGTGATAAGTACTGGACACTCTCCTGACATACTGCGCAACACAAAATGATTTTACGCAATATTTTAACAAAATATAGAGAGAAGTCAGTGTTACTCAAAAAAGTTTGTGGCGGATATCCTCAACCTTCTGCTATATCTAAGGACACCTGATATCTTCTTACTCAGCAGTACTCAGTGCAGGATAATACAAAGCTTCAAATGATTATCAATTGATTTTGTTTTCTAAAAGCCTGGTTTGAATAATGTTTTTATAATGAGTTGTAATTTAAAAATGTACATTAAAAATAATGAAAAACGAAACATTTAGGCAGTATCGACTTTTTTTGGAGGGGAGGAGGGGCTGCGCAAAAAAAGTTTGTTTTAGAAAACAAGGTTATTTTTCAAACAGGGAAAACCTTTTCTTTCAAAAAATGTTAACCTACTTTACATCTGACAACACCACTATCACAAAACTAACCCACTGGTTGGCCAACATGAGCTCATAGATGAGGATCAGCCATGGGCAGACTTAGGGGGGTGTTGCTCCCCCCCCCCCAAAACTGCAGCACCGTAACCAGAGCGGGACAGCGCTGGGGGCAATCCCTCCCCCCACACACACACACACCCACCTCCCTCTCGAGGCCCTGCCCCCCAGCCGGGTCAGAGGCTGGGAGCCAGCTGGAGCAGCCCCAGAAGTGTGGGGCACCCTGTGCTGCTAGCGCCCGGGGCCACAGGGCGGCTACTTCTCAGCTCCCAGCCCCCTCTGACTTCTCACAAAGCTAGTAAGAGATGCCCAGGCGGGGGGCTTGGCTCCAGGGCCAGCAGAGCCCTCGGGAAGCAGCAACCACACTGGGGGTAGCCCTCCTGGCATCCAGTCCCTAACTAGCCTTTCCCTGCACCCTGATCTACCCCCTGCCTGCACATAGCCCCTAGCTACCCCTCCCTGCACCCTGAGTTACACTCCTCAGTGCACACCCCCCAGCTACTCCCTGCCTGCACCCTGAGCTACCCCCTGCCTGCACATACCCCCTGGCTACCCCTCCCTGCACCTTGAGCTACACCCCTCAGTGCCGCACACCCTCTAGATACCACCTGCTTGCATCCTAAGCTCCCTCCTGCCTGTACTCAGCCCCTGAGTGCAACCTGAGCGGTTTTCAAACTTTCTGAGCTGAGCCCTTCCCTTTGGGTTATAGTTTTTGGTTGTGTGCTCCCTGCCCACCCCTCCACAACCCAGGCAGGCTGGGTTATCTGCTGAGGTGAGTCAGGATGTGGAGGTGGTGCTCCTTCCCCGGGCCCTGCTGTATGGAGCTGGCCTGAGCCCTGTCGGACCCTGCCCCTCCAAATATAGAAGTCAAACTACCCCTATGGGAATGGCTACCTGAAGTTCAACCTGGGCAAGACGTGTTATACTAGATAACTGAAGAAAATACTTGGAGGAGTTTGCCACCACAGTACAGTCAGCTGTGATCAAAGATCCGCACTGATGTCAAACTCACATAGCAGCATCTCAAGTAGCACTTTATAGCATCTGTGCCTGGCTAAGTGACTGTACTTCGTCCTGATGGATGATACATGCCTTTGTTACCTCTGCCCTGGACTACAGCAATGGAATCTACCTGCGTGGGAAACTGTCAGTGCTCGGGAAACTAACCTAGTACAGAATGCAGCAGCACACGTCCTCAGTGATACCGGCTACTATGAGCACATCAAAGCTGACCTACCGTCTCAAAACTCTCTATACTGCCCACAGAATAGTGTGTCAAATGAGGTCTCCGTCCTCATCTGCAAGGTACCCAATTGTCTGATCCTGGGATAGCTTAAAAAAAAAATCACATAAAGATCTGGGTCAAGGTGTTGACAGTTCTGCTTCTGTAGCACAATGGGACATCCACAAGAAGGGTAAAGTTCATTTGTGCAGGAGATACAGCTTTCTCAAGGGCCAGTCCAAGGCTGTGAATGAACTCCCCCAGGATCAAAGAACCCGTGCAAACCTCACCACTTTCTATTCTGAGTATAAAGCAGGGGTAGGAAACAACAGGGGGAAGAGAGACAAGAAAAACTGTGTGGAGAGACAGACACTAATGAAAAGAGATGATGGGAGTGAGGGAGAGGACAGAAAAACAAACGTGTAACTGTGCAACAGCTCCTTCTCCTTCTAGACTGGCCAATACTACAAGAGAAGAATTTTTGTAAATGAAGAGAATTCTCCCCAGTAGTGATTCTCCTTTTAAGAGACAGAGAGAGGGGCTGTTAGTTCCATAGTAGCTGATATGAGAATGAAGGCATTTGGAAAAGCCTGTCCATTCTGGTCATCTCTGGAGCTCGGACAGATCAGAACAGGCATAGGCAGCCAGAGGAAACTGCTGCAGTTGAGGATTGCTTCCACAAATGCCTTCAGCAGCCTTAGAACCAAAATGTTGTTAATTCTGCAAACTTGCTTAAGAAGGTGATTGGAGGCCAAGCTGAAGTTCCTAAAGGAAGTCCAGATGCAGAGAAGGAGACCAAGTGAGAGAGCAATCCTGTCCGTCATTCATGATCCAAGAATACAAAGACCACATGGCCTTCCTTGCAGCTGGGAGCAAGCCTCCTAGCCCAGGTAGACAGACTCACACTAGCTCAGCTTGAGACAGACCCAAACTCAGACCCAAGGGGTCAGGTGAGCTTCAGAGCCTGAGCTGCTGCCCAAGCCACAACGTTCACGCTACTATTCTTAGCGTGCTAGCACAATCTGAGCTGGCATGAGTTTGTCTACCCGGGCTGGGAGGCTCATTACCAGCTGCAACGGAGGCATACCTCAGTATGTTATACTACCTGAGGGGGGGTAAAGAGTCACCAATCTGTCATGGGATCAAAAACTGTGAACTGTAGCCTGACCTCACCACCTGATCATGCCAAACAAACTGAGATAGTAGAAACACTCTGATGGCATCTCTGAAGAGACCCAGTATCACAGCGGCGTATGGGTGGACAGACCTAATGGGGGGAATCAGAGTCAGGAGCCCAGGATCAGACCCAAGGGTTAGAGCCAGAGGTCATGAATCAAAGCTGAGGGTCAGAGGCTAGGAACCAACAGCATGAGAAAAGGAGCAGCATCTATCACAGCAGCCTGTTGAGGATCCACCTGATTACACCGACAACTTCCTGCTGTTCTCTCCAGGCTTAAGTAGTGTACCTGGACCAACCAGGGACCGCAGGAGCACTGCCAATCAGGCCGTATGTGGCCAACACATTCTGTGGTGCTTGGGCCCACAGCCCATTGATCAATGCTCTACCAGACCATCTACTAGAGCTATCAGCAGTCACCATGGGGGCCAGCAGACATAGGTCCTAGCCCTAGCCCTAGCCCTGTAGATCCTCATTCCTAATATGATCCTCAGACACCCCCATCCCGCCCTGCCCCCGTGCACTAATTTGGAGAACAGGAAATAGCAAATGGTATGACACCTCCTTGAGGGTGTTCAACTTTTGTTTTTTGCAGTATCTGTAACTTTTATGGGAGACTGGTCCAAATATGGAGGCTCTAATACAGGCTGAACTTCTGCTGGATTCTGCATAGCCCTTGAGTCCATGATTTCTATTATTTTTATGTGTTCTGCTCTCTACAAGACTCAATACCTGTTCTGAAGAGCTTATCAAAATAGATGGGCTACATAAAATATGTGGGGAGGCCCAGAAGGTCTGTCTAAGAGCATCTTTTTTTCCCTCTCTCTTCTTAATAATGGGTGGGTGACAGCAAATTTGCTGATATGGGGTAGAGTTTTGAAAGGGGATTTTAAAGACCAGAGTGTGTATCTGGTACATTGGAACGGGGATAGAATTCCGGGTGTATGGGGAAGTGTGGAAGAAGACTCAAAGATAGGAGTGTGAGCAGGCTATGAAGTGAATTTCATTAGAAGAGAGTTGGTGACTGGTAAGAAATTAGAGTAGTGACATATGCACAGATTCATCTGGTTTTGCCCCATCAGTCATGAAGGAGAGCATATAGGTTTACATTGTTTGACTAAAGCCAGATTAAGGAAAGCCATGGGATCATATCTTGACACAAAGATGAGTCTATATCCTCAGCAGCTCCAGCCAATTTATCTGAATTAGGCTGATTTAAGACAATCAGATCAACAAGTCCTTAATCAATGAAGCAGAATCTAATCTAACAATTATCTAGATCACAACTGAAGAGAAAAAAAAAGACAGGTTAGCAATCCCAAAGCTGAACTGCACTTCATAAATCTTTGCTAACATGTTACCTAACAGGCAATCAGGATTTTTGATCCAAGCACTAACCTCCCTAAGGTCAAGGGATTTGTCATGGGACACACTCACTACAAGTGGTTCCTCCTGCTGACTATCCTGGGAATTAGCATCATCAGGCTTGCACTGTCCCTCTGGTGGAGTCTTTCCCCAGCCTGTCTCGCTTTTTGGTCCCACTTGCTCCTGGATCTGCAGTCTCCTCTTCATGGCTTGGTCCCTCTGGGACAATCAACAGCTCTGTGGGATGGATTGAAAATGAAACATTATATAGTAATGCTCCTCTCTTGGGAGTAAATCTAAGTTCTGTTGTTCCCTTGCATTTCAAGTTCATAATCAATTTTAAAGCTTGAACTTTTCCCCTTGTAGCATATGACAGATCGATTTTGTGCCAGATTCCAAAATCTGATTCCAAAAAGCCTCTCCTGACCAGAGACTGAAGCCAGCTCAAACAGTTTGACTTTATTTTGGCACAATCTGCATTGGTATATTAAAAATTAAGCTTCTTGTTTTCTGCTTTACACCTCAGTGCCTACATTAATTGATTTATACTGCCTTATTGATTTATACTGTCACTTATTGCTGGTAATAACCAAACAAAAAATACAAACAAATGTCACAAGAAATCTGTATTAAAGAAGTTTACAAAGATTTTTGCCTCTGTTTGCCAAACATAGGTAGGATTTGATAAAGTTGTTTCTGTGTTTGTATCTATTTTAACCTGCTTCATTTCAAGTTAACTGTGTAATTCCCACACACAACTTTGTTAAGTTAGACCTTGTCTATAATATAAACGTTTACTGTGTCTTAAGAGCTTAGCCGACACAATGCTGAACAAGGTTTAGCTGTCAATACAGACCAACACAAGCCATGCTCAGCATCACATCAGCTAACACAGTTGTTACTGTTCAGACATAGTAAGATGTCATAGTTAGACCATGCTTAGTTTTAAGCATGCTCAACTGTGTTTCCTCACAAAGCAAACACTGACTGGCAAGCTAGGAAAGCCTATATTAAAACAACATGTATACTCAATGCAATGTGAATCCTCAACCCCTAGTCCACTAAGCATTAGCTCAAAAGAACAGAGAAGAGCAACAAAAATGATTAGGGGTATGAAATAGCTTCCATCTGAGGAGAGATTAAAAAGTCTGGCACTGTTCAACTTAAAAAGGAGACGACTAAGGAGGAGGGTATGATAGAGGTCTATAATATCCTGAATGGTATGGAGAAAATGAATAAGGAAATATTATTTACCTAGTCACATAGCACGAGAACCAATGAAATCAATGGGCAGTAAATGTAAAATAAACATAAGGAAATACTTTTTCACACATCAAATAGTCAACCTGTCGAACTTGTTGCCAGGAGATATTGTGAAGGCCAAAAGTATAACTGAGTTTAAAAAAAGACTTTAATAAGTTAATGGAGGATGGGTCTATTGATGGATATTATACAAGATGGTCAGGGATGCAACCCCATGCTCTGGGTGTACCTAAACCTCTGACTGCCAGAAGCTGGGACTGGATGACAGGAAGTGGATGAAATAGGAACATAATGTCCATACGGGGTCAGACTAATGCTCCATCTAGCCCAGTATCCTGTCTTCCAACAGTGGCCAATTAATGCCAGGTTCTTCAAAGAGAATGAACAGAGCAGGACAATCATCATGTGATTCATCCCCTGTCATCAGTCCAATCATATGGCAGTCAGAGACCCAAGGTGTACAGAGAAGCTGTTCCTGGGCTCTTATTATTATTATTATTCATATTATTGCAGCATCCAATGATCCAATTCAAGATCTGAGATCTACAGTGCTGTGAAAAAATAGACTGAGCATTTGCTCTGCCCTGTGCCAGGACCTATAGACTGCTTGGTTACTTGGTCCCACCAGTAGCCTGAGTTCCCTGATCACAATCGTTTGACTCAACAGGGAATCCCAATGACTTTGTGATAGGGTGTATCAATGTCACTGTGGGCCAATGGGGGTGACGTCACTTGACACACCAACCCCCGTGACATGGTGAAGAATGTAGACAATGGTCGAGTCCTGTTAAGAGGGCCAACAAGGGAAGGACTAGACAATAAAACTCCATGGCCAGTATGGATACCAAAAAAGTACTGAAGTGGATCCTAGAAAGCCAGAAGCAGAAGACGACCCAACAACAGGCCCAACAGGCAACAGGGGGAGGTCCCTGAAGACTGGAAAAAAGCAAATATAGTGCCCATCTTCAAAAAAGGGAGGAAAGAGGATCCAGGGAACTACAGACCGGTCAGCCTCACTTCAATCCCTGGAAAAATCATGGAGCAGGTTCTTAAGAAATCCATTTTAAGGCATTTGGAAGAGAGGAAGGTGATCAAGAACAGTCAACACGGATTCACCAAGGGAAAGTCATGCCTGACCAACCTGATTGCTTTCTATGATGAGGTAACTGGCTCTGTGGATGTAGGGAAGGCGGTAGATGTGATATACCTTGACTTTAGCAAAGCTTTTGATACCGTCTCTCACAGTATTCTTATCAGCAAGTTAAAGAAGTATGGGTTGGATGAATGGACTATAAAATGGATAGAGAACTGGCTAGAGCAGAGGGCTCAACGAGTAGTGATCAATGGCTCCATGTCTAGCTGGCAACCGGTCACAAGCGAAGTTCCCCAGGGGTCGGTCCTGGGGCCGGTTTTGTTCAACATCTTCATTAATGATCTGAAGGATGGGATAGATTGCACCCTCAGCAAGTTTGCGGATGACACTAAGCTAGGGGGAGTGGTAGATACCCTGGAAGGTAGGGATAGGATACAGAAGGACCTAAACAAACTGGAGGATTGGGCCAAAAGAAATCTCATGAGGTTCAACAAGGACAAGTGCAGAGTCCTGCACTTAGGAAGGAAGAATCCCATGCACAGCTATAGACTGGGGACCGACAAGCTAGGCAGCAGTTCTGCAGAAAAGGACCTGGGGGTAACAGTGGATAAAAAGCTGGATATGAGTCAGCAGTGTGCCCTGGTTGTCAAGAAGGCTAATAGCATATTGGGCTGCAATAGGAGGGGCATTGCCAGCAGGTAGTGGGAAGTGATTATTCCCCTCTATTCAGCATTGGTGAGGCCGCATTTAGAATATTGTGTCCAGTTTTGGGTCCCCCACTACAAAAAGGATGTGGACAAGTTGGAGAGAGTCCAGCGGAGGGCAACAAAAATGATTAGGGGGCTGGAGCACAGGACTTATGAGTGGCGGCTAAGGGAACTGGGCTTGTTTAGAAGAGAAGAATGAGGGGGGATTTGATAGCGGCCTTTAACTACCTGAAAGGGAGTTCCAGGGAGGATGGGGCTAGGCTGTTCTCGGTGGTGGCAGATGACAGAACAAGGAGCAACAGTCTCAAGTTACAGGGGGGGAGGTCTAGGTTGGACATTAGGAAAAAGTTTTTCACTAGGAGGGTGGTGAAGCACTGGAATGGGTTACCTAGGGAGGTGGTGGAATCTCCATCCTTAGAGGTTTTTAAGCTGAGGCTTGACAAAGCCCTGGCTGGGATGATATAGCTGATGTTAGTCCTGCTTTGAGCAGGGGGTTGGACTAGATGACCTCCTGAGGTCCCTTCCAACTCTAATATTCTATGATTCTATGATTCTAACTGCTACAGCAAATGGCCGTGCAACAACAACAACAGATGGCCCAGCACGAAGAACAACAGCAGCAGATGATCAGGAAGTTAGCAGCATTGCACCAGGTCCAACAGGAGCATCTAGTTCAGCTAATGGTGATGCTCTTACAACCATCTGGGCTACCTGAGGCGGCCGGAATGGGCCAGCGAACAGAGAACTCCTTGATGGGGTTACCTGTGAAGCTTGCTAAAATGGGGCTCAGGGATGACCCAGAGGCCTTCTTGGTCACATTCAAACTGGTTGCCACTGCAACTCACTGGCCTGCGGTGCTCTGGACTCCCTAGTGGACACATACTTGACTGGGCCTGCACAGACCGCCTACTGAAACCTAGACCCTACTGATGCACTCAATGTTGCCAAAATGAAGGCCACCATCTTGGACCATACCGGAGTTAGTGCCGAGACATTCAGGCAGCAAGTCCGACTGGAGAGATTACCACCAGGAGCTCAGCCTCGTTCAGTGGCTCAGCAACTCCGATACTACTGCTTGCAGTGGCTGGATCCCAAGAAACTGATGGGAACACAAATGGCAGAGACAGTCTTCCTGTAGCAGTTTACACCTTCTTCCTCTCCCACCCCAAGTGAGTCTGTCGACTGTAATGGAGGCAGTATCTCTTATGGAAAATTACTTAGCCGCAGAGGGTCCCAGGAGTCCTTTCCTTTTTAAGTAATCTCTTCCTGCTGTAGGTTGTCAGTGTTTGCCAATCAAAGGAGAGCTGGTGCCAAAAGAACCTTTTTGGCTGATGAGGTGGTCAAGAGGTTATGGCAAAAGACTGCTAATCCTTTGTATTTTGCATGCGTGGGTTTGACTCTGTCACCTGACCCTTTTAAAAGGTGAATAATATTGAGATTAATGACCAATTGATCTGATTACAATAATTCGTACCCCAGAGTCAGGCTACACAGAATTGACACTATGGAGTTCAAAATTTTGTGGGGACTCTCAGGGTGTATAACAAGGACACACACACTAAGGGCAAAGTAAAACCTTACATACCTTTATTAAAATAGAGAAAGCTAGAAAAGAGTCAAGCCATATAATAAGATAAAGATAATACAAGGTCTGGATAATCTGTGATATCATTCTATACATAAGCTTTGAGAATTGCATACTTACACTCTTAGCTAAGGACCTGGTAGTAAGAGACAAAGGGACAAGCCCTGTCTCTGTGCATGCAGTATCTGATGGTCCAAGGTCCAAGGAGTTGAAGAGTCAAGTTGAAAGGAAAAAGACAGCAATGGAAGATGTCTAGGACAAAAAGAGACCCACGGGCAACATAGTCACTACCTGAGCGTCAGCTGCTCATACTCAGTCCTCCATGCCCATTATTATTCATATATTTAGCCTTCTTACCAAAATAAAACTGAAGTGTACTTATTCTAAACATTAACATATTTGATGTGTGTCACAATCATTTCAGTGCATGATCATGCCGTCACCTCTTGCTTAAGCAGATTTATGATCCTTACTTCCCTCCTGACTGCAGTCTCACTGATTCAAATATTCTAACACCTACCATTAAGCAAGCATTCTTAGTCTCCAAAATCTAAAGGTAAGTGTTTCTCTGTACCAAGGATAATGGCCTCATACTTCACCATACCCATGCTAACATATACTCCACCTAATATCTTAAAGGATTCAGGCATATTGGTCTCAGAATTACAGTTAAGGAAAAGGCAATCCAGTGAATATAATGGAGTGACTCTAATGGGGCAAATTTGCATGACAGGCCACAAATCCCATGTTTCTCATTGGCCTTCCGTTCTTGTTTTCACAGTGGCAACTAAAAGGTCTTTCCTCCATGACTCTTCTGCCTATACATGCCTAAACAACTCAGACAGTGAAAAACAGAAGAAAACCTCCCACGCAAGTGAATCCTTGTGCTCCTACGAGCCAACAAAAGACAAGAGGCTCGCTGGTATGTCGGGGGGAGTTGGTATGTTGGGGCAATGTCGGGGGGAGTTGGTATGTCAGGGGGAGCTGGGAAAAGAGGGCCCTAGGCAAAGGCAAGCATTTACTTCAATGAGCAGCGTGCTCCTCAGGAAGAGAGAATAAAGGGGAAAAGCTACCAATTCTCTGGCACACCGCTGATGCATATCCTGGTGAAATGGAGGTCTTAACACTAGCAGAGGACTTAGGAAGACTCCCTGATCTTCTCATCGTTCTTCTCCGGAAGGTCCAGGGTAAGAGGTGACACAAACCCTCAGAGGTCCGGCTTTCACCCCAAGTGGGCAACGCCACGGTGCCTCTCGTGCCATGCAGGACTCACCTCAGGCTTGAAAGGACGGGCTTCAACACTACTAGCACGCTCGCAGGTTTTGACCGCTACTTCTTCGCTCGGGTGCCTTTTTTTCGCCACCAAAGGAGAGCCGCTGGTTCAAGATCCTGCTCGGGCTGACGAGCTAGCTCAGGGGCTAAGCCAGAGCACTTTGGGCTCTACACGCGTGGCTTGGAAGGGAACCTTGGTCTTTGGCCTTCTCTTCGTTTTGGTAGGTGGCTACGGAGCCCCCTCACCGCCTAAAGGCCAGCTCTTCCGGGCCACCAGGCACGAAAAGCCACTCCCCCAAGCAGCCCTGCTTTGTGCCAACCGGGACTCGAACCCAGGTCACAGGAATGGGAATCCAGTATGATGCCCCTACACCACTGGCACCCTAGCAGCTGCTCTCTTCCAAGGCATCTCATCCTGCCTTGGGTCGCCAGCCTCAGCTGAGCAGAGGAGAACTGGTGCGGAAAGGGCCCTTTACGTCGACGAGGTGGCCGAGAGGTTAAGGCGATGGACTGCTAATCCGTTGTGCTGTGCACGCGTGGGTTCGAATCCCACCTTCGTCGCTGGCATTCCCTTCCCCTTTTGGAGCTACTGGCTACGGGGTCCTTCCTCCGTGCCTCTTCTGCTCCAGCCACTCCGAGAGTCAACAAGAGCAGTAAATCTCAAGAAAGTGGATCCTTTTGACCCTAAGAACCTCCCAGTGCCCGAGGACGAGGGGCTCTCTGCTCTAAGGGAACGCGTGCGGCCTGACCAATTCAGCATAGCCCGACTCACTCGGGTTCTAATCCGGATGTAAAAGGCGTCCTGGAATGTCTCGTCGCAAAAGTAAGAACACCCTCTTGCCGGCAGTACGTCCGCGGGATGTATGAAGAGTTCTGGCTAGAATGATGACTCAAAGTGAGGGAGCAGGTGTGTCGGGGGGAGTTGGGAAAAGAGGGCCCTAGGCAAAGGCAAGCATTTGCTTCTCTGAGCAGCGCGCTCCTCAGGCAGAGAGAATGAAGGTTCATTGACGTAGGAGGGGAAAAGCTACCAAGCAGGGGAGGAGAGAGCACGGCATCTCCACCCGCGGGAGCGTGACATTTGCTCTGCGTCTTTCTTTACAAGCTTGACTGGCCTAGGAAGACAGGGGGCTGAGAGTCAAGTCATAAAGAATGGAATCAACTGATTGTATCAAATACTACGTTATTCTCAAAAGGTAGCGAGCGAGGTCTTTTCTGAAAGCCTCTGGCACACCGCAGGATGCATATCCTGGTGAAATGGAGGTCTTAACACTAGCGGAGGACTTAGGAAGACTCCCTGATCTTCTCCTTTACAATGTGTGAGCAAAGCAAGGAAGACGCAGGCTTCCCCCAAACAGGAAGGAAGGCAGCTAGCTTCCTGTCTCCAAAGATACGGGGCAAGAGGGGGGGAGGGGAAGCCTCATTTCCCTAGAAATCAGTCGGGGGGGTGGGAAGAGCACAGGAAGGCAAGAAGAGCAGGAGGTCATCCTGCCGCTTGAAAGAAGGTCACTGAACTTTGGAGTAGAGACGGCATCTTTGGCATCCAACTCTAGACTGTCAAAAGGGGCCAGAGCTCCTGCAAGCTGAGCCCTTCCAGCAAGGAGATCTTGAAGCCTCTGGCAAGGGAAGCTGGGTGAGAGGCATGTTAAGACGGAGAACTTTCATCTAGGAAGAGACAGAAAGCCAACTCCTCGTTCTTCTCCGGAAGGTCCAGGGTAAGAGGTGACTCAAACCCTCAGAGGTCCGGCTTTCACCCCAAGTGGGCAACGCCACGGTGCCTCTCGTGCCATGCAGGACTCACCTCAGGCTTGAAAGGACGGGCTTCAACACTACTAGCACGCTCGCAGGTTTTGACCGCTACTTCTTCGCTCGGGTGCCTTTTTTTCGCCACCAAAGGAGAGCCGGTGGCTCAAGATCCTGCTCGGGCTGACGAGCTAGCTCAGGGGCTAAGCCAGAGCACTTTGGGCTCTACACGCGTGGCTTGGAAGGGAACCTTGGTCTTTGGCCTTCTCTTCGTTTTGGTAGGTGGCTTCGGAGCCCCCTCACCGCCTAAAGGCCAGCTCTTCCGGGCCACCAGGCACGAAAAGCCACTCCCCCAAGCAGCCCCGCTTTGTGCCAACTGGGACTCGAACCCAGGTCACAGGAATGGGAATCCAGTATGATGCCCCTACACCACTGGCACCCTAGCAGCTGCTCTCTTCCAAGGCATCTCATCCTGCCTTGGGTCGCCAGCCTCAGCTGAGCAGAGGAGAACTGGTGCAGAAAGGGCCCTTTATGTCGACGAGGTGGCCGAGAGGTTAAGGCGATGGACTGCTAATCCGTTGTGCTGTGCACGTGTGGGTTCGAATCCCACCTTCGTCGCTGGCATTCCCTTCCCTTTTTGGAGCTACTGGCTACGGGGTCCTTCCTCCGTGCCTCTTCTGCTCCAGCCACTCCGAGAGTCAACAAGAGCGGTAAATCTCAAGAAAGTGGATCCTTTTGACCCTAAGGACCTCCCAGTGCCCGAGGACGAGGGGCTCTCGGCTCTAAGGGAACGCGTGCGGCCTGACCAATTCAGCATAGCCCGACTCACTCGGGTTCTAATCCGGATGTAAAAGGCGTCCTGGAATGTCTCGTCGCAAAAGTAAGAACACCCTCTTGCCGGCAGTACGTCCGCGGGATGTATGAAGAGTTCTGGCTAGAATGATGACTCAAAGTGAGGGAGCAGGTGTGTCGGGGGAGTTGGGAAAAGAGGGCCCTAGGCAAAGGCAAGCATTTGCTTCTCTGAGCAGCGCGCTCCTCAGGCAGAGAGAATGAAGGTTCATTGACGTAGGAGGGGAAAAGCTACCAAGCAGGGGAGGAGAGAGCACGGCATCTCCACCCGCGGGAGCGTGACATTTGCTCTGCGTCTTTCTTTACAAGCTTGACTGGCCTAGGAAGACAGGGGGCTGAGAGTCAAGTCATAAAGAATGGAATCAACTGATTGTATCAAATACTACGTTATTCTCAAAAGGTAGCGAGCGAGGTCTTTTCTGAAAGCCTCTGGCACACCGCAGGATGCATATCCTGGTGAAATGGAGGTCTTAACACTAGCGGAGGACTTAGGAAGACTCCCTGATCTTCTCCTTTACAATGTGTGAGCAAAGCAAGGAAGACGCAGGCTTCCCCCAAACAGGAAGGAAGGCAGCTAGCTTCCTGTCTCCAAAGATACGGGGCAAGAGGGGGGAGGGGAAGCCTCATTTCCCTAGAAATCAGTCGGGGGGGGTGGGAAGAGCACAGGAAGGCAAGAAGAGCAGGAGGTCATCCTGCCGCTTGAAAGAAGGTCACTGAACTTTGGAGTAGAGACGGCATCTTTGGCATCCAACTCTAGACTGTCAAAAGGGGCCAGAGCTCCTGCAAGCTGAGCCCTTCCAGCAAGGAGATCTTGAAGCCTCTGGCAAGGGAAGCTGGGTGAGAGGCATGTTAAGACGGAGAACTTTCATCTAGGAAGAGACAGAAAGCCAACTCCTCGTTCTTCTCCGGAAGGTCCAGGGTAAGAGGTGACACAAACCCTCAGAGGTCCGGCTTTCACCCCAAGTGGGCACCTCAGGCTCGAAAGGACGGGCTTCAACACTACTAGCACGCTCGCAGGTTTTGACCGCTACTTCTTCGCTCGGGTGCCTTTTTTTCGCCACCAAAGGAGAGCCGCTGGCTCAAGCTCCTGCTCGGGCTGACGAGCTAGCTCAGGGACTAAGCCAGAGCTCTTTGGGCTCTACACGCATGGCTTGGAAGGGAACCTTGGTCTTTGGCCTTCTCTTCGTTTTGGTAGGTGGCTACGGAGCCCCCTCACCGCCTAAAGGCCAGCTCTTCCGGGCCACCGGGCACGAAAAGCCACTCCCCCAAGCAGCCCCGCTTTGTGCCAACTGGGACTCGAACCCAGGTCACAGGAATGGGAATCTAGTATGATGCCCCTACACCACTGGCACCCTAGCAGCTGCTCTCTTCCAAGGCATCTCATCCTGCCTTGGGTCGCCAGCCTCAGCTGAGCAGAGGAGAACTGGTGCGGAAAGGGCCCTTTATGTCGGCGAGGTGGCCGAGAGGTTAAGGCGATGGACTGCTAATCCATTGTGCTGTGCACGCGTGGGTTCGAATCCCACCTTCGTCGCTGGCGTTCCCTTCCCCTTTTGGAGCTACTGGCTACGGGGTCCTTCCTCCGTGCCTCTTCTGCTCCAGCCACTCCGAGAGTCAACAAGAGCGGTAAATCTCAAGAAAGTGGTTCCTTTTGACCCTAAGAACCTCCCAGTGCCCGAGGACGAGGGGCTCTCGGCTCTAAGGGAACGCGTGCGGCCTGACCAATTCAGCATAGCCCGACTCACTCGGGTTCTAATCCGGATGTAAAAGGCGTCCTGGAATGTCTCGTCGCAAAAGTAAGAACACCCTCTTGCCGGCAGTACGTCCGCGGGATGTATGAAGAGTTCTGGCTAGAATGATGACTCAAAGTGAGGGAGCAGGTGTGTCGGGGGGAGTTGGGAAAAGAGGGCCCTAGGCAAAGGCAAGCATTTGCTTCTCTGAGCAGCGCGCTCCTCAGGCAGAGAGAATGAAGGTTCATTGACGTAGGAGGGGAAAAGCTACCAAGCAGGGGAGGAGAGAGCACGGCATCTCCACCCGCGGGAGCGTGACATTTGCTCTGCGTCTTTCTTTACAAGCTTGACTGGCCTAGGAAGACAGGGGGCTGAGAGTCAAGTCATAAAGAATGGAATCAACTGATTGTATCAAATACTACGTTATTCTCAAAAGGTAGCGAGCGAGGTCTTTTCTGAAAGCCTCTGGCACACCGCAGGATGCATATCCTGGTGAAATGGAGGTCTTAACACTAGCGGAGGACTTAGGAAGACTCCCTGATCTTCTCCTTTACAATGTGTGAGCAAAGCAAGGAAGACGCAGGCTTCCCCCAAACAGGAAGGAAGGCAGCTAGCTTCCTGTCTCCAAAGATAAGGAGCAAGAGGGGGGAGGGGAAGCCTCATTTCCCTAGAAATCAGTCGGGGGGTGGGAAGAGCACAGGAAGGCAAGAAGAGCAGGAGGTCATCCTGCTGCTTGAAAGAAGGTCACTGAACTTTGGAGTAGAGACGGCATCTTTGGCATCCAACTCTAGACTGTCAAAAGGGGCCAGAGCTCCTGCAAGCTGAGCCCTTCCAGCAAGGAGATCTTGAAGCCTCTGGCAAGGGAAGCTGGGTGAGAGGCATGTTAAGACGGAGAACTTTCATCTAGGAAGAGACAGAAAGCCAACTCCTCGTTCTTCTCCGGAAGGTCCAGGGTAAGAGGTGACTCAAACCCTCAGAGGTCCGGCTTTCACCCCAAGTGGGCAACGCCACGGTGCCTCTCGTGCCATGCAGGACTCACCTCAGGCTTGAAAGGACGGGCTTCAACACTACTAGCACGCTCGCAGGTTTTGACCGCTACTTCTTCGCTCGGGTGCCTTTTTTTCGCCACCAAAGGAGAGCCGGTGGCTCAAGATCCTGCTCGGGCTGACGAGCTAGCTCAGGGGCTAAGCCAGAGCACTTTGGGCTCTACACGCGTGGCTTGGAAGGGAACCTTGGTCTTTGGCCTTCTCTTCGTTTTGGTAGGTGGCTACGGAGCCCCCTCACCGCCTAAAGGCCAGCTCTTCCGGGCCACCAGGCACGAAAAGCCACTCCCCCAAGCAGCCCCGCTTTGTGCCAACTGGGACTCGAACCCAGGTCACAGGAATGGGAATCCAGTATGATGCCCCTACACCACTGGCACCCTAGCAGCTGCTCTCTTCCAAGGCATCTCATCCTGCCTTGGGTCGCCAGCCTCAGCTGAGCAGAGGAGAACTGGTGCGGAAAGGGCCCTTTATGTCGACGAGGTGGCCGAGAGGTTAAGGCGATGGACTGCTAATCCGTTGTGCTGTGCACGCGTGGGTTCGAATCCCACCTTCGTCGCTGGCATTCCCTTCCCCTTTTGGAGCTACTGGCTACGGGGTCCTTCCTCCGTGCCTCTTCTGCTCCAGCCACTCCGAGAGTCAACAAGAGCGGTAAATCTCAAGAAAGTGGATCCTTTTGACCCTAAGGACCTCCCAGTGCCCGAGGACGAGGGGCTCTCTGCTCTAAGGGAACGCGTGCGGCCTGACCAATTCAGCATAGCCCGACTCACTCGGGTTCTAATCCGGATGTAAAAGGCGTCCTGGAATGTCTCGTCGCAAAAGTAAGAACACCTCTTGCCGGCAGTACGTCCGCGGGATGTATGAAGAGTTCTGGCTAGAATGATGACTCAAAGTGAGGGAGCAGGTGTGTCGGGGGAGTTGGGAAAAGAGGGCCCTAGGCAAAGGCAAGCATTTGCTTCTCTGAGCAGCGCGCTCCTCAGGCAGAGAGAATGAAGGTTCATTGACGTAGGAGGGGAAAAGCTACCAAGCAGGGGAGGAGAGAGCACGGCATCTCCACCCGCGGGAGCGTGACATTTGCTCTGCGTCTTTCTTTACAAGCTTGACTGGCCTAGGAAGACAGGGGGCTGAGAGTCAAGTCATAAAGAATGGAATCAACTGATTGTATCAAATACTACGTTATTCTCAAAAGGTAGCGAGCGAGGTCTTTTCTGAAAGCCTCTGGCACACCGCAGGATGCATATCCTGGTGAAATGGAGGTCTTAACACTAGCGGAGGACTTAGGAAGACTCCCTGATCTTCTCCTTTACAATGTGTGAGCAAAGCAAGGAAGACGCAGGCTTCCCCCAAACAGGAAGGAAGGCAGCTAGCTTCCTGTCTCCAAAGATACGGGGCAAGAGGGGGAGGGGAAGCCTCATTTCCCTAGAAATCAGTCGGGGGGTGGGAAGAGCACAGGAAGGCAAGAAGAGCAGGAGGTCATCCTGCCGCTTGAAAGAAGGTCACTGAACTTTGGAGTAGAGACGGCATCTTTGGCATCCAACTCTAGACTGTCAAAAGGGGCCAGAGCTCCTGCAAGCTGAGCCCTTCCAGCAAGGAGATCTTGAAGCCTCTGGCAAGGGAAGCTGGGTGAGAGGCATGTTAAGACGGAGAACTTTCATCTAGGAAGAGACAGAAAGCCAACTCCTCGTTCTTCTCCGGAAGGTCCAGGGTAAGAGGTGACACAAACCCTCAGAGGTCCGGCTTTCACCCCAAGTGGGCAACGCCACGGTGCCTCTCGTGCCATGCAGGACTCACCTCAGGCTTGAAAGGACGGGCTTCAACACTACTAGCACGCTCGCAGGTTTTGACCGCTACTTCTTCGCTCGGGTGCCTTTTTTCGCCACCAAAGGAGAGCCGCTGGCTCAAGCTCCTGCTCGGGCTGACGAGCTAGCTCAGGGGCTAAGCCAGAGCACTTTGGGCTCTACACGCGTGGCTTGGAAGGGAACCTTGGTCTTTGGCCTTCTCTTCGTTTTGGTAGGTGGCTACGGAGCCCCCTCACCGCCTAAAGGCCAGCTCTTCCGGGCCACCAGGCACGAAAAGCCACTCCCCCAAGCAGCCCCGCTTTGTGCCAACCGGGACTCGAACCCAGGTCACAGGAATGGGAATCCAGTATGATGCCCCTACACCACTGGCACCCTAGCAGCTGCTCTCTTCCAAGGCATCTCATCCTGCCTTGGGTCGCCAGCCTCAGCTGAGCAGAGGAGAACTGGTGCGGAAAGGGCCCTTTACGTCGACGAGGTGGCCGAGAGGTTAAGGCGATGGACTGCTAATCCGTTGTGCTGTGCACGCGTGGGTTCGAATCCCACCTTCGTCGCTGGCATTCCCTTCCCCTTTTGGAGCTACTGGCTACGGGGTCCTTCCTCCATGCCTCTTCTGCTCCAGCCACTCCGAGAGTCAACAAGAGCGGTAAATCTCAAGAAAGTGGATCCTTTTGACCCTAAGGACCTCCCAGTGCCCGAGGACGAGGGGCTCTCTGCTCTAAGGGAACGCGTGCGGCCTGACCAATTCAGCATAGCCCGACTCACTCGGGTTCTAATCCGGATGTAAAAGGCGTCCTGGAATGTCTCGTCGCAAAAGTAAGAACACCCTCTTGCCGGCAGTACGTCCGCGGGATGTATGAAGAGTTCTGGCTAGAATGATGACTCAAAGTGAGGGAGCAGGTGTGTCGGGGGGAGTTGGGAAAAGAGGGCCCTAGGCAAAGGCAAGCATTTGCTTCTCTGAGCAGCGCGCTCCTCAGGCAGAGAGAATGAAGGTTCATTGACGTAGGAGGGGAAAAGCTACCAAGCAGGGGAGGAGAGAGCACGGCATCTCCACCCGCGGGAGCGTGACATTTGCTCTGCGTCTTTCTTTACAAGCTTGACTGGCCTAGGAAGACAGGGGGCTGAGAGTCAAGTCATAAAGAATGGAATCAACTGATTGTATCAAATACTACGTTATTCTCAAAAGGTAGCGAGCGAGGTCTTTTCTGAAAGCCTCTGGCACACCGCAGGATGCATATCCTGGTGAAATGGAGGTCTTAACACTAGCGGAGGACTTAGGAAGACTCCCTGATCTTCTCCTTTACAATGTGTGAGCAAAGCAAGGAAGACGCAGGCTTCCCCCAAACAGGAAGGAAGGCAGCTAGCTTCCTGTCTCCAAAGATACGGGGCAAGAGGGGGGAGGGGAAGCCTCATTTCCCTAGAAATCAGTCGGGGGGTGGGAAGAGCACAGGAAGGCAAGAAGAGCAGGAGGTCATCCTGCCGCTTGAAAGAAGGTCACTGAACTTTGGAGTAGAGACGGCATCTTTGGCATCCAACTCTAGACTGTCAAAAGGGGCCAGAGCTCCTGCAAGCTGAGCCCTTCCAGCAAGGAGATCTTGAAGCCTCTGGCAAGGGAAGCTGGGTGAGAGGCATGTTAAGACGGAGAACTTTCATCTAGGAAGAGACAGAAAGCCAACTCCTCGTTCTTCTCCGGAAGGTCCAGGGTAAGAGGTGACACAAACCCTCAGAGGTCCGGCTTTCACCCCAAGTGGGCAACGCCACGGTGCCTCTCGTGCCATGCAGGACTCACCTCAGGCTTGAAAGGACGGGCTTCAACACTACTAGCACGCTCGCAGGTTTTGACCGCTACTTCTTCGCTCGGGTGCCTTTTTTCGCCACCAAAGGAGAGCCGCTGGCTCAAGCTCCTGCTCGGGCTGACGAGCTAGCTCAGGGGCTAAGCCAGAGCACTTTGGGCTCTACACGCGTGGCTTGGAAGGGAACCTTGGTCTTTGGCCTTCTCTTCGTTTTGGTAGGTGGCTACGGAGCCCCCTCACCGCCTAAAGGCCAGCTCTTCCGGGCCACCAGGCACGAAAAGCCACTCCCCCAAGCAGCCCCGCTTTGTGCCAACCGGGACTCGAACCCAGGTCACAGGAATGGGAATCCAGTATGATGCCCCTACACCACTGGCACCCTAGCAGCTGCTCTCTTCCAAGGCATCTCATCCTGCCTTGGGTCGCCAGCCTCAGCTGAGCAGAGGAGAACTGGTGCGGAAAGGGCCCTTTACGTCGACGAGGTGGCCGAGAGGTTAAGGCGATGGACTGCTAATCCGTTGTGCTGTGCACGCGTGGGTTCGAATCCCACCTTCGTCGCTGGCATTCCCTTCCCCTTTTGGAGCTACTGGCTACGGGGTCCTTCCTCCATGCCTCTTCTGCTCCAGCCACTCCGAGAGTCAACAAGAGCGGTAAATCTCAAGAAAGTGGATCCTTTTGACCCTAAGGACCTCCCAGTGCCCGAGGACGAGGGGCTCTCTGCTCTAAGGGAACGCGTGCGGCCTGACCAATTCAGCATAGCCCGACTCACTCGGGTTCTAATCCGGATGTAAAAGGCGTCCTGGAATGTCTCGTCGCAAAAGTAAGAACACCCTCTTGCCGGCAGTACGTCCGCGGGATGTATGAAGAGTTCTGGCTAGAATGATGACTCAAAGTGAGGGAGCAGGTGTGTCGGGGGAGTTGGGAAAAGAGGGCCCTAGGCAAAGGCAAGCATTTGCTTCTCTGAGCAGCGCGCTCCTCAGGCAGAGAGAATGAAGGTTCATTGACGTAGGAGGGGAAAAGCTACCAAGCAGGGGAGGAGAGAGCACGGCATCTCCACCCGCGGGAGCGTGACATTTGCTCTGCGTCTTTCTTTACAAGCTTGACTGGCCTAGGAAGACAGGGGGCTGAGAGTCAAGTCATAAAGAATGGAATCAACTGATTGTATCAAATACTACGTTATTCTCAAAAGGTAGCGAGCGAGGTCTTTTCTGAAAGCCTCTGGCACACCGCAGGATGCATATCCTGGTGAAATGGAGGTCTTAACACTAGCGGAGGACTTAGGAAGACTCCCTGATCTTCTCCTTTACAATGTGTGAGCAAAGCAAGGAAGACGCAGGCTTCCCCCAAACAGGAAGGAAGGCAGCTAGCTTCCTGTCTCCAAAGATACGGGGCAAGAGGGGGAGGGGAAGCCTCATTTCCCTAGAAATCAGTCGGGGGGTGGGAAGAGCACAGGAAGGCAAGAAGAGCAGGAGGTCATCCTGCCGCTTGAAAGAAGGTCACTGAACTTTGGAGTAGAGACGGCATCTTTGGCATCCAACTCTAGACTGTCAAAAGGGGCCAGAGCTCCTGCAAGCTGAGCCCTTCCAGCAAGGAGATCTTGAAGCCTCTGGCAAGGGAAGCTGGGTGAGAGGCATGTTAAGACGGAGAACTTTCATCTAGGAAGAGACAGAAAGCCAACTCCTCGTTCTTCTCCGGAAGGTCCAGGGTAAGAGGTGACACAAACCCTCAGAGGTCCGGCTTTCACCCCAAGTGGGCAACGCCACGGTGCCTCTCGTGCCATGCAGGACTCACCTCAGGCTTGAAAGGACGGGCTTCAACACTACTAGCACGCTCGCAGGTTTTGACCGCTACTTCTTCGCTCGGGTGCCTTTTTTCGCCACCAAAGGAGAGCCGCTGGCTCAAGCTCCTGCTCGGGCTGACGAGCTAGCTCAGGGGCTAAGCCAGAGCACTTTGGGCTCTACACGCGTGGCTTGGAAGGGAACCTTGGTCTTTGGCCTTCTCTTCGTTTTGGTAGGTGGCTACGGAGCCCCCTCACCGCCTAAAGGCCAGCTCTTCCGGGCCACCAGGCACGAAAAGCCACTCCCCCAAGCAGCCCCGCTTTGTGCCAACCGGGACTCGAACCCAGGTCACAGGAATGGGAATCCAGTATGATGCCCCTACACCACTGGCACCCTAGCAGCTGCTCTCTTCCAAGGCATCTCATCCTGCCTTGGGTCGCCAGCCTCAGCTGAGCAGAGGAGAACTGGTGCGGAAAGGGCCCTTTACGTCGACGAGGTGGCCGAGAGGTTAAGGCGATGGACTGCTAATCCGTTGTGCTGTGCACGCGTGGGTTCGAATCCCACCTTCGTCGCTGGCGTTCCCTTCCCCTTTTGGAGCTACTGGCTACGGGGTCCTTCCTCCATGCCTCTTCTGCTCCAGCCACTCCGAGAGTCAACAAGAGCGGTAAATCTCAAGAAAGTGGATCCTTTTGACCCTAAGGACCTCCCAGTGCCCGAGGACGAGGGGCTCTCTGCTCTAAGGGAACGCGTGCGGCCTGACCAATTCAGCATAGCCCGACTCACTCGGGTTCTAATCCGGATGTAAAAGGCGTCCTGGAATGTCTCGTCGCAAAAGTAAGAACACCCTCTTGCCGGCAGTACGTCCGCGGGATGTATGAAGAGTTCTGGCTAGAATGATGACTCAAAGTGAGGGAGCAGGTGTGTCGGGGGGAGTTGGGAAAAGAGGGCCCTAGGCAAAGGCAAGCATTTGCTTCTCTGAGCAGCGCGCTCCTCAGGCAGAGAGAATGAAGGTTCATTGACGTAGGAGGGGAAAAGCTACCAAGCAGGGGAGGAGAGAGCACGGCATCTCCACCCGCGGGAGCGTGACATTTGCTCTGCGTCTTTCTTTACAAGCTTGACTGGCCTAGGAAGACAGGGGGCTGAGAGTCAAGTCATAAAGAATGGAATCAACTGATTGTATCAAATACTACGTTATTCTCAAAAGGTAGCGAGCGAGGTCTTTTCTGAAAGCCTCTGGCACACCGCAGGATGCATATCCTGGTGAAATGGAGGTCTTAACACTAGCGGAGGACTTAGGAAGACTCCCTGATCTTCTCCTTTACAATGTGTGAGCAAAGCAAGGAAGACGCAGGCTTCCCCCAAACAGGAAGGAAGGCAGCTAGCTTCCTGTCTCCAAAGATACGGGGCAAGAGGGGGAGGGGAAGCCTCATTTCCCTAGAAATCAGTCGGGGGGTGGGAAGAGCACAGGAAGGCAAGAAGAGCAGGAGGTCATCCTGCCGCTTGAAAGAAGGTCACTGAACTTTGGAGTAGAGACGGCATCTTTGGCATCCAACTCTAGACTGTCAAAAGGGGCCAGAGCTCCTGCAAGCTGAGCCCTTCCAGCAAGGAGATCTTGAAGCCTCTGGCAAGGGAAGCTGGGTGAGAGGCATGTTAAGACGGAGAACTTTCATCTAGGAAGAGACAGAAAGCCAACTCCTCGTTCTTCTCCGGAAGGTCCAGGGTAAGAGGTGACACAAACCCTCAGAGGTCCGGCTTTCACCCCAAGTGGGCAACGCCACGGTGCCTCTCGTGCCATGCAGGACTCACCTCAGGCTTGAAAGGACGGGCTTCAACACTACTAGCACGCTCGCAGGTTTTGACCGCTACTTCTTCGCTCGGGTGCCTTTTTTCGCCACCAAAGGAGAGCCGCTGGCTCAAGCTCCTGCTCGGGCTGACGAGCTAGCTCAGGGGCTAAGCCAGAGCACTTTGGGCTCTACACGCGTGGCTTGGAAGGGAACCTTGGTCTTTGGCCTTCTCTTCGTTTTGGTAGGTGGCTACGGAGCCCCCTCACCGCCTAAAGGCCAGCTCTTCCGGGCCACCAGGCACGAAAAGCCACTCCCCCAAGCAGCCCCGCTTTGTGCCAACCGGGACTCGAACCCAGGTCACAGGAATGGGAATCCAGTATGATGCCCCTACACCACTGGCACCCTAGCAGCTGCTCTCTTCCAAGGCATCTCATCCTGCCTTGGGTCGCCAGCCTCAGCTGAGCAGAGGAGAACTGGTGCGGAAAGGGCCCTTTATGTCGACGAGGTGGCCGAGAGGTTAAGGCGATGGACTGCTAATCCGTTGTGCTGTGCACGCGTGGGTTCGAATCCCACCTTCGTCGCTGGCATTCCCTTCCCTTTTGGAGCTACTGGCTACGGGGTCCTTCCTCCGTGCCTCTTCTGCTCCAGCCACTCCGAGAGTCAACAAGAGCGGTAAATCTCAAGAAAGTGGATCCTTTTGACCCTAAGGACCTCCCAGTGCCCGAGGACGAGGGGCTCTCTGCTCTAAGGGAACGCGTGCGGCCTGACCAATTCAGCATAGCCCGACTCACTCGGGTTCTAATCCGGATGTAAAAGGCGTCCTGGAATGTCTCGTCGCAAAAGTAAGAACACCCTCTTGCCGGCAGTACGTCCGCGGGATGTATGAAGAGTTCTGGCTAGAATGATGACTCAAAGTGAGGGAGCAGGTGTGTCGGGGGGAGTTGGGAAAAGAGGGCCCTAGGCAAAGGCAAGCATTTGCTTCTCTGAGCAGCGCGCTCCTCAGGCAGAGAGAATGAAGGTTCATTGACGTAGGAGGGGAAAAGCTACCAAGCAGGGGAGGAGAGAGCACGGCATCTCCACCCGCGGGAGCGTGACATTTGCTCTGCGTCTTTCTTTACAAGCTTGACTGGCCTAGGAAGACAGGGGGCTGAGAGTCAAGTCATAAAGAATGGAATCAACTGATTGTATCAAATACTACGTTATTCTCAAAAGGTAGCGAGCGAGGTCTTTTCTGAAAGCCTCTGGCACACCGCAGGATGCATATCCTGGTGAAATGGAGGTCTTAACACTAGCGGAGGACTTAGGAAGACTCCCTGATCTTCTCCTTTACAATGTGTGAGCAAAGCAAGGAAGACGCAGGCTTCCCCCAAACAGGAAGGAAGGCAGCTAGCTTCCTGTCTCCAAAGATACGGGGCAAGAGGGGGAGGGGAAGCCTCATTTCCCTAGAAATCAGTCGGGGGGTGGGAAGAGCACAGGAAGGCAAGAAGAGCAGGAGGTCATCCTGCCGCTTGAAAGAAGGTCACTGAACTTTGGAGTAGAGACGGCATCTTTGGCATCCAACTCTAGACTGTCAAAAGGGGCCAGAGCTCCTGCAAGCTGAGCCCTTCCAGCAAGGAGATCTTGAAGCCTCTGGCAAGGGAAGCTGGGTGAGAGGCATGTTAAGACGGAGAACTTTCATCTAGGAAGAGACAGAAAGCCAACTCCTCGTTCTTCTCCGGAAGGTCCAGGGTAAGAGGTGACACAAACCCTCAGAGGTCCGGCTTTCACCCCAAGTGGGCAACGCCACGGTGCCTCTCGTGCCATGCAGGACTCACCTCAGGCTTGAAAGGACGGGCTTCAACACTACTAGCACGCTCGCAGGTTTTGACCGCTACTTCTTCGCTCGGGTGCCTTTTTTCGCCACCAAAGGAGAGCCGCTGGCTCAAGCTCCTGCTCGGGCTGACGAGCTAGCTCAGGGGCTAAGCCAGAGCACTTTGGGCTCTACACGCGTGGCTTGGAAGGGAACCTTGGTCTTTGGCCTTCTCTTCGTTTTGGTAGGTGGCTACGGAGCCCCCTCACCGCCTAAAGGCCAGCTCTTCCGGGCCACCAGGCACGAAAAGCCACTCCCCCAAGCAGCCCCGCTTTGTGCCAACCGGGACTCGAACCCAGGTCACAGGAATGGGAATCCAGTATGATGCCCCTACACCACTGGCACCCTAGCAGCTGCTCTCTTCCAAGGCATCTCATCCTGCCTTGGGTCGCCAGCCTCAGCTGAGCAGAGGAGAACTGGTGCGGAAAGGGCCCTTTACGTCGACGAGGTGGCCGAGAGGTTAAGGCGATGGACTGCTAATCCGTTGTGCTGTGCACGCGTGGGTTCGAATCCCACCTTCGTCGCTGGCATTCCCTTCCCCTTTTGGAGCTACTGGCTACGGGGTCCTTCCTCCATGCCTCTTCTGCTCCAGCCACTCCGAGAGTCAACAAGAGCGGTAAATCTCAAGAAAGTGGATCCTTTTGACCCTAAGAACCTCCCAGTGCCCGAGGACGAGGGGCTCTCTGCTCTAAGGGAACGCGTGCGGCCTGACCAATTCAGCATAGCCCGACTCACTCGGGTTCTAATCCGGATGTAAAAGGCGTCCTGGAATGTCTCGTCGCAAAAGTAAGAACACCCTCTTGCCGGCAGTACGTCCGCGGGATGTATGAAGAGTTCTGGCTAGAATGATGACTCAAAGTGAGGGAGCAGGTGTGTCGGGGGGAGTTGGGAAAAGAGGGCCCTAGGCAAAGGCAAGCATTTGCTTCTCTGAGCAGCGCGCTCCTCAGGCAGAGAGAATGAAGGTTCATTGACGTAGGAGGGGAAAAGCTACCAAGCAGGGGAGGAGAGAGCACGGCATCTCCACCCGCGGGAGCGTGACATTTGCTCTGCGTCTTTCTTTACAAGCTTGACTGGCCTAGGAAGACAGGGGGCTGAGAGTCAAGTCATAAAGAATGGAATCAACTGATTGTATCAAATACTACGTTATTCTCAAAAGGTAGCGAGCGAGGTCTTTTCTGAAAGCCTCTGGCACACCGCAGGATGCATATCCTGGTGAAATGGAGGTCTTAACACTAGCGGAGGACTTAGGAAGACTCCCTGATCTTCTCCTTTACAATGTGTGAGCAAAGCAAGGAAGACGCAGGCTTCCCCCAAACAGGAAGGAAGGCAGCTAGCTTCCTGTCTCCAAAGATACGGGGCAAGAGGGGGGGAGGGGAAGCCTCATTTCCCTAGAAATCAGTCGGGGGGGTGGGAAGAGCACAGGAAGGCAAGAAGAGCAGGAGGTCATCCTGCCGCTTGAAAGAAGGTCACTGAACTTTGGAGTAGAGACGGCATCTTTGGCATCCAACTCTAGACTGTCAAAAGGGGCCAGAGCTCCTGCAAGCTGAGCCCTTCCAGCAAGGAGATCTTGAAGCCTCTGGCAAGGGAAGCTGGGTGAGAGGCATGTTAAGACGGAGAACTTTCATCTAGGAAGAGACAGAAAGCCAACTCCTCGTTCTTCTCCGGAAGGTCCAGGGTAAGAGGTGACACAAACCCTCAGAGGTCCGGCTTTCACCCCAAGTGGGCAACGCCACGGTGCCTCTCGTGCCATGCAGGACTCACCTCAGGCTTGAAAGGACGGGCTTCAACACTACTAGCACGCTCGCAGGTTTTGACCGCTACTTCTTCGCCGGGTGCCTTTTTTTCGCCACCAAAGGAGAGCCGCTGGCTCAAGCTCCTGCTCGGGCTGACGAGCTAGCTCAGGGGCTAAGCCAGAGCACTTTGGGCTCTACACGCGTGGCTTGGAAGGGAACCTTGGTCTTTGGCCTTCTCTTCGTTTTGGTAGGTGGCTACGGAGCCCCCTCACCGCCTAAAGGCCAGCTCTTCCGGGCCACCAGGCACGAAAAGCCACTCCCCCAAGCAGCCCCGCTTTGTGCCAACCGGGACTCGAACCCAGGTCACAGGAATGGGAATCCAGTATGATGCCCCTACACCACTGGCACCCTAGCAGCTGCTCTCTTCCAAGGCATCTCATCCTGCCTTGGGTCGCCAGCCTCAGCTGAGCAGAGGAGAACTGGTGCGGAAAGGGCCCTTTACGTCGACGAGGTGGCCGAGAGGTTAAGGCGATGGACTGCTAATCCGTTGTGCTGTGCACGCGTGGGTTCGAATCCCACCTTCGTCGCTGGCATTCCCTTCCCCTTTTGGAGCTACTGGCTACGGGGTCCTTCCTCCATGCCTCTTCTGCTCCAGCCACTCCGAGAGTCAACAAGAGCGGTAAATCTCAAGAAAGTGGATCCTTTTGACCCTAAGAACCTCCCAGTGCCCGAGGACGAGGGGCTCTCTGCTCTAAGGGAACGCGTGCGGCCTGACCAATTCAGCATAGCCCGACTCACTCGGGTTCTAATCCGGATGTAAAAGGCGTCCTGGAATGTCTCGTCGCAAAAGTAAGAACACCCTCTTGCCGGCAGTACGTCCGCGGGATGTATGAAGAGTTCTGGCTAGAATGATGACTCAAAGTGAGGGAGCAGGTGTGTCGGGGGGAGTTGGGAAAAGAGGGCCCTAGGCAAAGGCAAGCATTTGCTTCTCTGAGCAGCGCGCTCCTCAGGCAGAGAGAATGAAGGTTCATTGACGTAGGAGGGGAAAAGCTACCAAGCAGGGGAGGAGAGAGCACGGCATCTCCACCCGCGGGAGCGTGACATTTGCTCTGCGTCTTTCTTTACAAGCTTGACTGGCCTAGGAAGACAGGGGGCTGAGAGTCAAGTCATAAAGAATGGAATCAACTGATTGTATCAAATACTACGTTATTCTCAAAAGGTAGCGAGCGAGGTCTTTTCTGAAAGCCTCTGGCACACCGCAGGATGCATATCCTGGTGAAATGGAGGTCTTAACACTAGCGGAGGACTTAGGAAGACTCCCTGATCTTCTCCTTTACAATGTGTGAGCAAAGCAAGGAAGACGCAGGCTTCCCCCAAACAGGAAGGAAGGCAGCTAGCTTCCTGTCTCCAAAGATACGGGGCAAGAGGGGGGGAGGGGAAGCCTCATTTCCCTAGAAATCAGTCGGGGGGTGGGAAGAGCACAGGAAGGCAAGAAGAGCAGGAGGTCATCCTGCCGCTTGAAAGAAGGTCACTGAACTTTGGAGTAGAGACGGCATCTTTGGCATCCAACTCTAGACTGTCAAAAGGGGCCAGAGCTCCTGCAAGCTGAGCCCTTCCAGCAAGGAGATCTTGAAGCCTCTGGCAAGGGAAGCTGGGTGAGAGGCATGTTAAGACGGAGAACTTTCATCTAGGAAGAGACAGAAAGCCAACTCCTCGTTCTTCTCCGGAAGGTCCAGGGTAAGAGGTGACACAAACCCTCAGAGGTCCGGCTTTCACCCCAAGTGGGCAACGCCACGGTGCCTCTCGTGCCATGCAGGACTCACCTCAGGCTTGAAAGGACGGGCTTCAACACTACTAGCACGCTCGCAGGTTTTGACCGCTACTTCTTCGCTCGGGTGCCTTTTTTTCGCCACCAAAGGAGAGCCGCTGGCTCAAGCTCCTGCTCGGGCTGACGAGCTAGCTCAGGGGCTAAGCCAGAGCACTTTGGGCTCTACACGCGTGGCTTGGAAGGGAACCTTGGTCTTTGGCCTTCTCTTCGTTTTGGTAGGTGGCTACGGAGCCCCCTCACCGCCTAAAGGCCAGCTCTTCCGGGCCACCAGGCACGAAAAGCCACTCCCCCAAGCAGCCCTGCTTTGTGCCAACCGGGACTCGAACCCAGGTCACAGGAATGGGAATCCAGTATGATGCCCCTACACCACTGGCACCCTAGCAGCTGCTCTCTTCCAAGGCATCTCATCCTGCCTTGGGTCGCCAGCCTCAGCTGAGCAGAGGAGAACTGGTGCGGAAATGGCCCTTTATGTCGACGAGGTGGCCGAGAGGTTAAGGCGATGGACTGCTAATCCATTGTGCTGTGCACGCGTGGGTTCAAATCCCATCTTCGTCGCTGGCATTCCCTTCTCCTTTTGGGGCTACGGGGTCCTTCCTCCGTGCCTCTTCTGCTCCAGCCACTCCGAGAGTCAACAAGAGCGGTAAATCTCAAGAAAGTGGATCCTTTTGACCCTAAGGACCTCCCAGTGCCCGAGGACGAGGGGCTCTCTGCTCTAAGGGAACGCGTGCGGCCTGACCAATTCAGCATAGCCCGACTCACTCGGGTTCTAATCCGGATGTAAAAGGCGTCCTGGAATGTCTCGTCGCAAAAGTAAGAACACCCTCTTGCCGGCAGTACGTCCGCGGGATGTATGAAGAGTTCTGGCTAGAATGATGACTCAAAGTGAGGGAGCAGGTGTGTCGGGGGGAGTTGGGAAAAGAGGGCCCTAGGCAAAGGCAAGCATTTGCTTCTCTGAGCAGCGCGCTCCTCAGGCAGAGAGAATGAAGGTTCATTGACGTAGGAGGGGAAAAGCTACCAAGCAGGGGAGGAGAGAGCACGGCATCTCCACCCGCGGGAGCGTGACATTTGCTCTGCGTCTTTCTTTACAAGCTTGACTGGCCTAGGAAGACAGGGGGCTGAGAGTCAAGTCATAAAGAATGGAATCAACTGATTGTATCAAATACTACGTTATTCTCAAAAGGTAGCGAGCGAGGTCTTTTCTGAAAGCCTCTGGCACACCGCAGGATGCATATCCTGGTGAAATGGAGGTCTTAACACTAGCGGAGGACTTAGGAAGACTCCCTGATCTTCTCCTTTACAATGTGTGAGCAAAGCAAGGAAGACGGAGGCTTTCCTCCTATGGGACATTGATCCAGCATCTATGATGCACTGCTATCCTGTCCGCTTTCCCACCACTCCTAGCAGTACGAAGGTATCAAGTTGCAGAGTGGGATACCTTCTCACCCTGCTCTGCTTTCAATGTCAATTCTAAAGTAACAAATCTGAACACACTTCGGTGACTCAATGTGGATTGGCAGAAACTCTGTAATCACACCACCTTTTGATCATCACTGTAACTTGCATTGACAAAACGTGTAGTGTAGACAAGGCCAAGGAGACCCACAACATACCACTTATTACAGAGACTGCTCTGTCAGAATCCGTTATCCTCCCGACACACCTTGCTCCACTTGATATCCAGCTGCATATCTTCAGGCCTGAGAGTCAAAGTAAGAGCAATATGATCCCTGAAAGTATTGCCCTTACCATCTCCATTTTCTAGGGTATACCTTGCTGGCTGCTCAAACCACTGAGCAAGTCTCTGCATCCCAGCCATTGTTAAGACTTTCTCCTTTAGTCTCACAAATCTTGTGCAAAATATTGCATGCAGCTACAATGTTAGGCAACTTATTTTCTGTAGCTTCCAACTCAGCACATAAACAGCACCATCTTCCTTTCAGACAGCCGAATGCACACTCCATTGTCACTTTTTGCATCTGCAGAGGAGATAGTTAAAACAGTTCTTCCTTAAGTGGCTCATGGATGGCTTCATTAACCATTGAATCAGAGAATAAGCTGTGTCTCCCAGGATAACCAGAGCAATCTCCACATCATTAATGTCCACAGTCATCTTTGGGGCAAACTGTCGTTTATTCATTAAAGAAGACAAGGTGGGTGAGGTAATACTGGACCAAATTCTCTCGGTGAGAGAAACAGGCTTTGGAGCTACACAGAGCTCTTCTTCAGGTCTGAGTGTCACAGCTAAATACAAGATCAGATAGTTTAACTTAAGTAGTTAGCACATATTCTAAGGGACCATACAAGGGGAAGTGGCCTGCTAAGACCCTTGTAATCATGGGACAACAAGGAGGCTGTGTGAGTTACAGATTGTTGTAATAAGCCATAAATCCACTGTGTTTTATTAAGACCATGATTTTTAGCGTCTAGGAAAGTTATGAATTTAAGCTCTTAGGTTTGTCTTTTGAAAGTGTTGTGCGAGTTTCCTCTCAGGATGAGGATTGATAGGTAAGATATAGAGTGATCGCTTTGTGAGAAGTGGGGTATGCATGAGTTTACATGTAGTTGAGGCCTGACCTGACATGAGTAATTAACAGATGGAGGGAGGCCTCATTTTTTGGAAGATAGAATTAAATGAATCATGAGGTTGTAAACAGAACGTTTGTGCTAAATCAGATAAGTAAATAGGTCAGTAGGCCAAGAAGACAGAATGTCTGAGCCAACTAAGATAAAAGGAAGAACACGCAGGGAACTATTTACTATGAATTAGATAACAGGAAAGTTAGGAATGTAGAGATGAGTAAAGAGGAAGTTGAGCCATGGTCAGTGCATGGACAGAGCATGCTGCATAGGGATTGGTTCCTGGAAAGGAACCAAGCGAAGCCAAAAATGTGCGAAGCAATGTATAGTCAATGCAATGATATGTGTAATGTATATGAAGGGCGAAGGTTTCTGTGTAACTTTGGAACTGTTACGTACCCTGCATCCATCCCCGTGTTTGAATCTGATCAACTCAGCAGAGCACTGCTGTATGCCAAATAAAGATACCTGAGTGACGACGGCAGGAGTCGAACTGAGTTCTTCGGAAGCTACGTGGAAAAGAAGTCTTGGAGGAAATCCCAACAATAGTGTTGCTGTGATGCGACCAGGTCCATTTGGCTGGGGCAGATTTGCAACCATGAGCTGGTGGCGACTTACACTATTGTGTGCTCTGATGTGAAGGGCATGGAGTTGGTCCCAAGGTTTAGAAACACTCCAAACGGGGATTCCCCAGTCCCAAGCCCTCCACAGATGTACAACAGACTCCAATTGCACTGTAAAAATGGATGGGAAAATGATCAACAAACCACCATGTGGAACTAAATTAAACCAATCCACCTTTCTGAAAAAATTGTTTTGTTTGGACACTGGGGTAGTTGGAGAACTACGTTGAGTGGTATCTGTGTGCCAAAATGAACAACTGGGGAATGGACTGTATGCTTTGAGAGTTTACAGGTCTCTAATACATTCCAGAAAGACATCTTTAAAGGTGCTGAATGTTGTGGCATGTAAACAAGTCGGGGGTTTACAAATGCAAAACAATAGTACTTTAGTAGGCCCAGAACGATTGATGGATGGGTATGTAAATAGAATCCAGCTGTTTTGGTGGCAAATAATAAATAATACATATCTCCCGCCTTTCTCCCCAGCCCAAAGTAAGCACCTCTACCATAGAATCTTTTCTTTTAAAAGGTGCTGGGTCTCCCTATGAAATTCAGCAGACATTGAGGAATTAACCTTTAAGATTAACTCACTAACTGATTAATATATCTATAAATATTGTGATTAATTCATTGAATAATAACAATGTTTCTCAGGCAATTGCATGGAGCATATACAATACTAAACTTGTTATGCATTTAATGCAGGGAACAGAAGAGATAAAGCAGAAGGAACGATCAAGGTTATTAAACAGCACACTTATCTAGACCACACTAGTGGAAAAAGGAATTTATAATATTGGGAAAGAAAATTTGCAATGTGCAAGGCTAAAAGGTCCTGGACCTTGGACACCATATGAAATTAATAATTCAACTGTGCTAATTATGATTGCTATTCCTACATGGACAATGAATCCTAAAGAATTAGTATAGCTTAACAGTATGGGTACACCAGAGAATGGGACCTATAAAGAGCACTATCCCAGTGTGAAGATGGCAACCTCAGAAGGAAATGAAATAAACACAACCTGCTGTAAACAAATCAAGTGTTGAAATCTGGCAGCTTTGATTGGGCTGTGTCCTGGAGTTAGGTTCCAAAGAACTTCCTTTTGGACTTCAGTTTGTATAGTTAAAACTTGGGTCCTGCTTAGCTATACCTTAACCAATCATTTTAAATGGAAGTGCTACAAAACACCAATCCTAGACCATTATAAAACAGTTCTTTAACCTATCACATCCCATCACCTTAGTTGATTTAAATAGTGTACACTTAGTTATGCAAGAGACAGAAACAATCAAGGAACCAGACAAAAATCATTCAGATAAACAATAGAGAAGTGGGTACCATAAAAATAAAACAATAAGACAATGTCTACTAGAAACAAGAAAGTTTTGTCGATGGTAGATATACTGGTGATAAAAAAGCGCTATAATTATAGCACTCGCACCCATCTACACAGCACTCATTTTATCGCAAAAGAGCATCCACACTTGGTGTTGTATTATCAACACTGCATTGTGGGCAGCTATCCCACCGTGCAGCTAGGCAGCTTCTGCCACTAGGAATTCTGGGATGGGGGAGAGGAGTGCAGAGCACCATGCCATTATTCATTGCATTGCTTGTAATGACTCACGCCTCTTTTCCAACAGCTCCCCGCCTTTTCCTGCTCCCGCCATCTGAATCTGAAAAGATGGATCTTGCAGTGCTCTCCACTGTTGCTTTCAGCGTTCTTAACACATCATGGCTGGTCATGCACTATATCATGAGCTCCGAATTGGAACAGGAATCTGAGGAGCCTGACCTGCTGAGTGACATGCAGACAAACAGCACCACATTACTGTTGTCATTCACGGATCATCTGCACATGGTGAACTGTCGCTTCTGGGCACGTGAGACAAGCACTGAGTGATGGGATCGCATTGTTATGCAAGTCTGGGATGATGACCAGTGGCTACAGAACTTTCGAATGCTCAAAGCCACCTTCATGGAACGACGGCACAAGGACATCAGAATGAGAGCTGCCCTCCCGATGGAGAAGCACATGGAGATCGCCCTGTGGAGGCTGGCAACTCCAGACTGCTACCGGTCAGTTGCTAATCAGTTTGGAGTTGGGAAGTCCACCATTGGAGCTGTGTTATCACAAGTGTGCAGGGCTATTAATCACATTCTGCTGCGAAGGACTGTGACTCTGGGCAATGTGTGTGAAATAGTGGATGGATTTGCAGCAATGGGATTCCCTAACTGTGGTGGGGCAATAGATGGCACACACATTCCAATTTTGGCTCCGAAACATCTCGCGACTGAGTGCATCGATAGAAAGAGGTACTTCTTTATGGTACTGCAGGTGCTTGTGGATCACTGGGACAGTTTCACTGATATCAGTGCAAGTTGGTCAGAAAAGGTGCATGATGCTCGTATCTTCAGGAACATAGGGCTGTACTGGAAGCTACAAGCAGGGACCTTTTTCCCAGACAAAAAGATTACAATAGGGGATGTTGAGATGCCCATAGTGATCCTGGGAGACCCAGCCTACCCACTGATGCCATGGCTCATGAAGCCTTACACAGGCAACCTGGACAGCAGCAAGGAACGCTGCAGTAATAGGCTGAATAGGTGTTGAATGTACGTTTGGCAGATTAAAGGCTCACTGGAGATGCCCATATGGCAGGCTGGACTTAAATGAGGACAATATTCCTGTGGTTATAGCCGCCTGCTGTGTGCTCCACAATTTATGTGAAGCTAAGGGTGAGAAGTTTGCCCCTGGGTGGACCTCTGAGGCAGATCACCTTGTATCTGCATATGAGCAGCCAGATGCCAGGAGTATTGGGGGGGTGTAACGGAGGGCCATACACATAAGGGAGCCATTGAGGGCCCATTTTGACAATGAGAACCCATAATTTTTTTTTAAATCACTGATATTTTATTGCTGTAAAAGGTAAAAGATGTGCTGCAGAGGTGCACATCTCATGTTAACACAGAATAAACAGTGTGTATTGTTCTGAGAACTGACTTTTATTATTAAACACCAAACAGTGCACAACACGAACAAATCCTGGAGAGGAGAGAGTTTGGGGGGGGCAGTGTCTGCTATTATAGTTGCATGTAAGTCCAGCTGTCATTTTCATAGCTAACTGAAGGGATGGAATGAAGAGGGTAGTGGGGCAGTCCATGATTTTTGTAGGAATGTGTTGGGGGAGTTGGTGGAGTGCAACGAAAGAAGGTCTATTGCTGCAGGGGAGGGGCGAGCTTGCATGAACTGTGTCTGCAATGACACTATTGTCTTTAGAAGCTCTGTCTCCTCTTCCATGATCTTGATCATGCACTCATGGCCAGTGAAAATTCTCTGCTGGTTTTCCTTCCATTCCTGTCTGCCCATCTTCTGGGATTCTGACATTGATTCTCTCCATGCCCTTTTCTCTCTTTTGGATGCCTCAGAGGACTGGAGGAATTCCTGGAACATTTCCTCCTTGCTTTTGTGGATTGCTTCCTTATTTGCCGGAGGCAGTCCTCTGGTGTAGAGGCCTTGGCTGCGAAGGTCACATCTGTGTAAGAACAAGAAACATTAACAGAACCACTGTTGTCAGTGCCCTAACAGTATACATGTATCACTATGAAACACACCTTATTCTCACTGTCCCCCTGCACAGAGCACACCTCCTTGATCAGCCTGGGAATGGTGAGTTGTGAGGAGGGTGGGGGCAAGATCATTCAAGTAGGTTGAGGTTCTGGGTTCTGGATGGGTGTTTGCTTGGGGTATACATGCAGGTGCACTGGGAAAACAAATGTCAAATTGTGCCATCATTCTCCACAGGCAGGGGCCACAGAAGCCGATATCTCACTCCTTAGAATCAGCAAGCATGCTAGGAAGCATCTCCTCCACGTAAGCAGCTTCAAACCGTGTGCCTATGCTACATGACTGTGCGCTGCTTTGTTCCCCACTAATGTGATTTCCAATTGTCATAGGAAAGTGTCCTACAACAGGAGGAAGAAACACAGCTGCTCTGCCGAGGAATCTGAGGCAGAGAATTGGGGAGTACCTCCAAGAAAGTTTTCTTGAGGTTACACCAGAGGATATCCACGAAATCTCAGCGTGCATTAATGTGCTTCTCAGCCGTACTGCCTAGATGCGCAAAGGAATGGAAAAGCATATGCAAACACAGCTACTCCTGTACACTTCTATTCCTTCCAATACCTGTATGTTTAGACAATCTGAGGACCCTTATGCCTCCTGTACACAGGCAGCATCAGCTTCCAAAGACTTACCAGAGCTCCCTTCTCCTGCATCCTGAGCGCCTGAGCTGAAGGGCTGGGACTGGCTGTATCCTTCTAGGGTGAAGAATAGCTCCTAATTCCCAACATCAGCAACCGAGTTGCTTCCCAGCTCCGGATCATCATCCAGCTTCACTTCCTCATCGATTACCTCTTTGTCAGGGTTTAGTCCGGCACCCAGTGGCCCCGGGGCAGCAGAGGTGTCTACAGGTGTCTTGGTGGTGGATGCAGGATCACCTTTGAGGATGGCTTCCAGTTCTTTGTAGAATTGGCAGCTCATTGGCTCCGCCAGAGCGACAGTTTGCCTCACTGGCCTTCTGGTAGCTCTGCCACAGCTCCTTGATTTTAGCTTGGCACTGCACCGTGTCTTGCTCATAACCCTCTTCCACCATAGCATGAGAAATCTTGCACCAGATATCAAAGTTCCTTTGGCTACAGCAGAGCTGGGACTGCTTGGCAGACTCCCCCCAAATACTGATCAGGTCCAGCAGCTCTGGTGTGCTCCAAGTGGGAAAGCGTTTGCATCGTGGAGCCACCATGGGCATTTGGGAAGATGAGATGCAAGCTCTCCATGCTGACCAGGAAGGAAGTGGAACAAAATTTTCAAAACTTCCCATGATTGTAAAGAGGGAGGGGCGAGTGGCTTCAGAGCAGCAGAGTGTAAATGGATGTCCAGAGTGGTCAGGATTAGCATAGTGGGACATTTCTGGAGACCGTTTAATGTGACACAAACATACAGCAGTGTCTACACTGACGCTTTTGCAACAGAACTTTGGCGATAAAGGCTCTATGCCTCTTGTCTAGGTGGTTTTATTTTGTTGACAAAACAGTGCTGTTTTGTTGACAAAATGGCCATTGTAGTGTGTACACCAGGACTGTTTTGTCGACAAAAGCTGACTTTTGTCGACAAAACTTCCTAGTGTAGACAAAGCCTAAGAAGTGTAGATTTTACAACCACAACTGTTGATAAGTGATTCCTTGCCAGATAGAATGCTATCAAACAAAGTTTTCTTTAAGCAGCTTAAGATCTGTTTCTTTGCCTAGTGGTGGTGGGTACTATTAGGACAGTAGCACCTTCTTAACAGCCCAATATTACATTGTCTTGATATAATTCAGGAATGTGAAGATGTGACTGCATGCTACTTAGCTTATGGCTGCTATGTCTCCTACTATGGCTGCTCCTGCTTAGCCAAAAAAAACAAGGCCTTATATCTCATCCATTCACACCACTGATTTGATACAAAGGAAAATAGAGCAATTGGTCGCCATTGCCCAACAAATAGCCGAGCAACAAGCAACTGGTGATGATTTTGTTCAGGCAGTGGAAACTCCATGGTGGGCTGTACCACAGGAAGTGAGCTTGTGCCCCCTGCTTTGTACTTTAAGCCTAATTTTAATGGTGGTTCAAATGATTACCACCACTGTGGTCTAGGAAATGTGCTGCAGGATATTAAACTTTGAGACGAAAGCACAGAAAGGCAGGGATATAATTATAGGGCATTGGGTCGTCTGTCCTTGTCCATTTGGGAGGGAGGTCATGCCCTCTTGCTACAGTGCTCCTGTGTGTATGAAAACGTGAAGGGGAATTAGTATTTGGAAGAGGAGCCTGGCCCTTCCGGCAGGCAACAAGCGATTAAGTACTCTATGTCCCAGACCCTCACGCTGGGGCAGCAATGAAACAGTCTATTGCCCTCAGCCCTCAGGCAGGGTGAGGCGGCGAGGCAGCAGTCTATTGCCTATCACAACATGTGGTGCACCTCATCCAATGAACTAAATGCCCCAATAAAAACTCTCTGGCTGATACCAGACAATCACTATTCTCTCAGATGAAGTCACACAGGAAAATGAGAAAAGACAAAAACACCACATCACTTGTGGGTGAACATTTTTCACAAAATGGGCATGCTATATTTAACCTATTAGGTCAATATTAGGCACATAGGTCCTATCAGGTGCCCCGAGACAGCTTGGGAACCCCATGCATGCAAAGCCATCAATAATCTCCTGAGCATGAGCAAGCTTTATAAACCACTGCAACAGTGCCTTCTGCATGGCACCACACCTCTGCATGACAATAGTATGGCTTCTGTATAGCTCACCAAATAAAGGGGTCAATTTAGGGTGGACTAAACTCCCCTGTGTAGTCCACTCAGTGTGGACTAAATTCCCTCTGATTCTCTGTTGCCTTGCCCCTTATGTATTCATTTACACCAGTGCAAAGTGGGAGTAAAATGCTACCATTTTTATTCTAATTTTACAGCCAACTTTGCCAGTTGTCAATAAATTCACAAGGTAAAAGACAGTTAAGAATCAGGCCTTTACCACATAGCTCTGTGAATTAAATAGATATTTTCAAGGTTGATCGCTCTAAAAATTATCTCTAGTTTCTTAAAAACATCTGTCTTTGAAAGTTCTTATCTTAATAAATCTAGCCTTGTATTTTTAACCCCAAAATAATAATCTGAGGGCAGGCCAAGTGGTGGCCTCTCTGCAATGTGTCATGAGAGAGATCTGGGTTTCTAGTCTCTCTCACACATAACCCAATTGGCAAGGGCTGATATGCTATTAAGCCAGTGTATTTAGCCCTCAAAATAAATGAATGTTTTTGTTGCTATATGGTGACCCCCTCTATCTGTCTGAAGTGGCATCCAGCTGTCCTGTCAAAAAGGAGGGTGATGCAGGGTCTCTAGGGTCTACCGTGTAAAGTGATGGGAAAGTGAGACAATCCTCAGGGCTCTGGAAGCCATGGGAAGGATAGGACCACTTCCAAAAATATAAAAACAATTATTGCTTTGACTGAGAACCTTAAAAAAAACCAAAACCCTAATGAGTTTCCCATTCATGCCATACATGCCTAATGCCATTGTTCAGTGTAACCTTAATGGTGCTGCAGGCATGGAAGCTGTAAGGTCTGAGGCCTTTTTCTGCAGTCAGCAGCAGCAGCCACGAACAGACCCACCAATGGAGGGGCAAAGGGGGCAATTCCAGGTGCCCAGAAATTTAAAAGGGCCAGGGCCTCTTTCACTTGCAGCTCAGCCCACACTCCACCCCGGCTCCACTGTAGGCCCTGCCGCTCGCTGCGTCGTTACTCTTTCCCAGCCCCCTGCTCTGCCTCCCTGCCATTGCTCACCACTTGCACCCCTCCTCTTCTCTCCCACTCGCCCCGTCCCCCCGCCACCGCTGCTTGTCACATCTTTCTCCCCGCTCAGCCGCCCTGGCTGTCGCTCGTCGCCTGTGGGAAGTGGGATCCTGGAAGAGATGGGGGACTGAGCGGGATGCGGGAGGGACACTGTGGTGAGTGGCCAGGCCAAGCAGGGGAGGGGGCAGGGCCTGGGGTGGAATGGAGGCAGGGGCAGGGTCTGGGGCGGAGCAGGGGTGGACTGTGGGCGGGGCCAGGGGTGGAAGAGGCAGTCTGGGACTCTTCGGCCCTGGGCCTGGAATTGCTGTTGGTGAGCCTGGCCATGAGCTAAGAAGTAGAGTCACATCCTCACATTCCATCTAAAACGCATCAAAAGAATGTAATATTGGGCTGTTAAGAAGGCGTTCCTTCTAATAGCACCTACCACCAGATAAAAAAACAGATCTTAAGATGTTTAAAGAAAACTTTGTATGATACCATTCTGTCTGGCAAGGACTCATTTCTCAACAGTTGTGATTGTGAAATCTATACTTCTTTATTGTTTTGCCTTTCAGATCCCTATTTCTCTATTATTTATCTGTACAGTTTTTATTCTTTGGTTGTTGATGTCTGTTGCATAACTGATTTTGCAAGATATAAATCAATAACTGTGGTGGGGTATGGTTGGTTAAAGAATAGTTTCGTAATGTGGTAGGTTCAGTGGAAAATACCGTCTTGTAGTACTTTTAAAAAAATGATTGGTTAAGATATAGCTAAGTAGGACCCAAGTTTTAACTATGTAAACTAGGGTTCAAAAGGAAGTTCTTTGGAACCTAACTCTGGGACACAACCCAGAGCAGTCAGACCTCAACACTCTGCTGACCATACTGTGCAGAAGCTGGGGTCCCCTGGTGATCTAATCTTGACTGGCTGTCAAGAAAGGTTTATCTGCCTTATTGGGAGTGATGAGCATTGTATGCTTAGCATGTGTATTATGTTGATCAATTGTTAAATAATATAGATTAATGATATTACTGTGTAAGGCTCTTTCACTGGAAAAAGGTCCCACAAATCCACAGAAGATTACACCCTGAACCCTATGAACTGGATAAGGGTCTATACATAAATTAACCAAGTTAGGCCCTGAACCTTAGGAACTGGGTAAGGGGTGTTTGTGCCTAAATTAACCAGGTTATGCCTTGATCCCATGGAAAGGTAAATGTGGAGTGCCCTAGAGTATGCGGGTAACAAAGCAGGCATGGAAAGGAAATATAGCAAACAGTAAAACAAAGATAGATACATTTGTTCCTTTAACCTTTGCCCAGAGTGCAGGAGAGGCAAACTCCAGTTTATGGGGTAAATGGCTTAACTATACCCTATAAATGATGTCTTTGTCTTGGCTGTCTGTCTAAAATAATCTAATATTTTATCTAATCTAATCTGTTATATATCAATAGATTAGAAATTCTTCCAAATCACATTGAAACCAAATCTGAACCTTCTCAAAAGTTTCAGAGTCTTTGGATCCAGGGTTCTGGCTTGGCTCCCTGTAGAGATAAACATGGGTTATGAAGATTGGCTCAAGTTCTGGACCCAATGATAGACAGAGACAGACTATATTGTGCAGCCCTAAAACACCCACAAACAAACAAACAAACAAACAAGCAGTCTGATTTTCAAAGGCGCTGACCACTCAGAATTCCCATTGGCTAAAGTAGTTCAGCACCTGGAAAAACCAGGCCGCTTACCTCCTGATGGCTTCTCACTGTGAAAAGTTTAGAATGACCAGTTAAGGCTACAATGTTTCAATTTTATATACAGAGTAGAGTCAGGGCTACAAAGTCACAGGCTGTCTTAGTCCTGAGTTCCTGCAGTAGAGAACAAAGAGCTTCTAGGGACACAGGCTCGTTCTGGTGAGGTGCTCCGCACCCTCACCTTCCAATACTTTCCATGGGAGTTGAGAGTGCTCAGTGCCTCTCCGGACTTAATCCTAGCTCCTGTGTAACTACACACTGAGTGTGCTTAGCCATACTTGGGACTTTGGACTACGATTTTTTAACTGCTTTCTAACAAGCTCTACGTTTTACGACCCCTCCCTCCAACTCCCCCACTTCCACCCCCCCAAATAGTGTACAATATTTGTATAACAACAGTTCCTTTTCAGCTTCTCCTCCAGGATTGCAGCCTTAACATCCTTTTTGTCCTTCAACTTACACACACCCATTCAAGGGTTCCCTACTTCCTATATTCAAGGCCCACATCACTTTCTTTCCAGGGACTATTGTTGGCCCAATCCTGTTTTTATGAAATACATGAAAGAACAGAGCCACAACCCCCCACCACTCCTTCCTACCAAGAGGCACTTCAGCCTGATACACTGTACCTTTAATCAAAAGCTAAAACCTCAACTGCTTCTTATTGTTCTACCCTTTGAAATGTTCACTTCAGTCTTTTTAAAATATTCATTTACTCTTTAGGAACAAGAGATCCCAGATTTTTGTCTAAGCTATTCTCTGTAAATCCTACATACCAGTTTGACATGGTTCCAAATCCTATTATTCAATGATAATTCAAGTCTGTATTTACGTTGAATAATTCTATTTGTTTTAAGATTATTTGTAAAATCACTCTACTGACAATTTTATCTGTTGATTTTACCCACTTTCAGAATATTTGTAAAAATCCTATTTTATATGTGCTTAAGTATGAGAAGTCACACTGTGAAATGTAATTACATATACCTACCTAATTGTGAAAGACACTTGCAAAAATGAACTAATGTTTGCTTTAAAAGACATGTAAGTTCTTCAGTTAGGAGTTTGCACTGAGTGATTGGAGTGTGAATGGCTGAGCAATTGAGGTGGGTGTAGACAGGGAGAGTGAGTGAACAATTGGTCTAAGTAAGGGATGTTGAAACATGGTGAAGAAAACACCAGCTTCATCTCAAACGTTTGAGGGAGGAAGAAAGGAGTGAAGATAACAACTTTTACCACTCAACTGGCCAAAGAGGAGTCCACCCTGATAACTTTGGAGTCAGCCCAATTCAAAGGACAACATCTGATCAGGCTTGCAGCAATGTGGGTGATTGAGGATCACACCAAATGCAGCTGCAGCATGACAGAGCAAAACCCCATAGACTTACATGAGATCTTTTTCCTATAAAATGGGACAGAAAGTTGAAGGCTGGAGGTTCAGGTCTATATCACCACACCATCCAGAAGTACTGATGTGCATCGGCAGAATCTTGCTCTTCACCCTCGTGCTACAGTCACCTGGCCAGTGACTACCATGAGCACCAAGAGGCTGGTAAATATAACATCTGTGAGACCCCTATGTATGTTTATCTGTCTATGTATGCCTGTCTGTGTGTATGAGTGTGAATGAAGGTACCAGTTGAAACATGTGTCAATGAAGTATACTTTATTAACAAGAGCCTCTGTATGAGCAATCACTAAGTAGAGCACAATATTAATATTGTTACAGTGTTGATACTGTTTTCCTGGTATTTGCACTATTGATACTATTTACCAAATTTTGTTTTCACAATAAACGTGGCTTGTTGCCTTATCCCCTGAAAAAGATCCTGTGATATTTGTTATTTGAATAACACTAGACCCTACAGCATCACAGCTATGGTTGTCCTTAGTTTTCACTGAGTGATGCAATTGAATGGGAATTAGATGGTGTCTTGAAAATGTACCTTTTACTGAGAAAGAAAATACTATCTGTCATCAATCACCTGGCATTCTAATCTAATTATTGTATACAGTGTTATAGCCCTGCTAGCCCTAGGATATTAGAGAGGCAAGGTAGGTGAGGTAATATCTTTTATTGGACCAACTTCTGTTGGTGAAAGGGTCAAACTTTCAAGCTACTCAGAGCTCTTTCAGAAAAATTTTACCACATCTACAGCAAGGGTTAGGTCGACCTAACTACAGTGCACTGGGGGGGTGAAACTTTTCAAAGCCCTGAGTGATGCAGCTTAGTCAACTTAAGATAGGTGTTGACCAGGCCAATGTATTTGCTGGCCTGCTTCGCTCTGGGTGCCGATCAGAGCTGGCTGGAAGAAAGAGCAAAAAACTGTGATTATCTTCAATATTTAGTTAGTGGTTTGGGTTCAAATTCGACTTACCACCAGCCTATTGTTGACCTGCCATCAGCCAGCGGGAGCCACTCTGGTGCTCAATGTGCCCTGCAACCATGGGTGTGCACAAGGGGGGACAAGCAGGGTCCCAGCTTCCCCCTCAAATAATCTGCAGAGGCACAGAAATCCTCTGGCCCCAGCAGAGAGGAAAGCAAGCTCCTGGCGCCCTGGGGCTGTGGTGGCAGCTGATTGCTCCTCCAGCCCCAAAACCACAGCTGGGACATGGAACGTCCCCCTCCAAAAGCGGTCAATTTTTTATTCCTGCGCTGGCTCCTGGCTGCACCCCAGGTGGGCAATGACGCCCCGGGAAAAGCTGCCGGGCATGGCAGGCTGTGGGGCTCACACAGCTGACGATGCCAACTAGGGCGACCAGATGTTCCCATTTTATAAGGACAGTCCCCACATTTGGGGCTTTTTCTGATATGGGCGCCTCTTCCCCCCTCCCATCCCGATTGGTCACACTTGCTAGCTGGTCACCCTAACCCCCCACACCTCCCCCCTTCCCGAGGCGCGCTCCTGCCCACTGAACTCAGTGACAGCTTTGCCCATGGCCACCGGCGGCAGCAGCAACAGGGCTGGAGATTGTCCCGGTCACGCACAGCCCACCTCATCAGTGGCAGCACGGACCTGTCAGGCGTGGCCGACCCACCACGGTGGGGGGAGGGGTGGGGGGGGGAAATGGTTGAAACGCGCACGCGCAGTGCGGCGCGGGGCTTTCCCCGTCTCGCCAGCGCCAGGCGGCCGCCCGCCTCCGATTGGCCCGACAGGGGGCGCCCGCGCTGCACTGGGGGAGGGGAGGGTGTGTGTGTGTACGCGCGCGCGCGCGCGTGTGTGTGTGTGTGTGTGTGTGTTCTACGTCATTCTTTTCGGCGTCCTTGCGAAGAGCGCAGGGATTGGTGACGCGGCAGGGACGTGCCCCGCTATATGAGCTCCGGAAGCCGCTGACTCGGCCCTTTCCGCCTCGCTCCCTCCCGCTCTCGGGTCGCTCGCCGCGCACAGATCGAGCCGCGCCGCCGCCTCCCTCCCCCTTCCCCCGCGCGACCCAGCAGCAGCAGCAGCAGCAGCGCCGCCGCCGCCGCCGCCATGATCATCTACCGGGACTGCATCAGCCGTGAGCGCCGGGCCCGGGGAGGGGCCGCCGGGGCAATGCGGGACCGGCCGGGCCGCCAGCAGGGCCCCGCGCATGGGCAGGCCGGGCCGGGCGGGGAATGCGGAGAGCTCTGCGTGCGGCTGGGGGGGGAGGGAAGAGGAGGGACGGGATGCGCGGCCCGGCTCGGTAGGGAGCGGCCGGCTGGGGCGGTGCCTGCCTGGGCTGCAGGGCAGGGCGGAGCGGCCGGAGCTGGGGCCGGGCTGGGGGGGGGGTGCGGAGCTGGGACTGGTGGGGGGGAGGCTGGCGGCTGCGGGGTGCGGGTCTGGGAGGCGGGGTCCGGGTGCAGCCGGGCTGACGCCGCGCTCTCCCCCGCAGAGGATGAGATGTTCTCCGATATCTACAGCATCCGGGAGGTCGCCAACGGGCTGTGCTTGGAAGTGGAGGGGAAGGTGAGTGCCGCGGGGGGGAGGGGGGCTGTGAGGGGGACACGTGCCCCCCATCCCGCCAGCAGAGCTCGCCGGTCGGTGCCGCAGCCCGGGGAGGGGGGGGGAGCGCACGGGCCCCAGGCTCGAGCGCTGCAAGGCTTGGCACGCGCAGGGCCGGGCCCGGCGCCGCGAGGTTGGGAGCGACACCCCCCCCGTCCTCCGCCCTCTCCGGCGGTGGCTCCTTTCCGGCCGCGGCCCAGCCCGCTTGCTGAGGTGTCAGCAGTAAAGCCGGGCTGGGGCCTGGGCCGCTGGCTGGTGTCTGCTGTGCTGGGGGGGGGAACCAGCTGCTCTGTCTAGCAGGTGTTCTCAGGCTGGGGTGGTCAGCTGTCAGCCCCCACGCCTGCCTGTAAGAGCTGCATGGTGCCGGTGGGGAAGGGGAGGGGGTTCGTCACAGCCTGAAATCTTCACAAGGGGGGGTCCCAGCCAAAAAAAAAAAAAAAGTTGAGAACCCCTGTGCTGTGGGGTGGGGGCAACTCTTGCTGAGTCCTGTCTGCCCTTACAGGCTTAGTGTGACAAGGGCAAGGGGTTGACTGCTGAAGGTACCTCCTCTTATTTTGGTTGCTCCTGCTAGCAGATCAGTTTTTAGCTCTCCCTGAAATGGCCACCAACTTTATTGGTTACTAATGACCGAAAGGAAGTGAACTGCTGAGGTGACTGGTGTGGCTGAGAAGATCTCAGCTCTACAGGATTGATGTCTCTGGAGCTACCATATTTTCAGTAGTCTCTATATGGTGATGGTTTGTTTGTTCACATCAGGAATAGTATCCCACTGCTGACAAATACCTTCAACCCATATGGAAGTCCTAGTCTTACTTCTATGATAGGACAGGCTAAGAATTCAGCACTGCTACTATTAAACAATAATGGGGATAGTTCTGTAGTCCACTTTAGGAATTGCTCATTTTAAAGCTGAACCGACTGACAGTAGCTGTAGGGCTGAGTTAGAGGTGTTTTTCTAAACAGCGTAACTATTGTTTGAGTCTGTGGAGCTTTTCTGTAATAAGCATTTGATTTTTCTCTTTAAATCCAGATGGTCACCAGGACAGAGGGTCAGATTGCTGATGCTTTAATTGGTGGCAATGCCTCCTCTGAAAATATTGAAGAAGGAACAGATCCCACAGTTATCACTGGTGTTGATATAGTAATGAACCACCATCTTCAGGAAACTAGCTTTACAAAAGAGTCCTATAAGAAGTACATCAAGGATTACATGAAAGCGTGAGTGAAACTGGTGTTACCCTTAAACTTGCCTGTGAATCATGAATTTCCGCTCCTTAGGTATTATGTTCACAAAAGCAAGCATGCGCCATTGTAGATGCTAAGTGGTGTGTTCATTTTGATGCCTGAATAACTTCAGTGTTCCAAAAACGTGTTTGGAATCATTTGACACTCCTGAAGATTGGGTATGGGGAGCACTTCAGAAATCAGACTTGGCTAAAGTACAGGACTTGTTCATGAGGTGTAGGTCTTACCCTTGCCTTGCCATGCCACAGCCTTCCTCTTCCCTTGAGAGGGTCACAGCCTTTTAGTGTAAAACAGGAATGTTTCCTCTACCCCACACAGTGAGGCTTGATGCACTAACACTTACACTAGTTCTAGAATGCCTCTCATCTAAGGCAGTGAGGCCTTGTAAGTCTAGAATATTTGCAGGTAAATACAACTAACACAAGCAATCTCAGATCAAACAGCTTTCTGGAAATTGACACAACATAAAATGTCTAATTGGCTAAGATATGCATGTAAAGAGAACTCTGATTCAACCATTCAGGGATTAGATGGGTCACAGCCAGACTCATAGCCTCTTCCCTTCCAAGTGAAAAGTAGGGCTCCAAAGTTGAAGAGAACATTTTGGGTGCTGTCTGTTTTATTTTTGCTGGGAACAGTGCTCTTGCTGCTATGGATCTCTGCTTACTTGTTATCTCAACATAATGCTACCATGAGAATAAAATGAACTAGGTATGAATGATATCACTGCCATGGAATTGTTAGTAGCCCTTTAGCAGCCAGAGCATATTGCCTTGTAGATTTTTTTTTTTTGGGGGGGTGGGGGAGGATTAGGAATGCTGCTGAGTAGAATTTCAGCAACAGCAGGCAAACTTCTTCACCTTGGTCATGAAGTGACACTGGCCAGCTGAGAACTCCTGTGATGTTAGATTCTAGTTAAGAACCTGTTTGATTTTGTTTAGAATCAAAGCCAGACTTGAGGAACACAAGCCGGACAGAGTAAAGCCTTTCATGACAGGGGCTGCAGAACAAGTTAAACACATCCTTGCAAACTTCAAAAACTACCAGGTAAGATTAAATAACTTTATAATTTTATTTTTGTAGTATAAAACAAAGGGACACCAACTAAGATTTGTGTTACTATTGCACAGACACTTGATAGACTCTGAACCTCTTGATTGCTGCAAGGATGGTGATTAGGGGAGCCTCTGCTTTACCCTTCTCCCAGGCTGTCTTGTCACCCTTTAGAACTTACTCTAGTGTGCTTCAGTTGTTCATAGGTTTCCTGAGCAGCAGCAGGGTGGAATTGACCTGACTCGTTCACTACCTACAAGTTTCTGAATAGTAATACTACGGTTGACCAAAGTCTAAATTTTACAGCTTTGCCAAGTATAGCCTCGCTGTATGAACAGTCGAGGCATTGAAACTGGCTTCAGAAGACAGTATTGTACTGTATTGTCTTATTTGGAAGATTAACCATAAGAGTTAAAGCTCTTCCAATATGGGCTTAGATTCCTTAAGTTTATGGCACTTGCGCAAGAAAACTTTACTGTTTTTTTTAATGCTTCCATGAGTATTTTGGTGACTCAGTTTCTACCTCATAGTAAACCCACAGTCGTTGTAACACCGGGTTTTTTCCAAAGTTCTTTGTAGGTGAGAACATGAATCCAGATGGCATGGTGGGTCTCCTGGACTTCCGTGAGGATGGAGTAACCCCATATATGATTTTCTTTAAGGATGGTTTAGAAACAGAGAAGTGTGTAAGTACTGAGTTCCTAAGTCAAATTATTAACATATTTAAGCATGTAACTTACTTTCCCTTGTGTATAATATGTCCACTATTGCAATATAAATGTTGCAAGTTCCTAAATCAGAATAGCTTTGAAACTAGAATCACCTGTCAAAATCTAGATGTGACTGCATTAGTTATGTGGCTTCATATGGGAGGAAGCTGATGAAATTTATTGGCTTCTGGTATACAGGAGGTCAAAGTAGCTTATCTAATGGTCCCTTCTGGCCTTAAACTCTGAATTCAAATGAAACCGTATTAGAAGGCATCTGTTTTCAAAGATCTGGTCCCACTACAGGGAGACTTGCATACCATCGAAAACCAGAGCAGTGGTTCCCATAAATTTAATGGTGTGGATTAATTACAGTGGTGGTCCCCATATAGATTAATTCCATCCTTTTCCTCTAGTAATCCTAGTGGTTCTTGCCTAACAGGACTAGGTTGGTATTTTTAAAAGACAAGATAATACTTTTAATGCAAGGCATGTGGTTTCTTAGGTTACAATCCAGTGCATAAACTCTAGATTCCTGCAGCCCCCGTTATACTCTTACTGAAGCTTGGCTCACTCCTTCCCTTTGAATTCCACTGGCCTCAAATTTAGCAGATTACACACTTTGACCAAAACAGGTTAAATTCCTGTACAGATTCTAGAAGTGCTCTTTGAAGAGTCCTGAGCTGGGCCACATCCTATGAGAATTGCTGTTGGTCATTGTGATGAAACTGATGTGAATACTGGCTACTGTTCTCTAATGATCAGTATTCGGTGCAGAAATTTTTGGTCCTACAGTGAAGCTGGTATCTGATACAATCTGCCCCAGGAAATCCCTTCCTTCATATTACATTGGTGTGGCCAGTACTGCAGGATCACAAGTTTCAAGTGGCTGAACAATATTAGTCCAACTTCATGAATCCAGGAAAAACTAGGTGCAAGGCATTAAACTTGTACTGAAGTCTTTTGTAAATTTTTGGTATGCAAGAGCCTTATAGGTGAATAGGAAAAAAATTTAGCTGCTCTTGTAGGAGGTCAGATAAACTTAATACTTTAGTGCTGTATGCCAGTTAACTCCTGCAGCTCTTATTTCTGAGGGTTTTGTGTGTTTCACACTGTTAGAATAAAGTAGTGAACAATGGGAATATCTTCCCCACTTGGGCTTTTATGCAGCACTGTCTTAATCTGCTTGTGCACACTGAGGGTGTAACACTACTAATTCCAGGGGTGGGTAGCAATAAAATTGATTATTCTCTTGGAACGCTGTATCCTGAAACTGCTACACAGCTCCTCTTCACAAGAGGGACCAACTTTACCTTAAGTTTATGGCACAAATCTGATACTGTTATGCTTAAGAATCCGTCTTGGTTCCCTTGGGAACTTGTGTCCAGGAGGTGGTATAGCAAGATGAACTCAGTCATACTGTTTGACTCACCTGAGGGGAGATGTTGAGGAAAATCTAGGTGGCCATTTAGAAAGCTTAGAGCATCCACTAGCCCTTAGCTTATAGGCATGTTATGCATCTTCTGATAGACCATGGACAATTTTCCTGTTGCTCATTGGTTTGCACTACGATGCAAAAGGAACTTCCTTGTGCTTTCTGCCTGCCTGATTATGTGGCAGCTCAGATTAAATGGGGGAACACATGCAGAGTTTAGAGACAAACCATTGCTTGACTGAACCTGAAGTAACCATTGTATTCTTGTTACAGTAACAAAACCAAGCAACTATTTTGGATCGCCTGTCGTCATAACTGGCTACTGCTCTTTCCTCATCACAACACCAGGACTCAGCAGTGTCTAGCAACTGGACTGATGCCATCTTGAGCTTTATTCACTTATTTCGACCCTGATTTGGAGTGGAGGCATTGTTTTAAAAAAAACTTGTCATGTAGGTTGTCTAAAATAAAACATTAAACCCATTCTAGGTCATGCCTAATGTGTTTCTTAAGCTGAGCTCTGCAGTAAGCTTGCTGCAAGTCTTGTGCCCAAGGACCTTTATACTGGTCTGTAGTATGGCCTGATCCTAGCACACTGCAACTTAAGACTGTCTTCAGATAGACTTCATGCAAGTCACTTCTTGACACTGGAATGCAAGCGCAGGCTCCTAACTTCGGCCTGCCTCGCAGTCTGAGGTGAATAAGGGAAATGTCCAAAGTGCCATCATAATGAAGTGGACCTTCTGCATCAATCACCCTTCTACCAACTGAAATAATTCTCTCTGGAAGAGATACCAAAAACTAATAAAACAAAACTGAATTTAAAGCTATTACGATGGAGTATTGGCTGAGCTTCTTTATCAGGCAAGGATATGTGGGTTTCTCTACATCGCACACTAAACTACCATGCAAGCTTAAGGCAGGGGGAGGAGCACCAGAATATAGACTTTTAGCTAGTGCAAATGTGTAATGGGGAGGGTGTGGGGAAGGGAACTATTATAAAATTATGGACTATTTACTCCTACAACCAAACCACAGAGTGGTATTCTCAGTGGGAGCAGCTGTGCACAATTGAGCAGTGATAGGATTAAGTAGACTTAAAAGTGGCTTGATAGGTGGGTTATTCATTACAACCCAGCTTTTAGTTGGGTGCTAGTCCCTGCAGGAGAAGTGTCCCTGACAATGCATCTATTTGACAGGCCAGGAGCACTTGACCATTGCTTTTCTGGTCCCCACGTGGATGCAAAAGTAAAATGATTCCTTGTGCTTTCTGCCTGTCATTCTATGGCAGTCCAGCTTGAATAAAGGAATATAGCTTTCCTAGAGCAATTACTGTTAAATGAAAATAGCTTGACATTAACAAGCTTGTCAATAGATGGAAGTATGAGGTATGCCTTTCCAATTGCAGTAGCCTCACCTACTTGTTTCAAAGCAGCTTTGTCATAATCAAGCTGTTTCAGTACAGTGATGGAAAAGATTTACTCTTTTCTCCACAAGGGATTTGTTCATAAATCAGATACTTTATTGAGATTGCCACTTGCAGACTAGTTAATGCATTCAAATTACAGTCTACCAGGGAGGGGGAGTAGTGAGATGAGACTCCAATGGGTGATTAGGGGCTAGATGAAGTGCAGGAGGAAGGTGGTAGGGAGAAACCTTACATTGGCACTATTGTCCCTGTGGATGCTGTAGCAGCCCTTTCATTGAACCTGGAGGCTAAGCCCCAGCAGGCACAGTCCGCTCACTTCCTTCCCTGCTACAGTGGGTGGCTTTAATCTGTCCTTAGAGAACCAGCTGTTGTGTTGGGCAATAGAACTCTGTTCAAGGTGTTTATTTTCCAGTTTACTCAGGCCAGATGGATGGTGCAGTTCAGCATGAGGAATAAATTCACCTATAAATCATCTTTATAACAGTAGGGGGTTCATAGGTATAATTACAGTATTGGTAAATCATACCACAAACTCTACACTGGGTCTAAACTGCTTAAAATACATATTTGGCCTGTTAAAGGGAGGGTTGTCAAGTCTGATGCTTTGGTGGATTTCTTAGAAGCAGTGAGCTCTTGATTGAAAAGGTTTTTCACCCACATCTTTGTCAAATGTTTCAATAAAAGAGGGTGGAGCAGTTGGGCTGAACTAAAATCCAGTTTCCCTGCATTTGCTCAGGCTAGTTAAAAGACAGGTGTTATCAGACATGCAGTCAGAGGTATGCCCCACCTTAAGTTTTAGTTTTGGCTAGATTCCTAAGAGTTGGAGGTTACTTGGTAACAAAGCAGTATGGTTCCTAGGTTCAGCTTTGGCCACTAAAAACTAATCCTGCAAAAATGGAAAAGTTCCCCCAAGTGTTGATGTCAAGTGCCTCAGGGGTACAGCTGACCATGCAGCAAGCAACCAGTAGCATACCCAAAAAATTCAAAGTAATTGGGGCTGACTTATTAGAGGTCTATGATTCACATAGACCCTGACACTAGATCCATCTCTTTCGCTCACCTCCCTTTATCCTAATCCTCTTTACTTCATGTATTATAATGAATGATAGTTTGTACATTTGGAAGACAGGTTATCTTGCTACAGCCCTTTTTAAAAACAAACTGTTGGTGTGTGTGTGTTGCCAGCTCCATGTCCTTTTGGTATTCTTCAGTACTATTTCCTCCTTTCTATCAATATTTTGCTTTGGTCTAAGCAATCACAACTGCTTTCTGACAGCTGTCTTTTTGTCTTAACCCCATGTTCACTATTGACACCACTGTTGCACTCATCTCCCAGCCACACAAACTGCTCAGTACAGTGCAGTTCCTTTAGTATTTAATGCTTCACTCTGTTAAAATCTAAGTGACACTGAAAAATTGAACATCTCAGCTACCTTAATTCATAGATTACTAAAATCCAAATGTCATAGCACGTGGTAGCTTCGTCCCCTGCAATCCTATTTTGAAAAGAAAGCAAGATTGGGGTTGTAATAAACTGCTCCTGCAGGGGGCTTGTTCCATTACATTGTAGTTTTTTAGCCATGGAGAAAGCTAGAGGGGCTAGATTTTTGGGAGCTGTAGCAGTAGGGCTCCTTTCTGTTTATTGGCATCCAATAATTGGTTAATCTGCTTCGGCCCCTTTGAAAAACTCAGTTACATACATTTCAACCAGATCCTGTAATCTGGACTCTAGAACATCTTAGATAAACTGAAGTGTGTAATGAGCTAGTTCCCGTGCTTTATAGTGTAGTTCTTACTTTATTCCTCAGAAACTAGAAAAAGCTAGGTGGTCTGACGTGTCCAACTAATTTCATGCCTTTTCTTTCTATTCCCTTCTGTACTGACTCTGGCATCACAGGTGTGGAAGGTGGAGGCCTTGTACACTCTGTCTTGGAATGTAGAGGTGATGATCATGTCTATGCATTCGGCTAAAGCCAAACGTGCTGGGTTAGTCAAGAGCGCTGCTCATGGGGAGCCTGCAAAGGAAGAAATAAAACAGATTGGGGTGAGGGGTTTGGGTTTTTTAAGATGTAGAAAGAAATCCTGGAAGTTTAGATTGGCCAGCTCATGCTCCAGTAAGATTTTTTTTTTTTTTTTTGAGAAAAAGACTTTATGGAGGTCGGTCACCTTTAACTGAGCCTGTTCTATTATATCTCTGCTTTATTTTTTATCGCCAGCTTTCTATGGCACTGGCGGTTGCTTTTTAAAAATATAAAAAATGCTAGCTCCACTGTCATGAGCCTTTGCTTTCCCATGTTTCCATTTTTCACCTTTACAAAACATAATTAAGCATCTCAGTGACCTTATTAATGCCATTGCCTCCATCCCTTCTGCCACTGTTCATCACTTTGAGCAAACATAAACCTTCAGAAAGTCCTGTCATTGTCGCCTTCCCTTAGTGCTTTGTCTGCAGAGGAACACTTGGTAACCTTAGGGCAAATCAACTAAATGAAGTTAATGCCCGTTAAAGTACATCAAACCTTTGTGTGGATGCTCTCATTCAGGAGTAAATGACCTCAGCTGTAGTTAGCTTTTATTGGATCAGCCTCTGTAGGTGTGAGAGATGCACTTTGAAACTTCTACAGAACTCTTCAGGTCTGGGACACATGCTGGGAGTATCACAGCTAAATGCAAGAGTTAACAGATTGTTTATTTCATGGGACAATTGAAGGTGTAGTGGCTGTTAACATCCCTACACTCACAGGGGGAAAGAAGAGTCAGGAGGGAAGGCACAAGCTGCTGGGGGAGGGGATGATGGGTGACAGTGGGTTGCAGATTGTTGCAATAAGCCATCCATACAATGTCTCTTCAGTCCATGATTTTGAGTGTGTAGCAAAGTTATGCATTTAAGCTCCCAGGCCCATCTTTTGAACGGTTTGTGCAGGTTTCCTTTGAGGATGAGAGCTGACGCCTCAGCTATCGAGTGATCACTTTGCGAGAGGAGTTCACCCAGAAAAAAATGATAAGATATCTTCTGTGAGGTCACTTGAGAGTCTGGTTTCACCTGCCTCGTTGCTGGGGCACTTAATGCAGTGGATGAGGTGCACCACATCTTGTGATAGTTCACTGTAAGAATCCTCCAAGGGCCCTTTCTTCCTGAATGAGAGCATCCATACAGGGATTTAATACACTTTAACGGATATGCATTGGACTTCAGTTGATTTGCTTTCACTTTACTGAAGCCTGGCCTATACTGCAAAATTATATCGATATTGCTGCATGAGTGCAGGGTGTGAAACAACCACACCTCTCATTGACATAACTGGTGACAAAGGTGCATCTACACGGGGAGCTACATCAAGGGAAAAGGGCTAATGTTCAGGGAGGTGGTGTTCCTACACCAATGGAAAAAACCTTCCTGTCAGTGCACATTGAGTCTATACTATGGGGTTATGCCAAGATCACTATGCTAGTATAGAGTTGTAGTGTGGGCATACCTTGAGTCTCCCTGTAGACATGGCTTTACAGTAGTACAGTGCCTGTCACAGAACTCCTCTGAGATGTGCCTGGAATCTGTAAACCAGGGTTCTTGATCTTACACTAGCCCCAGATAAATCAGCTTCTAGGATACCTTATAATAGGATATGTGCAATTAAACCCTTACTCTACCCCTGGTTTAAATGTCTCAATAGAAGAAGAAAAATATCCTTGCAAGTCTTTTGTCAAGAAGCAAAAATCTGTTGCCAGTTTTGGAACTTGCTGAATTAGCCCCTGCACTATTTGATTTTCACTAGATTTTCAACTTGACACGCCCTGCTTGGAAACTTACTCATCTTGCTTAACCAACCCCCTGTATCAAACTTCACCCCAGACTAGCAGTACACAGATTCAAGAATTGTGATGTACTGTGGCTATTTTTTTTAATGAAGATAGGCAATCTCATTGACTGACAGCTATCCTGTCGCTCCAATCACCGACATTGGAGTGAGATGCCTCTTTTTAGAATGTTCTGTGAGTAAACAAAGAAAAACCTACGAGACACAAGAAACGTTTAGAAGAAAGTGATCTAGACCCAAAAAACAAACCCCAAAATCTTGGGGGGGGGGGGGGGGGGGTTGTCAAAAAATGCACAGCTTTGGCCAAACTGCACCCATTAAAGTACTTTCATGGGCGCAGAGTGAGGCGGATGCTAAAGAGCTTCGCAAACTCCTACCCCATATGAACAGAGAGCAGCAAGTTGTTAATATAGCACTATAAATGTGAATAATGCATTACACAAGCCAGCCTGTGCTAATTACCATTCAAACTAGTGGCCCAATCCTGCTACTACTTAAGCACCTGAATACGTTTACTCACATGGGTGGTCTAAGCCTCTGAGCTTTGGCAACTTTTCCAGTGTTCCCCTCAGGTGCTGTCAAGAGGGTAAGGTTTAATTCAAGAAGCTAATCTCTGGCCTTGTCTACACTACAAAAACAGCCATGCATGTAATCTCAGTGGGATTACATGAGAAAAATCACTCCTATGTTAAGTGTTTGCTAGATCAGGCCCTAAATTAAGATGGTTCTTGAAGAGTAATGATTACAAACACGGGAAGAAGAAAAAAATGTGGGTAACAACAATAAAACATTTGAAGATTAGCGTGTAAACTGGTGAGAGCTATGGTGTAAAGTGGTAGTGGCTCTTCTTCTAACTACTAACAAATTATCAGGTTAATAGATCTCCATTGTACCAAGAGAAGTTGAAACTAAATTAAACTGATGTTATATAGGTTTTTTATTATCACTCTAATATCCGGTATTAGTTGAGTATTGAATAGTAAATATCTGTAACGCTATTAGAACTCTGGAATTTCATTTAACAGCAGACAGCACAGATCGGGTTGCAATTTTTAACATAGTGTTGTTGCCTCAGCACACTTGGAAATACCACTTCTGACATCAGTTCAAAGTGAACATGATTAAGCAGATGGGGGCACAGTGAAAGGGATGAGTAACCTCTTCATGCCCTCCTCCTGGTAATCAAAGCCAATAACCGACTAAGTTAGCACATTCTGTGAATGCAGAGTCTTCCACACTAACCAATAGAGAAGAGAAAAGAGAGACCAGACTATTCTGAGAGCAACAATTTTTTCTTTTCAAGTCTTAGGTCACCCCCTCATATCTCAACCCTGCAGATTCTCAGGCATTGTATTATGGACAGCTCCTGTGGAACTGAAAGCTGAACATAACAAGGCAACATGGGGATTTACTTCCAGAAGGAATATTTAATGAATTAGACTGCCAGCAAAGAGCCTTATTTCATTTATGATTTTGTTCTCTGACATCTTTGTGATACAGTAGCTATCAAGGGTAGTCCTAATAGGCTGCTTCCTTACTTAATTACTAGCAATTTACCATAATGTTACTATTTATATATTGTAGTTAAAAGATTTTATAATATACTAGAATAATAATGTAAGACGGTAAAGGTGACAAATACTATAATATAAATAGGCTGAAACGGAGGCAAAATTACAAAAGTTTGAATCTAGCATAAAATACTCAGGGGTTCTATGTTCCTCATGAAGGGGGTTATAGCATACCTGTTAAATTACATATGGCAGAAGAAAAAGAGTATTGAAAAAATCACCAAGTGTTACTAGTCTTTAAAGATTTGTATATAAAGACTTAGGCTCAGACTCTCAAAGTTATTTAGGTGCTTGACTCCCTTTGAAATCAATGTGATCCAGGTGCATAAATACCTTTTAAGATTTGGGCCTTGTTTACTAGGAGATTGACCCTGATTCAACCATCAGTAGCTGGCAGAGGTACACCACTGATGACGCCTGTGGCTGTTTTGTGCTAAATCAGTATAAACATATATCAAACCAGTTTAAATGCATCTATTAAGGATTTGCACCAATTTAACTAGACTGATTTTTAAACTGATGTAATTAAACTTGTAGGAAAGTACTTTTGAAGTAAAAGCAAGGCCTCTGTCTATATTCTCATCTATACTTGCATATCTTCTGGCTAGTGTGTGATGAGACAAGAACAACTGTCCTCCAGTGTTCAATTTCCTGTGGAATTTGGCTTATGCCTCTATAGGACAACTATAACTGGACACACAAGGTGGGTGAGTTAATATCTATTATTGGACCCAAATTCTGTTGGTGGTAAAAAGCTTTTGAGCTATACAGAGTTCTTCAGGTGACTCTCATAGCTGGAAAGATTGTCTCTGGGCTTGTCTTCACTTACCTCGGAGATTCGGCGGTAGTTGACCGGAGTTACACAAATTACACAAAAAACTTGTGTAACTCCCGTTGACTTCTGTGCTTCTGTTCTGCACGTCGACGCAGCGCTACACCACTTGAGAAGGTGGTCTTAATACGTCGATTTCTGGATCGACTGAGCGGGTCTTCATGACCGCTCAGTCGATCCAGATAAGTCGATCTGATAGCGGTGAATTTGCCACCATCAGTGAAGACATAGCTTCTTTTACCAACAGAAGTTGGCCCAGTAAAAGATATTACTTCACCTATCTTGTCTCTCTAATATCCTAGGATCAAGATGGCTACATCAATACTGCAAACAACTATCACTAATTCCTTATTTACCTAAATCTATTCTTTCCTTCCTTCCTCCCCACCCAATATTCTTGAAATAGTATTGACCAATATGTAAAACATGCAGAAAGCATGCATGGCACGAGCCCTGGTATTTGGAATTCTTAATTTTAGCAGTTCCCAACCTGGTCCATGGCCTATTGAGGGCAGGGAGGTCACATGCTGCTGGCTTTTCTTCCATTTCCAGCTGCTTCTAAGGGCATCCAGCTTCTTCATTCCAAGAAGTGGCATGGAGAAGCAGCTGGAAGCATGGAGGGGGTGCCAAACTTATCATCTTTACTAGGGCTACTGGTACATAACAGGAAGGAGGTGGTAGGAGCTTCGCACAGGGACTGCCAGCTGTCAGCCACCAGCTGGAGGAAGAATAATGTCAGGCAAAAGGGAATGTGGCTGCATCCCATCCCAGTGCTGATTAGGGGACAGGCTGCTGTCAGAGCTTGGGATGGATCCATTTAATCACTCATGCACTTCCACTTCTAACATTACAGAAAAAAACCAACCACTCAGTGACAGTTCCCAGCAGCCACCACGGACTCCTAGGTTGAAGCTCAGCGAAATTGTATTCAAATAGCTGCAGGGAGTTCTAGTGGATGACTCTGGTTGGGGAAATGGCTGCTAGCATGGCACAGGCCTCCAAAAAGGCCAGAGAAGGTCTCGGGATTGTGTTGGGTTCTGCCCAATGAAGCTTGGGCCTTGTACAGTTTTTCTGCCATGTAAGGAGGTAGTTTATCAGCAAACATAGACTTTTGGACTAGGGAAACCTTTCGTTCATTTGTTTTTAAACCAAGAGGGCCTTTTTGCCTTACGCTCCTATTAGTAAGATAACCCACTAGTTTATGCACTGTTTCCTTCTCAACCTGTACGGCGGACTTTCTCCTCCATAATAATCTATTTTTACCCTGCCTTCCTCACATCACAGACTGCTTCATTTCACTCCGTTTCCTTTTCTAAAGCCCTTGTTTCCAAAGATGGATGGCTTGGGAAATTTCACCTCTTCAGAGGTGGGATACAAACCTGCAGTCCCATCAGTAGCACTTATCACATATCTCACATCCCACTTTGCATCTTTGGTAGAGCCAACATCTCTCTCTCGGATTTCTAATCATGCCCTTCCTGAGGTTTTTAAACAGGGGAAGAAGTTGGATAGGGAAACCCTGTGAATAGGATGAGAAGAACCCAGCCTGTCATCCAATTCACAGGGTGAGGTGGGAGTCACTTAATCCTTGCAGTGCTGAAGGGGAGTGTGCTTGTCCTCTGTTTTACACACCTGGGTTCTGAAGAGGAGCACGCTTGTCTTAATACTGCCTCAATTCCTCTTCTCTCCCCAAGGAGGGGCCAACTCCTGCCCTCTCTGATCATGCCAGAAGGTCCCATGGACCAACAGATATGTGCTGCCTGTCTGCCTCCTTTTGGCCACTAGCCTTCATTACCCTGGCACAGATGCGCACTGTGCTTCTTGCCTCTTCCTGAAAGCTCCAATTCCAATTCCTCACATTTCCCCTGTTGTCTTCCCAGTTAGGCCAGGAAGATATCAGCTGACAGTGGGGAAGCAGGTGATGTCAGGCATACAGGTCAGAGGCAACAGTACTGGTTCCACACCAGACTCCTGGCCCTATCATCAGCCAAACCCTTCCCTTCTTCCTGCACATCAGACCTCTATCAGGCTCCTCACAGACGCGCACACATCCCAAACACCTGGGAATTATCCAGTTTTCCCAAGAATTAAAATAGCCAGAACGTCACTTACTGATGTGTTCTTATTTTTACCATTCAGCTGCACTGGGGAGGGTGGTTACGTTACCACAAAAAGGCCCCTAAATGTGGCAGACAGAACCCCAAGTTAACAGCTGCATTGTGACCACCACAATATTGATACAGCCTGGCAGTTTTACATCCAGGTTATTTTTCTAACTGCCCCTGATGACTAATAGGGAGGCCAAGCCTGGAGGAAGTGGAGCATTTGTATTAACTTAAATAAAAGAGGATGGCAGGAAGGAGGGCCAGATGATTCAAAATACAAGTTATTTCATACCAATCAGCTTCTAGCCATTTAGCCTTTCACTGGGATCCTGTCAGATCTCACAGGCTCAGTTGGTTGACCCCCATTGATTCTTGGATGTGAATCCTCTAAGGCCTTGTCCAGCTGGGGGAAATTGACCAGCATCCCTTTTCCTGTGTGGATGCTATTCAAGAATAAGACATTTTATTCCTCCCCTTCCAAAGCACTATATTATGCCAAATTTCTTCTGGAATAGAGTCTCCACATGGGAAGCTATTGCATTATAGTTATTCTGGAATGGCCCTGCTGGTCAGTTTCCTGCTGTAGACAAGCCCTAAGGAACAGGTACATGCAACAAGTAAGGCTGGTCAGTCACTTTCCTCTGAGTCCTTACAGAGCCAATGAGTCTGCATGGTGCTAGGGTTGGTCAGCTGAGACACAGAGTCAAGTTTTTGACCACTCATGAGAAGAATGAACAGTTAACACTTCTGGAAAAATCCCAGTGTGGGTAATAACAGTCTACTTACGCTAGAGGAAGCAGTGTTGCTATGGCGTTAAAGTAGGGGAACTGGCAATAAAGGATGTGGGCTCTATTCCCTGTTCAGCCGTTGCACAAATCATGTACCATCCCCATGCTTCAGTTTCCCCATCTGTTCACTGCAGCTAACACCTACTTCCATGTGCTGCTTTGCCATATACTTGAGAGAAGAAGAGAGAGGGCCACATTGTTGCATCGGGGAGTCAACTGGCAATCATGGCACTGGAAACATGCCAGCCAGCTGGCTGGAGTACAAGTCCCAACAATAGAGGCAACCTGCAAAAGAAAACAGTGAATACTCTATCCCTCTCCTCAGCAATCTGTCTCTCCCACACCTTTTTTCATTTAGTTTTTTTTTTTTTTTTTTTATAATGTATAAGTCATCTTTATTCTCGCCTCCTCCCCGCATTTTTTCCCCTCCTCTCCCTTTCCCCCCCGCCAAATAATTTTTTTGTATCCCCTTCCCCCCATAAGAAATATCACATACTGACTTCTCTTTCTGCTGGAAGATGCTTTGGAGAACTAGTGGTCTTACGATAACACCTGACGGAGAGGGGAAGAGATTTTTAGTCAAGTGGTTTAAAGACTTTGATTTAAATGGGCTTTAAAATAAATACTAAAATGGCCATTTAGTTTAGGAAAGATTTAAACAACTCACCTCCTTCAAATGAAAGCTCCGTCTCCGATTCTCTCCTCTTCCAAGGCAAGGCTTGATGTTTGTAATATTTCCAAGATAACAAACAAGCAGAAAAGAAACTAACAAATCAAAAACCATTCAGACATTTACATTGCGAAGAAACAAAAAGGGCACATGCTCTTAATTCTTTCCTGCTCACCTTTACTTTCATGGTCAGATTAGAGTTAAGAACATGTAGGCGTGGATTCCAGATAAAGGAGTACATCCCAGTTCAGCACATACATGGACAAATAAAATTTAAGGGGAAAAAAAAGAGAGAGCTACTTCTAATCAGACCCAGCAGTTCAGAGTCCTGCCAATCCTGGGGTCTGCTTTCTTGCTGGAGGTTTTGATTTTTATGCCCAGAATTTGCATTAATGTCCTGCATTTCAGGGACCGAGGATGTTCATTTATAGTTATTTGAGCTGGATATAGGTGGCTTTTTACTAAACAGATTGGGAAGGGTTAGTCAGAAGCTGGTAATGGGAACTCATAACTGCCACAGACAATTAAGGAAGCAGATCAATTGTCAAGTGGAGGAGAATGGTGAAATCTGATGAGAATGTTCACCAAGTGATGCAGAAGGTGTGTGGGATTGTACAGACCACTCCGAGTAGCCAGTGGCTGCTGGAGGCTGAGAGAGTTGTATCTGGGGCACTGGGATCAGTTAATGCTAGTACTATGCCCTTATATAGCACATTTCACACAGGTCTCAAAGTGCTTTGCAAATCTGGGTAAGCACTAATATCCCAGTTTTACAGAAAGGACAAATGATGAGGCATCAAGGTTAAGGGGCTTGTTTAACAGCAGTTCAATGGTAAAGCCAGGAACAGAACCACAACTCCTAGTCTATGTTCAATCTACCAAAATACAGCTCAGTGTTGGTTAGAAAGCAGGGGCTGCTAGGATATATAGTTCCCCAGTAGTAGCTGGAAATTGGGGCTGGATTCGGAAGAAGTAAGCTGGCCTACTCCTGATGCTTTGATGTTGCACTTCACATGGTACAGTTTTACTGCATATATTTAATATATTTATTTGAAAGAGAGCAATAAGTAAAGGTTGCCAGATTCAATACAGAGTGACTGGCTCGATGACAGAATGGTCGGGGCAGCTACAGTGTTAGCTCTCCGGTGGAATAGTGTGTAGCATTTTCATTGTGCACTGATTACTTTGCATTATTTATATTGCAGTAGTGCCACAAAGTCCCAGTCATGGACCAGGACACCATTGTGCTAGGTGCTGTACAAACATATGAGAGTCCATTGGCCTAGACTTCCCTCGTCAAACAAAGTAGCACTAGCAAATGAGATGCATCTTCCATGGGATGTCCCTGGCCAGGACTTGGAATAACCAAGATAAATAGCTCCCAAATACCATATTTCCCCATGTATAAGACACACCTTTTTTCGAAAAATTTGGGGTCTAAAAACTGGGTGCGTCTTATACAGTGGTACTTACCGGTGATGTACCGTAATACATTTATTTTCAAATTACAGGGGGAAATACGGTACTCCATTTCAGGTTTTACACAAAATGCACTGTAGGTTACATTTCTCTAAGCACATTTCTCCAAGCACAGTACAATACATTGTCACTGTCTAGAGGTTTACAGGTTGGGAATAATGCCAATAGATACAATGTAACTTTATGGAAAATCTGTGCCTTTACAAAGGCCATTTGCTTGCCTGGCTTACAACAATTGGTACTTGACCCTACAATGCTCCTTTCTCCTGGAAAATTCCTATGAACTTTAATAGGAATTATGCCCAAGTAAGTATTGTGTTATCAGGGGCTTAAACACTAGTTCAAACAAGGCATAAGGACCTTCAGATGTTATTTAAAAGACAGGATCATAGCATTAAAGATAGGATAAAGGCAGAAAACTACAAAGTGTCTGTAAATGGTCTCTCCCTCTGATTAGGGACAGGTCAGTCCACACATACTGGGTTGTTTGTCACACTGAAGAAGCAGGAACACAAATGAAACTGCAAACATTTTAAACACGAGTCTAGGTACCTTCTTCTCTCCTGAGTTATCCAACTCACCAGCCACTCCTACTGCACTTATAAGACAAGACAATTTTGTCTAGCAATTCAAGTTATAAAGAACCATCTAATCTGAATGTTGCATTTTTTCCAGACCAGGATACACTGATAGAGCTGCAACAGGACTAGAGACATTTCTGTGCAAATTCTCCCTGTGATGTCCAACAGCTGAGGCCTTCCATGACTTCTCCTGAAACTGGAAATCCTACTATCACTTTTAACATGATTTTTGTTGAAAGCTCATTCAATCTTAGACTGAAAAAATCACCTTGGGGATTCCAGAGAGGCATCAGGAAGAGGTCTGCCCAGGGCTATGAGAGCATGATCATTTTGACTAACCAGTTGCAATATTTTTCTCCATGCTGTTTGTATGTGTGATGGCAGCTAAGCTTTGTGACTGGGTTAGGAAAGATTTTTCCTGTAGGGAATGTTGCTTGTCTTGGTCCTCATTTTTAAAGTACTGCTGCATACTTTTATAATTAAGCAGGAGATTTTCAATGATTCCTCCAGGAACAACATGATTAGGTCTCTAACACACAGAAATGTCTACCTCACCATTGAGCAAACTATCAAAGCATTCTTCCCACCCACCCCAGCCTATAGCATTAATTAGAAAGTCTCTATATAGTGTGGCCATTGGTTCCTTTGATCATACTAACAAAACATCAGGGCAGTTTTAATGTGAGAACTTACTAAGCAGGTGAACAGACCTTGGTCAAGCTCCCTCTACCCAAATGAGGCCATTAATTCTAGGATGTCATTTCATTATCACAATTGTGTGGAGATAATTCTTACATCATTTTCAAAAGCAAAATGTAAAGCTCAAACTCCTGGAAAATCCCATTTTCTCTATACTGACTCTTATTTTCAAGATTGAACTGAACATGCAAATCAGGGCTTATTATCGAATAATTTCGATCAATGTTGCCCAGCAGCAATGTGGCATGGATTCAACTGTTTTAGAAAGAACCTTCCATTGTTTCAGTTGCCACTTTAAATCAACTCATTGTCCTTTCTTATCCTTTTGCACTTGGGTACTTGGGTTATGCTATTATCTTGCATTTGCTCAAAGCATCGGTAAGGATGAATCTTAAACAGACTATTTTGCTGTTTCCAGTGTTCAACTTGCCAGGTGTCTGAATGGTCCAGATTGGAGTGATTCTTTTTTAAACCGATCATGGGATGCTCCAGAACATAATCAACCTCACGCAGCAAAGTGAGCTTACATCAATTTATGGCTGGGTTCTGTTGGTACTTCAAAATACTTGATGGGCAAAGTCTGTTAAATCTAATGCAGTCAACTCCTGTTCCTTATTGGTTTGCCGCCATTACTGTTTAATTATATTATTAAGGGTGTATTTAGCAGCAGATCTAAATTTGTTGAGGGTTCTAAGTGAAACATCAGGGTTATGGGTTTACCTCCTCTTGTACTGTCTGGAAGTCAAAAGCAGTAATGACTCCATGGGCCACAACTGCAAACACATCAGCATCTCAGACATTCAGGCCCATACAGCACTTCTTCCTGAAAGCTGGACTCGTGCAAGGGGTTGGAGTGACTTCCGGTTTTTTTGGTGTGTTTGGGTTTTTCTGTTTAAGGTCATTTAGACCTCATCCCTGCTTCAGAATCAAAGCACTGCTAACATGGTTGTCTGCAATTGGTTTAGCTGAACTGGTATTGAGCATAGGTTAGCTACAAGTGTGCTTGTGTTCAACCTTCTTTCAGATGACTGCTCAAACCTTGCTCATTAACACAGGGTATAAGTGTGGTTCTTTGAAACAATGCTGAATGTGGTTTGTGCTTGTCTACACTTGCAACTCAGCAGTGCTCAGTGCTAAGCTGATCACTGAGAACTGCTCTGCAATGGTTTAATATTGGTGTAAACTAGGCTTTAGTGCTTTGCATTTCTTCTTCCTTTACCTCTTCCCCAGAGAGGTACCAGGACCTCTTGTTGTTCCAGATACTGGTCTATGTTAGGACCTTTAATTACTGTCACTTACTGCAGCCTTCCCATTGCCACATCTAAAGAGCGAACTCCATGGATTCACGGCTTGCTCGTGGCACATCGGCCTCTACCCTCTACAGGGAGAGAAGTGGGCAATGGAGTATCTCAGATTATTCCTCTTTTGTAACCATACACAATAAGCTTCAGGAATTTTGGTGGGAGAAGAGCTGGAAGGATGGATGGACGAAGGTTAGAGATGAAAGGTGGAAAAATCTGAAAACTCACAACAAATCTCTGAGATGTTTAAAGATCAAAAGACAGAGAAGCTCTGGGGACGTGTTCCCACTGCTTTTTGTACCACAGAGGCAGGCTGCCCTTGACAGTTCTGCTAAACACAGTTCTGAACTATCTCTGAAAACCACAGAGAAAGGACCCACCCAGTGGGCAAATCTGCAGAAGTGTTTTCTCAATTGTGAATAATAAATAACCAAGGAAAATTATTTGCTGGGAGTCAATATGATGATTAATCAAATGCCATCTTAGTGATGGTGACATCTGAACGTGGGTAGGCAGAATTGACACATACAGGAGGTATGTTCAGTCACAGCCAAGTTAAAGCAGTTGGTGAAGACAATACAGAAGTGACTCAAAACAGGGTAGGCTTTGAGGAGCACTCACTGGGATTTTAACAGCTAGTTAGCACTGTTCCCACTCCAAATGAAGACACTTTTGTGTCAAAGAATCAGTAACGCTGTTCCAATAGACACACATGCGACTTCTGCCAGCACACTTCCAATATTCACGTGCTGCTTTCTTTGAGGTGCAAAGAAAACTTAACATCTCTTATTTATAAGACAACTTCCCAGAATTGACAGCGTCTAGCATCACCTACTTCAACCTGTTGTTCTGAATGTATATATTAGAACATATAGATTTACATATGCACATTCCAAGTTAGACCCGCCCAACTTCCATATAATTTTCTGGAGACCACTACTGCTAGATTCTTGCACTGCCTTCACCATGAATCACATATGCTTGGACCTTGTCTATGTTAGTTTTGCACTGAGGTAACTAACTGCATCAATGCAGTTTACCCTGACTTAAGTTAATCCTAAAGCAGGGGTTCTCAAACTTTTTTTTTTTTTTTGCTGGGACCCTCCCCCCATCAAAAATATTTCAGGCTGTGATGACCCCTGCCCCCGTGCCATGCCACCTTTAATTCTGTGCTGCTGCTGGGGGTGGCACTGCCTTCAGAGCTGGGCATCTGGCCAGCAGTTACAGGTCTCCGGCCACTCAACTCTGAAGGGCTCGGGCTGTCAGCCTCTGTGCATTGCTCACAGCTAGAGCCCCAGCATGCACGGGGGCTGACAGATTATGACCTCCCCATAACCTCACAACCCCCAGTTTGAGAATCCCTGCTCTAAAGATTTATACCAGTGCAGCTGCATTGGTGCAACTGTGATATGACCCATGCCCAGGGTAGCCAACTGACAATGCCAAGGTCAGGGCAGGCTGCAAAAGGAGAGCAGATTCTCCCCACGCTGGTGGGTGACACTGAAGCCCGGCTTCCCAACCAGCCCCGAACTGCTTCTGATTTCCCCACACTGGATATCACGAAGCCAGTCCACAAATGCCCACAGCCCCCTTTACTGCATTTCAGCTCCAGGCTCCCAAATCAGCACTAGGTCCAGCAAAGAGACCAGTTATTTAAACTCTCTGCTCTTTGCTAAAAAGGTTCCCTCTGACCCCAAAGGGTCAGCCACAGCACCAGATCAATATAAGTTTGGATCTTACCTAAAATACCACGCTAACAGCCAATCCTTTAGTGTCTAAACTAAAGGTTTATTGTAAAAAGAAATAAACCACGAGAGAAATGTTAAAGGGTTAAAGTAAATCACAGATATACAAATGATTAAAAGTCCATATACTTCAGGTTTCTGGAAGAAATGTGGATTTGCAGGCTTGTGTAGTTCTCTCTGGTTCACATCCAGTACCTGGATGGGTCTAAGTCCTTCGGTTCAGTTGCAAGATGAATTGGTCCAGAGATAGGTGTATGTCTGCAGACTGGACAGGAACAAAGACAAAAGGGTTTCTCTGGCTTGATCTTATAAACCCCCTCCTCCGGCCATGCGGCCTGTGGGCAGTCACAAGACCCAAAATGGAGTCCATAATCACATAGGCCAATCCTGGTGACTCCTCCGGTGTGCCTGGGGTCCATAGTCACATGGGACAGTCCTGATGCTTCATCAGGTAGGCTGATTGCAATGGGGTCCAGAGTCACGTAAGCAGGTTCTGGTGACTCCATGGTGATGCTGGCTTCTCCCTCAGGGCCCCTTGCACCTGGGAATGCCTTATTGGGCCATTATGCAGGCCATTGTTCTGCAGCCTTCCTATCTGGGGTGTTGCCCAGGCAGCACAATTTGAAATACAGATATCTCAAATACATCTATAACTTCCATTTCACATATTACACATGAACATAAGTATTATTATCTTAGCACATTATAACCTTCCTAACAGTACCTGACATGGCATATCCCACATGGATTATTATGATTCTACCATCCTGATGTCACCAATATACCAAATGCCCTCCCACTCAAGCCAGCCCGCATGACAAATATCTCTAACAGGGACTAGCTCTTTGCATCCAATTTATCATCTTTAGGGTGAACTCCTTGGGGCACAGACCAGATTGTCTTAAAAGTATTAAGCACACCGTTGATACGTGACAAATAATGCTGGGATTAGAATTAGGGCTATGGATTTCAACGTTTATTTTCTGAAATATTCAGAGGCTCTTTTTAGCAAATAAACGCAAAAAGCGCAGTTTCAGACATTTTCCAGCTAATGTTTATTTTATTTCACATGCACATGATCCTTAAGTCTACTACACAGCCGAAAACGTAAGTCATGGCACGGACTACGGGGTGGGTTCCCAATTTTGCAGTGTGTGAATCATATCTTAATAACGATCTTCTAATGAACCATCTTCCTGATTCACTACTGCAAAGGCCAGGCAATTGTGCCACCATATTCCATCTATTCAGGAGAACGTAATGTCCCTGTGGGAACTACAGCACTTTGCCAGCACAAAGCAACATTGGGAAACTGATAAATCTAAAAATACATCTGTTTATTTAATGAAATTTAGCAGGTAGCTACAAAGAGAGTCAGCACCATGTGACCAGCCAGTTCTCCAGGGATCACCAACCGCATGTTTTGTGAACCACAGTTCAGGAACCACTCCACTAGAAAAGAATACAGTCTTATTGTAGGCATCATCACCAGGAAGCAGGAAAAGGCAGTTAATGGAGGGACAAAGTGTTAGGCATTGCTGCAGCACTCCAGTGAAATGAATCAATAAGTAGTCAGGAAGACTGAGGCATCAGACCAGACTGCCTAAAGCCACGCTACTCCCATCAGACTGCTTTGGGCAGGTGGCACTCCTCTCCCCTTCTGTTGGGGGAACTCCCTGGAGAAAAAGCTAGTAAAACCTAGAATCGCAACACTATTTTTGTTGCTGCTTAATACTCAGTCATAACTAAATTGCTCAGAATGGTCGGTATTTGTACTCGAAGGGATTATTCATCCCATCCCTAATTCAGACAAACTTGAGTTCTTAGCACCATGTGTTACACTACATGGAAATCACGGGGAGGGTTGGGAGGAGGTGAATTAACTGACTGAAGTCTTTTCTGTCTCTAGGTCAATGCCTGAAAGCTTCAGCCTGTGCACAACACAGTGACCTGGCTCCTGAGTGAATCAACTAGCACCGAACACAACAGTTATACCCCAACCTCTGCTCTGTCTCCTACAGGATATAAGGGGGTGGTGGTGATCATCTTGAAAGCCTTGAATTAACGGCATGGGACCTGGCTAGCTGAGAGACCATCTACTATCATTTAACCTAGTCCAGAGGCAAAGATTGGTTTGGATGATTTTGCTGTTGGATCCTAGAATTGAACTTTCCTAGCCTATAGCACGGCTTCCCCTACGAGGGCACCTTGTTTTTGGCATCTCTCATCTTGGCAGTGTGCTGCAGCCTGAGTAGAATACAAGACACATTGATTTATCTTAAGCTTTTCATTGATTTTTCAAAAATATAGATGTTAAGTTATTTCTGGCAATTTATTTCTAGTTCATGTTACCCATTCTGAATAGCTTTCTCTAATATACATTTATCTCATATAAGCTTTTAATTTCTGTAAACAGTGCCGAGTTTCTATAGCAACAGGCACTCTATATATCACTAAAATAACTGCATTTCCTTAATTCTACTGACCTTTTGTATTACTGTGACCTATCAGTTCATCTCATTAAAACTACAATATTTTGGTAAACCACTGAGTAGCTGGACAGATCATGAAACAGTACATTAACATTAATCAAAATCAAAAAGTAGGCAAATCACACGACAGTGCCATCAAGAGCATTTTATGCCTATGTCTGGGCTTAATTTCTATATCAATATTGGCAAATTACAAATAGTAGAACAAGATGGTAGGCTTTTTGTGGCAGAGACATGCATGTCCGTTCTGTTTGTACAGCACCTAGCACAATGGGATCCTTGTCATGACTAGGGCTCCGAGGCACTACAGTAATACAAATAAATAATATCTAGGATTGTGACTTAAAAAAAATCAGGATATTTCCAAAATAATAGTAAAGGGAGAACTGAGTTCGATCAAATGAAAGCAATCAATAGAAAGTACTTAAACTGGAGAAATGAATCAAGTTTTCTTTCTTTCTTTCTTTTAAGTAATGGGTAAGTAAGCAGGGTAAAACTCTCAGCCCAAATAAATATTTTTTACCTCAGCTGGATATGCCACTGTGAAACATTCATTACCTCTGAGCTACAATTTTTCCTTTGTCTCCTGGTCCACTTCCTTTGCCTTCATCCTGATCCTCAAAGCCATCAGTTAGCTAGGACTCTGCTACAACAGTCTCAGAATCTGCATCCATGGGCTAATGCAGCTCAGAAAGTCCAAAACAAAGCATGGCAGAGCTGGAGATAAAGCATTCTGGGCAGAAGGAGCTCAGCTGTGGAACAAACTTCCAGTGAATATTAGAACAATTCAGACTCTTATAACCTTTAGGCAATTCTGAAAGACTTTCCTCTCTGATAAAGCATTTCTTCCATAATCAACATGATAATGACAATAAAAACATCTGTTCCATCGTGTATTTAGCTGTGACATTCGGAGTACATTTCCCAGACCTGAAACAGAGCTCTGTGTAAGCTTGAAAGCTTCTCTCCCTCACCAACAGAAGTTCTTCCAATAAAAGGTATTACCTTGTCTCTCTAAGAAAAACATGGGTATTTACTCTTATTAACAAAGTCTCCTTTAACTGGGAAAGGAAAAAGAAGTCTCCATGAAATTCATTAAAGATTCTTTATCTTGTTCTATGTTATCTGGGATCCACATATTTATTACAGAGATGGGCTTTATGGAAAACTAAGATAGATCAAGATAGGGAAAAGGGTTTTTACATGTGTAGTTTCATTAGCATCTTGGAACAAAATCCAAAGGGCATGATCCAATGTCCTTGCCCTTTGTATAGTAATTTTCACCTGTGAAAGGTGGATGTTAAAATACTATCAAACTAGAATGGCATTTTACATTCATGTTGCAAGGTTTTAAATGACAACACAAGGGTCAAGGCAATCTCCAGATAGTTTAGCAGGTCAAATATGGTACAATTCAGATTTACTGAAGCAGATCAGAACTCATTAAAACCAACAGATCTGCATTCCTTGGGAATTCAAAACTCTCCTTGTCTCAATAGCATTTCACAGTGAACAAGGCATACACAATCAAGCTATCACTGTTAAACACAAACCATACTGTAGCTGAACAGAATCTGATTTGATTGCCTTTTGGTATCCCCAAGCATTTTACGAAGCAGTTAGTGAGTTGTATATAGGCAGTACACAGTATCCCAGTAGGTAGGAGCAGCTGCCACTTTTTACAGTAGCATGTGCAAAACCTTGGAACTGGATCTGTTTTTCAAGCAGTGCCATAGAATCTTCTATGTGGACATTTACCTACTAAGAACTTAATGGACTACTAATTCATGTCATATAAACCAAATAGCCATCAGAGAATAATGACTCTAGGTGACTGATCTGGTAAGGAATCAGATCAGTGACACAGAGGTAGAGGGTTCTCTTATCTTTTTACTGATCTCCTCTGAGCCATCCAATCCCCCCCTTGAATGCTTTTATTAATTTGAGGTACACCAATTATGTAATTTTTTTAAAAAGTAGATCTTTCCTATTTCATTGATATCTATGTAAAAATGACACAAATTTTAGTGATGTGGGAAAATGTGACGAGGCAAGGAAAGGCCGAGGCATAGATTAAGTTAAACTTACCCTGTTTAAATATGCCTTAAAAAAAATCCCAAACCTAAAACTACTGCTATAACTGAGTTAATTCATATGCATCCTTATTTTAGTTCTCACATAATTTTCCTGAAATTTTGGGATGCCAAAATACAACAATTCTTTAAAAATAAAAAAATAAAAGGAGACTACTTTGCACTTACAACAGTAAATTTCAACTGAGTGGTTTACAAATATGGGCATTTATCTCAATTTTAAAAATGGGAAAAGCGAGGCACAGAATGGTTAAGGGACTTTTTCAACGTCAGAGGGAAATCCAGTGGCAGACCCAGGGCTAGAAACTAGGTTTAAAAATAGACTTTCATAGCCATAGAACTCAATTTATCAGAGCGCTAATATTCAGTCAATAATATACATAATTTTATTCAGTACCAATTAAATGCTCTCTTTATTGATATGCTTTAAACAAAACATGAACATGTTAAAAAACAAACATACTAAAGATCTATTTGTTCCTCGCTGTATTTACGGGGCCAGAGGAGTTTTTCCTCAGTGATGAACTGTAGTTCCCCCATTAGCCGGTGTGTCAGAGAGCTTTTTTTTAAACTGAGCTTTATTTGTTCTCAGGAAGGCTGAAGAGCATCATGAGTGTCATGACTGTGGCTGCTTTTCCTAAAGACTGATTCTGGAAAGGGCAGAGTGCCCATGAACTCCCCATCAGTATTAACTACGAATTCTCAGCATCTCTCAGAATCAGTCCCCTAAGGGACACAGCAGACAGGGAAGTATAAATTCAGTACTGCTGTGAGGCAAAACACCAAGTTACAGGTCTCTAAACTAGGTTTTACTTTAAAGGCTATCAATATTTAAAAAACTCAACACTACTTAAAAACAAAGCCCAAACTCAAAAGATTTCTAATAAAGATAAATCTAATACAAGTTTATTCTGTAATTTATTTTTTTTGTCAAAAACAAGACACGTATAGAAATGTCCAAGAAATATTTGTTTTTAAAAATGAAGCCAGGCAAAGTACAAAGTATTCATCTTTTTAAGATCTCTTGGTACTGAACTGTGCTCAGTCCAGTCTGTTTAACTGCAGTGTTCCCTCACTGCAGTCCCATTATTCTATAGCCTCTGTGTTTGGTTCATAAACAGTTGCATTAATCACTCTTCTCTTCTCCTTGGTAATGTCTGTATTCTGGCTTTAGCTCCCATGTGTTTTTGTGGGTCCCTTTAACATTGTAGATGCCTATTTCTCTTAAAATTTCTTTCAAGTATATCTGAAAAGAAACAAAAAACTTAAATTACAAAGACAGGCAATTACTGTAGTTCTAATTTAAAACAATGCACATGATCTGCCAAACCTCACTTACATCGTTAATCAAAATGATAATGAAATAATCTGACAGCTACCAATAACAATTTCTTTATAAGGTTTAATAGTTTAATAGAACTAACTTCTGACATTCTGTGCAATTAGTTGTGCAATAATTGCGTTTTGAATGAATGTCTGACAGGCTTTAAATCCCTAGACTACAATACATATTAAAGCAGAAGTACGTTTAGTAGTTGAGAATGCAGTCTTGGGAACTGGAGAAGAAACAACTGAGTCACAACTATGACACTTCTTTAGCTGGCCTCACTGTTTAGTTTAGAAGTGCAGCACCTCTAGCAAGCTGAACTAAGGGTCAGATGCTGGAGCAGCAGGTGCTTGGAGTGTCACAGAAGCAATATTTTTAACATGCCAGGAAGGAGGATTATATAGTACCTGTAAATCACATATAAATGCAAAGCATTAACCCCCAGAGATAGACAGGCAAGAAGGATTCCATAGCACATTTATTTGTTGGGACACTAGAAAAATCAAAAGGCTGCGAGAAGTTTGAGATACTACATGCTTTACAAATGTAGTTACACCAGCATTCAGTCTGAATAATTTCATTTACCTTTCTGTTGGACAGTACTATAACCCTACAAAGGAGTTTGGTGGTGAAGTGCCTTCAACTTCAGAGGCTCAGAAATATGGCAGGAGGTCACATGTTCTGATGGTGATCTGAGTGTAGGAGTTCCAGGAGGTGACTGTAAGCTGCCCCAATCACCACTATAAATACATTAGGAGAGTAAATACCAGAGAGGGTGAACTAAAGGACAATGTTGGCACAAGAACAAATGGGTATAAAACTGGCTACGAACAAATTCAGGCTGGCAATCAGAAGACACAACAGAGAGTTGAGGTTCTGGAACAACCTCCCAATAGGAGTTGTGGAGGAAAACACATTAATTAGTTTTGAGAGAGAGCCGGACAAATTTAAGAGTGCAACTCTGTATGACAGTGTGGCTTGTGATGGCAAGGCTTAGCAGCCTTGGAGCTCATTTCTGATTTGTCTTATGTTTCTAAAACTTCATGTTTCAGACAGCCACCTGTGGGATCAAACAGGAATTTTTTCCCTGCATGTATTCTGGGAGTTTTTTGTTTTTAATCTCCTTCCTCCGAAGCAGCAGGGATGGCCATAGCTGGAGATGTAACATTGGATGGGTCAAGCCAGGGCTTTCAGGTGGCATCACACATTCTCTCTCAGGTGCTTAGCTGGCTGGTTCTTCCTCACATGGTCATGGTCTAACTGATCACCATATATGGGAGAAGGAAGGAATTTTTCCCCAGGTCAGATTGGCAGTGATTTGGGATTTTTCACCTTCCTCTGCAGTGTGTGATTGTGGGTCGCTTGCCCGGATTATCTGGGTATATCTCATTTAATCATTTCCCTGCCATGGCAGGGGCCTCAGACCCAGGTGCACCTTTGTCCCTCCTATTTTCTGCCTGTGGCACATAATAGTCTAGGTCTCTGGTGGGCTGTTATACTTTGGTCTAATTTCGGTTGTTGGGTTTAGTGTGTGGGTGTTGGTGGCCTGTAATACATAGGAGACCAGACTGGATGATCTGGTGGGCCCTTCTTTGTCTTAAACTTTATAAGTATGACTCAGTCTATTGGCAGTACTGGATCCTCAGCTGCTTCTGGATGTGCAGTTGCTCAACTGTACTCTTTTCCCCATCTGCTCTTAGCCAAAGGTTGCAACCTTTTCTTTCACATTGCTATAGTGATCCTTCCTTTTGTCATCTTGAGTTTGTACTTAGTGCCAGCACTCTACAGGCTTTGTTAAATATCAACAGCAGTGCCTCAGAAAGTGTCTCAGCCAATTATTTTAAAATTCTTGGGTGAAAGTTACGTGGTTTGGCAGACTTAAAAATGTTTAACTTTAGTAATTATTTAACGTCTTGCCTAGTTACTGTCAGAATAGTTGTGATAAAAAGAATATCATCACTTTAAGATGTGAGTATATCATCTTGCTTTCTTTCAAATAAAGAACGTATATTTCTTGAAAATTGCCTTCTGTAAGTAGTGTATCACTATTTACAATTTTGCTAACCCTACCTAGTACTGGATTTATATGATTGTTAGGATTTTGTTTGTTCTAGATATATTTTTTAAAATTGTGGCTATTGGTCCACAATAATCTACCCCCAACTTTATGAAATATTTAAAATGTATATTATAGCAGTACCTGGAGTCCCCAATCAGGATCATGGCCCTGTTATTCTAGCACAGTATAAACAGAAGTAGATACTGGTCCCTGTCCCAAAAAGCTTACAAGCTGGCTAAAGCTAATCAGCTTTTTGACCATGGAATAATTAACAATGATTACATCTAAAAGTCAACTACAAAGACAAATATTGGGGTGGTGACCTCTTTTGTGTCTTTATAACGTATATGGGAAAGTTTTTAATAGCTGTATGCTTGTGGCTTTTTTTTTTTTTTTTTTTTTTAAATAATATTAGATATTCAGGTACTGCCTACCCTAGAAAACTATAGCAACCACAGTTCGAAAATCTCTACATAAGATTTATACCCTGATATAGGTATAGTCTGAGCACTTTCAAGCTCATTCTACAAAATGTATTGATCTTTGTTAAAGCTTTTACATCTCTAGTGACACTAACTGATAACATCAGCATAATCTTACTCTTACAACTGAGCCCATGGAAAGCAGACATTTGTTGATACAAGAGACTATCCTGTCATCCTTGTGCAATTTTATCTCCTTCCTAAGTTTTGCTTGGAGCAGAGACTGAAAAGAATGTATGCGGGAAAGCTCTGGCCAACTCCATTTTCTGGCTCTAAGAACCTTAAAAAAAAATTGCTCACTATTTTACAGATTCTGATCATAACTATTCTCCCACATCAAAATTTTCCTAAGCAAAGCATATCCTATCACCAGTCTGTAAAAATGTTATTCTAATTAGATTCATGTAATGAAATCATTCTTAAAAATCCATTCCGAGGACATTTAAAAATCATTCCCCCCCCCCCCCCCCCCCCCCCGATGTAAAAATTATAAATAAGTCTGGATTAATAATTAGTCACACATACAAACAAGTTGTTTTTTTCATTATCCTTTTCCAGGTCTTCAGTTAAAATGATCATGGGCACAAATGGCAAACAAAAAACACAGTGCTCATTTTGTATTGCATGGATGACTCTTCAGTGTCTAGTTCTAAGCGCCATATAGCACTAACCCCAGCAGGTGGCAGCAATAGATTAAATGAGACTGAGATGCACATTACTGAATCTGAGAGAACTGATGAGCTTCCTGCCATACAATGTATAGCTAGCTCCTGCCTTCATGTTGCACACTAGAAAGACTTTTCAGCTGCCTGAGTATCTATATATGGCTCTAGGATATGCAGATCAAGTATATGAGCATTTTTGTTAAAATGACATTAGTAATGTGCAGTGCATTTTCAAAACCATGCATGCCATGTGTACAAATTAACAGGAACTGCATGCAAGTATACTGAAGTACGCACACATGGAATTAGGTATGCATTCATTGTCAACCCTGTGCGACTTTGCACTTCATAGCACAGCTTGAGAATGCTTGTGACTAAGCTCTATTTATGGGACCAAGGCCAAATTCTGCTCTTAAAGGTGTGCACAGCTACCTCTGAAGTCCATGGGAATTAAGCACAACAAAAGCTATATACCCACATAACCATATTAAGCAAATATAGGTAGGCAGTTATTGGACTGATTTGATTTGATTAATTTATGGCTTAGAAGACAGGTCTCACAGTGACATTGCAAAATGCTTCTCTGGAACACAAAGCACGATGGATGAGGAATAAAATATTTACAAGCATTTCTCCACAGAATTTATAGAACAAGGCCCTTTTTTTAAGATTAAACAGCAAGTCAGATTTTTCAGAGAACAAGATTTGATTAACCTTATTTGATCTTTGAGAGGAACTTTAAGGGAATTTAGTCCCTGTCCACACTATGACTAAACTATTACCTGAAGCTTAGTTTTAAAATTCACTTTAAACATGATTTAGCAAGACACTGTGAACAGGATTAAAATTAAAATTAAGTTTAAACAGAATTTAGAAACTGTTAGAGCTGACATTTTTTTTAAAAAAAAAAAGATGTATTTTTAAAAATATGTCAATGATTGTTTTAAGTGAGGTTGTTTTATTTATCGTATATGTAGGTGGATTCTGGAGTTGTAGATGAAAATCCTGCACCCTCAAACACTTTGAAAGCAACTAAGAATTCTCCATATCTGTACCAATATTCATCTCCCTGCCAGCACCGAAGACTGGAGAGCAGAGACTGGGAGTTTTGGGGACGGGTAGAAGTGAGATTTCTTTGCCAATCCTAGCATCTGTCTCTTTACTGTAACTCAAAATTTTATCTGAAAGTAACAAAAGAAATCTCGCTTACAGAAAGAGCAAAAACAAGCTTACAAGAATAATGCAAAATAGGACTGACACACTGAAGCCATTAGCCTGTTTTTGTTGCATTTCCCTGCTTGAGAAACTTCCCTTTGTTTTCAGTTAGTCCTGAGTTAGAATAAAGAGAAAAAACTAACTGGTAGGGGAACCTCTCCCTTTCCCCACATTTGGGGAGAGGGGGCAGGAAGTTAGGGAACAGAGCATAAAAGGTAAACGCTTCATAGGAGCATCAGTTCTCAAGTTTCTTTTGACTAGAATAAAAAGGTGTATTTTAAGAATGTGGTAGGTAGCAATGTTCTAACATATTCTAAAAAAATCTTTTACTCTTGTTAAGAGAAACTAAGGGGCAGTAGAGCTGTAATATTATCTCCTTGATCTAAAACTGTCTGACTTCAACTATCCGTAGTAAACCAAACTTATATTTGAAAGAAAAGCACTTGAATTTTCCTTCAATCTCCATCAAATTCGCACTCTGCCACAAATCCTTCACAGAGACCTCAAATGCTTTCATACCATTTATACACCATCAGATCAAGGCATCTGACTGTCACACAGTGCATGCCTTTGGAAAATCATTTTGCATTAATGTTGCTGAGGCTACTGTTAAAGTTTTGCCTTACAGTGTAAAGCTGGATGAGATTGGGATACATATTGATGTTGGATATCAGTTGGAGATGGGCGTGAAAGCATTCTGGCATGTGTTGTAGATGGAGTTACAGGCAATACAAAGATGGAAAGGAATAAACAAGTCTTTCTCATTAGCTTATTTTCATGCTTTTAAGGTTTTGGGAAGATGCGGTGGGTGTGTCCAGCCACTGCCTTAGCTATCTTTAAACACAGTTTTTGCTAGCTAAATTCCTTGTTTTTCCCCTCATGGCTTTAGTGTGCCTCAGTGGAAAAGCTTGCCAGAGTTAGGGATAAGAGGTGGTGCCCCTCTCAACAATTCAGAGAGAAAATATGTTCAGGCTGTTCATATGTTGACCCTTCAGAAGAGTAAGAGAGGCTGCAATATGCCTCAGTGTATTCCTTGGGTCGATATGACATTTTATCCCCATTAAAGTTACTGAAAACAAGTACACCAAGAGCAACCCTGCATGTTTAGCAGTGACTAAATGAACAGTCAGCAGCTCTCTTCCCTCACTGTCTTCTAGGTTGGGATTCATTGTTGTAGTCAATAATATAAGGGTAGTAAATAGCAAGGACATTTAAAACAGCACTTAAAGATGAGATTTGAACTCCTAGTGTTCCTTACCCATTTCAGGCTAACTTCCCATAAGCTATCGGGGTCTTTGGTGAAGTGGGGGGAGAGTGTGTAAACCTCTTTCTTTTTTTGTTAGCCTCACCCAGTAGTTTTCGGCATTCACACTTCGACAGATTTGTCATCAAATTAAAATGTGATGGGTTCGGCTTGGCACATATTTCTGTTATGGCTTCTGTTATGAATAAAATATTCTGTAGACAAACACTATCAATGTATACCTGATATTCGAGGAATCGGCACATGAAGAGCAACAAAGTGGCCAGAAGACCAGTCTCAGAGTTTTTTAGATTTGTTGCAAAAGCAGTACAAAGAAAAGGCAATCCCATGGGGGGAAAAAGCTGCCAAAAGACACTATTTTTGAACTCTTTAATTCTCGCTGCATCAATTCTCTTTTCACCAAATCACCATGAAAAAGTCAAACAGTGCTCAAAGTTTATACTTTATCTTTTAGTTTTTGCCACTTCAAGGAGATTTTTACAAAATAAAGATTTTAAAGCTCCTGTTAAAACTGAACTCTAACACAAACTTAACAAAGATGCTGCCACCACTACAGCATAATGGATCTATTATATAAAAACTGTTCCTGCTAGTTCCTACAAAAACTCTTTCAATTGTGAAATAGTGAGCAGAGAAATAGTTTAGTTAAAATTACAAAATAAACCCCAATCCCCATAGTCGCAGGTCTTTCTCAATCTGAATCCAGAAGATCAATAGGAGCAACTGTTCCCCCATTTCTAAAGGCCTCTCCTGCAGTCAAATAAAACTAAAGACTCCACGTTATTATTATTAATGGTGGGGGAGTGGTGAAATGCAGCATGAATCCGAGTCAGTTAACCCAGGTTCTGAGACTTCTTGCCATGGAATTTTTTGCTGTATAGACATGCCCTAAATTTTAAAAGATCACCTCTCCCTATGTTACTGTTACCCAGAGTTTTCAGAAACCAAAGAAGGGGTAACTTAACGGTTTCCCTCCAGATGATGTTAGGAATAAATCAATGGGGACACAGCTCCTCCATCCAATAAATGATTGGCACAAAGAAGAATGCTTTTTTTTTTTTTTTTTTTTAAACCTAAAACTACTTTTTAAAATTAGGTCTCACACATGCACATACATGCTGTAGCAGTAGGTTCAGAGCATCTTAAACCTTTATATTTATCGAAGTTAAGATGGTTTCAAGGAATCAACAGACAACCTTCTGGGAGGCCCTCCTTCCATCTAGCTGCTGGGGTGTTTTGGTGCCAGATCCTTGACCAAAGAAAAACTTCCTCGGACTGCTCCAAAGTATGTTCTTTCAGCTAATCTTTTATGGCCAACTTTAAACAAAGCACATAACTCCTCCTGGGTCACCATGGTAACCCCTAATGGATCCCAATTCTATTCGTTTCAGCAAAACTACTCATCTCTTATCAAAACATTTCTAGTCATAACAACAATAAAACTTACATGTCAGAGGAATCAGAGGCACTTAAAGCAAAGGTCGGCTGTCCAAATATTCCTTCTATTTTCACAGTACATTAACTCCCTGTTCCATCCTCTCATTCTGATAGCAAAACTGCAAACATGCAGTAGCATAGCTTTGCCTCTCTGCGTCCTAAAATTTAATTCTAGCTATGTAAGGTTCGGTTCTCAGCTGGTAGTGGCTGAACACACAAGATAGCTGACTGCAGTACTGTCAAGTTCTGGGGGTAATAGGCAGGAATGTCAAATTCTGGGTTACATGACCAGGACCTCCCAAAACAGCTACATTCCACTGGAACAATTATACTGTTAGATTACACAGAATGTCTATGTACTGACATGCAAATGAGCATAATAAATATACCAGTCTGATTCTAGAATTCCCGTATCATCTATCACCACAAGTAAGTTTTATGTGGGTTTTTTTCCGCAGGCTGAAGCAAAATTGTACGTGATCAGGGATTGAAGACAACTTTCGTAAGTATTCTCCCTTTATGAAGAGAATGCCTTGAAAATGCTGAAGCTGAAATTAACAAATGCAAGAGTATCCTTTCGCAGACACAGAACATCCATTAATTAACTAGCAGGGTTTCAATGAATATACAGTACTAATTACAAAATTATTTGGGCAACAAACAATGAGTAGATAATATTATTGAATCACTCTGCTCAGTCTGAAAAAGAAGTCAACTACATCTCATTCAACCACAGACAACCTTCATCTCTACACCCTTAACTGATGTTAAAACACTATGTTTAGAATCTGGTTAGCATTATTAGGGATTCACAGTCTTTTGTGAAAGGGGATGCTAGATTATTTTCTATCCGTGTAGGTATACATGTCGACAAGGCAAAAAAGTGTTCAGATAATCCTAGATACAAGGATTGTGTATCTCCAACTTCTGGAAAATTCATTTATCAACTTCAGGTTCCTCAGGATTTAGTCTCTGAGCCTTTGCTTGTTGGCACTGTCCAGTTTTAAATGTATGAGGACAGAAGTGAGTTCTGTCTTTTTTAAAGAGACTACTCTTTGAGCGTAAGGGCACCTGCAAATGCTCCTGATATCTGGACGGCTCTGTCTGGCACTTGTCTCAAACGTTCTTAAGGCCAGCTCTGATTACTAGTTTCACATTGATTTTTTGCTGTCACACAGTAAGTTCTTCCTCAATGCCCCACATTACATTCATTCTCTGTCCCGCTTCTTTGCTTTTCACCTCCTTCTCTATCCCCCTCCACTTCCCCTTTGCTTTAGATCTCTCACCTTAATATAAAAACAACTTTTTTGAAGTGAAAAAAGTGTTAATGATATTAAACCATCTCTAAACCCATTGAAGCTAGTAGGAGTTATATGCACGTGTCAGGGAAAGAGACTCCTACAAGTGACTCTGGCCCGAACATAATTAACAGTATAATTTCTCCAAGAAACTTGTTGCCCATCTCTTACAGATTAATATTAAAGATTCAGACTTACTCCATATTAAACGCAAGAGCTAAAGTAAGGAGAAAAAGCACAGAAAAGAATTTGGCTACATTGCACATCCTGTATATTTGAAAACTCCATCAAAATAAAAAACCGCGTATTTGTGCAACCTCTTCAAGTTAAAATCTAATATAATACTATTTCAAAGTTGAGGCACATTAATCTGAGAAAATTAAGAGCAATTGAAAAGTATGGGAGGGCAAATGCTACTCTCAGTGAATGCTAGCTTTGTCATCAGGATTTGGAAAAGGGCAACAGAAAGTAACAGGAATTTTATTAGAAAAAGGCAACATAGAAAACTAGAACAATCCAGAGTATTCAATAAACCAGGGGTTGGCAACCTTTCGGATGTGGCGTGCCACGTCTTCCCCCTTTACCCTCTCTCACATGCCGGGGGCCCAGAGCCCTGGCCAGGAACTACTCCCACCCCTCACCCAGTGCTAGGCCCATGTGACATCACATGGGAGAGGGCCAGGGCCAGGAGGGGGAGGGAGCTGCGGCACGGTGCGGCTCTGGTGCTGCTGGGCCCACGTGGAAGAGGGGTGGAGCCGTAAGAGGGGAGTGGCGAGTGACACTCAAAATCATTGCGCATGTCACTTTTGGCATGCGTGCCATAAATTGCCGACGCCTGCAATAAACCACTGACGGAAAAATAAACAGTAATGAGAAGAATGATTTCAGAGTAACCTTTGAACTTCCCATTGCTCATGCTAGAAGGAAGATTAGATAGGCTGCAGAGGTGAGGAAGTCTGATGTACCAAGAGAGGATCCAGCATCCATCAATTCTAGGAAACCAATAATCCATTGGCACAAGATTTTCCAGTGGTTTGGCTGAAAAAACTTAAGATAAACTGCTGTTTTCTGTTCTTCAGCAATATCCATTATTTTAATGTTACCCCATAATATTTGTTACATGCACTGAGAGCTATAGGATCAGATCTCACTGTACCAATATCATTGAAATATTCTGCATTAAAAAAGATAAAAAGGAGTGCACTTAGTAAATCATTCCCACATAAATTCTTTCAATTTTTTGGTTTGGAAAAACTGTCTTCAAAATTTCAAACACTGCAGTTACAGAATAAGAAGCTTTTACTGCTATTGCACTTTTTAAGGTATTAGAAGCTTCAATGCAGTTTTTTAAATGGAGAGTGAAATGTGAGTGCGGCATTATAAGGAGAACATACTTTGGGGAACTGCAATGTGCCTCAATATCTATGCTCTGAAAACTGTGAGGAATGCAAACCACTACAGAACAAGTCGACTAAGCTTAAGTGTTAGAAAAAATTATAAACAGTCTTCAGTATTAGCCATGTTATACAAAATACAGTTCAAATTAGACACAGAAAACCTGTTCTTTACTGGATATTTTATTGTTTACACACTAGACAAATTCTATTCTCTGTTATTTATTCTGTCTACGTCTGAAATAACTCAGACAACTTTTATGGAGTTATTCTGTATTTACATCAGGACAAAGGAGAGTAGATTTGGCTATTATAGCATAATTTGTATGCTATTTTTATGTTTATATTATTTTGAAGTAAAAATATAAAATTAATTAGAATTCACAAGAGACCTGCTCTGTGTTTACAGGTCCTCAGATTAAATATAATGTCAGATCCAACATGTACTAATGTATTCTTCAAAAGTGTCAGAAGGATGCTACTTACAACCACACAGAAAAAATATTAGCATTTATTTGCTATTTGATTAACTAAGTTTTTGACTCTTTTGCGAAGTGAATTTTAAACATTAACACCCTACTGAGGTAAGCATCAATAGATTTAATTCTAACATAGCTGAAAAAAGAATCGGCAAAACCTTTTAGTCAATTCTGAAAATAACCACAGTATTTAGAAACCTAGAGGAAAAATTACATACCAAGAAAGAGTGAGAGAGTGAGTGTGAGAGAGAGTAAAGCAGAGCTGCTATGGCAACAATGATAGCCACCATGTGTAATGGGAACAGATACTATATTTTTGGAAAAAAATAACATTTCACACTAAAGATTAATGTCTACGAGTACTGGGAAATTTGGCACATTGTAATGAAAATTGGATGAACAAAGGACAGCTGCTAAAGGAATAGTTTCCATTTAGAAAATACTAGAGAGGTACTTAAAGAAATACAATTAGGAATTTAGCATGATAATTGTGTGTGGGGGGTATGTAGCATATTGAAAGAACATTTCGGAGCCCTGGTCTACACTTACCTGGAGATTCGGCAGGAGTTATGCAAACTAGGCAGAGTAGCTTGCGCAACTCCTATTGACTGCTGTGCTTCCCTTCTGTGCGCCATCTTCACTGTGTTCCCGTTGATGCAGCGCTACGCTACTTGAGGGGGTAGTTTTACTCAGTCGACTTCCTGATCAACTGAGTGGGTCTACACTGACCGCTCAATTGATCCAGAAAGATCGATCTGGCAGCGGCGACTTTGCTGCCATCAGTATAGACATACCCTAAGTTATCACTACTGGATATCACATGAACAAAGAGGAAGGTAGCCAAGCACAGGCTGTAGTATCACCACTAATATTTGGGTGTAGGGAATTGAAAGTGCATCAGCAAACAAATATGGGAAACATCCATCAAAAAAGTAAAAAGGAAGAGGCAACTATATATCACATTATCCAGAATAGTCTACAAAACATACTGAGAGGGAAAGGGTTTAACAATAGTAAAATTCTGGTAGTCTTCAGATAAATTTGCAGGTGCAGCTCAAGTGAACAGGAAAATGTGGTGCTAGTTTGGAACAGAACATACATTTAAATAGACTGTATTATTATTAAGAGTTCTACAGTTGAAAGCAATAGAGCTCACCAAGATTAGAGTAATTAATTAATGTAGATCCACCACACTACGAGCAGAATATAATTTATTTCAAGGGAATAAAATGAAAGCGCCAGATATTATTTAGATTGGTGTATAGCCCAGATTGTGCTATGCACTTTTCAAATACTGAAGTCCCTGCTCCCAATAAGAACAGTCTAAAAGGATTAGGACAAAAGGTGGGAGTGAGGGGTACAGAGTATAAGCAAAGTGATCAGGATGATGACAGGTCACATTTTACTGGTTACATTTTTATTTTTATTTATTTATTTATTTTAAACAATTGAGAACACAAGATTCCCTTCCCCAGCCCACATCTTCCTTCTACACCAACTCTCAGCTTGCATCCCTACACCCTCCACACAGATGAAGAGTTTACTCAAATGCTAAAGAAATGAAATAAAGAAATGAATGACTTAATCAGCTTGTTTTTTCTAGGCATTGCAGAATAAGTAAGCCTTCCAAGTTCCTGACTTAAGTCATGTATACACTAACACTTTTGTCGGCAAAACCTTTGTCACCAGGGGTGTGACATGTCACATGTCACACAGGGGCCCTCAGTGACATAAGTTTTGCTGGCATAAGCGCTCGTGTGCACAGCGCTGTCAGTGGGAGACACTCTCCTGCCGACATAGCTACTGCCGCTCACTGAGCTGGTTTTATTATGTTGACGGGAGAGCCCTCTCTTGTCGGCATAACATAGCTCTGTGCTGCTGTAAACTTGTAAGTATAGACATGGCTTAAGAGATTGATGGCTTTGTGGACCTGCTCAAAGAGGGTATTCCATCGTTTAACTGGTTAAAATTTTTAAACTGACTGTCTATTTATTCACATATCTCCACACTTGATACGTACGAAATGAGCAAAACTGACATGTGTATTCACTGTATTATAATAAGGCTCTTATCATTTTATGTTACAATTTGGGCCACTGTGTTGTGTTGTGAGAACATGGGCTGCTGGAAGTAGTGCAGGAAATTAGCCAGAGCTGCTGCAGTTCCTACTACTGGACTCCAGGGAATACTACTGAGTTCAGCAGGCAACAACTACTTACAGTTCCTGCAGGGAGGGGGCCCTCTCTCCCTCCCCCCACACCGCAGCTCAGTGGGAGAGCCTCACACAAAGGAGAGACCAGGGAGTTAGAAGCTGAACAGCAGCTTTGCACTTGATGCTCTGAGGATATCCGTAAAGACAGAAATCCCCGGGAACTGGAGAAAGAGACAAAATCCTACGGGTGCAATTCCTTTTCCACTTCCCCTGCCAGAATGAACAGGGCATGAAAAGTAGCCTCTCCCCTGCAGATGGCTGCTAGCACTTGCTGTGGGGTACTGTTGGGATCTGACAGGACGGGAAAGAGAAACAGAAAATAAATCCAAGGGCTGGAGTCTCTTGGGGATACAGAACAGAGTGAGGCTGTGGTATGCAGTTTCATCAAGGGGAAAAGGGGACAGGGCTACTCCCCTCCAAAACCCGTTTTGAGTATATATTTGTGTGTTTCTTTTCATGTTTTATTTTCATCCTAAACATCCACACACACAAATGAGGTAGAAAAGAGCCAGACCCCACTCAAAAAAAGTGGTATTTTAGAAGTCTGAATGTTGGCAATAATGAGAATATTTAATATTAAATGTATTGAGAGCCTGAAATTATGATACTTGATTTTTTTCTACCTACCTATCTATATAGCTACCTATTTATATATTCTACCTATATAGAGAGCTATACAGTCTGATTTCTAGCATTAAAACATAGAAGCCAAATATAGAAGAGATTTATTAGATTATTTTAGCCATCTCTTTGCCAAGGGAGGATTTATTCTCTACAATATTTAGTATCTGCATAGTTCTGAATAAATGTATCTTAAAGTTGTGTGCCAGCTTACCTCTCATGAATATAAACAATCCATAAATACATTTAAAAGGTATATTTTGAAGACTATGTACTGTAAATATAAATGGCATATTCCTAATATTTCAATATATTTTGTAGTGGTAATTACTGAAAAATGTTACAAAGGTTATTATAAACAGGTACATACCACAGGCTGTTTAGTTATGTCCACCAAGTCCTTAATGTTGTAATACTGGTGTTTCTCAAAGGCTGAAAAAAGCATGTCCAACACTTGCTGTTTGTCAGCCCGAGCTCTTTTCCCATCTTCTTTTTTCTTCTTTTCATACTCAATCTATTAATTAAAAAATTTTTTTTTAAAAAGATGCACAAGCAACACACCCTCTGGGTATTTCTCTGCACAAAGTACTACAATCTATTTTTTAAAAATCTTTATATTTAATAAAACGTTTTGCAGCGACACCGTGCTTTTCATCTCCAAAATTCAATATGTGAATGTTCAATCAATCCTTAGTACCTCTGTAAGATAGGTAAACAACAACCCCACTTCACAAATAAAGAAACAGAGGCAGAGAGATTAAGTGACTTGCCCAAAGCTAGAGAGGGAATCAGTGTCAGAACTGATATATGAACTCAAAAGTTCTCAGTCTACATCACTTGACATAGTCAACTTATTTTCATTCTCTGATGCATTTTGGTGATTTATTACTATAATTATTCTGAAAGCATATATTCCTTAAATTTGAGAAATCTTCAATATAGCAGCAAGTCAGCCACATTTGCAAACTGCACCATTCAATACAGTGAGTTATAAAATACCATCTTGATTGCTAAGGCCTACAGCAGAACAGCTGGATTCCACAAAAACTATAGAATGAACAAAAATCCAGGAAGACTGTTTTTTGTTTCTGTGTTAAACAATAGTACATTGTGACATTTGTATCCAAAGCATGCCACTGAAAATCCAACAGGGAATGAGCGAGGACTCCCTGCAAATACAAAAGAGATTTTATGGCTTTCTAACACCTTATAATCCTCTTAAATTACACTGTGAATTTAATTTCATTCTGTCTAGTACAGTGGTTCTCAAACTGTGGCCCAATCAGCACACAGCTGAGACCCATGTGACATCCTCAGGGCCATACAGGTAGTATTGGATGCAGCCCACAATGGTAAATTGGTTGAGAACCATTGGCTAGTACTATCATAGCACTGTCCCACAAAAGCAGATTTTTGTGTTAGAAGAAATCAGCATGATAAAATTAGACACAGTCCAGCTGCAAACTGATCCAAAACAAATTAGGAAATGAGAGAACCAAGTGTGGATCATTTAACTATAAAACAAACAGAATCAGGGACGCATTCATATGATGGAAACTTGTTAGGTAAAAAACATAGAGCTACAAAAGTTTTGTTGCAACAAATTTACTCCTTTAACCAGTGTCTTGGGTGTCATGAGCAGAATATTTGGGGCTAATGCTTCCCCCTTCCTTTGAATTTTGCAAGCAGCTTCCCCCATCAATGCAATCAACCAGCTCTGTGCTGTGCACATTCCTGTGGTGATGTGGGGGCCAGAATGAAACGGAACAAGATTTGCAGGTTACACTAGTACCACAGAGAAACACTGTTGTACTTGACTCCAGGCAGACAATACTACTGCATACTGAGGAGGCCATCTGTTGTGGCGCTTAATGTGAAGGGTGGGAAAATCTGAATTGATTAGCCCTTTGCTAACTGGGGTGTAGAATGGAAGAGAAGCAGTAAAAGTTCCCTGCTGTTTTAGCTAACAATATGAACAATGCACTAGACCTATCGTCTGATTACTGGGAAGTTCTCTGCATGTCAGTGAAGAGGGAGTTGTCCATGAGACTCAGTCTGAAAGTCTGAAAATTGTGTTTAACTTCTAGCCAGATTAAGGTCAGACCTCTAATTTTCTGGGGAGAGGCAGAAGAAGGGCATACTGAGCACTTAACTTCTTCGCACTGAATTCTGCATCTCTCAGGCTCACTTCCCAAATTACTACAGTCATGTTTTAGCTCAACCAAATGTTATGCACTTGATGTAGAAACTCTTGGTGTTATGCAGGTCAGATTTTTTTAATGTATTTTATTGTGTGGCTATAATAGTCCTTTTCTGGTCTTAAAACTCTACAAATCTGTCACATCCTATTTGAGCCTGATAATCTTAGCATCATGTATACCTGTATAATCTATATCATTGGAGTACCAGAAGGTACTTACCATGAATGGAGTCCCACTATGTGTTAGGTGCTGTATACAAATTTAGGACAATCTCCTCTATTTAAATATAAAGCGTCTTTCTGGCCACACTTTCTGCAAAAGGATTAGTTTAATATACTGATACACTTAGAAATTCAGGAATTTAGGGGGAGAAGTATCATACAAAGATGAACGAGAATTGGTCCTCTGGGCAACAGAAATCTTCATTAATTAAAAACAAAACTGAACAAAAAACTGCAAAGGAATAGTTTTGCTTACCTGGAAAGGGAATGTCTCTGATAGACAAGGTCAGTTTTTAGGTAGATGGTCTTTTACTTACAGAAACACTAGTGATCAGTGACGCTACACTGAAAAATGTGTCAGTCATTGGTCACTTGTGCCTATGTGAGATGTAAATAAAAACCTCAGCTAATCAGAGATGGACCCTTACCTGTCCACTGGGTGAAAAAAGACCATTAATCACCGTTCAAGGCTGCTATGAAAGTTTACCAGGTCAGTTATCAATATTGGTATTACCGTAGTGCCCAGAGATACCTCCTAATCCTGTTAATAGCTTGTAATTATTTCCTAGCAGATAACTGATAAGGCAAGAACAAGAAACTGAGTGGGACTCCTTTTTTAAGAGAATGATAACTTTGTGTTGAGGGATCCAAGGACTTGCATTGTCTTCTATTGGGAGAGTGGTTTTTCCAGAGCAAGTAGCCACAGCAGAATCAACATTGTGAAAGGAGGCTCACATCTCTGCATTCTCAAATGGCACCTTGTTAATCTTGGAGGAATTGAGTAGGAGGCTGAAATGAATCATCAGGATGCAGTGGGATAGCAGCACTAAGTTATGACTCAACATATATGAAAAGCACCCTCTAGCTCTTTTGAGGGACGCAATTCAGTGATGTTCCATCATACGATGCAAAGTCCTTCAAGAGCAAAATGTCTAGACTGGTGAGAAACTGCCTCTTGAAGGGAGTCCTCAGGAAAGTCAGGTTCATGTGGCATTTGGCAAACAGGGACAAATGCATAGTAGTAGAGGACAGGCCAATAGCCCATAAATATATTTGAAGTGAGTTTTAATAAGACACACCAATAATATATAAGACATCATAAGAAGGGACACAAGAACTGGGAACAACACAGCTTTAACAGGTAGACCCACAGAGGTTTTAAGTGTAAGCACTTTCAACAGCTTGACATGACCAATGGAGGGATTATCCAGTCATGCTACTGTTGCCACAAAGGCCTCTGATATCAGAAAATCCAGGTACAGTAGGTAGGAGAAAGGAAGAGCTATAGCTCCAATTGTGGCTCATTTTAGGTCCTGGGGTCCTACATAATCTGAGCTCTCTTTTCAGTGGCAAAAGTCTATTATCCCTTGCCTGCTCTTGAGTCTGGTGACTTCAATAATTCAAAAACATAATTGTTGAGAAAGGTGGAGAGAGCCAGTCACTGCAGGTTGCATGACTTTTCCAGAAGAGTAGCACTTGATTTCCTCTATGCCTTTTAGGAATTTTCTGTCCCCTTCAATCACTCAAAAACCAAAGCAAACCAAACCACACCCTGAAGTGGAAGGTCAAATTAAAACGAAGGAAAACACAGTCAAAGGGTTTTGGTTTTTGTTTTTGAAGCAGAAATAAGCTAAATCCTCATGCCATTCATTCTGTGGAAGGCAGAACATAACTGGAAAAGCTAACGGCAATCTCAAGACAACCTATGAAAATGGTCAACAATTCTGCAGCATCATTGTACCTGTGCAAGTAAGATTTAGAGAAAACCTGTTTAGAGACTGATCTTCTTCACTGGGAGAAACAAACTTAAAATTTAATACTGTCAAGCAAAAATGTTCACTCTCTAAAATGGACATTTTCTATGCAGAGAAGGAAAGCAAGTGATCTTGTACCACATTATGATGAGGAGATCCTCAAAACTACCCCTCTGCTGTTTGTTAGCCTTTTATGGGACCATTTTAATCAAAGGTTCCCAAATAGTGCAATATGTTATGGAACAGTATGTGTTTTGTTTTTTAACTGAGTTGAAATACTGGTATTTTATTATCTGCTAAACTGTAATGGACAACATTTCTGTTTTTCTGCTATATTGCAAATTTATAGGCTAATTACTATCTTCTCATTGGGAGCTTTCATTTTACATTCTCCTGATTATCTAAATCACAGAGGAGTGCTCTCTACAAAAATGCAGCTTGAGTACTCTAGAATTCATAAATCATTAATCCATACAACAATTCACACTCAAAAATGACTATCATTCCTCACTTCTTAGCAAAGATTTCATAGCTGAGCACACTAGGAGTGCGGTCTTATACTGCTAAAACGTCATTATTTTATCGGAAACATTCAGTTATTTGCAATTGGTATCTCAGTCATGTGTTAATTAGCGATGCTCAAGATGATCTCAAAACTTCAAAAACAACACCCACTGCAGTCTAAGAGCACAGAAAGCAGTGTGAATACTGCTATTTTTAAAAATATGGTATTGCTGTTGCATTCTCTCCACAGTTAAGACTCACAGTTCATATAAAATTACAATGCCTCACTTTAATTTTATAAATCTTTTGCAACAAGATACACCGTCCAACAGAACCAAAACAGTCTGTGTGTAATATGATATACATATACACATACATTGTATAAACTGAATTAATATTTTTTTAAATTTAAAAAGCTAAAATATTAAAATATATTTGGATGTCATGGGGGTATAGTTTTGGAATGGGTTGGTAAGCACTGAAGTTGCTGTTTCATCTTCTGCAATCCTTCATACAAAATCAATTTTTTTTTGTTTACCTTCATAGTGTGTCACTAGTCTTACTGGAAGATTGCCAATATTCCCTATTTGAAGGCATCATCAATACAGACATGTATTATATTTCTTCAGCAGATGGTTAATACAAAGACCATGAAAAAGACGTGAGAAGTGAAAGTAAAAAGTTTTCTCTAAGAACATTTGAAAAGCTTTAAAAGGCTCTATATTTTTTTCAAAACGCCATTTTTTTTTTAAATAAAGAACTATTCTCTAGTCAGTGAAACACCCCTATAATTATCATTTCAGCCTGCAAAGAAGCTACTCTAGCGAATAAATAAAAGCAATTAATTTAACAATAAAATTCACAGTCCAACTCAGAATGCCTTTCTTGGTTTGCTTGGTATTCTGAAGTTCAAGCAAACGTGCATTTGCTGAAGAGATTCCATGCTGCATGTTGAAGGAAGGTCTTGTTTACACTAAACCTTTTCTGAAAATTGTTCCACCCTTCAGCAAGAGTAGAAGCATCAGTGTAAGACATGGTACACTTGCAAGTTCTGGTGTTTCAATCACATTGTCTAGCCATGCTGGGAGCAAAGTTACATGGCACAGTGGTAAAAAAAAAAAAAAAAAAATCAATGAGGTCAGCCTACATTTAATACTCTCACTGTTGGCACAGTGGAGATGCACCAATACTACATCACAGGTGGGAGAGTTTCAGACATCTTCAGTATAAATGCAGCCAAAATGAATTAGGTCGAGTCAAGCTGGAGGAGTTCTGTGGACATGCATAAGAGGCCGAGAAATGGAAGTGGTAGGCTTTGTGCAGAGAGACTAGAAAGGTTATAGGGTCAGAATGGGTAAACAAGATTCATGCCAACAAAGGACAGAAAAGAGGACTCCAGGGGAGATGGCAGTAAATAGGAGCAGCACAGGGGAAGAGAGGCTGATAACAGGCAGTACTTGCAGCTGACTTGAAAAAGGAGGGAGAAACTACTAACGGAAAGGAACTCACTGATGAGGAAAGAGTGTGCCACTGCTGATCACTCATGTAAAGGGAAGCAAATGGTAATGGATGTTGGAAATGGGGAGTACAAGGGGAAGAGTACAAGGGGAAGCAGTGGTCTTAGAAAGATGGTGAAGAGCTTTGGGAGCTCAAGTCTTACAGCCTGACGGGAAATTCTCCAGTACCCTTGAGGGCCAGGAGATGTCCATGTGTGTGGGACAGGTGAATGGGACTGGTAATAATATGAATGAGTACTCTCTAAAGAAAAAACGTAATTTACTGCTAATGTTCTCTACATAAAATTTAATTCTCAACCACTATATTTTGTACTGTAAAGGGCTTTTTCTCCCACTCTCATTTATAAGCACTTGAAATTAATGTGGTTTGTTAGTCTGCAGAGCCAGCTAAAGGGAGCACATGCATAAAATATTGTCTGAAGCTTAAATAAATAGTGAGTATTGCAGAAAACTTCTCAGCAAGGAAGTGGGGATACTTATTAAATCAACAATGAAATGTTTAGATGTGACTAGCCCTGTGTGAGTGCATACATAGAGGGGAAAAGGGATAAGAAATTTTCCCACCCCTTTGGTCAGTGACACTAGTCTCTCTAAATAGGAGGGAATGAGGGTGGATTTGGCCCTGTTGGTGGGGACAGCATGTAGTACCTTTTGAAAGGATATCATTTAGGACCACCACAGCCTATGCTCCTACGTCAAATACTATGCCTCTGAAATGCCTCGTCTATGGTTTTTATATAGTGCCCGTCGTCATAGTTTCTAAGTGCTGAACAAAATTAAGAAGCCCCAAAACCAAGTGCTTTTCACTCAGTTTTCTATGAAGGAGACAAATGTCTCTGGACCGCTCACTGCAGGCAAAAACTTACATGCCACAATCTCACTGTTAGTGTCCAGGCCTCGCTAAATTATATTAATTTTAAAGTAAGTCAGATTTCAGGCTTGATTTATTGATCAAGATTCCTGCAAAAGCGTCTGATAAACAATACAAGTCTTACTGCTAATGAGGCCTTGGTGAGCTCCACACACAACAGTATCTACAGGATTTAATTTAAGACTCCAGACGACTTGGGAAATTGAAAATAAATGATACATGGCCATGATCTGATTATACATTCCTCCATGTATTAGGTTTTTATCACTCTTGTTGTGGTAAAAATGGTTGAAAATGGTTAGGTAAAGTAAATTATTTTGCTCACCTGTAAGCTTATATACACTGTACTAACTTTTTTCCCCCCCCCTTATCTTAACTTGGAGAAATCTTATTGACTACATAATCACCCAACAGATATTATCCTGTTTATCTGCATCATTAAAACAGACAAACTGAAAGTGATGCAGACACAGTTAATGGAACCTAGAAAACTTTGCTGGTGTATGGTAAAAGACAGCAAAGCAACGGAAGTATCATAGCCATGAGAACATTGTTGTAACACTACAGGCATGGATGGCATTTACAAATATATAAGGAGAAGGTCCCTTCCCCGCAGGGAACTGAAACTCTAAGTTACAATTACCAGTTACAATGACATTATAATTTACAATATTCTAGCGAGAAAGCAGGGTTTAATTTTATTTTGGGAGAGAAAGAATTCACTCTCCCTTCATTCTCTTACTGGTGGGTGAGGACTGATATTTAAAAAAATATGAAGAAAGGAGATTCCAGATAGCACCTCTTTGTCCCCACCGCACACCTCCAGTTCTTCTTCCGACTCTTCCCTTTTGTATCTCCCATCATGGGGGGTGAAGAGGTGGAGTTATACTCAAGTCCCACTTACTTACTATGCACCTTCCCAGCAGTAGCTCCAGCCCTTTAGTTTGTCCTGTTGCCCTTTTCATTTTTGCCGTCCTTGATAGTCTCTGTCTTTCAGGGTAGATGATTGCCCTTCTTCCCCCTTCCCACATTAGCTCATATTTTCCTTTTTCTTTCCTCTCCTCTGATAACTGCTGCCCCTATTAGAGCACTGTGGTAGAACTAAGAATATTGGGATGAGCTTAAGAAAATAATTTCAGCCGGAAAAATCTAATTGTGAGATCCAAAAAGATTGTGGAATGATCTTTTAAGAGAAGTGGGCGAAGACCCACCATTTGGGACAGCTAAACCTAGATTCCAAGGACTGGAGAAGTTAGTGTGGAAAACAATCCTGCACTGGCATTTGAAAAAGATGAAGGAGGGATGAGATGATGCAAGTGGTCTATGTTAATAGGCTTTTCCCATCAAAACTTCTACAACCAACCATACTGGATAAGTATATCTTCTGGATATTTATATTAACATGACTAGCTGTGCAAACTGCTTACTGTGTTACAATTTGGGTCCTCCCATATTACAACCATGTTCTCATTAGGCATGTATCTACACAGCAATTAGACACTCGATCCGGGCTTGCGGGGCTCAGGCTACAGAGCTGTTTCATTGATGTGTAGATGTCTGGGCTCAGGTTGGAGCCTGGGCTCTAGGATCCTGTGAAGTGGGAGGGTCCCAGAGCTCAGACTCCAGCCCAAGCCCGGAAGTCTACACAGTGCTGTAGCCTGAACCCCACACGCCTACATCAGCTGGCATGGGCCAGCTGCCTGTTTTTTGTTTTTTTTTGCTATGTAGACATACCCTAGGAGATCTAGTTACACAGCTGTCCCCTAAACCTGTTACAAGACTGTTAAAAGTTGTAGTATCAATAGCATCATGACTGTAGTCCATAACCTGACTAAAACTTTATGGCTTGTTTACACACAAAAGTTGTGCCACTTTAACTACAGTGGTATAGTCAAAGCAGTACATCCCCCTAACATGAATCCACTTGTACTGATGTAGCTTATTTCAGTCCTGGCAGAGGAATCAGTTATATAATTGTAAGGCACATGCATACCTGTATAACTGCATCTACACTAAGGAGTTTACCAGTTTAACTATTTTAGTAAAAAGTCACAGTACTAACTGGAATACTGTTATGAAATCTGTGACCAGTCCTTAGATAACAGCTACTATAAAAGTAGTGTGCTCTGAGAAAGGAATGATTATTTTGTGATCTGTAGGAATAAATAAGAGTGTGTCAACACTATGGGGAATACATTGACATAGCTATAGCACCACAGCTATGCTGCACTAACCTGGTAATGTAGACACAGCCTACAGTGACAGAAGGGGTTTTTCCATCACTGTAGGTAATTCACCTCCCTGAGAGATGAATTCTTCTGTCGACCTAGCTGCATCTACACCAGGGGATAGGTTGGCATAGCTATGCCACACAAGGGAGACGTGGCTACATCAATCTAAATGTTAAGTGTACACCAGGTCTTAAATTGGATTGTATTCTACAATAATGGTTGTGTATCATACATGTTGTCACTTGTTTTATGAAAATAAAACCTTAACCAGGAGTACAAAAGAGTAAATGACTAATACTGTGACTAATTCTTAGTGTGACTTAATTTTAACAATGTTCCTTTCATTCAATATCAAAGTTGCTTATTATGCATACTTACATACACATTACACAAAGACTATCTTTAAGGAGAAGGGCATTATAGCTTGTATTCATAACAAATGACACTGAACTGCAATGTGGATGTAATTCTATCAGCGTAATCAATACAGAAAATATGTACTATGAAAAACAATAATGCAAAGATTTATCTATTGTTTTCCATCATTCAGGAAACTCACTGCAAGGGACTAGAAGTTAAAGATTTTTCCTTAGCCTTTCACATCTGCAGATTACATTATTGTTATTTTGCATGACCCAAAAGTGGAATGCACAATCTCAGGCTACAGTGTCTCTGCCCTTAAGGCCTTTAAATGGAATTTCAGACATGACTAAAGATAAGAGGTAATAAAAACAGCAGAAAGATGTTGGGGAAGGAGAGCTCTACTATGCCTCTGCCACGTAACAAAGGGAATTAGAATCAGCAGATTTTAGCCACTGGATGGGTTCTGGAATCAAGACAGAAGGAAGTTATCCAGGAAAAAAAAAAAAAAAAGAATTGGCAGAATCTTTATACCATAGAAAAAAGGGATTTTCAGGGGCAAAGACATTCAGTATGAAAAAAGGCCACAGAAAGCCTGGACCTACAGAGGAGTCATTCCATAAAGCAACTAAATTCCCAAGAAACTTGTAGTGATTAAAAATAGCAGGAAAAAGATTAAAGTAACTTACATTATACTGATGATTAGCCACAGGTTTATAATTGGTTGTTACAGCTTTGTCCAATTGCTGTGATAGTCTTACAGGTTTAGAAGATTCTTCTATCTGTAGCCTTCAATACAGAAAAAGCATAATTAAAAACTTCAGAATACACACACCACTAAATTTACTCTAAGAATCAAAAAGTATGGTCCAACTTTACTCAAAAGGTGAATTGCAAAGAAAAGTATTTGTACACTCTGCCCCTTTTAATATTTATAATTGTTATTAATTTTTTCCAAAAACAACAAATATACCATAACACTAGATTAATCATAATCCTTTTTCTTTTTTAAATCAGGTCTTGTCTATCCTATTTTTGCTCGAGAACTCTAAGGACTACTATCATATTTTGGGATTATGCCATCCAGAAGATACTGAAAGCAACTGAGAGAAGAAGGTCAGATTAATTAACACATAATTTAACTCAAAAGCATGACACATCATCCATATATTTTGGGATTATGCCATCCAGAAGATACCGACAGCAACTGAGAGGAGAAGGTCAGATTAATTAACACATAATTTAACTCAAAAGCATGACACACCATCCACATATTTTGGGATTATGCCATCCAGAAGATATTGAAAGCAATTGAGAGGAGAAGGTCAGATGAATTAACACATAATTTAACTCAAAAGTATGACAAACACTTGAGAGAAAAAAGCTTTTTTTGTTAAAGATTCAAATCCACACCTCCAGTGGAAGTGGAAAGCTGTGAAAACACTCACTTCAGCTATGTAGTCCTCCAAGGAGCCTTCAAGCAAAACTAGGAAAGAATAGACTTAATGTCCCTGATATTTTAAAGATAAAAATAAAAACACACAGAAGAGACTTTTCAGGCCTTCATTTTGCATGATAAAGAAGCAATAAAGAGCACAAACAGTTTTTTGCAAGTCACTTTTAAAAGCATGAATGCATAGATAAATTTATCCAACTTTGGAACAACATATGATCAGTTTTGACTCAACATGCTAAAATAGATAACAAAAGTCACCCTAAAGCTGTTCCTTAGTCCAAAGTTACTGTACATAAATTTTTGAAAGCATAGTCTAAGATCCAGCTTTACATAAGTTTTACTAACTTCATCACACTGAAAGTAATTTAGGGATAAAAAAATTGTTGTGCTGGGCTAGACTCAGCCCTCCATCTCGTTCAGTATCATTGGCCCTAACAACCAACTCAAAAGGAAGGTGCAAGAAACCCTGCAGTAGAAAGTTATAGGATAACTTGACCTCAGAGAAAATTTAAATTAACTTCTGCCTGATGTCACCACTTAAATAAAAATAAACCTTACAAGCAGTGTACTTTCCCGCTACAAATATCCTTTTTTTTTTTTTTGCATACATGATCCAACTACTGTATAACAGTCAGTGAACAATGAAGTCTGTCTGGTACTGAAGAAAAAACGTTGACACTGAGACAACACAAAATACAACACCTGATAAACCACCAGATAATATAAAAAATTATGAGACTAGAAATGTCAAAGTTCTCTGATCTCTTTAGCTCCTCTTGTTCCGATCCATGTACTTGTATCTTTTCAAATTATATTTTTCATTTCAAAACCAATGTGTCAGATATATAAACTTCAATCTAATACAGACTTTTACAGTTTACATTGACAATTGGACAACTTGTTCTTTTTGTCTCTAACAGAAAAATAAATTATATTGACAGAAACAAAGTGTTTATGTTAGAGAATCGGAGAAGGAAAATAAGTTAAGAATCTATTATATACAGCAGTGGGAGGTTCAACAATCATCCTTCAAATCTATTGTCTCTGAGCACTAGGTCGCAGTCAGATTTCTTCTACAGAGAGATATATTCCACGTCCTTTGGGATTTTTGTAAAGATTTTACTTGTTTAATAGTTTCAGGCTGTCTTAAAAATACATCTGCCTTATACTCTAAACCCAAGTAAAGTATGCCAGCATTCCTAATTAAAGCCAACAGTGAACAAAACATAGTTTAAAACACCTTCACTACATAAATGCTAGCCAATTTTTCTTCTAGCTGTCTGGGAGTAGTTTTCCCCAGGGTTTAATTTAATTCTTGCCCATTGCCCCCACCTCCTGTTCTTTCAAATGAAAGCAGCCTTTTTTTTTATTTTTAAAGTTTCTTTTGGCTTCTGATATAATTTGTTATTGTTACACATTATTGATTTGGTTACCAAAACACTCTCAAGTGCATAACCTGATTTTTGCACAGGGGATGAGGAGGGCACAACAGGAAAAGTAAATTTGTGTCTTCTCCTCAACCCCAATGGACTTCATGACCCAAATTCTGCCCTATTCTCAGTTCCACGTAACCCTTGTGTGAGTGAGGTTATGCAGGATGTAAATCAGGACAAAATTTGGCTCATTGTGTTTACCTCTATTCTTTACACCCCATTATCTGTCAGTCTCTCTCCCCCTTTTCCTTTCATTTTGCTATGTGGATCTTTGAGTCTTCCCCTTCCTGATTTTTATCCTTGGCTTCAGTTGGCTCCTACAAGGCCCCCCTTTTAGGCAATCCTTCTCCTTGACAAGGAGGACAAGATACAACTTTCCTGACAAAACTGTTCCTTCTCTTTGTCAAAGGCAGTTTCTACAGATGAAGTAGGCAGAGTGTGTTAGATATGCATTACTCAGGAAATATGGGACTGGATCTCAGGCTTGAATTCAGATGCTCTGCCATTTGGCCACTAGAACCATCGATTAAGACCATTTCATTGTTTCTACTTTTCTCTTTATGGTTGTTTTAAATTTTCCTCTTTTGTTCCCATCCCATCCCATCCTTCACACCACTCTACAGCACCCTTGCAGTTGTGGAGGACTGTGCCTGGGCTGCTGAACATAACACATCCCCAGTAGCACTGCTAAGATACATGTACTATGTGAAAATGCTGAGATACAGTCTCTTCTTTAGGATTCGTTACGTGAGCAATTTAATAACACTTAGTAAATGCTCATATAATTCTTTACGTTTCTGAAGTTTCTAAAGCACTGTACTGATGTTAGCTAATGCGGGGAAGTTTCCCCATATTACAGGTAAGGAAACAGAGGCAGAGAAGTTAAATAATTTGCCAAGGCCTAGCTATTAAGCTGTTGCAAAGCCAGGACTAGAACAAAAGAGCTAATGGGCCAAAGCTCAAGAGCTTAAATCTAATGGACTCAAAAACTAATGGGCTAAATTTAAACTGACGCCTTTCCATGCTGCACATGGCTTCCTACCAATAGTTCCCCATTATAGTACATTTATCAGGTAAATGCATTTGTCCATAGCTATATTAAAATCCACCTGAATACCTCCATCTTTTTACAGGGCTAGTGGGCATGTAGTACTTTGCAGGAACAAGCCCTGCATTTTGCAGGATATATATCTGACTTTAATATTGAAATACTCACTGTAGATTCTCAACACCCCCAGCTCCTGCACTGAAAGGAAAACAGCCATGGAATATTCAATCTTCAGGGAATATTGAATATAAAGATTAAAATATCTGGATAAAAGATCACCATTTTCAAAATGACACTGAAAGTATGGGTTTGATCACCTCATAATACACTGCCTTATGGCTGTTATGCCAAAAATGTTGCTTCTTAATAAATCAGAAATTTTAACCATAATGCATGCAATCAGATGATCCCCAACCACAAGGCCTAATATGGATTGCAGACCATTTAAGGCCAAAGAGGGGCACCTTCCTTGTTTCAAAATTTTAATTAAAATTACATTAAAATGCATGCTCTTACTATCCATATCAGCGCAGCTTCTAAAAAATAACCTATTTTGCACACAAGCAAGACAGTAATTTCTTACATTTACATTTCTTTAAAAGAGTTGCCATGCAATCTAGGATTTTTATTTTAACACTTAGACTAGTGGTATTTTCCTGTATACCTATGTCTGCAGTCTTCAAAGAGTGACAGGCCTAGTGGGATCTTTGTTTTGACTAAATATAGGTCTGTAATCGCTACATTTTGAGTGCCACATTTCAATACTAATCAAAAGAAAAGCAATCATGAGTGTAATGTGAAACCCCCACCCCCAACACACAGCATTTGTAATGAGAGGTTGAGAAAATTCTTGCCTTTATGAAGAATGACAGAGAATTTTACCAAATGCAACCTGAAAGCCAAGTCAACCTGTTTGAGCAGATATTGGCAACCTTCACTTCCAAGATCTACCAGCTTCCACTGGCAGCAATTCATCAGTTGCAATCATTGTATCTGTCATCCACTGAGGTCTAAGAAATATCAGTGTGGTAGTTCAATGTTTCTTCTGCTCTCTACACAAAAGGTTCCCTTAGTGTGATCCATGAACCACTGCTGGTCCACAGAAAGCTATCCGATAACATGAGCTAACTTCTTTTCCTGTTTCCAGCTGCTGAACTGCAGTACAGAAAAGCTAAAAATATATAAATTTCCTGAAATTACTCTTTAATGTAAGCAATTACTGCCTCTGCCACACAGTTGTTATGCATTTGTAAGTGGGAGGAAAGGTCACCCAGGAGATAATCTTTTTAATATATGGCCACACTATGAAAATATTGGACAGAATGTTCTTTCCAGAGACAACTCTGGACCAATGTTGGACAACACTGCCCCCATTGGACTATCTTTCCCATTTGTGCTTTCTTATGTCGTTACATATGACATCCTAACACATCTCCATATGTTTTGCATGCTAGGTATCCATGTTGGATAACATTCAAAATATTTTTCTCTAATACTCTGATACCAGCTGTTTGTCACTTTGAGATAATTGCTCAAAATGCACAATCACAAATAGCTGAGAAACATGATAGATACGGACATACTAATATTGTTTCAGTAGTTGACAGAGTTTTGCGGTGTGGATGAACTCAACTGTGTTTGGCCCATAACAACGTAAAAGCAGTTCTATGGAATAATTCTACCCCATATATTTATAAACTTCAGTGCGTACCATGCTTTCAACCACAAAATAAGGCAGAGTTTGTCAGAAACAAAATACAGTCTTCCTATATTTATGAAATACAGTTGGAGGGTATAACCATCCTTGAAGCTAGCATTCCTATACTTCATGACTTTTAGTCATTACGAAAAAAATTAATAAAAACATTTCCACATTCAAGTAATTATTCTTTTAAATGATGTAATGGAAGTCTTGCATGTAGAACTGCATTAGCCTTTTAGACTGCTGTTTCACCATGGTAGGGGGATAATTTAAAATACATCTTTGTGAAAGTAAACTAGGAAACGAATACTAGCCTGAAAGAGACTGTAGAACCTATACTTTTATGTGTCATTGTTCATAGACATTGTTCTCAGAGTAGCTATTTTGAAGCTTAGCTGAAATATTGATGGTAGGAGTAAAAGTCAACAAATAGTCTGAATCACTAGTGACAATGAAGTAAAGGGACAGTGGCGTTTCACCCTAATACTTTATTATTTTTATTTTTAGCAGAAGTATTATCTAGAGCTCCAAGGCGCTATGGTATGGACCTATTGTGCTAGGTATAGCATCCTATTGTGCTAGGAGCTACACAAAGGTAACCTTTTTGGATTTAGCTTTTCCATATTCCTTCTAAATTAAATAACTGCCACTATAGTACATTTGAGTGTCTGGCCAAAAAAAAGAATGCAGACTTTTTCCAAAGTCACCACTAAATCAATTATGTAAAGCAGCCAGTGTGTGTGCTTGGTTTTCTCCAATATTAAACATAGTTCCTCTGCAATATGCCTAATAACCAATGCAGCATCAAATTCTCCACCATCATTACCAAGTCAATGTGCTGTATATGCCAAATCTGATTTGTTGTTATGAGTATGATTGAAAAAGAAATAAAGTTTCAGGAAGGTCAGAATTCTAGCATGTTACTTCTCAACATCATAAGAAAAGTAGCAAATAGTTGATGGAAGTAGGCACATCAAGTAGAAATAACTGTTCATCGCTTTATAGATTAATGGTATTTTCCACTGTTGGAAAAATAAACCAAAGGTTCTAGACACAGCCGATTTGCCCTGATTAATATTTTTATTGCAAAAGAATTTCCAAATTCTGAAGTAGGTATAAATTAATCAGAGTTGTAGCTTAGGCTACAGGTTGGAATTCATAATGTTTCTGAGAGAAACATTGCAAAGATGGGATTGAAGAGCTTTAATATATTTTTGATTTTGTATTTGGTTTTATTTATGCAGGGCACTAAATAACACACACACAGCTATCTTAAACAATGTTTAAATGACACCTGCCAAAATGACAGAATGATGTTTTGCCTTGTACACCAGTTATACTGGTGGCAGACTTTCCTTTTGATTCCGTTCTCTGGTTGGATAATCACTTCTGAAACAATGTAGTAAATTATTTAACGCATATAAAGTATAACTTTACCTTCTTTTCCTCACATGTTTATTGTAGACCACAGATACCATACTCAGGTTCATGTTCATACTCAACATGTTTTCTTTAACTTACTCCTTTCTAACTTTTTTTTAAACAAATCTATTAATTATACCATACACTAAAGGCCTGATCATACAAAGGATGAACACCTGCTGAATGCTCTCAACTCCCATAATTCAATGGGAATTGAGGGAGCTCAGCACCTTGCAGGTTAGACCCCCTAATAAAATAAATCTATTTGAGAAAAATCTCCAATTACAAATTGCATGGTAAATTACCATAATGGGTACACAATGTAGACAATGCTTATTACCTAATAATAATAATAATAATAATAATTACAGTCAGACTGTCCCTGTTGTAGATTTATCACTACAATAATTCTAAATTCAAAGACATTAAAATAATCAACATGCAAATTAAATATATATTTTTAAATGTACAGTTAAAACACGCAAACCAAGTTTTCTTACAAGCAGTAAGTGATGCAGAACCCTCACCTGTTTAATATCCACTTTCTCAATCAAGTTACCTTAAGTCAAACTTTGATCCTTTGTGACAGTTGACTTGGAGACCCAACATTTGAAAAGCCTAATGAGGTGTGGAACAAGGGCTGAAATGCTTCCAAAGAATAACATCTTGAACATCTCTCATTTAAATCTTTCATAATTCAAAATAATTCAACATGGTTTTCATCTAATACTAATTCTCTTTTCCCTCCTCTATACACTCCACTTCATCTTTCAAACCAAGGTTTTACTTATTTTGTACTGAGCAATATAATCATCTTGAATTCTGATTCCCACTGACTCCTCTTTCCTGTTAACTGCTTTTTCACTGACAAGTATTGTCTGAAAGTGTTTCTTTCCCATTGTTTACCAGCACATTCACACCATTACTTTCATTTCTGAAATCTCACTGTTTCCTTCTCTTTACTTCATAAACTATCATTCATGTAGTGTTAAAGTTGAGAAGTCACACAATGAAAAGCCATCAAATCCTAAACGTTAATGTTTCCACTGCAACTAAGTTAGCTACATAATGTTACACTGTCATACTGGTATAGTTTAAAATATAAATTTACTAAGAGTTACATTAAAGCAAATAAATAAGATTGCACATAATTAGTATTTTCTAAGCGTCACAGGAAAAAAACAAGCATGCAGAGCACCTTTAAAATGACAAGCTAATTCTGCAATGGATCCTAGCTGAAGAATTAAACTCAGTCATTCTTAATGGCATCCTTAGACATTTCTAATATGCAAATGCAACAATATAAACTTCAAAACTTTAATAACTTTAGAACTATGTAACCAATTATTTTACACCTTCAGTTGTTTTTCCTTCTTCGGTAGAAACATAAAACAAGCCAACATTGGTTTGGTTCCTGATTCAGCCTTTTTTTTCTTTAAAACGACATGAGCACAAACATTTCAACTAAAAAAAACGGGAGAAGAGTGCCTGAAGTGTATGTATTATTTAAAAGAGGTGCGTAACTATAAGCATGAACATATTTACTTTTAAAATACTTCTGAATGGGAAGCAATACAACCTATTGTTAGAATATGTGCTTAATGGCCATCAATTCTAAACTGTTCCCCTGAACATTATGTAAACTTGCTCATCTCTGACACTACTCTTAAACCCTCTCTAAAAATCTTGTCTACAAAAACAATTGCACTAGTTTATCTTAAATCTGTTTAAAACTGTTCTAACTAAATCTGTGCAAACCTACGTGGCATATTTTACCTGACTCCTCTTGTCCAAACTAAAATCTCAGTCTCTCTCTGACATCGCCTCATGAATGTCTAGCCACAAACTCAAACTCAATCTGCTAAAACAGAGCTCTTAATCTCCACTATTCCCACTGCCAAACACTCCTTTTTCCATTACCATGGGCAACACCATAATTCTGCCTGTCACTCAGACCTATACCTAGGGTGTCCTCACATCCAGGCTACATCTCAATCTTGCCAATTCTTTCTGTGTAATGTTTCTAAGATACTGCTTTTCCTATCCACCCACACAGCTAAACTCTCATCCAGGTTATCATGATCTTGTGTCTTGAGTATGGCAGCATCCTTTTCTCTGGCCTTAACAAGTGCAATCTTGTCACACTCATTGTAACTCAGAATGCTGCTAAAAATATACTTTTCCTAGACCATTGCTTTGATCATGCTCTTTTAAACCCTTCATTGGGTCCCTTCTTCTTTATTGTATCAAACATAACCTACTTGTCTTCACTTTCAAGGCTTTTCTCAATCTATCCCCACTATCTTTAATTCAGTATTGAAAGAACTACTTCTTCCTCCAGTCAACCTATGATGCAGGCCTCCGTCATTCAACAGTTAAATTTTCAAAAAAAGCACCTTTCTGCTTTCTCCCATGCTGTCCTTCATACTTGGGTATAGCTCCCTGTAAACATCCACAAAACTACTTCATTATCCTCCAGATCCCTCCTTAAAACTCTCCTCTTGCCATGATGCCTACAAAACAACTTTACCACATTTAGCCTGCTCAGGTGCCGAGACCCAAAACCATTGCTTATTGTGCTAACCAATGTTGTCTCATTGTTTCCTTGCACTCCTGTGTCTGTCTATGTTCATCAGCTGTCTCATCTGAGACTATAAGGTCTTTGGGGGAGGGACTGTCTTTTGATTCTGTGTTTGTACAGCAGCTAGCACAATGGGGTCTTGATCCACAACTGAAACTCCTAGGCACTACAATAATACAAATAAACAATACATAAAAATGATAACAATAATAAGTTTAGCTTGCATCTGTAAACTTTCGGTGAAAGCTAAATTGACACAAGCCAAGTTTAAATAGACTGAAATGGACCCACACAAACAGCTGAACCAGTTTAAAAATTACACCTTAAATTAAACGAATATAACTTGAGAGTAGATCAAGCCTCAGCCTGACTACAGGCCAGCTGGTGGGAAGGTGGGAGTGGGGCGCAAAAAATCACTGCTCCTTCCAATTTTCCATCACCAGCCTGAAATCTGAGATAATTACTCCCTTTCAGTGGTCTCAAAGATCATGGGATGATTTAGCTGGGGTTTGTCCTGCTTTGAGAAGGGGGTTGAACTAGATGACCTCCTAAGGTCCCTTCCAACCCTAATCTTTGATGATCTGCCGCATCCAAGGACTCTAACAGCTATGAAAGTCCAAAGTTTTCTGTATACAACCCCACACCTGCCTTGTCTTAGTTGAACCAACTCATCACGATATTTAAACCCAAAATGGAACATTAATGCTATTTGCAAGAGTACCTGAAAGATGTTTGGAAATAACTTCTTAAAACAATGCTTTTTTACATCATTTGATGCATGTTATAGGTTATCAGTTGCAATCACAGCAACATTTAGTTTTACAAGAGAAGATCTGCCTCCAAACATTAGTTCTTGTCTGTAACATACAAACATAACTTTGTCGCCCCCAACCCATCTTCCCCCATCCCCCGTCCAAAGCCAACTCAAATCAAATGTGAAATATAGAAAACTTGAATATCTCCCCCACACTTCTCCCTCCTTAACATAGTGAACTTGAATAATATTTCCCCCACACTTCCTCCCCCATCCCCTTAACATAATTGTATCATGGAAGAAAGTACATAACAGGACAATTTTTCAAAAAATCAAAGTTATTTCAATAGTAAATCTGGAGAGATTTGATGAAGCAGAAATTAATATATCTTAATTCATGTTTTCAGTAAGGAACAACTACTACTCAAAACACTTATGCTTCTAAAGCATAGCCCAACAGCTCTCTGAAAGAAGAAATAAGATTGGTAGAATATTAATAAAATACCCTTAGTCGACATCAAGAAAAATGATCACTCTAATCAAAATAGTTTAGAGAACTGGTAATCACGACAGACATTTTCATCTCAATTGTAGGCCTCGACATGGTTCTAATGCAACTTAGTCATTATCACAGGATAGCTGTCCAATGACTATTGTATGTGAAATTAATTGGTCTTAGTCCAGTTCTGGTCCCACCCATCTCTCTCTTGGTGGCTGGAAGTTGCATAAAGAGCCCTCTTGTTTGTTACATATGCTCCCGCTTTATGAAAGGGGTACGTAACTTTCCTGAGAATCTGCTCTTTGCTGGGGATGGGAGAATAGTGCCATTGTTTCGTCTCCAATGGAAATTCATGAATGCAGCCTCATTCCACAGGTGAATTCTTTAGTCTCTTTCAGATATTGGAGTGTCACTCTGATATACATGCTTAGAGAAGGCAAAGTGAATAGAACCCCAATCAGCAAGAAGACAGGAGTGGGAGCAGGCACTGGACAGAGCTGGTTGGGAGAAGGTGTGTGAAGAAGAGCTGTTGCCTGATTATTTGACTCTCCAATACCAAACAGATGACTGAATTTTTCATGCTCTTATTAGGGAGTGGGATTTCAAACTGATTTTTTATGCTGAAATCCCAGCATTTCAAGAAACATACTGTGACTACATTATGTTCATTACATCTACTAATGTGGGTGGCATCTTGTATTCTGTAGGCTGGCATCTTGTGTATATTCAAGACTGAGTGATGAATCATTGGCATCTATGGCATTTTCATATCTGTTATTGAGACAACAAGCACCCTGGGCATGACTGACTATTCCATTTCTGTATATTTTTGCTTTACTTACCACATGAAATGAAATGAGTGACAGTTAAACACTAAGCAACATTCTTTTTTCAATGCTTTGTTTTGTTCCCTGTTTGATAATATGTGGGTAATTCAGCAGAGCTCCTACATTCCCAATTTTATGTCTGAGTTTATTAGTGCTCCAAAACTTGTGCTTAAATTCAAGGTAAAAGTTTAATGCCATTAGAATAAATACATGGCTTTCAGCATCCCAGAATAAAATGACAAAATCCCAGGATGGCATTACCTTGCCCCAAACGTATCTACTGAATTCACTTTACCTATTGGTCCTCCAATTTCAGCAGGAAATTTAAGCACATGCCTAACTTTAAGCATGTAAATAGCCCTACTGAAGTTGATGAAAGTGCCCATGAGCCTGAAGTTGGGCAGGTGCCTTTAATCAATAATTAATTTGAACAAAGTTACTAGATTTGCTTGGCATCACATATATTTAATCAAATCTGTCTGTGTCCATTAGCCACTTTTCTATGAAACGTTTGCATGTCTTACACACAGGACCCATATTGTGGCATTTAGCCACGGGTCCCTGCTTTGGACATTGTGGAGCTACAACACTGCAGGGGTAACATGTAGAGAAACTATGACTCTGGAAGGAAACCTATCCTGTACATGATAATGATATAACAATGAAGGTAATGAATAATTAACCACTGGAACAACTTACCAGAGGTCATGGTGGACTGTCAATCACTGGCAATTTTTAAATCAAGATGTTATACAGGATGTGTTATACAGGATGATCACAAATGATCCCAAAGGTCCCTTCTGGCCTTGGAATCTATGAATGATGTAGCCAACTGCTCCTTGACTTTCTCTGCAGAGGGCAGCTGGAAGGAGATGCCATAACCCCACCGTCTCCATGCCCCCAGGGGTCCTCAGTGAGGCCCCAGCACAAATGTGTATGGCCTTTGTGCAGGGTGAGAGGCTCCTTACACAATCCCCACTCACTGCACCCCTGTGAGGGCCAGTCACAGTCTGGCCCAGAATAAAGAAGCGAGCATCATCTTATTACATAGTTTATTTATAGTGGCAGAGGAGGGACATTTGCAATGTTACACCTATACTTGTTTAACCAATGAGGACTTTGCAACCCTCTTCATACTGAAAACACCACATTCAGTCACTCAAACTTAGTTCTCAAATGAGCGTCAACACCCTGAATACTGGTTCCCATTGTACTTCAAATGTTTTGAGATTCCCATAAAACCCACAAATTTATTTGCCCTCCCCCACAGCTTTTAGTTTAACTGAAAGATCAGGTTCAAGAATGGTTGAGGAAAGTACCACAGGGGAGAGTAATCTTTTAAGGCCTCATCCACTAGCGCAGCTACGCTGATGCAACCCACTAGCATATACCCAATTTGCACCAGTGCCGCTCACCTTGGTTTCTAAAGGGTTAAGCGGCACTGGTACAAATCATGCCTAAACTAAGGGTTTGCAACAGGGGCAGTCAGACTGGCAGCTATAATACCAGTGTAGACAAGACTTGAAACTAAATCGAGGAAGTGAGATTTGAAAGGTGCTAAATCACTTGGGTTTGGTGCAAGAAAAGAGCGAGGCTGTTCTAAACAGAGTGCTGCATGAGAAAGGCATGAAGTTGGCAGATGGTGAAGTTAAAGGGAACACTAAGAAGAAATTATTAGATGGAGCGTAGGAAGAAGCTAAAGCTAGAGCACAGAGGATGTTGGGCAGAGTTCTGAAAAGCCATGAAGTTACATATAAGGAACTTCAGTTTATGTGGAAAAAGAAAGGAAGCCAATAAAGGGTTTGAGGTGAAGAGTGAGAGTCAGAGTGGGAAGACAGGAAAATGATTCTGGCTGAAGCGCTTTTAAAAGATTGGGGGAGGAGGAGGTGAAAAAGGGGGAGTCTAGAAAGGAGGAAGTTGCAAGATGCCAGTTATCACAGCACTTATTCAGAAGAGGCATAGAGTGGGTTAATCAATGCAGTAGTTTATGAGGTGCCCTTCTATATGAGGAATCACCAGGTGTTTTCATAGGACAATTACTGATATATAAAAGTATGAAGTTAGAAACTAGTTACCAAGAGCCTTGTGAAATATGAATCATTAGCCACCTAACTAGCATAGCTAACAACCTTGTAAATTCTAAAACGCAGGTTACCCTCTTTTAAATTTATTTTTAAACCTCTTCAGAAAGGATCATATGAAAAATTTTAAGTGACATTTATTTAGAAAACAGGATTTTTACTTAGTATGTTACCATAAAGAGTTCTCATTTCAGTTCCTTAAATAAAATATGTAATTATTATTATTAAACGCAGAATTGCTAGGGTGATTTTGCTGTTCAGTGAAGTATTTACCCTCACAAGGATTCTCTTTAAGGTGTACTGCCATAGGAAAAGAAGGACTGCATACTTTTTTTTGCCTTCTTGCTAATGTGTATGAAGGAGGCCCAAATATCTATGTGAGAGGGTTACTCACCATGTGCAGTAACTGAGGTTCTTCAAGATGTGTCCCCCTCTGGGTGCTCCACTTCAGGTGTTGGTGCATCCCAGCACCGTTGATCGAAGATTTTTGCAGCCGTGCCTGTCCAGGCCGCACAGGCGCAGCAGTGTCACGTGGCCCGACTCCCTCGGTTTCTTCTCCACCGTGGTGTTGTAGCTACAACTCCAAAGTAGAGAGGAGGGGGGGCGGTAGTTGAGCACGCATAGGGACATACATCGCAAAGAACCTCAGTTACTGCACAGGGTGAGTAACCCTCTCTTCAAGTGCTGTCCCTGTAGATGCTCCAACTTCAGATGACTGTAGAGCAGTGCCCTGTCGTGGCCAAGGGGTGTGTGTGTGTGTGAGGGAATTCAGAGTGTTTTGAGTAACTGATGTTATCACTAAAGCCTAACAGTGTGTCGTTGTCTGCATTAAGTATGATTGCATAATGTTTTATGAATGTCTGTTCAGAGGACCATGTCGCTGCTCTGCAAATGTCTGCAAGAGATATGTTGATCAGGAAGGTGACAGAAGTTGCCATCGCTCTCGTGGAATGGGTTCTGACACAAGAGGTGCATTGTTCATAGCAAAGATGGATGCAGCTCAATATCCATTTAGAGAGTCTCTGAGTGGATGTTGTGGATCTCTCAGATCACTCAGTGGCTGATATGAATAATCTTGATGATTTGCAGAATGTTTTGGTTCTATCTATGCCTGTGCTCATCTGATATCCAGTGTGTGCCAGCTTCTTGTTGATTTTTATGTGGCTTGGGATAGAATGTAGGAAGGTGTATGTCATCCTGGGTAGATTGGCGGGGGGAGGGGGGGGAGCATTTGTCATATTGTCTGTCATTAATATATCAAAATCATAATAATCCATGTGGGATATGCCATGTCAGGTACTGTTAGGAAGGTTATAATATGCTAAGTAAGATGATAATACTTATGTTCATGTGTAATATGTGAAATGTAAGTTATAGATACATTTGAGATATCTGTATTTCAAATTGTGCTGCCTGGGCAACATCCCAGATAGGATGGCTGCAGAACAATGGCCTGCATAATGGCCCATTAAGGCATTCCCAGGTGCAAGGGACCCAGGGGGAGAAGCCAGCATCACCAATGAGTCACCAGAACCTGCTCATGTGATTCTGGACTCCATTTTGGTTCTTGTGAAATTCCACAAGCATCATCACCTAGTGAGTCACCAGGATTTGCCCATGTGACTCTGGACTCCATTTTAATTCTTGTAACATTCCACAAGGACGCATGGCCAGGACAGAGGGTATATAAGATCAAACCAGAAAAACCATTTTGCTTTCGTTCCTGTCCAGCTGCAGACACACACCTCCCTCCGGATCAATTCATTTAGCAACTGAACCAAAGGACTTAGACCCATCCAGATACTGGATGTGTAACAGAGGGGACTATACAAGCCTGCAACTCCACATTTCTTCCAAAAACCTGATGTATATGGACTTTCAATCATTTGTATGTATGTGATTTGCTTTAACCCTTTAACATTTCTCTTATGGTTTATTTCTTTTTTTTACAATAAACCTTTAGTTTTAGTTACTAAAGGATTGGTTGGCAGCGTGGTATTTTAGGTAAGATCCAAACTTATATTGAACTGGTACTGTGGCTGACCCCTTGGGGTCAGAGAGAACCTTTTTAGTAAAGAGCATAGAGTTTAAACAACTCGTCTCTTTACTGGACCTAGTGCTGATTTGGTAGCCTGGAGCTGAAATGCAGTAAAGGGGGCTGTGTGCATTTGTATACTGGCTTCTGTGGGGATTCAGAAGTGTAGTTTGTGGCTGGCTGGGAAGCCTGGCTTCAGCGCCACCCACCAGTGCTGGAAGAATCTGCTCTCCTTTTACAGCCTGCCCTGACTTTGGCATTTTCAGGTGGCTGCCCTGGGCACGGACGGGTCACAGTGTATAACCTGGTTTATATGAAAGGATGATAATATCTTAGGTATAAATTTTTCATGAGGTCTCAGAGCGATTTTGTCTCTAAAGTAGATGGTGTATGGGGGATGTGCCATAAGGGCCCCTATCTTGCCTACTCTTCTAGCGGAAGTGATTGCTATTAAGAACAATATTTGCACTGATAGATGAAGGAGTGAGCACATAGCTAGGGGTTCGAACGGAGGGCATGTGAGAGCCTTTACTACCATGTTTAGATGCCAAGCTGGTACAGGGTAATTTCTGGTAAATATTCTGCAGTCTGGTTAGGAAACGCTTGGTGATCGTGTGTGAGAATATTGACAGTCCTTTGATCTTTTGGTGGCAAGTGTTAATGGCTGTGAGGTGTACCTTAATGGAATTTGTGGAAAGCCCATCTGTTTTTAGTTCTAATACATAGTCTAGAACTAACGGAAGGAACACTGAAAGTGTGTTAGTGAGTTTTGCTTGGCACCATGTATAGAATCTTTTCCATTTTTAGGTGTAGGTTTTCCGTGTAGATGGTTTCCTGCTATTTAGTAACACGTGTTTGACCTGTTTCAAACAGTTCATTTCTAGTTGGTGAAACCAAGCAGGAGCCAGGCTGTCAGGTGAAGCCTGTCCAGATTGGGATGGAGAGTTCTGCCCGTCTTGGGACAAGAAGGCTCTCCGCATCAGAAGTTGTTGAGGAGTACGAATTGACATTCTCATCAGGTAAGGGTACTACAGTTGTCTGGGCCACACTGGGGCAATGAGTATGACCAAAGCTCCATTTCAGAGAATTATGTGTATTACTCTTGACAGTGGTGGGATTGGTGGGAACGCACATAGTAGTGTTGCTTCCCATTTGAAGAGGAAGGCATCTCCTAGTGATCGATGTCCTACACCCACTCTCGAGCAGAAGTGGGGGCATTTGCGGTTTGTTGTTGTTGCAAATAAGCCTATTGTTGGCACTCCCCATCATTGGATATATTGTATAGCACTGTGTCATTCAGTTCCCATTCATGTTCTTAACCAAGTTTTCTGCTCAGTGTGTCTGCCATTGTATTCATACAACCAGAGAGGTTCGAGGCAGAGATGTTTATATTGTGGCCTGTGCATCAATTCCACAGTCTTATGGCTTCGGTGCATAGAGAGGGGATCAAGCACCATCCTATCAGTTTATGTAGAACATGCAAGCGATGTTGTCGGTCATCACTTGCACTGACTTGTTCATTATTTGTGGAAGAAAATGTGAGCATGCATTGCACGCTGCCCTTAGCTCGAGTAAGTTGATGTGCAGATGAGCTTCTGTAGGAGACCATTGTCCTTGGATAGAAAGATTTCACATATGGGCACCCCAACCAACTAGTGAAGCATCTGTAGTGATTATTACTGATGGTTGTTCTCGTTGGAATGTTATGCTGTTGCAGACGTTGTCTGGATTCGACCACCAGTGTAGTGAGTCTTCGATTTGGTGAGGTAGTACCAGTCATTTGTTCAGGTTGTGCCTGTTTGGTGGGTAGATCGAACGTAACCATCCCTGGAGGCAACGTGCCTGTTTCGTGTGTAGACCAAACATAACCTTGGAGGCAGCGCATGTGTAACCTCGCATGTTGCACTACAAATGCAGTGGCTGCCATATGCCCCAATAGTTGAACACAAGTATGCGCTGTGATGTATGGACTGTTTGTAATTTCCTAAATGAGATTTGTTAGTGTAAGGAATCTTTGTGTTGGTAGTGACGCTTTTGCTTCTGTGGAATCGAGGTGTGCTCCTATGAAAGCCAGTTGTTGAGCAGGTACCATGGTTGATTTCTGCTCATTTATTTGAAATCTTACGCTTTGAAAGAGGTAGCTGGCCATAGGTATATTTTGTAATGCCTCTGGTTGTGTGGGACTTCTCAAGAGGCAGTCGTCCAGGTATGAGAAGATGACTATCCCCATCTGCAAAAAAGTGCTGCCACAGTTGCGAGTGTCTTTGAAAAGATCCATGGTGCAGTGGAAAGGCCGAATGGCAGCACTTTGTATTAATAGTATTTTGCTCCCATAGTGAAATGACGAAATAGCCGATGTGCTGGGTGTATTGTGATATGAAAATATGTATCTTGCAGGTCGAGGGCTGAGAACCAGTCTCCCTGGAATTACTGTGGCTAAAGTGACCATCTTGAACTTTTGGACATGAACTAATTTGTTGAGCTTCCTGAGATCCAGTATTGGCCTCCAACCTCCACTTTTTTTTCTGAGTTAAGAAACAGTGGGAATAGAATCCCTTCTCTTTTTATTGCAGTGGGATCTGTTTTATTGTCCCTAGTTGTAGGAGGTGACACACCTCTTGTTGTAGCAGGTGCTCGTGAGAGGGTTCCCTGAGGAGGGACTGGGAGGAAGGTTGGGTAGATGGTATGTTTGTGAAAGGGATAGAGTAGCCCGCTTGGATGATCTTTAGAACCCATCCCTCCATTGTAATTGACGCCCAGGGCATAATCGGGGTCCAAAAATGTGTGTGGTGATGGTTGCTGGAGTTAAAGTAATAGGGAGGTTTCTCATCTCCTCGACCAAAGCTTCAAAATGATTGCTTCATCTGTGATCATTGAGAGGATGAAGCTTGGGTTTCATGCAATCTGTGTCTCTGAGACCCCTCTTTCTCTCTATATGCCTCAAATGGTCTTTGTGGTCAGGTAAACGAGGGCTCTCTGCGTTGATACCATTGGTATCTTTTTCGCTTGTGGGCAGGTGTATAAATCCCAAGTGTTCTCAGAGACGCTCGAGTCTTTCACGGAGTGGAGTATGTCGTCCATCTTTTTGGAGAATAATTTCTGCCTGTCAAAAGATAATTGTACTTTCAATTGCAGATCCCACAGAATGCCTGACAATTGCAGCCATGAGGTTCAACACATGACCATAGCTGCTGCCATTGTTCTAGCTCCTGTGTCCATGACGTCGAGGGATGCCTGAAAAGATCTTTGGGTGATCAAATGACCCTCGGTGACCAGGGAACTGTTCACATTTGTCCCCGGTAGGTCATTAGCAAACTTGTTCAGTTAGTGTAATTATCATGGTCATATTTTGCCAAAAACACTTTATAATTGGCCACTCTACACTGTAAAGTTGGAGAATAGACTTAGACAAAAAGGTCAAGCTTCTTGCAGTCTTTGTACAGTGGTGTATGCTTGTATTGTGTTTGTGTGTTTCTCTGGTTTACGGTGTCTACAACCAAGGAGTTTGGAGAAGGGTGGGTAAATATAAACTCCATGCGCTTGGCAGGGACATAGTATTTTTTGTCCACCCTGTTGCAGCTTGGTGGGACACTGCTGGAGTCTGCCAGATGACCTCAGTAGGTTCCATTAAAGCATCATTTATTGGTAAGGCAATCTTAGAGCTGGTGGATGTGCGTAGTATCTGGAGGAGTTTGTGTTGATTTTCCATTACCTTGTCCAGAAGTATTTCTTGGCTTATTGCCATTCCTTTGAAAAGTTCTTGAAATTGCCAAAAGTCGTCAGCCATGGTAGGAAGAGGTGGCATGATAGCCTCATCGGGCGATGACAAGGAATTATGGGGTGGTAAGGTATCTTTGTCTACCTCTTCATCTGTCTCCTCTAATGGATCCTCTTGTAATTCAGAAACTTTTGGTCCAGGTTATGGTGGAGATGACCTTAAATCATCTATTGTTGGTGTCATGGGACAGCTGAGTTGGGTTCTATAAGCAGCCCATGGATCCCATGGGGGCCACTGCATAGGTAATGGCATTAGGGAAAACATCCAGGATCGTTTGCACCACTCTCTCATCATCTCCTCCATTTGAGATTTGATTTGGTGGTCGATGTTGACTCACATCTCCTGGGGAAGAAGGGGTGCAGTGAAAAGGCATGCTCTTGCAAGTTGTCCTCCTCATCACTCGAAAACGGAGTAGCAATGGGGGACAAATGATGTTCTGCTATTGCGTGGTCCAGTGATCTCTCAGTACTGAATAGCAGTGAGTGCAGTGCAGAAGATATGGTGCCATCTCCTGCCTCGCGCCTCTGTTTTTGCACTTTCGATACCATTGAAGGTGGTGCAGTTGTGATGACTGGCCTGGTAGGCACCGCCATTGTCTTGTGTGCTCCTTTTCTCAGTGCCGTGTCAGTCGGTACCGATGTTGTCGGTGCCGAAGGTGAAGGCATCAGTGCCATGTTGGGTTTCGGTGCCATTTTCACCAGCAGACTCAGATATCCGTCTTGGCTTCGTTGATTTTTTTCGGTGGCCCAGACAACTTGTTGATGTGGGTGGCGCCGGAGGTGCCCGGATCATTGAAAATGCTTCCTCATCAGACAGTCAGCACAGAGGGCAGAGAATTGGCTGGAGACCGCCTCCTTTTGGGCACATCTCCCTCCAGTGAGGTTGGGGCTCTTTTCCTCGGTCTTGTGGAGGAATAAGCTTTGTCTTGTTCTGAGGTGGGTTTGAGAGATTTCTCCATCAGAATGAGCTTCAGGTGGAGATCTCTATCATGCCTAGCTCTCGCCTTCAGGTTAGTGTAGTGTACACACTTTGCTGAAATGTGCCCTTCCCCGAGGCATCTGATGCACAGAGAGTGGCCATGTGAAACAGGAATTGCATCTCTGCAGGATCCATATCTCTTGAACCCCAGGGAGCATGGCATTTTAAAGTACTGTCTACTCCTATAAGTAGAAGATTATCTACTAAGGAGAGACAAGGGAAGAGAAAAGGTTTTGGTTTTTTGTAACTAACTAAAACTTATGGTTTACTGTACCATGAACTCATTCTGACTAAACTCTCTATCTAAACTATTTCTAAAGATAATCTGTTTGTGTTTGTTGCTCTGTCAGGGACAGTGCTGTGTAGCTCTGTCTCAGGCCGAGGACAGTTGAGAAGGAACTGAGGAGGTTGGGCTGTGTGAGTGACAGCTGAGGCGCCAATGGTGCTGCAAGACAGCCACTATGCATGGGCAGCCCAGACAGGCACTGCTGCAAAAATCTCTGATTGACGGTGCCGGGATGCACCAACACCTGAAGTGAAGCATCCACAGGACATCACTTGAAGAAAAATAAATGTTTCTGTGCTATACTATTTGGGTTGTTTTTTACTGTCTTTATTTTTAAACTCAAAATGTCACAAATGTCAAGTCTTATCTTCCCTGTTTACTCACTACTGGTTGACTCACAGTTATGGACTGGGAGCTCTCTCAGTCCTTTTTGAAAGGGAGGTTATGCTGAATCTTTCAATCAGTCAAAGTTTTTCTCCCCAGTATTTTAGCGAAATAGCTGTGGATAAACAGACAAAAAAAAAAAAAAAAGAAAAAGAAAGAAAGAAAGAAACCTAAACATTTTCAATATGAAAGTAAGGGCTTAACTCTGCAAGGTGCTGAGCACTTGGGTTCCGATCCAGCAAAGCATGCCAACACATCCCACTGATGTCAATGGGATTAGTTATTCATGTGCTTTAATACTTATAAGTGCTTTCCTGGATTGGGGCCCAAGAGCCCAGCAACTTGCAGGATTGAGCCCTTAATCACCTTTTATCTCAATAGGAATTTATTTGAATAGTTACTTTGAGGTCATTAACCTACTATTTCTCACGTCATCCATAAGACTTCCAGGAAAGACAGGGTAGACAACACCTGACTTCCTAATGTAAAAAAACAAATGAAAATAATTTTAAAAAAATAATTTCTGTGTCAAGCTCATAACTTCTGTTTGAGCTATACCATACCTGTTAGAAAGATGTACATCTTTGATTTAAAGACTGAATGTGATGGAGAATCCACTACATACCTAGGTACCTTATTTCAGGAAGTCTTCATAACATCATAACAAAGCAAAACATTTTTTTCTTTTTTTCTCCTTTCAACTAGTTCCAAGTCTGCTTTACAATAAATACAAGTATCTCCTTATTGCTAGATCTCATTTGAACAACTCAGATTGTCGAAAATGTGACTGAAATTCTTAACTGTTAATATTAATAAGCTTCTATATTAACATGTATTGTCCTTCATTGTCCTAAAACAATCAAGTTCTCCATCAGTTTTCTTCCAAAATTATCTCAGGGTTTTCTATTAGTCCGAAAATTTAATGAGAAGCAGGATTATTTACCAGGAGTATTAACAGCGGAGACTGATCAGGAAAAACATCTAGGAAGACCGTCTAAAATTTCTTGCCACTGGTGCAGATCCACCAGGAATGGTGGAATGTTTTGCTGGTGGTAGCAATGGTGAGAAATTTTAGGAGGAAGAATCCAGTGTAACAAAGCTCTTAGTTCTTTCACTCTCCTTTGCTGCATCAATTGCAAAGCCTGGGGTTAAAGGTAACAGTGAAGAAAGGTTAATTTACAAGCTTAGTTATTTTGCTTCGCAAAATCTTCTGATGCAGTTGTTCAGAGAGTAGTTAAAAATCAGCTGGAAAGGAAGGGTCAGACTGGAATTTAAGATCCCCAAAACAAAAATTAGGGGAGCTACAGCAACTCTGCTGATCCTCTTTGACCTCTCAACCTAAACCTGATTCACTCTCTGCAAGTGATACTGATTGCAACGCTCCCAGTCTCTTACAAAGCACCTCTGGGATGGAGTCTGGCATTCCCTGCTCCATCTTGGCCTCTTCTTTACCCTCTTCACCACTGAGTTACAACTCCCAGCATGCTCCTTCCTCTTTATAGTCACACAGCCACTTCATGATCCACATTTAACTACATTCCCTGGGCCCTGAAGAGCATTCATATCTAGAACTCTACTTTCAAAATACCTCAGATGCCACCCTGATACAGTAGACCCTCACTGTAACACTTTATTATAATGGACCTTTAGCTATAATGAACTCAGTCCCTGGATACCAACTACAGTATAATACTGTACTGTAAAAGATGTTGCACATACGTGCACAATTTTTATTCAGCTGACGACCCACCACTCCGCTCGCTGCCCGTTTGTTTTCATTGTCCTTTCACTATACTGGAACCCCTAGCTATAACCAACAAATGTCTTGGATCCCAACAGGTTCGTTAGAATGAGGGTGTACTGTACTTCTACAAGTGACTAGAGTCTAGCTCAATATTTGTGGGTCTTGCAGCTAAAATTTACAGTAAGCAATTTCTCTTGTTAGTTTGTAGCTATCTGTGAATCACTTGGAACATTTCCTTGAAAATCTAAGTGGCTTGAGTGCTCAATGTTTTCCTCTGCCTCTCTCCTCATGGAGTCTGCCTGCACTGAAGCTCAAACATGTTAATAAGGAGACTGCTTGCTTGAATGTTTCTACCTCCTCTCTGTAGAGCACACTATTCCTCCATCAAGCCAAACCAAGACATTACCTGGTTCTGTTTATATGTCCAGCCACTGTTCATCTCAGCCAATCTTTTGCCATTTTCATAATATTCTGCTGGGGGGTTTAGTTTCCACATTAATTTCATTCTGTTACCCTATCCCATCTCATCTCATTAAGAGGAAATGGTAGTTTTGTTCTCATTTTCCTAATAAATGCTGCTTCACTTTCTAATGCTTAAGGCGACAGTCACACCCATAGCATCACATCTTTAATGTTTGGTAAGAGCTCTAAAACAACATTCTGACAACCCTCAGGCACTGTATGCCATTCTTCAAGACTTAGCTTTAAGGCTCTACTATACCTTTAACTATCAGTTCTACTTACATCTATTAGAAACTCTTTACAATATGTTCTTCAGTTAAACATACAGCATCATAAATTACCTAAAAAGGTGTTATCAAAAAGACAATCAATAAACTAGCCCATAACTATGTATTAGTTGTAATTAAATTAAACTGTAAATGTATGTAAAATTTCATTGTAAGACTAAAAATAAAATTTTAAGACTGAAGGGAATGTATTGCTTTTCGTTTAATAAAACTGCGAGGCTAGGTTTCTGGCTCTATTTGCTAACTTTTGCATGGTCCCTGTGGGATTTGTTTGTTAAGGAATAAACTCAGTTCGATATACATCTGAATTCTTCAACACTACTGTTTTCCCCTTAGGGAATTTTAGACAGAGAGTCTCATTAGTAGAGAAGATGAGATTCAGTGAATATTTTACCCAGGCTTTGTGAAATACTATCTATCCTGTTATTAAATAAAAAGAAAAGGTTTGATTATGAATTCATCTGGCATGACAAATCCCAAAACCACTTAATGGCTTTACCAATGACTGAAGCACAACCGTTGTCTTGTTTTCCAAATAGGAAGCTTATAATTGGGTTTATTCATAAGGTATGTGTGAAAGCAGTCTCCATGAGATCATAATTTACTTGAGTAAGCACTATACAGTAACTAACTTGTAAGATGCCTCAAGACCTTGATATTTCAAACCCTGTCATGCATAATTTTGTTTTTCAAATTACAGCACCACCATTCACACTGCTATAGTTACAAGTTCTGTCAATCTTTTTTTTTTTTTTAAACATTGGTGCTGTTTTTCAGGGGTTACGCTAGTTGGCCATAAAACATGTTACAACCAAATCTGACATACAATAACTCAAACAAGGATGATAACATACTATAAAACTGGTTACTTTGGCTTACAAAATACTTATTTTTTAAAAAATCATAATTTTCAGTTTCATGTGCTTATATCACTAATACAGACAGTCTCAAGCATAAACACTTCTGAAATGTAATTGATGGTATCTTTTTAGACATTCTAAAAGATTTGGGCCTATTAAATATTTGGTAGCACATTTTTGGGGATTGGAGAGTTTTTGTGCTATAAAATGTTTTTAAAACAGGTTTTTATTTTGAATAGTACACATACTAGTTCAGTCAGCAGAAAACATAAAATTGTTGGAGTGTAATACATACAGGTCAGATCAACAGAGCGGTGTGGATCACCTGGTATGCTGGGCTCATGTGAGCAACAAGCATTTTAACAGAGACAAATACAAGGTCAGACATCTAGAAGAATGAGTTCCAAAGGGGTAGCTGTCTTAGTCTGTTTTTAGCAAAACAGCAAGAGTTCTGTGGAACCTTAAAGACTAACAAATTTATTTGGGCATAAGCTTTTGTGAGCAGAAACCCACTTCGTCGGATGCAAGAAGAATGTAGGTCATGCTTACAGGGTGAGAGGCTGTATTCTGGAAAGCAAACTCTGAAAGGAACTCAGGAATCTTCTTGGATAACCAACTGAATACGAGATTTTAGTGCAATGCTGTGGTTACAAGGGCTAACAATCCTTGGGTAAATAAGCAGAAGAATGTTGACTAGGAGTAGTGAGGTGTATATTACAGTACACCCTTGTTCTAACAAACCTGTTGGGAACCAAGCCTTTTTTTGTTATAGCCAGGGGTTTGTTATAGTGAAGGAACAATGAAAACGAACAGCTGGTGGAGCTATCAGCCCCGGACGGCGGAGCAACAGGCTATCAGTCAGATAAAAACTGTGCACACGTGCAACACCCCCTTTAAAAAAAATACACATTACTGTAATTAGGATCCAGGAACCGAGTTCGTTATAACTAAAGGTTTGTTAAAATGAAGGACATTATAGCAAGAGTGTACAGTACCTCTGTACACAGCATATATTGGGCTGAAATATTGAAAGTGGTTCAAGAAAAGCTACAATAATGATTTGCAGCATGGAAAATCTGTTTTACGGTGAGAGACTTAAGAAGTTCAATCTATTCAGTTTATCCAAAAAATGTCTAAGAGGTGGCTTGATCATGGATTACAAGGATCTACACATGCAGAGGAATTTCTAGTGATAGAGGGCTCTTTAATCTAGAAGATACAGGCATAATGAGATCCATTCGGTTGTAATTGAAACTAGACAAATTCAAATTAGAAATAAGGGACAATTTTTTATCAGTGTGGGTAATTAACCATCGCAGCAACTTACCTAGGGATGTAGTAGATTCTCTGTCACTCAAAGTCTTTAAATCAAGATTGAATGTCTTTCTAAAAGATATACTCTAGCTCAACCAGAAGTGGTTAGCTTGATGCAGGAACTGCTGGGTGAAATTGTATGGCCTGTGTTCATGCATGTCACACTAGATCATCATAATGGTCCTTTCTTACCTTAAAGTCTGTGAATATCACTGACTTTAAATAATTTATTTTTTATATCATATCCACCTTACTGATGGATAATTGCCAAGTTATTTTAAATTGATTGACAGCATTCTAACTACCCATCGAAAAGAAAACTTATTTCCCTTAAGTATCATGCCTTCCTGTATGGTTCCTTTCCTTTTCCCAATTCTATCAATCCAAAATAAGTATATTTTTTTATTTACTGTCTGTACTTGAACATAAGGGTAAAAGTTTTTCTAGGAAAACTGAAAAGTAGTACTTCTGTCTCAGTCACAATATTTTACAACTTTGGAAGAACTCCATTGATTTGGAACGTTGGGCTAAGCTCATCCTGGCAGGGTAAATGTTTTTAAACTTCTGGCTCCAAGTCTTGGGAAGATGAGGACATCTAAGAGTAAAGGAATGGGTAGGCAGAATCTCTTAAAGGACACCAGAACAGATACAGTGAAAAGTTTCCTTTTGATATATAGTTAAAAGCATGGCAGATTGATTTGCAAGTACTACAAAAATATTGTCACAATAAGATGAGCTACAGCAGCATTAATTTTCAAAAACCCTGTTAGCTAGCTTTACATTTCTGGGAGAGAATCCCTCCCCACCACCTCATTTTATCATCTCTGCAAGATTGTTGGACGATTGTCAAATCCTGTAGAGAAGAATGCAATGGAACACAAATATCTATGCCTCTCTCTCTTTCTTGCAGGCAGGGCCTGTCACCGTGACTGCAAAGAGTGGTGCTGGCAGTGGTCCCTTCCTTCTTCACTTGCTCAGGGAATCTGACTTTTTGTCGCAATTCATGACCTCACCCTGGGTAGCTGCCTCAGACTCTAGAAAATCTCACTGAACTTGAGGACAGACTGTTCACGCATAGTACCCTCTCCTACATTTGGATCAGGAAAGACAGCACATTTAGAGCTTTTGTTGACTTATGTTCTTGTTTTTCTGGGAAAGTCTTGCATTTTGAAGGATGCCTATGGAGCCTCAGGAGTAACCAAGCAGGCTCACAGAAGCTGTTTTCCAGAAAAAAAGGGAACCAAAAATGCCAAATTAAAGAAAAATATTTTAGAATAAATGCTTTAAATTAAGTTTTTGAAGAAAATTTTTTCAAATGTTTCTATTATCTCATCTCTGACAAAAATTCTGTCAGAGGATGCAGAACAATCTGGCTTGCAACTAAGTGCCCGATTGACAATCCCCAGGTGTCAAGTAGAAGAGGAATAATGAAGAACTGGTAGATATGATAATGGAAGAAAACAACAGAATAGGGAACATGGTTTTTTGTGGGTTTAAGATGCATGCTTTAACACAGGGTATTCTGCTATGGAATATATATAGTAGAGTAGATTAAATAAATGCCTTTCTGTAATGGGCTCTTTCCCTCTGCATGTTTCATGACACATGGCGTTGGAGTGATGTCTGCTGCAATCAAGACTAGATCACAGTTTTAAAAACTGAACTCCACCAATGAGCAGATTGCATCATTTGCTTCTATTAAATGTATATTAGAGAACATGTATTTTAACTGCATATTACTCTGTAATCGAGAGAGTAAAAGAAAAATATGTATAGCTTGGCTAAAGAAAGCCTAAGGAACAAAGCACTTGAAGATTTCAGGATGTAAACAGCAATAGGGAAGAAATGTTTAGGATGGTTCAAGGCTATATATCTACAAGTAATGATATAAAGTTGAACTGAATATTGAGATGCTACAGTGATGGGACAATACAAATGCAATAAAAATAGAAATAATAATAGATCTACAATAGTAGATGGAGAAACAGTCTCTTAACTGAAGTGCTGAGTCCTCATGACTTGAGTACTTTAAATTTAGACTTAACCAAGAACTCAAGAATCCACAAGACTGAACAATCCAGTATTGGCAGAGGGACACAGACACTCCCACACTTGCCTACAACTCTTCCCAAATCATACCCTTCACCTCGCCAACTCAGCACACCTCGTTACTTCCCTAGGTCTCTACTCCTAACAAGCAAGTCCATTATTATTTCATTATTTCTGCTACATCTAGATGATATACTCTGAGTCTGTATAGCATGCAGACTTGTCCCTTCAGAACTGCTCCCTGATACTCACTTCCATTGATTAGCCCTCTAAAATTGGCCATCAGTTATTCCTGCTCCTTTTTCAGATAGTGCTTCCTCAGTTCTTAATTTATTCCCAGATACAAACTAGGTTAAATTTGAGTTAAGATTTAGTACATATCAATAATTTTAAAACATTACAGGGATGTTGCAATGATATAAAAAACAAGCATTATAAACAGAGGAAATTCAGAATTTAGGTTAAATTTCCAAATAAAAAATGTATTTCTCAGAAATGGATCTAAGTTTTTAAAACAAGAAATCCAAGGAGTATGTAACCATGTGATATTTATAATTAGAAGACATGGAACATCAACTTTATTAATTTTAACCTTTAGGGTCAGATATACCATCTTTTCTACAAATTGACAGAGCCATCAATCTAAAGGGCACAGAAGCCTCTCTCTCTCTGTCTTTAATATAGACATACATTAGAAGTACTTTCACATTTCCCCTTATTTTCCTCAACCTTATTTTAAACTTAGCAAAAGCTTTGTATACATCTGAAGCCAAAGCTAGGTTCAATTCTTCAGAGCAGAGAACATGATTTCTTACATACAGAGATGCTGACCTCTCTTCACATAGTGGAATAAGGAGAGTGATAATTGTCTGGTCATTGTGAGAGCTCAGTTCTGATGAGACCACAAGGAACTCATTTTTAGAGACATTTTAATCCCCATTCAAAAGTGAAACCAAAGCCAGATTCCATTTATTTTTTAAAAGGAGGCCAAAGAGTCTGGGGCACTTGTCTCTCTTCAAGGTGATTACTCAAGGGAAAAAGTATAGCTGTGAAGTATAGCTTACCTGTGAGAGTGGCCAGTTTACTAAGTAGAATTTTGCCCTACAGAAAAACCCATCATCATTTTCAATGGTTTAAGAACCTACATAGAATAGAATAGAATACAGCACTCCAGAATGGGTTTTAATTCCCTTCCTCTTCTGTTTCAGGAAAGAAACAGCAGCAAAATCTTATTTATTTTTAAGACAGAAAGAGACCCAGGAGAAAAGGAATGGAGGAGGGCAGGTGAAAGTATTGCATTGCAACGCATTCTGATGTAATGCAAAATAAGATTGTGATCTATGATTCTATGATTCTATGATCATACACAAAATAATGAACACATAACTGAGTGAAAGCCACTTTATATAAACATTAAGGGACTGATCCAATGCCTACTGCAGTACATTGGAGTATTTCCACTTACTTCAATGGGCTTTGGATCAGGTCCTACATGGTCCTAATAGCAACTTCATTGGTATATTTCATGTCAGAATATTCAACAGTTAGTTTAGTATGCCTTTTAATTTTTACCATAAAAGTCTCCTGGACAGGTGGCACTTTTCTTTTAAATGCCAGCACAAAATCATTAAGAACTGCAGACATCTTCATATAAGCCAAATTGCCTAACTAGATTTTTCTCCCCTCACCTGCAAAGGCATATGGATTTTTCGTCATCTCAAAGAGAACTCACTCTTTCTCCACATGGTCTAGCAACCTTTCATGGACACCTGCAAAGGCCTACTTCTATTTTTTCTTCATCAGATCTTCTGAGTCCCAAACTCCAATTCTTTTTTCTTTTTTTATTAAAAACAGATTGTGCATGCAGCATTTGCTTGGACTTTTGTATGTCCTTTTAATCTCCTCAGGGTGATGCATGGATAGTTTCATACTTTACTAATATGTTTCAAAAAACAATCTATGCATAATCCACATAACTCTAAATTACTTCATGCATAGCCAGACACTTCATTAGTCAGGTTTATCTGTCAGATATTTATATAGCCCCACTCAAAAGTGTCTCTATGCACTGAATGAGACATATGAGACTCCTCACTACTACACTACTGGGTTCATTTACAAGGAATCTAATTAATTTCAACCCTCCCGCCCCTCCCCCCCAACACAGATGTTCAATGAGTGGGAGGTCATCAAGGTCATGTGACCTCATTTAACTCCTCTGCTTCAATTTCCCCATTTGTAACATGAGAATAACTCTTACCTTCCTCAGGGAAGTGCTGTGAGGTTAAATTCATTCATGTTTGTAAATAGCTTTGGGATCCTAGGCTGGAAGGTGCTAGAGAAATACTCTGTATTATCAGCCCTTAAATATCAGGGGAAATAGGCACCTTATATTATGGCTCAAGATGGAGGGGTAAATGTTGCCATTTACATGCAGAAGATTTACATGCATAGGTCTAACTAACATAACCACAAGATTCCTATCAGCCTAAAGGAAAGTTTTATTTGTGACTTTAGCAGATATAACCTCTCTCCTTTTTGTTTTGAAAACACAAATATAACTATATTAAGTAGAGCAGTGGTTCTCAACCTTTTTGAGCTCATTTGTAAACATTTATGGCCCGTAGTGACCCAATAAACAGTCTGGGGGTGGAGGCCCTGAGTCCTGCCCAGGCATTCACCCCACAGTGGTGGCTTCTGAAGGTCCTGTGCTGTGGGGCTGGCTGAGTTTGGCTCTCTGCTCAGGCATTACAACCTCTAGGGTTGCCACATCACTCAGGTTTGGCCCCTGACTGGACCAAATTTGTGAGTGGAGTTGTGACCCGGCTCATGGGGTTGCAGTGCCACTCACTCAAATTTGGCCTATCCGGACGCCTGTCATCATGACAACTGGGCCAAACCTGAGTGGCGCAGAGGTTGCAGTGCCTGAAGTAGGGAGGCGAGCCCAGCCAGCCCCATGAGGCAGGAGCTGCCACATGACCCTTTGAAACATTCTGGCAACCCATTGTCCTTGTCCATGGGCTGAGAAGCCCTAAAGTAGACGACACAGGTTAAATTGCCTCCATTGAATTGTACAGGATACTTCTTTATTTTCTAACTTCTATACATTTATACTAAATAACTGTCAGCATAGAAGGTCTAATTTTGGCAAAACCTTGTTTGTAATTTCTTACATACAGTTTTGAAAACAAAAAATAATATATATTCACACTTGCATATATCCACATTTTCAACATCTGATAGACATTTGACAATGTAGAGACACAAAGTGGATGAGTTTTGCCAAATTCTCTCACCAACAGAGGTTGGTCCAATAAAATATATGGCCTCACCCACCTTGTCTCTCTAATACCTTGGAACCAACACAGCTACAACTACCATGCATACAACATTTGACAATGTAGATATTTTAGAAGGGAAATAGTACCACTAAATCAGCTTGCAATTAATCTGCTTTACCGGTTTAGATGTAAGGATTGCATCTTTCCTTAGACCAACCACCTGCTTCTAAAGCAATCTTCACAAATCTTATTTCCTTATACTTATAAATCCTATATCTTACTGTGTAAATAAAAGAGAAAAATACCCAACAATCTGTTTTCCCCTACCTTTCAATCTTTTATCATACCCTATATTTGACCTTGCCAGGTTCTATACTTTAATAAACTGTACATTTAAGTAATTGCAGCATATGAATCTTCTCCACTAGTTACACTGTGCACATCTATAAATGTGAAGTATTGTATGTAATGGAAAATGGCTGCATTTCCTAAATTATATGAGCAAAATAATAAAACCAAATAGTACAAAGGCTCCAGTCTATATTTTGACAAAAAATAGGCTCGTTTCAATTATGTTAAGTGCTCACCAATCACACCACATTCATTGTGGGCACAGACTACACGGTGACTGATTTATGGATACTGTGTAGGTTCAGCTGCAGTACATGAAGACAAATGAAAAAGAGAAAGCATTTCTGAAGTGTCATGTTTAATAACTATTCAGGTTCATCAAGATAGGAGGCACAGTTCTTTACAAAATACACAAATAATCAATAGTTCCAGAAGGGTAGCCGTGTTAGTCTGTATACAGCAAAAACAACGAGAGTTCTGTGGCACTTTAAAGACTAACAAATTTATTATTCTCAATATGCTTAGGCGCCTGGAAAAATCTAGTTCATACTGGGCATGCTCAGAAATACAGGTATTAGCATACTCATTCTGATGTTAACATTACTCCATCTGATTTGCATAGCCACTCCCACAAAAAGTAACTTGATAAAATGGAGAACAAAAGCTACTTTAACTATCTTATGTATTAAAAATCCTTCCTAATAGTTACAGTACATTAATATGCATCCAAAGGTAGCACTTCTAAAAAAACAAAAAAAATATTAGCAGAGGTTGCTTCATATCGAAAATCCTCAATTTTATGTGCCCTAGACTTGGAGATTTATTGATAAGACAGGGAGTCTGTCATGGGCAGGAGTATAAAGAAAGGCAAATTGTAATGAGTAAATGAAATATAGTTTTATGTTTTTAATGAAAGGGTATTCTCTATGAAGTACATGGATAAATGTTGAATGTTATTTCATTAGTGCTGCCCTTGATACACCTCTCTAAACTAGCATTTTCTGTGGGAAGCAGATTGTTAAATCATGGAGCAACATCACTTGTACTGAAAAAAATTCTTGTGCTAATAAATCTTCAGATTTGTACGGTACCTCCTTTTCATCATTTATCTTTGTATAAATTAATATGACTAGAAAAAGGGAAAAGTAATAAACATACAATTTTAACAAACTACTACATAGAGTAAGAATGTAGTTTAGGCTGAGATTTAAAATAACTCCCTCAACTGCCACTCACTCCAACACACAGCAACATAGCTGGCAGTGCTTTTTCTCCTCATGCCCCTCTGAGAATTATTTTTCAACAGTTGTTACAATAGTAAAGTATGCTTTTTGTTTTATTTCTGCTGGAATATGGGCCGAACTCAAAGATTTTAAGACTACATTTCACTCCTGATGCAAAGTCAAATAAAAAGAAGATATGCTAATCTGGAACAATTTAATGGACTATATATGTATGATTCAGTTCCACGGGATTGGAAAATAAATCTCCAAGGATTTAATTAGCAATACTTTATCAAAGATTGCATTTGCACAGACAGATGCTGCAACTGCGTCATGCTGATAATAAACACAGACCAACTGACACACTTAAGACTTCTGAAATGTGTTTTTCTGAAGACGTTGTTAGGTACAGTAGGAAGATTAAATGCTGCCAAATGAAAGGTGTGATGGGTTTCCCAACTGGTTTACCATTGATATTTTAAAGAACTGTTTGTCTTATTTTATTGTAAAGAGAGTCACCTTCTCCACTGTCATGAAGTTAGATGCTTTACCAACCTAAAAGTCTCATGTTCTCACTTTGCATGTTGAAAAGTAGTACACATGCAGATCCCTACTTATTTACTCTATCCATAGTAGCTTTTTTTGAAAGGTTGAAAATAATCTGATTTGAACACAATGGTGCTGAAATATCAACCTCTGTCATTGAAAAGGTCAGTTTTTATATGAATCAGATTTTAGTACTGTAAACACTACAAAAGCATACATTAAAAATAGTAAAATGTAGCACTTGCATGTAGCACATCTTAGAAGTGCTTTAGCAACCTGAACCACCACCTGCAAAGTGCATGTCGTTAAACTCATTTTTCTGATACAGAAACAGAGGTTAAGTGAGTTCCAGAGCGGTAGTAACAGTGTTAGTCTGTTTTTAGCAAAACAGCGAGAGTTCTGTGGTACCTTAAAGACTAACAAATTTATCTGGGCATAAGCTTTCAATAGGCAGGGGTTAAGTGGCTTCCCAAAGGCCACAACAGCAATTAGCAACAGAGTTGGGATTAGAACCCAGGATGAAATGATTCCCATATGTATAGTTAGAAAATCATGCAGTTCTTTCTGATTGGAAAAAACAACGAGAGTCCTGTAGCACTTTAAAGACTAACAAATTTAATTTCTGCAGGCATAAGCTTTCGTGGGCTGTAACCCACTTCGTCAGATGTGGGGAATAGAAATCATATAGGAGGTATATATATACATATCCAAGGATAAGGAACAACAATGGGGAAGGTAGATATGAGCAAAGTCCATTTAGTTAGAATAGTTGAGGCCTATTCACAACCATTGATTAGGAGGTGAGACTGTGTGAACAGTGACAATTACTTTTTGTATTGAGATAACCATTCCAAGTCCCTATTTAGACCCAGTTTGATTGTGTCAAGTTTGCAGATGATTTCTAGCTCTGCAGTTTCTCACTGAAGTCTGTTTTTGAAGTTTTTTTGTAGAAGTATGGCAACTTTCAAGTCAGTTACAGAGTGTCCTGGGAGACTGAAGTGCTCTCCGACTGGTTTATGGATATTATTATTTTTTGTCTGATTTGCGTCCATTTATTCTTTTGCGTAGTGACAGTCCGGTTTGGCCAATGTACATGGCAGAGAGGAACTGCTGGCACATGATGGCATATATTATTTAGTAGATGTGCAGGTGAATAAGCCCCCTATGGTGTAGCTGATGTGGTTAGGATCTGTGATGGTGTCACTAGAGTCGATGTGTGGGCAGAGCTGGCAACGGGGTTTGTTGCAGGGGTTGGTTCCTGGGTTAGTATTCTTGTATGGTGTATGGTTGCTGGTGAGTATTTGCTTCAGGGTGGGGGGTTGTCTGTAAGCAAGGATAGGTCTGCCTCGCACAGCTTGATTGGAAGGTGCCATATAAATGCAGGTCTAATATATATATTTTCTTTACTAATCAATCTCTTGCATATAGTACACATATTCATCCACATATACATGGTGATATCCACGTACATTTATCTTGCATTTTTCATGGTTTCACCTGCACTCAAATCCACTAAAACATCTCTGCTGGGATTCCATCTCACCTTCCTTCTAACATTAGTTGGAGTTGGTCCTGCTTTGAGCAGAGGGTTGGACTAGATGACCTCCCAAGGTCCTTTCCAACCCTAATATTTTATGATTCCAAACCTTTCAGGAGCTTTCAAACAGCTGCTTTAAAAAAAAACAAAACCCAAAACCACAACAACAACAACAACAACAAAAACACAAATATTTTGCCTCCCCTTTCATGCATTCTCCCCAAGAGAGCAGTATACTGATGTAAGGCACAGCATGGACAAGATTCAGTTCTGTATTTGAGTTAGGTTTAACTTCTAGGATCTTCTTAACCATTGGGGACAGAAATATGCTTTACACCACTGGACAGCGAAAAATCCCTCCCTTCCCACTTTCAAATGGGATATGGGAATTATAAATATTTTATTCAATGTCAGCAATAAATGTGCCAACTTCTTTCTCGTCCTGGCAGGACATTAAAATTGTGACATTTAAAAAAAATGTATTTTATATTTTCCCCTTCTCTGTTTTGGATTTACTGCACTCAGTCAAATTTTTAACACACTCTGAAACAATTTGAGGGTGCTCTGAATCGAGTCTCCTACCACTTCTGAAAGGTTGCATTAACAGAAGCATAGCATATAAATCACAAGAGGTGATAGTACCACTGTACTCCATGAGGGGTAGGCCTCAGCTGGAGTACTATGTCCAATTTTGGTCACCAATGTATACAAATGATGTAGAGAAACTGGAAAGGATCCAGAGGCAAATGACAAAAATGATCAAAGGGATGGAATGTAAGCCATATGAGCAAAGGCTGAAGGAACTGGATAGGTTTAGTTTGGAAAAGAGGTGATTAAGGGGGGGACATAAGAGCATTCTTCAAATACTTGAAAGACTGCCATAAAAAAGATGGAGAAAAGTTCTCTCTTGCCACAGAAGACAGGGCAAGAGGTAATGAATTCAAACTACAGCATAGAAATACCAGGAAAAACTTCCTAACTCTAAGGACAGTAGGACAATGGAACAGACTGCCTAGAGAAGTTGTGGAAGCTCCTTCACTCGAGGTTTTCAAAATGAGGCTGGATAGCCATCTGTCTTGGATGGTTTAACTTTAGACACACAAATCCTGCATCTTGCAAGGTGGTTAGACTAGATGATCCTTTAGGTTCCTTCTAACCCTATGATTCTAAGGAAGGGACTAATTACATGAGAGTTTTTGCTATTTTTACATTTCTGGGACAATCAGGGTCCAGACTCCCCAATAGGGGAATTGGGGGTCTGAACCCCAAGTGTTTGAGTTGTCATAATTGATTCTGAGACTTATCAAGGAGAAGCAGTAGAGAACTGTTTATACTATGTTGGTGACCTGTTGTGGGGATTTGCCTTGAAGGAACCAATCACTGAGATGAGGATAAATATGGAATCCCTGGTCTTCACAAAAGGGCTTCCATGGTTGACAGGCATTTGGTAAACACTTTTGGTGCTGTGGGACGCTCAAATGCTAGTACCTTGAACTGGTTATGCATGTCTGCCACTATGAAACAGAAGTATTTTCTGTGGGCTCAATGGACAGACATGTGGAAATAAGTATTCTGTAAGTCAAGAGTTGCAAACTCATCTAGGGAGGAAATTATGGAAGATAGCGTGACCATTCTGAACCCGAAGAAACAGATGAATGTGTTGAGTTGCCCGATGTCTAGATCAGGATATCATCCTACCTTTTTTTTTAAGTGAAGAAAATGACACTATATTGTCAAGTAATTACACCCTGTGCTTTTTGCACATCTGTCCATTTTCATATCTATTATATGCCATGGGAGACTAAACAATACTGAAAGGTAAGAGCAAAAGAAATTTTAGTTTTCTTCTAATAAAGCTGCCAGTACTCATCCGGCTACCTACAGCAAATGATTAACAAACAGGGTTATTTTTGGAGGAAACAAAAGAGAAGTATTTAACTGAATTCCTAACTAGGTAGCTGAAGAGGAGGGGGGCAGTTTTGAAAGGTAAAAATGCCTGTAGTGATTATACCTGAGACACGACAAACTTGCAGATTTTCTAAATCTTGATGTAGCTCCATCAGTTAGTCAAGAAGATACTTCTTCCTAGCCAAGCCCCTCCAAGAGATACTGCTCTCTCTTCCTAGTTTTTGTGTCTCCATATTTTTTTAATTTAATTTAAAAAGACAGATAACTGTTATTTGTATTGTAGAACAAATACATAGTAAGAGTTTACAGTTTAAATAGATGAGATAGACAAAGGGTGGGTGGCGAAAGAGGCAAAGAAAGGTGAAGTGGCTTATCCAAATTCACACAGGAAGTCAGTGACAAATCCAGCACAGACTCCAGGTATCCTGATCCCCCAAGTCCAGTATTTATCCACTCCACCTTATTACTGAATTCACCTTATTTCAACAACATTTTTAATACTACTCTGAATTTCTTGCTCCCCTCTCTTTCTATATTCTAAATATTGACCTAATATAGTAAAGAAAAGCTCTTATCGTGAATTAAGGAAAGATGGGGCAGGAAGCTTAAGTACTGTCTGCTTATTAACTGGATTGTAAATGTTTAAAGTATTCATTACTAGAGATAGTAGTTTTGCTGTTAGTGTTTGCCCAGGTGCTTTGTGGGAAGTCAGAAGACATCTCCCAAGGACAGTTTTTCCTCCTAGCAAATCCAAACTTCAAACAATTTCATGCAAGTCCTATAAGATAATATGCTCAAATAAAACGAGGAGTTAAAATTGTATTACACAACTAAAAGATATTGTCCTCATTTTTGGCATCAAAATGAGTTGTGTTTTTAAAAAACAAAACCAAACAACCTTAAACCAGTAAATTGTTATATGTACCTATGCTGAATTTCACTTCAGGAACAAGATGTTTTATGTCCTTAAAAATCCTGGGTATACTGATGGTCAAGCAGATCAAACCTGAGGTTAAACATAAAAATGGCCTATCCCATACAACTGATCAGCAGTTGTGATACATATTGAATTTTGGGGGGAGTGAATGAATAAGTCATCATATGCATTTATTTTGTAGGGCAAGGTAGAGGCCAACTGCCTGAGCAGAGCTAGAAGAAAAATTTAGCAAAGTAACAGACCAAGTAAATTATCCATGTCTTCTGCTGTTGTGCTGGCATTTGCAAAGAACCTGACATCAGAATATAATGTTCATTTTCAGCTATAAATTGAAATGTCAGTCAGTCGGGCATTCAGGACTTTTAAAGAGGTCAGCAACTTGTCCAGTGAGCAGTAATTAAATTTCACTGGTACTCAGCATGCTCATGGTTGGCCCAGACTTCCAGACATGCAATATATTTGTGTAGAAATTTAGCTTCTTTTTAAATATAGCAGTGGGTGAGCTATTTTGGAATTGCTTAATGTCCATTTTTTCTTTAAGTTTACACTGCTTTTTTGCTCGGGTAGCTTTTCCTTATGATTTTAATCACATTCTCTTTAGAGAATTTTAATAAAACTATCAATTTTTTCCCAGGGGTAAATTCTTCGGATATTAATAGTTTGGATTATATAGACAAAACAATTTTCACTAGTGAAACCTCAAGATGTTCTGTTTTTGATTACTTTATAGTTTTGTACTTCTCTCCTGCACTGACCTTACTGCAACAGACCTTAAAGCCTAGCTGATTCTAGTTTGTTCCTTTTTTTCTTTTTATCAATATTAATAAATTCCACTTCTGGGGAGCTTATCTCCTCTAAAGCAAAACAGTAGATAAAAAATGTGAAAGGAAGTTTTATGAAACTCAATCTCAGAACCAGTGTTCATCTTTACACTAAATCAAAACAAGTAACAGCTTTAAATATGTTCCGTACCATGTGAGGACTTGGAGAGAGCAAAGGAAGCTAGACAAAATATTTAGATGTTCCTACTGTTCCCACTAGGAAAAGTAGACAAAAGATGAGCAGTTTCTTCTAAGGTTGTGATCACCAGTTCTGCTACATATCAAACTGAGTTCTACCAGGTCAGAATTTTTGGCTCCACTCATTGTTAGAGATTTCTTATCTTTGACCAATGTGAGAAGTTCAAATCTAGGCAGGGAAAGCCTGACAACCTTTCCACAGAAGATAACAGCACTACAATCAGGAGAAAAATTGCTTTCATTTTTTGACTCTGTTATGGCTCCTGCAGGAATTCACCATGACAAGAGACACAAATGATAGGGCGGGTAGGGTGTTTGTGTGCAAGAAATCAGAACGTAAAATGCCAACAAATTAAAAGTTAGGACAGTATTTCATAAAACTGTCAGTTTCATTTCTGCCTCCTGCTGTGACCTTTCCACATGAACCTGGTATGAAAGGAGACAGTTTACAAAAAATGAGAAACTGTTCAGCTCAGGAAATGTGATTAAAACAATTCTGAAACAGATAAAGTATATATTTAAATTTGCCAGATTAAAACTAATTCCCTTCAATAAAGATTCAGCATAGCTCAAACTGCATTCTATATCATTGGCAGAAACCATGACAGCAGCCACACTGTGAAGCACACATGAAGCAGCTGCAATAGTGAGCCTGCAGGAAGTACAGGAAATCAGTGTATAAAATGATGTACATGGAGGAAACACATAGTTTTATGAAAAGATTGGGACTGTTTAGTTTAGAGAGAAGATAAATAAGAGGACATAACAGAGGTACACAAAATTAATTAATGATATAAAGAAAGTAAATCAAACTCACGTATTTACCTTCCCTCATCATACAAGAGTAAGAGGATATTTAATTAAACTGAAAGATAAATTTAGAACTGATAAAACAAATCACTTTTAAAAATATACAGTGCATAATTAACCTGCAGATCTCTCTCACGCGCATGCACATGTAAGATCCAATGTGAATTACATGATGGATTCTACAGATGAAGTAAAATTTTCAAATGCTCCTGAGTGACTTCCAATAGGAGCCTAAGTTCCACTTCCAAAAATTGTACCTATTACTTTTCCTAGCAATATCCCCCATTTTAAGTATAAGGATTCTCTGTTAAATCTTTACTATTTCTGAATCTTGAAGGATCTTTTTAAGTTTAGTTTGAAAGGAAACTTCTGCTAGCACTAAAAATGATCCACAATTTTTATTGCCTGTACTATTTGATCACCTGCAAAAGTCACTTAGGATGATAGGAAAGTTACACTCCATTTAATTAAAATAGTCCAGTGGAGCTTTCAAACTCCCTACTGGAAGGCTGAACTTTAGCAGGTGGGATTACTATGTCTGAATAGACAAATTCAAAACGGATTGCAAAAAGTTACAAAAGGTTTTTTCAAAACTGGATAATTTGGTAACTTAAAGGGCAGATGAAATTCAGTGTTGATAAATGCAAAATAATGCACACTGAAACATATATACATACATAATTATGGGGTCTAAATTAAATGTTACCGCTCAAGAAAGAGATCTTGGAGTCATCGTGGATAGTTCTCTGAAAACATCTTCTCAACGTGCAGCAGTAGTCAAAAAAACTAACAGTTAGGAATCATTAGGAAAGGGAATACAGAATAAAACAGAAAATATCATAATGGATATAAATCCATGGTACTCCCAGATCTTGAATACTCCATGCAGTTATGGTTGCCCCATCTCAAAAAAGGTATATTGGAATCAGAAAAAGGACAGAGAAGGACAACAAGAATGATTATGGAAACTATTCCATATCCCTATAAGGAGAGATTAGAAAGACTGGGACTACCAGGAGTGGGGTGTGGTGTTATGATAGAGGTCTAATAAAATCATTAATTGTGTGAAGAAAATGAATACGGAAGTGTTATTTACCCCTTCACATAACACAAGAACCAAGAGTCACCCAATGAAATTAACAGACAACATGTTTAAAACAAACATAAGGAAGTACTTCTTCACACGACATAGTCAACCTGTCAAACTTGTTGCCAGGGGATGCTGTGAAGGTCAAAAGTATAACTGGGCTCTCAAAAAAGAATTAGATAAATTCATGGAGGATAGGTCCATCAGTGGCTATTAGCCAAGATGATCAGGGATGCAACACTATACTCTGGGTGTCCCTAAATTTCTGACTGCTAGAAGCTTAGACTGGACAACAGAGGATGGATCACTTGTAAAATAGCCCTGTTCTGTTCATTCCCTCTGAAGCATCTGGCACCAGGCATTATCAGAAGACAGGATACTGGGCTAGATGGACCATTGGTCTGACCCACTATGGCCATTCTCATGTTCTTAAGTGAGCTCACTACATAATGGAGCAGTAGAGTATAAGGTTTTACTGGCACTCATTTTGGGCAGTCTTCACCACTACTTAATATAATCATTCTACCCATGCCAATGAAAACCTTTAAACCACACCTTTCTGAATTCCTTTTTATTTTCTATATTAAAGTTTAACATACACACAAATATATGCACATATTGAGATATATCTAAATACACACACTATACACTCTGTCATACCTAAATCCAATTTTAAACCCTATACAAAACAACGCAAATAAGATAGTTCTACTTTTTAGAAAATAATCTGCTCCTTACCGGGAAAGGAGATAAAACATCAAAACAAGACATTACAGACTAATTGATAAGAGAGATATACCTACCTTTTCAGTTTCATATAGTTTTCACTAGCTGCAGGTCTGCATTCAGCACGTTGAACCACTATTCCTTCCAATGAAAGTTTGTCTTGAATAGAAAGAAACACATTAGCATAAAACATAGAAATGTACATCATTCACCATTTCAACTACAGTCTTACTATTTATGCTTAGAATTTAAAAAACATAATACAAATCCTTATGTCTGATACTATTCAGATATTGAGAGCTGAAGAATGATACACTTGACATCTGTACCTTGTCTGAAACAGAACTTGTGTTCCATCCCTATCTCTGCCAGAGATACCTTATGTGCTACTGGGCAAGTCACGGACACCTACAGGGGTGCTGTGAAGATATAGCCATTAAATATTTATAAGGCACTATGATAATGAGCACTGCAAAAAGCTAATGGGACGTATTTAAAAACTCTTTATAAAATTATTTACTGCATACTATTTGGATGGTATGCAGTAAATAAGTATGCAGCTACACATGAAATACTGGAAAGAAATACTGGAAAGGTGTCTAATTCCATGAGCACTGTGGTATCAAGGCTGGCCTCGGTAGCAGATCACAACAAAACCTCAGCTTTTACCTCATCATTCATTTCCATTTTTTAAAACCTCACTTTTATACATATAAAGCACACATACCTCTACTTATATTACTATTTTTTTGTTTTTTCCTGTCCTTTGTATTTCAGAACGTGAGCTCCTTCAGTCAGGAACAGGCTTCATTTATGTCTTTTATATGGCAAGGAAGGAGTAAATAATGTAGAAAGTGTTTGTACGTAAGTTTATCTTCCCAAATTGTAAAATATAATGAACTCTGTGTCCTGTACCCAGCTGTCTGCAACACACAGCCACTTTGTGCGTTGGTGGCAATAAGCTATTGTCTTATTCCAACTCTAGGAAATAAAAAATAACCCAAAAGAAGTACTGCACGGAAAGCAAGTACAGGTAACCATGCCTAGAACACACTTTAAATACCACCCTCCTAACGAGGCTCCTTTCACTCCTATCCTCCCTACTGTGTGTAGACAGCACAACAAACGAAATACACCCTGTTTGAAGAGCCCATTCCAAAGCCAGGTGTAACAGGATATGGTAAGGAGTGAATTTTACTCTCAGCTCCGTGTGTCCTAACTTTGATGCATTAAGCCAAGCTCATACTATTATTTTCAAATGTGCTTCCAAAGGAAAGGGGCCAATAGCCTCAAGAGTCTGAAAAATCACTAACTTGCCTTTGCTTTAGGGCACTGTATTGACACCATCCCATTCATACGGCTTTCCCTTTATTAAAAAAAAATGCTTAGAGGGATTTCTGCTGAGCAACACAGATCACTCTCTCTTAAAATACACTACATCTGTTGCTTTTCCCATGCCTTGCTGACTGAATTATTTATTATTGAAACCTAAAAATCTAACTCTGGTCTCCGTAATAACAGTGCAAAGAACAATTATCTGACCCCAGGTATTTAACATGGTTGTGTTTATACTGTTTTGCTTTGCTTAAGGAATTAATAATATCCTTCACAAGAACCAGAAAGCAGTATTTTTCTGACAGTTCTGTGCATGTCAAAGCTGAAGCTGCACGAAAACACATTCTTCTTTCATAGATTCATAGGGTTTAAAAACCAGAAGAGACAATTAGATTACGCAGTCAAGCCTCCAGTATATCACAGGCCATTAAAAATCACCCAATTACCCCACACAGAGCCCAGTAACTTGTGTTTAGCCAAAGCCTAATTTACAGAAAGACATCTAGTCTTGACCTGAGGACATCAAGAGAAGGAGAATCCATCACTTCTTTGGTAGTTTGTTTCAATGATTAATCACCCTGATTGTTAAAAATCTGAGCCTGATTTTTTATTTGAATTTGACTGGCTTCACCTTCCAGCAGTTGGTGGTGGTTACGCCTTTATCCACTAGTTAAAGAGCCCCTCAGAACACAGTGTTTTCTCCCCCTGAAGATACTTTTACACTGTAATCAAGCCACCTCTCCATCTTTTCAATAAGCTATAGAGACTGAGCTCTGTAAGTCTCTCTCATCCTAAAACATTTTTTGTGGCTTTCCTCTACACCATCTCAAATTTTTCAACATCCTTTTTCAAGTGTGGACATCAGTAATGAATGCAGTATCCCAGTATCAGTCTCATCAACACTAAGTATAGAAGTAAAATCACCTTCCTTCTACCCATTGCCCCAGTTTATATATCTTAGGATCACATTAGCCTATTTTCCCCCAGAGAATTGCACTGGGAGCTTATATTGAGTTTCCTGTCCACTCTGACCCCTAAATTATTTTCAGAGTCATTGCTTTCCAAGATACAGCTCTCCCCATTGCGTAGGTCTGGCCTCCATTCCTTGTTCCTAGACGTATCGCTTTGCATTTGGCTGTATTTTCTTTGAATGGGCCCAGTTTACCAAGCATTACAAATTGCTCCATATGATATGCCATTATTTACCACTCCATCAGTCTTTGTGTCATCTGTATGTTTTATCAGCAGTGATTTTATATTTACTTCCATATAATTGATTAATGTTGAATAGTATCAGGCCTCATATTGATCCTTGTGCAACCTCACAAGAAACACCCCCATCTAGTGATGATTCCCCATTGGCAACTACTTTGGGATCTGTCAGATAGCTAATTCTTAATCCATTTAATGTGTGCTTTATTGAGATTGCATAGTGTTCATTTGTTATTCGGAATGTCACGAAGTACTAAGTCAAACTGTTTACAAAAGTCAAAGCATGCATGATGCAAAAGTCATGATGTATCTGACAAAGTGGGTTGCAGCCCACGAAAGCTTATGCCCACAGAAATTTTTTAGTCTTTAAGGTGCTACAGGACTCTCGTTGTTTTTGCCGTATACAGACTAACACAGTTACCCCTTTAAAAGTTACCTTTATCAATTAAACTTGTAATCTCAAAACATAAATTCAGATTTGACAAGACCTATTTTCTATAAAACCATGCTGAATGATATTAATTATATTCCTATCTTTCCATTCTTTATTGATTTCTGCTTTTCCATTATTTCATCCAGGCTGATGTCAGGCTAACTAGCATGCAGTTACCTGGGTCATCCTAATAGCCCCTTCCAATCTCCTGAATTTCCCATCTTATTAAAAATTAACATTAGTGGGCCATAGATCTCCGCAGCCAACTTTTTTAGAACTCCTGAATGCAAGTTATTCTGGCCTACAGACTTTTTATGAACAGCTCAAGAAAGATCAGCTTCTCTCTGCCTTCACCCATAGCTGACAAATAGATCTGTTCTCGGCTTTCAGTTTAAGAGCAGGAAATGTTAGGTCCTTGAAAAAGCCTCTTTTAAAATACTTACACACTATCATAACAATCCCACCTCACTGCCTCCACGTCACAGCCCTGGTAAATCTCTCCTGGCTGGACATGCATCAGGCTGCCATGTTTGGATCCCAACACAGTGAATCTCTGGGCTCTTATGCTTCCTTTGGTCTGGGTATGCTTCAGCAACTCTCTCTTTCCTTGGCCTCTCTGGCACAATACCTGGGCACAAGCGCTCTGTCTGTTACCCCTTCATGGAAATGGGTTCTTGGGGTCCAGCTGCTCTAGGTCACCAAGACCGAGTGTTGACCCTCAAGACACCCCATTTGTTTAAGCACACCCATTCTCTGATCTCCAATAACTCTGGCACTCTGGTTTACAGTTTTCCTCTAGGGTCACATGATAGTTGAAGAACAAAACCCAGATACTCTGAAAAAGATTACAAAAGTAATCACTGTTTACTTTAGACAGCACAAGAAATTATACAGATCTAGACAGAACAACAACACGTTTATATGCCATCTATGCCTCAGTTTTCTCACCATTTTGGAGAGTTCTTTGAGATTTGGGTTGCTGTCTTCTAGGGAGTCCAGGATCTTTCCTCTCTCCCTGCCTAAAGCTTCTCATCTGGAAATTACAATCTGGTCTCTTCTCCTTCCCTCTAAAACGTCCAGTCCAGTCCAGTGACCCTTTTCTTTCATAACCTCAAGTTTGTTTTGTCCAGGGGTGCCCTGCTAAGCCTTATCAGGTGTTTTAAGTCCCATAGCAAGTGATCTATTGCTTAGTGATCAGCTCAATTGGGCAGTCTGGGCTGGTAACCAACTCTGCTCAAGGGTACTTCTATGTGACTAGGGAAGTGTTTAACAACCCTCCATTGTTAGCTCTGTGCCATTATCCTTTGGAATTTCAGTCCAGCATGGAGGTAAAAAATACAGAAGGCAGAGAAGCCCCACATTCAAAATGGAGTATGTAGTTTGACAGAGATGTATAGAGTTCAGAATTTCAAACTGGAATTCATAAGCTGTATATAGACAGATTCCTTCAAATAGTTTCAACGTATATTAAGAAATATTGTTTTAACTCCCCATTCTTTCACCAACAGCGCAAAATCTTCACTAACTGCACTCCAGATGGACTAAATATATTGTGAAAGTGAAATCTTGTTGGGGTAGGTATATAGCATCTATGATACTAACAAGGCTACTGTCCAGATGGCAAAGTCTGTAATTCCGCTCTCTCTTGTGCTCCTTGGGCATTGTAACACCCCCAGAGAACAGTTCTAAATGAAGATGTCAGCTAGACAGATGGATAAAGCCCGCTGCAGCAAAGATATACACCCTCCCCATGTTCCTTGGGGTGGAAGAATGTGATGACAGTTCCTGCTCCCTTTCTGACCCTTTAGCTGCCTTCACCCACAAAAAAGGTACAATACATTATATAACCATCTCAGGTATCTGGATGGACCTCTACTCTCTTCACCCTTCACTAATCTAGGGCTGTAGTAACTAGGGATGCCAAGTATCAAGCATCTCACATGACACACCCACGTTTTCACAACCCTACTGGATCCTTATCCTTCCAGCTGGGCTCTGCACAACAACTGCAGCACTAGAGGCCACTGTCGTGCCTAATACCTAGAAGTGGGGAGTGGGAGGAAGAGCAGCAGCAGCTGAAGACAAGGATCAAGAAATGGGGGTGAATGGAGGACAAAGAGGTGAATAGGGCAGAATGAGAAAAGCTGAGGGGTGGAAGGGAAGAATGGGGGAAGCTGCACAACCCCACACCTTAAACCAGAGGCTCACCCTACATACCCACCAAAACCCCTTTAGGCTCTGCCATGCTCTCTAACAGCTGTTTTTAGCTGCAATGAAAGATCTGTGTCGCAGATGAGATGATTCTAGTTGAAATCCTCCTGACAACCCTTGTGGAAAAATAGTATGTGGTTATAGAATCACAGACTGTATCTTAATATCTCTGTACAAGGGGAGGAATTAGGTGGTATTGTACATAAATCATTATTTCTGGCATTTCCTAACTTGAGTGTTTGACATTGAGACCTTAGTGTTTTAACTTAGGGTTTTTCTGGGTTATGCAATATAGATATTTATAGAAACCCCCTCTTAAGTTAGCACTTATTGGGAGATTAGATCTCTCAGGATATTTGCTAATGAGCTACAGATGGCCTTTCACTTGTAGATCACCAATCTGAATTCAATTCAGTTCAGAAAGAATTAAGAGTTGTTCCTGTGTAACGCATTTTGGTGTCTCCATGTGAGATGAGGTCGGTAGGTCTCAATTTCAAGGTCCGATGTCACAAGTTCACACACTTTCCACTAATTGGCAAACTGAACATAGCTGCCAAAAACTGCAAGGACCATACAGATTGAACTTCCCCTTTTCACTCACTCCATCCCTTGGGAAAGAGTTGAGCCATGTTGACAGGATAGTATGTGTGAGAAGCTGTCCTGGTACTGCCCTATGGCTATTCAGACAATTTCACCTCCACAAGGCTGTTAGGACAACTCCTTTCACCAACACTAAATCTACATTAGTTTTTACAACCAAAGTTTGTTATATGCAAATTACGTACAAATATGCAAAATAGTTCATTAAATTATTTGTATAGAATACCACACATGGAACTGTACAAATATCAGCAGATGTGGGCAACTTCCACAGGCTATGCAGAGGGAAGGTGATCAGAATGACATGGAAGTAGTCTTAGGAGAGCAGCTCATTGGTATGGGCTCATCACCCTGAAAGGTGTCAGCTGGCAGAGATGATGAACAGCATTGTGTTCTCATGTCTGCACTAGCCTATCCATTCTCAGGAGCAGTCAAGACTCCTGCGGATTCAGTTTACCCTGTAGTAAGGGTATGTCTAGGCTAGGATAAAAGGCTTTAAAAATGCAATAGCTAGCATATGTTAACTTGCTGTGAAATGTGGTCTAGTTTAGATAAGACTTCGCTAACATTGGAGCTAGTAAGATGGACCTAAACTTGACCTTTTCCCTAGTGCCGATGCAGGTTAACACCTTCAGCTTGATTTGAGTCAACTGAGTTATAGTTTAAGCTCACTGTTCTGTGTCACCTCTGCCAGCTCACATGTTAAAACACAATTTGCCCAGTCCAAACTAGGTTTTTAAAATATAGTGGCTAAAACATTAGCTAGCATGTTTTTAAAATACTATATTCATACATACAAAGCTTAGAGTTTTAGATTAGAGTACCCCCTAGACATGCTAGGTGCTTCAAGGAAAACACTAGCAAATCTTAGCCTGGTGTGCAGCCGTCTTACCGCATTTACAAGATCCAGCACCTCTGTCCTGAGGCATTATAGTCGGACTGTTGCCCCACTATAAGACTTAGATGAACTTACTGTTTAACAGCTAATCTTCCAAAGGGCTTGTCTACACATGGAGCTATTCAGGAATAGCTGTCCCTGAATAGCTTCATTTGTAGACGAGCCCTAAGTACTCTAAAATACAAACACATGCTCAGATCATCTTGAAAATGGCAGTGTCTCACTAGAGTCCATGGTAGGGTTAGTGATGCAAATTTAGTGTAATTTGAAAAAGGAATTCCTAAGACACAGCACCCTTAAAAAAAAAGGAACTGAATAAAACTGTCTGGTTCTTCTAACTTTTATTTTTGCACAAACATGGAATTCAAACTATTACATAGATCCACCTCAAATTGATATCACCTGATTGGATTTGAACTCAACTAGTCCAGCAGACTGCCACTATGAAAAGCAGTATTTACTACATTAAGGGTTCAAGTTAGCTCTACGAAGTGGCAAGATCCTGGGTGATGTGCTACATGGTAAGCACATGAACCATGAGAGAGACTCGTTCTCGGTGGAGAGCAAAAACATACGGTATACAGGCACACCCGCCAGAGCAGCTCAAGGAAACATGCTGTAGCCATTGAACCTAACAAGTTCAATTCCTCTCTCTAGTAGTTTCCTGAGAATGTCTGTGGACATTACTACTCTTCACCATTCATTCTGCTTTGGGGAAGGGGCTCCTTTAGGAAGCTTTGCCTCCAGTGCAGCACTTTTTGTCTAAGGGTAGATATTTCAAAGTGTTCTACAATCCACGTGGATTCTCAAACTAACATGAAATTTTCTATGCCACATCAAGGCCAATTCTGGCTAGTGAGGCACGTTTGAAATCATTTGGACAAGGTGTTCCTTAGATACACCTCTCCCAGCAAGAAGCTGATTTTAATAATCTAAGTGCTCTAAAATACACATGCATAGAGAGATTATGATTTATTTGTATTATCATAGAACTGAGGAGCCCTAGTTATGAAATAGTACAATGCCTAGCACAATGGGACCTAACACAGAAGGGGAAAAAAACAACAACAACAAAAAACAGTTCCCACCCCAGAGAGTTTACCAACTTTGTCTTGAAAACCAGTATGCCACAATAGGGTGTCAGGCTGTATTCACCTGCATGAAGTGTTCTCATTCAGCTGAGAGCATCCCACTGAGAAGTATGAGCCACTTCACTGTGATGCTCCTGTGCATTGAGGGGCCAGGAGGAGGGCTGAACGGGTATCAGAGACAGGAAGGTGTTCCAGGAAACCACTCATTCAGTCAGTCAGTCATGCCACTATTTCCTCAAAAAAAACCACTGCCCAAAAATCTTTGTAAACACAGAGTTCAGGTTGACCATCAATAACCTGTACACTTAGAATGTCAAATGAACCTATGCCTAGACCTATGAAAACCAGGAAACTCATTTTTAAGATAAAAACAGCAGGAGTTCTGTAGCACTTTAAAGACTAACAAATTTAATTTCAGCAGGCATAAGCTTTTGTGGGCTCCAACCCACTTCCTCAGATGCAAGTAATAGAAATCATACTGGGGGCAACATATATAGGAGGCAACATGTACATATCCAAGGGAAGTGACAACAATGGGGGAGGTGGATGAAGGCAGGGTACCTGAGGCCTAATTACAACCACTGAGTAGGAGATGAGAATGGGTGATCAGAGGTTCAATTACTTCTTGTAATGAGATGACCATTCCAAATCCCGATCGTTAAGGTAATATCTTCCACACCACATAATCTTAACTCAGTCTCCTTTTGGCAATGTCTCAACAAGTCTCTGAGAGAGAGATTTGGGGGCAGGCATTTGAAGGACAGTGTGAAAAATGCACAAGAGTAGTGGGAAGGAAACACTCACGTCTCATGTTTATTGTGATCAAGATCAAGTGTAGGTCAGCATTAGTGAACATGAGCTAGCTAGGCATGACCTACACTTAACCAATTCACCTACTCCAGACAAGCCACCAAAGGGTTGCCAGATATCAACACCTATTCAATCCCTGTCCTAGTTATTGTTTCTTGTTCACCTTAGGTTATGAGGACTGTGGTGCACTGTGAAGTATGCCATAACACTGCTAGAACTCTTCAGGGAAATAGTGCAGCAGAAAGGCTGTACATCACTGTTTGAATGCCAGTGCAGATGTGGGTTTTGTGCTGGGCACCTAGAATATACAAGAGTTAGAATGGGGTGAAGCATTCTTATGTTCCCCTATTTCTTGACATGCCCAGGAAAATGTCAGCTTCCGGAGGTCGCAGTCTTTCTAGTGGTCTTAAAACCCTACCAACATTTTTAGCAACTATTCATACACACTTTGATTTTTGTGCCAAAAACAGCCATTGTGATCATCTACTTTGACCTCCTGAATATCACAGTCCAGAATAAAGAGGATCCCCGATTCCTTTAGCTGCAGCTGCTCCTCTGCTTAGATGGCAGTTGAGATCTAGAAACCTGCTGCAAATAATTCCTGCATCAATACAACTATTGTACAGTACAGTAAGGGTTGACAGGAGTGTGTGAAGAATGGCATAGCACTGTGTTGGGCACAAACCACAAAAAAATGCAGATTTTATGGACAGTAAGGTGTGGTTTTGTTGTACTGCCTATTGACAACTGCAAGGGGGCAGAGTTAAGGTTGTGTGGGATATGGTTTGGAACAGTGTTTCTCAACCTTTTAAGCAGCAAGTACCCCCTAACTTCTGAAGATTTTAATAAGTACCCCAACACTTAATATTCCACAGGATTTTATATTTACAGACTAATGTGAGCCATATGTTGGAAGAAGGGCTGAGTATATAAGGCCATAATTTGACAGATGTCATATCTAGTGTGGTAAGGGTTACTACCTTCACACCAGGGGCGCACAACTCAAGTATGTACCTGGACTAAAGGTGAAGTTGGCCAAAAATAGGAGGCTTTGAACAACATGCTAATGCTGGGAAATATAAAGCACCATGCCAAATTTTCTGCCATAGATTTGAGAGGAGGAAGGGGTGAGAGAGAGAGAGAGAGAGAGAGAGAGAGAGAGAGAGACAGGAAAAGAGGGTAACTGGTGAAATCTGGGGCTGTCATAGTTGTTAATTTCACTGCTCAGCTAGAGCAGTGAAATTGACAAGTTTTCTGGGTACTGGGCTTTGAGCCGGGAGGGGAGCTGCCACCTGGGCAAGTTGTAGGAGGCTGCTGCCTGGCTGCCAGCCCGGGAGGTGGGTGACTGCCCCCAATCCGAGCTGGGGCAGAGGAGGCTTCCGCACCAGCTGGGACCCAGGGATGAGGGCAGGTGGCTGCTGCCCATCTTCAAGCCAGGGCCCTGGAGGCTGTCCCTCAGCTCGGAGCCAGGTGGCTGCCGCCCAGCTCACAAGACTCAGGAGGCTGCCACCGGGCTCCCACCTGGGAGCTGGGACCCGGCGGGTAGCAGGGGGCTCCTGCCTGCCTCCCCCAGAAGCCAGCAGCTGCCGCCTGCCTCCCAGCTGGGAGCTGTGACCAAACTGGAAGCGGGATGCTGCTGCCCACCTCCCCCAGAAGCTGGGGGCTGCTGCCTGACTCCCAGCTTGGAGCTGGGACCTGGCAGGAAGCGGGTGGCTGCAGCCTGGCTTCCCAGGACTGCGGCGGCTGCTGCCTGCCTCCCGCCTCCCAAGTGGGAGCTGGGACTGGGTGGGAAGCGGGCTGCTGCCGCCCGGCTTCCCCAGAAGTCAGCAGCTGCCACCCACCTCCCCTTCACTCAGTTTTTCCCCAGCTATCCCGTGTCTGTGTCTCGCGTACCCCCAGGGGTATGCATACCACAGGTTGAGAAACTATGGTTTGGAAGATTAACTCGCTTACCTAGCTTTCATAAGTTTAAGGATAGGCACAATTTACATTGTCCTTGAGTCGGCAGCTGAGCCTATAAATTCCCATATCTAGATATATACACACACACATTCTCTCGTCTCTCCTCCTCCTCCACCCTCGTCCCCCACTCCTGAGGTCTGCAGCTAACAGCTTGCTGGCATTTTTACACTCTAAGCAGCTGAAGGGATCTTGCCTGGCCTTTCAAAAATATTTAACTATAGACAAACCCGGAAAATTTCAGTCCCAAAGACAGAGCTTTCAGAAGATTATGAGTATATGAAGCTAAGGAATGGATAGTGTTTTGCAGCTGCCTTGTTTTAAATTTATACAACCCAGTTTGCCATGAAGGATTTCAAAGCCCTTTATATATCTGGACTTTCCTTGGAAATCTCCCATCCAGCACCGATCCAGCTTAGCTTCAAAGAGATGACAAGATCACCATGCAAGACAGAATGACCCCAGAGCCAATCACAGGGTATATCAATTACCACTATGATACTTACAGTTGGTTATAAGATTAAAACCCACATCAAACTTGAACAGATCAAATGGATTCTGACACTTGACTATTCATTGCAAAAGTCTCCCACAGTACCAAAATATTATCCATCAAGCTTATGTCAAAACTACACTACCCTTTTTGTCTCTCTTTCCAAATACCTTTATTAACTCTTACTAATGGTCATAAGGGTTGATTTTCAAAAGGTTAGTATATTCAACAGTTACAAAATTATTAAAATCTCTTCAAATTGAAGTGCTACTAAGTACAGCAAGAGCATCAAAGTGTTAAATTTAAACACTAACTTTGTAATTCCAGATACACAGAGTTTAATTAATAAAATAATGTGTAATATGTTACATATAGCAACAGACAAAAGATTTAGCAAAGCAGCTCTTTGGACTGAGGATATTGAGGTATGGGGGCAACAAACAAAATCAGCATGCTATTTCCATCAACAGGCACACAGTTATATTATCAATAAAAAAATCACATATCATTAGAGCAATGTTTCTACAATATTTATAAATAATTGATAACATATTTATTGGGAATAGTCTGAATAAAGTCTTAATATAAACAAAGGCATGTAGAATCCTTTTAAAAAAAGGATAATTGACTTTGTTGTTAACAGGCCAAAGCAATAGACACATGCTTGTAGACTGAAAAAAACATTCTTTAAAAAAAAAAAAAAAATCAGAATCTCTGATTTCGATGTTCAGGTTAAGGTAAGTGTTAAATCTCTACCTTGCTTTGGAATGCATGCTGCATACACTCCCTCCATCTCCCCCACACTCCCTTAGGAAATACACAAACGTTTGTACAGCTTTCCCTTTCCTCCCTCCAGCTGCAAATGTTTAAAGGGGAAAATCATTTTTAAAAAGGCAATTTCAAATGAACCTTTAATCTCAGCTTCGTACAAAGAAATGAGACGGCCATTTGATTCAAGTATACTCTTCCAATGTTTTCTCTTTTACTGAAGTATTGCTAAGCTATATTGTTATGTGGTATTCAAAGATTTCTATAGGCACACTGGCTCTTTGTTCCACAATGGCAACAGAGTTATTTTGATTGAATATAAGATAACCTGTGAAATCTAATATTGGTTATTTAAAAATTATCAATACAAGTAATAAGTGTGCCTTTTCTCTAAAGTAGTTTTTAATCTATGGTAAAGGAAGACTTTATATCAAAGAATACAAAACTTAATAAAGGCTATATTTTTTGCCTTGCTGAGGATACCTGAATCAACTGAAAATAATAGTTTTCACTACATGCTAAACCAATTAGATAAGAAATGCTTTATAACACCACTTTGAAATATTTTCTCATACATTTTTAAGCCACTGTGTGTTTTATACATAAAGTATACACATGGAATCATCTGTTTTCAGCTATCTTCCATTAAATAGGTGAAGTACCTTAACCAGTAACACAATTTGCTTTTTGTAAAGGTATGTGTAAAACGAAAAAATACCTAAAAAAGCAAACAAAGCTACTACTACAACACTCAGTGCTAAACATTCTTTAGCAATTCCACATTATAAACCTATTTTAAAGTAAATATTACAATTGAACTGGTCAGTTAAAAGGTATTGTCCATTTCCACACAGAGTAATTCAAAATGCTATTTTTAAATAATTAAACCTACTAGACTTCAAAGAAAATAACTACACAGCTTTTACATCCATCCTCTTCCCTTATACAGTTAAATGCAAATTCTCCTTTGCAACCGTACTCCTGATATTTCTTTGCATACATAGCAGATACGCCACCTACTGCAAACTGAGCTGACAGCCCATGCAATGCTAGCAGCACTTCCATTCCATCACCGTGCTGGAGCTGAATAAGGGTGCTTTTAAAATATCTCTTTTCAAGCACACAAGAACAAGGCAAGATAGCTGTCTTTTTAACCCATCTTTGAGAATGGAGCGAAAAATAAACAGAAGAGAAAAGGAACATGAAGAAAAGCAAAACAACTCTGAGGTTACTGAGGAAGGCAAGAACTGTAAAATGTCTCTGATTACTCTCAATGTTGGTGGATACCTGTACATTACACAAAAACAAACACTAACCAAGTACCCAGACTCTTTTCTGGAAGGTGTGGTAAATGGAAAAATTCTCTGTCCATTTGATGCAGATGGCCATTATTTCATAGACAGGGATGGACTCCTTTTCAGACACATTCTGAACTTCCTACGAAATGGAGAACTTCTTCTACCAGAGGGGTTTCGAGAAAATCAACTTTTGGCACAAGAAGCAGATTTTTTTCAGCTTAAAATGTTAGCTGATGCAGTGAAATCAAGGTGGGAAAAAGAACAGCTAGCATCCAGAGAGACTACTTTCCTGGAAATAACTGACAGCCACGACCGTTCACAAGGTCTTAGGATCTTCTGTAATGCTCCTGATTTCATAGCAAAAATCAAATCTCGCATTGTGCTGGTGTCAAAAAGCAGGCTGGATGGATTTCCAGAGGAGTTTTCAATATCTTCAAATATTATTCAATTCAAATACTTCATAAAGTCAGAAAATGGTACACGACTTGTGCTTAAGGAAGACAACACCTTTGTCTGCACCCTGGAAACTCTTAAGTTTGAGGCTATAATGATGGCTTTAAAATGTGGATTTAGACTGCTGACCAGTCTGGATTGTTCCAAGGGGTCAATTGTCCACAGCGATGCACTTCATTTTATCAAGTAATTACTTCTATCACCAGACAAAGGCAACAAGCATGCAGCCAGTAAACCTCATTAAACTACAGCATCCAGACATCAAAAATAATGTATCTAACTAGCCCTGTACCACAGAGCTCTGCTGCTAATGAATTAATGTGAGCTAATGGTATGTACCTTCATAGCAACATTCATCTCTGGGTTATTTAGGCTGAACAAGTATCTTATGTCTAAATTTAATAAAAATGATTTGCTAAATACAGTAAATACAGATTGAATGATGCTGCTATTTGCATATATTTTTCCTTCGTGCTGTCTTTCACCCAGAGAGTCTAGCTGAAATGTTTTGTGTACTTGTATGACTAATATGCATACACCTTATTGTTCAGTTGAACAGTGGTGAAAGTATTTTCATATAATATTCAATCTTGAAACATGTTTTGCTTATGACAAAATTCATACTGGATTTTAACTGGAATAAAACATTTTGAGTGTTCATTAGCGTTTCTGCAAATCTATTAAAAGCTGAATTATACTGAAATTACAATATAAGACTGCAAAAGGCCAAAAAAGGCATCAATTTGATTTTAAAATTAAACAGATTATTTCAGAGCTCATGTATTTGAATCATCATATTTACAGCTATATCATTCATTTACTGACAATTCCTGAAAAAAAATACCTATAACAACAAAAGCCAAACAACGCTATTTTATTTTTACTTTACTTTTTATTACAGGAAATATGTGAATGCATAAAGGTAGGTAGAGAACTAGATATATTTCAAAAAGTATATATTTTGAATGTTTGTTCAAAAGGCTTTGCATAAAAGTTCATGTAACAGATTTTCAATTATATATCAGATTCAAATGTTGAAGTTAACATTCTCCACTCATCGTTGCTGTTCAAAAAGAATGGCAAATTAACATATCTATTACTTTGCATAATGGATTACTAACCAGCGAGTGGAACTTCAAATTCTGAATAATCACCGGCTGATATTTAAAATGTATCAATGTAAGAGGTAGATGAAACATTTCTCTCCCCTTTCTCTCATCCTTAATATTCATCTTGTTTTCTTTAATTTATAATTTTTATTAAGGTATAAAGATACATCTTCCACAGTGCAACTAGAATTAATAAATGCAGAAGTAAACATTAGCTAAATGTCTGTCATTAAGAAAATTTGGACCAAACACAACCTTCATGTAAGCAGGTCAATTCCTGTTCACCTCACCTTTCAAGTCAGTGGGAATTGCACCTGCTTATGCCAGGTCTGAATTTGACCCTTTGACTATCAAACATGCACAGTTCAACTGAAATCAAGTGTGAAGAAAAAGGTGCTATTTAAATTTTTTTAAAACAATAGTTTCTTACTAAATAACATTTGAGTTCTTCTTTTTGTTAGTAAAGAAAATGAACTCTACATAGGAAAAAATACAAAAAGTTTCCATATAAAACACAATCTTCGCTACACTAAAATTTCAATTGTCACCAGACACACTTAAAGCATCATTCTGTCTTGGATTTTAGACAGGATCAAACTTATTTTTAAGAAGAAATGGGAATACATTCTATCCTGCAACATGGAACTGTACTTCAACAATAACTGGCAATAACTGTGTCTCTCACTAGACCTAATTCATAATATAGAGAGGATCGAAATTTCCAGACAAAAGAACACAGACAAATTCTCAAGATGGTATTTCCATGTGGGAAATTTCTCTGGAATTCCTCCCCAAAATGCATAAGATCATTCCAAACCATGCATTTTTCTATTTAGCCTCCAGGTACCACACTTAGGAATAATTATAGCATAGTGGTATGTGGGAAAGTTACCATTTTAAACTGATGTAGTTTCTAACTGATCACTATACACTCATTTTCATTAACTGTTTTCAAATCAGTATACTTTTCAAGAAACTTCATTAGCCATTAAATTAGTAAATACAGCAGTATCGATTACTCCTGTCTGAATTGAATGTGAAAGCTTACATGCAACAAGTTTGACATTTTGCTGATTTTCTAAAAGACTCTGAGCAAAAAGACTAACGATACCATGGCAGAAAATAATTGTGAACAAATTGCAAGAAAACCTTTAATGGACTTGTCATCTCTAAACTAGAATAGATAATAGTAACTAGGCAGGCTACCCAGTGAAGCACCATAAACTGCCCTACAAATCATAAAGAAGCTTGTTTCCAGTTCTGTCAAAAATGTAAACTGTATAAGCACAAAGTCTGGAGGAGGCTGTCGCTCAGATGATGTCAAATCATCCCATTTTCTTAAACGTTTTTGGATATAATCTTCAATTCTACTAGGATTTAAAGTGACTATAGAGTTTTAAAGATAGAAAATAGTACACATTTATTTTGATTTTAACAGTCAATACAAAAGACATACTGCCTTCTTGGCATTTTGGCCTTTACAGAAATTGCAGTGATTTAATGTCAGAGAAGTATTATTTTCTTTACCTTCGGATTTCACACTCATTATTGAGAGAAATTGTTCATTATTAAAAAATGGTAGTCCATGCTTAAATTACCACACCACCAAGCGAATCAAACCCAAACCCACCACAAATATGTTTACAAAAAAGAGTAAATCAACTACAATACTTTTACAAAGGTTAAATGAAAGGTTTTTACCTGATAGGACCTAAGTTTAGATTGCCTACTCCCTTCTAACAGCTGATTACATTACCATCTGAAACCACTCATGAAGCTTCACCATAAACTGTGTTGTATCTGAGGTCAAACATGCCCAGGGAAGAAAAAGAATCCTACACCCAAGCTTAAAGGAAAAAAAAATTACCCACTATATTATAAAATTTGTGGATTTGTTTAAGTCTCAAGGATTCAGGCTATTAAACGGGTCTTATTAGAAAGCTTTCCAATCCCCAGGTAAAATATCATTGGTATCAATGTTTTACAGCAAGCACTTGAGAGCACCTGATGCCACATCAACTTTAATTTCCTGTTTTTGCACACACACACTTTTTACAAGCATTTAGTTTTCAAGGCTGAAATTTTCCAACTCTGTCACTGAAGGTATATTTGCCAAAAAGTTTTAGCAAAATCCCCTCAGCTGTTTGAATAAGGATTTGTGCAGGGGGACAAGAGAATCTTCTCTCCCCCCACATTTAAAAACTGGAGGCATGTTGCATTAAACAAGACTATAACAAGAATAGTTTGTTTGAAACTGGATACAGACTTGACAGACCTGTACATATGCTCAGTTTGAAAGATTGTTCGATATTCGCATATGCAATTTTCAATCAGAAAATCAATCAAAGTTTCCTTTTTATGCTACAGATGCTCCAATAGATGAATATACTGAATGTGTGCAGTTAGTTAGGTGTAGATTTGAATTCAAACACACCTGACTTTGCCAGAGAAACTAGTAAGATATGCAACCCCGTTGTCTTCAAGGATTTTTTTTCCCTTTTATTCTAAAAAAGTAGGAAATGGAATGCTAAATGATACAATATTAAGGTTACAGAATAAAGTACTCAAAAGTCAGAAAATACCGGAAGTGAAGATTGTTCTAGCAATGCTAGCTTGGGCACTATGTGCAAGTGAAATATTTTTCCCCTCTTTTTCTTGTTAAGGGCTAAATTAGTTGGTATAATGGTAAAACAGAAAACAAAAACAAACAAACAAACAAACCCACAACTATAACCTATATGAAAATCCATATTCCCCAAATGAGAAGTGAGTAAACTCAATTTATCCTGGACTACACTATTAGCTAGACAGAACTCTTTGGTTCAGCCCGGAATATTAGGCACAGTGTAGCTGCACCCATAGGAGGAATACTGCCAAGGAATTGCAACTCAGTCATAATTCCTCTGCTGCTCCTAACCTGTTCTGATGGGAGGGAGGAAGTCACTTCATTCCTTTTTGGAAAGCATCTTACTTCTCCCCCTCACTCCTGGCCAGCTATGCTAGTCATGGCTCCCTGCCTACTTGCTTGCGGTGGAATGGAGGGCAGTATCAAGCACACTGCCCTTGGCTATTCTTCCCAAGCTGCTTATTTCCTTATTTCCTGTTAATCCCCTGCACAGCCACTTTAAGGCTAGGGACAATCTAACCTTATATGTAAGACTCATCATACTCCTCTGTTATAAATGTCTCTCATGAAACAGACAAGGTCAGTGAGGTAATATCTTTTAATGGACGGACTTCTGTTGGTGAGTGAGATAAGCTTTCAAGCTATACAGAGCTGTTCTTCAGGTTTGGGAAAGGTACTCCAAGCATCACAGCTAAATGCAAGATGGAACAGACCGTTTAGCGTAAGTAATTGGCACATATTCCATGGACCCATTCAAGATGAAGTGGCCTGTTAACACCTCTGAAGTCATAGGACAAAAAAGGGGGGTTGGGGCCTACAGATTGTTGTAATAAGCCAGGGGTAGCCAAACTTACTGACCTTCCTGAGATCCCCCTCCTTGCTGGGCAAAATCCTCTAATCCCACCACCCTGCTGCAGGGCAGAAGCTCTGAGCTCCCCACCTCAGTCTGGTAGGCGGAGAATGAGGGGGAGGGGCTAAGGGGGCTCCGAGAGCTGTACCTTAACCGTAAAAGAGCCGCATGCAGCTCACGAGCCACAGTTTGGCTACCTCTGTAATAAGCCATAAATCCAGTGTGCCCATGATTTTTAGTGTCTAGCAAAGTTATGAATTTAAGCTCCCAGGCTCATCTTTTGAAAGTGTTGTGCAGATTTTCTTCAAAGATGAGGACTGATAGGTCAGATATAGAGTGATCGCTTTGTGAAAAGTGTTCACCCACAGGTGATAGGGTATTTTTGTCTTTTATCACTTTCCTGTGAGAGTTTATTCAAAAGCATAGTGGGTGTCTGGTTTCACCCACATAATTGTTATTGTGATATCCATGGATCCTAGATATGCCTCTTGAAAGGTGTGTTGCAGGGCTGCTAATCATTGTAGAAGTGGAGATGTGTCTGCAGGTTAAACGTCTGTTGTTCTGGCAAGGTCTGGTGGATTTTTCGCATTGAAATTAGGCAAGAATACAAATTTTGAGTAATCAGCTGGAGAAGGAGATTTAGAGGTTGCTTTGTTTAAGGGTTTGTCTACCTTAGAAAAAGAGGTCAAGTTTAGCTAACATGTTACCTCGACCAGCTAAACTGAGGAGCAAAAAACCTGTGTCTATACTAGTGAAAAGGTTTGGTTAGGTTGGGGCTAGCTAGCCTTTTGTTAGATAATCCTGACCTAACCTCAACCTATTTTTCTAATGTAGACAACCCTAAGAGAGAATGTTAAACTTGACAAGAATGTGGCCACCAATAGTGAAGTCAGAGGCACTTCAATGAAGAAGAGAAGTAATTTTGCTACGTCAATTAAAAAAAAAAGTCTGAGGAGATCGGGATATGGCATTCACTAAAGAAGTGAGTGAGAAATAAGACATTTGAGACAAGTAAATTAAGGTTTATAAAGCATTTTTATCTTAATAGCAAAATCTGAAATGTAATCTTAAATGTTTGTCTCCAGAGATCATCATTTACACAGAAACCCAGTGGATGAGAAGTGAGGTGAGAACTCCAGAAGGAAGTTAGGGTTCGATGGTAAGGAGTGATAGATGACAGTGTGAGAGCTGTTGAGCCTTGTTAATTAACTAACCTGAACAGTAAAGGAAAGTACAATCACCTTCTAACAGCAGAGACAGACTGTGGATAATGATTTTACTGAAGTGTGGTAGGATTACCGCATGCAGCTAAAGAAACAGTCTTTTAAACAATTCATTTCTACCTGTAGTGGCAATAGATTAACATCACTTCCATTACAACAAAACTTGTTCATTTCAAAACTCTAAAATAAAGTATTTGCTTTGCTGCTTCAGAAATGAAAAGAGAGTCCCCAACTGTTGATATCTGAACTCAAGTTAACACACCAGTATCTTAAAGTAAAAAAATTAGAAGGGGATTGTTTAAAAATAATCCACCCAAAAAGTCTGCATATATTTAATTAATGTTGGTATTGAAACACTTCCCCTTCCCTCTGACCTTGGCTTATCCACTCATTATGGTGGGGGAATCCTATTAGTCAGTACTTGAAAAAAATGTGTTTACATTCCCTGGTGGGTATGAGAATTACAATAGCGTGATCCTTTGACTGTATGATTCTGTGACAGAGTGCAGGGAGTTAACAGGTGAGCCTGCACTCTGATCACTCCGCCACCAGTTAGTTCCCCAGAAAAGGTTGATTAGATAACTAAATTCAATTATCCCAACTGGGAGCGGGGTGCGGGGGGGGAGGGGGGGAAGGAGGGGAGGGGGAGCCTAGGTGAGCTAAAGAGACAATTAGCCCATCAGCTCAAGGCTGATAAGAAGGGCACAAGGAAGGAAGGACAGAGAGGAGGGTGAACAGGCTAATTGAGGCCACTCTCACAAAGATCTGAGAGACGGGAGACCTCAGTCCGTGGAGAAAGGGTCAAAAGCAAAGGGAACACTATAAACAGGATTGCTGCACTGGACTGTAAAGGTGTTGGTGGAGGAACACACATAAACAGCATAATGTGGATACCCAACCAGTGGAGTCTGAGCAGGTTTCTGTGATGCAAGAAGGCAGGAGCAGACCACATTCTGTAGATCCTTATGTTAGGTATCTATTAGATGCTCATGAGTCATCTCAAAATATATTATTTTTATGGTGATTTGGAGAAGCAACCAGAAATCTGTTTTTTTCCCAAAACAAATACCTTTTCTATTATCCAACCAGTATAATTAAATATACTCTTAAGCACTAGTTCCACTTGAAGCCTACGGAATGTGAGAAATTGGCATTCCCAACCTCACTTTTGAGATGTGCAATGGCAAAGACATGTAATAAAAGACCTTTCCAAATATTAAACAGCAGTTGTTTCTTTGAAGTCAAATATCTCAAGTGGATGGTCTGATTCATCTCAAAACTACTAAAAACGTTCTCCTTTGGCTTATCATATGCAAAATGTCAGACAGAAAACCTTTTCTGTTGGCGTTTGGGGAATGGGAAATTCACAATTGTATTTTTAATATAAACTAACTACAAAAATGTTATTGCAGCCCACACCTTACAAACAATTCTCAAATTTGAGAGATGATAAATAAAATAGACTGAGTAAAAACAGAAAAGGTCAGGAATTAATAAAGTAACTATCAATGAGGAAGAAAGGCGAATTAAGCAAACAAACTAGTGATGAGGAAACTAAGTATTCAGAAATTAATAGAATAAGCAATTGCAACACCAAGTTACTATAGCTTGTTGTCTCCCTAGTGCTTACATGCATCAGAGATGTTAAACCCTGTGGCAAGTACTAGAGGAAGTAGTACGTTTGTTCACTGTTGAAACCAGAGACACTGAGAAATAAATGAAGAGGTCCTGCAAGCTTGGTTGGAAAAAAAAAAATCAGTAAGCTCAAGAAAAGGCCTTCGAAGATATTAGTCTAATTTATACTAAGAGTGCTTTGTCCAAGGCTTTCAACTCTCACAATATTCCCACCATAATGTCTGAAGTCAATAGAAGACTGTGCTTTTGCATTACAGACCTGGAAAAAACAGGCTTTCCCTTGTTCTGAAAAAATTACTGAGACTGCAGGAGAGGCTGAAGATGCCTTATCTTCCTTGAGCCCCATCTAAAGTAGCAGTGGTCACTAAGAAGGCTCAGAGGATTACAATGTAGTCTGTGGAGGCTCATTTTGCAAATGAGGCTCACTCTGGGCATTCATCACAGAGGACATGGAGGAAGATCCTGCAAACTTTCTGACCTGAGCCAGGAGATGATTTTGGTTTAGTCTGTTACATCAACAACCTAGGCACTGAGATGTCTAGAGAGGTATGGAACTCTGGAAAGGAACACGAACATTGCATTTAGAACAGATCCTTGTGGCCTTCACTTCAGACAGCACATACTGTTTGATCTATACTGAAAGCTCTAAAGTGAAGTCAAATTGTTTGCATGAGGCATAAGCTTTCTTTTTTATTACTGAAATAAGTTACATTTGAAGTAAACATTAATTGTTATTGAAAGAAAACCAAATGTGACAGTGCTGTTAAAGCAAACAAATATAATAAAATATTCATGGCATACTGAAATGTATAGTTGGCCACTAGGGACTTTATTTATATCTGCTGGCCCATGTTAATACATGCTCTAATCCTTACGTTAGTATTCCCTCCATACATCTCCCTAATGTATGTAATATCCATTGCTGTATCATGTTTTAATCTAGACTATAAATACTCTGGGGCAGGAATTTTTACCCTGCTCTGTGTTTGTACAGCAAATGAAGCCCCAATCCTGTCTAGGGCTTCCAGGCACTACTGAAAAGTTCATAATACAAGTGTTGTGTGTATCTCCTTTATGTTGAAGACACTGAATAGGAGGCAATTAGAGATCCTTGTCACATATGACTTCACAAGCTGGAAAATGGTACATTTTACACTTGAATGGGTTTTCTTAATTGTTAGGTTTTATGTGTTTTTGGAAAGTAATTCATTTAAGTACCACACCATAACTCTTGTCGATAATCAGATTTCATATCACAGAGTTACTGCTTTTCTTCAAAACATCATTAGTAAATAAGTTGAAATATTTAAGTGGAAGAAAGGAAACCTAATTTGAGTCTAATAGAAAAACTTCTTTAAATTGTTGCACAAAATTATATAACCTTATACTCTTTTCCATACAAATTTTACTCCTCTCCCTGACCCACACAATTGTTAGCACTGTACTGCACGTTTTCCAGCATGAATGTCATCAAAACCCAAAATGTTCTAAATCATTACCTTTCTTTCAACATTATTTCACATTCCTTCCTATATCAGGTTTATCTATCTACAGTTTAAGAATTAAATATTGTGTCTACAATCGCCTGCACATGAATATTTATAGCAGACAAAATTTACACACTAGGTTCATGCAGTAGCCTGAGGTATGTCAACTAATTAACTCCTTTTGATTGAATGCATAAGGGAAACTGTAAAAAATATGCAGCTCTTCTCATCAGAACAGAATGCATCAAGATTGCCCACTGGCAAGTTCAGGAGAAGAATACAAGTGACAAGTTGCCCAAAGGAAAATATGTGCTAAGCAGCAGTTGATGTCAAGGTTTTGAAACCTGAATTTGGATTTGTTAAGTGCCTGACTGGCTTGCTACAGAGCCAGGTATCCCATAGACAGCTTATAATTCATATCAACTAGTGAATAAACACAGAGATCACAGTACACATACACACTCAAGGAACAATATCAATTTAAAAGAAAAGAGTAATCTTATTTTCATCTACAGATAACCATATGTATATACCCACTACATACAAAAGCTGTGTGAAAATATTAATTTTGCAAAGTTAAGCATTCAAAATTTAGAAAATGCCAGCACTAAGGTTTCCCGTGCAACTTTTACTTACACAAGTGCATGATGTCAGCGTCTTTAATGATATGACCACACACTTCTTCCACCGGACCTGTCTCACAAAGGATGGCTGGTATTCAGGGACTGAGGCGGCTGTTGAGTATTTCTTTTTATTCTCACCCATGTGGCGCCTTATACCTTCTCTACTGCACACCGCCCATACCTTGCACTTGAATAAATAATTGATTTCCTCAAAGGCTTTTCTATGGCACTCATCTCCATAGTATCTGAGCCTCAAACACATTAATGAATCTGTCTTTGCAGGACCCCTGCAAGTTAAGGAGTGCTTTTACATGTGAGAAATGAGGACACAGATTTTAAGGCCAAAACTCACAAGCATTTCCACTATTTTGGGTGGCAACTTAAGGCAGTTAGAGACGGATTCTTCCAACTACTTTTTTTTTTTAACAGCACCTTATATATTCAAGGCACAGTATATGCATTAACTAAATAATCTTTACTACGCATTTGAGGAAGGTGGGTAGGTATTATAATCCTCATTTTATAGCTAGGGAAGTAGAGACAAGAAGGGCAGTGACATGCCCAAACTCACACATGAGCTAATGTATTAGAACTCAGGGCCTCCTTGATCCTAGCCCCAGGGCTCATTCCTGCAGACAGCACTGTGTTACTGCTGAACATCCACAGCTTCCATCAACTTCAGTAGCTCTAAGTGCTCAACGGTTCTGAAAGTCAGGCAAAGGGGTCTCACACTGGGCACGCCGAAAGCGAGTAACAAACAATTAGTGGCCACCTCTGAAACTCTTGGGTTAAGCGACTTGCCCAGCATCACATAAGTCAATAACACAGCCATTTCTCCTGAGAGTCATTTAGCAGCCTTAACCATGACACTATGTATTCTTTTCCTGCACTCATCTGCTTCATTCATTGTACATCTTCCAACTTCTGCAGTGAAGAAGTTAGGGATCCTACAGACAACAGCCTCAATCACCCTGATTCAATCCCTGAGAGTTGATCATACTACACGTTGAAAAAATGTAGAAAATATAGTTAGTGATCAATCTAATTAAAGACTGGTTCATAAGGTACACACAAAAAGGGGCTAGAGTAAGGTTAAGTAGGCAACCTTATTTCTCGTATTTCCTAACTTCTGAGTGCTTGATTTAGCAGCCCTAATAACATTCTTTTTGCAATTTCCTCCTTTTAAAAAAATTCTAATTCTATTACAAGTGGGTAAAACTGATAGTTAGAAATGTGCTTATTATTGAGCATTTTTTTATTTTATTCATGTTCCACATTATCTAGCAGTCTAGATCAATAAAACAAGCATTGTGCTAAACACTGTACAAGCATATATGAGAAATCATCCTTGCCCTAAAACTGCTTAGAGTAAACTCTCACACATGGCAGCAAAGGATAGGGTGAGGAGAGATGCTATACACAAGCAGAATGTCCCGAAGGTGGCTTGCAAATGTTATGTTAGCCCCATGACTTTTCTGGAAGAGAAGAATTTAAGAACATACAAATGGCCATACTGAATCAGACCAGTGGTCCATCAAACCCAGTATCCTGTCTTCCAACAGGTGCCGGTACAAGATGCTTCAGACGGAATGAACAGAATAGGTTAATTTACCAAGTGATCCACCCCTGTCATCCAGTCCCAGCTTCTGGCAATCAGAAGGTTAGGGACACCCAGAGCATGGGGTTGCATCTCTGACCATCTTGGCTAATAGCCATTGACGGACATATCCATGATTTTATCTAATTCTCTTTTGAACCCAGTCATACTTTTGGCCTTCACAATATCCCCTGGCAACAAATTTCACAGGTTGACTGTGCAGTGTGTGGAGTAATACTTCCTTTGGTCTTAAACCTGCTGCCTATTAATTTTATCAGGTGACCCGATTCTTGTGTTATATGAAGGGGAAAATAACACTTCTCTGTTCATTTTCTCCACATCATTCATGATTTCATAGACCTCCATCATATTCTCCCTCCTCCCATCATCTCTGTTCCCAGCTGAACAGTTCCAGTCTTTGTAGTCTCTTTTCATATCTCTAATCATTTTTTGTTTGAGATGGGGTGACCTTAACTGCACACGGTATTCAAAGTATGGGCATATCATGGATTTATACAGTGACATTATGATATTTTCTGTCTCATCACCTCTCTCTTTCCTATTAGTTCCTAACATTGTAATTTTTTTTTTTTTTTGACTGCCACAGCACACTGAACAGAGATTTTCAGATAACTATCCACGACTCCAAGATCTCTTCCTTGATGTCTACGGCTAATTTAGACCTCATCATTTTGTATGTATAGTCCTACTGTATGTTGCATGTAGAAGAGTTAAGTAAATGAAATGAATCTTGACTGCCAAGATTTTTTTTCTGTAAACCTTGTGGTGCAAGTCCCACTCCATCCATCAATTTGTTGCTATCCATCCATTGCCTCTAGTTTTTTAGATTGGAAATTCTTCAGGCAGGTATTATCTTTTCACTATGTGTACACACGTGCCTAGTATAATGGGGCTCCAATCCCTAATTGAGGCCTTTTAGAACTACTGCAGTACAAATAATAATGAGGCACAACAAAATCCCTGATGCACAAAACTGCTTCACTTATTTACATTTAAGCATGTGGTCAACAGGGATAAGTCACATAGGGTGCCTATGGCAAGAGAGGTAATAATTTAATAATTCCCCTGCACAGGAATGGAGTGAGACCGTTCTACTGCAGTCCAATTAAAAAAAAAAAAAACACAGACAAATATGTACAATAAAATGTTAAAGGACACAACATAAATGGTGCAATTCTGAAAGATTCTGGCAATTACTAGCTGCTTTACATACACCAGCTGAAATCAGCAAATCTCAGCCTCCTTGTAGTATAAAACATTCACCTTTAAGTTCATAACAGACCAGTTGTTCAAGTCACAACACCATTAAAATACAAGAGAAAAACAGTAATCAGAATGAATAGATGTTAACAAATAATCATGTAACATTTCCAACTATAAATATACTTTGGAATCGTACAAATGCATTCCCAATTCAAACATTTCTAAGCACTCATCATGATCCCTTTGATATGGTTAGCCCATTTGATCAGAAAGCATCTCAATCAGCTCCATACTGGAAATCTGTCCCCTCCCATAAATAATTATTCCCAGTTCCCAGAACTAAATGCTATACTCTTTCAGCAACCTTTAAAGCTAAGATGTGATTCAAATAAAAGTCAAAATATTGGAACATTAAAAGATTTATATGAAGGCGGATGAAAAATAGTATTCTGGTGAGTAATTCTGAAACAGTTAATATTGGACATGTGCTTAAGGATTGTTTTGAGGGAAGAAAAGAAAGAAGCCAGTCTTTCCAATCCATCTAAAATCCCTTTCCTTACCATTTACTGAAGAAGTCTGAGAAGACTTACATTTCTCTCCTTATTTTATGTTAGCTACGTCTAATATCCCCATTCTTCAGGTTCTCAATCTCTTGCTAGTATCAGCATTTATTTGCTTCTGCATTTTAATTATATTTTTGTTCTCCATCAAACAAACAGCTTTTCATTAAAAAAAAAAAGAGCAATGGGACCTTTTCATAAGTAACACTTAACACTATCATGCTCTGAAGTACACATTTGGAAACTCCAGCAGTGTAAATCATATATAAGCATGTTGCTGATCTTAGCAAAATCATTAGAACAGTTTGTTTCTAGGCAAGCCATATCTGATTTTCTGTGAATAATCAGAGGTAGTCCAAATGCACATGTGACTTCCTTTGTACCATACTACTCTACCTTTGGGTAAGAGCACATAAGACTATTTCTATACTTGTATTCTTTATTGTAATAACTACAGCTCGCTCATCATTTGAAAATGTAGTTTTCCTACTATTAGAAAAGAATTCTTAACATACACAGATTGGCTATTATACCAAATCTTTCTTTAAAATGCTTACTTAGACACACAATCTGAAAGAGACAATGGATCCCACCTTCTCAAAACGTGTATGTGCAGACTTTATTTTATTAGTGTTCATCTATGTTGCATATTAACTGATTGATGTTCCTTGGGCTAAACTTCCTATCCCAGTGGCTCTTTGAACTAAAGATCATTGATGTGTGCTCCATCAACTTGAACTGATTTTAACATTACCATAATTTTTAACCCTATTCAATATGACACTTTTGAACCAAATGCCTTACTACTGATCCAGCATTACTTTTTCCTTTCTTGACTCTTCCTTGACAATTATAGTCTGTGCCCAACAGCTAAGCATGCAGAATGCAATGAATGCAATACAGCCAATATTCAACATTTTTTTCATCTCTTACTTTGTAGGATTAAATCCAAATACCACAGGTTTTGGGAATCAGACAATAAAAATACTTCCCATCAACAAGTAAGAACAAACTAAAAATAATCAAATATGAGCCCACGAAAAAGAACCCAACTACTGAATCCACATATTTAAATAAAGATTCTAAAAAATATTAAGGATTTACTATTCTTCCCTTCCTAGTAACTTTACATTTCTTATAAAACCTATGAATAATTTAAGTCTCTCATTGTAACAGTCAATCAGTTTAAGTCACTTTTCAGTTTTATGGTGCTTCTCCCTCTAGTCACCATGAACAAACCTTTAAGAAATTAGCAAATTAAAACTAAAAGTAAAATAGAAATATTGAATATGAGGATTTCTTTATTAGATGCAAAGTATTTCTCAATTATACCAAGCAGTCGTGTCCAACACTTACCAGCACTGCTGCTCTCAGATTTTTCTTCTGGCTGGCTTTCTGTAGAAAAAGAACAATAATGCTTCTGTGATCTTGGAGTATAACAACAATTATACTAAAAGTATATCTAAGAAGTGACTTGCAAAAATCCACGAACATACAAATGGATAAAAGGGATGAGAAATGGCACAAACATAGGAGTCAGTTCCTTAAAGCTTATAAATATACTTTGAAAGAGACAATTCCCACAAAGAACAACAAAAGTTTCATTTGGAGTTCAAGCCTACAACAAACTCCACTCAGGAGGATCCCTAAGCTCCTGTTAATAGGGCTCTGTGTGGATGCAGGCACCTACCTACGTGAAGTCAGTAATAAGACTAGATAAAAAAAAAAAAAAAAAATCTTTCTACTTCACTAGGCCGTGTTGGTCAAAACTCACTTTGTAGGTTTAGAAATGCAGGCTTTTCTGAAAAGATATCTGCACACTCATGCAGTTTGCAAGGAGTCGAAATGGGGAGGAGACTGGATACAGTTAAACCAGGTTAAGTCTCTATAATCTGTTAATGTATTCCCTGGTTTCAGATGGAAGTTTTAAGAATTCCAAGTTCATGGATAATAACAATTAATTAGCGTGAGATAATCATCTCTTAAATAATGTATTCTACTGCTTTCTTGCAGCTTAGAACACAAAAGAAGAGTTTGTTTTTGTAACTATACTTCCGTAGTTGTCTGTTTTATAATTTAACTATTATTATTTCTATAACTGTAGTCCTAAAAAGCCCCCAGATGAAACTAGGGCCCCTTTGTGCTAGGCACCGTATATATGCACAGTCCCTGCTCCATGACGCTTATAATAAAATACACAGGACAGAAGGGCGGGGGGAGGAACAGAGTCACAGAGTGGGGAAGTAACTTGCTGAAACTTACAAGCAGGTATTCCTGGCTCTACCCTTGACAACTCCCAGTCCAGTGCCCTATCCCATACACTAAGGTCTACATAGCACAAACTAGATACACAATCCTGCAAGAGATGGAAGGCGGTGGATATATTTTACTGAATTCAGCCCTAAACAGTCATATGATTCTGTAAAGATATATTTCTATTTCTACACAGAAATTTGACAATCCAAAATTAAACTGAATTCTTTCTCCCTGCTTCCACCCCTCCCAAATGTCTTCCAGGATTAGGAATAAGAACAGTAATTCCTCCCTTTCATACAGTGTCACATCAATAAGATATATTTGTCCTTAGCTACTCAATTCAACAGAAATGTCACAGCTACCAATACAGATTACATACCTACAGCCTGAAGTGGGTTATTACTGTAGTCCAGTGAGTAATTTTATTTTATTTTTTTTAGTTCAGTTTGTTTTCTCATTTTCTGCCTGAGAGGACTGACAGGCTGGGGGACTAAATGCATTAGAAAAAATGAAGTCTCTCACAAAATCTCCTTCTTGGACAATGCCTCTCACAAGGGTTCATGATTGAGGGTACTATTTGCTCAAAGAGAGAACACAATCAAGTATCACATTTATGTATACATGGAGGATGCATTATAGCCTTCCTGTCCTACCACATTCCTAAAATTAGTGCAGATTCTTGGCAACATTCAAATACACTGGGATTTTATTCCTGTAGGAATAACATACATTTTCCTGTTCACATGCTCCTTTTAACATACTATACTTGTCATACATACATTGTATGGTATTACCCAAACATTAAAGTAGACAGTATCCCAATTTGGTTGTAATTTATTTCCACAAAATACTGTAAGCACAAAAATGTACTAGCCTTACTGAAGACTCAAAAGGACAAATTTAGAGATAATCCATCCCTAAATAGATCGCAAAATATGGGGAAGTCATTATTAAGGCTGTAAAAGTCATGATTTTTTGGTTCAAAAGTTGCAGACACAGTTACGTTGTTGTTTTAGTGTTTTAGTGCAGCCAGACATCAGTATGGGGACACTCATAGGAGGTCACTCCCCTGGGGGTTTAATCTCTTCCCCTCAAACTGTTTCCTGATGAGGAATGAAGACTCTCCCCACCAGGTAACTCCAGAAGGAACACTAGTCCTGGTGCACATCCACACACAAGCTCTTGCACCTTCCTCCAAGGCATGCAGACTGCCTTCCAAAGCAGTGCAGCAGAACAGAACACGGTGTGCCCAACTTGGTTCTGGAAGGCAAACACGATGGAGGGGCAACCAGGCCAAATTTGAGTCACAATGCCAGTCAAATTTGCAGGCACTCTAAAAAGTTGCAGTTTCTACACTGAAGTATGACAAAATTGTGGCCTGCAATTTTCTTAAAGGTGTAATCATTATATAAATCTATTTAATAATTCCAGAGTCTCTATGCCCCTGAAGTGTTCAAGGAAGCTCTACCACATGTCATTTCTCCGTACCTGAGCAATGCAAGGTTTGTTATTCAGCTAAGACTACTGCATAAAAAGGCAACATGCTTAGGCTGTCAACATCTTTCAGGCTTTGGATTCCAGTTAAGGCTTTGGATTCTAGTTAAGACTACCTACCAGTTCTACAAATGGGATGAGTGAGTTTGCTTTTACTTAGCTACAGAATACCCTCAAAAACAACAAAAAAAACCCTAGAATTCAGGTCTTAGAAAAATGTTCAGCCCCTTCCTCCTAATTAGGCAATTTGTTTATTATATTTAGGCCATATGTTTTCACACACACTTTGGGGTTTTTCCCCCCTTTCAGTACTAACTCCAGAAAGACATTGAAGGAAGTAGCACTTCTCCCTAGTTATGAAGTATATTTTATCACTGCAGATTACACATCTTCACATTCACAGTTTCACTGATGACTAAAAAATGTCAAATTCTATTGCCCAACATTCTGGGAGCTTCTCATACATCAAATTGGCTATATAATCTTTAAAGTTACTGCAACAGACAGATTGCCAATCCCATACCCCACACTTCCAAGGCATTCTAGTTACAGTAACAAAGGTGAAATGAACAGTAGTTTATCCCTGACAGTCAGCCAAACCCAACTGATAAACATCTGTTAATCCTCACCACACCCATGTGAAGGTGGTAAACAAAAATCATCCCCATGTTACAGAAGAAGCAGCTGAGACAGGTAGATTTGGTGACTTGCCCAAAGCGACTGAAGGGCTGGTATCATCCATCAAAGTGCAGACTGTAAATTCATCAGTTTGAGTAGTATTTTTTTATTTTCTGATCCTAAAATGCAGCTTCCTTATTATCTTTGCAAATATTTTGGAATCTGCATTAACGAGATAGATCTAAAAGGCTGCTGTTGCTTCTACTTCTTTTGATCATGCGGCTGTCATTAGATTTTTTCTTCCTGCTGTTACAGCTCCATAGTCAGTCCACAAAAGACAAGTACATAAAGTAACGAAGAGGCCCTAATGAGACCTCAGAGGTCTGTTGGACAACAGAATGTGTGGCCAAGTGCTAGAAACACAAGGATACAGACAACTGGAAAGGGTGGAAGAAGCAGGGAAAATAGAATTTCTTGGGGGCTCCAAATCATCTTTTTTATAATTTTTCATTTTATTTTTCAGAAATTTCATATTTCATTTTATCCTGAGTGGAAGACCAGGAGGGAGTCCTGCCGTGGAATGGGGTTGGACAGGTATCAAGAAAAAAGAGCAGCTTTCAATAATGTGGCAGAAGTTATTTTGTTCAGCAACAACTGAGCTAAAAACTCAGCTCAACAGCCCAACTGTGATTTGAAATAACACAAGATGCTAAAAATCTTGAAAACTGAGGATTTTACAGAAAACAAAAAAAAGTATAGCAATGTTAGCAGCATTACTTTAGTGAAGGAAGGGAGAAACATTTTTCTAGGACTAAAATCACTTTGTATAAATAAAATCTCTTCCCCAAAATTCTTAAAATGGCTGGTATGTCTGAGGTTTCAAAGATGTCAACTGGTAACAACAAACCCAAAATACAAACTGTGAATATTAATTTTGGTTGGTACACAATCACATCAAGAATTAAAATTGCAGTAGCAGCTTTCCATGACAGCTAGAAAGGGCTTTCCACATGGGGATTAGCATGGAAAAAGAGACAAAGACAGTTGTGGAAAAAGAGAATTAAGTAGTTATGAAGGGGGGGGGGGGGGGGGGGGAAGGAGGCGGCGCGACAATGAGTGTGAAACATTAAGAGACAAGGGCAGATGAAGAGGGAGGGGCCTGGAGTCTTGAATGTGATCATTAAAAGTGTGAATTCGATGCACAAGAAAGTTTCAGAGAGGAGTATAAGTCTGAAACAACCGGCATGTCTGATATTAGCAGCTGCATTTTTGTTAAGAACTGGAGGTCATGACAGTATATACAATCAGTCCATTGATCACTGAATGCCTCTTGAAGAGAGACAGATAATATCATTATATTATAGTGTTACTAATGTTGGAATTCTTTATTCTATGTCCGTTCAATAGAAACAGAATTTCTTACATAAGATTAGAAGATAGATGTTACTGTTAGCAGGTGTTCAGAAACCACAGTGATGGGAGCCATATGAAGCTAGAGACCTTCAGTCTTAAGAATTTGATTCTTTACTTCCTAGATTCCCTCCTCCCCCCGACCCCCCGCACTTTTAAAAAGAAACATTAAGTCTACATTTTATAACAAAATGTATATGGCAGCTTGTTCTATGAATATTTCAGACATATAGTATGTTTAAAGGAAAAAAAGTGGAACATTTAACTTGAGTCTTGGAACAAGTTATTGGAAGGAGATAAAGTCCAGGACCTATGGAGCCAAACTTAAAATTCCACGTAAGCGGGGCCAATTCCACACAATTTACTTGAATTATTCACCTTATACTAGGTTTGAATTGGCCCATAATGTAAAATCTACATGTATCCTATATGTAAGGCCTGATCCTGCTGTTCTTAACAATACAAGTAGCACATTTTCCCAAGATCTAACATAGTGAGAAGCATTTTTTATCATCCATAAATCAAACATTTGAAAGTTATGTTAAAATTTAGAGTCAGCATTTCTGAGCTACCTGCTGGCACTACATGGTGTAAGGGATGAAAATAGGATGAAAACTGATTTAGTCACATTCAGAAAAGAAAGAGTACCATTAAATATTTAACACAATCACCTTCTAATTTTTGATCCAGGATTGAAACTGTCAAACCAAGTTACTTTCCGGCACCACAGTAGCTGCCAGTAGAAAGCTCAGAAATGACCATTTTAATCAAACATGTCCAGTCTAAAAGATAAGCCTTACCCATATATTAAAAAAAACCCTCATTTTGCTTAGAGTAGCATATTGGAATATATGCAAAAAAACTCCAAAGGGATCTCCCTCCCCCACAAAAAAATTACAACTATGATAGCTGATAACAAAGATAAGACAAAATGACTGGAAGCACAAATAGCATTGTTGCATAGCAACTGGTAATGTACATATGGTGATGTTTATGGAACAGGATGTAGTTCATATTGAACGCAAAAATAAGACCAAAAATCAGCCTAGACAGCAAGAGAAACAACTGTGTTCGGAGTTCGCTGTGCAACGATCATATAAACCACACCTTCCAGTTACACACCTTTCATAAACCGATCTATTCTATGATCTTCAGGAACAGCATACCCAGGCATTAGTGTTTTACCCAGCAATAGGATACAGACATTTTGCATACAACATAAAACTAGTATCCTTATAAAAAAAGCTGCATAAGCCAAAGCAGCCAAGAAACATTTTTGAGAGGTGGTATCTAATTAGTGCAGGTTGATAGCTGATATTTCAATCGTTATTTTGTAGTTGGACAACACAGCAAATTAGGGTGATATTTTGTATGTGGTGTTTTGGAACGGCATTACAATGCTTCATATTGGTCCACAGAACTATTTTTATAATATAAATGTGTGCAAAACTAAATTGATGGGGACAGGGAAGGCTTCAGAAATGCATCAATATACAAAGCCTGTATGCTTTTAGGAAGCATACAAGTAGCATAGATCAGATTTTTAAAGGCATTTCAATGCCTCAAAAGACAGACAGGCATCTAGACACAAGGATTTAAGCACCTAACTCTCACTGCATACAATCTATATGTACACATACATATTATCAGTAAGCAGACTTATTTATAGGCACACTGTCTGAATCAAGAACCGAAGTGGGTTCTCTCCCTTCCCCCCCCCTCACCATCCAGATTTTAACAAAGATTAAGTAACCATCGGTCATGCTGGCTGGATTGGGGGCGGGGGCATTTAGTATATTGTTTGACATCAGTATGTCAAAATCACAGTCATTCATGTAAGATATGCCATGTCAGTTACTGTTAGAAAGGCTATAATGTGCTAAGTAAGATGATGATATTTATGTTCATGTGTTATGTGTGTAATGGAAGTTATGAATATGTTTGATATATCTGTATTTCAAATTGTGCTGTGTCTGGGTCACACCCCAGACAGGATGGCTGCAGAACAAAAGCCTACTTGATGGCCTATTAAGAAATTCACAGGTGCAAGAGGCCCAAGGGGAGAAACCAAGGATATACCTGATGAGTCACCAGGACTTGCTCATGTGACTCTGGACTCCATTTTGGTTCCTGTGAAATTCCCCAAGCAGCATGGCAATGGCCAGAGGACATAAAAGGCAGAGGCCCGGGATCCATTTTGTCTTCAATCCTGTTCAGCTTCAGCCACCTATCTACCTCTGGATCAAGTCATCTGCAACTGAAGCTGTGAAACAAAGGACTGAGACCCATCCAGGTACAAGAGGGACTATACAAGCCTGCAAACTCCACAATTCTTCTAGAAACCTGATATATATGGACTTTCAAATCATTTGTATGTATCTGATTGCTTTAATCCTTTAACATTTATCTTATAGTTTGTTTCTTTTTTTTTTTTTTTTTTTTTTATAATAAACCTTTAGTTTTAGTTGTTAAAGAATTGGCTGGCAGCGTGGTATTTTGGGTAAGATCCAAGCTTATATTGATCTGGTACTGTGGCTGACCCTTTGGGGTCAAGAGGAACCTTTTTGGTAAAGAGTATAGAGTTAAATAACTAGTCTCTTTACTGGATCTAGTGGCTGATTGGGGGCCGGAGACTGAATGCAGTAAAGGGGGCTGTGGTATTTGTGACTGGCTTCTTGATAACCGGTTGGGGAATCAGAAGCAGTTTGTGGCTGGTTGGGAAGTCTGACTTCAGTGTCATCCACCAGTACTGGGATAATCTGCTCTCCTTTTACAGCCTGCCCTGATCTTGGCATTTTCAGGTGGCTACCCTGGGCACGGAAGGGTCACCCCATTTTATCATGAGAAAAACAAGAACTGGAGGCTCTCTCAGTAGTCTAGGAGTTATGCAACATGATACTGTCTGAAGATCATCAATTACCTCTCAAACTTGACCCCTTATCCCTGTTCAGGAAGGTTCATAGAGGCAGAACAAAGTGAAATAGTGGCTGACGTGCCTTTTATCTGTGTAGCAACTTCTCTGGCTACTGGACTTAAGAGGCAGCAATGTCCATCCCTACCTTCTCAGCCAGAAAAATGGTCACTGCAGTGTGAAGACCACAGGAAGGGGAGGGAGAAATAAGGAAATATCTTTGGGTTCTGAACATGCTCCAAAAGAGAGGGGAAGTAGATTAAATCAAATGGGTGTTTATGAAGTTTTTTATTTCATTTTGTTTTAAAACAAATACTGTGCTTAGGAAAGGTGTTGAATTGAAAGCACTGGAAAACGAAGTACTCCATTTATCTACCGAACAAATGCATTTCACCCATATTTTTTTGCTAATGTCTTAAACTAGACTCGGATGGAGCATTTGAAGTGGAAGGATAATCTCCATGCCAATTCTGTCTTTGGACCATCTGCTCAGACTGGCACTTCTACAGGCACTCTTGTTAACTGTGGTGCAGTTTGTGACAGACATTTTTAAAACAAACACAGGACTGAACTCACCAATACATTCCATGGAGGTAAGGTGATGTAATGATAATGGGGCATGGGGTAGACATCTCTCACTTGTAAACTTAACCATGGGAAAGTGAATAAAGGTTTATATACTGTTAAAATAACCTATAACAATGAATGTTGATGGGGAAAGGTACAAAAGGGAGAAAGCCTGAACTAGGCCAAACAAATAGACCAACTGATATAAATTAAGAGCTGTGTTAAGATCATGTCTGGCAAACAACTGAAGTGTGGGAGCAGAAATTAACAGCAAATTAGCATGATGGAAATTAGGCTTAACTGGTGAACAAAATAATGACAGGATGGACTATTCCACCCATCATCCCCTTTTGGGGTCCTTAAAAAAAAAAAAGAAAGACTGTGTGTGAGGCAACAGGTAATGTAGACAGAGGAAAGGCATAGCCTACTCAAAGAGCCAGGCATGGCCCCACCCACTCCTGCTGCCTCTGCAGCAGTGCCAGAAGCTTCCTGGGCACTGCTGGGTCTGATGCCGCACCAGGGCAGCTGGAGCCGCCGGCAGGCACTGGGGCCATGCTGGGGCCGCCGCTCCGGGGTGGTTTGAGCCAGCCACCAAACTGGGGCAGCTGGGATCACTGCACCGGGGCCATTGGCAGTGCTGGGGTCATGCGCAGCCTCAGCTCTGGGGCCACTGGACCAGGGCGGCTGAGGGCGCACTGGAGCCGCCACACCACGGCTGCCAACAAGTGCTGGGATTGCACGCGGCCCCAGCTCCGGGGCAGCTGGCGAGCCCTGGAGCCACACGTGGCTGCCGCTCTGGGGCAGCTGTGGCCACGTGCAGCTTGGTTCACCCAGCTGGTGCTGGGGCTGCTGGCCGGGACTCTCAGGCAGCTGGGGTGCCATCCGGGGCATCCCTGTTTGGACTCTGGAAAGCCCAGCTCTGGAGTAGGGTGGGGTGGAGCTCCTCCGGCTGCAGTGGGGGAGCGAGCTTCATGGTGGCGAAGGAGGGGGCAGAAGAGGTGTTGCCTGAGGCAGAAGGGGAGGAGCCATTGGCTAGCCTCCCCTAACAGGTGGTTCACCTGGCGCCCACAGAAGGCAAGCACATGTTCAAAAATTGCTGACTGAAAAAAAGAGGCGCAAGATTCACTATGACAGCTGCCACCTCCTGGGACACTGGGATCCATCGTGACACCACTTTGTCATCCTAATCCTGAGAAATGTCCTGACCAAACCAGGCCAAAAGAGAGACCCAAATGACACTGCCACATTCCACTGGCTCCAGATGTATCCCAACCACCATTTGAGATGTGAGACTTTGTGTGTCCCCTCTACCCTCACTGCATGTCCTTTTCCTTTCCCATCTTCTTTCTTCTCCTTCTCCTTTTTTCCTTCTGTCTAACAGAAGTCTCAGCCAGCCAAAACTATATTTTGCAACACTGCTGTAAGCCTGTAACCAAAGTTGCAACTAAAAGCAGTGTCCTAACAGCCCAACATTGATACAAGTTTGCCAGGTCTCAGAGTTGCTGATAAAACCACATGCTTGTGCTGGGTTTTTTTCCAGCAGGGAGACTGGAAGCAAAAGTTATTAAATGACTTAATTCTTCTCTTCACTCCAAGTGCTGTTCATTACACTGAACACTTGTTCCACTAGACTGTTTGTTCCTGATAAACACTGCAAATTCTACTCAGTAGAACCATATGCCTTGAACAAACATTATGTAGTTATTAATAGCCACCATGTTGAGAGAGTAGTACTGTATAAAAGTGTGAAAACAACTCCTGGGAGCGCCTTCCAGATTTCTATGATGGAAAAATTATAGACAGACTATCAATGCTGGTTTAGCACTACAGCAGATCTCCAATATCCTCAGATAGCCTTGCTGATGTTTAACGATGCATAATCTAATCCACCGAACAGGTACAGAGTAGAAACAGCATCTTCTTTGTACAGATTTCCATAGGCTGCCAGAATTATAGGCAATTTAATAAATACTGTAACCCTATCCAAATAAAAACATAAAGCCCATGGACTAAGGGTATGTCTACACTAGAAACGCTACAGCAGCACAGCTGCACCACAGTAGTGTAGACCTCTACTACCAGGGCGCTGGAATAATTTTTATAATGGGAGTGCTGAGAGCCATTGAACCAAACTATAATCCCTGTATAGAATAGAAACCACTTCAAGCCAAGGGCTGCGGCAGCATTCCCCACATCCCTAGTTCCAGCACCTAGGGGTACTCCAGAAATGGAAGGCGTTCTTCCACCATTATAGTAAATCCACCTCTCTGAGAAGCGGTAACTAGGTTGATGAAAGAATTTTGGTGTCACCCTAGCAATGTCTATACTGGGGCTTAGGTCAGCTTAAATACATCATACGGGGTATGAAATTTTTCACCGTCCTGAACTATGTAGTTAAGTCAACCTAACTTTGTAGCATAGGCATCTTCTTTCTTTCTTGGGATTTCTCCAACGGTTTGAGTGCAAGTCCAAATCACTTAATTATCTAAATATACTTGATTCCCCAAAGTCTGAGCCATTAGTGCCATTTATTCATTGCATACTTTTAGGGCTGTAGGAAAGCCAAAGGGCAACATTTTGTATTGGCAGTGAGTGCAAAACCAAAGATACTTTTAGTGAGCCAGCCTAGAAACAGTGTGAAAATAAATATATTTTATGCTGAGACCTTAACTAATTTTTCAGAGAAAAGAATAACAAAGAAAGCCTGAGTTCTAGTTAACGATAAGAACTAAAAAATAGTCTTTCCAAACCTCAGTATATAGCAAGCTCACTACATTTTACAATTTCCCATTAATGAACAAAACATGTATTTAAGTCAATGGATCTCAAAATTGGTGAAGTCATACTTAAATGTTAATTCAGACCACTTAATATTTAAAATCTGAATACCTGAATTCTTGTCCAACAAGCTTTGATATTTTTTCACTCAACTTCTTGACATGAATAGATTAGCATAGATTTGTCAGTATAAAAACAAAAGATAACCTTATAACTGTGTATGTCTATCATGCATTCCTGAAGATTGACCAAATCAAGAGAACAAATGTGAAGCAACTCATTTCTTCTTCAATGTAAGAGATGGGCACAGGGGATCAGTGTACTAGCTTATTTTTCCTTTAAAAAACAAAAACAAGATACTTCTGATGAAGTGGATTCAAAGTTAGTGCATGTTACAAATGAAAATTAGAGGATATTAACTGAAGATGCCATAGGATGTCTGTCTCCATTACTAAATGTAACAGAATCGGCAGTCTCTTATCAAGAGACCCAGAACAGGAGTACCATGGAAGGGCTGTTATAAACCCAGATTGAGGTCAGCTAACACAACTGTTTGTAGAAGCTGGCATAATATTCATTCGTAGTTTACATATCTGGCATTAACTAGTGTTATCAGTCCCTTGTTTTCATAAGCATCACATTTGCCCAAAATTACTTGATTTTTAAACTTAATAAAAATAAAATTAAAGTATAACAAAGGAAGTCTGGTAGAAATATAGGCCCACATTAAATCTGGGTGAACCTTGGTTTTAAATTGAGTTGGGATATTAGTTTGAGCAATAGGCTCAAGGCATGTAACCAAAGAGGTCATGAGAAACAAGAGTTGTTGTGTTAAACTTGTAGCGACCCTTCAAAATAGCTAAAGTAACAGAAATAAATATAGTTCACTGAGTATCAGTAAATAATTAGCTGTATAAGAAACTCCTTCATCTGGCCTTAGCCAAGGTCCAATAATTGGCAGTGACATCACTTGTTTGTTAAAGGGTATAAAAAAATAAATTCTTACAGAGTCATTGCTAATACCTGCATGACCAAGTTGGAGATGATCAATATGGGTTTAAGCACCCTGGGCTTTGCCCATTTGTAAGTACATTAATCAAGTACTTACGTTTTTTGTTACTGTTTGGATGTAGTAAATTGCTTATTATTTAGGCATGTTTAGAGAAATTGTATAAATATCATACAGCCTTTGGATTAATAAAGGAATTTATGGTTAAATTGGTGCCACAGTAATACCCTGCATAAAATAAAATAATTCCAAGCAGCACATTTTTGGTTTTATTGTATATTATCTCACAACTTATAATAGTCATGTAATATAAAATCCACACATGAGAATTCAATGGTCTGGGCTTTATGTGAGGCACAATTATAGTTTATGAATGCTCACATAATTCACCCATCTGTTGCACCAAAGCTATAAGCTCACTGGAACAGGGGATATCTTCCTATAAATCTATACAGTGCCCATCACAATTGGGCTCTCACCTGCAAGCTCTACCACAATGCATATCATTATATAAACCTATCACATATTTTTAAACAGTAGAGAGGAATTGGTAATATGGGTTTCAGCTTGGGTTGCTCAAGCCCACCTGACCCGCTAGGCACATATTCTCTTGAGCCACCCATGCTGCTGCACTTTCACTGCTATTTTTTATGAGCTAGCTAGAATAAAGCTAGCGTGAGTAGTCTACACAAATTGCAAATCACAATCCTGGTCCCAGTGTAGACATACCCCACAACTGTGGCAGTGCCTAAAAAGCTGCAGTCACGAAAAAGGCTAGTATCATTCTGGGGTGTATTAATGGGAGTGTTGTATGGGAGGTAAGTGCCCCATTCTATCTGGCATGGGTGATGTCTCCGCTGGAGTACTGTGGCTAGTTTTGGGTGCCAAACCTTAAGAAAGATATGGATAAACTGGAGAGCAACAAAAATATAAAAGGTTTAGAAAACCTGACCTATATGGGAAAGGTTAAAAAATACCTGAGCATAGTTAGCCTTGAGAAAAGAAGACTGCAAGGGGGTCCTGATAATAGTCTCCAAATACTTTAAGGGCTGTAAATAAGGACAATGATCAATTGTTCTCCCTGATCACTGAAGGTAGGACAACTAATAAATTTAATCTGCAGCAAGGGAGATTTAGGTTAGATATTAGGAAAAGCTTTCTAAATATAAGGGTAGTTAACACTGGACTAGACTACTATGGGAGGTTCTGAAATCTCCATTATTGGAATTTAACAGATTGGACAAATACCTGTCAGTGATGGCCTAAATTTACTTGGTCCTGCCTTAGCACAGAGACTGAACTTGACTTCCTGACGTCCCTTTCAGCCCCACATTCCTATGATTCTATGAAATGCACATGCTACTTTCCAGACAGAGGAAATAGAGTCCCCTGGTCCAAATACCCAAGCAAACTGATCTGGCTGATGATAGGTATATATCTTGCTACTTACATTTGTTTTCAAATTAAACACATTAAACCAGATAAAATATCCCTACTCCTTATGTTCTTTTCCTCTCTCCACAATTCAATTCACATCTTTTGTTGTGGTAATTTCCAGATTCAGCTCAGTGTCTTTATGCCACTCTTCCAATAAATTAGCTGTTCACATATGAGATAAATAACGAAATAGGCATTGTAGAAAAAGTACGTCTTCAGGAAGGATTCAAACAAGGAGACATTATGGCTTTGCAAACCAATTCAGAAAACTGCATTGCATGGAGAGTGGCATGGAAAAAAGCATAAATTGTTGTCGGGGGAGATGGACAAATTGTGTATCAAGGCAGAAACTACTGGCAGAATTGGGGAGGGGGGGGAAGGGTCATCATAAGAGACAGGTTAAGGTGGGGTTTTGAAGGTTATCACAAGAAACTTGAGCTTGCTGTGGCATAGAAGACAGAGGGATTCACATATAGATTCCAACCACATCACCTGATGAGTATCAAAGATGATCCTAGTGGTGGTGCTATATATAGACTGAAGTCGGACACGTGTCACATTGCTTCTTTCAATGGAATACTCAGGTGAGTAGAGTTACACACGTTAAGTCTTTACAGAATCATGACATAACTAAGTTTCACATAAATGATTTTCCTGGATTCAGTTCATCTGGCATTCACATATGAATACACAACTAAAAGATGCTACCTAGGGTTGTAGAAAAAAATGTAATTCTAAATTAGCCATACATGAATACACAATGGAGCCAGCTTTATTCAGAATATTGCTAAAACATGTTTAAAAAAAGCAGAAGATATTCTTTGCATCATTCACAAAGATGATTTTCAAGGCTCGTAATTTGGTTAAATCAAAATTAGCATTCCCAGTAGACTCCCAAAGGTGCACTCTCAGTGGTAGCTATTTCCATGCCAAATTTCAGTCTAATACCCCAAGCCATTTTGATACTACAATTGTACAAGAAAAGGCTGCAGTGGTTCTCTTTTACTTTTCCAGTAACAAGGACTCCCTCCTCCCTCCCCCACTTATAAGCAAAGATAGTTTAATCATATTTTGCGAAGTCTGAACAAATATTAATCTTCAAGCACAGACCAAGCTTGAAAATTGATAGCAAGTTGTAAGAGACTGAAAACCAAGAGATCAGAACATTAACCATTTCATAACTTTAACAATAGTGGTTGCTGCTGCTCTCAGTTTATTAATCATGTTGTATTAGCTAACATGGCTCTTAAAATGGAAATTAAGGACATCCCACTGCCCCTAAACAAAAAGGCATAGGGATATAGACTCCTTCCCTTATTGGCAGAGTTTTTTTCCCTTAAAGAACAAGTATGAATGGAATAACATTTTTCAATTCAGAAACAATGCATGGTAGAGCAATTATGATTAAGAATATGAGTTTGTCATGGAGGTCATGGATTACATGACTTTCTGGGACCGCCAGGACTTTTGGGGCTGTCTGTCTGATCGGGCCAGCAGGCCAGACCCCACAGAACAGATGATGGGTGGTTAAGCCCACTGAAGCAGCAGGCTGGAGCAGCTGCAAGCCCCAGTAGCTGTTTTACCCTCCCCCAGGATATTTTTAATAAAAGTCAAGGACAGGTTGCAGCTTTTGTGAATTTTTGTTTATTGCCCATGACCTGCTGTCCCTGACTTTTACAGAAAATAACCATAACAGAATCTTAACCTTAATTATGATCTAAACTTTAAAGTACTTAGGGGAGATCATATCAGAAAAAAATATCGGTGTTGACAACTGAACAAAACAGAAATGCATTTGATTTTACCTACTGAATATATTAATTTAGTTGCCAATTTACAGAAATGAAACCACTTTACCAACCTTTCTGTATATAATTTACATCAGTTTTCTGTACACCAAGCTGTCTTTGCTAATAGAAGCACAATTCACCTAATTACATTACCCATTATATTGACTTGGCATACTAAACACTGAATGGATATTAAAGGAACCCACCCATCCGCTGCTAACTGTGCACTTCATACTAACTTAGACTGTAAAACTTTCAATATTTGGCAATTCAGATGATTTCCTTTCTCTTTCAAAAGGGCAGAACCCATTTTGATAAATCACAGTCGTGTATTTACGTGAAGCCATGCTTCATAAGAAGTAAGTTGATGATAATTTATTTTATCTTGAAAAAATCCTCAGATTTAGCTAAAACATTAATGTCAAATTCTTGTCTGGCTTACACTCCAAAGATTGGGCAAGATATAAATCAGGGAAGAAAGCAGCTCAAAAAGCTTTTCTACATATTCTTCTCCATTAAAAGTGAGAAACAATATTTTCCCCATGTATTTTTTTTTAATCTCCCTTATTGTCTAATCTATTTGAAGTTCTCTAGGATATACCTAGTCAGATACCAGATGGAAAGTGTAATAAGAATCACTCTCATACAATTACCCACTCTAATGCAGAAATTTAAATTTTCCATTTCATTGACTTACAATGGACAGTAATAAAAATGTGTGCCATACAGGGGTATGTTGTACCACCCAGCAGTCCATCGCAATAAGTACATCTGTCTGTTAGCCTTTTTTTAAAAAAATAAATGAAAAAGTATCTTAGAGACTTGTGAACAATTCCATGCATATTTATATGGTGTCAAGTCTGAAGCCTAATTATTACACTTGAAATGTCACTGTTAACTATTTCATTGTTGAGCATTCAAATTCAGGGAATGTGTTTATCCATTCTAAGATACAGTGACAGGTATTGGGGCAAGATGCAACAGGGGCAGCTAGTTCCTGGCCAGTTTTGTTGGAGCAGAAAATGAAGAATTCAAAACAGTCCAGCCTATCCAAATGTATAGTCATCTCTGACCCTGCCCAAAAAGGGGAGGGAAAGAATCATAAGCTTTATTTACCTCTTGGGAAATCCCAAACATTCTGAGGTACCTGAAACCCCAACTATTCTCTACTAAGCTTTCAAGACATCCAGTCTGCCACTTCCAACACCTTAATTTCTATAATGCTGCCATACATTTTACAATGTAAGAATCTGCAGCACATGAAGTTGGTAGACTACATAAAATTAATTTAGTATCAGAACAGCCAACCAGCTCAGGCAATATGTACTGACTATTGCGCAGGAGGAGAGCAGTGAAAGGGAGGGCACTATCCTAATTCTAATGTTTCCGTCATATAACTTAGGTTTAACAATCTCACAAAACATGGTATCATGTATTGCTATTATAATACTAGTGACCTACACATAATGTAGGTCAAGGAATTGGAACCCAATAGACAAAAATACAGTTACCTTTCATGCTCTACAAACAACACACTACTATTACATTTTCTGACAAAATGAACAACTGGAAAGTTTGATGAATGACAATTAATATTCACTGGTCAACAAGACACTATCAAGACAGATAGAAAAAAATTAACATAGTTCAAAAATAATTTTAATCACACTGTAGCCAGATTCCTGACAAATCTATCCTTTCCTCCAAAAGAAGTGTTGAAACATAGCAGCAGTTTTCTTCTGGAGGATCCTACCAGAAACACTAGTTGTGAAGAAACCCAAAGGGTAATGCATGTTATACTGTACTACATTCTTCCTCTCTGATCTGTTCAGCAGGCTTGTATTGAAATGTACAATACAATCCTTTCTGGAGGCATTGCAGACTCTTATCCAATTAAAAGAAGAAAACAGTCAACTAGAATAAAGTTTTATGTGGATTTATGAGACTATAAAACAAAGCTGAAAGGTCTTATTATAGATCAGCCTTGATGGTGTCCCTTTAACCAATGATCATGCTGAGATTATGAATGCATGCAAATATGCATGACAGAAATCATATTAATAAAAAATTTTCATTCCAACTTACCTATTGAGCTTTCTGTAAACACTGTTAACGTCTGTCCTCCCACACTTTGCAAAAGAAATGGATGTTCTCTAGGCGCACTGACTGAAGCAGGTTTTCCTCCAATATCATTGATACTTGCAAGATCTTCATTCAAAGTAAATGATACCTATCAGCCACAATTAGCATAGTGTTACTACATAAAAACTTTGTAGTGAAAAGGTCTAAGAGCTTAGGAAACAAAGAAAAATGAAATAGTACAATACAATTTTGTATTCTTCAAATATACATCTGGGATCTAATTTTTAATATGCTAATCTCCTTCTAAAATATTTTATTGGACATCTTCACATGGATTATTTATACAATTTACACATCAACAGATTTTTATTATCTCCTCTTGATCTTAGAGTACAATTCATTGCATTTCATTATTTTTAAAAATGTTTGAGAACCTAAGATGTAGGCATTTTAAATTTTTCATACAGTTAACTTCACCTTTGAGGACGTGCCAACAGCATATTTTACAGCCAGCTAAGAGACTGATCAAACCCCAAAGACAACTCGTGTCTCTCCACCTATTCCAATTAGAGTTAGATCAGGCTCTAAGATGATAAATGCAGCTTTTCCACCACTCCTAAATTTCTGCTCAGTCTCTTCTAGTTCAGTGTGTTGGCTGGCTGAGGGTATACCAAATAATGTTGCTACCTTCCCATCTAACATGAAAGGTAAAATACTTGTTAATTCATTCAACTGCTAATAAAAGAAATCAACTGCCTTTGCAGAAGAAAAGACCTTCAAATTCCCTAATACTTAATTAATTGGTTTTGTTAAATATAAATACCAAATGTGATATGGTATATTTCTAAACTCTTACTTGTTTCCAACTTTATCTGCTTAATAATAATACCTAGCTCTTATATAGCACTTTTCATCAGTAAATCTCAAAGTGTTTTACAAAGAATGTTAGCATCATTATCCCCATTTTACAGATGGGGAAACTGAGACACAAAGATATGTGACTTGCCCAAGGTCACCCAGTAGGCCACTGGAAGAGCCAAGAACAGAACCCAGATCTCCCAACTCCTAGTCTAATGCTCTATTACAGGTACTACAAGAGAAAGTTTACACTACAAAGCAGTATACTTTAAGCAACACTAAAATTCAAAATATAACACTTTTACAGCCTTTGGGTTTGTAATTACTTACTTCTGTTCTTCCTTGATTTCTGTAAAAGAAAATATTTCATGTTTTAGTTTCCATAATCTAATTTCACAGGTCTCACTCCTCTGATAACAGCAGCAACCTCAAATTCTAGCTTTGTTACTCATCTTCACTCCTGAGCTGCCCAAGGACAAATGGGAAAATCAGCAGGAGCAAATAGAAGCAACACAATAGCATATAATATAATAGTGGATGGAGATCCTCTATTTAAGATGTGCCTTTTTCCAATATTTATGAAATCAGAAGTGGTGTTCTAGAATATATCCACATACCAGTATAATTTTTCATATTCATACTGTTTATAATACACACTGATAATCAATAGACAGCTATATTTCAAGCTTCACAGACATAAACAACTTGTATTTGCAATAAATATTATGCAATATAAGTAATACTGCACTGTAATACAGCAGTCTAGTAAAAAAAACTTTTTCTACTTATGTAATAATTCTAAGAATTCCTACCAAAGGTACAGTAAACTACTTACTTGGCAATCCTCAGCTTCCCTACTTCACCTCTTCCTGAAGCTTTAGTCCATTGTTGTGACAAATACTTGGGGACCTAAAAAAAGATGACATATTTCAGGTAACTAAGCAACAGATATTGTTATATTATCCTTTTAGTATTGCTTTCTTTACAACAATCAAAATACACTGGAGATTATATTTCTTTGCTAGAGAAGGCACAGCTCAGCACCGAAACCTAATCATATTTAAACCTTTCAAAGCCTAGCAAGCATAGCTGCAGATGTATGGCTTAAATGAGACAAAAAGGTGGTTACATATGGCAGTCTTAGCACTAACAGGACATCTGACTGACCTTTGGAACAGAAAAGAAAGTCATATTTTACTATCCCTAAGGCCATGCACTAAAAAGGCATTTATGTACAATTTCTTTTCATGCTCTTCTTTTGATGCTGACAGTGCATCAGAAGCTCCAGCAAAACCACTTTTCTTTTTAGCTTTGCAGCAATATCTTTCTAGGATTTTAACAGTGCAGTAGTCATTCCACATTTGCATTTACATCCACTGTAGAGAGTATATTCAACTAGAGCATTGCATACTTTGTTGCTTATGTAGGCAGAGCTGCACACTCAATAAGAGAGAGAAGCAACCAACACAATGGGGTCCTGATCGATGACTAGGGCTCCTAGGTGCTACGGTAATACAAATATTAAACAACAATATTAAACCACAGCCTGTGATGTATAGGTAGTATCAAGGGGGCGCCAGAAAGATTTTTCTGACTGCAGCATCAAACGGGAACTCAGTGGGCCTGATTTTTCTCAGGCTATATCTAGGCTGATGGTGGCAAATTCGCCACCGTCAGATCGATTTATCCAGATCGATTGAGCAGAAGTGGAGAGCCGCTCAATCAACTCAGAAATCGACGTTATTAATCCACCTCTGCCAGGTGAAGTAACATTGTGTCGACAGGACTGCATTTCCCGTCGGCACTGCAAACCGAAAACACCATGGTAAGTAGGAGTTAGGAAGTCAACGGGAGATACACAAGCTACGTAGAGTAGCTTGCATATCTCGGGTTGACTGTCGTCAAATTTGGCAGCAAGTGTAGACATAGGCTCACTTATACCAGTGAAAATCAGGCTTCTCCAGAGTTATATTTTTACTAGCCTCAAAAGGGTTCTGCCTATTGCTCCCTAGAACATTTTCTGACATTTTGGAATTTGATCTGATATGTTCAGAAGTTGTCACATTACACGCAGAACAATAAAGATGCCATTAAGTGTAGGGCCTCATTTCACCCAACCAAATCTGTAGTTGTATCCTGAATGGGATTATGCAATCTATGGGAAGGCAGGAAATGTCTTACACAACAAAATACCCACTATGGTGAATTTCTTTTAATTTTTAGCAAGAACAAGAAGGAGGCATATAGGAGGATCAGTTTTCAAAAATCTTTTAACAATCCTGAGTATACTGCAAGAAAACAATGCAACAGTATTCAAATAATTTTAACTTGGATTTTGGAAAAAGCACACCCCCTCCCCAGTTAAGGTCTGACATGTGGCCATGAGTGATCTAATAGCATCTGAACAAAACATATCCATACAAACTACTTAAGATTCTAGAGACACAGTTTTTATTCTTGACTTTGTATATAAGGATAACACTCTTCTCCCTAACAATCTGTAAAAGGATCATGTGGGAAAAGAGATGGCATAAAGCAATACAATTTAAAAATAAAATACTTTCTAAAATAAAATACAAAATTAACACAACTCAAGCCCACTGTTATTTTTCTTCCATCTTAATTATTAGTTGTATTACTGTAGCACCTAGGAGTCTTAGTTATGGACAAGCACCCCATTGTGCTAGGTGCTGTCCAAACACAGAACAAAAAGATGGTCCCTGTCCCCAAAGAGTTTACAGTCAGCAAGTATGGATGTCTGATCTCTGGTTCTTAAAAGTATTATGAGACAATGAAAGAGACCTATAATCTTTTCAAAATGCAGATCAGTGCAGTGGATTAAATCAGAAGAACTGTGTGGAAATAGGCAATTATCAAGTAATGTCTGGCAAAATAATACTAAATGAGCTACATTTTGCTCTAAGTCAGGGGTGGGAAACGTCTGGCCCGCAAGCCGAAATCATTTGGTCTGGCCCTGGCGGCGGGGTTCCGGGGGGGGGGGGGCAGTGCCCGCCGCCGAAACCCTGCCGCCGTATGCCCCTTTTCGGCGGCGGGGGGAGTTTGGAGGCAGGCACTGTCCCCCGCCCCCCCCCGAACCCCGCCGCCACCGAATTCTCCCCCGCCGCCAGGGCCACCATCAGGCCCTTGACGGAAAAAAGGTTCCCCACCTCTGCTCTAAGTGTACAAACCAATATGTTTATACTTCCCCTACTCTACCCAGCATAAAAAACGTTACTAAACCTACTTTTCTATTTTTTGCACTCTAAAAACTCACATCCTTAGTTATACTTACTTTTATCGCATATATTTCTAAAGCAATGTAATATATGGGCTATTATTGGCAATTAAGTGGTCTCTCTCTCTGATACTTTCTATATTAGCTCCACACACTCTATCTAAAGTGAAACCAGATTAGCCAGAACTGTTTTTCCAATAGGTCTTTTCCCCAGAAACTAACAATTTCAACATTGTTCTACCTGGTCTTCCTTAGCCAGGGAAATCATGTTGTGAACAGTTGTAAAGAAGCAGAACTACGCAAAGCATTCTATACTTTAAAGAGAATTCTTTTTTAAAATTAAATCCACCAAATGATAATCAGTTTTGCTACAACAGTATGAGGTCCCATCTACGCTGTGATTCCTGATGTGTTGGGTAGACCTAGTTACAAAAGTTTTCCCCTGCCCTCCTGGTTTAAAATACAATTCAGACCTGAAGCAGAGACAGGACAAAACCATGCATAAGCCATCTACACTAGCAACCTTATAGCTGCAATTCACAAGCAGTGCAGCAATGGTAAAAAATGTAAGATGGGCAGATATAAATGTTTTTACCATCGCATCATCTAGCCTGTGACAAAACAGTGGTAAAAATGCCCAACGTATTGTAGTTTGTTGACTTAAAAAAGGTGCAGTTGTAAGCATAGTTACCAAGTTCAGTTCACTACTATCTTCACTGCAATACCAAAACATGTTTGAACCGGGCTGGGATACTATGGAGTTGCGGGTTCCCACTATATAGAAGGAATTACAACATTAACAAGACCATAAGCTTGGTCAATACCAGCCATGGAAACCATTTTTAAATCATGTTAACACCTATCTGGGAAGAATCATGTTTTAAAAGGGTTCTTATTATTCTCCTCTTATCCAGTTCTCCTCTTATTATAGAGCAGGTGTAGCCAAACTGTGGCTCATTTACAGTTAAAGTGCAGTTCGCAGAGCCCCCTATGCCCCCCCCCCACACACACACACTCTCCACCTACCAGACCTGGATGGGGAGCTTGGAGCTTCTGTCCAGTGACAGGGTGATGGGGCTGGAGGATTTTGCCCAGCAAGGAGGAGAGTCTCAGGGGTCAATAAGTTTGGCCACCTGTTATAGAGAGGGCCCCTAGAAAAGTTACATTGCTGATGATCAATATCAACACTGGGATCCCTTCATGACCTCATCTCCCCAAACAGATTTGAAAACTCCTTAGTTACCATAGGTAGGACTAACCTATTTTCAACAGGGCTTCATAAAACCTACTAGCCAGAAACTGACGCTAAAGAGAAGTCCAAAGACCTGGCAACAAGCCCACCCCAAACCTTGTCTACATTGAGGATTTTCTGAAATTTTCTACTGCTGCTCTATCACCAGTGCTACCAATGATGGAGGCAATAGCACCAAAATCCCCAGTGGCTGGTTTATGATGCGTTACTTAAGCTATGTCTTCGATGACGACAGCAAATTCGCCACGGTCAGATCAACTGATCTGGATCGACTGAGTGGTCAGTGAAGACTCGCTCAGTCTATCCAGAAATCATATTAAGATTAAGACATATTATGACCACCTCCTCAAGTGGCATAGCGCTGTGTCGACGGGAACATGGTTCCTGTTGGCACAGTGCAGTGAAGATGGAGCGCAGAACAGAAGCACAGCAGTGGACGGGAGGTACGCAAGTTTTTTGCGTAGTTTGCATAACTCCGGTCAACTGCCGCCGAATCTCTGAGGTAAGTGTAGACAAGCCCTTAGAAAATCCTCAGTGGAAATACAAGCCTAGGTTCTTAGAAGGTAAAGTATTCTGTGATTCCCAGTAGGGTGCTGGCCGGGGACACCGCTTAGAAAGCCTCATCTTCCTCATGAATCTCTGCCCAACAAGCACCTGATAAATCTGAAAGCCACACCCCAACTACAGGAAAGGAGAAAGATTTCATTCTCTGCCAAGGTCTCCTGAATGCTACTGAGGTGGAGAGAGAACCGCACTCTTTCACTCCCTGCCCTCCCGCTGGTGCTCACTGTCTTCACCAAAAGCAGAGTGGCAGGTGCATGGCATGCCTCAGTCTCGCGTCGGTGGTCGCTCCGGTTTTAATGCGCAGCCACTGAGCGGGCTGGAGTCTCGCCGTTCTCACGGCAACGGGCCGGGCCAGGCCACGCCGTGAGCAGCCGCGGGACCTGCCCGCTGACGCCGCGCGGCTGCCAGGGAGGCCAAGCTAGAGCCCGTGGTTTCTACGGAGACCGTGAGGGCGGCCCCGGGAGAGTGTCCTGCCCGCTCCGCGGGGGCCGGGGCCCGGCGAGAAGGGGGTGCCGCTGGCCGGAGCTGCTGCGGCCAAACGCCGCCAAGCGCAGCTCAGGGACGGTTACTCGGGGACGCCCCTCACAGCCCCCCCAGCCGGCGGGACACAGCCTCAGCGCCGGGCCGGACACAGCTCTGGCCTCTTCCGCCCTACGCCGCCCGGCCCGGCCCGCCTGCGGGACACAATACCCGGAGCAGCTCAAACCGGGATCCCCCGGGCCTCCCCCCACCGGGATCCCCCGGACTCCCCCAGACGGTTTCCCGTGTCCCGAGACGGGCCCCGATCCCGGGCCGAGGGAGGGAAGGAGCCGCCCCAGCCTGCGCCAGGGCCTCCCCCGCGGGGCGGAGGTCGGAGGAGCGGATGATGAGCTGGGCCCGGGGCGGCCTCTCACCTTCACCAGCCACATGCCCGTGTTCTGCTTGGCCCCGGTCAGGTCCAGCTCCCCCTTCTCGCTCATGGCGGCGGGCGGGGGGCGCGCGGACGCTGGGGGGAGGGGGGGAGACTCTCGGTCGGAGCTCGGCGGGGGCCGCGCGCGCACAATAGCAGCATTCGCAGCCACCCGGACGGGAATCAGCGGCTCACCACCGGCTACGATGGCCGCACGCTGCCAAACTTCCGCGGCAACGCGGAGGGTGGGCGTTCCTCGGCTCCCCCCCAGGGGAGAAAGGGCGTGGCTCATGGTTCGCGCCCCGGACTTCTTAGAACCTCGCGCAGCGGCGTGGGGGCAGGGACGGGGCTCGGCTTGACTCGTGCTGAGCCAGGGCCCGCGAGCAGCGCTGCAACAGTGATCGACCCCGCACGGTGGCGGAGCTGGCTGCTCCTCCTGGGTGGCCGGGCGGGTACACAAGGCTTGGCTAGGGGAAGCCTTGGTGCGCTCCAGCGAGCCCCAGCTCTGGGCTGGCTGCAGTGTTGATGAGTGGGAGCGGGACCCCAAACCGGTCAGAGGGACCAGATAAAAAGCAGCCCCACCGGCCTGGCCGGGGGCGTGGTGAGCCAGAGGCTCGGGGAAGAGTCGGGTTAAGGTCATTGCAGCAGGCGGCCATCTGACCGCACAGGAGGGAGTCGGAAGAAAGTTTGCCATCCATGATGGCTAACATCATTACTGTAAAAGTCAGCAGCCGCCCCAGAACCTGGCCAAGAGAATGGAATCAGTCTCCTCCTTTCAACTCCGCTTTGGCCCAAAATTCAGATTAAAAGCAAATCTAAACAGCAAACCCGAGTGCCGGAAACACTTGGGCAACGTTCCTCCAATTAAACTAAAACCTCGAGAGAAAGAGGTGTATTTAAACAAAGAATCACCAGAAACCCAGGCATTGCAACTGAAAGGCTTGTCTACCTGGGAACTAGAACCTTAGTAACTAAATCATTTGTAATTCCCACTTGTCGTTTTTTTTAGTTCAAGTCTTTGTGTGGACATTCTTATTTGAACTCAGTAGAGAGGATGTTCAGCATCTCAAAGGAGTTCTGCGCCTGGCAGGATTGACAAATAAAGTAACTGAGGCTTATGGACTGAGCCTGTGAAGTGATGAGTGCAAGAAGGTAGGAAGAGTTCAGCACCTTTCAACACTGGGCCCAGTGTGATTTGTCAAAGTCCACAGTGAGGGAATGGCAGAGTCATGTCTAAATAGCTCAGGCCATATGCTCAGGCCACACCTGCAACTACTTAAAAATGACATGGAATGAATTTCTTCAGTTTAAATGACATTTTCAATAATCTGGTGTCATGCTTCAGTATTTCTAATATGTTAATTACACTATCAAACTAATGTCAAAATTTAAAAAAAATGTAAACAGACCAAGTGCACAAATAACCAACATAACTGGCCAAATCAGGATTGTTAGCTAAATTGCCCTATGAGAAATCATTGTTCTCATTTAAGGAGCTAAAAACAATAGAGGGAAAAATCTGGCAATGTCACTGGCTCAGCTGGTAGCCCAGAGCTGAAAGTGACAGGGCAGAGTTTTCCTTTCCAGCTACATGCTACAGGCAGCCTTTCCAGTCCTGTTTCCATGGAAACTGCATTAAGGGGGGGGAACAAAGTAAGAAGCATTTTAATTAATTCCCAATTTAAAATCCTAACTGTATGTTTGCCATTCCATTGTTTAGTTCCATGAATGAAGAATTAGAAGCCAGTAGCTGAGAGTTGGAGCTCTGTGTTTCCATTTCTGCTCCTGTTTATATGCAACAGAAGTCAAATCAGGGGAAATAAATTACAAGGTTTTAAATTACAAAACCTTTACTTCTGATTTTTTCATCCAACCAAATGGGATCAAGAGATCACATTGTAGCAAGCCTCTGAGAAGGACTTCCTTTTGTCACTTTCAGATGCTGGCTGAAATCTGAGGCCTGGCAGTGCCGACTTACAAAATAAAAGTAATCTACAGACATAAAAAGCCTGATCCTGTACTATTAAAATTAATAGGAGTTTTGTCATGGACTACAATGAATGTATGTGTGCTTTCCTTCAGTGGCTCTCAATCTGCAGCCCACTTGCGGCCCAGTTAGCACACAGGTGCAGCCCATGTCACATCCTCAGGGCCATACAGGTAGTATTGGATGCGGCTCACATAACACATTGAGAACCACTGCCTCAGAACCAAGAGGATATGAGGAAAAATATGTTCACAGGAGTTAACATGTCCCACCTGCACTAGGTCTGCAGCCCACTTGGAGAGGGGGAGGGGTGGCACAGATGCAGGCAGAGAAGGCAATGGCAACATAGTGCCAGAGGGAGCAGTTCTCAGCAATCGCCATGGAAGATCTAACACGCTATGGGTCATGGCTTCTTTTCCTAGCACTGATCCACAGGGATGGGAGACCATGCCCTCTGCCTCCTCCAGGGCCCCAAAACTGCATGCTCCTGGTGGCAGAGTACAGAGGAAATCCCACAAGGTAACCCTTGTGATGTCTAAAGCTCCTTTATCCCAGTCCCGTAGATTTTAGCTGCAGGATGATTAAATATAGTCTTTATACTCCCATGGCTAAAAAACCAAAACAACAGAATGAGGATTTGTTTTACAAATTCTGGTATGTTTAATCAAACACCTTTTCGATATTTCCCCTGACTTAGAGGACTTCCCAGGAAAGTGAGATGTTGTGTGTAGAAAGGAAATAAAATGTAGCATAAAGTAATTACTATTTTACAATCTAATGGAAAATATATATAATTCTTTTTACAAGCATCCTAGAATTTTCCACATCAGATAAAATTACAGTTAACAAACAGTGCTGACATGGTAGATAAAACAGATCCAATATAATCACACAAAACTGTAAGTGCTGAATTATATTAAACAGATGGGTCTTGACTTGTGTTTGGATTTATAAGCAAAGTAGACGATGCTCAATGAATATTAATGAAAACATATTTCCATAATGTGGGTGTGTAACAATAGAACAGAAGAATCTTGCTCTTCAGAGACAGAAGGACAGATTCATTGCCCCATTGGCTCCTTTGTACTGCTTTTTTGGCACAGAGATACTGTAAATTCAACTTAATTGGCCAACTGAGGAATTTTTCTGTATAGGGAAAAATCCCAGGGTGCTGTAGAACCACTACACCAGTTCTACACTGCCCCCCAGTGCCTAGTGTAAAGGTTATTCCCAGAACAAAAGGAGGCATAGCCAATATATTGCTATGTCCCAGTGATCCTTGGCTGCCATTACAGCTCTTTGGAGACCACAAGCACTTTAGAGCAGCCCTGAAGTTGCATAGAGTTGTCCTGGGGACCAAAGCAGCCCCAGCCACCCCCACAACTAAGAAGCCACATACAATTGGGAAGCAATAAAAAGCCACTTTTATTATTCCCTCCTTTGGGTTCTATGCCAAGTACAGCAGACCAGAGGAATTGTATTTTGTCAGTTCCTGGAAGATAGCCATATATATTTAAAGAAAATATAGTGGTAATTCAAATTCAAACAGTCAACAAGCCATGTTTCCTTCACTCCTAACTCTTTTCACATCTCTCTCTTAAAATCTGAGGTCCTGTCTACTCAACATGGACATTCAGGATCTCCTGGCAGTTGTCATAGGAGCACGGGTTTGCCTCCACTCACTAGTTGGGCAATATTTTATTTCCACCCTCATCTGTTCAGCTATGTGCAAATTGTCTGCTTGTTTGGTGCTTGTCATCTCAAAGGTGGCTGTATCAGTAATGATTGCTGCATGTATGTAGTTCATAAAGCCGTTTGACAACCTTCAGGATGAAAGATACTATCTAAATGTAAGATATTATTATTTATTAATTTTAAAAGAATTTCATCAGCACTAGGGATGGGCCAGGATCAAAACACTGGATCCAACCACTAGTCCTCTCCATGAATTTTGAGGATCTATCTAGCTACCTATGTTTTTATACATTACCTCTAACTGTGGAATCGAGTGCTCTGGATGCTGTCATACCTGAGGCATATCTCTATAAGGGACCTTTGCAGGACACTGAATTTGAGTGCTCCAAAGGTTGGGAAAATTCTGATTTGGATCTGGATCTGAACTCTGCAGTTCAGGCCAATATCTAACCAAGCAGAAATGAGAGATATGATGGGTAATGACTTTCATTCAGAACAGGAGTGATAGGGGCATTTTATCTGAAAGAAAACTGATCCAGGGACTGCTGATACTCTTACTTCATTCTTGTCAGCAAACTCCTTGTTAACAAATTAAAGTGAAAAAAGTGCAGAGCAGTTTCAGAGAGAAAAAGCTAATGGAGTTAGACTGCCAAAGAGCTTCATGTCCTACTTAAGCAAATGTGCCAGGTTTTTCCTCCTCCCCATCTTGGTTTAAGAGACAATGGGGCAGATCTTTAGCTCGCATAATTGTCCTCATTCTATTGAATTCAACTAACAATTTATAATAATTTACACCAGTTTAATACATGCTGCATAATCCGTAGGCCTGATCTTGTAATCAGTGAATATCCCATTACTTCAACACCTTGTGAGAATAAACAATTATGTGAGGCCTGGTCTACACTACAAAGTTAGGCTGATGTAAGTTGCCTTGCATCAACTTATTTGTGCATATGTCTGCAGTCAAGTTTGTCTTCAGCCAATGTAAGCACCCCATTATGGTGACACAGTAACATCTGAATGGTGTTGAGCCATGGTCGATGTATTGTGGTCAACACACTGTGCGTGTAGACACTGCATGACCTATATCTACACTACCAGTACTCCGGTTGCTGTCTCTCAGTGCCTGACAGTGACTGCTCTGATCACAATTGTGCACTCCACTGCTTGGGGTCATGGTGTCTGGAAGCCACACATGCCCCTTTTAAAACTCCTGTGCATTTTTTAAATGCCTTTTCCTGGTTACCCAGGCTGGCAAGGACACCTAACATCTCTCCCTTGTTGTGTTCAGCTGCCCAGCTGACCATAGTGCTACAAGCTCTTGACGTGCTCCTGCCTGAAGTAGACAAGAGATGTAGGATCTCCTGGGCATATGGAGAGATGAGGCTGTGCAAGCACAGCTATTGACCTGTTATATAAACATGCACATCTATGAAAAGATTACACAGGGGATGCAGGTAAAGGGATACAACAGGGATCAGCAGCATTGCCGTGTGAAAGTGCAGGTACTGTAGCAGGCATACCACAAGGCCAGGGAAGCCAACAGTTGATCTGGTGCCAAGTTGTACACCTGCCACTTTTACAATGAGCTGTATGCCATACTTAGTGGAGACCCCACCCCCACAGACCACCATGGATACCTCACAGGAGCCTGAGACAGATACCCCTGCCATGAAGAGTGAGGCGGAGAAGGAGGATATGTGGCAAGGGAGCTCCAGCTGTGCCATGACCTAGGATCTTTTTGAGACTCCACTGCAATCTAGCCAGTCCCACCACCAACCATGGATGAACCCAGTCCAGAGTAAGGAACCTCGGGTAAGTTTGTGCCTGCATTCCCCCTTAAAAAGTTTAAATGTGAAGATGGTGCCCAGCCCCAAGTTAGTGCCTCTACGTGGTGCCATTGCCCTGTACTCTTACCGATGGAAACAGAGACTGCCTTTTTTTTGTTTTACACAACCAAACAATTCCCTTCTTATTTCCCTCACCCTTGGCAAGCCATACTCACCATGGCTGCGGCTGGACAGCAGTGCTGTGCAGAGGCTCTCCAAACCTGAAGGATCAATAAGCATGACTGATTAAAAACTTTTAGGGGAGCAAGGGAAAGCAGTTCTGAACCTTGGCTTTCATTTTCTGTTTTGACTGTAATACAATGATACCGCTGCCTCTTTTATCTGTAGTTGCAGCTGTTGCCTCCTTGAGGGGTGCCCATTCCACACCTGGGGAATGCCGGACCTTGAGGAGGAGGAGAAAGAACCAGACTAGGAACGACATGTTCTGTGAGAACCTGCAAGCCAATGCTGCATTGGACCTTGAACAGAGGACCTGCAGGATGAGGAGAAGGAAAGAATGGACAAGAGAGAGGCCCAGGAGTCCCAGCAAGAAAAGGAGAGGAAGATGCACCGGGACAGATGCACCGGGGTAGACTGCACCCTCAGCAAGTTTTCAGATGACACTAAGCTAGGGGGAGTGGTAGATACCCTGGAAGGTAGGGACAGGATACAGAGTGACCTAGACAAATTGGAGGATTGGGCCAAAAGAAATCTGATGAGGTTCAGCAAGGACAAGTGCAGAGTCCTCCACTTAGGATGGAAGAATCCCATGCACAGCTACAGACTGGGGACCGACGGTGTAGGCAGCAGTTCTGCAGAAAAGGACCTGGGGGTTACAATGGATAAGAAGCTGGATAGGAGTCAGCAGTGTTCCCTGGTTGCCAAGAAAGCTAATAGCATATTAGACTGCATTAGTAGGAGCATTGCCAGCAGTTCGAGGGAAGTGATTATTCCCCTCTATTAGGCATTGGTGAAGCCGCATTTGGAGTACTGTGTCCAGTTTTGGGCCTCCCCCACTACAGAAAGGATGTGGACAAGTTGGAGAGAGTCCAGCGGAGGGCAACAAAAATGATTAGGGGGATGGAGCACAAGACTTATGAGGAGAGGCTGAGGGAACTAGGCTCGTTTAGTCTGCAGAAGAGAAGAATGAGGGGGGATTTGATAGCAGCCTTTAACTACCTGAAAGGAGGTTCCAGGGAGGATGGAGCTAGGCTGTTCTCAATGGTAGTAGATGACAGAAGAAGGAGCAATGGTCTCAAGTTGAAGTGGGGGTGGTCTAAGTTGGACATTAGGAAAAAGTTTTTCACTAGGAGGGTGGTGAAGCACTGGAATGGGTTATCTAGGGAGGTGGTGGAATCTCCATTTTTAGAGGTTTTTAAGCTGCAGCTTGACAAAGCCCTGGCTGGGATGATTTAGCTGGGGTTAGTTCTGCTTTGAGCAGGGGGTTGCACTAGATGACCTCCTGAGGTCCCTTCCAACTCTAATATTCTATGATTCTATGACATAATGGGGCTTCCGAGGCACCAAACAGATGCTGCAGACTCGTGCTTCCTTTGCAGTCAAAGGAGAACTCCATTTCAGTAGCTCCCTGCTTCCCCCCAATCTAATATTCCCCGTGGCTTTCGAAGGGGCACATTCTATGTGGCATCATGGGCCATATCCCTATTCCTCCCATTACAAGCCAGGGATAATAAAGAAAACCACAGCTTCACATAAACTGACCCATGAGAGTCACAGTTGGTCTGCAGAAATGGACTGAAATGGACACAAATGTTTTCTAGCATTCTAATGTCCCGTTCCATAAATGTATAATGTATAAGTTTGCACTGTATTGCTTTTAATGTTGCACATTGTTCTTTGCACTGTTTTTGTTAGGCAATACATTTTTATTTTTTGGAAATATATTCATCTTTATTACTTCATAACATATAGAGTGGAATGCCTTGTGCTACTCAAAGCACACCTTATTTGTAATTGAACAGGACCACAGAACTCAGATTCAGGGCAAAACAAATTGTAATAATTATAAATGTACAGTAAGCACCACATAATTTATAGAATCATAGGGTTAGAAGGGACCACAACCCCTAGTCATGCAGCCAACATGCAGGATTTGTTGTGTCTAAACCATCCAAGACAGATAGCTATCCAGCGTCCCTTTGAAAACCTCCAGTGAAAGAGCTTCCACAACCTCTCTAGGCAGTCTGTTCCATTGTCCTATTGTTCTTACAGTTTGGAAGTTTTTCCTGAGATTTAATCTAAATTAGCTATGTGGGAGTTTGAACCCATTACCTCTTGCCCTGTCCTCTGTGGCAAGAGAGAGCAACTTTTCTCCATCTTTTATGGCAGCCTTTCAAGTATTTGAAGATTGCTTTCATGTCCCCCCTTAATCTCCTCTTTTCCAAACTAAACATACCCAGTTTCTTCAGTCTTTGCTCATATGGCGTGCATTCCATCCCTTTGATCATCATTGTCATTTACCTCAGGATCCTTTCAAGTTTCTCTACAACCTTTTATACAAGGGTGACCAAAACTGGACACGGTACTTCAGCTGAGGCCTAATCAGTGCCAAGTAGAGCGATACTATCACCTCCCATGACTTGCTGTGTCTCTGCAACCTAAAATTGTATTTGCCTTTTTTGCAACAGCATTGTTTTCGTTAACACATGTTGTGATCCACCACAACTCCCAGATCCTTCTCAGCAGCGCTGCTGCCAAGCCAGAGGTTCATTAAAGACAGTGCAATATTCAGAAATGTACACCAAGCACTACACAATTCCTAACAGCCCCCAAAACTTCAGGGCCAGGTACAGCCACTATCCAGAACAGCACATGGCTATGGCTGACCATTAAAGGCCTCCCTCGCCACATAGCTCCACACTGAGCTCTTTTGATAGCCCTTGTGTCTGGCTGTTCAATGTCAGCAGACAGCTGCTCCATCTCTGCTCTGCACCCACTGGCGACTTTTCCCCCTTTGCCTGACAGATATTATTTAGGACACACAGGCAGCTAGAGCCATTGGTATATTTTTTTCACTGAGATCTAATCTAGTGAATAAACACTGCCAATCTACTGAAAGCACATTCACCTCTCACTCCGCACCTGCCGAGCCAGGAGTTGAATCTTTCTTTAGAGATGTCAAAGGGGCAAGTGTACAGCTTCGTGAGACAGGGGAGCAAGGGCTAGGCTGCCCCTCCTCCCCCACTGGCATTTAAACATCAGCAATGGGAATCCACTGGTCAGGAAAGAATGTCCCAACTTGCAGCTTCCTGAACAGTCCCGTGTTCTTAAAGATATGTGTGTCATGCACCTTACCTGGCCAGCCCACATTGATGTCAGTGAAACATCCCCGGTGACCCACCAATGCTTGCATAACCACAGAAATGTAGCCCTTTCTGTCAATGTGCTCTGTGGCAAGGTGGGCTTGGGGCCAAAATAGGGACATTTCTTCTTTCAGCTGTTTTGTTTATCCTACGTTACCTGGAATAAGTCGGTGATAAGCTGCCAAAAGAGAACAGTCTGTCCATGTAGGGTGTGACTATGTGAATTGGGATGAAAGGAACCCCAAAGTATACCTCCTAGTACAGAATACAGACCATCTAACCTTGTCTCTATTTGTCAACCTTTTACAACAAAGGATTTTCAGGAACCCCCTCTAGGGGTAGTAGAAATATTTTTTGCAGCCATGAATTTTCAGGATTGCCCATCACCAGTACACTAATAATAATACTGCTCCCATAAAACTACCTAATCTAAACAGCACTTGCATAGCAGTTCAGGGGGAGTGATATTGAGCTCATACCTGCTGCTGACTCTGCAGTACAGAATATTAGCAACTTAAACATCACACTTGTCTGAAAATGCTATTAAAGAAACACATAAAATCATCAAAATAGAGATGATGGGAAACTAAATCCCTCCCCATGCCCACCCTCCACCTCTCATTTATAAATTGTGTGCAGTAGAAAACACTTTGGCCCCAGTGTGACAGATCTGACAATATCCTGCAATATACTGCAGGACAAGCCTTATGGAAATAAAATAAATCTTACTGATTTTAAATTTGATACCTTGGGGGTTCATTGTATTAAAAATGCAATTGTTTATGTGTTATTATGGAACTGTGGGGAACTTCTGTAGGAGACGTGACTAACACAATCTCTGGGAAGTATTAGAAACTTCAAAGGACTTTTTGGGACTATGCATGTGATGCAGATTTCCTAGGAAATACTTGGGGTGAGGGCAATGCAAATGATCCATCTCTGAGTCCATCCTTTTGAAGCTGCATCTTGAACAGAAATTCATTGTCTAGCTGATTACCTATTCATGATCTCTACAAAGGCCCAAACTGGATAAATGAGTGCTTCACAAATGACCATTCTAGTTCTGGGCAAAGAATTATTTATGAACTTGAAACCACAGGAAAACCCCTGCATGGGGGTTGGAAGGACTGCTCATCTGCCAGAGCCCTTGCTGGAGTTGATGTGATATCTGGTAAGCTTATTACCACGTGTGTATGTTCTTTTATTAGTTTTAATATGTTTTATCTGTACTGCTTTTATATGCTTGCTTAGAAAGTGCTGTGTGGTAGATTAAATGAGGTAATCACACTGCTAAGCATCTCTGAAAAGAAGGCAAAATAAGTCTGCATAGGCAACCTATCTTTTGCTGGGAATATCACAATATAGTCAGGGGACTGTGCAATCTGAAAACACCCCACTCAGAAGGGAGAGAGACATGTCTCCAGCCAAAAAACAGCTGACAGCTGGGAAGCCAGTAGCCTAGAGCGGGTACCCTTGCTGGACCATCGAGGGGGAATACCAGAGCAGTTGCCCTGAACTATCATGCCATGGACTTACTTCATTGGGAATTTAAGCATGTGCGTAAGTGATTTATTGAGTACGGATACTTTCCTGAATCAGGGTCATTGTGTACAATCAGTTTTACTATAGATAGTGTGTATGAACCTTTTACACAACAGCATGGAAGAGAAAAAATATGTTAAAAGGTAGGACGATATGGCTGTAAAATCACAGAAACTGTCTGGGTGACTAAGGAGGCAGGTATTGTATCTGTATTTTCTTTTAATCAATTTTTTAAAAGCGACTAGATTTCAATTTGACAGTGTCCCTTTTAATCAAGGTCCTCTCTGCCTCTCTCTGGTGTATGTTCAGTTAGAAGTTAAAGAAGTTAAAGTTAAACTTTTCAAAAAAAGTTCACTAGCCAAACAAGCATTCTCTCAAGAAGAGGTTTTTAAAGTCCAATGTTCTCTTTGTGCTATTGGTTGGCTCATAATCTGTGTTCTATGTTGCTTATCAGTTTTTAAAGTGTTCTTTTATACTGTGAGTATGAAGGAGGCTATATAACTAAATTCTCTTCTATCTGCTGTTTGGTTCTTGACTCATTTACGTTTCCTTTGATTCTCATGTTTTCTTTAGAGATACTGCACAAACGTGATAGGTCAGTAGTTTTGTGATAATTTATTTTTATACACTATGAACAGTAAAGTCACTTATGTCTCAGATGAAACAACAATGTTTAGTTCTAACTAACGATAGAATGAGGCATTTTCTGTTTAGCTGCAAAACAAATCTGTTTTCAATAGATTTTTTTCCCTTTCGCTGTTTCAAATGAGATGATTAATCTGAATCATCAGACCTGTCTGCCTCATGATTCTTGCTCACTAAATGCAGCTTTTTTCTTAGGATTGCTACTTCTCATGCTTAATGATCTTTTGCTTTTAATGCTATTCTTGCTGAGTATTTATTGCTGTCAGTTTTCTAAAATGGTACAAATGATCTATTAAATATTGTCAATTACAGTGCTAAATCTCCTTATTCCATATGCTAATGATACTATTAATGACAGGAGTAAAACTTTCCACTCCCCCTACCTAAAAAATAGGTATTTTCCTACAAAATTAAATTGGATATATGTGAAATAATGAAAGATCTTAAATACTTAAAAATCAAATTACATTCTATTTGATTTTGTTGACAGATTATATTAAATAGGGTTTGAGGTTCTGATCTGAAATTCAGGGAGAAGGGAAAGTGACACTGGCATTGGAGCGATGAAGAGGGAGAGGGCAAAAGGAAGCCAGAGCAGGAAAAAAATGGCAAAATACTTTGTTAGTGCAGAGTTAAAGTTGTTCAGTGATCATCTGTGCCCTTCCAGAATATTTTGTTCAACAAAATTCAAACGTCTGAAAACCAGGGAATACAGAGTTAAGGAAAATGCCCACACAACCTTAATTCTCTCCCCTCCACTCCCCAGCTGGCAGAGCCACTGGGAGTTATCTACATGCAGTCCAGCTGCATTCCCTGTGTTAGGTGTAGCTGTACTGAATGGTGGAGGAATAAGCTGGAGCAGGTAGGAAGAGGTGTGATATGAGGTGATCTGGGTCTGAGTCCCTACCTGTGTGTTATCAAAGGATCTTTCCTTTGAGATGCATGTGTAGCTTGAGGTTCTAGTCTGCATCATTTCAATACAGAATTGAATTGGGTAGATTGTGTCAATAGCAGGGCACTGGGACTTCTTGCCATGGGTATTGTCAGTAGTGAGGTGAGATATGAGAGCAGTGTGTGGATTTAATGATGGGTAGGGAAAGTATAGGTTTAGGTGGTATCCTGTGTTCAGATGTGAAGGGGTTGTAAAAGGTTATTATATGGTTGCTAAATTCTACAAGTGTGATATTGTGTTGGAGGGCAGAGTTAAGGTTATGTGGGTATTTACCTTAACTCTGTATTACCTGGTTTTCAGAAGTTTGAGTTTTGATGAACTCAACATTCGGGAAGTGCATGAGTTCTCTCTGGGCACCTTAACTCTGCATTAATGAAGTTTTTTTTGCCATTTTATTTCCTAGGTTTTTAAATAGAAAGAGAAATGTTTGTTGGTAGGAGTTAGTGGTCATTTAGGCAGTAGTAGTTCTCACCTGAATTTGCAGTTGATATGCTACTGTGGCTAGGTAATAATCAAAAGATTTTTATATAGTGCTTTTCATCTTTAGCTCTCAAGGAACTTTACATCATTATCCCCTTTTAACAGATGGGAAAATGAGGCACAGAGGGGTGCAGTGACTTGCCCCAGGTCACCCAGCAGGCCAGTGGCAGAGTTAGGAATAGTTGCAGTCAGTAATCTTTACTGTAGGCCACATGGTTGCTATGGCCATTTCTACACATTCCCTCCACCCCAGATCCCAGCTCACATGGAGGGGCTGGGAGAGGTGCTTCGACTTCCCAAGGGGAACAGCATCCCAAAGATTTCAGAACACACATGGAAGGGGATAATTCAGAGCTAACAGCCCCCAGCTTAACTCACCAACTTCTTCTGCTACTTCTCCAACCTTTTCCCTCACACTTCCCCCCATCACTACCCCTTACCTGAGCCCCTAACCCTTCTTCCCTCAACTACCATTCATTCAGCGTCCTCCCCACAATACTCCCATCCCTTTCTGTAAACTGAAACCCCACTCCCCTCTGCTCACCTACTCTGCACCCCTAATTACTCCTCCCCTCCCAGCAAACCTTTGCATATATAATTTATTTTCAGCACCTTCCAAATATTCTGCTGTATTCTGATTACATTTCTTTAAAAGAAAAAAAAAAGACTTGATAGAGGCAGATTTTTCTCAAATTATTATGGTTCATTCTCAGATTTCTGCCCAAGATTGGCTTCAAACTTCAACTCAATGAAATGCTGTTTTGTTTGGTTTTTTTCCTGGGGCTGTATCTTGGGAAACTCTTAAGGCAATCTGTGTAAGCAGATTTTAGCGCATTTAGGCCTGGTCTACATTGCAGACTATAAGCATCTACACTACAATGTTGCTCCTATAGTTGTAACTCGCTCGCTTTGCCGACTTAATTTTCCACCTCCATGAGAGACCTAACAACTGCCCAACTGACCATGCTGGCTACATGTGATGTGCTTCTGCCTGGAGTACACAGGAGGTGGTGGATCTTCTGGGTTTGTGGGGAGAAGAGGTGATGCGGGCACAGCTCCAATCCAGCCGTAGAAATGTCGATTTCTACAAGCAGATCGTTCGGGGAATGGGGGAGAAGGGCTACAAGAGGGATCCACGGCAGTGACAGGTGCAAGCCAAGGAGCTGCAGCGGGCATACCAGAAGGCAAGGGAGATTGCAGTCACCCTGGTGTGGAGCTGCAGACATGCCATTTTTATAAAGAGCCAGATGCCATCCTTGATGGAGATCCCATCATGACCTACAAGAGCCTTGTGGATACTTTGGAGGAGCTGGAGCCAGAGATCCCTGGGGTGAAGAGTGAACAGGAGGTATTGGACAAAGAAGACGAGGAGGAATGTGCAGGAGAGGTGACCGGACGATCCAGAGGTGCAGCAAGCCAGAACCTGTTTTTAACTCCCAAGTAGTCGAGCCAGTCCCTACAGTCCTGCATGGGTTAGGCTGATGCAGGGGAAGGAACCTCTGGTAAGTATGCAGTTTGCTTTGATACTGCAGGGGCACATCTGTTCATTTACTCTCTTTTAATCATGCTAGAAGAGGTAGTGAAATAAACCACAGAGGTAGAGTCGCTATCTGCTTCTCATTCACCTGTAAAGTTAGGCAAAGGGGGCCCTGCAGAATGATTTGTTTATGTGCACTGGAATGTCCCGTGAATCCTCCACAGAGATCTTGAGGAAAGCTTCCTGAAGTCTGCAACCCTCTGCCAAAGGTTTCTGGGGAGGGCTGCCTTATTTCTTCCGCCACAGTAGGACACTTTCCTACACTACTCAGGAATTACTTTAGCAGGCACCATTGCAGCGCACAGGCTAGCAGCATACAGACCCGGTCTGCAGCCAGATGCGTTCAAGAGCTGTTCCCTTTTAGCCTCCATGATATATCAGCTAAAATCACCAGTGCCTGTGGAAAACGGTACCAGTGTTCAGTTCAATTGTCCTATCCACATATACTCATGCCCCTGGGCCATACTCACCATAGCTGGGACTGCTGTCGTGCTCAATGAATCCCAAGGAGAAGTGAGAATGTAGTGCTTGTAACTTGTGTGGCTCAAGGGGAGTGTGTTCAGTATACCAAGTTTCCATTTATCTCGTGAATACACTCACAATAGTACCTCTGCCCATTGTATCTTTTGCAGCTGGAAATGTGGCCTCAAGGGTCTCTCCATCCACACCAGTGGTGCAGCGCAGGCAGACAAGGAAGAAGACGCAGGATGTCATGTTCCAAGAGATCCTGCATGCCTCAGGTACTTTGGAGAGCAAGCACAGGGCTTGGAAGATCACCCCCGCGGACAGTATTGCCAAGGAGAGAGCGAAGAGGAAAAAGGCACAGGAAAAGGAGAGGGACGTGCAGCAGGGATGCTAGCCCTTCTCAAGTGGCAAACAGACATGCTGCAGACTCTTGTTGACCTTCAGGTTCAACAGTCCCGTGCTCGCCTCCCTCTGCACCCTATAGAGAACTGCATTCTGGTACCTCCCTATACCCACACCACACATTCCACAAGGTGTCAAGGGCCACTGCACTACGCCTACCAGTCCACTCTGGGGGAGAGTACAGACAGTCACAGCTGCACATACACTGACCTGAGAGATGCAGTTGGTATATGTGTTTGCGAAATGGAAGTGACTGTTCTTTCTCCTTTATTTATTGAGTTTTATTCAGTTATGAGTGTGTCTGTTTGCAGGGGTATGGAATAAAAGTCTGTTTAGGGAACCTTAATTCATCCTCATTAGTTCACAACAGATGCTTGCTGGGGCTGACATCGTTCACAGATAATAGGAATAAATACATTTGCAACGTTATATTACTGCACACACAGCACTCATTGCAAGGGTCATACCGGGGTGCAAACAGCATTGATAGGTACAGCACACTGCATCAACACCCATTACTGTGGCGCACTGATGAAATAGTCTTTCAAAGCTTCCCTGAGCCAAATAGCTTCATGTTGAGATCTCCTTATAGCCCTGGTATCCGGCTGTTCAAAATCAGCAGACAGCCGTTCCACCTCCGTCCTCCACCCTGGCAGAAACTTCCCCCCTTCGCTTCACAGATATTATGAAGCACACAGCAGCAGGCAGCTATAACCATTGGGATATTTTTTTTCACTGAGGTCTAATCTCATGAGTAAACAGCTCCAGCGACTTTTCAAACAGCCAAAATCACATTCAATTGTCATTCTGCCTCTGCTGGGCCTGGAGTTGAAACGCTCCTTGCTGTTGGCAAGGTGGCTGGTGTATGGCTTCATGAGCCACAGGATCAAGGGGTAGGCTGGGTCTCCCAGGAACACTACTTGCATTTCACCATCCCCAGTGGTAACCTGCTGGTCTAGAAAGAAAGTCCCTGTCTGCAGCTTTCTGTACAGGCCTGTATTCTTGAAGATGCACTCATCATGCACCTTCCCTGACCAGCCTGCATTGATGTCAGTAAAGCATTCCCAGTGATCCACCAGCACTTGCAATACCATAGAAAAATAGCCCTTTCTGTCGATGTACTCTGTGGCAAGGTAGTCTGGTGCCAAAATGGGAATTTGCATGCCATCTATCACCCAAGCACAGGTCGGGATCCCCACTGCAGCAAAACCATCCACTACGTCCTGCAGATTGCATAGAGTCACAGTCCTTCATGGCAGGATGCGATGAATAGCCTTGCACACTTGTATCACAACAACCCCCATGGTGGATTTTCCAGCTCCAAATTGATTCTCGACTGATGGGTAGCAATCGGGCATTGCAAGTTTCCACACAGTGGTAGCCACTCGCTTCTCCCGTTGTTGCAGCTCTCATTTCGGTGTCACTGTGCTGGAGGGCTAGCTCTGCACACAGATCCAGGAATGTAGTCTTGCGCATCCAAAAATTATGCAGTCAACTGCATGTCATGCCAAACCTGCTTTCCAATGCGATCCCACCAGTCAATGCTGGTTTCTCGGGCCCAAATCGGCACTCCACCATCTGCAGATGCTCTATGAGCGCTGCCAACAATTTTGAATTGTTTCTTTCTATGTCCCACAGCAAGTAAGTCTCCAAGGATTTGTCATGTTCCCTGTGGCACCACAAATACTGCAGCATCAGGCACTGCGTTCTCACAACTTTCATCACAATAGTGCAGAGTTGTGCAGGATCCATGCTCCTCATACAGATGGCGGATAGCAAAGAGGGACATGCAAGTTTGCAGGGATTTGAAAAGAGGCGTGAAACGTTATGGAATGCAGATGAAATTATGGCCTGGAGAACACTGCATTACGGGACATTGAAATCATGTTTCCAGTCACCCCTGGGTGACTCGTTTGGCCCCATGAGGCACTGCAAAACCTTCCCAAAACACCCTGCGCTAGATCGTGGTAAGTTGCACAGTGGGATAGCTACCTCCGGTGCACTGCTCTCTGCATCAATGCAAGCACTGCAAGTGAGGACGAGCACCGCTGACACAAGGAGCATCGCGTGGACATGCAAAAGAGATTTAATTATTGTGGCGGCGGTATGCCAACATAACTTAGGTCAACGTAATTTTCTGACACTTTAACGCCATCATGGTCAAGATGGAGCCTGCTCTGCAGGCAGTTCCGGCTAAGAAAAGGAGTGCAGAGATGCAAAAAGGAAAGTCGCTTCCAACCCTGGGGCACCTGTTTCAAACCCCTGGGAGTGAACACACACACACCGGGATAGTCCAATGTATGTAGGAAAGGGAACTATTTATTCGCAGAGGGATGAATGGAGAAAAACAACTCAGGGAGAGATCGGGGGAGTGGTAAAGCAGGTTACATTCAACACGAGGCCCCACAGGCCCAGTGGTGCCACAGTATGAAAGGGCAGACACCGAGCAATGCTTCTGCACTCAGAGTTTCAGAAGTCCTGGGCAAAGTTCCAGTCCAGTTGTGAGTTTTGGGTGCTCCTGATCGTCTTCAGCGCCAGTAAACTTTCCCCAGCAAACCCCTCCAGTGCCCTCTTCTGCCGCTCTCCGCAAACCTACATAGAGTGACACTTTCCCCACTTAGCTAGCTACAGCCTCCCTCCTTCTTCCCAATGCAAGGTCACAAACCCCAGCACTCCCGGCCCCATACAGCTCTGGGCAGCAGTGATACCGAGTCCAGCTCCGGTTTGTCCTTTTCAGGTGATTCCTCCATGGAACAGTGCTTCTCCTGGCTCCTGTCCTGGGTGTCCACAGTCAGCCGTTCTGTCCTGACCAGGCTTTGAGCATTCTGTGGGGGCCTGCTTGCTACAGCCCTTCTGTATGGAGCTTCAGACACACACACACACACACACCCTGTTGCTCCCTGCCTCTCCTCATGTTTCCCCCCCCACTAAAACAACACTTCCTCTTCCTGGAACAATCAGCACTTTCCCCCTCTAGACAAAGATTTAAAGGGGTCATGCTTTCTAAACCACAAAAGGGTGACATTTGTAGTGTAGACAAGGCCTTGGGGATCTTTGTGGATAAGCGGGTGCCAGCGTGTTGTTGTGACCAAAGAGGCTAATGCAAATTATGCAATCCTTGGATGCATAAAAGGGGACTCTTGTATAAGAACAAAGAGATTATTTTACCTCTATATTTGGCACTAGTGTGACCGCTGCTGGAATACTGAGTGTGGGTCTGGTGTCCTCCATTCAAGAAGGATGTTGATAAGTTGCAGAGGGCTCAGAGAAGAGTCACAGGTATGATTAAAATATTAGAAAACCTGCCTTATAGGGATAGATTCAATCGATTTAGCTTAACAAAGAGAAGGTTATGGGGTGACTTGATGGCAGTCTGTAAGTACCTGCGTGGGAAACAAATATTTAATAATGGGCTCTTCAGTCCACCAGAGAAATGTACAGCATGATCCAATGACTGGAAGTTAGCTAGGCATGTTCAGAAAGCACAAAGTTTTAAGTGAGTGTAATTAACCACTGGAACAATTTGTCAAGGGGCATGGTAGATTCTCCATCACTGACAATTTTTAAATGAAGACTGGCTATTTTTCTAAAAGAGATGCACTAGGAATTATTTTGGGGGAAGTTCTGTGTTATACAGGAGGTCAAGCTAGGTGATCACAATGGGCCCTTCTGGCTTTGGAATCTATGAATCTATGTTCTAAGCTGTCCATCCACTGGGGCGGGCTTCCCCAGTTCCTGGCTCACAACGGAGGCAGGGTAGGGAGACGGGCTTAAACCCCCTTAGTCACCCCAGAAAGGCATGCCCCATCCAGAACCTGGCTCACATGGGGGGTAAGAAAGGAGGATCAACTCCCCCAGAGATAGGAAGAGGCCCCCCAGATCCTGGCACACACGGACAGGGAGTGGTCTCAGTATCCCCCATGATGGCAGGGACGCCCAGATGTCAGTTCACTTACAAGAGGTAGGGAGAGAGGCTCAGACTCCCAAGATAGGCAGGGACGCAGGGTCACACCCCAGACGAGCTGGGTACCCCGAGGTCATGAGATATAGAGGGGGAATGTGGGGCTGTTCCTATTCTCTCCTGGTCCCCTGGTCATCCATCTGTATGTCCTCTGTGCCACACCTCCGCATTGCTTAACTACCCAATCCCTCCCCCATTCCCACCTACTCTTCCAACCAATCACTCTCCCCTCCCAGCAAGCATTTGCTTATGTCGTTTTTTTCTTTTCAAATAATACTTTCAAGGCCTCCTGGATATTTTGCTGTATTCAGATTACATTTCCCTAAAATAAAATATACCCTTTGACACACGTAGTAGATTCCATCTTCTTTATTTCAGATTTCTGCCCTGGGTGGGTGATACTCAGATCTAATTACAATACTATATTCCCAAAGCAACCCAGCTCCTGTGAAGTAGAGGTAGTTTTCCAGGTAGTTAGCCTCTTTATCTGCACATGCACATGTGTCTGAGCTTTAAAACTGCTTGGTGCACATCTAACTGGAGAAGCAATTCACATTCAAATAATGTTTTAATTTGATTTCCCTGCAAAGGGCTGGTGGGTGTCATGCTGTGACTCAAGAATCTCTTGATGCCACGAGGCAGACGGCACAGAGTATATAGGAGTAAAGGGATCCTCTGGGTTCACCAAAAGAATGTCATGTAAGGTCTGTGTTGAAAGTCTGTGTTACACTGATCTTCATAATTATTGTGAGATGTAGGTATGGAAAATATGTGGGGAGTTATGTGGATATACTAAAAATTATGTTCTCTAGTAGTGTAGATAAAGCAGGTCACTCAAAGGTAGCATGTCTTGAGACAAACTCCTCCAGACAGTGGGTGGGAGATACTTATCTCCATGGTGGACAATTGTGTATTGCATGCCATATAATAGGAATCTATTAGCACACTAAGCCAAAGGCTAATGAAGAGCTGGGAGAGACTTGAGAAGGAAATGAACAGGAAGAGCTAAACAGAGGAAGGCGGGGAACCCTATTTTCAGGTGAACATCAAAAATCTGTTCTGGTCTATTTGGGGGTGCAAAGAGACAATCCTTAGTTCACCAAGGAACTAAACTGACAGTGGGTTTGCTTTATGAAACCCTGTTTCTCTGTTACTTGAATTTCTGTTTTTTTGATAATAAACATATCCTTATTTTCACTGTATATGCACCTTATCAGATCTGAGAGTTCTGTGAGTGTCCAGTGGAAGAGGGGCAGAGCACTCCAAAGCAACGCTTGGAGCTTGGCGTGTGTCCTTCACTAACCTGCACAGAGAGAATGAGGCCTGGAAGATAGTGCTTGTGTTGTCAGAAGCTGGTGCTCTGCCATAATGAAAATCAAGCAGGAACTGAAGAAGGCAAACTCTAATGACAGCACTGGTGTCCCTCGGCTATGAAAGCAAGCTGGGATTCTGCCTTGTTCTGCTTCACTTCTCCTTCTGGCTGAGGAGAAAGTCTCTGATCCCAGGGCTGGCTCCTCCCCTATGGAGTCTGCTCTTCCTCCTCAAGGCCACATGGCTGGGGGAAGGAAGTCACTTGAGGTCTTGTGCCCTTAGAAAGTTGCCTCAGGGAAGACTCCTCCCAGACCTGGTGAAAGTCTGGCTGGTGGGCCCCAGCTGGGTTTCATAGAAGATTAGGGTTTGAAGGGACCTCAGGAGGTCATCTAGGCTAACCCCCTGCTCAAAGCAGGACCAACCCCAGCTAAATCATCCCAGCCAGGGCTTTGTCAAGCTGCACCTTAAAAACTTCTAAGGATGGAGATTCCACCACTTCCCTAGGTAACCCATTCCAGTGCTTCACCACCCTCCTAGTGAAAAAGCTTGTCCTAATAGCCAACCTCAACCTCCGCCACTGCAACTTGAGACCATTGCTCCTAGTTCTATATCTACTACCACTGAGAACAGCCTAGCTTTGTCCTCCCTTGAACTCCCCTTTCAGGTTAAAGGCTGCTATCAAATCCCCCCTCATTCTTCTCTTCTTCAGACTAAACAAGCGTAGTTCCCTCAGCCTCTCCTCATAAGTCATGTGCTCCAGCCCCTTAAGCATTTTCATTGCCCTCCACTGGACTCTCTCCTATTTGTCCACAACCTTTTTGTAGTGGGGGGCCCAAAACTGGACACAATACTCCAAATGAGGCCTCACCAGTGCCGAATAGAGGGGAATAATCACTTCCCTCGATCTGCTGGCAATGCTCTTACTAATGCAGCCCAATATGCCGTTAACCTTCTTGGCAATAAAGGCACACTTAAGTAAGGCTTCCTCTTAGCCTTACTGTTCCCGCACTACTCCCCAGCTTCTAGGCATAGGTCACTCTTACTTATAATAACACCTGGCACAAGACTATATATCTGCCTAAAGGCCCTTCTGTAGTGTCACTACAAGCACTTTTTTTTCGCTGGAGGTTACATCTGAGTGATTTAAAACATGTATCTGATTCAAACATAGTGTAAGTGGTCAGCCCAGTTTGCTTGCACACTATTCTAAGACGCATGGGCCATGCTGCAGATCACTGTTTGAACCCTCTTCGTGGAAAAGTATTATTAAAAAAGCTCCGAGCAACTGTAGGAAATGAAAGACAAAAATATTCATAAAACAAATATTAAAGAGTCTGACAAATCCACCAAACCATGGAAACTGCAAACTCCACCCTAATTTATTCACATATGCTAGACATTGCAGTTTATTGCAGATTAATAAAGGTCATATGTTAGCTGATTTATAAAAGGGGAGATAATCCCTATTACAAAGAGGTTACACAGCCCACAGTTTGTTGTAGGCAGGATCAACTTCTGCCCTCCAAGCCTGTGAACCCACTGCCATGAATGCAATTGTATGACGAGTGAATTGGGACAGCCTGTGGCCCATGAACAGGTCTTTGCTGAGTCTCCTCATGTTGTTGAATTGAACACTTTGTATTCTCCCTATTCCAAGCACTTTTGGGTCAACACATGTTCCCGCTTATAAACATTAATGACTGAACCACAGTTGCATTTTTGATAAGGGAGTTTAAAGAGATTGTTACAATATCATGCAAATTCACACAAAGAGAGCCAAATGCTACAGCTGTGGAGAAGTTTCTGACAGACCAGATGCATGCTTACCTGAGATTTTTGTGCGTTAGAAATGGCTTGGATGTTAAAATACCCACTAAATCTGCTGACAGACTAGTACAAATGATTTTTGACAGCTATGAGAGGTGCTCTAGTTTAGCTCCCCCAAATTGTTCAGTACATCACTAAGAAATTGACTGATATTCTGAAAATGTGGCGAGGTTTACTTAGCCTACAAACTCCTTGACAGTCTACCATGGATGAGATTTGGTGTATGTTTAAGCTGCAATGTAAACCCAGGCTCAGACTCAGGCTAAAGTCTTAACCCCTCTTCCATCTACACACATCTATTTCAACTCAGGCTCAGACCTAGGACCGCAAGGGAGTCAAGGTGGGACTAAGGGTTCAAGACCTATTGTTTTTGCAAGGTAGAGACAGCCTCCCCGGACTTGCGTCGTTGAAATCTGCCAAGAGTATCCCACAATTCTATGGGCAGACTTCCTTTGTCCTTTCTCTCTCAAGAATCTTCAGTTGACTTCAGGGAAATGGAAGCAGCCCCCCTCGTTCTAGTACTGCAGCTTGGCATTTAATCCTTCCATTTTATTCTGACGGCTAAGCTGCAATCACACCTTAGGAGAACTTCTGTGTTTGCAATGGACATTGAGAAGTCATTTACAAAGCGGGCTGCATCATGGTCCAGGTTTTGGTTAATCTGTGGTGCGACGCCAGCAAAACAACTGATTTTAGAAAGAGAACTAGCAGTGACCATGCATACCAGCAAATAGCGAAGAAGCTGGCATTGTTGGAAATTTTTCAGACCAGAGTAGAGAAGAAATTAAGCAGCATAAGACAAAGTACTGGAAAGCCAAGGACCAGAACTACACCTCTGGCAACTTGCTGACATCCCCATTTTATGATGCGTTTGACCAGGTTCTGGGAACTGCACCAAGCCACCCATTGTGCACAATGACCTGATCAGCTGAGATGGCTACCTGATGGCCCAAAAAGCCAGTCTGAGAATCAATGGGAGCCAGCACCAGGCACTGAATAAGGCAAATGAAGTGACTCTGCTGATGAAGCTGGTCCTAGAGGAGGCAGCTGCAGCACATCCTGGGCCTGTATTTGAGGAAGCTTTTTGATATCTCCCCTCCCCCTCGTAAGAATCTGTAGGACTAGAACCTAGGGGGTTCCAGGCCACTTCCACACTGCCACTGCAAGCTTAGGGTGAATTTCTGCTGGAGGACCCCATAGAGCTAGGCACAGTCGACTGATTGGCAGATGCTAGTATTTAAACAAGGAAGCCGGCATGGGTAGCTGTCTGAGCAACAATGCAGACTACATGCCTGTGCTTCAAAACTTGCTTGTGGTAGACCCTAGACTCCAACTTCTGACCTTGGGTCATCCTTGACTTTGCTATTTGCCTGCAACTCAGTGCCTGACTCTGACTTCCTAGTATCCTGACACTACTACTCATCTTCTGACTGCACCTTATCAGCTGACCAGTGTGCACCAGTGCACCCAGGCTGCCCATAGTCCAGCCCTGACCCCCCTTGGAGGAACAGCCCACTGTAGAAGCAGCAGCAAAAATGGAAGAGGAAGAAATTGTCCTAAGGCCTGGTAATTTTGTGGCTCCATTTTTGTATTTATTAATAGAGGAATGGGATGGATTTCCATTCTATGAACCAATGCAAAAGATACATGCTGCTACCCATAGTTTATATTTGCTAATAGTGGATTGCATGTCAATACCTTGGTGCCCTCCCTCCCCCGCCCCCCAATGTGGAATTCAAAATGGAGACTGGGAAATGCAAACACTAACACAAGCATGTAAAAAATTTTTTACTGGGAAGGCACACACATTGCCTCCCCTGTACATACGCCACTCAGTACTAACCCAACGCTGTAATGAGCCACCTGAAAAGACTGAACTATATGGTAGGAGAATGGCAAGTGGTTCAAATTTAGTCCCTTTCTGTTAAATGTAATCCATACATTCCTAGGGTGACAAAATCATTAGTCCCAACTATGAATAGGGGTGAGAATTCAGTCCAGAAACTTGCCTGGGGTAGGGGGGCTGAGGGAAGGCAATGGCGTTGTGTGTCTGCATGCAGTTCTAAGAGGCTATATCAGAAGCTGGGGAGAGACACTAAGCCAGGGATTCTCAAACTGGGGGTCGTGAACCCTCAAGGGTTAATGCGGTTATTATGGGGGGATCACAAGCTGTCAGCCCCCATGCATGTCAGTAAGGATGGCATGGCATAGGGGGGCATCATCACTTTTGGGGGGTTGGGGGGGTGTCATCACAGCCTGAAATATTTTTATGCCAAGTTTGAGAAACCATGCAGATGCTAAGGCAGCCTCATCTTGATTCCTTGTGAATTCTGACCCGATCCCAGGAGCTGATATCTGCAAACTTTACTGGCAGCAGGAACTCCAGCTTGGTCAAATTTTGGGGAAGGGTGTAATTTTTTTTCAGTGCCTCCTTGGAAACTGACCACTCTGCTCATAGACGTGCTGTTCAGTCACCATATGTTTGAACACTTCAGTGATATACACGGCTGTTTCCCAGCAGTGGCTTGGAGTGACACCTCTCTTTGCCAAAGAGGTACTATAGGAGCTATACAATATCTGAAACGATGATCTCTCACCTCCCGCAACTCCTTTTTTTCTTTGTGGTGGGAGAATAGGTGATTAACTTTTCACTGTAGAAGCAGAATGATGATACCAGCAAAAAACCAAAGCTGAGGAGGGAAATAAACCAAACGGTTATAATTATAAGATGAGCTGATGTTAACCCTGTGAAAGTAGCTGACTGGATTAAAAAAAAGTACATGAGATATTATAAGAGCTAGGAGGCTCTGAGAGGGTGTTCTTTTAGTTGAATGTAAAAACAAAGAGCAAGCCGATAAACTGCTTAAAAACTAAAAGGCTAGGGAAATTAAAATAAATTGCCAGCTATCAAAGTATTTGACAGCAATGAAGGGGGTAACTTAGGAATGCAATTAGTTCTGACCAATGATGAGATAATCAATAGCACAGGTGAAGATAAAGTGTTAGAAATAAGCAACTAATTAGTAAATGAGGAGGATAGCTGTACTGATTACATTTAAGGGAGGGACTGGGACTGGGACTCTACCTGAGAAAATAACACTAGGGTTTCCGTCATGGGCACCCGATATGTAAGGCTAGGGAAGGCTAACCCTTCCCTGACAGCCAGGCTCGCCCCACCCACACTCCGCCCCCTCCTGCCACGTTGCATGGACTTGGCGGCGGCGGCAGGTGGTGTTAGCAGGCCTGGCCCTGGCCCCTCCGCTGAAGCAGCGCAGGCCAGCAGCCACTCCAGCAGTGGGGCTGGGCTGCCCATCAGCCAGCCTGGGGACGGGGTGGGCTGGTGCTGTGGTGCATTGTGGGCTTGTGGCGCTTCAAGGGCTGGGGGCGAACCGGCCAACCCAGGGCCGGGGTAGGTTGGCGGGCCGACTAGCCACAGGCCAGCCTGGGGGCCGGCGCTCGGGCAGGATGGAAAGGTGCGGGGTGGTGGTGCTCTGGTGGCTAGGAGTGCTTGGGCCAGCAACGCTCCGGCAGCTGGGGTGGAACTGCCAGGGCCAGCCCTGTGGCACGAGGCAGGCTGGCGGTGCTCCGTGGGCTGGGGGCACTCGTGCTGGTGGCTGGGGATGGACTGGCCAGCCCAGGGCTGGAGTGGGTTGGCACGCCAGCTGGCCAAAAGCTAGCCTGGGGACGGGGGAGGTGGCACTCAAGCAGGCCAGTGCAGTGCAGGCAAACAGTGCTCTGGTGGCTGGAAACGCTTGGGCCGGCAGCACTCTGGGGGGCTGGGGAGGACTGGCCAGGGCTCCAGGGGTAATTACAGTCCAACTTATAGAGGGTGTGTCATGGGAAGGCAAGCTAGAGATACAAAAGACAAAAATTGCAGAAGTTGCAAAGATTCTCTCAAAGCATCAGATGGAGAAGAAAGAGACAATCAACACAGGAAAAGGGGACCTGGAGACATAGCCTCATTCTATAAAGAATGTGATAAACAATGCAGAAGGAATAGGTGATGATCTACTAGTAATGAAAAAGAAAGATTTATTGCATTTATGAGAGAAGTGATAAATTGTACATCACAAACTGGGGAAAAAAATCAGAAAAAATAAAAATTATAGCAAGAACAGCGGAAAAAATACTTGCCTATTAACAACTTGTCAATAGACCATATTCATGCAATTTTGAATGAAGTTAAAGGTGAAATATGACTAGTAGGGGGATCTCAGTCTTTTGTTGGAATGAACAGAGTCTGACAGCACATGGTCACATGGAAATGAAAAATTAAGCCATGTGTCATATGTATCCAGGATACATGGCTGATTGGAAAGCATGCTTTTAAAATTCCAGGGTATATTCCCTTTAGGCAAGACCAAAAACTAGGAAAAGGAGGAGGCACCTGTACTTTCCTAGGGGAAAGAATAAACTACATGCCAGTAGAAAATGAAGAAATAAGCCTAGAATATAATGCTGTTGAGGTCACAATGTAGAAGAGTAATATTTTTTTAAGGATTTATAATATCTATAACCCATTTGGAAAATTAGAAATTTCAGAGCTACAAGAAATAGTGAAGAATGCTAAAAGACTATATATTATATCTAGAGACCTAAATAATCATAATAAATTGTGGGGAAGTAAGACAACTGATAAAAATGGTGCATGCTTAGGCCTGGTTTACACCAGCCATGGATTTCGGTGGCAGTTGACGGAAGATACGCAAGCTATGTACAGTAATTTGTGTATCTCCCGTTGACTTCTTAATGTCTACTTACCATGGCGTCTCCACTGCACTGCGCCAACGGGAAATGCCCTCCCGTCAAAGCAGCGCTACGCTACTTGCCAGGGTGGATTTACAGAGCTGACTTCCAGCTTCGATTGAGCGAGTCTTTACTGTCGCTCAATCGAATCTGCAAAATTGATCCTGCACTGCTGGCGGTGGTGTAGACATAGCTTTAGAAAAGTTTATTGATGAAAGCAGACTACTGATTTTAAATGATGGCACCCCAACTAGATTTAATGCAACAGATGGTAGTTTTTCCTGATTAGACCTGGAAATTATAACAGAAGATATTGGAAGTAAAAGCAACTGGGAAATATATAAGGAAGAAGGAATGGGGAGTAATCATTTCCCTATGCTCATTACTTTTCAAGGGCAAGATAAGGTTGAAGGTAATGGAATAATACCCACCTGGAATTTTAAGAAAGCTAACTGGGAACTATTTATAAGTAAGTGTACTGAGTTTGTGAATAATCACTGTATGAGTGATGACTGAGAATTTCAATGATAATATAACAGATTAATAGCAGCAGCTATTGTGGCCATACCTAGGATATTGAAATACCTCAGAACTAAAAACTCATTTCCATGATGGAATGAGGAGTGCAAAATGGCAGTTTAAAAAAGGAACAAATCCTATAAAAAGGCAAAGAAATACAGTGAATAGTAAAGATCGAATGAAGCATAAAAGAAGTCAGGCAATAGCACAAAGAATTATTTTTAAAAAAAATCAAAAAAAGGGTTGGAGGAAGTACTCTGGACAAAGATACCAAGACATCAAAAATATACAGGCAAATTAAAAGACAATGTAATTTAGACTAAGAATAACCATATCCAAGGTCTTTTTGGGACCAATAACTTAGTTAGAAGTTCTGATAATTAGAAAGCAGAAACTTTCCCGGGGGGTGAGTAATGATGTAAACCAAAGTTAAATTTTCCACCAGATTAAAAGACAATTCATTGAAGAGAATCAGAATCTATTATGTAGTTGGGCTAAACGTAAAGATACTATACTGAATGAATGGTTTTGTATGTAAGAACTTGAGAAATCTATTGATATCAGCAAGAATACATCCCCAGGTAAAGATAATACATGTAACAATGTTTAAATCTCTCTCTGAAAGCAGTTTTAGAGTTCTCTTGGAATTATTTAAAAAGGACACATGCAGAAGTAATTCTAATACGAAAACCAAGCACACTATCCACAAAAGTAGAGGCCTATAGACCAAGTGCCTTTACATCCTATCTGGGTAACATTATGGAGAGAAAAAGGAAGGAAAGATTGGTTTCCTATTTGGAAAACAACAGCATTACAGATAAGGTGCAGAGTGGTTTTAGAAGGGTGCATCATTAGTCATATTGCTAAATTAAAAACTGAAATTCAAAAAAGTATGCGGCACGAGGGTTTCATGATAGTGGTCTTTCTATATATTGAAAAGACACGACATACTATGAAGGGAGGTTTATTGTATGAAGTAGGTGCAATAGGGATAAGAGGAAGAATGTATGGGTGGATTAGAGAATTTTTGAGTAAAAGGACCATGCAGGTCAGAGCTGGGAAAGTTATGTTGAACACAGATACAGTAGAACCTCAGAATTACAAGACCAGAGTTATGAACTCACAAGTCAACCACACACTTCATTTGTAACTGGAAATATGCAATCAAACAGCAGCAGAGATAAAAATAAAAAAACCCAAACCAAATACAGCAGAGTCCTGTGTTAAACAAACAACTAAAAAATGAAAGTTTAAAAAAAAGATTTGACAAGGTAATTTCTCTTCTGCATAGTAAAGTTTCAAAGCTGTATTAAGTCAATGTTCAGTTGTAACTTTTGAAAGAGCAGCCATAATGTTTTGTTCAGTGATACGAACACTTCAGAGTTACAAACAACCTCCATTCCCAAAGTGTTCATAACTCTAGGTTCTACTTTAATTTTAAAAATGGGACACCATAGGGAAGTGTTATCCAGCCAATCTTATTTTAATATTATGATATATGACGTTCCAAAACAAATAAATTCCAGGGTAGTTGTTACTGTATTTGCAGATGATTGTGCTCTATGGGTTAGGAGCAGGAATATTGAGGTTACAGAAAACAGAATCAACAAAGGATTAAGAGAGAATGTACCAGCATACAGATGAAAAGTGGAGATGGTTTTGTCAAATATATACGGATAAGTTCAAAAAAGTAAAACCAGGAAGATTAGGGACAGCATATTGCATACCAAAATTGGGAATTAATACATCTAAAAGAATATCTGTCTATGTAGCTATCATGACAGTCAAACTAGTAGCAATAATGCTAGCATTAAATTGGATCTGAGATGTACACCCAGCAGCAGCCATCATTTTTTCAGCTTCGATCTCTGACCATATGGCAATAAAAATGGGTGTCTCCATATGCAGAAGTGATTTAGTCAATGAAGTTATATGTATAATAACAGAGTTAGTCCAGATAGGGATACGTAGCAGTAGTTTGGATCCCAGAATATATGGGATATAGGGAATGAAATGACAGACAAAGCAGCTAAAAATGATGTAAAAAAAATGGAAGGATTGACATAGAAATACCCTTGATTAAACAGGAATTCAAAAGCCTACTACAGAAAAATTTTAAAAAGGAATAGCAAAAATACTGTGTTAATGAAAAAAAAGGAAGATTTTTTTTGTGCCCTAGAGTAGAGGATTATGAAATATTACAGGACCTGGATAGGACTAATGAAGTGCTTTTGTTTAGAGTACTAACTGGCCCTTGTGGCTTAAATAAAAAATTCATTGATATTTATCATCATAACACTGCAGTGAGGTGGTAATATTATCCCTATTTTACAGATGGGGAAGTGAGACATAGAGAAACTAAGACCCAGATAGCCAAGTGTGTACTAATTGTGGGTACATGAGACACTTAGGGCCCGATTTTTTCAACTAGTTTTTGGAAGTACTTTATACATTTTTGATGTACTTTATACTAATTGCAGTTTTCTGGGATTTTAAGATTCTATGCCAGGGCTATGTGGGAAACTAAGAAAGGTTTCTTTTCTCCTAACATAACATCTGGAAAGTCTGGCATAGTGGAACTGTTGAGTGGTAGCGAGCTTGCTGAATCCTCACTATCTCAACTTGGTTGCTAAGTCAAGGTTTTCTCACTGTGAAGAGCTTTCATGTGACTTTGTAGATAAAATTGTTCAGATTCTGACTGAGCTATCTGCTGCCGTGGAAACAGAACATGTCTTGAAAGGCTGAATACTATGTCTTTGCTGCCTGCTTTTCAACCAGTATAGCTCATTATCACTATAAAGGTGCTGGGGCAGCTTTGTGGCACAATCTGTGATGTGGACCTTTGTCCTTCCTGGCTGGTGAAGGCCAGTAGGAAAGTACTGGGTAGAGTGGTGGTTGAGAATGTCAGTGTTTCTCTATGGGTGTGACAGGGTGCACCACTCACTGTTTGTCTGGCACCTCCTCCTGGTTACTCTGGGGATTAGCTTTCAAGGCCAATGCCCCTTCCTGTGGTCACACGCCATCATGCTGTCTCTTTCTCTGCAGCTCCTTTCTCATCCCAGGAATTGCAATGTCCTCTTCATGATTCAGCTCTCTGGCCAGGTCACTCAGCAGTCCCCTTTTCTGGGGTATATCAAAGTCTTTCCTTCAGCAGCCCTAGGCAGTCTTTTCATTCACTGCTTCAGGTGCCACACCTTCAGTGGCTGGTAGGGGAACCTGGGCCCACCCTCTACTCCAGGTTCTGGTCCAGGGATCCTACACCCAACAGTTCTGGACTTTACACTCCCAGCCCTCACGGCTCTTTCCCTGGACTGCTTCTTACTCTTCTGGTTCTCCCCCTTGGTATGGGAGTACCAGCTCCAAAATCTCCTCCTCCCTCTTTCCAGGGAGTGACTGCTGCCTTTCTCAGAAACCCCTGTCTGTTGCCAGCTTCCTGGCTTTATAGGCCGCATCAGTTTCCACCCAACAGAGCCTGCTTGCAAACAATTCCCTGCTCCGTGGCTCTTCCTCCAGGTGCAGCCTGCAGAGTCAATAGGCCTACCTGGCCATCTTAGTAACTTCCAATCCTGTGTGGGATGGACACCCCATCACAATGGGTGGCAGGATTCCAGCAGCTCTGAAAGAAGCAATCATGAGGCCTATACTTAAAAAATCAACTCTTGATGTTGAAAGTGATTTTCAACCTGTGTCCCGTCTCCCATTTTTAGGGAAGGTTACTGAGAATGTTGTGGCAAGGCAGCTCTGCCTGTTTCTTGATTTCTCAGATTTCCTTGACTCTGGGCAATCTGGTTATAGGCCTTGATATGTGATAGAAATCGTACTGGTTGCATTTGTTGATTATATATATCCTCCTGGCAATGAACAAGATAAAGTGTCCATGCTGATTCTTTTAGATCTGTCAATACCCTTTGATACAACTGACCATGAGATTTTGTTGGCAAACACGAGCAGGGATATCTTCCTTTTCATGGGCACCAGCAGGACTAATGAGAGCACAGAAGAGAGAGTCTCCCTGTTCACAAATCTGCTGCCTGGCACTGCAGCATTTCCTGGCTAGTGGGAGGAGCAGTCCTGCTCAGCCCGTCATGCTGTGCTGTAGTATACCCAATGCAGACGGAATCTAAAAAGAATTTAGTTGCCAAGGTCTAACAGTCTCTAGGGAGCATGTGCAACCTGAGATTTCCAGAGCTCCTTACCTGGCCAAATTTGGGTCGATTTTTACATGAACAGCAAAACGTATTTTTCTGATTCCAGGGAAAGACCCCTTCCTCACCATATCTGAAGTTCCTGATCTAGTGGATGCAGGTGCGAGAGCTTCTCAATGAAAGGGTTATAAGAATTTTTTTAACATTGGCAAAACAATACTAACTTTGTTCCCTGAAAAAATCTTTAAAGGAGAAGAAATTCAGCCTGAGGCATGGAAAATTTCAGGCCAAAACAGTTATTTTGGAAAAGTTATAAGCAACTGAAAACAGAGTCTTATAATGGGAAGTATTAGGCAACCTTAATTATAGGCATCACTGCTAGTTCTGCTTATAATTCATGAACACACACAAACCCCATGCATCAGACTATATCCTCCCATCTATTTTATGCAGAACTCTCCATTGAGTTCACTGAGGAGTCCTGTACATGGACTAATGAGAGAACATAGCCCATCATTTGCAACTTATGCCATTTCCAAAATGGAGTATTATTGCTTTGGTCTTATTGCCTGGCTCCTGTTTTAAAAACTCAGACTGGCACTTGTATACTTGCTGCCCTTGTACAGCCAAGCCCCCAGTCTTTCTAAAATCAGTTCAGTGCCAACACTTGATTAAGGGACAGTGTAATTGCTAAACAACCGAATGTAGGTTCACAAGCTCTGTCAGAAGCTTATGTTCACATAGTAAGATCCACTCATGCATGCAGCATAATAATGAATACAAGCACTGTATGGAGCTTGCAAAGCTTGTTGCATTAGCCTTGATTTCACTACCCTTCGGAACACAGTGTTGAGACATTTTACAATAATACAAGCTTCAAAAAAGTCACTAAAAATATTACATTCACTAGGTGCCCAGGTGTGCCTACTTGTGCCTCTCTTGTTTTCCTCTTTCCTGCTGATTTTGAAGAGGCAATTAAAATCCCAGTGACTTTTGTAATAGATGGTAGAGAGAGAAAGTGCATCTGACCCATGTGATCTGATGAATGAAAAGCTATCTAGATTTCATTGTATAACCACAGAATTTTTCGATGGTTGCTAGGGAGACTGTCATCTGCATCACACTGCCTGACACAAAGTTTTGGTGGCCTTGACTTTTTCATTCCCTGAGACACCCAATAGAATCCTTAAGGCAGTCAGCACCTGAACACTCTGTCAGCTCCTTTAATGTCTGAATGACACCCAAACTTGGGGTTGTAACTCGTGTGGATTCTGGCCTATGTAATTAAGGAGGCTTAAAGAACAAGTTAATACAGCTTTGACACAAAAGGGATGTGCAACAGCAAATTGCCTGTCAACTCATACTTGTCAAGGCTCTAGAGTCTTGGACACACCTCCAAACTTACCTCTAGCTCACAATGGGTGTAAGCAATGGTTTAATTGCAAGTAAAGCTAAGGATAAAGCTTGCTCAGAAAATATAGTTAAAAATTGTATAGATCAGATCAGTGATCCATCTAGTCCACTATCCTGTCTGAAAGTGGCCGGTACCAGAAGCAAGTGCAAAGAGCTGCTCAGAGCAGATGTTTCTTGTCAACACCTGGCAGTGGTTGACATATAACATCATGCTGCTGGATATATCTTTTCTAAAAATTGTTTTATCTGATCTGCGGAACTGTGATGTTCTCATTATCATGATAACACAGTGTGGCTTCTGTTCCCCTCCAGTAGCTAGTCCATGTATAGAGAATTTATGAGTCTGCCACAGTTGTTGCCTTAAGGAACCTGGTTTCCTTAGCTCAGGCAAGAGAAGCTTCTCTTTTTTTTTTCTTCTCTTTTTTATATTCAGAGGTGCTAAGTTTAGTCCTTGCTACCAGCTGCTCCAGGGGCATTGTGTTCAACATGGTATGCTACCATGGTTGTCAGTCAAAAGGACAAATCATATGGTGATTGTATCGCCTCAAAATGGGACTTAAATGGTACCAAAGCATTGTGCTGGTCTCTACACAGCAGTGAATTTTGTCCACAGAATGCAAAGGGGAGGTAAAATATGATGGGATCAGAATGGCAGCATTTTACATTCACTTTGTGTAGGTCTAATGACCAAAGAAGGTGCAAGGCAATGGAATATTAGCCCCTGCAGGTCAGATTCTCAATGTAGCTCCATAGGCCCCGTGTCACTACATTCATGGTGTCTGCAGAAAAAAGTCTCTTCTCTGGAAGCTTGCAGATGCTGTGCTTGCTTTCCACTACAGCTAAAGCATGGCTTGTGTGACTGACCCCCTTTCAGCTATTCGTTTATTGAGATTTAAAATGATCGGTGTGTCACATTTGTGTATATTTGTCCTTTTCCGAAGTTCAAGTGCAACTGTAGTCCTGTGTGCCAGTTTGCTCCAGGAGGCTTTTGCATCTGAGCCTCGTCTTGCAATACATTCTGCTACTTCATACCCTAGGATTATCTTAGCAAAGGTATAGGTCAGTGTTTCCCAACCTTTTTGGCTCGAGGGCCACAAATATCATTTTTACAACCCTGAAGGGCCACCAGTCTATCAAACTCATAAAAAATGTATTGACGTATACACTATTAAGGACTACAAAACACTACATATTTAAAGTTAATATTTTGATGCTACTTTGCTCATTTTTACATTTGCTGATTTTTACGTCACTATTTTACACCTACAATTACTCACAGTATGTCACACACACAAAGCACTAATGTAAATAAGTGACTGTCACTACACACTGAAGCACATGGCCTGGCAGCTAAGTCACAGTGGGTGGCCTGCTAAGTGCAGGCCAAACCGAAAGGCACTGATTTTTAGAGTCTTACCCCTCTTCAAGCATGGTGTGTCCTGGCTACTCCGCCAGCAGTGCTCCTTCCCCCACTGCAACCAGATGGAAGAAGTTTGGCGAGGAGGCTGTCTCTTTGCTGATCTCCCATCCCTCTGGCTGCAGCACGTGTCCTGTAGCCCTAGGGCTCCACTTGGGTTCATAGGCAGTGGCTCCCTTGTGTAGCCAGGAGGACAGGAAACCAATGTTACCCTCCCTCTAGCTCCAGCAGGGACCTCAGTGCCTAGGGACCCAGGTGGAGTGCTTTGTCATGGTCCCTGCAACAGCCAGCGGGAGGGGAGTGCTGATCCCCCCTCCCCTTGGCTGTAGCAAGGAGCCCACACTGGTCTTGTAGCCCTGCAGCAACGTTCTCCACCTGGCTCCTTAGGCAACAGCTCCCTTCTGCAGACAGCAGGAGAGCGGCGGCGGCCCACTTTGAAAGACCCCGTGGGCCACTTTTGGCCCCCAGGCCACAGGTTGGAAACCACTGGTACAGGAGATTCAAGTTATTCTAGCTGCATTTTAGTGCTGTCTAGGCAATATGAGGTTTCATAGTTATGGGTTTCAGTGGCTTAATCAGAATGGTCACACAAATTTTCATTGAAAATTATAGGTGTACTCTACAAAATTCCCAGTGAATTCAGTGAGAGCACACTTGGGTCCTCTATGCAGTTTGTCAGTTCAGGCCTTTTCATTTTAAGTAAAATCTTGAACAAGCTGTGCAATGCTGTGTGCAGGTTTACAACCTCTTTGAACGTTTTTTTCATGTCTATCTCTTTGCACGTGTGGGGAATAGATTTGTGCTTACATGAAGGTTACAGGCAATGCAATGTTTTAAATACAGTATGCTCACATGTACCTGAATGGCTGGGGAGACATCCAAAACTTTTGGATAACTGGGCCTTTGGACAAACCTAAGTGATTGTCTAACGACAATTAATAGGGCTACATGGGTGGACACACTCTCAATTCAGATAATTAGGATTTCTGGAGAAAGGGAATTTGGATAACTGGAATCATACTGGACTGTTACTTGTTCTCCTCTAAAAACATTTTAAGGAAACAGCTTCCTATAAGCAAGGAAAGGTAGAAAAGCAGAAACTCCATGAAGACTATGTTATTCCAATCTAGTAACCTGAGAAGCACTCAGATACTAAACTCATGAATGTCAGTTCAAAACCCTGAAGCAAATAAACATATTCAATCTTATTCTTGCCTTTCATTTCAGGCAAATTATTTGTATCCTGTATATGTGCTTTGAAAGTCTGAACCTCACCTGGCTCACAGAAAATACAAATTACCTTAGAAACTGGATTGAATCCTTGGTTGCAGAACAGTTTCCTCCAGGCTGACAGTGTTGCACAACTCAGGAAACAGGTTGTAAGAAGAAGCTGCTGTTCCCTACGGTACTCCTTTTTTCCTGAAATACCACACAATGGCTGTGCTAACTTGCAAAGGCTCTATCATCCCTCTAGGGACCATTTTGCTGACCCAGGAATAGAGATGCACTCCTGCCTTACACATGCCCAAGTGCAGGCCCGCCGACAGGAATTCCAGGCCTCAAGGCAGAACAGTCCCACCCCGCCCCTTCCGCCTGTGGCCCCGCCCCTTCTGCCCACAGCCCCACCCACAGTCTGTCCCAGATCCTGTCCCCTCCCACTCATGGCCTGCTTACCGCCGCGTCCCTTCCCCCTATCACTCAGTCACCCTCCCTTCTTTCACACTTCCCTTTCCCCCAGGTGACAAGCAACAGCTGGAGGGGTTAAGAAGGGGCAGGGGGAAGGAGGGACACGGCAAGCAGCAGCGGGGGGATGAGCAGGGGAAGAGAGAAGGGATGCACGTGGCAAGAGAGAGTGGGGGTAGGACTGAGGAGGGCGGGGGGACATGGCTGCAGGGAGGCCTAGCAGGAAAAGGGAGGTGTGGAAGGGAGGAGGGGGGCCAAGTGGGGAAATGGACTGGTGGGGAGGGATGCGGCGGTGAGGGGGTGGGAGTAGAGTGGGGCTGGACTGTGGCCAGGGGCCCCGGCGGAAGAGGCAGGATGGGGAACTAGCCTCCTGAAGGGGAAGCTTTCAGCCTGCCGGTCATGGCCCAGGCCCCTTTTAAAATGTCCAGGCCCCCTTAAAATCTCCAAGTCCCTGGGCAATTGTCCCCTTTGCCTCCCCTGCACGCCTGTTGGTGGGCCTGCCCCAGTGCAAGGAAGGGTGGTGGGAGGGACCAGGAGCAGGTAATATAGAATTGGCTATGCTAGTTCAACCCCACCCAGGCACTCCCCTAGGCAAAGGGAATCCTCAGCTGCCTCCAGGGGGCATGCCATCTGTGTGTGCACTGTATGCCTGACTGGCTGTCCATTGTCCAACTGGTGGCCCACTGGACAATTCCACCTGGCCCCCAAGAACAAAATGGAATCCTTCACACAGCATGACCTCGCACGCACCATACAGATGAGTCACGCCGCATGAAAGAAACCATTTTGGACCCCTCTAAGGCAAGCAAGTTGTTGCTCACCTTACTAAAACGGTCCCGGCGTGCCACTGGCTTATGCACTCATAAGGAGCAGTGCAAAGCAGCCAGACCAAGGGAGAAATGAGGTGGGAGAAAGTAGTCAGGCCCTTTAACTACCAGAATGGTGTAAAGTTGCTTTAGTGAAAACAAGAACCAGGCCCTCGCTGTTTAACATAGTCAAATCAGTTAGGTTAAATTCAGAGTTAGCTGGAAACCAAAGGGCCGTACATTCCCCTCTCTTTCGCAGGGAAATATAGAATAGCTGGCACTATGCTCTGACTAATGATGCTAACAACTGAGCTTGTTGCTACAGGGCAGCACAAAGGGGAAATGGGGCTATGCATACTGGACCTAATCTGGCAAAGGGCTAAGCACCATTCAACTCCCATCACACAACTGATTAGGCCCTTCTAAACCACATCTGGCCAGAGTGGCGATACAAAGTCACCAACAATTCCTTTGCTGTACTTACACTGTAAATCCATCCAGGGGAGACAGAAGGAGAAGGTGACAGTGAAGTGCTGGTTAATATGCCATGTTCCAGGAGCAAACTGCCGTAACTGATGTCAGGATCAGCAGTGCAAAAGCAATGCTACTGGCAACAACTTACACCTCGCCTGTGCTGCCATTGACAGGGTTATGTGAGCACTGTGACAAGGGAGGCCCAATAGGAATACAAACGACAGCTGTGCTGCCAGTGCTGAGGGAGGAAGTGGGAGGCATATACAGGCACAGAATTAGCTGACATGTGTTTGGTCTCGAAATTATCTGGATCTGAGGCTCATGAATCCTTGGTGTCTGGTCATGTGCCAGCCCTGCCCCCAGCCATATTTATGCTACTCCAGAGAGGAATATACAGCAGAATGTAGGAACCTTACCCCACATTTCATGTTTCTCTCCTCACATGTGGAGACACGGATTTGACTTAGCGAGGGAAGGATTTGGACAATAGACTCTAGAAATGGAGAAGAGTAATAGCCACCCACTTCACCTCCCTGCCTGCTTCCTACAGCAGAGTCTCCATCATTTTTTTTTTTTTTTTATGAGGCGTTCTCTGCTCCAATTCAGAGATTTTAAAAGGAGCTATTTGACTCTAACACCACAGAAAAAGCAGGCCCCTGGCAAGAGGGGCTGTGCAGTACAGGTGCTCTCAGCACCACACTTCTCATGTGATCACTGAAATTCAGTGCTGCATACTCTACCAGGAATGCTTTACCAACCCCTCAGGGAGCCGATGGCCTGCACTTCAGTCACCTGTTTCATATGGCAGCAGAAACCATCTTACTTGAATCTGAGACTAAGAGAAACAGTGAAAATAAGCATCTGTTTAATGTATACAACTAAGATGCTTTTAAACAAATCATCAACAGTTTATGCTAGTTTTGTGTAGATGACTGAATACTGGAGGTACACAACTGTTATCTTGTCACTTTATAGGGTAGGCCAGTATTCTTTAGCAGCCATTTCAAAGTGAAGGAAAGGGTTCCACAGGTAAGTGATTATAAAAACTGTCTCTGAACTCATAATAAGGGCCATATCCTGAGAAGTACCTTCAGTCTCTGAAAATCTCATTGACTCACCACCTTCTCAGGATCAAGCCCTAAATGAGTATGTTGATCTCCAGTGTCACATTCTCAGATGGTGCAATTCCATGTACTCTAGAATGCTGGGAGTTCCAGAGTGATGCTGACTCAGTCTGGGTCATAAATGCTTTCTCAAAGTCCACTGATGAGAGTTGCACTTGGAATATTTAGAAAATTGGTTGCTCATTTGAAAGACATTACAGCTGCAGCTGCTCATAGTAGTGTGACAGCATTCACTGTTGCTATCTATTTGGGAAGCCTTCAGATTCAGCTGTAAAAGGCTGGTGAAAAAAAATTTTTGTTTCACTACTTTCTTACACTGATTTTAAACTGGTGCATGTTACAGGGACTGTAACAGAACGTATTCTGGGTTTAAAACCAGTGTAACAGAATGCAGACTCAGATGCTCCATGTGTAACAAAGGACAGGATGAATTCTTCTTGGAGAAAGGATTTTTGCAATTCAGTTGGAGAGCTGGTTGCAGCTACAAAGAGGACATGGAAAAACTAAACTAGAACTAACTAACAGAAAAGATGAACTTTGCACAGGTAAATGCCTGGAACTCCATGTCCGGGAGAAAACAAAAAATCAGCCATATGCATCTGGAATTTCTGTGCTTTCATCAAAACTACACTTCCATTTGGTTAATGGGGCCGAGAGCATAACTAGTGCAGTGCAGTGTTTCTGGCCCCTGAGATTTCCCTGACACAGTTTAGGAAGGCAGCAAGCTGGTCCCTGGTATCAAAAAAGTTGAGAAACGCTGTTCTAGTTCATTTAGTAGGAACATAACTTCAGGGTAGGTTTAGGATAGTACTTTCATATCTGAATGACACATAACAAAGACACCATCTGCACTGGCAGAATTACTCAGGGAAGCTTTACAAATGCTTGTCTAAACTATGCCAAGCCCTAGCCAGAAGCATAGTGTTATTATTAGATTGCATTCTCCACATTATTAAACAAAAAAATTCTTGCAATCTTTTTTGACAAATAGCTGGGAAAAGAAAGTTGACATTCAGCCGTGGTTTTGATTGTTTCTGTGAACAATGGTTTAGATTTAGTTGAGCTCAGAGCCTTTGAAAATTGTATGCAAAATATCAGGCTATCAGGAAAATTAAAATAATTTAAGCATACAAGAATAAAAAACATACCACAAGATACTACACATTGCATCCATAATTATAAAAAAACTATGTATACTCTATTTTATTTGGGAATAACATATAATCATGTAATTAAGTGCATCAGAGATCAGAATTAAGGCTGTATGTGCCCAGCTTTACCTTTGGCAAATCTAAGCGATATATTATCATGTTTGGTCGTAGTGTACAATTGATATAGTTGTGTAGTCAAAATTTTGTATGGAGTTCCTATTAAAATTCATGCTGAAAGAAAGAAAGAGATCAGTTCCACATAGTAGATATAAACTTAAAAGGCAATTCCTGGAACAATCTTTTATTTTGAGAGGAAAAAAAATCTAGTGAACAGAAATGCCTGTTTGAAAAACTAAACACTATGACATTATTGACTTGACAAACTTAAATTAACCTTTATTTATAGACAAACCTAAAACCTATATTTCCTTCACTAACACTTTACTTTTGTAAAAGTAAAATTGATATGAGTAGCACATACATTGTCTGTAACTGCATGCAGAAGAGGACATGTTTATATTGGAAAAGCAGATAGACATCTCAGTCTACTTTATTCTAATCATCATGGCATCTCACTGCCCTGTGATGAAGATGATGCAAACAAATCATTTAAAATCTCTGAGATGTCCTTTTCCTCCTCCTCGTCCTCCTATGTTCCTGGTAACATAGTAGACCCACCAATTAATTCTTTTACTTGCTTCTGATTAAATAATGTACTTTTTATTTATGTATCCAGCCATTCACCCTTAAAATTCCTTGTTAACCCTCTTCATTTACCTCTTATCTGTCATAATGCATGCTTTTTTCTATTCATAGAATCATAGACAATTAGGGTTGGAAGGGACCCCAGGAGTCATCTGGTCCAACCCCCTGCTCAAAGCAGGACCAACCCCAATTAAATTATCCCAGCCAGGGCTTTGTCAAACTGGCTTCACTATGGCTGGATTTCCAAGCATGTCTTAATAAGTATAGTTCACAAAAGGAGGCTGTTGCTGTTGTGAATTGTTTTTAATGAAGACATTTAAAATATACTCTACATCTCCACAAAACAGAGATAAGCATTTTAAACCAAGGATAAGTCCATTTAAACCAGCCTTTGACATTACACCTGACCAGTCATAGATTGATATGCCACAATACAGCCTGGCAGCATAGAATAGCAATAGAAACTATTACATATGTTTAGGAGCCTGGTCACTAGAAATGTTACACAGAAATTATGCTGGGGATTTTTTGAGACCTAAATATTGGTCTTTAAAGTGAATATAAATCAGTAGAGTTTTAGCACAAATGCTATTCAATTTGCCCAAATTGAACAGAACAGCTCATCTCTTCACTCAAAAGGTTTCAGAGCTTTTAATTTAGTGAGCTACTGTTTACTTTAATGAGTGTCCTAGGAGATGATCTGGCATTACTAGAAGGAGATTAATTTGTGTATTAATGCAACTCAAAAGTTCACTCAATTTACACAAAGAAATGAAAAGCTTAAATTAAACTCTTGATAAAAATTCAGCTTTTTCCCTTCTCTCTGGTTTATATCACATGCTTTATCAGAGCCAGAATAAGTGAGGCATTGGGAAAAAAATCAGATCAGAGAAAATGACTTCCCGAATTCATACCAAGGCTTTGATAATTAGAATTGTGTACCCCACACTTCAAGGTACACTGACTGAAGCTGTGCAAAATGATTGTAATCTATAGCTACAGGTCTGTCAATATTTTTGTTATACCCCTCCACTTCAGTAACAAACTAAATGCAGCTCCTACAGAAATCACTAACCGTTTCTCCATTGACTTCAGTGGCAAACAAGCTTCAACATCAAGTGACATTTTATGGCTAAGAGTCTGATCCTGCAAACCTTACTCATATGAGAAATCCTCATTCAGGGAGCCCTCAGTCAAATACCTTAGCCATAAAATGACACCTGATACAAAAAGTATTTGCCTAAGGCAGCTGTTTCCTGTGTTTTGAAGAGTATTTTCTGTGGGCCTAAAGAATTGGCTGTTCACAGAATGCCAGCTCCTCCTCCTTGTTTCTAGCTACTAAATAATGCCCAAAGAAGTTAATATATATTAAAGATTTTCCTAATGTTACATTTCCAATGTTGCAGTTGCCACAGGAATGTTATTTGATCTCCAGCTGGAGGTGGTTCTTGCACTCACCACTGAGAATGGAGATTGTTCAGAAGCCAATGGGACAAAATTTGAGAACCGCTGACTTAAACCTATTAAAAAAAAATGTCTTTGGTGGTTTAATCTCTAAACACAAACCCACCTCTCCCCCTCAAGCCTAACTGATTTTAACAACCATGTTCTGCAGATAAGACTAAATTGTTCTTTCAATTAGTATTTTAGAAACTAACAATTGTGCACATTAACTTTATGCATTGAAAGTGACATAAATATCAGTACACAGATTCATTGCGCTCTCAGGACCTATGTATTACCTCAGACTAATGACTGAAAACATGGCAGTGTATGGGTTGTTGAGTACATGATCTGTTGAGGTAAATAAACTCAGGCAGTATATCACAGTAACTTTTCTGAACTATGGAGTGAGCTATATTTAACATGTAATAATAGAAAAGTCCACATCATCTCAAAATAAGTCATTAAAGGTTTTTTTCCCCTTAAAATCAAATTACATATATTGGCAGGATAAATTTTGCTCCTCTCAATGCCTCCTTAAAAAGGATTAGAGGAATTAAAATAAAGACAATGTCTGATTCAAGTTAATAGACTATTGGAGTTAATGTCAGTAAGACAGATTACTTCACTGATTTTTGCTTATGCTGTTGTGCAAGAAAGAGCAGTAAATGATAAAAGTACATAAGTGAATATCTGTGTGCTCGCCTGGATTTTCAGATGTAATTGCAAATTTCCTTCCTTTTCTGAGGTTAAAGTGTGATTCTGTACTGAAGTTACTGGAATGACACTATAGGACTTCCAGTCCCAGATTTTCCTCCAGAAATGTATGTCCTATACTGCCCAGCCCTCTCCTGGACAGTGCAAATATATTAAGTCCATTATTCCTTTAAGGAAAAAATATGCACACAACTTGTTACCCCAAATGGAGTTACCCAGACACTTCAACTTGAACACACTGGATTAGATAAAACAACAAAACAAATTTATTAACTACAAAGAGATTTTAAGTGAGTACAGTTAATGAGGCATAAAAGTCAGAAATGGTTGCAAGAAAAAAACCTTAGCTTCTTGGTGCCCAACTTAACACACTACATTAGATTCAAAGCAAACTTTTCTCACCATATGCCATCAGCAGTCCTACTGATCAAATGTTTTAGCTCAGACCCCTCCCCCTGAGTCCTACGGCTGTTTCCTTTGTCTTTTCTGATGCAGAGAGATTACGACGGGCAGGGAGAGAAAGAGGGGTTTCTTGGGATGTTTGTCCCTCCTTTTTCTAGTTTCAGTCCCCCTCTTGAAAAACATTTCCAGCTGAGACGCAGGAGACGAAAAGTCTACATGGAAGGATATTCCCTGCTGTTTTATTTCCACTTGTTTAAATTTCCGTCATTTTCCCTCCCTGCTTGATGACTCTATTTACTGCTTAAATGCAAATTAAGGCAAGCACACATTCCTTCCTTTGTTTAGGACAGATCTGACTTCTGCTTGGGCAGGGCGGTGGGGTTTGGAACATGTGTTAATAACATCATACAAGGGAAATCTTGTACCTTCACATCACAGTGTTGCCACATGTATTTTATCAGGACAATACTGACTAACAAATTATGAGTTTTCAAATGATACCTTAGAAGGCATACCTGATACAAAGATTATTACAATAGTGTGTAGAGTGTGAACACAGGGGTGTATTCCATCACACTAGGACAGACCCCTGAGGACCTTACTAGAGACATTATCCCAGTTTGACACTGAACCATTGATAACTTTTCTTTGTGTACAGATTTTCAACTAGTTGTGCACTCACTTTATAGTACTGTCATCTAGACTACATTTTTTCCTTAGTTTGCTTATGAAACTGATGTGGGATTATGTCAAAAGACTTACTGAAGTCAAGATATATCACATCTACTCCTTCCCCCCATCCAGTAGGCCAGTAACCCTGTCAAAGAAGAAAATTAGATTGGTCCTGCAACTCAAAACAGGCTTGGAGTTAAATGCAGTTCTTTCCTTCTCAAGTATCACTATTAACACAAAGATTTGCAGACCAAATTATGCCTTGTTACATCTGGGCAAGCCCATTGAAGGCTAACAGACCCACACTTCAGCTCCTACCTTGAGGAGTACTTAAAGAAAAATTATAAAGATACATACCATACTTTAAGAATTATATATATACACACATACAAAATGTTCAGAAAAACAGTATCTTTTCACTAGGTGAAAGCAGCTATTGAATTTATACTTCCCAGCAGCAGCTCCAGTCAGGTGATACAGAGTCTGGGACCTTCAGGGAGAATCAGAACCTAACTGACCCATGATGTCCCTGTAAACTACATCTGGGTGCTGCCAGATGTTCCTGGTGGTGGCTCATTAACCAATTAGCAAGGGAGAAACTGAGTTCTATAAGAAGGCTGCCTGAACAGCATAAATAGAGGGCTGTTCCAATAGAAAGGGAGATCCCAGCTGTGAAGAAGGGACATCCTGTGCCTAGACAAGGCCTAGGACAACAAGTCAGGGAGAAGCCCTGAATTATGGCTTGGAGGTAAGAAGGAGAGCCCCAATGGATGACCATTAAAGCCATAGGAAAGGGAGACAGTAGGAAACTCTTGATGGGTCTGGGAGGACAGTTTTGGGTGCCTTTGGAGAGGCCCAACAGTTTGGGACTGGTGGTGACTGGAGAGCTGAACTATAGGAAGAGAGCTAGGAGGCAGGCCTGGGTGTTCCAAGAGGAGAACAGAAGAGGCCCACAGCAAGCAGGCTTTCGTGGCGGAGCCCTGAGTTATGGCCTTCAGGAAACAGGGACTAGAAAGAAACCCCAGCAGGAGCAGAGCACCAGTTTGTTGTATTTGGACTCCCCACAGGGAAAAGCTGGGGGAGCTGGCACTCTGACAAGGAAGAGTTTAGAAAGAGTGAGAAAGAACTGAGTTGAGCCCAGGAGAAGGTGAAGGACCTTTTGTTTATCAAGTGGGACTCTGAGTACTCAGAAGGGGTTTGAACTTTGACACTTGGCTGGATGGCCGAGCCCCGGAGGACACAGTGAGAGGCAGACAGCCGGCACTGGAGCCAAGGATACCAGTGACATTAGGCACTGAGGCAAGGGGACACTCCAAGTGTGTGTGTGCCCATAACAACCTAATTCAAAGTCTACAAACATCAATGGGAGCCTTTCAATGGACTTCAGCTCAGACCCAGAGTCTCTGAACCCAGCAGGAGAAAAAAGCACTTTCAACAGTGTTGTAAAGGTCAGTTTATAGCCTCTTTAAAAAGCAGTATTTAGTTACTATAACTGTGATCTTAGAAAAACCCCAATGCTAGATGGCATAGAGCTCCCTGGTATGGAGCAATGAATCTCAGTTGGACTGATCAGCTCAGTGCACCTCGCACACTGATACTTATCCAATGCGGGCATTCAACAAAATCAGAATAACTCACTGGTCATTAATAGTCTTTTGATGGATCTACAATTAACCTACAAAGAACTATACCTATGTGCTGGACATGTGTAACGAAAATGTATTTACACCAGGCGTATCTGGGCAAGCTAATAAAGAGATTTTTCCAGGAGAAAGGGGCTGACACCTAAAGCCAAGTGTGGGTAGGGAAAGTGGGTCAGTCATTTATATCTGAAGCAGATCATGTGACTTTTACAGTGCACAAGTGGGGGAGAAGCCAGCAGGGGAAAGGAACTTTACCTGGGGATACACTTCAGGAGAATACATTTCAAATGCTTACTGCACTATAAAGAGTGGAAGAGAGAACCCTCAGGTTATCCTTCAACTGAGGAGACAAAGAAAACCAAGCACTTTGGGCTCTGTGATTGGATCCTGGAAAAGGAGTAGCCAGCCATGCTGGAAGAATGACTATGGTGAGAACTTTTTTGAACATAAAGGCTTGTTTGTTCTGTTTCAGTATTAGTAGCATATTTTTAAATGATTTCTATCCTTATTAAACCTATGAAACCTTAATTACTTGTTTTACTATAAACCAACTCAGTGCTATGACTGAAGGGAAGGGTGAGAACACCAGTTAAGTTAATTATCTGCTGTGTATTGCCTTGTTAAACTTGAGAGGGTTTTGTAGATGCTACAGTAAGAGGGGCTGAACACTGCAGAAAGATGTATTTGGGGAGAACCTGGGGTGGGAAGGGTTGTGGAGATACCTCCTCAAGGTGGTGGAAGCCTGGGTGAGACCTGCAAGCTTGTAGGCTGGCTGTTGGTTTCTGGGCTGTGACCCACAGCAGCATAGCATTCAAGGCAACCAAAATTGCAGGGCAGGTGGCGACCAAACCCTCAACTGGCCTGGGTGAATCTCAAAGTGTCACAATAATCACTCTTAAATTTAGCCACTTGAAAATGTTAAGTGGGTAACTAGCCACATTATTAAAAAAAATATTTAAAAATAGTGTTCAATCACTGTCCACATGTATTTATCAGGACAATGCTGACTAGCAAATTGAGTTTTCAAATGATACCTTACAAGGCATACCAGGTACAAAGATTATTACAATAGTGTATAGAGTGAACACGGGTGTATTCCGTTCACACCAGGACACTCTTGAGAACCTTACTAGATAAATCATCCTAGTTTGGCACTGAACCGTTTAACTTTTCTTTGCATACAGTTTTTCAACCAGTTGTGCACTCACTTTATAGTACTTTCACCTAGACCACATTTCCCCCAGTTTGCTTATGAAACTGATGTGGGATTATGTCAAAAGACTTACTAAAAAGTCAAGATATATCACATCTACTCCTTCCCTCCGTCCACTAGGCCAGTAACCCTATCAAAGAAGGAAATTAGATTCATCCTGCAAACTCAAAACAGGCTTGGAGTTAAATGCAGTTCTGATTTTTATGCATTACAAACTGTCTAGAAAAAGCACCCACAACAAAAAATTAAATAGAATATTTACAGATAAGGAAAAATAATTCTCATAACAGTCCTTTTACGCATAAGGAAATTTATTTTGCACACAAGTATTTACAGAAAAAGATACTTTTAAAAAGTTGTTGAAGTTTAATAGATTTCTCCTCAAAACTTCATATCTTTGCATTATAAAAACATATTGCCTTTGCTATGTGAAAACCTGGTGTTTAACTCTCTGGATTTCTTTAATAGGGCTTTCTTTTGAGCTTCATCAAATCGATTGACTTGGAGGTCCTGGTCTCGGTCAAATGGCCTTCTCTCTTGAGGCTTGTCTTCAGTTGCTTTGTTCTTTAATTTTTTATGATGTATATCCATGAGAGATTCTGATCTTTTTGAGTCCTGGAAATGGGGTAAGGGGAGAAGGAAGATGAATATTGCAGAATGATGGTGAAATATAGCAAAAAGAAAATGATTTAAGCTGGGTCAAGTGTCAGGATGGAATTCCATATGAGGAATTCCAGAAAGACAAGATAAGTAACTGGGCAACATAAAAGTAAATGAAATTCAGTGTAGACAAGTGTAGGGTAACTCACATTCGAAAAATGCATCTTGAACTACTTGTATACACTGAGTTTTAAAAGAGGTTTTCAACCTCTGAAACTGTCACTGTAGATAGATAAATCTGCAGTCACATCTTTAAAAAAAAAAAAAAAAAAAAAAATTCAAAGAAGCTTGGTCCCAACTCAGCAAAACACTTAGGCATGTGATTAGTTCACTAAAGTCAACAGGGCTACAGATGCTTGAAGTTAAGGACATGTTTAAGTGCTTCGCAGAATCACAGCCTTAAATTGTAGTTAAGAACCTAATCCTGGCTGCCATAAAAGTCGGTGATAAAATTCCCATTGTTTTTTTGTTTTTTTTTTAACAGGAGTAAGATGGGTCCCAATAGGGGATGCTGCACCATCTTGAGATGGCAAAGCATGTACATTCTGATTTGGTTGGCCAGTTCCTTGAACTCTCAACCCCTTGCAAACCTATGCAGAGGCCTGGCATAAACTGGCCTTCTACCTAAAAGAAGATCTACTTATATTTTTTCTGTATTTTTAATGACATCTACATGAAGATAAGCTCTTTAATTTTTTTTCTGCTGTTTATTCCTGACCTACAGTCACCATCTACCAGTGACATCAGAAACTTGCTGTGGGAAACCATTAGACCAGAAGCCAGATTAATTCCTGGTGTGACTCTATTAAAGTCAGTGGAATTACATCAGACTACCAATGAAGTTGGCACTATTGTTGCAGGTGCTAAAATTAAGAAACCACTTTAAGATATAAAGCACTTTCCATAAAAGTGTCCTTGGTAGAAATCAGTAGAAGAGAAAAGGAAAAGGAGGAAAAGCCATTTGAAAATGACTTAAGAATTGTGCCTAAGCAGAACATTTTTCAAAACATTTTAAGAGGCATCTGCTAACCTTCAACAGTAATAGTACACGTATGTTTCTGTCTGGAAGGGGAGAGAATAAAATGCATTTATGTAATGCTCAAAACCGAAGAAGGAGCAGGCACTACAGAGAATTCAAAACCGCACACTAATAAATCTGGATTTGTAAGCCCTATAAATGACAAAAGATACATTGCCTAATGGACTACAAATAAACTGAGTGCATGATAAACTCAATTCTTCTAATATAAACCACAGTTGCAGTTCTCAGTTAATTGTTTTCCCTCAGGAGATTTGACTGTTTTCCAGCTGATGTCTATAGACCAGGGAGGGGAAGTTGTAGGACAGACAGTAGTCCATGATCTGAGGCAGTGGTGAGTGGGAGAGAGAAGTAATTGTATAGCTGCAAAGCTCAGATTTTTAATTGCCAATATTTGTCCATGAAAATTGTGACCGCTTCTGTAGAAACTAAGGAATATTTCAGAGTAAAAAATGTTACTGCAAAAGCAAACAATTATGGTATTGATCTGTTAGGCACATCAAGCCTCCTTTGGACAGTTCTGTATTTTAACCTTTCAATTAAATCTGTAATGCTGTTTTCTTCCAGGGATGCCTGTAATTCAGTGAAGTCTTTTACTGTTTGCACCGAGGCTGTCTATTCCCAGCAATGGAAGTTCTAACACAGGAATCATTTAAGTAAAACAAACAGAAACATAAGAAAACGCATATTAAAAACCTACACATACAAACTGACACACTTTTTTTTTTTTTTAGCAGCAGTGGAAGGGCCCAGTCCTGCTCTTGAAGGCAAGGGCAAATTCTTTAATAGCTTAAATGGCTGGAGTTTGGGCCCTAAAAGAAGAACTTAGTGATTTCACCAACAGTGCTAGGAATGAGAAATGGAAAGAGGGGGAAGAGTAAAGAATTAAAGGAAACCTCAGAAGAAAGCATTTTGTGCTTACACTTACATTATATGAAGACAGCTGCTCAGCCAGTCTCTTGTCTCTCCCTGATAATACAATTTCTTCATCACCTCTACTGGCTGACTTCGCCTCTTGCATTTCCTGATGAATGGAAGCAAATTGCAATTATTAGCAGGCAGCATACTTGAAGTAAGTGACAAATCTATATTTATCTTGCTTAAATATTAGGAGCAGGTCAAGAGGGAGCCTTTGCACCTCTGCCCCTCAGGCACTTTTGTTCTGCTTATTAAGAAACAGACTGGTCACACTGTATCTGGCTGTTCATTAAATTGGTATAGAACAATAGACTTCACAGGCTGTAGCAGACAGACTGAGAACGTTATGTAATGTAAGTAAGAAAATAACTCGTTTAGGTCTGAAATTTCTGTGTTTTGGGAACATAATAAGCTCTTATTATTTCCTTGAATAGCAGAGGTGATCATTAGTTTAGTTTCTCAGTCTTCTCAAACACTAACAACATATAGACTGTTTACACATGTATATGAATGAATAAATACTCACTTTGGTTTTCCTTTCTCTGTCAGCTGGAGTATCTGTCCAAACTGACTTATCTCCTGATTTCTCATCTGTTCTTCTCTTGAAAGTTCTTGGGCCAAACCCAAAGCCTTTCAATTCTGGTGGAAGCTCAGTCATCCAAGACTCCCTTGTAACTTGCTTGGACCCATCCTTTAAGAAAAAATCATAGTGGAAAAGTTCTTAAAAAATTGTGGGTTCTTCTAGGTAACATTTTCTTACGCACTACAGTCATTTAGCATCTTCAATACATACAACTGGGCTTGCTAAAATTCACAAACCTTTTTTAGGCTATGAAAACAGTGCACAGTCAACAACATTATTAATAAAACTTACATCCTCTGAAGAAGTAAGTTTTTCTTTCATTCGCTGAGCTCTGCGTTCAAAGTCTCTAGTTACATCGGATTCTACTGGTCCTTTTGCAGGCATTGGGCCTATGAGAGTATCTTCTTCCTCACTGCTATCTGTTGCCTTCCAAAAATAAAATAAGACATCCATCAACCATAATAGGTCACTATAGAAATCTTCTTAGCTACATAAATGGATGTACTATTGTCTGTATAATGATTCACATAAAGGCCGATAGTCTTCTCAAATAGGCCACTGACCAATAACTCTTCAATTCATATTAAGAAACAGAGGTGTGTACATGTATTATAAATACACACAACTTATGTATCCAAGCATTTTTTTTTAAAAGCGGTGCAGTTCCAGCTCTACCTCCTATTGCCTTTAACAGAAACCAAATTACTTCTAATCTCTAGACTTCTGAAAGTGTCATCAGTTGTGGCCAATAGAATTCTTGCCAGAGACACATTAATAATGCACTTTTTTGTTTCAGATATGTAGCATACTCAACATCAAAGTAGTATCATCTTTTGATACTCTACTCACGCTCCTGTAGATCCAGTGACAGATGATTAAGGTCAGGAACAATTGAAGTGTACATGTACAACTCTAATACCATGGGCCCCAATATATTCTCCATTACTGCCATCAACATTCTGAATGCATTGCCATAGGTATGCATTGCATTTTACAGAGCAAGTAGAGGTTAGAATCTAAACTGCTCATAGCAAGACTGGATTCTGGGAGGATGACAACAGGAAAGGGTGGGGGTGGAAAGAAGGAAGGAATTCACAGAATATATTTATGGAATTGCTTCACTGGTACAGCACATGCTGTACTAATTCCTGGACAGGATTTTGCTTTTTAAGATTCCCTTTCAACGTTGTTGAAAATGGAATTTATATGATTGGAAGGATTGTTGGAAAACTCAGATTTGAAGGAGGCTGGATGGAGTACAGACTAAAGGGAGACATTCGAGATGTAGAGCGCTGAATGGGAGATGGTGCAGGAGTCCTAAGAGAAAATAACTAAGTTAGATGGAAAGGGGAGGACACAGGCTCTGCAAAAGAGACTGGCAAGTGACCAGTGATGAACTGTAGGAAGAGGCAGAATTGTGCAGAGCCTTGAAAATGAGAAGGAGTTTGACATGGATGTGAATGTGATGCCGGTGATGTGGAATAGATGCATTCAAGTGGAAGATAAGAGTGGTGGTAGAATTTTGGAAGGAGTCGAGGGGAGTGAAACAGGTGTGAGGCGGCCCACAAAGGAAGAGGTTAGGGCATGTATGTGAGACAGCCCCTTAGCAAAGGGTCCCCTGTTCTTTGCAAACAACTCTCATCTGACCTGCCCAACACACTACACCAAACGTATGTCTAGCAGGGAATTTATCCAGAGGGGCTAACATGTAAGGTATCTACAGAAAGCCTGTAACTTACCAAGACTCATTATTGAGTTATGTACGTATTGAGAATATTTAAGGAATCATATAAGTAAAAGTTAGCCACCAGGGGATACTATATCTTTGTGACAGCCCATTCAAGCAGGAGGCACTTGCCACTCCTCCCCAGTTAGCTGGTGATGTAATACAGAGGCTCCATCGCTATAGGATGGAGCAAGGCTAGACTATCAACTGAAAACCGTCAGAGACAAATGCGAACAATCAAAACCACATGGAAGGGGGAAAAAATTACACAAGCTAAGGGATTGCCCTACCTAAGAACAGAGACAAGACTTTCAATATAACACAGGGTGGGGAGAGGCACTCTCGATCCATTCACCAAGGAGACATCTTGTGGAATAGATACTTTCATGAAAAGTTTCGATCCTGGTTCCTGTGAAGCCAGCCAGCTCTGCAACAGACTGAACTTTGGGGGCTGGGGAGACAACTATTTTAATGGACAGGACAGGAAAGGTAACTTAAGTGTAGATCCAAGTTCATGATTTATGATTTTGTATTGTAACCATGTATCCATCTCTGGTTTCTAGTGACAACTCTATTCTTTGTTAAATAAACCTACTTTTGTTTTATAATAAATGCTCACAAGTGCGGTGTCACCTTAAATGACTGCTCCTGTGGAACACTAATAAACACTGCTTGTGGGGGGGGGCAGAGGCCCTGGAGTCCCTGAGTAGCCAATGTAGGGGCTGGATATCACAGGGAAACAATTCAAAGGGATTCACCGACTGGGGCATATCTATTGTTAACCTACAAGGGGACAGCGCTGCCATAACCCATAGGAGAATGCCTGAGTGGTGAACAAGCTGGGGGCGTTAGGGAAGTTACAACCGCTGTAAGCGAGGTTACCTCTTGCTAGAGGCAGGGGGTAACAACATGACCAACAGTCCAGGGTACTCTGAAAACCATCCCACTGGACAAGGACATTTCCCTCCTCCCAGGCAGTATGGAAAACAAGGAATCCAATTTGGATATTTTGTAATAGAAGAAGTGGCAGGCTTTAGACACACCCTGAATGTTAGGCAAGAGAGTAGGATGTCAATGAGGTTGTGGGTCCACAAAACAGACAACTGTAGAATTATCTTATATGACAGAATAGGGATTTATTTGGATGTGAGGTGGTTTTGATTGGGCATGCTGACTCTGGTATAGTCATGAAAACGGGAAGAGCTGGGCAGGATGGTGTATCAGCCTGCATCCAATGGAGTTGGGAGGCTGAGGAGGACAAGGATGATTATCCTTTCAAAACCCGAATACTGTCTGTGTAATAGCATCATCTCGACTTTTATGCCCTAAAACTTTTTAACTGATTTAAACTGAGTATTGAATGAACTACTACTGCAGCAGTTTGTTGTTTCTCAACATGCGGCACAAAGGGGTAGGAAAAAAAATCAAAATTTTAAGGTTTAATAAATTATTGTAAATTGGTTGAAGATGAAAGATAAAGAAATTCCATGCAGAGTTTTAATTGAAGTCAGTCTCATTTCCTCTCTCATTAAAGTTAAGTTCAACTCCTACCTCCTATCCCCAACTACATGCACTTAAACAAATAAAAAAAATACAAAAGTATTTGGAGAGAGAATTCAACAGAAAATTACAACAGAGTCAACAGGGCACAAGCTGTCTCTGAAGATAAGAAAAACCTAGTATTGCCAAACTGAATAATAATAATAAAAGTAAAATGATCTCAATGTGGAAAATTCATACCCTCTACAACAAGTGTCATATGAACAAATAGTATCATTCACAGTCACAGCAGATGAGAACAAAATCTTCGGTTTATCAGTTGAAACTAGAAAAAAATCAGCAATAAATTAAGTTTCGGTGTAACAAACACTTCACTTGACACCTGCCCTGGAGATATGTATTTAATAAAGAAGTAATCTTTTTACATTTCTGTTTGAAATTTATAAACAGCCCAATTTTGACATCTCTGCAACTAGACATCTGTCAATATGACAAACTGCTTAATCATTATTTGCAGTTATGACCATTTTTTAAACATCAGGCTATCTTTCTTCATTATAAATCATAACAATGTTTGCTGTAGGAGGTAGCAGAATGATAAATACACAAAGTGCTCATAAAAAAAGCTTTGTTTCAAAACAGCATTTGTAGTCTAGTATTTTCTGGGGCCTTACACTGAAAACTGAAATGCTTCAGAATAAAGAAAAGTAGGTGCAAACACATGCTAACACTTACATGAAACAGTTACTTGATTTTGATACTGCACATATGACAACAATTCTGTCACATATGTACTGCCAGGGAAGGTTTAAGATATTACCTTGGAGCAGAGGTCCCTGCTAAGTTACGTATCAGCGTGAACTGAGCATTCAGAGGAAGTAGTGAGAAAGGAAAGACACAAAGGACAACAGGAAGAAGTAATGAAAAGCACAGGTTTGAAAGAAATCTCAAATATGGAATGGAGAGAATAAACGGGAAGAAAAATGACTATTTCCTATTCTCAAACACACCATAATCAGGCCAGTAATTGAGGAAGAGATGCAAAGGAGGAGGGGGGAGTGCTTAGGCCCAGTTTTTGCTTCCTTACTATGGATAAAGGGAGCATGTGAAGGTATATCAATTCTTTTTGTACCTTCAAAAAAACCCCACATACAATTCTGGACCCATCTACCCTCCAAGACTATGGCAATTGAAGAACCATTGACATATCACAAAAGACAACAGCAACTGAGAAAGTATGAGATTTTTAGATATGCTGTTCAAAACTCTGGGGGTTGATTTGTTAAAATAAATACAAAATGAACACCTTGGAGAAATTGTCATTGTTAAATAATCAGCACCTCTGCTCCTTCAAAGTAAGTGTGAGATCTCATCCTAACTAGTCTACTATCCATTTTAACAGCTCTTTATATGTAATATAAGAATCTTCTCAGTCCAGCACTAACTCACTTTCAGGGATTTTCTCTGGCAACCACAGGAGTTCAGGGATAGGTAGGAGTTTGGAGAGCAACCCCAGATTACTGCTTCTGTTCATGGTGCAAGAGTGAAGTTCCCAAGTATGGCTGGGAACTCCCCATCTCCCTTACTACTCAACTGTTGCTGGGAGTTGTCCCAGGGTTTCCAGGAATGTAGGTTAGAGCCTATCAAGCCAGGCTGACAAAAGGATGGGTATTTAATCTCTTCCTTTTTAACTACAGGGCGGATTTGGAGCCATGCAGAACATCTGACTCTCTCTCATAAAGACAGGGAAGCGAATGCTATCTGTTTGGGATTTGTTTGCATTTTGGCTCCTAGCCAGGGAAGCTTGCTTGAACTCTGCCACAATACCCTCTGGTCCAACATACCAGAAAAAAAAAGGCAAAGAGTGGGGGGAACGCCTGTTTGACCACAACTCCACAGCACGGCCTTTGTGTTTAATTCAGTCTATAACACTCCATCCTCCAGCAAACCAAGATAGATTAGACTTGATGTAGTAAAGAATAAGAAGTTTGCCACAGCTACTTCACAGCACTGACTGCTTGTACCCTCATCCCTCCTTTTCCCAAATCTCACAAGGGTTCCTCTTACTTCTTCCAGCTCCTTACTTCTATCCTCTTGCTCCTTGACAACTCCCCATCTTGATCTTTGCTGTTCCCAACTCATTTGTTAGTTAACAAAATTTAGACTGTAAACATGACAGGACAGGGATTATGTTTTTTCTAAATGTCATGAAATGCCTAGCATTCTCAAGCACAATATAAATAAAAAGGTGGGCAATCAGAGAAACCCACTTCTCCACTGCATAACCCCTTTCAGAAGGATTACAGTTATAGTTCAGAGGCTACTTGATTATTTAGATTAGAGTGACGCCCAAAATGAGACAGAGGCTTTCCACCCACAGGGCAAGACAAATCCCTGCCCTGTAAAGTTTGTGGTCTAAAACAAAATCTACTGTATTAAAAAGTTATTTCAATGGGCTTTAGATCAGGCCATCGGTTTGTTACAATCCTTCAAGATGCCAATGCACTATAAAGACAAGATGGATCTGTGCCATTTCAGTTTTTACAAACCTGTGTACGGAACTCTGAAGAAATAGAAGATCCTATGGAACAGCTGTTATCCTCAGTATACTGTTCAGGTTTCCTAAAACCAGGTGGTAAAGCAGGACCTATAACAGGCCTCAAAGAAAAAGAAGAATTCTCAATTCTTTTCCCTAATTAAAAAAAAAAATCAGCATGAAAAGCACATTTAAATAACAACATTTTATTGTTTTCAGCAAGAATCAATATTTGAACCGTAAGCAAGAACTGGTATTGTGACTTTTACAAACAAATACACTTTCAATATTTTCATTGATATTCATACATTTTCAGCTGTCTTTCTATGCATTACATTCACAAAGGGGATATCATCAACCTGAAAAATCACACTTCCATTTCCACATTCCAGGAGATTTTTAAAGTTATCACTTAAAAAAAAACCAAGTAGGTACTGTCTCTATTAAATACTTTCCATCTGTTTATCAAGATGGTCTCCACTATCCAAGTTTTTGTGTGATCAAAAATACCTCATTAGAGTTTAAGGCCAAAAACGACCAGCAGATCACTGAGTCTGACCTTCTGTCTATTCATATGCCAACAACAGCACCCACCACCCAAAATTAGACCTAAGGATTATTACACTATTATGTGCCACAGGCAGAAAATAGGAGGGACAGAGCTGCATCACTACTTAAGGCCCCCTTGATGGCAGGGAAATGATGAGGTGAGATATGCCCAGATAATCCTGGCAAGTGACCTGCACGCACACTCTGCAGGGGAAGGCAAAACCCCCCAAGGTCACTGCCAGTTTGACCTGGGGGAAAATTCCATCCTGATCCTACATATGGTGACCAGTTAGACCCTCAGCATGTGAGCAAGAACCAGCCAGCCAAACACCTGAGAGAAAGAATGCTTAGTGACACCTCAGAGCCATGGCCATCCTTGATGCTTCGAAGGTGATTAAACAAAACCACGCAGAATACACCGGGAGGGGGGGGGGGGGGGGAAGGGGAACGGAAAACAATCCCTTCCTGAGTCCTGCAGGTGGCCAGCTGAAACCTTGAACGTGAGATTTCAGGAACAGAGGAAGTGAGCCCCAGGACTGTTGAATTATGCTTTTATTAACTCTGGTATAATCTAATCAATTAAGTCTTGCAGTGCTGATGCTATTGCTAAGCATTCAACCAAAACAAAAATAATCTTACCAAACCCCCTTCAGAGAGGATTACACCCACTAACAAAAGGAAGACGTAACAAGGGGTGTGCGTGTAAACAGGCGGTACCTGAAAGGTTCAGGGCAATCCTTGCCAAAAAAGTCAACGTGCTGTCGCAGCAGTGCCAGGAAGGGCAGGGTGCTGAGCATTCTACTGTCCTGCTGCCCCTACCTAGAGCCTCTGATTTACAAGAGTCTGCTACATGTGAAACTCCAACCCCCTCTAGCTGCTGGAATAGAGAACAAGCTTTTTGTCTTCTCTTCTGTTTCCTGACTACTAAGGCAGTGTCCACACAGGAAGGCTTTTTCATATAACTTGAGTGTGAATTTAAACAAATAAGGTTATATGGGTGGTACCCCTTATCTTGGTGTAAAAGTGCTTTTTTTGGTTTAGCTTATGTTGCTTGGGAAGGGGTTTGAGCCAAACAAACAAAAAAAGCTACTCTGGCTACGTCACTGCAGCTGGAGAGTGTGACTGCGAGTGTGGGTAGACAGACTTGTGCTAGGGCAGAGCTAGCACACTAAATAGCAGGGTGGATGTTACCAGACTGGCAGCGGCTTGGGTTAGCTGTCTGAGTCTAAGCTGATTAGCCTGAGCTGCTGCCTATGCTGCAGTGTCTGTACTGCTATTTTTAGCGTGCTAGGTCAGGCAGAACTAGCACAAGTCTGTCCACCCGTGCTGGGAACCACATCCCAGCTGCAGGGCAGACGTTCCCTCATAGATCAGAGTAGAGTATTGATGCTGGGGGTTATACCTGTATAACCCATAAAACTTTCTTACGCAGACAAAGCCTGAGAGAGAAGCAGACCTCAGCTACTCTACCCCGCTCCCATCTTGTAGGCTGTTCTAAGAAAGGGTAGGAAAATGGTTTTCAATACTGTATACCTCCCACAGCCTCCATTTCTGAAGTGTCTTCTGCATGAATAACTCTGCTGCTGCTGGAAAGCTCTGAGCAGCATGGAACCGACATGATTTCTTGACAGCTTCCTGGCTGCCCAGAGGATGGCGGAACTGCAAATGTGAATCTGAATGAAATCTTAATACGTTCTGGTGTTTGGCACAGCTTTGATGTCTATCTACGGACTCAAGAAGACAACAGGGCATCTGTTTACTTTTGGCTCATATGCAGAAGATTAGGTTTAGGAACATAAGAGCAGGAAACAATATTTTTTTAATGAAATTTTAAGTTATACAAAAATTCATGCACTAAGGATCCCACACCTGCCTAAGAGTTTCCCATTACCCACTGGATTTTTCAAGCTGTAGCTTGTGTTATGGTTGAAGATGCACTCTCTTCCCCAATCCTGTTTTTCTGATGCTTAACTTCTTCACAATTTGTACATTTGGGATTAAAACTTCTCATGTTTATTCTCAACTCTGATTTTAAGGTTTTTCTGAAAATATTCACAAGTTGAATTTTCATATTATAATACTGTTAGAGAGTGATATTCTTTTCAAAGCTAAAGAAAACTGTTCATCTATGTTTTGCACTTCACTAACTCAAAACAGTTGTTTTAAAAGAGGCAAGTTGTCATATATACAGTACTCAATTAAGAATATATGCTTTGACAAGTTTGAAAGATGTGTCTGAGAAATAAAGATGTTCTAAAGGAGTGGATACAAAGCAAACAGTATATCCTCATATACTTATAAGCCATCATATTGCAATATCCATGCACTGAAATCAAGATGCATGAATTTGTTTCAGCAATGAGACTAGATTGGGGCAGTGTTGTTTTGTTGCCCTTGCAACAGCCCAGGAGGGAGATTGCAATTAGAAGTCACAATCTCTTTCCTACTCTCCCTCCTGATCTGGGGAGGCAGTAAACAGGAGTACCTGTCACATAAGGCGCTCCCCAATTTGCCAGCATAGCTACACTGCCAGGTGCTGGGGAGCAGTGGAAGAGAGACTAGGTTCTACCTGCTCTCTGCCCTTTTCCCCTTCTTGTGCAAGAAGGGGAAGATAGCAGCTCTGCAAAGCCAGTTTCTATCCCTGTGCTGAAAGCAGTGCTATAGCATTCTGGTGCAAGTGGATCCCTTAATGCCCCTTTACTTCCTTGTGCCGGCATGCAGGATGGGACACAACCTGACCCCATATATTCAGTTAATGTACATTAACCCTAACTGTGCTTTGTTTAACTTGACCGTTTAGAAGCAAACCACTAAGTGGAAAAAAATCTAGGGGGAGGGAAGGAGGCACCAAAAGACTATGAAATTCTGAATACAGTAGATTCCGTTTAATAGCAATCCTCATGTTAGCAGCTTCTGGTTAATGGCAACATTTTGCTGGGAAACAATCCCATCCCACAAAGATCAATGTTAATGGAATCTGGATATTGGCAATGATATGCCATATATTAGCAACCTCTTTCTTTTAAAAAAGATGCACCCTGCATGCACATTTGCAGGGCTACAGCCAGGGAAGGAAGCGCTGATGCACTGCGCACACCCTGCACACAGTTTTGCGGGGCTGCAGCCAGGAAAAGAAGTGCTTCGCTGGCCACTGGTCTGGAAAACTGTCTGTGGCTGGTGGTCAGCTCATCCCAGTGATTTCTTCTTGGGTGGTAAATCAGCCTGCGCACAGGGACCACACAGGAGGTAAGCGGGTGCAGGCTGGCATGCGAGGCTGTGGGAAGGACAGTAGTGGAGAGGGAAGCTGCAGCCCAGATGTTGCTACCGCATGGTACCTCTCCCTGAACTCTCCAGGCTGTGCCCTGCTGGGGGCTTGCACTGTTGAAGGAAGTAAGTGCTGGGATGTGCTGAGTCCTGACCCCTGGAGAGAGCAGAAAGAAGTACGGTGCAGCCCTGTACTCCAGCATCCCTGATCCCCAGAGCAGGCCCCAGCATGCAGACTGCAGCCTCCGTCCCTGCTGATGCCCTTCCTGTAGCCAAGTTTACAGGGCTGCAGCCAGGAACGGCATGTCCCAGCATGTCTTTCCTTGGGTGCTGCTTCGCAAACTTACTTTCTGCTAATTAGCAACTGCCGATAATAGCAACTTTCTACTGGCAACCGAAGGGTTGCTAATAAGCGGAATCTACTCTATGTCAGAAAGTAGCCATGAAAGGCGCACAGTTCTCTGCTCTTTAGTTCACCTTTAAATAGCTGCCTTTCCCCACATGGACCCAACCCTGCTAGCCATGCTCATGTGAGCAGCCCCTTTGACAAACTGCATAAAGCTTTTAGGATCAGAATCTTTGGCTTTTTTAATAGAGATCATATTTTTATATGGCTGCGAGAACATCTCTTGTCCATGTGAAACATGCTTTCAGTATTTGTGCTGTGGTAGCATGAAGGAAATCACTGTACAAGGTGCTGTTTCACATTTACTTGAGTTTGTACAGGAAGGGGGAGAGGGAGGGCAAAAGTCACAGAGAGTTACTGATGTGCACGACTAGATGGTTCCAAATAATCTAAAGATTTAAAAAACATTATAAATTAATAAATAATAAAATCAACTTTCCCCAGCTGCTACCCAAGCTAGCCGTTGTTTGGCTGACTTCCTGTAGGTGTCACAACATGAAGTGATCTGAAGGGATTTAAAGGTAATGCCCTTTATAATGAAAGCAAGCCCTGAGATACCATATATTATCCTGAAATAATTATACAGCGATTTATACTATTTTTAAACTACACATTTGGAGACTGTTATATTGCATTACAAATGTCACAGCCCAGGTAAAGCTCTGTCTGCAGGATGCTCAGGGCTTGTTTGGGCCCATGTGTTTTTTAGGCTCCCTGAGTCTGAATAGAGTCCGGGCACCATCTTTGGGTCACTGGTCACACTCTTGGGATGCAGATCTTCCATCCAGCACCCACTCCTGAAAGTTCAACTGCCTAGACACTGACTTTAGTACTAGCTCTCCCAAGCGCCTCAGTAACTTAAGCACAGCCTTTCCCAGAGCACCAACCTCGTAGGCTATCTAGTTTACATTCACCTTTCCAGGGATACTTGATAGTTGAAGCACACAACACACAGGCTTTAAAGAAGTTCCCAAACCAGTCTCTCTTTAGTACAGACAGCACAAGAAATATACATATCTAGACAAAACAATACAAGACCTACACACCATCCCTGCTTCAGTTTCCTCAGCTCTTGAACATTCTTTGGGATCTGGGTCAATGTTTACTGATGGAGTTCGGATTCCTTCCTGTCTCTGTGCTCTCCTGCACATGGTTTCCTCCCTGGAACATGGAATATTTCTGGTCTCTTCCTCCTCTCTCTCCTTTAGCCAGCCTTCTTTGACTTTGGCTGGTCCCACAGTCAAAGATCCCCTCTGCAACAAAAACAAGCCCGGTTTGTTCCCCTCTCCTGCCCAACCTTCTCCTTGTGTCTGAGTCCCTCTAAGTTTTTAAAGGCTCTACCACCTGGAAAATCTTCTTCCCTGCAGCAACTCTTCAAACCTTCTTCCCTTCAGACAACCTAGGCAGAATTAGTTCTCATAGCTCAAGCTCTGTCAGGCGCCACAGGACTCAAATCCAGGCCTGCACCAGCCTTATCTTCTGCGTCACTGAGCTGCATGGGCAGACTAGGGAACTGCTGCTAATACCTCACCACAGAAATTACACCCACTGACTCAACATGGTCAGATGACTAACAGCAGACTGCTGATTGGACACCATCAGGTACAAGACTTCCTGTTCCTATCCCATTCCTTGTCTGGGCAACTAGTCGCTATGCCTGTTGCTGCCCAGACCTCTGAGACCTGGTCCCTGCTACCTACCATGTCTTGTTCCTGCTGTCTGCTTCCTTGCCCTGGCCAGTTGCTGATTCCGGCTTTGCCCCTTGGTGTGACTTCTGATTCTGACCCCTGGTGTGACCATAGCCCCGACTCTACTGCTGGCTCCAACCATAGATCATACAGCCCACATTACGGGCCCTAACAGACACCACACATAGCATATCCATTGTTTAGCCAGAGCTCAGTTGTTAAAGTTTAATTTGATTTATTTTATTTGTTCTGTAACTTCTTCCTGACCGGTGTGTTTGTATGAGTGAGAGGGATGTCATGGACCCTGCCAGCCCGTAGTTGACCTACTATACATTGCAATACTCAATGACACAATCTCATAAAATTAACCAGAATTCATATGTTGTACACAGAGAGATTCCCCAAATCATCTCAACAGGTTTAAACCTAGAGGAAACAGACATAATTCCTAATATATAGACATTCTCTCTCTATAAAAGTTCTCAAATTTGACACACTTTCAACTATGGAATTCTTGCAGACAGTAATGCTACAACCAGAACTGTTCAGCAACTGACTGGCTCATCTTCCTAACAATGACATTATTTCTGACAGGAAAATATTGGCTCATTTTATCTACCGACTCTTTATAGTATTGAGGAAGCAAACAGCACAGATGTCAAAAGCAAATCTGCAAGGAAGTCTCTGCTGCACATTTTATCTATGAACGTTCTCTTGAAAGTAGTGATTTCCTTACTGAATATCATTTTGAATTACACTGGAAAGAGCTGAGATTGATGTGAAGATTAGAAGGATGTCAGATGCAGTTAAATTCTAAATGGAAAATTAACAACTAGCTTTCTTCAATAGGTATTTTAGAATTGCATGTGGTTAAATGGGCTTTGTGTCTGACAAAAAGGCAAAAAACAATGCTGATTTAGTAAAACATGATTTTAACAAACACACATCATTCAGCATTGTTTACAAGTAGAAAACTAATGATCTGAATTTATTGACAAAACAACCATTGTAATAATACATGTCATATTATATTACATAGAAACAAATTAACATCTCAATCCTGCAATGAGTTCCATGTGGGTGGGCCCCTGCACTGGAGGAGTTAATTGGAGATTTTGGGTCTAAGGAGGCCACTGTAATATTAGACAATACCTATAAAATATTCAAAATAAATATTGAAAAAACACAAGCATATACCATGCAATAGTTTGTCTGTCTGATTCAGCTACTCTTTTTGAGGTTTATAGCCTCATAGACTCTAAGGTCAGAAGGGACCATTATGATCATCTAGTCTGACTTCCTGCACAACGGAGGCCACAGAACTTCACCCACCCACTCCTGTAATAGACCCCTAACCTAAGACTGAGTTACTGAAGATCTCAAATAATGATTTAAAGACCTCAAGGTACAGAGAATCCACCAGCAAGTGACCTATGCCCCATGCAGCAAAGGAAGAAAAAAACCCCACAGGGCCTATGCCAATCTGCCCTGGGGGAAAATTCCTTCCCGACCCCAAATATGGCAATCAATTAAACCCTGAGCATGTGGGCAAGACTCACCAGCCAGATACTCAGAAAGAATTATCTATAGAACTCAGAACCCACCCCATCTAACATCCCTTCACAGGCCTTTGAGCATATTTACTGCTAGTAACTGAAGATCAGTCAATTGCCAAATTAGGCTGTGCCATCATACCATCCCTTCCACAAATTTATCAAGCTCAGTCTTGAAGACAACTAGGTTTTTTGCCCCCATATTCCCCTTGGAAGGCTGTTCCAGAACTTCACTCCCCTGATGCTAAGAAACGTACATCTAATTTCAAGTCTAAGCTTCCTGATGGCCAATTTATATCCATTTGTTCTTGTGTGCACACTGGTGCTGAACTTAAATAACTCCTCTCCCTCTGTGATATTTATCCCTCTGATGTATTTATAGAGAGCAATCATATCTCCCCTCAGCCTTCTTTTGGTTAGGCTAAACAAGCCAAGCTCTTTGGGTCTCCTCTCATAAGGTAGGTTTTCCATTCCTCAGACCATCCTACTAGCCCTTCTCTGCACCTGTTCCAGTTTGCATTCATCTTTCTTAAACAAAGAAGACCAGAAGTGCACACAGTATTCCAGATGAGGTCTGACCAACGCCTTGTATAACAGTACTAACACCTCCCTATCTCTACTGGAAATACCTTGCCTGATGCATGCTAGGACTGCATTAGCTTTTTTCACGGCTGCATCATATTGGCAGCTCACAGTCATCTTGTGATAATACATCCAATACATCCAGAGTGGCTGTTTTTTTTAAGCTATCACACATGTTGAATTTTAGGCAGTTGAATATTGGTTTGAATAATTGGTTTGTGTGCGCTCTTCCTCTGTCACTTCCAACTGATGTGTCCCCAACTTATAGTGAAAGTTCTTGTTGTTAGTCCCTAAGTGCATGACCTTGCACTTTCCACTATTAAATTTCATCCTATTTCTTACTCCAGTTTAAGAGAGCATCCAGATCTTGTTGTATGATATCCCAGTCTTTCTCTGTATTAGCGATACCTCCAAACTTTGTATCATCCGCAAACTTTATTAGTACACTCACACTTTTTGTGCCAAAGTCAGTAATAAAAAGGTTAAATAAGATCCCAAGACCGATCCCCGAGGAACTCCACTAGAAATCTCCCTCCAGCCTGACAGTTCACCTTTAAGTATGACTTGTTGTAGTCTCCCCTTTAACCGGTTCCTTATCCACCTTCCAATTTTCATATTAATCCCCATCTTTTCCAATTTAACTAATAATTCCCCATGTGGAACCGTATCTAATGCCTTACTGAGATCTAGGTAAATTAAATCCACTGTATTCCCTTTGTCTAAAAAATCTGTTATCTTTTCAAAAAAAGGAGATCAGGTTGGTCTGGCACAATCTACCTTTTGTAAAGCCATGTTGTATTTTGTCCCAATTACCATTAACCTCGATGTCCTTAACTACTTTCTCTTTCAAAAATTTTTCCAACACCTTGCATGCTACTGAGGTCTAACTAACAGGACTGTAATTATCCGGATCGCTTTTTTTCCCTTTCTTCAAAATAGGAACTATGTTAGCAATTCTCCCGTCATATGGTACAATCCCTGAGTTTACAGATTCATTAAAAATCCTTGTTAATGGGCTTGCAATGTCACGTGCCAGTTCCTTAACTATCCTTGCATGGAGATTATTTGGACCCCGATTTGGTCCCATTAATCAGTTGGAATTTGGCTTCTACCTCGGATGTGGTAATTTCTACTTCCATATCCTCAAAACCATTAGCCCCCCCTGCCACTATCCCTAAGCTCTTCGTTAGCCTCATTAAAAAATGAGGCAAAGTATTTGTTTAGATATTGGGTCATGCCTAGATTATCCTTAACCTCCACCCCAGCCTCAGTGCTTAGCGGTCCCACTTCTTCTTTCTTTGTTTTCTTCCTGTTTATATGGTTATAGAACCTTTTACTATTGGTTTTAATTCCCTTTGCAAGGATCAACTCTACTTGGCTTTTGGCATTTCTCACTGTATCTCTACATGTTCTGACCTCCAAGAGATATCTTTCCTTGCTGATTCCTCCCATCTTCCACTCCTTGTAGGGTCTCTGCTTTCTCTTAATCACCTTTCTGAGATGCTTGCTCATCCAGTTTGGTCTACAGCCATTGCCTATAATTTTTTCCCCCTTCCTTGGGATGTAGGCTTCAGATAGTTCCTACAACTTTGACTTGAAGTAATTCCAAGCCTCCTCCACCTTTAGATCCATGAGTTCTTCAGTCCAGTCCAGTCCACTTCCCTAACTAATTCCCTTAATTTTTTAAAGTTAGCCCTTTTGAAATCAAAGACCCTAGTCACAGATCTTTTTTTGTTTATTCTTCCATTTAGTTTGAACTGAATTAGCTCATGGTTGCTCAAACCAAGGTTGTCCCCCTACAACCAGTTCTACAAGATCCTCACTACTCACCAACACCAAATCTAAAATGGCATCCCCTCTTGTTGGTTCAGCAACTATTTAATGAAGGAATCTGTCAGCTATCACATCCAGGAAAATCTGAGCCCTATTATTATTACTAGCACTAATCTTCCAGTCTATATCTGGGAAATTAAAATCTCCCATAATCACACAGTTCCCAGTAATATCTACTTCATTAAAAACATTAAGGAGGTCTCTATCCATACCTAAATCAGATCCCTGTAGTCTGTAGCACACTCCAAGCACTATCCCAGGGGAAGCTCTAGCAGTTTTCTTCCTCAATATGATTTTTGCCCCGATAGATTCTGTCTTATCCATTGCATCACTTCTAATTTCTTTACAATCTACTTCATCATTGATATACAATACTACTCTACCACCTTTGCCTTTACTTTTCTTTTCTAAGCAGCACATACCCAATCATACCTGTACTCCAGTCATGACTACTATTCCACCATGTTTCTGTTATCTCTATGATATTTGGTCTGCACCCATAGCTCTAGTTCCTCCATTTTATTACCCAGGCTCCTTGCATTGCTGTACAAACATCTTAATTTTTGCTGTTTGGCTTCGCTCACATTCCTTACAGGATTCCTTACAGTCATTCTACTGCCAGTATCGCCTATTTAGACTGGTATCTACACCATCGTTCCTCTTCATATCCATTCTTCTACCCACTCCTATATAATTTCCTATTTCATTTTCCTCCCTCTCAATGTTAAAATCAGGTGTGGAGATCACCTGGGCATCTCACAACTGTCTCCCCCAAATTCCTAATTTAAAGCTCTCTAATCAGTTGCTTTAACCTCCATCCTAGAAGTCCATTTCCCTCCCTGTTCAGGTGAAATCCATCCCAACAGAACAGTCCTCTGTCCATGAATGCCTCCAAGTGGCCATATATCCCAAAGCCCTCCTTATAGCACCACTGCCTGAGCCATCTGTTGATCATCAGAATCTTGTCACTGCTTTGTTGTCCTCCTCTAAGGACAAGCAGAATCCCACTGAAGATCACCTGAACCTCCATTTCTTTAAGAGTCTTCCCCAACCTAGCATAGTCTCCATTGAGTCATTCCAGGGAGAATCTAGCTGTATCATTTGTTCCCACATGAAAGACAATCAGTGGATTCTTTCCCACTACTGCTAGGATCCTCTCCAGCCTCAGGTCCACATCTCATATCCCAGCACTGGGTAGACAGCACAGGCTTCTGTTCTCCAGATCAGCTCTGGTTACAGGCCTGTCTGTTCTTCTCAGGAGGGAGTCTCCAATAACGTAGACCTGCCTTTTCCTGGTGACGGTGCGATTTTCCGGCCCTTCCCCTGGTCTATCTGGCTGCAAGTCTTCTCGTCTTCTTTTCTCCCTTTCAATCTTCAGCAACCCATCCTGGATCCCTCTGGGGCTCTTATTTGGTGGTATCTCCATTGGCTCATCCACTCTTTGCTTAGGACTATCTGATCTTCTCTTCTTCCTTGCTCTCCCACCTTTAGTTACCACTTGCTGCGCCTGTTCTTCATTTTCCAACTCTGTAAACCTGTTCCTGAGCTCTATTTCTCCTTCACTAGCCTGTCTTTTCCTCTGCCTGGTTCTTGTAGTCACATGCTTCCACTGGCCACTTTCCTCACCCAGCAGTCTCCCCTCAGAGTTCTTTGGTCCTGCTTCCATCTGCAAGTCTGGGTTTTTCCCTTCAGCCTCCTCATGCCTTTGCTCCATCATCTGCTCAAATCCTCTTCTAAACTCAACCAGAGAGTTCCCACCTGCATCTCCAAGCCCCAGATCTTCTTTTTCATCAGCTCTATCAGGCAGTACTTCATACAAACAATGCTCTTTTGTGGTAACCCCTGCAGGATCATGTATATCCCGCAGCTCCCACATCCAGTCATCTCCATTGTCTCTTCCACTACTTGGGTCACTACCACTGCTGCCTCTGTATCTGGCATAGCCTCCTCATCTATGTCCCATCAGTGAGAGAAAAAAAACCCAAAACACACACACACACACACAACACCCCACCAAAACAAACCCTCAATGACCATTGCAACAATACCAGAAACCTACATACTACCTCTCCAAACTCCCCTGTTTACAGCTCTGTTGGCTGACTCCTGTGCCACTGCAGCTGTGCCCCTGCCTGATTGGGTGGCTCCTTTTATAGGCCCCCTAATTAGGGTAGCCCCGCCCCCTAATCAGGCTCAGTTGCTCTCAGTGTCCCTTTGAAGGTGGGAGAAATTTGATATTCAAAATATGATCAGACAGTTCATATACAATTTTTCTTTTCTCTCCGACTTTCCAGAGGGTACATGGGGGTATTTTGTACTCAAATTACGAAGGAACACTGCTTGTGGAAGAAGAAATTCTAGTCACATAAATCACAAGTATAACTGAAGTGTTCACTGATAGAGCCACAAAATACTTTATTGAAAATAATTATGTTTTAATGAGAGGAACCTGAACACTATTCCGTTTTAATTACCTCTCTGGAGAATCATCCTGCTTTTTAAATCCAGGAGGAAGAGCAGGTCCAAAAAAGCCATCATCGTCGTCGTCATCTTCCTGAGCTCTTTTCTGTTTTCTACAAATACAGTGATTTAGCTTAATAATTACCCTGACATAGATGGCAATTATCTACACTTTAAAGGAAAAAAAACATAAAATGATTTCTAATAGTCTTACATTATGTACTATCTTGCTGTTACCATGGAAACACAGCATAAGAATCTGAAATAATTTCGACCAATTAAAAATTTGTTAGCATCAACCCAATTCTTAAACTGCCCTGACCTTTAAAAAAAGTTCAAAAATGTTATTGGTGCAGAAAGAGAAAGTCAAACAGTAAAATGCTGTAATGAGCTGTTTTCCATGCATAAAATAATTTTAACACCAGCATATTTCTTGCTACATTTTGACCATCATTCCAATACATTACTAGTACTTTTCCCAATCAAATTTTAGCTCAATCAATAAATAAGACAATGGAGAAAAAGCGGGGAATATTTACACTAACGATCATTACATGGAAATAGCATAATGCCCTCTAAGACCCCAATCGTGGAAAGACTTACATGTTTTTAACTTTACACATGTGATTAGTCCCTTTAAATTTGAGTATGTGCAATTTGCTGAGATTTGCTATTACAATAATTATTTCCATCCTTCAAATCAAAATAATCACACACACACACTTGTTTAAAACGTGATCAGTAGGAATTTGGCTGGTCCCTATATATGGTATTATGATGATATGCATTTTAGAAATGCCTAAGTTAAATACAGAATAGTCTAAAAAAAGAGATAAAAATGTCTAAGATAAACAGATAATAATTATGATGAACACAGTATCTAGAGGCCCAAACCAGTTCCCATTGATGTCAATGGAAAGACTCCTATTAATTTGTCAGAATATCAGAACTGGATCAGGCCTACAGGGAGTTGAAAACTGTTCACTATGTCACTGATATGATAATTTTCCCAGAGATCATCTATTTGCTCTAACACACTGATGTCATGATGATCTGAGTATTCTTACCATATACCTGTTCCTAAAACAGGTGCAGGATCTCCCATTCGTATGTTTATATTCATGCTGAGACAAAGGCCACATTTTTCAAGACTTTATGCCTAAAAAGTTAGAAGTGACAATTTTCAAAGACACTAAGCACCTCTAGTTCTTAACTTCAGTGAGATTTGTAGGTGCTTAGAACTTTTGAAAATTGCGCCACTTCTATTTAAGTGCCTAAATATGGATTTAAGAGTCTAAGTTTAAGTATGCAGGTTTGAAAATTTTGGCCCTTTTCTTTTTTAACCTCTAAATTACATTTCCACACCTCCAATATGCCTCTTAATATACATTTATATTAGGAAACACTCGTCTCAAAATTCACAGTCCACCCAAAGTCTAATACAGATGCCAAACATATCTTATTGCTAGCAAAGACATGGTTTATCAAAATACACTTCCGTGATCAGGTCCATCACAGACACTTTAACATTAGTATAACTAACAAGCCGCTTATTACTTTCTGCAGGAAGACTTGCTGTACTTTTGAAACAGACTTCACTAAATATTAAATTTCAGATTTCTAATAAAGCACCTCTATCATGCACATCTGTTGTGTATACACACAAATTAAAAGCACAATCTAAGAATGACACATATCATGCAAAATCAAAATGAAATGAACAATTTAGATTGCACTGAACAATCCAGTCACAGACACACTGATGAGGTGGCCACTATCACCCTGGAAATGGTGAGGGGACAATGTTAGCAAACTTTATCTTGGGGTGGCATTTGCTTTCTTTAATTGCATAATTTAGTCCCTTTCCCAGATTCTGCATCTGGGCTAATTCAGTCAACTCATCCTATGAGGTGGTCCAATTTCTGCTTATTTTACCAGTGTAAATACATCAATGACACACAAACAGACTGACTTGGGTACTGGACCAGTGTCCTGCTCCTCTTCAGAATCTATATTTGCTTCTCTGTGCAGAGGAGGAGACTCGGGGTCTTCATCACTGTCAGGCATTTCTGAGCTTTTTTTGTAGCCAGGAGGCAATGCTGGACCTGCAACTAAACATGAAGATTTAGTGTGGATATTTTATTAAATGATTTAAATGAATATTACCAATCTTGGGATCATCCAAACATGTACTTCATTGGATTTAACTTTATTTAAATAGTCCTGACTCTACAGAAGAGTTAAGAGAAATTGTTTGAAAGAAAACAAGACAAAAAAAGCAAAAAATGTCAGTAATCAAATTACTTTATTCACTCTGTCATGTTGCCAAAATACAACTAACTTCAGCACAACTACTCAAATCAAAAATAGGCAGGAAAAGACAAGAAACCATCACTTATCTTCAGACAGTGGAGAAGAGTTTCCTGCATAAGACAGCAGCAACTGCTAAATTATTACATATAAACTGGAAAGCCAAATTTGAAATAAAGGTTTTGAATCAAGTCATCATTTGAGACTTTTATTTCAGAAGAGTTACATCATTTGTGTTTAGACAGAGTGGGAGTCCACAAGTGATTGCAATGTAATTTCCATCCTGCTTTAGTAATGATTTAATAGTTAAGATCCAGACATAGCAAAGCATGTAAGCACAAGCTTAAATAATTTGCTGAATAGATTGATTTAAGCATGTGTTTTAAGTGCTTTGTTGAATTAGAGCCTAAATGAATAACTGATATCACAGGAATGGATGGCCATCATACTACTGGGCTTTTTACAATTTCACAATGCATTTTGAGGCATAAACTCCCTATGGCCTTTTGAAATTTCAAACACCAATTTTAAGGCAGACAGGAAAGGAAACTTATTCGGCTGGGAAAAGGTATAGTGAATTTTTACTACAGTCAAAGCACTAGAACAAGAGAAGATCAGGTACAATCAAGTCATATAAATGAAGACTAAAAGGAAATTACATCTACAATTAAAGAGCTGTGACCTTTTCAATTATAGAAAATAACCAGATCCATCTAGCAGCTCAACTTTTATGAAGCAAGTCTTAGACAAGAATGAGAAAGATTAAGGGGGACATTACACAACTCTATTTCATCACATAAGTAAAACACAAAACAAGAACATACAATTTACAAAGCAACCACAGATCTGTCTCGTTTCAGCTTCCTGTTTGCATAAGAAAATGAACTGAAGGCAAACAGTCCACTTCAACACCAGATATTTCTGGTGATTCATGTTAGAGTTGACAAGGGGAAAAAAAAAAAAGAATGGTAAGAAGTGAGCTTGGAATAAGAGACAGAAAAGAGGCCAGGGATTAATAAGCAATATATTGACTACTGTCAATATGCTTCCCATTTTAGTTTGTTTGATCAGTGTAACTGAACGTATGGCCCATTTTTGACCAATTCAAAATATATATATTTAAGACCCTAATCCTGAAAACACCAAGCAATTCTCAATTTTACACAATTTATATTCAGTGAGAGTACACACATGTAAAATTAAACCTATGTATAAATGTTTGCAGGATCAGAACCTAAATGAGAAAAGCATCCTACAGGTGTGACAGGCAATTATAGATGGGGCTGCTGATGCTAACTATTATTAAAGTTGCCCAATATTTCCCATTATAAGACCCTGTTTTCAGTTGCTTAACACTTTACCAAATATTAATTATTTGGGCTGAAGTTTTCCATGCCTGGTGTCTGTTTTGGGTTGAATTTTTTGGAAAATTTCAACCAGAATGGTTCAGCAATTTCCAAGAACAGAATTAAGGAAAAATACATTGCCAGAATTTTTTAACATGGGCAAAACAATCTTTTCTTTGAACAGATTCAGCACTCCCATGCTTTGAAACAGGGACTTAATTTGGCAGGGGTATGAACTTTGTGTCAAGGATGTACCTTTTGCCACCCCTTTGAAAATCTGACCAGATTTGGCCCATTTATAAGGCTTTGAAAAATCAGTTTCTGCATGGTCAGTAGAGATTTCTTCAATTTTAGCAGTTAAATTCCCTGAAGATTCCATCCAAAGTGATCATGCTCAAGCTTCTCACAGCTCTTATTGCTGACCAGGCTATGCATGTGCCATCCCTACAGAGTGACAAAACACACTCCCTCCAGCCCACGTCTTCAAAAAAGCAGGAAAACTCGTAATTGTTTGTCTATGAATAAAAATGACAATGGGAACGGGGAAGATGAGAGCTAGCTGTAGAAGTTTTAAGGACCGTGTGCATTTAGTGTTGTGATGACTTGTCTGTTAGAGTTAATAAAATTTGAAGATTTACAAAAAAAGAGTATGACAGCTGTCAGCCGGTAACTCATGAGATTGCTGCAATTCCAAATGTGAAACATTTATGTAACATTTAAGGTTTAGTTTAATAAAGTATAAGTGCTATTGTGTTTGTGTGTGTGATTTAGTTCTTACCATTTTAATGTACTGCTGCTGCATCTGCAGTTTGAGACAGGTAATGAGTATTATGTACTATTTCCTAACTTAATAAAAATTAAGTTATCTAAAATATTACACAAAGCATACCCTCTTAGATGTTGTAAAATGCTGTATTGAGTTGTAAATTAACATGTTTTAGTGATCAGATTTGCACCATTGTTTAAGAAATATGTGAAGAAGTATCAGTTGAAAACTCGATTTAAATCAATTATTTTCTCTTGGTGATTTATATCATGATTTAAATCAAATGATTTAAATCGCCCTGATTTAAATCAATCCATCCGGCTGCATAGGTGACAAACGGGAGGAAAGGAGTAGATTGGGATGAAGAGTCTAGTAAGACTGGGACAGGTTGGACAAGGAGACTAGGATGGGGGGAGGGGCGGGAAGAGCTCTGACAAGGAGCTAGGGTACAGGGAGAGAATGGGAACTGGCAAAGAGACAGCATGAAGGAGCCACAGAGGGAGCAGAATGGAGGGGAATTGAGGTTCAAGAAGGAGTCTGAGGAGGTGGGACTGGGAGCTGGCAGGGATGGAAGAAGAGGAAAGACAGTATGAAGAGCCAGGAAAGAGGAACTGACTGGCTGGGCATGGAGATTGGGAACAAAGGGTTAGGACAGGGACTGGGTGTGGCAAGGGGAGAGAGATTGGAAGGTGGGGGGAGACTGGAATTTGGGAAGCAAGCCTGGAGGGGAAGACTAGGACTGGCTGGGCAAGGAGACTAGGACCGGCATGAGAAGCCTGAGGTGTGGATACCGGGACTGGCAGGGCAAGAAGAGTGGGATTAGTATAAGGAGCCAGAGGTGGGAAAGAGAGAGGACTGGGATAGACTGGAGGTAACAGAGCAGAAAGGGTTAATCTTGGGGAGGTGGGTGGACTGGGCAGAAGAGTTTGTGCCCACTAGAGAACACTTCCTCCAAGAACTTAGAATGGAACCCAAGGTTCTTTGAATCTCAACATCCTTTTGCTGGCCACAAATATTTGTGAAAGCCACTGGCAAAGTATGTGTCTCATTCCCCTCTAGTGCTGGTCCACATACCATAATATATTCCATTAGCTTGTGGCAGATGTCTGTACAGTGGATCTAAAGATTCCAACCCTTTTGATGATGCATGTAGAAATCAATAGGATATCACATGATGGAATTTGTTTTTCTCAGTTTGCCTTTTTTAAAGAAATCCTAGGAAATTACACACAAACAACTTTGTTAAAAGAACATTAAGGTTGCAAAATCAAGCACTCAAAAGTTAGGTAATGCCAAAAATAAGGTTATCTTTGCAACCTTAATTCAGCCTTCTTGAGCACATATATGATATAGCCATTAATTCTATAATTTTTCCCCAGGACACCAGCCTCATTCAGCACACAAAATGGACCTGCTCTGGGGATGAATCAGGGTTGGGTAGAGAAAGAAACTGTTGTCAGTAGGCCTCCTCCCTTATCTGTTGCAGAAGTTGAAAGGGGTGTAGTGAAGGAGGCAGGTAGCTGCAGGAGGCTTTAATTGTGAATGCTGCCTTGGAGAACTAGATACTGTCCCTGCCTCTGCCAATGAGTTCCTGTGAGATGCTAGTCAAGTCACTTAAACAAAGTTTTCACAAATGCCAAACACTGCGTGTTCCCATTTTTCTTGGTGTCTGACTGAAGACCCTGGGGTCCAATTTGCAGAAGTGCTGAAAGCTCACAGCTGCAAGTGAAGTCAATAGGAGCTATGTTTTGACCATCCAAGTGCTATATAATACTAAGCACTCTGAAAAATCAGGCCTAAGTTATCTCTAACTGAGCACTCAAAATTTGTGAAAACTTTAGTCCATGAACTCTGTGTCTCAGCTTACTAGCTGTGAAGTCAGGATAAAACCACCCTCTCTGCTCACAAGGATGTTGCAAAGATAAATTAATGTTTGTGAAGCATTCAGATACTATACAAAAGTCAATAAGGAAATTAATAGTTCATCTTCAGAACAGAGTTTGAATAGTGTGCAGCAAATAAGGCACGGGATACACACTGAAAAATGAGGATAAAACAAAATATTGAACAGCTATTCAGTAACTGAGCATTGTCCATTCTGTGCACTGAATAAGGCCGGGATCCTATGGAAAAAATAATATTTGATGGATAAAAGTTTTGCAACTTGTGCAACAAATGAGGCGGAGATCTAAAGACAACAATCTCCTTTCTCCACACAACCCTGATGAGTTTCTAGAGCAGGTTCAATCCTGTGCACTGAATGAGGAACTGGAAAAAAGCACTGCACTCCACAGCAGGCCCATCCTGCAGGAAGCAATAGTATGTGGTCATCTAATTAAAGACTATATCATAATGCATACGTACAAAGGGCCAAATCAAGGGTGCCCAGGGAACCTTACTTCTTCTAGCATCTCCTAACTTTTGAATGCTTGGCATTGAAACCTTAATAGTGCTCTGTTAATGTAGTTGTGTTGTGTATGTTATACTCAAAAAGAATAAGCAGACACAGCAAAGCCAAAAGAATGGATTATTAAATATTTGCTGACATATTGCCTTACGAAAATTACACATAACCAAACTGTGTATGTGAAGTGGCAATTCCATTTCATGAATGTTGACATTAATAAATGGTTGTCTTCACTCTTTAGATTTAAGGTATCAAATTATTCCTTTCTGATAGAATTACAAACTTAGAAGTGTGCAATTTTGTATGTCATTTTCTCTAAAGAAAGGGGATGCTAAAAATACATCTAGAAATGAAAGTCTCTGAGGAAAAATGAAGTACAAGCTCAAACTTAAATAAAGCTACAAATTAAGTGAAAAAATACATATTTGAATAGCTGTTCAGATCAGGTTAAAAAAAACAAAACCAACCCATTAAAGATCAGTCAACCAAGAGCAAGGATCAGGAAGGAACAGCTGGGAAGTGGTAAGTTTAGCAAAGCTTTGGATAGAGTCTCCCACAGTATTCTTGCCAGCAAGTTAAAGGACAGGTTTGATGAATGGACTATAAAGTGGCTAGAAAGCTAGCTAGATCATTTGGCTCAACGGCTCAATGTCTAGTTGGCAGCCGGTATCAAGCAGAGTGCTCCAGGGGTTGGTCCTGGGGCCAGTTTTGATCAACATCTTCATTAATGGTCTGGATGATGGAGTGGATTGCAACCTCAGCAAGTCCATGGATGACACTAAGTTGGGGGGGGGGCATGGCAGATATGCTGGAGGACAGAGATAGGATATAGCTTGACCTAGACAAATTGAAGGATTGGGCCAAAATAAATCTGCTGAGGTTCAACAAGGACAAGTGCAGAGTCCTGCAGCTAGGACAGAAGAATCCTATGCACTGCTACAGACTGGGGATCAACCAGTAAAGCAGCAGTTCTGCAGAAAAGGATCTGGGGGTTACAGTGGACAAGAAGCTGGATATGAGTCAACAGTGTGCCCTTATTGCCAAGAAAGCTAATGGTATATTGGGCTGCATTAGTAAGAGCAATGCAAGCAGATCGAGGGAAGTGATTATTCCCCTCTATTCGGCACTGGTAAAGCCACATCTGGATATTGTGTCCAGTTTTGGGCCCCCCACTACAGAATGGATGTGGACAAATAACAAAATTCAGCAGAGTGCAACGAAAATGATTAGGGGGCTGAGGCACATGGTTTATGAGGGGAGGTTGAGGGAACGGGCCTTATTTAGTCTGCAGAAGAGAAGAGTGAGAGAGAATGTGATAGCAGCCTTCAACTACCTGAAGGGGGGTTCCAAAGAGGATGGAGCTAGGTTCTCAGTGATGGCAGATGCCAGAACAAGGAGCAATGGTTTCAAGTTGCATCATGGGAGGTCTAGGTTGAATATTAGGACAAACTTTTTCACTAGGACGGGGCTGAAGCACTGGAATGGGTTACCTAGGGATGTGGTGGGGTCTCCATCCTTAAAGGTTTTTAAGGCCGTTTGACAAAGCCCTGGCTGGCATGATTTAGTTGGGGTTGGTCCTCCTTTAAAGTGCCACAGAACTCTCGGTTTTTGGGGTTGGGGTTTTTGGGGTTGGTCCTCCTTTAAAGTGCCACAGAACTCTCGGTTTTTGCTATATACAGACTAACACGGCTACCTCTCTGGAACTGTTCTACTGTATATACATTTATTTAAGCGATTGTATGGCTTAATATTTTCAGATTCTTATTAACTATACATTTTTAGCATGTTAGAAAATAGTGTATGATATCTTTGTTTTTTTACTAGATAATTAACTTTTTGCTCATGATTTGTTTCAAGCTGCGTTAGGATGGTAACTAGAATTTAATTAAACACACAACAGCATATCAAATTTATTTTTATTAAACAAAATAAGCCCTTAGTATAGTACGACTGTTCTGTCATATTATTAAATTTTGACACCAGAAGTGAGCTGTTTTCTCCCGATTCTTTCCTTATATAGAAAAGCTGCCTTTAACTCAAAAAAAGTTTTTGACAGAGGCTCATGGATTCAGCGTATTCATTTTTTATTTAAATGCTTTAAGAGATTATAAGAAGTTCAGGCCTTAACATATTTTGTATTAAATTCTGATTTTAAACAGGTTTATTTTAAAGAAAAACTTGTAATTTAAATAAAATTAAAAAAATCCAATTTAAAGAAAAATCCAATTTTTTGATTTTTTCAAAAAATCCATTTCTATCCATTCTGATTTTTAATAAGCCGTGAAATATAACAAAACTGCATTGCAAACCTGATAGGCAGAAAACACTTTTAGGGTCCAGTTGTGCAAACTTAACTTTGGTTACGTGAGCAGTCCCATTGATTTCAGTAGTATTGCTTATGTGAGTAAAATAATGCAAGTGCACATGTGTTTGCAAAACCCTTAAACTGTTAAAGCTGCTTCTAAACACATTACAACAAATGTAGATGGGCCTTTAAATGAATAATAAAATAATATTGTTTAAAAGTGGTTAACACAGTCTGCCTCCATATAACAACCTTTTAAGACCATTTTACACTGTGTTAAGCAAAATAAGCAAAATAGTGGTTTGTCCATGTTTATCTTTGAGAGGCTATATGAAAATATATGAAAATTGGGTGCAGCCTTGCAGCACCAGGCAAGTTGTAACTGTGGCCTTCAGTGCCAAGAAGTATAAATTCACTTGAAATAGAACATACAGAAGATCAGTTGTTAAACAGGAAGCTTGTCTTGGCCTTAACTATAGCAGGCCAGGAGCACATAAGAACGGCCAGGATCAGACCAATGGTCCATCTAGCCCAGTATTCTGTCTTCTGACAGTGGCCAATGCCAGGTGCTTCAGAGGGAATGAACAGAACAGGTAATCATGAAATGATCCATCCCATCACCCCTTCCCAGCTTCTGGCAAACAGCAATCCCTGCCCATCCTGGCTAATAGCCATTGATGGACCAATCCTCTCATGAACTTATCTAGTTCTTTTTTGAATCCCATTATAGTCTTGGCCTTGACAACATCCTTTGGCAAGGAGTTCCAGGTAGAATGTGCACTGTGTGAAGAAATACTTCCTTTTGTTCATTTTAAACCTGCTGCTTATTAATTTAATTTGGTGACCCCTAGTTTTTGTGTTATAAGGAGTAAATAACACGTCCTTATTTACTTTCTCCACACCAGGCATGATTTTATAGACCTGTATCCTACCTCTTCCTTAACTGTCTCTTTTCCAAGCTGAAAAGACCCACTCTTACTAATTTCTCCACATATAGAAGGTGTTCCATACCTCTAATCATTTTGGTGCCCTTTGCCGTACCTTTTCCCGTTCTGATATATCTTTTTTTGACATGGGGCGACCAGATCTGCACGCAGTATTTAAAATGTGGGTGTACCTTGGATTGGGTGGGCATACCACCAAAGAGAAAGGGGTCACTTTGCAGTGCAGCAGAGGTTTTTTACCATTTTTCTTTTGCAAACCCCTAAAAAAAAATGTGAATGGAGGGGATGGACCCCTTTAGCAATCTTAGACACAGTCTGCGGTCCCCCGGGGGTCTGCGGACCATAGGTTGAAAACCTGTTTTATGGTAACCACACTTTTCACAGACCCCTCCCCCACCCAACGGAGGGGTCACAGACCAACGGCTGAAAATCAGCGCAGCACAGCGGGGCCGCCAAGCCAGCCCGGGAGCAGGCACACGGCGTGGGCGGGGATTTGCTGCTGCTGCTGCCGGCCCCCCGTTAGCAGGCGGGCGCCCTCTTTAGATCCGGGCGGAGCGGTGCCGGTGCCGCACACCGTGCCAGGCCGGGACGGGGCCGCTGCCTCAGCGGAGCCAGGCCGCCGGGCCTCCCTTGCCCGCCCGCCCGCCGCACTCGGGCCGGAGGAGCCGCGCTGGGAGCCCAATACACAGGGCGTGGCGGGAGCCATCGGGCTGAGGCGCCGCTTAAAGCCCGGCGCCGGGGGACCCTGTCCTGTCCTGTCCTGCCCGGCCGCGCCGCCTCACCCTGGCTGAAGTCCTCATCCGGGTCCGCCTCGGCATAGCGCGCAAAGCCCGGGGGCAGCGCCGGCCCCATCAGCTCTCGGGCCATGGCACAACCCCCACCGGCCAGGCAACCAACCACGACGGGAGGCGCATGCGTGTTGCGTAACAACCCCGGCTACCCAAGGGGAAAAAAAACCCGCCGGCGCACAAGCGGCTGATGGACCCCCAAGGCCCTTCCGGCGCTGTCCGATGACGTCGCCCAGCTAGAGGCCCCAGCGGGTTTCTGTATCCGGTCTTTAGGCGGCGTGTGTTGACACTTGTGTGCCGGAAGTGACGCGTAATGCGGTGGTCTCCTGTGTGTGCCCCCATGTGGAGGCAGCAGAGGCAGCCGTCGGCGGGACTGGCAGCAGCAGCAGCAGCGCGGGTGGCTGGAGTCGCGCCGGAGGGGTGGGTTTTTTCGGGCCTGACATGAATCCGTTCGCCTGGTACCCGCCGCCGCCCCCCGGGCTCGGGCCCCCCGTGTTCTGCCCGCCTTCGGGGCCCCCCGCCTGGGACCCCGGCTTCTGGGCGCCGCCGCCTGGCGATTATCTGCCGCCTAACGCCTGGTACCAGCCGCCGCCGGGATACGGGGAGCGGCCGCCAGCCTCGCACCCAGGTAAGAGAGACCCCCAACTCCCGCGGGGGCAGACGGGAGAGCCTTTGGTAGCTAGGCCCGGGATTTCCCGTTTCCCGGTTCTCCCAAAGAACAGACCCCCGTCCCCCCCCCGGGTGGCGAGTGCCCGCTCCCCAGTATCCGCCCTCCTGGGTTTCTCCCCACCTGCCTCTCTCAGGAGCGGGGACTGACTGGTCCTGCATGCTGCACTCACGTGCACTCTGGCTTGTGGATCTACTTCAGTGGTTGCTTTTTTTCTTATAGGGCTGGCTACTTCTTGTTTATGACTAAAAGAAGGATGTGGGTAGTTCCTACGCTCCTTGCCGAGCTACCCAACTCTGACATTTAAGACCAGGTTTTTGCCTTTTATTTGTCAAAGCTTTGGTGAGGCGATAATATATTTCCAAGGAGGCTGCCTCCCTTTCGGATTTGCCATGTTAATGATGTCATTGAAAATACCAACAACAACAAAAAAAAAACCCTGTGTTATCTGCACTTGTAAATAATAATAAATCAGTATTTTAAAGCTTTTTTCTTTTCAAGTGGTAACACACACACACACACAAAAAACTGCCTTAAAATTAAAGGATTGATAGAATAAGGGAGATCCTTAGTGTTCTCAACAATGATGTACAGGATGCCCTGGGGTATGAAACAAATAGTGTCGTACAAGACTTTCGGTTATTTAGAGTGCACTGCTTTTTTCAAACATAATATCAAAGAAAGTATTCAAACAGCTGTGTGTAATTCTATTTTTCTTGTAATTTATTTTTTTGAAGGTGGAAATTACCATTTTACCCAAGAATGGCAAGCTGAACAAGCACCTGCCTTTTTTAAACATTCTCCAGGTGGAAACTACAAGCAAAAGGTACTTATTATAGCTATTAAGTGGAGCTTAGTGCCTCAGTTGTACTTCTGGGATACAGAACTCTGTCTTACCACACCAGTTAGGATTGTGTTATAACCATATGTGACCCTTCCATGCCTAGGGCAGCCACCTGAAAATGCCAACGTTAGGGCAGGCTACAAAAGGAGAGCAGATTCTCTCAACACTGGTGGGTGACACTGAAGTCAGACTTCCGAACCAACCACAAACTGTGCTTCTGATCCCCCAGACCAGTTATCAAGAAGCTAGTACACAAATACACACAGCCCCCTTTACTAAATTTCAGTCTCTGGCCCCCAATCAGCCACTAGGTCCAGTAAAGAGACCAGTGATTTAAACTCTATGCTCTTTACCAAAAAGGTTCCACAGTACCAGGTCAATATAAGTTTGGATCTTACCCAAAATACCATGCTGCTAGCTGATCCTTTAGTAACTAAAACTAAAGGTTTATTATAAAAAGAAAGGAACAAACAATAAGAGAAATGTTGAAGGATTAAAGCAATCAGATACATAGAAATGATTTGAAAGTCCATATATATCAGGTTTTTAGGAGAATTGTGGAGTTAGCAAGCTTGTATAGTCCCTCTGGTATACATCCAGTACCTGGATGGGTCTCAGTCCTTTGTTTCACAGCTTCAGTTGCATATGACTTGATCCAGAGGTAGATAGGTGGCTGAACCCAACTGAAGACAAAATGGACCCCGGGCCTCTGCCTTTTATGTCCTCTGGCATTTGCCATGCTGCTTGTGGAATTTCACAGGAACCAAAATGGAGTCCAGAGTCATATGAGCAAGTCCTGGTGACTCATCAGGTATATCCCTGGCTTCTCCCCCTGGGCCTCTTGCACCTATGAATGTCTCAATGGGCCATTAAGCCTGCTATTGTCTGAGTTGTTACTCCAACAGCACAATTTGAAATACTGATGTAACAAACATATCCATAACTTCCATTACACACATAATACATGAACATAAACATCATCATCTTACTTAGCACATTATAGCCTTTCTAACAGTACCTGACATGGCATATCTCACATAAATTATTATGATTTTGACATACTGATGTCAAACAATATAATAAATCATCCCCCCCGAATCCAACCAGCCTGACACCATATATTGTAACATGTTAACCATTCTGTTATAATGGAGAGCATTCCATGGTGAGACAAGTCTGCAAGTCCTGGAACTATTCAAGGTAGGGATGTTCTAATCAATGTACTTAACTCGTACATGGTGCACTTGATTTTATTGTTGAGACATACTGACCTTGAAGGAACCTTTATTTCAGGAAATGAATCCATTTTGACACTCTAGAGCTCAGGCTATGTTGGCAGTGGTAACAGTAGATAGAATGTTACTTGTAAACTGAGCACATTTGAGTTGGAAACTGAGAGACATGGAACACAATAATTTAATTTTCTTTCTTAGTCATTTTTCAATCTAGACTATGTATCAAATGTTTTGATTATTGAAACTCCAACTTTATTTTAAATAGAAACCAGTATGCTTAATGAAGACATTAAAATTATTTTATAAAGTGTAACTTATTTCTTGAAGAAATGAACATAACTGTGTCACTCTTTTTAACAGAACAAAAGAAAAAAAGAACCAGTTTTCTCTCATTATTGTGATACTTGTGATCGTGGCTATAAAAACCAAGAAAAATATGATGAACATGTTGCACAGCATACACAGGTTAGTTTAATTAGGTGGGAAAGTTTTGTCTTATAAAACAACTTATTTTTACCATTTACAGCCATACCATTTTGGCCTGTGATTTCATAACCCAAGTAGGCTTGGCACCCAGTCAATGCTTGAACGGGATATCACCAAGGGAGAGTCGTATGCTACAGGAAGTATTGGTAGGAGGCACTTTCTTTGAAGTCATCTCCTCTATTGACTCCAAATAGTACAAGGACTGACTGTGCTGCTGTGGGTATGCTTATTTGATTCAGATGTAAAACTGAAGCCCTAACTGACTACATAAATTCTGCTTGAACTCAGAGGCATTGGGATGCTGACCATGTTCGTCTTTGATTTATAATTGTAAATGTTAAATCGGTAGTCAATAGTTGAAACTATCCAGAATTTAAGAAAAAGTCATACAATTTTGCATGAATTATTGAAGTTTTCTGGGGTGACACTGTTGGCCTTCCTTTGTCCACATGTAGGTATCTAGTACAGCATGAACCTAAGAGGTGTTGGTAGTGTGGCTGTGCTGTTTGCATCCAATCTGAAATGTGGAGGTCTCCCGCCTTAGAACAGAATGGAATACAAGGTGTCCAATTTGGGCAAGTCTTATGATGGGGCTAAGAGTAATTATCACATGCCAGCTGCCCCAGTGTACTGCACAGGTTCTGCATGAAATTATGGAAGATATTCATTGCTATAAACTGTTGCATTCCGAATCCTAAGATGTATTCAGTCATTGTAAATGAGTACAGTGGGGAGTAGAGATTTTGCACTTAACCATCCTTAAAAGTCTGTAAAGGAAGTATGGCCTTGTGGTTTAATGTATGTGATGGGGAGCTGGCAGTTCTGCATTCTGTTCATAGTTCTACCACAGAATAAAGTTTAATCTTGGCCAAATCATTCAGCCTCTCTCTGCTTCCATTTCCTCATCTGTGAAATGGTGATAATACCTATGCTTACAGGAGTACTGTGAGCTTTGATTCATTAACAGCTGTGAAGTACTGTGAAATCCTCAGATGGAAGGTGCTATATGTGAAACATATTAAAAATTCACCACGCTGTTGCAAAGAGTAAAAAGAAAGCAACCCACTGATATTGAGGGGCATGCTACTTTGAACTCTGTCCTCTACCTAGGCAGTAGCAATGAAACTAGTTCCAGAGGTGTGTGGGTTTTTTTTTTTTTTTTTTTGCGGACTCCAGAGATGATGATGTAGAAACATAGTAAACATAATGTATTACGCTTAGACCACTTAGTAACTGTGAATGTCTTTTTTTTGAAATTGTTAATGCTGTAGTCCTTGTTACTTCAGCTTTTTACATGTTTAAAGCTCTGTGAGTAACTGAGACTATGTTGGTAGTTGATTTGTTTCACTATTCTGGAAAGTGATCTAATATGGAGTGGTATGCAATGTAGTTAAAAATAAGTTGGTTATGTCTTGACTCTTCTTATCTGCATATTTCCATTCAAATAGTGTTGGAGTTTTTTTTCCTTTTCTTGCAGTGTGCAGAAGATGGTTGCGGTTTCAGTGCACATGAGAAGTTGGTTCAGATTCACTGGAAGAATGTAGGTACCGCAAACTACTTCAAAAATTGAGTTCATGAAAACAGCAGAATTGATTATTAGCTTCTCCTTTGGCTCTTTTAAGGCATTTGATATCTCTCTGGAATGACAAAGTCCAGTCTCAGCACTAAAACTGACTCTCAATCTCATATTAATCTTGAAAAGTATGTAAAAGACAACGTAATAGAAATGAAAATCATCATGTCATTTTTAGTCTTTTCATTTTCTGTTGCTACACGCAACTCCAACAATGTCTGAGTTTAAAAACTTGCAGAGTTTTGTGTAATTGCATAGAGGGAATATTCAGTCACTTTTTGTAATGCTTCTGAAAACTTGTCCTCCCTAGATGCATGCTCCTGGTGCTAAAAGAATACAATTAGATACTCCAGAGGAGATTGCTAAATGGAGAGAGGAAAGAAAAAAGTGAGTAAGCTTCAGAGACTGTATAGTTTAAGTTGTAAGAGGCTTTCAATTCCAAAACCTCTCATCACTCCATTGCACTTTTCCCTTGGGTTTCCTAGCTCTTAAATGAATTTCTTTTTTAAATGCTTGGGGAAAAAACATTCATGTTGCACCAGCAAGAAAAGAATATGCCTCAGTCTTTAAGATGCATTATTTTGTCTTTAGATAACTCGTACTGCTTGTACATGCCATGCTTAAAGCTCCAATTCCAGAAATTAGGCATGTGTGCTGGATGAAATTGGAAATAGTTTGCATCTGAAATAATGAAGGTGTGAACCTCTGAAAATGGTATACTAACCACAGCTAATAGTATGCTTGATTGGGTGCAAACTTCCAGAATTTGACAAGTAATTTCAGTAGACTTCACATTTTTGTACCTAACATTGTTTCTAACCTGTATCTTTTGACTATCCTACAGCAAGCTCTGCTAATTCATAAAGAGCCTTTATTCAGGATGAGTGTTGCTCAGTACCTCCTTCTGCTATAAAAAACCTTTTCCCATTTATAATAGTCTAAAGCACTTTAAATCAAAAGGTATAAGAGATTAAGCTGATGTATAAGATTATTCTGTGGTTAATTCACTATAGGAGTAACCAGTTGCACATCTGTAAGGATAAGACTTTTGTCACAGAAGTCACAGATTCCATGACTTCCAGAGATCTCTATGAAATTATTCTTTTCAGCTTCCGCCCCATAATATGGGGAATGGGGCGGAAGTTGTCCACTTCTGAGGGCCGTGGAGCTCTCCGATGGTCCCAGAGCTCTCGGGGTGGGGGAGAGTGGCAGCTCTCAGTGGCTGCGGGGACCCCCATCTCCGAGCCGCTGCTGGGGGGCTTTGTTGTTGTCAGGCTGGGACCCTGTGGCTCTGAGTCCATGGCGGTGGCAGCAACTCAGTGACTCCAGCCTGCCAGCCACCTTGTTGTCAGCCAGGGCGGGCAGTGGGGACTCCTAGCTCTGAGCCATCATCGGTGGCAGGGACTCCATCACTCGGTGTCGTGGGTGCAGTGAGCCAGAGCAGGTGGCAGGGGCCCTGCGGCTGGAGCTGCAGGTGCCAGAGGCCCCAGAGCTTGGCGCTGCTGTGTGGGGAGTCCGGTACTGCAAGCTGGGACCCTGCAGCACCTGGCCACCAAAGGCGACGGGGGGAACCCGGAGATCCAAACTGCCGGGTGCCCCATTGCTGTCAGCGTGGGCAGGCAATGGGCACCCTGGGTCTCCAAGCCCCTGTGGCTCCAACCCACCGGCTGTGCTGTTGTCATCCAGAGCAGGTGACGGGGGCCCCTGGCTCCAAGCCACTGCCGGTGTTAGGGACTCCGTGGCTCAGAGCCATGTGGGCCACATTGCTGTGAGTCAGGATGGGCGACAGGGACCCTGTGGCTCAGAGACACCACCATTGGTGGCCCCTGCTGCCATGTGGGTTTTATTACTGTCCATCTCTTTGTAATGGCTTCAGAAACAACTGGCTCCTTCTTGCAGTCATATTGCTATGGACTATGATCTTATTAGATTGCATAAGAATAGGCCTGGCCATTGCTTGGATTGGAGATACCCGAAAGAGTTCATTGAAGACATCTCTTGTGCACGGAACTGTAGCTCTTTCATGTTCTACAGAACTTCCTGTGTGCCCAGAACTGCTTCTCCCTTTAAAACAAGTGTAATATCCATACTGAGGATTTCTTTATTCAGATTTACTAACATTAAAATCCTGCAATAAAACAAAGTAAGCATAAACAACCTTTCTGTGCGGAATGGATCAGTGGATTTGATATAGGATGAAAGGGGTACCAGGGGACTGGGGAGAAAAGGTGAGCATTGGGATCGAGTTACTGGGCTGGGGACTGGTGGGTAGGCTGGCCAGGGGGGGTGCGGAGAAACCCATTGCTCTGCCTCTGTGCTTTCTGCTGCCCCACATGGCTCTCTTGTGTCTCCTTCTGGAGACATACTGAGAATTGCCTGCACAGTCTGTTGTTAAACCTGCCGAAGTCTGTCAATTCAGGACTCGCCCCTAGTGAATCAAAAGAGGTTTGCCACGTGGAGATCTTGCCTTATCTGTGGTGGATCTACAAGCTCTGCTTGTGGGGATACTGCCTCCAAGCCTCTCTCTCCCGGTTTGTCTCTGTCATAGCAGGGAGAGAGGGAGGCCTGGTAACAAGCTTGTCTGAGAAAGGGACTGTGTATCTCTACTACAGAAGGAGTAACTTTTCTAGGAAAATCTGTGGTCTGACAGACCTTTCCATCATCTTAGCTGGCAAGTCATGCTGGCAAACCATGGGGTTTCTGGAAAGCTAGGGGGGGAAGAATGTCAGGGGAGGTAGGAGTCAGTTAGGGCAAGGGACTGGTAAAGACTCGCCAGAGACACAGGGTGGCAGAGATAAGTTGCTAGGGAGGCAGGATGGCTGCAGAGAGGAGCAGAGGAACCAAGATGGGAGTTGAGCCAGGGAGAGAGCATTGGAGAATGGAACTTCTTTGCAAAGATGCAGTGCTCTTTTGAAAGAAAACAGTTACAACGAAGAAGCTTGGTATTAAATGTGACTTGTAGCCTAACGTGCTGGTGGGTGGTAATTAGAATACGTCTACACAGCATTTTGGAGTAAACAGGAGTGAGCTTTCCAGCCTGGCTTGACAGTCTGAAAATAGACAGTTCTTTGAAACTTGGACTCTGAAGCCCAGCCCACCTTCCAACTCCAGTTTCAGCACCCGACTCCAGCCCAAGCTGCAACTTCAAAACTCTGTCTACACAGCTATATGTAGAGAGCTAGCACAAGCCCCACTAGCCTGGGGCTCAGAGGCTGCTCCCACAGGCTCCAAAATGATGTGTAGCCATACCCTTCAAGTGTGTTGCCACTTTGTGTGTGAACAGGTTTATCAGATTATCTTCCTTTTATTTAAAAAAAAACAAGTTAAAAAATTGATGTTTGTGCCCCTTAATGAACTCGTTTTGGGAGCAATCCGTGCAAGGTTTCCTGTTCATGTAAAGTATTTAAACCCCACATTAAGCAGAAAAAGCAAAATAACCTTAATGATGGAGCAACTGAGGAACCTACATAAGGCTCGACTTTGACTTTGCATTAATTAATTTTGTATGGAAACATACAAGTGGTTTATCTATTTTCAGTGTAGTCTTGATTATAATCCTGATACACATTGCTTGCAGGGTGTGTGAATGAAGTCTTGCTTCATAATGGTCATCCTGAACAGGTTGTCACAAGCAAACTAATTGAATACATGCTAGGAAATAGTTGTTTTTGGCTTAAGGACCATCTTGTGGTGAAGTGCTAATAGAGTCATGGAAAAAAACAAATCACCACCATGGAGTAAAATTTTCCCACGGTGATAATAGCAATTTTTAGCCCAATCTGTGGAAATGTTCTGTTACATCAACAGCACTGGACAGTCAATTTGACTATTCTATTACCAGTTCAGTTTTTTTTTAATTCATGGTAGTCTGAAGAGTGCCTTTTAAAATAGAGACCAATTATGTGGACCCTGAGCCATGTATTATATGCCTGTGTTTGTTCTGCCACAGTTAATGGGGAAAAAACAAGCTTGACTTCTGTCTGATGGTAACTTCAATGACTGTTAGTTGGTGTAGGTACCGAAGCTTCCTCCTTATACTAAAGCAGTTCAAAAGGGGTTTCTTGGCCCACTTTCATCTTACTGGAACTTGGTTTCATAGCAAACTGGCTTTCTTTTTCAGCAGAGCTTCTAGAAACCCCCATTCTGTAATAACCCCAATAAGCGTTGCAGAGTTCAGAAAACAAAAATATCTTTAAATCTATCGCCCATGACTGATTTATGTGGCACTAGGATAACCCCAAGTAAAAATCTAGTGTTTTAGGGTAGTTGAAAGTTGATTGGATTGGAGATACCCAAAAGAATTCATTGAAGACATTTCTTGTGCATGGAACTGCACCTTGTCTTTGAAACAGGTCATTATGGGAACTAACTTCAAGGTCTTCTGTCCAGTGAAGTAGCGGCTACTGAGTTTCTGTCCTGTTTAGGGAGAGAGACTAGAGTTAGTGTGCTTACTGTGTGGTGACCTCCTTACATGTGCTGTGGTGTTTTGAAACAGCACCAAAAAAAAGTTTTAGCAATGATATTACTTCATTGTATTCCCTTAGAATGAGGGCTTCTCTTTTCCAGCTTCTAAAGATAGACTGTAACACTTCCTTCTCCATCTTTCAGATTGTAAACTATTTGAGGCAGGGACTGTCACTATGTTTCTACAGTGCGAGGCATGATGGGACCCTTACCTGGTTGGTGTCTAGGCGCTAATGCAGCATTAATGTTCTTTCTTCTCTTGTATGATTTATGTTTCAAAAAACAAATTAAAATAGATTTTTTAAGAGGAAGTAATTAATAAATTCTGTGAAAGGGTTATTAAAATATTTTACTATTAGAGATTAGGATGAGAACTGATGTCAGGGGCAGACTATCCCACCTCTTCCTACTGCACAGTGCTTACCCCTTCCTCTGAAGCATTAAGTGCTGGCCATTGGGGACAGGATCCTCTTCTAGATAGAGCTCAGGTTTGATCTTGTATGACAGTTTCTGTGTTTCTAAACGCCTCTCCAATGAGGTATGCCTGTAAAGCCAAACACCTGTTGCCCAGCTCTCAATTTCCATGTTCTAGCTAGCTACCTAGTCACTGGAAAAGTTCTAGGTTTATGTGTGTATAAACATTCTATACTAGAACCTATCAGCCAAGGGAAATACTATGAGCTAGGTTGAGTAAGGACATTGGCAAATTTGTAGGTACCCTGCAAAAACAATTCACTTTTTATAAAGTAAAACTGAACGATTTATTTTCTTGTTGAATTTGAGTCAAATATAGAGGTGTCTACCGTTAATTCTAAGTAAATCTTTACTGATTAAGTATTTTATACCTGAATTGTTCAAGGTCTCAAAGTTTTATAACTCTCAGTATGTTTGTGCAGATACTTGCAATATGACATTAAGACTAAGTTACTGCAGAAACTTTGTATAAAGTTGCCATAGAAAAATACTTGGAAAAACGGGCTTCTTGATGAGCCATAACGAATAGGAGTAAGGCTGTGGAACTAAGAATGGTTGTTACAACCTTCTAAAACAAGTCCACTAGGTGGTGTAGTTACGTGGTTTATTTCAGTGCTTTCTTGCCTGTGTGGGCATCTTATTTATAATACATAGGTGTAAAATAACTAGCTTGGTCACTTCTGTTACTCTTTATAAAATGAGGATGTTCTATTAATATCCTGAAAAATGGTAGCTTTTGTGAAGCAGTAATTGGGCCTCCACTAAAGTAACAGTTTCAGACTGAACCTCTGAGTCACAGGTAACATTGCATTGTAATGAAAAGGGAACACCAGAGGGAGTCTGAGCTGTTATGCAGTTTGGGTTTGTGATATTAGAAAAACATTTTTTCTGAAAGTCCCTGTGGTAATTAAGAAGGGATTTTTTTAAAGTCATGATTGGTGAGCTCATAAATAGATGGCAATTGTGTTCATTTCTATGCTAAGGCTCCAAAAATGTGTCCTACTAAAACCTATTAGTGAGAATGAACCTACGCTAAGGATGCATACCGACCTGCAATAGGAAAATTGACACTTTCCTCCTTTCTTAGCCTGCTCAGCCAGAACTATTTTAATCTAGGAAATGTCACTTTAATTGTTCTGGTGACTATGGACTTAGCACTTTTGCTGTTCCATTGAAAGTCCTGAGACTGTTTGGGTTGTCTTGAGGCTTGGTAAGAAACCTAAAGTTAGTCAGATATGGGTGGTGGTGCTTTTCGAGGCCTCTGTTTTCACAGACAATGCAGGCAGCTAGTAGAGGGCTCTGATGTAGACTTTACTGATTAAAGCTAGTAAATCTCATTTGTATATTCCCCTCCAGAATGTGGAAAAGTTTCTTGAATTTTTCCTCTCGCTTGTTGTTTTGGCAGAAGAGTGCAGGGAGAGAGCCAGATTAAGGAGTATTATTCACCGTGATATGTTTTGTGTTCCTTATTGTTGCGGAGTGCATTGTTCTCATGTTGCTTCCTTTATATGGGAAGTACTCCTTCACACTGAAACCTGTGTATTCCATTTGGCCCATAAGGTGTTGAACTATCCTTTCTCTAGCCATCTCTTCTTGGGAAAAGATTGTGAAGGTTGTAGCAAGGCAACTCTGAAGTATATCTGGAATCCTTGCACCTAAGTACAGTAGAGTTTGCGTTGGCTGACCATCTCCTTCTGATCTTGTTTTCCCTTACTTCCCTTTTTCTCCCATCCCATTTTTGTGTTAACAGGTTAAAGTAAACACTAGTGGGGAATGTACGACATACCACAACTTTCTAACCTGCTATCATGTGGTAGAACTGCCTTAGCTACCGTGGTAAAACCCTAATTAAGATAACATTTGGAAAGACAAATCCTCAAAGGTCACAAGAGTTGGCTTAGGGCAATTGCTTCTCTGAAAGATTGCCCTGAAAATGTCACGGGCAGGATTCTACAGCCTTTGTTTTGCCCCATTTCCCTCCACTTCCCCCGCTTTCCCATGTTGAATGTATATGTGAGGCCATCAAGGGAGTTATTGAGGTAGTATGGGCTGTAGTGTCATTGGCATGTAGATGAGACCAAACTCTGTTTCATCAGTGCATTCCCACTTCTTGGCCAACATTAGAACTAGGGTGAGAGGAAGTGGCTAAGGCTCCATCTGCATAACACAGAAGTGAGGCTGGTGGTTGAGTTATTTTGAGTTCATGGAAATTTGATTCTCTCTTTGATTATGTAGCTTGTTGTCTGTCCTTTGACCAAGAAGCTTATAATTTAGGGATGTTGCTGGACATCACTGTCTGCTCCTGGAGTCACAGGTGGCCAAGAGCTTCTTTTCAATAGCACCTTGCTAAGTATATGAAACATCTTCTTGTTATCCTGACCTCCTCATGGTAATTTATGCCTTTATGATTTCTACATTAAATTAGTGTAGCGCACTCAACTTGGGGGGCTGCCCTTGAAGACCACTTGAAACTATAGATGTGGCCAAAGATGGCTGACTTCCTGTTAAACAGTATTGGCTTCAGGAACCATGTTATGCCAATCTTCCAGGTACTACACTAGCTGCTTTTTCATTCTGAGTGTAATGAAGGTGGTGGCTCTGATCTATAAAGTCCTATAGCTACCTAACGAGACCAATCAATATGGCTAAAAATCAATTATTCTAACTGATTTTATTTTTCTGTAGTTTGGATAGTTTGTGGATAACCTTGGGCCCTGAAGTTCTTAAAATCTGTACAGCATGTGCAAAAATTAAATTTTCCCAAAAATGTACCTCAGCCCTGACCTGGAAGAACTGCCTCCGTAAGCATGTAGTTATCTATGCTTTTTCATCTCATGGCCTCTCTACCAACAAAGAAGCCAATTGTGACCATAGTTTTTGCAGTGTGGGCACCTCCCCACTAGAGACTGGATTAACGTTGTCTACTCTGTGTATAAGCTACTGCAGTGGTCCCCAAACTTTTGGGGTAGTGCCTGCTCCACACCCCTTTGCCCCCCAGGAGCCGCAGTCAGTAGCCGAGGCTGGGAGTGGCGCCAAAGCCACAGTCAGGGGCCGGGAGCCAGACCCTGAGCTGTGTCCAGGGCGGGGGCTGGAGCTGCAGCCATAGCGCTGGGGCTGAACGGGGCCAGCCAGGAGCTGAGGCTGATGCTGCGGTCGGGGGGCAGGGATAGAGCAGAGATGAGAGCAGGGTTGGGTGGCACTTCTTTCCTGACCCCATGGGGGCTGGGCTGGGCCCCACCATGCTTCCCTGAAGTTTCCTCCATGGGTGTGCCCCACATTTTAGGGACCTCTGGGCTACTGAATAGCCATCATATTGTAACTTCTGGTGACTAGCAACATAGGCTGCACATGAACTGGCTACTTGAAGGTATCAGGCTCTGTATCCTATTACCAATCAATACTTTTTTAGATTTTTTTTTAAAAAAAAAAATGATCTCTCTACAATAAAATAAATGGCACCATAAATGTGTTTTGAATGGCTCATCAATCTAGCAAAGATATAATGAGATCCGATGGCTGGAAGTTGAAGCTAGGCAAATTCAGATGGACAATGAGGTGTACGTAAGTGACAGTAATTAACATTAGAACCACTTACCAAGGGTTTTGGTGGATTCTCCATCATTGGCAATTTTAAAATCAAGACTTGATGCTTCTCTAAAAAAGGGTCTGTAGTTCAAATAGAACTTCCCCAAATCATCCCTATGGTTTGGAAGTTAGACTAGATGATTACGGTGATCCTTTTGGCCTTGGAATCTGTGGAAAAAAGTGAATCTAAGCATGATCTATGAAAACCTAATACCAGAGTTTCTGTTCAAGGCAGGGTTTTCAGAAACCACTTTTGCTTTTTCCATCATTGTCCTTCAGGTTGTCTTGTATCAGTCTAACTTTTTAGCAATTAACTTTGCTGTTATAAAATAAAAGGAAACTGAATGTGATAAGACTAAATGTTTAGTTTTGAAGATTGTTGTTTTTGATAACTATATAGGGGTAGCTGTTCTAAGCTTTTCATTCTTCCATCTGAATAGACTTATAAAATATTAATGACCTGAATTACTCTCCTAAAGAACAGAATACATTTACATATATAAATAAAATAGGCGCGCTCTCTCTAGAGCCTTTCTCTTTGCTGACTCACAGCGCTTTACAGAGCAATGATACTGAAAATGTAGTGGCTGAGTATGCATCCCGAGGCATTTTTGGTGAACCACTGTTTGTTGTTTGTTTTTTCTTCTCAAAACCCAACTTCAGTGAGACTGAGAAGCAGAAACCCTTTCACATGGAGGATGAGACTATCTTGCTAAACCTACATTGTGCCTTTAAGACAGTTAAAACTAGCAATTAGCATAATCCTAAACTGTCATAGAAGGTAGAGTTTGTCACAGCAATTAGCATAATCCTAAATTGTCATAGAGAGTAGACTTTGTCATAGACGATAGAGCTTGATTTTGAGGTTTCATTTTTGTATGCGCGACTAACTCTTTCCAGTGCTGTTCATTGTCAGGGGAGTAAAGCATTTTTAAAAACAAATATATAATATATTTTTTTGCTCTAGAAACTTTCCTACGTTGGCAAACATTGAAAAGAAGAAAGCATTACAGATAGAAAAAGAGGACAGAGGAGAAGTGCTGACTACTCCACAGTTTGGGTAAGGTTCCTCCGACAATTTCATTCACTCCAGTAATTAGTGCAGAAATACTGTCTTTAATTCTTTTTACCCTATTGTGCAAATACTTGTAATTTTCGTTGTATGTTTTTATAATTTAAGTGCATTTATATCCTTCATTTAACCCACCAGATTTAATACAGTGTTCACAGTACTCTACAGTGGACAGTTGAAACAATAAGTTTGCATCTTTGATGTGCTTGCTGAGTTCCACTTTCTGGTTTGTTTAAGGAAAAAAAGATGTAGAATAGCCATTAGGTTAAAGTAATAGAGGCTGGGTTACTGAAAAAGAAGTTACATTGTGTGACTTTGCCTCCTGTCTGAATCTGACTGGTGTAATTCACTACCTCCCGCCTCCCTTATGCAAGAGAAGGGGGAGAAAACCCCCCAAAAAAGAGAGAGTTGGTTTATGGTTATAGATTGTATTTCTCTCCCTCCCCCCACACACACCTTCATTATTTCAAATGGTAGGGTCAGAGCAATAACAAACTTAAGAAGGAATGATATTTCTGAGTTTCTAAGCTGTCTAATCACTGTAAACTGCTTTGGTACCTGAAAGTACCTTTAATACTCTTATTTTTCTCTCTTCTACCCTGCCTCATCTTGATTTCTTTCTCCTCTGCCATTATTCTGGGGTTGGTTTTTGTTCCTTCTTGGATTTTATTTGCTCACTTCCCTCATGTACTCTTGATTTATTTTTTTCCTTCCTCCATACCTCCACGTGTGTGGCCTCTGCTCTTTTCCTCCTTCCCTCCCCACCTTTTGCATACTTTCTGCCTCATGTCGAGCTTCCTCAGAGTCTTGACTTGAACACTGCTACAGAAAGGGTTTGGTTTTTTTAAAGGTGTTATAATCTCCCAAACCTCTCGGGTTTGGCTTAGTAGACCAGAGGAGCTGAATGGGGGCAACAGGAATGGTCCCAGTTCATTATGTCAGACTCCTTCCTGCCTCTCTGTGGATCACTCTGCTGTGGCAAAGTGGGCTTGAGCCTTGTCTATGCTAAAAAAATCTTGCATCAATGTGACTACATAGATTTGGTTACTCCAGTGCAAATCCCTATTATAGATGGGCTGTTCAAATGTGAAGTAGAGCTTATACCAGTGTAAACTAATTTGCTAATGTCCACTGTTGCAAATATTCTTAATGTAGATGAAGTTTCAGAAACCACTCCTGCCACTGGTGGTATCTGGTGGTATCTGATTGCCTTTACTCATCTCTTCTGGCCCATAGCAAAGCTCCCTGCTTTTAAAGGAATAAGCTCCTTTTTTTGGGGGGGAGGGTGTGTGTGAAATTGCAGGGCATGTTAACAAATGCTTGAGTCTCAGTACTAGTTGTGTATTTAAAAGCTGTATGCATGAAATCAGACACCGAGGGACTCTCCTGCTTGTTGAGTAACTAGAGGTAAAAGTGAGCCTTGTCTGTCAAAGTAACAAAATCAGTGGTACTTAGTAATTTGTTATGATGCATGTGGCTTCATTAGTGAGCTATGTCTCAACAGCAGCACTTAGATGTCACTCAGGAATTCTACTTAAGTCTCTTACTTCTGGTCAGAAAACTGATCAGAAAAATTGCCTAAAGTGTTTCCCGTTTGTTCTCACTCAGTGACCCACTCTATAACCCCAGCTTTCTTAAAAATAACAACAAAAACCCACTCTTTCCTAAGTGCTAGCACTGTAAACTCAATCTGCTGTCCAAAAAGCTGTAATTTCTGCTTTGAATATCAATGATAAGAATCTGGAACTGATGCTTATCTTGCAAATTTACTGATGGTGTGTGGCAGAATTCAGCTTGCTTCTGGAAGCTGTCCTATTGAGGCAAATAGCAAAGTAAGATTTTTAAAAAGCATTCGGTAGTTAATTCTTCTGTAGCACTCTGGAATTCTGGCCCTCTGAAGTGCTTTACAAATGTTAATTCTCAACATCCCTGTGTAGTAGATTAGAGATTACAGAATGACCACTTCACCTATCACTTAAATGCAGCTACCTGCAGGGTGGAATGTAGTAGCTGGTTAATACTGCACAGTAATGCCATAGTTCTGAACAGAAAGTGAAGAATGCATTTTCTAAGCAAACTAGCAGATGAGGGCAGAATGCAGTTTCCAAATTGGTGTTTGACAGGGACATCTGATTCCGGTTCTTGTGGTCACTAAATACCCTGAGCACTTCTAAAGTGGTCAGGACCTTGGTTTTATATCTTGGTCAAAAGAGAGCACCTCCAGCATCACAGCATCCCTTAACCTGTGAAATAAGGCCTGGTCTACACTGGTGGCTTAATTCAAATTAAAGTCCCTTAATTCGAATTAATTACTCCTGTGTCTACACTTGCGTATTGTTAATTCAAATTAAGGAGCCTTTAAAATCGAATTAATAAAACCACCTCTGCAAGTGGATTAGCACCTGAAGCGCATTAGTGTGACTGTGGACATAATGGGACTTAATTTGAATTAATTGGCCTCAAGACTGTATCCCATGATGCCCCATTTCAGTACCTCTCCCAAAACAGCCCTGGGAAGATTTAAATCTTCATTTCCTGCGGTGAATGGATTTAAAATCCAAGCTGTGATCACCCCTCCCCCCCAACACACACACACACACCAAGCCCTTTGCAGTTTGTCCCTTTTAAGGGTTTGAAAATTTCACCCCCTCTCCCCGCCTGGTGAATGTGTTTTAACTGCCCAGCAAGCCCTTTGCAGTTTGTCCCTTTAAGATGTGTCCCTTTGGAAGTTTAGCCCTTTAAAGTTTGTCCCTTTGAAAGATTTCACCACCCACCCCCTCCCGGCATGGTGAATGCTTTTTAAATGCCAGCAGTGAGAGGAAATTCTTTGCTACATTGTTTCAGTGGTCAATCATGGAAATTGATACTTTCTTAAGAGTTTATTCACAGTGCTACATGTAGATACATTATATCATGCTTTGCATCAGTGAAATGGAAACATTTGTATCACTGTATTAACATACTAACTGACTCCATTGTTATTTATCTTTCATTCTATAGACACCTGTAGAATGAAAATCAAAGGCAAACAATATACAGGGGGCATTAGGAGGAGCGTAAAAGACAAACAGCATACAGTTCTAAAGTAATCCAGGATAAGCTGCGATGTATTTGTCATGGTCAAAATGAGAGCATAGTTCAGCTGGTTCCATGTGCCTGCAGCAATGGCGATCTGGGGAGTAAAAAAACAGCATGGGGGAAGAGGGTGGGGGAAGCAGCGCTGCATCCTGGATTGTTTTGACAAGAGTTTAACTGCACCTCCAAACTATTATATTAACACAGAAACTCCCATACCAGAGTGGACCAAATGGCTCATTTTATTCAGTACCCTCTCTCCAACAGTTGTATACACAGAGTGCATTAGAGGAACCTTTCTAATGCCTGACCATTTTTGAAATACCATACTAAGGGCAAAAATTTCTCCCTGAAACTAGCAGCAGTATATTCTAAAACTGAGGAGACTTTAGTAATGGATGTATGCTGATGACAGATGCTTTCTCTTCTATTTTTCTGCTTTTGATGGCCTTATTTCTATGAATGAAGATAATGTTGACTTCGTAATATGAAAGGAAAAATCTAGGACTCTGTGCTGGGGACGAAGGAGCTTGCCTAGTTTAGTTCTTTTTTCACCAAGCTCATACCCTGTCCCACCCCTATGATAGTGTGTGTTTCTCCACCTCTCTCACTTTCTTTCTAGTCTTTTCTCATTTTTGTGTCCAACCTAGCTTCCTTTTCCTTCCATCATGTCTCAGCTCATTGTGCCAATAGCTAAATGAGGCTTATTAACCCCAAATAAAGCACTTGTAGATAGCTCTTCTAGTAAACTGCATTTGTCAGCTAATATAGTGAAGCTGGTGGACTAGAGCAGTGGCTCTCAACCTTTCCAGACTATTGTACCCATTTCAGGAGTCTGATTTGTCTTGTGTACCACCAAGTTTCACCTCACATAAGAACTATTTGCTTACAAAATCAGACCTAAAAATACAAAAGCATCTTAGCACGCTATTACTGAAAAATTGCTTACTTTCTCATTTATCATATAATTATAAAATAAATCAATTGGAATATAAATACTGTACTTACATTTCAGTGTATAGTATATAGAGGAGTATAAACAAGTAATTATCTATATGAAATTTTAGTTTGTATTGACTTCGCTAGTGGTTTTTATGTAGCCTGTTGTAGAACTAGGCAAATATCTAGATGAGTTGATGTATCCCGTGGAAGAACTCTGCATACCCCCTAATGTATTGAAGCAGGGCAGAGCAATATAAGGCAGGAAGAGTTGAAAGATGTTGTATTGAAGAATAAATATTCCTCTAATCTCTTGACTGCTATGGGACACAAGGTTTTTTATTTTGTTTTGGGGTTTTTTGTTTACCTTTATTAGTTACATTTAGTTTGTGCAGTGTAATTTGTGTAAGAATTTTATATGTTCTTTTCTCTAGCAAAATGAAAGGAATGTGGCAAGCTCCACAAGATGAAGAGACTTCTGGGAGGCAAGGAAAACAGAAGAGGAAGCAGAAGCGTCAATTCTGGAAGAAGTTTAAGAAAGGCAATGGAGATGATCATGCATCTTCACTGAAAGCTCAAAATGCAGCCAATGGACCAGAAAACCATATGTTTGTTAAAGAACCTGAAAACCAATCTGTTTCAGATGTACAGACCTGTATGAAAGATGTGGATCCACTTGGCATTCTGGCAAATAGTGATGCTGGTAAGATAAGGGAAGGAGCTAGGAGAAATCTTTTACTTTTGGGGGAATTAATGACCCTTCACCTAGGTAACTGATTTTTAGGAGAACTGGTGATTTGATAAGAATTTGTCTTTTCAAAGACTATACACTTGGTTTGGAAGATGCCAGCGGTGAGTGTGCTGTCATATTTGACAACTATTGTATTTGCCACTTAATACATTGTTACGACTTTCTTGCACTACAGCCAAGGCAATTCAAAGGTCAGTAGGTCATAAATTTGTTGCTGCCAGCTTCGCTGAAGAGCCTTGTACCGATACTTCCATTAGAACTTCCTTTTGAATGGAAATGTTGATAGAAGAATCCTGAAACGTTTTCTTGCTTATCACCATTTTGGAAATGCTGCCAAGGAGAAATTTGTGTATGGTATCGTGTGTTCTAAAGGGACATATTTAACTTAAATTTGGCCTGGAATTAACTGTTGTAAAAATAAACTGTGGTTCAAAACAAAGGAGTAGACACGTTTCCACAATAAAATTGTTTTTTTAGAAAAAAAAAAAAAAGGAAGTCCCTTTTATGTTTGAAACCAAATTTTGGATACTGAGAACCTAAAAGTGAAACACGACTTAATTGTCTAAACTGAGTGAAATGTAAAAAGTATAACAAAAATAGTGATAAACTAAGTTTTTTGAATTTTCATGTTTAATACTTTAATGTAGGGTTAATAACATGGACAAATACAAGTATTATAAAATCCTGATTTCAGGTAGTGTTTCTTTAATTCTTGTAATTGAACCAGGCTTCCACAAAAAGTTTCAACAGACACCTTTCTAATAATGTTCCCAATAGGGTTTTGCATATGTTTTCCCAAAATTTCCATGTAGGTTCACTACAAAAGAACAGACTTGTATTATACTCAAATGCTGACATTTAACCAGAAAGCTATTTGAGATGCCTCCACAAGATATGGTGTGTCATGGTACACCACATGGTACACCACATGGTACACTATCTGTGGTTTTAATTGTTTACTTTGGGAGCTTTTAGTAGATTCTTCCATGTTGCCTAATAGCAGCGATTTGTAACTCATTGGTCCATTTATCCTGTATCTTGGATCCATGACATTCTATGTTGTTGTGAGCAATTTAGATAGTAAGATCTTCACTCACTAAAGCAGCATGCAAACAGGTGGTGCTAAATACATATTTTTTTTTAAGTAGTCAAGTTCTCAGATATCTCATTGTCATAGTCTTATAAGCTTGATTGGAATGTCCCTTAGAGTGATTTCACAATCTCAAAATTTCTTCCCCTTTGGAAATTCTAATTTTAAATGTAAATAACTTTCCCTTGTAAAAGATTAATTTCTGAATCTATTTCTCACCAGACTACATCCAGGAAGACTAAACAAGTTTCTTCCTCTCTGCTATTTGCAATTAATCACAAAGCCTGTAGTTAAATTCATTGTATGAAGATGGAGAAAAGCTCAAGTCCTTGTTCAGAGAAACATTTTTCCCCTCCTATAGCCTTTGTCAGGGCTATACATTGTTTTTTACACAACTCTTTGTTTATGGAAAGAAAGTAAAGTGCATTTTATCAAGCCATGATGTTCAGAACCTTGTCCAGTATTAGATGCATATTCTCCAGGAGAAGGCCTAGTGATAAAGGACCACTGAAAAGTCTTGGTACTCTCTTTGCAGAATCGGACAAGGATGGAGTGACTGCAGAAGATGGAAAGTTGGAATTAACTGTCATTCCGAAGCAGGTAACCTCTGCCTTGAGTTCTTTGGTCGCCAACTATGGCAGTGCGTCGGATAGCGAGAATGAGCCAGAGGGTGAGTTGAGGGCCTAACAAGCTTTTTTCCCTTCCTCTTGTGAACAGCAAAAAGCATTTAAAGAGTACCAGAAAAGACCTCTGTGTGTATAAAGATCAGTCTGAGAAGGAAGGTGGCATGTGATGTAGCCATCTTGCCCTCTTCTGCCTTTCTGTCCCTGTTCTGCCCTGCTGTCCCTCTTCCCATAGTCTAGTCCTAATTTACGAATGTGTAAATTTGCTGGGTTTTTTTAGACTTGCATTCTTAGCTCTAACAAAGACATAAACACAACAATTACTGGCTTTACTTCCAGGTTATTCATGAGCGGGAAAACATCCTGGTTTCTGGCCACTCTCTGTAATTGAGAGCAGCCTTGGATCTGCCGCTCTAGGTTGTTAGGCAGTGAGGGAATACGTGTGTTAAAGGTAGACTATTTTGTACCTTGTGGGAGAAGGTTTTCTGCTGTCATGCTTGGAGCACTCTCTGCTTTCATTGTCATGCATGCAAACACAGACCCAAGTGGAGGATGACGAAGGTAATGTGGGATGAGTGGAAGGGTAGGGAAAACCCAACAGACTCCACTTAGGCTACTCTGTGAGCATCTGTTGCTCTCTGGAGCAGAGACCACTCATTGTTTACAGGGCAGTAGCACCCGCAATGTACCATTTGTACACCCAGGATTCACTGGGTGAGAACATCAGAATTGCCTACAAGATCCGACTAGATTCATCTAGTTCATAGCCTGTCTGTTAATAATAATGCTCTTTTATACTACATTGCAGGGTTTCACCAAAGGGTGGCAGGTTCACAGTGTTGTGTTTTTCTTGTTTTGTTCTCCCACCCCTGGTTAGATGCCCTGTCCTACCACCTTGGTCTGAGATAAAGGTGGAGATAAATTCTCTTTTTGGATAGGCTGCATAACTTTTGCCAGAAATGTATTTGTGGGGGAAAACAGCCTTAAAATCCTTACCCTAAAACTGTGTTTGGTGAAGAGAGCCAGAAAGGTGCTGTCACTCACACTCTGAGCTAATCTCCAAGTGTCTAACACTTTCCACATAAGGGTGCTACCACTAGAGATTCCAGACTTTTGTAGTCCTCGGAGATTGAGTGCATATTCCTATTTCATGTGGAGATCATTCCTTTCACTGTCCCCATTACCGTAATATCTGAGCACTTCACAATCTTTAATATAGTTACCTCCTCACAGGGGTATCGAGGATAAGTGCTATTACCACCCATTTTACATATGGGGAACTGAGACACAGAGACTGAGTGACTTGCCCAAGGTCATACAGGAAGTCTGGGGCAGAGCAGAGAATTGAACTTGGGTCTTCCAGTCACAGGCTAGCACCCTAACCACCAGGCCATTCTTCTTGTCCATGTATTTCATTGCAAACTGGGTTATAAAATGGAAACTTTGTGCTCTAATGTCTAGCGCATGGGACTGATTGCAAGACGGAGACCCGAGTTCTGTTCCACACTCTCCGATACTGCCTCTAATATTGGGCAAGTCGCATAACTTCTGCGTGCTTGTTTTCTCTTATGAGAGTGGTGATAAGATCCCCTTCTCTGTAGAACTCCAGAATAATTAAAACAGGGCATGCTAGTACCAGTAGTAGTAACTAGGTGAGCTGAAAGAATATGAGATATATGATTATTATTGAGACCTTTAGGACTTTGAGAGTTTACAGCTTTTTGTTCTTTTTCTTTTTTAGAAGTTCCTGCCAAGACTGCAGCAAAAGATCTTAAGGAAAATCAGACTATCCTCCGAAATATCCCTCCAAGTCCAAGTAGCATAAATCACAAGGAACATGCAGAATATACAAATGCAACGTTAGCGAGCTCAAATACAAACACAAGGCCTTGCAAAGGCTCTGACAAACGTAGGAAGAAGTCGCTCCCCGTACTGCCCAAACGTCGTCCAACACTGCTGGAAATGGTAATGGACTTCTCTCAAATAATGGCTGCCTGCCACACATGGGTTTTACTTTAACTATACATGAGTCATACTGCAGTATAAAGCTGTCTAAATTAGCAGCAGCTCCTTTAAGATAGTGACTGGATGAACATTCAGTTGAGCAAAAACATTGCACAAATATGTAAACAGATTACTCCAAGGTACTGTTCAGATGGTGGCTTGCTTTGGTGAGCCAGAATTGAAAACTTAATCGCACAGTAGGGAAGCTATACTGAGGGCAAAAATATATATATTTTTCTTGCTGTAAACAAGATCTCATTATAAATCTTGCTTGCTTTTTATGTGGATCTGAAGCTGATCCTTCTCATCTCCCCTCCCTCTAACCCGCTGAGGTGAGGCCCCATGTTGAGTGAGAGAGTGCTCACCATGCTTCTGGCTGAGACGGACTGGATGGTGATCTTGTAACCCATCAATACCTATCTCCAATCGGCTAGAATGGTTGTCAGGAGCCATCAAGCGTCTTATCTAGCCCTCTTTTCTCCTCCTTCCCCATTCCCTCCTGCATACACAGGCCTCTTTTATGTAGAAATGTGATTCTCAGTGGTTCTCAAAGTGCTCTGTATATCACTGGAGTTCTGAAGACTTAGTTGAAGACCTCCTTGACCTGAAGCAGTCAGTCTTCCTGTTGTGACTTTTCTAGCTGAAGACGGGTCTAAATTATGCAGAGGCTATTCTGACCATCTAAACTTAAGCAAAAAAAAAATCTGTCTTCGTCCTGGACAATTGCTCTGTACGTTTCTTTGGTGCAGATTCAACTGTGATTAAAATGTCATTTCATAAACTTTAAAGGCCAGGAGGGTCCATTATATCATCTAGTCTGACCTCCAGTATATCACAGGTACTAAATTGCTGTGTGCCACAGGCAGAGAACAGGAGTGACTGAGATGCCACCAGTGCCCCAGACCCCTGCAGTGGCAGGGATTAGAGTAGGTGAGATACATCCAGATGATCCTAGAAGACAATCCTTGCCCCATGCTGCAGAGGAAGTTTAAAAAAAAAAAAACCTGGTTCCTTTCAAGCAATACTGGAATTGGAGGTGTAGCAATGCTGAGGATGGAACCAATCTACAAAGCAACCATGGGGATGAGAACAGCAAGAACTGTGCCTAGAAAAGGACTGGCTACTAATGTAAAGTCCTATACCAAGAGAGAAGGAATAAAGAGCACAGATATATTTTATAGGCTGGAGATCTTAGCTGGCGGGCTGGAACAGATATTTAATTGTAAAGCATGTTTATTTTTGTCTTCTCATTTTCATATTGTCCTAACATTCCTTGTTCATGCATCAAGCACTATGGCTGTAGCAGGAAAAGTGTAGATTGTAGTGGGATGTTTGTGATGGGTGGTATCCAGAAGAGGATTGCCACTATAGGAAGTGGGCTGTGGTGTGAAAATTCTGAGGAACCAAGTCAGAAAGTCTGTAGAAAACCTGTCCATCTGTCCCCCAGGGGATTTGCTTGTTGAAAGAAAATGCTTTGTGTGAAATTGTGGTTTTTTTAAAAGCAGATTTTCTAGTAGTGCTGCAGAGCTTTCTATTGGCATTCAGTAAATCAGCTTCAGTACTTTCAAGATGTTTATCATAGTCAGACATACGGCAGTGTATGTTTAGATACATTTATAGCATACAGACTGACTGAGGATAACAAAACCCGTCACATTTCTTCCTATATCTGTCACTACATACAGCAGAATAAAAAGGTGTCGTGTATGTAGTTGCTCATATTGTTTAAATATAATGGGACAGATGGCCAGTTAACAAATTTTATTGAAGGATGATTGTGCGTCCCATCTGCTGCATCATGCCACCACCACTTGTGAATTCTGCAGTTACCCCAGCTACGGCAATGAGAATGTTATTACACTGCCCCATTCTTTTTGTGTGTGTGTGCGTGCGTGTGTAATATATTGATTCCAATAAACTCCACTAGCTGAACTGCCTTGAGGCATACCAAGTATTTTATGTATTGGTAAATATCAAAAAGTGTAATTAATTCATTTTATGGACTAACTGCCTACAACTCTTTTAAAAAGCTATTCTGAATAGCAGACACACTTTTAAATGGCTAAATAGACTTCTTTGTTGGAAATAAATTTATAACAAAAAGTTGCTTCTCATCAGATCTTGCATGCCAAGTTCAGCTGAGTGCAACTTTTTACAACAGTCCTCTTGTAAATGATCAGATAGGGAGTTAAATCTGAGACTACTTTATACTCACATCTTACTCAGCAAAGTCCATTTACTCCTAACATTCAAAACACCAAAAACATTCTACAGTCTTCAAACTTGTTTAAATAGTAAGCTAATGTTCTCTAAACATTAGAAGTAGTTCAAAGGAAATAATGCTGTGTTAGCAGCCTAATGAAGTAACTTTGTGTATTTTATTCATGGAAAAAATTAATGGCATATGGAGGTATTAACTAACTTTCTCTGCTAGCTAGATAAACTGGGAATGGCAACTTATTCAAAAGGATATTGTCAAATTCATCCAGCTCTAATGTAGTGATAAAAGTATAGCCCCCTGATTCAGCAAAATGCTAAAGCATGTGAGTTATTTGACGTCAATGGGACAATCGTCTTTAGGTGCCTTACTGAATCAAGGTCAAAATGTTCACATATTAATTAAAACTTCATGTCCTCCAAAGCACTGTATCACTGTTACAAGCTTTGCAGCATCCTTGGGAAATTTTACAGATGCAATTTTACAGATGCAATTATGACTTTGCCATCGCCCCACAGTAAATCAGTGGTAGAGCTGAGATTAGAACTGTGGAATTCATGGATCTAAGTCTTGAATTCAATCTAATAGAATAATTTTTCCTGCCTCTTTGTTTCCAGGTCTTGCTTGCAAACCTATTGTATCAACTTGCAAACACATTAAAATTAACTAATTATGCCACCATACCTTGTTTAGTTTGCATCTGTTACTGAGTAGGAGACAGAAACATGCATCACTTTCTCTCTTTCATTCCAGTTATTAGCCCAAGACATACGACATGAAAGGAATGTGATTCTGCAGTGTGTTCGATACATCATCCGGAATGACATGTTTGGACTCCACTTAAAGACAGAACCAGTAGCTGAAACTGAGAATGGACAGGCTTCTGGGACTGCAGCAGAGTTTTTGACAGATGGACTTGATGGATCTAATGTTTCTTGTGGCTCTAACCTTCAATTAGCAGAGAGAGAACAAGATGCCTTATTTATAGCTAGGAGTAAAAAAGCAGCCTTAGGTCAGGCATCACAGATGATTCAATATATAGATGAGGAGACATGGGAAACCCCAGCAAGTCAATATGAAGACAACTGACGTTTGCGACAGCATGCCTGTGTCCTGGAGGGTGAACCAAAGGCTCAACTTTTGTACTTCACTGAAATTTTTTTTGAAAGACAGTAGAATAGAAATAAAAAATAAATCCTATCTTTTGTATTTTAAGAACCATTAAAACCACTTTTCTGAACACTCTGCCAGAAGTGACCCTTCCCTTGTGAAAATTGCATCCATTTCAGGTGGCGCTTGGCCTTTCTATTCGAAAAGCTCAGTAGTGGAGCATAGTTTCATCTTTCTTCAGCAGCAGTCTTTCTTTGCCCCTGGTTTTGAATTGAGGATTCTTCATTACAGAATATGCCAGTGATCAAAACCACCATCAGATCAAAATCGTGCCGTTTGGTAACGGTGCCCTTTAACTTGTTTAGACAGCCAGTTATCACCGGATGGTCGGTGGGCCCCTGAATATTTTGAAATACATTTTTTAATACCTCTCTCAGCTGTTATTGGTTTAAAATACAAAATTTCAGAAATGGTTGGCTCTAAAACTTTCACACTGAAATCTACCACTGGTACAATAAATCTTAATAGAGCAGAGAGAATGGAAGCACAGTTAAGGTGGTGGCTTTAGATGGGGAGTTAAGTAGAGAGTAGAAAGTTGTTTGAAATTCTTTAAGTGACATAACAGTAACTATTGCTACCTTTATCCATCCTTTTAATAGCTACCAGTAACTTTAGACATACTTCACCTCAAGCCTTAACTGCTGTAGCTGATCATTGCTTGGCTGAACTAGCTCTTGAAATGGATCCTTATTGCTTGTAGGAATGAGTGCTATATTTTACTCTGTATTTAAATGATCATTTTGGAGTTAGACAGAAACTCATCTTAGGAAGTTTCCTTTTCTCCCCTAGTTCATATAAAATTAGGACTTTTTACTGGCATTCTATAACCTGTTGATTTTTTTTTTTTTCTGATTAATTTTTAAAATGCCAGTGACGCAACTCATGGATTTCCTTGGAATTGTGCTATTAATGTCACTTATACAAAAAGTTCATTTCTCTCTGTGGTGCCTGAAGTTGTAAATCTCATGGAAGCTTTTATGAGCTTTGAAGTTGCATTAGTTGAGGATTTAAAAATAAGTTCACCACCTTTTGACTAAATTGTGTATACATTTGTCAGGAGCCTTCTTGTGAAGTTCAGGTGTCAGTTTGTCACGTTCCTAGTGGAAATTTGATATGAAAGTGACTTAGTCCATTCATCCGCTTAAAAATAGTTCCCCACATTCAATATTTTAGCCATGATTACATAATTTAATTTAGAAACTAAATCTACACTGCCTTCTCAGGAAATGCATTGATTTTTCTTTGTTTTACTCATTCTGATACAAGTACACCCCTCCATGTAACCTGCAAAATACAAAAGACTGTAGATTTGTATTATCCAATAGCTGTATGTATTTTAAGTCCTCTTCAGTTTTAAAACTCCTGCCAGTTGTGTGGCAATACATCTTGTTCATGGAGTACAGAAGGCAGGGAATAGCTGAAAATTCCATCTTTACTGCTCTACTATATATAGCTACACTGTATACTATGTTTACAAGGTACTGTGTACATTTATGGAATTATATAAATATTGGCACCCCTGCGAGAGGGTGGTGAGTCCTAGGAATGTGTATATGTAATAGATTAATACAGCAATCCCAAATTGGTTATATTTGTACATGCAGGCCCGATGACTCATCCTTCCCGTGGTGGTCCCACATACCATCACTTCATTTTATTACCATGAGTGTGGCTCTTACACAAGTTACTGCAGTGAAAAATCAACAGCGGAATTTAGCTAAAGAGATGGGAACTTTTACAGAAGTTGGTTTCTGGGTGCCCTTATATTTGGGGGGGGGGGGGGGGGGGGGGGGACTGTAGTTGCATCAGTGCAATAAACAAAAATGAACAAGTTAGGTTTACTACAGAAGTGCACTTTTTTTGGTAACTAACCCACTCCTTAAGGTCCTGCTCTTATTCCTATTGAAGCTGATGGCAGATCTCCCTTTGCAGCATCTGGCCCTGTGCGAGAAGGTTCTGCTATGAATTGCTTGTACCTCTGTTCTCTGACCTAAGAATATTAAACTTCTACAAAATGTAGCTCCATTAGAAGTCGTTTTTTCCAGGTTATGGTGGGGTTAGAGATGTTTGGGAAACATTTAATCTAGAAGGGGTACTTGTCCTAAATCAATAATTCAAAAATTCAATAATTTTGCTTTTATGGTGTTTGTACTGCATATATTTAAAACTGCCCTTTGTGCTCCAGGAATGAATTGCTTCTGCTTAATCTAAGGGAAGACACATGTACCAAGGCTGCTATTCCTGCGTTTAATGCAACCTACATGTACAGAAAACCCCAAGCTTTTTTCACTTGTTTGTTTTGTAGGTCAGTAGGGAGTTCCACCTGACATTCCAGAATTAGCTTTCCTAATACCTTTATCTAGCCTTCACACTGAAATGTTAATGCTGTAATTTCCTGTCTTGCTTATGTCAAACAGCTGCAGTTTTGCTTCTGCTGTTTTGCTTTTTCTTTTTATATCAGAGTATGATTGTTATTCCCCCCTCCCTTCCATTAAGATGCCTGTCTGACTGTGTAAGAAATAACCAGTTGCATTTTGAATCTGCAGCAGTTGATTTCTTTATTATGCTATGCATGGTCTTTAATTTTCTCATTATTGATTTTGGTTGGATTATGGCTGCACTGTGAAAAATGGTGCTTTTAGCCTTTGTGAATTGCTTTGGGTAAAAATATTCAACATTTCACAATTCTTTTCCTTTCCAGCTTTGGTAGCTTAGCTATAGAAGGTGTAATTGTGGGTGACTGATTTAAATTCATTACCCTTCTTTTAAAATTCCATGTTTCTCTTATTAATGCAGAAAAGATGAAGTCAGTTTTTATAGCTGTCTAAACCTTAATCAAGTTTGTGAATGGTGATGTGACTTAACAGGCAAATCTGTTTTGTTTGAACAATGCTTCTTATTTATGGGATGGTTTCTGTCTATGCAGGGAATAAAAAAAAAGAACTTTGTGGCCTAGTAATACTGAATAGTAAGCATCTCCTTGTGGTTCTGTGTTCTGTGTTTCTTTACATGAAGGTTCTGTGTTTTGTGTTTACATGAAGGTTATTGCAGCTCCTTGTGGATCACAAGGACCACAAGCATCTCCTTGTGGTTCTGTGTTTCTGTGTTTACATGAAGATTCTGTGTTTACATGAAGGTTATTGCAGCTGATCTCTACTTGTGTTGTAACAGTTCCAAAGTTGCAGAATTGAGAATTAAAAAAAATAGGATCAAAACAGTACAGAACCAAAATACTATGGTATAATACAGAGAATTGGAGCTAAAAACAGGTATCGGCAGACCCTATCTAGAAAGATATATACTGAGACCTTCTCACCCCCACCCTGTTGCCTATCCACAATACATATGTACTCACCGCTGTTCATCATCTAAACCCCATTATACACAAGCTTTCCACAGAAAAATGCAGGTCTTGTAACCTGATTGGTGTGTGGTTTTTTGTTTTTGTTTTTTAAGAACTAGTGTAGAATGTCTTGGTGATTCATCCTGTTACACATGTAGAAACCCAGTCTTCATTGGGTTTTACACACACAGAACTAATACCAATATCTAAGTGGGCTACCAGCATGGGCTACATTGGCTTAAATGTGTCTGTCACTTTTATTTTTAAAGATGGATATTTGTTCAGAGAAAAAAAATGTTCTGTAGTTCTCTGCAAGTTCCAGTTCCTCTTGAAACAGGGTGGATAAAAATCAATGATTTAAAAAAAAAAATTGGATTTTTTTATCTAAATCGGATTTTTTTTTAAATCAATAAAATACAAAATTTCTCTCATTTAAAAAATAACAGTTAAAACTAACTCTCATCACAAATATGCTAAACCTACACTTACCGTTTCATAAAAATGAATTAATGGCTTTAGTCTGTCCAACCTGACTACCAACTCTTGCTTCTTGAAAGTTCTGGGCTTTCAGTTTCTGTTTCACTTTCTGTTTCTCAACAGACTAAAGTCACATGTGCAAAGAAAGAGACAGGCTGGATAAGATTTGTTGTTCTGTGCTTTTGTGGTGGTGGAGCTGAGCCAAGGAAGGCAGAGGAGTTAGTTAAGACTGTCTTAAAGGCACAGAGAATATTTTCATTGTTTGGTGTTATTCACTCGATGCTGCAAATGAGGCAAAGATGAGAGGATACTTAGAAGAAGAAACGGAAGGATGTTCCTTAATAACATATGGTTGCAGTGCTCATTTAATGCATCTTTTAGCCAAAGACTTAAGTACGTCTTCTCCAAGAATAAAATAAAATGTTGTTGAAGTCGCAAAATACTTTAACAACCATTTTGCTTCAGCTTCAATGAAGAGAGCAGAAGGATCCAAACTAATTCTCCCTGAAAATGTTCGATGGAATTCTGTGGTTGATTGTTTTGAACCATTTATTAAGAATGGCCTATACTCATAAAACTTTGCGAAGAACACCATGACAAAATAGATGGAAGTATCTCATCCAAAGTCTCTAACTTGGATTAAAGAGCAATGTAGAGGGTATGCTTAGTATACCGAAGCCTATATCCATAGCTTTAAACAAACTTCAGAGAAATTGTTGTTGCATTGCTGATGCTGTCGAAATTTGGAAGGCACTTCAAGAGACATTGAAGAAAGAAATACCTCACCAGAAAGTTAAACTGCAGGCAATAAAGAAGCAAATGGATCAAGCACTAACTCCACCTCATTTTCTTACATTCTCAACCCCAGATATAAAGGTAGACGCCTAACTTCTGAAGAAGATGATGCTGCCATGGCATGGGCATCTCAAAATCACTCCTCAGTTATGCCAGTCGTCATAAATTTCAGGGCTGGAGCAAAACCATTTAAACAGTACATGTTTACTGATAATGTTTTGAACAAAGTCACTCCCCTGAACTGGTGGAAATCATTAGCCAGGCACCTTGAAACAGAGTTCCTTCAGTTGCTAAGCCAACTTTTCACAGCAGTAGCTTCCTCTTCAGGTAGAGAGAGAATATTTTCTTCATTTGGTATTATTCACTCAAAGCTAAGAAATCAACTGGGAGTTGAAAAAGCAGGAAAACTCGTATTTGTTAGTCTATGAATAAAAATGGGAATGGGGAAGATGAGAGCTAGTTGTAGAAGTTTTAAGGACGTGTGCATTTAGTGTTGTGATGACTTGTCTGTTAGAGTTAATAAAATTTGAAGATTTACAAAAAAAGAGTTTAATGACACCTGTCAGCCGGTAACTCATGAGGTTGCTGCAATTCCAAATGTGAAACATTTATGTAACATTTAAGGTTTAGTTTAATAAAGTATAAGTGCTATTGTGTTTGTGTGCGTGATTTAGTTCTTACCATTTCTAATGTACTGCTGTTGCATCTGCAGCTTGACACAGGTAATGAGTATTATGTACTATTTCCTGAAATAATCAAATTATCTAAAAAATTACACAAAGTATTCCCTCCTAGATGTTGTAAAGTGCTGTACTGAGTTATAAATTAACATGTTTTAGTGATCAGATTTGCACCATTGTTTTATGTGAAGAAGTATCAGTGGGAAACTTGATTTAAATCAATGATTTCCTTGGTGATTTAAATCAATTCACCCTGTCTTGAAACATTTTATATGTCGTGATGGAAGGATAGAGACTGTCATAGGACTTCATCAGTACCCAAGCAAAGCTAAGACCCGATACTGCAGCTGATCTTGAAAAGCTGAAGAGAGAATAACATTAAAGAGAAGATTACAGTAAGCAGCTAAATGTTTAAAATGCCATGTCTACGGGTGTTTGAAGGGGAGGGCAGCAGGATCCAAACTCCTGAGTCAAAGATCTGGGTTCATTACCAGCTCTTTGACTTTGTATGATCTTGGGCTTTTGACTTAATTTTGCTGTCTATTTCTCTAGCTGTAAACTAAGGAGAATGCTTAACTACTCTGGTAATTTTGAGAGAGAGAGAGAGAGAGAGATGAAAAGTACCCAAGTGTTTAAGCATTGTTCCTTGGTGGGGCGGGGGAGCAGGTGAACCAGAGTGATGTCAGTCTTCAATATTCCTTTACTGATACGCTGTAGAAGTATTTAATAACTTGTAAATATTCCGTCGCTTCCCTTGCTTTCTTTGGTTGGGTGATTTGCCCTTTCCCAACTGCTGCTCCTATCCCTAAATGGATGCTTCAGGCAGAGCCTCCTGTCTGTAACTGATAAGATGCGGTGGTTCTTGGCAGAGTACAATTTTTCCATCTCTTCTCTTGTACATACTATATAGACTTTTATACGATTTGTTTGTATAGGTTCCTGTCATTTAAAACAGATGCCAGCACAGTAAAATAAAACTAATCCAGGAGAATGTGACACACTGAAAGATTTAAGATGTTCCAAAGCACACTAGTAGATTTAAAAAAAAAAAAAAAATCAGTACAGATTTCATCAGGAAAAACTGTTCCTATTGAGACTGATTGATTGATTTGTAAGGGTCTGAACTAAGGACTCCTCACTGACAAGGGAGACCAAAGAATCAAAAGACAAGCGATGTAAGATCAGAGGAAAGAAAACTAAGACAAGATAAATGTGCAACTATCGATTAACCCCATTAGCCATAGACTCTCTTGGAATTGTGCTCCCACAACATAAGATGAAGTGTCTGACGCTTTCAAAATGCATGTATAGTTTGTTAACTGGTACGTGCACAGTTGTGATTCTGTATGCAAGTTGAGTATTTATATAGGCAAATTATCAGTTCTGAATTTAACTGGCCACTTGTGACCTAGTTGTAGCTGTGGTTGGAAATCTAGTTTGCAGTTGCACGTGCTCCTTAACCAATATGGACTAATGTTAGGTTAAAAGGAGGTTGTGGGAGGTGGGGTTTCCTCTCAGGTAGTGGGAGTATTACTTGTGCTGTAAAAAGAACACACAAAAATAGCTCTCTCTACTTTGGTAATGGGACTGTTATCTTTCTGTAACCGTAAAAGAGTATATGCTTTGCAAGTACTAGGCTGTTGAAACCTCTTTCAAGTTTGCCCTACTGGTCTATCTGAGTTAGGTAACTAGTAAGTTAAGATCCTGGTTTTGGACAGGATCATAATATATTTAGCTAGCAATGTCAGCATTTACTTGTCTGTACTAATCTACTTATTGTGACTGGAGGACATCCCCTTTGCCCTATGTGTTGGTTAGGTGTATTTTTAACTCTGCATCCTACATCAACTTATGTGGTGAAATAATGAGCTTTCCCATTATAAAGACTTTAAGAATGAACTCTGATTCGGTAGCATGAGTGGTCAAAAGACCAAATGAAATGGGAAAGGTTTAGGTTTTAAAGGGGAGGATGACAGTATGTTGTCCAAGGCAATTCTCTAGTTAAGGTTATCTACTAATGTTGAGTGACAAGTGCTCAAGACCACATTTAGTAGTCTTTTTGGTCTCCCAGATGACATGTCTCACTTTTCAAATAAAGGCCAGTTAATTCTAAATTTTAATTTTTTCTTTTTAATCACTAGATAGATTTAGATCTATCTCACTAGATCTACCCAAAATGGGTCCTGAAGTTTGCCTGCCTTCTATTATGGAGAGACAATAAATCTTAAGGTTGCCAAAAAATGTTCCTATTTTTCACTACCTTGTTTTTGCTGGCACCTATTTAACTTCAGTTTCTAATGAACATTTCTGAGAGATGCCATGTTGAAGATTTTATACTGCCTTTTACCCGTTCAGTTAAAGTATGAGAGTTCCTAATTCATGCCTGAGACTGTCCTGCCATTATCTAGCAAAGTCAAGGAAGACCAGAATTGACACTTCTGTTTCTTTAGGTTAAAAAAACCCCACCTTACATAAGGTGGGAGGGGGCTGGAGCAGCAACATTTCAGGCTTTCTTTTTGAATCACGAGGAAGAAAAACCATAAACCCAGTTTCAAAAAAAATCTTTGCTTTTTGTATAGAATTGGATAAATGCCACAAAGGTATCAGCATCTGATATTTATGGGACTAATTAAAGTAGAAACTTGGCATTTCATTTCTGTGTTGTGATTTGGTGTATGGAAGAAGGGAGCAGGCTATGCACCTTTATCAGTTTTAAGGTCAAGGGGCTCTATATTAAAATTCCAGTTTTAATGAGAGATTGCTGAGGTAAAGGTGGTAGGCCAAATTCATCCTTGGGGAATTTCCAGTGCCTTTAGCAGTTACACCAGTGATTAAAGTGGCCCCATATTGAACAGATTCTTACATGTGCTATTCAGATTGAAGAGGCTTCTGTCCCTTTTGGGAAGATATGTGACGCCACTCCTGCAGTAACCAAAGTCCCTGGACTGCATCTCTGAAGTTAGAGAGATCATGTATGTACAAGAGCTATACTACGCCACTCGTACCCCTGCATAGAAGGGCCTGTAAAAATGCCTTCAGTGGAGACTGAGCTCATAGCCTAGTGTTATTTCTCAGCATTGCAATGTCAGAGATTTGGATTGCATTCTCTGACTCTGGCTATGTATGCACTTTCAATCTTGAGAATGTGCCTAATGTTTCACTTGAGGAAGAATGTTCTTGTCTTAAGGCACTAAGCTGGGATTTAGGAGATCTGGGTTCAAATCCTGACTTTGTTCCAGGCTTCTCGTTTGACTATGGGCAAGTTATTTAATCTTTGTGCCTCAGTTCCCCATGCGGATAATACTACTTCCTGATCTCCTGGGGGTCTTGTGAGGATTGGTGTTTGCAAGGCCTTCAGGGTCATGTCGGGGCTTCAATAAATAGAAACCCCTTTCTGAGGAATTAAGGCCATGCTAATGGCCTTTGAAGGAAGTCAAGTCTGGTCTCTGTCAGTAAGTGGGATGATGGCTGTGACTTGGAAGGGCAATCAAAATTTGGCTGTGCACAAAGATCCTTGGAGTTCTGATGTGTAAAAACCTACAGGGAAACCCAAAATGTAAACATTTTAATAAAGCCGGATGCAATGTGACACGTCATGACATAATTAGTAATTTAAAGTTCTCTCTCATTCTATTGTTAAACAATTGAATTGTTAAACAATTTTTCTTTCAAAATTAGTGTATAGGTGAACTACAAACCGTTCCCAACACAGGATTAGTAAATTCAGTTGGGAATTCAGTAAGGAAATGAATTTAGGATTTCCTTTTAAAATTAATGCTTAAGTAGCAGTTCCTTTCTGTGTTAAAAGCTAAAGTTACACGCTAGTGTGTCATCTGTTTAAATGACTCATTCTTTTTTCCCTCTGGGGATCTACTTTTTATTTGAAACGTTCAGTTAGCAGCGGTGTTTGCTCTTGTACTTACTTCACCTCTTTGTAAAGAGATTGCCAAAGCAGAGTCATGCAGTGTGGCCTATTGCCTTCATTATTAATGTGGAGAGACATCTCACACTACAGGGCCGTAGAGAGAAAGGTGAGCGAGATATGTTTTATTGGACCAACTTCTGTTGGTGAGAGACAAGCTTTCAAGCCACAGCGGGGCTGGCATTCTGTGCTCCATCTTGAAATAGCCGCCTTGGATCTGTAGTCTCTTGGCCAGAGTTCCATAAACAGAGGGCTTACTTTAGTCTCTTCATTTGTGTAAACTGAGTGCAGACTTAGGGTATGTCTACACTGCATTGTCAACCTGGGCTGAGACTCAGTTTGGAGCCCAACCCTGCTACCATATACACACACTTTTGTGTGACGGGGGTCAGCAAGCACTCAGGATCCAGGTCTAAGCCCGACCCAGGGGGCCTGGTCAAAATCCGAGTTGCATTGAAACTCAGGTCCAAGTCCTGTTACTTTCCACTGTGGACAGAGCTCAAGCCATGATTCCAAATTAGAAGGTCTGCATAGTGCAGTATGGATGTGTTAGCATAGCTGTGAGATCCAGGTCCAGCAGTTGTAAACTCAGGTTTACCATGTAGTATGGACACTCCAGCAGGGGTTTGGAAACAGTCCACAAGGGTGAGTCCCACAGACTTGATTTTACAATGCAGTGCAGCCATGCCTTTAGAGACGCTGCCAAGCTGGGTATGTGGTGCTTGGTTTTCTCATTTTTGGCAACCTTGTTGTGCCTATGAAGAAAAACAGACAAAATGCACTGGAAGGCCTTCAATGCACAGTTGTGCTTTCAGCTGTGAAGCAGCTGTACTCTGAAATGTTTAACAAAGACGCCGCAGTTAGGCCAAGAGGTGTGTTCAGACTGTCAATGAGTTTCTCTCTCTCTCTCTCTCTCGTCAAACCTGAATCTGGTCAGGCTTCTGGAAACTTCTAGTTTTGCACAGGACTTGCTCTGATACTTAATGCAGGCAGTAACAGTGTCACTTCCATATTCATCCCTCATGTGACTTGCATATTGCATATTCCTTGCAATTATGGTAACAGCTAACCTTTATATAGCCCTTCAAAAAATGCAACAGTTCTCTATCTAACCTCTCTTCTTTGCTGCATTGATCTGACGAGCTGAAATAGTAAAGATAAGTGAAGAAAGAACAGAAGCATATCATCTAGGGAAGTGTCAATGTGGAGAATTGCTACCCACCCTTGTCCCTCTAAAACACAAACAGTGAGTGCTTTTTACTGCAAGTACTTAGGGGAGACTGTAGCTTGTTAGTCCAGCTGCATTAAACTAACTCAAAGGACAAGACAATTAACACACTCTGAGCCACAAGGCCCAAGAGACATTTGTTTGACCCAGTTTGAATTCACCATTTAGATTCATCTTTTTCAACTCTATAAATAACTCAGCCAAATGCAATTCAATGGCGATAAATAGGACAATAAGCTTCATACTGTAGCAAAGAATACAAAGAGGGAAATGCTTTTTAATTGACTGTCATGCTAAATAAGAGAGAGGAAAATTCACGCATTCAATGTGATGGACAAAAGTCAACAACCATGTTCTCTTGTTGCATTATTCTAGTAAAAAACGTGGTTCAAAAGTATGCATAATTTCATCATGACAAAAATGCAATACCCTTAAATAGCATCCATAGTACTTATGATCTCAAAGCACTTTGCACACACTAATTTACCTTTCCTAAGACTACTGTGAGATAGGGAAGTGTTATCCCGATTTTATACACAAGAAATTGAGGCATAGAAATTCTTCCTTAGAAGTTGGAAAATGGGGGTAAAATACTTCCTTTCTCCCACCCTTTGTGCAGGTTGTCCATTTAGACTGTAAACTCTGCAGGGCAAAGACTACCACTGTGACGTACTCGGTGCCTGGGACAATGGGCCCTGAATTCTACTGGGTTTTGTAGATGCTCCCATGATTTGGGAATGGAATTTCTGGCCCAGCCGAAACCCAGAAATAGTGGAAATGCTTATCATGGGTATTCTTGCAAAATGCCAAGACTAAAAGACTTTGATAGGTGATGAAACAACATGATGAACCTGCTTCTCCAAACAGGTAAGGGCATTTTCAGAATGCCAGGACCTATTGCGTCCTACCCCATATCAGGCGTCGTTGGAGCAGGAGAAGTCCCTGTCCTCCAGGTCAGTCCTCTTTTGTTTCATCCCTTCCCTGCTGATGCCTCCACTCTAGTAAAGGCTTGTGATGGAGCCTTTCACTCCTTCCCATCCTCTGCCAACTACAGTATGTCCTGAAGATCGGCTTGTTCATATGCCTAGCCCTGAATGTCCACATTGCTGCCTTGTGGGAGATTTAGAGGAATAATCCCTTTCAGACAACCTAATGGGGGCTTATTCCTGGTGTAGAGTCAGGGCTCCTGGGAGAAAGTGTAACTACTCCACCCCACTAATTCATAGTTTTTTTAAAACTATGCCCTTACTGGGTGATTTACTAATCCTGACCCTCAAGAGCCAAGTACAATCTGAGCTAGCCACATGTTAAGTGACTTGGATTCCAGCCCACAGCTAGAATCACTGTCTAGAGCTGAGATTTCAACTCAGTAGTTCTTGTCCCCCAAATCCTGTGCTCAGACCCCCATGCCATGTCTGTGTCTGTTGTATATCGCATTTATGCATATTTTAGTTATTAGCATTGTTACAAAGCCATCACTTCCACTCAGTTAAATGCAAAGCCTAACTCAGGTGCAAATCCATTGACTTCATGTATCTGGATGAGGGCTTTGTTCCAGTGTCTTTTATTACAATCTACAGTTTTAATGGCAGAATTCAGGATACAAATGGGATGACAGATTTTAAAATTGTCTAGCCTTCAAAGTTGTCCTGTTCCCGTCATGAGCATAACTGCAGAATTTCTGCTTATAATCTACCTCATCAGGCTTCCTGAGCCATCCAATCACCCAGCACTTCTAGTTCTAAGAACATAAGAATGGCCACACTGGGTCAGACCAATGGTCATCTAGCCCAGTATCGTGTCTTCTAACAGTGGCCAATGCCAGGTGCTTCGGAGAGAATAAATAGAACAGGAAATCATCAAGTGATCCATCTCCTGGTGCCCATTCCCAGCTTATGGCAAACAGAGGCTAGGGACACTTCAGAGCATGGTTTTGCATCCCTGCCCATCCTAGCTAATAGCCATTGATGGACCTATCCTCCATGAATTTATCTAATTCTTCGAGTGAGTGCTCATGTCCATCCATAGGTGAGTGCACACGACTGTGCACGGTTCCTGGAACTTTTTTCCCCTTAGCAGATCCTGTAGGGCCGGCTCTGGTGCCCCCTGGAGTCCCGTGCACATGCCGCGGTATATGAGCCACTGCCGGCCCTACGCACCCTCAGTTCCTTCTTTCCACTGGTGACGGTTGCTGGAACCAGCCTTGCTTTCTGCAAGTTGTATTCCCCTTCTGTGAATTGTTTGTTATTCTAAGTAGTTTAGTTTTAAGTAGTTAAGTGTAGTTAGATAAGTAAGTCCTGCGGGGACTTAGAGAAGCCAGGCTATGCCCCAGTCGCTGGGATTCAAGCCGTGTGCTTCCTTCGGGAAGGCCTTCCCGCTCAGCAACCCCCACGATCGGTGCCTTAAGTGCTTGGGGGAAGAGCACAGAGAAGATAAGTGCAAGATTTCCAGGGCTTTTAAACTGCGGACTCGGAAAGACTGAGAGATACGGTTAAAAGCCCTGGTCATGGAGGCAGCGCTCCGCCCAGTGTCTGAGCCATCCCGCTCCACCTCGGCACCGAGCGTAACCTCAGTGCAGAGTGCACCGCTGGCACCGGGCTCGACTCGGCACCGAGCAACATCTCCAGTGCCGAAAAGGAAGAAACAGCACGCGGAGCTCAGACACTCCCCTGCACTGTTGGTTTGGGCAGGGTCAAGTACAGAGATGTACTGAACTCGACCCATCGCATCTTCTCCAGTGCCTGCATCTCCAGTCAGGGAGCCTCCCCCGACTCCTGGGAGTGGGAGAGTGCCCCTGCCGACGCTGTTGACACTAGAGGATTTTCAGGCGGCAAGAGCTTTGTTGGCCTTGCCTACGCCACCTCTGCCCCCCCCCCCCACCTCTGCCAAGGGAGAAGGGACCAGTGTCCCCCAAAGGGCTGTGGAAATCCCCGGTACAGGGAGGAAGCTCTCCTGCCAGATGGCCACCAGAGGTAGAGTGAGGACGCTCCCCCAGCAGTCGCTCCAGGTCGGTGGCGTCGAGCCGGCCTGCTTCGACTCAGGATGAAGACTCTCCTTCTCAGTGCCGACGTTGGTCCCCGGCACTGGAGGCAGCACAAGCCAAGAGGCAGCACCAGTTGAGGTCTGCCAGGCGGCGCTCAGACAGCTCCCATTCCAGATCCCCAGCACCAAGGAGTTCGCCCACACCCAGGCAGTGCAGAACCCAGTCACTGTCGGTGGACCCAGCATCGAGGAATTCACCTGCACCGAGGTGGCGCAGAACCCATTCGCCATCAGAGGACCCGGCACCGCGCAGTCCCCGACACGTAACCCAGTTGCCAGAGTTTGGTTTGGCATCACGGAGTTCAGAGCGGTGCCGATCTTGGTCACCAAAGGGCAAGCGGCATTGCAAGTCATTGGTACCGAGATGATGCTCAGGTTGGAGGCATCGAGCGGACGGTCCCTGGCACGAAATGGCATCTGGGACTGAGGACATGCACAGCACCGCCGGTCCAGTGGCTCGGGGTCCTTCAGGGGGGACAGTTGTCAGGACAGCGAAGCCACCACAAGGCGTCACAGCCGGTGGCGCAGTCAGCCCCAGGTTGGTCCCAGGGACAATGGCCATAACAATGGCCTTATTGGGCCCCATGGGGCATCCAGATGGGGCCAGGGCCCCAATCCATCCTGTCATCGGGGGTGCAGTCCGTGCCTCCGGCACAGGAGAAGGCCATAGACACCACTCCTTAGACAGGGAGTCAGACCGCATGGAGGGACCCTGTATGGGTGCATCCCTTCATTAAGGGAGGGAGCACCCACAGGACACGCCTCGGCAGTCCTCTTCCTCCTCACTGGAGGATTTGCGCTGCCCATACCAACAGCTGGATTTGTTTGGGAGAAATATTTATTCCATAGCAGCCCTACAGTTCAGGATTGCCAACCATCAGGCCCTCCTGGGTAGATATAATTTTAATTTGTGGGACTCCCTCAGGCGGTTTGCTGAGGCCCTGCCCCAGGACCAGACCGCAGACTTTACCACCATCCTGGACAAAGGAATCATGGTGGGTAGGGCAGCTGTCCAGACGTCCAATGACGCTGCTGACTTGGCGTGTAGGGCCTTAGCCTCCAACATTTCCATGAGAAGGTGCTCGTGGCTGCAGTCCTTGGGCCTGTCCCAGCAGGTGCAGCAATCAATTCAGGACCTCCCCTGTGATGGGTTGGCCCTATTTTCCTATCAGACCGATGCAAATCTGCACGGTCTGAAGGACTTCAGGGCCATGCTTCGCTCCCTGGGCCTGTACACGCCCCAGGCTTCCAGGCGTCAGTCACGGCCCCAGGAGCAGCAGCAATCAAGGCCTCCGCCTAGGCCCTTTCAACCCTACAGAAATAGGGGGTTTAGAAGACGAAATCAGCCCCCCCAGCTTATCCTCAGCCCCCCAGCAAGGGCCCCCCAGGGGGTCAGGCGATCAGAGGAGGCAGTTTTGATGGTGCGCCCGAGGGTGGCACCCCTACTGCTCTCCTGGATCCGCCCCACCCCACCCCTTCCTAAACAGGTTAAGGCCCTTCTGTCCCAAATGGGCAAAGGTCACATTGGACCGTTGGGTCCTTGGGATGGTCTCAGGGGGCTATGCCCTATAGTTTACTTCTATCCCCCCAACAACCTTCCTCCTCCATCCCTCTTCAGGGACCCCTCTCATGAGCAACTCCTCTTGCAGGAGGTGGACACCCTTCTCGACATAGGAGCGGTGGTTATGGTCCCCCAAGGCAGAAGGGGGAAGGGGTTTTATTCGAGGTACTTCCTCAACCCTAAGTCAAAGGGGGGTCTGAGACCCATATTAGACTTGTGTTATCTAAACAAATATGTCAAACGACTCAGGTTTCGCATGGTTTCCCTAGCCTCCATAATCCCTGGATCCAGGAGCCTGGTATTTTGCCCTCAACCTCAAGAACTCATACTTTCATGTGTACATTATCCCCAGCCACAGGTGTTTCCTCTGTTTCATGGTGGCTGGCTCCCACTACCAGTTTACAGCCCTACCCTTTGGCCTATCTTCAGCCCCAAGGATGTTCACCAACTAGTAGTAGTGGCTGCCCACCTGAGATGAAAGGGTGTGCAAATCTTTCCTTACCTGGACGATTGGTTGATCAGGGGCAGGTCCAAGTCCCAGGTGCAGGAAAGCGTGACCCTCACTTGCTCCATGTGCAGCAGACTGGGACTGCTCATAAACGAGCAGAAGTCCACACTAACCCCAGTATAATGTATAGAATTCATTGGAGCCACCCTGGACACTTCCCAGGCCAGAGCCTTCCTGCCTCAGCCACGTTTTGAGGCGATGGTCTCTATCATCTCCCAGCTGCACCGATACCCCACGACAACATCCAGGCACGATTTCTACCTGACTGCCTCTCACCTTCCAGGAGTGAGGAACAACGAGGCAGATCACCTCAGCAGGTTGTTTCTACCCCGCCATGACTCATCGTTGCACCCGGAGGTCGTGAGTACGATCTTCCAGAAGTGGGGTGTTCCCCAACTGGACCTATTTGCATAGGCCTGGAACACGAAGTGTCCGAGGTTCTGCTCGCTCTGGGGTCGCGAGATTGGGTCAATTTCTGACACATTCCTTATTGACTGGACGGGGACCCTCATGTACGCATTTCTGCCCATTCCACTCCTGCCCAAGGTCTTGCTGAAAATAAAAAGGGACAGAGCAGATGTTATACTTATCGCTCTGGCCTGGCCGAGACAGCATTGATTCAGCACGCTGCTGAACCTTTCGATCGCCCCGCCCTTTGAGCTCCCGAGATGGCATGATCTTCTCTCCCAGGACCATGGTCGCCTGTTGCACCCGGACCTGGACTCCCTGCACCTCACGGCCTGGAGGCTCTGTGGCTGATGGAGGGAGAGAGAGCCTGCTCGGTGCAGGTCCAACAAGTCCTTCTTGGCAGCAGGAAACCTTCTACACAGGTCGTGTATTGGGCTAAGTGGAGGTGGTATACCTGTTGGGTGGAGTCCTGGGGTATTCCGCCCAGCCTCTTGCCTATACAGGCGATCCTGGAGTACCTGCTCCAGCTAAAGTTCCAGGGTCTGGTGCTGGCCTCGTTGAGGGTTCACCTGGTGGCCATTTCGACCTTTCATCAGCCACTAGAGGGGAGATCCCTGTTCTCCCATCCCAAGTCAGTCAGGTTCCTCAAGGGCGTGGAGAGGCTTTATCCGCAGGTCCATGACCCAGTGCCTCCCTGGGATCTCAACCTGGTCCTCTCGAGACTCACAGGGCCCCCCTTTGAACCCATGGCTTCATGCCTGCTACTCATGCTTTTATGGAAGGTAGCCTTCCTGGTGGCCATTACCTTAGCTAGGAGGGTCTCTGAAATTAGGGCCTTGACCTCGGAGCCCCCTTATACAGTATCCTATAAGGATAAGGTGCAGTTAAGGCCGCATCCAGCCTTCCTGCCCAAGGTGGTTTCCCAATTTCATTGTAACCAAGATATTTTTCTCCCTGTGTTTTTTCCCAAACCGTACGGTTCAGAAGAGGAGAGGAGATGGCATCGCTGGATGTGAGACAAGCCCTCGCCTTCTAGATCGAGCGTACAAAGCCGTTCCAGAAATTGACGCAGCTCTTCGTCGCAGTGGCTGACCGGATAGAAGGCTCACCTGTCTCCACTCAATGTATCTCCTCATGCATTACATCATGCATCAGATTCTGCTACAAGCAGGCGAGGGTGCCGCTTCCAGGAACCATCACCGCACACTCAACCGGAGCACAAGCCGCATCTACAGCCTTCCTGGAGAGAATGCCCCTGAAGGACATCTGCAAAGCTGCCACTTGGTCGTCTGTGCACACCTTCACGTCCCACTATGCCATCGTCCAGCAGGCGAGCGAGGACATGGGATTCGGTAGAGTCATGCTGAGGGCAGCTCACCAGTAACTCCGACCCACCTCCAAGGTATTGCTTTGTTAGTCACTGATAGTGGAATGGACATGAGCAATCACTCAGAAGAAGAAAACAAGGTTACTTACCAGTAACTGATGTTCTTCAAGATGTGTTGCTCATGGCCATTCCACAACCCCCCCTCCCACTGCCAGAGTTGGCAGAAATAAGGGGCTGAGGGGCCGTAGGGCTGGCAGTGCCTCATATACTGCGACGTGTGCCAGACTCCAGAGGGCGCTAGAGCTGGCCCTATGGGATCTGCTAAGGGGAAAAAAGTTCCGGGAACCGTGCACAGTGGCGTGCACTCACCTATAGTGGAATGGACATGAGCAATCACTCGAAGAAGAACAGCAGTTACTGGTAAGTAACCTTGTTTTCTTCTTTGAACCCTGTTTATAGTCTTGGCCTTCACAACATCCTCTGGCAAAGAGTTCCACAGGTTGACTGTGTGTTGTGTGAAGAAATACTTCCTTTTGTTCATTTTAAACCTGCTGCCTATTAATTTCATTTGGTGACCCCTAGATTTTGTGTTATGAGGAATAAATAACACTTCCTTATTTACTTTCTCCACACCAGTCATGATTTTGTAGACCTCTATCATGTCCCCCAGTCATCTTTTTTCCTAGCTGAAAAGTTCTAGTTTTGTTAATCTGTCCTCATATGAAAGATGTTCCATACCCCTAATCATTTTTGTTGCCCTTTTCCAATTCCAATATATCTCTTTTGAGATGGGGCGACCAGATGTACATGCAGTATTCAAGATGTGGGTGTACTATGAATTTATATAGAGGCAATATGATATTTTCTGTCTTATTATCTATCCGTTTCCTAATGAGTCCCAACATTCTGTTAGCTTTTTTGACTGCCACTGCACATTGAGTGGTTATTTACAAAGAACCATCCACAATGACTCCAAGCTTTCTTTCTTGAGTGGTAACAGCTAATTTAGACCCCATCATTTCATATGTATAGTTGGGATTATGTTTTCCAACGTGCATTACTTTGCATTTATCAACATTGAATTTCATCTGCCATTTTGTTGCCCAGTCACCCAGTTTCATGAGATCCCTTTGTAACTCTTCGCAGTCTGCTTTGGATTTAACTATCTTGAGTGGATTTGTATCATCTGCAAATTTTGCCACTTTACTGTTTTCCCCTTTTTCCAGATCATTTATGAATATGTTGCACAGTACTAGTCCCAATACAGACCTCTGGGAACACCATTACTTACCTCTCCCCATTCTGAAAGCAGATAATTTATTCCTACCCTTTGTTTCCTATCTTTTAACCAGTCACTGATCCAGGAGAGGACCTTCCCGCTTTTCCATAACAGCTTACTTTACTGAAGAGCCTTTGGTGAGTAACCTTGTCAAAAGCTTTCTGAAAATCTAAGTACACTATATCCACTGGATCACCCTTGTCCACATGCTTGTTGACCCACTCAAAAATAGTAGATTGGTGAGGCATGATTTCCCTTTACAAAAACCACGTTGACTCTTTCCCAACAAGTCGTGTTCATCTATGTTCCTGGTAGTTCTGTTCTTTACTATAGTTTCAACCAATTTTCCTGGTACTGAAGTTAGACTTACTGGTCTGTAATCGCCAGGATCCTCTCTGGCGCTTTTTAGAAAATGAGCATCACATTTACTGTTCTTCAGTCATCTGGTACAGAAGCTGATTTAAATGATACATTCCATACCACAGTTAGTAGTTCTGCAATTTCACGTTTGAGTTCTTTCAGAACTCTTGGGTGAAAACTATCTGGTCCTGGTGACTTATTACTGTTTGTTCCAAAACCAACTCTGACACCTCCATCTGTCACAGTTCCTTAGATTTATCACCTAAAAAGAATGGCTCAGGTTTGGGAATCTCCCTCACATCCTGAACTGTGAAGACCAATGCAAACAATTAATTTAGTTTCTCTGCAATGGCCTTGTCTTCCTTGAGCGCTCCTTTAGCATCTCGATCGTCCAGTGACCCCACTAGTCTTTTAGCAGGCTTCCTGCTTCTGATATACTTAAAAGAATTTTGTTGTTGTTTTTTTATCTTTGACTAGCTGTTCTTTGAATTCTTTTTTGGCCTTCCTAATTATATTTTTACACTTCACCTGCCAGAGTTTATGCTCATTTCTATTTTCCTCAATAGGATTTAACTTCCACTTTTTACAAGATGCCTTTTTGCGGTTCATTGCTTCTTTTACTTTTTTGGTTAGCCACAGTGGCACTTTTTTTGATCCTCTTACTATGTTTTTTAATTTGGGGTATACATTTAAATTGAGCCTCTATTATGGTGTCTTTAAAAAGTTTCTGTGCAGCTTACAGGGATTTCACTTTTGGCACTGTACCTTTTAATCTCTGTTTAACTAACTTCTTCATTTTTGTGTAGTTCCCCTTTCTGAAATTAAACGCAAGTGTGGTGGACTGCTTTGGCATTTCCCCCATTACTGTTTCCTGTCTTTTCCTAATAACTGGAGTTCCATGTCCCATAACGGTATCCTCTGTGCAAGAGGATACCATGACATCATCTGATAGGAGGGTCCCAACTATGGGATCATTTCTCTCTGCTCCCGTTTGATGTTGATGATAAGGCTTTCATCCTCAACAGTACAGAGGCTGCCAGACTAGGGGTGGGACCGTTATACTGTGTCTCAGAAAGTATCTTCTGTGTATTTCTCTGTCTCCCTTAGCTCCTCCAGTTTAGCCAGTCTGGCATCCAAAGCCCATACGCGGTCTCTGAGGGCCAGGAGCTCCTTGCACTGAATGCACACATCCGCCTTCCATTCATAGGGCAGGTAATACATGCTGTATTCAGTGCAATAATCGGGATAGCACCCACTCTGTTGCTGGACTTCTGCTTGTATTCTCTTCTTACTCCTGCAACTCTTTCCTTTATTGGTGTTTGGTTTTTATCAGGGGGTGTTTTATTGCCTGAAGTTTAAAGAATATTAATGAAAAATGTATCTAGCCCATTCCCACTCAACTCCCACACAAAACTCCCCTGTTCGTTAGCTCCCCTGGTTGCTTAGGAGAAGGCTTTTAAAACCCTGGTTCTCCCTGGGTAGCCCCGCCCCCTGGTTAAGGGTTGATGGGTGCTAAAGGGCATGGGGATCAAAGCCTCGTAAAGAATCTCTCAGCCTTGCCTAGCAGGCCGCTAGGCTCAGCACACGGTCTCCCAAACAAACAGACCACGCTATATACTTCAGTCAAGCAGCAAGCACATCACAAACATACACACAAAAACAACACACTCACCCTCAGGTTCACATAGTCACTCCTCTTTCACCTGGAGAATGCCGTTGCAAATCTCCCTCTAGCTGCTCCTGTTTGCTAGCTATTGCTGATTACAGGTACTGATTGCATTGAACTGCTAAATCACTGGGAGTCTGTTCTATCCAGTCATGGTGGAGAAATATGTGAGAATCATTGTAACGCGTGAACACACATTCACAGCTTGTAGGCAGCCCGCACCATCCCTGCCTTATGTATGATGCATGCCTTTGTCTTGGTGGAAGAAATACATATGCTTATTTTCAGGTCTACTGAACAAGTCTTGAAACTAGGGATGAGCCAAAGGAGTTCAGATGTAGTAGAGCATAACTAGGTTCCTATGTGGACTCATGCATGTCTGGGTGCCTGAAAAATAATCAGGCTTGCAGCTGATCTAAGATGGAGTTTTTTTTTACTTGGAATATAGAAACACTTAATTCCAGCATAGTGTATGTGTGTGTGAGAGAGAGTTTTAATTTAGGATTTCTACATCAGGAGAACTGTCTTAATCTGTGACAGAATCTGTATCTCTGTGGCCCTTCCCTGCACAGTGTGTCACTGTCCAGTTCTACTGGGGGGAAAAATGGTTTTTTGAGTGCTTGCTCATGTCGGCTCCATTCTAGGTGTGTGCGTGCCTCCGTGCACAGGCTGAGTGGTTGAACCTGGAGGAACAAGCTTGTTCTTCTCAGGTGCAACAAATTCTAATGGGTAGCAGAAAACCCTCCCCTAGAGTATTGTAACTAGCCAAGTGGAAATAGTTTACCTGCTGGGCATCATCCCGGGGAGTCTCAGCCCAGCAGACTTCAATCCAGACTGTTTTAGACTACCTGTTACACCTTAAGCTCCAAGGCCTAGTTATGCACTGAAGGTGCATCTGGCGGCTATTTCCGCCTTTCATCCCGATTCAAGGGAAATCGGTTTTTTCCCATGAATGGCAATTAGGTACTTGGTTGCAATTACCTCAGCTAGAAAGTATCTGAGATTAGGGCACTCACCTCAGAGCCATCTTACACAGCCTTCTATAAGGATAAGGTCCAATTGCGGCCTCACCCGCCTTCTTGCCCAAGGTCCATTTTAATCAAGACATTCCATTTTAATCAAGACATTTTCCTGCCCGTTTTCTTTCCGAAGCCTCATGCTTCGGAAGAGGAACAACGATGGCACGTGCTCGATTGAATGTAGAGCTCTAGCCTCTTACACTGAACAGATGAAACCGTTTTGTAAGTCCACACAGCTTTTCATGGCAGTGGCCGATAGGATGAAAGGCTCACTTGTCTCTACTCAGCAGATCTCCTCTTGGATAACTTCCTGCATTAGGTTCTGCTATGAGCAGGCACAGGTCTCTCTTCCGGGAATTTTCACAGCCCATTCTACCAGAGCGCAGCTTCGTCATCAGCATTTCTGGCACAGGTGCCCATTCAAGATATAGGAAAAGCTGCTACCTGGTCATCGGTGCACATTTTCACCTCCCACTACGCCATCGTTCAACAGGCATGGGACAACGTCAGCTTCGGCAAGGCAGTGCTGCAGACGGCTCACTAATAAACTCTGAACCCACCTCCAAGGTGTTGCTTGTGAGTCACCTAGAATGGAATCGAGATGAGCAAGCACTCGAAGAAGAAAAGACCAGTTACTCGCCTTGTAACTGTTGTTCTTCGAGATGTGTTGCTCATGTCCATTCCATGACCTGGCCCCCCCACCCCATCTCCGCTGTCGAAGTTGACAGCAAGAAGGAACTGAGGGGGTGGGGGGCCGGCGGCACCTCATATACAGCGGCATGTGCACAAGACTCCGGGGGGTGTCGGAGCCAGTAAATTCCAGTAACCATGCATGGAGGCACACACACACCTAGAATGGAATGGACATGAACAACACATCTCGAAGAACAACAGTTACAAGGTAAGTAACCTTCTTTTATCCTGTTTCTCTTTCTTTAATCATTCAGCAACACCAGTTTCTGTGACATTGAAGGGGGAAATTTTCAATGGCACAAGGGCAGATAGGTGCCCACCTCCCAAATGGGCCTTTTGACCAAGAATAATTAAGGAGGAGATTTTCAGTCTGTTTTATATTGTGCAGTTGAGCTCCAATCACTTTCAGGCCTTTTGTATCTGTGCCGTCATTGTCCTGGGAGTGTGCTGGATTCCTTATTGTTCTTGCAAATATGGATGTAAGCAGGGTCTGAATGAGCTCTCCCCTGGCTGGGGGAGAAGGGAACAGACTATATTTGCATGAGCACAGCCACTCTGCTTTGGTGATGGGACAACTTTGCCCAAATGATCCCTTTGGCTAGTATTGGGTCATAAATCACTTTAGTGTTCAATGCAGGGATAATGAAATGTTGTTCCCCTGATTGTATGAACAAAGGGCAGCAGAACTGTGCTTCGCCTGTTCTGATTGAAGGGTCACTATCATCTGAACCGAACTGGCTAAGCAAGGGGCTCAGATGCCAGAGCCCTGTGAAGGATGATAAAGGGTGGGGACAGGTATTCTTGTCTGGAAGTGTGAGCTCTGCCTAAGAGCCCCAGGCACGGGTTAACCTTTCCCACTCATTCCCCCCCACCGTTCAAAAACAGAGCTAATTAAGATTCTATTGGGAATCTTTGGTTAAGTGTTCGTGAGAGCTGAAATCAGCTACAGTGGGACAGCGCTCCTGCCCCGCTTCAGCACTGAGGTTCACCCACTAAGAGCTAACAATCACTGAGGGCTGGGTGGAACCTCAAGAGACTGACCCACAGAGGTCATAGTGGAGAAGCAGGTGGTAGCAGCAGGTGATGGTGTGCAGCAGGACGGTTAGCAGGGTGACTGGTGAAGGGTGGATGGTGGAGTGGCTAGCAGGCAACTGGTGGAGCAGCCTACAGAGTAACAAGCGGCCCGTGGAACGGCTGGCAGAGCGGCCGGCGGCCAGAATGTAGTGATCACACAGCAGAGTGAGCATTCAGGGTGGGAGGTGACTTCTGCAGCTGTACCTCTGAACTCTGGGTCTGCCCTGACTAAGCACAACGCCTATGAGTGGGGTGCTGTGAAGGGAGGGTCACATTAAAGGAACTTCTTGTTGCTGGACTTACGAACCTGAGGCAAAAGGAAACTGCCCAATGTACTCTGGAGTGGGTGTTTTGTTCAAGGTTTTATGCATGTGAATCCTGCGTGTGGTGTTTTACCAAGCTAATGCTGGGTTACTTTTCCCCCTTTTTCTACACTCCGTCTCTGTGCTTGCGAGAGGGGAAGTATTTGCCTCTAGAGGCTCCCAAGGGGTGGTGTGTAGGTTACTGGGTAGGGGCTCGAGCCGTTTTTGTGTTGTACTGTTGAAATACAATTGACATTGAACTTGGCCCTTGTTGCAGAAGGGTTACATGGATGAAAATTGCAGTTTTTAAAAGCACTTTGATCAATTTATACTTAATGTTGCTAGAGAACAGTGTCTCTTTCAAAGTTAATTTCAGTGAAGTGAGACATCATTTTGGACTCCCTTACATAAGAACTGCAACACCAGTAATTACAGCATTGGCTTCATCTTCAAATAGGGATAATCTGAGAAGACATCAATTCAGCAGGGTAACGGGGACATAGGGTCATGTGTTTCAGACCGTCGAAGGTAAGCCAGCATGGGCCTGATTAGTACTTGGTTGGGTAATGAACCAATTCCCTGGCATGGTGATAGGAGATGCTGCATTATTGCCAAGATGTAAAACCAAGGCCCTGATAACATCATTAGAGATGCTATGTTGAGTGTTGATTTTCAAATAACCAGCTCTTGTTTACAGGTCGTCTTTCTTTTCTCCAGAGATATAGAAAATCTCAGCGACAAATGCATTTGTCAGAAGTACAGGAAACCCTGGGATGAGAAGGCATGTATATGAAAGGCGGGGTGTGTTTGGTGTGGTGTCAACCTTCCATGCTGTGGCACACATCCCATGCCCCATCGTGTTACTTGTTGTGATAAGTATGATAATCCTAAAACATTTTATGCACCGTGGGAAATGTTCCTTTGCTGCACATCAGTATTAGGAATTCAAACTCATTCTCCAAAACTAATGATCTTTCCTCCAGTCTAGCAAAAGAGCAATGCTCTTCTGATTCTGACAGAGTTATCTGATTTGCAACAATAACAGCTTATGTGCTCCTGAAAGTAGCACTCTGGATGGGGAATACAATTCAGCGTGGTGTGGTATCGGCATGAGTTTGGGATGGTCACATTACCCACAGGTAGCTAAACTGTGTGCTATGCAAATCCTCCCAAAGGAGCATTGATCATCTTTATCCAACACCCTCATATATTCTGGGCTTGCCACAGATAATAGGTAGGTCTTTTTGGAAGGGGTTAAATTGGGGTTTGTTTTTGTTTTTTTTTGTTTTGAAATGAAATGAAATGACTGGGACTATTTTTTGTGTCCCTCTCTCTGCAGTGTCTGCTATCTTAGTTACCAGCAGTCTAACTCTGCAGGGCTCTTGGAAAGTAGGAAGCCTACAAATATTTTTAAATGATCTAAAAATCACCTTTTGCCTAGACCTAACATTAAGGGTTGATTTTAAGGTCCAATACTTTGGTCCTTTCTGGTCTAGAGCGCTGGGTCCCATTTGAAACATAGCTCAGTGAGACAGGCAGTGGGTGACCAACTCCCGAAACTGTACACTATGCAGGTAACACAATGAAAACAGAGTGGGCCATTTGGGCTGCAGAAGAGCCTGTTATATCTCCCAGTTGGTTGCCAGACATCATCAGTCCATTGAGAAGATAGATACATTGGGTAAAACCTTGGGTTTTCTTAGTCACTGGCAAAACTTTCATTGACTTCAGTGGAGCCAGGATTTCACTTACTGGGCTAGCAGGTCCATGCAACCCGCAGTGGTCTGAGCCACTACTCAGAGCGTTAAGAATACAGCCACCCATGCTTGGCTGTTGCCACTTGCCTTTCCCATCCCACAGTATTGTGGCTTCTCCCAGCAGCACCCACCCATACAATAGCACCGTAGGTCTGAAAACTGGACTGCTTTCATTAAAGCACCTAAATGTGGATTTAAGTGCGTAATGTGGAACAGCAGAGTCTGAAATGCTGGCCCACGGCCTTTTTGCAGAAGTTTACAAACCCCCTGAGGGGAGTGCATATTGCAGAAAACAAGATTTCAGTAAAAACACTTGATCTAAACACTTTGTGTTTATTGGTGATTTATTCTTGTGTATCGTGCCCCCACTCCATTGTAGTTCATTCTGATCCCTTTTTTTTTTCTTTAGTTGCTCAATGGAGAACCATGAACTCCGAATGGCACCTCCTTTTCTCTCCCTTTCTACAAAATAGTTGTGAAATTAAACTGTTGGGCAAAACTCTGATTTTTCTTTTGGTTCTCCGACACGTTTGCAAAACAGCATCCTGATATAAAAGCTCTGAGATTGTTGAATCTGAGTCCTCTTCCATTCTGCTTCAGACTTAGTTCTTCCAGACTTTTAGTCATCAATAAACAGAGCTATTATACTCTTTCTGGATGTGTTCTCTGTTCTGCCGTGAAGTTGTTTGTTACCATGGATATTGCTTTGTCTCTGGAGACACACAAGGGAGGATTTAAACAGAAACTTATGGGTCAATATTTCCATAAGAGAAAACATGCATCTTAGGCATTCTACTCATTCTATAGAGTCTTGATGGAATGAAAATGAGCAACACCAAACTTTCATTTGGAGAGAGAAAAATGTGGCGCCTCCATTCCCTCCTCCTTTTTATTTCATTTTTTAGAAAGTTTTTTTAGCCATGCTTGGAAAGATGGCACAGATAAATGAATGTCTGGTCACAGGAAACTAAAAATCAGGTTGAAGTTTCTCTATTGTCAGTTTGGGAGAATCTGAAATTACTTTTTTCTTGCCAGTAATGGATTTTGTAGAAGTGCTTTTCAGTGGGGGTTTCCAAGATGTGTCATATTGCAGCTTATAAATGGACCTGTGTTCTAGGCAAACAATAGTTGTTACTGTTTTGACACAAGGATTCAATCAAATTTGCTAATGACTGCTACAGAAAATGGGCCAATTGAGCTGAGCGAAGTTTTTAGTTTCTGCCCAGGAGCAAAACTTCCACTTGACAGTATACAAATTTCATTAGGTGAAACTATTTAAAGAGATGTTTCTTATTACAAATATGAGGATCTGTCTGAGAAGAGTCACTCTAATTTGTGTGAATTTGTATGTTGCAGCACAACAATTGTCCTGCTTTGAAATGCTGCACAGGGGCTTTGCCCTATTTAATTTCACATTTCTTGTGTTTGTTTCTCTTCGTGACTCGTAGCACAACACTGGCGGCAGGCCTAGGAAGTAGGTTATGGGATCTGGTTTAGGGACATTGGTAGATTGTATTCCAAGTTTAATGCTTAGTTTATCACTATTCGCCATGACAGCATTCAGCTTAATGTGTTCTTAGTGCACAGCAAACTGGTGACTTCAAAAATCAGGATAATAGGTGAAACCAGGCACCAAAGAAGTTCCAACTTGGCATTTCATTTTCAATGTCTATATTTACATAGCTTTTTTTTTTTTTTTTTTTTTGTAAGAAGGCTTTGCTGTAAGGATTTAAAAAAACCACAAAATATGAACCGATCATCCTTTTATCCATCTCTTAGCTTTGGGGATGGTCACTTTTGTTTTTTAAATAATAGATTAATCCATTTCAGCTTCTTGCCTGTGCAAACACTGCAATCCCAATCCCCTGTCAGGGTCACTGCACAATAATCATTAGACCTTCACAAATGTAGGATTATCCAATAATTGTTCACAGAACTACTATAAAACACTGCTTTTACCCAGCTGTGGGCGGTAAATACAGCCACTCACATTCGAAGTAAAGGGGACTTGCTGGCCTGTTGGAATGGCAAGTGGTGGTGGAGCTCGGTGTCAATTGTCCTCAGGATTTCTGATAGTGAGGGAGAGCTCATGTCTCAATTTCCACTGTCCTGGGTTAATTAAAAACATGAACTAAGAGATGATGATCGTGGACCTTGACGTAAAGAACAATGGGTAATATGCCCTTGCTCAAGTCCTGCTAACTCATCAAGCACTACTGTTGATTGAGGACATATCCAATGTTGCTGTCCAAGAGAGAGAACTTGTGATAAAGCAAATAAGGAGGTTATAATAGTGTTTTGTACTTCAGAACATAAGAGCTGCCGTATTGGGTCAGACCATGATCTATCTTGCCCAGGATCCTCTCTCTAAAGTGACCTGCACCAGGGATTCAGGGAGGGTGTACAGAACAAGGCAATTATGGAGTGATTCACCGCATCTTCCACTCCTGGCATTTCGTGGTCAGAGGTCTAGGGTTGCCCTGATTATGGGATTATGTCCCTGACCATCTTGACTAATAGCCATTGATGGACCTATCTTCTCTGAACTCATCCAGTCCTTTTTTGAACCAAGTTACACTTTTGGCCATCACAGCATCCCATGGCAATGAGTTCCACAGGTTAGTTGCGTCTTTTGAGAAAAAGTACTTCCTCTTGTTAGTATTAAACTTGCTGCCTATTATTTTCAGTGGGTGACTTGTTGTTTTGTATCATATGAAAGGATAAATAATACTTTTTCCACACCATTCATGATTTTATATATGTTGATCATATTCCATCTTAGCTGTTTCTTTTCTAAGATCAGCTATCTATTCTCTCTCCATCTGGAAGCAGTGTCCCGTGTCTCCCCCCCCCGCACCCGATCATCTTTGTTGCCCTTCTCTGACTCTTTTTTTCCCCCCCAGTTACACGCTGTCCTTTTTTGAGATGGGGTAACCAGAACTGGTATTCAAGGTGTGGGCACACCATGGATTTATATAGTGGCATTATGATATTTTCTGTCTTTCTTTTCTTAATAGTTCCTACCATACTATTCGCCTCTTTGACTGCTGCTGCACACTGAGTGGAAATTTTCATAGAACTATCCATAGTGACTCCTGTGATGCTGTATGATTGAAGATGACCAGTTATACCATTAATATTACCACTGTTGTACAATTGCAACAAATCTTTTACACAGTGTATCATGTAAGAGGTGGAAAAATTACAGTCTATTGAGTATGATTATCCTGGTTAAATTAATATATAATCACTGTATCTGAAGTTTATGAATATGGCTATGTATTTGTATCTCAAATGTGTGTGTTCTTGGGGTGACCCCCACAAGGTCATTTACATCCAGTCTCACCAGCCTATTGTGTGTGGACTAATCAAGCTTGATGGGCCATTCTGAAGAATCAACTCTCCAGATAGCAAAGAACCAATGGCCACCCCTGTGATTCAGCAAAACATATAAGGCATTTTACTTTTGTGACTGCTCGTTTTCATTTCTCTCTAACTAGAGTCCTTATTCTTGTGTAGTTCCCCTTTATAAAGTTAAAAATTATGTGGTGGGTTTTTGTTTTTGTTTTTTTGTATTTTTCCTCTCCACAAGGATGATAAATGTAATTATATTATGATCAGTATTACCCAGCAATTCAGCTACAGGCCTGGTCTACACTGCCACAGTGGATTGAGGAGAAATAGGCCTTCTACAGTAAGTAGCTTGTGTATCTTCCCTCAACTTACTTATGCTGCATGGCGCAGGCAGGAAATGTCCTCCAGTTGACACAGTTACTCTTTTCTAGGGGGTGGAGTTACTGCGGCGAACAGAGAGCACTTCCGGAATTGATTTAGCGGGTCTCCACTGGCCGCTCAAACGACCCCTCTGTCGATCCGTGGAGCCCGACGCAGCGGAATCAGTATAGACATACTCATAGTTACCACTTGAACCAGCTCCTGTGGTACCCTTGGGACTAAATCAAGAAGGGCCGCTCCCCTTGTGGATTCCAGAACTTGCTGCTCCAAGCAGCTGTTATTAATGGTGTCTAGAAATTTTATCTTTGTATCATGTCCTAAGGTGACATTTACCCAGTCAATATGAGGATTATTGAAATCTTCCATTATAGTTGTGTTTTCTGGTTTTATAGCATATTCTGGTTTTGTAGCCTTTCTAGCCCTCCCTAGCAGTCCACAGTCATTGTCACCAACCTGGTCAGGTGGTCAGAAGGCTGCTGCTATACTCTAATTAATTATTCAAGCATGGAATTTCTAGCCAGAGACACTCTATGGTACAATTACATTAAAATACAATGAAAATCTTAACAGACGCAATGCTTTTTTAACATATAGTGCCACTCCCCCACCAACGCAACCTACTCTGTCATTTCTGTGTATTTTGTACCTTGGTAGTACTGTGTGCCATTCGTTATCCTCATTCCACCAAGTTTTCAGTATACCTATTATATCAATATCCCCATTTAATGCCAAACACCCTAGATTATAGTTTCTCAACCTGTGGTACGCGTACCCCTGCGGGTACGTGAGACACAGGCAGGGGGTACCCGGGAAAAAACAGTGTGAAGGGGAGGAGGGCTGCAGCTGCCGATATCTGGGGAAGGCGGGTGGCAGCCCCCTGCTTCCTGCCCAGTCGCAGATTCCTGGTGGGAGACTGGTGGCAGCCTTCTGCGTCTCACGAGCTGGACTTGCAGCTGGGTGGCAGCCACCGGCTCCCCGGCTCCAAGCCAAAGGTCAGTCTCCGGCGCCCCGGCTTGAAGACGAGCAGCAGCCGCCTGCCCACATCCATGAGGCCCTGCCAGTGCAGAAGCCTCCTCTGCCCCAGCTCGGATTGGGTGGCAGTCACCCACCTCCCAGACTGGAGCCAGGCAGCAGCCACCTGCAACTTGCCCAGGTGGCAGTCCCCCTCACTGGCTCAAAGTCCAGTGCCCAGAAAACTTGTCAATTTCACTGCTCTAGTTCAACAGCCCCATATTTTACCAGTTACCTTCTTTTCCTGTCTCTCTCTCTCTCTTGCCCTCCTTCCCTGTCTCTCTCACCCCTTCCTCTCAAATCTATGGCAAAAAAATTGATGCAGTGTTTTATATTCCCCAGCATTGGCATGCCACTCAAAGCCTCCTAGCTTTGGCTAACATCACCTCTAACCCAGGTACATACTTGAGTTGTGCACCCCTGGTGTAAAGGAGGTAATCCTACCCACACTAGATCTTACGGCCTTATAAACTCAGCCCTTCTTCCAACATATGGCTCATATTAGTTGGTAAATATAGAATCCCATGGAAAATTGGGTGTTGGAGTACTTATTAAAATTTTCAGAAGTTAAGGGGTACTTGCTACTTAAAAGGTTGAGAAACACTGCCCTAGATCACCCATCCCAGTATTTAGACTTCTAGCATTTGTATGTAAACAGCTGTACAATTTGTCAATATTCAGTTGCTTGCCTTCATGTGTTGTGTTTAAATGGGACTCTCTTGCATTTGACTTTCTCACTAGCTTCTACCTGTATTTTACCAACTTCTTTCCTATTCTTTATCCAAGTGTAATCCCCTGGCACCTCTGAGGGTACAAACCCAGGCGGTGTGGGGTGTGCTTTACCTTCTGAGGTCTCAGGTCATTCTGGCAATGTGGACCTCCCTGCTGAACTCACGACTCCTCCCATCAGTGATCTGGATTTTTCAAACTGCTACCCCAGTGGTGGTGCCTCCTGGAAAATGATGGGTAATCCACCCCAACAGTGGATACCACACTCCTTTCATAAATAAGTACATAATTCTCAAAATACCAAACAACTCCAATAATTTTTATATAAACAGTAGAAATTATAAACACACAAAATGCCAAGAACAAGTTATACTAAATAAATCTATATGAATATGGCTAGATTTTTAAAATACTGTATACACCCAACCATCCATTAGAGAATGCCTTACACCTTTTATGGTCACTTAACACAACCATCCACAAAGTCTTTCCCTGAGTCTCTAGTTGTTATGTCAGCCCTCTGAGCCCTGGTCTACACTTACCTGGAGATTCAGCGGCAGTCAATGGGAGTTACGCAAGCTACTTCCATTCTGCGCGGTGTCAACGCAGCGCTATGCCACTTGAGGAAGTGGTTTTACTATGTCAGCTTCCTGATCAATTGAGCGGGTCTATACTGACTGCTCAGTCGATCCAGAAAGATCGATCTGATGGCAGTGATTTTGCCACTGTCAGTATAGACATACCCTAACGTGTCAGTCCCAAGTCCAGGTACCTGACAGTGGTGCACTTTTTAGATGTTGCAGTCACTGTGATCTGGTGTCTATCTCATCTGAGGGATCTGATGAACTACAGAGTAGTCTGGGTCTCAGAAATAGCTTTTCATCTCCAAGGTGGTACCTTGAACCACTGGCTCTTCCCACCACTGCCAATACGGCTATCTAGCTGTCTCATGAGATCTGCTATCTTCACACGTGCAGGCAATTCTCCATGCAGTTCTCCAGATAATCACAAACCCATCTATCTATAGTTCTAATAATCAAATCCCCCATTACTCTTGCAGGTTTCTTCCTAGTAATTGGGTTCCCTGTCCCCAGAGGGATAGCCTCCGTACGGGGGGATATCATGACACCTGGAAGAGGGGATCCAACTATGGGATCATTTGTCTGGGATCCACTCCAGCTTGATGTTGTCCAGCCCCTGAGACTTTCATTCTCCTTAACAGCACAGGGGCTGTTGGACAGGAGGACTATTCTACTGTATCCCTAAGAATCTCCTCTACTTGTCTTTCTCCCTTTGTTCCTCCAGTTCAGCCACTTTGGCCTCAAGAGCCCATACTCTGTCTCTGAGGGCTGTGAGTTGCTTGCACTGTGCATGCACACAGGTGCACACACATGGAAGGTAACCCTACATGTCATAGAATCATAGAAGATTAGGGATAGGAAAGACCTCAGGAGGTCATCTAGTCCAACCCCCTACTCAAAGCAGGACCAACCCCAACTAAATCATCCCAGCCAGAGCTTTGTCAAGCTGAGCCTTAAAAACCACTAAGGATGGAGATTCCACCAGACTCGCTGAAAATATTCTAGACTCCATATCAGACTCACTGAAATAAACTGGATAGCTCCCATCCTCTGCTGGTCTTCTGGCTGCCTTTTTTCATTCTTGTGGCTTTTTTTACATGGCCTAAGGGCAGGTCTACAGTTAAGATGCTGCATCACACTGATGCAGCTGCACCACTAGCGCTTTAATGAAGACGCTCTAAGCCGACAGGAGATAACTTCTTCCATCGGTTTTGTTAATCCACCTCCCCAAGAGGCGGTAGCTATGTAGGGGTATGGATGCCCTTGAGCTACGTAGTTACGCCCAAGTAATTTTGTGGTGTAGGCCAGAGCTAAGTTTAGGTATATTTATTTTTCTTGTCAGTTACCTTGCTTGAAGATTTGGTGTCTTTTTAATTATTATAATCCCTCAGTTTCCTCCCCCTGCAGCCAAATGGCCTCACCTTGGCAGCTCACTCAGTTGCTGTGCTCTCTTTCTGCTTTTGCTATTTTTCATACCAGGACCTCTAAGCACTTCACAGGTATGAATTCACTAGCTTCCCCAGTAGGCACGGCAAAGAAAAACAGGGCACAAAGCACTGTTGAATATTAGCTGCTCTACTGCTTTCTCAGCTGCTCGCCCTTTTAAACAGAATACAGTTAGGATTTAGGGTTGATGTCAATGTGTCTTTTTTGCTGGGGGTGGTGATTTCTTTGAAAAAAATAACTAATCACAACTGAATCGTAGAGAACAAATTTCTCACAATGCTTTTCCCTAAAAGGTGACAATTGCAAAAGGAAGCAAGAAAGTTTTCCTGTCCAGCACTCTGATGGTGATTGCCATTAAAATGCAGCATTTGCCAGCAGTTTCCACGTAACGGCATCAGTGGTTACCATGTCTCAGTCTGCCCTGTATCATCATTTATAACGTGCAGGCCTGAAAGAGCACTTCACTATTTACTCTAATGGAGCCACTCCAGGGCTTCTCAAACTTCCTCAGCATGTGGATCTCTTCTTGACAGAGAGATGATCTTGTGGCCCACCTCCTCTGCTACTCGTAATTCCATTGGGTAACATCCCTGGAACAATTATATTAGCAGTAAACATGGAGAAGTAATACTATATAGAGCTGGAAGCAGAGGAGAGCCAGAATGCTATGAGCAGCCAGCTGTCCATGGACTGTGGTTTGGGGACCACTTCTTTACTCTTAACAACGTCTGAAACAGCTGTCTGGATTCCCTCTTGGCACTGAGGTGATCAAGCTCATTGTAAAGAATTCTAAAAGGTTTTTTTGGAGCAAACACACCACTCCCAGAGACTGTTTGGAACCAGAATGAGCTTTTACAGAGCATTTACAATGGCCACAATGAATTCAGTTACAGCGACTGTCCTGGATTAGCTCTGTTGGAGGACACATACTGCTTCATTCAGTTTCCAAGCTTCATTTTCTCCCCCATGAGGTGTAGTAATAGTGATGACATGTTAGTATGAGATATTTTCTGAGATGTGTAAAAGCTTTTTTATTTGTATTTCGGCATTTATCAGTCAGTAATAGACTATTTTTGTTATGGGAGAGGATTGAATTCCATTAATGCTATTGCATATACATTAAAAACTGATCAGTATTTTGTGAAGCATCACATCAGCAGTGAAAAGTAATATGTTTCCATTCATTATTGTCAACCCCTTCCATGGTTACCTTGTATTTCTTTGCAAAAGTGAGATTTTGTACAAAACTGTAATTTATAACAAAAATGGATATCCCAAAGGTATGATTTATAATTAATCTGATTACATTTATAAGGCTTTCTAGAGGAGGTTGTCAGTTTTTTTAATGGCTTCTTGCCCAGTGCTCAAGTAATAAAACATTGAACAATGGTAACTTCCTTTCCCTTCGGTCCTTTTCATGTGTATATTAATCTAATTTATTTATTTTAGCAAATGGAATTATTTCTCTTCCCAATCCACCTCTTATCCCTCTCTTCAAATCCTGATTCTCCCACAGGGCAGCAGCAACATGTCAGCAAGACACACATTAAAAATGGAAAAGCACTTTCCAAATAAAATTTTAACAAAAGACCAGTAAAACCCATATGAAACAATCTGATTACTATGTTATCAACTGTAGTTTTACTAAGTGAGATGCACAATTCAGTGCAGGCAGAAAACCCACTGCGGAAAAACAGTATTTGGTAATTTTCTTTTGACCATGCCACATAACAGTATAATTGGCTTCATTTTGTTCTAAGTCTTTAAAAAGCCAATGATGCCTCATGCAATTTTGAGAAAGTTTAGTGCCTAGATTCTACAGTTATAGGCTCGTTAGATTTTCTTATGATAGATAGAAAAATCCTTCTATTGAGATGCAGTATTGTAGATCAGTCTTATTCTGCACAAATCTCTCCTTCACTCCTGGATTTTAATTTTTATTTTGACATGAAAACACAATCTGTATTGCTCTGTGCTTCCTGAGACATCATCTGAAGTTATAATCCTTTATTTGTGACATCACAAATAATTACCACTGCAGAGCTTTATGATTCCAGGTGATAAATATATAGGAACATATTTAAAATTTAAAAAAAAGAGGGGAAATCTGTATAGAAGCAGCTATGCTTCTAATTGGAATGTTCTCCCCATAGGGTGTCAGTGTCATATGTAAAGTGCTTTCAGATTGTATTGGGAAAGAGAAATAGCTAACTTGTGTGATTTTTTTGTTTGTTTGTTTAGCATGATGGAAAATCACTAATGATTAGTTGTCTGTGATTTAATACCTGGAAGTAAAAATTACTATCAATATGGCATATATTATAGAGTGCTTACTAGTATAGTAAAGTTGCTGTCTTGCTGATAGCATCATTTAAAATGCATAAGGCAGTGGAGGCTTAAGTGTATCTTGGATTCAGCTCATAGTTCAGGTTGACCTTATGTCTGTGGTTGACAAAGATTCAACCCAATAAGGCATTTCCTAAAAGGTGCCACAGGGACCTTTTATAGGGTATTTTACTTTCTCAGATGTGTATAGTTAGCTGCAATGGTTTAGGAATGTTTTCAATTACAGATTTAAGCTAGTCCTCATGGCTTGGCTCCATCCTCCAACATTTTGACTAACCAAGGTCTAACTGTAATGCTGTTCCTTAAGGAAATGGGATATGTGGAGAATTCTTGTGTCTGTTTCTACACCCACCCACCTGGTTATTTTAAATATTCCCTGCCAGAATGCTGGAAATCACGAGGGAGGTGGCCAGATAAAATTTGTGTGACAAGCGGAGATCTGCAACCACAAATTTGCTCTTGATTTTTTTGGGGCCCGGGGTGGTGTTATCTTTTTATATTGTGTGTTACTGGTCAGAATGCTTGACTTGCTTTTATACAGCATCTATATGTGGATCTGGTATGAAAACTGCTCTCTTATCTTGTACATCAGTGTGCTTACAACTGAAGGCTGGATTCTGACCAAGAAATCAGTGTCCATGAGAAGGGCAGGGTTACTTCTGAGCCTTTCTTTTGGAAGGAGCTTTCCAATGTACAGGGAAGGGAAGAGAGAGAGATGACAGTTGAGCATGTCGATGCTACTTATATAGTGCCAGATCTTTCCCTCATCTGCGCCTCTGCCTCATAGCTAGTGGTGTCCAAACCCACAGCTATGCTCTTCCCTCCTCTCCCATCATCCCTTCCCATCATTCATGTACACTGTGTTTTGCTCTTTGTACATGGGTAAAGCATAGAAGAAATCTGCCAGCCGTTGAGGGCAGCACACTATGGAGTGTGGTTTCTTCCTGGCTCAGCTTCCTCCTACTTCTCTTCACATGCTCCATGATCAAAGCCTTTGATCATTTTAAGGGATAATGTGGACTCAAAGGGGAAAATGGGGGCAGAGGGTGACTAAAGGGAGAGAATATGTGGGAGGAACCTCTAAAGTAAAATCCAAACAAACTTTGAATGAAAAAAAGAGTTTCCACACTAAAACGTTTGAAAGGAAAATTTTCTACTAGCGCTAAGCAAGAGGGGGCCCCTTTCCCACTGTGCCCTGCTAATTCGCCATCCTGCACATACTCCCCTATTCTCATATTGTTTCATCCACCTGAATAAGGGATGGAGAGATGAGGATTTCACCCTTGTTTGCCTGACCCAAAATCCTGGATCTGGAGTACATAGTTCAGCGTGTCTCTCCTGTGTTGTAGATAAGAGCCGCTTCACTGTTTCTCTCACAGGGCTTTTAGCAAAAGAAGTTTATACTGAAGTTTAAATCTAGTAATGGGCCTCATCCAATGCCCATAGAAATTAATGGAAAGACTCCCATGGACAGCAGTGGGCACTGGACCAGACCCAATGTGAATGTTACACTCCTTGATTTTTCAAGTGACAGAAATCGAGGGAATTTGTCAGAAGTGATCCGTCATTTGTAATGGTTAAATTCAAGTAGCAAATGGGTCAGTGAAACCAGAGGGTGCTGGTGGTGCTGCAACAGGCTGTCATGTTTCGCTGTACGTTCTGCACAGTGGCTGATGTTTTTGATTTTTATATTTTTCCAAAATACTAACATTTCATAGAATCATAGAAGATAAGGGTTGGAAGGGACCTCAGGAGGTCATCTAGTCCAACCTCCTGCTCAAAGTAGTACCAACCCCAACTAAATCATCCCAGCCAGGGCTTTGACAAGTTGCACCTTAAAAACCTCTAAGTATGGAGATTCCACCACCTCCCTAGGTAACCCATTCCAGTGCTTTACCACCCTCCCAGTGAAAAACGTTTTCCTAATATCCAACCTAGACCTCCCCCACTGCAACGTGAGACCGTTGCTCCTAGTTCTGTCATCTGCCACCACCGAGAACAGCCTAGTTCCATCCTCCCTGGAACCCCCTTTCAGGTGGTTAAAGGTTGCTATCAAATCCCCCCTCATTCTTCTCTTCTGCAGACTAAACAAACCTAGTTCCTTCAACCTCTCCTCATAAGTCACGTGCTCCAGCCCCCTAAGCATTTTTGTTGCCTGCCACTGGACTCTCTCCAATTTGAGAAGGTTCATTCTGCTTCCCCTTTACTTCTGTATTCAGCACCTGTCAGAGATCCTCCTATGCAACTGCATAAAGAACCTGTTATAATTCCTTTGGTTCCTGGTTTGTGGAGTGGATGGAACTGTTGCTCATGGCTGTAAGGTGAGTTAAACCATAAGAATGGTGACAAACTGAGAGAGCTCTGCGGCTTCATGTGGTTATCCATCGCTACGTAGGACCACAGTGCCCTATTTAAACTGTTTCTGAATATTTAAGTAATGTTTCCTCATTAAAGTTAAGGGGGAAAGGTTGAAATGAGTCACATATTTACCTTCAATCTCCGGGTCCTTGATTTGGTTTTAGGCTAGAACACTTGTGTGAAATGAGTTGTACTGGCCTATGCTTCTATGTTCCATAGCTCTATCTAGTTTCCAGTTAATATGTCAGGAAAAAAATCAGGTCAGAAGAGTCAGAAAGCAGCTGGCTGTTATCCTTAAAACTGCAAGCTTGTTCTAGCCCAGATGTGGCTGCACATCTGTTATTTGGGCAATACTTGCAAAGTGCTTTGAAGTCCAAGGGTGAAGACTGAAATATAAATGGAGCTTTTATAATGATTAATTTCTTGATTCAGTGAAACAAGGCAGGCTGTAAAACAGGGCTAAGTGGAAAATTATAGGCCAAATTTAGTTTATTTACACCCAGACAATTTGTTGCTTTCACTGTTGACTGAATGTAAATGACTGCAGAATATGGCTCATTAATAGTAGCTATTTTGGGCCCTAGGGAAATGAGAAGTGGTATCACTTTGCAATTTGCAAGGCATTTGGCTATTAAATGCATTCAATTTAATTGTGACATTGCTTCTGATTTGGGAAGCTTTCACAGTTGCTATATAAAAATTAGCAAAAGATAACAGTAACCAATTCCCTAGCACAGATGTGCTCAGAAGTTTGATGTCTTATGTAGTAGTAGATAAATGTGGTGCATGGATTGAAACTGGCTGTCGGGGGGCAGCAATATTGAGAAAACTCAGGAGAGTCATTTTTGGGACACATGGTTATCTTCTAATAATAATGTTAGGTGTCATGTCATGACTTGGCCACGGTGGCAGCCATGACTCCCACTTAGACCTCATCTGCTTTCCATTTTCAGACACACTGGACAGCTGCACTGAACAGATGCATTACCTAACATTGATCATATCTGAGCATTATGCACTAAGTCATATACCTCCAAATATAAGAACACATTGGGGCTGTCATGTCTCAAGCTTCCACGCCAGCCTATTTCACTCCTGACTTTGCCATACGGAGTCAGAACAGTGAACTAATGTGTTTCCAACTTTGGCCCCATTAGAATTACACAACCATTGAGAACATGTCACTCTAATCCAACATAGAACACTCTTTAAACTTGGTGTATTAATTTTTATTATTCCATATACTTAAGATTGGTCAAAATCCTAGAAAACAGATTAGGGAGAATTCCACCATTGACAAGGAGTTGAACTGACTGATCTAACAAGGCTTGTCCATCTCTAGCATCTGTTTTTGTGAAAGGCTGTTGTTGTGGTGATCATGCTGTGACACACTGCACCCTCATATACACCCTTATGATGTGATTGTGTGTCATTCATATTCACCCTTATAGTGTAATTGTGTATTGTTTAACGCAAAGTATGTAATGTAAGATGTTTTTGGAATGCTCATGGCATACTGAATGTTGTTGTTATAGTAATAGTCTGTTGCAATGTCATGTGTATGGTTATGAGACTTTGCTATGTAATATTCCCAAATGTGTATCTCATGGCTTGAGACAGATCTTGGCAAAACTCTACAGAGCTGAGGAGCATTTCGCATCTCATTAGGACTTGTATAGCACAGCCCAGCTCAGCATTCCAGGAACAAAAGACTGGCCCAGACGTCAACAAACAACTCCACAAAGAAGCACAGTGATACAGGGCATGGAGGGAACCAGGTACAGACGCTGTTTGTCTCCTGACCCCGATGGGGGGCGAGGTCCCAGAGGGGGGCAAAGGAACATGTTAAAAAGGAGAGACATTTTTCTGTTCTCTCTCTCTTCCGCCTCCATCTACAAACACGACCAAGCAAATGAAATGCTAACCCAGGGGAGAACCTGGCTGGAGGCATACGAGCCAGCCTGTGGTGAGACTCATTTAAGACTGTAAGGTTGCTGAAAGTGTTCAGCTTAGTTTAGAATGTGATTTGCCTTTTGTTTACTTCTGATGTAATCTGACCTGCTTTCCTCTGATCTATAATCACTTAAAATCTTTCTGTACTTAATCAATGTGTTTGTTTTATCTAAAGCAGTGCATGTGGTTTAAGGTGTGTAAAGACTCCATTTGAAGTGATAAGGCTGGTGCATATCAATTTCTTTGATAAACTGATGAACCAGTGAGCTTGCAGTGTGTAGTGGGCACCACTGAACATTGTAAAACAGCAGTTCCTAGGGTTGCATCTGAGACTGGGGTCAGACAATTGCATAATCCCATGAGTGGCTGGCTAGAGGTACTCACTCACTGAGTTAGGAGCAGCTTGCTTGCTGTAGGTTGTGTGTGGACTGATCCAGGCGTGGAGGTTCACACAGCAGAGCAAGTGAAAGACAGGCTCCAAGAGTGAGGGATTGGGGTGACAAAGCAATACACTAGTCCAGATTGCAGATGGGAACTTCACACATAGTGACTGTGTATTTGTACTATGGTCATGTCTAGGAACCTTAATCAAACATCAGGGCCATGTTATGTCAGGCAATGTGCAAAAAAGTAATAGGGAAAATTGTTCCCTGTCCAACGAACTTCCAATGCTGGTGTTAGGATGCAGCAGATAGAGGAAAGAGATGAACAGGAATAGCGAGTTGGGAAGATATGTAGCAATAAAACTGTTGAGCAGAAAAGCAGACATCTCAACTCATTGTTTGCCTAACTGATGCCAAATGAGAGTGATTTGCAGGCATCACAGCAAAAGCAGATTTTAAGAAAGGCTGTAATAGACAATTAGATGGTTGTTTTAGAAATCTTGATGGACAGCACGGTTATCATTCAGAGGGCAATAGTGTAGAGGGATTTTTTGTGGGAGAAGTGTACCAATGTGCAATCCATACAACACAAATGCATGCACATTTCAGGATTGATTTTGAATTGGGTGACATTAGGCAGTAGCAGCCTTAACTAGCTTTTAACCAAGTTTTGGTTTGTGGAAATTATTAATATTCTCTTAACCAAAACCTTGAATCTGCTTTCTTTGTACACAAGCACAGGAAATCCTGTAGAATGGCAATGCACATCACAATGCATATTTTCAAGGATAGGTACCATGGTGACAAGTGTCACCCAAAGTCATTTATGCTGAAAGAACTTGGACTTCAAAAGTAAACAGTAGGCAGTGGAAGTATTAATAGGATTTTATTTAAGCTAGTTTAATTTATGCTATGCAGGACCTGATTCATAGGAGTGGAGTCGTTCTCTCTGGAAAGCAAGAAGGAAAATGTGTTGCTAACTTTACTACATCATTAGTTTTTCCTCATTTCATTTTGCATTCCAGGAGCTGAAGCCCTTCAGTACTGTCAATGTGGCTATTTCTTGGCCCTTGTAGGAATTTTTGCTCAGAAATCCACTGGATCATAGGATAGCAGACCTTGAAGAGTGGCTACTCTTGTGCCTTCACCCACTTCTAGACCCAATATTCTCCACACCAAGTTGCACAGACTCAACTCCATAGTATGTCTGCAGGGGGCTTTGACGGGCTAAGGGACCATATGGAGCATGCGATGCAGTGTCTATCCTTCTCTTCTACATCCCCTTTGGTTCCCCTCTGTCAACACAAGTAGAGAGGAGCATCCCACACATTGTTTAATTCATAGTGTCATAAGCTAATTTTGACTGAGTCAGGTATATAATATTTCAGACTGTCACTTTTCTGGCTTAGAAAGGTTATTTGTTTTTTTATGTGCCATTACAATGCAATAGAAAATGTAATGGAGCATAGGCAATATAATGGAGCAATAGATATAAAAAAAAGAGATGGAGAGAGAAATGTTTCCTGGCAGAAAAGACCTTAACACATAAAATCATCACTGACTAAGTTTGTAGGTGACCTAAAAATTGGGGGAATAGTAAATAATGAAGGGGACAGGTTATTGATTCAGTGCAGTCTGGATCACTTGGTAAACTGGGCACCAGCAAACAAAGCATTTTAATACAGCTAAATATAAATGTAGCTATCCAGGAACTCAGACTGTAGGCCATACTATAGGAGGGGGAAACTCCATCCTGGGAAACACCGACTCTGAAAAAGATTCGGACGGCATGGTGGATAATCAGCTGAACATGAGCTCCCCCTATGTGCTGTGGTCAAAATAGAGATATAAAATTTCTGGAAATTTTGAAGCCAGGTGGAAAAGAACAGGCTTTTTAACTTTTTTTTCTGAAAAAAATGGAAATTTGGGGAAAAATAGAAATATCTACAGTAGCTACTTGCTTATCAAAACTAAACATTATTTACTTCTTTAAGAATGAGGAATGTGTTATGCATAATTTAGTTAGCACATAAAAAGCACTGCTAGGTATATTTATGAAATAAATAGTATACATTTTTTTACTTTTGAATAATGACAAACAATCTAGTATTAGAAATGGAGCTGCATACGCAGGTACTTAAGTGTATTTTTTTGCCTGTTGACATATCTTTAAACTAGAAGGGAACATTAAAACATTGAAAATAGAAAGCATCAATATTGCTGAATTGTTAACAAAAAGGAAGATTATATCCACAAAGTCCAGAAACAGTACATAAAAAGAGACTTGGTTAATAACACAGATACAGAAAACACCCACGTTTCTGGAAAAAAGAAGCTCAGAAAATGAACATCCTATATATATTCAGTGTAATGTAGTTAACACAGCACAATATTAAGAACCAAGAATAAATTTGGGTATATATCCAGACTTTATAGTAAACACCAGGCTCTTTAGTAGTGCATTATCATATATATTGTAAGTGCCACAATTGTAGGCAAAACTAGTCCTCCTGTAAACAAGTGTAATACAACTTAAACAGTTTAGTTATAACATAATCAAGGATATGCTAGCATAGCTTAAGTTTTCCCTTGTGACTGCTCTAATCAGAATCTGTGCATGAAAGATCCACAGCTTCTGATTCTGAACTTTCACTATGACCTTCATGTACTTCATTAAACTAATGATTTGCATGAATTGAAACAAGTTTCTCAAGTCTTTCGTATGAGTCTGTTTCTCGATTTTTGTGTGTATATTTCCAAACATTGACCAGTTTCTTTCACATGCTGCAGAAGATGGAGGAATCAGAAGCAAACGGGAAGCAAGAGGAGCCAGAGGTTGTGTTGTTCGAAGGCCTTGCCACCAGGTTGTTGGAGCAATATGCTTGGCAGATTCCCAGATTGCATTTCTGGACCAAATACGGGCAAATGCTCTGTATCGGAAACATTTGAAGGTACTTTTCCAACATCTAATCCTAAGTGTGTTGCTCGTTTCATAATTTAGTCAAATGCTGTAACAGTGCTATCATCCCTAACATTACTACTTTTAATCTAAAACGTTTGCAGCAGCATGTATTGGTTGGCAGTAAAATTTTTCCCACCTACAAAGAAAGCCTTTCACTTTTACTACTTCCTGATTTGTGAGTACAAATGCATGTAGACTGTCAAATAGTTGACTTTGTCTTGGCCATAAGTTGAGGAATGTCTGCCAGAAATGGTTTGTCCGATTCAGATAGCGTGATTGCAGAAACAATTGGCTGTAAAATTTTCAGGGAGTTCTGCAGGTGAACCCAGAAAATAGCCTCACAAAATACAGTGTGTCGTACACTTTTAACTACTTCAAGATTTTCAGTTATCACTGGTTTGTGAACAGCTTCGTTTTTCAATGCACTTTCACATGACATCACCACATTTCCCCACCTTATTCTGTGCAAGTGTTTCAGTGTTACCATTTTATTCTGACAGAAGGTGTCAAGCTCCCAGTTCATTGAGGATAGATGATGTCTCTGGGATGAGTGGCCTGCTCACTGGGGCAAGTCTAGAGGACAGCAGTTTCAGGGTAGCAGCTGCTCCTCCCCTCCCGCTCCCCTTGTCTCTATACCAAACTCCACTTTTAGGACAGAAGTCGCCAGGGGAAGGCAGGTAGCAATCCACAAAAAGGGCCTTTAAGCTCACTCCTGTTCTCTAGTAAAGCTGGCTGGGGGCTGTAATAATATACCCCAGATTAAACTGATAAATATATGATATATAGGCCTTCAGTGTATAGGAACTTGCAATTGCCTGATACAGTAAGTTTTGAAATAAAGTGACTTCATCTGAAATAGTTATTAGCATTCTGAAGGACTCACGTACAGCAGTACTACTACTTTTAAAAGTAATTCTAAAAATTCTTTCACTGTTCATTCTGAAACAAAATATTTCATATAAAAGTTTCTTGTCAACTTTCCCCCAAATTTCCAATTTTTCCATACTGAGCATTGGGAGGTGGGGGATGGAAAAATTTTATTTGCATTTTTCCAAAGGCGTGCAGGTTTTTCTAGACACTCACATCAAGAGCTAATTTATGTTCGGATAAAGAGGGGAATCTCGATTAGGAGTAGAGAAGGATTTTTTTCCTCTATCTTTGGCAGGGGTGCAACCACTGCTGGCATATTGTGTCCTGTTCTGGTGAGCACAATTCAAGAAGGATGTTGCTAAATTGGAGAGAGTACCAAGAAGAGCCATGAGAAATTCAAAATTCATCTACACCCAGTAACTCAAAGGTCTGTTAAGGCCTTGAAAATATGGTCTCATTATGTGTGTGTGTGTTCTTTTGTGAAACACTATTTGTTTTGTATGACCTGCTGATTACAGCAGGTGATTAGAAGTCAGGATTCCTAACTTCTAATCATGGCTCTACCATTGATTTACTGGGTGATCACTTATACTCTGAGAATTAGTCAGTCAGTACAATAGTTCTCCATATTCACTGGTGCGTTGTGTAACGTAATGAATGCCAGTAAGGCACTCTGAGATCCTAGGATGGAAGTTGCTATCAAAATGCAAGTATTAACTTTTTTAAAATTTGGTAGTTATGGCACCAACAAAAATCTCAACCCTTTCCTAGCGATATCCTATAGTTATGACAGACAAATGCACGATGCTAGTAAAACATAAATCCTTCAGTTGGTTTTAGAGTGATGATGAAGTTTAAATTGGATTTTAATAATTCATTGAAACTATCTGACATCACGACTCAGTGAAAATCTATCCTACTTATACATTGAAAAATGTTGCCCATTCAAATAAAATGAATTCTCAAGTGTTAATGAGTCTGCACCAAATGTGTCTTTTCTCTTCAAAGTCACTAAGAAGTTCACTACTGGAAATGCCAACAATAAAAGCAGTGACTTAATTATGTTGTTTCTTTTTTTGTGAAAGACTTACTTAACAGACAGTTGGCTCTACTGTGCACATTTCCCAGGACTACTGTTGAATGTAAAGTGCACATATATTGAGATTCAGTCTTGGAAATCCTTTGCTGATACATCTCCTAGATGAAAATCATCAAAAGGAAAAACCATTATTTCCTCCTGAACTTCAAAAATTCTCCTCCCCGGTCAGCCTTACCTCAATCCCTGGAAAAATCATGGAGCAGGTTCTCAAGGAATCCATTTTAAGTCACTTGGAAGAGAGGAAGGTGATCAGGAACAGTCAACATGAATTCACCAATGGAAAGTCATGCCTGACCAACCTCATTGCTTTCTATGAAGAGGTGACTGGCTCTGTGGATGTGGGGAAAGCGGTGGACGTGATATACCTTGACTTTAGCAAAGCTTTTGATATGGTCTCTCACAGTATTCTTATCAGCAAGTTAAAGTAGTATGGGTTGGATGAATGGACTATAAAATGGATCAAGAACTGGCTAGAACATAGGGCTCAATGGGTAGTGATCAATGGCTCCATGTCTAGCTGGCAGCCGGTCACAAGCGGAGTGCCCCAGGGGTCAGTGCTGGGGCTGGTTTTGTTCAACATTTTCATTAATGATCTGGAGGATGGGGTAGATTGCATCCTCAGCAAATTTGCAGCTGACACTAAGCTGGGGGGAGTGGTAGATACCCTGGAAGGTAGGGATAGGATACAGAAGGACCTAAACAAACTGGAGGATTGGGCCAAAAGAAATCTCATGAGGTTCAACAAGGACAAGTGCAGAGTCCTGCACTTAGGAAGGAAGAATCCCATTCACAGCTACAGACTGGGGACCGACAAGCTAGGCAGCAGTTCTGCAGAAAAGGACCTGGGGGTTACAGTGGATAAGAAGCTGGATATGAGTCAGCAGTGTGCCCTGGTTTCCAAGAAGGTGAACAGCATATTGGGCTGCATTAACAGGAGCATTGCCAGCAGATCGCGGGAAGTGATTATTCCCCTCTATTCGGCATTGGTGAGGCCGCATTTGGAGTATTGTGTCCAGTTTTGGGCCCCCCACTACAGAAAGGATGTGGACAAGTTAGAGAGTCCAGCGGAGGGCAACAAAAATGATTAGGGGGCTAGAGCACAAGACTTATGAGGAGAGGCTGAGGGAACTAGGCTCGTTTAGTCTGCAAAAGAGAAGAATGCGGGGGGATTTGATAGCAGCCTTTAACTACCTGAAAGGGGGTTCCAGGGAGGATGGATCTAGGCTGTTCTCAGTGGTGGCAGATGACAGAACTAGGAGCAATGGTGTCAAGTTGCAGTGGGGGAGGTCTAGGTTGGACATTAGGAAAAAGGTTTCACTAGGATGGTGGTGAAGCACTGGAATGGGTTGCCTAGGGAGGTCATGGAATCTCCATCTTTAGAGGTTTTTAAGCTGTGGCTTGACAAAACCCTCGCTGGGATTATTTAGCTGAGGTTAGTCCTTGGACTAGATGACCTCCTGAGGTCCCGTCCAACTCTATGATTCTACGATCAGGGCCCCTTTCAGCCTTCTTTTCTCAAGACCAAACATGCCCAGTTTTTTTTAACCTTTCCTCATAGGTCTGGTTTTCTAAACCTTTTATCATTTTTGTTGCTCTCCTGTAAGCTTTTTCCAGTTTGTCCATGTCTTTCTTAAATTGTGATGCCCAGAATTGGACACAGTACTCCAGCTGGGGCCTCACTAGTACTGAGTAAAGTGGGACAATTACCTACGCTGCTCACTTGTGTACCGCTTTGGTCCCTGCACAAGTGATTGCCGATTGGCATGGGAAAGTTTCCTACAACAGGGGAAGAAACAAAGCAGCTCTGCTGAAGAATCTTCGGCAGAGAACTGGCGAGAGCCTTCCTAGAGAGCTCTCAAGAGGATTCCGTGAAATCTCAGTGTGTATTAACACACTTTTCCACCACACTACCTAGCTGCACAGGGTAATGGAAAGCACATGCAAACACAGATGCTCTTGTACATTTCTATCCCAGCTGTATAATGCAACCAAGCAAAGGACAGCTGTACTTCATGTAACCCAGCAGCATCAGCTCAAAAAAATCACTTACCAGAGCTCCCCACTCCTGCATCCTGCACACCAGAGCTGGAGGGCTCAAACCCTCTGGGCTTGAGAAGAGGCCCTAGCTTCCCATGTCAGCAAATGACTCAGTCCTCTGCTCTGCATCATCCTCCAACTCAACCTCCTCGTCCATAACTTTTTCTTTGGGGTTGAGTCTGGTGTCCACTGCCTCCAGGCCCGGGGAGGTATCCATGGGTTTCTTGGTGGTGGAAGTGGGGTTGCTGCCAAGGATGACTTCCAGTTCCTTACAGAAGTGGCAGGTCTTTGGCTCTGCACCAGAGTGACCGTTTAGTTCCCTAGCCTTTTGGTACCCCTGCCGCAGCATCTTGATTTTCACACAGCACTGTAGCATGTCTGGTTCATGGCTCTTCTCCGTCATTAAATGAGAAATTTGAGTGTAAGCATTGACTGGAGTGGAGCTGGGACTGCACAGCTGCCTCTCCTCAAATGCTGATCAGATCCAGAAGCTCTGGTGTGCTCCAAGCAGGAGAGCATTTGGTGCATGGAGCTGCCATGGTCAGCTGGGAAGATGAGATGTGAGCTCTCCACACCGACCAAGCAGGAAGTAGAATTTCAAAAATTCCTGGGACTTTAAAGGGGGAGAAGCGGATGGCTGCAGGACAGCGGAATTCAAACTGATGGCCAGAGTGGTCAGGATAGGCATTGTGGGACACTTCCTGGAGGCCATTTACCGTGACGTAACCAAGCACGGTGTCTACACTGTTGCTTTGTCACTAAAAGTTGGATGCATCTCCTCAATGTGGTTTTATTTTGTTGCAAAAACAGAGGAGTTGGGTTGGGGGGGCGGGGGGAAGGAATTGTACTGCGCACACCACCACTGTTTTGGTGCAAAAAGCTGACTTTGGTGACAAAAGTCTCTAGTGTAGACCAGGCCTAATTTGCCCTCTCATTCTAGATGTGATCACTGCCCCACAGGGTTGAGGCATATGGGGAGGGCAGTGTGAGGAAGCTTGCACTGTCTCTCCTATGGCGCTACAGAGGCCTTCAGGCTCTATGCTGTCAGTCTAGCATCTTTCCTGAACGTGAAATTAACTTTAATTTACAAGAAAATAATTAAAAATCTGAGATCCAACCTTTGGGTTCCTTCCTGTTCTCCATGTTTGGAGGTACCCAAAATTGGATGGGTAAACAACAGTGCTCTCTGGCTTGGCAGTGTTGGGAAAGTGACGACACAAACGTGATAGGGTGCACAGCTCTATGGGGCAAAAGTTCAACTGATAAGCAGTTAATAAGCAACTTACTTCTGAATGAAAGGACTATCAAACTGCAGCTGCCACCAGTGGATCCTACCAGGCTGTGCTGCTGCTATTCTCATTGGTGGGAGCCACCATTTAAGGAGCAGCCCAGTTTGTTCTTGGATACTGAGCATCATCCCCATATTGTCTCAAAAAGTCCTTGATGCTGAATCGTGATCTGGTGATGAAGAAGACTGGGGTATCAGGGATACTAAAATATTGCTTTCCTCAAGTGATTACAACTCTCTTCTCCAGGAACAAATAGGAATATTTTCTTCTTTTCAGATACTCTTGTTTTCCTGAGCCACCCGACTAGTGAGATTAAATAGGATTTAAAAAAAAAAAAAAAATGGCACTAGTCAGCATCGCAGTTCCTGTCTTCAGACCACAAAGCCTTGGCTAACACGATCATTTAAGATTGGTAGCAGTAAAAGTCAACCTCTGGTGTGTGCAATTGTATTTCACTTTTATTGTCTCTTCTGTTTGATAAATTAACCAGCAAAATGATGCCTATTAAAATATAAAACTAAGTAAATGAGGGTTCAAAGGTTATACCACAAATATATTGAACCTTTATATATAGATCGTTAGGGGCCTGATTCTTTCATGTTAGTTTTCCACTGATGAAGCTCCATTGACTTGTTACTAATAATTTACAGTGGTAGAAGTGAGGGGAGAATCCAGCTCTATTTCTTTACTATATGTTGTCAGAAATGATATTTTACTCATCAGAAGTATGAGGACCTGATTCTGCTATGCTTACTTATGTTGGGTTGCACCTTATTTTGCAAATAGGCCCATTGATTTCAAGTCCCAAGAATGAGTCAGCTACTCTTAACCTTCACTTCACTTCTGATTAGCATAATCCTCTTTCATGGAATTTACAAACAACTTGTCTAATTTCACCTTTGCTCCTGACTTTCTCCATACAAAGATTATGCGTTCAAGTTTAAAACAATCTGTAACATTCTACTAAATTGCCCCCTCAGGATGTCACTATAGCAACAAAACTACAAGGTCAGGTCTAGCCATAACAGGTGCAATGAATTGTTAGTACAATTATATAAGACATCTAAAAATAAGTAAAATTGGTGTCTACCAAAGGGAGCCCGATTTCTCAATATCTGATATGAAGATGAAGGGGGAAATGTCTCAAACTAAAATACTCCAGTAGATTAGAGCTGTATGGTATGGCTTCTGATATGTAAGTGGTCTGTGTGTCGTTATGTTTGGCAGTGGGCAGATCTGTTTCCCTGCACGTCTTTGAAAGTGAACATGGTGTCTCCCTTTGTTGCGGCTATGCCAGAGTTTGAAGGGGAAGTCCTAATCACTGCAAGAGACCAGACCTTGAACAAGCCCCTTAAAAATACAAAAAAGCCTGCTTTTTGTAGCTCTTGTATTTTTGTGTGTTTGTATTTTACCTGGCTTTTTTTTTTTTTTTTTTTTTTTAAATGTCAAAAGTTTTAGATCATATGACTTACTAAAAAAAAAAAGTTAGAGATATGAATATATTTAGCCTAAAGAAATCATTCCTATGGGATGATTTGGCTGATAAGAGTTTGTGTTTCAGGGTATTGTATGTAACTGTAATGCATTATTTTGTAACCCAACAGCTTGTGCTATTAAAAGATTGCAGCTGGTACAGTGTGACACAGCTAGGGGCCAAATGGAGTCAGGTTATTTAGTCATATTAGTTTGCTTTTGAAATAGTTTCACTGACTACCAGTAAAATCTGCTATTAATTTCAAGGTATTTGTTTCTTTTTGAGGACTTTAGTAATAGCTCAGTATGTCTTAATGACTTGCATTTTTTTTCCCCGGTCATTTGAGATCTATGTTTGCTCGTGTCTGGCTATGTGCTGAATATAATTTGAAAAAACTTAGGATGAGAGCTTTTAATAGCTATGCTCCACACTTCCGAAATCACCTTCCTTCATAAAGTTGAAAGACTTGATTCTTTTAGTCTTTAAATATGAAAAGTTATACTTTTGATGCTACTTTTTATAGCTTTTGAATTCAGATGTGCCTGAGCCTTATTCCGTGAAGGATAGTGCATAAAAGTATGTGATGGTTAGAGGGTTAACACAACCCCCCCCACACACACTTTTTTTTTTTTTTTTTTTTAAACACAAGTAAAAAGAATTTATAAAAGAAAGGGTTATAAAAACTAAGTGGAAGAAAACTGCTATTAACACAGGATAAAATAAAACAATAAATGAATGACTGGAGCTTAAGATCAGTTGAACTTAAGTTACTGGGCAAAAGTTCCTATCAGAAAGGACATCAGATAATAGAATGCTTTGCCAGGCGGGGTAATTATGATTCAAACAGTAGATGCATTCCAGGCAAGATTAGACAGACACTTGGAAAGTACAGGATATACAGAGGCCATTCAGGAGGCTGAGAAGAGGGCACTGGACTCAATGAGCCAGGAGAAACTTTACAACCCTGTTATCTATGATTTTTTGTTTCATTTTTCTGTTTGTTTCTCCATTACCATTTCTCTCTCTCATTTTCAGCCTTCTGTGTTTTCAAATCCACACAGACAGGTGGCGGACTGGCACTGTGAACAGGCTGGAAACAATTAGTTCCACAGTCGTTCACCAGAAATACTGTGAGAATGAACAATTTCCTGTGAAGCTTTATTGCAGAAAGGTACTGGTGGTGTTTTTTGCCAGTGGCCAGATTGACAGGCCAAAATGGGTGTGCTCAGAATCAGGGTCTGTTTTCACTGGCTTTCACACTATTTGGAGAGTTGACTCTAGTCTCAACCATTTGTCACTGCGAAGGTGTTCCAGCTAAGTGGTGTGTTTGGAGTTGGTACTTGTTCTGGTGCCATTTCTGGCCGCTGGTCATAGTCATGAGGATTTCTGTCATGTTTAGGGAGCCAGCGGTGGAAGAGAACCCCACAGACACTATATACCTTATGACAGCACTCGTACATTCACTGTGGAATTGCTGTGGTGTCTAATACCATCAACGGAGAAAGAACCTTTGGTTTTCTTGAATGCTCTGGCCTTGGAAAGGGCTACTGCAGGCTGTGAAATTAGGCCGTGTTTTAAAAAATAAATAAAAGAGGAGGATATATAAATAGTGCCAGCTGGATGTGAAATCAATTTGGCATTTCAAAATAAAAAAATGTTTCTTTTCCATTATTTCGTCTGGCATCTAACATCAGTGCTGCTGCCACATCATCATTCAGGCTTAGCTCTCTGGAAAGGAAACTCTCCCCAGCAGAGACCAAGCGGTTGCTTAGACTCCACAGAACAGGACCCCATTGTGGGGGACTGCATGGGGATGGCGAAGTCAGCAAATGGTTGTTCCAACAATCAAGTATGCAGATGAGCACGCCCACCGGATTCCTCGCAGCCGATGGAGGAAGGCACTAAGAATAACTGGATACTTTTTTTGTAATCTTAAAGAGCAGCCTCTAGGAAAGAAACTGTTGGAGTGAATTATTTCTCTGGCGTTTTGTATCCGTGCCTTGGGAGGTATGTTGTAAGTGCGATTCAGACAAAGCTGGGTTGTGTCATCCAGGCCCTGCTCTGTGTTGGGGGCAGGGAAGAGCTGTAGCGGCCCAGAACGAACACTGGGAGGAATCCTGCTTTGGTAAAAGAGAATGCATGCAAGAGTTCCCAGCTCTGCACAAACTGCAGGCCCTCTATTGCACCTGTCTATGGGGTGCAGATTACTCCTAGCTGCGTGGCTGGTCAGCTCCGTGGGACCCTATCTCCTGACTGCCCCTCCCCACCCTCTTTGGGCCTTGCGGCACCTTTCAGGGAATAGGGAGGGAGCAGCCTCTATGCTCCCCAGAGCACAAAAGCTGCCATTGTGACTGGGCTTAGGCAGGATGCACAAGGGGGAGGCGAAGGCCTCTTATGCTTTTCCCACAAAGGCTTACCTGCATCTGGATCAGACAGAGCCTGGCCTAAAGAGATCTACTAGCTGGGGAATCTGTGGGAATTTGCTACCATCATGTAGCCTGTTGCTTGAGGGCCATGGCAAGACAGTGCAGGGTGTTTATGGAAGATCAGGTGTTCCAATCACGCTGTGATAAATCTAGCATCCTTTTAAAACTTCATTTATTAATTAGCATTTTCCCAGGCACACTATATTGGACAAATCACCAGAAAACATATTATAGGGAACAGTCCTGAGTTAGCAGGGAAATGGATTGGATGGTCTAGTAAGTCTTTTCCATCTCTAATATCGGAAACGCTAGGAATACAATACAAGTGCAAACCCCACAACTCACTATTAGCATTGTCGGTGTTTTGCAGGTATTTAATATTAATATTATACTCCTGATCAAACACTTTAGACTTTTTTGTATTACGTGCGAGCACAAGGGGAAGGTCTTCTAGATGGGACCATTGTAGATATTTCTGTTTTATTGAATGAAATTGGCAGTGTCCATTTAAACATCATGAGACTTAGCCTAGTAGTAATATAATAGAATGGAATATAAAAATGCGTATATAAGTAAGTTTTAATGCAAAAGTTTGTATGCAATAAAAACGATCAAACAGAGAAAATAATAGGGAGGTTGTTATCTGGTTAGATGTCCCGGACATGGGGGGGAGGGAAGGGAAGAATGCAGGGCCTAATTTTTTCATTTAATTTTTAAATTCTAGCCATTCCTTATATGGGATATTTAACCCTAGTTATCATCGTTGGCAGGGCTGTGAGGAAAAATTGCTCAAACTTCTTTGTGTAGTGGAACTGTCCCCAGGCTGGGAGTTATGGGGATGAAATACTTGGAAGAAAGAAAGAAGTAACTGATTGGGTCATAGTTTTAGACCAGAAAGTGTTGTCGCTGGGCTGGTGCCAAGAGGAGAGTTCCTTCCAACAGAAAAGAGGTTCTGTACGATAGATGACACACGGCTGGACATATTTTACACTTTGCTGGAAGTCTGCTTCTTAGACTGAAGTGTGACTAATGTAAATGAGAGACACCAGAATACTAGAAAATCACATTCCCAGTATACAGGGGAGTGTGGAGGAATATGACCAACTGTGGCCTCCATTTTAGGACTACTAAGGAGGATATTGTTCAGGAGGGTATTGCACCTCCTGGGTCTAAACATGCACACACTGCATATAAAAAACTCCTATAGGCTTTGCAGATGAGCAACACCCTGTGCTGTTGCTGCACCATCTGAATGACATAAGACCGACTACCCAAAGTGTAACTTAATAGGTCTATCTACTATTATATTGTGCACATACTTGATGTACTGTTGCATGACCCTGGATTTGATCTGCATGTAATCCTTGTGTCATTCACAACAAAAAACAAACCTGGAAAATACAGATTTTATTAGGGGGACTGTAAGTTTCCCTGTAGGGGGCAGCACCAGGGACTCTCCCTCTGAGTCAATCTTGGAGGGAGGCCACCCCTCCCGGCGCCTATGGTTCTGGGGAGCCCTGAATCAAGGGGCCGCCTCCAGCCCTCAGTAGGGCAAGCCTGGATTCAGGTCACCCCTTTTGTTTGGGGAATAGTCTCTCGGCCCACGGGGTCCGGCCCACTGTCAGGAGCAGGAAATAGCCTCAAGCCCTCAGACCGGGCAAGGAAGCAGTCTCTTGCCTAGCCCGCAGGAGGGCTGGTAGGCAAACCCAGGTAGGCTCAAGCCCTTGGTAGGGCAAGCAGCAGTCTAAGGCCTGGCCTTTGGCAGGGCAGGCAGGTAACTGCAGGTAGGCTCAAGCCCTTGGTAGGGCGAGCCACAGTCTGGCCCTTCAACAGGGCAGGTCCAGGGGACAGCAGTCTCTAGTCCTTAGCTGGGGAAGTCAGTGATCTATGGACTGTCAGTCTGGGAAGGCCGGCAGAAGCACACGCAGATGCTCAAGCCCTTAGCAGGGTGAGCAGCAGTCTGTGGCCCAGCCCTTAGGCAGGGCAGGGCAGGCAGTAAGGGACAGGTTCTGGTGCTAGCCAGCATCCACCCCAGGTCAGGATGAGGGAAGTGGGGAGGGGGACGCAGGCCCACCCATCTCCACTGCGCCCCAGCCCAGGGTCCTGTAAGTGACAGGGTGTCCTGTCAGTGGGTCGGCTGAAACACACCGACACTCTGTGAGCCACAGTTCAGCCACACCACAGTCAGGTTCCCTGGGCTCCTTCCTCCCGCCCTCTGTTTAGAGTACCTGGGCTTCGTCGCCTTCGTCTGGGTCATTGGGTTCGAGGGCGTGCGGGAGTCCCACAAATCCTTCCTCATCAACTGGCGGTGACTCTGGAAACTGCACAGGATCCTCTGCAGAGGGCAGTTCCTCCAAGTCCTCCGGCCCCTAGGCAGTAGGTAGCACCAGCAGGTTCTCGGGATCCCCGGCAGTGGGCACGGCTTCCTCCAGGTCCCAGGTAGCGGACAGCTCAGGCAGGCCTTCCTCCGGGTCCCAGGCGGCAGGCAGCTCCTTTGGATCAGCAGGTCCCCACACCATGGGTAGGTCCAGTACCTTCCTCTCTGCATGGGCCTCTAGTATGGTCCTGGTCTTAAGCCCCAAGGGAGAGACATTCTTCTCCCTTGGCCACCAACACCTGACTGAGCTCGCAGGCCTGAGTTTTAAAGGCCTGGCCCCGCCCACCTGCTTCTGGTCAGGTGATGTCCATTTGGGTTCTAAAGGCCTGGGCCCGCCCACCTTCTTCCGGGCAGGTGGTGTCCTTCTGGGCTCAAACCCCCAGGGTGGGTTTGGCTCTTCCTCTCTGTTAATCTCAGAGGGAAGCCACCCCTCCGGGCTACAGGGACTAATGCAGAAATGCTCTTATTCTGAAGTTGTGACAGACAAAACTTCTTTCAGGTTCAAATAGCACAGCTGATTATTCCTTACACATCTTCTGCTCTTATTATGGACATCATTGGGAAGGAAAACAAAATAACCCTGGCCTCCTTCATAATGAAGAAACAAATCTCTCTAAGAGGTCAATCTTTCTATCTTTCTTTCTTTGAAATATCATGAACTTTCACACTTGGCAAAGTTGTTTTGAGTCAGATCTAATAATAAGCTTAAACTTCCTAACACACAAAAGGAATAAGTCTTAACTTGCCTGAACTTGCCACAGAGAGCTGAGATCCAGAGCTCCGGCACTTCTTCAAAAGCTGTTCTCTTTATGAGAACACGATATTGTTGTAACCGGGCACCCTTGCCATTGCCTTACTTCCTCCTAGTGAACTCATTCTTTCATGATGTTGGAGGTGGTCCTCCAGCTCCGCTTTGGGTGTACAATGTGCAGCCCGGTTAATCTCTCTTCTTTTCTATGAGTGATTTGTGGAGACTCCAAAGACATTGAGGCTCAGCACATTTTCTTTTTCAAAATGTTCATTAAATGAGAAGTGTAGCTTTTCCTGCCAGTGGGAACCTGAAAGACCTGATGGGCTTTTCTGGCAGGACTCATTGTTAGTATTAGGATGGCCAAACAGCCTGCAGAGCAGTAGGAAGTGGAATGTGCATTTGTTTTGACTCTCACCAGGAACTACGGAAAAATATTTTGACTTGACTTTGCAATTGAATTGCTTGCTAGCACCAAGTAAACTCTCAGTTAATGATCAGGGGTGTAAAATTTCTACTTTATTTCATCTAGCCAGTTCATTTTGAATTATGAAACATTTTACATTAAAAAAAATTATAGACTGATTTAGAAACAAATGTGAACACTTCTCTTGTTCCACATTTCTATAATACTAATTCTATTTTAAAGGAAGATTTTTTTTTTCATTCTTGTGGAATTGTTAGACTTGTGACTATTTAAATGGCTAATCCTTTCATAACAGGGCTGCTTTTCTCTGTAGTTTTTATATCATTAAAGTATTGAATTCCCCCCCCACACATACACACAAAATCACACTACACAATTTTTACGCATGTAATATTTTATACTTGCGTGGATGAACAGGATTTGCATTCCTCTTTTCTTTAAAAAAAAAAAAATCAAATAACCAACATTTTCTTAATGCATTATGCAATGTAGTGTATTTTATGCTACATTATTAATTTATTACATCCTCCTATAGGATGATGGGAAATACAAAAGTAACAATATATGAAATACATTTTTATTGGTTACATTTATACAGTTGTTGCCTTGTATGTATGTGGACAAGTTTCAAAATTACTAAAATTATAAAAGAACAAGACTAGTGATAACTCATTGAAAAAGGAAAAAAAAAAAGAAATGTTTTGAATTGAATTTATGTTCTTAACAAAGTTACCTGACTTATCTGCAGAAGTGGACACCTACATAGGACTTCTGCCACCTGCATTTTGATTGATGCTCAAACTGATTCTTAGATACCTAAGGGTCAGGTCCAAAACCCAGTGAACTCAATGGAAAGGCACCCATTGACTTCAAAGAACTTTGGATCAGGCCGTGTATGGGTATTTACATAACACAGGAATTGCCACTCTGGTTCAGATGTGAGGTCCATCTTGCTCACTAGTCCATCAGGTCCATTTCAGAGGAAGGTGTAAGCAAGCACCATACAATAGACAGATATGGGATTGTATGCCCCCCCCCCCCCAATTATCGTATTGTGTTCCCTGGTAGAGATTGGTTTAAGACCTGAAGCATGAGGTTTAATATCCCTTCCAAATTTTATGTTAGCATGAAGAATTATAACTCTAGATATTCTTAAAATCTACCTAAATATCCTACCCCTTTTTAAAATCTAGCTACATTTGGGGGCTCAGCAACACGCCTAAGTGCTGATCTGAGTATCAAAAATAATGTTTTATTAAAGCCTCCACCCCTGAAAATTGGTCTCTCTGAGGATAAAAGATATTGAAGGACAACACTTATCTGAAAATACAACTGCCAAAGAATCTGAATGTATTACTCTGCTTAGAAAGAAGACATTTTCATCCTTATTCAGCAAAATACCTAGGCATGGATCTATCTTTTAAGCCCCTGAGTATTCCCTCTGATCTCAATGGGACCACTCTTAAGTATACCAGTGGTCCCATTGAGATCAGTGGGAATACTCCTGGGCTTAAAGTTAGATGCAGGTTTAAGTACCTTGCTGAATCAGGGCCTAATTCCATTCCAGTAGGTCTCATGAGCTTTCCTCTACAATCCACAGGAACTGATAGGAGTAGAAAATTTTTTAAAAGTGCAAGGGAAAAATTTTAAAAAAACCCAAAAAGAGCAAATAGGACTTTGGATTTCAAACTAAGTATCTTCCCTAATTCATATCAATATGGATGCAAAATTTCATCCAGATTGGTAATCGTTTACTGTGCATTTTACAAGTTAAAAAAGACTGAGACCAAAAGCTTCCCTATATGCAGTGTATAAAGTCTAATACGTGGTAAAGTACACCAATAGCAGCGCTCCTTCTACGGATCCCAGTGGTAGTTTGGAACCTCTGCAGATCCCAATGGTAGTATGCTCTGTCTTAAATCATCAGACAGAGCCCTATATTCTGCAAGCTGTGGTATCAGTTTCAAGCCAGTAGATAAATTGCCTTGATAGTGCATTGCTTGCTTTGCCTGTACAAATGACCCTGTTATATCCATGTACTTTTGATCAACTTGAAAGAAAATCAGAGGGGAAAATAAAGAAATAAACTAAACAAATGGAACACCCAGGCCAGAGTGACTATACTGACTTATGCTAAAAGGAAATGTGATCTACATGCTACTAGTGAATTTTATAACAGCGTGGGGTGCTATACAAAATGTATTGCCATTTACTGGGAAAACTTGTAATGTGGTAACCCCAAAATTATGGCAATAAAACTTTACAGAACCCCACATCACATATTTCTGTCTTACACATGCACACATACTTGCATTCAGACTTTCTCCTTTGTTTTTAGTGTTTTGAAATAAATTATTCTGTTTGTCGTATAGCCTCATGCTGCCCTTCAATTGCTGCTTTTACTCTGCAGTAATGGCCCTGTTGTGGTTTCTCCTTTTCATAAACCTCCTCCTTCCTTTTATTGTGATGAATGGTAACTTTTTTAATGTAGCCTCCCTGGTGTTGTTAATTGATGGGTGTAAATTGCTCCAGGGGTTCCTTTGATATTTGTTTTTGTGGTTGTTTTTCCAGTGTTACCACCAGTTTTGAATTATGTTGCTAAGGATGAACATTTGGCTTTCACAATATTTGGGAAAGATTTTTGTTTGCTTTATTGTTTTGTTAGGTTTGGTTTCTTAGTGTATTCTGGATGCTGTACATTATTATCCCTTTCATGGGACTTATTATTTTGCTTTCAGAATGCCACAAGGACTATGTCTACTCTGCAGCTGTGAGAGAGCCTCCCAGCCAGGGCTATAGATTCATGCTAGCGGGGCTTGAGCAAGTGTGCTAAAAACTGCAGTGTGGCTTCATAGGAACTGAACCAGTCTCTACAAGAAGAATTTGAGAAGTGCTGAGTAGGTCCCATTTTCACTTGTGTTAATACAACTGTAAAGGATTCTGTAATTTCAGAGCCCCTTGGAAGTTTGTTCCTTAGAGTCTTTCAGCAAAGAATCTTGTCAGTCCCTTTGCCAGCATGTGTAGCTAGCATAAGAAGCTAAAAAGTGGCTTAAAAGTGTGGGTCTACTCTGAAGTGACCATGTTCAAACTGCACCGTCTCAAACATCAGATCTGCTCTGCATATGTTTTTTCCAATACAACATTTACTTTAGTGACAAAAATGAGGTTTTATTGCCCATTATTCCTGTTGGCCCTGCTTAGCCAACACAACTAACACAGTGAATTGGCTTCTATTTTCAGTCATGCATCATCTACAGATTATTACTAGCTGTTAGCTGAAAAGACAAATTCTGTCTACAGGTACAACAGTGCAACCTCCTTGTTTTGATTTAGTTTGAAGCCAATTGAGTTGCATTGGAATAACTGAAGGAAGAATCTGGCCTGCAGAATATTTATTACTCATGGTTGTACAAGTACCTGAAAGAATTCAACTTCACTTTCAGATCCCAGATGGAATTTGCAGGACTGGTGGCTGGGGGTGATGGTGATAGTGTGTGTGGGGGGGAAATTTCTTGCAATGAGAACATTTCTGATTTTGAAATGATTGAGAAGATCATAACTATCGGACTGCACAAACCCATTTTCAGAGCAGAATTGCACAGTTATCCTGCAGGAAAACAAGAAAGAGATGTGATGAGGTGCAAAGGGTGAGGTAAAAAAAAACACCTATCTGCTTGGTTCTTCTTTGAGAGGTTGGTTTCCAGGCCTAGAGGCCTCATTAGAGATTTTGGTAAGGAAAGAACGGACTATGACACACAACACATGTTTTTGCTTCCACAGAAAATATGTGAAAACTCGATGATAGATATTTTCCCCCCAGAAGTCACAGCATCAATTCCATCCCTTTAGTCTCATTAGTGATGCTGCTTCAGTCTGTAAGCAATCTAGGGACATGAGGCAGAGACCCTGGGAACCAATATCAATAACTCTGCTACTTGAGCTAAAGGCAGAACTCTAATAGCTGTCAGAGATTGTAGTATTTATATCCCCTCTGCACTCCTTTAGGCACAAGGGGGCAAAACCATCCCAGTGAGCTGCTAATTAACATGCCCGCATCTGAGAAGCACCATTTCAGGGCACTAGAAGTCTGAGAGGCCCATTTCCAGTGCTAATTTGTATTAATTCATAGCTTGAAGTAGCAACACTACAGCAGTCTTGGGACTGGTGTTGCATCACTTTAGCAGCCTCATCACACCCTAACAGTCATGTAAGTCCCAGGGTTGCATGTGTGGTGCTTGTGCAGGATAAAGGAAGCCCTGATTGTTAAATTGGAGTCCATGTGCTATTTCTACTCTGTTCCTCTCACAGTAACAGGACTAGTGGCACCCCTTCTGGTCTCTGTGAGTGCACCTCTCAGGTGTTAGGCCTTGTTCCCTCACCTCTCCTCAGGTGGAACCGCTCTTAGACTGGGCCCCTGCTACAGCACCTTGTGTGCCACCCATGCTTCCCCAACAGGTCTGACTGGGTCCAGTCACTGTGGGCCTCCTCTTCAGGGGTATATAGTGACCAGACAGCCTTCTGAAACCAACGCATTGCTTATTTAACAGTAGGAATACAGCGTTTAGAGAAAAAGGATTTTAAAATGACCAACTGTCTACACAGATCTCTCTTACCCAAAGCCCGACCAACCTGTGATGGCAGTCTAGGCAGGCCTAGCTTCTCCAGAGAGTGCCTATCTCTGTCTGGTTTCCTTGAACAGCTCCCCAACATCTGCTCTCCTCCTGAGAGAGGGAGACACCCTTGTTAAACTGCTATCGGCCTTTTGGTCTCTACTTTCCAGGCCTTTTTCTATCCTGGCATTGTCTCTTAACCACCCTCAAGTTTGCTGAGAGTTAGCATACGCTGGTTCTTTCTGTTCTGCTCCTCCTAATTGTTTTCCTTACAGCCTACCTATTAAACTAAACCAATATTTTCCTACTGTAAAACATCCCAATAAGCAGGCCAACAAACAGTATTTATAAATTATTGCAGAGCAGTTACATGTCCGTCACTCTCCACTCCTGCTAGAATTTCTGATGTATTGGAGATGTGTGGAGACAACTAGAATATTCCTTTAGCAAGGCCAACATTTTCAAATGTGACTAGTGATTTTGGATGCTTCCAACCTGAGGTGCCTTTAAAGGGCTTGATTTTCAGATTGTACCGAACATTTGCCAGTCTGCATTAAGTTGTCTCAAGTTTAGATGCCCAAATATGGAGAGACCCAAAATTACTAGTAATTTTTGAAGCTATAGCCCTCCTTTTCACTGGTGATTATTGTGGTGGAGACAGTGTACTGAATCCTGCTACGCTAGCCTGGCCAGGCCTAGTAAAGGCTTTGCAACAAATATTAGAAACCAAAAAATCCCATTGTGGATATCTAATGCAAGGCACTGAGAGTAAATAAGTGGCCTGCTTTTCAGAAGTGCTGAGCCCCTACGGCTCCTGTAATTTTTGAAGCTATAGCCCTCCTTTTCACTGGTGATTATTGTGGTGGAGACAGTGTACTGAATCCTGCTACGCTAGCCTGGCCAGGCCTAGTAAAGGCTTTGCAACAAATATTAGAAACCAAAAAATCCCATTGTGGATATCTAATGCAAGGCACTGAGAGTAAATAAGTGGCCTGCTTTTCAGAAGTGCTGAGCCCCTACGGCTCCTGTTACATGGCCAAATTTGAGTGGATTTTCCTGGGAATGGCAAAAGATACATCGTCCTACCAAATTTCAAGCCACTGCTCTAAAGTGTGAGGGGACTAGAACTATTCAAATAAAAGTCATCAGAATTTTTTAACATGAGCAAAAGAACAATTTTTTCTCCTAGCCCCATTCTCAGAAATGGCTGAACTATTTTGGCTAAAATTTTCCAGAATAATTCAGCCTGAGGCAGACACCCAGCATGAAAAATATAAGCCCAAACAGTTTGTTTGGCAAAGTTATGAGCAACTGAAAACAGGGTCTGATAATGGGAAGTGTCAGGCAACCTAAATAATAGGTGGTTCTACCAGCCCTGTCTATATTTACTATCTTTCTTTAATCTGCAAGCTCATCTAGCCATATTTATAGTATCTGTCTGTCCATCCATATTCTGAGCTCTCTTTTGATCTGGCATACACTAGTTTTTAACTGGTATAAATCCTTTGACATCTGAAAAGTCACATCACTGCAAAATCAGACTAAGGGCTTGTCTACACAGGGGTTTTGAACCAGTTCAAGCTGAGTTAATCTTGTAAAATGTTAGCATACCCACGATGCAATGCATCACAGCACATTAACTCTGCGCTTACCATGAACTCTGGAGTTCCCGTGCAAAATGGACTAAGTTTTCTGTGAATTGTACTAGTTCAGTCTGTTGTTGGTGTGCACGTCACAGCTGCATATCGCTTTTTGCATGCCGCCAAAAGCTATCCCACACTGCTTTGCAGTTGATTGTTGCTGACCTGTGTGGCCTCCTCTGCTCTGTGACAAGTTCCCAGGGTGACCCCTCCCCAATCTAAAAGCTGGAACAGGACCAAATTTTGGCCATTTGCTCCTGGATCCCAGTGTATCCGCATTCTTGAGACAATATAGTGATTCTAGTCCACAAACTGCACAACATGCCTCATGCTGCTTCTTGGAGTGGTGCTGAGACTCTGAATCTCATGGGGAGAAATATCAGGGCAGAAAGGGCTTGTGGCCAGCCACTGGAATAAAGATCTTTTTGTGGACATTGCAAAGTGGATGACCACGAGGGGTCATGACCGAGATGTCAACCGATGCCATATAAAAAGCAAGCCGCTCAGGAGGGTCCACATTAAAATAAAGGATGCAAGGAAAGTATCAGGCAGGGGACATGTTATCTGTCCAGTTTATGAAGAATAGGACAGGATTTTACACAAATTATACAACCACCCAACACAGACAGTTTGTGGATCCTGCTGTCAGCTGTCTGTCCCATCCACTCCCGTGAGGATGAGCAGGACCGCTCATCAGAGAAGGACAGGGACGAGGCCAGAGAAGAGCTGTCCCCTGAGAGCCAGGGTTTGTTTGGGACTCAGAACTCTGACGCAAACCATGTTGAAAGCCATCCTGATTCCTGCCCTTCAGTGGCTAAGCCCAAGCCCAGCCAGCAACTCAGGCAGGACCAAAGAGGAAGATCCTCTGGAGGGAACTTTGGCATGTAAGTGCCCATCTTTACTATTTAAAGTGGATGTAGAGGGAATTATTATCCAGCTAGCCACTGTAGTCTGGTGGCATGGTCCAGCCGGGGCGTCACAACCCTTCCTCAGGCCCAGGCTCCAAGGAAGGTCACAGCGCCTTGGTCTACGGGAATACGCTCATGGGTTACGAGTCTTTAGCCCTGGCCCCAGATGGGGCGGGCTATCCACGCAGTCTGTAGCCCCCGGCCCTCAATCAAAGCGAGGCAATGTGAAGCAGTCTATAGCCCCCCAGCACTCAAGCGGGGCAGGCAAGCAGTCTGTAGCCCCCGGCCCTCAAGCGGGCGGGGCATTGTAAGCAGTTTACAACCCCCGGCCCTCAAGCTGGGCAGGGCTGGTGAAGTGGTCAATAGCAGTTTACAGCCCCCAGCCCTCCATGGCACAGCGGCAAGGCAAGACAGCATATAGTGTACACACACAAACCCCAGTGTATCCAGTACCTCTCCCATGCACACACCACTGTGCCTCCCTGAGATTCTTCCCAGTCCTGGGTGAACCTCAGAGATGGCAAGTCACAAATACATATTAAAGCAATGCTATCATGGCCTGTCTGGAACAAACAAACAAACAATAACACCCTGCCCCCCTTTTTTCATTCTCCCATAGCCACAGCACCTGCAATGGCCAGAGTACCAAGGACAGGACCTCTATCAAGAGCACAGTGTCTGGCCAACCAGAGGGGGTGAAACAGGAAGACATGGGACGAGCTGTTTGCAGAACTCATCAGCAGAGGCGACTCATGGGGGAGGGGATGCATTGGGGGGTCATGTGTCCCCCTTCCCAGATTTGCTGTTTGGCTTGTACTGAACAGGCTCACACAGACTGAGCATGCTCAGTAACTTTGCTGAAGCCGGCTGCCCTCACTCTGGCCCCCCCTCCACTATTGGCAGGCATTGGTCGTCTCTGCTCATCAGAGCCATCCCCCCTTCCGCCCCAAAAAATCCCAAATGGGTGAGAGGTGGAGGCACTGTTTGAGGACCTAGAGGAACAAAGAAATGGAGCTCCCAAAGAAGATTGTGGCAGTGGCTGAGGACAGCACCAGAGTCTCCAGGGCGACATAGCCAAAGACAGCATGGAAGGGACAGGGAAATGCTGAGGCAGCAGCTCATGGAGGTTATATAAAGTCAAAATATATTGCTGCATCTCATGCTGCTGCTAGGACAGTAGGCACTGCAGGCTAGCTCTGGACCAGGACCCAGCCGCATTCTTCAGCCCCTCGATAATACCAGCTACTGGGACCACCAGCAACTCCTTCCTGCTGTACCTATGCAGACATTCCCCTCCCACAGTCAACCTCTGGCATGCAGAACGCACGTTAGCAGCCCAGCTCTTCTGAACCCTCCAACACCCCCGGCAAGTCTGAGCTGCTCCCCTCCATCTCAGACGCCCCATGGACAAGAAAGGGAAGAGCGAAGACCTATACTCACCTCTGACTTAAACTCCCTTCCCCCATAACTGTTCTGCCCTGCCCTGTACTTTCAGTTTTGGCTGCACTGTTGTTATTTAATGGTTTTTCCTCAGTGGGTGGTTGGTAGTTTGGGTTGTTAAATGTATTTTCAAATCACAGTTCTTCTAATACTGCTTCAGTTAAAACGTTGTTTTTGCTTTGTTATATTAATGTTTGTTGTCTCATAATAAAAACAGTTTAAAATTCATCCATTATAAGTCATTACTGCACTGAAGCCAGAAATACCTTTACATAACGTTGAAATCATTCATGGAGTTTAAAAAGAAGAACTCAGTCAAGGTTCCTCTTCCAACACCTACAGATTATACCACACAGCTCACAAGGAACCCAAACACCTGCCTCCACAGGCTAACAGCTGGATGGACAGCTGCATGTTTTCAGGCATGAGACTCACTAAGAACAAGAGGCATTTCTAACAATTTCACTTGGGTGTTTCCGTTTTTCATGGGAATCGTTGCTGGCTGCTCCAACCACCACACAAGAGTCTGCACCATGGCCTCCCACCCATCGTTAAGGGTTTCTCTGTTGGTCTGACAAACATTGTGCAGAATATAACATGCTGCTATAATGCTTGGCACTTTTTTTCTGCTGCTTCCAACCTATTCCACAAACAGCGCCACCTTCCTTTCCAATGGTCAAATGCACACTCAACTATCGTTCTGCAACTGCTGAGTTGGTAGTTTTAAAAGTTCCTTCCTTCAGTCCAAGTGGTCTGTGAATGGGTTCATTAACTAAGGAAGCAGGGGATAAGCCGAATTCACCAGAATAACCACAAAAACCTCAACACCATTAATGTTCTTAGTGTTCCTGGGGCAAACAGTCCTTTCTCCATTAATGCAAATACGGCTGAGTTCTGAAAGATCCTAGCATCATGGCCCCTGCCCGACCACCCTGCATTTATGTCTGTACACTTGCCTGCATCATGAAGAAATATTTCTTTCGGTTTATAAATTCTGCATCCTGGTGTGTGGGGCAAATGACAGGCACTTGGCTTCTATCAGTTTCCCCTGTACAGTTTGGGAACCCCACGTGTGCAAATCAAATATCAATCATTAAAGACACATCGTTTACTAAGGACCATTGTGCCAGCCAGGGTGCCTACGGTTGATGGTGTCACACCAGGCATCATGTAGTGAAGTTCCCAGATCTGGCTCAATCCTACAACTCCATGAATCTCGAGGGTGTCCCTGTGGGCAGCGCCAGGTAGGGTCAAGGCGTGCCCCCTGCCTTGTGTCGATGGAGAGTTGTGAGATCCTGTTGTGCTGGGGTATTTTTGTCCAGTCTGGCTGTCCCCCGTCTGGAACAGCAGCTCACTCCACTGCAAGCCAGACTGCTGACCTATCAACTGAAACAAAAGTCGCTTTGAGGTTGCCATAGGCCACGTGAAGCGGATGGTTCAATTCTCGGTGCAGCCCAGCCAGAAGGTAAGGACAGCATCCATTGCTGATCACCCAGTAGTGAAACCTGACTGCTGTGGATGATTCCGGTGTCTGTTAAGGAACAGCTGCAGCTGTATCAAGCACTAGGCACCAACTCTGTGGGGCTGAGGCACACACAGGAAAAAAAATAGTGGCTGCTCAGCACCCACGGGGATGATTAGCCGTTGGCTTCCTCTGCCCATCGGCTATTTCCCCCACACGACTGCAGATGAGCTGTTTGACCCGCCCAGCCCTGGTGCCTGTCGATCAGCTGTTTTGAGCACATGTCCCTGCTCCGGCAGGGGCTGAGCCAGCCCTGGGCCCCTTGCTCTGGCAGCCTCAAGGCAGGATGGCTGCTGCTGCTAGCCAGGGGGGCAGCAATTCCCAAGCCATGCCCCCGCCACATTGTGTAACCAAAAAAAAAATCCTTAGGTGTGGTCAAGGAGCGCTGGGCGTTGTTCAGCCCTGCCCACCTTCACTGTCTGCCCACACGTGCAGGTAGGAGGGACTGGAGTCTAGGTAGGGCACCCATCGGCAAAATCAAAAGTCAGCCTTAGTCCAAGACTGATAACGATGGCCTGTAGTTACCACACTCAGTGTAAGATTCTTTGCCCTCTGATGCATGCAAAACCATCAATTTCCTGAGAATTACCCATTTTTATAACCCGATGTAACAGTATCTTCTCCCTGGCATAACAGATCTGTATGACAACAGCCCCAGTAGTTGATCTCCCCACAGTGAATTGGTTGGCCACAGACAGGTAGCATTCTGGAGTGGCTAGCTTTTAGATGGCAATGGCTACCTCTTTCCCCTTGGGCATGGGGCACTACATGTTGGTATGGTGCCCAGGGAAGGGTACACTTTACTGGGGCACGGAGGCCCTGGGGGGCCCGGCCCAAGATGCATCCCTCACGGCTATGTGTGTGGGAGGTGGCCCGTGTTACAAGTTTATACTGGGCCCAAAAAAATTATGCTTGGGCCCTGATGGCGCCACTGCAACGCCAGGGTTTGTCCAGCACATAGCTCAAAAAAGGTAACCCTTCCCATCTTGAAATTCTCTTGCCATTGTTGGTCAATCCAAGTCTGCAGAACTATCCTTTCCCAGCAACCCATGCCCATCAGAAATGATGCGGCATGATGTGATCCACTAACCAGTGCTGTAGTACCAACTGCTTAGAAGAAGTGTCCTCTTCTTCCTTGCCCTTGTCCCACTCCTGAATCTCCTCCTGCTGGCAGAGGAGCTGCTACCACTGCCTTGCACAATCTCCAAAGCCAAACACGTCCACATTTGAGTGCTGAAATACACCCCAAGCAGCCTCTATGTATTCATGGCTGCCACCATAGTGGGGTGGAGCATTGCCAGGTCCATACTGTCCGACGACAATTTGAAAATGGTGCTTGCCCACCCAGAAAGTTAATGGGGCAGACACACAGGATTTACCAGATGCACACCAAAAAGCTTTCCAATAACCCTGCACCATCACCCCTCCATGTAGACAGGCCTTAAGTGCAATTGGAATCATGCTTAGTGTCAATTTTACAGTACAAGTGAGTTCAGTTCATGTTTTGGCAAATAGAGATGTAATGTTGGGTCTGTGGCTATGCGGAAGAAAATGGCAATGTAAAAACTGAGCTTCTTAATTAGTTAGATACCAAATAAAAGGAAGCTGCAGCTACAAAGTAAAATTAGAACCTCTTAAGGTGAGTCACTGTTCTGCCTGAACATCTTCCCACGCATTTAGAGTAGACCGTAATTGAACTATAGTGCTTTATAATTTCTGCCAATTAAATCACCACCAGGCCACAACCCATAAGATTATGAAACAAGTTAAAGAACAACACTATGATTCACACAAATTACTTCATCTCGCATGGCTAAGCTACGGTGGTTCTCATTTGATACTCATCTATGAGCAGAGCTGGACATGAGGAAGACTAAAAGGAACATTTAGTTGTCTTAGCTTCTATACAGCTAAGTAAATGGGGTTAGATTACAAAGAACTCAGGCTGATCTATCACAACGTATATTTTGTCTTATTCTGATGTAGCTGTATTCACTCTGTCTAATCTTTTCCTATATTTTAAATAATTTTAAAAGAAAATATGTATGCACAGGGGATGTACGGTATATAAAGAAGGTGAAATTCACCTCAAGGCAGAGATCCTGTACTAGAGAACTAATAAAAAGTACTAGACAGCACAAAAGATTCATTTGTGGATTCAAGGGTAATTGAAACGTCAGATTTTTGTGTAGAGCAGGATCTTCTGGGGAAACTCAGCTCTGCACGGAATTGTATCCAGCATGACTACCATCTCCAAGACGTTTAGTACAGCCCTTACTAGCTTGGCCATAGGAAGACTCTCTTCTGGCTCACGTGGGAGACTAAGTACTCTGCCCACTAGAAAGCTTCTGGAATGAGTCTGATGTTTTCTCCTGTGGAACACCACAAAACAGGCGAAGTTCTGTGTAAACCTACTGACTTCAGGGTACAAGGTGTAGGTCAGGAGAGAATTTGGCCCAGTGAATCCAGTCACCGGAGGCGCCTGCTTGTGGGTTACAGAAGCAATAACCATGACCCAGGAACTCCTGAATGCCAGCTGGCACAAGGGATACAGGAACATCCTGATTCTGGTCTGTACATTCTGGCTCACCAAGAATGTCATATGAGGTCCCTATGGTCACACTTGTCATTACTATCACTGTGAAACATATATACTGATACGATGTAAGGAGTTATGTATAGATACTGAAAATATGTTCTTAGAGTCTGTATCAAGGTATGAGTCACCAGCACAAACTGGTTTTCTGGCAAACAAGAGATGTTTATGCACCTCTCTCTCTGTGGGATGTAAATTAAGCCGTGTAAGCTAACACAATGGCTACTCATTGACATATGAAGTCATCAGAGGGATGTGAAGTCAACAGGGACAGAGTACACAGGAAAAACAAACTATCGGTGGTTATACTGCCACTAAGTACAGACAATGAACTCTGAGAAGTAGAAATAGAAGGCGAAGAAAACACCTCCTTATCCTCCATCTAGGAAGTAAGTGGGCAGGGTGTTTACATTCATGAGAATAGGACCTCAGCCAACCTCAGTTGAAAACATTGTAGAGAACTTTGGGGGTGAGAAACTTTTTCAGACAGGAGGTTAACCTGGTAGTTAAGGTTAGTCTCTAGAAAGCATGTTATGATTCTGTTTGATATGTAACTATTTGTTTCCAGCCTTACTCACTATCACTTGAATCTTTGGTAATAAACTTATCCTTGTTTCCATTATAAATGTATCTAAGTGCTGTGTTATTAAGCAAGGTGCCAATTCTGAACTGAATCATACAAGCTGGTGTATATATTGTCCCTTTGGGGACAGCCGACTTGGTATTTCTGTGAGTGTTCAGTGGATAACAGGCTGGACATTACAGTGGAATGCTTCAAAGGGACTTGAGGACTGAGCTGCACCTATTGTTAACCTGCAAGGCAAAATAAGGGCTAGAGGAGAGCGTTTGGGTGACTGATGATGATGAAGCTAGTCACTTCAATTTCGAGGACAACATCAACAATCGTAGTTTGTCCTAATGGATCTTTGTGTGTCTCTATAGACCAATTTGGGAAGAACAATGTTTACCGCACTGGCCACGGAGTCATTTGCCTAGTTGTGTTGATTGAGCTGCATGTTGTTTCCATGCCTGGTGCTGTACTTCCAACTAGTCAACACACATCTTCTCAAAGTCATGGACAACCCCCCCCCTTACGGCATGGCACCATGCGACATGATCAATCGCCAGTTGCTCAAAGGAAGAGTCAGAAATGTTTTGCACAGATTTTGTTTCAGGGTGTCTTTGAAGCATTTCATATGCCTTCCACAGTTATAATTACTGGAGCTTAATTTGGAATATAAGACTTGTTTTGATAAATGGATCTCAGGCATACAAAATACATGGCCAGACTATCTCAATTGGGCAGCCAACTGAATCAGCTTTCACCAGCATTTCTGTACTGGAAACCTGGTCCTGCCATTTGATGCCCAGCAATCATTTTAAGTGTCACAAATGGAAACGGTCCAACTTTTTAATGTGCCCCTGATAACAGGTCCGTGTTTCACACCCATAGAAAGGGTCATGAGGACATAGGATGTCGTGAGGACAACAACATTGGAGACTAATTTTTTTTGTCTGTAGACAGATTCTCTGTTGTTTCCAAATTTGGTGATGGAGGTGACCATATGCAGCACTGGCTTTCTTGATTTGAGGATCCACTCTGTGGTTGATTGTTGCTTCATTGTTCAACATGCTGCTGAGATAAGTAAACTGTTTGACTGCTTGGAGTATGGTACTTTTCAAGCTTATTGCCGAGCCTTGGTAAGGTTGTTGAGGAGCTGGTCGGTACATAACCTCAGTTTTTGTTCAGTTGCTGGTGAGGCCAAAGTTATGAGCTGCCACAGCAAAGCAGTTTGTAAAATCTTGTAATGCTGCTTCAGAGTGTGCCAACAATGCACAATCATCAGTGTAGAGCAGTTTCTGGATCAATGCTTCCCGCACCTTGGTGTTCACATGTAGATGGGAAAGACTGAAGAATTTACTAATGTGGAAGCATATAAAGATGCCATTTGAAGAGCCACAAAGGGTTCTTCTGGCATCGTAACAAAGAATTGACCAAAAATGGAAGGAGTGTGGACACATCCTTGCTTCACCCTGTTTATGATTAAAAATAGGTCTGTTAGATCACCATCAATGCTAACTTTTCTAGCCATGCATTCATAGAATTGCCAAAATATGTTAATACATTTGTCTGAACATCTACATTTAGTGAGCAATTTCCAGAGGGCAGTAAATTGAGATACATGATGTACAGAATTTGGTGCTATTGACGACATTTTCCTGTAATTGTTGAATGATGAAAATCATGTCAACAGTGCTCTGCTGAGCACAAAAGCAGCACTGTGACGCAGATAGAAAGTTGTTGAAGATTTGGGTCAGGAGTTCAGAAAGATCCGAGCACAAATTTTGCCAGCCATCGAGTGCAAAGAGATATTGTGCTAGTTACCACAGCCACTCTTTGTGCCATTACCCTTATAGATAGTGATGATGTTGGCGTCTTTCATTTGTTGTGGTATGATCTCTTGACACCAGACATGTAAGGAAAAATTGAGAAAGCCTATCAGTGTGAAGATTTCCTCCATGGTCAAAAACCTTCGGCTGGAATGACATCAGGACCAGAAGATTTATTGTTCATTACTTGAACTGCCTTCAGCACCTCAGCTAGTGTGGGTGGATCAGCATGTGCATTAGATGTGGGTAATTTGTGGACATTATCCAGCAACTCATCAGAAACAGTAGAGAAGCAATTAAATAGTTCACTAAAATGTTCATGCCACTGTTGGTCAATGGCTGTGTGATCTGTGATCACAGATTTACCATCCAAAAGTTCTTAGTAGTGTCAAGACAGATGGGTATGGCCATACAAAGCTTTGACCACATCATAGACATCTTTGGAGTCATGTTTATCAGCAAGAGCCTGTAGTTCATCTGCTTTATGGTCAAACAACATATTATGCTTCTGGCAGAGTTTGCACTGGAATGTGTTTCAAGCTGCCCTATGTCTGCCCTTTTTTGCTTCACAAAGCAGGTCAGTTAAGACTGCAGGATGTGCTTGTCACTTGACGTCAAGGAGATTAAATATTTCAGGATCATTATTATTGAACCAGTCTGCATGACAATGCTTCCTATACCCAACACAATCCACAATGGTGTTATAGATTCTGTCACACAGGGATACCCATTCGGCAAATATGTCATGTAGTTTTCTGTGTTGAAAATTGTTCAGTAATTGACAGATCTTTCAAACAGGCAATATTTACATGCTTAACTGACAAGTTTTTATGCATTTTTGGACAAATAGAGAGGGAAAGCTTTGACTGGTCAGTCCAATAATCAGCTCTGAGTAATACTTGAGCTTCACGTGCATCTGGTAGGTGGTGCTGTTGGACCAATACATGTTCGATCACATGACAATGATGTGACCGAGGGTGCATCCAGGTCGTTTTGTATTTGTCAAGAAGTTGGAAGATAGCATTTGTAATAACTAGATGGTGGTTGGCACTTGTTGTCAGCAGAAGAAGGCCACTGATGTTCATCTTGCTGATCCCATGTTTGCCAAGCACACCACCCCAGAATCATCACAGCCAACAGCATTAGAGTCACCTAAAATAATCAACTTGTCTTCATGGGGAGTCAATTGGATCAGGTCATTTAGTCTGGAATAAAATTGCTCCTTACCCTCATCAGAAGTTAGTCATTGTCAGTTGTAAGCACTGTTCAGTGAAGCATAACGTCCACCTCTCAGGAACAGTCAGAGCTTTATCAGTCTGTCGTTTACACTGATGGATAGGCTCGCCAAATGAGAGACAAGATTCTTTCTGGTTGCAAAGCCAACTCCTGAGTCACATGGCTTATTATGTGGGTATCTCTTTAAGAAGAAAGTGTACCTAGCACTCTCCTCAATCAGCTGACCCTCTTCAGCAAGTTGCATCTTGCTCAGTGCCACAATGTTGATATGGTATCATTCAAGCTCTCAAGCAACCAGAGCAGTCTGTATGGTAGGACAGTCGGTTTGGTTTGGACGATCAAGGAGTATACAAAGATTCAATACAAAGATACAAATTGCAACACTGAGACAAAAGGAAACTTTTTTTGAGGCTTGTTTGAATTTCAACCCTATGATGGGACACCATCCAGCTGTGGAAAACTGGTCAGGACAAGCAATTTTTAGGGCACCTTTTCTAGCCCTCTCCTCAGATGGAGGTCAGCTGTGCTGTCCCTGAATAGAGCAGCCAGTTTGTTCAAGATGCTGCTGGACTGTGGTGTCACCTCAGGCCAATGGAAAGCGACCCAAGTCTAGACCCACCCACATGCAGGTTCACAACTATGACTCCCAGCAATGTCCATCACCTGCCACTTTTGCCATTCCTCCATCGCTGCAGTACTTGTTGGATTGTAAAAGGCTGTGCAAGAATGTGTTTAAAGTAGACAAGCAAGGAGGCAAAGGGTAAGAATGTGACTCACAGTCCAGGGTACTCCAAGAACTGTCAGTCACGTGTGTCCACCAGTCGATAGACACAGTATGGAAGAGAAAAAGAAAATGTCTAATGTGTGTGAGGATGGAGTAGAACGTTTTTTGTTTTTTGTTTTTGCATTATAGAAAGTTCTCAGGAAACTCAAGTGACAATGCTACATTCAACCTAGTCAGCCATTTGTTCTCATATGGCAATGGCAAGCTTTGGAGAAAAATTTCCTCTGCTGTCCTCTTCTCCCTCCCAAAAAGCAAGTGTGTAAATAAAGCAGCCCAAAGCAAGACAGTGTCATTCATTTCATCACTCTAATCAGGGCCGTCCTTTCCTTTCTCACATCTCAATGCACAAGGAGAAAACTTAGACCTAGTAAATATGTACAGCTTGGGCAAATGACATCAAAGGGAAATGATGATGGTCTACAAAAATATCATGGAGAGTGAGTATTTACTATGATCCAAGTGGTTACAACTAGGAATAAGTAGCTGGATGGAATTAGGAAAAGGAAAAAGCAGGCATAGCAATCAGGAAACATTTCTTAAGAGTGAAATTTGTTAGACTCTCAAATACCCTTACAAGGGAGGTGGTGAAAGCTGAAATCTGAGCAATTTAAACTTCAGCAATTTAAAATTGGACTGGCCAAAGCACTGGTAAATATAATATAGGCAACAATCCCATGCCAGCAGAAGATCTGCTAGATAGCCTCAAACTATATAGGTCTTTTCCATCCCTTATTTTTATAACTCTACGAAAGCAGTTATTCAATCCACAGGAACAATGCACCTTGACTTTTCACAAACAGCACATGTTCCTCTTCCACTCTCTCTATTACCAACCCGTAGAAATGTGGGAGTTGATTGGGATAGCATAGGTTCAAGTTCCTGACTGTGTTTTGTAAGATCTGCCTGAACTGAGAGGAAACGATGTAACTGGTCTTTTAAAATATTTTCCCTGTTTTTCTTTTTCTTGCATTTTCAATGTTTTGAGTCATGTGCTCTGTTGAGACATTTCTGATGTAAACACCATTCTTGCTGCTGCTTTAATGACATACTTTTTCAGACTGTTAGCTAGGAAATCAGTGGACAGAATAAGCTATTCCTCAGCACAGCTCAGCTATTTATGTTTTGCTATCTTGTTTGCTTTAAAATTCATGGTGAAGTTAACAGGGATTTGCTCACAACAGGAAAAGTAAAGAGAAACAAAAAGAGTGAGAATAAAGCTTTAAAATGCATCAAGGACGCATTCAATTTAAAAAAAAAAAAAAAAAGGAATTCTAGTATTGTGTTCCTGATTAATACTTATTTATATGCTCCCTAAATAAGGCTATTTTTCACCCGGACTTAGAAAAGAAGAAAGTTCATATTTTACAAGCAAACACTTCTAAAGTTAAACGAGCAGACAGCTTTGAAGTGCTCAAGAGGAAGGGGGAGAGAAGGTTCTCAATTTTAGTCCTAAGGAAGTTCTTGATATACCTGTTGGGTGTGAACATCATAAATAATGATAAAAACATCACTTAGGGTCATGTAATTTAATCCTTTCTATTTTGCATGACTACTCCCTGTAGTTATCTCAATAATGGGGACTTATTCCGAATACATTGTGCATAATACCAGAGGATCTGAGCCAGAGCGTGAAACCTGCATGTGCTCTCACTAGAGGTTACATACCTGATATAGGACAGCAGACTGTGTGAAAACACAAGGAAACAACTACAAGGTTCACAAACCTTCTTGCCAGAGTTCAGGCACACAGGCTGTTAGATAAGCCACAAAGATCTGACCGCATCCCTCCCAGCTAGGATGGGCTGCTAGACATTCAGTTACTTGATGTGAACATGATGAAAGAAAGTTAAATTTAAACACTGTGGCCAATGTTGAGCCTGAATCTCTGTTGTCCTGCAACTGTCTAGTTATTTGCACTAGCACAAAGTGAGTGTAAAATCACAAAATTAGCATTATGCCATTTTATAGCCACTTATGTACATGACTCCATAGGGTGCAAGCCGACAGAGAAAATAGATACAACAAACCTTACAGTTGCTTTTCTTTTTTCTTAGGAATGCTGGTTTGTGAAAGACCTGTGTGGCCCAGAAAGGAAAAAGGTAAATGATTTCTATGTTCCCTAATCAAGCTTGCCTTTCCCAGTGGCTTCTTCAAGTCTACTTTCTGACTAGTGTCTTCATCCAAGGCCCTGTTAAGTCAATCACAAAGTTTCACATTGACATCAGTGGGCTCTGGATCAGGCACTACAGATATGATCACCCAATGAGGGATATGCTCAAATATCAAATACTATAAACAGTCAACTTGCAAACAATTCATAAAAATGTGTCAAGTAAATTCAAAGAACCAAGGCCATCACAAAGTGCTCATGGGCATTCCACAAGTAGAAAGAGGTGCTACGTTTATGGAATAAATTATCCAGTGTGAATTGCTCATTCGGCTCTAATTTTAGTTCTGCACTAATGACAGTTATGTGTTAGCTAAATCAGCTAATCAAAACCATGCTACTCATGTGCTGCCAAAAGAATCTGCTAGATGTAAAGATATGGATGGAATGAGGTCCAATTATGACAGATGCATATTATATCCAGTTTAAACACTGGCCTCGTCTTTCCGATGATCATTTTCCCTGCTATGTTAAGGCCTCTCAGTATCGTCCTAAGAAGATCAGCAGACTTTTGTCTGGTGTTTATTCATCTCAGATACCGAAAAGCTCATCCAGCCTCTTATCTCCTTCCGATTAGATTACTGTAATACCCTGATGTCTAGCTTGCCAAGTCTCCTGAGTTTTATATATATATATATATATATATATATATATAATTCCACCAGTGTGGTAGAGTCTTGTAGAGAAGGAAGTACAGCACATTTTCCCTTGATCACACCATGTTTACACTGGATAGCTATAGAGTAAACAAATATATTTATAAATGCTAAGATCCTTTAATTGACCAATAAAGCTAGAGTCCAGATATTTATAAAATAATTGTAATACTGCAAGCAGGTGTCTTTCCCAGCCTGCTCTAAAGCAAAGTCCACTTGCTGTGTAGGGTCAAAATAACAAAGAAATTAACATAAACTTTATCTCAAGCCTTCTCCCCAGGTTTGACTGCTTCCACAGTGTCTGCTTTACGGCTTACTTGCCCTCAACTAGGTCTTTCTACAGAGATACTGTCATCTCCCCTATATCTGGGTGTGAGACACCTGCCTCAGTGAGCCATCGGAACCCACTCCTGTATATCATAGGCCCCCAACGTCACCCAGCACTTGCACACTAAACCCAACCACTGAAATTAGACCAAAGTAATACAGCCCATAGGAGACTAAACTATTATGTGCCACAGGCAGAGAATAGGAGGGACTGAGTTGCACCAGAGCCTGAGGCACCTGCAATGGCAGGGAAGTGATGACGTGAGATATACCCAGATAATGCTGGCAAGCAATCTTCACCTACATGTGGCAGAGGAAGGTGAAAATCCCCCCAAGGTCACTGCCAATCTGACCCGGGGAAAAATTCCTTCCTGACCCCACATATGGTGCTCAGTCAAACCCTGACCATGTGAGCAAGAACCAGCCAGCCAAGCACCTGAGAGAGAGAAAGAGAGAATGCTCGGTGTCACCTCAGAGCCCTGGCCCACCCCATCCAATATCCCATCTCCAGCCATGTCTATCCCTACTGCTTCAGAGGAAGGAGGCCAAAAAACAAACAACAATAACAAAAAACAGAATATATGGAGGTGAGAGGGAATACCTTCCTGATCCCTGCAAGTAGCTTCCTGAAACCCTGAAGCATGAGCTTTTAGGAACATAGAACACACAGACATTGAGCTCAGGGTGGCCAAGTCTGAACCCTACCATCACAATCTCAACCCTGTCATACACTCACACACATACATTTGTCCAGCTCTCTCTCAAAACTAATTAAGTTGTTTGCCCCCACAGCTGCTATTGGAAAGTTGTTCCAGAACCTCACCCCCGATGGCTAGAAACCTTCTTCTAATTTCCAGCCTGAATTTGTTCATGGTCACATTATATCCATTTGTTCTTGTGTAAACATTGCTCTTTAGTGTAAATAGCTCTAGTATTCCCACCATCTCGCCCCGCCCTTCCTCCTGGATGTCTTTATAGAGAGCAAACATATCCCCTCTGAGCCTTCATTTTGCTAGGCAAAAACAAGCCACGCTCTTCCAGTCTCCTCACATAAGATAGGCCCTCCATCTCCCTGATCATCCTAGCTCTTTTCTGTACCTGTTCCAGTTTGAATTAATCTTTCTTGTACAAGAGTGGCCAGACCTGCACGCTATATTCCAAATGAGGTCTTGCCAGTGCCTTGTACAATGGCATTAATACTTCCCTCATCTCCACTGGAAACTCTTCATCTGATATATCCTAAGGTTGCATTTGCCTGTTTTACAACTGATTCACACTGGTGGCTCAGTCATCCTGTGATTGACCCCCACACCCAAATCTCTCTCCTGCTCTGTTGCTTCCAACTGATAAGCCCCCAGCTTGCAGTAGAAATTCATATTATTAGACCCTTAGTGTATGACCTTGCATTTTATAATATTGAATTTCATCCCATTTCTGTCACTCCAGTGTTGAAGGTTATCCAGATATTCCTGAGTAATATTCCAGTCCTCCTCTGTATTAATGATGCCTCCCACCATCAGCAAATTTCATTAGCATACTCCTATTTTTTGTGTCATTAATTAAAATATTGAATAAGACTGATCCTTGAGGAACTCCACTAGTAACTCCCTTTCAGTCCAAAAACCACCTTTCAGCACGTCACCATCTCTCCTTTACCCAGCTCCTTATCCACCTTACAGCGATTGTACCGATCCTCATCTTCTCCAATTCAACTAATAATTTTCCACATGGTAGCATGTCAAATGCTTTACTGAAGTCCAAGTATATTGGATCTATTGCACTTCCCTTATCTAAACATCAGTTTTTTTTTCTCAAAGAAGGAACTCAGGTTAAGCTGGCATGATCTACCTTTGGTGAAACCATGTTGCGTTACATCACTTTTACTATTTACCTTCATGAATTTAATTATTCTTTCCTTCACAATTTGCTCTAAAGCCTTGCATGCTACTGAGGTCAGACTAACACAAGTCTGTAATTGCCCGAATGATTTCCCTTCACCGCCTTTCTCAAATATAGATACAATGTTAGCTATTTTTCAGTCACATAGTACTACCCCCGAATAAATAGATGTATTAAAAATGCTTGCTACTGGACTAGCGATCTCATGTGCCAGTTCTTTCAGTATTCTGAAATAGAAATGATCCAGCCTCCCTGATTTGAGTGCATTAAGCTCTCTGTTTTTCTTCCACTTCAGATACGGTAATTTCCATTTCTAGACACTCCTTTCCAGTGCTTTACAAACAATAGTGACTATAGCCTCAAAAAGACTCCTGAAAAGTAGAATTTTTAGACTTATTTTACATGTGGAAACTGAGGCACAGACTTCCTGAAGGTCATGGAGGAAGTTAGTGGCAGAGTATAACTCTGATCTCCTGAGTCCCAGTCTTGTGACTTAACCATAAGTAGATCTAGGATTTATTCTCAGATATACACACACACACCTCCCTTGTTTATCTTAGCTATTACATAATGTGAGTTCCATTCACTAAACAAGAAACCATAGGCCTTTTTGCCATTAGATCCCATAGATCACTACTATCATTCTTTCAGTGGCGTACCAAGGGGAAAGGCAGGGAGGCCATTACCCCAGGTGCCGGCCTGGGGGAGCGCCAGCCAGGCCCTCAGAGGAAGAACTGCCCCCCTGCTGTTGCAGGTGGCCAGGGACTGCTGGTCTTTCACATCCCCGGCGGCCGCGCCAACCCCAGCTCAGGCCTGCTGGTGGCCGAGGGCTCCCGCTGCAGGGCCCCCGTGCTGGGTGCAAGGAGGGAGCCGTGCGACCCTGGCTATGCAGGGGCCAGGCAGCCAAAGGCAGGGTGCCCCCCACTGCTGGTGACCCGAGGGCATCTGCCTCTGTCAGTCCCGCTCCCTGCTGCACCCACAGTGTGGAAAGAGAGAGGGGAGAGGGGGAAACGGGCCTGCACACCCACCCCCTGCAGGGCACTGCTGCTACTGCCGCCAACAGCGGAGGCGCAAATATAAGTATTGGCCCTTGAGCGCCAGAGACCCACGGTACACCACTGCACTCTTTGCCTGATTTGAAGATGTTTGCTTGCTATTACTGTTACCCCTTTGGAGCAGAGCAGATAGCCAGAGTTCAGGGTCTTGTGGGTTGTTTTGGGTAAGAGGAGAAATTGACGATAGAGTTCAGGTGTCTTTGATGCAATCCTGTTTATTTACAAAGAATGTGCAAATTGAGGACTAAAAGACCAGGAGATAGTTTCTTTTGCTCACAGCTCCAAGCCTCTTTCAGCCAACAGTCAGCCCAAAAGCTCTCTCTTCAGGGTTTACTTAGGTCCATACTCTCAGTCATTGTTCAGGCCCTGTCTGGCTCTCTGCTCCTTCTCTGCGTCTGTTTCTGTGGTGTTTTTGTCCTGCGCGCTCTTTCTCACATACACACACCCCTATCTCCCTGAAAAAAGTCAACCCTCCACCCACATAGTTTAAAGTCCTGAGCAGCTTGTGCCTTTTTTGGGGGGGTGGGAGACGAGAGGCAGTGGTGACATGTGCCTGTGTTTGGGGTGGAGGCTGCTATGGTTTTGTAAAGGAGCTTAATTGTTTCTTACAGCTATCTTAAATGAAAGGCGGCAGTTATACCCTCCCCATCAATGAGTTTTAGCCCAACCCATAACATTACCTTTACTACATTACCTTTAAATATGCTTTTACTTTCGACTGGATTGTGCTTTTCATGGTACTTAACCTTTATTTATCCTGTGAACTCCTTGGGGACCTTGTGTCTGCAAGGTTCTGCTCAAAATTAATTGTTTGTCTTGTAATTATATTCTCATCTAGCGTCTTTTCTGTGTAGGCTCCCCCAATGGCTCAGTCATCAATTATTCCATTAATGTTGTCACCGTCTATAAACTTTACAGAACTCCCTGGTTTATTCCCTTTCACAGTGGATTCCTCATTCTTTGACTTTCAGTAACATAAACTACTTCTGATTGCCAAAGTGAGCACACAGATGAACACCCTCGTTTGTCTAATGCTGACAATGAAATACAGCTGAGTACTGCTTTGAAGCTCATTAAAATTCATAGCAGCATTTGCTTACATGTTGATTTTGAAGTCACCGTGCTGGATGTGTTTCACATGTGGGGCTGGCTCGTTCTGACAGTTCTTGTATTTCAGCTCCTTTAATCTGTGTTGCCATGCTTTAGTTAGTTCTTACACAGTAAAAGTGTATGATGGGGCCTTGTCAAGGGAATCTCTTTTTCCTTATTTTGTTATGTTGTGAGATTTCACACTTATCTACACTTTGGAAATGGCCTAAGTAGTAGAGTCTAACCCCTCTGACTCAGCTCCCTTGGGACACTGCATGGGACTGGAGTCTGAACAGTAAATTTAATCATCACCAATAGTAGGCAAGAGGGAAACATGGTCATCTAGAAGCCTGCGGGCAAGACTATCCACCCATCTGAGTTCTGCTCCCATTGATGCCCTTTCTACACTATATGGAAATGTTGCAACAAACAATTGGCTGGAACAACATCTGTGCAGTACCTTGCGTCCATGCACAACAGCTGTGCTTGGTATTTTACAGACTTCGGTAATATACTTAGGGCAAAGTCCTTAGCTTGGGTCTGATTGAAAATGATGCATCCTGCATTGGTTTCTCCGCACTGTGTCCAGAAAGCTGTAAACATTACAAATGTACCAGTTCAGCCTGCCGTCCTGCACCACCTTACAGTGCAGTGTTTCACATTTTTCAGCTACTGTTCTGTACCAGGCTCCCCCAACGCTCTGTGCCCCGACCCAAGCTTCCCATGCAGCAGAAAGTGCTTAAAGCCCAGCACTTCTGCGCATCCTATATCACACATCTCCTTGTTGGTCTCCACTTCTGGGAAATAGTCGAATGCTTACACTGCAGAGGAGACTTGACCATCTCTGGAGTCATGAATTCTGCAGCAGCTCTGTGTAGACTCAGGATTGCAGCACTAGCTGCCCAAAGCATTTACAGCAGAGTAGATATTTATATAATTACAAAATGAAAAAGCCAGCCCCAAATAGCAAAGGTTTAAATGTATTGCACATCTTGAATTGACTCCTTCTCTCTCACCTTTCAGACATTGCTTGACTTCTTAGGCCCTGATCCATACACACGCACCAAAGTTTACCTGGATGAGTAGTCTCTTTGGCTTCTGCATTTGTTTGGCTGCTGGCACAACAGGGCCTTGCTTCTCACCACACCCTTTTAGTACAACTGCAATAGAAATAGTAAATAATAATAGTTCCTCCCTCTGACCCAGGTGGTGTAAGGGATGTGCCACTTGCCACGTTGATGTTTCAACTTCAAGTCCAAACAGATTTCAGAATATATTTAATGACAGTAGTTAGTACTTACTTAGCATTGTCATGCACAGATCTCAAAGTGTTTACCAGGTGAACAAAAGCAATTACCTCCATTTTACAGAGGGAGAACTGCAGTATAGAGAGGGTAGCACAATGCCTCACTGGCAGAGATGGAAGTAGAATCTAGCTCTTCTAACAGAAGCTGCTCTGTTATCCTACCCACTCGACTGCACTGTTTATCCATATTTGCCATCACTGAGCAAAGCTATCCTCATGCATACTGACTGCTAGGAGCAAAAGCAAACCTTGCTGGTGATTTTTTCAGGTGTTTAATTAGCTTGTTTTGTTTAACATTTGGCTGTTCTTTCTGTTCAGATACATGCACTGCCAGCTTTGTTCAGTGTTCCAGTCTAACTGCTACTATCAGCTCTGACTTATAATTGTCTGCTTATTTTGCCCACCACAAAGACAGCTCCTATTCATTTCCCATTTTCTTCTTTTGCCCTAAAGATAAAACTGGGCAGTGTATTTCAAGTTCAGACAGGGCCCCCACATGGGGGTGGTGGTGGAAGGGGTACACTTTACCAGGACCCAGAGGCCCTGGGGGCCAGCCCAGGCTGCAGGGATTGTGGTATGTGTGTGGGAGGGGGCTCATGTTACAAGTTTGTTCTGGGCCTGAAAAAATTATGCTTGGGTCCTGAGTTCAGGAATGGAGTATGCAATTTTACTTTTGCTTAGCAAGTGTAAGAAAATTAATTCTCTTGTGTGGGTTTTTTTTATTTTTTATTTTTTTTTAGCTGACTGAGGCACCTTGATCTCTCTATGGCAGTGATGTCTGACTGTAGAGTCATGGGGCATTTCTTCCATTTTCATTTAGCTTCTTTGTTTTGTTTTATGTTCTATCAGGGGCTTCTTTCACCTCCTCCTCAGTTGTGCTGTTTGATAGAAATTACGCCTATGCCCACCCAACAGCAGCTAGTCCAACACCACTTTATTAGCAAAGTTCTAGCAGTTTGCATGGAGCTATAGCAATGTTGATTTTGTCACCTGAGCTGGGGTTTTCAGCTTACATCTGTTTATTGGTTTAGCCAAATGGAAGGAAATGGAAGGAATACAAGTTTTGGAGACACTTAAGTATGAGCAGAAGTCAAAGCTGATGTTTATGTGTTATCTTTAATGCTGCTGATTCTAAGTGGAACTCATGTTTTCCATTAACCAGACCTTTTACTCAAACTGTCTTCTGCCTGAGCTTGTAAACACAAGACCTGATTATCCATGCAGTTACAGCAGTTTTAATCTGCTATAGCTCCACTAATAGAGTTAATTCTGATTTCTACTGGTGTGAGAGGAGAATTAGGCCTATACTGACTTTTAAACAGTAAATCTTTCTTTGAAAAATAGTTTAACTTTTCTGAATAAACCAAGAGGCTTTAAGAAATCACCTGCCACTATGGAAATGGAGATGGTGATCTTGCATTTTCTTCATTTTACTGCAGTGAGTAAAAAGTATTGCATTAATCTATGAAATTATTATCCAACTACTTCTGGTCTGTTGATGGAAAGGTCTGACAGAGTGGACCAGGTTAGGTGAGAGGAACAAAATACAAAACAAAATTAGGAACCATTCTCATAATTATTGGGTTGGTGGCCTAAATTCACACCTGATCAGCCAACTCTAGGAATTAGTACACACCCCATTACATATGGTATGGCGCATTATGCACTGAGATAATTGTATAAGCTTATGTATTTATATGACCTCCATTACAGTAGAATCTGAACACATCACAATTTGCAGTAGATTTATCCTCACAACATCCCTGTGATATAGAGATATAGCCCCATTTCACAGATGAAGAATCGAGGCCCAGAGCGACTAAGAGTATGTCTTCACTGCAGAGTTAACCTGGTTGATCGGTGCCCAGGTTAGCCTAGCCCAGATGTGAGCAGCCATAATGCAAATCCTTACCCAAGTTACTGTGTCCTCCTTGATGCTGTACTCATTCATCTGTGTTGCTAGGACAGCTGGGGGCATATCTCCTGGTTCTTTGTGCCGCAGTAAGCTGAGCTACTTTGTGATTCTTTCCCAGTGAATTGTGGGAGAACTTGTCTGTCCTTCTGGGCAACAGTGGGAATTGTGGGATATTGGAGAACTATCTACACTTGAGTGGTTTAAGCCTGCATCCTCACTGTAAAGTAAATAAGTTACTAGCCTGCATAAAAGCAGAACCTGGAGTCTTACCTGCACCCCAAAGAGAGGCCAGCTAGTCCAGGTTGAAAACACCAATTAATTTAGGTGAGAGGACTGTGTGTGGATGGGAGGTAGGGTAGGGCAACACCTGGGTAAGACCCCATGTTAACTCTGCAATGTGACTTGCCTAAGGTCACAGGAAGCCTGTGGCAGACTCGCCCCTTCAGCTTCAAATTAGTCCCTCTGAAAATAGATTTACACATCTGTTTGCTTCTATTCTATTTACAATTGCTTCTATTTCTCCTTGACAAATTGTTCCATCTTTCTCCCACCCTATTGCTTACTAAAAATAAAAGAGAGAAATTTACACACTGCTCATCTTCCTGTCAATTTCTTGGCCCCTTTGCTTTCATACTCTTTGAGTAATGGCATTGGGATTGATTATGATCCCATTTACACCAATGTAAATCAATCGCCATTGAAGCCAATGGATTTATACTGGTGGAAAACTAATTAGAGACCAGGATCTAGTTCACTGAATCCAGTTAATCTTTCATCATTGTATATATGCTACTCTTCACCATTTCAGACTCTGCAGGGTTCTGCCTAGTGCTTACACGCTACCAGATGGGATCAATAGAGAAACCTAAGAAAGGTGGATAATATATTGACCCAATCTGCATGCCAGGTCCCAGTGTTACTCTGTTATCCTGTGAAATCCTAGTGAAGTGAATATGTTGAATCTTCATTAGCTTATTGAACACATTTAACCACAGAATGACTTCCTCATTTAATACCTTGTACAACCAGCAACCTCCCTGAAACATTTTTTTTTTTGGCTTCTGTGAAACACCTAGTGATTTGATGCAAATCCATCCACACTCAGTTTCCTGGCCAGTATTTCATGCTGTAGTGAGCCAATAGTAGGGATGTTGGAGGTTGAGGGTTCATAAACTTTGTAAAAAAAAAAAAAAAAAAGCCCCACTCCAACAACTAACTCCACATGGCCAGAGCACTTGTGTTGACGTCATTGATGTCACTTGGCTCTGCTTGGGCACAGGAGTTCAGATGCTTGCAGTCAATTGCAGGACTGGGATCCTAGTTCCTTTAAAAAAAATGTTTTCCTAACTAACAGGAAGCCTGTGATATGTATCAGGTATAAAGAACACCATACAGAATTTAGGCCAGCATGAATGGATGGCTCATACCGAGCATGGGATACTGTTTATTTTTTCCATAGATCTTATTTTCTGATCCCACAGAGTTTTTCAGACCCTGGCCTAAATTCAAATGACAATGGCTCTCAGAAGAAAGGTCAGTTTATGGATGGACTGTACCTCATACTCTCTGTATTCAGGCAGGTCCCCTTGGAGGGGAACTGCCTTCCCCACAGAATGTTCGGATGTTTTTTTGCTGCAAAAATTAGATGTCTGCAAAAATCATTATAATAGTGCCATTAGTGGAATCTGGAGGCACATACCATAGCGAGAAGGAAAATGTTCACTGTTAGTGAGAAGCATGAGACTTGTGTTCTTTGTAATCCTGTTGCTGATCCCTGTCCAGATGTCTTTGGTACGTGAGCAAGTCCACCACTGTAAACAAAGATTGTCTTTGTCCGCAGCTTTTTAAATGTCCCCTGACATCTAATTGTTTGTATTTTAAAGTCTAGCTGTTGATACAATACACTGCGTTGTCATAAACCATGGTGTTGGTGTCTGTCTAGATACAGATGGGATATTGACATTAGGATGGGTTTTTAAAGGTAAAATACAATTACATCTTCTCTTGACACCAATGGTGCCCCTCTGCTGAGCCGTAGCAGATGCTGGTGCCTGGCAGATCGCTTCCTGGTGGAGGAGAAATCAGTGGTGCAGAGACTGGGCATATTCTAACACTAACTTGCTTTATGTAAACACATACACTGGTCCTGATATGAGATGGCCCATCAGCCGTCTTTCAGGCCTCTCATTCTAATACCAATGCCCAGTTCCCATGGAGCAACTCTGCCTCAAGAGCTGACTCTAATCAGAGACGATGGCAGAGAACAGACTCTCTGGCTGCTCGCACAGCTTGGTCTCTCCTGTTGCTGCCTCTACACTCAGCCTTTCCTAACCAAAACTAATAACACCACAACACGTCTTCCCAAGAGTCAAAACGTGCGCGTGCTAAGGAAAAGAACTTGGAAGACTATTGTAACAGTGCCACAAAGGAATGCCTGCTTTAACAATACTTTCTGGGAATGGGTCTCTGAGATGAAGGAAGGAAGGGAATCCAATGAAGGAAGAGTGCAGCGAACCATTATTTTCCAGAATATGACAACTGTAGCATCAGGAGAGTAAAACAGGGGGAGGTCTAGGCTGGATAGGTTGGATAGGTCTAGGTTGGATAGGAAAAAAATTTTCACTAGGCAGGTGGTGAAGCACTGGAATGGGTTACCTAGGGAAGTGGTGGAATCTTCATCCTTAGAGGTTTTTAAGGTCCAACTTGACAAAGCCCTGGCTGGGATGATTTAGTTGGGGTTGGTCCTGCTTTGAGCAGGGGTTGGACTAGACGACCTCCTGAGGTCCCTTCAAATCCTTTCTTCTATAATTCTATGATTTTATGGTCCTGAAATCGCAGAATTACTGCTGTTTTGCAGTAGGCTGCCTACCCTGCAGGGTGAATTCCATTGAGTAACACTTTGTTCCTAGTGTGATTGTTCTCAGGGTGTCCAGGACTGAGAGTCACCTTGTAACCCCTCTGCCTTCAGTATAAGGAAGCACACCACCAGTCTATTAACCACCGAAGCACTCTCCTCTGGGCAATGCCAGCCCTTACTGTGCCTTGCAGGTTAACCATAGGTGGATCCCAGACCTGGAGCCCTTTTGAGGAGTTCCCTGTAGTGTCCAGCCCTTTATCTACTGAACACTCACAGAAATACCACATCAGCTGTCTCCAAGTGAACAGTGTGCACACCAACTTGTAAGATTCCACTCAGAACCAGCACTTTGCTTAACACCACATCACTGAGGAATATTTATAGTGAAAACGAGGATAAGTTTATCACCAAAGATACAAGAGCTAGTGAGTAAGGAGACCAGAAACAATGGAAATGAAAACACATTTTCCTAGCTACCAAACTTAACAGGCTAACCTCCTGTCTAGAGAAGTCTTCTCTCACCCAGTCTTCTGTGGCATTTCCAACCAAGGCTGCCTATGGTTCCATTTTCAGGGATGTAAATGCACTGCCCATTTACTTCCTAGATGACGAGGTGTCTTCTTTGTTCCCCAAATATAATCCAGCAACCCTCTGAAGTACATTTTAAATTAAGGTTCTCTTCCCTTGCTATGTTCCTATACTTCTGAGTTCCTTTTTGACATTCTTACAGCCCTTCAGCTGCATTCAAGTTAGACAAGTGATGAGAGACCCATTGTGAATGAAACAATACGTAATTTATATTTAATCAGAGACAGGTGAATAAACTTCCTTTGTCTGACAGAAAACTCTTTATCAGCTCTGCCTTGAAACAGACTTTCAAACATATTTTCAGTCTATATATTTCACAACAATATTAATGACCATTGTGACCCTGGCTTTCATTTAAGATCTCACATGACATTCTTTAGTGTATCAGGATGTACACACCAGAATCAGGACATTCCTGCAACCCCGTTGCCAGTTGGCAATAAGATTCTTGTGTCATACCTATAAAAAAGGCACTCCCTTACTGCAGAACCTGAATAATCTTAAGTTTCCAAGACTCAAAAAAACTCATGGCTCTTGGACAGCTTTTTTGTGTAGTATTTAATCCTTTCTAATGGTAAAAATCCCTGCATCTGCTTCTTACTTCTGATTGTTAATATCAAATTTATAGAAACAATTGACAAGGATTATTATTATTTATGTTATAATCATGCTTAGAGGCCCCAACTAAGATCAGGTCCTTACTATGCTACGTGCTGTACCTCTTTATAGCAAAATCCAGTCCCTTCCTCATCAAGCTTACAATCTAAATACACAAAACAGACAAAGGATGGGAGAAAACCAAGTATTATTCATGTTTTACAGATGGGGAAACTAAGGTGTAGAGAAGTGAAATGACTTCCCCAAGATCATACAGAAAATCTGTAGCAGAGCAGGGACTTGGCAAATGTAGTGACTTCCTCAGGAGTTCTGTTTCATGTGTCAGTGGAGTTAATGCTGTTGTCTTTTGGTTTTTGAGCTGAAAGGCAGAGGCAACAGTATATGCCTGTGTTTTAATGTAAGTCACAGGAGAGTGCTATTGAAGTGAAGCTGAGACCTCATGTCCTGTTAACAGAGAACAGCCAGACCGATTCAGAATTATGTGCTGGTGACTGACACCTGAGAGAGTTTGTCAAACTTTTTTGATATGTTACTTTCATGTAACTTTTGTATCCCCTCTAGGTGGTAATTTTTTCTCACTTACATATACTAGTTTGCTATGCATTTAGACCTGGATTTTCAAAGGTAGAGAGATGGACACATGGTTGGGAAAGTACCTGGACTGGTTTTTTATGGGATTTTTAAGAACTCATCATGGGCAGAGAATGTGTCTGAAAATATGTTACCATGTGCTTGGGCCTATTCTGAGGTCACTCATGTGTGCAGCCTACTCTAGGATAGCGTCACAACATGAAGCAATGCTGGCTTCACAGAGTATGACGATTATAAATGTGCATGGGGAGCCAAGGTGAGCACCAACTGCTATTTGCCCATGACAGGCACTTTCTAAGAGCAAAGGAAGTAAGGATGCAACTGGCATAAGGGACATCTTCCAGCCACAGAAGGAGAGCTGGATTTCATAATAGCCTATTACCAGGGCATAAGAAAAAGCCACAGTGGTGACTGTCAGGGTAGGAAGGCAGTGATGAGGCCAATGCAGGCCAGAGCACTTATGGAGTGGATGAATGGCCAAAAGAGGATTTATAAATGATCTGGTCATACAGCCCTCAGTGTCTTCACTTACCAGTGTTTCATTACCATATGGAAATCACTCATTACCATGGGCTAATAGAGTTTGCACTCTCAAAGAAGTGCTTGGAAAAAGTGGAACATTTTCAGAAGTATTCAGCATCCCAAAACACACACACCCCATCAACATGGCTAATGAGTCAGCCATGTGATGTGCTGGATAGTAACCTGGGCACGGCATTGGTTTTGGATATTGCAAAGGCATTGGGGATGAGAACCCCAACAAATGTCACAAGATCAAGGGCTAGCTCAGACAGGGAAGTTGTCATGGTTACTGGGGACCAATCAAGGACGCAGTGTTTAAAGAGAAGACTAGCAAAATTCCTGCTAACCCATTTGAATAAGGCAACATTTTTCCTAGCTGTTTTGGCTCAGAACTTTAAGCTGCCCATCCCACAGGTCAGCATGCCGTTCCACAGCGTTTCTTCATGAATTTGTCTCTTTTAATCTGTTCTTGTGCTAGGCAGTCTAGGAGGTGCAATCTACATCTATTTGCATCTTATGAAAATCCTTGCCAGGAAAACTTTAATTCAGTAAATGTAAATTATTTTGACAGACAGTTTTCTGATGGATTAGCAAACCACTGCAGACATGAAGGCCCCAGGTCTGTTTGTACTGTTAAAAAGATTGCTGCATTTGAAGATATAAAAAAAGTCAAACAAAACATTAGTCGGAATACAATGATAAATGACCAGCCTCGTTTATTTGACTAAACAATAGGTTTATTACTCTCTGCTGCATAATTATTATTAGAGAATACATTCTGGTCCCCTTGATCTTGGATAGGAATAATACTTTATTGCAGTGTTGTTGCAGCCATGTGGGGCCCAGGATATTAGAGAGACAAGGTGGGTGAGGTAATATCTTTTATTGGACCAACTTCACCAACAGAAGTATTTGGAAGTTCAAAAAGAAGCTATTGCCAAGTTTGTATATAAATGTAAAAATCACTCAAAGGTCAAAGCAACTTTTGGATTATATTTAAAATGGGGGAAGGGAGAAAGGAGAGTGTGCCTTGGTTATGATTTTGTCCGATTTTTCACATTTACATCAATTTTCCTTGGTGAGAGTTGCATCCTTTTCCATTTCAGTTAACTGTTGGTATTTGCAAGTATGGCATTTGACAACATAATGTCAAAAGGTTATACAGAAAAAATTCTAAGTTCAGACATGGTATCATTGACATTTTAAAATGCAGAAGCTATGGGCTGGAGATCAAATACTCACAGGAATACTTCCCCCCACCCCTCCACTCCTACACACCCAGCTTGCAAAACATTCTGCTAGGTACCTGGACAAATGTCTTGATCAGAATATTGGTCACTAATCTAATTTTTAAAAAAAGATGATCTAGAAGAAGAAAAAAAGTGATGCTTATTGTTTTCTTATGGTAACACCGGGCTAGATGAGTTAGATGTTTATTCAGTCCTTGTCCCGGAGAGTTTACAGTTAACTTGAAACAGAGAGCATCAGAAATATATCAGACATGAAATGCAGAGCTTTTTCTGAGAGTTGAAACCTTGTATGGACCAAGTTCATATGGCCTCACACTGCTGATATCTGAATATGATAGTGCCCTTCTTAAAGACAGTGAATCCATCAAAAAGCCCTGGAAGAACACTACTAAAAGCTTCTAAATCGAGAATCAGCTGTGAGTAACGACACCATCGACTCCAACCCTGAGCACCCAGTCTGGGAAACTCTCGCAACCCACCAACATCTGTGGTAGTCCACAAAGCAATTAAGCAAATGAAGAATAATAAAGTATGAGGTCCTGATGGAATACCAGCTAAAGTATTGAAAGGGGGGGGAAGGGACACTGAAAACAAGCTCCATTTGCTGCTCCTCAAAATCTGGCATATCGAAGAAATCCCCGCTGATTTACGCAATGCTAACATCATCACCATTTTCAAAAGGGGAGATAGGGCTGACTGTGGCAACTATCGGGGCATTGCTCTTCTCTCCATTGCTGGGAAGATTTTTGCTAGAATCTTACTGAATCATCTGCTCCCTCTTGCATAGGAAGTACTCCCAGAGTCCCAGTGTGGCTTCAGGCCTTCATGAGGCACCACCAACATGATTTTCATAGTGAGGCAGATCCAGGAAAAATGTCAAGACAACACCAGGAGCTGAATATGACCTTCATCAATCTGACCAAAGCCTTCGACTCTGTCAGCCATGTGGAAAATCATGTCAAAGTTTGGCTGCTCAAGCATACTTACCACCATTGTAAGACTCCTCCATGACCAGATGACTGCTACCATCCTGTGCAGTGGCTCTACCTCTGAGCCCTTTGTCATCCAAACTGATGTAAAGCAAGGTTGTGTATTGGCACCCACTCTCTTCTCCATTTTTCTAGCAGCTATGAAAATGCTAATCCAAGACCATCTGCCATAAGGCATTGGCATCCAATATCAGACTGACAGCCACCTCTTCAACCTCTCTTGCTCCATGCCAGAACTAAAGTAATATCAACAGCAATAATCAAATTCCAGTACACAGATGACTGTGCTGTACTTGCACACTCAAAGGAGAATTTACAAACAGCCCTTAACTACTTCTCTGAATATTACAAAAACCTATGGCTGACCCTGAACATCAGCAAAAAAAAGTTCTCCACCAGCTTGCTCCCAGTCAATCATCAGACCCAGCAAGGAAGATCTACATCAACAGAGAGGAACTGGAAAACGTAGAACACTTTGCCTATCTTGGCAGCTATCTCTCACAGACGGCAAAGATAGATGTCAAGATTCAGCACAGAATCTGCTGTGCCAGCCTTGCCTTTGGCAGACTGTCTCACCAGGTATTCAACAACTATGACATCAGAACACACACTAGACTTTTAGCATAGAAAGCAGTGATAATCCCAATCTCCTCTATGGATGCGAGGCTTGGAAGACCTACAGAAAACACCTGAAAAACCTGGAACGCCAGCACCAGCACTTTCTCCAGAAGATCCTCAACAAAAAGTGGGAGGATTGCCACGCTAATGTCAGTGTCCTCATTGAGGCCAACATCTTCAGTGTTGAGGACCTGATTATCCAGTTCCAGCTGAGGTGGAGTGGGCACAGGGTATGCATGCCTGATGCATGCCTATCAAAACAATTGCTGTACGCCGAACTTACCAAAGGAGAAAGGACACAGGGACGCCGATAGAAACGATTCAAAGACATCCTCACGCCAAACATCAAGAGATGTGGCATCGACACCACACATTGGGAGGCAGTAGCCCAAGACAGGGCTAACTGGTAAAGACTTTTCAGAGAAGGAATGACCACTTTTGAGGAAAATCGCCTCACCCTGGTCACAGAAAAATGCCAGAAAAGAAAGGACGGACAACTGTCATGTAACAATCATTGCCCAACCCTGCATTCTAACACCACCTGCAACATCTGCCAGAAAGTCTGCAGCTCAAAGATTGGACTCCTCAGTCACTAAAAGATCCATATAAAATAAAACCTGTGAAAGAGATCATCCTCAACCTCGAGGTTTTGACAACGATGACAGTTAACGTGAAGCAGAGAGCATCAGAAAAACAGTCTTGTGGTTGTCAGAATTTATCAGTATCACAAAAGGATAAAAGTGGAAAAAAGCATAATCTCATAAAAAGATTGGAAAGACTGAGTAGTAAGAAACAAAGGCTGGTGAAAGGTGATAGGTAAAGGAAAACAAAAATAAATTTGTGCCCTTTTTAGTTTCTTAATGAGGTAAAAAAAAGGGGTGGGTGGGTCTGGAAAGTCCTTTTTTTTTCTGCTTGTTTTTTTTACAATAGAAATTCAGATGCTGACTGCCTTTTTTTCCTCAGGAAGACTTTCCGGATAATTCCAGAAGTAGTAGAATTATTACATCTCTCTATATACCCACAATAGCCCCTTGTTCCACCTGCAAACCCCAAGAGCACCCAGCTCATTCTTCCTGCCCACTTCTCTCCAATAAAATCAGGATCAGGATGCAAGACACCTTAAAGGGATGTGATTTTTAGAAAGTGTGAAGCATCCACCCTTTGAAAAATTAAGCCTCTATGTTATGTCTCAAGTTGGCATACAAAAATCACTTCTTAAAATCTCAGCTAAGGTTCATAACTCACCTTCCTCTTTAGAAGCTTTTACTGCTAATAAATACATTATTTGAATCAGGAACGAAGTAGCAGTGATAAAAGAATCTAGAATCATTTCTATATCTTGTATTCAAAAAAGCATTATTTATAAGCTATTTATTTAAGGGAAGATGTTGAATAATACATCCCTGAAACAATACATCTGCCTAATTTAAAAATGTGTACATATTCCAAGGTATCTTGGTGATGGTATGTTTTGGCACATGACAAAGTGGGAATGGTACAGCGCTGCGTGTTCTACAAAATAGAGTTGAAAAGTCTGTTAAGATTATTTTGTTTCTTCTATAAATCAGGGCTTCCATAGTGGTTCCCACCATTGATAACGCTATCAGTCAGTCTTGCCATACAGACTGAGCATGCTCAGTAAAATTATGCTCAGTAAAACTGCTGAAGATGGCTGCCCTCACTCTCCCTCTGCACTATTGATAGCACAGGTCACCTCTGGATTGGCTTAACAGTTATGTGACTGGGCTTTATGAGAAACACCAAATATTGTGAGAATTGCAATAAAAGTCACAAGAGGTGGCAACAATCATAATCAGGATACCCTAGGGTAATGTGATAATGGGAAAGACTGATGGAAAGAGCCAATTTCTTTTAACACTGAACAAGGAACTTTATTAGAATAAATAAAAAACTAAACTAAAACTAAATCCACTAAAACTACTCTCTCTTTGATTCACTGTAGAGCTTCCGCCTAGAACCTTCCCCAGCCCACACCTTCCTGGCTTCCTCTGACAGAGTAAAAGAAACAGAATATTTTCTTTTCTACCTCCCATTCTCCCCTTTCTTCTACATAACTTTGAATGTTAACTAGAAAAATTGAATGTTAACTAGAAATTATAGATCCAGAAGAATCTCCAGATTCACTATTCAGACAGATCTGGTCACCTTCTGTCCTCAAGGATGGTTTTGTCCAGTTGACTCATTTGAATCATCAAATCTCAAAGGTGTAATAGATTTTGCTTCTCAGCAGGATTATGCTATTATTCTGACTGCTCTGAATTCAGGACTCTTTTCAGGGTTGGATGAATGGACTATAAAATGGATAGATCTGGTTAGATGATCAGGCTCATTGGGTAGTGATCAACAGCTCGATGTCTAGTTGGCAGCCAGTAACAAGCAGAGTGCCTCAGGTGTTGGTACTGGGGCCGGTTTTGTTCAACATCTTCATTAATGATCTGGAGGATGGGGTGGATTGCACCATAAGCAAGTTCGCAGATGACACTAAACTGGGGAGGGGAGGAGTGGTAGATACCCTGGAGAGTATGGATAGAACACAGAGTGACCTAGACAAATTGGAGAACTGGGCCAAAAAAAAATCTGATAGGTTCAACAAGGACAAGTGTGGAGTCCTGTTGCAGTGGGAGCAACCAGAGCTCCAAAGCTTCAAGTCACTGTGGGTGGCAGGGGGACCTGGAGCTCCCTGCTGCTGCGGGTGGCGGGGGGACCCGCAATGCTTAGCTCCCGGCCCTGCAGGCAGAGGGGGCCCCGGAGCTGTCAGCCACAGCAGCAGCAGGTGCTGGACCTCTCCAATGGGCGTATCCCCCAAGTCAGCCCCATTTTGTCATAGTTACTTTTAGTAAAAGTCAGGGACAGTCACAGATTTTTGTTTATTGCTCATGACCTGTCCCTGACTTTTACTAAAAATAACCATGACAAAATCTTAACCTTACTCTTAGCAGATAGTTTGGTATCTTTTCACATATGATGTTTAGCATTTTCATGTGTGCATGAGGAATTCCGAGGTGGACACCCATCAGCAAGATTTCCATTTTGAACGGTGTGCTAGAGCACTACAGAGATCTCTAGCACACACACAGTTCAGTAGCTAGCTTTGGTTTGCCAGGTCCTTTTCCTCTCCTGCCAGATCATCATCTTCCCTGCTGCCAGGCAGTATTTCCCTCTCTGCTGCCAGCAAGGATGCCTGGTTTTTCTTTCTCCCCAAATGTAAGACGTGCTAAGGTGAAAGGCTGCATTTGCCAGAGGTTTTAAATCTTCCAACTAGCTATAGGTCCAGGGCCCCACTCTGGAATTTTGTTTTTAGAAAAGCAGATGCAATCGGGAAGCCTTTCAGCATCAAACTGTGGCACCCTCTCTCTCCTTCACTCCCCCAAACCTTACCTACTCTTCAGAGTGTATTTGTTCAAGCCCCAATCTTCACACTTAACCCAGAGAGAAAGAGAATAGGGACTAGCTTCTATTTTATTCAGGCTTTTATACTGCCCTCTTCCTTGAAATAGCTGGGCACCTTCTCAAAGTGCATTAAGCGATGTGACTAACATTCTGTCACGAATGGTTTGTTCTTTCTCTCATCCTTTCCCCAGGGGAGAATGGTATGTGCGGTGTTAAGAAGTTTTTTTGGTAAGGTTTTGATTTTTAATATTTATTTTTCCGTATTTCATGTTTCACTCAAGATGGCTCAGAGAGGTGTTAAGTACAGTTCTTGCCCAGACTGGCCCTCTGCACCCAGCTGGAGGAATTGCCCTGAGGGAGGGCAGAAAGCATTACCACCACTTGACATCCTATAGAGTTCTCAGGGCCAGGGCAGCTTTAAGTTGTGGTTGGAGAGTCTCCTGGTGAAGGATACTGATTGGATGTGATGAACCAGTGCATCCCCGAGCCAAGACACCTCCACAGCCAGCACAACCTCTGTAAGCTCACCAGCAGAAAGCAGATTTCATCTACTTGCTGCTACTTCTGCAAATCACTAATGCCCACCACAGGCTTTGTGCCCCTGGATTTGGACTCAACATCAGACAAAACCAGAGCTTCCTTACCTGGCAGTGCATGGCCCTGTCATTTGGCCACATGGACAGCCCCATCCATCCCATCCATTCTCCATTTTTACCTTTCTCCTGTAACCCTTCTGCCAAGTGCCAGTGGCAGCAACAAGGGATAGGTTCAGTCTGGCCCTTTCTTCTTTAAAATAAATAAGATGATGGCTCGAGCCTCCACCCAGAACCATCCTCCTACTTCTGGCTCTGGAAAGTTAAAATACAACCCTCCTTGCCACCTTTGCAGGTGGTTTCTTCCCCACTCAGGAGTCTTTGGGACAACTCTCTTTTTATTTGTTGGAAAAGGGGGGGAAAAAACCAAACATGATAACGATATCTATTTGCATATAACCAAATGAACCAAACCCAGTTGTGTAAACACACACACACAAGTCAACTGACCACATCAGGGAGTGAGGTCATTATCACAGTTCCTAGTATTACTTGTCTCTGTACTGAGGTGCAGAACACTTCATCATAACAAGAATCCCCACTTCCTCAAACCACAGTCACAGGTCCAGTTAGACTCTGTGGTAGGGTGCCTGTATGCTCTAGTCCAGAGAACTTGGCACCACCAGGTCCTGCTCCGATGTGCAGCTACCTGGTCCAGTTCTGTGCCATCAGCTCCTCACTGCTAAGTCAGCATTTGTGTCACCACTGCTGCTGTAGCCTCACAGAGTCATACTACACAAGGTGGGGAACCCAGAGCAAAACAGGACTTTTGGACAGACTCCTTACCCTTTAGGATAAAGCAAAACAGGACCCTTTGATGGAGTCCTCTACACTTGGTTGTGGACCTTCTTTGAGGTTGAAATAGGACAAGCTCACAAGGCCTGGACCTTATCGACAAGGGGTCACACTTGGCCTTCCCTTATGTATACCCCCAGTATGTTGTTTAATCCTTGCCTGTATGGCATTTTGTAGGGTTTGCCATTAATCCAGTCTCTTCTAGGGATTGCTTCAGGTGATCCTCCCAATTCTGGCTATACCTAATAACATTATCCAGGTAGGCTGCAGCATAAACATTCATGGGATTGAAGGACCCCACCCATCAGCCTTTGAAATTTTGCCAGGGCTCCATGGAAGCCAAATGGCATGGTTTGGAACTGATATAGCCCATAGGGGGTTACAGAGGCTGTTTTATTCCCAAGCTTCTGGAATGAGAGGGATTTACCAATACCCCTTCATAAAGCCCAAGGTGGTAATACATAGGGCCTTTCCCAACCGATCCAGTAATTTGACTACCTAGGGCATGGGATATATGTCAAATTTGGAGATAAAGTTGATTTTGCTGAAATCTATACAGAAGGGGTTTGTGCCATTCTGATTGGGCACTAAGACAACTGGACTTCTCCAGTCACTATGTGACTCTTCAATCACTCTAAGCTTTAGCATGGTCTGGAGCTCTTGCCTTACAATTTCCCTTGGAAAAAGTAGCGGCGTTGTCCTGAACTGTTGTCCCAGTTCTGTCTGTATATGATGGTAATCCAAGTGCATTCACCCCATCAGGGCCAAAAAGACTGTGGAGAATGTAGCTAGCAGTTGTTTCACTTGGGTCTTCTGATCTGGCATAAGATTCTCCCCAATGTATATGGTCCCAGTGGTCAGAGTGCTGGATACCTGCAGACTCAGTTCTGGCTCTGGAGGGTAAGGGTTCATAAATAATCTCTCTGGGCCCTTCCGTGGCTTTAAAAGGTTGTCATGGTAGATCTATTTAATCTGTCTTTTATCAGGTTTTTTAATTTCATAATCTAATAGTCCCATCTGCTGTATAACCTTATAGGGACTGTAATGAAGCAGCATGGCGTCCCTTCGAGGCTGACACTAAGGGGCCAACCCATGCCCCCTGGTGGGCAGACTCAAATATGGCACAACCTGCCTGCCAGACGCTCAGGGGTGGGACAGGAAGAGGAAATATAAAAGCCAAGCCCTGTATCTCAATCAGAGAAGAGCTGCTGGAGGAGAAAGACGTTGGTGCCTGAGCACTGATCAGCGTGTTTCAGCTGGAGCCCCGCTGACCCAGGGCCCTGGGCTGGGACGCAGTGGAGTCCAGAGAGCCCACGTCCCCCTCCCCCTTTCTTTACCTCCCCCCCCCAGGGTGGCAGCCTCACCCCGGCTTGTGAGCCCTCCACTGTGCTGGTGCTCGACCCCTTCGACTGCAAGCCCTAGACTGTGTTAGTGCTCAACCCCTGCTCTGAACCTGACAGGGTGTTCACCTTTGCCTGAGCTCCGAGACTGTACTGCTTGCTGCCCTGCCCTGCCCTGCCAGAGGGCCTGGGCTCATAGACTTCTAAAGGGACTGCCTGGCTGAAGGCCAACCCTAACTGATTGCCTGCCCTGCCCTGCCTGAGGGTCGGGGGCTATAGACTGTTCGGTATCCTGCCCTACCCAAGGGCCTGGGCTCATAGAGGAACTGCATGGCTAGCTCCTTGTTCAACCTCGGTGTCCCCTCCCACACAGCTCCAGACTCCTCCATCTAGTTCCTGGTCTCCTCTCCCATTCAAACCCAATTGACCTGTCTGTCTCTCCTATCCTGAAAAGGCCTATTTGGGCCCTGGTCCTGAGGGAATAGGTGTTGAGTCACCAGCATTGTCTGGAGGTCTCAAAAACCTCTTTAAGAGTTCCCTGAAATTCTCTGAGCCTCAACCCTCAACGACTGGACAGGCAAGTAATAGGGCCAGTCCAACCACTGGGGACTGGGTATGGTCCTCTATGGTGAGTTGTACCCATGTGCTGGAGTATGACTTTATAGTTTTCCCAAGAGACCTTACAGATGTCACTAAATACTATCTCACCATGGTTTGGTCATGAACCAAGTCTACAAGCCCCACCACCTCTGTTTCATTTACCTTAACAGGGATAATCAGCTTGGCCAGTCCCGCTCAGCGTGACATGTCTGCCACAGTCCAGACTTGTGCAAAAGTGCATTCTATAAGGGGGCAGCCCCAATACCCTTGCCCTGGGCACCTTCACAGAAAGCAAGAGCATTGCCCCAGGTGACCAGAGTCCAGACCTGGTTCTAACCCTCAGGCTGATCTTTCCACTTGGGGTAATCCTGTTGCAATCCCAAGAAGTTTTCACTTGAGGAGCCAGGGGTTGCTCAGGGTTTATTGGGCACTCTCTGTCCTGGGACCTTTTTGCGCATTTTGGATCCCCACCTTTGCTTCTGATATGAGCCACTGCCAACAGGAGTCCTGCAGTTTCCATGACACCCCTCAGGACTGAGCTACAAGGGAATTCTTCTGTTCCTGGAAGTGTTAGGGTCTCCTTGGAGGTCTCGAAATGACTCAAAATGGCATCTTTGATTTGGGGGTAATCCCACACTGCATTGGGATCCAGGCAATGGCAGGCAGCTTGGTCTTCCCAATCAAATATGAAGCCACCAGGATCTTTCAGTGGCCACTGCGTTGCCACCACCACCGCCCATTCAAATGTCTCAAGAAAGGCCTCAGCATCATCTCTGGGCCCCATCTTTGGGAGACAGATTGGTCCAGCTGAAGTCAGCCTAGCTGCATCCATGAGACCCGCAGAAGGAGACCTAGCTTTTGTGGGAGATTTCAAGAGGGTATACATGTGGTGTATGAGCTGCTGTTACTGGGCAGACAGTTCCTGAATCAGCTGCTGCTTCTGAGTGGCTAATTCCTTGTAAGAATTGCTGCTGCTGCTGTTGCTGGAGTTAGGTGGCCTGCTCTGCCAAGCCCAGATTGTTAGGCTTGCACCTTTAAGGTGCAGTTTTGTTTTTGTTTTGAGTCTTGACCTGATCTCTTCTGCAGGGGCTAGATTGGTGCCTGCATTCTCCACCAAACTGGGACAGGGCCTGCCTCTGGGGTACCTTCTCAGGAACCAATAGGGCACTACTCACCCAGTCATGGGGTCTCCGATAGCTTGTCGTCTGCTATCATGGATCTGATACAATGGGTCATCTGAGAAGTCTTCAGCAAGATCCCACCCTTCTCTTCACGGCTTGTCATCCCACCCATTAGGAGACTCATCCAGGCAACACACAGTCTCAGACTCTTGGCTGAAACCAGGCTTCCCTCACTCATTGTTCTTCTCTCCTGCCTGGTCAATCCCAAACCGAGCTGGGTCTCCTCTTTTAACTCCCCTCTCCATTCTTGACATTTGATAAAGGTGTAGCGGGAGTGGGGTCAACTAGGTCCACAGGCTCTCATTAATCCTTTCCTTGCCAGGGTAAATGAGGTTGACCAGACGTGGCTTTTACTCTTTTCCACTCTAGAGGGACCTCCCTATTTTATCCTTCTAAAGCAAGCCTTCTAGCTCTGGGGCTTACAAGCCCCCTAGGTCAGGTGACTTGGCTTTCTCTTGACACTGGGGAAATCCTAGCCCTACTGAAGTCAGTGGGTCAGGATTTCATTCTCCGTATTCATGAATGTAACACAGTAAATTAGTCACCGCAATGTTTGCTTTAAAAGTCACAAGTGCAAATTCATGGCAAGTGTACAGTGTATATAGACCTGGAAAGATTAGAAGTTTACCAGTAAGGGCCAGATCTTCCAGAGAGCTCAGCTGCCACGTGGGCACCAAAATAAGTGGCCAGATTTTCCAAAGATGTCAGCATGTCTGGTGCGGAACACTTTTGAAAATCTGGCTGTTACTTACTTGCTTAAATGGGAGCTGAGCATTTCTGAAAGTCCGGCTCCAAATATCAATAATTAATTTTGTCTGGTTTTCCCTTGACCCAAAAGCTGATAGAAAATGCTAGATTATCCATCAAACACTATGTTATTAATCAAAGTACACAGAAAGGGAGAGTTAGAAATATGGTATGTTGCATTTGTAGAGAACTGTTGCACTTTCTGTTGTCAGTTATATCCAGCTGTTAGTTAATACTCTGAAATATTATTATTATTATGGTTTTATTTCTGAATATCTTTACAGTCACTAACATTTGAATTTAAAAATATATTTTCAGGTACTGCAAAAATTAAAATAGATGAACATATTTTAAAATACTTTGAATAAACATTGATATATCTGTCTAAGTAAATGAAAAATAAAAATTAAATCTTTTGGTGTCTAACTGCATTCCACATTATCTGGTACAGTGTTTATCATGGTAAATTTGCATTTAAAAATTAAATAGCCATATAAAATCACAGTATATTAAAGCCATTAGATTGCAGGAAAAGGGCCTGAGGTGGTTCGTCATTTCAAACACTTACATACATGTTTATTTAACTCTAAGCATGTGAGTAGTTCTATTGAAGCCAGTGGGATTATTCATGAGTTTAAAGTTAAACACATTATGTTTGCAGGATTAGAGCCGTAGACTGGGAACTGTATGGGGCTGGAATCCTGCCTTCTGGTATGTTTGTACTGTACCTAGTACAATGGGCCATCTGGACACTACTGTATTATTAGTGTTAAATAACAATCAATATGAGCATTTCAAGGTTAAATCTACTGCCTGAGGGAACTTTTCACCTGATTTCTTCTCTTTCTCATGCTTTTAACTGGTGCACTTCTAAAGAATTGTACTCTTGTGAACTGGTGTTCGTGTATCAGAACAAGAAAAAAGACTGTAGAAAGCTCAAGGAAAGAGCATGATACAGAGGCAATGTGTATTTTTGCCAGTAGAGCCGCTGGGCCTGTTCTGATCTCACTTAAACCAGTTTTACCCAAGTTTAACTTAATTGACTTTGGTGGAATTACTCCTGCTCTTGGAATGTGTTCTGAAACAGTGGACTTTTATGCCTATGGAATTTCCTTTCAATCAATGGGCATCTGGGCAGATGTAAGGATCCATTTGCGGGATCAGAGTCTATGCTGGTATAACTGGGAGCAGAACCAGGCCATTGGAGTCTATTCACTGGGTAGTTGTTAGAGTGTGGAAGAGGTTTTGTTACTGTTATATCTGAAATTGCTTGATCTACCATTCAAAACTTACAGTAGTTTCCTACTTGATTCACCAATCAGTCACAAAAAAAACTTCATGCTATTGAAATGTCTGCAAGAAATGGTGCATATTCATCAAAAACAATCTTTACAGGATATTTTCCCCCCTGACAATCTGACAGCATTTTTAGTCTTCATAAACTCCTTCTCTTTATGAAAGTCCTTGTAGCAGTGTGCTTTTTGGGGTGTACCAGTTATGTGGTTCTGGCAACTATGTTCTTACAATACAGCTAAAGCTGGTATTGCACATTGATATGTTGATGTGTTGCACATTGGTACAATGTCTCAGCTAGAACATTAAATGAATCCCCAAAGCTTTATTTATTGAATAGTCAGGGTTGTGAATTCATTAATGGAACCACTTGAGCAGGTGTTGTATTTTATCCAGCAGAGGGCAATGGTAGATGTATAAATTGTGGGAGATCAGGAAAACAATTGTAACATATCAATGTATAGTTTGGACACATTGGTCTGATTCTTACTTTGGTGTAGATTGGGAGTAAACCCAGAAAAATCAGTGGAATTACATCAGTACAAAGCTGATGAATATAATGGAAGGAGAATTGGGATCAACGTGGAAATACTGCACTGTTATGCAACATTTATTCAGGCAAAATGTCCACTAACAACAACAGAAGTTTAGTCAGAGTAAGTCTGAAGTAAGGACTGTAGAATTTTTCTCATAGTTAATAAAAAGTTTTTTAAATTGCCATCAAGCAGGAGAATTGGAAGATTTTCGAAGTAGAAGATCAGATGACACTAGGTTGACCAGATGTCTTGATGTTAGGGACTTAGTCTTCTAAAGGCAACTATACCTTCCCCACCCCAAAAAAGTGTCCTGATTTTTCACACTTGCTATCTGGTCACCCTAGATGACAAACCTCAACCTGAATTCAGCAGATCAGTTGGGCTGTTGATCCCTATGCTGCCTGGCAGACTCCAAAACAGAAGTTAAAAAAAAAAAACACCACAGAATTTCTTACATACCATCTGCCTTCTCATAATCCTCAGAGAGAAAATGCTGCAGATACCTCATATTTTAATTAATAAAATATGACAATGCATTGCCCAAATGTACCAAAATGCAGAAACTGATTTATAAATCCAGTTTCTTGGAGCATGGCCCAGACCTTTCTGACTTGGCTTTTTTTCACTGCAGTTTAGAGATTCAGTACAACAATGTTAAAAATCCTATGTATATGGGTCCTTGTTTGGGGGGGGGGGAGGGGGGGGGAGTGGGGGTTGTGGTGATGTTACTTGAGTCAATCACTTGTGTAAACAAACATCTTAAAAGTTGCAGGAAGACTAGAACAAGAGAAAAATCATTTAAAATTAGGCTCAGGAAATATATTCTGGGCTTTAAAAATCATTAGTTTTCTAATTTATGGAGATTTTTTGTGAAAGATAATAAAACTGCTAAACCTTCAATTCTTGGCGTTGCTCTTTAGAATCAGAACAGAACCCTAGCAATTAACTGGGAGTTCTCAAACTGTGCCAATAGGATGATGTGTTTGTCTGTGTGTATCAATTTTTCAACCCCTCAGAGAGAAGAAAGCTTTAGATAAGGAATATAAAGCACTGTAAAGACCATTATTGTTAACAAAAATAGAGCAGACTTATTACTGGTTTAGCTCCAGCAAACTACAAGGATCTGTGCTGAATGGAGAGGCTGAATAGACTGACCCAGGAGGGTAGAAGTAAAAAAAGTCACGCTCTAGTTTATTGAATTTACTGCTGGTTGTTGTGTAGACCACTAAAATTGAAGTTTACAATCAGAAGATTATAGCCTCCTCTTTCTACTCAAAGTAAAATTCCTGATATTGTCCAGTGAGATGAGAACCCGGGGAAACCCTGATTTCCCAAACCCTCAGTCTCTTACTCTATGTTTTGTACCTTGTCCCATACCTAAAATGTTTATCAAAATCAACTTTTGTTTTCATAAGACACTAACTTTAGGCTTCATCCAAATCCCATTGAAGGCAACAGGAAAATTCCCATTGACTTCAATAAGGTTCTGATCCAGAGCTCATTGAAGGTTTTGGTTGTCCCTCAAGACCCTTCATAAAACTGGGATTTACCTTCCTATACAAAATGTTAAGCCATTTCCTTTAGAAAAAGGAGATAAATTGGCACTCACCTCCTCCACTGTGGTATCAGTAACCCTTTGGCCAAAGCAGCGTTAGTTTAATAAAGCAAATAACACCTAGTTCTAGAGGTAAAAATGGACTATGAGGACTTGCCTTAAAATACCTACAGCTCTGGAGGAGTCACCTTTGCAGTGCATCGCATCCTTGCAACCTGGGGATTAATCTCAGTCAGGGATAAGGGATGTAGACAGGACAACCATGTTCCGATTTGAGATCAGTGGATTAGCCATATCTGATGCATCACGGGGCATGTGGGCAGGAGCTGCAATGTCTCCCTCTATTCGTAATCCTCCTTTCCTCCACACTGGGAGCATATCTGACACAACTGCACTTCTGTCCCCGGCTCCTTCTTCTTGCAGTGGTTATGAGAACCCTATGTTGCAGGACACAGAGTTTGACCGTAGAGTTAACTCTTCTTGCAGCAACATTAACTTGCAATTAGACAAGTAAGGCAGTTTCCAATCTCCTTCCCCCTCCCCTGTCTGGCAGACCCTGGCCCCTTTTTCATACCCCTTAGAACACAGTGGTAGTGTGGCAGTTGTGGTAGGGAACAATAGTGCCTTACCATTCTGTGTGGTCTCCCCAAAGCTATTTCTGCATGATTAACATGCTTTTGCTCCCTTCTACACTGCAGAACAGAGGGGTTCATAGGGCCCATTATAAAGCAGGAAAATGCCTGTGCTAGTGGGTGGTTTATACAGTCTCACGGTCCATTTTAGGTCTTCAAGAAGCTGTTAATCGCATTCTTAGGCAGCACATTGATAATGATACCCATGAGATTGCTGTCATCACCTTTCTATTTGGCAAAGGACTTGGAAACTGTTGCAAAAGGGCTGTATGATGCAGAGTCATGGAAAAAGCCATCATATTAAAAATATTTCCTAATGATCAATATCTGTCATTTAAACATATCTTTAAATACCAGAGAATATGTTTGGTGGCAAGAGAAAGGGGAACAAACATGCAGAAATGTAACAAATAGAACAAGGTTTTAAAATGCCATATTATTGTCCTAGAACACAATGGCCTTTGCTGTTTTTGTTACTAAGTCCCACTGTGATTTAAAGCTGCTGACAGCACCAGACGCTTACAATGAAATCATCTCTCTTTCTTCTCTGTAGAGTTCAGGCAGACACTCATTTGTATGTATGAGTTCAGCCTGTCTGCTGCGTCTGGCCAAAGAGACAGATACTAATGGCATATGTTAATTACAATCCAACAACTTCCTTTCATTTGGGTGTTTATTAACATTCTCACTTTTGCCCACAGAACCAGCTGGCATGAGCTGCTTAGACTGTTTTGGGTCACATGTTATTTTCAGTCTGGGTTCATGATGTACAACAGATTACTTTTGTCATGTAGCCAATTCATTTTACATCCCAGCTGATAGGTTGGGCTGTTTTTAGGGAGGGGGTAGGGGGTTGTTTGTTTGGGTTTTTTGGTTTTTTTCTTTTTAATGTTACATGGAGGAGGAAATTGAAATGGTAACCTGGGAGCAAATTTCATGCTATCGTTGTCAGTCTACAGAATCATTCCAAATATATTTCTGGACTGAAATACAGAATCCTACGACAAAACAACATTGTGAGATAATAGATCCAAAAATCAGGACAATAATTTGGAATTTAGTGGGACCATAAACTACTTTGGTTAACTACTGAATGAGGGAATGCAGCCAGACAGATTTATAATAGGAATATAGGAAATGCCGTACTGATCAGATCATTCAGCCGCCTTGTCAAGTCTCCTAACTCTAATAGTGGCCAGTACCAGAGATTTCACAAAAAGGTGCAAAGAACCTTATAGTGGACAAGGCTGGAATAATCTGCCCTTAGGTGAAGTGTCTTTCAAACTTATCAGTGAAGAGTTGTTGTGTGCCCTGAAGCATCAGGATTTATATCCTTTTTAAAAAACAAACTTTTTTAAATTAACTGGGTGTTCTCATTATCCATATAAATGTCTAATCCTTTTATGAATCCTACAAAGCTAATAACTTCAATGATATCTTGTGGCAAAGGGTTCCACAGGCTAACTCTAGGCTATATTAAAAACAAAAAAATCCTTCTATCCTTCTTGAATGTATTGTCTTTCAGTCCTCTTGCTCTTGTATTGAATGATAACAATTACTTCAGAACTCAGCTTTGTGTACGAGTAGTTCATATTATTCTCTTCAGTGTGCCTTACCTTGTATTTGTCAGCCCTGGGTTCATCTCTCGTATTGTTGCCCATTGAACCAGTGTTATTAGCTGCGCCTTATGAAGTTCCTCACCGTCTTCTCTGGTCTTGGTTAATCTTGGAAAAAAATGGATGTAATTTGCAAATTTTGCCACTTCACTGTTTGACTTTTTTTTAGATAATTAAGAAGTATTAAACTATGGTCTTAACACAGAACCTTGGTCAGAACTATTAACCTTTTGCCATGTTGAAAATTAATAATTCATTCATACTCTGTTTTCTGCTGTTTAGTCAGTTTCTAATCCACATGACAGTACTTAAACTTTCTCCCCATGACTACTTAGTTTCCTTAAGGTCCACAAAGGGAGAGAATGGAAAAGTCACCACTGGGATGAGTAAGCAAGAATGACAGAGTTGCACTCAATGGACCTGATATGTTAGTTAGGGGTGCGACACAGATCTGGCTATGGTATCTTGACATCAATCAGTGATTCCCCTGTGGGGAATCCTCAGCTCTCTAGTTGTTGTTAACTTTGTGGCATCATTGTAGTTGTAAAAATGGGCCAGGATCTGGACCTGTATTTTTTCCTGATCAGGAAGCCCAGCAGTATAACCTTACTAGTATATATTTTGTGCAACTTATTTATATAACCAGCACTGAAAAGCCATAACACCACAAAAATATACAGATAAATAAAGACAAATGTAAAAATAAATAAATAAATAAACCTGAAAAAGGTATGAGAAGGATAGCAAGAAAATCCAAATGAGTCCAAGTTTAATTAAATGGACATAACAAAAGGCAACTTTTTATTTTGTCAGCAAGAGGTATGTGTTTATCTAGGAAGAGTCCTTAAAGCCAGAGGGCTAAACTGATTACTATGTTCTTTAAGGTCCACAAAGAGAGAGAATGGAAAAGTCACCACTGGGATGAGTAAGCAAGAATGGCAGAGTAAACAGGTTTTTTCAGCGTTTGCATCCAGTGAAATCCCCACACAATCACTTGTCACAGAATATCAAACACAGGGCAGAACTAGTGCCGAATGGGAATAGGCACTTGCTTTAACACTCTCTGTTGAAAATGACTTTGTTTGTCATTTAAAAGCAAGGAATATTTAATAACTTGGGCATACACTGTTCACACACTCACAGTAGTTATGAAAAGTTGTTTGTTTATTGAAATGCAGCTACAAGGTAAAGCATTTGAATATTATGAAATGAGTAGTTTGAATTTGTTGATTGACCATATTCAGATTTCATATATAGAATAAAAAACAATCCTTTATAGATATCCATTTTCTACATAAAATTGTAAACATCGTAACAAAATTATAATGTAATCAGGCTATAAATACAAAGTTAGAGTTTAACAAGGGCTGTACATATAGGGCTAAATTTTCAGAGATGTGTGCAAGTATATGTATAATTTGCATGTGCAATCACCACATGTGAAAGGGCAATCATGTTGGTTGCACACGCAAATGGACAGTTGCATGTCTAAACTACTATTTTTATGTTCATTCATTTTTACATTTTTTGAATACATGATTTACTTACATTTTCTGCCAAAATGCATAATGACTCTTCCATTACTCTCAAATTAGAAGATGACAGAAGTTAGAGCTGGTAAATACTTATTTATCTTCTGCATCTTCCTGCAAAGGTAAGATTGCTCCCTATCATAGAGTGTTTCAGTCTAGTTTTATATGCATCATCAAGGAGCTTGCAAGCCTTCCCTGTTGGGAAAAGTTTAATATTCCACCTACATCTTCCTTTGCTTCCATTATTCCTATGGATGTAATCATGGACCACACTAAACAATTCCTTTCCTTCCTTTGAGTTACTTTATTCCCTGATTTGTCATCATTTAGTAGTAATTGTGGGTGGTTGTCTGTCTGAACTGAGGGCTCTCTTCTGTGAGGTGCTCCAGAATCCCATTCTGCCTCCATTCTGTTCAACATTTAGATGAGTCTGTTAGGCAGGTCAGTAAGAAGACTTGGGGCAAGTTGACTTCAGTTTGCACATGATACTCTCTCTGTGTCTCCATGTCAGCTGAGCATGCCTGATGAAGTGGATTGGGTGACCCAGTGACTGCCATGCATGAGAGGCTAACTGAGTAAGGCTCCATCTAGATAAGGCAGAGATGTTGCTGATAGGTTGAAGAAGCAATAAAAAAAGAATTGACAAGCATTGTATCAGTACCCCGATGGATAGAGGGAATGTATTTGGTGAGGTAAATGTGACCATTTCTCTTCAGTGGAGCCCGGCTACTCTTACCCATCCCTTTCTCACCTCTAAATTAGACTACTCTATAAGATGCTCCATAGCACTACATCCTGAGACCACAGAGAAAGTGGAATTTGTACAGAATACAACAGCCCATTTGCTGACCAGAGTTTCACATCAGATGCATATTACACCACTGTCTTGGAATTGCTTTGGTTCCCTTGGTGGTGAGTTTATGGGTGGAATTTGATGTATTGGTTTTAATCTTTAAATCCCTAAATTATTTGAGAGATTCCTTCACCCCCCACACATCTCCATCATACAGCTAAGATCAGCGGAGGTGCTTGCATTAGATATAAATGAGAGAGAGAGTTGCAGGTAGGACATTCTCCATAAGGGTGCCTGGAATCTGGAACTAGTGCTCCTCTTGGTTTTCCAGAGCTGCATTGTTAACCTTCTTTAGTCAAGCTGCAAGACCCATCTTTTCCCCATAGGCACGTGGGGGCAGATGTGCTTTTGGTGGGGGAGGAGGGATGTAAAATGTGTGTTAGAAGCAATAGTCAGGTTAGTTATTTACTGTGGAGAATAGGCACCACAAGAAGTACCACCCAAGAGATCCAGACTGACAGTACCCTGAGGCCCTCTGATTGGCCAAGTGTCCCTACTTAAGCCAGGAGTTGGCCCATGAAGTTGTTTGGGCATGCTGCAATGCCAGACTTGGCCTTGTCTTCTGGTCTCTGACTCCACCCAGATTACTGCCTCTCAATTCTAACCTGGTATTCTCTGCTCTCTGACCCTGACTTTTATTTACAGGATCTGGCCTTGTGATTCCTCCAACTCCTGCTTGGTGACTCCTGTCCCTGGCGGGCAGACCTCAGTCCAGCTGTGACTGCTAGGCCCCCTGGTCCCTTACAGTTCTCTATGTGCACTGAAGGTAGGACAAGAAGTAATGGGTTTGCTTGGCAGCAAGGGAGACTTGGTTTAGATCTTAGGAAAAACGTTCTAACTACAAGGGTAGTTAATATCTGGAACAGGCTTTCAACGAAGGTTATAGAATTCTCAGCAGTGGAGGGTTTTAAGAATGGGTTGGACAAACGCCTCTTAGGGTTGATCTAGGTTTACTTGGCCCTGCCTCAGTGCAGGGCCTGGACTTGATGGTCTCTGGAGGTTCCTTCCAGTCCTATATTTTTCTGGTTCTATGAAATGGGGGCTTGACTTTCCTGCAGCCCCATCTGCCCCAAAATTCACTAACTGCCACTGAAGAGTCTGTCTCATGACCAGACCCATAAATATTAGTTATTACAAGGACCCTGGTCTCCACAAGAGAGACCATTACACTTTGGAAAGGTGTTCTGTCTGGGTAATATCTTTATAAGCACAGTTAGCAAAATCACAAACACTCCAACCCAACAAAGTATATAGAGATAATACAGAATGGTCAAAACATCCATATATTTACACTATCCCTTGCAACCTCCCCTACCCCCAAAGTATTAGTCATCCTCCTCCTCTTCACCAGTGATCATCATCCTTGCATCTTCCAAGGCTGGGATACAGCTTTTTGGATGTTACTCCCACTATGCCTAATGCATATTCAGTAGTGGTTTTAGCCCGTTTTCCTTCTTTGTATTTCCTCATTTTAATAATATTTAGATGCCCTTCTCCAATAGGTTAGTAGTCCCTTTATCTCATGCTTATTTAGATATACATCAATTAGTTAGTATGATATTCTTGTGGTTAAACATCTGCAGATGTTCCACAGTGGAAGACAGGGTGGACAAAAGAAGTTCACAAAACAAGATGGAGTTCACAATTGGATACAGACATACCCTGCTCTGTCAAACACTACTAAGCACAAGAAGGCCCCAATCCCTAATTGGGGTCTCTAGCAGTATTGCCAAACTCAAATAATGGAGTTCAATTAAACCTTTGCATTAGTATTATGAAATCGAAGCCATTCCTAGCAACATATACAAAGTACTGTGTGCGATTTGTTCTGTAGACAAGATATAAGGAATAAAGTGACATCACTTTGCTAGCACAGCCAAATGCCCAACTTGCCAGCTTGCAAGCCACAATTCAGAGAGGCCTTTGACAGTGTTTTCCCCCTCATGGTGCCCATTATGGAAAGAGTAGATTCCAATGTAGTACACAAACACTGTATGGCACATGTTACTGAACACTACTGCATCGAGTGTGACTTACTCCACTCCATGGTGAATTCAGGCACTGGATTGATGTAAACAGGCTGCGTGTCCTTTCAGCCTGGAGTCTGTTCAGCGTGGCGCTTGGTGCCCAGGAGATGGTGTGGGTCAGAGAAGAAGGCAGCAGCAGCATTGCCTCTGGTGGGAAGAGGCAGGGTGAGCACCTGATCTCAGCTCCTTTCCCCATCCCTTTTTACTGCCCGGAAGATTGTGCAGGGAGGGGAAACAGCTCTTGGAAGCTCAGTTTGGTTCCCCTCTCTCTTGTAGCCCTGGGCCAGCAGGTACTATAGAGCCAGGAGTTACATTCCTTTCCCACATCCACTTTAAATTATGTCTACACTACAGAGTTAAATAGACTTAAGTTCTGTCGATGATCATAAGCCACTTTAAACTACATCGGTTGTGCACGTCCACACAACACACCTTGTGTCAGCGAAGCACCTCCACGGTCATTGCTCTTGCAACGGCAGAGTGTTGCACAGTAGGATAGCTACCCACGATGCAAGTCATCACCCTCTGCTGCTGGAAGCTCTCAGAACCGACCGTGGTGCATTATGGGAGCATGCTTGCCATCCCATGATGCAATTCTTTCCATCCCATCATTCCATGGGCTTCCAACTTCATTTCACTCTGTTTTTCAACAGCCCTTTTAAACTGTATGCCCGCCATCTCTGCCTGACAGCACGGATCCTGAGCTGCTGAGCAGTCTGGTGATGAGTGTTATCAACACAACATGGCTGTTCTTGCAGAATTTCATGAGCTGCAAAACAGGGGGTGAATCAATGGTGCCTGCCCTGCTTCCTGCCATGGAAACCAATAGTTCAAGATTGCTGCTGGCATTCAGGGAACAACTGCCCATGGTGGACTGTCAGTAATGGGTTCAGGGAAAAAAAGCACTGAGTGGTGGGATTGCAATGTGATGCATATATAGGATGATGAGCAGTGGCTGCAGAACTTTCAGATGTGCAAATCCACATTCCCAGAACTGTGTACGGTGCTTCTCAGCACTGTGGGGCAAGGACATTAGAATGAGAGCTGCTCTCACTGTGGAAAAGGGAGTGTCAATTGCTGTGTGGAAGCTGGCAACTCCAGACTGGTACCAGTCAGTTACAAATCAGTGTGGAGTTGGAAAGTCCACCATGGGGTTCCGGTGATGCAAGTGTGCAGGGCAATTAATTATCTCTTGCTACAAAGGACTGATTTCAGTAATGTGCAATGAATAATTGATAGCTTCGGGGCAATGGGATTCCCTAACTGTGGCAGGGCAATACATGGAACACATCTCCCCATATTGCTGCCACACCATTTTGCGACGGAGTACATCAACCAAAAAGTCTACTTCTCCATCGTCTTGCAGGTGTTAGTGGATCAACGTGGTCATTTCAATGACATCAATGCGGGGTGGTCAGGGAAGGTGCACAATGCACACATCTTTCAGAACACTGGACTATATAGAAAGCTGCACATTGGGACTTTATCTCCAGATCAGAAGATTCCATTGGGGGATGTGGAAATGCCTATAGTGATCCTGAGAAACCCGGCCTATCCCTTGTTCCCCTGGCTCATAAAGCCTTATACCTGGAACCTAGACAGCAGCAAGGAGCACTTCAACAACAGGATCAGCAGGTGCCAAATGACTGTTGAATGTGCCTTTGGTGAATTAAAAGGTCTTCTGGGTTGATGCTAGGTTTGAAATACAAAGTATTTTAAAAACTTTTAAAATCTACACTAGTAAGGTTGTTATATTAACATGAAAAGTAGACATGGGTTTCGGTTTTACTACTTGCAAAAAAAAAAAAAAAAAGTGACTTTTAGGAAATATAAATTTGTAAATAAGAACATAACATAGTCCTCTCACAGTAACATTTCCCCCCACTTGAGAGATGTACATAGTAAAATCTTTATGGTTGATTTGATAACAAAAATAAGTGAAATAACACAAAATGTGTTGGAGGTTTTTAGGATTAAGATATTGCAAAAAGCTAAATGGCTTCTTTGGATCAATCTTCATCACAAAGGATATTGGGAGGGATACCTACCTCAGTCCTATTCTTTGAAAGTAATAAAGTACTGTCAAAGTCTAAGGTTTCAAAAGAGGTGGAGCTGAAAAAATGGCAACAAACAACCAGGATCAGATGCTTTACAATCAAGAGCTCTAAAGGAATTTAGATTAATTTTTCTGAGTTGCTAAAAATTAGCTACTATACCTGAGGACTGGAGGTTAACAAATATTGTACCTATCCTTGTCTATTTCTGGGATTCTTGCACATTTTTCTGGTACTAGAAGCTGTTAAAGACAGATTATTTGACTAATTCAACTAGTCTGGTTTGGGATGGCAAATTCTATTTTCCTAAAATTTTCTAATCATATGTTTATGTAGTATATGGCTCTAATACAAGTAGGCAAATACATAGTTAAGTGTCTCTATAGGCCAAATTCTGCCCAGAGATGGAAATGGGAACTTTGTACATGCATCCAGGGGCAGAATTTGACTCCATGAGCAGATGCAACAGACCATAAGAGGCATTAGTGACCAGGGTCAGTAAAACACTAAATTTTCCAACATTACACCAGTCTTGGATAGAATGCAGGATAAGGTGCAGGAATTGGCCCTTGATATGATATGTGACACACATGAGGACAACCCATGGTGCATTCACCAGTCCAATAGTTGGATTTAGACACTGATAAGTAAGGGTCCTTAAGTATTTGTATGTCTGTCTGAGCTCTGGAAGATACACTGCTGGAAGGCAGCAGGTGCTTTTGTTAAACCGAAGGTGATTCTAATCTATTCACATACACCCCATCAAGATCTGAAAGCTGAGAGGTGACTGCTCTGTTCAGCCTTAAAACTTTAGTATGCTTTCCCTCAATCTTAAAGCTGCCAGTGGAACTCAAATCTCTCTATAAAGAATGGATTGTTGAAATCCCATTCCAGTGAAGCAAAGATAATGACAACTTGATGGTTCCTGCACTGGCCAATCCACGCAAATTGAAGAACTTGATCACGGGCTAGTCAGTCAAACTCCACTGCTGCAATTCACCTGATGAAGCACCAGCACCTAGCCTCATTTACAGTATGAAATATGCATTTCCCCAGCAGGCATGGCAGAAGTGGAAACTCTTGTGAACATCATCAGAAACGACAGTTCAGACAAAGCTGCATGTCAGCAAGAACTGCATGGGCAATCAGACCAGTGACCAGACCTGTGGCAGTCAGGACCCAGGAGTCAAGCCAAGGTGCGGAGCCAGAGTCAGGAACCAAGCAAAGAGCAGGGCTGGAGTGGACCAGGGCAAGGCCAGCACAGGAGGGATCACAGCAGCAGGCATAAGCATTGAGCAACCTGCTGCTCAGCTTAAAAGCAAATCTGCTGGCTCCCCTCAACCAATCAAGTGGGCTGGCCGATCAGGTGGTTCTACTGTAGCTCAGCTCTGTTCTTCCATCTGCCTGAAGACTGAGCTAACTAGTCCCAGGCTCAGCTGCAGGCCCTCATTCCTGATATTGTGTATGATTAAAGTGGAGAGAAGGAATATAATTATCCCCAAAGGAAAAGCTGGTAACATAACATGCTAGGGTCACGTAGGCCTGGATACTGAAAACTTAACCGCAATATTTGGGCCAAATGCTGCTGCTCAGGGGGCTTAGGATTTGGACATAAAAGAAACATTTGTCAAAATACTTAAAGGAACATTTTGCTGGATAAATATCCCTGTGAGTAACCTATCAAAACTTGTCATCATTTTGAAGAAGGAAACAGTGTTGGGAAATTTAAAGCAGATTAAATCTGAAATTCCAGTGGATATTCAGCAGATAAAATCCTTAAAGGTGGTATTAGTGTCAAAAGAAATGGTGATAGCAAGGACTAAGTCAACAAAGAGAACAACCTTTAAGCAGAGAGGATGATTGAGATCTGTTTGAATCAGCAATGAACCTGAGCTATTTAACAGAAATGTAAAGGAAAATAACCCAGAGGAGTCCAAAGTTTTCTCCAGAGATGATAGAGACATGGGACAGAGCCCTAGTCTGCAGATGCATACCTAGTTAAAAGACCAGCAATCTGTGCAGAAGACATACATCTCAGTGCCTCATCCATTACATAAAGAGGTAAAGGAATATTTCGAAGATCTCCTAAATAGGGGACGGATCACAAAATCAAAGTCATCCTATTCATCAGCCATGGTATGTGTCTAGAAAAGAGATAGTAGTCTAAGACTCTGCATAGACCATTGGGAATTGAATAGGAAAAAAACCCCATACTGATAGATCACCCATCTTTTGAATTCAAGATGTTCTGATTGGATTAGAAGGTAAATCTTGATTCTCAGTTTTCAATCAAGCAAAAGCTGATACTCAAGGTTTCATTGTGAGGTGACACCATTGTTCGGCAGGTTTCATTACTCCATGGGGTTTATATGAATGGGTTAGAATTCCATTTGATTTAGCAAATACACCGGCTGCCTTCAAATTGTGTTTGAGAGTGTCTTGTGGAGCATAGAGATGTGGTGTGTATTCCTTACCTGGACGATATCATTGTGTACAGTGGCACTTTTGAAGAACATGGGGAGAATATAAAGAGAATGTTACAACAGTTACAGAAGCATGGAATTAAGCTGGAATGATGTTATCTGCTGAGGGTAACAAAATGGATCCAGCTGACACCTTGGTTGTTCATGATCTTTGAGAGGAAACGACTCAATTTCCAGGGGAAGTTTGCAAACTGCTAGGCTTCCTCAGCTACTATCCAAGATACAGTCAAGACTTTTCTCAAATAGCAAAGCAATTGTCAGATTCCAATGGAACAGTCAACACAACACCATCAAACTCAAAAAGAAGAAAGCCAAAAGGCAAGGAAAGGGTTCTGGACAGATGTCCTCCACACAGCCAGTTACCTGTTAAATCAGAAAGGTTTAAACCAGATGATTAACTGCCTGGTACAGCCACCGATGATAGCCTATCCCAATTTTGCCTTACTCTTCGGTCTTCAACTCCAATAAGGGATTAGATACAGTCTTATCTCAACGTCAGGAAGGAAAAGTGAGAGTCATCAGTTAGTGGTCAAGAATGCCAACTGCAACTGAGAAGAATTATCAACTTCATTCCGGAAAGATGGAGTTTCTAGCCTTGAAATGGGCTGTAACTCACAAATTTTGTGACTACCTGTACTAGGCACATTCCTTGCTGGTTTACAGTGATAACTTGCTAACCCATGTTCTCACCTCTGTCTGGCTGAACACCACAGCAGACTGGTGGGTTGCAGAATTAGTTGACTTTAACTTCAAAGTTAAATATGGCCCAGGAAAATCTAATGTGGAGGCAGATGCTTTACCCAGAATACCCCTTGATATGGGAAAAATATATGATGAGCAAAGATGTTGTTAATGCTGTCTTAAAGTCCTTGGATGTGCAAAGAAATGGCAAGATATCTTGGTTAGCAGTTATTACTACTAATCCTTTTGCAGTAGAAGATTTCTCTATGGGCATTAAATCCACCATAAAACTTGTTCCATGAGAAGACATTTTGGCAGATCAGAAGGAAGTTCCAGCTATTCTTCAGTAAAATTCAGTAAAATTCTTCAGTGTGTGTCTTTGGGGTACAAACTGAATAAACAAACACAGCTGGCACAAGTCCCACTGCTGCTTAGTCCTTTCAGAGCACACTCAACTCTGCTGCTGCAACCAGATCTGTCCCTTTTGACCCCCTCAACAGGCCTTCAGCCCTTAGAGGGACAGGGCACAGGTAAATCTAACCCTGACATTTCTTTGAGTGCTACAACAGTAGCAGTTGCGGGTGAAAATTCAGGGGAGAATATAACCTGAAACCATTTCCCTAAAAAAAATTTAAATGAACTTCAAAACCAAACATGCTACTGCATGTTATATTCCTACACTCTCAACAACCCAAGATTCCCCTGTTAACCAACAGGATAAACAAACTGAAAAATGTGAGCTTTAGATTTGGGCAGAGACCCCTTCAAAGTGATTCCATATTCTTCCAATCCAGCGCAAAAACAACTGATTTATTGGTATTCCAACAATCCCAGATATTCCCAACTGGCTGCCTTGTAAATCATATTTGTCCAGCAATGTCATGCAAACATTTGCAATGTGTTTATCCAGTTGAATACTCGTAACTCTTTGGATAGTGTTGAAAGTCTGCTAAAGCTCTTCCTGTTTAGCTGTAATCATTCACCAGGCCTGACCCTGCAAGCTCTGGGTTTCAATGGAAGTTCTGGGCACAGATCACTGGGAGGACTAGCCTTCTAATTAGTTTATGAAAGAAATAATTATATTGTAATTTTCATGTGGCAACAGTAAATGTTACAATGGAAAAAAACTAAGCTGCCTATCCAAATCAGTCTCCTTTGAGTTAACAGCTTTACCTCCCAGTAACTTTTCCTGCATCGGTTCATTTTTAACTCCTTTTACAAAACTTGTTTTACTAGCTTCTTGTATTTCTCCCTAGGGCAGTTACATTAGCTACTATTAGCTACATGTGCTATTTTAAAAAATCCATTGACATTCCTTCAGGGCCCACCCAACCTAAACTCAATTTAAATTCTTGACCCCTTCTAGTACATGACTTTAGCTCTCTGCCTCATTGAATCTCCCATATCACTTCAGATCTTATCTGAAAGCATATTTGCTTACATCTATTAATTTCTCTCTCCCTCTATGATTGCCCGGAGCAGCATTATTAAGCCCCTTGAAGCATTTTGAGGTATAATGTGCATGAATGCTACACACAATGAAGTTGTATTGTAATTCACATAGCCTCGTACCAAATTTGCAGATGACACAAAATTATTTAGGGTACTTCGTTCCTCTCTCCTTTTGTAAACTTCAATAAGCTCCAACTTATCTGCTATTTTTTCTAAGGAATACAAAGCTAGCTTCTCTAGCTTTTCTGGAAGACTAAGAACTTCAAGTCCCTGTACCGTGCTTACTGAACTCTGCTAGAGCTGCCGTATTCTCTTCACCATTTATTTTTATTTGCATTTATAAAATATCTTTAGGTGCCCATCCTATGCTCTGGATACTTCTCATAAGTTAAAACACACAAGCCAGGGCACAACACGAGATTAAACTTGTTAGAGACATAAAGGGTAACAAGAAAACATTCTACAAATACATCAGAAGCAAGAGGAAGACCAAAGACAGGGTAGGCCTGTTACTCAATGAGGGAGGAAAAACAATAACAGAAAATGTGGAAATGGCAGAAATGCTAAATGACTGTTTTGTTTGTTTTCACTAAAAAGGTTAGTATTGATTGGATGTCTAACATAGTGAACACCAGTGAAAATGAAGTAGGATATAAGGTTAAAACAGGGAAAAGAACAAGTTTCAAAATTACTTAGACAAGTTAGATGTCTTCAAGTCACCAGGACCTGATGAAATACGTCCTGGAGTACTCAAGGAGCTGACTGAGGAGATATCTGAGCCATTAGCAATTACTTTTGAAAAGTCACGGAAGACAGGAATGATTCCTGAGGACTGGAAAAGGGCAAATATAGTGCCTATCTATAAAAAATGGAAATAAGGACAACACAAGGAATTAGAGCAGTCAGTTTAATTTCAGTACCTGGAAAGATAATGGAACAAATATTTAAGCAATTAATTTGAAAACACCTAGAAAATAATAAGGTGATAAGTGACAATTAGCATGGATTTGTCAAGAACAAATCATGTCAAACCAACCTAATAGCTTTCGTTGACAGGGTAACAAGCCTTGTGGTGGGGAGAAGCAGCAGATGTGACTTTACTTGACTTTCCTAAGGCTTTTGATTCTGTCTCTCATGACCTTCTCATAAACAAACTATGAAAATGCAACCTAGATGGAGCTACTCTGAGGTGGGTGCATAACTGGTTGCAAAACCATTCCCAGAGAGTAGTTATCAGTTTTTCAGAGTCAAGTTGGAAGGGCATATCAAGTGGGGTCCCACAAGGATCAATTCTGGGTCCAGTTCTGTTCAGTATTTTCATCAATGATTTAGATAATGGCATAGAGAGTACACTTATAAAGTTCACAGATGATGCCAAGCTGGAAGGGGTTGCAAGTGTTTTGGAGGATAGGATTAAAATTCAAAATGATCTGGATAAACTGGAGAAATGGTCTGAAGTAAATAGGATGAAATTCAATAAGGACAAATACAAAGTACCTTCCTCTTAGGAAGGAACAATCAGTTACACACATACAAAATAGAAAATGACTGCCTAGGAAAGAGTGCTACAGAAAGGGATCTGGGGGTCATAGTAGATCACAAGCTAAATATGAGTCAACATGGAGCAGGTCCTCAAGGAATCCATTTTGAAGCTCTTGGAAGAGAGGAAGGTGATCAGGAACAGTCAGCATGGATTCACCAAGGGCAAGTCATGCCTCACCAACCTGATTGGCTTCTATGATGAGATAACCGGCTCTGTGGATGTAGGGAAAGAGGTGGATATGATATACCTTGACTTTAGCAAAGATTTTGGTACGGTCTCCCCCAGTATTCTTGCCAGCAAGTTAAAGAAGTGTGGGTTGGATGAATGGACTATAAAGTGGATAGAAAGCTGGCTATATCATTGGGCTCAATGAGTGGTGAGCAACAGCTCGATGTCTAGTTGGCAGTCGGTATCAAGCAAAGTGTCCCAGGGCTGTTTTGTTCAACATCTTCATTAATGATTTGGATGATGCGGTGGATTGCACCCTCAGAAAGTTTGTGGATGACACTAAGCTGGCGGGGAGTGGTAGATACACTGGAGGGTAGGGATAGGATACAGAGTGACCTAGACAAATTGGAGGATTGGGCCAAAAGAAATATGCTGAGGTTCAACAAGAAGAAGTGCAGAATCCAGCACTTAGGACGGAAGAATCCCATGCATAGCTACAGACTGGGGACCAACTGACTAAGCAGCAGTTCTGCAGAAAAGGACCTGGGGGTTACAGTGGACAAGAAGCTGGATATGAGTCAACAGTGTACCTTTGTTGCCAAGAAAGCTAACTGCATATTGGGTTGCATTAAAATAAGCATTGCCAGTAGATCGAGGGAAGTGATTATTTCCCTCTATTTGGCACTGATGAGGCCCCATTTGGAGTATTGTGTCCAGTTTTGGGATCCCCACTACAGAAAGGATGTGGACAAGTTGGAGAGAGTCCAGCAGAGGGCAACAAAAATGATTAGGAGGTTGAGGCACATGACTTAGGAGGAGAGGCTGAGGGAATTAGGCTTGTTTAGTCTGCAAAAGAGAAGACTGAGGGGGGATTTGATAGTAACCTTCAACTACCTGAAGAGACATTCCAGGGAGGATAGAGCTAGGCTGTTCTCAGTGGTGGCAGATGACAGAACAAAGAGCAATAGTCTCAAATTGCAGTGGCAGAGGTCTAGGTTGGATATTAGGAAAACTTTTTCAGTAGGAGAGTGCTGAAGCACTGGAATGGGTTACCTAGGGAGGTGGTGGAATCTCCATCCTTAGATGTTTTCAAGGCCCAGTTTGACAAAGCCCTGGCTGTGATGATTTAGTTGGAGTTGGTCCTGCTTTGAGCAGGGGCTTGGACTAGATGACTTCCTGAGGTCCTTTCCAACCCTAATCTTCTATGATTCTATGAACAGTGTAACACTGTTACAAAAAAAACAAAGATCATTCCGGGATGTGTTAGCAGGAGTGTTGTAAGCAAGACATGAGAAGTAATTTTTCTGCTCTACTCCACACTGATTAGGCCTCAGCCGGAGTATTGTATCCAGTTCTGGGTGCCACATTTCAGGAAAGATATGGAGAAAGTCCAGAGAAGAGCAACAAAAATGATTAAAGGTCTAGAAAACATGACCTATGAGGGAAGACTGAAAAAACTGGGTTTGTTCAGTCTGGAGAAGAGCAGACTAAGGGAGAACATGATAACAGTTTTCAAGTACATAAAAAGTTGTAAGGAGGAAGGAGAAAAATTATTCTTGTTAACCTCTGAGGTTAGGACAAGAAGCAATGGGCTTAAATTGGACATCAGGTTGGACATCAGGAAAAACTTCCTAACTGCCAGGGTAGTTAAGCACTGGAATAAATTGCCTAGCAAGGTTGTAGTATCTCCATCATTGGACATTTTTATGGTTAGACAATCACTTGTCAGAAATGGTCTAGATCTGGGGTGGGGAACCTCCGGCCCGCGGGCCGGATCCGGCCCGCGAAAGAATTTGATCCAGCCCGCGGGCAGGCGGGAAGTGCGCGCCGCCGAAACCCTGCCGCCGTCTGCTCATTTTCGGCGGCGGCGGGAGCTCGGAGGTGGTTACTGGTCCACGGCACCCCGCGGACACTGTAAAACCGCGCCGCCGAAAAGACGGAAACGGCAGCGGCATTTCGGCGGCGGGGGGGTGGAGTCGGCGGCGGCGCGGTTCCGTGGGGGGTCGGGCAGTTCCTGCCGCCGAAACCGTGCCGCCGTTTGCGCCTTTTCGGCGGCGGCGGGGAGAATTCGGCGGCGGAATCGGCGAATTGGCCCACGAATGCAGGTACCAATGTCAAAATGGCCCTTGGCAGGGAAAAGGTTCCCCACCCCTGGTCTAGATAATGGTTTGTCCTGCTTGAGTGCAGGGGACTGGACTAGATGACCTCGCGAGGTTCCTTCCAGTCCTACAATTCTATGAAACTAACAGCCCATGAATATAACCACCCTATCGATCCCTCGAACGTCTCCCTTCTCCATAGCCTAAGAAAAGAGGAGAAAAGCTAGCTATACCAGAGTTATATATAGGTTAAGTGAAGTAATAAGATTAATTAAGAATAGGAATAATTAAGTGAAGTAATAGAAGTGATAAAACTACCTTCATTATTGATTATTATATTTAATGGTCTGCACTAATTTATCTCTTAATTGTCATGAATTTGGAGAGAAAGCGATGACATGGGTTAATTATCAGTTGTACACAGTATATATACAAGTTAATTTTTATTTATAAAACCATGTGGCAACTGTCCAACTTTCAAAAGAAGATGGTGTAAGCAGCAAATCAGTTCACGTACTGTGTCATGTGTCATGCTGCAGCATCACAAATAGCTAAAAAAGTCCAATTCTTGCGTGACAGTCCTTGCCATTGTTGTAACACAGTACCTGATATGTCCACCTCTCGCCCCCACCTACCCACCTGGTGCATCAGTAAAACCTCGACCTGACCTTATTAGGCCATTAGCTCTCTCCTCCTGAAATTGACCTTATTAGGCAATTTCCTGGCTCCTCCTGAAACTGACCAGGTGACTAAGAGCAGCTGTCTAGGTGACCTGTAGCACAGCCACCCTAATGGTTGGCTCACCTCCCAGCCAAAGGTTTGCCCTGATTCAAATATCTCCCCTCCAATCAGGAGTAACCACGGTCACCTGAAGCCTTTAGTATAAAGCTGGGGCGAGAGAACTCACCGTCTGCCAGACCCATCAGCTGGCCTGTCTTTTTCTCTCCCGCTCCCGGACTCCGAGTGTGAACGTGTAAGCCTGCTCTGTTTTGCTTCTGGGTGTCATGTTGCAACTCTTCCTTCTGAGACTGGTGAGATCCTGGCCCTCTCTCCCTTTTAGTTTCTGTTTTAAGCTTGCTCTGAAAGCAGCTGCCCCCCCCCCCCGTTGCTAACCCTCCCCTTTGCAGTTAACTGCCCGTTTGCCCCTTTGCAGTTAACTGTCTGTGTGACCCCCCCCCTTCTGTGCCCTGTAATTAACTCATTGTCTGTGAAATCTCTGTGTGAAAGCATTCCCTCGTGTAATTAACTGCTTCTGCCTTTGTGCTTTTCAGTTAACAGTCTGTGTAACCCCTTTCTGTTTCCTACAAGCAATTAATTGTCTGTGTAACATAGTGGTAAGTGTCCCTGTCTGCTATGTGGGAGACCAGGGTTTGATTCCTGGTCAGGGAACCACTGTCTGTTTAATATTAGTTTAGGTCTTTGTAGTTAGTTGCCTGTTTAATACTTTCTTATATCAGTTTGTTTTGTACTTAATCGTTTTTATGTCCTTTTATAACTAGTTAAAATCTATATTACTCCTGTGTTTATAATTAAACTCATTTATTTCCAATCGATTCATTATTGACTCTGGGGGATCATCTTTAACCTGTCAGAACAGCCACAAGTAGGAGTTAGAGGCAGGACCAAAGGAGGAGATCGGCGCATGACTAGTGTTTGAGACCTTCTTCACTTTCCTCTTCACTCTCTTCATTTTCCTCTCTCTAAACCTCTTCTCTTCAGTCTCTGACTACCTGGCACAGTGCAGCCCTCCATTGTGGCCTGTTGCTAGCTGCATATTCCCCGGTTGGGTTGTTGATGTTGAAAGTTTTCAAGTCCCTCTTGCAAATGTTCTTGGACCTGAATCTAGGATGGCCTTGGAGCATCAACAAGTTCTCCATACACGAGATCCTTTGGAATGCATCCATCATCCATCTGGTGCAGATGACCAAGCCAATGGAGACGTGTGTTTGAGAATAGTGATTGGACATGGCAATTTTGCTTTCTTCGGTGTCAGGAACTTTGGTTTCCCACTTGATATTTAAAATATGGCTAAGGCAGCGAGTGTGAAAGGTGTCTAACCTTCTCTCATACCTGCTGTAAGAGGTCCAGGTCTTGCTAACATACAGCAATATGCTTAAAACACGTCAGACTCATAACTTGGTGTTCAGTGTTAATTTCCTGTTACCCCACATGTGCTTGGTCAATTGGCCAAATGTGGTAGCTGCCCTTCCGATGTGAGAATTAAAGTTGTCATGTAGAGATAAATCATCTGATACTGTTGATCCTAGATAGCAGAATTTGTACACAACTTTTAATGTGGCCTTAGCTACTGAAACTTTTGGTGCCATCAACACACCTAGTGTCATAATCATTATCTTCTTTAGGCTGACGGTTAGTTCAAATTCATCACAAGCTATTGCAAAGTTGCTGAAGCTCCTTTACACTGCATTGTCAGGGAAAAGAAGTTCTCTTATCAGCAGGTATTTGACTTTGCTTTTTGATCTTAGATGTGAAATGTTGAAGAGTTTTCCATCTGATCATGTACAGAGAAGTATACCCTCAGTGCTAGATGAGAAAACACGATGAAGCAGCACAGAGAAGAATATACCAAAGACTGTTGGTGATGAAACATATCCTTTTCTGATTTCAGAATTTCAAAGCTGCAGATTTCAAAGCTGTCAGATTGATTACCATCAAACTGGACTGTCACTGTCAGGCCATCACAGAAGGATCGAATCAGACTCAGGAGGATTGGGGTGCAACCAATTCTCTCTTGCAATTGAAAAAGGCCCTTTCTGCTGACCAAGTCAAAAACCTTAGTAAGATCTAGGAAAACCATGTAGAGGGTTTTTCATGTTCTTGATGCTTTTTCTTGCAGCTGCCTTCATGCAAAGACCATGCATGATAGATAGATTGATAGCTCTACTGGCACAGAACCACACTGATTCTCTGGATTCACATGTTCAGCAAGAATTCACAGTCTTTTAAGAATGACCCATGTGGATGCCTTGCCAGCAACACTAAGGAGAGAAATTCCTTTGAAGGTGTTGCAGCCACTTTGATCCCCTCTGTTCTTTATACAACATTACGATGTTAACATCCTTCATGTCTTGTGGGATTCTGCCTTCCTTCCAGCAGGCGAGCAAGACATTGTGCAGATGTTTAAGCACAAACTGTCCACTTGTGTCAATATTTTATCTGGAATTCCATCTCTTCCTGAAGCCTTTCCTGGTGTCATGAAGGTGATTGCATTTTTCAATTCATTTACAGATGGTTCTATATCAAGTTCTTCAATGAGATGGAGTCTGAGGAGTGCATTTAGTACTGCTTCAGAAACTAATTTCACATGAACTGAGTTCCTGACAATGTTCCACCTGGCTTGCATCTGTTTGCTTCTATCAATGATGATGTCTCCATTAAGCGATTTGAGTGGGGCAGTCTTCTTGTCTGAGTCCATCAAACATATCTTTCAGATCTCCATTTCCAAAGGACATTTGTATCTTCTCGCACAATCGAGCCAACACGACTGAGCACATTGTTTTACTTTCCATACAAGTCTTGTTTTTTGTTTATGGAAGACTTTTATGGAAACTACTTTTGCCATCTTAACCACAATGTTAACCTCAAGGGAATGCTATAAGGAACTGTTAAGCATAAAAGAATATTTCCATAATGACGTCTCCAATCCTGCAAACCCTTACTCGTGTGAATAATCCCCTTGCAGGTGATGGGACTAGTGATTTACATGGGGTAGGGCTACTCATGTGACTAAGGTTTTGCAGCATTGGGCTCCAGATTAGCAGAACAGTCCCTCTGGATCACCTGACAGACAATATGTTTCAGTTCAGAAAATTTCCGGTTCTAATCTTATCATGTTCCATTATCTTCTTTACACTCAGCAGTGCTGGGAATGGAATAATGCTGATAAAACCTTCCTGTAATGTGGCACTGTGGAGCTGCATTTTCTTAATGATAATGCTATTACATATATACAATGTTTACACAGTTTCTTTACCAGTGTTTGTAGGTCAGTTGTAAAATAGCCCTGGAGGCTGCAAAATACTGTCATTGTTGGATACAGGGTCATTCTATTTTTACACACTTTCACTTTAATTGCAAATTAATTAGCAAAATTAGTGCAGCAATTTCTACAAAGCGGTTATGCAAGCATACCCAAGTTGTTTTGAATTCTTTCCACTTCCCTGATTTTCCATGTGAGAAGATACTATTATATTTTCAGTATCTCAGCAGATCCAAGTTTTATGTTTGAATACCTCCATTTTAGGGATATTCAAATAAACCGCAGTATTTAGAATCACTGATCACACTCATTCGTAGATAATCATGAACATGTACTAACCATAGAGAATAGTGAACATTCAGGTTGAAATTACTCTAACAAAAGTCTCAGTTGAGTTTTGTTATAAAGTACCTCATTAGTCAGACATCTTTTTGTGACCTTCTATAAGCCATAGATATGAAAAGAGTTTTTTTCTCTGCTTCACACTTGAGTAGCAAGCATGAATTCATGTCAGCTGAAAACAGGCATGTTCTTTGCTCGAGACAGATGCCTTTGAATGGCCCAGTCCTGCAAGCTGTTGGTGGTAAACACCCACAACAACTAGAAGGCATTGGCAACTGATGCAATTATGGGCATCTTTCATGATGTGACCCAAAAAAGGAATGAAAAGTTTGAGAGCCTTGTACAGAACTCCAGGATCAGCCATAATTCAGTTTAAAGGAATTTGTACCCTGAGTAAAGACTTCAGGATCTGGTTCCACAAAAGTTTGTTTTGCTTTGTGATTCTCCTACCTGATGACTTATAAGACTTGACACTGTCACAGAACTTACAGAGAAACCACATGATCTAAGGAGCATTTTGAGAGAGCTGACTTGAACAGTGTATTATATGATAGCACCAACATACAATGAGGCACATGCCCCTGTGACTTGTGCCCTGCCAGGATAGCAGTTTAGTTCACAAAACCTATCCACGGATACACCACAGAGTTTGGACTCACTTCACAGGTTAGGAAGGAATGGATTGGGCTGGAAGGACATCCCCACCCCAAATCCTACCTGAAATCTTAGCACATGAATAGATATCTCCCTTAGATTACAAGGTTGGCCAGCAGTGGAGCCTCTGGCAATGTGGTTCCTGCAGAAGCCGTTTTGTCAAGGGCCTAGATGGGGAAGCAGGACTTGGAGGCAGTGCAGAGGCACCACGCCTTTGCAGAGAAGGCCCTAACGTCCAGCAGCAACCCCCCAGGATTCATCAGTTGTGTGATTCTGAGGGAGGTAAAGTTTTCTTTTCTTTCACTTTGTGACTAAGCTAAGAGGAGCCTACTTTGATGGGCTCTGCAAAGTATTCAACTGAGGTGTGTTATACAAATCATTTATTTTGTTTTATTACCATTTTCTCTCTTTCTCTTTTAGTCAGTCTTGTTCTTAACATGATTATCTGACTCCTGGCCTGTCAGCTGGTGATTTCACACAGACCGCCTTGAAAGAGAGGAAAGTCCTTCAACTTCTAAGGAAAGGCAGAGAAGGCACAGGGTGTGTGTGACAGATATTGCAACCGCATGCAGTATCTTTGAGAAACATTGTATTACATTTATCAATGGTTTATGTACGGTTTTATTCCCCTCCATGGAGGGAAGGGTACAACAGCTCCTCCAGAAACTAAAAGTTGTGTGTGTGTGTATGTGTTGTGTGTGTGTGTGTGGGGGGGTGGATTATTAAGGCAAGTTGCTGAGACTAACAGCTCCAGTGTGGTACCACCCTTGGGGTGGTTTGCATATACTGGTTCAAACTGGGTTTTCCAGAGTCCAAGAGGCACAAAAATAACTTGGGATATATTATGACTGAGTTTAAACAAACTCACAGCCTTTGTTTTGATTCATCAAATGCACAGGACCTTCCAAACCCTTGCTGAAGGGTCGGAAGGGATGTTGGCCTACCATATTCCCCATGTGGAAGATGGGTGATTCGTGGTATGTTTAATGAGCATTTAAATCCTTTGATTGTATGTACATGCTGGGATGGTTTTGCTCCAAGAATAAATGTACTTTGCTTTGGAGGAGCTATGTGGTCACTGGTAGAAACACTGTCATTGTCCTTGGAAAGAAAGCAAAGCACAGGCACTGGCTTTTAGGCAGACTGGCTTGCTGGGGATATCACAGAGTAAGGCTGGGGTCTGTGCAGCTTTATAACCTCTGCTCACAAAGAAATGGGGACACAGGTTTCTGACCAGAGACAGGTGATGGCTGGAGACCAGAGACATGACTGGGCACTCCTGGAGTGGATCACGAAGAGGGATAAGAGGTGCAGTTACCCTGGAAATGTGACAGTGTAGCCAGAGCCTAACCCCTATTCACTGTCTCTGTCAGGTAAAGCATTGATTGAGGTGGTCTCTCCCTTTAAGATGTAACACAAAGGGCGGCCACGGAGGAACAGAAAGGAGCCTAAAGACCAAGGCAGAGTGAGTTGCTGGGGGGGCAGGTGATATTCCCATATATTGTATGGGTGGGATGGTCAAGAGTACTTCAGGTTGGCCTAAATCTGTTCCCATTAGACTCTATAAGATTTTTACAACTGATGTCAATGGGAGCAGAGGTAAGCCAACACGGACCACTTTTGAAAATCTCACCCCAGACTCATTGTTTCCCAAAGCAGATCTGCCACTATGCACAATGAGCCTGCTCCTGCCATCTATATATAAACAAAACCCCATGGTGGTTCAATGGGGACATGGCCAGCGCCTGATTCTCCAGCCCCTATTCATGTGAGTAAGGCCTACTCATGTGATTAAGTGTTTGCTGGGTTGGCCCTAAGATAGCAGTTGCAGTGAGATGCAGATTAATAAAGAACCTGATAAACAAAAGGAAACTTACCTGCACACTTGAAAAAATATTGCTCCCAGAAAATCAAAACTTGTTTGCTTGTATGGTATATCCCCGTAGGATGGGGTATATCTGCCCTGCACTGGACAGGAAGGGGTTAACCCAATACTGTCAGCTGAGGAAGTCACACCCTCTCCTCCCTACTGGGCATGCTCCAACTGGAACCACATTATAAGAGGGAGCAGCTCAGTTCACTCTGGCTGACTGTAGAGGAGAGAGGATGTGCGTTGCAGGATCCCGCCTAGGGGTTGGAGCACCATACCACAGAGGCCAGGCACACCGAGATCCAGGTGAATACTCAGCTGTCTGGGGAAACCCATGAGGAGAAAGAATTATTGGGCACTTCACCAGCTGATGACCCTGGGGGAATCAGAGAGCCTGCAGACTGCGGAGCAGGAAGATAGAGTAGGAAGTAGACCGGGGAACCAGACACTAATCAGGTTGTGGTACCGGGAACAGAGTCAGCATGTTTGGGACAGATCCCCACCGACCCAGTGGTGGATACATTTGCTGCTGGTAGGGCCCTGGGCTGGGATCCAGTGAAATAGGGAAGGCCCAGGTCACCCTATTCTGGCTGCCAACCCACCCCTGGGTGATGGCCCACTCTCTGCTTGGCCGCTGGGCCACGCTGCCCCATACTGAAGAGCGGTCCCATTGACTCCGGCTGCTGGGCCTACTGCCCTGAGTTACAGGGTCCCCTCACAGACTTAGATTACTTGGCCAGGCTGCCTTGAAACTAAGAGCAGCCACCCTGGCTCAGACCATTACCTCATGCCTCCTGGAGAAGCGGTGCAGTTATTTGGACCTGGCTGCAGGGCCATAACATCCTCAAAGGGGTGACTGGGTATATCAGCCCCATGACACCCGGCTTCTGCCCATGCTGTCTGTACTGTTAATATGCAATGTCATTGTAATCAGTCCCAAGATACTGGAGAATCAAGGTGATAATAGATACCGGTAATATCTTTTATTGGACCAATTTCTATTGGTGAGAGGGACAAGCTTTCCAGCTACACAGAGTTCTTCTTCAGGTTAATAGTAATTTCTACCCAACTGCTTAGTCTACATTTCATTATTTGCCTAAGTTACTTTCAGGGTTCAAAAAAATACTAAATCTCCTAAATTTAGAGCTGGAACCTTCTTTCCTGGTATTGTTAATCACAATGGTCCCTGGGTAGGCACTGCCTTCTACATACAGAGGCACAGTCATCAGGATTTCCAAATGTTCCACCTTTGCTTTTAATGCAATTCTCGCTGTTTGAAAGAGAGAAATAGGTTGACACCCTCCCTCCCCCCACACCCTAACTGTCTAGGCATGAAGAATGATTCAAGATGCTAAACCCATGAAAAACATCAGAAACATCATGAAAATCATCAGGCTGGCTCTAGAACAACAATCCTTACTGGCAATGAAGTATAAATTGTATTTAATGGATTACAGATCAAACGCCCTAAAACAAGACCTTGATATCACCTCACATATTATTTGGCTTGAGAAAAGAAAATACTCCTAGTACACCAAGACATCTTTGTTTATCTGAATGAGAGAGTTCTAGTTGTTCCAATGGGATTCATAAAAACAGACTGCATGCTTTGCTTTAGTGGCAATGGAAACCATGTGTAATATGCTCTTGTTAAATTGCTGATATCCTGCAGTGACAATGATCAGTATTCTGTGGCAACTACTTAATAGCTAATGGCAGGATACTTTGGGATCATGGTCAAGAGGGCATTTTGTTTGCTCAGCCATTATTATTGTTTGGGTCTCATCTTTGTGCTTGGTGTCGCAGAGAGAGGAAGATATTTCTCCTGCTTGCATTCTTAATGAGAAAGGCGGAGCAGTTCAGACATGTAATAAACTGTATGGTTAGATGAAGGGTGAACCTCAACTGGTCAACTATCAAAACAACGTTTATAAGAAAAATTTGTGGGTAAAATCCTGGCCCATTATAGTCAATGCAAAATTCCCATTGACTTCAATAGTGTCAGGGTTCTGGCCTATATGTTTTTACCATGTGCAAAGGAGGGTTGAGTGTTAAATGGCCTGATTCATAAATGGTAATTTCATTGGAGTATTGTAATTGATTTGTTTGACTTTCTTTACTGGCATCAGTGACCGTGTTAGAATGATCAGGCAATTACTACATGTCTGCCAACATGACTTCTATTATATATTGGCAGAGGCAGGGATATCCAAAGCAGCCTAAGGAAGTTGGTGTCCAAATCTCACTGAAGTCCAACATGATTTAGTGGCCTAACTTTGAAAATCACATCCAGGATTTCTAAACTGAGTATTGTTTAAAGAGGTGATGTAAGCATTTCTTCCATTTTTTCTACATATTATTAACCAAATTTTCCACTGTCCATATCTGAAATAAATATGTGGTCTGGCATAACCCACAGGTGAATCTATATAGTTTGGGGTGATTAATAATGTGCTCAGTTAGCCACGTACAGAATTCTTATTGTAATGCAATTATATGTCTGAGTAATATTCCTGAATAGAGCTGAGAGTTGAAAAGGAACTGATGGGACTTCTAGGACGAGAGTTCTGGGGCCCTATTCTACAGTTCTCAGATAGAAAACATTTCCAATGGGAGTTTGCTATCATCAGGGATACAGGACTGGATCTTTTGGCTAACTCACAAGGCTACTTTAATAAATGCTTCTTTTTTCAGGTTATTGTTGAAGCATGGCAGCCCACACTGAAAATACCAGGTTCATTTTGACAAAAATCTATCAGCCTTTGCTCAAAAGAAATCTAAAATTGAACTAGGCAGCATGATTCAGTAGATAGGGCATCGGCGTGGGAGTCGGGGGATGTGAGTTCTATTCTTGTGTTGGCCACTGATCTGCTGGCCTTGGGTAAGTTGTTGGACTTCTCTGTGCTTCTGTTTCCCCTCCCACCCGTTGTACATCTTGCCTATTTAGTTTGCTGGCCCCTGACGGCAGGGAGTGTCACTGTCTATTAATACACGTCTGCATAGTGCTTATCTACAGGTACTGAGCTTGGCTGGGGTTTCTAAGTGTTTCTGTGATTCAAATAAAGAATATCAATAACTCCTAGGGGGACCAAATTAACGCTGTCCCTGAAAGTGTTGGCTTTATCCTGATTTGGTGGAACATTTGCACTAGCATATATTATTATTATTCATTTTATTATTTGTATTACCATAATGCCTAGCAGCCCTAGTCATGGACCAGGACCCCATTATGCTAGGTACTGTACAAATGCAGAACAAAAAGATGGTCTCTGCACCAAAGACTTTACAATTTAATTATGACCAGGCATTTGGAAAGCTGAGACTAGTGCTTAATGTGCAAAAACGTGCTTGTTTCACTGTTAATTCCTTCCCCCCACTTTTCTGTTTTATCCATCTATTGTATCTTCTCATGAGAGACTGTGAGGTTGTTGGGACAGTGACTATCTGCTTATTTTTGCAGTGTCTAGCATAGCACAACGGACTCTGGATCCATGAATGGAGCCCCTACATGCTGCCACAGTACAAATAACTAATAACACTAATTGTATTGCCTGCTTTGCTCTTTGCTGAGGGTTGAAAATGACCATACATATCTGGTCAAATTAATTCCTCGTGTAAGTCCATTGACTTCAGTTTTAGCCCATTTAGGTTTTATAAGCTATTTGTTACCAGAAATATTTCATATTGTTCACTTCCTAAAATAAAGTAGTTTTTCTTCTTTAATGTTAAAGAGGAAAAAATCTTTATAAAAACAAACTATTGAGAAAAGACCACACATCAGGAATAATCTTATCATTTATTCAATTTATGGCTACACTTCTTTCATCTACAATGCAATTGACCTCCAAAGTTGTTTGCCACCGTGATTTCCTGTGCCCATCTCTTCAAGGTGAGGTGATTATAGTTTCAAGCCCCTGTGTCCTGTCCCCCTTCACCCATGCAAACTTTTCTTGTGTTCCAAAAGGAAAGGGAATTCAATTCATTGTAGGATTTTGTTTCTCACTGTGAATTTTCTATCAGTATTGTTTCCTCTTGGGTACCTATTTTCTAATACATTAGAATTCATCCTGCTAAGAAAGTGGTGCTAACTGTTTTCTGCTTGAATCTCTGTAGCAATGTGGGTGACAGCAGGAGGAAGACAACAAAAATTGAAAGGTCACTGAACTTGATTTGGTCTTTTATGGAAGTGATGATTAACTGATCCTAGTGTCATTGTTATGGGCGAAGAAAGCTGTATCTCAGCTTGAGATTTCCCTATTTTCCCACTTTTGTGGACACTGTGATCATCATTGTGAAAAAATGTTCTTTGTTTAGTAAAAATGTTTTGACATTCTCTGAAGCTTTCAAATTGGTTTCTAGCTATGTGAGTGGAATTAGCAGTGTATATTTTCTATTATATTATGAGCTGCCTTGAACAAATGTGCACACAAAAGAAACAAGTACATCTAAATTATTTTCTTTTGCCATTTTCACAAGTCAAGAAAAGACCCCAAAATCACCATCATGTTTCCATGAGGGATGATTTGAAAGAAAATGAGAGGTCTTAATTACATCATAACTGACCCTAATTATTAATCTAGCTAGCTAAAAACATTAGTGTTTTAATAGGATATAATATAGTTAACATATAGTTATTGATTGATTCCAGTGAAATGTTCTGTTTCTTTCATCACCATGTGTTCGGGTTATTAAATTCTTCCCATATAATGAATAAATAATCATAATCTGAGCATGAGGAATCAGATGTGAATGATAAAAGTGTTCAAACCTGGTTTTAAGATCTGCTGAACAGCAAAAAATACACAGCACAAGATCGCCTTAGACTCCCCTCCCCCTGACAAATAATTTATTCTAATCTTAAATGGAGATTAAGAAACAAACCTATATATTTAACACAATAAAATGCAGGAGTTGATAATATTGATAGAAAGGGATTTCAGGTAATCTCCATTTATATTTTATCTGCTCAATGGAGAGAATTAGTGTTATTGATTAGGTGGACAAAAGCACTGAATGCAATACCACAGTCCTCCCATTGCTTATATGAAGTAGAGTGGAATGCAGGAGGACATAAATAGGTTAGTTGAGACAGGAGGAAAAGGAAAGGGTCAACATGTTACCATACTACCATCCTTTATACACATACATGGTATGTGGTGATGCTCAGAGCTCTGTCTGATTCAGAAAGAAGACAATGCAGCTTTTAATAAATTATTGGAACTGACTCTCTGAATTAATCATTTTTAAAATTAGGCAATTAGTATTTAATTTCAAATGATCAGAGAATCCACTGGAGCTCTTTAACAGTGCCGTATTTTCAGCAGTATAGCTGAACAGGACTGTGTGACTGTTGAAAGAATATTAAATGCTTTGATATTTTCCCATCAACATCAAGGTAATAGAAAACACATTGGGAATGGCCTAAATGACTTTTGACCAGCTTTCAGTTGCTTGGAAGCCAGCCAGTCCAAGGTCATCAAGGAGCTATAGAGTACATAATAGGCTCTTTAAAAAAGATATGAAAATACTAATATGAAGAATAATAGAACAGTCTTGCAGCCAGGTGGAATCTCACAGCGGTTTTCCAGGATCTTGCACGATTCACATAGCAGGAGGAGTAAACAGAATAATTTTCATCATTATTTTTTGTTCAGCATTTCAACTCCTGTTTATCTCATAATAGGGAATAAAATAACCACATTTCCTACTTATGTAGTAAAAACAACGATAGTCCTGTAGCACCTTAAAGACTAACAAATTTCTGCGGGCTTAAGCTTTCGTGGGCTGCAACTCACTTCGTCAGATGCATGAAATGGAAATCACAGATAGGAGGTATATATATACATCCAAGGGTAAGAAACAACAATGGGGAGGGCAAGTGCTAACAAAGTCAATCAGTTACAGTAGATGAGGCCTATTCTCAACCGTTGATTAGAAGGTGAGAATATGTGAAGAGTGACAATCAACGGTTATGAATAGGCCTCATCTACTCTAACTGAATTGACTTTGTTAGCACTTGAGCACTTGCCCTCCCCATTGTTGTTTCTTACCCTGGGATGTATCTATATACCTCCTATCTGTGATTTCCATTTCATGCATCTGACAAAGTGAGTTGCAGCCCACGAAAGCTTATGCCTGCAGAAATTTGTTAGTCTTTAAGGTGCTACAGGACTCTCGTTGTTTTTGCTGTATACAGACTAACAAGGCTACCCCTCTGGTACTTATGTAGTGCCTTTATGTGAGGCTCTCTAAGCATTTCTTTTACAGATGTCAAAACTGAATCACACAGAGGATAAATGACTTGCCCAGCACTTAAGTATGACAGTGGTGGATGCGATAGAAAACCCTAAGATAGATAACTAAGATAGGTCACACTGCAAAATAGTTGCAGTCAAGAATAGAACCCAGGTCAGATGACCCTTAGAGCTCCTGATTCAACCCTGCATTCAACTAGATCACAGGGGTTGAGACAGGAAAGCTGCAATTATAAGTTTATGCATATTGGGCCAAATCTTGAACTTCTGTCAACACTGATTGGTGCTCATAGATCTCAGAGGGCATAATCTGTCCCTTAGCCACCGATCACATGGGTGACAAAATATTTAACAAGTCAAAACACTCCCAAAGAGAGATGTTTATAAGCCCCACAGAAGAAGGCAGGATAGCTCTTTTTTAAAAAAAAAGCCCATGTGTCAAAGGTGACTACTAGAGATACCTTAAGTGATGTTAAATAATAAGGTTGGTGTATTCAGTTTTTTAAAAAAGACTAGATTCCTTACGGGTTCAAAACATCTCAAACGAGCATAAGCCTTTTGAATGGATACACAGTATTAGAAATGCAAGCATGAAAATGAGGTGGATCAGTAAAAAAAATGCCAAGAAGCAAAGAAAAACACATAGTCAAAGATTATTGTAACAAAGTTGCAGCTGTAATGTCCAAAGATGCTAGGGGTGACCCGATTTTATAGGGACAGTCCCAATATTTGGAACTTTTTCTTATATAGTTGCCTATTACCCTCCACCCCGTCCCGATTTTTCACACTTGCTATTGGTCACCCTAAAAGATGCTAACAAAGACTTTTATAACTGGGCTTGAAGCCCCGTCACACAGTAAATGAAGGTGCTCCAGTTACACAAGAAACATGAGCTGTGAAAAGAGGAAATTGTCAGACGCAGGATAAGAAAAAACACATAACTGAGCTCGGACTCTGGAAAAGAGAAGCAGACAGACTTCCCATGACAGGCTGGAAGGCTGGATGAAAATATAGCTAAGCCACAGGTCTTTCTGTGATGTAAAAATTCTCATTTCTCTTAAGCCATATTTTGGATTTAAGAGTAAAGCCAGCCACCTGGGCTTTTCATGTAATTTAGACAAGTTTTGTTTACCTTTCACTTATACGTTATTATAGTTTTTGCTTTATTTTTCACTCACATGCCCAATAACTTTTGTTGTTTAAGATGTCTGAAATTGGGAGCCATGGTAAGCGTAGGGAGAGCCATTAGACCTAAGGGTTTGGATTCTCTAGCCTGCCTAATTGGAGCTCAGGTGTAGAAGAGCTCCTTGATCCTGTGCCAGCTGGCCCGAGGGTAAATTAGAGTTGCTAAGGAACAGCTCTAACTTACACTGCTGATGAAAGGTCCCTCAGTGACACTATGCCATTGTCGGATTCAGCACAGCAGAGCTCTAATCCACCATGCCACTCCCACACCCCAAATGCGCACCCTTTCTCCCTTTATGGCAGCAGTAGCTGAGGTGGGAACAGCCTTTGCAAGTACAGAGCTACCGAGGAAGGGGGGGACTTCTTTGCTGACCATTTCTGGCCAGTTTAAGTCCATTTTGCACCGAGTGGTACAAAGTGAATTTAGTGGACTGGGGTGTCTGGCTCAAGGAGTGTGGTTACACGCAGTGGAATAAAAATGTGACCCTAACTACATCATTCCAATACTGGTGGTCATGGAGGAGGGCTTAGCCCTGATTCAGCAAAACTCCTAAGCACATGCTTAACTTTAAGCATGTGATTAAGTCCCATTAAAATCAAGGAAATTACTTCCCCACATTTCTAGTAGATTTTTAGGTCTGAAATCTTGTCATTTCCAGATTGACAGTCAGCTGCATGTATTGAAAAGGGATTATCTACATCCCAGCATGCCAGTAATTATAATGTGCTTCTGAAACAATAGTTTAACTAAATCTGTTGGTTTAAATTGCTCCAAGTGTATATGTATATTCCAGAGTGGCTTCAGTATAAAGCTTATTGCTCTGGATACGGTGATGAGCAGGTCATCAGTACAGATCTCCCCTTAACATATATCTTTTTTTTGTGGTGTGGTGCCCAGAACTGAATGTAATATTCTGTGTGCAGATGCACCAGAGCTACTTAGAGAGTGACTACTAAAGTATCTCCCTCTGCTGTTACATATTGCTTTGCCAAAACTTATATTGGCCTTTTTATTGTCAGAATGTGTCACAAGCTCATGCTTTTGTCTTTTTCAGTGGTTTGGCTTTCAAGATTTTTCCTCCCAGTAAATATCTGTGTTTCAGATTATTTTTCCCAGATATTTTAGACTTTATTTTCCAAGTGGATTTCACTTTATTTTTCTACCCACATTTCTAACCTTTCTCTATCTTCACTGGTGTTTGCATTATTTTCGTTTGTGAATCTCAATAAAGCAATGTGAAAATTATCAAAGGGAAACACTAGGGTTTTAGGAATCTGTCTCTGCACAGAACTAATGAGACAGGAGAGAAATGCTCCGTCAAGTCTCTCAAAAGTGGATGCAGACTCTTTATTTGTGATGATACTTTAGGAATAAAGTTTTAATCACAGTTCTTAATCAAATTGCCAGTGTAGAACATGGAAGACGAAGGGTTTTTTACAACCTTACCTTCCCCTAAAATTGCAATTGGTAATTCAGATACTGTTCTTGCTTTTAATTTATGGCATTTAGAAATGAATCCATTATGCAGGGAACTTAAAATGATTAATTTTATTGAGTGCCAACAGCGTGCTTGTGCTATGCTCATCAAGAAAGACAGCCCCTGCCAAAGGGATTTGCAGTCTAAACCAGACGGTTACTTTGAACATTGGGCCACATTTTTAAATGTGCATGTGCATTCCCTGTTTAGCTTACACATGCAGCCTGTGACCAGATAAAGGTCCACTCTGAAAGTATTGCCGCTATGTCTCATTTTAAAAATCCCTTTCTCTCCTTCCCTCAGCTCTCACATTTCTTTCTTTGCTGGATTCAAGGTAAACGGCCAAGGGCAGGCTTGATTTCACACCTTTGGTATGACCGTATGGTAGGCTGGGAAGCAACAGGTTTCTACAGCAGGCTTGCAGAGGGAAGCTGCCTTGGCAAAGGAAAGGATTAGATGTGCATTTTTAAAAAGGAAAGTTAGGATTTAATTATAAATAAAAAAAATCCAGGAGTGTGATTTTTCTTGTGGCTAGTGAGGGCTTGTCTAGTCTAGTGTAAAAGATGAATTTTGAAAACATGTTCACTGGCATATTTTAACTAGAACATATTAAAATCCTAGTGTAGATGGGGCAAGATGTATATGTAATATATGGAGCTGGCTGAGGTGAACCTGAGTGGAGAAACTGGAATTCATCATGAACAGTTAACACAGGTTAAAATACAGTTTGCACCCTGTTCATGTTAGGGCTTTAAATGTTTAAAAATTCACCTTTTAGCCTAATGTGGACAGGTCCTGAGTCTCTTCTGTCAAGTAGCCCTGAATCAACATCCATCAGACTAGCTATCTGAGGCATGTACTGTCTTTTTGTTCTGGTGTTTGTACAACACTTAGCACAATAAAGTCCAGGTCCATGGCTGGGGTTCCTAGGTGCTACCACAATATAAATTAAATAGTTAATAATGATAATCTCCCAGCCCTTTCACAATGCAATTATTTACTGGCACAGAAGTGGACAATGCACTGCAGCTGCCAGAAATGAGGAATAAACATGATGGTATCACCCCATTTTCTGGGCTGTGCGCAACTTGATTATGGCTATGGGATATATATCATCTAGATAATCTATGAAACTCCTGTTCCTCAATGAACCTACACTGGATTATCCATCATTTCCTTCACTTCATTCACTTTCTGCCTGGGAAATAAAATAGCGATTAAATTTAAACAAAATTCTACCTTGCACGTACCAAGTTTGGCATAGTACTTGCACAGAATCAAGAAAACAGTTGTCATGTCACAGGGCACCAACATCCCACCTAAAATCTACAACAGTAATGAAGTTCTGGACAATGTGGATCACTTCTGTATCTTGGCTCAACTTTGACTAGCTCAGTTACCCTGGATAGAGAACCCAACGCAAAAACTGGCAAAGTCTTTGTCACCTTTGGCATACTTACCTCATGTGTCTGGAACAACAAGCTGCTAACCCTGAAAGCACAGGTGTCCATTTATCAGGCTCGTGTCCTCAGGACACTCCTTTACGGCTGTGGAAAGCAGGGTATGTACTGCAAGCAGGAGTGGAGATTGAACAGCTTTCACCTTTACAGTCTCATAAAAATCATTGTAGTCACTTGGGACCAACAGATCACTAACAATGAGCTCCTTAAGAGAACTGGCCTACAGCCTATGCAAACTACACTGAACGCTCGCATGCTTCACTGGCTGGGCACATGGAGTGTATGTCTCAAGATCATCTGCGGAAGGCTGTGCTCTATGGCCAACTCAAGAACTACCCGCGACGCAGAGGAAGCCCAAAGCTCCGACACTCCATCAAGGTCAATCAAGGTCTAAAGAAATTCATTGTTTCCTCTGACAACTGGGAGAACTGGGCCCACAGTTGCTCAGTCTGGAGAAGCTGGTCAAGGCTCACAGAGATCCATCAGAGAGCCCAGGCTGAGGCCCGCAGGTGAGCCAGGAAGCAGAGTGTGCTCCAACCTCCAGCTGGCGAGGGGACCTGTAGCCACTGTGGGAAGGTCTGCCGCTCGCACATTGGGCTCTTTTCCCACACTACTGTCAAGCACCACTGTCTGACTGTCTTCGTCATGTTTCCTTTCATCTGTCAAGATGTTGGATGGCCATATATAATCTTCCCCTCTCTCATTTAATTAATTCCTTCATTCACTTCTTTCTCTCCTTCCATCTCTGTTTTATCGCCCTTATTTTTCCTTTCCCTTTCTGTCTATTCTTTCTCCTGTCCTTTTTACTATTACCTCTCCTCTTCCTTTCTCTTCCTATTTCTCTTTCCCAGATTCCCTTCAGCTATCACTACACATGTATAATGTCTCTATCTCTTCTGACCCAAGCTGGGGCAGTGCATTAAATGAGTAAGAATCTGTGTGGGATTTGGAACCTAGAAGAGGATTATGTGGCAGAGTCTCATTCCACTGAGTAGACCTTCTAGGAGATTAAATGGTAAGTTATCTTCTCTGTCCTTTCAGTAACTAGCCTATGTACTGAGATTGCCAGCAAGAATGGCAAGTAGTACAAATAACCATAGTAGTTTTTAAATTGTGGACACCAGTCCACTGTACAGAGGATTGATACCATCAACTCACTTCCCATAAGCCATAGAACTTTTCAAGTCACTAGTATTAACCTGGGTTAGAGTTGAAATAACAAACATCTTTATAAATCTACATTAGCCTTGTCATTATTATTTATTTATATAATTCTGGCTGTGTGCTAGGTACTTAACAGAGAGGTATGAAAAGAAGATCTCTGCCCCGAGGATCTTGCAGTCTAACAGATTATACAAGTGAGAGAGAGGGAATGTGGATGGAGATGTGATGACATGAAAAGCATGTGATGAGTGATGAAGCTGAGCATGTATCTAGTTGAGAGTGTATCCTGACAATGAGCAGTCCTATTAAGGGGTTGATTCTTCATGCTTCTTAGGTATCAGAAAGTCCCTTTGACTTTTGAGTGTTCAAAGATTAATGACTGAACCCTAATGGAGGAAATGTATAACCTAGAAAATAATTTGTTCCCTGACAGTGCTGTACTTTTTATAGCCCTCTGGTCAAAACAGTTTGGTTACAACATTAATTCTCTGAAGGGTTCTCACATGACTCTGCTCATTTATCAAAATATTACTATTTTGGGAGTAGTGGTATAGTGGTGGGAGGTATTAGCCATCATGAATCTGGAGAGCAGGAAAGGGTTAATGCAGATCCAGGCAGAGGCAGGAAGTAGATCTGCTGAGGTCAATTATAACTCCACTATGAAGTAATTTGGATTTCATGGCGTAGATTTTTTTGAGAGTGGAATAAAGGAAATTCTTTCCAAGTAAAGGGCTCAAAACTTAGGCTGCAAAACCTTGCAAGTGGCTAAGCCAGGAGCAGGGCATGGGCAGTGGGACAGGCTGATTTACAGGTAGTTTCCTTGTTTCTTTGAAGGAGGAGACAGGTTAAATCATAACATAAGAAAGGCCATACTGGGTCAAAGCAATGGTCAGTCTAGCCCAGTATCCTGTCTTCCGACAGTGGCCAATGTCAGATGCTTTCTCAAATTTGTCCACGTCTTTCCTGAAATGTGGTGCCCGGAACTGGACACAATACTCCAGTTGAGTCCTAATCAGCACAGAGTAGAGTGGAAGAATTTCTTCTTATGTCTTGCTTACAACACTCCTGTTGATATATCCCAGAATGATGTTTCCTTTTTTTTGCAACAGTATTACATTGTTGACTCATATTTAGCTTGTGATCCACTATGATCCGCAGATCCCTTTCCGCAGTACTCCTCCTTAGGCAGTCATTTCCAATTTTGTATGTGTGCAACTGATCGTTCCTTCTTAATTGGAGTATTTTGCATTTGTCCTTATTAAATGTCATGCTATTTACTTCAGACCATTTCTCCAGTTTGTCCAGATCATTTTGAATTTTAATCCTATTCTCCAAAGCACTTGCAACCCCTCCCATCTTGGTATCATCCACAAACTTTATGTGTAATCTCTAAGCCATTATCTAAATCACTGATGAAGATATTGAATAAAACTGGACCCAGAACTGATCCCTGAAGGACCCCACTCAACATGCCCATCCACCTTGACTGTGAACCATGGGTAACTAGTCTTTGGGAACAATTTTCCAACCAATTATGCACCCACTTTATCCCAGCTCCATCTAGGTTATATTCCTCAAGTATTGTAAATTAAGAAAGGGCAGTTAAAGAAGAAATTCTACATTCAGGATCAGAATCCTCTCAGCAGCTCAATATCTGCAACCAGAGGCACACTAAATCTCCTTTTGGTAGCAGCTTGTTTTGAGAAGTCAAAAAAAATTAGCAATACAATATACTGGGGACAATAACAAGCTGATATTACTGAAACTGGTGTGAAATCAAAACCCGTATATTTAATAAGGAGAGGGGAAAAGTAAAAACTTCCTCAACCCCTCCCCAGATAAACATAATAATACCCTGGGTACAGCTTCCCATAGCCAGAAAGGGAGATGAGCCAGAGATTCCATGAAGTCCATTAAGGACCTTGCTCTTGCCAAGTTATTAAACTGGAAGGCACTTGGCTTTCATCACTATAGTGCATGCAGGATCAGGTCCCTTCTCTGTTAAATGTTAATCAACAAAATGGCAAGTTTTTCCTGAGAGGGAGAATAAGGTAACAAGATATGAAGATAAAGGTGACAAGGTCATTTCTCCTTTTCCACTGTGACCCGGTCAGCCCACAAACCGTGACTATTTCCATCAGGGCCAGGTTACAACTTGTGATGAACAAAAAGCATGTTTAAATCATTATAGTGTCCTGTTGCTAGTTAGTACTGTGCTTAAAAATGAAACGTTCTATGCTAAGGATCTGAAGGTCTTATGCGAGTGTATTGGTGTAATTTACATACTGAGACGGCTTGCTTTAACTTACACTTTTTACACCGTTCTACAGGTTTTCTTGCAGCAACATCAGAATATGTTACATCAGAATATGTTACAGCTTCCATCAGAATATGTTACAGTTATCTACCCATGTTCACTTTAAGGACATGTAATTTACACACCTTTGAATCTGGGCCAATTCCAAGTCTCAGTAAAATGTTTAATTAGGGTGTGAGCTTTTCTATGTTATTTGCCACCATAATATCCAAGAACCTAAGAAACATCAATGAATGCATCCTTCTTACCCCTGTCAGATCTGGAAGTATTATTTCCCCTCGTTTTACCAATGGCTAAAATTCACCATATCTCTAGTGGGCTTCCCTCAAAAATTATGATTAACAGGATTTAGTATGAGGTCATTGAAAATTACAACATAGAAATCTATAGCAAAATTAGAATTACCCACACAATAAGATAAAAAATTTTTGAGGTGTCATGTCTGACTGTAACTCTGCCTTGCAACAAAAATAAACATTATTACAGTAGTTTACAGGTCACCCTGTTACTGTAGATATATTATCCAGTAATTGTGAGTTGCCTGAGAAGCACAGGTTGTACTAGACTAACCTGCTTGGGTTTTTTTGAAAGAATAGACTAAGAGCTTGATCCAATGCATATTGAAGTCAGAGGAAAGTTTCCCATTGACTTCAGTGGACAGTATTTTTTTTCCCCTGAGAGGGTAAGGGAAATATTCTAAACATCATTGATCTGCATTTCAATAAGGCTCATTCAGAAATCTGAAATACTGGACTGGAGTGTGATATTGGTTACATCAGGGTAAATCTGTAGTGTCTCTCTTGATGTTCCTTGGCTTAAATGGAGTTCTGGATTTATACCAAAATACCAGAGACAGTCTCTGATCAGTATGATCGCTAAACAACTGGCTTACAGATAGAAAACAAAGTTATCAATGGTGTTGCATGAAACTGAGAGTTGAATGTGGAGAACTTCAGTATGTATGGTTCAGCATTATTCTGTTTCAACCTCTAACATAGGCAGATGAAACCCACCTACACCATTGATGAATTTAGCCCCATAAATCATTAATGACCTTGAGGAGAAAGGCCCAGATCTACAAAAGCCGAGTAACTCAACACTCAATTTTTTGAAACCTAGAATTCACAGGAACAACACAGTGATTCACAAAACCTGCGTTTGGCATCTTGGCTTCCTGTACAATGAATGGGGACAGGTACCTTAGAATGGAATCTACACGTTCAGCGTGCTACAGGGAGAATTGTCTAAGCTAGCCAATGGGAGAGGATGGTAAGGGAAATGTGTCCCAAGCCCACCCTTCTCATGGAGTTCCATGCCAAAGGGTGAACTGCGGAGAGGCACCTGTCTTCGTTAGCTGATCCACAAACCAAGGGGTGCTCATCTGCCTAAGTCCCTAATGTGTGTGTGGGGGGGCCTGATCTGGTAGGCATGCTCAGGGGCTGCCTAATGCCACACAAAATGGCCAGGGCCAGGGGCATTAGCTAAAGGTTATAAGAGAAATCCTTCTTCTCCTCCCCCCCAGCTAGCTGTTTTGTGTGGAGTTATGAGCATGCCTACTAGCTCGAGCCCCACCTGTGACTTAGGCAGAGGAGCACCTATCTTCCCCTGGTTCATGGATCCCTCTGGGACTTACGCAGCACTTAGGTATATGGGCACCTAGAGCCTGGCAATATACAACAGTATGCTCAGAGACAGGAACATAGAGCCCTAGGGAACTTTTACTGCAAAAACTTAGCCACTGAGTGAGTTTAGGCATCTACAGAGTTAGGTGGCAGCCAAGTGGGAGTTTTGTGCATCGCAGAGGCACCTAAATATGGGACTTGGGTGCCTAAATGCAGGATTTAGATGCCTAAAAACAGGACTTAGATGCCTGAGTAGATTTTGTGGATCCCACCCAATGTTAATTCAATTGATCTAATCTTCAAGTGATAAAATTGGGAGATATGGTGCTAAAATCACTAAATCATCCACGTAAGTATAGAAGGGCATTTAATGTTGACACACACTACTAAAGTCTCTGCATAGCTATAGATTTGCATTTTTCCATTGTATGTTGCAGGATGGTCCAGTGATTACGGCAGCAGCTTAGGAGCTGGGAGATTTAAGTTCAAGTTCCTGCTCCACCAGAGATTTCCTGTGTAGCACTGGGCAGGTTGCCTAGTCTCTCTGTGCCTTGATTTTATACTTCACAGGGTTGTTGTGGGGATAAATACATTAAAAGTTGTGAGGTGTTCACATCCTATGGTAATGGGGGCCTGAAGCAAGGCGCTGTGGCCTTCCTTGGAGCCTGGGCCCGAGGAAGTGTTGGGATGCCCTGGCTGGACCATGCCATCGGCCTACAGGGCCATTACTTTAGATAGCAGTTTCTAGATTTCTTTTTTTTCCCCTTAAGATTTTATAAAGGGTACAAAATGGGTCATTCATAGTCAGAATTGCAAGTTTGTCATGCTGGGAAAAATGGCATGGATACTGTGACTTTCCTGTTTGTCCATTACTTATCTTTGTGTCCATGATTTTCAAAAACTCACTCCACAGCAACGGCTCCCATGGCTCCTGTCCCACGGGACTGGGATTGGCTGCCTGCTCCAGGTATAGCGAACTGGTGCACAGGGCTGCAGTGCCATGCAGGTTTGGCCTACCCACCCCTCCATCATCATGCTTTCCAGCTCTCCCCTCTCCCAGGGCCCCATCCCCTCTTCCGTTGTGGCTTTTTAAAAATCAAAAATCACAAAATGCATGAGTTTTACTATATTTACTATAACTGTTCCATTATTTTCGATGAAAAATGCCATGACAAATGTGCAGCTCTATACAGAGTGAATGAAATAATACTCGCTTTTATTTTGATTGTTTCACTTTGCTTCTAAAATTTGTAATCAGTGCTGATTATGTTCCAGCCAACATTCTATATTTGATACAAATATATATATATTATATATAGTATCTTTATACACTTTTATCACAATTGTCTGTTACCTATATGGAGTTAGGTTTTTATTTGGTAACTCATCTTCTCTCAGTGTGCTCCGCTAGGGCGGAAAGGTTCTTATTTTTAGATCTCAGTGGTAAGAAAAGAGACAGACTGATGAGGAAGTGCCCATACAGCAGTTTATTCACGCAGCACTTAAGTTACAGATTTTAGGCTGCTGCTAAGCTGTTAGGAGTACAATTCAGGGATCCAGGCGCTTACCAGTACGAGGGCAAGGAGACCCATGTTTTGCCCTATGAAGTGAGTTGCAACCAGGAAACCGGCCCACCCGAGGCATCCGCTAGTGCCTCAAAGGATCCACAGAGAGTCTCTACAGGGCGGGTCCTGGGAACTCCTAATATACTCCTCTTTCCGTAAGCCTTACAATAAGCTTTACCCAGCAATAGGTGATGTGTATCTCAACCCACATGGGGATTGGGCCTTAACACTTGTTTTTCATTAGTTTATTGGCCATTAGCTAAAGGCTTTTTGCAATAAGGTGATGTCAATTGTTTATCACTAAAGTTGCTGATTTTGCCGCTGAAACTGCTAATTTTCTGCTGACCCTATGGTCAGCTGGCTTCTATATTCATCTCAAGGATATTTCCAGAACCGGAGACAGTTCCTTTTATCCCTTACAAGTCTGGCTCTTGAGAGGCCTAATTCTTGCTCATAAGCCTGCTGCCACTTCTAGGGCCTAGCTCTTGCCATACTAATATGACCTCGCGTTACAATATTCTTCCGCTCCTTACACTCATGCAGAATATTACAATAATATTTGTTATTAATTTACTATGCATTTTCCTTTACAAGCAATAGCACTACCTTCTTTAGATTCAATGCAGGGCATAAACCAGAACAGACGAGATGGTCTTCAGCGACTGAAGGCGCTAACTACTGTAGCCCATAGGGCTAGCTTGTTTTTATTATATTCACTGCTTTCCATTATATTCAGCAGTAATGCAAAGAACTTACAGGCCTGTATACTGTAAGACATTAGCTTCAGCAAGTTAGCATAAGGCTTGAGGCCTATGAACTTTGAACAGATAAATGACCCAAAGAAAACCCTAAGTACTGGGGAGCTGAAAATAGAGTGTTTTAAGAATAATTTCTAGCCACAGGTATATGATCCAACCACAAGTATCATGGCAACAAATTAACTAATTTTTAAGGTCTGGCTTGACAAAGCCCTGGCTGGGATGATTTAGTTGGGGTTGGTCCTGCTTTGAGGAGGGGGTTTCTTCTATTATTCTATGATGTACATAACAGGTACATGAGCCACATCTTCAGACACCTAACCACAAGAGGGCCATGGTAACAAATTGATGTATATGATAAATAAGTTGAGATCACTGATATACTAACCTATAGGAGAAGAAGACTCCAATATTAGTAAGGTGAGAAAGTACAAATAAGGAAAAGAGGAAAATCCCCTACTGAATATGCATCAAGCATAATGGCATCAGCGTATCATATTATAAAAGTTACATCCCAGCCTTGGGGCAGTCAGAGAAAGAGATGTAGTCCTTGGGAGGTGCTAGAATGATGGCCACTAGTGATGAAGGGAAAGGTGATGGTGATGGGGAAGATGATGGCTAACATTTCAGGTTGTTCTACAAAGGATGGTGTGAGTATATGGATGTGCAGATGTACATTCTGTGTTATACACCTGAATTATGCCCTGAATTGGGGTGTTTGTGACTGCTAAGTGTATTAATAAGGTATTTGTAATTACAGAAGAGTTCCTATAGTGTGAGCATTGTAACTGTGCACAGGGGAGTTCCCAACTATATAATAATTTGAATAATACTGGGCCTGATCTTGGGACAAGGATCTGTCAGCCCTCAAAGTGATAACTGCGGATTCTTAAGTAATCAATATAATCTATAGATCAGGCTACACTACATTACATTTCATTACCTGTGAACGTAGGCAGGCTACACAAATTGACTAGTACTGTTGTATGCTTAATATATAGTATATTACATAACTTTATATAAACAACCATCATGGACTCATTTGTATGAATGACACCGTAGTGTGTATTATATATTTTTAATACTGTAGGAAAAAAATGAAGGTACTATTTGAGAAATCACATATAATCATGTCACTAAAGATGGAGACAGATCCTTGGCTGGTGTAAATCCACTGAAGTAAGGATCTGGTCCCGTAAGCACAACAGAGCTGAGTTAAGGTTACATGTGCTGTTTATTACCTTTCAATGGGCCAAATCCTGAAGTTCTTATTCAGGATTTATTCCTATATATTTTAATAGATCACACTAGTAATGCAATCATCACTTAGGGTATGTCTTCACTTAAGGCGGCAAATTTGGTGCTGCTGGATTGATTCTCCAGGATCGATTGAGCGTAAGTGAAGATTCACACAATCAATCCGGAAGTCGACTGAATAAATCCACCCCAGAAAAAGAGGAACGCTGTGTCGATGGGAGGGCATACTCTATGTAGCTTGCGTATCTCCCGTCACCTGCTGTCGAATTTCCCGGTAAGTGTAGACCAGGCCTTTGATTATTACAGAATGGGTTATCTCACTACATACATTTGTATTCTATTATGTTTTATGTTGCTACAATTTGTATAATACTAAAGTAATAACTTTTCCTGAGTTTTGTGCCAAACTCTGTTAAAGCCTTACATTTCTCCAGTGACACTCAGCATTTGTTGAGTTAAACCATCCTGTATGGCTCTATTTTTTTCTCTTTAAAAAAGCTTCAGTAAGATAGGTTTGTTATATAAATAAGAAAACCAGTAAAAACATTGATTTTATGGCAGCTTGTGCCCTGGGCTATGTGTTTTGTAAAGAACTTTTTCGTCAGTGCCAATTCAGCATTACTGAGCAAAACTACAAAGTTTCTGTTACTTTGCATGTACAATGACTAGTTGGACAGTGCAAAATGCATTATTTTTGTCATTATTTTAATGAAAGTTATCGTTATGACCTTAATGCTTCCTTTAATTTTCAAAGCAATACATGCTGCGTGGCCTCATAGCCCAGGACCACTCCCATTGAAGTCATTGGAAGATTTGTTATCAACTCTTATGGAAACAGGACCAGACCGATAGAATCAATAGGAGTCAATACAGCTAAAACTGCACTACTCTTTGAAAAGGTCCTTCTTTGAGGGAATAAATCAAACTACTTCCAAACTTTAAGTTATGTATGTTTGTATCTTCAAAAATATCTGTCCTGAAACGTATCTATTCTGCATCCAATTCCAATCAATATATTAAAGTTTTTAAAATGTCATTGACAGAAAGTGGTTTTGACTGTGCATCTAATGTCAGCCAGGCAGTTCCTGGAGTACACTGGAGCCAAATTCTGGTCCTAATTAAAGTCTCACTGCCTTAAGTCAAGCCAGGATTTGGCCACTAGTGTATAAAATGTCAGTGGGACATTAGGTTGTGTGTCCAACAATAGGTTGTGACAGTCTGAAATGTTCCTTTAATTTCCTTTTTTCTCTGTTTAGAAGTGTAAATAGAATATGAATTTCATAGAGAGATTACAGAAAGTGATAGCATCTGATATAATCTCTGAAATTCTAAATCTGAAATTGCTTTTTGTTTACCGGCTACTTTTCTTCATATCCTGAGCAGCTGATGGATCTTAAAAGAACACTAACAAAGAAACAACCAAGCAAGCATTAGGCAAAAAAAAAAAAAAAAAAAAAAAAAAAAAGTTAAATTTAGACCAACCAACCTATGTGCAAACTCAAGCCAAGATTGTCAACCAGTACGACCCCATTCCAAGTCCAGTATTCGTTGTACAAGCAGATAGTCATTAGATTAAGGAGAAATTAATTTGCGGATTTAAAGGAAAGTTAATGAGCAAGTCCTCCCCACAAGCCCAGTATCAAGGTATCTTGTATCTTTGTTTGCAGTGGTGATGTAGCCATGTTGGTCCCAGGATATTATAGAGAAAAAGTGGGTGTGGTAATATCTTTTATTGGACCTACTTCTATGGGTAAAGAGAAAAGCTTCTGAGATTACACTGAGCTATTCTTCAGGTCTTGGAGAGGTACAAAAAGTGTCACAGCTAAATATCACTTGGAACAGATTGTTAAGCAAAGGAGTTCACACATGTTGCAAGAGACCATTCAAGTGGAAGTGGGGAGTTATGGGACAAAGTAGGATTAGTGGGTTGCAGATTGTTGTAATGAGCCATAAATCCAGCATCTTTGAATCCATTATTTTTAGTATCTAGCCAAGTTATGAATTTAACCTCCCAGGCTCATCATTTGAAGGTGCTGTAGGTAGCTGAAGGTTTCCCTTGAGGATGAGAACTGAGACAACAGATATGGAATGATCATTTTGTGAAAAGTGTTTGCCCCTGGGAGATGGGGTGTTTTTGTCTTTTATAATTTTTCTTTTTGAGTTGATTTGAGAGCATAGTTATTGTCTCATTTCGCCCATCCATTTAGTGCACTGGATGAGGTACGCCACATGCTGTGATAGCCATGGATCTTCAAAAGTGTGTTGTCGGGAAAGGGGGAATGATCATCACAGAAGTTATTATGGCAGACTCTGATGCCACTTTGAGTTGGTGTGCCTTGGTTTGTGGGGAGCTTACTTCTGATAATGAGCTTGGTGAGGATGGGGGGTTGTTTGAAAGCCAGAAAGATTTCTGTCAGGATGTGGTCACCATTGAGCATGGGTTGTAAGTGTTTAATGATGGCCTGCATGGGTTCCAGTGTGGGATAAGTGATAATTAGGGGTGTGCAATCAGTGGGTCTTTTTCCTTTGTATTAAAGCAGATTCTCTTGTGGTATTTGGGCGGCTTGGTCCATGATGCAATCTATTTCTTTGGTGAAATGTCCTTGTTTGTTGAAGGCGGTTTTAAATGTGAACCCTATTCATCACACAGGGTGGAAATCTGAAACCTGAAGATGATGATGTACAAGTCAACATTGTTAACCATTTCACTGCTGGAAACATAGAGCTTGTGTCCACAATCCCAACCTGTTTCCTACCTTGGTACCAAAAGCCTCATCTCCCTCTTCAACTCACCACACATGCTGGGTCAGGAAACTGTTGACATACCACCATTTGGTTATGTGATTGATCACAGATGAGAGGGAGAAATGCATAGTGATTTTCTGATTTTTAAAGTGCATTTTGTACAATTTCCAAATCAATTGTGCTACACCAAAAAAATTTCAAAGAAGAATCCTCATGACCAGGGTGGGGATTCTATATTTTTATTCTGTTTTTAAGTGCCTCATTAGGAAACAACAGAAGATCAGGGTGATGGATTCCAGTCAAGGAGACAAGACAGTGAACTAAAACAAGTTTTAATCATGTCCAAGACACACAAGATTAAAGGCAACAATTGCCATATACAGGCAGCCTAAAAAGTCAAGAGACAAGGCATCTGAAATACCAAATAACTGAGAAGAACCTAAACAGAATAGAAACATAACTGCGAAAAGTATCTCATTGACTGAATTCTTATACTTTGTAGGAGTTTCAGGAGTGTACTTTGAGGACAGTAGCAAATGGAATCAGGTTCGATTTGGAAAGACACAAGAAAATTATGGCTTGCTTTGTTAGAATCAAAGCCAAAGTGATTTTGGATGTTTCCCTTACTATGGACTGACTCAGCCTTTTTATTGAGTTAAGATGCCAACAAAGCTATCCATCAAAATGCTGGCAGGAAAAAGCACAGGTGCTTTCCTGCTCCAGTTATTTATAGGAAAGACATGAGACCACATGTGATGCAAACAGTGGTTTGGTTGCTACATTCCAGAAGCCATAAAACCAGTTCTTTGGTTGAAAACACAGTTCAAGAATTATAATTGGAAACACAATTGTAGCTGCCTAGCAAATAGACCCTGAGTCAAGTTAAATTTAAAATAGAACTACCATAAAATAGACGAGACTGGGAGAAAGATTTTAATTCAATGATGAATGAAAATATTAAATAATATTTTAAAGAAAACTGAATGACCATTCTTAATGAGATGTGTATGATGGCTGCAGAACATTTGATGTTCCTGGATGCAGACTAGCATTTAGACCAGCGCATCTTTAATTTTACACTTGACAATTTGTATCTGCTCTTTGAGATAGCTCAAGCTAAATCCATTTTCTTTAAACTGAGCTCGGTGTTGCCACCGGCCTTTTAAGATTTTCATAATTTGTTACTTAGAAACTGATTGAAACAGGGGCCTCTGAGTGTTAGAAAGTTCTGGGGCAAGAATCAGCCATCAGCAACGGGTTCATTTAGACCCTGGCATACAGATAGTAATTCACTACTGCTGCTAGCAGCATGATTGCTATTGTCTGTATTGCTATAATTATTGTTTTTTCCCTGTATTTCCACAATGACTTACTTACGTACATTAGAACAGATTGTAAAGCCAACAGTGAATAAAGTAATTTCAGGGAGTTACCTTTACCAGTCTTTAGTGAGTCTCTGTCAAAATTGGTAGGCCTAAACATTAATCTAACTAGACAACAGCCCCCATTTTGAGGCTCTTTCTGTACCAGGAGGAGCTTATTGTTGTTTTTGTTTATATTTCTTGTCCAATAACTTTCTTTTTATGAAGCTACATGATCAATTGAGAAACTTACAATGGACTTGAACATGTTTGTGAATAATACAGGGCCATATTCATCCCCCATGTATGTGAGGGATTCTATTATTTTAAACTCACTGAACTCTATGCATATTCTCTTAAGGGGGAGGAGATGAGGAAGGGCAAAGGGCACCTGGTCTAAATCCCATTTCTGCAGGAATACCACAGATCATGGGACCTCTGCGCAGTAGTTCTGCCCATCCCTTCCCTGTCCATGGCCCCATGGTTCCTCTGGAAATCATGATCCTAGCAGTTTTCCTTTTCTTAATATGCCTATGCAAAACCCCCTCTTTGGAGCATAAACTAATGTTGCAAGGAGAATTGTTAATTTATGCATGTTAGCCATGTATGCATTTTAGCCACAAGTTTTAGAGGGGGCATGCAGCAGACACCATCATGTCCTCTGCCTCCTGCTTCTAGAATGTCCATGAAATCTTGTCGAGCCCCTACTGCATGGTGAGACAAATAGAAACCCCATTTTTCCTTTGCATCTTCCTAATCCCCAGCCACCATGGTGTCTGAACAGTACCCTAAGATGTTAAGCATGCTGCTTCTTCCATTAATAGGGGGCCCTTGTTACCCTTATTCTTGTTCCTTTGTTCAGCAATGTGGTGAGCAGTAAAGACTCGAAAATACCACACTTCTATTTTGCCTTTGATCTTTGAAGTTCTGTACAACCATTAACTTAGCTAACATACAGTTATTATGACATTCCATAATATGTATGTGCTGGTTGTCCATTATGAGTTATCTATCTAATCTATCTATCTCAAGAACTGTTTGTTTTTGAGAAAATAATACAAACATTGGTTCTCAAGGTGCTCTAATATCACAGTATAATAGATCATGCCACTCAGAACTGTTGTTTCAGATTGTCTGCAGACTCAGGAAGAGACACTATCAATTTACCTTGGGTCACATTTTGAAGGGGTGGGAGACAAGAGGCAGCTTCAGGTTGCAAAGGAGCAGGACTGGCAAGCAGCAGCACCATGTTGCTTGGTGGCATGAAACCACCTGCTAAGCAATGCAGTCTGATGTGAACAGTTAACACTCATGGTCGGTCTGTTCTGGATCTCTCTTTGCTTCTGGGTGCAATTCAAGATGTTGATGCTATTTAAAGTCCTGAATGATCAGGGCCAGGTCCCCTGAGAAACTAACTCTCATCCTATGGATCAAAATAGTTAAGATGGGTTCTGACAGTAAGCGTTTCCCAACCAAAGGCTGGCAATGAGGATTAGTTGATGGCCACCTCCTTTAAAATTCACTCCCATTGGCAATCCATTTCAGCCTGAATCAAGTTTCAGCCCAGGATGCCAGATGCAATAGTTGTGTTTAGCATTTGATTAACTGTTTCTTTTGTTCTCTTGTTTGTTTGCATTAGCTGTTACCATGTTGGTACTACAGAACTTATAATAGTATCTAGCCTCATAATTTAAGGTGTAGTTCAGGTTATTTATCACATAATGAATGCATGATTTCCTTTATAACGACTGTCAGCTTGGTTATGGCTGGAAACTCAACCCAGGATTGCCGAACTACAACATGAGTTGTTAAAGAATACTAAGCCCCTAGCTAGCATCTATAATAGACTGATATTTTCTATGGCACGGAGTGGGACACAAAACATACTGAGAAGGACGCTTGGAGACTGAGCTACTTTAGATATGACTAGCTGGAGAATGAGGCCATGCCATGCTGAGCAGGAGATTAAGGCATAATGGAGTTGGAAACCTGATGGGAAAGTCTAAAGACTGCAAGTGATGCTAGAACCCCTCTCCTGGTACACAATCACCAGAATGTCTTCCTCTAACATTCCTAGTGCAATAGTATTATATCTTATGATTTTATATATATATATATATTGTGACAGGGTCAGACTAGATGGCTACCGGAGAGTTCTAGAAGGCCAATATATCAGCCCCAGGCTCAGCAAATCCCCTTTTTCCCTGGTAGCTGAGCAGGGATTACTCCAGGTTAATTAACACACCTGGAGCCAAGCTACCCAGACAGTGTGTGAGCAGGCAAGACGCTGTCAGAAACCAGGAGGGTTTAGGAGAAGGAACAGAAACCCTGCCCAAAGAGGGTAAAGGACCTTTCCCAGGCCTGGAGGCCTGAGGGAAAAGACCCTGCCTGAAGGGAAAGATAGAACTGGACATTTGGTTCGGCACTACCACACCCAGTGTGGCTGTCAGGGGTCAAGAACCTCCCCTGGTAAGGAGGCCAGGAAGGGCTCCTGTCTGAGCAGGTCCAGACATTAAGTCAAGGAGCACAGGGAAGTAACCCAAGGAAGCTAGCAGCTTTCCTGAAGCCACAGCAGGAGTCTGCTACTTGTAGGGTCTCTGGGTTGGGGCTCGGACTTAGGTGTGGGACTGCCTCCTCCCCCACCAGCCTTTCACTGGAGAGGCAAGAGCCCCAGCGAAGCGGCAAGGGCCTGTGAGAACCAGAGACAGGACTGGGACCCAGCAGGGAGTGGCCATCTTAGAGAGGCTGTATTACCTCCCCCCACCACTAGACGGTGGAAGAACACTAAAAGGTGAAGTAGTTCCCTGACCTATCGCTAGAAGGAAGTGCTGGACTCACCGGGATAGAGGAAGAGCTTTGTCACAATATATTATATATATAATAAAAAATACATACTGTATTACAGTAGCATTTAGCAACCCCAGTCAAGACAACATTGTGTTCAGCATTGTACAGACAAACAATGAAAAATGAATAAAAGTGTGTATGCGTGCATGTGCACACACAATATTTCAAAGAGGAGAGAAAATCTCTATTTTGAAGAAAGAGAAAGGAACACAAAAACGGATATCACTTAACTTCCTCAAAAATAAACAGCAACAAAATAGAATGTACACCTACCATTGGCTACAATACACTGAAATTAGATACTTCTTATCACTCTGTATGTTAGTTTAATGTCTCAGCAGAGTCACATGTTCTGCTAGGAAAACCTGTTTCTAGGGCTCTGAGGATCAGAAGAGAAGCTCAAAGGGAAACTTATGATTCCTGTGTGATGCTAACTGGCAAGAAGCTGATCCAACTGGACATTTTTTGAGAGTGGGGGGCAGTTATTGACAGATGGGCTGGTTAGTCTGAAGTGAGTAGAAGTTTTATCTGGGAAGAAAAGGAGGCAAAGCAGATGATCAGAAGAGAGAAGGAGTAAATAAAGTAATTGAAAGTAACAACAAGAAGAAATAAAATATTAGGTAGAATGGAGGACAAATGAAAGGAGGATAACTACTTAAAAAGGAAAAAGAATTGGCATAGCTATAGAAGTAATTTAAGTGAGTTCAGTAAGATGGAAAATAGTTTATACACTGGATCAGTCAGTATAAAGGATATGTTAAGAGAAAACTAGTAGTAGAATAGTGTTATGAGCTGGGTAAAACTTTGTTAAAACCTCATTCAAATGGATGTGTGAATGAGTCCCCCCATTTAAGACAGTTGTACGAGACAGTTAACAACAAACAAACAAACAACAAACAGCAAAGCCTAATAAAGTTTGCCTGGAAATTAGCACCAGGGGGGCAGAGGGTTTGACTAGATATTGTGACCAGGGTGGGGAGGCAGAGGTGAGTTGAGAAAGAACACACAAAAAATGGGAAGAATCTGCGAGGGTAACACAACCTGAAGGAGCAACTGAAAGTGTAATCTCTAGGTCAGCTACGGTTTACTTTACCATCTCTCTCCCAGTGCTTCAACACAACATATATAGAAAAGCACATGGGAGACCCAGAATTCAGTCACTGAGGATTTTCAGCAAGGATCACCTAGGGTCAATCTTCCCACAGCCAAGTCCAAAAAAAAATAAGGAAAATGAACTTTAATTCTTAAGTACCATCTTCATAAAATTTTGTAATGATAAAGAAAGATGATAGCTTAATTTCTACTAAATAATGCTACTTCATAATCCACATACATACATTTACTTGTAAATATATATATCTATAGATATAAAATTTAACTCTAAACAGGTTCGTTCCCACAGAAACACAGTGAGAAGTAACTCAGACTTCCAGAAGCTTAGTGTGAGTTCACCTGACTCTTAGTTAAAGTTTTTGTTTATCAACTCTGTCCAGTCCACTGAGTCAAAAACAGTGTGATAATATTTTCTTTCCTCCTGCTTGCAGAGATCTCTAATTGGAACCCACAGAGACTCTTTTTTTTTCTCTGCTGGACTACAGAATAACTCAATTAGCTAGGCAACTAATTAATCAACCAACCAATCAGTATTAATTAAGTGTGTAAATCACCATGTGACAAGAAAAATACAAAACTGCGAATAACAAAATATAAATTACTCTTTCCTTACCATCACATTTAAATAAGAAAAGAGGTGGTGAATCATACTGATTAAAATAATTTGACCTCAACAATTTGGCTAAAATCAAACAACATTCAAAGTATACAATTAAAATGAAATAAATTAATTTTCCCTCCCAACTTCCCCTTTTTACAACTGAGCCTACCTGCGTTTCCCTGTCTGAAAGTTAACAATAGCATCAGCCTGCTGTAGAGCGCTTCAGAGTCAGGGGAAAACAACCTACTTTTTGCTCCTATAGCTGGATTTCTCCCCCCAACCCACACAGGTCACTCACATGGTCTTTAGTAAAGCAGCTGCCCTGACTGCCCTGCTCTCAATAGAGTCTATTAGTCCAGCTACAGGGAGTCTATTAGGCATTCCCAAAACTTCCACATCCAATTCCAGAAACTATTGGATGTGGAATGATAATTGTGCATCTACTTAACAACAACTCAGATACAACTCAGTCACTTCCCATCCCCACTTCTCTCTAGGTCTCTTAAAGAGATATCTCCTATTAGATAAGTGACTGACTGGAAGAATATCTGGAAAGAGGTTTTTGGGTCAGAGGTGTAGGCTGAAAAGACTGCTCTTGGTGCTGTGAGCAAAAGAGGCTGTTTCCTGCTATTGGTTCCTTCCGCATTCAGAAACACAGGACTTTGTACATTCTTTGTGAATAAACAAAACTGCACCAAAGAAATACCTAACTGTCTCCAATTTCTATTCTCAGCTGGAATGCCCACAGGGCCTCAAGTTTTGACAAGCCACTTGGGTTGAAAAGGGGCAACAATAAGAAAGAACATTATTTATACAATGCTGATTTTGTTGTCTTTAACCAGAGATTTTAAATCGGTATGAACCGCCATTGCCTGAAAATACGCAGATAACAACAGCAGGAACAGCAGCCAGTGTCCTTATCAGCTGGGATAAGTGCCAAATCTATTTTCATTTACCTGTCCAGAGTTTTGTTTAGGAAGACTGGTTTATCTGGACTGTTGGGTGCTGTTCTGTATGAGTAAAAATGACAAGCATGGAAAGAAGTTCTCAGCGTCTGAACCAAACTGAGACTGATTTAGAATGCTCTGCATCAGGCACGTGACAGTAGCAGAAGCTAGAAGTGTCGATTAGTAGAACACCGTAGAATTTTAGTATAAGAAGTTATTGCTATTTATACATCAGGGGTGGGTAATCACCAGTCACTTTAAACTTGGTGTCAGGTCAGAGCCTTAAGCCCCTGTGTCAACAAGCTCATGGTCCCCTTCAGGATAGTAAAATTATATGAACTAGAGGTGGAAAAGATCTATTAGATTATTAATTCCATTTCCTGGCCAAGGCAGGATTCTTCCCTACAGTCAATTTTCTAGTATTTGATCCAATCTAGATTTAAATGTTCGTGGTGACTGAGCTTCCACCACTTACCTACTTAAGTACAAACATCTAACCCATGTGCCTAATAGGGAGATATCTCTTTAAGAGATCTATGGGGATCAGGGAAGAATGAGGCATGTCTGGGTCACTGTTGCTAGGCAGACGCAAAATTAGTATGTCACATCCAGAAGTTTCTGGAATTGGGTGTGATAGTTTGGACGTGCTCAATAGGTAGCTAGACTCAGACTCTACTGAGGGTTTTTTTTTATTTATATACTTAATCTAATTGGTTAGTTAATTAGTTAGCTGACTAGCTAACTGAGTGATTTCAGCAGAGGAGGAAAAAGGGTCCATATGAATTCCAGTTGGCAATTTCTGCAAGCAAGAGGAGGAAAACTACTGTTGTAGTGCTTTTGACTCAGCAAACTATATAGATCTGGTCAACAGGGATCCTAGAAATCTGTTTGCCATTGAAAAACACGGAAAAATCCAGAATTTCTGTTTTTACTGAGAATTTTTAGTTTTTACGTTTTGTGAAAAAATAAAAACAAATATTAACTATTAACTAAATTTTACTGAAAGTACCAGTGTCACTTATTCAATGCTTGTAACCTCCCTCTCTTCTGGCTGATTTTTTAATGCACTTTAAATTTACAGTGGAACCTTGTTTATTCGATTTAATTGGGACCGGGCCAGATCAGACAACCAAAAATTGGGATAATCAGGAGAATTGGCAAAGAGCTTTCTATACTTTATTTTAAGATGGAGGTGGGGGCTCTGGCTGTCAGCCCGGGGCATCTGGTGGTTCAGTTAATACAGAGAGATGGATAATGGAGGCTCGGATAAATGGGGTTCTACTGTATGTCAGTAAAACATTGTGTTCAACTGATATATATATTGTGGCTAGGGAAACTGAAGTTCAGTGTTTCATTCTAATCACAGGAAAATGCAGATTTTATGGGGGTTTTTATCAGATAATTTTAAGGGGGGTTTTAATCATGGAAAACTAGGATCCCTGGTGGTCAAAGATTCTAACTGAGACTCATGTGAACTCAATCTAAATTTTTGGGAACTCTGAGTTACTTTTCACTGTGTTTGTGTAGTGACTGACCTGTTTAGATTTAATTGGTTTTGTTTTATTTATGTTTATGTATAACTGTGAAGATAATATATATGGATTATAAAGTGGCCTTGTTATGCTGTTATTCTGTTTCTTTATCATTATAAGATTTTATAAAGTTGGTACTTACGAAATAAGTTCATTCCTTTTGTTCTTTTTGGACTTGCTTGTGGGGAGGTTGATCCTGTGCAATCCTTGCTAAAAATCCTCAATAACTGAATTCTGGGTCTCCACATACTTCTCTAAGGGAGCTGTTTTTACGCAGTAGGAGAAGGGCAATGAAGTAAACCCTATTCCACCTAATGGTAACAAATTGGCACCCAAACAGACAGGGACTTGAGGATTGCTCAGAGCTCAATTCTGATTTTTTTTTTTAAGGAGTATTGAGGAGTTAGTTGTAAAAGAATTCAGTGTTACTGAATATTGTTACTGATTGTGTCAACTGTATTAAATATTGTTAAGATCATGGAAACTTGCATAGAGTTTGAGTTAGAGATCCTTATAGGACCATTTTGATAGTACAGCAGAAGTTAAGAGGACTGCTAGGACCTTTGGTCATATGACTAATATGAAGAAGGTGAAGGGAAAACAAACAGATATGATTCTTGGTGAATCTGAAGACCCTGTTTCTGTGATACACATAGGGAGGAACTGTGTGGTGCAGAAATGGGATATGACTCCTATTTATTATGAAGTTTTTCCTTTTATATCCATTGGTTCTGTGCCCAGAGTACCTCAGTGTAGGTATCAGGAATATTCTGTGTATTCTGATAGATGGTTTGAGACTGAGACATGGGCTGTGGTTAAACTTGTGGGTTAACAGATTCTACACCTGTTATAGATAGATAGTGGTCCAGTAGAAGCCTCTACTCCTGCTGTGAGTTACCATCTCAACATGCAATATTGCTTGTTAAAGTGGATGTTTGAAATCTGCCAGTGAAACTGTGACTGAGATGAAATTTAAACTGAAATGTTTTTCAGGTAATTCACCAAGACTGAGTGGAGAAGTAGATTATCATACCTGGCAAGCACAAGCCAAAGAGATGATGGAAGACACTGAGATTTCTGACAAGTCAAAAGAAGGAAGATTATTACCCCCAGCACTGAAGGTGGTCTTAGGAGCTAGTATTAAGGCACCCTCTGAGGAATGCTTTGAGATTTTGGAGAAGCATATGGAAGTGTCGTAAATGCATCTTATCTTAAGGCTCAGTTTTCTGAGACTCAGCAGCATACTAGAGAACTACCATCTGTGTGCCTGACTAGACCACATGCACTGGCCCAAGAAGTTTGTAGGCTGGTGGGGTAAAAGATACTCAGTTGGATCTTATATACAAGATCATTTTTTCCATGGTTGTTGGCATGAATCCTTATTAAATACACTCTTATTAAAAGAGATTAGCTGTAATGTAAATGATAGAAAAAGAAGTGTCTCTTATGCCACACTCCTTTCTGAGATCCATCAAAAGGGAGCATTCTGGTAAACAAAAGAGAAACCTTCAACAAGAACTAAAAGAAAAAAGGAAGGCCATTGAGCAGGAGTAGTTTACAGTTGATAAGGGCATCTGAAAGTACTTCCACTGCCTGTGAAGTAGCCACTATAACAAACTGGATGGGGAAATATCTGCTGGCTGAGCAGCAGTTGGTGGGACTGCAGATGACCCAGCCAAGTTCTGAAATGTCCATTTCAGATACACTGTTCACTCCTCAAAGACTTTAATAAACAAGCAATACCAACATTTAACAAAGAAATCCTTTATATTTCAACTGTGGGCAAATAGGACATTTTCAAAATGATTGTGAGAATTCTCCTAACCCCAACCTAGTATATCAGTAACTGACTGGTAGATATTCAAATCAGAACAAGTTTGAGCCAGGAAGAAAATAAACTAACAACTCTCAGAGCAGAGCTGCTAATCAATAGGTTCAGGAGACAGATGCTATCCAAATGGGTGTCAGTGAGGCCATCTAGCATTTAGCGGGGACCTGCTTGTCATGGGTGTGTTTACCTAGATGGGGTAAAGAATATCTGCCTAATAGATACTGGTTCTCAAGTGAAATGCATATGCAAAATTTTCTATTTGAGCATTTACCTTATTTAATATTATAGTTTATTGGCAATATACTTCAGATAGAAGGGGCTGGAGGACAAAAAGTTCCATTCTTGGGATATATATCCTTGAAGATATGATTCCCAAAGTTCATCTTTGGGACTAACAAACAACATGAGGTACTAGTCTTGGTTTGTCCAGACAAATGTCTGAATCAGCAAATGTCATCGCTTGTAGGCACAAATGTGCTGAAACATCTTGTAGAAGACTGTAAGAAATGGGGTCCTGAATTTTTAAGTAGGATTTCATTATCAAATGAGTGGGCTGAAGCTTATAGTTAGTTTCTTCTCAGTCAGAGATCAGTCAGCAAGAAGCTGACAAAGGGGCTGATGTGGTCTCGAGAGGAAGAAAATCCATGACAGTTCCACCTGGCACATCCAAAACAGTGCCTGGAATTCTGAAATTTGTGGTAAACGAACTGGAGACTGCTGTAATACTGGAAGATCCAGGTGTCACTGTTGGACCCAGTGGGCTAGCAGTTCTGTCTCAATTTGTTAAAGTCAGTGGGTCCAGTATGAGAATAGGAGTACAAGTCAAAAACTTAACAAGGCAGGACATCATATTGAAACCTCACACTGTCACTGCAAAGGGGCAAGCACCTGAGTAGATAAAACCAGTACTAATCCAGGTTTCAGCAGCTGTGACTAGAGGAAGAGATAGTATTATACTAGCACTGGACTTTGAAGGATCCTTTCTCAGTGGTGCTGAGAGGAAAAAGATTGCTGAGACTATCAGTCAGGAAGCTTGTAAAGCTTTTGCTGTTCATGAGCTAGACTTTAGAAGAGTTTCAAGAGAGACATATCCAATTTAGCTCACAAATAATGTACCTTTTAAAGAAAGAATTAGAAGAGTTTTGCTCTCACATTTTTGAAGATCTACATCAGCATCTATGCGAGTTGGTGGCACTTGGAATGATTGAGGAAACATGTAGTTCTTATGCCTCCCCTGTGATGCTCATGCATAAGATGACTGGAGTTCTTAGGATGGTGGTGGATTATAGAAAACTGAACATTACCTGTAAGGATGCCTATCCATTACTAAGGTTAGAAGAAACCTTTGCCTGTTTGGCAGGAATGGTTTTCTGTAATGGATCTAAAGAGTGGATATTATCAAGTTCCAGTAGAGCCCACTGACTGTTCACTACACCATTTGGTAATTGGCAGTTCAAAATGATGCCTCAAGGTGTAACTTATGCTCCAGCTACCTTCCAGCAAATGATAGAATGTATTATGTCTGGTATCTCATAGAAATTGTAGCCTTGTTAGATGATTTAATCATCTTTTCAGCCACTCTGGAAGAACATGAGGAGTGTCTCCTAAGAGTTCTGAAAAGATTTCAGGAATATGGTTTAAAACTTACACCTTCAAAGTATAAACTATTTCAGTCCTCAGTGAAATATCTTGGTCATATCATTTCTCAAGATGAGATCTGTCCTGATAAAGAGAAAACTGATACTCTCATCACTTGGGCAGTTCCAACTACTCTCAGAGAACTTTGTAGATTCTTAGGATTTGCTGGTTACTACCAAAAATTTGTAGAGAGATAGTCTCTTACTGCAAAACCTTTGAATTCTCAGTGGTGTTCTTAAAGGAAGTAGATAGAATAGAAAACAGCCACTTGAGAGTAAATGGGATGCAGTTTGCCCAGAGTACTTTGAAACAAAAGTTCACTACTGCTCCAATCCTTAGGTTTGCTAACTGGAGGTTGCCCTATGTTCCTCATACTGATGCTATATTGTGGGTCAGTTCCCCAACACTTCCAGCCTCTGGCAACACAAAGCACTGCCTGTCAGGCCTTTGCAGGTCTCATTCTCTCTTTACAGATTAACAACAGGCACTCAAGAGTCCTCCGAGTGTCTCCCTGGAGTGCCCAGCCCCTGATCCACTGGGGACCCACAGAATTCCCAGATCCTCTGTTCCCAAAGGAACATTACACTACTGATTACCAATTAATCTGTAGAACTCAGTTCTGCTTAGCACAAAGCACTTGGATTTGTTTATAGGGAAAACAAGTATACGTTTTTTTTTAACAAAGAACAGAGATTCAAATAATAGCAAGCAGAAATATTGGAAACAAAGGGTTACATATAAAATAAAGTCACAATGTGCATACTAGAGCCTAAATGTAATGAATAGGAAATTGTCATAAAAGCAAAATCTTCCCCACAATCCTTCCAGCATATTACTACTAAGCTTGGTTGTGATCTTCCATTTGTGAAGCAACCCCACTGTAAGTTTACTTCCTAGATGAAAGATACCAGGGTGTCCCTTTACAACCCCAGATATAACAAAACAATTATTTGATCTTTATTCATAAACCGGACACCCTCCTGCTGTGTGTTCTTTCCTGTAGATGTTTGCAATCTCTTGTTAATTTCTTAATCTTGATTAGGTGGTAGTTTAGTATGTTAATAGATATCCATTGTGAAGTACACAATACTCAATTTGCATATAACCAGACAGATAGATAAGTGTCTCCTGCATGTCTATAAGGAACATATTTGTCATCTCCTGTGTGCTTTAACTCACAGATATTCAGAACATAATTTTAAATAAAGGTACATAACTCCTTAAATGTAATCCGTACATACATTTCACAATGGTTACGATGACCAGTGTATTATTGGCTCTTAGTAGAGACCTCACGTCATTCTTTAGTGAATTATTATGCACAGGATGATGATATTTCCCAAAGGGAAAATGGGAAACCACATGGGGCTAGCCCACGTGGAGCTGGTGGAGCTGCCTGCTGAAGCACTGCCTGCCCCCACCTGAGCCCTGCCTCCCCCCCCGCGTAGGGCTGGCATCTCTGCTCACCCGCAACCCATTCCTCCGCACCCCACTTTTTGACAAAAGATGGCATTTGCCCCGTTTGCTCTTGCAAATGGAACAAATGCCCACCTTTGTCAAAAAAGTTGGGCCAGGGCTTAAAAAAGGGACTGTCCCGGCCAAACAGGATGTATGTTCACCCTAATTATGGATATAATAGTCCCAGATCCAAGTTGACATCAAGAGATTCATGGGTCACACATAATCACACCACATCTTAGAATATGCTGCCTTTGCATATCATAGAATCATAGAAATGTAGAGCTAGAAGGGAGCTTGAGAGGTCATCAACTCCAGCTCTGTGTGCTGAGGCAGGACCAAGTAAACCTCGACCAACCCTGACAGGTATATGTACAACTTATTTTTAAAAGATTCCATGACCTCCCTTGGAAACCTATTCCACAGCTTATCTATCCTAATAGTTAGAAAAGTTTTTCTAATCCAATATCCAATATTCAAGACTCCCTTGCTGCAGACTGAGCCCATTATTTCTAGCCCTACCTTCAGTGAACATGCAGAAAAATTGATCACTGTCCTCTTTATAACAGCCCTTAACATATTTAAAGACTGTTATCAGATCCCCCCTCAGTCCTCTTTTTTCAAGACTAAACATGCTTTTTTTTTTTTAACCTCTCCTCATAGGTCAGGTTTGCGAATCCTTTTTATCAGCTTTGTTGCTCTCCTCTGGACTCTCTCCAATTTATCCACATCTTTGCTAAAGTGTGGCACCCAGATTTGGACAAAATAGTCCTGCTTAGACTTGCTGGTGCCAAAGAGAGAATACCTCCCATGTCAGACATATGATGCTTCTGATAAAACACCCCAAAATGATATTAGCCCTGTTAGCAATTGCATCACATTGTTGACTCAGAGTCAATTTATGATTCATTATAATGCCCAGATCCTTTTCAGCAGTAATATCACTTAGTCAGTTATTCCTCAATTTGTAGTTGTGCATTTAATTTTTCCTTCCTAAGTGTAATACTTGGCACTTGTCCTTATTGAATTTCATCTTGTTGATTTTAGATGAATTCTCCAATTTGACAAGGACATTTTGAATTCTAATCCTGTCCTCCAAAGTGCTTGCAATCCCTCCCATCTTGGTGTCATCTGCAAATTTTATAAGCATGCTCTCCACTTCATTATCCAAGTCATTAAAGAAAATACTGAATAGTACTGGACTTGGAACTGATCTTTATAGGACCCCACTAGGTATGGCCTCTCAGTTTGACAGCGAATCATTGATAACTAGCCTTTGAGTATGGTTTTACAACCAGTTGTGCAGCCACTTTATAGTAATTTAATCTAGACTATATTTTCCTAATTTGTTTATGAGAATGTCATGTGGGGCTGTGTTAAAAGCCTTATGAAAATCAAGATATGTCACATCTACTCCTTCCTCCCTATTCACTAGGCTAATAACTCTATCAAAGAAGGAAATTGTGTTGGTTTGGCATGACTTGTTCATGAGAAATCCATGCTAGATATTTCTTATACAATAAAGCCTCAGAGATATGAACACCAGAGATATGAACTGACTGGTCAACCACACACATGGGCGTAGTTAGTGGGGGGCATTGCCCCCCCCCCAACAGATGCAAGATGTGAGGGGTGCATGCAGGGTCACATGCCACTGCTTCTAGCCCCTCCCCCCCAATTTCTGCAAGTACTGAGCTGCCCAGGACTTGGCTCGATTCGGCCTGCTGGTGGGGAAGGAGGTTCTGTCATTCCCACGCTGCACCTCCCTCCTGGCACATTTCCGGCTTGCTTGGCTCCTCTCCCTGAAAGCCAGGCCTAGGAGGGGGTGGGACAGAGCCATTTCTCCTGTTAGGTGAGGGAGGGTGCCCGCTTTGGCTCACCGCCTCTGCATCTTGGTGCTGCCTCCTGGGTCCTAGTGCTGGTCATTTTCCCCTTCTATGTGTGCTGGGCACCCTGCATGGCCATTGTCCTGTTTTCAGTACAACGCTGAGTGCCCGTGGTGGGCCAGGGTAAAGGGGACACGGTGGGGTGGTGGGGTGGGGAGAAAAGACAGTGGGGAAGGAAGCAGGATGGGATAGGGCAGGGGGAAGAGAAGGGGATAGGGGAATGGGGCAGGAGGATAGGGGCAAGGGGAAGGGGGATGGGATGGGAAAGGTGAATGTGGAGGTAGGAGGGGAGTGGGAGCTCAGCATGTAGTGTCCCCTTGGCAGCAGCGGCAGCTGGGGCTTCCCTGTTAAGCAAGCCCATTTCCCATCACCCCCAGCCCAGGTACCACTCCAGGTGGGAGAGGAGAGAGCCAGTGAGCCAGGGGAGAACACCAAGAAGATCCCACACATGTAAGCAAAAAAGTGCTTCACTACCTTTCTCAATGGTTTCAACAACAGCCTGAAGCCACACCGACGAACCTAATGATGCTTCAAGAGCTACGCACCATGGCATCAAAAAAACATGTTAGCAACCTCAAGCAGACTACCAGTAAATATTATTTTCAAGTCTACATAGTCTATCCTGTAGTACTTAAGCAGGAAAGTTAAGTTTAGATACCTTGTTCTTTCTTTTCTCTTTCTTTTTAAAAATTGTCATTATAAAGACTAGTGCAGGTGCATTTTGCATCAGCATTTTTTTTCTAGTGCTATGTGAATGACATTTAAATTGGTGGCTTTTTTGTTGGCTTTTTTTCATGGATAATGAACACTAAAAAAGAAGCAAGAAATTACTTAAAATTGAAATACAGTACTGTGTTAAATGTAAACTACTAAAAAATAAATGGAAAGTTTAAAAAAAAGGTAAGGACAAGATAAGGAAAGTATTTCTGTGCTTGTTTCATTTAAATTAAGATGGTTAAAAGCAGCATTTTTTTCTGCATAGTAAAATTTCACAGCTGTATTAAGTCAATGTTCAGTTGAAAGCTTTTGAAAGAACAACCATAATATTTTGTTCAGTCAGATACATTTCAGTTATGAACAACCTCCCTTCCCGAGGCATTTGCAACTCTGAGGTTCTACTATAATCCTGTAATCCTCAAGGTGCTTACAAATTGATTGTTTAATAATTTGTTCCACTATCTTTCCAGGTACTGAAATTAAGATGACTGGTCTATAATTCCTCAGGTCTTCTTTCTTTCCCTTTTTAAAGATAGGTTCTATGCCTGTCCTTCTCCATTCCATTGGGACCTCACCACTCATCCATGATTACTCAAAGATAATTGCTTCAACTAGTTCCTTAAGTATCCTAAAATGAATTGCATCAGGCACTGTCAATTTAAATACATCTAATTTATCTAAATATTGTGTAACCTGTTCTTTGCCTATTTTTGGCTTGCATTCTCTCCCCTAATTGTGTTAAGTATCTGGATATCATTAACTTTTTTAGTGAAAAATGAAGCAAAATCAGTAATAATCACTTCCACCTGCTTAATGTCATCAGTTATTAGCTCTCCTTCCTCATTAAATAGAGGACCTACACTTTCCTTCATCTTTCTCTTGTTCCGTATGTATTTAAAGAACCTCTTTATTGCCTTTTCATGTCCAATGCTAATTGTTACTCATATTTGTCATAACAGAGGGGTATATGTAAAATTAGTGTGCCCTGAGTCCATTTTGAGACCAGGAAGGGAATTCATTTTGTAATAAAGGTTATAACCATATAGGAGGATACTGAGCACCAACAAAGCGCATGACCAAAAGTTAACTGAGTAAACCCGGAAAAAGGGAACTTGTCAGTTCTGCAGTTCCAATACCAAATAAGGCAATATCTAGGCACAGCAATAGAAGAAAGGCACGTCAGCATAAGCCAACCGCTCCAAACGAACCCGGAAGCGACATGTAAACGTGACCAGGAAAGGCATGTACAACATGCCCGATTGGCTTGGCGGACGCATACGCTGGAGTGGAGATAAAAGGGGTTGTCAGACGGAAGGTAAATGGAGAGCCCTGAACGCAAGTCCTCTACAGAGGGTCCTTGGTTGGGGGTGCACCAGAATCACACACGTGGAGGGTCTGATCAACCGTCTCGCTTCTCTCCAGCTCGTCACCCCAACGCTGCACTGCATAGATTAGTAAGGCATTGAGCTGATAACCCGTGGGATTCTGTCCTACGGATGATATCCCGGGCAAGTAACCGTACCATAACGTAAAGAAACTAAGACCAGGTCATGAAATCTTTATTGTTTTTGTTGGTGTTGGGTTGTTGTCCTTTTGTGGTGAGTATTTAGCGTTAATATATATAGTTTATTGTAGTTTTATGTATTTGTTGTAGTAATCGTAATGAAAGTTGTAATTAGTGTTGGAGGGGAGTTGAATCATAAATTGTGTAAGTAGTAAGTAATTAATGTAAAATTGTTCATAACAATTTGATAATAAACACTATCCTGATAAAAGCCGGGTTGATTTTCCTCTCTCTTCTCTCCACATCACATTAAAAGAACCAAGTAACTGGGTTCCCAGCCAAATCTTGCAGGTCAAGTTTGAGAGGCGGTCCCCACTTAATTCAAAGTTACATAACAATATTGTGCCTTAGCCTTTCTGATTTTTATCCCTACATGCTTGAGCTATTCTTTTGTACTTCTCCTAAACAATGTTCCCACTCTTTGTAGGATTCCTTTTCGATTTTCAGGTCACTAAAGAGCTCCTGAGCGAGCCATATTGGCCTCTTACTAGTTTTCCTAGCTTTTCTTCAGGCATTGAGATAATCTGCAGTTATGCCATTGATATTGTCTCCTTGAGAAACTGCCAGCTCTCCTGATTCCTTTATCCCTTAGATTTTTTCCCATGGGACCCTAGCTACCAGTTCTCTGAGTTTGTTAAAGTCTGCTTTTTTGAAATCCATTGTCCTTATTCTGTTGCTCTCACCCTTTCTTTTCCTTAGAATGAGATCTGTCATTTCATGATCACTTTCACCTAAATTGCCTTCCACCTTCAGATTTTCCAAAATTCCCCACTTTTGTGTATTTGTCCCTAAACAGAGGCTCTAAAGACCTGCCCCTTATTATAATGGTTACACTCCTCCAGGCCATGAATCTGAAAAGCATCCCTACCTAAGGAAGAATTTAAGCATGTGCTTAAGTCCCATTGAAAGTCAATGGGCTTTAAGCATATGCTTAAATTAAGCACACGCTTAAGTGCTTTCCTGAAAAAAAGCACTTTTTTTCCAGAAAAAAATATGTGCATGTGCTTAAGTGCTTTCCTTACTAGGGGTCCCAGCCAGTGAAAAAGAAGCAATGTCATGTGAATTATGTGCCCGCTCACAAGTAACCAAAGCAGTTCAGCTTTCCAGCATTGAGTAATAAATACTCCAATCTAACTACTCATGATTAATTCATAAAGAGTAAAAGAAACCACAAAAACCAATTGAGTAAATCTGAGGAAATCCTTGTCTGCTCATGGACTTTCTGCAAAGACAAAAGGAGGCTATATCTGGCAAGCAAACTATTTTCTGTAAATTATTTGGTCATTGTTTTTGTTTATGCTGCATCATAAATATGGTATGGTACATAACAGACTAATAAAAGACCCAAAGAGTTTAAAAGCTAAGGGCTCTATCCTGTAAGCCCTAATTTAAATGTTTAGTTCCATTGACTTCACACCCATGAATAAGGAATATTTATCAAAGGCCTTCCAGAACTGAGCCCATATTTAGGATGTAATTTGATAAGTGATGATTGCAAATGCAGATGAGTAGAAAAGAGGATGACGGGTAACAGCAATCAGATCAGACAGTTGCTTTGGCTGGTAATGTATGAGTAACAGAAGGTCTGAACATTTTCTTTTAACCTTTACCATTGTACTAGAGCTCTGTGTTCAATGTTTACATGCCATAATTGAATGATAAAACAAAGCTTTTAGACCTCCTTAATCAAATTTGCATTTGAATGTAGTATTCATGAAAGGGGTAACCTACCCACATGGCAGGGCTTGAGAAATCATGAAGTGAAATTTTTAAAGATAGTCTAGTATGATTAAAAATTCACTAGTACTAAAACAAGACTGTTGAACCTGATTAACGGAAAGAGGGTGGTATTTTCATTAATATAGCTGAAATTCTTAGTTTTTGTCAACACAACTAAAATTTGGAAAAAAAGTCTCTCTTTGCTAAAGATTCAACACTCCAGATCTTCACTTGCAAGCTGAAAAAATCTCCCAATATGTATTTTTAAATCATCCAATAAGTCATCCAAAACAAATACAATTCAAGACTTGATTGACATTTCTGGTTTTTCTAATGCCTTGTCTACACTAGCATTTATGATGGCAAAACTTTTGTTGCTCAGGAGTGTGAAAAAAACACCCCCTGCGCGACATAAATTTTGCCATCATAAACACTTGTGTGCATAGCCTATGTCGGTGGGAGACGCTTTCCTGCTGATGTAGCTACTGCCACTCATTTAGGTGTTTTTATTATGTCGGTGGGACAGTTCTCTCCCATCAACATAATGCTGCTACACAAGTGCATTTGCTGGCAAAACTTATGTTGCTCATGGGTGTTTTTTCACACTCCTGATCGACAAAATCTTGCCATCCTAAGCACTAGTGTAGACAAGGACTAAGAGAAAAGAGAAAAGAGAAACAGAATAAAACTTTTTGGGAGACGAAGGTTGGGAGAATTCCTTTCAGGACTTCTTTAAAGAAGAAAAAAGTTGCACAAGCCTTTGTAGGTCACCTTATAGATTAAATATAGTCACCAGTTAAAAACAAACAACCCACAGAATGTTAAACCACTGTCTGAATTAATGCCATCTGAAGCTCCATAGCAAAACACTTCATTTTTTATTATTGTTAGTGACTTGTTTTAAAAAGTACTGCCAATACAGGCTTACCATAAACCTGGAAATTGACTAGCAATGTTCCTGTCCTAATCTTGACTGAATACAACAAACTGTGCCTACTTAACAGGTTAGTAATTAGCCTGTATAGGGATGTAAGCTATGGTGTGAACAGAGATGAATGTGTATTACTACTGTAACATAGTGAAGGAGCTACTAATATTAAAATAATAATGCTTCTGATATCTGTGGAGCAGCAGCTTGAGAATATGTGGTGGCAAACAGATTCTTGTTGTTTCCCTTTTGATGAGATTTTTAATATATAAAAGATAAATATCCAAATATTTAGACTGTCCTGTTGCAGTAACTGAAGTACAAAATGGTTGGGTTGAATTAGACATCTTTCTTCTGACACACAACCTTCCTACATAGCACCAAGGGCTGGGATGAGCCTGCTGTGATTGTACATTTGGGGAGCATATACATGGGAAGGCCGAGTCCAAAGTGACTCCTCTTCCTTTGCAACACTCTTGAAGTCTTCCATCTCCAGCAGATCTAATGAATAGATTGCAATAGTGTCCCCATTGCAACCGTTAGTTGTGCTCCACAAAGATAAGGCGCTGGATCCAGCATGTGATACTGTAGCACCTATAGTTTTATATTTGATTGATGCAATAGTACCCTCACTTTGTAGCTTTCCTCCAGATCATACAAAAAAGGTCCTGCTTCATGGACTGAGAGATAGACAACAATTCCAGTATTCATTTATCACTTGGAAACCAAGAGTCAGACCTGGTCACAATTTTCTGAGGGAAAAGCAGCCTTTTTTTTTTTAAATTAAAATTTCACTGAAATATGTTTAATTTCACAAATGAAGAAATTTGAAATGGAGGGATGAAAAACAAATCACAACATTTTGTGTGATAATTCTCCCCACTCTTTCTTTTAACCAGCTCTACCAATAACCAGACACAGGAATATGGATAAATCTGACTCTGATGTAATTTTATTCAGGTTCACAAATTGGTTTTTAAGAAAAGGGTAAGAAAAGAAAGTACAGCATGCATAGAGAATTATTTAGGTAAAAGAGTCTTATCAAATTATATCATGTATTCTTTCTTGATCCTAGATTACTGTTTGGCTTTTTAAATGTCTAATTTAATGTACAGTATGCACTTTTTCTGACTGAGTTAACATTGCTATTTGAATTTTATTTTTCTTTGTTCCTGATTTGCAGTAACAGAACTGTGATGATCCAATTGCAGGACCAGGACTTAGCTTCCAGCTCAACAGAGAGCCATACAACTATCAAAATATCAAATAATTGTTCAGCACACATGTGCAAATGTAAATGTTTAACCAGTTAGCTTTACTATTTTATTTTTTTTCAGAACTTATTTGATGTCTATGCCTCACTGGGAAGTAGTTACAAACAAACTTTAAAGTTCAGTCATTTTTTAGTTATTCAGGTGCAGTTAAATGTTTTAATACTATTTAATGTTGTAAAAAATGTTCTACCTGTTCCCATTGACCACATATTTTAAAACTGACTGGGTTTTGCTAAAATATTGAGAAAAAAAATCACTTCTGGGCTGAGACTGATCATGGAAAATTTCAGCCCTAAGTAGAATTTTTGAGAAAGTTACAGGAATGTATAATGGAAGGGGACTTGCAACCTTAGGCTTGATTTTGCAAACAGTCACACACACGCTTACCTTTCAGCATGAGTAGTGCCATTAAAATTAAACACGTTCATAAAGTCCCAATGCTACACTAAGCTCCATCTGGGCAGATCCTTGCACCTTTGTTGGAGCCTAGTGGAAGTCAATGTGGTTCCACACAGAGATCTGCTAGGTGAACTCATTGCTGGATTCAGGGCTAACCCTTGATGAATGTTTTTCTTACATTGGCCTGGTTTATACTGGGAAGTGCACTGTGCTAGAAAACATGTTTACTAACACTTCTAAAATTCTTGCTCACACTAAAGACAAAATCTTGTTTAATGTTGTTAATGTTTTCTAACACAATGAATTGTGTACCTATAGACAGAGCCTCTGTGGAGGGAAGTGGGTAGTTGGGTCTATTAAGTCTCATCTTTCTGATGGTAGAAGGAAAGTGAGGTCTTTCTTCCTTTGCAGAATGTTGGCTGCAGGCTATTGAAAGGGGTGCTATTTTAATAGATGGATTTAAAATTACTTCACTATAATTTAGCTACCACCAACACATATTTTAATTGCTTCAGTTGTGAGGCATGAAATGTTGCACTGCTGTTTTTCCTTTAGTTATATCTACTTTTGTAAGAAACAACTATCTATGTTATATAGATATAGATACAATTTATGAATGCAGTTTTTTAAATTGCTAATTTGTATGCAACTTTGAATGTTTAACACATCCAGTATATTGTCCTTAATTATTATCATATAATCTATGTTGCCTGAATCACTGTAGAAGAGATCTTTGCAGCCCAAATATTTATATATATTCTGCATTATTGGTTGAGCCAGTAAGAGGTACCATATTAGCTACAGCACTGGCAATTATGAAGGAACAAGTGAGCTGAATTTTTTTTTTTTTAAATAAATATCTTCACCTGCTGTAATTCACATACTGCAGGTGAGTGGAAATCTAGAGAGGTGAGCGTCTAGGGCTAGGCTAGAGTTAAAAAGCATGAGCCCACCTCCTGAATTTCAGCCAGTCCAATCAAAGGATGAGTCACTCCAGAAACATTCTCCACTAACTGCAGTGACCAACCCTGCACTAGCCAATAAGGGCGCTACTTGCGCCGCACCCACCGCTCCCCTTCCCCCACCCTGTCCTGTATGGAGAGAAGGGGACCACATGGCAACTGCAGTTAGTTGCACAAAAGAGGCACGTGATTTTTGCACAAGGCAGGCAGGCAGCCCCCTGACGATAAGGCCTCGGGTTCTCATTCATCAAAGGCTGGGCGGGGGGCGGGCTGGGAGCAGAATAGACTGGATCAAAATTGGAACCGGGGATGGAAAGAAAATGATACAGCACTTAACCCTGTCGCAGCGGCTACCTCTGCAACAGGCCAGGAGGCTGGGGCCGGGCGAGGACCGATCATGTGAAGCAGCAGAGGCGTGCTACCTGCTGCGGCAGCCCCAGGAGGAGAGAGGCACTCGGGGCGCGAGTATCTGAGCCAGAGACATTCTTCTGCCTAGGGGGGGCAGCAGCTCAGCTGGCGCAGGCAGCTCCGCGGCTCACAGGCACACACCGTGCAACAGCAGCACGCGCCCCGACCGCTCTCACCGCGCTTGCGCTGCGCTCCCTACCCAGACACTGCGGGAGCCTATTAATAACGCCGGGGCCGGGGCCGCTCCGCCAATAGGGGGCGCTCCGCCCAGCCCGGATCCGGGAGGGGGGCAAGCCGAGTTCTCCGTCACCGCTCGGCAATTTCCGGCGGCCCGAGCCGAACCTAGTTCCGGTCCGTCTGCCGGGCTGCCTGCTTCTTCTCCCTCCAGACGGGCTTTATGTCTGCGGGCTCAGCGCGCCTGCGCCGCCGCCATCTTACTTCGCTTCTTCTCCCTCCCCGGCCCCTCTCCGCTCCGGCCAGCCCCTCCCCTTGCCCAGCGCGGCGCCGGCCGTCCTCCAATGCCGTGTGAGGAGCCCGGGGGGAGGAGGAGGCGGAACGAGTCTCTCTAGCAGGCAGCGCAGGCAGGGCCGCCCCGCCGCCTCCGGGGAGCCAGCCAGCCAGCCAGCCAGCCAGCCGGAGGAGGCTCAGGGCAGGAAGACAGGGGCGGGCGGGCAGACGGACCCGGCGGGGGGAGGAAGGACGGACGGACGGACTCACTCCTCATCCCTTCTGCGGCCGGAGGCGCTCGGAAGAGCGGCTGTCTCCCGTTAGCGGGGGCCGGGGCAGAGCGCCGCCCTGCAGAGAGCGCCGGGCCGGCGGAGGGGAGAGGCTGGGCTGGGCTGGGCTGGTTCCCCTGCCGGTGCTGGGCTCTCCTGGGAGCACGGGGGTGGGGCGGCCGCTTGTTTCGGCCTCCTCCTCCTTCGGTCTCTTTAGCCCCCCCCTCCCCACCCCCAAAATGATTCAGCTCCATGGCTGCCACTGAGGGGAATGTCCCTGCCCGGCTCAGGCCGCCGCCGCCGCCCTGCTGCGTGCCAGCCCGGTACGGATCTGCCTGCGCCTGGCTGCTGCTCCTAGGCGCCCCGGCCGGCCGCTCTGCGGAGCCTCTCTCCGCGCCCAGCAGCGAGAGGCGGCGGCCGCTCCCCCAGCACCCCTGAGCGGGGAGGGCGGCTCGGCCGCGGCCCCCCTCCCCCAGCGCTCCGCATCTCGCTCGGCTTGGCTTGGTGGGCGGCGGTCGCTTCGCTTTCTGAGTTGGCCGGATAACGTGGGTCTTTCTTCGCTCCCCACCCCCTGGAGAGGAGGGCCGGGGGGAGGAGGGGAGTGGCGAGCCGAGGGGAAAGTGAATGGCGAAGGACAGAAAGTGTCACATTCGCAGGCTCTGAGCTGAAGGCGACGGAGGGATCCGGCCTTACTCCCCCTCCCCCGCCCCAGAGAGGAGGAGGAGGAGGAAGAAAAGGTGGTGGTTAGTTAGTGGTTGTGCCGAGGCGTCTCAGCCTGGGCTGTGCGCGCCAGCGGGAAGGGGAGGGGGTTGTGTGCGTGGTGCCTCTCCCTTGGGTTGCATGCAAAGCTAACTGTACGGCTGCCTCTCTTCGTGCCGGGGAATTGCACTCTTAAAATAAACCCGGTACAATGCACCAGCCTGACTCAGCCGCAGACATTAGTGCTAGGAAGATGGCGCACCCGGCAATGTTTCCTCGAAGGGGCAGCGGCAGCTGCGTTACTGCGCTCAATGCACCAGGTACCGGCGCTGGGAGCAGCGCGCTCTCCGCTGAGGATTATCCGCCGCCTCTGCTCGTCCAGCCGCCTCCTCCGCCTCTTGCAGCATCTTCAGCGGGGGGTCCACAGCCGCCGCCGCCGCCTCCGCAAAGCCTGAACCTCCTCGCACAGTCTCAACTCCAGCCACAGCCTCTTGCACAGGCTGGAGCCCAAATGAAAAAGAAAAGTGGCTTCCAGATTACCAGCGTGACCCCGGCTCAGATCTCTGCCAGCATGAGCTCCAACAACAGCATAGCAGAGGATACGGAAAGCTACGACGACCTGGATGAGTCCCACACCGAAGACCTCTCTTCTTCAGAAATCCTGGATGTTTCTTTATCCAGGGCCACAGACTTGGGTGAACCTGAACGGAGCTCCTCTGAAGAGACTTTAAATAACTTCCAAGAGGCTGAGACTCCTGGGGCTGTATCACCAAACCAGCCTCACCTTCCTCAACAGCATCCCCCTTTGCCTCATCACCCACAGCAGAGTGTTGTGATCAATGGAAATGTTCACCCACATCATGGTCACCATCACCACCACCTTCATCATCACCATCATGGGCATCATCATCCATCGCATCCTGGGGTGGGCAGTACACCAGCTTCTGGAGGACCACCCCCAAGTCCATCATTTAGAAAACTGTCCACAACTGGAAGCTCTGACAATGTTATCACAACTGCACCAGTTTCTGCTGCATCATCCACTGGTACACCTGCATCTGTCCTGTCTAATATTCGCACTACAAGTACTCCTGGCAATATAGGCGTAAGTCCTGTTACTGGAACTAGTACCTTAAGTAATATGGGTGGTGGTAGTCCTAGTATGACAAGTAGCATGCTTGGTAACATTAATATAAACTTAAGCAACATCACAACTACTGGTAATATACATGCTTTGTCTGGAACCAGCAGCAATGTTAATGTAAATATCTTGAGTGGTGTTGGCAATGGTACGAGTGCTTCCTCTAATATCATCAATAATGTTACTAATCCAACTGCAGGAATGGCAGTGGGATCAAGTCAGCAGCAGCCTGCAGCTGGGACATCAAGGTTTAGAGTTGTTAAATTAGATTCCAGTTCGGAACCTTTTAAAAAAGGTAGATGGATATGCACTGAATTCTATGATAAAGAAAACACTGTAGCAGTTACAGAAGGAGTAGCAGTAAACAAAGCGGTAGAGACTATAAAACAAAACCCACTTGAAGTGACTTCTGAAAGGGAGAGCACCAGTGGGAGTTCTGTTAGCAGCAATGTAAGCACACTGAGTCACTACACAGAAAGTGTGGGAAGTGGAGAAATGGGAGCACCTACTGTGGTACAACAGCAGACATTTCCAGGTGTGGGTCCACAGCAGATGGATTTTAGTAGTGCTGGACCTCAGACTATTCCAGCATCCAATATACCACAGAGTATTTCTCAGTCACAGCTTGCACAAATACAGTTACCTTCTCAAGAAGTAAACTATCCGCAGCAAAAGCAAGGAGTCCAGCCTCCTGCGCAGGCTAGTGTAACCACTCTTACTGGTGTTCAGCCAACCCCAGTTAATGTAGTAGGTGTATCATCTTTAGGTCACCAACAACCTGCCATTCCAGGTATGGCTCAACAGCAGCTACCATATTCTCAACCTGCACAGCCTGTCCAAACTTTGCCAGTTGTACCACAACAGCAGTTACAGTATGGACAACAACAGACAGTTCCTACGCAGATGGTCCCAGCACGTGTTAAACCAGTGAATCAGAGTTCTGTTACAGGGACCATACCAGATTACATACAACATCAGCAGATACTTCAGCCTCCAGTACCTGCTGTGCAGTCTAGCTCTACGGGAGCAGGAACACAGGTTCCTGTTGCTCAGGCACCAAGCATTCAGCCTTCTGTACAAGTACACCCTGCTGTGGCACCAGCTCAGCCTGTCGCACATGCTCAGACAGCAATGCCATCTGTAGGTACCGGTGGTCAAATTATTAATATTGGACAACAAGGAAATGTACCTGCTGTGGTGCAGCAGCCACCTATTGCAAACCAAATTACACCTTCAGTTATGCAGCAAATTGCTGCTGCTCCATCTTCACAAGTGGTGCAGCCAGTTTCGACTGGGATAATTCAACAGGGACTACAAGCTAGTGCTTCAAGTGTTCCTCAGCAAATGGTCATTGGTTCACAAAATACTTTACCTGTACAACCCCAGGCACAAGTAGAAACTGTAGTTCAAGGAATAACCAGCCAGCAATTGCCTGCAATTAGCCCTATGCCTTCTGCTAGTACTGTTCCTGCTCCAAGTCAAGCTAGTTCAAATGTACCTCCTGGTATACCTTCTTCTTCTGTAAGTTTGGGTCCATCACAGAGCATAGCACAGGCTTCAGCTGTACAAAATGGGAATTTGGCGCAAAGTGTTAGTCAGCTTCCCTTGGTATCAACTAGTATAAATATGCCAGTGGCACAGAATGTGCCCCAACAGATATCACTAAGCTCTACCCAGTTCTCTGCACAATCACTAACTCAGTCCATTGTAAGCCAAATTGAAGATGGCAGGCGCCCTACAGAACCTTCCTTAGTTGGCTTACCTCAAGCTGCCAGTGGTGAAAGTGGTGTTGGAGCATCAGCAGCTGTTTCAGATGGGAGTGGCAGCAACATAACATCCTCTGCTTCCCTTTTTCCACTGAAGGTACTGCCATTGACAACGCACCTTGTTGATGGTGAGGATGAGAGGTAAGATCATGCCACTAACTTTCTAAAGAAATCATATCACTTAGATGTCCATTGGTTTTCAATTACTATTGCAATGATTTTGTAAGATGAAGTGTAACATTGCAGATATAGTTGTGATGCTTCTGGTTTGTTAGAAAAACAGTTTCTCAGGTGAAGAATATACAGCTACTGTGTTCAAATTCTTATGTTGCTTCTCTTCTAAGAGAGGGAGTGAATTGTATTGATTGCGCTCTGAAATTGTTGCATGAGTACACTGTGTATGTGTAGTAGTACCTAGCAAGGGGTGTGTGTGTGTGTGTTTTCATTATATTATACATACACAATGTGTGTAGTGACTGGCAAAAGTACCCTTTGGAGCGTGATTGTATACTTACAATAATTAAAGTTTTTTGGGAGGAATTCTCAAATACAAATAACTATTTCAGATTTATTTTTAGGTGTATTTTACAAGCCTAGGAGTCCATCTCAAATTTTCTTTTTGAACCGTGACTAAATTATGGTTCAGTTTGCTGTGAATGTATGTCTTATGGAAGGTTTGGGCCTCCAACAGTTGCCTTCCACTTCAGGCAATGTGGGGGTGGGGTGGTGGTTATTTTAAAACAGATTGTTCAGACTGGTCTGAACCTGGACATTTCCTCAATGTTCTCTGCTGCTTTTCCTCCTTTCCCACAGAACTTTTGCTGATCTTTGAGCCCAACTTGAGGCACTTGCATGTTTCGCTCCTGGAGTTTCCATTTTAAAACCCTGTTCTCTTGCCAGAATTGCTCAGTTCTGCAAATGGAGTGCAGGCATTTGAAACTGATGCGCCTGTACCACCCTCTGTCAGAGAAAACATCATTAGGCGTTTTAAACCCCCTCCCCCAAACTCCTATGTTTCAAACTGATGAGAACTGGGTGTCTTGATTTGTGTTTGTGTGTTGAGTTCGCTGGTTTCTTAGGTAATGGGTGCAGTGTATCTATGTCAATTTCAAAGGTTTCTGCTCCCTGTACAGAATGAAGTGACCTTGGCAAGGGACATTTTACAATCATTATTTAATATTAATAATCATGACTGTGTCTGGTAAACCAAATTGGGATTAGGGCCCTATTGTAATGGACTCTGGACAAATGCATATGAAGACATGGTACTTCTCTCAAAGAATTTACAGTCTGAGAAGAAGAAATTCCATTAATAGGAAAGGTGAGTAACTTAGGACAGAATTAAATAGTCTTGAAAATGAACGGTGGAAGAAAAGGACATGAAAAAAGGAAAGATTCAGGCTTAGAGAAAGTGAAAGAAATAAAATAGCAAACACTTTCTTTATCTCCAGCTCCTTCTTGGATATAATCCAGTGAGAGGTAAGGTATTTTTAAAAAAAAATTCCTAGGTTCATACAGCCATTTAAATCCTGAAAAATAGCAGAGGACAAATTTGTCCTACTTGTAGATCTCAGGATTTTGAGAGAGGTTAGATATTAATATTATATCAGCAGTCTTTGATACTGTTAAGCATGTCAACACCTCATGATCAAAGTGGCTATAATCACTGTTTCTAAGAGATCCCTGAGGGGTTAGAATGGGTAGCTGCTCATTTTCCATGAGGGCTTTCGCATAAGAGGTCTCACAGTATTCCATTTTTGGCACACTTTCTGTTCAACAAGTATGTGAAGCTGGTAGAGGAGGTTTTGAGATGTTATGGGCCTGCAGTGTCACCATTATGCTGATGAGGCTCAGCTTTGTGGATTTTTGTTTTGTGTTTTTCCTTGGAGAACCTGAACATTGCTCTTTGCTTTTCCAGTGTTGGTAGAAACAACGGGAGTTCTGTAGCACTTTAAAGACTAACAAATTTAATTTCAGCAGGCATAAGCTTTCGTGAGCTTCAGCTCACTTCCTCAGATGCATTTGGTAGAAATGATACAGCAAATAGATAACATATATAGGAGGCAACATATACATATCCTAGTGTTGGTAGAAGTAATTGAAATTGAAGCTAGCTAGTGTGCTCAGACCAGTTAAGATGGGAGTATGCTTGCTGATACTGGAAAGCATTTTGAGAATTGGCAGAGGCATGTGACTGCACACTAATTTTGAGAGTAGAAATCAGCTGTTTGTCACAGTTGGTATATTTGTTCATAGTTCTTGAAACCCAGGTAATAGCAGTAGCTGGAAATGCTGCCTTCCTCTGTTTCTTGGCTGACGAAAGAATGCATCCTTTACCTTCCTATGCAGACTGTGCCCTCATTATGTGTCTTTGTCATTTCCAAGTAGACTATTGAAACGTGCTTTCATGTAGCTAACCTTGAACATCACTCAGATGCTTCACTTAGAGTAGAATATGACTGCCTGTTTTTAAAGACATGTAGACGGAGGAGACTATACTATTAGTGTGCAATTCACTGGTTGCCAGTCCACTTCTTGTTCAAAGATACCAATTATATACAGATGTTCTAGCACCTGGCTAACTGAGACCACCTCTCCCCATATATCCCTTTCCAGAATATACCATTAGTGGGAATTCTTTTGCTTTCCATCTTGGGGATAGAACTCAGCTTGTCATTAGCTCCATATCTTCAGTACCAGATCCTTGGCTCTGGAATGCCTTTCCACTTAGTCTATTGGAGTCTGAATCTTGTCACTTTTAGGAAGTGATGCAAGTTGCATCTCCTTGGTCTGGCTTTTCGCTAATCTCCTCAGCCACTGGTCTCCTTTAGTTGGTGTTCTTGGTTTTGGTTCTTTTTGCTGTGGAGTGTATGTATTAAATTAGATGCCCCCTGTTTGGGGAACAATGGGAACAATATTGTATTATATAAATGGACTCTGCATACTTAAATAGGCATCCTAAAATATATCTAATAAATAAAATGGGGGCAGCCTAGACTCCAGGCAGCCACTACATTTTCTGATTTAAGATTTATATGTACACATCCCAAGTGGTTCCAAATCTGACGAGAAAATGCAGAAGAAAAAATGTAATTGAATAATGCTGAGTGACAACATAATTGGACTGGTGAAGAAGTTGTAAAATTCCATTGTGAGCATGCTTCTGAAGAAATGTCTGACCCATGTAATATCTTGTGTAAATTGGATCCCAGCTTTCACTGAACCCATTTTATAATTGTGTGTAAATTCATGTGTCAATGTCTTTTTACCTTTAAGTTGTTAACCCTGTTACCTCTTTAAAGCAGTAACTGCACTCGTTCCTGTGCTCATTGTTATCTGCATCCTTTTAAGAGGAGAGAGGATTTTCGCTTTGAAAATAATAGCTGGTATTTTCCCAGTATAAGTCAGACAGCTATATTTCAAAATGTAGTGGAGAAAACATAAAAAAGAACTTAAAGATGAGTTCCCTGACAGGATATCCTGTGGAAAATTAATATATGAACTTCAGTTATTGAAGAGAAAGGATAAAAGTAATACTGTTACAGCTGCCATATTAATAAGCTGTTTCTTCTGGCTGCTGTTCTTTTAGCTTGTCAGATACACCTCAGATTTGACACGTCAAAGTCTAGACTTGTCATCTGTCCTAATAGCTCAGTTTTCTCAAATATAGGCAAATTCCCTTTCAGTATTAGGTAATTTTTTTTCCTTGAGTCATGGTCTATATTGACTCTTCATTAAAAAAAATTATTGTTCATGTAAGTAGCTCTTGCCTCATTTTACACAGAGACTAGTTATTTAATAAGTCAATTTCAGACAATCTTTGATCCTCAGATGTTTTAGCTATGGAAATCTTAGCCTACAATTTTCTTCATTTTTTGTTTTTAATGCCCTTGGAATCTTTCAAATAGGTAAAACAGATCTTAAATATTTTCCATTACATTTTCATGTATGTAGATTTTGTATTGCAAATTGAGTCAAGCTAGGATCTTCCTAGGCAGTGCATTGTTAATATAATATGCAAATAAAAAACTCATAGTGGGAATCCATGTGTGCAATAAAGAGCATAACTCTTCATGTTTAGTTTATGTATAAGTACAAAATCCAACTCTGTATTTGTATTTTTTTAATAGTTACAGAACTGACTTAAATCACACATTTTGTTTGAAATTTGCCTCTCATTCATAAATGTCACTTGTAATGATGGTAAAAATCAGACAAGTAAAAACTTTCTTTATTTGTTTGCTTCATGCACTTAAGAACAATTTATATATGTCACTTACACTGCTTCCTCTGTAGTCAGTCTGTGTTTTCACCTGTTTGTGTGTCTTTTGCACAGCAATGGGGTGAGAAACCATTTTGAAAAGTAGGAAAATGAAAAAGTAGGAAAATGACCCACAAAAACTGGTATGGAGACTTAAGGGCATGTGTAGTACCTGAAACTATTTTATAGCATTTTTTTTAATGACTAGATTTCAGGTTGCTGATGTGCCTTTAAAATTGGACAGTTAGCTGTTGCAGTGAAATGTTTGCTATATAGACTATAGGATTGGTCTGAGGGGTTCTTAAACTTATGAAAAGGATGGATGAATGAAACCCATCTAAGTGAATTAAGCACATTTGTAAGGATTTTTAAAATATCTTTAAAAAAATACTAACTGAAAGAATGCAGTGAGGAAGTAGAGGGAAATTTAATAGGAATAATTAATGTGTATATAGTGTAGACAACCAAGGCCAAGAGAACAAATGAAATTGTATAGATGTTGCTAGCCAACTGTGACCTATGGTAAGCAGACCAGGTTGTAGAACTGTGAGCATAGCATGATCCTTTTTCTCTTCTGAGATGTGCTGTTTAATATTTTTAATCTGTAAGAGTTAAAACTTCTTAGTGAATTTATATGGAGCTTGTTTTTAACTAAGATTTTATCATGTTTTATACATTAACTGGGGTTACAAGGGAACTGTGGTGTATCCTTAAAAAGGCATAGCACTTTAACTGTTTGTAAGGAGCTTCTGAAGTTGTGTAAGTTGTAACACCAGTTCTTTAGCACTATCATTATTACAGTCCACCAGTTTTAAAAGCTAAATTTAACTTTAGAAATTTACCATGAACTTGAAATTGTCATACATTTTGCATCCTGGAAGAGCATGTTTGCATGATTAATAGATCATCCATAATTCAGTTTGGCTATTAACAGAACTGAAAAAATAACACTTACCTGCTCACCAATAATCAGATTGATGAATAAAGGAATGTAGTTTTTGTCTGGTGATGAAGAGAACACTCTTGTTGCCATGTCACGCTGTCTGGCTCAACTCTGCACTCTGCCCAGTAGCACAGAATGCCAAGCATAGGCAGGAGTGACTTTCACTGTTATCCTTGCTTTGCTGGAAGGGTGGGAGAAGGGAAGGAGGGAAGTACTCTTCTTTCCAGAAGCAGTTGCTGGGTGGAAATAAGTGCCCTCTGTCCCCATTACTAGAGCCTTGCAAATCTGCAGCTAGCGGCTTTATATCTGCAAATATCCATGGACCATGTTTGTGGATTGGATGCAGATACAAATATTGTATTCGCGCAGGGCTCTACCCATTATTACTTCCTGCAAGAGTCTTGGTTCTCTCTCTGGCCAGGATGTGTTGTGTTCCCAGACATAAGCCTCTGCTTACCCAAATACACAATGAAAGCAAAGTGTGTGACAATACACCACACACCTTTCATTCATTGTGCATTAGAAGAATGTGGAGAGGCGAGGGAGCAAATCCCTGGCTCTGTCAGTGAGAGGACTTGGGATAACCATGTGGAAGATGCTCTCTTTGTCACTGAAATTATAAACGCATTACTTCCCATTCATGATACATGATTGAGAAATTATTTCACAGTAACAACCAATATAAATGAAGTAAGATAACTATTCACAATCTCAAAACATGATAGGACAAGAAACAATAGCCTGAAGCTAAGGAAGGCAGAAAAAAGTTCTTACGAAGAGTAATTGGAGAGCAGAATAGACTCCCAGAATATGTGATTGAAGTACCATTATGGATATTATTAAAAAAAGAAAAAAAGGCTGAAGACATTAATGTGAATCATTTGGTGAGAAGCCCTACAAAATATATGGCATCAGACTGAGTGACCAAACTTGTATTTTATGGACCCTACTATCTGAATTGTACCCTTTTGGTCCTTGGCCTGCTGTTGCGAACGGTTTACAACAGAGTTTTTCACAATTAACATATGTCATGTGGTGTGAACATTTAACTCCCATCAACTCCTTTCATGTAAATCACCAAACAGCTATTGTATAGTATCAGTTTTTGAACCTGGTATATTTTTATGGTAGCAACTATATGTGAAAGGTTGCATCTGTCAGTGAAGTTGCGAGGGAAGTTTTCAGGGCGGAGAATGAATAGAACATGAAAACATGATGTATCTTACCTCATGAGGGAAATCCGGGTACTTGCACTTGCAGAAAGCTAGTACACATGGTACAATGTGTGTCTTATCATTAATAGTCGTTAATTTGTGAATTAATGGCATGCTGAAGCCCTATTGAACAGGGACTCACATGACTTTGGCATTATGTAGAGGTTAAGGGATAGCATTTGCTAAATTTCATATGTATGAGTAAAATATATGTTTTAGTGAAATTATAAGTGTTCATAATTTTGCACTGTAAAATAGTGAGTGATTACCATTAAAAGGACCAGAATAATGGATTTCCATTGTACAGTGGCTGTTAACTATTTTACTTTGAGCCAGCCTTCCCATTGAAGTCATAATGTTTATATCCCAAATCATCAAAGCACTCCATTAAAATAGATCTTTTCAATTAAATTTGTTTCTCTTCAGGTGATCAGAAGCGACTCCTTGATTTCCCTTTCCTTCTCCACAATTTTAATATACATTTATTATTCTGATCACCTGGATGATTGACTGTTAATTATACAGCAGTTCAGTTAAGTTGCTAATGGTGATCATTTATTGTTTTTTACCTTTTTGTCAGCAATTTCCTGGTTTAATAGCCTTCCTGTCTTCCTACTGCAATCTTTGTGAATTTAGAAAACAAGGATGTTTTTAAAATAATGGAAAATGCTACATGAACTGTATGCCCCTTGATTCTTTTTTTAAAGGTTGTTCAGTTTTTTAATTGGCTATTTAAAACGGACATCATTCTGCTTAACAAAATTTGCTCTCTGTGTATATTTAGATTCTAGTAGCAAAAATATCGTGAACATTTTCACATTTGGGTGCCTAAACTTGGGCACTTGGACCAAGATTTGCAAAAATAGGCATCTAAATATATACCCGTATTTCCCCATGTATAAGACGCTCCCATGTATAAGACGCACCTTAATTTTGGGGCCCGAAATTTGAAAAAAAAATGTTATTGAACTCAAGTTTTATTCATCATAAATGCAAGTAAAAAAATCTACAACCACTGTATAAGACGCACCCAGTTTTTAGACCCCAAATTTTTCGAAAAAAGGTGCGTCTTATACATGGGGAAATACGGTAAATAAGTGGCCCAACTTTCAGAGGTGCTGAGAAACTACAGCTCCTGTTGAAGTCAGTGGAGCTCCAGATATTGGGTAACTCTGCAAATCAGGCCACATACATAGGTTCTTAACTTTGGGTATGTAGGCTTAAGTTCTTGGCCTAAATTTATATTTCTTCTAGTAGTGCAGTCAGCACAGCAATGGAAAATTTTAAATGAATTGTATTGTTTTGCATGGAACTGTAACTCAAGTTCCAATTATTGGGACAAATTCTGCACTTGGTATCAACTGTGCAGCCCCATTGAAGACAACAATGAGTATTGTACAGGTATAAGTGGGGGCAGAGTTTCAAAAGTAATTGGGATGAATAGGTCAGGAAACAACATGGCTTGACTTCTTGGCTTGCAGAGCTAACATTTAAAAATAGTCAACAAATATGGGATAATTCAAACACAAACATAAAAGCCATTTTTACAGTAATTTTTCATGCAGAGTGGGAGAAGCCCACCGTACATTTGTGCCTTACTGGAGAAAAACAAAATGCTGATTTCTATTGAAAAGTTGTAGACTAAATGTTTTTGTTCAGGTATGGACTACTGACTGCAGCTGAAGACTCTGTATAGCTTGTGTTCTTTGGCCTAGCCTTGTCTTAATAGTGGAGAATATTAGGCCCAGATTCAGCAAAGCACTTTTAATCACATGTTTAGTCTTGTTGTCACTAAATGATTGGCTAGGTATAGACTAACTTACTCTGTTTGCATTAATATTTCCTTATTGGTTTGGAAGGCCAGTGAGGAGAAGCTTGCAAGAGTTCTTGGAGGTATGTATCACAAATCCCTGATTTCTTCAAATATAACCGAAAATTGTAAAATTCAGGCCCTGTTGCCCATGTGAATAAAATATAGAGCACCATCCAAAAACCCCAAACAAAACAGTGTTAACGGGCTGATAGGCTGGGACTTTAAACACACCAGTCAAAAAATTTAGTTGTGGGCTGCACGACAACCTTTACACCACCCTTTTATGAATATGTAATATTTTGTATTGCATGTCCTGTTCAATTTTGTTACAATATTTGTGTACTGTATGGCACTTACATCTGAGTTGTACAGCTTTGTGGATTTGAACTTGAAGTACTCCATATACACCAGAGGTACATTGACCTGTATACCTTGTATCCAGCGTATTACAACTTGATTCATTCTCCAGAATAAACAGCCAGAACCTACACTGGTATGTGGTTTTCAAATAGTTTTATTTGTAAACTGTCTTCAAATAGGTCAACTGTGCTAGCTGCTATCAATGACTAAGCGTGTGTCACTTTTTAAAAATAGTTATCTGAACACAATGTACCTGAACAATTTTTAACTAGTGAAAAATATTTCCTGCCCATTCAAATATTTCAAATTGCATGAAACATAAAACAAAACAAAAAATTGACATCTGTGGTGAATAGTCTTTATTCTTAGCACAGAAATGAGTCTTTTCAAGCACTCAAATGAAAAACAAATGTATATAATGGAAATGCCTTCATAACTTTAGCTTTTCCTATGTCTGTGAACCCCCAGCTATGCAATGCCAAGGGATTAAATCACCTTCAAGAGTAACTAGAATTTAGACTTTCACTAAGCGTCACCTTACCTTTACTTCATCCAACTGCTGTATGGGCAGATGTACCTAACATTATATATGAGTGAGATACGTAATAACTGACCATCCTAATTTATACAAGAGCAACTGCAGAAATCAGAAGAACAAAAATTAACCACATTAAAATTGTTTTCATACACTGGCCGCACACTTAGTCACTTGATCTTTTAGTAAGTTATTTAAAATGATTTAAATATAAAACTATTGCTTGAAATGAAAGCTTTTAGTTTTAATTCTTTTACTCATGAGCTTCCTTCATACTCCTGATTTAAGAAGGTCTTTACTTTAGCAGTGGTGAAAATATAGTATCTTCCCAAGAGCGCACGCAATTTAACTATGTAAACCAGTGATTATTCTAAACTCCAGTCCTTAGTATTTTCTTTAACAGCAGTAAGTACGAGCCAATAAAGGTGTGGTATGATTGGGTTCAAAAGCGGCAATAAGTAGCATAAGAGTCCTCTTTCTGCTTGTTCAGAAAAATTTGTTTTAATCCTTTTAGAGAAGTGCAAGTTAAAATTACTGAATTAGAACCCAGATCTGTTTAGTACTTGTTTGGTATATGCCGAACTGATTTTAATATTGTAAACTCAGTGGGGCTAACTCTTGGACAACCTCTTCTTACTAAACTGAAACCCAGAAATTTTCTGTATGAATATTCCTTCATCTCCAGTAGTCATAATATCTATGATGAGAAGGCAATTTATTTTTCTAATTACTCCTGATAGTAATTACATTCTGATGTCTCAATTCTGTAAGTAATAGACACAACAGCCATTGGATGATCATAGTATTTATATTCTAAATGGAACATTCAGTCCTTGGATTTTTCTTTAATTATCACAGTGCTTGTTTAGCAGGCCTTTTATAGATACGTTCCAAGGCCTCCTTAATTGGATAAAGTATTTGAAAAGCTAATTGAAATGCCCAAACATCCATTCAGAGAATGGGAGAAGCAGAATTGATATAGGATGTAAAGGTATGATTAATTAGTCCTAGAAATAATCTCATAAAATTTCTTCAGTAGATTCTCTTCAGTAGAATCATGCATATGACACAAGATGGTGTATGCTAGCTTTAGATATTTTTGCAGACATAGATAACTTCTCTTTTGTTAAAGTTGATGTTTAGGCATTTTTTATAAATTTCTTCAAGCTGTCTAACTGTATACTAATTCTGTACTGAACTAATCTATGCAATACTTTTGTGTAGATAAATATTATCCTCACTTGACAGATGAAGCAACTGAAACAGAGGTTCAGAGTTTTGGCTCGATCAGTATCAGAGCCTGGATTTGAAATAGGAGGTCCCAATTCCTGGCCCCACCGAAGACAATGGAAAGTTGCCAGTGACCTTCTGTGGGTCGAGGATTTCACACTTGATCATGCATTTAATGGCAGCATTATAGAAAGGCATAGAGGTGGTTATGGAAGAACTGTTTAATGGTCCAGTTTGATATGCTGAAGGCCTTTTGCAAGGTACTGAGTGTCTTCATCTCTGCTTGATGTCAGTTGTACCTGAGGATGTTCATCCGCTCATAGCCTCCGAATGTGTCTAAAGTCTGGCAAGGAAAGTTTTCTATTAATAGTTTCATAAGTTAGTCTATTACAATAAAGATGGCTTTTAAATATGTTTAATGTTTATAAACTACTTACTTGAAAATCTTGACTCTAGCTTGAGATTTCTGTAAATTATCCATAGCTGACTTTATCTTTGGGAAGTTTTCAGGTTTAAAAACTAATAGTTCCACATACGTATAAAACGTTAATCATAATATTCCTTTTTTAATAAATCTGTTGATTAGAGAAATGGGGATTGCTTCTTTTATTTATTTCCACTTTGTCTTGATCTTTTCTGGTAGGAGCATAAAAGTTGGTACAGGTAAAAGCGGCTGTGTGTTAAACAGCTGTGCATTTAAGTAATTGCTTAATAATTTACTGTAGTATTGAGATGAGTCTCAGCTGTAAGTACACAGGATTTCAACCTGTAAATGCGTTCATTATGTTAAGATGGGACAAAGCATGCTCTACTGCCAAGTGGTTCTTCAGTAGGTGTAATTTCTTAAATTGGGTGAAATTGTGAGCTCTAAACTTGTTTTGGAGAGTGTTTTTGTGCAAGTCTTCTCTGCATTTTTTCCCTGCCAAGTATATAGAAAATGTTTACAATTTCGTATTTGCTGTAAAAAGGAGTAATTGAACTTTAAAAAAGGATAGCATATTGAAATATTTCTAAACCCTTTCTAAGACTAGATTTATGAAATTACATCAAGATTAAATGTACTTCTGACTAGGTATATACAACTATTGATAGTGTTCATTATTCTAGAAAATATTAGTGAATTTAATTAATTTTTTTTAAGGGTTGTGAAGACAAAAACTGCAGTGTTGATCTTTGGATGTTTGTAATCTCTGTTGAAAAGATGCCAAAAATCTAATGTTTGAGAAAATTTAGGTCCTTATGAAAAGTGTATAGATTTCTTTTCTGCTTCTTATGTCATATGTTTCTGAAGGATTAGTACTATTCATTATAGAATAACAATTTTTAAAAATTTGATGTGGCATAAATTTAAATGTTTTTAGTTTTATATGGCCACCATATCTTTTGTGATCAGAGTGTGGTTACCATGCCTGCTAAATAACCTCTACTTGAAACTGCATATCTTTTTGCTGTTGGTTGCTTATGCTGGAATATAGAGAGTGATGTTACTAAGCAGCTTTGTTGTCTATTAATGCACTAGAAACTAACACATGAATAAAGGAAAAACTTGATAATGGGACATCTTATTTTCTGCTTCTAAAAAGGAATTGTATTCTAGGGAATGGAAATTAGAAATAATTTTTTGAAGTAGATGACTAACACTGAAAGTCTTTGATTTTATGTGTTTGTTAGACAATCTGAATGAAATGTCTGTACATTTCCATATACCTTGTTATATGATAGACTATCAAAATATTTAAATTCTAGAATAAAATTTATTTTAATGTGGTTGTTAAACTATTAGATGAAAAGAATATCTCTAGTTTTTTGCGTTCTGTAACTTCAAATATCTGTTAAACAGGTGATTGCTTGGCAATATCATGACAGACGTTTGAGTAAGAATTCTGCAAGTAACACAGTGGAAACTTAAAGCATATGCATGCATATGTGTTTATATACACAATTGTTTAGAGGATTATTGACTTAAAAAGTAACAAACTTAACAGTTGAGCTGAAATGTGAACTAGGGTTGCCAGTGTTGGTTGGACATATTCCTGGAGGTTTCATCACATGACATAATCTTTAATTCCTGGAGACTCCAGGGCAATCCTGGAGTTGGCAACCTTATAAACTGAAAACTTTCTGTAAACTTGAAAACAAAAAGCAACAATTAAATAAACAAACAAACCTGCAAGATTCTACTGAAGATTCTACTGATTCTACTGCAAGATTCTACGTGTAAACGTTAAAAATCAAACCTTTTTAGAATTCAGATACTTGGCTGTTTTTAAAATTGGGTCCTCCTTTATTTAGTTCCCATGAAAATATTTCAGTGTTCTGTATCTCTCCTGCAAATGATGATGACATAGTTAAAGTATAGTTGTTGTCAGAAGGGTGACTAAACAATGGTACCTTCTAACCCATCAGATCTGTTTCCTTTGTCACATCTGCTTAATTTTCAGAGCAAATAAGGTTTTTTTCCCCACAGAAATAACTGGACTTGGTTTTTTGTTTGTTTGTTTGTGAGATGCAAAACATACCTTTTCCCATTTTCTTCAATGAAATTCCAAATTGCTCCATATCACAGCATTCCTGCTTTTACAGAAGTGAATCAGGAAAACTTTCAAGCCTTATTAGGTGTTTGTCACTAACTTTTCTAGAGAAAAAAGAATAGTGAGTTTAGATTATAGTAATTAAATGAAGGAATGAACTGTCTTCAAATATCAGATTTAAAATATAATTTGCTCTTTTAGTCTACACACACAGTCTGTTGATATGAGATCGTAAACTTTTAAAGACATTTGTAAAGAGTTTTAGGTTATCCACCTGTGATGAGGCGTACAGATCCCACATTGGGCCTGAAGGGTTAAAGGGCAGTATTGGGCCCAGGTAGCCCAGCCTCTTCAGACATGTAGAGCATGGTCCAACTCAAGAAAGGGTTGAGAAGGGAGCAACCCAGCTCAGGAGGGGAAGGGCTGGGGAGGAGGACAGTCCTGCCTGGAAAGCTCCTGACAAGGGCACCGGAATAGTCTTCTCAAGGGGAATCTGCATGTTGAGCTTGGTTGGGGCTGACGGTTTTGCTTGCCTTTTCGTTTTCTTTTTGCCTCATGTTGGACTACAGGCTGTAGGAGAAAGGCAGATGGTAGGAAGTGACCCAGGGAGGGACCTAGGACCCAGAAGACACCTTGAGGGGCCAGACATAGTTAACCTTCCTAGGGCCCTGGGTCGGAGCCCAGTCAACTGTCCCTATTACAGGAAGGATGTAGACCCTCTCCAATGCATCTCTGATTAAGAGAAGGACTGGACTGCAAATCCTACTCATGGAAGGAGGGATTGGCGTAAAACAACTTTTATACAAATAATGACCAATAAATATATTTCTACAAATTTAATTAAAATGTAAGTCTTTAAACAAGTGCTTTCCCCTGAAATGTTTGAAATACAACCATCATGATAAAAACTTGAACATGAAATTAATTTTCAATGTCCCACAAGAGAGAAATGTGGAAAAGTAAGCAGAACATAAACTATAACAAGCAAATTGGATTTTTAATTTTTTTTATTGGTCAGTGGTATTATTAGTAGATAAATCTGTCTACAGTATGACTTTATATTGAGTGTTCTTTAATTAACTTGTGCTCTAACTTTGACTGATTTGCTCATTGTACGAGTCCATTAAGACAAGTTTTGCTCCTTTAGTTAGTCACCAAAATTCTTCTCAGTAGTGGCTTGGCTTGGCTGGAAAAAAATCCATCATGTGCAACCATATTGACTCTCACATAGGATTGTGAGTGTTGGATCTTGTTGGAACACAAAGCTCTATCTCTTGAATTAATGGAATAACTGATAGCAGCTGTAGTAGGCCATTATCCTCTGTGTGGAATAGCCTCTACAGAGGGAACAAGTACACCTTGCCAGTGGGTTGTACAGCTGTTTGCTAGACAGCAGTGGAATGTTGACTTCAGAATCCTGGATTCTGTTCCAGATTGTGGAGGAGTATATGCTCTAGTCAGTGGTTACAAACTGTTGTGCCCTACCCCATGGCTCCTGCACCTGTTTTTCTCCCCCCCAATTATTCGTGTCCCTGTCTTCTTCACCTCTTGCCCGTCCTGTGTTCACTGCCCTTCTGCATTCAAGTTAGTGTGCTTCCTTCTTTTCCTCCATGCTGTATAGCCATCAGCAGGGGGACTAATGAGGGCACAAGAGAGACAGTATCCCTGCTCTCAGATCCTGAGCTCAGTAACAAAGGAAAGAATTCATGCTCAGCCACCATCTTTAATAAGCTTATAAGAGCTGTGTGGGGATGGAGTATGCTCAGTGCAGTCAGAATTGTTGGAGAATGTAGCTGCCAAACTCTAACAAGCCTCTTGAGATTTTTTTCCAGAGGCCTATCATTCAGTCAAATTGTTGGATTTTCCTGGGAATGGCAAAAGGCCATAACATCCAGAAAATCTTCCCTTCTTCCCTCTACTAAATTTTAAGTCTGTTCTCGAGACTTGAAATTTGGTAGAGCATCATCTAAAACATGCTGATGCTATAGCTTCTCAGTGAAACTACTATAAGAACTTTGTAACTTAAGGGAAGACTCTTTTTCCATAACCTTGTTCCCTGACATGGCTGAGCTGTTTTAGCTGATACCTCAAAATAAATAAAATAAAAATGAATTTTGTCGAGATAAATCCTTATGCTTCAGCGCATAAGCCAACTTCTAACTATCCATGGTTAAGAGGAAACTTTCCTTGGGGCAGACTGCTCATAAATACTTTCAGCAGTTTTCTTGAACTTTCTTCTAAAAGCTTTTGTTTGCAGTTGTTGGAGACAGATGGTCCAGTGTGATAACTCTTATGTTCCAAACTAGAAATAAAAACCAATGGAGTTCAAAAATCAAATCTCAGTTTTGCCTAGTTGAGAACACAGGCTCAAGGTGGGTGGGAAGGAGGAGGAAAATAATGTAATGGGATGAAAGGGCAAATCAATGGAATAGAGGAAAAAAATCTTGACTATTTATAGAATCTAAAATGATCAAAACTGGTCATGTGGCCATTATATATTAATAGTTACTCAGTGACATAAATCACTGTCTTTATGAAATAATAAAGTTAAGGTGCTGTTGGATCTTTTTACAGAAAAGTTGTAGCCAAAACAATATTGTACTAAAGTGTCATAACAAATATGTCAAAATTAGGAGCACTGTTACTGTAAACAGCATGGCTGAACTGAAACTTTCTCATTCATTTAGAGTTTGTTGTTCAGGAAGCCTTTCTCGTGCTTGAAAATAATGTAATTGTCAGCACATCAATTTCTTAAAAGAGCACTTTAGACACTACAGCTCTGACATTGGATCTCCATTGGAAAACATCCAACTGGCCTGTAAAAGAAAAATACTGTAAACAGTATATAATAAGCTAAGCTTTTTCAATTTTTTAGAACTATTTTAAATTGATTTCTGAAAATCTTGTTTTTTTGCTAAAGTATGTCATTCATAAATCATAGAATGCAACGTCCTCCTTAAAAGCAATACCTTGGCTGAAAACATGGGTGAATTAAATTATTAATGCAAATATTTAACTTAATTTTCTGTTTTGATAAATTTATTCAGTGCAATTATCTCTTAGTAGATAGAAAGGACAAGACAAGAAGTCCCATCAGCAGGGTACAAGGACAATACCTTTAGGGTCTGGGTTTCTCTGCTTTTTCCCTATCCCTTGTCTTTCTAGCTGCTTGTATATCTACCAGGGTGCTGTTGTGGACCCTGTTAGGAGTCTTCATCTTTGATTGAAATCTCTGGCTAGTGGTTGTCTGAAACTTGAAGATCTATTCTCTTTGCCTTTGGAAGCAGAAGACACTATCTATTGTTTCTCTTCCTTCTGGCTATCTGGAAAGGGCAGGGAGAGGCTGTTTAAAATCTCTGCCACTCATCCTTCTAGAGTGTCTCTCTGTTGAAATAGTGTCTCTTACTCTACCCTTTCCAGTAGTCTCTGTGAATAACTCTGCTGCCTGTCTCTGCTCCTACTTTTCTAAGCAGCAGCAGCATTGTGAAATTACCATGGTTCTTTAATTTCAGTGCTACCTGCAGGGTTCTAAATAAAAGTAGTGAAACTAACTAGTCTTGTTTGTTTTTACTGCTCTCCTAGCCATTCAAAGCTTTTCCCTTGTCACTGGGTCTCTTTTCAATGTCTGATTTGTGTTATTCCAGGAATAAACAGTTGTGTGTGTATTCACTCTATCTTTTTTGCTTATGTGTTACAATAGCTAGCCACAATGGGGAAAGTCAAGGACTTGACTCTGAACATCAATGTCTCTTGTTTTTAATGGCCTTTAATGTGGTCTCACCAGTTGCATCGCCCTAGCAACTCTGGAAAGATGTTCAAGAATTTCTGCAAAAATGTGCTTCAGAATTAAGTAACTTGGTTAGTTTTTAAATGGCTTTGTGTTGGTAATATCTTTACCATCAAGACTTAGTCAGAAGAGTCAGTGTGGTGTATGTATTTCTGTTTTCATCTGTGTTCAATTTGGCAGCAGAATTTTTTCAGCATAAAATGTAGTACGCATGATGTGCCTTAATAAAGAGATCTTAATTTTGTTTTCAAGAGTGTTCTTGAATCTACTACTAGTAGATACTTTTTTTTGCTATGCTTCTATGCATTGCTTTTTATACCCAGGTACAAAGAAAATCTCTTCTGTTTGTGAAATAGTCTCAAGGATTCTTGCTGAGAGAAAATATTGAAAAGGAAAATCTCCATAACAAATCTAAAGTGTGAAAAGTTTTTAAAATACTACTTTATCCATAAGTATTAAATTTTGTAAGTTCAATTAAAGTACAGTAAAATAAGTGCACAGTTGGGGGTAAGGGAGAAAGCAAATCAGTACATCAATTTATATTTTATGTGGTACAAAAATTCTGGAAGGCACCTGAAAAATAGGGGGAAAAGCAAATATAATACACCTTTTCTAATATTTCCCATTGTAGCTCCATAGTGTATAAGAGCTCAACATTTAGAGAAATATACAGGATTTCTAAATTTACTATAAAAATAAAGGAAAATAGTTTTGAAAAAATGTAGTACCTGGTTTCTGTAGAAAAGCAATAACAATTTCAACAATTTCAAAATTTCAAAAACAATAAGCATCCACTGAGAGGTACTGTAATGTCTTCCGTCTTGCTATTTTTTTATGAATGTTTTAAATTTGGCATTCCAAGTCTTCAGTATTGTACTGTCTATGAATGTAGTGGTACATCACGGTAAGTTTAACTTGCTCATAGGCAGAAACAAAAGTAAAAATTCAGTGCAGGAAACGGAAATTACTTATCAGTACTAGGTATGTTGAATAACCTTTACTTTTTTTTTTTTTTTTTTTTGCTGTATACAGTAACTTCATTACAATTGTTCATACACCTCAGATTTGACTGCTACAGGTTCCGTATTATCAAAGCTATTTGAAACCTTCTGGCTTGCCTTAATTAGTCATTGATATGCTTTCAGTCTAAACTGAGAAGAGAGTTGTAGGCTCAACTAATATAATGTAAGTTTCAGATTTGCAAATCCTCTAACCTTGCATTATAACTGCTCAGTCTCTTCCTTTTTTGAGGGGGGAATGGGGGGAGAGGTGGGAGGGAGTATCCCAGAGTACTTTTGAGATCTTAACTACTTTAATTGCTGACTAACATAAATCCTTAGAGATGATTCCTAAAGTTAGATAGTAAAGATGAGACCAAAGCTTATAACACATGAGCTGCCCCGAGTGGTTGTGCTAGCAACTAATGAGTAGTGCCAATTTGAGCTTTAGCCTATACCTCCTGATCGAACAGCCAAGTTGAATTAAACGCACCACCACCGTTGAGTAAAGAGTTTTCATATGTAAGTGGGCCTCAAGTTAGTGGCAACATTAAGTTATAACTTGAGGTTAAGTTTACAGTGAATGCAAGCCTGACGTGCCTAAATCACTCGAAAATGGGATTTAAGAGCCTGAGTCATATAGGTGCTTTTGAAAATTTTATCCTTGAGCTATTTTGTAAATATTAATGTCATGTGATTTTCAGCAGCTATTCCAGGAATCATGATTGAGAAGATGGTGGAGTCCACACACATTTCAATGGTTTTGTTAGGCTTCTGGAAAAGGAAGTTAACTGGTTTAATTTTGGTATAATACAAATTACTGTCCACTTTGAATGTTATTACAAATTAGTGGCAGAATGATTGATTATTAATCTGCGAGATCCAGAAAGCCCTGTAGATGTTGCTCTTAAAGTTAAAATAGATTAACAAAATATCAATTTTAAAGTAATCTCAAGCAACTGAATAAGTAATCAAATTACTATATGTTTAACAGATTATTCAGCAACATGTCTTTTCCAGCAATTGTCAAACATGTAAATTGGTAGCACTACGTAACATTGTAGTAAATGACAGAATTGGGTTTAAAAGAAATGAAAAACCAAGTGACATAACACTTGCTCATTGTCCAAAAACCATTTGGATGGTGTATAGCTGGATGCACAGAACTGCTTGTCAAGAAATATAGGCTATATTCCTGTTTTTGCCACAGTTTTTGGTGAGTCTGAATTTCACATAGGAAATGATCTGTGCTTCTGTTTGAAAAATGGGGATAGTACACTCTTACCTAATAAGGTGTGTTAAGCATAAAACTTTCCCTTAATTTGGTGAAGCAGTTTGAAATACTTTAGTAAAAAATGTTGTATAAGTATGATATAAAATGTTACCTAAATACAGTTCTTTACATTTTTAGTGCATTTTCATTCAATATATTTATTACCGTTCAGAAATTAGTTCACTTATTTGGCCGTTGAAAATATTTCTGATACTTGAATAATTAATTTGTGTTTTAAAATTGGCAACACTAGAGAGTTAATTGAATGGCCCTTCTGTTTTTGTTGATTGTCCAGTTTCCTGAGCCTTGGGATGATGGAGAACTGTGTAAATTCTTAGAATATCTTTAGCACCTGAGGACCACAGCATTGGAAATGAAAAAACAACATGGTCATTATTTTTTATAATTCTTATTTTGATGGTGTTTACAATATGTCAGGTGCTGTTCACACCTACAGAGAGATGATCCTTGCTATGGACAGTTTAAGAAGACAAGCAAAGGCTTGGGGAGAGGGATACAATCAATGTGTACAGTATGTTTTTTTAAAAAAACCTTACAGCAACTATACTTGACTGCTCCACGATTTGTTCACTGTAAGTTGGCTGACCTCTTTAAGGCATCACAGAAGAGGAGGTCTTGAAGAGGTATTTGAAAGAGAGGTTAGTGGTTTTATTGATTAGTTCATGGAAGACATTATATACATAGGGAGCAACATGGAAGAGGGTGCAGATATATTGGTGGGGTGGTGGGCAATGCATTAAATACGTAATTAAAGAGAGGAAGAGCTGTAAAGGTCCTTAAAAATGAGGACAAGAGTCCTTGATCTCATGTGATGGAAAATGAAGAGCCACTGGAACGAATGAAGCAAAGTCCGAATGATGGGCAATGGGGAGGTTGTAGTGCAGACTGGAGATGGAGGGCTTGAATGAGAAATATAGCAGTGTGGATAGAGTGAAAAAATCCAATGTTAGAAACAAGCCCAAGGAAGAAATTGAATATGTGGACACAATCTTGGGGTGGATGGATGTGTGTGTCTGCCTCTCTGTCCCTCCCTCCCCCCCCATCCCTCAGTTTATGGATATGTGAAAATAATCCTCCGTCTTTGCTTTCCTCCCTCCTTATTGTTTGACATTCACTGCATTTTGTTTCAAGTTAGATTGATTTGAATGCATGCCTAGAAGAATTTACAATTTATGCAGTGCCTAGCATAGTGGACTCCAATCTTGATTTAGACCTTTGTTTGCCACTGCAATTCAGAATCTATTCTTTATAAATATGACACTCAAAAAAACCCTACTACATTAAAAGAACACTATTAAGGTTGCAAAGTCAAGCACTTCAAAATTAGGAAATGCCAGAATTAAGATTGCCCCTGTGACCTTAATTTGGACCTTTGTGCATATGCATTATTATATAGTCTTTACTTACATGATCATAACTGTAATAATGTTCTTTTAATATAGCTTTGTGTGTGTATTTTCCTAGGTTTTTAAAAAAGCAAATTAAAAAAAACCAGAAGTGATGACATGTGGCATTATATTGACACCCACGTGGGTTATGAGAAGGGTTCACCACACAGTCCTCTACCATTTGAGCTAATGGAGTAACTGATAACAATAGTACGATGTCATCTTCTATGTGTACTAGCTGTAGAGGGGAATGGACACTTGGTCAGTTGGTTTCAGACACTTACAGCAGAGGAACGATTCTATTCCACGCTCTGGAGGGGGAGTATATGTTTTAGTTGGCACAGGCTCTTCTGCCCATTTCCTCCCAAGTGTGGCCCTTCTGTCCTGACCCCTTCAACCTGTTCTAGTCCTAGTACTGTCTCCTTTCCACACCAGGCTCTTGGACCCAGTCCTGTTCTCCTCACCTAGCCTGTCCCAGTCTCCAATCTTCAGGCTTTTCAACCCAGTCTCCTTGCCTAGCCTGTGCTAGTTCTCTTCCTTACTTCTTGACCGATCTATCACTTCTCTCTTCAGTCACCACTTTCTTTCCACTGGTTTTCAGTCCTAGTCTTCTTGCCCACCAGTCCCATTCCATTCCCGCTCCCAACCCAGACCAAACTCCTTGCCAAGCTGGCAACATCGGCAAAAAACTATTTTTCCTTAACCTTGTTCTCAGAAAAAGCTTGAACCACTTTGGCTGACATTCACCATGGAAAACATCAGCTGTTAAGTGGTTAGTTTGCAAAGTCATAAACCACTGAAAACAGGGTATTATAGTGGGAACTGTTGGGCAACTGTAGGGTTGGTCTATACTAGAAAATTAGATCAGTTTAACTACGTTGTAATCCACACCCCAACAGTGCTGTGAAGATGACATAAGTCCCTGTATAGACAGTGCTAGGTTCATGGAAGAATTCATCTATTAACCTAGCTACCGCCTCTTGGGGAAGTGGATTACCTATGCCGATGGGAGAACCCCGTCTATCAGTGGAGGTGGTGTAGACAAGCCCTTAATAGGCAATATATTCTATGTATGTTATGTGTGAGCATAGCAGTATTTTAACTATTGATAACTATGCATGTTCATAGTTGGCTTATAGGATACTAATGACTTGGAAATGTAGCAAGTCCTAAATGTTAGAGGGACCAGCATATATACTTTTATCAAATTCCTAGAAAGATGCAGAGAAGGGCCTCAAAGCTTAGTAGAAGGTTAGAGGTTTATAAAGAAAGACTTCAAGAGTTTAACATTTTTTTTGCCTCCGAAAAGAGACTATAAAAGAGACCTTAATTAATAAGGAAATATTTAAGTGTTCATTTTGAGACCTTGATAAGGATCTGATCAGTTTACATGAGATAACTGTCTGAAACTGGTTAGAGAGAGATTTAGAATAGATATTGTGAGGAATAGGAGAATCATTTTCCAAGAATATTTAGAGCTGGAACAAGCTATCAGGGGAGGGAGATAGTAAATGTTCCTTAAGAAAAGGATAGCTCTAATGTCTAGTGATATTGTCAGATATGTCTGATAGGCAAGCAGGTTTTTTTTCATAACTGATGTACCAATAATTCTTGTTAGCTTTAAAGTTCACTGTATTTGTGTCATATTGAATTTATGAACTTTGTAAAAAGATCTTCTGATCACCTACGTAGAATTCAGAGTACTAGAGGATGAGTGCTAAGGGATGAGCAGGATTGCAAACTTGTCGGGGAAAAGTGTGTTTTTGCCCAAAACTGGGGAGAATTACTAACTGAATATAAAGTTAGTCTACTATTTGTTGAAGTATGATGATGATTCTTTTGACAGCAGGAAATAGCAAATTAAGTACAATTTTAATGTAAATTCTACATTAACTTTATTCTGAATGTTGGCAACTGAGAATATTTAGAAGGTTATAGTCTTATTTTTAAGACTGTTTTGAACTCTTGAAAACTTCTGTTTTTACTATAAGCTAATGTAACTGCTCAGTATTTTCAGTTGTACATACCTAGACTGTGTGCCATTTACCTCTTTTTTTCAAATGCCTTCTCAAAACTCTCTACTTCCAATTAAACTTTTTTTGCTGACCTTCCTATTCATACCCTCTTCCTCTCCCATTGTTGTCTTCCTTTATTGTTTGTCTAATTTAGGTTGTAAGATCCTGAGGAATCTTGTTTATCACCTATAATGTACAATAGACTCAGATGGTATTGTATAAATATACAGTAGTACAGTATTCAGAAGTTTGTGTGAGAAATACATTTAAAAGATGTTCCTGCATGCAAAAGATGTGCATCTGATCAGCAGTTCAGTATTACAGGTGTCTCAAAATGGCCTGTACTGTACAAAGAAGGCATCTAAGTCTGCTGTCTAGCCAAATGATCCTGTACAATGTATTGACTGGTGAATTGGCTATCTTGTAGTAATTTAAAGAGAGAGCTAAATTATCTAATAACTTTAGTTGGTGCCCTTTGCCAAAACTCAGCTTATAAAAATTCATCAGAAATATTTGCTCAAATCATGGTGTTGGTTAATAGTCTATGGAAACAAAATTTTAGTGTTGCCAGGTAGATGAATTAAGGTAAAGGATTTCAAGTAGATTTGCTAATTTGAGTTACTAAAGGAAGGTTGGGGGGGAGGGAAGGCGGGTTAATTCAGGATTGCTTTTTGAATCGAGATGAAAGAACTGACACTGGTGTTTCCATTTTGGGAGTGATCGTGTTTTGGATTAATGAAAGAATCATAAAAAAGCTTGCCAAGTTGCTCCATTTAAAATATTTTGTGGTTTGGGTACTTTGTATGCTTTAAGTTGATGGATTTTAATAACTTTAATAACTTTTTCTCTTTGAATATTACGTCAGTACATGGTGAGAACAGTGGTAGATTTGCGACATGTAAGGGACTTGAGAGTGGAGGGAAGGCATGCAGGAAAAAAAGAACCAACAGAGTCCAGTATGTAATTCTAACCAGTTACGTTACCCTTAAATGATATGGAGGCCTTTAGATAAGCGGTAGAGTAAGGTTGTGTTTAGTGGAAAGAAACTTCTTCCATATTGTTCTGCAGACCTCTGTTAGAAATATATTTCTGACTTCTTCCAAAATGCATAGTTTCTAAAACTATTGGCTATTGCCAAACTATCAGATGGAAAAGCATATAACTGCAGGACTTAGATGCCATTTCTAAAGTTGTATTCAACAATTCTAATATGAAGTGTGTTGTTTACATAAAATTAATGCAAAGTAAACATCTGTGCATACCAAAATAAGGTCTGGGAAAGGTGGTATTTTCCCTTTTTATGGGAAGTCAGGTGAGTGAACAGATCCTTTTTTTGTAAATGACCTGAGAAATGAGTTGTGCAGTAAGTGAAGGGAGTATTGGACTTCCTTTATTGGCAGGAGGGGTGGGTGTGCGGGCAAGTGGAAACAAAAGCACTTTCACAAAATCCCCCAAAATGCTCTTGATATTTCTTTAAAAAAAAAAAAACCCCCCCCCCAAAAAAACCCTGTAATTTATAAATTACTGTTGCCTAACTAAAATTCTGAGAGTTCTGAAACCTAATTCACATTCTTATATAACCCTGCTTTTTTCTGTCTTCTTTTTTCATATCATCAAATCTTTCAATCATTGCACAATAAAAAAATTACATTTCAGTGATCAAAACAAGCTGTAGATTTCTTTTGTATTTTTATTAATTTCTTTGTCTTAAAAGGTTAATTAAATCAATTTAAATAATTGTTTTTCAGCAGAAAGTGCATTTAAATAAAAGTAATAAAAACCAGCTGAGGCACAATATCAAGGTTTTGAACAAAACGTTTTCGGTTGTTTAGGTATTGAGCATGTGTTGAGCATTTGTGTATATAGTTACCCTGTATAAATCTAGGAAAATGTAAATTTTTCTAGATGACAGCTTTGATTTTGTAATTTGAAATTTGTGTTCCAAGTAGAATTGCTTACTCCTGTGTATTTCAAAACATTTGACAACTCCTTGCTTCATTCAAATAGCTGTGCATCTGATTTTTTAGTCTATTTTTAATTCGCAGACAAGGAAAAGCACTGTTAATTATAGAAAGGTTTATTTTTGAGAATTTCTTCACAGTTCTCTCTCAATTCATTGAGAGTTTCCTATTGCAATCACTTCTTATTTGCATGGTTTTGCTTTGTCTGAATAGTGCTAAATGAGAGCAATACATTTTAAACACCTTTTTAAAATACCATTATTAGTAGGGTCTCTTTTCTAATTTTACAAAATATTGGCCCTGATCCTGCAAACATGTAGTACATAATTTGATTTGTGAATAATCCTATTAGCGTCAATGAATTATCTGTGTGTAAATGTTCGCGGAATCAGATGCTAAAACTGTAATTTTATAAAAACTTCCTTAGTGCCATAAAACCTTTGTTACTTCAAAACAATATTGCTTACATGTTAACCATGAAAAGTTATTTAGATCTTACAATTTATTGAAGTTGAGAACTTTTATACCCACAGGCAGGCCGAAATTATCAAATCCTAAAGTTATGGGCCCACCCAGACCTGGGTGTCTGGAAGGAACTGGAACCAGTCCATTAGTTTTTCCTCACTTTAACTGTTAGGAAGACCAAATTGCTGCAAATTGTAAGTTTAGGAAAAGGGAAGCTAGATGCAGAACCCTTGAAAATTATCCATTTTAAAAAAAAAAATTGTAACAAGGTATTTAATTTCTGTGGCACAGAACCTGTGCTTCACTTAGTTTTTAAGTGATGAAAGAGAAAAATATTTAAATTTAAATATCTCCCAAAATTGGACATCTCAAACCAAAAGAGACCCTCATAAGTTGGTGCTTTGGTAAAATAGTAGTAAACATACCATCTCCATTTCAGTATAACAGTTGGAAATCTCATTGTGTCCTAAATCACTGACCTCCAGACTACAAAATTTCACTTTTATTTCTCTCCTTTCCAAAGTTGCAGTCAATCTTGGTTTCCTGTTCAGAATGATGAACTTTCTTGTTCACCCATCCAGCCATCCAAGAATATTCCCAGACCAGGTGCAAGGAATTTAATTAGTGATCTCACTTGCAATAGCTCCTCCATTTCAAACATTGAGTACTCTTCCTCCTGTAATACTTTACCTTCCTGTTCCTTGTATCACTGTGCATATCTTCTCATTCAGTTCCTTTTTAAAGTTACTTGTTCCTCTGAAAGCAAAGGTCCAAACGGGTTGAGGGATGGGGAGTAATGGCCTTATTTCCTATGTCCACAGTCCTAGCATTGCTCGCTTGCCACTCTGTTTGTTGGGTTCTACTACAGTTCTTATATATGGCAAGGTACGGAACTTATGTAAGCTCCTGCATCACAAGCAGTCATGACATTGTTCAGTATTTAATTTTGTAATATATTTGAATTTATTTCCTCATTTATAGCTTTAAATTTTTAATTTGGCTATTCCAATTACCAAGTCAAATTACATGTAGAACTAAAACACAAGAAGAATATTTCTCTTGTGGTTTTCATGATTAAAACTTAGTCTGTTATCTTCTTCATATGCTTACAGCCGCTCTCTTTCCTGGATCCTCCTACTTCAGGGCCCACACAGTCATCACTACAGCTGCCTTGAGTTTAACTTCTGTTGGTTTGTTGACATTAGATTTTATTAATCTTATTTGTCCAATTTCATTTAATTTTTTCTGCAACTTCCTCTTCTTTTCTGCCCTCAGAGTAGCAGTGGAAGGGAGTAGAGGAGAGAAGTAAGTGGAGCGGTAGCCTGAAAATCAGGAATTCAAAAGTGTGGTGGATTAGCACATAAGAACCTGTTAACTTTACTTTGATATCTACCTACATAGCATTCACTTTCCCTACTGCACCTTCTAAGAAAGCAAAAGAGTGCCTCAGGAATGGATTGATGTAGTGAAGCCAATAACTCGGACGTATGTTAATAATACAGAGCTTGTAACATTAACGTACATAATTCAGAGCTTGTTACTTTTTGTTTGCTTTATTCAGCTGAGGAGCAGACCAAGGAGGGTGGATTGCAGCCAAGAAAATGTTGGTATGTTATACCATCCTCACTCAAATACATCCAAACCTTTTTCTCCTATCTGTAAGTCCTTATCTAAAAGCTTTTGGCAGGTACCAGGGGCAAAACTCAATACAATTTGGCATTACATATCCCCTCTTCTTAAAATCCTACTTTGAACCTGATACTCTTATATACCACCCTATTTATAAATTTTTCTCTCTCCAGGCTGCTTGAGACAGTAGCTTTCTCTAACTTTCCCATTTATTATCTAAGAATAATAAAAAAGTAAAAGGTCCCTGCTATCTGTAATTCTATATTCTTTGTTGGTTGGCTTGATACTTTGGAGGCCATCTTACATTGTCACCTCAGTCTCCTGCTATCACAGTGGGACCCTAAGAGTGAATCAGTGGAAACCATGTTAATCCTCACTTCTTTCATTTAGTAAAGATATCCTCTAATGAAAGAGATTCTATGGACAGAGCCACCATGGAGAACAGTTACACCAGAAGCCCTTGTCAGAAGCTGAATATTGCAATCTCGGTATTTAATTGATCAGCCCAACACACTTGATCTCTGCAATAATGAGTGTCAACAGAATACTGTTTAAAACTGCAAGGAAGCCTCTGTTTCAGTTGCCCTTGTTATTTCAGATTGGTGTAAGAATTGGGGAGGGCTTAAAGTGCAAAATTAGTATTAGAAGTGGGAATTTTGCTGGCTTCTAGAAGGGTCCCTATTGATATGAATATCAACATGAAAAAATAGTCTATTTGAACTCCCTTTGGATAAACTTTTTTAGGTTGATTTCTCTCTGACTTTCATTAAACATTGGACACAAATGTACATTTTGCTAATGTGCTTTTGACTTCAAAAGAACCTTTTGAACTGGTGCTAGGTAGATCCGCAGAAGAAAGGATTGTGTCCCCCTTCAGGTATTTTATAGCTCTTCTCCTTCCACCTAGGGTGCTGTGACTGAACATCTTTTCTTGCAGAAATTCCTTTTAGAATGCCTTTTAGACTCTTTCCTATATTGTGATTGCCCTAATGCCCTTATCTGTAGTGTTTCATTTTCTTAACTTCCAGTTTGGTCATACTTTTAAAAAGTAATTCTATCAATTCTAGTTTATATTTTATTTCTCTTGGATGGAATTTGTTCTGGCACAGGCTCATCTAGACTTTGAAAAGTTTTCACTAATTTGGGGTGGCTTAAGTGGAAGGGTGCCTCTGAAAATCAGCCTCAGTATGTCTAAGTTTGGGCACTCAAAATTAGACAGGCTCAGAATCAGATGCTACTTTTGAAATATTCAACCTTAATTAGTTAGGCATATTGCTGGTTAAATGGGAAAGAATTTCTAAAAAGTTGGTAATTGGAAACTCTAGGCTGACATTCCTCTCTTACCTCAAAGAAATAGGAACAAAAAGGGAGGAAGGAGAGAGACTGAGGAAAAATTCATAATTGGATTTGAACTAAAATGCCTATGGAAGGATTTAATTCCCTCTTAACACTTTATTCCCATCTCTGTTTGTGAAATGCTGATCAAATTTGTTACATTTTCAAATCTTTGAAGTTAAACTTAAAAAAAAAAAAAAAAAAAAAAAAAAAAGCATTAATTTAAAAGTTAAATTTTTTGTAAATTGATTAAACTTTTTGAACTGTGGCACAAGTCAAATTATGACTCCTATTCAGAATATAATGCCTTGGTTATAGTTTGAAAGATTTTTTAAATCTTTCAAAGATGCCTCTGCTTTGACTACTTAAATCTTGCTAGTATAGTTAGTCCCTTTATGTGTACATACATTTTAAACATTTAAATTCCTGCATAGGGTATGTATTTGATCCTTCATGATGTAGTGTTGTTAGCAGTGTCGTTTCTTCTATCACTCAGAGAAGCTCCATTTTCAAAATTAGGGCCCTATTACTTATTGTAAGATCCTTACTATTTGTATTCCAATGGTAAGTTCCTATATCTGCTTGTGGCATTATGCTCCTAAACTCATGCAACAGGATTCTAAAGTAAGAAGAAAATTCAAAGTATTAGTGTAAAAATAAAAGCCACTTCTGCCAATTTCTCATTTTTAATTATATGCAAAGAAGTAATTGTCAAACACAGCAGTTTTTGCTTAATATTAATATTTGCACACAAGCACTGCAGTGTGAAACTAGAATAGCTTTTAAATATTTGGGAAATAGGAGGGTGTTTGAAATAACTGCATTGAACAGCAAGGAAGACTGGCCTCTCATTAGGGTGTACGTGGGAGTCCTGAATTAAATCAGGGTTATGTCACATATACCATGACTTTGATGCCAGTATTTTGAATAATCTTCAAAACACCCATCACAAAAGCCCAAATTGTACAAGAAGCTCCATGTACACAGAATCTTAAACCTGCACAGAATCTCATCAGTCCGTGGCGCTCTGCCTAGTTATTGGGTTTTGCCAGGATGGAACATATAATAGGATATGGGTCTAAAGGTTTACAATTTTTAATTCTTGTAATATAAATTGAGGCAGTGCCACAGAGCCTTAAAGAACATTATTTCTAATGTTTAGTTATTAAAGTTTAACGATTAAGTAACAATTTAAAAGTTATGGAAAACTTTAGTCGAAATCAAAGTTAGATCACTTTTAGCTACAGGATTTTTTGTCATTTTTAAATAAATTATACTAATTAAATTATTAATATTAGAGAATCTAAAAACTCCCAAAGAGTTCATAGATGTATTTTTAACATCATCATAATGCCAAATATTTCAGTTGCATTTTTTTGTATTTAATGTTAGCTGCCTCTTTGAGGCCTGTTTGCCTATTATCAGCTTAACATGCTGTCTTGCTGTCACTGTGTGATTTTCATCTAAGGGACCTCGTGCATCATAACTTGTTTAGTAGGAAATGGATGTATACACTGACATGTTTGTTGTAGCATAACCTGTTATGTTTATTAGAACTGAAATACTTTTTATATTAACCTTATATGTTACCCCATTCAGATTCCAGATTAAATGTAGTAGAGTAGTGGTTCTCAAACTGTGGTCTATGGCCTATGGAGAGTTGACTTTTGTCGTTTTCAGCTGCTAGCTCACTTTAAAAATAGCTAAAATATGTTAATACTTTCCTTATAGGACTTCTTAAAGTAAGCAATAGCTACAATGGCTGCTTGGATTTTAAGTGATTACAAATAAGCTGGGGGGAGTGGTAGATACCCTGCAAGGTAGGGATAGGATACAGAGTGACCTAAACAAACTGGAGGATTGGGCCAAAAGAAATCTAATGAGGTTCAACAAGGACAAGTGCAGAGTCCTCCACTTAGGAAGGAAGAATCCCATGCACAGCTATAGACTGGGGACCGACGAGCTGGGCAGCAGCTCTGCAGAAAAGGACCTGGGGGTAACGGTGGATAAAAAGCTGGATATGAGTCAGCAGTGTGCCCTGGTTGTCAAGAAGGCTAATGGAATATTGGGCTGCATTAGGAGGGGCATTGCCAGCAGGTCACGGGAAGTGATTATTCCCCTCTATTCGGCATTGGTGAGGCCGCATTTAGAATACTGTGTCCAGTTTTGGGCCCCCCACTACAAAAAAGATGTGGACAATTTGGAGAGAGTGCAGCGGAGGGCAACCAAAATGATTAGGGGGCTGGAGCACAGGACTTATGAGGAGAGGCTGAGGGAACTGGGCTTGTTTAGTCTGCAAAAGAGAAGAGTGAGGGGGGATTTGATAGCGGCTTTTAACTACCTGAAAGGGGGTTCTAGGGAGGATGGGGCTAGGCTGTTCTCGGTGGTGGCAGATGACAGAACAAGGAGCAACGGTCTCAAGTTGCAGGGGGAGGTCTAGGTTGGACATTAGGAAAAAGTTTTTTACTAGGAGGGTGGTGAAGCATTGGAATGGGTTACCTAGGGAGGTGGTGGAATCTCCATCCTTACAGGTTTTTAAGCTGAGGCTTGACAAAGCCCTGGTTGGGATGATATAGCTGAGGTTAGTCCTGCTTTGAGCATGGACTAGATGACCTCCTGAGGTCCCTTCCAACTCTAATATTCTATGATTCTATGATTCTATGATTCTATGTGTGCTCCATGTGGTTTTAAATGGCAGGGAGAAGGTGGTCTATGAAACCAACTCTGTCCACTGTAGGGAAAGTTTGAGAATTCTCGTGGTAAAGTATATACTCATTAAAATACCAAAAACAAGACACAGAAAATGTATGCTTTCTTTAAAAAATTATGCATTCTGGTAGTGTTTACCATTTTTGTAATAAGACCATCTATTTTTAATTGCAGTTAGTATCAGGGTTCACTACGTGTTCTGCATGTTTTCAACCTAAGATCAAGTTTATTTGCCTCAGTGTTTAAAATTTTTTTTTTTTTTTTTTAACAAGGGATAAAAATAAATGTTTACATTAAATTAGCACTTCACTTCAGTAAAACTTTATCCAGTGAAGATGGTTGGGATAAATATCTACCTTCCTTGCTAACTGATTTGCTATATATTGTTACATATAAGTGTGTGTAAGCAATATGATATTTTTATATTTTTATACTTTCTTGGTTTGAGAAACTTTTCACAGCAGAAAACATTTTAAAACATAAAATCTAGGGCTGTCAGATTATTAAAAAATAATTGCAATTGGGAGCTTTTAAAAAAAAGTTTATATTCATTGCAGTTTTAATCGCACTGTTAAACAGTAATAGAATACTAATTTAAATTGATTATAAATATTTTTTGATGTTTTTCTACATTTTCAAGTATATTGATTTCAATTATAACATAGAATACACAGTGTGTATAGTTCTCTCTATATTTTTATTATAAATATTTGCACTGTAAAAAAGCGTATTTTTCAGTTCACCTCATGTAAGTACTGTAGTGCAATCTCTTTATTGTGCAAGTGCAACTTACAAATGTAGAATTACTTCTTTTTTACATAACTGCATTCAAAAACAAAAAATGTAAAACTTTAGAGCCTACAAGTCAAAGCATGAAGAACATATGAATGTTCAGTATATCTGGCATATAAAATACCTTGCAGTGCTGGCTACAACAGCATTGCCTATTCTCACTTTCAGGTGACGTAAATAAGAAGCAGGAAGCATTATCTCCCATAATGTAAACACACTTGTTTGTCTTAGCAGTTGGCTGAACAAGAAGTAGGACTGAGTGGACTTGTATGAGGTGAATTTAAAAATACTATTGATAATAAATTGGTATTCTGTTCTTGTTTGACAGTGCAGTGAAAACTGCAATTAATTGCAACTATTTTTAATATAGTTAATTTGTCTTGCATTAATCGCATTCATTTACTGCAATTGACAGCCCTAATAAAATCATTTTATAAGTATACGTTTCTACTGCATTTTCTTTCTCGTTTTCTCCTGATTTGCTAAACTCTCAACATGTTACTTGGATGAATGGAGAAATGACTTCTTCAGAGGCAGCAGCGAACATTTTTCAAGGAAATTTCTGGCACCTCTTCTCCTAGAGACTGAAAGCATTCTTCATGGCAGTTGCTTTTAATTCAATATGGAACACCCCTCTCACCCCAACAAGACTATGGAACAAACTGTTCAAAGGTTTGAGAGCAAACACATATTTGCTGTTGGTAATGAAAGGCAAGCAGTTAGTGTTTATTCTTTAAAACATAATGGAAAAACAAACCACAAAGCAGCAGCAAATTAAACCCCGTTAACACCACTTCCAGAGTAGAGTGAAGTGATTTAAGAAAGATTTTAATGGCTAATGGTAGTTGTTAAAAGATCATAATGCTACATCTTGACAATAAGGCATGTTGCTAAAAGAAAATCTAACTTAGTTAGAGTTGGTTGAATGTTTCTTGCCTCTGAAAGCTATATTCAGTTTACATTATACCTTCTCTGCTATATTTGAATTGGCTGAAGTTTAATGTATTGTCCATTTTGTTAAGCTCCTAAAATTAATTGTTACACTAATTTTTCCAGAATGGTCAGCTGGGATGGAATTTTCCAAATGATTCTCATCCTCTCCTTATGTTTTGCCTTTCAACCATCTCATAATTATTGTAGTGGTGGGTTTGTTTTTTTTGTTTTTTTTAAATAGTCCCTGATTCCGCAGCTGTATAATGCAGGCAGATTTTTGCAGACATATAGAGTCCCATCGATTTCAGTGGCATTTCCCAGGGATGTAAGAGTTTGCCCACACAGATCCCATTAGAGAATCAGAGCTTTATTTGGCACCACATATATAAACAAGTTATATGTTCGTCTCATGGGGATTGTGTATACTGCTTTATTTTATGGGAAATGCACAAATAAGAGGTAATTTCCCAAGTATTTCCTTGCTGAACTGACCACTTGAAAAAAAATATTGAGGGATGCTTGATCCTAACAGCTGGTCTTGCAGTAAGTCACTTTTTGGAACTATGGAAACCTCTAATGTTGACCATCTGATTTAAAGCATTAAATGAAGTTAGAGGTACATGAAAATATATGCCCTTGGGTTGCGGGAATTGACATGAGATGGTATTGCTAATATAATTCTTATCTAGCAAAAAAACAGTGACAAACTATATAGTTTAATTGGCAAAATGCTTAATATTCTTTGTTTTACTATAATTAAGAATCATTTAAACTTTCTGGGCAAACAGCTTGTTAGAGTAGCTCAAGTTAAAAATTAAAATAATGCTAAATTAAATCTTATACCACATGAAACACTGTTTAACTTTACAGCCTCAAAACATAACTTTGGGCACGTGTTGGTGATTGGTTTTGCTTCATTAAATATCTGCAATGCAAGTTCCATAAGTTAGCTGAATAGCTTGAGCCTGAGTTGTCACATGTGTCCTGCTTTTGCCTTTTTTTGGTTTTGATAGCACTTTCATACCTAAGTCTAGGTTGTGGGGGTTTTTGTTTTGTTTTTTTTATTCAGAAGGGAAAGTTTAACATGCATTCAGTGATTAAAATCCTCTAATATAGAAGTGGGAACAGAGCAGAGCAGCTCCGATATCGTAGGCTGGGATTTTGATGTTTCTTTCTGCACCTTGTTGCTGTTCCTTTCACTTTATTTGGTGGTAGGTAGGAAGCTATTACTATTAACATTATGAGGAAAAAATATAAAGCAGATCTCTAATATACATGTAATGTACACTTAAGATTTATAGAGTCCTAATTAAGGTATATCTTCTATAGTTGGTCTCAAAACATTTATTTCTAACGGAGAGCTCTCCATCAGAGTGCAGGTTGTAATTTAATTTTAAAATCTTATCTTAAAGGAAAAACGTGCACTCAAAGGACCCTTGCTAGTCTTAATAGCTTTTAAATGTCTCTGAATAATAGCCCTTCACATCTGATGAGGGGAGCTGGGGTTACCTTCAGAATCCTCAGATAGAGGAGTTTCATTAAATAAATGTAAATGCAAATGAATTTTGAGGAAATACCAGCCTATAATTTAATTATATTCTTAAGCAAAAGGAATTGAAATCAAATAGATTAGGAAACTAATATGAAGCACGAGAGATCATATTTGGCAAACACAGTTGTCAAGAATTCAGTTCAGAGGAATCAATGCATGCAGTATGTAGTAATCGTGCAGGGAGATGTTCAATAATTAAATAAAATAGTGTATGTGATCAAAAAGGCTAGTAGTCTGTTGCATGTTTAGTTAGGTGTTAGAGGGAAGCATTGTTTTCATGGAGAGAAGTTTTTTTTAAATCTACCCTAGACTGTTCATTTTTGTCAATCGAGGTTTGACTCAAATGAAGGGAGAAGGTCCCATGAGGCTCATAAAGCCATCTAAAGTATAGTTAATGAGACTTTGAAACCCACATCATTAAGAGGGGTAAGTTTGGTTTTTTGTGCAAATGTTTTTTTCTATTTTATAATTCTACAGAAGTAATGAATCTAGGCTAGAAATAAACCTGTGTATGTGCGTGTTTGTATCTGTTTTGTTTTATATGGCTGAATCTTGTTCTTTGTAAGTGACCTTAAACAAGTGCTAATATTTCAACAGATACAGAATGACTGAGTCTAACATTGCACACTTGTATGCCTGTGAAGAGGCATTACCAAAGTTAATTATGTCTAGTGCAAATGCTGGGAGGTCTGACTGAGCAAAGCAGGTAGGTGAAAGATGCTTGCATGGAGAAGAGATGGAGGGGAAATGAGTGCAAGAAACAGTTTTATTTAAAAGAAAACTCTACCTGAATTGAGTTGGTGAGAATTTCCTTACAAGGAAAGACTAAAACAAGAGGAACTCAACATATTTTGTTTGTCTTGTTTTAAGTCACATTTGGGGGGAGGGGAAATTTACATGGATAATTAATTTTTAAGACCAAAATAATTAAAATATAGACTAATTTTTGGGATTTAGTCCAGTAAGGAAACTTAATTAAATCAAAGAACATTCTGAAAATATTAAAAGGCTAAATTATTGCAGAACTACTTTAAGATATTCATTATTACTGAATATAGCTTCGACTAAGCTCTGAGGGAAGATCATCAGCTTCACTTCATGTACTATTAACATCTTACATGTGTAATAAGCTGGGTGATATCAACAACTTTTAAAGTGTGGCTGTACTCTTGAAAGATGACTATAAAAATTGAATCTTCTCACCAGATCTTGGGCCCTGATCCTGCAATACATAGTGCATGGGCATGCTTGTCATTTGCAAAGTCAAGGCTTTAAATTGTTCCCCATACAAATTCAGTCATATCTGCACACATCAGACAAAATTTGTATTCCTTTTAGCACTGCAGAACTAACACAACTATGAGAGCATCAAGCATCTGCTTGTGCCTCAGCAATAAGTTTACACCAGTTGATTAACTGGAATTTAGCAGAGGGTCCAAATCAGCCTCATCCTTTATTGCTGGTAAAGATAAGAAAATAATCCAGCTTGAGTCTCATATTCTAGGCTGAGATTGCGAGGCTGACAGGAAACAATCTTTTCCCCTGATAGTTGAGCACATTTGACATGAAACACAATAAACATGGAACCCCACAATGCCATTGTTGAATCGCTTTTTAAAATAGGATTACTCTTTCATTTTGGAATGAATACTACCAAAAAGAGTCTAAATTCTTTTCAATGCATAATGTGTAATTCTCTACTAAAATTAATGGCAATGATATATATTTATTGAGAGTAGGATGGTTATATGTAAGGGATGCAAACTTTCTTCACTTGTTGCTGTATTTGAGTTCTCCAGAGATTACAAACATCAGAGGAGAGTCATGGAGAAGAAGAGCAGGCGTAAATACCGAAGGAGAAAAGCCTAGCAAAATGTCACCTGCACAATTGTTTGAAAAATGCAGGCAGCAGTATTGGAATGGTTACCCTTCACACTGCTCGTTTGTAGCACAAAAACTTGGAACTTGACACACACAGAAAACTAGTTGAAAGACTAGAGAAGTGTAGAAGAAATGTGAGGGTTCAGAGCATTGAGAGGAAAAACAGTGAGATACAAAATGATCAAATTAAAAAAAAAGTACATAGGCTAATTGCAGGTATACTTGAATTGCGTAAACCGAGCACTGAATTCTGAAAAGTAAAATGAAAGCCCCTATTATCATAAAGAAATGGTAAGTTTTGCACAATGATTGGAATAAGTTAAGGATATATATGTAAATACCAAGATGTTGGTAACCTTGCTTTTGTGGTTTTCTAAAAATTAGCTGTTTAAAAAAAAAAAAAAAGCCACTATATCTTTGTTTGAAAAACAAAATTTTAACTTTTTATCAATTAAAATACTCTTTCCAGAACAACGTATGGCTTAGAATTTCCTGAAAATTGAAAGAAGGTATTTTTTACAGTGGAATTCGTATTAATGCTCGTGAGATGTGACAATTAGTCTGATTTAAAATGCTTTTTTAACTAGGCTGCTGAAATTTGCTGTCAGCTACACTTGGCATACAAAGTGTGTAAGGAAACAATTAAGAAACAAAACAAAAAACCCTCAAAAGCCTTTTTTACTAAGGATCTTAAAATACGTTACCTGTGACTTAGAATGACTTTTAAAAATGAGATTTTTGGACCATTACATGAATGACTTTTTTTTTAAAAACCGAAATTATAAGGTTTATAAATGACCACATTTATGCATAATAATTCTTCCATGCATTTATTACTCCGATGTGTGTTTTCTTGGCTTCAAAATACACAAGAGAAATAGACTTCAAATTTGTGCAAATGTGACATTAAATTTGATTGGCATGATGGATCCAGAAAATCCTCTGTGCAAATCTTAAATTTGAGATGGAGAAGGTCATCCAAGGATGGAAAACTGCACTGGTCCTGGATGTGCTATATTCAGCCCTAATTTAATCAAATCGATTCTAATCCAATATGGTCCATGTCATTGGTGCAGAGCTCCCACACTGGTGACACAAATGCCCTGCTGGAACAAAGTGGTTAGACACCAAAGCTTTATATTAATGGGAAAGTTGCAGATCCTAGCATTCTGATGGTATATAGCATTAGTTTCTTTTTATGGTAGGCTGTGTAATATTTGACCTTAAAATCAACTCATTCAGATTATCATCTTGATTCCCTCTTCTCCCATTTTAATGACTGTTATCTCTAGAATTATTGATTAAAAAAACCAATGCTTTGTGCCATCAAAAGCTTCTAAGGCCAGGACATTCTTCTAAACACTATTGTTAGCCCAGTGATCAAAAAGGAAGAAAATTTCATTCCTTGTGGTCATCTAGTCGCACCTGTTGTCAGTGCTGGTTTGTCCCCATGGTACATTTCTAGTACTTCATTCAATGTAATTTTAAACGTCTAAAGAAAATGGAGCATTCACCTTTTCCTGTGGAAACTTTTCCGTAGTCTACAAGATTTAATTATCAGGACGCTTTTCTCAATATATAGACTAAATTTCATTCTACAACCTCCTAGTTATAGTCCTCTTTCCTTGATATTTATACCCTTCATATGTTACCATCTTTCTTTTAGTTGCTGCTTAGCTAAGGTGCACTTACTTAGTTTTTGTGATTTTTTTTCCCCCCATGTCATTTGCTCCAATTTAGATAAGCTCTTAGCTTGCACATCTTCTGTTTTGAATCTAATTTTATTTCCTGCTCTTATTTTCTCTCTAGATCTCTATCCCTTTTCAGTTCTCACTGGTATTTGCAAAAGCTCCCCATTTAATCTCTGTATATTTCATTGACATTTGGTTTGCCTTAACTTTGAGATCATTACGGAATATGTAAAATAAGACAATCTTACTGATCCTTGTGACCATCCTAAGGGAGAGTCAAGGTTGAACATTATTTTTGTAGGATATGTCTCAAATAATTAAACCTAATTTGCTTTTAAAAGAAACTAAAATTGCTTCCATGAGACATTTTATGCCAAGTTCCAGCCTTAAGCATGCCTGATTCAGCTGTTATAAAACCCTAAAGTAGATTTCTAATGAAAATGACCATTAAAATATAGCTGCTGTATTGTTCAAAAAACATTTTTCCACTGTAACTTAAAAAAATTCAGTAGTTTTTTCTGTGATCAGTGTCAATAGTTAACAGAGCTCAGTGCTAAGCAATCATTATAACATGCCTATTGTTGATACTTTAACAATTAAAGTATGTTTCATATTGGTGCCAAAAAGAAAATATACAGAAGACATTCACTTTGCCAGGATTTACTCTGTTGGTATTATATTGTGTACATGGTTTTGAACAGCAGCTTTTCTCAGCATAGGCATATCAACAAATCCTGCAGTAGGTTTTCAGCCTGCTAGCAGTCCTGGAAGTAGAACCAGACCTGTCAGTAACTGGCAGCAGGATAAAAATCGTTTCCCTTGTACAACTTGCCTTTTTACTTCTGCATCTGTAGCTGCAGATTGGTGGCTCATACCTCATTGCTGCAGATAATCAGTTACATTTTTAAACAAACCAAAACAATTCAATAATTAAAAAAAAATTAATTGGACTAAGAGGGCTAAAATAAATTTGGTTTGGCAGCTGGGTGTCTGGAATTAAATTTTGATTCTGCATTGCTTTGCTGAGGTACTTCAGCATTGTGCACTCTGACTAAAGTTACTTGCATCATGGCAAACAAGTAGGCAAAGAAGAAAGGAAAAAGGAAGCTTTTCTGCTTATGTTCCTCTCTACTTACCAAATCATGTATGCAGATTTTTGTCTGATTTTGAGACAGGGCTTTCACAGTGGTCATACACAAAATTGTGTAGGTCTCTCTTGTGAGGTTCTGAGCAGAGGCATGCAAGATGTAGAGAAACAGTTCCCTACCCCATGAAGCACTGAATGACAGTCAGCCCTTTCCTATCAGGAGCAAGAGTGAGGCCAGCTCAGACAAGGCACCAAAGGGAGCTGCTGCACTCCCAGAGCCCCCATCAACAATAAAAGTAGTTCATCAAGTGAAGCCACAGCATTGCTTCTTGCTTCTCCACAAAAAGCTGTGAAAGAAGACGATCAGCATACATTACAGTGAAACAGACAGAAGGCAGAGAAGGGCAACTTAGACCATCAGTCCACTTTCTAAATCCATCCAGAGTCAGCCTATGTTTCTCTTGTGTTGTTGTAACCAGGATGTTATCTCTCCACCAGCAAGGATGAATCCAACACAGCCCTCTACGCCAAAGGAATCCGCAAATTCCTCTCCCAGTAAATATTTGGGACCTATCCTGCTGGCCCAGGCACAATCCAGCAGTCTCATTCCAACAGCTTGAGCCTTTTACAGTGGCCCTCACAAAAAATAGCCCAAATAGGGTCAAGAACATAGGGTTCCTTGAATGAGCACATACCCCAAAGACAGTGGGAACCATATCCTGAGACACTCTTAAGAGGAATTCAGATGCATCAGATCTAGATCTTTTCCCACTGTTCCTCCAAATCTGAAAAAAGAGGAAGCAGGAAAAAAGACAATAAAAACACCATCCCACAAGCTTCCAGAAAGATGCAGAAGAATCTAGTTGTTCCTGGCCTGGAGAGACAGATCTGTATAGCAGAATCCAACCAGGGTGACAGTAAGAGTTCAAGTCCTACCAGAATGCATGGTAGCCAGAATACACAAGCCAGGAACCCATCTCCCTATTCCTGAGTTCTCAAGATAAACCTATGCAAAATTAAGAACTCCCTTGGAAAGATTAAAAAGCCCAGGCGAAGGGAGACTCCTATTTCTGGGAGAAAGGAGAGCTGTTGTAGTCTGAGCCGGAGACAACAAGGGGAAGATACACAAATAAGTTTGTTTCTACCAGAGTATTTCAAAACCATCCTTAGAAAGTTATCTATTATGGATCTGGTGCCACATGAACCATTAAAGAAGGAAAAATAAGGGAGGTAGAAGATAAAATTCTCCATGAAGCAGCAAGGAAGTACTTTCCACTTAGGAGTTAAGTTGGATCTTTTATGTTAACCCTCCATTCAGTGCTGGAGGAAGTTATCAGAGCAGAGTGAGAAACCTCTGTGAAACCTCAGTGGCAAAGAAGTTTTACATTGTGTATCAAAGGAACTTTGATCTAGTCTCTTCTCCTAATGAACATGACACAATGTCCTTTCTTCCCTGGTAAAGCCTATATGCATTTAAACGCTAGTCACTCCTTCCTGAGACACTCCATCGATCTGAAAGTAGATTCCCGCTTAAGAGAAAACTACAAGGGAATGGCCAGGCCATCCCATGTGCCCACTTGCTTTACTTGGCAAATGCTTGGATGGGTGCATTGATTTGATGTTTGGATGCATAATGCTTAATACCAAGAGAGAATTTGGGCTGGGTTCAATACTCTGGAAGTTTGGTTGGTTTGTTTTTGGATGCCTCTTTGGATTCCCAGTACCTGTCAGCCAACACCAGGGACTGCAGTGCAATACTCAAAACACAACATGTAACTACAGTTATGGAAGGTGGATGTGCAAGCGACTTCTTCTAGCAAATCAGAATTCTTTGAGGAGCAAAGAAGTGGCAGTCATCAGATAAGACCAATGAGACCCTTTAATTCATAATGCAATACATGAAGTATTACTTTGATTTGTATTATTTTCTTATCCTGTTTGAGTATTCAGTTACATAGCAACAGAATTTCTGTCCCAGAGAGAGCTCAGTATACTACCATTTTTCTTTTCTCCTGTCCCCTCCTATCCAGAATGATGTAGACTACTAGGAGAGAGAATGCAAAGATGATATTTTGGCCAAGATGATGCTGCCTGGACCTGATCAGTATGTTGCCAGATCAGTTACTGTTCCTCTCAAGCAGGACAGACCCTCCCGCCCCCCTCAGTCATGCAGGAGGAGTCAAGCATGGTTGACTAGGGTGCAGCTGGCTTTTCAGAGGCAAACCTTAATTGAAAAGAGATGATGCTCAGCCAAATTGATGTCCACCATATTAGTCACCAGAAAGAAATGTACCCACATGACTCAATATGTGGTGATGTTAAAATTCAAATTCCCAAGCAGAGATCATGACATTCAACTAAAAAGTACATCCTCAACTGTCTTCAAGATGATCTTGCTATTGGGGAAGAAGCTCCCACTTTAAACAAAGTCTCCATCATATTCAGTGTCTGGGGGTGAACTGAAAGAGAGGATTTTTCTTCATCTACACGTGAAGCAATTCCTTTAGAGCCCCTTGCTCATTCATTTACTTCGGGTAGTTATGTCTACCTCAGTGAACAAAAGCAGGCTAAAATAAATAATGAGGCATATATTTTGCATCCACCTCAGCCGCCATCCCCCATCACTCTCCAGCTATGCAGTGCGAGTAAAATCTCAGAGATCTATGGACCTTCCTATGCCGAAGATTAATTATCTGAACACTTGCTTTCTTCAGGTAGAAAAACACCACATATCTAGCTCACCAGGTTAAGAAAAGGATTGAGGCAGTTCTTGTGCTTTACAGTAGACATTATATGTAGTTACAATACACAATACCATATTAACTGTGGAAGTTGTCTCAAGTGGTGGGCTGTCAGGCAGGGAAGACAGTTTTACTTTGCTGCCAGTGGTCTGGTTCTGCAAGTAGAGAGGAAGACCTTACTATTGGATCTGTGGACTGCTACTGCTGAGGAAAGGGGGACAATTTAAAGGAATCTCCATGTAAGTACCAACACCTTTTCCTTTCACAGCTTCTTTCTGCCTAATCTTGTGGTGAGCTGTTTATTGTACTGCAATAGTTACAGCACTAAATGCTACAATTATGATTAGAGCTTATCAGAAAATAGAAGGAGGAGAATGAATTGTGAAAGTTCAGTTTTTCTACAAAATTTGGACAAGTTCAAAATTTTCTGACCTGCTCTACTTGTAATAACATTTAAAAACCTAAGGAAAAACCCTCTTTCTGGACAAAAAAAACCTCTCGTGCTTGGTCTTAGCCTATTGGCAATTTTAAAAAAATTGAAAGTTTAGCCATTTTTGACAACTCAGAGCATTGAAAAAGCTGCATGGCCTCTCCTGTCACTCCCACATCCTACAGTATGTCAGAGACTGTGTATGTCTCCACCTAACAGGAAGTGAGGAGGTAAAGAGGCTGTTACTAAGAAGGTGTTACATATGCTTGTCCTTCCCCTTCAGTCTTACCTCCTTGTCCTGGAAGTATGGAGTCATGCCTCAGCCTTCTGCTTCGTTCTTTTTCCAGCTGCCCCCCAAAGCACAGGGAAGAAGCCATCAGGAAAGATGATTGAAGAAAGGAAGAAGACAGAATTCAAGAAATATCAAAGTGAGTCAGTTTCAGGCAGAAGCTCTCAAGTTGCAGAGTCAAAATGAAATTTCCTTTGGGGAAGGATCTGCTTCCAGGATTTGCTCCTCCCTTGTTCTCTGGGTAGACACTGAATTCTTGAACCCTCCATCAGTGTTGCAGGTAGGTACTGCCCACCTTGGAGATAGACCTTGTATTGCCGTCCCCTCAGGTGTGGAGGACTGACTTGACTGGTCCTTTGCCCTTTTTCTTCTTTGTTGCCTACCCTTTTAGGCTGAGAGGGGAAGAGCTTCTGGCTCAACAGATTTTTGTGAGAAATAGGGAAGGCTTTATTCCCCCCACCCACTTTGCTATAGTTTTGGAAAACATCCTGTGAGGGGTTTGTATTTGCACCTCATTGTTTCCTAGCCCAGCTCACCTTGCTGGGCTTTATGCTGTAGGCTCTCCTACTGCTCTTCCTTTCTCCCCTCCCTACACAAAAGAGCTGAGACAATCTGTGGAAAGCATGTAAGTGGACTCAGACACTCTTCTCTCTCAGCCAGGGAAATTGATTTGCTAGGTTTCGCATCATTGGATTTGGCAATTCCTGATGCTTTCATTGCCTGTGTGAATACACTGGAGCAGGGTGCTAGGGTAAGGACTCATTGGTTGAAGGGGGTGCTGTTGATCCATCCCTGCAGCTATGCTAATGGCCTAAAGAATGATTTTAGTGGGAGATTTTTAGTAGGAGCTTAACTAAGCTCTCCCTCCACACTTCACACCTACATGCAGCAGCAGCCTCTTCCTCACAGACTGCCCACTGCCAGAGCTCGCTATCTCACCTATGTCATAGCTGAGGCAGACAGGCTGTTCTGGGCATCCCCTGGCTGCAGCCCCAGAGGTCAGCGCAGCAATCAGCAATGGGATTCTAAAAGGGCTTTTGCAGCGTCAGTCCAAGATCCAGGCCCTTTTTTCCCAGTCCTTTTTTCATACCAAGAAAATTCAGTGAGAACTACGTTACAGTCAATCCTATACTGGTGGATCCTATGGCTCTTCTCTCCCTCCTCACTCCCCCAAAATTGCTGCATGACCTTTCAGCCCTTAGTGTCATGATCCTTCAATGGAAGGACCTTGCGGAGGGCCTTCTAAGATTCCAGAGGATGAATTCTTGAATCTTGACCTTTCACAAGTAGGAGTCCCTGACATAAATTGGGTTCTGGAAGAGGAGAGTTGAATCCTTTTTTCAGGTCATGCAGGATCTGTAGAGCCAGGTTATTGGCTGTCTTTGGTGTGAAAGCCTGAACATAACTGTCTCCTGAATGAATGTTTATTTCCTAGGAGCTTTCTCATCTCCTGTAGTCCTTCACTGAAGTGTTATGCAGAATGTTTGTTTGATCTGGCCCCTCTTACTTTGCTGTCCCAGGGTTCAAGTAAAATACATCAATAAAGCTTGCAAGTCTTCAGCTGTACTACCAGGATCAGATCTCAAATTAAGTGAAGTTGGGCCTCCTCATCTTCTGCATAGGAGACCTGAGAGGAATCTCTGAAACATGCATCTCTTGTATTCCAGACACTGCTGCTCTTATAAGACCAACCCCTCTTCTTGCATTCTGGTTCAACTTCTGTAACTATAAAGTATATCTGTAAAGAAAACATATGAAAAATAAAAAATAGATTTATTTGATCAGTTTCCCCTTTCCTGGGTTTTTAGAAAAAAATTGAGCCCAAACTGTCAAAATACCAAGATGTACAGTATTACGTTTGAAATTTCTGAAAATTGACGCTAATTGTTAATTTAGACTTAAGTGTTTTGCAGAGCTCGGGAGAGAAATGTGGAGGTAGCTATAATTCAGAAGGCTTGTCATCCTAAAGTTTTTTGGGAAAGCATGTTCGATAGAGAGTATGTAGCAATCCTTTATAAGAGAAGTTCTGTATCCAAATTCAGTTCAGTGTGGTGCCAGATCAGCAGATAAATAAGTAACACGTGTCTGGCATTACTTGATGCATATTACTTAACACCATACGCATACTTTTCAGTTTAGGAAATTGGTTCTGAAGAATGAAGTTTATATTTTTAAGTTTCAGATTTCTTTAAAAAAAAAAAAAAAAAAAAAAAAACCCACTCCAAGACTAGTTTTGGAACTATCAATGGGAGGTTAACATTAACCTTTACCAGTAGAGGACAAAATCTTTGTTTTTCTATTATCTGTCTCCGGCAGTTGGAATAAACTAATCAGATTCTTGTCCCTGCATCCACTTAGTTTCTTAAATCAGATCACCATGAAGTGTTAAGTAATGCCTAGGTCTTTCATTAAATTCACTAGCGTACCTAAATTGCCTAACATTCTTAACACAGCCACTAAGCTATAGCTTCATGGCAGTTGTGATTTCTTATTATGTTGGAATGCATTTTAGTCAAAGTATATTGTATAAAAATAATTGTTTACATAGTGCTGCTTAAATACATACTTATGTAATGAACCGCTTACATTAGACTTACTTAAATTGAGCCCTTTCAGATGAATGATTTTTAATGTAGCTTTTCCTTTGCCAAGGATAACTATCAGACTACATATTGCCTACATCCTGATTTCTGCTGTAATCATGTAGTCTGTAAAATACACAATTTATAATGCAGTATTTTTAGAAAATTGTTAGTGTTTGTTAAAAGATGGGACTATAGTAACACAGACTTTTAAATTGATTTCTTTAATCCACAGACAATGTGGTGATGCTGTATGAAGTTCAGTAATAAGTTAAATCAAAAGTGAAGATGTATTTAGCTTTTTAAAGAAAGCCATCTTACTTTCAAATCAGTATCTCGCTTATTTACTATAGGTACATTTATTTTGCCTCTTTAAAATTTGCTTGCCGAGACTTAAAATTCAATTGCAGAAGTTACTTAAGAGCTTCAAGACTAAACAGTTTTAAATCCAAGAAGAAAAGGGCAAAATATGTGATCTTAAACACTACTGGTATAAGTGCTGTCCTGGTTGAGGACCTAAGTATATGTCCCACTGATTTAAAGTTAAGGACATGGTTAAGTACCCTTCCTGAATAAGCATCCTTCTCTGAATTGAAGCATTCAATAACTTAATTTGGTGAAGAATAATTTAATGTACTCTGCACATCTACTGAGAATTTTTTTAATAATAAAAATCTCTAAAGACACATTCTCAAGTTCTAAATATTTTTAAGCTTAAAAAAAAAAGTTGACTTTGTTACAGGAAACTTAAAACAACTATCCAAATCAAATTTATTTCCATTCAGGAAAGTAAATTTTTTTAATGCTTGTAAAAACAATATAGCTTTTTGTTGGTATGTTGATACTTCTGCTCTCTGCACCAGCATTGTGTAATGTAATCTTATGGTGCTCTAAAACCTGCAGCTTGACTGCTGGTGTGTTTTAGAAAGGTGTATATTGATGATGTATTATCAAATATTAATAAAGGTATTAAAACAATGTTTCCTTATGTTTATATTATATTTCAGATTTTCTTACATGTTCAGAACAGATGATCACTCTGACTCTACTTTGTTCTCATTGCCTAATTCCTAGCAGAATGTCTTGGGACTTGACGCACCTCTGTTTGTCTGGGGTTTTTTTTTTGGTTTTGTTTTGACTCAACTTCCTTAAGATTTCCTAACAGTCTTAGAACCACCCAATCCCAATTTATTTCTCCTTTATGTGATCTCTACCTTCTTCATAGGTGCCCACTTCTAGCAATTTATGACCAGGACTTCTCTGGCAAGTTCAGACTTCCCTCTCTCAGCCCATCAAGAAAATCCTGACTGTTGGCACCTCCCTTTCCCTTCCTCTACAAGTAATAAGTCCCTCAAGCTGTCTTTGTACGCTATCAAGTCCTGATCTGTTCCCCACATCTCCTATCCATCCTCTTGAGCGAACATCCTGACTCTGAGATATGTCGTCTTGGGAGTGATGTGAAGTCTCTTTTCCAGAATCCTGCCAACATTGCTGCCCCAACTGTAGCTAATCTCTTTTATTGGCATAGAGAAATGCATTATCAATGCTGACTCCAGTGCAGCTCTCTGGGAAGGGTCTGCTGGAGATCTTCCTTAAAATGTGGTTATACTCTGAGAAATAATTACTTATGGGAAAGAAACGCCTCTGGGGTTCCATGTTTTATCACTTATGCCATCTCAGATTTTCTCAGTTTACAGTGAAATAGATGGTGTTGCTTATCTGCCTTCATTACAAACATGCTCTGACTTCTGAAAGTCAAGCCTGGTTCTTTCCTTTTCATGCTTAATCACCAGTAATACGCTGAAGGCCAAATAATACCCTCTGTTCCATCTCTGCAACTCTGAGAACTAGTGGGATGCCCATATGTAATTGATAGAGGGCAGCATTCTTAGGAAAGTAGGTTGGCACAGGTGGCACTGAGAGCATAATTTGGCCTGCAGAACTTTTATCATTAATGAGCTGAAAGAAAGAATCCAGCTTGACTTGAAGGGCTGTTATTTTGGAAAAATTGCCTTTATTATAATCTAAGATAATTTGATACGGAATTGGTGATACACACAAATGTGGAACCATACAATGCTATTTCTTGCAAATGCACTAGAAAGAACTGTTTGAGAATGGTTGTGTGGTCAACCACATGTTGAAGGGAAGATTGGTGCAGCTGTATACATGCATGTGTTATGTTTGCATATGTAGAATGGTCCCGAAATCTTTAGTTTTGGCTACCTAGGAGAGTGGATTTTTTAAAATGGCATGGAACATGTTAAAATTAACCAGAAAGAACATTTTAAGTGTTTTTTAAACTTTGGGCTTGTGTAGGTAAAGGCAGTGGACCCTTTAATTCTTCATGGTTATTTACCCTTTTTTAGAATCTGGGGGAAAATACTTCTATGCTAAATTGTCTCCTTTTGTTTCATATTGTATTTCCCTTCTGTCACTCCCTTTCTTTTTATTGTAGTAGAAGCTAACATTGCTATCTCTTGTTTGTCTGCACACCAAGCGAATGGATGTTGTCAAGAACGTGGACAATTCTGGGAATAGTGTGAATTAGGCGCTTGTTGCTGAGCAATATAGGAAGCTCTTATTATAGCATATCTCACAAATGATAGCTTTCTTGGGGGGAAAATTAATGGATATTTAGAATCCAGAGGACGTGCCCTACCAGACTATACAAATGGTTAAGGTAGGTTACATTTTAGTGTGAATTCCTTGTTTAACTTTAACTTTGTCAGCAACTGATCACTCTTCCTCCCAGGGCAGGGAAAAAAATCTTGTACTATGTATAGAACTAATGTGAATAATATTTGAACAAATTGAGTAAAAATGTATGTTTAAACAGATGTGCTGGTGATCTGGGCATCTCTTATTTTAGAACCCAGAACATTATTTGAAAGTAAAAAAATGCAGCTTGATGCAGTTCAGTCCACAAGTCAGTGTATGCTTTAAAAGAAACACCCAAATTCTAAATAAGATTGCCATGTTCATTCAGCTAATAAAATGGTGATCAGCTAATAAAAATGTATACAGAGTATTCTTCCCTGAGACTAAGTTTAGTTAAATTATTCTTTTGTATTATCGGAATCAGGTATAAGAGAATGTAAGTGAATGTTCCTTGTTAACTGTGGTAGCTGCTTTCGTCATTTTTTGTATTTAATGGTTGAAAATGAGAAGATACTTTTGTCAAAATAAATGTTATGGTGATGAAACATCATTTGAAGGGCTCTTCTACTTACTAATGTACTTATGTACGTTATCTTGATAAACTGAAAATATATAAGATGTGTATTAATTAAATAGCTGATTCTTGGTGTGGGAAAGCTCTATTGAGTATATGCTGCTTAGTGACTTGGAGCATAATTGAAGAGCAATTTTGAAAAGTCCTGTACTTTCTTCATGGAATCATAAAAGGATCTGGAAGAAATTTGTCCACTCTCTGCCCACTCTAGGATTGCTCATTACAGTATTTATTATTGATAAACAACACATTTGCTAGAAATGTGCCTGAAATCAAATGCAAGGCTTAGTGTGGGGAAATCTTCACTCTTTGTGCTAAGGGCTTACATTATTCCCACATTTATTGTAATTTTCTAATGGATATCTATGACATACATAATGAAGAGGATAATATGGAAATAAAGATAAATTGAGAACTAAATAAATGGTAAGTAATATAAACATTGAATTATGAACTTCAGAAAACAGACGAAGTTGATTTTGAGGAGTTCACATGGCCCTAGATTCAGGAAAGCATACCTATTCAGGCACTTAAGTGGAATTTAATTACTCAAACATGTTCTAGTACATGCTTAGGAACTTTCCTGTATAGCATGTACTTAAGTGTTTTCCTGAGGTGTGGCTGTGCTGTCTACTAGAGAACAGTGACAGGACAAAATCTGGGAGGCATACTGGATTTTGGGTATCTCTGTTGACTGAGAGCTGCAAAGGATTATTGTGATGGTTCCTGGTGGTAGTCAGGGTTGTGAGGTATCTCACAACCACTTGCCCTTAGCATCAGGAAACCTTGTCTGTGCCTGCGAGGGGTCAGGTCCTTGACTCCACCAGCCATGGCTAATACAAGCACTACACAAGTGCTGCTGTTCCTCTGCAGGTAAGGAAAAGGCACACTCCAACTTTTGAGCCGTCCGAGCATCTTCCGGCATTGTCCATCCCATGTTCTGTTGGACACTCATAGAATTCACAGATCCACTACTCCCAAAGCAATAATACAAAGTTTACCAGTTTCATCACATGATCACTGTGCCACTCAATCACAAGCACTTAGATTTGTTTATAATGAAAATAAGTTTATTTAACAGAGAACAGCACTTCAAATAATAGTAAGTAGGTAGAAGTATTTGATACAATTACTTACATCTAAAACAAAATCATAACATCCTTTCTAGAGCCAAACTTAACTAAGAAGGCATTATCCTGTCTCATAAAGGTTAGCTAACCCAAAATCTTCTTCCCAGAGTTAAATAGCCAGACCAGTTCTGATCTCCAGTCATAGAATGAGCATGCTGGCAGCTGGTCCCCTAGGTGAAAGATGTTTCCTTCCACCCCAAGGTACATCCTCCCCCCTCCCCTCCCAACTGTTCATTCTATTTAGGGCCCTGCAAAACCATTTTCTTTTTTGCAGATGGTGATTCGGATGCGGGTCTCAAAGGCGGGGAAGCAGCTGTCTGCAGCTCATGGCCTTTGAGATCCAGAAGTGGGGTGGGCCGCCCATCAGCTGTTCAGCAGGAGCCCCAGGGGCAGGCCTCTGAAGAGCTGACTGGGGGGGCCCAAGGCTGTTGGTGCAATGTGGGTGTGAATACCGTAGAAAAGTGACTGCGGATGGCAGGTCAGATGTAAATCAATTCTCGAGGAACTGGGTCCACATTTTTGTATCCGCACAGGGCTCTAATTGTATTTACTCGTAAACAGAATATCCTGCTACTGTCTTTCCCCCCATATGCTTTTTTCCGATTGATTTTACAATTTCTTGATTAACATTTGGCTCAGGGTGTAGACAGGCTGCTACTGTGAAGTGGATAATACACCTCACTAGGCAGAGAGAGAAGCATCTCTTAACCTATGCCTGAACAGAAACTGTTTATTACCTTCTAGTGATCTGTTGTAATTTTACATTCCTTAAGAATGTAACATTCAGCATTGATACATGGCTCCTTAAATATTATCTGTACAGACATCTCACAATGGTTAGAATGACCAGTGCGTTACTTACTGGCTGTTGGTAGAGACCTCTCATGCCATGCTGTTATGTAACATCAGCACCAGGGAATCCCTGTAAACCCCTGTGCATGCCCTCAGCCAGTTGGCTTCAACAGGTCCCTGGGTCACAATGATGAAGAGACAAAATCCAAACTGAAATGTACTGAGTGGCGCCAAGGTCATAAGATGCTGTATACAAATGGAATGTTCAGTAACCTCCACATCGTGGGGAAAGAGGGACTGACTTGAGTTCCGGAGAAGTACAGGGACTGAAAATGACACACCATCAGATAATGGAGAAACCCATAATTTAATCTAATTTTAGTCTTCACAGAAAAATGACTTAATGTTATACATGTGGCATGTTGGTGGTGGTAAAAAAAATAAACCACTAACAAAGATTTAAAATAGAGTAACTTAATTTTTTCACTTACTATTATATCAAAATGGCTACTGAATGGGGTTTTAATGCTACTAAACTCTTTCAAAATGTAAATCAGATATTAAAAAACTAAAATCCCTATGACTTGATTATAGTGTTTTGATACTAAAAGATTGAGTTAAAACAGAAAAAGCCTAAACTCTAATCTATTAAAATCTTTTAAATTAAATAAAACAGCTATTCAGCTGTACGTTTGTTGCCAAGTTTTAAAGAAAATCAAACCACTGAACTGGTGGAAGTCACTGGCTAAGCGTTTGGAACAAGTTTGTTGAAGTGCTAACCCAGCTTTTGACAGCAGTAGGCCTCTTTTGCAACTGCTGAGAGAACATTTTCTTAATTTCAGTTTATTCAGCTAATTCAGTCAATGACTAATTCATTCAAAGGTAAGAAAAAAATTGAGATGTAAAGGGCAGAAAAGATTGTTTTCCTTTTCCAATTTCTGCGTAAAAACTAAGTGTGTGAGAAAGATCTACTACTTCTAAAATCTTGAAGGACATTATAACCAGGAACAATCAGTTCAGTTCACTGTGACTATAGATAATACTTCCTTTGTATAATAAATCAATTAGTTTGAGTGTGTGCTCACGTCGATTCCAAGTATGCAAGCATGCTGTGTGCAGTCAAAGATTTTCCCCTAGCGGTACCCATCGGGTCGGTGCAAGCACCCCCTGGAGTCTTGGCTCTAAGGCACTGTATATGAAGCCCTGCCGACTCACCGCCTCTTCAGTTCCTTCTTACTGCCTATGATGGTTGTTGGAGCTATGTGTCTCTTCTCTTGCTCTGGCAAACATTTTCCCTAGTGGTCTTGATTGTTGAACCTGTAAATAGTTAGATTAGAATTAGTTGTTTTTAGTTAAATTCTGTTTGGGGGGTTCCCCCCACTTATTCCCCCCCATAGAAATCGGCACATGCCTCGATCCCAAGGATTCAAACCATGTGGGACCTGCCATAAACCTATGCCAAGGAGCAATCCCCACAAATCCTGCTTGGAGTCCCTTGGTGAATCCCACCAGACAGTTCGCTGTACAATTTGTGAGGGATTCCATTCTAGGACCAATAAAGAGAGGAGGTCCAGACTGAAACCCTTCCTCATGGAACAGCTCTTTGTCCCCAACCGCCAATCCAGTCGGACCCTGCACCTAGCAAGAGGGCCTGGCACTGCTCAGAGCGTCGTCATCATCATCCCCCGACGAGGCGGTGACAGGAACTTCAGTTGCCTCCCTATGGACAACAAGACCCCACCAGGGGCTGTTACGGAGAGTAGCTCAGAACCTAGAGTTCCAAGTAGAAGAGGTGACGGATTCAGTAGACCCCCATGGTGGACATTTTAGCACCAGAGGGCTCCTCAAAAGTGATGTTGCCTCTCATAAAGACCATCCAGGCCACTACCAAAGCTCTGTGGTAGATAACCACCTCTACGTCCCCCTACAGCTAAGGGGATAGAAAGAAAATACTTTGTACCCTCAAAGGAGCATGAGAATCTCTTCACTGATCTGCAGACGAGGTTGCTGGTGGTAGCCGGCTGTGAACAAGAAAGTCAGGTGGGGCAGCGAGGCCCATCACCAAAGTCCGAGGACTCAAAGAAGCTGGACCTTCTCAGCAGCAAGGTCAACTCCACTGGGGGGTGCTCCAGTTTAGGATTGCAATCCAGCAAGTGATCTTGAAGTTATAGAGGCTCAACACATAGGACACCATGTCAAAGTTCAAGGTCAACTCCAGATCAGAGTTTGCAGCGGTTGTAGAAAAGGGAAAGGCAGTGGCGAAGATGCCCTGGATGTGGTGGACTCAGCCACTTGAACAACATCTGCAATTGCCATGAGGGGAGTTCATGGCTTCAGGTGTTGGGCCTCCCTCCAGAGGTTCCATAAACAATACAGGACTTGCCCTTTGAAGGCTTGGGGTTACTTTCAGAGCAGATGGACTCCAAGCCCCACAGCCTAAAAGATTCAAAGACAACATTGAAGTCCTTTGGCCTTCATACACCATTTCCTCAGAAAAAGCACCTTTAAAGGCCCAACCTTCCCCCGTAATTTTATTCTATGCAGCCTAGGCGGGACTACTCTAGGAAGTGGGGCAGGAATAATAGGCCTTCTTGCCAGCCAGGGCACACTGCTGACTCATATCCGTTACCCCCAGGTCCTTTTCTGCAGAGCTGCTAGGACACCCTAGCTCCCACCCAACCAAGGCCGAGGTTTGGCAAGGCAGTCCTCCAGCTCCAAGCAACCATTTTGAGGGTACCCCCAAGGGTGACACACCAGGCCAGATCTTGGATCCTTACCCCCTGCTTTTTGAACTCTGTCCTATTTCTACTGGGCGTGGGACCAGATAACCTCAGACCGATGGATGCTGTGCTTTGTAGAACTGGGATATTCTTTCCCAATTCTGTTCCTCCCCCCTTCCATCCCCTGTCTCTGTTCCTCTTCAGGGACACTTTCCATGAGCAACTTCTTATACAGTAGATGCAAGGACTCCTAAGGGCAGGAGCAGTGGAGGAGATTCATCAGGAGTTAAGGGGGAAGGGGTTCTACTCCCAATATTTCCTAATCCTAAAGGAGGTCTCAGACCCATTCTTGACCTGTGAAATCTCAACAGATTCATGAAGAAACTGAAATTTTGCATGGTATCATCATTCCCTCACTGGATCTGGAGGACTGGTACGCTGCCCTTGACTTGAAGGATGTGTATTTTCATATATCAATAATCCTGTCCCACAGAAGGTTCCTCATATTCATGGTAAACTATACCCATTACTAATTTACAGTCCTCCCCTGTCAGCAGCCCCTCGAGCGTTTATTAAGTGCATGGCAGCGCTGCCTTCTTAAGGAGACAACAGGTATAGGTGTTCCCATATCTAGGCAACTGGCTTATCAAGGGCCACTCCAGGGCACAGGTAGAGGCTCATGTGGCCCTGATATGGTTGACATTCAGCAGTATGGATCTACTGCTGAATGTTCCCCAAGTCAACCCTATCACCTGCCCAGAGGATAGAGTTTATAGGAGCTGTCTTAGATTCTGTATAGGCCAGGGCATTCCTACCAGAGTCTTTCTTCCAGGTCATCTGCTCCAGCATAATGGACTTCAGGTGCTTTCCTACCACAGCTACACAGAGCTCTTGAAGCTGCTTTGGTCTCATGGCCACCTGCACATACATGGTTCAGCATGCAAGGCTATGACTGACCTCGACAAATCACCTGAACAGAGACCAACTGAACAAGATAAGTTTCGCTTCCCCCCTTGGATTATCAAGTCCCTCCTGTGGTGGCTCAACCCTCAATTGGTATGCACGGGAGTCCCCTTCTCCAGGCCTCAGCCCACAATGTCTCTTGTCATGGATGCATAGGCATTGGAATGGGAAGCTCATTTTAGGGACCCTCCTGACTCAAGGTCTCTGGTCCTGGACAGAGGTCTCGCTTCACATCAGTGTCAGGGAGCTGCGAGCAGTTTGCTTGGCTTGCCAAGCCTTCCAGTCCCATCTAGAAGGCAGATGCATATCTGTCATAACAAACAATGCAACAGCTATGTTTTATATAAACAGGGTGGAGCATGCTCCTCTTCCCTATGCCACAAAGCCCTCAAATTGTGGGATTTCTGGAGAGCCCACTCCTTACACAAATAGGTGTCTTACCTGCTGGGATCCAAGAACAAACTGTTGGGCCACCTCTGCAGGTCCTTCTGCAAACACAAGTGGTCTTTTTCACCCAGACATCGTGAACAGTATTTTCCAACAGTGGGAAGTTCCCCAGATAGATCTCTTCATGAGAAGACTCAACAGGGAGTGTCAGCAGTTTTACTTATTCCTGAACCATAGCCCTGGCTCGATTGTGGATGCATTCCTTCTGCCCTGGGTAGATAATCTGTTCTATGCATTCTCACCTTTTCCGCTCATCCACAGTGTCCTGCTCAAGGTCAAGAGGGAAAGAACATCCATCATACTGATAGCCCCAGCCTGGCCCTGACAAAACTGGTACACAATGGTACTGGGACTGTTGGTGGCCACTCCAATCGCCCTACTGTTGGTGCCGGACCTAATCACCCAGGATTGTAGCCTCTTCCAGCATTCCATCCTAAAGTCCCTCCACCTCAGTGTGGAAGCTTCATGTCTGAATGCCATAGTCGACGTACTCAGACCCTGTTAGAGAGGTCCTCCATGGCAGCAGGAAACCATCCACCAGAGCTACATATTTGGCCAAGTGGAAGAGATTTTTGATTTGGGCAATGTAGAAGGGCACCTCTTCAATGCAAGCATCAATACCCTCTATCTTGGACTATCTGCTGCACTTGAAGCAGCTAGGTTTGGTGATGTCATCTCTAAAATTTCACCTAGCGGCGATCTCTGTGTTCCATCTCGGGGTTGATGGTCGATCAGTCTTTGCTAATCCGATAGTGACCTGTTTTCTCAAGGACCTGGACAGGGTCTACCCCCAAGTTTGCCGTCCAGTACCGGCATGGGACCTTGACCTGGTACTCTCCAGGGTGATGGGCCTCCCTTTGAGGCCTTAGTAACATGCTTGCTCCTCTACCTCTCGTGGAAGGTGGTGTTTCTAGTCATGATAACCTCAGCTAGGAAGGTGTCTGAGCTCAAGGCTCTGACATCTGAATCTCCATACATGGTGTTTCATAAGGACGAGGACTGGCCTTCATCCCTATTTCATACGAGCCAGGGCATCTTCCTCCCAGTAGTCTTCCCTAAGCCACGTGCCAATATCAGGGAACAAAGTGTCCATTCCCTAGATGTCAGGAAGGCACTGGCTTTCCACATCAAAAGGACAAGACCACTTTGTAACTCAAACCAATGCTTTGCAGTAGTGGACAGTATGAAGAGTCTCCTGATGTTGTCCCAGAGGATTTCGTTGTGGATCACATCCTGCATGAGGACTTGCTATGACCTGGCAAAGGTGCCAGCCCTGGCACTGAGAGCACACTCCAGGAGGGTGTAGGTCTCTTTGGCAGCATTCGTGGCACATGTCCCTACACAGGAGATCTGCAGGGCTGCAATATGGTCATCGATGGACATGTTCACCTCACATTATGCTATCACCCAAAAGGCCAGGGACAGCGCAGCATTTGGCAGAGAGCAGTGCTTCTATAAGTGATTCTGTGAGCTCCGACCACTCCTCCTATGGTCAGCTTAGGAGTCACCTACTTGGAATCAACATGAGCAAGCACTTGAAGAAGAAAAAATGGTTATCTACCTTTTTGTAACTGATGTTTTTCGAAATGGATTGATTGTGTCCATTCCAAGACCCACCTCTCTTCCCCTCTGTTGGAGCTAGCCGGCAAGAAGAAACTGAAGAGGTGACAGGTCGACGGGGCCCTATATACGGCGCCATAGAGGCATGACTCCAGAGAGGGCTTGCCTGCACCAACCCGAAGGGCACCACTAGGGGGGAAAACCTTCCAATGACTGTGCACATGGTGCACAAAACCTATTTGGAATTGACATGAACAACACATCTCAAAGAACAGTCACAAAAGGTAGGTTTTGCATTTTCAAATCCAAAATGTGTGTTGATGATTTTATTAAACATTTTTATGTATCCAATTCCAGAACATTTAAGGTAGCTTTAAGTTTTGTTAACTAAATACATGCTGATTTTGTGCATTTTTAATTGTTTGAATTTCCATACAAATAGTTTGACATAAATTGCAAGTAAAAAAAAAAATCACCTAATAAATAAATGCATTATTCCCCTTGATTCTAACAAACACGTAAAGAATCTGAATAAATGTAAATTAAGCTGCATAATTGCTTAAATAAAAGTATAGAGTGATAGTGTATTATCCTGGCTAACAAAAAGGTGCAAATTTAATCTAAAGGCTATGATTAGTTGGAAATCAACATGTTTTAATTGTTACCATCCAATGAGACTCTACCTTTCTTTAGTACTGAAGTACAAATACAAAACACAATTAAAATCAATCATTTAAATCAAGGCTTTCTGCTTGCTGATTTAAATCACTGATAAAAATCAGGCTATGCTGTTCACTACCATCATTCTTATAATGATACACTAGTCGTCATTTGGTATCAATTGAAACATCTCTTTAATTAGTTGAGGGGTAACTTAAGAAGCATTTCTACCTACCTACATCTCAGTGCTAAATGAACTAACTACAGAAATACTATATTTGTTCATTGAGTGAAAGACTGGGAAGGTCAAGAATTAAGCTTTCCTGGTATCAAATCCCTAATTGCTGTCCATAAATATAAATTACTTGTGAGTCTTAAGATATCTGAAACGGTATCATTAAGGCCAGGAATCAAACCAGAGTTTCCTATATGACAGTGCAGAGCACCACCAGCAGGCCGCTATGCTGGTCAGAGTAGATATCTTAATGACCATTGCCAGAGGTTGCTTTCCTGTTTCTCTGTGTGATGGTTTTGTTTTTAAAATGTATACTTATTGCAGAATAATGATGGTAGGATGAGAGAAGTCAGCTAGTTTTCCATTCTTCATGACCTTATGGTTTGCTGCACTTTAAACTGCCCACTGTATCACACAAGAAGCCCATAGTGTATTCAGATTAAAAAGCTGGCTCAGCTCAAAACTATCTCCATTTACCTTTAAACAAAACAGTGTCTGGTGGTTGTTGTAATTGTTATGCTACCTTGTGTTATCCTGACTGCCCACCTGTTTTTTGTCTGTTCCTACTGTTTACCAGTATCTGCTTTGCTGGGTGAACCACTGCATTTTATAAACAATTTCTCTCTTCTTTCTGTCTTCACTATCCAAATATCAAAGAATGCTGCTGCTTTGCAAATTGTTAATATTTTTGTATGCACCTATACCCAAGTTTGTGTATGTATCTGTACATCGAGAAAATATATAAATGAAGCAAAAACTTGAAACCCAAGCCACAAATATCTAAGGGTCAGATTCTGATGTTCCACCTTACTCCGTGAATAGTCTAATTGTTTTTGTGGGCATGCAGTCATCCAGTGATCTCTGAGATACCTCTCCTGAAAAATGTGACATGAGATGGACTGGACTAGACCACCTCAACACAAGCCTCCTGCCAGAGATGTTGCCTTGCTGGTTTTTTTTGTTTGTTTGTTTTTTTTAAAAGGACCTTCCCCTGCTCTATATATGTCCAAATATAAGAAATCCAAAAGGTCTATAGAACTCCTTTACTTCCTCTCAAACTAATTCCTGGCATGGTAAGCATGTCTCCTCCCCTTTCAAAGTCCTCTTGAAATCTCCCAACTTAAATGACTCAGGACAACTCATCGGTTCCCATATGATCCATAAACCTAATCAGTGTAGTAACTCTGCCCTGGCCTTGAAGAATTCATGTTCCCAGGCTGCCTAAAATAAAACATAAATCCAGATGCCATAGTGAACTCTGAATGGACTTACATATGCAGAGTGCAAAACTATTCTGAGCCAATACCAAGTTGTACAGGACAGAGACAGTCCTTTCATTTGTGTGTGTGTTATGGTGCCTAGCATAATGCGGCCTTAATCCCTGGTAGGAAGTGTAGCTGCTACTGTATTACAAATTTATAAATAACAATAACCAGGTTTATAAAGTAAATTCTTCCCCACCCCTCCAACCAATTGATTTGTCATTTCTAGCTCTCAAACAGAGAATATGTTCCTCCAAATCCTGATGCCAGTAAATGGCATAGGATTAGTCACGCAATGAATTTATAAACAAAACCAAAAAGGGAAAAAAGCTCATAATCTGGCTAAAATGGAGTTTGACTCTCTATGGCATCCGTTGCCATAGCACACTTTTATATTCTCAGGTACACTTGATTGCTCTTCTTCTTTACCTATTTGAAAGAGACTTCCAAGGAGGTAAACAGAGATTAAGTACCACCAGCCAGATGTTTCCAAATCAGAGAAACAAATTTATAGCATACATTTAAAAAAATACCCTCCCCCCATCAGAAATCTAGAGATATCATGATGGAACAAATTTTGGGAAAAGTTATAATAAATAAAAAGAACACAAGTCAGTATTTTTGGTTTTTTTGCTGCTGGTGAAAATAGTGAAAAATATCTCTTTCCCCCTTGTAGCCTAGTTTCTGTTCTTCATCTCTGTCTTGACATGTTGCCCTTGTTTCTTGTGCTTGGTTTACTGCTTTTCTTGGGTTCATGAATGCACCAGCAAGACTTTTAGTTAACTATCAAATGTGTACTAAGTATCTGTTTTACCATATGCAATGTTAATGACAGCTTCAACTTTGAAGTGCACATGTATGTGTACTAGACTATCAGTGAATGAAAAAATGTTATCTCAGGAGAAGGAGCTGATGCTACAATACTTAGCACTTCATTGTAGCTTGACCTCTTACTTTAAAGTGATACCCACCTGCGATAGTATTTTAACCAGTGAGAGCATGCAAATGTGGAATGTGTGTGTCTGTGTGTAAACTTCAATAGCATTGAAAATATTGGTTGAACTGTTTTAGTTTTCTCATCATAATGCTGTTCTTACACTTCAGAAGATAGGTTTTAGAGGTAACATTTCATTTTACATGGAATATTGGCATTTGTTGAGGTGGAATGTGTATGTGAGAGAGGTAGTAAATTAAGCTATGATGTTTAGTTAGACTCCTGGGAAGTGCCTATTTTTTTAGTACCAGATGCTTTTTATATTTAAAATAACAAAAAATACATAATTGTCTACAGAAGTCAGACCATAAAGTATTGGTCCATGAAAACCATTGCTTCCTGCCCAGGTCTGGTCAACCTTTTCCCCATAAAATGAGATGCAGGCATGTAGTGGTAGCTGATATTTGCATACCACGATTGTCTTGTATCACCCAAACGTTCTTAGTATCCATGATATCCTCATAATTTGAAATGTGTTGCTGGAAACTGAGGCACTGATCCTGAGGCACTGATCCTGAAAGCACTCTTAAGCATGTATGTAACTTTCCTCCTGTGAGTAGTCTCATTAAAGTCTATGAATGTGTGGTTACGCCTTCAAAGTGTTTGCAGAATTAGGCTGAGGGGGTGGGCTTTTTTTTTTTTTTTTTTTTTTTTTTTTTAATTCAGTTAAAGGATATTTCATACAAATGGATATTGTTTTCTGCAAACTTAAAACATTTTGTTCAATATAGGGGTATTCAGAATTTGTTTTAAATTGCCTTGCTATATGAAGTTGACTTTCAGTAACTTCTTACATTTAAACGCCTATACCCTGTGTCCCTCCATGTTGGAGCCTTAATTTTTTTTATAGGTGTCGTTTGAAAGATGGCATTTACAAGGCTTTAACCACCAGCTATAGCTGAAATATCAGCGTTCTAACAATTTTGCTGCTGGCTGCATTTCCATCAAAACCAATGTCTGATTATTAAACAGTATAAGTGCTTTTAAATCACTGTTCCCAACCTTTTAAAGTATTTTGTAACATCCAGTTTTTAATGTTCTAGCACCTTGGGTTTTTTTGATCTTGCCACTTGCCATGACCTAGAACTGCTAAATGCTTCCTTACTAGATACTGATGTTAGGGAGAAGCTTTTTGCTATCTTCCCTCTCTGTTTTGCTTTTCTTTGACTTCCTGGATGCCCCAGCCCTGAAAGGGCAGTGAGGTTTAACTACAGTGCTGACCAACTGGACACCAAGTAACTTAACTTCTTCATCTTTTAAATAAACTTAGACACAGAGTTGATGGCCATTGATTTGTATAATGAGAAAGTTACTATTGCATTTTTATAGCATATATTTAAGATGATATATAGAGATATTTGGACTACATAAACAATGTTCTGTAGACATCTTCACCTAATCATTGCTTTGGTGGGTTTTTTTTGTTGTTTGTTTTTTAAATAGCTTTGCAAAATTGTTGAAAAATTTTTTTTCTACCAAATCTGCTGGTTACTATGATGCTGAATGAGCAGAAAGAATTTTGCAAGTCTGGTTTAGAACAATTTCTTGTAAATTACTAGGGGCCTTCACTTGTGTGTATTACATAATCAAAGAAAAAGAATATTCCTTAGAATCAGAGTTTTCTTTATGAAGGATGTGAATTGCTGCAACCTTGTGCTGTGTAATATCTCAGTCAATGAGTGGATCTATTGATTTTTTGGAGTAAAATATAGCTTAGCTCATGCTAAAGGTGGCAGAATCAGAAACTAAAGAAACTACAAAGGAGATGTTGCTACTATAACCCACAATATAACTGTTCAGTTGCTGATAGTTGTTTTGTTATATGTCCAGTTTATTTGAACAGATTATTTAAGGGGCCAGCAATATGCTTGGATTGTAAAAGACCAAAAAAAGTCTTTGTTCTTTTTATTTACACAGAATTTCTTGAAAATTTTCTGTTTACAAATATGAGATCCAATTGCCAGAAGGGCTTTTTATTCTATATACAGTTGGCTGATGTATCTATAAAGCGTCCATTTAATATTCCTGTCTAGTTGCAAGTGGATGTGCCTCTATTTGATGATTCCTGAGAGTACGTGAAGGATTTTCATAAAGGGATCTCTCCTTTATCTAATAAAGAAATTCAGTAATTTCACAAACTTATCATTGCTCTTGTGGCTCCTATGAACAGGAAGACATCAAACTTCTTGGTCTTGTATGGCAGTTGGAGAAGGATATGTCATTTCAGTAAAACCTTCTAAGATTCCTTCTGATTACCTCTCTGGCTCTTGAGTTTTTGTAGACAAAAGACTATGGTCATGGTGGACTAATAGGTACCAGCTATGCTGTCCATGCACTATTAACCACATTGGTACCATGAATTGTACTGTGCCTTGGCTTGTAAAATCGAAATGAAGTGGAAAAGTTTGTAACTGTATCTTACCCACAGAGAGAATTTATTATATATTTGTATTATAGTAGTGCTAGCATCCTTAGCCAAGTTGGGTACCCCATTGTGCAGTCATATGTTTCCTGTTCCAAAGAACTTAGTCTTAGATCCCAATACTGCAAATGCTTTTGTAAGTGTTTAACTCTGTTTGTGAGTAGTCCAAATGAAGTCAATATACCCTTATGGTCAATCAATAATAAATTGCCTCTATGAACAAAATGCAACAGGTGGGTGACATGTTGGAGAAGAAGGGAGGTTGGAGTAATATGGTATGAACAGATTTTACATACACTAAGGTGTGTGATGGAACAGATTCTGTCTGTTTCATAGCTGTGAATAAACTGAGGAGTGACAGACTGCTGCTGCACTTGAAATAACTAAGCTATTTTGACCTGGAGAAAAAATGTGACAATCAACAATACTGGCAATTGTAGCAGTCAGCCCAGAATGTTACTTAACCTTCTAAGATTGTCAGTGTGCTTAGTCTCACACACTGTTCCATGTCACTCTCAAATCTTGAGGCCTCTTCTAGGGAATCTTCGTTCATTATTATGCTTTCAGTGGTTTATCAAAAACCACACAAACTATTGCCAATTTGATTTTTATATTTCAGTCTTGCAGATTACAAGGGGCCTCTGAACTTCAGAGTTACCTTATTTCACCTAAGCCATTAATTCGGAAGGCTGAATATGTGTGTATTTATTCAGACAAATTTTGTAGAACAGCTGGTATGACCCTCCCTGCATTTGTTTACCAAACAGAGTAACCTAAATAGCTGTTTTTCCTACTGTTTTCTTTTAAAGCAGTGTGCTCAATCTTTTGATGGCTTGTTGCCTCCTTAAATTGTGTCATGGAGAGCTCAAGGATCTGTGCTGGTCCACGGACCGGTCATTGAGAAACGCTGTTTTAGAGTATTCCAGTGCCTTCTCAATTTTCATACCCCCCCTTCTCCCAGGTCCTTTATGTTTGGTGTGGAATGGTGCTATTCAGTTTTCCTCCTTCCAGAATTATAGATTGAAGACCCAGAAAGAAGTTTATTACTTGCAGATGGTAAATATATTTTCTGTGTGTGTGTATAATATATATATCCACTAATCTGGGAATGTCTCATCCAGATAATTAATTTTTTAGTGGCACTAATACAATGTTAAAATCCTCTCTATTTCTGAAAGTTGGGGCTTAATTGTTCCTTGCTGTTGAGTTTGTTGGATTGCGATAGACTGGGAGAAAACTGTTTTATAAACTAATTGTTATAGCAAATGGTGCCAAAATGCACGAGTACAGCCATTGGCTGACACCACTGCCTCTTAAACTTGGAAAATAAGAAAAGGTCTTTGCAAGGGATGAAAGCCTCTCTTCCTGCACTTAACACACAACTCTTGTATCATTTGCACACTTCCACATAGAGCTATTTCATTTTGACCCCTACTTTTAATTGTTTCCTGGAAAAGAATCCTCCACACAGGTTAATTAAGGGAATTTTAACATGACTTGACTAAAAATATCACATATATTTGTTAGCCTTGTCCCTTATGACTTCATGAGTGATACCGTAAAGGTTTTAGCTAACATATTTTTAAATATCTTCCTTTGAAGGTCAACACAGTTGAAGTTAATGACACATGACTAAGTTTTTAACTTGCACAGTTTTCAAAGATAGCTTTTACCCTTTGTATTTTTAGTAAAGGTATGTACCAGTAATCCCTTAGCTACAGTAAGTATGACAAGGGTCATATATATTTTGGTCTTCCATGCAGAAATTATGCAGCCCTTCAGTCTAGTACCATACACTTGATTTTTCACTCTTGAAAGATGGTAACATCCTCCCCGTTCAGCAGTAACGTACGCTTCTCTTAAGATAGCAAACTTTTTATGCATTTTCAGTTGAAATGCATTTCATTTTGCTGTACTGCTGTGTAAATTAGGTGTGCTATTCTGGAGGGGAAAGGAAAAATACAATTTCATTGTTCTTAAGATAATTTATGCAATATTTGTTTACTTTTCTCATTTTTCTTATGTACTAATTCTTGTAATGGCCTCAGTATGCAAAGATCTGTTTACATATAAAGGAAGATAGTTTCTGTCCCAAAGAAAGTAATGTATAAAAAGAAAGCAACATATAAAGGGTATGTCCTGTAACTGCTTCTCTACCTGTCCATTTTTTTTGTGATTAATGCTTGTATTGAGATGAGGGTAATGGAGTAAAATGATGCATATGGAATTAAGCAATGTTGTATAGCTCTAATATTTCTCTCTCAATGGCTGTTAAAAGAAAACGAGATTTCTTACTGTAATTCATTGCATTTATTTAGTTGAATTGAGACTGCAAGTAAATTTAAATATAACTGTAGAGAAATTTGCCACTTACCAGGGAGATTTCAGTATAGAGGCAGAAATGACTAACTTTACAGTCATAGTAACTAATATTACATTGTTTTCCCTTGCTGTAAATGGAATTGCATTGACTTCAGTGGGTGGGGAAGAGAAAGACGAGGACCCAAACCAGATGACCTGTTGACTAATGTGTAAACATCTTGACAGGCTACAAAATTGGGTGTTTTCCTTTCATGCCTCCCAACTGGTCTGATTCTGTGTTTCTGTTCATTTTTAGCCTGAAGTTATATTAAACATTGCCAATTTACACTGATGGAAAGGCCCATTATTAAATATTGTCAGTTAATGAGTGAGTAAAACACACAATATAAAGCATGACTAATTCATCCTAAAACATACTTAAATTATTTTTACAACTAAAATTAACTTTTAATTGTATTGCTAATTTATAGCATGCTAATAAATGCAATTAAAAGGCTTGTCTTGTAATTTCTGAAGGTGACTTTAGAAATTTGTAGTGGTAATGTAAGGGGGTTTCATTTGCTTTTTACTATTAAATCTCCAAGAGGAACTGCCATCTTTTGTGGGTGTGAATTAATGTAGTTCTGTGCTTCCCATCTATCTTTCTGTTGTGATCTTTATCTAGAGTCACTTACTGGTAAGTTTAGGGCCACCTTTGAACTCTGCCAGTGTATGTTCAGCTGTATATGATGCAAACAGTTGTAAAACAATTCTACCATTAGCCCCTTCTCTCTGCCTCTAATGGAGTCTCCTCTGGTGATTTTTACATTGCAGTTCACTGGCTTACACTCAGTCTGGGACTTGTCAACTTTCAAAGTTCAGAATCTAACGTAATGGCACATTACAGGGTTCGAGAAATTGGACCAAATTCATCATTTTTTGTAATGGAGTTAAACCAAAGATGAATTTGACATGATGGCCTTCTGATTGCATTACATGTCAACTACTAGAAGCATCCTAGGAGTTTCCGTCCACGTGTCCCTGAACAAAATGCTGCGCTTCCCTTCTCATTTTCTTGTGACTGTATTGGTATCCTATTGCATTTTTTATTATGTCGTCTTTGATATTGAAATCTAGCAGTCTAGTCTGCATGCATAGGCCATTTATTAATGCACAGGCCAGGTTCTGATCTATTTATTTATTTTGCCATACATTACTCATACAGCCATTACCATGAAGTGCTTATCTTCAATATGTATCTGTGCAGTATTTAGCATAATGAGGCTTCAACCCAGAGTGGGGTCTCTAGGGATTTAACAGATTCTTACTTAAAAAAATAGCAAAAGAGCAGTGGTTTGAATGCTTTTTCCATTTTTAAGCATGAACTTTTTATTCAAGTTGATTTCAGTGTTCGGTGACTATTTTTTTAAGACTCAAAAACCAGGACACACTGCTGTTTTATTCCTGGCTTCTTCCCTTTTTCTATATCTGGCCTGAGTACTTGCTTTTGTCACAACTTTCATTCAAAATGGAAGTGAATAATTGCATATTTATTAAATACAAGATACACAAACCTAAATGTTTGTTTTAATCCTCATTTCTTAAAACCATGACAACTTTATACCATCTTTGAATACCCCTTTCCCACCTAGAGTACCTACCGCTTTACCTCCCCCCAGAATAGTTTGTAATATTAACTTTGCAAGTGAATTGAAATTTTTCTGTTATCTTCAGTACAGAAACACTGTTTCCCAATTTGTTAAACTTTACAGGGACTACACTAACCTGTTGCTCGAATGTGAAAAAATTTAAGTATGTCAGTCTTTTGTGTATGGTTTCCATTCAGTACATCAATTGATTTTTTTACTGCACTTATGTCCCTGTGGGCTTTAAGCTCTGGGCCATACCAGTGATGTCACAGCTTCCGTAGTAATAAATACAGATCAAAAGGAAAAAAGTTGACTGAGACTGAAAGGGGAAAGATCAAACAAAATAAGGCAAATCATTACATTGGATATATATGGTATAAACCAAATATACTGTGGTTTGGGCTGCCATAGTTTTCATTGCCCCACTCTTTGGAAGGACTTGCATAACTAATTTTTGGATTAATCTCTAGTGAGTAAACATTCAACTCATACACTTGGTATTCAGAATTTTTGTAGTCCTGCCTACCACTGTATATTCAGATCATTCATCTAATATATCTGTTTAAACACCACTCACTAAGAGATTCTAAAATTATCCACCCGTTTTGACCTGACATGCTTAACAATGAACTGTGAGCTCCTCCTGCTGCTGTGCAACGAGCATATCCCTGTTCACATCATTCATCAGTGATGATACTGTTGCACAGAGACATGTTGAGTCTAAAAAGCTATGCTGTTCTCTTCCTGCTCATTTGACCTCTCCATGGCTGTGACTGACAGGGTTTCAGTTAATCACTGGCATGATGAGCAGGCGACTTGTCCATTTTGTCAGATGCTGTTGTTCAAAACCTCTGATAGCACAGCTCAGCTGCTAAGATTTTGCTCCCTGTCACAACCAGTGATCTCACTTTCAATGGGGCCAGCCAGCTGAGCTTCCTTAGCCGGCAGGCCTCCAGAACGTGAATTGTTGCATTATATGGGAATGAGACCATTTAATGAAAATGGAGCTGGGGGAAGATGGGTTAAGAGCATAATAGTGGTACAATTAGTTATCAGGCAAGACAACTATTTCGGGACAGGAACTAGCATAATTTGGGGTTTGTTTTAAAGTTCTTTCTGTTATCAAATCTGCTTGCTGACTCTGATTTTGCACATTCAAATTCATAGATGAGCAAGCACCCCTGAGTTATCCAGACTGCTGGCTAGAGTTAGGGTGATGGTGGAGGCAAAGGGGGACTGGCATGCAGGGACGAGACGGAGGGGAAAGCAGCTGTTCAGTGCCAAGCACATCAGGAACACTGCCTCAGTCCCTGTTGTGTTTATGTTCCTCCTCCACTTCTTGGCTGACCCTGTTTTCAGCACGTGCACAGCTCTAGGGGCTGTTGCAGCAGCTAGTCAGCAAAGTTTCTTCCCACTTTCTCGGTGTGAAATTGTGAAAGGGATGCTGTGGGACACCCTATTGGCACTTTTAGCTTAGCTGCGCTCTTTGAATAGTGTCCCTCTGGGTGCTCAACTGTGGGTATATCTGCACCCCTGCACCTCTGATTGGAGATTAGCAGTGTCCATTCAGCCGCCCATGCACTCTTCCCTCCTATGTGGTCTGCCTAAAGGCTATCTAGCACTGCATGGCAAACCCCCTTCAGTTCTTCTCAACCACCTTTGGCCTCAAATGGTGAGGTGAAAAACATCTTACTGCACAGCCAAAGTTGCCCAGTTGATGTTCTTATCTACAGAAATGGAAATGATTCCATGTTTGGTGTCATTCTGAGCACACAGACCCAATCTTATCATCCCTTCCTCTGATTTTAGATTACGTTTTAGACCTCAGGAGGTCAAAACGCTCACTCAGCTCCTTAAAGTACATTTTGCGGTTATAATGGCTTTCCACCATCAGTTAGATGGGTACTTGGTGTTTGCTCACCCGCTGACATGTGGATTCTTTACGGGCATTGGGAATCTCTTCCCATATGAGACACTATCTGCAATCTGGGATCTTAATCTAGTTCTTAGAACTTTGACTAGGCTTCCCTTTGATCCCATGGCAACTTGCTGTCTCTTACACCTGTGCGTGAAGACAGCAGTTCTAATTGCCAACACCTTAGGTGCCCTAAGAAATAGCGGCCCTACTGACATACCCACCATTTACGGTGTTTTTTAAAGGCAAAGTAACTCTGAAGCCACATCCCAAGTTTCTCCCTGAAGTTGTCTCCGTTTTGCATATGAATCAACAGATCCATCTTCCTGTTTTTTTTTATCCAAAACCATATCATGACAACAGGACGGTGATTCTGCATGTGCTAGATGTTACAAGAGCAGTGACATTCTACCTGGACAGGACTAAGGACTTCAGGAAGTCCCCTAAACTCTTCCAAAGGTTCAGCAGTATTGGCTGAAAGACTATCCAAATGAGTTTCTAGTTGCATTAATCACTATTATCAAGGGTGTTGCCTCTGTCCGCACTCCACAAAGTCAATTTCTACCTTGGTTACATTCCTTTAAAATGTTCCTATCTCAGAAATCTGCAGAACAGCAACTTAGGTCTCTGCCCACACTTTCACATAACGTTACGTGATCACTGGAGAGTCTGCCTCTGATGCCATCTTCGGATTCATAGCACTCTCTGTAGTAACAGACTCCACTCCTAAGCCCCAGCCCTCCATGGGGATGCTGTTGTGAAGTCATCTACAGTGGAGCACTTATAGGGATGCTACTCGAAGAAGAAGAGTGACGATGTGCAGTGACCATGGTTCTTCAAGGTGTTTGTCCCTGCGGGTGCTCCACAGCCTGTCCTTTTCCCCTCTACTTTGGCATTCTCTGAAAGGGGCTCTGTGGTAGAGAAGGAACTGACGGGGGGTTCACCCGCGTAGTGCTAGATAGCCTCAAGGCAGACCATGAGGGGGGGAGAGTGCATATGTGTGTTGAACAGACACTGCTACCTAAAATTTCCAATGAGAGGCGCATATACACCTACAATGGAGCACCCATAGGGGGACACATCTCAAAGAACAAACATTACTGCACATGGTGAGTAACTTCCCAGAGTTCCAATCACACAGCAGTTTTGAGGAATAAGAGGAAGATTCAGCCATCACTCACCCAACCTAGGGGTCCCATACTCTTCCTTCACTCAAAATACCACTGGTGAATGGGTTAAATTTTCTGGCTATATATTATCAAGGGTTCTCTTAAGAATATGAAGCCAATTTTAGTATCAGAAGCATTCTTTGGTATCTGTTATAAATTCATTTATAGATTATAACTAAAGGTAATTTGCTGACTTAGATGTACAGTGCAGATACTACATCGTAAATAGTTAATGTTTAGCAGTTTCATTAAAAGTCACGAGTGCTTTATGAAGCAAATGTAATGTGAGAAAATGTGGTCATTTTTTGTTACTTATGTTTCCAGTTAACTGTTCCAAAATAATCGGTGGAGTTAGACAAGGAGCAAGTGTTGATTTAACAATAGTGAACATTTTTAAACTGGTTTTGGCATAAGTAAACATAATTCCAAGTGCTGCTTTATGCTCATTTGTTTTCTGAAAAATTAAAAGATTATTACAGTTGACTCCATTATAATGGAGAACCATGTAACGATAAGAAGAGGCCAAGATGTAGAACATAGGCAAATTACTGATAGACCAACTTTTGACTAGTGAATTGGGGTGCCTCAGTTTCTGGATGCCCAACGTGACTCATTAAAGGAGCATGAGTTTCTGTGGTTGAGTTCATCCCCAGCACTTTGAAAAATCAGACCCCTTCAAGGGGTGTCTCAAATTCCCAAAAGTTTGAGAAGCCCCAAATCCACTAGTCACTCTTAAAAACATTGGCCTTGGTTCTCAACTGCACTATGCCAAGTAAATGTCAGGAGAAAAGATTAATATACTGATAAGTGGATTGCTTTATTAAGCATTCTACAATAGTGGCATAATCCAAAAATAATGAAATTCTGGAAATGATGGATTTTGTGGCTTGTATAGATTCTGAAGTCATTATCCACTGCCACAGTTTTCTGCTTTTATTTTGAACATAATTTGTGACTTCCTCAACACAAGATCAGTAAAATAAAAAAAGATCAGTTCATCATGCTCACTAGCGTCAGAAGTTCCATGTGGCAGATACCAACTAAATAGATCTGTTGCAGGCTTAAAGAAATATGCATTTTTGTACAGTGTATTGTGGCATTCATTTATTATTGTACAAATGTGCAATGTTACACTTAGTTCACCTAACATCTTTTCTGCTTCTAGTTTCCCTAGTCTTAACTCATTCATGTGTGGTTCTCTTTCACCTTGAATGACAGGTAGAAACAATCAAAAGCAGCACAGAATTTTTAGTGTCTTCAGTCATTGGGGCATCTCTTCTACTCTGCTTTAGCAAGTAGAAGTTTGTAAAGCATGTTTAATGTACAATATTTACCAGCTTATTAGTGGGATTTCAGAAAAAACACAGTTCTTCATGAGAACTTCTCTGTGTTTAAACTCTTCCATAGAGGTACTTCATGTGGGTCAGATGGCATAAAGGAGTGTTCTCAAGGAAGCCAAATAGGGGGACTTCCTTACTCCCTCCACACAGGACAAGAAAAAATGGGAAACTAATTGCCAGGAGTAAGGGAGTGACATTGCTGCTTTCTGTATAGTTATTTCTGGAACCTAAGTTGGTTTTTTGCCAGATGATTTTAGGCTATCTACACACTACAGCTTATGTCAGTATAAATTATGTTGCTCATGGGTGCGAATAAGCCACCCCCAAGCGAGTTAAGTTACATTGACTTAAGTGCTGGTGTGGACAGCGCTATTGATGGGAGAGCTCCCATTGCCATAGCTATTACCGCTCGCAGGGGCTGGAGTAATTAAGTCAATGGGAGAGCTCTCTCCCGTCGGCTTAGAGTGGCTACAGTGGCGTAGCTGCAAACTCTGTAGTGTAGCCGTCACTGAAGTTTTAGACTGTCTTGTAGGGCCTGTCTGAATTTCACATGTTGTGTGAAAACTTGTTAGTTAACATTTTAAAACATGTCTCTGTACCTGAGACAGATGCTGTTTAAGACCTTTAAGTAGGTTATGATCAGTTCTAGGGAGGAGCCTACAGACATGCATGGTTTAGGGCATCACTGTAGGGTTTGACCAGCCTATTTCAAAGCAACTCAGAGAGCTTGGTAGGAAACAATGGGTAAAAATTGCAAATTGCTTACATGGGTATGTAATGTAGAAAAATAGTACAACAATAGCAATGTAACTATCTTTTAACTAAAGACTTGTAATGTACAAGGAGACAGAGTTAAGATTGCATATTTCTTGGCTCCTTAGCATGTTTAATCATGAAACTTCATTCGAGTGTAGGTTTCTCAGTGGAATAAATAACTTAGCGGTATATTGTCAAAATTGGAAGGAAGATTTAACATTGGAATCGGAAAAGGCCTGGGGTCAAGTGAAGTCTGTAGGATGGAAAGGTGTCTTCTCATTTATAGGTAAGGATGAAAAGATAATCTGAATTTTGGGTAAATAGAACTTTGGAGAAATGGGATTTCTGGAGACCATAGAAGAAGGAATTAAATTACTGACAAAAAAAAAGAGTAAGTCAAAGTTAAGAGTTTGAACAGAGGAGTGTGTTGGAAGCCATGTTTCTAAAGAGACAGCAGGTGAATTACAGACCTCTAAGACACAGGATGCAAAAAGTTCTTGCTCAAGTTGAATTTCTTGTATTTCAGACATGAGTGAAGAGAGGGATGTAAAGCTTTAGTTTGAGAATTCTCTTCTTTCTGGTTCGTAAGATATTTGCAGGATGTTTGCCTTGAACTTGGTGGAACACAAATACTGTAAATAAGACAGCTATGCAATTTAAAGGAATTGTAAACCTGTCTCTTTATGAATATAATTTAGATTTCTGAGGGCTCCAAGGAAGTTTCAAATATATGAAGTAGCAAGCTCGTGGATTAATTTTAACATCTTGATTTTTGTTTCTAGTGATCTTGACAGGCTCAGGTATAAATTCTGACTGTTCCATGCATTCACTTGCTTTTGAGTGTGTGGCACCTTCTCAGATTATTATGCTTTTTTCCCCATGACTTGTCAGGCCATTGATTTATGAAGTGACATGCTTATTACTAGGAACTGAACACAAAGGCTCCGTGGTAGATTTAAAATTTAGTTGATTTGTAATTCAAGTCACTAGCCAGATCCTCTTTGACTACTTCATACCAAATAAAATGGTTTCAACAATCAATCTCCTTCCTCAAGGCATATGATTTTTTCAATAGCAAAGTATGGCAGCATTTTAATCATGCTGTATAATACGAGGGAATGCACAAACGGAGACAATATCATAACTTTTTAAAATTAGAAATAGACTTCTTGCATGTTTAACTGATCACTCACTTTCAATACAAAACATCAGATATTAGAACATTCTTCTGAAATACTTTTGTATTCACAGTTGCACAAAAACAATTGCCCTCTTTACTTATTAACATACACTTCCTAAGCTAACAGTTCCTTTCCTTTCTCTGTTGCCTAGAAATCTTTAATTAAATTAGGAGTTCCAAACACCTATTTTGCACTGATTCTGAGACAAAGTTGTTAATACTTCAGAATGATTAATTTGGTATTCACCAAATCCTGTGTTAACTCATTGCAAATATTAATTGTAGGTAGCCTAACCTATATTTTTCTTAAACGCTGCTTCTTAAGGACTTGAAGCAAAAATGTTTCCTGTTCGAGCCCTTCCATGGTCTTCTGTAAGAGGTGCTCACAATAATCTGTGATTTATATGGTCTAGTCAGTAATGCAGCCTCTTGTTACAGGAGCTGTGAGATATAACTTGAATATGAGATATTATCTTAAAACATGAATTGTCCTCTAAATTTCAAATATGGATAGCTTGTTAACTTTTAGATGTGATTTTTATTTTACAGCATTACTTGTCTGTATGTTTTGTAGTTTTGTCCCTTCAACTTCATCAGAAATTAATCAAAAATTGTTAAAGAAAAATCCCAATTAGTTACGTTTTTGTCTGTTTTTCATTATAAGTGAAAATATTGATAAATATTACTGAAAGTATATCTGAGACTTGTTAAATAATTGTGTATGAGACAGAATCTCAATGAGAATCCAATATTTAAATCTGGTTAAATATAACTGATAATATATATCTGGTTAAATATAACTAATATATATCTGGTTAAATATAACTGATAATATAAATCTGGTTAAATATAACTGAAAGAATCCATGGTCAACTCCTTCAACTTTTGTGTGCAGATGCTTTTTTAAAGCAGACCCTTTATTGAAGCAAACTTTGACTTCAAATACTTTAAACGTTTAACTTTTTCATATGAGATAGCATGGATGGCTTTTATTTTGTCATCAAAATGGAAATATTTTTCCTGGTTAATGTCTCTTTGAATACTTTATCTGTAAAACTGGAAGAAATCATTTGGTTAATTCCAGATAGTGTCATTTTTTGTGATGAGGTAATGCAAGATCCTAATGAAACTTTCCATCGTAACATCAAGCAGTAATACTTCATGGTAAGTACAGCCCCTACGAATGTCATTGTTGAACTATTAAATGAGCTGTGAAATTTGTTGTTTCCAGATTAGCTTGAAACAATGGGAACTCATGCACTTCCTTAATGAGAGTCTCAGAAAATAAATTGCACTGCCACTGGGTAAAAATATTTTAAATGGATTTGAGCAGTTTATAACCTAAAAAACCCTGAACATGAGTTGTATATACAGCCTTTGTAAGACAATTTATCCTTACTAGACAGCATACTTTCTAGACACCATTAATGACTGCATCTTGGAGCAGCTAGTCCAGGAACCCTCAAGGGGAGAGACAATTCTTGATTTAGTTCTAAGTGGAGCAAAGGATCTGGTCCAAGAGGTGAATATAGTTGAAACACTCAATAATAGCAACTATAATAATTACATTTAACGTCCTTGTAGGTGGAGGTGGGGGAACACCCAAGAAGCCCACCACACTGGCATTTGGAAAACATAATCCCAACTATACATATAAAATGATGAGGTCTAAACTAGCCATTTGTACTCAAGAAAGAGATCTTGGAGTCGTGGATAGTTCTCTGAAAACATGCACTCAATATGTGGCAGCAGTAAAAAAACAAAAAAACAAACCCTAACAATTATGGGAATCATTAGGAAAGGGATAGACAGTAAGACAGAAAATATATTGCCTCTTTATAAATCCATGGTGCAGCCACACCTTGAATACTGTGTGCAGATCTGGTTGCCCCATCTCAAAAAAGATATATCGGAATTGGAAAAGGTACAGAAAAGGGCAACAAAAATAATTAGAGGTTTGGAACAGCTTCCATATGAGGAGAGATTAATAAAATTGGGATTTTTCAGCTGGGAAAAGAGATTACTAAGGGGCAATATGATAGAGGTCTATAAAATCATGACTGGTGTGGAGAAAGTAATTAAGGAAGTGTTATTTAGTCCTTATAACACAAGAGCTAAGGGTCACCAAATGAAATTGATAGGCAGCAAGTTTAAAACGAACGAAATGGAAGTATTTCTTCACACAACACAGTCAACTTGTGGAACTCTTTGCCAGAGGATGTTGTGAAGGCCAAGTCTATAACAGGGTTAAAAAAAGACCTAGATAAGTTCATGGAGGATAGGACCATCAATGACTATTAGCCAGGATGGGCAGGGATGCAAAACCGTGCTCTGAAGTGTCCCTAGCCTTTGTTTGCCAGAAGCTGGGAATGGGCGATGGGACAGATCACTTGATGATTACCTATTCTGGTCATTTCTTCAGAAGCAGATGGTATTGGCCACTGTAGGAAGACAGGATACTGGGCTAGATGGACCATTGATCTGACCCAATATCTCCATTCTTATGTTCTTCTTTAACTTCAGAAAAGGGAACTATGCAAAAATGAGGAAGTTAGTTGAAAAAAAATTAGAAGGTACAGTCCCAAGAGTGAAATCCCTGAAAGCTGCATGGAAACGTTTAAAAAAATACCATAATAGAGGCTCAAATTAAATGTATACCCCAAATTAAAAAACATAGAGGACAAAAAATGCCACTGTGGCTAAACAACAAAGTAAAAAGAGCAGTTAAAGATATAAAGGCATCCTGTAAAAATTGGAAGTTAAATCCTACTGAGGAAAATAGGAGCTTAAACTCCAGAAAGTGAGGTGTAAAAATACAATTAGTTAGGCCAAAAAATAATTTGAAAAACAGCTAGCCAAAGACTCAAAAACTAACAGCAGCAAAATTTTTAAGTACATCAGAAACAGGAATCCTGCCAAACAGGCAGTGGGGCCACTGGATGATTGAGGTGCAAAAGGAGCACTCAAGGAGGACAAGCCCATTGCGGAGAAGGTAAATGAGTTCTTTGCATCGGTCTTCGGAGATTCCCATACGTTAGATGACAAATCTGAGGAAATGTCCCAGGCTGATGTATCAATAGTGGAGGTTTTAGGAACAAACTGATAAATTAAACAATAAGTAATCACCGGGGCAGATGGTATTCAATAAATCCTGAAGGAACTCAAATGTGAAATTGCAGAACTATGAGCTGTTATGTAACCTATCACTTAAATCAGTTTCTGTACCAGATTACTGGAGAACAGCTAATGTGACACCAATTTTTTAAAAAGGCTCCTGAGGTGAGTCCAGCAATTACAGGCCAGTAAGCCTAACTTCAGTACCATGCAAATTGGTTTAAACTGTAGTAAAGAACAGAATTATCAGACACATAGATGAACACGATTTGTTGGGGAAGAGTCAACATGGCTTCTGTAAAAGGAAATACTGTTTCACCAATCTGCTAGAATTCTTTGAGGGTGTCAACAAGCATATGGACAAAGATGATCCAGTGGATACAATGTATGTGGACTTTCAGGAAGCCTTTGACAGTGTCACTCATCAAAGGCTCTTAAGCAAAGAAGTCAGTCATGGGATAAGAGGCAAAATCCTCTCCTGGATCAGAAACTGGTTAAAAGATAGAAACAAAGGGTAAGAGTAAATGGGCGGTTTCCAGAATGGAGAGAAGTAAGTAATGGTGTCCCATAGAGATCTGTACTGGGTCCATTGCTGTTCAACATATTCACAAATGATCTGGGAAAAGGGTAAACAGTGAGATGGCAAAATTTGCGGACAATACAAAATTACTGAAGATAAGTCCAAAGCAGACGGAAGATTTACAAAGAGATCTTTCAAAACTGGGGGATGGGCAACAGAAATGGAGATGAAATTCAGTGTTGATAAATGCACATTGGAACATATATTCCCAACTATACATAGAAAATGAAGGGATCTAAATTAGCTGTTACCACTCGTGAAAGAGAACTTGGAGTCGTTGATAGTTCTCTGAAAACAATCCACTCGATGTGCAATGGCAGGCAGAAAAGTGAACAGAATGTTAGGAACCATTAGGAAAGGGATAGATAATAAGCAGGGGTCCTAGAAATCTGTTTGCCACAGAAAAATGTGGAATTTGCGTTTTTACAGAAAATCTTTAGTTTTACATTTTGTGAAAAAATAAAACATATATTAACTATTTAACTAAATTTTACTGAAAGTACCAATGTCACTTATTCCGTGTGCGTAACCTCCCCCTCTCGTGGTTGACTTTTGAATGCATTTTATACTTACATACAATAGAATCCCGTTTATCTGAGCCTCCATGTTAACCGAACCACCAGCTGCCTGGTGCTGACAGCGGCAGGGTTGGGCAGTAAACCCCAAGCAGTTGGTGGTTTGATTAACATAGAGAGCTGGATAATGGAGGCTTGGAAAAACGGGGTTCTACTGTATATCAATAGAATACTGTGTTCAACTGATACATACTAGGGAAACTAAAGTTCAGCATTTCATTTTAATCATGGAAAAATGCAGATTTTTATATTTTTATCAGAGAATTTTCGTTTTTTATCATGGAAAATTAGGATCCCTGATAATACAGAAATATAATGCCACTATATAAATCCATGATACTTCCATACCCTAATGCTGTGTGCAGTTCTGGTCACCCCATCTCAAGAAAGCTATATTAGAATGGGAAAAGGCACAAAGAAGAGCAACAATAATGATTAAGCTTCCCTATGAGGAGAGATTAAAAAGACTGGGATTTCTCATTTTAGAAAAGAGATGACTAGGGGGGGATATAATAGAGATCTATAAAATCATGAGTGGTGTGGAGAAAATGAATAAGGAAGTATTATTGACTCCTTCACGTAACACAAGAATAAGGGGTTACCTAATGAAATTAACAGGCAGCAGGTTTAAAACAAACAAAAGGAAGTATTTCTTTTCACAAAGCACAGTCCACCTGTGGAACTTGTTGCCAGATGTTGTGAAGGCCAAAACTATAGTGGGTTTTAAAAAAAAAAAAATTAGATACGTTTCTAGAAAGAAAGGACCATCAGTGGCTATTAGCCAAGATAGTCATGATGCAACCCCATACTCTGGGTATCCCTAGCCTCTGTTTACCAGAAGCTGGGTGTGGATGACGGGGTATAGATGATTGCCTGTTCTGTTCATTCTCTCTGAAGCATCTGAGCGTTTGCTCCTGTCGGAAGATAGACTAATAGGCTAGGTGGACCATTGGTCTGGCCCAGTATGTTCTTACATACTAGAAAATGTACCAGTTTGACTAAATCAGTACCAATCTAAGTGTCTGCATTAGGGCTTTGCACTAGTTTAACTAGGTCAAATTTTAAATTGATTTGATTAACCTGGTGAACTTTTGTACTTTAGATGAGGCCTTGCTCTTCTAAATTACATTTGGGCTTTACCTTCTGTAAGTGGACAGTAAATGAACATGCACTTTTTTAGCATTAAATTCCCAAATAACAAAATGCATAAATTAAGCTTAAGGGGCTCTTTTCCACCCCAAGATTGAGTCTTCTCTTTTAATTTTTACAAATAGTAAGATTCTTCTTATTTTTGTTAATGGTGCAGAAGCTTCAAGTCCAGACACCCCTAACCAGCTCCTTTCACTTGGTTTCTTTTGTGTCAGAACAACCAAGGTTCTTTGCTGTGATCATCTCCCAGTACTTTGTGGCAGCAAAGATTGTGAGAATTGTTTGGGATGTCTATATGTGCTTTTGGGTCCCAGACACAAAAAAGTTGAGAACAAATGTGTCTGACCATGAGAAGAATATGTGTGGTGTTTTAGAGCCTGAGTTTATAGCTGCCACGTTCAGACGACTCTGCTTATCTTCATTTGTTCATAATTTTAGCAAGCATCTGTCGATCATAAACATTTCTAATGTGCCCCAACCCTACTATCCAGTAAATATCAGAGTTCAGTAATCTGGAAAGTACCATAGTGGAAAGTACCTCTGTGTTAGAAAAAGATGAAAGAACTACAATTTTGTTGTTGCCATTACTTAACAGATGGCTAGGAACTTCTATTTTTCCTGTCTTTGGCATAAAAAGAAGGGTCTGTTCAATACAATTAAAAGATGGCAAATTCAAAGTTGGTAAGAGGAAACATTTTTTCACAGTGTATGAATTACATTATAGAACTTGTTGCAAAAGGAAGTTGTTGAGGCCAAGAATTTACAAGATGCAAAAAGGGGTTGGATATTTGTGTTGCTATCAAGAATATGATCCAGTTATTGTTTATTACCACAAAAAATGTTGGAAGGGATATTAAACATCATTCGTCAGGTCTTAACTACTGTCCCACATTTGCCTAGTGAAAGGTTCTTACATCCTCTTCTGAAACATCTGCTTTTGGCCACTGTCAGAGACATGGTACTGGATTAGATGGACCTCGGTCTTATCGCATATGGCAATACCTATGTTCCTATGAGTAAGGGCTGCAAAACTATGGTATTTTTTGTGTTCAAATAAAATTAGCATGTGGGAATAGATCTCTACCTAATCAAAATTCTGATGGTTCAAAATCTGGAAAACTATATTAATGAAAGTATATAGAGAATAAAAACTGTTCTCTTGGTTTGCATACTGCGGTTAACGAACTTTGTAACAGTTTCATGCTAAATAACTGCTATTGTGACCCATAAATCACAGACTAGAAAAGTCGCTTTCAGTCATCCAGTCTGAATCATTCCCAATAACTTGTTCTAGAATATCAGCAGTGACGGTATCTCTGCTGAACGTAATATTCATGTTCTCTGCCCAGTTGCTCTTGGTATTATAAATACTTCCCAACAACCTGCAATGAACATTTCCATCCTTAATGTCAGGATATTATTTCTGCTTCTCAGACCATCTTAGCCTGAAAAATCTATGCTCTTCCTTTAAACAATGTGTAATATTCTATTATCAGATTTCCTCCTCTTATGCTCCAAGTCTTTTTTCTCCCTAGATATTTTTTTCTAGATGTTAATTCTTCTCTGGTTTAGATTTGTTTACTCATTCATTCTTTAAACTTTATTTTTTCTTTAAATATTTTCCCTCTAATGAATTTTGTTACTGTGATTTAAGTAGCCAGTAACTGAGCATTTTGAATGAAACATTGTCATCCAGTAATTTCAAGGAAACAGACTTGAGGTTTAGAGAGACTAAACTATATAAAAAATGTAAGTGGTCAGTTGACCTCTCTAGAACACCAAGATGGAGAATCTGCAGCTATACATTTTCTCTTTATAGAAAAAAACACCAGCAGATTTTTGCTTGGAACATTTTGGTCCTAATTTTAATTTGTGCAGTATTCTCGTTAACATCATCTAAAGCCATCTGTTAAACTTAGTACAGCACATTAATTTTTAAAAATGGTTTATCACATAGCTAAATTTGGTCTACACTGACAAAATGTTTGCACGGTTCTGTGAATGTTTTAAAGAATATTCTGAATCACTTCGTTCCCCTCTGAAGTAGATGAGATCCTTCCAGTTTGAACAAATGTTGTCATATCTTGTCAACACTATAAAATCCAATTACAGCAAGCCCAGATACAACACAGGTGTCTCCAGTCACTGTTTAAACGTATAGCATAAATGGAGTTGAATGAAGTTGTAATTGTATCCCCAAATCATGCTAGAACATTTCTCTTTAGGATGATTTGGGAATGGGATTTAGTTTAATTTACACTGCAAGATGGAACAGTGTTTTAACTGGCTAGGACAACCATGAAACAAGGCCCGCATCTATATGGTCAGCTTTGTACTACAGACAGGATTTTGTGAGAAATAACAATAAATGATTACATTGTTTCCTTCCTGGGTTTCTTGTATGATTATCTTCCTGCTTAAAGTTTTATAAACTTTGAACTAATTCAAAATATATTTCTCCAAATAAGAACAATGTTTGGATGTTGCTGCCATGAACTGTTATCCTGGTCTATAGTAATAACAGTTGTAATTTAGCTTTTATTTTGAATGATAATTGTGATGCATCCTATTTGATGATGAAATAGCTCTGTCTTGTGTCTGTATAAGCCTTGCTTTGATGAACCATCAGTAGATCCAAGTTCTATTTTATTGGGATCATTAAGTTTGAAGGGACTATACAAACTTTTCAAAACTGGTCACATAGAGATTGCAGTTTAAGGCTGTGGCATGCACTTGCGAATGCCTGATGTTGACAGACACGTTTATATAATGTAAGTGTAGAAGATGAACAGATATACCCCTGTATTCCAGGATGATCTAACCAGCAACCATAATTGTATTCCAGTCATGTTAGAATAGTAACGCATAAGGATGCTCTAGCTGCCTATTCCATAGTTTGCAATGAGTCACTAAATAAAGACTTTTCCTTTCTTTATAAATCTGGACTGCAGATTTATAAAGAAACAGTACACCATTTATCTGTGTACTCCTTTCCAGCCTGTTTAAAACTGTGGCATGTAGATTTTCTGCTGCTCTGTGTTGTACTTTATCATACATAGCTTTTTTGAACATCAAACTCCTTTGTCATCTGCCTAGTATCTATCGATAGGAATGACAAAAGATTTTAAGTCTAGTTTTAGATTTTATTATGATGGTTAAACCATTATTAAATCAGATTTGTAGAATGGTTTACTGTCTTGCCCATTGAGTCCCCAGTTTCACAGATGACATCAGTTTTCATCAAGATGTCACGTTCCAGGACTAAGTTTGGATATGCCAGCTGGAAAAACTATGAAGTACTAATTCTCCTTTGGAGATTGCTTCTGCTGTGTCCTCACTCCTTGGGGGACTTTATGGGGTGTGTCCTCCCCAGGATGCAGAATCTGCAGAGGCAATATAATTGAAGAAATTAAGTTAGAGGTGAGTAATCTTCCTTTTTACAGTTTATTCATGGTATAGCTGGTTCTTGTCTTGTGAGCTTTCATACTGTTGGGCTGAGCAAAACAATAGTTTACATTAATGCTTGACCTGGCAATATGTTTGTTCTGCCTCTGCAGAAGGAGCACAGATTTACTAACCAAAGTATCCTGGCATTATTTTTATATTAGTGATGCTTTTGGCAAGCAAGGAATAATTCTTTGCCAAGTTGACTGGCGCTCTGTGGGGGACCTGCTGAGAGGGGCAGGAGAAACAGTGTTTGCCATGTGAGAAAGAGAAAAACTGCCAAGCAGGGAAGGTGAAAACAGTTAAAACATTAAAGAAAGCAATTATATTTTCATATTTCTGATATGGGTTCGTCACAAAATGGGGAGTTTTTAAAACAAAACAAAAATAATGGAAACTGATATTTAACTACTATATTAAGAGTTTTAATTATAAACTGCTAAACGTATTAAACTTCCATTTAATATAATATGGCTCTTTAGACACACTGCACTCTGAGTCAGTTTTTTATCCATACTTTCCAGTGAATCATCCCCTCCCTATATATTTAAGCATTCCTAGCCATGCAAGCAGACATTGTTTGGGATTCAAATCCAAAGCCTTTGACTCCCTTAATAACTTGTTTCAAGATAAATTGTAATTATTCATTAGAATAATTCAGTGGGAGAGAGATCCTGTTGTTTTAAATAGACTAAGAGGTCAAAGGTTCATGCTAACTATTTGTGGTGCCTTGTGAGAAAAAGATTGGTAGATCTAGTCAACAGTAAATGGTTATTATAGGAAACTGCAAAATCATGGGCATGCATGATCATGTTTGCTCTAGACTGAGCTAATGGCCTCCTGGGGATTGAATCTTGGAAAAGGTAAACTTAATCAGCCATTGTGGATGATTCATTTAAAACGTACTGGTAGGAAACTGGTAATCCAGTTAATGTGAGAGCGTACTCAATATATGGAAATAAGAAAAATGAGACTGGGCTTTGTGGTAGAGGGGAGGAGAACGAATTTGATTCACAGACCTGCTATTTTGAAGGGAACTATTTTGAAGGGAAAATGCAAACTTTCATTGTGCTGAGATACACCTGTCTAACTTGAAATGTGGTTCCCTTTTCATCGGTAGTTGACACTTATTCCAATATGTTACTCTAATTACCTTTTGGTAACTTGCTTAGTTGTTTAGAGTTTGATTTATCCGGTGTCTCATTTGATGATTTGGACTTTCAGAGAGTAATTCTATCCAGAAAGGAGTCATGTGTTCTGAGTCTGTTACAGATCACTGTCTCTTCTGTCTCCATTCAAAAACAAAAGCAGATTCTCAAAGCAGACTCTGAGCAAGCAAAGCAATAATTGCTTCTTTCTCCGTATCCCAAGAGTGGGAATTTAATCAGATCTGTACTGTACACACACTGGTTTCATATGTTTATTCGGGGAGAGAAAACTAAGTCAGTTCTGGCTCAAAAACAGCTTTTTCAGAGTTAATGCTCAGGAATCTATTGCAAAGATAATCTTGCTTTTATGGGAACATTATTGTGCCCTGACTTGGAGACATCACCTATCTCATACCGATTATTGGAGAGAGATTGCTAAAGGTTTGTGCATTATTATATTGAAATCCTTTCTTGCTTTCTGTGTACAACCCACTTTTGTCCGTTTGTTCTTCTGAGAGTTTTGGGTCAGGGAAATATTACTTTGGGGAGTTCCTTTTTGTTGGGTTTCCTCTGCAATTTAGAATAAATACTGTGAGGGAAGAGGATGGGGAAGGAAATGCTTGGTTCATGCTGGAGGCCTTTTATGCAGTCAAGACTGCCTGCCTAGTAACAGATGTGAAAAGGACCGTGAGTTGCAGTCTTTCCTCCAGAGTGACATCTATTGTATTCCAAGGAGATCAGGTAATGCTTTTAATTGCAAGTATATGTATTTTTTTACTAACTGAATTTGCAAGCGTGCAAGGTATAGGCTGGCCAAATGATGTTGCGGATCTGCCTGGCCCTTATGTGGGACATGCAAAGGGTAGAAGAGGCTCCTTTTGTGTCATCCCCTTTGTGTACTTGTGTAAGGGCTAAGGAGATTTGGCTCCTAAAAGTGAAGGTACAGCACATTCCTCAAGGAGTTCACAAGGAGACGCAACAGTGTGCTGGAGAGATGACATCAGGGAAGCAGAAGATTGCCTTGATTTTATATTGTTTGCATATGATGGTACTATAGGTTCTTTATTTTTAATGCAGAAGAAATTAATTTAGACAGTAGGTGGCGGTAGAGGAGAGACTTTGGGGAAAAAGAGCAGACAGGGCTGTGTGAAGGTTGGGATTAGAGAGGATGTACCAGCTGTACATTGTTAGAATAAGGAGATAATTTTGAGAGTTAAGAAACATTTTTTAAGACTCAAATTAAATTGAATTGTAATAGTACAGTTGTTTTCCATGGCAAGTCTGTTACTGTGTTTAAACTTATCAAGTAGTGCTACCTAGTGGCCAGTGAAATGTTTGCAATTATGTTTAACCCAATAAAGGTAGTTCTTTAGTGTGATACATGTAAGTTTTTGTTTTTTAGTTATTGCATGAGTCCTTCAAGACCAGAGGAGTACTAAGTTGCAAATACAATCTGCTTCTGACAGTTGACTGAGCAAGGTGAAATGGTAAATAAGCTTGGAAGTGGAAGATGACTTTTTTCTAGCAGTCTATAACTGCTGTACATACTGGAAATTAACATCTTGGGCTATTCAGTATGGAAATAAAATGGCCAATATATGAATGAGGAATGCGGTCTTGAATATTATCCAGTTTTTAGAAGATAAATTCTTAAATATATTTATAAAGGAAGATACCACAGCATGATATTGTCTTTTTGCTAGTGCACCACAAGGTGGCAGGATTGTGTTATGGTTTGGATATAACTGCATACTTGAATCCTTAGCAGGCACTGATGTGTTTGGGGTACTAAATCTTTATGGCTTATTTATAGAAAAGTGTTACCATTCCAGACTGGAAATAAGGCATATAATTTTAATAGTGAGCATAATTAACCATTGGAACAGCTTACCAATTTTTTAAAAGAAGGTAGGATGTTTTTCTAAAAGACGTTCTAAGAATTATTTTGGAGAGTTCTTTGATCCCATTATGCAGAAAGTAAGACTTGATGATCACAATTGTCCCTTCTGTCCCTGAAATCTATGAATCTATAAATATCTAATAAACCAAATTTATTTTTAATGTGTCCTTAGTCTCTGTCTTTTGGAATATTTTTTTTCCTAAGCAGAATCCTTGTCAGACAACTGATATATATTTGTTTTTATTTGTCTTTCTCCACCCTTGAGTATGAATGATGTGTGTGTGAAATTAACATCTTAAGAGTTTTATCAGATGCAACTGGTTGTTTCTCTTTTACAGTTTTCTGATTTTGTTTGATCTCCTGTTCTCTACAGCAACCAAATGCAGTGTCAGAGGAGTATGCTTGCTGGTGGGGAATGAACTGCAGTCACTGATTCCCTAAGAAACAGTTTCTATGCTAATGACCTTAGTAATAAAGGTGCAAGGCAAGAGAAAATCACAGAATATGTTAAGCAAAATTTGTGTGTATATCATGTTTCCATTAGATGTCAGATGTTCTTTAAGGATGTGAATTTGCATGTCATTAGCATTGAATGGGAGAGCATTCCACCCCTGAGATTGTGTTCATTAATTAGGAAACAATCTTAAAACCACTTTGGAGCCCAGATTACAAATGCAACTTTCTTACTGGGAATAACTGGAATAACTGATGTTTTAGTCATACGAGTATTAAAGGGTGTATCTATATTCAGATTGGTCCCTGAGTAATGAGAGTCAGATATTGGTTTTGGGGGAGAGGGTTAAATGGTGGTACTCTTCCAAGCTCCACCCCTTCGTAACACTGATGAGATGCACTACTCACAGTAGATTGTGCAGCTTTTCATAATATGATGACCCATTTGCTTGTGTGCTTTGATCAACAGAGAAATAGCGAGCAGTGGTGACATTTAAATTGCTAGATCTAGGGTTGAGTGTTTAACTCAGACAGATGTCACTGCATCAGTTTCTATTTAAGTCGCTTTGAAGATTTTCTTCATACCTGTTAGTGCTATACTCAGGCTGGAGAGAGCCTGAAAGTTACATCCTTGAGCACAAGCAGCATCCACTAGGGGAAAAAGTACCATCTCAGTGAGCCACCATGATGAGCTTGGGGCTATCAGACCCAGATAATTCAGAAACATGAGGAGTAACAGCTTTTCCAAGCCCCTACCTTCCAGCCGGAGGAAACTGCATGGGTTGGGATGGAAATGAAGAGGTCAGCTGCAGAGGAAAGGAAGGAGCTGTTAGTGCTCGGATCTCTGTGGCTGATCCCAGTGTACCACTAACCTGGTATATTAGAACTAAACGGTTAATAAGTTTCTGCTTCCTACTTAATATAGTGTTTTAATTATTGTTGGGATGGAATACTAAAGTATTAAAGCTACATACCAAAATATATCCTGCCCTCAGGAAGAGTGGGTAAATGACACTATCTGTATCAGTGTGTATTGTGAGCAGTTCTGTATTAGACAATAATAATATTAAGCAAAGCTGAGTAAATCTATCCTGAACTTCCTGTGAATGAGACCCAGCATAATATAAACAGAGGTAACTTTATGATGCCATTAAGAATAAAGCACTGAAATATATAAAAAGCAGTGAGGCAAATGGCTTCAGTTAATTAAAATGAAGAGGCTTCCACCTCCGTGTAATATTAAGAGTCAATTCCACAGTAAGAAGCATCTTTCAGAAACAGAATTGTAGGTCTTTAGACGTGTTCAGCCTGCCCAGGAATCTGATTGGCTGATTATCTGGGTATTACATAATCCACACACAGCAGTGTGGCAGCTTCTGACTCTTCTTTCCCATTATGCGGTAAAGGGAGCTTTTTAAAACATGCGTCTTACACCTCATTCTTTCCTCTTTCAAACATATGCACATGGCCTAACAGTAATTGGTCTTAAAATACTGCAGTGCTATTTTACCTTCTTTATTAGTATGTGTTTCCATGACTGCAATGGCAGTTTTACCTTGTTAAAAAAAAATCAAGTTGATGCAGAAGTGGAAGACTAAAAATCCAAAAATGAAAATATTTTTGGAATTTTTAGAGAAGTGTTCATTTCTTTAACATGTGGATAATTAGCATGCATGTTATATAAACAGATGTGAATATTTTATTGGCAACTGAACTGTTTTACAATATAAAAAGTATATTATAAAAAGAGGAATGTAACTGGTGAACGAAGGCAGTTTTGAGTATAAACACATTTTATGACTCCTTGGCCAATTGCTTTAAAATCTCTCAAAATAGAAAAGAAGTGTTTTTATGGAATACCTTTTTAATTCCAATAAAAAGCTTTTTAAAAAACATTCCTCTGCTGCACTAGGAACACAACAGCAATGTGTGAGAACCAAAATGAAACCAAACTGAGACCCTAACCAATTTGCCCAAGCTGAATGGAATGTAAAAAGTAATTAAAAGGCAAAAAGTGGTGAAACATAAATTAGGCATTTAGGGCCAGATTTTCAAAACCAGTCCCATTTGAAAACCTAACCACTAGTTTAACTGTCTAAAGATCTCAGCATCCAGCAACTCCTGTTGAGATCAGTGGAAGCTGCTGAGCTTTTATCCATTTGTTAGATAAATGGGTGCTGTATGTGTGAAAATTTAGACCTAAAAATTATTTTCATAATTGGCCTATATCTTAGGGTAACATGTACATTATTGTAACTTGTCCCCTTAAGAAAAAATCTGAAAGGTGCCAGTTTTACATTTTGGCCTGTCAGGATCTTCTGTTCATGGAATGTGACCATCACTGGAAACAGCAATGTAACCTTTCCCATGTCTTGAAGGAAGCACCCCTGAGTTGAGTGGCTCTCTGCTTAATCACTTGTTTAAGCTTGTATCCAGCTTCAGCAAGGTGCCATTTTAATGGTATGGGGAGCAGGTGAGAAATGTTAAGTAACATTAGCAACATGCTAATACAGAGGGGGAAAGAGCCCGAGAAGATATTGATAAGAAACGAGAAAGGAAGAAGAGAGGAAAAGAAAGTGGGCTAAGAGGTGTGACGGGATGAGGGCAAGTTCAGAAATAGAGATTTTAAGGTAGACAGACATATAGAGCCCTTAGAATAAAATATGGGGTTTAAAAGAAGGCTCTTTTATGCTGCAATATTGTTCAACTGCCTCACTCATGATCAGAGTCACGTTGGTCTTAATCTGTTTGAATGCATAAAAAGCCAGTCCCTGCCCCCAAAGAGGCTAGTCTCATTTTAAATAAGATGTGAGTACCCATAAGAGGCAAGTGGGTTGGAAAATGAGGAGCAGTAATAAGCTCACTCTCTACATAAGTTACGTACACAATATGGTGATTCTGAATCACGTTGAATATTTTTAAAATCAGTCTGACTCATGCTGGCTAGCCATTACCTAATTGATTTGACAATGTCAAAGAGGAACAAGGGAATGGTGTAAAGGCTGGATCCCATCAATTTTGCATTTAAAGAAGTTGACAAGATGCTGGGCAGAGAGTGAGGAGGTGATAGAGTTGGAAGGAAAGGGTTTTGAACAAAGTTAGAGGGGGATTGTTGGCAAGAAGCAGCATTAGTGGAGTAGAAAGAGTGTATAAATTTCTCCTTTTCCCCCACACTTACTGATGATAACCAGAGGAATTCAGGATGCAAATGTCACCATTTTGATAATACCTTTTTGGCTCTGAAGTTCTTGCTTCCCACAACTAGCAATAGTGTTGGTTTATAAATCAGTACCTTCATGACTTGGACACAGTCTCCCCGACCAGGCGCTTTAAATCTAGTTTCTAGAGCTGAACTTGTTGTCCTGGAATCTGAAAGATAAACACTCCTGGCTATATTCACCCTCGGGAACCAGTAAATTTCCTGCTTAAATCTAGGAAGGTATCTGCCTCCAGCGTAAAAAAGTGGATTTGAAGAGCCTTTCACCTAACACTTAAGTTATTAGCAGACTTCATAAAGCACTGTTTAGAAGAGATCCAGGATTCTGTGTGTGTTGCTCCCAAAGTAAAAGAAAGCACTATTAATTTACTGGGGTTAGCCAAATCCCATTTTCTTTATTTGGAAGCAGTTGGCCTACACAGGATTCTTTTTAGACATGGCTTAGGCAAAAGCCTTCTTTCCCTTATTAAGAGCCCAACACAACATAGAAGTGATGGGACAGAACACTGTTGGAAAGCCCAATTGAAGACAGACTGAGTCAATGAATAATAAACCCTGGCAAATGGTGTTAGGATCAGCGTGCGGTGAGTTCAATCTTCCATGAGTTGAAATGCTTGGGATATATAACTGTTTTCCTTATCTCTGAACGAGGATTTATATGTTGCACAAAGGAAGACTGAATTTTGATAAAAAGTACACATCCACTTTATTTGAGGGTGCGGGCATGGGAAGGATCCCATAGGCTTTTCCTTCACTCCCTTTATGAACACCTTCCTTGGGGGAGAGGGGAAAAAAGTCAGAAACTGAGAAGGTTACACAACTGTAGAAGCCCCTGTACTAACCAGTACATTAGCTCAGTCATGGTGCACTTGTCTACCTTCTCCTGCTTTACTTGTCTAATGCAAGCCATAGGAATCTGCATAGTATACAGGATACAAATATATAGGTTGTGCAATGTGATAGTTTTAATGTCGTGGGAGAGATTTTAACTTTTGGAACTTCTTGACTCTCTTGTGGGCTGGACTTCTCAATCCTCATAACTGTTTTACAATGAAGACAGTAATTAGAACTGGTGAGAAAATGACTCTCTCTACCACTTCCCCCATGAAAAAGTCAATAAACAGTTTATTTCATTGAAATTTTTCTCATATTTTTCAGGGTTTAATTGAAAAACCATTGTTTTTCAACAAAACTCCCATATTTTTGATGGTTCTGATTTTTTAGGAAAGGTGTTTCCTCTCTCTCACATTTTGATGGAAAATGTTTGACCAGTTAACTGAACCCCAACATGCCATACAAAAGTAACTCTGAGATGTTCTACCAAGCTTTATAGAGAAGTTTCAACTTGCTAATATCTTTTCTTTGTCCTCAGTACCCACCTAGATGCAAGATGCTTCTCCAAAAGCTAAACATAAATGTGTCTTGGCTTTTGTCTAGAGCAGTTTTAAAATTCCCTAGTTCATGCAGCTTTTTCTTTTAGAACAGGTTTCAGAGCCACTTGACAATATATTCCCATTGTGGGTTTTTTACAAATGGGTGACTTGAGTGGAAGTGAATGGGTTAAGGATAGGAAGTTGATTTAGGTTTTAAGGGTTTTCTATTTGTTTTTGTTTTTTGCAGAGGAACAGGGTGTGTGTGGGGGGGAAGTGGGGTGTGGCCGGTTGTTAGAACTTTTGAATGTGATCAGTTTGTTTTTGTTTTTTAAGTTTGACTCCTGTAAGGGCATGGAGCATGTATAGATGATTTTGTAAACTGAAATATTCTTGAAATTCAAAGGATCGGTTTGTCTTGAGTATTAATATGCAGTTCTTTTAACTCCCTGTTCTCTATTGACCAGCCGTACGGTACGTGATTCACTGGTAGTCCCTGTAACACTCACTGTAGTGTGTGAAGACCTGGTTGATCACTTGATGCTGGCTGTCCTCCTTGTTTCCAAATACTTCTACAAGTGATCAAGTTATTTATTGCAGAGACTGGGAGACTATAAAAGGAGCTGTAAACTAGGAGAGCCCAGCTTATCTGTCTCTACTAGAGACTATTGCAACGTAAGAGGAGTAGAGGAAATACTGTTACTAGTGAGACTGGTGCTGCTAGCCATGTTCAGAGAAGCAGGAAAACAAGAGGATTGGATAGCTGCACATCATATACAGGGGGAAGGCAAGTGGCTGGAAATCATATATTCAGTGTTTAGAAAGGAGAAAAGGACCAATCTCTCTTACATGTAATCAGTGTGTTATCAAAAGCCTAATACTTGATCACAGACAAGAAGTGGTTTTCATAAGAGACTCTGTTAAGGCATGGCCCCTGCTTTGAAAAAAGCTCAGGAACACCTGTTATAAACTACGCAGGTCAGATGTAGCACTGGTTTAGTTTGGAATGAGTGGTCTCTGTTGGAGCATTTCCTTTGTAACTTAGTATTCAGCATATACGTTATTTCAAATAAGGTTCTAAGCACATTTTTGTTCTAAATTGACTAATGCATTTGCTTCTCTGAGAGTCCTTTTTAGCTGATCAAAAAGCAATTAAGTTGAAATTCTGTTACTGACAAATGCATGATTTTGTTCATAAAAATGCAGTTGTGTACTAGTTGATCAGTGTCACTATCTCTTTATTTCTTGATGTAAAATGTGTATCCTATTTTCATTTAGTATATAATTAAGTTTGTAATTGGACTGATTGTTAGATTTGTATATGCTGTTGTACATCTTAGATACTGCAGTTGGTTATAATTTAATTTTACTTTATTCCCTCTCCCCTCCTTCCGCTCTTCCCCCTCCTGCTTATCCTTTTTGGAATGTGACTCTTCAACAGTTGTGATGTACTTCTGATACAAGTTAAAACTTTTTTTTAATGACCAATATTTATTGAATGTAATCTCTGCTTGGAGGGTAGGGTATACAAATAGACTTTAATTAAACAGACGATACAGTTCAGTCATGAATAATACACTGGATAAGTTCAGGCATAAGGTGATGCTGATGTCATTATCACAATCGGTGGTTAAAGATGACCTGCAAAGAAAAATGGCCTCAAAGTTCCCTTCCCTTCCTCTTCCTCTGCTCCCCAAAAGTGAGGGTGGCTGTTTCTGCCTTTTTTTTTTTTTTTTTAAATATGAGAAATTTAGATCTTGTATTCCCTAGGAGACTTTATGGTACCTACATAAATGGTGAATTATGACTTCACAAATCAAAGAGCCTAGAGACTTAGGGCTTTAACTCTACCAATATAGCTAGTGGCAGTAACTACCCTCCCCCAAGTGTGGATGCAATTATACAGAGATTAAAAAGCTTATACTGGTAAAGTTCATTCCAGTTTAGGAACTGAAATAAACTATACCAGCATGAGGCACCTTTATACTGTTATAACTATGTCTGCAAAAAATACTCCCCCTTCCTTCCCCCCATTGTCATCCAACCAGCATGTGTACTTGTAAGCGTAAATTAGGCCAGTTGAGAGAGGGTATCTTTTAAAAAGACATTGGGGTTTTTTAACATCTATTAAACTACAAAGTCGAATTAACATTTTGGACAAAGAATGTCTGTTAGCAACTTTATACCTTCCCCCTTTACTCAAGTTAAGAGCTCACAATGTCCGTGTTCTGAGACCGGCAAAAGATCCTTCAGCAAAACTAAAAAAAGACCAGGCTTAAATCCTTGGTTACAAATTGCAGGTGGGGGGACACATTTTTTGGTGGGGGGAAGCTATCAGGCCTTCTTCATAAAAAATAAACCAAGAAAAGGTACAAGCCCAATTCTCTCAAAATCTTTTGCGGATAACCCTTAAAATAAGTTTTGGAAAATGTATTTAAGGGTGAATTTGAACGAGGAGCTACTGAGAGTTCCTCTTACCTTTTAGCATTAGTGAGGTGAAACACACTTGAGTAAAACTGGGGCCTGATCTGCAGACACTACCAGTGAGTGCTTACTATCATGAATAGCCCCATTAGTTTCAATGTGACTATACCCATTAATAAGTAATATAATCAATACATTTTTCTGGAATGCAGATTCAGACCCTTTAATTGTATCTTTTCCCCCTCTTTGCAAATATGTATAAAAAGAATTCCAAGCTGTGAAGTTCAATGTTGAATGTCTCCAAATAACATTGATAAGAGAGGCAAGCAGCAGATTTATCATCTGGAATGTATGTGTTGGTTTTTGTTTTTAACTTTTCAGGTTTGTGAAGTCTAGGTTGCCCAATCCCTTTTGGTGGAATGTTGCAATATACATTCTGCTGGTTGCTTTATACTGTACCCTGGAACTGCTCTGAAAAGTGGGATTCTATATCTAGCAGGTACCTCAGGTATTTTTTAGAACAGGGCATACTGTTTTGTAAATGTTTAGAAATATGCTATTTTTGAAAACCTATTTAAAATCTGTACAGATTTTTGCAACAGTTTGCTAAGTAAACAACCTGAAAGACCTGAGAACTAAACCCTTGATGGCAAGGTACAGTATCCACAATGTTCAGTGGCAGATATTAGATCATCAACAGACTGTATCAGGAAAGGGAATTTAAAGCTATAGATCCATGGCAATGTGGACTTTGGATATAGAAAAACAAAAAAAGATGTTTTATTTGGAGCATTCAGAACATAATTCTGAAAGGGATTTTTGGGGTGAGAGGAAAGGGCGCATGCCCATTTGTAAATTACCTTTAAATCTCTGAGCTATGAATTAAGTTAAATGGTCAGTGTGGCCCATTAATATTAGAATTAAACATAATATACTCAGAATTACAGAAAGCAATATTGATGACAATATATATAAAAGAAAAAACCCTTTAAAATCAGCTATGTGCTTAGTGTCCCTCTTTGGGGCATTCAGTATATCATTTCAAAGTTAATGGATTTTTGCCAAGTCAATTTGCAAATCACCTTTTTAAAAGTCAATTGGTCCTCAGGTTCTTATATTGCTTCAGTGACAGTTATGTATCACAAATGTGTTTTAAAAAACTGAATTCTTTACACTGTTTAAGATGTTTGTGACATCTTTTGTGGGAGAAATATCCAACTTCAGACTCATGTCTTGACAAGTAATGTAGAGAAGAATAACTGATTTTGAGCTGTTTGTGTTTTTAAAATAAGTCTCCGTGGTGTTAATTTTGGCTTTTGTAAACATGAATAAGGATTGAAAATTTAGGCTGTGTCTACACTTATTTTGCTACCACAGCTCAGCTAGATACAGCAATGACGAGGGGTTCTCCTGTCATTGTAGTTAATCCACCTCACCAAGAATTCTTACATTGACCTACTGCTGTCTACCCTGCGGATTAAGTTAATTTAACTGTCATTCGTGTGTGGATTTTTCACATCCTTGAGTGACGTAGCTGGGTTGAATTGACTTTAGTGTAGACCTTGCCTTAGTTTTTATTAACTAGTGGCAGTAAAAGGAGAACAAGACAAAGTTTAGTCTTGGCTTCTGCCACAGACATCCTGTGTGACCTTGGGCAAGCTACTTACTCTCTGTGCCTCAATTCCCTCTCTGTAAAATGGGATAATGGCATTTCCCTAACTCAGTGGGGTGTTGAGAATAAACACTTTAAAGATGGTGTAGTGCTCAGATACTACAGTAAGAGGGACCAAAGTAGTACCATAGATTTTGTATGCTGTTATGCTATTAGATTATGAAAGTAGACCCTTTTATAGTACCTGTTTAAAAGACAGTTGCTGAAATAAAACTTTGAACTCAACATAATAGTAATGAACAATTATGAACTTTGTTACTACAAACCCATATTAAAATATTGAATGGTGCTGACTGGACAAACTATTGACATGTTTCTAATTTAGACCAATAGGCTGAAATGATAGACATTTGGCTATCTATTTTTAACAGACTATACATACCTTTAATAAACCAGAAAGATACAACTCTGCCAACTGCTTCCTAGAAGAAAAAATAATTTAATTTGTATTATAGCTTGGTTCATGTCTTCATCATAAAACATGGAAAATTCAGCTTCCACAAGTATCAAACCTTACTGAAATATTGAGTGGCTGAACAGCTTTTAGCTTTGGCATACACATGATGATCCTGTCCATGATCATGACGTGTGTGTGATGGGATATTGAACTGCTCACTGAAGGAGAAAGTAATACTCTATGGTTTTCAGGCACCTTGTGACAGAGAATTTACACCTTTATAACTTGATAAATTGATATTCATAAGCCATTGAACTTTAAAATGCATAGACACTTCTAAAGGCATTTAGAACCTGAAATCCTCATGCAATTTGTGATGTATTTTTCAGTGAACTGTCCTTCAGTCCTCTTATTAAATGTTTCCACTCTTGGCCAGCTGAAGAGCAGACATGTGACCAAAACTAGCTTGCTCTAAAATGAGCAATGTGTATTTTAAAGAGGAATAAAAATACTGCTATACTTTTAGGCTGTCTGTACTAGACCCATTCCTCAAAATTTCCCACCATTGCTACCACTGATTCAATTACATCAGCGGAAGAAGTAGTGTAGACTGCTTTTTGGCCACATGACAGTTCAAACAGCAGCAGGCGCTAGTGAGTGTCAACTCTGGTGCTCCCACTGTTGCTACAATGGTAGAGTGCACTAGTGGTAGCAATGATGAAGGGTTCTGAGGGAAAAAAGGTCTAATGTAGGCGAGGCCTTGATTTAATTTCTGAGACAGTAGTTCGTTTGTTTAGTACTATAAAATGGTCTGAGTAACTAATTTACCTACTGGGCTATATTTTTATATTCAGCATTCAATTCTGATTGTAAAATATACCATCTTTTCTTCCGCCATGTCATGTCATGCTACATCCTGGCAGCCAGTGAGTAAAGTACATTGAAGCAGGAAGGGGAGCACTTACCACACCAGCCGAGGAAGAGTGGGGGGCAATGCTCACCTAAGTCAAGGATAGAGGGAGGAGTTTCATTCCCTTTTTATATATTTTGGCAGAGTTTGCTTTCCACGTGTTTTCTCCCTACCGCTTTTCTGTTTTCACCTTCCCTTGAACATTTTTTTCTCTGCCTCTCTCCCGTTCTCCCTCCCATTCCCACCCGTTGTTTCTTCCTCACTCACCTCCTTTTCTCTCTTCCTTCCCCAATTTAGTCTGTCTCCTGCCCTCTTTTTTCCTTTGACTTTCCTTCCTGCCTTCTTTCCTCGCCTCCTCCATCTTCACAGCTCTTCTTCTTCCTTCAGTTTTTGTTCTTTCAGTTTGCAAAAGTGTAAGCGGGTGCATTTGCTGTGGATACTCTTATATAGTATTAAGGATCACAGGAAATACAACAAAATTGCTCAACACCCTTAATAATGAACTGCTCTCAAGATAAACCACATCACTTCTATAAAATACAATAAGAGCCTGCAGTCTCTCCACACAATCCTATTCTAGGCCCTGATCCTGTAGCCCTTACTTATATGTGAAGTTCCATTGACTTCAACAGAACTGGTCTCATAAATAAAGGTTGCGAGATTGAAGCCCAAATTCCTGGTTTAAAAAGAGGGACCTTTTCTGGAAGGATAACAAATACGAGCTCCTTTGGATGGAGTGAAAGTGAATATCGGCATCAAGGGCCTTCACAGAGAATACTTTGATAGGAAATGACTTACTTTTAAAACTTCCCCATTTTGTTACCTAAGCAAACAGAAAAATTGAAGATTGTGACTGTCTCCTTTTCTGAAATAAATTTTGTGTAACCGCCCAATGTAGATGGATGTAGAGAGATACAAAAATAAAATCTATATCCTTAAGGACCTAGGAATTCATGCCTGGGTATAATAAAAATAGAAAAGTCCTTTATAAATATAGAATGTGTTGGATCAGCTACATGTTCTTGAGATAAGAAAACTAAACCTTACTTCAAGTAGCAATGAGCCTTTAAAAGATAATACATCTATATGATCAGTGCACATCAGCTGATGTGGCTGAAACATTCATGGTGGAACACTGATATTGTTCATTGTAGAAAGACTCAACTCTGTTTGTGAATGCTTCAAATCCTTTTATGAAAGCCATAGTCTTATTTTATCTTATTTCCCATTATTTCTATTTCCTTATCTAGTTATTTTATATAACCTTACTAAACAAATCAGCATATTTGATTAATAGTGCCTTCAGAGCCCTGAAATCTGTTGGTTGTGCATCAGTTCTAAAATGCAAGACTGGGGCTCCATTGTGCTAGCTGTCTCACAAACATAGAAGAGATGGTTCTGTCCTGCAGAACTTACAAATCAAGTGGACAAGATAGACAGCAAGGGAAAGGAATATAACATACAAGCAGAGTGATCAGGGCAACGGTTGGCAAAATCTTGTTTGTTCCACTTTTTTTAAGGGGGAGGTGTTGGCATTTTTGTCTTTGTCTCTCTCTCTCACATCCTCACCCCCACCCCGGAAACATTAATTCCTGAACATGGTTAAAAAAAAAAACCATAAATTCTGCTTGGCCTCAAAAACCAACTTGCATGACTTTGAAATCTCTTAGGACAGTAGTTTTCACACACACCCTCCCTCCCCCAGTAGTGGACCCCTAAAAAGAATTCAAGTGAAGGCGAAGTCCCCTTTGGAAATCTCAGACATAGTCTGTGGACCCGCAGGGGTCTATGGACCACAGGTTGAAAACCACTGTCTTAGGGGTATAAACAAATGTTGATTAAATGGGGCCATATTACACAAACACACACAATACAGTATTGCAGTTGCTGTAGAAGCTTTTGTGCATGTAAAATCTCAAAAGTAATGTTGCATTGATGAATATATTTGTATTTAGTTAGCTTGTTTGTTAAAGAGATGGAGAAGGATTGCTTGTCTGAATTTCAGATACAGAAATTACAGCTGGCATTCAAATTTTGTGTATTCTGGGTCTGAATAACAATGTGAGCAGACATTTCAGGCAGTTCACCTTCATCCAGCTGCCTGTCTCAAATACTGGGTAAGCGTATTGAAACTGTAAAATCTGAAGGAAAAAGGAGACATGGAGCTGAATATCCTGATACATTGATGACATTGTAAGTCCTAAATATCACACATCTTTTAGAGTGGTTTCATTTAGTATGAACAGGAGTGGTAATACTGGTAACTTAGGCAGCAAGGTGGGATAGGTGCTTTAGCAATGTCATAGATATATATGGTCTTGCAAGGTCCCGTAACTACGAGAAGCTTAGAGAAAGGTGAGCAGCTTCTTATTACATTACTCTTTGGAACTTCTCTTAAAGGAAGGAACAAACACACTGAAAGAGCTTCATTCACTCCACAGATCTTGCAAGTGAGCTAATATCTTGTGGTGAATGGCTGCTGATAGATATAATCAGCATGGACACCTTGGACCACATCCCTCGCAGGTTCAACCTAGACTTAAGTTAACTCTGTTGACTTACCTTTAACCCTTGCTAGGCAATCACCTTGATGTCCGTACACTCCCAGTTCCATGCTCGGTCTGACTCCTGATTTTGCTGTTGAGCAAAGGAGGAAGTCAAAAAAGAAACAAAGTTTTTGGTTTTAATTTTAAAAATTACAATTTTAATTTTGTTTTTGAAAAAGGGTCACTTTCATGAATATTTAAAAAATATAAACAGCTGTGTTGAGGAGGGGTTAAATATTTCTGAACTCTAAGAGTATGTCTTTGCTGCATTTAGATGCCCATGGCTGACCAATGCCAGCTGACTCGAGCTCGTGAGACGTGAGCTGAGGGGCTGTTTAATTGTAATATAGACTTCGGGCTTGGGCTGGAGCCAAGGCTCTTAGTACCCTGCTAGGTGGAAGGGTCACAGATCTGAGGGTGCAGCCTGAGCTGGAACATCTACCTCAGAATTAAACAGCCCCTTAGCCCAAGTCAGCTGGCATCGGTGGGTTTTGAATTGCAGTTTAGATATACCCTCTATGTAGCTGGAATTGTCACATTATTACCTTCTCTATCATTGTCCTTCAAAATTTGAAGGTTTGAGGCAGGACGTTAATTGGTGAAGTTGTTAATGTTGAAGGAAGTTTCCTGAGTAAGAGCTGTAACCATTGCATGTGTAAATGTGATGTGGCTAACTCCTCCGAAAGGAAGATCTTCCTAAATCTTGTCAGTAATGGAGTCTAGTATGTGTCTGCTTGCTTTAATCAGCTCATAATAGCAAGGTCCATCTCCTACACTAGGCAGCTGGTCTTAAACACACGTCCTCCCCATGGCTCAGATTTCAACATGTGAATATGGTGAGAAAAATTACAAACACAAATTATTTGTTCCCTTCTGATCTGATTACGTATGCTCAAATTGGTTCAAATCTAACTGACTTCATGTGAAAGGTAAGTTGACAATCCGTTGCAGGAAGAAATGCCTAACTATGCTATTGTGGTGTGCCAGTCCAGGTTAATCAGACCACCCAAAACTCAGAAGTTCCATTGGTCTCGATTTCACAGGTGCTATAACCAAGGAAGAAAAAACTTCCTTTTAGGACAAAGCAGTAGAATAAAGAGGCCTTACCTATAAGTGTAAGATGGGAAGAGCTAAGGTTTGTTTGTTAGAATCTTAAATGTGGTCCCACAGTTCTCTTGAAGAAAAACAAATAAAAAAAAATCCATGTATTTTTTAATGGATAATAGAGTTAGGATTGGAAAGTTATCTTAATTCCTTTTGTGAAAAATTTTCCTTTCATTTTTTTTTGGGGGGGGGGGGTGAGGGAGGGGGAAGTTGAGTATGGGGAAGTTTCATTTTTTTTCATGTTAGTGTACCTCAAACAGGTGACTAGATTTTGTTTATAATTTCAGTGATGCTTTCTCTTACCTTGCACTCACAAGAGTTGTAGTACAGGTTCTTCTTAGAGTACTTTCTTACGTCGCTTCCATTCTAGGTATGTGTGCACCTCCGTGCACGATTACCGGAATTTTTTTCCCCTTAGCAGTACCTGTAGGCCAGCTCTGATGCCCCCTAGAGCCCCTTGCATATGCCTTTGTATGTGAGGCACCACTGGCCATATGCTCCCTCAGTTCCTTCTTTCCGCCATTGATGGTTACTGGAATCTTGTGCCTGTCTTTCTTATCTTGAACTCACAAGAGTTGTAGTACAGATTCTGCTAGCTATACTGGTGGAACTTAAAGCATCCACAAAACCCCAGCTGTAGTCCTCAGTAGGGTTTGCTTTTTGTGGTCATTTTATCTTGATTATTGTTGGTTACAATTTTTTTTGCAAAATTGTAAGGTTGGGGCTGTTTCAGATCTGACCTAGAAATTCTGATTCATGTATTTTCAATGGCAAGGTTTGTTTATTATAATTAGTTAGTTAGTGGTTTAGCTACGAAGTTAATGGACAATATTCAGTTCATTCCGAATGAACTATCCAGACTTCTGACTAAATTCAGGATGATTTGGCATTATTGACTTTTAAGCTTGAAACAGGATTTATAAATGAGACATATCTCATGTTTTACAAAACATCTGTAACTAACAGCAGCCAAGAAAGAAATTAGAAAGGGTGTTTATGTACATTTTTAATGTTTATTTAGCTGAGTTTTCTTACCTTTTAGATGTGGCTACCCACATTCTTGGAGATGGTGGTGGATGGGGGGAGTGGAGAAGTGAAAGAAACAAACCGAGGTATATGCGTAGGAGACACAAGGGAGACTGAGTAATAATAATATCTAATGCTATTGTTATTGTTTTATTGGTTGTAATGCTGGATTGAAACACAGATGTCTCCTGTGACTGAAGAATAAAGAATATTGATCCCAAATGGGGGAGGAGGGAGATAGCAAAAGTATAAGTGGGTGTGTTTTGTTTTTACGAAGTGCTAGTGTCTGAGAATAAAACGGATATTTCAGACTTGCTCCCTGCTTTGGCATCTTTTCGCCAGTTTCCATTATGGTATCTGATCATGATCTAGAAAGCAGTTATGCACAGTATTCATCATCATTTTTCTGTCTGTCTTGTTTTCTTCCTTTCTCCGTTCATTTCTGTTTGTTTCACTTCTCAGAGCATGGATCATTTCACAACTGAGTTCTAATGAATGTTTTATAGAGCTGGAGCCAGATCCTTTTTCATGTTGTGTGTTGCATTTAAAAAAAAAAAAAAAAAAAAAAACACAACAAAACTTGAATATCAGAATTCCAAACATTTTCTCTTAAAGTCCATCTTGCAGATTTCAATTTGCAATAAAATTAAAACTGAAGTGTCAATGAATGCTAAAATATTGAGACATAACATGGATTAAATGTGCAATGTATTTTACGTACGGAGAGAGTAAGCAATAATTTAAGCTTGCTAGACTTTTTGAAGAAACAGTGTTTGGACACCTGTGTCAGTGCATAATTGCAAAACATACTTTTGGAATTGTAATGACTGTGGTTTGTTGGTGGATATTAGTCCCAGATCATCTGTTTTGTTAATAAGATATTTAAGGGTAAATATTAAGGATTTATGTTTTTCTACCGTTAAGAGCTACCAAAAGGGCTTGAGTGGTTTGCTTTAATTTTTTCTGTCTCTTAAAGTGCTGACTTTTACAACAACTTTAAATTCATCGTTAATTTGCTGCTTAACGTCAAAATTGATATTTTATCAGAAGGCTTTAATCTTATTACTTTAGTATGAAAATTGGCTTGCCTTCCACGTTATGCTTTTCAGTATGGTAAAGTTTGAATTCTTCAAGAAGCTTTATTTGTAATTTTCTATAGCACATGGAAATGAAATCTGCTAGTGATTTGTTATCTAAAAGTATTTACAGCACATGGGTACTGCGGCTAACTCAGTGATGTGTAACACTCAGGAATTCATGCTTGATTTGTTAATTTCACTGAGATTGAGGCAAACAGTAAACTTCCCTGGTCAAATGCCAATTTTTCAAAAAGCAAAACTCTCATGTAGCGTGGGTGTACTATCTTGATCCTCAATGTCTGTTCTTGAGATTTGACATGCATTGAGGAAAAGAAATTAAAAACGTTAGGTCCCTGATGCTACCATGCATGAAATCTTGTTTTTGTATAGTTCATGGCTAAAACATGCCTATATCTGACGTCCCAGTGTACCCACAGTGGTAATCCATCTGTGTGCAATGTGTCACTTTATATAACAGCCAGAATGGTTCAGGACAAAAGAGGAGAAGCATAGATTGGTGCTGAATTCTTTAATCTGACAGGAGAAGAAAGAAGATCCCTGTACTTCTGTCATTTTCAGTTGTAGCTAGAGGCTATTTTTCAAAGTAGTAAAAATTTCTATCATTTAGCTGATTTAAGATTTCTTTTTGGTATCTATTGCCTGTAAATTGTTAACCTACACATAACTGAGTGTAGAAACGCCAGCATTGAGCAATATTACTAATTACTTGAATACACATTGCAACTGGAATTGGCAAATTTATGGGGATGTTTAGAAGAAAAAATCACATAGCCTTTCTCAGAGTAGCCCTCCATTACCCAGTTAAGGGTGTCTAAAATTGAAGTCAGTCTCAATATGGTAACTAATGAACACTTTTAAATTTTTAATCTCTTTACTTTTACAAAGTTGACATAGATAAGATAGATAAAATTGGAGCACAGAACAATTCCAGAAATGAGAGTGTAATGGATCAGACATTGCGCCCTGACAACATGTAGAGTATGTCTTGCTCAAGACTGGCTGAGAATTAGCGTCATGTGAATTTTTTGTTTGGCTGCATTACAATAAAGAGATGATTGGAAGAGGAATAGGTAATGTTGGGTAGTGGGGGGAGAGGGGTCATAGCTATTGTTGAGCCTGATCAGCATTCCCAGTGCTGTCCAGTGTGGAGTGGGAGTTTGATAATGGGCATTCCTGAATATATGCAATAAATCTCTCAATATATCTGTGTTAAGTGTTCTTTGCCAAGCTGACTATAACATGGGTCTATTTGACATCAGCAGGGAGAATTATAAGGATTTAAATTGCAAGGTCAGAAATTGCATGTTTTTAGCACATATTTATGATTTTTCCAAAGGCTTTAGTGTCTCCTGCAAAATTTAAATTTTCATTTACATAACAGTTCTAGCCCTTGTGACTGTGAAGAAAGCTGTTTTTGTGCCAATGCAATGCTGCCTGTCTGGCAAGGTGAGATGATAGGTATGTGTGTGACCACCCTATTTATCTCAGTGGATGTTAACTGTGCAGCCCAAGGATGACAGTGCCAGCAATGCCTACATCCCTAGCTTGATAAGTCTGTTGTAAATTATAAGCAAAGTGCTTTATCCAAAGGGATTGACAGCATTTAAATGGACACAATAAACAGGCTGCCAACTTTATAGATGTTAAATAAGCACATTTTATCCAAGGCTTGGAAAATTTATTCACCTGGGCAAGTAGGAAGCTTGTGAAGTGTATCCCAAGGAATTCTCACCAACTCTCAGTAAAAGCTGTAGGTAGTACAAAGTGCCCCTTCTAGCTCACTAATAGGTTAAAATACTCCCCTGTTACAACAGATAGAACACTGAGGGAAGGATCTGAGTAGCAAAGACATCCCTCTTCCCTGCTCTCACCCCTTGGACTCTTGTTACAGCCTGGAATGTGTCAGGTGAAAATTAAGTAGCAATTTCTCTTCCGGCAGCCATAGGGGGTGTGATGGAGGGAAACAGCTTCATATGTATATCTGACACCTGCTTGCTGGAGACTGATATACAAAACGGAGCCCCTAAGATAGATCCAGGGTGAGAGGAATCATGGCACGCTGTCATGTCCAGCGCTTGGTACCAGAAGGTTCATTTCTCATGTAGGTGTTGTGTCTGGTCTTCCTCCTCCCCTCCAATCTCATGTTTATTTGTGGCCAGTGGCTTCAGGTGTCCTGTCAAATTTCTATCCTCTCTATGTTGGTATGTGGAGAAGTATGAGAAGATTGGTGGGGTGATTTAGAAGTACAATGGTTGGAGAAGTGAGAGAAGAAAGGAGAGGGGAATATAGAGGAAGAAGTAGAACACAGCATAAAAGGAAAGAAAGATATAAAAGTGGGATAGAGGGCAGGAAGGCTCACTTGACATGTGAAGCTGCTAAGGCCCCTATCCTGCAGATGTGGACTGATCAAAGGATCTACTATAGGGCAGTTCTGTGGGTCAATCTAATAGTTCATAAAACTGCTCTGGAGACCAAGACAAATGGCATCCTATATAATTTTCTCCTGGAATTCTTTAGGAGCTACTCCTCAAGAATCTCTCAATGGAAAGGGATATGTAAAGCTGCCATTCAGCCATCCTATATGTCCTAATCCAACTTTCCGGCCTCAGTTTTCAGCATGTCCATAGCCTGCTTGAAGTTGTGGACCTTAAAGTGAACCTCAGGTTCTTTTATAGGAAAATCTCTCCCATAAATAACCTTTTTGTTCTGAACTTCTGAGTAGTCTGGTTATATCGAGCAGAGCTCACTCAGCTTGATTGTTGTTGGCCTCCTTTCCTTTAACTCACTGCTTTCCTTCTGAGGGACACCCTCTGAACAGGCCACAGCACTTGACAAATGATCCCTTTATACTCTTCAAAAAGTGACTCCCACTTTTTGAGCACTCATGGGTGGACCAGTTTTGGGTGCAGGATTCTGTTTTCCTGCAATCATCCATTTAGCTGAGTACAATTAAATCAGTCTGCCTGAATAGTTCTGGATCCCCAAAGGTTCATCCAGCTGAGTCGTGACTCCATCCAGTGGCCTGCAGTCAGGAGCAAATCCACTGCTGCATTGAGAGGCAGAAATCCTCACTTTACATCAATGGAAAATTTCCTACAAAATGTGGCTTGCCTTTCAAATCCATATCTGTATGCTTTAAATGGCACACTGCACTCTGCTGCATACAAATAAAGCTTGTCAGCCCTGTACAAGGTCTATTTGAAATGTTCCACACCATCTCTGGTACTTGAGTACCTTTCAGCTGCCCAGCTTGAATGGTCTTGTAATCTCTTTGCTTTGGTAATGGGCTATTTCACTCTATGAAGAAGTGATTTAATAGCTACATACAATTTTTCTCTTCCTTCATCCTTCCACCCATCCACCCTCTCCACAAAAAAACATTTCTTTTGTTATGCTAGCTTTGCTGTCAAACAATAGTTTCTTTAAACTTCTGTGGATCCTTTATACTGGGCCAGGCTCTCTTGTTGCCATCTGAGCAACCTCATAGCCAGCCTTAGAAGACCCAGATATAAATACAAATAATAAATATCCTGTGTCTTGTTTGTAGGGCTTACTCAAACGTAGCCATATAGGGAAAATATGTATGAAGGAAATATATAACATTGTCTAGCAAAGCACAGTGCTCTGATTCAAGAAATTTAGGTTTTGTTCTCAGTTTTGTCACTTATCTGCTGTGTAAATTTGGGCTCAATTTTCATTTGTAAAAAGAAGAATACTAGTTATTTGAAAGTGGTGTTGAGGTTAATTCCTTATTTGTAAAGTGCTTTGAGATCCAACTGTGGAACCTATTCTGGAAGTGCAAATGATTATTACATTGCCCTACAAGTATGCCATACTGCACCACGTTTAGTTTGTTGCCGTGGTTCTCCCAAGCAAGCTAACTTCTTATTCCCTAGCTGATGCATAGATTATAAACATGTTACATGTCTCATCATTCATTCAGTGTTTCTGTAACAAGTTGTTGTACTGTAAACTGTTTCCACTAGAAGTATTATTCATGACCATACAAAGTACCACAAAGTGTATTGGATGTATCAAACCATTACAGGATGATGATGCTTGTGGTCGTGGGTTTTTCAGTTTACTAGAAACAAGATCAAGATACTATAAGCATATTAGAAATACCAGAGAGAAATAAATTTGTGTTAGGAAGAATGTAGAATTTTAGCTTGAAATTTCATTTGCCACATGCATTACTTGGATACTTTGGTAGGGAGCGTGTTGCTGTCATCATGGAATTTTACTTTATTCTATTAAGTGTAGGAACACCATTGAGAATGGACTTCAAGGTTGTAGTCGCTAGTTATCACCGTGACACAATGCCCATATGGGGAAGTAAGGTCTTTCTGATTACGGAAGTTTTCTAGCTAATCCAGTGCTGACACTTGTCCTTGTGCCTAATTACTCCTGTCATTAACTACTAGAATTTAGTATGAGAGATCAACAAGAGACAGCTGGTTTTCTTTAAATGGAACAATGAGAAGATGTAACAATTAGCATGCACTACTCCAGAAAATGGAGAACACGAGGTGACTTAATTTCAGAATTGGAGAAGTGTGCACTGTTTAAAGAAGATATTGCCTGGGGCTGTTGAGATGTGAAATCCTAATCATCATAAAGATGTTAATCTCTCTTGATGCTTTATATAACAGCACATCATGTGATCTCAAACTCTGTGATGTCATCATTTGCCTTTCTTGTTTCTGTTGATCATGACCAACCACTGTTAAATACAGTAAACTTTGAATAGAAGCAAGGGAATAATCTTTAACAGCAAAGCTTTTTGTTTCTTGACAGTGCTGTTGAGTTCAGGGCTCACAATTGATAGTGGAATGCTAACGCTAATCTTACTGATGCTAAGAATTGAAAGGTGTTGCATCAGTGCTTCATTCTGTGAGAAGTAATCAATGGGTACTAAATAGTTATATCAATAAAAATGACATTTCTCCAAGAACAAAACTGTAACGGAATAACCATGAAAGTGTTGTTCTTGGAACTGGAAGCGCATCTTAAGAGGTATTTGTAAAGCTTTTATTTTTCTTAAAGATTCTTGATGATTTTTTTTAAGCAGTTCTTAAACTGCAAGTGTTTAAAAATTATATTGCTACTCTTAAATCAAGGTACTTCTCACTTCATTAAAGCTGTCTCAAATTAGAAATGTGATACTGACTCAGAGATAAGTGCTTTGTTATGATGAGTGATTTACTTTATTCACCTTTCACCCTTTGAAAAGAGACCTATCGTGCAATTTAAAATTGAGATTTCATTATAAACTGATGGCAGTCAAGGTATTTGGAAACTATTTTCTCTTAAAGATGTTCACTTTATATATTCATTGTAGATATATAGTGTGGTGTCTCCCTACTGAAATGCATAATTTTTTAAATTAAATAATCCTGTTTCACAAGATTAAAATTTTTAAAAAGTTTATTAAAGAATATTTTTTTTTAAATAAAAGTTTTGCAGCGTTACACACCGCCTGTTTTCTACTATCTCTTTAGCCACCCACAAAGAAAAGCTGAATACATCAGTTAGTGTTATGCAATGTATTAGAAATTGGAATGGTCTTGAATTGTGGTTTCATCTTCAGCCGATCACATGATGTTTATTATCCTCCTTTGGCGCCTGAGTTTGGGATTAATTTGTTTTACGAGTTTTGATTTTTGTCTGATTCCTGATTTAAAAGAGAAAAGCAAAAAAATCAAGTATTAACTTGGAGAATGGGAGGGATTCTTTTACGGAGCTGAGTTAAGGTACATGTAATATTGTTTATGAAAGCAGAAAAGCCTTGGATCCTTCATGTTGCATAATTGCTATTTGCCTAGTGCAAATAAGCACCTTTACCTTTATGGGAAGAAACGTGATAACATCACATCTTACGTTTCCCAACTCAAATAACAGGTGTTCTTTTTTTAACAGACTCTGTGATGACATGTAGGATTTTCCAGATAGAATAAGTTGTAGGGTAGATTCCTGCCTTACCTACTCCTCCTCATCTCCCCCCACCCCCCCACCCAAACACAAGAGAACAACTTACATACCCATTGTTTCTTCAGGATCCTATTCTCTGTATTAGTTGTTGAGTGATTATAGTGTAAATAGAGGATAAATTATAAAAGCTTATTTGCTTATGAAGGTTTCAAAGCTTTGAGCTGCTGTCTCTGTTTTGCCTTGCCCAGAAAATCTGGCATACTATGCTTTGTTGTTCTTATTGTATTCAGGAACACTAAAATAGTAACTTAATGCATTCCATTTGAAGGTATTTTAACGCCACTGCCTTTAATAATGTCTTCAGAGAAAGATTAACTTTTCTCCATAGTGTGAATGGACTCTTTAGAAAAGAAAATTTAATTTTATACATTTGGGACGCTGCTATAAAATTAGATTTATCTAATTTTGAGATTCATTCAGCAGGCAACTGTTTAAAAATACATTTGACTTTTTAAGTATTCTCAAAGGTTGAGCAGTAAAAACACTATTACACTAAACTGGTATCTTAGCACTTAATAAGGCTAAAAATCATTATTGATAACACTTGCATCTCAAATGTGGCTCATGACAACAGGTTAGAGATGCTTCCCTACTCATAAACAATATATGTGAATATTGCAGAAACCTGGGCTACTGCAAATTTCTGAACTAGGAATATATTTCTCAAAGTTTGGATCAATTATAGCCCAGGCGAAAAAAAGCAGCAAGTATGTTAATCATGGAGAAAAAGAGGATTTTCTGATGTTTCTGCCCTGAACATGACGCTTTGTTATAAGTGGTGTTCAGTCTTACTTAATGCTGAATTAGATACAGTAACTCAGCTCATAAAAACATCTGTCAGCAGCTGTTATATAAATACGATTTGTACATGTTTTACTGTATTCCCTGTTTCAACAGTTACCTCTTTTTATTCATTAATTATTTTGCTGCTGCTTTGAGTGATGGTCCCTATTGTATTCCACTGATGGTTATGCATGCGCAACGTGTGTCCAGCCGGAGTCAGAAGATTTGAAAGTAGTTTCCATTGGCCCACGCATGCACCCTGTCTTGCCTCATGCTTCTATTTGAGGCACTAAACAGCGCGGGGTGAACTACAATACTCGTATTGCTTGGTTTCCCATAAAAGCATGTTGGATAATTATACTCTAGGGGCTTGGATGGATTGGATGATAGTCCTGCTACCCACCAGTTAACAAAATAAATGGAACCCTTTAAGTCTTCCTTAGTTTTTATTGGCTACTGCCACCGCATCATGTTTCCCACCTGGAAGAGATGGATGCATTTCTTTCTGAAATAGATGTCACTGAAATGTCATGTATAACTTAGAAGGGCTCATCATTATTCAATTGTCTTTTCATTGAAGACATTGCTGTTGCAAAGCAGTCGCTGTTGAAGAACACACACAATATAGATATAAGTAATGTGTAATGACTGACCTGCATGTGTAAAGGATTTATTTTAAAGCCTGTCTTCCTATGTGCTAGGACTTTTTAGAATAAGAGATCTGTATTTATATTACTGTGAACTCCTGGCAGTGACCACGGTAATTAAAGGGTAAAGTTGTAAAACTCTTTCCATTATAACACCCGTTTTCAGATTCTTATAACTGTGTAACAAACATCCTTTGGGCTAATATTTTCCATGTTTGATCTCTTGTGATGCTTTTTGAACAGCCCGGTTGCCGAAGTGACTGATTTAGTATTGCAGTTTGGCTTGAAAATAATATTAATTGAAGAACAGCGCGTGATACTAGTCCAAAAAAACCTGGTGTTGGTTTGATTGAGTGTTTTGAAAATTACTTGTTGAGCATGAAGAGTAGAGGTTTTTATGCTAAGCTCATTAAATGGACCATGAGGGAATGATGTACTGTGTGTATGCACAGCAATTTTAATTTTCACAGTGAATCGCTTAATCCCCTAAATTCCTCCAGCCCAGCCAGTCCCCTGATATTTAAGAATATCCCAAAGTCTGGCAAAAAGGTGTCCTTCTCCTGGAGCAGGTTTGAAATATTTAGTCTCCCTGGAGCCACTAGTTGAGATTTAGGCAGATTTGGCTCATACCTCCCTCTTCAAGATAGATAGGCTGAGTTCCATGCAGTTTACTACATAAGATTTTCAGAGCAGACCTTAATAATAGGATCTCTGTTGGTGGATGTTAAAATGGCCATGATGCATTTCGTAGGAGCAGGGAGTTTGTTCTGGTGTCACTGTAATTTTTGTCTTCAGTCACAGTCATGCAGCAACCGGTGTACACCATTTGGATGCTGCCCCTCTATCTATCCCAGAGGCTGCTGTGGTTCCAGGGTGGACATGCTCTGGGCTGACAAAAGGTGTTGTATAAATGCAACATATATTCTCAGACAAAAGCCTTTATTAGCAAACTGCTGAGGATGAGGAGTTGCTGGTCCAAACAGTTGAATTAGACATGCTGGCTTCAAAAAAGGGGAAAATAAATTAACTGTGGAAATTGCAAGTAAAGGTTAGGTGTACAATTCTAACACTGTTCAATAATACAGATCTATAGATTTCTGACTGCAACAACAAATTAAACTTAATCCTGCTTGATAGCAGTGATAGCAGCCTCCCTCCATTCTTTCTTCTTTGTTCCATTCATAGTTTAAGGCCAGAAGGGACCATTAGAGAATCTAAGATGAACTTCTGTGAAATACATACCATTAAATTTCTCCTATATTGAGCCAAATAATTTTTATTTGATTAAAGCATACCTTCCAGCAAGGCATCCAGTCTTGATATGAAGACCTCAAGAGATCCACTTCTCTTGGTACTTGATCCAATGGTTAATCACTTTCACTAGTGCTTTTTATGGTACCTTATTTCTTTTTATCGGTTGGCTTCCGTTTCCAGCTGCTGGTTCGTATTATGTCTTTCTCTGCTAGATTAAAGAACCCTTTAGTATCCAGTATTTTCTTCCTGTGGAGGTACCTACGCACTGTAATCAAGTCACTTCTCAGTCTTTTTGATAAAAGAAACAGATTGAGCTTTTAAAGTCTCTAACTGTAAAGTATTTTCTCTAGCCCTCAAACCATTTTTGTGGCTCTTCTCTGCATCAGCTCCAGTTTTTCATCATCCTTTTTAAAATGTGGTTATCAGAACTCTACATAGTATTCCAGCATCCACTGACACTTCATACTAGGGCATGATCCTGGAAACCTTTATTAATATAATTAATGCTTTGCAAGATGAATTCCCAATAAGATCTATTGTATTTGGACAAGTTTCAAATTGTAAGGGATGGGAGAAGTGGTGGCACACTTCCAAGCTCCATCCACTTTCAAGAGATAATGCAGATATTCAGACTATGATCACATGGGCTCTGCTGAGCTCCCTTTTCTGAGATTCAGATACACCCTTGGGCAGGCCAGATTCAGGCACAGACTTGTACCAATTACTTCAGCTCCCAGAGTGGTGTGATGACATCAAAATTTCAGCTTTCATTTTAAAAATGGTTTGCTTCTAGCCATCATGGTTACACAAGAATTTGAATGGTGTGACTGATGCAGTGGTGTCTTCCTGAATTTGCAGAGCACCTCTAGTAGAGGGAATAGCAGTAGCCAGGAGAGCCAGGGAGGAATTAATGTGTCCTAGACCTAGCACAAGAGCAGACCAGGCAGGCTTTCACAGCTCTGGAGGTTGCCTAGAGTGGTTTTGGTGGAGAGACTTGGATGCCTTTGTGAGCTCTGTGTGGTTAGCTCCCCATTAGTGGGGCTTAGAAGTCCCTTGGGCTATATTTCTCTGTCCGTTTGCCTCCACTGGTCAAATCAATGGCGAGGGAGTGTGGTGGGATTGATGGTACTCTAGTCCTGTTTCAACGAGGACTAGATCGAAGCAATCTAAAGAGCAGTTAATGCAGTCGGCAGGGTGCACATGGACATTTAGTGCACAGCTGGCTGGTGAGGTGTGGAGTCACACCCCATCTTGCTGTAAACTAAATGTGGAGACATGCCCTCGCTGCCACCTCCTGGTGAGAAGCCATTCACAGTAAATGTGTACAGACCTTTCTCATATGGTCTCCTCTCCCTTGCATGCTTTGATAGCATTGTAATGGTTAATGGTGGTGGCATTTTAAAATTGTCCTTGTGTTAACTCCCCACTAAGCTGAATGAGGAAGCTCACTTCTCTGAGCTGTTTCAGGCTCCTAGACATCTCTTTTTAGGAGTAGGGGGGGAAAAGAGGGTTTGGTAACCAGGACGGCTAGAGGCTTTAAAAAAAAGAAAAAATCAACAACTGATTTTGGAGAATAAGATGACAGCTACACACAAGTGTTGGGTCACAGACCCAATTCAAATCCTGTTTTTGTATGAAGGACTGTAAGGGCTCACAAAACTTTTAGTGCAATATTCTTCATGCAGTAGACCTAATACAATGCTAGGCAATGGTGAGGACTGCTTCGTAATTAATAGGGACAATGTTAACATAAATTTAGCCAATGCCAAGTAGTTTAAAGAGATTAACCAAGTGTTGCATAGGTATGAAATTCTAAACTCTAATCTTTTAATACATGATTTGCCAAGTAAAGATTAAGAAGAAGATCTTCTGCAGTTCTCGGAAAGCCTAGGTCAAGGGTGGCTGGGTGTGGTGGCTTCTGTCCAGGACAGCAGTGTTCGAATGATATCTTATTTCCAGATTATGGAATTTGTGTTCTGCTTGCAGTTTTAAAGGGCTTTTCTCATGTCCTTAGGCTCTTTTATGCCACTGGATGGTGTGAAGGGGGTCCTAAAGACAACAGATTTCCCCCAGGGCAATACCTCCAGTTTTCCCCTGCTGGTGTAAAACTGGTGAATGTCTATACACCAGTCCCTTCCATTTTCCTGTGTAGTAAGCATATCCTGGGTACAAGCAAAGAAAGATGCTGCACTGCAGCATCACTATGCTGTGACTATTCCCTGTAGTTTGCAGCTCAGAGAGAGGCCTGGGCAACCCAAGAATAAATTAGAGTAGCTCTGAGGCTTTTACAGTTTACACTTGGGATAGATTTTTCTTAATGCACCCCCACTATTTCATAGTTTGAAATTGCTATAGAAAAAAAAAAAAAAAGATGGCTAATCAGTGTCAAAATGTAATCTATTTAATTAATGTGTGCCATGTTAATGTTGGCCTAAATTCTTTGTTCCTAGATATGTATATTTACATTTAGCTGCATTAAAACTCAAGTTTGCTTACACCCAGGTTACCAAGCCATCCAGATCTCTCTGATCAGAGGTCTTAGATTCTAGTGTTTTAATCACGATGTTGTGTGGCACCAAGGCAAACACCATACAGAAGTCTAAGTATATTACATCAACTCTGTTACTTTGACCAACCAAATTTGTAATCTCATCACAAAAATATCAAATTGGCTAGATAGGATCTATTTTCCATAAGCCCATGTTGATTTCATTAATTATATGACCCTCTTTTAATTCTGAGAGTCCCATATAGGATGCTCTATTATCTTGCCTGGGATTGATGTGAGGTTTATAATTGCACAGGTCATCCCGTTTACTCTTTTAAAATACTGACACATTAACTTGCTTCCAGTCTTCTGGAATTGTGTTCCAGTGTTCCCTGTGTTCCAAGACTTACTGAAAATAACATTAACGATGCAGTGAGCTCCTGAGCCAGCTTTTTTAAAACACACAGATTCAAATTATTGGGGCCAGTTGATTTTAAAAATGTCTAATTTTAGACTCGGCTGTTTAAACAGCATTCTCCTGAGATACTAGTGGAGAAAGTGTTATGAGGAGACTTACATACCTGGTTTTCCCCAAATATAGAACAGAAATATGTATTGAACACTTCTGCCTTTTCTGCATTATTGTTAGGCTTGGAAGGAGTGGATTTTAATTGGTAAGTGTGAGTAAACTTACATTTCACCACACCCACACTTTTTTTGTTGATAGAAATTTACAGATAGGCGCAAAGTAAGCAAAATGCTGCTTGGGAACTTAGTTTGATTTAAGGATATTTACTTTGTAAATTTCGACATTAAGGTGACAATTTTTAATGGTCATAAAGTTTAACTTTTTGAATATCAACATCTACGCTCATTAAATATTTATTGTCTGACTCTTCCCATAATTTACAGCAACTGTGAAAATTTAAATAGATAAAAATTTAAAATATCTTTTAAAATAGACATCAATATTCATTAAAATAATAAAACTAATTCTGCCAAGTGTAATTATTATTGATAATTCTACCATTTCTATCTATTAATGGACCAGGATTCTTTTTGCTCCTAATTTTACTTGAGACTCCTTATTGTCCATTAACTCCGCTGGCCATCAGGTTTCCCTTTGCTTCCCTTATGAATTTTCTGCAGTTGCTAGCTTTTGATTTATAGTCATTACTATCAACTTCTCCTTTCTTCCTACTTGTTATATATTTTATTTTATTGTTTTTCTGGTTCATGATAGTTTTTCAGATTTTACAGAGAGACATTGTCTACTAACAGGTTTTCAGCATAGATAAGCATTTTGAATGTAAAAAGACAAATCCAGGGCCTTTCTGTGAGAACAATTCAAATCAAACACAAAATTGATCAATCGATATCTTGTGCTTTATTTATAATCAACATAACCTTCCAGTATATTCATTTTCCACAAGTCAAGAAAGCTGAGGTACTTTGACCAAGCGATACTTCTCCATCCATGTTGTAGTTTACAATCAGTGGAACTAGTGCTAAATTACTTAAATCCTTTTGAAAAGCTCCCCATTCGGTGCCTAAAAATTTGTTTTGGACCCTATTTTTTGAAAAATTTGGCCTATGTTTAAAAAAAAATTCATAGTAACTTCAGTGTATTGGAAATCTAAATGACTTTTCATTGTTGTCACAGAAACAATTTTGTTTTGAAGTGATAAAGATTTTATGCCACTATGAGAATTTTTATTAAATAGAATTTTAGCCCCGATGCTGCATACATTTATGTGCACATTGTTAATTTTAAGCACACAAGTAGTCTCATTGAAGTTATTGAGACTGTGTAAAGTTACATTCTTGCTTAAAAGTTTACAGGATCAAAGCCTTTATTTTCAATATTTTGTTTTTGCCTATATATGCAAATAAGTTACCGTACCAGTAGTGGCATTTAAAAAAATAACAGGATTTACAATTTAGTTCATTATAAATTTTAATCTCAAGTAACAATAGCACAAATTTTCAAAGTCTCAACCACTCAATGATTTTGTTTTTAATTGCCTTAATTTAAAATCACACCATCCTGGCAGAGTGCAACTCATCTGGAATGGAGACTCAGACCCTGAATCTGTTTATTCTCTCAAAAATATTCTAGACCATTAAATGTAAAAACTAGATTAGTGCAACATTGAGGTTGCATGATTTAAATACTCAAAAGTTAAGAAATGGTGTGATTGTCAATAAACACTGTGTTTTAAAGCATGTGCACTAGAACCAAATGAAAAATGGAAATAAATTTCCCAAAATCTTTCCCAGAAAATCTTCCATTTTTCCTTAAAATATCAGAAGCTTTAGAATTTTCTGATATAGTAGGCCAACCTATTGCTTTGTCTGTCAAACCTGAACTTTGGCATCTTCTGACTTCTGGGGAACCTTAACATTGCATTATTGTTGGGTTGTTTTGCATTTAACCGTACCTGTTGGTGTAGTAGTAGGCTATTGGTCGAATGCTTTGGGGGTATTATGAAGCACAAGGATACTGAAAGCAGTATGTTTTCATAACACCTGAGAAGTGTGCACATAGACTGCGAATGCACACACAAAAGGTGGTGGGCCTTGTGTGACATTAGTATTCCCTCATGAAAATGCTTCAAAGTGGAAGGATAAGAGAATATAGTAGAGAAAAGGTTCTAAACACATTTTCTCTATATAATATATTTAACATTAGTTTCTGACAAAATGGGGTGATGAACAGTCCCCATTTTTTTTCCCTAACAGAATGTGATTTTAAAACAAAATGTTAGTGTGCAGGCCGGTTGCTTATTTAGGACAGGGTGTGATAGCAATTTCTCTTCTCCCCATTTTGTTCCCCTATATTTTTGCCTTCCTTTTTTCAAGATCCCATAGACTTTTGCTGTTAAGTAATTGTAATAGTGGCCTAATCCAAAGCTTATTTGGAAGGATTCCCATAGACTTCAGGGGGCTTTGAATCAATCCCTAGGAGTCTTGATTTGGCTTCTAATGCAATTTTTTAAGAATAGGTTTAATATTAAAAATGTGTAGCTGAAGGAGGAAGTGACCATCATAGGGAAACTGCTGTCCAGCTAGAAACCGAGTCCAGCTGCTCTACTAGACAAAAGGCAGGGCTGCTTTGAAATTAATTTAAAATAGGTTAGGAGCCAATTCAAGACGCCCAATGCAACTTTACCGGGAGCAATACAAAGAAAAATCAGAGACAGGAAGTGAAGGGGTGAGCAGAATAAAAATGCATAGGTGGAGGGTGAAAGAGAGATGGGAGAAGATAATTTGTCCCCTCTTGCCCAATTAAATACATAGACATTTAGGGATTTCTTGTTTTTACCTGGGTGGTGAGGTTCCAGCCATGCATTGCTGGGAGCAAGTGTGGCTGTGACATCACCAAGAAGGCCCAGCTGGCCTATCAGAATGGACCTCTGAGCGCTACATTCTAATACAAGATAATTCGTGCTTTTCAAATGCATGTGATCTCACTGCTGCCAAGTGACTGCCTGATTGTTGTTTTGTTTCTTCTTTTCATGGTAGGTGTAACTAGAAATACTCCAGTAATTTCCTTTCATTTAATGTTTGAGTGCAGTTCAGAAAATACGTAACACATGTTTTAGAGAACAACAGGATTCTGTAGCGTGGGTGGTTTTTCCTCCAAGGTGTTTCCTTTGCCTTTAAGGAAACCAATACTTGTTAGAGGTACAGATGAAAGCATGGAATCAAATGTAAACTTTATGAATAACTTTCGTTTTCTGGCAAATACACAGAGGGATGTATCAGATGAAATTGTATAGAGTCTTCTGAAGCCAGGAAGCTCTGAAAGTCTGTGTACTGGCTGCAGAGCGGGGAAAGGTAAGAATTGATCTCTTGTATGAGGTCAAAAAGGAAGAATAAAAGTGAGGTCCATGCTGGAGAACTGGACGGTGTCAGAGGAAGAAGAGCTCTTGTAATGTTCTTCCAACCTTTCACACACCAAAATGCCCTGTCCTGGATCAGTCTTTTTAACCCCCATCCCTTTAGGGTCAGTTATGCAATAGTTAGAGTGAGGATGGGAGTAAACCTGATTGTGGTTTATGAAGAGGGAAACACAGATTGGGTCCCTGGCCAAGGAGTGTCTCATTTAAAATTTTAAAAGCACTAACTCTTTTAGTGGGTGGGTCCTTTCCCAGCCCTGATTGTTGGTCAGAAGCAATGATAGTGCTCCAAGGGGAGCTTTTAGTTTTCTTAGGGTTAAGTATTTCAGATTTCTAGTATAGGGTTGAATTTACAGATAAGGAAGTGTTTGGTTCTCAAATTAGATGGTACTTCATATCTAATCAGCGCTAGATTCAGGTAGGTAGTGTCCTGGTTGCTAACTCCAAGGTAGAGAGTAACCATGAAAGCTAAATGGATCTCTTAATCCAAGAGATTTAGCCCAATGAGGTCATATATACCCCAGTGATTCTCAACCAGGGGTATATATGTACCCCTGGGAATATGCAGAAGTCTTCCAGGGGATACATCAACGCATCTAGATATTTGCCTAGTTTTACAACAGGCTACATAAAAAGCACTAATGATGTCAGTACAAACTAAAACTTCATATAGACAATGACTTGTTTATACTGCTCTATATACTATACACTGAAATGTAAATACAATATTTATATTCCAATTTATTTATTTTAAAATTATATGGTAAAAATGAGAAAGTAAGCAATTTTTCAGTAACAGTGCGCTGTGACACTTGTATTTTTATGTCTGATTTTGTAAGCAAGTAGTTTTTAAGTGAGGTGAAACTTTGGAGTTCACAAGACAAATCAGACTCATGAAAAGGGTACAATAGTCTGGAAAGGTTGAAAGCCACTGATATATATACAACAGATTCAATCCTGTAATTCAAATTGTATTGCTAGATATAGTTTCCTGTCTCTGGAAGGATTCTTTGGTAACCTCAGAAGAGAGATGTCAAGTCTTCCCACCCCTGAGGTCTTCCAGAGACGTTTGTGTTCCTTGCAGGGTGTGCTGTGTCTGGTAAAGATTGTAACCTGTCCCTCTCTCCTTGCTGACACTCCTGAACTGGAGAGATGCAGATTTATTTTTAAAAAATAAAGATTTATTGCATCACCATTAAAATCAGTGATTACTGATGACATCCTCATTAAAGCAAATCGGGTTTAATTAGCTATTCTGCTTTCCTGTAGAAATAAAAGAGCTGTGACCAGTATCATATCCTCAGAGAAGTTAGTTTGACTTTTTTTTGTCCTTTGAGTTTTACATAATCTCCATGCTTCCTTCTGTCTTCTATGCAACGTGCAGAGCATATCCTCAATAATGTACTGTAATTACACATTATACTATTGCTGGCCACGTAGGTTGAATGTAGGGTAGTATGCATGTTCTTTCCACTTCGTAGTTCATTTTTTCTACAACTTGCTGATGGCAAAAACAAAATTACAAGCATGGTAAGTGACACATTAGTTCTTTTTCATTTCACTTGAGGTGTTAGATTTTAATCTTCCCTAACATTTTTTTTAAAAATAATGAAAAAAGAAATTCATATGTAATCAAACCAGAGGTTTAAATAGCTTTAAGGTTCTAGTTCAAAAACAAAAAAAACAAACAAAAAAAAAACCCTACAGAAATATCTGGTTACCTGTGGGCTCTTTAATTTAACAAGCAGACATAACAAAGTCCATTGGCTGGAAGTTGAAGTCAGCAAAGTTCAAACTGATAATAAGATGCAATTTAACCTATGGAACAGACTGCCAAGGGATGTGGTAAATTTTCAGTGGCTTGGAGTCTTTAAATCAAGATAGGATGGCTTTCTAAAAGAGATGTTTTACTTCAACCACAAGTTACTGGGCAAGATATGGGAATTGCTGTCTGAAATTCTATGTCCTGTGTCAGGTTAGATGATCATAATGGTCTCCTCTGTCCTTAGTATGAAATTCACAGTTAAGTCAGAGAAGCTAGTCAAAAGACAACCCCTTTAATTTGACCAAATTGATGTTAAATCAATCAGCTCTGTTAAAACTAGCTGGAAAGTCTGTCCCCATTTAAAACAATGACAGTTTTACTATTGGCTTCAGTGGGCCAAGATTTCATCCTAGGTAATTAGTTTTTTTTAATTTCTGACAGAAATTCTTACACTAGATTTTTTCCATTATACAAATGGTTCTTCTCTGAGTACTTGTTCATGTTCATTCTGAATTAGGTGTGTGTGTGTCACATGCACTGGTGCTGGAAATTTTTTCCCTAGTGGTATCCATAGGGCCGGTTCTAGTGCTCTCTGCAGCGGCACACGTATAAAAGGTGCTGCCGGCCCCTCCCCCTTCCAGTTCCTTCTTACCGCATGTGACGGTGCTGGAACACTCTTTTGCTCTCGCAAGTGGTTACAGACCTAGTGGTTCACTTGTTTAATCTAGTGTATATAGTTGGATTTTCTTAGTAGTTTAGAAGTTAGTTTAGCACATTTAACTCAGAGTCAGGCCATGCCCCGATCCCCAGGATTTAAACCCTGCCCTTGTAAGAAGCCGATGCCATTAAGTGACCTGCACTAGAGCTGCTTGAAGTGCTTGGGAGAAGCCCACGTGTGAGAAAAGTGCAAAATCTGCAAAAGCTTTCACCCACAAACCAAAAAAGACTGAGATATTAGACTCTAGGCCCTCCTGATGGAATCAGCACTTAGACTAGCATTGGAACTGAGGTCAGACTTGGCGCCAAGCACTGCGGCATCGACTAGAAGTGCTTCCCTGGCGCTGGTATCTTCCTGGCACCACTTGACTTTTCCGGTGCCAAAGAAACGACCAAAGAAGGCTCACGCCGAAAGAGGACGCTCGCCGGCACCGAAGCCAGCTAAGAAAGGCACAGGCACTTGTCTCCATCGACCTCCAGAGGATCTCCGTCTGTACGGGTGTTGAGTCCACTGCCCACACTGCCACTGACCCCAGGAAGTGGCAGATGGCCGTGACACCTAGTGGTTTCTACCACACCTGAGGCATTCTAGGCGATGAAGGACCTCCTGGCTATACAGGTGCTGCTTACCCTAAAGGAAGGGAGGCCTGCGCACTGAGAGCAAACCACCCCTTTGGAGGCTTCATCAAGGGGAATGTCAACGCTAGACACACTGCAGCGCTCCCCATCTGCAGAGCACCGCTCGCCAGCCCCCAGCAGTCACCAGAGATCAGGATCCAGGCAACAGGTAGCGATTGGATTCTTGAGGCAGATCCCTGGTCATTCGGCACCACTTGCCAAATCCTTATTAGAAAACTAAGGACAAGACACTGCCGCGGGATACCCAGCCATTGGGCTCCTGTCACCACCCCCCAACATTGGAGCACTGGTGATCAAAAGGCGACACAGAGAAGCACTCGGTTACGCCTCCATGCTCATCCAGGAGCTCTTTTTCAGACTTGGGGTGAAAAGGTCATAGTCCCTCCCAAAGGGCAGACTTCCAGTCAGTCATCCGGGTTCCCCATAATACCATACATGGGCATGTGGTCTCTGGACCAGTAGCCTGGTCCTTGGCAGTTTTGGAACCTGTGGGGGTTTCCACAGACCATGGTTCCACGGACTTTTGTCCTCAGGGACCTCAGTACCACGTTCTTCAGGAACCCTGGGCACAGCACCGAATTTAGATGTGGACTCAAACCAGTAGGGGGCACCCTCAGACAGTCCATTAGAGGTTAACCCAACTAGAGAGGCGGATCCGGCACCCCTTCAATTACCAGCCTCCTCTTCCTCCTCACCAGATGAGGCAGTAGTAGCCTGTCCACAGCCATCCCGCTGGATGACTTTAGAGCACACCAGGAGCTGTTAAAGCGGGTAGCAAATAACCTGGGCCTCCAGGTAGAGGAGAGAGAGTCAACGAGCTCTTTGGTGTTTTGGCAGCAGCAGCCCCGTCCAGTCCATGAAGGGGTGCTGAAATTGGTCAAGGCACTTTGACTGACAGACCCCGGCCTTTCTGCCTACCCCTGCCCCTCTCTCCCCCCACCGAAATGAGCAGAGAAAAAGTACTATGTGCCGATAAGGGGGTTCGAGTACCTCAACACTCACTCCTCCCCAGGATCATTAGTGGTCGCAACTACCAATGAGTGCAACAGTCAGGGCCAGGTGTGTTCCACTCCTAAGAATAAAGAGGCCAAAAAACTGGATCTATTGGGTCGAAAGATTTATTCAGCAGCAAGCCTACAGCTGAGAATATCCAACATTTTGAGGATACGCCCAAGGGCAGCCTACCAGCTGTTTGCCAAGATCCAACCTCCCTACTATTTTCCTCCTGCCTTGCCCCTTTCCTCCTAGCCTTGTCAGCCGTAACTACAGACTGCTGAGTACTAAGCACGGTGGCTGCCAGCTACACCCTGCAATTCGTTTCCCTTCCGCCCCATTATCTTCGTTCCCCATCCCTCTTCAGGGACACCTCTCACAAGCAACTTCTCATACAAGAGGTTCAGACCCTCTTACAGGTGGGTGCAGTGGAAGAGGTTCCCCAGGATCGGAAAGGGAAAGGCTTCTATTCCTGTTATTTTTTTATCCTGAAGGTGAAGGGAGGGCTAAGGCCTATTCTGGACTTACGAGACCTCAACAGATATCTGAAGAAATCAGTTTCAAATGGTCTCCCTAGCAACCATTATTTCCTCTCTGGATCTGGGCAACGGTTATGCCACCCTCAACCTACAGGATGCATATTTCCATTTTCCCAGGCCACAGGAGATTCCTGCTCTTCACAATAGGCAACCAGCACTTCCAGTTCATAGTGCTTCCCTTTGGCCTATCTTCGGCACCACACATGTTTGCCAAGTGCATGGTGGTAGTTGCGGCCCACCTAAGACATCTAAGTATTCATGTCTTCCCTTACCTAGATGACTGGCTGATCTGTGGTCGGTCAAGCATGCAAGTCCAACACAGCATCAAGGTCATACAAAACACCTGTCGAGTGCTGGCCTACTAATAAATGAATGGAAGTCGATGGTTATACTGGTTCAGAGGATAGAGTTCATTGGCACAGTTCTAGACTCTATGCAAGCCAGAGCACTCCTTCCAGAGGCCAGATTTTGGGCAATATCAGGTTTCATAGCCCAGCTATCAGCCCACCCCCTCACCATGGCAAGGGTGTGTTTCAGCCTCTTGGGCCACATGGCAGCCTGCACTTATGTAGTTCGTCACGCCAGACTGCACCTCAGACTGTTGCTAATGTGGCTGGCAACAGTATGCTCCCCATCCACACACCATCTGGACAGGAAATTCACGGCCCCCCGTCATGAATACTTATCTCTCTATCATGGTGGACGAATCTACATCACGTGATGGTGGGAGTACCCTTCGCGGTCCACAGCCAATGTTATCATTGGTCTCAGATGCCTTGGATCTAGGGTGGAGAGCCCATCTTGGAGTACTCTGGACTCAGAGCCTCTGGAACAAGGACGAGCTAGCTCTTCATATCAGTATAAAAGAATTCAGAGCGGTCTGACTAGCATGCAAGAAATTCTTGCCTCACCTCTCCAACAAGGTTGTGCAGGTCCTCTCAGACACTACAGCTGCGATGTACTACATCAACAGATGGTGGGGGGATTAGATCCTCGACTCTGTCAGGAGGCCTTACGCTTGTGGGATCTCTGTGTGAGCAACAATGTTCAGCTGGAGGCAGTACACCTTCCTGGGGCCAGGAATGAATTAGCAGACCGCCTGAGTAGGTCCTGTTGCTTTCACCATGAGTGGTCACTACACCTGGAGGTGACAGACTTTATCTTCCAAAGGTGGGGTACTCCCTGAGTGGACCTCTTCGTGACAATCGAGAACAGGGAGCACAATCCCTTTTGCTCCTTCCAGGGTCTCGACAGCGCTTCTCTGACCAATACCTTTCTCCTGTCTTGGTCAGGCTGCCTTATGTACACTTTCCCCCGGTTCCACTACTACACAAAAACCTCATAAAAATCGAGGGACAGGGCACGAGTCATCTTGGTGACCCCGGCATGGCCTCACCAGCGTTGGTTCAGGATGCTACTAGAGCTATTGGTGGCCCACCTTTGGATGCTCCTATTGCAGCCAGACCTCCTTTACCAGGACTGGGGTCGGCTGCTACACCTGGACCTGGCTTACCTGCACCTGACAGCATGAAAGCTCGATGGATAAGTAGGGAAGAGCAGAGTTGCTTGGCTCAAGTTCAGACAATTCTCTTGGAGAGTAGAAAGCCTTCCACGAGGGTGTCTTTCCTGGCTAAGTGGAAGCGATTCACTTGCTGGGCAGCACACCAGAACATCTCACCAAGAAGACAACTATCCAGAACATCTCACCATCAAAGATTCTTTTCCCTCTGCTCCAAAACCCAGATCCCCAATGGGACCTGAACCGTGTTCTCTCCTGGCTCACTGGACTCCCCTTCAAGCCACAGGCTTCGTGCTCTCACACCTGTCATGGAAGGTAGCGTTCCTAGTGGCTATCACTAGTGCAGGGTGGGTTTCAGAAATTAGAGTCCTAACTTCGGAACCGCCCTACATGGTCTTTTATGAAGATAAAGTTCAGCAATGGCTGCACCCAGCGTTCCTACCAAAAGTAGTCTCCCATATCCATGTCAATCAGGACATATTTTTACTGGTCTTCTGTCTGAAGCCACACAGCTCCAGTGAAGAGAGACATCTCAGTTCCCTCAACGTTAGAAGGGTCCTAGCATTCTACATTGACAAGACCAAGCCCTTCTATCGCTCCACGCAGTTCTTCGTCACTATTGTAAAACTCATGAAAGGGCAACCAGTGTCGTCCCAGCATATCTCATCGTGGATTACAGCCTGCATCCAGGCCTGTTATGAGCAGGCAGGGGCGGTACCCCCAGCATCCCTTTCAGCCCACTCTGAGGGCTCAAGCGTCATCAGCGGCCTTCCTGACTCATGTACCAATACAGGATATTTGCAGAGCTGTTACATGGTCTTCAGTCCATACTTTTGCATCCCACTATGCCATCACACAGCAAGCTTGGACAATGCTAGTTTTGGCAGAGTGGTGTGGCAGTTGTAATGCTGATGAACTCCTGCCCACCTCCAGAGGTACTGCTGGCAAGTCACATAATTCAGCATGGACATGAGCAAGCTCGAAGAAGAACGAACGGTTACTTATCTCGTAACTGTTCTTTGAGATGTGTTGCCCATGTCCTTTCCACAGCCCACTCTCCTTCCCCACTGTCAGAGTTCTGGCAAGAAGGAACTGGAAGGGGGCAGGGCCAGCAGCGCCTATATATGGGCACATACGCATGCCGCTGCACAGGGCACTAGAGCCAGCCCTACGGCTACCACTAGATGAAAAATTTCTGGGACTGATGCATGTGACATACACGCTTATGTCCATTCTGAATTAGGTGTAACATCTCGAAAAACAGTTACGAGGTACCCATTCTTTTTGTATTTAGAAATTTTTAAGGCAACTCATTACTACTTATGCCACTAGTCCTGTTCAATATCATCCACATTAAAATCCTCTCTAAAGTAATAAAGCCAAATGTTTTGCAGGACTCAGTTACTGCAGTCTTCCTTTGCATCACCAATGTGCTTACAACACAGTTGGTTCATACTGTACTTGGGACTGAACCACATTTTGATTGTATTTCAGTATTTTACAGTTGAGTAATATAGTTAAAATTGTGTTACTCATGTTCTAACACAGTCCCTGGAATGATCAGCTTTTCTAGTGTTTTATAGTGTAGACAAGAATTAAGATTATCTCAGTTTTGGGAGATATTTGTTCTGTATTTTTAATGCCTGCTCTAAAGAGGAGACATATTGTCAAGATACTTGAAAGACTAAATAAAAAACTCAAGGGAAGTGGAAAAACCGGGGGTGGGGGAGTGTGGGGTTCTTTAACAAGCATATACATACAAACAAACCTGAACTTCAAACAAGTTACAGGGTCTAAATGAGTCTGTACAAATATTTATTGAATTACGTGCTGAAGATGAAAAGTGCTTTTTAAGGGCTAAGTATTACTGAGATGAGGTGATTTTTAATAAGAAAAACAAAAATAAAAAAATGTAATCCCTACAAAAAGTAGTTTCCCAAACAATCTTTTCAGCTATGGAACAATTTGCAGTTGTTGAGGAAGTTAATTGATCTCTGTATATAAAGATCATAACATGCATATCAGCTACTTGATTAGCATTATACTAGGACATATTTCTTTACCTGCCAAATACATTTTAGCATTATGTATAACTTTATTTTTTCAGTGCTTTATGTATACTATGTCTGTGGTACTTTACAAATGTGAGCTTCCTAAAGGTGATACATTCTTGCAATGAGCTCTGTGTGGGTGGACCCTGTGCATGTGAGAATCTTACTGCAGGTTCAGGTTTTAAATAGGACAGAAATTAGCCCATAATACTACAGAGTCTTATATAAAGCAGTAACTTGACACATGTGAGTAGTCCCATTGAATGTCTAGAATTTTTCTTATGTGAGCATTTCTAGAACTGGGGACCCAAAATTGTAATTTTTGTGGAGAAGGACTATGTCTAATGTACAGTGCCTAGTTCAGTGGGGGTAGACTTCATGTTTGGCAACTCTATTTATTGTTTGCATTATGGTAGTAAACAAAAAACATGGTTAGCAGGAGAGAAGAGAAAGGGATAGTGAGGTGGGATCACCAAACAAAGGGAAAGGGAGAAATGAGTTTGAGCGGGCATCTTTGTTGCTCTCCTTTGAATTGTCTTGTTTTGTAAATGTTAATGTCAGACCCAGGACTGATGAGGGGAGAACCCAGATCAAGATTAGTGGTAGGAAACCAACAAAAACAAGTAATTTTTTAAAGGAAAGACTTTACAGGAGGAAAAGAGAAGAGAATGAAACTTTTATAAAACAAAAACCAAGCAAAACTTCAAAGTACTACTGGATTGTTCATCTCAAGTGGCCCATTTATTGTGAGATGCTGAGCATCTACTGAGCCATTCTTTTTAGGTGACACATCAGAGGAACTGCCCAGATTGAGGTGTCAACAGAGGAGGTTTTGGAACAAATTGATAAACTCAATAGTAATAAGTCACAAGTACCAAATCATATTCACCCAAGAATTTTGAAGGAACTCAGATATGAAATTGCAGAACTATTAACTGTGGTGTGTACCTATCGCTTAAATCAGCCTATGTACCAGATGGCTGGAGGGTAACTAATGTAATACTGATTTTTAGAAATGGCTCCAGAGGCGATCCCAGCAATTACAGGTTGGCAGGCCTAACTTCAGTACCAAGGAAATGGTTGAAACCATAGGAAAGAACACAATCATCAGACGCATGAACACAATATGTAGTGGAAGAATTAACATGGCTTTTGTAAAGGGAAATCATGCCTTATCAATCTATTAGAATTCTTTGAAGATACCAGCAAGCATATGGACAAGGGTGATCCAGTGGATACAATGCACTTGGACTTTCAGAACACCTTTGACAGTGTCCTTCATCAAAGGCTCTTAAGCAATGTAAACAGTCGTGATAAGAGGGAAGATCTTTTCCTGGATCAGTAACTGGTTAAAAAACAGGAAACGGGGGGTAGGAGTTATGGTCAGTTTTCACAATGGAGAGAGGTAAGTAGCAGGATCCCTCAAGAATTTGTACTGAAACCAATACTGTTCAACATATTCATAAATGACCTGGAAAAAGAGGTAAACAGTGAGGTGGCAAAGTTTGCAGATGATACAAAATTACTCAAGATAGTTGAGTCCAAATCTGACTGTGAAAAGTTAGGAAGGGATCTTGCAAAATTAGGTGACTGGGCAACAAAATAGCAGATGAAAGTCAGTGACAGATGCCAAGTTAATGCCAAGTAATCACAACTGTACATACAAAATGATGGAGGTCTAAAGGAGTTGAAAGAGAGAGATCTTGGCATCGTCATGTATAATTCTCTGAAAACATCTGCTCAGTGTGCAATCACTGCTCAATCACAAAAGCTAACAGTATGTTAGGAACCATTGGGAAGGGGATAGATAAGATAGAGAATATCATAATGCCACTATCTAAATTCATAATACACCCACCCTTGAATGCAGCATACAGTTTTGCTTCTCCATCTCTAAAAAAGATGGATTAGAATTGGAAAAAAATACAGGGAGGGCAACAAAAATGAGAGGTGTCTGGAACAGCTTCCATACGATGAGAGATTAAAAAGACCAGGACTGTTCAGTCTGGAAGAGAAGATGAGGATATGATATAAAGGTCTATAAAATCATGAATAGGGTGTTATGTACCCCTTTACGTAACACAAGAACAAGGGCCACCCAATGAAATTAATAGGCAGCAGATTTAAAACAAACATAACACAATGCCCAGTCAACCTGTGGAACTCGTTGCCAGGGGATGTTGTGAAGGACAAAAGTATAACTGGGATAGAACCATCAATTGCTATTAGCCAAGATCATCAGACGCAACTCCATGCTCTAAGTGTCCCTAAACCTCCAGCTGCCAGAAGCTGGGACTGGACAACTGGGAATTGATCACTTGGTGATTGCCCTATTCTGTTCATTCCTTCTGAAGCATCTGCCATTGGCCACTGCAAAAGACAGGATACTGGGCTAGATGGACCATCGGTCTGACCCAGTACAGCCATTCTTATGTTCTTACTGTGAAGAGAATTATAACTCTCCTGAAATTCCCTGATAAACAGGGAAAATAGATATTGACCGAGGTGGAAAAATCCATGGATTCTAAGGCTTAAGGTCTTCCCTGACACTTTGCTGTTTTTCTACATAATCTGTGGGCCAGATGTTATAAGTCTAATCATGTCAGCACACAGTTATATGACACATAGGAGCATCTGTGTTTTAACACTTTCTTTTTTCTGCAAAGTGAACAGGACAGCATGCTTATGTTACTGTGTTGTCCCATCCACACTGTTGACAAAATGTTGGAACCCAGATGCAGCTAACTATGCACTGACTCAGACTTGTAGACCTCTAAAAACAATTTCAGGGAATCATTACTGATCATTACACCAGAAACATTGATCTAACTAGAATGTGCCCATGACCCTTGAATCAGAGCGCAACCAAAATTACAAATACCAATTAATCTGAAAGACAGCAGTCTGACTCTTTGCTCTTGCCACACCAAGAGACGGCATAGCAAGTGTGTGTTTTGTTTTTATCACTTGCCATCTTGAGGTAGGTTACTTCAGGAAAACCTAATGTGAAGAGATTTTAACCATCTTCAGAAAAAATAATCTGCCACCTGCCAGGAGACTCAAGTCCCCTGCACTTGCAAGTTTCATTTTAGTCACAATCACTTCGTGGGACAACCACCATCCTTAGGCACAATCACAGTGTCCTTGGGAAGCTTAACTCCCATGTGAGAGGTGATCTGAGAGTTTTGGGGTGCAGCCATTAAGAGCTGTGAAGATTAGGGTTTTAAATTGGATTAAGTATTGGACTGGGAACCAGTGCAAAGAGCCCTGGACCAGGGTGATGTATTCTCATAGTTGGTAGGTGAGAAGAGGGACTGCCTACTGTACCATCTGGAGCTTTCACTTTCAACCTGAGGTTGAGCATGTTGCAGTAGTTAAGTTCAGAGCTGACAAACACATGGGTCACCTTGGCATGGTCAATGGCTGACAAGAGGTGTAACCTCTTGGACAGCCAAAGAGTATGAAAGGAATATATGGTTACTGATGTCATTTTGCCTGTCCAGAAGTGCAGAAGGAGCCCAATACATGTCCTAATGTTTGTGTTTAATATTAAGTAAATTGGAATGGATTGCATGGTCAACAGGTGCAGGTAATTTAAGATAGGGGGAAACATTGCAGAGGCATGAGAAATGTGACTATTTTTCAAGTAACACAGAGGTGTAAGGAGGGAATTCTCCCTTCAGGGAAATGCATGTGATTTGGTGTTGGGAGAACACTTTTGTAAAGCTCAGTATTCTTAAATGTAACTCCCTCATGAGTAGGATTAGTTAGTTGCGCCACTCTGCTGGCATTACTGAATGAAAGAACAGTAGTCCAAGAAGGCTAAAATAATCTCTCTAAGAAGGATGATGACATGCTAAAGCTAAAGTTAAATTTAAGGCGATTATTCCTTGCCTTTCTAGCTTTTCTGCATTTATGAGAGTGACAACTGTAATATATATTTAAAGTTCTTGCACTACAGAAGAGTAAAGAGTTTTGGCTTTTCTGTTTTGTATGTTTAAATCACACGAATGTTGATACTTTATAGGTTATGTATATTAAAGGGTGTTTGCAGCTTTATTTAAGATCACATGCTTTGTACTGTTCTAATTAATAAATTGGGCCTGTTAAATAGCTAGGTGAAGAAAGGACACCATTTTAAATCATTCTGTTCTGGATGTGTGACTTTGTTTTATAATAAAATATTAGAACTGTAACATCTTCATTTTGAAATATGCTGTGGTTAATTGAGATAAATTTAAGAAAACTCTTTATTTTGTGTGCTATAGTTTAAAAGCAACTGTTGTATTACCTCATCTGGAAAAGAGTGGATAGACATTTTCATTGTTACTATATAAGAGTGTCAAAAAGCATCTGTCTAGAATTTTACAGATTCATGCTGTGTGTATTTTCTGAATTGTCTGGTGACTGAATATCATAAATAAATGGTTTAAAGGCTATAATAAGGGCACAGAGGCCATTAAATTTGATAAAAGAATAGACAAGTATAGGGAATTTGCCCAAACAGTGATATTGGTTGTTTCATTTATAATTTGCTTCTTGCTGCAAATATTTTCATGAATTCATTCATCATAAGAATATATTGAATAACTAGTTGGTTGTTTACCTATGCCAACATGTGCTGAAGTGCTGTGGTGTTAGGCACAATCCTTACACTGTAAAATTGTGTAGGAATTGTAATTTTTAGGTGAAACTGCTGGTAGCCCAGGAGCCATGAGTGTGCCTAAAGTACACCATCCTATCAGCTTCTTGCTTCTAATCTTTCTCATCCTCATGAAATTCCTTTTGTCCTTTCATATGAAAACCAGATCTTGTTCTTTCAAGAACTACCTATAATAGTTCTTTACAAAACCTTCTCATGTTATGCCATGACAGTCAACTGCAGACGGAATGAATAAAAAATAAAGCATTGTATTGTCGGAATTGGTTTCACCAAGGAAATTCTAAGGGATCTGATGAAAAGGGGGGGGGGGGGGAGGAGGTTGGATTGTAGGGGTGTCCTAGGATTTGTTTCACTTTGATACTCTTCCATCGTGCATACTCTATCATCTTTTATCTAAAGGTATAGTGTTGCGCCAGTAGATGGCGGCATTGGAGTAACTAAACGTAAGCCTAGTGACATTGTTATTGAATTCCAACATCAGCGATCGTTTCTACCCAGAATGAACTTTGCATGTGTAGTTTTTCTGCAGGCAAAAATCAGCCTGTGCATCTTTTAAGCGAATCCTCTTACGTGTTGGAAGGGTTTAAATTGGGCACTGGATCGTTTTGTTTCTTAGCTGCTGTTGGCACCCAAACTCTGCGGGTGGCACTGAGAGATCTTGCTAGGTGCTCATGCGGTTCCTTGCAAATGCTAGTATTTTTAATGTGGGAGAAAAGGGGTCTCCTGATTAAGGGTAACTGGATTTTGGTGCCGGTTCACAGCTACTAACGAGATGCAAAGGAGCCGTTCTGGCGGGGGGCGGCTCCGAATGACCGGCCAGCCAATAGGCACTGACTCTCTTGCATATATTATGCCATGGGACTGGAACCTCAGGTTTTCTGCTGAGTATAGAAGAGCTGACCTCGGAGATTTCTTTGCGCAGCCGTGGGATCAGCATCTTCCAGGATCATACCGCCACAAACTGATGTCTTCTTAAAATTCTATCTATCCAGCCAGCCTCCTACCACTCCCCCGCGGGCCGAGATTAAATTAAGAGATTAATGTAGATCAGCAGAGGATCTCTGTCTGCATTGTTGTGGGGTTTTTTTTTCTTTGAAGGGTGTTTCTGGCTGGAATTGCATGAATGCCCAATGTTGTAGACCAGTGGCAATGGATCTAGGAGTTTATCAACTAAGACATTTTTCAATTTCTTTCTTGTCATCCTTGCTGGGCACCGACAATTCTTCTTTGAGACTCGACAGTAGGTAAATAACTATGGTATAAACCGCGCTTGTTTTCCATGTTGGAATATTTGCAGTAATGCAGGTGAATGCCAGGGGGCTGATTCCTTTGTCCATCGGACTGGGCAGCACTGGGAAGCTGCAGTGGTACGGGGGTGGCTGGTGTGTTTCACGTTTATTTTGCGAGAGCCTGAATCTGCGGGACACAGATCGCTTTTACCGCATTATGTAATTAAGCTCCATCTTTGTGGGTTATTAGGGAAAATGTCCGGATCTCTGATCCTGCGGGCGGTTTGAGGTGGCTTTACAGGTTGGTTTTACTGCATTGAAGCATCCCGATGACATAAACAGCTGTATTAAGTCAGTGCGGGATATATTTCTCAGCCAGCTAGTTATCAGCATTCAACTCTCTTGTCCTGTAAATAATTCAGCTGCTGATTATATTTTTTCCCCTTTTTCAGCTCCTCTGGTGCAAGTGTGGTAGCTATTGACAACAAAATCGAGCAAGCGATGGTATGTACCCATTATTCAATAAAAATACAATTAAATGTTTAGAGCAGGAGTTGTGAACAGAAGTACTCACAATATCAAGGTTCTTTGGGTCATATTTAACCGATGCATGGGCGTGTTTATTAATAGGGAAGCTGCTGGGTTGTTTTTTAGGTTTGGGGGTTTTTTATATATAATATATAGAGTGATGAAAGCCTTCCAAATGCGAGGAGTGTATACGTTTCCCTATAGATGCCTTAGATGGCTATGACGGCATCGCATTTTGGCTGCTGCCTTTTAAAAATGATCGATCTTGACTCCCTGTGGGGGGGAGGGGGGGATGAAATAATATTTCCACTCCCATTTTTTTCAACCCCCCTCCCCCCAAACCTCCAAGCCACAGTGTGCCGATGGATCCAATAGGGGCATCATCATAAGCTGCTTTACCTTCCATTGCCAGCAAGCATGGGAATTAAAAAAGTGCCTTGGATCTTGCACAGTGGGGCTGATGCCCTGAAGTGCAGGGGAAATAATGGGCTGTGCTGCACGATTGGGGGGGGAAGCCGGTTTAAAAAAAATCCCCTAAAAAAACAAACAAACCCAGAAAAGACGAAGAAAAAACCAAGCGCACAAACCCTGTGTCCGTGCCTAATTTTTCCTGATTTTTGATTTCCGCCTTGGCTGCTCTTTGTTATTAGAGCGGTGCCTGTAGCTGTTCTCACGGGATTCTCTGCCTACTGTTGCTAGGCAAACTCCGAACCTTTAACTCCCAGCTATAAATAACTCGGCAGCTCATTGGCTGAGGCGCGTGGGGGTGGTCGGCCCAGGTCCCTTTGACGTCACCCTCGGCCACGGAACACTGGAGGGAGGGAGGGAAATGCGGCAACCTGCACTGTAGGAACTAGCTGCAGCCGGTGCTCCGAGGAGGCGGGGCGGGGGGGGGAGGCGGAGAGAGCAGTTGTTGCAGGGGAGGAGGGTCCCTCCTGCCTCTAACACGGCGCCGGGCCACGAGAGAAGCAGAGCGGGCTGCTGCCCGGATCCGCACCTCGTCAGTGAAGCCCCATCGACCCTGCCTCTAGGCGGGCAGCGATCCCACTCCTCATCGGAGGCACGTTCGTGGAGCAGTGCTGGCTGGTGATTTGTGGATTGCTGAAGGTGGAAGACAGCGTGCCGTGGGGGAATTCAATGGCCCAGCCTGGCTTCCTTTAGAACCAAAACACCCCTCTGCAACCTGAATCAGTTAGATGGTATTTTTCTATATTTAGATCAATTAATAGGTGAGCTGGCAAGGGAAGGGGGATCCAATAGACAAACTAGTGACCAGGCTGTTGGTCGGGTTTGTAATGAGACTCGCTAATGCTTACAAGCCCAATCCTTGGACATCCAATATTACTTTTGGGTATTTTTGGTGCACAGGCTCCGCATGTTCATCTTCAAAATGCTTTATGAACACTAGTAAATGGAGATTTCTCCAGCCCATCCACTGATGCTAGGATGACCAGTTAGCAAGTGTGAAAAATCAGGATGGGAATGGGAGGTAATTGGCACCTATGCAAGATAAAGCCCTGAATATCAGGGACTATACCTATAAAATCAGGACGTCTGGTCAGCCTAACTGGTGCTGTGCCTTCTCAGAATTGGATCCACATCCTCTGCTGCCTACTTAGTTGGGTTGGATCTATTGTTTCTCGGGCTGGGCACGGTTGGATATTTGCCGTAAGGTTGGACCTCTTGCCTGATCTGTGCACTCTCTCTTGTGTTTCAGGATCTGGTGAAGAGCCATTTGATGTATGCTGTGAGGGAGGAAGTGGAGGTCCTCAAAGAGCAAATCAAAGAGCTAATTGAGAAGAACTCCCAGCTGGAGCAGGAAAACACTCTGCTGAAAACACTGGCCAGCCCAGAGCAACTTGCCCAGTTCCAAGCACAGCTGCAGACTGGTTCCCCACCTTCTTCCCAGTCACAAGGGACAACACAACAGCCTGCCCAGCCAGCATCACAGGGCTCAGGATCTTCAGCATAGTCTCCAATGCCTTGGCCTTTGTGGCCAGTATGCTCTGGACTACCCAGAGGAAAGAGGACTAGTGGAAATCTGCCACAGCCACACCTCATCCATTTCATTACACGCTGCAGTCCAGACTCAAGGACCTTGTGCACTGCACACACCATCACAAGATGTCTTTTTTTCAGTGTTAAGCACCCATCTGTCATTTTTTTGGCTAAAGGAGTTGGTGAATTCAAAGAAAAACAAAAACCCAAAACACTTTTTTTCCAGAGAATTAGCACAAATACACTGGGGACTTCAGTAGCTTCTGCCAATGGCTAAGAAATGGAGCTGCATGCTTGAATTTTCTTTTAAATCTTACATCCATCCACTGCTGTAACTTATGCAAGGATGAAAACATGAAGAAATGGACTGGAATAAAAGTGATGGATCAGTACCCCACACCCAGTTGGGGATTCATAGTAGGGACTGATGCGTAGGATCTAAGAAGAAAAGAGGGAAAGGTAAATTCAGTGTTCAACATTAAAACTGTCACCTGATACCTTAAGTGCAAATTTTTGCACTGTTCTCTGAAGTCGTGGACAGGTGCATAAAGCTATATTAGAGAGAGAGAGAGAGAAGGTAGGTGACAGAGTTGGGACACAGGATAATTACAATGAAGGTTATTTGCCTAATGTATATTTGTGTATTGTGTAATTACTTTGTAAAATAGAAAACTGTAACTACTATTTAGGTTGTACAGATTGAAATTTAGTTGTTTCATTGGCTGATCTGATGAAGTTTGGATAGGTTTTTTTTTAATGCTACATAAATAAGAATGCACCTACGCAGCTGATCAGAATTGGGCAGATTTATGCTTTTTGTGTAATTTCTGAATTTCTCTGGCTGCTGAATATTTGAAGTAATCTTTGTTCACTTGTAGTTTGGTTTAAGACAGGAAAAAACACTTCAAAAAACTATCAATTCCTGCTAGTAAAAGAATTAAAAATATTTGGGTTTCCCAGTATGGATTTTTGCATATGATCTGTATAGTAGTATGCATATGTTTTTGTGCATGTTATCTAAACAGTTGTAACACGTCAATGTATTTAACTGTTGCACTTGTCAACCTTCAATAAAGCATAAGATGTTGATAAACAACTGCTTCTATATTGTAAGGTTAACCATAATAATTTCTACAAACTTCAATGCAATCTATCTTCCAATGTAACCTGATTAAGTTTGTTTTGGATAGAGATTTCTATACTAAATTGTGTTTTAAAAAATCCACAAACTTTATAATGGTATCCGTTTTTAAAAGTGAAAATTAAAAATATAGGTGCCATATAAACCGACTTTTAAAGAGGCAGGGAAAAAGACTGTATTGTTTTGGAGGGGTGGGAATCCTAAAATGAAGCAAACAATACAGAATGTAAAGGGGGCCTGAGTGCCAGAAAAATGCTCTCTCGTTTGGTCCAATCCTGTGAGATGCTGAACAGCTCTTAGGAAGTGCTGGATGCCTTCTGCTCCCTCTATAGTAGTTAGTGTAATAGTATGGACATCTGCCCTGTGAACAGCAATGAACCCGTAAACCTCAGACAACAGCGGTTCCTTAGCAACAAACTGCACTTCCTCATGTGGAACTAGGCATTCCCATGCGAGGCAGCAATTCAGAACCATCCAAGTACCTGTGACAAATGAAGTAGCTACTGTAGCTTCCTGAGAACATCATTCTTAACTGTACCTACTAGGTAGAGCTTTGAGGGATTTAGAATGTGCTGAAAAGTGGGGGGTCCAAGAATTCCTCACTCCCTCATTCTCAGCAGTTCGCTTCTCACTCTTCCAATGTCCATTTGTGAAATGGGATGATGCAAACTTGGAACACAGCATCAATTCAGCCTTGTAAAATTGTCATGAAAAATTACCAGCCCAGGCACAAAATCTACATGCTCACTTCTCAGCACTACCATTGACTGATAATTTTTTTCACTGTAATTTAAAAAAAACAACAGGGTCAAGTTGGTGTAAATTTGGAAATCACTCCAGTGTTACAAAATGCCTGTTCTAGATGATGGTGCCTGGAATTTCCAAAATTTCCAAAACTAAAGAATTTGCTACTCCATAATCAAAGTGCAGTTTCCTAGCTAAGGCCATAATGAATCAAGTAAGGAAGTAAGCATGTTCTACTTATTTACAGTTTTCAGCCAAGAGTTAAGATAAAGTGGTCAAGCCTTTAACAGTAGAATATTTATATTGGTGGTATAAGATCTTCCTTTTAGTAACTTAGATGCACTAAAAATTTGGATCCAATAACTAATATGTAGTTAGTTCCTCTTGAAGGATAAATCTGAAAGGTTTTCTTCTTCCAGGATCTTGTTTTTGTGTTTCTTCTGAAACTACTGATATGTATACCATTTGTGTGTGTGTGATGGTATTTATATCAGTAGTTGCAGAAGAAACACAAAAACAAGATATAAATAAAATCAGGAGTGGCATTCCTTACAGTGCTTTAGATTTTAGTGAGCAAGCAACTGCAGCAGGGGAAAGTAGAACACGAGGGCCTGTTTACAGAAGGAACAGTTTTGTTCTAGAATGTTGATTTGTAATTGAATTCTTACATATTTAGGCCCTAATCCTGCAAAGATTTAGGTACGTGTTTAATTTTTTTACACACCAAGTAGTTCCATTGTCTTCCATGAGATTAAGCACAGTGTAGTAAATTAAGTGCATCGGTAAATCTTTTGCAGAATCAGGGCCTGGATTTGTAGTTTGATTTGGGATCTCACTTTTTTATTGAATGTATACTTAAAAAAACACAACTATATAATGAGATGGGCTCAGTTGAACATGTGTTTTAAATACAGCCAAATTAGAGATGCTAGTTGTTTTTTTGTTGGACTAAATTGGACAAAATTCAAAATAAGAGTTTAATTTCCATTGTAAAAGAGTACACTTGATTTATCTGGGTTCTAACAAACAGAATGCTCATTTTAGTGATTTTTAAAAACTTAACTAGGTGTTGTTTTTCTCCCAATTTTAGTGTCTCTCTAGAATAGCCAGGCCAGGTTGTTCATTATATACATGTGTAATTTTAATATGTGATTTCACGTATTTGACTTGTTTAAAGCTGTCCCACTTCTATGCAAATTTGAGTATGCTGCAACCATGTTTGAACATTAGATTTATACCTTTTACCTCGGTTAGTGAGCAACCAGAGCATATTTTCTGTTTAAGATTTTAGACTGTGCCCACCAGCATAGTGCCTAAAAGACTTTTTTGTCATAAAGTACAGTTAAACATTAGAACAATGGAGGTTTGCACTTGCTTGTCTGCAAAGAGCTATTTTTAACACTGTAATCTATCTTTTTTTAGTCCTCTTATTAGTTGTTAGAACTGGCTGGAGAAACTTTGGCAGAACCATATTCCATTGAAATACCTTATTGCATCGAAATCAAAATGTTTCTCAGTCATTGATTTCACCAGAATCTCATTTAGGAAGAAAAACGGAAAAAAGTTCCAACAATGTAGAAAGGTTGACATTTTTATAATGAAACATTCTAATTTTTTATTTTGAAACAACTGTTCTGAATTTGTTTATATTAGATATTATACATCAAAATTGAGACAATGTTTAGAGTGGTTTGAAACAATCTTCTTTGAATTTTCCTTTTTAATGTTCAATTTTGCACCTATTCAGAGCCAAGCCAGATTTTGAAATCTCAAAATCCTTTATGGAACAGAACTTCCATCCTCCGCACAACTTTCACAACTTATGAAATCCTTATCTACACAGTGCTGCCGTCTGATCTACGGGGGGTGTAAACTGTAGAGTGCTTTAGCTGTCCAGTGTAGACCCGGCTAGTGAAAACTAAAAGGTAGCTAGGGTGCGTTAACCAAGTCCTGTTTGAAAGAGTACTACATCACCGCAAACTTGGTACCTTTTAGTTCATGCCAGCAGAATCTACGTGGGGCAGTTAGAGTGCAACATGTTAGAGCACTCTAAAGTTCATACCCCAGTAGTCCAGGCTGTGGCATCATTTTACCTTCCCACTGGAATTTAATGGCATATTTGCTTTATTTTAAACACCTGTGTGATTAAATGTGATACAGATAGAAAAATTATCACAACCACATAGACAAGTATTTTCCCCTTTTTCTTTTTTACTGTAAATGTCTACACTTTTTCTTACTGAAGACACAGAAGTAAGGACAAGTTCATGTGTGTCACTATTCTGGGTGCATTTATAAATACCTAGATAGAAGTTACACCTAACATGGTGTTTAAAAATTACATTGATTGTATCTGAACATATTCTCTAAACAGCGGTGGGAGGCATTGCAATATCTTGCATATGAGTGCCTCTCCTTAATTCTATAAGGAGTAACTGTATAGCCTGAAAGGCAGCCATGTATGCCTGAGTGGGGAAAATGTCTAGTAAAGTTGTAAATGGCTACTAGAGACGTTCATTGTGGAAATCATTTATGCCCATAATAAATACATTCAGATGTATACAAAGGGCATTAAATACTCTTCCTTGTTTATAAAGGGAAAATAGGAGCATGCAAAGCCAACTGATGACTGTGAGGGTAAATTAGAAGTTTTGGGAAGTGTTAAAAGTAAAATAGTACTTTTTAAGTATTTTTTTAAAATACAGTTTACATTTTAACTGTTTCTTTCAAAATTAGTTGACTTCCAAACAGTTGACTTCCAAACTTCCAGACAAACTGAAAGACTTCTCTGAGAATTCTATACAGGGCCCCCACATGGGAGGGTGCGGAAAGGGTACACTTTACCAGGGCCCGGGGGGCCCAGCCCCCATTCTGTGTGTGGGAGGGGGCCCGTGTTACAAGTTTGTACTGGACCCGAAAAAATTATGCTTGGGCCCTGATTCTATATTTTACCATGTTCTCTCTGAATAAATTCTGGTAGAGTGGATTTTTAGCAACTTGCAAATCTAAGGCCTTTTCTATATTGAAAATTAGCCCAACTCAAGTCAGTAGTGAGTGTAGCTGTATTGCTGCAGACCACTAACTTAAGCAAGGAAAGGCATGATGTGCAGTGGCGGGGCCTTACCCCTGTGTGATTAAGGCAAGTTGCAGTTTTCTTTGTCTCTGGAACATTTTACTATTGACTTCAACAGGCACAAAGCGAGGTCAATACTGGGTGCTTTTGAAAATCCCTCCCCAGGGCGCTTGCCTCAGTTGGTAGACCTTATTTCAGCAGCCATGAACCAATTCCCATTGGAGGGAAAGCTAAAATCAACAATGAAGATAAAAACAAAAAAATGCGTAGAAGCACGTTTCCTTATATTGTAAATACATAGAAAAAGGGAAACCATTAAAAAGCAAATGTCAACCAAGTGTCAATTGGCTACAATGAAGCAGAAGGTCCCCAATTGTTGCACTGCATTCAAAGGTGTATGGTGCAGTTCCATTGCTTTGGGCGAGGAGGAAGGGAGACATCGCAGAAAGACCCTATCTACACTGCAGATTGGGCAATGTTAAGAGGCTTTTCCAAACTGATCTTGACAATGGTACACTTGTGCTGGCTGCTGAAGATATGTTAAAACAAGTTTTTAAATAATTCTTTAAAACTGTTCTTGAGCCTATGTTGGCTTTCAAGATGACTTACAATTTATTTATTTTTTGCTCTGTCCACCCTGGCAGGCACAACCATGTTATCTATGTAGCTTTCAAGGGAAAATGTTCTGGATATAGCTCAAGTAGTAGTGCAAAGGGGGCTAAGATAACAAAGTAGTAATGCACAAGTGAGCAGGCCAATTTGCATTCCCTCGTTATTGAGAGTTGAGTGTTTCATTATAAATCTCTATTGTCCCCCTCGGGCTGGAGATCTGGCTCTGGAACCTGGTGAGGCAGCTGATTCTCAGACCCTGAGCTCCAGCCGGAGTGGGAATGTCTACACTGCTATTTTTAGAGCCGTAGCACTAGCCCAAGTGACTCATTGCCATGTCTTATTTTGTTTCATTTTTTTTTTTAGTGTAGATGTACCCATATTTGCCTGGGTTTACAATGCAGTGTAGACATACTCTTGATGTCTTCACAAACCCCTGTTCTTAAATTTAACCTCCTGTAGTACACTCACTGTGGATCCCTTAGTAAACAGTGTTTATTCTACCTCCCATTATTTTTATCACTGAGGAAAAACAAGTTTGCCTCTCTGCTGCTGCTTTGGTTGAAGCTCAGCCACTCAACATCCATCAGAAAGGACAGCTGCAATTTGATCAGGTGTGTTGTTAAACTCTTAAGATCTCAACATATTTTCTAAATTTGGCAAGGCTTTCATGAAGTAAAGTCAGTTCCTGCAAGAATTCTGTGTTCTCTGCATCAAGGATTTGCCCCAGTGGTCAGCATCCAGTGTAGTTATACCTGTGCAATCCTCTAATACAGACAATAAAAGATGAAACTTGTACCAATGCAGCTTATCCCTGCTTGAAACATGGGTGAAGTCTGCTGTGCAAACCGCAGCTTTCTTTGTCTATGCCATGGGTTTTTCTTTGAGCACCTATAACAATGGCTGAAGTCAGGACACATCGCAATGTAAAATCAAGACTTTTGGCTTTGTGGGGCAGAAATGGATGAGCAACCAAAAAAAAAAAAAAGGGGGGGGGGGCCATCTAGGAACATGTGATTTGCTATACTGCATCAGACCCCACTGGCCTATCCTGTTCAGAATCCTCATGCTTCAAAAGAAGGCAGGAGACGTCCTGACTCTTAATGGTGGTAAGTAATTGGACTTTTTAACCTTTCTACATATAGATATTAATGTTGTAATTCTGATGCATTGATAGAAGTGTGGTGCAGCAGCAAGGATTTGTTTTAAAATCTTAATGGTACTGGGCTAGCACTAGACATTGACGTCGCTTGTTTATGCAAATTGCATGTTGGTGACAGTACAAACTTTTCCCACACTGTCCCACTGGTATGCCTCAAGCATCACTTGAAGGAACAGCTTCTGGAAGCGAGAGGGGTAGTTCAGTTTTCCTGTTCATATGTCTGCCAGCAAGGATGTCATTCTCAACTATGGTTGTCTCGGGAGGGGTCAGCAACCCTAGGAACTGGACTGAGACACCAGACTCATTTCAGATAGGCTGATAAGCATCAGATGGTAACAATGGACAGTTACTACCTCTCTAAACCACATACAGACTTGCGACATAGCAGTAAAAGACTTCCCATTACCAGTCCCTTGCGCCCGCAAGTCTTGTTTATAATGTTCTTAACTGACTTTATTTGAAGTTCAGGCTAAAGCATTTTTTAGAGCTGGTTATTAGAGCTCACAAAACCACAAGTGAAAGCTAGAGGAGGTGAGGGTTTAAAAAAAATAAAATCTATAAGCACAAGCAAAGGAGGGGAAAGCAAGAGGCTGTATCTAAAGTTAGTTGAGTTTGGCGTGTACTCCTGCTGCTCCCAGGCAGCCATGTTCAGGATTCCTAAAGAAAGGAAGCACCCTCCCAGCTGCTGTGTACATGTACCCTGCAGGAGGAGTGCTGAAGATGGGTATCAGCAGCATATGGGTGGTGCTGTACATCTGTCTCCCTCATATCTATACTGTACATTGAATTAGAGAGATGAGGGGATTCAATCCTGAGGGAGAGTCCCTGGGAGGGCTCTTAATATGGAGAAGCAGCTGTCCATCACAATGCAGTGAGATAGATCTAGGTGAGAGAGGACTGATGCAGTGTGTATTATGCATCCCTGGCTGTGCCTGATCCACAAAGGATATGAGTGTGCTACAGCCTCCACTTGTGTTGCTTGACACTTAGGCTTAAGCGTTCCATTCTGGAGGTGCCCTAGTTCGATTCCGTGTTGGCCGGCATCTGGTTTGTTGCACCGGTTTGTCTATTATTTACTGATATAGATGCACATGGAATTTACAGGACATGGAATCATTTCTGTATTTCCAATGTATGTAAAGATGCTGAGGTGTTGACCATCTTGTGTCCTTTAGTCCTGTTGAATACCCTTTCAAATGCGTGGATCTTCCAGATCTTTGCTAGATGAGCAGGTTAGCTGGCTTTTTCTGATAAAAGCAATTGGCTTCAACCTCACTAAAACCTTTCCAGGCACCAATGAAACACTTAATATGTTGACATTTAAATTGCCATAATTAGGCGTCTGTGTTGACATCCTATTGAGATGGATGAGAGCTGTTCATTCTGCCATGCTATTGTTGTAGGGCTTGATTACACTGGAGTGTTTTATTTTGAGTTAGCTGGTTTGCCTTTGAACTCCAGGTGGTTAACAGGTTTCTAAAGGCTGGTCTGGATCCCTCCCACCTAAAATCAATCAATCAAACAAAAACTTAATATGTTTTGGGATGCTATTGTTTGCGGAGATGGGGACGGTGATACAGTGCTGACCTTGACCAGCTACATCAAGGTAAAACTGTTTTACATCCTGATAACAGTCTTGATGTTAACCACATCTTTTTGTTTTGTGTTTTGTTTTCAGGGAAGAGAGAGCCTTAGGTTATCAATTAACTTGAACTAAAAATGTTAGTGTAGAAAAGCCTTCAGGTATTAATGCATTTGTTTACGTTCCACGGGTTATCTTCACAACCAGAAAGGTTAGATGCTTTCTTTGTAATGAAAGTTTAAATTACGTAGTAAGAATGAGGAATGCTAAAAGATCTGCAGGAGAACTTAGGTGCTCAGAGAGAATGCAGATTCCACACACACATCGATTTCTGGTGACTCTGCTTATTAAAAGGCTTGCCCAGATTCAGCACCATAAGAAGAAACAAAATCTTCCAATATAGCAGTTCATCAGTATATGTAAACCAAATAGAATTCCAGCTGTTGCATGATACGGTGTGTTCTTGAGCAAAAAGTGCCACCACCTGAATACATAATGCATAATAAAGTGCCTGACATAAAAATAATAAATCATGACATTGGTGCTGGAGCATCTTTTTCTGAACATGTATCCCTTTGTAACTATTACCAAGGATGTTAGTATTGAAAAAACCAAACCCCTTTAAGGGTTGGTTTGCACACATTTTTTATTCCATTTTAACTAAATCAATTGAGGAACTGATATAGTTCATATCAATGCAGTTTTAGCAGTATAAAGGTGATTGTGTCAGTATTTATTGTTAATCTATACCAATATAAGCACCTTTATACTGGTATGTTTATTTTAAAGGGACACTGGCAGGTTAATAATAATAATAATAATATATAATTTCCTCCCCTGTGTTACGGACAACACCATCAATTTATTTAAACTCAAAGAATTTTGAAAAATCTAAATTGCTTATCGCCATTTGTATTGTAAATTGTATATAAATTTGCTTACCACCATTGTTTGCATTTAATTCAGTTTAGACATAGAAAAGAAACTGTCAAGATGATTTGTAGTTTTGATTAAGTTTCACTTTCTGATTCTCTTACTGTAATACAACCCGGAATGGTTGGATTGCAGAGACTATGGGAATGTTTCAATTCAAACAAATCATGTTTATATTAAAAAAAAGATCAGATTTTTTTTTTAAATGTACTTTTGGAAAATATTCTGCTGCCAGTTCCAGATGGGGGACACTTGACGTGTGTATACAAATATGAAACAGCTATAATCTGTGTTACAAGGACACTGCTAAAATACAATTAAGTTCAATCTGCATCATAAAATGAGACTATATTGCCAACTCTCATAATTTTGTGATAGTTGGTGTTTTTCTCAAAGCTTGAACTCCTGGCATCCTGTTATTTTAGAGGAATCTGAGCTCTTATTGAAAAACCAAGTAAGTTTCTGGCTCTCATGGTTCTGGAAAGAAGCTTGAAAACCTGACCTGAGTATAACCTAAAGAGTCAGAAACCAGAAGGCAAATAAAAAAGAACCCCAAATGTATTTATTTTTCAAAATCTTATGATTTTTGAAGTGTTACTCATGAGTTTCTCAGAAGCTTGGGGTTAGCAATACCGGAGTTGCGTTGTAACAGGGCCCTCTCCCCCTCCAGTATGTAGCTATTGTGTTATGTACATGGAACTGCCTGCAGCAACATGCACTGCCTTTGTTGATTTGATGCCCAGATCCTGCATTAAAGTAAAGAGGAGCTTGGATGAACAAGAAATACAGGAACTGGTCCCAAATTCATAAGGGGGTTGTGAAAGTTCTTCCGGTCCTGTGGCTGGTTAAAATAATAAAAACATCAAGCTCCACATTTAAAAAGCAATCAAATTAAACAATCATTTTGATTTTTCATTTTGTACAGATAACCTGTTTCAATAATTCATTAAGGGCCAAGAAAGACCACCGTTGCTTTTGAAGTTGCAAAAAGACAAATGATCACTTGCATATAGCTTTGCAAACAGATAGGGGCTGTAGCTTTCCTAATTGGTATCCCACAGTATAACCTCAGTTCACTCTTTCATTTACTCTTTCACCAAAAAAGGCTCACTGCAGTGCTTTTCTTATACTGTCTACAACCTAGCCGTTGTATGGCAGCTACTGCTCTGTATTATATAGCTAGTATTGTAAAAGCCCTTTACTAGGAAAGTGATAAGCTGTAAAACCTGGTATTATTCTGTGACTAATGGAACAGTATTCTTGCAATCCGTGCTACTTTCTCACAGTCTCCAGCAGATGAGGGCAGAGCCAACTTGTGAGAAATTTCTGGTAACAAGCTTTCTAAATTCCAGGTTGTGTTTTTGCAATGAAGGGTCAAGAAGCATTACATATTTTGTTCTCCCAAACCATCTGTTAGATCAACCAGACTTGAAAACAGCAGTAACCTTTACAAAAACAAAACAAAAACTGACCACAATAGTGATCATATCTTTGAACAGTCTTTAAAGTGTGCTTTTAGTCCTTGCAGAATTAAAAAGAATCCGTAGAAAATCAGTAGAAAAAAATACCCTTTAAAGAAAACACAGACGTTGGAAATGAATAAGATTCATTAGGTCATCCAGTCCCTCTCCCTGCCAATGCAAAGCTGTTCCCTACACTATCTTTTCTAGCATATTCAGCTTGATTTTAAATGTTCCAAGTGATTGGGAATTATTCGATAGCGTAGCACATTTTACCGTGAGAAAAATTACCAAAAATGTTACCATCTAAATTACCATCTAAATGTTAAATTTGTGAGATGCTGGAAGTTTGGGTTAAATTCATTTACCTGTAGGCATTTCTCTCACAGTATATAGGCTTGGTAACTTCAATCTAAGGTTTTTATTTATATGGGACTATTCCTCTGGAGCATTATCCTGGAAGCCTCCTGTTTCCGTAAACCATGAAAATAGAAATTTAGAACATTCGTTGTTGCTGTGGCAGATGTATACAAGCAAGATGTATACAAGAGCTTTTCTGTGATGGATGAACACTGAACACTCAACAGTAATTATTTAGTTACTAAGGCCCTCTGAAGAGGGAAAGTGTTGTATAAATATGAAGTCTTACATCATCCTTTTGGGGAAAAAACTCTTTAGAGAGGGAAAGGAATGAGTATCTTATGAAAATGTATCTCATAAAGCGATACCAATAGGGCTCCATTTGTCATGTTAAACGTTGGCTTATAATACTTTGCACTTACAGATACTGCCTCCCAATGCCTCTGTAAGATAGGGTATTTACAGATGAGGCAACTGTATCAAATACGGATACTACAATAACTACAAAATGCAGTATATTGTATTGGTAGTACTAAACTCTGTCTAACTAGGAAAGATTAAAGCATATGCCATATTGAGTGTTAGTGACCCCAGCTAGCTAATTGATCAAGGGATCTGCAATATTCAGACTGTTCTGTTGTATTTTCTGTCTTAGGCTATGTCTACATTACAAGTGAGGGGGTGATTCACTTGTGTGTGTACCCATACTCGTGCTAGTTCAAGTATAAATAGCAGGGTAGCTGTGGTAGCACGGTGTAGCAGCCATAGAGGTGGCGTCAGGTGAGTTTGTACTTGACACAGCTCAGCCATGCTTCCATTGCTGCTACCAGTATCCCTGTGCTTGCACTCCTATTTACACTCATGCTAGCTCTCATAGTGTGAGTATAGGTACAGGAGCAGGGGAATCACTCCCCTACCTTGTCATGTAGACAGAGCCGTAGGCCCCACTTCATGTACTGTATCATATCATACTCTATCAGTGATATTGCGCAGTATGATACATTCTGTATTGCCCTCAGTGCCTTTGCTCTGATATGTATACTCTATTTATGCTTATATAAATAACAGTGCAATTCAGAAAGGCGCTGCTTTGTGCAGTTTTCCCCACACAGATCTGTCACACCTCAATCCTTCCCTGCATTTCCTCAGTTATCCCAAGGCAGGGCTTTTTCCTAACCAGAATCTGACAATCATATTGTGGTTCAAAGATACTTACAACTGTCCTCTAGGACTAGGCCAAGACCTGTAAACTCATTTAACTTGTGGCATAATAATTTAGACTTAATCGGAAAATGATAGTTGTGGGGGAGATTGGAGATTGGAGAGGGAGGTTTCCAAAGAAAATTTTGACTTTTTAGCAAATTTCAAAAAGTGAAATATTTCGACCAAAAACAAAAAAAATTTGATTTGGAAATGCTCCTGTGGTGCCTTGTGGGAGCTGTAGTTTGGTCACCTCATGCTCCCATTCTCTTCTAGGCCAGATTCCCTGGTTGGACTACACCTCCCATGATGCACCATGATCTCCTCACATGGTGAGGGGAGGCAGAGCATCACAGAAGCCGCTGGCCATGGTGTATCAAGAGAGAGAGAGGCAGTCTGTGCGAGGCTTTCAACTAGATCTTGCATGACACTCAGAACCTGTTTATACAGGGTGAATGAGTACCAAAACTGAAAATACTCCAGTGTAGAAATGCAGTACCATGGGCTTGCACTAATGCGGTTTGAAATCTGGCTAAGCTAAACCCGCAGCTACACATGAGGGTTTGTGCTCGTGTGTAGCTATATTGGTTCAAATACCCTCAACAAACAAGCCCTAAGAATATGCCACCCATTTTATTTCCCATGTTGTCACTTTGGAATGTATGATGCCCAAGTCCTATGCCCTGAGATCTATGTAAATTCAAATTGCATTTTGAGATAAAGTAATCCAGCAAATCACAAACTACTGTTTCTTTGGAAGGGTGCATTATTGATCCTCAACTGACAGCAACTCAGAGTGCTGCCATGCGCACGTTCTAATATCCACAATGCCCCTTTCCTAGATCAGAAATACAGCAAGAGTAAGTCAACTGGCCTCTTGGTGAGCGAGTGCAAGACCAGAATCAGGTGCCAAGCAGCACACGATAATCTTTTAAGTGCCTCTATGTTTCCTGGTGCTTTCAGAAACCTTTCATTTAGTAGCTGTACAGAGCTGGAACCTAACAGCCCTGAACAGGATGGAGTGGAAACATTCCCCTACAGGGCTGCTGTGGCCATCCTAGATAATCCATCTTGGCAGCTCTTTCTTTCTATCCAGGAAGGAAGGTGAGCCTTGCCGGACCTGCAGGAACAGGTCTTTTGTTTCTTCTGCTTCATGGTACTGAGCTTGGCCACTTGGCTTGCAGTGCCCAGGCAGAGTCATAGCACTGTGCCACGTGAGGGGAAGCCAGCAGAGAGAAATGAGGTAAAAAGGGGCTATGTCAGACTTAGAAAAAAGACGAAACTTCGGAGAGGTGTAAGCTGCTGTGCGCTGCCTGCAGAAACAGAACGTTCTGGCACAGGAAGTAGATGGGCGGGCCTTGCTAAATAACCTTGTGACAGCTCTAGCTGCCTTTACATTGTTAGCAAAGGAACCCACCTCCTTTTGTGCAGCATCACTGCACCCAAATTGAAAGAGATGCGAGGCACACATTTGTCTCTGAATGTGCTAAAGGCTGTATTTGTTTTTCTCATGCAGCTGAAAACTTTACTGTGTGTGGTGAGTTTGCATTAGGGTCAATAAGGGAAAAAACATATGTGCACATGTAAATCAAATCTTGACCAGCTAATCTTATGAAACATAGAGGAATGGATTTATTTAAGAATGGGACAAGCCAGGAGGGCCGTTCCTTTGCTCTTTGGCCAGGACAATAAACACTGATTTGAAAATGCCTTGAAGAAAAACTTCATGAGGCAAAAAACTAGGACAAAATTTTCAAATCCGGGTGCCTAAAGTTAGACTCCTTCAGCTATTTTTAGGCATGACTATAAATGGCTTAACACTCAGAAGAGCTAAGTACCCACAAATCTCCTGGAAGTCAATGGGAGCTACAGTATGGTCCAGTGGAGAAGGTACTGGACTGAGACGTGGGCTCTGCCATTGGTCTGCTGGGAGACCTTGAGCAAGACACTTTGCCTCTCCGTGCCTCAGTTTCCCCAACTGTAAATTGGGGGTAGTGATACTGTGACCTCCTTTGTAAATCTACAGATGATACATGTTATGTAAGAGCTAGGTATTATTATTATTACTAATGCCAGAGCCAGGAATAATCAGCTGTGTGACCTGGAGCAAATCACCTTCACTTTTCAGTGCCTCTGTTTCTCCTCCCGCTTATTCTCTGTCTTGTTTATTTAGCTTGTAACCTCTTCTTGGCAGACACTTTCTCTTCCTATAGGTTTGTACAGCGTAGTGCACAAAGGGGCCCTGATCTCTAGCTGCTACGCTGTGTACTACAAATAATTCCGACATGATGTGTTCAGTACCTGTGAAAATCATGCCACTTTTATTTAATGCCTAAAAATGGATTTAGGAGCTGAAAATTGTGTCCCTAACCTTTAACAATAATGGTGGGTTTTTAAGATCGTTTCGGGGCAGATTTTCAAAGGCACCCAAATGCCCATTAACTGTCTGTGGGAGTTGGATGCCTAAAGCTCCTTTGTGCCTTTGAAAATCTGTCCCTTACTGGATAACTATGCACTGACAAAACAGGACACTCTGCTTTAGGTGAGACCTTCCCACAGCCCCACGTGTTAGCTGCGGCCGGGAGCAATATGCAGTCTGTGAATGTGTGGAGGAAGGCAGAAGAAATGGATTCTGCCCTTAGCAATTAACAGTAGCTAATTACAGACCAACATTGCCATCTTGGAGATTGCTTGCCTAGGGTGTGGATAAGTGACTGGAGCTGCTCCGTTGTGGGTAGGATTATAAAGAGAGTGGCTGGAGGCTCGGGGAGATATCAAAAGGAAATGTGCTCCTAATGTTACCCTCCCCCCATCTAGGCAAAGATAATTGACTTGCAGACTCCAACGGTGTTTGACACTGTATTGAAAAGATGAGCACAGTGATGGTTCAGCCCCCCTTGATCAAAGTTGAGACGATTCTTCTTGGGTTTTCTCTCCCATGTCCTCTTTTAAAAACTACATTTTGAGACACTAATTAAGGCTGGGATTTGCCAAGAGGTTTAAGGAAGGTGGATGCTTACCTACTTGAAGCCCCTTAGCAATCCCAGCCTAGCATTTTTGGGGGGGATTTTCAAAGGTACAAAGGGTAGTTACCTAAATCAGGTGCAGTAAGTCAGTTGCCACTTGTGTGTATGCAAATCCTCCCTCTCTCCCAGTGTCTGGGTAAATTATCCTTTCCGGTCCTGGTGTGCCACATCAGCAACGTGTTTCTTTAAGATGGACATTTAGCAGCGATAGAACAATTATCACTTTATTAAACATGTTTGGGGGCTCAGAAAGGACTTTCCGAAACAGAAGGGATGTGAAAAAAACCTCAGGCTGCCACCTCTTTCCTCTAAATCTACTCGAGTCACTACCATTGCTTTGGGAAGGGATGGTTTCTCTTTGCACACAGGTTTCTGAAAATTGCTAATCAAAGGAAAATCCTGAAACCAGCCTGCTGTGAAAATATAATTCCTAAAAGGCTAGAACATGACAACTATTCCCCATGTCCTAACTGAGTTTTGAATTCGTTTTTACTCAGGTGAACCTTCCAGTGGGTCTGCTTTTTCTTCTCACAACACTTTTACACTGGTGTAACTCCACAGAACTCAAATCTAGCGACCCTTGATTTACACCTGTGTGAGGGCAAATCAGATCTATTGAGAGATTTGCCTGAGTAAGGACCTCAAGATTTGGCCACAAGTGTGTGCTTTACGGGGGAAATAAAAGGCTGTTTATACTGCCATATATTTGGAAAAACAGAACAAATGTAGTCAAGCTGAACGTGAATATTTTATTTGTAATAAAAACAAATTTCCAGCATAAAACAATTATAATATATACACACACAGTACAGAGTAGATACATAGGCACTCACATGATCACACATAAATACATTAGGTAAAAGAAAAAAATAAATCAACTGAAAAGCGCTGGGACAGTTAACCAATATGGTTAACTCATTAAGTCAATAAAAAGGCAAAATGTCCTTTTCTGTTGTGGCAGTTAAAACACGTACGTAACCAATATGACACGTCAAAAGGTAATTTGGTCTGCCCTGTTCAAGAGGAATGTGCAGGTACTCTCAGATAAGAGCTCGTCACATTTATGCCAGGCTAAAATTGTATCTGGTCCACCATGTTGAATGGGAAAGGCAATGTCACATTTACACAGCTCCTCACATGCCCATCCTTATACTCTGAATGATCTGAAAGATAGCTGAAACAAGACAAAAAGAGAGGCTGTTCAAATGCTGGTTAACTTTCCTGAAATTCAGCCTTGTACTCCTTCAATACTGCTACTTTAAACAGCCGAATGTTTCATGTTCTCACATGCATGATTAGATGTTATCTAGCAAGTAGTTAGATCAGTGGACTTCTTTCAAGTAGGGGCCTGCTGCCCCCATTGATGCAAAAAGGATTATGCAGGTTCCTTCTCTGAACACTAATTGAAGTACCACGCGTAAATCCCCAGCACTGAGGAGGGATTAGACCCCCCTTAGACTAGAGTGTATGCAGCACTGCTGTCAGGCACAGCTGCGTATGTTGAACAAGTTGGTGGGTCTCTTTCTTGGGAACAATCACTTCTTATTCAGGACTGTTTATAAAACAGCTGCCTATAGGTAGGTAGATCAGTAACAGGACTACAACCTCCCACAAGCTTGGCCTACTTTAATTAGTGCTAAAAACTGATTTGTGGGATCGGGCCCTCTAAACTCATGTACTGTTCTACGGCTCAAACCTGCAAAAACGCACTCATGTGAGTAACTGAATGGAAGCTGATTTTTTGGGGGGTAAGGTTTTGCATGATGGAGCACTGTCATCTCAATCCTGCAAACAGATCAGTTCCATTAGACCCATGAGGGCTCCACTGTACAAGTGTCCGCCCCTGAGACCCACTGGCCGGACTGGGGGCCTATGTTTGCAGGCCACAAGGGAGAGCGGTGTTGACTGTTTACTAGTCATTAGGGATGCAAATCTCAAAGCAGAAGATAGTCTTCAAAAATGTTAATTTACCAGAATGGAGTAAATAGAAATGAGGCAGATTGTGCCGTCACGTTTGAAACAGAAATTCCTGTTGGTATCAAAACTGATGGTACAAAATGGTACTACACCTCCACAGAGAAAAGGACCCGAGCATTGAGTCACTGTATTTCCTGTCCTTTATTATACTTAGTACACTAATTATTAAGGGCTTGATTCTGCAGGCCTCTTGCAAGCAAAACTCCCACTGACTTCAAGGGATACTACATACATTGCAAGGCTGCAGGACCGAGCCTTAGTTTTTAATAATACAAATATTACATAAGTTTTCTTATTACGCGGTACCACCGCTGCCTCCGAGGGCCCCAGTTCCGTAGCAGCATCCATCAGGATCGCCTTCTGCTGAAGCCAGTCAGCGCAAGTGCAAGAGTCAGCCTGTGTTGCGGCCGCTGCAGATGCCGAGCATGTCCAGTGAAAAGAAAGGCTTGCAAAGTGCCCTGCAGCTGTATGTACATAGAGCTCCCTCCTCTGTTGCCCTTCTAGAGCTCTGAGATGTTTGTCAAACGTAAAAAAACAGAGAAAAACTAACTAACTTTGAAACGAAGAAGGTAAAATGTGTAAGATCAGGAAGCATGACTTTGATTTGACTGAGTCTGAGCCCTCATCCTGCAGACACTCACTTGAGAAGTTCCACTGAAGTCAAGGAGGGCATGTCTGCACCGCAGCAGGCACGGTGCTTCCCAGCACCGCTTGGTGGACGTGCACTAGCTCTGCTTGAGCTAGCATGCTAAAAATAGCTGAGTGGCTGCAGTGGCACAGGAGGCAGCCCAAGCTAGTCACCCATGTAAGTACCCAAGGGGGTGGGCAAGTAGCCCGAGCTGCTGCCCATGCCACCGCAGCCACACTGCTAATTTTAGTGTGCTAGCCTGAGCGGTGCTAGCTGGGGTCTGTCTACGCACGCTGGCAAGCACCTTTTCAGCTGGTGTAGACACATACTCTGTGCAGTTAAGGACTCCTTCTGGAATGGTTTGCAGAGTCAGGCCTTCATTTTGGACACAAGAGACTCAACCCATTTTTTTAAGGTCATCCTTAAAATGATGGCCAACTTTAGGGCACAGATGTTCTGCTGGTGTATGTAAATCAGGGAAGTGATGCCAAATTACAGCAGCTGAGGATCTGGCCCTGGAACTATCTTATCTGTCTATCCTAGTTTTATACTGCCACTTATCACTGTAATATCTGTGACCTTCAATGTAAAATCAATAGTAATAACGAAGTCCATAGTGGATGTCATGGAGCCTGTGGCAATTATTTTGCGTGGAAACTCTGCTGGGGGTAGGGTTTGTGGTTTTGATTTTTGAATACATGATTTCGTTTTAGGTTGATTTGTTTCATATTTTTGTTTTGTCCTGTCAGTGCTTTTATAGTTCACTTCTCTGGAGTTTGTTTTCCTTGCTTACATAAACATGATTCCTGAATCAAATTGGATTTGCCCTGCAGTCCATTCAGTTAAGCCTTGTGCAATATCATACTAAATTGAATCACATGTCAATTGGGCTATGGAGCAGCAAAACTAGTGAAAAATCACCTGCTTCTGTAACCCCCTCAGGCTCAGTTTGTCTGAGCCATTGTACTGTAGAAAGCTACCATTTTTACAACAGATTCTATAAAAACCAAATTCCACAGAGAATAGAGCTCTGCCTGTAAACTGGTGAATCAATCTGTCTAATAACATCTGACTCCAGCGTGCAGTATGAAAAAGGAAGACAGTGACGAGGGAATTCCTGAAGAAGTTCAAAGAGAGAGAGAGGAAGTGGAGAGTCTAGCCCCTGACAAGTTAATAACTTAATGGCGGCTGAGCAGAGCTGAGAGAATAACAGTGCCTGTGAGTGTATGGCTGAGCAAGAGAAATAAGACAAGAAAGCACGGAAAGAGAACTGCAGGCATTCGAAGGGGACAATATTCAACAGGGACATTAGAGCCTAGAAAGGAGGCCTGTTAGTAACTAACAGACCCAAAGGATTATTAATAAGCAGACTAGGTTCTACTGGTTGTAGAGCAGCATTTCAAGTATTAAATATCCAAGGATGACTTAGCAGGCACGTTAAAATAGTCCTGATGTCTTTGGTGCTCTGATATTGTGACAGTGCAACTGCTTTCCAAGAGTGGGATTTGTAATTGTCTGACTAGTCAGGGGACAGGAAAAGCAGTTGAGGACCCTCAGCGCTTTTGCTGGATTCAACCCCCCATTCTAAAAGGCAGAAGTCTTCCCCTACATTTTCATATTGCAAACCTTGCAGAAATAAAGAAGGCAGGCAGAATAAAAAGAGTTGGAGTATTAACTGGCAACAGGGTAGAAGAAAGAGCAATTTAAAAACCCATCTAAGCTGAAGAACTGGATACAGCAAGACCTGAAACTGAGGGAAGTGTGTATAGGAAATGAAAAGGAGGGGGAGCAGAGTAGATCCAACCTAGCCCCAGTGATACATAAAAGGAGCAAACTGAAATGGTGTGAGCTATAGGGATGAAGAGAATTTGTCTCAAGGAATAAAGAATCTATAAATGCAATCAGAAAAGTGAGGTGTCAAAAAGAGAGGGGAGAAGGACCAGTGCAAACAGATGTCAGCCGATAAGGCAACTCTCCAACATAGCTGGAAAGCTTCATTTATCTTGAGTTGGAATAAATAACTATTGGTGCTCAGTTTTCAACCCATTCTAATGACATTGGGACAACCCCTTCTAGGGTTCAGGGAAATTATTAGAGACAATTGCTGCAGATGCCAAGAGCAGAGAGGAACAAAGAGTTGGTGCGAGAATGCCTGATGGAGCAATGTGTATATATACCTGTGGATGCAATGCACCTAAGGTCCTAAAAGATCCTAAAAGAAATCTTGCATGCTCTGAGTCTTTTCAGTAAATCCTGCAGGTCAGGAGAGGTGCCTAATGACCAGTGCAAAGGGCAAGTAACAAGAATAATATGCACCTGCCAGACAGCTGTTGTAGGCAAACTACCTGAACATACAGAATAAGAGTCAATGTAAACATTTGGGAGAAAGAAATCTCTAAACCAACATACAACTTGGGTTTGTTAAAATAGCTCACTCCACCCAATTACCTTTCTTTGCTCTCTTAGTAAAGAAATGGATGGATTTACTAAACAACCCCAGTTCAGGTAAATTCACTTACATCCCCCAGTGTTGTATGGATCTTGTATCATTAGATTAGAATCTCAGATGGCCTCGCAAACCAGCCATCTTTAACAACAATATTACTTTGTGCTCACATGGTTAATTTCACTCTGGGGCCTCAAAGCACTCTGCAATCCTTAATTAATATTACCTCACATCACCTCGGACTGGTGAGCATTATATCCTTTATACAGATGGGCGAACATAGGCTCAGCAAGGTTAAATGAGTTGCCCAAGTTCAGACAGTGTATCAGTGACAGAGCTGAAAAATAGTACCCCAGGAGGCTCAACTTCCAATTCCATATTCTAACTAGTAGACCCCACTCATGGTAGGTGCTGTGTTCCAATAACATAGTCTCTCTAAGGCAAGTCAGTGTATAATGGGAAATCTTGGATGCAGCATTTTGACCACTATTGGCTGTTCTGGGACTAGCCAGAATTATTTTTGCTGAAATCTGTGGGTTGTGCGATCTTTTTAATGACTTCTGACCAACTCACCCTCATCCAGAATCCTATTTATCAACAGATTTTGAGTGTCTGGGACCTTCCTCTTAATAGGATTTTTTCTTATATGAGTATATTTTAATTCTACTACAATGACTAATACCAACAAGATACTAATACCAAATTGTGGATTAGAAATTGACTGACGATCTGAGGAGCAGAGATTCTGTAAATGGCAAGTTCTCTATGTGTGGTGTCACAGCCATGTATTAGGATCCCTATTATTTAATACATTATTAGTAATCTAGAGGAAGATGTAAATTCAACCATGCTCAAACTGTTGACAATCTCAGCCTTACAGGATTAGCCAGTTAGACAGAAGGATAAGAATCATTTTGTAGACTGGGCTGCATGCAATGAGATGAAGTTAAATACTAAAGCCATACACCTAGGAAGAGAAAGTAAGCAGCACTGATACAAAACTGGAGGACAGCTATCTGGGAAACAGGAGGCCTGCCGAAGACCAAGGGGTGATAGTAGATAGCAAGCGAAATATTAGGTTCAAGTGCAACACCACTGAAAAACAAGCAGATGGAATAGAAACCATTGCTGATCTCAGATATATAAATAGGCTTCATATGTAAAAACTAGTGAGGTAATAGGGCTAGGGCCAGACTAAATATTGTGCTTCTTTCTGGAAGTATATACAAACACTAGTGCAAATACATAGAAGGGCAACACAAAGGACACAGGGGTCTGGTATATAACCTACTGGGAAAGAGTGAGGACTAAATGGGCATGTTTTAGAAAAGAGGAGACTAGGGAAGGGATGGGGGAAAACATGATCACAGTTTATAAATACCTTCAGGGTAATAATGGAAATGAAGAAAGGGAATTATTCCATTCTCAGAAGATGGTAGAGAAGGAGCAATGGCCTGAAGCTAAAGAAGGAAAAAAGTTCAGGTTAGACATTAAGAAAAAGTTCTCAGCAGCAAGAGCAGTTGAGTGGAGGCTATCAATGGAGGCAATTGGATAATGGAGAAGACATTTGCAGGAATTAAGTGGAGACTAGTCCTGCAAAATGTAGGGATCACACTACATGATCCAAGTGGTCTTCTCTGGATTTTATATCTGTAAATCTAAGCTCCATAAGCTAAGAATTCCCTCCCTCATGCAGCAATAACCCTAAAAACCATTTCCAAAATGTCAACATCTTAAAACTGAGGTCCACCTTCCAAATTGCACCGGACCTGTGCATGTACTTCATCCAGTGGCACAATCAGGCCTTTGATTTGTCCAGTACAAAGAGATGGGCAACCAGGGCAGTACCATTTCTTGGTTATATGGCTGTACAGTGCCTGGCCCCATGGGGATGGAGCCACAATGCAAATGATCATTAAACGGGCTACAGCGAGAGCTGTACATGATTGCAATAGTCCAGAAGAACAGCCCTGAAAATGTTTGTGGAAAAAGGAAGCATTTGTCTAATGGATTCACTACTGAAGGAACAAACATAGCCATAGCGAATTTGTTACCGACGACTGAAGTCTGAATGTCTGACAGAGCACTAAAAATGACAAAGATCAACATCTAAACCACATTATTAAGACGTCTCTTGAGATAATAAAACCAATTCTGTGGTTCTCATGTGGGCAAAACTCCCACTTCAGCCAGCGATAGCTTAGCATGAGTAAAGACTGCAGGATTGGATTCCGTACCACAAAATGTTCTTAGATGGGAATCAATTGGATGTATGGTTAGTCATTTATCACCAGGATATTTATTTTATCTTCTGTGCATCTCCCACGTCCAGCTGTTTAATATACTTATTTTTAGAAAATAAAACTAGTATTTTGGCTTTCTTTTATTGACTGATTTTCAATTCCATTTTTTTTTTTTAAATCACTCATTGGTTTTTGTCACTTTGCCTAGAATTTTTGTTGTCATGAGCTCTCTGGGGCAAGGGCTGCCTGTGTGCTGTTTGGTCATCACTGCCCAGTATAATGGAGCCCTCAGTGGGATCCTTCGGTGCCCCCTCCCTCCCCCCAATAGAAATAATAACTAAATAGAGAGCTGCATATTGACCCTGATCTTTGTTCTTTCTGTCAAAGCATGTTTGAAACAGCTTGATGACTTGTCCTGGGAAGAAACTATTATTTCTTGAGACACTGACAACACATCTGATGTGCCTAAGAAGCATTGCCATCTTTATTCTTAGTTAGAAGCCACATAAGGGAATAAGTAAACATAAAAGTTCACAGGTCACCAAAGACATATAATGGAGTTGAGAGCTGCAGGCTAGCTTAAGGCTTGAGATTTTGGAGCCATCTAATACTGGGGTCCAAAAAAGAGCTAGATAAGTTCATGGAGGATAAGTCCATCAGTGGTTATTAGCCAGGATGGGCAGGGATGCAAAACCATACTTTGAAGTGTCCCTAGCCTCTGTTTGCCAGAAGCTGGGAACGGGCAACAGGATGGATCATTTGATGATTCCCTGTTCTGGTCATTCCCTCTGAAGCACCTGGCATTGGCCACTGTCGGAAGACACGATACTGGGCTAGATGGACCATTGGTCTGATCCAGTGTGGCCGTTCTTATGTTCTCTGCTCTACATGTTTATTAGCTTTAGCAATGACAACCTTCATTCACTGAAAACTCCCACTGACTTTGGTGAGAAGGAGGCGGCGGGGCTTGGGTGCATAGGAACGCGGCATAAGGCTTTATGTTAGCACTGTTAGGAGAACACAGCTAGCTGTAATGTGCCGTGGGTGATGGATTTACCATAACCACTGTTTGTTTTTGTGGGGAGTTGAAATCATGCTTTAAGACCAGGTACAAAATCCAAACAATAGGAACAGAATGAATGCCATTTCTGAGAACGTTAAGGTTAGACACCGTAGGTGTCACGTAGTGTGGTCACCGTATTGCATGTCTGAAAACAATGCAATATCACTCACTAGCTCTATGAACAAAGCAATAACAATGGACCCATCTTAACGTTAAAAACATGACTCCAGGCTGGGTCTATCCATGACCCGTTCCATATTGGGGCTCTTTTAAAAAAAAAAACTACTACAAAACACCCATCAGTTCTTGTGAAAGATCCTAGATTGACACCCTGGGGAAAGAAACTCCTCTGTGTGCAAAAGGGGTGCAACACAGGAAGCAGAATCACATGCTCCCACACACTACTGAGCCTTAACTCGGGTCTGGAGGCATTTCTTGGAAGGTAGTGCAATTTCTCCCATTCAATGGCCTCTTTGCTGACTTTGCCACTACGGGTGCCAACTGGAGCCAAACTGCAATGCTGATTTTGTGATTTGGATGCCTAGGAATTGGACTGCTAAAAAGAACTCGTGAACTGAATATATTTCACATGCATAGGGGTTTCTATGATTTCTATGGGGCGGGGGAGAGCTCCAGTCAGGCCAATGGGGCCGTGAGTGGGGGGAAAATTCCACATCTGCCCGAGGCTTGCAGTTTGGGAGGGGCAATGCACCCTCTGCCTTCCCCTCGCCCAAACTACACCCCTGTTCACATGGTAACACTATTACTGTCCCAACCCAGGTTCAAACCTGCAGCCTAGAGGTGAAAGAAAATTAACAGGCCAGGGAACCTGAGCCATCCAGTCCCACATAGAAATGAAACTCCAGTTTTAGACTGAAACTGGAAAAAGCTTTCTTCTTAGGATGCATTTGTGCTAAGCAAGACTACATAACAAGTAATTAGTGATAAAGATTTGAGAGGAAAAATGACAAGTTAAACCACTTACAATCACCAGCAACTTTTCCTAAACACTCACCTAAGTTTCTCTGGAACAGATCCAGAGCTGCACTATATGCCAAGAATCAAATTCTACTCTCAAACACACACACACACACAGGTTCCCACTGGCTCCAGTAGAAGCTGTGTTCATTCATCCAGGGCCAGAATTTTGTCCACAAACTTTTAGGGTCTGATCTAGCTCCCAGTGAAGTAACTGGGAACCATTCCACTGACTGCAGTGGGAGCTGGATCAGGCTCTTAAATGCTTTTCTACTTTCATCTCAACTCTTCCCTCCCCCCCCTTATCTATTCTCAGTGTTGTGTTCATACCTGATCCACAGACAACAAAAACAAACAGTGCCAGTAGCCATGGTCCTACAGGATATTTCTCCTCTTGGGGCCTCTAAAATGTGGGGGGAAAAGAAGATTTCAGTTGGTTACCAGTTTAACCATTTGTCTAGGTAGCTCATTTAAAAATAGATGCAGAAAATCAAGATAAAGAAATGGCCTGGTTTCAGCTTCAAATCTCAAACACTGAACACACTCCAAAGGTCTAACGTAAAACAGTTTGCTTCATTATCATAACTGTTTCACAGGAATGCTAAGAAACTGAAATGAAAAGCTGAAGTACAATACGCTAACAGAAGAGTAATAGAGGATAATTGTATTTACACTAGATCAGACAGCTTGACTCAATACTATTGAAAGCTCCTGTTTTTTCCCCTTTAAATAGAATAATGCCTCACACAGATTCTCTGCAGATCAGGCATCTTGAATTTCTCTGGGGAAGGGTAAAGTTTTATTCCTCAATGCATGCTTATCAGTTTCTGTCCTCTCCCCACCCTCAGTCGGGCCATTTACTAGTCTCCCTTGTTGTATCTACATTGTAAGTTCTTTGGGACAGAAAACATGTTCTTATATGTTTTCTAAGATAGCTAATAGATGTTGGATGCTTGAAAAATAATTTATGTTTCCTGACTGGGTTGTCACTTTAGAACAAAATATATATAGCCTACAGCCAATTCCTATCCACTGGGGAGAGGAAGTTGTTAAAAACAAAATCAAAGGACACTATTTTTATTTTATTTTATTGAGGTCAGCATGTGCCAAAAATATCCTTAAGTTAAATATAAATTTGATATACAGTCTCAACTCTAGTCTCAACTCTAGTCAATTTATTTTAAAGAAGCATGACTGAAAGTTCTAACATGTCACTGTGAAGGGGAAAGGAAGGAAGAAAGAAGAGGTTCATGGTCTTTTATGGTTATTTTGAATTGCTGAGTTTTGTTCTGACGTATGATTATTGTTTGGAATCTAGATCACTGGATAGAGGCTTTTATAACTAAGAATAAATACAAATATGTTAATTGTAAGACCACACAGAGTGAAGTGGTGGATCGGTGAACTTAGAGGCTTCTTACCAACCAAGCCATGAGCAGAAGGTTATATGATGACATGAGATATTAGGGACACAATCAACGGAAGCAAGGGATTCACAGAGCACTAAGATCAGGACTGGGCAGGCAAGTAAAGGAGGAATTGATAGTCACATATCTGGGTTCAAGTTGCAGAATTGTGCATAGAATTTGTGCTACTCTGGGACTCTGGAGATCTGGTTCAATTCCAGGTTCTCTCATAGACTTCTTGTGTGACTTTGGGTAAGTCACTTAATTTCACTGTGCTTTAGTTCTTCATCTGCAAAATGGCCATAATAATACTTGCTTTCTCCCAGCCTTTGTCTGACTTGCCTGTTTAGATTGTAAGTGTTTTGGCACAATGATGGTCGCTTACTATGTGTTTCTACAGTGCCTTCCTTAAAGGGACTCTGGTCTTGACTGAGGCCTCTAAGGGGTACTATGCTACAAATACGAATAATAACGAGTTTGCAGTCCTGATCCAAAACTGTTTGATTTTTAGGAACATAGAGCTGCTGCTACTATCTCATTCTCGAAGCACTGCGTGCAGGAAGAGCCAAATGAATGGAGGTTGGAGGCAGAAAAGTGGCCAGTGGGAGGGAGAATGGGAAAAGATGGGGTGAGAGGATAGTAGTAAGTGAGGAGAGAGAAGGAGGGGAAAGGATAGCAAAAAGGTTAGAAACAAAGAAGGAGAAAAACCAAAGAGATGACAGAAAAAGAGGAAGTTAGCATTATCCAGTGGACAGGGCACCAGACTTCAGGGCAGGAGACATAGGTTCTATCCCTGATTCTTGCACTGACCTGCCCTCTTAACATGGCTGTGTCATATCGTGTCTCTGTTTCCCCAGCTAGATAAAAAGTAATAATAATGCTGACCCAGCTTTTGAAAGCATCTCTGGATGAAAATTGCCACATAAGGGCTCAATTCTCCATCATTCATCAGCAGGAGTTTTTCCATTGACTTGAACGAGGGGCAGGACCAAACGCTAAGTGCCCAGTATTATCAGAAACAGGAAGGAATCTAAATAATAAAAGAAAGTCATAAACTATTTATTTCACCAGAGATAAGGTCTGTTGTTAGTCACAGACACTTCCTCCAGGGAAACGGCTTCATGAATCAGCAAGTGGTAGAACAATACAAAAAAGAAGTCACATGACTTATGGGAAAGAAAAAAAAGGCATATCCTTTACTTTTTGCCATTGGCAGGGCACTGTCCCATAGCACCACAGTTTTAAATCAACCTTGAAATATTTTAATTTAAAATGCATTTAAATAAACTACTGCGTTAAGGATTTGAAAACTTCAGCAATTTTAATGTATTTTTAAAAGAGCATTTCAGGTCACCTTTAAGGTGCTAGCGTGATTCACCTAGGTTAACTCTAGATTACAGAGAAATCTAATTGAATAGAAATCCCATTTTCTAGGCTAGCTCATTCACTCAGAATTCTAGGATAGGGAAGTTTTAGGAGACTGAGTTAGAGTTGGTCTACACTATAGACTTATGGTACTATAACTACGTCATTAAAAGGCGTAGAAAATCGACACCCCTGAGCAATATAGTTATACCGACATAACCCCCAGTGTAGACGGTGCTACGTTGACTGAAGGGCTACTCCCTTCAACATACCACTGCTCTCAGGGAGGTAGATTACCTATGCCGATGGGAGAAGCTCTCCTGCCGGCGGAGGCAGCATCTTCAGTAAGTGCTACAGTGGCACTGCTGCAGGCCTGTAAGTGTAGACAAGTCCTAAGTGTCAAAAACTTCAGGGCAAAGTGAAAATCCCAACTATGAATTTCCAGCAGTTCTCTGACATGACAGTAACAGGGTTCTCTTTGAAACAGATCACTCTTGGGGTGGGGGAGCTCTGAAGGACTAGTGAGCTATTAACGAACACAACGTTTTGTGCGTGTTTATTAGAATATCAAGAGCTCTAAACAACTTTGAGAAAAGGGGAGTTAGCACTCAAATGAAACTCTCTCCCATTAACCAGCTTTCTAAGAGCACTTCTGAACACTTTGAATGTCAGCAGCTGAAATGTCTGTGGATCAGCCCAGACCACAGTTAACAACAAGAGGCATGAATCTGAGCACAGTTAAGCACTTCAGTTTTCCACCTCAGCATATACAACCGGAGCACAAGTGTGACCTTTATTTAAGGTAATAAGTAAGGATAGAATCCTGTCACGGATTCTGTGACTTTCTAGGACCTCTGGGACTTCTTCTGGGGCAGGGCTGGAGCAGTTGTCAGCCCTGGGACTGCCAAAAGCAGTGGCTACTGGAACAGCTCTGGTGGCCAGCCCTGGGCTGCCGAGCAGCGGCCTGCCCTGTGCAGTGGCCCTGGCCTGCCAGAGCAGCGGCTGGGGGTGGGTCAGCTCCCCTGGGGCTGGAGCAGCAGCAGTCAGCCCCTGCCACCAGAGAAGCAGCAAGCCCTGGCAGTGCTCTGTTTTCCCCCAGCCCCCAGGGTATTTTTAGTAAAAGTCAGAGACAGGTCACAGGCTTCCCTGAATTTTTGTTTATTGCCCACGACCTGTCCCTGGCTTTTACTAAAAATACCTGTGACAGAAACTTAGCCTTAGTAAGATGCAAGATTGTGTTGGCTGGAAGGTTATTGCTTCATCAGGTCTGAGAACTTTGGTCCCAGCTGAACTATCAACTCAGTAAGGGCTCAGTTTTATTCCCACTCTACCTGAGGGCAGAAGTGAGCCCTAAAAGATGAAATGCGATCACGTCCGAGTTACCTCTTTTGTACTGACACAGACTTTGTATTGACTAGGAAAAGTGGTCAAAGGTACGTAGCACTTAACTAACCAGGAGTAAACTGACCTAAATTCAACTTCTTTTTCTCATCAAGACAAAGCCACAGAGACCAACCAGCCGAACAGCTCATTCAAATAAAACAGCAAAGACAAAACGTGATTCAGAGACCTAAAGGACTTTCACTGAGGAAAACACACTTTTTACACTTAGTAATAAAACACAACCCCCACTGGTGCTGTCCCTGTTAAAGAGTTAGACCCCTCTGGGAGTATACCGCCATGCCTGTGCACTCCCAAAAGAGATAATGCTGCAGCAGCCAGACTGGCCCGATATTAGTCCCCCTAGATGCATGTGTGTGTGTTTATGTATGTGCGTGTGTGTGTCCGTCCCCTTCTGGGTGTTTAGGTGGAAGATGTGTGTGAGTCAGTCAGTCAATCTCTTCCTCTCCTGATTGTTCCATGATGAGCCATTGACTTTTTAAAGTCATTGTGGTGTGATATTTCCTCCATTCTGCTGCAGCTCGGGAGAGGAGCTCCTGATTTTACCATCACACACGAACAATGGTCACCCTCTGCTTCCCGCCCTGGGGCTCCGGTGGCCTCTTAACCCTTTAGCTCACGATTCCCACCCCTCCCCACGTGCTGAGCCGAGGACTGGGCAGAGAGAGAAGCCCGGCTTCCTCGCAAGCCCCTCTGCTCCTCCTCCCATGTCACCTTACCAGGGTTTTGGCTACGTTCCCTCTCTGTGTGATGTTTTTGCTGTGCTTTTCGTTAGCCATCCGGATCCGCTGTTTGGCCACCATCGCTGGGGGTGGAGGGGGTGGGGGAGAAGATTTAGAGAGCTCAGAAATTCCGGAGGCCAAATAGCTTCTGGGTCTGGTTTGTGACAAGCCAAGACAGCACCCCCCTGACTGGAGCAAGTGTGGATGCTACTGCCCCGAGTCCCAGTGCTGTTTCCTCTGTGCCCCCAGCCGGCTGCAGACCGAGGAGAGGGTGGCTGGAAGGATGGATGGACGGAAGTAATCTCTCATCTCAGGAAACCTTCTCCTGCTTCCTCCTGCCCTTCCGGTCCCCCTGCTGTCTAAACACAGGCGGCAACGGCCAGGGCTGCCTGCAGCCTCCGATCTCGCCTGGCTGCGGGCGCGCATCCCGCTTGCACTTGCGGAGCCGGGGGCTGCCTGGGCTCCAGACACGCCTGGACCCAGTCCCTGCATTCCCTCCATGGAACGCTGCAACAGACAACGTTCTGTGAGAGGGGGGGCTGCCGAGCGCTGATTGGTGGTTTGGGGAGGGAGGGGTGGAGCGAGCGTTCCATCGCTCGCCTAGTGGCGGTGGCCCGCGACGCCTGGATTGGATACCCCAGCGTACTTGCGGCGTCACAGCTCACGTCCCCTTCAGCTAAATCAGTAGCACCCTTGAAGTTGGTGCCTTACTTCTGCCCTCACTGGCTTTGAGCATGCTGGGGAATAAGGGCAGCAGGAGCAAAAACATGGGCTCAGAGGGGGCAAAACATGTGGGGAGAGAGCAGTGGGGCAAAATGGGGCGTGTGGTCACCAGCATCTCTCCTCCTATTTTGTCTTATTTTCTCCTACACACGCCCCCTACACAGGGCTGTGGTGCATCTAGTATCTGTCTAGCCAATGCGATATACTCCAAAATACATAAACAGCTGTCCACCAGAGGTGTAACTATGGGGGAGGGGGGGGAAGTGTTCATTTCTCAATCAATTCAGTGTTGCTACATCAGCAACTATTCACACACACACACACAGCCTCTGATCACAGAGGAAGACAAACCGACCAACCGCTAGCTGTACTGTACATTTCAGAGTTGCATTCAGATCTATATTTCTTGTGCTTTGTAGAATCACTGTCCTGCAAACAGGATCAGGCCCCCTGTTGGTATGTGCACCTTGCTTTTCTCCATACCTTAGGTCCCTGTTGACAGAAACGTTCCATTCAAGGGAGCAAAAATGAAGATTTTCTGTGTTATCAGGTCTCTTAGAATAGGAAGAAAATGTGCATAACTCAAAATTGTGTCTATATAAAGTTTCATTGGCACCCCAGCCTCTTGTCTCCTTGCCCTCCCCTCCCTGTTTAACCTGCAGCCCTGGATCAGCTCTCCCATTCACTCCCCATTGCTGAATTACCTGCCTGACTGCTACTGTGTCCCCTTCAACACCGCTCATTTGCCCCCTTCTCCTTCCCCAACTCTCCAGTCTTTTCTTGATTTCCATTCCATCAGTATCTACAGATTCAGAGATTATTAGGCCAGAAGGGACCATTATGATAATCTAGTCTGATCGTCTGTAAAACACAGGCCGTAGAACTTCCCCCAAATAATTCCTAGAGCATGTCTTAACTCCTGTGCTCTAAAACTCTTTCTCTCTCCTTTGTCTCCTCAATTGTCTCAGTCATTGACTCTACAGTCAACTTGTGGAACTCATTGTCAGGAGATGTTGTGAAGGCCAAAATTATAACTGGCTTCAAAAAAGAATCGGATAAATTCATGGAGGATAAAGCCATCAATAGCTATTAGCCAAGATGGTCAGGAATCCAACCCCATGTTCTGGGTGTCCATAAATTGCTGGATGATAGGACTGGATGATGGGGTGGATCATTTGATAATTGCCTTGTTCTCTTCATTCCCTTTGAGGCAGCTGGTATTGACCAGACAGGATGCTGGATTAGATGGACCCAATATGACCGTCCTTATGTTCTTATTCTACACGTCTCTTGACTCCTTTGACCGTTTCTCTCATTGCATGGTCTGGCCAACTAAGCCTGGGTTCATTGCCTCCATCCACAGCTTATTTTACTAACCATGTTTAAAGTTAAGATTCTGTCATGGGTATTTTCAGTAAAAGTCAGGGACAGGTCGCAGGCAATAAACAAAAATTCACAGAAGCCCACAACCTGTCCTGACTTTTACTAAAATACCCTGGAGGGGGGAGGTGGGGGGCAGCTGCTCCTCTGGCAGCTGCTCCAGCCCTCCCACTGCTCTTGCAGCCGGGTTTGACTGCCTCTGCTCCAGCCCCAGGGAGGCTGACCTAACTCTGGTCGCTGCTCTGGCAGTCTCAGGGATCGCTGCTCTGGTGGCCCGAGGACAGCTGATCTGGGGACTGCTGCTCCAGGGACCACTGCTCTGGTGGCCTCAGGGTCACTGTTCCAGCGGTCCCAGGGCTGACAACCAGCCAGCTGTTCTGGCGGCCTCAGTGCTGACCGCTGGCAGTTGCACCACCCCCACTGCTGCTCCTGCTGCAGGGGCTGACCACTGCTGCTTCACCACCAGGGAGGCTGACCCAACCTTGGCAGCTGCTTCAGCCCTGGGGCCACTCCTGCAGGAGCCTCGGGGCAGACAGCTGCTCCAGCCCTGCCCCGGAGGAAGTCACAAATGACTTGTCATGGGACATTGCTGGACCTCCGCCAAGTGATAGGAGATTTTAGGGCCCTGCAGGTCGGCTTCCTATTGGAGGAGAAATGAAGTGTGGGTAACTTGTTTATTTCCGCTACATATACCAACCCTTGAACAGAGGAGGTCACAAACAATACACAAGCTCCTTCAGGGATCTCAGTCCAAAAAACAATGCCCCGTTACCAGGAAGAACTCTGCAGGAATTGAATCATGCTAGAGCAATTAAAGCAGAGGGCAAACTCTCTTGCTGCTTTCAAGAGCTTCCCAACGACATCATAAAAGTACGAGCAATATATACAGCGTTTCTTCAAAGACAGCATGCTTCTCGTATACTAAGAAAAATAATTTGTGAGCCTACATGTAGCAGGTGACTCCTGCCCTTGTATATGAAATTATTAAGAAAAGTAATATGCGTATTGCAAAAAGAATTCTACTCTCAGTTGACAAATATATTAACTGATGATGTTTCCCAAATATTGGTGTCTCTCATGAGAAAATGTTTAGCTACTGAAGTCAAAATTGCAAAGCTAATACTTCAGTGAAGCCAGGATTTCAGCCACCAACTCAATATAGCACTGTCTATCTATCTAGGTACTTATATAGCTCCCATAACCATGGTACGCAAGGGCCCCACAATCAATGTATTTATCTTCACAACAGCCCCGTGAGGCTGAGAAGTGCTATCATCCTTTTCTTTAAAGACGTGTAAGTGAGGCCTAGCGAGACTAATGCCCAAATTCAAAGGTAGTTAGGGCCCTAATGTCTGCTGAAGGCAATGGAAGTTAGAATCCTAAAGGCCTTTGTGGATCTCGGCCTAAGTGACTTAACCAAGGTGCCCCAGGAAATCTGTGGTAGAACAGGGAAATGAATTCAGGCCTCCCAATTCCCAGTCTACTATTCTAGTCACTGGGCCATCCTTCCTCTCTTTTGCCTTGTTTTCCATCAGCTAATGAGTTAACAGCAAAAAACCTGAGTTCATACAGGCTGGGTGGGGTATAGAAGTTCTGAGAGCTCCCACTGGTTGCTAGCTGTAGTGTGATTAGGCAGCTAATTGTGTCTGGCCTCAAATTTGGAAGTGCCATGCTTAGTTCCCCACCTGACATTACACAAGTATCAGCAATAGTAAGAGCTCTGCATTACTCTTTAATATGTCTGATGCTGTTCCTGTTAAAGTCAATGACAGAGTACCCCACATAGCAAAGTACTTAAGTGCATGCTTAACTTTAAAGATGGGTATAAATTCCATTGCAGTAAATAGGACTTATTCCCATGCTTAAGCACTTTGCTGATTAGGGATGGAATTAGAATACATGCTTAAAGGTAAGCACCTCTTTCACTGTTTTGCTGAATCAGGGCCAAAACTACCATTGCCTCTGATGTTATCAGGCACAGCCCCTCCACTAGACACTTAAGAAGTATAACTCACACCCATGCCAAACTTCCCATGAAAAGACTGGGGAGCCCATGAGGAATCCTGATGGTGTATGGGACAGAGCTGTGGTAAGGCATGCTGGAAATGTACAGCTCATGAAGGGTAAGGAAAGAATGGTAACAATCCTTTTATTGTTTAGTTTGTAATTTATTTCTTCCATTTCCATCCTTGCTCTATTTCTTTGGGGGGATGTTTTGTTAGCTTCGCCAGCTGCAAATGTGCACCAATTCTAATTGGCTGGTTGTTATTGCAGGTTCTGCTTTCATGTGACAGCTTAAAAAAGTGACTTGAAAGCTTTCCTTCTTGTCCTCCCTGCCTTCTCTTCTGTCATCTGACCCACCCCATATGACCTCTTTCCAGCAAACAGTATGCCTTTCTTGGTTCCTAAGAACTGGAAATAATTTATTGCCACAGCACTTATTCCCAACATTGACTGAGCTCATTTAATCACACTGTGGTCTTTGCGCTGTAATTTCCTGCCCCCCTCCTCCATCTAGTCTGTTGATCCGGGATGCTCTGTTTCCCGTAAAAGAAGAAACTAAGAGAAAATCACTGCTTACATGCTGTCAAACAAATGCCATGTGTGGGGAAAAAATAAAGTTTCTGAGATGCTCAACTGCAAGTTTTAATATGTCTAAGTGTAAATGTGTACCTCTAAGAACAAAGAATGTAGGCCATACTTACAAAAAGAGGAACTCTCTCTTGGGAAGCAGCGACTCCAAAAAAGATTTGGGGATCATGGTAGATAATTACCTAAACATGAGTTCCCACTGTGATGCTGTGGCCAAAAGAGCTAATGAGATCCTTAGATGCATAAACAGGGGAATTCTGAGTAGGAGTAGGGAGATTTTTACCTCTGTACTTGGCACTGGTATGACCATTGATGAATAGTGTGTCCTGTTCTGGTGTCCACAGTTCAAGAAGGATGTTGATAAATTGGGGAGGGTTCAGAGAAGAGCCATGGGAATGATTAAAAGGTTAGAAAACCTGCCTTACAGTGATAGATTCAAGGTATTCAATCTATTTAGCCTCAGCAAGAGAAGGTTAAGGGGTGACTTGCTTACAGTCTATAATTATCTAAATGGGGAACAAATATTTAACAATGAGCTCTTCAATCTAGCAGACAAAGGTATAACATGATCCAATGGCTGGAGTTTGAAGCTAGACAAATTCAGACTGGAAATGAAGCATACAGTGGTAATGGTGAGATTAATTAACCATTGAAACAATTTACCAAGGGTTGTGGTGGATTCTTCATCACTGGCAATTTTAAAATCAAGATTAGATATGGATTTATGTTTTTTTTAATATATTAAAAAGTACAAAATGAATTATTTTGGGGGAAGCTCTATGTCCTGTGTTATACAGAAAGTCAGATTATATGATTACAAGGGTCCCTTCTAGCCTTGGAATCTATTAATCTTTGAAAGCTTGAGAACATGGGTATCAAATGTATCCTAATTGAGGTTCCTATCTCATTTGATACATCACTCAAACTCACTAAGTACCATAGAATCCTGATGCTCTGAATCTCCCTGTTGAAGAAGCTGCCAGCCTTTTCCCCTGCTCAGCTGACTGCCTTCCTACTGATTTTCTGATTGTTTGGTATTTTAAACTCCTAAGCATGTTCCTGATTGATTAATAATAATTAATTAATAAAAATAATTAATACAGCGATCACCCTTGCAATTTGAATAATCAGGAGTTGACTACCTTGGCATAGTTTATTGATTTAGATTAGCTTAATTTAATCAGAATTTCTTTTCAGAAGTGTATTTCAACATTTTCTTTAGCGGATGTAAAAAGGGCTGATGCAGATCTTTTTTTAATAGGAAATTGCCTTAAGCAAATGTACTTGGTGTCACAAGAAAAAAGGCTCGAATGTGTACAGGTTTTTGCCTGTGTCTAGCATTTGCACATGCATCAAGGATGGGCATACAAATAAAGGGGAAAGTGCTGGGATCACAAAGAGGGAAGGCAAATATATTGTCACCTGCTGCTTGTGGCTTTCTGGTTTGCTAGTCAAATGACTAGAATGTGTTTGTCCACAGATGTCTTACTGTTCATATGTTCTTTGGGCCACGTTGTGCTCTTCTGGGAATCCCGCTGACTGAGTGGCATTTCTAGTAATGACCAAGTGGCACAAGGGCAGTACAATTTATCTGGGCCATGTGAATTAGCTCTCCATAGGGGAGCACTAGGTAGGAGACTGGCAGGGATGAAATCCTCCTGCAATGTGGGGGTAGGGCATGGAACCCCCCTGAAGTCTCTGCATAGCTCCGCTCTGTAGCTTTTGGCGTCTGCAGCCTTACTGTGAAGGCTGCCCCTGAGCTGTGCTGCATGGCATACTCAGGCACACAGTCCATCTGGACAGCCTCACTGCACCCTGCCCCTTCTCACGCAGTAGGAACACACTGGTTCTGCTGGATTTGGGAGCATCCTGTGGCCCCACTCCACTCAGGGAGATTTGCCCATTGTCACTGTGCTCTGGCCCTTTGACTGGTCATATTGTGAGTGCTGTTTATCTCCATGCATTCTGCTGCCCAGACCTAAAACAATAAATCCTTGTAGAGTACCAAGCCAAACTACGTTTTTTTGTCCCGAAAATGATTCTTTGCTTTACCATTTGAGTCCCACAACAGAATTCACACTGGTCTTCATATACAAACTGGACTTCCTGGCAACTTCTTCACCTACAGTGCCAGCCAATATCCAACCACCATTGAATGTTCGGCTGCAGCTCTGGAGACTTTCAAAGAGTCGAATACTAAAAAAAATTATTCCACAGAAAATTCAGGGCAAGATTAAAATAATGGCCAGATTCAAGGGTATACTTCAGCTGCTTTATACAACTCCAGTACTGCAAAGCAGCAGTCAGTTTGTCTACACTGGTGTGGTGTGCAGCAGCTAGAACCATGAACCTGGCCCTAAATGTACACAGTTGGATACTGGGCTAATAGGTGAAATCCTGGCCCCACTGAATTTAATGAGGGCTTTGTCAGCATCTCACCCGATACCTTGGCAATCTTGGCTAGGATTCTTCATCAGGTAATGTTCTTTTCTGTAAAGGTGCTAGAAATCCTGTTAATCAAACAGCAAAATAATCAAAATAACATTTGGCAGCCAATATGCACTGTAAGGCCAATTCTGACATCAGTTAAACTGGTATTAATGGGGAGTAACTCCACTGAAGTGAGTGGAGTTGAATTAAAATTAGAGGGCCAACCTTCAGCTGGTGTATATTAACCAAGAGGTAAATGTCAGAGAGTTCATTTCTAATGAACTATACAGTGATATGATTCTCACTTCCCTCAATTTGTTAATGGAAAATACACAACATAGGCCAAGCTCTGTTCCTGTTTGCACTGGTTTAAATCTGAAATAATTGGTCAGTAGACTTATTCTGGATTCACACTGATGTACCTGACGGCAGAAACTGGTCCATGTGTACTAATGTCTCAAGTCCCCATCTTGTCAATTCTGTGTTAGTAATAAATCCTTGCTCTGCAATACTCCTGATGTGTTTCTAGAAGACATTGTAAGAAACACATCTGTCTGTTTTCTTTTTCCTTAATTCCATAACAACATAGTCTGTGAGAAAATAAAGACTATCTTTCAGAGATGAAACGACAAAATTATTGAAGCAGTGTAATCTATTCAGAGATGTAAGGGAATATACCATGACATTAATAGCTGTTTTACAGAGAGAGAAGCTGAGAAGCACTGGCAAGTCTCCATGTGGAGAGCCATGATGAAATCAACTCCCCAAACTTGCAGCTTTGCAGGAGAGGGAGAGACTATACATTAGTTTTAATTTTTAAATGTGTTTTTACATAATGGGTTTTGCTTATGAATAGGAAAGACTGGGCTCATCAGATAGTCAGTCAATAAAAAACATTGAAGGGACATTACAAAAATAGCAGAGTGGGCTAGCTTTGTTACTCAGCCTTTGACGGTGAGATCGAGGAGCACTGCTGGTTGATCAGCAAAGTCAGCAGTGCTTCCATGCTGCCATTCCGGCACCAGTACAGAGGCAGCTCAGTCCCATGCCTTTCAATCGCCACATGGATTTGGTGTTCTAGCCTGGCTTTGTGAATGTGGGCAGCCAACAGAGCATGCTACCTGCTGTGGCCTGCTGAGTTAACATGTAATCACTGCTCAATGCATAGGTAAAAATAAACAAACACACAGCCAGGCTTTTTCTGTGCTTAAAATGAAACCAAAACCCTCCCTTTTAACAAAGCTCATGGGTATCATTCAGTAAAGAGATCTGGGGTGAAATCCTGGTCCCTTTAAAGTCAATGGCCAAACTCCCATTGACTTCACAAAGGGCAGGATTTAACCCTGGCCTCTGCGGACTTGCGCAGGGTTATGCAGATAATCTGTGGGTATCTTTTTGCTGAATCTATCTCCTGTACTGTTCTGGTTTACATAGCCGTCACCATAGTATCTGTGTAATTAATGATCATACGATAGGTGAATTAAAAATAACAGTGAGTCTGACTGGATGATTGTTCTATCCTGTGTAAATTGTCACAAAAGCTGAGGAGGAGGAGAAATCTCTAGTTTTCTAAGGCTCAGACTCTGAGCTGCTTCTGGATCCATGGAGAGCAGCAGTTGCTCAGAGCACTTTATTAATCATTTCTGTTTCGGGAGAAGATTATAGCATTGTCCTATGGAGGAGACCTTGCTGCAGTTATCCGTGCCAATCTCCCCTCAAGATTGGATTATTACAGGGTGCTTCATATGGGGACTATGCCTATAAACAAGTGGCAAATTGCAGTTAGTGCAGAACTTTGTGGCCCACTTATTAAGCAACTTTTCCCATAGGCAGCATGTCACAGCAGTGCTCCATGAGCTGAACTAGCTGCTATTCGAGTCTGGGGTGCAATTTAAGGCGGTGTTTTTAACTTATAAAATCATAAATGGTTTGGGCTCTGGCTTCGTAAGAGCTTCTCGTGTCTCTCTACCCCTGTGACATGAGGGTATTTGTAATCAGCTCAGGTGCTCAAGCTGACAGACCACCAGTTTAAAAAGGCTGTCAGAAGGGATCCTCTGCTGTAGAACTTGCTTCCTGTTTGGACCAAGATTTGGGGCCCTGCAGGCTACAACTGCAAAGCCTACTGTTATTTGTGGTGGTGCCTGCCATGTGCTACAAATCTTCAAGGAAGACCGTTCTTGCTCCAAGGACCTCACAATCTAAGGACAGACCAACAAGAATACAAAGGTTAGAGGAAGAGGAACAAACACAGACTAATGACTTGCAAGCCAGTGGTGTGCTGTTGCAGCATATATAGGCTACCTCGTTCATTTTTCTTCCTAAAGAGCCTCATTCTGCCACTTTTACTCCTGCTGTGTAATATCTTACTCTGTGAGCAGGTTTGTTGAAACCAGTGGGACTCCTCAGGGAGGAAGGCACAACTCACGTCAGTAAGAGTAGCAAATGAAGGTCCAGGGAGATTTCACTTTGTTGCTTTGCAAAGCTTCTCAAGAGTCAGAGCACGACAAATACTGTGTCCTCCTAATCTCCATGCGGGATACTCTTCTATAAAGATATACGACCAGATCTTTCTGTGGCAGCAGCCCCTAGTACAGCACAGTTCAGGAGGTGCAAAGATGGTGCTAAGATTCCTTTGCTCTCTTTTACCGGTGGGCTGGCTGGGCAGTGCTCTGATTTCCTGTGGGCTGCTCTGGCTTTTGCCATCTGCCAAAAGCTTTGAGAGGCCCAGTATTTCAGCTTCCAATATGAAGATTGCCAGGAAGCACTGGCCATATCCCTACCACAGTAACCACAATGGGGATGGCATACGAGCTGCTATGGGAGGACCCCCCTATGCTGGGTTGATTCTTCCATGTCTGAGTATATCCGCTTTAGGACCAGTATCAACTGATGATAGGAGTATAACTAACTCCCCCTCCCCTAAAATTGACTCCTTTTAAAACAGTAACAGGAGGGACCTGATGCCTAAAGAACAGGCAGAATTGCCAACGGTATCCACAAGCCATTCATTTTTCGGAGCAAATGTCCAGCAGTAACCTGGCTGATGTGTTGGTTTGTTAGTTCAGTACTAAGAACTCATGGGCAATGCTGGAGTTTGCTTTGCTTTGTGCTGTCCATTGTGGCTGGTACTGAAAGCATAACCCAGCCACAGCTGTAGTTTACAGTCCTGTCCATGACTGTGCAAGAAGTGGGCTTTTAGACTGGTCAGCATCATCTGACAATAGCACCCCCCCACTGCAAAGTCAGCACATTTGATGCTATAGGACAAATTCTTCTTTTAGTTGTGCTGGTGCATCCATGTTAACGTCAATGGGAACGCGTCAGTATAACTAAGGGGAGAATTTGGCTAACCTGCGTAACCGTCTGTGTTGCTGTGATATCAACACTCCTGGGGGCATATAAAACATTTAGATTGTAATGTCCTTGGGGCACTGTCAGGCTGGCTGGCCCTTTAAAGCAAATCCGGCTCAGATCAGCCTGTGACCTAGCAGCTAGCTCCCAGCTGAAGTGATATAGCAATTTATTGATAATTTAGAGACCCCCCACCGTGAAAGGATCAGGAAAAGACTATACAGACCGAGAACTCAGTGGTGAAGGTGGCCATCTGAAGACTTTTCTGCAGGCAGGAGAGCCCACAAGGAGCAGGGTCAGGATCCTATAGGAGGGAGGGCCTGAACTAGGGCTTAAATTGGTAGGAAGTCATGTCGGAGGCTCCGCAGGGAGCAGTTGAGGCTCCTGTGGGGGAAGCCCTGAAGTGGGGCTGAAAAGGGGCAGGGAGTTCCCCTGGGGAAGCTGCCAGAGTCCCTGCAGAAGGAAGGCAGTGAGGGAGAAGACAAAAAGTAACAAAGGAAGAACACTGCAGGAGCAGGATAGGCTTCTGGGGGGTGAGCCTCTGAAGTGGGGGTCAGTAAAAGCACTTCTGTAGTGCCCGAGGGGAGCAGAATTATCTGGACATTTAGCTTGGACTTTCAATTAGACCTTTTTGTAACCTTGGAAGAGGCCTGGACTTGATGTGATTTGGCTGGAGGGCTGAGCCACAGAAGATCTGCAAGAGGTTGATGTATCATAGGAAGCACCAGAGATGAGACCATCTCGCAGCATCTCCCCCTGACACAAGGGCGAGCTATGGGTGGTGAGCGCACTACCTTACAGGCAGACACTCTGGGCCAGAGTCACAGCTGGTATAAATCAAAATAGCTCCATTTAAGTCAATGGTGCTAAACCACTTTATGCTCAGAATTTGGACCTATGCCTTCCATTGTCTTCTAGGAAGCACACCGAACATTGCTGAGTGCTATAAAATGGTAATTAAATATTAAAGGAATATTTTGCATTATACCGAAGCAGACTGGCTATTTGGAACAACCCAGCAGTACAGAATTGCCACCTGCTTCGGGCTATTTTCTTTTCAAATCCACCAGCTTCTATGAAGATGAATTTTATTATTTTTTATATTTTAAGATGTATTCTCATCATCATTGTTTATTTCACACTGAGGTGTACACAGTGCTGTAAGTCACTTCAAGTATGCACATCAAAAGCTGGAAAACAAAAACCTTTCTCCGAAGAAATTACGTGGGAACATGGAAACCTGCCAGATCAGAGCGGTGTTTCTCTGACAGTGGCTAGTACCAGATGCTTCAGAGGAGGGTCACGTTTCCCTCTTCAGTATCTCCAGAATTCCTCTTTTTTCCTACTACTCTACAAATCTAAATGAATACATTGGTTAAAGATTTTAATTATTCAGTAGAAGCCCAACCCCGAGCTTTGGCTGCCACTGCAATAATTTTCATTCTGTTTAACAGTTCCCTAATTATCATGCAATAATATTACATACTGCCCCACTCGCCTTGAATAAGTGAGATCAATGGCAGACACTTTTCTCCAAGCTCTGGTAACTTCCCCTCTGTAATTCAGTGCCAAAATATCCTTTTCATGTTGGCAGGCACACCTGCAAAGGCTGCAGAAACAATGCTGCTTTGTGTATCAAAGGGCGTTATCACTGAGCACATACTGTCAACAGAGCTGGTATTCAATCATATCACATTTCTGATTTATAGCCTCTGAACTTTCATGGTCCAAACAGGAGACTGGGGCTGAAGATAATAAATTATAGCATTAATTCTTGGAGGTTTAGTAGCATTTGTTCTTGCAATTAGTTATGGATCTCATCTATGATTAGATCTAGTGACTGAAATAAGCTTTTGCTTTCATGATTAGAAGCATAGTGATATTGTCTGATTATCATGCTGTACATATGTGAACATTCACTGTATTCCAGAGCCTTAAATAAGGGTTGAGAGACTTTGAGTATGTGTACACCTCAGCTAGGCAGTGCTTCCCAGCACAGGGAGATGGTCGTGCGCTGGCTCTGCTCGAGCTGGTGTACTAACGAATAGCGTCGTGGCTGCAGCAGCTTCGGCTTGCCATCCAAATGCATGCTCAGGTGTTGGGTGGGATTATCCTTGGGTGACTAGCCCAAGCCACCGCCCGTGCCGTTGTGGTCAGACTGTGAGCAGAGCAAGCAAGTCTGCCTACCTGTGCTGGCAAGTGCTCTTTTAGCGGCTTTGTGGACATACCCTTATTCCCAATGAACATGAACTCGGCAATTTCTATCGACAGAAAATATTCCCCCTGATGTTCACCCTAATATTGTCGGCAGATTCTGCAACTGCAGAGGAAGTTTTTGCTCTATTTAATTTATAGTTGTACAGTAGCCCACTGTTTCCATGTAGAAAAATTGTGAACTTAACGTCCCTGGCAGGGCCCAGGGCTGCCATTTTAAATGGATGGACCCCTGAAATCAATCCAAGGTCAAGGCTGGCTCACTCTAATTTGCGGCACCGGATGCATGTGACTGCTGGACGTATCCAGCCTATCTGAGTGCAGTGAAAATGTTTGTGCCCATGATTTAAACTTATTGGAAGGTTACTTGTTCTCACTGGACCACAGTTTGATTTCTCCTCTTTTAGTCAGAGCAAGAATTACATTCATACTACATGAAGAGTTTTGGATAATTGCTCCATCAGCTTTCAACCCATGATGTTGTTTTTGGGGAGAGACCTGGCTTCAAACACCTCCTCCTTCCTATTGCTGTCTAATCTCCAACTGTGGTCCTTGTGGCCCCAATGTTACTTTTGGGTGGAAAAGCCCTTTAAGAACCACCTCTCCAGCTGTGAGTTGCTGCCACTTCAGCTCAGTCTGCATTCCTCCCCTTAGTATTATTGGAAGGGTAAGTACCATAGGACTTTTGAGGAGGAAGAGGATGAGGTAGTGTAGCTCTCGGTATTTGGTTTCTATGCGGTTGGTTTCAGGCTTATGATAGTATTTTTCTGTCTGTTGATTTATCGTGTTTCATGAGTTTTAGAGTTCCACAGCAGGAATGTCCTGGAGAGAAACTGCCAGCAGACTTAACCACCAGAACCTGTTTTTAAAGTCTAGGCTAAGGAGGGTGTTTCCTGTGGGAGTTTTCGCAAGGCAGCTTTCTGAAATCCCTATAATTCCTGCTCCAGGGAAGCTTGGAGATATTGGCTCTACTTTTGAAACTGAAGTACATTATTAAACGCTACCAGACCCATGGAGCAGAGATTTGATACTAAATTAGGGCTGGCTCCCGTTGAAGTCAATGGAGAGGCATTAATTGATTTCACTGAGCGTTGGAGTGGGGCCCTAGCTACTTGTGCACCAAGAATGGTGAAGCAGGAGGAGAATGTGGAGAAGCCTGAAGTGAAGTATCACACAGGGCAAACAACTGCTGATTTGGAAGTCACTTAAAAAAAAATTTTCTGCTCGTAAGGTAATCTGCTTTACTTTGTAAGTTAGGGACTACCAGGAATGAGACTGTGTGTAATTGAAGGGAATTGTGACAGTGAAGCTTAGCATTTTTGGAATTAATGTCAGAATTTAAAAGTGATTGTCCACCTGCAGAGGTGAAAGTCTAACACAGACAAAGAGGGCCCTTGCATCTGTGTGGAGGCCTGCAGATTTCCTTGTGTAAGGAATTGGGGCCTAAGTGTAGTGAGAGGATCATGGCTGAGGTACAGATGTCAGAACTATCTCAAAGGACTGGTATAGTTTCTCTTTTACCATTAGGTAGTCAAGTTTGGGTTTTTCTTGAATGGAAGTTAAGAAATACATTCATTATTTAGGCCAGCATTGTTGCATTACCTGAGATTTCTTGGCAAATTTGAGCACACGACAATGCTTAAACCTGAATGTATTTGTATGTATTAGTGCTCATATTCGAGCTTTTTATTCCCCTAAGTCCTGGAATTCAAGGCTTTCCTCATCTTTGCCACTACCTACATCTCTGCTCCTGTTTCTTATCATATTCCATTTTCCCTCCTACACTCTGCCAGTGTTGCCAACCTCACCTCCCTTTTCTTCTCCTACTCTCATCTACATCCCTTCTTTCATTCTACTCCTTATTCCTGAATGATCTCCCTATCCAAGGGAATTTGCATGGGACGGTGGATAGGACGCAGGACTAGGTTCTATTCCAATTCTACCCCTGACTCACTGTGTGCCCTGGGGGAAAATCATAAGACCTGTGTGTTCATCAGTTTTCCTAGCTGTAATAATTCTTATCCAGTATTGTAAAGTGCTTTGGTATTATGGATGGAACCTGTTTTGTAAGATTTAACTATTATCATCGCAGTGTGCTTGGCTTCCACCTTGTCTTCATTTAAATCTCCCTTGAAGACCCACTTCTTCTTCCATAAGGTCTACAAATACCTAACCCATGTCAATATAATGTCTTCATCACTATCATCTATGGAGTAACTCCTTGAGTACTGAAACAAATCACTTTCCATTGGGATTGTTGCCTAAAAGCCAAATGTAATCAGCAGAGTCTGGCTTTGGAAGTCTGTCACAGATAGAATTCATTTACTAATGAACTGCAGACTACTGTCCACATGGTAATGTCTGTGGTTTTAATGAAACATTACAGAGACATTCTTTTTACCGTTTGTTGCTTGTTAGCTCTTTAGCAGCTACGCTTTCCCACATGCATAGAAATTCATTTTTTCTTTTTTCCAGTGAATACCAGCTAAACAAGAGGGCTGTGAATATTGTACTGCTCAGTAATGCTTTCTAAAATGAGATTTGTCAAAATAATTTGCATCTGCGGCTTGAGCTAGCCCTCTATTGCCTAGACACTGAAGGGTGTTTTCTTTTTGGAGTGATTTTTATAAAATACTTTCCTCTGGCACAATGGCTGAGAGAAAAATAAATGTGCTATCCACTTACAATGCTAGCTGGAGAAAAATTGAATCATTGATAAGGAGGGTTACTAAGCAACCAAATGCTGTCTACAGCAATGATGATAGCACTTTGAAAGGGAACCACTTAGTTTAGTACATGCAAAGCTCCATTCTCCAATTAGTGCAGACTTCATGTTGGCTTCTCTGTGCTACTGGTGTGTGTTTCTGGCAGACCCATGTTACCAATAAGCATCGCCCCGTCAGTCAAGTGAGTCTGAAACATTTAAAATGCTATAACAAAACAAATGACAAATTCAGAAATCTGAAAGACTAATAATTTACAAAGGCCTTTGTGGAAAAAGTCCTATAGAATTTAATCACATTTCAATAGTTTTCTTGACCCATCTTATATCACTTAATAGAGAATTCTGTCCCTGCCATTGAATCCTGAAGGATGGGTCCAAAAATCTAGAGAAAAGACATCATTCTGTATTAAATGCTATTAGAATTTACTCTAGACTCTAGCTGACTTTTCCTATAGAAGGATGGTATTTATTAAAATGCTACTTTGTAGCATAAACCAGATGTATTAACTGTATTTAATTAAATGAAACAAATTATTTGCAGGAGAACTATATTACAGGTTTTTACTCTGCACCCTGGCTGAGTGCCTTGGAGTCACCATGTTTCTCTCTCTCTCTCTCACAGAGGCTTCTCTATGTAGCCCCCTGAAGAATGAGGACATATACACAAAACTGCAAGTAGAGGACTCCCCAACCAGGAAGTTTCTATCTTTATTAAGCTTTCTGCTGCAACACATCTTGATCCTGTCCAGTAACTGTGGAGGACCAGGAACTCTGTAATTACTCCATGATTCCCTTACTTTATCATAAAAGATTAAAACTTAAATTGTAAACCAAAGTATACACACACACATACAACAATTCAACATAAACTTCAAATTCCTTAAAATAAAAGATGTGCTCTTCTAATTATTTTGGGGAAGTTCTATGGCCTGTGTTATACAGGGGGTCAGACAAGATGATCACAGTGGTCCTTTCTGGCCCTGGAATATATGAACCCATAAAACTCTTTACATTGCTATGTCCCCTTATCAATGGCATTTAAATGGTTCTGAGCAATATTCCAAAAAACAAGTCTTTGAGGAGGTCTGATCAGTCTTCCATCCATGTTTTCACACCTGTTGGTTTGTGTGTGGAGCTTCCTGTGGAGAGTGCTCACTTTCTGACAGAGTACTGCAGGTCCCAAATCCTGTCTCTTCAGGGTGTTTGGAAGTGTTAAAGATGAACCGGATTCCTCCAGGGAAGTCCTGTTGGAGCCTTCACTAGGTAGGATCTGGGAGTTTTTGTTAAGTTCTGAATAGTTCCAAATGTTTAAGAGCTTTTAAGCCAAACTTTGTGTGTTGCTGGCAGACCAGATGCCAGCTCATGTCAAGGGCCCCATGCCACAAGGGAACCGTGACAAATACATACCTGGAATCAGTCTAGCTCACCTGTGTGTAGTAGTGTTAAAATAGGTATTAGAATTATAAGCATGCGTTTAGTGTTTAAACTTTATTGAATGCTTGTAAGTTGCTGCCTGCATTAATCTTACTTATAACATCTGTATCCTATATTGTAAGGTAATATTTGAGTGGTTGGATCATGAGCCTCTGTAACTATGTAAGTCACCAGACAGAGAATGATTAACTAGTGTGAAGTACTGATCTGCAACCGAAGGTTGTTACGTTCTGCCCAACAGGCAAGGTCCATTGACACCAGATGGACTATTGTGGGATGCTAAAGAGGACAAAAGACATTTGTTGTTTTGCCCTCTCTAATGAAGATGAGTCATGCAAATGGATTCCTCCCATCAGCTGAGCATGCAGCTCCAAGCTCAAGGGAGGAGGGGGGCAAAACCCAGTAATGAAAAAATGGAATCTCTATGCCACTTGAACTCTGGGGAGCAAGATTTACCAGGCATAAGCAAGACATCCCCAGTGCTTAACCTGGGTTAGACCTAAAGGTCATATAGGGCTCGCTTATTATAGAAGCGTCTATTACTTTTTGAAACGTAAGATTGTAACTCATTTGTGTATATGTTTACCTGCTTTAACCATTCTGTGTGTGAAATAACTCTCATTTCCTTTTTCTAGTTAATATAAATCTTTAGATGGTTTATTATGGAATTGGCTACCAGCGTTGTCTTTGATGTGAGATCTAAGCTGCAATTGATCTGTGGTAAGTGACTGGTCTTTTGGGAGTGGAAGTAACCTGAACATTGCCATGATTCTTGGTGTAAGGAACCATTTATCAAAGGTATGCTCACCTAGGTGACAAGATAGGTCAGAGTTTCCAAGAGTCTGTGACTCCATGTTAAGCCTGTTTATAGTACCTGATGTGTTTACACTTTATGACTGGTTGGTGAAATCTAAGTATAGAACTCACAATCCATTTGGGGTATGTGCCCTGCTTTCTAACAGTCTGCCTTGAGGCTGGTATCCATGCTCTTGAGTCACTGCTGGCACTTTGTTCTCCGGTCTCAGTTAAGGTAATGCTTTTGTATTGTGTGGAACACTGGAAGTCTTGTGGCTGCTGAATTTTTATTTCAACATCCTGTTTTTAAAATTCTTTCAGGTTGAGCCACTTAGGTTTAAGCTGTATCAGTGCCACAAGTAAAGGTGTCATTCTTCTCATCAGAAGTTCTGCTGAAAATAGTCTAGATACAAGCAGTGTTGACCAATTACCACAGAGTGCTTTATATGGGTCCACTGATTTTTGTAGAAGTCTTTTAAAAGTCTCCACTGCTCTCTCCACCTCCTTGTTGCTCTGGGGTAGTGTGGATTACTAGTACGATGTTCAGAATCAAAATCCTGTGCAAATACTATCAAAGTTTCAGAGATAAGTATCATGATGTGATATGTGGACTTCAGGGACTCCATATCTTGCAAATATTTACTTTAGTTTCTAGATGACGTGCCAGTGAAGTCCATTAAGTATAGTCAAATCAGTATATCTGGAGAAGTAATTGACTACTATAATGTATGGGTGTCTTTTTCAGAAAAACAAATCTGTCGCTACCTGCTGCCAAGCTCCATCAGGTATCTTTATAGAGTAATGGTTCTGGTGATTCTTTTTGTTTTTCCATATATCTCGCAACCTTCTACCAAGGCCTGACTTTGCATATTCGTACAGGGACACCATATTGACAGTTGAGTTCATGACCCATACTTGTTTAAATCTTGGTCTCCTTCGGATTTTGGAGACCATCTCTTTTTGAAGTACCATAGGGATAAGAATGCACTGTCCTTTCAGAAGCAGGCTATCAGACATGTAAAGGTCATTTCAGTCCTGACAATATGGTGGTAGACAGACAAGGTGTCTGAGATAATCTTTTATTGGACCAACTTCTGTGGATGAAAGAGACAAGCTTTTGAGCTACACAAAGCTTGTCTCTTTCACCTACAGAAGTTGGTCCAATAAAAGATATTTTCTCACACACCTTGTCGCTTTATATTCTGGGAACAACACGGCTACAACAAAACCGCAAACAATACGGTAGTAGGTCTGTTAGAAGTTGCCTCCTTCAACTCCACCCTGTTTGGTAGAGTTGAATCAGTTTCCGGCAAGTCCGATCCTTTAGTTTGTTCATTTTTAGCATGCTGATGTTGTCTGGCTGATGCTGAAATTGCTGCCAGAACAAGGTCAGTGTAGATTTTGACATCTGTCTCTACTGCCTTTTCTTCAGTTAGTAGCAGCTCAGTTGGGGTTCTAGACAGCACACTTGCTGCTCTAAGTCCTTTCCAAGGTATGTGTTTGATGTTGAAAGAGAATCACATCAGCTGTCATCGAAATCTTTGACGTGGAGGGTCACCCAGTGGTTATGAACCCAGTAATTCCACTAGGGGCTTTTGGTCTGTCTCTGTGTTGAAATCCAAGCCAAACAGATGTGCACGGAGCTATTCACAGGCCTTAGTGATTGCAAGAGCTTCCTTTTCCACTTGAGCATACCACTGTTTGGTTTCTGTGAAGTTTCTTGATATGAATGCCCAAGTCTCTGGTCTCCTTCTGGCTGCCTTTATGTGAGCACCGCTCGCTAAACAATATGAAGATGCATCCACTGCTACTGTTGTTGGCTAGCTTACCAAATATTGTGCCAAAACAGGTGGAGATGTCAGTAATTGTTTTATTTTATTAAATGTGTTTTGTTGGGGGCTACCTCAGATCTATGTATTGTAATCAGCAAGGAGGTCTCTGGAGGGTTCTGTTAGATGAAGTAAACTTGGTAAGAATTTCCCCAAATGATTTGTCATACCCAGGAAACTTCTTATAGCAGAAACATCTTTTGGGTTTGGGTAAGCCAAGTAATGTCTTCACTTTGTCTGAATCCAGCTGAATTCCCTCTTTGATAGTTGTAGCCTCCAAATTTTAGCTGCTCCTTTCTAAATTCACATTCAGAGTGAAATCCACTTGTTGGAAGCATCTCAGAACTGCATGTAGTTGCTCATTATATTCATTTTTATCTCTGCCATTTACCAATACATCATCTGCATGGCAAAGACTACTGGGCAAACCTGACATGACCTGAGAGCTTGTCTTTTGGAAGTCTTCTGATGTGGACGATATGATGAATAGAAGACTGTAGTAACAGTACTTTCCAAATGAGGTGATGGATGCAGTTAATGGGGAGCTGCCAGAAGCCTGCTGTAGCATCTAACTTTGAGAAAACTTTGGCTTCTGATAACCGAGCTAACATCTGGTCAACTGCAGGAAGCATATGTCTTTCTCTGCACATGCTTTTTATTAAGGCCCACGTAAATCTGGATTTTTGTCATTGGGCTTTGATATTACAACCATGCCTGCACACTAGTCAGTGGTTTCTTCTGTCTGGGAAATAGCCCCTATATTTTCCATCTTCTTTAATTCTCCTTTGACTTTTTCCTAGCAAGAATATAGGAATGTGGCATGGGGCTGTCAGAGCAAAGGGAACTGCTGATGGCACTAGTTCTCTTTCTGTACTCCCCCTACAAAGCCCTGTGAAGACATGTGGACACATCACCTGTATAGTTTGCTTTTTGCCATTCCAGTTTCTCTACTAGGTGTAGACCTTTTATGCCAGCAGGAGAGTTGTCAGGCCGTGAATTACATATATTATTTGATGAGGAGCATTCCATCCTTTCTCCAATTTCCCAAGGAACTGGCCACAAACAAATGTCTCTAATGGAGCCATCTGCACTACGGACTCCATTGCTGTGCTGAAATAGCGCTGTGCCTTCTTCCTGCTGCAGCTGCTTTCACAGCTCTCCTCCCTGGTTTTCCCACTTTCCCTTCTCACTCACTGCTCTGGCCATCTGGAATGGGTCTCTTTCCTTTACACCTTCTCTAGAGAAGGATTCACTCCTTTCTGACACCATGTAGTGTGAGGATGTGAACAAAGAGCCATGCTTTAAGCAGCAACTAGAGATCTCCCCCACCAGCAAGTTCCTATCTTTATTAGGCTCCTAGCTGCAAAACCTCCTGGTCCTCTCTGGTAACTGTGGAGGAGTTGGACCAGGAGCTCTGTAACCACACCACACGCCCTCACCTGGCAGCTATCCTTCAGAGCAGCCACAGTGGTAGCTGTGCATTTCTCTTCAGGCTTAGCTGGGAAGGGTGGTGGCAGATAAGACATTTTCTACAGTCCTGTGTCATTGCTTTTTGAGGTAGGGAGTTCTTCCTGGACTGCTGATGGTGTCCCCTAGCAGTTGCGGGTGGTAGAGCAGATTTCTCTTGATTGGTGCATGAGGAACTGAGCTGGCAGACATGGGTAGGGAGAGAGGCAAGTTCCAGAGCCTAGAAGACTCTCCTACAATGCAGCAGTGGTTTGGTCCTTTCTCCGCTCCTCCTTTTGGACTGGTGGAGATGAAGGGGTTGAAGAGACTTCATGGCGAGTCTGTCCTGTCTCCCTTGCAGACGTAAAAGCACTGGTGCGGGACCCAAGAAAGGCATTCTCTTTGCAGCAGCTGCTGTGATTGCAGTAGTGGGTGAACTCAGTGAGGGCCAAAAATTTAACAAGCAGAGCTGGCCTATTTGGCAGTCTGAGACAATAAACCTGATGTGCAATTAAAGGAAAGTTAGCCTGCTGAAAAAGCAAATGCTTTTCCTTAGTAATTCTCCATAAACAAGTGAATTTAGGCAGCTGCTCAGACCGCTAAAGGAAGAGCTCCAGTCCTAAACTGAAATTGGACAAAGCACTGGTTCTCAACCAGGGGTACGCGTACACAGGGGTACGCAAAGGTCTTACAGGCTGCTTAAAAAGCACTAGCGAAGTCAGTACCAACTAAAATTTCATACAGACAATGAATTGTTTGTACTGCTCAATATATACTACACTGAAATGTAAGTACAGTAGAACCTCAGAGTTACGAACTGACCAGTCAACCACACATCTCATTTGGAAGCAGAAGTACACAATCAGGCAGACGCAGAGAGAGAGAGAGAGAGAGAGAGAGAGAGAGAGAGAGAGAAAAAAAGCAAATACAGTACAGTACTGTGTTAAATGTAAACTGCTGCTTTCCCTTAATTTTTAAAGTATTTTTCTTCTGCATAGTAGTGCTCAAAGCTGTATTAAGTCAATGTTCATTTGTAAACTTTTGAAAGAACAATCCTAACGTTTTGTATAGAGTTATGAACATTTCAGAGTTACGAACAACCTCCATTCCCAAAGTGTTTGTAACTCTGAGGTTCTACCGTACAGTATTTATATTCCAGTTGATTTATTTTATAATTATGTGGTAAAAATGAAAAAGTAAGCAATTTTTCAGTAATTGTATTTTCTTGTCTGATTTTGTAAGCAAGTGGTTTTGAAGTGAGGTGAAATTTGGGGTACGCAAGACAAATCAGACTCCCGAAACGGATACAGTAACTGGAAAGATTGAGAGCCACCCGGAGAAAGGAACTCAGGAGATCTGAGTTCAGTTCCAGCTTTGCTACAGACTTCCTATGTGATTTCCATATTTTCCTATGTGATTTCAGGCAAGTCACTTAATCTCTGTGTCTCAGCTTCTCATTTGTAAAATGAGAATAATGGCACTGCCTCTCTCCCATGCTTTGTCTGTCTTGTCAAATTACATTTTAAGCGCTTTGCAAGCATGGACTGGTTCTTACTATGTGTTTACACAGCATCTAGCACAATACTTTGGAGCAGGGACTTGAAATTTGGCAAGAGGGTTGTCGGGGGATGGCCTTTGTGTCACCTTTTCCTGTCTCTGAAAATACACTCAAATTTGCCTAAATTATAAGCTTTTAAAACATCACAACTTGCACATGCTCACCAAAGACTTGCTAGAGATTCATAGGTAGATTCCCCCAAGGTTCCATCTGCACTGAGCATGCTCCAGCCAAGGGCTGAACAAGACTTTTCCTGCAGTTGGTCCATTTTAGGTTGGGGCTTGGGATAGGCACCAGAAGTGAGAGCAGGGAGGGGGACTGTTTCTCCTGTGCTGTCAATGCACACCCCACTAACTGCTGGTGCCCAGGCCTGGAGGTGACGGGGGGGAGTACATTTCAGAAGTTGCTGGTGATGGAGGGTGATGGAGAGAAGTGAAATTGAGAGTTGGGGTGAGGGGAAAGATTGGGACTGACTGGGCAAGGAGACTGGGGTGGCAAACCAATGGGGTGAGGGAAGAGAGTTGATTGGATGAAAACAATGAGGGGGGTAAGTGAAACTGGCTGGACAAGGAGACAGGTGGTGATACAGGTTTCTCTTTGCCAATGCACAGATGGAAAAAGATGAAGGCGATGATATGTCCTGGTGTATACATAAGCCAACAGTGTTTTTAGGAGGGCTTTCTGCATTTCACTGAGGGAATGTAACCTTGGTATCTCTATAGGTCATATTGACAGGTACAGCAGGCAAGGGGCAGGATTTCACTGAATGTTCTCACTTGTTTGTGTCATGCTGGAACATTTCAAAGTGGTCTGTGAAATGTTGCTGTTGGGGAGTTGTTTACTCAAAGCAGCCCAGCAGCAGGGGAATTTAAATGAGCATATCAGATCACAAACCTAATGTGGAGTGAATCCTTCAGTCTAAATACAAGAAAGAGGCGTTTGTAAGTGTTACTTTCCTATTGGTGAGCCTGAATGTTACTGTTTATAATTTAATATTAGTGCCATTTCTGTGGGTATGTGTGGTACCTTAAATAGCTACTACAGGGGAGATTTGGACTGTGAACTAGTGCCTGTCCGGTAGGATCGCCGTACAACAGTGGGTGCCCCTGGAGATCTCAGACTCAAACGCTGAGGCCTGAAGGGACCATTATGATCATCTAGTCTGACTTCCTGCACATCGCAGGCCACAGAACCTCACCCACCCACACCTGTAGTAGACCATAACCTCTGGCTGAGTTACTGAAGTTCTCAAAGCTTAGAGACTTCAAGTTACAGAGAATCCACCACTTATTTTAATTCAAACCAGCAAATGCCCCAGGCTACAGAGGAAGGCCACCTCCCCTCCAGGATCATTCCATGTGAAGTAACCAGCATTCCTTTGGTGGCTCTGGGACAGGGTGTATAATAATCCATGGTTTAAAAAAATCTGAGTTTTTAAATTGGTTATTTTAAAATTAAATATGGGCTTGTTTAAAAGGAAACCTATTTAAAATTAATTTTGAAATTATGACAGTCATCACCACTTAAGGTATGTCTACATTGATGGCGGCAAAGTTGCTGCCGCCATCAGACCTTTCTGGATCAGTGTAGACCTGCTCAATTGATCCAGAAGTCGATGCTGTAAAACCACCTCCTAAGTGGCGCAGTGCAGTGAGGACGCCACGCAGAAGGGAAGCACAGCAGTCGACAGGAGTTACGCAAGCTACTCCGTGTAGCTTGCGTAATTCCTGTCGACTGCTGCCGAATCGCCAGGTAAGTGTAGACCAGGCCTTAGATTAAATTTTAAAAAAATCAAGCAGTCCATATTTGCTGCCAAGTTCTAAAGAAAGTCAAAGCGTTGAACTGGTGGAAGTCACTGGCTAAGCATGTGAAACCACAGTTTGTTGAAAGGCTAAACCAGCTTTTAACAGCAGTAACCTCTTCTGCAAGGGCAGAGAGAATATTTTCATTTCAGTTTATTCAGCCTCTTCAGTTAAAGGACTATTTCATTCAAAGTTGAGAAACCAATTGGAAGCTGAAAAAGCAAAAAAGCTTGTTTTCCTCTTCTGATCTATGAATTAAGATGAGATGTGAGGAGGACATCTGCTAGTTTTAAAAGCTAAATCTTGAAGGACATAATGACCAGTGTCACATGGTCCACTCCCTTCTAGGGTGCCTCCTACTGGTTGCTCTGGGGATTAGCTCCTTCCTGGTCCAACTTCCCCTTCTGTCACTTGCTTGTGCACCCTGTCACCCCGCTCTCTCTCTCTTTGTGGCTTGACCTCTGGTCAGGTCACTGTGTGCTTTTCCCCTTCTGGGGTTGTCAAAGTATGTCCATCCAAAATGGCAGTCTTCTCTCTCAATGCCTTGTCTGTGCCACTTCCCTAGTGGCTAATAGAGGAAACCAGACCCTCCCTCTACTCTAGGTTCCAGCCCAGGGATCCTCTAATCAGCAGCTAAGATCTGTGATGTTCCACCTTGCTGCTGTTTATTTGGGCTTTTCCTATTCCACATCTCTCAGGCTTTCACTCCACCCCCCTTCTAGATAAACTCTTCAGGCCCTGGAACTCCTGGTTTCTGCTCTGCCCCTGGATTTGCTTCCTTCTCTAACATCCAGAGAGTAGCCAGAGGCTCCCTCTCTTCAGCTCCCTTCTGCTGCCAGCTTCCTGGCTTTATATTAGTCCCACCTGTTCCTTCTCAGCTGGGTTCCATCATCATTCAGGGGTTACTTAGGCCACCTAATTCCCCAGCTGTGGCCTATCCAGGGAACTGGCCTCTTCTCAGCCTCATCAATCCACTCTAAGCTCCTGTAGCGTAAACATGCCATCAGAGCCAGAAACAAACAATTCAATTCACTAATATAGATAATACTTCCTTTGTTTAATCCATCTTAGTTTTGAATGCAAAAGATGTTTTGATGAACTCGAGGGTTTTTTTCTTATGTCTCCAGCACATTTAATATTGCTTGGTTTCATTTTTTAAGAATTAAATGCTGTTTGTGCCTTTTTAATTAATTTGCACTTCCCTCCAAATAGAGCTTTACATAGCTCATAAGTTAAAAAGTGATCATCTAGTAAATAAGAAATGCATCACTGACCATTTTCTAACATAATAAAAACTAAGTATCTGAATAAATGTAAATGTAAGCTAAGTGCTTAAATAAGTGTAGTATGACCTCCTGGCTAGCATAAAGAAGCACCAAGTTTAGTGAAAAGGCCATATTTAGCTGAAAATCAACTAATGATTTTAAATGTTACCAATGAGAATTAACCTTCCTTTAGAAAAAGAACTACAAAATCCAAATGCAAAACAAGATTGATTTAAATAATACATTTTAAAGTTATTGCTTGCTGTTTTAAGTCATGATTAAAACTTAAATCACTGGTTTAAATCAATCCAACCTGCTCTGGAAGTGCACACTGGAGTGGAAACTCCACCACACATCATTTGCCCAGCAGCACTGGCGGATGCAGAGGGTGGGCTAGTATCATGGCCCCGCCCACAGTACATCACTTCCTGAACCTAGTGTTAGCTTGGAGAAGTCCTTGCTCCACAGTTCAAGGACTGTGACTGTGGCTGGGCTCTGTGCAGGGGTACAAAGAAAGGGGAGAAGAGCTGTCTGTACCCTCTCCTTCACTTGCACACAGACAGTCTGCCCCTAAGAATAATTAATTAATTATATACAGGTGAAAAGATAAAGAAATGCACACAAAAATGCATCAACTGGGCTGTCTTTGTGGTTCAAGTACAAGCAGAATTAACTGTCCTTCGCAGGTGACCCAGAATGGTTAGCAGATGCTTTCAGGCATTTCAACTTTTACAATTTCCATGTCAGCTTTTCAGCTGTAGATGCACATGTGGTACATATCTGGTACCAGACATTTCTAGTTTCTATGAGGTCGGCTGCAGCTTTTAACAGTCTTCTCCATTTACTGGCAAGCTGGACTTAATGCTAGTTAGTTGCTATACACCAAAGATCACAAAAGAGTCAAGTTGCTTCCAGTCCCAAGAGACCAGTCATTTACCCCAGGTCAATTTGTATCTCACACCAGAGACAACACTTGTAACCAATCCTATAATAACCTAATTTAGGATTTATTAATTAAGAAAAGAAATGAGAGCGTTAAAGCAAGCAAACTTATATAGACAAATGAGTTAGTCTCTGGTTTTAAAAGGTGACACAGATGTAGTAATCAGTGAGAGCCGAGCTGTCTCCCATGTGGTAGGAACAGTACGGCATGGGATGAAGTGCGCCATCTTTGTTAGGAGACAACCACCAGGATTACTGAGCATCCCAGGGAATGTGGCTGTTCTACAATTAAGTCCATCGCTATAATACACTGTTTCTCAACAACCAGTCCATGGACTGATGCTGGTCCCTGAGATCTCCCTGATGCAATTTAGGAAGACAGCAAGCCGGTCCCTGGTATCAAAAAGGCTGAGAAACACTGCAGTAGAAGACCCAGGCTGCAGAGGCATGGGCAGACGCAGGAAATGGTCTGTGGATCTTGATCATGGGGTCTTGATCAGGCAGGACATTACATAATCCTTGACGTAAGCTTGTAGGCCTGGCCACCAGATGCTCCTTGAGACCAGATTCCAGGTCTCTAATTGGCTAAAATGACCTGCCAGTGGTGAATTGTGGCATAGTGTCAATACCTGGAGCCAAAGTTGTCACTCAGGAGCATCAATGCAACCCTTGCAATAGAGGAATGCACTCTGTAGTCAGAACTGAGAGTTGGGTCTGGCACCTGCATCGTTCAGGGTTTGGTGGATCTGGGTTGTGAATGCAGGTCATCAAGGAGCAGACTGCTGTCAGTCATCCCACTGAGAAAGTTAGATGGCTTGAGCACTGTGACAGAGGGCTCTTTGCTAGGTTCAAGGTATTTGCCTTTATGGGATAGGGTAATCCACCTTCCTGTTTCTTGTCTCTGAGTGATAGATAACCAGAAAGCAGAAGTGAAGGAAGAAGAGAGACCAGCAGTTCTGGCATTGATTAAGGCATCTAGCAATTCACAGGTATTCCAGGTGCTAGTGGTCTATCAGGACTGGGAACTGGGTTCCTTCTAAGAGGTGGTGCCAGTCCTTGAAAGCTGACTTGATAGCAGTAGCATCTTGTCCTTTTGTGATCCTAGTAATGTTGAGATAGTGGTGACATTTGAGGCATCAGCCTTGATCGTAAATGGGACTCTTTCCATTGACTTCAATGGGCTTTGGATCAGACCCATTATGAAAATGTTGGGGCCTAGTTTAAATCCAAATTATACCAGTGACACAACTCCCATTGTCTTGAGTTGGTGCAGGTTTGCATCCTTGTCCCTGGATAGGGCAACAGGTCAGAGTTGGGTGTCAGTGGTGACCAATTAATGGGGAAACATTATGGGGAGGAAGAGCTGGTTGAAAAGGCAGAAAAATTTAGTGATTTTTGGGTGGGTCGGGGGGGAATTTGTTTTTTTTTTTGGGGGGGGGGGCTGAAATTTCAAATTTTCAAAAACATTCAATTACTCTCCTATGTTTTAAAATTTTGAAAAATGTTTGCAAAAACTTTTAAAGTTTTTGACCAGCTCTGCAGGAAGTCCCTGGGAAGTCTGTTTTCTCTTTCTGGATACACAAAAATTCTTATGGCAACAATAGGAAGGTAGAGGGAAAAAAATGTCGAGATGGAGTTGGGTGGAATAGCTGGCAGCCCCAGAATAAAAGTAAATAAAGGAGTTAAAGCACCAGGAAGTGCCAATAAAAATGAATGGTAGGTCTGTTGTTAATTTTCAGTACAATTATAAGGATATAGTTTCCAAATGCAATGTGATTTCTTGCTGTAAACCTCAGGTTAGGAACCTATGCCAAGATGACTTCTGAACTGCAAAATTATCAAGTCCAGGCACTATTGTTCTCATGTGCTTTGGCAAATGAGATTGATTTTAATAGCATCAACCTTGATTGTACAAATGGGACTAATTTGCATAATGGTAGATTCCAACTATGTGAAAAAGTACTGCTTTTAGAGAGATTTATGAATCCTGTGTTCATGTCAGTGGAGAGCCTGGTTGTTGCTATTTATAATTTTAGTTCCACTTGGATAAATTTTTCTGGTATGTTTTTTTTAGAATGTTAATAGAATAGAATAGATTTTTTTCCTAATAGAATAGAATTTTTTAGAATGTGTTAAATTTTTTTGCGTGGTGTTTTTGGAACGTTAATAGTCAAAAGTTTAAAAAAAAAAAAAAAGGAAAAACAAATTGCTTGAGTTCATGGACATTGCTAAATTGTACTCAAAATGTCCAGTACCTTTTTGTCCTGATAGATATTATCAAACGTGTTTGGTTGCTTAGGAAATATGCAGATAAACTACAACTCGTGCTCTACCAGATCATTACTGATCGGTGCAGCCTTTCCAGGGCAGTGTGCCAACAGGAGAGACTCATATGCTGGCTGCTGTGCTTTCCTCTCCTGGCTGTTGTATGGTGTGCAGAGGGTAGCCAAGTGGAGTTGGTGATATGAAAGTGGTCATGAGCGCTCCCTTCTCCCCCAAAACACATGGTTTGGATTTCCCTTGAGCCACCATAGTCATCCTATGAAAGGATATGAGGAGGGCCCTACCAAATTCACAGCCATGAAAAATGCATGCTGGACTGTGAAATCAGACCTCCCCTGTGAAATCTACCTATTGGAGAGGAGGGGCAGAGTTGGGGATGCCCCAGCTGGGGGCTCCTACCATGCACCAGGATCTGGCTGTTAGTCCCAGCTGGGCTGGGGAAGGATGGGACTTCCTCTTCCCCTGCACGGCTGCTCTTGGAGGGAGATCAGCCCCACCTCTGGGAACCTCCCCTGGCTGCAGGAAGCTCCATGGCTGCTGCCTTCAGAGCCCAGCTCTGAACCTCCTCATCAGTCACTCCCCACAGGATTTAGCTCTAGCTGGTTAGGTGAAATGTACGTAGGTCTGGGAACCTTACAAGAGGTGCTTTTCAAACATCAGTGGGGATTGTTCTGTTTGTTTTATATCAGCAATGTTCAGCCATCACTGTTGATGGGCTCTGATGTGAAGTCACAATTATGAAGCTGACAACCACTTTTTAGACTTATTAAAATAATGGAATAAAAACACATAAAAAGTAAATGCTTAATAAATAATCAACTGGGCAAGTAACCTTCCATTGCTCAAATGCGTTCCTGTTTCAATGCTAAAAGCAAGTAGGACTGCAGTTTCATATTGTACCATAAACAACAGATAGCTCGTCGCCCTTCTGAAGGCCGGATTTAATTCAGTCATATTAATTTTGAAACACAAATGGGCTAGATTTCAATGAAAGACCATTTGTTCACTTCATTGCTGATTATGAACTGCTTTTCCTCTTCTGGATTTCTTTCTGTTCCATTATTTCAATGGACCTAGACATTTAGTTAGAGATTCTCAGCATCCTACATGTGACCTTGCATAAGAACCTTGAAAAGTTGGTGGCAATCATTGAAACATTGGCTGAAGTAAAACAAATGTAACCTGGTTTGTGTTCAGTAGTTCTTACATCAGCTCCAGTTCTCTCTGTTTTAAATGCTTTATCAGGCTGAGTAGCTGAAAGACGTTTTGGAGTGCTTTGCAAACAGAGCCCTAAAGGAAAGAGCTGCTGCAGCAAGTGCTGTCTGCAGATCATGAAAAAGATGAAGATGGAAATAGCCAGCTCCATCTTCCGTATGATCTGGTGGCACCTCATACTGGGGCCCCTTCACCTCAGACTTTAGTTTGCAAAGCTCTGCATCGATTTCCAGCATTTGACTTGCTGAAGTGCCACAATAGAGAACTTCAAATGCTCCGAGGTTTTGTGTCTAATAAAGAGACTTTGCTTAAATAAAACCTGCAAGCCACAGGAGCCAGCGTCCAATTTGTCTCCATTTAGGTTGCAGCCAGTTCAAGGAACCCTGCTAAAGAAGCTAAACTGTACCTCAAACTGCACCCTGAAGGAGGCCACGAGGGGAAAAGAGCTCTTTCCTTCAGCTTACGGGAAAGATTTTTCAAAAGTACCAACCTGACTTAGGAGCCGAGGTCACATTTTCAAAAATGATTTAAAGCCAGATTATAGGCATTTTTGAAAATGCCAGTAGGCACCTAGCTGCATCTTTACGTGCCTAATTAGCCTTAAAAATCTGGCTTTTAGGCACTTTGAACCCTAAGTGTCATAGAAAATCCCACTTCTGACTGGCTAAGTCTTTTTTGAAAATTGGGATTTAGGCTCCTAAATTACTGAATTGCTTTTTGAAAATGTTACCCTAGATGCTCTTATGTGATCTCTGTGAGTAGCCCAGTGTATAAAATTGAGCTGTGGGGGAAGGATTTAGATTCAAGGAATTTTGATTATCATTTGCTGGGCATGTTCTTAAACTTGTCAAATGTAAAGGGTGTTTTTATTTAGCTTGAAGGGTGTGATAAATATAGAGTGTAAAAAGCCTCTGTAGTTGAGCAACTCTTACCTCGGTATCTTTATTTACATATTCAAAGAACATTGATGCAATAAAACTACCCCAGGTCTGCTTTCCCTCAGTCTGGGAACAATTAGATTTTAATAGTGTTGTGTGATAAGGAGGGAAAAAGTTATGCAAAACTGTGCAAAAATAATATTTGCATTAGTTCCAGGTCATTTATTGGATGAGAAAGGAGACTTTTCATGACGTAGCTTGGTTTTATGTAACAGAGTGTAGGGGCCCTTCAAGAGTAAGGGGGCCCAGAAGACCCTGTTTCAAGGATGTTGGTGTCAGCAGAGGACCAGAAACCAGCTGGAGCTGGGAGAGAGGAGGTGGTCCTGGGGAGTTAGCAGTGAGATGGGAAGATCCCAGGACCCCATCACTTTAAGAACCTGGGATCAGGAGCCCTGTGGTGTGGGGTTGGGCAGTGCTCCCTTCTCTCTCAGCCAATCAGAATAAGCTTTCAAAAGGAGGCTAGTATATATATACTGCTTTCCCTCTCAGAACAGGGAGCATGTGCACAGAGGAAGGTAGGCAGAGCTGCAAGGTGAGGCTTCTGCTAAACAGAACAAGGTCGCCATAGATGACAGGAGCATTGGAAATGGGTTTGATCTATGGGGCTACTGTGATGGACCTTGTGTTTGGGACACTGAGGACTATTTTGAATTACTTTGAGCTACCAACCCTTTTTCAGGGGACAGCTGGTGATAACTCTAAGAGAGACTATATGGTGCTTCTGAGGGCCCCAGAAGAGAGAGAGGGACCTGCGGAAACACCTCTGGCCTTAAGGATGCACCTGGTGAATGGCAACTTTTGCTACCTTTTGCATAAGAACATGGCACTTTCCAGATCAAACAAGTGGTGATATGGCCAGGACCAGATGCTTCAGAGGCAGGTGCAAGTAACCCCTGTTAATCGGGAAAATTTCTGCATAACCTCCTTTCGTTAAAGGTAGGCTTATTGCAATGGCTCGGAGTTTATAACTTTTTCTTTCAATAATGTATGTCGTCTTATCCTATCTAATATTATTAGATGTTCTCATTATCTAATATAATGTGTCCTTTTCCTGAGTCCCTCCAGGTTCTTGACTCCCATGGCAATGAATTCCAAAGGCTGGTTATGTAATGTGTTTTTAAAGCGATATTTCCTTTGATCACTTTTCCTTTGCACTGTCCCTGTTACACTGTGCTTAGGTAGCCTTGTGTTCAGTCTACAGATTTTAATTTCCTTACTTTTGGTATTAGGGGTTTTTCAATTAGCTTCCTTATTTATTTTATTTTTTTTTAAGTTGCCCTTTCTGAAGCTTAGTGTCACAGTGCGAGCTTTTGGTATGACTTTCCCCCTGAAGAGATCAGGCTTAATTACCACATGTCGTGGGCACTATGACTTAGCTATAGTTACTTTTTAAACCATTACTTAGGAATATAGCCTCTTCTCTTGTGTGCTCTATAGTTAGCAGTTCCAAGAAGCAATCCATGTAAGGTGGTGGGAAATGGCATCTCTAAACCTTGTCCCCTAGTGCCGTTTGACCAGTTTATTGAAGTCGCCCATTATTATCATTTTAATAAATGTTGTTTCCCCTTCTTTCCAGACTAGGGTTTAACTACAGTGCATTCCTCCCCTTCAGACTGGATCACTACAATTTGCTGACTGTGAGGCAAGTCAAATGCTCTGTCTTGTTCAGAATTTGGCCACCTCCTCAATGAACTTGGCTGCCATTGACGGTGAAACCCTCTGCTCCACTCTCTGTCCTGGCTGCAAGTCTACTTCCATTGCCAGTTCAAAGCCTTATTCCTCCTCTTCAGAATCATTAATGGCAATGACCTCCTCCATGGCCCACCAACAGAACTCCAGCAAAGTCTGTTTTTCTCCCCTCCCTGATTATAGGAGAAGACTCCATGATGGGGACCTTGATCTAATTAATGGGGGCAATGCTTAGATACTGTGGTAATGGGCACTGTGGAAAACCTGGAGATAGAAAGACAAATAGAAAGATATTTAGGGTCAAATTACACTCCCAAATATGCCCATGTGGCTCTCATTAACTTCAGCTGCTGATAGAGCATGTCTCATAGTGAGAGGTCATCCACAGGCATTTTGGTAACTTCTAAGCAGAATTTCATTTCAATCACAATTACACATCTCTTTATTTGTTTCTCATCATCACTTAGGCAAGCAATGTTTTTGTTTGTCTGAGTATTATTGGGAAGTGACTTTGATTTGGGTAATCCTAAAACAAAATAAATTTAAATAAGAAAATCAAATTAACTTCATGTGAGAGCACAAGTAATTTATAAATGTTGGGTCACCCACCCACGGTGCACAAACAGTCCCATGTGATGAATCACACAGTTTCAACATTGGTCTCCAAACATCAAATACTCAAAGGTATGTTCTCAGTGAACAGTTCATAAGGAGTCCATAAGTCTAAAGTTTGTGCATACAAAACATTCATTGAACAAGTTTGAAAAGTCAGATACTATGCTTCCCCTATGGGTTCATAGAGCTGTGTAGAGGTCAAAATTTCCATTGTGCAAAGAATTTTGAGATTTCTAAATTTGGCTTTGTTCTGAATCGGAACGAAAACTGAAAATTTCAAAATTCTTCATGAAGAAAAATTCCATATTTTGTTTGTTTTTTGTTTCAGGTCAATCAAAACACTGTTTTCAATTCCAACTTTTTTTTTTTTCAAAACAAAATGTTTTATTCAGAAAAAGTCAAAATGGGATGTTTCATCATTGTCAGAACTTTGCCCCTGAACGAAATTCCAGTGAAAACAACCTGATTTTGCAAAACATTTTGATGATGATGGAACTGCATATTCTGACAGACTATGGTTCCATCCAAATTTCTCCAACAAGCTCTTTTGATGAGTTATTTGCTACATCTTTTTCTTGAGCCCTTATATGTTGGTATCCATTTATACAATACATATTACATTCTACTCTTGTTCCTCTTTTGTGCCTACTCCACACTCTTTAAGCTCCATTTCCATAGTTCTATGCATTTCTTCTGTGATGGTGACTTTTGGCATATAAAATGGTGTTAACAAGGATTGGGTGCTGCGGTTGTTTATGAAAGTGCTATGGTTCATTTTACTAGCTGTGGTATGTGCTGATTAAAAGCCCAGCAGGGCGTACGTTACAGTGAAGTTCTTGTATATAGCAGGTGAAAAGTCAATACTGTACCTGTAATGAGGTTTGCTCATGGAAAACCCCTTCAAGTTGTTTTTAGCAATGCTGCATTAGTCATCCTTAAAATGCTGCCAGCAGTTCTGTCCTTCTGGTTTGAATCACATAGTGTGTGAGGACTGTTTTGGAAGCTGTGCAATGTTAAATAGCAACTCCCACTTTGCCTCAGGTGTTGAGTTTAAGCACATAGTTCAGAGGTTATTTTAGGAAAACATGAGCTAACATTCCAGACAACTTCTTGCTCTCAATTTAAAGGAGCTGTATCCTTCTGTCTGTCTGCTGCAGGTTACTGAAAGACCAAAAGGCTGAGGATGGCAATGCTTCACATTCGTCGACCATGTTAAGACATTGCATATATTTGGATTTCCGCTGATCCGGTTTTGAGAGAATGTGAGATGCATTGCAGTAAAGATAAAGTGGATAAAAGGAATGAAAAGGAAATGGGCTTTGTAGAAATAGCAGGTGTTCAAAGATAGATGGCTGCATAGCCAAGTGGCTGCGAGTGCTATCTAGTAGTAAATACCAAGTGCCTGATTCCACCAGTCCTACTTACACTGAGTGGTAACTTGCTACACAAGTGGACCATTTGATTTCAAGGCAACTTGTTTAGTAAGCTGCTACTCCTCAGCATGAGTAAGGGGAGCAGAACTGGGTCCAAAGGGAACCAACAAAGGCAAATATGGATAAAAATGCACTTGCAAAACAATGAAGGATAAGAAAGAGGCATTTTTACTGTATCAGACAGATTTCATAAAGAGGTGTCAGGAAAATGAGATCCTAGAATGAGATGAAGGGAGCAAAAATGATTAGAAGATCCAGAGTGAAAAAGGAAATAAAGTTGCACAAAAATTCAGGCAAATTTGACCAAATACAAGTCCATGAAGGAAGAAGTCAGTTTCACAGACATGAAAAGCTACAAAGCTGTAGAAATGGGAGCTACAAAGACACAACCCATAGTAATTGGTGTGACAAAAATGTTGCGTATGGTAATGGGTGCCACATTGCAGCACTACCCCCCCGGGAAAGCAATTCTAGCTCGATAGTACAGTAATCTGCTGCTGCCCTATACGAGTAGCAAATTGTCACCTCCACCTTACGCCAGTTAAGCCAGGCTGGCAGGCACATTGGAAGGGCAGAGCCAAAGCTCTATCTGTTCTCTGTCCCTTTCTGCTTACTCCTGTGCATTGGGCCCCACAGACTGTGTTTCCTGTGCAGGGGAGTTAAGGGACACACGGCCTAGCCTGCACTCTAGCATTCAAGGAAATGGCTAGGGAAATTTAGCAACTGGAAGTGTAGCTTGACTGATCGGAGGCAGGGAACCACTGCCGTATTGGGGGAGACAAGAAGAGAGGCTGAAAGTTCAGTTATCTGAACTGAGCTGAAGTTAAAAAGGGCTGCAAGTTGGTTCGGTTCATGGACTAGCTAAAGTTTGGGCAGGTTCTGTCTATACAGGTATGTCTATAGTGACAGGGGCAGAGTCTCCGCCGTCAGATCGACCTATCTGGATCGATTGTGTGGTCAGTGAAGACCCGCTCAGTCGATGCAGAAGTCGACGCTGGTAAACCACCCCCCCTCAAGTGGCGTAGAGCTGCGTCGACAGGAACACTGTTCCCGTCAGCGCAGCACAGTGCAGTGAAGACGCTGCGCAGAAGGGAAGCACAGCAGTTGAGGGGAGTTATGCAAGCTACTCTGTGTACCTTGCATAACTCCCGTCAACTGCTGCCGAATCGCCAAGTAAATGTAGACCAGGGCTCAGACAGATTTACCTATTCCTGATTTAAGTACAGATTTCCAGAGAGAAAAGGCTAGTATATTTACCATTTGTTCCACTGACCTCTCAATGAACAATTATTTTAAAGTAATGTGTGTATGTTGCTTTTAGTATTACAGCAGCGTGACCATGTGATGGAAGAGCCTTTATGCATGCATATCAGGGGGCAGATTTAAGGCAGAGGCCCTGGGACAGTTTTGTACAGTGGGGGTGCAGAGAGCCATTGAACAAAACTGTAAACCCTGTATATGATGGAAACCACTTCAAGCCCCAGGGGGTGCAGCAGCACCCCTAGTTCCAGCACCCCTGATTTAAGGTGGTTGTAAGATTTGGGCTTGCTCAATCTCTCTTGAGCTGCCCCAGTGGCACAGATGGGACTTAAGCACATAGTTCAGAGGTTATTTTAGGAAAACATGAGCTAACATGCCAGACAACTTCTTGCTTGTGCCTCTGAGAGCAGCTGAGGCTTCTCCTGTCATGGGGAAATCCCCCAAATGGCACACAGCCAGCATAGCTGTGTCAGGAGGGCTAGAGCGGTGCTTAAACTGCACGCTGGCCCTCTGTACAGGGGTGTAAGAACTTCAGGATGGTTTGGATTGCAAGGCTCAATGCAGTCTGACCATCCGCGCCTCTGTTTCTGCGTTGTGGCTACTGCAGCAGGATTTCAAAGGAACCTTCTAAATCTCAAAGTAGTGGGTTTTTCAAATATAGCTGCTATGGTAATAGTCTAATGCGGCCTCCTCTGTGATGTGTTTTAGAAGCAGGGGGAAGGTCCATTAAAGAAATGTAAGCCTCAATGAGTTTGTAAAAATCCTGATAAAATAAAAACACATACTCTCCTGCTGCTTTGCTTGATATGAAAATCATTGGGGCAGATCCAGTTGGAGCTATGACCATTTACATCAGTGGAAAAGCTGCCCCATGCTCTCTATATATGTGAGGTCACCTGCTGCAAGGTATTACAGTACACAAGGGACTGATAAATAAGGGACTATTTTACATAGTGATAACAGATTCCAGAATTAGGGGACTTAATTTAAATAAAACAATAGGAAACTTCAAATAAATCAAAAACAATAGGAAATTTCAAATGGGGAATGTGGGTAGAATTATTAATTATACCTTTCATTTATATAACGTTTTTGTGATTTTTTTTTCTATATGACTTTTAGACCAACCTGAGGAACTTTTAATAGAGAATTATATCCCTGCTATAGACTTCATAGGTTGGTTTAAAGCTTGATGGAAAGTGTCCCATTCTCTATTCAGTTCTATAGAAGTTTTCCATAAGGGAAACTGAGGCAGAGAAGTTAAGTGACTTTTCAAAGCCACTCTTAGAACTCGTCAGTTCCTTGCACACAGTCAGTCTCAAGCCACTAGACCACACCACTCTTTACAAGGGTTATTGAAGAAAAGGATTATATTATTGGGAAATGGAAACAAAGAGTATAAATTTAGCTTGAGGTGTAGACCTGTTTCTGGAGCAGGAGTGGATTGAGAACTGCAGTAAATAAAAATGGGAAGGCAGATTAAGACGGACCCAGAGAAATATGAAAATTGGGCCAGATGCTGTTTCCCTGTTGCGGAAACTTTGTATTTTTGTATATGGTAAGAATGGGAGTGTCCTCATAGTTTAGTGAGTCTGAGTGTTTCTGTTCAGCTCTCACCTAATCCTGTTTACATTTGTGTTTTGTATAAAGCAAATATTTTCTTTTGTGAATCAAGCTGAGATCAACTCCCTGCTGAGGCATGCTTGAAATATACACAGGGGAAATCCTCAACATCAAATTCTGTGTTGTTCCATAGAGCAACCAGGTATCTTATTGTAGCCTAAAGACATTTAACCGTCTGAAGATCAGTGCACTTTCAGGTTGCCATCTCCTTTGAGTAAGTCCTCAACCTTTTTGTCCACGGATCATTGGTGATGGTTGGTAGAGAGGTGATTAGTCGGATCCTGCCTCCTCCTCTGACTTTTTTTTCCCCCCCCTCAACTATTAAACTGTCTTAAAAAAATCTAGAAACGCATTAATTACTTTTGATGTAGGCAATTGCTGTAGTTGTCACAGGGAAGTTATGTCAGGGTAAATGGGAGGAAAAGGGGTGTGCATGGTTGTGAATAGAGCTAGACAGAAAATGAATTTCCCTCTCATGAAAAACATTGATTTTTGGGGGGAGGGAAGGGGAAATTGTCCCAAATGGGGATGAAAAGCAAAAAATTTGAATTTTTTTGTGGAAAGAAAAATTCAGAAAAATGGCATTTTTGTGGGAACTGAAAATAAATTTTTCAGCTTGTGCCTGGCTGCCCAATTCCCTGGAGAGCCATAGGCCTGGTGAGTTAGGCAGTTCCTGGAGACAGCTTCCCAGGGAGTATTGATAGATTCAGTTATGTCTAATCAACATTTTCTAATGGAAAAAATGTTCCACTGGAAAATGTACAACCAGCTCTAATTGTGAATGTGAAATGCTCAGATTCATACGTGCACATTATTCGGGTGAAAGTACAGTGGGGTCAGACTGGTGTAAATAATAGCAGAATTGGGTCCTGGCATTTTAGAGGTGGGGCAGACATGGAATGTAATGCGTGCGGGTTTGGCAAATACAATAAAATAACTCCAGTCATTTCGTAAAGTACATGCCAAGTTTGCAATGTGGTACCAGGTCAAAAGCACAGATAGCTGTATGGTCAAATGATACACTGTGAGGTTAATTCAATTCCATATGTCATCAGAGCATAACAAGCTACATTATGGCGCTCAATAACATTTTAATCAGATTGATGTGATAGACTGAGATGCTGATGACATTGTATTTCAACATGATGACAAAATTCTCAGTAATGGGCTCCTGCAGAATTCTGTAACCCCTCTGAAGGGGAAGAATTGGGACTGACACTGGATCAAATTCTACTTCCAGTTCAGTGGTGCAGCTTCACTGAAGCCAGTTAGGTTACACTGGTGAAGCTGAGGACAGAATTTGACCCACTTTGTAATAGATTGCAAGCTCTTTGGGGGAAGGGACAGTCTTTGTATTATTTGTGCACAATGGAACTCTGATCTTGCTGGAGGACGCATGGCACTGCTGTAGTACAAATAATAGCAATAACTGATGGAGCATTCAGAATTGCTTATCTCATATTCTGGAACAGACAGAAACAAGTGAGAAATAGCTTCAGAGATAGCCATTCGTCACCCTGGAGGTGTACATTTAAGCTCTCCAGGCAGCAGTTCTGAAACGCTTCATTTCTTTCTTTGTAGCGAACAACAATAAAAATGATTGGTCTGAGGACTGGCTAGCTCGGGGAGGAGTATTGGGTCAGATCCTCACATGATGTAAATTGGCATAAATCCATCGATGTTCATCGAGCAATATGGATTTACATCAACTGAGGATCTGGCCTGCTATATTTAAATAGACAGCCATTTTTACAGTGAATGACTGTAAACCTATTTCTGAAATTCATGATCGTTTAGTTGTTTACATTATGTTCCATTTACTGAATGTTCCGTCATCAAGCAGCACTATTAATATAGACCAGAGTCAATCGTAAGTTGCATTGTAAAGTCAGAAAGTGGAGTTGTTTGAACTGGAGTCACAAGAACCAAGGGGGCTGCCTCTTGAGTGAGCCAAGGATTTGAGCCTCGAAAACAATTTGACATTCGGTGACCCACCTTGTCATTTTCCTAATCCATCGCTTTATAAATGTGTGTTTCCCCACCCTCTTCTGTCCTCTTGGGGTGCTGGCAACACACAGGAGATCTGTGCTTTACTTTGTCTTCTTGAAGGGGTGAGGGTGCTGGCAGGCTAAGTGGATTAAATACTGGCCTTGTCAGCTCACAAACATGAGTAGCCATCTGACCTAAGGAAAAGGAGATTATTTATTGGATATTGCTCATGGGAAAATATCTGCCCACTGTACAAACCACTGTTTACCATTGAATCCATCTCTGGCTCTGCTTGGAGAGCCACCAAGAGTGTTAGAATCTTCATATTCTTAGACAAGCCCAGGAAGTGGCCTTAAAATCTGAGGGGTGTGTCTCAGGGCACTCAGAGTATGTGGCGTTAGCTGAACGTTGAATCACTGAAATTAGAATGCTGTGCAGTTATTTTGCTTAGGGAAATGAAGCTGGGTGCCTGGAGGATCCCTTTTTCCATGATGCCCACAAGAAGCGAAATAAGCAGATCGCAGGAAGTGATTATTCCCCTCTATTTGGTATTGGTAAGGCCGCATTTAGAGTATTGTGTCCAGTTTTGGGCACCCCACTACAAAAAGGATGTGGAGAAGTTGGAGAGAGTCCAGCAGAGGGCAACAAAAATGATTAGAGGGCTGGAGCACATGACATATGAGGGGAGGCTAAGGGAACTAGGCTTGTTTAGTCTGCAAAAGAGAAGAATGAGGGGGGATTTGATAGCAGCCTTTAACTACCTGAAGGGGAGTTCCAGGGAGGATGGGGCTAGGCTGTTCTCGGTGGTGGCAGATGACAGAACAAGGAGCAACGGTCTCAAGTTGCAGTGGGGGAGGTCTAGGTTGGACATTAGGAAAAAGTGTTTCACTAGGAGGGTGGTGAAGCACTGGAATGGGTTACCTAGGGAGGTGGTGGAATCTCCATCTTTAGAGGTTTTTAAGATGCAGCTTGACAAAACCCTCGCTGGGATTATTTAGCTGAGGTTAGTCCTGCTTTGAGCAGGGGGTTGGACTAGATGACCTCCTGAGGTCCCTTCCAACTCTGATTCTATGATTCTAATAATAATTGCACTTAAAAAAGACCAGAAGAACAGCAAACATTCAAGTGTTAATAATAATTATAAATATAATAATTAATATTCTCTCCCATGTGTGTGCTAGTGCATCTTATTTTTTCTTTGTCTTGCCTCTATGCTGTAAGCCCTTCAGGACAGGGACTGTTTTTAATTTGTACACTGAAATAACATTGCCAGAGCTTCATAAACAACAATGCTCAGCTCCAGTTGCATCTAACATCTTTGGGATTTTTTACCAAACTTTTCCATACTCAGCGCAGAGTGTATTCGTCACATGCAAAAGCTTTAAAGTTTTCTTTTAAAACAAAGGCTTCAATAACTATTCATCCAAGTCTAAAGCATATATTGATTTCCTGCTCACTGACTTAAAGTCAGCTGACTGGGTTTTGATGAAATGTTTACAAATAACTTCTCCATGAATAATTTCTGTTCCAAAAAGCAGCAACTGAGACAGTGATGACTTGTAGAAAGCAGGGCTTGAGAAGGGTGACAGGCTGAACCTTTGTTAGTATCACTAGATTAATCACAACTTCTTTTTGTAGCTTTTCTGCATGTGTAAATATACAGGGACTTCAATGGGAGCTGTCTGGTGTTTTGTTTTTTTAAAATGGCAATTGCAACCTGCCTCCTCTGGTTGGCTTCAGAGTCAGCTTAGTCATATCTTATTGTTCTAATATGGCAGGAGCGAACAGCTTAAGAGATGGAAACAGGTCTGAAAGTCTCAAGGAAGATAAGACTTGGGAAGGGAGGTTTAGGCTAAATAAGAAAGCAGATTGCATCAGGCTTCTCGAGAACAAACTGACCTGAGACTTGTGATCCGTTTCTAAATTTGGCCTTTTCATTTGCCACGTACAGGAACTAATGACGACAGCGGCACAAATCCCTGGTGAATTTAGACAAACAAGTCAGGGGCTGAGTGTCTGTCTTTATTACTGGTCCAAGACATGTCAGGTCTTATAAACATGACTTGTGACAACTTTAGTTTAAGGTAACGAATGTGGAAAAAATAGTGGAAGGCTCTCATTCCTTTTTCACAACTTTGGAAATGAAACTAATTTCTGAACCATTTTCCTTTATTTTATTAGTACAGGGGTAAATATGGTTTTCCTTCATGGGATTTCTTTTCCTACAAAGGGTTATATCAATATTTATTACTATTCCTCAGATGGTGTAAATTGGCATGGTTCTCTTGAAGGCAATGGAACTACACCAGTTTATACCAGCTGAAGATCTGACTCACAGTAATTCCGTTGACATACTGTGACCCGTCCATGCCTAGTGTAGACCACCTGAAAATGCCAAGGTCAGGGCAGGCTACAAAAGGAGAGCAGATTCTCCCAGCACTGGGGGGGTGACACTGAAGTCCGACTTCCCAACCAGCCATAAGCAATGCTTTTGATTCTCCACACTGGTTATCAAGAAGCTAAAACAAAAATATACACAGCCCCTTTTACTGCATTTCAGTTCCTGCCTCCTAATCAGCCACTAGGTCCAGTAAAGAGAGAAGTTATTTAAAACTTTATGCTCTTTACCAAAAAGGTTCTTCTGACCCTAAAAGGTCAGCCACATTACCAGATGAATATGAGTTTGGATCTTACCCCAAAATACCACACTGCCAGCCCATCCTTTAGTAACTAAAACTTTATTATAAAAGGAAAGAAACAAACTATGAGAGAAATGTTAAATGATTAAAGCAATCACATACATACAAATGATTTGAAAGTCCATACATATCAGGTCATCAATAGAATTGTGAAGTTTTCAGGCTTGTATAGTCCCCTCTGATGTACATCCAGTACCTGGATGGGTCTCAGTCCTTTGATTCACAGCTTAGTTGTAGATCAGTTGATCCAGAGGTAGGTGAAGACTGATGACAAAATGGATGTGGTGCAGCTGTCTTTTATGTCCCTTGGCCTTTTTCCATGCTGCTTGTGGAAATTTGCAGAAATAAGATGGAGTCCAGGGTCACATGAGTAAGTCCTGGTTGACTCATCAGTTATATCCCTGGCTTCTCCCCCTTGGCCCATTGTACCTGTGAGTTTCCCTAATGGGCCATTAAGCAGGCTAGTACTGCAGCCATCCTATCTGGGTGTTGCCCAGAAACACAGCACAAGTTGAAATACAGATACAAACATATCCCTAACTTCCAACACATACATAACACATGAACAGAAACAATATCATCATACTTAGCAAATTATAAACTTTCTAATGGTACCTGACATGGCCTATCTCATCTGAATTATTGTAATTTTGACATATTGATGTTAATATTATAAATGGTCCCCCTAATCCAGCCAGCATCACACATACTAATGTGTTTGTTTATTTAATACTTTGCTCCTTGGAGCAACTGCATGAAATGCACATCTTATTTTCATGGCTCCTCAGGCAGACATCAGTTATACAATATAGCATTATCATAGGTGACTACCTTACAAATACTATAATATGATAGATGTAAAGACACATTGTCAGGTGAAATTTGCCACTATATGTAGGTCTTGTAAAAACAAGTTTCTTCAAAACCGTAGACATGTTTTCCTATGATGTATTATATAAAAAGCCACTGTAAACAGTTTTATAAACCAATAAACATTCTCCTGTAGTGTTGTGTTGGAAAAAGATTGGAAAAAACACGGCAGGTTTGTGCTATAGGGTGAAAACCAGAATGTGAAATTGATTAGACCCGGGGGGAGATGTTCAAAATTTCCAAAGGGATCTAGGAGAACAAGTCCCATTGACTTTCAACAGAATTTATACTAATTTTTTAGTCGTATTTGAAAATCCCATATGCAGATTAGAAATAAGTGAAAATTCATTAGTCTGGTTTTATCATCCAAATTCAAAGAAAAGCAAAAAGTAAACAAGCGGCAAAAACAGTGAAAAGAAAATTAGTTTCTGAAAATGATTCTCAGTTTTAATGATCGACAGGATTATTCATAGCATTCAGAGGGATTTAAAAAAAACATTTTGGGGCAGATTTTTCACATGCACAGATGGCAGGTGCCCAACTGACACACCTACCTTTGAAGATCTTCCCCCCCCCCCTCACCCCCCAATTTCTAACCTTACAAGTTCCCTTTAATTTAAAGCAGCAAAAAACACAGTGCAGTCATAATTTCAGGTTGCCTCCTGCTCTCAGTAATTAAAGCATCCCTTTTAGTATGAAAATTCTTAACAACCAGATTGTGCTTATCACACTATGTTATGACATTAATCTAATCTGAATGCTGTGGGTCATTCTGGTTAAAAGTGAAGATGGATTTATCCAGGGGGTTCTCTATGGTATCAAAGTGCTACATTATTGTCTGTAAACATGTTGCAAAAATAAATAATAACCCAGATCAATTTGATTTTATTTAGCAGAGATTTTTGTCTCACAACCATTGCATTCAGACTGATTTTTGTTAGAGACTGGGAAAGTGTGTGTATACACATTGTAGATGTCTGTGGAAATTAATGGTGGTTATTTTACATGCAAATATCCAAAAGGTCTGCATGCTCTGTCATGCAGAGAAGAAAGCCGCACTCACAATCATTTACACAGACCATTATATTAAGGCGGAAGTCCTGCTCCATTGTGAAAAGCCCAAATAAATGGCCTTTGCATAGAACACCAGCGGAAGGGTTACAGGCAAGGACTCCTCCTCCTAACATCAGAGCAATCAGTCCTATTATTAGAAAAAATGCTTCCAGCCATATAAAAATGACAGTATTTTGCAGTAATAACTTCAAACACCATTGCTGCAAGTTGCAGTGTTTTGCAGCATTACAACAGAATTAAGAAGCAGATTAGTTAAGAAATAGCTATAACTAACTTTATGAAGCTGCCTTTTTAAAATCAGTCAAAGCAGGTTCTGGTACATCACCCTTTGTCTGTTTTATTCTGGGTAAAGACACTGACTGCAACTGCCATTCCACCACACTGCAGCAGTGGGGGAATCTCAGAGGCAGGACACGGCTCCTATGATATGCTTCATATGTGCACCAACACTAGGAATGAGTATTCTGGACTAAGAGCAAGAAAGAACCATTCCCAGTCTCATCCAATTTGTCCAGGCCCTGATCCTCTTATTGACATTAATGAGAGTCAGCATCACACAAGGCTGGACTCATGTAGGCCTGCTGTCTGAAATAAACAGACTAGTCTTGACTCATTAGTGCAATAACTATCTACTTTAATGTCATGTGGATGCCTCTTGAAGCCTGGTAAAATCCTAGTGCCAAAGGGCTGCTAAGCATTGTAGTAAAGGGAAGAGTATATTTTACTACCAGATTTTAGAAGACGCCCATCCCCATCAGAACCAAAAATTGTTTCTGAACAATATTTTTCTCTGGAGGGTGGAATGAAGGACCCAAGTGACTGATGGCTATGTCTGCACTGCAATCTGAGATGTGATTGCAGCATGGGTAAAGATACCTGGGCTAACTTTGTCCACACTAGCTAAAACTAAGGCCTGGTTTACACTGGTGGCTTAATTAGAATTAAAGTCCCTTAATTAGAATTAATTACTCCCGCATCTACACTTGCGCATTGTTAATTCGAATTAAGGATCCTTTAAAATCGAATTAATAAAACCACCTCTGCAAGTGGATTAGTGGCTGAAGCGCATCAGTTAATTTGCATTAGTGTGAGTGTGGACGCAATGGGACTTAATTCGAAATAATTGGCCTCCAGACTATCCCATGATGCCCCATTTCAATACCCTCCCCCAAAGCAGCCCGGGAAGATTTAAATCTTCATTTCCTGCGGTGAATGGGTTTAAAAACCAAGCTGCGATCACCCACACACACACACAAAACAAGCCCTTTGCAATTTGTCTCTTTAATGATTTGAAAGATTTCACCACCCCAATCCCCGCGTGGTGAATGCATTTTAAATGCCCAGCAAGCCCTTTGCAGTTTGTCCCTTTGAAAGTTTAGCCCTTTAAAGTTTGTCCCTTTGAAAGATTTCAGCACCCACCCCCCTCCCTGCGTGGTGAATGCGTTTTAAATTCCTGCAGTGAGAGGAAATTCTTTGCTACATTGTTCCAGTGGCCAATCATGGAAATTGATACTTTCTTAAGAGTTTATTCACAGTGCTACATGTGGATACATTCTATCATGCTTTCCATCAGTGACATGGAAACATTTGTATCACTGTATTAATATACTAACTGACTCCATTGTTATTTATCTTCCATTCTGCAGACACCTGTAGAATCAAAATCAAAGGCAAGCAATATACAGGGAGTGGTAGGGGGAGCATAAAAGGCAAACAGCATACAGGTGGGGGGGTTCATTTGATGAAGGGAAAAATTAAAGGCAAGCAATATACTGGGGGGGGGGGGGGGACATAAAAGGCAAACAGCATACAGTTCTAAAGTAATCCAGGATAAGCTGTGATATATTTGTCACGGTCAAAATTAGAGCATAGTTCAGCTGGCTCCATGTGCCTGTGGCAATGGCAATCAGGGGAGTAAAAAAAAAAAGCATGAAAATCCTTTTCCTGTTTGTTTGGGGGTGGGGGAAGAGGAAGGGAGAAGCAGCGCTGCATCCTGGGATGATGACACTCGTCACAACAGCCTCTATGGTTAGTTGCACTGTGGGATAGCTTCCCACATTGCACTGCTTTCTAATTCAAATTAAGGCTGGCCAGTGTGGACGCAAGAAACCAGCACAAACCCTGTAGTGTGGACAGTCTGCAGCGCTTTCTATAAATTGCTTTCTGTAATTCAAATTAAGCTAATTCGAATTAGTGCTGCAGTGTAGACATAGCCTAGGAATGCAAATGCAATGTCAGGGATTTCATTGCAGGCTGTATAAGGATTCTGGGCACCTACATGTGTTGCTTTCCCATGCTGTCACATAAAATCATAGAAGATTAGAGTTGGAAGGGACCTCAGGAGGTCATCTAGTCCAACGCCCTGCTCCAAGCAGGACTAACCTCAGCTAAATCACCCCAGCCAGGGCTTTGCCAAGCCACAGCTTAGAAACCTCTAAGGATGGAGATTCCACCACCTTCCTAGGTAACCCATTCCAGTGCTTCACCACCCTCCTAGTGAAAAACTTTTTCCTAATATCCAACCTAGACCTCCCCTACTGCAACATGAGACTATTGCTCCTTCTTCTGTCACATCTATACTACTATTTTTAGCCAGGCTTGTGCAGCTATGTCTATCCATAGTGCAATCATACTTTGGACTGCAAAGCAGACATATCCCTGTGAAACAAGGTGGTGGAATCTTGCACATCTGCAGTTATAAGGGGGAAACTCTGCAACGGAAACACAAAAAATAGTTTAAGTGGAAAAAATATCAAGGGTAGAAAGGAGGACTATGAGTAAAATGATGTTTTCCACCTCCTTTTGTTTGGTTATAAAGACAGTGGGAGTTTAGGATAATCAAAGAATACAGGATCAGTCCCCAAAATAGTAACATCTTCATCAATTCTCTCTGGCAGGCTTGCTGTTTTGTGCATTTTCACTCAGTATGGAAATACAGTACATAATAACAGCCAGATCCTAAGGTCCCATTTTAGTCAAGGGAGTTTTATCTGAGGAAGGACTTAGCCTGGACTGCAGGCTTTGGTCTTCAATTTCTGTCTGCAGAAGAAAAGAATGAGATGGGGATTTGATAGTGGCCTTCAACTACCTGAAGGGGGGGTTCCAAGGAGGATGGAGCTAGGCTGTTCTCAGTGGTGGCAGATGCCAGAACAAGGAGCAAGGGTCTCAAGTTGCAGTGGGGGAGGTCTAAGTTGGATATTAGGGAAATCTTTTTTGCTAGGAGGATGGTGAAGCACTGGAATGGGTTTCCTAGGGAGGTGGGGGAATCTCCATCCTTGGAGGTTTTCAAGGCCCAGCTTGACAAAGCCCTGGCTGGGATGATTTAGTTGGGGTTGCCCCTGGTTTGAGCAGGGGGTTGGACTAGATGACCTTCTGAGGTCCCTTCCAACCCTAATCTATGATTCAACTAAGTATAAGATTGTAAGAAATCTTAAAACCTGGATCCTTCAGGAAGGTAAGTATAATAGGATTTCCAAAGTCCATAGCAATCCACATTGTACTAACTAGCTCTGTCAGCTGTAACAGAGCTCTTAAGGGAATATTGATCTCCTGCAGAATTTGTTCTGTAATATCAATTCAGAGTTGTTGCGGGACAGTAGCAATTTTCTTCCTTGTTATTTCCCAGTGTGATCAATGGAGGAATGTTAGAAATTAAGAGAACATTTCCATGGCACCTGCTCATCCATCAACTAATTATTGAAACTCATCAGTTTGACTGTTTTTCAGGTTTCTTTTTCCTAGAGAGGGTTATCAAATGTTGGTGTTTGAAAAAAGATTATATGTTATAAAGCATTAGCACAGGCCACTACTGTCAGAACCTGTGATCATGCGGGTTTGGGACCACGTATACTTCCTCAACACCTTTGGAAGGTCGGGATAGGTTTCTGCTGAAGGATTCTCTGAAGCTAGGCTCTGGAGGACGTTCCACCCAGTGTGGCCTGAGTGACGGCACCTCACAGCTCACTGATTGGCTGATGCTAGTATTTAAACCAGGAAGCCATCATGGGGAGCCCTCTGAGCAAAAATGCAGACTGCTTGCTGCTGCTCCACACCTTGCTTGCTTGCTTGCCCCTGGCTTGTTTCAGCTGTCTGCCTGTGGCTACAACTTGGTGCCTGACCCTGACTTCCTAGTAGCCTGATCCAGCTTGACCCCCACCCTGCTATTCGTCACCTGACCTCAATTTAGTAGCAGACAGGTGTACTCAGGCTGCCCATGGCCCAGCCTTGATAAGTACTTTATAAAAGAATTTAACACTACGGTAAACAGGAAAGCAATTTCTTTTGTATGTAGTTTTAAAGATACCCTGTGCTATTAAGTTACAACTAATTTAAAAATATTTGTGCTTCAGTGGGGACTTTCTAATTCTGCTTTTTCCTGCATGCTTAGTTTAGAGTACTGTAATTTGCATCTGCATACATTATGCTCATTTGCCAGTGAAAGTATCAGGGAATGTTTTCTGATGAAGGGGTGAATGAAAGCCAGTTATTTGTTTACTTGCTGATTAGAAGCCTGTGTGAAATGAATTGATGGTTTCTACCCACTTCCTAAGGGACAGGTGTTGACATCAGAACATCCATCATCACAATTGCACTAATTGACTCCCTTGCTTGACAATCTCATCAGAGACAGATATTAAAAGGAAGCCGGGGTGTGGAAGGAGAATGGGGACTAACTGAGCCAAGATACTGAAGCAAAGAGATGGGGGAGATGGTGAGTGGAAAGACTGAGACTGGATGAGGAGTCTTGGGAGGGAGATGCGGCCTGGGAGATTTGTGCGTGTGTGCGTGCATGGGGGGGGGAAGGGGTGTTTAGATGGACTCATCAGATGAGATGCCAAGAGGAGGAAAGTGGGACTGACTTGGCCAGGAGATTGGGGCTGGGAGTGCAGGAGAGACTGGGACCCAGACAGGGAGACCCAAGGGGAGACTGGGACTTGGATGAGAAGGCTGAGAATTGGAGACTAGGCTGAGAAGCCAAGTGTGGGCAAGAGACAGGACTAGGACAAATCAGTTTGGAGAGGATGGGGCAGAAGGGATTAAGGGAACAGGCAGAAGGAACAATAACACTCCTCACTGGGGCCTGGAATGGCACTCAAGATTGCTGAATTTGACCATTCCTCTGCTGTCAGCAACTATCTGTGAAACTCTACCCTCAGTTGTGGATTTACGGGATATTGTTTGGGACCTGGTCTCCCACAAAACCTCTAAGTGCCCTACATGGCACCATGACAGATGTGGGAGTTTTTAGTCCTGGCTGTTTCAGGAATGAAACAGCAGAGAACCCACTTGCCTGCCAGATTCGTCTTAATTTCCTGCCCTATCTAGGTCCCAGGAGAGTGCTGGGTGAAAAGATATCTCTCCATCTCACACCGACTTTACTGTGGGGGCCAGAAGGGTTAATGCACTGTTTATTGTCTGTGTAATCCTTTGTGTGAAAGCAGGTTCAGGAACCATTCATGCTAGGAAAACAACATTTTCTGTGATCCATCTGGGCAGACTGATCTGAAAGGGTTGAGGGTTCTTTGATATAGCTTTCTGAAAACAGACTTTTCAAGATCTTTTCTGGGCAGAGCTGTACTTGTCCATCTGGCTGGGCCAGCTGGGTGGTGGGAACCACTTTTGCTATCAGTCATTGAAAATAATTTCTGAGCACGGTCAGTTTCCTGGCAGGGCCAATAAGTTGATGTATTGTTTATTCCCTCTTTAAAACATCATTCCCCATGATGGCCCCTTTGGGCATGTCTGCACTGGAATAAGACACCCGTGGGTGGCCTATAGCCGCTGACTTGAGCTCACGGGGCTCAGGCTATGGGGCTATATAATTGCAGTGTGGACATTTGGGCTTGGGTTGGAACCTGGGCTCTGAGACCTTCCGCCCTTGAGGGATGTCAATGTTGCATTATTGCAGGATAAAGTCTGCCCACACTGCACACAGCCTCCTAGCGCTTCATCCCACCCCCCGTGTGTGTGTGTGGAGGAAGGAGAAGCTGGAGTAATCCAGGATAGCTGGGGCAGGAGAGGCAGCTGGGGCAGGATAGAGTTTCACTTCTGCAGGTAACATCTCAGGGAGACTTTATTTTTTCACCTCTTTTCAGGACAGGGGAAAGGGATCTGGCATCTCTCTCTGGGGTGGGCAGGGTGAAATGTTCAATGAGCACAGGTGCTGCAGACTGGCTGGGGCAGCGGGACAATGGTTTGGGAAACCCTCCCACTGCTGGAGTCTCATCCAAACCCTCCTCTTTCACATTTCACCTCCTCATCAAACACAGGCTTCATGTCTTTACCTTTAAGGTTCTTCCTAATTTGTACCCTTCCCTACCTGACTGATCTAGTAACTTATTCCAATGCCAACCTTGCCTTTGGTCAGCCAGCATTCCTAGCCTGTGCTGCCCAACTGCCAGCTCTCCCTTAAACACCATGATGCCTTTTGCCACACTGCCTTTTCAGCATGCTCAAAACGCTAATCAGTTCTGAGCAGCCACTTCCTTATTCTCCTTCAACTCACCTCTGCCAAGATGGCAACAAAATCCAGCATGATTATCACGGCTACACAGTTGACAACCTATGACTATTCCTCTTCCCCTTCTTTCCTTTTCCTAGTCCATTCCTCCTTACCTCTCATCCCAATTAAAAAATAAACAAAAACCCTAGAAAATATGTAACTTACGAAGTAGAGCCAATTCTTCACCAGACTGATGTCCTTCCAAGTTGTGTCCCCAGCTTGCACCCTTCCTCTGTGTCTTGGATTGTAAGCCTTTATGGAGAGAGATTCTCTTTTTTTATGTTTAAAGAGCACCCGGTACATTGGGGACTTGTCCCCAATGGGGGCCTTTGGGTATTACTAAATGTACTGCTAAAGTTAGCACTACTATTACAGAAGTTATCGTTGTTATAGGGTTATTATAAGTAGGGGTGGGGGTGCTACCTATTAAAAGTGCTTGACACTTCCCATTTTAAAACCTTGTTTTTAGATGCTTAAACTTTGCCAAGTTTTAACCGTTTGGGCTGAAATTTTCCATGCTGGGTGTTTGCCTCAGGTTGAAATGTTTTGGGAAATTTCACCAAAAACAGTTCAGCCATTTCCGAGAACAAGGCGAGAGAAAAATACTGATTTGCCCATGTCCAAAAAATTATGATCTTGTGTTTGAGATACTCTAGTGTTCTTGTGCTTTGGAGTAGGGGCTTTGTGCAGGGATATACCCTTTGCCATCCCCATGGAAAATCCACGCTAAACTGGCCAAGTTATAAGTGCATAAAATATCTTGGTTTACACATGCTCAGTAGAGACTTGTGAGAGCTTCACAGCTAAATTCACCAAAGATTCTGTCTGCACAGAGTGTTTCCAGCCTCTGGCTGAGCAGGATTTTCCCCATAATTGCACAGGCTCGGACTGGGCACTGACTTGAGTAGAAGTTGTAAGATGTATAATGAATGTGACAGGTGATTGCAGGAAGAGAGAGTGGAGGTCTCATGATGAGGGCAATTTAGAACTGGATTCTATTCTTGCCAGTGCCGCAGAATTCCCATATGACATCAAGTTACTTGAACCTAGCTTTTCACACATGATCACTAATGGTGTGCTGCTCATTTTCTGAGTGCCTGACTTGATACCTAAGGGTGTGGGGGTCTGATTTCAAGATGTGCTGAGCTGTGGTTTAAACATAAAATATGCTATCTAATGTTAAGGACTCTGAAAAATCAGATACTGGGCATCTGAAATTGGGGAACCAAAACTAGTGGATACTTTTGACCTTAATCTCACTGTGCCTCAGTTCTCCATCTGTAAAATGGGAGTAATACCACCCCCTCACTTCACAGGGGTGTTATGAAAATAAATTCATTAATATTTGTGAAGCACTCACATACTATTGCTTTGACTACCGCAGAAAAGCTCATGAAGAAATTAATAATTCTGTTTTCAAGGCAGGGTTTGAGCAGTGTGCAGTAAATAAGGCCTAGGGTTATGCATTGAATAATGAAAATAAGCCAAAATTTTGAATAGATGTTCATTAATTGAGCACTCCATACTGTGCATTGAATGAGGCAAGGAGCCTGTGGAGAAAATAGCATGTAATTAAAGGCATATACACAAGGGGTCTGAATTAAGGTTGCACAGGCAACCTTATTCTGGCATTTTCTAACTTTGGAGGGCTTGACTCTGCAACCTGAATAATGTTCTTTGAACGTCATTTTTTGGTGTGCGATATATAAGCAGAAGGATTTTCTGCCTTTCAGTTGTCTACTGTTACCTGACTTTGTGAACACAGTAGCAAGTACGACATTGTTCAGCAATGATGCGATTGCTGAACTGCTTATAGTTCTGCACAAGAAAGTAATTGGTCACAATGAGCCTGATCTTCTCTAAGGAAGAAAAATTCTAGTTTTCAGAAGCCAGAGAGAGCCGCCCACCCTGTGTTTTCTGGTGATTGATGCCAGTTTCACTTAAAAAAAATTGTACTTTCACCCGCAACCATTGGCAGCCAAATTTTCAGTAGTATGTACTATTATTCTCTGCCTCAGTTCAAGGGAGCCTATCCTGAGACCCTTGGTACCTGGTTATCAGAGATATGGGGGACCCACATCTCCTAGTGATGTGAATGGTACTGTGCTTGAGGACAGCTTCTCGAGTCCTTTGTCCTGTAAATGCTTTGACCCTTTTCCTTGGAACACATGCCCGGACAGGGCAGTTAGGGCAAGTAACAGCCACTCTTGCATTTCTGTGATTGCAGCCCATATAGACATACCTGAGCTAGCTTTGATGAAGCCGTGGCAGTATGGGCAGCAGCCTGGACTAGCCACTTGAGTACATACCCAGAGGCCTGGGGGGCTTGAACAGCCCATGCTACTGCCTGGGCTCCTATGACTGATATTGTTATGTGAGTTGGCTAGATCAAAGCTACCTCAGGTACGTCTGCCCAGGCTGCAGACACACTTCCGATTGCAGTGCAGATGTACCCTTAACTCTGCCCCTGCCACCAATGTGCCAGCCAACAGGAGTTGTTGCAGTTTGCTGTTAATAAAGACCAATTACAAATGCCTTCCCATCATGGAGCAAAGAGGAGGCAGGGAGGGAAATGTAACTTAGGGGGCCATGGCAGAGCCACAGGTCTCTTTGTTCAGGCCCTGCCTAAAGCCACAGTTTAGTCAATAGATAATAAACAAAGATAAAAATAATCTTCTAGAATGTTTGCAGGATCAGGACCCAAGGCCAGATCACATTTAAAGAGGACTCCCTCCCCTGCCGCCCCTCCGGGGGACACCTGAATTCTGTAAATTTGAGCGGGGAAAGACTTAGAAACCATTAGCCATTTCCTGACGTCTTTCCTCATTCCTGACTTGCTTGAAATGCTCGTGGAAGTCAGTGGTGGTGTGCCTGACCGAGGGTGGGATTTTCTTTGTCTGTGTGGACAGGCCCACTGACAGTAATTTCGGACCCCTGGGCAGAACAGTCAATGGCCCCCCTAGAAAGGGATGGCTCAGGTCCGAGTGGGCTTCCACCGGAAGTGTTTAATATTTATTATGCACCATGCAGGTTCCTGGGTGGCTGAGGAGGCAGTATCTGCTACTCAGCTTCACAGGTCCCTTGGACTCCCCAGGGAGATTATCTATCCTCCCATCCTCCTGGGCCCTTTTAAATTGCCGGGGCCCTGGGCAATTGCTCCCCTTGCCTCCCCTGTGTCAGTGGGCCTGTGTGCGGGTTCCATGACTCAAGAACATACTCCCCACCTCGGACTGAGAGAGTTTGAACCTGCTGTCCTTCTGGATGTGCTGCAAAAGCCATGTATTTGAGAGGGGGGTTGGAGAAGGCTGAGGGTATCTTCCTGTATGATTCGGGGCGGAAAGGAGTTTCCTATTGGTTTCTGGCCGGCTGAGCTCCTGCTGAAATGATTATTTTAATGCTGTTGAGATTTAATTGCATTGCTAATGGTTTGTCAGAGCACTTGGAGCCTCAGATAGGTGTCTTTTTAGTTATTATTTAAATCTATGTAAGTGTGTTAAGTGCCACTGACTTTCAGTGGGGTGAGGGAATGTGTTTTGTATGAGGGGTGCTGACTTTCAGCGTGAGCCAAGCCCTTCGGAAAAATCTGCCAGGAGTCAGAACTGACCCTGAGTGTGTATATTTTTAAACAGAACTTAAGGCTGGGCTCAGTTAGGAGTTCCTTATTTCAACAAATTTTAACAGGCTGGGGGGCAGGGGGAACAGATCTAAGGATAAATTTAATATTCAATTTTTCGAGACAGACATCTGATATAAAATATACTCTCTCAACCCAACTGGCACTCGCTGAAGTCAAACAAAACCACATCATCCAATGTCCATTTCTGCTTAATGAGGCATCTTCCTGCAGATCGGTTAGCACAAACATTTATTCATTCATCACTTCACTGACCAGTCAACCACAAAAACATAACTGACATTTAAATGGTGCAGGAGGTGAGACAGACAGGTTAGCCAGGCCTGGGCTGCTGCCAGGAATCCCATACTGTAATAAGAAGGCTCTCAAACAAACACCATATGAATTGAAGCTGAGCTAGAAGATCTGGGTTTTACTCACGTTAATTACACTACACAGCTCGGCATGTTAGCACAGTATATTTTGCCAGTGTCTGGTTCAGCCTCTGACTTCACGTTCATCTCCTCTCTTCTTTAAAATCCAGTCGCTGGATTTTGTGTCTGCACAGGGAAGTCAAGAACCATCATTTTGCAGCTGCACAAAAGCCCAGACTAGGGGCTTTTGCACCCCACTCTATGCTGTCAGTCGTGCGTAGGCTAAATTAAAGTGGCTGGAGTCTCCATTCCTGGATTAAGGGCTTGTTCACACTTACCTGGAAATTCAGCGGCAGTCGACGGGAGTTACGCAAACTACTCTGCGTAGTTTGCGTAACTCCCGTCGACTGCTTCTGCGCGCTGTTCACATTGCTCTGAGTCGACGGGAAAGCGTTCCTGTCGGCTTAGCGCTATGCTAGTGAGGAGGTGGACTTATTAAGTCGACTCCCTCATCAACTGAGCGGGTCTCAATGACCGCTCAATCGATCATGAAAGATCGATCTGTAAACATAGTGTAAACATAGCCTCAGTTCCTCATGGTCTTTCATCACCGGGGGAGGGGGTCTTCTGAGGAAATACTGTGCCAAATGTGCCTACCACAGTGATGATGGGTCAGGAATATGTGTGGCTGGACATGGAAGTTTATGCTGCCATGTATCGGAGTTGTCCATTTTCAGGGTTGTTTGAATTTGCTTGGCATGTTTGTATGTGGGAAGATGCATTGGAATGTCACAACTCCAAACTGGGAAACGGATCTGAACAATGCAGAGCTAATTGCCACGGGAAAATGCTCTGTACGTCACTTGGCTCCCACAGGCCCTTGGTCTCTATGCAATGACCTGGCTAGGCTAACTGAGAGGAGAGGCAGAGGCAAATTAAGACACAAGTGTTTATTTTTCAATTTTTAGAACATCATATGGGGAAAAAAAACCCTCAAATTATGGCAGGAGCATAAATAATATACAACATTACCAAGTGCTTACTACTTACAATAATAAACTATACAATACCAGCATACTTACCTTTGTGAGCTTGTACACACGACTCTTCCTCACTCTGGATAGTTAATACCAAATGTGTTGTTACTAAGAAGAACAAAATAGATTACTCAACAATACACTGTGTCACTTCAGAGAAGAATCAGCTTTTCCTATCTTTGGCTGTAAGTCCAGCTCTGCTCTTGCTGTTCTGTCCTTCGCTTCTCTTTGGCTTGAAGTGCTTTTTAGATTTGCTATTCCTGTGGCTGTACTTCTTTTCACCAAGTGGGGTTTCATCACCTCATGGGCCTTCACTTGTCCATTAGGCCCCATTAACTGTGTTCTGCCATTTCTGCCATTCTCTCTGTTCATATCCTGCAGGCCCTTTCGGGGTGGGTTTCTCGTTTGCTGTTTTCAGGATCTGGTTTCATCTCACCCAGCTTTCTGATCAATTCCCTTTTTCATCAGTTATATTTCCTTTCATTTTTTTCCCCCTTGGTGCTCTCTCTCTCTCTCTCTCTGGTAAGTCTGTAGATTTTATTTCCCTCTACTTCCCTTCTTTAATAGTGTCTGCTCACAAAGCCAGGTCTATTTTTTTTTCCTGCTTCTTCTGACCTCAAACTTTTCCTTCTTTCCTTCTTCTCAATTTTCAGTCCTCTACTTTTATTGGCCTGTTCTTTTATTTTATCACCTCACCTCCTGCCCCAACTCCAGTTCATCCGCTAGCTCAGCATTCACATCCTTCTCTTTTCCCTCTTTGTCCAGCTCTCACTTATGGGCAGATTGTGAGCCCCTCCCCAGCTGGAGTGGCCCTTTTCTTGGCTGTCTCCCCCCCAGAGCCAGCATCATAAACTGCAGCAGGTGCTAGTGCCAGGGTCTGGGTTAGTACAGCTATTCTGCAGTAATCTTTGTATTCATCTAATACTGCTATGCAGGTTACGTAATATCTGAACAGACAAAAGCTTCTCATAAACATGCTGAATCCAGATTCACCCCTACTGTGTGCCTGTGGATTTCACTTCTGTACATTAAGTACTCTCACCTTGCAGCACAGTGAGATGTAACAGCCTGAAGTATCACGTGATGTGCATATTTAAAGGGGAAAACATTTTCCCTCTAGAAAGGCTCAACTATGCAAGGTATTGAGCACTTCCCTCCTATAACATGAATGGGAGTGGAAGGTAAATATGACCTTGCAGGACTGAGCCCAAAAGCATGCCCATGGCCATTGGTCTTCATGGTAGAAAACACATGACTGTAATTCTTTGAAAAGGAAAGAAATGGTGCAGGCATACTTCACTATACTATACCAGCATCCTTTACTATCTAGCACTACCTGGACTTGTTGGTAAATCTGGGACAGCTACTTTTGGGGCAGATGAACCCCAGTAATTAAATGACTGGAATTAACACAGATCAGAGAAGTAAAATTGTCATGGTCAGTCCAGAAATTTGAGATGTCTACATTGGAGTAGACCTGAAAATCAGCATTAGAGGGCTGATCCTGCAGGGTGCTGAGCACCTTCAACTCCCACTGATGTCAACTGTGGCTGGAGGTGCTGAGTACCTCGTATGATTGGGCCTTAATCTCTGAAACAAAATGTGAATATCCCATCGCTAAAGGCTTGCTGCTGTTACCTTTGACTTCCCGCCACTAAGGCCTTGCAGGATTGGGCACTTCTAAATGCCGCAAAGAGACCGCCAAAGCAAAGGGATGATAAAAGATACTGGGTCTGGGACTTCCATTGTGCTAACTGAACTTTCCAAAATGCAGAGAAGTGTGCAACTGTGAGAGTTTTCTTGCGTCAGGACTGCAAGGTCAGCCCCACGACGTTTGTACAATATGCGCAGTACAAACATTGACCCGTGCCTTTTGAAAGCATTGCACAGGATTTTACTGAGCAAGTGGCTTTGATATTAAAGGAGTCTCTGGGCAACCCTTTAAAAATGTACGTGTCAGAGCTGACGCTCTCACTTCATTCTTAGCTGACCCAGTTGTTCCTAGGCATTGAAGCACACATGATATGTAACATCTGGCACTCTTCTGAGACTCCTACAAACAGTGGCTTGAAAGGAGTGAGTAAGAGAGAAGAATGTGAAGTTTATTTAGCTCTGAATATTTGCTGATGCCAGTTTGTCAAATATTTTCCTTAAGTTTTGACAGAGCAACGTCTTTAAGAAAGACCATTAGACACAGTCTCGGATCTTTTCTGCACTGTTTGCACCTCCTATTATATGCTCAAGTGAATTTGCAGCATTGTATTTGAACTTTTTCCCCAAGCAAATCTGAGTGCCAGAATGCAAAGCCCCTCTTTGCAGATTGCACAGATCTTCATAATTTGATTGTCCCTTTTTCTGTGTCTAATACTTCAATCAGCGTTACTCATCTACTCTTGTCCCTCACTTTGTCTGTTCTGCCAATGACAACAATCTTGAATGCCCATTTGCCTCTTCTCTCACACATGCCTTTGTGCGTTCTCTGATGCTATGCCCCATGCCGGGGAAAACGCTCCCTAAACTAATCTGAAAGGTGACTACTGCCTTAGATTCTCCTCAAGATCCACTGCCTCAGTGATGGCTACAAGAAATCCGTGGTTAGCTAGACTGAACCACAGCTGGAGATAATTGGTGTTCACTATTGCCAAATCTCATGGTTATTTGGTGTTCTTTCTTGAAGCCCCAGCTCCTGGAGTCAGAAGTAATTGGGAATCTCAGCCTTCAGCGGGTGAAGGGGAAGTAACCCCTTGTGGTAACAGAGAAAAGCTTGAAAACATGAACCCCAAAGCCAAACAGCACATGAAGAGCTGCAGATATAGTATTTTTAGGACCATCTCAGGATTTGTGGAGGCCTGAGTCATGATTTTTGAATGTTTGGAGTTGGTAGTACTGGATATATGTACATATATATATTTTAGGTTTAAATAAAATCCAAAACATTCAAAGCCATTAAGCTGTGTATATAAATAACCTATGTAACTACATCATCTTTTTATGGAACCCTTGGCTTCTTTCCCTGTCTCCTCTTATTGTTTATTACACTTACTATTCTGTTTTGTTTCAAATGAGGGCGAAATCTTGCAAATGGATCCTTCTGGGTTCACCTCTTTGCCACTGGGCCATGTAGACCCTACTGGGGTCTCTGCATAGGCACAGGGGTAAGCCAATGTGGTCCATTTGCAGGCTCTATCTCTTTGAACCTAGGCACTTCAGAGTAAGGACTGGGTGTTTCTGTCTACTTGCACTACCTTTTGTGCAATGGAGTCCTGACCAGAGCTACTGTGTGCTACTGCAATACAATTAAATAAAAAACTAGGAGATGAAAACCTGTGCTGTCACATGGGTGTGAAAGTTGGGCCAAGTAATCTACCATCTGTGCAGTCTCCCTAGCACAACCAATGAAGGGTTCTATGGTCAAAGTGAGAGCCCAGGCCAGGAAGATGACTGTGACAATAACATCTTGAGTGGGGTGAGGTGGGTACTGGGAAGGCCAGAGAGGAAGAGGTTGCAGTAGTCAAGAAGGGAGATGAGGATCCAGATGAGATGTTAAGTGGTGCGAGGCAGGCAGTTGGAAAAATTATGGAGGACAAATTAGCAAGATTTTGGCATGACCTAGATGTGGAGAGTTAGGGAGAGGGTTGAGTCAAGATGATGCCCAGGTTATAGGCCTCCGAGATGGCAACATGGTGGGGTGTTGGTGACCAAGAATGGGGAGGGACTTAGTTTTGTGTATGTTACATTTAAACTCTTGCCAAGATATCCACAAGGAGAGGTCTGAGATATAGACACAGACAAATAAAACAATAAATAGAGCTGGTCAAAATTTTATAAAAGCTTTTTGTTGAAAAATGGCCTTTTGCACGGTAAGTTGATGTTTAAAATGTTCTGCTATTTGTTAATTTTTTTTTTTACCAGAATTGTATTTGAAATTATCATCAACATTTTTCATTACCCCAAACCTGGTTTTCAGTTAAACAAAACATGTCTTAAAAACTTCAATTCCAATTTCTATTAACATTTCAGTAAAAGGTATCACTGAAAGTCACAAAAATTTAAAAAAAATCTATTTAGAGACCTGAGAAATGGAAACTACTTTGAAATTTCTAATAACAAACAATCTTGCTTAAGCATGAATACCCATGTTTGTATGTGAATGAGACTGTTTATATGAAAAACAGCTCTAAGGCCCAATCTGTCTTCATTCTGTGTCAATCAAATTCTCAGCGCCTAACTAATAGAACTAGCTGGAACAATCTTGGAACCATTATTGATTATCTGTGAGGATAGGTAAGGTCCCAGAGGATTGGAGAAAGGCCTAATCTTTAAAAAGGGAACAAAGAGGAGCTGAGGAATTGTAAACCAGTGAGCCTAAATTCAATTCCTGGAAAGATACTGGAACAAATTATCAAATAATCTGCAAGCACCTAGAGGATAATAGGGTAAATAACAGCCATAGATTTGTCAAGAATAAATCATGCCAAACCAACCTAATTTCCTCCTTTGACAAGGCTACTGACCTAGTGGATAGGGAGGAAGCAGTAGATGTGATGTGATACGTTGATTTTAGTAAGGCTTTTGACACAGTCTCACATGACATTCTCATAAGCAAACTAGGGAAATGTGGTCTAGATGAAATTACTATAATATAAATGTAGTATAAATTGCTATAATTCAACAACTGGTTGAAAAGCCATACTCAGAGTATTTATTTATCAATAGTTCGCTATTGGGAGGATGTATCAAGTGTGGTTCTGTAGGGGTATGAGACTAGTTAAGTTTCCTAATGACGTGGATAATGGAGGGGAGAGTATGCTTATAAAATCTGAGGATGACACCAAGTTCAGTGGGGTTGCAAGCACTTTGGGGATAGGATTAGAATTCAAATCTACTTCAGACCAGTTCTCTAATTTGTCAAAATCAACATGCAATTCAGTAAAGACAACTGTAAAGTACATAGTAAGGAAAAATCAAATGCACAAATACAAAATAGGGAATACCTGGCTAGGCAGTAGTACTGTTGAAAAGGATCTGGGGGTTATAGTGGATCACACATGAGCAACAATGTAATACAGTTGCAAAAAAGCTAATATTCTGGGCGATATCAATGTGAGTGTTGTATGCAAGATATTGACGACAACTGTTCTGCGGCACGCTGCATTGGTGAAGTTGCAGTTGGAGCACTGTGTCCAGTTTTGGGTGTCAAGCTTTAAGAAAGATGTGGACAAACTGGAGAGAGTCCAGAAGAGAGCAACAAAAATGATAAAAGGTTTAGAAAACCTCACCTTAGAGGAAAGGTTTAAAAAAAACCCAAACCTGGGTATGTTTAGTCTTGAGAAAAGAAGACTCAGGATGGGACCTGGTAACTCTCTTCAAATATGTTAAGTGCTATTATAAAGAGGATGGTGGTCAATTGTTCTCCATGGCCACTGAAGGTAATCCCCAACTAATGGGCTTAATCTGCGGCAAGGGAGATTTAGGTTAGATATTAGGAGAAAATGTGTAGCTATAAAGATAGTTAAGAACTGGGATAGGTTACCAAGTGTGGTTGTGGAATCCCCATCACTGGAGCTTTGTAAGCACAGGTTGGACAACCATCTGTCAGGCAGGGGTGTGCATGGGGAAGGTGGGGGATGGGGGTGGTCAAGCAGGGGCATGGCTCCCCCCAAAAAATGTGTGTCCCTGCATCCCAGGGAGGGAGGAAGCTGCAGAAGATCAGATACTGACTTTGGATCACTGAAGCCAACTACTGATATATTCCCAGATTTTAAAGTCAGAAGATACCATTGTCTAATCTGAGCTCCTGCATAACACAGGCCACAGAATTTTACCCAGTAATTCCTGTTTCAAGCCAATAATGTGTGTTTAAACTAGAACATACCTCTTAAAAAGACACCTCTTAAAAAGACATCTTAAACGCTTCCAGGGATGGAGAGAATTCACCACAGCCCTTAGTAAATTATTCCAAATCTTTGTGGTTCCTAATCTCCATTAATAGCACTGATAGTGAAAGATTTGTGCATTTCATTTAATACAGCTGCCTCCATGGAGGCCTAATGGAAGAAAGGGACAGCTCATCAGATGATGCTGGTGACTGAATTACAGAAAAGAAAGGATTCATCTTTTTTCTTTTTTAATCCCAGAAGATACCGTAAATGGATCAGCTGGTGTCCTTGCTTGTTAGTTCCAGGCAGCAGTTGCAGTGCATCCCTCTTTTTGGATGGGATAAAAATAAGGTTCTTCTATCTCATTGTTATTCAGGACTTCTGGCACTGTTTGCTAGAGGTTCAAGTGCCCTGTTTCCAGGCCAAATTGCAAAACAGATTACTCCATTCTGTTAACCTATATTCCCCTGCAATTTCATTTGATTAAGTACAGTAGTTACTCTTCACTCTTACATTGTTAAACACTTGCTTGATTTCACCCCTGGCCCAGAGATGAGATTTCCATCCTAAAACCCAGATTCTGCTGGCTGCTGTGTGTGCAGGCAGGTAGGAGAGGCCACAGCCTTGTATTTCCTTGGAAGACCCAATCATACTGTTGCTGGGAGGAACATGTCCTGCTCCCTGCTGGCATCCCACTGGTGTTAGCTGTCTGAAAACCGGCATGCCCACACAGCCCCACTCTTCACCATGCACCAGCTCGAAAATTCTCCAGGAGCAGAGGGGTGCACATAACGTATGCTCTTCTGGGATGGCAGAGCTCAGCTGTCGATTCACATGAGGTATTCTAGCTGGCTAGAGTGTCCCCCACTAACATGATTCCTGCCTGCAAAAGTTAGGATCTAGCCCTAAGTTTGTGATACCAACAGGTGGGAAAGAGGACAGGTCTGGAGATGCCTTGGATGAGGGTCTAAATGTTGAGGATGTTTCCATCCCAAACCTCCAAATCTTTTGAGGGTCACAGGGTGAGCTAGGGGGACCTTGGGTCCAACCTCTCCTGTGCCTGGTTTACTTTCCAGATGATGGGAATTAGGGTTAGGCTTGCTAGGAGATATAAGGGGCAACGTGTGCTCCCTGCAAGGGGATAGCTGGCAGGAGGAGCGCTGTGCTGCTCTGTCTCTGAACCAGGCTCAGGGGAAGGGCTGGTGGTGGTGACTCCCTGCTAGGGGAGGACCTGTGAAGGAGCTAGGAACAGGCTAGAAAGGAGGCCTAAAGGTGGGCTACGGCAGCCTATGGGAGGGGTTTGTGTACTGGGGGAGCCAGAGACTTGGCATTGCTAGGAAATGACCCTGGGAAATAGAGAAACAGGACAGCTTTGACGCTGAGGGTGGAAAGTTTACTACTGGGGTGCTATAGCAGAGGGAATGCCTGCGTCCCATCCCCCCAGGCACAGAGAACGTGTGGGGAAACTCCTAATGTTCCTTTTCAGCTTGCTGTATAGAGGGCTGGAGTGACACTTGAGCCTGGGACCAAGCCAGGAAACCGTCTGGGAGCCTGGAAAGGGCCACAAAGCCCCACAGAGCCTAGAAGGGAGCGGGCAAAGTTGAGTGGTGTTCAGTGTTTCTCCCTGAAAAGGGGAAACTTTTTGCTTTAGCCACAGGTCCAGAGCTCTGAACTCCCCCTGCCAGTCTCTGTCAAGAGGGGAACAGAGGCATGAGTCATGTCTCTGTGCTGCGGGAGATGACCCGCTTACAGTCACCCGTTGTTAGCCGTGATCAGACGCTGCTGATCATGGAAGTTACACAGTGAGCGCACGTCTCTTCCCGGTCCTTCCCTGCTTTATTGAAATGGCCAAGCAAAGGGCAGTTCTGTGAATGGAATCTGTTTATTGCCTCTGATCTTTACGCTTTCAGTAAAACAGCGTTGGCCCTGGTCCTCAATCTTTCCATTGGTCTGGAGGCAAGTGAGTCACATATTAACAGTCATTTCCAAGGACAGAAATGCATAGCTGCTGGTGCATAGAAGAATCGTAGATCCCTAGAAGAGTACGATTGGAAGGGACCTCAATAGGTCATCTAGTCCGGTCTCCTGCACTCAATGCAGAGCTAAGTAATAACTAGACCATCCCTGACAGGTGTTTGTCTAATCTGTTCTTAAAAACCTCCAATGATGGAGATTCCACAACCTTCCGAGACAATTTGTTCCCATGTTAACTACCCTGACAGTTAGGAAGTTTTTCCTCACGTCCAAGCCAAACCTCCCTTGCTGAAATTTAAGCCCATTGCTGCTTGTCCTGTTCTCAGAGTTTAATGAGGTTTTTATTCGTGTTACATTTGTCAGTATATAAAAAGCAAAGCACATCCTTTTTTTTCCCCTGCTGTTCTCTTTTATCTCAAGTAACTCTTTTCAGAAGGAGAGGAAAGACACACAGTGGTGAATCCTCCATTACCGACTGAACCATCTCTGAGAACGAAATTACTCCTTGGGTCTTCAGACATGAGCATTTTTAGACACTGAAAGGCGCAGTACATGACAAACAAAAGGCTTAATAGCTATGTAGCTAGATACACCACAAATAAGTAAGCTCTTCCGATTAATTTATTAATAGACCCAATTCTCCCCTTGGATGCACCCATGTAGCTTGACCCATTGTGACATTCCTGTACAGCGCAAGACACTCACTTCTTTCCTAGGATTCTCTTCACTGCCAGTTTGTTAATTGTGGCTGTCTGATAATCTGCCCATCATGTAAGTTTTTCAGAAATAAAGTAGGAGACGCCAAGCTGTTCTTTTGGCTTTTAAAGGAGTGACTAAGCCTTTTTTCCAGCAGCTCAAGTTCACTGTACAGAAAACATAAAGCATACATTTTTCTAGCCAATATTTGAACAAAACTCAAACTTTCCACCTGTGTCCAGATTCAGATGGAGGTTTCTAGTTATTACAATTTTGCTATGCCTTTGTGCAGGAAAGAGCAGATTTCTGAAGCAAGCTGATCTCTGAACTTCTGACTCTAATGTTTGGGCCATATACTGATTTGTAAGCAATTGCCTCTCTTTTTACCTGTGGCTCTAAACTGTTCTTTAACAGACTTGTGCGTTCACAGACACTTGTTTTATTTGCATACTATTGCACAATGATCATGTTCTAAAATACCTAGTATATTATCACAGTAGTGTGCTGTGGATGAGCGCAGTATTTGAAACCCTCTTGTCTAGCTCCAAGCCATTGTTTTATGTCAGTAGTGCTGTGTAATCCATAAAACCATGAAATTGATAAACTTTGCCAGTGGTTCCTTCAGTCAGTAGGTGACTATGGATTTTTTTCAGTTGAGGAAGAGATATTAGGCCTATTCTTCTCTGTTATATCAAAGAAAAATTGGGATTCATGCCAGTGGTTTTAGTGGAGGGGCAATGGAAGTAAATCTGGGAGGAACTTGACCCATACTCCTTACTTCACACATTGGTTTGAAAGTTTGCTGTAGAATCTTTACAACTGTCTTCAGTTTATTTTTCTTGGAAGGAAGAACAAAATGAAATTCATCTGCTCCAAAATGGAAAACTTGGTTTCAAATTGAAATTTTCCTTTTGTTTTTCAACAAAAAAAATTTGATCCCCTCCCCTCCCTTTCTTGCCTTTTCCTCATTTTGCCATGGAATCCAGTGGAATGAATGATGTTCAGTGGGTGTGTGGGGGGAAGGGGGATTTCACATCTTCCCTTTTTGTTTTTTATTTCCCCTTCCCCTTTTTTTTTTTTTTTTCCAACTATGGAAAAGTTATAGAGTGGGAAAGAGAAGTGTGCAGGAGCCCGGGGGAGGGAAGGGGGGGGGGGGGGACCTCTTTAGACATCGGTTAATTCTGTTGGATTCTGTGGGAAAAAGGAAAACCGAATTTAATTTTAAAAAAGACACAGAAACAAACCAAAAACATCAATAATTTTTGTTTTGCAGTTACCCATCAATTTCACTTTAGACATTGTCATTTTGACTAAACTCTAGTTTTTTTATCAGCGGGGGGGACACGACCTCAGATGAAAATGTCAAGTAGCTCTGCTTTTCAGTTAGAAATATGAAATTGATTGTATTCATTCACCCTCCTCAGTGCTGCAGCCTCTTACTATTATGGGTAATACTTATTGGTCCCCCCTCCCATCTCTCCTCAAATCTGAATACTGGAGAATTCTTGTTTAAGTCTTTGCGGGTAGCCTGATGGAGACTTGCTTCAGCTTTATCAGGGGATATGTTGGCCTTGATGGATTTTTCATAATTAAAAGTACAGAGCTGAGGGCATGTCTTTGTTCTAAGAACTCTCTGAATGAAATTCACCTTTGTGCAAGGAGCCAGCACGTGATCTCTGCTAGAGTTGAACAAAATGTTTCGACTGAATAATTTAGTCACCAGAAAATGCAGTTTGGGGAAATGAGAACTACTGGTGAATTCAGGTTGCATTCTGTGAATAGTTTTGCCAAGTTAAAAATACCTTACTTCTTGTTTTTTTTAAAAAAGGTTGAAACTGTTTGTTTTGACATTTTCAAAATGTTGACTTTGTTTCAAAACATTGTTTTGTTTTGAAATTTAGCTAGATTTGCTTGTTTGTTGGTTTTTAAGGGTAAAAATATCACCTGAAAAACCAAATGAAAAACCAAAAGTTTTTTTCAGGTCAAACAAAACATTTCATTTGACCCAAAACAATTTTTTTTTTATTTTTCCAGTTCAGCCACCAAAAAAAAAAAAAAAAAAAAAAAAATCAATCAATTATTTACTGAGTCTCATCTCTGCATCACTTAAATTCTACTTAAGGGGTTAAATGGGATTCCAGAGGTACAGAAGAACTTGTGCTGTCCCTCTGTAAGGGTGAATTTCATTGTCATGCATCCTGCCACAGGGAGAAGAGGGAGTGTCTGGATAAAAAGTTAGCCTTCAGGTATTATGTGAACATTTATGGCCTTTACATCCCTGAAGTATTCCTTAATACAGAATTTATAAGGAACTCTGCTAATGTTTATAAACTCTGCATATTACAGACACATTCAGCTTCAATGAAAGGCAATAAACATTGTGGTGTTTATAAACTCTGTTGGTGTATGGTTGTGGTGACAGTCTCTGTAAATGTCAAACAAATGACAGAGAATTGAGGAGATCTACTCTAATAGTATGTTATCCAAGTCTTCGGTTTCATTGAACAAGTGTCTTTTTACACTAAATCTGTAATTAAAACAAAACTGTATCCTGATCTCAGAAGAAATCTACAGCAATTGTTTACATGACAAAGCTTTGATATAACATCATAAACTGAGGAAAAATCACAAACAAGGCTTCATTAAGATAGTTAGGGTTTGTATGCATTTCAAACAGGAACCACGTATCCCTGCCTAGAGCAGTTCATATACCACTTATTACAAAGAATACTCTTAGTACATTAGAGTCACCTGCCCCTTACAGACTTCAAATTCACCCTCCTGTAATAAGCCAGCTAAAACAATCTTACAGTTTCATAGAATCACAGAACCCATGGTCATCTAGTCTACCCCTATTTTATTTGCCAGATACAAATCAAAGCTCTCTCTCTCTCTCACATTCCCACTAGAGTCAAGTGGCATTTTGGCATCTCACTGTTCACAAGTTATCCTCCAGTGCTAATCACTATTCCACCACACTCTGTATACAGAATGTAAATTGCACGTGTCCCAAGGATGTAGCTGGGAGAGCTAGCCATCTATATACAACTAGATAATGTCTATGATCCTGACTGTTGTATAAATGCTTGCTGCAGACCTTAAAGCAATGTACCCTCCGACGTTTAGCTCCTCTTCAATGTGTCCAATGGCTTGAAATCACATCTGATCCAATTTGATGTCTGGGAATATTAAGTAGAGCTAACTATATAAAGAATCTTAAAAGTAAGACAATACTACGGTTTCCCTTACTAATGCTGCTGGAATAACATCTCAAACAACTTGACACAGGACCCTAAGAATATTTAGGCAGTACTCACTAGAGAAACGGTGAGAACTTTCTGGCCATAGCAGCAGCACAGTCTGCCGTCTTTATGCAAAATCTATAACAAAAAAAAAAGCAAATCCAGCTCACTTTAGTCCATGGGACTACACAAGTAAATAAGGGAACAGGATGTGGCCCTCAAGAGATGAAGCCTCATGACATCTTTAGCAATTTACCCGCTCAAATGTGTTTACTTCATGTTGAAAAATCAGATAGGCAAACTCAGGACAGTGACCGTGGGCATCACAGGGATCCCCAGGTCGGTTCAGACCCTAGGAGGTTACCATCTGACAAACCCATATTTTTGCTTGCCTAGTCAGAACAAAGACAAATGAATAAATCCCAGGGAATACAACTGCACACCCTCTCTCTAATATGCTATTTAATTATACCTGTTGCCCTCACTGAAAAGGTCACTCAGGCAGTTGTAACTTATTAACTGCTGGCTGTGTAACATACTGTTCTGATGTCTCCTGCCCTTTACTTTTTCTGTTATCTGTTAAGCAGAAACACGCAGTGGGCCATTATCAGCCCTGGTGTAACTCCACTGAAATCAGGGAGGCTGGGCTGATGTGTCTAGCTTTGTTTTGGTTTAGGCTTTACAGGACACTGACCTTCACACCTGTTCCTGGTTTTTCCGTTTGCTGTCCCCTGTAATCAGTTAAGTCCCAGGTTCAGTAGCTCCTCCCCTTAGGCTGGGGGAGGGGCTTTTAGCCATGGGTGGGCTTGTGCCTGCCGATGTCCTAGAAAGGACCTGGGGGTTACAGTGGATAAGCTGGATATGAGTCAGCAGTGTGCCCTGGTTGCCTAGAAGGCTAATAGCATATTGGGCTGCATTAGTAGGAGCATTGCCAGCAGTTTGAGGGAAGTGATTATTCCCCTCTATTCAGCACTGGTGAGGCCGCATTTGGAGTATTGTGTCCAGTTTTGGGCCACCCACTACAAAATGGATGTGGAGAAGTTGGAGAGAGTCCAGGGGAGGGCAACAAAAATTATTAGGGGGCTGGAGCACAGGACGTATGAGGAGAGGCTGAGGGAACTAGGCTTGTCTAGTCTGCAGAAGAGAAGAATGAGGGGAAATTTGATAGCAGCCTTTAACTACCTAAAACGGGGTTCCAGGGAGGATGGAGCTAGGCTGTTCTCAGTAGTGGCAGATGACAGAACAAGGAGCAACGGTCTCAAATTGCAGTGGGGGCGGTCTAGGTTGGACATTAGGAAAAAGTTTTTCACTGGGAGGGTGGTGAAGCACTGGAATGTCTTTCCCACTCAGGGCCCAATTCTCCACTGCCCTGCACCTCGTGTAGCCAATTCATCGTCTGCAAGGCGAGAGTTAAATGCTACCACATCACGTGGCACAGGTTCAAATGGTCACATCGGGTGCAAGGCAGAGGAGCAGACCATTATATTTATTTATATATATGTATATTATAACATGCTTTGAGATCCTCAGTGGAGGGCCGCTCCATGGGTGCAAAGATATTTTAACTTCTATGACATAATAAATAAACTTGTTTAGCATTGAAAGCAGATGTAGAGATAAATTAGCATTGGCAGAGAATGGAGAGAGAGGGATTCTTCTGACTAGCAAAGATGCACATGCAGATATGCAGGAGAGCACCAACTGAGACCTCAGCCCCCCCCATTCACAGCCCGGAAAAGCTGACAAGTGGGGGGCACATTCAAGCACCACATCCAGCATGAAGGGCACTCTGGTGCAGCTCAGCAAAGAGGCATTCACATGAGCTGCCCGTTCTATTCTGATAGTGGCTAATGATCTGATCTATATTAGGCATCCACTTTTCTGTGACTATATAGAATTGCACTCAAGAATCATAGATGGGAAAGACTTGAGTTCACCTAGTCCATCACCCTGCCAATGCAGGATTGTCCCTGACAATAGATTTTTCCCAGTCTTGTTTTGTATGTTCCTTGCTCTGAGACTTCCACCACTTGTCATGTAGTTTTAAGGCTGTCCCCTTCCAGGTAGGCACATGTGGAAAAGCTGAAAGATAGCACTCACTCCAGCCTTATTTCATTAACAAATGAATGTGCATCAGGCTGTTTTCTAGAGTTTATAATGTCTTTCCCAACCTCTTGGCTTGAAAATTAGCACAAGTTTTATCCTTCACCCAGAGCTCTTTACACACCTAAATGTAAAGGGCCTGATTCTCTTCTGCATTGGGAAGCATTCCACAAAGCTGCCTTAAAGCCATTTTAGCCATCCACTGGTGGATAACTCCACTGTAGGGGACTCCTCAGAGGGTGTGCTGGCTGATACTCTCGGGGGGCATGGCTGCAGAATAGTGGGTGTGACTAGGGTGTCGGTTGTGGCAGGTTGATGGCTAGCCATAATAGCTTCTCAGGGCAGCTGGCAGCCACTGTTAATGTAATGGGATGCAAATTTGCATAATTGTCACTATTCTGCTACCCTGTCTCTTCCTCCATGAATACAAATTCCAAAGCTGTCCACTATCTCAGATCTCCTGCTCAACATTCGGTGAGCACAAAGTTTTGTGTAAAAAGTGGCATTGAGTTTTTCTGTGATTCAGTGCAAAATCTCAACTCCTCCCCCAATCCCATGACAACTCCTCTCCCCCCCAACAAACAAGGCCCTCAAGCCCTGAAATTTGGTTTAAAAGTGAAATTTGGCGTTGCAGGATCACTTGAAATAGAAGTGTGAAATCTGTCAAATGAAAAACATTCCTTATTTTTGCATAGGTCTGACACAAACCATGTTACTGAAACAGCGTATTATTGTTGTGGGAGGAAGATGGCAGCCAACTGGCCCACAGAATGACATGCGTCGCAGAGCAAATGGATGATTTGGGGGCTAAGGGAATGGACTGGGACTTGGGACACTTGGAGCCTTGACACCTAGGTTTTGATTTCTGGTTCTGTTACACCAAGTATGATGTCGAGTACTCTGTGCTTCTGTTATACACCTGTAAAATATAGATAATATTCTTTTCATCTGTCTTATTGAAGCCCTGAATTTGGAATTGACTCCATGTGTGGGCATAGAGTTCTGCCTGCTGAGGCCTGTTTACACCAAATATAGGGGCATTGGTACAATCATTTTTAAGGGATGGGGGAAAGCCAGGACTGTCTCCTTATTATATATGTACAGAACCTCACGCAATGGGGTCCTGATTTTGGGAATAGTGCATAGTCTCTCCAGTAATACAAATAACAACTTTGGCCAAGGACAGAAAGATAAATCATTATTCTTATGAAAAACGCCATGCCATCATTGATGTCCATGAAGAACACATAGGATTGCTTTTTTAAAATTAACTTTTAATATAATTTCAAATATTGACCACCTTTGAACTTGACACTCTCACCTTGAGTTAAGTCTGCCCTTCAGATCCTCAGCTCTTTTATTTCACACTTGAGTCTGAGAAGGGTATCCATTACTTCAGTGGTTGGCTCCTGCAGTTCTGTGACTCTTCTGACATCCTAGTAGGGATTATCTTTTGTTACTTGTAACTCAGACACTTTCAGAAGCCTCAATTTCATGTCCTTTATCTATGAAACCTGTTCCAAAGTCCCATACAAAGAGCGAAACAAATATCAGGTGTATAATTGCTCAACTGTTTTTGTTGTTTGGTTTCTTCTGTGTTAGTTTGGAGCTTTCATGCTTGATTGAGCAAGAAGAGACACTTTGGCTGCCAATCAAAAAGGAGCTGGCAAACTGGATGTTGAGTGATCTTCACTGTAAAAAATTAATGACTTGATTTTGTTCCCATTGAAAACAACTGCAAAATTCATATTGACTTCAGCAGGGGCAGGTAGTAGATGTTTATTTGCCAAAACAGGACTAAATATGGGCAAATAATGAGATTTTTTTTGTTCATTGGCAATTAAAAAAAAAATCAGAAAAACATTATTTTTGGATCAACCCAAAACTAATTTTTGAAATTTCCAATGCGTCAAAAACTCCAAACCAATTTCATTTTGGATCAAATTAAACCTTTTGTTCTACCCAAAATGAAATGTTTCTTTTCAATTTGAACATTTTGTAATGTTTAATTGTTTCTAATAACATTTTTAAAACAAGTTGCTTCAAACCAGAAATGAGGATGTCAAAATGAATTTTTTTTCCAAAACAATTTGGTGAAATGGACGTCAATTCATCAAATGTTTTGATGTCACCAAATCTTCGTTTTTTAAAAAAAAATTTCTGAAAATAATGTTGTATGTGAAACGTTTTGCCCTGCTCTAAAAAAGACACACCTCTTCAGATACACGTTTACCACTAACACTGAGCCTACCCTACACGTTCTTAGACAACTGAGGATTCAGGTAATCTGGAATTTCTAGCAGCTCATTATTACTCATCTTGTTGCTTTCTCCTATCCCGTTGTGGTTTGGTCATCTCTATTTTCCCCCTTTGTATTTTGCTCATAGAATTTACAGATAAAACAGCCCTACTAGTTTATCTCCTATCCTCTGCAAGGGCAGATTTTCTGTGTATCCTGACCTGCTGTACATTCCCAGTTCAACATTCAGCAGGGTGCCTAGGCACCTGTTTACAGTTAGGCACCTGAGTAGTCCCACTGAAGTGAATCAGGGCCCCAGCTCCTTATTCCTTTCCCCTTTCTACCATCTCTGCTACTACCTACATTACATGCCTTACTCATTCATTTTGTTGTCATTCAGTTTATTTACTTGGCACTGATCCCATGCCAGGTACTCCATAGACACTCGAGGACGGGTTCTCGCCTCAAAGAGCTTGCATTCTAAATAGTCAGCACCTAGACAAGACGAGTGGAAGCGGGGGTAATACACAAGGTGTTATCGCCCTTCTAAACACTAAACAGCAATTCCTCTATCCCCCTCTCCAATGCTTTCACATTGTGACTTTCCCAGCTATTTCCTGGCACCTCCCTGAACGAGTGAAGTGTGTCCTGTCGCTTCACAGAAGCAACCTCCTCCCTGCAGAAACGGCACTTTGCGGAGGTAGGCCTGTGGAGGTCAGAGGGTAGATGCAGACTCCCACGGGGCTGTGAAGGTGCTACTGATCCTACCGCCAATCCTGCTTCTGTGCTGTCCTGAGTCACTGCCTCAGATGGAGAGGCACTGGGGATCTGCTGGCGTGGAGTCTCCCACCCCTCTTGTCCATAGTGGGATAGGGGAACTGGTTCCCCAGAATCTCGGTTGGATGGTGGGGAGGGCTTATGGATGCCAGCTAGTCCATTCTCTCTTTCTTCTCCCGGTCCTACTTATGTAGTTTTTAGTAATTTCCTTCTGGAAAGAGAGAGGCCTTTCCTATGGCAGTCCCAGGAAAGTGCTGGTGGATGTTCCTACCTCGTGGAAGGGATGAGGGGCCGCAGAACAGCTAGATTTCTACAGTCTGGGTTAAAGGGCATTGAAGCTCTCTCCCCTCTTGACCATGCTCTGACTGCTGTCCTGGGAGAGTTCCTTCCCAGGGCCTTTTCAGGTCAGCCTCCAAGAGGTGGTGGTGAGGCCACCTGCCTCAGACAGGGGGTGGAGGAAGTAGGGGAACGGGTTGGAGAGAAATGGTGGCCTGGTGCCCCAGGGTCCAGGTCTTGGGGGGTGAGGAATGCAGGGGTGCCTGATCATGCAGTACCACCAGCTACATTACTATGACATAAGTCTAATACCTGACAAACCTTTGCTTTTGTTAAGACTTAACACTTAGTTTCAATGAAAAATGAAGGCGACAATGGGTGTGCAGTCTAATGGGATTAAAAACTGGAACTATTTACTGCAACAACTGTACATTTATATACGAGAGTGTTGTAGTAATATGAGGGAAGGCAAATGCAGCTGCAACCATCGGTGATAAGCACTCTGCCAAAAATTCCTCAAGAATTTCACATGAAGGCTTCATATTATGAATCTACTGTGTACAATTGAACAAGTTTCAGCCAGTGGTCCCAAGCAGTGAATACCCAATAGTGTTATTTTCCCAAAATGTTTGTCTTAATCCCAAGGGCGTGCATTATTCCACTAGCTTGCCTTTGTTTTTTTTTCTGTTGGAAATAATAATATATCCTCCAGGATGTCTGTAACCTCCTTGTCCTTCCTGGAATCAAATATAGAACAGTCTACACTGTGCAGGATCTGAAGTCATATAATCAGCCACAATATGCACTTGGACAGCTTAGAGTATGTAAAATATAGCAAGCTAACGATCATTGTTCAGTGGTCAAACGTATGAAGAGAACCAAGACAGCGCAACACCCAGGCTTTCTGCTTTCCTTCACATATCCAGACCCCACTCATCAAGCACTTCCTGTAGGTAGGGTTCTTTAAGTTCCTAGGCATTACCCGGTACATAAGCATCATACTATAATGCACCCTGTTGGGGACCCATCTATTGTACCAATCATCATTCAACATGTACTACATGTAGAATGCACTGCACTGCCATAGTATCTAATGTTGATACTTATTGATACCTTCCTGAGCCTTCAGATCCCCCAGTGATGGAAGCATTATTAGAATCTAGATGGACAATAAATAGAATGTCCCCTCAGCACAGGAGGAGTTTCCTCTACTTAACGAAGTTTCAACAAGTGGAACCAGAGAGAATCAGGACAGCAGCTGAGCATGAACCAGAGCCTGCAACTAATGCTGGTTCTGATCGCTGGCGGAGGGGGTTTAAATGAATAAATACTAGAGTTAGGGCAACGTTTTGCAAACAAAGTTTTTCCATCATAAAATGATCTCTTTCAAAAATGACAGTTTACTGAAAACTGCATTTTTCTTAAGGAAAACCAGGATTTTGGTAAATGAAAAATGTCAAAACAATTTCGGTAAGGATTTCATGGAGAAATGGGTCCATTTAGAACCCTGCAGAACAGAAGCCCATTTAAAACGTTTTGTGAAATACTTTTCTTATTTCTTTTTCTTCAGATCAGTGCTAATAAATACATGCGCTACTATTAAGGCAGACTCAGTCCAGGCGATGCCATGATGACACCAGTATAGACTAACCAAATGAGTCACTGGAGAGGTAACAGGACTGTAGATAAGGAAACCGTATTTGAATGGTAATCCTCAGATTTGCACTTCTGAGGCAGGCAGCTGCCTGATTGGTTTACTGGATTCAACACATTCATTGGACCAAATTCAGATCTCTTTACTGTGAAATGAATACATGGATGCAAGTTAAAGTGCGGAGCTCTTGTTCAGTGCTACACCCAGTGTGGATTACTTCTGCCAGAGATAGGAGTAAACCGTGAGAGAAACTGGGCAGCAGTGTCAGGAAGAGGGCACATTAAAACGTGTGTCCTATACCTCTTTGATCTGAAGTCCTTCTCCAGGATGTCCCTTCCACATATCTGGCACTGGAAAACCAATGGAGTGTGATCTCTGCCAGGTTTGGGGGAACCAGGAGAATGGATCACAACTAGTACCTTCTTTTGGGTTCATGCCTATATGTAGGCAGATAACAACTGATCCTTGCCAGTGATCTTAAAGGCTTTATCTCCACCCTTGTCTTTCAGTCTCCTCTGAACTTTATCAAGCCCACCAGAACTGATCTGCCCACCACTCTCTGGTGATCTGGCACTCTAAAAATAAGCTACATAAATAAAATGCCCGTTTTAAATGGCTGTAACCCCAACTACCTCTGGGGTTGTCTCTCTTCTCCGGTGATACCATAGCAAGTTGTGATCAAAGGAGGCACTTGAGTTCAGAGCCCCATCGTCCATAAGGGGAGAAGATTATAGTCAAGCGTCCTCCGTTCACTTCTCCCTTGGATCTCAAGGAGAATGGCATTGGTAACCTTCAGGATCAGCAGTAAGGCACATGCCTTTCCCCATGCCGAATGAACTGAGGGACAGGGGAGCTGGAGTACTGTCTTAAGGGAGGAGTGGCTAGAGCATCAAACTAGGATGAAGAAAAACCAGAGTTCTATTCCCAGCTCCATGTTGGGCAAGTCACGTCATCTCTGTGTGCCCCATTCCCCTGCCCCCCCCTCAATCTTTGTGTATTTACATGTATCATGCTGGGTAGATGGAGGGGAGAGCATTTGTCATATTGGTTAACATCAGTGTGTCAAAATCGTAATAATTCATGTGAGATATGCCATGTCAGGTACTGTTAGAAAGGTTATAATGTGCTAAGTCAGATGATAATACTTATGTTCATGTGTAATGTGTGAAATGGAAGTTATAGATATATTTGAGATATCTGTATTTCAAATTTTGCTGCCTGGACAACACCCCAGATAGCATGGTGGCAGGACAATAGCCCACTTAATGGCCCATTAAGACACTCACAGATGCAAGCCCAGGAAGAAACTAAAGGCATACCTGAAGAGTTACCAGGATTGGCCCATGTGACTCTGGACTCCATTTTAGTTCTTGTAACATTCCACAAGACAGCATAGCCAAGGCCAGAGGGTATATAAGGCCAAGCCACAGAAACCATTTTGTTTTTGTTCCTGTTCAGCTACAGACACATACCTGCCTCTGGATCAATTCACTTGCAACTGAAACGAAGGACTAAGGCCCATCCAGATACTGGATGTATACCAGAGGAACTGTGCCAACTGTATACCAGAGGAACTGTGCCAACTGTGCCAACTCCACAATTCTCCCAGAAATTGGATTTATATGGACTTTCAATCATCTGTATGTATCTGATTTGCTTTGACCCTTTAACATTTCTCTTATGGTTTATTTCTTTCTGTTTACAATAAACCTTTAGTTTTAGTTACTAAAGGATTGGCTGGCAGCATGGTATTTTGGGTAAGATCCAAGCTTATATTGATCTGGTACTGTGGCTGACCCTATGGGGTCAGAGAGAGCCTTTTTAGTAAAGAGCATAGAGTTTAAATAGATGGTCTCTTTACTGGACCTACTGGCTGACTGGGAGCCAGAGACTGAAATGCAGTAAAAGGGGCTGTGTGCATTTGTATACTGGCTTCTGTGGAGATTCAGAAGCACGGTTCGTGGCTGTTTGGAAAGTCTGGCTTCAGTGCCACCCACCGGTGCTGGGAGAATCTGCTCTCCGTTTGCAGCCTGCCCTGACCTTGGCATTTTCAGGGGGCTACCCTGGGCACGGGACATGTCACAACATGATAGGTTCTTCATGACAGGGATTGGTTTTTACCAAGTGTTTGTAAAGTACCTAACACAATGGGACCTAGAGGTATCTTGGTTAGGATCCCTCGATGCTTTAATACAAATAAGATTGTGTATAAATGTATTTTATACAAACACATTATGCATGTTACACACTAAGATTTATTATATCATGGGTTTATTATTTTACATTGGCTGTTTTATATTTTGAGCCAGGTAGAAAGACATATTTGTATTTTAATGGTACTAAGGATATTGTGCTTTTAATTGGTGTAGTTCCTACGGCTTGGAGAGGTGTTATATATAAATGGGCTAGTTTGATTCAGATGGATCTTCTTTGGCATCACTTCAGCTCCCACCATTTCCTTAGTATGTTTTTCTGTACACTTCAGGCCTGATTTTCAAAGTTGTTGAATGCTTACAATTCCCACTGGCTTCAGTTGTAGTTGTGGGTGCCTGGCACCTCTGAAAAAAATCAGGCTCTGTTTTTCCTTCTTGCTGCTATCTTGCATTTGTAGGCAGATGGAGGGGAAGATCTAATAGATCATTTTTGTTTCTAACATCTATGATTCTGTAGGGCCTTTGGATCTAAGGTGCTATATAAAGAACTAAAATGTAATATGTTATAATTCAGTCACTTTTCATCTAATACTTTAATGTTTTTTATCATTTAAGCATAATGAATTTATGTTAAGAGCTCTTCAATACATATAACATGCTTACAAGCTAACTGAATGTCTCAAACGTTTCCAGGAGCATTTACGAGTTTAAAAAAAAATTGAATTCACTTTGGATGGCAGGTCAGCAATATGCAGAGAGTAGGAATGAAATGGTGCTCTCCTTCTCCCACTCCCAGGCTTTAGATCTTGTGTGTGCTCTCAGGGAAGCCAGCATGCATCCAACACACCACCTAGAAAAGTGACACTGTTAGGAAAAGTCAGCCCGGATGTGGGCATCCTTGGTGGCAGACTGCTATCCAAATTAGTTCTGGATAAGTTGATTCATCTGTAGGCCCATGAAACTATTGCTCTCCAACCCTCCTTCCCAATGCAGTAATAGCCTCTGAACTACAAAACTGGAAATGTTTGGAGAAAGTATTAAGGGGGAAAGTCTGTTTGGGCAGGATTGCAGTAGGGGGTGAAGTCTGTAAGCACCTAGACAAAAATAGAGCCATATGCAATAAACAGTTTGTGTTTATAAGGATAAAACACACCAGCCAAACATGATTGCTTTTTTTCGGACTTGAATTACAGAATTAGTGGAGGAAAGAAATGCTGTAGATGTGATGGGCCAGATCCCAAGAGGTGTCTGAGCAGCACAGTTCAAAGCTGGTTAGTTTTAATTCACTTTAGTGCTTCCCCTAAACTGGGGCTGCTGTACTTTATATTGGCTGTTAGCTAGGTGTGAAGGAGCCTGGGCCATGCCCCGTTACTTTTTGATCCTGTGCTTATACTGGCAGCCAGTGATTGGGATGGTGGCTTGGCACAGAGAAGCTCCTCTGTGCTCAGAGAATCCCTTACTGTCCAGCTGATCTGGCTTTTATGGCATCTTGGTGCCAGTGGAGCATTGGGATAGATGCTCTAGTATGCTCTCTGGAGTGAAATCCTGGCCCCACTTCAGTCAATGGCAAAGCTTCTGCTGACTTCACTGGACGTAGGATTCCACCCCTCGATTTTAGAGAAACTTTTGATATTGAACATGTCAAAACTTTACTTGGAGAAGTGCATCTAAATTGGCGTGGGTACAGTTGTCACTTGATTGAAAACCAGTGCTGATTCTCTAGGGCATTCATATGCTTTCCTAATACTTCATCAGGCTGGGACTAGAGAGCTCTTTATTCACCAGTCACCTGGGGTTTTCAGATATTTTAAGAGAGAGCTGCCATTTACGCCTCCTGGATTGTCTCTAACTCCTTAGCTGGGCAAAAACACATCTCCAGATTAGACCTTTGCCAAACATATAGGATGATGTTTGATATGACTCACTTAAGATGACAAGTGAACAAGTTATCAGCTTCCCTCTTAGCGCACCTGGGTGGAGCTTGGTTGATCAAAGGGAAAAATGAGCTGTGACTTGTAGCATACGAGAAATGGCATATCAAAACTCCACCTTCGCCAGGAATAGCTTTATCTTGGAGTCCTATAAATAAAAAGTGTAAATCAACCACCTGACAGATGTTTCAGACAGGAAGCACAAGTTTACTTTGGCATGGACAACACTAGAAAGTGACTTGATTGTTTTAGTTTCTTTGCTTTAAAATGTCTCTCGCCTGTCAGAGGGAGAATTAAAGAGATAAATAATGTTCAATGAGTACATGATGGGAATGCTTCTGCCTGGCACCCATAAATCTATAGCTAGCTATGAGACACAATGGCAAAGATAAACCAGGTAAGGCTTGTTGTTTGTGTCCTGGTTGTCAAGGAGACAAGAGCTTTGTTTGCCTGACATGGATAGCAAGCAAGAATAGGAAATGAATACCCTGATTTTGGAGCTGATTTCAAATGACAGGTTCTGTTCTCTGGAACAGCACCATTAATGGGGGGTGGGTTTTTTTGTAATTGGTATAGCTGTAGGCATCTAACTAAATCCCACTTAATACAAGTGTTGACAGATTTCTTAAAAGCCAAAGCAGACTAAAGTCAGAAAGGAAAGAATAATTGTAGTGTAATCCCATATTGCTTGCAATGGGAGGTTGCAGTGATACTGTCACAATTCTGGTAAAAGTGTGTGAGGGACATAAGCCTTTTAAAACAAACAGGATTAAAACCTTAAGTAACCAACATATGAAATGAATAGTCTCAAACTGTCTTCTCTCTGTAGGAATAATTATTCTATTCAGGTCCCTATCTCATGCCTATCACCAAGTATCTGAGCACCTACTCTTCCCTCTAGAGAAGTTCTTTCTTTCATGCATTTACTGAGTCTTCTATCTGCTCAGACCTCAGTAGGAAGGGTAGCGGAGAGAGAAGTGGCCCAGGTACTGTACTCTTTTTGACCACACGCCTATAGGAAATGCCTTTGTGGCAGCACTTCACACCTCAAGCTCCGGATGGGGTAACTAGTTTGGGAAGACAACTTCTCTTCCTGCCTGTGAATCTTCACCTAAAACTTGAACTGAACCTGAACTTTATTAACATTTAGAAAAACCTTTGATTCCCTCTCCCTCCTCCATGAAGGGTCTTCATATCCAGGTTCCACCAGGGACTGGAAATGCATCTATACTGCAAGAAGTGCTGGTCCTGGTGTCTTTCAGTCTGATCAGAAGCTACAAATACTCAATCTCTTGTCCAGCATATTCTCTTGAGATTTTCATCCTCTGTTTCACAAATCCAAGAGGTTCAGAAACCATGAATTGGCTTCAAATAATCTCTTTAAAACCTGGATGCTTATCTGAACTGAACCTAAATACTGAACCTATGAAGAGAGGTTCATCTGTATTTCGTATCCATACTAAGCATGTGTAAGTTCCTTTAAATAGCAGCTCAGTTTAAAAATAAAGGCTACCAAGTCATCTGTCATCCTGAGTGGGGGAATGAAAGAAGGGGTGCAACATATGAAACCCATTATTTACCTGCAGATGAATTCCTCATGGAAGACGGGGAAAGTCAGATGTCCGAAGCAGACTGTTTTATGGTCTTTAGAGTTTCATTGTGTTCTGTATTTGTCCTTAATGCTGTGGAACTCTGTCAGCAGTATTGATAACAGCCTGACTGATACATTCATGCCACTCATGATGCCATCTCACAGGCATTTGTGTCAGTTCTTTCTGTGTATCCACTCCTGTACAAACAGCATTTCACACAAGCATAGCTCTAAGAGCTGGTTTCCTTGAAGTTATGTCACCTTAAAAGGCAATATACAGTGAAGGGAACAATCCTGCAGTGGCAGAGAGACGGGCTGCATGACCCAGCAGATCTCTATATGGTACTTACCTGGCCCCACTACCATAGTATTTGAGTACCTCACAATCATTAATAGATTTATTCTCACTACATTTCTGTGACGTAGGGAAGTATTAGTGCCACCATTTTACGGAGGAGGAACTCAGGCACAGAGAAACTAAGGCCTGAATGCACAAAAGGAATTAGACAGTGGGTGGATCCTTGTTCAATACCGTCTCCCCTTCAGGTGGAGGAGAGACTTGAACCCGTGGTTTCCCATGTGAATTCCCTAACCACTAGGATAGAATTCATGACGAAGGTCGCCCTCCCCTGGCTGTTTTGTGTGCACTCACCTGCGGAGCCTGATCTGGTGGGTGGTCTCTGACAGCATGTCTACCGGATAGGGTCTATGACTTGGGCAGCTGAACTCCTGTCTTCCCCTGGTTTGAGAATCACTCTGGGGCTCCGGTGGGGAGATACGCATCTGAACGCCCACAGGGAGGCGACAGTGCACGTGCTCAGAAGCGGAAACATGGGCGTGTAGGGAATTTTCCTGCAAAACACCCTAGGCTCCTATAGGGTTTCAGCAAGAGTTTTGTGCATCACAGAGGTTCTGAAACTGTGACTTAGGCGCCTAACTCCTTTGTGCATTCAGGCATAAGTGACTTGTCCCAGTCACACAGGCATCTATAACAGAGCAGGGAACTGAATCCAGGTCTCAAGTCTGAAGCTACTGCCCAAACCAGGGGTTCATCCTTCCTCTCTGCGCCTGTTCTATCATTATGTGTTATTTATATAGACTATAGTTGTGGATGGTGCAAATAAAAGTCAGAGCCCCTGCTCCTGCCCTGAGCATCTTACAGTTGAAGATCTATAAATCACAGCATAACACAAGAAGAGAACGTTGGGCGAAAGGCTGGGAACAGGCAGGAGTTTAAAGCTGTGAGGTAACTATTCTTCACATTGTACATTGTGTTATGGATTTTTGTTGTTTTAAATTGCAGTTTTGGCAAAAGGGGCAAATTTTAAAAACTATGTGCACCTCGATACAAGAGAAACATCAGTGAAGTGGAGGAAATTCAGAGAAAAGTGATTAAAAAAGGCAATCTTCTTGGAAACTTCCTTAAGATGGTAATTTAGAGCTCAGACTGTTGGCTTGGTGGGTCGGAGCTGAAGTGAAACAAAAATAAACTTGTTCAATGTTTTTCCTTTCAAAATCATGCATTTCAAAGTGCTATTTTTCCTATGTAGATGGCTTGTGTGGACAGCACCTTTCACTTGGGGTTAGGTCTTTGCAAATATGCATTGTTTGTAATAATCTAGACTCAAGAGAAGGTCTAGAGTGGCTATAGTCCAAGGGGGCCTATCCTATACAAATGAGTGCTGTATTTTTAGATCCGTAGGGCCCCAATCTTGCAATTAGGACCACATGCACCGACTTCTGCATGGACTCCTGTGGGCTTCACTGGGACTCTGAGCAGGCCCAGGACTCCACCCATTCAGTTGGCTTTGCAGGATCAGGGCCTAGGAGCACAAGGAGCCACATGTAATGTGCATTAAATGGAACAGATTGCAGCTGCATTGACTTTCCAGCCAGGAAATGGAGCCCAGACAAGAGGTTTGTGCCATCTTTACACCCTACAACTTCTGGCACTGGCCAGGAGCCTCCTCAGCATCCAACACAACATGGAGGAGCTCCAGAAGCTTCTTTAAGTTACCTCACTGGCACAGTCTGTACCCCAGGACAGTTAGAGAACATAATATTCTGGACCCACCTCCTCCCAGCCCCCAAACATGTCTCTACATCATCGTGCAGGGCTTATCAAATCAACCCTGTGCCAGTGGGAAAGCCCTCTTTGCACAAGAATTCCCCTTGGGGGTCTACTGTGCCCTTTTGCACTGCAGCAGCACAAAGGGGCTATAGTGGGACAGAAATGAGCCCTCCAGAGGACTGAGCATGCATTCTACATCCTGATACTAGTGGCTGTAGCTCCGTATCAGAGATGAAAGTGATTAAATTTGAACCATCAGTTGCTTTTTCAATACATTGTTTTGGAGAACTGCTTTAAACACAAGGTCAGGAGAACATGGGGTTTTTTGTACCTTGTGACATGATGTCGAGGACTCAAGAGCAGAACTATCAAACGTCCGGGATACAACACACAGGGTTCAAGATGCATTCTGATATTTTGAGTCCTAAGTGAAAAGTATTCACTGTGAGGCTGGGGAAGGAACTTAACTTTTTGGTTGACTTTCCTTAGCCTGAATACAGCTGTTGTAACTTGGCTGGAAGTTACTCCCATGGCAAAGAAGATAAGGAACCTAAAAAACCAGTGAGCAAAAATAAAGCACAGGAAGCCCAGCCTCAAAATTCAAGGAATACTGTCCGCAGAAACTGTAGTCATATGCAATCCCTTCAAGCCTGCATAACTACCAGGAAGAACTAACATTATTCTGTTGTAATTGTACCTATTTGTGTTAGCATTAGATTTAGGCAACAAGTGAGAGGTCTGCAAACCTTTCATTGACCTATAAACCTGCAATTTGATCAGGTTTGCCCCACTTTTTATTCTCTCTAACAAGTAAATTTCCCTCTCCTAGGAATTGATAGTAGAGTGCTCTTCAATGTATGAGACAAAGGCATAACAAGCGAGATTAGAGAGGCTATAAAAATAAAAAAACTCAGTAATAATGGGGGATTTCAACTATCCCCATATTGACTGGGTACATGTCACCTCAGGATGGGATGCAGAGATAAAGTTTCTTGACACCTTAAATTACTGCTTCACGGAGAAGCTACTCCTGGAATCCACAAGGGAGAGGCACTTCTTGATTTAGTTATAAGTGGAGCATAGGATCTGGTTGAAGAGGTGAATATAGCTGAACTGCTTGGTAACAGTGACCATAGCATAATAAAATTTAACAGCCCTGTTTGATGGTGGGGGAGCAGGGGGGACATCAAGGCAGCTCACAACATTAACATTTAAATTCAGAGAGGGGAACTACACAAAAATGAGGAAGTTAGTTAAACAAAAATTAAAAGGTATAGTGCCAAAAGTGAAATCCTGCAAGCTGCACGGAAACTTCTTAAAGACATCATTAAAGAGATACAAAGGCATCTCACAAAACTGGGTGACTGGGCAACAAAATGGCAGATGAAATTCAATGTTGATAAATGCAAAGCAATATACATTGGAAAACATAATCCCAACTATACATATAAAATGATGGGGTGTAAATAGGCTGTTACTACTCAAGAAAGAGATCTTGGATTTATAGAATCATAGGTGATTACGGTTGGAAGGGAACCTCAGGAGGTCAGCTAGTCCAAACCCCTGCTCAAAGCAGGACCAACCCCAACTAAATCATCTCAGCCAGGGCTTTGTCAAACTGGGCCTTAAAACCTTTAAGGATGGAGATTCCACCTAATCGCTAGGTAACCCATTCCAGTGCTTCACCACCTCCTAGTGAAAAAGTTTTTTCTAATATCCAACCTAGACTCCCCCCAGTGTAACTTGAGACCATTGCTCCTTGTTCTGTCGTCTGCCACCGCTGGGAATAGCCTAGTTCCATCCTCCCTGGAATCCCCTTTCAAATAGTTGAAGGCTGCTATCAAATCCCCCCTCATTCTTCTCTTCTGCAGCCTAAACAAGCCCAGTTCCCTCAATCTCTCTTCATAAGTAATGTGCTAGAGTCCCCTAATCATTTTTGTTGCGCTCCACTAGGCTCTTTCCAATTACTAGTAGTCAAGCCCAAATCTTGTGTTTTAGCTAGAGCATAATTTTTAGATAGACATCAAATTTTGATTTAAAGACTTGAAGTGATGGAGAACTTGCCATATCCTTTTGGGTGTTGTTCCACTGATTAATTATCCTCACAGTTAAATATTTATTTACTCCTTATTTCTAGCCTGAATTTAGCTAACTTTAACCATTGGATCGTAAGAACATAAGAATACTGGGTCAGATCAATGGTCTATCTAATCCAGTATCCTGTCTTCCAATGGTGGCCAGTGCCAGGTGCTTCAGAGGGAATGAACAGAAATGATAATCATCAAGTGATCTATCCCCTGTCCCTAGCTACTAGGTGGAATTCTCTGGCCAATGCTATGCAGGAGGTGTGACTAGATGATCACAATGGTCCCTTCTGGCCTTAAAATCTATGAATATTGAAGGAAAGTGAATTTCAGGCCTATAGCTGAGACAATTTTTCTTACCCCAAGAGGAAATCAATTTTTGGGGTCTGTTTACACAGAAATGTAAGCCAAAGGATAGTGGGACTCAAGTCAGCCGATCCATGTCAGGGAATCTTTGGCTTGAGCGTTTACACTGCATTTTAACCCTAGGTTAAGGATTTTCTGACCCGTGCTTGAATTTAGGGCTCTGGCATCCACATTGCAGTGCACAGACCTCAATCAAAGTAACCCTGTCCCAGAGTGTGTAGCAGCCCCCTCTCTCCCTAGTGTTGACATGCTAGCCCCAGGATCATGGTGCACTGTGGGAAAATTCTACTGCCAGACCTATTTCCAAATGATGACGGTGCTTTTGAAGGAACTCAGATGCTCATAAGGAGCACAAGAGTATATAAGCTGCATGATTAGCTCCTTTGGTGGCTGTCTCAGTCGAATGACTGCAGTTTGAGAAAGCTTCATACTAATCTGAGAATTGGATGCTCTACCTTTGGGCTGAGTCACATTGGTAGGAAAATGCCCATGTACACCTGTTCTGAGGATCATTAGGACGTCAGTCTCCAGGGTTGTCAAACTATTAAAATGAAACTTTGCAATTCTTAACTTTTAAAATTGGCTGTTCAACAAAGGTGTTTGTGTCTGGTTAGTTTTTTTATTTATTTTTGTTTTGAAATTTGACATAAAATGTAGGTTTCAGAGGAAAAACACGCACACATCCCAAGCTGGCTGCTGCCGGCTGCAGAGCAGTGAAGTGCATCCCCAGGGCTTGGGGTGCAGTGTGCTTCAGAACCTCCCTCCCCGCTCCCCAGGGAGCTCTTATCCCTGTCCAGGAGGCAGGGATAAGAGATACTTGGAAAGCTGTGGGCAACTTTTGGGGCAGGCTCCCAGTCATCACCCTCATGGTTCATGCTTCCTTGAGCGCCTCTGAAAACACAACCTGGGGGGGGGGGGGGGGGCGGTAAGGGGGACAGAAAGCAAAGTGGGGACAAAGTGGCTGCCCTGCAGGGAGGGGACACAGTTGGGATGTTGGGGATCATCCGTCCCCAGCTGTGCTGAGCCAGGAGCTCTGCCACTCCCCTCCCTGCAGGGCAGCCACTTAGTCCCCACTCTGCTCTATGCCCCTCCCCTCCCCCCCGGGGCTGCTTGTGCAAGGGTGCCCAGGCAGTGTGCACCAAAATCTGGCTGTGTTTTTGTGACTAGGAAGCAGCTCTCTTTGCAAAAGTTTCTTCTCGTCAGTCTTCACAGGAACCCTGCAGGCTGTCTGATAGCATGATGCAGACCGGTGTTCAGCAGATGATGGACTAATATTGAACTGAGTGGCTTCCCTTTGCAATAGAGTGCAATAGACTATACCATAGATTGTAGGCATAGAGAAGACTAAGGAAATTGCCCCAAGGAACTCTGGGATATATCTGGAAGACAGCCGAGACCCGAATCAAACCCAGGCAGAGTGCACACAGGAAAGCAATAGGCTCAGACCCTACAGCTCTGTGAAGTCTTGGGACCCTAGGTTAACACAGTTGGTGTGTGGATGCAAGGTGAGTTAGGCTTGAGCCCAGGCTCAAGCCCGGGCTTGCATTGCTGTGTAGATGTACCAGTGGTGTGAATTTGCACCTCCCAATTGAAGTAACGGAGCTACACCAATTTACACCAGCAAAGGGTCTGCCATGTGAGTGAGCAATCTCCTTCAAGAGTATACTGCTACATGGTACACATTTGCTTTTGTCTCCAATAGCCAACTGTGACAGCAGAGTGACATTTTTGATTGCAGACTGCACATCTTTTTTTTTTTTTTTTTCCCCAATAATGCTAGTCTTTTACTGTTAACCCTTCTGTCTTGACCCTGTGCTCTCTTCAGGACACTACTGAATTTTATATCTCACAAGCCACCCAACACACCTTACATCTACCACATGCCAATAGGGCTATATTTTTGTCACTGCCACCTGTTTCCAGCCTTCTTTTCACTGATCACTTTTTGTTCTCTCCCTTTTCCCTCTTTCCCATCCACTATTCTCTCACACAATTGCTCAGTAACATCTCCGATAGCGTCTGGGTTCTGCCACTCTTTGCATTCGTCAAGCAATCTGAGTGGGCTTCTATTCCAGCTGTGCCTCCTCTTTCTGCTAATGCTGTTCTTGCTGCACAGGATCATATACTTACCCATCACAACAGTATTGTAGCATCACAATGCAGTGGCCAGGGCTTCTCAACTGCCTTGGATTACAAATGTTAAACTAGAGAGCAGGTGAGAGGCACAGTTTGCAGTTTTGGAAGCTAAGGGAACTTTAAGTTAATTCCTTGCTCACTATAGGAGTGTAGTAGGGTAGCTGCTTACCAAGCCTTATCTTGTGGCCAGGGGTCACTTTACAGCCACCCTGCCCCGCTAGCCCCCTCTTGCAGGCTCCTTAAGAACACCCCACCATCACTCTTGGGGCTAATAGCACACCCGCTCTGAGCTGGTTTAATGACAGAAAACGTTCAAATAATCCTCAGGATCCCCAAAATAAAGTCCATAACTATAACACAAAAGCTCCTACTCAGCCCTGCCTTCTTGTGCCACACACAGCTGTGTCCCCATCTGCTCCAACCAAAGCCACCAGTCCCCACCCTGGCTGACTGGTACACTAGCGCGTTTCCTTTGTGACAGCCACAGCCTACAGCTTCCTGCTGCTCTTTATAATGAAGCCTCTGAGCCAGCCCAGGTGTTCCTCTTCAGTAATCAGGGCTGGCTACCTTCCAGCTGCAAGCGACCCTGTTGCATCCTTGCTCAGTTTTAGCCTTTGCTCTTTCTTCTTACTTTTAAAAAATGGTTTGTAAAAAGAAGAAAATCAACCCGTGTTTTATACATTTACATTTATTTAGAACCCTAAACCCACATGCATACAGAATACCCCAACAGTTTCCTGTAAGGCCTTTAAGTACATGGATTCAGATGCCAAATATTACCCGTTTGGGGTGGAACCCATCTCTTGAACATTAAGGATGAACATTCAGATTTCTCAGCAGGAACTCTGCAAGGGTTTAGTCATGGGGAAAGTCTGTCCTATAAAAAAGCTGCAAGGAGCTAAGGCATAGTCCAAAGCCTGCTGCATTCATCCTAGACCTGATGTAGTACGTGGAACTTTGTATGATCCCGGTTCTGCCAATAGACCTGAAAGTGTTCCAGCCACTGGACTTTTCCTGTGCATGGAGGGGAGTAGAAAAGACAGAAAATCCACCAGCTCTCCCAGCTTCCCTCTGTAGCAACTAGGGACTAGCCTCTCTTTTCCCCTCTCCCCTCTTGGTCTTACCACGTGGGTGTGCAGAGAGAACCCTACCAAACCAAAGAATGATTTGACTGCCTAGGAAAGACATTTAATACCCGAGTCATTGCACCTCAGTTACATGCTGTGTGGGACTGGAGCAGTGACCATTAATCCCTTTTATGCTTTTCATCATCCACAACCAAACAGAAACCACTCCTTTCCCCAGAGGACTCTCAGGTTTTAAGGGATGGTTTTTATGTTACCAGCCTAGAATACAGCAAGGCCAGACTCTTCATGAGGCTCTAGGTGCTGCTCTTCCACGACTTGCACGCTGTAGCTGGTGTGAGATGCTCGCACTCTCTTTGACCAGCTCGTCCCCTCGCTCTCAGTGCCACCCACTGCTCCACTCCCGGTCTGAGCAGAATAACTGAGATTAACCAGCTGTGAAGCGTCAGCCCTTCCTAGCTGGGTAAGTATACTCCCTTGACTTCTCAAGAGGCTCTTTCCCTGTCGCACTCCTCCAGATCAATCAGCAGCTTGATACAGTGGGGCAGGGGAGTGGGTCAGGGAGTGTAATTAACCAGCTAGCTTGCGTTGGTCACATTCCTTTAGCTATTCTGTTCCAGGGTTCCTATGCCACCCGCACGTGGCTGCAGTGTGAAAGGGCCACCCTCATGCCCCACATGCCCTGCTCAGCTGTTGCTGGGGAATGGATTGGCGTGGGGGGTGGGGCTAGAGAGACGAGCCACAGGAATGAGATGGGAGTATGTGGTGTCGCTGCTGGCAGCAGGAGAAGGAGGCTCAACCAGAGCCTGGGGTGAAGGCTAGGGGAACAGCTTACAGCCAGGCTGGGAGTGTGATCCAGAGCCAGAGAGGAGGCCTGACCAGCAGTGCGACCAGGGCTGGATTAACCTTTTATGGGGCCGGAGCCAAATATATTTGTGGCCTCCCCACCCCCGCGGGGAATGATTGTAAAAATCAGGAGCAGTGGTGGACCGACGGGAGGGTGGCTGGGAGGGGGCCATCCCCCCAAGCACTGGCCTTGGGGGGGCACCGGCTGGGCCCTCCTCCTCGGAGCCGCCCCCCGATTCCAGCTCAGGCCTGCCGGAAGCCGAGGACTCCCGCTTCGGGGGGACAAACGTCCTCCCAGCCCCTCCACCCATAAGGACATCAGGGAGCCGCTGGGACCCCAGCCATGCAGGGACCAGGCAGCCAGCTTAATGGCAGGGCTCCGGGGCAGAGCCCGTCATGACCCTCCCGGCCCCTGCCACCAGGTGGCCTGGGGGCATCTGCCCCTGTCACTCCTGCTCCCTGCCGCATCCACCGCCCTGACAGCTGGCTGGGGGGGGGGAGGGAGAGGAGGGGAGTGCCGGAAATGGCCCCGCAGACCCCACCCCCAGTGAGGGCGGGGGGTCGCAAATGCAAGTATTGGCCCCCAGGTGCCGGCAACCCATGGTACACTACTGGATAGGAGACTGACACAGAGGCTGTCTTTGACACAGCACGCAGAGCTGCACAGGGTTCATTTACACTATTTGCAAGTTTAAGTTGCAGATGGAAGCGGTGGCCACGAGGCTGCCGGCAATGGTAGCCCTAGGGCAAAAAGAATACGCACAAGTGTAAAATAAATTATAAAAGAAAGAATACAAAATAAAACACAAGGAGTAAAAATAGCTAAGAAAAGCCAAAGTGGCCAAAACACCAGCCCGGTGCTTCTCCCACTAAAAGGGAACCTGGCCGCTATCTCATCTGACACATTTCTCATATGAGCTACCAGGGCCTGAATCAAATTTCTGTATGAAACCAGGGAGAGTTTCAAACTCTTTAAAGCATTTAAAAAATAAAATAGCTGAAAAACGTTGATACGTTTTCTTTACAGCATCATTATTCATACTAGTCTTGCTAGTCAGGCACATAGACTGGGATCAGGAACAGCTGTGTGCCCAAAAGGCCAGCAACCCTCCAAATCAGGCCGGACCCACGTCCCTCCCTAGAACGCCTCCTCCCACCCAGATCAGGCTCAGACTCACATCCCTCCTCAGACCAAAACCCCCACACTGGACCAGACCACCTTCCAGTTCGCACTGGATCACACCCCTCTATGAACCAATCTCTCTCAACCCAACCTTCCCCACTGCCTACCAGAACAGGGCTCCTCCTGAACCTCTATTCCCGAACTGGACACCACCACCCCTCGCAAATTCCGAGCCGGACCTTTCTCAGGCAGTCCACTCCAGAACCATCCTCTGCTGTCGATCCACCCCTATTCTCCTCTGGGCCAGGTCTCACCTGGCTGTAGCTTGGCTGAGTGCAGCCCCCCCGCCAGGCCAGAGCGCAGATGGGCCAGAGGAGCTCAGAGGGGCAGGGGGCTCAAGTGTCCCCCTGGGGTGCTGGGGGGGGGATAGGGCGCTGGGGCTTCAGCTGCTCCACAGGATCCAGGGGGAGAAATGTGACCCGGTGCAAAGAGCACTCACTGGTCAGGGTGCACATGCGCCGGGCGCCACTGCCACCTTCTGCCCAGCATGGTCCGGGACTTGTTCAGACTCTTACTCGGGTTAGTGAGGGTTTATCTGTATGTCTGGGTGCTGGGGACACAGTATATTGTACTATTGCTTGGGGAGGTATGCGTGAGCCCCTATAGGGCTGCCATCAGTCCCTTTTACTACCCTTTTGTCGCTGCTCGGAAAAGTGCACGTTTGCAGCTGAGTGCAGCATTTTTTTCTGAGATTAATTCCTGTCTCCCCAAAGGTTGTACACAATGAAGGGGACTAGCCCTAGTGGGAAGTAAACTGTGTTCTCTTGAGTACATGGCCTGGGGTTTGGGACCAGTTACAAACCTGGGGTACCTCCACCCCACTGTTCAGCTCAGATTGAAGCAGTGCATGGCAGGGACCAGCAGCAACAGGGGATGCTGGGAAGGAAGTTGCCTAGGGTTGAGGGAGTAGGAAAGGAAAGTACCAAGAGGTGGGAAGGAGGCCAGTGAACAGGAAAGGAGGCAAATGTTAGAGAGAGAGAGAGAAAGAAGCGTCTGAGGAATAGGCAATAAAGAAAAGAGACAGCAAAGGGCAGGAGAATAAAAACATGACAGACAAGAAGGAGGAAGACAAAATATAGAGATAAGCGAAGTGATCAAATGAGGGCTGTCTCTAGTAAACATACTGGGGAAAGGACAGCCTGCATGGAGGCAGTGGGGAGTCTGGTCTCACAGTACGTAAGCACGTAGGTCACTGCAGTGGTGTGAGCACATTTAACTTTACACCATGTGAGTAACCCCATTGAAACCAAGCCACCTTGACATTGATGGGGCTAATCATAGTGTTTAAAATGAAGCTCTTTGCAGGATTGGGGGTATAATCCCAACATTAGGAGAACTAGGCACAGACAGTGTGTTTAATTGGGTTACCTAGGGAGGTGGTGGAGTCTCCATCATTAGAGATTTTTAAGGCCCAGCTTGACAAAGCCCTAGATTTGGGTTAGGGTTGGTCCTGCTTTGAGCAGGGGGTTGAACTAAATGACCTCCTGAGGTCCCTTCCAACCCTAATCTTCTAAGATCCTATGATTTTATGAATTGTTTTTAAAAGGGCAATCAAGTATTTTTATTATACATATAAAGTAAACTAACATTGGCTGGAAATAATTTCCATCAATTTTAAAATAATGATTGATCTGGTTGTAAATAACAGTATTAGTGAAAAACGGATCAAACAATTAAAAAGGCTTCAAAATATGTAGAAATGCTTTTGACATGTTATTTCTGAATTGAAATTTAGGGCCATGCATACAGGTTTTGCAGGAATTCAAATAAACCAGGATACCAGGTAAACCTGAATAAATGCAAGTATCTTGGTGTTTGTATGTTTTCCGCCAGCTTTTGTGAGTTTTGGTTTGGTTTGGGTTTTTTTCCCCCATGGTATTTCCACTACCCAGGAACATGCAAAAGAGGCAAAATCTTGTCATTTTGGCCTCATAAATGGCTCCTGTAGGCATGAATAGTGTTCTAGAAAAATGTAAATGGAATTGCAAATATTCAAAACACAATCTGAATAAAAGCTATCATGCTCATCTGCACCCCAATACAAGTTTAGATGACCTGCCATTAAGTAAGAAAAATCGGTGGTCCTAACAAAGTGGGAGTGGCAAGAGGGGACTGTTAGCATCCTGGGTGTGATGAGCAAGAACTGCTGGGATTGTGGTTGGGGTTTGCGATTACTGTACATGCCCTCCCACCCCCACCAAGTTCACTCCTGCTTTCCAAGTGCCAGAATTGTCCTTGTGTTTTTCTGGGGGTGGGGGGGGTTTAAAGTCAAGTGTGATTAACCCCTCTGCCAGAGAGCTTTCAGCTTTGTTATAGAACATTAATGGTGCCTTACAGAGAATATAATGGGTTAATGCCTGCCTATCACATGGATTGAGCCCCCTACCAGTATTCCATATCCTTATAATATTAATTCCAAACTGTTAATGGGACTCTCTGTCAATGAATGTTTTGTTTGGAAGTAATTTGAAAATGACTTTCTTTTCTTTAAACTGGATTTGACTTGTTGGCAGTGGTACAGCATGAACGTTGTTTGTATAATGCATTGGGATACATATATAAAGGTTACTATAGAACTACTACAGGCATTACATTGTGTTATTTTATTGTGTAACCAAAAGGTTTCCTGTTCTACACCAGAATTACAATTTGTTATTTTTCCAGCACGTTCATTAGTCTGCATTCGACACCTACACAACGTACCGTCCCAATCAAATTTTTCAAGCTCACCTGAGCAAAACCAGTTAGCACTGGCCAGATCATGTTTCTGTGACTCAATAGCATTGGATATAATGACACGTTCCAAGAAAATGCAGCTATAAATCTCTCTGTTTATTTCTTGGCGTTACTCTTATATCCATCATTACACAATGGAATCATTGTTACTTTCTGCAAAATAATGGGTTAAATACAAGGATGGAGTCTAACAGTACTCTGAGCAGATGTATTTGCTGCCAACTCTGGGCAGAGAATCATTAATAACACTACACTTACATATAGCTGTCCATCCAGGGATCTTAAAATGCTTTCCTCACATTAATGAATTAACCCTCACCACACCCCTATGACATAGTATTAACCCCATTTTATTGATGAGAAAACCGAGTCACAGAGAGATTTGTTTTTAATGGCATGGAAATTCCAAGCCTGACTTTTAGGGCTGTGCCTTAGTCACAAGTCTGTCCTTTTCAAATATTCGTTGCTCACCATCTTTCCTTCATAGCCACAGAATATGTGAAAGACACTTGTGCTAAAATGTTTTCTGGCCACAGATGTATGGTTTGCAAAAAATACTATAATTTTCAATTGATGCTGATATGTTAAACAAGATTTGAACAACTTGGTCATCTCCACATACCCCGTCCACAATGATTGACACTCTTGGCCATGAAGGGCTACTTTGGGTTCAAGCATCTTCTGGCTGTTACTCTGTGGTTTTGGAGGTGGAAGAGCAAGGGCTCTTTGTTCCCATGACTTCACTGAAGTATCTAATGCACCGCCTTCTATTGGACAGGTCACTGGGTCCCTCATATGGCACATAGTGAATTCCAGTCTCTATTAGAAATGAGGCTGATAATTTCTCATTATAAGACACTGCTGCTGTCAGTTGCTTATAACTTTGCCAAACTTTAACCACTTGGAATCAAATTTTCCACTCCAGCTGTCTTCTTTAGACTGATTTTTTTTGGGGGGGAAATTCAGCCAAAACAATTCAGCCATTTCTGAGAATGAGGCTAGAGAAAAATATATTGTTTTGCCCATGTTAAAAAAAAAAAAATTCTGGTGACCTTTTCTTTGAACTGCTCTTAGGACCGCCATACTTTGGAGCAGAGACTTGAAATTTGCAGGAGGGAAATGGCTTTTGTGTCAGGGATGTACGTTTTGAGAGCTCCATGAAAATCTGCCCAAATCTGGCCTCGTTAGGAGTCTCCAGAAAAAAATCTTTGCACATGCTCAGTACAGATCAAGCATGTGCCAACTAAAATTTTTTGGCTCATAACTTGGCCAAATCCAGGTAGACTTCCTTAGCATTTAGCAGCTAAAAATCTCTGAAGTTTTTGTCCTTTCTGAGACTGCTCAACCTCTCCTATCTCCTAGAACTGGCCAAAGTTGTACATGTGCCTGCCCCACATTGTGACTGAGCATGCTTCATTTTAGGGCTTTCATTTCAGGCTCAGAAGGACTTTACTGATAACGATGATTCTGGATGCTCCAGGCCATTTTGAGGTCAGACACAGAGACTGTGAGTGGGGCGTCTGTCTGTCCTGAGCTCTCAGTGACTGCACCTGCTGGCACCCAGGCAGCCTGGAGGAGAAAGCCGTCTTACTAGAATGCAGAGGGAGCAAGAACGGCACTGTGGAGAAGGGAAAAGAAGTGGATTGGGTCAAGGAGACTGGGACTGGAAGAGAGGAAGGAAACTGTGACTGGGTGCTGTGGGAGAGGAGATTGGGATTGACTGGGTGTGGAAGGGAAATTGAAACTGCTTTCTCATGGAGACTGGGAGTAGGTGCTGGTGGGCTAGGAGCTGCTGAAATGAAATGTGAGGGGGAGTGGGAACCAGTTAGCAGCGTGGAGGCTGAGTTCAGACAACTAGCTGAGGGGAGAGTGGGTTCGGGAATCACTACGGGGGGAAAGGAAGACAGATCTGACATGGAGCCAGGATCTAGGGGGAGAACTGAGACTGGTTGGTGAAGAGAGTAGGATAAGGAGCTAAGGAGGCAGCAGGGTGGCTAGCTCACTGAGACTGTTTGAGGAGCCCATGGTACTGGAATTGGGAAGGAAACTGGTACTGTGAGCCAGTACAGGAAGAAGAGATAGACTGGACAAGGAGCTGGGTAAGGAAGAACTGGGACTGGCTGGGCAAAGACACTGGAGCTGGGATGAGAAGCCTGGGGAGTGGAGAATGAGTCTTGCTAGACAAGGAGAATGGGACTGGGACAAGGATCCAGGCACGGAGAAGAGACAGGACAGGGACAGAGACAAGCCAGAGGAGATGGGGCAAAAGGGGTCAAGCTTGTGATCATGTAATTAAAGGTCTTATCATAATGTATGTAATCCTTCTGCCAGACAGAGTCGGCAGCAGCAAGGGTTGGGTTCTATGTCTAGGGGTCCCTGTCAATGATACAACGCCAAACTGGCTCGTCACCTGGGAAATCCCACACTATCCCCTGGGCGCCCCAAAGGGTAATACTTCCCCTCTCACAAGCACAGAGTTTGAGTGTAGGAAGCAAACCTTTTAATAACAGAAGGGAAGTAACACAGCACTGGTTTGGGAACCAGTGCAAACAGAATTCATGAACTTAGTCTGTGAAACCCATTCCAGAGTACCGAGGCGTGTCTTTTGCCTCTCCCGTCTTGCTTTCCCCTGTACTGACCATCGTAGCTGCAATGTCCACCTCTCGTTTGGGGCTCAGCCAGTCCCCCTCTTCAGGCTTCTGCCGGACGCAGGCTGGACCAGGCCTCCTCCACTGCTGCCTCCTGCCACCTCCGGGCCTCACTGAGTCCCCACTGCTGGCTCCTGCCGTCTGCTGGCGTCAACAGCTCCTGTCTCCCGCCGTCTGCTGGCACCCCTCTGTCTACAGATGCTAACCGACCCTGACCGCACCTGGCTCCTGCCATCTGCTGGCGCCAACCGATCCCGCCATCTGTTGGCATTGACCACTGTTGCTCCTGCCATCTACTGCTGCTGACCGATCCCGCTGTCTGCAGGTGCTGCCCACTGCTGGCACGTCTCTGGTGGTTGTCAGTGAAGGTTTCCCAGTCTCTTTAGTGATTCAGCTTTTAGTGAATTTCAGCTCATGGGAAAACCTTCTGCTGACCAGAAGCAATGTCCCTGCTTTTAACAAACAAAAGACTCCAAGAAGAATTATTAATTCTACCATTTAACAGTGGGAGGAGATCATCAATTCATGCCTGAGGGTAGCCCTTTGCCAGGGCTAGTGCAATCTCAACCGAAGACTTCTTACCCCTCCTCCCCCATAATGCTGAAACATCCGTCCGCCACCCTTTTTGGGCTCTGTTAGGGTGAGAGTGAATTTTTGATCAGAACAGGCTAAATACAGATCTGATGCCATTCGTTCATATAATTTAAGGACAACATTTCATTACCCTTGCAGTTAACACAAAAGTGACTTGTAACACAGTACCAGACACATTGACCATTTTCCATCACGCTCAGCACCCAGTGTGCTTATGCAATATGCTGAGTACTTCATTGTACTCATGCAAATACAAAACCCATGCACATGGGCTTTCAGCTGCTGAGCAGGGCGAGTGTCACTCAGCCACTCAGACCTTGCTTACATGTACATGAACAAGGGGATGGGGCAAATTAAGGACACATAGCTAACCTTAATTCTGGCATTTCCTAACTTTTGAGAGCTTAACTTTGCAACCTGAATGTTCTTATTAACATAGCGTTTTTATGTGCAATATACTTCGATTGTAATCATGTCACACCAAAAGTCAATTTCTATCTTCCCTGCCATGCCTTTTACAAAGCGTAGGTTGCCCTTCCCCTGACATTCCTTGCTGGCCCGCTCTTGACATTTTAATGTGATAAATCCATGTCAGACTTTGCATTTCTAACATCACCTACTTGCCTTGGCTCTAGTTTCTTGTGTTCATTAGAATTTCAGCAATGTGCTGTTTCATGGCAGATAATCTCTCTCCCTTTCTGGGCTACGTGTGTAGGGGCTGAGGGCATGGGTGCATTTCTCGTCATCTTGACATTTATTACATTCCTATTTCTCCACTTCGTCTGCACCAATAAATCAATGCTGCTTGTTATTGTCTGCTCCCTGAGCAGTGTTTGGGAAAGCTGAACTGGGCGAGATCAGCTATCCTGGCTGTAATTGTGTGTTGATTTTTTTTTTAATCCCCTCTTCCTCAGGCATTTCGATGAAGAACCCTGTCTGGGCTTTGTAAGCCAGCTCCATGCTTGGGAGGGAGAGACGGTGAAGGTGCTCTGGCCAAGTGACAGACCCAGCAGCGTTCGAGCTGAGTCAGCCGGAAGCCGTTAGATGCACTTTAGAGAGGGAGGGGTGTACTGTCCCTTGTGTAGCCCCATTGATGTAGAATGGCTATTGGGGGGCCGAGGGGGGTAGTGCTGCTGTCTGTATAAGACAATCCCAGTCCCTGTGTTCAGGGAGCACAAGGACTGAGACCACAGCTACCCCTTATATAGGTGTGTGGAGTGTGTGTGCTCCTTGCACACCCACAAGGGGCTAGCCACAAATGAATCCTAAGGCATGATCAAGGACGCAGAAGAAGATTACTTCTACATTGTGTACCCTGTGGGCGCTCTGTCACGTGCAGCAGCACACGTCTCGCAGAGCTGCCTGGGAGAACTGTAAATCAGCAGCAATAGAATAGTGGGTCTGTGGAATCTTGCACTCACTGGCAGAAACTGCCTGCAGAAGCCTGGCTCAGAAAGCCTCTGTGTTTGTTACCTACTCTCAGTAAACAGGTTTCCTTCTGGCTAGCCACAGAAATAAGACAACACAATTTAACTGATGCTGTGGGCAGTGAAATAGGTTGTCCTCTCACCACTGAAAATGGCAAGGGAAAAAGGGAAGGTTTATAAAGATTGCAACTGGGGAAGTGCATGTTCCCGGAAAACTTGACTAGGGTTTCAATGGAGGATTACCTCAGAGTGGTATGGTTCAGCCAAGCCTGAAAGGAACCCCACATTTCTTAAGGGGCACCCACATTTTATAACCCCAATAGGCCCCACAATAAGCATGTGGGTTTGCAGCTCACATTTAGGGTCAATCTGGGCTGCGTTCAGCCTTAACTTGTCCCTCCTGAATTTAACTGAAAGACGTTAATACAGGATTTTATAAAATGGATTTTGCAGGGACTTTTGTCACGCTGGGTGGAGAAGGGCCTGGGCATAATAGGAACCGGACGCATCCTGTGTTTATACAAGAATCAGGAGTATTTCTATTTTGTTTTGGGCTGCAAGGTTAATGGTAAAAAAAAAAACCTTAATGATTGCTGTTCTCAGTGTATTCCTTGCTATGTTTTTTTCATACAGAGATGAGAATTCGGCCCACTGAGCAGATACTGAGTGAGCATGGTCTTTCTTTTAGACTGAGAACAAAACAAAAAGAACAGAAGCAAGATCCCCAGGAGAGAGAAGGAGCGGGAGTCTCTCTCTCTCTTCCTAGCCATCTTCACTGAACACTGCTTCTTAAAATGGCTGCCTACAGCTACAAGCCAACGGTTCCTATTGCTTGAAAGATGCAGTGCATGGGGAAAATAATCCATAGCAAACGCAAGCTCCATAACAGCACACTCCTTCTCGTTCATGCTGACCACTACCTATCAAAGGGCTTGCCTTGCCTCCTCCGTAACTGAGGGAAATTTTCAATTATTAAGACGTCATCTGACGTGAAAGGGATTTTAATATAAGGGTGTGTTTGTGCAAGCCCCGCTCTCTTGCTGGAGGATGGACATGTATTGCTGACTGCAGCAATGAACCAACACCATGAAAAAGCAGCTTCAGATGCGGAAAAAATAAGTTCCCTTTTATGTGACAGAGGAAACTTTCCAGGGCTCAAAATGCATCTGATGACACGCAGATAATAATCTTCATTTTTACACATTGATGAAAGGGGTTTTGTCTTTCACCTCCTCTTATCCCCAGTAAAATGAAATCCCCAGGGTTAATATAGCTGCCAAGGGATAAACACTCAGTATGACAGAAATTAGATCCTCTTACAAGTACAGCCTCAGCCTTTTGGGATGTTATGAACACCTCTGGTTATAAAATTCCCCTTTTGCTAGCATGCAGTGTCTCGAGAGAGAGAAATTGGGTTAGAAATGAGAGAAAAGTAGATCAAAGACAACTAGGTACTGAAGACTCGGCATTTCTCCTCCCTCACCCCTACCCCTCCACCCCCAAACTCTAGGTGCCAGTATTCCCTGCCCCCCTCTCACCTGCAAAATCCAGAGCCCTGCCCTGCCCCCCACAAACACTCAGTGGCTGGGGAGTCCAGTGTTTGGTCTTCACAGTGAGTGAATGCTGTATTTTAATTCTGCTTATCTCTTGCTAAAAGGCCTATTGAGACTAGTAGTTATTTCAGATACAACATATTATCAGCAGTGTTGCTGCCTTTTCACATTTCCTTTTCCACAACTCACTCTCTTGCTGATAATTACCCTTTTACAGCTCATATAATTTCAGCTATATAACAACTGAGTTGTACTTTAGCTGCCAAAAGTATCTATTAAGTATTTTTTAATCATTAATTGAGTCTAAATAATTCCAAAACATACCTAATTACCACGCTCAGAGCACATTGGGTATATCTCATACATCATGGACTTTCTTCAGTATACTGTGTACTGGTATGAGCGCAATGAACCATTTGGATCTGATACTGCTGATCAGGGTGAAAGTTATAGCCTCAGTGAAAACAAGAGGAATACAATGACTAAGAGAGGATTCAAAGTTTGGATGCATAAAAATTTGGAGCACTGGTTAGGGCCCCTATTTCACTGTCTGTAACTGAAGCCATCTCATCATGACGTCAGCATCTCACCACTAACACTAACCAACTGTCTCTAAGGGGGATAACATGATTTCACGGTCTGCTCTATCAAATGTCATGGAGACATCCAGCCATATGGATACGGTCCACAGCCAACAGGATACTACCCCGGGGTGTCATCAGTGCCAATCCCATTCCAGGCCCCGGCTGGATGCCTAATTGGAAGGAGTACAGGATGGCAGTATCTAGATGGAAGTAATCCTTGTCACAATTCATTTAGCTTGTTTAGGATTGGGAAATTAGATACTGGGCCATATTTGGGAAGGTTGCTTGCATCAGGCGATGGTTTCTAAATAACAAGGTTGAGGTAGATCATAGATTTCTCTTCTCCAAGAAAGTGTCAAAAATGTCATTTATAGGCATCTCAGATGCTCTCAACTCTTTCTCTAGTCATGAAAGGAATGGATCTGAGCTGCAGGAGGTGGCTTGAGTTTCCTGCAGTGCTTCTAGGATTTCTTGTTGTGTGAAGGGGCTGAATTCAGAATGAGAAGGTACTGAAATACTGGGCCTATGATCACTGTACAGATCCTGGTGTCCTGAGATGCCAGCTTCGATGTAGATGATTTTTCTCTGAGAAGGAGGTTGACAGCTCTTCACTGTGAGAGGTGCTGAGTTATGGAGTTGAGTGGAAGCATTCTGGGCTAACAGGGCCATTCACTGCCCAGAATAGTTCAGTGGGGCATTATTTGGCAGATGCTATGTTTGGACAGAAATGGACCATTTTGCTTTTTCCACAGGTAGAAAGACAGAATTCCTTGTGAAGGAGCTTGTTCATATCCACCCATGTTTTCTGCCATTAACACTTAAGTTTTCATATCTAGTCCTAGGCCACCAGAGAACCATGGATCTCTATAGGGTTGATGAGAAGAGTATGGAGATTTTTGGTGCCTGAATGTCAATGACTCTCCCCTCCTGCTCCTCCCTCTCACTAACATATCACCCATTCCTATCAGATTCCCATCACCTTACCTATCAGATACTCTCTTGACGGAGACGCCTGATGACCTGCTATCTGTTTCTGACATTTCCGATTAAGTGGATTCATTGCCTTTCTGGTATTTTTCCTAAATGGCCACTATCTAACCTTCTATCTCTGTTTGTCTCCAGTGGGCACCCAGCAGGCCTCCTTTCTCAAATCCATCTGGGGATGGCCAGAAATACCACTGGCTTTGTCACTTCAGAGGTCCCAGTCAGGTAATGAAAGTAAAAAGTAAACCTGAGCCAGACATTTCAGAGCTTCTTTAAAGGCTTGTGTTGAGTTCACCTCAGTAGGTGAGCAAAAGTTTGAGGTGGGGTTCCTTGTTCTATCTGAAACAAAACAATCCCTGATGTAAGCAGGAGGGAGGGAACACAGATCTTTGGTTAACTTGGACAAGCTAGAAAGAGACATTGCAGCATGGAACAATGTGAATGTATCAGAACTGAAGCCAGATGTGGGATCATGTAGTGGTGAACATGTGTATATGGTAAAAAGTCAATGTCTCCTATGCATCTGATGTTATGAAGCCAAAAAAAGAGGTTTTTATGAAACTGTTAAGGTTGCTACACACCTGACATAAAAGCAGGGAAATAAAAAGCTATTTTTTGTTATCTTAACACCAAGCAGGATAGCTCCTCTACACCTCCCTAATTAGCTTGTATCTACCATTGACCGACAAGCAGGCTCTTGGAAAGCCAGCCTGTTGGTCAATGGTAGATACAAGCTAATCAGGATTCAGGGAGGTGTAGAGGAGATGTACTGCTCAATAAACTGCATGTCTCCTGCAACCAGAACTCAGGGACAAATAAGACCAGCTGAGAAACACTCTAGAATTGTCAACACACACCTGTGTTTAATCTGTTTTCAATTGCACCCCTTCTGATGCACTTAGTTATCACCATCAGCATGAACAGTAAGTTACCCTGATGCTAATGGTTATGCTGAAGCACTGATGCCAATTTCCTCAAATAAATGCTTAATTGTTGCTAGTGATTCTCATGGTAGCATTAGCCAGTTTAACATTACATAGCATGAGAAAATTAAATGAGCAATGTCTGGTTAGGAGTGTTCATTGTTCTTTCTTTGTTTTTGTAAGTGGTAGTGTGATGTGAGAATAATTACTGTGCTGAGTATATTGCCTTTACCATTGCCCTGTGTGTGATTTAAATTGTCTATAATATTGTTGTCTTGGAAGGAAATAGTAAGGAAGGGAAGGGACAGGAAGTAGGAGGAATTAGAGCTTGATCTGCGATTAAAGTGGGTGTTACTGTGACCACTTGCAGTGTTTGTAAGAGCAGAGTCCCAAAGCAAATATCATCCAGGGTGGATTTGCTTTAAAGGGAGCCTGTCAATTTAAAAATCAGACTTCTTTCTGGATCTTTTACATCATGCTGCTACAACTAAAAGCTAAGTCTATTAGCGTCTTGTAACACCTTTGTAACACATGATTATTATAGCTGAAAGACTAGAGAAAACATATTTCTGTATTTTCCCCAGATTTGTTTACTTAGTACAATTGACAACACTCTGCATATAGGCAGTAGATCAGGCTGACAAACTGTAAAGGACATTGTGTAACATTGTGTCCAAAATTTGTGGTCCTTTTTCATCAAAATTTCAAAAAATGTGGACCAGTTTTTAGTCAGCTTCAATGTTTTTCCCTGTATGATCAGTTGTTAGATTTCCCTGTTGTCTGTGTGGCTTATTCACTCAGCCAGAGGGGTGAGAAAAACGTTAATACATTTGAACATGTGATTTATTTTTTTTAAACCCAGTACAGTACACATAGTCCCTGCCTGAACTGCATACCATCTCAGGTCTTGATCCTGCAAGGAGCTCTATGTGGAAACCAGGGTCTGCCCATGCAGAATTCAGTATAAAATTGGACCTAATTTCAGACATGATTGGATGAAAGGAGGAACAAAACAGATGGCAGGAAGGCATTAATGAATATTACCAGTCAAAATACTGTATTGTATAGAAATGACTTCTGCTCTTTACCCTTCATGGGAGGTGGCAGCCCACAGATCTTTGACAGAGAGAAGGTACATGCTGGGTGCAGGAATTTCTTTGCTTTCAGCCATATGCAGACAAGGCAGCCCTGAGTGAATGAATACCTGCAACTTTAAGAAACTAGTGAAAGCGTGGCTGATAAAGAGATCTTTTTAACTGTGACAATTGTGAGTTACTGTCAGTATTAGACAACCCAAGAGAAAGAGGGAGACCAACGTGGTTATTCACAGCCTTTTTTTGGCAGTTTTCAGAGATTTGAAGGAGCTGAACAAAAAGACGCAGTGCTATATGCCAACTGTTGGGATTTATCAAATAATAATGCAATCCCAGTGGGTATTAAGAGGCATGGAATTATTCTAATGAGTTTGGCAAAATCTCATTAGGATGAACAGCAGGCAATTACAAAGTGTATGATCGGTATGCAAATGACTTTCTTTCCTTTCTCCGACTACGTGCACTTTCTTGCACTCTCAGAATAGAAGCTGTCGGAAAGATGATTACTCATGGGAGCAAAATACTATACACAGTGGGGTCAGTTTTTCAGATGCATCAGTGGTAGAGATGCGGAAGATCTGGAAATATTTTATATCCTCAGTGCAAGAACCACTCTGTGTCACTAAATTCTTGGCCATCCCTGTGAAGGGGAGGGGAACAGACATCTTTCTGTTAGGCCTCCAGAGGCACTACTTCCATGAATACCTTCAGAGCTTGAACACATCAGTGGTGTATGTTATAACCCAGAGTAGCTTCTTTGGGAGCTGTGGGAAGTGATTTGGGGGCTGCACTGAATGACACTAAAAAATGGAAGCTCCCAATGGTGGAGAAATAAATTAGGTGGACAAACTTACCTGCATGCTTCTGAGTCTGAATTCCCTGCTCTAGGTTCAGAAATGCTCTTCTAATTAAATAGACAATGTCAGGCATGTACACTCAAATTTTGCTGTGCATGGTAAAAAGATTGCTTTGTCCCATTTCGCTGTTTTACATCAGGCAGTGTAATCCCTGATATATTCAGTTTCCCAGGTCTGAGAAACTCTGTAGGCCTCTAAGGTGATTTTGGCAAATCAGGTTTTCATTGTATCCAGCTATAACTAATAGTTTTAAGTCCTACTTTTATTCATTACACAAGGTCCAACCCTGCCCCTTATATCAGTCAGTGGAATGTGGCGGGGAAGCGGGACAGGGAGGAGAGAACTGAAGCACTTCCAGATTAGATAAATCAACATAGACAGATATTCCAATCAGTCTTCTCTCCAGTGTGTGGAAACCAAACTCCCTGCACTGGCCAAGACTATAACGGGGTTCAAAAAATAACTAGATAAATTCATGGAGGATTGGTCCATCAATGGCGATTAGCCAGGATAGGCAGGGATTGCTGTTTGCCAGAGGAGGAAGTGCCCTTCTATTGCCCTTCTCCCTAAAAGAATCAATCCATGTAACTGGAGGAGTCAATGTGGCCCAGGTGGATGTCATCCATGGCTACAACTAAGCTGTTATGGGGATTTATCCAAAGCACTTTATGGAGCTTGATCTAAATCCATAGCTCTCAAAGTACTTTATAAAGAAGAGTTAGTATCATTAACCTGTATTACATATGGGGAAACTGAGGCAAAGTGTGGTGAGCAGCCCGAGGTCACAAAGCAAATCACTGACAGAGCTGGGAAGAGATTATCAATACAGTATCCAGTGGGCCATGCTGTCTTCGCAAAAGGTTAGTGAAAGTATATTTTTAGGGTTAATACATAGAGTTTTTCAAGCTCTTTATATATGTTTAGTAATAATTTGGTATTTAATAATTGTATTAAATCTGAGCTCTATAATCTAAGCACTGCCAAAAGGACTGTGGTCCCAAAATGACATTAAATATGAGAATGCCGAATGGGCTCAGTTTGCACTGAAGCGGCGTTCACGTCCATGATTGGATTACACATGTCAACGTTTGGTGTTCCAAGCGAAATTGACAGCTGTACAGTGATGCCATAGGCTTCTGTTTCTGTTTAGCCTGTTTTGCTGACCAATGAACAGAGATGGAACTGCCAAGCCTGAAAAGACACGGCTTGGACAAATATATGTTTTCCTTATACACTCTGCTATGTACACCACCAGCTGGTCATTAAAAAGTATAGCTATACTGAATGAAGCTTTGCTATTCATCATGGAGTTCTTCTGTGTTATGGCCAGCTTTCATAGTAGTGACACAGTGATGGTAGTGAGCAATCCAAGATGGGGAAAGTACTGCCATTATTATCTGTTTAGAACAGAGATGGGAGGGAAACCCGAGGTGTTGCCCTGAAAATAGAGCAGACAAACTTTATTCTCTTTGTATTTTGTACAGACCTAAGGTCCAGTGCTGGATTCACACGCTTCTGATCAACTGACTACTCAAATCATTTTGCCTTCGCCTAGTCTGTTTGTTGGTAGCAATCCCTCAATCCCCATGACTTCCCAATTCATCTACAAGGTAGATTGTACACCAAAGGACTGCAGCCTATACAAAAAATGGTTCTTCAGAAAGTGATGTCTGTTTGAAGGGAGAAACTGGCGTTGGGAAAAATGCAAAGGAGGACAGGTCTAGAGGGAAACCAGGATGGACTTAAGCAGCATGGAAAAAGTGTGGTCTTTATTGTTGGACTGTGACACTGACCCGGAATTGTCCCCAGTTCTGTATAACTGTTGAGTTTGCTATGTAGTTCAGGGCACATTGAACACATCTGACTGACAATCCTCCTCCTCTCTCTCTCTCTCTTTTTTTTATGCGGTACCAGGTAGATCCTTTTCCTTTCCTGTCTTCTTTTTCTTTGAATGGCAAATGTGGTCATTTGAATGGGTAACCTTTTCCTAGCATGACTGTTTTGATAGATACTGGAGCAAATTGTGCTCACAGGACCTGATTGTGTCCCTGGGATGGGGGAAAAAAAAGAAAAAAAGGCCTCTTCCTCACACTGGATTAGCTTTTCCCCATTCTCCTGGGCACTAAAGAGAGCTCTCAGCTGGTCCAGGAATCTATGTGGAGGAGCGAGCTGGGAGATGGGATCCCTGGGCACCCGGGGATGAGCACCACATTATTTTTCAGCGCCTCCTTAGAGGTTCTTGAGAGTTCAAGGGGCTGATGTGCCCAGAGGTGACCCAGGGGGAAGCCACAGGTCAAGAGCCCATGTATGCTACTGAGTATGATACTGAGGCCCATGCTTCCAAATACAGTCCTAAGATTTATAGGCCAGACCTTTGTGTTCTTTCATGGGGAGAGCTAACCCCATGCTCTGTTCTCCTCTCAGTGAATTAATGCGAAGGAAACTTTGCTGGGGGACCCATGCAGAGTAATCTTCACCCTTCTTGGGTGTTACCACACATGGGAACGATCTGGCTCACAGTTACAAGCATCTTTGACTTCAATGTAACTGAGAGCAGAATTCAGTCCATCACAGAGTTAAACTTTTTTTTTTTTTAGCCTGTGCAACTAGGTTTTAACCTGTGAAACGATGCATGCAGCTACAATCATTAGCTTGCTGATTTCTATCTTTTATAGTGGAGATAGCACCAGTGTTCTGTGGAAGTGTTCTAACTAAATCACATTCTATTACCATATAACCATAATCAACAGTCTGAGGAACAATAATTTCTTTATAAGCATATGCTACCATAAAGGACTTAAGTAGTTCCAATGTGTTCTGTATCACAGTTAATATAGGCATTAGAAAAGCATTTATTCTACTAACAGCATAACAACAAATTATCTCACCTTGAAAATGTTCTTATCTTCTTGGTATCCTAAGCATGACGTGATGTTACTCGGAGAACGTGCTTCGAGTTAATGATAGCAAAATAGTAGATTATCCTCTCTCCACCAGGTGCTGTGTTCAGCTTTTGTCAATTTCTTAACAACATTTCTAAAACACTGAAAGTCAGCCAGAGACACCTTTTAACATGTGATGATAATGCTTAGGTCTGTCAAGCAGGCACATGAAACTTTACCACAGGGACTGTATGAACTGCAATTAATATGGTTTTGTTGTAGACCTGTAGGCAAAAGGCCCTCTTTTAATCATATCATTAGAGAAACTGATGCATTTAACGGTTCATGAAACAATTAGAGCTGAGCAACTATTACAGTGTTTCTGGAAATATTGCTTCAAATGTTTAAATAAATTCACATCGAATTCATGGTTGCTTTCCATGAGACTTCATGTGATCTAGTATAAAGGCTTTTCATGAGAATTCACTTCAGAAACTTGGTCATAAGTTGTTCATTCTGTCAGGGAACAGAAACAATATAATGTGACTTACACAACTAATCGCAACTAAGCAACACCACTTGGTTTAGAGATTTCCAATGCCAAGACAGAGTAAATGATGAATAGCAAACTGGAAGAGACTGCAATCAGATTGTGGTTATTAAATGAATACCAAAAAAAAAAAAAAAAAAAAGGCAAAATTACTTGAATGAACCATTACAAATTATTTATTCAGCTCTAAAAACTAATGATTTTTCTCACACTAGTTACATTTGCTGACCACAAATGCTAGATTGAAATGTCTCACATTTACACTTTGGAAACCATGCATAATTTCAGTCACTAGGATTCAGAGTAAACCAATCGTTTGCTTCAGGGTTTGAGCTCACCAAAGTCAAATGAGGTCTCCAAGGCTGGCCTTACAAACTATCCCCTCCCTTCACTTTCCAAATCCAAAGCCTTCAGGAAGGTCTTGGGGTTTGTTGAGGAAGTTGAGTGAGTAGGGAAAGGCTGGCTGTGGGGAGGGGAATTGTCAGCTCTTCAGTACAAATATCCTCATCTAGGTTGACCAAATGTCGCGATTTTATAGGTCATCAACCCACCTCAACATTGACCAGTCCCAATATTTGGGGCTTTTTCTTATTTAGGCACCTATTATCTCTCCACCCTCTGTCCTGATTTTTCACACTTGCTATCTGGTCACCCTATCCTCAGCCCGTGTTCACTGAACATTGTGAGTAAAGGCTAAAGTTCAACCTCAACCCCAGATCTAAGTTTTAGTGGGGTTGGAGCTCAGAATAATTTGCATAGCTCTTCTCATGTTACAAAGACCTTTAGGGATTCATCCTGTGTTCTGAATTCCAGACTTGAATATGGTGGGAAGATAATGGGTTAGCCTAATAGGTAATTATGAATAGACGTAGGTAGCTGGTATTCCAAGCTAGCTATGAACTGCCTCTGTCCCTATGCAGTACTACTGCAGCTGTGATTAGTGGGGGAACTCAGATGGAGTCCCCTTCACTTTAAACACAAGAAGCTGGCATCAAAGCATTCTTTGGGAAGGGTATTTGACTCTGAAATTTGCTCAAGCCTCCATCCACAAGAGTCTAGGAGCCTGATCCAGTGCCCATTGATGTAGCTGGGAGTCTTTCCAATGACAGCAATGAGTGCTGGATTGGACTCCAGATTTATTAACCTTCTGGACATGCTGCAAAGCAGATACTTTCTTCTCTGCTTTAGATCAGGGCTGGTTGGTTGAGGGTGGATGGTAATCGACTAGAGTAGTTGTTATCATGGGATAACTGTTGTAGCCTGTATGGTCCTTGTTGGGAAGTTCAATTGTTTTGCTGATAGCTTTTATAATAGTTCTATTTTAATTATGTACTGCAGCTAGATCTCTGGAGTGAGACTCGATTAACTGAAATAAACAAACGTTCCTCCCTCTGTCATACCCTACGCACACCTGCCCATCCCTAACACATGTCTCTAGTGTTCACACCGTGATCTGATACTCCTCCTTTGTGCCGCCCACCCACAAATATCACAGAATGCAGCTACTCCAACTGGTGATCTTTGCACTGTACTCAGCAACATCAGGAAGTAATCACAGCTAATTGTTATGGCTGTAATTCCAAACCTGCCAGCTGGCAGAGAATCAGCATTCACAGTCACATTTGCTAAATGTCTCCCTAATAGGTTTCATCAGACACTTATGGCAGAGTTCTTCGAAACCTTGCCTCTTGACTACTTCCATTTCTCCACTTCTTAGCTGGCTGCTGCCAAGCTGTCCTTCTCCAGGGCAATTGTTCGCAGACTGTAATTTCTTGGCAACCCAGCTGGCAAATGTTGCTTTCACACAGGCTAGACAAGGTCTACGTTGGGCTGGGATGACTGGATACAGATTTTAGTAGCATCTAGAGTGAATGAATAAAAAAATGTTTCTAATGGAAATATCAATGCCATCTGCTCCCATTTAAACTAATGGCAAAGCTCCTAATGACTTCTATGGGAACAGGACCAGTTCTACAGTCCGTCTAGGAAAATATTTTCTGAGTACTAATGACAATTCAGAATGGCAATCCCTTTAAGAAAACCAAGTCTGAGGGGATTAGAAAGTTGGGGAGATTGGTAATTGGCTTTCTCTCCGAAGCCAACAGCTCAAATCTAGCTCAGATCATTGGGGAATGAAAATTGTTACCAGGTAAGAAGTGTGCAAATACCAGGGCAATGATGGATGGGAGAGAGGTAAGATGAATTTGGTAGTTCTGAGTCTAGTTCTCAATGGCCATTTGTTCTCATCATAAAATCTACCACCACTGCTAGAACTAAGTGGCCACCTATGCAGAAATTTTTAACAAAGCCACCAAGGACTGATCTGGTACGTTGAGATAGAACTACCTTCTCGCTCCAAGAGGCAATCCCTCCAGAGAGTGAAGAAGCATGGGGAATCCTGCTCTGGTGCTACCCAGGCTGTAGTCATTTTGTAAGTAAGCAGATGATTTCATTCTTTAAGGCTCTAAATCTGGCACCTTTCAAAATCACTACACACCCTGGAAAAAAAAATAAAACCACTATCATTGGGACTGAGAGTGTCGAAAGATCAACAATACGTGCCACAGCGGTCAAGGAAAAGCAAAAAGAGGACTCATATATTCTGGTGATTCAGCTCTGATGTACAATGTAGCCAAAACACAGGCAGCTGCAAGAGAGGTGGATGAAAACTAGACTAGCCACCAAAATATGAGTCAACTTCGTCTTGTTATACAAAGACTAATGAAGTAAGCACTGACACTTGGATTTGAACTATACTGCAAAGAAATTAGAATACTATGCATTTTATGAATGGCCCTTCAAGACAGTTATGACAAAACCATATACTATATTCCATCTTATAAAAATCACTATATAAGTGACAGCCTTTGTAGTGTTAGAGGACTATCACCAGGGATAGGTTCTGCACTCCAGAGTCCAAACTGAGAATTGAGACTGAGAAGCTAAATTAGTGCAACTTAAATCATCTATTTGAGATTTTTATATACAACCTATCAATATGTTACCTCTTCCAGCTGCCTCAGTGTGCCTGAAACTTGGATGATCTCTACACCCCCAGAGACTTATTTAGAATTACACCCACTCACCAATAGTTAACATACGTGCACCCATTTGTACATCATCTCTGAATTTGGCTCCCCGATTATCAGGGAGTCTGTGTGATACTGAGAGAGGCTAAACCTCTGTTTACCCACAAGTCAGAGTCCACAGAGAACAGCATCAAGAAAAACAACTTACAGATAGAGTGTAAGAAAGTGTAAATTTACCCACAATACAGAGGTAACTAGGTGAGGTTCTATGACCTATGATACGCAGGAGGTCAGAGTAGATGATCTAATGGTCTTTTCTGGTCTTAAAAATCTGTGAAGCTATGAAGAAGTATAATTTATGCCACCTTCGGCTCTTTGGCACGTAAATTTGTAGATTGGTGTACTAAGGAAGCCCAGTCAAGTTTAAGGAAGTCTATTGTTAATTATTTCTATCATGGTAGCACCTAAAGACCCCAACCAGAGATCAGCTCCCAGTAGTACTAGGTAGAGTACAAACAGATACTATGAAGATCGTCCCTGACTTAGAGAACTCACAGTGTAGTTACACAGCCGTTATCACCTGTGAATATGGTGTCAGGTGTAAGTATTAAAATATGCTGATAAAATCAGTGTTTCCGTTTCACCTTAATGCAACACAAAGGTTTTTGGTAAATATGAAACCATCATTTTTAATAGCTGTAAAAATATTTTTAACAAACAGTACAGTAAAAGAAAGCCAAATCAAAAGATGAGTTCTAGGTATGGAACTTTTCAGATCCTAAGAGAACCGAGGTTCAAGAATGAAGAGGATAGACCCTGATGCTTACTCAGTGCCATGGATAATTCTGCATGTGCACATGTTTGTGAAGGGCAAAGCACAGTGCTCCTATGTTTGACTAACCAGGCAGAGCTTCGCTAATAAAACTGAAAGAGGCTAAATGACTTCAAGATAAATAAGACTTTAGAAAAAAAATAATGAAGGAATTAAACTGACCTTCTTTAGAAATGGGTGAGACGGGGTAAACAGGGAAAGATCTTGTTTTGCTTTCATCCTGGAAAAATAACATTTCTTCCTTTCCAGCTCAGTACAGTTGACTGATTTGGAAACAAATCTGTTTTCTCTGGAAAGATTTATTTGCCCACCAGACATTTTTTTTTTTTTTTGGCAAAGAGAAAGCAATAAGTTGAAAGAACAAGGATCGTCTTGTTAGTAAGTTTAAAGGGCTCAGTAATTAACTGATATATCTGAAGGCACAGCATTCAGGATACTTACAGCAACCTACTGTATTACAGTGTCATGTGGAAGTGCTTTAAATGGCACGATAACTTTAGAGAATACAATTTAATTCAATTCTCTGCCGGTGTTAGGTAGCAGGCATATTTAATTATGAAGTAAGCAATAATCTTTGTTGAGGTAAGGACACTCAAGTGTCCCTTATGAAAACAACTGTTAATTTATGAAGTGCTTTGTTTTTTGTTTTTGATTTAATATTTTTGGAAGGTATATGTCTTGAAAACAAAGATGCATTTATTTGGTCTGGAGGAAGCAGACCATTTTTTTCACACCGGCCATCTAACGATACACAGTAGATGCTCAGTAAATACAGGGTCTCACCCTGTGCTTTGAGGAAGTCAATCACCAAGGGGCACTAAGCCGTGAAGTCATCTCCTTTTGGTGTATGGTATGTAATGATGTTCTGCATGGGCAAAGATCTCTAAGGTAATTGAGCAGTGCTTTGAGTCAGCTTCTATGGTGCTAGTCCCTCAACATACCTCTTTGGTTTGTTTGTGTTTTTGGTTTTTGTTTTTGCTACTGAAAGCAATTATTGATTTGGGCAAATCTATGAACCTTCATACCTAACATTAGGCTTCTAAACCCATATTGTACTTATTTAAATGCAGTTAATATGATTTTCAGAAGTGCTGAGCATCTATAGCTCCCATTGACAATATTTGTAAGTGCCCCCGGTTTCTGAAAAGCAGACTACTTTTATTAGGGTGACTATAAGAATTATTATTATATGAATTAATATAAGAATTACATTATTATAAGAATGTATTTAGGAGCCAAATGATATGCAGCAAGTTACATTGAACTTGGAAGGAGAAACATGGATTGCAGGAGTGAAGAATTCAGAGGAAGCACCAGAAAGTCAATCTGAGGGCAGGTAGCTGGAATGCTGGCTGCAGTTTGAAGTATGTTCACCCAAGAGTTCTGAAAGACCTCAGATATGAAATTGCAGACCTACCAAGTATGGTATGTAACCTATCACTTAAATCAGCTTCTGTACCAGATGACTAGAGAGAACTAATGAGACACCATTTTTAGAAAAAGACTCCAGAGGTGATCCTGGAAATTACAGGCTGGTAAGCCTAACTTCAGTACCAGGCAAATTGGTTGAAACTATAGTAAAGAACAGAATGATCAGATACATAGCTGACATAATTTGTTGGGGAATAGTCAATGTGGCTTTTGTAAAAGGAAATCATGCCTCACTAATCTGTAAGAATTCTTTTAGGAGATCAGCAAACATGTGGATAATGGTGATCTGGTGGATATAGTATATTCGGACTTTCAGAAAGGCTTTGACAAAGTCCCTCACCAACAGTTCTTAAGCAAAGTAAGCAGTCATGAAAGAAGAGGGAAGGTCCTCTCATGGAGAGAGAAGACAAAACAAAAACAAAGGGTACGAATAAATGGTCAGTTTTCAGAAGGGAGAGAGGTAAATAGTGGTGTCCCCCAGGGGACTGTCCTGGACCAGTGTTGTTCGACATAGTTGTAAAGGAAAAAGGGTAAACAGTCAGGTGGCAAAATTTGCAGGCGATACAAAATTACTCAAAATAGTGAAATCCAAAGCAGGCTGAGAAGGGTTACAAAGGAATCTCACAAAACTGGGGGATGGGCAACAAAAATGGCAGATGAAATTCGATGCTGATAAATGCAAAGTAATGCACATTGAAAAATATAATCCCATCTATACATACAAAATGATGGGAATCTAAATTTAAGTGTGACCACTCAAGAAAGAGATGTTGGAGTCATTGTGGATAGTTCTCTGAAAACATCCATTCAATGGGCAGCAGCAGTGAACAAAGCTAACAGAATGTTAAGAACTATTATGAAAGGGAGAGATGATAAGACAGAAAATATCTTAATGCCCTATATAAATCCATGGTACATCCACATCTTGAATACTGTGTGCAGTTCTGGTTGACCCATCTCAAACAAGATATACTAGAATTGGAAAAGGTACAAAGATGGGCAACAAAAATTATTAAGGATATGCAACAGCTTCCATATGAAGAAAGATTAAAAAAACTGGGACTTTTCAGTTTGGGAAAGAGATGACTAAAGGGGGAGATGATAGAGGTCTATAAAATCATAAGTGGCATGGAGAAAGTGAATAAGAAAGTACATCATAAGTACAAGAACCAGGGGTCACCCAATGAAATTAATAGGCAGTGGATTTAAAACAAACAAAAGTAAGTATTTCCTCACACAATGCACAGTCAACCTGTGGAACTCATTGCCAGGGGATGTTGTGAAAGCCAAAACTATAACAGGATTCAAAAAAGAATTAAATAAATTCATGGAGGATAGGTCTATCAATGGCTATTAGCCAAGACGGACAGGGATGCAACCCATACTCTGGGTGGCCCTAGCTTCTGAGTGCCAGAAGCTGGGAGTCGATGATGGGGATGGATCACTCACTGATTGTGTGCTCTGTTCATTCCTTCTGTAGCACTTTGCATTGGCCACTTTCGGAAGACAATACTGGACTAAATGGACCTTTGGTCTGACCCAGTATGGTCATTCTTATGTTCATCTCTATATTATTATTATTATTTATTTGTATTACTGTAGTGCCTAGGAACCTAGTGAGAGACCAGGACCCCACTGTACTAGGTGCTGTACAAATTCAGAACAAAAAGTAAATAGTTCTCTTAAAAAAGAGCCAGTTTTGTTTTGGAAACAAGGAGTCCACATGTTATTACAAACCATCCAGTACCTGAAACACAGTGAGCATTTGTGTTTGAAAACGTTGGCTTGAATACCCAGTAAGCCTTCTATAATTCCTAATGAAATCTATACAGGAGTGAATGGAGTCTCTTCAAGTACACTGTTGAATTTTTTTAAAACTACAGCTAATGATTTTATTTCCGTATTTATTTTGCAGACTGCCACTTCCATACCTCAGGTGACAGACAATGACTGAAATCTACAAGTAATTTCAGTTTCTTATTCAGGGCCAGATTTTGCCATCCATACCAATGCTGAGTGGTGCCTTATTCCACAACTAATCCTCCCTCCAGTCTTTGACATTTACAGAGCCAAATAGTCCCTTAGAATGTACACAGCTCTCCCTTCCCCTGTAAAGAAAGGCACTCACAAGCACCTGAGAGAAGTATTTGGCCCATGATGTTAGAAAATTTTTATCTTGCTCTTTCTTTTTCTCATTTTTCTTGCCCAATATTATTAGCCCTTACTTGTTCCACTCTTTAGATAATGAGCTCGTCGGAGCAGGGATCGCACCTTCTTTATGTGGGAAAGAACCTAGCATGTGATATGTGCTACTAGAAACCTTGAATGGTCCCTTAGAAGATGTGCTAACTGCTTAGGCTAACCCATCTGTTCGACCTTGTATTTAGCTGTGACACTCTGCGTACCTCCCCCAGTCCTGAAGAACAGCTGGTGTAGCTTGAAAGATTGTCTCTCTCACTATCAGAAGTTGGTCCATTAAAATATATTACCTCACCCACTTTATCTCTCTAATAGAAATCAACAGATTCATTATAAATGAAGCACATTATCTGTAGTATATTGGAAAATTCCATAGGATCTTTGTAACTAGCAAAGAGGATCTGAATGGGATGAGCTATAAGCTATTTCCTCTAGGGCTCAGATCCTGAATGGTGTTTAGGCTCCTAACCTCAATGACTTTCAGTAGAATAGGAGTCGCAATGCCTTTGAGGATCTGGGCCTTGATCATCAGTTTGCAATCTAGACATTGGCATGGGGCAGCACTTTGCAGCATGGAAAGAGACTGTGACTCAGCAAATCACAGGCTTTCTTCTGGTCTCCCTGCTGTTCTGGAGGACTCAACTGCCGCGGGTTTCAGTGTATGCTTCCTGATGTGCCGGCGTAACTACATTGCCAGGACAAACTGAGGGCGGGGGGAGGGCAGTGCTAAGGACACTCTTAACATCTTCCTGCCTCTTCCTGGCCACCTGCCCAATGGGGCAATGACTGACCAGCTGTATGGAGCCTGTTTCTCTTTGCACACAGGAAGTGGCAGTACAGTGCACCAGTAGAAGCAAGAACGATCTGGCCCTACCCTAAGAAGATCCAAGGGATGTCCAGCTTTGCTGTTTTCCATTTTAGTGGCTGGAAAGGATCAAATTTAAAAGATCAAAGCAGAATGAGAGGAATGGATTACTGAGCATACCTTGTGGAGGGAACAATGCCCTTTGGGACTGGATGGGTAAGGTGGATATTGCATTGTCTGTTCATCCTGGGTCTGTAATCTCAATCTAGCATTGATTGGGTAGCCTGGAAAACTACACTGCTGAAATGCTGTAAGCAGTGCCTAATGCAGATGGCCATCCTCAGCGGTAGATGTATTTGGCCACATCATCCAACTGTGACAGGCGGGTACAAAAGCATAGTTAGTTATTAAGAGAGCCCAGGACTAAATAAGGCTAAGTACAGTATTTTTCTCCCTGCATTAAAGAATGGCTGGTCCAAAACAGGAGGGGATGCATGCATTACATGATGCTGGCTATGCACAAAGGAGCACACTGCTGCAGTGCCCAGGCCAAATTCAATTATCTGACTTAACGGGAGTTGCACCTGTGTAAACCAGAGCAACACTGAGCTCTGCGTGTCTAAGCTGTGAATATACCTGGGACAAAAAGAGCTTGGTTTTGCCCAGTATTGGAAATAAACAATTAGCAAAGCATATGAAGGGAGATACCAGCATTAAATCAAGAGACTAAGGAGGGACTTGTGCTTGGGGAACTGAACAGGACTGTAGAAATTTAGGTTAAATGACCAGATCCTTTGTGAATGTGGGCAAATTACTTTCCCTTCAGGTACCTCAGTTCCCCATCGGTAAAATGGGACTAGTAATCCTCTGCTTCTTGGGGGCATTGGGAGAACACATTCACTAGCATTTCTGAGATGTTCAGATCCTATAATGATGGGTACCCAGATGTGCCAGGTAGATTAATCCTATTCGCTGAGTTTAAATGACTGAATGATTTTGTTTAGTTAGCTGAATTTTTTTTCTTTCCAACAAGCAGGTATTAAAATTACCTGGAGATATTTAAATGGGATTGTGACATCAGAAATTTTTGTATCTTAATGTTTTACACATTACATTTTTTCACATATGATAGCTTAGGAGGAAGTGTGGGCTAGTGGACTAGGTATTAGGCTAAGAATCAGGAAATCTAGGCTTTAGCTGTGGTTTGCCACTGATCTTCAGCAAATCACTGTACCACTCTGTGCCTTTGTTTTTCCTCCTGCTCTTTATTCGTCTTGTCTATTTAGACCATAAACTCTTCAGGGCAGGGACTAGACATCTGTATAGCTCCTAGCACTAATGACTTCACTCTCAGCTGGGGCCTCTAAGTTCTATTGTAATACAAATAAATATTAATAGTATTTTTGTAGGGTTAAATTCTGTTCTTACATGCACCGGCACAAATCCCAGTATGCACGTCAGTTTCCTCTGAATAGCACATATACATAATGAATGTAAACCAAATCTGTCCCTTGCCACAGTTTGTCTGTCTCATTACCTTCCATCACCACAAAAACATAAGCTTTCCTAAGATTTCCCTGGAAGGACCTGATAGTCTCTGCATCTAGTTCACTTTACCTCCAACACCCTCTTATACTTCTGAAATGGATCTAAGTGCATGTGTCTGGTCTAACCTTAGAGTGACTCAGCAGAAATAACTCTGCATCTCTATATATAGTTCAAGCACCTCTGACATCCAGATGACTCAGCAGAAGAGCCGTGCATCTTCACACAGGATCCTAGAATCTGCCTCCCAGTTCCAGTACAAGCCCAGTGGGAGTGTATCTGTAAATTTTAATGGCCTTTTTGAGTAACCTCCTCCCCTACCTAGATTAAACTGGTTGCTGCTGCCACTGTCTAAAATTGGTGCTACAATAGCTTGTGATCCCAGAGAGTTAGATAGGCTGTAAGGGGAGCTTTTTTACACTGAGCATTCGTATTCCCTCATCATGGCACTTGCTGTTGCTCCATAAAGTTAGAGTCATATTAGGGAATGGCTCTGGAGAGTCCTGCAGTTTACTGGGCTGATTTTCAGTTACTTCACTCCTATGCTTCGGGGCACGGGTAGCTTTAAGCTGCCTTTGCACTTCCTTTAGTAGTCTGTGGCCATGCAGAAGCCTGCCTAGCACCCAGTGTTAGCGCAGTCTCAGGGATGGTCTAACTTATGCTTTACTTTCCATGGCCAAATATCTGTCCTAAGAAACAGAAGAACCATAGTGTAGAACACTCCAGCCAAGTCCTCAACATGCCTTTGCCCCCACCCTATGCCTCGGTCCAGCAGGAAGGCCACTGTACAGCTTTTATCCCAGCTCTGGATCAGCTAGGGAAGCCCTCTGTGCGAGGGTATTCCTAGGGGGTCATTTCTGCCCACTGAAAAGCCCCTTTATGCTGCTCCAGTGGGCCTAAGCATGACTGAGAATCAGGCCTTGTATGTCTGGGGTAACTTTCTATAGCTCTTCATCACCCCACCTTTGAGCCTTCTGCTGCCTGGGGCCAAAGTCAGGGAGACTTCTGTAGTCTATGGTGGAGGGAGTTTCCTTATAAGTGGCAAGGTCCTGGTCCCTACTCTGGCAGCTTTGCCCTGCCTTAGTGATGTAAACAGTTGTAAAACCATCTTCACTGACAAGTGAAAGACACTCCACCACCTTCACCCTGACAGGGAATCCCTGGTTGGTGTAGAACTGCTGTACTGGTTCCTATGCCAGCACACTGTCCCAGTCCTCTGCCTTCAGCCCGGGCAATCTGCTGCTGAGGTGGAACCTGCATTCTTCTACCAGTTTCTTCTGATGCTTCATTACACGCATAACACTCCAAATTATTCAAAGGGCAAACCCCTGGTGTACGTAACTGGAAACATCAGACATACCGTCTCATGAATGGAATCCATAATTTCATGCCAGAAGTTTTCAATGCCATGACAATCCCCTCGCATGTATAAAAAGTTTCCGACAACAGTTTTGCACACATAGCAAAGCTCTGTGCTGGATGGGAACAGTTTATGTAATCTCTTTAGAAATAAATAAACCTTATGCTGAAAGGTAAATGACACTATAGTTTTCTTGATGTTTATAGACATCATTTCATCCTGCTCTCACGTAGCAGTCTAATCTTCCATAGTCAGAGCCAGATGTAAGCTAGGGTCTGAACGAGCTCTCCCCTGCCTTCTGTTGATGAACTGGGACAAAAGATCTCAGGAGCAAACTGTATTTGCATCGACACACCTACTTTGCTTAAGAGATCAGCAGACAGACCTGCTTTGCCAAAGTGATCAATTTTGGCTGCTTTGGGTTAAAATTCACTTTAGTCTTGGACTCGGGGGTGATGAAATGTTGTTATACTTACTATATGACTCAACAGCAGAGCTGTGCTTAATATGCCCTAACTGAGCAGGTCACCCTAACTTTAACCTCATTTGCTAAGCATGAGGTAGCGATACCAGATCTGACCAAAACTCACAAGGGATGGGGATTCTGTTGAAAGAGTTCTAGATGCTATTTAGCTTATCAAATGTTTGAAGACAGAGCTGCTCAGGTTCAGCTGAGTATCCTTGTTTGTGCTTGGTGATTTGCTAGTGCTGATGTCACTGATAAGTAGCTCTGGGAGGCTGAACGAGGACAGTGTTACAGTGAAAAATAGTGCAAAGAATGTAGCATGTGTGGGTTTCCCTATTAGCTGGTTCAATCCCTAAGAACTGGGCTAAGTGGTGGAACCTCAGAAAGTGGTATCGGAGGTGGAGGCAGCAGTGAGCAGCATGAGTGGCAAGCAGCAACAAAGACAACGAGAGTGGGGAGTAGCAGCAGGAGAAACGTAGCTCAAGCACACACATCTTTGCTGCTGGTTAGTGGCTATGGCTTGAGCACCATGTGGGGATCTGCATGGCCTGGTTTGAGTCCCGCAATTCCTCATAGTGGGGGAGAGGGAGGAGAGTGGTGTGTTAAAAGCATGGTCCGCCATTGGCCTTTCCCACAGCAAGCTGGGGAACTGAGGCAAAGGACTATCGCCCAAAGGGATGTTGTGTACTTATGGTGCAGGTGCTTTTGAATCATTATTGTGTTGTTTTTCCAAATTATTGCTGAGTTCCCTTTCCCTTTTAGTAAAAATCTTTGGTTTTGTTGGCCATACACAGACTCAGTGCTTGCAATTGGGGAAGTGGCACATCCTACAGGTGCCCGAGGGTAGTATTTAGTTTTTCCCAGATTACTTGGGTGGGGGCTCAGACTGGTTCTACCTCCATGTTAAGAGGAAACCATAGATATTGAACCCAGCCCTTGCTGCAGCCACCACCACCCCCTGGCAGAAGGATTTCAAACATAAATTCCACTTTTCTAAAATGTCTTGGCGAGAGGGGTACAAGCCATTCTTGGGGAGGTGATGGCACTTCTTGTTATGTATTGTCTTTTGAGCACCGTGAATATGCTCACTGCTGATCCCTTCGCACCAGCTGAGTGACATTCCAGCTTAGTTTCCTTAGCTAGGTAGAGTGCTGACTGGAACTAGCCTGGAATAGGATAGCATCAAAATACGAGAGAGTAGAGGTAGGATTTAGGACCTAGCAAAGCAGAGCACAAAACAGGAGTGCTCTGCATGGAAGCATTGAGTGTGAAAAGATTTATTTTAAAACACACCTTCACTTTGAAACGTGATGCTGGAAAAAATGGCTTTGTGGGGTTCCACTGAAGGCCAATTGGGTTGCATAGGTGTGAATGAAGGCATCATTTGAATACAATGAGATTTTTAAAAGGTGCACCCCATGACTGCAGAATTGCGGTTTCTGTGATGAGGTATAAAAAGGAAAATGCTGCCTGATGCTCTGAGACCAGGTGAGCTTGCAAGGCTGGCAGTCAGGGAAAAAGAAGTTTGAAAATGGACACCAAATCTGATATCGAATCATTGAGAGACAACAAACATGGTGATAGAGCTGTCTGTCATGGAGAAGACTGGCTTGTGTCAAGGGTTAAATACTTAATATTACGCATAAAGTCAGTCAGAAGTTTTTCCAACAATACTGTTGGTTATAAAAAGGGGTTTATAAAAGAAAGTTTGTTTAATAAAATATGTTCATCAAAATTCTGAAATGCAAAGCTTAAAAAATAGAGTTTTTAGTTTCATATAGTAGAGGAAAGTCATACTTAAAGTCCTTCACCTGCAAAAAGAGAAAAGTTTAAAAAGGGGGGAGAGGGGAAAAATTCCCTTTTCTGTGCTCCCACTTTTTTCCAGTGGAGGGTGAAAAAAGTAAAGAAAGAAAGAAAAATGGGAGAATGCTCCCTTTGTGGAAAAGAGTGAAAACAGCCTCTGAAAAAATGACATCTCCCCGCTGTTTAAAAAATAGTAACAATAGAACCAGGGAAAGGAATAAAGAGCAAGAAAAGTAATATCCCAAAAATTTAAGATTTTTTTTTTTATTTTGCCTGAATGAAACAAGTTTTCTAATCCAATCAAAGAACCCAAAATACTCATTTTCTTGTCAAGGATTTGAAAAGTTTTTTTGCAACTAAGTCTAGCTACTTACATTAGAATCCTCTATAGAAAACAAACACCAACTACATGGTGTGCACTGCAGGGCTTCTTTTGCTCTATTAATTTCCCTTATCCTGAAAGGCAGAGTCAGATATTTTTCTATGTAGAAATCTGTTGGTGGAGCTCCCTTATAGCTGGGTTCTCCATTTTGAATCAAGTGGAGGAGGCTGATTGGCCAGAATCTGTTAGGGGTGGGTTTAAGAAGCCATAAAGCCTGCTTCAGGCATAAAGGTCTCATTCCAGGCTGGGAGCTCAGTTTAGCAAGAGTTTCATGCTGTGTGGCGGTGCTATTGTTAATATGGGAACTTTATTTGGTAGTGGTCTGCTCCAGACCAGCTGTCAGGATTTCACACCATTTTGGAAACTAAGATTAGATTTGCTAGAGGCTTGGGCTGACTCAGTGGTGTGGATTCCAGTTAGGTAGCTCAGTTTTTTTAGAGCCATGCTACAGCTCTGAATGAAAAGGTTATGTCAGCATGGGAGTGTGATGTAACTCAAAAGCATACTTCAGGTTGGGAATGTGCTAGAGCTCAGAAACGCCGTCTAGCTTGGAAGTTTGGCTTCACTGAGAAGCTTGCTCCAGCCTCAGAGTTCAGTTTAGCTTTGGAGCTAGGTCTGGTTTTAGGGGTTTATTCTAGTTGAGGATTGCAGTTAAGAGCCTGCCTACCTTTAATGAAGGGATTTGTTAAGGGACACTTATTTCTGATAAATTGGCTGCTTGAATTTTGTAATTCAAAATTAACACGCTTCCTAGGGGATCTTAAATTACAAATCACTTTATTTTCTACATCGTTAATAGATGTATTCTCCTTATTTCTCCATCAGTCTGTGATCTAAAGTACACGAGCTACAAATACAATGTGACACACAAAACCCCACAATGCTGAATTTTGTGGTCACTGTTCAGATTAGATCCTCACTTCAAGTGCCTGCAAGTTACCATGGTGACAATTTAAAAACTCAACGTTTGCCAACACCTCTTGCAATGCTAGAGACTCAGGCCCAGATCCACAAAGGCTCCAGCTTCATTTAAATGGATCTGGGCCTCAGTGACTTATTGAGTCTTCTTGCCCAGAAGCAAGGGAAATAGCATCAGAAACAGCAAAAAACACTTATATATTTCTTGACTCGACTTTGACGATGACTTTCTCTGCCCTAAACCTCTTGTCTGCAGCACAGAATTCTATTTTGTACAGTGTCTTTCATGCCAACTGCATTTGAAATGCTGTACTGAGTTAAATAGTGCAAGTACAGTGTTAAATAGGAAATGGCACAGCTGAGTGAAAGAGAAACTGGAAAATACAGGCAAGAGGGAGAGAATGTTGTGCTGGCAGGGGGCTCTTGGGATCTTCACAGATAACCCTTCTTCACATTCTGTTACCAAGGAAAGAGAGGAGGGTCTGGGTGACTTCTTGGAGTTCACTTGCTCTCTTTATGCTGCTAAATCACCCTTGCCATGGTTAATCTATGGAAGGAGATCATAAAACTGCTCCTGGAGAGCAAATAGTTTGGCTTCATAGTGGACCGGATTACAGCAAGTGCACTTATTTTCACATTTCCCTCTCAGCCCTCAGTACACGGTCTGTGAAGTCAGCTGAAAATTCAGAAGTCAGTTCTTGTGAAACCAGATAAAAATTTCCAGCGGTGTCTTGAAATGAATGGGGAGATGGTGGAGTTGGGTGGGGCTGTCGGTGCTGTGATAATGTTCCAGATTTTCCTTTTAATGCACACATGAAGCTCTTACTGATGTGAAGAGGAGCTACTACAGACTGAGAAGAGAATAGGCTCCCCAGCTCCCCTCCCCTCCCCAGCAGGTTTAATCAAAAACGGCATTACATAAATCCTGAAAATAGGCCTTTCTAATGTGAATACTGAGAACTCAAGCTGCAATACCTTGTCCAAGTAGATAACATTACATATACAGCTCACTGGACAAAAGTCAGTGAGCATGACTGTGGCAATAACAAAGCAGCAGGGCTTTAGAATTCCTTGACTTGCTATCATTATTATTTATATTTGTCCTTAGAGACCCAAAACAAGATCAGGGCCCGTTGCTAGGCATTGTACATAGAGAACAGTCCCTCCATTGAAAACGTACTGACTAAATAGACAAAAGAGAAGTATTATTGTCCTCATTTTACAGTTGGGGCACAGAAAGAGATTAAGTGACTTGCCTAAGGTCTCAGTGTCTGTAGCAGGACCAGAAATTGAAAACTCAGTCCAGTACCCTAACCACAAGCTGCCTTAGCTTACTAGCATATTAGGAAGCTTTTCAAGACAAACTTACATGAAAGCTATTGGAGCAGGAATGAAACTGATCTCGTTCAAAAAAAAAATGTAATAAGTACAAACAATAAAAGTCAGAATAAACACTCTCTTGACAGTCTCAAACTCAGGCTTATTCTGTCACTAGAGAGGGCATCGGTGTCATTATTGCCTTTTACTTCATATATTGACTTAAAGTCTCTCTTCTTTCTGTACGATGCGAGTAGGCTCATAATGCAGAGTTCGTCAGCAGGGACAGGAAAACAACACAATAACAGACGTTGCAGCTGGAGTGGTTTCAAGTGCTTAAGTAACCTTCTGGGAAATGGTAAGGGCTGCTCCAGCCAATTAGAAGTATTCATCCAGGTTTCCTTTTCAGCTATAGAGAAGACTGTAAACCCTCCAGCTTTCCCCTCACCTCTTATAATAACGGTTTGATAGAACAATCCCAGGCTCGCATAAATGTCTTTCAGGATCTTCCTGCGACTCGTGAGTATTTGGCGAAGGAAATGGCCAACTCCAGAAACTTGTTTTCCACTTCCTTAATGTCCAAGTCCCTGTTTATATTCAAATGGAGAGGGATAGACCATTCTTATTTTTAGGCAAATTAGAACTCCTGAGCCAAAGCCATACCGAGTGGGGGGAAGGAGGTAGCACAGAAGGAGTTGCATTCCGAGAGTGATGCTGCTGGTGCTATCATGACTCCAGCTCCAGAAATGCTGGGGAGTAGAGGCGGGTTCACCAATATGTCTTGCTGCACTATGGAAATGTGATCTGTTAATCCCCATGGTGCTATCTTGTGACCCCGGGAGTCAGGGCCTTATTTATCCTTCCGTCCTGCACAGCCACACCATGCTTGGGGCACTGAGCAGCTCCAGTAGCACTAGTAGCAACCTCTTTCCACGCTCAGGGAGTTCAGACAGCTGAATCGTGGCTGCCTCCTATGCATAAGCAACTGGGGAGAGGAAGGACTCCAGGTATCCTTGTCCACCTCTGCACACTCATAATTAGGCATGCAACATTTCGATAGTATCATTATTACAGGGTAACCAACCCAGTAGATGGGGGAGAAGCAGTAGTGGTGATATTTACTAAAGTAAAGTGGTGGACTTTAGTAAGGCTTTTGACACAGTCCCACACGACATTCTCATAAGTAATCTAGGGAAATGTGTAATCCAGGGAAACTAGATGGAGTTACTGAAAAGCGGGTACAAAACTGGTTTGAAAGACTATATTAAAGAGTAGTTATCAATGGTTTGCTGTCAAACTGGGAGGACATATCTAGTGCAGGCCTGCAGGCATCTGTCCTAGGTTGGTATTAGTCAATATTTTCCTTAACGACTTGGATGATGGCATGAAGACTATGCTTGTACAATTGGCAGATGACCCAAGCTTGGGAAAGGTTGCAAGCACTTTGGAGGATAGGATTAGAATTCAAAACAACCTTGACAAATTAGAGAACTGGTCTGAAATCAACGAGATGAAATTCAGTAAAGGCAAGTGCAAAGTACTCACACTCCGAAAAGAAAAAAACAAATGCACAACTACAAAATGGGGAATAACTGGCTAGGCAGTAATTCTGGAGAAAACCATCTGAGGATTATAGTGAATCACAAATTGAATGAGTCAACAGTGCGATACTGTTGCAAAAAAGGCAAATGTTATTCTGTGTTATATTAACAAGAGTGAGTAAGCAAGACACAAGAGGTCATTGTTCCACCCTACTATGTGATGGCTCAGCTGGAGTACGAGGTTGCATTTTGGGCACTTCATTTTAGGAAAGATGGAAACAAACTGAAAAGAGTCCAGATGAGAGCAACAAAATAAGAGTTTAGAAAACATGACCTATGAGGAAAGGTTGAAAGAATGGGGATGTTTAGTCTAGAGAAGAGAAGGCTGAGGGGGGCATAAAAACAATCTTCAAATATGTGAAAGGTTGTTTATGAAGAGGACAGTGTCACTTGTTCTCTATGTCCATTGAGAGTAGAACAAAAAGTAATTGGCTTAATTTCTAGCAAGGAAGTTTTAGGTTAAATAGTAGGAAAAGCTTTCTAACTGTAAGCATAGTTAAGTACAAGGATAGGTTAAGGGAGGTTGTGAAATCCCAGGAATTGGAAGTTTTTAAGAATGGGTTAGACAAATATCTGTCAAGGATAGTCTAAGTATACTTGGTCCTGCCTCAGTGCAGGGGGATGAACTAGATGACCTCTCAAGGTCCCTTTCAGCTCAACGTTTTTCTGATTCTAGATAGACAGTCTGCCCAAATCTGTTCATCAGCACACATGGGAAGTACGTATTTAAGAGGGATCTCTGCTTATTAGAGTAATGCTAACATGAACAGTAGGGAGGCACAGTGTTTTATCAAGGAACCAGCAGTTAGGAGACCTAGATTCCTTTCCCCATCCCTACACAGTGAGTCTGTAGTAACGTCAAGCAAATCATCTAGCCCCAAATTTTCCAATTTAAGTACCTTGCTTCTGACACCCAAATAAAAATATTCAGAGATGCTGAAGTGTTCTCTTTTGTCAAGTGCTTTGATATCCTCAGATGAAAGCCAATGTAAGGTATTATTGTTTGTGATATGTAAGCTCATCAGGAAACAACATAATTCCTTGCACTATGGCTGCCATGGTATCTCTGCATGCCATCTGAAAAGTGCATCATTTCTAAAGTGACAAATGTCAAACTAGATTTTCAAGACAATTTGGAAAAATGGTCTCTTGAAATTTCACAAAATGTGGAAAAACAGAAACATGCTAAATGAATTGGCAAAAAAAACTGCACTAAATTTTGTGAAAAACTGGCTATTGCGTTTTGCTAAGCACTAGTGGTCAGGTATTCCTAGCTTTTTAAAAAACCCCACATATTTCACATGTGAGTAATTATGCAGTCCGAAACTCTGGCTAGTTCCCAAATAAACATCCTTTACTCTAACAAGGAAAATTATTGTGTAACCTATCAGGTTACAGTTTTCTGCCTTATGCAATGTCTGACATCTATTAATTATTTCTCAATGGTTAAACCATTATCAGCCTTTTAGTAAATTATTTCTTTATAATGTAATCTAAACTACAGGAGAACCCACCCCCGCCTATTCTGATGTCTCCTACCCCCAAACAACAAATTCTTCATCATCATCATTATCACACCACTATGACTAATGATTTGGGAAGGGTTAATAAGATGATTCTCTGAGATACATCTCACATATAACTGACTCATTAGATATAAAATATTCATGTGTGGGATCAGTAAGCTTCACCCCTCCAATCTTGTGCTGCAAAAGGAATCCCAACTGTTTGTACTTTCCCTCTATAGCAATCCAAGTACCAGTTATATTTTTCAAGGCTATTGTCACATGGAAAAAGAATATTTTGTGAGGTGGTTTTTAAGTGAAAGCTGAGATTTCTACTTCATGGGGCCCAAAAAACAGACCTGTTAACAAAGAGCATTCTCCAGTGAATCCACTTGGGAGTTTCACTGTGTTGCCAGTTTTAGTCTGAAGGGGTGTGATACTGGGACCTCCATCTTGTTTCTGTTTGTGAGCTATAATGTCTGCCTGAATTAGAGTATAAATATCTTGGGTCATCTTTTCTACTCTATATTCTATATAGTGCCAAGGGCTATCATGGAACTGAATAATAAAAATAATAAATAAAAGAGTTCTCGCATGAACCAAACAGTGACATCCCAGCTACAATGGAAACCGGTTGGATTATGGAGTGAGTCAATAGGGGTTTAATTGCATCATTTCTAAAATCACGTATATTGAAAATATATTTTTAGAAGAATGTTATACTCTTAGGCAGCAACTGATCCACAATGCATGCAACTCCTTTTAGTAGGACTGAGGATGACAGAATGAGAGAGACTAGGAAGACAAAATACTACCTCATACCTAATAAATTATTTGAAAACTGGGAGCCAGATTCAATAGGGTTTTACTGGTATAGCTGAGAGGAGAATTTGGCCCTGGATATGTTTAAATATGTTTATGGAGCACAAGAAAAGACTTTAACAAGTATATTTAGCCAATTTCAGGGAAGAGATTCCCTGTTTACTTATGTCGTTACAATTTGCAATTCTTCTGTGGGAGGAAAGTAGTTCACAAGCTCTCTGTTTCTGGTGCACTGGTAAGGCTGGTGTTTCTGAAACACAAATAGCATCTTTCAGTCTCTATTAATTGAGAGGAGGTTCCACCTTTCATGGGATTTTTCTTTCAAAATATTGTAGCCACAGGTGTTCCCTTATAAGACCATAAAGCGCACCAAAGCTGTCTGTCAGCACTCAATAAATACAAATTAATAATAGGTCTGTGAAGTGCTAAATATTACTTCCGAAAAACCTCTACTTGCAGGCATGAGAAAGATCTGTCCGAGAAGAGTGAAGCGTGTTCTTGGGTAAGGGATGTTTATAAATGGAACTGTTCTATCATATGAAAGATTGAATTTGTTCTAATATGTGTCAGATCTACCCTATTGTACAACTGTGTCCAAATAAGATGTCTAATGTTGACAGTCTATAGTAAGAAAGGGAGTCACATGGAATGAAAATAGAAATGGGCTCACTCTTCCCACTCTACCACCAGTCATGCAGATAGGTGCACTTTTCACCTTCCTGTGTCCGCTGGGGGGTCCCTCCCCCATAGGTGGGATTCATCCACACAGGAGAACAGGCAATGTTTGCACAGACACTCTCCTTTGGAATTTCTGCTGGGGAAGAGCAGCCTTTAACTGCTGTTAGGGCTTCATAGGAGTTGCCCAGGGATGCACTGATTCAAGTCATCAACCCACTGCTAGGCTGTGCTATCACCCCAACCAGTATCACCCACTTTTTGCATTGCGCCAAATAGCTGTGGCTCACTTGTGACCACTTGGCACGACAGTAACCTCTCCCCAGTGGACTTCTGCCATGAAGGGCAGTTCACTAGCAGAAGCAAGCACTTCCCAGGGGCTAAATCTTACATAAAAGCCTGACTAAACGAAGGATGGCGATTATAATGTACTGTTACGAAAGACGTATTAAAGGCCTGCGATGGGGTGTTGGATGCAAAAGCAATCACAGTATTCTCTTTTGTGCCCAGCAGTCGGAGCAATGGAGGTTCTTCTCCTAGTGCAGAACAACTGGGCACAAAGAAGGGAGCTGATGCCTGGAGCCACTGGATGAGACCACGTGGCCCAGAGGGAGAGGGTGGCGGTAACGGGGTTTCCTAGGTTTCAGGCTGGAACAAAATGGTACCTTAAGCAGTCTGGAGATTGTTTGATGTGGAAAGAAGCAGTCTGTGTTGGGCTGGGAGTCTGTGAGAGGCCTTGGCGAGAGGGAGGGTCAATAGCTGCTGTTTGGGACCAGGCAGTCGTTCCCTACCTGGGAAAAGGAGGCCGCCCAGCTGTTCAGGGATACAGGACTGGAGTACACTTTATAAACAAATTACACTAAGAAAATTCCTGACTTTTTGGCACTGATTTCTGCTCCAAATGGGGAAATGACCTGCCAAGCCCTGAATTTCAGCTATTTCTTCGCTAAGGAGGCCACAGTAACATCAATGTTCTTTTGTAAGGTCTGACTTTGTTTTCCTTGCTGAGGCAGAACTGCTGCTCACTTCAGTGGGAATTTAGTAAAACCTGCAGAATCGTGCTGTGAAGCCACACAGACTTGAGGTGAGGATACCCTGTTCAGTGTGATTATAATGTTATGCCTCTGCTTCCTCCACTCAGCCCCAGTGTCTCCACCCACCAGACAGGATGAGCCGCCATTTCTTCGCTGTAGTTCAACAAACATTTAAGCATAATCTTTCCCACTTCTCTCTGGGTTTATCCGTGGAAGGGGATGACCTGGCTCATAGACCTGAGAGAGGAAAAAAGATGATACATTTTTTTATATGTAGTGTCATACTTAGCCAGGCCACTATCTAATGGGTTGAAGTGTGGCAAAAAGAAAAGTGCTAGCCTGAAAGATCCAAATGGGTGTGATACAATACAGAGCAGGGTGTGGCCATTGTAGCTGCAATGCTTCACAGGATAAATGTCTTGAGTAGTTTTCTGAGGCAGGATATTTACTGAACTTTAAATGGGAGGATGCTCCGGGTATACAGCCTGGTTTACAGTAGAAAATTAGGTCAGAATAACTATGCCGCTCAGGGAGTGTGAAAAATACAGCCCCGTGAGCGACACAGTTAAACCAATCTAAGCCCCCCAATGTAGATACTGTTAAGTAGATGAGAGAATTCTCCCATTGACCTAGCTCTTGCCTCTTCAAGTGATGGATTACTTATGGTGATAGGAGAACCCCTCCCATCAGCATTGGTAGCATCTTCGCTGGCTACAGCTGTGCCACTGCAGTGTTTTAAGGGCAGACCAGCCCTAAGAGGTGGCATGGAAGAAGTCACAAAGACAGGAGCGAACCAAAGAGAAAAGGGACAGAATATTGGTGGGAACGCGGAGCCCTGAATTAGAAGCAGTCCTGAGCTGCATCACCAGAGCCGGCGTTCCAGTGCCTCCAGCAGCTCCCAGATAGTGCAGACACTGCACCATCTTTACAGAGGCTGCTGCTATGAAAGTGAAGAACAATACGACCCAGGCACATTGCTTCTGGCAGAGAAACCCCTAATGTCTTTATTAAAGTGCTCCTCACAGGACTTGCATGTTGTCTCCAGGAACCAGATGACCATGATCTTTATGGTTTTAACTTAACTCAAGAGGGGCAAGGTGCACTCCTTTTTCCTGACCCCCACTGCCCTCTTTGCAGAGACTAGTGCTAATAGTCCTGCAGAATTCTCCCACTCCCTCAGCACAGGGATCCCCACTGTACGTGACCCAGTGTAGACAGGCACAAGGGAATGAGGCTTCTTACACCTCTCCTGCACTTGCAGGGGCCAAGAGATGATTAGAGTGATGACTGGGGGTGGGAGAAGATGATGTTGGTAGGGACATTTTGGATCCTCTTGGGCCACCTGATTCACCTCCACCACAAAGCAGGACGGTTCCCTACAGACAGTATACTTCTCAGTGCTTTGTCCAATCCCATTTTAACTACTCACTCAATGGGACCACCGCCATTGCCCCCAGGGATGTTGTGCCACCTAGCACACTCGCTTTTTCTTGATTTTTTTTAAATTGTAATTTTCTTTTGCTCAATTTGATCCTGTTACTGCAAGTCATTACTCTTACACCACCCTTAACCATTCTCTCGCTCCTCTGCCTTTACCCCCTGCCAAATAATTGGCTGTTGTTATCACATTCCCCATAAATTTAGGATGTTGTTTAAAAGCTGTGTCCCCTTGGGCCTACAAGTGGTTCCATTAAAAAGAAACAATGTGGAGCATGTTAAGTATTGGATATTCTGTTTAAAAAAACCAGGCATTTTCCCAACCAAAGAGGGTAGATCACAGCAGCAAACTTTTACAGAAAATGGAAACATCATTTTTGGAGTGTTGATATTTCAGAGAGAGAAAATGCACAAAAGTGCAAAGTTTAAAAAAAAAAAAAAAAAAAAGAGGCAAAAATGAAACTGCAAACATGGAATCTTGCTATTTGTATTTTTCAAAATACTGACATTTTCTATAACTCCTTTCCTTTTTGTGGTATTTCTTTGGGGCTCATCACTTAATATCTTAATGCCAAATTGAGGTTAACTAGTAAAAACAAACAGATTACATGGAAATGAAAACTAAGTTGAAAAACAAGAGATTGTTGTAATATTGTACTTTTCCATGAAAGTTAACTAGAACAACAATGTGAATGAGTCACTGACCTTTCTTGAATCCTGTCTACTCCAGCTTGTAGACACTGGTTCCAAACCTCACAATTTGATTGCTACGGTGTTGTTGACAGCATATGTAGTAAAGGCCGTCTGGCATGAGAGACTGTTTCTCCTTAAAATCAGGGTTATGATTTTCAAAGCTGTCTAAGGGATTTAGATACAAATGATTAGAGGATGTTTTAAATCCTCTAGGTGGCTTTGAAAATCTTATCTTAGGTCTACTGAGAGTAAGTTGCTAGTGATTAAAGTGTTATTTTGAAGAACTATAAATCAATAAACACTGTTCTGAAGAGGGAACAACACAGATTCTTGGATACATAGATGGAGAAGCCCTGCTCAAATCCCACCATTTTGCTGTTCAAATGTCAAACATGATGTTCAAGTGGCACTATATAGATCTGGATTACTAGTGAAAACCCAGTCCAAGTTCATATCGATTGAAGGATGTTACCTAGGGTGATCGGATGTCTCGGTTTTATAGGGACAGTCCCGATATTTGAGGCTTTGTCTTATATAGACGCCTATAAGCCCCCCACTCTCATCCTGACTTTTCACACTTATTATCTGGTCACCCTCACGTTACCATTTAATGGCTGTTCAGTCACCTCTCTGGACCACATTTTGGGGATCTGAGTCAAAGTTCCTGTAGACAGGTTCTATCCACATTGTTATAGGCACAAGTTAGCATCCTTCTAGACAACCTCACAGAAGCGAATGGATGGGTATGATGAATTAATTATTCTCTCTCCCTTCTAGAGGCGGTCCCTCTGGATCAGGTGTTGATGCACATTGAGGGGGGGGAGGTGTATGTGAGAGAGAGAGAGAGAGAACTGAGTTGGTATGGTACATATCATGAACAATAAATTTGCACACACGACATGTACAAATGCATAATGGTTTCCTCTGTGAAGCAGTGGTATGTTCACACAGAGCAATCTGTCTAGCTTGTTATCAGGGTTAAAAATTTGTGGTTTAATATTTTTTCCACAGTTGCAAAATATTGCAATTGACTGAATGATGAACCGTGGCACACGTCCTAATGCCCAGTAAATCCAGGATTTTTTCTCTGCTAGTTCATTAACTCATCAGCTAACCCTTATCACCTTTTCCAATCCTGGCCTAGAGTTTCTTGCCTCCCAAATTAGTTTCTAGGTATAGTGCCTACTGCATCTGTGATATTGATTGTCTAAAATTATTAATAGATCTTATCATTCTAGAAACCCTGGCATTATAGGAAGCTGTCAAATCTTGTTACTGCATTACTTTTTTTCCATTGTGATAATACGGTTCCATATTTCACTATCCATTTTACCCATTGCAGAAAGCATTAATGACAACTGGAAGCAGAGAGCTCTAATTCCATATTTGCTTAAATATAGGGCGTATTGCAGGCTTTGTTGAATGCTACTGGCTAAGTGATCTGATTCAGATGAACTGCTGTGGATTTCCTAGAGGTTTGTGAAAATGACATTGCCCCCCTACTAGCTGGAGTCAATGCAAGATGACATTTAGTCTCCATTTACTTGTTAATGAACTGTAGGATGGAAGGTGGCTAGACTTTAAATTACCCTTCTCAATAAATAAGGCAAGAGAGAGAGAGAGAGAGAGAGAGAGAGAGCATGTTGAGGGAGATGGGCTGAATGAGTGAGAGATTTAGTTACAGGAAGCACAGACTGTCCAGATCAGCCCGACATCCAAATATAGAAGAAAATTACTGCTCTCCCTGTGCAGGTGGGCTGTAAGGGTACAGAGGAGGTGCCAGGAACTCTTCCCTCTATCTGCTTCATGTTACTGCATGGAAGACAACTAGAATGTAGCTCACAGGGGGTGGGGTGAGCACTAATTCTGCCAGTAGCTCTCAATGGCACTGGATGGTGTAAGCCTTTATAAATTGGAGGTGGAGGACGGCACTGGGGGAGAGTATCAGCTACACCTTTCCTAAAGAGGAAGGAAGGTCATGTTTCCCTGAATGTCAAAAGGAGGCTTCTGAAATCTGCAAGTATAATATCTTCATCTGTTGCCACTTGGAAGGTGTGGGTGCACATGATGCCCATATAAAGTAGTGGAAAAGAGGGCAGAACTGTCACCATCAATATTAAACATGGCATGGCCACGCAGCTAAGCAGCCAGGATAGTCATTGATTAGTGGGAACAGCATATCCAGCAAGAAGATGGAAGAGCACTGAATGGCGGCTCAGCCAATTATGAGTTCTGCCAGTGAGGACAGAAGTGGGTTATGAAGATGGCTGGGAGAAAACTATCCATATGCAGGTCACAGCAATCATTTACTTAGACTTAGACTCTTGTTGAGGCAACCAATTTTTCCCACTGCTATCTGTCCAGAGCAAGATCTTTGACTCTATCATAAGTTGTCTCCATGACAGCAGCATCATTTTTGATCGTCCTCTGATAGGTCATTCTTTATACTCCCTGCCTTGTCTTCCCTCCAGGTGGAATCCAGTCTAGGATATCCCTTGTGCTTCTGCCATGGAGGAGCCTGATGGCATGGCCAAACCACCATACCAGTCTGTCTAATTATTATGTCAGCAGTCTGCTGACCCATGTGGTGCAACACTTCTGCATTGGTTACATGATCACTCCAATGAATTCCCAAGATTCTTTTCAAACAACACTGGTGGAAAACATTCAACCTCCTGTTGTACATATCCACCATCTACCACGTTTCTGAGGCATACAATAGTGTTGGGAGGACAATAGCATTGTACAATCTCATTTTAGTGTGTAGATGTATCTTCTTACTCTTCCAGATATTTGACAAATGGGAAAATGATCCACTGGCTTTGCTGATTCTTGCCTTCTCTTCTTTAGTGAGCTGATCATTAGCAGTTATTGTACCAACAAAATAGATAGTCATCATCTCTCTTGTACGTGTCTCCATCAATCACACATCCACCAGTATTGATAGCATTCTCTCCTATCTCCATGGTCTTGGTCTTCTGGGTACTGATACAACGTCCCACTTTAGCAGCTTCTGCTTTTATGCTCATAATGACTCTTTTCATTCCATCCAAGTTGGTATCTAGTAAGACTATATCATCTGCAAGATCTAAGTCTCATGAACAGTACCAGCGTCCTCGGCAGCAGCCGTCGCTCTTCTCATCACAAAGTCTATGGCAGTGCAGATGAAAAGTGGAAATAGTATGCAATCTTGCCTTATGCCAGTAAGAACTTAAACCATTTCGTGTCTCTACTCTTTGTCCTGATGCAGCATGCATACTCTTCATACAAAGCTTTTATCAAATTAACAGTCTTTGCTGGAATTCCATAGTGCCTCAAGATCTTCCAGAGGGCTTCTCTATGACACTATCAAATGCTTTTGTAAAATCAAGGAAGTTTTAAAAATCATCTTCTGCTGGTATTCTAAGCCTTCCTAAATAAGTCTTCTCAAGGTGAAAATCTGGTCTGACCACAGTTTAGCAGATCAAAATCCAGCCTGTTCTTCCATGAGTACTTTATGAATGGCAGTTTTCATCCTATTCAAAATGATAATGCATAACATTTCCAGTTACAGATTGGAGTGTTATCCCTCTCCAGTTATCACAAATAAACTGGTCCCATTTTAGGATAACACCTTTTATCCCATATTTAGGACAGATCTCCTTTTCCCAAACCATTCTGTATAACCTGCACATTTCAGCATCTATCTTATCATAGCCTGGTGCTTTACCACTCTGCCATTGGTGTATTGACTGAGTTACTTCCTCAAACGGGATTACTTCTAGTGATATAGATAAATCTGCTGTTTCTTCATATCCCTCAGGGTGTGTTAGTGGTTCTGGCTGATTGAGCACAGCCTGGAAACGTTCCATTCAACTGACTGACTGTTCTTCCTCTGTGGTTAAAATGGCACCATCTTGAGCTTCCACAATGCCACAATGGTTCAAAAGTTGTGATGCCAGTTGTTTAGATATTGGAAAAAGCTTTTTAAAATCCCCTCACTTGTGTGCCTCCTCAGCTTTTCTTACTTTATTTTCCCATCCGTTCTCTCTTATCTCTTGTGGCCGATCTTTTAACTTCCTTGTCTTTGTCCGCATTTTGTTCTTGCAGAATAGCTCATTTACTGTTTCATTCTTGTTGAATTTTCTTCTTTAGTTGTTTCCTCTCCAACAAACATCCAGGTACTTGGTTGGAGCCGCTTGTCTTAAATCTTCTCACCTCCCAGGTAGTCCTGGCTGCAGTCACACTTGCTTCTTTGAAAAACTGCCATTCTTCTTCTTCTATGTCATCCATTAGTGTCTTTAACTCTTCAAATGAATTCCTAAGTTGCAGCTTGAAATTTCGTCTTCACTGGTGGATCTGCTATTTTTCTTGTACCGTGCATACTTTCTGCCTTGTGTGGTGTAACCTTGGTTTAGTTTTATTTTGATTATCCCAATTACAAGATGGTAGTCACTTAAATCATTAGCACTCATACACACAGAAATCCTCTCCAATGCTTATTAATAGCAGCGTGATCATACTGTTTAAGAGTGAAGTCATCATTTGATCTCAATGTCAATTTATGTCTTTCCTTCTGTGTGTACCCCCAATGCAAAGACTGCATAGGCAAGAGTTCAACAAAACATTTTCCCTTGTCAGACTGTCCTGGGATGCCATGTTGGCCCATAATGTGTTCATATCCAGTATTATCATTCCCAGCTTGTGCATTAGATCTCCCATGAGGTTAACAAAATGTCATATTTATTGATCTTGCCAAGGACACTCTGCAATCTTTCATAGAATGACAGGGTGTGGTAAAGGGACAAGCTGGGTGAGGTAATATCTTTTATTGGACCAACTTCTGTTAGTGAGAGAGGCACCCTTCAAGCTCTTCTTGGGGTTAAGGCAAAAGTGTTCAGTAATCCTTCCCACCCGTACATCACATTTACCATTGCATAAAACAGACACCGCACCTCCCCAGACTGATCACTTCTGCCCACTGAATCACAGCACAGGCCTCACATTCCCTTAACTCCCACTGTAATAAAAATCCTGACCTCTGACCTTAGCAATATAAGCATGCTGTCGTGGTAAGCAGAGGAGGGGCCAAGTTCTAGGATGATGTGTAGCTGGTTTGTGGAGGGAGGTTGGAGTGGAGGTTTGGTCTCACAGTGGTTTGGAATGTGCGTGGGTTTTAGTATCTGCTGGAGCCAGACACAATTTACCTGTGGAGATAAAGGCAACAAGCTTTGCTGGTGACTGCATCCTAGAAGCTCTCCTTTATCAGTGTGAGGTCTCCAGGGCAGGAGGGTTGTATATGGAAGAGCTGAGGAGCTCCATCAGGGAAGAGGAGAGTGGGAGGCTTGCAGTACAGTGGAGGCCTCTGGAGTGGATGTTTGCAGTGCAGAGGGATCCTTGGTGGTGTCAGCGGGGGTTGGGGCAGCATCCCCAACTCCCCCTTCATCAGGCTGGGACATGGGATGGGGATAGAGGACTGGGGGATGGGACAACACATGACAGTGGAATTGGAGTGGATAAAAGGGGGATTATCTGAGGCATTGAGGAGGTCATCCCTTATTGTGTACCTGCAGCTGGCACTGCATGTGTGCAGGACCGAGCATCTGGACCTATATGTGTGACAAGGGGTAAGCACAATGGAGGCTGAGTGAGGCATTATATGGCAGTTCGCATGCCAAAGTCCTAGCTGCTGGGGCCGTGTGTCAATACGTCACTGGAAGATGAAATTGGTGTTTGAGTTTAGATTTTTAAGGGCAGTGTAACTGCTCATAAACGCTAGTTTGGTTTCATTTATGACGTGATCTCTATGGACATGGCTTGAAATCATTTTCTTGTGTAACTGAGCAGGTCATAATCCCAAGGTCTGCTTCATGTTCCCATACAGCAATAAGATTGTAAAGGAATCTACAACTTTTAATGATTTTAGAACCGATTCTCTTCAGAAAGGACTTCTTAATTGGCCCAGTATTATCTCACATATTGGTGACAATGGCGATGAATCCCTATGAAACAGAGAGCAAAAATTACATCGGTAGCTGTGCATATTTTTTGTTTTTTCAACAACAACAACAAAAATCCCACACATCGAAAATACTTGCCATTTTGTAGCTGCTGAAAGGCCCTAAGGTAGAGGAAGGAGTAAAGAACTGCCAAACTGAGACTTGTTTTAGCTGGGTTTGGAAATCAAAATAACAAAACAAACAAACAAAAAAACGGCACCAGCAATCACAACACACGACGACAAACTAAGCCACAAACGAGGGGCCAAATACTCTTCGTAAGTACACATTGAAAGATAGCCACTCCTTAATTTCAGTTACTTACACAGCTGATCAGTAGCTATTATGAATTCCCATCTAATGATTTGCATTTATTCATTATGGCCCATATTTGGTGCTGGTTTTTACATCCCACTGAAATCAAGGTATATAGATCACAATTCAAGTTACACATTTACATCAGGGCATAAAGGGCATAGCAAAGTTTAGCCACTTCAGTGGCAATTGTGGCCAGATACCATAACTCAGAGCAGGAGTTTGGCTCGATATGTTTTACTCCATACATAATAACTTGCAAATAAAAACATTTAATATTAGTAAATTTCTCCTATACTGCCCCAGTTTTGGAAACCTGAGCCTGCAGTTCTGCACATCGCAAAACAATAAAATAGGGAGTCTGACAATCTTTCTCACACTGCCATTATTTGTATTGTGGTGGTGTCCGAAAACTACAATCAGAGATCAGAGCCCCATTTTGCCATGAAAAGATTGGTCCTGTCCCAAAGAGTTTGTAATCTCTGAAAATTTCAGGATCTGAAAGACACTTTTAAAGTCATTGAAGAAAACATTTAAATCATTAAGCGGAATTAATTATTAAAGTAAATAAACTAGTGTCTTGATAGTAACGCTGAACTATAACAAGTACCTGTTGTAATGTTTTGTTTTGCTTGAGTGCATCCTATCTGTGGGCAGCAATGACACCTATAAAAGATTCTCAGAGAGATTCAGGCGCAAATGACTTTACTGAATGATATGCTCAGCTTCTTTAAAAAAGGGCTTAATCACAGTTTACAAGTGTTTCTCCAAGATCTAAGCGCTTGTACATTCAGTTGAGAATGTATACCCCTCTTTGTAACTGTGCCATAAGGTGAGGTCCAATAATGTTACACCAACAGACATAGATCCTGCAAACACTTAAAATTGTGTAATTTTACATACGTGGATAGAGTCATAGAGTTTAAAGCCAGAAGGGACAGCCAGATAATCTAGTCTGACCTCTTGTATATCACAGGCCACTAAAAACCACACAGCCACCCCTACACCTAGCATAACAACCAGAATTAGACCAAAGTATTGCAACCCTGAGAAGACTAAACTATTGTGTGCCACAGGCATAGAACAGGAGGGATCGCTGGCTTCCTGATAAGGAGTTGGGGGCTGCATATACTCAATAAAAAATTATGCCCTAGTCTTACAAATCTTTAAGTATTTACAGGATCAGGGTCATAGCTGTTTTTCAGCAGATTTACCCAACATCCTACTCTTTACCATATGTTTTAGTTATATGTCTGCACTATGATACATGATTAAGACCTATTTAGCCAAACCCTGGTCCAATTGAAGTCCATGGGAATTTTTCTTTTTACATTATTGTACTTATATTTTACTACCATCAAGTAAGCCAAAAAACACAGTGCTCTGAAATAGGAAAGTATTTTCCTCATTTTATAGATGGGAAAACTCAGGCACTGACAGATTAGACAAACAGTGATTCATTGGCACCATAGTCAGGAATAGAATTTAGTAGCCCTGACACTTCCCCCTTCTCTGAGCATACATTCCCATCTTGTTTGTTGTCTCTACTGTGGAGTTCAAAATATAAGAAACTTGAATTTTGTGGTAAACTTCTGACTCAGGCCTTTGCCACATGACTGTCCCACCCTCTGATGTTTGGTTTATTTAGACTTAATAACTCTTAGGCATGGTACATAGGATAGAGAGGTGCTGTAACTTTATATGGATTGGCAATGTGTCACAATCCTATAAAGCAGCAGACTGTAATGCTTCCTGCGCATACGGTGGTCTCTTGATCTAACCCTTCATATTGTAGGACCGTGCGTCTCTTCCCACAGAAATTATTCCAGTTGAAGATATGACTGTACTTGGCCAGGTCAATATAATAATTTCCTTTCTCCTCAAGTAGATTGACTACTAAGGGATTTACTTTTTATGTAAAATTACTGTTATTTTCCCCCCTCCTTTTATTAAGCTTGGGGAAAAAATCACATCATGATTTTACTGTATGTATTTAGAAATATTTAGCAAAAGAAAATTGTGGGTTATGTAAGAGCAGCACCATTTCCAAATGGTGTCTGTGAACTATCAAAGCCAAATATGATTAAATTACAACCCTCCCGCCTCGCATTAGAAGGCTTTTACTACATTATTTTGTTTTGACTTCCAGCATCATGAGACTTCATCCCAATAACCAGCCTCTCATGCCTACATTGTTGGGTGTAGTGTGGCTGTAGCTGTGTCTGTACCAGGATATTAGAGAGAGACAAGGTGGGTCCAATAAAAGATGTTATTTCACCTACCATGTCTTTACGTTAAGTGACTTTGCAACCAAAGTGGTCATTCTTTGCAGGAAGCGTAGAGATTTATTGGAGCTGCCTCTGCTTTATGTGCACATGCTTCAAAAGAAACAAATTCTGGATTCTTCTTTTGATATTTTCATTTAAGACAAAGCAAGAAGGAAACTCCTCTTGTACCATTAATCTGAATATCTCAGGGAAAGACAGGATCTATCTCTTGATTACCAGTCTGTGTAGTTAATGTCAGACATATTATGTAGCTATTTATATCTCTGTTGTTGTCATGTATATTACAGTAACAACTAGAGGCCCCATTGTGCTAGGCACTATGTGAACACGTCATAAGAGATGGAGACAGTGCTTGTTCTGAAAAGCTTACAATTTAAATAGACAAGAAAGACAAAGGGCTAGGTGGAAGAAAGTATTATTGTCTTCTTGTTACAGATGGGGAGTTGAGGCATAAAAAGATTAAGTGACTTGCCGAGGCCACAGAGGATGTTTGTGGAAGGGCCAGGAATTAAATATTGGTCTCCTGCTTCTCACTTCTGGGTCTTAACCACAAGAGAATCTTGGTACCAGGCAAGAATGTTTCTGAGAATGGTATCGTGATTATTTTGGCAGGTGGGGAAAAGAAACATAAGCCAAACAGTGTGAATCGCAATTGCTTTCAGGAGAATGCTGATTTCTGTTGACAATGACATTGCTTCCAAATATCCAGCAATGTTTGGGCAGTTTTCAAAAGTTCTCCTCAAGTTCTACAAAATGAGGATGAAAAAAAGACTAACTTCTCAGAAAGCAAATACAGAGGTGTCCAAATCCTCTTGGTAACTCTCTTTCATTAAATATAGTCTGTGGAATTATTTGCAGAGACGTGCTCGTGAAGGAAATCAATATACTGCTGCTGGGCTGGCAGCTGCAGAGACCACATACAAGTCAACAAGCAGGGACCAGTTATTCTCCCTCCCCTCCCCCCTCCACTTAAATTTGCATAGGAGACCCACATAAAGTGCAGGCCCCCCCCCCCCTTCCCTGCCTCTCCATACATACTGGGCAGGTGAGCAAGGGTGGGGCCAGAAAGATGGCATCTTCCACCTTGTACAGGGAGATGGACAGGCTGCTTGATTCATGCAGCCATCGATTCACCCTGTCCTTTCCCCAGCTTATTCTGCTCCACTTTGATGTCCCTTTCCATAGTAGACCATGGGCCACATTTCCATTGTGTGTATGGAATGAGGAGCCTTCCTCCGTCTCCCATGCAGCAGAATCACAGTGTGCCTCCAGGGCTCCTGCACAGAACGTGTGCCTTAGTAACTCCTTTATGAGTTGTCTGAATGTGCAACTGAACCAGTGGTTCAGTAGGCCCTCAAAATCTTCTCATAGCACTCTTGGCGTTGATGGATGAGTTCTGGCTGCAGGGTGATGCAGGTTCAGGCCCAGCAACACATTGCTTTGGTGATTGTTGTGGTCACAGACTCTTGAGGATCTTACCGCTTCTCAGCCAGCTTGAAATACAAGTGACACAAAGGAAGGCAAAAAGCAATCAGGGTCAGTGCCCTCAGTCAGACAAATGTTTCAGTTAGTGGTGTTTTGGACACATTGAAGAGTTTATCAAAAAGTTGGGTGGTAAAGTAGGAAAGAAGCATGGGTTCAGAGATCTTACTAACAGCCTAGTATCTGCACAATTTAACTCACATGCTAGACTGACTAAAAGCCATTCATTAAAAACAACTGGTTATCAAAGGGGGAGAGCTATGAAAGACTAAAATGTTGCTTTGAGGCAATCTGCAGGCTTGTCTGCTTTGCCATTGTCCATTCTACATCTTTTTTAACTAGGGGGTTTAATGAGAAATGGCTGCAGTCAGCTAAACTGCCTTGCTGGCAGAGACTTCCAAGAAAGCTGCAGAGACCAGCAAACAGGGAAGCAAGTACGGGTGGCCACCAGGGCATGTGCGTGCGTGCATGCAGGGGATGGGAGAAATAAGAAGAACAGCAATCAGCACTGATAGACAGGGGAGATATTTCATAGTAAATAACAGATGGCTTCAGGCCACGTTCATCTTGCAGAGAAAAGTGCCCTCATTTATTGGAAATTGAATGCTCCAAACTAATTTGTCTTGGTCTCTTGGTATATCTCAGACATGGGACAAAATACAGATCGAAAAAGTCTAGAGTGGAGGTGGAGGTTTAATATCTGTAAATTTCTGACTTTGAAGTACAACAACTAGAAAAAGGAGGATGTCTGTGAAATCAATAGAAGAGATTCCATCCAGCCTCAGTTCATGACTGGTTCACACCAGCATAATCCAGGGCAAAGGGTCTCCATTTGTGGAATGTCCACCTGGAAGGCGTTCCAGCAGCATCCATTACTGCCCCCACCCTCCCTCCACAAAGAGCCAAGAGACCATAGTACAGGAGTGATGTGTTTATTAGCATTTGAGGAGGCAGGCAGCCATTTTCTGCATAAACTGGAGCCCTCTGTGTTGCTTCAGTGTTTTTCAGTTCCTTCCTCCTGCTCTCACCCTCAGAGGCCTGGAAATCCCTTCTCCTGAAATGCCAGGTGTCCACCCTCACTTTCTCCACTGTAGCCCACTAATGGGGGCACAAAAAGAGGACACACAGACCAGGGAGTATTGTTAGCTAGAGGTGCCTGGCTGGTGCTCTGGCAGCATGTTAAAGCTGCCCTCTCCCAGCTGCATGCCCTGGGAGGGTGAGGCAATGCAAACACAGCCAGTCCTCGAGAGGGGTGGACCCACCCAGGAACACAGTAGCCTCTGCTGACCCAGGGAGATGCAGTTCCCACCAGTAGGGGTGAATCAGTCCTTGGAAGTTGTAACACTCTCCTCATGGAGCACAGAACTGTAAGCCACTGTGTTACCTCTCTGCCTCAGCAAGAAAGAGCTTTCCTGGAGCTTAAACTGTGTGACAGCTGCCTGCCACACCCGTCTGTCTGCCTTACCAGCAAACTCATAAGGGCATAAGAACAGCCATACTGGATAAGATCAATGGTCCATCTAGCCCAGTATCCTGTCTTCTGACAGAGGCCAATGCCAGGTGCTTCAGAGGGAATGAATAAAACAGGTAATCATCAAGTGATCCATCCCATTAGCCATTCCCAGCCTCTGGTAAACAGCAATTCCTGCCTATCCTGGCTAATAGCCATTGATGGACCTATCCTCCATGAAGCTCCTATCTAGCTCTTTTTTGAACCCCATAGTCTTGGTCTTCACGACATCCTCTGGCAAGGAGTTCCACAGGTTGACTGTGTGTTCTGTGAAGAAATACTTCCTTTTGTTCGTTTTAAACCTGCTGCCTATTAATTTCATTTGGTGACCTCTAGTTCTTGTGTTATGAGGAGGAGGTCTGTGGACTGGGTGTTCTACACCTCTATGTGATCTATTTTTTCATTAGAATTTTTGCTTTTGCCTCCTGTGATCTTTTCTCCACGTTCCCCGCCAAGTGCAGTGCAAACCCAATGATGTTCAACTCTGATTTAAGCTTTTCAACATCCAGTGTTTAAAATGGGTTCTAAATTAGGCAAACTGAATGGACCTATCCCTGAGTGAAATACACCCAAGGCAAGTGCATGTATAAAATTGTACATCCATTTTGGGATTTTAGTTACAGTAACAAACCACTTGAGATTTCCTCTTGCAGTTTATACTCAGCAGAAAACAAGCACATGTGTGATGCAGTAGTTACCATAGCAGCTGTCACAAGAAGATTTCATTAACCGTTCACAGCACTACCTTTCAGAGAATTAACAGGCAGTGAGTGAACTTTTGCACCTTTAAAAATGTCTCTGGGGGCAAATATGTTGTCATATATGGTGGAAAGAAAATAGCAATATGTTGTAATGAAATGCTACTGCATTGTTAGCCTCAAGCTGCCATGTCAGTGGCAATTTTGAAAGGTGCTGCACACTTCTTCCTTCTTCCTGTCTGGTGGTTTTTGTTTTTTTGTTTTGTGCGAAAGGGAGCAGTGAGTTGATGGTCTTGGCCCAGTGCCTAATGGCCCATGTTCCATCCATCTCTGCAGCCCCCTGCAACTGGATTTTTTGTCAGCAGTCTCAGGAGAGAGGCTAATGCCTGAATGGGTGTGCAAAAAGAACTGTTGTTAATAATTTATATTATGGCAGGAGCCAGAAGCCCCAACCAGGATCACAGCCCCATTGCCCTATATGCTGTACAGACACAGAGGTAGACATGGCCCCTACTCCCAGTACCTTTGGGGTCTGGCTTAGTCTTAAAATCTGTTGCTAGCTGTTGAAGTATTTCTTTCAGACACAGAATGTGGCAGGTAGTACTGAGATTTCGTATCGCAAAGAGTGATTGGGGTTTGCAAGCTCAGAAGAGGAGCAACATATGAGAGGGGATGGGACGGGGTAGGATGGAGACTTTTCTATTCAATCTTTAAAAAAAATTATGAAATTAATTAAATTGAAAGTTATATATTTGTAATCACTTCGTGAAGGAAATGTTTGCCTCGCCCAGCTGCCTGCACCATATGCTCCAGGAGATGGCTATTTTAATTATTTTAAAAAAATATCTAAAAACGGTGCTAACTTGTGTGTAACACAACCAACAGAAATGGGAAAGTGCAGGAAACGAGCAGATAAAATGTCAGTGATCAACCTCCATGCAGCAGTCTGAAATGAAAGGCGTACTCCTTGCTGTGCACATTCCCAACGCTACACGCGCAGCTCTGCAGTCCAGTTCCAAACGGCGGCTGCAGTCTTTTTCTCGGGCCGGAGGGGAAGTGGAACTCCCTCTTAGACAGGTGCAGGCTCATCCTAACAAATGTCACACATCTGCAATGACAGGTTTCCTTTCAGTTCCTCTTCTTGGCTACTCTCTGGCGCCTGAGCATGCAAGCAAGGTTTCCTCCCCCGCCTCCTTCCCCCCCACTTCCCACGGCTCTCTGTTCTGGCTCCCACTGTGCCTTTCAGTGCAACACAATGGGGCAGAATGGTCAGCACTGCTGCTTCCTGACCCTCAGGAGCAGCACATTCCACCCCCAGGAGGCATCCATGGCATGGGAGATATAGGACCTGAGGGAACACAAGGAAATGTAGGGAGAGTAAGTACCAAGCAGGGGAAGCTGGATCACTGTGGGGAAAGAGTCAGTGAAAAAGTGTGGGGTGGTAGCAAAGAGAGAGAGACAATGGCAAAGAAATGAGATGGAAGAGAGATTGCCAGGAAAGTAAACACGGTGGGTACAAAAAGGGGCAGGATGGGCTTGGAGCTAATGCACAAGCTTCAAGTTCCATTCCCAGCTCTGCCGCTGATCAACTGTATGACCTTGGGAATGACACGTCACCTCTTTGTGCCTCAGTTTACTCATCTGTAAAATGTGAATGATAATGCTGACCTACCTCAAAGACCAGTGAAAGCATCTTATGTTCCTGGGTTGGAGGAAGCTTGCTCACCCCCCATAATCACATCTGCAAAAATGTCACTGGAGGAGCCCCATGGAGCTTGGCAGTGACGCGGGCTCCATTCAGTGTATATGGAAGGAGCCTACAGTCCTGCATATTAACCTCAGGATCTAGCCCTTAATTTTTCTTTCATGCATCAGTACATTATGGATGTGACTTGTTCCCAAAAGCTGGTGACCACCTTGTAATTACTTCTGTCAAACACAGAACGTGGCACTTAGTATTGAGATTTCCTTTCACTAAGGCTGGACTTTGGGCTTACGATATCTGAAGCGGTATGTAAAAATAGCAGAGTGGTTATTTAAGCCAACCCTGGTGTTCTTCTGTGCCGTATGTACCAAAATAGCCGTACAAAGAACCATTAAAAACTACCCATAACTAGAAAATGACAATGTTTAAAAGAAAAGAAATGCTCAGAGAATCAGAATTGAGTCCGACCTGAGTAAGGTATCATTTACTTCCTGTTTACTGCAAATGTACAATGAGTCTTGGATTTGGGCCCCATCTTTCAGCATCTAAAAATATAACAATGAACTTGTGGCACAATGGCCATGTCTCTTAGAAAAGCAGAATTTAAGATTCAGAGACAAGCACGTTAAATAAGATATAAGTTCTATTCTTTTTCAAGCAAAACTAATTTTAAATAGGTGGAGGGTTTTGTCTGTTTATTTTTGTATTTTTAAGATGATTTGATTTTGATTAGGTTAGACTGATAGAGCAGTTTATTATTGTCAGTTATTATGATTATAAACATTTTAAGGCACCCATCACCATAGTTACCTAGACACCATTATTCAACGTGTCTGATCTGCCAGATACATGCAGTGTTGCTGTAGCCGTGTTGGTCCCAGGAGATTAGAGAGACAAGGTGGGTGAGATAATATCTTTTACTGGATCAACTTCTGTTGGTGAGAGAGACAAGCTTTCAAGGTTACACAGGGCTCTTATTCAGGTAAGAGCTCTGTGGTAAACTCAAAAGCTTTTCTCTCTCACCAACAGAAGTTGGTCGAATAAAAGATGTTACCTCACCCACCTCGTCTCTCTGGTTTGCAAGAGGGTCAGGCCAGAATGCAAGGCTAGGCAGATAATTACAACATGTGTTGACATACAGATGTTTAGTCCATAATCCTGCTTCTTACCTAAAGAATGCTGAGTCTAGACTCCAGATGCTTCATTTGAAATGAACTGCCTGGATAAGTAAATTACACAAACACATACACTCTCCTTTAATTTGCCTTGATATGCCAGCAAACTGACCTAGGGCAAAATTATGCCCTTGCTTTACACTGTGCAATTCCAGTGATGACAGTGGATTGCATGGGTGTAAATGAGGGCAGAATTAATCCTCGGGAGTTAATTAAATCCCAAATTAAATTATGTGAATTAAATCTGAAAAAGTTTACTCTTTAAACCAAAGCTATATTTTTATATTTCTCTTAAACTTTTTTGTATGATGTCTGCTTGTGTTTAGTGGGGCGATCACCGAACCATGCTCTGTGGTGCTCTGCCAACCCGTGGGTGACTAATACTGTGATTTTTGTCTGAAAATAGCTCATTAGTGTCCTTTTCTCTTTCTAGGAATTGTTTTTTCTCTCTTTCTGTTTTTTTCCCCCAATGCTTTTATTTTATTTCATTTCATTCCTAATGCAAAAATATTTTTAATGATTGTTTTTAATGAGTAAAAATCCTGGCTAACTGAATAGAGGATGGTGCCTCCAACATTTCTCCCAAATAGGTAGGATATGTTACTGCTTTGCTATTTGTACTTGTATGGGCATCTAAGTCCTTTTTCCAAGCCAGAACCAGCCCCACAGATCTGTTTGTATGGATCTGCCCCATTGCACAGATGTGGTGGGAGTTGGGGGGGAAGCTGCCTTGACACCACCATCCTACTCTCCAGCTCTGGGATGGGATTGCCATAGTGCCAAGGATCTGTATATGTGGGGCTGTGATAAGAAAGGGGGAAGACAAAGGAGAAATGCATTGCCTACGGCTACATTAACTTTCCTATTGAGCGACTCCTGAGGCCGTCCCACATGGGGAAAATCAGAGAACCACAAGGGCACTAAGCAATGCTGTGGGATGCAGTTTCTCCTCCTGGATGCTTCTTTCCCTCCTATGGAACCCTGAGATCCACAGGGTATCCACCTGGCTTGTGGGGCCTGACCCACCAGGTTATGAGTCCCCTGCCTCCCACAATAGGCAAAATCTGACCCTGGGTTTTTACTGAGTCCTTACTCCGACAAAGCTTACTGGAGAACACTACAAAAGTATCTTAGTTCTTAGCACATAATGCATTACAACAAAGTCATTGTACAATTCTCCGCAGTTGGCAGTCTTTTTTCAAGAGAGGTCCAGGACTGGTATAGCAGGGCCATTGTACGGCAGGACAGGAGTGAGTAGCATTGGCAGAGCGTTGTAGGGAAGTTGGCACAGAGCCTGCCTGTAGCATGACTGGCTCTAGTTGGCCCTACTAGTCACTTAGCACTAAATTCATTCTCCATATGGAAAACGGTCACCTCTTGCTGCTAAATCTTAACATGATGTGAATTAAAATGTCCAAGTTAAATCCTACCAGTACCAGGGTTTGTATAAAGAAATAGAAGCACTAATACCACAGGGTGCTATTTCTAAGCCCTGATCTACACTAGAGAGTTAGGTCCATGCAAGGCAGCTTACATCGACCTAACTCCGTAAGTGGCTGCTCCAAAATGTCACGCCTGCCAACATAACTCACCCGCTACGCTGACTTAACTCCACCTCCACAAGAGACATAGACTAAGTTTAGGTTGACATAGTTACTTCGATGCAGTCTCAGTGTAGACACTACATTACTTACATTGACTGTGGCTGGCTTTCAGAAGCCATCCTACAATGCCCCACACTGACAGTTCAATCGGTGCAAGCACTCCTGGTGAGGACACGCACAGCTGCCACAAGGAGCAAAGTGTAGACACGCACAAGTGATGTAATTCCTGTGGCGGCTGTATGCCCACGTAAGTAAAGTCGACTTACTTCTGTAGTCTAGACATGCCCTAAGTGGCTTCGCCATTGCTCTATACATAGATAATGCATGATGCTATGATATGCAGAATGCGCAGAGCTGGATTATGAAAGAGGACTCAATCTGGTCTCCTCTGATGTGCTCACCAATAATTTCATGTGTGCTTTTCAATCACTGATTATAGGGCTTGCACATGTACACTCTACCAATTGTGCATGGCGGTATTTGTATAAATAAAAACTATGCCAAGTCCTAGAAGCCCCAACCAGGGATCAGGGCCCCATCAAGTACAATAAACAAAAGTAAAACAGACACACACCCGATCTCTACCCCCATTCTGGAGAGCTCACCGTTTAGACTCATAGACTTTAAGGCCAGAGGGACCATCATGATCATCTAGGCACTGCAGGCCACAGAAGCTCACCCACCCACTCCTGTAATAGACCCATTACCTCTGGGTGAGTTACTGAAGTCCATAAAGCATGATTTAAAGCCTTCAAGTTAGAGAATCTGCCATTTACTTTAGTTTAAACCTGCAAGTGACCTGTGCCCCAGACTGAAGAGGAAGGCAAAAACCCCCTCAGAGTTTTTGCCAATCTGACCTGGGGGAAAATTCCTTCCCGATCCCAAAAAGGGTGATCAGTTGGACCCTGAGCATGTTCGCAAGACCTGCCAGCCAGCCACCTGGGAAAGAATTCTCTGTAGTAACTCAGAGTCCTCCCCATCTCCACCTGCTGGGAATATTTGCTACTAGCAGTTGCAGATGGGCCACCTGCTATTGTAGGCAGTCTCATCATACCATCCCCTTCATAGATATATCAAGCTCAGTTTTGAATCCAGTTAGAATTTTTTGCTTCCACTGCTCTATTTTGAAGGCTGTTTACTAGGATGGTCATACGACGCAACAGATGGATAAACAGACAAAATGATGGGGCACAGGGGTAGCAACAGAAGTGGATAAGTTTGCCAGCATTGTCTCCACAGGTGGCTAATAGCCTACACAATGCCATGATTGCCGAGAAAAAGCGAAAAGATGTTTGCACATACACAGAGTCTGGGTTGAAGTCTCTTTCAAAATTAGACCCAAATTCTCTAGGAATACCCAGTATAATATAACTAATACCTTTTGGACTATTTTTCTAGTGTATCTTTTTGTGATTCATTTTTTATTAATTTTTATAAAGAAACAAACCATAAAAATACAAAAAAGGAAAAAGACTTACAGCTGGTATAAGTCACGAAATGCCAGATACTTCACAGGATAGTCAATTTAAAAAAAATGTTAACAAGAACGTTTACTGTACTGGGCATTTGACCTATTTGTACTCTACCCTGGTGCTTTTGTATTTGCTATGTTGTCTCTCTTTGTAAGTTGGAAATTCTTAAAGATGTTTAAAACAAAAAAAACCAACCATCCATGAATGTGCAGGAGAAATTTGATTTGCTTGTAAATAACACACCAGGCCAACAATTCAGTAGATTTTGTACTTTTCAGCTAAATTCTATAGAGGGGTCTTGTGTCATGTTTGGACAGCTGTTGCTATTAAAGCTCTTGCCAAGTAAGTTTTAAAAAAAACCACCTTCTAACTGCCATATTAACAATTACACCAGGAAATTTACAGTCACTTCAATGCCAAATTCTGAAACCTTCCTGGAGCTACTTTTAGAGTTACTTTGAAATCTATTTTACACCATAGGCTGGAGTTTGCAATCACTTTGCTTTACCCCACACACTTCTTTTCACACCGCAGATCTACCACAAAGTAAGATTTTTTTATTTTAAACGTGATACTCAGGAGCTGATTTTATTTTGGGGAAACTTCAGACAAGGTATTTAATTTGGTTGTGGGGAAAAAAATCACAGAATTGCTCTGCTAAACAAAAATCAATAACCCCTACGCTGGCCGTAGGGCAAACTAAATTCCTTAATATTTTCAGTGACTTTACTAAAACCAAAGGGGGGGACGCATACGTAATGGAGGTATTTCTCAAAATATTCCTGCAGGGAGCGATTCTTTAATTGAGCAAATGACATACATTCTGCACACGCACTCCTACACATGCAAAGGGAAATGGAGATGCACTGAAGGGCAGCCTGGAGACCTCGAGATGTTGAGGAGTGTACAGGGAAGGCACAATCGCAGAGTTTTTCCTTCATGTTATTCAAATGAATCCCTGTTTATGCATTTTCTCAACTGTTCACAATATTGTGCTTTTATCTTTGTGTGTCCTCCATTGTTGCTCTGAGGGATGAAATATCAGATGTTTGGAGGGAGCAGATAAGGCTGAGTTGAGGCCAGCTATTTTATTAATGCAGGAGATCCAGAACGAGGATGGGCTTCAAAGCATTTTGATGGAACTCTTCCACATCCAACTGAGAGAATTCAATGGGAATGTGAATTACAATGGAGGAGATTCCACATTGTTTCATAAGAGAAAATTTCTATCCTACCCTCCTGCAGGGATTGTTCTCTGGTTGCCAGGCAGAACCTTCATTCAGAAAATGTATAACTTATTTCAGGTCTCCCTACAACCCAATGATTCTGTGCCACTTGAAAGTAAATCAGGAGCCACAGAAACCAACCTGGCAACCAGAGTGCTGGATTTTTCCCGTCTATGAAGACCCTGGGCAGTGGTAATTTTCGTAAGGTTTTGGCATGAAGCTTATACCCGGTAATGTGAAGAGATCATTGAGACCATGCTACATCAATCTTGTGAGACCAACATTTCAAATTACACATCGGTTATCAAAGAGAGGTATGGTTCGATGGTCTTACCGTAGGGCTGAGAGTCAGGAATGCATGAGCTTTAGTCTTGGCTCTGCCACTAACGCCCCTCGGCAAGTTATTTAAACAACCTGCCTCCACTTCAGCACTTGCCAGACAGGGATAATGACACTTAATAACAGGTACCAATCCCACAGGGGGATTAAGAGGATTCAGTCCTCTTTCCCCGTTTGGAAAAACACCCTGAAGAGGAGGGCAAAGGTTAGAATATTTTGCTGAAAGTATCAGTGCTGTTTGGGTTTGAATCTGGGAGGAACTTTTTGGAAAGAAATGGTCTATTTGTCTAAGCTTTAAAGTGTAATCTAGCACGCAAAATGCTCAGCCTACTTGATATCACTGAGCTGGATTGGGTAAAAGGCAAAATGTGGTCATCACAGTGGTTGGGAACAAAGTAAAATGTTCCCTGATCTCCTGTCTGGGCTGACGTGTCTCTGGCCCCAGACACTGGTTTCTGCTTTATGACTTAATAAACTCTCCTACCATGTGGTGAAAATTACTGTAAACATTTTTCAGCTCGTGTGTACAGTAAGTACATTCTTCCAGGAGAAGGAGCACTGACTCAGCTCATCCTTCTGAGGTGTTTGTGTTACCATTGCCATGGCAACAAGAAAGGATTAAATCAGGACCTAAAAAAATTGTGCAGCAAGGTATGGATGGGGAGTAAAACTGTAAAATCAGGCTTTTAAGGGATATGTTGTTTCTATATTAAACACACAGAGCAGAAATTCCTGGTGTCACTGCCTAAAAATAGCACTTCAGCCTTTATTATATACAGTGACTTTTCTATATATAAAAATCTAGCAAGTCCTAGTTAGAGCAGATTGCAGAAATGAAAGATTCTGGAAATCTACCTACTCTCTTTGCCTGGGTTGAGATCTGTGTCTCTTGCCCTGCCTAAGGGATGGTGTTTCCAGACACAGATGGAGGTGGCTGATCCTGGGTAAAGATGCCTCTCTTCTCTCTTGCACCCGACCCAGTTTTCATGTAACATAGCTGTTCCAGAGGAACAACCATGACAGTGGTTCTGTGTGAACTGCATTATAACACATGGACTTGAGCTGGAACTTAAAATCTGAGACCATCCTAAATTTCAGGGCTTGGCAGTTGGGATTCAAATCTTTGGCTCTGAATCTGTCCCTATAGTTTTGGTTGTGGCACGAGGCCTATTTTCTGGATTTAGTTTGAATGCCACTCTGTGATCCTGCAAGATTTTGCTGCTATCCTAACCAAACTCTAGCCTTGCCCAGATGGATAAAACCTATCAAATAGAATGGGGATGAAACCAAAAGGATTCTGCAGCCTATACAAGTGAAAGGAGAATTACAGCCCTGTAATGGAATTCAATAGAACTGTTAAACCAATCTATAGATATTCTGCAGATGTCCCAGAAAAATGTTCCATAAAAGCAGATTTGGCCTTGAACCTGAATTCCGAACCCTAGCCTAAAACTAAACGAGGTCTGGAGTTGAACAGTCCCTCCTCTGCGCATCTCTGCTTAATATATAGTTCGAGATCATGGTCATAACAATTTGCATTCATGTGGACAGCTGGGCTAGGCAGTAATTGTGTATTAAAGATGATTTTCAAATCCAGTTGAAAGTCCAAGGCTCATCTACTCTCTGCCTAGATAGTTTTCATAAACCACCAAAAACCATTGCCTCATTTCATAAGAGGAAGGCAGAGAAGCACACTAGTCAGTTTCACTTTTAGGCAGGACATGTGCTCTTTCACATCTTCTATTTTAATTACCTATTTATTTAAGCCCAATAAAGAATTTTTCCTTGGTTTGTTTAAGGACTGGATAAATAAACCTAAACAACACTGAGTCAAGACAGGACTCGCAAGTTAAACATTTACCAACTCCAAGAATTTTCAAGCTTCTGTTTATCAGTTTCTCAGATGTTTTGCTGCAGACTGGACTTCATGTCTGACCTTCTTACACTTTTTAAAGGATAAGTTGGATAGGCACTGCTGCATTCAGTTAATGGACTGATACCAGGTTCATCTTTAATTTCACCATGCTGATGAGACTGCAGGCTGCATTTACAAATGATAATTTGATGAATAGTCAGTGAAGCCCCAAATTCTCTTCCCAGCACCCAGCCCAGGTAACTCAGATGGTTAATGGGGAACTTTGCAGGGGCAGAACAGAAGCAAAGTCGCCCGAAGGCTACAATGACTCTGTAGCAATAGCATTCCCCATTTAGTGGGGGACGATGAATGGATCCAGGCAGTAGCACATTCTGTGCCCCTGCCCTTTGCTTATCTTGCTTCCGAAGAGCCATTCTGTATGTCTTTCTCAGGGTGCTTTGTGGACTGCAGTATGGTCCTGTTGTTGGTCCCCTAACTCCTGGTGCAGTGGAATCCTACCATTCCACTGTGTTACAGGCCCCTCACAGCTGCGGGTGAGGCGGCGTGACACAGCCAATACCGGCATCGTGCTGGGTTGGGATTGCTGTCTGAATTACAGTCATTTTCAGAAAATAATGAAAACCTGCAGTTCTTCTTTTGAATAAAAGAAGGCTAGAAGTCTTGGAACGTACACGCAGCATCCCGAAGAGACTTGGTTACTGAAACCTGCCAGGCAGCCCCAAGTAGATGCAGTGCTGAGGAATTCATCTGTCACATACCAAGACCATAAATTGAAGGGCTTGGATCGTATCAGGCAGTTCCAGCTGACACAATGTGACACTGAAAGGCTTTTTATCTTCTCAGACCTGAGCTCAGGGTTCTGTGTTTCTCCTGCTGCTGGAGTCATTCCTTAAGAGTGGAGAATGTGACTCCACATGGGCAAAACGCAGGCCACCTGTTACGGGAGTGGGAAGGGACAGCATGGAGAAGAGGGTGAGGGGCAAGGAGATTTGCACAGGAGACTGAAAAAGTGACCATGTCTCCTTTGCCAATGAGTGTCTTTGCAACTCTTTCCCTGCCCACCCATGGCTCTGGGTAGATGTATGGGAGAGGGCTGCTGGTTCAAGGGCTTGTAAAGTGTGTGTGCTCACTACATGACCCAGAAAGCAGAGGACAGGACATCACTTTTGCTGGGCCTGCTGAGGATTGCTCCTTGACATATAGATGCATTAGCTCAGTTTACAAAGCCTGGGACAATACCTTCCCATTTGTGAATTTGATGGAGATACTGGGATATTTCCAGTATTTAGGGACATTTGTCAACCATATGCTTCACACCTAAGCAAAGGGCAGACTCTCTGGCACATCCTGTGAAAGGAAGCACGTTCACTGGAGGTTTTCAAAAAGAAGCTGGATAGCCACTAGGGATGTAAAAAATATTTTAATTAAAAAACTGTTTAAACGTTCTAAAAATGGAACCTTTAACCAGTTAAACGTAGGGGGAGGGGAGAAACGTGCTGGGCTCGGTTCCTCACTACCAAATGAATGCTGCCTAGCTGCAGCTCCCCCCTGTTGTGGTAGATGGGCAGCTCTCACTGAACTGAGCCCAGCTGCAGCTCCCACCTCCAGTCCCCCACTAAACTCTGCACTCCCTGCCAGGCCAGCTGCAGCTACCCCCCCCCCCAGTGCTGGGGTCCCCCCCTCCCACTGGGCTTCGCGCCTCCCCACCAGCGAGAGCTGCCCAACATTTTAACTGCTGGTTACCGTTTAAACGGTTAACCTTTTACATCCTTAATAGCCACTTGTCTTGGATGATTTAGACACAACAAATCCTGCATCTTGTCAGGGGGTACTTGACCCTTGGGGTCCCTTCTAGCCCTATGGTTCCTTCCCCTGGATAATGAAGCGGTCAGCTGTGGAACACAGACACAACTGAGCCAGGTTCTCAGTTGGTGTAAACTGGGGTCGCTCCACTGATTTCAATGACAATTTACACCAGGTAGGAACTTGGCCCAGTTCTCTTTATACATTATATGACCCAGTAGGGTGTGTGTGTGCATGTCACAGGTTCTCCCTCTGTGCCCAATTCACAGAGGACATCAGTTGGTTGCAGCCCCACATAGAAAGCTTTAGCTTAAGCGGTAGCAGCTCATGCATCTAGCAATACAGTCCTAGGTCCAAACCCCAGTGTGCTGACCGAAGTGGCAGCTGTCATATAAGTGGGGTGGGTTCTGGAATCTGAATGGCTGTAGGTCTCAGCTGTAAGAAATTTAGGCTACAAAAAGCCCAGGGAACTGAATTCCAAAAATCCAGACCTCAGCTCCTCAAATTAAAGAAGACCTACAATTCTCAGGCATGGTGGCAAGCTCTCTTCAGGCCACCATCACATACGACACAGCCAGGATGTGAGATCTGCCATAGATGAGAAAAGACTTTTCTTTTTGGTGAACTAGACAATGGGCGCCCGTCTGATCCCTGCTGCATGCCTTGCTGTTCCTTATGTGTCCATCCAGTATAAAGCTTCGGTCTTTATATGTAATCCCTGAAACCAGAAAGGGGTCCCAGGGAAAGAAAGAAACAAATTATACTGAAATAACTGAAAGCTTCATGTGAATGGAAACGGAGCAAAAGTCACTACAGTTGAATTTATTTTCACTAGTTCTCAGCTTTACAGAGATTCAGCAAAATGAAATTTGATAATAATCCTGACTAGTTACAGTATCCAAAAAGAGTGAAAATCCCCTCAAACTGCATGAAATTTGATGCCGCCCGAACTCCGCTGAATCCCCTCCAATGCATTTCTACATCACATTCCTCTGTTGCTCTCCAGTGATGCCCAAAGAATCAACAATCAATCAAGTAATCTGCAATATGTTTCTTTTCGAAATGCATCTATAAATTCATGGAACAATGGATTTCTTCTTATGAAATTTCATTTGCGACATTAAGGGAGACATTTCTGCATTCAGAAGAACTCTTGGGTTTTACTGTAATACAAATGCTTTGGTTTAAAGAGACATTGTCAAGGTAAAACCTAACTACTCCAGCCCTAAATTATCAATGTTATTCCAGGTTCACCTCCTATAGGAAAAAATGGCCTTTAAATCAAGGACTACAACTGTCTGAATCCCATCTGAGCAACCTAATTATAACAAACCTCATGAAGGTGGGCATGGAGATGTGGTGAGCACAGGCATGCAATGCTACATTGTTCCCTCCTTTTCCCAGTCTGCTTTGCCTCTATGCAGCTAAGACAATATTCATATTGAAATCAAGATTGGATGTTTTCCCAAGAAGTATGCTTCAATTCAAACAGGAATTATGTTGGGGAAGTTCTAGGGGCTGTGTCATGAAGGAGGTCAGACTGGACGATCAGAGTGGACCCTTCTGGTTGTGGCATTTATGGATTTTAATAAGAACCCTCACGGAATGGCTTCAGAGAGCAGCACTTCGATAACACAGTCCACTCTGCTTGTCTGCCTTTCCTTCACTTGGTGTCTGTCTTGTCTATTTAGATTGTAAACTCTTTTTGGGGCAGGGGCAATCTACTACTCTGTGTTTGCACAGTGCCAAGCACAGTGCGGCTCCGCTCTTGGTTGGCCATTAGGCACTACTATGCTGAATATGATTGGCTCTCAAATCCCTGCTGGTTTTTAAAGGCAGAAGTGGGGTGGAGGGGAGATTGGCTTGGCATGGTTTGTTTCCTGACTGTTTCATGAGTTCACGAAACATCCAGCATTCTGGATTTGTTGTTGTGCTTCCAGCTCACCAGCCAGGAATTTTGTAAAGAGGAATTTATGAACATCAAGTGTGGCTATGGATGAAAATTTAAAATATTGGATGCTCATCCCATGCCGTCCGAACCTCTTGAATGACCGAAGTCTCATAAAAACAGACTTTTCCATGAGATTTTCTGGGATTTCAACGTCCTGGCTCAACTAGGGATGTAAAAAGTAGTTTAAGTAAAAACCCGTTTAAACGTTCTAAAAAGTGTGTGGGGGGGGAGCTGTGTTGGGCTCAACTCCTCGCTGCCAAGTGAGAGCTGCGGAGCCACTTCCCCTCCGCCGTGCGTGCAGAGCCGTAGCTGGGCAGCTCTCACTTGTGGGGAGCTAAGCCGAGCCCAGTCATGGCTACCCCCCGTGCTTAAGTCCTTGCCTTCCCCCCTCTGCTCTAGGGAAGCTGAGCCCAGCTGCGGCTACCCCCTGTTCTCTGTGTTGGGCTCTGTGCCTCCCCCCATTCGTGGGGAGCCAAGTCCAGCTGCCGCTCCCCTCCCCCCCCCCCAGTTTAAACGTTAATCAGTTGTTTAAAACATTTAAACAGTTAAGCTTTTACATGCCTAGTCCCATCCAGGAATTCGTGAGATTAGTCTACAAAGGGACAGTGCCCCTTATTCACTGTTCATTTTTAAAAAATTTTAACCAAGCGTTTGAGTGTAGTGTAAACATGGTCCATATTTCAGCGGCTTATTCATTAACATTTGAAAAATAAAACAATACCCATACTCTCTCCCTACAGATGACAATGATTATAAAGACCTAATATGAATGAGCGGACCCTTTTGGTTTATCCAGCCTATTATGTAACACAGATTTCCCTCTCTTTTACATTTTGTCTTGTTCATTTTTCAGCATGTTTGCTCAAGTGTATGTGTGAAAGGGACAGGAGAGAGAAATTCAATTAAGAAACCAAGATAAGAAACACCCACAGAGAGTTGAGCTCATAGGCTACACTCTAGAGGCTGTAGACTGCAAAGAAGGGAAAAATAGAAGTTCATCTCAGACAGCCTTTGAGATAAGAGTAATAGCCTCAGAAAGCCAAGAAAATCTAAAGGGTGGTGATGAGGGAACGAAAGCTTCTAATTTGTTATGTCCTTCAGGCATCTTACTGGAGACAGGGAACAAACTGTGAAACTTGGCCTGATTTCCTTGGCCTTGCATCTCATGAAGCTGTTTATACCTGTGCAAAGCAAGTGAAAAAAACTGTCCTTCTGAACTGGCAGCATTTTATATACACTTGATGCAAGTGTGAATGACCACACAAGATGCAAAGACGTGGAGAGTCTGGTTCAGTGTTTACTATGTACATTAATGTTACAGCTATTATACACAGTATAAAATGGCCTGTTGAGGGAAATTCTACATAGGGGCAAGATAAGTCTAGCTGGGGCTCATGTCCACCAACACTTGCCACCTCAGAAAGCTTCAGAATCCTCATGGGGTACTTCCCCAAGGAGATATTTGTTCCTGGTCAAACCTTGCTGCACATTTCCACGTTTACAGCCGTAAGCCACCCTTTCTTCCACAGATGACAGTGGGGGGCAGGGCAGAGGGGAGAAAGAGGCAGCATTTGGGTCAATATCTTGAGAAGCTGTCACGTTCTACTATTAACTCCCCTCATTTTGCCACAGCTGTTTGTGTGTAACAAGAATCTAGAGCCAAGTGATTTGCACAAGCCTATACCTGATTTAAACACGTAATCAAAATGACTGACCATATCAATACGGTACACGGTTGTGTGTTTTATTTGCACACGCAATGGTGAGCATGTTGTTTTGAAAAATCAGCCCCAGCATATTTTTCCTCCTTGATTTAATAAAGTTGAAATCCTAAAATATTAAGAACAAAACATATGTATATGTTTGCTATCACACACACACACACATGCACCAGTTTGAATGGCCTAGAAAATTCTACCATAAATCCTCTCAATTTATCTCATCAGTATGTCTCTTAAGTATGGCCCTCATTACCAGAGTATCTGAGGACCTCACACTCTTTAATGTATGTATCCTCACAACACTCCTGTGAGCTAGCTAAATGCTGTTCTCCCCCCTCCCCATTTAACAAATGGAGAAATGAGGCAGAGAGAGACCAGGGCCAGATTTTGAAAGGGGATTTTCAAAAGTGCCTAAAGAGGATAGGCTCCTATTGCCCACTGATTGCAATTGGAGTCTGGAGTCTTTTAAAATCCCCTCAGCACCAATCTGCATCTATATGCACCTTCATACCTTTAAAAATCTGGTCCTACGTGATTTGTCCAAGGTCACACAGGAAGTTTCTATAAGAACAAAGACTTAAACCTAATTCTCCTAAGTCCCAGGATAGCCTCCTAACTGTTGTCACCCTTCTTCTATACTATATGCATCCTATATGATTTGCTTGCACGGTTTCAATAACTATGCACATAGATTAGGTTGCTGTTCAACTGCACCTGTAATTGTGAGTTCCCTATACTGAAAATGCAGCCAATTTTGGCCTCAGTTTAGTGAAACCTAATAAGAGACTTCCTCAGGAGTTTATCTGAAAGCTTTCCCTAAAAAGCAAGTTGTCATTATCCATTGCTGATGTGGTAGTTTGCTGTCACCTGTATAAATAGTGGGCACCACTCTTCCCACACTAGAAAACTTCTAACTATTCTGTACAGTTAGGTTCTTAATTTTACAGATGCTGTCACAAAATTTTGTGGAATGCCAGTATAATAGGCCCTGGGAGAATCAGAGCCAAGGGACACAGAATTACAACTCTTGCATCTGAACACACTCTAGCTGTGTCTTTTTTTTTTTTTTTGGATGGATGGATAGATAAATCAATAGACTCATAAACAGACATAGAAGATACACAGTTCATTAAAGTTTATAGCTCATTTAAAAGGTAAATCTTGCATAGCACTCCTGTTTTGCACACAGCACTCAATTAGATTGTGATTTCCTGTGCAGCATGGCAGATGCATTAATCTTTAACACAACAGAGCTTTACAGCAAGACAGTGATGTTATGTCCCTGGTGCCCTAAGTCAAACCAGGCTTCTGAACAAATTTAAAGTTTATTGAAACAATTCTGCTCCTTCCTACTCAAGCTTTAGCACTGAGGAAGGCAGGGAACAACACATGATCCAGCCAATTCCTGGGAAACATCAACTGTTTGAGGTTAGTGACAGTGAAAATAGTAGCAATAGCTAATATTTTTCTGATGTGTTCAGTTTTCTGTTTTCAAAGGTACAGACTTCACACATGCCACTTTCTAGGAGAAGAAGGAGGGTCTGATGGTTATAGCACAGGCTGGGAACTCTGGAGATCTGGGTTCTGTTACTTGTTCTGCAACAGCTTTCTTGAGTGAACTTGGGCAAGTTTGCTTAACCTCTCTATTTAAGGGTATGTCTATGAAGCACCCAGGAAGTGCATCCCCCAGTGTGGGTAGACAGATACACGCTTGCTCTGCTAGAGCTAATGCTCAAAGAATAGCAGTGTGGCCATGGTGGCTCAGGCTAACTGCCCTGAGTCAGCTGGGATTGTACTCCGGTGGCTAGCCCGAGCCACTACCTGTGTCACTGTGGCCACGCTGGCTCGAGCAGAGCTTGTGCATCTCTGTCTATCTGTGCTGGGAATCCCCCCTGCCCAGATGTGGTGTAGACATTACCCTGAGAGTCTCCTGACTGTAACAGGTAGATAATGATTCTTCTCTACCTCGCAGGGCTTCTGTGAAGTTTAATCCATTAATATTTGTAAAATGCTTTGTAATCCGTAGTTGGGAAGGTAAAAATGCATCATTGTAGAGGATCTCTCACACAGCACGGTATGTTGTACTGAAAAGTGGCCGGGAGGACATCTTTGCACTTACCTCGCTCCTTCTCTAGGAGGATCACACTATGATTTACAGATATTAATTTAGCCTCAAGGATCTTTATTAGATAGGTAAATGTTAGCCACATTTTCTAAGTAAGGAAGCTGAGGCACATGGAGTTTAGGTGAGTTGCATAAGCTCATGAGGAAAGTTTGTAGCAGCAATAGAACTTACATCATGTACAGCCTAGACCTGTGTCTTAACTACAAAGCCATCCTTTGTCCGTGTAGATTTGCTTCTGCCAGAAGTGGCATCCCACACAAGACAAGCTGGTCTGACAATCTGGAAGGTGGAAAAACCCAATTACTCTAAATTGCAATGGGAAAAATGAAATTTTAATTATCTTTATTTTATAAATAACAAACAGTGGAGCTGTACTGATTCACCTCAGCTAAGGAGCGGGGCTAATATACCTGAACAGTATATTTTTGAAAATATGTAAATTGCCCTTTTCTTATAATTTTTCTAAGTAATCGGGTGGCTGATGAAGAGAAATGAAACTGCATATTTACTACTGTACATCCAAAGACTAGAGAGAAACTGCAACACTTTCAGCTACTTATATACCAGATGAAAACATCTTAGTATTGACGTCAGGCAAAGCCATCAGGTAGTTTATTGTTAATCAGAACAGAATGATACATCTATAATAGAGACTCACCTTGTTTCAGCATAATTAGATTTGCATCTCTAGGAAATTTTTAAAATGCTATGAATTAAAGTCATTTTATAGTCAGGTTATCTACTCTGGTAGGTGAGGCATGTGAAATAATAACAGGAAAAATAGGTGCTTGTGTATCACTTCAGCCAGTTAGATTAAAAGAGCATTGCTGGCAATGATTTTGTCTCTGTTCTCTGAAGAACACATCAGGTATTGTATTCAAACAGGTCTAAACTGCTGGTTGTTTTTTTTAATCCACCCAATGATCTTACACTGTTGGTAACATCATGGATGTTCTTGTTTTCAATACTTTGAGCAGTGTAATTAAGGTACCTTGGAGAGAAATCAATACCTTGTATGACCTTTGAATAACATGCTTGCCAACTAACCTGCCTTGTTTACTGAGCTATTTCTAAGAGTCGCAGATGGCAGTGTTTAAGTACTAACCCTATTTTGTTATTGCTAAAGCCTCAAATCTTTCTTTTCTCAGAAAAAGAAAAGTTAAGAGTACAGAGGCCACACATTCAGCTTCAAGAGACTGCAGGGTTGATTCTGCTCTCTTCGAGACTGGTTTCAAATCTCTATAGCTCCACTGATTAGAGTAGATTGACCATAGGTTTTCGCTGGTAAATGACAGCAGAATCAAGCCCTTCATATTTTACCTTTTCCCCTTCCAAATATACTTTTAAACTGTGAGAGAGATCAGATATTTCCTCCCACCCTCAGCCTCCAATTATTGTCATTATGTGGTCAAGTAGAGGTAGGGGAAAATTGATGAGGGGTAGGAGGAGGGAACAATTCCTGAAGATGGCTCTGGGTCACTCTAAGAAATCTGGCTTAGCACCTCCGTGTAATGTGTAGCACTTCTCAGGTGTAATAACTTAATTGCTTTTAACAGCTCCAGCTTGTCAGTGGTCTTGACATCGTTTTTTTTTTTTTTTTTTAATAAAATTAATTTTTACAGATATTGAAAAAATTCAGATGGGTTAAATTCAGAGCCTGGCAAAGTTTGTCCAGTTCTTTGGAGATCTGATACAATTTTGCCAACTTCTAGGCCAAAACTGACGGTATTGTAAGAAAAACAGAATTTCAGTTTGGAGCATTTAATTCTTCAAATAGTCTTTTATTGCTTTCTAGCTTGCTTTGAAATGACTTATGTAATATATGTAGAATCAGGTGATTTTAATATAAATATCTCATTTGGCAAAGGGCCTGGAGTTCAGTTAGGAACTTAAGACAGGAAGGGAGCTCCTGGGTCACAGAATTGTTCCCCTGCCATAGAAGCAACCCCAACATATAATCTTGCTAACAAGTTTGTCAACCTCCCTCTTAAAAGTAGTTGGATTATTTGCCTGCACAGCGAAGCAGACAGAAGCCATGGAGGCCTTGAACCTCCTCAAACAATCCTTCTTCCCCCAACAAGTGCCCCCAACCCCCTTACGTGCAGTTACATACTAGTGAGGGACAACATGGGCCAAATCCTCAGTTTTTCTCCTCAGGTTTTCCTCAGTTGTTCTGCAGTCAAAACTCCCATTGAAGTCAACTTCACACAGAGACTCTGACATTGACAGACCCATTTTATTGCATCCACAGTTGATACAAAACCACAGCTGTACCAGTGCACTCTCGGCATCCTGAAACACCTATCCCACCATAGCCATGACTATGATTGGAAATTACTCAGAACTTCCAGTCCCAAACACAAAGCACTGAAATTAGGAGGACCAGCTGAATCACTCTAGCTCTGACTCTTGAGGATTTCTGTCTTCACTGACAGGAAAAGGGAAACTGGACTGATTCAGTGTAATCCAATCCCAGCCAGAATAATTGGTGATTGGGATGGCCGGAGACTGCAAGATCAAGGAATCCCAATGAGCAGTTTATAATACTTTTTTTTTTTTTTTGTCTGTCGCCAACAAGACCTTTGTCTGCATAGCTGTCTGCAGTGCTGTCGTAGAGAAAAAGAAGAAAACAATATTAGAGGGGTTACAACAGGAATAGAGATTGCAAAGAAAAGAATGCATTTGGGTTCATTTATGCACTCAACACCACAGTAGGACAGTGGGGTGAAGGCAGCTGTCTGTTTTTTGTCAGCCCAAGCTCAGCTGCTAGTGTCTGGAAATCCTTAAACATATCTAGGTGCAAAATGGGTGAATAATCAGTATAATGCTGAGAATGACAAACATTAGGAGCTTACTATTTCCAGTGAAACACTTCTTCCTTTACTGGTAGGACTGGACCTAGGACTGTCCTGTGAAATCTACCTCTTGCATGGGAGTGCTAAAAAAGTGTGATAATCGTATGGGTGTTTGGACAACGATAGATGACTGAGGCAGACTCTCCTGTCATATGTGCGGTCCTGTCAATGTTTTCTTTAATTAGGCAATGTCTCATGAAAACATATTGTATGGTCCAGGTGCCTGAGTGCAACTCTGAACAAGGAACTAGGCAGTCCTCAAGTCTAATCCTGGCTATGACACTAATGCACTTTGTGGCCGTGGGTCACTTGATCTCTCTATCTCAGGTCCCCCTCCATAAAACAGGACTAATCCCTACTCACTGTCGGAGGTTTAATGATTCAGTAACTAATATTTTTAAAGATTTGAATACGAAGGGTGCTAAGTAGTTGTATTATTTGTTGTTGTGAGGGAGTTCATTTACCACTGGAGCAACTCCTCATGGCCAAGCTTGGCATAGCGATTCTCTCCCTGTCCGGGGCCCCCCATGCTGCTGTGGTATCTTCTCATAATCTGGCCCTCTGGCCAAGTCATGGTTTCGACACCCTCCCACCCTTCTGGAGTAACAAAGAATCCAACCAAATAAACAATCCAAACATCCAAAAAGTCTTCAGCCCCAACTCCAGGCCCTGTGGCTTTCATACCCTTCTCTCAGGGCTCTCTGTCATCCCCTTCTCTGGACTCATGCCATCTTGCCAAGGCTGGTAAGGGGAATCTGGGACCTCCCCCATTCCCGGTTCCAACCCAGGGACCCTATAACTGTCATCCAAAGTCTGCTCAGTCCAACTCCTTGCTATTGTTTCCCTGAGCTGTTCTTTACCCAATGTCTCTCAGGCCTTCTTCCCCACAAGCTCACCAGGTTCACCCTTTGTTCAGGGCCAAGACTCTCAGGACCCTCCACTGGAATCCCCCCAACAAAATTCCAAGCCAAATATGTAAACAAAAGCCACTTCTGCCCTCTTTGGACTTGACTTTACATCCCTCTCAATCAGACATCTCTGAGAGCTCTCTTCCGGGAAGTTCACTTCCTGTTTTTTGGTCAGGGCGTCCCAGCAGGGCCTGCTTCATGTTACGCCTGGATTCTTGCCAACCGCCTCTACTCCAATGAGGCCTGCAGGGTTTGCTCTTCCCCCATTCTCTAATTCCAGAGATTGAAGGGAAGCTCTTTCCCTGCAGTTCCCTTTGTCTTTAAGCTTCCTGATTTTATAATCATCACCCAGTCCCTCCCCAGCCGGGTGTCATCTTTAATGGCTCTCGCCTCAGGGGCAATCAGGTAGCACACTGGGCCTCTGGTTCATCGCCTGGGTGGGGATACACCCCATCACAATTATTATTATGAATAAATCACAGAATGTGTAAAATCTTGGTGCTGAAGAGATGGCGTGAGCTGTTTTGCTCGGTAGCGATGGGATTGTGCATTAAGTCTCTTCTCTCATGGTGAATAAGATTTAAAGAGCTGATGAATGTGAATTGGAATTTTCTGCTGAAATATAGCATGGAACTCTTCCTTTAGAAGTCAAATTAATACAAATGGAGCATGAAATTGAAGTCAATAATTAGTAAATCAATCCCAATGAGAAGGTCTTGGCAATTCTGGCCTTCAGGCTTTGTGCTAAGTGCTTCTCCAGACTGATAGGGGAAACCCTTCACTCTAGCTGCACACTGCAGCAGAGTTCAAAAGGCTTTACCTGAGGATATGACAATCTGGGGAGTTAAGCCCTGACGAAAATAAAGATACTGCAAAGCAGATCAAAGCTGGTGGTTCAGCAGAGCCTGGTTCAAAGAAACCTGCCAGAGAGCTCTGCAAAGCTAGCTTTTCAGTGACAGGAACAAACTGATTCTGTCTGAGGCAACAGTGCACTTGTCGGCAGAGTCATTGCCTGATGAGTGGCTACTTGCTGACGTTTATTGCTACTGTCAAACATGGGGTGAGGTCTTCAACTTTTAACCTTTCATGCTGAGTATAAACTTCTGCATTCGAACCACACCATGTACCAGCTGCTCACGTGTATCAATATGATTTATTTCACATCCCTAGAAAAGCAAACAGAGGTTTCAGGCCATTCACATTATTGAACATTTCAATTAATTTCTCTTTATTTGTTTGCTGTAGTGTTATGCAGCTCCATGCCTCACTGTTAGGGCCTGATCCAGGTTCCATTGAAGACAATGGACAGATTCCCAATTGTCTTTGGATCAGAGGAAAGGGAACTCACTGAAAAAAATAAGACTGCATCCTGCTCTACTGGTGGTTTTGTGCTCAGTGCTCTGCACTGCACTTCTGCCTTTCTGGATTTGGTTTTGGCACTTCTGGCTTTACATTGGTGTAGATGAAATCGAGTCTTTCTGGCTGTGTGAAATGTGAAACCAGGGTGTTCATTCCCAGAAGGAGGGGGATTTCCTGTGCTGCTCAGTAGTGCCTCACAAATTGTCTTGAAGTTAAACTACTTAAGCTGTTTATAAAGGCCCCAGTTTTTCCACATAAAAGCCATTCAGAGGGGAACAAGGTATTAAATCCCCACCCCTTGTAAGTTTGACATATGGCCATTGGGTCCCATGTTTCCCCCTACTCTAGAAAACTGGTATAGGCAGGATGCAGGGCTTGAAAATATGTAAGTGCCCATGAGCTGCAAGGAATACCCAAGCCAATGGCTCTTTAGCAGGTGCACAAAGAGACACTCCTCCACACTCCATTCCAGCCCCTTCAGTAATGGCTAGTGGACATGGTGGATGCCAGTGGCTGCAGACAACACTACATGACTCCTTTGGTAGGAGTCACAGAGTGGGCAGGGCCGGTTAGTGTCACACACGTGGTAGCATCCATGAACGCACAATTTTAACATGGACTGTCATTGGCTCTTCCTTCTGCTTCTTGGTCACACCCATTATTAGCGTCTTCATTTTTGGGGAGAAGATTCTGACAGCTATTCAGAGGTGGGAAACACCCTATGTTGCCAGCTTATGGCATGATCCTTCTGGAATAGCCTAAGGGTTTTGGTCCCATCCATGTCACACAGCATACGCTGGAAGTGGCAGGGAGGGAGGGGTGCAAAACACATATATCTATGGATTATTATTATTATTTATTATTGGTATTACAGACGCTCTTAGAGGTCCCAACCAAGATCAGGGCCCTATAAGCGAGGCACTGTACATACAAATAGTAAGAGACAGTCCCTGCCCTTAAAATCTTACAGGCAGACAAATGATGGTGTGGTGTTCTCACTCAATGCCAAGCAGCCTAAGAGGTCTTCTCCCTTCAGTGTCTGAGCTCTAACTAATCAGCATTGCATAACACGAAAAATGTATATTGCATATCATGCAAGAGCATCTTAAAGTACAGTTCCTCACAGGAGGAAGAAACTAAATTTTGGGGTGTGTGTTTTTTTTACCAGAATAGTTACAGTTGTGTACAACTTCTAGTGTGGACTCTGTTATGTCAATATAAAAGGTACCTTTATACCTGTAGATCTTATTCCCCTTCCCGAACAGGAATCGCTATATCAGAACAAGCATCTTTATACTCCTATAACTGCATCCATGCTGAAGGGGTGGCTGTGTTTATATTAAAGTGCATTAAGGTGAATTGCCTGAGGGCACTTGTAATGCACAGTGAAAGTGTCCCTACAGGGAGTTAGTGCGGAGTATCTAGTACACTGCAAATTCACACCTTATCTTGCTGTGTATAACTTCATGTGTAGACGAACCTTTAGGCTCCTAAATCAGCCAGGCATTGCAATTCTAAGTGGAACAATGCCTAAATACCTTTAAAAATCTGACCTTAGCTAGTTGCCCAAGGTCACACAGGAGGTCCATGGCAGAGCCAGGAGTTTTCGATGGATCTCAAGAGCCGCAGTTCAATGCCATAAGCACAAAACAATTTATCCTTTCTAGGTACCTAGGTGTTAGCCAAGCTGCCCGTACAGTTTTGCTGTTTGCATGTCACATGCAACCCAAGCAGTTTGGAACTGAACAGTCAGGTGCATCAGTGTTCCAGTACCTTCAGCTACCTGAGAAGTGTGAGTAGGGCCCAGAAGTGCCCCCTGAGCAAGGTGTGCCTGAAGGTTACTATGGAATGGATCTTCCCTGTAAAAGAATGCACAATAAAGACAAACAACGAGAGTTCTGTGGCATTTTAAAGACTAACAAATTTATTTGGGTATAAGCTTTTGTGGGCAGAAACCCACTTTGTCAGATGCTTGAAGTGGAAACGTCAGTTTGGTAGATATATATACACATGCAAGGATGGGTGAGTTACATCACAGTGAGGAGGGCAAGTGTTAACGAGGTAATTCGATCAGGGTGGATAGGTCCCATTCACAACAGTTGATGGGAAGGTGTGAATGCCAAAAGAGGGAACATTATTTTTTGTAGTGGGCTAGCCACTCCCAGTCTCTATTCAGACCTAGTCTGATAGTGCCAAGTTTGCATATGAGTTCCAGCTCTGCAGTTTCACGCTGAAGTTTGTTTTTGAAGTTTTTTTGTTGAAGTATGGCAACTTTCAAGTCTGTTACTGAGTGTCCAGGGAGATTGAAGTGCTCTCCTACTGGTTTTTGGATGTTACCATTCTTGATGTCTGATTTGTGTCCATTTATTATTTTGTGTAGAGACAGTCTGGTTTGGCCAAGGTACATGGCAGAGGGGCATTGCTGGCACATGATGGCGTATATCACATTAGTAGATGTGCAGGTGAACGAGCTCCTGATGGTGTGGCTGATATGGTTAGGACCTATGATGGTGTCACTTGACTAGATATGCAGGCAGAATTGGCAACGGGGTTTGTTGCAAGGATATGTTCCTGGGTTAGTGTTTCTGTTGAATGGTGTACGGTTGCTGGTGCGTATTAGCTTTAGGTTGGGGGGCTGTCTGTAAGTGAGGACTGGCCTGCCTCCCAAGGTTTGTGAAAGTGAGGGATCGTCTTCCAGGATAGGTTGTAGATCCTCGATGATGTGTTGGAGAGGTTTTAGCTGGGGGCTGTAGGTGATGGCCGGTGGCGTTCTGTTGTTTTCCTTGTTGGGTCTGTCCTGTAGTAGGTGACTTCTGGGTACCCATCTGGTTCTGTCAATCTGTTTCTTCACTTCCCTAGGTGGGTGTTGTAGTTTTAAGAACGCTTGATATAGATCCTGTAAATGTTTGTCTCTGTCTAAAGGATTGGAACAAATGCGGTTGTATCTTAGGGCTTGGCTGTAGACAATGGATTGTGTGATGTGTCCTGGGTGGAAATTGGAGGCATGTAGGTACGTATAGCGGTCAGTGGGTTTTTGGTATAAGGTGGTGTTTATGTGGCCATCACTTATTTGCACTGTAGTGTCCAGTAAGTGGATTTCTTGTGTGGACTGGTCCAGGCTAAGGTTGATGGTAGGGTGAAAATTGTTGAAATCCTGGTGGAATTCTTCGAGGGACTCTTTTCCGTGGGTCCAGATGATGAAAATGTCATGAATGTAGACTCTTTTGAGATGCCTTCAAAGTTGTGTTTTGACACTTATGTTTATGATATGCAATTGCAATACTTATGTACAGCTGTGATTCACCATTAGCCAGTTTGTGTTCAGGGTTATGCATACCACAAAGATGAGATAAAGAGGTCTGCAGATAAAAATTCAATACAGAAAGGACTGATTGCAAGGTATAAGGGGGTGTGTACAATGCTGTTTGTTTGCGTGTGGCAAGGAAAGCCATGGTAACTATATTTACCGTTTGTTGAACAGAGAGTCTAACAGGATGTAAAACAGCTAGACAACTAGTCTTTAAATAAGTGAGAGCACTCCTGGCAATATCCTATTCTCTTAACCCCATTTTTATTTCTTTAAGGGGTGCTGTATATCCTTGATCATCTAATTTTTCCCTCTCTAGTCCCTTATGGAGTTCTCAGGTAAAGATCCACCACTTTGTGCTGTAAACCTCTCTGCTTTGACAGCATAACCAAGGTCGTGACAGGTCAGCAGTAGTAATGTGGTGAAAGGGGTCTGTCTGGCAATTTTGGGAGGCTCTAGCTAAAATTCTACAACTACACTGAAAGGTGATTTCTCAGGCAATCTCTTCCCTCTCTGTATACGGCTGAAATGACTGCTAGAAATGACTTATCCCTGAGGTGCATACAAATTCTTCTAAAAAGCAGTCTTTTGTCTTTAGGATGGTCTAGATTATCCCAAATGGCAGGTATTTTCTGAAAGTTACCTAGGGAGAATATTCCGAGGTCAAGGTTGTCACTTTCACTTCCTTCTCTCCTCACCATCCTCCGTCTCTCCTTCGCCTTCTCCCCCATGCTCCCTCCCCACAGTTCAAATGACCCAAGCTGCAGATTTTGCTAAGCTATACACGTGTACTCAACACATAATTCACGAACAAAGTATAAACATTTCCAGCAAATGTACTCGATATAAGTTTGTTTGCCCAGTGCTATTACCTTCCTCATTTATGGTGATGAAAAAAACAAATGACTAGATCCCCCAGTTCCTTACTCTTCTTCATTGTATGATGGCCGCCATCTTGCCTGACACATGGGGGACTGAACCGGGGCCCCTCCAGAGCTAAAACTCGAGGCATTATCGCTATAGAACCCAGCCGCCTTAGCTACTGCTTCTAACAAATTGTATCCTCTGGGGATCAGCACTGAGCGGGACTTGTAACGCATGGTCCCCAGTGGGTTACCTCTGCACAGCTCGGAACAAGGTAAAAGGAGCTTGATCACAGGTTAAGAGGGAGCATTGTGCAGAAGCCCATTATTAAAATATTGGCAATATATTACTGGTCAGCACATGGAGAGGAGGCAATGACTGAAAACCCGGGTATTGCAAAAAAAACCAAACATGCTGGGCTGAATGGACTTAGGGTCCTGAGGTGCTTTCCTGCAGAAGAGTCATGAAATGGTCACTAGAGATCCAGTGGCACTCTTGCGAAAGTAGAGGTATTCCCACCCCCCATCCCTACTGGCAAAATTCTGCTAAGTTCACAAAGCAGTTCCCAATCTGCTCCTGTACAGACTCTACAGCGTATTGCACTGACCCTGCACTGGTCTGATTCAGCAACATGCCACGTTTGCAGCACGCAGAGGCCGTAAGTGAGCCACGATGGGTGGGGTGAGAATTCCCGCCGTACAGGGCTAATGTTAGTGGCCCTGTGCTTCTCAGCATCCCACCAGCCTTGGCACAGAGGGACGTGCCAGAGGTGGGTAGCCCTAGCACTCGCTGCCACGAAGATTTTAGACTGCGTGCAGCCTGTAGGCAAAGGAAAGGCAGCCTCAAGTTAGAGCAGTTCCTGTGGTTGCTCTGGGAGCAACTGGAAGAGGGAGGGGACACATCAGCCCAGAGTCTGAATAGCATAAAGCCATCTTTGCTACCCCTACCCTGGGCTATGTGTAGACACGGCCAAAGTCTCTGGCCCTTCTATTATCAGCAATGTAGCTGACACCTCCCTCCTGGCTGACAGCATTTTAAAAATCAAATACAACATCACTGACGACACATGAGGCACTGAACTGGTGTTTATTTGCTTTCTCCACTTACGGGACTGAATAAGGAATGTTAATGGGAAATTGTTTAAGCATAACTGGCAAAAGTTAAACTTGTGAATGAGAGGTCTTGGAACATTTTTGTTTGAAATTTTCCTTTTTTTCTTCGTAAACTGAAGTCAGTTTCCCTAATGAAACCCAAGGCTTTCAAATCCAGCCTAACTGCATGATTGTTATCTTTTCCCGAATAAACAAAATACTTTATACCTTCTGCTTGAGGCCCAGTCTCCCCTGATGTGCAGGAGAAAGTGGTGACAACATTTCAAATGCTGCTCCATGCCCAAAAGCAGATGAAAGCTGAAAACTGTGAGAACGTGGTTGTTTAATCCTGGCTCTTTTATCAGGCCGCAGAGTGATAATGAAACCTGACACATCTTACTGCCTTCCCTTGACAGTTTCCTGATTGCAGAGCTGTACGACAAATAGCCTAACAAAGCAGAAATGAGAGCACTCCAGAGATGATGGGACTGAGCCTGCAACCCCTCCATCCCATACGTAGCCGCACTGACTGCTCACACACGGGAAGGATGTGCAGGATCATGCCCTTTGCACTCCCACTAATGACAAAGGGCTTGACTGTTTGTGCCACAAACTCAAGGGGTGGAACAAAGCAAAGCCACCAGGAGGAGCACTGGGAAGATTGTAATTCAGGAAGACTCAAATCCACAAGTGCTGCTCCCATTTTGCATTGGTCAGTAGCCTGGCACTGAATGCTCCCCTTGCCAGGCTGACCCTGCTCTAGGGGCCATTGCAGAAGGGGAAGACATGTTCCTGCTCTAACCCATCCCTTCCAGCTGCCTTGATCCCAATGGACAAGTGGAAGCATCCAGAGTACAGAGTGCTGTGGTATGCTTCCATTGAGGCAGCAGTGGTTACAGGAAAGGGAGATTTTTGTATGCCCTCTGGTGTCTGAGAAACAAAGAATCTGGCCCCAGCTGGGTAACACACAAATAACCTAGTTAGTTTTGATTCCCCAGGGGCTGGCTCCTGCTCCCATTGAAATCAATGGGAAATTCATGCATGCGGGGGAGGGGGGAGGGAAGGAAGAGGACTGAGTTTCCTGTTGAACATCTCCTCTGTTCTATTAAAAAAGAACAGATCATTAAACATGAACATACACTGATATGCTGCAGCTAGTGTGACATCTTCTAGACACACATGGTTTCAATAAAATTTATAATGGAAACTGCAGTGACTCAGTTAAGCATGTGCCCTTCTTGATGGTTCAGTACAGGTTTTTGGTTTGGTTTGGTTTAGGGCCCAGTCCAATGCTTATGGGGGGTCATTTCATTTACTACAGTAGGTGGTGGATGCCTGTGGCAGTGCTGGGAACTGAACTGAGGTGTTCTTGAGTGCCTTAACCATAGCACTATCTTTGTTCTTCAGTACATTATGAATGTGAAAGAATGCCATGCCTGATTATTCTGATTACTGTTCAGAATTTTTCTATAGAATTAAGGAAGAAGTTGGCTTGAAAAGGAAGTTTAGGAAAGCTTGTAAAATCCCCCTTTTTCCTTTCCACATAATTTTGGAAGCTAAAATGATTTTTTCTTCTCTCCTGTTGCATTCATATTGTTGTCCCACTTAGCTGAGAACCAAAATGTAGCTTAAATCAAATTAAAGTATACAAGCAGCAGCAAACCTTATGGGAACTGCATATCAAATTGTGTTATTCTCCATTAGTCAGTAGAATTGCTCACCCTTTTCTCCTTCCGAAGCACTGAAACTTCATTGAGATTCAAGTACTCACCCCATAATGAGAATTATGTTTTCTCATTTAACTCTGCAGCACAATCAGTGACCTCTGTTGTTGTTTTTTTTTAACACTTCAGAGCCACATGTTCTTTGACATCCAAATTCTATTTGGTTCTGAGTAATAATTATTCATTTTATTGATTTCTGCTGCATCTCTATTCAGGGATAAGTAAGGGATAAAAAGCTATGTGTCACTGAGTCACACTGAGAATCCAGCCCTAATAATGATTGAATGCCCCCTCAGGGGTGTATAAGAAGTCAAAGACAACAGAAGCACCAATTACAAAGCTCTGCACTTCATTTACTGCAGGGAAAGAAAAGGTTAATTATCGAACAATGAAGCAACTTTATTAACTGGGGGTGGGCGGGTGAAGGGTTGTTCTGCTTCATTCTGAAACAAACAAGGTTGTGATCTATGATCTTAAAACATTAGTTCTGAATAGGGAACTGTCCAGTGTAATCTATCGTGCCCTGGCAAATCAAATTGCACTGCAAAAAAACGCTCGACCAAAATAAATGGGCTACATGATGTCTTTTTTTTAAACCTTGTCTGGTTATGACGCAGGTCATTAAAACCAACAGGTGCCTAGACGAGTCAGACATTCTCACGCTCTCTTAGTTACTCATATACAAGTATAGGCACAAGTTCAAATGGCTTGCTGTAAAGTAACTAGAGATAAGATCACACCATCAGGTTTGAACCCAGTGCCAAACTTTCCCAAAGCTGCCGAGTTTCAGTTTGCCTTGTACAGGTACAGGAGCCAATTAAAAAATTTTGAGCTGAATTCCAACCTCCTCCTCAAAGACCTGGGGTGTCTGGATTCAGGGCTTCACTTTGGGACCCTCTTTACAATTAATCTTATCTAAATTGGCAATGGGCAAACCTCAAATGACGCAGAGGTTTGGATAAGCATCCCGAAGCTCAGGGGTTAGGTGTGCCATTGGGGAGGCAATTTGCATCCTATTGTACCCAGGAGGACAACTGTGCTAGTGGAGGAAAGATTCACCACCAGAGATTCTGACGTGGGAGCCCCATCAGGCAAAGCTGCTGACTGAGAACATCTCCATAAAGTCTGATCTTGCTCTGCCCAGACCTGCCCCACTCATTTTGAGGGCTGAGCCAGACAGTGTAGGGTCTCACAGAGAGGAGGGGGTTCCAACTGCTTACATTTGAAGACAAGGGAGATATACTGATTAGACGGTAATTCCTGGGACACGGGTTAGCAGTTAGAGCAGGGGTCAGAGAGTCAGAAGCCTTGGTTGTACTCCTCTGCCACAGACTCAGTATGGGGTAAAATCATCCCCGTGAGGCCATGCATGATTTAAGCCTTTAGTGTGGGCTTTAAGTGGGGCACAAAGCCTGAAGCAGGCACTCTATACAGGCCCTTCGTTCCCCAAAATGAAGTGTCATTTCTTTCACTGAGCAAAAGTTTTAACAGTCCAATAATACTTTGTGCTTTATAGTGTCTTATATGTGAGATTCTCAAAGCACTCTGCAAGCATTCACTAATTCCCACAACACCCTTCTGAAATAGCAAGGGGAACTATCCTCAACCTCATTTGACAAATGAGGAAACTGAGTCACAGAGACAGTCACATTACCTTCTCAGGATCACATAACAAGTCTGCGGCAAAGCTGGGAAGAGAAGCCAGATCTCCTGACACTAAGTCACATGTCTTAACCACAAGACAACTCTTCTGCTTAAGGAAGCAGCTTCAAAAACAACAATGAGCTGACAAACGGGGGGTTACATTTTCAGCCAACATTGTACTCAATACTTCTGCAAACAACATTAGATTTATGTAGCTATCCTTGCACCAGCCTAAAAATGAATCCTGCTGTGTTCTTATATATGTTTGCCATGGGCAAAAATACAGAGATCCAGGGTAGAATTTCAGCTAACTTTTAGTATCTACCATACGTGTCCCTATTAGTTTACAGGAGTCTGCCTGACAGGTAAAGCTATACCTGAGATGGTTTAATTCTCTTGGAGTAATTCTTTTGTTAACCCTTTCCACCTGTGATCTGAGTCTCAGTTCTCATGTGCGGACTTGAAAGAATGCACAGTCAGCTCCCATGATTTAAAAAGATACCAGCTGACTTTAGAGTGGCTCCTATAAACCTTGTTCATCTGCATAGGTGGCTGACAGTGGAAAGGCTGGGTGCAACCCTGAGAAACATTAAGGAACTTGGCTAAATCTGGAGTTTTAATAAGCAAGGTTCAGTAATTCCTCTCTCCATAGAGTGCATGCCATGCACATGCAGTAGAGACAAGACAAGTCTTTGAGATTTGGATCTGATATTCAGAGGTGCTTCTGTGAGAGCTGCAGATTTCCAGCATCACTGAAAAGGCGTCTAGTTTTATTTAGGAGCCTACAAATGTAGGATGTAACTATGGAGGGCTGATGTTGGTCTTAAGGTTTATGAGCTACAAAAATTGCATAACGCAGATGTTGTTTCTGTACATTTGCTGTAAAGAGCCAAAACCAGCCAGTCCCCCACTTCCTCCAGCAATGACGCAGAGTTTATTTACCACATCTGAGTCTTGCCATTTGAAATGTATTTGCTAATAAGACTCAGGACATTTGGGGGAATTTTTTTTTTATTTCAACCCTCTGCTGATGGTTAGAAGCAATATACTGGCGTGTTCTGTGCAGTGGCTGAGTGTCAACTAACACTGGAGCTCTTTAGGATAGTTTCTTTTCCTTCAGAGAAGCTATCATTATAAAAGCTTGTAGTACATGTTCAGGATCTTTCTGAGGGATGCCCTGATTGTTCAACATGTGGCTGTGGGTTGATTGTTCTGTAGCTGGAAGTGGGCAAGTGAATCTGTGAAATGCTGGCACCTTCTTACTATTAATATTTAACAATAGCAATGGTGCTTGCAATGAGATGAGGGTGGAGTGGGATGCTTATGTAAGAAAATAAGTCTGTTTTTGTATACTATTATTTAACTATGTATATCTTCCCCACTGGTGTGGGAAATGCATTGGAGTTATGTACATACCAATGCTACAGTCCTGTGAACAAACATTTACATGCAGAGTGTACATGGATCTGAATACAAGATTCATATTTAGTCCCTTTCTCCTGAGCTGGAAAATGCAGGGGAAGCCTATTCAGCCCCTTGAAGAGGGAGGCCCTTGAGGTGTTCTTTAAATACCACACAGGGTAGCTCAGGAATGTCATTCACAATTTTAAGGGAGAACTACATCCAGTGCTCCTTGAATGGAAGGTTGGTTTGGTCAACATAGGGGTAAAAAGGCGATCGGAGAGTTGTGGAGATTCCTGTGGCTTCTGAAAGCACTTGAAGGAGTGAAATCAATCCCTTGCCCTCCCCAAAACCCAAAACTATGTACAGTATGGGATGCTACTTTTACCTTCCTTGTGCTGAACCCAAGGGCGGGATCATAAGACCACACATCTTGGTTTTACTAAGATAGTCCCAGTTGTTCATATGATGTTCTAATATCCCAAGATATTCTGAGACTCCTGAAATAGCCTGGCTTTTCATTGCATCGGTCAAGATAATGGCATTTTAAAATAAGTTCTGAAAGGCATAGCGTTTATTCAGGGTTGACCAGGAAAGCACTGTTCAGTGGAATGGGTGTTCACTGTTTGGGAAAAGAAAAGTCAAATGAGTTTAGACACTATCCAAGTTCTCTTGCTCAAAGTAAATGTTAACAGCAGTTGTTCAGTGTTTCATGTGAAACTTATTCAGGAAACAAAGTCTGGGGTTTTCCCAAAGGCTGAAAGGGAGTTGTGTCCAGATTTCAGTGATGTTCCATGGAAGCTGTATGGTTCACTCAACACTCTTAGGTTGTTTGACATTCTCAGGTTCTATTCTTGGAAAAACTCCTCCGTTCTCAGAAATATGGGAGGAGCTTGATTTTTCCTTCCACCCCTCCTGTGGGAGCTCGCTCTTCCCACCCCTGGCAGATCACTCCCCTATCCCTACACCGGGGCCTGAAGAGTTCTGTGCTCCTGACAATTACTGAGAGGGCCTGTGCCCCCCACTTGTGCATGCCCCTGGCTTTGAGAATCCTAGAGCTCTGACTCCAAACAGCTACACCACCATTACACAGCCCTGTAGCGAGCCCCCTCCCTCCCCCGAGCCCAAGTCAGCTGACGGGGGGCCAGCCACAAGTGTTTAATTGCAATGTAGACATACCCATAGAGTCTAAGGCCAGAAGGGACCATTGTAATCATTTAGTCTGATCTCCTGTATAACAGACTTTAGAACTTCCCCAACATTATTCCCTGAGCAAGTATTTTAGAAAAAATCCAATCTTGATTTAAAGATTGTCATTGATGGAGAATCCACCGCAACCCTTGGTAAATTGTTCCAATGGTTAATTCATCTCACCATTAACATATTATGCCTTATTTCCAGTCTGAATTTGTCTAGCTTCAGCTTCCAGCTATTGGATAGTGTTATACATTTCCTGGTTAGGTTGAAGAGCCGATTATGACATATTTGTTCCCCACGTAGTTACTTATAAATAGTGAACAAGTCACTCCTTAACCTTCTTTCTGTTAAACTGAATAAATTGAGCTTCTTAGTCTCGCTATAAAGTACGTTTCTAATCTTTTAATCATCCTCATGGCTCTTCTCCAGACTCTCTCCAATTTATTAACATCCTTCTTGAACGGTGGATACCAGAACAGGACACAATATTCCAGGAGCTGTCACACCAGTGCCAAATACAGAGGTAAAATAACCTCTCTACTCCTCAAGACTCCCTTGTTTCAGTCCCCCAGGATCACATTAACTTTTTTGGCCACAGTGTAACATTGGGAGCTCATATTCAGCTGATTATCCACCACAACTCCCAAATCCTTTTCAGAGGCAATGCTTCCTCCCAGGATAGAGTCCCCCACCGTTTAACTTGCCATGCGTTCTTTAGATACATTTACATTTGGCTATATTAAAACACATATTGTTTGCTCGCACCCACCTTCCCACTCTGTATCAGTGACCTGTCCTCTTCACTATTTACCTCTCCCCCAATTTTTGTGTCATGTGCAAACTTTATCAGTGATGATTTTATGTGTTCTTTCAGGTCATTAATAAAAATGTTAAATAGCATCGGGCCAAGAACTAATCCCTGTGGGACTCCACTGGAAACAGACCCACTCAATGATGAGTCCCTGTCTACAGTTACATTTTTGAGACCTATCAGTGAGGTAAATGTACTTGTGGAGTACTCTCTTATAGTGCTATAAAAAGTTGCCACACACTTGTCCCAGTTTTTGATTTTGAAAATATGATCATTTACAGCAGTGATCTTCACTATTTTTCAAGTGGGGGCCACTATGGCAAAAAACCTTCAACGTGAGAGCCTCATCAACTACTACCCATGTGGCTGGGGGAGGGGGAGACACGCCCAGGAGCGGGCTGCTGTGTGAGGGGGAGACACATGGCTGGGGGGAGAGGATGCTGCTTGATGGGGGGAAATGGATGGGGGTGCACTGCTTATGGGGAGGCATATACGGATAGGAGAGGTGTGCTACTTGAGGGGGGGACAAACGGCTGGGAGGCACGCTGCTAAGGGTGAGGAACAGATATGGCTGGAGGAGCACTGCTTCTGGGGGCGCGCTGCTGGGGGGAACCAACAGCTGAGGGGGAACAGACAGCCAGGAAGTGTGCTGCTGGGGAGGGAACAGACACAGCTGGGGAGGCGCTGCTTGTGGGGACATGGCCGAGGAGCAGACAGCAGGGGTGCGGCGCTGCTGTAAATGACTGCACAAGGGGCAAAGTAACAGAGAATCAGGCCCACCTGGAAAATCTCCATTATCTTGTATCTTGGTAAAGAAACTGCCAGCACTGGTATTCTAAACAAGTTTTCAGATGAAAGGAGCAAATTAATTTTTAACAGATCTAATCGCATTCTGCATAGACATGATCTAAAACATTTCCCAGCATATGGTTGCAATAAAACCAACTTTGTATGATTGGGAAAGCAGTGCCCCTCTGCAGAGCGTTACTAGAGTCAGGCACGGGAAATAATGTCTGAGTCACCAGTTTAAATCAAAAGCTTTCTTTTCAGTAGACTGTGACGGTATTCATTTAACTGCTGTATTTTTCAACTATGCTTGTGCCAGCTCTCAAGTCAATTACTGAAGCCCTGAGGGCCTCTTTCTCCACTGCCTTTGTCTTCATGTAGTCATTTGGACCTGTGCAAAGTGAGTGTAAAGCACTATCAAATCAGAATTGTTTCTTTATTATCTATACTACAGGAACCCCATGGTCAGGACCCCATTATACTAGGTGTATGTGCAGCCATAGTGAGAGACAACCCCTGTCCCAAAAAGCTTACAAGCTATACACACAAGACAACGAGTGGGAGGAAGGTAGTACTATTATCCCCATTTTACAGGTGAAGAACTGAGGTACAAAACCTTGCCCATGGTCACACACACAAACTATGTGACAGAAACAAAGCCAGATGTCCTGGATTCCAGTCCACAGCCTTAACTACAAGACAATCTTTCCTCTCTACACTCATTTTAAATAGGTATATATGAGAGCACAAGAGCAAGGAAGCAAAGAATCAGGCTCCAGCTATAACTGTTCATATGAAATGTTCTATATTAGTAGGACTCAACTTGAAGCTGTATGTTGGTGACATTTCTAGCTTTTGCCCACCACCAAATCAAGGATCTGTGACAGATATGTGATCTCAGGACTCAGGGCTTGTCTACATGGAGCCACCGTGTGCCCTACAGGGTGTGAATTGTAAACTGATCTAATGTTCTATGCTCTAATTGCCCCATGTAAATGCAACTGCTGTGAACTAAAATGTACCTATTTTGTGTTAACATAGTCCTGTTTGACATGGGACTATGTCAACACAAATGAGATACCTATTAGGTCACACCAACAGGGTTTACACGGGGGTAGTTAGAGCACAACACATTGGAGTGCTCTTACAATTCACTCTTCTGTAGAGAATACCGCGGCACTGTGTAGACAAGCCCTACGGCAAATATACTGCAGAAATACCTAAGAACAGCCAAATTGGGTCAGACCAATGGTACATGCAGCCCAGTATCCTGTCTTCCACAAGTGACCAATGCCAGATGCTTCCGTGGGAATGAACAGAACAGGTAGTCATCAAGTGATCCATCCCCTGTTGTCCACTCCCAAAATAATAATGGCTCCGTCAGAAAGAAGTTTTTTCATATGAAATGAGGGAAAGATATAAGGACTGATTTTGATTCCCCTTCCACCGCTGTGATTCCACTGAGTTTAACAGTTACTCCTGATTTACACAAGAGTATGTGAGGTCAGTACCAGAAACTAGTACTCTGTTACTAGAGCTGCTTAGAAATTTTCTGACAGAAGGTTTTTTCATTGCAAAATGCTGATTCATTGAAAGCAAAACATTTCACAGAAATATGTCAATTTTGAGAAATTTTTTTCTTTCTAAACAATTTTTAAAAAGTATTTTGATGAGATCAAAATAGAAGGTTTCAATATTCTATTTCCAAATGACTGTTTCAATTTTATATGATATAAAAAAAAAATTTTAAATGTTAAAATCAAAACATTTTGATAGCTGTGAAAAAATATCTTTCTACAACTTTGTTTCACAGGAATATTTTTTTTGGTTTTGTTCTGGTTTCAGAATGAAAAAAATTTCAAAATCATGGATTTTTCAACAAAATGGAAAAAAAAATCCAGTTTCCAGGTATTTCTAGTGGTTATCGTTTACTAATAAGCAAAAATACCCAGTGGGCCTGCCCCAGCCAACTCTCACTGAAGTCAGTGGGGCTACTGTATTCAGAATGAGTGAAGCTGTTCAGGATCTGTCCCATTACAAAATGATATCAAGCACATGTATGAAGAGTTGAGTTAGCAGACATAATACTCATGAATAATAATAATAATAATAAAACTGACCTGAAGGCTGAAGGCTCTGTGTAGCTCGAAAATTTGTCTCTTTCATCAACAGAAATTGGTCAAATAAAATATATTAGCTCACCCATCTTGTCTTTCACGAATAACCAACCAGAGCAAATTATGTTAGTGTCATGATGCTAGTGCTGAGTATTGCCGTGTTGCCAACTCTCACAATTTGACTCTGAGTCTCCTGATATCTGGTGTTTTTCTTAAAGACTCAGCTCCTGCAGCTAGGTTATTATGTGAGAATCTAAGCTGTCTTTTTTTTTTTTTTCTTTTTCTTTTAAAGTGTGACAAGGTGTGTGCAACCCCTTGCAAGTGCCAGGGAGTCTGGAAGCAGCCAGCCCTGCCCTGGGGAGAAGCTCAGCAGGTGGTGCACAGACCAATGGGATCCAGCTGGGCAGTGTCAGGTAACTGGGTCTGATGACTACCAGCTAGAGGAGATAGATGAGAGCCCCAGCTCCATTAGGGAAGATCAGGACCAGGAGAGGCCTAGGAGAATGCACACCTGTAGCTACAGTCCAGGCTGTAGGCAGTGCAGTGAAGGATTGTGAGGAGGCAGGAGGTCATGTGGACATCCCTAGGCTTGGTGAAGGACCTGGCTGCAAAGCTGCCAGAACCCATAGGACCCACAATCTGTATTAGGACAGGACCATTGCTTTATGTTTTCATGCAGGGCTGACAAGAGGGGGGCAAGGGGACAGTTGTGGAGAAAAAGTGAGAACCATAAAGGTTCAAAAACAAGGCAGATAAAAAGAGCCCAATATTTATTATTTTTAAAAATCCCATGATTTTAAAACCAGTCTCATGATTTTGGGGGCCTGACCCATGATTTGGCAATGCTGGGAGTGAGCCCCAGTCCTATTTGGGTCCAATTCCAAGCACAATATTGTGCACAGCTGATTGGCTGTGCGGTTGCGACATCACTGAAAAGGGGCAGTTACATACAGTGGGCGGGACTGGCTGAGGAGGGACTGGGCCCAGCACACCAGGAAAAGCAAGCACTGAATCAAAGCATCTCTTGGACAGCCGGGCTGCTATGCAGCTCCTTCGAAATTTCCCTTTCACTGGCAGAACCCCAAGGAAGAGCAGGTAATAATTTCCCCTTGTCACAGCTGTCCCTATCGGTGTCAAGAGCTGTGCAAATTTCACCCTCCAGTCTTGCACATGCAGGAGAAAAATCAAATCCTCTCCAGCTCTAGGCCCTCAATAAAGAACACTGATCTAGAGTTAGCTGAGAAGGGGAAAGCACTCTGTTACATCAATTCTTCAGCATGAGTACAAGGGTAACCAAAAGCAGGTGGATCCAGCAGGCGCTGAATACTGAGCAGCAGAAGGCTGGTGCTGATACTGATGAGTGACAGAAGTGAACATATATCACACATGTGCAGCATGAACAGAAGGCCTGAATCCTGTATTTCAGCTTAGTATGCCTCCTACAGACCCCAGTGCACCAATGACATACATTTGCCCTGAAAGGAGGGGAGGGGAGTGTGTAGGGCAGAAATGTATTTAATAGATTATCCTTCCCTGTTTGGCAGGTTAAGATTTGGAAAAAAATATCTAGGAGATGTAGCCACACAACCCCTGATGAAATTTAATCTCAACCTTTTGAACATTGCAATTAGTAGCCTTCAAGTGAATGCTGTCTTTTGTATCCAGACACCAAGACTAAGTTTGTCTACACAAGAAACAAAGCTTTCCTGGGGGCCCGCCTGAGTCTATGGAACGAACTTCCCCAGGAACTAAGCGCCATCACCAACCTCACCAGATTTCTCTTAGTGCCAGATGGACTTCCTCAACCTTGCCTTTTCTAACAGAAACAGAGAACACCATGTACATACACTGTAAATTTTCCCTCTCCCCAAAAAACCCTACCGAGAATAAACACTCCAGTACACACAGGCTTCTCCACCTGCGGAGGAGATGAGAGAACAAATCACTCCTGGCAGAGGTGTAATCACATTGCTTAAATCACTGCTGGAAGGTGCTCAGTGAGGAGCGCATGTAAGAACCTATACAGAATAGAATAGAATAGAAATCCAATGAAAGAGAACTTGGTTTACTGGGTGTTTTCCCCCTCCTCCTGTTTTTCTAAAGGAGCTGGGTGAATCCCACAAGCATTTCCCATAAATATTAATTTAGTTTCACTTTGGCCATGCGCATACCCATCCTCTGTGTTTGCTTTTCACAGACACTTTCTTTCTTAAAGTTACATAAACATTGATAATGTTAAATATTCCCATAGGAGTCTAACTAAGAAAATAAATAAAAATGGCACGAGGACCTTATGATGTCATCCATGGAGTCTTTTTTTCTATATGCCAAAGAAAGAACAAGAAAACAAACTGATCTCAGTACTTTGGAATAGGCACCCAGCAGATAGCACAGAAGATAACCTAGTGCTGTTGCCAGGAGTTTGCTTGGGAAAGGACTGGGTAAGGGCCTTAGCATTTAGTTCTGAATAAACAAGACAAATGCTGGCTTGCTTTCGGCATGGAGAACATAGGCTCATCGACTTTAAAGGCCAGAAGGGACCATCCTGATCATCTAGTATGACCTCCTGCACATTTCAGGCCATAGAACCTCACCCACCCACTCCTGTTATAGACCCATAACTTCTGGCTGAGTTACTGAAATCCTCAAATCATGATTTAAAGATTAAGTTACAGAGAATGCCCCATCTTCCATTTCCACTATTTTAAACTTGCAATTGACCTCTGGCCCATTCTGCAGAGGACAGTGAAAACCCCCCAGGGTCTCTGCCAATCTGACTTGGGAGAAAATTCTTTCCCAACCCCAAATATGACAATCAGGTAGGCCCTAAGCATGTGGGCAAGACTCACCAGCCAGACACCCGGGAAAGAATTCTCTGTAGTAATGCAGAGCCGTCCCCATCTAGTGTCCCATCATCTGCTGTTGGAGATATTTGCTGCTAACAGTCAGATTGGCTACGTGCCATTGTAGGCAGTTTCATCATACTATCCTCTCCATTGATTTATCAAGCTCAGTCTTGAAGTCAATTAGGTTTTTTGCCTCCCACTGCTCCCCTTGAGAGGCTGTTCCAGAACTTCACTACTCTGATGGTTAGAAATCTTTGTCTAATTTCAAGCCTAAGCTTGTTGATGGCTAGTTTATATCCCTTTGTTCTTGTGTCCACATCGGTGCTTAACTTAAATAACTCCTCTCCTTCACTGATATGTATCCCTCTCATGTATTTAGAGAGAGCAATCATATCTCCTGCAGCCTTCTTTTGCTTAGGCTAAACAAGCCAAGCTCTTTGAGTCTCCTCTCATAAGGCAGGTTTTCCATTCCTTGGATCATCTTAGTACCCTTCTCTGCACCTGTTCCAGTTTGAATTCATCTTTCTTGGGAGGCGTTTACACTGACGGCAGCAAATTCGCCATCGCCAGATCGATCTTTCTGGATCAATTGAGCAGTCAGTGAGACCCACTCAATCGATCAGGAAGTCGACTGAGTAAATCCACCCCCATCGCTCAGTGCAGTGTAAACAGCGCGCAGAAGGGAGGCAGAGCAGTCGATGTGAGTTACGCAAACTACTCTGCCCTTAAATATGGGAGACCAGAATTACACACACTATTCCAGATGAGGTCTCACCAGTGCCTTGTATAATGGTTCTAACACTTCCCTGTCTCTACTGGAAATACTTCACCTGATGCACCCTCAGACCACATTAGGCTTTTTCACGGCCACATTATACTGACAGCTCATATTCATCCTGTGACCAACCAATACATCCAGGTCTTTCTCCTCTGTTGCTTCCAATTGATAGAGTCTCCAGTTTATAGCAAAAATTCTTGTTGTTAGTCCCTAAGTGTATGACCTAGCACTTTGTACTATTAAATTTTATCCCATTTCTATTACTGCAGTTTTCAAGGTCATTCAGATCTTCTTATATGATATTCTGGTCCTCCTCTGTATTAACAATACCTTCCAACTTGTGTCATCCACAAATTTTATTAGTACACTTTTTGTTCCAAGGTCATTAATAAAAATGTTAAATAAGATTGGTTCCAAGACCAACCCCTGAGGAACTCCACTAGTAACCTCCCTCCAGCTTGACAGTTCACCTTTCAGTATGACCCGTTGTAGTCGCCTCTTTAATTAGTTCCTTATCCACCTTTCCATTCTCATATTAATCCCCATATTCTCCAATTGAACTAATAATTCCCCATGTGAAACTGTATCCAATGCCTTACTGAAATCCAGGTAGATCAGATCTACTGCATTTCCTTTGTCTAAAAAAGCATTTATCTTCTCAAAGGAGATCATGTTGGTCTGGCATAATCTACCTTTTGTAAAACCTTGTATTTTATCCCAGTTATGTTTTACCTCTATGTTCTGTGGCAAGGTGCCCTTCCGTGGGTCTGTGCCCTTTTCGGCTATGCTGACAATATGCCTGGGTGGGAGCGGGGGGGGCCTGGTCCCACCCTCTGCCCCAGGCCCCGACCCAGGGACCCTGTGAAGAGTAGCCTCAAAACTGCTTAGTCCGTGAGCTACTCCCTTCCCTGGATCACCTGTCCTTGGCCCCACTACTTGTGGTCTGCTTCCTGGAACCAGGGAGGGGGCCTCCTTCAGGCCTCTGTGCTTAGGATCCCTGGCCATGCCCAGATAGGTGCCCCCCTCGACTTTGGTACCTTTGGGGTTATGGTAGCAACAGCAATTGCTCCAAGCCCTGGCGCCACGCCATTCTGCTCCTCCTCTTAACTCCCTTTCAGCTGCCCCCATCTGCCTGACAGGGAGACTTTTAACTGCTGGGGCAACCTCCTTGATTGGCCTCAGTTGGCCTAATTGGCCTAATTACCCCGGAGTAGCCCCAGCTGGATGACACAGGGAACAAGGTTTTGTTGATCCTGGGGCTAATATAGATACCCTCCGCTACTCTCCTGTAGCCATCAGGTCTGGCCCTGTCACAGTTCTTAACTTCTTTTTCTTTCAAAATATGTTCCAAGACCTTACATGTAATTGAGGTCAAATTTATAGGCCTGTAGTTTCCCGGATCACTTTTTTCCCCGTTCTTAAAAATAGGAACTGTATTAGCAATTCTACAGTCATATGATACAACCTCCCAAGTTTACAGATTCATTAAAAATCCTTGCTATTGGGCTTGCAATTTCATGTGCCAGTTCCTTTAATACTAGTAATAGATGGAGATTATCCAGGCACCCAGATTTAGCCCCATTAAGCTCTTTGAGTTTGGCTTCTCCCTCGTATGTGGTAATTTCTACTTCCATATCCTCGTTCCCATTAGCCACCCTGTCACTACCGCTATGCTTTTCATTGACCTTATTAAAAACTGAGACTAAGTATTTGTTTAGGTGTTGGGCCATGCTTATATTATCTTTAATTTCCACCTCATCCTCGGTGTTTAGCAGTCCTACTTCTTCTTTTCTTGTCTTCTTATTTATATGGCTATAGAACCTTTTACTATTGGTTTTAATTGCATTTTCAAGGTCCAACTCTGCTTGTCTTTTGGCAATTCTCACTTTATCCCTACACTTTCTGACCTCCAAGAGATAGCTTTCCTTGCGATCCATCCCATCTTCCATTCCTTGTAGGCTTTTTGCTTTCTTTTAATCACATGTTTGAGATATTTGCTCATCCAGCTTGGACTGCAACCCTTGCCTATGAATTTTTTCCCCTTGCTTGGGCTGCAGGCTTCAGAGAGCTTCTGCAGCTTTGATTTAAATACAATAATGCTAAGCCTTCTCCACGTTCAGATCATTGAATTCTTCAGTCCAGTCCACTTCCCTAACTAATTCTCTTAATTTTTTTAAGTTTGCCCTTTTGAAATGAAGGACTTTAGTTGCAGTTCTATTTTTGTTTATCCTTCCATTTAGTTTAAACTGAATTAACTCATGATTACTCAAACGAAGGTAGTCCCCTACAACCAGTTCTTCTATGAGGTCCTCACTAGTCACCAGTACCAGATCTAAAATGGCATCACTTCTTGTTAGCTGAGTGACTATTTGGTGAAGAAATCTGTCAGCTATGATATCCAGGAAAATATGGGCCCTACTATTATTAGTAACGTTTGTCCTCCAGTCTATATCTGGGAAGTTAAAGTCTCCCATAATCATACAATTCTCAGAGGTATCTATTTCACTAAAAACATTAAAGAGGTCTCTATCCATATCTAAATTGGATCCTGGGGGTCTGTAGTATATCCCAGGCACTAACCCAAGGACCCTCTAGTAGCTTTCTTCCCCAAAGTGATTTTGACCCAAACAGACTCTGTTTTATCCATTCCATCACTTCTCATTTCTTTATAATCTACCTCATCATTAACATACAATGCTACTCCACCACCTTTACCTTTTTCTGTCTTTCCTGAACAGTACATATCCTTCAGTACCCTGTACTCAAGCCATGAATACTGTTCCATGTTTCTGTTATCACTATAATATCTGGTTTCACTTCCTGCACCAGTAGTTCTAGTTCCTCCATTTTCTAATCCAGGCTCCTAGCATGGGTGAACAAACATCTCAGTTGTTTCTGCTCGGTTTTGCTCACATTCCTCTCCCAATTGGGTACTGTCATCCTACTGTCAGTAACACCTACCTGACTGTTAGCTTCATTGGTATTGGCACTATCTTTCCTCTCAATCTTAATCTTTCCTCTTCCTACCCACTGCTGTTCCTTTCTCCAATGATGGTATCCTTTCTTACTCGATTTTCCTCCCTCTGAATGTTAAAATCAGGTGTGGAGATTACACGAGCATCTCCCGACAGTCTCCCCCAAGTTCCTAGTTTAAAGTTCTTTTAATCGGTTTTGCCAACCTCCGTCCCCAAAGTCCATTTCCCTCCCTACTCAGGTAGAGACCATCCCATGTGGACAGTCCTCTGTCCATGAATGCTTCCCAGTGGGCAAACATCCCAAAGCCCTCCTTATAGCACCATTGCCTGAGCCATCTGTTGATCATCAGACTCTTGTCTTGCATTCATTCTCCTCTTCTAGGGACAGGTAGAATACAACTGAAGATCACCTGTGCCTCCATTTCCTTAAGCATCTTCCCCAGCCTGGCATAGTCTCCCTTGATATGTTCCAGCAAGAATCTAGCTGTATCCTTTGATTCCACATGAAGGACATGGATTCTTTCCTGCTCCCGTTAGGATCCTCTTCAGCCTCAGGTCCACAGACCATATCTGAACTCCCAGCAGACAGCACACCCTTCTGTGCTCCGGATCAGCTTTGGTGACAGGACTATCTGTTCTCCTTAGTAGGGAGTCCCCAGTCACGTAGACCTGCCTTTTCCTAATGATGGTGTGATTCCCTGGCCTTCCCCCTGTTCTTTCTGGCTGCAAGTCCTCTTGTCTTTTATTCTCCCTTGCAATCTTCTGTGAGTCATCCTGTAGCCTACTGGGGCTCTGAACTCTGACTACTTCCATTGACACTTTGCCTCTTCTTATAGGACTAGCTGCTCTTCTCTTTTTCCTTGCCCTCCCACCTTCAGTTACTGCCTGCTGTGCCCCTTCTTCATTTTCCAACTGGGCCAGCCACAGATGCATCTGGAGCTGCCAGTACTGGCAGACAACAATATCCTGGAGTTATCCATAAGCCATCTTTATCACCTATTCTTGCATCTTAGGGGTCAGTGCTGACAAGGCCAAAGTCCTCTCAGCTGACCCACCAGACTCTCCTTCCATCTGAGATGCTGCTCTCAGGCTCCCATTGTTGCAATTCTCACTGCCTGCCATCATGAGCTCAAATCGACCTTCTCCCTAGTTACGGAATAGGCAATGGTCCTTATAAACAGGTTGGGTGGGATTCACAAAGGTACTTAGGCACCTTACTCCCATTGAAATCAATGGGAATTAGACACTTTTAAGCACCTTTTTGAATCCTACCCATTAACATTAAAATAGTTTTTCAGCTTGTGGTTCTCACTTGGTGCCTTTGCAATAGGCCAGCCTGTGTATTTTTACTACAAAGTAACAGTCACCATGGAGTAAATGATCAACTGAGAAAAAAATCACTAAAATGTAAGTGTTCTAAACATGGAATGGATTTCACAAAGCTGCCACACCTAAATGAATCCACCAACATCCACACTAAAGAAAACATTCACCAAAGACAATTCAAGCAAAGGAAACTTTACTCATTTGGGGATGTACTCAGTTTGCTATTTTCACAGCAACAAACTCTTATTCTTGCAACCAATTGATGTACAGCTAAAGATTATTCCTTAGCCCAGGGATTATAGAAAGAGCATTGTTCTGGTGAAAACCAAATTCAAACTGTGCTATTCTACCATAAAAAAGTCCCTCCACTTCATTAGTCATAAAAAGCCAAGACTGTTACCACAAAAGGCTGTCTTTGATCATGAAGCTGAATTGTGTAGGATTTAAAAATATTGGTGGAAGACCCATATGGACTCAGTTCTGTAGGTGCAGAATTTGTGCCTAGTAGAAGTTTATCATTTATTCATCAAAATAAAAGGAAATGTAAAGACATCATACAGTCTAAAACTGGAGTTACACTGGAAAATGCATGAAATAGCCTCACCACTACGATCTCCCATAGTCACCTTCTAAAGAGAAAGATCAGTCACTGATGATTATAATTTTCTTTCTGTATTGTGGGTGGGTAGCATCCATGTGGCACGGAATCACAGATTCTGGTCTATGCCCCAGCCTATCACCAGTCTCCTGTGGGTGATCCCTTCAGAGGACCCACACTGTTCCACAGGGGTGGGCCTGTGGCCTCCAAGACTTCCAGACAGGGCTGTTGGCACCAGCAATTGCTGTCTTTTTCTGTGGCTTCCTGCAGCGACTCCAGTCAAGCCAAACTTCTGGGGGAGGCTTCTACTGTACCTCTTCAGGGCGTAATACTCTCATTCAGTATTCACAGTGACACAGGCAGCATTTTCAAAACAAGGTAAGCATTTATTACTCATCTGGCATACTGAATCTGAAATTCCTTAGCTTAGCTCAGAGAGGCAAAAGTTAAGCCATAATGCACAACCAGCCTAGTTGTGATGGACTCCCATCACTGGCTGTCTTGCCCCTCCTTTGTCTTCCCTGGTCGAGGCTCCTGATTCCCTCCAAAATGCCACCTTCTTCCAGTCACCTTGTAACTCAGGGTTCTTTCAACCCAAAGCTCTTGTTAAACATACTCTGTGCAAGGTGATGTCAAGAAATAAATCAATGGGAAGATGGCCGTCTGACCAATAGATGGCTGGCACGAACAATACCACACAAGAGTGCTCTTACTTTAAAGCTATATGTTATTTAAACTCGAGCAATTACACACATCCGCAACAGGTTAGTAAAACACCCTCAACCCTCAATAATTACCAAAGTCTGGGGTGGCTTTTGAGGGGTACAGCAGCAGCCTTCCGATTGGCCAGTCTTTCAACTACCAGTGGGGACCTCAAAACTGTGTCCAAGAAGAGATTCCCCAAAGAGTCCAAACCTCTCCCTGTCTTTTTATCCTTGTTAGTAGACAATAACACATCAGAAAAACTTGTTGGGCCCTTTCAGAAGTTAGACGAAAAGTCCCCTCAGAATACTAATTAGCCAGATATGTTCCTCCAGAATCTGCATGTCTTGAGGCCCTGTCAAACATCTCTCAGAGGGCATGTATAGATAGGCTTCTTGTCACAGATCCCAGCATGTCCACCAGAGACTTCATGGGGTGAGGGTGCAGAGTCAGATAAAGGTTGAGCAAAAGGCTTTCCTCCCCACCTCCTGGCTTAGTCACGCTAAGGCTGCACAGGCCTGCAAAAAAAGGCCTCTCGATTTTGCCTGCTGTTAGTAACAAGTAGGATAATCAATATTACACTGTCGGTAGTGGTCCCTGGCCCATTTATTCATTCATCAAAATCTCCCATACAATCTGATACCTTGTTCTCCAGCTCAGTTCCCAAGTCCCACCTGCTGGCATTTCCTGCTGCTAAGTGTTGATTGTTCAGTCCTTGGGGCATCTCTTTGTCCTGCTGGACCCTCTGTTGATTTGGGTCAGTTTGAGTCAGTTCTTTAATGACTCTATTCATTCTCCCCAGACAGTAAAGTCTCTCTCTCTCTGTCTCACACACACACCTCCTGTCTCCTGCACTAGTCCAGGAGCAGTGTTAACCCTTTTGCACCCACTTGATAGCAGTGCAACATACAGAGGGAAACTGAGACATGCCTAGAATTCATAGAAATATTGCAGAAAATTCCCAGTTTGTCACACCATTTGCCCTAGTGTAGGCCAGAGAGCAAACCTGTGTTCTCTAGCACTCACTAATAAAGTGCTTACCTGCCCACTTCCTTTAACCACCTCTACCGCAAAAATCAGTCTGGAAATTTGATTTGTATTAATTCACCCACAAATCATTAAAAGTCTGTGCTCTTAAATTTACACTGCGCCAAAACTGCATGCATTTCCAATACTGCTTTCATCTGCTTTATTCCACGGTGACAAATCTGGAGGCGGTAAAGGAGTGTGGGGAAGCAGTGTCAGTTAATGGAGCCACTAGCCTAATTATCACTTAATCAGCCCCAGGAATGTCAAAAGGAAGTGCAGAAATGTCAATCCATTTTCAACAGCTCTGTCTCTGGGTGCTCAGAAAATCCCATTAAGTTTGTACATTGGAAATGCGATTTTTGGAACTCTGAACTACATCTTCTAATCCCCCCACGCCAGCCCACCCCCAAAAGCCCAAACAGTTTGATCACAGTTCCAGACAGCAACAATTCCAATATATCCCCTGAGAAGCTTCCTCCGTGCACGTTTCCAACCTGGCCAGGACGAAATGGGAAATCTGCTTGAGAATGATGGAGATTAAACAAATAAAAAATAAACCAAGTGAAAGATTTGTTTAGAATTATGTCTGGCCAGAGAGTGTGGGGAAATCTGGAATTGGCTTCCCTGGAATTAGGAAAGAAGTCAAGGAAACAGTCATTATTAAACTAGAGATGGAAGTGAACCAAAACCCCAAATCCAACCATCCCCAAACTTTGAAAAAGTTCTAATCTGGTGATAGACTTTGCTTTTGGCCCCTGTTTCTGTAGTGGGCCAGACCAGAAGCCTTGATCCAAAACCCCCAAACTTAGGGGAAGTTTGGATCTGGATCTACATATGACATTTATGGCTTTGATCCAACTCTGTTTTAAACCTTTTCAGCTGATTCTGGTTCCCCTACTTCAGTTGCGCAACATAGAGCTCTCCTCTGTCTCTACATATGGCAAAGTCAGAAAGTCAGCTCTGGCACTCAGCTATGTAAAAGAAAAGACAGACCAGCTTAGGCACTTGAGTAGTGCAAAGCAGATACAGCAGGGCCAAGTATCTGACTCTGTTTATTAGGGGGTGGGTTGTTAACATTGATTTAGCACAAACTTCTGAGAGAAAAGTTCTCTTTGTGAAGACTCTGTTCAGGGCAAGAGAAGGCTGGCAGGACAGCAGACAGTGTCAGCACTTCACCTAACAAAGCCCCTGTTAATATTTAACTAGCCCCAGTAATCACAGACACCAGTCTTCACTGAGAGCTGGGAAAGTTTCCTCTCCAGTCTATCAGAGAAAACAAATCTTGATGTTTATATTTCTAAAATAGGAAAACAGAAGAAAGTGGCCCTTTCTAAGAGAAACTGCCCGACAAGCCTTTTAGGTTCTCTTTAAACACCCTAAAGCAGCAAAAAGGGGCAGATACATTTATTTTTCCTTTTGAAGATGACCTTTAGCACACCCAAACAACACAGTGGTTTAATATGAAATCCACACACACAAAGCTTGGAGCCCACCATCAGAAAAGCGCTAGATTGGTTCTATAACCACATAAACAGGACCAAAAAGCAGCCATCTATGGGGAAAACCAATAAACTTGGCAGGTTTGAAAGTGTTTATTGTTAAAGATACTTCACCTATGAGCTCAGGCATTCCTGCTGACATTCCAGTGGCTACTGCAACTTGTTTATGATGTGTATCTGGGGGGTTGCCATGTGACTTCCTTCCCAAGAGACATTTCATTGCATTTTGTTATAGTCGGAGACACTTCATGCGATGGTCAAATGCATCGTAACTAGAGCTGGTTGCAAAATGTTGAGTGTTTTCCCCATGGAAAATATTGGCTTTTTGTCAAAAAACTGAAAACTAAAAACTTTGAACAAAAAAAACTTTTGGCCTGAAAACCTTCAGGTGTTAGGTTTTCTAACTACAAACTGACAATTTTCAAAGAAAGGGCCTTGGGATGTTAGCTGTGTAACTAAAAATTGACCATTTTTGAGGAAAAGAGACCCAGTCGGAGAGAACTTTCATTTCGCTGAAAACCCAGTTCTCAATGAAAACCCAATTATTTGGAAACTTTTGGCCACCCCTGATCGTTAGCCATCAGCATCTTTTCTCTGTTATTCTGCTTGACCAAGATTTTCGAACTTAACTCTGAATGCATTGATTCTGCGTTCTTAAGGCCTGCAGAAACCTGATCTTAAATGGAGGTGCTCAGCACTTTCTCAGAATCAGACCCGTTGGGTTTCTCATATTGGGCACCCAAAGGCAACAAAAATCACTAGTCATTTTCTTAGAAATACTTGTGGTTATTGATTATTTGTATTGCCTTAGCCCCCAGTCAGGTTGACAGCCCCACAGTGCTGGGCACTGAGGTCAGTGGGGCACTGCAGAGTGGTCTGCCCACATGGATAGAGTTGCAAGATCTGACCCTAGATTAAGACAAAGATGCAACAATATTTGTGGATGGCGCTAATCTTGCTCCAGCACTGGGAAATCTGAATGATGGGGCTGAAGGTCTGTATTTTATGTGCAATGGAACTAGACTTTTTCTGGGTGCCAAACATAATTCTTTTCTTTCAGTTTTTGTTTGTCTGCCTCATAGATGACCACCTCTAGAGTTATTGGGGAGTGTGTCTGTGCCACATGATGATTACTTTGGAGCTTCAAACAGAAATCATCATCTCCCTTGTTTGTTTGTTTCCTGGAAAGGGGACCACCTTTCCGAGGGGCAAAACACTTCACTGCTCACAGCAGTCACACAAAGAAGATAATGTGATGCCTACGATTGTGCCTTTGTATGAAAACTTGGCAAAGGCTGGCCTGTTGACAACTGGCTGGAGAGACCTTAAGGACAGATATTTGAGTGGCTGTGCTCACAAGGACCAAACACGTTTTTAGTGGGCTTTGTGTTTCTAACTATGGAGATAATGTTGCCCAAGCCACTGGTGACATTTTCACAAGAATGTTCTTTACTGATTGTTTAAACTTTCTTGTGAAGTGTGGTAGTTTCATAAAACAATGGCGGGCACTGTCAAGTCAAATATTAACTCTTCATATCCACTCTATCAAGGCCTGTTGAATTTATCTGATTGGCAGGGAAAATATCGCTGCTAGTTACCAGCCACTGAAGCCAGTTATGTCATCGAAAAGGAATGATGCTTTCCACTGTTCCAGTCTCTGTCAGGAAACATCCTGTCAATACACTTTATTCTTCAGGCTTTCATTTATATTTCATTTATACTCCTTGGACAGTCTGTGTGGTGGGGTGTGTACAGAGTGTGGAAATCAGTACTGTATGGCGGAAGGCTAAGACAACCATTTTGTTTATTAAGGGCTTTTAAGGCACAGCCTATATTAAGGGATGGCATGCGGTTACAATGCTGCAGGTGGAGCGCTGGAGGACAGTCTGCAGAATGGCTCCTCGGCAGAGACCCACCTTGCTACAACCCACCCTACAGACAGATGGCTGGCCAGCTCTGATATCAAGAGCATTGGTGGAGAAAGGATGGTCCTGCCTCTCTCCTGCATCTCCAGTCCTCTTAGTAAGGAAGCAGGGTCAGAGAAGCTCCTATGCTCCCCTGAGAAAGACAAGGAAGCTCCTGGCCACTGCTGCCAACTGTTGCAATTTTATCACGAGTTTCACAATATTTTATTCAAAGGCCCAGCTCCTGAAGGCAAGTGATTACTTGAGTATCCTCATTTTCATTTTTCTAAAATATGGAAGTTTCTAGCCACCATGATCGAGGTGCAACTGTAAAAAATATGACTTCAAGTCTCCAAAAACCAGAAGGGAAATAATAACTTAGGACATTTAAAAAAAACCAAAAACCCAAAACCTGAAGCCTCACGATTTTTAAGACTCTCTCATGTTGTTTTGATTGACTGAGTTTTTGAATGCGTGGGCTATCTGGCCCTAAGAGATTAACACACAAAGGATCATATTAATTGTGGCAAATCCACTGTGCCTGCAACAAGTCTGCATTTGACCTTTCAGATGAGCATTTCTATGTTCAAAGTGAGGATCTGTGTGCTCCAGCAGCTACTTATGTATACAGTTAACAGTTTTGCATACGCAAATACTCATTGGCATTCGCAAATATGACTTTTTTGCATGTGCACCCATTGCACCTGCCTCTGAAAATGTAGCTTATAAATCTTTACATTATATTTTCATAATTTTGGACTAATCCTGAATGATGACTGCCTTCCAGCATGTTGCCTCCTCACCATGTGAGCTGATGAGTGGTATTATTATTATTCATTGGTATTCTGATAATACCTAGGAAGCTTAATCATGGACCAGCCCGATTGTGCTAGGTACTGTATAAACAGTGTACACAGTATCTCTGGGCATCTGAACAGCAGAAATAGCTTTATAACATGCCTGGGAATCAATTTTTCACAATGAATTTTTTTAAGTTGTTTAAAAGTAGAGTGTGTTCAAATCAATTCACATTATCCAGATCAAACTAATACATGATGATTTGCAAAACTGAGACCTAAAAGCTTTGTGTGTAATCAAGTATTTTCCAGCTCTGGTTTAAAGCTTTTTTTTTTTCCGGCGGGGTGGGGGGACTGGATTTTATTTAATGAGGCTCTGGTTTCATCACAATTTTTCCAATTGGGCTTGTTTTCTGTTTGATAACAAAGAAAGGAAATCTGCAGGACAAATATCACAATGGAAGTATCCTGAGCCTTCTGACCCATTTCACATACGCCACTAATAATAATAAATAATAATAATATTTCTATTACTGCAGTTCATCTTGCGATCTCAAATGGGTTTGCAAGCAGTTTTATAAATTATTATTTTCTGATTTAGAGATGCATAATAAGTGCCCATTCTAAACTCAGGGCACTCAGGCATAATTTAACGTCACACACCGCAAAAAAATACAATAGCTTGCTTTTTCAGACATAAAATTTACATAACCAGCAGGTGAAAGAGCCTCTTCAGCAATATGGGAACCTCTTCAGCCATCCCCCTCTCCTTAAATACCTGGGGGAAAAGATGAGTTGCCTGACTGGTAACAGATCCAGGCTCTAGCAGACCAGGGTGTAGGGTGAATCCCAAAGGCAAAGATCCAATTTCCATATCTCAGTGGAGCATAGCTGCTGCAGTATGGCACAGGAGGGGAAAGAAGGGGGTTGTCTCCCAGGTAGCTACATCTCAAATCATTGAGGGATGTACAAGGAAGGCAAACACCTTGGATTCTTCTCAGGAATTTCCTGGGAGCCCACTGCAGATTCTAGGGCACTGATGTAATTTGCTTCCAAAGTGCAACTGAACTTAATAGTCTAGTTGGAGCATTCTGCATTGACTTCGGTTTGCCGGTGGTCTCAGTGTACACTCCAGCCCCAGATAGATCATACTATATTAATCCACACTCTATCTGGGGCTGTTCACTGAAATCAATGGAGTTACTCCAGATTTACACCAGTGCAACTGAGCTCAGAATCTGGCCCCACTGAGAGGCTCCAATGAGAACAGACTGAATTCTCTGAATGCCTGTAAAATAAAAAATAATAACCTAGTTCTGCAGTTGTATAGTTAAAGTGGAAACAATAATGAACACTGAAAGGGTAAATATAATGAAGATAATCTTTAGGAGAAATACATGATTATACAGTGTTTTTGGTGAATCAGATTCATTCCTAGAAAGGGGATAAAATCAATTGACACAGTTACCTAATTATTGCAGCTTTTGCTTCTCTTTGCACACAAGGTCATTAAAAAGGAAGTCGCTAATGCACATAATCCAGCACGTGATTTTTTTGTCCCGAGCCTCCATTTGATTTTTGACAGGTTCAAAGGTACGGACCAAAATGTCACTGATGACGCATGCTCGCCAGTCCCTCTTTCTTGAATCTGAGAGCTCCTATCAGCCCATGGAGCAGTAGACTGAGATTAGGAAATGAATCCTGAGCACCCACATGTCCAGGGGAAATGTTAAGACTAAGACGAGAGGTTCGCTTTTTAAAAAAAACAACAACATTGTGATCAGCACTCCTGCTATCCTAGGCATGGGGTTTTCTTGTCAATCAGGCCGTATCAGGTAGCACCAATCAACATTCTATGATGTGGCAAATATGGCTGGACGATGATGAGACCAACAAACAGTTTAATTTATTAATTATTTTAACACAGGATTTGAACTCAGATCTATTGGCGACAAAAGGCAAGTGCTTTATACAAACTTTAGCCCAGTAGCTCTGGTCTCACTGACTACTGCCGGACCGATAATACACACCCTGCCATGTGTTGTTGCTTAGCTATCTGTCACTGTCATACATTACTGCCTCAATAATGACTGGTTTGCATGCACTTCACATGAATTCTAAATGATACAGGTGCAACAAAGTCAGCAGGGTGAAGTAGTGCATCATCGCCTTTCTCAATGAACAGAATGGATTCTCATGCATAACTGCTTCAGATGTGATCTGCTCACAGTAGCAGCCACATGCAGGTCAGCAGGTTACCTGCTGATCACCCCAGATGGATGATCTCCAGGTATGTTACCATCTGTTGGAGCTGACTTGGTCCTAAAAATGTGTTCGCATTCTGAAGCCCTCTGGAAAATATTGAACCGCTAATGTTTCACAAGTCCAGCAGTGCTGGTATATTAGCAATTATCTAACCAGGTGGACAGAGGACTGTGTGGCCAAAGGGAATTATACAGTAGTGATGGGCACAGTATAAGAATCCTAATCGAGCACGTCAGAATCATTGTGAGACATGCTCCGGTTTTAGACCTGAATGAGGGGGTAGAAACCATACCATTTGCTTTAGTCCATGCTAGTCTCCTTTCTACAGATGACGACAGAAAGACAGTGCTTATTTCATTTATATCTGTCAGCAGCCATTGATACCCTGGACCATAAGGGCATGTGGAGACATCTACAGCTGGCTGGGAGTCAGAATTTATGCCCCTGCCCCCAGGTGAAGGACTGTGATTGCTATTTGTAATGAGTGCACACTAGGTGTGTTATTAGATTCTAGTGTTCTGAATGCCAAGGGCACTTTTTGACTCCTGCTGTCCTTGATCAGGAAATAGCCAGGGATTGTTGTCCTTCAGATCACCCTAGAAGACCTTCTTATCTGGGCTGTTGAACAGGTTGGCATTTGATGTGAAGGGTTGTTTTGGGGGATGGAGGATTGATGGGGAAGTCCTGCCTATTGCATTGTATTGGGAATGGAGTTTTGCTGGAGCTCTTCCTGGGAGTTTGTGGCTGGGTTTCTTTGCATTGTTTCTTTAAATAACATCAAAGGCACAGATTGAAATCAATGGGGTTACTCCAGATTTACACCAGCGTAACTGAGCTCAGAATCTGGCCCCGCTGGGAGGCTCCAATAAGAACAGACTGAGTTCCTTTGAATGCCTGTAAAATAAAAAATAATAACCTACTTCTGCAATTGTATAGTGACAAGTGGAAACAATAATGAACAGTGAAAGGGTAAATATAACAACAATAATCTCTCAGAGAAAAGACATGATTATACAGTGTTTTTGGTGAATCAGATTAATTCCTAGAAAGAAGTGGATAAAATCAATTGACACAGTTACCTAATTATGCAGCTTTCTTTTCTTTGCACAAAAGGTAATTAACATGGCACCAGGAAAAGCTGCGTTAGTTTCTCATAGAAATCAGAACTAACAAGGGAAACAAGCTCTGACTATAGCGTATCCCATTTCCCGACGTATGAAATGAAAACACTTGCAGGGGATGTGCTGCCTCGGCATTTTGCTAACTCAGCCAGATTTGTTTGTTGGTTTGCAGGTGAGCTGGCAGGGCTCATTGATCTGACGGACTCTTGAGACTCAGCACATCATGTCTGACAGGGCGCCGCATAACATGGTAGTATCTGTCAGCAGCATTTCCCTGGGTACTTTCCATTCTAGCTGGGCTAATGCCAGTTCACACACTCCCACGCACATGGTGAAAGGCCGGAGCTGAGGCTCTGGAGCACGCTCCAGAGCATGACTTAGCATTAACTCATCATCATATAAACAGGCAGGAGGCGGAAACTTGTTAGTCTTGTGAAACAGTCTGGAAAAGGAGATACATGGTTTATTCCCTCTGCCGCGTCCTAGTCTCACCCCTTTCCCCCCACCTCCACCCCAATCCTGAGAACAAGGAGATAGCATCAGTCTGAGACCTGTCACTCCTGTTGACAGGGAATGACGAGGGGGTGGGGCTGGGCATGTGTGTGATGCTGGCAGACCAGATGCCAGCTCACACCAAGACACCTCGGCCTCACTGAACACTGACAAATGCATAGCCAGAAACCAGTCTGGCTCACTGTGTGTTAGCATTGCTAAAATAGGTATTAGATTTATAGAGATGTGTTCAGCGTTTGGACTTTATGAAGTGCTTGTGAGCTCCTGCATGTATTCATCTGACTTATAATATCTCTATCCCTTGTTATAAGGTAATGGTTAAATGTTTTCTTTGTAACTATAAAGGTCTTTACTATGAAACTGGTAACACCCTTTCCTCCCCCTCACCCCCCGTCCCCAGTCAGGAGAGAGGCATTACCTACTGTAAAATACTAGTTCACCACAAGAGGTGTCATCAATAAACAGCTGCCCAATAAAAGAAAGCCCATAGACCCCAGACAAACCATTGTGGGACATCGGTGCACAAAAGTGCACAAAATACTTTGTTGATTGAAACACCCATGAAGGAGGGACATGTACAACTCTCATCCCATCACAGTTTGAACTTTGGGGGAAGACAATAAAAATCCCTGATGGATCTGCATCACTATGCTGCTTGGAATTTGGAGAAGGTAATATTTCTAAGCATAAGCAAGGGATCCTCAAGCTACTTAGCTTGCACATTACAGAAGCTTCTATTACCTTTTGGAACCTAAGACTGTATCTCATTTGTGTGTGTATGTTTACCTGCTTTAACCTTGTAAATAACTGTGTTATTTCTTTTTCCTAGTTAATAAAGCTTTAGTTAGTTTATTATAGGATTGGCTCTAAGCATTGTCTTTGGTGAGAGACCTAAGGTATAAATGACCTGAGGTAAGTGACTAGTCCTTTGGGACTGGGAATAACCCAAATATCGTGATTTTTGGTGTCAGGGGCCATCTATCACAAAGGCAGGCTTTCCTGGGTGGCACGATAGACCAGAGTGTTCAAGGGGACTGTCTGTGACTCCATTTTAAGGCTGTTATAGTGCTTGAGGGGTTCACACTTGATACTTGTTTGGTGGCATCTAACTATAGAACACAGCCTTGGTTTGTGTCCTGCTTTGGAACAGTCTGCCCTGGGCTTGTCAGTCACAGTCTTGAGCTACTCCAAACAGCTTGACAGGATGTATATGAAGCTTTTCCTGCTCCAAACACTAATGACAAGCCCTGGCTGGGATGATTTAGTTGCGTTTGGTCCTGCTTTGAGCAGCGAGTTGGACTAGATGACCTCCTGAGGTCCCTTCTAACCCTAATCTTCTTTGTCTATGACAAATGTGAGAGTTCCAGATGAATCTGAGGATTTCACCAGAGCAGCTATCATGACCTAAAGCAATGAAAGATCAAGGAAATGGTTAATGAAATATGTATATTTTTTCTTATATATTTAACTAAAAATTCCCAAGTCTAACATACTGTAGCTGAATGAGGAGGCTCAGTTCTTGTACAGCAAGCTGCTACTGCAGCCTGATTTCCGGTATCCCTTTTTAAACTAAAGCAATAACCTAGGTGTTTTCAGATTGCAGTTCAAAAACAAGCTGGCTAGTCTCTCCTCTGAGGAGGAACTGCATAGTTTCTACAAATTGTTTTGATGTCTCTTGTGTATTTGGGCTTTTCAGTAGGAAAAAAAGGGCAACCCTCGCACATGTAGGGATATTGCTGTTAAATGAAAGCAAGAAGCAAGTGCTACCTGAGTACAAGCTTTTGCAAACTGAGTTGGATTTGGGATGTAAAGTGTACAGCACTGAGAAGGAACTACTCTGCCTTCTGGAAGCCAGGGTGTGAAGTAGTGTAATGGACCCATTCCTTTCTGACTGGAGATTTAGCAAACAGGCAGGACATTTGATTTTCGAAGTAAAGCTGTGTGATTTTTTTGCCACAAACTGGGAACCCAAGTGAAACTCCCCAGATTGCAGACCTGTTGGTGAAACTGGACAGTGTTTGTTTTTTGTAAACCAGCTGCTGAGACAGGCCACTGGACTGGGACCCAGGAGACTTGGATTCTATAGCCGGCTCTGCCCACTGACCTACTTGTGTGACATTGGGCAAGTCACTTCACAGCTTCATGCCTCAGTTTGCCCTCCCAACCTTCGTTTTGTCTGTTTACACTGTAAGAGCAGTCTCTTACTATGTGTTTGTACAGAGCCTCGCTAATCTTGGCTGGGGCCTTTAAGACCTATTGTAAAACAAATAATATTAATCAATCTCTAGGTGCCAAAGCCAGCAGAATGCAGAGTTATGACCATAAGTTAGCCAAAGTTAAGCAGTGATTAGGAATTTCTAAGTACCTAGATAAATATCAAACCTAACAAGGGAAAAACTGCATAAACTTACCACTTTCACACATTTGCTGAAATCTCCTGTTGTCTGGGCCAGCATAAACCTGCAACTCAAAGTAAAACTCGTGGGGTGTGCAAACCATATGCATCTGGAAGGTGCACTCAGTGGGGGAGAGAGGGGGGGCAAATCTGACTCAGTGCTCTGCTAGGAAGACTGAAGCCAACTCAGGGCTTGTTCTAATAGCAGTTTGACGGTGGTGATGGTTCGGTGAATAGCGAGCTAGAGAGGAAAGGGGAGAAAGCCGATACACTGCACGGGGACCTTGACAGAAGGTTCTAATTGAGCCCAGCTAGAGACAGACTGGCAGGGAGGGACCTGCCCTAAAGTGGTTCTGAAGAGTGGGGCAGCTAGCAAAGGACAGGAAGACTTACGGCCTTGATTTTGAGCTGTGACCAACATGAGCTCACCAAAGCACTGCACTGGGGGGGTGGAAAGCACTTTGACACTTTTTAACCCATTGTATTCTGGAGGCAGCAGGGGACTGGCTTGGTCCATGGCATATGCTATAGGAGGCCTGTGGGTACTCTAACTTAGGGCTGCCTGCAACAGCTACTAGCTGGAGTATGGTAAACTTCATTTATGCCGCCTCCTGTCCCAAACATGGCCTTATACTGAGAGCTGTGATAGGGAGTCACAGAGCTATTCTAGTGTTGGGATCAGTGGGTGCAGCCCAGTCCCGTCACAGGGGGCTTTCCATATGCTTGGTGGGTACAATGAGGGAGGTTCATGTGGTATTTTTGTTTGTTTGTTTGTTTACTTCCTGCAACCAGACAGAGAAAGAGTTCCAAGGGACTCATATGATGCACAGGATCCAAAAATTATGAAGAGCGTCACAACAATTGATCGGTCCCTCATTTTTTTACCCTCCGCCCATAACACAGAAGCAACAAGAGGTGTGCTTGAGATTAAAGGACAACACGCTGAGAACAAAAAAATGGAAATGCTGGTCTCTGCAGTATGAAGTCAACACAAAAAAATTCACTGCTGCCCGGGGTCATCAGAACAATTACTGTGGCAAGATTTTGAAAAATGCTGGGTAATTTTCTGAACGCAAACAGCAGGCAGGCTCAGCTAGCAAAGAAATTGCATGCTTCAGGGCATAATGTAGTGATCAGGATGGCATTTTTTTCTGTATAGTATTTCACAATTGTGCATTATGGGGGATTTTCACTTTCGTTTGAAGTGTGACTTAATAGCTGTTACTGGCCAGGAATGTACTAGACAAGAATGGAACAGGGTTCTGGGTCGGTATGGCAAATCCTATGTTCTGATGTTCTCTTCGGTTTTTAACATGAATACACTCTATTAGATCCTGATTATGCTAAGTGTCTCCATCAGCAGTCCAAAAGAGGTCATTTGACCTTTCAAACTCCGCAACTCAGTTAACTGTTTATTCTTAGTACAGCTCAGCCTGGTATTATTGGATCTAACCTATGAACTGTAGCATAGGCAACTGCAGTAAAGATGGTTAAGCAAAACTGTACTGTCGGAAACATTTGTTAAGCAACAGTTCTCGTTAATTAATGTTTTAATGTCTTTGATTCTTTTGTATCGCGATGCTCACCTTTGACCTGCTCTCTGTGTATGGGCTTTAGTTGCCTTTGATTTTCACATTCAAAACCTGTCCTCAGAAAGGAAAAGACTTGGTGGAGGATTGTTTGTATTTACCTTCCTCTGAATATCCTGTCAAGCAGTTTTCTTTACCACTAAGAATCCAAACAAACAAGATAACCACACCTACAAATGGAAATCCTGTTTGCGTTGTTTGGCTTCTTCTGCACTCTAAATATAGAATTCGGTGCTGGGGAAAGGGCCTCAATTGGGAGCAATGTAAAGTGAAGTCCTTTGTTCATCTACAAAATGGATACAGTCTGGACAGGGGTGGTGAAAAGCTTCCTTCACTTTGCTCTGGCAGTGTACCTCAGCCCTGACATGAAGAGACCGCGGTGAGAGGGGTAGGTTAGGCCCTATTCCTATTGAAATTAATGACAACCCTCTCCCTGACTTCAGTTGTGCAGAATCGGGTTCTTTTGCAGCAGATTCTGCTCTCACTTAGTGCATTGTAAATCTGGCGTAACTCCATGAAAATCGACCTGCCATTTTCACTGGTATGCTTCAGCTGCTTCACACCATTCTGGCTGCATAAAACAGCTATGAACTAAGCTCAACTGCATAGCTAAGCTGATTTTTCAGGTGTTTTATGTTACAAGCAGCCAGGGCATCCCAATGAATCTAGCCAAATAGACTAACTGATGATTTACGCTCGTGTAACTGAGAGCAGGCTTTGACCTGGTGGGCCTAATTCCTCACTTCCGGTCCCTTTGAGTAGCCTTGTATACCTGTGTAAGGCATGCCCGTTGAATACTCATCCCACAGGGTACTCAGACAATTTGGGGGTGACCACTTACCATTTTGGAAAAGCCCCACAGCCTTCAACGACCGCCTGAGCCCCCAGTGGGATCAAAAATGTATTTGCGCCTGCCCAACCTTTTGAAAAGCCTGGTCTTGCCTTCTGTGCGCTGGGGCTGTGAGTAAAGTGGTCGGTTACTGTCTGCCATTTTTGCACTTATATTTTCACAGTAAAGAAATCTACATTCCTAAGGAAAACACTTGGTGACGTGAAGGTGTCTGTCGTTTCTTTCGATATCCTCGCCGAGGGACGTTTCCATAGGATTCAGAATTCAGACAAACAGGGTAACGCTGCAACAGTGGAAATCCTGGTTAAGGTTCATTCGGGTTCTTTCTCTGATGTCCTTGCTCAGAGTCACATTTTGTAAGAGATCATTACAATGCCCAGATTTTTGCCTTTTTACAAACTTGCTGTAGATTTACTCCATTTCCTCTCCTGCTTACTGCTATTTTGTTGGTAAGAAGGTCACTTCCAGAATAGCAGCTCTCACCTTGCAGTCTGATCAAAGCAAATCCCCTAGTTTTTAAAAAGAAATGGGAGATGGAGGTAGTTCTTTTGTCTAGTAACAGTTTATTTTCATTGGAATGGTTTCTCCTATTGTAACCGAGGTGCACTCCAGTGTTCTGAAGCTTTGCCAGTTATGATAGGTTTCCTTGACATTACTGAAGCAGACAAGGCTGAGCACAGCTGTCTGGTGCCTGCAATCCTGAGGAGCCCTGCAGGACCTGAGCAAGTCAAATAAACTGAATGTAGGCATAATTGGGCCAAGGATTTCTTCAGCCAAATCCAGTGTAGGCAGGCAAGAAGTCAAAGTAGATACAATGGGTCAAATTAATCCCTTGCGTAACTTTGTTGACCTTGGTGGAGTCATGTCAGGGATGAATTTGCTACAGTTTGTCCTCTAAATGAATCCTAATAGTAGGGGCAGGTTAAGTAAACCAGAACCTCAGACTCAGTCCTCAGATTTGTTTTATCTTAGCATATTTAAGACTCAATTTTTTTAAAACTACCAAAACTCAAGTAATGAATAAAGCTGACTTCAGTCCCCTGGAGTATTGCAAGGAAGAATTGATAGTAGTGATAACATATATTGAATAATTCAGTTAATATTTCATTTGATCTGTTGTTAGCTCCCTGAGTTCAGAGTGGCATAACACCATAGGTGGACAATGTACGCCAAAGCACTTTAAAATGCTCAGGAAGCACACAAATGAAATTCTTGCCTGGGAGAGGGGGATAGAGATCAGTCTGGAAGGTTTTTTTTTCCCCCTCCTAACTGGAAGAATATTTCAATAATTTACCAAGTTTTAGAGACAGTTGGATCCACAGCAGCTGGGTCAAGAGTTAGAAGTGCAATCCAGATGCCTACAGTTGTCCCAGCTATACATGAGAGAGAGACATTTGGGAAGATCTTGAAATATGGGTGCAGAATGTATGGATCCCTGAAGCCAAGGTGCTAGTACAGCCTGCCTGGTTTTTAAAGGCCCTGGGACTGATTATTCCTTTGCACTGCAGCTCGTGTAAGCTCTTTGAGGCAAGGTCCATCTTTTTGTTCTGGGTTTGTACAGCCCCTAGCACAATAGAGTCCCAGTTCATGGCTAGTGCTCCCAAGCACTACAGTAATATAAATACATAATAATAATAGTCATTGTGCTAAAACCCTGTCAAATCAAAAGTCTCTACTCAATTTCGCAGTAGCATTTTGCACCATCTTTGCATGAGTGTAAATGACTACACAAAGTGCAAAATAATGGTGAGAAGCAGGCTCTCTGGCTCCCAGGTGTCCCTTCTGTCATAGTGAATGTGCATTCTGGAATGGGGATGGCATTTGGAATATATATGTCATGGTCATGGGGCACAAGCTGCTTCTCATGTTGCATCAGGAAATGTTCTACTGTTGAATTAGAATCTGCTCCCAGTCGCACTGATGCAAATTGTGAGTAACTCCTTTGGGGCAGAGTCACCACTATGCTCTGGCGGCCTTGTACCTTTGTATCAAAGGCTCTTACCCAAAAAGTCTCCTCTTAGCTGCAGTGCCTGGATTAACCTATATGGGAGTTGTGCACTTGTATTGAGAGCAAAATATGATTCAATGATTTTGCTTCCTTTGTCACATGAGGCACAATCCTCCCCTGCACCTGAGCTTCCAAGTGCCTGATATGCCAGTTGGAAGCATTACGGAAATGGTACACTCACCCCTGAATGAAAGGTGAAGGAATCGGATTCAGGAGAGCATTGCCACTACAATTGCATATCAGGGAATAACATTAAAAGAGGACAAGTGGTAAATCGGGCAACTTTAGGAAATCTTCCAAGCAGCAAGCTCTTATTTTATTCTGGAGTGTACCATCAGATAATCACTGAGACATGGTTATTTAATGTCATTTGAGGGTGCTTAGAAAATATGGAAATGTGTGACTATTCATAGTATGTGTGGTGGTTTGCAAAGCAAACATTTCACCTTCCACTTCATGCAGCCTTTTGCCTATGTCCTCTCTCTAACTTTTGAAAAGGAATGTACCAAATGAAAGGTAAATCCATGTGACACAAACACTTTTGTCAATATGTATTCACAATAATATTAGTGCTGGCGGTGTGCAGGCTACCTCCTTGAAAGCTCTCTGATGGCTTGGGGGGTCTCTTGGTCAGGGAGTAGAAACAACACAATGTGATTTAAGTGGCCCATAACACGGCATGAATAGCAAATTACAAACAATGAATACTCAAAGCAATAATCATAGCAAATAATTGGCAAGAAATCCACAGGATAAAATATGTTTGCACAAACCACTTGGCAAATGATAGTGAATAATGCAAAAAGGGCTGGCTAAATTCCTCGGAAAAATTGTTCCCTGCATATAACTCTCACCAACCTCTAGTCTTAAACAACATTACAGTCTGGTTCTGGTCTCTCACACACACACACGTCCCAGATAAAAATCATATTCATAGTGAATATTGTAATTTCTTTTGACAATTAATGTCTGCTTTGATTGCCATCCTACTCACCTTTCAGAATCTGGTGTGTTTATTAGAAAGTACCACAGTTACTCTTTAAAGGGTCACATGATGTGTCTAGAAAAATGCTTTTTTGTTAAAATGTATAAATAAACATTTACTTCTAAAGTATAAATCTATATTTTAGTAGGCACTTGAGATTTATTTTTCCAAGACTGATCGTGTTTCCATATAAAGTCTACCTCAATAACTGCCAGCTGTTTAGTTTTTTTTTTTTTTTTTTTTTTAAACTGTTCCCTTGTTGCAAACCCAGCAGGAATATTACAGTCAAAGGCATGTTCTCTTGTGTAGGAAGGGATCCATATTTGCTCAAACATAGTGAGAAAAATCCAACTTTAAATTTTTCTGCTGTGGCCAAAGAAAATAATTTAACAAATATAATAGACCACATTCATCACTCCGGTAACACCACTGAAGCTAATGCAGTTCCACCTTCTTGTACTGAGGGTGAAGTTTTTCCTGTACATTAATACAAATAAATAGAGCATACACAGTTAGTCTAGATAGGCTGAAATTACAAAAGCTATCAATCCTCGTGCTTCAAGATATAATCTGATTACCAGATGAGGTCAGCTAGAAATCTCCCCTACTGGTATAATATTGTATAATTAGATTCATTATGGGCATTTTATGCTGTTCTCCAAAGCATCCTGTATTAACTACTAGATGGACCATTGGTCTGTTCTGCTATGGCAATTTCTATGTTTCTAATCCACAAAACAGTTGGCAATGGACAGCACCGTTCCTGTTTTATGCGTCACGCAGACAGCCACACACCAGATGGAACTCGGCCTATATCCCAGCTCTTTCACAAAAGACTGCTGCTACCTGCAGATGAGGCTTCAGTCAAGAGGCAGGGGGAGGAAGATGGGGAGGAGATCTTCTGCCATAATGAGTAAGTCTCTGGAATAATTTTCTTTATATTGGCATACATGGAAAGACACATCATTTAACCTGTAACTCAAGCAACAGCAATACACAGGGGCTTTAAAGAATGAAACTAGAGACTAGAGTAGAAATTCCCAAACTGGTCTGCAAGCTATTGATGAGTGGACAAGAGCTGGCCCGTCAAATGGTATGGTCTCTTCTTTTTTCCTAAAAGAAATAGACAGCTGCGGGAAGGGAAAATGAAAGGAGTAAAAGTAGATGGTGTGATCAGCTGTATTCAATTCAATAAAGACAGCAAAATTACTTTAATATTTCCTTAATATCACTTTTCCATGCAAACAAATGTTGAATTCGGCTCAGGGATATTATGTGATCCCCAATGGGATTGGAGGGGGTGGGGGATGGAGCTAAACCAGGCAATGGTGACTGGGGGGATGATTACGCACAAGATAATCTCACTATTAAGTGAGAACATGAGCCTCTATCTTGTTGAGTCATAGTTCTAGGTTTGTAGCCTATGCTATGCCTATGCTGAAGGAACGGGTCCAAGACTATTTAGAAGGATTGGACATTCACAAGTCCATGGGGCCGGATGCAATGCACCCGAGGGTGCTGAGGGAGTTGGCTGAGGTGATTTCAGAGCCATTGGCTATTATCTTTGAAAGCTCGTGGGAACAGGGGGAGGTCCCTGATGACTGGAAAAAAGCAAATATAGTGCCCATCTTCAAAAAAGGGAGGAAAGAGGATCCAGGGAACTACAGACCAGTCAGCCTCACCTCAATCCCTGGAAAAATCATGGAGCAGGTCCTTAAGGAATCCATTTTAAGGCACTTGGAGGAGAGGAAGGTGATCAGGAACAGTCAACACGGATTCACTAAGGGAAAGTCATGCCTGACCAACCTGATCGCTTTCTATGATGAGGTGACTGGCTCTGTGGATGTAGGGAAGGTGGTGGATGTGATATACCTTGACTTTAGCAAAGCTTTTGATACTGTCTCACACAGTATTCTTATCAGCAAGTTAAAGAAGTATGGATTGGATGAATGGGCTATAAAATGGATAGAGAACTGGCTAGAGCATAGGGCTCAACGAGTAGTGATCAATGGCTCCATGTCTAGCTGGCAACCGGTCACAAGCGGAGTGCCCCAGGGGTCGGTAGTGTAGTTATTAATGATCTGGAGGATGGGGTAGATTGAACCCTCAGCAAGTTTGCGGACGACACTAAGCTGGGGGGAGTGGTAGATACTCTGGAGGGTTGGGATAGGATACAGAGTGACCTAAACAAACTGGAGGATTGGGCCAAAAGAAATTTAATGAGGTTCAACAAGGACAAGTGCAGAAGAATCCCATGCACAGCTATAGACTGGGGACTGACGAGCTGGGCAGCAGCTCTGCAGAAAAGGACCTGGGGGTAACAGTGGATAAAAAGCTGGATATGAGTCAGCAGTGTGCCCTGGTTGTCAAGAAGGCTAATGGCATATTGGGCTGCATTAGGAGGGGCATTGCCAGCAGGTCACGGGAAGTGATTATTCCCCTCTATTCGGCATTGGTGAGGCCGCATTTAGAATATTGTGTCCAGTTTTGGGCCCCCCACTACAAAAAGGATGTGGACAAGTTAGAGAGAGTGCAGCGGAGGGCAACCAAAATGATTAGGGGGCTGGAGCACAGGACTTATGAGGAGAGGCTGAGGGAACTGGGCTTGTTTAGTCTGCAAAAGAGAAGAGTGAGGAGGGATTTGATAGCGGCCTTTAACTACCTGAAAGGGGGTTCCAGGGAGGATGGGGCTAGGATGTTCTCGGTGGTGGCAGATGACAGAACAAGGAGCAACGGTCTCAAGTTGCAGGGCGGGAGGTCTAGGTTGGACATTAGGAAAAAGTTTTTTATTAGGAGGGTGGTGAAGCACTGGAATGGGTTACCTAGGGAGGTGGTGGAATCTCCATCCTTAGAGGTTTTTAAGCTGAGGCTTGACAAAGCCCTGGTTGGGATGATATAGCTGAGGTTAGTCCTGCTTTGAGCAGGGGGTTGGACTAGATGACCTCCTGAGGTCCCTTCCAACTCTAATATTCTATGATTCTATTCTATGATTCATTGCCCTCCGACTGTGAAGATATCCTAGTTCAATCACGCACAGACGCAACATGGCACAACCTTGCTCTTTTGGCTGCTCACCAAGAAAGTGGGAGATTTTTGGACTGTGTGCCTACCAATGAACTACTTCACTGAATGAAACTGTACCTTCACGTTGTCCCCAGCAGGGAAGGTTGAAAAGCAGTGTCCTGCCATCTCTTTATATGGAACATACTACTACTAATTCAGGGATAAAAATAGTAGCCCTGGTTCTTCTTTACATTAAGATCCCCTTTATACCCCTGCTGGTGGAGGAAGGGGTATAAAGGGGCCTTCGTGTAAATGAGAATCATCCCCAGTAAGCTTATCAAGTAGAATGTGGGTGTTACTCATTAAAAAAGAAGTTCTCACTAGATAAGCATGTCTGTCATGAGTCACATTTACAGGGCACCTACACGAGCATTGAAATAAACATTTATTTCGATTCCATCTGTTGCTTGTGTTTATCCATGCAGAAGAACTCAGCTTACAGTACTTCTTCTGTTGTCACACCTTATGTCAATAGCCATGTATAGAAGTTAGAATCATGCTGTTAGAGTTCCTCTGACACTCCCCACTCCCCATTAAAGCCTTCTCCATCAGATTTAAAGCTGGCATCCCTGGCTATGTCTACACTGACGGCGGCAAATTTGCCGCCAGATCGATTTTTCCGGTTCAGTTGAGCAGCAGTGAAGACACGCTCCATTGATCCTGAAGTCGATCTAATAAAACCACCTCCAAAAAAATCCTAGTGCTGCATCGACAGGTACTTATTTCCCATTGACGCAGCATAGTGGAGACAGCATGCAAAACGGACGTTATGAAGTCGACGGGAGTTACGCAAGCTATTCTTTATAGCTTACATAACTCCCATCGACTGCTGCCAAATTTGCCGGTCAGTGTAGACCAGGCCTCTGTAAATGTTTCTGGGTTATTTTGTGGAATTATCTTTAAGGCCCTGATATTCATTTACACTAAGTTCACCTCCCGACATTCGGGCAGTTGAAAGGGGCCTTAAACTGGATATAACTGGAATTCACACCCGTTAAAAGATTGGTATAAAGTGGCCGCTATGTAAACGAGAATCAGACCTAAGACTTTAGGGTCATTTTTACTAGTATACCTGATAAGTGTTAGATGAAAATGAAAGCGAAAGACATTGGCCTTAACACAAGAGACTCATTTTGAAATTGTTTCTCAGAGTACCTTTAGTATAGGATAGGTAAGGCTCTACTTAAATTGCGGGATGACTACCAAATAATTGTGGCTGAGTTGCAGAGAGACATGGTAAATTGTGGAAAAGTAATAATGGACCTTTATTAATTGCAGTAATTTGGGAAAAGCCAGAGAAAACCTATTTGTTTAAGAAAAATTTGCTGGAACAATTTAAACATTCAAGTATTGTTATGCCAGCTAATTTTTTGGATAACCAGATATTGTGCTGCAACTATATTAATTAATCATTAATCATTAATGCTTGGACTGACAACAGGCGACCCATTTGCACAGGGCTGACAGTCTGAACCACAGCCGCTATCATCTCGGACAAATGGGATTGTACTATAGTAGTGTGTGTTGCAAATCTTAAAATGTTTTCAAAATTGTGGACTGTCTAAAGTAAGCTAAATAAAATCAAAATTCTGGTGGAAGCCTAATATTGCAGGTTCCACCATTTTCACAGTATCACAAATTCAGTAGGTCCTTAAGCATAAGGACATTCAGGAAGTCCATGCCAGCATAACTAGAATGCCTTGGACCAAAGGAACAGCAAAAAATGTTCATCATGGGGCAATTTTGACCTTCGCATCTGCATGTGCATGGGACCGAACATGCAGCTAGTGTAGTTTCCCCTGAATGGGGTGACAAGGCGTTAGGGAGGCAGTTCAGTGGATACACACCTTCTGTAAAGCACAGAACTCAAATCCAGAGAAACTTCCAGTTTGCTGTCACATAAGCGGATTTCAGGATTGAAGTCTCCAAATCTGCAGCTACGCAGAATATCCATAGGGAAGAAGAGCCAGAGGGAGGAGATGAAAGAGCTACATAGTCAAAAAGTTGGATTAGCAGCTACAAAACTATTCTGTGGCCTGGGGAGAAGTCAGATTCTACATCTCCATGTCCTTGTGAAGATCTCCAGCACTGGAGAGAGGGTAAGGGTTTATGAGCACTAGCTAAGATGCCATCATGCAGTCCCTGTGACAAATCTTAACCAGGAGAAATAAGAAGTGACTCACAGGATTTCATTTTATTGCTTGTAGTGCATTTGGTTCCCATGGAAAGTGCCAGATCAACAGCCCTGGAGTCTCAACGCTTGTATTTCTCCACAGGAAAAGTACAGCAGGGTGTTGGAAGTGCTGGGTTCCCCCATACTGTCCTGTCAACGTGCCTTCATCTGAACAGAAAGGGAAGCACCTATAGGGAGACAGAAGTCTCCATTTCCATGACCTTCCATCAGAAAGCATAGCACTTCATTCAACTTCTGATTTAAAGGGTGATCCATTTTCTAAACACTTTCTTGCCAGACACGTTAAAAAGATAAAGGATTTAAATGTGATTTAAAAAAAAACATTATATGTAGTTTAAAAATGATTCTGGAACCATCCAACCTTTAGATTTGGGTAAAAAAAATAAATAATTAAATAAAAAAAAACCAATTCATTTATAATCCTGCTTCTGGTAAGGTGTAAATTTCCCACCCACCATCCACATTACAGACAAGTAGCCAGCTGGTTGAAAGGGCAGGGTATTTACTGTCACCACTGAACAATTACCACGGTGTTTTATTTCACAGGGCTGACTGTGACTGGTACAATTTTTATTTCTGCTTTTGCCTTTTTAATGTTTCAGATCAACTATGCATTTCATCAGCCTCTTGCCCACCAGCGAGCATGAAATATGAGATGTTGTGGGAAAGCAGAGACGTAGAAAGAGTTTCTTGTGAAACCAGGGCCGATGCTGTTCCAGAATCCCCTGCCCAGCTGCTCTCTGGGAAGCTTTTGTGAGGTGAGGGACAGTAAACATCAGCCTAAAAAAAAATCAGACAGTTGAGCATTTTGGCTTCTAGCCATTGGACAACTTCTTATTACTGAGGCATGGCTATGAAAATAAAATGGCCCTTTAGTTCTAATATCTTTGGAAGCTGTTATGTGATATATCTGGAATCTGTCCAGAATGTTCCTACCTGCTCTGCATCCTATGCTATAAACAATCAAAACAGTTCTCTTCTTCCTCTATGCCTCAATCTGCACCAATTTTAATCAATTTCAGTTTCGCCTCCTATTAAATTGGCCCATCCAACCTGACACACAAATAATGCAACAACACTGAGTTTCTGGACCCCTGAACTGACTGCAGTAACTAGATATAGCTCTTCACTGCTGGAGCGGTGGATATTTTTTCTTAACTGCAAGGCAGAAAATTAATTTATTTAAGTATATTCCATTTACAGGAATGCCACGCATCCAGCTTTCACCCTGTCAGTTTGTATAACAGTATCATAAGTGTTAGGGAGAAGGCAATGCTAATTTGTGAGCTTTTTTTTTTTTTTCAAGTAACTTAGTTAAAGAAATATCAGACTTTAATTGTCAGGGGACCAAACTCATCCATGGAGTAACTATTGACTTCAATGGGCTTACAGTAGGAATGAATTTCTTACATGCCTGACAAGTCCCACTCTTTTTCCATTCCTACATTTCCTAGGGTTTAAAAACTATCCTCAGCTTCCGAGTTCTTAGTTCTTCTCTGAGTTCATATGTTAATTTCCTCCTCTTTGCTCAGCGCTACACTTAAGGAATCCAAAGACTGGCAGAAAAATGCAACGTTGGCATCATTGTAGATTGCCACACCATTTAATGTCACAATAAGGAGATCAGATACCATGGTGATGGGTGTGGTATAAGAATCTGAACAGAATACCATGAATAGACTGATCTACAGATACTCTGTGAATAGCAGGTATATTTCTAAATTATTGTTGTGAGTAGACAGACATGCTTAACATATTTTTTTAATGATAAAGGATTAAATTCACCCCTGTGCCTAGGTCCAGCACAAGTTAAGTAGGATTTCAGTGGTGCCTAAGCCCTCAACAGAGGGAGATCTAGGTTGGATTCCTGGCCCTGCCACAGGCTTCCTGTGGGACCTTGGGCAAGTCACTTAATCTCTCTGTGCCTTTATTCTCCAACTGTAAGAAGAGGATAATAACATTTTGTTTCACCCACCCTTTGACTAACATGCATACTGTAAGTTCTTCAGGGCAGAAGCTGGGTCCTACTATTGCAGTTATAGTGACTCTGGTGTCATTTGGGCCTCTACGTGCTACTGTAACACAAATGATAATTCATAATAAGAACCATCTGATTAGTTCAAAACATCAAGTCACACTTCATCTGCTACACACTATTGTGATGAAAGATAACATCGGACTCCATAACCACCCTAAATACCTTTCTAGCTCTGGTGAATCAAAGTAGAACTGTGCACAGTGGAGGTGAGAACATACTGAATGAAGTGCTCTAGTTCTTACTGTATGAGCAAAATGAGGAATCCACTATCTAGCTTACATTAACAAGGATAGTTCATGCATGTATGGAAGTCTTCTGTATGTACAGTAGTAAATGGAATAGACCATTCTGCAGTGCTCAGGGTTTCGCAGCCAAAATAGTTATTCTTGTATGTTCCCGCACCTTGGGAACACACACATATATATATATATTAAAGCAGTGCTGAGAGTCTAACCACAGAATAACCATCTATTGGAGTGAATGGGCTGTCAAGACCAATGGACACATGCACTGTGTTAAGTAGAGTTCCGTACAATTTATCAAGGACTATATGTGACCAGTCCAGTCCTCCATCTGTTTCCTGAAAATGAGCTGGACAGTCCTTCTTCTCTGCCACTGTCCTGTTCTACAAGAACAGCTTTACAAGTGCCAGAAGTCCCCTTGCATAGTTGGCACAACAATTCATCAGGCCCTCAGCTGATCTCGACTTGTTCTTCCAGAGTGATCCTTTCTTATTATGTTTGCTATTTGTCCAATTTTTTCAAAATGGCTTTGGAGGGAGCAGGGTTATTCAGCCTGTTGTCCAGAAAAGGCTGGGTCAAGCTACACTAGAGCTTCTTTTTTCATTTTCCCAAATACGAGGACATCAGGAAGTATAGAAGATACATGGAATTTTAGGAACAGAAAATGAAGTATCAGCATACAGTAAGAGCATGATGTGTTCAGCTATTCCTTGGAAAGCCATTGTATAGCCATTCTGCTCTATATTCTGTATATTCTTGTCTTCCTTGGAAACTTGGACGTTGTAAAACCCACATGCTACTTAATACAGCAGACGTGATGTTTCTCTGAATAAAGAACATTGGACTAAATGAAATTCAGTTTATATTAGAGAAGGCCCCGTTGTGAAGTTCATATCTGGGTCCATATCTGAACTACCCTGGGAGTGTCGAGCTCCAACTAGCTGTTTAGCCCAGCACATTTTATACCACTTTTAACAATGGTTGATCTAAGGTCTGAGTTCTGGCCCATAGCTTCTTATAATAGACCTGATCTAAGGTGCATTAAAAATCAGTGAAATTCTTTCCATTGACTTCAATGGTCTTTGGATCAGGTCCACTATTAGCCATCAGAATTTATCATAAATGTATAATTTTGAATCTAGCCATCTAATACATATCCAGAATTCCATAATTAAGATTTTTTTAAAAACCCTCGCCAACTGCTGAAGTTTCAGCTCCATCCTTAATCCCTCTTGTCTTCCAAGATTTGCTTTAATTTATGTTAAGGTGTTTGAGAAACTCATCTGACTGGCTTCCTTTCCTTTTGCCTTAGTTTTATAAACATACCCTTTAGCTTATCCCACAGTCTAGTTTGTTGCAGGAGTAATCTGCTTGCCCTGAATTATTAAATCAGCCAGACTCTGATTCCAATATTCTCATACTTGTCCAGAATTTAAATGGAGCTTAGTCAAATCTAATGCTTTTAGTACTTAGTCCTTTTTCTTTCTTTGGCAACTTGGAGCCAAAAGATTAAATACTGGATGCACAATTAAAAATTTTAAATGCTTTAAAATTAAAGCTTTAAAATGTGCGTCCCTTTCACTGCACATCACATGCCAGTTCCTCCAGGTGGGAAAAGAAATCTCATGACACACCAGCAGCTTCTCTAAGTAAGAATTTCTTTCATGCCATCAACCCCACATTAAAAATGATGATTTTCATTCTCCAACGGGGGTCTGAGGCAATGTATAAACTAGGGTTAATCACATGACACCTACTGCATGGGGTTACACACTTGCTGCTCTTTGAGCCAGAGCTGTGTCAAAACTTGATGTCATCCAGGTAGAATATTTTTTCCAGTTGTAGGGTCTGATCTTACGAACACTTATTCAAGGCAGTAACTTATTTTACATGAGTAACTGCTCTGAGTTTAAACATTAAATTCACTCATAAGCATAAGAGTTTGCAGAATCAGGCCCTTGCCTTGTACCCTTTGAATTAGGCTCGGGGTTCAAATACTAATTAATAAACAAACTAATTTCCCATCACCCAACGCTAACAATGCCTCCAACCCTGTAGTTCCCTCCCTGGCAACTTCCCTAGGCAGATGGAAGGCTGAGGTTGAGTGTCCAGAGACAAAGAGATGCAGTGCTGTGATGGGGGCCGCCTTAAAAAATGTCACCATACTTTTTCTCTTCACCTTAGGGTGGGGAGGGTCCTTTCCTGGCTCCCCCCGGGCTCGCTGGTCCCCTGGTCTAGAATCCTCCTGTGGTCTCTGATGCTCCTGGTAGCCTGGTTGAATCTCCCCTCAGTGATGACTGCAGTACTGGAACTGCCTGATCCATGCAGCTCCATTTTACAGCAGTGCAAAAAAAAATCCCTTGGGGGGAGCAGGACTTTAGCAAAGACTCCCTGAATTGCACAGTCTCTCACCCAGCTTCCAAACCAACACGGAAGCTAAACTGTCTCTCCTTTGGGTCAAGTCAGGCTGTCCCCTCACTGGAGGCTGTGCAGTCCTGGTCCAGTGGACTGCTTGTCCTGATCAACCCCTTATCAGAAGGGATTTCTTCTGATTCCAAGCGTGCTGGGAAATGAGATCTAAGGGCTCTGGCAGCAATTGTAGTTCTAGTCCTTTTGGTAGGGCCCCTGAAGGCTCAGTTTGAAGCTCCAGAAGCTGGCAAATTCCAAGAGGCAGTTGCAAAGTCAGTGATAATCAGGGATCCTAGTTTTCCATGAGAAAACCCCCCCAAATTTGCCAATTAAAAAAATAGCCACATTTTTCCATGATTAAAATGAAACACTGAGCTTTAGTTTGCCTAGCCACAATATATATAGGTACATATATATATATATATAGGCACTTGGTCAAGAGGAAGGTGATCAGGAACAGTCAGCATGGATTCACCAAGGACAAGTCATGTCTGACCAGCCTGATTGGCTTCTATGATGAGATGACTGACTCTGTGGATGAGGGGATAGCAGTGGACATGATATACCTTGACTTTCGCAAAGCTTTTGTTACGGTCTCCCACAGTATTCTTATCATGAAGTTAAAGAAGTATGGGTTGGATGAATGAACTGTAAGGTGGATAGAAAGCTGTCTAGATCATCAGGCTCAATGGTTAGTGAGCAATGGCTCGATGTCTAGTTGGCAACTGGTAAAAAGCAGAGTGCCCCAGGAGTTGGTGCTAGGGCTGGTTTTGTTCAACATCTTCATTAATGATCTGGAGTATCGGGTGGATTGCACCCTCAGCAAGTTTGCAGATGACACTAAGCTGTGGGGAGTGGTAGGGATGGGATACAGAGTGACCTAGACAAACTGGAGGATTGGGCTAATAGAAATGTGATGAGGTTCAACAAGAACAAGTGCAGAATCCTGAAAGAATTCCATGCACAGCTACAGACTGGGGACCGACTGGCTAGTCAGCAGTTCGGCAGAAAAGGACCTGAGGATTACAGTGGACAAGAAGCTGGATATGAGTCAGCAGTGTTCCCTTATTGCCAAGAAAGCTAACAGCATATTGGGCTGCATTAGTAGGAGCATTGACAGCAGATCGAGGGAAGTGATTATTCCCCTCTGTTCTGCACTGGTGAGGCCTCATTTGGAGTCCTGTGTCCAGTTTTGGGTCCCCACTACAGAAAGGATGTGGACAAATTGGAATGAGTCCAGCGGAGGGCAACAAAAATGACTAGGGGGCTGGAGCACAAGACTTATGAAGAGAGGCTGAGGGAACTAGGCTGGTTTAGTCTGCAAAAGAGAAGAATGAGGGGGGAGATTTGATAGCGGCCCTCAACTACCTGAAAGGGGGTTCCAGGAAGGATGGAACTAGGCTGTTCTCAGTGGTAGTAGATAACAGAACTAGGAGCAATGGTCTCAAGTTGCAGTGGGGAGTTCTAGGTTGCGTGGTGAAGCACTGGAATGGGTTACCTAGGAGGGGTGTGGAATTTCCATCCTGAAAGGTTTCTAAGGTGCAGCTTGATGAAGTCCTGGCTGGAATTATTTAGTTGGGGTTGGCCTTGCTTTGAGCAGGGGGTTGGACTAGATGACCGCCTGATGTCCCTTCCAATCCTAATCTTCTATGATTCTATCAGTTGAACGCAGTGTTTTATTGATATACAATGGAACCCAGGCCAGATTGTATAATCAAAATTTCAGATAATTTGGAAAGTTTCAGGCTTGGGTGGTGGGGCTCAGACTGTCAGCCCCAGTTCGGTTAATACAGAGAACCGAATAACGGAGGCTTGGATAAATAGGGTTCTACTGTATATGTTTTTATTTGTTCACAAAAAGTATAGATTCCCTGTAAAAATGCAAATTCGGTGTTTTTCTGTAGCAAGCCACTTTCTAGGATAGCCAGTCATGATAAACTTCCACCTTTTTCAGATAATTGTTTTTCTTCTCTGAAGTCTGAATATCCTGAATAACCAAAGTGCACGTATGATTACAAATCATCTACTAGCGTGGTGTCAAACCGCAGCATGATCAGCCAGTCTTCTCAGCATCTGCGCCACATGCCTCAGGTGGCACATGACCAGAATTCATCACCGAATTTGGTCCGCTGGTTGGATCATTAACTTCCTCATCTTGAGCTGGGTCTTGAAAAAGAGGTGAGTCTTTGTATTAAATGTGATTATTATGGTCGTGCCGGAGGGCCAGCTAGCAGGGCCCCATTGTGCTAGACAATGTGCAAACACAGAGTTTCTGATCTGTGCCCCAAAGAACTTAACTTCTATATAGAGAAGACAGACACAAGATGGAAGAAGGGCTGTAACACAAAAACAGAGTGAACAATATGATGGCAGCAAATGGCATGTTAATTCCATGATTGGATCTGGACTTTGGAAGCCCTGGGGTTCCTGACTCTGTGGCTGTCTGCTGGGTGGGATGCCTCATAGCTGTGGCTATGGAAGCCCTGAGACCTCAGTCTACTGCAGAGCCATGAGCTTGGGAGCTTTGGAGCCAACACTCCCCGGGATTCCCATTTCCCCACCATCCTGCAGGCTGCCAAGGTATCAAGACCCTGGAAACCCTGAGACCCTGGGCTTCTGAGGAGCCATGCAGGTGAGCTTGGCAGGAAATCAGCTGGTAGGTAGGGTTCCATCAGAGCTTTCATTGAAATCAAACCGTCTCCATGAAATGTTTTGATATAATGAATGTGCAGATTCCAGCCACCTCTGTGAGCTACTCCATACAGGTCAAAGCACTGGGAGAATTAGGAGTTTATCTTGGTAAAGCACTTTAAATATAAAAAGCGCTATGTATGCGTGTTCTATATTATTATTATCAAAAGGCAAAAAACTAGGGTGCTAGTTTAATACACAGACCCTGCCACAGAGTGAGCATTTAGATCAAAGATTTGAATCTTCACTGTTCTTTATTTTTGTAAAGGCAAGTAAGTCATGAAGACACCGCATGGTGAATCAGGTGTGTATGGTATGATGGGCAATCACCTCAGCTGTTCAGGATCTGACTCCAACGCAGCTGAGCCTCATCTCCCTGGACTCAAACCTCACGGCTCACAGGGAACCTTTTAGCACTGCTTCACCCTTTCAAGTCTTAGATCTTTACCATGGTGTGGTTGATTTGCTGGTTTGTTTGATTTTTAATAGAAAGTAATGTTCAATCCTTTGGAGACAGTGCGCAGTTTCAAGCACTGCCACCTTGGCCGAGAAAGAGAGAAAGAAGCACTGGCAATTTTCTGCCAGGATATGGAGGGACAGACTGTAGGATCCATGCCTGGAGGCTGGGTTTGTTGTTCCTGATCATGGAGCCAAAGACGTCAGTGATGAAAGCCTTACCCCAAACTAGCATATTTTACCTATTGACTGAACTTAACACTGAACACTTTCTCGAGTCTTGTGCTATTTTACCAACCACTTGGCAGATACTGTGAGGTTCTGGGCACCTGTAACATTCCTTGGGCTCCGTAGGAATTCTGAGCCTTCAGCCTCCAGCAGGGTTAAGCCTTCATGGTAGCTTCTGCCAAGAAAATTGTCATGGCAGTTATTATGGCCTAGCCCAAACATAGTGGAAAATGTGTTTGTGTAGAAGGCCTACCACAGTGGGGCCTGATCCTTGAGTCGAGCCTCTAGATGCTACTTCAATACGAAACAACAACAGATATAATGAAAAGACAAATCCCTGCTGCAAAGAGCTTGCAATCTAAGTGTGATGAAAGACCTTATTGATACCAGACAGACAGACAGACATGTGGAGCACGAGGTAGAAGTGAGCCATGGATGATTAGTGTAATAAGCAGAGGATGTAATTAGCCTAGCTATTGTCAAGTGGTTTCGTCCTCATCATGGCAGAGGGGAATTTAAAATACATGAGGAAAATGACAAACAATTTTTAAAAAAAAGCTTGTCCAACAAGCAGCAGGATATGGGAGCATCACCTTCAACCTGTTAAGAACTCACTCAGACAGAAAAGGACAAGGCAAGAATGCTGCTGGCAATTTGTGGGTGGGGATCAGTTTCAGGCCCCATTACTTTATCATAAGTGTGGATTGTATCAAAGATCCTGACACAAAGCTCTGCCATACTGGGGGAGGAGGGACATAATTACCATGTCTGGAACTGAAGTGAGAGAATGGTATCCAGTGGGCAATGGCATGCCTTACATATTGTTTAAAACTTATTCTGCCTGAACCCACTCACTTCTAGCCCAGCAAAGAAGAACCTCTTTTCAGACACAGTTCCATCAGCCGGGGACTGTGGCAATCCACAGGACAAGCAGCGAGAATTTCCAGTGCGTAGGTGACCTTCCCAGTCTCAGCCATCACCGTGAATTCCTTCTAAGAGAAAAGGGGGTATCTATGGCATTAACCACATTCAAAGCTGTATTACTATTCAGAAGTAATAGATTTGTATTTGCACTGCATCACTAGTGGGCATGCTGCTTAAAATACACGGGCCTAGATCACACCACTGCACAGAATCACACCCCTAAGAGCCCAGAAACTCCACGAGGCCCACCTGCATAGTGGGCCTTTTCTTCCACATCATGTCTAGTTCCTCTGCGACTCTTCCCCTCTCCCTACACCCTAAGCAGAGAGAGAATGGAGCTGGGCTCACTGGGTTCCCCTAACTGGCACCTCTCTCCAGCTCTCCATTTAAAAGTGTTTCCCACCTTGGATGGGGAAAATGGCTGCATTAACTTTGCCTTTTGGCTTGTGCTGAGTGCTGAAAGCATGATGCACATTCCACTTGGCCAGCTTACTTCTCCCTCGGCCACCCTACTTGCTGGTCCCTGAATTTGCAGAACATCGAGAGGAAAAGCAAAAGAGTGCAGTGATGCAGCATGCACAGAATTTCCCCTCTGGTTGTTGATCCACAGGATTCATTTGGACTATTAAGCCCAGTTCTCCCTTCACAGTGCATAGTCCCAGCTCTTACTGACTTCAGAGGCAGCTGCACCTCATGTCTAAGGACTACACTGGACAACACTGTCTGAAAGGATATAATCCTTGACTCAAGGGGCTAAAGATCAGATCCTTCTCACCTGACTCACAATTGGATCAGCTGACATCACTGAGACTAATCATCCGAGATAGGCAATCAGGGTTAAGGAAACAGATAACAAATAATGACAACAGAGTATGCTGAGCTGGGGGGGAAGAGAAGGTGGTAAAAGACAATCATGAAAAGATCTAAGGGAATGGATCAGTAAGGAGCGCATTGTTTTACAAGTAGCTCAAATAACCTATTGTACATTTTTGGTCTGGATCCGGTAAACCCTTTCTCACTTGAGTAGTGATTACTCACACAAGTAGCCCCACTGAAGTCAAGGAGTCTAGCCAATGGCTAGATCATCCGTTTGTATTCTAGTCCATAACAAGGGGCAATGTATTATTGTGTCATCTCTAGAGCATCTTGGGAACCACCATCTCCTTCTCAGTCTCCCCAGGGCTCTGCGGAGGAAGCAAACTGCAACAAGTCTCTACCCGTCCTGGGGTATGCCCCCTGAGACACACTGAAGTAACCACACTGCCAGGCTCACTGGGTGTGCACAGCCTCAAGTCTGTCCTCTCCTACTTCTTCCCACCCTCCTGTGTGAGGTGGAGATGCAGAGGTGTTGCATATCCTGCTTCCTTTTGCAAGCTGGAAGTGGTGGTATAGAGCCCCAGTACAAGGAGTTAAGGGGGTGTCTTATACTTCCTTCATCCCCCTATGCCTGTGTGCAGGATGGGCCCTGATCTGCCCCCAAATAAGGAAGCATTTGCAGGATAGCTGGTTCACTAAGATATTGTTGTGCTTGCTTTAATAATTTCTGTCTGAAAAAAATATGTGTTTTGCCAATTTACTACTATATTACTGGAGTTTTAAAATTCCATCTCTTTCCTTTCCCAGTTTTACAACCAGGACCTTAGTAATATAATCCTGCTACACACACAGTGCAACCACTCAGGAGACACTCTATAAATACAACAAACCCAGGAGAAATATGATTTGAAGAAAACCAGCTCCTCATGAGACACTCAGTATTGCACTGGGAGGATGAGATCACATTCCGGAAAACAAATAAATATAGAGATGCCTATTTGAAACTGATATATACATATATATATATATATATATATGTATATATAAATATATGTTTCAAATGTGTATAAATATAACACGTTTTATGCTACGGGACCTATGCTATAGGACTAACATGATCCCATATATTGACTCATACAGGATATGAACTAGTATGGAAATGGCCCCTTCCATACAGTACTGTCCACACACATATGTACCACATATGAAAATAATGATATTATCTATGTTCATGAAATATATGCGTATTTCCACATGTCAGTTCAAACCAGAACCTTGATCCGACACCTGTTGCACTTTAGGAACGTCCCCCAACCCTATAAATTTCACGGTCTGACCCATCTCTGTTATAAAGCACGCACAGGCAGCGAGTCAGACTGCAGAACATCTCTAATCTTATACATATGCATACACAGGGTGCTTCATGTTGTGGAACTAATTGCTCTTAGACGGTTCCATTTTAGCTGCTGGGCTGTTCCATTTTAAGATAACACCAAAAGAAATACAAAATTCTTCCTTGATTTTTAAAAATATCTGATATCATTCATTATTATCTGTTATTTCAGAGCTTTAGAATAAATTCACAGATTCCTGTGTTTATATTGAGCATCACCATCACAGTTTGTTCAGGATAAAAATGGTTTTGTTGTGCATTCTTGATGTCTGATCCAGAACTGTTAATGAGAAACTCTAATGACTAAAATGAAAGGCACCCTCCAGGCACCATATCAATTTATAGCAAATACTGCCAGTGCCATCTAGAAAATGGTGCTCCCTGAGAGGGCTCAACTAGTGACACACACACGATAGAGAAGTGCAGATGTTCTATGGAATCTGACTTTGCCATAAAAGACACAGGTGCCTTTTTGATATAAAATAGATTCCACGTTGATATTTGTATTTTACAATTAAAGGAATTCAATATATTATCATGCCTAAATGTAGAAAAACAAAATAGAGTCTGGATCCAATCAAGAATTACGGCAGCATATTCATGGTGTACTGTGTGTGTGTGTGATTTTCTCTTTTTTTAGTACTGCCATAATTCTGTTCCAGTATGCATATGTATCAGGTTAGAAATATTCTGCAGTCTGACTTGCTGTCTGTATGTGCTTTATAACAGAGATGGGTCGGATCATGACATTTGTAAGGTTGGGGGATGTTCGTAAAATGCAAGGGGCCTTGGATCAGGGTTTTGGTTTGAACTGACTCGTGGAAATTCAGCTTTACCACTAATTTACAGCACTGCTTATTCAAGTCTGTGTGTGACTGTCTCGCTTCACTGTCTTTTCCTTGCAAACATGGAAGATAGGAGGTACCGTGCTCACCATCAAATCTTCACTGTTTCCAGATTGCTCGTGGAAGATGTGGCACTGTAGGGAACACAGTGACTACTATGGCAATATTAATTTTATAAAGATGTTAATTTTAGGTTCCAGTAGTTAGGGCTTTGGAAGATAAAAAACAAACATCAATATAAGAAATAATAAGCGAATGGCAAACACTGCACAGGCATTTAAATCCACTGTCTTGTAGCAGGAGCAGGGTGGAGAACTCCCAGTTTAGCACAGTGCTTTAGAGTCATGACAAAACCTACGCAGTGGCCACCATTAAATCTTTAAAAGCACCTCATGCACATTGCCTCCTGGAGCTCCCTGATGCACAGGAAGAGTATGGCTGCCTCTACAAGCTTTGTTTAGTCAGAATATGGGACTACAGACTCACTACCTTGTCCCTCCTCACTCCTTTTAGGGTAGCTGTTGCTGCTGGTAGTCATAACCATACCGAGTCCTTGCTGTGACTAGTGATAACATCTCAAAACAGCAATAACTTTATACCTTTTCTTATGCATTTTTTAAAGGTTTCCACACCCATGACTATGCAGATTAGGCCTAGACTAAACTGGACTTGTTTAGTCTGCAGAAGAGAAGAATGAGGGGAGATTTGATAGCAGCCTTTAACTACCTGAAAGGGGGTTCCAGGGAGGATGGAATTAGGCTGTCCTCAGTGGTAGTAGATGACAGAACTAGGAGCAATGGTCTCAGGTTGCAGTTGGGGAGGTCTAGGTTGGATATTAGGGGAAAAAAATTTCACTAGGAGAGTGGTGAAGCACTGGAATGAGTTATCTAGGGAGGTGGTGGAATCTCCATCCTTAGAGGATTTTAAGGTGCAGCTTGACAAAGCCCTGGCTGGGATGATTTAGTTGGGGTTGGTCCTGCTTTGAGGTGGGGGTTGGACTAGATGACCTCCTGAGGTCCCTTCCAACCCTAATCTTCTATGATTCTATGAAGACTATTCTAACCTCATGGCCTTTTATGTAATTATTCATCATAACATATTAAAATGTAAATCAAACCTAAAATACCACTCAAAAGAAACATGCATGTAGATTTCCTCAATCTTTTTTACAAAATCAATGTAAACTTAGCAATTAACCTTATTTGTTTTTTAATTCTGGACCAGGAATAAAACGTCCTCTTCCTACACGATAACTTCAGCATTAGTCTTTAAAAACTGGTAGAAAAACACCAATGGAATCATGTCTAATCTTTATTCCAGTTTTCCTTATTTCATTTGCTCATGTATTTCTTCATAATTTTAGTATGCATTAGAAATTAACACCTACTGGTTTATGCTGTATTAGAGGCCTCTTAATTTTAGTAAAGTTTTTGAGAGACCGATAAATTAAAAAGTTATTTTAGCAAACCTACCACACACATAGAACTAACCCACTCACTCCTCCATTCAAGCCAACTTGTACACTATTTTATAGACAAACCGCCTCAAGCGCACATTCATATTAGTTTTTTATCATTTTATTGAGAAATCCCCTTCCACCAACTCCTCACACATACAAAAGTCTCTGAGTTGTGGCTGCTCACTGAGAAATCACAGAATTGCAGAGATCCATTGTTTTAATTGTCCCATACTCCTAAGAAAAGTTTCAAGAGGAAAAAGTTGTTTTTTTCCTGAAATGTTCATCAGTGGTGGTGCCATGTAACACAGATATCTAATTAGTATAAAATACAGAGAAAAGGCTTCAATTATTTTCCAAAGTATGAGAAGGAAACCCCATCCCTCATCTCAGAAACACACATACCATGCCAACATCCACTGCTCCCTCCCTCTTCATAAAACTATTAACATTCAAACCAAATTGGATCCTGTTTTATAGACATACCAACATCATTCAACCAAGTTTATATTATTTTATGGATAAATCACCCCCACACACATTCATACTTGTTTTTCAGCATTATTTTATACACAACACGTACACAGCCTAATTTAAAGGAATTCTAACTGTTAATTGGTTAATACACCAAAGAGATAAAATGTATGCCTAGTTTCAAATTTTCCATGTAAAATAATAACACTTCTTTTCCCACAAACTAAGCCTTTTTGTTGTTGTTGTTAAGGTAAACCTGGAATTCTTTCAGAATTTATGATACCCATAAGGGCTGTAGATTTAATAAATAAAAATAAAGAGAGCAATGGTGTATTAGGGAAACCTATATTATAGTATTTGGGAGATTAATCTATACAAACAAAATATTCTCCTTAAGATTCAATATATCTTAGTTGCTTTAGCGGTAAATATTTTGCATTATTTGGCATATTTAACACAATATAAAAAAGAAACGGAAAGTCACGAAACCCTTAGAGCGCAGAGAGAGAGAGAGAGATTGAAACCCAGTCTTTTAAAGGTAACATGGAAAAAGAGAGCATGGAGATGATGTAGAAGGCCTGGATTTTGGGAAAAACTTTAACAATCTGAAATCTCTCTGTTTTTTTTAAGTGAACCAATTTAATTTCATTTTTTGGTAGTTGTCATGCTTTACCATAGGTAAACGTGTGTCATACAGAAACCCTCCCCAAAGTCAGGAGGCATTGTATTCCACCCTCTGTTTCTCCAATTTTTCTAATCACTTTTTCACAAGGATCAGAAATAGTAAATAAATAAAACTTACACTAGAGTCCAAAAGATGGGCTATACAGACCGGGGCAAGATTGGTCCTTTCTGACTGGGATGAAAATCACTGTAACATAACAAAACTCGTCTTTACACGCATAATGGAATTTTATAGAAGCACCTCAAAAGCAAAAACTTTTGTTTTTTTCATACCCTAAGATGTATATTGGACCCTAAAAATATGATTGGGGCAGCAAGGGGGGCCAAAACCATTGGCAGTATAGTGCAGTCATACTGAAGCAAAACTCCAAGCCTAGACATTTTTTGACTGATAAAGAAAGCACAGTGATATGATCAAGATGCATCAACATCTTTACTTATTATTATATAGTATTATATAGAACTAGCTGCAAAACATTTTTTTTCTATTTTATTTTTCATCACATTGAAGTGGCCCCAAAGAATTGATTTTTCTGCACTGAGAAAACTTTACATTTTATATCTTTTTGTACATACCACTACCATTCCCACTCTTCATGCCACCTCTCAGTTTGGCTTGGTCTTAAGCAACAACGAAGAGATCTAGTGAAATAAAACTTACAATATACTGTTGAAAAAAAACAAACAAACCCATCCTTGTTAGCTTGTTTTTAAAGTTTTGCTTAAATAAATTGCATAGCATGCAAAAATCCCCAACCGAACAAAACTTCTCTATATGTAGTTTATCAACATAGAAGGCTAATCATTTGTAAATTGCTTGAAGAACAGAGATAAAGACAGCATCTGACACCTCCACCCACCCCTTTTCTTTCCCTGAATTTTCCATCTTCTCTAGCTCCTTCTGCTAAACATACTCATACATATCAATTGAAGTTTTAAAAGATAAACTGTCCTAAAATTTTAAAAGTATAACATGAAAAAACAAGGCATGGGGATATTTTCTCTCTCTTTCTCTAACATTTTGTCACCTTTGTGCAAGTGTTTAACCAATTTTATTTAGAATTGTACTAGCTGCATAAAATATTTTTTCTAAAAATGAGGAAAAGGAATGATTATATATCTGTGTATTAACACTCTTTTTCTCTGACACTGAGACTTTGTAGGATAAATTAAATACAATTTTTAAAAATTTATTTTTGTTTTTTTCAAAATGGCCATGTCCATAAATTATACTTAAGGACCCTGGAAAAGGCAGAAAGGTTAGGAAGGACTTCCAAAACCTCAAAGCCAGCTCACTGGACAAAAAGGGGAGGGGACAGAAGGTGGGGTGTGCAATCTAATTGGTGCATTATTGCAGTGGGGGGCATGGAAACATGTTAAAAACATATGCTGAGGAAAAATATGGAGTTATTTCTACTTTTCTAGAAACCCAGAAGTCCAAATTCAGCTCTCAGCTGGACTGGTGTAACTTCAGAGATTTCAGCTCCTTGATTTAGACTAATGAAAGGCCTGTTATACACACACACTGAGTTTAACACTGGTATAACTATGTCAGTTGGGGTGTGATTTTTTATGGCAATAGTTATGCATGTGCCACCCCTGTTATGGATGCAGCTATATTGGCATAATGGTGTCTTATACTGGTATAGCTTATTCCCCTTCCCATATAGGAATAGCTATTCTGGTATAAAGCACCTTTATATTGCTATAACTGTGTCCATACTTGGAGGGTAGGGAGGTTATAATGCTATAGTTATACCATTACAGTTTAAGCAGAGCAATTTTTGCTTGCAGCTAAGCCCTAAAAGAGCAAAATTTAGTCACAGGTTTGAATCCTGATTGAGGTCCCAGTTAAACTAGGATCTCATCAAACTACTCACATGCTTAAAAGTTAGACAAATGCTTCAGTACTTTTGTTCAACTGGAGCCGTTGTTGGCTTTGAAGATCTGAAACCCTTCTGGAAACTGATCAGCCATGCTAAACCATTTCATGACTGAAAATTATTTGCAGTTTCTGCGCAGGAGAGGCTGGGACCAGAATTGCAGGAATTCTGTGAATCCAAACAAAGGAACACTGACCGAGAGCACTTGGAAGATGTTTGATCAGCACCTTGCTCAAGCCATTGTTGTCCCCCCATAATTTTATGTATACAAAATAGATACAAAAAGTAAAAGCAAAATAATGGTTCCTTTGACAGCGTGCACTGGAAAATCTCATTTTAAACAGATGAATTTTGGCACCCTTGATTTATATATTTCTGTGATCCTGAGCTGTAGATTTGTGACTTTACAAACAGCTTAAAAGACCAGCAAACAATCCAGCGGTGCAAGTATCCTGCGAGAACCTAATTGGGTCCAACCCTCAGCTGAACAAACTGACAACGTACCCGTTTCATGGGGCCCCTTCTATATCTTACCATTGCCGCTGCATAAGATATCAAAAGTTGCTTTTTTTAGTCAAAATATGCTGTTGAACTTTATGAAACCTATCCTATTTTAGTAGGTGGGGACCTGCTCTTGCTCCCATTAAAGTCAAGGGGAATTTGAGGATTAATTACAATGAGAGCAGGATTGGTGTTCCTAAAATGTTTAACAATTCATTCCTGCTACAACTAGAGCAGCGGTCCTCAACCCACGGCCCACGGGTTGCTTGCAGCCCATTCAGCACACAGCTGTGGCCCATGTGACATCCTGCCCCAAAAATATAAAGATTGCTGCGCAGTTTGTTGAGTGACACATTTGAGTAGTTGAATATAGTTGGGTGTTGCGTCCGTGTTGTGTCAGCAGTTGAGTAGGGCACATGAGAGAAAACGGATCGTTTTGTTGTTTGCGGAGAGAAATGACCATTTGTAGCTTCAGAAATCGATGAAAGAAAAAAGGAATGTGGAGGAAAGAAGCATCGCAATTTGGCAATAGAAGGCAGAAAGGTACAAGATGGACAGAAAATAAACGTTTGCAGTTATAGAAAGAGATGGGAAGCCATTTTGGGATTTGGGAAGCCCTCACTGTGTGCAAAAAGTACAATGTAAAAAGACACTTCGAGACAAAATATCAAGACTTTCAAACGAAATACCCAGAAAAATCTGAATATAGGAAGTTGAAAATTAGTCATCTTGAGAAATTGCTAAAACAATGAGTAGAAAGTGTTGTGTGCCACATTTACTAGAGCAGACGCTGTGACACTTGCATCTTAGAAAATGTCTTGGATGCTTGCCAAATGCAGGAAACCATTTAGTGACGGGGGGCTAGTAAAACAATGCTTTTTAGAATCCGTGGACTGTCTCTTTAATGATTTGAGAAACAAAAACAAAGTCATAAGAAGGATAAAAAATGTGCAGTTAAGCAATGACACAGTAAGTTGGCTTTGAACAAAGGAAGTTGCCAGATCTCCCACTAATGTAAGTGTTAGACCAAATTAATTTTAACAGTTAATTTTTTGACTTATTTTGCTGAATTTAAAATGCTCTTGGTAGACATTTGCCATTGTTGAAATGAAAGGAACTATATCAATTGCTGTCAGATAACAAATACTAATCCTTTTTGTTTTTTGTAGATGTACAGGTAGTATATATATTGTGTGGATGCAGTCCACATAACACATATGTTAACACAGATGAGAGCTGCATATGCTGCCCACAATGGTAAATAGGTTGAGAACCACTGAACTAGAGCCTCAGGTCAGCAATGTACTTAAGCAGACGCTTACCTTCTTTAAGCATGTGTTTAAGCCCTATTGACTTCACCTGAACATAAGCACATGCTTAAAATTAAGTATGAGCTTAAATGCTTTCCTGAATCAAGTTTTACAGCAATAAAATACAACGGGAGCCTTCAGAGTATGCCCCATAAATCTGTGCTATGCATCATCACAGTACTAAGAAAAATATGCTTAACTCCAATTTACATTATATATTACAAAATAGGAGGATTCATCAATTCCTAGATTCCAAGGCCAGATGGGACCATTGTGATCACCCAGTCTGACTTCCTGTATACCACAGGCCATAGAGCTTCCCCCAAATAATTCTTAGAACATATCTTTTAGAAGAACAGCCCATCCTGATTTAAAAATCAGGAGGTGGAAAGTAAATCTCTGGCAAAGGAGCTAGATAAAGATGGCCAGCTAAAAAGAAAACAAAACTGCTAACTACTAAATTACACCAGACAAAATAAATTGAAGCTGTCACTATAACAAAATAACTAAGCGCTCTACATAGGGAAAAAAAAGCTGTTTTATATTAATATCTGACATCAGAAAACAAAGCATATAGGAAAAGAGAGTGTAAACTATTTTAATAGTTCCTGACTGCATCTGACTATGAAGGAAGTGTAGATTTAATCAGCTGTATTGAAAGAGATGGTATCAGGTGCATTAATAGGAAAGCAAGACACAAAGGAATTCAACCTCTCATGGATGTTATTCCACAGAAACTGACAGCCTCTTTTAAAAGAAAGGGACTTCATTCCCTAGTGATCTGTGTGCCAGTTACATGAGTTTTCTGTAAGATTTGATTTAAAGGAGGGCGGGGGGGAGGGTGGAGAACACCACAGACCACAGGAGATAGTAAGGAAATCATAATTTAATTTTAACAAGCTACCAGTTCCATGGCAGCAGATGCTTAGATGGAAGAGTTATTTGAAAAGGTCTTAAGTATAAAGCAAAAGGGGAAAAATGTTTTTTTTGAACAATTTCACACACATAACATAGTAGTTCTGGTCCTCTGGTCCTTGTAGATGTCAAACTCCCATTGATTTCAAGGGAAGTTTTGTGTACACAAAGATACAGGATCAAGCTAAGTATAAATTGAACCAATGTGACCAAATTAGAAAAGGGGAAAAAACTCTGGAAGTCTTAACAATGAAGTTATCTCCTAATAACTAGCTTTGGCAGTAAAAGTTTCCCAAAGAAGTGTTGGGCATCCTGTTGATTGATATATTTACTAGCCTGCACAACCACAGGGGCGTACACCATCATGCACAAGCCTGCTCTGGCAAGGGAATGGACTAGGGAAACTATTGTGTCTTTTCAATCTCTAAACGTCCATGATTCATTTTTTGAAAAAGTGGCTTTGTTTATAAATAAAAGCAGGTTTTACAAGTAAAGCCAGTTGGCCTTTTAACACAAACAAGTGAAATGTGCACTTCATAACAAAGGGAAGAACTAAAAATCAAACAGAAAATCCCTCTTGCTGTGAGATGTTTCCCTGAGTTTAATTTGACCCATTAGGGATTAGCAGCACTTGCAGCAGGAGAATGGAGTGACTCATGTGGGCATGTCAGGAACTGGGAAGACAAGAGCACAGTAATGTTCTCATAACATATATTGCTTTTTGTCCTGCCCTTTGTTCTTTAAACAGATGCTCTTGGCACTGATTCCCATCCCAAGGAAGGAGGAACTTCAGCAGGGTGCAGAACTAAAAGCCAGTTTCACTGGCACTGCAGCCATATTGAAAACCAGAGCAGTTGTTTCTACTGTATGTGTTTGCAAAGAGGGAGAGACAAATCATACAAATAAAAACTAGCAAGCCCAATTCATTGTTATGTTCCTTGCCTAGTCATTTATGCCAGTGCATAGTGGATGCAAACCACTATCTTTTGATTTGATAGCATTTTCCACTCATTTTGCTTTGTTGTAAATGACAAGGTGCCAGGACAAGAGAATCAAGCCCGATGGGAGCAGCTGAAATGACCAAATATTTTCTTCCTCCCTACCTCCCAGCATGCCTGACCTCGTTATCGGTTTGCCCGCTCCAGCAATAGAATAAGAGTAGTCACAAGAAATGGATTGGTTTGTCTGGGTCCAGCCCCAGTGCTGGAGCTCAAGACCTCATCCGGTCTATACAGGATTTCATTTTTCAGAACCATTCAATCCTGAACCCCAGCTCTAGGGCTGGGAAATGAATGATCTTGAGAGATGCAGTCATATTTTGGAATCTTGTTTTCTGAGACAGTGCTGTGGAGAGGAAACCCAACAACGGTTTTTCTGCCTGTACACCATGTTGGCTGGTTGAAATGGTCTCTTCAGGTAACAGTAGAGCAGTCAGAGCAATGGTTCCCAACCTGGGGGGTGTGATTCCCTTGGGAGGGGGGTCGGCAAAGATTCCAGGGGGTCCATGAGGCTGCAGTAATATTGAGGTCATTTAGCTCCCTGAGCTTTGTGCCGGGCGCAGCAGCCTCGAGTTCCACGCCGGCTGGAGCGAAGAAGCAACCCCCCCCAACTCCGCACTGGCCAGGCACCTGGCTGGAGAGGAGCAGCCCCGCGCCGATGGGGGTCCCGGTCAACCCGCCAGAGCCCGCCTCCATTACCCTCAGTCCATGAGGGATGGGAATAAGTGGGGCCACACGGGGCATGCGGTGGCGGCTGTGCCAGGGAAGGCTTAGCTTCTTACTCTGGTAAGAGTCATTTATTATTACTATTAGTTATTATGTTATTTAGTATTATTATTATTATCATTATTATATATGTTTATAGGGGTTATATGTGTTTATGGCCAGTGAGAGGGTGGGGGATGTGGGGGGAGGGGTAGTTTTACCTAGTGTTAACTAGTGGGACTTTCACTCAAAAAGGTTGGGAACCATTGAGTCAGAGGTACAGGATGGAGGCAGATGTAAAACTCCACAGGGACCAATTAAGGCTGATCATATCAAGTTTTCAATAGTCCCTGAAGGATGTAGTTTTCTTATTATTCTCCATTCTGTTCTTCTATTAATAGGAACATCAAAAAGAAAATGTACACACAGAAATCTGTTAATATGATCTCAGGGGTCTGGCTTTTATAAAACAGCAGAACCAGGGACTCTGATTTTCCTCTCACTTTTAGGGTATGTCAGTCAAGGGGAATTCCTTATACCAAAGAAATACTTGTGCAAGGCTGGAGTGCCACACGGATTTTGTACCAATTAAACTATGTCGGTTTAGGGTGTGATTTTTCTACCAAATAATTGAGGCAGTATAACCCTTAGAGCATATGCAGTTATAAAGATGGAAAGGTCCATTATACCAAAGTAGCTTACTCCCCTTCCCATACAGTATAAGCTATACTGCTACGAGCACCCTTTTACTGATATAATTGCACCCACCCCAGGAGTTGTATTGCCTTAATTATTTGGGTATAGTAAGTGGCACAATTTCTGAGTGTAGACAGTCTCTGAGAGAACCAGTCCCAGGAATTCTAAAGTGGAGGCATCCTTGGCTTTGAGTTTCCTGGCTTATTAGGAGTGGCAGGTCAGTCAATTCATAGACAGAATACTCCCAGTGAACAGAAGAGCACAGGGGATATGGATTTTGTGTGGCTATTCGGGAGTTTGATAATCAAGAAGACAAGGAGCAGCAGTGCAAGGACTTCTCTGCGGCATGGCCATGCTCACTCATGTGACAGCAGGGTTACAGCTCCCTGCGCTGCCACAGGAGCCATGCAACAGCAGTGTGGCCTCCCCCGCAACAAGAGGTATCTGCTCTGGTATCCAAACCTCCGCATTATCCAAATCCTTTCGTGCTGGGGGGAAAGAAGGGGCTTGGATACCGCAGAGGTTCAGATAATAGGGTGTCGGATAATCGAGAGCTTTGCCTTTGTGTTGTCTCTTTGTCTGAAGTAAATGAGAAGGCAGTAGAATTAAACTGGATTTTTTTATTTAAGCAAATTTAAAAAAAACACACCAAACAAGCCCCACACAACAGGTCTTATTCTCTATTGACCGTCCCCTTGTCCAGTCATTTATATCAGTGCAAATGGTGTATAAAACACTACCTTTCTGATCCACTAAGCTTTTACACCCAACTTGCACTGGGAAATCGAGCCCTACGGTTCCCACCATCTTAGGTAACATTTACAACATGAGTTCTTTAAACAAACGCTGTCCCAGATGTAAAATGTACAAACAAATAGCATTTCTATCTTTAGACAATGAAACATCGGCATTCTTCAGTATGCGGCTCTTTGAAGTGGATGTTGTTGACCTATTTTTACTTTGATACATTGCCACCTAGAGCTAGGCAGGGGTAGTTTAATGGACTCAACATCCCCTTTTGTTTATCCACAGGAGGCCCCTGAGGAAGTGAGCAAAACAGGAGTCCCCATGCCAGCTTGCTTGTGGCTGAATGAGTCATCAGGGTGGGGAAACATGTTCTACAGCCTTCAGTTGGCTGCTGCTTGCATTTAGAGGTCTGAATGGAGCGAGTCCTGGGTTCCTGACATACTGTCAAGGAAAATTTAACATGAGAATTTGAAGATGGGCGGAATGAATCTGTCACTCAGGCTGCATTCTAAGGGTCTGGGGGGGAAATCCATTAGTGGGCACAATACTTGTAACCGTTCAGTGTAAAATTAGCGAGAGAAGAGTCATGTTAGACCTTCATTTTCAGCCAGTCTCCAAATAACACAGGCAGTTGCACAACATTAGGCACGGTGTGATTGCACATCTCTCCGATGGGCTTCATAAAGTCAAGTCTCCATTATTAACAACAACAACAACAAATCTGACAGCCTCATTTCAAAACCCACACTAACTTGTTTTATTAATTCTCTGATCCATGATAGGAATGTGATTCAGCATAGGTAAACAGGGACCCAAGGCACACAGGTATCTCATTACCTCTTAACAGCAGTGGGAGACATGGAACATCTGCCCCTATTTGGGTTTGATCATTATAAAAGTCATGCTTTATTCATTGTGATTTTAGCCATTGTTTTGTAAGCCTCTGAAGGTAAAACAACAATTGGTTACCCCTTAACAGGGAACCTTCTGTATTAAGAACATACCCAGGGACAAGCATAATTTTGCTCTGTCTTTATTAGAAGGCCCTTTCCACTGAGCAATCACCTTTTGTTGGTCCTTTGAGGTTTTGCTGTGTGATGATAGACATGCCTGAAACAAAAATTAGCACTGGAGGAGCTAGGCTGGTAGCCTGATGAAATAGCAACGTTTTCGCAAAGGACATCCAAATGTAGGTCTCACATGCAACCCCTCACTCTCCTGGCTGTCAAAGGGTGGGAGCACTACAGAGACTCCACAATCAGCTCCAGTGGGCACAGGGATTGGCCCAATCATAAGCAAGCTACCATCCCAGTCTATCCACCAGTGCAGTGGATGGCTTCACGGAGGAGCTTTGTTCAGTCTGTCTCAGGGCTTGTCTTCACTTACCTTGGAGATTTGGCGGCAGTTGACGGGAGTTATGCAAACTGTGCAAAAAACTTGCGTAATGCCCATTGACATCTCTGCTTCTGTTCTGCGCGCCGTCTTCACTGCACTGTGCCGACAGGAACCGCGTTCCAGTCGAGGCAGCGCTACACCGCTTGAGAAGGTGGTCTTAGTATGTCGATTACTGGACGACTGAGCGGGTCTTCACTGTCTGCTCAGTCGATCCAGAGAAGTCGATGTGACAGCGGCGAATTTGCCACCGTGAGTGAAGACATAGCCTCACCTTGTATAACAGATTAGGTCCTGTGTTTGGTCTTTAAAGGAGGAGGAAATAAAGGCGAAAGACAGAGAGTCCCAAAGGGGGAAGAGAGGCACAAAGGCATCCAGACAAACACACTCAAGAAATAAGCACAGTAAAAAGGCATCTATTCTGAAACTATGTGAAGCACACAAACAACCGCACAGCTGGGAGTGACAAACTTGCAGCATTTCCTTCATTCCATGCAGATTCTTTAGAGACAGAGAAAGAAAAGAAACGTTCATTCAATTTTCAACGAACATGGAAACAACATGCTGCATACGAACGTCTCTATGTAGTGATCTGAGTTACACAACACCTAACTGAGATTGTTACACTACATCCCTGATCTCTGCTACAGAGCAGCCAGTGGGGACAACAACTTTTTTTTTCAGTCTAGGGTAACATTTGTGCAATAAGTGAATGATAAAATCTTTAACTGTTTGTGTATTATTTGAGGATGGCTGAGCAGAAGGTAATAGTGAAACCTGAGGGTCTGTCTTACACAGCAACCCCCCCCACCCCTCCAGCTGATTATTCTGTAGAAACAGATCAGTTGTCCCCCAACCTGGTTAGAACATGAGTTAGCCTTGTAGTGTAGATGGGTCCCCAGCCATGTAACCAGGTTCCTTAAGTGGTTATTTTGCAATGTGCATGGGCCCTATAGTAAGGTAACAGCCCAAACTCATATGAAGGACCAAATCCTGCTTTCATTTGCACCATGCACCCCATTTACATAAGTGGCACTATGCAGGTAAGTGAGGGCAGAATTTGGCCCTAAGAGCTATATTTTAAAAACACTTGCCTAATTGGCACCTACAAATACAAATGCCCAAAAGAAACAAAGTAATTATCAGAGGCTGGCTCAGGTTGTACAATTTGGATCCAGATCTGAATTTCTCCAGAGTTTGGGGTTGTTCGAATCTGATGTTTATATCTGGGCCATATCTGGAAAGTACACGTGATAGGTAACCCAGGCATGTAGGCAATTATCGGTTCATGCAGAGATTCACATACTTTGTGCCTGAAAATTGAGCCTGCAAAGTCCAAGAAAGCTTCTGTCACCATAGATCACGCTATAGGAGTTGTGGAGGAGGATGACTGAAAAAGGCATATTTTTACAAGTGACAGCGCCTGCTCCACCAACTCCCAGGAGAGATGTCAGTTTCTAGCTTGTTATCCTACTACTCTCGCCTGGCCTCTGCTTACAGTTGTGCAAAAAGAGAACCCGGAAGAGGATCAGTTCCACTCCAATCTCTGCCTAGGTGTGTGTTGTGTAACCCTAGTTTCCATTTCTCTTCTAACAATAACCCAAAGCCACTGCTTCAGGAAACCTACAAGGCAGCATTTTGTGTTATATTCATTTAGAAATGACACACACTTTCCATGCTTGGCCTTTCATGTAGTAATCCACCCACACATAGACTGTATACACAAATACACACATTACCCAGAGGCTGAGACTTGCTGCCGAAATTGATAGTAAGCTCTCATTGTTTTAATTATGTGCTGGCTTCCTTAATTAAAACTATGCCACAGGTCATTTACTGTGGTACAGAGTCCATGAACGTCAAGCTGGGCTGTGTTCTGGAATTGCAAAGTTCTCATTAGCATAGTATTGGCTGCAAGTGCCGAAGTGTAATCATCTGAAATTCTTTACAAAGGAACGTAAATTAGCATCAGTGTCTTCAGTGTATTATTGACACACTGAATTATTTTCCTGACTAGAAGTGAAAACGAGCAACGAGCTATGGAATTCATATTTGCAGCTCAGATTACATTAACTAACTGTTTGCTGTAGGGATTTGTGTGTGTGTGTCCACAGATAGAGAACTCCCAAATTATTTTCTTCATTATATCATCAATTCTGGATGTTGAGCTTTCTTACAAGGGCAAAGAGAGGGAAACTGTGTACACTGAAATAATGCCTGAGTATAAAAAATGCTTTATAATACCTTGTTAATGTTGGGGTTCTTTTTATGGCACAAAAACTCATACTAGGAATAGACCTAGGAAAATTGGTTTTGAACCCTATTCTAACAGGATTTTACACAGACACAGTGCCTCCCGGTCAAACCATTTTAGAACCCAATTTGGCTACAGCCTGCCATAAACTGTGCTTCAGAATGATTTTTAACGTTGGCTATTACATGACTAGAGAAGGGGCCTTAAGGCCAGAAAAGCCAACTGGTTGATGCTGAAATGGAGGCCATCCTTCTGGGATGGAAAATGCAGTGCTAAAATTGACATGATGCTGCCTGATGGATGAGTAGTGAGACCACTAGCTGAATACCCACAGGCAGGCAATTGTTCCACGCTCAAAGAGAACAACAGGGAGGAAATGTACCCACAGCATTTCTAGTTTGCCTACAAGGTCTGCAAATATTTTCTTCACCACATTCATGTTATTCCTTTCATAGCCACCAGAAGAGTAAAATGTCTCCTTTACATTTTTCAGTAATACTTTACATTTTTATGAGCCTTCATGAAAAGATCACAAAGCACTTTGCAAACAATTAGTGAAACAAAACATCCATTCCAGGAGACAGATTAGCGGTGGTATCCCCATTGTAGAGATGGAGAAACCAAGGTGCAAACATGCAAAAAGATCTGATCGAGTCACCCAGGAAGTCCTTGGCACAGCCAAGAATACAAACCAGGAGTTCTGCCCCTCAGTCCCTTGTTCTAACTATGTTCACAGTGGTTGTGTATTGAATTGTGTATTGTGTATTGAAATGGCTATGGCAATATAGAATTCTGGGGACTACACTGTCCTAAATTAATTTCCTACAGGAGGCTATTGGTTTAGCTAGTAGAGCCCATCTCTTCCTGGATAATTATTTCACTGGGATACCCCCATTCTGATCAAAAGCCAAATCCAGAGCCTGGTAGTAGCACGACAGCTATCATATGGGAATCTCAGTTTCAAATTAAGGATTTAGATTCCTGATGCTAGATGGGGATACTGCACAACCAGAACTTCAAGCTCATGATGAAAATTCTTATAGTATTCCACCGTCATTGGCCAAAATGTTACGTTTTACAAAAGTGATAGGGCAGTAGTAGCTTTTTATAAGAAGGGTGGGCAAGGGGGTCAGTGAGTGACAGGGGAAGTCCTGTTTTTCTCAAGGAGTCAAACGGGCTGGTTCTAAAAGGAGACCTTTCTAGCATTCTTAACTGGAGGAAAAACAGCAACTCAGGGGTTGTCTTTAGCAAAGAGGATACACTAAAATGAGTGAGAATGGCCAGGGTTCTTCAGGCCCACGGGCAATTTTACCCAAATTTAGATATCTAAGGAACTTATATTGCCCCCATTTCTGTAATATTTGAGTACACATGTGAGTACGTGTGAGGTAGGGCAGTGCTATTATTCCCATTTTACAGATGGGAAACTGAGGCACAGAGAGACTAAAAGACTTACACAGGACATCTATGGCAGAGAAGGGAATTAGATCTAGATCTCCCAAGTCCCAGATTAGTACATTAACCACTAAGCCATCCTTCCTTTTGTGGAAGTGAGGAAAACCTAGAGCCAAAATGCTAAATCCCCAAAGATCTGCCAAATCCCATCTTGAATAGTTTGCAGATAGCTTTAAAAAAAAGAGAGAGAGAGAAAGTGTTCCACCACCTTCTGGGAAGTAAAAATGTATCCCTTTGAACTTCTGATGGGATCTCACGTGTGTGTTTTCTGACAGCTTGCATTAAATTAGCTTTCCCAGGCACAGCTCTACTTTTAACCTCCATTTGCTCCTGGTCCTCAGTTATTATTACTTTGATGATTCAACAGTGACATCTTGGTATCAACAATCATTTGATCTTCAGGGTTAGAATACAAAGAAGGTACATGCCGGGAAAAACCTCCAAAGAATATCTGTGCAGCACGATAGGAGGCCGTGAGCTGAGAAGGAGCCCTGTTGCTCTGCCAGGATTTGAATATATTTTGCATTCTATGGTTTCACAGCATGTATCCTGTTTTTACGGCAAACAAATATTTACATTAGTTAGAATGAAACTAAGAGAGGGTTATACAGAGCATATGCAGTAGAACCTTCCTCATACGCACGCACTCATCCTTACACTTCAAACTCCATGCTAAAAATCTAACCTTCGCTCCTCACCTCTCAGCAAAAAAACGTATAGAAGAGCCCAATGGGCCCAAACCAAAATCCACTGAAGCCAGTGGATTTCAACATGCCTTTCATTAGGCCCACAATGAGTTGCCCATCATTCTGCCGTCACTATTTTTACAAAATACAGACTATTTAGGGCCTGATTCTTCTTTCTTCCTTCATAATCACGGACTTATTCGTGGATCTACTTGTGCGAGTAAGTGTTACTCAATGTGCATAAGGCCTTTTCTAGTACACTGTCACATGAGGATAATTTTCAAAGTATATAAACAAATTGTCTTTTGTGATGATTTATTCTTGCTTTTATATAATGTTAAATTATTTAAATGCTAATTTGAAAAATTAATTTGTAATGGGTCCTCTCTAACTTTAGTATAAATCAGTGAAGTTCTCATTTGCTTTGGTCTATTGTTCATAGATTTCAAGGCCAAAGACAATTTGATCATCATCTATGATCTGTCTAACACAGGTCATAGAATTTCACCCATTTACTCCTGTAGTGAGCCCAATAACTTGTGTCTGAATAGAACATGTCTTTCAAAAAGACGTCTGGTCTGATCTGAAGACTTCAACAAATGATGAATCTACCATCTCTCTTGGTAGTTTGTTCCAATGCTTAATTACCCTCATTGTTAAAAATGTGTGTCTCATCCTTCTTCAGAAACCACCTTAGGCATGATGCCTATAAGACATGAGCCAGTTAAGGATGGGTAGATTGAGTGGGAATTGGAGATAGTCAGTTATTTACAACAAACCCCTCCCAAAAAGCATATTAAAATTCTTGGTGTTGACTCTTGCCTTCTGCCCTCATCCATCTAGTAGTGTCTCTTGTCTGTTTTAGTTTGTCAGCTCCTTGGGGAGGGACTGTCTTATACTATGGGTAGTGCCTAGCGCAGTGATGCTGTGTTCTGCTTGGGGCCTCTAGGCATTACATGTGAAATAATAGAAACATGGACAAAGTGCTCACGCGCTGAGAGACAAATTTTCAGGATCAGGGAGGGTGACAGGTAGGACATTTCCCTTGATAATTTTCAATTGGGAAAAAGCCCTTGGAATGGTGGAGATTATGGAGGTGGGAAACAGATGCCCTGTGGGAAGCTGGAGTGGAGATTACAAAGAGCACCTGATATGAGAGATGCTGGGGATGGATGATACAAAACTCTCAGTGTGGAGCAGGGAAGGGTTGAAGGGACGATACAGGGTTCCTGATATTGTGTGGAACAAGGGGCCTAAGTGCGTCCAACTCTTTGTCCCCACCCACCCCCAAAGCTGTTGCATCAGAATGGTTTATTGCCAAACAGATTACATCCCATCAATATGAAATCTACCCATGGGGAAATTACATGGGGCCCAAATCTAGCAGACTTTGTTCAGTCCATTGAAATGAATGAGCTTTTCCACAGTGAAGAAGAGCGCTCGATTTCTCCCATGGTGTCCCTCAAAGAATAGTACCACCAGCAATGGCTTTGTTCTGATTTGCAGAGGTAGAAAGGAGAGACAAGGCCATGCCCACTTCTCTCACAAAGCATACAAGGCATGGGAAACCAGTGTATGTTGCTGTAGAACGAAGGCACAGCTGCCGTGCTCCCCAGAGGCATTGTACCTGCTAGAGACTCAGTGCCTCCCAGAGCACGTATGGTGGCGCTGCACTTCCGCTCCACAGCCAATGTGGGGCTGTGACTTAAATCACAATCAAGCTATTAATTGCCTAACTATGGTCACACATCAGGTCATTTGGTGGGAAAAGAATCTGAATCCCGAGGCTCTTAATAAATATATGTAAAGCTAAGAAACTAGTTTCACATAAGGGATCTTGCTTTACACACGTTTTGTTTAAAGTTGTATTGTCGATGTTTTTTGCTGCAAAAAAAGGTTTAGTCACCCCTTGGCTGACTTCTCTAAAATATCTATTTTGGCACACAAGAAAATTAGAAAAGCTAAACTTGTCAGTTTTTGCCTAACTATACAGAGGGCTGAAAGGAGAAATCGGGGAGAGGTGGGGGGAGGGAAAGATAAAGACTGTCGCATAAATAATGATATCTAATGCATTACCATGGACATCCTTTGGACTAGAACTGGACAAAAAAATGGAAACATGAATTAAAAACATTGGCATTGTTTCTGTTTCACTAGGTTGACATTTCCCATTTTTCATTATATATTTTACTAAAATTTATATTAAAATCTTTTTTAAAAAAATTGTTGTTTATCAAACACCTGGTTTTCGGTTAAAGAAACCCACACCCTTTTCAGTAAGTAACCATTTAAATAATGATTTAGAAATTTATTTTGATTTAAAAAAAAAAAAAAAAGAAAAGGATCAGTGGAAAATATTGTGGAAAATTTTGCAAAAAGACAGAATATTTTAATAATGTTGACAAATTTTGTGAAAAGTTTTATTTTTGGAAAAAAAGTCATTTTTATGTGGAAAAATGTGGGAAAATTTTCGACCAGCTCTGATTCTGAGCATTATGGAAGATGGAGTCACAAAGCTCATGTTTTAAAAGAAAAGATTCTCTACCCAACACTTTCGCAATGCTGTAATATTATCAAAAAGTCTTTGACTTCATTGGATCTACTGATGTAAACAATGTCAGTGGAAATAACTTAACATTTATATTTATCAGCGGAGCTTTTGAAATCCTCACACTTGATACACTGATATATTGTAAACCACATCCAGAATCCTCTATGCTTACAGGATCCACTCTGAAAGTGGTATTCTTCTTTCTCTGTCTAAAAACCTCACCAGCACAGTATAAAAAGTCATGAGTGGAAACAGACAAAGGTGTTGCAATGCTCTTATATTGTTTCCCAAAGGTAAACCATAATAAATAATACCAGGGGAGGAATTAATGCATTCTGAAATACCATCAGAGTGCAGGTGAAACGCCTATGATGTCACAGATTATTTTGCAGTATCTGTTAAGCATTCCTGGACAGACGATGCCACTCAGTGGATCAACCTGGGCATTGCAAGATTTGCTATGTAAATACCATTGCCAGCTTCAGCAGTTAAAAACAAAGGGTCCAGTGCAATGCTGTAATGTGAAATGATCAAAATGTCCCTGGATTTTGATCCTAGTGCACACAGAGTCAAGTCTCGCGTTTGTCCTGACCATGTCAGGTCCTAAGCTCTGCCAGGATTGGAGAGGATCCAGCACTTTGCAGGAGGAGCTCAGCCCCTCACAAGATTGGGCCTCATTGCTGGACGAGACAATAGTCCCAGGGCACTCTACTAAAAACCCACACTAAGGGGACAGGCTGGGCTTTCTCAATTGGCTGATGCACAAATCCAGGGGGGCTTCAAACTCTGTTCCACTTTCAAGACTGGTGATGATTCTGGAGTTCACAATTTTCTTGATGGCCATGTGTGTGGTAACGCATCAGCACGCTAATGCCCCCTCCTGAAAGGCGCTGTGTGCCTCCTACAAGTTAACAGGAGGTGAGAGCAGTGAGACTCATATACTCAGGTCCTACACGTAGATTCCCTTCCATTGAGAGTTCAATTTTATACATTCATAAAATACATTATGAAGAGGAGAAGTAGCCCCAGTGCTTTTGTTTGTGCCTGTTTAAGCGTGGATGGAATGCCTCAGGCCTGTTTTAGGCTACATGGTTATTTTGGCCCTGGACAGACTTCTTTTCCTTAGAAGACCAATAGAAATGAAGTGAGATTATTCCCTTTTTTACCTACCGGGTGATAGGATCAGGAGTTTGGACTTTGCTGTTTGTAGGGACCTCTGCTTCATCAGTTAGGGGTAAGCAGGCACTTGACAGTCATACTAAGACTGACACAAATAGGCAGGTTGAGGAGGCAGTGAGGTTCTTTGGCACTGGCTTAAGGATCAGGACACCTGGGTTCTGTTCCCAGCTGTGTTACTGACCTGTGGGACCCTGGGCAAGTCACTTCACTTCCCTGTGCCTCACTTTCCCCCACTTATTTTTTGTCTTGCCTAAATACAGTGTTCGCTCTTCAGGGCAAGGACTGACTCTTGCTATTTGTTTGTACAGCACCTAGCACAATGCAGCAATAGGCTTGGTTGAGACTTCTAGGTGGTATTGTAATGCAAATAATAGTAACAGACAGTAAATATAAAATGAAAAGACTACAACAAAAGCAGGCTACAGGATAAAGATTCACCATATCCCGTGGGCACAGTGGCAGAGGGAGTGAAACAAGGACCTGTCCTCCACCTCAGCAAAGAGAGCCCAGAGAAGATGATTCTCAGGCAACTCGAGGTATCAGAGAACACCATCCGTTCAGTAATTCTGGAACAAGCAGCACCCACTCAGTTTTCCACAGTAAAGCCATGAATCTAAAGATTAGTACTGTGCAATCACTGTATTAGCAGTGCCAATGCCCACCTGCCCCTCCCCCTCTTTAAAAAATGACTGCAGCAAAGCCCACAGGAATTTAACTGACACTGAAGTATGCTCTCTAGGGAGAGTGGATCTACTGTAACAACACAATGCAGGTGCCACACATGCTTGAGAGGTCTCTTCGTCACAGAAAATCGTCACAGCCTCTTGAAATAGCCTACAGAAAGACCCAGAAAACTTGTAGTAACAATAATTCCAAGAGAGTGGGTGCGATTCTGCTGTCATGTACACCCGCGCAAATCAGGAGTGACTCCACTGACATAGATAGAGCTATATCAGTGTAACTGAGAGCAGAATCAGCCCGTTAATATTTTGGACCATTCCCATGTAAGGTCCCGATCCTGCAAACACTCACTACCAAGACATACCAGTTGCCACCATAAGTAATCCCGTTTAATTCAGTAGGACTCTTCCTGGTATGCCCAGTAGTGTTTGAAGTATCTGGTTCTGACACTATTGTGCTTTTCATCTGGGTAGCCTCCCCATTTTTTTGGAGGAACTCAACAAATGTTCCTGTCCCTCTTCTACCAGCCATAAGCACCATCTTTCTTTCCAGGTGCAGATGTCTGCCTGGCTTCTGTGAGAGCAGAACAGTCAGTGTCTTTCATGGCCTCCATGCTTTATTTCTTCTGCACTAGCAGCACAGCCAGAATGCTGAGGTCACTCCCATCTCTAGGCTTTGTGCAGGGACGGTGCAGCAGAGATATGGCAAATGGCATGTCTCTTTTCTACCTGTCATGCCATTTCACCACGGAGTCTGAAAATAAATTCATCCCATTCTCTTGACTGCCGGGATGTGAAAGAACACTGATGAACAAAGACTGCAGTAAATGTATACATATCAATGCAACCATCATATCAATCAGAGGAAATAAAAAGGGATACATATCCCCTTCTCTGATTTCCTCACCAAAGCACGCACACAGCTGAATACATTCACAAAAAGTAAATATTCCTAATCCTATTATCTGCACTAGAAACCTGATTCTAAAACTTATTCCCATGTCATCATGAAGGTTGTTGGCACCCTTTTTACATGGTACGGGGAGGATTCTGTTTCTCCTGCAACACCCACATTATTGCCTCATGCAAAGAGCTTTGATTGTGGATTTGCAAAGGGATCAAAATTTCACCCAAACCTTTTTCCTGTATCATTTGCCATTGCTCCAGCAGGTTTCCCTGATGCAGTTTGTGATAACTGGTTTAAAAAAGCAGGAGGGCTTTTGGGACACAATCCAAGTAAAGTGCTCTGTTTTTTCTGTTACATCAGTTAACAAAAAGACACAGTGTTCTCTGTCCTCAACTGACTGTTCTTAACTGAACTCCCCTTCTCTGCAGTTGTCTCTAGCTATCAGATCACGCATGCCTGGGTTTACATAACAGAGCAGAGCTGGATGTGAGTGAGGCGCCCACACAAAGAATGAAAACTGTCCACAGTGGAAATGTTAATATATGAAAATCAAGCTACCTACAGTGTGTATGTATATCTACACACACACACACAGATAGCTAGACAAACACAGATACTGTAGATATGGCCCTCTCTCTAGTGCACTCTCATAAATATGTATGTATGCATGTACAGTGCATCTTTTTTCTTCATAGATGGTATACTTTTGCACAGGCACAGAAGAGGGGAAACATATTCAAAAATAGAAATATGTGACCAAGCAAATTCTTAGGAGGAATCGTAGGCCGGTCTAGAACATGAGGCTACTTTTATATCATTTTTTAAATTAACTAGTTTTCAGTGTGGCAGTATCCCTTTTTTATTTTAATTTTTTATCTTTTTGGTAAATGGTAATCCATTTTCTAAACCCAGGTACAAAAATTCTACCTTATTTACACCCACACAATTTAATTATTCTTAACCGCAGCTGCACAAGTACAAGCCACATTCTGCTCTCGTTACACCCACTCAACCCATTGACTTCAGTAGGTTGCATCTGAAGGCTGAATTTGGCATTCACTGTTCAAATAACAAATCTGTGTCACTCATCTGTCTGTGGTAGAGCACCCACTTTAGGAGCTACATGGGGAGCATACACGTGTGAGTCCAATTAACCCCACCCCAGCGGATGTTGTGCGGTGTGTCTTTCTATTTGGCTAGCAATCAACCCTCTGGTCACGGCCTCTCAGTTGTTTTGTCCCCTCTTGGGGGGGTCTCAGGTGCAACAACAAAAAAGGCCACAAACAACAAATGAGGTTAAACAAAAGAAAGGAAAAGAGAAAACTTTAGGCAGCTCCCGCCAGGATAAGGGCCTGTCTTGCTTCTAACGGCCCTGGGAGCAGACTCTCAATCCTTTCTTAGGGCCTGGAGAAGTTCAACAGCCTGCTCCCTTCCTAGGGTTGCCCCCAGCTGAGTGAAATTCCCTCATTTTAACTCCTCCTCCAGCCGTGACATGATTTGCAGGAGCACAGGGGCAGGTACATTCCAGACCAAAGCAATTCCTTAACCCTTTTCATGTGAGTGCATGGTTTATATACGCTGTCACACTCTGCCATCCACTGTAAATTTTAAAGTAGTTTATGTTCTTTAATAGAGGATAGCTCACTGTACTTTGAGAAACAAAAAAATAAATAACTAGGCACATGTGTGAGGCCTGGTTTTCAATGAGGTCTCAGCACAGCTTCCAGTAATGCATACTCAAGTTTGTCCATGCACATGAGACTACTGGCGTGTGAATGACCCAGTCAGTAGGAGAAAACGTTTCAGAGTTGGGCTCTGGTTGAGTACTATTAGCTGTTTGCCCGTGTTGCATAATTTGTATGTACAACTGATGCACAAAAAGTGCACAAGCCTGGGCATCTGCATGTGTATATGAATAAAGTTGCTTGCACAGAAGTGGAATGTCTTTCTAAAATCAGGCCGCTTGTACACTACCTTTTGTTTCATGCTACAGTGCCTGTGTTTGTTTTTTTCAAAGTACATTGCAGTAGATATTGAATGTTTTGTGCTGGGTATTAAAGTACAGGTTCACTGTAGTTCTCTCGTGTAAAAATTGCTTCTCAGTGGTCTCCTCACGTGCTTCTGCCCTCTCCACTCATGTAGTGTAGTGTAGTGTAGTGGATGACAACTACACATGTGATGGGGTATAACTCCCAAAGACAATTCTACCACATCAAATATGCAGCCTCTAAAAATCAGCAGACAGACATTCAGGAGGAGGGGATGTTAATGGTACAACCCCGACTGAATAGTAACTCATACATTAATGAAACATGACATGGGTTTCCTACACACAGTTTCTCCACTGTTCAGGGATCCTCACCAAACAAATCACTGTATGTCCTAATATTCTATACATAAACCATTCACAAATTCAGTCCCGCTCATAACAGGTCCAGATTTGCTTTGGCTCTTGAATGTAAAAACCAGCAGAGTGGCTGCAGAAAAGGCCTCTCAGGAAGTCAATGTTTTGTCAAAATAGACTCTTCTGCCTGAAACTGTGCTGTCTCTTGAGCGTGTGCTTGTTCACTCTCCATGCAAAGTTTTAAAGTGGCAGTGTTTGTTCTGATAGGTCAGCACAATAATAATAGTGCAGCCTCCTGGGAGGATTTCTAAGGGGCAGCAGAGATGGCAGAAGGGGGATTGAGGGAAGGAGAGGGGAGAAACATGTATCAATGTGAAGGATTCAACTCCATCTCAGAAAGGTGGTGTTATTAGCAGGGCAGAGGCAAAGCAGAAAGAGGCCCAGCATTAAAACAAAGCCCAAACCCTCAGTACTATTGTCACTTAATGAAAAATCAAAGAAAGAAAAAAAAGAAGCCACATAGAGCACAGAATGTATGAAAGGAGGTCCACTGATCATACTTCCCATCTTGTTCATTGATTGAAAAAGCCCCCAACCTTATTTGATGGGTAATGGATACTTCTAAAGGGTTACATATTCAGAATGTAACAATAGATAAAGATATCTGTGCAATATTATTCTTTGCCCAAAATTGAAAACGTACCCCCTGCATAGTTATCTCACAGATTCCCTAACGTGCTCAAAATGAAGGTGTGCTGAAAGTCTTTCTAATTTTCCTGTTTACCCTTTTCTAGGGCTTAGTGGCGATTGTTAACAGTTTTGTGGTCTTTCATCTCTCTATTGGAGCAAAACAACAGCCTCAAGAACCTGTTTTTCAACCTTCTGTCCCCATTGTTTTCAGGTAGGAGGAGACCATGCTTAATCCTTCCTACCTACTCAAAGTTATACTAGGTCACATGCAAAACATCTGAAGTAACCTTTTTGATGTATCTGAACCCTGTATAAGCCCTGAAGCAGCAGAGCACTGGAGTGGGGCTACTCCCATACTCAAAGATAAGCACATAGGTACAGGCCTATAGTGTGTACCAATACCTGTGACAAGAGCCTTGAACTCTAGCAGGTATGAAAAATTCTCAACAATTGATGAAAGTAAGAGTCACTCTGGAGGGGTAGCTGAGTCGTGATGGCATAGCACAATGCCAGTTGGGGGATGGAGTTCAAGATACACAATGAGCTGCGGAGACCACAAGGTCTCCACTTATGCTCAGTAGGTAGGGTGGGCTTTGTGTCCTTCCATGATGAGCTCTCTGTTTAACCCAGCAACAGTTTTGAAGGGCTCTAGAGAGTCACTTTGTACTAAAATTTAGATTGTAAGTTCTTTAGGGGAAGGGACTGCCATTTACTCTATGTTTGTATAGTCCTTAGCACAATGGGGCCCTGACTTTGTTGGGGCCTCTAGGCATTACCACAATAAAAATGTTCAATAATAATCACCATAACTGAAGTTTATACAGTAAAGACTAAAGGCTTTGAGATTGGGGTTAAAACATAAAGCAGCTCTTTGAGTCTCCAAGAGGGACTCAGATAATTCCATGGAGAAGGGGAAATTTATAATTAAATTAGCTGACAACCGTATTAGAGTGAGAAGGTGAGTGAGGTAATATCTTTTATTGGACCAACTTCTGTTGTTGAGACAGACATGTTTTCAAGCTACACAGAGCTCTTCCTCATGTCTGGGAAACATACTCAGCGGCCTCGTCCACATTACAGAGTTAGGTCGATGCAAGGCAGCTTAAGTGTTTACACTAAAATTTCGCTCCCACTGATGTAACTTGCCTGCTACACCAACTTAATAACTCCACCTCCAGGAGAGTTGTAGAGTCAATGTCGATGAAGTTAGGTCGACACATCATCAGCATAAACACTGCATTGCTTACATTGACTGTTACTGGTTTTCAGAAGCCATCCCATAATTCCCCACACTGGCAATTCAGTTGGTGCAAGTGGTTCTGGTGAAGACGCGCACCGACAGCACAAGGAGCAAAGTCTAGAAATGTACAAGTGATGTGATTACTGTGGTGTCTGTATGCCCACGTAAGTTAGGTCGACTTAATTACATATTCCAAGTGACCATTCAAGGTGAAAAGGCCCATTAACACCCCTCCAGTCATAAGGGGAAAGGAAAGGTGGGGAAAGGCAGCTTGTGTGTGGTTGTTAGTAGGTTATGGATTGTTGTAATAAACCATAAATCCAGGCTCATATTTTGAAAGTGTTGTGCAGATTTCCTTTAAGAATGAGGACTGACAGCTCAGAGGTAGAGGGATCACTTTCAAATGAACTCAGACAGAAAATGATAAAAGACAAAAACACCATATTACCTGTGAGTGAACAATTTTCACAAAGCGATCACTTCACCTTAAATTGTCCCTTGAAATATGTGTTAACCACTTATGCTAAACAATCTGTTCCACCTTGTATTTAGCCATGACACTCTAAGGCCTGGTTTTACATAACAGAGTTAGGTCGATGCAAGGCAGCTTATGACCTAACTTTAAGCAGCTACCCTAAAATGTTGCTCCTGCCAATGTAACTTGTCCACTACACCGACTTCATAACTCCACCTCCATGAGACAAATAGCACTTAGGTTGACATGTTTAAGTCGATGCAGTGTCAGTGTAGATGCTGTATTATTTATGGTGCCCCACAATGCCCCATCATGACCACTCTAAATGTGCTAGAAGAGGTAGTAAAATAACCAGTAGAGGTAGAGTCAGTATCTGCTTCTCATTCCGATGTACAATTCGGCAGAGGGGGCCCTGCAGAATTGTTGTTTTATGTGCACAGGGATGTCCTGTGAATACGCCATAGAGATTTTGAGGAAACTTTCCTGGCGGTAGTCTGCAACCCTCTGCCAAAGATTTCCAGGGAGGGCTGCCTTATTGCTTCCCCTGCTTTAGGACACTTTCCCACAACACGCAGCAATTACTTCAGCAGGCACCATTGCAGCAACAGACTAGCAGCATACGGACTAGGTCTGCAGCTGGATGCTTGCAGGAGCTGTTCCCTTTCAGCCTCCGTTACCCTCAGGATGAGCTATCAGCTAAAATCACCAGTGCCTGTGGAAAATGGTGCCAGTATTCAGTTCAGTTGCCCTAGCCACATATACTCATGCCCATGAGCTCTTCCCTACCTATTGTCCCAAGTCACCCACTCCCTTCCCCAGACTGTACTCACTATGGCTGGGACTGCAGCCGTGCGCTATGAATCCCAAGAAGAAGTGAGAATGTAGTTCTTGTAACTTGTGTGGATGAAGGGGAGTGAGTTCAGCATACCAAATTTCCATTTATCTTGTGACTACACTCACAATAGTACTTCTGTGCACTGTGTCTTTTACAGCTGGAAATGTGGCCTTGAGAGTCTCTCCACACCTGTGGTGGGGCCCAGCCAGATAAGAAGGAGAAAGAAGAGGATGCAGGATGACATGCTGCAAGAGATCCTGCAAGCCTATGGTGTTTCAGATACCAAGCACAGTGTTTGGAGGATCACCCTGGCAGATAGAATGGACAGGGATGGAGCGGAGAGGAGAAAAGCACAAGAAAAGGAGAGAGATGTGCAGCAGCAGATGCTAGCACTTCTCAAGTGGCAAACAGACATGCTGGAGGCTCTTCCTGATGGACCCATGCTTGCCTCCCTCTGCATCCCATAGAGAATTGCATTCTGGTACCTCCCTACACACACCCTCCCATCTTCCACATGGCATCCAAGGCCACAATACTATCTCTACCACTCCACCCTGGGGAGAGTACAGACAATCACAGCCACATATAGGCTGACCTGCGAGAGACACAGATGGTATATGTGTTTTTGAAATGGAAATGACTGTTCTTTCCCCTGCAGGTTTTTTTTCCCTGTATTTATAAATTTTCATTCAGTTATAAATATGTCTGTTTGCATGTGTTTGGAATTAAAGTCTATTTATGGAAACTTAGTTCATCTTTTAGTTATAACATATGGTGGCTGGAGCTGACTTCTTTCACGGATAATAGCAATAGGTGCATTTTCAATGTTATATTACTACACACTTTACAAGGTTCATATAAGCAAAAAACATAGCAAAAAAACCGATGCCAGGCAGAGCACACCACAGCAAAACACATTACTGTGGCTCACTATTAAACTGGTGTTTCGAAACCTCCCTGAACTGTATAGGACCCAGTTAAGCTCTTCTTATGCTCCTCGTATCTGGTTGCTCAAAATCAGCAGAAAGCCACTCCAGTTCTGCTCTCCAACCTGTCAGAAATTTTTCCCCCTTTGCTTCACAGATATTACGAAGCACAGAGCAGGCAGCTATAACCACTGTGATATTTTTTTCACTGAGGTCTAATCTCATGAGTAGACAATGCCAGCGGCCTTTCAAATGGCCAAGGGCACATTCAATTATAATTCTGCACCTGCTGAGCCTGTAGTTATAGAATCATACAATCATAGAGCAGGACTAACCTCAGCCAAATAATCCCAGCAAGGGTTTTGTCAAGCCACAGCTTAAAAACTTCTAAAGATGGGGATTCCACCACCCTCCTAGTGAAAAACTTTTTCCTAATGTCCAACCTAGACCTCCCCAACTGCAATTTGAGACCGTTGCTCCTTGTTCTGTCATCTGCCATCATTGAGAACAGCCTAGCTCCATCCTCTCTGTAACCCACTTTCAGGTAGTTAAAGGCTGCTATCAAATCTCCCCTCATTCTTCTCTTTTGCAGACTAAACAAGCCTAGTTCCCTCAGCCTCTCCTCATAAGTCTTGTGCTCCAGCCCCCTAATCATTTTTGTTGCCCTCCGCTGGACTCTCTCTAACTTGTCCACATCCTTTTTGTAGTGGTGGGCCCAAAACTGGACACAATACTCCAAATGCAGCCTCATCAATGCCGAATAGAGGGGAATAATCACTTCCCGCGATCTGCTGGCAATGCTCCTACTAATGCAGCCCAATATGCTGTTAGCCTTCTTGGCAACCAGGGCACACTGCTGACTCATTTCCAGCTTTTTATCCACTGTAACCCCCAGGTCCTTTTCTGCAGAACTGCTGCCTAGCTCATCGGTCCCCAGTCTGTAGCTGTGCATGGGATTCTTCCGTCCAAACTGCAGGACTCTGCACTTGTCTTTGTTGAACCCTGATCAGATTTCTTTTGGCCCAATCCTCCAGTTTGTTTAGATCCTTTTGTATCCTATCCCTACCTTCCAGGGTATCTACCACTCCCCCCAGCTTAGTGTCATCTGCAAACTTGCTGAGGTGCAGTCTACCCCATCCTCTAGTTCATTAATGAAGATGTTGAACAAAACCGGGCCCAGCACCGACCCCTGGGGCACTCCGCTTGTGACCGGCTGCCAGCTAGACATGGAGCCATTGATCACTACTCTAGCCCTATACTCTAGACAGTTCTCTATCCATTTTATAGTCCATTCATCCAACCCATACTTCTTTAACTTACTGATAAGAATACTGTGAGAGACAGTATCAAAAGCTTTGCTAAAGTCAAGGTATATCACATCCACCACTTTCCCCACATCCACAGAGCCAGTCACCTCTTCATAGAAAGCAGTTAGGTTGGTCAGGCATGACTTTCCCTTGGTGAATCCGTGTTGACTGTTCCTGATCACCTTTCTCTCTTCCAAATGCCTTAAAATGGATTCCTTGAGGACCTTCTCCATGATTTTTCCAGGGATTGAGGTGAGGCTGACCGGTCTGTAGTTCCCTGGATCCTCTTTCCTCCCTTTCTTGAAGATGGGCACTATATTTGCTTTTTTCGAGTCATCAGGGACCTCCCCCAATTGCCAGGAGTTTTCAAAGATAATAGCCAATGGCTCTGAAATCACATCAGCCAACTCTCTCAGCACCCTCAGGTGCATTGCATCTGGCCCCATGGACTTGTGTATGTCCAATCTTTTTAAATAGTCTTGGACCTCTTCCTTCAGCACTGAGGGCTGCTCACTGCCTCCCCATTCTGTGCTGCCCAGTGAAGTAGTCTGGGAGCTGACCTTGTCTGTGAAGACAGAGGCAAAAAAGGCATTGAGTACCTCAGCTTTCTCCACATCCTCTGTCACTAGGTTGCCTCCCCCATTCTGTAAGGGGCCCACACCTTCCCTAATCTTCCTCTTGTTGGTAACATACCTGTAGAATCCCTTCTTGTTTCCCTTCACGTCCCTTGCTAGCTGCAACTCCAATTGTGCTTTGGCCTTCCTGATTTCATTCCTGCATGTTCGAGCAATATTTTTATACTCTTCCCTAGTCATCTGACCAAGCTTCCACTTCTTGTAAGCTTCTTTTTTGTGTTTAAGTTCGCCAAAGACTTCTTTGTGAAGCCAAGCTGGACGCCTACCATATTTGTTATTCTTTCTGCACATCGGGATGGTTTGTTCCTGTGCCCTCAATAAGGTTTCTTTAAAATACAGCCAGCTCTCTTGGATTCCTTTCCCCCTCATATTAGCCTCCCAGGGGATCCTGCCCATCAGCTCCCTGAGGGAGTCAAAGTCTGCTTTTCTGAAGTCCATGGTCCATATCCTGCTGCTCTCCTTTCTTCCTTTTGTCAGGATCCTGAACTTGACCATCTCATGGTCACTGCTGCCTAGGTTGCCACCCACTTCTACTTCCCCTTCCAAATCTTCACTGTTTATGAGCAGCAGGTCAAGAGAAGCATGGCCCCTAGTTGGTTGCTGCAGCACTTGCACCAGGAAGTTGTCTGCAACACTATCCAAAAACTTCCTGGATTGTTTGTGCTCTGCTGTATTGCTCTTCCAGCAGATGTCAGGATGATTGAAGTCCCCCGTGAGAATCAGCTCCTGTGAACTGGAAACTTTCCCTAGTTAACTGAAGAAAGCCTCATCTACCTCGTCCTTCTGGTCTGGTGGTCTGTAACAGACACCCAGCACGATATCACCCTTATTGTTCTTGCTTCTAAGCTTAACCCAGAGACTCTCAACTAGCTTATCTCCAGTTTCATACTGGAGCTCAGAGCAATCATAGTGCTCTCTTACATATAGTGCAACTCCTCCCCCTTTCGCCCCTGCCTGTCCTTCCTGAACAGTTTATACCCATCCATGACAGTGCTCCAGTCGTGTGAGTTACTCTACCAAGTCTCAGTTATTCCAATCATGTCATAGTTTCTTGACTGTGCCAGGAGTTCCTATTCCTCCTGCTTGTTTCCCAGGCTTCTTGCATTTGTGTATAGGCACTTGAGATAACTGGCTGATTGCCCTACTTTGTCAGTATGAATCAGGAGGTCTCCCCTGCTGCACCCTCCTCCTTCTGCTTCCTTGTGGTGTCCCACTGCCCCACTTACCTTCGGGCTTAGGTCTCTGTCCCCCATCGAACCTAGTTTAAAGCCCTCCTCACTAGGTTAGCCAACCTGTCCGCAAAGATACTCTTCCCTCTCTTAGTTAGGTGAATCCCGTCTCTTCCTAGTAATCCTTCCTCCTGGAACAACATCCCATGATCGAAGAATCCAAAGCCCTCTCTCCGACACCACCTGTGTAACCATGCATTTACTTCCGCAATGCATCAAACTCCCTCTGTTTGCCTCTCCTCTGTTCGCAGTTGAAGTGCTCCTTGTGGCTGTCGAAGTGGCTTCATGACCCATGGGAGTAAGGGGTAGGCAGGGTCTCCCAGGACCATTATTGACATTTCACTATCCCCAATGGTAATCCTCTGACCTGGAAAGAAATTCCCTGCTTGTAGCTTTCTGAACAGACCTGTGTTCTTAAAGATGTGCGCGTTATGTACCTTCCCTGACCATCCCACATTGGTGTTGGTAAAATGTCCCCAGTGATCCACCAGCACTTGCAATACCATAGAAAAGTAGCCCTTTCTGTCGATGTACGAGGTGGTCTGGTGCCAAAATGGGGATATGCACGCCATCTATTGCCCCACTGCAGTGGGAACCCCATTGCTGCAAAACCATCCACTATGTCCAGCACATTGCCCAGAATCACAATCCTTTGTAGCAGGATGCAATTAATGGCCTTGCACACTTGCATCACAGCAACCTCCATGATGCATTTCCCAGTTCCAAACTGATTCCTGGCTGATCAGTAGCAATCTGGCGTTGCTAGTTTCCATACAGCAGTCGCCACTTGCTTCTTCACTGTCAGGACAGCTCTCATTTTGGTGTTGCTGTGCCGGAGGGCTGGAGCAAGTGCTGCACACACTTCGAGGAATGTGGTCTTGAGCATCCGAAAGTTCTGCAGCCATTGTTCATCATCCCAGCCCTGCATAACGAAGCGATATCACCAGTCAGTACTTATTTCTTGGGCTCAGAACCATCTGCAGCTGCTCCGTGAATGCCAACAACCTTGAATTGTTTCTTTCTATGTCCCACAGCAAGCTAGCCTCCAAGGAATCATCATGTTCCCTGTGGCTCCTCTGGTGGGTCTGCAAATACTGCAGGAGCAGGCGTGTTGTGCTCGCAATGCTCATCGCAATAATGCAGAGCTGTGCAGGATCCATGCTTCTCAGAGAGATGGTGGATGCACAGGTTTGCGGAGTTTTTGAAAAGAGGCATGAAACATTATGGGATGCAGATATAATTTATGGGATGGAGAAAGCTACGTCATAGGACATTCAAACCATGTTCCCAGTCACCCCTGCATGATTCATTTGCCCCCACGAGGCATTGCAAAGCCTTCCCAAAACACCCTGCGCTAGCTGGTGGCAAGTTGCATAGTGGGATAGCTACCCACAGTGCACTGTATTCTGCATCGATGCAAGCACTGCTAGTGAGGACACCCACCGCCAAACACAAGAATCATAGTGTGGACATGCAAAAGTGATTTAATTACTGCAGCAACTATACACTGACGTAACTTAGACTGACTTAGTTTGGTAGTGTAGGTTTGTCCGGAGTATAGTTCCCAGACCTGAAGAAGAGCTCTGTGTTAGCTCAAAAACATGTCTCTCTCACCAACAGAAGTTAGTCCAATAAAAGATATTGCCTCACTCACCTTGTCTCTCTAATAGCCTGGGACTGACATGCATATAATACTGTATTAGTACTATAATAACACTTCTATTTATTTATTTAAAGCACCCAAAAATATGCCAAATACTTAGCAGAAGACATATGGCCAAATCCTGGGATCTGGATGAACTGCACATGACACAGGTCTGGGGACGGTGCTATAAAGGTGTCATAAAGCTTACTTTTGCCTCCCTTGATAATGGATGATTGTGTGCTGAGCTGGTCTTATTTCAAAAGGCTGATTTGAGTTACGCCAGCCACCAAAAGTCCCAGAGTCCTTTAACATCAGCCCCAGCAATGAAAGCGGGGATCAGTGGGAAATCCCAGCCGTGCCCCATTTCCCCTGGCCATGTTCCATAGTTTAACAACAAGGAAGGTAAATTTGGTGTAGGAAGATCCATACCATCAGAAGAGCCTTCTATTCTGAGTTGATCTTCCCATGGCCAACTGAGCTGGATTTGCAGCCAGAATTTGTTAGTGGTACGATGCAAAGAGGCATTGCCACACCGCAGTTTCTAGCCCAGTCTTGTAGAGCTTGCGATCTACAGAAAAGCGTGATGCAACACATGGATTAAGAGAAACAAAAGGGCAAGAGGGAGCAAGAAGAACAAGGGTTACAACAACAAGGCTGAGTGGTTGTTTAGTGATTAATATATGCATCTTCGTGGGTTTTTAAGTTGTGATTCATTTTGTTTGGTTCCTTTTTCTATATTTTTTCTTTTGTTGTTGTTGTCATTTTGACTTATTTGTTAAATGCCAAGAAAAGGAGGGATAAGCAACAAAATAAGAACAAACATAAACATTCCTTGTTATTACTATTTCCATCTCATAATTTAAAATTAAAATGTAACAAATAACCTGCATTAGGTACTTAAACGAAATATGGATTAAAGAATTCAACTTTTCTTCTCAATCTATGCAGGAGGTTTTGGTGCTTTTGCTGAAGTGAAATAGGGTTGAATGATTTCACATTTAGGAGAGTTCAGAGTTGCAAAACAGCTGTGGTCAGAGTTTAGTGCTAACTCAGGAAATCAGTGGTTTGTCTCACTGGGAAAGGTCAGTCAAAACAGATGTTGGAACTAATGTGTGAGAACTTTGAGAACAAGACCATGGCTGCATAAATATGTAAATGCAACATCTGGGAATGGAGCAGCCCGAGAGTTATTGTTTGATTGCAGGCCTAAAATATAGAATTAAAAACAAACAAACTCAAAGAGTTACAAGGCTCTTGTATACATTCTTAAAAACTGATGTAAAAACTTGTGACAGCAAAATGTGTGTATGCAAATAATAGCATACACAAAATATGCACGTGTGTGTGCAGAATGGATATGCATATACGATCCATGAATTTTACCTGATTGATACCTGCATGCTCAGAGATTGTACCCATTTGTATACTCCAGGTTCTACTTTTAATTGCAAATGCGTGTTTTGCATTCACAGTTACCTGTTTACATATTCCCAAACCCAAAATTAACTGCTTTGAGGTACTGAAGACCTTTGGTTTGGTAGCTGGCAAAACTTAGGCCCTGATCCTACACAAACTTGCATACACGCTTAACTTCAGTAGTAATCACAGTACATAAAGTTACATATCTGTTTTAGCGTTTGCAGAATTGAGGCCTTCGGAGCTATATTTGAAAATCTGACTCCCTCTGTTAGTACAAAAGTGATGAAATGTAGCCCAACAATACAGAGTTATATTGATGAGTTAACGTGGAACCCAGGATGTCTTAGAATGACAGAAGAATCATTAAAATTAGAATAGGAAGGCACAGAAATTATCAGCATCTGGAATATTTAATTTTCAGTTTTTGTCCCCTAAGCAGTTTTCTCTCTTCCTTTAAATCCCTCCTTTAAAATATTTCTTATGTGGAGCTTTCATGTGCCGGTCATGTCATGTCACCAATATACCTGCTCAACTGTACTGTTATCTGATGTTTGTTTTTTATCTGAGTTAATGCCCCATGTAAGGGTGTCAAGGCTGCAGGATCCTATCCTTACATTGTAAGCTAGCTATGACTAGATCTGGGCCTGAACCAAACTCCTAGAGTTAAACACACCGAAACTTGAAAACAGACACTTATAACTAGGCAAACCAAAAGACAAGGTCCAAACATCCCCGAAGCTGACTTCAGAATCTGGATCTAGATCCAAATGCCAAGGCTTGAACTCTCTTTATACACAATGTTATTAACAACAAAATGGACAACACTGTTTTTATTGTGTTTGCTGTTCCAGATGATCTGTGAAACTAACTCTTGCTGAAACTACTATATTATTATTACAACACTAATTGCCACTGAAAGGAAAGCCCCTTACCTGTGGCTGGGAATTTCCATTACTTACATGAGAAATATTTACATAAGATATTTCCTCCTCTGACAAAAATGCATTTTGACACTCCCATTCCTAAGAAGCGTACAACACATGAAAGGCCTCCTTTCAACAGTGTGATTGGTCAGAATCAAGCTGACAGCACCAAGGGCACTCTAGGTGAGCCTTACTCTGCCCCATTACCATTATGTATTATAGCCCAGTGAGTGTAGTCCTCCATCTGTGAGTCTTGCATGTCAAGGATCAAATCCTGTCTCTTCTCGGGGAATAGGACTTGTGAGCCACTCTGCCCACGTTGGACCTGTGCTGCAGCAAAGCAGAGTTACCCACTTAATGTTCCAGACAGCACGAGTAGGGATGTCGCTCCTGCACTTGGCACTGCTCCACAAACCCGTAGTCTTCTCCGTAGCGGATGTGGTCACATCCCCAGATCACCAGCCCGCAGGCTGTGATGTGTAGCATGCACTAGGACAGGGCAGGTGTTGCTCTTTGCTAACAAACTTACCCACAGTGGAAACACCTTGGGTTCACACTCGGGTAATTTCACCCTGATTCTCTCAGGAGCGAGGTGGGGTTTGAATCCCCCCCCCCTTGTGCAACGGCAAAGAGCTCAGCCACCAAATTCAGCTTTTGAGGGATGATGCTGAATCTTCTGTAAAACCCTCTCCCTCCCACCTCTCCTGACAGCCCTTTCAAGGTTGCCAGAGGCTTCTCCAATTACTGCCACTCCAGTAGAACCCCTTAAGCTGTGGGAGGTTCCACAGAGCACAGTGGAACACAAACAAGTTACAGGAGAGCGAGTTCAGGAATTTGCTTGGGTCAGTCCCATGAATTGTAGGGACCAAATCATTCCTTTCCACTCTCTCCCTGCCTTCAGAGCTGGAACCCTGCACAGGGGCTTCCAATTCTAAGCTCTCAGCTCTTGAGTCAAACACGCCTCATGCCGCTCGCTATTACAGCTGGCTGCAGGGACATATTGTGGTAGAAATTCTTCCAAGTCTGCACAACAGGGGTGATAGCCAAGCTGAACAAAATTGAAAGAGGTTTCCTTTTTAGTATTTTCAGTACAGAAACACAGAAAGAGATGGGAGGGACAGAGGCTCACTAATCCCTGCTTCCCCTGCAGTCCTAGGAAATTATTGTGGATCATCTCATGCTCCAGTCCAGCAAATCACTTAAGCACATGCTTAGCCTTATGCAGGGGCTGTTAAACATTGCTGGACTGGGTGTCTCAGTGCCTCCTAGGAGGATGAAAACCACTGTATCCTTCCCTGCTGATGCACATCTTTATGATCTTTGGACAGCGGTGGTGAGGGGAGAGAAATCTCACCCTAGATTTGGAGATTGATTTAATTCTGTGTAGGTGGGTCTGAACTTCAAATGGCAATTTTGGTTCCTTGCCCCTTTCTTAGCCTTGAGCCTTCAAGCATGTCTTATTTCTTATTTGATTCTAATCTAACCTTTTCTTTGCATATCAGAGTTTCGTGCAAAATAAATGGTGTCAAAATTAATCGCTCTTGTTTGAGCAACACAATGCCAATTTGGTGCCACCCACAATGAGGTGTGTCTCTCTGGACCTTTGCCAGGTGCATCCAAGTAGTGTATGCAGGCATCACATATCCAAAAGGGGAAAAGGAGGTAAGAGTAAAGAGGGAAGAGCTGGGACAAGTCAATGGGTGATATATGCCCCAAACTTTTAGCAAACTCAGCAAAAATTTAAATTAAATTTAAACTAATTTAAAGTAGCCTTAAGCATCATTAGCATTTGTGGCCAATAACTTCATGGAAGACCACTCTTTGTAGTATGACCTTGGTAGTGACCTTGGCGACAATTGCTGGGGTCACCTTTTTACACAGATGAAGTGTTCTTGAACTACACCTCCAATGTGCTGTCATAGAAATGTCTTCATCCTCTTGATGCCGTCTCTTTCCACCTCCTGTTTTTTCAACAGTCTCACACCATTAATGTTTTAGATCCTCTAACAGCAGCCCAGGGCAGATTTTGTTCCTCACTCCCGTCCATTTACAGGAACTTTCCTTATCATGGCTCCGAAACCATAGAGTGACTGGAAGTATTAATCGCTGTTTTTCAACAACAGTTATGGTGCTGGAAGGAGGTTGCTCATCCTCAGATTGGCAGGTGAACATCTTTATAGTAAGTGAGCCCTCGTCTATCTGCCTAGAGCATGCACTGGAACCAGCAGCACAGGATATAGATCAATGTCCCTTTTTAGATTCATAGATTTTAAGACCATTGTGATAATCTAATCTACTTCCATTTTCAGCCCAATATTTTGTGGTTAAATTACAGAATATATTGTAAACAGACATCTAATCTTGACATAAAGTAAGTGACTGAGAATATTCCTCATCCTTTGGTAAACTATTCCAGTGTTTAATTTCCTTCTCTGATAAAAAGTTGCAATTTATTTCCAGTTTGGATTTTTCTATCATCAACTTTCAGCCACTGTGTTTTGTTATGTCATTGTCTGATGAACTAAAGATCTTCTCATATTAGATGTCACAGCGTCAGGAATACCAACAGTTCAGCTGAGTAAGGCGAGTTCTTCCCCCCACTCATGCAGGTTGCTTCTGGCAGAATACGATGGATTATGAATTACGGCTGGGAAGCCTAAAATAAATCATTATCAAAGTACAGTGGATTATGAGTCCTTTGCAAAAGAAGAAGAAACAAGAGGTGTCTCATAGAATCATAGAATATTAGAGTTGGAAGGGACCTCAGGAGGTCATCTAGTCCAACTCCCTGCTCAAAGCAGGACTAACCTCAGCTATATCATCCCAGCCAGGGCTTTGTCAAGCCTCATCTTAAAAACCTCTGAAGATGGAGATTCCACCACCTCCCTAGGTAACCCATTCCAGTGCTTCACCACCCTCCTAGTGAAAAACTTTTTCCTAATGTCCAACCTAGACCTCCCCCCCTGCAACTTGAGACCATTGCTCCTTGTTCTGTCATCTGCCACCACCGAGAACAGCCTAGCCCCATCCTCCCTGGAACCCCCTTTCAGGTAGTTAAAGGCTGCTATCAAATCCCCCCTCATTCTTCTCTTTTGCAGACTAAACAAGCCCAGTTCCCTTAGCCTCTCCTCATAAGTCCTGTGCTCCAGCCCCCTAATCATTTTTGTTGCCCTCCGCTGGACTCTCTCCAACTTGTCTACATACTTGTCTAATGTGTGATACTCTAGAGTGTGATAATTCGGAGCTGAAAGTTAGGTGCAAGTATGCAGTCTAATGGAAACGAGCCAGCACAGTTTTACACAACACACAAGGGCATCACACTGAGTATAAGGAAGGTAATAGTACCTCTGCCCTGCTTTGGGGTAACTGCATTTGGAATAATGCACTCAGTTCAATTCTCGTCCTTACCCAAAAACTATTGATAAACAGGGCAGAGCTCAGAGGAGAGCAGAGGGCTGGAGGGATTGATTATTGAGCAAAGATTCAAGGAGCTAAATATTGTATGTGTAGGAAGGATAAATGATGACAAAGGGAACATGATAACTGCCTATAATATATGAAGGATGTGATCACCAAGGCGGGAGAGGGGTTATTTTGGATCATTCAGAGTAGTATGCACAAGAAATCATTCGAGCTGTGAGTAGAACAGAAGTTCCATTTTGCAAAGGACCTTGAGATTAAAAAAAAAAAAAAAAAAAGAATTACGATTCAGAACAAAACACTGAAGTTTTGAAATTCTCCATGGTTCCACCTTTATTTTATATTATAATATATAATACAATATAAAATAAACTCTAAACAAAAAGTTGTTTCAAAAGGAAAAACTGAAATATTTTATTTTTAAAAAACGCAAAAATGGGACATTTTGATATTGTCAGAACTCCCACCCCACACCTTATTTTTCTCAAAAACAAAATTATGGCAAAATTGACACGATTTCATCAAGTATTTCTATTTCAACTGAACTTCATTGTCCAGAAGAAAACTGTTATTTTAACGTATTTTGACTAGCCCTAGAAACAATAGAAATTAAGAGAGAAACATTAGTTGAATGTCACAATTTCCTTACAGTGTGATGTATTAATGGGCTGGAATGACCTCCCAAAAGGAATGGATGATAGTCCTGTATTTCATAACATATAAAGTTAGAGTGGACAAGATACTAGAACCACAAACCATGCTGTTTTGTCAGGAAGGTGGATGGCATAGCCTAACAGATTGCTTCCGTCTCTAAATTCTTAGATTTTGTGAAAAACAGGAGATAAATTCATTACTGATTATATTCTCTGAAATCCCTCTCAATTCAGTGGTCTTGTCTATTGTCAGCATTTCCTGAAAATCCTCCTCCATTACTGTATGGAATGTTTACATCTGCCTCGTTTATGCTTGTTCTAAGTAGGGTTAGACAATATGGTGGTATAAACACCAATAGCCAGTCTGTTAGCTTTCTGACCAGTGCTAGCACTGATGTAGTTGCAGCTGTAATAGTGCAATGGTGGGAGAATTTGAGAAATAACTCAGTGTAGTACCAGTCAAAGGGATTACACAAGATATAAATGCAGATTTGGCAGGAAACATCCATGAGCCTATGATGGCTTGCCTAACTCCGGTGAACTCCTGAAACTATTGTAAAGCTTTCCACCATGATTGATTATGTAGAGAAGGAACTGAGACACAAAATTACATTATCTGTGTAATCATTATTTTAATACAGATTATATAAAGCACTGATAAAAGCATTGTAACTGAAAACATTCATTGGGCCTGATTCTCCCATCACACTGGGGTTTTACAATGCTGACTTTAACTGAGTCACTCGTGATTTACATCCATTTAGGAGAATCAGGCCCAGGGTCTTCAGACAAAAACAACAAAATGTTTCCATTACACAATGACGACAATATCTATGAGTACCAATATCTATAGTACCAATGGCAATGGCATATTATATTTGTTTTAACTAAACACCAAAGCAAAATTTTGCAACACTGCCCAAAGGCTTTGTATCATATGAAAGAAAGTAAATGATGTATATTTAAACATAAAGAGTTCTTAGAGCCCTCATTATACAGGAGACATGTTCAAGTACTATGTTAGGTATCCTACTTTCAAAATAAAGGATGTCAAATTATTATATTATAGGCCATTACAGTCATTCAGTCCTATGCTAAATGTAGAGATGACACTGCTAGGAAAACAATCTCATTCAACATTTATAGCTTTGAATTACATTTGCGATAGAATAAAGGAAACACTCCCTTAGGTATAATTACTTGTGAAAATGAATCTTAATAGTTTAGCGTAATCCATATTGATTTTGTCTCAGATCTCTTTTATGTTGCAGGAATCAAATGGAAATCCATGCAGTGTCCTTGTTCCCATGATTGCCAGAATACAGGTTGCCCTGGAGATATGATGTCACATTTGTAAAAGTGGAATACAGTTATTTCAGCCACATTGCCCTTGACAGATCAAGCCACTGAAATTCTTATTGGGGTCTCTTTTTGAATGGATTACAGGGAGAGAACTCACATAAATAGATCCATCAAAATATCTGTAACGTGATGCTATTGTAAATTAAACATTTTATAATGAAAGATCAGAGAGATCATGTTAAAGGCTAACTCCCTATTCTTCTCAGAATGCCATTAGAAAACACATAGTTATTCTTTCTAGCAGCACCAAAAAATGTATATTGCATATTAAAGGGAAAGCAAACAAGTGAAACTCTTTAGTGTTACAAAAATGTGCACTACTGTATAATAATTGATAACATTCTGAGTGCATTTGATACACATGCTTAAAATAATTCTTAAATGAAATACTTCAAATAAATGCCTAAATTATTCATTCATTGGAAAACTCTGATAAATATCTGCTGGAAATGTAAAGTAGAACAAGTCAGTTAAGCTGTATTACACTTGGCTTGCCAGGATTCTTTGGAGGCATGTATACCTTCCAGCAAATCAAGACATTATTTTCTCTGTCACATAGAGAATTTAGCATGCCCATCAATGCAGTGTGCTGTTACACTGTCACACAAGAGACCCAAGTTCTTGAAGGACTATAGGACTCAGAGGACAAAATCAGGGCACACATGATGCTAACACAGGCAGCCTCAGGATAAGCGAATGCAGTTCATCTCTCTCATTTCGTTACTCAATAGCAACTGATCCATGAAGTGAAATGAGGACAGCATAGACGGAATCTAGGAATGTTGACTTCTTTGCTATATAGGCTGATAATGGGGGACCCCTATGGAACCGTCCCTTATGGTATGGCTTGGTGGACCCTTTCAAAGATCCTGTGCTGAGGAGGTAGGCTTCATGCCATATTAGAGGGGACCACTGGGGCTATGTGGAAGAGAGCAAATAGCTTCACACATAGATCCTGTCTAAGAACTCCTGCATAGAAAGACAGAGATGGTGCAAAGGTTGCACTGCATCCCCACAGGGGAGATTCTGTCTCCCTAAACGCCTGCTCTGGACAGCCATATGTAGCTTTCTTGTTCCATTTACAGGGGCCTTATGTGGCATTTGTGAATTTCACCATACAAAAAGATAGCAAGAGATAAGCATGAGAAGAAAAAAATGAAAGTGAATAAAAGACTCATTGTGCAAAATATAATGCTGGTGGGGAAAGATGAAACCCTCCCAGCATTTTAGTGGTTGTAATTTTTGGTGCATATGTCAGTGTATGTTACAGCAGTCGGTATGTGTTATGTGTTCTACTCTCTGCCCAATCCACAGAGGACTTGAGCCTGTTATAGCTCTCAAGCTCTGACCTTTAGGCCACACATGAAAATCTGCAAACCCACCTCAGAGACCTGACGGTTATCTCCCGAAGTTGAAGCAGCGTTGCTCTAATAGAATACTTGATAATACATTTTTCAAAGCCTGTTCAATTAATCGGAATACATAAATGTAAATGAAAAGCTCTGTCCAGAATTTACAACTGCAGTGAATGTTAATTATGCAGTATATTTACGGAAAACAGCATACAGTGTGATAATATACTCACTTTCTCTCCTCAGAGCTACCCCAGCAATAATTAATAATAATATTTACTAACTTAATAATAGCTCAGAGAAATGTTATAAATTCACAACTGAAATTAATGGAGGAGGAAGGGTCATTAAACAAGTACAGCAGAATAATTTATGAAAAATGTTAAAAGCTCACCTACAGGTGGTGAGCCCAGGCTGCTACTACTGATCTGTTTATTCATACAAACAGCAGCAAAAAATTCTACGCCCACAAACTGTAAACACAGCCATAAAAGAACATGATCATACTATTGTTATCCATCCTCCCTGCACCTTTTATGTCTGGTCTTAAACTGAGATTATAATCCCTTTGGAGAAGGGACTGTCTTTGATTATATGTTTTCATATATTTATTATGCAGAGCCTAGTACGATGAGGTGCTGACTTGGCTGAGGTCTCTAAATTATTATTTATTTATTTGTTGTGTTATGGCAGCACCTGGAGACCCAGCCCTATTCTGCTAGGCATTCTACCAACACAAAAAAAAAAGATGGTCCCTGCTCTGAAGTATAGTCTAAGGAATGTAGTGTAATAGAAATAAGGAACAACAATGGTAACAATGGCTTGTGAGGCTCAGTTGGAGCAAGTTTTCAGTGTACCTGCTCATTTTACACTTGTTCTGTGACTTGGATAATTTTTCATACCTATAAATGGTAATTTTTCCAACAGACAAAGTAAGTCTCTAATGTCACACGTGAATTGGTATGAGCAACCTGGTGGAACTGAAAAATGAGCTTAAAATTCCAATCACATCCAAATGCTACAGCTCTAAAACTACAAACAGAAACTGAGAGGGGAGAGGTATCTTGAGGGAAATAAAACAGAGAAAGATAAGTGAAAGAACTTTATCCAGAAAGACTGCAGTACAAGGGGAAATGATTGTCCAAATGAGAAATAGGAAGAAGAGTGAAAAACATACACAATAAAACCACCAGTAGGAGATTATAGCTAAAGAATAGTGTCATCAGATACTAACCTTGTCTATAAAGTCCATTTATAGATAAGATACAGATTTTAAAAAAAAATCTATTCTCCAAGTGGACAAGGAAAGTCTCTAATGTGATAGGAGCTAAATAGCAGCACAAGAAGACCAGATTACTTTTCAAGCACGGATGCCAGAATGACTTTGCTGAAGAATGATTGGCAGAGGCATAAGTGCCTACTTTACAGTGTCTTGTAAAAATAGCTTTGGAACACCAAACTGTAGCTATACAGATCTGCTCCAACAAAGCATTATCCTGGCTAAAGAGATGAAAAGACTGAGGCCTGGTCTACACTGGCACTTAGGTCGACTGAACGTCACTTAAGTCGACTTAATAACACTCACGTCTACACTGGCACCACTCTTAATTCGAATTAAGGTGCCTGTAAATTCAACTTAATAAGACCACCTCTGCAAGTGGCATAGCGCCTAGGTCAAATTTGTTCAGTCGATTTAGTGTCAGTGTAGATGCAAAGGAACTTAATTCAAATTAATTGACCTCCGGAATATATCCTACAATTCCCCATTTTGACAGCTCTGGACAGTCATGCTGTGCTGCTCTGAGGTCACGCTAGCAGGAAAAGTCCTCTCCCCTCAAGCCCTGGGAACATTTGAATTTCCATTTCCTGTGCTTGCTGCCAGCGTGGAGAGAGCTTTGCCACTGTTCTCCACATGTCTACTGCAAAGCCCAAATGCGCTCCAGCATGGAGTCGACCAGAAGTCTTAGACCTCATCAGGTTGTGGGGCGAGTAGTCCGTTCTGGCTCAGCTCAGAGCCAGCAAAAGGAATCTGGACATATATGGGAAGATATCCCAGGGCATGCTGGAGAAGGGACACCAGAGGGACACTCAGCAGTGCCGAGTGAAGATCAAGGAGCTGCGTCAGTCGTATCAGAAAGCCAGGGAAGCTAACAGGCACTCTGGCTCCTCTCCCAAAACATGCAGGTTCTATGATGAGGTGCATGCAATTCTCGGGGGCGAACCCACCATGGTGCCTCCCCGCAGCATCGATACCTCTGCTAGTTCACAGTCCATGATCAATGAGGAGGACTCTGTGGATGAGGAGGAGGAAGCTGTGGAGAGCAAGGTGCAGGAGAGCGGGATGTCCATTCTCCCAGAAAGTCAGGCCTTATTCCTGACCCCCGAGCAGTCCACCAGCACACAGGACAGCACAAATGATCACGGGGAAGCCACATCTGGTGAGTTTTCTTTCTTATTAGCATTTCTGTCCTTGTACATTGGGTGGGGGGGGCCACGAAGGGGATCTTGGGCGTTTTGGTGAATGATCTGGGGCGTTACCCAGGGATCAGTTGTTTTATGTGATGAGAAATGTTACGTTTATCATCAGTTGATATCTCATGTAAAATGTAATGTATGTAATCTGTTATCCCTCGCAAAACTTTTCAGGGGAGGGCTGCCTTGTTCCTACCACCATGGTAGGATTCTTCTCTGCAATGAAGGTAGCCAGCATCATGGCCTCATGTGCTTTAAGCATAGCCTCCCCCCCACCACCACATTGTCCACAGTTCCTCTCTCTAAGGGTTTGAAATACAAGCAGAGAGAGGAAATCATTTGCTACATTGTTTCATGGGCTCATTATCGAAATATTTACATTTGTATCATTTTCTTCACTATACTACCTGTGGCTACCCTCTTATTTTTCTTTCATTTTGTACACACCTCGGCAGTGGACTGACCCTAAGAACTGCTGCAGACAGACTGTCTCAGATTAGAAAAAGGAAAAAAAAAAGCAGAGATGACATGTTTGTGGAGCTCATGAACGCCTCATCAGCCTCAGAGACAGAGCAAAGAGCGAGGTGGCTGACCTTGTCCCATAACATGGGACAAATGCAGGAGCATGATCGCAGCACCATGCAGGAGATGCTGCGACTCCCGCAGGAACAGGCAGACTTGCTCCGGCTTCTTGTGGACAGAGTCCCGTTGCAACCCCTCCATAATGCTCCTTAACTAAGTGCTTTGCTGCCCTCCCCCTCCCCCGCCCCCAAGAGGTCTCGGAGGAGATTGTCCAGGATACAGTATGTGCTCTTCTCCACCCTGGTGGAGGTGAGCAGAAAGCTGCGGCGGCCACGGTGACTGCTGGCCAGCCAGCTACCAAGCTACCACCCTACCCCTGGAGACAGTGAATGAACCCTCCCCACCCCCCCTCCCCCCCGCCCCCCACACACACCCATGACTTGAATATTAAAAAATAAAGTTTTTCATCATTCCAAAACTTTTCTTTATTAAATCATATATTGTTCAGCAGGGAGAGGGATTTGTCAGGCACAGATATCCAAGGGTGGTAGGGGAGTTGGAGGATTATCAAAGGCAAACAACATACAAGAACAGAAATCATTCCTGCATCTCATTGCAGAACCTGATTTTCAAAGCTTCCCTAATGCAAAGTGCTACGCGGTTAGCTCTCAGCGTAGTGCTGGCATCTGGCTGCTCATAATTGGTGGCCAGTCTTTCTGCCTCCACAGCCCAGCCCTGGGGGAACCTTTTCCCCGTCGCTTCACACACATTATGAAGAACACAGCAAGCAGATATTACAGAAGGGAGGTACTTCTCATGTCCAGGCTAGTCAGGAGACTCCTCCATCTATCCTTTAAATGCCCAAAGACACATTCTACAACCATTCTGCAACTGCTTAACTTCTTATTAAAACACTCCTTGTCACTGTCAAGGTGACCAGTGTACAGTTTCATTAGCCAAGGGAGCAAGGGGTAAGCAGGTTTATGTACTTAGTCACCAGGTGTGCAGGCGCTAAGATGGGGATGTGCATCCCATCAGTGGCCCCCACAGTTTGGGAAGCCCATCGTGGCAAACCCCTCCACTATGTCCTGCACATTTCCCAAAGTCACTACCCTTCGTAGCAGAAGTCTATTTATGGCACAGCACACTTGATTCACGGCTATGCCCACTGTAGATTTACCGACTCCAAATTGATTCCCAATCAAGAGGTAACACTCTGGGGTTGCCAGCTTCCGGAGAGCAATGGTGACTCTCTTCTCCACTGTCATAGCTTGTCTCAAGCAAGTGTTCACGCACTTCAGGGACGGTGCCAGCTCCGAGCACAGTTCTAGGAAAGTTGCCTTTCACATACGAAAGTTTTGCAGCCACTGATCATCATCCCACAGTTGCATAACTATGCGGTCCCACCAGTCTGTGCTTGTTTTCCTGCACCAGAACCGGCCCTCCATGGACTGCAGATGACACATTACAGCCTGAAGCAATTGGGAATTGTTCTGCTCAATGTCTTGTAGCAGGGCAGCCTCGGTGCCATTGGCGTAGTATCTGCTTTGCCTTCTTGCTCTATTGCTAAAGTACTCCATGATAAGCCGTGATGTATTTGTCACGCTCACAATTATAGTGCAGAATTGAACTGGCTCCATGTCTCTGCAGCAATGGCGATCGCGGGGATTAAAAAAACAGCGCAAAAATCCTTTTCCTGTTTGTTTGATGGGGGAAAAAGTGGGGGAAGCAGCGTTGCATCCCGGGACGAAGATACTCGTCCCAACAGCCACCATGGCTAGTTTCAGTGTGGGATAGCTACCCACATTGCACTGCTTTCTAATTTGAATTAAGGCTGCCCAGAGTGAACGCAAGAGACCAGCGCAAACACTGTAGTGTGTACACTCTGCAGCGATTTCTAAAAATCGGCTGCTGAAAGTCGAATTCAACAAAGTTGAATTAATGCGGCAATGTAGACATAGCCTGAGTGAATGAGCTCTGACCCCCCCAGTGGTCAAAACTTATCCTGGGATGTGCAAGGGACAGTTTGTTGAAAAATGGAAAATATTTTCCACAGGCATTTCCCCCAAGACTTAAGCCAGAAAACTCTGCAGGTTACAGTCATCCTAGTAATGGACCTGACAGATAAATGACTGAAGCACTGGGAGGCTCTTGTCATTCGTATATGATGACCAATAATGTCTATTGTGAACCATAATACCCAGAAGCACATTTTCAGTAGAAGCATAAGAAGGGTGCATATTTAGATTTTACTAGCAAAACAGAGAATGGGGTTAAAACAGGTTTCTTTTTAAAGTAGCTAGATTCTTGAGTTTAGATCAAACAGAGAAGATAACATCTAGAGTAAGCTCAAGCTGCTTTGAAAGCACGGGCTACTAAGAACAAGGGGTGTAGGAGAATAAGAACGTTTCGGAGCTTTACTGAGGTCTACCTCACCCACATCCTCCCAGACAACACAGCTATGTAGCTATGTGCTCTGTGTGCTGGAGCTCCTACGGCAGATTTATCGACCTCAGGGACTGCTGCCGCCAGCAGTTGGTGGTTTAATATAATAGAGACCCATCCGGCCAGGTTGCATTACCTTATCACAAGAGGCGTTCTTATAAGTCTCCCACTTGACCGACTCCAGCTTTGACCCTCACTTGAACTGTAAACACTTAACTGGGGAAAGAAAGTTAAGGGAGTATTTAGATGAATGTATGGGAGCTCAGGATTCCTGCTGGCCAGACTGTATGAGATACAGTGAGACTGAGATGCTGTCAGGAGTTATTAAACTTACCTGGAATTGTATAAATCTGCAATTCCACTGATTGTTCGTGCCTGAAACTGACCTTGTTTTCTAAGAAAGGACTTGGTTTCCAGTCAAGTTAGCTTAGGAACTTTAATCATCTTAAATTAAATCCATTGGGAAAAATAAACAGAGACCAGTTCATGAAACTTTGGTTACATATTTCTATTTACGCCTTTGCAACTTTCACAATGAGCTCAAACATTTCAGTCCACATAGTCCACAGGTCGGCAGAGCTGAGAGTCAAGACATATAAAAAATAGAATAGAAACTTCCCTTTCCAATATGGACCTGTCCTCTAATTCCTCGTCTCTTAAAATGGCACGCCCACTGCTAGAGCTTGCAGTCCTTTTTATTGACCTCTTGGTGCCTGCCAGCTGCCGGATTACTAAGTAGCATATGATGCCCTCGGCTGCTTAATTTGGTGGAGAATCAGTCTGAGCAGAAAGCATGGAGGAGTGGGCACAAAGAGAGGAAAGATGGATTTGAAAATACCTCCCCATTGTGTAGACACCAGGGGCTTTAGTGCAGAAGCTCAGCTTCAGGAAGCTGATAGGAACATGGCCAGGGAGGGAGAGGAGTCAAGGAAATAGCAGCTCTATGCAGCGTGCTCTGCTGTCCGGCTGCATAGTCTATGATGCAGCTTGCACTGAAGGTTACTGCTCCTCTGAGAGAAGCAGTAACTCTCTTCAGGCCTTTTCCACACTACAGAAGTCTGGGAATATGGAAGGTGGATAGCAGCAGTCAGACAATGGAGCCGTGTTGCTGGTATAATTCAGAAAAGATTGCGGGTGTGGTGCATGGCTGGCCTTGTTCCCACAGATCTCCGCTTCCCATGAGAACGTCCCCTAGCACTCTGTCTCTTTCATCTCGCTGCTGGTCTCATCTCCCACGGGGAACAAGGCATCCCAACAGCCACAAATCCCTCTCGATGAGTCCACTTCCACAGCTCTTATCAGATGAAGGAAAGGGTAGAGGCCTACTGTCAGGAGAGTAAGATGTCAGGCAATGCTAACAGTTATTGCCTGGTTGCTACCCAAAGATCAGAGACATTACTCAGTCTCTGATTGATATGAAACCAATCTGCGTGCCAAAGTTAGTGCCATCACGTACATGAGAGTAAAATTTATCAGGGTGGCATGCTGTGCAGAAAGTGAGATTTTGACTGTGGTCAGTAACGGTATCATCCTGTATGTTCTGAGGCAGAATCCCTCCAGTCTCCAGAAGAATTCTTAAAGAAAGGAAGAAAAAAGAAAGTATGAACATTTTATCAAAATGCATGTTCTTTAAACCAGTGAGTTACAGTTATTGTAAAAGTGCCTAAGACACTGTTGTAAGACAAACTGTGCTAATACCATTTTTCCCTTAAATTAAAATCAGTGGTTTTGCTCAGTCTTTAGGACACATTCTTAAGCTTGAACATCTTTACAGAACAGAGAAGCTACTCTGAAGGCATAAGATAGTTGAAATATAGCAACATTTTAAACTAGGAGAGCTGGTTGTGTCCTGACTTGCTGCTAGAGGAAACATGATACTTTGGCAACGCATGCAAAGCATAACTAAACTTCGCTTGTAATGCTCAGTCCAGCATATGGTATTCTTGGAGGCAGTGGAGTCTTTTTATTTGTTTGTTTTGTCCACCCCACCCAGAGTTTCAAGTGGGATTCAGTAGCACACACGGTGAGCAAATATCTTGCCTTGGTTCTTTCATTAAGGGCGTGATACAGCAACACTCCCATGAAATTCTGAGGGCCCTCAACTCCTACCCTGCAGGATCACACTCCATATCAGTAACTATCTGGGATTAGAACCTAAATCTCTTCTAACTCATAGTCTTTTCTCCTTATCCCTAGGCTACTTAGCACAACAAACTATGGCATAAAAAACATGGATCAGACTTACCGTGTTGCCTTTCTAATATCAATATAGGGAGTTGGAGATTCAAACTGTCTGACACATTTTGGATCAAGATTGTAAAATTCTTTTGCTGATTTCTGAGGAAGTGTAAAACAGCATGGTCCAACAGATGGGCCCAGCACCACAAGTATATCCTTAACACTGCAGCCATATTCTGTTATCATAGCATTTACTGTAGCCATAGCAACTCCTAACAAAGTGCCGTGCCATCCTGAGGAAAAAATAAGGGGAAAAATCCTGTAAGATTATTTTTAAATTGAATGGTGGTAAAAAACTTTTAGTAATTATTTATTGTTATTATTATTATTATTATTAAGGATCTAAAAGGCACATACATGAAAGAATAATTAGTTTTTAGCAAACATTAAAAATCCTTAGAGCATTCCTATGAAGTAGCCATATCACCATTTTGAGATGGGGAAACTGAAGAAGAAAGGTACCTTAAATTGCCCAAGAACAGAGGAAGTCAATATCAGAAGTGGGTTTAGAACTCAAGGAATTTTTTGTTACATTTGACTACTCCTGATTATTCACTATGAGCTGAAACATCTCTTAGGTTAAATACTGTAAAGGTTTCTTTACAATCTCACATGACAGCACTCTGGAAATATATTATTTAAACAGACGAGAAAAAAACATTTTATATATATATATATATATAAAAAGAATCTCCTTATCTGTGCTATTTGGCTGAAGCACGTGTAAACTGTGTTGCATGCTGGGATTGTTTCGACTACAAGGAAGAAACCCCAGCTCTGACTCCCCGTACCTTACACAGAGCTCAAGACAGGCTTTGCAAAGAGCTGAATGTTCCTTAAAAGTAGAGACTAAGGTATTTTATTTCTTTTTTTCTCCCTCTGTTTTTGTGACCCATGGCTATAGTTTGGATCTGTATTTAGAGGTATACAGAGCAAGGTTTAATGCTATTTTTAAATGTTTATAAACATTTGACCTGTTACTGACTCCAAGGCATGGATTTGGGGATGTGGGGGGATGGAGATGGAGGAGAGAAAATGTTTTGGCTGATCAGGAGCCTGGGAAGGGACATGATGGAATGCAAGGCATGTGGATTAAGCAGAGGAGATTGGTGACACATTACCTGGTTTTGGAACTGGAGGATGTGATGCACTGTACCTCAAAGCAGCACCATGTAATCGCCATATTCACCACTTGGATATGGTTATGATATTTTGTACAAAAAACGCCTTGGGAGGTATCATATGAAAAGTCATGATTTATTGAAACTCCTTGTTCTGTCAAAATGTGCATATCATCATTGTATATGGAGTTATGAGATTTTGTTATATGGTTGTTATTGAAATATGTTGTGAGTCTGGGAGACACTCACAGCCAGCTCTCCAGTGGCAACAAAAAAGTGACCTGCACCCAGAAGGGTGTTAGGTGACCATCACCAGCCATCAATCGGCAGGGTAATCATAAACAATGGATTTACAATTCAATAAGAGCATGAGCTCCATACAATGGGGATTGCTTAACCCAGTGACTCAGCAGGAGACATAGAACATCACTCCATGTTTGAAACTGTATCTTTCCATGCTCTTGGATTGCGGGGTATAAATTGGAGACTGTGACATGAGCCCAGAACCTCACTCCTCACCCACCTATTCTGAAGCCAATGAGAACGTTTGGAGAAAAAGACTTTGAACTGGAGAGATTAGTCCCAGGTTGAGCAAGGAATTCAGCCTGTGTATTAAGAACTGTGAACTGCTTACAATGTCCAGTGGGATGAGAAAAACTGCTTGATTCAAATATTGCTTAGTCTGATAAAGTTTAGAATTTAGACTGGAATTTTCCTTTTATTTCTTAAGTAGCCAACTTTGACTTCTATGTCTTAACACTTATAACCACTTCAAATCTATTTTTCTGTAATTAATAAACTTATTTTAATGTTTTATCCTTACCAGTGAGTTTGTCTAAAGTGTTTGGGGAATCAGCTCAGATTACAAAGGCTGGTGCACGTCCACTATACTTTGACGAAGTGGCGAACTAATTAATGAACTTGCATTGTTCAAGAGACAGTCTTGAGCAGTGTAAAACGGTGCATTTTTGGGGTACAAGGCTGGGGGGAAAAGGGAATTTGCTGGTGTCTCCCTCTGTATGAGTGACTTAGAGAGCATTCATGCAACTTAGCTGGGTGTGTCCCTGCATGTTGTGGGCTGAATGATCACAACACCTGTGAGGGGCGGGGCTGCTGCCTGTCACTAGCACAGAGTTATAGGAGACAGTCCAGATTGGAAAGTAATGGGGGCACTGCGGTCCCACAGTTCCAGGTTGTACCCCGGGGATCCATCACAGAGGGTGAAGCAGACAGAGGCAGTGCATGGAGAGGGCACAGAAGACTGGCAGAGAATAGATGGGGTATAGCAGCTTGGGGGTCAGGGAAGGGGGGAAGCAAGTAACTGAGGAGGGACATAGAAAGGGACAGAGCAATGAAGCGACTCTTAGCCATGTTAAACTTCTAATGCTTAACATTTCTAGATATAAAACTTCAACCTCAACATTTTCAGTGAGGATAAAAGCCTTCCTTCCCCCCTTCATTCCCATCACCACTCACTACCCCATACTTATACCCTCTCCCTGTTAGGTATAGCTCCCTACCCCTGCAAACATACAACCTTCCTAGATAATTGCTAAAGCCTGCAGGAGGGGAGCTCCACTTGGATGGGCCTCTTAAGCGTGGTTAGATCCATGACTGCAGCACAAGCTGATTGAAACATTTTATGCTTGCACCAAAAACCGGGCAATCCACAAACACAAACCTTGTTAGAAACAGTTAAAGTTGCAAGTGTGTTTCACTGGTGTCCAGCTAACTCCCAAATCATGACATGCTCTTCAGCAGAATTCTACATGTTTTAAAAAGAACTCTGTTAGGAAGCCTGGAAAGGAAGAGTTAAGGGCTGAATCCAATGCTATGTAATCCTTCACTAACTCTCTCTCACCTAGCCCAACCTTACTAGTTGATTATTAACCCCGTTTACCTTTCAAGGGATCCATTCCCACTAATCTCTAGCATTATATTATTTTGATCATGTGAACTGAATACTAGATGCCCTACTACCTGAATGAGCAGCTCCACATGCTTTTTTGACAGGATCAGCAAAAAGCACAGGTATGCAGTCAGCGCCGGGAGCTGCTATTGTAACACCTTTCTGATTCGTTACTATTCCATCATAGCTGTCAGGCTGGGGCTTTCCCATAATCCAAACATCACTGGCATGATTGACCTGTCAGTACAAAGACAGATAAAGCACAGTCATAAGGAAATGGAGAGGGAAAAAAAATCCCATTAATTCATACTTACTGAATGCCTTTTCTCCAACTCTCTCATTCACACCCTTTTCAGACCAACCCTTATGTTTAGAACTCCATCCCTATTCTTGTTCAACAACCACTTTCTTTCCCTTCAGATCCCTCCTTAAAACACGCAAAAAAAATGCATTTTTTAAATAAAAATATACCTGTATCATTTTGATTTTGGATTGTTATCTGGTTCTACATTGTATTATGTCACTGAACTAATGGTATGATCTATTAGAACCAACTTCTTGGGAGAGGGACTGAGTCTTCCTCTCTATATAGTAGAATCATAGGGCTAGAAGGGACTGCAGGGTCATCTAATCTAACCCTCTGGCAAGGTGCAGGATTGGTTGTGTCTAAACCATCCAAGACAAATGGCTACCAAGCCTCTTTTTAAAAACCTACAGTGAAGGAGCTTTCTCAACTTTCTGAGGCAGTCTGTTCCATTGTCCTACTGTTCCTATAGTTAGGAAGTTTTTCTTGAAATTTAATCTAAATCAGCTATAGGCTGGTTTGAACCCATTGCCTCTTGTCCTGCCCTTTGTGGCAAGACAGAACAACTTTTCTCCAACTTTTCTCTATTTGAAGACCGCTATCATATCACCCCCTAATCTTCTCTTTGCCAAATTACACATAGCTAGTTCCTTCAACCTTTGTGCATATGGCTTGCATTCCATCCCTTTGATCATCTTTGTTGCTTGCTTCTGGATCCTTTCCAGTTTCTCTACATCCTTTCTATATATATATTGGTGACCAAAATTGGACACAGTACTCCAGCTGAGACCTAACCAGCACCAAGCAGAGTGGTACTATCACCTCCTGTGACTTGCATGCTATGCCTCTGTTAAATACAACCTAAAATTTCATTTGCTTTTTTTGCAACAGTGTCGCATTGCTGACTAATGTTGATGTTGTGATCCACCACAACTCCCAGTTATCCCCCATTCTGTATTTGTGCATTTGGTTTTTTCTTCCTTAATTGTAGCACCTTACATTTGTCTTTGTACCAAGTGTGTTGACAGCTGTGATGACAGTTTCACCATGATAAATTGTCACAATAACTGTCTTAAAAAGTTAAGTTCTACCACTTACAATCTCTTGCTGGGAAAGATAAGACTAATGCATATAGTTAAATAAAATAAAACTTTCACTGCTACACAGAGCAAGCTCTGATTAGTTAATATAGGAACCCATTCCTGTCTTACATCGTACCTTCACACTGTGAAATGTCTCTGGGTCAAAACCTGCAGCAGTAGCTAACCTGCGTAGGTTTTCTTTAACCACAGCCTTTGGATCTCTCCGCTTGGAACTGCTGAAGAGATTGAAGGAGCTGAGAGTTGGTATATAGGAGATCCCACCTGTCCTCGTGGTGAATCCATGTAGGAAGACGTGACCTGATAAGGAGAAAGAATTGTTTGAAACAAATGAGAAACCTGAAAATTATACCGGGTTCTGCCAAATGGAATTGGTGTCAACCAATCAGTTTGATAATCTTTATAAACAAGGATCCCACGCTCTGTTCTCCTGTGAGAGCAAGTGAGAAGAACCGTGCCAGGGTAAAGCATTAAGTGAGGAAGAGCTAGGACAGGGGCATATTCCCTGTCACCATGTTACCCCAGGACTCCACAGAGCTCCAGGTAAAGGGGTGGGAGGCAGCAGGCTTTCTGCTGGATCTAACAGCACCCTTTCCAAACTTGTAGGGTAAACCCAAGCAAATTACTGCAGTCCAAGTCTCTAGTAACTCCTTCCCCGAAAAGACTTGTGGCAGCACTTGCAGTGGAGAGGTCCCTGGCACACAGCTCCAACAGGTGAAATACTGTTCAGGGACCACAGAAGCCTGGGTGAGGACCTGAGCAGCAGTGCAGGGCAAAGGACCTTTGGGCAAATGGCTTTTCCCTCCACTGAAGATCTTTAAGGAACTGCTGGCTTAAGACGTGCGGACCCCATCCTCTCCTGGGTGCATATGTGCAGGAAGACCCACTTCCTATGCTGTAATAAAAATCCATCCCATGATTGCTTCATCTAGACCAGGACTTATAAAGAGCTGTGTGGTGACAATGTGCAGCAGAGGCTGTGGGTACGTCTGCACTACAGCTGCACAGCTAGGGCGCTGCAGATGTGTCACTGCAGTGCTATACTTGCTACAGTGACACATGGAGTTTTTCTATCACTGTAGTTAATCCACCCCCTTGAGAGGTGCTAGCTAAGTCAATAGAAGAATTCATCCATCCATCTAATAGTGTCTATACCAGGGCTTAGGTCAGTTTAACTATGTTTCTTAGGGGGTGTGAATTTTTCACACCCGTGAGTGATGTAGCCAGGTCGACCTAAGTTTTAGGAGAAGACGAGGCCTGTATCTGTGAGCTAGATAGCCTAGGAGAATTACAAAGTGTGTGTGCCCATACACACACACAAGAGAGAGGCACCAGGCACCCTGAACAAAGAATTCCTGTGCAGTCTTTGCAACCTGCCCCCTATGATAGAAGAATTCCAGGATGACTCAAGTTGAAAAATCAGTTTCTTCTTCTTGATCTGGGAATAATGCACATAAAGGAAATAGAGGTAGCAAGTCTTTGAACCACTACTGTAAGGTATAACTGATTTTCTGACTGACTAAGGCATATAGTGGGTGTGGTTTTGAAGCTAGTTCCAGCAGTTCATATTTGTTACCTTCATCACCTGAACAGATACATGACATAGCCAGATAGAGATTTTCCAGCAATTCAGTTCTTTGATTTGGGGAGTGTCATTTTAATAAGTTGGAATATGAAGTAAGTAGGTTGTTTTTATCTGAACTGTCGGGTGCATCCCTCCTACCCAGAACTTCAACACAGGACACAGACCTTGTCTGGCTGCTTAGAGTCCACAAGCACTCAGATGGAGAGGAGTTAGATTGAGGGGAAGCAATGTGCTCTAAGGCCCCACTCAGAGAGAGAGGTTATTTTTTTCTTGTTTCTTCCCCATAAGAATCATTGCTACTGATCCCATCAGCTGAGATGATGTCTATGTTTTCTGCATCAGTACAAACACTGAACAGATAGAATCTCACCCTATGTCATGCCATTCTTTAAGCCACCTTTGCTCCTTCCAATTCTGGACTGCTCCAGTGTGATTTAGGCAGCCTGTGGGACTCATCTAAGTTATTCAGCAGTGCCAGTCAGAACCCCCCAGAGTGCTACAGGCCTACCTTCTGTGCCAGGACTTACAAGGGCGTCTGCGGCTCTCCTGTGTGGTCTGCCCTGGGGACTTCTCCCCAGGCTGACTATAGAGCTATCACAGCACTAGAGAGAGACATTTTGGGGGTGAAAGTCTCACCTCATATTGCTAAGCCCTGAAGCTGCAGAATCCATAAACTGAAAACCGAATAAAATTGATTTCAAAAATCCCCAAAATCTGTTTTCCTGTTTACCTGGGATCAAGGAAGATTTTAGAATGGTAAGCTCCCCATTCAGGCCTGGCAGACTTTCCAAGTATGTCTGAATCTCACTTTTGATGAGTTCCATCTCCTGGTCAGAAAGCATTTGTATGTCACTCTGAGGTTCAGCTATTTGTTGGAGGTTGTTTCCTTCACAATCCAGCCATAAATCCTCAAATTCAAACTGGTAAACAGCGGTGAATAGGTGGTCTATAAACACTTTCATCAAGGCTTTCCTTTGTACTGGTAAAATTATTTTTATGATGCTTAAATCCTTTTCATCTAGTTTTTCTTTAACGGTGTACAAGGCAGCAGCTGTACTTGTCATGCATACAACCTCAATTCCTTTCTTCAGAATCTGAAAACCATTGATTACATTAAGTAACGAATCTTGTTTGCTACTCCTTTTGTTTCTCGGAGTTTGGTAGCACATTATGTAAACAAATGGAGCACTGATAGGGTAGCGTTTTTCAATAGATTCTAGTGTGCTACACAGTAACTTCTGAATGCCGTTGTTTTGTGAGTTCATTTGTAGGGTGAACAGGTCAATCAATACTGCTTCTGCCATATTCTAGATGATTTAAGGAGTCCTAAAGTGATCAGATATTGAATAAAAAGCCTTCAAAGAAAAAGATAACATTATTAGTCTATGTAAGCAAAGTTTCAATTTATTAAAAGGGTCCATTTGTTTTTTAGTGGTTAGACAAATTAACATACTGAAAAGTAATGTAATTTCAAATATATTTTTCACTGCATCCAGTGTTCAGAACAAAAGGAAACTAAAATAGATGGGAATTGTTCTGATTTTGTTTAAATCTCCCTACTGCATTATTTTTGCCTTTCTCCAGATTTGAGATGTTAAGAGTATGGCCCACAATATAATCTGGTTTTCACATATGCATTTTAACAACCTGGGCTCCTGTTTTCTCAAATACAGCTTCTAAGGTGAACTTGAGATCCAGCTCCATGATGAAGTGTGGTGCCTCTCCATTAAGTCTGTGCTCTGGTGGACACTGGAACCTGAGGGGCTCCCAATCCAAATGCCAAATGAAGGACATTCATTGTCACCTTATGCAAAGCTGGTGTGCCACAGTCCTTGCTGAACTCCCCCTGCTGAACACTCACCCAATTGCTGTATTTGGGTCTCATGCTGGATTTGTGTACTCTAAAGTTTCCCTTAGTCTGAGTAAGCTCCAGTACTGTCTCGTTCCTTTGCCTTTCTGACACAATTCCTAGGCACAGGTCCTCTGCCTATTAGCGCTTCATGGAAATGGGACCTCATGGTCCAGCTGCCCTAGATCCTCAAGACCTGTGCTGATCTCCAAAATATCCCTGTTGCTTAAACATACCCATTTCCAGAAAAACAAGGAAGGATAAAATGAAGGGAACAGAGGATCAAAGAGGGAAAATAATGGTGGGGACAGATAAAATAAGAAGAGAGAAAAGAAACATTAAAGGAAAAAAACACAAGTGGTAAAAAAGCTAGGTCAGAATAGAAAAATATCATGAAGAAAACTTACCAAAAAAATTAAACTGAAAGCTGAAAATGAAAATAAGATGAATATATTCCCAGTTTTGGACAAGCAAGAACTACCACTTTCCTCACATTGACCTCCTTTTGATCTTATCTATCATCCTTATTTTCTTTTTTGAAATGTAGAGAGGTATGCACAGTTTTGAAAATGGATAAAAAAGCCAGAAAGTATTTAACGTATTATGTTAGATTACAGAAAAGTGAAGATATGCATCAACTTCAGAAAAAGTTCAGAGGGTGTTTAGAGTTCTACCACACTAACACTTCTAATAAATCACTGTCTACCAACAAGCACAAAGTCATGGAAGTGTAGAAACCACTCTTAATTTAGGAATATTTATGTGTGGTAAAAGAGCCAGAAGTTGCATTTACAATTACAAAATACAAAATACATACAGTTTCTATAAAGAAATATAAGCTCAAAGACCTAAAGGCAGGTATTTACTTACAGACATGGACGATCCTTTTAGATCATACAAAATACGCACATACTGATATGAGCCTTATATATCTGCATAATTGCAAGCCCTGCAGTTGATTTGTGCAAGATGGAAATTCCCCTTTCAGGTGAGACATGAATAGGGAAAATGTGCCTTTCCTCTGCCTGAGGCCCTGAGTTGCTGCTGTCACTGTATACAGGAAATCCCAAACGTTCTCAAAGTCACTAACATGATTAATTCCTAGGTTAATACAAAACCCGGAAGCATTGTTAACCTTACCGTACCAATTGTGGACAGCAAACAACTTGCTGTAAAGATATGTGCATCTGTGAGTAACCTGTTCTTGTACATGCAGCTTCACATAGCCTCAGAAATATCTGGAGCCTAAAATAAGAAAATAAATACATGAAATGAAGGAAAGGCAGCACAGAAAATAAAGGAGTCCTCTCTGCTGTAGGGTAACTCCCAAGTCTCCAGAGAGGTTTGGCAATAAATCAAGAGAACAGCTACAGAAAGTTAACTCAAAATTATCCGAACAGAGCAAGAGACACAGGGACAGAGATGAGGAAGGATCTGCCTTAGAGGCACTGAGACACATGAAATATTTTTTAAAAGGCGCCACTAAAAACAGGAAGTGCTTTTTCATTTGCCTGGGAGCCAGTATTTTCTTTGAGCCCTTCAGAAAGTTTTAGTGGTATATTGGCATGGCCACAAGAATAAACCATTTCTAGCTGTTTTGTTTTGCATCAGAGTTTGCAGTGAACATCAAATGATAGTGAATACATTTTTATTAGTGTTTTATGTCATGCTGATCACAGCAAATTACATAGCATATGGTACTTGAAAATAAAACTATGAAAAAAGTAGAAAACACTCTGGTAACATCTGGTGAGAGTGCAGCAAAAAAGTCAAACAAAATGTTAGGAAATAGCAAGACTGGAATACAAAATAATGCTGAAAATATTATGACATGAAATTAATTGATATTACCTCACCACCTAAAATATTGTATTTAATCTGAGGAGGAGAAGAGTAACAGAGAACTTAGTATTAGTGTATAAAATAATGAATGGCATTGGGAAGGAAAATCAGGTCCTCCTACTTATCCTCTTTCATAATCTAAGATCAAGGAGAAGCCAATGAAACTGACATTCTCACCAATTTTCAATGAATGCCATCAAATTTTAAAACTGATTTGAAAAAAAAAATCACATTTTAACGCAATGAATTAGTTAAGCTAAGGAACTTGTTACTACAAGGCAACATGGAACCAAAAAGCGTAGCAAGATTTTTTTTAAATTAGACATTTATACAGATATTAACATCAGTTAAATTAAGTAGGATAAAAATTGTAGGGATATAAACCATTTGCAATGACAAAAGCATGACCCTTTTCATTTTTTGTTTTGCAAATGAACAACCTTGCTTATTACTGGCAGTGGGGAAAGCCTAATTAATAAGCCATTTAAAATTAGAAATAGATAAACCTTTATGTTAGAAAACAGAAACAGAAATGTTCCTCTAAACTCACACTTCGCAGAAGTTTATAGATAAGCAAGGTGAGATTCTATGCTGTCCACAGGACCCCTACATGTGGTGGGGAAAGGGTACACTTTACCGGGGCCTGGAGGCCCTGGGGGGACCGGCCCAGGCTGCAAGCCCCATTACCATGAGGAAAAAAAATGTCATGGCTCACGAGATTGTATGTATGGGATGAGGGATTGTGGTATGTGTGTGGGTGGGGGCCCATATTACAAGTCTGTACCGGGCCCAAAAAATTATGCTTGGGCCCTGGCTGTCCCTGTGTGCATGTCTTCTCTGCAGAGTTAACTTGGGCTCTTCCTCAGATGTTGCCACTAATCCCACTCTCATCCACACACAAAACCCCTCACCCAAGTTTAGTGGTGCTTTAAACATCAGCTAGCTGGCCCAGCTGAGGGTTTAGACTTGGGCCCAGGTGCTGCTTTCACTCAGACTGATAACTTGACCTCTTCAAGAGATGTAGCACAAGACTTGAAGCCCACAGGGTGGGGTAGGAGTTCGGGGTGAGCTAAGATGGCTTTAATACACCTTTGTGCCCTCCTGAGCCTAGGTGTTTTGGGGATTGGAGAAGCCCCTTGGGTAATTTAGAGAACCCTGGCCTAGCTTGACTGAGGGTATGGCTACGCTTTGAGCTGCAGATGTAACATCCAGCTTGAGGAAACATGCCCCCACTAGCTCTGATCGAGCTAGTGTACTAAAATTAAACTGTAAAGCAGGAGGGAATATCCACCCTGAGTCCAGTCCCATCCTAGATACTCGTATGTATTTGGAGCTGCTGGGCCCTCTGGCCGCTCTAGGTACACTTCTGTTTTTAGTGTGAGAGCTCAATTGGAGCTTGCGTGGGTATGTCTCCTTGAACTGGAATCTACATCTCCGGCTCCAAGTGCAGAGGTACCCTAAGTTACAGTTGCCTTCTAGGGCACAGGTCACTACGCTGAGCTGGAGAGAGGAGAGGGGAAGGGGGGACAATTGTACCAGTGACCTGAGCTCAGGACGGCCCACAACACATCTGAGTGAATAAAGTGCCATGGGAGAGGGTGGGGCCCCAGTGAACATGCTGTTCAGGGCCCCACCTGTGTCCTGATGGGCCAGCCTTGCCCTTAGGTTAAGGCTTGCAGAAGGGTCCTGTAGCTGTTCATATCCTTCTGCCTTGAGAAGCTGCTCCCTCCCTTTATTTTTTCCTCTCCACTGCCCCCGCACTCCATCTTTAACTTGTGTTTTAACTCTTGCACAACCCTTTTCCTCCCTTGCAGACACTTCATGTTTTAATTCGGCTTTCCTTTCCCCTTTCCGTCCTTGTTTGCTGGCACAGCCCCTTCACCTCCTTGTCTCCCTGTCGCCTCTCCTGCACAGACGCCCCCTTCTGCTGTATCCATTTTCTTCTCTCTCATTTCGCCCCACTTTGGAGACGCTCCCTCGCCATAGCAGGGTGAGGTGGGCCGCCACAGGTTTCAGGAGCAGTCAGTAGGCCCTGCTCTGGGGCTGTGTGATGCTGAGGGGGAGCCTGCAGCAGTTTCATTTGCCCTCTCTCCTCTCCCCCAGGTGCACAGGGGTTGTTTGTGGCACTGCAGGGTGAACCCCCTCTCCCTTTTCTTTGTTTGCAGGTTTATTTTTAATGCCACAATCTCTAGACCCTCCCCCACTCTCTGGTGAATTTGGGGCCAGGAAAGGGTTGACTCTAATTCATACACCAGACCATGGCTTCCTAACATGTTCCTCTCCTCAGAGGGGCTCTCACAAAACCTTTCTCCACAGCAATCAGAGCCGGCACTAGGCATAAGCAGACTAAGCAATTGCTTAGGGGCCTGAGCAGCTCAAGGGGACTCCTATGTGCTGTGTGTGTGGGAGTGGGCAAAGTATTCCTGCTTAGGGCCCTCAATGGGCTAGCACCACCTCTGAGGGCAATACTAACTGATGTTAAGCCCTTACTGGATGATTTCTATATTTGAACTAACCCTGAGTCAAACTTGGTGGGTACCCCCTGGCTGCAAAAGGCCCAAAACACGTCACATTTCCACTGCACACAGCCACTCAAGAGCAAAGGCCACACAGAAGGACTGTGAATCTCGCACACTGTGGCACAGATCTGTTTAACTTCAGGTTTTTGTCCCAAAGCTCAGGCTTTCGGGGGATTTCTCAGGGCTGCAGAACCATCAAAGCTATGCATTAAAAAAAAATCATGAATCAGGGCTCTAAGAATCAAGAGTTTGGCTTAAATATCATGAGATTTTCCTTAAAAAAATAATACATTTGGGGGTCTTTTCATTTACCTTCTGATTTTTGAGGCTTTAGGTTTCATGTTTTCTCTGCAACCACCAAGGCCAGAAACTCGCTATTTAAAAAATGATAGCTGTGATTCTTACACAATAATATTACTTCAGAAGCGTGGGCTTTACACAAAATCCAAAATACCATGAGACTCATGATACCATCCTGTGTGGTAATATTAGGACTGCTCCCATTATCTCAAGACTATTTATTTATGTCATCCACAGAAATTGCAGCTGTCAAAAGTAATGTTGAATAGAATAGAGGGTGAATTGAGAGTGTAGACAGGCCAAGAATTCAGGAGTCCCACTTTCATTCAGTTCAGAAGAGGGCATAATTATTTTTCTGATTTAAAATAAATTGAAATGAATTTGATCATTATCCCTGCCCCTCATGTCGAAATGGTATAGAGATATCAAGGAGGAGAAATCATCTGAGAGGAAAATCTCTGCCTTTTCCTATTGTGGAAGCAAATGCTGGAAACTGGAGCACTCCTCAGTAACTCTCCTAACTGAGCTATGGCTACGTGGTCCATACACAGCATGTCTCCCCAAGGCCAAAACTGTATGGGGAAAAAGCAGCTGCTCATGTCCAATACTCCCCACAAACCCAGCTCATGGCTAAATTATGTGCTGGTGACTGCAGTTTAGTTCTGAAGTTATCCTTCATACGTACCTCTTTCATGCACATTTTTCCGAGCACTTAGCCAATTTACTTGACTGTGCAGTTATTTCCTGTATTTAATTAATCTTTATTCAAAATGATACAAAAATAATATCAATAGGCTTCAGGTAAATTGTGTAAATGTGACTACTGAAGTCAATCTGACAAACAATTTGTGTTCCCTATGGTTTTTTCATTGCTGTGGCTTTTTTCAGTTTTTCCTATTTTTTGTTTTACATGAAAAAGGGACATAATGGGGGTTTATGATTAAATTGCTGTTGCAATGTTAGAATTACATTAGGACTGTAAGTAAAAAATATGGGGACAGATCCTCAGCACGTGTTGCTACCATATGCACCTATGACTGTTTATACCTGCTGAAGATCCGCCCCATGAACCAGCAGCAAGAATATTTATAACATTCAACAGAAGAAACACAGCAGAATCCTCTATCATCAATTCCTTTGCATTTCAGCCCATTAATAATGTTCCCTTGATGATCAAAAATGGGCCATGAGGAATAATTTATTGCTCTGGGAAGAATAATTCCAGGAATATTTTGAAATTATTGTCCTTATCAGCTGCATGGAAATCAAACTAGACTATGTGAAAACAATATATTTTTATTCTGTCCTCTTACAATGCTATCTTTTTGTCTAGAAATGGCTAAGCAAAATTCTCCATCATTAGCTGACATTGTAAAACAAGTGGCAGAACAGCAACTTTCACAAACATCAGAAATAGAAAAAAGCAAAACACTTCTTTTTCAGTTACAGGTAATAAGATCTAATTTAGAAATGTTGGATTTACAACGTATTACAATAGACAAGGAAGCATTACCATGAATAAAGGAAGCTGATATTTCTCTATTTTTCTGCGGTATCTTATTTCTAAGTTAAAGCAGCTACTTCATTCTTAACTTACCGTGTTGTACTTAAGCTTTCCCAAAAACAGTATATGCATATGGTGCAGTTTTAACAGAAGTTTTAATCTTTTAATTTTCAAAAATTTAATTAAAATGGCAAAACCCAAAACATAGAATATAAACTTAGACCCTTTTTTCATGGTGATTTGATTTTAGAAAATGAATGGTTTGATAGAGAAAGGATAATAAGGTGGTCTGATACAGAGAAGATAAAAAGAGTTTAAAAATCACCATCTGGCAATTTTTCCACTGGATTATCTCACTTTTTTGTACCCCTTTTTCAAGAAACCAAAAATCCTTTGGGACATGTGGATTTTGGCTGGACAGGGTGTGTCCTCAACCTTCACTGCCATGCATGTAATTTTTGTTTGGTAATATAATATATTATATACTGGATGTATAGTGCTAAGGCTAAGATTGCATAAGATTGTTTTCGTTCTGATCCATAAAAAAATCTCTCTTAATTTTCTGAAACTGCCACTTTTGGGATTGAAGTATTCAGCCTTGATTTCCATCTGAAAGTTATATTTTTTTAAATTTTGAGCAAAAACAGTTCAGCCATTTTTAGTATGAGGAGAGTAAAAAGGAAATAGATTATTCCCAAGCTAAAAATAATTCTTGCAACCATTTGTTGGAATAGTCTTTCATCTGAAACAACCAAGGTTTAAAATTTTGAATGAAAAGTAATTCCTTTTAGAGAGCAGCGTACACTCTTTCTCCTGACAAAATCTGTTTTGATTTGGCCAAGTTATGTATAGTGGGAAAACACAGATCAAGTATGCATATTCAGTAGACTGTTTTTGCTGAGCTCAGTGTGCGCCTAAGGAAGGCTGCACTGTTCAGTCATAGATAGATAGCTTCAACTGGCAAGTCATCCATACTGCTGAAATCAGTTAGGAGAATCAGCACTGAATGATGGGCTTCTGCGGTTTTTTTAAGGTGCACCAGTTAGGGACCCCTTTATTACCTTATCTATCTACTTTAGTAGTTCAGTGCACCTTCCCCAATTCTGGAGCTTTAAAGGTGTACAGGAGAGAAGATGGCCCCTTCTTTGGATCTTCTAAGGTCTGTGGAACAGTAGATTCCTTCTTTAGACCTTCTCAGGCACATGACATAGGGATTTCTTCTTGCAGACCACTTTTAAGACTCCCTAGAGCGGCTCTACCTCTGGCATGTCTTAAAAGCTTTTATCACCTGAATGAGAGGTGCTTCCTCCTGTAGACCTCCTAAGGTACATGCAGCAGGTTATTGAGATATTGTTGCAGAAAATAGATCTAGTTTATAGTATTTACACAGACAATTTGCAACTTTTGGGAAGCCCACAGAGCTTCAAAGTCTTGGACAATTATGCTCACTCATTTTCTTTTAGTTTCCAATTTAAAAAAAAACAAAAACCTAGACAATTCCATACAAAAGTTAGCATTAATGTTAAGATTGAATAGTTATGCACTCAAAAGTCAGAAAGCATCAAATTTAAGATTGCATTGCAACTCTAACTCTACTTCCTTATGTATATTTCACAGAAAGCACATACAATTTATTCTCCAAAATTCAAGATCTATGCCATTAGGACCTTTCACTTGTCTATCTTAGATGGCTGGTAAATCAGAGATGATGCAACTTTACTGAAAGTTCCTCTCTTGTAATCTAAGATTTGAAAAAAGGTCTAGACAAACAATATAGCGTCATTCTCCTTTGTCCCTTCCAGGGGCATATCTATAGGTGGGCCTGGGTGGCCACTGGCCACCCACTTTGAAAGCAGGCCAACCCAATCTGTTGCTTCTACTGCCAACGTTCTGCTTAGCTACCCTGGAGTATCAGGTAGCTTTTGACTGGTTGCTACCTGAACTTCCTGCTTCTGGTCACATGGCCAGAAGAAGTTCAGGAAGTGACTGGCAATGAATCACTAAGCTGCCCAAAGCTCCAGTTGCCAAGGTAACTGGAGCATCCAGCAGCTTAGTTTCTTGGCTCAGTCATTTTCAAAACTTCCTGTTTCTAGTCATGTGACTGGAAGCAGGAAGTGGCCCAGACCCACCTGAGTCAATCACAGGCCCTGCCAGAAAATCACTTCTGGCTACACCTCTGGTCCTTTCAAGGAATTCAGCTACATAGCTGATGTCCTTCCTTATACTGTTATCCAGGTTCTCCAAGTAACATTCCTGACTAATAGCATGACTGCATTGTAAATTGAACATGTTTATGATAGTGCTCATGATTACCTCTTCAAGTTTCTGGACATGTTGTTAAGTTAATTCTTTTTGGTTTATATTATCAACTGTTTACTTTAGAGACTTCAGTACTGTAAGTAGATTCAGAAACTTTACAGCAATGTGACCATTAGTGCTTGTAGCTGCACCGCATTTTCCCTGGTCTATGTGCCTTTGAGTAGGTATATATTCTCTTACTGATAGCATCATAGTAAACAGAGATGGAAAAGATGTAGTAGGTTATTTTGCCAATCCCTACCATTTCATTATTGTTCCTTATTTTATATTGTCAAATGCTGAGTCCAATCTAGTTTTATTCATAGATAGTAAGACCAGAACAGACCATCATCATCAGCTAGGCTGACTTACCTAATAAAAGCCATAAAATTTCATTAACTGAATCCCACATCAAGCCCATAAATCTGGTTGAGCTACAACTTGATTTAAAGTGATGGAAAATCCACCACAGCCCTGGCTAAGTTGTTCCAGTGGACAAATACTCTCACTGTTAAATATTTCCAAATTATTTCTAGTCTGAATTTGCCTAGTTTCAGCTTCCGGACATCAAAACTCAATATGCCTTTGTCTGCTAAATTAAAGAGCCCACTATTGTCAGAAATCTTCTCCTCGTGCAGGTACTTACAAACCGTAATCAAGTTATCTTTAAACCTTCTAAACTAATCAGATAAAGACTAAGATATTGCTCACCTATCATGTCTCTTGGTGATGATATTAGGAAATGGAATTCTAGTGCTCTTCCATTCAAACAATTTTTTTTAAGTTTGATTTTTTTTGTTGTGTATTCTGAATTAAATGAAAAGAAAGAATTCTGTTAACTAAATGTAGATGATATTGTTTAAATAGCTTGTTGCTATACACCCAAACATTGGCTTTCCATTGATAGGAGAATATTACAATATTTTACAGGCTGAGCTCCAAGAACTTGAAAAACAAATGGAGTCTGTTTTATTAGAAACAAAGGTGACAGAAAGGCAAATTTATCAGCAAGATGATGACATAGAAACTACAAAATATCACTGTGAAAGTCTGGAGTCCCAAGTCAGATCACTATATGCTGAAAAGGTAAAGCTGAAACTTGATACAGAAACAGCACAAGAAGAATTTGAGATGATGCTTGCAAGAAATAATGCATATCGTGAGAAAATAATGGCTCATAAAGAGCATTACTGGGAAGCAGAAAGCAAAATGCCAGTTATGCTTGAACTTACTAAAAAACGAGATGTGGTTAAAGAGCTAATGACAAAGAAGGAAAAACTGATGCATGATCTCCAGAATCCTGAAGGACAAGTTATAAAACAAGTGCAGGTCAGATGTTTCTGTTTCTAGATTCTTTTCCTATTGGATACAAAAATATTTTACAATATTAAATAATAATCTAGTCTAGCTTTGCAATGCTTACTATGATGTGCTGAAATGTGGAGTATCTGGATTCATTGCCCAAGCTAGATTGAGTAAATGATGATCTTAATCTACAGTTAAAATTGTGCTAACCACTATTCTTGATGTACGATTCCAAAAACTAGGTTCATCTGATTTAACAACATTAACTTGGCTATGAAGAAACTATGGTGCCATTAGCTAAAATGCATCAGTTGCCTCCACTGTTATTGTAGGATACTTCAGGGTCTTAGATAAACCTATATATACACTTTGCAGAACCCACACTGTAGCTCCCTGCAAATGTTACTACATTAAACACATTTTCAGCTAACAGCACTGTGTTTAGCTCTATTAATTGGTAACAAATTGTACTTAAGCGATTTGCAAACAAAGTGGAGGGGTGAGAAAGATGACAGATGAAGGGAGAAAGAGGAACAAAACATCCATTTGGGTATTTATAAGCTCTAGAAATCTTAAGTGTGTATGCGTCTGTGATTTTAATGCTTTCTTAACTGTGTAAAAGTTAAAGTCTAAACTGCAAAAATTTACAGATATTGAGAAAAACTAAGTAATTACATGTTTGAAATTGTCTGAGAATCTCAGGGTCTAATTCTGATATAATTTACACTGGTATAAATCAGAAGTAACTCCATTGGAGAATGGAGTTACAGCATTATAACAGTAATGTGAAATTAGAATGAAGTCCACAGCTCTCAGACTGGAAAAATATCCAACAAATTAACACCATAAACCAAATCTTGCAACAAGATGAATGGACAAAATTAAACCTTGATGTAGGAAGATTATGTCTTGTATTGACTACAATGGGAGTTGCACCTGCTTATGTCAGGGCTAAATTTGTTCATATTTTAGTGTCTCTTCCTCACATATATGGCACTGAACTTTTACAATTGTGCAAATATGCCATAATCTGTACTTTTCCCCCCTCAGATCTATTGTGGCAAATGTGTACATTACACAGGTAATCAAGCGATTATATGCACTAAACTACTAAAGCTTAGAATTTAAGGTTTATGTAAATATATACATCTATATTTGCATCTGGTGCTATAAAGAGGAACAAGGAAGTTATGCTGTCTTTTTACTGCCTGTAAATTCTTTTAATCTGCTTTTTTTCTGGGGCATGTGACTGCATATATTTTAAATTCTATGTGGCTGTTCCACAATAAAAAAGCCTATGTAGAATGAAGGTTTTATCTTGTAATATCCTCTTTCTTCTCTGAGGATGAACTCAATAGAGAAACCAGCTTGTTTATTTTAAATAATTTAGTTATCTAGGCTACATTGCTATTTGAACATTATCATAGACAATTACAATAAATGAGAAAGGATTTATTACAAGGAAATCCATTAATAAATGTAACCCTTCTGCCAGGTGGAGTCGGCAGCAATAAGGGCTGGGTTCACTATTTAAGGATTTCTCTTGACACTACAAAACAGAACTGGTTTGAGTTCCTACCCAGTAATCTGGGAAAATTTAACACCACCTCTGCACTGAGTCTATGCATAACAAATGAGAACATTCATTAAAAGGAAAGGGAACCAAGCATTAGTTTGGGAAAACACCACAACCATATTAAAAAATGTGATCGTAAGCAAAACATCCATCCCAGAGTACGCTGGGCAGTGTTCTTCACCTCAGTTCCCCACCTTGCAGTGTGAAAGTCTGACAAACAAATGTTCCACTCCCTCTCTCTCCACTGCACGCCACTCACAGTTGCTGTCTTTGGTCAGCAAAGGCCTAGAGTTCAGACATGCATTCATGTGAGTTCACCTTCCATCCTGGGGAAAGGGGAAATATTAAGCAATGGCTCAGTGCCTGCTGCCACCGCCACTGCAATTGGTTCACAGTTGCCATTGTTCACTCTGTATCGCTGCCCACTGCCTTCATGGCTATTGGCTGCCACACCATCGCTTTCTCTGCTGCCACCTGCCTCTCTACTGCAGCCTCTGCAATGCCACATCTGGAGGTCCCACAACTTAACCCAGCTCTCAGTGATTTCAGCAATTCTTGAGGAACCTCACTGCTAGTGCAGGCTGTGCAGTCTCTTTCACTGAAACATTGCCCCACAGCAAGTCTAAGAGCAGGTCTACACTTAAAAGGCTGCATTGGTTCAGTTGCAAAGGGGGCAATTGCTATGAGACCTAGCAATTTAAAAGGGCCTGGGCCTCTTCTGCCCATGACCACCCATACTCCATCCCAGGCCCTGCCTGGCCCCGCCACTCACTGCTCGCCACATCGCTCCTTCCCCTGCCCTGCTCGGCCTCCTTCCCCACTCGTCGCTTGCGTCCCTCCTCTCCTCCCCATTGCTGCTCATCACATCCCTCCCCCCTCACTTAGCCCCCTCCCAGCTAGCTATCGCTCGCCACTTTGGAGAGGGGGGAAGTGTGGAAGAGAGGAGAGGGGGGAGGGAGAGGGGGAGGGATGTGGTGATTGGCTGAGTGGAGGAGGGGCGGGACCTGGGATGGAGTGGGGGCGGGGCCTGCGACATAGCGGGGGTGGACTGTGGGCGGAAGAGATGGGATGGGACTGTTCTGCCCCGGGGACCAGAATTGCTGTCTGTAGGCCTGGGGACAAATGGAACTTAGGACACTTAGGCAGAACACACATCACTAAGTGGGAACACCTGTCCCCACCATCTCTCCCCTTTCACTGGGACGTGGCATCCTTACCCCTGCTTAGCGAGTGCAGTTCAGTTGAAGATGACCCCTGCAATCAGGGTGTGCTAAGCACAGTTCTGCTGCCCTTTACTCATACAGTAAGGATAACAACATTTCTTTACCCCTGCACTCAATATGAAATAGATTTGTAACTCAGCACCGGCCAATATTGACCACGTTGGCAACACAGCTCTGTCTGCTGAATACCTAGTCAGAGTGGATGTGTTCATGTAAATATGGTTTGGCCCTGAAGTCTTACCCCCCTCCTCCTGCCATCACCGGATGTCAGAGGAGAGCTCGTTCAGATCCAGCTTACACTTTGATAAACACAATAGGCATAATTCCCTTAGCATTAGATTTTCACATGGGAGGAGAATGTAGCTCACATATTATGCACATTATTACATAATCAGACTATTGAATTTTTAAAGACTTAAGTGGACTTTGGTCTTGTATAAATGCACACTTCTAAATACTTAAAAAAAGCTGTGTGTGCAGTAGTGTGTTAGATAAATTCAAATTGTTGCAGCACTGTAGTTGAGCAATATTATTGTGTAGTTTTTTGTAAATATTTCAATACATATGAGCTGGAGAGATGCAGGAAGTTTATTTAAGTCAAACTTTTAAATTGTTGAACTTATTTCTTTAGCTAAAGTCAGTGTTTATGCAAACAGATTGTTAAAAGATGACACTATAGAAGGTAAACAATTGTTCTAGAGTTATCTTTGTCTTATAAATAAGGTTGTTTTTTGTTTTTAATTCCCACTTGTATCTTCAGGAAGAAATTACATATTTAAAAAAGGAAGTTACTATTGTAAAAGAGTCTATCAATGAAAAAAAAAATTTGCTTGAAGAGGAGAAAAAAGTGCACGCTAAGCTTAGGAAAGAGATTGAGGTGAGTTTTAGAGTCATTTGACTAGAATATAATTACAGCCGTATGACAGAATATACATATTGTAGTTAAGTTGTAAAATATTTTACAAAACGGATTTCTACATATCCAAGCATACATATTAACCAATGATAAACACTATTAAATTCATATCCTGAAAGAATACTTAATATTGATAGAACTCACCTAACCTTGAGAGCATGGGACAAATTTTAGTCATCAGCATTTTTCCCCACAACATCCTAGGAAGGAATTCAGCAATGAGATTTTAGAATAACGGCAGTCACTTCTCCTTTGCCTTCTTCTGAAAGGGAATGAAGAGATTGATGAATCTGTATCACTTGTTGTTTCCAGTAGTTGCTCTTTGTGGGTGTCAAATTTAAGACATTTGGGGAAAGCAGGTAATGTTGGGATTATTAAAAAAGAGTCTGCAATGGAGTAGTATGCACAATTTACCTAAAACAGTTTACTACTTGTTGCTTTCTTGACTGTTCATTGCTTGCCCTATGGTAACTGATATCTAACCAGTGGAAAAATCAATTGCACCAAGAAAATGGTCTTCCTGAGCACCTTCAAAATTTGAGCTGGCTCTAAATTAGAGAAGGCACAACTACTCCTAATTTGCTATCTGCCCAGATATTATTATTAATAGTTATGAAATCATTTGTTTAAATAGTTGAGCTATGCTTTGGTCCTCACCAACATTCAAAAGTACATCTGAGGGGTGTGGAGCCTCAGACTTTTATATCCTGTATCTCGTTAGTCAAATTAAATGCCATAAAATTTAGTGATCTGTTTCAAAAGCTGATAATATAAAGATTTTGAACAGATTTGAGACCAGCTCAGTAGAGCACTACAATATGGAAGGGAGAGAGGGTAAAATTTTCAGATTACAAGGATCAGTAGAAAATTCTTTAACGGAAAACCAAAACACAACAACTTTAAGATCCAAGGTCAACTCTCTGTTCTTCGACATCTGAAAATAGAGTTTATTTACATGACAAAATCCTTCTGAGAAAGACAGGGGAGGAGTTTTAGGTAATCTGAAAGTACTTTGTAAAACATAAGGTTATCAGAATAAACTTAATTAATGGCCTTTATACTCCAGTCAGTTAATATCTCCCTCATGAGTGTTGTGGAGTGAAGATTAACTCTGATCCAGGGGTTACTACTTTCCATTTTCTTTAGGTTATTTGGACTGTGAGATCTTTAGGTCTCAGAGGGAAGGGGAATCTGAATATAAACCCAATCCCCCCCCCCCCCCCAAAAAAAAAAAAAAAAAACCACACATACATATCCTTTTTTTTTTGTTAAAAGCATAATGGGTTCCACAAGGCAAATGGCTTGCTCTATGAGGTGTTTGTTTCTTGATGGAAAACTCCTAGGCCAAATTCAGCATAGCATTGGATTGGTTGTATAATATGAATATTGGAGACTATAAGGAGATCATCTCACTTATTTCTCTAGTAACCAAAATTACAGCCAAATTCAGATTTTGAGGAATGAAAAAGTATCTTCACCATCTACTCTTTGTATCATATTTAGTCTTTTTTTGTGTTAATCAAAGTTTGCCAGAGCAGTGCAGCTTTCCTGACAGTAAAGCCCTGCCAACTACATTAGTCTGAATTTTGTGTTTCATGCGTTACTGTGATGTATTTTATTCTATTTTATTAGGTCCAGAATAAAAGATGTGATGCTATTCTAAAACGTCTGCATTGTCAACTGAACAAATTCCAGTCAAACAAAAGACAATGGCACTGGAACATTCAACAGATGGAAAAAAAGGCAGCTGAACTAAGAAAGTGTCTCGGAATAACAGAATACAGTACAAAACAATGCTCAGCAATTTATAAGGTGTGTCACCCTTTATATATAACAGGTGGTTATTGGAAATAATCCCTTGAACCTTGGACTAAGGATGAGTGATTTATTTTTCCCCCTCCTGCTCTGTGCCCTAGAATACTTTGTGTTCTGTGCCAACCTTTAATGGCGTAAAGCAATGTTGTCTTTTGCTCATCTGGCCAGTGACTACTCAGGAAGGAATTTATTACACTACCCAGACTGCCTCCAAAAGCATCTACCAATATATGCATGCCCTTTAAGACCATGTACATTTGGAAAGTTTCTTTTTGTTTACTTGGATTTTTTAGCTCAAGTTCTGCATTGTTTTTCATCCAGGGAAATGAGATACAAAAGCTTCCAGATCCTTCAGGCACAGCTTTCATCAGTGCAGTGTACTAAGTACCTATGAGCTTTCTGGTAGTATTTTGCCATGTGGAAGACTCAGCTGTACAAAATACTACAGCATTCCTGCTCTCTATGTGCCTGGATGTCCCTAGCTCTAGCACAAACGTGTGGAAGAGAAAGATGACACATACAGTCTTCCTGCCTGCTTGCCATGAACGGGCCAGGCGCAATCGCAGTTCCTGTGCCTCTGGGGTCACAATCCACCCCAAAAGAAGCAAGGAGGGGCAGGAAAGGTGTTTCTTGGAGTTCTAAGGACTGGGCCTCCTAAAACAAAATCTCTCCCAGAACTCCTATAAGGCTCTGCAACACTACACTACCCATTACTCAGAGTCGTGGCTAAATGTCACAGTTTAACTCTATGGAGGCTAAAGCATGCATGGGATAAAATTAATTCTAGTAAATAAAGATCATTTTCTAGAGACCTGTTATGTTTGAAACACACAGATGTATGTTTTCTAGGGTTAAGGGGGATCCAAGGAATTTAAAGAGTAAAATGGCAGTTTAGAATTACATGGTAGTGTAAATACCTCCATTCTTCTGAAGCAGTTCCTACGTTAGGGCCTGAGTCTGTTCCTATCGGTATTAATAACAAAACTCTCCTTGAATTTAGATGGACTAGGATCAGACATTTGTGGTGCACTCTTGATCTATATCACAATGAAAGAAGGTGGAGAAAACATGGTATGATAGCCTATTCCCTGGCAAGCAAACAAAAACAAACACTATTTAAACAGCTTTGTGCAGACTTTTTTATTCCTCTGGACAAGAAGTGTTAGCAAATGTGAAAATTCAGCACATTCAAGTTTTCTCAGTTGACTTTTTTCCTGTCTGTACTGAGGTTTCATTTTTACAGAGCTGATCGTTTGCTTGTCTTGTACTTCTTCAATTAACTTCCTGTGCTCAATGTCAAAGCTTCAGAGTACCATACATAGCTTCTTAATTATAAGACTTATGTCATGCATTTTCCCAGTACTTTTGAAAAAGAACAAACCACCATTTATTTAAAGCTTCATGTTAAAACCTTAGTGAATAACCAGTTTCTCTGCATGATAATGTTCCTCTGCATTATTTGTACTGTTTTGTACTTTGTACTTCTGGAATTTGTATTCATTATTTATTCTTATACTTTAAATGACAATTCACTCTTGAGCAATAATATTCATATTTATTCCAGAAATAATTTAATATTATGTTTGACGAGGTACTGCTTTATATAATTGACATTTGCCTTTAAACATGAATATGTGGATGTATTTGAGGAAGTTGAATATTTATGTCTTTTACTTACAGTTTTTTCCTATTAAACTACCTAGATACTGTCAGTTTTAGGAAGCTAAAATTAAATGCATTATAACCGTTTTAATTACTATTTACTCTTAGTAAGAAAGTTTATATAAACATCTATGTACTTTAAAGAGTATGTGTTTTCCTTCATATAAACTGATTTATGCCCAACATAATGAATCACAAAGCATCACTGTCACTTGTTTAGTCCCCAAAATTTGCCTACTGTAGAAAAAGGTAAATTCCCCATGCAGTTCGTCAATCTGAGACACATTTTTAACACAATAACCTAGAAATGTAAAGCTTCATATCCTACTGCAATAGCCTGAGATGAATTATTTGCTGAGTTAAAATAAATCAACACTTTGATTTTAAAAGAAGACAAAGAACCATCACCTAAAAGGAACACTGTCCATCCTAGAGTCCACCGGCTGGGTCTTGAGTATAAGTCTCTGTCCCCTTGTTAGCCCAGGGGATTGTTCTCCTTTCCTTGAAGGCAGAGGCTTCCTTGGCTGCCAGACTTCTCTCTCAGCACTGGTGAGCCCAGCAAATTGTTCCCTTCCCCGGGGGTGTGCCCAGCTGAGTGGAGTTCCCCCTTTTTAACTCCTTCAGTCCTCCCATGATTTGGAGATACAGATGGCTGGGGACTCTCTAAACCAAAGCAGCTCCTTAACCCCTTCCATGCTGGTGCAATGTTTGTATATCCCATCACAGCATCCAGTCTTGATCTGAGGACATCAAGAGATGGAGAATCCACCACTTGCTGTGGCTGTTTGTTCAATGGTTAACCATGCTCGCTGTTACTTTTTGTTGTTGTTGTTGCTTTATTTCCAAATTTGAATTTTTCTGGTTTTAACTGCCAGCCACTGGTTCTTGCTGTGGCTTTCTCCATTAAATTAAAGAGCCCTATAGCACCTGGTATTCCCCTCCTCCCCTTTGAAGGTACCTATACATTGTACTCAAGTCATTTCTCATTCTTATTATTTGATAAACTGAACAGCTCGATCTCTTTAAGCCTCTCATTGTAAGGCATTTTCTCCAGCCCTCAAAGAGATTTTATGGCTCTTTTCTGTACCCTCTCCAGTTTTTCAACATCCTTTTAAAAATGTGAACAACAGGACACCATATTCCATTGTTGGTCTCACTAACGCGATAACAGAGGTCAAATCACCTCCCTATTCCCATTCACCACTCCCCTCTTTATAGCATTAGCCCTTTTTGCCACAGTATCTCCATGGAAGCGCAAGTTCAGTTGCTTGTCCACTATGACCCCCTACATCCTTTTCCGCACTGCCTCTTCCACACACTTCCACACTACATCCTTTTCTACACCGTTTTCCAGGATGCAGTCCCCTTGCATTCTTTTTACCTAGATGTATGACCTTCAAATTGACAGTATTAAAATGCATTTTGTTTGAGTGGGCCCAGTTAATCAAGCAATCCAGATCACTCTGTATGGCTGCTTTATCCTCGTCATTATTTACCACTCCATCAATGGGTATGTCATCACAGATTTTAGGAGCTGTGATTTCTTATTTATATCCAGGTCATTGACAAAAATGTTGAATCACATTGGGCCTAGTACTGATCACTGTGGAACTCCACTAGAAAACATTCTATCTGAGGATCACTCCCCACTGACAACTACTTTTTGAGACTTGTCAGTTATCTACCTCTCAGTCCATTTAAAGCTTTATCCATATTGCATAGTGCTACTTTTTTAATCAGAATCTTGTGCAGTACTAAGTCAAATATCTTCCCAAAACTAAGTATATTACATCTACGCAGTTACCTTTATCAGATGATACAGATTCTAAAATTCTCAGTTATTGTGATTACTGTTTACAGCCCTTGCTAACTGCTGCAAACAGTTAAGCACATGCTTAACTTTCCTACCATGATTTCATTCCATTTCTTTAAAGTGCTGACTGCCCACCAACAACATTGAGTCCATTTACATGTGTGTTCAACAGGAGTTTAGTGCATTTAGGACTTCAGACCAGGTGCTCAGCACCTCAGAGAAATATGCCCACCTTGCAGAGACCAAGAATTAACTTCTTATTAAGATTAAATCTATTTTACACAATATTTAAAATTTTTATCATATGTGGAAATTCACAGCATCCCGGCTTCAGGTGTTTAATATTTAAAAAACAGTGCATACAAGAAAACAGGGGTAAAAACTTGTAGTAATGAATTCCAGTTTGTCAGGTGAGAGCATTGTCTGAAACAAAGAAACGTATATTTTTGCCTGCCTAGGAGCCTATAACCAATCTGTACAAGACAATGCTTTCAAAATGTTTAAGAAGTTTTTTATGCTGCTCTTAGAATGCTGATGAATCCTCCTGAGCTGATGAGGCAGTTAATTCTTGGCATAGTATTCAACAGTAATAGTTTGACCAAGGGGCATGCTTTCCTTCAGCAAACAGACGTACAACTGGGAATGACATTTAATAAACAGAAATAATCCGGTGCACATACAAGGGCACTTTTACCTTCTATGCTATACGTGTGAACATACTGCACAGCTTTCCCTCTTTCTAGTCATTGTATCTTTTAACAGCTTCTCATATACTGCAGGCATTACTTTTATATAATATGTGTAACAAATAGGGCACCTTCCTGCAATATCTTTGGGACAGCATACTATATTAAGTGTATGAATGGTTTATATATCGTTGTGAGCCAGGATTGTATGCACTCTGGGGGGCGGGGGATGGAGGAGGCAGGAGGGAGGGTTACCATAGCTCCTCCAGGAAGTGAAAACAGTAGAGGATGATCAAGGCAAATGACTCAGGTTATAACCTCTCCAGGGAGGTACCACCTCCTGGGAAGAGTTGCATTGGTTCAAACTGGATTCTCCAGAGACCAACAGACAAGGGAAGGACTTTTGCATAAATAGCTCGAGCATTTATCCTGATTACTGATCTAAAAATTGATATGACCTTGTAACCACGGGGAAAACCCAGTTGTGGGGTTTGAAGGACTGACCCGTCCTAGAGCCCTACGTTGGAGTTCGGGATAGCTTTTTAGCATGCATGTAGGTTCTTTTATCGTTTTAATATGCTTTCTCTATAAGTAGGACTAAGGTGCTTGCCTAAAAGGAGCTGTGTGGTAACTTGTAACTGCTGGGAATGCACTAGTCATAGCCCTCAGAGAAAGGAAAGCACGTGTTTGTCTTTCAGACAGACTGACTTCCTGGGAATATCACAGCATAGATCAGGGAGCAGCTGTGCAGCTTTAAAACCCTGATCAGAAGGCAGTGAGATGCCAGTCTCTGCCCAGGAGAGATGACATCTGGGAGCCAGAAACCTTTAAGTGGGTGCCCTTGAGGGACCTCAGAGGGGAAAATACAGGTGCAGTTACCTTGAAACTGTGACAATATGTTTTTCCCTCCTCTCTGTCCCTGAGGAGCCACTCAATTTTAATCCTCCTGCCCTAAAGGATTTGTGTTGTGGCTAAGGAACAGAGATAAATTAAGTCTAAATAGGGTTCTAGTTGTCAGGAATCCCAGTGGCCTATGAGTACAGCTGAGCCACAGCAAGGTCATCTGAGTGAGCACTCCACCTGACTGGCCAAGGAAGTCAACAGGCCAGCTCTTATACCCAACATCACCAACTGATTGCTGGCTGCTCAACTCACACACCTGCCATTGTGATTGTGCTTTCTCTAGCCCTGCTTCCCTACTGGCTAACACCTGACTCAGGCTCTGACTCCTGCCTCTGGTTCCTGGCTCTGGCTCCAATCCCTTAGTTCTGGATCCTGGCTTCCTGTCTCTGGATCCTGACCTCTGGCTCCAACTCCTGACTCTGGCTCCAACCATCAGGCCCGATGCCCAAGTCCCAGTTTGTGACACCAATCAGCAAAGAAAAGTAGCTTGAAAAAACACTACCATTTTGTTTTCCTTAGGAAAAGGGGTGGATTGCATATTTCCCAGGATTTCTTGTCTTCCTGTGCTTACCTTCAGCGTTTCAAGTCTTGGGGGCACTGTCTGAGCATGGTAAATGGAGATTATCTGTTCCACCGATCTTGCCTTATGCACCAATTCAGCAAAGTACTTAAGCATGTGCTTAATATTACTCTGGCTATCAAAGTTGTTGGTAGTGTTGTTGTAGCTGTGCTGATCCCAGGATATTAGCAAGGTTGGTTGAGGTAAAATCTTTTACTGGACCAACTATTGGCGAAAGAGACAAATTTTCCAGCTTATAGAGGTGACCTGAAGAAGATCTCTGTTTAGCTTGAAAGTCTGCCTCTTTCACCAACAGAAGCTGGTCCAATAAAAGTTGTTGCTTTGCTTTACCCACCTTGTCTGACTGTCAAAGCCTTTCTAACATTACTCTGGCTACTGCTTAAAGTTAAGCACATGATTAAGTGGTTTGCTGAATGGCGGCATTAGTCCTGCACTGTTGGGGAAGAATGAATAGGTTTACATTCACAACACACAGCATAAACTCTTCATCTTCTCAATAGACCAAAAAACTATTACTGTTAAGGGACAGGAAGCATTTAATCTCTTCTAACCTCTCTCATGCAACTGCCTCTACAACTCCAGCTGGCTGAAGGAGCAAAAGGCCAAACCAGGAAACAAACCCAAGTCTCTTTCATTCAAGTGCACAGCACTATTATTAAGCAGCCAAGTTTACATTCCCTTATAATTGATACATAGAGCACTGAATAAAGAATGCATGTATCCATGAACTTGATCTGCTGCTAGCCTGGTAGGACTTATCTTTTTAACCTCAGCCAGCCATACAGTTGTTCCTAGCCATCTTATCCCATCACATTGTCCTCCCAGGTCACCTTGACAAGGTGTTTGGAGAGGTGGCTAGAGCACCAATTTTGAGCCCCATTGATTATGACATATTTGCCAGGATTACTACTGGAACTATTATTATTTATGCAGGGTGTTACCACCATACTAATTTAACAGTAAATTCTTTAAATTCAAAGGCTGAATGGAATTAATACAATTGCTATAAACATGCCTAAAAAGCTTAAATAATAATCATTTTTACTACATCCAAACGGCAACACAACTTATATAAGTATTTGATCAAATTATTTTCAAATGGACTAAACCCAGGGATGCTTAGATCCCATATTGGTCAGCTCCAATTTGGTCAGGCAGGTATTAGCAATGAACCCTGTAAGCGTTAATTTTTCTCTACCCTTTAACAAAAAAGTGATGTCATTGCCAATTATTGGACCTTAGCTGAGACCAGATGAAGGATTTCCTTATATAGCCAATTATTTATTTTGCTTGGTACCCAATTAACTGTGTTTTATTTCCATTACTTTAGCCCAAACTTTAAATAAGATAACATTGGTATTTTGAAGGGTCACTATAAGTTTAACACAACAACTCTTATTTCTCATGGTCTCTTCCTTTTTGCTCAGATGCTTTGGGCTTATTGCCCAAGCTAATATCCCATATTACCATAGTTCACCCAAATCAAACGTGGGCCTACTCCAGTTACTCACACATATAGTATTTGGTAGGGTCAGAAGCTGATAGCAAGGTTGATACTAGGGTAACAAGTAAAGAGTTTTGGTGTGGGGTTTTTGTTTTGTTTTCTTCTGCTGGGATATTGTATGAAATAATCAAGGTGCACAGTAAAATTCTGCTGCCTTGCAGGACATATAATGAATCAAGTCTTCAGTGCTGGAAGCTGGCTGTTTTATTTTGTTTATTTTGGCTCATTTGTGCGTAAATTATTAATGAACTAAGCAGGCACAAGAGCATTGTGTTTGCAAAGAACTCTGACATGAATGGGGCCCTGCAGCCTAGTCTCCATTATCTTTTTTAATATACTGTCCAGAAGAATGATGTCAAGAAATTAATCGGCTGGTAATTCAGAACATCTAAAACGTACACAGTCCTCACACTCATAGACATTCAGTATATGTCAGTATCCTAAAACGTCACATTGAACCCGGCCTCTTCTGTTCTCTATTAGCCCTGTAAATAAGTGTCTGAGCCTCTCTCTCACTGAGGTTGCAATGATTTTCCAGTTCTTGGATCTATTCTTATTATATAGTAGCCAGGGTCTGGTTTGGCCCCAGAATAAATTAGAGCAACTTCAGGGCTGCTCCAATTCACATGGGCTTGTAGTGGCTCCCAAGGGACATGCTCCCTCTCTTCCCCAGCATTTCCCAGAATATTCCCTATGCCACATGGGGGAATCCACAGCTCCCCTTAGCTTCATGGCTGCTAGAATTAGCACCAAGGTATTGGAGCATGAGACAGGATCTTGCCCATAGGATCTGCCATACTGCATGATATATCACTGGTCAGTCAAGTATGATATCTTGCCATAGACCATATATGATGCCTCAGAGGAAGGATCTAAAAAAAAAAAAAAACATCATGCACTTGGTCAATTGCGCAATGCTGCTGATGGGAGAAAAAATACTTTCTCTATCCCTTTGTCAGCCAGTATACTCCCTGGCACATAAGAACTGACTACATTGCTCTTTTCCACTATTACTAATGTTAGTACTGGTAATACAGTTATCCAGCCCTTTTACAAAATCCAGCTACAGTACTTAATTTGAATCCCCTTGAGGCAGTGAATTCCAGAAGAGGAATTCCAAGCAGTCTGCAGAAATAATTTTCTTCTCTTTGTTCTACTGTGCAGGAGCCAGAACTTTCTTTGGGGCCGGTCTAAGACTGTGAAATGAACTCCTCTAGGAAGAAAGGGCCAACACAGATGTCACCACCCTCAACTTCAAGTGCAAGCCACATTCTTTGACCTGTGTTATCTAATATAAGCACATAGTAACATGTAGATTTAAAAAACAAACAAAACCCTACCTAAACAAAAACACCCTACCAACCACTGCACAGACTTCTCCCCTGGGGAGAGGATGAGAGAACAAACAACACGTGACTGATGTTAGTCACACTGCCTAAAGTTCTAATGGAAGGCCCACAGATTTTACAGTGATGAGCACTGTCTAAGATGTATAAAAAGAATATAATAGAAAAATTTTATGTGTAATTAATTTAAATGAGTGGCCCTTTATTTTAGGGAACATTTTTCATGGAACCTTTCTAATCTTACATACTTCATTTAAATCCTTTCTAACTTTCCTCCTTACCCAAGCTAAATAATCTTTTTTTTTAAACTAATTTTATATAAATCCCACCATGCTCCAATATTTACTGATTAAGTATTAACACAAAAGCTGTCATGTTCTGATAAAAAAAAAAATTCTCTGCTAAAGTTAACGGATGACTTGCTTTATTTTTAGCAAAGCTAAAAATGATTTCCTTATGTGCAAACTGCACTATTTACTTGAAATCTGTTCTTTGAATTTGTTCGGGTTTATGAGTGAGTGCTTTTATTCAGAATTTCTGCCAAAATTCAGTCTAATGGTTCCCTCTAGTGGTCATATGTTGTCTTTACATATGGTAACATGAAAGGCTCTGTTATTTGAAGTTTACATGAAGTATTGTAAACTATTCTGGCTATCTTTTTTATATTATTATGTGGACAGATCTGAAGGAGCCATATGATTGTTCCAAGTAAAATTCCAACTCTTACAATTATGAGACAATGGCATAAGGGTTTGATTTTTTTTCTTTCTTAATTAGTCCACTCATTTTAAAATTAAGCAATAGCTTCCATCCAACCTGCAGAATATTCCATTTAAAATAACTCTAAATAATGGAAGAGAAAAAGACATTTTAAAAATTCCCCCAATTTTTCTCTTCTATTATTACAACTATTTAGCTCATATATAGCGCTTCTCATCAGATCTCAAAGTGCTTTTACAAAGGAAGTCACTATCATTACCCTAATTTTACAGAAGGGGAAACTGAGGCACAACGTAATGCCATGAGTTGCCCAATGTCACCCATCAGGACAATGGCAAACCTGGGAATAGTAGCCAGGTCTCCTGAGTGCTAGGCCAGAGTCTAGTCATAGTGTCTTCTACAACCTAATGACTTACCTTCACTGTGAATAATATAGAAAGATTGTTTTTCCTAACAACGTTCTAAAAGTGTTTTCTTGAGCTAAGAGTAAAACAATCACAAACTTGGGTTCAATTTAGTTACTGTTGGCCTTAGAACTGTTGGCTGTTTTGAAAAATGTACTGTGTTTTTTAAAAGATTAAAGGCTGCTTAAAAAAAACCCAGCTGATTAAAACTGGTAGCACCTCCTTTAGAGTTTTAGGTTACTTTCCAGTAAAACAATCATTTTTTAATTGTTTATAACTTTGCCAAACTTTAACAGTTTGGACTGAAATTTTCCTTGCAGGCTGTCTGCCTCAGGCTGAATTGTCTTGGAAAAGTTTCAGCACAAATGGTTCAGCCATTGCCAAGAGCAAGATTAGAGAAAAATACATTGTTTTGCCTATGTTAAAAATATTTTTACTTCCATTCCATTGAGAAGCTCTAGCATCTCCATGATTTGAAGCATGGACTTGAAATTTGGCAGAGGGTTGGCCTTTGTGTCAGGGTTGTACTTTTGCTGTTGCTGAGAAAAACAGCCCAGATATGGTCAATTTAGAAAAAATTCATTTCACATCTGCTCAATAGAGACTTCTTGGAGTTTGGCAGCTAAACTTCCTGAAGATTACATCTGTACTGAACATGATCCTGCCCATGGCTGCACGGTCTGAACAGGACTTCCCCTGCAGTTTCTGCTCTCAGTTGCTGTGGTGCTGTCATCCACCACAGTCTAATGATTCTTCATGTCTTATTAATTTTATAATCAAGAGGTGGACCATCCCATCCTCATGTGTTTAAACAGCTACCATACACTGCCTAAATGGCATTGGCTTGGTTGGCCATTCTAGTTGTTGCAACAAGGAATTACCTGCAATTTATAGAACTATACATCTTCAGGTACCAAACACCCCCAGCGCCGACATTAACTTCTGCAACTGGGAGCCAGTCTCCCTCTCCTTTAGCTTTTCATCTGCCCTTCAGGATCTTTGTAAAGCTCAGGGCAATAAAAGAATAGAAGCAGAGGGTCTCAATAATTCCATCTCCATGACTAACATCCTAAAATGTTTCCACTGGGCGATGCAGTTTGCTGTATCCTAGACATCAGTTACATTCTGGATTATGGGTCTTATTGCATATCTCAAAAATAACTCTGACTTTTCCTTGGCAATTTTTCACATGAGAATCCATTTCTACATGGTCCTTGGGGGAACCCCCTGTTTGCAGAGAGGATAACGAAAGTAAGCTGGGCTGCTTTGAGGAAGGGGAGGCAAAAGGGGCAGTTTGCCTCAGGCCCCGTTTGAGAGGGCCCCCAAACAAAGCAGCGTTGTTGTGATCCAGCATGCAGGGTCCCAACATCACGCCCTGAAATTTGGCCTCGCAGAAGGGAGGAGTGAGCAGGCCAAACCTGAGTGGCACTGAAAACCAGCACATTAGGTCGCAATGCCACTCGCTGAAATTTGGCCTGGCGGCCCCTCTGTTCTGGAACAGCAACCAGACAAAACCTGAATGGCACTGCAACCCTATGCACCAGGTCACAATGCCCAGAGCTCCATGGTCCAGCCAAGCCACTATTGCAGGATGAGTGCAATGCGGGCTTGCTCTCCAGTTTCAGGAGGGTTTGTATGGAGCATGGCTAAGCTGTGCCTCTGCTGTCGCTACCCATGCTACCATGGCTAACCTGCTATTGATATTCACGCTAGCTTGATGAGAGCTAAAAGCTAACCTAGCTTGTAGTGTAGATGTAGCCCAAGTTGATGGGAATTGTATCATTTATATTGAATGAATGGGTGCTAATGACAAAGCCAACAAGTGTACGTTAGCCAAATGGGTCAGAAAGTGTATCTGTTTATTTCGCTTGCCTTTTTTTGATGTTCATCACTGTAGTATCTGAGCACTTCACAAACATTAGTGAATTCACCCTTACACATGTGAGGTAGGGAAGTATTATTATCGCTATTGTACAAATGGGGAACTGAAGCGCTGAGATTTGCCCAAGGTCACATAGGAAGTTTGTGGCAGAGCTGTCAATAAGCATCAGGGTTGCTTATAAAGTGTAGGGCCAGCCATGTAGAGAAAAGATCCATACCACTTGAAGAAATGCAATTTCTTGTCTTATTTCTGGCACTGACTTTCTCCATCAGAAAAACATCACTTCACAGGTAAGAAAATGTTTCTGTTTAAATTGTTCAGTTTGTTTGTGTGAGCATATACAACCAAAAACTCTCTCAGTTGCTGGAAAATCTCCCTTTTATATCCACACCCATTTTTAATTAACACCTCCTTTATAATCATTCAATTATCCCTCCTGCTGTTCAAGAAAACAGGCATAACAATCATCTAACACAGCACAGGGGTAATTAGCACCCAGAAGACAACAAGGAAACACATCACAACTCAGAGTGTCCCTATAACAGGAAGAGGGATCAAAATATGACATCAAAGTCAACTCATTACAAATATTCTAATAGAGCCTGAGTTCTTATAGTAGTGACCATAATGTTTTGGTGTCTCTGAATTCTTTAGTTATTAAGAATAATATTTAAAAAGAAGCTATGGTGCATGCTTGTAATGTTTTCAAAAGTATATCTTTTAACCCTTTGAGAGCTCTCCATTATGATACTGAAAGCAGAAGCTAACAGATTCAGCACAGGATTACTCCAGTCTTATAGAGTCTACCTCCATTGATTTCAATGGAGTTCCATCAGCATAAAATTAAAGTAATCCACTGATGAATCAAGCAATATGCCTTTACTAATTTGACCTGCAGAGGATACAGTCATCCCATTTTAAATTTTATCTAACTCTCTTTGCGCTCATACTGCCTGTTCAGCTGAAGATGACATCCTTTTCATTTTAATGGCATTGTGAAATAGTCTGTACATTTGCTACATTTTTTTTTTTTTTTTGGAATTGCATTATTTTATTAGCTGATGGCACAGGGGATTTTAAGTACTTTTTAGGTTGTTGGCATCAGAGACATTCTTAATCATGCTTATTAGACCTTCGAGAGTGCTAATTTTCTTGTACAAAGGGAGTTTTGAGCTTTCATTAGGATATTTCCCAGATGTTTTAATATTCTGACACAATTTAGTATAATTATGTTTGCTTTTAATACATAAGTGTAGAAAATAATGTACATTAGGAAACAAACAAACAAAAAAAGCTGTCATATAAAAGCATAAAAAAGAGCAGCTGATAAGAAAAACAGCAGTGGCAACATTGTTTTAAAAGCCATGGAACACATAAAGAACAGACATATTGTGATGCTAACAACTTTAATTACCCATGCATAAATAAAAAAAAGAAAAGATCTGTGAATACAAAACATAAGAGAATATACTAAAATGAGAAGTTTAGGGATGTGCAATACTAAAACAGAAAATCCTGATGTCTGAGCTGAAAGAGATTTTTCAATATTTTTTGGCTTTGTGGGTGGCAGCCTGTACAGTATAGTACAAGACATTTGTATAAACGGACTCTGTTGCTTTGAGTCAATAGCAAAGTGGGTATTTATTTTCAGTGGGGAGTAGGTGGTGATGAAAGGGAATGGTCTGGGCTACAACCATTTCTTTTATACTTTTGTAAGTGTGTCCAATGATGTCATGTTGGGTGTGATGTACATTAGTAGATAAACAAAAGAATATTCTGCAGCTGTTCTACTCACGAATTCCAAATGATTTTTCTTTAGGCAAAATTCTCCTCCTCCCTCCTGGGAACTCTTAGCAGTGCACCTATTCCCTTCCTCCGTAGCTGTAGAGAGCCCTTTGGCCATGGAACTGGTGCTCTTCCACTAGGCAAGGATAGGGATAGGATGTGCAAGACATCACTGATAGGTAAACCCCTTATGTGCTCAGAGCCCAGCAACATGCTTGGGCAGTGCAAGCTGGGACAAGAAGAGGGCTAGAAGATAAGGAGGGCAGATAAGCCCCTGCACAGGCTACTTCATCCACAGACCAATTCTGTAGCAGCTCCATGGCCTGGATTCTTCCTCCTTCACTGCCTCCAACACGCATATTTGTCCAGCACCCAGCCTGACTACTCAGGGAGGGGCTGGGCTGTGGCTTTTGGGCTTACTGAAAATTCTATACTCATTCTATGAGCTCCCATATAGAGTTCTGCGTGTGGAACAAATGGAAAAAATTATTTTAAAAATATCTGTAGTGTGGGTTATAAATCCACAAGGGGCATGAGACAGAAGACTACAGACACATCATTACTATACTTTGCAGCTAGCTTTGGTTCCCGTTGTTTCCTATTCTGAGCATGCTGAGCAAGCTAAACTTCATATTCATAGGTCCCAATTTAAGGGCTAGAGGTGACCACCAAACTCTCACTGTGTAGTACGTTACTCCACACGTATTCCCATTGACTCTAGTGGTACTGTATTGATTATAGCATTGTGTAAGGTGCTCTTCATGAGTGAGAGCATCACAATCTGACCCTGGATAATTCTAGGATTTGTCCTAGTGAATAGCACTCTTATGGCACTTCCTGTTGAAATACCACTAAGAATAATCGTTCTTTTTTAGTTTTGTTGAGATTGAGATAGTGGCATTCAGAAGAGCCAGGGCAGAAAAGCTTTTCTCTTTGATTTATTCCAGCATTGCCATTTGCGTTGATGTATTGTGCTGATGGCTCTGCCAGCATTTCACATCATGAACTCCTATTTTTAGAACTAGAGAGCTCCCTTATTAAAAAAAAAAAAAAAAAGTGGAACTTGGCCCACAAGATCCCAGACTGAAAGTGACCTTCATTTTAGATAATTAAACAAATCTATGTGGCAGTTTTTGAGTACACTCTCTTCTTAGAGGTTAGTGGTTTAAGATGATATTTTGCATCTCTGTCACGCAAAAGCCTTTTTTATTTATTTCTTTAAATCGTGACTAGTCTGTAATTTTTTTTCTGTTTAATTAAGATGGAAACACTCCAGCTCTGCACTTAAAAAAACAAAACAAAACAAATCAGACCAAAATTAGAAAGCATGCTCCAGAATGAAAGGCTTATAGAACTGAGTTCTCGGATTTGGTTCCTCTTCCCAAATATTACAGTAGCACAGAAGACAAAGACACCTCAAAGAGCTTAAACTCTAAGGCTGAGATCCTCAGCTGCAGAGGTTCACGTCCTGTGGGCAAGGATTGCTCAGCATAGTTCAGAAGCAGAGGGAAATGCAAAGGGGGCTCACTGTTGAATGCCAATCCCACAGTGTAAATTAGAACAGTCTCATGATGATTTTCATGGATGTCAGACCATTCAGAAATCCTTCAGTTGTATGGCTACCAGTATTTTTAAGAGAGGTGAACATCAGTTTTTGACAGTGATACATACTTAATACTTCTTTCGCTTGGCATCATTTGATCTGTTAATAACGTGTCTAAGTGCAAAATGCCACATAGTACACGTTTTGGACAGGTAAAGAAAATGCTTTTTAGCACTAAACTCTCCTGTTTTATTTTGTTTTGTTTCAATTATTGATAGCTCTCTGGCATGGCAAAGAGGGGAGTATGATGTCTCTGCCCATCAAAGCCCAGGCATAAAAACAGAAGGACTATCAAAACTAAATAGTCCATCATAGGACAAACACTTTGTTGATTGCCTCATCTACACATGAAGAAGTTACATGCAGGAGCCCTAATCCCATCAGTTTGAACTCTGGGGGAAGGGCATATAAAGATGTTCACAAGGAGAAATGTTTGGACTATGCTGTTTGGACTCTTATAAGGGCTGAAGCTAAGAAAAAAAAAGCAGAGATTCCCAAGGTCAGCCTGGGTTAGCCCTAAAAGACATGCAGTGGACAGATTACTACATCTCTATCATGGAACCATATACTATGACTCATTTGTGCTTATATGTTGCCAGCTTTAACCTGTAGATAACTCTCATTTCTTTTTCCTAGTTAATAAATCCTTAGGGTGGTATATCATTGTCTTTGGTGTGAAATCTGAGGTACAAATTGATCAGGGGTAAGTGACTGGTCTGTTGGGACTGGGAGCAACCTGAATATGTTGTGATTTTTGGTATAAGTGATGATTTATCTCAAAGTCCAACATGCCTGCATGACAAGGTAGATTGGAGTGCCCAAGGGGATCATCTGTGACTCCATGGCAAGACTGTTGTAGGGATCCAGAAGTTCATATTTGTTACTGGGTTGGTGAAATCTAATTATAGAACATACAACCAGTTTGGGGTGTCTGCCCTGCTTTTTGATAGTCTGCCCTGAGGTTGGCACTCACGGCTGTGACCTACTCCAGACAGCACAACACCATCCACGCAGCACGCAAGAATATTAATGATCAGTGATTAGTTCCAGAGGGGTAGCCGTGTTAGTCCTGTAGCACCTTAAAGACTAAAAAATTTCTGCAGGCATAAGCTTTCGTGAGCTGCAACCCACTTCGTCAGATGCAGCGAGTGATTAGTTTTCCAATGACATACTACATGGCACCTTTTAGATACAGATTATAACAATAGTGAGTTGGGGTACACTGAGCTGGTCAGGCCTGCTGAAACTCACTGGTAGATACCAGGGAGCCTCTTGCCTTCTGGCATACAGATGCTCTTATGGTCACAGTCACCATTTTGGTTGTTTCAAAACAATAATGGGAACCAACCTCATTGGGAGAGTATACATGCTCAGATCCGCAGAGAAAGCGTATAATACTAGTTACAAATCAAGGGTTAAAGCTCCTGTTGAACTGACATCTATCATGCAACCTTAAATATGGAGTCTAGCCCAGCAACTCCATGATAGTACCTTGCACTTCCAAGGATCTCAAATGAATCTATGAGGCACATAAGTGTGATCTTCATTTTGCAGGTGTGAATCTGAAACACAAGGGGTGTAACTTGCCCACTAGCAAACAACACAAGTCACCAGCACAGGCCGCAATAAAACCCAGGACTCCTGATCTCTCCCCCAAGTCTTCTGATGAAGTGCTTCCCAATAGACTACAAACACCATTGCTTCTGGAAGTCAGTGGGATTGTTTGGTGTAACTGAAATTGGAATATGGCTCAGCATATGTAACTTTTAAGACACAGTCATAGGGCCACTTCTGTTCCTATTCACACTGCTGTATATCAGGAATAACTGCACTGAGATCTGGGAGCAGAAACAGTTCCATAATTTCAATATCTATCTATACTGTTTCTGTGAGTGCTGCTTTGTATAAAAAAAGCAGCCAGGAGTAGGGGATGAAACAACCAGCATCGATCTATAACAAAGTACTTTTACTGAGATTTTAAAACATCGACATAAATTAGGAAATCTGGACAGCCATCTTTCTGTATGATCTCATCACCGCTAGGGCAACAGCCTGCACCTCTGCCATTCCGGCCATCTGGGTCAGCTTAATTACATCCCACTTTCTCATCAACACTTCACCCAATTTCAGTTTTCAACTACAGACATTTCAACTAGACAACCTGTAACTTCTCTCTCTTCCTATTCATATGTTCTATTTAATTCTGGAATTGTTTGCTCTACAGAAGCTGCTGAAAGCATCCAGAGATGCAATGCAAATGAAACACATTATACAAAATAATATCACTTTGATTTCTTTTTGTATTTTATTACTACTTGTAGAAGCAATACTGTATAATCATAAACCCGATGTTGAGCCAAAGCAAAAATGAACCAGTAGATGGCACCATTTATTACATTATAAAAGATTCATAACAAAATGCTAGAGCCCTCCCCCCCTTAAACCTGGTTGTTAGTATAACATAAATCAAACCTCCATTTTAAGAATGTTACTTATAAACTCAGTATAGACCTAACTTTATGTCCCTTTCCATTACTTCCTGTGGAAGATTTGGTGGTGATCCCCTAAATGGAAAACAACATTTTAGAAACAATAATGGATCTAGAGGGCAATAAGACACTGCCCAGGGGAGTTTTCTTCTGCTCTGCTCTTAAAAATACCTTTTTTTCATTCCTCTGTTAAATAACAGAGTTGCTTCAAGGGACATCTCCCTACCAGACCAACATAACTTAGCAAAGGTTCAAGCAATGGTCAGCTATAAACACTGTTGTAGCCGTTCTATAATAATAAATAGTACTATACACTTATAATATACAGCAGTTGTTATCCAGGGCTTTCAAAGTGCTTCAGAAACATTACTTAATTAAACAACACCTCTGTGAGATAGGGAATCCTAACGCTCCCGGAATCCTCTTGACCTCATTGGGATGTCAAAGCCTCTGCTTGCATGAGTAAGGGTTACTTGTGCGGGTAAGGATAGCAGGATCAGAAGCAAATACATTTTTTGTAATATGTTTTCTGATATTTCTGGCATATTTCTGCCAGGCAGGAAAAAGAAGGAAGTTTGTTGTTTTCACTTTCTAGAAATGAATCCCTGCAAAACGTTTGTCAGGGGTGCAGGCGGGGTATCTTTTAGCTATAAGCTTCAAATCTGTAATGTTTGTAGTATGTGTGCTTAAAAAGCAGACTTAGTGGCTTCAGCATAATTTACTATTTAAGGTTAAAAGCTGTTGCTCTCTCTAATCTTCTGCTCCACAGCCAATGCCACTGTAATACTGCAAGCCTAGGAAGAGGAGAGAAATGCATTGCTGAAACATTTAGCATTATACAGTTTTCCATCTTTATTTTAAGTTTATGAAAACTGTTTGAAAGAGCTAGTAAGTGTTTCCAGTCAATGATAGTTTCCTGGCATCAAAAGATTAAGAAAATGAACTGAAATATCCAGAAGAAGAAATACTGAGTGGAGAAGACAGATAAAAAAAACTCCAAAACTTGGATTTTCTATATTTATCTGTGTGCTATGTGTATCTGCTTCACTAGGCTGTCAATTTTAATTGGACTGATATCTGCAGCAATTCAGTTCACACCAGTTTAATTCAGCATTGCTGTTGTTATTTCCTTCCTATATTGCACTTAAATAGAAGTGTTGTAAGAGTAGTGATGTTAACCCCAGAGTCCTGGGATAATTCCAACTCAGATAATTATGTTCTGCCTACATAAGTTCTGCCTATGGTTTCAGCTGAATACTTTTTTCTTCATTTCCTTCCCTAAAGTGTTGTATGGAGTTGCTATGCATTGTTAAAGAGCTGTTTTCCAACCCAGATGTGGCTGCATTTTAGTGGTTTGAGAACTGATCTCTATACATTCCTTACCTATCTAACAGAGAAATTATGAAACGTAGTTAGTAAATGTTTGCTATGTGTTGTGAGATCCTTGAATGAAAAGAACTGTAGAACCACAACATATCATTATTTCTCCCTGACATCAAAGTGGAAGGCTAATTAAAAATCTTGCCTCCCTGTTTTGTTGGGCGGTGAATTTTTGGGTTTTTTTTTTATTCATTGTTGTTTGTTTTGGTTGTGTTTTGTAGCTGCGGTACAAGGAGGGTTAAAAAGGAGTTTGACTTGGCAGACAAGACCCACAAATAAAAGACAGTGGAAATCAATTATGCTTACAATTTTAGCTGATGGAGCTCAGAACAATAAGATCCTCCCTCCTCAAATAAAGTTCCTGCCTACTTGCCAATCATAAAGATGCAATGTGTGTCAGGCAGAAATCACTTGAATTGAAGGGTTGTTGCTTTAAATTAAACTATAATATTGTATTTTGTTTCAGTTTTACATATTGTTATGGTTCGCGGACCACTATATTGCAAAAAGCAGCATAACAGTGAATATTCTTGTGGACTACTCAGAAAGATCTTTACATGCAAGGTAGGCCCAGAGAAATCTTTGACATGGAGAGAGTAATAACCCTACATTGGGCTTCCACTTGACAATCTTCCCTGTAGGTCTATGAAAGGCTTGGGGGATCACCTGAAGTAGGAAAGTGAAAAGTCTTCTGATGAATGGGTTGCAAAACACTGTGGCAGTGCTCCCTGAGTGCAATGGCTGGAAATGGAAGGACTCCATTGGGTAGAGAAAGCCCAACTCAGAGTCCACCAGACAATAGTAGGTTCCTTTAGAATCCTTCTCTGTGGCTTGCTCTGCTCTAGAAAATAAAAACAAATGAAATGTCAAATCCCGACTCAATATAAATGCTTTACCTCCAGATACCTAGTTTGGTTTATGTTTTAAAAGAAAAAGTTAAAGTTAGCTGAAGAGTGGTATTTTCAGAAGCACTCAGCAGGTATTCAACTCTGCCCGCAAAGTACCCAGCATTGGATTAACTCAACTCTCATTGATTTCAAAGTGGGAAAGGCACTGAGTGCTTTTGAACCTCCCCCCCCTAATACCACCTCTGTTACCTAGATAGTATGGTGAGGGGTGCCTTAGAACTATATGTAATAATAAAGAGAATTATTCACTCCCTTTCAGAACACTGCTCTGAATGAATTATAAAGGAAATAAAGTCCATATTACAAAATTGGCAGAGATAATAAAATACACCTGGATTTCAGGGATCAGCAGAAAAGAGACAGCACAAAGGTCAAAACAGCAATCTTCTCTTTCAAAAGAGCTATCACTACACAATGAGGGTAAGATTTTCCAAGGTACAAATGGCAGTTAGGTGCCGAATTCCCAGTGATTTTCAATGAGAGTTAGGCACCTAGCTGTCATTTTGTGCCTTGGAAGATTTACCACCTAGTCAAGTAGAGGACGTCAGTTAACAGAAGGTATTTTGGTATAGTAATAGATAAGAAAAAAAAAAAAAAAAAAAAAAAAAAAGAAACTGCATTTTAAAATATATTAATTTTGTTATTAATTGCATTGGCTTTATTTATGTATTTATTTTATTTCTGTATTTTTAACATTTCCTCATAGATTGCTTTCATGCTTTGTGCTTTCGTATTTTATCCTTCGGAAATATTGAATAACTTCTCTCAATACAAAACATACGGCTTAATGCAGCACCTGACTCACCTGAGTAATCCTTAGTCTTGTGTTGAGTCTACTTGAATTCATCAGGACTCCAGTGGAACTACTTGCGTGTGTGAGAATATCCCATGTGAATAAGGCTTTCAGGATTAGGCCCAAATCCTGTCAAGTGTTTTCTTGTTTTTTCCATGTGTAATTCTTCAAAAGTGGTGGGGAGGGAGAATGGAGCTTGTTGTTTTTCCTTTCTAATGGTGACTGGGAGATTAAACACAAGATGCAAGGCTGGTCACAATGCATAACAGTGCTCCGAACTGACAGCATTAGCTTTTTTATCCAGCCGTACAGCAACGATGCAATTCTTAGCACACAGGACATGGAGAACTGTCAGCCCTGTAGCAATCCAATTAAGTTACATGGTTTCTAACCCTAGATGATTTGAGGAAGTTTAAAACAGAGAACTAGCACTGTGCTGGTTCAACTGCTGTGTCAATTATCTAGTTGGATGTGTTTGTAGTTCCAGCTGGTATGGTATTTTCAGAGCAAGACAACGTTTTCAGGGTTAATTATTAATTAGCATTATTATTATTTATTAGATACGAAGAAGTCTAATGTGTATTTTAAAGAGACACTGAGCAACATCTGAAAAACAGGGACAAGTGAGCGCGCTCTACATTTTTCAAAATGATTATTGAAAAATTGAATAAAAAAGCACCTCACAGGTAGTTAAAATCGGGTCAAGTAGCTTTAAGTCCAGTAGAGTTCCTTCCGGATGGGCTGCTCTGTTGGACAGGCAGGCATGACTCTTGCTGGAACTGTGCTGTTTCTCCTCTAGTCCATCTGTTTTTTGGTTGTTTGTTTTAATACTGAGCCCCTCACCAGAGTATTTGAAATGGGAGGAGAAGTTTTTATGCAGGTTCTCTGGCCACTGAGGAGGCAGTATCTGCTACTCAGCTTCCCAGGTCCCTTGGACTCCCCAGGGAGATTACTGATGAACCTGGGAAACTGAGTAATAGATACCTCCTGCTCAGCCACCTGGGAACCTGCATGGCGCATATAAGAGCTCAGCACAGGCAGGCAGGCAGCGTTCTCCTCTAGTGTCTGCCTGTCACTGCCTCCTGCCTGGCTGGGTGGCTGCTCTGCTTCTCTCCAGCAGCACGCCAGGCCACCATTGCCCCCGGCCCACCCCTAATCGCTGAGTCCTTGGAGATGGAGTTATCGCTCGCTACTGCTTGTGCTCGTCAGTTCCTCCTCTCCTCCCCACCTTCACCCCCTCACCACATCCCTCCTCTACTCCCCTGCGCCACTGCTCCGCGCATCCTTCCTTCCTGCTGTCGCTTGCTGTGTGCAGGGGAAAGAGAGGAGGGAGTGAGCCAGGGACGCACACAGCGGTGAGTGGGGGGAGGGGGCAGGGTCTTGGGAGGTGCCTGGCGTGGAGTGTGGGTGTGGCCTGGGGTGGAAGAGGCGGGATAGGGAGTTAGCCTACCCAAGGGGAAGCTTCACCTGCCACCCATGATCCAGTGCTAACTCAGTCAAATACCTGAAAAAAGAAATAGACTTGACATCATGTCCTAAATGTCAGGAGTTTGGCCTTGTTGGTCTAGTATGGAAAGGTAAATTGCAGTCAGTAGCTTAATACATTCTGCTACCACTGTCTCAGGGTGAAATCCTGACCCTATTAATGTCAGTGACAAAACTCCCATTAACTTCACTAGGGACAGGATATCACTCCAGATGTTTAATCTAGGAACAGTTATTATCTTGAGCACCTCTGCTGATCTCAGCTGCCACTTCATTACATGGGGAGAAAGGGCATCATCCGAGGAACCAGCAGCACCTGCATGGCCTTGGAAATGCTACTGCCTGGGGGCTATATTTTAGGAAAACTGTACTGCAATAGTAAAGTGAAATTTATAAAATGAAGTAAGAAAGAGAATAACTGATCTATAGCACTGCTTGTTGTTCCAATCCTAATTCTGCTCTGCATTGGGGTGTAAATCCCAGGTAACTCCACATTTACACAGAGTAAGTGAGAACACAGTTTATCCTTGTGTGTCTAGGAAGCGTCCAATGAAGTGCCCACCTCTAATGAAAAATGGAGTCTATTGATCTCATGCAATACTACTCCTAGTTTAGTGCAAGGTTTCCTACAAAGCTCTGCTAATTTGCCTCAGTTCTGCTATAACAGAAGTCTGTTTTCAGGTAGTTAAGTCTTCAATGCTTATTTGGTTTTGGGCTTCTGTGATAAGAATGCCAATGTGGGCTAGTTTTGATGGTGGTTTTGCAGTGATTGAAATGAACTGCTAAATGACTGAAAAATATATTGTTCTCCCCCAACCCCCTTCTATCCCTTTCTGACATCCATCCTTCCATCCCAGCGGGTCAGCAAAGCTCCTATCATGGGGAAAATTAAATTAATCCTGGAAACAAAATATAAACAAAAAATGAATTTAGAGGAAGAGGGTGAGTTTCACCCAGTGCAGATAAACAATATTAATGCAAATGGCAGTTGTTGTAGGAACAAGTACCTCCAATGACTTACTCCAAATGTAAGAAAGAATGAGAAGAAAGGCCCAAACCTGATGCTATTTAAATCAATGTCAAAACTCCCATGGGAGCAAAGTAAGGCCAGAAAGAAGGAAAGGAGTCAGAAGTGCTTTTGATCAGTTTCATGTTCCATTTTCTTTGCTGTTTGTTATTTTTGTTAATCTATTTCATGTACATTTTGGAAGTTTTATACATCATTGTAAGGGAGTGAGAAGATGATGGGGGTGTTTTGGCTGCTGGCTAGTAACTAATAGAAGAACAATCTAAGCACAGAAGCCAATCAGAGCAGAGGATTTATAGAAGGTGGAATAGTGAGATTTGTATATTCACAATACAGTTATTGGAAAAAGCACTGTACAATTATTATACAACTTCCTGCAATCTGATTGGATGATAGTCACTATTAGCCAATCAGAGTTCAGTGATTCAAATAGCATATGATTATTGAGAGCTAGACATACAGTAATAGTATAAATCAGATACTAAGAACCAGAATGCAGGGAACAGAGTAAGTGGAGGAAAAGAGTTTGATTATTTTTCTGTAAATGTATAGCATTCCTGCACTCTGACTGGCTGAGACAATTCCATTCCAGTGTAATGTATCATATTGTGTATATTAATGTTTCAGCTTTACAGTTCCATTTCCATTAGGGGAAGATTGCCTATGAGCCTCTTAGTGGATAAATAGGAATTTACAGCTTTCAAAAAAAAATCTCTTAAAGCTTGCAGTATCCAAAGAAGAAGGAATTACACATGATAATTTTTGAAGCTTTGAAAGGTCCAGGGGGCCTAATTGTGCCCTTAGATATGTCTGTGCAATTCCTATTGAAGAGAGGTTATGTAGTGCATTCATCTATGAGAGCTGAAATGAGGTCCGGGTGGGGTTTTTTGGTTGTTTACACTATCAGTCACATTTTCTGCTTTAAAAAAAAAAAAAAGCTCAAGACCGTGCCAAGGGGAATTTATCCTGCTGACAAAAATGCCTTCAAAAATAAATTGTTTCCGTTCTTCAAAACTTCAGTTATTAAAAGAAAAGATTGTGACGTCGTTTGGGTAGGGGCTGTGTTTTCTGGTGTGTGTACAGTGCCTTGTGCAATGGAGCCTTCCTTGATCCTTATTGGGGCCCTTTAGAGCTACTGAAGTACAAATAGCAAAAAAGTAACACTAGTGCTCACATGGACTGGTTCAACTGACAATCATAAGAGATAAAGCCCTTCCTGCGTCTCACGATGTATACACATGTCTGCGAAAAAGAGTTCTGTGAGTACAGTTGAGAGACTATAATACAATTAAAGGGACAACACTTAATTGTCAGGACAATAATAATTGTTTAAAAGTGTTATTATTGCAGTCAGATATATTAAACAATTCCAGAGCCATCAGAGAGATTTTATATTATCTCTGTTGTATATGAGCCTCCACCTACACAACTGTCAAATAGAGTTTGTTTATATTGGCTGGGGTCTTTTCCTTTTTTTAATTTTGTTTTTATTTTCAAACCAAACAAACAGGAAGATGGAGAAGCAAAATAAACAAAAGTAAGAACAGAACGTTTGAGGGTTGCTTTCAGGGACAGGAGTTTAGGACATATTTGTTAATTATGCCCCGATCCTGCAAACACTTATGCATACCTTTAAACATGAATAGTCCCATTCACTCAATTTGACTTCAGTGGGAGTACTCATGTATATTAAGTTAAGTGTGTGCGTATGTGCTTGTAGTATTGGTTTCTATACATTCTGTAACATAATTCGGCTGGTTTGTTCCAGTGTAAGTAATATAGGAGTAAGTGTTCAAATTATGACTTTCTTTCAGAGGGCTGCATCTGATAAAAATGCCTCCAGAAGCTATTCTTTTATACAGTTATCTGTGTCATTGTACTATCCAAAACAAAGGCAAACTGGTGAAAAATGAGCTACAGTGAGAAAATGCAGGGCAGTCATCTCCATCTCTGCACTTGTTGGTTGACTATTTATTTTTTTAGGGCATAAGTAGTTAACACTTACCTAAAACAGTGAATTAGTTTCTGTGCTTTGTCCTCTACATGGATGTCCTTGTGTTGGTTGGTATAAATTGTGTCAGTATTGCTTGTTGTCATTATTCAAACTGAAGCTGTGACACTAACCCTGCCAGCCAGGGAAAAAAACCACACACAGAGGCAACACAAGCCAGTACCATTTAAATCAGGCAAGCCTAGTGGTGTGGAAAGGACTTCTGTTGCATACGTGTATTTACTGGTAAACCCAAAACGATTTGGTAATGTAAATACAAAATTAGCGCAACGCCTTTGGGTATATTGTTGTGATGCATTAATGAAAAAAATATAAAACAAAATTCAAACAGCTTTCTGCCACTAGAAATTTAAGATGTATCCAATATATATGAAATATTTAATATGCTATTTTAACTTCCATGTTTGATATGATTACTTTACATTTAATAAAGTAATTATCAACCAGAAGTATTCTGAACCACATTATAAACTGATATACAAAGGCATCACTTTATCCAGCACTAGAATGCAGACACCTCAGCTGTTTTGCAGCACATGGCAACTCTATGCTACAATTTAGGAAAGGATTTGAAGAATTCACTTTTCCAGTTGAAACTGCAGGATAAATTTAGATTAGTAAACATATTCTGCTTGAGCTGAAATTCAGCCAGAAAAGCAGTATTAACACTTCTGCTCATACAAGGTGTGCCATCTAATTGTTAATAATAGTACTTAGTTCATACAGAGCACTTTTCATCTCTAGGACCCAGATCATCAAAGGTATTATGTTTGAGGATCTGAGCCTGTCACTAAAGGTCATTACATATGTACGTTTGTATAGAGAAGGTAAAGGAAGCACAGAGAGGTGATGTGTCTTATGCAAAATAACAACGGGTCAGTGGTAGTGTTAGGTATACAACCCAAGGTTTTCTGACCCACATTCTACTGCTCTACCTGCTGGATAATACTGTCATAAGCAATCAAGACCTGCTGTAGGTTTTATGTCCCATTGGAAATCTCTGGCAGCAGTCCCCTAGTATTATGATCCATAGATTCTAAGGGCAGAATGGACCATTGTGATCACTTAGTCGGATCTCCCATGTAACACAAGCTATATAACTTCCCCATACTAATTCCTACATCATCTTTTTTAGAAAACATCTAGTCTTGATTTAAAAATGGTCAGTTATGAAGAATCCACCATGACCCTTGGTAAACTGTTCCAATGGTTAATTACTCTTTCAGTCAAAAATGTACACCTTAGTTCCAATCTGAATTTGTCTTGCTTCAACTTCCAGCCACTGGATTATTATACTTTTCTCTGCTAGCTCGAAGAGCGTATTATTAAATAAAGTAGATACTTATAGACTGTGATCAAGTTACCCCTTAATCTTGTTAAGGTAAACATATTAAGCTCTTTGAGTATGTCTACATTGCAATAAAATACCTGTGGCTGACTCGTGTCAGCTGACATGGGCTGGGGCTGCGGTCCTATAAAACTGCAGTGTAAACATTCAACCATGGGCTGGAGCCTGGACTCAGAGTCTGTGTGGGAGGGGAGGAGTTCCCAAGCCTAGGTTGGAACCCAGACTCTAGTCCAAACCCAAATGCTTACACTGCAATGGTATAGCCTCACAGCCCAAGCCCTGTGACTCAGCTGACTCGGGCCACACTCGGGTGTTTTATTGAAATGTAGACATACCCTTTGAGTTTATCACTATAAAGAACCGTTTAATCATTCTCATGGCTCTTCTCTTAATCCTCTCCAATTTATCAACATCCTTCTTGAATTGTGGGCCAAATACAGAGGTAAAATACATCTTCGATAGGACTAGAGAGGTTATGTTAAGGATGTTGATTTAGAGGCCATAATAATTCAAGAGGTCAGAGTGCCATCTGCTGTGTCACTAACATTACTTCCTGTAGCACCCAGATTCTCCATGGGGAGTCCTAAATAAGTACTGATCCCTGGGCATACATTTGTGAAACTGAACAGAATTTACAGGTGTTTTTTAGAGGAGGCCTGTGCATAAACTCAGGAGGCCATAGGATAAAAGGAGCAGAGATAGGGATTATATTTTTGCTTTGACAGCCACCTTCCCCCTGTTGAAGACTGTCAGCAGTGTGGGGAACCTCCTACAGCTGCTCATCTCTAACCCACTGCATAACTGATGCTGTAACTAGGCACACAGAACTCAGCCCCCCTTTACCGCGGTAGCTAATGCAACAGAACTTTGCAGGGAGTTAAATGAAGTGGATCTATTTTAATCAACGCCCTCCCCTCCCCCGAAGAGTAAACTAAAGGGGCAACCTGCTGCCAGTATTCAATACAATAGGACGGCCAGCAAGGCTCTGTGGGCATCAGCTCTGAATGAACTGGAGTCGCTATTTAAAGCACTGCGGTCCCTTCTGTCCTTCTCCCCCAGAGATCTTGGCTGAGGGCTCAGTCCCTTTGTGTGTCTCCTTCGCCCCCCCTCTCCCATGCAAGGATTCCCCTCCTATTTACTCGCTGCCAACTCAGGGCCAGTTTGCCCTGGCTTCAAGGTCGCAGTGGCAGCTGGAGGAGACAAATTCCCCACTGGCTGCCCTCAGCATCCCCGTGCGCGGCCCTGGCACTGCTGCATCTGCCTCGGTGGCTGCAGCCCCGGCGGGTCTGGGCGCTCCCACAGGAACCCCTGCCCCCGCAGCAGCCGCCCCGGCACACCTGCTTTGCCCGTTCTGTCTACGGGTTTGCCTAAGCGGGGGAATTTTCCCTCGCTCCCTTGCCGCATCCCTCACACTCGCGCGCACCCCCCAGCCCGACACTGACACACACACACACACACACGCGCTCTGGATCAGAGGCGGCTCTTTCTCCAGCGCCCCTAAGCCGGCTCCGCTCGCCGCTCGCCGGGGCTTCCCGCCGCCACGGGGCGTCCTCCGCCCGCAGCGCTGCAGCCTCCGGCCGGGCTCGCGCTCTGCCCGGGACAGCGGGCGGGGGGCCGCGCGGCGGCCGGCCGAGGGGGAAGGCGCCGCCGCGCCCCGGCCGCCTCTGCACCGCCAGCAGGTAGGGAGCGTAGGGACGGGTGGCGGCAGCAGCAGCAGCGGCGGCAGCATCCCCGGGCTCTGCCGCTTCCTTCCCCCCCACCCCCGGTTGCCTGGTCCCCCGCTCGGCCCGGGGGTGGAGGGGGGCGCGCTCGCTGCCGGGCGGGGGCTGGGAGGAGGGGCGGGCGAGGGGCTCGCCGCTCCCCCACTTGTCCAGCGCCCATCCACGGCTGCTGCCGGCTCTGCCCCTCCACCCCCCCGCATCCCTCTGTGTGTGTGTGTGTGTGTCCCTTCCCCAGCGCCCCGGCCATGCCCGCCGCTGGTCCCCGGGGCGCCCGAAAGTTTGTTCTCCTCGCGGGTGGGGGGCACGTCCCCCCCGGCACCCGCAGGGACGGGCTGGGGCTGGTCCCTCCCCAAGCCGCGGCTCGCGCCAGGGCGGGAGCTCGGCAGCTGCTGCGACTCTCCTCCGGGCCAGGCTCGTTCCACCTCCTCCTCCCTGACCCGACCTGTCTGGGCGGGCTTCCGCCTGCGGGGCTCGAACGCGCGGTCCTCCTGACGGCGCAGGGCCCCTCTGGCCAGACACTCCCCCCCCCCGGGGCCCCGATCCCCACCTTGCCAGTCCGGCACCCAGGACTCCCTCATGCTGATTGGCTGGAGGGGCAAATCCTCCCCAGTCCTCCAGCTCGGGCAGCGTGTGTTTGCCAGGGAGCCTTCCCTGAGAACCAGCATCCCTGGACGCTGGGTGAAGCTATCACTTGAAAGTATCTCTCTGCAGTTTCCAGGACAGTTGGGTTGTAAGTAAAGAGCAGCTGCAGTAGGTGACTGATTTTTTTTTCTTGGTCCCTTGGGTGATTGCTTAACACAGGTTTCCCAGAAGTGTCAGGGACAGAGAGATTCTTAGGTACCACTTTAACAATATTGCTTGTGGTAGCACCCTAGCAAGGGGGTGGACTTGATGAGATAGCTCTTGTCCATCTCTAAATTTCTCTGTTACTAGTAGGATTAGTTTATTGTTTTGTGATATGGAGAGAACTGGCTGGCATTTCACTCTTACTCTTAATTTTAAATGTACATTGCTAATAATGCTCTTTTTTTTTTTTTTTAAGAGAGGGTAGACAGAATAAATTCAGCTCTGGGTTGAGGAGCGAAGGAGCTCATGATCATCCCTATGATTTGTGTATTTTATATGTTGCGTGTATTACTTTTAATATCAGAAGTTCCACTGTGATACGTCAAAGCCTTGATGTATTTTAGAACATACCTCATTCATTTTCTCTCCAATTTTAGTGCAATAACAAAAGTAATATGTATTGATAAATTAAAACACGTGAAAGGACTTTGAAATATTATGTGTTGTGTAGGATGTGAAATTTCAGGTGTGCATGAAAGAGTAGCAGCTACTCCACAGGTTTTATATAAAATCTTTCTTTGCGGCTGTATCTGTGCATACATATATTCATCTGTCACTCTATTTCTAAGTATGATTACCTTGTGCTATTAGGCTCTGATTCAATCATGTTCTGATGATGCCGTCAAAGGCACCCACATTGTCTGGCAGTAATGATCTTTTTAATCCCTGGTTTTAGGAAGCTTTGTCATAGTAAAATATGTGACGTTTTTATTGTTAGTGTTGTTGTTGCAATTTTAGATACAGTATCCTGCATTATCTTTTGTTATACTGAACACAGAAGGAACGTTACCTAGACTTTTCTATCTATCCCAGTAAACAGATATTGTTATGTAAATAAACCGACATCCCAAAATGAGTACAATAAGAATAGCAAAATTCCCTCCAATCTGAATTATAAACTGTATGCTTCTCTTGTCCCCACATTCTGTTATATGTATTGTATACAGAACTTTACAGTGCACAATAACTCTAAAGCAGTAAGGGGAGGCTTGTTCTACTTGGAAATGGATGTATGATATTTTTTGACAAGTTGGGGAAAAAAACTAGATGTGATTGCAGAAAATGATTGTGTGTTTGTGTATATATATATTTTAGTAGAGTACTTAAATTAGTTTGTTTTCATTGTCGTGGGATATTAGCATCCTTCCTTTTGAATCTTAAGTTTTAAAAAGGTTTCAAGAGATTCTTACTTTCTTTCTCTCTCTCTCTCTCTCTCTCTCTACACATGTCTCTCTTGGTCTTTATTTTTCTTATATATAATAAATTAAGAAGTGACCCCTATTAAATTTTAGAAAGCATTATTGCCAGGCAAACTGGGCAATAGATCATGAAATCAGACAATAGTATTTTGTTTCCTAGCAACCACCTACTGTGAAAAGAAAACAAAACAATGGTGGATGCTTCCAAATTATGATAGTCATTGATCGAAACCCTAAAGCAGGTGCAGAGCTACAAGTGAGACTTGCTCCTGTTCATTTTCTTTTAAGCTGTTTTTTAAATATTTTACTTTGGTGAAGAAGGGATTTACTATGCATTGCAATTAAACAATTACAATTTCACGAAATATTGTAGCTTGACAGTTCTGTGTGTCTGAATAAAAGAACACAAGACTGGTGGTAATTGTAAAGTTTTTACAAGTAACAATTCTAAATAGTTTTTTAAAATATTTTTATGACTGTGCATTTCATAATAAAATATTCATAATAATATATTGTCAGTAAAAATCTGACTTAAATCTATTATCTACTGTAACTTCTTCAATTTTTATAGGATATTATAGGAATGAAAAGGAAGTATAATGTAACCCAGGCTTGATTGGGCTGGTGCTGTGTCCCCCTCTAGTGGCACCTTGCCCAGCTAGAGATTGATGAGCCTGGTACGGCCTTCGCTAAGAGCCATGTGGCTTTTAGTTATGTAGTAGAGTCGCATACACTAAGCTTCAGAGGTCCCCAATTTGATGACGACTGGGGTCTATCAGCATTACAATAGCTTGTTTTCTATCCACTGTATTTATCAGAATGTAACATTTCTTTGAGTGACAGAAAGTCTAATAAGTAAAACCTGTGATGCCTTTTCCTAGTTCAAGGTCTTGCGGCCCAACATACTCCCATTGAAATAAATGGATAAACTGCCACAGTGGGTGCTAAATTATTATATGTGTTATTTTGATAATGCAGTAGTGCCTAATTTGAGACTATAAGCACTGAAATGAAATCTTGACACTGGGTCATATTTTAATCTTAGATGCACTATGTGCATTGCCATCTTTCTGAAAAAATCCCTTATTGCATGTTGTAAATCTAACCCACTATCTTTGCTTCTTGCCCTATCAGTATACAGCTTTTTAACAAGCGTTAGTGCTCAAAATTCTGGTGGTGATATTAAACTGTGGTAACAAAGGGAGCTTTATTGTTTAATGTGTTGAGAGATTTGTGCATTGTACATCTTGCTCCTGTCCCTTTATAGTAGAAAGTTACTGTGACTGAGTGGCATCCTCTTGGGTGCCTCCTTATGGCCTTAAGGCAGCCCTGCAAGCAGCCCTTTGCCTCAGTTTCCCCTTAGTTCCTCAGGAAACTCCCCTCTCCCCCCAAAGCTTTTACAAATCCAGTAACTGCTCTCCTTAGGGTTCCATTTATTAACTTAAAATTTAAAAGATAAACTCAAAAGTCTCCCTCCAGCCTTAAACTGTGCATGGTCCCCAAGTCCTCTGGTGTCTCCACATCTTCTCTGCTTTAGAAGGCTATTCCCAGCCCTTCCCTCTCCCAGTTGGGAGCTCTTGCTTTATTTTGAGTATTTGTTGATTTAATGAAGTTTTCAAGTCCATCCATCCTCACAGGCCTTCCCTGTCTGTTGTCTCACTCCCCGAGTTTCAGGTTTCTCTGCTGGAGCCTCTTCATTTCCAGCAGCCCATTTGGGTATGGCTCTGCTGCTTCTAGGAGTGAGCCTCCCAGCCCGGTCTACAGACTCAGGGCTCACGCTAGCCAAAGCTCCAATGTTTTCACAACTATTTTAGCACACTAGCAGGAAACCATCAACTGGGGCTGGGAGACTCACTCCCAGGTGCAGTGTAGACATATCCTATATTTCACTCTGTTCTCTCTGAGAACTCTCTCTGTAGTGCCAGCAGCTTGGCTTCGTCCTGCTGGTCTTATAGAGTAATCAGGTGATTCGTGCTCAGTTGTGCCTTCTTAGTAATCAGGGTTGCCTGGCCCCAGACCTCTAGCACTTCAGGGGCAAGACACCCTGTTAAAGTTACAAAAAGTTCTTCATATAGCTTTACGTATTGATCTTCTGTAATATAAACAGAATACGTTGTGCAGTGGTTAATTATGTCATATTCACTCCCAAACTGGTTGCAGATGTGAAGCAAGTGAAGTAGAAGTACTTACTACATTCAAGAGAGTTAAAACATCTTGTATTTGCAACCTATAAAATCACAAGGAAGATTTGATACTGGGAGAGCAGCAAACTTTTATCATATATGCATTATTAAACAACAACATTTTGTGTTTAGCATGGGAACTGGATACCCTTAGTGACTTCTGCGGGTTCACAATATTTTTTTAAAAGATCTAATATGCTATTATATATGATTAATTTATATTGCATATAGGTGTGTTTCTAGCTCATTTCAGACAGTAAGATACATGCCCCACAATCTGAATAAAAATGATTGAAGTTGAGTGGTCAGAGAATATTCTGTCAAGTACCAGTGAGTAGCTGTTTTCATATATACATTTCAAAATGCACATTTTAGTAGTGTAGCAGGTGTGCACAATTTGGCGTATAGCCTATTAATCTCGTTTTGGTAGCCTATGTGATATTGTAGCAAAATAATTTGTCAAAAAATGTCTTCCGTATTTTTCTAAAATGGCAGTCCTGAATCTAGAACCTAACAATTAGGTGGCCCACAGACTAATCTCACCATGTCTTAGAATAGTGACAACAATCCTACATCCCCTTCCTTCCCTGCCCCGCCCCCCAAAATTTACAAAAAGGAGAATGAAAGATGAAGAAAAACGAGAAAAGAAATTTTAGGAAATCAAAAAATGGGGAGAATGAAAAGCAAAAATGGGGGATGAGAATGATAATTCAGCACTTTTGCACATAAACCTAAGGCATTGAGAAGTGATTTTTAAATACTCTTCCTGAAACTCCTGTCATGCCAACTGCTGCGGTTGTTACTCGTGGTGAATGTAAACTCTTGAATTAAAACTGCTTTGTATTAGGGTTTTGCTCCTTGCTGCACCTTCCTTTGCATCTCCAGTCTGGTGCCCTTTCTCCCTCTTAAAATCTATCCTCTTCAAGGGGAAACACTCATTCTGATCTTCTTCATTTAAATGTGGTCAATATGCATAAATTAAGAGTTTGACATTTTTGCCCTCTTTTTTGTCTGTGAAATGACAGGCCTGACTAGTGGACTAGCAATGTGTTTGCCACGGGCTTTTATCTGAGATTAACATGCTGTAACCTTGATTTGTGGTTTTCACTAACACATTTTTCTTTAAGGATACTGGGGTAGCCACTGTTCATGATAACTTACTGGAAATTTAAATCTAAAATCTTAGTGATGGTTGCCCTGTTGCATGTTTGTTTCTATTTATTAAAAAAAAAAAAAAAAAAAAGAGGGAGTGGAGTCTCTATCCTGAGATCTAGGAAATGTTCACACATTTCAAAAAGTAAATCCTATTAATAGAAAAAAACCTAGCAGCCATTCCTTACCAAATACTAAAAATAAATCAGCCAAACAGTTATAAACTGAAAAGACTGAATATATTTTACCCTCTTCAGTTACTGATTTCCAGACATCCTAACTCTCAGACAGCCTCACCCCTATCTTTTGTCCAAAAGCCTAGGGAAAAAAGATGGATTTTGCAGCACATCCTGAAGAATGACAAATTTGGAGCCATTGTGTGGGAAGTGAGTTCCAAAGCCAAGGGAATTACCTCCTTGCAACCCTCCCACACACACTTCTAAACTTTCCCAGGGCTGGGGTGATCTCTCAAGTAGGCAGGTACCCCACGCTTTTTAGGGAATGCCCAGATTTGTTGTTGTAGGCTTCCTGGCATTGAATTTTTTTTTCTTATTTTTCCTTGTTTTTTTCCTTTTGGGGGCTGGGGAGGAAGAAACAGAGGGTACGTCTACACTGCAAAAAAACCTCCATGGCAGCAAATCTCAGAGCCTGGGTCAATTGACTTGGGTTTGTGAGGCTGTGCAGGACTGAAAATAGAATTGTAGACATTCCTGCTCTGGCTGAAGCTTAGGATTGGAGAATCAAACCCCTCACTTTCCCACTGAGTTTCAGAGCCCAGGCTCCAGCCCAAGCAGGAACATCTTCATAGCTATTTTTAGTCCCATACCATGAGCTCTACAAGCCCGAGTCAGTTGTCCCAGGCTCTGAGACTTGCTGCCAGGTTGTGTATGTTCCCCCCCGCCTCCCAATGTAGACATAACCTGAGGCCCTGATTTAACAAAGCTCTTTAGTAGGCAGTAGGTTTAAAACAAACAAAAGGAAATATATCAAAAGGAAATACACAATGCACAGTCAACGCATGGAACTCCATGCCAGAGGATGTTGTGAAGGCCAAGACTATAAGGGGATTCAAATAAGAGCTAGATAAGTTTATGGAGGATACGTCTATCAGTGGCTGTTAGCCAGGATAGGCACGGATTGCTGTTTGCCAGAGGCTGGAATGGCTGATGGGATGAATCACCTGGTGATTACCCTGTTCTATTAATTCCCTCTGAAGCACCTGGCATTGGCCACTGTCAGAAGACAGGATACTGATCTAGATGAACCATTGGTCTGACCCCGTATGGCCGTTCTTATGTTCTTATGTTATGTTTTTACTTGCATGCCTAATTTTAAGCACATGCTTAAGCCCCATTTGTCTTGCTGAACAGGGAGAAATTCAAGCATGTGTTTTAAGTAGGCTTGGCAGAACTCAGTTTTGATTTTTTTTTATAATTGCAATAGATAATATCAATGTTTATTTTTAATCATTTTTTTCTATTTATATTAATTTAAATTTCAAATTTACTCAAAATTATTGGTTTTAAACATTTCCCCAACTTTTATTAATTTAAATTTTCACAGTTGTGGGAAATTATGGGGGTTGATAGACAATGGGGAGGGGAGTCACACAATAATAGTTTAATGTCAAAAGATGTTGAGATTCAAAACATTGAAGCTTTATAACTGTTAAAACACAAATATCAGCATCACATATCAAAGTACAGAAAATAAATATCCTTAAATCAAACTCTAATAAGTTCTTAAGCAACATTTTTCTTACTTTGCCTATCTGTAAATTTTGATTATTATCAATGAAAAAACTTTTCGTCAGTTTGTGTATTTATGGTGAAGCTGACATTTGCAGACAGTTCCTGATAATAGCCCTTCCAAGTCTAGTTTTAAATTTGTCATGCAATTAAATGCTTTGTTGAATTTGGGCTGGAAGCATTTGTAATTTGGGCAAAACCTATGACCTTTCAAACTAACAATATTTTCATTACTTGTCTAGGAGGGAGAGTAAGAAGAACACAAATAGTGAGATGACAAAATTGGGGAAAAGTGCAAGTTCATCTGGGGAAAGAACCTGAAACATACACACTTGATGGAAGGGAGAAACTTGGGTAGCAATAATGCTGGAATGATACCAGATAACAAATTACACATATATGTGATATGGTAACAAAAAAGACCAGTTTACCTTTGAGCTCAATATGAAAGGGCATCATGTTAGAGAGCCAGGAGGTGGTAATCCCTTTCTGTAAGATGCTGCTCTGAGCATACCTGAAATTTCTGAACATAGTATTACCAGAAAGCTGTTGAAAAATTGGATGGAGTTCCGAGAAGTGCAACAAAAATTTTCAGGGGCATGGAAACATTGGATATGAGGAAAAGCTAACATATATAAATAGAGAAAGAGAGATAGCATGACAATAAGTAAGGTTAAAAGTGTACAGTTATTTCAAGTATGAATGTAAAGAAGGAAAATAATTATTTAATGTGGTACCTTGGAGAATTCCTGGGAGTAAAAGGGTGAAATTAAAAAAAGAGTAATTTTGGCTGAAGATCAGTAAAAGTCTCTTGAAAATGAGTTGTATTAAGCTCTAGAATAGTCAAGGGAATAGTGAAAGCCCCATTGATCGGAACATTTAAAACTAGATTGGACTAATCACTAATAAATGTACTGTAGGGAATAATTCTGAATTTTCCAGGTGATGGAGTAGATGATTTAATAGATCTTTTCCATGTGTAAGTTTCATTGTTTTAATGTAATGGACGTGGAAAATAGGTCAGATTTTGGGTCTGCTACCCTTGACACAGTCTCTAAATGCCTACAATATTTATATTTTGGCAAAGTAATTTCCAGAGTCAGAACAATTGTTTTGAATTTGGTAAACTTGTAGGTGATTCTGTGCTAAGTCAGAGGGCCAGACTGAGTTAATAGGGGATGTGCAAGAAGAACTTCCAGCAGATGGCATAGGAAACGCTGTTGGCTTTTCCACTTAACCAGCAACCTGTAAGGGTAAGGGGCACTTTGCTGCTGCAGCTGCCATCTCTTAGTTAAGACATAAAATCAGACCCAGTGCTAGAAGGTGGCATTTGGGGCTGTTTCCTTCCTATTCCTGCCTCCTCTGAGCTCACAGTAGCTGCCTCCTGTGATCTGGGTGGACTCTGGGCAGCTGCTCATCAGTGTCCCTGTATCTGCTTGCCACAGTAGAGAAGGGGAAGAGAGAGTGGACCTCTGCAAGCCCCTGGGAGCAGGATAGGCTCTGGACTGGCCTTGCTTGAGCCCTGAAAAAGGCAGCACCTAATACAGCTGCCCTTCCCACTCAGCCTGGGAGAGGAGGAGAAGGGGAGCCTGGACAGAAGCCAGCAGGTAAGGTGCTGTGGCGTTAGCTCTCACCATATTTTGTGTTGGTTCCAGAGCCCCAGTCTCTGGAATCCTATAATTACTAGAGAATGTCAGGGTTTGTTTAAAAAACAAGCACTTCCAGCTGTCACGTTTTCAGACAAAGGACTGACATGTGACGAGGGTTGCCAACGTTGTATTTAAAAAATACAGGACAGACCTCAGATGTCCCCAATCTTGACTTGAACCTCTGGAAGCAAGTCTTTTTCCCCCCTCCCACTCGCATGCTTCCTAGGGTTTCTCTCTCTCCAGCTCTGGATGCAGCAGGGAACCCAGGGCCTCAGGTGCTGGGCCAGTAGCCGCTGTGACTCCTGTTCAGGTTCTGCACGAGTGCCAGGAGCCGAATTGGACGCTGCAGTTGCTGGTCTTTGCCAGCTGCAGGGCTGTGCACCCTGCTGGGGACATTGGCAGAGACTCTGCAAGCGGTGAGGCTTCCCTCCCACCCTTTGTCAGTGTTATCTGTCAGGTTTAACTTCCTGAGGGCAGGGGTTTCCCTTCCTTGTACAATGCATGGCCCCAGGATCTCTTTCTCAGTTGGGTGCTACTGTAGCACAACTTGATTAAATGATAGCAACATCGTTTTGCAATGTTTCCTCTGGTTCCAAAGTTTATCACTTGGGTATGGCCTCCATCCGGAGAAGCTAAGAGTGGGAGAACATCACTGAGTCATGAGCACAGCAGAGGGCTGGGCTTTCCCTTCTCAGCCTGGCAGGGAATATCCAGTGCTAAATAGAAGCCCAAACTCAGAGTCCTCGTCAAGCCAGAGCATTAGGGAATCAGTTAAAAACTGAGGAAAACTAACAAGTGAGGAATCCATTGTGTAATAATGTGCAGGCATTCTGCGGCACTAACCAGGCAGGTCTCTGGACAGACTGACAGAGCCTCTCCATGTTTGCTGGGTTTCTCCTCGTTTCTGCCCAGATCCATGGTGCACAGGAGATTTCCCTCCTGCTAGCTCTGGGCTTTCCCTGCAGGAGCAGCCAGTGCCCAGCCCTTGTGCTACTCAAGGTTGGAGACGTTTGTGCTTGGGGCTCCTCTCCAGCAAAGGGAAGGACAGGATGCCCAGTGTGGATTCACTGCGTCAGATCCACGCGGTGTTGTATGTTCAGGGTGCGGGGCAGGTGAGCAAAGCTCTCCAGGAGCCCAGCACAAGGCAGCAAAAGCTCCTGAACTGGCTGAGGCCAGACCCCTGCCACCTCCTCTGCCAGGATACCATGCAACCCTGATCAATCCAGTGCTGCCCACTGCCCTGATGGCCTCCTCCCACGATGGCCTCGGCATGTACAGGGCCTCCTGGGTGCTTCAGAGTGGCTAGGACTCAGGCATCCTGCTGTGGATGGACTCGGTGCCGGCCCTTGTAGTATGGGACTGTTGGCACCCCTAAGTGTGACCTGCATGCACCCAGAGACTTGGAACCCTGCAGGCTTATAAAACTAACCTGAAGTTTACCACCTGGAAACAAATCCCATGACTCCTAAGCCAGTTTCAGGCTGTGTTGGGGTCTGACTCCTGATTTTTGCAGTCTTTGGGTTGGCTGAGGTCAAGAATCAGAAGGCCTGGGTGCAGGCCAACTCCACTGAGCTAGGGGAGACGGGAGGTTAGTTAGCTGGGCTTATTGCAGATGCTAAGGATGAAATGACTGGGTTGGCATTGAATTGCTGAAGGTAGAGGATCAGTTGGTTGATTGGGGGATGCCTGCGGGGCAGCGAGTGGGCAGAGTAGGGGATATGGAATGATTGGGGATGGGTCACAGAGAATTAGAAATAATGAAGTTAGGGCAGACTGAGAATGATTGAATGGGGAACATTTGAATGGTCAAAATAGATCAAAATAGATAGTTGAGGGGGAGGGCAGAGAGTAGATTGGCTTGAAGAGGACTGCTTGTGTGCATTAAAATTACTCAGAATCAGGGTTTATATGTTGGGATCCTTCAGAATGACAAGTACAATAAATGGGTAAGATTATTATTATTCTTTCTGCTACTCTGCCAAAGAGAAATTATGTCAACAGCAACCTTAGCTACAGTTTGTTAATGTTGATGTATTTTTTGTCTTTGTTTTTACTTTTAATATAAATGATACTAAAAGTCCTTTTTAATTAATAGTACTTTAGCATGGCATACTGATACTTCTAATATTGCTCTAGCACACAGCGCATCATGCTTTAGGTATACTTGATATCATCAACAGACAACAAGAAATATGTTCTTGTTAAATATTTGTCTCTGGTCAGTATGGTTTAAAAAAACCAAGTTGTCAGATAAAAATATTTGGTTGCCTAATTTTTTTGTGTGAATTTTAAAGGGGAGCTCAGCATATCAGAAGTCCCAACAAACAGCAGCAGAAATTTAGATATGCAGAATGTAATTATTAGAGTTGGAATTTGGCCTGGATATCAGTGTTAACACCCTTTCAAGAAACTAAAAAATTCCATGGGGTATGTGAGAGCAGAATCAACTTCTTCTAGTCTTAATCCTTGTACTCTGATCATTTTAAAAAAGTTCAAGAAAAAACACACACAGCCATGTGTGTTATGATTTCATTAAAAATCTTACATTTCTATAGTGCCTTTTATCCTCTGCTTTACATGTTGTGTAGGAATGGTTCAAATACTGCTGAAGTGCAGCCACCTCTTGAGTGGAGCATGACAGGTGTTTAACAGCATTCTGCAGTTCTGTTTAGACATTTCTAATGCACCTTTCAATGTTGTATGCAAAATGTCTATAGTGAGGGAGAAATGAAACTATGTAGTATCTAACTAAAATTGCTGGCTGAATTTAGGAGGATAGACTGTCATTACTTAAATTAGATTGCTCACAACAGTGATACTAATATCCCAACTGTTATGAAAAATGTTGTGGGATCTCTAATAATGTCAAGTAGTTCTATCTTTCATTTGAAAGTAACAAAGAGTCTCTTAATATTATGCTGGTGTGACGGGATTGTGAAGGGTGCTGTCATATTGTACTGGTTGGTCTACATACAAAATAAGAGTTTACCATTGCTACCAGATACGCTCAAGTGGGAGAAGCCTGTGCTGTGGTGCCAGAGGTCCTTGATTTAACCCCTGCTGGTGACCCAAGGTGGAGGTTGTTACAAAATGTTGGTGTTACTTCAAGACTGACTCAGAATAAAGGGTACTACTTACTGAATAAGTGAGGCACTTAGTTCATGAGGGTTTTTCTTGAAAGTTTGACTCACCTTAGCTGTGAGACCTTATTAGATCACAGACTAAGGTAGAATAGTTATAAACACACAAAAAAGCTTAGTATTACAATCCTCTGTTGGTAGATGAGGATGACAGGCACATACATATAATCAAGGTCTCGTGACAGATTTACTCGGTGCAGAGATACTGTGTGTTCATGCATATTCATACTTCCCTTTTACATGCACGCCTTTTGCAGTCTACATAGAGACAAGGTAAACAGAAGAGTGGTCAGCAGTTTTATTTTAATGACTGTTTAAAAAATTGAAAACTGTTAAGTACAAAAGAGATGGAAATTAATTCTGATTTCAAATGTTTCTTAAGTTTCCTAGAAATAAGTACTCCTCTGGCAGATTTCTTCTTGAAAAATGAAAGAACATTTTGCCGGTTGTGTAATCAGAAAGTGCACATATTTTAAGTGTGAGGAAATACCACTAGTGATGATATGTTTTTTGAGGTATGATCATTTGTCTCTTAAAAAACTATAATGAAACAGCCATCTTATTTCACTGACAAGCCATCAGTTGGCATTTTCAATCATAGAGACTTGGGCTAAATTTTAGCTGGTAACCTACATAAGAACAGAAGTATGGCCACACTGGGTCAGACCAGTGGTCCATCTAGCCCAGTATCCTGTCTTCTGACAGTGGCCACTGCTAGGTGCTTCAGAAAGAATGAACAGAAAAGGCCAATTATCAAGTGATCCATAACCTGTGATCCAGTCCCAGCTTTTGGCAGTCAGAGGTTTAGGGACACCCAGAGCATGGAGTTGGGTCCCTGACCATCTTGACTAATAGCCATTGATGAACTTATCCTCTATGAATTTATCTAATTCTTTTTTGAACCCAGTTTTAGTTTTGGCCTTCACAAACTGGGAATGAGTTCCACGGGTTGACTGTACTTTGTGTGAAGTAGTACTTCCTTTTGTTTGTTTTTAAATCAAGTGCCTATTAATTTTATTGGGTACCCCTGGTTCTTTGTATTATGTGAAGGCACTTCCTTATTTACTCCACACCATTCATGATTTTATAGACCTCTATCACATCCCCCCTTTGTCTCCTTTTCAAGCTGAAAAATCTCACTCTTTTTAATCTCTTCTCATATGGAAGCTATTTCATAACCCTAATAATTTTTGTTGCCCTTCTTTGCACTTTTTCCAATTCAAATATAGCTATTATGAGATGGGTGACCAGAATTGTATTCAGTATTTGAGATATGGGCGTAGCATGAATTTATATAGTGGCATTATGAAATTTTCTGACTTATTATCCATTCTTTTCCTAATGGTTCCTAACATTCTGTTAGCTTTTTTGACTGCTGCTTCACATTGAGCAGATATTTCAGAGAACTATCCACAATGACTCTAAGATTTCTTTCTTGAGTGGTAACACTTAATTTAGATCCCATCATTTTGTATGTATAGTTGAGATTATGTTTTCCAATATGCATTACTTTGCATTTATCAACATTGAATTTCATCTGATATTTTGTTGCCCTGTCACTCAGTTTTGTGAAATCTCTTTGTAACTCTTTGCAGTCTGCTTTGGACTTAAGTATCTTGAGTAATTTTGTGTCATCTACAAATTTTGCCACCTCACTGTTAGATGTCTTCAAGTCACCAAGGCCTGGTGAAATACATCCTACAATACTCAAGGAAATGACTGAGGAGATATGAGCCATTATCGATTATCTTCTAAAAGTCATGGAAGAGGGGAGAGATTCCAGAGGACTGGAAAAGGGAAAATATAGTGCCAATCTATAAAAAGGGGAATAAGAACAACAGGAAGAATTACAGATCTGTCAGCTTAACTTCAGTACCCAAAAAGATAATGGAGCAAATAATTAAGCAATCAATTTGCAAACACCTAAAAGATAATAAAGTGATAAGTAACAGTCAACATGGATTTGTCAAGAACAAACTGTGTCAAACCAACATTCTTTGACAGGGTAACAAGCCTTGTGGATGGGGGGAAACTGTTGATGTGATATATCTTGATTTTAGTAAGTCTCTTGTTACTGTCTCACATGACTTTCTCATAAACATACTAGAGAAATATAACTTAGATGGAGCTACTATAAGGTGGGTGAGTAGTTATCAGTGGTTCACAGTCAATCTGGAAGGGCATATTGAATGGGGTCCTGCCAGGATAGGTTCTGTTCAATAACTTCATCAGTCATTTAGATGGCATAGAGAGCACACTTATGAAGTTTGTGGACAATACCAAGCTGGGAGGATAGGATTAAAATTCAGAATGATCTGGACAAACTGGAGAAATGGTCTGAAGTAAATAGGATGAAATTCAATAATGACAAAAGCAAAGTACTCCACTGAGGAAGGAACAATCAATTGAATACATACAAAATGGGAAATGATTGTCTAGGAAGAAGTACTGCGGAAAGGGATCTGGGAGGGCATAGTGGATCACAAGCTAAATATGAGTCAACAATGTAACACTGTTTCTAAAACACCCAAACATCATTCTGGGATGTATTAGCAGGAGTATTGTAAGGAAGACACGAGGCGTAATTCTTCCACTCTACTCCGCACTGATAAGGCCTCAGCTGGAGTATTGTGTCCAGTTCTGAGTGCCACATTTCAGGAAAGATGTGGACAAATTGGAGAAAGTCCAGAAAAGAGCAACAAAAATGATTAAAGGTCTAGAAAACATGACCTATGTGGGAAGGTTGAAAAAATTGGGTTTGTTTAGTCTGGAGAAGGGAACACTGATGGCGGGACATAATCGTTTCCAAGTACATGAAAGGAGTTGCAAGGAGGAGGGAGAAAAAATATTCTCGTTAACCTCTGAGAATAGGACAAGAAGCAATGACCTTAAATTGCAGCAAGGGAGGTTTAGGTTGGACATTAGGAAAAACTTCCTAACTGTCAGGGTAGTTAAGCACTGGAATAAATTGCCTAGGGAGGTTGTGGAATCTCTGTCATTAAAGATTTTTAGGAGCAGGTTAGACAAACACCTGTCAGGGATGGTCTAGTTAATACTTAGTCCAGCCTGGAGTGCAGGGAATGGACTAGAAGACCTCTCAAGGTCCCTTTCAAAGATCCAGTCCTATGGTTCTATGATTTCACTCTTATGACTGTACCTTTTCATTTCTATTTAACTAGCTTCATCCTTTTTGTGTAGTTCCCCTTTCTGAAGTTAAATGCTACTGTGGTGGGTTTCTTTGGTATCGTTCCTTGAACAAGAATGTTACATTTAATTACATTATTGTCACTATTACTTAGTGGTTCAGCTACACTCACCTCTTGTGCTCCATTTAGGATTAAATCAGGAATTGCCTCTCCCCTTATGGGTTCCAGGACTAGCTGCTCCAAGAAGCTGTCAGTTAAAGTGTCTTGAAACTTTATCTCAGCATTCTGTCCTGAGGTGACATGTATCCAGTCAATATGGGGATAGTTGAAATCCCCCATTATTATTGAGCTGTCTATTCTTTTAGACTCTCTTATTTCCTGGAACATTTCACAAGCACCATCACAGTCCTAGTCAGATAGTAAATAGGATATTCCTACTGCTATTCTTTTATTATTCAAGCATGGAATTTCTATCCATAGAGGTTCTATGGTACAGTTTAATTAATTTAAGATTTTTACTATATTTGATTCTATGCTTTCTTTCACATATAGTGCCACTCCGCCACCATCACAATCAACCTACTCTATCATTCCTATATATTTTGTACCCTGGTATTACCATGTTCCATTGATTATCATCATTCCACCAAGATTCTGTGATTCCTATTACATCAATATCCTCATTTAATACTGGGCACTCAAGGTCATCCATCTTAATATCTAGACTTCCAGCATTTGTATACAAGCACTTATAAACTTTGTCACTTTTTAGTTGTCTGCCATTATGTGATGTAATTGAATGAGGCTCTTTTTTCATTTGACTGTTTTTCTTCAGTTCCTCCTGTACTTCATCAACTTCTATCCTCTTCTCTTTATTAGGATATAGAAAATCCCCATTAATAAAGCTTCCCATATGGGAGGCCTTAGTCCAAACTCTGTGCTTCTCTACACCTATCAACTTTCCCTCTACGACCTTTTAAATTTTACATGCCAGCAATCTGGTTCCATTTTGGTTTAGGTGAAGCTCATCCTTCCTGTTTAAGCTTGTCCTTTCCCACAAGGTTCCCCAGTCCCTAATAAATCTAATATCTTCCTCCCTGCACCATCGTGTCATCCATGCATTGAGACCCTGCAGAATGCCTGCCTATCTGGCCCTGCATGTGGAACTGGAAGCATTTCAGAGAATGCTACCATGGAGGTGCTGAACTTTAATCTCTTACCTACCAGCCTAAATTTGGCCTCAGGACCTCTCTTCTACCATTCATAGAAGCTTAGGGTTGGAAGAGACCTCAGGAGGTCATCTAGTCCAACCCCCGCTCAAAGCAGGACCAACCCCAACTAAATCATCCCAGCCAGGGCTTTGTCAAGCCGCACCTTTAAGGATGGAGATTCCACCACCTCCCTAGGTAACCCATTCCAGTGCTTCACCACTGTCCTAGTGAAAAAACTTTTCCTAATATCCAATCTAGACCTTGCCCACTGTAACTTGAGACCATTGCTCCTAGTTCTGCCATCTACTACCACTGAAAACAGCCTAGTTCCATCCTCTCTGGAACCCACTTTCAGGTAGTTAAAGGCTGCTGTCAAATCCTCCCTCATTCGTCTCTTCTGCAGACTAAACAAGCCTAGTTCCCTCAACTCTTCCTAGCTTGCCTCATAAGTCATGTGGTTCACCACCTAATAATTTTTGTTACCATCCACTGGACTCTTATCAATTTTTCCATGTCCTTTCTGTACTGCAGGGCCCAAAACTGGACACAGTACTCCAAATGTAGCCTGAACAGAGGGGAGTAATCATTTCCCTCGATCTCTTGGCAATGCTTCTACTAATGCAGCCCAATATGCCAACAGCCTTCTAGGCAATAAGGGCACACTATTGACTCATATCCAGCTTCTTGTCCACTGTAATGCCCGGGTCCATTTCTGCAGAACTGCTGTCTAGCCAGTTGGTCCCCAGTCTGTAACACTGCATGGGATTCTTCCGTCCTAAGAGCAGGACTCTGCACTTGTCCTTGTTGAACCTCATCAGATTTCTTTTGGCCCAATCCTCTAATTTGTCTAGGCCACTCTGTATCCTATCTCTGCTCTCCAGCGTATGTACCACTCCCCCCAGTTTAGTATTATCTGCAAACGTGCTGAGGGTGCAATCCACCCCATCCTCCAGATCATTAATGAAGATGTTGAACAACTGGCCCCAGCACCGACCCCTGGGGCACGCCACTTGTTACTGGCTGCCAACTAGACATGGAGCCGTTGATCACTACCCATGAGCCTTATGATCTAGCCAGCTTTCTATCCATCTTATAGTCCATTCATCCAACCCATACTTCTTTAACTTGCTGATAAGAATACTGTGGGAGACCGTATCAAAAGCTTCGCTAAAGTTTTCCCTATGTCATTGGTACCTACGTGTAGTATGACCACCAGGTCCTCCCCAGCACTGTCTAGATGTCTTGAGAGTGCCCCGAGATATCCAGTTGCCTGACAAATTTGTAAACATAGGGCACACAGAATGTTTAACACCATTACATAAAGGGTACAAAAATAATTGTTATTTTTATAATAAACTAGTTGGGTTTAACTCTTTTATTTTCCTGATTTTTTTTGTTAGTGTTTGAACTTCTGTGTCACACTGAAGTCTGTACATAATATATGTTTGAAAGTTATGATACTAGAAACAGGTTCTGATTTCAATCTGTGAATGAAAACATGAACTATTTTGAAAAGTAAAATGGAAGTCTGAAAAATCCAAAGTTTTTATTACATGTAGTGGAAAACAATAAGAAAGTTATAGAACTATGTAAAGTCTAGAGGGAAAGGATATGGGTGCAATCACTAGTGATTAAAGAGGAGGTGTGGCTAGTTAGTGTAATCAGCTGTCACTGGATATTGATTAGGAGATAGAGAGTGGAGTTGTGAACTGTTAAAATAGGTTTGATTTATTAAAATCTGAAAGCTGGGTAGGACATTTGATAATGCAGACAGCTAATCTTATTTTTAAGTTGTCAGTTTTTACAGTGTTGAAGTTGATTCTCGTTCCAGTTGTACTAATGTGAAGGCTATTGAGTGCTAATGGGTGATCACCTAACAGAAGTATGAATTCATCTGATTCTATATGCCTAAAGTTGAAATAAATGGTAGGAAGCAAGTGAGTCAATGGACTAAAGTCATGAAAACAAATAATTCTTCTAAATCTAAAATATAAACATTGTGAAGAGTTTGTTAAGTACAAGTCTTTTCTAGCTCACTACTTATCTCAAAAAACATGCAGAACATCCAATTTCTTTGGCTCTTCAAGATCAAATGGGCTACTGAATGAAAGTGAATATTGAAGTGAAAGAGCAGAACACTGAGTTGATAATCCTGCATATGAAACATTTTTGACACCATAGCCAACATCAAAATATAGCTGTGATGATAATTTAAGTCCTTGTTCTATCCTTCCAGCAAGTCTTCGATATCAGCTCCATTCAGGATGAATCACAATTTGTTTGAACACCAAAAAATGGCAAAGAGCAATCAGCAATTAAGTCATAAAAACAATTGGAAGGTAAAGACTTGAACTCAAAGAAAAAGTTGAAACTCATAGACTTTAAGGCCAGAAGGGACCAATATGATCATCTAGTCTGACCTCCTGCACAATGCAGGCCACAGAACCACACCCACCCACTCTTGTTATGCTAATATTGCCTTTAGCCTAGTATAAAATGATCAATTTAAAAAAGTGATTGAAGCATTTGAACTTGGATATACACTTTTAGGCAGATTTAAGCTTTCAGGTTCATTACTAGATGCTGCAAGTTGAGAAACAGAGGGAATGTTAAAAGTAGAATCAACATTGACATTAATGCAAAGGGGTTGGTTGAACATGAAAAATTACCTGATAGTGACAACAAGCATCCATACAAGAAAAAATGCATTCTTTCTTAATGCCATTGATTATATCTCTTGAAAAGAAAACCACAAGATATTGTGTCCAAGTTGTTGAAGACCTCAACCAGAAATGCTGATTAAAGCACGAGGAGGTGTTCTCCAAATACTTGGAGAGCCACTTCCCCCCCTCAAAAGAAAAAGAAATGGAGACTTCTTCACATGCAATCATCTTAAACTTCTGATGTTTGGGTGTTCAGAACTCTGTTTAAATCTCATAGAACAACAGTCCTAAAACATATTGTGTATTTCAATAATATTTCCACAACTGCCATCAACTTCATTGGTGGATGGAAAAAGGAGGATTTATGCCCTAGCCTCCCAATGACACTTGTTGGAACCCTCAGGAAGATTGTCTCTATATTTGATCCAGCTACCATAAATACATATACATTTGAATGAAGCATGATTTTGCAGGACTGTGATCAAAACATAGTATGCATCTTGTATAACGAACTCTACAGAGAATCTCAAAATTTAGCAAAGCAACTGCAGATGGTTTTGGAAAGACTTCGGCAGATTATAGGTTGATGACACCACAGTCTCAGTGGAAATGTAGCTTGATTTAGTTAGTAACCAAAGAATTGTAACCACACAAGGACAAAATTAAAAAATGATTCGGAGAAGCAGTAGTAGCTTAATCGCAAGATTGGATCCTAAATATAAAGGTCAAAGGTTGAGTACAAGAAGAAGCCTGAAATATAGATGACTGGGACAAAATCATGAGAGAACGTTCTTTCTATCACTTAAAATTGAACATCCAGATTTCCACCCTAAATCTACGTTTGAGGGGAGGTCACAATTCATTGAATCAAAATAGTGGAAAATTATGGAAGTAAAATCATGGAAGACCGGACAAATGAATTCAGATATCTTTTAGTTTTGAAAATCTCCTGTCCAGCCAACTAATTAATTGTGCATTCTGTTAGCGCATTTGTAGTGATTTGGTTGAAATGTTGTATTGGGCTGGGGAGATGAGCAAGTTATTAAAAGGGTATCTGTAACTAAGGACAGATACAAAAGAGTGAGAGGCCTGACTAGATAGTAGAGTCATGTCTCAACTGTTGTATTCTTGTATTTACTTACAGAGTTGCAAGCTTTTTATTTTGGACAGTGTGTGAGCATTTTTATATTGAAGGGATAATCATGTTTAAAAAGTGAATCGATAACATATTTTGTGTTTAATTTAATAAAATCTTTATGGGCTTTTAAAAGGTGTGTTTCTCCCTGTGGCTGTATACTTGGGGGGGGAGGGAGAAAGTTGTGTTCTTTGCAGATGGTGGTGGATAATGGAACCCATTTTTTACTGACTTAAAATACACTGCAACACCCACATCATTTGTGAAGAAAGTAGCACTTAGGTTAACAAAAGTAGCACGAGATATTAGGAGCATCAATGGAAGCAGACTCTTATTGCAATTTTTTCTGGACTGTCCTAAGAAATGAATTAGTTCCTATGCATGACACATTGATGGAGATACACACCTAAAGGAGGCAGCGTGTCAAGTGTTCAGGTAGAATTAAGATGTATGGGGCCAGATTCTCATCCATGCTGGTTTAAATCTGGAGTAACGTCACAGACTACAGTTGTATCTTTCTTTATTTACATGAGAACAATTGATCACAATTTGGTTCTTAATCCTTAGGCTTCTGATATGATCATTAAAAGATATTCAACTATACATTTTCTAAATGTCTAATCAGTTAGTTACTTAATCTAATGTTGTCCTCATTCTGGAGTGAGGTTGCTTATCTTGGATTTTTGTGTGTGTGAAATACCACAGATAATGCATAGTGGTGGCCTTAACTAATTGTATAATTATCCAGATACATAGTGCTATCATTAAGTTGAGTTACAATGTAACTACTGTTATTTTCAGTAGAGAGAGACTCTATTGTTGTAATGAAATAAAGAACATTATTTTGCAGTAACTATGCAATTAACTGATATAACCTCTATGCTTGTTGTGCTTTGTAAATGATCCCAGGTGACACACAGTTATGAAAACAGAGACCTGGAGACTGAGGGGATAATACTGAAGATAATATCAGATTTTCACAATAGTTGTCAATATAGTGTCTATAAAGCATCTAACCAGAGATGACCCATGCCTGCTGATAGTCAGGGGGCAGAGTTAGGACAGCCAGCGTTAGCATTATTTCTAAGCATGCTCAGTTTGTGTGAGCATGCTCTGTACAAGCCAAGAGGCAAATCTGGAGGGGCACGTGGCACTGCGTATCCACATACATGCGTAACCTCTGCATCTAATTCACAAGTGCATGTAAATAAGAGAGACTTATTGTTTCAGTTAATTTTTTTTTTATTTAAATTTAAATTTTTTTAAATTTTTTTTTTTTAAGTATTGTGAAGGGTGGAAAGATTAACTGGATAAAATTGGTGGACTGCTGTTTCTTGAGTTCTTTTCTGTGCAGGTGTTTTAGTAAAAAGTGTTATCCACATCAAACAGTATGAAATCTGTTGTCACACACTTGGTATCTATTACGTGTGCCTCATTAAATTGAAGTTCCCCATGCAACATATTTCTTGCAATCTTCAGGGAAATATATGAATTCTTAAAGAATACAAGTGTTTGAACCATTAAATAAAGTGAAGTTTTGTATACACTCTTTTTGCTTCTAGGGTGTGTAGAATGATAAGTATAGTAGTTTTGTACTATTAATTATCAATTATATATCCATTATATAATTAAATATCAATTATATATCATTTATAACTATCACGATAGAACTGAAAGGCCTTCATGTCTACTCTACAGAATATTGCATTTAACTGGGGCATGTGTAGCCCTCAAAGAACACTGAGGGCTCTCATTTCTTTGCTGGAGGCAGTTAAATTGTTGCAAGCCAAGACTGGTAATCAGGAAAGCCGCTTTTCCTAGGCACCTGCAAATGCTTGTGTGGTGCGAAGCAAGGAACACAAGATTGTTAAAGTCCAGTTCAAGGTAAAGCACTGGGTGTAGTCTTCCATGGTAGTATAAAGCCACATCTGACATGCTTTCCTTCCAAGAGCCCATGATCAAAGGGAGAACAGGGTTGATGGAGAAATATACTAACTATATCATCGCTATATGATCCCTCTTTGAATAGGCGTAAATTGCAATCTGAGATGTGATTGCTGCTCAGGCAGACTGCTCACTTTGCCTGTACTAGCATGGCCAAAAATAAGAGTGTAGATGTAGAAGCGTGAGCTTTAGCACAGGCTTCAGCACATGCTGCACAAGCAGACCAGGGACCCTGGGAACATGAGTAACAGAGAAGTCTTACAACAGAGTTCTCATTAATGTGGGATTGGCTTCTGCTGCATTCCTATTTAGGCTTATCACTTTCTGCCTAGATGTAACACTTAGCACCTGTGCAGTGCAGGCTGAGTCCATGAGTCCATGAGTAGGAGGTCTCCCAGAGAAATGAATTCATCTAATAATTGTGAGTGACAATAATGGCTATTTCAGTTGAATAATTTTGACATTTATGCACATTTGATCAGTTCTATGAAATTAAGTGTTTTTAATGATCTTTGAAATTTTAATCTGTGGTCCCTTAACAAAAAAAATTGTCAAAATTTAAAAGAGAAAATAAATGCTTTTATTTAGTACAATATTGTGTAGGAGTATGGATGCTTCCATAATTAAGGATGAAGGTCACTTGCTATTATTGGGCTAATTTGCAGACTTCCCTAACTTCACCAAAACTAAACAAATACACCTCAGAGACAACTCATCTCAGGCTTTTTTTTTTTTTTTTTTTTTTTTGAAAAGTTCGGGTCAAATCAAACAAGACATTTCAGAAAGATAGGGGTTTTAAAAAACATATCTGTCATTCATAGAACCATAGAATCATAGAAGATTAGGGTTGGAAGGGACCTCAGGACGTCATCTAGTCCAACCTCCTGCTCAAAGCAGGACCAACCCCAACTAAATCATCCCAGCCTGGGCTTTGTCAAGCTGCACCTTAAAAACCTCTCAGGATGGAGATTCTACCACCTCCTTAAGTAACCCATTCCAGTGCTTTACCACGATCCTAGTGAAAAAGTTTTCCTAATATCCAACTTAGACCTTCCCCTGCAACTTGAGACCATTTCTCCTAGTTCTGTCATCTGCTACCACTGAGAACAGCCCAGCTCCATCATCCCTGGAAACCCCTTTCAGGTAGTTAAAGGCTGTTATCAAATCCCCCCTCATTCTTCTCTTCTGCAGACTAAATATGCCTTGTTCCCTCAGCTTCTCCTTGTAAGTCATGTGCTCCAGCCCCGTAATCATTTTCATTGCCCTCCGCTGGACTCTTTCCAATTCTTTCTGTACTGAGGAGGCCCAAAACTGGACACAATACTCCAAATGCAGCCTCACCAGTGCCAGATAGAGGGGAATAACCCCAGGTCCTTTTCTGCAGAACTGCTGCCTAGCCAGTTGGTCACCAGTCTAGCATTGCATGGGATTCTTCCGTCCTATGTGCAAGACTCTGCACTTTTCCTTATTGAACCTCAGATTTCTTTTGGCTTAATACTCTAATTTGTCTAGATCACTCTGTATCCTATCCCTGCCCACCTGCATATCTAACACCTTAGTGTCATCTTCAAACTTGCTGAGGATGCAATCCACCCCATCTTCCAGATCATTAATGAAGATGTTGAACAAAACTGGCCGCAGCACCGACCCCTGGGGCACTCCGCTTGTTTCTGGCTGCCAACTAGATGTCGAGCTGTTGATCACTATCCATTGAGCTGAATGATCTAGCCAGCTTTCTATCCATCTTATAATCCATTCATCCAACCTATATTTCTTTAAATTGCTGATAAGAATACTGTGGGAGACCGTATCCAAAGCTTTGCTAAAGTCAAGGTATATCATGTCCACCGCTTTCCCTACATCCACAGAGCCAGTCATCTCATCATAGAAGGCAATCAGGTTGGTCAGTCATGATTTGGCCTTGGAGAATCCATGCTGACTGTTCCTATTCACCTTTCTCTCTTCCAAGTGCCTCAATGGATTCCTTGAGGACCTGCTCCATGATTTTGAGGGATTGAGGTGAGGCTGACCAGTTTGTAGTTTCCAGATCCTCCTCCTCTCCTTTTCTGAAGATGAGCACTATATTTGTCTTTTCCCAATCATCTGGTACCTCCCCCAATTGCCACGAGTTTTCAAAGATAATGGCCAATGGCCAATGGCTAACTCCCTCAGCATCCTCGGATGCATTGCATCCGGCCCTAGGACTTGTGCATGTCCAGCCTTTCTAAATAGTCCTGAACCTGTTCTTTCAGCACTGAGGGCTGCTCACTGCCTCCCCATTCTGTGCTGCCCAGTTCAGTAGTCTGGGAGCTGACCTTGTCTGTGAAGACAGATGCAAAAAAAAGCATTGAGTACTTCAGCTTTTTCCACATCCTCTGTGACTCTCCCATTCTGTAAGGGGCCCACACTTTCCTTGACCTTCTTCTTGTTACTAACATACCTTCTTGTTACCCTTCATGTCCCTTGCTAGCTGCAACTCCAATTGCACTTTGGCCTTCCTGATTTCATTCCTGCATGCTCGAGCAGTATTTTTATATTGCTCCCTAGTCATCTGACCTAGCGGATCCAGTTCTTGTAAGCTTCCCTTTTGTATTTAAGCTCATCGAACATTTCTTTGTTAAGCCAACCTGGTCGCCTGCCATATTTGCTATTGTTTATGCACATCGGGATGGTTTGTTCCTGCACCCTCAATAAAGTTTCTTTAAAATACAGCCAGCTCTCTTGGACTCCTTTCCCCCTCATATTAGCCTCCCAGGGGATCCTGCCCATCAGCTCCCTGAGGGAGTTAAAGTCTGCTTTTCTGAAGTCCAGGGTCTGTATCCTGCTGCTCTCCTTTCTTCCTTTTGTCAGGATCTTGAAATCTACCATCTCATGGTCACTGCTGCCCAGGTTGCCATCCACTTCTACTTCTCGTACCAATTCTTCCCTGTTTGTGAGCAGCAGGTCATGAGGAGCATGGTCCCAGTAGGTTCCTACAGCATTTGCACCAGGAAGTTGTCCCCAAGACTCTCCAAATCTTCCTGGATTGTCTCTGCTCTGCTGTATTGCTCTCCCAGCAGATGTTAAGGTGGTTGAAGTCCCCCATGAGAACCAGGTCCTGTGATTTGGAAACTTTCACTTGTCTGAAGAAAGCCTTGTCTACCTCATCCTCCTGATCTGGTGGTCTATAACAGACACCCACCACAACATCACCGTTGTTGCTTTCACCTCTAAACTTAACCCAGAGACTCTCAACAGGCTTATCTCCGCTTTCATACTGGAGCTCTGAGCAATCATACTGCTCTCTTACATGTGGTGCAACTCCTCCACCTTTTCTCCCCTGCCTGTCATTCCTGAACAGTTTATACCCATCCATGATAGTGCTCCAGTTGTGTGAGTTACCCCACGAAGTCTCGATTATTTCAATCACATCATAGTTCCTTGACTGTGCCAGGACTTCTAATTCCTCCTGCTTGTTTCCCAGGCTTCTTGCATTTATGTACAGGCACCTAAGATAACTAGCTGATTGCCTTACTTTCTCAGTACGGATCAGGATTCGACCTTTCCTAGTACTGTTTTGGCCCCATATTATTTCTGAAAGAGATATATTTTCAAATTTTACTTTCTCAGTATATCTTCAGGTCTAGAAATGGTTTAAAAATGTTCTTGAAGAAGTTCAGGCAGCCATTTATTTAGATATTTAAAGATGATATTGTGTAAATACCAAAACGCAGATGCCTCTACATTTAAAAATATATCCATACACTGTATACATGTGCAATTTCAATGGCTGTATAACATTACATGCACCAGTTATACACATGCTTTTTCAAAGGTGGGCTTGGCTCAGATGCTGAAGGCCCTTAGGAGGAGACGGAAGAGTGACTGTCAGGAAGCCACAGAGAAAGGCAGATTATGTGGACACCTCAGGCTATGTCTACATTACAAGCCAAGGGTGTGATTTCCCCTGCTTGTGTACACATACTTGCGCTAGCACTCATTGAGCTAATATGAGTATAAATAGCATGGTAGCCACAACAGCAGTATGGGTAGTGTCAGTGGAGATGCTGCTTAGCTGTGCTGCATATGTGCCTGCTGATTTCAGGTGGGTTGGTACTCATCACAGCTAAGTTGTGCTTCTGCTGCCAATACCCGTGCTATGTGGTTACACTGCCAATTTTGTACTCATGCTAGAGTGTCTATGTGTACACAATCAGGGGAAATCATACCCATAGCTTATAGTGTAGACATAGCCTGAAATAGGTGGGTCTGGCCTGCAGGGAGTACAAGAGGAAAAGCTACATGGGAAATGTGACAGAGAAAGCCAGATATGGAGCCAGGAGGCTGTCTGTAAAAGAATAGGTTTCATCTCTATGTAGTTTGAAAAGTCAGTCAGAGCACCTTGCAGTATCTGAAGGAAGTCTTCTCATTGATCAGTTCTTAAACATTTTATTAGTCTATGAAATTCCCAAGGAAAAGGCTTAGTTAATGTGTGGTTAAGGTTGAAAGAAACTGTCATTTCAGACAAAAAACCTTAAGAGAACATTGCAATTTTCTCAAAAAAACACAAAGAAAATTCCAAGTTTTAAGGTTCCACTTTACTAAACCAAAAAACATTCTAAAGTATGCAAATACATAGTTAACTATAAAGTTCACTGTGGCAGGGCATACCAGCACCGCCCTGACCTAGAGAGGGTTAAGGACTCACTGCAGGCTGAAGAGGCCACACCCCTCCACCTTTGCTGGGCATGCTCAGCATGGAAGTGGGCTATAAAAGTCAGCAACCCAGCTCAGTTGGGGTGGATTGCTGACGGGGAAGCACAGTCGTGTATTGTGGGTCTCCGGTGCCTGGGGGCTATACTTACATTGTCCACCCCGTCCGCAGTGCCCTGCAGGGGTCTGTGGGCCTGTGTCCCCCACTCCGCCCCTGGCAGCAGCAGCAGCATTGGCAGTGTCCTGCAAGGGGGAGGTCTGCAGGCCCATTTCCCGCTCTCCCTCTGCTGTGAGAGTGGTGGGGGCTGTCTGGCGGTGGGGGTGAGTGTGACGGGCTCTGATCCCCGCAGCCTTTCTCCTTGTGCCCGGTGCAGGGGCGGAGGGGCTGGGAGTATGCCCTGGCTGCCTGCGACAGGGGGTGGGACGGCTCTTCCTCCGTGTGCCTGGCCATCGCCCCTCCCCAGGCCAGCGACCGGCGGCATGGACCTCCTCCCGCTGGCTCTCCCCTCGATATACCACTGGGAAAGGAAGCACACTGCTGACTGTCTCCAGGCAACCGCTGCAGATGCCAAGCACTGAGCCAAAACTTGCTGAGCCCTGGACGGATCCCAGGCTGTCAGGTGAACCCTGAAGAGGGACCAAGTGGCCAGATACCGCACCAACTGGGGACCCCAGGGTTCCCAGGGAATCGTGGAAGTCACCAACGATGACAGGATAGGAAGTAGCCTAGGGGACTCGAACGGTGTTAAAGAGGGTGAAGCAGAGTGCCAGTCAGCGTGTTTCAGGAGGATTCCTGCTGACTTGGTGGCAAGCACCTCCGTCACCAACAGGGCCCTGGGCTGGGGCTCAGAGGAGCAGAACAGGCCTGAGCCGCCCCCCCCCACCCCCGGGTGCTTCCCCCCATAGGTGGCGCCCCACAACCCCAATGGGACATTAGGCCATGCTTCCCTGATTAGAGGGCCACTTGACTGACTGGCCATTAGGCCACGCTGTCATACTGACTGACCACTAGGCCACACTGCCACGACAAGAGGGCAGCTTTACTGACTCTGGCTACTAGGCAACGCTGCCCTGATTACAGGGCTGCCTTGCTGACTCTGACCATTGGGCCCTGCTGTCCTGATTGGAGAACTGATTTATTGACACTGGCTACTAGGCCATGCTGCCCTGATCGGAGGGCTGCTTACTGACTCTGGCCATTAGAATGAACTGCCCTGATCGGAGGGCCATTTTGCTGACTCTGGCCATTAGGCCGCACTGCCCTGAAAAAAAGGGCAGCCCCAGTGACTTTGACTGCCCTGCTTCCTCATCCTGGAAGAGAACCTAGCAGGGCAGACGTCAACCCCTTCACTCTTTCCCACCTTTCCAGTGTATGTGACCTGTCGCCCGTGATGGGGCGTACCCGCCCCGCGACAGTCACTAAGACAACCTTAACTGTCCCTATCACCCTGAGAACAAAGATAAATAGAAACCATCATATCCATCAGGCAATTTCATCTCATTAGTGATGACAAAAATGTTAATCCCTCACCTTGGAGCAGGGACTGTTTCTTACTCTGTAGCTATGCAGGCACTTGGCACAGTCTTGCTTTAATGACATTAGCTGTACATTTTCATGCATTCTCATTGTTGACTTTTTTTGCGAAGTGGCACTTTAGATTGGAACATCCCAGCTAATGCTTTGTTTTGTATTAATCTAAGAAGACACTCTCTCTTGAGATATTTTTAAATATTTATTTATTACAATCTTTATTTACTTATAAGCCTCTTGAGAGTTTTTTGAAGGAAGGTTACTCTCTCTCTCTCTAACTTGTAACAGCCACTTAACTGGAATGATAAGATGTTCACTGGTTTGTCCCAAATAAGAGCATTCTTTCCTATCAAAATCTCCCTTGAAAACTTTCAATAAAGCTATTTCATAGAGATTGCTTGGCTAATTGGCTTAACAGTCCACAGCCTGCTCTGATAAATTGGCCATTGACAGGTGATAGAAGGATTATTAATACTGTACACCATAATAAGTGGTTTGATAACGCTACTTAATGACAGGCCTCCTAATTACAAGTGCACCATAGTAATTGTGCTGCTGTGTGGGATATTTTGATAGACTGTGAACTTTTAATTCTCTTGCCTATTGAAAGCTGATCATCATCAAAGTTGCTGATCTGATCTTATGCTATGCATGGCATTGGGCATTCAAGAAGTGGGAAAATCAGTCATGAGTTGCCTCCTCACTCTGAGTACAATGGGTGTTGAAGAGGTCTGGCATGGAGTCCCACTGCTGGCCAGGAAGCCAAGAATATAGATCTTGGAAGCCTCAATGGCTCTAAGAAATTCACACTTTATTAGCTTCCCTTTAAGCATTGGTTTCCTTTGTCATTTTCAGGGGAAAAGATATGGAGCAGCAGTGTTGGATATTTACTATTGTATCTGTCTTTTCTGTTTCTCTTTCTCTCCATCCTTTCTTCTTTATCTCTCTCGTTGTCCACCTTTATTTCTGTTTAACTCTCCTCCTTCCTTTTTTCTCTGGGTTAGTCTATCTTTTTTTTTCTTGGTCTATTGTATTTCCTCTTTTCTTCTAGTGCTTCTAACTTGCCACCTTTCTTTCTCATCTTTTCTTGTTGCTCTTTTTCTTCTGTATAATTTTCTCCTTCCTGTTTTCTGCTCCATTCTCTTTTTACTAATTACTTCCTCCTCTTCTGCTCCCTTTGTCTTTTTTTAAATTTGCTTTTCCCCACTTTCCTGTCTTGCAGGGTCTTTCTCAGTAGCATCCTAGTTATTTTATTTTGCAGGGGAAAACTGGGTACGGTGCAAGGTTTTTTGTTTTTTTTTTTTTTGTTTTTTAAAGTCAAAGCAAGCTCCATGTGTTCTTGCTCTGGGATGCTACTTCATCTGTGCCTGTAGCCCATTGTGATGTTGTATGCTGGTGTCAGACCCGTGGGTATGCTCATGTCACATGTGTCAAAGACTGACAATGTGTGCAGTCTAACAATGCATTGTTTATTAACATTAATGTCCATATTTAATCTCTTTTTGTATACATCATTAGATGTGGTACCTTGAAGTTTATTCCATTGCCAGATTGCTCTTACTATGAAGAATACTTTTCTCATATGAGTTCTAAACTTTTCCTTCCCTAAACTTTGGTCATTGCTTCTTGTCCTATCATATGAGTAGCTGTATGAACTCGTACAGTGGCATTGGGTAATTCACAGAATTTTGATAGTTTTCTTAAAGAAAACAGCCTACTTTTGAATAGGGATCCTAACTTTCAGGTGGTAGCTACACAGAGGAAATTATTGGTACAGTAGAGTACTGCTTATGCATTATCATTGTGGTAAATCAATAGGAGAAATGCTGTTGTGTTAATAATGTCACTAATCCTAAGTGTTCAAAAACTGTACTCTCATGTCTTCAGTTTCAGAATCCTAGTGTGAAATATTTAGTACCATAGGAAAGCTAAATTAGTGGTGAGTCAATGTAATTAAAGGAAAGTAAATAATCTCCAAGGTTCTCATTCCCCATGAAACTAATTTCATATCTTATCCTTCATGTGTTTAAAAATAGTTCCCTGCTAATTCAAGATGCTGGTGTGCTGTGTTTGTGAAGTGCACTTCAGTTCTATTGAAAGGATGGTAGATTAGTGAGTTATTTTCAATGGGCTGACTTTTTTTTAAATGATAGACATTCATTCTGACAGCACGAGTGAACAAATTGTGCTGTACAAACTGAGAATCTGACACACATGCACTAAAACAGGTGAAGAGCCAATAAAATTGTGTTAATTTGCATCTAGGCAATTATTTTGATCTTAAACATAGGGACAGTAAAAGTATTTTTCTCTCCCAAGATTTTTTTTTCCGTTCTGCTAAGCAATAGATTATGCTGCCATGCAATTTATTTTTACCTATTTTACCTCCAGTAGGTCTGTTGCCTGTCAGTGACCATACCATTGGGAATTATTTTTGTTGATTTTTTGCACTGATGGAACCCACCATAAAAGACAAGTGGAGATTATTAATGGAGCTAAAGTACTGTAGAGTTGCAGCCCTGAATAGTACCAACACAAGTCTGATGGTGGCCCGATGGGAGTGTTACAAGATTGCACTGTTAACTCCATCAATATCTGTAGTAGTCGCCTTAAGTCTAGAGGACTAATGTATATTCATGACATGTCTCCTGTTGGCTACACAGAAGAAAATAAATCTCAGATTTATGTTTGAATGTATGTCCCTTTAACTCCTTAGGTTTTCTACTGTCCAAGGAAGTCTGAACATGTAACACACACATGGATTTCTTCCTTTTGGACACAGAGAAGGAAGTAATGATGTGAGGCAGAAGGGCTGAAAAAGTCAGGGACCATCAGGGTTCATGTGTACATTGTACACCGTACGTGGCATATTGACACTTTGTGTACACACCTACACAAGCAGAGGATGCGGCACATGTTATTAAAAAAGCAGGCCTATAGGCCAATTAATAAATTAATTTGCAGAGAGAAGTCTGAGGTTGAATTTCATTCTGGGTCTGCAGTATTCCCACATGAGCTGGTGAAGCTGCTTCCTTTACTCAGATTAAAGGAGACTGAATTATTACTTGCAGGTCCTAACGTTAGTTTAAGAGGATCAAACTTTGTGGACGTATCCTGCTCTGAGACATTCCATGCAAAAAGTCAAAGCTAGGCTGTGGCCCTGTAGATCTGGTGAAAAAAGGAGACCATCAGCTAGTATTCTTAAGAGCAGCTTAAACATCGTCTGAAAAGCAGCATTCAAAAACCTGTGGAAAGCTCCAGTGGAAAGCTGCTTTTTATTCATTGATCAAAGAAAATGGTGTAAATAATTGGCAAAATGACTTGAGGGAGGGAAAAACAGAGTTGAGGAGTATTAGTAGTAGGTTGATATTGTTGGTGAAAGGAGACTATTCTTAAGCCTTTCATATACTGTATGTGCTGCATAGAATAAGCTTTCCATTTTTTTCCTGCGAAAAGCCATGATGTTATCTCAGTAATTGAAAATAATCTTCTAAAGTTGCTCCTTAACTAGACTCACATGATTCCCTTTTAAATCACCTGTTATCTTTTTGGTGAATTTTGCAGTAAATGTTGCTGCCTGGACTTGGATGGCGTGCTCCTATATAACAAACAGGACTAAGTGAATTCTATTCATGACTCAAAGCAGAGTGTTTCTAGCCTAATTATAGTGGCTCCTAGCAGTGCTGCTATAGTTAAAGGTACCAGTTGGTGTTTCCATTATAAATCGTGTTTATGAGGGCACTTGGATGACTTAATTCTCACCAGGCAGAGGCTTGACAGGCTTTTCGGTTAGGCAAAATTTTCCTTCACTTAAAAAAAAAAAAAAAAAAATTGGGAAAACAATGTTGAGTTCTAGGATATAAAAACATTTCTCTCATTTGAGACTTTTTAGTCACAACATAGAGCTGTTACATAAATTGTAACCATGTACATTGCATAACTGTGCATCCACAGACTTTGTCTGTTTTAATGATACAGATCCAATCTATGTCAAAAAAGGGCAGGGAAACACAAAAGGTATGGAATTATCTGCATCAAGCAATCTGCATCTATTGTCCTCTTTGAGCAAATAGGAATAATTCAGTTGCCTATGTTAAGTGCCTCTGAGCAAAATTAATTTATGGGCTTCTCACTTACGAGGAATGTTGCCAGATGAATTCCTCCCATTTTCACTAATACTGAACAATCCCTCTAGACAGCACTCAGTAGTCATATCCATCACAAGCATATTTATGCACATTAAATGTCCTGTCCTTGAACACTGCATGATGGCCAATGTTAAACCCGGTTTTATTTATTAGTCAGTGTTGAATAGGGGTCAAGATGGGATAAAACACAAACTGATTAAACTGGGCCATATTGCAAAAAAAATGCTACAGGGCTCTTTTCTCAAAAAAATGCCCTGCAAATTTCCTTTTGGGCTTTGTAGAAATACTGGTATTGGCAGGGGTTTTGGAGGAGAATGATCCCATTTACAGCTCTCTCACTTTAGACCCTGGTTAGAGTCATAGGCCTGGATCCAGAAAGGGACTTAGGCATTGCCACATGCAATAGTCACTGGGGGGGGGAGGAGGGAGGGAGAGAGAGAGAGATGTGTAGTGTGGTGGTTGGGGCACACTTACCTGGGAGATCCAGGATCCAGACTCCCTGCTCCCATGACTAATTAAGTAAAAAAGTGGAACAGCATCAGCAGTAAAGATTGTAAAAGACCCACAAGAGTATATCTCTTAGGTCAGTGCTTAGAGCACTCCCATCAGAGGGGAGGACCCTTGTTCATATCCTTTCTTTCCCATCTGGATGAGGGGGGAATTGAAGCTGTCTCCCCCACATCCTGAGTGTTCTAACTACTAGGCTAAAAGTCGTAAGAGAGGTAGCTTCTCTGGCCAGATTCTGAATGGATCCTGATTTGGTATGTGTGATCAGAGCAAGTCTATTGAATCAGTCTCCTCAGCTGCGATAGGTGATGGGGAACATGTATCTTCACTTGATTTGAGGAGCCCCTTGGGGCTTAGCCATGAGATGGGTTTCTGGATGGCTTAGAGTGAGACATTGTGCACATACTTAGTGATGGAAATTTATGCTCCTTTATGATGAAAATGTTAGGTAGTGAGGGATTATAGGTGCCTACAGGGTTATGTGGCAACCAAGGAGGGATTTTGAGGATCTCAGTGGCACCTACATTTTGCATTTAGTCACCTAAACTGGGGAGTTAGGTGCCTAAGTCTTTTGGTGGATCTGGGCCATACAGCATGATTCAAAGCCCACTGAAGTCAATGGTGGGAGTCTTTCAACTGACCTTCCAAAAAAGTGTCTACCTAAGTCTGAAGAGGGAATGAAACAATGGCTTTGAGAGGCATAAACTGGATATATAAATCTCAATGGGGCTTTAATTCCAAACCACAGTGATATTAAAACTAAGGTAGATGTTTAATTATTACACTGCTTACCAAAGCATGTGAGATGGGGAGAGACAGTCATGTGAGGAAACTCTAAACAATCTACTTGCATGTTGTCTCATTTTGCATCTCATGTTGGTGGAGTTTGTTTGTAGATGGAGCTTGAGAGACTTCTGTTCCACTTTGCCATCCCATTTGCCTGGATACATAAAAATACATACTTTTAGTTTTTGCACCATACTTCCTGGGCTTGGGGAAAATCTTTGTCATCTATAAAATAAAATACAATAAATACCCTCTATCACTAACTAACTAACATTTTTGTAAAAGCTCTTTCCAAAAAAATCTATTACAACTATTGCATATCACTGTTGTAATAACGGGTTTTCAAGTAGATGCATTCCTAAGTATTTGTGTCTGATCTAGGTACGATTTGGGTGTGAAAAGTTTAGGATTGTGTGTGCAGGTATAAGTGTATGCACACAAATTGCAGATGGATGCGTTAGGGATTTGCATACATAAATCAGGCATGCACAAAGCCATGTGAACACTTACTTGAGAATTTTGACCAATAATATTTTACATTTCTATGTGATCTATAAATCTTTGGAATCCTATGATTAAATTATGTAAGTTTTTTCACAACAAGTTTTTGAATATCATATTCAATTTAAAAAAATATATTTTGATTTCAGTCCTATATGAACTCTGGTCTCCCCTACTCAAAAGGGCACTCATTCAAATCTCTGAGTGTCCTTGACATACATTTTAAAAACACAAGAACATAAATAAACAAACATTAAAAATGAACCAAAGCAGTAACACTACTTCTTACTACATCGTTTGCTCATCAGTCATGTAACCAATAAAGCTTAAACCCTCCCATTGCACTTCCCACCAGACAAATTTTACCCTTTGTTGCTTTGATCCTCCAACAGTGATAATTCAAACAGATGATATTTGCAGCATGACACAAAGTCAAAAATGTTAATGTATTCCAGCTCAAATGGAACTTTGGGGGAGAAAATAGTTATGAATAGTAGTACGAGAAAGAGAGAAGAAATAGAAGATACCTAAAAAAAAAACAAACCCAGCCTGTTTTCCATTTGTATGGGAGGTACTGAGTGTTAGTATTTTACATATTCTGGGGTGGGAGGAACACTAAAATCCTGCAATGCTCTGCCATAAACCATTTATCCTTCTAAAACTGATATTTGTCAAATCTTGCTTCAACTTATTATTTATCTTTTGATTTATAAAAGCTCATTGCTTTGTCTCTCACTATATAAAAAATGCATAACTTACTTTCCAATACTGAAAAACTTTTGAAAGACATCAGCTACACACTACATCCACAAACACACTGTTAGGTGAATAGTGTGAGAGATGAGGTATGAGGACATGGGGAGTGGGTCGTGCACGCATGTCCTCCCTGCCTCCTAGGAAAGTGAGCTAATTTTATGTTGGGTCTATAAGTCCCCTGGCAGAGCAGTGACTCTCAGGTGACCACAGCTGTATCTGTTCATGCACATCTCTTGTCCAGTGTATGCCATAAACCCTTCTGTTCTATTTGGAATATATCTATACAGCATTGACAAGAAAAGTTTTAAGCACAGTCTTGACCTGGGACCTTTGATAGACAAGATTTTAACTCTTCATAATGTTAATGCATAAAGTAATAGACAAAAATAATGTGGTTAGAGCACTGCTGCATTCAGGTAGTCTCTGGCTAATCTTTGGGAACGGTTACCAATTTGTGAAAGTTAGAGTAGCCTCAAGGCTGCTCTAAATTGCCCCAGGAATTGACTTGGTCCCTAGGATTAGGGGGAGCATAAAGGTAGGATTTAGGGGCTCTCCATCCCTAGTTTCTGTGTTGAGTGGAGTTCAGCCAACCCAGGGATCAAGTCCAATGTTCCCAAATAAGAGATCTAAGAAGTTCAGTACATATCTAAATAGAACAGACTATGACCTTCCAAATAGGTTCCATTTAGTCATATCTCAGCCTTTTCTTTTAGTGTCTTTCTCTAAATTATCTGCTCAGCCTTATATTTAGCTGTGATACTCTGAGTATCTTTCCCAGACCTGAGGAAGAGCTATGTGTAGCTTGAAATCTTGTCTGTCTTACCCACCGAAGTTGGTCTAGTAAAATACATTACCTCACCTACCTTGTTTCGCTAATTGATTCAGAGTAAGATCTCAGGATCTTGAATAAGTTTTCATGAGAATAATAAAGCTTCCTTTGCTCTTTATTATTTGTAGTTAGTGAAATCTTGTTTGATGTTTCTGAATTTTTATTTTTTTATTTTTGGCTTGTGTCACGGGGCTAAAATAGGGGAAGATACAAAACTGGAATATGGAAGAATGTGGAATTTAGATGCCTGTTGTATTAATTTAGATTAAATTAATGGGCCAAAGGTGTTAACATAATCCAGGCACTGTCCAATGTTAAACAGTATTAAACAAGATACAGGGTTTGGTATATAGAGACCTTAGCATGCTTAGTACCATGGCAAACACACATTTAAAAATCATTTTAACCTTTTATTAAAGATACGGAAAAGAAGAAAAACAGCTGAAGAATTTTGAAGTGTAAAATATTAAGTAAGGCTTTCATCTTAATAATGTCGCTTGTTCTCTTTCTCTTTAGCTGTAGACAGGTTTTAGAAGGAATCCAACACCCCCATCCTCACCCCCTTGTTTGACAATCTCTTAGATGTTAATAACAGTCCTTTTGGGGAAAGGAGAAGAATTTAGTTGAGATGGGCTGGAGATGTCATTGCTGCTGCTGCTGTTAAGATCCAGTTTTAGAAGGAAAAGGCCTGTTGTCTGACAGGCTCTTAGATGGTATTAAAAATGGTAATAACTATCATCCTATGTAGTGTTTCTAATAATGCTCTCTACCAACAATATGAAGAAGAGATTGAGAAAACTCATAGAAATGACACCAATATAATACTTGGTGACTTCAGTACAAGAGAATTGATCTGGTATGCTGGGCAAATACGGAAATGGTAAAACACATGAAAATGACAGTGAATGTTAGAACTCTGCAGTCAAAATCTGTGTTACCAACACCTACGTTGCTGGGAAAATCACAAGGAAGATATAATAGAAACATCCAAGATCAGGGCATTGACACTAATTAGATCTAGTACTGACCAGGCCAGGGGCAGACTAGGTGGTTGCCTAGAGCTCCAAAATTTGGGGGGGTGGCAAAAAACTGAATGAACTATTCATGAAACTACGTAAGTTAACAAACAGGCTTCAGCAGTGGGAATGAAAGGTCAATGAGAATGTACAATCAGTATCATAATATTCTCTCTTTTTCATGTAAAATAAATCTGTAATTATAAATGCAGAATTTTTATCCATACTAATGCACAATATTCATTTTCAAAAGTTAATTGTGTGTGGAGCGGGGGGGGATGCAAAGCTGAGAGTTCGCCTAGAGCACCTACTACTCTTGCACCGGCTCCTGACCATGTGTGAGCACCTGAAAGAAATCCTATACGTGTGATCTTATCACAGTGCTAACTATGATGCTGACATGCCTTAGTCTGCCACAAAGTCAGAATTAATGCCAAAAAGATCTACCATAGTAAAACTACCAGTCACCCTCAGATTAATGTCAGTCAAACTAAAGACATAGGGCTGGTCTACATTGATGGTGGCGGTTGACAGGAGATGTGCAAGCTACATAACGTAGCTTGTGTATCTCCCATCAACGTATTTATGTTGACGTACTGTGGCGTCTTCATGGCACTGCGTCGACAGGAGATGCCCTCTCGTCGACACTGCTTTCTGCCTTTTGAGAAGGTAGACTAATTGAGTTGACTGGAGAGTGCTCTCCGATCGACTGAGTGGGTCTACACAGACCCACTCAATCAATGCCACTGCATTGATTTCTAGTGCAACAACAGTGTAGACATACCCATAGAAAGATGCAGACAATTCAGTGAAGAGGTTGTGAAAGTAAATTTATCAAAGAACTCAGTCTCCAAGGCTTGGGAAAGCTTAAAAACTAATCTGTATAATTCTGCTGTCACAGTGTTTGGCAAAAAATGCAAGAAAAATGCAGACTGGTTTGAAGAGCACTCTGAAATGCTTCTATCACTGGTTGAGAACAAAAGGACAGCGTTAGCCATCTACAAGAAATCTCCCAGCACCACAGCCTGGAAAACAGGCTCTAAATGCAAAAGGAGGATAAGAGGTGTGCTCAAGATTTCTTCTTCAAGTAGTGTTCCTGTGGGTGCTCCACTCCAGGTGTTGGCACATCCTCATGCCCTTGATTGGAGATTTTGTCAGCAGTGCCTGTCCAGGTCGCGTATGTGCCATCCCTGTCTCATGGCGCCATTGGTGCCCTTTTCAGCATGCGCGTGATCCGACCTCCTCAGTTCCTTCTCAACTGTCCGCGGTTCAAGACGGAGCCCTCAGCAGTTCTTCGCAGTCTGCTTCAGAAATTGTTAATGGTTTATTTTTCTTCGTTAAAGTTAGTTAGTTCACCTGTAGTTTAGAGTAGTTTACCTCAATCCTACACTTACCAAAAGAAAATTTTTTTTCCCCTCAGACTTACCCCGTAGTTAATGGTTAATAGAAATATCATGCCGGGCTCTCTTGGTTTCGAACCGTGTGCCTCAGGCAGGGACACTATGCCAGCTTTGGATGGGCACTCAGAGTGCATCAGATGCCTAGGTGAATGGCATATCACCCAAAAATGCGTCCACTGCAAGACCCTAAAATCTAGACCAAGGCATGATAGGGATCTCTGCCTGAAATGGAGAAGTCTCTGAGATCTGCCTCAGACCCTGGACAGCGTAACAGTTCTTTGGATAAGTCTTGAAAAAGGCACTTTACTCCACTTGCAATGGAGCAGAGTAAGAGAAGGAGGTCACTGGGAATGGACAAAGGAGTTACTACCAAAGAGGCACTAGGTTCCTCCGGTACACTGACTTCCACAACAAGGAAGGACTCTCACTGCTCCACTAAAGAGCTGAGAGAGAAAACAAAAAGACTCCGATCTGATATGGCACCGTCGAAAGTAACGGTCCGCAAAATGGTGGCAACCGTCACAACATTGGGACCGACACAGACCTCGGTGCCGCCGAGTGGCACGGCACAGACACATACTGAGTCCACAACATCGGCACCGATTGTACCTGTGGTGCCTATGGCACGGACAACATTTGAGGCACCAATGGTGTCGACAGCATCAACAGTGCCAATGTCACCAACACAAACATCTGCACCAAGAATTGTCACAGAGCAGACTACGACACCAACACTAATGACGGAGGTGATGATGCCGGCCCCACGAAAGCATACTGAAAAGCACAGGCACCATGAGAAGATGGAAGAATTCTTAGCATCCTCCCCATTATCACCACTATACAGGACCGACACCCCCCAGTGCAATTCAGTCAGGAGGAGCCCATTTCTCCCATCTCCCTCTCCTTTTCCAGTGATGAGGGGTATGAAGGTGAACAGGCTACCTCTTCCCCCCCAACAACCATCACCTAGGAGGCACCCAACCAAACACTGTTCACATTCTGGACGTCCATCATACCCATGGCCTTGGACTCACATGGTTCGCTCCACTAGTCCCATGTCACTTGCGCTGGCCTGGATGGGACACCTGGTCTGCTTATTCTACACCGTACAGTAGACCATCAACCTCCCAGAGATAGAGGGAAAGGTCACCCTACAGACCTCCTCCAACAGGACCCAAAACAATCGGACCTACAGAAGAACAGGAGGACATTGTAGAGCAAGAGAGAACTCCATCGGCACACAACTCATCTTCTTCACCAGATGAGGCCATAGTTCCCCCACCTCCTACGACTGTAGACAATTTAAAGCAGTTTCAGGATTTGTATAAGAGGGTGGCTGACAGCTTGGAGATTCCACTCCAGGAGGTGGCAGCTTCACAACACAAACTACTGAGAATACTGCAGACCTCAGCTTCTTCTAAAAATCACAGGGATGATGCCCTGAGAGACCCCGCCAATCACATCTGGCAAACGCAAGCCACTATCCCTCCTACTTGCAAAAGGGCTGATAAAAATATTATGTCTCTGCTAAAAATACTGAGTTCCTCTTCACTCACCCAGCTCCTAACTCACTGTCATAGAAGCTGCTAACCAGAGGAACAAACAACAACGTAACAGATCAACACCACACAATAAAGAGGATGAAAGACTAGATTTACTTGGCCGGAAAGACTACACCTCTGCTACACTACAATTGAGGGTAGCAAATTATGCTGCGTTGTTGTCAAATTATGATCACGGCAATAGATATCTCATGTGAAGATATCTCAATTTATTGATTGCATCCCTGAGGACAGAAAACAAGTTTAAGTCCCTCATAAAAGAAGGACAGTTGGTTGCGAGAACCGCATTGCAGGCTTCCCTCGATGTTGCAGACACCGCAGCTAGAACAGTGGCAACTGAAGTCGTCATGCGCAGGTCGTCATGGCTCCACTCCGTGGCCCTTCCTTAACAACTACAAGCGATGATTGGGGATCTTCCTTTTGATAAAGTGAAGCTCTTCGCAGATAAGACTGATGATGTCATGCTTTCCATTAAGGATTCTAGGCCTATGCTCCGCACGCTCAGAATCTACACACCTGCAACAAGAAGGAGAACCTTTAGGTACCAACCGTATAACTCTAGGTATCAACACTACCAGCAAAACAGACGATATGAGCAACCATGCTCCAGACAAAGGCCCCAGCGCTGCCGGCAGACAAACCAATAGCCATCGATATCTCAGGCTGCCTTCCTAAACAAAATTTTGAGAATTTGGTCAAGTGTCTGCACAACCACCCCCACCCGCCACAGCTAGAGTCCATAACATCCACCATCTTGTTTAAACAATGCCTACACCCCTTTTAGCAACACTGGGTGAGCATAACAATGGACAAATGGGTACTAGAAATCATCCACTCTGGGTACACTATTCCTTTTACCTCCAAGTCTACGATCGAAGTCCCTTCCCCATCCCTCTTCAGGGACCCATCTCACAAGCACTTTCTGCAACAGGAGGTAGAACATTTACTCCAAACAGGTGCCATAGAGCATGTCCCCTACCAACACAGAGGCAGAGCCTTCTATTCCCATTATTTCCTCACCCAAAAGAAAACCGGAGGTTGGAGACCCATTTTGGACATAAGAAAATTGAACAAGTTTAAAAGGGTACAGAAATTCAGGATGGTCACTCTGGCTACCATATTACCGATGCTGGAAAAGAGGGATTGGTTTGCAGCCCTCGACATTCAGGATGCATATTTCCACATTACCATTCACCCAGCTCACAGAAGGTTCCTAAGATTCACACTAGGCAACAACCGCTATCAATACCCTTCGGCCTTTGTACTGCTCCAAGGATCTTCTCCAAGATACTTGCCATCATAGCAACCTACCTTCGCAGACTAGGGATTACTATATTCCCCTATCTGGACGATTGCCTGATAAAGGCACGCACATGGGGGTGGGTGAAGCCATTCACACGACAAGGACATTATTTCATATGCTAGGGCTGATGATCAACTACAGGAAATCTACCCTACATCCTATGTAACAGCTAGAGTTTATAGGTGTGTATCTGGATTCTCTTACTGCCAGGGCATTACTACCAAAAACCAGATTCAACACCATCGTGAACCTGGAATTTATAATAGAAAACAGTCCGACCTTGAATGTATGCACATGCCTCCAAATGCTGGGGCACATGGCACCACCACATTTGTAGTACAACATGCATGAATTCACATGTGAGCCCTCCAAATGTGGCTTGGAACAGTTTACAAACCACACAGGCAGTTGTTATACAAAAATGTGGTAATGCCAAAAAAGATCAAGCAATCGTTAAAATGGTGGACACAGCCCAGCAACCTTCTAACAGGGATTCAGTTCATAAGGGAAACACCCTCTATCATGATCACTATGGATGCATCACTAATTGGATGGGGAGCGCACCTACAAGAACACACCGTTCAAGGAAAATGGTCAGCACAGGAAAGGAAATTGCATATAAACCTGCTGGAGTTACATGCCATCTGCAACACCTGTTGGCATTTCCTACCTCTCATAACAGGGAAAACTGTTAAAATTATCATGGACAATATGGCATGTATGTTCTATATCAATCAGCAAGGAGGGGCAAGATCCAACTCCCTATGTTCAGAAGCGATAAGGCTATGGAATTGGTGCATAGGCCACAATATCCACATATCAGGGGCATACTTACCTGTTATTCAGAACACCACCTCAGACAATCTGAGCAGACAGTTCGGCAACAATCATGAGTGGGAATTGCACAATGAAGTCCTAGAAAACATATTCCAACAACAGGGTTATCCCACAATCAAGATATTTGCAACAACGATGAACCACAAGTGCCGTTACTTCTGCTGAAGAATGGGTCTGGGCAGAGGATCGATGGGAGATGCATTCCTCATCAACTGGAATACAGGTCTCCTTTATGCATTCCCATCCATTCCCATGATATCCAAAACCATACACTAAATATGCAAAGACAAAGCAGAAGTGATAATGATAGTACCAGCAGAGCCCAGACAAACATGGTTTACTTACCTGACACAAATGTCGATTTGCACATCAATCTCTCTCCCACTATTTGAGAATTTCCTCTCCCAGGACAAGGGATGCATTATCCGCCCACATCTGAAGAAGTTACATCTAACAGCATGGTTCCTAACTGATTCTGACAAACAGAACTACAATGCTCAGAACCAGTGAGGCATATTTTACTGAATAGCAGAAAACCTGCCACTAGGAAAACTTACCTTCAGAAGTGGTGTAGATTCTCCTTATGGTGTCAACAGAGACAAATTAATGCAACAGTAGTGCCTATCCCCATCCTACTGGACTACCTCTTGGAAATAAAAAAAACAGGACTATCAATGAGCTCATTTAAAGTACACCTAGCTGCTATTACTACCTTCCACGATCTGGTAGATGATACCACAATCTTTGCACACACAACATTTTGAAATGTTTCATGACTGGTATACAAAATGTGTACCCTGATATACGTCTAGCCACAGTACCTTGGAACCTCAGTCTAGTACTAAGGATCATCATCAAGCCCTTAGCTTTGAGCCACTTATTCGTTATTGCACATGCCAATGAAGGCATCATTTCTAGTAGCAATTACATCAGCGTGATGCGATAATGAGCTCAGCGCGCTTATGGCCCACCCACAGTACACAATATTTCAAAAAGATAAGGTGACGCTATGACCTCATCTGAAATTCCTCCTCAAGGTGTCATAAGCATTCCACCTTAACCAAAGCATTCATTTACCTATGTTTTATCCGAAACCCCATGCTAATACACGGGATGCGGCCCTCCATATGCTGGATGTCAGACGAGCTATGCTTTTTATCTAGAAAAAACAAAACCCTTTACAAAATCTCCCAAACTTTTCATGTCCATTACAGAATGTTCCAAAGGCAACGCTATATCCACCCAAAGACTATCAAAGTGGATAGAAAAGAAAAGAAGAAGAAAAGAGAGTTACTCACCTTGTGCAGTAACTGACATTCTTTGAGATATGTTCCTGTGGGTGCTCCACTACCCACCCTCCTCCCCTCTACTTCGGAGTTGAGCATTATGGCTCTTTGATAGAGAAGGAACAGAAGGGGTAGGGTCATGCACACGCTGAAAAAGGCATCAATGGCGCCGCGAAACAGGGACACCGCATGCGTGACCCAGACGGACACTGCTGACATAATCTCCGATTAAGGACATGATGACATGCCAACAGCTGAAGCAGCGCACCCACGGGGACACACATCTTGAAGATCATCAATTACTGCACAAGGTGAGTAACCCTCTTTTTTGGCTGGAACTCAGTGATGATATTCAGAAAGCAGCTGACGCTGGTGATAGCCGTGGATTGTACGAAGGCATCAAATGAGCGCTTGGTCCAGTAAAGAAGAAAACGGCTCCACTAAAAAATTTAAATGGAAATATCATTATTGATAAACAAGAACAACTTGAGCATTGGATTGAACACTGGAATTCTATACTCCAGTGAAACTGAAATCAAACGTGAGTAGCTTGAAGGATTACCACAGTTTGAAGTTATGATGGATTTGGACAACAAGCCTAAATCAGAAGATTTGCATTAAACCATTGAATAGATTCCTGAGAACAAGGCATCCAGCAATGACTGCTTGCCTGCTGAAATTTATAAATGTGCTAACAATGAACTACTCCATGAAGCTCCATGAAGTTGTACTACTCTGCTGGAAAGAGGAAGCGGTACTGCAAGATTTCAAAGTTGCTTGATTTGTACAATTATACAAAAACAAGGGCGATAGAAGTAATTGTGACAGCTATAGAGATCTTCCTTTTGAACAATGTCAGAAAGGTTGTCACTTGCATTATGCTATCTAGGCTGCAATCTCTAGGTGAAAGAATCTATCCTGAAAGTCAATGCAGTTTTTGCTCAGAACACTGCACCATTGATATTTTCGGTCAAGCAACTGCAAGAGAAGGGTAGAGAAAAAAACACCACAAACCTTGTTGATCTGACAAAGGCCTTCAATACAGTCGACAGACAGGGCCTTTTTATTGTTCTGAAGAAACTGGGTTGTCCTCCCAAATTGTTGAACATCATTCAATCATTACATCAAGGTCTGAGAGCAACTGTAACGTATGAAAACATGGAATCAAATGCCTTTGACATCAACAACTGGGTGAAACGGGTGTGTTTTAGCCCCTGTGCTTTTTAACATCCACTTTTCATTCCTACTTTTTCATGCATTTAAGGACAGCATTGATGGCATTTATTTTTGAACCAGTCTAGATGGATACTTTTTCAACATCGCAAGGTTTAGAGCGAAAACCAAGGTGAAAGAGCTGGTTCTGAGAGATTTCCTGTTTGCGGATGACATGGCCTTTGGTTGCCCACAGTGAATCTTCCTTGCAAAATCTCTTGGGCAGAATTTCTGTGTCATGCAAGAGCATTGGGTTGACAATTAGTTTCAAGAAGACTGTGATCATGTACCAAAGCATGGAAGAACCAATGCCTGGCATCATTCTGGAGGGTAAATATCTTGGCATTGGCAGCTTTTGCTACTTGGCTTCTGTGATCAGCAGGAATCTTGACCTTCAGACTGAACTGGATATGCTAGGCACATCAGGAAACTTAACAGCTTCCACATGAGATGCCTGCACAAGATCCTGAAAATAAAGTGGGAAGACAAACACAGAGGTGCTGGAATGTGCAGGATTGACACACTTAGAAACTACTATCAAGAGGAGGAGGTTGCGATGGCTTGGTCATATTAAGAGAACGGGAGGAGACCATATCCCCAAGAATATTTTGTACAGCAAGATTCAAGATGGCTCTAGACAGCAAGATCGCCCTTTATGGCGGTACCACAATGTGTGCAAAAATGATATGAAGGTCATTCAACATAAATGTAGTAAACTAGGAGGAGCGCGGCAATCTGGAGGGAATATCTGGTGCAGGGTGCAGCTCAATACGAAGTGGCTTTGATCCAGAGGATGGAGAAACAGTGAGAAAGAAGAAAGCAGCATGCTGTAATCTTTGACTTCAACACAGACAACACATATATCTGTGAAATTTGTAATAAACTGTGTCACTCCCTAATTGGGTTTGTCAGCCATAAGCAGATTCATCAGGCACCTAACTAGACCTTTTATGCATATACCATGATCCAGTGGATTGACAGTTGCCTATAGAGGTGGTGTTTGTGACTCAGTTGGAGTTGGTAAGGGTGGTGATGTGATCTGGGTCCCTCTCTCTGGCCCTGTCTAGATCAGATCAGGATGATGAAGGCCTGGGGTCCCAGGAAATGGTGGGGATGGCAGCCATGATGGTGAAGCTCACTTCAGTAGTCTCTGTCTGTTCTTGATGTTTGTTCTTTTTGTTCTTTCGTATTTTTCTGGCAAAATCTCTTCTTTATTTTTTAAGGACCCCAAAAAGGGAATTGTAGGTGGAATAGCCCATCCCCTTATTATTTTGTCCACCAATTAGACTTAGTATCTGACTTCTCGATTTTGGCTCATTAACTTCCAGCACCACATCTCCTGTTTTTTAAGCACCATAATTTCAATGCAGCCTTTGAATAATCTCAAGTGGATTTTTTTGTTTAGATTAATTCAGTTATTCTGTCTCCCTTTCATACCTTTTCCCCACCAGCATTTATTATTATAGGTTATTGTAACATCTTATTAACTTTTACATACTTTTTACAGTTGAGCTCCCAATTTGGATAAATTTGTAGGCCCAGTTGTCACAACATTCCTGAGTTTGAAAATGATGGGCTTGGTTCTTCTTGTTTCACCTTGCATTTCAAGGACAACGTGATCAGGATCAGTATGTTAACTGGATCAACATATTAGTCTGGGAGGTAGTTACTGTGGCAGAAAAAAGACTAATGATGTATCTTCATTTTTATTAGCTGGGAATGTTGTTCTACTTCCATAAATAATATGAATGGGAAAATTATCCCAAGGGATATAAGTTTTGATCTTTACCTCCAGAAAGGTCACTGATAATTGCAGCTTACTATTTTGGAGAAGAGGTGTTCAGATATGTCTCTCTGTGCGTTCATTTTCCACAAATCTGTGTGCAGGAGGTATCAAATAGTGTGTACAGTAGAAAACTATTGTCTGAAATAGTGCTGCTTGTTTTAGTATATTTTGAGAAGGCAGGATGAGGAAAGTCTTTTAGTTAAAATGTTCCCCAGATTGCTGCTCCCTCCAGCTCCTTCTAAACCAGAAATTTTTTTAAGACAACAGCCCACAGTGACTCTCCTTTGACTGAGGAAGGTTGGTTAGAACTTTTAAGAGCCCCACAATGCTACTCATAGACTGGAGTCCAAGTATTTTCATTTCAAATTCATCAGTGTTTTTTGGTAGATTCATGGACTGTCAACATCCAAATGTGTTAAGGAGCTCACTTTAAAAGAGCGGAATGATGGTATCCCATCTTCCAAGAGAAGTTTTTCAGAGGAGATCAAAAAGGTGTGGTTTGATTTGAGTTTTCAGCTCTGATTTATATTGCAATGAAAAAAACCACTCGGACTTTGTTTGGAATTCCTGCTTGTTTACATATGGATACAAATCCCACCTGCATGCCCATATATGCCAGTGTGCGGTGTTGTTTTTTTAATATATGATTGATTGACTGACTGACTGACTACAAAATATACATTATCATGTCCCAAGACAGATTTTTCAGGACAAACTTAAATCAATTTTAATAAATATAAAGAATCAAGTATTTGATATGTACTAGGCCACTTTTTCGCATAGTTAGAAGTGTATAATCCCATTGGGGTGCTTGGGTGAAACAGAAGGCAGAATTTGACCTACTGTGTGTTTTATAGGTTAAGGAAATAATCTCTCTGATTATTTTTAAATTATATTAAAATACATTGATTATTAGATGATGACAGAATCTGGTTTCCTCCTGGGAAGTATGTGGGTTCTCCTTTGGCTGTTCTGTTAACATAATTATGGATCTGCTATTACTATTTCACCCCACAAGCATTTTTATGGCTATTTTACTCTGTTGTAATCCATTCAATAGATATTCATTTCTGCTTACCTGTGGGAAAAATCAGAACCCAAGAAGAGTCCCTTAGTGGTACAGAGATGCTTTTGCTTTTAGAATGCATGTTGTTATACTCACGCTTGATACGATTTTGCCAATGTGTGATTTGTCATTTGTTGATTTCAAAAGCTTATTTGGAAAGAAGTAAAAATAGATTTGGAAACGGGTGCAAAAATACACTATCACACTGTTCTTCATTGCAAGGCCCAAGAGCCAGTGGTGGCTCCCATCGACCCTAAGTGCGGCTCCCTGACTAATTGTTTATATTCCAATTTATTTTATTTTTAATAGTAGAATACGTTCTGAACCTATCAAAATCCACCTTCTTTACACGTCACATTGACCACATGGTATGATGTGCGCCAATAAGCACATCTAAGTATATCCGTTGTATAATAACTATAATATTACCATAGCAACCAACGTAGACCTTGGTGTGTTCAACTGTTTGTGTTGTATATTACTTTTTGGCCCCAGTGAGTTACTGGAAAGAATGGATAGATTCTTAATTCCATTGAAGAGAAAATTGGAAAGTGAAACAGGAGAAAAAGCAAATAAGAACGTAACTGTGGATATTAATAAAACGAACAAACAAAAGTTTTAGTTACATGAGTTGCTCTGTAACATTACATCATTAAGGCATAGCAAGCAATGTGTTAATTTAGTAGTTGATGTGGCTCTCACATTGAAGGTTTTTTGCCAAAGTGGCCCTTGCTTGAAAAATAGTGAAGATCAATGAAGATCAGATTCTAATCCATTTCCTTAAGCCAATGTAAGATCTTTAACTAAAGGATTTTTCTAATTGATGCTGTTTCATATTATTGATTTTTGATTTGTGCTTTCAACTATTCCAAACATCTGAATCACCAGGTATTAGAGTAAATACTTTATCTATAATTAAGGGTGAGTCTGTTCTTTTACTTTTTGGCCAAATAACAAATTATAGATATTTGTATTTGTCAGGTACTAAATCTGAATCTGAAATTAATGCCCTGTAGACCATGTTAATTCCTGCTGTGTCTGTGAGATCTGGAATCCCTTAGCGAGTGTGCATTTGCCAGTAACTAGGGCTTCCATAGCATGAAATTCATTAATCAGCAGCTTGTATAGTTGCACTAAGCAGTAGAGCCAACAGGAGATAAAAATCTGGAGTGTCACTTCTTTGAATCACAAGCAGTAGCAAAGACAGCCAATGCATTTGGTGGGAGCCTGTGCGCGTATGTGTAAGAGGCCATCATAAGCCCATGTTTCACTAAAAAGGCTGTTTTAGGGGTCCAATTCTAATATGGCCAACAGGCTGCATGTCTTATACAGTAACATCTGCTTTATATTGTTCATCTCTCTGACGTTGGTGGGGAGAACTGGGTAGCACAGCTCTTTGAAACCAAAGAGGGGCTAAAAATCACCTTCTTGCTGTTTCCCTCAAAATCCCCTCATTCCTGTCCCAAACTTTAATTATTCCTTATTAGTTTGGAATTGTTTATTCCACTGCACCTCAGCCTCCAAAAAAATGGACAACAATCAATCTCTTAACTGATTGTAGGTGCAATCAAATAGTTACATATCTAAATGCCTATACTTAACACCTTCAGTTTTTTGCTTAAACAACTTTTTCCCCTGACATTGATCATGGACATATTGCAGAATGGGAGGAGGTTTGGAGATGAACAAACAGAATGAGTAGGGGCATGGAAAAACTTTCTAATGAAGATTGATTGAGAAGACTGGAAATATATACCTTTAGAAAAGAGATAAATAAGAATGGAAATGATAAAAGTATACAAAGTAATGAATAGAGAAGGTAGATCAGGAACTTCTTTCTAGTCATCCTTACAAAAATGAGAGATATTCAATGAAATTCGAAGGTAGCAAATTCAAAACTGAGAAAATATTTTTTTTTCACACAACACACAGTTAACCAGTGGAACATCATGCAGGCCAAGAGCCTAGCAGGCTTTAGAGAGAGTGGAGACATTTATATGGACAACAAAAATATCCAGGGTTGTTATAGTAAACATTAACAATTTGGAAGGGATATTAATCCTTGTGCTTGAAGACCTAAGCCAACCTCTAACTATTGAGGATTTGGAGGAAACTGCTCTAGAGACAGGTTATCCCATGACTGCCTCCTGCAGTCTGTCTTTTAGTTTCTTTGGAAACACCCAGCAGTGTGGCCACTGTTGCAGACAGGACACTGGACTAGATGGACCACTGGTCTAACTGAGTATGGCAATTCTTGTGTTCCTTTGAGGGGCTAATTTGGAAGACTTCTTTAAAACTAGCCCAAAAATGTTTAAATATTAAACCTAACTTCAACATAAAACTAATTTATGAGTGAGCTTTTTCATGTTTCTTTCTCTGAATTCCTTAGGAGAACACTGCCTTCTCCCTGACTAGCTTGTAATTTTGTTGATAATTCATAAATGCTAATATACTGTTTAGCTATGATTTATATTGCAAACTTTGACTCATCACATTCCTTAGGTAGTTCAGCACCAAGGACAGGATTACATGCTTTAGTTTGGGTTCAATGTCAGTGCTAAATGTATCTTGTTTAGGTCTCTATCTCATGTTGTTGGGAAGAGTTGATTGTTCCATAATGGTTAAAAGCACAATACTGTATAATAGTTCTAGGAGTGTGCTACAGACCCCCCAAGATCTGATTTGGATATGAATAGACCTCTTTAATACTATTAATGAAATGAATGCTTCTGGGAATTGTGTGATTACACGAGACTTTAATTTCCCAGATCTAGATTGGAGGACTAATGCTACTAATAATACAGATTTTCCATGATGTGGTAGCTGACAGATTTCTTCAGCAAATAGTCACCGAACCAACAAGAAGTAAGGCCATTTTAGATTTAGCATTGAGGATGCCATAGAAGAATTGCTTGCAGGGGACAACCTTGGTTTGCATGATCATGAGTTAATTCAGTCAAAAGTAAATGGAAAGATAAGCAAAACTAAGTCTTCAACTAGGGTCCTTTATTTCAAAAGGGCAAATTTAAAAAAATTGAGGTAATCACTTAGGAAAGTGGACTGGACTGAAGAAGTCAAAGATTTGAATATGCAAGAGGCTTGGAATTACTTTAAGTCAAGTTGCAAAAATTGTCTGAAGTCAGCATCCCAAGCAAGGGGAAAAAATTCATAGAGAAGGGTTGCAGACCAGACTGAATGAGCAAGCGTCTCAAACAGGTTAAGAGAAAGCAGAAAGCCTATATGGGATGGATCAACAAGGAAAGATACCACTTGGAGGTCAGAAAGTGTAGGAAAAACATGAGCATTGTCAAAAGCCAAGAAGAATTGGACCTTGCAAAGAACATTAAAACCAATAGTAAGAGGTTCTACAGTCATATAAATAAAAAGAAAACAAGGAAAAAGAAGTGGGACCGCTAAGCACTGAGGATGGGGTGCCGATTAAAAATCATCTGGGCATGGTCAGCAACTAAATAAATACTATCCCTCAGTTTTTAATAAGGAATGAGGAGATTAGGGGTAGTGGCAGTGTGGCTAATGGAAATTAGTCTATGGAAGTAGAAATTACCACATCCAAGGTTGAAGTCAAACTCAAACAGCTTACTGGGACCAAATCGGGACCAAGAATATTAAAAAAACTTGCACATGAAATTGCAAGCCCAATAGCAAGGATTTTTAATGAATCTTTAAACTTGGGGGTCATACCATATGACTGGAGGAGTGCTGATATAGTACATATTTTTACGAAAGGGAAAAAACATGATCCGGGAAACTACAGATCTGTTAGTTTGACCTCAATTGTATGCAATGTCTTGGAACACATTTTGAAATAGAAAGTAGTTAAGGACATAGAGATAAATGATAATTGTGGTAAAATACAAGATGGTTTTATAAAAGGTAGATTGTGCTAGACCAACCTACCTTTGTGAAGATAACTGTTTTTTTAGACAAAGGAAGTGCAATAGATTTTATATACTTGGATTTCAATAAGGCATTTGATATTGTTCCACAGGGAAAATTATTAGTTAAATTGGAAAAATTGAGGATTAATATGAGAACTAAAAGGTGAACAAGGAACTGGTTAAAGGGGAGACTACAATGGGTCTGTCAGACTGGAGGGAGGTTTCTAATGGAGTTCCTCGGGGATCGGTCTTGGGACCAATCTTATTTAACATTTTCATTAATGACCTTGGCACAAAAAGTGAGAGTATGTTAATAAAATTTGCAGATGACACAAAGTTGGTAGGTATTGCTAATACAGAGTAGGACTAGAATATTGTACAAGAAGATTTGAAATGATAAAAATAGGATGAAATTTAATAGTGCAGAGTGCAAGGTCATGCACATAGGAGCTAACAACAAGAATTTTTGCTATAAGCTGGAAACTTGTCAGTTAGAAATGACAGAGAAGGAGAAAGACCTGGGTGTATTGGTGTATGACTATGAGCCACCAATGTGATGTGGCCATGAAAAAGAATAATGCAGTCCTAGAATGCATCAGGTGATGTATTTCCAGTAGAGCTAGGGAAGTGATAGAACAATTATACAAGGTACTGGGTGAGACCTGATCTGGAATACAGTGGGCAATTCTGGTCTCCCATGTTTAAGAAAGATGTATTCAAATTAGAACAGGTGTAGAGATGTCCTAGGGTGATCCAAGGAATCGAAAACTTACCTTATGAGAGGAGAGTCAAAGAGTTTGGCTTGTATATTCTAACCAGTAGAAGGCTGAGGGGAGATATGATTGCTCTCTATAAATACATTAGAGGGATAAATACCAGAGAGGGAGAAGAGTTATTTAAGCTATGCACCAGTATTGATACAAGAACAAATGGATATAAACTGGCCATCAACAAGTTTGGGCTTGAAATTAGCTGAAGGTTTCTACCACTAGAGGAGTGAAGTTCTGGAATAGCCTTCTAAGGGGAGCCATGGAGGCAAGAAACCTAGCTGGCTTCAAGACTGAACTTGATACGTTTATGAAGGGGATGCTATGATGAGACTGCCTGCAATGGTATGTAGCCGATCTTAGACTGCTAGCAGCAAATATATCTAACGGCTGGTGATGGGACACTAAATGGGGAGGGCTCTGAGTTTCTACAGAGACCTTCTTTACTGGGTGTCTGGCTGGTTGGTCTTGCCGACATACTCAGTGTTCAAGTGATTGCCATATTTGGACAGGATCTCTTGGCTACCAACCCTTGCGAGAACTCCGATGGTTGCCCCAGTCTGCCTCTAATACTGATTAATCACCTGACTACTAGACCTCTTGTGCACCCCTTGGCCATGTCTCTGGACTTCCCCGAGCCAGTTTCGGTCATTATACATTACAGCATTCAAGTTTTTCTCTGTTTCTTAAAATCAAAGAAGTTTTCAGACTTCACAGTTATTGCAGATGCAGCCTGAGCCAGGTCTTGTTATTAACTACGATCAGCAGAGTTAGTCTGAGATGGTTGACATTTTTATTTCAAAATTGCCCTTACCAAAGGAGTGAAACTAAGTGCAACAGACCCCATCTTTGGGCCAATAGGAGCTTCAGAGACACTTACAGACCCTTCCGCAAAACTAGATTTTTGTGTGTGTGGTTTTCCTTGTTTTTTTGCTGCTATTAATGTTCCTTAATAAACAAATGTGAGGCATCAAATGTCAGCATCAAAATGTTCCTTGGTTCTAACCTGCCCTTTTTGGACAAGGGTATTGAGAAAGTGACAGTGAGTCAACTGACAGTATCTAGGTTCTCAGATTTCTTTATTCCCTGTTGACTTGGCTCAGGTCTGTGTATGATATACAGACGGCATTGTTCTTGCTGGTTGATGAACCCTTCCTAGAAATGGATAAAGATCAGTTGTCCAGGCTTTTTCAAAAGCTGTTGATAGATCTGTATGATGCCATTGATGATGCTCTTTGTTGAACTGACTGCTGATCCTGACTTGGATGGAAAGAGTTATTTTTGAGTGTCTCTGTTCCTTCCTTTCAGAGAGATCCCAGAAGATGAAGTTGAATAATTTTCCACACTAAGATATTTTTATCTTGAGCAGTTCTGCTAGGTAGGTTCTGTTCTGTCACCACTGCTGCTTAATATGCCTTAAGGGAGCTGGAGCAAATCATGGTTTGGGGCTACGGTGTTATTGCTATGCCGATAATGTGCCAGTCTGCCTTCTTTTTATTAGACCCAAATGCTAACTTCCCAGTGTTTGACTGAGACAGAGACTTGGACAAAGGTAAGCTGGCTGCACTCGGTCCAGATAATTTGGAGATGCTGATGGTTGGTTTGTGGTAACAATTACAGTGTTTGGCAGAGATATACCTTCTCTCTTCCCCTTCAGCATCTGCCACCGCCAACTTTTGTGAATGTTTGTCCACTCTTCCTCAAGAGGGTTGGCATTCCAAGTTTATTTTTTAGAATCCTGGTTGGTGAAGGTGGCTTTGATGGTAAATAGTGCATATTTTCATCTGCGCTTGGTGCAATGGCTATGAACATTTCTTTTGGATGAGGCCCTTACTACAGTTAACCATTTTGTTGTGTCTGGCTTGGATTCCTGCAATGGACTGCTCATGGGACTATACTTGTAGGCTACTTGGAAATTTCAGCTGGTGCAGAATATGACAGCTCAGTTACTTAATAGGATTGTCTGCAGAGACCAATATATTACTCTAGCTTCACGTTCTCTCAGGTTTCAATTCAAGGGACTTTATAATGAACAGTGGTTCAGGTCATAAATACCTCACAGGCCACCTCTTTCTCATGCATCTCTGCAACAGCTGAGGTCTAACTATCTACGTAAGTGTTTTTAGTGTGCCAGTCACCATAGTATCTAGGTATTACATACAAGAATTAAAGTCTCTGCCTTAGTCAAAGAAGGACCATGTTCTTTTCCCCACCCATGGAGGAAATGTATTCCATAGACTGGGTTTCTTGAGAGGGAGATCTGTTGCTTGCCAATTAGGAGGTTTTATGGTATTATGGTAAGGCCTCTGCAAACGGATATGTTGCATTGCCTTTTAAAGAAGGGAATACATGCACTCATCCCTCCTGACCTTCTGTAGTAGGAGTGCATATCTAGCTAACTTAGCTCTGTGTTCTTCAAACTGCATTATCTCTGTTGTTGATGGTATTCTTAAAGTAGTGTAGAGAGCGTAAGTTGTTTAGGTAGTCACTCCATAGCCCTCAAATTTTATCCAGTAATAGATGGGGAGCTGGTTTAATGCACATGGCACTAGTGTGATTATTTTCCCTTATCCCACCCCTCAACTATTGGCTCCACTTTGGAGACATATGGCTGCATGTTTTATAAGGCTCGGCTTCCACTGTAAGTAGAAAGCTGGGAGTAGAGAACATTGCAGCACTTGCATTTGTAGAAGTGGTAAAGGTATGGACCACTGTGGTCAGGTCTGCCTCTGAGGGAAGCAGGTAAAATCCTGCCACATAGAGATGGAAAAAAGTTATTTCTGGCCACTGTTGCAACTATGGTGTCCAGGCATACAGATGTATCTGAATCTGAACATGTACCTTGAAGTATGGAGTATAATTCAAAGTGCAGTTAAGTAGGTAAAAATACTCCAGTTGACTTAAGTAGACTTTGGATTCAGCCCATAATGAACAGGTTTGAATCCTGAAAAATAAATAAATAAAAGTAACTTTAGCAGAAGACCTTTTTCATGCAAGTGTACAGTTTGCCATCTTGGTTGGTCCATGTGATGCTCATCTACTTTATATTTCTAAAAACACTCTGATGAAATGCAATTAAAGGATTATTATTATAATGAAGCTATTTGTAAATGAGTTAACGAAAACATTACTTTGCTATACACGTCATTGAGTATGGGTCATTAAACAGGATGGTAAATATCTTTTGATACATCTTCCTTTACTTGGCAATTTGCAAGCTATTTTCATTTCCATGTATATGCAGTATGAGGGGATAGAAATAAACAGTAATTAAAATAACTTCTTTTCCTGCGGGATTTTTCACCTTCATTTTTCTTATGCACTTGCTATGTTATATTTCCTTAGTTAAAAAGTATGCTTTTAATCATTTTATAGTGGTGTATTTGCTTTTGTTGTTGGGCTCTGTATCATTTTATTTTATAACCTTTTTTCAAGGTATATGACTAAAAATAGCAAAGATTTCCTGTGGTCCAAACCTTACCATCCAAGATCATTCTGGGAAAGATGCCTTAGTTCCAATCCTGCAATTACTTACACGGGCTTAATTTTAAACATAGAAGCAGTCCCTTTGAAGTCAGACTAATCTATGTTTAAAATAAAGCATGTGCATAAGCGTTTGCAGGTTTGGGACCTTAATTATGAGCATTCAATCCCGTACATGCAGAACAAATTTAAAGTTATAGAATATCTAAAGGATAGCTTCCTGGATTGGGGGTATGCTTTCTTCTAACAAATCTAGAAAAAAAACATGGAAAAAACCAAGGTCTATAGATGGCATGAAATTGATCATGTGAGAGATACCACACACAGTCCTTTTACAGCATATACTACTATTTATTTATGCATATTTAGGTGAAGGAGTAGTGTGAAAGTAGCAAAAACTCACATCTTAAATATACTGGCACTTCTTAACAATCAGTGTTTTGGTTAGTAAATTTGCAGTTGTGATAAGAGTGTTAATATGTGATACTCTATTTTAACAGCTGTCTGTTGTAACTATTACATCTTGTTCTGAATTATGACAAACTTACTTCTAAAATGGTGATTTTCATCTCCTGTCCTCAGGGAAGTGCTATTAATTTCAATAGAGAGTTGCTACTACCATTGTTTCCATTTTTCAATCTGAATCAGAAATCCTCTTGGTTGTTTTGGGTGATCTGGTAGCACAGACTTTTTTTAAAAAAAAGTTGGGGGGAGAAGGGAAAAAATAAATAGGAAAGCTAGAAACAAAGGTGATGGTTTAGTAGATTATGGGGCAATGGAGATAAGGGGGAAAATGTGGAGATCAGAAGCAAAAAGGAAGAGGACAATGAAATAAAAGAAAAGGGGGTGCGGGGACTAAAGTGGCCTGCTCTGTCATTTGCAGGGATTAGTGTACAAAGATCCTAGAAATACCAATAGAAGCATAATTTTTCACATTGGGATGGGATTGTAACCTCACTTTTTTTTTTATCCTGTTCTTTTTTTTCACTCTTCCAAAATGTTTTTTTGCCTAGGATTTTTTCTCTGATTCTTACTTCCTCTCTGGAGCTAGGGACTTGCTCTACATGACCATGACTTCCTGTAGCAGCTATATTTCACTGGAAAAGTGGAACTGTCAGACTTTTACTGTCAGCTGTAAAATTTGTGTGTGGAGGTGGTAGGTCTCTCTTGGAAATTAACCAATGAATTTGAAACTCACATCCAGCAGAGAGGGAACAGATCAGGATGAAATGAATTTTGGTGAATTTATAGCAAAATATAAACACCGCTTTTTTTTTTTTTTTTTACTTAGCCTCTTTACACTAATGCACACTCACACATCCTGCCTCTGTGTGTGAGAGAGAGATGTGATGTGTTCACTTTATAGTTTTGCAAGGCCCTGGGAGAGTAGAGGAATGGAGATGCATGAACCAAGAGCAAGTTCTTGAACCATAATAAACTGAGTTTGTTCAATGAAGCGAATGCTCCCAGGGGCCATATTTAAAGGGACCCCCCCTAGAAATTTAGGATGATTTAAAAATAAAAGAGGCTATCAGGAAATATTAAAATAAATGTGGTAGGCACTACAATGGAGTAGACTCCCGCTTCTTCCAATGTAAGGTTCTCTTTCTTTCTTCAGGACAGTGATCTATTAGATTTGGAATCTAAAAAATCAGAAATGAGAAGCCAGAAGAAACTACTTCCCCTTGAAACTCATGGAACTTTTTAGGTTTGCCAACTGCACTACCACTTTTTAGGTTTGCCAACTGCACTACTATAAAGTTTCCCTTCTCCTCAGCTTGTCTCTCTTGTCCTGTAACATGAATAGGAAATAATAATTTCCTTGTAGTGAAATATTTCCATATCACTATCAAGAAAGGAACCCACAATGTCTCTTTATCAAATCAAAACAGTAAATCAGAAAGGAAAGACTAATCTGTGAGCAAGTGACTAAATGGATAGCTCGTGATATATTAAACCTTCCAAAAGGCACCTCAGTTCCTTTCCAGGGTCCCCATAATCAAACTAGCAGTAGATAGAAAATAAACCATAATATCAGTGGATTAGGATTTTTTATGAAAGACCAAGTACAGTAGAACCTCCGAGTTACGAACACCTTAGGAATGGAAATTGTTCATTACTCTGAAATGTTCATAACTCTGAACAAAATGTTTTGGTTGTTCTTTCAAAAGTTTACAACTGAATAGATTTGCTACTTACTGAATAGACTTACTGAATAGACTGACTTAATAGAGCTTTGAAACTTTACTATGGAGAAGAAAAATGTTGCTTTTAACCATCTTAATTTAAATGAAACAAGCACAGAAAAATTTTCCTTACCTTGTTAAATCTTCTTTTTAAACTTTCCCTTTTTTTTTTTTAGTAGTTTACATTTAACACAGTACTGTGCTGTACTGTATTTATTTTGGTGTGGGGTTTTTTTTGTCTCTCGTGCTGCCTGATTCTGTACTTCGGGTTCCAAATTAGGTGTGTGGTTGGCCAGTCAGTTCATAACTCTGGTCTTTGTAACTCTTTGGTTTCTACTGTAAATCAAAAACTTGAACCTTCTCTTATGAGAAGTAAGAAAGGAGCAGTAGGATCAGGTCTTTGCCACCTGCCTTTCCAAACGGGTGTGGCATGATTGAGGACTCAGTTTAGCAAAGCATAAGTACCTGGTTAAGTCCCAGATAGTTTGCCCATGCACTAGATGTTGCAGGATCAGGGCCTAATTGTACAAGATATTATTACTCTTCAGGTTGCCAGTTACCCCAAGAGTATTCACCTAGGTCCTGTTAGCTATTATTGCCCATTTTTAAGCAGAGCAAGCGCACATTCTCTTTTCTAGATGACTTTCTCATCGAGTACTGCACTAGTGGGGCCATTGAAGCAGCAACTGACATAATTTGACTTTTAGAGATGTGGGTTTATCAACAACCATGGAAAGAGCAACCAGATTCCCATGGAATTCACCACACACTGGGTGGATATGCAGTAAGAGTCTCAGCATCTCTTTCAAATGAACATGTTCTCAAGTTTCAGACAACTGAAGGTCAAAATATTTTCTGTCTTTTGTTTAATAAATGATGTTGTGCACAGATATACTCCCATGGTCAAAATGGAGAATCAGGAGCCTACAGGGCACCACTGATACATCTTTGTTACATATCACTGGTGTACATTGAAAAAAATAACACACATTGCAGAAATCTCCAATATAAATAAATATTAAATGCTAAAAAAATCCCTAAAACCACCATGACTCCAACAGATAAAGTTTCTTAAAATCTGGATTGTGGTGAGTTTTGTACTTTTCTTTCTCTCTTCTTCCTTCAAAAAAAAAAAAAAAAAAAAAGTAGCCAGAAAAAGTCATTAAAGTTAACATTTGCAGTCTTGCTTAAACCCAGAAAAACAAGGACCCAGAAGTTACAGTGGAAAATTAGGTCTGATAATTAGCCTGCAGCTCATCTTGGTTTTAGATATTATTACATTGGTGTCCAAAAGAATAATGGGTTATCTTGCATATTATGCATGCTGTAGTCCTTCCGCACAACAGGGTTAGTTCAGAATGGAATGTCAGACATAATTTTCATCTTTGACTCTGAATTTGCTTGCTGTTGTGGATTTGTGTCAGACTATTAATACTTGAATGTAGTTTATTTCTAGTTTACTGCTTTTTGAAATTTCTCCCAATGCTTTTTTTCCCTCTTCAGTTACAATAGTATAGAATTTTGCCATTAAATAGTTTGTCACCTGTTTTCATTCTTCTTTATTTTAAAGAAAACACTTAGCCTGTTAAAATGAACAGTATAAATTTTAGTGTTCATTTCACTTTTGTAAATACTGCAATGTGTTTTATTGATTACATTATTACATTGTCATGTTTTCTTATGTATGACAAAAGTATTTTTTGGCTGGTCAGTAAATCTACCTTCCATCCATATAACTACTTGTTTTTCCTAGACAGTATGCTTGACAATGTTTATCCACTCCCTAGCATGATTTATCTTGTGTAGGATAGCCATTTGCTAAATGTTTTTCAAAAAAATGCCAAAGGACTTTAGTTCAAAATAAAATAAACATCAATTTCCTTTCTTTCTACTAACTTTGCTACTTCAAAAATATTAGCCAGTTTTGAGAACATATATACCATTGATTTCCATTTTTTTTCTAGTATTAAGTTGACTTACATGTTTTACACCTAAAGCCAGTGCTTAATGGAATGAAGATAATTTCCTAGCAAGAAACACTGCTGTGTTTCAGATAAATTTGCCTTAAGATTATATCTGGAGCTTCCAAACAAATGGAAGGAGAGTAAAACAGTCTCTTTCTTGTTTTGGTTTGTTTATAAATGCTGATGATACATATGTGCAACCCAAGGCACTTGAGTGTAGTGTTTATGCATTGTTCATCTGAAATTAATTCTGCCATAAATGTTTCAGAATGGCATATTGTATGTATGTGACATTTATTAGAGACAGACTAAATTAGGCAGTGACTTATACCCCATGCAACCCAATTGACTTCAGTGCAGAGTTTAGTTTAGTGTTTCAAATGCTTGTGCTAGATGTTTTTGTTTGTTGTTATAATCTGGAGAGAGTAGAAACCCTGTAAGCTTTTTGTTTCTGTTCTTATTACTTGGATATAATTTGTTGCTCCACACTTATGTCTTTCCTTCATCTAGAGCTTTGTCATGTTTACCCTGCCCCTTGCCTTCATTATTAATATGTGGAAAAGTCAGCAAGAAGGAAAAAACCCACCAGGCTGACTGGGAAGCTGGGAAGCCTCCCAGTGTTTGTACCAGGGAGATTTTATTTCATGAGGCAAAGAGGCAAACTGAAAGACTTCTGTAGACTTACACAGCTAGTTAAGTGTGTGCTGGCTTTTACTCTGCATGTATGGCTTTGTGCAGTAAAATGTAATTTATGTTAGTAATGTATGCTATCCCTGCTTAGTGACCTGGGCTCAAGCTGTGACACATTCAATACAGTGTGACAGTGAAGGAAGAAGACCTACATATATACACATGCGTTAGACAGGATTGTTGAAACTGGAATAGCAAGGTGAAGTTAAAGACTATATTGTCTGCTCTTCAGTTGCAGGCAGACAAAAATCAGATCTTAAGATATATGCTTATTCTTTCAAGGTCTTTGAACAGATATTAAACTTCTTGATGGAAGAAGGACTTTCTTACCAAGCTGGCAACTAATCAGAATTAATCTGGGTAAGAATTTTTTAAATTAATAATGTATGAAATTGTAGACACTGAATTCTCTTGTCTCTTTGCTGCTTCTATTAGCTTTTAAGTGTTCAATAGTTGGGGATCTATCAGTCAGTTGGAGATTAATTTATTTGAAATGGTATTAAAAATAGGGGCTCATTTTCCATTTCACACCTATTTTCTGAGATTTGAGAATGTGTTTGGCATCTTTTAAAGGGATGTGCGTAGATATAATGCAGAAGTAATTGTTTTAACAGTATTAGACATTGTTTTGCAGAGAAGATTTTTGGGGTGTGTGTGTATATGTGCAGTACCTGCTGAAATGTATTCTATGTTTTACAGTACAAGTAGTATATGCCTACTTCATACTTGTATAAATAAATATGTGAAGCATATATCTGAATTTCTGTGGTGCACTCATATTTATAAACCAGAAACACTAACTACTTTTTCAGTTGGCATAACACTACACTAACCAACAAACAAAACCCAACAACAACAAACTAGAAGATGTTGTCTCAATGTGCTACCGTTATCTCATGATTATTTCTTAGTGACTCAACTGTTGTGCTTATGCCAGGGCTTGACAAACCATGGGTGCCAGGTTGCCATGGCGCCTAGAAATTTAAGTCTGGTGCCTAGTATTTCTCCGGGGGGAGTGGCTGCCGCGCTCCGGCCAGGGCACCACTGCGCCCATGTGGCAGGGTTGGGAGGGGGGAGCGCTGCAGCTGCCGTGCTCCAGCCAGAGTGCCCTGCTGTTGGGCCCACGTTGTGGGAAAAGGGTGAGGGAAGGGGCAGGGCCGGGAGGGGAGAGCGGCTGCTGCGCTCCGGCCAGGGCACCCGCCGCTGGGCCCACGTTGTCTGGCTCCTTAATTTTTGGGCTGGCTCCTAGCTCCAAAACAAATTTGTCGAGCCCTGGGTTATGCTATGTTTGCTTTCTATTGTGGAAGGTGCTGCAGACCATTCTCATATATGAGTTGCTTATACTGGCCAATGCTATCTAATATCTAGCCGTGTATGCCACTGTTATCACTATGGTATCGGTCTGATTCAGGAGCAACCTCAAGAAAGGCTTATAGGAGACAACATAAATTAAGAAACATATTATCAATACTGTAGAAGCTTAGGATACATACTTAGGATACATACTTACTTGGAGATTATCTTCAAGAGCAGCAGAACTGATGGCTGAAACCATTAGTCCGTATCTACCTTTGAAAGTTCTGCGAGGAGTTGACTAATAGTAGTAGCATGAGCATTGTCATTAAGGTAGTCCTATCAGAGGACTACATGCTGGTTGGAAAATACTGTTTTCACAAGGGTGAGTTATACTTTTATGAAGCCAAATAGAAGATCAAACTGAGGGAATTTTCTGCAGTCCACTCTACAAGTTAAGCATGCATTTGAAATAACCTTGTATTAAAATTTGAAGTGTGCAGAACATATGCTAGGAAATATGTATTCCAGTGATGGACCTTTACAAAAATGTTCCTTCTTCATGGTTGTGATAGTAGAGGTTACTACAGTGCAAGTTTGTACATTCCCAAAGTACAATGACACTGGGAAGAGCTGATTAAATGTTTATTAATAGTTCACTTTGAGTAAACTGCATCAATGGAGGGGTTCAAACATACCATACAAGTCCAGTAGAAAATAGAATGGGTAGGAATGAGTTGTGTGAGAGTGGATTAAAAGTTTCTCTGCAGCATTAATGCTAAACTAGAACCTGTCTGATCTTTAAGTCTTACTGACAGAAGCTGTAGGATCTAATCTTTCATATGGGACAACTGTATCTCAAACTAAGCTACAGGCACAAGAGAAGTATAAGAATGGGATACTATGTGAGTAGCTCTTTATTTTGTTCTTGCATCTGGATCTGACGAAAAGGGAAATCAAGTAAGCATTCATGCAGGTGAGTTTATAGGGCAGGGCAAATACTACAGCATCAGGAAGAAGCCCTTTCCATCATTCAGCCTTTATGTTATCTGTCCACTTTGGAACCAGAGTTGATGGACCTCATAGGGAGTGGCACCTGTTCTTCTTTGACCTGAACAGTGATGGCTGCTATGCAAGCTTTAAGGACATGGGAGGCAGAGAGATGGAAACATGTGGTTCCTGGGGCTTCAAGAGGTACTTGGTGAAGAAAGAGAGGATGTGTAGATTTCACTCAGTTATAGGTAGGGCTGCAGATTTGTCACAGCATTTTTTTAAATAAAAAATCATGGAGCAGTCATTGTAAATTTAGTAAAGGTCACAGGTTTCATTAATCTGATTTGTTTTTAAAATGACAAATGAAAAGGAGAGGCCCTGGAGAAGAGGCAGGAGAGTGAGCTCCATCCCACACTCACCAAAAAGCAGTGGCTCCTTGGCTCCTGTTCTCTGGGGCTGGGACCCGGCACGTGGGATTGCCGCATTGCCTGGTTTGGCCATGTTGAGATCTGATGCATGGGGTTGCAGTGCTGCCAAAACTGAATGGCTCTGTGACCCCATGTACTGGGTTGTAACACACAGAGCCGGGCCCAGCCCCGTGGGACAGAAGCCATAGGACACAAAGCCAAGTCACAGACACGTGGGAAAATCATGGTGTCCATGACATTTTTCCCACTGTGACAACCTGCAGCCCTCATTATAGGTTTTAGATACTCACTTGATGCAAATTGGCTTAGCTCTACTGAAGTCAATAGCTGTGCCAGTTTACTCCAGCTGGCTGTATGTATAGAGTTGAGTGTTCAGGTCAGAATTTATTTAAAGCACATGGTATTAGATACATGTACAAACCTTGAGGAGACTTTCTGTTATTAGTGGCCAAATTTGATTCTAGGAAGCTAAATTTGTCAAATAGAGGAAAATAAAAAAATCTAGTAGGAATCTTGGTGCAAGATTATCTCTGAGTTGTTTGACACATTATGGTGTAACCATAGACTTGGATTGGTAGAGATGAAGGTAGTATGTCCTATTTGACACTAGACGGTCACTCCACTAATTCTAGTATGTTTACAAATACCTAGCTAATGTTTTAAATGAGCACATTCCCAACTAAGGGTTTTGGCTATAAATTAAAGAAAACAGTTATTTCAAAGTCAAATTTAACTTGAATACTAGTAGATCAGAGCCCATGACATAACTTTGTGAGCTAGTGATTGTGGGTAAACCCCATATTTAAAAGAAAAAATGAAGCATACTTCATCACAGTTCCCTTCATCTATTTTGACACGTGCCAGTTTTAATTTAGGGTACTTCATACTAATAATGTACATATAATGTAATACAATTTGTGAGAAAAATAGTAATAGGAGATGTTGCTGCATCACTCTGTTGTTAAATCTCTGATGAAAAGTGAGTACAGATGCTGTATGTATGTGTGTGAGAATTATTGCATTTTATATAAAGTGGAATTAACAAGGTTCTTCTGTCATTTTGCCTGCTCTGTTGTATGCTTGGTTCCTGGGATTGGTAGGGGATGTTATGGGCCAGGTTCTGATCCACACTAAGGTCTATTTGTGCTGCGGGAGCAATGCAAAAGAACCTTTGATAGTGAGCCATGAATGGGCAGCTGGAGATTTTCACAGTGTGGGGGAATCATTAGCTGGTGTAAAGCTGGGTGATGTCAGCTGTATGCCAGCCTCTCCTGTCCCATTGTCTTCCTCCTATTCCCCCCTACAAGCATAATGGACTCTATGTATGCTTTAAAAAAATCTCTAAGACAAAACACACTTCTCCTCCTGGCGGGAGGATTAGAAAACAAACACATGATAGAGATCAGTCACATTGCTTAATGTGCTACTGCAAGGGGGCTCAGATACTACAGTGATGAGCGTAGTACAAGAAGCTACCATAGAATAGAATAGAATAGAATATGTGGTAAAGCTGAAGCACACTAAGAGCTGATGATCCTGGCTAGCGTGTAATGGCCTTTACGGCCTATTACAAGCTGGTTCTAGTTAGAGCGGCCCTTAGATCACTCTAGCTTGTACTGGAGGCTGAGTCAGCCTCAGGATTGGGTAGTGGGAATGGAAAGGTCATTTAAAGCATTTGTCTGTTCCCTTCACTCATCTACACTGAATTCTTATTTAACACAGCTAGGATTATTTAACCCTATATGAAGAGGTTAGTTGACAAATTACACAAACTGGCTAAAAATATAAAAGGGAGAAAGAAGAAAATACAGAGAGTTGCAGGTAAAATTAACAAGTTAAAAAGGATTCACAAACTATTCCAGGACAATATTTCCTAGGTGAAAAAAACTGTAGTGGGACAGGAAGGTGAAATTACTTGAGAGTTAATTGCTATTGACACAACACTTCTTGTGTACAGAGCCTGGCCTCATTGCTATGATAATAAGATGGAGTTCAGCTGAATGCAGAGGGCTCCTCCAAGGCCCTTAGCACCACTTTAACTGCACGGTAAGGGCTCAAGTAGGGCTTACGAGGCATGTAGGGCCCTGTGTGAGGGTTAATTTCAACTATGTAAAAGATGCTAATTCAATTCATTAACTCTATTCCCTCTAAGAAGGCTGAAAATACAATCTCCATAATATATACAACTTCTGAGGAGAATGATCCTGGGGAGGGAAAAGAGAGGCATTTCAGTCTTTATATAGGTTCATATAAATTGGCTCTAGAAAGATTATCCTGGACTTTTTGAAGTGGGGTGAATAGTTGAGAATAAATAAGGATAACGAAGTTATTTGCTAATTTGAAGTGTAAATCCTGGAATCCATTAAAACTTTAACCAAGGTGAAAATATTGATAAATCAGTTCCTGTGCAATTTCATAAACAGCTATGTGAAATATTGATCTTGGTACCACAAGAATCTTTTTGATCAAACTCTCCAGGCAGACAATCGTCTTTCTTCACAGTATAAAGCTTTAACTAATTTTTTTTCAAAGGTTCTTCTAAAATGCTTGGACTAAATTTTTCCAAAATGATTTATTAAGACCAGGTGAGATTTGTTAAGAAAGGTTTGTTTACAGGCAATCTGTGTAAATTGTGACATCTGTTTGACATTTTTAAAGCTGTGCAGTCCTACCATGGTGCTGTCTTTGGGCTTTAGGCACTTGATAAACTTTTAATGGTGACATTGGCATTCTCATCTATTAAACATGTGTCAATTTGTTCCACAGCTTCACTTCAGGATCAGTTTTTGGTACCTGCAGCAATGATGGCTAGCTGGATCTGATTCCCTTTTGGAATTTTTACAGGCCATACAAGTGGAGTTTGGACACTTTCAGCAAAATTAAAACCACATATGGTGGTCGCCATAAAAAAGTTAGCATTTACCAACAACTAGTGGCATATTTTTTCCATGCTTGGAATGGTAGACAACTTTGGAAATTATATTAGTAAAAGTGGAAACAGTTGATAATTTTTTGACTTTTCATAGCTTCTACTGCATGGGGGGGGAGTTGTAGTTGCTGTGAGAAGAGTGAAGGAATTTTTTTACTTCTGTGCTTGTAAAATGTTTGAATATTAACATTGCATTTTGTGTGCTGATAATACTAAATCGTGTCTACATATACATACTATATGGACGTAGATGCACATGATTGCCTGTAATAACCACAGATTTTAACACTGGGGAAAACAAAAATATTGTATAAATAATATTTGTGTAGTGTTTGAATAGTAGTTACACTATGGTTCTTCCTCGTTGTTCCCTCTATGAAAGATGTCTCAAAGCTAACCCTTAAAACTGAGCGGATGGTTATCTCTACATTAGAAAACTGAGGGCCAGATTTTCCATTGGTTTAATTCCCCTGAAGTCAGAATCTTTCTATTCCCCCGTCCCCGTTATTATGGGTTCAGTTATGAGTTTGCCATGAGATCAGGGTAAGGGGCAGTGAGTTGTGACCAAGGCTATTCCTCCCACATGCACAGGGGGAGCATGTAGCAGCTCTCTGGAAGCTGACTTCCCCCCTGTGTTGTTATCACTGGTGCAGGTGTTCAGCACAGGGACCATAAGGGTTCATAAGGCATATGGGGGTGCCCCTCATGACGCTACATTAGCTGGGCCACAAGCTGGCTCTTTACTCCACAAGGAAAAAGCCTACCAACAAGTTGTGCTTCGTAGTACCTGATTCTGAACAATCTTGATCTGAGCACCCTCAGCTTCTGCTTGAAGTGTGGCTCATCCTGCAAGCTGCCCAAGAGCACCTGGTACTCCATTGACTTCAGTGGGAGCTGAGGGTATTCCCCACCTTTCAGGATCAGGCATAGTAAATGCCTAGAAATAGGAAGAGTTAAATTCCTTCTATGTAGCACTAGGTGTAGATGATTCTGCTGTTACTCACTATAGTGACTGTTAGCTGTGACCATAACCGTGTTCCTTCTCACTCCCCAAGATATTAGCAAACTCAAGTTAGGGAAATGCCTAGTAAGATGAAGCCGCCCTGCAGGACCTTATTCATCATCTTCGCTCCTCAGGAGCAATGAAACTGTCTGCCTCAAGGATGAAGCTTGTGTTTGCTGGAGACAGGGCTTTCCTGCCTGCTGGCATGTGAGTATAGCACTCGCTCACACAGGATATTGGAATGACTACTTTCAGGCCCACACGCAAGACTTGTTTCTTTGACCACGTAGTTCCATTCAGCAGCACACAATTTCACTCTGCATTTATAATAGAGCAAATAAAAGCCCTTGTAACTCCTAACCAAGGCTCAACAGCAAGCTGTATCTTCACTGTGCATCACAGTTCCTGGATTCTGCAGCATTCTGATGTTGCGGGTTGGAAATTCTGCCTAATTTATATTTAAAAATACAGGGTTTTAATTTAAATATAATACGTAATAATATAGTTGACACACTAATCTCTGCGGTGTTTATTTTCATAGTACATTCAGTTTATTTTACATTGTCCTCCCACTTTGGATATGCCAACGGGTTTTTGGAATTGATAACGCAATCTACCCTAGAGGGAGGAAAGTTGGCAGTTTTGGCAGTTGAGCAAGGAGAAGTTGAGGCTTTTAGCCCCAGGGGAGATGTGGGAGACAGTTGGGATTGCAGGATAAACCCAATAGCTGCAGTGAGCAGCACTGAAATGGTTAACAAGGTTGACATTTTAAATTGTCATCTTTACAGATTTACCTCTCATTGAAATGAATAGGATGGAGCACACAGGGCCTAGTCAATACAAAAACACAGGGCAAGAACAATACCAAAGATTAGATCCTCCTCTGGGCTCTTGCCCATAAAGTGCTTAGTTACTGTGGGTGAAGGGTGTTGTAAGAAATCTCCATAAAATAGAAGTGAACTATTGTATTGTCTTTCTTTCACTTTGGTCTGCATAACTCACCAGTGTCAGCAAAAGAGCTGAGTAGTGGGTCTTTCCCATTGCTTAGGAGACGTGGAACTCTTTGTGACTGAAAGGTCTTGTATATGCTTATGATGTATCTAATCAAATGGAATAAGTAGGAGGAAAGGTATTGTAATTTAGATCATATTAATAACAACATGAAAAACGGGTTCATTGCACCATTTCCTGTTGTTCACAATGTTAAAAATCCTAGTGTGCTGTCATGTATGATTTATGCAGTGCAGATATGTATCTATTACATTTGAAGCAGATATGTATTAGAAATAGTATGTTATGATTTTGAATATAAAGATACTGCAGTGGCGTCAGGAGATATCCCACAAAGTTGTTTCTCAACACTAGTCTAGGATGCAGGAGATCTGGGTTCTGTGCTTGACTGCAACTCGCCTGCTGGTGACCTTGGGCAAGTCACATCACCTTGATGTGCCTCAGTTTCCCCCTCTGTAAAATGAGGAGAATTATATTAATTTCCTTTGTATAGCACTTTGAGATCTACTGATGCAAAGTGATATATAAGAGGTTGGCAGTATTATTCTAGGGAAACGTGCAGCCCCCTCTACCTTTATTCTTCTCCAACAAAAAGTTTACATGTTTATTTTTTCTTAGACAAATATATACTATAGGACAATCTCTTTTACATGCTTTACTAAAAAATGCAAGAGAAAATTGAAATAGAATATATATAATTTGTGGGACAATCCTTTCTGAAAGATCTCATTTTGAAGTTGTAGACTACCCTAGATTTTGACAGAATTCAATGTCACTTAATATTGTATAGTTTTGCAATTTCTGTGTGAACAGCAACAAAAAAATAATCTAGTGAATGGTACTTAAATCCCCTGCTCCTTTCTAAAATCAATTTTTTGCTTTTCTATATGGGCATGCAAGTAACAGTGAGCATTGATCTGCTGTACTACCGTGTACCCTCCCATGGGCACTCAGATAACTACAGGATTGAGGGGGAGAATAAAGCACCATCCTCTAAGCTTCATCTTACCAGAAGCATCCCATTGTCTCGTGATGATTTCTCCTGTTCAGCTGGTGGATGTGATCTTTAGCTGGACTCATAGAGCTAATGCCTGTCAGCACTGTTGTTTGGCTTAGCAGTGAGGGGTTGCTGTGTGTGCGGCATAGCTCGTTGCTGGATTCTGCTTGGATCACTTCTGCTATATGCTCATATACTGTCAACCCAAAGTCTGGAATTCTACTCCTAAGTCTCCCAGGTGTAAAGGGGTCGTTCCATTACAGCATCATCAAGTTGGCTACGTTGGAATGGTACTGGATGAGATATTTTCTCTAGAAATCTGGGGAGCATGCCATGCCAAGTACTGAGGCCGAAATGTTCAAATTCAGGTGCCTAAAGTAATGAACCTAAATTTATACTTAAGCACCTAAATACAAATGGCCCAATTTTCATCACAACTTTGAAGTCAATGGAGCTACAAGTACTCAGCAGCTCTAAAAGTTTAAGCCTCATTTATATAGGTGCCTGTGGGATAGTCCACCAGCTTGTCAGCCCAGGAAAGAACCTGATAGGCCCTTGCCTCTGGCACAACTTCATCGTTCAAACACAAAAAAACCATGAAGTAACACAAAACAAAGTGATTCCCCTGACCAAAATTGTCGCAGTCCCCAGAGGCCTTTCCCCTTGCTTCGCTCATCCCTGGAAAGAGGACACGCCCTTTCCTTCCATCTTTGCTGAGTCCTGTGACAGGTAGCCTAGGATTGGTCTCCTTCACAGATTGTAAACATTTCAGAGAGCCATGGTCAGTAACCGGAGTAACAGGTGCCTCAAGCAGATAATAGCTCAAGGCTTCATTTCATTCATCTTCATTTCATCATTAAGCCCTCCTTCTTAACGGCCACATAGTTGTTCTGTCTGGGAAGGAGCTTTCTACTGAGATGTGATGCTGGGTGTTCCCCATCATCTAGCTTCTGCTTGAGAAAGACCCCGAGCTCCGCTGAGTCCTTAACCCTTTCCTGACTGTTTTTCCCTGTCACAGTGCCTAACTTGAAGTATCCCAATCTGAAAATTTTGGACTACTCCCATTACCTCTGAGCATAATTTCAATTCACCTCAACTAAAATTGCAACCCATACACCACCCCAAACAAAATAGAAAGTTGTCTACTATTTGCATTATTACAGTCAAATATAATCATCCTAGTTATTTTTTTTTAACCTTTAACTTTAAACATTGCTTTCACATTGATACTTAGACGTACACCTATGTATCTTGACATCTTCACTCACTCATGCTTTTCCACTCTGCTTACTTGGTCATCTAAATTTGTGCCTTTGCTTCATCTGCTGTGTGTTTAACATCTCAAAGTGCTTTGTTGAGTGAGAACACCCTCAAACACCTCTTTAACCCCCTTTCTTGATGCACAACATCTGTCTGCTTCTCCTGTTTCTTTGTCTTGACAATGAACTCTGTCTCATTCAATATGACTCATTAGTATTTCAAACTGTTCCAGCCTTTATAACATTACTCATTACACCAGTGCCTCTCTGTTGAAATACACATCCATTCCTCCATCCCCTCTTGATTTCAGTAACTGTAACTCTCTTTTCGGTGGTATTCCACTTGTCTAGGACTGCTCTTCTCTCTCTCTCTCCCACCATACCCTACCAATGAAAGGATACGTTGGGAGTCAGCCTGCCATTCGAATGCAGCAGGTGCAAAATTAACAGTGGGCTGAAAGGAGCAAGTCATTCACAGAGTCAGTCAGGCTGCAAGTTCTGGGGCTGTTGTAAGTATGACAGTGCAAATGGAGAAGTACAAGAAGCAGCAAGGAGTACCAACATGAGAAGGCAGAGCCTTCCAAAGTGCTCTGCACTCACCTCTGCTGCTTGGAGCAGGACCTACTCCTGCCTCAGTGCAGAAGAGTAACAGGAAAGACTGTGGTTAGAACTGCTATTGGCATCCGAAGCAGCATCTGCATTCCCTTCCACCACCGTGCTCCTCAGACTACTCCTAGCCCAGCTGCAACACTTATATTTTCTCTTTTACCAGCGCATTTTAGTTTTTCATTGACTATTAAGTAACTCTCTGTATTGGTGTTATCTACTGTAATTCTTTAAAATAATTTGTAGTGCAATGCACTGTTTTATTTGTATAGGTTATTTATTTACTGTTCTGTAGGATGTTATTTATTTATATTACTGTATTTATTACTATATTACTGTGCCTAGGAGCCTTAGTCATGGACCAGAACCCCACTGAGCTGGGTGCTGTACAACCATAGAATAAAATGGTGGTCACTGCTCCAGGATTTACCATCTAAGTCCCAAAAACTGTAACAGTAGGTAGTCATAGGTGATGTGGCAGGAAATGCAACAAATTAGTTTTGGGAGCTTTTGGGTCATTATCCCATTGTCAGCTAGAGCTTCCTTTCCTGAATTCATAAATGTTGTTGCTTGCACTTGCCCAGTAGATATCCAAATTTCCTCAAGGAAGTGAAGTTTCTGATCCCATCTTCTAAATTACATCACGTGAAAGAGACTGCAGAAGAGAGTGTCAAGGGGAAGACTATACATGTTAAGTCTTTTGCATTGGTTGTTGCACATATCTCATTAGTATCAAAATAGCAAAAGAATTCTTTAAATAGCACTGTTTTCTTTATGCTTTGTTTAATGAGAAGTCTAAAACTGCAGATTTATTAATGTTGTGCATTAACATGATTCATAAACATTAGGATCTATTAAACACTTCATAAAGCCTTCAGGGAAACCTTTAACAAATGTTAGTTTGTATTTATAATTTAGAATCCATTAGAAATTGGGTTATTATTAGTTTCCTGTCAAGGTAAAATATTGCAGAAGAGTAGAAAGGGTGACCTAACATGACCTAGAATGAAAGTCTGAGTGAAAACCTAGTGTGTAGCCTGATTCTGATCTTGCCTTTAAAATTGGTGTATCAGTGGACCCTTGACAATACACATCTAAGCAAATGCAAAGGGGAAGCAAGAGAAATTGCTAGATAGAGAAAGCTAGATAGAAATTGAGGTTAGAGTTTACACAACTATAATAAAAAAATGAGCGGAAGTATAACCCCATTGTGTATTAGATTGGCAGAAAATCCAGTCCAGGACAAGATAATTCAGAATATGGCAAACCTTAAATATTCAAAATAGGAACTCCCTTTTTTGCATTTGTAAAATCTTGGTATGAAAAACCTAATAGCATACAAAAACTAATCTAGTAATATGCCAAAGTAATTAAAGCAAAGTGAATAATCTCCAGTGTTCTTATTCCCCATAGAAATTGTTTAATATCTTATCTTTAAAACTAGTTTTCTAAAAATTCATGATGTCAGTTTAAGGTTCTTCCGTGTTCAGGCAAGGGTTTCAACAGTGTGAGAGTAACTCCTAACTGTTATGCGCCTTGGGAACTGCTCCAACTCCAAAGAGACTTTTTCCGTGAAGTGGAAATGCAAAGCATAACACCAGCAATGGCAATTCCTAAATTGGCAGTTACTGTGTATAAATTGGAGAAGCTTTGTTTTAATGGTGTTGGTGATTCAATAGATAGTACTTCCTTTAAGTTAGTGCTGGGCCCTAGACGCTCTGCTGTTGGAGGCTGTGGGCCTGATTTGATCTCACTTTAGGGCAAGTTATTAGTAACTCCAAAGAAGTAAGTAAGTTACATCAGTGAAAAAGATAAGGATCCGAGTCTCTATCTTTTGAATGATCCATAAATATTAGGCCCTGATTACTTATGGTTGTTAAAGTTCCCCTGGTACTTTTCACAGCAGAAGTAATATTATCCCCAGTGCCGTGGCCAGATACCCATTTGGGTACTTGCTGGCACATTTTGGATACCTAAATTTCCTATGCTGTTTCAGTTGGATACAGTATCCTTCTTTACTTCCTCTCATTAACAGTTGTTCATTGTTGTTTTGAACTATTAAAGAGCAGCCATGTTTGCTTCAGTGGTGGCTACATTTCAGTGGTGGATTAAATGAATGAGGTCCTGTGGTTAGGGTACTAACCTAGGACTTAAGTTCAATTATCTGTTCTGCCACAGACATCTGTGTGACCTTAGGCAAATCAGTCTCTCTACCACAGTTTCCCACTTGTATGGCCCTACCTCAGCGGGGTGTTGTAAGGATAAATGCATTAAAGATTGTGTGGTGCTCAGCTACTATGATACTGGGGCCATATATGTACCACAGATAGGACAGGAAATGATTCCTGTGTACAGGAGTTAGTCTTTACTGTGTATAGTGAAGACATTTTTTTAATTGAACAATATTTGCAATTTACAAGTTATTGCACTGCACTAAAATTGAGACTTTCTTTGTATCAGAGATGATTACAAGAATTTTCCATTGGGCATGTACGGGTGTGTGTATGTGTCTTGTGTGTGTGAAATTTTCTGGACCTATTTGTGATCGACACTGAGAAAATGAAATATTTTTGAGATACAGATTTACATATTTTCTATGTGTGGACTAGTTTTAAAGTAGCTTGGAAACTGCTTCTGACAATCTCTTATACTGAGCTCCTATCTATGTAACTGTTACTGTAAGCAGGATCATGATCATCAGTACTATGCTTTGAATTACCAATTTTGATCACACAATTTGATTTTCAATTGTTAATTTGTCCATAGTGAATAGTGCATCTCCTCAAGAGAACTTTCAGACAAATATGCTATGAAAAATCAGTAGAGCAGCTTCCTTTTAATGTTTCTTGATATTAACAGCTCCATTTCTCAATTAAAATAGGAAATAAAGTTGATTATGCATGTCCATGGGGTAACTGTACATTTGATCAGTAACTGTAATGTAAACTAGAAAGGTCACGATAAATAATGTTTTAATTTAATTGTTCCTAGAAGGACTACCATGACTCACTGTAGCTTTTTCCTATGGCTACTACACACTGTTTAAAAGAGCAATTTCTACATATTAATAAAGGGTTCTAATTTGACAACATGACTGTGGTTTTTCAAAGATACTTTCTAAAAATATCACTATGCATATTCTCTTTACTAGAGTTTGCTTATTTTTAAACTCATTAATATATTTTTACTTTGCTTGCAGTCAACACTATAAATGTGAGCCAGCCTATAAAAACAACTTGCAGTCTTCCTACTTCATATATTATCTGTAATAGCAACTAAATTTCTATACTATACACTGCAGATGGTGATATTTGAAGTAAATAGACTTTGGATAATGATGGCCCTATAAAAGTGCCAATAATAAAGACTTGTTGGAACTAATAAAAACTGACGAAAGAATCCAAAGCAAAAGTGTCTCAGTGTTGTCTTTATTTTTATTTTCACCAGTTATGCAGGACTCATTTCCCCCAAGAAAGATCTGATTGTGCTAATTAGAAGTACATCACTGGTCTGAATCACTCTTGTAATTAGTAGAAGGTTTGTAAGTGGATGGCAGAGAGTTCCTTTGTGATTTGTACTGTTTAGTTACTATACACACAGACACACACATGTCTATGGATTTACTGGAAAATAAAAAACAACAACAAAACCAGCCAGTTCTCTTTTACAGGCAATGTGCCGGAAAGTGCTCCATTTTCTTATATTGCTATTCCTTTTGCTCTTGCTTGAGATGTGCTTAATTTTCTGCTTGTGGACAGCACTAGTTTGTCATAAAGAAAGTAAGTGGAGTTGGGAAGCCAGAAAATAAACCTGTTTGCTCTTGTCAGCTGCTGTGCCTGGTAATTCACTGTACAGAATTGTTGGAGCAAAGAGCACTCCTGTAGAACTTGCTGCTTTGGTTTCTGAGACAAAAGCAGATAAAAATGCTGGAGGGGGAGAGAGAAGAATTTGAAGGAAAGCTAGCAAGAAGTAGGCCTGGGACACAGAAGAAAAAGTGAGCCATCAGTAGGCTGTATTTGTATACCATTTCTTGTTGATTTCAGATTGGAAGCTTGGTACATAGGCCCCCCACTGTGTCTACACTGAACCAATGAATGGGTGCAAATGGAAGAGAAGAAGGTGATCAGGAATAGTCAGGATGGATTCACCTAGGGCAAGTCATGCCTGACCAACCTGATTGCCTTCTATGTTGAGATGACTGGCTTTGTGGATGTGAGGAAAGCAGTGGATGGAATATACCTTGACTTTAGCAAAGCTTTTGATATGGTCTGCCACAGTATTCTTATCAGCAAGTTAAAGAAGTATGGGTAGGATGAATGGACTATAAGATGGATAGAAAGCTGGCTAGATCATCGGACTCAACGGGTAGTTATTAACAGCTCGATGTCTAGTTGGGAGCCAGTAACAAGCGGAGTGCTCCGGGGATTGGTGCTGGGGCCAGTTTTGTTCAACATCTTCATTAATGATCTGTAGGATGGAGTGGATTGCGCCCTCAGCAAGTTTGCAGATGACACTAAGCTGGAAGGGAGTGGCAGATTCGCTGGAGGGCAGGGATAGACAAATTGGAGGACTGGACCAAAAAAAATTTTTTTTGATGTGATTCAAGCAAGGACAAGTGTAGAGTCCTAAGCTTAGGACAGAAGAATCCATGCAGTGCTGCAGACTGAGGACCAAGTGGCTAGGTAGCAATTCTGCAGAAAAAGACCTGGGGGTTACAGTGAACAAGAAGCTGGATATGAGTCAACAGTGTGCCCTTATTGCCAGGTTGCCAACAGTGTGCCCTTATTGCTAACGGCATATTGGGCTGCATTAGTAAGAGCATTGCAAGCAGATCTAAGGAAGTGATTATTCCCCTCTATTCGGCACTGGTGAGGCCTCATTTGGCATATTGTGTCCAGTTTTGGGGCCCCCACTACAGAAAGGATGTGGCTAGATTGGAGAGAGTTCAGAGGAGGACAATAAAATGATTGAGGGCTAGAACACATGCCTTATGAGGAGAGGCTGAAGGAATGAGGCTTGTTTAGTCTGCAGAAGAGAAGAATAAGGGGTATTTGATAGCAGCCTTTAACTTCCTGAAAGGGGGTTCCAGGGAGGATGGAGCTAGACTATTCCCAGTGGTGGTAGATGACAGAACTAGGAGCAATAGCCTCAAGTTGCAGTAGGGGAGGTCTAGATTGGATATTAGGAAAAACGTTTTCACTAGGAGGGTGGTGAAGCACTGGAGTGGGTTACTTAAGGAGGTGGTGGAATCTCCATCCTTAGAGCTTTTTAAGGTGTGGTTTGAGAAAGCTCTGGCTGGGATGATTTAGTTGGAGTTGGTCCTGTTTTGTGCAGGGGATTGGACTAGATGACCTCCTGAGATCCCTTCTAAACCTGTTCTTCTATGATTCTATGAAATGTAGATGGCATTATAAAAATGGCAACTATTCAAGTCATGAGCAATCAGCCTATGAATTTCTGGGAATCTTAACTGCATAGATATTTTTGTTTACTTTTAGATGTGCTCTGGAAAGCTGAAGCCTGTGTTTCTGTTTCCAATTGTGCTTGCTCATGAAATAGGCAAGCAAGCTAAGCCTATGAGCAATGTATACAGTCTCAGTGTTGCCTGCAAAGAGGTATATGTAAAACACAAGCATAATTTTCTGCTCTGGTAATTGTCAGTTTAAACTACTGTTCTAACAGAAGAAATACATATTTTTGTCAAGGCAGACCCTCTGTTTAAAAAAATAATGAAATATGGGGAAGATTCCAAGTAGGTACAGTATGCATGGGATAAAACCCAGGTATTGAGGATCTGCTAAAAAAATGAAGGGTTGCATTAAGTGCAAAACTCCAAAACTCTTCAAATAGCTCTAATATAGCTCTATAAATAATACCTCCATAAATACTGACAGTTAAGTTAATGTTTATTTAGGACAGAGTGTGCTGTTCTCCCTTGAAGAAAGACACAATGGCCATAGCTAGGTTATTTGTTGCTTGCCCGTAGGCCAAATGAAGCAGTTCCCAGTTGGCCACATATTCCTTATAATGTTATGTAGAGGATAAATCTCTGTGGATTTCCTTTAGTCTCTGCCTGCTCCTGCTGTGTCTACACATGGCTAAGAAATAAGTTGAAAGATGTCTGAGCCACTCTTTCTCTCTGTTATTTCTGACAGAGACTCCCTTAACAACAAATAGCTGGGCAGAGATGTCTGAATCCAAGTTTTACTCCATTCGAAAATGAGAGACTTTGGCTACGTCTTCGCCGTCAGATCAATTTCTCTGGATTGACGTATTAAGACCACCTTCTCAAGTGGCGTAGCGCTGCGTCAACTGGAACGCGGTTCCCGTTGGCACAGTGCAATGAAGACAGTGTGCAGAACAGAGGCAGAGAAGTCGATGGGAGTTACTCAAGTTTTTTGTGTAGCTTGCGCAACTCCGGTCGACTGCTGCCGAATCTCAGAGGGAAGTGTAGACAAGCCGTCTGTCACTTACAGGGTAATTGTCAATGCAAATAAGGGAGGACATCCTATCATTTTTAGTGGAATGCTGCACCTGTTTACTCTTCACTAATAAAACATCTTTATCTGACTTTCTCCTATGTGTAATAGTTCCAGAGGGGTAGCCATGTTAGTCTGTATACAGCAAAGACAAGGAGAGTTCTGTGGCACTTTAAAGACAAATATTAAATGTGTTAGTCTTTAAAGTTCCACAGAACTCTCGTTGTCTCTCCTATGTGTGTTTCTCTTTTGTTCCACTGGAGCTCTTTTCCATGGTTAATGATTTGAATTTGCCAAGCACGCTGACTCATTTCTCTGCTTCTTTTCTTTAGCTAAAATGCTAAAAGCAAAGTTCACAAGTGCCTCTCGGGGGCACACTCACTACCTGCACACACCTGTTTTTATTTGATTGTCAACAGGAATTTCCCACAGCAGTTCTAGGTGTAACACCTGTTCCATTAGCACTCTGTGTCTACTCAGCCTTTCATTAGCACATACAAACCTCACCTCTTATAGGATCCTTCCACTATGTGATCTAGGAAGGGTAGAAGAAAACAAATTGATTTACCACAGGCAAGTGCCAATAACCAACGTAATCAAACTTTTCCCAAGAAGGAGGGTGTTACTAGTGGAGGAGGCAGTGAAATATGAAGATAAACTGGGAAAATGTCTGCTCAAGTGGACCCATATGAAAATCCAGTTCTTTGGCACAAAATAATGGATGAAATATTTTCCATGAAGTTTAACTATAGGGATCTTGAGAAATCAGGATGTTGCAGCAGGATTTCCAGAGACAGTTGAGGGGAAAAGTAGCTGGACTCAGGAGATTACTGAAGTAAATAAGCAGAGGGTTATTCTAGGTCCTAAGCCTGACAACCCAGAGAGATGCGTTGCTACAGCCCTTAGTCAGAAAGCAGCAGACTGCAAGGTTTTGACATCAGCATGTCTCTCCTACATTCAGATAATAAAAGCTCTACTCTAAAATCCACGTGCACTTTTAAAAAGTCAATTTAGAGGGAAATATTGTTGAGAAACTGTCAGTGAAAACTGGGAGGCATATGAACCAAAATCTCAGATCTGAACACCACCAAGATTCCTGGGAACGGAGGGTTTTCAAAATCTGGATACAAATTTTCTGGCTCAGGATCAATTTCTATTAGAAAATATTCCAAATATGCCTGTTTGTTTACAGCCTCTAGGGCTAAAGGTCACTGGTCAGATGGGCCATTAATTAATTAATTAATTTATTCATTCTCAAAAGAATCCTCAGAAATATCCTCTAAAGAACCAAATGAGAATGAAAAACAAAATGTGGAGTTGACGCCTTCCCCAGTTTAGAGGAAGAAAGGCTTTTAGTTCTGAACTCGCTTTCTCAAGCAATTTTAGAAGGGGCTTTCACACACATGGAAGCTCAAAGCCCTACAAGTGTAGCTGAAGAACTTTGAAGTCAGTGAAAGTTTTCAGCAGGGGAGCAGACGGTCCGAGGGCCAGGCAAAAGCTTGTACACACACGCAGTGGAAAGAATCAAAATTAGTACGTATGGGGAAGGTCTTTCAATACAAAGTAGTGAGGAGAGAGACCCCAACAATTAAAAGGGGTCATTTAGAGATTTATTGAACTGCATCTACAGGGTTATGGGCATGGTAAAAGGAGACTATTATGAAAAAAAGTACAAGCTTACTAAAAATGAGAAATGAGCATTAAAATCTGAATGACTGGAATAAGACTTTTGTCCACCATATCAATTTCCTCTTTCCTGACCATTGGCACTAATTTTTTGGATATATGACTAAATGATGGAGATCCTGTTACTGTGGCATGCTAAGTTTGTATTGAGAGTCCACTGTACCAGGATTTAGGAACACAAGGAAAACACTGAGATCCTGCAGAACCTGTTGTGAAATCAGAGGTACTCTGACAATTGGTTTTTTTTCTGTTTACTTTGGTTCTTGTACTGACAGTAAGATTGCTGAATGGTTGTGTCAGTAAATATGATCCCTAGTACAGGCTTGTGTTTTATGGCTTACTTTTTGTTATCTGATCTGGCATCCCCATGTCATGTTGTAACTAAACAAAATCCATATTCATGCTGCTGAGTAAACATTCTGATAAGAACCTACCTGCAAAACTGAGTGCCATTAATCATTTCTTTTGTTTCCTTTGCTTGTACCTCCTCCTCATTTAGATTTGATGCATTAATTTCTCCGTTGATATCCAGTAGTGCTCAGTTGCTGGCTATGATGTGTACAACACAGCATGCAAGAGTATCTCAGACTACCGAATAATGTACCAGTTATCTCTATTCTACCAGTTGAATCACAATTTTAGAGTGCCATATGTCCACTCTGTAACTGACACGGGTCAGAACTTAACTGTGTGGGGATTTAGAAAGAGAGTGAGTTGCAAGTCAAGACTTCAGAGTGATACCATCTTAGGGAGCATGATAACTACAGTTTTGTGTCCTCACCTGAAGTCTTACAGTCAAGCTGTTAGAGAAGAGAGGGCAATGAGATACAGTATTTTCCATTAGCCAGCTGAGTGAGCTTTCTCTCACTCAAAGAACTAATGGAGAGCTGATTGCTTCTTCATGTATGTGCTTCATGACATGATCTTGGGTACTTGTCTGCCGTATCTAGGACCTGACGCTTGGCATTGCACACCAGTCTCATTCATTCTCATTTCATCATGAATGTTTAAGGAGCAAGTAAGCAGCATCTGGTAGCTCCCAAGGCAGGTGGAAATTGTGGCAGGCTATAGAAGGTATCTATTGATTGGTATTATTGCTCTCCTTATATGCGAAATCAAGCATATTAATTAGTTTTCTTCAGAATATCACCACTAAAGCTTAAACCAATATGTGTAATGCCTATATAATTTCTTACAATGGTTTAATTTTTCAAGAGCTCAATTCTGCTATCTTTGCTCAGGAAGTATTTTACTCTGTGAGTAGCCCTATTTATTTCCGGTGTGTAGTCCCAAATGCTAGGCTTTACATTTCAATTGTAGAGCAAGCAGAGGACAGTCCTGTCAAGCTGTTTGTCTGGTGTCTATGGGCCTTCTTTTCTTGGGCAGAAGATAATACCTCCTGTGCTAAATTAGTATTTCACTCTTGGTAATGCTTCTCTCCTGACTGGTGGTTTTACAGTTACAGAACAATCACTTAAATATTACCTTATAACATGGGTGTGACATTGGCAAACCAAGTACTAGCTCAGGTCAGAACCCCTGGCCAATTCACTTGTGTATTAGTATAAATCTGAGTGTTAAATGTGTAAGTGTGTATTCAGATGTTTAAACTGCATGAAAACTAGTGGAATGTTACTTGTATTGTTTTTGTTTATCTGTTTATGTCATAATGTAATAGCAAACATTTATATAGTAAATACCCCTGTAACTAAATAACTCATCAGACATCAGACAATCCAGGAAGTTTTTGGAGAGTTGTGGACAACTTCCTGGTGCAAGTGCTGGAGCAACCAACTAGGGGCCGTGCTCCTCTTGACCTGCTGCTCACAAACAGGGAAGATTTGGTAAGGGAAGTAGAAGTGGATGGCAGCAGTGACTGAGGCAGCAGTGACCATGAGGTGGTCGAGTTCAGGATCCTAACAAAAGGAACAAAGGAGAACATTAGGATACGGACCATGGACTTCAGAAAAGCAGACTTTGACTCCCTCAGGGAGCTGATGGGCAGGATCCCCTGGGAGGTTAATATGATGGGGAAAGGAATCCAAGAGAGTTGGCTTTTTTTAAAGAAATCTTATTGAGGGCGCAGGAAAAAACCATCCCGATGTGCAAAAAGAATAGCAAATATGGTAGGCACCCAGCTTGGCTTAACAAAGAAGTATTTGGTGAGCTTAAACACAAAAAAGAAGCTTACAAGAACTGGATCTGCTTGATCAGATGACTAGGGAGGATTATAAAAGTACTGCTCGAACATTCAGGAATGAAATCAGGAAGGCCAAAGTGCAATTGGAGTTGCAGCTAGCAAGGGATGTGAAAGGGAGCAAGAAGGGTTTCTACAGGTATGTTACCAAGAAAAGGAAGATTAGGGAAAGTGTGGGCCCCTTACAGAATGGGAGAGGCAACCTAGTGACAGAGGATGTGGAGAAGGCTGAGGTACTCAATGCCTTTTTTGCCTCTGTCTTCACAGACAAAGTCAGTTCCCAGACTACTGCACTGGGCAGCACAGAATGGGGAGGAGGTGAACATCCCTCAGTGCTGAAGGAACAGGTTCAGGACTATTTAGAATGATTGGACATACACAAGTCCATGGTGCCAGATGCAATGCATCTGAAGGTGCTGAAGGAGTTGGCTGATGTGATTTCAGAGCCATTGGCTATTATTTTTTAAAGCTCGTGGCAATTGGGGGAGGTCCCTGATGATTGGAAAAAAGCAAATATAGTGCCCATCTTCAAGAAAGGGAATAAAAGAGGATCCAGGGAACTACAGATCTGTCAGCCTCACCTCAATTCCTGGAAAAATCATGAAGAAGGTCCTTAAGGAATCCATTTTGAGGCACTTGGAAGAGAGGAATGTGATCAGGAACTGTCAACATGGATTCACCAAGGGCAAGTCATGCCTGACCAACCTGATTGTCTTCTATGAAGAGGTGACTGACTGGCTCTATGGATGTGGGGAAAGCGGTGGACGTGATATACCTTAAATTTAGCAAAGCTTTTGATACGGTCTCTCATAGTATTCTTATCAACAAGTTAAAGAAGTATGGGTTGGATGAATGGACTATAAAATGGATAGGCAGCTGGCTAGATCATCAGGCTCAACGGGTAGTTATCAATGGCTCCATGTCTAGCTGGCAGTCGGTCACAAGCGGAGTGCCCCAGGGGTCGGTTGGCCAGTTTTGTTCAACATTTTCATTAATGATCTGGAGGATGGGGTAGATTGCACCCTCAGCAAGTTTGCAGATGACACTAAGCTACGGGGGGTGGTAGATGTCCTGTAAGGTAGGGATAGGATACAAAGTGACCTAGACAAATTGGAGGATTGGGCCAAAACAAATCTGATGAGGTTCAACAAGGACATGTGTAGAGTCCTGCACTTAGGACAGAAGAATCCCATGCACAGCTACAGACTGGGGACCGACGAGCTAGGCAGCAGTTCTGCAGAAAAGGACCTGGGGGTTACAGTGGATAAGAAGCTGGAAATGAGTCAGCAGTGTGCCCTGGTTGCCAAGAAGGCTAATAGCATATTGGGCTGCATTAGTAGGAACATTGCCAGCAGATCGCGGGAAGTGATTATTCCCCTCTATTCAGCATTGGTGAGGCCACATTTGGAGTATTTGTGGCCCCCCCCCCCAACAAAATGGATATGGACACGTTGGAGAGAGTCCAGCAGAGGGCAACAAAATGAGTAGAGGGCTGGAGCACAAGACTTATGAGGAAGACTGAGGGAACTAGATTTGTTTAGTCTGCAAAAGAGAAGTCTGAGGGGGGATTTGATAGCAGCCTTTTACTATCTGTAAGTGTGTTCCATGGAGGATGGAGCTAGGCTGTTCTCAATGGTAGTAGATGACAGAACAAGGACCAATGGTTTCAAATTGCGGTGGGGGAGATCTAGGTTGGATATTAGGAAAAAGCTTTTCACTATGAGAGTGGTGAAGCACTGGAATGGGTTACCTAGGGGGATGGTGAAATCTCCATCTTTAGAAGTTTTTAAACTGTGGCCTGACAAAGCACTGGCTGGGATGATTTAGCTGAGGTTAGTCCTGCTTTGAGCAGGGGGTTGGACTAGATGACGTCCTGAGGTCCCTTCCAAATCTAATATTCTACGATTCTATCAAAGAAGCCTTGGCGAATGCTAATGAAGGACTTTATCAGAAAAGGTGCTAATTCCAAAGCAAAAGGCCACTGTGATGATGACCAGAGGTCAAAAGACTAAGTGCATTCCTCACTCATCGACATTAAAGGAAAAGCACACGTGGGTAGAGACACCGTCAGCTTGCTTTCTGTGTGAAAATACTGTAAATATGGTTTCAAAAAAAGATCCTTTATCTATGAACTGTTTGGATTTTAAAAGGGCAGAATAAATGACCGAGAAGACGGAGATCCCCAGAGTTATTCTGGGTAGCCCTGAGAGACTTTTGGGAAACTGGCAGATTACTATATCTCTGCTACCATTTGGAATTATAGATTGTGACTCACCTGTACATATGTTTTCCCTGCTTTAATCTCTCAATAGCTCTTATTTCCTTTTTTTAGCTAATAAATCTAGAGTTAGTTTACTATAGAATTGGCTACCAGCATTGTCTTTGGGGTAAGATCTGGCGTACCAATTGATCTGGGGTGACTGGTTTCTTGGGATTGGGAGAAACCTGATGTGGTGTGAATTTAGGTGTAAGTAACCTTTTATCACAAAGTTCAGCTTGTCAGGGTGGCAAGATAGGCTGGAGAGTCAAAGGGACTGTCTGTGACTCCATGTTAAGACTGGTATAGTGATCCAGGAGTTCACACTTTTTACTGGCTTGGTGAACCCTAATTATAGAATAATACCACCAGTTTGGGGTGTTTACCATTGCTTTCTGACAGTCTGCTCTGAGATAGGCTCTCAAAGTTGTGAGCCACACCAGACAGTGTAACAATGGAATACCAATATTATAAGTGAGATTAATGCACGCAGCATTCTACAAGCATTTCATAAAGTCTATATACTAAACACCAACTTAACATCTATTTTAAACTATTTGGAAACCAGTTTGGTTTCCAGCTCTTTATTGGTCAGCGTTCAGTTGTGGTCTACTTGAGATCTTTGACATGAGCGGGCACCTGATCTGCCACTGTCACAGATACTCCTACTCATCCTCAGTAAGGGTGGCAGAGTAGGGCCATAAATTTTCTTGCAGTTCCTGGCATAGGAGCTAATGAGTGACACTGGTCTGTTTACCCAAATATCCATCTTTGAAAATACAATTCAGTGCTAGAACATCTGGGTAGCTGCCTTAATGCGCTGAGTGTGATTACTTAGTTATTCATGCTTTTTAATAGAGTATTAAGACTGCAGCAGTAATTTTGATTAGCCATGCACATATTTTTAAAGGGGGGATGTGTGTGGGTAGATATTTAACTTGTGTGGCTCTTGACACAGAATGACCAGTCTCTTACACCTCTTCTGAGGAATCTTAATTCCCAGGGAATGCAATGTGCTGGTTGAAGAGTTTGGTGGGGTTTTTTTTTTTTTTGCATCTCTAATCCTTTGCTCTTGGGAAAGTTGCGAGGATCTGTACCTCTAAAAACCATTTTCTCTTGCACAAGTTCTGCATAATGCTTTCAATATCTAGCCCTCTGTATCTTAGGAAGGCTTAAATTGAAAAAATCCAACCCCCCTGGGGTCTGGTGGAAAGCTGGGAAGATTTGCTTCCTTCAAATATGTTGAGTGGCTTGCTATCCAGGAGAGGGTATTATCTAACTGCTGGGGATAATTTTAAAATAGGATGTGCCTGGGTTGCATGAATAAAATTGGAAGTGGTGGGCTTATTTAGGTATACCATTGCACTTGCAGACACTTTAATATTTAAGCACCAATTAATACATGCAAACTTGTATTTTCATGTGTAGTTATGATGCATTTACAAACTGCATTTGTAATGCATTAGTCTCCATTTCTTCAATTCAGACTAGTGAGGGATGTATTTGATTTTGAGATCATTTTTTTAAATACTAATTGTTACAACTATGCAGTGCTGTAGTATACCAAACCTTTAAGGTACAAGTAGTCCACTAGGTGTCCCATAGCTCAGAGGCAAGTGCTGAATGTGCTTCAGCTGCTAGGCCCTTATAGTTCAAGTTCATATGAAAAAGATGTCAAATCTCTGTTCTGTTCTACATGGGTTCTTACACTGCGTTCATCACCATCGTATCTGAGCACCTTCCAATAGTGCCTTAGGTGACACGATTAACATCTGTCACATGTTGTTTGTTCTCTCATCCTGTCTTCAGGGGGAGAATTGTGCATAGTGAAGCGTTTTGGTTTGGTCGAATGTGTTTTGTAGGGTTGTTTTGTTTTTGCGTTTTTATATATATGTTACTATGTGTTAGCGAAGGCAGGTCGAAGACATGCACCTTGCACTTGAGGTGGAAAGTGGTGAGGTTTGTGATAGTCCTTAGTTCACTCCACGGTCTTGGATCAGCCTCCAGGGAAGTTCTGTCTCCAGCACATATGAGCTGTACCCTTACTGCAGAGAGTTCTGTTCTGCCAGTGAGTCCCAATGATCTCATCTGTTATTGTACACAGTGAAAGAAAGAGGAGAGATGAGAGCATTTTACCCTGCTAACCTGGCATATGTGAAGAGGTAGAGTCTCTGTTGTCTTTATGGCACAGGTGTATTAAGGGTGCTGTGGAGGTGCACTGCCCCAGCAGGCACAATGCCTTCCAGAACTCTGGGGATCATAGGGTGTGCACACAGCTACTCTGTCACTTCTGAAGAGGGTGCAACATCTACTTCCTATTGGGTCTGGTCTGCTCTGCTCTTGCCCGTTCACTTTAGACAAGCTACCACCAACAGTGACACTGGCCTCACTCCTATCTATCTAGATGTCTATTTAGTTTCTTCAGTTGGCAGCAATCAGTGTAATATATGGGCGTCAGTATGGGCTAAACCAACATTTTGCCTATTTCTTGTGTGTGTGTGCGCACAAGGTTGGGGAGCTTCCTTGAACCTCATCCCCTTATGGACCAGCATAGGAACTGAATATGGTCTTACCTTTAGTATTTTTCATTTTTCTTTCTGATAGTTATCTTGGGGATAAACATTAAAGGTGATTCTAAAGGATAACATTCTAGTATTTTAAGTCAACATTTTTATCTGAGTATCTGCGTGTGTGTGTGTGGGAGGGGGGGATTGTTGCCTACTATAAATTACTTTTGGTTAGCAAAATCCAGTGGTGGAAGAAGGGGGGGGGGGGGAAGGAAAGGAGCTGGTACAATCTATTTGCATCACACAAAACTGGAACAAATAAGAGGAGACAGGATCAAGGAGGCATCAATCAGCGTCCAGTTGTGCAGGCATAGATTTCCATTACTGTTTTGAAAATCAGAAATTCTGCATGTTCTGTTTTATGTTAATTGAGCTCTTTGGGCACAAAACAGCATGCTGATACATTCCACATCTTCATCTGCATTTCTTATATTGCTTTTATGGAAACATGTCTCTTGCTATTGCATCTGAAATGGATTCTTTGAAAACGCAGCCCTGTCCATCATGGAGAAGGAAAGTTGCTCTGCAGTAAAAAGTCAGAATGCTGTGGGAAAAGTGGGGTTACAAGGGATTCGTAGGAGGCTACTGTGACACTTGAAAGCACATTTCTCAGAAAATTTTGTATGCGTGTGTTGTTGAAAACATCTAATGTTTCTTACTAAGAGAAACCATGATCCTTTGAACAGAATGGTGGTTCTTTAAGAAGACTCCTCCAATTTGCTGTTGCAGTGTAACAGACTAACAGTAGTAAGTACATTAACTCTGTGGCTCCCCCAGATTTCTATTTAAACTATACAATTAATCTAAAAACCTCTTCAAAATTTATTTGACCTTTCATGAATGATTAAAAACTAATACAATTATTTTGTGAAAATATTCTGATTTTTTTCCCCATTCAACACGTTAAGTGAAGAGATGTACCTAACAGATGTTTTGTTTGTTTGCATTGCTTGACAGCAGCGGGCACCTAAGACTGGCAAAGCTTAAACCAATTATGAATAGCTGGCACAGCAAAAATCATGATCAATACAACACAAGGTCGATTTTTTTTCTTGTAATACTATTTTGTTGAGGAGTTAGAGGGAGGGAGAGAGAGAGGAAGGGAGTGAGGAAGTGAGGGAGGGGGGAAAGGAGGAAGGAAGATTAAATGTATGTTTTTGTACTCCTGGTTTTATGTGCAACTGTTACCTGCGTTTCTGAAGAGATACAAGATGCTTCTTCCCTGTCACAAGACTCACTGATTGCACTCTGCAGTCCCTACAGCAGAGACAAGTGTGCAGATGCTGCTAAATCCGTTTCTCCCACACACTAGTTTATTGGATTATTTCATACAGTGGAATGATAGGAATTTAAAAATGAAAAAGAGCTGTTGAGTCATCTAGTCCATCTCCCAGCTAATGCAGGATTGTTCCCTATGGATCTTCGACCAGTGTAGCGTTAAATGAATCAAGCGACTGGACTTCGGCCATTTCCTGTAGAAGATTATTCTACAATGGAATACACTTCATTGTAAGGAAATTTTTCCTGTCAGCCTAACTTTCCTTTGCTTAATGTATTCACATTTCTCCTACTTATATTTTCTTAGGAATCCCTATTTTAAAAGCAAATCCTCTCCTTCCTCCTGTGCATCTTTCCGATACTTGTAGATGACTGTTATTGCTCTCTTTTAATTGTAGTTTAGTCAAGTTATACATACTTCTTTTAACCTCTTCTCATAAATCAGATCTCTTGGACTGTTAATCACTGTTATTACTACCGAGCCAAATCTTGAATACTTACGTTGTAAAATGGGAGTTTTGCCTGAGTAAAGACTTCAGGATTCAACCCATTATGGACTTGAGCTCCTTTAAAGCTCTTCCTGTGACTTTTATTCTTGTATTGGAATACACCTGTACTCCAAATAGCAGGCGCAGACTCAGTGTGTACAAAATGGAGGCTATTACAACGTTCTCTGATATGAAGCAAGGGAACATTTCTAGTTGTGCCAATGACTTGAAATGTGAGCTCAAACAAGTCACTTAGATTTCCTGTATGTTAATTCTGCCAACTGTAAAATCATGTTTACCTACCTCTGTAAAGCATGTTGAGATCAACAGTTTGAAAAATGCAGCAATACAATACAATACAAGCAATAAAGATTATTATTATGCAATTTATTATCTAACATTTGTCTGTGTGGCTCAAAATCACATTGGCTTTTTTGCAACTATATCATATTGAAACCGCCTCATATCCATGAGAATCCTTAAGTGTTTGTTGGGAATACAACTTCATATGGTTTTCCTCTTCTATTAAAAGTTTGGATTATTTCCCCTAGCTGTACTAGTTTATAGATCTCAAAGCTGAGCCTTAATTTGTTGTCTCTTTTTTATGGGCCTGATTATCCTTGCTCACATCAGCTTTACAGATGTGTGTTTCCACTGATTTCACTGTAGTTACTTCTAATTTATACTGGTATAATTGGGAAGAGACTCATTCTTCAAATCTCTTTAGGTTCCTGTGTATTATCACTCCTCTTAGTTTAGTTTCATCTGTACATTTATTTAATACCCTCCCTCCCACTTCTTCCAGATCATTAATAAAGATATTAAATAAAACCTATCCAAATTTGATATCCCAGTGGACAGTTTGCCTCCCTTCCCATTTCATGACAAAATGCACTAAGCTTCCACCCAGTATAACTTATATAATGGCAAAGAAGAAACTGGTTGTCGTGAAAGAAACATTGCAAACACGGTTCCCAAATTTTGCCCAGTTGAGGTCTATGTTGAAAACTTGCCAGCACTCTGAGAGCTGTATTTAATTCATATGGAACAAAATGCAGCTGTTCTGATCTTTCATACAAACATGCTACAGGTCCTATCATTATATGCAGTGCTTAATCATCATACTAGCAGACAGCATACAGGATTGCCTGCTGGGGTATAGAATCATAGAAATGTAGGACTGGAAGGGACCTGGATAGGGCATCTGGTCCAGTCCTCTGCACTGAGGCAAGACTAAGGAATAACAAGACCATCCCTGACAGGTGTTTGTCTAACCTGCTCTTAAAAACCTCCAATGACAGAGATTCCACAACCTTCCTAGGTAAATTATTCGAGAGATTAACTACCCTGACAGTTAGGAAGTTTTTTCTTATGTCCAACCTAAGCCGCTCTTGCTGCAATTTAAGTCCATTACTTCTTGTCCTGTCCTCAGTGGAGAAGGAGAACAATTTATCACCCTTCTTTTTATAACAAACTTTTTTATACTTCAAGACTGTTATCTTATCCCCTTTCCAGTCTTCTCTTCTCCATTTTTTTTCAATTTTTCCTCATAGATCATGCTCTCCAGACCTTTAATCATTTTTGTTCCTCTCCTCTGGACTTTCTCCAGTTTGTCCACATCATTTTCTGAAGTGTGGTGCCCAGAACTGGACACAGTACTCCCTTTGAGACCTTCTCAGTGCTAAGTAGAGTGGAAGTGTTACATCTCATGTCTTACTTACAACACATCTCAGAATGAGGTTTGCTTTTTTGCAACAGTAATACATTGTTGACTCTCATTTAGTTTGTGATCCACTATAACTCTCACAGACTTTTCTGCAGTACTCCTTCCTAGGCAGTCATTTCCCATTTTGTATTTGTGCAATTGATTATTCCTTCCTAAGTGTCGTACTTTGCATTTTTCCTTATTGAATTTCATCCTATTCATTTCAGACCATTTCTCCAGTTTGTCAAGATCATATTGAATTCTAATCCTGTCCTCCAAAGTACTTGCAAACCCTTCCAGCTTGGTATTATCCGCAAACTTCATAAATATACTCTCTATGCCATTATCCAAATCATTATTGAAGATATTGAACACAACTGGCCCAAGACAGATCCCTGCGGGACCCCACTTAGTATGCCCTTCCAGCAAGACTGTGAACTATCGATAACTACTCTCTGAGTATGGTTCTCCAACCAGTTTTTCACCCACCTTATAGTTTGTTTATCTAGGCTATTTCCTTAATTTGTTTATGAGAAGGTCATGTGAGTCAGTATCAGTAGCCTTACTAAAGTAGAGCTATATCATATCTACTGCTTCCTCAGTATCCACAAGGCTTTTTACCCTGTCAAAGGCTTCTTAATATCTCCATAATAAAGATGAGAATAGTCATGAGGTAGACTTTGACCACCCTCGCTTAAGAGTGCTCGACTGTCCTGACATTGCTTTAGTATCTCTGAACTGGTCCTTTTCTGCCACAAGTTTATCAACTAATAACCCTTTCCTTGGCAAATTACTTGTCAGTATTTCTGGCTTCTCAACAGCTTCATTCTTATACCCAAGAAACAACAACTTGTACCATCTGGGTGCTACTCCTCCCCTTTTATTAGGTGGCAGAGCCAATCACTGACTAGTCTTTTTGGACCCTTCTCACTGGCTCATTATTCCTGTTCCTCTTCACAGGGAAGTAGATTGTGGTGATTTCTTTCCTTTCATCTCTGTAAAGCTCATTTCTGTTATGGTGGATACAAGGTGAAAGGCAAGGAAGCATCCAGACTCTGGGTTCCTGCCATCATAGGGATCATTTGCCACAATAGCGGAGGAATTGGTGATCCTTTATTTTCTCCCACAGCCTCCTTGCCCCCTTGTGAGGTCCTCAGGTAGACTCTGACTAGTGACAGCATCTGGAGCAAAAGCCCACCCCATTTTTCCACACCAGTCAAATAGGTTTTCACTTTATAGTCGACTTTACTTTCATTCAGGACATTCCCAGAGCCATTTGCTGCTGTTGCCTCAGCTGATGTCCAGAGTACATGGTTTCTTTGAAAGCATTCAAATGGTGTTCTAGAGAAGAACAGGCATCATTTAATAAATAGAGGGCTCAAAACTTTCTAGTCGGTGATTGGCTCTGATCCTTGTTCATCTACTTGAGGAGTTTACAGACTTTACAAATTGGTGTCCCTTGGAGATAAAGAATTAATCGGTTAAAAAGTCTTATTTCATTATCTTGGCGCAAACTCCATTGCACAATGTGTGAAGGTAATTTTGCCAGTGATGCACATGCTAATACATTTTACTGAAGCTATTTTGATATACTGAAGCTGAAGTCATCTATACAGACTTTTCTTAAGTGTATTAGACATTACATCTTAGGAGAGCTGTAAGAAGATGGACTCCAGGGGTTATCTTTTCCTCCCTCTTCCAGGGAAAAGTTGGAATGTTTCATTTAATTTATGGTAATTAGTATAATTTCATGTGGGTTCAGGGGATAAGAGAGGAGGTGGAAAAGACTGAGCTTCCTTAATTTGCCTTTATTAACTATGTCAAGCACAAACCTGTTTGTCTTGATGTAGAGTAAATGAAAGGAAATTTTGCTGTACTTTCAGGCTTATGTTAAAAAGAGATTGAAAATACAAATGATGATGGCAATGGTAGGGCAAGGGTGCAACGTTAGGTGTATTTTGGTGTGTAGTGCAGCAATACTTTGCATATTCATTAATTTTTCATATTTCAGTTTTTGGCTATATGTGCATGGATATCTGAAGCCAAGGAGGAGCCACTAGCATGCATATTTAAAGGCAAATTTAGGCCTTAGTATGATAACGGGCTCCCTTGTTAAATACTGGTATATTTTAAATTTGGTGTCAGATTATTTACGGAATTAACATTTGATTGTCAGTGGTGTAAATAATAAAAAACAGTTTTAGAATAATGTTACAAAAAATGTGTTCTATCTAGGATGTGTTCACTTGTAGAGAGAAGAGCCATTTTCTATCATGTCTCCCATATTACTGAAGATTTAATGTAATAGAAGTGCAAAGGTAATACAAATTAATGCTGCTTATTGAGAAAATGGAGGGCTCATAGTGATGTTCTGATGTTGTATTTCAACCAGAGCTTTCTGTTACAAAGAGTTTAGTTCATTCCTGCTGCTGATCTAGATCCTCTGATCCAGAGATGCAAAAGTTTCATATTGAACACTGTCCAATTTAGTCATTTTGTCTCATGAGATGAGTAAAACCTGTGTCTGTTGGTTAGCTGTGGTAATTACTTCTAACGTAGTATGAAACGGGTAAAGGATGAACTGATATTTGTTAGGTGAGCATCCATGCTATACTCAAATAATAAGTTCAACAACTCTCTGTCTGAGTGCCCTTACTACAAGACACTCAACCACATGTTCACTGCTGCCCTGAGCATGGAACTTTCGGTACTGTATGACATGCTTCTGATCAGGGAAGGTTTGATTTTTTGTTTTTGTTATTTTTTAAGACTGATGCAAGGATATGGATGCACAAGGCATCACTTATTTCTCTTGCTATCCTGGACCCTGCCCCAGTCTTGTCAGGCAAACCTTTTGGTTGCTTGTATGGAGCCTGCAAATCAGCAGTGTCTTGAGCCAACTCCGTGGGAAAATTCTTGATCTTATCCTCATGGATGTTGTGCAGGCCACAGCATGGATGCAGTTGGCTGCACTGACATCAAAATAGATTTGTAGGCAGCACCAGCTTGCCTTCAGCCTGCTAAATACTCACTCCATCACCATCTGCAACTGCAATGTGTGTAATTAATCTTTCTTCTGCCAGGTGCTCTGTGGTGAGGGTATGGTTTCATAAGCCATGGCAGTAAAGGGTAAATGAGATCCCCTAAAATAAATGGGCACAAATGCCCCATTGATAATAGGGATGTAAAAATTAGTTTAATTAAAAATCCGTTTAAACGTTCTAAAAATAGAACATTTAAATGGTTAAATGCTGGGGGGGAGCCATTCTGGGCTCGACTCCTCACTGCCAAGTGAGAGTTGCCTACCTGGGCAGCTCTCACTCGTGGAGAACTGAGCTGAGTCCAGCTACGGCTCTCCCCCGGTCCCCCCCCTCATGCTGGGTTCTGTGCCTCCCCACAAGCGAGAGCTGCCCAGCTGCTCTCACTCACGGGGAGTCTAGCCCAGCTGCAGCTTGCCTCCCCTCCCCACTGGGATCTGTGCCTCCCCGCAGCTCGCAGGGAGTTGAGCCCAGCTGCCGCTCCCTTCCCTCCCCAGTTTAAACGGTAATCAGCTGCTTAAAATGTTTAAACAGCTGATTACCATTTAAACAGTTAACCTTTTACATCCCTAATTGATAATTATGTTGTTTGGAGAGAAGATGATCCCTGATTGTCCAAACAGGTACACACAAAATCTCCTCAGCACCCTGGTGTCATGCACCTTTCCTGTATATCCCACACTGGTGTTCATGAACCTGTCTTTGTGATTGATCAAGGCCTGCAAAACAATAGGGTAGCACTCTTTGCAATTGACATATTCATGTGTTCCTTGTGGTGGGCAAACTGTGGGCACATGAGTGTCATCAGTGGCCTCAGCGCAAGTTTGAAGACCCCGTTCTCTGAAAGCTGGCTATTATTTCAGGCATATTAGCAATGCCCACCACCTGTGGGAAAACGACAGTATTAATAGTCTCACAAACCCACCACCACCACCACATCATCGACAGTTTACTTGCCAATATCAAACTGATTATCTACCAACTTGTAGCAGTTTGGAGAAGCCAGCTTCAAGTGGCAATAGCAACTGGACTGGTATGGCCTCCCTCAGTTGCAGTCTTGGCATTAGAGAGTTGATCAGGGCAAGCTCCTCCTGCAGATCCATGAAGGTGGCTTTCATCATGTGAAAATTCTGAAGCGACTGCTTGTAATTCGAGGTTTCCCTGACAATGTGATCCCACCACGCTGTGCTAGTTGTCCTGCATCAAAAGCACTAGTTTATGTATAGGAAACTACAACAATTGCAACATGCAACAGGTATCTCCAGTCTGCCGTGAATGAATGAGCTCTCCTCTGAGTCCTGTCGCTGCCTTTCATTCAGAAGGAAATGCTGTTGAAATGTCACTCACCATCTTGGAAACCCTCTGTCTGTACCCTGTTGAAATAACAGTTCAGCCACAAATAGAAACAACTCATCCAGCAGTGCTGGATCCATGGCTTGGCACCAGCTGGAACAGGCAGAAGTGTGGAGTGTGAAGAGCTGGAACTGCCTCTGCTAAATGCTACACTGCTACAATGATCAACACCCCCCACAACACTCTTTTCAAGGTCCAGGGGTCCTACACATGCCCATCACAACGAGTTGTGTGCCTCATTCAGTGCACAAAATGCCTCTCTAACAACTATACAGGTGTAACCAGACAATCACTACACACTCGAATGAACTCACTCAGGAAAATGATAAAAGACAAAAGCAGCACATCATCTGTGGGTGAACGCTTCTCACAAAATGATCCCACTATCTCTGACCTATCAGTTCCCATCCTCAAAGGAAACCTGTACAACACTTTCAAGAGATGAGCCTGGGGGCTTAAATTCATAATTTTGCTAGACACTAAGAATTCATGATCTTAATAAAGACACTGGATTTATGACTTAACACAACAATCCGTAACCCACTAACCTCCCATTTTTGTCCTATGACAGCAGGGGTGTTAATGAGCCAGTTCACATTGAATGGTCCCTTAGGGCTTGTCTACACTACCACTTTTGTTGGTATAATTTGTGTTGCTTAGGTGTGTGAAAAAGCCACACCCCTGAGTGACATACATTACACCGACAGAAGCACCGGTGTGGACAGCGCAATGTCGGCAGGAGATCTCCCCGCTGACCTAGCTACCGCCACTCCTGGAGGTGGTTTTATTACGCCAACGGGAACGCACTCTCCCATCGGTATAGAGAGACTACACAAGCGATCTTACAGCGGTGCTGCTGCATTGGTGCAGCTGCGCTGCTGTAAGCTCTGTAGTGTAGATGTTGCCTTAGAATATGTGCTAACTATTTATGCTAAACTATCTGTTCAACCTTGTGTTTAGCTGGGACACTCTGAGTACCTTTCCCAGACCTGAAGAAGAGCTCTTTGTAGCTTGAAAGCTTGTCTCTCTCACCAGCAGAAGTTGGTTCAAGAAAAGTTATTACCTCACCCACCTTGTCTCTCTAATCTCCTGGGACTGACATGGCTACAGCCACACTGCATTTTGCTTACTGTGTTGGCTAACTAAGAACACATCTGCACAGAGGCCCAGGAAGGACAGACAAGTTCTCCCACAATACACCAAACAATTTCTAGGGTGGATCAATTTAATGAGGCACTAAGAACCCTAGGATAAGCCCCCAGGAATCCTAGAGCAAAACCTATGTAACTGCAGTGTCAATGTTGATGTAGCTACATAGGTATGGGGCATGTACTGCTCTGTAGTATCTACATTCGGAGATGGGCACATGTCCATATGCACATGAGCCAGGACACACACACACTCTGCAATGTAGACCTACCCTTAGAAATCCTCAAGACAGAGTGGTAGACAAACTGATAGTCACCAGATAAGTATTGGTACAGAATAAAGACCATTCCCACCTCAGTCTGGCACTTGAACTTTTTTTCTGCTTTGTCTTTCTTTTTCCATCCCTTTCCATATCAGTTAAGTCTTTTTTTGTTTTTCTTTTTTTGCCACATCTCCAGTTTAACTATTCAGCCTTTTCTTTTTATTCTTTCTTTAGCAACTGTATAATAAAACTAATTTGTTTTGTCAAATGGATCATGCACTGCTAGGTGCTGATAGTTGTATCACTATGTCAGAATCACGAGGAGAATGTGTAGAGACTGTAGCTACTAACTGTGGGTAAATGATATACACATGCACATGCCTGAGCATGTGCCTGTTTTAGGGACAAAAATACATGGAGCCAGAATTTGGAATCCGTAATAAAATTGCCATTTTTAACCTTTCTTGAGGATAAAATGACAAACTAAAATGATGCCTGTGATTTATGCATGGTTCTCTCAATCATGCTTCTGTTCTGCTGCAAATCAAAGGCAGAATGTGGCTCAAATGTATGTCAGTTTATGGGTTTTTAATAGATTTTTATTTTCTGCCATGCCACTAACCATTTTACATATTGAATTTTTTTTTTGTTCCATCATTACAAATAGTTGTAGTAAAATTACTATTCAGAAACTTGTTTTTTTTGTTTTTGTTTTTTTTGCAGGAACTATCTTGTACAATTTTTGAATTTCTATAAGCAAGCTTAATTAAAAAGCTTTATGGTGCTGTCTATATCTCAAATTTAATATTTAGTAGATTATCCTACTAGTCATTATTCTTATCTCACACAGCATGCATTATTCTACACATAGCTGTAAAGGAGCATATTTTAAACTTATTTCCAAATGGAAGTTTAGCAGAATGATTTCCTTCTGCTTTTGTGCTCAATCTATTTACTTTTAGTGAGATATTTTAAATATTTTTCCTTTGCAGATCTTGGTCACTGATTTTAAGCAATCTTTGGATCAATGCTTCTACAGACTTGTTGAAGATCTACCATGAACAGGTACTGTACAGGATAACCCCGCACTTGTATTAAATGGTTTGGCTATTGATCTAAGTTTTGATGACTGTTGTAATATTGCACTTCTTTAAAGCCCCTGAAAAATGTCAATTGTCATTAATGGAGTAATATGGTAGATCCCTGTATGCTAAATTTTCAGTTGTCTGTGTTGTATTTGTATGGGGAAATAAAGAAATGCAGGATGCAAATGATTGTTTCGAGAGAAAACCATAGAACTAAATGTACAAGTTAAATTTCAAAGTGGGCACAGTGGTGGGTGTGCATGAACACCTAGACAATGGAGCTAAGATGCAGCCCTGCATTTGGGCCCCATCTTCCAAACACTGATTTAACTTTGCTACTATAAGTAAGTAGTCCCGTTGATTTCAACTGGAATTATTCAAGTTAGTAATATTAAGTATATGAATAAATGTTTGTAGAATCAGGGCCGTGGAGGGTGAAAGGCTGGCCCCACTGAAGTTAATGACAGAACTTCCACTGAGTTCAATGGGGCCAGGATTTCTCCCAGAATGTCTATGGGAATGCACAGGCAGTTTAAAAAATACGTACATGCATATAACTAAGCAATTTATTAGATGATTTGGAGTTACTCCATTAGATTTTAAAAGTTGGGCCACACCTTATGACAATTGAAAGTGCTGTTGTGCTACTGGAAATGAAGAAGGGGAAATGAGAAGATTTAGAATTGTTTATTCATCCAAAAGGATTTACAGAACTAGATAATCTTTCTATTTTAGAGCTAAAAAGGAGTAGGTTTTTCAAATGTATGGATTTGACAAACAAACTTTATTTGATCTGTATGAGGAGCTTAAAAGATTTAGAGTTGGGAAAGAATGAATAGTTCTTATGAAATAAAAACTAGGATCAGGTCCAGGTTGTAGTGGTCCTCAGGCAAAGATGGGATTTGGAAATAACCTGGTTGTTCCTTAATAGGTGTCTTGTCATAAATAATTGGACGTGCGTGAGGCCTTATTTCTTGGGACACAGGATTAGGGAGGTAAATGGATTAGCAGACGGGAATCAGAATGTCTGTACTAGTTAAAAAAAGAGGGAACACCCAGGGAACCATTTACAATGGACAGGATAACAAAGGGTAAAATAAGACTGCAATGTAAAAAGAAGTAAAGAGTAAGTTGTGCATGGACAGTGCGTTCTGTACAACAATTGGTTTCTGCAGTGACCAAGCCAGTCCCAAAATGTGTGATGAAATATATAGTTTCACTTGTAGATATTAGTGTATTTTGAAAAGCTGGCGAAGTACCATTATCTCAATTTTCTGGAGGATAAAAAACTGATTTTAATTAAAATATTTTTAATTTAAATTGGACTTTTATTTAAATTGAATATATGTTTGTTTATAAAAATATTTACAATTAAATTTGAAATTTACAATGTATGTTAAGGCCTAAACTTACTGCAATCTATTAAAATAATTTAAATTAAACACAATAAATAATATTAAGTAGTACATCTTTTGTGTCAAATTCTAAAGAAACTAAAACTGCTGAACTGTTGGAAGTCACTTGGAATCAGAATTTGTTGAAGGGCTAAACCAGCTTTTGATAGCAGTAACCTCTTCTGCAGGTACAGAGAGAATATTTTGTGCATTTCAGTTTTTTCAGTTGCTTTAGTTCAGTGATAAGTTTATTCAAAGTTAAGAAATCAATAGGGACTTGGGCAAAAGCAGGAAAGCTTGATTTTCCTCTTCCAATCTGTGGATAAAATGTAAGTGTGAGAAGATGAGGTCTACTCATTCTAAAATTTTGAAGCAGATGGTGACCAGAAACAATCAGTTCAATTCGCTAAGTATAGGATAATGGTTTAGATAGATAAATTGTTTAATAACTGTTAGTTTTAAATGCATATCATGTTTTGATAAACCTATTTTTCCTTATGTATCCAGCACACTGAATGTAATTTATTTAATTAAAAAAATTAATTAAAATGCTGTTTTTGTGCATTTTAATTGAATTTGAATTTCTATCTAAACAGATCTGGGTATAGAACAAGCTTGAGGCTCCTGCAAATGACAATAGGGGCTGAAAAAGACCCTAGCCAGCCCAATAATAGGGATGCCGAAAACAGCTTCTTTGTTCCCTCCCATCCAGATGTACCAAGCTCTTACCTTGAGTCCTGAGCCAAACTCTCTTTCACTTCAGTGAGTTTTGGATTAGGGTCCTGGCGTAGCTGGGCATGGAGGCAATATTGTATATTAGTTAATGCCAATGGGCAGTAGTAATTTTGAAAATATTTATATTAATAAATTAAATTAAATTGTAAAATGTTGAAATGTTTTTAATATGTAGTAATAAGTTTAGATAAAGCGTCAGTTTCTGCAGTTTTCCCGTGATTTGTAATTTACCTTTTGCTTTCTAAAATAGGTAACAGTTTTTTATTTTCTGTCAGAGTGTACATTTCTGCTGTGATATACCCTATATTTAACAAAGTTATGCAAAAATATTAACTGTTATCATTTTTATTTATCTTATGCTGTACATTTTGGATTAGGTGTTGCAAATGTTTGTCTCTGTTAGCAATGCTAGAAGTAAGTTTAGAGTGGATGATTACAAGCTGCAATACTTTGTTTAGTCATTCAAGTCTGAAAGCAATTCTTCCCCATGATTCACAGGAACAATTGTGGGCGAGTCACACTGCGAAATATGCTTTATTTTATCATGTAACATACTATACTATAAATTGAAGATGTCATTACTGCGTTATGCAACTGCCAGACTTTAAAATTATAGCACTAAATAGGAACTTTGAAATTGTCTTGGTTAATATTGCTTACCATTTATAGTTCTAATAAAACCAAACACAAATTTCATTTTGAACTAAGAAAATTAAAGGAAAATGAGCTTAGTTTTTCTGTTTCTGTAAGCTGATTATTAAGGCATGTGTCTAATAAATGTACAGTACCATGGTGGTGCGAGTGAATTTGGTTCACCTTGTAAAATCCAGATAACTAGATTATTATGTTACCTCACCAATCATACATGTTTCTCAGTGACAATCTCTCATCCTGTAAACAGTTGGTATGTTTCACTTTATACATGCATGCGTGGTGGGACATCTAATGTAATATATGTACACGCTCAATATAGATCATGAAAGACTTCTTACACGACCATTCAAGGAACTGATACAAAGAGGTTGCTTACGAGGTGTGATCATCTACTAATTCTATTGTAATTCTACTCCGTCTATTTGGGGATATTTTGGGGCTGTCTCTTAAAATAGAGTTTAAGTATGCATATTCATACTCTTCATATTTTCTGTATCAATACTGATCCTGTACTCTTTATGTATTCTGGTGCCAGTGTATTATAGTTATATATATGTTGATATAATTAGTTCATTATGATATGATTGGATCCATATTATTCTAGCCACTGTAGTAATATAGGATATGAGTAACACATTATTATGTGTGAGGACAGGCTACTGAGCATAGGGTGCCATCATTTGTAAGTCACTTAGATGATAAACCATGTCTAATGTCAACTTTTTGAACAACTTACTCTTTCTGCCCTTGAAAATGGCTTCTTGCAGAAGATAAAGTTAAAAAAGTAAATGTGATGTGATTTGTTTGTTGTAATGTGATTTAATTGGGCCAGTTGATGGAGACAAAGAAAAATTAGACAATGAAAAAAAATTTTATTCGTGGAAATAGAGAGGGATGAAAACTGGGCTTACAAGGTAACCCTGGTTACAGCTTCAGTTATGGAAAGACTACTGTATCTCCATAATTACCATTATATTAACAGAACATTTTCATTTATTTATTTTTAAGTGTTCTTTCTTTAAAACCATCATTTTATAAAGGTAGTTTTAACGTTTGAAAACCACTGGACTCTTATGGTTCTATGGTAAAGAATATGCTCCAGGTTAATATTATAGATATATTCTGACCTACCTGGGGAAGAGCAAAGGTTGATTAAATTAACAAAATAAGGTTCTTTTCAGTTTTCTAAATATGTTACTCAGCTAAAAATTAACTGAATTATTTACCAGTCACACACATGCTAATGAATCCTGATAGTCTAATTCTGTCCATTGTGAAGAACTTTACTATCATCTCCATTATTAACCTGGCATTTTCCCTAAAAGGAAATAATTACTGTAGTGTTTATACATGTAAAGTAAAATGCTTTTGGATTTTTTTTAATACATTCAATTCCAGGTTGCCATTAATTTAATTACATTTAATTAGCAAGACTATAAAAGATCTGCTGTATTTTTGAAAACCTGTTTTCTAAACTTAAATTCCTAAGAGACATGGGAGAGGCTGTTTTGAATAGGTTTGGGGCAAAAAAGAGACTATTGTAGTGAAGCTGAGGGCTGAGTTTCCAAATGAGGATCTATTATATTATGTCAGAATGAACTCTTAGGAAACCATTTACAAAAATGTAGCTTAAAAAAGTTTTGCTATTAATATGATAAATATGATAATTATTTTTAGGTTTGGAGTATTTATTAGCTATATGCAGCCAGTAGTTGCCAATATAATGAAAATAAAATATTTATATTCATAAATTAATTTAAATGGTAAAATGTTGAAATGTTTTTTAATATGTCAAGTGGTACTGATTTTTAAAAACTCAGATTATTTTACATTTATAATTGTCAACAATTGTGTGTATATCTTTACTTTGAAAAAGAATGATCTGAGATGTTAAATAGTAGCTACCTTTAGTTCCCCGAGGTTTTTTATTCTAAGATTTGTAGAGTCCTGGGTAAGGATCCCCCTTAACCTGCAAGACAGACACAGCTGTAGCATCAGGTAGGGTACACCAGTCCAGCTGAAGAGATTTCTGGCTCAAGGCAATTTCAGGCAGGAAAATGGATACTCTATTTAAAAAAAAAAATCTACTGGGCAATGTTAAGCTATTTGCAGACAGCTGTATGTTCAGCCTTTTTGGACAGAATGTTTAAGTGGTTAATTAAGTGGACAAGTCAAATCTCAGCAGGCCCTCAGGGAGAAGGCTGTCAGTACCTCAGCTTCCCATGAAAATTTTTGGCAGCTGTGGGTTAATGCCATAGCAATCTTATCTTGCGGAGTGGCTCTGTGAATGATCTTCTGATATGTCTTCTAAAACCAATTTTATTGTATTTCCTGCAGTCACTGCCACCCGCAGGCAAACATTTTAAAAATGCAATTTTTGAAACCAAAATTCCACTGCTGTGTACTTTCTGTATTTTTCCCCACATCGTACCTAACTAATAACATACTTGGGCATAAATAAAAGCTTTTTTTTTTTTTTAATAATTGCTCTGACCCTAATCCCCAATTTATTCAGCAACATAAACTATAGATTAGGACCTAACAATTGTCCCCTTGATGAAAAATTGCAGTACTATAAGCAGCATGTTGAGGCATCAGTGGATGAATCAGGTAAGAGCAGGAGGTTGATTAAAAAAGGAGAAAATGTCTACTTTTACAAAGGGATCTGTATTGAAGGGGAAACATTTGTAGGAGTATGGCCCAGAACTTTAATGAAACATTATAACAGCACAGCTAGAGTTTTAGGTGTTCCTGAGGTGCCCCCAGTATCACCATGTTATCTAAGCACAGAAGTATCTGTGTGTATCTTGGAACTGTGGACACCTTGGAAGCACATAAACATATAGATAGCCAGGGCCAGTTCTTTGTCTTCGGTGGAGCTACACCAAATTGCACTAGTTGAAGATCTGGCTCAATTAATTTTACTGCAGGAAATTAAGGGTATTTCCTGCCTCCCGTCCTCCCAAATAATGCAGTAGATTGTAAACTCTTTCACACAGGGACGCTGTATTTCTTTGTATTTGTATAGTACCTAGTACAGTGGGGCCTCTGGAATCTGTAATTTTAAATAAATAATAAAGGCTTTTTAGTACATTCTGTAGCACATACAGTAGTGTAGAACACATTCATTTTAATTAAGGTCTGTCTTGTCAATATTTGCATCTTGAAAGGGCCTTGCACAATTATACCACAGAATGAATCTGGTTCTAATCTCACACTGGCACAAATCAGGAATAACTCAATTGAAATCAGTGGAATTGCACCAGTTTTATACCAGTACAAATGAGATCAGAATCAAGCCCAGTGAATTCAATGGGGATTTTCAGATCAAAAGTCATCTTTTCAAAAAGCCCTAAGTTACAGTGTTATACAGTACGCTATATCACAACAGCATTAAAGGACTGTGTAGTTATTTGGGGTAAACGTCGCATGATTCCAAAAAAAGCCCCTCAGCGCTTACAGCAATGATAAGAGTTAATTTCATTCTCGTCATGAGAGCTTGCAGTGGGAATATTGTGCGTTGCCTTAGCTCAGACGTTATTTCCAATAAATATGGAAATAATGGCTCACAGTGCTGCAACCTGTTAGGAGATCTCGTGGGAAATCTCATAAGATTACGTGATGGGTTTGAAATTAATCCATGTCCCTACTGTATTTACACAATATACCATTGTTTCTCTGCCTGCTCACAGGGAAAGGTAAACACCACAGTCCTACATTGGCAGGGAACCTGCAGCAATAAATTCTCCCAGTAGGAAGTAAATTTCTTTGTATTAAAGCAAGCAATAGACAAAATAGATTATGTACCTTTTTTATACTATGGACATTAGGTATGACGATGTTTGTCCTTAAATTATAGTTTGTAACTCTCTTATTCGCATCACTTCCTGCAGACATTAATTTGCATTATCCTAATCAAAATCTGAAGGAAAGAAAGAAACATTAAAAGTCAATGGAGAGCTTCTTGCTTTTATTAGTAGATGTTGCCCAGCCGTGTATCTGTCATTCTTGGCCTGCTGCTGTTCAGGTTTACAGGACTGTTTGAGCCAAACCTATCTCCAACTGACTTTACCAAGGTGCAGAGGGGATTATCATGCCAGAGGTATTTTGTCAGAGCTCTTGCCAATGACTGACCCTGTGACACTGGCAGACCAAGTGCTAGCTCTTGCGAAGGCTCTAGGCCTCAGCCGAGCACTGTCCGATTCATTGCTGGAAACCAGTTGTTCACCTGTGTGTTAGCATGGTTAAGATGGGTATTGGATTTAGAACAGTGTGTTTAGACTTTATAAAATTCTTGTAAATTGCTGTGTGCATTCATCTCATTTATAATCTCTTTATCATATTGTATAAGGCAATATTTAAGTTTTTGCTTTACGTCAGTAAAAAGTGTTTGCTCTGAACCTGAGAACCCAGTCAGGAGGGATGTCTCCTAACTATCAAGAAGGCCTATCAAATTTAAATGGGCCATTGTGGGACATCACAATACAAAGACTTTGTTAATGACCCCCTTCACACCCATGAAGAGGCTACATGCAAAAGGGCTCATCTCCCTTCACACCCATAAAGAGGCTACATGCAAAAGGGCTCATCCCATCAGCTTGAATTCTGGAAGAAGGAAATAAAAATAGCTGACAAGAAAATTTTTCATCTTTCTTTTGCTGTTTGGACTCTCATGGGGCTGGAACAACAAAACAGAAATAGAGATCCCCATGGACCTAGGTTAGCTCTACAAGACATTCAGAGCTGACAGATTACTAGAACTTGGTCACCTTTTAACGCCATAGACTGTAACTCATTTGTGTATATAGGCATGCCTGCTTTAACTTTGTAATAACTCTCTCATTTTCTTTTTCCTAGTTAATAAATCTTAGTTAATAATAGTTAGTTTATTACAGGACTGGTTACAAGTGCTGTCTTTGGTGAGAGATCTAAGGTACAAATTGACCTGGGGGTAAGTGACTGGTCTCTTGGGACTGGGAGCAACCTGAATATTTTGTGATATTTGGTGTATAGCAACCAACTACCACTAAGTCCAGCTTGCATAGCTGGCAAGATAGATTGGAGTGCCCAAAGGGACTGTCTGTGACTCCATGGTAAGACTGTGATAGTGCTTTGGGAGTTCACATTTGTTACTTGGATGGTTATAGAACACAGAAGTCTTCTTCAGATCTGGAGAAGACTTGAAGAAGAGCTCTGTGTACGCTTAAAAGCTTTTCTCTCAGCAGCAGAAGTTGGTCCAATAAAAGATATTACCTCATCCACCTCGTCTCTCTAATATCTTGGGACCAGCACTACAACACTTCATACAAGAATAGATAGCAGTTCTATTTTAAAAAATAAAAATGGGACTTTCTTACTCAACAAAACTGACTGTTATATATATCAAGAGTCAGATCTTCTGAGATTAATGTCAAAATATGATGGATACATGGCTTCTTTTTATTACTCATGCTGAAGAAGAAGCTGGGTGGAAAAAAAAAATATTTCCCTAACTTTCCCCAATACTAAGAGTTTATAAATTGCCATCTGCTTTGACTTACTCACTTTTTGCAAACTTTCTGTGAGTATTTTACAAAAGTCTCTCTTTATATTCATACATTCTGTCTGTGAACCATATGAGCAGCTTCCCTGTGTTTGTTGTTCTTGGTAACCATATACCTGGGAAATCTTGATTTTTATAGTTCACTTGTAACTTATTACTATTATTTTTCCTGAGGGTGAGGGAGAAGAGGTTTTATTGCTTTTTCTTTCTGTTAATGCTGCTGAGTTAACAAAGCTAATATGGAGTGAGGTACAAGATTCTGTTCCATCTTCTTTCTGCTGTTGGTTGTTATGCATCACCAACAGAATTGTTTATTAAATTGCAATCAACTAATCCTATACTATTAAAGAGCAAAGGGATTACACAGGTATCTCAGAGAGCACAATGTCAAGATTGTGGGGTTGCAGAGTTATAGCAGTGGGCCTGAGGAGTTCTTATTACTGGCAATGATGCACAAGTTGGAAGGAACTCAGCTTGACTCTCAGAGCCAACACTGAGTTTGTGGGGCTTGGAGTTCAGAAAAAAACATATTGTATAGTTCACAAGTGAAATAGTTTTTGTATGAATTGTAAAAGAGTTCCAGAGGGGTAGCTCTACAGTGCCACAGAATTCTTGTTGTTTTTGGATGAATTGTGTTTCACTCTTCTTTATATAGAGAGAAATTTAATAATTTAAAGGTGTCTCCTCACATTTGTGAGTTATTGGAGAAACATGAACCTGAATTGTACTTCTGTGTTTAACGTACAGTTCGAAAATTATGCTTAGCACACTGTTATTTATCCATTTGTCACTTTGAAGCAAATTTAATACTACCATATGTGCACCTAGACCTTTATACTAAGTGTTTTCTGAAGTCTGGTTGCACAGAAGTCCCACAGAAGATGTGCTGTTTAAGAAACAAACAAACATACAGTTTTGTCTTCATGTACTATAATGTGTATTTGTTCAAACAAACAAATGCTTATCTGTTGAAAAGATAGCAATGATATATTACTTTGGCTTTCATGCTTACCTACTGTTTCCTTTTTGGCATTAAATCCTTGGCTGAATCAATTGGGTAGATAGGTCTAGACTAAAAAAAGTTAACTTGATGCCTTTTCCAGCAGAGCTTCTGTAACCTGGTGATAAAAAGGAAAATTAGGCATCCAAAGGACTATTCTCATAGTATAGTTTAGATTTCACTGACTAGATAAAGAACTGTAGTGTTTACCTTTTCTTTTTCTAACTGTATTCATTTTCAAAGGGTGTACAGGTCCTCTTCTTTCCTGTCATGAGTGTGCCACATTAGATATCAACAGTGTAACCATCTGTTGAATCTAAATAGTATGCAAATTATTCTGCTCTTCATACTTTTCCTAACTAATTAAGGGTAATGCTGCATATGCTCTATTAATCCTTCTGAAAAATTACTGACTCTACAGTAACTCTTTACTACTCAAGTCATCTCTTAATTTCTTTTGTCATTGACTTTAAAGTTCAAGGGCCTGTTTTATTTCGCATCAGACAACAATAATTTCTCTCTGTTCAACATGAAGTATGCAGAACCTGTGTTCTTCATTTTAATGACTTACTTTGAGATTCATCAGTCTTTTCCCCCTTGATGCATGCATAAATGAACCATACATGGTATATATAATATAATATTATGGTCCTTAGAATACAGGGAAATGAAACTCCTGTACATCAGCTTTGATCTGACAGGCCAGCTTTTTCGTGCGGGATGATTCTATACTCAGTTATTTCTTATCTCTTCCCCTCCTTATGCATTGTTATAAGACTATCAGCATAAAGGATAACCATGACTGAAACCCCCGAAAGGATTACTCTGTCTTGTTTAAGTTGGAAGGAATATAGTTGAGTGGCTAGAACACAGGAATCAGAAGTTCTGGGTTTTCTTCCTTGCTGTACTACTGAGTTACCCTGTGCCCTTCTACAAGTCACATATTGTGTCTGTGTCCCACTTTCCTTATCTGGAAAATGGGGATAATTATACTGATAATGATGATTACAATTATTATTTGTAAATTTAGTATTATTATAAAGTATTCTCTGAAGTGTTTTCTCCTCTCCCCCCCATGACACAATCCTGGATGGTTATCTAGGATCCTTGCCGTGGGTTCCAATGGACTGCTCAAAGGTCCTGAAATGAACTCCTTTTTATAGCATGATCCCACAAAGGCAGGAACACCCTCAACTTCCATTAAAATCTGTGGAAGTTGAGGGCACTCAGTATCTTGCAGGAATTTAGCCCTTCTTGAGTTCGATGCTCTGAGCTAGAGTTTTGGTACACCTTATTTTTTGCTTCTCATTCTACAACAAAGGCAGTAATGCTGTTACTTCAGTTTCACTGGAGTTCTTAAATTATTAGGTTTCTGATGATCTTCTGCCCACAAGAAAATATTCTGTGTGTAAGAGCTGCCTAACAAAATGCTTTTGGAAATGTTAACTTCCCCACACAGCTTTTGATAAAAAGTATCTCTCGGACATTAAGTATCTGTGTCAGTGATGTACAGTCAATAGTTTAACCAGGTGCTTTCCCCAGAACTATTTAGTCTCTTAAAAAATCCTGTGTGCATAGGGTGCATTCGCTTACAGAGGGGAGGGATGGAAAAGCTATTAATATATTTTCAGATTTAAATAAAAATGCTTTCTCTGGATCATAAGAACAAAGGTAGCTCTACTTGGCAAACAAACTTCTGTTAAGTGCACTTCACTGGAAATGTTTATACAATTCTGTGACCTTTCTGTGTTTTTATTCATGGCTAGCACAAATGGACACAATCCTCAGAAAAATTATAGCAGGCACAAGTTAACTAAACAAAAGAACAACCTGTGCCTATTGCTGGAAGAGTCTACCTAGGCAGCTCACCTCCTATCAGTGGTGTGGCTGGACACCCCTAACTTCCTTTCTGCATTACTTCCCGAACTTGGAGACCTTCTCATATGGGAGGAGCCATGCTCTTTGGGAGCTGTTAGTGTTTGTGCCATGATGTACTCACTCACTCACTAAGCCAGCACTGTCAATCTGTTACAATATATTCTTCCTGAAAAAAATATTCTGAGTATATGGATAATGTTCAGCCTGGGTAATTTGAAATGAGAATGGAGGAAGCAAAGACAATTTTTGTGAAGGCCGGGGGCATTCTCCTTTGGGAAACTATTTTGAAACTGTGTGACACTGGGTGGAATCTGGTCCATTCCACACATGAAGAAATTGCTCTTCAGAATATTGTGATGAGCCTTAAGGGTGAGTACTCCTCTCTAGTAGGTGTAGTTTTTACTAGCATCTTGAAAGTGACTAAAGTCCATCAGTGTCAGGGAAATTATCCCAACCTGCTCTTTGCTGTGCTACCTGAATTTAACAGAGGGGTTCCTGCAAGGCCTCTGTCATAGATCTACTCAAAGGCCCCTCTGCTGTGTAGGGATCCAAATGCTGAATCCCTCATGTGCTTTAAACCTTGGGTGTCTGAACAGAGTCCAGGGTGCTGCCCCTGGCCTGTGGTCTCTAGGCACACTCTTGAGATTCAGATTTTCTGCCTAGCACCCCCTCCTGAAAGCTGAGACCTCTGCATCCAACTGCCTAGCCTTTGGGACTCCTCAGACTCCTTCATAGCTTGAACACACCCTCTCCCGGAACTCCAGCTGTGTGGCATTCTGGGTCTTCAGGTTAACTCTTTGAGGGCAAGAGATAGGTGTAACATATTACACGGTCAGACCAAGCCACCCTTGCTCTTTACTAATTGCACAAAAAATACACAGATATAGACAAATATAGTAAGCCTTACTTGTATTTCCCTGCCTCAGTTTCCTCAATACTGTGGAACATTCTTTGTGCTGGGATCAGAGTCCTCTAGGGATGTCCTTGATCCTTCTGATACTTGCACATGATTTATTTTCTCAGCCATAGAGCACCCCCCTTTCTCCACAGCTCTGCTTGCTTTTACTGATCTTGGTTGGTTCTGCAGCTCATCTGCCCACCCTGCTACAAAAACACTCCTGTCTCTTCTCCTCTCCTGCCCAAAATGTCTTGACTGGCTCTGTGAGTTTTCCCCCAACACACCCAGTTGCTGTGTTTTTTAAAGGCTATCATCATCAACACATGGGTGTTTTGGGGGATTTTCCACTTTCTCCCATTCACGAGCCCCTCTGCAGAGAGGTAGGAAAAAATAGATGGCTGTTGAATTCTAAAGACCCAATACTGTACCTGGACTGGTGCTTGAAAGCAAGGCTGGAATCCACATAGACATAGAGGTATTCAGAAATACAGCAATGCCATAAGTACAACTTCATAGCATCACACAGGATTCTCAGATTGTACCTGCAGACTCCCCAAATTGTCACAGCTCTGAATGACCTTTCTAGCATGCTACTGCTGTATCTGAAACTTTATTACAATGAAATCATCAGGGAAACAAAGTAATCTGGCTAGATATCTATTACTTTTTTTACTAAGAGGCAAAAATCTTTGGAACATAAAATTTCAGAAGCGTTGTTGTGGCCAAAACATGATTCTGTCTTTCCTGTCTCTGTGTGTTAAAAGTCTTTTTCTGAAATGGTCATGAGGAAATGAAATGCTCTGTGATCAGCAGCCTGCCCTTGTCCTGACCTCCTTCTAATGGTGACCCTGTGTTTGCTGTCATCATTGGCCACCTGCTTCCCTTCAAATCATCCTCATGCAAAACACAGTCAATTCAGAACAATCATTGTATATTTGGAAATGACAAAGCAATTCTCAGAGTCCCACTGATTAGGTTGTATAACAACCCTACTGTATGTTGTCTTTGCTGCTTGAAAGGCTGTTTGGCAAGCTGCAGAAGAAGCTTCTTTTCAATAAGTGTTTTTCTTCTGTTCCACAGTGTAATATTATTTTTCTAGCGGTGTGACTAGTAAAGAAAATACACATACAGCTAAAGAAATTATAATATAATGATAATTAATAATATAAAATGGGCATTAAAACAAAATGGTTCCACTGATTGTATTATATTCAATTTATTTAGGTCTTTGGCTCAATCTTTGGAATAATTATTGACCAGAAAACTTTTCCTGAATACCAATTATTTGATTAGGAAAAATAATTTGATTATTTGATTAGGAAAAAGTTTTTTACTAGGAGGGTGGTGAAGCATTGGAATGGGTTACCTAGGGAGGTGATGGAATCTCCATCCTTAGAGGTTTTTAAGCTGAGGCTTGACAAAGCCCTGGTTGGGATGATATAGCTGAGGTTAGTCCTGCTTTGAGCAGGGGGTTGGACTAGATGACCTCCTGAGGTCCCTTCCAACTCTAATATTCTATGATTCTATGATTCTATGATTACAGGAAAATTGGTCCAGGTCTTATACTCAGCTTTGCATAAAGTTAAGTCTCTAATCATTTTGCTTGCCATTTCTGAAGGTAGATGGATCTTACACATATCAATTGCTATATTCTTTTTTTTTGTATTTTTTTTTTTTGTATTGCTATACACTTCTAAGAGAGTGAGCACAGATGGGTTAAAGAAGGATCTGGCACCTGGGGGTCCATGGAACCAAAGAACCTGGATTCAAGAGGGGTATGGGAGGGCACCAGAAGAGAGCATTGGAGTCTTTAGAACTAGGGATCAGGAGTATCATTGGCACAGCATGGAGACAGGAGTTCCGCAAGCACTCTTTGGGCTAGACAAGGAGCTTTCTTTTGTTTGGGTGCCCTTTGGCTGGTTTGGATCCAGGCCCTGTTTTCTTTTGAATTAGTGCTGCATGAAACAGTATTTACGAGTCTAATTAAAATTCCTCCCCAAAAATTCTTTCTTAAACAGTTATGCAAAGTGAGCTGGGTTTCAGAGTAAAATCTGTCTTTACAAAATCCGGGGCAATAAGGCTTTGCAAATGTGGATCAACATAATAAAAAAATTCAGTACGAAAATCATGTTAAAATGTTTAGAAAAGTCATTATGGTGAGTAAAATATGTTAATGAGCGAGAAAGACGTATAACATTACTCCTGCTTAAGAGAAAGAGCAGATGATTACAGTGCCAGAGGTTGAGCCTCTAAGACACTGGGCCAAGCTTCATACTGCTGGAGACTTACGTGCTTTGCAAATTGAAGGTGACTGATTGTTAAACCATATTGTGCAGTGATGGCACTATTTTAGAAAATGGCTAAAAAAAGATCTCCAAATGAAATACATTAGAAATGACATTTTAAAACATGAAAAGTCCTTTTTACAATAGCCTTGGTACTGTAACATTGTTTTGCCAAGATTGTAAAAAATATGGATTTGGCAGATAAAGAAATGGGAGGAAAAAAGAACCTCAAAAGAGAGGGCTTTTTTGTGGGTGTGTGACCTGCATCATTCTTTCCTAATGAAATCCAAAAATACTTTGGTGTATCCTAACAGTCTGGAGAGATTTGGCTAGACATGTAGTTGTGTATGTATTTAAAACTTAGGTTCAGGAATACATTAAACAGACATTCATTCCTATGGGGGTTAACAACAAGATTTATAAAAATGGGGGTGTAATTATTTACCTTAAGGGACCCTACATTTTAATGTTGAACAAAAAAAGAAGTCTCACAGTATACTGCTGTTTGTAATCCTGCAGGGCCTAGTATGGAGAGTGTAATATTCATCAACCGAAAAAAAAAAAAAAAAACCAAAAAAACTTTAAACCGTACATAAGAGCCAAGAACACTTTGGCTTCATAATATCACTCTAGAGAATTACCTCAACGGTCTGTTCATGGTAATGTAACTTACATTGTTTGAAAAGCTGTTACCTCAACACCCTTTGCTATTAGCGTTCTGGCACGTAGTCTTGCAGTGGCTCAAAGGGCAACTTCTCTATTTTTCATATGCCAAAAAGAAGAAGCCAGGCTTCAGTCCAAAAGGGAAATGTATACGAAAATATTGTTTTCTATAGCACAGGAGAATTGAAGAGAGATTGTGGCAGGGAGGGAGGAATCACAGGTTTGGAACAAAGTCATACAATTTATCAGTACTTTGGGATGCTATGACCAGGATGTGAGAGAATTCAAACTCTAATGGAGGAGATTCCTCAGGGATATTTTAGAAAGGCATGTTGTTCTTGTAACCTCTTATAGTGGTTTTCTGAAAGAATCAAGCATGAGCCTTGAGTCAAGATTTCCCTTGTGTGGGTAATGATAAATACATTTTCTAGGAAAAAGCAAAGGAAACGTGTAATAGAGTATGCAGTAGCCATGCCCAGTGGTTAAGAAACTGCTCCAGAAACATACAAGAAGAAACCAGTTTTGAGTAAACTTCACCAATAACATCGTTTCTGTGGGTTCCTTGCTACCATGAGTGCAAGAATACATGAAATCAATGCCCAGGGGTAGCCCTACCGCAGGTATCTTTTTTTGCAATCTCTTTGCTTTGTAGAGCCTCTAGATCAGTGTGGTCTTCTGGTTGCACCTTGTGAAAGCCCCAAGTATTACTCCATGGAGAGTATGTAAAACAAATAATCTTGTGTCATTTTCAGTTTCCCTCCTACACCTCCCCTCACACCACCCCCCTGTTGTGGGTTTTCCTCTGGGAAGGGTATATCAGGCCAAGTACACTAATTAGTCATCATTAGATTTCCCCTTGCATAATATTATGTAGTGTTAAAATCTGAGCCAAATTATGCCTTCATGCATATGCTAGGACTCCACTGATCTTAGTGGGAATTGTATATGTGTAACTGAGGGCAGAATTTGGCCCAGTTTTGTGTATTAGACACATTTTTCCTCTGGTCTTTTTTTTTTTTTTTTATTTTTTTTTTTAAAGAACTGAAAATGACCTCTCTATTGCAGCATTGTTGAAGAGTCTGATTATTTCCCTGCTATTTGGATTTGACTGCATCACACTTGTCTTGCAGATATTATTATTTATTTGTATTATGGTAGCATCTAGGGATGCAGATCAAGATCAGGACCCCCTTGTGCAACATAAAATAAGGGACAGTCCTGCCCTGATATGCTTGCAGTCTAAATAGACAAGACAGACAAAGGGTTTGAGGCAAGTGATATAACATGTGAGCAGAGTGAACAATGGGATGGTTTGCAAATGTCATCTTAGTGCCACACTTTTTTTTAAAAAAAAATTATTTTATATTTTGTGTGGAGATTGCCTAAACAGAGACAAAGGAAGGTAGAGAGGACCCTGAGGGGCGGTGGAGGAAGGAAGCATGGAGAACAGGTGGAGTGAGGCTGAAGTGAAGTGACTGAGGAAAGGAGTGGATGGGAGTTGGCACAATTAGCACAGGGGAGAGAATGTCCAGAGTAAAGCTGTAAAAAACAGTCAGACACTGTCTTAAGGCATGCTGCAGCTTCTTTTCTCTCCTCCTGCTAAGAGATAAGAGTCCACTAAGAAAATCTGCAGCAGTGGAGACTTGCTGGACCAGAAACTCAGCCAGGCTTCAGTCCAGCTTCAAATTTGTATAAGTGTGCAAATATTATAGGTGTAATTACATCTTTGTTTAGCCAAATGAGTACAGTTGTGGGCAGCTAACTACCCAATTTGCATGTGCAAAATCAGAAGCCACATTTCCCTCTCTTAACTTAGATGGAATAATGATGATTTATAGTTTTCAGCTGCAATATTACCAAATACGGGCATGTAAATCAGACTGGAGTTTGGTGCAGTCCTCTATCTCTGCCACTGTAAATTCTTAATAGTTCTTCAGCAAACTTCATGTTACCCCATAAGGGATTTCAGTAAAGCATTTAAAAATAAATAAGTTTGAAATGACTGTGCAGTATTAAAAGGCAAAGACACACACATTCCAAAGCTGGGTTTAGTTGAAACAATGCAGATGTGGAGGAGGCTTCATTAAGATGGCCTGACCCATGAATAAACATGGACAAGGGTCAGACAGGCTTTCCCAGTGATTTACTCACTGTGTGCTGTGAGTGTGATGGTGCTTTTTAAGCACAGCTTACCCCATGATTATGCATAGAAAAAAATAAAAGGATTCTGGTATTTCCTCAGCAATGATGAGAGAAATAGGACAATTGGACGATATTCTGTTTCAATTGTTGTGACAGTACCATGCATGAAATACATTAAGATGCTATAGTATGTGATATGTACTGTATTAGCATGATCCAAAAATATAAATAGAGGGTGATGTAATATATTTACTTTTTCTTTCCTTTAAATGTTTTTAGTTTCCTGTTGATTCTTTCTCTGTCTCTGTATTGTCTATTTATACTGTAAGCTGTTGGGGGCAGGAGCAACTTACTTCATACCAACAGAGTGCCTGGCCACTCTTGGGCAGTACTTAAATAGCAAGCAGTAATAGCAGGTTATTTATGAGAAACCATGCTCTAAACTTCAGCATAATGTCATAAAAAAAACTCCAGTCTTTTCTAATAGTATTTCATCTTTTTGTAATGCCTTTCATATGAGGATCTCAAAGAACTATCCAAATGTTAAGTGGCATTTCCAGGAGAGTTAGCGCTAAATCTAAGCACATTTCCACATGAATGTGTCTTTTTGGGGGAAGATGCTCCAGAGCCAATAATAGCCCTGGGAATGGAAACCACAAAAATGAAAAACAGCAGATGTGAAGCCGTGGCTTCTGAGAACACATGGCTTCCAGTGTATGCACACAAATGTGCAGATTTAATAACACCATAAGAACTCTTTCAAGGTCATTGAAAAAATAACACCAAAGTCATTAGTACTAGTCTAAAGCAAAAACAGAAAACAACAACAACCAAACGTGCATTCATGCATGCATACAGGAGTTGATTTCTAGTAAATATATTTCTCAAAATTGCTTTATGGTTTCTCTATCCAAATGAAAAAAATCTGTGGAAAAATGACTGTGAAAAACTAAATCAGTGTAGCTGATACCAGATGACATAGCTATGAAGGGCTTTAATATGGGTGTGATTTTTTTGAAAGAGCGAGAGCTTCACACTTATTGTACATCTGGGTTATATGCATTAGCAGCAGGGAAAAGGGTAGTCATGGCACCCACAAGGTACCAAACTTCAAGCAGTAGTTCCCTTCAAACGTAATAATTACCAGAAATTTTAATCCAATTACACTAGCAGGCTTGTGAATTAACAGGCTTTCATTCTCCAGGTATTGTGTAAAATATTAGTTGAGCTATGCAGCTGAATAACTTGAGGATTTAATTATGACCGTTACTGGTGTTTTTGAGAACATCAAAGACCTAGCCAGAAGATTATGAAGCCAGATGTATTACATGAAGTAAAAGTTGATCACAATTTTCTGGATATTTATATCATGTGTCAGGCAAAGGTGTAATTCAATAATTTTTTCAAGAAATTTTTATAGCTTTTTATAAGAGTTGCCTTTATCTGCTGGAATATGAATTTGCCCTTAAGAGAACTAGTGAAAAAGAAGCAGTAGTTTTTAATTAGTCTAGTACAATTTTGTTAGACTCAAAAGTTTGTGGTCCTGATGCACTAAAGCAAGAAGTAAGTTGATTTTACTTAAGAGTCAAGATTTTCTAACAGAAGCAACCTGAGTAGAGATTTTTCTTCAGAAATAATTTAGGATTTAAAAGCAATTTAAATCTCTCTTTTCAATCCCTGTTCTCAAGTAGGGATGTTGAGAGACACTGATTTTTACTCATACTGTAAGCACAGGTATTTCCGTTTGTGGGTTGACCGGTATCCTGCCTTTTTTTTTTTAAATCTAATTTTTACATGGTTTCTTTATTGTTATTAACTAGAAGCTATGAAATATTTATACTTGTGTAGGAATAGTAGGTCTCATTTATTCTGTAGATTGCAGCCAGTAGAAAGTGCCAGAGGTCAGAGAGGTAAATATTGTGAATTATATGGTAGATAATGTCTTTCAGTGTACCTTATAGTTTGTTCAACTCTGATATTACAATGTGATAAATTAATATACTAAAACAGACATGTTATCCTGAAATTGTAAGGCCACTATTACTGACCAACATAATAATGATGTTACAGCTATTTAGAGTCAAAATTATGTGCCTAATTCATTGGTGCTATAAGTGGGTGAAAGACCATTGACATCAATAGAGCTGATCCCTTTACATCAGAAGAAAAATTGGCTCAATGAGGACTTCAAATTTATTTCCCTTTGTTCCTCATATCTTCCTTCTATTGATACAGACTGATATAAATCCAATAAAGTATATGGTACAGATTGATACGAGAATATGGTATAGATTGGTGTAAACCCAAATTCGTCAAAAGTGCTGTATCCATCTCATCTTTCAAACAGCCCCTAAATAAAAGTGGTTTGGTTTATATCCACAAGAACTCCTGTTAACAACTGGAAAAACAATTTGTACAAGTTTTTTAAAAGAATCATATTGTGTTAGGAGAAGTATGTTTCGTAAAGATAGCTGTGAGTTACAGTACAACACATATTTCTCCTATGATTTGCCACGAATGTTCTTTTATATTCTAGTACTGCTGGAAAAAGTTCTACAGGGAACAGTCCTTCACTAGGAGCGGATGGATTAGACCTCTTCCAGCTACCAGGCCTTTTCCATTTCTGTGAAGTCCACAATAAAATTAAGAACAATACTGTGTTCAAGTTTTGCTGTGATGTCATACAATTTATGTGAGAAATCTATATCTGATTGTAATGGAAACATATTTTGTCAGCAGCAAGATGGCACGTCGGGACCCATCTGGAGAGGGTGTGCCCAGTTCTTCTCCTGACATCTGTTTAGTGGCAGGCATAAAATTCCTCTTGTGAATTGCTGCAGTGCTACAAAGCCTGACAATCCATGTTCCTTCTCTCTCTCATTGCATACAGTATAACATCCTTGAGTGGGAGGAGCTGTGGTTTACTAAGGAAAGGAAAGGAAGATATGAGGAACTTGAGGAAATAAATTTCAAGTTCTCATATTGCATATGCTGTAAAGTTTAGATCCTGTTTATGGCACTACTTCAAATTATTTTAAAACTTTACTTTAATTGTTTTTTAAAAGTATCAATTATTGCTATAATTCGTCCTTTCCTAAGTAGGCAGTTTAATTGGACAGTAATTATCAATAACCTCAATGGCAAAATGGGGATATTTGCATTTCAGAATCAAGACGATGCAGTAGAGCCTTAATAATAAATCATAACTGGAAGACAGTTGTTTTGTGTAAGAGTTTTGGCTAGTTCACTTTTCCTTCCATCTGGGTTTGCATATCTAACAACATTTCATGTTCCTTGGCAATTACATATTGAAATTAACATTCTCAATACTAATGCATAAAGTTAGAAAGTGCCAGATCTTAGACATATTAAGCAGCTTTACAATCACTTTACATTTTTATTATTCCCATATATTTTTGGAATGAGTATGTCCAGTTTTGTCAGGAAATACTGTATATAGAACTGACGTGATTGTTCTGAAAATGTATGTAGGCATATGTCACCCTCGCTGCTAGATAGGGGAAGTTATCTCTAGTATGCTGCATGAAAGATGGAAGTAACTGTATTAAACAGTCTGCATTTTCCTTAGGAAACAAGCAAGAATTTTTTCTGGCAATTGTCATATCCAAGTACAACAGCAATTTTACTGAAAAGACTGTCAGAATGCAGTCTTGCCAATTCTCCTGATTTTATGCAACTCTAGCAATTTTGGGGTAGTCTTTTACCTGTCTCATGATAATATGATGAAAGGCTGCCAGCTATCAAATTTCCCCTTTTAATATAGCCACCATCTCCTATTACTGTCAATGAGGCTGAAGCCAACGAGATGTCCGTCATTGCCCTACAGTGTATCTGCATGTGCAAGTGAGGTTGCCCTTAATAGAGTTGACTGCCACCTCCCACTCTTTTTCAATGAGATTGAAATCATGCCTGCAGGCAAAATTGCTGCCATTCCATGATTCAGGGGCTAGACACTGACACAAGGACTGTGAGGAGCTCAGAAGAGACAGTGTGAATGGTGGATAGGGGGGGGACTAAAGGTGGGCAGGAGTCAGATTTAGGGGATACAGGTGATGGGTGGGGCAGGAAGGAGACTGAAGGCGTGCAGACGATAGTGATGGGATGGGGGATGGAGAGATTGAATGGCAACTCCCTCAACCCGGGGACAGTGGCAGCAGACTGTCCCCTCCAAGAAGCCAGGGGAAGCAGTGTTGCCGTATTATCATCTCTCATAAACTGATCATGAGTCATGAGATTTTGGCACTGGTCAAAAGAGCACCTGTGATGATGTGAGACGCTCCTGTAGAGGAGGAGTGGGCAGAGCTCTGTGTGAGAGCCTATGGGCTGAGGACACAGACCTGACCTGCCGCTTTGCCCTGCTGCCTTCAAAGTATGGTCCTATAGCATTAAGAGGAGTCCTGGAGCAATGGAAGGCCCTGTATCTAGCAGCAACACTTCCTGCCACCCACTACCTTGGAATTCTCCTCTATTTGGGATCTGGGCAGAGGAGAAGCACTGGGGGGCAATGAGGCCGGGGAGAAGAGGAGTCAGGGAGGTGGTGCTGCCAGATCCAAGGAAGGGGAGAAGCACTGGGGTGCAACAAGGTGAGGGATAGGAGTTGGGTGGGTCCTATTACAAAACAGTAAAAGGAGAACTGCCATACATTTCCTATCTTAGAGATGAGGAGAGGGTAAGTGGAGTCTCCAGCAGGGCAGCCAGGGAAGAGGCAATGCATTTTTGTGTGAAATAAAGACTGATTTTTCAACCTGAAATTATCACACACACACAGTCAGAAGAGTAGCGGGGAGTTAAAAACCAAGAAGACAGACTAAAAATCATGGTTTGATGGTGTTTTCAAAATCTTATGATTTGTGGGGCCAATCTCATGATTTGTTGGGGATCTGATTCATGATTTTTGCTCCCTTGAGCTTGTCAATACTGAGATTGGTAAACTTGGAGTTTGTTTTTTCATAATGATTAGAGGGGAATAATTGTCACTGTAATATCCTGACAGTGTTCAAAATTACTCCATAGCTTGTAGCATTCATAGCTAAATTCACCGTGGACAAAATGCCTGACAAGGCCAATGTGCCACTTAAAGCCAAAGAGAGGGCTTAGATAAGATTTACCTGGTGCATAAACCCTTGCAGGTCCTCTGTGTTATAGCTTCCCAGTAGAGGGTGCTGAAGTATGTTTACATTTAAAAATTTAGAGTAGTCTAAATAGTAGTCTAGAGTGAGGACAGTGTACGTGGAGAAGGGAGTAAAGCCTGAAGATTGTGGTGTCTTGGTGCTCTCTCTCTTTAAGCTTGAACATTTAACATGGTGTCAGCTTCCGCAGATACACGAAAGCAGAAAGAAGGAATATTGGGGGAAAAAAACAAAGAGAAAACAATTATCCTGGCTACAAGAATTCTGTTTCCAAGTGAATGAACATGAAAAGGGGCATGTTCAGACATTTGGATGTTCTTTAGATCACAATGGGGAAACTATGAAATTGCAATAGGGCTGGATAAAGAGGAAAACAAAATATTCTGTTAGCTCCAGTGGAATATGTCAGCAGCAGACTGACATACTGACCCACTGAAAATCCTTGAACTGCTTCCAAAGTATCTTCAAACTGTACAAAATGGCTAACTCGTGCAATTGCCAAAATTTAAAGATTGACTAATTTGTGAAAATTCGCAACATGGATGGAGGATTCAGGAGGAATTCAGAAGGATTCAGCTCAAATGGGAATGCTCACTAACTCCTCCTAGAGCTACAAACATGTGCATAGTTAACGAAGAAGCTCACATCCAAATTCAGAGCATGAGTGGAGTAAAAACAGCTAATTTATGAAATAGCACAGAGAAAGCACGAAAATACAATGAAAAATGCATCAAAATTTGTGCAAAAGCAAATGCTCAAATATGAAGACAAAGTAAATGCAAAATTGACCCATACCTACTCTAGAGAAAACTAATATGAGGTCATATTGTTCCCTTTTGATGGATACAGGTTTGGCCTTAAGCAGCAATGTATAAGTTATTAATTGATGAGGCAGACAATGGCACCTTTATCTTTACTGAACCAGCACATAAAAGATATTTGCATACAATACCTAGTCTTTGTGGAAACTGAAACTTGCAGCTGATGATATGAACATTTTCCAAATCAATTCCTCAAACAGGACTACTTACAAATTAGTTGTTCATTAATTACAACTTCCCCCTTTTTACACATGCCAGTTACTCTCATCCCCTTTGATACATGTTGCAAATTTCCAAGCACATATGGCGATATCCTGATTTCCCATACTAATGTGGTTAGTATATTTTGCAGTTAAAAACACTTGCTTTGATAAACAAGCTATTATAGTAAGTGACTACATTTTCCATTCTTAATACTATCAATAAAGATCAAACATCTTAATTTCATCACTCTGCATTATTATTCAAATTATTCTTGAAACTTGCTAGGGGTTTGATTCACTTAACAATAGGCCTTTACTTAGCAACAGGTCCTTTGGCCTAATGTTGAACAATATGCAATAATTGTGGCAAGATATATCGTTATGCCAAAGCTTGCAGACAAGAAAAACAAAAGAAAACAAAAATGGTACCGTTTTGAGGAAGCAAGTAATGACTCAGAGGATGAAATTTTGCACATATGACATTAATGCAGTTCAAAACAGAAAAAATAAATGGTTTGAAAAGCTCAGACAAGCCCCAGTTGCAAAGACAAGGCATCAGCACACTAACAAATAGGAAATTGAATTCCAAATGGACACTGGGGCATCAGTGAATGTGCTAGGCTACGAAGACTTCATCAGTATTATGCAAGAGAAGAAAATGAAATTGCAACTAAGCAAAGCTAAATTAAAATTATACAATGCCACAATTGTATTACCACTAGGATTATGTAAATTACAAGCAGAATACTGTGGAAAAGTATACAGGCTGAAATTTCAGGTTGAAGGCTTTAATAGCATCCCAGTGCAAACTTGATGTCAAGATGCACATGTACCTTGATCCCTGTAGCCCTAGCTTTATTACAACAGCAGCTGAAGAAGTAATAGGCAAAAAAGAAGAGACTCTCTCAGAGGCTAAAGCCTATTATGACTGAAAGTTAAAGACCTTTCAGAACTATAATCCAGAGACCCTGTCAGGATTAAATTATTTCCTCAGGATAAATCATGCACTTCAAATCAAACTGTTTGTTTTGAACAGATAAAACATCATTCACATAACATAGCAGTGGATGGGTGTATATTTCAACAGAACTGCAGATATGTTCACCCACTATGAACACAAGACAAAAACACACATGTGGAGGATGGTGAAATATGCACTTTGTAAAGTCTTGATCACTAGGAAACGGAAGGAACACAGGCCTATTAGCAACCAATAGATATTGGAAAAGACTATCAAAACACTGCACAACCGAAAAAACCCAAGTGCCGGGTAGTGTCTCCAGTCATCACAGGAAAGTCTTTTGCTTGCTCCAACTGCAAATGGCCTGCAAAGGTATACTCAAAATCTTTTAAAATACTGAGGCTTGAAAGAACAACTCTCCCAAATCCAGAGGAAAATACCTTAGTTGCCAAGCAAGTTGAATGATTTAATTTAAAATAAGTTGGTGTTATGTTTTCTATATGATGATATGGGCTTTATGGGAGGTGTAATAGAATGGTAAGTATGTAAGCTGCTTATGATATTCACGTTTAATTTTGCAGTCTCAAATATGTGATAAAAGGGATGTTACAATAACTAGCTTCCCAATAGGGGGCGCTATGGTATGGTTGTGCATAGGAATTAAAGAACTCTATTTTCAGGAATTTCTTGATGAGAGAGAACAGTTTCCTGAAGGAAGGATATAAGAAAATATCTGGTTCTCAGCCAGTAATACCGTTACGCAACCTCATGGTTTATACTTATTGGTGGGTAATCATAAAGAGGCAGATTCCCTAGAGTTGTGACATAAGCATGAACTCAGTAAAGAAATTATGCACATTTGTTTATGTGTGTAAGTGGTTGATGAGGCAACTTCATTCTACTGGTGATGGTATGACTAAACCATTACATATTACTAAACTGTTATGAGATGTACAACTGAGTGGGCTCTCTTATAGGGCTAAAGTGATATAAGCGAATGGTGACTGTCTTATTTGATTCCCACACCAAGCATAAATCTCTAATTTTAAGTGGATTCTATATTTGGTTTAGGCTTATTTTCATTTTATAGCCCCTATTTAAATCTACTTTAATGAGCTAATTATACAGTGAGTTATATTTAATATATACATTTGATTTGGGTTTTACTTGGCTTGAAGACATATATATACAGCCGGATAAAATTTTAATAACACTCACTGTGTTAAAATAACGGATGGTCTGTGAATTATGGTAAAAACACCTGAAATATATCTAATTTAATCTACGTACCAGCCAACCAGGAACTGGTCATGGGAACCGACCTGCCTACCTGCCCATGTGTGTCAGAAACTGACATTTCCAGCTGCCTTTCTTATCCTGGATAGGGCTGCTACTGCCAACATAGATGCAGGCTAGAGAAAGGATGGGAAGTCATTAGAATCTCCCAGCAGAGTGCTTAAGCTGCCTTCATGCTGCCATGATTCTGAATGTAGAATGAACAGGGGATGGAGATGCCCTCTGGTCTGCTACTGCCTGGGATCAATACTGCATCCCATAAATGGTGTGCAGGACAAGCTTGGATATTGTATTTAGTCCACCCTGTATTGTTTAATGAGGGGAATGGAATACTAATGCTATTCTAATCAGCACATCTAATTACCAAGGTTAGTAAATTGTTTTTAAAAGAATTGGAGGGTAAAATTTTGGCTGGCATTTACTCATGGAGGTGTGTAAGGTAGTTAAGACCAGAATGAGGATGCAGGGTAAAAGTGATTGCCCTTATTCTGATTCTCCAACACCCATGGTTAGATGGCTTCATAAAACCTCTGTGGGTGCTCCAAAAATGGTGTCACAGAAAAGTGTCAAAGGGATAAGAGGTACAGTCCACAGATATTCAGCTGCACAACCCCTGATCCAACCTCTTGTGCTCTTGCTATATGCATTTTTTCTGATTATAGGGGCATTGCTTGGGGCTGGGGGCCAGCCACAATCCAGATGAACAATAATGTTCCTTTTGCAATGTTAATGTATGCCCACTTCCTGGCCAATCCTGAATTTGTCTCCAAATGTGTCTTCAATATAATAAAAAGAATAATTAAAAATCAACTAGTGATTTGCTGCCTTGCCCAGCTCATGCTCCAAGCTGAGAGACGCAGGAAATTCCACAGACTATAAAGCTGTTGCACATTATTAATTATTGCATGAACCATTACATTATTTTTTATAAACATTAGTTTAGACTCACAACAGCCTTGAAAATCTGTGCCTTTCTTATGAAGTGAATCCCTTTTCCTACTGGTATATCTCAGTCTGAGTTCCAATAGGAAAACCAATTTATGGTAGCTGCAAAACCTGAGTTCCAGCTGCGTGAGTCACCAACACAGTCACAAAGAATAGTTAACAGAAACAGGTTAGGTGTCTTAATATATGAGCCAGAGAGAGAGAATCCAGGGTGAAATAGTGCATTATAAAGGGTTTATTGGCATACACTTGATGTGGCTGTATTAGTCACAAGTGGTGGAACACAGAGGATGTTAAAAGGTACAGTGGGCATGATTAAAAAGTTAATGCCAATAAAACCTTTAAAGTATACCACCCTGTCACTTTTTTTTTTTTGGTGGGGAGGGGGAATGTCACATTTAACAGAAAAGCTGTTGCAGCTTTTTTCCTAAAATGTTAGAATTGGCTACAAATAGGATTTCGAGGCCCCCAACTGGCTATATGGGAGAGGGGTGTGGCTTTCTGAGGAGAGAGAATCTAGGTTGTGCACTGGGCAGTTCTGAGGAAGGAACTCTAGGAGTGGCAGTGCCTGGGGAGAAGGGATGAGCTTATCTCTGTTACCTTTGTTGTTTCCCATCCACTTCTTAATGAACTGAACTCTGGGGGTGGGGGTGGGTTTGTTTGAACCTCATATGAAGTGTGAACTGTGTCTACAGTTGGGAAAGACACAATGTCCTAATCAAATATACCAAATATTATGATCAAAGGTGAAAACAAAAGAAAAGCCTTAAAAAAGCTCTCAAACCCACGTTGACTGGCCTGCAGCCCAGTGGGAGCATTCAGCATGCACAGGCATAAGGACTGAGTTTGAGTATCATCCCCCCCATGCTAGCTGCTAATAGGCTAAGTGTTTGCCGGGTCCAACGCTGTTTCCAAGTCGCTATACTAGTATGTTAGTAAATGCGATGGTACAATTTGTTTCCTGTCTGTGACTGGGTTGCAAGTCAGGGAACAGGATTAGGAGCCATCAGGGTTGGAGAGCAGTGGCGTGGGGTGGGACATGTTAACTGCCCTATGTGCACTACAGGATCTGATGCTAAGTTGTTAGACATTTTTGTTAGGCATTTATATGGGGGTATATTTAAATGTTAGGCATTTATATGGGGGTTTATTTAATTTCCAGAGATTAGGGGGTTTCCATAGAACTAGGAAATCTTCCATAACTTCATCCTTTTCTCCTGCTTCTGTAAATCTTCATCTCACTGTTACCTCTCTTCTTCCTCCTCTAACTCACTCACCATATGGTCTAAATCTGGCCTTTGATCATATCCACACTCTTCACCACCCACATCCTTCCCAGCTTACATGCTCTACACTATTAAGTCTGTTCCCATCCACTCCCTTCCCTTCCCTTCTCCTGCTCCCTCTGGAACACATGTTCTACTGCTAAATGAAATAAAATAAAATAGTAGTAGTATCAAGATGTGTATATAATGAACCTAATTAACCATGTAATCTCATTACAATCCTTGTCCTCCCTTCCCCTTTTCTCTCCCTTACTGTTTATTGTTCTCTCTTGCGGCATCACTTCTGAAATTAGCTTGTAAACTCCTTGTGGCATGAAGACTGTCTTTTGTTTATGTGAAGCACCTACCTACTTTAGACACTATATTTACAATAATCCTCCTCATATAAAACTATTTGCACTGACTACACTCAGTGTAGCATCTGCAGCTAATTACTGGGGAAGTCCGCCTTATTCACATTAAAACAACAATTAATCTTGGTAGGAAACAAAATGACTAATGGTAAATGGCCAGTTCCAGCATTATGACAGAACAGCTTGTTGAAAATAGTTTAGTGATTGATAAGATAAAGGAATGGAAAAGGACCTTGAGAGCCCAGTTTATTGAAACTGAAAAGGGGCTTTATGGAAATCCCATGTACTCTATGTTGGCTGATATTTTGCTCTAATATTTCAGTTTTATTATTAGACAGAAAAAATAACAACTTTCTCAAGGCACAAGCCAAAAAGGGGTAGATAAAAATGTGCTTACTCAATGCATAGTGCATTAACTATATTTTGTTCCCTTTGTACAGAGCAAAAGAGAACAAATAAGCAGTGTTTTTGGCCCCTTCTGGGCCTTTGTCAAGAAGACTCTATTCTGAGCAGTTTGATGGGCAAAAGAAAAAAAAAAAAAAGACTTTCCAAGGAGTTCCTCACATGAGACTACACATCAGTGTCTACAATTGCCCATAGTTGCTTTTCTGTGCGCGGTCACTTTTAGTTGTGAATAATAGAATGTATATTTCTAGCTTTTGAATGAATGGGTGCAAACTCATGCTAACGGATCAAATGGTCCAGGCTCAGTCCTTCAAACCTGACTGTTGGAAGTAGCTCTTACTCATGCAAGTAGTTGTACTGAAGTTAATGGGGGCTATTTTCATGTGTAAGGTTTGTCGAACTGGGCTTTTACACACACATTCTATTATTTGTACCCATAAGTAACTGTCCTCAAAAGTGAGAGTGCAAATTTAGAAACTGTTTTTCACGTTAGCCTTAAATCCTCTTACAACCGGGGTGTAAGTGAAGTAGATTTAAAGGCTATAACTTAAAACCAACCATTTTCTGCTGAAAGAAGCTCCTGCAGGTGCCGTGGCAATTAGGCCTTCTGTTCACTGCAAAGTAAAGTTAGGTTCTGACTTGAGTGTTGTCCCCAACCCGACTCTTATCCTAGAGTGACCAGATGTCCCCATTTTATAGGGGCGGTCCCAGTATTTGGGACTTTTTCTTATATAGAATCATAGAATATTAGAGTTGAAAGGGACCTCAGAGGTCATCTAGTCCAACCCCCTGCTCAAAGTAGGACTAACCTCAGCTACATCATCCCAGCCAGGGCTTTGTCAAGCCTCAGCTTAAAAACCTCTAAAGATGGAGATTCCACCACCTCCCATTCCAGTGCTTCACCACCCTCCTAGTGAAAAACTTTTTCCTAATGTCCAACCTAGACCTCCCCAACTGCAACTTGAGACCGTTGCTCCTTGTTCTGTCATCTGCCACCACCGAGAACAGCCTAGCCCCATCCTCCCTGTAACCCCCTTTCAGGTAGTTAAAAGCTGCTATCAAATCCCCCCTCATTCTTCTCTTTTGCAAACTAAACAAGCCCAGTTTCCTTAGCCTCTCCTCGTAAGTCCTGTGCTCCAGCCCCCTAATCATTTTTGTTGCCTTCCGCTGGACTCTCTCCAACTTGTCTACATCCTTTTTGTAGTGGGGGGCCCAAAACTGGACACAATACTCTAAATGTGGCCTTACCAATGCCAAATAGAGGGGAATAATCACTTCCCGTGACCTGCTGGCAATGCTCCTACTAATGCAGCCCAATATGCTATTAGCCTTCTTGACAACCAGAGCACACTGCTGACTCATATCCAGCTTTTTATCCACTGTTACCCTCAGGTCCTTTTCTGCAGAACTGCTGCCTAGCTCGTCGGTCCCATCTGTAGCTGTGCATGGGATTCTTCCTTCCTAAGTGGAGGACTCTGCACTTTTCTTTGTTGAATCTCATTAGATTTCTTTTGGACCAATCCTCCAGTTTGTTTTTAGGTCCTTCTGTATCCTATCCCTACCTTCCAGGGTATCTACCACTCCCCCCAGCTTAGGTCATCCACAAACTTGCTGAGGGTGCAATCTACCCCATCTTCCAGATCATTAATGAAGATGTTGAACAAAACCGGCCTCAGGACCGACCCCTGGGGCACTCCGCTTGTGACTGGTTGCCACTAGACATGGAGCCATTGATCACTACTCGTTGAGCCCTATGCTCTAGCCAGTTCTCTATCCATTTTATAGTCCATTCATCCAACCCATACTTCTTTAACTTGCTGATAAGAATACTATGAGAGACAGTATCAAAAGCTTTGCTAAAGTCAAGGTATATCACATCCACCGCCTTCCCCACATCCACAGAGCCAGTCACCTCTTCATAGAAAGCAGTGAGATTGGTCAGGCATGACTTTCCCTTGTTGAATCCATGTTGACTGTTCCTGATCACCTTCCTCTCTTCCAGGTGCCTTAAAATGGATTCCTTAAGGACCTGCTCCATGATTTTTCCAGGGATTGGAAGTGAGGCTGACCGGTCTGTAGTTCCCTAGATCCTCTTTCCTCCCTTTTTTGAAGATGGGCACTATATTTGCTTTTTTCCAGTCCTCAGGGACCTCTCGCTGTTGCCACGAGCTTTCAAAGATAATAGCCAATGGCTCTGAAATCACCTTAGCCAACTCCCTCAGCACCCTTGGGTGCATTGCATCCGGCCCCATGGACTTGTGTATGTCCAATCTTTTTAAATAGTCTTGGACCTGTTCCTTCAGCACTGTGGGATGTTCGCCTCCTTCCCATTCTGTGCCACCCAGTGAAGCAGTCTGGGAGCTGATCTTGTCTGTGAAGACAGAGGCAAAAAAGGCATTGAGTACCTCAGCTTTCTCCACATCCTCTGTCACTAGGTTGCCTCCCTCATTCTCTAAGGGGCCCACACTTTCCCTAATCTTCCTCTTGTTGGCAACATATCTGTAGAAACCCTTCTTGTTCCCCTTCACGTCCCTTGCTAGCTGCAACTCCAATTGTGCTTTGGCCTTCCTGATTTCATTCCTGCATGTTCGAGCAGTGTTTTTATAATCCTCCCTAGTCATCTGACCAAGCTTCCACTTCTTGTGAGCTTCTTTTTTGTGTTTAAGTTCGCCAAAGTCTTCTTTGTTAAGCCAAACTGGGCGCCTACCATATTTGTTATTCTTTCTGCACATCGGGATGGTTTGCTCTTGTGCCCTCAATAAGGTTTCTTTAAAATACAGCCAGCTCTCTTAGATTCCTTTCCCCCGCATATTAGCCTCCCAGGGAATCCTGCCCACAGGTGCATATTACCTCCCCCCATCCCAATTTTTCACACTTGCTGTCTGGTCACCCTATCCCATCCACACACACAAACCTCTTGCTCAAGTGTAGTAGTGCTTTATAGCCGAGCTAGCTGATTGATATGGGAATGTAGGCTTAAGCCTGAGTTCTGCTTACTCTCAAACTCCCAACAGGGCCACTCTGCACTATGGACGTAGGAAGGATTCACTGTAGCTGAGGGGTTTCCAATCTTTTTCTTTCCGAGGTTCCCCCCCTCAACATGCTATGAAAACTTCTGGCCTCAGTGGGGCAGGGGGCACCTTGGGGCATTGGGCGGTGGGTGGCCTCTTAGGCATAGGCGTAGTTTGACTTCTGTTTGAGGGGGGACAGGGCCCGGTGGGGCTTGGGCCAGCTCCGCACGGCAAGATCCAGGGAGGGAGTGCCAGCTCTACCCCCTGACTCACCTCAGCAAACCAGCAAGCCTGTCTGGGTTGCGGAGAGGGAGGGGAGGGGGATGTGTGCAAGAAGAAATTATAACTCAAGGATAGGGGAGCTCATCTCAAAAAGTTTGAAAACTGCGCACGGTGCAGGCAGGGGATAACTAGGGGCTGTGTGCGGGCAGAGGTGTAGCTCAGGGTGCAGAGAGGGGCAGTCACTGCTCCCTGAGGGCTCTTCCAGCCCCAAAGCTGGGTCCCCCTGCCTGGGCTGCTCTTACCAGCTGTGCGAGCAGTAAAAAGGGGGCTGGGACCTGAGGAGCAGCTGCAGCCCTGGGCACCAGCAGGAGGAGGAGATGGGAGTGCCATGACTCCCAGCTCCATGGCACCAGCCAGGACAGCAGCTCCCCACACTGCCCAGCTCCAACTTACTTCCTCTGACCTGGCCAAGGGGCAGGGCTTTGAAGGGGCGGGAGAGGAAGTGGAGTCATGTGTGCAGCTAACCAGAACATGGCAGTCCTGGGGGCGAGGCACTGCAGTTTGGGGGCGGCAACTTGCCCGTTTATGCTTTCCCCCAGCTCCGCTCATGGGCTTGGGGCTTCTGGAGACCCCCTGAAACCGGCTCATGGACCCCTAGGGGCTGCAGCTGTTGAGAACCAGTTGAGAACCATTGCTGTAGAATTCTTTGTGCCAGCTCCTGGAGTACAGCACATATGGTAAGCTACCATTAGTGGAGAGTGACCAGTGGTTTTAACAAATACATCTGAAAAGTGACAGATTTATTTATCTGCATTTTTGCATTTTGTCTAATTAGTATTGTCCATACATCTTTTCATCCATAGAAACTGCATGCTTTTCAAAGCAATTCCTGAAATGGCCGTTGACTGTTTTTGTATTTCTTTGCAAATGTGTGTGAGAGAGAGAGAGAGAGACAAGCAATCAGGTTTTCCTGGATGCCTATTTTTTTAAGGGAATCCTCAAAGGTTTGTATGAGGAATTTTTTATTGTGCTTCCTCTTAGTTCAGCCATCTGCTTCCTGTATGAAAGACATTTGCATATCTATAACTCTTTTTCTAGTTTTTATAGCATTTTCTGTACTGAGAATCATAACAAGCTAAACAAGTCCAAATATGAACTTATAATTGGTGATAATATATGAAAATATGAGCTATGCATTTCAGAGAAATGCCACCATATTTGGTAGTTTTTGTAAATAGCTTTGTGATGCTGCACTTGCGAACTACCATTCTCTTTGAAAATGTCTCATGGGTCTAATTCCTTGCAAACACAACATTTCAGATGTTCAAAGAGGTGTCACACTCTTAAATATACTTAGAACAGGCTACAAAGAAGCCTTTAGGTCAAATTTTCATATAGCTATTCACTGCAGTGTGGACATGTACACAGCTTGCTTTTTCATTGCAACGGTAACTACACATACCTTACATGCCGCCGACGCTGGTGGTGTGTAATATAGACGTGGCCCTAGATTCCACAGTGATTGACATATTACAAAAGCATATAGATGTGACTTGAAAACACAAGTGGAATTTACATGTGGAGAACATGACCTTCATTTGTGTATGGGCAATAATTTGTGTGCAAAATTTTTTAGGTCTGCTATTTGTGCACGCAAATGATAGCATGTACTGCATTATTCTGGCTTATTCTGCATTATTCTGGCTTATAATCACTTAAAATCTTCCTATACCTAATAAACTTATTAGTTTGTTTTATGAAAAGCAGTGCATGTGGTTTGAGTGTGTATAGAGACTTCATTTAGCGTGACAGAGCAGGTGCATATCAATTTCATGGATAAATTGACTAACCAATGAGCTACTAGAGTTTAGTAGGCAGGACTGCACTCTGTAAAATGGCAGTTCCAAGGGTTGCATCGGGGACTGGGGATGTTGGTATGGAATTCTTCTGCATTTCCAAAGAACCAGAAACACCTTTTTTCCATTTCAGGCTGGACAGGAGACTACATCTTTGCTTGTTGGATATGGACCAACTATGATCTGCTTATATAACCCTTCCAGGCTCAAGTAGTGCAGTACACTGTACCTGCTAATGAGAGTGGAAGCCATGAAGAAGCTTCAGTTGATCTAATGCAGAGCAGTTTATCTACTGAGGGCTTGTCTACACTTAAAACACTACAGCAGCACAGCTATACCCACCTAATTTTCTAGTTTAGACCAGGCCTAAGTAACACAAGTTAATGGGAACATTTCGCTCAAGAGCTTTGCTCGGTGCACTCTCTCACAGTCTAATAATGAATATCATTCCAGGTCCTAGTTTTGTTCATCTAAATCCTAAAGGACCACTCTAAGGGTATGTGTGTAAAGTTGCCGCAGTCAGATCGACCTATCTGGATCAATTGAGCAGTCAGTGAAGACCCGCTCAATCGATCCAGAAGTCAACGCAGAAAACCACCCCCTCAAGTGGCATAGCGCTACGTCAATGGAAACACAGTTCCCATCGGTGCGGTGCAGTGCAGTGAAGACACCGCACAGAAGGGAAACACAGCAGTCGATGGGAGTTACACAAGCTACATAGAGTAGCTTGCGTAACTCCCGTTGACTGCCGCCAAATTGCCAGGTAAGTGTAGACCAGAGCTAAAGGACTATTACTCTCTTTTCATGAACCAGAAAAACCGGTACCGAGAACCAAGAAAAACAGGGCTGAGGACCAGGCTTTCTCTGTGGCAGGTGCTTGACTTCAGAATCCCATAAAAAAAAAAAGTCAGAGAGAGCCCAGACCTTAGCTTCTTACAGCTATGTACCTGTAGGCAAAAGTCTTCCCATAGCAACAGCGTAAAAATGGCCAGCAAACTGGAAATGAGTAGACAGAAAAACTTAGATATGCATATGTGCCATTTAGTTAAAAGGATGTCTTCCCTGAGAGTTTCTGTTAACTCTGAGTCATTTCCTACTTTTTTTCCTAGTACAAATCAACATACTGTAGGTTCCATGCATCAGTTGGGTAATAACATGAGAGGGCTCCATGTTTCTAAAACTAAGCTGGCTTTTTATTAAGAGAACTGTTTAAAGAGATGCTGCAACTTGGTACATGTAGATTGACTTCCTTGTTCTTTCTCCAAACACTTCCGTCCTGCAACCTATGCTCTTTCCTCCATGTTCCATGCAGGTTGATACACTGTATATTGGTGATCAAGTTGGGAGGGAAGGGTGAATAAACTTATTTGAAGCATATGACAGAACCTCCTTTTGGATTTAGATAGAAAATTGTGTTTAGTAACACGCTTAATCTCTTGCCAGCATTTGATTGGGCCATATTCTACTTTCAGTTATAGTAACAGAAGTCTGGAGAAACACCACTGAAGTCAGTGGATTTACACCTGTTTTGTCTCATTTAGATATCTTTGTAACCTTTGTCGTCATCACCTCCCTGAGGACTCTTCCATGTGACCTCTGCTTTTTCCACCAACCCAACTCATAAATTATTATTTTTTTAAATAGCACTTAGGCTGTCGTAACTGCTGCTAGCCTTGAAGATTTGTAGTGTACCCTGTAATTTTGAGAGCAAAAAAAAATTGGTTAAGTGACAGAAGAAATATTGCACTTCGAGATAAAACTACTTTTGTATTTCATTTTGTGTTCAAGTCATTCATATCCCTGTCACTAACATCATTAGGTCAAGGGCTTGAGGCAGAGAGCGGACATAGCATTTTTGTTCATACTGAGCCATCCTTCAGTATCTGAGTATTTGCAAATACCTAATTTTAAAACTGAAATTAATATTGTATTTATTCTGCAGGCAAATATTATAAAGACAATGTGTTATTGAAGTTTACATTCCTCTGGAATTTGTAATTAACTGGCAACTTTCAGCAGTTCAAACATGCATTACTTGGCGCTTGTTATTTTGGACATATTAATGAGCCTGCTAGTACCGAGGCAGTTTCTTAGGATGCCATCCTTCTGGCTGTGAAACAAATCCTACATTTTCAAAACTTATAGGAAATTCTGTAAGCCAAGTAGTTGAAATAATAAAGAAAAAATTAATCAGGCACATATTAAATATGAACCATGGAACGAACCATCTGCAGCACTCAGTGGATGTCTGGATAACATACTTGCAGTGCTATTTTGCAGGTTTTGTCTGGAGTGGTTCATCAGAACAGAACAGATGCTAGTGTGAAATAGGTCATTATAGCAGCAGGGCATTAGAACAGAGAAATTTCTTTTTTCTTGCAGCAACAGCTATTCCTTTTTATTCACACCAATTATGAAAACGTTAGCCAAAACTGAAATGTGAATGCATGTATTGTGACAAACCAATACTTTTAAAGGGCATCAAGGTAAAAGCTAACCCAATGATGTAGCTTCACAAAGCAGTCCTTTTATAGTATAGATAAGTAATCTTCATAATGCTCATATAGGCTGTTTTTTGTTTTGTATTTTTTTCTATTTTTGTGTTTTAGCATAGATGTTACTGAATGCCTTCTTGGTGGCAAATGCCCAGAAGCAGAGATGCTAATTCTCATGAGTTTCATCAGTCATTTCAAAGGAGAGGTCACATAGATAAGAAAAATGAACAGTATGCAATGTGTGAAGCAATGACATTCAATGAGTCCTTGTCTCTAACAGCCATTAGCATGCAAGCCTGCTATTATGTTTCAGTGCTTTATGTGCTTTTCTTGACCAGACAGGGAGCCTTTGGAGCACTGTAGCAGTTAATACCAAACAAGTTATTGTTTCTTTCCTGAATGCCTTATATTTTTAGTACCTTTGAGATGCTTCTTTGTCCCCTTGTGCATCTAAAATTTCAAAGAGAATCAGAGAATGCATAATTTATATCTGTCCCAGAGGTAATGGAGTGACTCAATGATATCTGTGAAGGGGATGATTTTAAATTTCATGTCTTATGCAAGAGATGATTTTATATGAAAACTGTAAGAGTTGGTCTCGGGGATACCCAGATAATTATCCTTACAACAGTGGGTGTGGATTCCAGGGGGATTATAGCTGAAAGCTATAGTGTATTAGATTTACCCTTGTGTAATCATAGTTGCCATAATGCAACTGATGCATCTTGGGGAATAGAACTTGTGTTTTGACTCATAATAGCAAACATAGGAGATGTGAAAAAGGCGTGTTTTCCATGATTATATTGAAGAATTCATACAAGGCTTAGGCATTTGTTTACCGCTGTAATTCTTTCTGTCAGTTAAAAGAAAAAAAAATGTTTACTGATGTAGGGCAAGACCCATCAGTACATCTTTTATCACGTAGCACAGCTCCATTAGACTATTTCTGGTCTCATTGAACTAAGAGCCTGAAAGTGCCATGACTAGAAATAAATGCCTGCTGCTTTGGTAGGCTATATATTTGAAAATGCACTTTAAGGTCTGTATTATAGACATTTCAAAGGGAATATAAATTGGTGCAGCATTCTTATTTTTTACAATCCAGTTTCATGTATCCACTGCAGTTTTATCAGAACTGTTTTCAGTAGCAATTTAAAAAATAATTTAATGTTATTTTGTGTTCTCTTTTTTCTGAATTATAGTAAATAGACCCGTCTGAGCAATGAACTTGGACTTTGCTGTATTTAAATAATTGTAATGATCTTGCTGCTTCCATGGTTTAAGATGGTTTAATAACCTCTACACCAATGCTACCCTCTGCTTTTTAGCATCATATTCCTGAGGAAATAGATAATTTTTTTCCTTTGGGAGGTCATTTTTTAAAACGTTTGTTTCCAGATCTTATATAGGGTTGACCATGAGAATTTTTATTTCCCTTCAGAAGTACACTAATGGGGCTGCTGATAAGCAATCTTCTTTTGTAAAGGTCTGTAATTTATATTGCATCTTGATTATTTCAGCATATATATTACTGCACTGATTAGTATACTGTTTATTACTTTTAGAGCATTAATAAATATGAAGTAAGTAAAAAGTTATTTTATTCTGGGACTAGGTTGAGGGAGAGATGGAATTTATTTTTATTTCTTGCAAAATTGTTAGGCTATGATTCTATTTGGTTACACTAGTGTAAATCTGGACTAATTCCATTCATTTTCCAATTTAGTGGAGTTACTCCAGATTTATAACTACTGTACTTGAAAAAAGAATTTGGCCTACAAGTAACTTGACCAGACAATTGTATCTTGCAGCATGTGGCAGAAACACATTATCTTAAAAGTCATTGTAGTTTATTGCTTGCTCCTGCCATCCCTGTGGTTAACTCATGAGTAGTTCTGCAACCTACACTGCAGATGGTGCCAGGAACAGAAGAACCGGGATTGGCAGTGTGTCAGTGGAGCTATTTAAGCTTTTGGGCCATGAGATGAGCTCTGGGTCATGGAATGTTCAGCGATATTTGTTTAAAAGGTTTTGGCTATTTTAAGAAACTGTAAAAAGATCATCTTGTTGCATGTGGATTATGAGAATAATAATGGTTTGACTCCTGAGGTTATAGTGTGGTAAGGGATGTTGAAGGGATAATATAGTCTTGTCAGATATAACTATAGTCTAATAAATACGGTAACCTAAGACCAAAATGATTTGAAGGATAGAAAACAGTGTCCTACATCTCAATATAATTTTACACAGAGGTAGGCATTCTTAGAGCACTTAGGACCATTGTTCAGAAGTCTGATTCTTGAAAAATAATGGTTTTATGATTTATATATAAATTAGGACTATTTAGATTAGAGAGCGGACAAATAAGAAGTTAGATGATATATATATATATATATTAAAATAATAAGTGGCATAGAAGAAGTGGTTTTGGCTATTCCTATATACAACTTTCATCCTCGGCAGTCATTTCACATTTTGTATGTGTTCAATTGATTGTTCCTTTCTAAGTGAAGTACTTTGCATTTGTCCTTATTGAATTTCATCCTATTTACTTCAGACTATTTCTTCAGTTTGTCCCGATCATTTTGATTGTAATGCTATTCTCCAAAGCACTTGTAACCCCTTCCAGTTTGGTATCATCCACAAACTTTATAAGTGTATTCTCTAGGCCATTATTTAAATCATTGATGAAGATATTGAATAGAAACGTACCCAGAACTGATCCTTGTGGGGCTCCATTCGATATGCCCTTCCAGCTTGACTGTGAACCATTGATACTACTCTCTGGGAATGGTTTACCAATCAGTTATGCACCCACTTTACAGTAGTTCCATCTAGTTTGTGTTTCCCTAGTTTGTTTATGAGAAGTTCATAGAATATTAGAGTTGGAAGGGACATCAGGAGGTCATCTAGTCCAACCCCCTGCTCAAAGCAGGACTAACCTCAGCTAAATCATCCCAGCCAGGGCTTTGTCAAGCGGCATCTTAAAAACCTCTAAGGATGGAGATTCCACCACCTCCATAGGTAACCCATTCCAGTGCTTCACCACCCTCCTAGTGAATTTTTTTCCCTAATATCCAACCTAGACCTCTCCACTGCAACCATTGTTCCTTGTTCTGTCATCTGCCACCATTGAGAACAGTCTAGCTCCATCCTCCCTGGAACCCCCTTTCAGGTAGTAAAAGACTGCTATCAAATCCCCCCTCATTCTTCTCTTTTGCACACTAAATAAACCTAGTTCCCTGAGTCTCTCCTCATAAGTCATGTGCTCCAGCCCCCTAATCATTTTTGTTGCCCTCCGCTGGACTCTCTCCAACTTGTCTACATCCTTTTTGTAGTGGGGGGCCCAAAACTGGACACAATACTCTAAATGCAGCCTTACCAATGCCGAATAGAGGGGAATAATCACTTCTCTCAATCTACTAGCAATGCTCCTTCTAATGCAGCTCAATATGCTATTAGCCTTCTTGGCAACCAGGGCACATTGCTGATTCATATCCAGCTTCTTATCCACTGTAATCCCCAGGTCCTTTTCTGCAAAACTGCTGCCTAGCTCATCGGTCCTCAGTCTGTAGTTGTACATGGGATTTTTCCGTCCTAAGTGGAGGACTCTGCACTTGTCCTTCTTGAGCCTCATCAGATTCTTTTGGTCCAATCCTCCAATTTGTGTAGATCCCTCTGTATCCTATCCCTATCTTCTAGGGTATCTACCACTCCCCCTAGCTTAGTGTCATCTGCAAACTTGCTGAGGGTGCAATCTACCCCATCCTCCAGATCAATAATGAAGATGTTGAACAAAACCGGCCCCAGGACCGACCCCTGGGACACTCCGCTTGTGACCGGCTGCCAGCTAGACATGGAGCCATTGATCACTACCCGTTGAGCCCAATGATCTAGCCAGTTCTCTATCCATTTTAGAGTCCATTCATCCAACCCATACTTTAACTTGCTGATAAGAATACTGTGTACAGTCTTATGTCCTGTATCAAAAGCTTTGCTAAAGTCAAGGTTTATCACGTCCACCGCTTTCCCCACATGCACAGAGGCAGTCACCTCTTCATAGAAGGCAATCAGGTTGGTCAGACATGACTTGCCCTTGGTGAATCCATGTTGACTGTTCCTGATCACCTTCCTCTCTTCCAACTGCCTTAAAATGGATTCCTTGAGGACATGCTCTATGATTTTTAGAATCATAGAATTGGAAGGGACCTCAGGTGGTCATCTAGTCCAACCCCCTGCTCAAAGCAGGACTAACCAGGACTAACCTTAGCTAAATAATCCCAGCCAGGGCTTTGTCAAGCCACAGTTTAAAAACCTCCAAAGATGAAGATTCCACCACCTCCCTAGATAACCCATTCCAGTGCTTCACTACCCTCCTAGTGAAAAACATTTTCCTAATGTCCAACCTAGACTTCCCCCACTGCAACTTGAGACCATCGCTCCCTGTTCTGTCATCTGCGACTACTGAGAACAGCCTAGCTCCATCCTCCCTGGAACCCCCTTTCAGGTAGTTAAAGGCTGCTATCAAATCCCCCCTCATTCTTCTCTTCTGCAGACTAAACAAGCCTAGTTCCCTCAGCCTCTCCTTTGTTAAGCCAAGCAGGGCGCCTACCATATTTGCTATTCTTTTTGCATATCGGGATGGTTTGTTCCTGCACCCTCAATAAGGTTTCTTTAAAATATGGCCAGCTCTTTTGGATTCCTTCGATTCTCTTGGATTTCTTGCAAGACGGTATCTTCCGTCTTTCTGCACAGTTCTTGTTTTCATTCAGTATTTTTATTTGCTTCTTGTGATGCCTCCACATTCTCCCTCTAAGCCTCCTTTTACTTTCTTATGGATTTTGTGGTTTGTTTTTCTTTTCATTTTGCTAGTCATTTGCTGTTGGAGTTTCCTAATTCTCCTATTGGTGTCTATCTGCAAATGACACATCTTCCCAGCAGTCCTTCAGTGGACATTCTAAACCCTACTTGCGATATTCCTATGGCAAAACGTGTTTTGATTTTAGGGGAGAAAAAGTTTAAACATTGAAAACAATTCCAAATAAAAAAGAAAACTCATTATAGTGCTGGACAAGGGAATCTTTTTAATGTACTTTTTACTCATCTCTCAGTTGCATTTCACTTTCCCTCACTTCCTCTTGTTCTATACCTTTCCCCCTTTATCTCATTGCTTTCTGATGGCGTTTCATTCTGAATATGTTATCAGTCGACTATAATCCTGCTTCAAAATAGAACAATGAGTCTAGTGAATGCCACTCGGTTGTTGGTGAACTCAGCCTGGAGTTAGGAGCAGCAGACCTTCTCTCATATAAACGAGATGCAAGCATGAAAATACCGATTTCACAAAGATTAGGCAGAGCAATTTTCCTACAGTGAGTGTAAGCATGGCAATCCACTACCTTTCATCTTCTTTCCAGAGCCAGGCATATGTCTGGTATGCCCTTCTGCTCTTATACATTTGGAAATACATATTGTTAAAAAAACGGTGTGTGTGTACATTACAGCTTTAGATGGAGATCTACAGGGTCTCCAACCTCTCTTCCCTGACTGGTAGCTGCAGGGATTTTTGGGGTGGCTGCTTCCAGCTCAGTTCCCCTGCCAGAGGCTGCAGGAATGATGGAATGCCTACTCATGTAGGATGTTAGTAACTTTGCAAATATGAAGCAAGGGAAAGTAATGCAGTAAACAGAGAGGCGTGGAGAGAACAGGAGCATTTTGCACATTCTTCTGTTGACCTACCCACGTCTACATCAGAGGTTAGGCTGACCTAACTGCGGTGCTCAGAGCATGACATTATTCACAGCTATGTGTGACCAGGATCAATCTAATTGTTAAGTATAGATCAGGCCTATGATGGAAATCATTCTAGAATCACATTCTTCATTGGTCACGCCCAGTGACCAGTTCTTTCAAAGGGGGCTCTTAGCTCAAACACCTTAGCTAATCTCAGCTGCCATGGTGAGAAAGGCTGTCTCTAAACTAGGTAGGACAAAAGATATCAGTGCTCAGACACCACAGTGTTGAGACAGTATAATAACCTAGATAGAGAATTACACTTGGAAGGACATAGAAGCTAGTGCAGTTTCAGTAGCCCAGGTGTAATCTGTTTTATGTGAGCAGTGCTACTAAGTCAGCTGCATTCCACACTAGTTAAAGTTTCACAAGGATTTTATTTATTTATTTTTCATTTAAATAATAAGAAGGATGCCTCTAGAAGGCATCTGGTGCCCTGACAATAATTACAGCTTAAACCCAGAAGCAGTAAAACAATCAATCAGACAGGAACCTGGTCAGCCAGCCACCTACAAAAAAGCTCCTTCCCCTACCCACTTCATTGTTCCAGGATCGTAGCCTTAACCTTTTCCAAAATCCCTATCACTTAGATGACTTTTCCAGTGTGTCCAGGAGGTCACTGAATTCAGCCTAGTTTGGATCAAGGTGGGGAGCAAATTCCCTATCTGCTGATGCAGATGCTGAGCCCTTGCAAAGAACACCCTGCCAGCAGCCCTCTTTGATAATGAGGCAGGGTCCAGCTCAAACATCTGTGCTGACTGCAGCTGTGGTAGTATGGCACAGGGGGAAGGGTGTTCTCAGGTAGGCAGGTTCATAGCCATTTAGGGCATTCTAGATCTTTACCAACACCTTAAACTCCCTCCCAGGGTTCAATGGGCTCGCTAGGCAAGCAGTCGCATCTTGCACTAGCCTCAATGTCTGCATGGTTTTTAAGATGTAACCCTACGTAAAGTGCATTGTGAAAGTCTATATATAAACAGCTGCAAGGTCCATGTTCAAAACAAAATGTTCTGAGTGTTCTCCTGGCCAGGTGTTCATGCTGAAAAGCTGACTGGTTTACTGCTTTAATAGGATTGTCAGTAGTAGCAGGAGATCTAGAATCAGCTCTAAGTTTCAAACCCTGGTGACTAATGCTGGAAAAACTCCTGCAGTCAAAGGAACTGATATTGCCTTTGCCATCTCTGACTGCTTCTCCAAGCCACCATCATCATGTCAGTTTTTTGAGGATGGAGCATCTTCCATTTCGTTCTCATCTAGACTCCAATCTGAGCTAGTTTCTATCTGGGACCTTGAGCCTGTGACAAGATAGAGACATACTGTCATAAACCTATTGAAACCACCATATCCAATGCCTCCTAATGGCCCCATATATGCTTTGAACAGGAGGGGTGACAGAATGGCACTCTGCAGTACCTTGCACACTTGAGCTTTTTGGGAAGAGAAGCAATTATCCTCAGCTACCCATCAAATGTCTTTGAGAGAAAAGAATGGAGGCGCTGAAGAGTGGCCAGGGTCCTCTGATGAGTCAACAGCGCCTTTTGATGAATGATATCGAAGACACCTGATGGATCTAATAATACCAGCATTCACATCTGGTTTTCATCCATTGCCAGGGGGAGATCATCAACTAATTCAATGAATTCAATTTCTGCACCAAACCAGAAGTTTTCAAACATAGCTCCAAAATGAAGGTGAGAAATGCATGCATTACTGGGGTGAGTGCAATATCTGAAACAAAAGTTGCAAAAGTTTTCTCATCCAAAAAGGATGAGAAAAAAGCACTCATGGTCACTACTACTGTCCTAGATGTATAAAAGCAGCAGTGGCTCCAGTAAGACCTGTGAGTTACAAAGGTGAAAAATTAAAGATGATCAAGCACCCTCAAAGATAACAAAGCTATGAAAAATCCTTTCCCTTTCCCCACAAAAAAACCAACCCAGCACTGGAAAGTACAAATCCTTCCTCTTTTGCTATTTAGCTAAAACAAATGCAAAAATTGGTCATTTTAACATTAAATGTGCCATTGAAAGTAACTTTATCTACTGAAGTGGCAGAAGATAACACTGAGTTTGATGATCCTGCAGTGGATACATTTGGAATGCCATTGTCATGATCAGAACTAAGCTATGATGATAGTACCAGCAACCCTTTGGCATCAGCTTCATTCAGGAGCAATCTATGTTCATCTCCAACATTAAAAAACCCTGCAAAGTTCCAGCTATGATTATACAAAAAAAACAAACAAACCAAAAAACCCAGCAGCAAGGCAAAGACTTTGATAAGAAAGTTGCAACCCACTTCTAGGTTATCAACATCTACTTCAGTGTAGCACAGAATGACTGTTTTAAATAAATGATTGAAGCACATCATCTGCTCCAGACAGATATAGATTCCTGGGGTCAATTATTAGCTGCTACAAGTGGAAATATAGAAGGGAAAAATAATCCATATCAGCATTTAATGCAAGGTGGTTGGATATATAGGAAAAACAATCCAATAATGGCTTTAAGCAAGCATTCAGGGAATAATGTGTTCCTACTTAATGTTATTGATTCTACATCTGACCACAGAATATAGTGTCCAATATGTCTTATAAGAACACTGAGGAAAAGTGGGACAAGACAGTTTGGCTCAGACAACAAAAATAAAGTAAAAAAAGATGAGAGAACGTCTCATGTGCAGACAGCCTAAAACTCACCGTGTGGGTGTTCAGCACACTACTAAAAATTCACTGAGGAAATCATAATGCGTAACACCCCAAAAGTATATCCTGGAACTTGAAAAGTTCTTCCACATCCACTCTCTGCCTGGTTGTCATCTGAAAAAGGAAGATTGATGTCCCCAGTTTCCGAATTGCACGATAAAATTCTCAGGAAGATTGTGTCTCTATATTTACATCCATCTACTATAAGGACATCGAAATTTTTTACTGAGTAGGAGAGGAGTTGGGCTGAAACACAGCACACAATGGACAGAACCAGGACCAGCAAAAAATGGCATTAAACTTATGAAAGCTATTAAAGAGGGACCTGACAAATAGCAAGCTGATGACATTGTCACAGTTTCAGTGAAAATCTGGCTTGATCTAATTGATAAAGAACTAGAGGTTGGAACCAGAGACTCACTTATTCCGAGAAGCCATAGAACCTTTCGGTTTCTTAGCTAATGAGACTGATCCCAAATACAGAAGTCCTAAGTTGAATCCAGTAGAGGGGAGAAGGTGAAACGGCTGCTTATTCATAAACTTGAGTATTGGTATTCTAGTATTTTACTTACAGAATTGTAGCCTTTTCACTTTGAAATTCCTTTTATTTTTGAGGATAAACATGCTGACAAAGTTCATTGCACTGTTTTGTGTCTTTCATTTCCTGAGACCCATCATGAATTTGGGTTTTATTTTGGAGAGGGGATGTTCTCCCCCACACTCAATTGTGTGGGAGGTTGGGGAAAATTACAGCAATTTTTCAAGAAAGGGTTTCAGACATAAACTCTGTTTATTCTAGTTGTTTTCCATGGCCTGTCAGCTTTATTTGTTTCTTATCCTGGGTGAGGTTCTGCAGACCAGTTGCTATCAAGTTTTCATCTCCACCAGACATGAGGAAAGTCAATCAAATGCATTATCTGGGTTCAGTGAAATAGAGACATAGAGCTAGCTGTTGTCTGTATGCATAAAGAAGCACAGTCTGCACTGCTTCAGTGTCTCCCTAACACCTTCATATTCTTCTTCGAGTGCTTGCTCATATCCATTCTAAATTAGGTGTATGTGTGCCACATGCATCGGTGCCAGAAATTTTTCCCATAATGGTATCTGTAAGTCCCGCTCTAGTGCTCCCTGCAGTGGCATGCATATGCGCCAGTATATAGGCACTGCCTGCCCCCCACCCTCGGAGTTCCTTCTTACCACTTGTGATGGTGCTGAAACACTCTCTTGCTTTGCAAGTTCTCTCTCTCTCAACCTAGTGGTTTCAATTGTCTTTGTGTATATAGTTCTAGTTTTTGCTGTTAAACAAGTTTTAAAGTTAATTAGAGTTAAATTTAGTCACCCAGAGATGGGACATGTTGCGGTCTCTGCGTTTTAAACCCTGCACTTTGTGTAAAAAGCTGATGCCAATCAGCAACCCACATCAGAGCTGTCTAAAGTGCCTGGGAGAGACCCATATGTGGGAAAAGTGCAGAATTTGCAAAGGATTCTGGCCTCATACCAAGAAGGACTGGGATATTCAACTAAAGTCTATTTTAATGGAGTTGGCATTGGAACCGAGATGGTCAGATTCAAGACCAAGAATGTCAGTCTCAGTATGGAGCACCCCCATGGCACTGGCGTCTTCCCAGCACCAATCAACATCTCCAATGCCAAAGAAGCCGAAGAAGACACAAGTAGAGTTGGGGCATTGGCCAGTGTCGAAGAGGGACTGGAAAGGTGTGGGAGACCAAGTGAGACCTGAGTAGGGCCGCTGGTCCCCAAAAATTCTTGGAGTGTCACCCACCCATGTTCCAAGCCCTAACCCAGACCCACCACCAACTCCTGGAGCGGCAAGGGCCCATAGTACCTAGCAGTCATCCACAATGCTGGAGACTTTCCAGGTCATGAAAGATCTCTTCATGCCGGTTCAGCAGATACCTCAAGAAGGAAGACCCATTCACTGGGACCAGGCATCATCATCATTTGTGGGGCCTTCGAGAGGGAAGCCTGCGATGAGACCCCTGCAGTGCTCCCTGATGCCAAGGCACTGTTCTCTGGTCCACGAGCATTCTCCAGACCTGTGGCATGAGCAACAGCACCAGGAGTGATCAGTCTCGAGCCCCTGGTCTCTGGTTTCCCAGCACCAGGCTATGGAGGGAAGACACCAATCCCTGGAATGCTGTCGGTCCCCTGAGTCCTGGCACCAACCCTTGGAGTACTAGCACAGATCCCTTGCTTCCCAACACCGGTCACCGAGCACATAGAAGAAGCCAAAGGACAAGAGCCAGTCGTGGAGCATTCGAGCTCCCAGCACCGCTCTCCAACACCAGAGGGTCCACACTACCATTACAGGGTGGAAAGTCCATCGGCCTCAGCTCCCCCATGGTCACCGAAGAGCAGCTCAGACTCGGATATGAGGGGAGGTGAACCTGCTGAAGGGACAGTTTGCTGCCACAGCTATGGGCTACCCTATGGTGCCCCCAATGGGAGCCTGGCTGCAAGGCCAGTGGGCCATTCCAGAGCGATTTGGAGCTTCTACCAGTCCTTTCATGAGGACATTCCATGTCCGGGACCTCAGATGGCAGCAGGTCACCCGGCACTGTCCCTAGACATTGAATCAGACGAGGAGGAGGGCCCCTCAATGCCAGGGACTACCCCGGTGAGGGAGGATGACCTGGACCCCCCAACCTCTGCCGGTCTCTTCCTCCTCCTCCCCTGACAAGGTCGTAGAGTGACCGTCAACTGCTGTTTCACTGAACGATTTCAGAGCCCACCAAAAGCTCCTCAAATGGGTAGCTTCCAATCTAGGGCTCAAGGTGGAAGAGCTAAAAGAACCCTCAGATGACCTGTTTGGCATGCTGGCATCAGCATCCCCATCCAGGGTGGCCCTCCTGGTCCACGAGGTTGTGGTAAAACTGGCAAAGGCCATGTGGCAGACCCCAGCCTCCCTACCACTGACATTTAAGCGAGCGGAAAAGAAATACTATGTTCCCGCGAAGGGGTTTGAGTGCACCCACCCCTCTGCGGAATCGTTGGTAGTAAAAGCAGCCAACGAGAGGGACAGGCATGGTAAGATGAGTTCTACCCCAAAAAACAAGGAAACAAAAAAGCTTGACCTTTTTAGGTGTGAAATTTATTCTACGGCAAGCTTACAATTGCGCATATCTAATCAGCAGCGGACCACCTTTTGAGGATCTAGCTTCCTGCTATCTTCTGAACCTGTCCTGGTGGCATTCCCAGTGGCCATTACATTGGCAAGACAGGTTTTGGAAATTAGGGCCCTAAACTCTGACCCCCTTACACAGTCTTTCACAAGGACAAGGTCCAGCTGCATCCTCCCCGGACTTCCTGTTAAAGGTGATATTGCATTTCCACGTTAACCAAGTGATGTTCCTTCCAATCTTCTTTCCAAAACCCCACAACTCTAATGAGGAGAGGCATCTCCACACTCTTAATATCAGGAAAGTGTTAGCCTATACATTGATAAGACTAAACCCTTCCGCAGGTTTACACAGCTCTTCATTGCCATTGGTGAACGGATGAAAGGGCAGCTGGTATCATCAAGAGAATGTCGTCCTGGATCACAGCCTGTATCTGTGCCTGCTACAAGCAGGCGGGGGTCGCTCCTCCAGCTTTACCCATGGCCCACTCAATGAGAGCGCAGGCATCTTCAACGGCCTTCCTGACCCAGGTCCCTATCCAGGACATCTGTAGGGTGGCTATCTGGTCTTCGGTACACACCTTCGCGGCCCAATATGCTATCACGCAGCAGACCCGGGTCAATGCTGGCTTTGGCAGGGCTTTACTACAGTCAGCACGTCTGTAAACTCCTGCCCGCCTCCAGGGATACTGCTGGTAAGTCACCTAATTTGAGAATGGACATGAGCAAGCACTGGAAGAAGAAAGAACGGTTACTTGTCTTTGTAACTGTTGTTCTTCGAGATGTGTTGCTCATGTTCATTCCACAACCCATCCTTCTTCCCCTCATGTCGGAGGTCTGGCAAGAAGAAACTGAGAAGGATAGGATCTGACGGTCCCTATATACCGACGCATGTGCAAATACTACAAATACTACTAGGGGAAAAATTTCTGGCACTGGTGGATGTGGTTCATATACACCTAATTTGAGAAAGGACATGAGCAACACATCTCGAAGAATAACAGTTATGAAGGTTAGTAACTGTTCTTTCATACTGAATAGGAAGGGAGACACTGAAAACATGTAGCACCTCTCAGGTAATATGATACCCATCAGACAGTATGAGCAATTGCCAAATATTAATCTTTGGGTCTTCTCAGAGAGAAAAACAAACAAACCAGTTGAGCACTGCAATGTCTATCCCTGTTACAATCTGCAGTCATGTCAATATACCTTTAAGTTAGTTTTGTCAAAGATATAAGAGCATCTACATGGACAGTCAGGGTAGTACATTCAAAAGCACCTAACTGACTTAGGAGCACAATTCTCCCTGAAAGTTTTGAAAATTCTACTCAATCTTCTTTTGTTGCCAGAAGGAGAACTTTGACCAGTGAGACCAACACAGTTCAAGTACTGGACCTAGGACTAAAGCCAGTATAAGTGTCAAGGAAATTTGAGTATGCCAGATGTTGCTTGGTTATCTCCTTTTCAATAATGCAACCCTTTCATCTCTCCCTGAAATGAGGCAGATTATAGGTAAGACAATAATTGGAATAATTCTCAGTTTCAAGACATGACTGTTTGAGCAAAAGCCAAACAATTACTTTTTTAAGAGATGCTGTCACCATGTCCTCCAGAAAGAAAGCAATGAAAGTGTTTTCCAATAACAGACCTGATATCTCCCTCCTGGAATTTATCAGGCAAGAAACACATCGATCCAATTTGCAGGAGGTTGCAGCCTGAAGCTCCCTAAGCACATCTAAAACCTCAGTATGTGACAATGGCTGAAACTTGAGAAGACACTGCATTTGGTCCCTGGCATTCGTACCACCATGCAGGCCACCAATCCCATTGCAATCTGAACAAGCTTGTCCATGAAGCAGATGAAAATTCCTCTGCTTCATTGCTCAGTTTCTCTTGTTTATAGGCAATTCTACTGCCTCCCATCCCCTTCCTGGCTGTCATGCACTAGCACAATGCTTTAATGTTTGGGTTGCAAATACTGCAGGGAAATGTTTAAATCCAAGTCAAAAATTGTTTTAATTGGAATTTTAAAAAAATCATAGAAATATTTCAGTTGTTCTTAGGTTTTGTAATGTATTGTCTTTCAAATTTGTCTTAGGCCTAAATTTTCACTTAAATCATATTGATACTGTCCTTTTAATCTCCTTGTCTGTTTTTTAAAATCACCTGTTTATTTAAATTGACATCTTGTCCCTCTCAGAAAGTCTTGTTGTAACAATTCATTATGCTTTACCTGCAATAATGAAACAAAAATGAATGTAAAATCATTTGTTTTCTGATTGATTTAGAGTTAGAAGATAATTCCTCCTTTGTTGTTAGAGACAAGTTTAAAAGGGCTACTATGGCAACCAAAATTAATGACAAACATAGAGGCTGTTAATCATTCAGACTGGCTGGAATAAGAATAGCCTAGATCTTTACTTAGCCCATTTAATGCCATCCCAATTATTTGTCTGAAAAGTTAGTCTGAAAAATTAGTGTTAGTCTGAAAAGTGAGCCTGTTGATAACATGGGTCATGTTGGATTTGGATTTGGATTATGGTTTTGGATTATGGTTTTGGATTATTTGGTTTTGGATTATGCTAATAGTGGGCCACCCCCTTCTGTTGCTTGTTATTTGTGAAGTGCTGATAGGGTGCTTAGTGTTGTGCCAGGCATAAAAATAAAGACAGTTTCTGCCCCAAAAGGTTTACAGTCTACAAGGCAAATGCCAGGAGAAAAATGTACTGTGGGATCCAGGTGTCCATGTTATCTGCACTGCAATAAAAGACCTGCGATACCAAGTCTCAAAGCCTGGGTCGATTGACTTTGGCTCACAGGGCCCAAGCTACGGAAGTTAAAATGGCAGGGTAGATGTTCAGGCACGGGCTGGAGTCCAGGCTCTAGAACTCCGCAAGGGTGAAGGGTCTGAAAGCCCAGGCTCCACTAGGCGCCTGAATGACTACACTGCTATTTTTAGCTGTGCAACCCAAGCCCGGCAAGCCTGAGTCAGTTGACCCAGCCTCTGAGACTCAGTGCTGCCGGTTTTCCTTTACAGCATAGACATACTCTTGGATTGCTTTTTCAAATATAATCAGAGGCAATAATGGTGCAATGTTGATGTGTGTTAGTGGACCTGATGTGACAGACAGGACATCCAGGATTCTCCCTAGAAAAGGAGGAGAGTTCAGGAGCCATGCAAACAATTAAATGTATAAACAAATGCTTTTCTGCTACCAAAGAGGGCTTCTTGTGCTCTATAAAGCAGGACTGATCTGTGTTCTGCAGCATGAGAATCAGCCAAGAAACTGATTCTAGAAGTGCTTTGTGGACAGGCTGATCTGTTACACTTTTGAAAGAAATTACGGCTTGAGAAAATACATCCATAGACAGAGTTTAAAGTATGCAACATTGTTCGTTTTTATCTGTGCATTTATCTCAGGCTGCAGACATATGGTTGAGTCACATATGGTCAACACCCCATAAAGTTGACAACCATATGGCTAAAAGCCTACATTGCCAGAAAGCTGATGGGGAGAGGGGGAGGGGGTACATATCTCCAGGTTCAGAGTGTGGAGAGGAGCTGTAACCTAGCAACATGATGCTGACTCTCCTCTTCCTTTGAGGCAGAGGTGTCCTCTTTCCCAGCCATATGGCTGTTGACATTATGAGATGTCAGATACATGGAATTCAACCATATGAAATACAAATTCAAGACTCAGAAAGTACCCACTTTGATTTCATAACAAATTTCTTAACTTTAAGTCAACAAGGAAAAAGTTTCCAATGCTGAGATAGAGATGAAAAGCAATGGTTTAAAGAGCTAAGTAGCATTCACTCTTTTACAGCAACTCTTCAGTCAAAATCTAAACTCAGGCTGACTAAACAAAGCTATCGATTAGAATATTGGCTGCAACAATGTGTGGCATTTGTCTGTAGGCCCTTTATGTTCAACTGGGACACCTGCACTTGTTTTATTTCACCCTTTCTCAGTAAGCTCAGATATTAATCCAAGAGCTAAAGGATTAATTATATGACATTATAATAGATAAATGACACATGTAATGCAACCCCAAAGCATTGTTACAGTTATGGTTTTTCATGTGTATTCAATTGCGGTTAATAGCAGTATGTAAATTTGTGACTCCGTGTTGTTTAGTCTGTTGTGGCTTATCTACCTCCAAAGTCTAGTACCTATCTGTTGTCAGTGAGTTACCTGCTGCACTAAACATGTAGATCAATATCCTGCAGTCCATACTCAGTCAAAACTTCCACTAATGTTAACAGGAGTTTGCCTCAGAAGAAGTGGAGGATTAGAGCCAGGGGAACAAGAGAGCTAAAAGTCATTGTGATCTCCATACTGTGAAAATGTGATGGTTTTTTATTGTGAATTTGGTTTTCAGTCCCTAAAATCCACCTTCAAATGTCTCTTCTCTTCCCTTCCCTTCCCTCCGTTATCAGAAAAACATGTCACATTTTTAAAGATAATATAAGTGGATGAAAAGGGGGAAAAATGTGATTATTTGGAAATGGATTCTTTTCAGTTAAGATACCAGAGACCACCAGGCTCTCACAGCACTCCCTTAGATTCTGCCACCTACGATATCTATACTAAACACAATGTCATCTGTTAGCTACGGTGGTGCAGGTTCATACATATTTACTGATTTGCAAATTCTGCATGTGCAGCTCTGAGCAGAGCTGTTCTTTGTCTTTCTGCTTTTCTTCCTTCACTAATGATTCAAACTGCTTACACGTCTGGCATCAGAGGGCTGTATTCTGAGCTTGCAGTTTCCTTTGTACACCAATTAGGTCTTAGCATTTAAATTACAATTTGATTTGCTGATTTAGAAGCATCCATTTTGGTAGAATGAGATTTTCTTCATCCAACAACTGTTCTTTGATATAATGATTTATTAAGGTAAGAGGAGAAATATTGATCCTGCTAATAGCTTCTGCCTTGCCACATAATGCTTTACATTTTACTCAGCTGAAAGGGCCATATTCTTTCGCTCATCATCTGATTGACCATAAATGCTTTGGCCTTTCCCCAGCAATTATCACACTTACCAAAGCAGTGGGTAAAAGTCAAGTATTTATAGACTAATTAGAGAAGTCAACATGTCCAAATAGTGTACATAACACAAGGAATCATTACCTAGTGGTGTGAAATTAGGGAACAGCTCTATCCTGTTTAAAAGCAAATTTAGTCAGAGTTGTTATATGAACATTATTGATTAGACCTCCTTTTTTGTGGGGTTATTATGAGGAGTTGTACCTTACGGCTGTTATTTATTAATGGCTTTTATGCTTACGTTTCATTGATATTTTCCACTATATTCTCTTTCCTGTATCTTTACCTCTTCTTGAAAAATTCTTTCTAATGTTATTGCCTACAGGAAGATGGTGAAGGCATCAGTTGGAACTGATTCCTTTTGTGGTTTTCACTATTCACCTTGGAAAGTGCATTATTCCTTTGGTATCCTCTCTATTGCAAGGGGAAAAAAGACAACTACATGAAAAATACAAAAGCTTGCTTTTAAAGGACAACAGGCCACACTACTTTATTCACCAAAATGAAGTCAAATAGAGCTGCACGTGCTTGTTACTTCTGAAAACCAGGTCCTTGGTGTCCCAGGTTGGGTGCTCAAAAACGTAGATATAAAATATTGATGGATACTTTTTTGAAAATGTTGGCCTTAGCCTCTTCTTTACCTCAGTTTCACCTCTTGTAACTTGGCATATGAATACACACCAGCCAGTGGTATAATAAGGCTTAATTATTAATTAATGTAAAAGGTGGTAAATTAAAACTAATACTATGATTTTGTTTCACATTGTGTGTAATTAAACTTGAAACACATTGCCTCAGGATGTTTGTTGAGGTTGAAAATTAAGCAAGATTCAAAAAGGGATCTGACGAAGTGGGTTGCAGCCCACAAAAGCTTATTCCCGCAGATATTTGTTAGTCTTTAAGGTGCTACAGGACTCTGAGTTTATATGGATAATCAGAATATCCAGCTATAATGGTTAATGCTAATGAAAAGATTATAAGAGCTATTAAGCCTCATGTATCAGGGTTTTAGCCAGTCTTTAACTATTAAAGCTAAAAGGTTAGGAGAAGACTAGTGCATATAGGGGGCAGATTATTCCATATTTGTCTACTGTAGAATACTTTCATCTTTCTCTGAATCATCCGGTGCTGGCTGGACTTCTTGTCTGATCCAATGTGGCAGTTTCTATGTTCATATAGTATATTGTAAAATGATCTAAGAACCTCAGTTGGAAAGTGTTGTGGAAATGCAAAGCATTATTACTGTCCCAGTTGAAGCTTCTGTTTATAAACACACTTTTAGCACCCAATTTAAATACCATATGGCATGATTTTTTTTCTTTTTTAATACAGAATTTAGTATTTGTGAAGACTGCCAGATTGACAGCAGAGGAAAGTGAAATGCTTCCCCCACAGAACATGTACAACCCAGGCAGCTACAACTGAATCTCCACTGCCTCACTCATGTGCCTTACCTCTGTTTAGTCCTTGCAGCCTCTGCTAAGCAAATGATAAGCAATGAATAAGTTATTTGACAAATGTTTTCTGATTCTTTTTCTGTTTGCTAGGTATTTGCAAACAGATCATGAAATCTCAGATGTACTCCTTATTCATAAGGCTGCTCAGTGAATAATTCTTTTACTATTTGTGAATAGTTCATAGCAAATATCTACATTTTGTGCTGTGTTGGTTGATTACATGGGATGGATTTTTCCAGTCTGTGATTTTTACTGGGAATATGCTGTTCAAAATTTGCTTTCAGTGAATATTTTTAAACTTCAGATTGAATTGTTTCCACTATTCTGCCACTGCTGCTCTGTTGCCTACAAAGGTGCTGTTTAGCACCAGGTGTGATGATGTGATTTGTAATGTGCTTAACTGTATGTTAGGAGCTGGATTAGAAACCATCAACTCATCTGACAATAAGACACCAAGTATCTGACAAGTAATGATGCTTTTGGTTACCATTGACTCAAACCTGATTTGAAATAGAGGGACTAGATCTTCAGCTTGTTTAAATCTGCTTTTTGATGTCAGTAGAGGTGTGCTGATTTGTATCTGCTGAGACTCTGCCCCATGAGCTGGAGGTGATTCAGGCGATCCCTGAATATGTTACTAATCCTGCATCAGAAATGAATTTTAATCAGTTGAAATTTAAAAATATTTTATTTTAAACCATTCTGTTTGGATGTGTTCCAACTATTCCAGGTACTATAATTATTGAAGTGGCAACAAAGTGCAGGAGGAAGGTAGGGGCAGAAAACTGAGGGTATGTCTGCACTGCAATTAAATATCTGTGGCAGGCCTGTGCCAGCTGACTCGGACTTATGGGGCTTAGGCTACAGAGCTGTTTACCTGTGGTGTAGACATCGGGGCTCAGGCTGGAGCCTGGGTTCTAGGACCTTGTAAGGGGTGAGGGTCTCTGAGCCCAAACATCTACACTGCAATTAAACAATCCCTGAGCCTGAGCCCCATGAGCCTGAGTCAGTGGCATGGGCCGTCCGCAAGTTTTTAATTGCAGTGTACATGTACCCTGAAAGGAGGACAGACTTAGCAGAATAAAATAAGTGATAGAAGTTTAGGGAAAGATGATCATGGACATAGATGGAAGCAAGGGGGAGGGAGGATCATAAAATTCCTTCAAGGGAAGGAGAAGAATATTAATGTGAATTTGGAAGAGGCTTTATGAGAGATTTGGTATTATGGAAGATGGACTACAACTTTGTGGCTTCTTCATGTCTATTTCAAAATATCTAGATCTTGCTAGGCTGCATAATTTATACAATAGCCAGCCTTTCTATACCTGTGATACTATATTCCCCTCATGTGATTTGATACAAAATCCACTGAAGTCAATGGAAAAAGTCAAGAGATGGTTCTGCATTTTATTTCTTTAAGTTATGGTATCATCTCCAAATGATGATTCATAATTTATTCATTGTTGTTTATGGAGAGTGCACTCAATAATTCAATTCTCAATATTTAAATCAATCCTTCATAAATTACTCTGCCTTGCCAGATTTTAAGATGAAGTAGCAGATCGAAAATTGATATAATGTAGTTGAAAACAACAAAATCACCTGATCCTGCAAACACTTATGCACATGAATAATTTGACATGTGAGTTATTCCCTTTGAGCTTATTAAGACTAAGTGTAAAGTTGCTCATGTGTGTTTGCAGGGTGGGTGCAAGAGTATGCATTTTATGTTTAAATTGAATTATTTTATATTCAGCACATGGTCAAATGAAACTAATGTACCTGATGTCTATCTGGATGTTTATTAAAAATATTATGTAACTATCAAAAAGAGAAAATCGCTATTGAATAGCAAGTGCACAATTTTATGGACAAATTGTTCCATCAGGATATTAAGATATAACTGTAATAGTGCTTATGATACCAACTGCAATCTTAGTTTGTTTATACACAAAATGCAATAAGCATACCTTATTAAATATATATAAACTAAATTTGATTAAATTGTAATTTAATTTAAAAATATAAAGCTTTCATTGTATGCAATGGCTTTGGTTTTTTAAGAAGGTCAGTCACTTCCTGAGGGATAAATATGCCATGTAATCCTGTGAAGATAAGCAAACCCATATGACTCAGTTTTATTGTTCCATCATGAAGTCTTAATATGGACAAATGTCAGCTGCTTTCTGTGCATATGTTGTGTCTGGAAGAGGATTTAAGAACTATTACTTCTTGGGAAAATACTGTGTTCATATATAGCTTTATTGAAAAAAGGAAAAAGCAACTAATGAAAAGCATAAGCATATGTTTTTAATTTTTTAAAAATTAAAAAGTTATCTACGTTTCTCTTGTAAAATGTAGCATAGGGAAGTACATTGAGGTTGTTATAAGGGTGTTGCTTAAATAATGCATAAATAATCACCGAAGTTTCAATGTCTGAAGTATGTCTGACTTGAGTATAGTTTGTGATCTAATGTCTGAAGACCATTAACTAACATCTGCTAGTATCTGGAAAAAATGCAGGAAACCCTCCCTCAAATATTAACTCTTCAGTTATTAAATAATCCTTTTTCTATACTGTTAGTAATGAGGACAAAACCTTAGTGAAGTCTAGAACTCTTATTTTGACTTAACTAAAATTAGATTGTTCTTTGTCATTCATAGTTGACCTAGAGAGATCACTTAGTTTCTCTTATAAATCAGAAAGTGGTTGTTACGCTTATTTGTCTCTGGCATCTTTTAAATGGCCCCAGGCAGCCATGAAGGCTTTTAGACAGGAACTAGTGCATTTTGGCCTGTGGGTCATCAGCACTTGCTTTTAATACATTAGTCACTCTGATATTGTGATTTTCATTTAATGTGTTGAGCATTCTAACTTGGAGCCAAATTCTGATACCCTTACTCATGTTGAGTAGCACCATGTGTTTCAATGGGACTATTCAGAGCAAAGTACTATTCAGTGTGAGTAAAGTTTTTGGAATCTGACCCTTAATGAGAATTTCTGAAGATGAGATGTGCCAGTCAAGGACTTGTTCCACTTGGTTATTTAGATGTCTTTGGCAAGAACTAAGTTAAGAGTTCATGTAAATCAGATGGAGGCTGGAGGGTGCTGCATGTATAGGCTGTATTCAAAATATATACATGCACTGTCTTCTTTTTTCTACTTATGAGTAATTCTTACACTCACAAGTTTTTCCATTGATCTCACTGGGAAGCTTGCAAGAGGAAGCTTTGCCAGATTGCATCCCTTAGAAAGGATGACTACAGATAAAAGTGCATCATTGTACATTATGGATGAAATTGTCAAAATAAGGAGATTTTATTGAATTCTGCTTTGCTATCACAGCCTTATGTGTTCACTTCTTCATGTGAAGTATCAAAATGTAACACGAGTTTCCTTCAGAGCTATTTTATTTTTGTTCCGACCTAGATTTAAACTCAACAGTTAAAAATAAGTTTAAATAAAGATGGTGAAATAAAAACATGTAAATTGTTTCAGTAGGGTTACATTTAAAAGAAGTAATTAATTTCCCTTTATCTCAGTTCTCCTATCTATATATAAAATGAGGATAAATAATATTTTACCTATCTCACAGGGTTGTTTTGAGCATTAATTCATTATTGTTATAAAGCACTTTGAGACTCTTGGATGGAAGGCACTATAGAAGTAAAAGTATTTATATTTATTTATTTAAAGGCAAAACACTTTCAAAACCTTTTAACTTGCAAAATGAACATGAATGTTTAAGGTTACTGAGAAGAGCAGAGGTGAAATCATTATTGCATAGGCTTTAGGATTACTAGGTTAAATTGTCCTTAAGTGCTACACGCCAAATGCTTTTCTTGGATACATGGACTGGTGACCCTGGATACCTCATATTGTCCCCATGCATCCTTTCTTATGGGTAATTGAGAAATCTGAAGTTGTTCACATGATTCGGGGTGCTGTGATCCAAAGGGAAAATGGCTTCTGAGAAGAATGAAAAGAAATTACTGTACCTGTGCGTTTATGTTTGCATTATCACACAAACTGAAAAAGTCAGAACAAGTAAAATTCTGACTGATGTACCAAATCCTCATCTGATGGGAATAACTGAAGACAGTGGAACTGTGCTGACGATCAATAGTTGGGGCTCCATCTCTCTATCTTATCTGACGTACTTTGTGTGAGAAAAAAATCACCACAGAATGCATTAAAGGATAGATTGACCTTTTTCAGACCGCCAAGGAGACTGGACTCCTCCTTTTTAAACCACAACACTAGTAAAATATGGGCCAAAATATTGCGATCTTTCCTTCACTACCCCACTACTGTGCCTCAAGCTTGACAGAGAAGGCCTATCCAAAGGTGGTTCACTTTTATGTGGTCCTGGCCTGTTCTTCATAATCACCAGGCAACTGTTCACTTATTTTTCATTGGGAATCCCTCTCTCTCCTTAATCCTACCACCTTCAGTGCTCCTCATACCAACCGCCATCCTTCGAGTTGAGCAAGACTGGCTGGAATGCCCCTTTGGAATGCTACAGCTGTATGCTGTGAAATGTATTTTGGAAAACATTATTTTGTACCTCTGCACTACTTTGTTTCTAACTTGACATTTTATATATATAAAAATGCTAAGTCAGTAACACACCCTATATTTATATATATAATCATAGGGCATTTTGAGGCACTGCTCCACTTTATTCACTAAAGGTTTTTAGAAACGAACATGAACTCTTGGTTCTTCTTCGAGTGATTGCTCATGTCCATTCCATTATAGGTGTGTGCACACCTCCGTGCACAGATACCAAAACTTTTTTCCCCTTAACAGATCCCGTAGGGCCATCTCTGGCACCTCCTGGAGCCCCACGCACATGCCACAGTATATGAGGCGCTGCCAGCCCTACGCCTCCTCAGTTCCTTCCGTCTGCCCGTGACAGTTGCTGGAACTGCCTTTGCTTGCTTCACAGTGCTTAATTCCCCGTTGTTGAACTGTTATCATTGTTACTTCTGTTAGTTAGATAGTTAGATTAAGCACTGTGAATAGTGGTAGTTAGTACCTTGGGTAGCCCCGGGAGAAGCCCACTCCAGGAGATGACACCGGTCGTGCGTGCCGCTGGGCACCGTTCCACAGATGGATCCTGCCGTTCCCACTTCCCAGCACCGAAGAGTTTGCCCGCATCTAGGCGGCGCAGAACCTGGTCGTCGGAGACAGACTCGGCACTGAGGAGTTTGCCCTCACCCAGGTGGTGCCGAACCTGGTCGCCGAAGCCCGACATGGCACCGAGAGGCAAGTGACGCTGCAAGTCATCAGTACCAAGGCAACACTTTGGAACATCCAGCTCCTCAGAGCGCGGTTCCATGCACCAACATCGATCTCGGCGCCAAGAGCATTCCTCGTCGTCATCAAGGTCAGCGGCATTGAGAGGACGTTCTCCGATACATTGGAACACCTGTGGCTCGGGGCTCCGCTTCCCTCTGGCTTGGTACCGCACAGTGGGAGCCTTGGAGGCTTTGGATGCTGCTTCGGTGTCCTCCCAGGGGAGTAGTCACCGGGTGAATCACTGTTGACAAAAGGTGACTGAGCCCCCAACGCAGGTAGCCCGCGGATGGCCCCAAGGGCAGTGGCCACCCCAGTGGCCATATTGGGGCCCCTGAGCTTTCCAGTGGGCCTCGGATCCAGTCCATTAAGTCCTCAGGGGTACAGTCAGTGCCAAGACCAGTACTGGGGAAGGCCCACCACTCGCCCTCGGAGGACGATTCGGACCCACAGGAAGGACCTCTGTGGGGACCGCTCATTGGTGGGAAGGGGTGCCACCTTCCACTGTACTCCTCTAATCCTCCTCCTCCTCACCGGACGAAGCAGTCTCCCAAGGTCACTCAGTGCCCCTGGATGATTTCAGGGCACACAAGGAGTTGCTTAAAAGGGTGGCCTCCAACTTGGGGCTCGAGGTGGAGGAACTAAAAGAGGTGTCGGACAGCCTCTTTAATGTACTTGCAGTGGCTGCCCCAGCTCAAGTAGCCCTCCCTGTCCATGGAGGGGTACTCAAAATAGTAAAGTCCCTGTGGCGGCCCCCCTCTTCTGTGGGCCTAAATGGGCAGAGAAGAAATACTACGTCGGCCAAGGGGTTTGAGTATCTGTTCACCCACGCCTCCCCTGGGACTCTCGTGGTGAACGCTGCCAACCATAGGGATAGGCAGGAGCAGCTGGATTCTACTTCAAAAAACAAGGACAACAAAAAACTGGACTTGTTTGGGAGGAAGATTTATTCCACGGCAAGCCTACAGTTTAGGATTGCCAATCAGCAGGCTCTCCTAGACAGGTATAATTTTAACCTGTGGGACTCGCTGAGATGCTTCGCTGAGACCCTGCCCCAGGTTCAGGCGCTTGACTTTAATACCATTGTGGAAGAGGGTACTACAGTGGCTAGAGTAGCACTCCAGGCATCCTCAGACGTGGCTGACTTGGCAGGCAGGGCCATAGCCTCCACCATCTGTGAGCACAGATGATCATGACTCCAATCCTCTGGACTGTCACAAGATATCCAGCAGTCCATCCAGGACCTTCCCTTTGATGTTGGCATTGTTCTTGGACCAGACTGAGGCTAAATTGCATCGTCTGAAGGACTCGAGGGCCACGCTTCACTCCCTGGGCCTTTACATGCTGCAATTCTCTAGGCATTAGTCACGTCCCCAGGCACAGCAGCAGCAGAAATTCCAACCTCGATTGTTCTCGAGCTATAGGCAACGGGACTGAAATCGGGGGTCTAGGAGACGCAATCTGCCACCAAGTTCCTCCTCAGCCCCTCAGCAGAGATCCTCCAGGTGGTCGGGCAACCAAAGGTGGCCCTTTTGAAGGTGCGCCCGAGGGTGGCACCCAAACACTTTCCTGGATCCCTCCCACCCCTTTTTAAACCGCCTAGCGCCCTACCACTATGAGTGGTTCAAAATTACTTTGGACTGCTGAGTCCTTGATATAGTTTCAGTGGGCTCTGCCCTCCAGTTTTTCTATTTTCCCCTCAACAATCTCCCCCTCCGTCACTTTTGGGGACCCCTCTCACGAGCATCTCCTCATTCAGGAGGTGGAAATCCTCCTCAACCTGGGAGTGGCGGAAAAGGTCCCACAGGGCATGGTGGGAAGAGGGTTCTACTCGAGGTACTTCCTCATTCCCAAAGTGAAAGGGGGTCTAAAGCCCATATTAGACCTGCGTTGTCTCAACAAATATATCAAGAGACTCAAGTTTCGCATTGTCTCTCTAGCTTCCATATCTCTGCCCTGGATCCAGGAGACTGGTATGCCTCCTCGATCTCAAGGACGCATATTTTCACATATCTATCCTCCCCAGACACAGATGCTTCCTCCGCTTCATGGTGCCTGGCTCCCACTACCAATTTACAGCTTTACCCTTTGGCCTGTCTTTGGTCACGAGGGTGTTTACCAAATGCATGGTGATAGTGGCTGTGCACCTGAGGCGAAAGGGTGTACAAATTTTCCCATACCTGGATGATTGGCTAATCAGGGGCAGATCCAGGTCCCAAGTTCAGAGCATTGTGACACTCACATGCACCACTTGCTGCTGGCTGGGCTTGTTGATAAACAAACAAAAGTCCATGTTAAATCCATACGGCGCATAGAGTTCATTGGCACAATCCTGGACCTTCCCAAGCCGGAGCCTTCCTGCCAAACTGTGATTCAAGGCAATGGCCTCCATTATCGCCTATCTGCACCAATGCCCTAGGACAACAACCAGACATTGCCTGAAGCTGTTAGGTCACATGGCAGCCTGCATCTATGTGGTGAAGCTCACTTGCCTGAATCCCAGACCGTTTCAAGCATGGCTGGCCTCGGTATATGTTCCAAGCAGACATCCCCTGGATCGGGTGGTCACAGTTCCCCCTCCGGTCCTAGCCTCCCTAGACTGGTGGAGAACCCCTGAGGCAGTGTTAAAGAGCGTTCCATTCGAGGGGCCATTCCCCTCAGTTACCCTAATATTGGCCGCCTCGGACATAGAGTGGGGAACCCATATCAGTGCCAACCTCAGCAAACAAGGGATCTGGTCTAGAGAGGAGAGGTGCCTGCACATCAGTGTGAAGGCCATTTGACTAGCATGCAGAGTGTTCCTCCGCTTCATTGCGGGCAGGGTGGTACAGGTGCTGACAGACAATACAGCAGCCATGTATTACATGAAGAGGCAGCGGGGAGCCCACTCCTTAGCGCTCTGCAGAGAAGCTATCAGCCTGTAGGACTCTGCGGTGAGGCACGATTTCCACATGATAGCCTCTCACCTCCCAGGGGTGAGGACCGACGAGGCGGACCACCTCAGCAGGTCGTTCTTACCCCACCACAATTGGTCGCTACACCCAGAGGTTGCGTCTATGATCTTCCGGAGGTGGGGCTTTCCCCAGGTGGACCTGTTCACACCAGCCTGGAATGACAAGTGCCCACAATTCTGCTTTCTCTGTGGTTGAGAGGCCGGTTCGATCTCTGACACCTTCCTCCTGGATAGGTTGGGGAGCCTCATGTATGCATTCCTGCCCATTCCCCTCCTGCTCAGAGTCCTGCTAAAGATCAAGAGGGACAAAGTGAATGTTATCTTGCTCGCTCTAGCCTGGCCACGTCAGCATTGGTTCAGCATGTTGCTGGACCTCTCGTTCGCCCCTCCTCTGGAGCTTCCGAGACGGCACGATCTCCTGTTGCACCCGGACCTGGGCTCCCTGCACCTCATGGCATGGAGGCTCTCTGGCTGACTGAAGGCGATTGAGCCTGCTCGGCACAGGTCCAACAAGTCCTGCTTGGTAGCAGGAAGCCTTCTACGCAGGTCATGTATTGGGCTAAATGGAGATGGTTTATCTGTTGGGCGGAGTCCCAGGGTATCCCGCCTAGCCTCTCGCCTATACAGGCGATCCTGGAGTATTTGCTTCAACTAAAGTTCCAGGAACTGGCGGTGGCCTCCCTGAAGGTTCCCCTAGCGGATATTTCGGCCTTCCATCAGTCGCTAGAGGGGAGATCGCTGTTCTCCCACCTGATGTCGGTTAGATTCCTCAAAGGGGTGGAGAGGCTCTATCCGCAGGTCTGTGACCAAGTGCCTCCCTGGGATCTCAGCGTGGTTCTCTCGTGACTCACGGGGCCCCCCTTTGAACCCATGGCTTCATGCCCTCTGCTCCTGCTTTTTTGGAAGGTGGCCTTCCTGGTGGCCATTACCCCTGCAAGGAGGATCTCCGAGATTAGGGCGCTGACCTTGGAGCCCCCCTCTATGGTGTTTTATAAAGATAAGGTTCAGATGAGGCCACAGCCAGCCTTTCTGCCCAAGGTGGTTTCCCAATTTCATTGTAACCAGGATATTTTTCTCCCCATATTTTTTCCCAAACCTCACGGTTCGGAGAAGGGGAGGAGGTGGCACTCGCTGGACATGAGATGGGCCCTGGCTTTCTACATCGAGTGCACAAAGCCGTTTTGGAGATCGACACAGTTCTTCGTCGCAGTGGCTGACCGGATGAAAGGCTCACCTGTCTCCACCCAGCGCATCTCCTCGTGGATAACATTCTGCATCAGGTTCTGCTAGGAGCAGGCAAAGGTGCCACTTCCGGGAACTATCACAGCGCACTCAACCAGCGCTCAAGCTTTGTCTACAGCCTTCCTGGAGAGAGTGCCCATGAAAGACATCTGCAGAGCCACCACTTGGTCGTCGGTGCATACTTTCACATCCCACCATGCCATTGTCCAGCAGCCATGGGAAGATGCAGGCTTCGGCGGAATGGTGCTGTGGGCAGCCCATCGGTAACTCCGACCCACCTCCAAGGTATTGCTTGTTAGTCATCTATAATGGAATGGACATGAGCAATCACTCGAAGAAGAAAACAAGGTTGCTTACCAGTAACTCCGCTGCCGGAGTTGGTGGAAAGAAAGGAATGAGGGGGCATAGGGCTGGCAGCGCCTCATATACCGTGGCATGTGCACGGGGCTCCAGGGGGCGCCGGAGTCGGCTCTACGGGATCTGCTAAGGGGAAAAACGTTTCGGTAGCCGTGCATGGAGGCATGCACATACCTATAATGGAATGGATATGAGCAACACAGCTCGAAGAACAGCAGTTACTGGAAGTAACCTTGTTTTCTAAATTTTTTAGTTTTAAAAAGATATTAGAAACTACATGCTTCTGTTTTTGTGTTTTAACAGTCTTATACTTTACCAATGTTGTAATCACATTTTTTTCATTATTATAGTGAAGGGGAAAACTGCCCTTGGCCTGTGGTCATACTGAACAAGATTTTATGGTGATTTTATAAATCCCTTGGATTTAGAGATTTGTAAATGTAAATGTACACGCAACCTTGCAATGTACAGTTTTTCAGCATTGATGTTATTGTAAATATGGGCCATAAAGTAAACCTCTGCTAAAAACAGATTGGATCAAGCATCATTGCTGAGACTTATTTACTTTTTTCCCATGTTCTTCCTTTAGCATCTGGTTCTATCCTTCACACTTCTCCATTTCAAGGTTATGTTTTGTTTCAGCACTGGCATTAAGGAATTGTCACATTCCAAAGGGAATCTGTTTTATTTTTTAATCTATCATGCTGTAGGCTGCTACATCAAGTAGCTTCAGTAATCCATAATGATTAGTTGTCCCCTCTCCAGATATGGTTGACAGGTAGACTTACGAATGAGGAGAAAAAAATCTGCCACAAGGGATCACTGCTGCTAATGCACATAGGAACTCATTTCTACCCTGCTTCGTTAAGGAGCAGGTGCTGACGTGTAACTCACCTCAGAAGAGCTTTGTTTCTTCGGAAGATACCTAAGACAACAAAACAGAAAAATAAGAGAGCTTTTACCAACTTCTCTGTCTTCAGTGGCCAGCTACCCAAATAACAAAGGTCTTGCATGCCTAAAATTCTTGAGGTTAGACTTTATTATATAACATTAAAGCTTTGACTGATGCACCTTTCAGCCAGAGTTTTTAGGGCTGTAGCAGAAAAGGGAATTGTTAACCTATTTGGTAAATGGGTTTCTATGAGAGAAATTAAAGTAACCTCTCCAGTAATTCATACACTACCACTTATTGCTATACCACGTAGCTAAAGGATGATAAAGGGTTCTGTTACTGTGTTAATTCTAGGGCTGTCTCTCACCTGATTCCCATGTGAACTAGCAGCAGGAACCTCTTTTGGTGACAGATACTTCTCCCTTCTGATTGCCTGTCTGCTAGTCAGTTACATATAAACAGAGGCATGGATCTTGTTAGCATGGATTAATGGAGACCCTGTTATATTTTACAGGTAGGGTTCTTCTCGAAGGTCTGGTGCTTGTTTAACATGTAAATTTTATGAGATATGATTATATATGAATTTCTAAAAAGTCTCATTTTGAAACTGGCAATCTCAAAATGTGGCTTCCCTAAGACATACGGAATGTGAGTGGTTCCTTTAGTCCCACAAGAATAAACAGAGAAAAAGCTCTTATCTGCTATCTGGTGATAATTTTCTAAAGGTCAGTGTTGTCTATCCCTTTTACAAGATATCTTACCTGTCAACTACTATCCAAAAATACCATGAAGATACTGCATTTCATGTCATTCCCAGGAGCCAGAGCAATGGAACTTTCCATGTCCAGTTCCCTCTCAAAACACCTTTGGCTTCTCTGTGCATTGAGCTAATCAAAAAGGTTATCACCATCCAAATCATCTCTGTCCAAGCATTTCTCCTCTCATTCAGATTAATTAAGAAAACACTTGCAGATGAACAGTATAGGTTCTTGACATGACAAAGTTTAATTACTGACATGAATATTCCTTCCCTTGTTTCAAGAAAAAAATGAATTTGAGATTCATACAAGGAGAAGAGAATATAACTCACAAAGTAATTACTTCATTCTTGACACTTAGAGGTCGCATGTCATTGTCACTATTTGGGCAGGAAGAACGAACAGAATAACAACACTTACGGAAAGGAACATTTTAATTTGGATTAAACAAGTATTTGTCTCCCTGAATTGGTCAAAGGTTTAAAAAAAATTATTTTTGCTCTTGATCTACTAATTACATGTACAGGCAAACCCAAATAAGCTTTTCCCACATGCTCTATCATTAAAGTATGGATTATGAATGATTGAAATTACTGTATTTTCATCAAAGATCTCTGTGGGTCAGATTAGCTGGTAGACTTTATTGGCTAAAAGAGAAGAGGTCAATGGATGTCAGCAGTGAAGAAATATGTCGTTCTTTTGGGGGAGGCATCTTTTCTTGAAACTGAATTTTTTTTCCTCATTCCTAGCATCTCTTCACGTCCTCACACAGTGTGGACATTAATTCTAAAATACTGTACTTTCTTGTCAATTTTTATCCTTTCAACCACCAAGAAACACTGTATGAAGTGCACACTTTGAGTCTCTCTCTCAGAAAAGGAAGCAGAGCATGATGGCAATGTTTAATTTTCCCAGATTACTACTCATTTTAGGGCTTTATTGTCTACAGTAGCTGGGGTTTCAGATTTCCTCAATGTGAGCAGAGATGCAATCGATTTCTCACTGCAATAACTATCTTCTGTTTCCTTCCCTGGCCTCACAGAAAAGCAGATGAGAATGGAAAAGTGAGGAAAAATTTGACAAAAAAGATTATTTCTGAGTGTGAGTTTCATGGACAGAAATAACAGTAAATGTCTTCTAAGGGTCAGCAAGACAGATAGTCATTTAGGAAAAGAGGAACACCTCCATTGCTGATTTAAAAGGAACAGAGAAATAACTTTGGAGCATCCTTTTTTCCTATTGTAAAAGGTAAGTTTCTAACTCTTGATTTCATTATTTAAAAAAAAAAAAGTTGTTTTAAAGACTCAATTTTGAAAGCTGCAGTAAGCACAGATAAATTACAGGTGACAGACACCAAATCCCATTTTCCAGGTACAGAAAATAAAACCCTGTAATATAAAAGAATTTCAGAAGGATGAGGCTGTAATTGGCAATTTAAAAAAAAAGAGAAATGTAAGTTAGTTGACTACTTCCTATTTCCTTATTGACTGAATTCATATGTGCCATGGAAGTAGGACCAGAAAGCCACTGGCATGATATAAGGCTCACTTTCCCAAGCCATTTTAACCATATTATTTCCATAGGTATGTTGGCATGAATAAATTCACTAGCACAGCAGAACAGTACAAAGACTGACCCTGATTCTTGCTTGAGGGTATATAGTTGGCCTACTTGTATCAGTGGCTTTGAAGGTGCAAATGAGTCATATTCACTTCTCTGATTCTCCAGTATGCCTACAGATCAGGTATTGCAGTCTGGAATGTGGCCGTAAATGGAAACCAAGGGATGATATAGGAGGCCACACTCACCTTCCTCTATGTGTTTCTTACCCTGCTCTGCCTGACAGGGATTTGGAGACCTAGATGGTTGCCATGTCAACAATTCTAGGGAAACACACTGATCACTGAAAGGAAAAAAATAATTTCAAGATTACCTGTGTTGAACAATCCAACAGATTTAGCCATCAGAAAAACTGATCAGACCTGTAAGAGCAAATACAAGTTTGACCACAGCTGAGTCACTCATCCCATGCCCATCTAAAAGGTCCATTTCAATTTGCACATGAGAGATACCAGTTTTCCAGCCTGGAGGTTCCATATGGAACATCAGAGTGCTGCTTTGGTGACCTGCTGTGTTGCAAAAATAGCAGTGAATAGTTGCCTACAGAGATAGTGAGTTAGTGGATAGTTGCTAGACAGTCATTAAAATGTGGTACTGCTGAAAAATAGAAATATTCAGCAATGTTGCCCTATATAATCTACTAATTATTGTATGTGCAATAATGCCATGTTTTTTATTGTTGAATGGAGCACTTCCTGGCAGTGCATGAGACCTGGCTAAGCAAACATGTCTGTCCCTTTTGTTTGCAGCTGCTTAATTGCATGAAAGGACAACTAGCAATACATTACTTTCCTAATGCTGTCTGTCTGTGTGAGCAATTCCTGAGTGGGCCCAAGGATGCTATAGGGTTGTGAATTGGAGGTGAAGTGAACCATGAAACAATCACTGTTAAAATGTAGTACTGTTTAGTAGGTAGATAGGAGGTGGTAGGGGGGGGGGGGGAGGGTGGAGCAGATTACTTCATGACGTTAAATCTCATCCTGGTCTCTAATAGTTAGAGATTGGCTTAAGCCCTGGAGCATGATGTTTGATATAATTTCCACAAACCTTATAATTAATTAATTATAACTATATTCTCAATATCAATATAGAGGTCCAATCCCTTTTTGAATCTTGCTAAGGTTTTGGCCTCAATGACTTCCTGTGGCAATGAGTTCCATAGTTTAATCATATTTTATCAGTTTCCTTTGATCAGTTTTGATTTTCCTACCTTTTAAATTGTATTGAATGTTCTCTTTTTCTTACATTATGAGCTAGGGAGAACAGAAGCTCCTGATCTACCTTCTCTAGACCATTCATTATTTTGTATCCTCTCTCATTCATCTCCTTTCTAGGGTAAACAATTTCAGTCCTTTTGATCTCTCTTCATATGTGTTTTTCCAGACCCTTGATCATTCTTGTCATTGTTCTCTGAATCCCCTTGAGTTCAGCAATAGGCATTTTGAAAGGAGGTGACCAGTACTGCACACACTATTCCAGATGAGTATGCACCATTGATTTACATAAAGTCATGATAATATTATTGTATCATTCACCATTTCTTTTGTTATGTATCCTGACATCTTGTTGCTTTTTTTGACCATGGGCATACATTTATCAGAGGTTTTCATTGAGCTGTTTACAGTGACACCCAGGTCCCTTTCCTGAGTGGATACAGTTAATTATGAACCCTGCAATGTGAACTTTGTTCCTTGCAATGTTCATTACTTTTATTTGTCAATACTGAATTATATTTACTTTTGTGGTGCCCATTTACCTACTTGTTTAGATTTCTCTGAAGTTTCTTGCAGTCCTCTCTGGTCCTAAATATTTCTGTGTCACTGGTGAATTTTGCTACCTCAGTACTCAACTCCCTTTCCAGATCATTAATAAATACATTAAACGTGGGACCTACTTTGGAACGTTGAGGCTTTAATCCTGCAGTTAATCTTTTGACGTAAGAAAAATTGACAATTTAATTCTGCTCTTTGTTTTCTGTCTCCCAGCCCATATTTGCTCCATGACAATACTTTACCCCTCACTCTGTGACTACTTAGCTTCTTTAGTGGCCTTTTCTGTGGAACCTTGTGAAAGGCCTGTTGGAAGTCTTAATATTTTATGTCAGTTGGTTCTCTTTTATGTGTTGACACATCCAAAGGATTTTAAGACATTAGTGATACAGTTTTCCTAACTTTGCTGGTTAGATGCTGTCATATCACGATCTTTCAAGTGTTTTCTTATTCTGTTTTTAATTATAGTTTCAACCAGTTTGCAAGGTAAGGCTTACTCATCCGTAGTTCCCCAGATCACCCCTAGAGCCCTTTTCAATTATAGATACAACATTTGCTACCCTCCAGTTCTCTTGAAAAATTGTTGCATAGTTTTGTTAGCAGCTCAGCCATTTCATGCTTGATTTCCCTCAGAACTCTTGGATGTACTATTGGACCTGATGACAGATTAGTTTTCTCCATTTCCTCCTCCTCTGTCACCTCAGTTTCCAAAAATACCTCATCTTTATTACCAGCAAAGAGCAGAACCTGTGTAGGAATCTCCCCAAGAAGTGTGAAGGTGAAGACTCATATAAAGCAATCATTTAGCTTCTCAGACTTGTCCTTGTCTTCCTTAATTGCTTCCTTTAAACTCTGGTGATCCAGCAGATCTACCAGTTCCTTTGCAGGCCTCCTGCTTCTGATACAGATGAAAAAAAATTCTTGTTTGTTTTTACACTCGTAGGAATTTGCTCTTCAAAATCCATTTTGGCCCTTCTAATTTCCCTCTTTCAAATTGCTTGCTGTAATTTATACGCTTCTTTACTGGCTTCAGTATGGTCAAACTTCCAAATTTTTGGAAGGATTTCCATTGAGCTTGAGTAGCTTTTTGAATCCCACCCTTTAGCCATATTGGTTTACTCCCTACCTTCCTGGTTCCCTTTTTGTTCAGCAGTACACATACCTTCTGAGACTCTGTTTTCTTAAAGGATTTTACTTCCTTTCCTTTCCTTTCCTTTCCTTTAGGGTCTTTTTGACTAACCTCATTTTACTGAAATCTCCTTTGCTGAAGTTTAGTCTCTGTCATCTTTTGGTACCTTACCTGCCTCTGGGACGTTGAAACTAATTATATTGGGGTCTTTATTACTTAGTGGCTCAGCTAATGTCACTTCTTGAATTAGCTTCTCTGTTACTTAAGAATAGCCTGTTCTCTTGTGTGCTCTACAGCAAGCTGTGCCAAGAAGCAGTCACTTAAAGTATTGAAAAATAATTTCTCTAAACTTTGTCCTGTTGGGCCATTTGACCAGTTTGTATGTGGATAATTGAAGTCCCCCTTTATTACCATTTTGTTAGATTTTTCTGCCTCTTTCCTGTCTTTCTCAACATTGTTCTTTTAATTTCTTTGATTTCTTGATGCAGTGGCCAGTAGTATAGCTCTACTAATATATTTACATTCTTACAGCTTGAGATACTGAAGAAAAGTTGAAAGTTGTGATCACTTTTATTTGCTAGGGAAGGAAAAACGTTATCAGTTGAAACTGTGTCTGTGTATGTGTGTGTGTGAGAGAGAGAGTGAGCATGTCTGCGTAAGAAAGGTTTTTTTAAAATTTCTACATGGAAAAATTAATCAGTCCTAAAGGGTGGTAGGTTTGAAAAGACTATTTGACATACTTGTCATTTCCCAATAGACATTTCTTTAGTGGCACTTTAATTTAGCTCTGAATATTCTTTCCAAATTACAGTACTCATTAAAGTTTCCCACACCCTCTTTCCTAAGGCCCATTTCTTGCTCTTTCATATCATGGAAATTTTGCTTAGGGGGTTAAAGCTTCTCATATTGGAGTCAATGGGAGTTTTGCAATTGACTTCATTGTGTGTATGATTCAGCTTTAAGTGGGTAAGTGCTACTTGTGATGGTCCCCAAGTGTTCCCAGGTTTTGAGGCACCTCACTATCACCTGCCCTTATCATGAAGAAGTCTTGTCAGTGCCTGCTGTGGATCAAGTCCCTGAAACCATCAGCCTCCGGCAACACGAGCCCTACCTTCCAGGCCTTCGCAGGCCTCGCTCTCTCTGTACAGGTTAGCAATATGTATGTACTAATCCTTGAGTTCTTGGAGCATTCCCTGTAGTGTCCAGCCCCTGATCTACAGAACACTCACATAATTACCAGATCTCTTGTTCCCAAAGGAACAGTACACACGAGTTTGTAAGATGGAGCTCAGGACCATCACTTCAACATCACAGCACTTAGATATATTTATAGTGAACACAAGGATAGGTTTATCATAAAAGAATAGAGAGATTCAAGTGATAGTGAGTAAGAATATTGGGAACAAATAGTTACATACAAAATGAAATCATAACATGCTTCCCAGAGACTAAACTTAACTAATAAATTATCCACCTGTCTAAAGAAGCTTTTCTCTTTCAAAGTTCTCGCTAGCATTTTTAGACAAACCTGACTCAGACTCCTCTTTCATGAAGTAATCTCACCGTCCGTTTACTTCGTAGGAGAAAAATGCCAGTATGTCTTCTTTTGTTGCACAAATATACTAGATATACAAATATACGTACACTTCAATATAGGGTTCTCCCTGCCCCCAACCCTCTCTGTTTACTTCTTCCTGATACTTTTCTCTCTTTGAAGTTTTCACAATCCTTCATTAACATTCGATTCAATCTGGTGAGTTGTAACCCATTGTGAACTATACGATTCTTAATTTACATGTAAACAAACAGATAGATAATCATTGCTTGTCTGACAGACCACCTGTTTTTCACCTTTGCTGGTGAACAGTACCTAGATACAGACTGCAAGAACATAATTTTCAGTGTATATTCATAATTCCTTACACAACATTTGCACATGTGTTTTGCAATGATACTGATAACCAGTGTGACCCGGGTTTTGATGTGAGACCTCACATGAAATTCTCTGGTGAACTAGAACGTACATACCAGACTCAGGAGATTCCTGTAATCTTTATGCACCACATCTGTGCCCCTTGCTAGTTGGCACTACGAAGTTCCTGGGTCACATTGCTCCAGTCCAAAGGATTTATTATCCTCTTATTTGAGTGGAAAGATGCATCCCTAGTAGTTTCCCGCCATCTCTGTTTAGCGATAAGGCTTGTTTTACTGAAGAACATAAATAAAGGCCATGGGGAAAATATTTTTCTTCCTGTATAGTGCAGGAGTGAGTCCTGATCATCTGTTGTACATTTTATTGAGTTGTTCTCATATATAATATAACTGTTGAGTGTCAGGATATTTTCAAACCAGTTTTATAAAAAGATAGAATATTCATAGGGAAAATAATCCACCCCTTCATTTACAAATTCTTTATTAAAATGACTATAGATAGTTTTAAAAATAGTGTTTGAAGAACATGAATGTTATCCTCTTATTTTAAATATATTTTCTTGTCCCTTAGTGCCAATTCTTATAGCTTTAAGGCTGGTGGGGTGAAAAATTATCAGGAAGGAGGCCGTGTGCAAAATGTCACCTCTGGTATTTAAACACAAATTAATCTTGCTTGGACACTATTAAAATTTGCTGGTCATTTGGGAGAGTGGTACTGCTGCTTACCACTGCTGAGTGGTACTGTAGATATCATTTGGTTTGTGTCCAGTGCCTCTTACAAGCAAGTTTCACTGTCTTCACATTGCCAATTTAGACCTCACCTTGTGGCTTTTCCCACAGCAGAACACATGCATGTTGTCACTTGCAGGCAATTTTATAAAATAAGAAGTCACATAATGTAAAGGTTGGAAGGGTGGCAGTCCTTGTTACTGGTCTAACTGTTTAAAGAACAGGTACAGCTGTGAGCATGCTTCCCATCACTGCCTCATCAGTGTACTAAAGCTTTACCTAGGGACATTACCTTTGGAGTGAGAGGGAAATTTCTACTGAGGCTGCCAGTTGCAGTTATGATATTTTGTTATGGTACTTTTTTGTGATGTGGACATTAGTCATGTAGAAACTGGGTATAGGCCAACAAATAACTTTCGGTTACTACAGATTTCTGATTTGGAATATGTTTGTGCTTTAGACAACAAAGCTATCTAACTAGTTACCGCTCCCTGAGCCATCCATTCCTAAGAAGAGAGACAGTTTCCATTCTCTCCATTCTAATAAATGTCACAGATATGTTATGTGTATTTATTGGTAGAACTTTCCCCTTTCACTAAAAAAACTGTAGCTTTTCTGGTGGAGCTTGCCAGTACTAGGTTTACAGGGCTCAGGGTATACACTATGCATTTCCTCCCTACCCTCCAGTTATGATAGCTTTGGCAACAGTCTTCACTCCCAAAACTGACATTTATTTTTTTAAAGATAAAACTCAGAAGCTTTTGTTTTTGCCCAGAGTCTTAAAAAAACAAAACTGAATTCAGGATCAAGTCTGATAAATTATTTGCAATGTATCATTCCAAACATTGGGGTCAAACATCACCAACCAGGATTATTTGTCTTGAAAACTCTGGTGCTTTTTGTATGTCAGAGAAAAATTAAATTTCACTCTGCTGGAGTTGTCTCATGCTATTTCCTTCAGCTTCATGTGTGAGTACACTAGTAAAAGCACCTATATATACTTAGCTATTCAGTCTATACAGACACATGCACACATTTTAATGCCATGCTGTGTCTTTACCACAGTACTTTTTGATCAGTCCTGTATAAATTTATTTGAATTATGTTTTAAAATTTTGGTTGCTTTTTAATGCTTACTAGTGATGGACTCATGGCTTTGCCAACTCAAGTTTATGGATTTATGATAAGCATGAGTGAGAGTAGGTGAACGTGTGTGTTGTGCTGTGGGAGCTGTGCTCATTTGTCGGGGAGGGTCGCTTTATGATGGGAGACTTGTGTTTATTTGTGTAGGTGGTAAATGAGGGGATTGTGCTGTCAAGGCCCGTGAGTGTTTGGGTTATTGCATGAGCTGATTGTTTTGTTGTGTGGGTGGTTTTGAAGAACTGTGGCAGTTGGGCCAAGTAACCCACCATCTATGCAATCCCCCTCCATACAACCAATACAATTGTTGCATACAAATTAGCTGTAGAGCAGAAGTGGTGATTGGTGGAGAAAGGTATCTCTGATATCACAGAGGTCTAGGGCACTTGGCATGACATAGATACATGCTATGCTATTGCACAGGTGTAATTCTTAAAGTAAAAATGGCTGAGAACTTAAAAATTGTACAGTAAAAGACTGCAAATCCCAATGACGATTGAACCTGGGGATATTCTGAGTAAAAAGAGCCCTCAACCATGCTTGTAGCTGCTTCCACTGCTTCACACTGGCTTGAGAGACATACAGTAATTATAGGTTGGCATACTGGCTATAAATTATAAGGGAAAGACAGGGTGTGAGACTCTGTGCTGTGCATTCCAGAAAGGTAATGGGTCCTAATATGGCTTTAAGCCACCTTTGCGCCATCCCAGGTCTGGGTTGCTTTGGGAACCAAGTGGTCCCTAGTGTACTTTAGGGCCATCTAAATTAAAGCAGCACGTCCCCAGCTGCCTTTGGGAAGCAGAGCTGTCCTACCCAGAAACTCTGCAATACTAAGTAGCTGTGTCCCCAACATGTCCCATATTCCAGGGCCTAAGCAAGGAGCAAGGAAGACAACCTGTGTCTGTTTTCTGCAGTTCTTGCTATAGGGAAATCATACCCGACTGGATCCAATGTTATGTAGTCCCTTGACTCTGCTCCAGGTTCCCTACCTGGTGGCCTGGGGCCAGAGTTGGGGTGAGAATCTCACCCAAGAGCTCTTTCTTAAGCCAGAAATGCTTTTTCCTTAAAAATAATAGGGCTGCAAGTTATTTAGCTCCCTCAGCATTGAGCTCCTTGCATTTAGCTCCCTCAGCATTGAGCTCCTTGCAGGATTGAGATCAAAGAAGGCTAAACTGTTTAAAGGCAGTGTTGTTGTAGCCATATTGGTCCTAAGATATTAGAGGTGGCTGAGATAATATCTTTTATTGGACCAACTTCTCTTTGGTGAGAGAGACAGGCTTTCAACACCGATCTCTTTTACAGGTCTGGGAAATGTACTCAGACTAAATGTACATACACAGCTAAATACAATGTGGGACAGATTGTTTAGCATAAGTAGTTAACATATATTTCAAGGGACCATTCAAGGTGAAGTGGCTCATTAACACCTCTCCAGTCACACTGGGAAGAAAAGCTGGGGGGAGGGAGGAGGTTAAGCAGGTTATAGGTTGTTGTAAGAAAACATAAATCCAGTGTCTCTGTTAAATCCATGATTTTTAGTATCTAGCAAAGTTATGAATTTAAGCTCCCAAGATCATCTTTTGAAGGTATTGGTCCAATAAAAGGTATTACATCACCGATCTTGACTCTCTAAACTGCTTAAACATAGAAAAACCCATATGCTACTATACAAATCTTCTGAATAAAGGTGCTGTATGTCACTAATGCAGGTTCATTTTCCAAGAAGGAAAAAAACAAAGGTTGATACTTGAAAGGAAAAAAAAAAAAAAAAACCCACAAAACTTGAATCTTTCAAAAAAGTGGTGCTTATCTTTTTAGAGCACCATCATGACCCTAAAATAATATGAAATATTGCAGTGAATTCTATAGAGCTCACGGGTTTCTCATAAATAATGGGCCTGTGTTTTTTATTACTAGATTTATATAAAATCTACTCAAATAATGCAGAAACTTAGCAGGTTTTCTAAATACCCAGGAAAGCCTGATTCTGCCAGGCTTATTCAGCTTTAATATCTTGCTAAACATGGGCTGGATTGTGCAATCTTTAGGGCTTGTCTACACTTAAAATGCTGAAACTGTGCATTTCCACCTCTCATAGAGGCTGTAGCTAGCTTGTTGGGAGAATTCTCTCATCAACCTAACATTGTCTACACCAGGTTTAGGTGTTAGGTAGGTTTAACTGGTTTAACAGGGATTGGGTTGCTCACAAATAGGGAAGAATTGGTAGGGGAAGTAGAACTGGATGGCAACCTGGGCAGAAGTGACCATGAGACAGTAGATTCAGGATCCTGACAAAAGGAAGAAAGGAGAACAGCAGAATACGGAGCCTGGACTTCAGAAAAGCAGATTTGACTCCCTCGGGGAGCTGCTGGGCAGGATCCCTTGGGAGGCTAATATGAGGGGGAAAAAAGTCCAAGAGATCTGGCTTTATTTTAAAGAAACCTTATTGAGGGCGCAGGAACAAACCATCCTGATGTGCAAAAAGAATAGCAAATATAATTGGCGACCAGCTTGGCTTAACAGAGATATCGTCAGTGAGCTTAATGCAAAAAGGAAGCTTACAAGAAGTGGAAGCTTGGTCGGATGACTAGGGAGGAGTATAAAGATACTGCTCGAGCATGCAGGAGTGAAATCATGATGGCCAAAACACAATTGGAGTTGTAGCTAGCAAGGGATGTGAAGGGTAACAAAAAGGATTTCTACAGGTATGTTAGCAACAAGAAGAAGGTAAGGGAAAGAATGGGCTCCTTACTGAACAGGGGAGCCAACCTAGTGACAGATGATATGGAAAAAACTGAAGTACTCAATGCTTTTTTTGCCTCTGTCTTCACAGACAAGGTCAGCTCCCAGACTACTGCACTGGGCAGCGTGGAATGGGGAGGAGGTGAGCAGCCCTCTGTACTGAAAGAACAGGTTCAGGACTATTTAGAAACACTGGACATACACAAGTCCATAGGGCTGGATGCAGTGCATCCAAGGGTGCTGAGGGAGTTGGCTGATGTGATTGCAGAGCCATTGGCCATTATCTTTGGAAACTTGTGGCCGTTGGGGGAGGTCCCGGATGATTGGAAAAAGGCAAATATAGTACCCATTTTTAACAAAGGGAAGGAGGAGGATCCGGGACAACTACAGACCAGTCAACCTCACCTCAGTCCCTTGAAAAATCATGGAGCAGGTCCTCAAGGAATCCATTGAGGCATTTGGAAGAGAGGAAGGTGATCAGGAATAGTCAGCATGGGTTCCCTAAGGGCAAATCTTGCCTGGCCAGCCTGGTTGCCTTCTATGATGAGATGACTGGCTCTGTGGATAGGGAAAGCGGTGAATGTGATATATCTTGACTTTAGCAAAGCTTTTAATACAGTCTCCCACAGTATTCTTATCAGCAAGTTAAAGAAGTATGGGTTGGATGAATGGACTATAAAATGGATAGAGAACTGGCTAGAGAGGATGGGGTGGATTGCACCCTCAGCAAGTTTGCAGATGACATTAAGCTGGGGGAAGTGGTAGATACGCTGGAGGGTAGGGATAGGATACAGAGTGACCTACACAAATTGGAGCATTGGGCCAAAAGAAATCTGATGTGGTTCAACAAGGACATGTGCGGAGTGCTGCACTTAGGATGGAAAAATCTCATGTGGTGCTACAGACTGGGGACTGACTGGCTAGGCAGCAGTTCTGCAGAAAAGGACCTGGAGGTATAGTGAACAAAAAGCTGGATATAAGTCAACAATGTGTCTTGTTGTCAAGAAGGCTAATGGCATGTTGGGCTGCATTAGTAAGAGCATTGCCAGCAGATCGATGGAAGTGATTATTCCCCTCTGTCCGGCACTGGAGAGGCTACATTTGGAGTACTGTGTCGTTTTGATGCCTCCCACAGGAAGGATGTGGACAAATTGGAGAGAGTCTGGTGGAGGGCAACAAAAATGATTAGGGGGCTGTAGCACATAACTTTATAATGAGAACTAGGCTTATTTAGTTTGCAGAAGAGAAGAGTGAGGGGGATTTGATAGTGGCCTTCAACTACCTGAAGGGGGGTTACAGGGAGGATGGAGCTAGGCTGTTCTCAGTGGTGGCAGATGACAGAGCAAGGAGCAATGGTCTCAAGTTGCAGTGGGTGAGGTCTAGGTTGGTTATTAGGAAAAGCTTTTTCACTAGGAGGGTGGTGAAGCACTGGAATGGGTTATCTAGGGAGGTGGTGGAATCTCCATCCTTAGAGGTTGTTAAGGCCCGGCTTGACAAAGCCCTGCTGGGATGGTTTAGTTGGGGTTAGTCCTGCTTTGAGCAGGGGGTGGGACTAGATGACTTCCTGAGGTCTCTTCCAACCCTAATCTTCTATGATTCTATGAACTGCACCGCTCAGGGCTGTGGATTTTTCACATGCTTGAGAAACGTTGTTATAACAACCCTCATTTCCTAATGTAGACCAGGCCTTATTTATGTTGGTGAGCACTTACATATACAATTGGCCTTTTGAAGTTAATGGGGCTACTCGTGTGAGTAAATGTTCAGCAACGTTAATCAGGGCTGGGTAATCTAGCCCCAGCTGATCCCATTGAAAAGAATGGGATTTCTTGTTAGCCCGTGAGTAAGACTGTTGGAATCAGGCCTCTGCTGGGATTAAAAAATCTTACTAAGGCCAGGCCTATACTAAGAAAAGTAGGTCAGTAGAAATGCGTGGCTATGGGGTATGAAAAATCCACACCACTGAGCGATGCAGCTAAACTGACCTAATCTGGTGTAGACAGCACTAGGTCAACAGGAGTTAGCTACCTATCAACCTAGCAAGCGCCTCTCAGGGAAGTAATTACCTATGCTGACGGAGAATCCCTCCTGTCACTTAGGTAGCATCTTCACTGAAGCGCTGCAGTGGTGTAGCTGCAGTGTTTGAAGTGTAGACCGGCTGAAAGTTTTCGCACCATTTTTGATTGAATGAGTGAATGAGCTAAATGAATTTACTTGTTGTTTATTGTTTATTGAGGGCTACAGTGAGTCTGGCATTATTTACCTGGTTGTGCAGAATCTGCACAATCTGCGAAAGAGCCTTCTCAGGTTGTGGGGAGTCCAGGGTCTCTTCACCTGAAAGTGGGCAGTGGCCTCCCCTTGTGTGCTTGCCTGTGGAGTTGGTCAGCTGTGCTTGGGGAATGAGCTGCACCCCACAAAGAAGTGAAGGATGACTGCACAGAGACAGTGTACGGAGGCCCCGTGAGTGAGGAGAGCTCTGATGCAAAAGTTCACTGAGCTCAGGGGCTGCTTGTCACTGGGGCAGGAACATAAATTTAAGCCCAGGAAAAAATAACTCAATTGCATCAACTTTAAAATGGATAAACCTTAATAGCCCTACAGGGGGTATTTTCTCATGATTGAGAGATGAAAAGTGATCCCAGCAAAGCCAGTGACATCTGCACTGGAGACTACTGAAGATGTGTAGCACTTTATGCAGTTCGTGGCTGGATCTAGCAAGAAAGTTCTGTTCCTGCTTCTCAAAAAACCAAGCCAAAACCCACAACCGACAACACAGCACCCACCCTCTTTTCCAGCTTGTGTAGCAGAACGTGGAGTGGGACAAGCTGCAGCTTCAGTGCTGTGGGAATGGGAAACAATTATAAGGAGCGGGAGGGCTATTCTTGTCCAAAACTGCTAGAGTCTGGGTGTACTTACTGTTCAACCTGTAGGAGGTCAGGAGACCTTTTACCCTAGCAGCGCTAGTAATAGACACGCAGAGCTTGAGCAAGGCACAAAGTGGAAAAGCCTTTCTGGCTCTGTAGTTCCCTCTGGAGCTGTTTCCCCAATTTTCACATACATGCCCCATAATATTTTAACTTGGTCACAAACCCTAGACATAGTCAGGGGCGAGCATCTTCTCAGCACCTTAAAGTGATTTCACTGCATGATGATCCATTCCCAGGTTGCAAGCATCACTAAAGATATGTGGGTAGTGCAATCAGGAGGTGTCAGTGCAGGACATGTAGACAAACTCAGGTTAGCTTTGGTCTAGCTTGAGTGTCAATAGCCATGAAGCTGCAGCAGCACGGTCTAGCCCTGACTGCCAGGACCCTAGTTAGATTCTTGCATGGACACCACTCGTGCTGGATTCACTGCTATGGTTACTTGAGCTAGTTTGATCTAGCTAGATCAAAGTTATCTTGGATAAATCTACACATACTGCAATCTCACTTCACGATTTCAGTGTGGATGTAACTTAGGACATTGTTCAAAATGGACAGAGGTTGCCACACTTCAGTGCCCTATTGAGATTCTGTGCACAGTGTAGATATTTTTGTAAAATGACTACTCTTTCAGTTTCAGATTTTTTTTCTTTGTTCCTTGTGTGCACCTCTTTCTCCCACATTCTTGCCTAAGCTGAATAGGAGCCAAATGATATCTGAGTCTTGCTTTCAAACCGATAATGTTTGACTGGATATGAAATTAGGCAAAATAAGTTAGTCCATCCCTAGTTTTAATAAACTCTTTCTGGTTCTGATAAGGAAACCAATTAAAAGCCATGGAATCTATTTTAATAACTATGCTAAATGGGGCACATCACAAATTAAAGATTCACCACGCAAAGAAAAAATGTATTGTGATTTATTAACGAATTCAGTTTTCTCTAAAGAGCATAGTACACACTTCCCTCTCTTGCACTTCCTGTCCCTTCCGCCTCCCCCCCCCTTGAGATCCGCAATCTTTGCTCTGTACTCAAGCAAACCTGTTAAGAGCTAGGAAATAGTTCCATAGCGGTTGCATGGACTGAGGGAAATGGGAAGTTTTTAACTGAGCAAGCAGTGAAGAAAATATTTGCAGTGAACACTTTATTCATCAGATCATCCCTGTTTTCTGTTTGTGAATTATTTTGTAAACAGATTATGATTTCCACAGAGTTGTTTGCTTTTCAGAACTCAATAAATGTTTTATGTGAACATATTTCAACCTATTGGTTCTCATGAGCTTTAGTTACATATAGCTTTGAATATTCAATGTTTAGTGTTTGAGATGCATTCATTGTCTTCTAACTAGATGGGAAACTCAGATTTCTGGTGTGAATACAATCCCAGTTACAAAATCAAAATTTGCTTCATGAGAAATTTCTGTAAAATTCACTTAGGATTCACTATTTTGGCAAACATTTCTGCTAGTAAACTTGTTTTCTAGAATATTTGGGGAAAGTCAGACTCAAAAGGCTTGTGAACACAGACAAAGGAAGCTTATTTAAAAGTTCGACAAATGTGTGCAAATTGTTTTTGAAGTATTCTCCCTCAGTTCCTACCGCCCCCAATGAGCACTACTTAATTTGATCCTTAATTACATAGTTGGGGGCAGAGGGGGAGAAGGGTAAATATCTACACCAGTCCAAAGGTATGATTACAATACAATTGTAATGATCATACTTTTACAACGGATTTTTAAGCTGAAAATTACAGTTTTTTATTGGCACTATCCTATAAACAATGATATACTTCCCAGGAATGTCTAAATGTCATATGCATATTAAGTACCTATGCTGCCACAGTTTAGTAAAATTTATATTTTGATTTGCATAGAAGTAAATCAGAAGAAGACTGGATGAATGCATGTGCTGTAACTTTTCTAGCTAAAAGAAAGAAATTACAGGTGCAAAACTAGTTATCTGCTTCATTAAGAAATATGAGTGCAGACAATTTTTATGAAAAAAATTATGGGAAGCAATTGGCTAGAGAGCGATTGCATGAGTTACTCTGTGTACTAATTGGCTTGTTCAGGACATACCCCAAACCTGATTTACCAATAATTTCTAGCTTTAGTAAATGATACATTATTATGGCACTTAAAACATGATTCATTTTTCCATGTTGTTTCTATATTAACTTTAAATGATCATCTGGGCTTTCACATTGAGATAAAAGAAAAATAGACATCTATTTTAAAATCTTACCTTTCACATCTTATTTTTCTATCAACCCTTTGACTGCCTATCAGTGTCTGTCATACTGCAGGTTCTCATCCTCAAACTACTGATCTTAAGGATATTTACATGAAGTAGACCTTCCTCCAATCTACCTTTTTCATACTTGAGGTCATATTTCTGCTGAATGTGGCATCACAGCTCAGGCCCGCTGACGGGGGGAGGAGGAGGGGGCAAAGGGGGAAATTGCCCAGGGGCTTGGCAATTTTAAAAGGGCCTAGGCCATGGGCGGCAGCAGGTGAAGCTTCCAGTCGGGAAGGCTAGTTCCCCATCTCACCTCTTCCACCCAAGACCCCGCCCACACTCCATCCCCACCCTCACTCCCTCCCCACTAAGCCCCCCTACTCTTCCACAATCTCTTCCCTGCTGCTGCATCCACTCACCACATGCGGAAAGGGATGTGTGGAAGAGAGGAGAGGGACTGAGCAGGAGGGAAAGACGTGGTGGCAAGTGGGCCGAGGGGGTGTGGTCTGGGGCAGAGCAGAGGTGGAGTGTGGATGAGGCCACAAGTGGAAGAGGCGGGATGGGGAGTTGGCCTCCCCAAGGGGAAGCTTCTCCTGCCACCCATGGTCGTAAACCTCAGCCATCCCTTTCTAGGGGGGGTTCATTGACTGTTCTGCCCTGGGGCCTCGAATTGCTGTCGGAAGGCCTGTCATAACTATTTCTGCAGTAACACACTATAATGTCCTTTGAAACTGTGATTTCCTGTTATAGAACAAAGAGTGCTCACATCCTACAATGGTGGGTGCATTAGAGAAACATAGGGAGATTAGGAGAGGAATTGAATAGGCTAACCCTTGAGGTATATGGTATGTAATAAGGATGCGGTGAATCAAAGGGGGGAAAACAGACTGAGGCAGAAGAACTTAATGGTGAGATGTGTTAGACTGTGAAGTAATCTCCCAAAGAAAGTGGTGAAATTCCCTTCTTTGAAATGAGACTGGATGAAGCACGGGCAAATTATCTATAGAAAACATTCCGATATCTCTAATGTCCATAGTTATCAAACAAGGGTAGTATAAAGGAAGATCCTTGGATCTGTACCCATGCTCTAAGGAGATCTATGCAGCATGCTCACCTGGGAAGACAAGTCTATTGGTTGGGGAAGGAACAAGCCTGAAAGGGCAAGATCAAGGAGTCTGGTAGGTTGGGAGGGAGACAGCAAGGATGAATCAGGTCCTGGGAATGAGCTGAAAAATGGGTGGTGATTTTGGGATCTTTATATGGGGTTGGAATTAGATCTTACTAAAACTTGAAATTTCCGTTCCATGGGAAATTCTGACATTTTGTAAAAGTGTCATTTGGAATAAAAACTAAACATTTCAAAATTTGCTATTGGGGAAGGGAAATTCTAAAAAAAAAATTGTTTAGGAAAAACTGAACCATTTGAAGCAGAGCAACTGGCTGCCCCCACTCTGGACAGTTCCTGGGGAGTCAGGGGAGTCCCCTGCTATGGAGCAGGGAGCCTTGAAGCTCTGGGCTGAGCTAAGGTTGCCAGGCTCTTTGCCATGCAACAAGAAGCCTAGACCTTAGAGGCCCAGCAAGAGCCGGGGCTCAAAGGTTTAGAACAGTCTACATGGCAGGGCTTCCCCAGAGCCATAGACCCTCGAAGCCCTAGTGAACTCTGGCCCTGGTGCAGTCCACTTGGCAGGGTTGCCCCTATGCCATTGACCCCAAAAATCCACAGTCCCCAACAACCTGCCAGGTGAACCAGGCAGGAAACCAGGCAAGTTAATGATGGAAATAAGTCTGGTGGGAATGGGATGGAATGCCTGTTTTTCAGCAGAAATCAATGGAAATTTTGGTTGTGATGAATTAGCATTTTCTGATGAAAAATCACTTTTTCTGAAAATTCCTGACCAACTCTAGTGGGGATGTAATGGATTTCATCTTAATTCAGTACTATAGGATGAGAGGCTTTTTACTGTTATTTCCAAGTAGATAAAAGAATATAAAGCAGAATCTGATGCAAAAGGATTAAATTTTTCTCAAATTTTGAAAAAGTTGCAATGAAAGAAGAACTGTGGCAGCTTGACTCTTATTTGCTAATGTTTATACGTCACGCTGAGAATTCTGAGGGGCTGCATATTTTTTATTTATTTTGAGATTTTAAAAATATCTAAGGAGTTCAACAAAGTAAATTCTACAGAATTCATGTTAACAAAAACCTTTTATCCCCTCTACATTTTCTCTTTCCTACTAATGCAAGACAGAAATTAAAGGTGCAAGCAGAAGGGTTGCCAGATTACTGTGGGGTTAGCTACTGAATCTTTCTGAATCTGTGTTTACAGGATTCACATGGTTGTTTTCCAGGCTGCTCCTTAACACTTGCCAACGTGGCACTGCATGGCTGAGCTTTGCAGTGATTTAGTTTTGTGCAAAAGCTGAACAAAGTTATTGCATACATAGCAGAGCCAATTTATTTTAGTACGTCAGGCTTCTTATGCAAAGAAGCAACATTTATCAATATCTATAGTTTTTAAATATTAATCTAAATCTCTGCCGTGTTCTCCACCCACATCTCTATCAGTGCTCTGCTGCTGACTTCTTGCCTTTTTCTCTCACTTACATCTCCATGCCTTTTTCCATACTACCTCTATGCCTGGATTGCCTTCCCCCATCTGGGTGTCTACCTTCCTTAATCTCCTCCTTGAAGTCCTGTCTAGAAACTAATTCCTGTCAGGTTGTGTTGCACCATTAGTGCCCACTTCTGCCCACTGATAATAAGTATTAATACTTATTATACTATCTATACTATTAGATAGATACGATAGATAGATAGATACTATAGATAGATATTAGATAAGCATTTAGTCTATCATGTGGAGAATGCAGTTGGATTTTAAGTTTTGATTTACAGTTAACTGTGTGCCATGAAAACTAAATTGTTTGGGAGAAAAAAAACCAACCTTTTTAGTTTCTGAAATGTTCTTTAAGGACTCTGTCTTATTCCCATTGAAATGAATTGCAAAACTTACATTTACTTCCATGATGAAGGATCTAGCTGCTGATGCATATGACAATTAGAGAGAGATTTTCAAAAGTGTTGAACATCCGCAATTGAAGTCAGATTTTCAAAACCGCTCTGCTTTCATTTAAGGAGGTAAATAAGTGGTGTGGTTTTTTTCAAAGAAGCTCAACCCTGAATGTGCTCAGTTCTTTTGAAAATCTGGTTCTAAGTGTTACATTGGGAGTGGTTGTGTGCTAAGATGTTCTGAAAATCTGGCTTTTACTTACATGCACAAATGGGATTCTTTTGAAAATCTGGCCTCACTTGTGAAAATCTGGTGTTGACGTCTTTCCAGCCTAATGAAAGGTTGTATTGATATTGTCACTGTGAAAAATTAACAACTATGAAGTAATTGTACTCAGTGCCTAAATGGCTGATTTTTAAGGGTTATTTTTGAAACTTTTCAGGATTTCTAGTTGTCTCAAAACCTTTTGTTATCTTTCTATATAGGCTTCGCCTCTGTGTTTCTGTGTTAGCCTCATTGCTTCCACAACATCAACCAATGTGAGCTATAGCTGATCAATATTGTATCCAATGTTTAGTGCAAAGGAAATTTTGTGTAGATCGTTTACAGCTCTCTCAAAGCAGTATTAGTTCATATACCACAAAGAGTATTAGCTAAATAGTAAAATATTATCTGTCCACTGGAGAGTTTATCCTAACAGTGTACTGAATTATATCTTGAACTTGAACTAAAAACATCAGCCTCATTCAATAGAAGGTTCTTGCTGATTGGACTGTGTTGAACAGCTTATTGTTACCTATTCTATTTGCAGATGTTTTGTTGGTAATCACCTGGTTCATAGAGGTGCTTAGTAACAAATGTACACAGACTAGCTCATATACTTAAGGCAGAATAATGATGATAATTAAGATTGTCAATTAATCGCACTTACCTCAAGCAATTAACACAAAACAAATTAACTAGATTAAAAAAAATAGTTGTGATGAAGTTTTATTCGCACTGTTAAACAATAATAGAATACCATTTTAAGTTTATTATAAATATTTTGGATGTTTTTGTACATTTTAAAATATATTGATTTCAATTACAACACAGAATATTAAGTGTACAATGCTCACTTTATATTATTATTTTAATTACAAATATTTGCATTGTAAAAAAAATAAACAAAAGAGATAGTATTTTTCAATTCACCTGATACAAGTACTGTAATGCAATCTCTTTATCGTGAAAATTCAATTTGCAAATGTAGAATTTTTTTGTTTCATAACTGCACTCAGAAACAAAACAATGTAAAACTTTAGAGCCTACAAGTCCACTCAGTCCTACTTCTTTTTCAGCGCTAAGGCAAACAAATTTGTTTACATTTATGAGAGATAATGCTGCCTGCTTCTTATTTACAATGTCACCTGAATGTCAGAACAGGCATTTGCATGACACTGTTGTAGCTGGCATTGCAAGGTATTTACTTGCCATATATGCTAAACATTCACATGCTCTTTTGTGCTTTGACCACCATTCCAGAGGACATGCTTCCATGCTGAATTTAAATTGGTATTCTATTATTGTTTAACAGGGCGATTTAGAACTCTGATTAATCACAATAATTTTTTTAATCTCGGGATTAATTTTTTTTAATCACCTGCAGCCCTAATTAGAATACCCACTTTTATAACACTTTTGATATTTAAAGTGTTTTGCGAACATTAATTACAACAACCCTGTGGAATGACCAGGTGAATATCATTATCCCCATTTTTCAGATAAAGAAATAGAGGAACTGTGAATTTAAGTGCCTTGTTCAAGGCTATAGATTCCAGTGAAGGAACTGGAATTAGCTCTGAGAAATTTGTAGCTCCCAGTCTTGTGCTTTGACCACTAGACCATGCCTCTCTCACATTTAAAACAATTTATTAACATTTTCACTATAATATAGTAATATGCTCATGAGCAGTTTAGCTTAAAAGAAATACATGACAGACTAGAAGACAGGCTTTTGGATGCTGCAGGCTGTCTGACCATTACTATGTGTTTATTATAGACTTAAAATATGGCAACTGATATTTTGAAAAAACTGGAAGTTCGGCGTTCACAAGAGTCAGATACCTCATGTAGGAAAGACAGCCTCTGGCAATTTTTCAGTTTCTCTCCACTTGGCCATTCACTTCAATAATCTCTTCCTATTAAAAAGTAATAATAATAAAATATTTTTTTGTTTAGCAATCTACCTTTTCTGAATTGTTCTTGAGTTGAATCACTGTTGGCCTGTCTGAGACCCTTTGCCTGCTGCTCTTTCTTAATGGTGCCATTTTGCTTGTCTTATAAAGACTTATATAGAGTTTGTTTATTGTTTAGATGCTTGATTTTAATTTTAAATTTCCTGTAACGCCCCTATGTTCTTGGCAATGATGGTAGCTAGTGGACAATCTTATTGTAATTATACTAGTGCTTTGTTCTGCAGAGCCCACTGCAGAGTGCAGTCCAAACTACAATTTACATAACAGTGTGGGGAATGTAAACTCCAGGTGGCTACATAAACTGGCTTCTGCCCTGAGTTTACCTATTCAGAGAGGTTGGCTTGATGTGTAAGATGAGGAAGAGGGGAATTAAATCTGTTTTATGTCCGAGGGAGTTGCAGAGCTGTTTAGGGGAATGGAGAACTCCATGTAAATGAACTCCCTGTCCCCTAGCCACAAGTAGTATTGGGCATATCTCTACGCCCTCTCTCCCACTCTGCTGAGAAAAGGAGTTATCAGCTCTCATGCTGTAGCAACCCCTCTGCAGCTCTAGTGAGACAAAGAAAGTCAAGGCTGCATTCCCATGCCTTTCAATAAGGAAAAAGTGTCTGTAGCATGTGGGCCTCTCCTGATTACTATAGGGGAAATGTTGCAGTGTGTTTGACCAAATATTATAGTATTCTGCTGACTCATGAAAACGTGCATGTGAAATGGATTTGCCTGTTTTCATTGTCCAAGATGAAAGACATGAAAAAAAAAGTAAAGTACCAGCATAAATGGGGATGGGAAAAGTAGGTTTTAAACTTTTGGTTTTAATAATCTAACATAGCATTGTTAAAAGAAAGTGTGTTTTTAAAATATTATCTATTTTCTCTCATGTGTCTTTTCAGGCCATGACAGTACAATGCTAAATAAAGATTAAGAACACTTCTTAATGCCTGGTTCAGAAATTTGAATATATAACATGATACAAAATGGCATAGCCTTCAGTATCTTTAATAATACTAGTTAATTTCCTGGAAATGCTGCTGGAATGATGCTCCAGTCAACTGGAATATTTTATTCATAATCATGAGATGTTCAGTGCCTATGATTACCAATTGTATTCCAATTTGTCAAGCTTCATAAAAGAGAAATGGTAGTATAAACTACAGTTTGATTTATCTAAGGGTCGGTGAATGTTTTCCACTATATTTAGCATTCACTGTGTTGCACTTTAAAGTTTTTTTGAAAAGTTATAGTAGCCAGTTTGTAATTGCACTGCTTCATGACATGTGTACACTAGCGAGATGACAACTGCATTGCTGGAAGATCACTTGTGTAGCTGCTCTATGCCCTCAGGAGAGAGTCTCCCACCGACATCATAAAACCACCTCAATGAGCAGCAGTAGCTATGTCGACGAGACATAGCTGAGCACTTAGCTGTGCACACTACCACTTATGCCGGCAAAACGTATGTCACTCAGGGATGTGGTTTTTTCACTCACATAAGTGGTAGTGTAGACATGACCTTAAATAGACTTCAGAGCGCAGTGTTGTAGTTTAATTTGAGAGTGGGGTAAAGGAATGTCCCTTGGTGGTCTTTCAGAAAGGGCTGGCAGTGGAATAAATTGTCCTTCTCTTTTCATTTAAGGCATGATCCTGTGAAATATTGAGCTCCCTGTATCCCCACTGTTTTGTGTGGAAGTTCAGCGTGTGCAGCACATGACATGAGCAGGGCCTTAACCTGTTTCTGATGCATGCGTACCCTCTTCCCACCCCCTCTTCCTTTTCCTGCTTAAATCCATCCTGTATGCTGATAGCTATATAAGTGACTGCAGGACATGATCATCACATTAATTCTTGAGTACCTTGACATTAAATCACAATCAGGCATCCAAAGGAGGATAATTAAAAACAAACAAACAAAACCAATCAATGGTTCCACCAGTCAGTGGCTCATCCCCTGCTATCAGAGCAAAGCTGCATAATTGCATCCATTTTCTTCTGCTCTGAAGGTGAGCAATCCTCCAGCCAGGTCTGGGTAGCAGGAAATCAGTCTTATCCAGACCACCCTGGTTTCCTGTTGTGGCTGTTTTATATGCCCACCTACATGCCTGGGCACGTACATGCCCTACACCTACACCTACATGCCCATACATGCCTGGGATTATTGCGCGGAACGGGCGTCTAAGCAGATTTCTGCAAAGGTTGCATTCATTTTCTATATCAATCGATTTTGCGTTTAGAAATCCCACTACAGCAGTACTGACTAGAAGCTGGATTGTGGTTTGTGTGTATTATGTTAGTGCCTAGGAGGAGGCCTATCATGGACCAGAGTCTGATTTTGCTACAAACACAAAACAAAACAATGCTGCCTCAAAGAGCTTAAATTAGAATTGTCCCTCAGCTATAGTTTATTCATAAACTATCCCTGTGCCTGAGTCTGATCTTATAGAAGCCTATGGTATCGCAGTCATTGAATTCTGTGGCACTGAAACTGCTGCTAGAGTTTAAGGGGGTCGTGGGTAAGGGACATTTGATTGTTCTGCTTGGATGCCTTTAACGAGGAAAAAGTAGTGTGTTACCTGGACATCTAACTGTAACCACCTTGCTTATCCTAAGCTAGTTACCTCATATAACCAGTACTGTTTTTTATGCCTATATATGTTAACAAAAATGAACAAAAACACTTGGGGAAAAATTGAAATTTTGGTTATTCAACTAACTGTGGTATTGGGTAAGTGGCTGGATCTTCAATAATTATAACAGAAAAGTGGTACCTCAGACATCACAACTAGTAAGTACATACATGTTTGTGTGTGGAGTTTGTTAAATTAGAATTTTATATATGCTTGGAAATCATCATCTGAGTCACAAAGCAGTGCAGTAGGGAGGGACAAACTTCCTCTCACACCCTAACCAATGTGCCTGAAACCAGTCTTGAGGGAACCACCTCTAAGGGTAAGAGGGAAGCTCAGATTCCATGGCTCATTGAGTCTTTGAGCTTTTTGTGAGACTACCGAAAATGATAACATGCCAATGGTGGTGTTGGCTTATATTATGTGGCTATCTTTTCACTAGGAACTATGTTGAGACTGCTGAGTCATCTCATGTAGATAACACTGTCAGACAGAAATCGTTGTTCAGACATGACGGATTCAGATGTGACGCCTACATCTGAAAGGTTCTGTATGCGCTTACCAAACCCTTAAGCTATCCAATCACTTTCATGCTCCCATTGGGTTGCCAACCCTCCAGGATTGTCCTGGAGTCTCCAGGAATCAAAGTGTAATCTTTAATTAAAGATTATGTTGTGTGATGAAACCTCCAGGAATATGTACAGCCAAAACTGGCAAACCTATGCTCCAGAGAGAGATTTTCAGTTACCTTTCCAATAAGTTTCTTCTTTACCAGCTTGAACATCAGCCTGGCTTTGCTTAGCTCCCTCCTTCTTACTCTGATGTTAGTCCCTCTTTCTGTCCAACTATCTGTAGTCTGTGCTCTCATTTATTCTACTATATATTTAATTGCCAGTGCTGTAAGCTATTCTTTCAGATCTTCAAAACAATTTACTTTGAAGGGTAAACATGGCGTAATGTGTCTGATTGACCCAGTATTCAGAACAAATCTGTAATTTTATGTTGGATGAATCATACCAGCAAATATTTTTGTAATTAATGTTTCCAGACTTTTTGTATAAATAGTAAATGTTATGGTTATATTCACAATATGAATGGTGCTCTAGGAGAGAGAGCATTTACCGCATCATTGCCCAATAGAGAAGCTCATCAGTGGAGTATTACATTTCAGATTTAAACAATTTCCATTCTTAAAGCTGTCCCTGAGTTTAAATCCACTGACTGTTGTAACCACAAGTGTCCTCTTATTCAAAGTAGTGCTAGATTGGTCTGTTTGTAGTAAACCTTAGGGTTTAGAAATGGGATGCAGAGCTGTATGTTCTTAGGCTACCAGTTCAAAGCCTGGCTAGGCTGCTAGGGGTAAAATATCCTAATCTTCTAAGGGCAGTTTAGGTGAATTGTTAGTGGTCTCTGTCAATTTGAATTGGAAATCTATCTCCAGTTTATAAAATACTAACTGCCAATTTTGATGGCACCCTCTGCAGTGAGACTAACAGATAGTGAATCCATAGTGGTCAGAAGTAAATAGCTAACAATTATAGAAGAGTTATCACATTGTGGTATCAGAGATTACCATAGTTTTCCTTCCCTTTACTTAGAACAGGATATAAAATCGTGTGGTAACGGCTGGTGTTCTTGATTATTTTTACTACTCCTATTTTATTTTCTCACACTTAGCATGGAGATACATTAGCAGATCATTGTGGGATAGCCTAAGCTGCTTCTCCCTAGGGACTGACTTGTTCTGGATATAAATACAGGAAGTTTCTTAGTGTTCTCATTCTGGTACTTGATCTCTCTTATGAGTAATAAATGCACTCCCTCTCCTGATTTTTTTTGAAGGGATATTGACAAATAAAGGTTGCCCTTAACAGTGAATAAGGAAAGGGAAGAGGAGAGGACAGAATATGATATCTTCAGCTAAACTGTTCCTTACCATTGCTGGCTGTAACACTTTAAGACAACCTGGCATACATGAAATGAGAAAATCCCCCATATTCTTGTTGCATGTTTGTCAAGTATGTAAATATCTCAAATTATTTTGCTTATATTATCCCTACAGGGCTTTTGTAACTAGTTTCTGCATAAAATATAGTTGTAGTCCTCAGGTTATCTTTTATGTAGTCAAACCATTTTATTGTTTGCCTGCTAATCTAAACTTCACTCTTCATCACTGAATAACTTTAGCAGTCTTAGTCTGGCACTATTGTGGTATTTTGCTTTGGAAAGAAAAATGAATGTGTCTGCTTTTCTGAATCTCAAATTCAGTCTCCTGTTTCTTTGTTATAATTCCTTTGATGTGAACAAAACTTCAAATCCATTTTTATTAAATGTAAGTAGCAACTATTTTTAAGAACCCCTAAGTATTATCAACAAATTCTCTACAATTTAATGGTTAGTAAAAACTGGAGAACTGTAAAATACTGTGCCTCAAAAGGTTCTTGTTTTTTCATGCCTCAGTTTTGATTATCCTTGAGATGCAATTTCTAATTTCCAAATGAAATATAGGACTTACTGTTCCAATGATCCATCAAGGCTGATATTCTGCCTCTAATAGGATATTTCTGTTGCATCGCAGAAATACACAATACTCCTAAACAAACCCATAATGCAACTGAACAATTGTTATTTATATAGAACCATAGAATTTCCAGCCTGCTACACCAGGCTGCTGCCATATTCAGGGACCTTAGGTCAGAATTTAGGTCTGACTTGCTGAGGAGTCCCTGGGGTCTTGATGATAAATATTATATATTAATACTTTCCATTCATACTATGTAAGGGCAGCAGCAGACCTCTAAGCACTTAGCACAGGTGGATAACCATCATTATGTATAATGCATTAAGTATGGTATAGAGACTGCACTAGCTTTTATGAGTCAACCCAGATCTCCTCTGGGCCACAAGCTCAATACACTAGACTGCACTTGTCTCTTCTAAGCTAACCTCTATTAAATTAACCTCATCACCTAAACCCTCTGTGTCATGATAATCGACGTCACAGTTAAGAATGGCTGGATGGTTTCTACCATAGAGTAGCAAGAGATTCTTTCTCTCCCACAGGCTGAGTGCATAGCTTCGAGAGCTGTCTTAGCTCTTGCCAATGTGGGTGTGAAGGACTGACATTGATGCTCAAACTTAGATGCCTTACAGAGTAGCACTGTGTGCATTGGTTTGACCAAAAACATTTTTATGTATTATATACTTTGGGACAAATTTTGAAGCTAAAATATCAGTTTTGTTATGCAGAATAAAACAAGCGGTGGAGAAAAAGTTGAAGTTGGGGTGAGAGAGTGTCTTAGTCATTAGTGGGGGAAGCAACTTCAATATGATGTGGCTAGAATAGGTGTCTTCAGAAGCTCAAGAGCTAATGATGGTGGAAGAGACTTGTGAAATTTCCACGCCTGGCTTCAGTACACAGGAAAATCAATTAAACGAAGATCTGGCCAGAGATAATGGAACACCATAAGGTAAAAGGATGGACATCAAGGAGAAAGAAAATACAAATATTGATAGGAGTTGTAGTCAGGTAGTTGTGACACATAGTGTGAGAACTATATCCAGTCTGTCTAGAAAACTGGGTGAGGTCCAAGGGAGACAACTGAAATGCTTGTACACGAATGCAAGGAGTCTGGGCAATAAAATAGAGGAACTGGAACTATTCATGCAGGAGATTGAGCCAGATATTATAGGATTACAGAAACATGGAGGAATAGCACTCATGGCTGAAATACAGGTATTGAGGGAATGTGCTCTTTAGGAGAGGTAGAAATAAAGGTAAGGGTGGTGGGGTAGCATTGTACATCAACAAAGTGGTAAACTGTTGAGAAATAAGTAATAATAGTATGGACAAAACATAATCTGTTTGGGTTAAAAGCACTTTGGGGAAGGGTTGTAAAAGAAGTTGGGATGGTATTAGGGGTCTGTTATACATCCCCAGGGTGAGACTCGGATATGAATAGAGATCTCTTTAATAGTATTAGAGAGAGAAATACTTTTGGGAATTGTGTCATAATTGGAGACTTTAACTTTCTGGATATAGATTTGAGACTAAATTATACTAATACTGGTAAGGTGCACTTATTCCTGGATATGGTAGATGACAGTTCTCTTCATCAAATCATCATTGAGCTAACAAGCGATAATGCAATTTTAGACTTGGTTTTGGTAAGTAGTGAGGACATTATAGAAGAGCTGGTTGTGGGAAATAACCTTGGATTTAATGATCATGAGCTGATTGAGCTTAAATTAAAGAGAAGGGTAATAAAATCAGGTCGTCATTTACATTTTTTTATTTCAAAAGGGCAGACATTGGGTAATTAAGGGAATTAGTTAAAAACGTCAACTGGAGTGTGGAGCTCAAAGACTTAAATGTGGAGGAGGCTTGGAATTTCTTCAAATCAACTATACCAAATCAATCTGAAATTTGCATCCCAAGCAAGGGAAAAAAACTGGTAGGGAAAGGCTCCAGACACAGCTAGATCAATAACCACCTCAAAAAGGCTATAAGGAGTAAGCAGATAGCCTATAGACAATGAGAGAAGGGGCTGATCAGCAAAGAAAAGCTACATCATGGAGTTTAGAAAATGTAGGAATAAAGTTAGAATTGCTAAAAGGCAAGCTGAATTAGTTCTTGCCAAGGAAATTAAAATAAATAACAAGAGGAGTTTTTAGTTATATAAATAAAAAGGGAATAAGGAAGGATGAGACTGGGCTGCTGCGCAGTGAGGATGGTAAGGAGATTAAAGATAATCTAGGTATGCCCCAAATACTAAATGAGTATTTTGCCTCAGTTTTCAGTAAGGATGATAATATGGAACATGTGAATGAAGGCACTACAGCTGATTGAAATGAGTGTCCAGAAATGGAAATTACTATAACTGTTGGAAAAGAATTTTAAGAAAAAACTGTTGGAAAAGAAAAGTTGGAAAAGAATTTTAGAGTTTTATGCTCTGAAATTGGGGTGGGGAGGACTGAATAATTTTCATCCCGTCATAATGACAGAAGAGGCACATGAGATTGCTAGTCTGGGAGCAACCAGATATTTTTAATGTGTCTATTTGGGGGTAATACCACGTGATTGTAGAATAACTAATGTTGTACCTATATTTAAGAAAGGGAAAAAAGTTATTTGGGCATTTACAGATCTGTTAGTCTGACCTTAGTAGTATGCAAGGCTTTAGAACAAATTATGAAGGCAACAGTAATTAAATTTATGGAAGTAAATGGTAAAGGGGATGTAACGCAACATGGGTTTACCAAAGATAGATCATGCCAATCTAACCTGATTTCCTTCTATCAGAAAATAATTAACTTTTTACATAAGGGAAGTGAAGTAGATCTAATATATTTGGACTTCAGTAATGCATTTGGCATGGTGCCACATGGGAAATTATTGGTTAAATTAGAGAAGATGGGGATCAGCACAAGCATTGGAAGGTAGATAAGGAGCTGGCTAAGGGGACAGGTGACAGGTTGTGCTGAAAGTTGAATTATCGGGCTGGTGGAAGGTTTCTAGCAGATTTCCTTAAGGATTGGTCTTAGGAACAATCTTATTTCAGTGTTTTCATTAATGATCTTGGCACAAAATGTATGAGTGTGCTAATGAAATTTGCTGATGATACAGAGTTGGGAGGCATTGTTGATACAGCAGAGGATCAGAATATTGTACAGGAAGATCTGAATGACTTTGATGACTGGAATGACAGAAATGGGATGAAATTCAATAGTACAGAGTACAAGGTCTTTCACTAAATGTTTAATAATAAGAATTTCTGCTACAAGATGGGAGCTCATCAGTTGGCAGCAACAGAGAAGGAGAGAAAACTAGGTGTGTTGTACGAGCACAGGATACCTGTGAGCCACAAATGATGCAGTGTGAAAAAGGCAAATGAGATCCTAGGATGTATTAGGCGAGGCATTTCCAGGAGAGATAAAGAAGTATTAACTCCATTGTACAAGGCATTGGTAAGACCTCATTTGTAATAGTGTACACAGGTTTGGTCACCCATGTTCAAAAAAAATTAATTTAAACTGGTACAAATGCAGAAAAAAGCTACTAGGATAATCAGGGGAATGGAGGGCTTATTTTATGAGAGGAGACTGGAAGAGCTTTGCTTGTTTAGTCTAGAAGAAAGAAGGCTGAGAGGGGATATGATTGCTTTCTATAAATATATTAGGTGGTGAATACCAGGGAGGGTGAAGAACTATTTAAGCTTAAAGACAATGTTGGCAAAAGAACAAATAGGTATAAACTAGTCGTGAACAAGTTCAGACTGGAAATTAGAAGAAGGTTTCTAACTATCAGAGGTGAGGTTCTGGGACAGTTGTGAAGGCAAACAACTTAATTAGTTTTAAGAGAGAGTTGGTCAAATTTGAGTGTGATTGTATGGCATGGCTTCTTATGATGGTAGGGGGCAGGGCTCAACAGCAGTGGGGCTCAATTCCGGTTTATGTCTTATGTTCCTAAAACCTTGCTTCAAGATGTTTCAGCTGGCCACCTGTAGGAAGGTATTTTTCTCTCCAGTGTATTGTGGGAGGTTTTTTGTTTGTTTGTTTTTTAAATAAATCTTCCTCTGAAGCATCAGGGATGGAAAAAGCTGGAGATAGAATTTTGGATGGGGGAAGTTCAGGGCTCTGAGGAGATTTTGCTCTCTCTCAGTTCTGGCTAGTGAAAGGCGCACACCAATGCTCAAGTCCCTGAAGTATACCCTCTGTAGTATGCAGACCCTGTCCCTGGACACTCTCAGAAATTACCAGGTAAGCTGTCCTGAAGAGCCAGAGTCTACACAGCATGACTGATAGAACTCCAGATCAGAACCTTTATAACAACACAGCACAGTAATCTATATACAGTGAAAACAAACATAAGTTTATTAATCAAGGTTAAGATTTTAAGAGATAGTGAGTGAAGATAGTGAGAACAACGAATTACATCTGACATAAAAAGTATAACATGCTTCTTAGAATCTAAACCTAATTTTAGCAGCCTGAAATCCTTGTCTAAAGTAGTTTCTCAGCTAAAGCAATCTTCCAGCATCACCAACCGACATGGCAGGGATCCATCGTTCATGGATACAAAAAACACTGTCCTTTTTGTTCCCTCAGTGATGGATAAAAAAGGAATTCTTTTGTCTTCCTCATATAATCCAGTAAACTTTTGAAATGCTTCCTGTTGTCGAACACCCCCGGATAAGACTCTTCACCCCTGTTGCGTGTTTTCTGGTGTGCTCCACCTTGTTTGTTTCATATTCCACCCATCAACCTGTTTTGTCCTTGATTTCACATGTAAATGGAGCTTCCATTAGCTTTATGATGCTTAATTTATATCTGAGTCAGGGATAGGTGAATAGACATGCTTTGTCTGGCAGAAAACTTGTCTGTCAACTTTGTCTTGGTACAGACTTTAAAACATAATTTCAGTACATATACACAATTTCTTATAATGTCAGTACATTCATTTAACAGTGATATTAATGATCAGTGTCTCATCAGTTTTAATTTGATGGCTTACAAGATAATTTTTGGATAAGTACTATGAAAGCAGTTTATGGGACGTAGTGTGTTTGTCAGGCCTGATAGGAATTGCTGACAGAGTAGTGAACCCTTTGCCCGCTGGGGTAGTCCTGACACACCCATGGGCTTGTGTGTCACAATGAACAACTTATGGAAGGTGGTCTGAGAGAGAAATGACCCAATGCTCTCTATGACTACGTCTACACTTGCCGCCAAATTTGGCAGCAGTCAATGGGAGATACTCAAGCTACATAGAGTAGCTTCTGTATCTCCTGTCAACTTCCTAACTCCTACTTATTGTGCTGCCTTCAGTTTGCTGCGCCGGCTGAAAATGCGTTACTTCACCTGGCGGAGGTGGATTAATAGCGTTGATTTCCGGGTCGATTGAGCAGGTCTACACTTCTGCTCAATCAATCCGGATAAATAGATTTGACAGCAGTGAATTTGCCACTGTCAGTCTAGATATAGCTTATATAAGGTCTTTTACTTCTGTTAGACCTGTACAGATAAGAGAGTAAGATGGATTCTCATCTACCTCACATTATCAGCATAATTTTTAACTAAGTTCTAAATGCTTGGTGCTGTACAGGTTGAGCTGAGAGAAGAATTTAGCCTGCAGAGTCTTTACCACTAGTGATGAGTGCAAGCTTGACTTTCAAATCCTAAGGTGCATCTGCAGGGCCAGCAGATTAAAAAAACAAAATGCAATTTTCCACATAAAATGCAGTATATTCTCATGAGTGTCAAAAATAGAACCTGTGTATGTATGGCTTGGTCCTATCTACACTTATGGTTAAACAGTGTCCAGCACAAGTTCAGTGCCACCTGTTGTTGACACCCTGTCTCAGTAATGTGAATTTCCTAAAGCAGACAAGGTTGTTGAGACATAATTAACATGGAACCAACAATGCCATTTTATAGTCATTTTTCAGAATATAACTTCATTTCCATATCCCAATATTTTCTCATTTAATTGAAACAGAATATTTCTTTTTACTTTTTTTAATCGAAAAAGCCCTTGTTTCTCCTTGACGTTCTTTGGATCCAGAAACTGAAGGGTTGACATTACTTTTTTTCCATCAATAATATTCTAGTCTTTTGTAACAACACTGCAAATTATAGTGGGATGGCCTCATAGATTGAAGGGAGTAATGTACATTTATGCACGTAATCTATGATTTGCCTGTTCACATGATGGTACATGTCACTGCTTCCAGAACCAAGTTTAGTTTACATGGAGCTGAAGTAAATGCTCATTCATTATGACTCAGTAAGTGAGGAGGGAAGAGGTAAAAGAAAACTGGATATTCTATTTTGCTGGAAGGGAAGTAGTCATTTCAAGTGAGTTATCAGGGTAATCAGCATTTACTGCTTTATGTAAAGCAGCTCAGTCCACAATTAATCAGATAATAAACAATTACCCCAATAAAGGATCAAAGCCAAACAGTGGTATTCTCAGAGCTTCTCATTTAAATTGTGTCCTGTATTTAAAGAAAAACAGCTGAGGACAAAGTTCTCATATAATACCCAGCTAATATATGCAGTGTTTTTGATTCTCTTAAAAACTGTGGTTTGCAAAACGCTGGGACCAAATGTTTTTTATCATAAACTATCCTTGATGCCAAATGATGACATTTTGTTGGAAGTGTTAAACAAGCAGTTTACAACAATAGATAATTTTTAAAATATTTTTATATTTAGGGTAATCACTGCATGCTTTTCAAGGGTTGTGATTTTTCCTCAACCCTCTCAAAAAACACTTTTTTGGAGGAGATTCAAAATAGCAAATCTCTTCCACCTTTCCCCAAAAGGCTTCATACAAAGATAAAGAAAAACTATCAATATTAAGTGATTCATTTCATAAGAATATTTATTCCTCATACCAAAAAAGCACACACTTTGTCCAGTATGAAAAGCTTGTAATTCTGTAAGACTAGTATAAGGATACAACAAGCAAGTCCCTAGTCTGCTAACTAGCTAAGGTCTACCACAATTTTGTGTCTGCCATTAATTACAAATACATTTTTACTGACATTTCCTTTTCATCCTCCACCAAAAGTGTTGACCAAATCAATCTGAATGTGTTAAAATTACATTCAGTTGGTGTGAGGTTGGTTGGTTAAGAAGGTACATATTTTTAAAACTGACAAAATTCTGAATTCAGAAGTCTTCTGTGATTTCACTTCCACAATTTCCCATGGTTTTGATTCAGTGAAATGTGATATAACTTCTTTGGCAAACATGAATTTAGGTTAGAAATGTGAGTCCACAATTTTAAATTCTGGAATAGAAGAAAGGTTATATTTAGTTAGCCATTTTCACCCCATTTTTCCTGTTCTGGACTCAGACTTTGATCTTTTCTTTTATGATCAGTCACAATGGCTACGTGTAGGAAAGGCTCCATAGCTTCCGTGAATCATTTTTGTCCTTGTGCGATTCTAATAATTAATTGATTAGATCGTGCCATTTTATTTTTGTAGGACTAGCAAATGGCAAAGACCTCCAGGTCATACTTTTCATTCTTGACAGACATCTTCAGCAGCTTGGATGTGATGGGCCAGATTCTCAGATCCAGCCAAGGAACATTCAGCATTGTGTTGCACAAAGATGTAATTTGCACTTCCATGATCAGAGGTCACACTGTGCTGGGATAGTTTCACAGCTCCGATTAGAGCAGTTTGGGAGCAGCTCTGGTCCCCTTGAGGCTTTACAACAGCTGAGAATTGAAGGGTCACTGTGGAGCCCCAGTTACTCTCCTACTGCACTGGCAGCTGGGAAGGGGGCTGGCATAGGATCTGCTACAATAGATCTATGCTACCCAAGAACCACCCCCAGTTCAGGGGAGATCTTCTGGGAGCTGGATCCACTGGATTTAGGGTTGCTTTGCATCTCTGCAGTGGCACAAAGATCACAGCCAGTAGTCTCTTGTTTTCTTTTCAGATACAGAAGCAATAGTATTAAGTAGGAATGCATTTTTCTGTGTGTGGATGCTTGTAACCAGTATTGGGGTCATTTCTCATGTGCAACCAACCATCTTGCATTAATGTCTTATCATTCTTCCTTTAGCTTTTCCTCCATTTCTTCAATTTCAGCATCTAGTAGTGGACCTGTGAGTTTAAACCTGTCTGGAGAACAGTATCCAGGGTAAAGTGCTTCAATCATGTCTTTAAATTGCTCTTTTTCATTGTAGGAGAAGTTGTTAGCAGAAAAGAAAGGCCAAGACTTGAACTTGATTTAACTTTTAGTGTCATGGAAGTTGGAAATTCGGCATTGTCATTAATTGATCTTTGCCCTTTGATAGGATGGTGAAGACAAAGCGATACTGCTCCTAAATGAACCTGACATTGAATTGCTGCTGAGAGGCCTGGAAAAGTGATTTAAATTATCTCAGCTACCTGCTGCTGCTGACTACATAAAACCTGTTTCACTTGCAGGATTATCAATTTCCTCAACATTATGCTCTTCTGTTTCAATGGACAAAGTTTCATCCACTGGCACATTTAATCTTGAATCTGAAGAAACCAATTTTCTGCATCTTTTGAGATAGAAACTAATTTTGTCTGTATTCTACTTAGGAACTCTTGACAATGTTTACATTTTATTTTAGGAAATTATGTTTTCATTATTTCAGGCAACTCAACCAGAAATTTCCAACAAGTTTCTTCAACTTGGGCATGTCAGATAAATACTGTTGTGTAATCACTAGACATTACTCACCATTTTTGCAATTTTGATCAGAAGCTTTCACATCTATTACAGTTTAAATGAGAAACAACCAGAGTGAAGACTGAAAAATAAAAGTTAATACTGTAGTTACTTTTATATAGAACAGTGATATCCGAGGTCCTTCCCACCTTCCAGAAGTTTCTAGTTTCTAGGAAATCAAGCCCCCTAGCAGTTTACAACTCTACCCACTTTCTTTTCTTCAACATCCAATACAAGTTAATTCTACCCATTTCCCACACTCCGTTATGCAATCATCAGTGACTCTATTCATTCATGCTCTTACCACTGGGCTTCTAGACAGTTTGAAGACTTTCATGTTGTTTTCTAAGAGGCCTAATAGACATAACAAGAACTCTTATGTCCTACTCCATGAAGTCTCCCCTTTTGAACTTTATTCAAAAAAGATTTTGTATTCAGATTGAAATTAGAGTCTAATATTTCTAGTATAAAAATATTTCAGATACCTGCTCATGGAAATACTTAAAATGGCAGAGATATTCAGAAAATAAAGAAAACACAAAAAACCTAATAAAACTGTGATTTTTTTTATTATATAAAAGAATTACTACTTTTTCTAATACCCTTGTATTTCACAGCCGTGAACTTTTCTGCAATTGTTCTGGAAGAAACTACTAATAAAATAAATCCTTTTTGTTAGATAGCTTGTAAAATTTATGGTGAGATTTTGGTGAGCACCTGAGTTATGTACTGTATTCCAATCTAAATTGCTGTATTTCTATACATTGGTTACATATTTATAACTATTCCACTTTACTAACTTTGAGCCACAGAATTAACTGTTTTGGGGTTTTTTTTTAGCAGTTTTGTTGTTAGAGTGGAATAAGTCTTGAGTTTTAGTTCACAGAATAAGAGAAGTACAGAACAGTGTGTCGACCTACAATAGTCTGCTATTGTGCAAGTTTAGCACCTTTTAAGCAAAAGCCTGTGGTGGAGGTAGCATGCTGCAGCAAGAGCCCCCGGGATGAATTCAGAGTGTGTGTGCTGCAGTGGAAATTGCCATCCATTCAGTGAGTGCTCCCCCACCTGCTGTTAATCACTGGCTATTCCATCGCCTCTTGTGGCAGGTGCAAAGGGAATGGTTAGGCTATAGCCCCACACACTTATTCTATCCTTTTCAATAGCTTGCGCTCCCCATTTGGATTATGCCCACCTCCTGCGCATGGCCAAGTGGGGAGACAGATTCCTTTCACCTCTTCTCCCCTCCTCATTCACTACCAAACAGTGAGGCATACTCTTAGCAATGTATCCATTGTGTGTAATGTTACCGTGGAGTGGACTTTGTTTACTGGCTTTGACAATTTGTCATATCAAGGCTGAAGTATAGCTGTTCGTAATGTACTGCACTTCAGTGTCCATTAACAGAATTTCTGTTACTTTGCACTGTTAGTCTTCAGGCACTCACTACGCCTTTGAGTAAATACGTGATAAAAGCACAAGTGGAATTACAATCATTGCACTTTCTCCTGTGATAAAATCTCAGTGCTCTTGGTTTAGGTTCATCTGGACTTTTAGAGGTCAAGTCTGGAAGGAGGTTATTAAACCTGCTAACAGTTGCTACTGGTGATAGTTTTCCCACTGAAATGGACATGGAGTGATACAGACAACTGGTCTGATACCTCCCAAAGCTCTAGAAAGAGGAGAGAATAAGAATCAGTGAATCGGCACAATACAGAATGTGAACTTGTTATTCTGAAGATTCAAAAAGCCCTGAACAATGTTGCCTGTTTTTTAGATTTTGCAACTTTTATTTCCCTTTTATTTCCCTCCCATTTTTTTGTCATTGTCATTTTGTCATGCTAGTTGATGTCATCTACAACTAAATTGAACCTAAACATTTATCTATCTTGATATTGGGTCCAGTCTGAACAGTCCTACAGCAAGCGTTGCAGCTGTATATGCTTTTAATTTTTTATTAAAAAGACAAAAAGATCCTTGCTACATTTAGAAGTAGTAAAACCATGCATTGTGCTAGCGAATAATTTGTTTGTATTTGTGTGTTTATGGTGTGCTTAAAAGCAGGTAAAGTGCTCCCATTGTGTCTAGGATTTGTTAATGGAACACTTTCTAGGCACTCGGAGATGGGAGGGATATATAAATTTCCTTGAGAAACGGGTAATGTATCTCATAGACCTTGCAAGTGGGACGTCTATCAAAGTAGGTAAGCTTTTAGCCATAACAGCCGTGTCACAAACCCTGTAAACAACACTAACATTAAACAAATCCACACATAAAGTTTAAAATTACATTTTTCCAGACTGAGTCAAAGATAATAAATCCCAAGATCTTTTCCACTGTAATGTGGTCTCAGTTTTCTCTCCTCTCTTAAATTAAGCCTTTCCAAACTCACTGCTGCAAGAGCTTGCCTTTTCTTTAATGGTTTGGAGCAGAATGCTGGATTTCATACTGCCCATTCTACAAAGACCGTGCATACACTGGGCCAGAAGAGGATTAGTTTAACTCATGTTACCAGTGTGCTTGGAATATTTTCAATTGGGAAGAGAAAGAGAAATTCTGCAATTTCTTTTCCATTTTATATATGAACGAGAATTCATTTTGTCAACCACTGTGTGATGCAGAGAAATTTCAGTTGAATTAGAAGATCTTACGTTTGCCTTAACACAGCATCTCTGGGGCGGGCAAAAGGTATTTCTAATAGTGCTGCTTACACCTCTCAGCTGGAGATGACTATGTGGTACAGAATGTATCTCACATCAGATCTAAATTCAATCTAACTATAGTCAACTAAAATCAGATGCAGCATAAGTCATATAAGTGGAACATAAATAATCAGCCTTGCTGAATGGGATAGGAAAGCAGCCTATAAACCCTGTAGTTCACTAGCCATTCTAGGATTGCCATCCCTTCCATTCTGTTCCCTATCTAATGGCATGAAGGCCCCCTTTGTGAGGGGCATTTTAAACTCCTGTATGAATTTCTGATTGGAATTCCCCCAAGTTTCCAGGGGAACATGCCATGGCAAGTGGCTGATACCCAGCCCAAACTTCAACACACTGCCTTTTGTCTCATAGAGCGCCAACTCCGTGGTATGCGTGCCGAGCAGTTTTGCAGGTTCCTAGGGAGTAGGGAGAATTAATGTTGTTGAAGTAGCGCATCTCACTTTCATATTCCCAAGACCAGTTTTGCTCCTTTGTTTGGAGCTTGGAGTTTGTAGTTTGGATTATTGCACTCATCTTGGGTTGTGGGCCGTCAACAAATATGGCATCCAGAAATCAAACATACAGATTATGACAAAAAGACAAGACAGGTAGCTCAAGGAAGAACTATTAATTTTTTATCCATGTTCCACCTTGGAAACACATTACCAAATGCCTATGTGAAATTTAAAGTTATCCTGGCTGGCTCTAATTACATCAACTGATCTATATCTAACAATAGCAGTCTTCCTCCCCCAAATTAGTACCAACGCTAATCTATAGCACTGAATACATGACAAATAATTATGCTTTGTTTTTAAATAATGGCTGCATCAAGAACATTTAAAGCAATTCAATATTGCACATGTTAATTTACTCTTTGGCTTGTGGCTTTGGGTGCACTGGATGAAAGATGCAGAGCTGTCTCTGGCCCTCTTCTCCTTTCCCTCTTTTTGAATGTAATGTGCAGTTACTTGTTGATGTGTATTTTTGAACCTACAGATGCACTTGGCAAAGCTATGCAGTTTAAGTGCCAGTCTGTGCAGCTTACCAGAGGAGAAAAGAAATAAGGTGCAAGGACATTCCCTGCCTCCAGTCTGTGTTTTGCTATGTGGCAGACATAGATATTGCATTTTTCAGGACAGATTTTCTCCTGATATCCTGTAAATTAAAAAAGATCACATTCAAAAGTGCTGGAATTTTGCTGAAATTTTGCTAAAGACACCACCTTGAAGGTGGTGATCATCTTTTCAGAGGTGCTGAATGCCCACAGCTCTCATTAAGAAAACTATTGGGAGGTACTGAGCACTTTACAGGATAGGGCACACAAATAAGTCCAGTCTGCTTAACGTATATTTTTAGTGTCTCCACTGTGTTATGTAGAAAACATACCCCTTAAGTTGTGTCATCCTCAAACATGGGGGGATAAATATGCATTTGTAAGTACAGTACAAAATATAAGAATTTGGCCCTTAATGTAACTACGTGGCAGTCTGCTATTTCAACTGAAGGACACACAGCTCACATAAATACCCATTGTTTTTTCTAATTCTGGAGAAACAAAGCAACAATAATATTATAGCACTTCCCCATCAACAATCTCTCTTGTTCTGTAAAATATAACAAAGAGGATGTATATTTTCTCTATATGGTGACAAAAATCTTTTTATTCCCAAATGAAACCCTGAAAAGGTCACATTGGAAACTTGAGTTACAGGCTCTCTAATTCAAATGTGAGCTAAGTTTAAAAAATGATGTGTCTGCGGGTTGCCAAGTGCCATTAAAGTCTACAGTGTTAGTTTGGATTCAAGGTGAATAGTGTAGGATCCAGTGGGGAATTCTACTTTCCTGAGCCACATGTACAGATTTTTCCTGCATATCTATCCAATTAATATTCCTACAGCATAATTCTAATTTCCCATGAATTCTCTGTTTAAGGTTAAGTATTTTGTAAAAATCTGTTTTCATGGGTTGGTTCTAACAAAAATAGTTAATTCTCTAGTTTATCCATTATCATTAGAGAACTTTATTAACATGTTTTTATGACTGATATGACTGAAGCTTTCCAATTAATATAACTTGAAATAATGAAAATCAACTTATTAACAGAACCCAAAACCTCTATTACATGATAAGGAATTAAAATGAAAATATTTATGATTTCAGTCTCAGAAAGAGGACTTTGGTTTTGCTGTTTAGATTCACGGTGACTTCTACTGTCCTTCCATCAGACATGTAGTTTGCCTATTGAACAAATGAATCTCAGACTGCTTCTCTCTGATTCCTTTTTGCTGTGCTTCTAGGGACTGATTCTGCTATCTCTTATATCAGTGTAAATATTGAGTAAATGGACTTAGACTACTATGATACCAGTGTGAGAGGAGAATTTAGACTTATTCTACACTCAGCCTCTGTAGAGTTAATAAATAAAGGCCAACTGCTCAGTGTTTGGTTTATTGATGGCTCAAACCTACATGGTTCTGAGCATGCCCTTCAAAAATATTTCTAGGAACAGGCCCTGTAACTGAGGTTGCTCAGCACTTTGCAGGGTTATGCCTTTGCTACCAGCCAATGTTTCCGAGTTCAAAGAAATAGAACATGAGTGTTTGATCCTGAAAGGTTCTTAACACCCACAACTTCTTTTGCTATCAATGGGAGTTGTGAGTGCTCAGCACTTCTCAGGCTTTGGTCCCTAGTTGTCTCAGTAGGTTGATCCTCAGTCCTGTAGCCACCCATTTTGAACAGCATGCAAGCAAATTGATATCACTGAGGGTCAGATCTCAGTAATAATGATTGACATCAATTGTGTGGTGGGAAAACATTGTGCTTAGATACCAATGGTCAAACCTGGGTTCCCTCTGAATTCAATGACACAACCATGATAGAGTCCTGTGCCTGATGCCACACGTCTGAACGCATTGGTGTTCAGAGTATGAATACAGCTGTACTCTAATGTGGTTTACTCTTAGAATGGAAACGAACTGTGTGAAGTGTAAAAACTAATAAAAGCAGCAGAATGTAGGACGCATGTAGTGCAGGTCTTCTCTGAAAAATGACTGTAAATATGGCACCATTTTACTCAACAGATCTCATAGCTGTATGTAGTCAGAGTCCTGTCTTCTAATGCTGTTGACAAAAGTAAAGGTTTTTTGCCTGCAGTTTTTTTCTGTTATCAGTGTAGAACCAATAAAGGTAAGAGTGTGAATTCTGTTCCTTCTCATGTCAATAAAATTGTTATCCAAGTTCCATTTACAAAGCTAAATTCTACTTCATTGGTGTGTGCTGAGGCATTTGAGTTGCATAGATAGAACAGAGGTTGTGTCTATATTTTGAGCTATGGATGGTGATTCCCCTGCTCGTGAATGCATACTCACACTAGCTCGATGAGAGCTATTGCGAGTATAAATAGTGGTGTAGCTGCGGTAGCATAAGTAGTAGCACCAGAGTCACGGCTTAGCTGTGCTTAGTACAAAGCTGCCAGTAACCAGTGGCTAAGCTGTACCTCTGCTGCTTCTAGCCATGCTACCATGGCTACACTGCTATTTCAACATTATCATCATCATAGGAAATCACTCGTGAATGAGTAAGATTGTCTTGCAGGGATCTCCGTAGTGGGTCCACAGGTGACTCCATAGCCCAATTCTAGATCCACATGTGTTTTCACAGTAAGGACAGGTGTTTCCAGGAAGGATAGGCACAGTGTTGCTACGTTGAATGTTCTGATATTCTTTCCACCTGTTCCTCTTTTCCTCTTTCTATCCGTCGACGAGCTGTTTCAAAGTGTTGAGATCTCTCCTACAGAGCCTTACTCCATTTTGGATGGTACTGAGCGAGGGTCTTCCAACTGTATTGATGTCAACGTTGCACCTCTTCATGTTTGTCTTTAAAGTGTCTTTGAAGTGCTTTCTTTGCCCTCCATGACTTTCCTGACCTTCTTTCAGCTGTGAGAAAATAATTCTCTTGGGGAGGCGGGAGTCAGGCATGTGAACAACCTGACCTATCCTGCGAAGCTGGCTTTGGCTAATCATGGCCTCAATGCTGGTAGAATTTGTTTCAGCCAAGACACTGATGTTTGTACATCTATCCTCCCAGTTAATCCGAAGGATCTTGTGAAGGCCCTGTTGGAGGTATTTTTCCAAACTCTCTAGATGTCTTCTGTATGTGATCCAAGTTTCTGAGCCATACAACACATTTAGAATAACAATAGGATGATAGACCAGGAGCTTAGTTTCAGCAAGAATGGCATGATTTAAAAAGACTTTCTTACTCAGACAACCAAAGGCTGCGCTCTCACATTTCAAGCGGTGTTGTATTTCCACATCGATGTTTGTCTTTGATGAAAGATAGCTTCCAAGATAGGAGAAATGATCCACATTCTCCAACATTTCTCCATTGATTTGAATAGAGGGGGGTTTATTTCTCCATTTGGAGTGGGTTGACAAAGAATTTGTGTTTTCCTGATGTTTAAAGTTAGGCCAATACTCTCGTAGGCTTCTGAAAATGCATTGAGAATGGTTTGGAGATCCGTTTCAGACTGAGCAACAATCGCATAGTCATCCGCATACTGGAGCTCCGTTCAGGATGTTGTTGTAGACTTCGTTTTGGACTTGAGTTTGTTGAGGTTAAAGAGTCTTCTGTCCATCCGATACACAATTTCAATTCCAGGAGGGAGCTTTCTGTTGACGGAGGTGCATTATAATGGAGATAAATATGGAAACAGTGTTGGAGTAATGACGCAGCCTTGCTTCACTCCAGTTTTCACGTCAGATTGTTCTGTTTGATTCCCATTGCTGACAACTATTTCTGACATGTTGTGGAGAAGTCTCAGAGCACTGATGAACTTTGATGAATTTGGATAGCCAATTCTGGACAGGATTTTCCATAGGGCTTCACAGTTTACAGAGACAAAGGGTTTGGAGAGGTTGATAAAGGCCATGTAAAGAGGTCAGTTTTGCTCATGACACTTCTGAATTTGACAGGCTGTAAAGATCATGTGTATAGTTCCCTGAGATGGTCTGAAACCACTTGAGATCCTGGAATAATATTTTCTGCAAGTGGAAGGAGGCAGTTGGCCAGAATAAGGGCGATGACCTTCCCAGCAGTGGTCAACAGGGAGGTGCCTCAGTAGTTTCCACAATCTGCTTCTTCTAAAAGATTATAATAATCAAGGCATCCCTTAGATTGGCTGGGATTTCTTCCTTGATCCAGATTTTAAGGATGAGGGCATGACTTTGACATGTAAGTTGTTCTCCTCCTTCTTTGAAAATCTCTGCAGGTATTCCATCAGCACCGGCTGCCTTATTGTTCTTCATTTTCCTGATAGCACTCCCAACTTCTGCCAGGGTAGGTGGCAAACCAAGATCTTCTCTGATGGCTTTTTGCGAGATGTTATTTATCTTATCTTCATCGACAGTTGAGTCACAGTTCAGGAGATCCTGGAAATGTTCTTTCCAGCAATCATTGATGTATTCTGTGTCCTTCAGGAATATAGTTCTGTCCTTTGATCTTAGAGGATTAAGGCCCTGAGTACTAGGGCCATAGACAGCTTTGGTAGCACAGAAGAAACCACAAGTGTCTCAGATATCAGCAAAATGTTGGATTTCCTTTGATTTCTGAATCCACCACTCATTCTTCAGTTCCTGCATTCTCCTCTGCACCTCTGACTTTGTTTGTTGATTTGCATTTTTCTTAATGGCAGATTGATATCATTCTGCCAGGCACAGAAAGCTTTCCGTTTTCTGTTGATGAGATCTTGAATTTCAGTGTTATTTTCATCAAACCAGTCTTGATGTTTCCCGGTCTTGTATCCTATGGTATTTTCACAGGATAAGAGAACAGCTGTCTTAAATCCCATCCAGTGCTCCTCGACTCCTTCTAGGTGCTCTGTTGGTATTGTCTCATTCAGGAGTTGCTGGAATTCTCTCTGCTTGAGTGGGTCCTTCAAGCACTCGATGTTTATCTTGCATCTGATCTGCTTCCTTTGCATTCTACGTTTCAGAGCAATCCTGATGGCCATGCATGAGCAGATGAGGCAGTGGTCAGTCCAGCAGTCATCAGCACTAGTTATGGCTCTTGTAATCAGGACATCCCAGTGATCACGAGTCAAAACAATCACGTAATCGATCAAATGCCAATGTTTTGATCAAGGATGCTTCTAGGATGCTTGAACTTGTTCTTTTAATGGAACAGGGTATTTGTGATGACAAGTCTGTGTTCTGTGCACTTTGTCAGGAGAAGGACCCCTTTAGCATTTAAATTTCCAGCAACTTCTTTTCCAATAGTGCCATTCCAAAGTGATGAGTCTCTTCCCACTCTGGCATTGAAATCTCCAAGAAGGATGATCTTATCTTCCCTTGCGATATTTGAGAGGATGATGTCAAGCTGCGAGTAGAAGTTTTCCTTCATGATCTCATTGGCATCTAGAGTCAGGACATATGCACGTCTATTGGTTTTTGGCAAGTTTGAGATTAAGAGTCATGAGGCATTCATTAACGCCAATTGGGAGTTCTGAGAGTCGGTTCACAAGTTCATTTTTGATGCAAAACCAACTCTTATGTATCCATGGTTCTTCTTCTGCTCTTCCTTTCCTAAAGAAAGTGTATTCTCCACCTTCTTCTTTCAGATGTCCTTCTCCAGCATGTTGAGTTTCAGATAAAGCAGCAATGTCGATGTTGAACTCTCTTCACGAGAGACAATTGCTGTCCTTTGCACAGAGCAATCACTATTTGCATTGTCCATTAAGGTTCATACATTCCAGGTTCCGAAAATCATTTTTGTTCCTTATATTCCTTTGTTCCTTTGGAATCATAGTGGTGATCCCACTGGACATGGTTATCCAGTCAGGAATTGATTGAAGCAGACTATGTTTCGAGCATCTTTTCTAGCCCCCTCCTGATGTATGGTGAGCTGAGAGGATCCTAAATAGGACTGCTCAATCATGGGTGCAGTTGCTGAACTGCTCTTACTGCCTCTGTCCTCGAGCAAGATGACTGAAAACAAACACCCACTGCCTATGTGTCGGTCCGTGATTAGGAACTTCCAGATCTCACAATCCTGTCCCCGTTGCCACTTACTGATCGCCGTAGGACTTTTATGCAGAGATGTTAATTCCCATAGGGAAGACGTCTGTGTGTGACTTTTTTTAAAGTGGGGATGTTGTCGCTATTTATACTCACGCTAGCTCAATGAAAGCTAGCATGAGTCTGTGTACATGAGCAGAGGAATCACATGCTAAGCTCATACTGTAAATGTAGCAGAATAGGGAACAGAAGGCAATGAGACTGTGCAGGTTTAGTCGAGGGCAAAATCTAAAGACAATAGAATCACGCAGCTAGAACCCAGGACATAATTTAGCCTATAACATTTTCATTACTGGTGACTTTGTATGAGAGGAAAGCACACCATTTGAATTGCAGAGCCCATGATGAGTTTGCAGAGCTGATCATTAGAAAAGCCATATTTTGACTTAAAACTTGAACAAATTGAATTTGAAAGCTGGAGTCCCAATAACTGCTCTTAGGGAGGAAGGGTGATATAGTGGTAAGAAACTTGTCTGGGACTCTAGCTTTGGGTTCAGTTTCTTGATCTGCTATAGACTTTCTATGGGACCTTGGGTAAATCACTTAAACGTTCTGTGCCTCAGTTTCCCATCTCTAAAAAGTGGATTACTACTTCCTTTCTCCTTCTCTATTCTTATTTTGTCTATCTGAATTGTACGCTTTTTGGGGAAAGGACTGAATCTTACTACATGGTTTATACAGCACCTAGCACAATGGTACCCTAATCTCAGCTCTGGTCTTATTGTAGCTCTAGGCATTATTGTAATACAAATAATAATAATGTGGAGCTGCATTTTCAGAGACTTTTTTCTACATAGAACTGCTCTTGAATATGTGTACATATGCATGTATGTGACAGAAATCAGTAATGTTATTAGAGGACATGGCATTCATACAATAAATACATTTGAAAATTTGGGTGAACAGTACATTGGAAGTAACCATAAAGTTAAGCGTCGTCTATGAAATTTTTGTTTTCCCCTTACCATTAGCTAGTTGACTCATTTCTATATAAAATATTGACTGTGGTTGAATTAGAACTTCAACATCCACAAATTGTAACAACATTTAAAAATAAATATGCTATATATCAAACAATTATTTTATAAATTACTATTTCAGATGCATCCACGTGTCATAGAGAAATAATGGCAGCTTCAGAGTCAATAAAAGATCACATTTTATACTAAAATAAAAAGTAATTATAACAAACTGAAGAAAGCTAGGTTATAAAATGACCATTTGACTCCAAGGCCCAGATTTTTAAAGATATTTAGGCATTGCTGTGCTTAGTGTTGCAATGCCTAGCCGATTTAGGAGCCTACATCTCATTTTCAAAAGGGATTAGGGATATAGATGCCTAAATCTCATCAACTGTCATTGGGATTTTAGTTCCTAAATGCCTCAGTCCCTTTTGAAAATGAGATTTAGGTTCCTAAATCGGTTAGATGTTGCAACATTAACCACAGCAATGCCTTAATAACTTTAAAATCTGGGCCTGATTTTTAGGAAGGAAGGCTCGTGATCTTGTTATTGTGGTGAAGCGTTGGTGCTGCACAGCATCTAATTCATGGGGATTGAAAGTCATTCATAAAATACAAGATATTATACAGACAAGGTGGGTGAGGTAATATCTTTTATTGGACCAACGCCTGTTGGTGAGAGAAACAAGCTTTTGAGCCACAGGTAGCTCTTCTGGGAAAGGTACTCCGGGCTTCAGGGCAAAATGCAAGGTGGAACAAATGATTTAACATAAGTATCTAGCACATATTGTAAGGGACCATTCAAAATAGAGTGGTCTGTTAACATCTCCACAGGCATAGGACAAAAAGAGATGGTTAGTGGGTTATGTATTGTTGTAATAAGCCATAAATCCAGTGTCTCTTTTCAGTCCATGAATAGGGTACATCCACACAGCAAAGAAAATCCCGCGATTGGCCCATGCCAGCCAACTCGAACTTACGGGGCGTGGACTGTGGCACTGTTTCATTGCTGTGTAGAATTCTTAGCTTGGGCTCAAAACCTGGCTGTAGGATCCTGCAGACTGGGAGGGTCCCTGAGTTCAGGCTCCAGCCTTAGTTCAGAAGTCTACACAGCAATGCATCAGCCCCATAGCCTCGTGAGCCTGAGTTGGCTGGCACGGGCCAGTTGTGGATTTATCCTTGCGGTGTGGACATTTACCCTTAGTGTCTAGCAGAGTTATGAATTTAACCTCCCAGGCTTGTCTTTTGAAAGTGTTGTGCAGGGTTTCCTTTGAGGACGAGGCCTGATAGGTCAAATATAGAGCGATCACTTTGTGAAAAGTATTCACCCTCAGGTGATATGGTATTTTTGTCTTTTATCATTTTCCTATGTGAATTCATTTGAGAGCATAGTTAGTGATTGTTTGATTCCACTGAATACAACATATTATTCAAAAACTTTTAGACTAGCTCTAGTTTATTAGACATCTTTAATTCCTAGTCTGGGCAATGGCTTCCACCGCAAAGGGAACTAGAAAATGATACCCTGCCCTGCAAAAAAAATCCCCTTTAGTTGCCCAGGTACCCATTAAATGTAATCAGTTTGTGTGTGAGTTAGATACATTTTTCTTACTATCCCTTTTGGTAGTTATTTGCAGGGCTGTGCAGTGTGAGAGGCAGGAAATCCAGGCAGGTATGGTTATATAGAATCAAAATAAAGTTTCCTTTCATTTTTGCATTGTTCAGTATTTTACATGTAAAATTTTAGGTAAAAGAATGCATTAATGTTTCCAAGAAAAATTGTTTTTATATGTTTGGCCCAAAGTGGTCTACCTGCTAGCAGAGAGGCCAACAACTGAATAAAAAAGAGAAATAGACAGCTTCCCTTCCAAAGAAGGTAAATTGACATTCCCTGGATTGTATGAAAGTTTGCATCCCCAAGACCTCACTAGAATGGCATTCTGTTTTACTATAATAGTTGGATATTAAAAAGGAAAGATAATTTTTTTTCATTTGATTTCAGGACACTAAAATATCCAACTGAGCTGTTTTACTGGAAAATTGAATTGCCATTTAGTAGTCAGAATAGTTTGTCCTGTAATTGATTGATTGATTGATTAATTTCTTTCTAGTTGAAATTTAAAAGCACCTCAAGATTACAAGTGGTTTCTTACAGATGAGTGTATTGGAGGTGAGAAATGAAGCTCTCCGGACTCAGGAAATTGCAAAAGTCAAGGGCTTCACCACATTAATTTTCTTAGTTTGCACAGCCTGTATATTTTGTGGTATGGATAAAATAACAAACAGTAAAATGTTAAAGTCTACAGTTAACAAGAAGAAAGAGAAATAAAAAATATCAGCCAAGTATTAAGAACCATTACTTTGGAATTCCTGAAGGTTCTGTGCTTGATTTCTTGTCCTTAACATTGAATTAATATTGCATTTCTTCTTTTAACTTTTTTTTTAATAAAGAAAAGGAAAAAACTATAAATGCTTTAAAGAGGCCTCAATGGTGCAAAAGCACTTTAGGAGCACCTCTGTGCAACTAAACACCTCATCACTGCTAAATCACTGTAACAATGCATTCTAATCTGTGTATCTGTCTAAATATGTAGTGTTGGAGGCCTTATCTGTGCATGTCCAATGTTCTAGATCTGTCTAAGATAAGGGCAACAGGAAAGAAAAAGGAATAGAAAATTTTAAAGAGTTTGAAAAAGCTAAATATACTGTGACAAATTTAACCTGATATAATCCCTTTAATTTAGTGGAGTTATGCCAGGGATTAATTTGGACTCTTTATTTTAGAAATGCTAAATCTAGTGACTTATTGTTATTTATTACAGTTGTGCCTAGAGGCTTCAATTGAGATCATGCCCCATGATGCTAGGCACCATGCAAACACACAGTAATAGACAGTCCCTGCCCTAAAGAACTATCCATCTAGATAGACAAGGCAAACAAAGGGTAGAACAAAGGAAATATTATTCCCACTTTGCAGATGGGGAATTGAGACAGGGAGAGCTTAAGGCCAAGATTGTCAAAGGTATCCACTAATTTTGGGTGCCCAAGTTGAGACTTTTAGGGTCTAATTTTTCAGAGTACTTAGTATTTTTGCGTCACTTCATATGATCAAAGTAAAGCTCCTTTGGCTTCAGTTGCAGCTGTGAGTGCTCAGCACTTCTGCAAATCTGCCCCAATGTGTCTTAAACTGGACACCAGAAAAGGAGGAACATGCAGTGGCCACCTGTACAAATTTTGTTTCATGTGCTTTGCCTACCATCTCAGAGAAACTCTGTGTTAGAGGCAGCGATAGAATCCAGTTCTCTAGGGTGGAATTCAGCAGTCTTAACCACGAGTCCATCCCATTCTCTTCCTGCAATCCTCTGCCTCATTGAGACAGACACCTGCCTCTTTCACTGCAGAACTGAGATCTATTAAGTAGGCATTATCCATCCTGTGCACTGATTGAAGCAGGTGTGCTGTGGGGATGGGGGAAAATATTTTGAGATTACGTAATTAAAGACTGTATCATAATACATATGAGCAATAGGGTCTAATTAAGGTTACCTCAATTCTTGCATTTTATAATACTGAGAGCTTGACTTTGCAACCTTCATGTACTTTTAATGTGGTTTTTTTAGATGTAATTTCCTAGGTTTAAAAAACAGACTGAAATGTTCACCATGTGGAATCGTATTGGACTTCCGCATTGGTTAGTAGTAGCACTGATGCGTAGATTGAGAGCACAGACCTGTACCATTGGAGTTAATGGAATAATGGGTGATAGTAGCAGGAAGTTGGTCCTCTCTGTCGGCCAGGCACTAGATAAAACACACATTTTGACAGACAGTTTCACAGATGATTGCTAACAACAGAGGAACTTTAGGACTGAGGAATCCAGGGTTCAGTTCCTGATTCTGGAGGGGCATGTTCTCTAGTAGTTACAGACTCTTCTGCCTCTGTCTCCTGCAACCTGCTGCCTTCTTACCATGTCCCCTAGCATGTCTCTCCCCAGCTTGTCCCTTTCATTCGCTATCCGCCCTGCTCCTGTCCCATTTTCCCTTCTCCTATTCTCCCCAGCCTGCCCTGTCCCCCTGACTCCTCACCTCCTGGCACTCAGGCCAGGATGCTTCCTCCTTTTTCCTCCATGCTGCCTGGGCACTGACAGTGGGGGGATTGAAAGCACAGAACAGACAGTTTCCTTGCTCTTAGATCTGGTTCTCAGCACCACAGCAGCAAGAAGGAGCAATTGCAGCAAAAGTCCTACTCAGCCCTGGGCTGGATGATGTGGAGATGAAGCACGTTCAGTGTGGTTGGGATGCAGCTGTATGGAGATAGAACCTGCTCGCAGCAGCTGGAATGTATGAAAGATTTGCTGCTTGAATCTAACAAGCCTATACAGAGCATGAGCAAACTGCGATTTTCAGAGTATTATGTTGCAGCCAAGTGCAGGTGGACTTTCATATGGGCAGCAAATGGCTCTCGTACTCCACAGGAAATACCTTAACTACAGGTGTCACCACCAGCTCTACTTATACCTATGATGGGGTGTACCAGGTGTTTGCTGCCCCTTGCCGGAGGCCCCGGTGCCTTGGTGCAGCCTACCTGAAGGAAGTGTCCTCTGGGAGGGAAAGAGTAGTGAGTCAAGTCCTCCAGGAGCTGCCTACAGAGGCCAACAAGGATCAGCTGTTGGTGGAATCAACAAGAATTGGTCCACGAGCAGCTGGAAAGGCCATGAGCAGAAGCCAATAAGGTGCAAGCAAACAACATATAAAGAGCTGATTGCCTCCTCTAAGAGACAGCTCTTGATGAATCTGGAACAGGGAAGGAAGGATCTCCCCTGTTTTAACTCAAGAGCCTATCAGGTCAAGAGTCTAACTTTGACTGTACATTTTTGGTTGAGCCTGCAAAAGATTTGTTTTACATTGTGGAATTTAAAGCCCAGAGTGATATCTGCTCTGCGATTAAAAACCCGTGGCTGGCGTGTGCTGGCTGACTCGGGTTCGCAAGGTTTGGGCTAAAGGGCTCTTTAATTGAAATGTAGATGTTCGGGCTCGAGCTACAGCCTGGGTGGGAGGGTCCCAGGGGATGGGAGAGTCTGCAATCCAAGCCCGAATGTCTACACTGCAATTAAACAGCCCCTAAATCCCAGCCTTGTGAGCCTGAGTCAGTTGGCATGGGCCAGCAGCGTGTGTCTAATTGCAGTCTAAACATACCCCAGGTGGCCATGCTGAGTTTGGATATCTGTTGACTGCTTTTAAGATTAAAGGGAGCTTGCTTTGCAAGATGCTCCACTGGTTCAGGTTAACCCATTATCATACCATATACAATTTCTTTTCACTGCAATTAGAGGTGTGAGAAGAGAACCCAGAAATTAATCCAAGCAAGGACTGTTCATCACTTTAAGCAACCCTGATTCATAACCCATAGTTTTGGGAACCCTTATCTCCTTGAAGTAGTGAAGATAGTTACCATACTCGTCCAAGTAGAAGTTGTAGGCTTTTCACTCACCCTTTCAATCCAGCCTTCAATTCAGCCTACTTTGCCCTTGCACTATCAAACCTTTTAGGGGTCATGCTAAGTAATAATAAAAGGAATAAATATAATAGGAGTTCCTGCTATGGAAGGTACTGTAATTGCAATGACCTAGGACTTGGAGATTCATTATGAAGAAGGGGAATGTTCTGCAGTCTGATTCTCTTGTGTATCCTTCATCTCTCCTTAACAAATCACAAAGGCTTGGATCAATTTCTTTATTTTTTAAAATAAAATAACCAAGAATAAAGCAATGCATGTCCCACATGTGACAAAAATGCATTACTGGAGAAAAGAAACATAACTTAAAAATAAAAAATAAAAACCTAAAGGTTTCCATTTATCCTCATGTTAGCTTGTGATTTAAAACCAAATGAACATGTCCTTGGGCTATATTTCCAACCAATATAGAGAAGCCCATGTTTCTTCATGTGCATGTGAAGCAAGATGTGCTTGACTTGCTGTAAGTCCTGTTTTCCTAAAATACAGCGCAACGTGGTACCAACTCTGTAATAATGGCGGAATAAATATTCATTTTATAGGAGAGAATATTAATATTAATTGAAAAATAGCATATAATAAAAACAGAAGAATACAATATTTAAAGGTATAGCTAAATATTTTTTCTCTGTGTAGGTGTGTGTGTGTGTGTATATATATAATCTCTGTATGCTGTGACAGCTTGCTAGGAAATGCATACTTGCAGCATAATATCACTTGTGTCTGTGATAAATTTTGACTCTTCACTTTTATCTATTTATTTTAAATGACTATAAAGTAACCTCACCAAGGAAATGTTTCAGACTGGTGTTTTGGCATTGTATCATATCAAAATCTCTAGTTTTCTATTCTAATTTAATAGATCATATGTATTGGGGGGAAAACCCCAAGATTGCCTGTCTTTCAGAGATGCTGAAGTTGTGAATTTCCTGTTGAAGTCCATAGGAGCTGCAAGTACTTGCTACATCTGAAAATCAGGGCATTGGCTTTTTATATCAGAAATGTTGTCTCTTTACTGATTCAAGAAAGGATTAACTATATATATATCGATTATACCCACTGATGTATGCAGCTGTGAATCACTTATTAGGAAGACCAAACCACATATTAATGATAAGAATCTTTATGCAAATATATATTAATTTAAAAAAAATTGAAACCACTGAAGTAGTGGTTGCAATCTCATAACAATGTCGTGAGGATCCCGTGTGACTGTTTACATATAGTTCATAGTGTAGGCTCTAGGGGAGTGTGTTCTAGGGCTCTTTAGCTTATTCTCCACAAGCTTGACCTCTTCTGCCCCATCCTTTCCAATGTGTCTGTTCCCTACCTCCAGCTTCTCATCCCAGTCCCAGTCTTATTGCCCCACCAGTCCTACTATCCCCATCTGGACTCCCAGTTACAGTCTCCCCTGAACTCCCAGTCCTTCTCACCCCGATCTTAGCCCTAGTCTCCTTGCCCAACCAATAACTTTTCCATAACATCCTGGATCTTTATCTGATCTTTCTTCTCCCACCTGGCTTCCAGTTGGATCCCTCCCTATCCATGTTACCTAATCTGATTGGTTTCCAGTCCCAGTCTCCTTCCCCAGGCTCCTCAACCAATCTCATTGCCCCTGCTTACTAGAACTTTGTACCAGTCTATTTTCATAGACTGCACCTGCAAATCACGCCAGGTTGGAGGAGGATTTAAATGGTGGGATCTCCATTTAGTTGAGGGGAAACCTGGGGAAGTAAATAGGCTGAGGAGCACTCCAGCTCCCAGAGAGGTCTCACAGCCAACTGAGCCTTTGCCCTTGCAGAAAAGAGAACACTGATCCCTTGGGTTAAGAAGGAGAAAGAGACAAAGACTTATACTGGGGACTCACCCAGTGAACTCTGGGGTGGACTGTGATCGTTCCAAAGCCATCTGAAGTAAGAGGGGCCAATATCCGGACTGAAGCCACCTGCCATCTTTCTTTCTTACCCTTTTTGCTTTTATTTAACCTTGATTGCTGACTGTGTACTGTTTTCTTTGTATCACTAAGGACCCTGAGAGGGGAAGAAACAGCCAGAAGGCCTCAGCTGAAGGGTTGAGCAATGGCCCTATTAGACTGAGATGCCCTGCAGTTCCTGTGGGGGTGGGGGCAATTGGACCTGTATGCTTGTGCTTCCTACATAGCTCCTGAAGGGGGTGCTCTGCTAAGGACAGATTCACGACGCTGAGTGATCACCCACGGTTTCCACTGACTTGGATGCTGAGCAACTGTGAAAATCAAGTCCTGGATGTCTTAAATTCCATATACTGAAGTTTGCAGAATTAGTGGACCCTTATGACACGCTTTGCGTCAGTAGCTTGCCCAAGGCTGTGACAGAGCTGGGGATTGCAACCAGATTTCCTGATGTTCCCAGTTCTGTGTTTTAGGTACATCCTTTGCCTTTTTACCATCGTGACTAAATGGGAGTAGCAAGTGGATCTGTATCTACACAGAGGCATTTTACTGTCATGTTCTATGTTTTTAAATCTGATTTTAAAACATATGAATCATTTTTAATTATCCTGTTTTTCCAGAGTGTAACATTACTGATGAGGTGTGTGACTGAAACTAAAAAGGATAGGCACTGTAATATGTGATAACATCCTACATTCAGACAACTGCATCATAAGTGCATTTTCATCAAAAACACTAGCATTAATGGAAAGAGAAATAAACAACTTAAATACGGAGATCTGCATGTGCGTTGCAAACTATTCTTATTGTGTCTCTTAAAAGTCTTGCCTGAGGAGAATTTGACTGAAACAAAATTAGGCATGATCAATCTGAAAAGGGCAATGCAAAAAGGTGGAAGGTGGGCAGCTGCATAGATGGGCACATTTTTATGTGTATTAAAGTTGCTTACATTTATGAATGATAAAGTCAGAATGGTTAGTCACATTTCCTGGCTTTTGAGCACTTAACCATGCAGCCTTTACAGTCTCTTAATATAGGGCTTTTCTGGTTGGATTATATTTTATATTTTTTCAACCAGAGCAGGGAGCCAAAGCGCTAATTAGTTAAGTACAACATGTTCCATTTTAAAAAATATATGTAGCTTGGTTCTTAAAAAAATATTTCATACCCTTGGGACATAAGAATAATTTGTAAAAACACTGAAAAATCACCTTATATATATGTGATTTACATAGATATAATGAGGGGGCTTGTCTGACTCCCCTGCCATCCAAGAGTCCAACTCCTTGCTCTAGCAAGGTTTATGGTAGCTGCAATATCTCAGAGCTTGTCTTCACATACAGCGTTAGCGTGTTAATGAACACGCTACTACGCCGACGGAAGTGCTGCTTCCGTTGGTGTAATTCATCCACCTCCCTGAGAGGCAGTAGCTTCTCCCATTGACATAGCACTGTCTACATAGAGGGTTAGGTTGGTATAACGATGTTGCTTACGGGGATGGACTTTTCACATCCCTGAGCGACACAGTTATACCAACACAGGCAGTGTTTTGTTTTTAATGAATGAGGTACTGGGGCTCAAGCATTTTGTTTTGCTTTCATAACTATCACGGCAAGCCCAGAGGTGCCAGGGCAATGAATTGCCAAGCCTAGATGTGCTGGGGCTCACCTCTGACAAGCCCTGGCACAAATTAGCACCGAATATAAGTCTATAGTGTAGATTTGGTGCATATGAGGACATTAGTGTAGACCTCAGGGTGGTGCATATTACATTACATCAGAGCGAGAGCGAGATAGCCGCCTCAGTGTTGGACATAGCATGACCATTAAAGAAGAAAAATACATTTTGAAGTAATATTGTATTGAATGGATTTCTTCAATTGCCTGCTGAGGTCCTTCACCACACATTAGTAAAGTTACTTTACCTTTACAGGTCACCTTAACATTTTCAGAAGAGGGGCCTGATACTGATCCTTGCTGTCACAAATCTGACAGCTCTCACCTTATAGCTGATACAGCCTGTGTTTGCCAGCTGATGTAGCAAGGCATCAATTTTTTATAATTCTGGCAAGCAAGACGAGCCTGCAATTAAACTGTTTTTAACCAATGTGTATTTGTAAGTTTCCTAATAGGCAATCCTGGAAAGGTGTGAGCTTTACAGGAAAATAAATGGGAAGTATAATGTTATTTTTTTAGTCTGCAATTGTCTGAAGTACTTGTCAATAGAAATAGTTGCATACATTTGTCTTCATTAATCATTTCAAGGTATTGCACTTTGATGCAGCTAGCCTGTCAGTTCACAGGTACTTTAATTTTCCAATTATTGTACCTGTGGCTCAGAACAGATACTGATTAGTTTCACATTTTGCTCTGTGGGCAGCTTAATGTTCTTGTCACCTTACATTGAGTTTTAAATGTGCAGAGTATAAGAGAATGTCAGATGTGTTCCAAAGATTTTTGGGTCATGCTCAGTAAGTTATGATGTTGCTGGATACAGAACTGATAGCTTTCGGAAAGAATAATGAAAGAACAAGGTATGGAGCCAGAATCCTATCAAAAAGGAAACGAATCTTCTTGTAAAAAGGGTGTGAATAATTTCACATATCATTCTATTTCACATAAGAATTCTTAGTTGAACATGAAGATGATATTGCTCAGGTTATATTACAGCATTAGTAGAAAAAGTTACAAAATCAAAGAAAAACTGTGGTTTTTTCTGTATTTACACATTACTAAAAGATATTTTACAAGCTGTGGTGTACTGAGCTGTCTAGGAGAAAATATACACTTTGAAATGCCCTAAATATATAGCTTAATTTTATAACAAATAAAAATGTTGCTTACTTATACTTTGTCAATTGTATACTAGCTATGACTCATTCATTCATTATTTTGAAAATTGCTATTAAAAAGTTCCCCTCAGAAACACAAAACCACACTAAACATCTGATGTCTAGGTATTCATTAGATCTGTTTGCTGTGCCTTTGGCTAATTGCCTGGGAGTGAAGTTGAAGCATTTACTGGAATTTAACTTTGTGCCAATATTGGTAGTAAAGATGATGTAACATTTTGATAAAAGAATAGGAAGTATGAAGCATGTAGTCTCCCAGACATAAAATTTATTTACTGGTCTCTGATACAGTTTGTTTGCCTACAGTATTGCTCGCACAACTGATAACAGAAAACATATTTAATAACTACTCAGTGCTAATATGCTGTAGTATGCATGACTGCCTAATTTAATTTATCTCTGATTAAGCCTATTATGTTTGAGATCACTTTACAGAAGAGACTTTTTTTTGCCAGCTGTAAGCTTATTTGAATTGTAATATAAGTTAATAATGTGTGAAATAACCAGTGGTGCCTGCTTCTAAATGTTAATTTTACCAAATGACTTCCTGAGTTAGTACATATACAGCTCATCCATTGCAATGTAGTTAGTATGTTTGGACATGAAGACTGCATATTTAATAAGGCAGGGGTGTGGGAAGGAGGCAAGGAAAAGGATATTTTTGCTGATGAAGAACAAAGAACTACAATCATTGTATTGCTAACGGTGATACAGTATCTATTTGGTGACAGTGTAAATTGAGGGCAAACATTTGCAAGTAGTTCAGCTACGTCACTACATTTATTCTGCTCATTTTAAAATGTTCAGTAAACACGTGCTTAATGAAGGAAAACTGCAGTAAGCACAAAATGCAATCAACAATACCCAGAACAGCATCAAAAGAAGTGTAGTAAATAAAAGGATCTGAGGGGGAAAAAACAACCACTGAGTTGGATAAAAGGCAAAAACCAAATGATGGGTAGATTTGTATCGGGAAGGCAGCACTTGTGTGAGATGCTGGGCTTGTTTCAAGCTGAGCATAGAGCAGACCCCTCAGAGTGGCAAGAGGAAGAGTGAAAGAAAACTAGGAACTTTGGTGAAAGGGAACCCATCTCTCACCAAGAAAATTGTTTCTCAGGAACGGGGGAGGGCTGCATTTCTTTCCTCCTAGGTTTTTTAAATTTTATTTTTCTTCCTCCCCCTACTGCTTTCAGTGGTCTAGTCTACATGGAAGGCAACTGACTGAGGAGGGACTAAACCATTCAGTGTGTGAAGAACTCAAGATACAGATGACTGGGAAGGGCGAGTGTGTGTGGAACTTAGGCAAGTGTGTTACAGTCATATAGTTCAATGAAAGATGTCTCAAAGAAAGGTTGAAATGAGCTACAGTTTAAAAAAAAATCTGGATGTGTTTATCAATTACTGCTTTTATGAAAAACTGTAATTGTGCATATTGGTTAGAATCCACGTTTTGTTTTCTTTTCTTTTCTTTTTTTTTTTTTTTAATCTGCAGAGGAAATTTAGGTGGAGGAAATTTAACTTTCCATCTAGGTTAGAGAAATGCTTCTAGTCTGTGGGCAGGAGTTTAGCAGTGGGCAAGGCCATTAATTTGGGAAAGGTCTAGGTTGGATATTAGGAAAAACTTTTTCACTAGAAACATGGTGAAGCACTGAAATGGATTATCTAGGATGGTTGTGGAATCTCCACCCTTAGAGGTTTTTAAGGTGCAGCTTGACAAAGCTCTGACAGGGCTGATTTAGTTGGGGTTAGTCCTGCTTTGAGCAGGGGGTTGGACTAGATGACCTCCTGAGGTCCCTTCCTACTCTAATCTTCTATGATTTTATGAGTTAATTTGTTAGCAGCTCAATTTGTGTATGCGTGTCTGCCATTTCAATTACAATAAGACAAAGTGAATTCATACTTCTGTCAGATGAGTGCACCTTTGCAATGGCAAAATGTATTTATGGAATACTGTACATATATTTCTGGCTATATGCTCAAAACAATATTTGCTTTTATTCTTCCTTCTGCATTGTGGTTACCATGGTATGCAGGTGGAGAGGTCATGTTCTGCAATAAAGAAGGCACAGCTTAAGTTAGAAGTGTGCATTTTTTGACCAAACGTGAGCATTGATAGTGCCATAGTGACACCTTTCTACCACAACTGTCTCCGAAGTAATGCTTATCCTTCCTGGAAGAATCTATTCCGGTAAATCTGCATAGGTATGAAGTGAAATAGAAAATAACTGGTAGTGTAAGTGTACATACGTGTCTGTGACTACATAGCAATGCACACTGAAACTCTAGCAGTTGATCCAAGCCTTATGACATCCGTTGTGAATGAATAACTAACTGAACACATAAATATCACAACAGACTGCAAAATAGGCTGTGATCCTGAAAACTCATAAGCCTGTGTGTAACTTTACTTGTGTAAGTAGTTCTAACTACTCATGGAAGCAGTACAGAGTTAAATTTTGCATGTGCTCAAGTCTTTGCAGGATTGGGGCCATAGTCAGTATTGTTTCAAAGCATCCAGTTCACGAGAATCTCCTGTAATACCAATGGTTTGGATACAATGCAAAAAGACTGATGGCATTTTGTCACTTGTTTAGCATGAAGAGAAAATTATGTCACACACAATTTTCTTTTCATGTCATTTTATGTCATTTTTTCTCCACCATGCAGACACCTCTGGTATGTAATAACATACAGTATGTCAAACCAATTGTTCACATTTTGTATACCATTTATTTATGGATCAGTAGTTTGTGAGTGAGCCAAATGATACTGTGGTTCTGAGTTCAAGACTTCCCTTCCCTCAGTGGTATATATAACTTCTGGCCCAGTTTATGTGTATTATATAGCACTATCAATGAGTCATTCCTGTACACAATCCATGTTAAATATTCTCAATTCAGGTTCTCTTCATGTGGTCCTTTCTGTTGCTGAGTTCAGCATGGTAGCTGTCTATGTGTCAAGAACTGTTATTGATCTTCAGAGAACTACAGGAAACTTTTGGGCCTCCTTTCCCACCCCAACTGCTATTTTTTTCCAAATATTAGCTGAACTCTGATGTCAAAAATTAATCATTTGACAGCAGAAATGTTAGTCGATACAGCCAAAGAATCACAGTTAGTGTGTATCTAACTGAACAGAACATTAAAGGCTGCTGAGCCATTGTTTCAGCCTAAACTTACTTTTAAATAAAGATTAGCAAGGATAATTTACGTACAAGGCTGTAAATCTGCTTAGTGTTCCATGACAGTTGTAGGCAAATAATGCTTCCTAAACACAGCCTTTGAACATTTCCAAAGCGACTCTTCCAAATGATTAAGATATAAAAGATAATAGGACATTTCAGCTGAGAAACCAAATGATCGTCAATACATTAAAATATAGAAGGGAAAAAACCAAAACACACCATATACACTACTTAACCGTGTTACATTACTGCTTAATAGTACATACATATGTTTAAAATGAAGTTACACTCCATAAAATGTCTGTCAAAATGAAGCTTCTCTTTTGGCACCAGTCCTTAAGTTTTACCTTCTGTTTAAAATTATAAATAAAATCTCTTTCTAGCTTTCACTGCTTTAGAATTTATTTCTATCTTATTATTTGAATCTGCATCTAATATAAAATATCCCTCACAAACCAAAAAACCCAAACCAACCGAGCAGACACAGAAGGTATTCTTTTCCCCCTATTACTTGCACAATGGGGCTCATGAAAAAATAGACTTCAGTGAGGAATAACACGTATTATCAATCATTACAAAAATTGTACTTGTTTGATTTGATATAATGATTTAAAAAGTAGATGTTCAAAAGGTCAGGATTTTTTACCCCAGTGGGTTTTAAAATAAAATAAAATAAAATAAAAGCATTGCTGGAGAAAAGCCTTTTATACCTAAAACATTATTTTGTTTAATTTTTTAAATTTTCATTGTAAATATTACATAATGCTTTCCTTTTGTTTTCAATAACCTACCTAAATCTAATTGATGGTAGCATTATAATGTTAGAGACACAAAACCATATGGTAGGAATAACTCTGTAATTTATTTTGAAATAATTCATTGTTTTCCATTTCCTTTCAAACTGGTCCAAGTTCTGTGATGTGCTTTTTGAGACTTGGTCTGTCATAAGGTTTACTCTGATCAGGTTGAGCCATTCAGTACTTTGTGATCCTTCTGGGTTTGTCCATGCCATCAGAAATGCTTTTTTGGCAATTACTAACAATAGTAAGAAAGCACTTTATAGTGCATTTTATGGCACTTTAACATTTCAGCCATGTCTAGGGTACACAACTGTGGTTTTTAAGGTGCAAAAATCTCCAACATACCCTTCACTGCATGTGTTATTTCTTCCCATGGAAACAGAAAACTGCTTGTTATTTAGTTATTGCAAATGTTCTTTTTTCGCATATTATACCATATGAACATAAAGAAATAAAGCTCCTATGGACTGTAAAGTTCTGGATTTGCATTTGTGCATTATTTCTGGAAAAAATGTTTAATTTAGTAATTGAAGGATAAGCCAGAACCATAATAAGCTCCAAACAAATTAGAGATTTCAATATTCATAGATTGAGGCCCGAAGGGACTATTGTGATCTTTTAGTCTAATCTCCTCAGCACAGGCAACGGGACCTCCCTGAATCAATCCTGTTTGAACTAGAGCATATAATTTAGAAAAACAAATCTTGATTAAAAAATTTCCAGCAATGAAGAATCCACCAAAGCCCTTAGTAAGTTGTTTCAGTGGCTAATTGCCTTCACTTTTAAAATTTGCACCTTATTTTTAGTCTGAATTTGTCCGGCCATTTGATCTTGTTATATCTTTGTCAGCTAAATTTAGTATATTATCAAATTTATTATTTTTAGTTTATAATCAAATTTCTGTTCCCCATTTATGTACTTATGAACTATGGTCAAGTCAACCTTCTCTTTGATTAACTTAATAGATTGAGCTCTTTGTGTCTGTGACTTTAAGGCTTCAAATATAATTCTTGTAGCTCTTCTTGGAACCATCTCCTGTTTATCAACATCCTTCTTCAATTGTTGGCACCAGGACTGGACACAGTATTCCAGAAGTGATCGCACCAATGCCAAATACAGAGGTAGAATAACCTCTCTACTAGTACTCGTGATTCTTCGGTTTATGCATCCCAGGAGTGCATTAGCTTTTGGCCACAGCATCACATTGGAAGCTCAAATTCAGTTGATTATATACCACAACCCCCAAATCTTTTTCAGAGTCACTGCTTTCAAGGATAGAGTCCCCCCATGTTGCAAGAATGACCTACATTCTTTGTTCTAAATGTAAACATTTGCATTCAGCTGTATTAAAACACATATTGTTTGCTTGCCCCCAGTTTACGAAGCAATCCAGATCATTCTGATTCAGTGACCTGTTTTCTTCATTATTTCCCCCTCCGCCAATTTTTGGTCATCTGCAAACTTTATCAGTGATTATTTTATGTTTTCTTCCATGTCATTGTTTTAAATAGCATAGGGCCAAGAACCGATCGCTGTGGACCCCACCAGAAACACACCCACTTGATGATTTCTTGTTTACAATTACATTTTGAGACCTATCAGCTAGCCAGTTTTTAATCCATTTAATGTGTGCCTCATTAATTGTATATTGTTCTAGTTGTTTAATCAAAATGTCTTCTGGTACCAAGTCAAATGCTTTACAGAAATCTAAATACATTACATCAACACTTTTACTTTTATCAACCAAAACTTGTAATCTCATTAAAAAAATAAAATCAAGTGAGTCTGACAGGATCTACTTTCCATTAACCCATATTGATTTGCATTAATTACATTATCCTCCTTTAATTCTTTATGAATACAGTCCTGTATCAGCTGCTCCATTAGCTTGACTGGGATCGATGTCTGGCTATCAGGTCTATAATTACTTGGGTCGCCCCATTTACCCTTTTTTTAAAATGGCACAATATTAGCTTTTTTCCAGTCTTCTGGAATTTCCATGGTGCTCCAAGAATTACTGAAAATCAGCCTTAATGATCCGGTGAGCTCTTCAACTAGCTCTTGTAAAACTCTTGGATGCAAATTATCTGCATCTGCTGATTTTAAAATGCCTGATGTTAGTAGCTGCTGTTTAACATCCTCCTAAGTTACTGTCATAATAAAAAGTATTTCATTATTATCATGACATGAATATGAATTCTGTCTTTTCCCAAATATAGAATAGAAATATTTGTTGGAAACTTCTGCCTTTTCTGCATCATTATTGACAATTCTACCATTTTCATCTAATAATGGACCAGTACCATTGTTAGTATTCCTTCTGTACTTAATATACTTAAACAAACAATCCTCTTCCTTATTGTCCTTAACTCAACTGGTCATAGATTTCTTGTGTCCTTTTGCTTTCCTTATTCATTTCCTAATGTCTAATTTATATTAGTTGCTATTATCTTCCCCCTTTTTCAATATATTATATATTGTGTATATGTAACCCTTCTGCCAGACAGAATTGGCAGCAGCAAGTTCTATATCTAGGGGTCCCTGTCATTGATACAACTCCAAACTGGTTCGAGCCCCCACTCAGTCACCTGGGATATCATACACTATCCCCTGGGCGCCCCAAAGGGCGATACTTTCCCTCTTGCAAGCACAGAGTCTGAGTGTAGAAAGAAACCTTTTAATAGCAGAAAAGAGGTAACACAGCACTGGTTTGGGAAACAGTGCAAAGAGAATTTGTGAACTCTATGAGTCAAACCCATCCCAGAGCACAGGGCATGTCCTTCGCCTCTCCCTTCCTTCTTTCCCCTGTACTAACCATCATAGTTGTAATGTCTACCTCTTGATTGTGGCTCCACCAGTCCCCCTATGCAGGCTCCTGTCCAACACAGGCTTGACCAGGCCCCTTCTGCTGCTGTCTCCTACCACCTTCGGGCTCCGCTGAGTCCCCGACCGCTGGCGCCGACTGCGCCTGGTTCCCGCTGACCCTGGCACTGACCACATCTGGCTCCCGCCGACTGCTGGCACTGACCTATCGCACCTGGCTCCCGCTGACCCTGGCACCAGGCTGGCACCGACTGTGCCAGCCTCCCATCAGAGTTGACTGTTGCTGACTCAGCTCTGTCAGTTGTCAGGCAAGGTTTCCCAGGTCCTCTACTGGTTCAGCTCTTAGTGAATTTCAGCTCTTTAGTGATTCAGCTCTTAGTGAATTTCAGTTCATGAGTAAACCTTCTGCTAACACAGAGACAATGTTTCTGCTTTCAAGAAACAAAAGACTCCCAGAGGAGTTGTTAATTCTACCTTTTAACAATGGGAGAAGAGAGTTGCTCCATGCCTGCAGGTGGCCCTTTGCCAGAGCTGATGCAAGCCCCATAGGAAACTTCTCACCCCTGCATCCTTACAATGCTGAAACATCTGTCTGCCACTCTTGTGGGGCTCTGTTTAGTTTAGGGTGAAGTATTTTATCATAACAGGCTAAGCACAGTTCTGCTGACATCTGTTCATACAATTGAAGGACAACATTTCATTATTCCAACAGTTAACATAAAAGTGGTTTGTAGCCCACAACCAGCCCTGCTAACCATTTCCCATTATGCTCAGCACCTAGGTGTGCTTATCCATATACAGTGACATTATGCTAAATACTTAATTGTACTTATGCAAATACAAAGCCCATGCAAATAAAGTGCTCCCCTCCCCCCCTTTCAGCTGACTGAGCAGAAGGGAGTGCCACTCAGACCTTGCTTACGTATAGAAAAGATAGATCAATGTTCCACAAAATCCAAACCCTGTACGTCACACCACTGACCTAACAACTGATTCACTTCCAGAATCTTCTGCCTTCTGCCTTCCTCTGCTAACAGGACAGGCAGAATCTCTGAGGAGATCATTTAGACATTCTTCTCCTTTACCATCTTCAGTGTTGCAAGGTACACAAACTGGCCTAGTGTACCGATGACATACTAGTTGTTGTAACTCAGCTGAAGTAGTCAGTTTTAGGATTAATGGATTAATCAAAGATTACTCAAAATATCAAATTATTTATTTATTTTTAAATCCTACATTAATAGTCCTATCTTCCATCAGCTGTTACATTAGTTATATTTTGACCTTCATTGAAGAAGAAACAGACTGGTGGGTGGAACTCTCTTCTTAAAAAATTAAAGCAATATAGAGTATCACACTTTCAAGTTGATTCTGTTACAGTTGAAAAGACCTAATGTTGCACTCAATTTAAATGATAAATTTCAGTGGTTCTCAACTGTGGGTCAGGATTCTGGGTTGTTGGGCACTGGGGCTGGGGCTGAAGCTGAAGCCTGAGCCCTGCTGCCAAGGGCTGTAGATGAAACCCAAGGGCTTCAGTCTGGGGCGGCAGGGCTTCGGCTATGCCTCCCTCCCCCCTGCCCGCGGTCATGTAGTAATTTTTGTTGTCAGAAAGGGGTCGCGGTGCAGTGAAGTTTGAGAACTGCTGCCTTACACACACAGTGTCCTTCAATTATGCCCAAGGAAAGTCTAAAAAAAAAACCAATAAAAACAAAAGCCAAACCACAATTCACATATAACACAACACTTGCATTTACTTAGGGCAATAGTGTAATTTGTTAGAAAACAGCAATGGAATGTACAGACAACAAATGAGCATAAAATTAGCAGCACTTAACTCACATGGGTTATTGCTCTTTTTGGATCTGAGTTTACTCCAACAGGTTCTGCTGAGATCAGACCAGCATTACATTTTCCTGAAAATTCTGACTTTTACAAATTTATATTTTGAATTTAGTGTACATTTCACTTCCATTTCAGGCTAGTTCTCCTTTCAAATTCTATTATAATATCTTTAAATATTCATTTTTAAGATGGCACAGACACTTGATGCATCCTTCTAGACCCTAAAGTAAATAAACCCATTAGGTATTTACTTTAAACTTTAATCCATTCTGGGGCGCATGAAATGCTTTATCTGTAATGCCATTTATATTAATCATAAGAAACATTTGATCCTTTCCAGGGAGGATGTGCTGACATATTGTCTAACTGAGAGAGAGAACTTAGATCAGATACTTTAAAATGCTTGCTGAACTTAAAGTGTGTACCAAAAAGTGCCAACAGAGGTGTCATGCAGAGTATGAAGAGAAGAATCTGAGTAGAAGAACACTATTGTGCCATGCAGTGCACAGCTGTTCGCTTGCTTGGTGTTTTTTAATTTGCAAAAAATATAGTTGACTTTCAGTACAGCTATACAAATATATTGCGTTCCACAATCCCAGTTCTAAAAGTGGCAACGGGGGGGGAGGGGAAGAAAGCGCATTAAAGTATGAAAAATGTGTTCAAAAGCAGATGGTTGTTTACTTTTCTTATTGTTTGTATAATATATTATAAGGAATGGTACTGTTGGCACATTTAGCTTAGTCCTGCTAAGCCAAACCTGCCAACAGAAATTCCATAGCTGTGCCTGGCTTATGACAAAGTGAGGGAGAGAATAGAGAGAATGGTCTAGGAGCTTCAGCATAGAGTTGGGAGCCAGGAACTTCTGTTTTCTAATGCTTCTCTTCTACTCATTTGTGAGGGCTGGGATATGTCGTGTAGAGCCAGATCCTAATACTCCTATTCATACTGAGCAGTACATCGATACTCAAGTAGTCCCACTGATTATAACAGGACTACTCTTAGAGAAATTACTACTCAACATGGGTAAAGGTTTTAGAAGCTGGAGTTAAATCTTGGTTCTTTGAAGTTATTTCCTGGTCCTTAGTTGTAAATAGGACCAAATCAAAACCTCAAACCCAAACTCCAGATCTATCACATCTCTATAAGGGCCAGATCATGTGGTCAATATAAATATGTATCATACAGAGATTCATGGAAATTAATGTTACCACACTTAAAAAATGTATGTTGCTATATTAGTGCTAATTATTATTACCATGATCATTATTTAAACTCCAGTAACAAGTACAAGTTACAGGATGAAAATAAACATGATTCATAGTATTTTAAACATTTCTGGACAGTAAATATTACAGATGTGTGTGTAATGCTTTTCATTTCTTTCCAATAATCTATCTAAATATAAGGTCTGAGTTTTAAGCAATCTATCTCTACATGTCCAACAAATTGACAATAGACCTTTCACTTAAAGAGCATTGAAGCAACTGTAGGTACTCATTAGGGACTTGATCCAAAATCCATTAAATCAGTGAGTGTCTCCTCATTGTCTTCAATACATTTTGGTCAAGCCCTAATAACAAAACATATTGTACAAGTTTTTGCGATGAATTCACAAGTGCAGATACACATTGTTTTTCAAACTAGGATTAAGAGCTATTCAAGCAGTTAGTGTGTATATTCTCTTTGCTTTATAGCATTTCATGTAAATGTTTATTGGTTTACCTTTCAATTAGTATTACCATTGACTATCGTAATGGAAACTTCTATTTTATAATAAATTCATCTCCCGCAAGTACTGTGAAATCTCTACAGCTGGAACAGATCGTTCCAACATATTTAGGTGCTTTCTTTGATTAATTAAAAATATTGTTTATTGTGTTATTTTTGAGACAGATTACTTACATTCCATGAAGCAAGAACAGTATACTGTTTGACACTAACACATGCCATCTTATTAGCATGAATATTTGTTTGAGTTTTCTACTTGAGTAAATCATTGACTTCCACATAATAACTTCTTATTGGATGCAGAGCTTGCGAAGCCAATTTGCAGCAGCCTCGTCAGTGAAGTAGAGCTGTCAGACCACCATCAACCATCAGTGATGTGAGACTTTCTGTCTTTGGTCACAGCTGCATGTAAGATCCTCTCATTGGCCCCAGGTGTAAAGTCTGGCTGCACATTCACCCTGACCTATTCAAAATTGGTCCAGAAGGGCCCATGAGTGCTGCGATAAATCCAAGTAGGGCACAGGCATGGTTGGGTCAGTTATAAATGACTGGTTTCTGAAATCAGCTGCAGATCATTCTTCACACCATGTCAGCATCACAGAGAAATCTGATCAGAGCACACGGGCCCATATTGGGTGCCTTGGCAACAAATGATCTTTTGGGTGGTTGAAGAGGTCTGTGTATAGTGATAAGTTTGGGTATGCCCTGATCTTCTCAACGATTCTGGCTGCAGCATTCTCACGACAGATGTGTGGAAGAATGATGTTGCTTAATACGGGGAGCCACATTACAGGTGTGGGTCGAATCATCCCAGTTATGATGCACATGCTTGAATATAGCTGTGTGTCAACCAACTTGACATGAGGTGAATGGAGCCAGATCAGAGCACAGTATTCTGCTTCAGAGTAACACAGGGCTAAACCGCATGATCGTAGAGTTGGAGCATTTGCTTCCCATGAAGTGCCAGCCAATTTGCTTAGAAGGTTATTATGTGATCTCACCTTAGCTGCAATTTTCCTCAGGCGGTTAAGATATGTGAGAGACTGGGTTGGATTCGGGTTTTAAGTAATGTTCATTAAGAAAGATAATCAGTTCTTGGGCTTCTCTGGCACTGTAAAGATGGAACACACTCAAAACCATCTTGGTCACAGTTGGCTGTAAATGCCAGCAACTACAGTATTTGCCCATCTTAAGTCACTGTTTAAGGTGTCTTCAAGTTCTGGGAAAGACCGTGCATGGATGTCTAAGCAAATATCGTCTGCATACGTGAACTTGCGGGACTGCGTAAGTGGAGTTCATTTGTGTACAGGTTGAAAAGCATCAGTGCCTGCAAAGAGCCTGGGGATAGACCACTAGTTTGTCTTAGATAATAAAGTTACAAACAAAAAATCTAAATTAAAAGAATGGCAAGGTTGTAAAGTCAGTCGCTCATAAATTAGGAAATGCCATCATTAAGGTTATTCATGCAGCCTTAGTCTGGCTCTCTTGTGCATATGCATTACAATAATTTTACCTAACATCACATAGGATGTCTGTAGTAGAAACAGAAATAGAACCCAACTCTTCTGGATTTCAATCCAGTTTTTAATGATAGGATAATATCATTGGTGGGCTTACAATTCTCTGCCTCATTCACTGTGCATTCTGTGCAGTGAATGAGGCCGGATTCCAGCAAATGATATGTGATCATGTGAATAAAAATTATATATTTATGTATTTACAAAGGGGATGAATTATAGTTGCACAATCAACCTATCTCTGGTATTTCCTAACTTTTGATTGATTCCTTTTTACAGCCTTAACTTTCTTTTAACAGTTTATTTATAGTTTTCTAGGGTTCTAAAATAGCAAATTAAAAAACGGAATTCTGTCACATGGAACTATATTTTCCTTCACATGGGTCATCAGATATCAAAACCCTTTCAAACCCTGTTATGTCCACAGGTAGACTTCTATCACTTGGCCTAACGACATTACTGAAAGCAATATTAAGCTTTTATCCTTTATGTGGACTAGCCAGTCAGCAACCAAGTGTCCTGGATTCTATTCCTAGCTCTGGAAAGGAGTATAGTCAAGTGGTTACACAGTACAGCCCAGTGGTTACACAGTACAGTCAAGCATATGGATTTGACCACATTCTGAAAGGCAGTATGGCAAAGTGGATGAGACTTATGCCATATTAGAATCCTAGGTTCTATTCACAGATGTGCCTGAAGTAACTTTTTGTATCCTGTCAGGTACCTCATCTGTGAAATGGGGGAGGAGTGGAATAATATTTGTTGGCCTTCTAATCTAGATGAGATCTTGCTCAATAATAAGGTCTGTGAAGTATACAGAATTATTAATGCTAATATGTGAGAGACTAGAACTCCTGATCTCTTTCTGGCTCCCAGCCCATTACTCTTTCCACTAGGTCAAAGAAGGAGACCCTCCTGCCATGTCAAGTGATGTCTGAAACTCAAACTGGGGGGTGGAACCAGGAAGCATGGTCAGTGCAGGTGGAAGGACAATGGGACTATTTACAGATTTTAGTAACAAACTTCTAAAAAACTCTATTGAGCTTGTGCAAATGCATTTTGTGAAGTTTATATCTTGGCCCAGTCTTACTGTATTTTCATGTGGACAGCAAAAAGCAGTTTTCTGAACCTAGCCCTTATCTCCATTCCCAACCATGATGGGTCCAGAGCTCTTCAAGGAATTGGTTGAAAATATTTCTTAACATTGGTAAAACTACCTATTTTTTCTAGTGTCTTTTTCTGAAGTAGCTCAGTGTTTTTTTGGTTGGTTTTTTGGTTTTTTTGGTTTTTTGCTGAAACTTTCAAAAATAAAAATATATATGAGTCTAACTCAAAGACCAAACTTGGAAAAATGTCAGCCCAAGTTATTAAACCAGGGGCTTAAAAATGGAGTGCTATGCTACTTTAACTATAGGTATCATTACCACTTCCCTGAATAATACAAAAGTCCTTTTATTATTTGTACATACTGTGAACTCCATATTTACCGATTAAAAATGTAGTCCTTCCAAGCCTAACCATATGCAAAGCTGCTACCATATAAATATTCAAAACCTACTGTTTAATTATCATGCCAACAGTATGTGCACTTAGCTGCCCTTGCAGCAGTGGGTGTAACACATGCAGAATGGGACCATCCATATACAGCCCTATAATAGTTAGAGGTCACTTACACAAATGCTGGGAGTTCTGTAATTAATTTTAGACCGTGAAGAGCCACATGTTTTTGGGTTGAATTTGAAGTGATGCTCTTCTACTAACTTTTGAATGCCACTTGTGTCTGTTAAATGTGGGCGGTGTTTGCTTCTTCATTAATAAATACTGTAATATGTAATTTACAATCCATTGAGAATTAGATCTTTCCCTTTACAAAATGCAAAAAAGAGCTAAAAATTTTGGAGGAATCTCTGAATGCTGTTGGTGCAGTGGAATTTAGACTGTCCTGGCTCCAATGTGAATTTCAACATATAAGTCTGACTGTGGAATGGCAAATTGAATTGTATTGAATTGCAAATCTGCACTTCAGAAACACACAGTCATTGTTCAGTGGATAGCCCTTTTTGTGAAGCTTGATGTAGAGATGTTTTTTGTTCAGTCATATAGCATCTAATTTTAGCTTCATATCATTCAGTGTTTGATTATTCTGGACAGTATCCACTGCTGCAGTTCAGAATGCTTTGGGGAGCAATGAAAACGACAAGAATTATGTCACTAGCATGTTGTTACAGTTTGGGAAAGCTCAGAGTAGTCGCCAAGACAGGCAGCCACTAGAGTATTCATCGGAGAAGAGATCCCAAATAAAAATTGGGGAAGGTAGAAAAGCAGAGACTCTTGCCTTCCTCTTTCCCCCTGGAGGCTGGAGGAGGTGTAGAAAAAGAGAATCCCCTAGAGCAGTGTTTCTCAAATAGTGTTCGGGTTCCGTGGGCTGAGTTGAAGGGTTCTGGAGCCGCGCCGCTAAAATTAACAGAAATCGTGCACCGCTGAACAGCTGTCAGCGCGCCGCGGAACAGCTGTGATGGCGCCGCGGAAAACAGCTTAGAGAACACGCCGCCAAAACCAGCCTACACCATGCCGCCGAAAAGGGGAAGATTTCCTGGACTTGTCGGCGGAGGGTGTGACATGGCCGCGCAAGGGTGCCGCGGTGAAATATAATTGAGAAACACTGCCCTAGAGAGTCCCCCATCCACTTTGCAGCATCCAGGAGGTGCAGGGAGGGAGAAAGAGGAAAATCCTTTTCCTTTCCTAATAGCTAGATATGAGGGCTTCAATTTATCAGGCCTTTACTAATCATACAAAATATGGTCCCCTCAATTAGGCACAGCACCCTGGTAAAAACTCCAGCACTCTCTGGCAAATAGCTGTCTAGTAAATTTTTCAGATCCTGTGTATTTTAACATTATTTGTTAGGGCTTGCAGCATTATTGGGCACGCCAGTCATGGAAGTAATAGGTATGTGACATACAGTCTCTCCAGCTGTATTCACGACAATGATTACTTATGGCATGGCAGAGTCATAAAGTAGGGACATGGCATGCCTTTTGTGTCAACACACAATCTCATGATTTTGTATGAGCAATTTTCCTGTGTGGTTTGCTCAGAGACAATGTACTACAAGAGTTAGCAGAAAGCAGTTAGCATTTTGCTGATTGTCTCTGAAGTTTCAGAAGATGTTGCCAAATTAATTGCTGTTGTAGATGTGTTTGTAGGGGGGGGATATGTGTATGTGTGTGGGTGTGTGAGAGAGAGAGTTTACTGATGATGCTTCTTATCTTTTGAAATTTTGGAGTGGTGGTTTGGGGGAAAATGGTTAGTTTTCCTTTAAAAAAGGAATGTAGCATATGTCTACATCGTAGTTGGAGGCTGTAGCCAAACCTGATCTAATTTTAATCTAGCTAGCTTGCGTGCTAATAGCTCTGAAGCCACAACAAAAAGTGTTTCATTGTGGGCTGTACAAACCCATTGAGGACCTCTGGAAATTGCTTGGGCAGCCAGCCCATGGTGAAGCACTTGCTGCTGTGACCTCACTGCTATCTGTACAGAAACTAGCTAGATTAAAGTTGGCTTGGGTATGTCGGCATTTGCTTCATTTGCACCCCTATTGCAGTACAGACATACCCATGGACAATCAGAGCAAGAATAGCTCTGTCACATATACAATCTTTATATTTCATTGTAATGTTTGAATTGGCTCCAAAATCCAGGAAGTGTCCCAAACTCACACAGTGTCCTGAGAACTACATTTATCCCTGTATTTGTAGATTAGCTGAAAGGTGAAAGGTGTATAAAATCAACCATTTCCTTTCAAATCTGAGCTGATTCAGGAGCACCACTTATTGCAGCTGAGGTTATTAGCAGGACCATACAATAGAACTATTCCTTCCAGATCCACCTACTTAAGATCATAGCATATAAATACAGTGGATGTCATTAAAATCTTAGAAGTGCCTTTGTGAGTAATTAAATTACTGTGACATTTGTGGAATTCCCTATACTAAGATTAGGGAATTTCACAGTAACATAAATTACATACAAAGACAAAGCTATAAAGATGTCAGCTGGGGATTTACTCTGAAGAGTGGTTATGTAAAAATATTTTGGGGTGCAATGTTTCTTTGTTTGTGAGCTAGCAAACAGTGTTTAGAGTATTTATTGTTTGTTAGGTAGGCTAGTGAACAAGGCAAGCTAATGGGGGAGTTTTCCAAGGGAGTTCTCCAGCTGAAGGAGGAGCGACTACATGACCCTTACGGTGAATTTGTTGTATGTAGTATGTGTGTTTGTGGTGTACTTTCTGCTTGACTGAAGTATATTGCGTGGTCTATTTATTTGGGAGACCATGTGCTAAGCCTAGTGGCCTGCTAGGCAAGGCTGAGAGCTTTTTAATGAGGTTTTGATCCTCAAACCCTTTAGCACCGATCAACCCTTAACCATGGGGCGGGGCTACTCAGGGCAAACCAGTTTTAAAAGCCTTCTCCTAAGTGACCAGGGGCAGCCAACGGGAGTTTTGAGAGGGAGTTGAGAGGGGGAGTGGAAGAGTGGTGGGTAGATACACATGATTAACATTCTATAAATTAAAGACAATAACATCCCCCCCCACCACCAATAAAAAAATACAAACAACAATAAAAGAAAGAGCTGCAGGAGTAAGAAGAGAATGCAGGCAAAACTTCAGCAGCAGAGTGGGGGTTATCCAGTTTGTTGCACTGAATGCAACATATATCATTACTTGCCCTTTGGGCAGGTGGCGTATGTGTGCATTCTGTGCAGGGAGCTCCTCGCCCTCAGACACCACATTTGGGCTTTGGAGACTAGGGTGGCTGAAGTGGAGGATCTAAGGAAGGAAGAGAGGTAGATAGATGAGACATTCTGGCACACCGTAGAATAGTCCCACCCCCAGTATGACAGCCTCTCTACTGTTGAGGAGGATTAAAGTCTCAGGGAAGGAGAAAATCAAACTGGAGCAAAGGGAAACAATCCCATAGTTGAGACCCTCCTTCCAGATGATGTCATAGTATCCTTTCGCACTGAGGATACCTCTCTAGGGGAGGGAACTCCAGTTATTAGGAGAAGACAGGTAATAGTAGGGGGTCTCAATCATTAGAAATGTAGATAGCTGGGTTTGTGATGACTGGGATAACTGCATGGTGACTTGCCTGCCAGGTACAAAGGTTGCGGATCTCTTGAGACATCTACACAGGCTCGTGTAGTGCTGGGGAGGAGCTGGTGGTTATGGTGCATGTAGGTACCAGTGACATAGGGAAGGATAGGAGAGAGGTTCTGGAGGCCAAATTCAGGTTGTTAGGGAAGAGACTGAAGTCCAGGACCTCCATGGTAGGGGATGTCCTGAGAGGATGGAAGAGGATAAAATATGGGTATGATCTGATGAGAAACAGTCAAATGAAAAAGATTCCCATTCAATTACATCAAATAATGGCAGACAGCTAAAAAGTTTTTAAAGTGCTTATATACAAATGCTAGAAGTCGAAAAACTAAAATGGGTGAATTTGAGTGCTTCGTACTAAAGGAGGATATTGATATAATAGGCATCACAGAAACTTGGTGGAATTGGGATAATCAATGGGACACAGTAATACCAGGGTACAAAATATATCGGAAGGACAGAATAAGTTGTACTGGTGGGGAGGTGGCACTATATATGAAAGAAAGCAGAGTCAAATGGAATAAAAATCTTAAATGAACCAAACTATATCACAGAATCTCTATGGATAGTAATTCCATGCTTGAATAATAAGAATATAGCAGTAGGGATATACTACCGCCCACCTGACCAGGATGGTGATAGTGACTGTGAAATGCTCAGGGAGATTAGAGAGGCTATAAAAAAAAAACAACTCAGTAATAATAGGGGATTTCAACTATCCCCATATTGACTGGATATATATCACCACAAGACGGAATGCAGAGAGAAAATTTCTTGACACCTTAAATGACTGCTTCTTGGAGCAGCTATTTCTGGAACCCACAACAGGAAAGACAATTCTTAATTTAGTTCTAAGTGGAGCACAGAATCTGGTTCAAGTGGTAAGTGTAGCTGAACCACTTGGTAAAAGTGACCATAGCATAATAAAATTAAACATTTCTGTTGCTGAGTGGCACCAAAGCAGCCCACCATGGTAACATTTCATTTCAGAAAGGGAAACTACACAAAAATGAAGAAGTTACTTAAGCAGAAATTAAAAGGTACAATGCCACAAGTGAAATCTCTACAAACTCCATGGAAACTTTTTAAAGACACCATAAAAGAGGCTCAATTTAAATTTAAATTAAAAAAAAGCCACCGTGGCTAAACAACAAAGTAAAAGAAGCAGTTAGAGGCAAAATGGCATCCTTTAAAACATAGAAATTAAATCCTATTGAGGAAAATAGAAAGGAGCATAAACTCTGGTAAGTGAAGTTTAAAAATATAATTGGAAGGCCAAAAAATAATTTGAAGAACAGTTAGCCAAAGACTCATAAAATAACAGCAAATTTTTTGTAAGTACATCAGAAGCAGGAAGTCTACCAAACAATAAGTGGGACTACCGGATGATCGAGATGCAAGCATTCAAGGAAGATAAGGTTATTATGGAGAAACTAAATGAATTATTTGCATCGGTCTTCATGACTAAGGATATGAGGGAGATTCCCAACCCTGAGCCATTCTTTTTAGGTGACAAATCTGAGGAACTGTCCCAGATTGAGGTGTCATTAGAGGACATTTTGGAACAAATTGATAAATTAAACAGTAATAAGTCACTAGGAGCAAGAGTTCTGAAGGAATGCAAATGTGAAATTGCAGAACTACTAACTATGGTATGTAACCTATCATTTAAATCAGCTTCTGCACCAGATGACTGGAGGATAGCTAATGTGACATCAATTTTTAAAAAGACAATCCAGCAATTACAGGCTAGTAAACCTAACTTCAGTACCAGGCAAATTGGTTGAAACTATGGTAAAGAACAGAATTATCAGACACATAGATTAACACAATTTATTCGGGAAGAGTCAATATGTTTTTTTAAAGGGAAATCATGCCTCACCAATCTACTAGAATTATTTGAGGGGGTCAAAAAGCATGTGGACAAGGGTGATAGAGTGTACTTAGATTTTCAGAAAGCCTTTGACAAGGTCCCTCACCAAAGGCTCTTAAGCAAGTAAGCTTTCATGGGATAAGAGGGAAGGTCCTCTCCTGCATCAGTAACTGATTACTGGTTAAAAGATAGGAAACCAAGGGTAGGAATAAATGGTCAGTTTTCAGAATGGAGAGAGGTAAAGAGTGGTGTCCCCTAGGGGTCTGTACAGGGACCAGTACTGTTCAACATATTCATAAATTACCTGGAAAAAGGAATAAACAGTGAGGTGGCAAAATTTGCAGGTGATACAAAACTATTCAAAATAGTTAAGTCCAAAGCAGGCTGTGAAGAGTTACAAAGGGATCTCACAAAACTGGGTGACAGAGCAACAAAATAGCAGATGAAATTCAATGTTGATAAATGCAAAGTAATGCACATTGGAAAACATAATTCCAGCTATACATATAAAATGATGGGGTCTTAATTAGCTGTTAGCCCTCAAGAAAGAGATCTTGGAGTCATTGTGGATAGTTCCCTGAAAACATGTCTTCAATTTGCAGGGGCAGTCCAAAAAGTTAACAGAATGTTGGGAATCATTGGGAAATAGAGAGATAATAAGACAGAAAATATCATATTGCCTCTTTATAAATCCATGGTACACCCACTTGTATCTTGAATACTGTGTACAGATCTGGCCACCCCATCTCAAAAAAGATATATTGGAATTGGAAAATGAACAGAAAAGGGCAACTAAAATTATTAAGAGTATGGAAAAGTTTCCAAATGGGAGAGATTAATAAGATTGGGACTTTTGAGCTTGGAAAAGAGATGACTAAAGGGGGATATGATAGAATGATAGCGGTATAGAAAAAGTAAATAAAGTAAGTAAATAAATAAAGTAAGTAAATAAGGAAGTGTTATTTACTCCTTCTCATAACACAAAAACTAGGGGTCACCAAATGAAATTATAGGCAGCAGGTTTAAAGTGAACAAAAGGAAGTATTTCCTCGCAAAATGCTTACATAACCTGTGGAATTTCTTGCCAGAGAATGTTGTGAAGGCCAAGGCTATAAAGGGGTTCAAGAAAGAACTAGATAAGTTCATGGAGTTAGCCAGGATAGGCAGGGATTGCTGTTTGCCACAGGCTGGGAATGGCTAATGGGATGGATCACTTGATAATTACCTGTTCTGTTCATTCCCTCTGAAGCACCTGGCATTGGCTACTGTGGGTAGACTGGATACTGGGCTAGATGGACCACTGGTCTGACCCAGTATGGCCGTTCTATATTCCTATGTTTTTAGTATATGATTTAGCCCTGCAAACTCAGCTCAGCTCTGAGAATCAGATCAGATCCTTTACTTCACATTCATCATAGCTAATACCAAGAGTTCTGCAGGCCGTGACCCCCAGTTTCATCTGCGTAATTCCATTGTCTTCACATTATTGCCTCAGTGACACAGCTGTATAACCTCTTTGCCATCGATGTATTTGCACAGGTGTTATTGATTGGGACTTAGTAAGCAATTATTTTGATAATGTATGAGTTGGAATAGAATCTAGCCACTTCCTCTTATCTATATTTGTTTCATGGGGCTAATAGGAGTAAAAAGCAGAAAACTAATTTTAGTCACTAAAGTCAGCAGTCAATGAAAAAAGAGAAATGGGTCTAAGTAAAAAGCTGCCATGTTTTACAATAATTTAATGGTGACCATTTTACATTATTTTTTGTATATGCCTTCTCCACTTCCAGATGTTGAAAATGTGCAGATCTGCAGAGCAGTTGTACTCTAGCAAAGTTACTATAAAAATGGCAGCTTTTTTACTCAAACCAGATAAGCTGAGTTTACTGTTGGCCCATTATTCATATATATAGCCCAAATCTGGAAATGTGAGTGAAGATCTGGTGGAAAAATCATGCTCTAGGATTTGAGCAGTTGCCACGAACAGTTAAAAGGCAGTGACTTCTTATGCTTATGTTCACAATTTATATGATGGCAAGCTTTGCAGGACAGGGACCTTGTCCAGCTTTGTAGAGTGTCATGAAATCCCATAGCACTATACTTATGTATTGATTTTAATAGTGTTTTTGTTACCAAAGAAGCTATATAAGTAATGAATAATGCATGTAATTTATATAAGTAATAATAATATTCCAGTGAATTTCACTTCAGTTCATTCCATCCTCACTGCCATTTCTCTTCCCTGTGTAGTTATGCCTATGTCCTCCCTCTCTCATCACTCTTTCATCTTCTCCTTTGGATTGCTCCTCCCACTCCATCTTTTTGCAGGAGTACCACTGAGCACTGAGGTCACCTTCTGCACCTCAGGCCTGGGTGACCTCATCTGTTTCTATAGCTTCAGCTCTAATCTCTGTGCTTTTGACTCACAAATCTACATATGCACACTCTTTGTCTCCTGTTATCCAGTCCCATGTTGCTGACACTGTCTCTGACAAATAATCATGACTGGCCCACCACCAGTTCAAGTTTAAACTTGACATGCTCTCTTCCCCAGCCCCAGAATACCCAGTATGTTCAGGGTGAGGGCCGAAAGGCTGTTATAAGATTGGTGTCAGCTCAGAATTCCCACAGTCATCTGCTGCCTTCCTTGCACTGCTTGAGTGAGGCATTAAGGGATTTAGAAGAAGTTGGGTTATCACTCAAACATGTCTCTCCTCCCTCCAGCATGTCCAGAATGGAGCTGCTAAAACTATATTTTGCACACTTTTATGAGTCCACCCCCTTTCAGACTTTTCCCTGGGTCTCCTTTGCCCAGCATATCAAATTTTAACTTTTGTTCCTTGCTTTTAAGGCCTCGCTCAGTTCTAGACCCCATCTTTAATCTGATTAATAATTATGTCTCACAGTCCATGTCACACAACATGAGACTTAGCACATTATTTTTTCCTTTTTCCATGCTTCTCCCACCTACATTGGTTTTTCATTTCCAATGCATCAGGCCCTCTGTCATTAAATTTAGTCCACTTCTTTCTCTATCTGCATTTATAAAGCATTTTCATGAAGAGCACTTTTTCTGTGAGACCCTCAAATACAGACTTACATCAGTCAAATGCTCCTTCCACAGCAGTATTTCAGAAGAGGCAAACTAGAGAAGTAGTAATAATGAAAAAATATTTTAAGTTAACAACTTCCTCTTACTAATTGTCTTGTCTTATTTGTATCTGTTGTAATCCATCTAGGGCAGGGACTGTCTTGTGCATAGTACAGCACTGAACATACCATTGACACTTTAGTATTAACAATAATATAATAAAAGTCTGGACGTTGGTATACTGGTACATATTCTTGGATTTCTCACTGATGACCATTACACAGTTAAATCATGCTGCCTGGCTGTTGAGAAATGCTGAACAAAAATAAAGAAATGTTTTAAAAAGTGGAATATTAATGAATTAGAGCCATATGGTTGGTTGTTTTTAATAGACAGTAAGTGCAATTTCTGCTTTAAGTGAATCAGAGAGATGAAACATACATTGTGTTTCATGGAACAAAGCTCTGTAGCACCTCTGAATAAATGCTTGTAAAATTTATCCTGCTCTTTTTGGCCTTTAAGAAGGGGGTCAAATGTGGAATAGAGGGAGTAGCAATATTTTACCACAAAACAAGCCTCAGGCAGTTGGGGCACAAAATTACTCCCTACTCATAGAAGATGTTCAAAATATGATCCTGATGGTTCAGCTGAGCTCCACTGGGTTTTGTGGGCTTCGGATGATGACATTATGAGTTGAAGTCTCATTTTGCCTTAAGGCCACAGAACACCTCAGTTGCTATGCCACCATCATATTAGTTGCACGCTTCTCCAATGCTGACACTTCTGTTGAAAGAACTGGAATCATTTTCTTGATCTCCTGTGTGTAAACAGCTTCCCTCTCCCCATTTCTCAGGGGGAATCAGCTAATGTCAAAAGCGTAAGGGTACAGAGAGACATAACTCAGTTCCAGTCACTGAAGTACTGAATGTCAGGATATTGCTAAACATTTTTTTAGATTTTATTTATGATTTTAGTAAGATATGGCCAGGGATGTGCTAATATTCCTCTAGCAGTGAGTTACTAATTGTACACACTGTATCTGAGTCACTGGACACAATATCAAGAAGATACTTAATGTATACAATGGAATTAGCAAGAGATTCTTCTTCCTGCCATAAAATTTGTATGTATAGTATATCATTTCTGAGTTCAAATAAGAAAAATACTTGCTTGAGAATGCAACAGTTTTAACACAAGCCTTATCAGAAGACACAAGTATTTTGTGCCCCTGGTACAAGAAGAACTGAAGATACATAGATTTCTATAGTAAGATGTGGTCGAGGGACATCAAATATGGGTGTAGATGAAAAACTTAATGGTAAGCAAAATACACAGATCAAACTGAGTAACTCTATGATCTATCTGTTCTAATCCTTGTCCTTCTCCTTCCACCCTTATTGTTTTTACTCTCTATTATTTATATCATATCTAAAATTAAGGTTTGATTCAAAGAAGCCCTATAAGATCACTAGGGCACATCTACACTGCAAAGAAAAACCTGCAGCATCGGGTATCAGAGACAGAGTCAATTGACTCAGACTCGCGGGGCTTGGGCTGCAGGGCTAAAAATAGCAGTGTAGATGTTTCCACTCGGGCTAGAGCCCGAGCTCTGAAATTTGGCAAGGTGGGAGGGTCTCAGCTCCGGGCTTCAGCCCAAACGGGAACATCTACAATATTATTTTTAGCACTGCAGCCTGAGCCCCACAAGCCAGTTAACCAGGGCTCTAAGATGTGATGCTGCAAGTTTTTCATTGCAGTACACACATAGCCAGGAGTCTGCTTGGACCAGCCACTTAGATTTGAAGCTTTGGGGCAGGAACTGTTTTATGTCTTTTTCATTTAATCTGTAAAAAGTCTAGCATGTTTCTAAGTGATGTTAAATAAATAATAATGATAATACCTACAGGTCTAAATTTTTATGGAATTTTTTTAAATTGTGATATTCCTCTTTTAAAAAAATACTGATTTGTTGCCAATAGAAAAGGAAACTGATTTACATAAAAAAATAAGGAATGCACATTTTGATGTTTTGAGCACCTTCCCTTTTTGTCCCCAAGTCCTGTAACCAAATGAGCAATGGAAAGGTCATTAGGTAGAGGATTCTGTGAATTGCAAACTCACACACTTTACTCTGCAACTGAACATTTTGTACGTTCTCAGTTTTTATAGTGCCATAGAGGATCTCCTTGAATCCGTGATAAATTGATGGTAGTGCTGGACTTTAACACAGGAGTGTAGAAGGAAATCCTTCAAAAACATTCCAGTATGGAAAGTAATCCTTTAGTGTGTATACATTCTGTCCTTCCTAAGAAAAATGAATTGTGTCATTTTTAGATTGTTCACAACAGCTGTATTCGTAGAAGAAAGGACAGAAGACTAGCATGCCTGCTTATGAGAGAGAAAACCCCTGTGCTTCCTTAATTTAATATATTCAAATGTAGTTGCACCACGTGAAAAGGAGACCCCTATAGTACTGCTGATAAATACAGATCTGTTAAATAAATAATAGTCACATACCAAAACAGGACAGGAATAATTCTACATTGGGGCTAGTCTTTGTTGCATATGCACCCATGCCTCTGTGCTGGCATAATGCACAGAGCAGAAGCAAGCACAGAACCATGTTAGTTTCAAGAGAAATATCCTACATGGTTATTTCTTTCCAATACACCAGACTGCAAATTATGTTATAACAGGGTTTTGGGGTTTTTTTTTTTTTTTTTTTTTTTTTTTTTGTAACTAGTAATTTCATTCTTCAGGATAGGCCCCAGTCTCATTTAACTGGAAGGATGATAGCTTGGGAAGGATATGAAAACTCGCTGTGAAAAACTGAGTGTTTATATATGCATTACAAAGACCAAATAGAGTTCATCGAGTTATTTGCTTAACCAGAATGGCTATTTATCACTGCATACATACAGTATGTAATATTATTTTATAAGACAAAAATGCAGTCATGCATCAGATGCACTTATTTAAGTTTCACTGTTTTTTTCTTTCAAAACCTTGGTCAGGTTAACTATGTAATGATAAGGTAGGAAGAGAAGCTTTGACTTCCTGTGCAAATTAAACAAAAGTAATTTTCCATTCCCTTTTGTATAAATTAACTTTCTTTCAACCAATCAAGACTATTTATTCTGGAAAGATTACAGCAGTATATTTTTCTTCCTAAAGTGTTTTAAGGGAGTTTTCATGAGGAGATGTTGAAAGTTTTCCTTAATGTACAGGACAATATTAGGCAAAGTCTGTTTGAAAATTACACTCAGTGCCATATCGTTGTTTCTTCAAAATGCTTGTTGATGGACTGAGGATTTTTTATTATTTATTTTGTTGTATTTTTACAGGAATTGCTATGGTAGCCATTGCTATAGTGTCTGGACAACAATTGGGGTAGAAATCCCACATTCTTGAGAGCTCATGAGAAATGTTTATAAGGGATCAAATTTTGAATGCTTTTTCTTTATTAAAATCTAGGGAGAGGTTTTCAGAATTGCATAATGGATTTAGGCACACAAGATGGACCATTGGTCTGACCCAGTCTGGCCATTCTGATGTTTTTACATTGTTGAATACTAATTTTAAGAAAAAATGTGTTACAGCATAAATACTTTGGTGAATACGTATGTGTACAGTGCTCTCAAATATATTTAATAGTGGGCATCCTTAAAAAGTTGGTATTTGCCAACACTTACCAATAATTACTACACTGGACCTGAACTACACAGTGCAGATACAGAGGATTATATAAGAAGTAAGGTAAAAAGGGATGAGCAGGAGAGGGAGTATAGGGGAAACCTGACCCTGTGACAAGACTGCTGTTGTGTGACCCTCGATTTATTCCTCCCTAATACATGGAGTAAGGCCTGAGAGTGGAATGCATGGCCACATGCCACACTACTGTAATGATGGTCACATTTAAAGAGAAACTATCAATATAAAAATCTCACTTCTTGTCTAAAAAACCATTTTAGGAACCATTTTACAAGAAATATTTGATGAGTGTAGCTGGAAAAAATTAGGTGAGTTACTTTTCTCTTTCTGCTTGTTTATTTTGTGCATCTGATAGCAGTCTATATAGTGTGATTCATTGCTTCTTCTGCATAGTCAGTTAGTTTCTGTTGTCTCTTTTAAACTAATTTTAACTAAATTCAAAGTTAACAGCATCACTTTAAACCCAGATTTCCTCAGACATGCTCATTTTCCAGCCACACCACATCCCTTTCTTTCCCTCCATTCTTGAAAGTGAAGGAGCAGGTGTGTAAGAGGCTTGAGGCTTATTGTTACTCAGCATAAAGGATTGTGTCCAGGGCTTAGCCTCATGTATGCCCATGGATCATACTATAGTGCACCTTGCTGCCTGCAACACAAGGACTTGCAGGATGAAGGTATCACAGTGTTCCTTTATATTTACAACAGCAATTAACTGCAGTGTCGCAGATACAGTACTGTGGTGATGTTTGGTAGATGTTGAGTTTTCAATGATGGAACCTGTATCGCAAAAATCACAATCAGATAGCAAAATGATTTTTTTGCAGTGATGAGGAAAGCAGGAGAGTTATAGATCATGATTGTGGTATCATAGTATAAGAGATGAGATTTAAAGTGTAATTTTAACATATAGTATTTAATTGTTCAATAAAACAGTAGAGTAACTATATGTTAATTAACAGACTTATAGTTTGACGTCAATATGTAAACACTCAGTTATACTGAATGAATTACCTCTGCTGTCAGTGTTGCTACCCACTATCACCTGAAGAGCTGATACACTCTCAGCTGATGTAAAACTACCTGATCCAAACTGAATAAAAAATAGAACTCTGTCAGTGTCTTTCCTTCAATGCAATCAGGGGTAGCTCATCTGTGCTCTGCCTTGCAGGTTCACTTGATGTGGAAAGGTGGCATATTGCTGTATGTGAAGCAGTTGAAGCAGACTGAATAATTTACTTGACAAGTTCTCCTGCTTGTTCTGGAATGATTTTCTCCAATTTATTTGTTGTTTGAATTTCCTGATGGGAAATTTCTGTCATCACCTCAGTCATTGACAAACAGTAATTAGGTGTGTTTGTACATGGTTCTAGCTAAGAAGGGTGCAGAAAGTCAGATCCTTGACCCGTATAATTACCTCTAAGCAGTAGCTCTGCCAGAGAATTCTGTGGACCCTGTTCCCCCCTTCCTTGTCAAATTGTGTCAGCCCTGCATCAATTATACCAGTTCAAGAAGGGAATCATAGAGCATGCAAGTTTCAAATTTGTTTTGCAGAAGCATTTGTGGGAAGCTAACGTAAAAAGGGTGTATGACTAGCCACAGCAAACACATTTTCAAATTGGAGTGAATACTTGCAACTATTTATTTAATGCTATTTACTTAACTCTAATAGTAATTATTTTGGTGGTCAACTAACTACCTAATCAATGCCAGAACAGAATTTTAAGTCCCTATGTTTCCCTTACCACCTTTTTCTCAAATTTTATCCTTAAAGCCTTTATTGCTTTTTTTATCAAGGTAGAGGTGTTTTTGTTCTAACAGTACTGGGGACCTGCTTTAATGAATAATTGTTAGTTATAACAGAGATGTTTTATACCTATTGTTAGTTAACCTGTTTAATGTGAAAACTGAGCTCTAGATTGCAACAAAATTGACTAAAAAAATCACAGGTTAGTAGAAAATAAGAAGTTATAAGATAGTGTGTAGGGGAGTGAATAGGATTTTTGAAAAAGTATTATTTGAAATAAGCTAGACAGCAAGTTACAGATTAAATGAAAGTACCAAGAGAACGTTTATAAAGATTCAATTAAAAGAGACTATATTGTCATGACAAGCTATACGAGTGTTACCAAAGTGTGAAAAAGGGATAGGCCCTTCAGTTATATGTCTGAGGTTGACTTGTGCAGAGACTAGTACTTTCATAGCCTAGTGTTTGTTGTCCAGTTTTCATACACAGATGGGCACTGTCCTTTGGGAAAGAAATCTATACTATGTTGGTCACTGTTTTATTGACAAAGATAACACCCTGCAGAAATTCTTCCATTACTGACTAATTCTACTAGCAATGATCAGGTTCTCAGATTGTCTTTAAAAGTACACACATTACAAGCATCATCGAGGGTTTTAACCTAAGATATTTGTATTTGCACATTTGGAGAAAGTCTTCACTGTTGAGACAAAAGAGCTGCTGAATCTATAAAAGCCAGTGTTTGGAAAGGGAAACATGTCAGTGGGGCCCATGCAGAGCCTCTTTACGAGGCTGACAGGTTTGGTTCCTAACAAGGGTTGTGGCTACTGTAGAGAAGTACCATAGTGAACATGTTTGGATGGATGGTTTGATTGAAGTCAAGGTGATTTAAATCAGCAAGCAGGAAACCTTAATTGAAATAATCCATTTTGATTGTGTTTTGCATTTTCCTGAATGCTGATTCTTATTGGTGGGTAACCATGAAAACATGTTGATTTACAATTAATTGTAATTTTTACACTAAATTTGGTGATTCTTTTTGCCAGCCAGGAGGATGCATTATCTATCTATCTATCTATCTATCTATCTATCTATCTATCATCAATTGTGTAGCTTTACCTATATTTATTTTGATTCTTAATTTTTTAATTTGCTACTATTTTCGAAAATGGTAAATGATGCATTTCTTTAGTAGATGAAGATTAATATCTTATTTGTGATTTTATCCAAGCTCTGTTTGGATAAAAATTCAAATTGAATTAAAAATGCACAAAACCAGCATTTTGTGTTTGTTTATATATTTTATTAAACAAAACTACCTTAAACAGAAGGGTTTATTAAAAAGAATTCAACACATGTTTTGCACTTAAATCTAACTAATTAATTAAACAAAGGAAGTATTATCTATGGTCAATGAATTGAACTGATTATTTCTGATCACTGTGTCCTTTATTATTTTAGAACTAGCAGATCTCATCCTCTCACACCTAGCTTTTATTCATAGGCTGGAAGAGGAAAACAAGCTTTTTTGCTTTCGTTTTATTGGTTTCTTGAGTATGAATGAACAAATAATTGAACTGAACTAGTTGAATAAACTGAAATTAAGAAAATATTTTCTCTGCACCTGTAGAAGAGGCTACTGCTGTAACAAGCTAGGTTAGCATTTCAGTAAACTCTGGTTCCAGGCTGTTAGCTACTGACTTCCACCAGTTCACTGCTTTGACTTGCTTTGAATCTTGGCAGCAAATAAGTGCTGATTAATATTTTTTATTTAATGTAAATGATTTTAATAGATTAAAATTAGTTTAGGCCTTAACATAGGTTGTCAATTTCAAAATTAATTTTAGATATGTTTATTTTTAAAAAATGAACTTATATATAATTTAAATAAAAAATACAATGTAAACTTAAAAAAAATGTAAATCAATTTTTACTCATCTCACAGTGAATTTTGTTGGTAGGTAGAGTGCAGGGGATAGAGAAAATCTTGCCTAAAACCATGGTAAGACATTTTAGTCAACCTGTGCTAGGTGGAGGAAAGAGAAATCTAGTGATTTTGTGAAATCTAATTATGGTGATTTAAACCCTATTTGCTAAGGGTGAAGATGCAGAAATCAGGAGCGGTTTCAAAACCTATCATATAGTGCAGCACTCTCAAGTTTCATGGAGCAGTGTTATTGTCTTGCAGTTTCGCTCGCTCTCTCCCTGTCCATTTGCACTGAGGGCTAACTCATTAGGGCAGAAGTGAGGGGAGGAGCTTTTCTTACCAGAAGTTGTGGGCTGACTTTTAATTTGTGGAGTCACCTGAGTCCTTTATTCTTGTTCCCACATTCTTCACAATGTGGCAGATGCATGTATTACAAAGGAACTTGGATATAGCACAAAAAATGAATTAGCCTGCCCATTATGTAATAGCTTTGGGAGTGTAGCAGCAGGGGGAAAAAAGAGTTTCCTTGAAGAGACCAGGAGCACTGGATATTCTGGTTGAAATTGAGAGTCTCTTGGCAAAAGGTCTCACACCTTATAGTGTTTAAGGATACTCTTGAGGATGACACACAAGACTGGGAGGTAATAGGGCTTGGACCTGTACCAGCTCTGGCAACTTCTTGTGTGACCTTGGACAAGTCACAACCTTTTTGAGCCTCAGTTTCCCCATTTGTTAACTAGGGATGATAATGTGTTTAGTATTCTAATGATTGCCATGTTGTGCTGATTAATTTGCAAATGTTTGCAAAATGTTTTGAATTCCTTCATTGGAAGACACAATGGAAGTTCAGATTATTGTTATGTTTTTGTATGTTTATGCTGTAAATAGGAAGAAGGATGGCCTTGTGGTGAAGGCACTGCACTGGGACTCAGGAGAACTGGGTTCCGTTACTCTCTCTGCTACAAGCCTCCTTTGTGGCCTTGAGCAAGTTGCTTTACTCTCTCTGTGTGTCAGTTCCCTGTCTTTAAAATGGGAATAATACTACTTACTTTCTACCACTCTTTGCCTATATTGTGTACTTAGACTCTTGGGAGTAGGGATGGTCTTTTACTATGTGTATGTATAGCCTTTAGCCCACGGGGGCTTCTAGGAGCAGCTCATCATCACCATGGCAAATCCCAAAGGAAAGTGGCCGCCTTGCAAATTGAGCATCCCCCAGATCAATTTCTGGCAAGGTGCTTAAGAAGGTCAGATTGTATAGTCAGTTTACGTCCATCCCTCGAGCAACTGTAATACACTAATAATAAATGGTGAAGGGATGCCATTTCAAATATTTTAGAGAGGGGTATTAATATTTGGATTAATTAAATACAGTTCAGATTAATTTTTTTCACAATATTTTCCTAACTTGGCAGGAAAAGGATGAGATGGGGTTTTCAATAGTTCCTACTTGCATTGGAATTTGAGCACTGAACCCTTTTAGGCACCTTTCAAAATTCAGCCTTAACTCATAGCACTGTCTTGTGGGAAGACTGCTGCACATTCCCTCATTTCAGTATGAAGAAAAAGACTGTAGTAAATATTCTCTTTAATAAAGTAGCTCAGAGTGCTTTGTGCAATCATAGTAAACATAGGCCCTGGTTCAGCAAAACATTTAAACGTATTGTGACAGGGCCAGACCGCAGGGCTATGAAAGGGTACTGGAAGGCATGTATATTAGCCCCAGGCTCCATAAAGCCCTCTTCCCTGGGTAACCCAGCTGGGGCTAATTGAAGACAGTTGGGCCAATTAGGCCACCTGGAGCCTATCAAAGAAGCTGCCCCGGCAGTTAAAAGCCTCCATTTCAGGCAGGCCAAGTAGGCTGAAAGGGAGTTAACAGCCAGAGGAGAGGAGGCAGAGCAGAGCAAAGCAAAGCAAGCAAAGCAGAGCGAAGAGGAGTGAAGTGAAGCAAAGCAGAGCGAAGAGGAGTGAAGTGAAGCAAAGCGGAGCGGAGAGGAGCTGCCCTGCCCTGCCCTGCCCTGCCCTGCCCTGCTGCCACTATAGCTGCAGGGCTTGGGACTATCATCCACGGCCGCTACCATACCGAGACAGAGAGGCTCCAGCCGGGGAAGACACCACAACCCTTCACGCCGGTACGAGGGAGCAGTCTACAGGCCGGGGGAGCCACGGACAGGCGGCCCAGGGAAGGTAGTAGGTCTCCAGGACTAAGCTGGGTGAGACCACTCCTTACAGGGTCCCTGGGTCGGGGGCCCAGGGAAGAGGGCGGGACCAGGTCCCCCCCTCCCCCTGCACTCCCCTCCCCGCCGCACCACTGGCACAGCCGCTGAAGCGCAGGATCCACAGGGCAGGACAGGCGCACCCTGCCACACTGGTGTCAGAAGTGGGATTCAGCATGCGCAGCGGCTAGAGAGAGGGAGAAGGAGAGAGGAAAAGAAAAAAAAAAAAAAAAAAACCCCAGGAGGGTGGGGGACTTTTCCTTTCTTCCCCTCCTCACCACAATGGACGACGTGGTAAAGGCACTCAAACAAGCCACGGCGGCCCAGCAGGAGGCCACCCGGGCCCAGATGGCCACCCAGCAAGAATCACTGCGGCTTCAGCAAGAGACTAATCAGTTGTTGATCAGCCAGGCCAACCAGGACCGGGCCCTTTTGCGAGAAGTAGTGGCCCAGCTGAGGACCCTGGCTTCTCAAACCACAGGGCCGGATGGGGCGCGAACACTACGTGCCACCGGCTATCTGCAGAAGATGACTGGGGAGGACGATTTGGAGGCGTACCTCCTTACTTTTGAGCGGGTCGCCGCACGTGAGGCTTGGCCCCAGGCTCAGTGGGCTGGTATTCTCGCCCCCTTCCTGAGTGGAGAAGCCCAGAAGGCCTATTATGACCTACCCGCGGCGGCGGCGGCGGACTATGCCCAGTTAAAAGCAGAAATCCTGGCTCGGTCGGGGGTAACGACAGCCGTGCGGGCCCAGAGGTACCACGACTGGAGATTCCAGGAGGGCAAGGCTCCGCGGTCGCAACTATTTGACCTCGTCCACCTCGCCCAGAAGTGGCTGCAACCAGAGGTCCACCGGCCGGAGAAGGTCCTGGAGATCCTGGTTATCGACCGGTATATGAGGGGGCTGCCGGCCGACCTCCGCGCTTGGGTAGGGCAGAATGACCCCTCATCTTATGACGACTTGGTTGCACTAGTAGAGAGGCAGGTAACGGCCAGGGGTCTCACCCGGCCAGTCGGAGGGGACTTGCCCCGGGTCAGACGACCCGCCCCAGTTCTGGGGGTCCGGACGCCCGAGAACCCGGCAGGGACCAGGTGGAAAGCGAAGGGGACTGAGGGCCCACCGGAGGCCACCAAGGGACGGGTTGATGCGGGCAAGGAGGACAGAGCTAGACCCCCTAGCCCAAAGAACAAAGGGGTGTCTAGAGCCCCCTACCGCTGCTATGCGTGTGGGGAGTGGGGACACATAGCTGCCCAATGTCCCAACACCGAAGAACCCATGCAGTGCAACCTGGGAACCTGGCCGGACTCCTGTAGCCTAATCCACCTCGTAGGGGTTGCCCTAACCCCCCACAGATACACGAGGCCGGTGAAGCTGAACGGAGTCAAGACCCTGGCACTGGTGGATTCTGGGAGTGCCATTACGCTCATCTTGGGAAGATTGGTGAAGCACAGCCAATTAGCACAAGCTAAACGCACGGGGGTGACATGTGTCCATGGGTCCGTAAGCTACTACCCCACCATCCCAGTGAACATTGAAGTTCAGGGGGTGTCACCAGAGTGACAGCAGGAGTGGTCCCTAGGCTCCCATACCCAGTTCTTATAGGAAGAGACTTTCCGGGCTTTGGGACCCTCCTTCCCCCAGAGGGGCCCGGGGGAGGGGAGGAACCTGAAACCCCCGGGCGGGCCCTCCCCTGTGAGGACCACCCCCCGATGTTCTCTGAGATCGCCCAGGATCTATTTCTAGCCCCAGGGAAGGGCCGAAAGACCCGGGCCGAAAGGAGGGCGGCTAAGGCTTTGGGCACAAGAATCCTGGCCCAGGGGCTAAAGCCCGCCATGGTAGGCAGACAGACCCGGGCGACAGCTAGAGAAACAGCCCAGAGCGAAGAAGGCCCTGAAGCGGACACTGAGCCGAGTCGCACAGAACCGGAAGCTGGGGTAGAAACCGGTCCCTTGGAGCTGGGACAACTAGGAACAGTGCGAGAGAACTTCGGTCGAGACCAGGCCGGTGACCCAAGATATGTCAACGCCAGGACAGAAGTGGCCGAGATCGATGGAGTCCCAGTGGAGAGAAGAGCTCGAGGCCCGGGGCCATACTTTCTGGTAAAGGGGGACCTGCTGTATAGGGCCACGGAGATAAGCGGGGAGCGGGTGTTACAGCTCCTGGTGCCACGGAAGCATCAAAATGCCGTGCTGAGCTTAGCCCACAGCCACCTCTTTGGGGGGCACTTGGGTGTAGAAAAGACCCTGGCCCGAATCCTGAGGAGGTTCTTTTGGCCAGGTATACACGAGGAAGTTCGGCGCTATTGTGCCACCTGCCCCGAATGCCAATTACACAGCCCCCAGCCTCATTTGCGGGCCCCTTTAGTGCCCCTACCCATCATTGAAATCCCATTCGAGCGTATTGCTATGGACCTAGTGGGGCCCTTGGAGAAAACAGCCAGGGGGCACCAACACATACTCGTTGTCCTCGATTATGCTACCAGGTATCCAGAAGCCGTTCCCTTGCGGAATACCACTTCTAAAGCGATCGCAACAGAGTTAGTGAAGATTTTCGCCCGGGTGGGGCTGCCCAAAGAGATACTAACGGATCAAGGGACCCCATTTATGTCGAAGCTAATGAAGGACTTGTGCACTCTCCTACGGGTGCGGGCCCTACGGACCTCCGTCTATCACCCCCAGACGGATGGCCTGGTGGAGAGGTTTAATAGGACTCTCAAGGCCATGATCAAGAAGGTGGTGAGCCGAGATGGCAAGGACTGGGATACCCTGTTGCCGTACCTTATGTTCGCCATTCGCGAGGTTCCCCAGGCCTCCACGGGGTTCTCCCCTTTGAACTACTGTACGGGCGTCACCCCCAGGGCATCTTGGACATAGCCAGAGAAACCTGGGAGGAGGAGCCCACCCCGGGAAGGAATGTTATTGATCATGTACTCCAGATGAGGGATCGGATAGCCCGAGTGACCCCCATTGTGCGGGAACATTTAGAGAAAGCCCAGAGGGCCCAACAGGTGCACTATAATCGCCACGCCATGGTTCGACGATTCCAGCCAGGAGACCAGGTGATGATCCTCGTACCTACCGCTGAGAGCAAACTGTTGGCCCAGTGGCAGGGGCCCTATGAGGTGGTCGAGCCTGTGGGAGAGACCAACTATAAAGTACGGCAACCAGGGCGCCGGAAGCAAGAGCAGATCTACCACATTAACTTATTAAAACCATGGAGGGCCCGAGAAGCATGTATGACCTTCACCCAGGAGGTAAGCGCGCCTGAACAAGTGAAGATATCCCCTGATCTAACGCCAAACCAAAAGGCCGAGGCAGCAGAGATGGTAGCCCGGAACCAAGATGTCTTCACGACTAGCCCAGGCCGAACAACGGAGGTCTTTCACCACATCGTCACCAGCCCTGGGGCAAGGGTTACGATGAGACCCTATCAGTACCCGAGGCCAAAAGAAAGGAGATTAAGGCTGAGGTCAAAAAGATGTTGGAGATGGGGGTCATAGAAGAGTCCCATAGTCAGTGGTGTAGCCCAATTGTGCTAGTACCGAAGCCAGACGGCACTATGAGATTCTGCAACGACTTCCGCCGGCTAAACGAGGTATCTCGGTTCGACGCATACCCCATGCCTCGTATAGATGAGCTTGTGGACCAAGTGGGCAAGGCCCGATTTCTGACTACCCTAGATCTGACCAAGGGATACTGGCAAATCCCACTAGCTACAGAGGCAAAGGAAAAGACGGCATTTTCAACACCAGATGGATTGTTCCAGTATACGGTCCTTCCCTTCGGATTACATGGGGCCCCAGCCACCTTCCAGCGCCTAATGGACAAGCTGTTACGCCCTCATGCTGACTATGCCGCTGCGTATCTGGACGACATAGTCATTCATACCCCAGATTGGGAGACACATCTGAGGAAGGTGGAAGGGGTACTGCACACTTTGAGGCGGGCTGGCCTCACCGCAAATCCCGCCAAGTGTGCCATTGGTCTAGCCGAGGCTAGATACCTCGGATACATCGTAGGGCGGGGCACAGTAAGACCCCAGCTCAACAAACTGGAAGCCATCCAGGATTGGCCTCGGCCCAACCGAAAGAAGCAGGTCCGAGCATTTTTAGGGGTGGTAGGGTACTACCGACGGTTCATCCCCCATTTCGCCTCCAGAGCCAGCCCCCTGACGGACCTTATCAAGGCCCGGGGCCCGGACATGGTACGATGGACCGCAGGGGCAGAGGAAGCCTTCGCAGACTTACGGACGGCCCTCTGCAATAACCCCGTACTCCTTGCTCCTGACTTTACAAAGGAATTTATTCTGCAGACCGACGCCTCAGAAGTGGGGCTGGGGGCGGTCCTGTCGCAGATGGTAGGTGACGAAGAACATCCCATTATGTACCTCAGTAGGAAGCTCCTCCCAAGGGAGCAGAGGTATGCAGTAGTGGAGAGGGAGTGCCTCGCCGTCAAGTGGGCTATGGAGGCACTCCGTTACTACCTGCTGGGACGCCACTTTACGCTGGTGACCGATCACGCACCCCTCCAGTGGATGCAGCGGAACAGGGAGAAAAATGCGCGGGTGACCCGGTGGTTCTTGTCCCTCCAACCTTTCCGGTTCACCATACAGCACAGGGCGGGACGTCGCCACGGGAATGCTGATGGTCTGTCCCGGGTCCACTGTCTGACGTCCCAAGTTGCCCAAACCTGGGGGCTTGAGCAGGGGGAGGATGTGTGACAGGGCCAGACCGCAGGGCTATGAAAGGGTACTGGAAGGCATGTATATTAGCCCCAGGCTCCATAAAGCCCTCTTCCCTGGGTAACCCAGCTGGGGCTAATTGAAGACAGTTGGGCCAATTAGGCCACCTGGAGCCTATCAAAGAAGCTGCCCCGGCAGTTAAAAGCCTCCATTTCAGGCAGGCCAAGTAGGCTGAAAGGGAGTTAACAGCCAGAGGAGAGGAGGCAGAGCAGAGCAAAGCAAAGCAAGCAAAGCAGAGCGAAGAGGAGTGAAGTGAAGCAAAGCAGAGCGAAGAGGAGTGAAGTGAAGCAAAGCGGAGCGGAGAGGAGCTGCCCTGCCCTGCCCTGCTGCCACTATAGCTGCAGGGCTTGGGACTATCATCCACGGCCGCTACCATACCGAGACAGAGAGGCTCCAGCCGGGGAAGACACCACAACCCTTCACGCCGGTACGAGGGAGCAGTCTACAGGCCGGGGGAGCCACGGACAGGCGGCCCAGGGAAGGTAGTAGGTCTCCAGGACTAAGCTGGGTGAGACCACTCCTTACAGGGTCCCTGGGTCGGGGGCCCGGGGAAGAGGGCGGGACCAGGTCCCCCCTCCCCCTGCACTCCCCTCCCCGCCGCACCACTGGCACAGCCGCTGAAGCGCAGGATCCACAGGGCAGGACAGGTGCACCCTGCCACAGTATGCTTCAGTCCCTGCCTATTCAATAAAGCACTTAAGCATATGCTGAAGTTTTGCTGTATTGGAATGAACTTAAGAATGTGCTTCAGTGCTTTGCTGAATTGGGGCCATAAAGGTAGATTACCAATGTTTTCCTATAAGAGAAGTCTCTGTGGAATAGATGGGTCCGTACTAGTTGCATTGCTAGATGAGAGACCGGACCTTTCATTATTCTTGTTGCAGTTAAAGTAAGAAATGTCTAAAAAATTCTATTTAAATTGCTCTCTGCTATGTAGTTATGGTAATTTTCACAATATAGATTAATATAATCATTTTATTTGATAGAACTCTTTTGTGGTTAATTTTATGATCTTTATTATACTAAAACAACAACCAAGTGGTTTTTTTTTCAGTTGAATGCGTCTGCTTTTGCTCTGCTATTTAGTCTCAAATTGGGCACCCAAAAATGGAGGCATCCAAAATCACTAGTTACGTTTGCAAATCTTGGCCAGTGATTAGTTCAGGATTGGACTACATCAAGGGAGAAGGTTGGGATGTTTTCCCTCTTTTCTAATTCACTCAGTCTGTCCTTATAATTCTCATGCCTGTGGCTGCTAAACATTTCCAAGAGAGGATCCCGCTGGCTCTCTAAAACATGCTCATACCAGTCCACTGCTTCTTTTAGAATGAAGTGTGCAAGGTGAGCATTGTTCTACATTGTCAATAGACTTGATCTCTATTTTCAGGAACAAAGTATGAATATTTTCAGTAAAAGGCATACGTTTGTTTGCCAAATAGTGCTGCCTTCTTCCTTAGTTGTGGGAAAACATTTTGTTGAAATGGAAAAAAACAAATGAATAGTTTTCCTAGTCTGTGAGAACATACTCCCTGGGGACATGGCGTTTATTACAGGCTAAGGGGGACATTTTTGTGGGAGCCCTTTGTTGAAACATTGGCAGCACATCAGTGGACTAGTTGCCATTACAGATGGAATGCTTTGCAGCACAGATGGGTTCTCAGTATTTGAGGAAGAGGGAAGGTACTTTATGTACACTTGTGTGGGGAGGTGGAAGCGGGGCGGGGGGAGAGAGAGTTGTAGAACCATTCCAAGCATATGGAGTGGTATGGAAGAAGGCTCCTTTTGCACTTAGCAAAGTTTGTTGCACTTGGAGTACAGCAACCTCTCCCCCAGTATCTGGTTGGGAAAGTATAAACATGATGCACAGCAAGTGTCTAAAGTTACTGTAACACTTTAATTGGAGGAAGTAATACAGACGTAATAAAACAAAAGGCATGGCCTGCAACAGCCTGCGTTCCTAAATTTACAACTAACTGTCACATCCCAGGGACTGAAAATTACACCAGAATCAGGGATTTATTATATTAAATGCCAGGACCAGTGCCAAAACAGCACTGCTGGAACAGGGAGCCAGTTACCATTTTAAGATTTGTTGTCTTGTGAATAACTGTGCCTAAAAATAAATATTTCCTGTCAGTGGAAAGCCAGTAATTCCAAGTCTCCAGCAGTGCATAGCATCCATGTCTAACCAGGGTGAGCCTTGTTTGTAATGGCTCCATTCTGATACCATCTTGCCTTCTTCCCTGTCCTTTTCGTCCTCCCCCACACTTCAATTCCAGCTTCATTTTAGGTAGGACTGATGCTGTGCATCACTTGAGAATTTGCAGTCTTGTCTTTCAGGCCATATGAAGTGTTAGTATCTGACCTGATGTTTACTGCTAAAATCTTGATGGAATTATCAAGCTGTCTGGAATGGTTCACAACTGGGAGTGCACCTCAGGGCAGATTGTCAAAAGCAGGGCAGACACCCCAAACTGGTTGTATGTTCTATAATTAGATTTCACCAATCCAGTAACAAATCTGAATGCCTGGATCACGGTAACAGTCTTACTATGGAATCACGGACAGTCCCCTGGGCTGAGTGATAAATAGTCACTTACACCAAAAACCACAAAATATTCAGGTTGTTCCCAGTCCCAAGAGACCAGTCACTTACCTCAGATCAATTTGTACCTTAGATCTCACACCAAAGACAATGCTGGTACAAGACAATCCTGTAGTAAACTAATTAAGGATTGGGAGTTATTTACAAATGAGTTCAGTCTATGGTTCCAAAAGGTGACAGAGACGTAATGATCTGTCAGCATTAAATGTTTTTTAGGGCTAACTGAGGTTGAACTTGGGAATCTCTACTTTTTGTTTCTTAGCTCCAGCCCTTGTAAGAGTCCAAACAGAAGAAAAGTTTTCATGTCAACTGTCTTTATTACCCTCTTCCAGCATTCCAGCTGATGGAATGAGATTATCTACATGTACTTCTCCATAAGTGGATGGGGCAGTCAACAAAGCTTTCTCCTGTAATGGCCCACTTAATTTTGATAGCCCTCCTGGATGGGCTGGGGAACCACTCTTCCCATCTGAGTTCACAATTTCAGAGCTCGCATTTTTACAATTATAAAATAAACTTATATTTTACCTTATAGCATGGACTACAGACATTACAAGATTAATGCATATAGCAATTTGCAAGGATTTTATAGATTCAAAACATGTCCTTACAAGTCTAAAATCTATCTTGAACAATATTCTCATATAAAGGAGTTGGTCTGGTTTCCAGCTATGAATTTATCAGTACTCAGCTGCTTCCAACAGAGTTGGCAAGAACTGGCATATGGTTTACCAGCACCACAGGAATTACAAAGTGGACTAAGATCAGAAAATAACCTGAACTGAAGGTGTGCATGCCACTGGATTTGTGAAATTATTTTTCTATTATTTTTGTTATTGAATATTAACAGTATAAAACTTCTCTATTGTTTCACAAAAAATAAGTGAATATTCATACCTCGACTATGGTACAATTTAAATTGGGAAGTAATTGGACTTGATCTTCTCCTCCCCTCCCTCCCTTCCCCCCCCCCCCCCCCCCGCCTCCCCACACATCAAAAATTTCCACTTAATTTAATTAAACTATTGAAGCACCTCTTGAATGTGAACACTCAATCTGTTTACAATATCAGCAATATCATAGAACCATAAAGATTAGAAATGGAAGGGACCTCAGGAGGTCATCTAGTCCAACCCCCTGCTCAAAGCAGGACCAACCTCAACTAAATCATTCCAACCAGGGCTCTGCCAAGCTGCACCTTAAAAATCTTATAGTCCATTCATTCAACCCATACTTCTGTGACTTGCTGGCAAGAATACTGTGGGAAACCGTATCAAAAGCTTTGCTAAAGTCAAGGAATATCAGTCCACTGCTTTCCCCACATCCACAGAGCCAGTCATCTCATCACAGAAGATAAGCATGTTGGTCAGGTATGACTTGCCCTTGGTGAATCCATGCTGACTCTTCCCAATCACCTTCCCCTCCTACAAGTGCTTTTAAGTGAATTCCTGGAGGACCTGCTCTATGATTTTTCCAGGGACTGAGGTGAGGCTTCAAAGGGCCTCTATTGACAAGACTTCTCTGGGAGGTAAAAATATCAACTTTAATGAAAAGTGTGACTCTGTACTAAGAGTACCTGTGTAAAAGAGGTCACTGGCTCAGAGCCATCTGGATCACTTGGGAAATAGGGAACAAACAAACAAACGTGTTTTAATATGGCTAAATGTAAATGTATACATCTAGGAAGAAAGAATACAAAGGCCATACTTACAGAATGGGGAAACTCTATCCTGGGAAGGATATTGTCACTAAAAAAGATGTGGGGGTCATGGTGGGTAATCAACTGAACATGAGCTCCCAATGTGACTTTGTGACCAAAGAAGTAATGTCATCCAGGGATTCAAAAAAGAGGGTAATCTCAAGTAGTAGAGAGGTATTTTACCTCTATATTAGGTAGCGGTGCCACCACCACTGGAATCCTTCATCGAGTTTTGGTGCCCACAATTCAAGAAAGATGATGATAAATTGGAGAGGGTTCAGAAGAGAGCCATGAGAATTATTGAAGGATTAGAAAACCTGCTTTATAGTTATAGGCTCAAAAAGCACAATCTATTTAGATCAACAAAGAGATGATTACAGTTTATAAGTATTTATGTGGGGAACAAATATTTAATAATAGGCTCGTCAGTCACGCAGAGGAGGTATAACACAATCCCGTGGCTAGAAGTTGAATCTAGACAAATTCAAACTGGAAATAAGACATACATTTTTAACAGTGAGAGTAATTAACCCTTGGAATAATTTACCAAGGGTCATAGTGGAGTCTCCATTACTGACCATTTTTAAATCAAGATTGAATATTTTTCTAAAATATATGCTTTAGGAATTATTTTGTGGAAGATCTATGGCCTGTGTTATAAAACAGGTCAGACCCAATGATCAGAGTGGTCCCTTCTGGCCATGGAATCTATGAATCGATGAAAAATGTCATCTTCTTAAATAACAGACATATTTCATATGAGTATTCAGAGTGATAGCTGCTTACTTTGGTGACAGACATGATGTTTTACTCCTTTTTTACCCCAAAATAACTAGACTGGGTTATATTCTACTTCACACAAAAACTAAATTCCTGTTTGCAAGACCAAATTCTGAGGAAAGACCACTGAGATATAATAAATAGGAAATCCCACAATGGCATTTTTGTATAAACGTTTTCAGAATAATCATAGAGAGCATCTTGTCTGGACTGCCTTCAAGTGTTACCCCCATAATTAATTCCTTCCCAACCATAAAAAAAAGCCTACTATACAAAACATTAAGCAATATTTATGGAGAAACAAATGACAGAGAATTAATCTCTCAAAGAAGTGATTGTCTAAGAAAGACGTGGGGGTTCCCCTCCCCAACTGGAAACTATGTAATTTTGCAGCTTCCCTAAACACAATATGCAAGTAACATCACTTTGGTCCACAATCCCCCCTAAAATGTCATAGAGATACAAATTTATCTCATTTATTTCTAGTAACAACCTATAACATAACTGGGCTTTCTCCCCTTCCCCTATGGCCCAATCTAACCTGGTTGTCTCCAGAACTCTGAGACTTGAGAATGACAAACTATAGCCCGCCTTCCTCTGCTAGCCTGAGTTTAGTGAACCAGCCTTAGAAAATAAATATTTCACATATTGGACAGATGAAGGATTTCACACAATTGCAGATTGCTTCCAAGACAACCAATTCTTGTCACTTGAATGGTTTAAACATAAATGCAATGTTGAAAAGAAAGCTTTTTATGTTTCTTCGTCTCTAAGATTTTATATGTAAAGCATTATCCATCTCCCTTTTGTCCCTTCAACCACTAACAGATACAGAAAAGCTTTTAGCATTAACAAATAATACAAAACAATTTATAACCTGAATCTATTCCTTCTTCCAGTCAAGATGGAATGAAAAATATCAGCCACTTCCCAAGCGTGGAATAAATATTTTGAGATTTGAATTGCTCTGGTTAGTGTCTATAAATCCTCAATATGCAACAAATGTAGCCAAATGTAGTTTTACATTACATATAGATTATGCTTTTCCCCTACTACAATGAATGAAATATGATTGAGTCTTTCCCCAAAATACCCCAAATGCCATCATCCTAAAGTAGTGGGGTTTTTCACTGTTTTGATTTACACAAATCCTTCCTTTGGGCAAAGTTACTTGAGAAGCTAGCAGCAAGCAGGATCCAGTCACACCGGATCTCTAACCATATCATTGACCTTTTCGAATCAACAGGTCATGATAACAGCCGTGGTGCAGATAACACTTGTAGATAGTTTCCTTATGACAAATTTCCAGGCTGTGGCCTTTAAAGCTAGTAGTTGAGCAGACTTTCATTATTTGGCTTTTCTTATTCCTCCCCCATAGAGTTTAGTGTTGTAACTGGCAACTGCACCTCTGCTGGGAAAGCTGTTCTCACCTGTGGAGAGACTCAGCTATCAATCGTGCCTCCACTCCGTGCTCTTTTCCGCAACCAAATCTTGATCCACATCAAGGGTCTGGTGCTAATCTTTTTGTAGAACCTCAATGGGCTGGAGCCTAGCAATCTCAACAACTACCTCTATCTCTTCCGTCTACCAGAACAATTGTGAGCACAAAATGTCTGATGGATTAATGAAATACTTGGTGTCTGGGCTTTCTCAGTGGCAGGCAGGCTTTCATTTGTGTAATCTTTTACCACCACAAATCAGGGTGACCTGAGCCTTCCTGGCTTTAGTGTGCAATGTGAGGTGCATCTCTTTGTGAAGACCTTCCCTTAATACAGTGGCTGCAGACTGGCGACATTTTTTCCAGGGGAAGAATAAATGGATCAGATTCAAGATGCTTAGATAGACTAATGATAAGTGCTTTAAGAATATAGCTGGCTGCTTTGAGTGCAGCCCAGGGAATCAGCCCCTTTACCTTCTTTCTCCTAATTATTGTACAGCTTTTTAGCACTGGCTGGGGATCCTTATTGTATTCAGGGAGGTGGTGAGGATGTGACAGGAAATTCTGAGGGGCAATTGATGTCTGTTCTCTGTGCTGTGTGAGGGTGAATGTGTGCAACTGTTGCTCTGTGTCCAATAAAGTCTCACTTGTGTTAAACTGGCATTGTCTGAGGCTCACGGTTCCTTATTCAACATTGTTCTTTCCATTGCCAGGCTTCCAGATTCTAGTCAGCAAGTCATTGGTTAACTGCCTATCACCCTTTTTTCACTGCTTTTTATTTCCTTCTGTGCTGTAGACAGATTTTTTAGTGTTAAGTACATGAACCCAGAGACATTTTTTTCTGTACCCTACGGTCTTAATAGCAAACAGTCACTCACTCAGCTCCTGCAGAACTTGTTTCTTCCCAGGCCCATGGGCTTCAGGTCCATGCCCTTCCCTTATGCTTTTCAGATTCTATTAACGGCATCCACTTCAAGAAACTATAAATGTTCTTCTGAGAGTTCTGAGATTGGAAATACTATCAGGATTGCTGCTAGTACATGCTTGGGCAATGAAACTGAAGGGGGTAGTTTCATTTTTTAATTTTCATGCACCAACACGGAGATGTTGTGTTTTGAGTTTCCAGCGCTGCAGGGGGAATAGTTCTTAAATATTCTGAGGACATTTCTACTCAGATTGTGTTTTATAGCCACACGCCCCTTTTTATTTTACAAACTGTGAATTTGGGGATGGAGTATTTGTGAATTTAATGCTGATGAAAGAGCCCACACTGACATCTGGAGACTGAGGTTCTTCATGGAACAAGAACAGCATGGTCAGGAGCAGTACAAGCTTTTCCATAAAGCCCTGCCAGCATTTCTCAACCCTGACCTGAAGAGACAACTGTATTAATTCTTTCTTTTGCTGCTCCCCTGAGACGGCCAAAAGGGGTCCCAGTTAGTGCCACTATGTAATCCACTTTTCAGTCATTAGATGGGAACGACTTTCAGTCACTACTCACTAGTTTGTATTAGTGACCCAGAAGTGAGTGATTGCATATCCCAACCAACTTTCCATTTCCAACCATCTGTGATATTATGAAAAGGATTCTGTGTAGTTTTGTTAGAACTAGACAGCAAGACAGAGAAAGAGATGTGACACTATTGTATAAGCTGCAGTTAAAATAAATTACCCACATTTATCTGGGGTACTATCTGAGAAGATATCTGATACTATCTTTAAATTATAATCCCAGTTCAGTTGTGCCACATTCCTAATTTTACCCCAACTGAATCAATCGTCCTGAAATCTCACATATGAGATCTTTCTCTGCAGCAGTGGGGTTATACCCGCAGGCCCTACATAGTGATCCTGAAATCAAAATATATTTTCCAGGACTACCCCTTCACCCACTCTTCCCTGGTGTGCTGAGTTACCATTCTGAATCTAAACATGATTTCCCTTTTTGATAATCACTTTTCTTTCTTAATGCATTTGTTCCTTGTTTAATTGAATATGAGTAACAATGTGATGCAGACTAATATTCTGTATTAACAGGGACACAAAAGGTAATTGTCTGCCTCTTTATTCGGCACTGATGAGGGCTCAGCTAGAATACTTTGTCCAATTTTGGGTGCTATGCTTTAGCAAAAATGTGGATAAACTGGAGAGTCCAGAGGTGAACAACAAAAATGACAAAGGGTTTAGAAAATCTGACTGATGAGGAAAGGTTAAAACTGGGCATGTTTAGTCTTGAGAAAAGAAGACTGAGGGGGACCTAATAACAGTCTTCAAATATGTTAAGGGCTGTGGACAGTAATCAGTTGTTTTTCATGTCCTCAGAAGGCGGGACAAGAAGTAATGGGCTTAGTCTGTAGCAAGGGAGATTTAGGTTAGATATTCCTAACTATAAGGGTAGTTACATTCTAGAATAGGTTTCTAAGGGAGGTTGTGGAATCCACATCATTGGAGGGTTTCTAAGAATAGGCTGGAGAAACACCTGCCAGGAATGGCCTAGGTTTACTGGGTCCTGCCTCAGTGCAGGGGGCTGGACTTGATGACCTCTCACGGTCTCTGCCAATCCTACATTTCTATGATTCTGTGATTTTAATTATTTTAGGCTCTCCCTAAAACAAATTGATCAGAATACAGTTGGATTTAATGCTCAGTGATCTTTCTGTGATAGAGGAAATTAGCCTAATTTTTGGAAGACAAAGGGAGAGATAAGTTGTGAGCTATTGAAATCTTTGTAACTGCACCATTAATGCCTAATAACAATTGGCAGCCATGAAATGCCTTTTTGTATTAGCTAGACCCAGTACTTTGGAGATATGCATAGGTGACAAAAAGTGGTAAAAACTGGAGAAACTGTACCTCTGGGACCGCATAACAGGATCCTTCCTGTGATATGCAAATCATGCTGCCAGGTTGCTATATAAACAATTCATGGGAGAAGCATGAGAGGTAGCAAAATCATGGGATCAATTATAAGAGATAAAATTCATCACTGGGAATAGGAGACATGCATAAAAAATATTTTTGGTTTGCATTTTTTATAAAAAATAATTTAAATATAATTCTACATAATTCTGTTCCCAAAGTGTTTAATTGTATTAAAGAGTACATAACAGATAATATATCACAATTGTTGCAGTTCAGATTAAAACAGCCTATAAATCTAACACATAAGTATAGTTTACTACAGAAAAGTGTTTGTCAATCTGAGCAAGACTTTTATTGGACAGCCATAGCATCATGGAAGATTAGGGATGGAAGGGACCTCATGAGGTCATCTAGTCCAACCCCCTGCTCAAAGCAGGACCAACCCCAACTAAACTCAAAAGTCAAGAGTATCTAGCCCATCAGATTACCTTTTAAATAAAAAGATTACTCCACAAATGTTAATCTGGTTACTTTTCAGACAGAAAATTAGCACAGATTACATTTTTTTAGTATTCTAGGCCATCCTGTGATTCCTGTTCAAAGCATGAACAGTAATACCATGAGAAACATATTCTGCCCTAGATCAATGTGTGGATATCTTGTTAATGTTAATGGGACCTGAGTGCATGGATTTGGTCTGTGTCAATCAGATTGCTTTATTTAATACTATACTAGAAAAGAATTTAAATTACCGTATTTCCCCATGTATAAGATGCACCTTAATTTTGGGGCCCGAAATTTGAAAAAAAAATGTTATTGAACTCAAGTTTTATTCATCATAAATGCAAGTAAAAAAATCTACAACTACTGTATAAGACGCACCCAGTTTTTAGACCCCAAATTTTTCGAAAAAAGATGTGTCTTATACATGGGGAAATACGGTAATCACAGACATCCCCCTCCCCCAATCAAATGTTGTTATTTCACAAATGACATCCAAATTCTCACTGGCACCGTGTTCAAACATATTACTTTTCCATAGCCATCTCCTGTGCCTGTTGTTCAGCTAAAATTTGACCCTCTTCCATTAAGTCAACAGAAGGACTCCCTTTGATTTCAATAGGAGTTGGATCCTGCCCCCAAGCCATGAATAGAAAACTGAGAAGGCAGCACAGAATTATCATGAGACAAAGAAAATATTTTTTGTTTGTGATTTTCTTTTTTTTCTTTTTTCTTTTTTGTCATATAAAAGGAACAGCATGCTAGGTAGAGTGGCTTCAGCATAAATAGATCTTGCATTAAGCAGATGCATCAGATTCTCTTCAATGTTTAATCACTCATAAAAAACAGCATCAGATACTCTTCCACCAGGAACAAAATCTCTTTGTCAGCTGTTGCTAATTTATAGTATAACAACAGAATGGGAAAATAGAAGGATTTGTCTTTTGACATTTTGAATTTGGATCTTATTTCAGCCAACTCTCTGAGTATGCTGCAATTAATGATCGCAGAGGGCAGGCTGTTCTCGGTGTAAGACTTACCTGTTTGTCCCAATTAAGCAAGTCACAGTTACAGTGAACTTGCAGTCACCAGAGACTCACCACTTTAGGTTAGCGGCGCTAGAAAGAATAAAATAGATTCCAGTCCTGATCAGAACAAAGGTCTGGTATCATGGCTTCCAATGCTTCAGAAAAGGTGTTACACTATGCTTATTATGGCGTTTCTTTCTATCTCTTAATTTTGTATGGTGCTCAGATACTATGTTACATTAAAAACTAAATGAACAAGCTCAGAAGATCAGAGTCCCCCACCCACAAGGGAAATTCTTAGTGAAAATCTTTTTAAATAGTGCTATCTGTTTAATTTCCACTCCATCAAGCAGTATCAGATGTTAGGACCTTTCTTGTTGCAGGAGAAATCAGTGATCCAGAGTCTTCGTATATTCTAACTGCGACTGGTTTATTTTATACTGTATCTACGCCCTGGTTCTGAAACAGAGGAAGCTACAAACAGCACAAAAACCAACCCTTCTTTCAGGCATCTCTGCCCACATACCAATGCCCAGTCCCCAAGGAGCAACTCTGCCCCAAGAATTGACACTAGTTAGACAGATGAAGGTAGAGAGCAAACTGCCTTGTGCCAAGTTGCAGCTCCCCCAAAGAAACTCCATCAGAAAAGCAAAACCACCACTTCTACCATGACTGAAATCTTGTTTGCACATCGAGGGGGAAAAAAAATGACAGGACATTGTCACATTGCCATCTGGTGACCACTTCCATAATTATTATTATGATTTGATGTGATTTGATTTCAGTTATAGAATTATAGAATCATAGAATATTAGAGTTGGAAGGGACCTCAGGAGGTCATCTAGTCCAACCCCCTGCTCAAAGCAGGACTAACCTCAACTATATCAAAGTTCGGTGCTTTGTAATGTAGCAAGACAGAAATATGGACAATCTCTGCAGTGAGAATTTATAATTTAAAAGACAGACATGGGTAAGACAAGCGTAATGAAGGTTTCTGCAAAAATTAGTATTTTGACTAAACACCAACATCAACTGGAAGATATATATTAAATATAATCGTGACATTAATACAAGCTTAAGGTTGCCCAATTTAGCGCTCAGAAGTCAGAATTGCACAAGTTAATATGGAATGCATATCTCTGACTCTACCCCCTGATCATATGTATTAAGATAAAGTTTAATTGTGTGATTACCTATTATTTCCCAGACTGCACAATACAATTAGGTGTTCTAGATTTTGATTTTTACTAATTTTTGTCATTTGTTTTGTTATAATTTTTTACCAGAAATCAATTGTTTTATTAAGAAATGATAGAGTTAAAAGTTAAAAAACCCATAAGCATTACTAAAAAATAAACTTCAGATAGAATGAACAGGATGAGATACAAGCTGTAATTTACAGCCAACAGTGTGAATTTCATTGAAGTTGTTTAAAGGAAACTTGCAATTTCCCCACTTATTTCAAGTGTTCCTTGGAAAATTATGATCATTGTCTTTTTTGTTGTTGGTTACATTGAAAACTGCCATCTCTTAATATAATACAGCACAGGGTGATATACAGGTGTAGATCAGGGGGCCATTGTGTTAGGCATGGTGCATACATATAGTATAATCTATATATATATATAGACTATAGTATATAGAAAAGGCTGACAAACAGTGGGTGAAAGGATTATTATCCTATTTTTCAGATGGGGAACTGAAGTGCAGAGAGATTAAATGATTTGCTCGAGGTCACTCAGGAATTTTATGGCTCAGCTGGGAATGGAACCCAAATCTCTGGATGGGGTTTTAGTCCGGTGCCTTATCCACAGGAGCATCTTTCCCTTTCGTTGTGAAGATGAATACAAGGCCATTATTGGTTTCATGCAAACTGCAGTTCCAGTTAGCACAGAATATTTTTAGTGATAGCAAAAGCCTGTTATGTCATCAATTCTCTCCTACTCCAAGAAATAGTGACAGAATAAGAGAGGTGGACTGTCCAAACCACTCTACTTGCTGCTCTTCCATTTTCACTTCCCTTGATCCAAAGCCCTGTCTCAGAACAGTCCTGTGCTGTAGGTCAAGAGGAGTTTGGGGAAAAAGCTGCACCCCACAGTCTCCTTCCAGATTGCATCATTTATTTCATATGCATATTCATAGACTGAAATCAGAATTTGGTCCCAGGAGGGCACTGGTAAAGAAGTTTGTTAGATGACAATATAAATGAACAAGTCAAAAACTATGAAAGTTACCATATTCGTAGCTACAGGCCAAATGCTTTATTCATAATATTGTAGTGGCATTATTAACAGTATGTTTGTTTAAAAAGTAACTAATATACTGTTTGTGACCCTCATAATACATGTGTTAAGCAGAGTGTGCTGCTGGTTTACACTGGTTACATTCTGCTTTGTTTTCTTCCAGGCACATTTCCGTTGATTTTTATTGCCATACCAAATGCTATTTATGAATATGGGTAACTAATTGACCGAAGTTTCCCACAGTTCCTTCAAGACTGGTCACTCACCCTTCACGAGTAAAGGTTCTTAGGAAACTTTTGGCCTCACTGTGGATTCCAGGTTTTTCTGGTTGTATAGTGAAGACTGGAAATACTGTATTACATTGAAGTAAAAAAATAATTTGTGTTATTGTTGTTATTACAAAATATTTATATAGTGCAGTAAATTAACACTGTACTTTAGTAAAGTAGCTACAAACTGCCCTGAAGAGTATATAACTCTAATAAGACAAACAAAGACACAAGACAGTACTTTGGGAAAGGGAGAGGATTATTAGTGAAGTGAAGGAAGGTAATTGCTTGAAGTGGAAGGGTTGTTGTTATCACTAATACTTTTTATATTACAATAGTGTCTAAAGATTCCAAATGAAATTTTTTGTGCTGGGTGCAGTACAAACATGTTGTGAGAGGCCATCCTTCCCCAATGAGCTTGTAGTCTAACTAGATGAGACAGACAAATGACAGGGAGGTGAAGTGACTTGCCCAAGTTCAGACAGCAGGTCTGTGCTAGAGCTGTGATCAGACTCCTAATCCAGTGTGCTTTCTGCTGGAAATATTTGGATGAGAGAAGGGCTTGTGGTGGGTTAGGACAGGGAAAGTACCTTAGATGTGAACTCAGGAAGCCAAAAGCATACAAAAAAGAAAACTGGAAAAATGAGAGGGATGGAAGGCATGCAGGGAAGGGGTGAAATGGGGGCAAGGGATATAAAATCAGTGAGATTACATAGGGCTTTATAGGTGAGGACAAGGAGCTTGAATGGGATGTGACAAGTGTCAATGGATAGGTTAATAGAGGGAGCGACATAGCTGAGTGGAAAACACTCAGAACTTTTCTTTTAATGGATTTTATCACCAGAAATCTTGACTTAAAAAATCTCCTCACGTCTCTTTTAGCAGGCTTTGTACAGAGAATAAGTGATGCTGTCGCATAAAGTTTGTATTGATCTGAGTCTGGGATGGTTGCACTGCTCAGTGACAAAGGCACAAATGAGTTATCCAGATTGTCCCAAATAAGAACCAAAATATCACATGAAACCTTCATGTATTTCTGTGTATGCCACAGATTTTAGAGGGGAAAAAAAGTATTTTAGAAATTTTAAAAGAATTTGATTCTCATTTTTTTCTGTCATTCCCCAACCCTGTCTGTAAAGCCAGGCTGCCTTAGATCTAGGAGTTCAATTATACAGGACTCAGAGGCAGAGAGAAATGATAATGAATACATTTTAGAAGCCTCTAAAAATTACTTAAATTAGCTTTTTCATACACACTGTCGCTGTGTGAAGCTCAGCTATCTCCTCATTTTCCAGGACTAGAAACAAGCACTGTGTGTCCACAGCTAGAATCTCTCTTTTTCAATGGTGTTAAAACTCCCGTTTCTAGTCCTGACAGATTGTGAGATACTGGGTTATAAATTTGTCACAAGAGCAGGACTGACTATAGCCAGTTACTCATCACTCCAGTTAAATTTTTAGGTGTTGGGTGTGGGAGGATTTCACACAACACCAGGCTGAACAGGGAGGGACAGAAACATTCTGTGGCAGGTTGAGTTTTTAAAAAGCTGGTGTCTGAAGCTTTTCGAAATAGCTGTGGTAAGAACGGATTAATGGGCAGGATGTGGTAAAGTGAGTGAAGGCACATGATAAATGCAATTTATTACATAGGAATCCCCACAACTATATATATATATTCTATGTAATAAATATATATATAGTGTAATATTGTATAATATATATTATATATAATGTGTATAGAAAATATATGTTGCTTTTTGTATTATGTGGCATGGGTGAAGAGTCTAAACTCAGATTATCAATACAATTCAGTCTTCCAAAGGAAGTGGTGAAAGTCCTGTTGCTTGAGATATCCCAAGCCAAACTAGAAATATACTCGGCTGTAGAGAACATTGACCTAGATCATCCCCTCCAACAGAAAGCCCTGTGAGAAGAGGCTGTGGCGAGGAGATTTCCATCTCCATGAGGTTCCCTTCACAGAGATTCCCTCTCCCCATGTTATCCTGTCAGATAGTGCTGTTATCTCTTCCCACAAGCCTGGTAGATTCCCAGCAAGCCAGCACAATCCATTTGGAGGCCCTGTGTCTCCAAGCTGCCTCTGCCACCACCATTGCTCCCAAAGCAGTGAAACCAGGCTACCAGGGCCTCCCTTGGGCACTGTGTTTCCTAGATTACTTCTGCATGTTGCAGGCCGTGGTCTGCGCAGGAAGGATAATACAGTCCTGGGCTGTATTTTTTTTTCTGACAAATTTCTATGAAGCTGTAGCAAGGCCTCCTCAAGGTCTGACGTGGGAGGAAGGTATCTTGATGGCAGCTGAGTCGCCTTTCCATATAAAGAAGGGAGATATGCATCTGAAGGCTCCTGTTTTTGCATGGATCTAAGGAGAACAGTCTAGCTCAGTGGCAGTGGACTGGACTAGATGACCTGCTAGGCCTTTTCTTTGTAATATTTCTATGTTTCTGTGCTATGTGGAGAAGTTAAGTTTCCACCACCTATTTTCTCACTTACTTTCTTATTTGAGAGTGAGAGCATTGATGTAACAAAGAATTTTCCCCCCAACATGTCTATTGTATAGAAGGCTCTACTCCTACACAATACAGTCATTTTCATTAATATATTTTATTTCTCCGCTGCAAGACAGGGTGCTCTATGTGCTTCCTTTATTGTTTGAAATATTTATTTGAGGAACAGCATGTTGGTAAAAAGCATTTTGAGGGCCTCAGATGAAAAGCAGCATTATATTATGTTTAAAATATTATCATTATAATATGATTAGGAGATTTCAGAAGCCTCACATGTGTATGTCTATAGATATTTACATCTGAAGGCTTAAAAAATTGCAATATGAAATGGTATAATATATTCAGTAAGCATTCTTCCTCTGAAATGGAAGGCAAGCAATTCACAATTTAAAATCAGCTCCTAGACAAGTAGAAAAACAGAGACCATAAATAACACTTTGTGTTTGAGCAATATCCAAGTTTGCTTTTTATCATTAGTACACTGCATTGTTAGCCTGCAAACTTGCTTTTTCCAGATAATTTTAGTACTGCATAGTCTTTTGTTATCCCTAAGCTGGACTTCTATAATGTCTTGCTTAATGTGTCTCCAGAATCTGTTGTTTATACACTTCAGTATATTCAGGCTGCAGCTGCTAGGGTTGTCACAAAAGAACATGCACATTTGTAACCTGTTAAGACCTTACATTGGTTGCCTGTGAAGTTCTGGATTTGATTTAAAAAAATGTTCCTGAATGACTTTTAAAACAACATTAAAAGGGAACACCTATTTATCTCACAGACCTTTGTTTTATTTTTACACTCCTGAAATCTTCCTGTGTTCTACTTTCTGGAGGAAATCTGGCCTATGTGTGTTCCAGATATTATCTTCAAAAACTGCTGAGGCAAAGTGTTTAGTAATGCAGCATCCTGAAGGACCAGTTCTTCCAGAAGATATGTTGTGTGCAAATTGGCTTTGTTAGATTTAAGAGTAAACTGAAATTATGTTGTGACTTTCTCAAAGTTATCTTAGGTCTATTGATATAATTATGATTTGTTGTTTGATTACAGTGCTGTAAAAGCTCATGTGTAAATATGCAAAAACATATATGTATGCAAAGATGTATATACAAGATGTAAAGAGAAGTGTTGTAATAAAGCATCTTTTAATTTATGAGTTTTTATAGGACTACAGAATTTTCCAGTGGCAGAGTCTAGAGTGAGTAATGGTATCGTAATTCATTCCAAATGATTGAAAATCAAAAAAATAATTTCATTTGTCATCATTTCAATTCTATAAATATACCTACACGATATATTGTGTATATAAGTTTGCCTTTCCCTGCCATTTCCTGAAGACTGATATTCTTACGCACCTGCCAATTTCTATAACTGATTCTACTCCACTCAACCTCAAAAAAGCGAGAGTCCTGTGGCACCTTAAAGACTAACAAATTTATGTGGGCATAAGCTTTCGTGGGCAGAAACCCACTTCGTTGGTTGCATGAACATCTTCTGACGAAGTGGGTTTCTGCCCACAAAAGCTTATGCCCACATAAATTTGTTAGTCTTTAAGGTGCCACAGAATTCTTGCTGTTTTGCTAAAAACAGACTAACATGGTTACCCCTCTGAACCTCAAAAAAGTTCATCTCCTTATTGGCTTATAGTCTGAAGACTGGATCTTTCATAATAGGCAAAGTTTGGTTACCCAAACATTGTTATAAAATCCAGATTTTTAGGTATTCATCATCCACCAAATTTCTAAAAGAGTTTTTTGTAGGGTGTATGGTTGCTGGTGAGATCTACAACCTATCCTAGCAGATGATCCGTCTCTCGCTCAGGCAGTGGGCGACAGACCCATCCTGGCTTACAGACAGCCCTCCCAACCTGAAGCAAATACTCACCAGCAACCACACACCCTACAAAAAAATCCAACCCCGGAACCTATCCCTGCAACAAACCCCGTTGTCACACACATCTGCCCACACATTGACTCTAGTGACAACATCACTGGTCCTAACCACATCAATCACACCACAAGGGGCTCATTCACCTGTACATCCACTAATGTTATATATGCCATCATGTGCCAGCGATGCCCCTCTGCCATGTACATTGGCCAAACTGGACTGTCACTACGCAAAAAGATAAATGGACACAAATCAGACATAAAAAATAATAACATCCATAAACCAGTGGGAGAACACTTTAATCTCCCAGGGCACACTGTCACGGACCTGAAAGTTGCTGTCAAAAACACTCCAAAAACAGACTTCAAAGAGAAACTGCTGAGTTAGACATGGTCTGCAGACTTGACACATTCAAACTGGGTTTAAACAGAGATTTGGAATGGCTCTCTCATTACAAGAGGTAAATTGCTTTGTTCATCCATTCTCACCTCCTACTCAATGACTGTCATTAGACCTCAAGTACCTGGCTTTCATCCACCTCCCCCATTGTTCTCTATGCACTTGTATATGTATATGATGATTCTATGTTTCTCATTTCTACCTCTGCACCTGACGAAGTGAGCTGAGCCTCACGAAAGCTTATGCCTGCTCAAATTAAATTTGTTAGTCTTTAAAGTGCCACAGAACTCTCGTTGTTTAGGCCTTATAAAGAATCCCATCATTCCGTCCACCTTTTGCCTTTTAATCCCACCTGATTGTGGTGGCTGCCGCCTTGAGAATTGTTAGAATCAGCATCTGTGACGTTTATTATCTGAAAGCTTCTAATCCTTTTGATAAAGTTGATATAATCAATCTCTTCCTTGAGGCATGTGGTGATCACAGAAATTATGGAGAGGTGAAGGGACTTGCCCAGAGTCACAGCACGTCAGTGGCAGCCTTCTCTTGACTACCCAGTTCAATCCTCACTGCCTTTTAAATTGCTGATCTCTTTGGTTGACCATTTGACTGGGCATTCTGCTAAGGTTTTTGACAGTAGGGAGTTCAATTTGCTTTGTTGTGTTGCAATTCAATTGTCTGGGCTGTTACAGATATCTAAAGGGTAGGGTTTTAATTTAGCAATCTGCTGTGTTATTGAATTAGTTTTATATTGTGTTAATCTCTTTGTCTCATGGCATTCATTGCCTGTGATAATTGATGTACAATATATAACCAAGTTCTATATTCACTTGGGTAACTGCCTTTAATTGCCTGGTATAAAATATGCGTGCTAAATACAATCTGCTATGACTGAGAAGCTCTTATTGGCATGGACTTGAGGGAGCTTTATCTTCCTGACAGCCTGTCTGAGAAAAGTCTCAAAGTCTCCCACAACCGACCATGTTAGGATGGAGAATGGATATTTGCTGTGTGACTACAAAAGGAGAGATTGCTGTAACTGTTCTGTGGTGTATTTAGAGTTCTGTTTGTGTTTACTGCATTGGGCATTAACATGATGTTAATTGGAAACCCCATCAAAATAAAATTAAAAAAAAAAACAAAAAAAACCCCCAGAAGGCTTTCTTTAATTTTCTCCTCTGTATTATTTTTAGAGCTAGATTCAGCTCAGTGGAGCTACTCTCCTGAGTAAAGTTATTCATCTGCATGAGTATTTGCAGAACCTGAACCTTTATTTTGTATGCCTTCATGTTACTGATTTTTAAAGTAAGATTAGTTGCTTTAAAATCATGGGCCAGCTCCTCATCTGAAGAAATAGGCTTCACTCCCCAGGAACTCAATGGAACTATGCTGGTTTACATCATCTGAGGTTCTGTCCCCGTATCGTCTTAAACAAATTTCCTTACTTATCAGTAACACCTTTTATTATTAAAAGGGGAAGGATTTTTAAAATTGAATATACTTTTCATCCTTTATACCTGTTTGCTTCTTGCATTGCATACAGTGTGGACAAAGAAAACAAAATAGTCAGCTTCATTTTTGTGGTTTCTGTGACTTTCTAGCTCTGGTGCAGAGCAGTTCTGCAATGTTTGGGTGGCAAAAACTGCAGGGAAATATTTAAATCTACACAAAATATTTTATTAAAAAATGAAACTCTTATTGTTATGATTTGAAAAAAATTTTTTTTTTTTACTCAACCTGAATATTGAGTCTACACTGCATGTTGAGAATCTCTTTAAGATTATTTTATGCAATGTAGTTTTGCATAATGTTAATACATTTTCTCCTATAAAGATTCTGTATTGAGAAAAGACAGATCAATATCTGGCGTTGTAGCAGCACCATTCTCATTGCTGTAGCTGTAGTTTTGTCAGTGTTGCCATTATATGTCAATTTCTGGGTGGAGTTTCTTTCAGGATTTTTAGAATTAGTAGTTTCTAATTTCAGAGTCCTGTAGTTCCAGTCCTGTGATTCTCTTTTTTGTCTGTCGCCAGTTTTATGTACATCAGTCTGCAGAATGCTCAGCAAGGAACGTAGGTGCACAGATTTGTTATTCAGCTTTGTTCCACTGATAAAATAGCCCACAGCAACTTTTGGTTTGAGGAGATCAGTTCAGCTTCAGGCTTTGGCTCACCTTGTGACTTTTTGTCAATCAGCCTGCCCTGCGGCCATTTTCCTCTGATGGTCTATAGTTCAGCTGGTCAGAGAGAAAGTAGAGCAGCCCAGAGCTACCTGGGAGAACCTATGGGCACTTTAAAACCAGGAGTTCCCCAGCTTCATGATCAGAATGACACGGAACAATAAGTGAATCACAAATATTTTCATGAATTAACCCAGTGAATTTCCTTTCCTGTTATTTATGCAATTATATTATTCATTTTCTGCAAATATTTGGACAACTCATGGTTTCTTCAAGAAAATGTTCATAAACCCCCAGAGTTTCAGATGTTTTAGCATGAGTGGTGATTTGCCACTCATCACTCCCCTGTACTTATTCTCTTATTTGAAATTTCTCTCATCCAGTCAAGAAGCAAAAGCAATGCCAAGTGAGTTAGCTGACCAGCAGTGCATCCCAATAACACATGGTAAAAGACTATGTCAAAACAAATAGTTTGCAAGGTGCCAATAGGGTGAAATTTGTTTGCTTAAAGTTTCCAACATATACTTGTGAATAGTAACACGTGCAGAAATCAGGACTGAATTGTGAATGATTAATAAAGAGGAAAGAGGAATATACTGAATGTCACATAATTTATCGATGACAAATATTTCGACCAGCTCTAACCTTGAAATGGATTTTAGTGTCCAGAAATGTGTAGTCTGAGCCAATGGAGATGCTAAATATGGCTTTAAAGAGCTGCACATTAGGTACCCACTTTTAAAAATCTCAATCATGTAGCTTGCTTGACTGAAGTCACACTCTGTTTAGAGAATCATGTGACCTTGGGTCAAGATTTTTTGACAAGTCGTGGCTGTACTTAAAAAGTCAGTTGTATCATAGCTCAGTAAAGAAATGACATAGCAAAGTCAAATACTGAAATATGATAAATATTGAGGTTTTAAGTAGATCCAGTGTATCAGAACAAAATATGGTTTCACCTAGTAACAGTGGACGTTCGTAAGTTACAAAATACTATAAAAGTAAAATGGTAACTGGCTTATTTTCACTTGTCTGGCTTTTAAGGTGATCACCTTTATATGTCATGAGTTGTAACTGTAGCTCCATGGCTCTGTATTACATATGGCAGGGAGGATGTTTGTACAACCATGTTCACCTTTCTGGCTTATATTATATTCACATAATATTTGAAGATAAAAGTGCGGGGAGAATTAAGCTAAAATATAATTTAATCACTTTTATTATATCTTTTCTGAAGATGAAATATTTAGGTTTACAAACTGGCAACAACACACTTAACATCTATTAAATAATTTTCATAAAGAATATTTAACATAAATGATCTTAGCTCCAAACTATCAAAACACACCTATAAAATTTTACTCAAGCCCACATTTACACTTACCTGTGTTTGGTGGTTTGCATAAACATTTTGTCTATGCAATTAGTCTTTAGCACAAATTTGAAGTTTGCACATTCAAATTCTCTACATGCATTTTTGGATTCGGTTTTGAAAAATTTATCCTTGAAGCCTCCTCTTGCTTCCAGTAAAATTACTTCCAAAACTCCAGCTGACTTCTGTGATGAAAGACTGGGGACTTAAGTTCTGAGCCAGCCAAGCACAATTAAATCAATGGGAATTTTTCCATTGACTTCAATGAGCTTTGGATCAAGCCTTTAGTGCTCTTACACAGCAGTGAGGCAATCATGATAGATTGTAAAGGCTCCAAAGAACCCACTGCAGTATGTTACATAACTAATGCATAAAGGGCCTAAAATAGGCGTAGATATGTGTATATCTCAACCAAAATAAGTATTTGCTCTTTACTGTTAGAATTTGGAAGTGTTTTGTAATTGAAGTTGTCAATTCTCAGTTTGGTTACATCCTTTTTTTTTTTTCCCTTCAAATCCTTTTAACTATCAGAAGTACACAGACACAATGAGAGTCACAGACAAAAGAATTACCTTTATGCAAAATTCACGTTGCAACAGAAACCTGACAAAAGCAAAGACATCTCAGATGGAGGCTGATGTGCCCCCTTTGCTTCATGCTGGTGCCCCTTTGTGGAGTCAGGATACTGTGTTAGTTAAAGACAGCGTGTCTTCTTTAACATTGCAAGCTTTCCCAGTTTGTGTTCCATTCTTAAAGTCACTCCTTCGTCTGGGAATATATTTAACAGGCAACTGGTTCCTCGAACCTCACAACATCAATTAATTTTTAACTTTTTAAAAAATTCATATGTAGCCTCATGTGTGTCCTTTCAGTTGATGCCTGCATGCGGAGGTGGCTGTGCAGGTACTGATAAAACCTAATTTGTGAAGGCTTTTTGGCCAGACACATCCATTTATTCAGTCAGCAAGAATGCAGGTTAGTTGAAGCTCCTTCACTAATACTTGATGAAGGTGTATAACTGAACTGGATTTGGAGATCCAACTGTGAGTAGGTAGGAACTTTGTATAGATTTGTATAGTCAGTGCATGTTGTTTTGCAATGAGATTTTAAAAGCAGCATTTAATGTCTGTTTACTTGTGTTTTCTTGCAGCACCTAATGAACTTTGTGTAGACTCTGCATTCATTGACAAACAGACTCTCCCATAGCAAGATGTCATTAATACAGTAGTGGATACATTCCTACTTGAATCAGCGACAAAAGGAACCGGTTTAAACAATGGCTGCAGGTAAATATCTGTACTCTGCAGTGGCCACCAAAATATTGTTGCTGTACTGATTAGTGATACTTTTTGTTTTCAAAGAGAACTTAATAATCTTTTCCTAAGACAAGCCAGATTGATCCTATCCCTTTTTATACAGGTGCCTAAAAAATGCCACAATTTCTGTAATAAATTACATTTTATGACAAATGTGCCCTTCCTTCGGATATGTGGAAATCTTACGATGTTTATTTCCATAGAAACATTTGCCACTGATTAGGTAGGCTTACATTGTAAGCTATTTTGAGTGGGACCATATCTTTACTCATGGCTATATAGCACCCATCACTTTTATGGGTGCTCCAAAAAGATGAATCATAATAAAAAAAATTGATTTCTTTATTTTCAGTGAGATCTATTTATGTCTCAAACACAATTTCCTGTTAAAAATTATGGCATATTGACTTTTAAACTCTGATTTTGTCTCTTTTCCCACAGCAGCTGATGGTTTGGGAAGCATAGCTATAGATACCACACAACTTAACATGTCAGTCACTGATCCAACGGCTTGGGCTACCGCTATGAACAACCTCGGAATGGTTCCAGTAGGATTAGCTGGACAACAGCTTGTGACAGGTACGATTTCTGTTAGAGATTTGTTGCACTAGTCTATGGATTTTTTCAGTCTTTTTATAAACATCTGAAATCTTTTTTGAAGATGTGTATTTTTATAGTCTTAGAACAATTTTTTTGTAGGAGCACAGCTTCTACAATTTAATATTGCATACTATGTATTAGTCTCTTTGTGTAATGAGTATGTAATCCATAGTGTGTTTTAACCTAGTGGAACAACCAAATCTTTGGGGAAATTAGAGTTCTAAACCATTGATCTCCAGGCTTTGTGCTTGGTCTAGGCTAGGGAGAGGGTCAGGAGATGTACTTAGTCTTTGAGAGGGAGCTGATTTTCCTTTTTAGTAGCATTCCTTGAGGTTTTGCCAAGGAATAGCGTGGGCAGTGGCTGCAACTTTTTGATGGGAGGAAGATTGTTATGCTGACAAAAGAGACTGCAGATATAAATAGATTCAGAAACAAATGTGAATCCCATGAAATTCATATCCACTGCTAACGTTAGCTAACTGAAAGAGAGAAGCAATCCCATCTTTCTTCTAACTTTTTTTAACACCATAATTAATTTTCAAGGACTATTATCATTTGACTTTCTCATTTCATTTACAACTTGTAAGAGCTCTGCATTGGATCACTTAATCTTTCTAGCAATAATAAAAATACTATTTTGCACATTGCAAACATTGAAGGTTCAGTCTTGCGCCCATTGAAATTAGTTGATGTCAGTAGGAGCAGGATTGGGTCAAAATTAATTAAGCTTCACAACACTGCAGTGAGGTAGATACAATGGGGCCAGATCCACAGCTGATATAAAATCAGCATAGCACGCTGTAAGAAAGATAGGGAATAAAACCAACCTTAAGTAAGGAACTGCTTAACTGATTATTCGTACCACATTGCTTAGTGTTCTTTTAATTTTGATTGCGTAACTAAAGAAAAGGACTCGAGAATTGATTTTAGTTTTATAGGGTTTCATTAAATATTCTTATCAACAGGAATTAATAGTACAGGATATAAGAAAGCCAAAATAGTATTGGACTATGATTTGGCTAGAAAACTAGAAAACTGGTCAGTTTAATCATGTAGGTTTTCAGAATCAAATTATACAACCACAATAGAAAATAACACTTACGCTCAATCACTATGTTGGGAAGGTGATTTTTTATTTTAGATTTTTGATTACACTGCAAAAAATAGCCTGCGGCATCAAGTCTCAGAATCCGGGTCAGGTAACTCCAAGTTGCAGGGCTCATGCTATGGGGCTAAAAAAAGCAAAGTAGATGTTTGGCTCTGAGACACGCCCCCCTCAGGGTTCAGAGCCTGAGCTCCAGCCCAAGCAGGAATGTTTACACTACTAATTTCAGCCACCTTGGTGCAAACCTGAGTCCATTGATGTAGGCTCTGAGACTTTCTGCTGTAGGTTTGTTTGTTCGTATGTTTGTGTGTTTGTTTGTTTTGCAGTGTAGATGTATTTTTAGTGTCCTTCAGAGTAGTCAACTCCAGTGTCACTAACACAGCAGAGGAAAAACAATCTAAAGCTAAATCACAAAATGTTTCAATCAGTTACTTACATGCCAATGCGCAAAGTCTTCTTCCCAGTGGATCTCTAATAGTCAACCCTTGTTACCTATTTCCCAGTGAATGATATTAGCCCCAAGATCTGATTAACTATCTAACATAAACGCCTACATTTATGACAGACTATACAGACCGAGTGCAGATCGAGAAGCTTGCATACTTGGTCTCATTTTATATCTGTATACACCTAGAACTTGAACTGTAGTAGAAACATGTACCGTGTTCTACAATCTAAATTAACAACAACGTGTTCAGTTTTAAAGTTACTTTGGAAAAATCTTGATTGGAACCAGTTACAAAACAAAGACGTATACAATAACTGTGGCGATCTTTAGCGCACATACACAAGCTTGTACAGTTCTTTACTAATTAGGTACCATGTTTCAGAAAGTGGTTAATGACTGATTTCGGTCTCCATCCAAGAGAAAATCTGTGTTTTACTTATCACCAGATCTTTGCTCAGCCATCAGCTTTCAGCTCAGTTACTGTTCACAGCAGGAGCTGACACTGCAAACACAGGTGGAGTGAATGATGAACACATCTGTAGTCTTTTCCCAATACACTAGTAGACAACCCGATTTGCTGGAAAATAGAAAGAGACAGTTAAAGGTGCCTATCCAAAATTAGTACTTGATGTCACCACGTGGCTGGCCTAGAACCTCAGTCTTTTTCCTCCCATGTGTCTTCAGTTTTCAGGAAACAGACCACTTCAACCTATTTCTGCTGTGTGGTCCAACTCGGTAGTGTTTCTTGGAGGGGCTGGCATGATCAATCTGTTGGTGACCCACTCTTCTTCTGCAGTTTCAAAATGTCCAACCAAAATGAAAGTTGTATTTTTCTCACCATCAAATCAGGGAATGAGAGGACAGCTTTTGAGTTCTTGCAATTGGGACTGGAATTTCCCAATCTCTTTGTTCACATCAGCTTGCATAAGACAATTTAGGCCATAGCTATTGGTATAACTATCTTGGGACAGCCTCAAACACTGGCTGATTTGCTCCGGTCAGCACCTTACCTCTGCAAGTTGCATTTTGTTAGCCCCTTTGCAGTGCATCCCTTGGGCATCTTGGCAGTTATGCTTGCTCAAGTAGCAATTTCTCTATCAGCAGTCTGCTAGTTGCTGAAATATCCAGTTTAAAGTTCATATAATTTATACAAAGACTTTCCACAGTCCGTGATGCTCTTTAAACTTGTTTCAACAGTCCATTTTACATTGCAAAGGCACTTCAAGAACTATTGTTCTTCAGCGTGCAGGAAAGTTGTATAAATCTTCCATTTTTGTTCCCCTAGTTTTAACAACAGTGGTGGGTCCTTGGTATGTATGGGTGAGTTTATTCCATGCATTATTAACCAATGATTATTCCACATTGTGGTCAGGTGCCCTTATAAATACAGTTTAGTTTAGTTCCTTTAATTTACTGCCTCTTTCAACAGAGGTGTATTTCACTAACTCAATAGCACAAGCATGTGTTCGATTGCAAACATTAGCCTTACTTCTTCACTTTATCACTTTAAATTAAAGAAATGAATATGAATGTACCTCCTTTCTTTCCTAACGGGATTGCCCATGTGGTAAACCCAGTCATTGAAATTTACAATATTTTGCCCAAAGCTGTATCACTTATAATTGACCTCCTTTTTATACATGTTTTAATTACAATATTAGATTCTATCATGTTCCCTATTTTACTACTATATCTGGCACATCATATGATATCAGTGTTTGATATTAATGTAATAGTTATTTTTAATTCATTCACAAAGAGAAGTCTCTTTAGCTGTACTTGCTCTTGAAAAAGGTTAAAGAAACATATCCATTAGATCTTTGGTTTTAGATCCATTAGATCTTTGGTTTTTTACCTGGGAAATTTTTAAACAGTAATAACTCATAATTTTGAGGCCTTAGTTACTACAACTATATCTGCCTCCCAGTGGATTTATGAAGTTAAATTTTTGGCTGTCTTTCCTGAAATTAGGCATTGAATGAAGTTATATCAATTCTGCTAATCCTGCTAAGGATCTGGCCCAGAATTACCCATTTTACAGATGGATAAACTAAGACACAGAAAGGTTAGGTTACTTTTCCAGGGTCACACAACCAGTCAGTCCAGAGCAGGGAATATAGCTATTATAGATATTGGGTTGATTCCCAGTCCCCTGCTCTAACCATTAGATACACTGGTTTCCTGCCTATAAAACTGTACCCTGTCTTAGATTAATCCAGTCAATACATTGGTGCTGAGTTGTAGTAGTAAACTAGAGAATCACACACTTCATTGCTTTCGTAAACCTAACCAGACACCCAATAAGAGAGAGCAACATATTAAGCTGCTGCCTGTAATGTATAGCAGTGGGTGGAATGAAGATTGTTCTGCTTGCAATACCAAATGGGCATTCCGTGGGCTTGATTTTCCAATTAAGGCTTTTTCAATTTTCACCAAGAGCAATAGGGTTCTGCCTGTTGATGCCTAGAACATTCTCTAAAATTTTTGAATTCCTCAGATGTGTTGTTCACAGACAGACAAACAGAAAAATGCCATTGAATTGAGTATAGATCTTTGCTTCACTTGACCTGTAAATATGTGTCCCCTAGAAACAAACTAACCCAATGTTCTTTTGGTGTGCTTTACTAAACTTTGACTTCATTATCTCCGAATCTGGAAATGATTTTGTATCGGGGTACATTTGTCTGGTTCTATTTATCAGTGTCTCAGCTGTATTTTATGTAGGATGGTTTGCACATCTCCTTTCATGTCCCCCTCTTTCTTTCCACTTTTTTGTGCAAATTCTTCTCTCAGCAGCACCTCTGTAACCCCCCCCCCCCCCCATTGGATCAACAGTGTTGCACAGATGGAATTGAATTTGACTCCCTTCATATTATTTCCTTGTGTGAGGATCTCAAGGATTTCAGCTTATCCGCAGATCATTGCTTTTTTTTATTTTTGGAGCTATTTTTTACCACATACATTCGGGGCACTGTATGGATCAAATAATATTTCTATAGCACTTTTAAAATGTAAAGTGTGGCAAAAGTGATAAGTATTAATTACTAAAATAATTATTTCCTTATTTCCAGCTAGAAGTAGAATAGTTCACTTCTCCCATCCCTTGTGTTTTCCTTGGCATAAAATACTGTATTATGTATTTCCCAAAGTAAATAGGTTCTTTGAAATTTAATTCCTCCCGACCTTCTCATGATTTTGTAAATTTTGACATTTTTCACCATGACAAATCCATGATTTTCACAACAATTTACCATGAAACGAATTACAGCCCTATAGGTTATAGTACATTTATCTGCATTGAACTACATTTTCCATCTAATGTGTTAGCCCAAGTGCTTAATTGGTCCTTAACCCTTCTTGACTCCAGTGTTCATGATTCATTTTAATCCACTTAGGGTGACCAGATAGGAAGTGTGAAAAATTGGGACGTGTGTGTGTGTGTGTGTGTGTGTGTGTGTGTGTGTGTGTGTGTGTGTGTGTGTGTGTGTGTGTTGCTTTCAATAACCTCATCAACTGTATTTCTACAAATGAAAAAGATGGAGATTCCTATGGGAGATCCCAGCACTCACAACTCCTACCAGAATTAATGATAATAGAATTATGCTGGCCACTTTGCAGTTTGCAGGGCTCTCTCCTGAAATGAGTTTGTAAAATTACAGCTAAGGCTTCTGCAATATCTGGCCAATTTTCCTATGAGAGTCTGGGATGTATGTTGTCTGATCCTGGTGACTAATCAATTTTAAGCACTACTAACCTTTTAATACCAGTTTAGATGTCATCTGTACACTCTTTAATTCCTTATCTCCTTGTGCTGTAAAATTGGATTTTTGATCTTGGCAAATGTCAGCAACTTCCATTTGAAAAGATGGATTCTTGTGAATAATTATATAATATCTCTTCTGTTCTATATTCTTTGCTTTTACTTCTTGTAATTCAGATGGCTTATCATTTTCAGTAATATTTGGCTACTGCATTACATATAATATAATGTGTATTTGTACGTTATGTTTATATAATTTATATAATAAACAGTTTAATAATGCATTTAGTTTAACTGTTAAAGATTGATGTGGTATAGCTGTGGTTTTCCGTATTGTTTTCTTTTTTATACTTATTTTTGTAAAGTCAATGAAGAAAAAAATCATATGGAACAGAGGGCACAGTGGTCATGTGTAGCAGTCCCCCCAAAGATGGAAGTTCTACAGCAATCACTAGTGAAGACCTTAAGAGGAGGTCACTTGGCCTACACAGCTGGCCAGCAGGCTTTGCCCCATCCTAGTGGATATACATCTGTTGAAAATATGCCACATGTTCTTGATCCCCAGTTTTGATGATTGCAGAAATCTACACGTAGGGATAAATGCAGCAGTCCACTGACACAGCAATGTAGGTCACTGGGAGCATATTACCCTGCTTCTCCAGACTCTACATTGACTTGCAACTCAACACTGGAACAAATTCAAGATCTAGGTCTAAACCTTCAGTGGACTTTCCTAAAGCTTTGTGGTTACAGGACCTTAAGAAGATCCTTCTTTAGAAATCATGGTTTCAGACCATTCATATAATTTTTGGTGGCAGGTTTAAGTGAGTGAAGAGAGAAAAAAATCAAGGGCACACTCAAGAAAATAAATGAGCAGAGTTCCCTAATTTTATTCTAGTTCCTTTCTATTTACCTAATTTTATTCTAGTTTTCTTTTTATTTATGTGTTGTACTTGTACAGTCATTATTGTGGATATGCTGGGTTTTATTAAAGAGGAGGAAGAGCAAAGACTGACAGAGTTTAAATTCCCCAAATATGCAATCAAGATAATCAAAGGAAAGAGACACAAAATATGCCATAAAGGTTAGAGGTATAGAAGACTAAAGCCTCCATACTACTAAAACTATTTATTACATTGTCAATACTTGAGAAAGTATTAAGAATAGAAGACGTAAAGTCAGAATGCAAATATGTAGAGCCACTCAGAACATCAGTAAAGAAATCTCACGTATTAGTGTAACAAATTGGTTTTTTCATTGACCCAAAAAGCACCTGCCGAGTTAATCACACTTTCTGTGAGGTGAGTGTTACTCAAGGAGATTTCACACCAGGGGACTTTAATCCTAAAGTACTAGGAACAGACACGACTAGGTTACAAAAAAGGAGAGTCATCTAAAGGGGAGAGAAAACGTGGCTGAGATACTAAGTGTCTTTGACACACTATTCAGTGTTATTATTTCTCTTCGATCATATCAAGTGTCCTCTGTATTGGTCCTTAATTGAGGCCAACGATAAAGATAGTGCTTAAAGTTTGTTCAGCATTTAGAAATGAGTTATATGTTTAAAAAAAAAAGTTGTAACTTTGGTATTAGGGCTAAATGCCCCAAACAAACAGAACTGGAGGGGCTAACTAGGGCATCTCAGCACATTTGTCAGTTGAAGGGATGCACTTAGGATGTAGGATTTGTATTCTATTCTATTCCTCTCTTCTGTTGTACTGTACTAGCTTGTGTGCTGAGACAATTAACCCTTTGAGGAAAGGAACATGCAAACTGTTTGACATGACTTTTATTATAAAATGCTAGGTACATTTATGGTGCTATATAATTCATATTTTTTTAATTCTGTCTGCTGTTACTGACACCAAAAATCCTGTTATAAGTGAAATAAGAAACAAAATATACAGAAAATATTTTGTTCAGGTTAAGGTTTTATAAAACACCCTCTCACATCCTTTTAGATTAATTTGGGGGCAGTGTCCCTTTATATTTATTTTATTTCTCTTCCTTCCTGCCCCCAGTCTCAATAAAGACCAGACCACAAACAATCACCAACCTTCTACTATATAAAATAATTCAACATGCTCTGAGGGACAGTTTCATACCGACCACTCATTCACACTGGAACACAGATTATTGCCAGTACTTGACATTTGTATAACTCCTCCAATCAAAAGATCTTAAATTGCTTTTCCAGCATTAATGAACTAAGCCTGACTCCTATGCCATAGGTAGATAAGTATTATCCCCATTTTGCAAATGGGGAAACTCAGGCAAAGTATGATTGTGGTTCACCTAGGGTCACACAGGAAATCTATAGCAGTGCCAGGAATAGAACACTGGTTTTATAACTCCCAATTTTATGCTTCAACCACAAGATGACCGTTCTTCCCAGTTCACCTGTGGTGAGGTAAAGTACTGCTTAATCTAATGCTTTGATAGCATTTTATGGTTTCAGATAAATAGTGGATTTACCCTAACACCTAGCCAGCTTCCATGCTCCAGTGGTGATGAATGATGGGTTTTACATCACTAGCGAATTACATAGAGTTATGTTGTATGGAACAGGAGGCAGCTGGTCACCCACAGATGCTCTTAATGGATTTAGAAGAGGAAAAAACAGTGAAATTTAACAAGCCAAATATGCTGAAATACTTTCTAATCTGATTTAAGACTGTGTTCTCTGTCCAAATATTAAAGTTACTGTATTGCTGTGGCTTCAAGAATTTGATACAGCCTCATTTACAATAGTCAGGCAGTTCTCTTGCTGCTGTATACATAATCAGATTTCTCACCATAAGGAATTTTACCAAAAGAAAAAAGCTGTCTTAACCCTAAATGCTTTCCATTGTCAATTAATCTTCCTCTTCCCCTGACCACAAAATCAACGTTATTATTATTATCTATTTGTATTAGGGTAGTGTCTAGATGCCCATTGTACAAATATAGAACAAAATCAGTCCCTGTCTCAAATTGCTTACAGTATGAGTGAGAGAAGGCGGGTGAGACAAGCTTGTCTCTTTCACCAACAAGAAGTTGGTCCAATAAAGATATTACCTCACCCACGTTGTCACTCTAATATCCTGAGACCAACATAGCTACAACATCACTGCAAATTACAGTCTAAAGGTAAGGCAACAGACAAGTGGATAAAACAAATAGATGGGGGAGCCCAAGGAAATAGTGAGATGGCATCATCTGTGGAACAAAGGTGGGAGTTGAGGTCTCAGTGCCATGTAAAAGGAAATAGCTAAGGCAGGAATAGGCATGCTTCATGTTACATGTTTCTTAAACTCATTTTGTGCTCTCTGCTATGAGTGTCTTGCCCAGTTACTTATTCCATATATTACTCTTTGGTGAAATAATTATGGCCAACTTCCCTGTTTACTGTTTATTATCCAATCTTTAGACTGTCAATAATCAACCAATGCATCTATCAACTTTATTAATTCCTTTTAGGATTCTTAAAATATTGGACTCAATCCTTAGGCATGCATACTGTGTTTGGGAGCTTAGGCCCTTACAGAGTAGCCTAGGAATGGAAGGGGTCCCTAGTGCCCCCTTGTCTAGGAAAGTTTAATGATAACTCTTCCACCTCAAGCCTTATTTTTTTTTAAATTTTAAAAGCTTTACAAAATGACCCAGAGAAGAGGAACAACAAAAATAAAATAAAAATCCCACAAACACCAAAAAAGAAATCAGAAGGGCAAAAGAGAGAAATATGACCAGTTTAAAAAAAAACACTTCTTGACACTAAAAGTATCTATTCCTGAGCACAAAGCTGACTACCACCCATTTAATGTTTTAAATTCCATGTAATCATCTATTTTTTGCTGAAATGCAATTATAATACAATGTGCAATATAGCAATCTACTTGGAACCTGGAGGAAGGATCATGGGCTGCGAGAGGGAGGAATTTGGAGGGTGTACCTGGACATGAGTGCTGTGTGGGATGGCTAGGAATATGAAGGTACTGTTGGAGCTGTTCTGAAAACAGCTGATTTAATAAAGAGGAATTATTTTAATTAGAGTGGGGTCCTTTCATGTTGTTACCCAGCATTTGGCCCATGAAACAATCTCAAGTGAAAGTTCATTCCTGTTATTCACAACCCCCTGCAAAATAAATACCGCCTTAAATTCTTCCTATATATGTTATCTTACTCTTAACTCTATGTCCCTTAGTTCTGATCCATCTAATTACCTTAAGTGTATCATAAAGCTTAATTTTATAATAAACGTTAGCTAAATTCAGGCGTGTCACCACTGATTTACTGACTCCCAAACCTAAGGTCTTTCAGTCTTGAGGCTCAAAACATTTCTGGTTGCAATTCAAGGTATTGTACTATAAATCTAAATATGGTTGGGAGCTGTGTTTTATATTTTCCATTCATAAAGATAAACATTCCAGTATGTTTTTAGTTTTTTATTTTAGTTTGAATGGATTTTGTTTTCTATTAATGGAAACAACAAAACAAGGGTCCGATTCTGCAGAAGTAATCCTTATTCACATGAATATTCCTACTGGAGGCAATGGACTACTCATGTGACTAAAGATTACTCATGCAAGTAACAGTTAGCAGGACTGGGCCATTGGAAACAACACAAATCGCCATCAAAGGGCTCAATGTGTCTCATCTGTAACAAACTGCATCAGCTCTGCCTCACAAGATGGCAAGTGCCCCTGCATACAAGTATGCTCCTTAGAAACGTAAAGGTGCTGTGCAAAGAAAACAAAGTGATAATAGCTAAGGACTTTGTTTTACCTCAGCAGTTGAACTCATCTGGGATGCTCTAGTTTGCCGTTCTCTGAAGTGTTCACCTAGGGGCTAAAGATTGGTAATTCTCAGTAGAGGGCTTTTTACTGTAATTCTTTTAGCTAGCAACTAAAGGTTGCATTCCTGCCTTCTTGCTTCCTCAATCCTCTGATCTCTAATTTCCCATCAATAAAGCAACAGGGTAGGTTTGAATACCATCTTACGTTCTAACACAACAGATATTTCTAAGGTGCACTTGCAATTGTGGGAAATAGCAACACAAATGCATCTCACTAATCTGAATCTCATACAAAGACATTGTCACTTAGTTTTATATTTTACCTCACTGTGAGTACACTTTACTGTTTCTCTTTTTACTTCTGCAGGCTTTGCGTTATTGCCTTTAGTGATATTTTTTCCCACTATTTCCCAAATCCTTTTCCTTATTAGAATCCTGGGTGATTGTTTGATTTAGCAGACATTGCATACACTGATTTAGCTGGGATTGATCCTGCTTTGAGAAGGGGATTGGACTAGATGACCTCCTGAGGTCCTTTCCAACCCTAATCTTCTATAATTCTATGGTTCCTTGTTTCTAGACAAATTATTTTACATTTTTCACATTGAATTGCATTTGACTTCTGTAGTCCCAGTCACCCAAATGATCTAAATCCCTTTGAATCGGATTACATTGCTTCTTTTTATTTGCTATACTTCTATATTTTGTTTCATTTGTAACCTCTGAGATGTTGTTTATAATACCACATGCAGATTTGTATACAGTAAATTAGAAACAAAAGAAGTCCTCTAGATAACTTAACTTCACTCATAATCCATTTACAATTGGAAAATGGCTACCCTTTGTCATCAGCTTGTAAAGTGTAGCTTTATCATGGGATTCCATGTTTACTGTGTTTCAGCAAGTCCATATAAAATGTTCTGAGTGTACAAGTACTGCCAGCTCTGCAGCCTCATCATGGGATCTGAAGAATAACCTGTAATTCTTTCTGATTTATTCTTCATCAGTAAAATACAGTAATAAGTAATTCTGCAGGCCGAATTCTGCTTTGTCTTCTCTGGGATTTCACAATATATTTAAAAAATGGAGAATTTGATTCTGCAGGGAGACTGAATTAAAAATTCTGCTGATACACAAACCAGAATAGAATCCAGCATTCTTTCTCTCAACTGTGCAGAGCTAACAAAAGTAAAATGTTCTAAAATCTTTTGATTTTGTTACTAAAGTAATCAGATACAATTCTGAACACTTGTTGCCAGATTATGTTGCCCTTGAATAGAAACCTACCCCCACATCCTCTGTTGCCCCTTCACCTAAGGGACAGGTACACTTGCAGTCCTTGCACTCTCTTGAACTAATGGACTTTCCCAGATAGTTCATTCTAGTGCTTCAGTGACCCCAAGGTGGGGAAATATGGGGCAGGATCATGGCTAGGTTTCTATACACGTGCACATACGCACACTCTCTCTCTCTTTCTCTCTCTCTGCAGGAAGTGCATTCTGTCCGTTCCTGCAGGGGGGCACAGTGGGGCCCTCTATCTATGTATAGAAGTGTGTCCTAAGGCAATGCCACCCTGCGCTACTTCAGACACAGGCCTGTGTCTTAATGGCAAAAAATATTCATTAAAGTGAAGTTAAGAATACAGGCATATACAGTGTTTTGAGTTTTAAAAAGTTAGTAAGGCAGGACATTTCAGAGCTAAAGTTGTACTTCCACAAGGAGGTATAGTATCACGGTCCACTGAACACCAGCACCTTCACTCTGCTCCACTATCTGGGACAACAAAAGCCAAAACTTTTATCTGATTGTGTGGGAGAAAAATAACCATCCATTACACTAAAGGGTCATCAACAAATGCTAGTAAAGTGATGGTGATGCAACAGTGGAATTTAGCTCCCTGCAGTGCAGCTGTAATAAATTTTCAAACTTCATGCTATCACAAATTCACTTTCCATACACTCATCCAAATGCTTGGTTTAGACAGTCTATCACTAGGTTCACAGGGAAAACAACTTTGAAATTCAAAGCAGACATATGCCCTCATCTTTTTTCAGGAGTTGAAAGTTCAAACATGAAAGCACTGTGTATTGTTAATTAACAAATTACACATAATGACATGGTTTCTTAAGGTATTTTACATCATTAATGACCATTTAAAAACTAACGGTTGGAATACATAAGTGCATGGCTATGTAATACATGAAGATTTAATGGATTGTTGTTGCATTTCTCCATTTGTTATACTTAAAAATTAAACATGTGTACTGATGTAGGCTCTGAAGTTTATTATCCTGGCATTTCACAAAAGAAAACATTTCCAAATAGCCTTCCAGGCCAGATGTTCATAAACAAGAGTTGGCGAGTTGGCCCATATATCAATTCAACAATTTCATCAGTCTCTTAGGTGACTCACTTAAATATGATCATCTGAACACTTGGATTTATTTGAGATGAACTGTGAAAATAACTTCTGAGAAATCTTTTCAATGGAAAAAATGACAAAGCACCTTCTCTCAGGATCAAGTAGATTTTATAATATTTTCTTACATTTTTGGAATTTGAACACAGTAAATACATGAAGAATGATAAGAGGTTGGTCAAACACAAATGGGTCTTTTAAAGATAAATATAGGTTACAACTAAGATTTGTTAATACTTGTCTGGAAAGTTCATATATATTAATAATGATAAATTAAAAAGTTATAAAAATAACATCATGTAAAACTTTCTCAATCAGTCTAAGAATACCACATCATTGCAAGACAGTTGGGGCAGAGCTAAGTTTTTAGTGGTTGGCTGAATTTGATGCAAACTCAAACTTGAGTGTTTATTATGGAAGTGCTACTTTAGTACCTGAATTTCCTAGGCTTCTAAAGTTTGTTGTTAGTTTTTGTTCGTTTCTTTAACTCTAACACTGCTATGTGAGTAAAACCTTCACTTCACCCAACAAAGCTTTTTGTGTGGGATTTAAGACATAAATCAAACTTTTGGTTACCTCTCAAGCAAACCAGCCTTTAAAAAACATAACTCTCTATTTCTGTGGATTTTACAAGTTTAATTGAAAGTTTAATTATTTCTGTTTCTGCACATGTGTAAATTATATTGAATGCTAGTGTTGAAGTTTTTCCAAATGCTTCGCACTCTGCTGTCGAGAGAATCAAGGTTATAATATAATTCAGAACATTTTTCGTGCTTGCTTGGCACTTAATGGCAAGGAAGATTGAATGTTTTCTTACTATGAGAGTCTTACATCTTTGAGTAAATAAATACATGCTCCTTCTTGCTCACGAATAAGATGGGATAAATCCTGTTCTCAGTTACACCAGTGCAGCCCTGTAAATGTCAGCGGAATTGTACTGGTGGAATGAAAGCAAACTTTGGCCAGTAGAATGTAGTTTAGAATATTCTGCTCTCTAGAATACATTTGTAGAATGTATTTAAAGAAAGAACCTCAAGGAAGGTGTTGGGTTTTTTTTTTTTTTTTACCAGTACTTACATCCGTCATGTCTAGTTATCCTGAATTTTCCCATTCCAAGATATGTGATGTTATTTATTTCAGTCTGGATGATGATTTTTTTCTTCTCTTTTTCTCTAAATTAGAAAGAGTACACATGAGCTATGGTTTGTTTGCCTTGAATCAGTGTTACTGTGCGGTTTAGTTTTACAATATCAGCTTGGTAGCTCTACTCTTTCATATTCAGTTCACAACATGAAGGAAAACTCTACTGAGATTTAACAAGCCCCGGGGAAAGTATTTCAGTGGAGTACATTCAGATGTATACAGAAGCAGCTAAAGTGTAGAAGGTTTTGTATTATATGAGTCACTTTGGGCGTGGGGGGTAAGGAAGCTACATTTCTTCTTTAATCCATAACAACACTGATACTAATTTTTGGGGGGAATGGTGGCTTTGCGTGTATTTGATAATGCATATCTGTAACCAGGCTGCAATGCCAAGAAAAGTGAGTTTGAAATTACTAGACATGAATTACTGGCCTTAAGACTATGATTATCTTGTGTACCTCAGAAACATAACTCATTTAATGGTGTGCACCTGGTAAGGAATATCGGCATTCTAAGTGTTTTTGAGCATACAGCTATTTAACGCTTAAATGACAACAATGCATAAAGCTACCAGCCATAATTTTATTTTACAGTGTATATGTTTCTGTGAAGCTTTGAATAACTCGTGCCTGATTTAAATACGTAAAACTACAGTACACTATGTGAACTGCAATAATATCAGTGTTGTAACACAGAGACCAAAGGATCTGTTCAGAAATAGCCCTGAGCTTCAAACTTATAATTTGGTTTTAAAACATGTGCTCTAGAGGTATAAAGTGGCCCCATTCTGGCCCTTTTGTGCCACATCAGTGGTGTAACAGGCCCTGAAACCTGTCCTAATGTGGCATGCTGAAGACTCAACTGGCTGGCAGAGACGTTTTCGCCAACACAGTACCATCCGTCGGGCGAGTGTCAGGGTGGAAGAGTGCTTGGACAGTGTATCAGCCCATAGTGACGTGCCACAAACCAACAAAAGGTACAGCTGCCTAGCTGACATTACATCAGGCATCGGAACAGTCCCCAGCAATCTTGGGAATTGGGTGAGCACAACGATCATTTAAAGCCACTGCAGCCCTCCTGTCCTCAGCTTCACAGAGTGCAGCTCTGGAACAATTGAGGATCTGACTTTAACAGTTTTGGCTGTTGTGAAAAATCAATGCTTAGTAAACGAAATGATGCACACTATGAAGTGCCTTGCTGTCAGTATATTCTGAAAAATCCAGTCTAACATAAAACTCTTGTACAATGGACAAATTTAGATAGGATGGCTAATGTATCCAAAAGGAGAGTTTTTCAGAATCTTATGTACCATTTGTGCATTTTGGATGAAAAATATTTCACCAACACATGGTCAGAAAGAAAAGAATAGCAAAAGATAAGAAAATCCATTTTCTGGCTCTGATGCTTACTGTTCAGTTGTTGGAAAATCACAGTCACAGCACATGGGGCAATATCTCTTCCAGACCCAGCAAACTTTTACTAGAATGAGGCTGCTCAGATTTTTTTATTTAGCCACTCTAGTTTTGGTGAAGTGTCACAAAATTTGATTTGTCCTGTCTGGCTAAGATGGACACTTATTAGACAAAAGACAAAAAGAGAGAGGGACAGGAAAGGGATAGAAGGCAACTCTTAAATTTTAAGTCACAGAAATTCCCAATGAATGCTTTCAAATGTTAACAATGGCCAAGAATTTATGACTCATCTCGTGTGTTAGTGAAATCAAGGTTCCCTTTTTGTTTATCTCTTTCTCTGGCTGTATGCCCAGACGGTGAGTGGATCTCACCCTCCTTTTCTTTTCTTGCAGCTTGAATTTTTTAATTGTGGCCCTATCCCCCCATTTTTAGACAAGACCAGTCCAGTGAATAGTCAGTCTGTATCAATATATCTTAATAAGGCAAGAGACATGAATTTAACATGGTAGGGACCTTAACCCTAAATTACCCCTATGCCCAGGTACAATGTAGTGGAAATCCTGTTTAAAAAAGGCTACCACCACTACATGGGTCAAATGCATGTTTACCATTGTGAAGTTAGTCTTCCACTGCACTTACCTTGTCTGGCTTCTACAGTGTTTCAGGACTTTTGACTTCACTGTTCGGAGCAAAGCGTTTACTTGTGCTGTGCTGAGCACTGACCATCCTTTTGACATCAAACAAAACAAAGATCTAACTCAGTTAGGTCTCTGGCTTCTGTACAACTTTGGCTGTAAATCAGGAATCAGGATCATAATAATTGCAATCCTGGATCCTTTTGTCCAGAATCCTGCCTCCAACAGTGGCCAGTACTCGATACTTCAGAGGAAATTAGAGGGAACCCTGTGGTAGGCAGCTATGGGGTAACCTGCCCCCAGTCAAAGTTTCACCCTAGTCCCAATAGTTAGAGAGTATCTCTTGCTATCAAGCATTAAAGTGTACATCCCTTCCAAAACTCTTGTTTATTCTTCAATATATTATCACAACTCTGGTTATTCTTGCTATCCATATAAAGGTCTAATTTAATCCTTTTGTAAATCCTGCTAAATTCTTGGCTTCAATGATATTCTGTAGCAAGGCTTTCCACAGGCTAATCGTGAGTTGTGTGAAGAAATATTTCCTGTTATCAGTTCTGAATTTACCAGCTTCCTATTTCATCAGATAATTCCTAATTTCTCTATTGAGACAGAGTGAATAGTTGCTCCCCATTTACTTTCTTTATACCATTCATCATTTTGTATCATTTTGTTATATCCCCTCTTATGTCTTATCTCTAAAGTAAACAATCCCAGTCTTTTCAATCTCTCTTCAAGTAAACTTCTTTCTATTCCTCTAAGCAGGATCTGGCTATGCCAGAGGAAAGTCAGGAGGCAATGGAAGTGGTTCAATTAGGCCGCAACACTATTCACCCAAAATATCTGGGAGTATGCAGCGATAAATTGTACGGTTAATTGACCTTCATCATTTCATCCTGTTTCAGGGGCTGTAGTCAGTCTTCCCCATTTCCAACGTGGTCTCAGCCAGCCAATTGCTGGCACCCCACTGCCCTCCCCTCCTTTAAGTACTAAGGGGGCTGAAAGGGAAGGGGGGTGGCTCCCTGCTGTACCAGATGTTAGAAATCTCGTCCCATTCCTTCCCCAGCTTCTTTAAAAGATGCTTTCCCTAAATCCCCTTCCAATCCTTTTTATCTGATCTCTGTATTCCTCCCTGAACGCTGGACATTGGCCACAGTTTCAGTTACTAAGCTGTGCCATTTTAGCCTAGTCTCCCTGTCCGTTCCACAGTGTCCCTATCCCACTGTGGGTGGAGAAGGTGAAAAAACCCACCCTGCCTCAGCCAGCCTGGTGGTGAGGGGAAAATTCCTTCCCAGCCCCCAAGAAAGAAGATGACTAATGTGAAGCCCAGAACAGATCATGAAGAAACTTGGTTCTAATCTGACCCTATGGGTGGCAGGGTGGGTGACGACTGCCTGATCCCAGTGAGAGAGGGCGTCTCCAGAACTGCCCAAGGTATAAATATCCCTCCTCCTCTACTCACCTGGTAGAGCAGTGGCCACACACACACACACACCTGGCCCAGCCACTTCCTCTTCCTCCTGGCCCAACTCAGGTAAACCTTCCCTTCCTTTCCCGTCTGCCACAAATTGCAGAGAGAGCCCTTACTGGGGTGACAATTCCTTTTCTTCCAGCCAACCAGACAAAGGACCCATCGAATACAGCTGTGGGGAGCACATTCTCATTACCCCTCTCTGAACACCCTGCAATTCTGCAGTATTTTTTTTTTGAGTCAGGGTCACCAGAACTAACACGGTATTCCTGGTGAGGACGTACCTTTGATTTATGTAATAGCCCTGTAATATTTACCGTATTTTTCTCCATCCGATTCCTTATGCATGCCAGCATCTTGTTAAATGGATTAAAAATTGGCTAACTGATAGATCTCAAAATGGAAATGGAAAATCATCATCGAATGAGTGTCTCTCTAAAGGGATCAGTTCTTTGCCTTACACTATTTAACATTTTATCAAAGACCTGAAAGAAAACATATGATCATCACTGATAAAATTTGCATGTGAAGCAAAAATCAGGGAAATGGTAAGTAATGAAGAGAACAGGTCACTGATTCAGAGTGATCTGAATCGCTTGGTAAGCTGGGCACAAGCAAACAATAAGCATTTTAATATGGCTAAGTGTAAATGTATACATCAAGGAACAAAGAATCTAGGCCATACTTACAGGAGACAAGACTCTATCCTGGGAAGCAGTTACTCTGAAAAAGATTTGGAAGTCATCATGGATAATCAGCTGAACATGAGCTCCCAGTATGATGCTATGGCCAAAAGGGCTAATGCAATCCTTGGATATACAAACAGGGGAATCTCAAGTAGGAGGAGACATGTTATTTAGCCTCTGTATTTGACACCAGTGCGACCACTGCTGGAATACCATTTCCAGTTTTGGTGTCCACAATTCAAGAAGGATGTTGATAAATTGGAGGTGCAATAGAGAAGTCATGAAAATAATTAAAGGATTTCACTTGTGGAATATTGTGTCTAGTTCTGGGGCCTACATTTCAAGGACATTCATAAGTTGGAGAGAGTTCTGAGAAGAGCCACAAGATTGATTAAAGGATTAGAAGACATGCCTTTTAATGATACTCAAGGAGCTCTATCTATTTAGCTTAACGAAGGGAAGGTTAAGTGGTGACTTAATTCCAGTCCATAAGTACCTGCGTGGGGAACAATATTGGATAATGGGCTCTTAATCTAGCAGAGAAGGTATAATGTGATCTAAAGGCTGGAAGTTGAAGCTAGACAAATTCTTACTGGAGATATAATGTGAGAGTAATTAACCATTGGAACAATGTACCAAGGGTCATGGTGGAGCATTGGCAATTCTTAAAACAAGATTAGCTATTTTTCTAAAAGGTGTCCTCTAGGAATTACTTTAAGGAAGTTCTATGGCCTTTGTTTATACAGGAGGTTAGACTAGATCATCACAACGGTCCCTTCTGGCCTTGGAATCTTGTTTGCTTTTTTGACAGCTGATGCTGCACATTGAGCAGAGGTCATCAATGAGCTGTGCCTAGTGATGCTCAGATCTTTCTTGTGAGACGATATAGTTAATATATAGAGCCCAGTAAGTTATACAAGTAGTTCAAATTATTCAATGGTGACAAATGCACATGACAGGGAATTTCATTTGTCTTCATGTTGCCCATTTACCTCACCGTTAAATAATTTTGTGTCAGCTGCTAATTTTGCCACCTCATTGCTCACCCTCTTTTCTTTATCATTAATGAATCCATCAAATCTTGTAGTACCCCACTGCCAAACTTTTGCCAGCATGAAAACTGACCGTTTATTCCTACTCTTTGGGTTTTGTCTCTTAGGCAGTTTGTTATCACAGTATTTTTCTTCTCACCCTATGACTGCAAAGTTTCTGTAGCAGCCTCTTGTTAGGGACTTTGTCAAAGGCCTTTTGAAAGACGAAATAACCATACTCAATAGGTACACACACTGAATGCCAGATCAGTACAGTTTATGCTACTTACACGTTTATTCTGACCCATTTAAACCCCATATGTATTGTTTATTATTTTAAAGTAATCAATTTAGTTTGACCCCTTCTTTTTTTTCAAAAACTCCGATAGGTAAAAACTGCTAACTAGATATTTTTTCTTATTGGATAAAATACAAAAACTACTGTATATCATTGAACTGAGACCTCTATGCCAATTTTCAGTCTGGAACACATTTTTATAGTTGAATTATAAACCTCTGACAGAAAAGATTTATAATAGAAGTCCTGACATGACCTTTGCGGTATTAACGTACCTCTACATTGGTGAGAGGGAAAAGGAGCAATTTAATGTGAATAACATTTTCTAGTCCAAAAATGACATAAGGAAGCACACTTTCCCCTTAAAATTGAAAAGAAGCTGCATTATAATTTCAAACAAAGCCTTTTTGACACCATTTGTTTTCAACTTTAATTTGCAAAAAAGGGTTCTTCTTAAAGCAATAACGGGCTTCTCTGTGTTTATAAATCTTCATCTTTGTTGAAAGCACTGTCAAAGTGAGTCATGTTAAAAATTCTGATAGTAAATTACAAGATCAAGACAGGGTAATTCAGCTTTGAATGGTCGGGTTTGGGTTTTTTGGAGGGGACACTGTGTGTTTGTGTGTGAGAGAGAGAGAGAGAGAGAGAGAGAGAGAGAGAGAGAGAGAAATTATTATACCTTTGGTTTACTGCTCTGAAATATTAACAAATGGATCTGTGCTTCAGGTTGCCAAAAGTTACAGATGAATTTTTCTTGTGGCAAACGTTCCAAGCTTCCAATTTTGTACCAAGTCATTGATGTACTCTGAATTAAAATATGTGTCACATAGGAACAGCAAAGGTTGGATTCTGCCCTAATTGTCAGAGAAGTAAAACTAATTTTGAACACACAGATCTCACTGTGCTTCCTAAAGTATGTTGTTCACTTATAAAGATCTCTGATTTCTTTTCAAATAAGATGCCTCTTTCCTCTGTTAAGCTGGATAATGAAATATTATTTTTCAAGAAAGACATCAAGATTTTTAAGGAAAAATGTGTGCCTTTTTTCTTCTGAAAGGTAACCAAAAGTAATGCCTTTATTTTAAATATCTTTGGAGGCACTGAAACATAAGTCACAAAGAGATCCTTTCTTCCTGTTATAAGCATTTATCAGTTCTTTAGTCTTCTTTGTAAAACAAGAAGATCAGGTGTTTGTTTGTTGTACAATAAATGCTGTATGAGCTGTCATGATAAACCACTTGAGGAAGTATAATCTTTTTCTGTAACAATTCTAAGATTTTTTGGGGGGTTGACTTTGAAATGACCTTTTTCTACAATATCTCTAGTTCTTGTGCTGATGTTCCTGTTGTTGACATTCTTTGTTTAGCACACATAAGGGTTGTAGGTTGTGGTCCAGATGGGCTGGCTAGTCGGAGCCCCACAAGTCACTGCTATTCCTTGATGTGGCTTCTAGTGCTCCAAATTTTCAGCTTTTGCTTATTAAAAATCAATGCCTAGATTTTCTCCTGCTGTGAGATCTAGAGAGTTGGTTTTTTTATTTGAGGGGGTGGGAGGGAGGGCATCAGGGAGCCAACTATATCTCCCCAATTCTCTGGACTGTCCTAAACCATCTCCAGCATAGCTTAGAACAGCTTTAAGATGCTTTAACCCACCAGTGGCTACCCAATGGACTATATATGGCAGTCAAGGATTACTAGTTCGTGTTGTGTTCAGGCCCCAACCATAATTTTTTCAGGTGCAGTACAAACTTGTAACATGGGCCCCCTCCCACACACATACCACAATCCCTCATCCCATACATACAATCTCATGAGCGATGAAAATTTTTTTCCTCATTGTAATGGGGGTTGCAGCCTGGGCCCTGGTAAAGTGTACCATTTTTCCCTCCATGTGGGGCCCTGCTTGTGTTCTAGCCATCAACATGCCCCCTGCACTGAGGCCTGGGGATGGAGCTGGCATAATGGCTGGCTACTCTGGTTCCTACATTTTCTGGGGACTCCCTCACACTGGGGAAATTTCCAGATGGTAGCTCAGGAGCTTTCTGTGATCCTTGTGCTGCAGGAGTTGTGCCAAAGGAATGGCAGTGAGGTAGAAAATCTAATCCTCATTCTCTAATCTTCATGGTTGTGACAGAAAGCTTTCAAATTGTGACCCAAATGTAAACCACTGGGAAGATGACTGTCTGAATCTGCTTTTAGCCTGAAATAATAACTCTGGGAAGTATGAATTGCTCTTATTCATCTCAGTTGCGTGTATACTCTGGAGCCTAATTATGGTGATTTCAATGTCCTGTTACACAGCTGATCAGTGGAAGAGGCACAGATTCATAACGTCAGAAGGAACCACTGTGATCATCTAGTCTGACCTACTGTGTAACACAGGCCATAGAACGTCCCCCAAGTAATTTCGGCTTGAATGATTTTCTGATGTCTCTGTATGCAGAGAATGCGGGAAAGAATCATTATGAAGATCTGGTAAATCTACATTGAGGGGCTCTTTGTTTTAGCATCTTGGCTGAATAGAGGTTAGTTTGTGGGTGGAGCCTGGAAGAGTACTTTCCCTCCCTCCCCCAGTTTAACCCCTGAATATAACTGCCTGCAATGGGAACTTTAAAAGCCTGAGAATTTCCTCATATTCCTACCCCAGAGATACAAAGAAAATTGGTTTCACAGATTCAAAGAGAAGTTAGCACCAGCTATCTGGAATTGGGGCATCCTTAATAACTGCAGTCTAAACATTTCAAACTGTCCAAAGTTTGGAGAGGTTTTGGTTAACAATGGGGGGGGGGGAGGGGGGAGGGGCATAGGAAACTTAGATTAGTGAGTGGGTTCAGGAAGCATCAAACTAAATATCCTTAAATCAAGGAAATTATTAATTCCACTTGCCTGCCAGCTGTGGCTCAAGGCAGTGCTAACATCTGGAAGATGATCAGTTCAGATTTTACTCTCATTTGCAAAATACTAGTGTAACAACAGTAAGGTTAAGAAAGCATTTTCTGCTATTTTAGTCAAGCCAAAAATAACCAACACGTTATATTTTTCTGTAGCATCCTTAATACCCAGTATCAAAAAATGTTTTATAGAGAAAATCAGTCATAAGATAAAGAGGCAAGGAAGATGTGTAAGTAAGATTTAAGAGGAATTGGCTAACATTGAGTGGTGACTGAGGCACAGCAAAATACTGTATATGAGCAAGCAGGAAGAACAATCCCCCAACTGGAGTCACTTTGTAGGTGGAGACTGAGAAGAGGCCAACATTGGAGAAATTAAATAAGCTGGCAGAAAGATGTGTAGATATTTGTCCTGAGGGTAGTGTGGAGTGAATCCAAAAAGACTGCTGAAAGCCAAGAAATAAATAAATTCATTCTACATATTATAATCACTATATTATATTGAATATTATATTTACTCTACTTTCATATTTTTAAATATAGGATTTGGAGTTTTGAATGAAAATTCATGTGATTATGCATGGATTGTGTGGTTTTATTATTGGTTTCAGATTGAATCTTGGCTGACTCTGTAACTTCCAGTGAGTATGTCATATGGAGATGGGAGGATTACATTGTTTTTATAAAGTACATTTGTTCTGGAGCAGAGATGGCGCTCTCTCTCTCTCTCTCACACACACACCCACCCCAGAATGCACTGCCACAAACAATGCAAAGTTTTCTAGGTCTAGGTTTCTCCTGTTTTTATCTTCCTCTTTCACCTCTCCTCCTTCGTGTCTTTTCCCCTTCTTCACCTCTGTACTTCTTCCTCCTCCCTTTCTCTGCCTTTCCACTGCCTCTTTACCTTTCAGTTTTTTTCTGTCCTAGTTTTCTCCTTTTTCCCCCTCCCTTCTAGTTTTCATTCTTGAAGGTTTCAGCAACCACTGCAGCAAGAGTTTAAACATGGAAGAGCAGTAGATTGCAGAGGAAAACTGACTAGAAGTAGTCAGTTTCTGTCTGAATCAAACTTCTTACATGCAGGGCTGTCAGCAATGAAAAACTGACAACTGTAGCTGATTTCCCTTGTCAAATGCTTAGTTTTCTATCCTAGGTTCAGGGTTTGTCAGAAAATGAGAAGTGGATGGTCAGGTCTAGTGACTAAAGCAGTGGTGGTTATGCCTAGGGGTTGGGCTCAGGACAGAAGCCAGGAATCAAAGCAGGAATCAAGAACAGAGTTGGAACAAGGCTGGAGCTGGAGCAGAAACAAGAACAGACTGGGTCTGGCACAGAAGCAGTCTTGCAGAACCACCAAGCGGTGGGGGATGCTTCTGGTGACATAGCGACGTTGAGCAGACTGGAGTGCCTGCTCTCAGTGGCAGTCTATATCCCTGTCCTTGGAGTCACCTGGTTAGACCATCGCCTGTGGATTGACTGAGCCCTTGATTGATTGACGTGGACCCCTCAGATAATTAAGCTCAGGGATGACTCATAAGGCTCAGCAGCACTCAGGCTGCTCAGGGATGACTCATTACAATACCCCTCTTCCTCCCAAAAAAAGATGTCTACCAAGAGTCTTCAGACCAGGCTTATCAGGGTGTGACTGATGGAATTCTCAAAGCAGGTTGAGTGCATGTATATTTTCAGCTGGCTCCCACAAATGATCAGCTAGAGTATAACTCTCCCAATCAACAAGGTACAAGTTTTCCTCAGAGAATTTTGGAGTCCAGATCTGCTTCACCAGGTATTCCTCATGCCCCTGAAACAATTTGGGGTAGAGTCAAGGTATTATGCTGACAGCCATACTTTATCTCCAGCTGTGATTTGAGGGATTGCCTGCCAACGAAGGTCAGCATAACATTGTGGCTGACTTTAGGTGTATTTTCAGTTCTTCCTGGCTGCAGTGAAGGTGTTTGACTTGGTCAGAGGTTTCAAGTACATATGAGGCTTGTGACATGGATGGGTGAAATCAAGGGTAGAAATTGTAGTTGGGATAAAAAGGACTTTGGCAGGTTGCTTAGTGGTCAGAATTATTGTATGCAAATTCAGCAAAGGGAAGGAGGGAAACTCAGTCATTCTGTTGATAGTTAATAAAGCAATGACGGTATTGCTCCAGAGTTTGGTTCACTCATTTAGTCTGTCTTTGAGTCAGGTGGGATAAGCTGAGGAACCATCTAGTTCAACATCCAGGATCTTAAACAGCTCCTGCTAGAAGTGTGAAACAAACTGTGATCCTCAGTCAAATATAGGCTGTGGAGTTTGAAGACAGAGTTGAAGAACAATTGGGCTATTACTTCCACCGTAGAAATTTTAAATCACGGCATGAAATGAGACATTTTTGTAAGTAGGTTGATAACAACTAGTACCTTTGTGTGGCCTTGAGAATTGTGGAGGTCAACAGTCAAGTCCAAGGAGATGGATGACCAGGGCTAAGAAGGAATCAATAGTGGAATCAGAGCACTAAAGGGTTTGGTGAAGAAGGTCTTCAGTTGAGCACAAACCTCACAAGTGTTGATGTAGGACTCAATGGACAAATGTAGTTTTGGCCACCAGAAATATTGAAAGCTATTTCAGCGTTTTCCACTGGCTGAATTGGCCAGTCAGGGGTGAGTCATGGCATAGTGAGAGTATTGCTAGACATGATTCACCATCAGAGACATAGATCCAGTCATTAAACAGGAGAACCCTTTTTCGACAGAAAATTTTGAGTCAGAAGCTAAGTCCGTACCAGTTGAAATAAGATTTACTGCAAATTGATCATGGGTTAGGACGGGCTTCATGAGGGAGAGGAAGTCATTGTTCACCAACACATTGATGAAATGGCAGGGATTCAAGACTGTGGCAGTTCAGAAGCTGTATTTGCAGGACAGTGCATCAGGTTTACCATTCTGGGTACCGGGAGATAGGTCAGGGTGTAATTGAACCTGGAGGAAAAAAGGGACCACCAGATCTGACGCTCATTGAGAGCCCTTTCAATTCACAGGTACTCCAGGTTCTTATGGTCTATATATACTTGGACTGAGAAAGGAACTCCTTCTAGGTGGTGATGCCATTCCTCAAAAGTGGCCTTGATGGCCAGTAGGTCTTTGTCACAGATTTCAAAGTTTTGTTCCATGGACATCAGTTTCCAGGAATAAAATGCACATGGGTGGAGCACATTCTAGGGCCCAAGTTGCTATGACAATACTGCTCCAGTCACATAATCAGAGGTATTTGCTTCAACAACGAAGGGTTTTGCCAGGTCTAGAGGTACGCAGATGGGTGCCTTGTAAATGCTTCTTTTAATAGATTAAAGGAAGATTGGGCTTTCTATGTCCAAGTAAAAATGATGTTTAAAAAGTCCTTGATAAATCTTTGGCAAAAGTTAGCTAACCCCAGGAAGCACTGGACATCACGGAAGTTCCCTGAGGCTTCCCAGTCTACAATGATGGACTCTCTCCAGGGCCCAACACCTATTTCTCCATGTCAATGACATAGCCTAAGAAGTTGACAGAAGGATGGTCAAACTTCACACTTTCTGTACAGGCCATTCACTTGGAGCTGCTCAAGTACCAGGAGTGGGTTGTGAAGGGTTTGACTTCCCAAGAAGATAAAAATATCATCTAGGAAGATCACCAGGAACTGGTCTAGAACATCCCTGAAAAGGTCATTGCCAAGTTCTGGAATGTAGCTGGGGCATTGGAAAGGCCCTTTCAATCTGCTGGGCTCAGAAGACAGTGGGCTTCTCAGTGCTGGATCTTGTTTCCTTTGGTCCCCTGACTTGGCTAGACACAATTGTCAGCAGTAGCTTGACTTGTATCATAACTCGAGCATCTTCCATTAGGTGTATGGATGATGCACTGAGAGCCAGGGAACACCAAGCATGATCTGAAAGTGTGGTAATTTAATTAAATTAAACTGCAGAGTCTCTTGCTGATCTTGGATTTCAACCTGGAGGGGCACTAGGTAACTGGGCCAGAGGACAGCATGTTACCATTGATCATTTCCACTAAATCTGGGGTGGATTTCCTTTGCAATGGAAGTTGATTAGTCTTAGGAAATCCAGCATCCATTAATTGCTTGGTGCACCAGCATCCATTACCACAAGATGTGTGTAATTCACCTCAGGCATAGTTTGGACCCAGAGACCAGTCCAAACTGCAGGTGTGAAGGATGACAGTTTTTGGCTGCCAAGATACATGTGGGCAGAAGAGGAGGCATGGTTGTGTTACCCAGGATTTTCAGAATCCAAAGCAGTGGTAACTTAACTGCTTCTCTCCAGACAGTGTCAGGAATAAATCAGTGGGGACACAGCTTCTCTGTCTGATAAATGATTGATGCAAACAAAAGTGCTTTCACCTAAAACTACTTTTTATTAGGTCTCAAGCACGCACATGCACACACACATACACATGCTGTAGCAGTAGGTTCAGAGCATTTCACACATTTATAGTTATCCAAAAAGTCTGAAATGGTTTCAAGGAATCAACAGCAAGCCTTCCTGGGTTCCTCTTTCTGTCTAGCTTCTGGGGAACTTAGGTGTCAGATCCTAGCCCAAAGAAAAGCTTCCTCAGACTGCCCCAAAGTAAATCCTTTTGCCTAATCTTTTTATAGCTAAATTTAAAAAGCACATAACTCATAATAACTCCTAGTGGGTCACCATAGTAACCCCTAATTTCAGCAAACTACTCATTATCTCTTATTATCAAAACATTTCTAGTCATAACAACAATAAAATTTACATATCAGAGACACCTAAAACCAAGGTCAGCTGTTCAAACATTCCTTCTATTTTCATGGAACATTAACTCTCTGTCCCAATCTCTCATTCTGATTAGCAGAACTGCAAACATACAACTGCACAGCCTTGCCACTTTCTAGCTATGTGATATTTGGTTTTGCAGTTATCTGTGGGTGAACACAGAAGATGGCTGATTGCAGTATTGTCAGATTCTGGGATACATGCAGGAGTGTCAAATTCGGAGACAACTGGAGGACGTTACATCCAGCTGCAAACCCTCTAACAGGTCTGGAAGTGATCATTTCCCTGGGTCCAATAACTGTCTGGATTTAAGGAGGCACACAGCAGCAAAGTACAGGCAAAGACCGTTCTGCAGCCAATACGCCTTCTCCTGATCTGTGAGGCTTCTTTGCTTCACTTAGTCTGCATAGGCTTTGGCTCTGGAGAGTATGAGAAGGTGGCTGGAACGAAACAGGATGAGGATAGAGTTGGGGACACGACCAACCTCTTATTTTCTTGGCATTGCTCAAACAAATGACTGTCAATCTGGAGGAACAGTTTGACATATGATTTCAAATAATATGTGGGAGGTTCGACCCAGACCAGTTCATCTTTCATGTCATCATTCAGTCTCTGCAGAAATTATAAATCTGTGATGCTCCATTCCAGTCTGTATTGGCAACTAGACAATGAAAATGGACAGCATAGGCTAAGACAGGTCAATGGCCTTGCTGGAGGAACTTCAGGGTGGCTTCAGTGGTACGGGTGTGGTTCAGGTAGTCAAATATTACAGAGGAGTGGATGAAAGTTATTGAGAATTGGGCTGTCCCATTCCAGGAGTGGCGAGGCCCAGTCCAGGCTTTCACCGGTCAATAGACTGATAATAAGCCTCACTTTGGTGCAATCATCAGGATACACTGCAGGAGTCATCAGGAACAAAAGGAGGCACTGGTTAAGAAAACCATAGAACTTCTGGTGGTTCCCATCAAATCTTTCCAGCAGTGGAACCTCAGGCCAAGTTCATCATGGCTGGCTGTAATGGGGTTACTGAGGCTGCTGGAATCTGTGAATGGAGGGAGGCATTATCCAAATGCAACTGAGCAACTTGCTGAAGGCTCTGGACCAACTCTGTCATCTCAGTGATTGACATTCTAGGGGTCTCCGTCTCAGCTGCTGGAGCTGGGCATAAAGGGAGGCAGTCTGCTCAAACTGTCAGAAACTGAGAAGTGGATGATCAGGCCTAGTGGTTGACACAGCGGCAATCAAGCATAGTGGTCAGGCCGGGAACTGGAGCCAGGTGTCTGAGCAAAAATTAATAACAGGGTTGGAACAGGGCTGGAGCGGGAACAGGAACGTGTTGGGGCTGGAACAGGAGCAAGAGCAAAAGCAGGCCTACACTGGGACTGGAACAGGAGCTGGAGCACTGTGTCAGAATCACCAACTAGCGGGGAATACTCCCAGCAAAGTAGTGTTGTTGAGACGCTGGAGTGGCTGCTGTCAATGGAAGCCTATCTCGCTAGAGCCCTGCATGGATACAAAATTTGTATCCACATTCAATCTGCAATCCGCAAAAATGGTCCGTGGATATGAAATGGATATCTGCAGATTTTCAGAGCTCTATATATCGCTGGCTTTGGGGTCACCTGGTTAGACCTTTGCCTGTGGATTGGCTGAGCCCTGGTTGATTGACGTGGAGCCTTCAGGTAATCAGTCTGAGGGATAACTCATAGGCGCTGAAGCACTTCTTCGGCCCAGATTCAGAGAGCACTCATCAGACTCAGAGATGACTCGTTACGTGTTTGTCTTGCAGGGCAGTTGGAAAGGGAAACTGACTTAGGTCTACCCTTTGCTGTTTGCTTCAGATGCCCCTCCGATGCTGAGTTGTCACCAGTGCCAAAAATCATCCATGAATGCTGACCCTATGAGGATGAGCCTGTCCCTTCCAGAGCATCTCCATGTGCTCTGATATGGCGTTCCATGGGTTTTTTCAGTTTTGTGTCCCCCTTTAGCTGTTCTGGTTCCACAGAGATCTTCTGTTTTCTGTGGCCTAGCCCTCCAGACAGGTCACTACCCAGTCCATTCCTCTTCTGGGGTAAATAGAAAAGTCCAAAGGTAGGAAACTTAAAATCTAATGGCCTTCAAGCCTGTCTCCCAATGTCTATCTTAAACTTGCTGTTCTGGGCCTCTTTTAACACTTATGCATCCCCCTCTTAGCCTGGGAGAGTTGTAGGGAAACCCACGACCACCCTATCCTCTGGGTTCCAGCCCAGGGACCCTGTTTTAGGCGGATCAGGACTGTTTCTTCAATCTCTCTGCCACTTCCCTGGGCTGCGCCTATCTTCACCCCACTTGTCTTCTCCAGGTCACTGGACTCTACTATCCCCACCTGGATCTGTGGCTCCTCATGGCTTCTGCTTGGCCAACTCTGAAGGTATTTTCTTGAAGACCACACCCAGCCACTTTGTGCAGTAGCTGGGCTGCACTGCAAGCAGTCCTCCTGTCTCTTGCCTTTAGATCAGTCGATCTCTCCCTCCTTCAAACAGGAGGTCACCCACAGACCTCTCTCGGGTTCTGGGATTTGTGCCTCAGACCTCTTGCCATGGAAGCCAGCTGCAAGGCTTTTGACAGCTCCCTTCAGCTGAAAGGCCTCTCTAATTAGCCTTGCAACCTGGAGGGTTCAGCAAGCCGCCTTCTACTGTCAGTCTCTGCCCTTGCAGTAAGGAAGAATGCAGCCTTTGTGCTGGCCTCCTTCTCCCAGATCATCCCCCAATTGGCTGGGGAAGAAAGGAGCCTTGCCCCACCCACCCAGCCAAAAACCTAGTGCTGGACCTTTAGAGAAACAATATCGATCTTTCTCCCAGCCATTACTTATTCCTGGGACTGCTTCCTCTCTATCCTTATCCCTTCTTAGGTCCTTGTGTATCTTTATTGGGCCTTTCAGAATCCTTAAAGTGCCATGCCAGGTAGTGAAGTGAGCTGACCACTAGGTACTACTTCTCTGTCACAAGGAGGAATATAATCATTGTGGTAGTCAAATAGATTCAGTTACTCTCCACAGTAGTGTTAAAGTTGCCATATAATGCTGGAGACAGGGTCTGTTGTCACGGTTTATTGTTGTACTATTATTGTTATCATAACCTATTATTTGTATTGCAGTAGAAGCCCCAGCTGAGCAGGGTTCAGTTGTGCCAAGCACTGTAGCTAGGGTGACCAGATAGCAAGTGTGAAAACTCAGGATGAGGGAGTAATAGGTTGTCTATATAAGACAAAGCTCCTAATATCGGGACATCTGGTCACCCTAACTGTAGCTATCAGTGTTTATTGAACCGGGTATGATTTACGATATGATATTTTTGTGACCAGGGAGAGTAGTGTTCTATAATCCAGTCTTTGTCATGTATAATGATGTAAAGATGTGGCATCTGATGAAGTGGGTTGCAGCCCATGAAAGCTTATGCATGAAGAAATTAAATTTGTTAGTCTTTAAAATGCTACAGGACTCTCGTTGTTTTTTATGTAAATATAATGTTCATGAGGTGACTTTGTGGGCCAAGATCAAGGGAGGCCGGATTTGCTTTCACTGTTTTCATCTTTCACATAGCCATGCTGATCTAGTTGGGAAAAGCAGCATTTAAAGCTCTTGGATTGTATTCTGTAAAATATTTCCCAATGCAAACATGGTGCTTTCTTCCAAAAGCTAGTGTTAACGGATTCATCTCTTTATCCTTGTCAGTGATGTATGGCCTATAAAATTTCCAACTGCAAAGCATTTTCTTGATGCTATGATGAGATCTTTGTTTATGGAATGAGCATAGCAACCTTCTAAGAGTTCATGAAAGTTATATGGTTGATCATTCATGAAAAATATTTCTGTTTATAACTGGAGTTTTCCAGTTGAAAAATTGAAAAATCCCTTTAAGGACTTGTCTTTACTACAGTTCAAACTGTGGTTGCCAGAGCATGGTTCTTGCTGAGAGGTTTTAATGTGCATCCCCTGGCCACTGTAGACAGAGCTAGCCAGAAGGAGGAGAGCCAGGTCGTGAGTTTCTGGCCCCCTCACTCCCATCTCCCAAAATTGCCACCAACAGCTTTCTCTGCTCTAGATTTAGGTTCCCCCTGTAGTGCCCAGACAATGTGGAACCCTATTGATTGGGCTACAGTCCATGCAGAGTTGTCAACATCTGAAACTTTTTTTAATACTTAATTCTCCAAAAGCTACAGGTGTCAGAAGCACTAGACCAGCACCCACTAAAGACTTCTCAATACAGGGAGTTAAAGTTATTCTCTTTCCTTTTCTTCAGTCCCTTAAATAGAGAGTTCAGAGTTGCCTCCAGTGTTAGGTAGAAGGGTTCAAAAGAGCCATCCCCATCCCTTTCAAGCAGATTTGCAGAGATGTAGATGCCTGCCAGAAAAGACAATAAAAAGTACACAAATAAGTTAAATGCAATTATGACCCTGAACTGACCTAACAGGATTGCTTATGTTTTCTTGCTTTTTCCCTTCTTCCTTTTTTTCTCTGTCCCCTTTCTTTTCTCCCTTTCTAACTCTGTCTCGTTCTGTGCATCTCCATACCGTTTTCTCTGTTTTCTCTTTTTTACTATTATCTCCGCTTTCTTTTCTTGTCTAATATAAATTTCAGATGGAAAAGGCCTGTCAGATCATCCACTCCATATCTCTACAATGTGGGCTTGTTCCATACAATATATTTTTAATGGTTTCCCTCTCCTTTCCTCTAATGTTTTGTCTCTCACCTATATGCCTCCATTCCCAGTTGTCCAGCCTTTTGCTGTCTCCCATGCTACACACCTCCACCTTTATTCCATTTACCCTCCCTTTCTCTCCTCTGTTCCCCTGTGAAGTTTACCCACATCCTCTCTCACCCCCTCTGCTCCCCAGAGTTCCTACTTTCTCCCTCTCCCATCACTGGGTTGCATGCTTCCACCAAGCCCCCTTCTCTGCTCTCGTGTTGCCTCCTTCCCCACTGACCCAGAAGAGCTGAGGGAAGATGATCTGGACTGGCAAAATCAGAAGCTGTCCAATTACACCCTCAGATCTCTCACCAAAGACAGTGCTTGTAGCTAATCCTATAATAAACTAACTAAAGTTTTATTAACTATGAAAATGAAAAGACAGTTAATTACAAGGTTAAAACAGGTAGGCATAAACATAAATGAGATACAGTATTAGGTTACAAAAGGTAATAGTAGCTGCTATGGTAGGCAAGCTCTATATGTCCTTTAGGGCTAACTCAAGCCAAACACCTTTGTGATCTCTTGCTTATGCTTAGAAATATTGCCCTCCAAATTCCAAGCAGCATAGTGATCACAATTTTCTTCTGGTCAGGCAATTTTATTCTCTTCCCCCAGAGTTCAAACTGTGATGGGACAAGGGCTTGTGCATGTACCTCCTGGGCATGGAGGAAGCAATCAACAAAGTCTTTTGTCAACTAATGTTCCACAATGGCTAGTCTGATGTCTATGGACCTTCTTTTATTGGACTGGAGATGACAGCTGTTGTGATGAAATAGTATTTCACACTTGGTAATGCTTCTCTGCTGACTTTGGGGGGTGGGAGGGTGGGGATTTCAGTTTCATAGTTACAGAGCAAATACTTCAATATTATTTTCTAACATAAGGTACAGATATTATAAGTAAGATTAACACATGCAGCAACTGACAAGCATTTTATAAAGTCCAAACACTAAACACATATCTCTAATATCTGTTTTAATAATACTAATACAGAGGTGAGCCAGACTGGTTTCCCAGCTATGCATTTATCAGTGTTCCATAAGGCCCAGGGGCCTTGGCATGAGCTGGTACCTGGTCTGCCAGCAGCACATCTAGTAACTGCTTTATGTTTTACAGGCTCTTTCCACAGTAAAAGGATCCTGAATTATTTTATTGGTTAACAATGAAAGTGGAGATTAATGCTAGCAGTAAAATGGTTCCAAAAAGAGGGGAAATCAAGACTGCAGGCTGCGTGGCACCAAAGAACGGCTCTGAATAGAGACAGGGCCTAATTCTATTACAAACTAGTTTTTAAAAAATGTGGGTTTTGTCCCTGGTTTGAGACACTGTGCAGCCACACTAGTAGCAAGGTGCACATCTGTATCTAGCTTTGCCTTATTCAATTCAAACTGTAGTGTAGACAGGCCCCAAATGTTTAACCAGAGTTTCTGAGTGCTGGTCTGATAAACAATAGGCACAGTAACGTGTTTAAAGCAGTTATGAAGCCAAACAATTGACCTTAGTCAGGATGCTGCATAAATTCAGAAAATGGCCATTTTCCTGATGTCTTCCAGCACCTGAACTGGTCCTCCAACCTTTGTTTCACTTTCCTTGTTCTTTGCACTTTTCTCTGTTTACCGCACAAGAGGGAGTTTTATGGGCTTCCTTTGCCTGTTCCTGCCCAACTCTCGTTAAAGAAGCAGAGTGGGAGGCAGCCAGACGAGAGCAACCCATTTTGCTGAACCTTCTTCCTGCTGGATGGGACAAGAAGAGACTTTCAGGAGGGCTCTACACAAGGTGGAAGCACACCATGAAAGGAATGGTTTGTCTAGCTTGCTGCCAGGTTTGCATGGAATCAGTCTGTGCACACTTACAGTAGAGATCAATGTTTGCAAGTTATGCAACCAGATAATTGCTCCCACCGCCACTGTTGGGCAGTATTAAGTAGAGCAAGAAAGTGGAAATAAAAGAGTCTAAAGAACAACTTGTCATGGCAGTTGTTTTTCTGTCCTTCCTGTGTCATGTTACATGTGTATCTCCTCTCAAGCCATATGGATGCTACAAAGACTTGAATCAAGGATCCACTAGTGTGGCAAGCTGGTAAATTTGATCAGCTGCTTAATGTGGCATCACCCTGTAACCAGTCAAACATTTTCTGATCCAAATTGTGGCCAGGTTATCATCTTTCTGCTTCATATATACTTGTTATTGACATGTTATTCTTGCAAAAAAATTCAACATTCAGGAGGCCTCAAAAATGGTATCATATGACTTAACGAGACTGATACAAAAGATGTGTTACATCCTGCACTTGCAAATGAGCTAAAGATGTAGAACTTGCTGTAGGGTCCTACTGTAACTATGTTCCACTGAAGTGAGGAAGTTTGATTGCACGACCAGGAGTAGTTTCTAAGCCAAACTCCTTCATAACTTTTAATGTTCAATAAAGTGTTACACCGAATAGACACATCCTGGGTCAGGTGCGTGGTTTCGGGGTTATGGATTGTGGGTTTTTTCCTTCCTGTTAGCTAAACAGAGTGTCCAAAGTCTCGGAGGAAAAGATCCGCAATATTCTTGTCAGTTGCAATCATGGTCTGTTCTTGCCATTCACCTTCCAGAAACACATGAACTAAAAGATTGAGCTACTGTGCAAAGCACACCACATGGGCAAAGCCACTTCCTGAAGTGCTTTAACAATGTTGTCACCATTGACAATGCATAATGAAGAAAAAGAAAGCCAGTCTTATTTCTTGTTTAAGCTCTTCTTGCTAATACAGCTTAAACTCTTAGCTTTCCAAAGGGGATGTTCTTGTGTTTTTAAATGTATATCAAAGGCATGTATTTAAAGCTTTTGAATGATTGCACTTTGCTGTGGAGTTTATGTAAGACTGAGATCTACATTAAAAAAACAGGAGTAGTGCCATTTTCAATTGTGTTTTGCAAGTGAAAAGACTGGATGTAGACATAAACAACGAGCAAAGACAACCATATAATCAAATGTCTCATCCACATAACAGTCATGTACAAGTCTCTCCTTATCTTCTACTGGTGAGTGCATGTTTCAGGCTTGTGGGGCTTGACATATTTTGTAAACATCAACGGAAGAGGAACTTGCAAAGACACAGAATCAGAAAGACACAACACTGAGAACTTCTCATACCCACAACATTATTTAAATAACCTAATAAAAAGATAGCACTAGTAGTGGATGGAGAAAAGGCATCCCCATCTGGTAACCATAGGCTGTTCGCAGAAAAGTTAAAAGACATTTGTTCTCATTTTAGCATTTAGCATTACTGGAAGAAATAGTAGTCACTGACAATGGCCCACAGTTTGCCAGCTGTAAGATCTAAGCTTTAGGGGTACAGTATGATTTCAGGCATTTTATTTCCAGTTTCCATTGAGGAATGGACTGGTAGAGACAGCATAGTTTGCTAAGGGAATCCAACAGTGAAAAGACATCATATTATCTCTTGTGTGGTATAGGGCAAGCCCCGCATCAATCACTTGGAGTAAACCTGGTTCACCTGATTATCTGTCAACAGATCAGAGCTGTGCTGCCAGCCTTAGAGAGAAATCTTTGTCCTGAGTGGCTCTGCTTAAAAGATGTGAGCCTGAGAGCTACCAAATTTAAGAGTTTTAAGGGTTTTTTTCTTTATTAATTGGAATACCTCTGGAAGTTTTCCAGGAAACCCCATACCAATTAAAAATTGGATGAGGAAATATATTGGAAAATGCCCTCTGTTATCATTGAACATAGCTGCACAGCAAGATCCTGGAACTGTTATGTGACCCAATGAAAACAATTGCCATGTGATTCAATGGCACTGGTAGTACTTCGTTAATGAAGGGAGATAGTCCTTTCGAGAAAAATCCTAAATATACTTATCAGAAGCCTACTACTGCAGCTATGGGGTTTGATAATCTAAGTGAATTAAAACCCTCCTCAAGGCCAAAAGATGCCAAGATGTGGATGCACAGAAACTGGCAATTCATCTGGATCTATAAGTGTGGTAAATTTCATGTTTACTTGCTTATACCAAAAATGGGGGGCTGATAGAAGGATATGCCTATTAACCAGACTGTATGAATGACGGGGAAAGTTTTTAATAGAAGCTGTACAGTGAAATATACGCAAGGAAATTTTAGGGATAATATAGTTTTTCTTACTCTAATAAGCTTCTTGTTCAGTGCTAAAAGGAAGTGACTCTAGGATTCTCCACCATTATCACACGATGAATCGCACAGCCAAAATCTGCTGTTACTTGAGCAGTAGCAGAGACAATGTTCTACTTGCCTTTTTCCAGGACAACTCCAATTTTCATTTTCAGAAATTGATTCAACATTAATTTTCAGAGTAATCAACAATGGTGGCTGCATTGTATTATCAGATTTCTTGGTTCCAGAACTTCCCCCTCTACCAGTAACAACCTCCTTTTTTTCCCCCTGCAAAAGCATGAATATAATGAGCTTTGCGCAGGGGCATTATCTTAGCCTGTGAGATGAAGTCTATGAGCATCCCACTGTATTTACTACCAGCTGCTGCCTACACCCTGCTAATAACCACAGTACATGTTGTTTTGCAACCAGATTGCTGGATCTGGATTTATGTTTTTGTTTTTTTTCTATAGCAAAGGTAGAATATTTTTCTTAGGTGTAAAATTATCATTACCGTTACTGTGCTTGCCAGTAACCACTTCCCTAATTGGGTTGCTCGTCATTTTGGGGCAACAGAAAAGGCTATTTAACTGTTTTCAAACTGACATGCACGTAAGGGATAAGTATAACATATCAAAGTGCTGCAGGCACAAGCACAATCAAGGCAAGAACCCCTCCAAGCAGGCATGTCCACACAGACAAATTAGTGTTGATCCCAGTGGAGGCCCTTATTAATGAAACAAATATATATCTTGGCAGCTATTATAAAACACCAGAAAAGCAGTTGGCAGGGGCAAGTAGAATGAATGGCACATCAAGTAGCTAGAATTAGCAACAGAAGAACACAGTTACATCCTTAAGAAACAAGATGCCCTTAACTGGCTATAGCGCAGCATTGCAACGACTGGCAGAAAAGAAGTGGCACGATGTTGCGGATTGAGCACTTCCCCCAAAATCACAGATGGCAGAATTATGAGCCCTTGTTATTGAAGCAACAATTTAACTTGGCAGAGCCAAAGACCACTTGGACAGCAACAGTTGGCAGGAAAGGACAGAAAGCCGACACAGAACGGGAAAATGCAATGGCTCACACCCTAACAATTGTAAATGGGGTTGCCCCACACTGTGCATCATATTAGAGAGTAGTTCTTTCAAAAGGATTTTATTTTTCTGCTCCTTTTTTCAGAGCTTAAGATTTAATGTGTTCGGTTTTTGTCTCTGCATCTCCTTATAGAAAAAGTGAGTTTTTCAGAGCTGCTTTAAGAGTATGGGAAGAAAAATTTTCTTCTGTCTCTTTAAGCTCCATTTTTTATATAACTCTTCTGCTTATTCTTAAAAAGGTTTCATTGTTCTGTCTTGCAGATCACTTACTAGATGAATCAGGAAGTTACTCTTGTTTTGCCATACATAGGCAGAATGTGGACCTAAAAATATTACTGTTCAGGGTGACTACTAAACCAACACTGTGCATGTAGACCCAGACACGATAATGTTCAGTGCTTATCTGCAATGTTCACATGAGTTTGAAGTTAAGGATAATGTGTTTGCACATTCTTAACTTGATTTAGTCATTTTCATGAACGTATTTAATATATCTCTTCGTGTCTATTTTTGTAATTCACATTGTTAAATTCATATTTATATGACATTGTTAATGTTAATAATTATAATTTCAACACTTCAAAAACTGTTTGTATCTCTGTATGACTATCTATATCCCTTTAAAAATATTTTTTAAAATAATAAAAATCTGAACTGGAACATCTCGGCCTTTTATATGGATGACATAGTGATATGTATAGTTTACCTTTGTGTGGCATTTGTAGCATACCATGACTGTAATATCCAGATGATTATGTATCAAAATACATCTGCCAACTACAGATATATGTTCTGGGTTATTTCTCCTTTTCTTTACCATTCCATATAGTCTTATAAATATGTCTGCCTCTGAAGACTGAACAAGCTAATTGAAAAGCTCAGCAAGCTTCATTTCCACCTCCACCTAGATATCTCTAATATCCTGGACCTATCCAAAATGGGCACCATGCCTGGATATGAAACAGACCACACTGGCAGCACTAATGGATGATCTTTTCCTGCCCATAGACAAGGGCTATATATCCAAATTTGTGTTGCTGGACTCTTCTGCAACACTGCTATGGTTAAACATGGAAGGATGCTGCATTCTATCAGAGCTGTGGCAGAACTAAGTAACACTATACTTAGCTGACTTCATTCATTCCTTTCAAACTGCACCCACAGAATCAATGTGGGCACTGGGCTTACAGCCCCCAGAACTTTCACCTGTGGAGTTTTACAGAGAGCTGTCATCAATACACAGGTAGCACTCGTCATCATATTGCTAGATGCAAACACTACCAAGCTGTCCAAGAGCCTGGTCAAGATTACCAGCTGTATGAAGTTCATATGGCTGAAGGTGAATCCAGGAAAGACTGAAGAAATGCTGTAAGATTGAAGAACTTTGAAGAACTCATTATCTCCATGATACTGTCCTTGATTATTCATATTTTGAAAAGGTCTAATTTGTAGTAACCTGTTCAGATGGGAGTGAAACAGAATGTTAAACTAAAGAAGAAAAACATTCCTATCTGGTAATAGATAGATTGGTAGGGTGACCTTAATCTAGTGGGAAATAGAAAGGCAAAACCTAATGTCTGGGAAACCTTCCATTATTATGGACAAAGATATACTGCAACCCATGTGAGAAAGAGACACTGTGTATCTCTTAAAGAGGATTGGGGTGGTAGGCCAGCAAAACAAAGTAGAACATCCAAAAGGAAAGTAAAATGTCAAAGTCTTATTTTGTGAGTAAATTATGAACTTGTTATATCCGCAAGTTGTTCACCATGTATAATGAAACTAAGACAACTAAAAAAGAATGATAAAACAACTACTTGCCGTTACTGTATATGTGAAACATAAGCATAGCACAGTGTACTGTATTATGTCATGTCCACTGATTTTCTGTTGGAAGTTGCAGGGGGGTTGGCTATAAGACCCTGATTCACAGTCAAATATATGCAGATGTCGTGATTGGGAAACATTTGCAGCACTGCAATCCATTGTAATAACTCCCAGCATTCATATGATGGTTTTCATCTTCAGTGTACTTTACAAACATAACTAATGCATCTCCACAAAACCTCTGTGAGGCATGCAGGCATTTCATTCTCAATTTAACAGCTAGGGAAGCTGAACCTCAGAAGTTAAATGACTTGCCCAAAGCCATAGAGAAAGTCATTGTGGACCTGATCCAAAGCCTATTGAAAGAGTCTTTCATTAACTTCATTTTGCTTTGGATCAGGCCCTGTGAGAAGTGAAATTAGAATTCAGGAGTTCCTGACTATGCCTCTCTCTCGTCACGTGCACCTACCAGGGACGCCAGGGCATGTTGAAGTATATTACAGAAATATTGACCCCAGGCATCCTTTATAAATCATACATGAGTAAAACCAGATGGTAGTGTTTTCCACTGGCTTCTAGAAAGCCTCTGAGAGATGTGTAAGCTGCATGGAGAACTTTGCCTGATTCCCTGCTTCTTGCACATTTCCATCTGCCCCACCCCTATTTCAGAATATTGCATTCGTGCTGTGGATACCGTACATAGTTATGTATCTGGGTGTAACGTGATAGAACATATCACATACAGTACTACGCGATGTTACTTTTTGTTTGTGTTGGAACTATCCGGGCACGTCTGGTAGCAAGTTGTACGGATGGGCTATCATCCACAGCAGGCTAGCTGCGGGAGATCATGGCCTGCTGTGACTGTTGAAGTGTGACTTTCAAAAAAGGGAGTGAGCAAATTAGAATAGCCTACGGAATTTTATGAATTGCATCCTGCCCTTTCACCTATGAGTTTATCTCACAGCACTCACAAAACATGAATGTTTAATATAGCAGCCATTGCCTCCATGAAATAAATGGCAGCCTCTAAGTTTCGCAGCATAATCTGGAAGCAATGCACATACCTCTATATTACAAGAAAGAAAAAAGAAAAAAATCATACCCAGAGCAAATCCTTTTTTCATAAGGCCCACTTATTAGAAAAAAAAGTAATATAATATCATGAGTTTCCATTAATACTAGCCTTCAGAAAGCCTAGAGCAAATTCTTGCTTGCTGTGCACTCGCTATGAAACAGAATGGCTTGAAAGCAGAACATGGTCAGTGCAACATGGGGCGTGTGTGGTGGAACTGGAGAGTATTTCTCCTGGCATAGCAATTTGCAGCCAGCACATTTTATTTTTTGTTACATGCATTTGGTAAAAGGGGATAACTGATATTTCAGTGAATAATAATACAGTGATCATATTTAGCCCTCGTAGCATGCTTTCCGCCTACCAAGTGCTAAACACACTTGAGTTAATGCTTGCAGGTAGCTAAGTATTATTATTCTTGTCTTACAAATGCAGAAACTGAGCTGCACAGAAGTTAATACCCTTGCCCAGGCCACACAGCATGTCAGGGGCAGACCAAGGATTACAACTGAGGCATTCCTGGTTCTTGGGCCTATGCATAGACCAATCATCATTCTGCCTCATAACAGGATATAGTTCAAATTTGCCAATTTGTGCCCACAAAAAAGAGGCTGTTTCTCTCTTTGTTCAAAACAAATTCCCAGGCTGCTGAATTAACCCCTGAATTTGCATGTATCATTAAATACTTCTCAGTTGCTATCCAAAAAGCTCTGCAGAAAACCTGTGGAAAACCCAAGTAATTCACTTTTCTTTTAAATAATTGATGACATCAAATAGCAGGAGTGTGGTGCCAACAAAGAGATCAGTCCCTCAAAATGTTTTATTTATTGTGCCTCAAGGAACCAAAACCCATGTTTCTAACAAAGGAGAATTTAAAAAATGGACTTCATGTTCATCTAAAACATCTGCTTGTTCTAATTCAGGATGCCACAGCTCTGATTCTATAAAATCCAACTCAATTTCAGATTTAAACAATATGTATGTAAAGTTTGGCAAAGAGATATGGGGAGGGGTCAATGACAGCCAACTATGCATTTCATATGGATTTACTTAAGGGGGATATTTTTATGTATTTAATAATAAGTGTGTTTAAGAGAATTTACTAAGCCATCTAAATACCAGCTTGAGAATGAACTAATTCTCAGCTTCAAATAAGACCTTATTAGGTTCAGTGGCAACTTTAGTTTCCAAGAAAAAACACTTGGAAGTCTTGTCTAACCAGACTTATATAAAACACACTTAGAAGTGGAGCTTTTTCCAAAACATTCATAAATCAAGGTCACTTATGTGAGAAGGCTACGTTTTATTAAAACTGACAATTAGATATAGAGGGCATATCAATCCTAAATGATATTCTTCCCATATTCTGAGTCAGAAGGCAGTGTAAACAACACAGTGGCATTATGAAACAGAAAATTGCATTCCAGATAATAGCTTTATGGTGCATGGTTTTACACTTTAATATAATGTGTTGCACTCGGTTATATTAATATTTTAAATTATATAACATTTCCCCCTTTATGCATAGTTTTAATTTGTTTTCAGTGGGCTAGCTCGCTGAAATGTAGCCTTCTCCATCTTCCCCGCCACCTCCTTTTTTTATATAGTATATACTATGATACATAGGAAAAAAGCCTAGAGCAAAACAGTCCGTGCAGGAAAATAGAAATAAGAAGTAGTTTCAAGATTTATAAGCCAAGATTTTATGTTATATATTTACAGATTCAATCTGTGTACCAGGCTTTGATCCAAGCCTCAGCATGATGACTGGAATAGCTCCAATTAACCCAATGATACCAGGCATGGGGTTAGTACCGCCGCCACCACCAGCAGATGTTTCTGTAGTCAAAGAAATAATTCACTGCAAAAGCTGTACACTCTTCCCTCCAAATCCAAGTAAGTGGGTCTGATGAAAGAATGTGCGGCAACCTTGTTTTCTTATCATTATTTCGCATGAAATGTTTCTAAGTGCTGAACAATATTTGAACACATATTCTTTATAAATACTAAAGGAACCACAGTGGCATGTATGCAAGAAATAGTACTGATTTAATAAATTTAATCATTTTGGACGTGTTGGTAGCTAAAATGTTTCCAACCAAATTGTATTTAACTGTTGCATGCATGAAGTGTGGTAGAACACTAGAGCATGTTCATTCATCTTTGCAAATAGAAGAGCAAACATGGGAATGCATTTTGTAAGAAAAGAAAGTGGATTAAGTCAACAAAGCTGAAGGAGGCTGGAAGTCTGTTAGTTTTAATAAGACGTTCCCCTCTGCATTTCATTTTCATTTCTATGTTACTAATTCAAATCCAGCCCAAGTCTGTAGTGTTGGAAAATTGTTACTGTTTAATGGTTATTCACCGGCCTGTATGAACTGAGTTTGTGCTCTATGATCAGGTGTCCACATCACAAAACTACCACCACAAATGGGGCACTGTTGTTGACAGTCTCAGAACAGAGACTTGAGTCAGAATGAGCATAAAGAATCACCTATTACTTCACTCCCTAGAGGTGTTTCCTCTAAGTTGTGGGGAAGGTGTGTTGATAAGGTAATACTGGGAAGCATGTAGAACAGTCACTCATGGTGTACTTTCTCTGGGGTAGATTGGGCCAATTGACCATCGGCTGTAGTAAGTGGTGGTGGTAGGTGGTGCTGCGCTGAGCTGCCCACAGAGAGCACTTGGGAATTCCTCAGGGTACAGAAGGAATGTCATGGAATATGGCATAATCACCCCAAACTGGTGGCCAGTTGTGCGACCTGACATGTAGGGAGGGCAGGTCTATAGCTCCATCTCCCTGCTCTTGTAGAGTACCATGTTTGCCCTGGGGAGCAGTTCCTATGCTTCCTTGAGTACAGGTACTGGAATTTGCCCTGGCCCTTGCATGGGCTGTGCAAATGAAAGACAGACTCTTCCCACTGAGCGTCTACTTAAGGGAAAGGGAGAATCTTGCAACTAAATCAGGAGACTTTGATTCCTAGAGCTCTCAATCAGCACTTTTCACCAGCATGATGGAAAAAAAGAAGGTGAAGCAAATAGTATTTTGCTTTGTGTTTCTGCTGTACTTAGACCAATGTTTAATTAAACAGACTGGGTTTCAAAAAAAAAAAAAAAATGAAAATTCTAACCTCCCTCAATATATCTGAGTGCCAAATAACTAATTCATATTAATCAATGTTGGCTTGTAACTGGTATTTTCAGAAAAATGCTCTAGTAATCTACATATAAACAAGGTGAGACGTTATGGCAATATACACTCTATCTTTTATACAGCCTCCAAAAATTTAAGTTTGCTCATTTAAATGCAAATGATTATTATTTTTTTTTAAGTCACTTCATCCTGTGGTGTTTCACAGCCAAGTGAGTACTCTGTGCGCTGTGAGGTTATCCTTCCTCTGCTCTGGCCTCTGTTCTATTATCTGGCAACAAGACAAAGTAGATAACCGGCAGAGGGTTTTCATCATGTTGTCATTTCATCGTGTTTCCCACTTTGTTTTGCTGTTTGCTATGCTTCTGTATTACAAAAGAGAAATGAAATTATGCTAAGACTGGGTAACATCTTCAAACCTGAGTGCCTGAAGTTAGGATCTTCTGTCCATATACACTACAGGCACCTAAATAAATGTGGCCTGATTTTCGTCACTCAGTGATTTGAGTGAGGATTATGTAAAAATTTCAAGATGAGCCAAAGTGGCTGAGTTCAGACACTCACTAGAGTTTAGGGTTTGTGTCTGAGGTCATATCTATACTAAGGTTCCTCTGATCCAAAATATCATAAACTTTTCTTGTGGGATTTCAACTGAATCCAAGCTGGAAAATAGACCCCTTTTGGGTTCTGGATCTGACCTGGAGCGCAAATCACAATGGCAGGGATTTGACTCTGAAACCATCAACCAAAATTGGAAAAAGTGCCAATTCAGGGATCCAGTTTTGGCCAATCCCTAAAATATTTAATTGTTCTCCAACCCCACCCCCTCCCAAACAAATTACTATTCAGAATAATTTTTGTTGCATAAAAGTGATTATGGGGATGATTTGGATGAATAGATAAAAAGACAAAGCCTTGTGTTCCAGTGTGATTTTTGTTTTTACTTAGATCTTCCACCACCTTCCACAAGAGAGAGACCTCCTGGGTGTAAGACTGTGTTTGTTGGAGGTTTACCAGAAAATGCTACTGAGGAAATTATCCAGGAAGTCTTTGAACAGTGTGGAGATATTACAGCTATTCGGAAAAGCAAGAAGAATTTTTGTCACATTCGTTTTGCAGAGGAGTTCATGGTTGATAAAGCCATTTACCTTTCTGGTACTTTACATTCCTTAATGGATTTTCTGTGCTTCTCATTTGTATTTTGTGATGCTAATGTTTGCTTATTTTCTTAGCCTTTATCTCAGCAAGTGTTGCTTGAGCTCAACAGCTTTGGCTAGGAATGGCAAGGGTGCAATTCCACATTTTCCTGTGCCTGCCAAGATTAGTGTGTGATTCTGTGAATTTTGCCTACCCTGAAGCAATTTCCCACCATCCCATGACAATTCAGCAGATTCTGGAATTCAGTGCAGTTTCCTGGAATGCAGTTTTATTTTCGGTTTTATGAAGGTTTATATGGTATTTGCTCACAGGTTGTGGGGGAGTGGAGGGCACTGGGCCAGGATTGTTGCAGTACTTCAGTGCCAGTTTCTGTGACAGGTCTGACAATTTCACTGGCATATTTTTATACATTCTGCAGCATGGCCTAAAAGGATTCTACCTTCATATGCACATTATAGGTCAGATTCTGATACCTTTACTCATACAGAGTGACACTTTTCTCCACAAAACGTCCAATTGACTTTGATGGAAATAGCTGTGCAATAAAGTAATAACCCTCGTGAGTAAAGGAGTCAAAATCTGACCCACTATAGTGTGGTGTATGTTCCTCAAGATCTCCAACTACCTGTTTTGAAAACAAAAATCAAGTTTCATGCCTTTAAACTTGGCTGAAGGTTAAATTGTGACTTAGAAAAAAACCCACTATTTATTTTACAAAAAAGAGGCAGCTGCTTTTTCTTTTAAAAGAGAAAATTGTTCAGTTCCCTGTCTTTGGAGCCCAGGAAGGTAAAATCATTTTTTTAGGAAATTTTAAAGCCTTTGTTAGTTTCCCCAAAACTTCATCTCTTCCTTCCCTCCTTCCTTTCCTTACCCATTCCTTCACTCCTGTCCCCTTCTCCTTTTCCCATCCTACTCCTGTTTCATCTTTCCTCCTTCCCCTCTCTGATTATTATATGTGTATGTTCATTTATTATTTCTTCATCAGTATAGTTTGTGTGGCACTTTACAGACAAATGAAACAAAGCCCAGGTTCCAATCTGCAGCAACTCATCTAGAGAGGTGTTGAGCACCCACTGCTCACAATATGAGTGAGTCATGGTTGCTTTGTGATTTTTGGGATGAGGGTCTAAATTGGACATAACCCAGAAAAACAATCAACACAGTGAAAAGAGTGAGGGAGGTGCAAGGGAAGATCATAGAAAAATGGAAACTGTCATGCTAGATCAGAATCAAAGACCAGCTAGTCCCAGTATCCTGTCTCTGACAGTGGCCAACACCAGATCCTTCAGAGGATGGTTACAGGAATCATACAGGAGGCAGATGTGAGATAACTTGACCCCAAAGAAAGTTTCCTCCTAACCCCTATTAGTCAGAGATTGCCTTAAATGCTGAAACATGATATCTGCTGATTATTATATATGCAATATATTACGTCCTATTTTGCCAGTTTCTTTTTGACAATTTGCTATACGTAGGGGACAGTCAGAAAAGACAGCAGAGGTGGAAGTTAAACTCCCTTTCTGCTCCCTCTCTCCCTTCCTTCTCTGCAGGTTTATTTCCAAGCTCCCATGCCTCTCTCTTTCCTGACTATCCCCTTCACTTTTTGTTCCATCCTTCCCCCTTCCTCTCTCTTCACTCTTCCTTTTTACTGCTACTTTTACAACTCTCCTCTTTACTCTCCACCTCTACTTTCTTTTGTTTTCCCATCCGCCCTATCTCCATATTCTTCTCTCTCCTCATCTTACCCTTTCTTTGTTCCTTTTGTTCCTCTGGCAGAGACTTTTTTACCTAGTGTCTCCAGCCACATTAAAGAAGGGACAGTGGGTTGGAATTGAGGAATAGGAAAAAAGAAACAGGTGAGCATTGCTGCCGCACTCAGCTAATTTGTGCTGTCAGCCCTGATTTCCATAGAATTCTGCAATAAACTCCGGGCCGTGACTATATTCCATCACTACAAAGAAGATAGATCATGCACTACAGGCACGTTTTAATTGTACTGAATTACTATATTTTTCTAACTGGTCTTTATAGTGTTTTGCAACATAATGAATTCAGAAATTGTAGAAGAAAAACACACGGTTAAAGCAATTTCCCAAGCATATAATATACAAAAGAGACCTACAAATTGAAGGTATAATTTATTATAACTCCAGTATACCTCTTATATGAGGGAAAAACCAGGCCTTTGATAATGATGAGTTACTCTGTTTAATCTGTTTTATCTGTCTATCCAATCTAATCTAATCTCTCTAATTCCATGCTTAGTTCCATAGTACCTTATGCAATTATGAAATCCATTAAGTAGTCTAATTACTAGTTCTTTCCTCTCTAACTCCAAATGGATGTTGGGGGGAGAGGGGGGGATTATGTTGGGTTTTGACGGCAGGACCGCTAAATTGAAAAAGCGTACAATCTGCTCTGAAGGTTGTGCAGTTCGCTGTCATTCTGATTTGTTATGGAAGTGACTTCCACATAGCCATGGCCAGCTGATGAGGAAGTTCTGCTTCCTGCCCTGATCTGTTGTGGCTGGGATCCCTTGTGGCTGGGATGGTTCCATAGCTCCTGAAACTCTAAGTGATCATGGACACAAAGTGGGACAGCATCTTAGGTTGCTAGGGTCGGCCTTGTGGAGAGCTTTCAAAATTATGGCCAACACCTTGAATATGAATTTATATATGCTAATGTGTCCCAGTGGCAGTTTCTGCCCAGTGCTGAGTACCCAGGCAATGTGTACTGTCCTTTTTAATCTCCCGCTGTGTACTCATACCCCTGGGCCCTCTCTTTCGGACATCTGAGTCCAAATGTGTGACTCCCTGTGTTCAGGGCATTCACTGGCCAGGTCCCTAGTCTGCAGGACCCAATCACAAAAGATCAGTCTTGGAGCATATATGAGAGATGTAATATGGAAAGGCTGGGTTTTATTTTTACAGCATAGTAATTGATTTTGCCTGCTGCTGCTCCTTTAAAGTTAGGTTCCTGGAAAGTGGCCAGAATCCCTTCCTTTGTCAGTGTATGAAAAACAGAAATTTAAAATGACACATCAGTTAGTGCTAACTACAGTTCCAAGCACCTAGGTGGGCAATAGTTGGGCAAGTGAAATTCATGGCCCCTCCAGGAGCTGGCTGATTTGCAGGGGGCTCCATAAACAAAGCAGAGTCTGACAGACACATGCACCACCCAGCATATGGTCATGCTAGCCAGCCACCTATCTTGATTTTTTTCTGTCAGTCCAGGTACCGGGGAGGTCATTGTACTGTCCCAATAGTACACTTGAACACCGCTCAAGTGCCTTGATTGGCTGTGCCTAAAGAAGGTGGTTGTGACATTTTGAAACAGGGGGACTAGTTTTGACATTATGACATGGATGCTTATGAAAACCCTTTGGCTGGTTGCCCAGCGCAGCTGGAGCGGCCAAAGGTTCAATCTGATTTTCAGTTATTCATGGATGACCTAATGCCACTTTGAAAGTTTCCAGTTTTTGAGGACTCAAAACTGGCTGCCCTAAAAAGGCCCTTTGAAAATTCTCTTGCCAAGAACACCAAATCTAGGATCACCAAATCCTGGCTTCCTGTGCTGTTCTCAGACCGTACCTTCCTTTCTATCTGCTTTGATAAAATTCAGCTTCCCTCGTGCATATTAAGGTTTTCACTGGATATGGTGCAACCACTTTTATACCAGCTCTCTCACTTTACTCCTTTGTTCTTGTAAATGGGCAGAGTCTGGAGATATGTAAGAATCTTAATCCCTACAAGGTTTAAAGAGCAAGATTCTTACATGTTTCAATACCCTATCTGCTCGTAACAACACAGGGGACAAGCAGAGCAGAGTGAGAGCAGGTACATGGTCATACAAAGTGAAAAACACAACACAGCTGGGAGATCTAAGTTTAGTCTCATGACCTTGGGTACTCTAGCAGTGTCCCTCAAATGCTACTGATAAGGTTCTTTGGGTTTACAAAATTAGTTAGTTGAGAAACACATATTGGGAGTCGATTGATTTGGGTGACATTTGTCACCGTTACAGAACTAGCTGCACCTCAGACCTCTTCTCTCGCTTCTCTGAGTGCACCCCTCGCTTGTAGCAGGCCTCAGACCTCTGCCTCCCTGGAGTGACATCACACCATTCTCCCACTCTCAGACCAGTTCTTGGCTACAGCAGCCTGAGAGTCCTTACCCCCAACGGGTCTGGGTGGGTTTGAGTACCTGTGGTTCTTCCTTTCAATAGCTTGTGACCAGTGGTGAATACAGTGACACCAAATAGTCTTCTTAAACCAAGTATTGTCTAATCCTAACTGTGGAGAAAATGGCAAAGCATAGGAGAAGAGTTTAAAACAATCCATACCAGAGGTCGGCAACCTTTTGGAAGGGGGGGTGCCAACTCTTCTCCCCTCCCCTCTCCCATGTGCCATAGGCCCAGCTCTCTGAACAGAGTGTTAGGCGGTGAGGGGGACTAGGGGCCAGTTTCCTGCTCTCTGCTTCTCCCCCCTGCTGCAGCGGGGGTGTACCTGGGGTGGGCACTGGCTGGGCCCTCCTCTGAGGTGGATGCCCTTCTCCCACATGGGCCCAATGGTGCCCTGGCCGGTGGCAGGGGTGAGGGGAGCAGCCACCACACAGCTCCTGACAAGGGCCAGTGGCATGCCAACCCGGCCCCTCAGCCTCTCTTCCTCCCAGCCCCCACCTGTCACGTGGGAGTGGCCGCCATGCAGCCCTGCTTTGGGGCCGGGAACGGCATGGTTTGCTGCTCAAAATGTTCACGCGTGCCACCTTTGGCACATGTGCCATAGATTGCCAACCCCTGATCTATACACATAAAGGTTTAAGTAGGCCTATCTTACAGACTCATAACCTGTGGGTTCTGGGTGCCCATCTGTTCTCCAACAGTCTCTCTTTGCCCTGTCCCTGAGCACTGTTTTTTACTCTAGTTTTCCTCAGCTTGGATGCCCCTGTGGTTGCAAGCTGGGACCTTTCTCCCCTTTGCCAAGCTAGACTGTTGAGCTCAGAAGGGTGTTAGAGGTAAAACTTCAAGCCAAAAATCTCCTTCAGTGTCTCTTAAGTATCTGAAACCATTGTCCCGTTTTCTGCATACATGCAGTCAACCTCTTTAATTAACTCCCTTTATCCATACAATAACAGATCCCTAACAACAATCAGACAAACAGAACATATGATAGTCCTGAGTTTCTACAGAGATGTAGTCAGTGTGTCACACCATTCACCCCTCTCTATTCAAAGTCCAGGTTTCCGCTCCTCTTGCAAACACAAAGCCTGCCTTAGAATCCTGTGGTATCTAGGAGGGACAGGATCAAACCTGCTCAAGGCACACATAGGCAGTGGCTGCTGTTGAAGTTTCTGGGATGAAAAACAGCTGCTGCCTTTTCATATCCTCTACACAGGAGTTCTCAGTCATTGGAACTTTATAAATGCATCAATATAGATGAATAGAGTGACTTACTTTAGGGCCAGCCTCAGCGGAGCCAGCATGGAGATCAGCTACCCAACATGCAAAGGATCCAGAGGCCCCCTTGGGCTGATCCCCTCAGGCCCTCATGACCGGGGCTATTGCAAGGGTTGGCATGGCAGTATGTGTACAATCCCACTGCAAAATGTTGAATTCTACCTATTGTTCAGCGTTTAATGTAATTGTGTGTGCTGTTTACAGCTTTCTGCACTCACTAACACTTCTCCTGAAGCACTGGTTTAGAATGAGGTGGCTTATTTTAAGATTTTCTTTTGGTCGGTGAAGTTTATCTTGAGAAAGGATTGTGACGGTTCTCGGGGTATCCAGGACTTTGAGTGATCTTGTTACCTCTTGCCGTTAGCCAGAGGGAGTCTTGCCTGTGGTGACTTGGTGTTAGCTCCATAACACACAACCTGCTTTTCAGTTTCTCAGGCTCTCCTCTCCGGGCTATACCAGACCTGACAAGAGGTACAGCCCAGTCCCTGAGTCCCCTTGAAGCGTTCCCCTGTGATATTCAGCCCCTGTCACTGGCTACTTGGAGAAATCCCATATCCTCCGCCCCCACCATAGCAGCGTATCCTAGTTTACCAGTTTTACCTTAAATCACCATTCCTGTATAACACATGGCACTTGTGATCACTTAAATAAACCTTTTGTTTTGTTTTAAGAAAGAATTAAGTTCCACTAGAAACATGAAAGAGTGATGGAAACAAATGGTTACAATACAAAACAAAACATAAAACATAAAAAAACCAACACAAAACACAAAACTAAGGCCTAAACTTATTAAGTTACCTTTCCTATCTAATAAAATAGGTTTTCTCCCCAAAGTTCAGTCTGTTGCAGAACTGGTTGGCACGATCCAATCTTTCATGAAACACCACAGCTCAACAAGATATCTCCTCACAGTCTCCATGTTGGGATATACTGAATCAAACTTTTGTCTTTATTCACAGACAGGGTGATCCCCTAGTGTTCCTGCAAGTTGTCTTTGATGGTTTTCCATTGACTGTTCTGAGATGAGGTGAGGGTAGACAATACATTACATAACTGGCCAGCCAGGGAGAGGTGACAACTCCCCTGCCACCTTGAATAGGCCATCATCAGGACATAAGATCCCCTGGTGACTTACTTTTACATCAGTACCATCAAGGTATAATTTTGAATACAGTCACATTATTCCATAAATATTACTTGTACACACATCTCTCACAATGATCACAGGTATCAATAAGTTACAAGCTTTCAGTAGAGACCTCCTATGCTAGCCTTCATGGATAGATACCATGAAAGTGATGTGTTAGGTGTAGTGAGTTTGTCAGGTCTGAGACAGGAGCTGCTTGTAAAGAATAGTGACCCTTTTGGGGTGACCCTTGTCACAAGGATTCTTAGTAAAATATGACCTATCCTAACAGAATAGCATGTGCTGCTGTGCAATATTGTCCCAGCAGATTACCTTTCTTAGTTTAGCACCCAGAGGTTCCAGTGAAGATTAGGGCCCCATTATGCTATGGCCCCAATATTAATGAGTTTATAATCTGTTAGTTTTACCATGTGCAGCATTGACCCAGCTATGAATATATAAGACACTATTGAAGGTGACACATAACAAGCACCTTTTATACATTGTCCACAACAAGTATTTCTTATTCTCATAAACCAGTGTACTCTATTATAACCATTTTCAGACAAAATATTGAGTGTAAATGCAGTCCTTCTTAGGATGAATTTGGTCATACAGTATATTTATATCTCCTGCCATATTGATAGCAAATTGTGTTTGTAACTATGAAAGGTCAAACCTGAGGTCCAGCTGCAATGTAATGCATTATCTCTGGTGCTGGCAATTTCTATAACACAATTTACTCATTTATCTATGGCAGGGATTTTCAAGGATTTCAATCTTTTTGTCCAAATCTTCTGAACCAGAACTAAGCTTTATCCAAACACTCCCAGGGTTAGGTGGGGTTCAAAATCCAAACCCAATGTGACTGCACAGTTTTGCAAATTATCTCTGTGCTTATAAAGGTTTGGAATCTCAAACTGGAACACCCCCAAGTCTGGGGGTGTTCTAAACCTGGATCCAAATTTGGCCACATGAGCCTATCCCTTCAGCTCAGCTATTGTAGTGATGTGTGCTTTCGAAATGTAAAGGCTGAGCACATAGGTGTGGGTATATATAAATGACAACGAAAAGTTTGATAGGAGATGGTAGATAGGAGATCAAGGTGGCTAGGTAAAAGCAAACTTTGATTTTTTTTCCCTCACTGCCTAAAAAAGATCATCCAAAAAAACCCACAACCCTGCAACAGTTCTGCTTGTTGCTTTCAGGTTACCGCATGAGATTAGGATCTAGCACAGACAAAAAGGATTCAGGTCGCCTTCATGTTGATTTTGCTCAGGCAAGAGATGACTTTTATGAATGGGAATGCAAACAAAGAATGCTGGCCAGAGAAGAACGTCATAGGCGCAAAATGGAAGAAGACAGACTACGACCTCCCTCTCCTCCGGCAATAATGCATTATTCTGAACACGAAGCTACTTTGCTGGCTGAAAAATTGAAAGGTAATGGACTTTTTTTCCCACTGTATTATATTCTAAGAGCAGAAGTCACCCAGATGTAAGAACGCTGATAAAACCAATCCCATCATAATAGTGCTGTTGATTTCTCTCTAATATGCTCTTTTATTTGCCCTCTTCCTTAATCCCTCCACTGCTGGTCTTGCCATCATTATGATATGCACATACCTTTCAGGCATGTGCAGTGTGTGTCCCTCTGGCATTTTTATTTTAACAGTTTAATTTAAACATTCAGAAGTCTTGTACATGTTTCTCTTCTGCTTGGTTACATCAAGGTACATAGTACATGAGTGGGGAACCCAACCTAAAGATCCAACTTGGATAAGGGGAGTCTTTAATGTGACATAATTATCCATCTTGGAAAAGGCACTCTTAATGTTGCAACCTCTTACATACCTCTTTCACATTTAGGGACCAATTCTGCAGCCCTTACTCATGTTGAGTAGTACTGTGCTTACACTGAACTTGACAGAACTACTCAGTGAGTATACTGTTCTATATAAGTTCTTCGACTGCTCTCATCACTGTAGCATCTGAGTGCCTTTCAGTAGTTAATTAAGCGCTATGACTTATATCTGTCACATGTAGTTCATTCTTTCACTCTCTCCCGGGGAAGAAATGCGTGTGCAGTGCAGATTTTTGTTTTTTAATTTTTTCAGGGTTGGTTGGTTAGTTTGTTTGTTTGTTTGTATATACTCATGCTGAGTAAGTACTAGTCAAGGTATGGCTTGAAGATTTGAACCCTTAATAATTAGTTAATATGTGAATCATAGTAAAGATATAAAAATGTAAAAGCAAATGGCTCCTTTCGCCTCAGTTATTTTTTCATTAGGCTTCTGGCAACTGGGGTTGGCATCTGTTCGCCCAGGCAGAGGCCAAAATGTTGCCTGCTCTGTGTGCCAGCTTGCAAGAAAATACGGTTCTTGCCACTGTTTTGGAATTGTAAATAGCCAGATTAGACTTGGAATATCTTGATGTCAACACACCAGCATACTGTGCTCACTAGGAAATACACATTTGAAAAGCAGGATAAGGGTCGTGCACAGTGTGGTCCTGCATCTTTGGAGAGTGTAGCAGAAGTGTACCCTATTGTCTCTGAGAGAATAATGCTAGCCACACAGATTTATACTGAATGTGAATCATGGATGCAAATCTAATTCATGCGTTAAATTAAATGCAGACAACTAGGAAATCACAGTGATAGGCAGCATGGTTAAAAATCACAAAACAAAACAAAAAAAGTCAGGCCATGAAAATGGTAACGTTCAAGCAGCATTGTTAGGCTTAACAGCCTGTGGGCTAGATGGTGTCTGGCCTACACAAATGTGGGTGCGTGGGGGAGGAGAGCTCACAAGCTTCTCCTCTTTCCATGTCCCTGCAGGTGCTCTCCTCTGTTGAATAAGTAGTGAACTGCACCAGCCGGGTCAGCTGAAGTAGACACATTGAGTTGTGTGTCATTATACAGAAGAAACCAAGGCCCACTCTTGCTCACTAATCCTTCCAAAGGCCTCATAGACAGAGTACACAAGAGAGCTGAGGAATAGAATGCTGTGGTGACCCGCATGAGAGAGAGAAGCATGGGACAAATAATACATTGGTTTGTACTACCCTGTGATGTCTTAAAAACAGAGGAATGGAGCAACACAGGAGCCAAGTCATCTATCCCTGCTGTAGACGTAGATGCATCACCACAGCCTCACAGTCTATGGTACGGTATTGAAGGCAGCTGGCAGAACTAAAATCACCCTTGGTGCTTGTTCTTCATGCAGCTCCAAGAGCAGAGCTAGACCAACAAAACTACTGCAGTTTCTATACTGTATCCAGGTGGGAATCAAGGTTAACTGAGGCCAACAAAGTCATAGGCTTCAGATGTTACCAGATTTGCTTGCCGCAATAGTCTTAACAATTTTTCCCAAAAAAAGGAAGTTCAAAATGAGTCATTTGTTAGGAAGATTGTCCTCCTTAAAAGATGGACTGTTGAGCAGAGACCTCACAATTGCTTCCTTAAGGACAGCTATTACCATGCCCTCCCAAAGCAAGGCACTGACAGCATCAATAATAAACCTAGTGTTTCTGCACTAACCTTCATCACTCATAGGTTATAGCTTCCGTAGCAGCTCCAGAGTCTCACTGAACAACACTGGCTAAAATTCAAGCAAAGAAACATAACATCTGTTCCTCACTCCTCCACCCTTCCCGAAGATACTACTCTGCAACCACAGAGGCAGACAAATTGGTCTGGAGCCAAGCATTTTTTATCATCAAAGTACCCTTGGAAATTCCTGACAACAAGGAAAAATATGACTTGATGACTGAGTGGAGACAATCTGGATTCACTCGGATGTCCACAGACCAGAATAGTTCTGCTGCTTAGGTATTTGTAAATTCGATGGTGGAGGTCACAAAAATCTTTCCTTGTCTTATGCACAACCACAGCATAAGACATCAAAAAATCATTGCAGTCCGTCAGACTTGGCACAAAAACTCTGCCTCCAGTATTCCAAACATCTTCCCACTCGTTTCACGTGCTGCAGATTTTTCTAATATATCAGTGACCAGGGAGAAAGAAGCCAGGTAAGAGGGTATAAAAGTTTCTGTGTGATTGGCTAAAGACAAAAGTTCATTATAAAATCCTATCAGGAAACTGATCGAGTGGGCTGTTAGCTAAATAGCATTCTGCCTCTGTGCCATTTTGAAGTATATTAATTCTATTAGCCTCTGAACTTGGACAATTAAAATAGATCAGAAGTAGCAATGGTCAATTGCTGACAACTTCCACATACACATGCACCCCAGTCTCAAAATTCTGCTTGATTCAGCTGGTCCAGAAGTAGGCCAGATGCAAGAGTTATCAGAAATCAGCTAGGACACTCTCCAGGTAAAGTGGATCTTTATGAGGTCGGCTTTCCTCCAGTAATAGACTGAAAATGGCTAATTAAAGAAAAACAAAGAGAATTTCCCTTATGAGATCTTGACCTAACCCAAAAGAATTATCTGCATGGACATCAGTCAGCATCAGTGACTCTTTTACTACCATGAATCAGTCAGCTCAATCACAGACCATCATGATTGGTGGTGGAATGAGGTTTTCTGTACAATGGCATGAGTTCCATCTTAATCCCATCCTGGAACTCACATGTAAGAGAGAGAGAATCAACTGGAACCAGTTTTGCAACAATAGACCACCTACATTTAAGGCTAGGTATAAATATAATGGCTATGCTACTCCCTGATTCTCCTTTGTTTTATGCTGAATTGAATACCCAGCTGAAGACAACTGTGCCAGCGCAGGCTTTGTCACCCAAACAGGTTTCAGTCAGAGGCCTCATCCTTAATTCAGATGTGGTTGTTTGGAACTTTATCTGCCATATAGACAATGTATATGATCTTGCAGTATGGACCGACAAGAATGATCCTGATCATCTGATGCCCACGTTTCTCAGATAAAACAGCAGGCAAAACCAGTGGACCAAAACTGCACATTCAAATCCATGTTTATTATGGTTAAAACTGGAGATTACCATGCCTTGTCTTCCAGTGCCAGCCACAAAAAGGGATCTCAGCGATCTAAGGCACTCAATTTTTTTCAAATGTCTCTTCCCCCCTGAGCCTCTATATCCCTAGCACATAGTCATTTATCTCTCTTGGCCCTCCTAAGGTATATGAGTAGAATTCTTTTTAATTGATCTAATGTTTTTAAAATCTTTCTTTCTTTCTTACAATACTGCCTTTTTCTAGGCCTAAGATTAGAGATTAAAATTTTGCAATGGCAAATATGTTCTCATAAACACAAATTGCTGCTCATGTTAAGAGTCTAGCCTGCAATGGAAGAAGCAACTTCTCCTCCTGCTGTGCAAAATATTAAAAAAATCAGAATTGCCATATGGAACAGACCATTGGTCCATCTCATCTGCTGTCCTGTTTCTAACAGTGGCCAATGCCAGATGCTTCTTAGAAAAAGCATAAAACTTCATAATGCACATAATAGTGTATCACTGGACCATAGGATGGATATTTCTTCCCGACCCCAACTTGCGATCACCTTATACTCTGGAACATGAGAATTGATATCACTTTTATTTCCCAACATAACTAGTGTAACTGAAAATTCCTTTTTTTCTCCTATAAACAAGTCCCTGATGCTATGCTGTTTGGCAGGCATGCAGGGTATTCAAAATATATGCTTGCTATATTTTCAAGCAGAGGCCAGAATTGACATTTAAGAGGCAGTAGGTGAAAGGTAAAAGAAATGTTCCAGGTGCTCTTCAGAATATGACTAAGAGGTTCTCCTTCAGTCCCTTGTTTTTGTTTATCGAGAAGAGATGATTTGAGCTGTTTTCAGATACTACCACTAAATTTCACCAGCACTGTTTCATCACTTTAAGGATTTAAACCACCTTCACTGAAAGATGCTTGCCCTGACTATCTGGTTAGCTAGTGCTGTGGTGAGATTTCAAACACTACTGCTGTAACCAATTCTTTGTTGTTTGTACGGGTCTTTGTTGAAAATCAGGGCCTCTCTGCCTGGCTATAAGAAGCTCAAAACAACTGCAAACACTTTGCCATTGCCATTATGTACTCTTTCAAAGACAGTATCTGGATTTGTAGTCTAGTCTTGTCACTACGAAGTGTTTGTTGTCCAGTTTATCTGCTCCTGTAGCATCTGAAACCGTAAACTGTTCCATGAAGACTTTCAAATGCATAGGGTCGGATTGTCATCTACGCTACCCTCCCCTTTACATCACTCAAACAGTTCAAAGGAACCATAAAAAAGTCAGTGTAATTTACTCCCACTTCAAAATCCCTTTACCTTGCCACAGCAATGTTAAGAGGCATTTGTGTAAATCAAATCCAGGCTTTTGGACTTGATTCAGGGCTGCTGAATCTATACTTTTGTTTTCTGTGCTTGCTCCTCCATGACCTAGTTTCATCCCGTGTGATGGTCATTTCCCACTTTGTGTCATAATTTGAGGGGCGAAAGTGGTGCTACTCTACTCAAGAGGTGTCTATAATTTGTAATCCCAAGCTCCTGTCAAGTCCTGTCAATAGTTACTGGATGATTCTACTAAATAGATAAGTAGTGAAATAGTTAACAACCTTGATAATAAAAATGACGTATTTAGGCTTTAGAGTTAACATCTTTTGATGAAAAGGGGTAGGCATCTAGGTGGTTCCACAAAGCAGGGATGTGAGAGGGGCCATTGTTTGACCTTCATTTCCAGTCCTGTATCAGTTCATGTTTGGAATTAGATCGCTTTGGAATAAACATAAGAGCTAGAAAAATAATTTTTAAAATTAGAGTTTAAATTATGCAGTAACTCATGTATCTACCAAAGGAGAGACCACCATGATCCAGCTCAGTCAGTCAATGTCTCTATTTGCACGCTAGGACAGACAGTGTTGTTCAGTGAATAACATTTTTCTTTTAGAGATCCTTATAGCCCTGAAAATTCCACTCCCCATTTTCTTTTCTCTGCAAAACCCTTTCCTGCTGGCAGATGAAAGCTGGGCATTTTTATTTCTGCAGCCTGCCTGATGTTAACCTGAACTTGCTTTGACCAGAAGGGGTTTCAAAGTGTTTCCTCTCTCTAAGTGCCTATGTTGCCTTCAACGCATCTATCTATCTATCCGGTCAGCTTTCACCATGGTATCTAAGTGGTGACATCTGACATGGTGCCAACATCTTGTGGCTGGAGAATCTGGGTCTGAGTTTAAGAGTCAAATTTGCTGCCACTAGAACACTAAAATGGGTTATTTGCACTTTTCCTTCACTGCTCTACATTGCTAGTGGCAGTATACAGAGATACTTCTTGCTCTGGTGTCATTTGCATCCTTGTGTTTTCTTTTAGACCAAGGATCACAGCCTGAGCCACCATGGATAAAACCCATGTATACCACAGTAACAGCCTTTGCTAAGTCATTTACTATGTTGGTATTATTTCTGACAAAGAAACCAACTTTAATCTGGTTGTCAGAATCCTGTATAACGTAGGTAGCCCTTTTTCATGGGGCCAACATACGAGAAGAGCTGGGGTTTGAACAAGAGTGAAAGCAGCAGTGGGATTACTAGAATGAAATGAGCATCAAAGCACTGACATTGATAGACAAGAGGACAAAGAATATATACTCATCCATATGTCTGAGATATGATGAAATATCCAGACCAGAACTGGTTTGATGAAATTTTCAACCCCCTTTCTGAGACACACTCTCAGATCCTAGATAGTAGTCCACAGTTTTGCTGAAATGTGGTAACAAGTTGGCAGATAGTTAATGAAATCATGCCTTTCTATACTGGAGTGTGGCTGTAGATAGGAATCCATCATGAGAGGGTTTGGGGGTAGTCTACATATCTTAACAAGAACAACAGAAAATTATGTTATCAGATAGTGTATTATGAAAATGGTGCTACCATGACCACTTGTTTGCTGTACTTCTTTCCCCTGGTCTATATCTTTTAGATTTTAAGATCTTAGCACATTGCAGTTGCTATTAGAAATAAATAATTAATAATCAATCCTCCCAATCAGATATATTGTTGCTGCATAAAAAGATATAATGATAGATATTTGGGACCAAATTTTTATGCATGCGTATGACTCCTCATTCAATTTTGTGCCCACAACAATAAAGTCCCAACTAACAATAAGCTTGATACATTGACCTTCTTTCTATATGTGGATGCTGCTCTAACAGGTACATTGGAACAAATCATTTTAATCTGTATGCATATGACATTTGGGTTCCAAAGTGTAGTTTTAAACACCATGAAATTCCTACTTCAAGCACATCTTTACCTCATGGTGTCATCTTCACAAATCACTTCTTGCAAACAGGCCCCTTTAAACTACTGTGTCTTATTGGCTGCAGGTAGTCAAGCATTCCTGCTGTCTATTGACAGCATCTCATCAAAAATCAATATCGAATTTAAAATATTTTAGAGAAAGGGAACATAAATATCTGCAAGACACGGACACTATTCTGTTATTGAACTCTCTTTGAAATGTGGTTTCTCATTCTGAGCACAGCAAAGTAATTCACCTGCTTTTCCATTTTAAAAAATTATAATTTGCAAAATTCAGAAGCTGCCTCTATGCCAGGTACTGTATTATCCCCTGAAGAGAGAACAGATTGGAAATTTAAATAAATAGATGGCAGCTACAGTAAAATGAACTAACTGGGGATGTATCTTCTGCAAGATTCAGGTAACATCAAGCCTGACAATCTGAACCCTGTTAGAAGTATAAACAATATTTAATTGCTTGCAAAATAGGATATTTCACTGAGAAGAAATCCACTCTGTTTTCATTGTAACTCCATACTTGCAAGCTAGCTAGACTTTTAAGCCTTGCAGGAGTGGTGCAATTACCCAAAGGGGGAGCCTAATGAAGTTTAATGAAGTAGAGACCAAAATTAATGCATTAGACAGGAAGTCAGTACTGAGCTCCTTCTAATAAAACTGCAGAGTGCCTACTGAAATAATTTTGAGGCATTTTTGCATCCTATTTAAATTATTATATTCTACACAAAGACATACAATAAACAGGTATCAGCATTTTTATGTCAAATCTGTTCACTCACCATTCCCATTTTTAGTTCAGTGTTTTTCCCTTTCTTATTCCATATGCCATTGGCATCTGTTGTGACACCATACATCTGGCTAGAAGAGTTGTATTTAGGGATGACCAGCAAGCGCTGTTGTGAGAGCAATGATGCCTTTCAGTAATGAAATTTAAGGTGCACTCAGCTATCAATGGTTGGATAACCCAATTCACTGGATGTTCTATTCCGTATGTGTAAAATAAATACATTTGCTATTAAGTGTGTTCTGAGTGTGGTCCTGACTCACATAATCCATATTACATATTACATGAATTTTAAAATGTTAATATAACATAGTTGATTAAATGTACAGCACTGCAAAACTACTCAATTATAACAGACTAGGAAATTACAGTTCATGGATCTAAAAGTTTGTAATAAGACTTTGAGAAATAGGGAGGAAACTCAATAATCTCATAATTATGTGTTATTGGAAATAATGGCATCAGCAGAGCAAGATAATTAATTTCTGTGGGTAACACAGAACACCCACCTATGGAAAGATCCTCTGTGACTTGAATTTGGAAGAGATTGATTAGACAGTTTGGAAAGATTACATCTGCAATATCTTTTAGTGAGTATATTTTTTAATTTTTAGTTTCAGCCACAATATTTTATTGTGTAACCCCCCATAAGTTTCCTGGATATAATATATAGTGAAGATTATTCAAGAAAAGCTAAAATGGATGATTAATCATTTTTAAAGTAAAGTAAACTGAGAATTGGGATTCCCTGATGCCCTGTTTAAATCTGGTAGAGAAAACTTTCTACTGAATAAGAATGTATATCAGGTATTGAAATGTAGTTCTCCAAGTGAATTTGGGATTGCTCAGAAAGAGTTACATTGTGCTCTGGATGAAGAAAATTAATTAAGTTAGAGTTGCAATGTGTCAGGAACTGGGAGTGGAATCATGGATTTAAAAAGTTAGGAATAAATATTAAATTAGGAATTTTTTAACCTGAAGAGAAGACCTGTTATTAACCAGTGTAGTTCTGCTGTGAATTTATTACTTTCTGGAATTTGTTAAAATTCAGTATGGAAGATTTATTTTCTGTTTGTGCAGAATCATCAGTTAACAGGACCCCAACGCTCATTGGGAGCACGGTGTGTTAGAATAGGTTTTCAATAAACATAGGGGTGAGAGATGGGGCGGTTAATGGATTGAAACTGTTTGACAGAAAGATAGTGTGTTTATGGCCACCAATTGTGATTAATAAAACACAAAGAGTGGTGTTTTCATTTATTGTAGGCTCTGTAACAAAACAGCATGCTGTATAGAGATTAAAGCAAGAGCAAATGGGAAAATAGATCTGTGAAACTGCTTTTTAAAAATGCATCTCAACTAAATATTTTTGTTCAGTTCTGCTGTTTATTCAAAGGTCGTACTTGGATTAGGCAGCTACTGTGCACCATTTCTCTTAATTTTTCTGTCTGTTTTCTTAACCTAAATAGGATAGGATAATTTATTCTAAATGCTACTTTAATATTGGGTCTCTCCTGAATGCTAAATTATGAGCGGTCAGATATGCTGCTATCTACAAGGAAAAAGGAGAAGACTCTGTTCAACTCTATTTATCTTATATTCAACAGCAGCTGAATTTCCAAAGTTAACAAGCTAGTGTTGTCCAGAAAATCACTTAGCTTCATGAAATTCCTTTACTCTGTATTCTGATTTTAAGAAAATGCATGCTAACATTTACAGAAACCATTACAGGCTATTCTCTATAGACTATATTGTAATTTAAATAAACACTATGCTCTAGAGGAGAAATCGTTCTGATGAAGTCACTGGTAAAACCCCCATTGATTTCAATAGGGTCAAGATTTCATCCTAGCTCAGAGGTCCTGAACACTGTTGTTTTTTAGCTGAATTGAGACTATTTCAGAATTCTATAAATACTCAGCTCTTTTAAGGCCTACATGTCTGGTGAACTTCACTCATGAGAATGAGCTAAATGCTGGCAGGTCCCCATTCTTTCCTTCTCAATGGTCACAAAATAAGTGAAAGAGAATGAGGGCATGGCCACGTATGGATGCAAAGTCACAGCAGGATTCAAAAAGAGGACATTGTGATGCTTTCATTTTGTGGATTTCTGAGAGTATCTCAAATGAAAAAAGTCTATCCAGCTGGTAGAGGTTGAATCCAGGTGATAGCACGGAGAGTCCAGAGTACTGGGGTCTATTCCTAAATCTGTTATTGACCAGCTGCATGACCACAAGCAACTCACTGCACCTCTCTGGGTCTTAGGCCCCCATCTTCCTTGTATTGTGATTTGTGATCTAAAATAAACAGTCCTGTATAACATATAAGAATTATTATTACTTATTTTATTATTTTTTACAGCTAGATTGTGTTCCCTTACAAAACAATTAAAAAAAACTTGTCAGATCTCTCCACGTGATAGGCTGGTTTTAATATTTTCACATATTCATTCCAAATTGTATTGGGCAAAACCTCTCCTTCCTTCTCTGTAGACATTTCTGCAGCAGGGAAGACATACTAAAAATTTAAAATATTTGAAGGAAGTAAACACCAAGCATCAGGATGAATTATTCAGAATAAATTATTCAGTAAATGGAAAAAATCAGAAAAGAAATCACATTTAGACTGAATTGTAAAGAATCTTCATTTCACAGTTTAATGGACCTCACTGTAAGAATCTCTTGAGAAAGGGGAGAAAGCATCATCACAGGAAATCTTAAAAAAAGTACCAGATGAAGTTCTAGAAAATATACTATAGGGTGAAATTTGGAAGGATTAGTGGGCAAGATGGCCTACTAGATATTTCCCATCTCTGCTTTGCATTTCGATTCTACTGCTTTTACTGATGATGAGTAGCACTATTGCTAATCCCATTGAAGTCAATGAGACTCCTTGCATGAGAAAATTACTAATTTTAACTAATGATAACAGATTCAGGCCCTTTATCATTATAATACTTGGTTTGGTTTGGTTGTTAAGTTTTTATTTTATACAACCTCACTAGAACATAAAAATGGCCACATTGGCTCAGATCAATGGTCCATCTACCTCAGTATCCTGTCTTCTGACAGTGGCCAACGCCAGATGCTTCAAAGGGAATGAAAAGACAGGGCAATTATCAAGTGATCCATCCCCTGTTGTCCAGTCCCAGCATTTGGCAGTCAGAGGATCTAAAGGTCTAGCCCAAGATTTAAATGTCTAATGTGCATACAATGCTTCTCCGTTTTCCGTTTCTAAATGATCATAAAATGCAATCAGAGGTTTAGTATCCAGTAATAGGTGGAAGAAGAAGAACTAGGTGTAGTGGGAGTCTGTGTCATTGGAAGATTTTGAGTGGATTTACTGTTCTGCAGACCTAGACCCTGTGCTCTGACAAGAGGCACAGAATGCAGAATTTTTATTGCACAGGAATGTATTATTATTTGCCCAGCTCAAGGTCTTTATGTACAAACTTTAAATGAACAATATTAAAGGCCAGTCAATATGGCCACAAAATGCAGATACTTCCTGATGTAATTGAAACATCACTCCACAGCCTCCCACATTAAATCCCTACACAATTTAATAAATCTAGCACCTCACATATGCCCACTTACCATTTCTTTAGTGTATGTGGAAAGTCAGGCCACTTTTTTTGAGAGAGAGAGAGGGGGAGAAAGAGAAAACTATTATAATAACTAGAGACCAGCTTTGGACAACAATTTATGAAGCTTCATATGAGAGCACATCAGCTCCCCATATTTGGTGGTACAATAGACCAAAAATTATAGCCCAGTATTATACGGTGTAAGCACAATTGATGAAGATTTTAATGTGGCAGAGAGCAGAATATCCTGGGATATTTGTATCTGTAATTGAAAACCTGTTCTAGATGACAGCAAATTGAAAATTGATGAAAACCTGTTCACTGTTCTAGATGACAGCAAATTTTCAGAGGCCATCACAGTGCTGCTTACCTGGATTGAACGAGGCGAGGTGAATCGTCGCTCTGCCAATCAATTCTATTCAATGGTGCAGTCGGCAAATAGCCACGTTCGCCGACTTATGAATGAGAAAGCCACTCATGAGCAAGAAATGGAACAAGCCAAGGAGAGTTTTAAAAATGCCTTAACAGGGATCCTTACTCAATGTAAGTAACTCTTTTTGTCCAGTGTTGTTGTGGTGGTGGTGGTGGTGTGTTTTGTGTGTTTGGGGGTAAGTAGTTACGATAAAGTCACATTCTACTTCATATCCTATTTCATACTCTATAGCAATTTGGAGGAACAAGGACCATTCCTAAGAGCTTATTTCTCAAGGTGAGCAAAGTTTCAGTAGTTTTTCCATTAATAGACTGAGACATACTGTCTGATCCATAATGTTTCAGGAAACTGACCAGACAAAAGTATTCCTAACATGGAACAGAGAAAGATCATGCATTAGCTGGAGTGCAATGATCTCTAATCTGTGAGTTTTTAGATATAAAGAAATCTAGTTATATTGGATACCTACAGAATAGAGAACAATCACTATTTTCTTTGGACTGTGTTTAGGTAAAAATAATTCGTAGAAATGAACAGCTTTCTGGAGGTTTATTAATAGTGTGCTGAGTCCACCCCTCAACAAAAGAACTCTCTGCACTGCTGTTGGCAGCACAAGTGCTTTGCTGTTATTCTGCCAACGTTCATTTGGCAGGTAAAGTGCCTTAAATATTTAGTGCTGGCAATTTTTCCCTGTACAGAAATATAATCAATGAATGTACCTTAATGGGGTTCCCTCATAAAACAATAATCAGGATAATTGCCTAGGGCTCTTTAAAAATTGTACTTCATTTATGCAGGATTTTAATATGTATAATGCATCCCCACAATCTTGGTTTTTGATTCATTCAATCCATCTGTACCTAATCCACATGGAAAAAGACTAGATTCCAATTATCCCCAAGTTCCACAAATAATGGACCTAATAACAGTCATAAAGATGCATCCTACTTAAAGCTGCAAGATACAAAAATTAGGAAAATTTATCAGTCTGAGACCAATATGCATGTTGCACTTTTGTGTCTTAATTATGTCTTTAGTGTTTACATAAAAATTAACTAGATGCACCATAAACACTGTGAGAACTTTCCATGAAAGCCATGATAAAAGATAGAGGGAGTTATTAACTGAGGACATGTGTGCAATTGGTGAGTTTTCAAGATCAGTTAATACCCATGGTAGTTTGGATAGACAGGTCATTTTACATCTCAGTGACTGAAAAATAGTGTGCAAAGAGAAGGAAAGTGAGCACCACCTTGGCCATGTTGTTCTATTCGCAGCAGGTTTTCTAAACTTACAAGTACAACAGCCAATTCTAGTATTCAAAAATGCAGTGTAAAAAAATCACCTTTTGTCAGCAGTCTGAAACTTAATTAAATCCATCTAAATTATCCTGTTCATCACCAACTGCTGTGGAACATCTGTCACTTGAAAACTGAGAGCCTTGTACTTTTAGGCTATGTCTACACTACAAAATGTGGTTGATGCAAGTTATGTCAGCATAAAGCCCCCTCAGTTAATATTTCACTTGTGTGCATGCATATTTGGCTTCTTTTATTGGTGGTGCACATACTCACTCATTGATATGTTTATATCAATGCACAGTGTGGTGCACTATGGGTAGGTATCACAGTGCGCAACCCACCACCATTCAGCGCACTGTCTTTTGGGAAGTTTTGGCAATGCATGGTGGGACAGAAACGGGTCATGCAGGGGTAACTGGGAGCAAGGGGTCAACTTCCCAGTGTGCAATTGTCTCCATCCTATAATATCATCTATATCCCATAATTTTCATGTCTTTTTTCAAAATCCCATGAACCCATGAAGCCTTCTTGGCTGTCCACCATCTCTGACAGAAGCATGGAGCCTGCACAGCTCCACACTATTGTCATGAGCATTGCAAGCACAGGACACATGGTCGTCCGGTAATTGCAAAACCACAAAAAGAACCAAATCAGCAAGGAACCTGATGATTTCTTGGAGGACAGAATGCTGTGGGACATAGGAAGAACCAGTTCCAGGTTGTTGGTGGTGTTCATGGAACAGCTGCAGGTGTTGCTTATGGACCCGAGAAATGAGCACTGCCTGGTGAGATCACAACATAATTCAGGCTTGGGATGTCGAGAGGTGACTGCAGAACTTTCAGATGCACATGGCCACATTTCTGGATCAGTGTGCTGAGCTTGCCCCAGCCCTCCGGCGCAGGGACACAAAAATGAGAGCTGCTCCTACAGTGGAGAAGCAAGTTGCAAATGCACTGTGAAATGCCATATTGCTGCCCGTCAGTAGAAAATCATTTTGGAGTTGGAAAACCTACTGTTGGAGCTGTTGTCATGCAAGTGTGCAGGGCCATTCATTGGCTCCTGCCATGCAGGACTGTGACTTAGCAATGTGCAGGAGGACGTAGTGGATGGATTTGCAGCAGTATGGTGCGTGAACTGCGGTGGAGCAATAGACGCTGCATATATCCCTATGTTTGCAGACCAGCTGGCCACAGAGCACATCAACAAAAAGGGCTACTTGGTTATGCAAACATTGGTGGATAACCAGGGATGCTTTACTAACTTCAGCGTGGGCTGGTCAGGGAAGGTGCATGATACTTGCATCTTTAAGAACACAGGACTGTTCAGAAAGCTACAAGCAGGGACTTTCTTTCCTGACTGGCAGATTACCACTGGTGATATTGAAATACCAATAGTGATCCTGGGAGACCTAGCCTACCCTTGTTCCCCTGGCTCATGAAACCATACACCGGCTACCTCGACAGCACAAGGAGAGATTCAACTACCAGCTCAGCAGGTGCAGACTGACAGTTGAATGTGCTTTTGGAAGATTGGATCACAAGATTGGATCTCAGTGAGAAAAATATCGCAATGGTTATAGCTGCTTGCTGTATCCTGCATAATATCTGTGAACCAAATGGAGTAGTTTCCACTGGGATGCAGGGTAGAGCTGGAGTGGCTGTCTGATGAGTTTGACCTGCCAGACTCAAGAGCTATTAAAAGAACTTAATGTGGAGCTGCATGGCTCAGGGACACTTTGAAAGAGCACTTTAACAGTGAGCCACAGTCATGCGTTGTGGTGTACTATGCTCTACTTGGCCCTCCTGTTTTGGGGCCTGTCAGGAATTGTGCGGTGCTTGGTGTACATGTATGAATGTACCACCGTCAATGCAGTTATTAATTTTGTTTGTCACTGATCCTATGAGTTGTGTCACTCTGTACAATAAGAAGTAGGAGGTTGCTTTCAGAACCGCTAGGCGCTCTGCAGCATCTGTTGTGAACTAATAAAGATGAATTGTGTTCCAAATAATAGAATTATATTCTGTAACAAAATCGGTGAAAAGAAAAATCTGTGCAACTTTAAAGCAAATACACTGAAAACTTAATGAATTAATAGAACACAGCTTAATAGAAAGAACATTCATGTCCATTTTAGCTACATATTCCCTGACCTGTGAGAGCCACAGCTGTTGTATGTGAAGCTGTGGTGGTCTTTAATGTCCCCCCAGGTGGAGCAGTAGGGGTAGTGCAACGACCCCTGATGACACAAGGAATGTTGGAAGGAAGAGGTGTGGGGAAGTGCTAGAATGAAGTTCACCATGGACTGCAGAGGGTGGCAAGCCCAGGATTGTTGAATCTGTAGAATCTGTTGAATCTGTCCACAAGAGTCTGCAGCATGTGTGTTTGCTACTGAAGAAGACCCTTTATGTCCTGGTGCATCTCCCTCTCCTTTTCCTTCTGGGAGTCCTTGGCCTTTCTCCACTCTCCTTCTCCAGGCTGTCTGCAGTGTTCACCCTCCAGGCCCTGTGCTCATGATCATTGGCTTGCAGGATCTCATTGAACATGTTATCCCGAGTCCTCTTCTTTCTCCTCCTTATCTGGCTTTACAGGAATTCCACAAGTGTGGAAGGGAACCCCTCAAGGTCACAATGGCAGCAACTGCAGATAAAACACAGTCAGTATAATTGCAAAAGTTAAGATTCAGAACTCCCTTCCCTTTCCCCCCTAATGTTCTAAATAAGACATGCTCATTGACTCTTTTGCTTGGGATTGCATGTGCCTGGTGCCTCTCACAGCACCAGCCAAAATGAGTAAGGCTCGTCAGAGGTGAGGAAAATGAGGAGGGAGTTGCTTAATTGCATGAAACTGTGAGTATAGGGCAATGGCACTGAATACTGGCACATAGCTCACTCCTGAGGGTAACAAAGGCAAAAAGCACACAGCCACTGCTGGCATCCCGAAACCACCCAGTCCCGTGTGCTGCTAGCTTGTGTACTGCAATGGTGCCTGCTGAAGTTATCACTGACTGGCATGGGAAAGTATCCTACTGCTGAGGAAGAAATGGGTTTCATCCCTAGAAACCAGTGGAGAAGTAAGTTGTAATTGCACTGTCGAAACTTGCAATGCCATATTGCTGCCAGTCAGTAGAAAATCATTTTGGAGTTTGAAAACCTGCTGCGGGAGCTGTTACCTCCATGAAAGTTTTATCAAGATCTCTCAGGAGGATTCAAGGGACATCCCTGTGTAAATAAATAATCTGCTCTGCGTGATCCCCTCTCTTGCCTAACTCTACAGGGCAATGAAAAGCAAATAACAACTCTACCGCTCTTTGTTGTACCACTACTTCTTCTAGTATGAGTAAATCAATGAAAAGTCGATAGATGTGTTTGTTAAGTTAGGGGAGCTGTCATTGTAATGAAAAACAAATTTACACACTTATCCAATGACCCTTCCCCTTCATTGGGCTTGACTGCTGGGACTGATTGGACTGTGGTGGAGTCTCAAACATGTCCTAGTTCACGGCATAGCTGGACCTCCGGTTGTGTGTGTGTCATACTCCTCCACCTCCTTCTCATCCTCACTGTTCAAGCCAGGGGCCTGTGGCTCTGGCTCCTCAGAGATATCGATGGTGGACTGCAGGGTGGTGGAGCAGTCTCCATCAAGAATGGCATGCAACTCTTCGTAAAAGCAGCAGGTCTGAGGTTCAGCACTGGATCAACTGTTGGTTTCCCTGCCCTTCTGGTATGCCTGCCTACAGTTCTTTCGCTTTCATGCAGCACTGCTGCTGCTACCTGTGGTACCCCTTCTCCTGTATACCTCATGCAATCTGCTCATAGATGTTGACGTTTCCACAGCTGTTCCATAGCTGTGTTGGCACAGCTTCTTCTCCCCACAGACCCAAGAGATCCAATATCTCCTGTCTACTCCAAGCCAGAGCATGTCAGGAGCATGTAGTTGACATGGTCAGCTCTCTGAAGTTGCACACAATAATGGAGTGCAGCTAGGTGTACTCACCAAGCTGGACAGTCAGGAAAAGGTATTTCAAAAATTTGCAGAGCTTTAAAGGGGAGGGGAGCCTTCTGGTTTAGTTGACCTCTGGGCAGTGGAGTTCGCAATTGTGACCAGAGTGGTCAGTGTCAGGCATTGTGGGACAGCTGCTGGAAGGCTGTTAGGGATGACATAGGTAATGCAGTGTCTACTGTCGCACTGTGTCGACCATGGCTAGAGGACGCTTGGAGAGATGGCATTACTATGTCAGTGTAACAAGGCATTTACATCAGTGAGAGACAAATTTAAGAGTAGACACTTGCACAGCTATGTCGACGCAAAACAGCTTATGTCAACCTAACTTTGTAATGTAGACCAGGCCTTGGGTGAGACTTATATTACTCTCTGGTTAGTTCCTGCCATATGTTGAATTGTGATGTTTCCTTAAAAGGAAAATTAGCCCAGGTGAAGGTAAATTTTTCCAAACATGACGCTTATACAAAGCTGACGAACTCTCAGCAGTACCAGGAAGGAAGATAGTCCCTGAACAGTCTGTCATTTGGGGGCAAAGTCACTGAAAAGACATACTTGTCTAAAGGTGTCACAATCCACATATGTTTATGAATACCAAATTTATGAGCTTCCCAGATGCTCCAAGTTGTTGTTTTATCAGTGTTGTAAACATTCCCCGTTCATTTCATTAACATGTCTTCTTAAATTCTCTGCAAACTCTTTATGAGCAGATGGACAATATTTCACTTTTCACACATATATAGTAAACCCAATATTGCTAAACAAGGAGATTGTGAAACTGACTTCTCTTTTCAAGAATCTTGTATATCTCATCATTCATTTAAGGAATATTCTGTAATGTCTCCTTTACATCATTTCTATACACATAAAATTATACATTCTGATGCAGTATGCCATACCAACATAACAGTCTTTATGACCAAAAATCTGGAATTAAATTTGATGTTATCCTGTAGCATAGCTATCCAGAAAGTATTTTGGCTTATTTTAAAAAAAAAGTTTTCTAGCTTTCTACAATAAGGGTCTAAAATACAATAGCATACACTAATGTAATACTGTATGGACAATTGACATCAGCATTATAGTACTTGGGTATGCTTCACAATTTTCTGAAAAGAAAAGTGTAAAGGCAGAACCTGGGAGGTTATTTAAAAGTACCCAAATAGTAAGGAAAAATGGGTAGCGCAGGAAGTGGAGAAGAAATGCATTAAGGAAATGGGGTTTAAGGCCATTTGTCTCGAACACATACAGAGTGCATGTTGGTCTCAACATAAAATACTTTCTTATTAACAATGATGAGTGCAATCAGAAAATTTTAGCTTATGGCCCAGCCACCAAAGAACTACAGGTAGTGAAATCCCCGACAGAGGTTTCTGACTTCAGGCATTTGAAAGATTACCAAGAGGATTACACCTAAACATTTGGGTCAAGTGTTCAATACATAAATTAATTGTCTGACCATGATGTTTGTGGAAGAGTAAACAGCAAAATAAAGTGTGTTATAACCAGGCCTGCCGACAGGTGAGGGGAGCAATTGCCAAGGGGCCTGGTGATTTAAAAGGGCCAGGGCAGATGGGAGGATAGATACGTGTCCTCTTCTCCTCCCCACTCCTACCCTGAGGCCCACTGCTTGCACTCTCCGCCCCTCCCCTCAGCCGAGCTTATTTATTATGCACCATGCAGGTTCCTGGGTGGTTTAGGAGATGATGTATGCTACTCAGCTTCCCGTGTTCATCAGTAATCTCCCTGGGGAGTCCAAGGGACCCGGGAAGCTGAGTAGCAGATACCGCCTCCTCAGCCACCCAGGAGCCTGCATGGCCATAATAAATAAGTAAAAACTTCTCGTGGAAGCCCACTCAGACATCAGACATCCCTTTCTAGGGGAGCCATTGACTGTTCTGCCTTGGGGCCCGGAATAGCTGTCAGTGGGGCTGATTATAACTGTTACACCACCAGTTTACTGATCCTATTTAAGTCCTACAGCTGGTCTTAGTCTCTTTATTAGTGAGGCAAGGTGGGTGAGGTAATATCTTTTATTGGACCAACTTCTGTTGGTGAGAGAGACAAGCTTTCAAGATACACAGAGCTCTTCTTCAGATCTGGAAAAGGTACTGAGGGTACCACAGCTAAATACAAGGTCAAACAGATAGTTTAGCATAAGTAATTAAGACATAATCAAAGCTAAGGTACCGTTCAAGGTGAAGTGACCTGTTAACACCCCTCTAATCAAAGGACAAAAATAGGGGTTAGTGGGTTATAGATTGTTGTAATAAACCATAAATCCAGTGTCTTTATTTAGACCATGATTTTTAGTGTCTGGCAAAGTTATGAATTTTAGTGTAAAACACTGAATTTATGGCTTGTTACTACAACAACAACTACATATAACAAGCTATAACAACACTGCATACAACAATTAGTCTCTTTATGATACTTTTTCAGTTATTTAAAGGATAAAGAAAGGGAGAAACAGTCATTTGGTTGCTTTCTTTAAAGGAGTAGTTTTTCCAGCTGTAAATTAGTGTTAGCAATATGGTGTTCTTCACAGGGATTTCTGTCAGGTAGCAAGCTATATATATACAGAACTGACAGCCTCTTGTGTCCTTCTGTCATGGGGTTGTATAGCCCGGCACTTCTCTGACCTTCCACCATTCATCCCTTCCCCAAAGCACATGTTCCCCAAGAGGCCTTTAAACACTAGTGCTCATGCGAAAGCAGTGTTAGTGCATAGAACATGGAGTTTTATTTTGTTTCAATGTATTAAAGAATTCTGGCTCTAACAAGCTAAGTGTTCACTCCAGTGCTTCTGTGACTTTGCTGCCCACACCATAGACTCCATCTACATATTGTCTCTTTAGATTGTAAGCGATTTGGGGTAGGGTCCCTGGGTACAATTTTCAAACGTGCCTACATGGTGTAGAAGCCTAAGTCCGTTTTCAAAAATGACTTAAGGTTCCAGATGTATGAAGGGATTTAGGCACCTAAAGATGCAGATAGGCACCTAGTGAATTTACAAAAGTGCCTATGCAGATTAGTGCCTATTTTCTATGACTTTCAGTGGAAGTTAAATGCTCAAAAGGCTTAGGCACTTTTGCAAATCCCACTAAACACCTATCTGCATCTTTAGGTGCACCTATCTGCATCTAAATCTGGATTAAAGAGTGTACGTCTCACTGACTTTCAATAGGTCATTTTTGAAAATGGCCTTAGACTGCTAGGTCACTTAGAGTATGTCTACACTACAATGTAAGGCCAGGGTTAATGGGACTCAAATCAGCTGACCTGTGTTAGGGAACCTGGACTTGAGTGTCTACATTTTAATTTTAACCCTAGGTTAAGAATTTTCTGACCTCTGCTTGAACCTAGGGCTCTGGCATCCACACTGCAGTGCACAGACCCAAGTCGAAGGAACCATATCCCAGAGTCCCTAACGTCCCCCAAAATGTGGCTGCTCTATCCCTAGAACATGGTGCACTATGGGAAAACCTCACTGCCCACCCTGTCCGTTACCAGGAAGCAGCTTGCTTTGCAGAAAGCTTGATTGGTTCACTCTGCATTGCAAACCCGGGAGGCTCTCTGATAGGGTGTGTGCAGTTCAGTGGTCAGATCAGAATGGGTTAATGCTGACCTGAGCTGCTGCCATGTGCCAAGTTGGGACAAGGGGCTTCCATTTTCAATACAGTGGATTGCAGATTGTTGGGATAAAGAAGACTAAGGAAGGTGTCCCATGGAATTATGGGATACTTCCAGATGACTCTGGAACCTGAGTCAAGTGGGGCTGTGGCTACACTGCAAAGCAATAAGACTTGGACACTGAGTCCCTGCTTGACTCGAGCTTGGACACTCCAACACTGCAGGGTCCTGGGTTTGAACCCTGGATTAGCACAATTGCAGTGTAAATGCAAGGGGGGGTTAGCCTGCAGTCTGGCCTCAAGCCCAGGTCAGTGTAGACTTACCCTTACATACTTGAAAATTCTATTTCTAGTCTTTATACTTGTCTGTAAGGTGCCTCGCATAAAGTTGGCTCTAATTAGCAATAACAATATAATTATATAATAGTTAATAATAATACCAAAAGGTTTAGGAACATAATAGTCTTTATAACTCACTGGAAAGAGCCTTCACTAGAGCTGGGAAGAAATTTTTACTGAAAAAGGAATTTTGACAATAAATCAAAAGGAGAATGTTTGCAATTTTTATTCCCTTTTCCAGCCTGCTCTAGTGTTCTTGATCAGTGGTTGAAAACTTGGATAGCATTTGGGAGCACATTTGTTTTTTAAATATGAGGCTCCATAGTTGTGGATAAAAAAGAATTTTACTTCTCTTTTAAAGAATTAGAAGTAACCATGGAATTAACATGTTTGTAAATTCATATTTTGTCCTAGATAAATAAATACAGCGCTTATGGGGCTAGATCCTCAGGCTTAATGTGGCCATTTTACATCACCTCAGTAGTGTGCTTTGCCCACAAAACCTGGGTATATGGGCCAAGGAGAATCCCCCCAGTGCAAGGTTGATTCAGCAATGGCATACAGCTAGCTTACAAGTGCATGTATGCCACATAGCATCCCTGCTGCCATTGTAGTGAAGAAAGGGGCTGTGGTTAATGAAAAGAGGCCATAGTTGGAACATGCCTATACTGTGCTGATACTGGGCTAGGATTCCGGCCCCTTGTGGCCATTAGAGTGCTGGGAGGAGGCAGTGCATAGTGTCAATGAGAGTATTAACCCAACTTTCTTCTTCAAGTGGTGGTCCCTATGTTTATTCCACATGTGAGTACACATGCACCCCATGCGCCCGAGTCTGGACACAAACTCTGTCTTGGCCAACACAGGCGCAGTAGATCTCCTTGTGCTCCCGAGCAAGGGTATAAGAGGCAGTGCAGGTCAATGCCCCCTCAGTTCCTTTTTACCAATGCATGGCCTGATTCAGAGTCCAGTGTCCTCTCTTTCTTCAGCTTTCAGAGAACCTATAAATAAAATTTGTAAATAGTTATTCTTTTAGTTTAGTACTAGTTATAGTTTTAGTGTAATTAGTGTAGTTTTTGCTTCCCTGGACCGGGGAATCCCTCCCTGCAGTCTGGGACTGTGCCCAGAGTTCTGGGCTTCAAAAACTGCATCTCCTACCCCAGATCTTTTTCCATCAGTGACAAACACTGACTCTGCCTCTACTGTCTGGGTGAGACATATTTCGGTGAAGTGCAGCACTTGTCTCTCCTATGCACTGAGAACTCGTAAAGCCCTGAGCTTCACTTTAGGAAATACTTAATGGGGAAGGCCATGACTCCCCTCTCTGATCTGAGCCATGGAGATCCCCAATGCATTGGTCTCACCAAACAAATAGCATCTCTCCAAGCATGTGCTTAGGAGCAGAGCTGTCAGTTGCTAAGCCCAAAGACTTTTCCTCCAGGGTTTCCCAGGAGAGCAAGGGACACTCATGAGCACAAAGACAGATCCAATGGAGGACTGTCCATAAAAGATGCACTCCTCCCCCAAGCCCATCAAGGTTGGACGAGCCGTTATGCGCAGACCCTAAGGAACCGCCTCCACAAAAAAAATTGAGGCTGGAGGGTAAAACACGTAGGAAGAAGGATCCACTGGTTGTGTTGATGATCCTAGTACTGAAGCACAAAGACTGTCATCTGCTGGTCCCATCCACAAGTGTGGGTCTGGACTCTGAAGTAGTGACTTGTCCACCCGAAGTTTGGACCATAACTAGGGGGGATGCGTTGGCACCATCAGTACTGACCATTGAAACGCCCACATACCGGGGAACACAGAAACTTATATGGCACTGGAAGATCTCTTCCTCCCCTACCTGTAGTCTCCCCTCTTCTTTGACCCAGCCCTGCTGATTGACATATTACACTGGAAGATGACACTACTTCTGTGTCCCAGGAACTGTCTGACTTACAGCCATCAGGCAGGATTGCTTCAGTACCGATGGCTCCACCATTCCAATGGGAGCAATTTTTGGATTCTGAAGAATCTGACAGGCCAATATCTCTCTCATCCCCTGAGGAGAGCCAAGTCTTGACAGGCAATCCAGGACTCATGGTCGCTACCCTCATGGACACAATGTCCCTAGAGACCGATGGTCCCCATGCCATGAGGTTCCCCTCAAACAGTTAGCCCCTCGTTTTGGCCCATTAGGGGTTGTGGGATCTCTATAGCAGATGCCCAAGACCCACTTAGGAGTCTTTCTACTCTTCTTCTTTGCATCAGCAACTGGTTCCGTCAGTGTATGAGAAGGAAGAGGATTTAAACCAGAACCACGGGTACTGATCGTTCTGCGAGGTACCGCCTCCTCTTCCCCAGATGAGGCGGTCTCTCCTTCTTCCGCATCCCCACCAGACAGCCAAAGGTAATACCAGGACTTACTACAAAGAGTGTCTAATGATCTCCAAATATCCCTGAAGGAAGTCCAAGACTTGCACCACCGATTGTTGGACATTCCGCAGTCTCAGGGACCAAGTAAGGATGGTCCTCCCAGTTAATGAGGTTTCATTGGAACCCACGCGATTGATCTGGCACACCCTAGCATTCTGCACCCCCACACGTATGAGGGCTAAGAGGCACTATTTCATCCTAGCAAAGGGAGCCAAATTTCTGTTCTCCCACCTTGCTCTGAACTCTTTGGTGGTATGAAATAGTTCACAATACCTAAGGACCACCTCGTCAGACAAGGGTTCCGAGAGACTGAACCTCCTGGGGAGAGAGGTCTTCTCCTCTGTGGGCTTACAATTCCACATTGCCAAGTACTAGGCTCTGCTAATCAAGTCTGACTTGAACAACTACTCCATGCTGGCAGTCTTTCAGGACAAACTTACCCCTGACAACAGACCACAGTTCCTTTCACTTCTAGAAGAAGGCAAGTTGGTGGCAAAAACAGCCCTTCAGACTGCAGTTGATGCAGCAGATACAGCATCCAGAAGCTGGGCCACTGGTATTGTTATGAGGAGGGATTCTTGATTACAATCCTCAGGTTTCCCCAGGGAAGTGCAGGGTACTATCCAAGATCTTCCCTTTGACCAGTCAAACCTCTTTAATAAGAAAACTCATGACTCTCTTCATTAATTAAAGGACATGAGGGCTACTCTATGCTCCCTGGGGAGCTACACACCAGTCCCAAGGAGGAAACACGAAAGGCAGACCTATAAACCAACTTCTCCTCGTGCTTTCTATTACCAGTGTCCTGCTGAGCCTCCCCACATGTGACAGAAGACTCAGAAGCCCCACATTTCAGCCCCTTTTACCACCATGACTGTGACCCATTCCCAGCCCAGTGCTAGAAGCCACTTTTGATAGTTTAGTTGAGACCCACATACATCTCTAATGCCAACTTCCTCTTCTTTGGTCATCTTCGGAGGCCATTTTATACTCTTCACCCACAACTGGGAGCTAATCACGACAGACAGTTGGGTATTGGGTATTATCCATCAGGGATACTCCATAAAGTTCCTCTCCTTCTCTCCTCACAAATCCTGTTCCAGGTCAGCCTTTGGGGACCAATCTCATGAGGTGATTCTTAAACAGGAAGCAGAATCCTTATTATATCAAGGGGCAATAGAGCATGTCCAGCTTCAAGGAAAAAAGCGGGTTCTATTCCCTATATTTCCTAGTTCCCAAAAAAGATGGAGGGTGAAGACCCATTCTGGATCTTCAGCAACTCAACATTTTCATTTGGAATTCGAGATTCAGGATAGTACGTTGACATCAATAATTTCCTCTCCTCAAGAGGGGATGTGGTTCGTGGCTCTTGACATGAAAGATGCATATTTTCATATAGGCATTCACCCCCACACAGGAGGTTCCTATGGTTTATGGTGGGCTGGGAGCACTTCCAATTCTGAATCCTCCCTTTTGGATTAGCAGTAGTATCCAGAGTGTTTATGAAAGTTTTTTCTGTGGTGACATCCCAGATGAGACACCAGGGCCACACACTGTTTTCATAACTGGATGACAGGCTCCCTGTAGGATACTCTCAATGAGAGGCCAGGTCGGCCATTCAAGTCCTCATCCAGAGCCTTGCAGCCCTGGGGGGGGGTTGCTTGAACAAAGAAAAATCCATTTTATTTCCCACTTGGACAATAAATTTATTGGGGCAGCATTGAACTCTGTTTCTGCAAGAGACTTCCTTCCTTCAGAAAGGTTTCAAATGACATGCAACCTGATTTCTTTGATTTCCCTCCGATCAAAGACTGTGAATGTGAATGTGCCTATCACTGCTACGTCATATGGCAGCATGTACTCATGTGATACTCTTTGCCAGGCTTCATCTATGTTGCCTGCAGCCCTGGCTCAATTCATTCTATTGGCCCAACAAGGACCACATCAACTCAAAGATGACCGCTTCCTTCTTTGCCAGCTGGTCAAACCCAGATAATGTACAATTGGGAGTCCCCTTCTCTACTCCCATTAACAGAGTGACCATCATAATAGATGCTCCCCTTCTGGGTTGGGGTGTCCACCTGAACAGTCACTCTGCGCAGGGCACATGGACCCCACAAGAGGCCAGACTTCATATCAACATCCTGGAGCTGTGGGCAGTCTTCCCCCCACTCATTTACTTCCTCCACATCCAAGTGATGGCAGAAAATATCACCCCCGTCGTCTACATAAACAAACAGGGGAGCAAGGTCTCTCCTACTTTGTATGGAGGCAGTCGGGCTTTGGAACTGTTGCATCAGGCATATCATCACTATCCAGGCAGCATAACTCCTGCGTATTCACATCTCCTTAGCACACAATCTCAGCAGACACTTCTTCATGGACCATGAGTGGGAAATCCATGACTCCTTTCTGACAGACATGTTCATGCAGTGGGACTCACCTCTATGGACTTCTTTGCATCACAAATGAACACAAAATCTCCTCCTCTATTGTTCCAGCAAAGCATAGGCTGCAACTTTCAAGGCGATGCTCTCCTATTATCATGGACAAACAATTTTAGATATGCCTTTCTTCCCATCCCCCTTATTCCACAAGTTCTGAGAAAGATACATCACAATAAAGCCAGCGTCATTCTCCTAGCATCAGACTGACCCAGATAGTTTTGGTTCCCAGAACTTCTGTCAATGTCAGCCGATTCTCCAGTCAAAATCCACCCCTTACTAGAATTCTTGATGCAGGACAGGAGCAAAGTCAGAGACCCTGCTCCTCACTCCTCCTTATGGTCTGATGTTTGCAGGAACATTAGCAATAGAACACTCTTGTTCATCCCTTGTCCAGGCTATACTTGCCCATAGTAGAAAAGATTTGATTAGGACCTGCTATCTGGCTAAATGGAAATCTGCCTGGATCAATCAATCTCATCTAGTCTTGCTAAGCATCCTGATCATTTTAGATTAGCTCCTGTCTCTAAAGAAACCTGTTACTTCAATCAGCTCATTATGAGTCCACCTCATAGCCATAGTGCCTTCTTCCCTCCAGTGGATGGGCGCTGTGTCTTTACCCACCTGACTATGACATGATTCATGAAGGGCTTCATCAAGACCTTCCCACTAGTCACTAAACCACTACTATAGGCTCTTAGTATCCTGCTGTCAAAACTTACTAGACCTCTATATGAGCCTTTAGTGACATGTTCCATGACTCACCTATTCATGAAGGTGGCATTTCTAGTTGCCATCACATCAGCCAGGAGGGTCACCTTCACCCTAAATTTCTCCCCAAGGTTGTCTCTGAATTTCAACTTAACCAGTATATTCACTTACCCTGTCTTTTTTTCCAAAACCCTAAGCTTCTCCTGAAGAGAAGAAATTTCACTTTCTCAACATCTGCTGTGCACTGGGCTTTTGCCTACAAAGAACCAAACCCATCAGAGTCTCCAAGACTCTTCATTACGATAGCAGAGAGAAGCTATATCCACTCAAATGATGTCTAAGTGGGTTTCTGGCTGTATTATGAAGTGCTATGGGCTAGCTCACACCCCTCCTCCCGGCATTATAACAGTCTACACCACAAGAACATAGGCTGCCACAGGAGCATCTCTGCAGAAAGTCCCAATACAGGACATTTGCAGAGCAGCCAGGGCCAGATTTAGGAGCAAGCTACCCAGGCAACCACTTGGGGTGCTGGGTGTGGGCAGCACCGGGCTCAGGGTGCTGTTTTTGTTGTTAATGACAAAAAAGAAAATAGACTGTTTCAGGTATTCCGTATATGGATTCATTTTTCACTAACCTTCTAGAATATTCTGCACTTTTGCAGAATTTCATTGAATCTTCCAGACTTTCTGAGAACTACATTTTCCTCAAACCTCCTAGAATGTTGTCAGCCATGTCCTCGTGGATATATAAGAGGCGAGGCATTGCCAGTCAGTCAGTGAGATATAAGAACAAAGTGAAGTGAAGTGGGAGCTCAGCTGCGATATTGTGAACCTTGTTTTATTGTATAATTGTGAAAGTTGTGGGTTGGTACAATATCCTGTTCCAAGTAAATGTTGTAAGCAAGGTATTACAAACTCAGTCGATGGACATTGCGATTGCTACTACTTTGATGGGAAGCTGCCTTGATTTTGTTGTGACTGACAGACAATGGACTTGAAGATGCCATCACTGTTGACAAAGAAATGGTAGAAAACTTAGGAGTTGAGCCTGTCTTCAAGAAAACTTGTATTCATTGAAAGAAGAGACAGTTTGGTAACGAGGGTTCAGATGAGGTGATGGGAAGTAGAGAAGAAAAATTCAAGAGGGAGTTTTTTTGCTTGCTCATTGACACCACTTAAGTGTCCATTGAAGAGAGACTCGGACAAATGAAGCACCATGAAAAAACCTGGGGGTTTTGTATGACCTTAGTAAGCTGCCAGCACACAGGAAAGCACTCTTGAAAAATTGTATGGATCTTCATCGGATGCTGACACACGGGGAATGTTCAGACGTCAGTGATAAAGTCCTCTATGTCAAATGGAACAACCTCCATCATATTTTGCCACACAGGAAGCACTCTCCATTCCAAGTCCTCTAATTCATTCATGATGCAGAGCTGAAGGACTCTTTTCCTAATGTGTGGATAGCTTTGAGGATTCTACTCACACTGCCAGTCACAGTCGTGAGTGGTGAGCCCAGCTTTTTGAAGTTCAGGCTCATTAAAACATATCTTTGATCAACAATGGCCAAATGAGAGACTGACATCACTTGCTATTTTTTTGCTTGAAAATGCCAATGGCCAGTCTTTGGATCTCTCTGACGCTGTGCTTCAGTTTGAAAGGGAAAAGGTGAGAAAAGTGACCTTTTGAAGTAAAGGACTAGGGTTAACACTTTAAGGCTGTCACCTGCTGTAACACTATTTCATACAGACCTATTCAGTGTTGGTGCACAGTTCAATGTCTTGATGATAGTGCATTTCAGTTGCTCTTGAAATTAAAAAGTTTATTTAAGCTTGGAGGAAACAATTTTTTATTTGCTTATCTATGACATGAATAAATACATATTTACAGAGCCTAGCATGCACATTTATCATCTTATATGACAGGGATAAATCATGCTTGCAAATCGTGCATCAAAGTTGTGAAATGGGCTACAAATGCAATAAAAAAATAAGGTATTCAGAATTTTTGCAAATGAAAGGGGGAGCACCAAAGTTGCTCCTTGCCTGGGGCGCCATTTGGTCTAGGGCCAGCCCTGAGAGCAGCCATCTGGAGCTCCATACACACATTCGTTACACATTACATATTAGTTCAGGCCTCAGCTGTGGATGCAGCAGTGGGATTGGCAGTACAGCATGCATCTGTGTTGCCGGCTTCCTCTCAGCCACCCCCAGTCTGAGAACCACTTACCACTCACTGATGTGTGGAATACACATAGGGACCAGAACTCAAAAAAGAAATGGAGGTTACTTACTGTAACTGGAAATTCTTCAAGATGTGGGGCCCTATCTGTATTCCACTACCCACCCTCCATTACCTCTGCTTCCAATCTGGTTGAATTCACAGTAAGAAGAGGAACTGAGGGGGCATTGACCCACGCTGCTTCTTATAGCCTCACTCAGGAGCACGAGGAGATCTACTGTGCATATGTGGGCCAACAGACACTGCTTGTTAAAATCTCTGAATTTGGGTGCATGGGACGTATGCGTACCTATGTGTGGAATACAGATAGGGACCAAACATCTGAAAGAACTTACAGTTACAGTAAGTAAACTCTATTTACACCCCATCCCCTCGTTCTGTTTTCTGCATTTTGATCATACCTGGAGAAAAGGTCCATATAATCTAGAGGCAGAAATAACCTATTAATTTTCCAGTCACTCTACCCATCTTGTTACTAATGCAAGATTATTTCTTACAATATATTTTCTACTCAGTAGTCCGGCCTATGGGGGTCCCTCCACTTCTTTTAAGATACTGTTCAACTGCCTACTAGCTTCCTATTTGCTCATTTGTTTCTTTATGATGTATAAAGAGGGACAGAAAGATTTTTGGGGAGGGTTTCCTGTAGCTTTTTACCTTAGAAATATCATAAATGTCAGCTTTGATCTTCCCTGACCATTCCCAGGGACCTTCTCTATATCTTAAAGGGTTTATATTGTTAGTGCTCTCACATTTTATTGAAGGGGAATTGAATGTCCTTTCTCAAGGAAATATTGAAGTTAAGCAGGTGTTAACAAAGACACATTCTCCACAGTCTGGCTAAACTTCCTTTCCCTTCTCAATTGCTTAACTTTCACTCCCTTGTGATATGATTTCTTCAGTTCTAAAGTCATCAGAGTCTTCCCAGCTAGACAGGACCTGAATTTCTATATAAAAAGCCAAGCCAAAAAAAACCACCTTAAAGAAAATCCTTTCAGTCCTTCTTCATGTTACCTTTAAAATGTGCTCCATTATTTTACTCAGGATAGAAGTTAGACTCATGATGTTGGTTACCAGGATCACTTACCTTCTTATCTGTTTTTTTAATGTCAGTACTGCAATTACTTTTCTCTAACAATCCATTAACTCCATAATATTTTCCATGGCTTTTCATAAATACTGACAGTTCCACTACAGGTACAATAGATTTGCTAGTTAAGTGTCCTAGCATCGAGGATGTATATCATTCAGATTTTTTTCTATGTATTCATACTTTCCAAGTATTCCCTTAATTGCTCTCTATTGATAACTATTTTTTAAAAGATTTTCCTTAATTGCCCAGTCTTCATTATTTCTTTTGCTAAAGACTAATTTTAAAAATTGGAGTTCGCTATTTCAGTAATTTTTTAAGCCATCATTAAGCTCTTTAGGGCAGGGACAGTCTCATATAAAGTGTTTGCATAGTATCCAGCACAATGGGGCCTGGTGTCCTTAGGTGGTAATGGAATACAAATGAAAAAATTAATCATTAATATAATTATCCTCTGGTTCTTCTTTTTCCTTTGATATATTTGTAAAAGACCTTTATGATCCATTCAGCCCTTTTAGCTAGTATATTAATTCAGCATTTTATTTGTTTGGTTTTTTGCTAATAATTTTTTTAGTAAGCCTCAACTGAGTCTCTATATTCTTCTTTGGTTGCCTCCCCATTTTCTATTTCATGTACAGATTTTTTTTTAAATGTTTTGTCCAAAATGTTTTGCAATGGCAGAGGACCTATTGTAGGATGTAAGTGTGTCCTGTGTTGTTATTCTTCCTTGCCACATTTTTCTGTCTACCTTCTTGTTGCTGTATAACTATGGTCTCAACTGCTAATGTTTTCTGATGACTCCTTCCTTTGTGTTTCATCTGTTTTGGATTCCTTTGTTTCACCAATGTTGTGTAATTTTAGCCCCCATCAAAGCCAAACAGAGTTTTGCTATTGATTTCAGTGGAGCCAGGATTTCATTTATGAGACTTCTCATTATTTTTGTATGTATCGTTTTATATAGGCCTATAAATGCACATGGTGCTTTACAATTAAATAAAAGACTTGCTTCTAAAGAGTTTTCAGTCTAAAGCCTCAATTCAGCAGTCCATCCCTACTCATCCTGATCTTGCAAGGTGTTGACTTCCATGAGAGTTGAGGATGTGCTTTGCTAAATAGGTATGGCGTTAAGTGCATGTTAAATACTTTGCTGAAGTGGGACCTAAATACTGCGTGGACATGAAGTGGTGAGTGAAGATAATAAGGAACTGGCACAGGGAAGAGAGGACAAGGGTTACATCTGTAAGGTAGTGTGAATGTGTTGATTAGTTGGACACACTTCATAATGGCTGCATTTTTAAAACTTGGTTTAGTTTATTGTTTATAAATGAAGGATCAGACCCTGCAAATATTACTGGCTGATGGGTTTGCTGCCTTCACTGGGAACCCTCATATTGGAGAGCTCTGTCTGATAGTATGTTTTACAGGATTGGGTCCAAACGTTGTAGTATTTTATTATTATAAAGATACTTGGGATGGTATGAGGATGGCAAAAATGTAAGAGCAAAGGAAGAGAGGAAGGAAGGAAAGATGAAGAGGGAGAGGGAGAAAGGATACAAAAGGAAGAGGGTGAGGATGGAGGTAGTAAAGGAGAGGAGGAAGGTCTGATACATGATGAGCAGAGGAGCATATGGTAAAACAACTGGAGACTTGGAAGGGATTGAGAAAAATTGGGGAAGCAAATGTTTCCAGTGTTAGAAATTAGAAAAAAAATATTATGAGACAGATGACTTTTTGGCTGACAAAGGAAATCAGCTTACACTTGAAACAAATGTAGTCCTCCGGTCTTCATTCAGAAGAAGGAGCATCAGAAAGCCACCAGGTTCTATTGCCCTGGTACATTGTTATTTCAAGAGAGCCCCTTTGCATATTGGAGCCTGTCAGAGCCCAGGCACACTTATGATGCCTCTTCCTCTTAGGGACTCCTCATGGAGCTCTTTCCTGATGAGATAAAAACACAAAAATTGTTGTTATGGCCTCGACTATGTACAGAACTATTCCTAAATCTGCAAATGACAACAAAAACCACATACATCCCAATTATCAAGGAGATCAGTTAATTAAACTCAGTATATTCAGGGAGAGCAGAAAATCCAGTGAAGATGATCAAGACAGCAGCATCCACAGATTCTTTCTTTGTAATAGTTTTGTTTCTGTGATGTCAATGTATAGCCCACAAACTTTTCTTCTCACCACATAATGTTAGCATTAACACCATCTATATCTGCCGTACTGTATCACATTGGCCTGATGTCAGGTTCCTATTTGCTGAGTAATGATACGTAGGTATAGTGGTCCTGTTAAGTTCAAGTGATTTATTGTCTGGCAGTATGCCAAAGCCCTTTTTTACACCGGGCTGCCAGTTTCTTCACTGTAAATTAAATCACATTTCACATCATAAAAGATTTTCAAAGTTTATTTTCCGAAACAGATTTTCTAGCAATCCCTTGTAGGACAGAGTGAGCTTTGTTTAATTTGAGTACGTTTTGTTGTTTCAACATATAACAGGAAATGTTTCTACATTTCTAGAAGTAAGTGCTGATTAATTATTAATAGACGTTCTTGGAACAAGTGATTGTGCATGTTTTGTTATAGATTCTGAGGCATATGGAAGTTTCAGTATTCTCCGGATGCTCCCTCTTTAGCTCTTCCTCATCCTGTTTCTTGGTAAGAGAAAATCATGTACCAAAAACAGCAACCAATAACCATAAGCCATAGTTTGACTTCTATATTTGGGGGGGCAACTCCAGCCAGGCCAACGGTGCCGCATGTGAAGGGCAAATTCTGCACCTGTCCAGGCTTGCAGTTTGAGGGGCGATACCCCTCCCATGTCCCCCCCAAAACTTCACCCACGCCAGTGACCGTGAACTAGAAGGACATCATGAGAAGGGAAGGGGGTTATAATTTGTGTTGCAGAGGAGAGGAGAGGAAAGGCAGAATGGAGAACAGCACTTAGAAATGTTTTAGTTCCCCCCTCCACTTATATGAGGGTAACCTGTTTATTGTAACATGAAAATATTCCTGTCCTGCAATTACCTGTCCTTCCTCAGGTATTATCACTGCCAGTCATCCAGCTTCTTAACAACCAACATTATAACATTGACTAGTACAAATGTGATCAGTGAGGGTGAGGAGGGAGATTGCAGGGGCAGATTTTTTCAGATATAACTATTTTTGTCAGTGTGTGTACCTATATAATCTATATTTGTGTATATATACACACACACACACACACACACACACACCCATATATATGGTATGCCTGGGTATTACTCCCTTGCTGTGGTTATGGAGGACATTTTGGTATCCCAGCCAAAAGGGATTTTTATTTAAGAATTATCAATGAATAGGAAGAGGACTACAGTAAGGTGAGTCAGGAGGGCAGTGTGGTAGGGGGCAGTTTCACTGTCCCAGAAACCCGCTATTACTGAACACATCAGCTGTTCTCAAATGCATTGTGGCTCGTTAGTGAGGCCAGAGTATGTAAATAAGATAGGGATGGATCAGACCCCTTAGATCCATGCAGAGAGGGGGGCCTTCATGCTCATTTCTTACTCTTCCCATGCAGAAGGGTGATGGCTCAATGCCTGTGTGGCAGCGTTCCCCTTCCCAGAACCCTGCTAATGGCTCTCTCGAAAATGGAGATATCTACAGGGGAAGGGCACTGGCTGATTGGGCTGGTGATAGGCAGTGGTGCTGCATTTTCCACATGGCACTGTGGAGCTATCCCAAGAAACATATTGCAACTTGGGGCAGCAGATCCTTTCCCATAGAAGCCCCTGGGTGGTGGGAACCTTCCTTTTAAGGGTGACTGTGAGGACAGCCCTGGCAAGGGGGTTTCCCTGGTAGCAGGCCTCCATTGAAGCCTTGTGGCCAGCGAACCAATAGACAGTAGGGCACACAGAGCTTCTGCATGGATGGCATTGGTCTCCCGTTAATCTCTGGGGATTTCTGGCACTTGTGGGGGGGGTATGTTAGTCTTCCCAATGGCCACCCCCACCAACATTATGTGAGAGAAGCTCCTTGCAGAACTTCCATTCTCGTAGGCCCTCCCATAAGTTTTCCTGAGAGGTGGGATTGGTAGGTATGTCAGTCTCCCTTCACAATGCAGTGGCTCTACGCTGAGGAATATGCAGCAACTCTGAGCACGTTTGTCAGTCAGTAACACAGAGGTACATTTACGCTGGTAAACTGTTATTTTCCGACTGAGTTGAAGCAAAGAGTTGTTCCCTCCTTGCCCTCATTTTCTTTTCAAACCCAGGCTTCTGTTTACTCTTGGTAGATGTAGTGTATTGCACAGTCTGTACGTTGTACGTCTCTATTGTACAAATGCATTATGGGGTATGTCCTAGCATGTCTAATTGATTAGTGAACTCCAATATATGCTACTCTAGGCCCTGAACTTTGCATTTCTACACTCTTCCCATGGGTGGTGTTTTGAACTTTTATGAGTTACCTGCTCTGTCCTGCTGACAACATACACTGCCAGAGAGGGGAGAAACGTGAATCTTGAGTAACAGAGAACGGGTTCTATTGTCTTTGGCTGTAAATGTGCAGAAGACAAATACTTTTCTGAAAGTGAATACCATCGAAACCCAAATGCTTCTCTTTCGACCTGATTAAATTCTGTATCTATAATTATTCTGCCACTTATCTGAAATATTATGTCAACATCACAGGTCAAATTGCTAAGGGTAATTTTGGACTTAGACTCAGTACTGGAACATATTCAATGCATATCAGGACTGTTGCCAGAAATACACCCTTTTCTATCCACAGCTGACTTGGAGACTTTAATCCATTCATTTATAACATCTAGCCTTGACTACTGTAATTCTTTGTTTACTGGGCTTCCTGCCAAATTGATTGGCAGACTCCAGCGTATTCAGAACTCAGTAGACAGGCTTTTGACCAAGACCAAGCTAACTATGTACATTCTTCCTATCTTGGAGTCCTTATTCCAAAATCATATTATACATTGACTGTAAAATTTCTTTTTGACTTTAATTTTATTGGTGAAATCCTTCTTTTATTTTCAGTATCACTTGTCATGCATTTTAAGATCTTTCTAAGAAAAATAGTTGCATATTCCATCATTCCATCTACAATCTTTCCATGTTTAGACCATTTCATTTTATACCCCTCAGTTGTGGAATTAGTTGTCCATGATACGAGTTCTGAATTTTTTGTTTTGAGTTTAGTCCAAGCTGGATTCTATTTTGTTCATTGTTTCTTTTTATTGTAAAGTACTATGAGACATTCTGTTGCCTATGTACATTTTTATTGTATAAAAGGAATAAATGCCTTCATTTATGTATAATAATCAATGAACTATCAAGCAAAGCAAAATCTGAGTTGCTTGTTCTTGTCACCAGAACTTCAAGATGCAATTTGAGTCTTAACTTGTGTAGGGAGTTGAAAGAATTTATTTAATATGCATAGTGGAAAACAAATGTTCTCCCATTGCCGCCTTATCTACAGAACAGTAAATCCCCCGTTTCCCATCTTTTCTCCATTCAGTATACTTGCTATGTTATGGCATATTTTCTACTGAAAATATCCCAGTTCTCCCTACAATCAATCCTCTTTGTCCCAACCCCCTTAGATTTACAGTTTATATATTTTTTAAAAATTTACACTTTAGAAGAATATCATAATTTGGCACCACTTTGTTTTATGGCAACAAATATTGAATAATAATCATGTAAGCATCTATTTAATATGCGTAAATGTTGAGCTATAACAAAGTATGTTATAGTAATGCTGCAGTTGTGAAGCATTAGCTGACACATGTCAACTCTGGTTTTTGGGGTTTGTAAAACAGCAGAAAAACAATAATATAATAATCATTGGTCTGAAACACACCACACAAAGTATCACAAAGCCATAGAGTGAGTTTTTAGGAAAATTGAAAAGAAATCTGAATTATATTGAAGGAAAAAAATAATTGGTTTTTTTTGCATCCCTCCAGAACAATGATATTGTTAAAATAAAATTTGGCCAGTCACCTGTATTCTCTATGAACAAGAAGCAATTTTGCATATGGCTAATGAAAATTTTATTATATCATTTTATACAGATGGTGGTGAATATTTAATGATGCTTAATAATAATACTTAGCACTTATATTCTACAGTGCTGTGCACCCATAGAACTGAAGGCACTTTACAGATAGGGAACTTGGCCGTGTTACACAGTGGCTAAGCCAGGGTCAGTAGCTAGACTCGAAGGAACTGTAGGCACAGTTCCCCCAGTAACTTCAGGGATCAAACCAAGGTCGAGGGCCTTATATGTGTTTGGCCAAACTTTATCTCTAAAGGAAGGATATGTAAACTGGAAGCGAGGATTCTGGGGCAGATTTTTAGCAGGTGCAAATTGTCATAACTCCATTGGCCCAATTGAACCATGACAATTTGCACCAGCTGAGATTCTGCCCCACTGAGTATTCTCTATATGGCAGAGAATAAATCCATATAGAAAAGAGTAAGGTCAGAGGGCCATATTTTTAAAGATCTTTAGACACCATGGGAGTTAAACATGTAGACATGTCTGAAAACCCCCCTAGGCACTTATCTGCATCTATAGGCACCTAAATTCCTTTAAAAATCGGGTTCCCTGAACTTGAATATCTCCTGTATGGGTTTATCTTAAGCTGAAGCTGAGAAACAAAAAGAGGTAGATCCTCAGCTGCTAGATCCTCAGCTGGTGCAAATTGTCATAGGCTCCATTGACTTCAGTCGAGCTAACTTCATTTCCAGAGTCTTGACTTAGGCAAATAAAGTCAATAGAATTTTTGCCAGAGTGAGGACTACGTGATTGGGTTCCATGGATTCATATTCAATGGTTATTAAAAAATGAAAATCACTAAGACTGATAAAAGCTAACGTTAGGAAATTCCAAAGTCAGCCTGACATATTGATGGATGAAAAGTGTTAAGTTAATTATAATGGGCACTTAGCATTCTCTCCTAGTTTTTTCCTTACTGTACATCCAGAGCTATAGCTTGGATAATGTTGACATTTTCAGCTTATTGCCCACTTAACATTTTAGTTTTTTATTTATTTCTTGAATACCTGAGAATTTTGATCATTGAAGAAGATCTCCCATACGCACTCCACTTCGCCTATAAAAGAAAGTCAGGAAACCTCTGTGACCTCTTTCTGCCTTGAATTTTTGCTGAAGAGAGCCTCTGAAAGGATCAGATAAAGATTTCTGATAGATGTTAGCACCTGTAGAAAGAACTTTTTAATTAAACACTTAAAAGTCAATAGGTTTCTACAAAATTCAGATGATCCTATGAATACCTTTTAGTGGAAAATTGTAAACCAGCACTTCCTCATATCTTTGTGAATCTTTTTTAACTTGAATTTCTGTTTGCTAATTAAATATAGATTGTTAATTAAGCAGGATGCTGTGGGCACCTGGGTCACTAATGCAGCATAATCATTAAATTCTAGCCTTCATTTATATACATATAATCATGGGTATGCTAATCTTTTTTTTTTTTTTTTTTTTTTCAAATTAATTTAATAAATATATACAATTTCACTCCATACTTATGTAACTCCACCTTCAGAGCCAAGCAAGTGTTAATATGCTGAAATTATTGTGACTCCAGTCAGAGCTTGAACTAATCAGGAATGAATCCAAATACCATTTCAGTACTCCTTAAACAGCCTATGTAGTTTAAGCAGAGTTTAAAATTTCATTAAATGTATTTATTGCTGTACTTTTAGTCGCTAATCAACCAGCCTTGATGGTTTTAAAGAAAAATCTTCTACATGTGACTCAGTCTAGTGTTGTCTTCCTGAATCTGGAAATCGCTTGAAACGATAGTGCAAAGGGCAGAAAACTATTTGTCTGTGTGATGTTAACTCTTGAGTCTAAGGATGAAAGTTTAAATATCAATATGCTAACCGTTTCACTATTGACCATTTTAGCAGAAGCAACCATGTCCTTCTCCAGTGGTTTGATATAATAGAAGTCAGAGATGGAAACAACCTATTAGGTTATCTAGACCATTCTAGGGTAACCAGTGCAGGCTTTCTCCTATGCTGTATTCTCCAAGGCTTAGGACTGGTCTACACTAGAAAGTTAGGTCGACATGCTACGTTGCTCAGGAGTGTGAAAAATTCACAGCCCTAAGTGACATGAAAACCTAAGCCCCAGTGTAGACAGCACCAGGGGGGATGGAAGAATCCTTCTGCCCACCTATCTACTGCCTCTTGGAGAGGTGGATTTATTACAGCAACAGAAGAATCCCCTCCCATCACTCTAGTAAGTGTCCACACTACAGCGGTTCATCTGCAGCACTGCAGCTGTGCCTCTGTAGTATTTCTAGTGTAGACATAGCCTTCAAGCCACAACATTTGAAATGAATCACCAGGGGAGAAGAAAACAGCAAATAGGTGTGTGGGTAGGGTAAGATATGGAGCTACCAACCCAGGCAGCACAGGTAGTGCGATGTGAGCAGAGTTCCACCATCCTTTCCTTGATTATAGTGGGTTTTAAGGTGTCTGAAAGACAGAGCATGGTAACTTTACAAAACAGATAATGTTATTTTAGCCAATGAATCCAGAGAGCTAAATCACAGAGAACTTTACTACAAAAAATGGAGCTTATTCAGACTAAATTGATGGGCCAGCACGACAGCTCTGCTGGTAGCACAGGCCCTTTACCTGTGGAAAATTTGGGATTGTAACCAACTTTAGGATACTTGCACCTCAATGTGTTGAGATCTGGGAGCATCCCATTATTGTTAATGTTGCATTAGGCGTGTGCTGTGCACTAAGAGAGAAAAGAGAGGAAAGGAATAACTGTAAAAAAATATATAGGTGGCTAAGAATGGAAGGAGCTAATTTGGTCTGATTTAATATAAAGTCCTAGCTTCAGGGGGCCCCTTCTGGATGATGTCATTAGGGTGGGTTCCACCTCACATCCTACCTCTATCACTTCTTACTCCTCCACACAAAAAACCCACATAGATATACACATACACACACAAGAGAGATTATAGTTAATAATACGTAAAAGGCAACTGCATGCAAATTCTTCAGTATATATTTATAACTTGTGTAGACTAAAGTTATGGAGACAGACTTGAAGGGAGACATCTCCAACATTGATAAAATGTAAGTACAAAAGACACATGATTGGATGGATATTGATGATGTTATTTCAGTAATGACATCATCCATAGACTCCTAGTGTCTTTGCTTTGCTTCTCTATAGTGATCACAACATAAATTGCTTGTCTTGTTTGACTTCCTTGTTCACCAAAGTTGAGCAGATTGTGGCCGTTTTCAACGCTTCTACCAGACAAAAAGCTTGGGACCATTTCTCGAAAGCTCAGCGAAAGAACATAGACATTTGGCGAAAGCATTCTGAGGTTGGTGATTTTATTATTACTTTTATCCATCATCTCACAGCTGGATTGACACAGAACAAGTGTGACTGTAGCTGGACGTACAGCATTCAGCAATATTTACAGCTGCAGTTTAAGTAGTTAATCAACTAGCCATTATACTATCTCATGTTTAACATATACTGCCCCCATTGCTCCCATTACAAAAAATGTTGTTAAATAACACTAAGTTGGAGAGCAATGTGTTTTTCTTTTTCTTTTAAAAGAAATGGGAAATCATTGGAGGAAGACATTTACTACTCTGAAATAATTAAATGAAATGGTGAAATGAGCAAAGATATTTAAAATAAATAAATTTTAGAATTAAGTCTTTCACATACCAAACAATACATTTTTAGGAAGACACTGAGATCTGGTGAATAAAACACATATACAGTATAGATATTTGTTCTGGTTGTATCGTTATATGGCCATAATAATATGAGTTTGCTGGAAAATAAAATTAAGATTTCTTTTCTTAGTAATCAGTAAAGCGTATTCAATCCAGAGATGGGAGGTACTCTTTCCCATCTATTTTACGTCCATCTTTAAAAAACAAATCAATTGCTTGTATTGACTCTAAGTGCATGGCTGGCAAGCACAACAGTATAAATGTAATAATAGTACACAGTAGGGTAGCTATTCAAGTCCATGCATGTGTGACTATAATAAGTATGAGCAACGGAAATGAGAAAAGAGACCTGGGATTCCACTTTCCTTGACACGAGTGGCAACAAAGAACGTAGTAGTCCTGTTTTGTGTTATTGGTCATCCAGGCTTTCGATTTTAATTCAGTATATACGCTATGAACCTGTATTTTAAAAGTAAGTACCACTGTCTTCGTTTTCTTTCTTTTTTATATAAAAGTAGATTACATCCAGTTGCTTATCTCCATGTAGTACAGTATGTTAATTGTTAATAGCACAGTCCTCTAAATGATTTTCCTTGTGTCAAAACAAAAACTATAGAAGGTAAGATGCACTTATTTAATTATTTTGTAGTACACTTGTAAAATAAGTGTTGCACACTTAGTTTGAGAAACACTTAAGTGCTGCAGTATAAATCATTTGGGTAGCATTTTAAGTGCCCATTAACTAATGCTAAATTACAGTTGAATACCAATGGCACTAGATGTAACATCTGCATGAATACCAAATGAATTTTTATTATCAGTGCTATTATGGCGAATACCAAATGACTTCACAATAATGGGACACGTAAAATAAAATGTTAGCATAATTTATTGTTAAGAGCTGTATTTTGCATTTCATTCATAAATAGTTCAAAAGGGTGGCAAATAAAGCATTTGTTTAACTGAAAGTTGAGGATGTGGGTGTTATCTTTCTTACATTTTAAGGAGATGTGAAAAGTCGTTTTTTTTTAGTTTATTTAAACTATGTTACAGTAATAAGAATGTCTATACTGGGTCAGACTAATGGTCCTTATAGTCCATAGTCCAGTATCCTTTCTTCTGACAGTGGTCAGTACCAGATGCTTCACAGAGAATGAACAGAGTAGGCAATCATCAAGTGATCCATCCCCTGTCATCCATTCCCAGCAGTCAGAGGCTAAGGACACCCAGAGTATGGGGTTCCATCACTGACCATCTTCGCTAATATCCATTGATGGACTGATCCCCCATGATTTTATCTAATTCTTTTTTGAACCCCATTATAGTCTTTTGGTCTTCACAACATCCCCTGACAATGAGCTCCACAGGTTGACTGGGCATTGTGAGAAGAAGTACTTCCTTTTGGTTGTTTTATTCCTGCTGCCTATTAGTTTCATTGGATGACCCCTGGTTCTTGTGTTATATGAAGGAGTAAATAACACTTCTGTATTCACATTCTCCACACCATTCACAATTTTGCAGTCCTCTATCATATCCCCTCTTAGTTGTTCCTGTTCCAAGCTGAAGAGCCCCAATCTTTTTAATCTTTCCTCGTTTAGAAGTTGTTCCATACCATCAGTCAGTTTTGTTACCCTTCTCTGTATCTTTCCCAATTCTTATATATCTTTTTTGAGATGCAGTGACCAGAATTGCATACTTTAGGGTGTGGGCATAGCATGGATTTATATAGTTGCATTATGATATTTTCTATCTTGTTTTCTATTCCTTTCCTAATGGTTCCTAATATTCTGTTATCCTTTTTGACTGGCACCGCACATTGAGTGGATGTTGTCAAAGAACTATCCACAATGATTCCAAGATCTCTTTCTTGAGTGGTAACACCTAATTTAGATCCCATCATTTTGTATGTATATTTGGAATTATGTTTTCCAATGTGCATTACTTTGCATTTATCAACATTGAATTTCATTTGCCATTTTGTTGCCCAGTAACCCAGTTTTGTGCAATCCCTTTGTAACTCTTTTCACTCTGCTTTGGACTTAACTATCTTGAGTAATTTTGTATCATCTGCAAATTTTGCCACCTCACTGTTTACCCCTTTTTCCAGATCATTTATGAATATATTGAACAGCACTGGTCCCAGTACAGATCCCTGGGGGACACCACTATTTACCTCTCTCCCTTCTGAAAACTGGCATTTATTCCTACCCTGTCTTTTAACCAGTTACTGATCCAGGAGAAGACCTTCCCTCTTATCCCATGACTGCTTACTTTGCTTAAGAACCTTTGGTGAAGGACCTTATCAAAGGCTTTCTGAAAGTCCAAATACACTATATCCATTGGATCATCCTTGTCCACATGGTTGCTGATCCCCAGAAATAATTCTAATAGATTGAGGAGGCATGATTTCCCTTTACAAAAGCCATGTGGACTCTTCCCAAACAAATTGTGTTCATCTATGTGTCTGATAATTCTGTTCTTTACTATAGTTTCAACCAATTTGCCTGGTACTGTAGTTAGGCTTAGTGACCTGTAATTGCCACTGGATTGCCTCTACAGCCTTTTTTAAAAATTGGTGTCACATTAGCTATCCTCCAGTCATCTGGAAGAAAAGCAGATTTAAAGGATCCCTTCGTAAAGTAATTTTTCATGAGGGAATGTATCATATCGCTCATTTGCTGGCTTCTAAATTTCTTATAAAGTAAAATCCCTAAAAGTAGGACTTTCCATAAATGTGAATTCACAACAACTCTTTGCTTATTTATAAGTTGTAGCTCTTTTTTTCCTTTCTAAAGAAAAAGTACCAATAAAAATAACTGAAGAGGTTATGAAACCTCTGGTGAACCAACGTATATGGACAACTCATATTTCTCAATTGTAAAATACTATGCATATGTCAACAAATAGCTCTGTTGATTCAAATCATGTTAGCTGATTATTCCCTCCTTTGCTAATTTGCTTAAATTTCCCTTGTCATCTTCCCTTTGTCCCTCCCCTCACCTTGTGAACTTTTCTGGCAACGCAAATCAAAAAAGGGACCTCTTTGAGGCTCCCAGGAAAGATTATTGTTTGGCTGTTCAAGATAGTTTTGAAATTGATGCTTTAGGTACATTTACAATCTAAAATACATTAATCATGTAGTTGTTAAGGAGGTACAGCGTACTCTCCAGTGAAGGGTGTGTATGGCTCTTTTCAATATGGAATTACAAAGTGGTTTATGAATTTTTGTCTTAAATGCACTTAATTCATTCAATACTATTTTTCAATTTACCGTTTTAGTCATTTCTCTGAATTTCAAATTATTTCCATGTAAAACACCTATTAATTAGCCCATCTGCCTTTGCCCTGATTAACAGATACATATGCCTTTATTATAGTGTATGACATTTACCGATGAACTCAGGATGCAGCCCCCCCAGGAAATACCCTTCTTTTTCCCCCCTCCATCCCACTATGAGAGTTTATTGTTATTTGAATGGATAAATAGTTGGAGCCTTCAGCACTATTTATTCCTTCCATGTGACTTTTCCTTGTTTCAAAGATTGCAAGCCATCTCTTTGGGAATTGGCTCTTTGTCGTTAGAAAAATTAGCTGTCTGCATACTGAAAAGCTCTACACTAATCACTGTGCAACATCCCTGTGTTACACCTGACAGTATTATTAGGACAAAATAGAATTCTCTCCGTTTTCTCTGTGCTACCATTAAAAAACCCAGCTATTACACCAGTAATTTTTATAAAGCCCATATGCTTGCTGATCATTCACTTAGTTACATTCCTACAGGCTCTCTGCCTGTCTGCCCTTGTAGTGGTTTCTCTGAGAATGGGCTGTTAGCTCTGTCATGTCTTTCATATCAAGATGTAGATGTTACCAAAAAAGATGTTTCTATGCTGAGAATTTAAAATTTGTAAAAATTAGGTTTACCAAGTGCAGGCCTAGAAATCTAATGGCTTATGAGAGTTAGAGCTTTTTATTTTTTTAGCCAACTTGATAGCACCTTTATACATCTGTTTTACATGCAGTAGAAAGTGTTGCCATTACTGAAATATACCTATCTGAGTAGAACTGGTAATAATTTAACAAGGGGAACTCATCTTCTTTGTTTTCTCCTCCCCGCCCCCACCCCCGCTGGTATATTTGACATATTCAATCAGTTAAAATATTTTAACAAAAAGAACTCCATTTCCTTCAATATGACTTCTTTTTCTAACTCTGATGAGTCTTGTGCTGATTCTGTACTAGTATTCATGGGTTATTTGTATTTGTTTTTAAAAGATCTGTATATTCGTAAAATAGTTGTTTAGAAATAGAGAGACCATTTCATGGAAGTCAATCCTGATAAATGGTCATCTTGGCTTTTAGGAGCTCCGGAATGCTCACAGCGAACAGCTCATGGGGATCCGCCGTGAAGAGGAGATGGAAATGTCTGATGATGACAGCGGTGACAATCCCAGTAAAAAGCTGAGAGTAGATGAATCAGGTAAAGATGCAATCTTTCACACTGTCCTGTAAGATGATAAACTGTTCTTTGCAAAACGTAGATGGGTGATACATTACCTCCACTGATAGAAAATAGTTATATAACATAGAATATCTACTTTTAATTTAACTGTCCTTACATTTTGTCTTTGCATGATGCTGACCTGTATCTAGGGAGCTTCTGTCACCTTCCAAGAAACAAATTCGTCAGAATGCTGCAGTTCTTTCCATAGTTGGTTCCTTTATTGGTCTTTAAACAAGGTTCTTCTTGTCTTGCAAAACTGTATTTCATTCCAGGGTAGTAATAAGGTCATATTTAAATAAAGGCAGCTGTGTTGTGTTTCAGTCAATATTCTTTGAACTTTTGAACCTTTTCTTTCCAGCAAATATATTTAAATGTATGACCTTGCTAATTAATAAGTTTGCCTATATTGTCTGATTTTTTCATGGAATTAACTCTTAAAGACACAAATTTCACAGTATGGCACTAGGTATGCATTAATTGACACTCTTATCTACCATGAAAGAAAGAGCAAGTACACTCGACATTTTTACAAGCTGCCTTTTCAGTTTTCTGCAAATGATCAGCTATCCAGTATAAACAACTCAGAAGGTGGCCATTGGGGTGGCTCAGTGCCTTATGATTAACTGGTATGCATTACTGAAGGAAATACCTTGGTTTGAATCCTTCCCTTGTTTTCTTGATCTTCATGTCGGCAATGGGTTAGAGAGTTGTGAGGGGCTGACAAAGGTTGAGCCAAGTGTTACATAGCATCAAAAAGGAAAGCCTTGCAGATGGACTAGATAAAGCTTAATTGAGCACAGCCAGACAGAAATGAGGTATATGGGCAGAAATGGGGCAAGTTATACGCACAAACTCAAGACTTTAATAATGACGTACATATGACCTAAATCTCTGTGCACAGGTTCCAGATTCTATGACCTGACCCCATTTCTCCAATCATGAATGGATTCCTGTCTGTGCATGTGTACGTGTTTGCATGCTTACATATATGCACGAAAAAAGTGTTTACCCCACAGGTGCCAGTGGCTGTATGAAGTTAAAGGTCTCCAAAAATAAAGACTGAAAAGTAGGATGCCATTGTGAAAAGAAACTTTCACTCTGAACAGGAAAAGGGCACTTCTCCTACAGGAAAAATATGATTTTCAAAAGGATAGGTGGATTTAACAAACCCTCCTAGGGGCAGCATTAATTTCTGCTTAAGATAATTGTATGGGATTGAATTTTCCAGTATTCATTAGCAGAGTGATTGGAGCTGACACAATGGCTCTGCGGGCATAGTATTCCTGGCAATTGCAGATTTTTATGAACACAAAATAATTTACCTTTCCCATGTCCAGTCTTATGGAGATAAATAATTATAATTAACAATAATAATAAAAGGTGAGCCGTGCCAACTCACTGAACTCAAGAAAAATAATAATTATGTTATGAGCAGTCCTACTTAATGTTTCATTGTGTTTTAACCAGTACATTCTTAGGCTGAGGTTCAGTTCAGCCACTGTGCATCATATTAACAAGTAGGAAAAAAAAGGTAGATAGTGAAAAGATGTGTTTTTCAGTAGGTTTGTTCTGTTTTTGGACAAAACCCAGAGATATCTATGACTTTTCCTCCCCAGCTATTTTAGTTGATTTGATTGATCCCTTATTATTTTGGACAGGTCATTCACATTTGTAACATTATTAACAGTTTTGCTAATACATCACATGCAAAGTGGAAATTCAGTAATATAAATCCAATAGAGGGGTCATCCAAAGACATTGCTAGTGTAGCTCTCCTGACGTCAATGAAATTTATGCTAGAGTTGAATTTGTCACAGTATGTAGTTGATCCTGCCTGTTCCCTGGGAAGAATCACTCAATAACAAAACTAGATTTTACCATTTTCTTTTTCCAACATTAGATTTCAAATAAATATTTTGATTCTCCTTTCACTTACGCTATTGTCGACTAAGAGTAACTATTGGAAACCAATGAAGTTACTCTCATGTAAATCTTGTGTGAGAGGACAATCAAGCCCTGCTTGTTGATTGCCAGTAACATTTCTTTTTTTTCATCTTTTCCTATTAGTCAGGGTAATCATCACCTCCTTTGTGATTCCTTCTTGCGGTAGACCTCTTAGCTTTTTTTTTTTTTTTTTTTTTTGCTTGAGTATTTCAACTACCTAACTTTTTTTTCCTCTGGATTTGTTTTTTATTTATGTGGTTTGTATATTCTGAATATTCTTTTTTTTTAAATCTTTATACTGTAAAGGGACACCTTTGCACCTTTGTTCAGTAAGCAACCGTTGACATGTTCGTCATTGTTAAACCCTTGTCTATCTGCAGAATAGTAAAAGTATACAATTTTCTGTATGGGTAGGACAGTGCAAGAATACCAAAAGATGAAGATACAATCCCTGTTCAATACAAGAGCAACATATTCAAATAAACCTTTAAGAAAATTAAATGCAGACTAAGGGTTCTAGTCAGCCTTTTCATAAAAAAGCATATCTCCCAGTGAATTCAGGTGATTGAATTTGTTTCCAAATGTTCGCACTACTACAGTTAGAGTTATAGTTTCAGCAATCCTCTGAAACCATTTAATCTGCTTATCAAGTACTATCATTCTCCTTTTGCAAAAAGAACTTTGCATCCATGAGCATTTACATACTATAGTGATGAGTACCGCATAGGTTTCTAACTGCCACATTGATTAGAATGCAAAGGATATATTGATGGGACCTTTAATGTCAATACTAAAGTCTATTGAGATAAAGAAGGGCGAATTCCAGCCCATCATTTCCATTCGCTATTTAACAGATATTAATACTGGGGATGTGCAAGGGTCCTCACATTTGAGAAGTAGCCTGAAACTTGGTGGAGTTCAAGTTTCAAAGTGGCACTATGCTAATCCCAAGCTCTTGCAAATTTTGGATTTTGTGCATTATGGAGCAGATGGTGAAATGTCTGACAGCGAGGTGTTTTCTTTGGCAGTCATGGTCAAGTCTTCAAGCCAGGCATGAATTTGTTGCAGATTACAAATTGTACTAATCACTGCATGTTTTGGTGGATTCAGGCTTGTTTCTTAAGGAAACAGCTTAATGATGCCTCATTACAAAGTACATCATTGCATTTTAGACTCAAATTTTCTTCTTTTACCCTCAAGCTGATTGATTTCCTCACTGATTTTTTACCCCAATTTACTGATGTCAGATATTCTGAATTTTAAAACCAACGCCACACTGTGCATCAGTGGCAAACTCAGGACCGCCTGACACCAGGCCTTGTGCTCCTTCCTCCAGCCCATGCCACAATGCAGAGACAGACTAACTCACAGCAATGTTCTACAGAGGCATCACATTTTCAGGGCTTGAGGCATTAAGACCCTACTCACATGAGCATGAGGGTGTACAGTTTACATCCCCTGCACCTGCAGGGTCAGGGCAAACAGCAGCACCATCCTCCACCAGCAGAGGGGAATTTTTAAACTGCTGCTGAGGCTCCATCAGAAATTCCATCCACTGGAGCCTATTCAGGAGATGTATTTAACTCAGGAAATCCGGGTAAAATTCCAGCTCTACCACAAAATTCCTGTGTGACCTTGGACAAATCACTTATCTCCCTCTGTCTCAGTTCCCCTCTGTAAAATGGGGATAATAGTGCTTCCTTTTCTCTGTCCATTGTCTGTCTTGCCATTTAGATTATAAGCTGTTTGACGTAAGGACTGTCTCTTACTACATATATTTACAGTAGGGACATTGGGTATCTAGGAACTACGGCAATAAAAGCATTTAGAAAGGTGTGTCTCCTTTGTGTGTACATAATATATACTGGTATATGTAGGACAGGCAGTTTCATGCACAACAGCAAATTAAGCAACTGTAAATGGTGTTTGTAATTATGTGTTTGGGGTACGTAGTTTATGCACGTAATGTAGATGCTACTTTCCACAGTCATTGCAATTTGGGCCTCTCGGATGGGATTTTCAAAACCACCTATGTGACTTGGTCAGTGTTTGGAAATCACACTCTAGGCAAATAATACTACACTTGGGATAAATTAGTTTTATCCATAAATCTCACAAATTGCAGGCCTGATTACTACTTGGAGAGAAATCTTCAAGGAAAGCCCCCCAAAAATGCAGGTGTGGCCTGACTGACATCGATTCATCATGTCACAATCTTCTTGCCATGATTCAATCTTCTCTTGCCATTTCTCAGAGCTTGTCTGTATCCAGAGGTGCACAAGTTTAACTAAAAGTATGATTTTAAATTGATTCAGTTAAACCGGTGCAAAATATTGTGTGGATAAACTGTGCAATTATGTATATTAATAAGGCCTTAAATGTCTTAGGTGCGACAATTTGGAACGTATTCCTGCTCTTACTTTATTTTTCCGACTTCCCCTTCTCAAAACCTTTTGCTTTTCCTCTTCATTCTACTTCTAATGCTGGGATGTTTGTCCCTTCCTTTTCTTGTAAATCAAATATTTTGTTTTTACTTGGGACCATCCATTTTTTACTTGTTTTTTTATTATTGCTTGTTGGTTTCCTTGCTTTCTACCACTAGATTTTTGTGAAAGCAATACTATTACGCCCAGATGTGACCTATCTTTTTCTTTCTTTATATCTGTGACAAAGACCATGTAAATGTTCTCATTTACTACCCTTAGAAATGAAAGGTTCAATGCTCTTTTTTCTTCAAATAAATCCATAAAAATGTCAATGTAATCAGCAACCCAAACTTATAAACAACCCTACAATAATAAATGAATATGCATGTGAGGAGGAAAATAGAATTTAATAAACAAACCTACCTCTTTCAATCTACCAAGGGGGTTTTATGAGCCACCACAAAGAAAACAATATTTGAAATATAAGTACTAAATTGTAGGCACACCACGGTTCTCTAGGAGAGGGGAGGAGAGAAGGGGGACGTTTATGTCCCGTTATGCTCTTGGACCAAGACAAAGGTACTTTATTATAGCTGAGGATCTAGCCCACCAAAAGTGTGTAGTCTAATCAAAACAACTGTCTCTGGAGGGGAAAAAGTCTGGACCATGGGACCATCAGAGAGGATCACAAAAGAGCAACACAAGATATTCACTCTCTCCACCTGGTTGTAGCCTGTATGTATAATTTTCACAGCATGCCAGTTGGGAGCTGACCTCTGTCCACTCATCAGGCAGGCCAAAACTTGGGCTTTTGAACAGGAATTTGTATGCTGAAATATATTACATTTTTCCACAGCATTTACAGAAACAAGCCCCGATTCAGGCATGTCTGTAAGCAGTCAGGTCCATTGACTTCAACAGAACTATTCACTATTGCTTAAAATTAGGCTCCTGCATAAGTGCCTTGCTGGATCAGGGCCAGAGGAGGCTGCTAAACTAGCCTTTTTTTGGAGTAAAACATAACAAATGTCCCGTTCCATGTATCAAGTATGTTCCTCTGCACCATTAACATATCCTCAACACAGGTACAAACCCACATTTTGCTACAATACAACACATCAATGAATGGGGTTAATAGCCATGCTTTTGTTTTTAAAAGGAAATATAACTTTCAAAGATATTTACCTAATAAGGATTTGAAGAAAATAACCAGTTAACGGAAATCTGCAGTGTAAAGCCTGTGGTGCTTGGATGCCTTTCAACTGGCAGAAATGCTATCATCTAGATTACATTTTATTATGTTATCTGGGTATTTCATACTGATAAAGTTTTATGCAGGATCATTACATATGAGAATAGAATTAATCCTGTTTTTTTAGCAAGTTTTAAGGACACTGAGGGATTATTTATGGAATAAGATGCAAAGTTGCTATGGAAAATGCTATAGCAACCTAACATGGTCACAAAACCAAGCAGCCACTTGTGACAGCAATCTAAATTTAGATTTATTTTAGTGTCATTTTATCAACACCCTTAATGTCTAATTTTGACAGCATGTTAAAATAAGTTTTGAGCTTGTGCTTGAGCAAAATTAACAGCACACTGTTGGAATTAAAAGAGTTCACATAATTTCCTGAGCCAATATTAGAATGTTTCACTTTTTGCAAAATTGTATTTAAAATAGTAGAAAAGAGATGTTTGTGGGTGTTCCAAATAAACTAAAATTATTTATGTCTTCAAGTGCATTCTCTTATAAGGGTTTTTCCATTAATTTATTTGTAATGCTATACTTGGTGCAAGTTAAAAGTAACAAGAGAACATTTTTACTAGAGTAAATGTCAAATTAAAATGTTTTTATTTGCTTTATATCTTCATGAAAATATTTTCTAAAAAGAAATGGTTTTGTTCTCAGAATTTATTTCAAATCCTATACTTTTTACTGCAGCTTTCACAGTTCAGGATACAAGCCATCATTTTTCACTAGGTTTTATATAACAGAACAACATATCTGAATACATATATTTATAGTCTGGTACTGAAATGCCCTATTTAAACAGCAGGAGCTCACCTTCTTAAAGCGCTAAATAGCAGTGGATGCAACCCTGTTGGAGGTGGAAAGAGACAGAATGAGCCATGTCCTGTTCTCATTGAAGTTAATAACAAAACTCCCGTTGTCTTCAATGGGAGCAGAAGCAAGCTGTGTCTATTGATTTTTTCCATACCCCTCCATTAAGAATCTTGAAGTGCAACCGTAACATTGTTGAAGAGGCGTGTTGGCAGCAAAATCAATAAAAGACAATATCGGAACATATGCTGTTTTCAGCTTTCTCACAATCTGATATAGCCTTTATTAGCATCATTTTCCCCATTACACTCCACCCTCTGTAGAAAGTGATCTTTGTTAGAACACTTTGTCCGATATAAAGCTTTTGTGCCTTGACTCCCAACTGCATTTACACTTGACTAGAATAGGACCTATTTTTAACACTGAAAACATTGGGCTTTGGCCATGAACTACATCTGACATAAATCACAGGCAACTTTGGCACCTTCAGTAGTAGCTCCATTTGACTTTCAATTATCTAGTTACTGTGTTACTATTGTATTAAAGATCCTATTTTTTTTTTATTTAAACTAAGCTCTAGGACTTTGATTTTCTTCTTTATTATTCTGCATTGCCTGTTTTGTTGCGGTTGAGAATCCTCTCTAACTCAAGATCTGCAGAGGTCAGAGATCCTTGCAAACACTTCCCAAGATGGAGGTTTGGAAGCCAGCTGACTGAAGTTTAAATCTGCAATGTGTACAGATCTCACCCATGAAACATGTACTAATCTGTAGGACAGCATGGAAAGTAAATGGAATTGTTTTCAGACCCAGTGCAAGGATTTAAATTCATAGCTGCAGTCTGGGGGAGCAGTGTTGGATCATGAAACATGCAAGGCTGACTGAGATCTCCAAAGTGATTAAAGGCTTATCCCTTCAAAGACTGCAGATTCCACCTCCCTATACATTCATCGGGTTGGCAGTCTGGGAAATGTTAGCATTCCAAGAGTTAAGAACCTAGCAAGCATGGCTAGCATTCAGAACTGGATGGCATTTGAAATTCCCAGAGCTACCAAGACTTGGTGATGTCGCTGTTTGTTTTGATGAATAAACTTCAGATATTTTGGACTCTGAGGCATTTCAGGATTCCCTGTGCTTTACTATTGGCGTAAGGACTATCCAAAGAAAAATCTGTTTCTACTAAACTCCCATGTACATTTCAAATCATTTCTGGGACCAATACATTGAAGTAGCAAAGGGGATAAAATGCTGCTTCAAGGTGAGTGACTGTTCCTTAGATTACAATGGGATTGCATAGTGAAGAGAAGGAATGGTAAGGCTGTACTGGAAGTCAAATCACAACTTCAGGAACTGGACATTCTGTTTTACTCTTCTTCCGCACTAGTTTATACATATGGTTCAAAGAACTATTCCTTTGGGAATTTTTAGTATTCCTAAAGAGGCTAAGGTTTTCCTCTTTGTTAAAAGAAAGGTATTGTTGGAAGCTTTGACAATACACTTTCTGGAGGTTCCGATTAGGGCTTTGAACTGCTGTAAAGTTCTTCCCTTTGCATGGAAGAATATCTGATTATTTATAATATATTTATTTAGTGTTCCATAAATTAGCTGTACTGCAATTTTAAAGTCATGGACGTGATGGTTTCTAATATGTTTTTGCAGTGGCTTGCATATCTCAGCAATTTTTGCATGGCTTTTATAGGGGCCAGTTGACTTCTGACGTATAAACTTGTGGGTTCTGGACTTTTCCTGGCTTCAGGGTATGGAAGGGAGTACCAGTGATAGTATATGGAATGAGAAGACTACAATACAATGAGTATTTGCGGAAAGGCTGAGAAGGTTTGGGTTTCCAGCAGTAGTCAAGCATGAAGCTTTATAGAAGGCTTATTCTGATTTTAACTCTTCTTGTCTCCTCATTCTGTGAAGGGTTCACTAATGTCTCCATACAAGTGTCACCAGTCTCTCTGGGACTCCACTCTCTGCAAGTTTGTAGCCCTTTTATTTCTCAAGAATGCTCAAAATATAATTTTTCAGATACATTAAACCTTGAAGGGGAGTGGTTACATTTGTTTGTAGGGCTTCAAAGAGCAGAAAATGGGAATGAAATTGAGTGCCGAGGGAGGCCTTTGCACGCAGCCACAAGCTTTCCCCTGGACAGTTTCCCTGGAATGACCTTTTCAACTTACCAACAAAGGCTGTAGAAGTATGTAGGGAGCATCACAATCATCCCTGTGCTGAAAAATGCGAGAAACTCAAAGATGCATTGGATCAACTGTTCAAAATCTTTCAAAGAGACCAAAAATATTGAGGTTTTTTTGTAGACCCATTTTCATCTGAACCCAAGCTAGAGTGAACAAATTTCAATTTCATTAATTGACTTAAATACCACTCCAGTCGAATTCAAGGTCATGAAGTAAGCTTGATGAATGCATGTAAGGGCCTGCTATTGGAGACATACCAGAATTTTGCAAGAAGGCTGTTTGTGCTAGTCTTTATGATACATAGACCTATATATCTGTGAACAAACCTTTTCTACTATGAATCAGAACAATTCAAAACCACACAATCATCTAATAGACTCAGACCAAACTTGCACTCTCTAATGCGTATGGCCAGCTCAGGGATAAAGACGGATGTTGTGAAGTTGGCGTCAGAGAAACAATGGCAGTCTTCCCGTATTTACTCCCCCTCCAGCAGCTCCCAAACCACATATTGTCTTTCAGTGGATCTGAACTTGCCCACAGTTCATGGCCAAGGAATAGGATCTGGTCCTTTGTATTTTGTAAAACAAAGTGTACATAAGGACATTTCTTTAACTCTGATTAAAATTAGAAGCAGTATTTAGGCTCCTGAGAAGTTTCCAATAGCAGCCCTTACTACTGCAGGGTGTTAGAATACACCAGATTGTTGGCATGTATTACCAATTGTTGCCTCATACATTTATTTAACATATATCTGTATATTTTGAGATGGGGCAAGAGATGTCAAGGAATATATAGTGCTCATTGGGGGTCAGGAACTCTTGTTTTACATCTGCTTCAAGAGTCAGCACATCCCATGACAAGATACCACTAACATCAGACGGGGCATTGCTTCAGTACTGACTCAGGAAAGACTGTGGTCTACTGAGTCACCAGTGCCACTTAACAGATTCCAGTAACACAACCGTATCTTACTCCAGTGAACTCATATCTCCCCTTCTCAGACCAAAGTGTTTCCTATTCTTTTTCAGTATTACTGGAATACAGTAATTTTTTGAAAAACACTGAATATAGGCAGAAGCCTGCTTCATCATTGGCATCTTCAATTCAAGCACCTCATAAACTTGCCTAAATAGCTCTATTTCTCAATTAGAAAAGAGGCAAAATTGTTTAAGGATATTTAGTGTTTGATTAATAGCACTTAACTGGTGCTTTAAGCACTTGCAGAGGTTTTTCAAGCAGCTACTTTTAAGAATAAAACATTACCATCTGAAAATTAACCTTATCAGAAACGGAAAACAAATCATTCCAAGCAGCAGAGGGGAAACTCGCTTCCACTAATTTTTTGAAAATGATATCAGTTATAGGATATAAAGGCTTCAGAGAGATATGGCAAGTAGTTTATTCCCCAAATCTGACTTACTTTTAAATTGTTATGGATGGATCTTCAGTGAAATGGACACAGCTGAGGGGAGGGGAGAGGAGGGGACGGAAACTCCTGGGAATATTGGGGAGTTGGGATTTACAAATGAACAAAGGGATTGGATCAGTGGATCAAGAGCTGAAGGAGGGAGGCAGGAAGAGACAGAGAAGGGGCACGATACTGGAAAAGGAAAGGAGGGGCAGAAAGCAAGGGCAATATGGCAAGACAGTGAGGGGGAAAGATGGAGAAAGTGAGGAGAGAGACTGGAATAAAAGGAAAAAAATACGAAGGTCAAAATTAGGAAAGAGATACGACAATGGAAAGAAAAAGATTCAAGGTGGAATAGAATGAGAGAAAACACAATTATATGTTGCATAGTGTCCCTGATGCAATTCCTCTATCCTAAAACATTTTGAAGAGTAAAATAACATAGGACAGCAAAAAATACAGATTGTCTAAATTACAGAAAACAGTGGTTCAAAGAGATTGTATGAATAAATTAAACCATTCAGTTATCAAGGCATTAACATAAGGAGAGAAAAGCTTAGAACAATAATACAATCAATATGTTCTAGGTGTCAGGGAAGGACAAAGAGTGAGTTAGAAGCAATGAGAAAGGCAATTCTGAACTGATGGATCCTAAAAAAGAATAAGAGCTTATGGAGTTGGTAGAGAATGAGGTGATGTGGTCACACTTCTTTATAGAGGTAAGACAGCGGATGAAAACTTTCTGCACATGCAAGGTGGACTCAGAGATTAAAAGAAAGGAGATGCAATAGTTTAAACATGAGTAGCTGGAAGGAGGATTTGAGCGCTTTTACAGCCAGTTGTGTGCACCTACAATGTGGTGGAGGTGGTGACTTGCAGACACAGGAGATAAGGAAGGAGTAGGAAAGTGAAAGTCAGGGTTGACACCAAGATTATGGAAGGTAAAGCAAAAAGGGAGATCTGAGTTGAGAGAGACATTTTGGAAAAGGAGTTGTTTGAGGATGCACCCTTTGTCCAATGAAGCACTTCCATCTTTGAACTATTTGGATGAAGGACGTTAAGACGAAGCCACAAGGCTACCTGATCAAGACAAGCTGAGAGAATGAATGAGCAAAGAAGGGTTAATAAAGGTGTTGGACAGCTGAATGTCATCAGGATGAGTGTGTAGGAAAAACAACTGAGGAGAAATAGGAATAAAAACAGATGAATAAACTCTATTCTGTGAGCCCAAGTTCAGTTCAGTAGGCGTGAATCACTTGGTTTACCATAGGAATGTTGGGGAAGAAGAGAGTCAAAAAGGAAGGATATCAAATTCCTTTTGGAATTAAAAAGCTTCTGGGTAGCTATGACTACTACTAAGTCTAGAGGAGAGACCCTGGCATTATCAATCCCTCTCAGCTTCCCATTATATATGGAATTTAATATCTGCAGCACATAAAAAATTTAGTTCTTCCCTTAGTTTTCTCTCAGTCAGTCTCAGTATTGCCCACCTCAGATCTTCAAAAATTACGTCTCAGACCCCAAAATATCATGAAATTGGCTTAGAAAATAAATCATGATTTCAAAAAAATTAGTGTTTTTATTTGCCTTTTGGCATTTCAGCCTTTAGAACTTGGGTCATTTTTACTTTGCAACCTTGGGACGTAGAAACGTAAAGCTAAGAATCTCACATAATCACATGCCTCCAGGAGCTGAAGCTTTAAATAAAACAGCAAATATCATGAGATTCTTGATAAATCCCGAACCTTGGATCTCGTTTCATTCTGAATCTACTGCAGTGCCTGTGTTTGCCAATAGTTTCTTGCCAAAGTTTTGTCATTAGACCCCCATTGCACCATAAGCAACCTCCAACCTTTTCTGCCCCCTACTTCTCCACACCCTCTCTGTCTTTGCAAATAACTGCATCAAATTTTGAAATATGTCAGTAACTAATTCCTCATTCAAAATAAAAATAGTCCTAATAAATTGCTGAAATTACCGGTACACTACATTTGTAGAAAGCCTAGACAAAGACAGAACAATGTTGTTTGGAGTCTGCTAAGCAGCTGTAGAAAAAATTTCAATAGGCAGAGAAAATGTCTTCAGACTAATGCGTTGGTCTCTCAACCCTAAGGTCTGCCTACAATAGAATGGGATGGGTAAAACTGCTGATAGAGGAGGGTGGATTTAAAACAAAAATTACTAGTTATCCTACTATGTGGTTGTTCAACCTCCAACTTCTCTGTGAATAGAATGTCCAAAAATAATTCCCATGAGGATCCACTTTGAACATCTGGTATCACCATGGATGTAACTACTGTAATGAACTGCTGTGTGTAGACTACAGGCTGCATGGTGTGAAAAGGATTTTAAAGTGACTCCATCTGAGTAAAAACAAGACTTTGAAATAAGAGTAAATTTCCTTCCCAATATGCAAGCCTACCTCCAACTAACATTCATGGGAGTAACCCACACACACAGAGAGGATAATTAGAGCCCTTGGAGTTTAGACTCGCAGCTATTGAGAACTCCAGCTAAAGTGTGCATAAAGTTAGAGAAAATGTTTAAATTGCTTCATTGTTTAGTTATATTGTGTCTGAAGGTGAAAAGCAAAATTTGCATAGTGCTAGAATAGCTGGTAATTGCCCAAATTTACTTTTCATATATATACACACAGCAATTGCAGGGTAGTTACTTAGGAGTTTTCAAGCTTCCATCTGATCATTTTCTTAAAGTCGTAAAGTATGATACGATCTATTTCCATTCAATTCCCTAACTGTAGGAAGAGGCATTTACCAGAGAATTCAATGGAGTCATAATACTGCTATTTATTTATTTATTATCAGAAGTATTTATAAAATGACCATCACTGTGGCATCTAAAAACCCTTTACACTACTGAGAACAAAATCAAGAATGGGAATCACATAGTCAGCACCATTCTCAGAGATCAAATTAAATATCAGATGATTCAAGACCCTGGCATTGATGGAAAACCTGGATGAAGCGATGCCTGAATGAAGCCAAGCTGAGGCTCAGACTTTTTTCTTGTAGGATCAAATGCCAGAGGCACAGGCATACCACCAATAATGCCTGCCCTGACTGCCTTGATCTACACACAAGGAATATATAGTTGGAACTTGTTTTCTGGACAGTTGTCATGGTGGGGCATTGGCAAAGTTATGCGAGATAACTAGATCTGTTTGGGAATTTTATTCAGAACTGAGCTGGCAGCCAGTGGAGGTTATGGACCATGAGCTGTGGTGGTCTGAGATGGATGTAAAGAATAAAACATACTATCCCATCTTCCTCCACCTTTAAAGTCATTGAACATGCCATCAACAACCAATGCCTTGAATTCCTTTCTTCTGCCTCCTTCCTAGATTCTCTCTACTCTGGCTTCTGCCTTCCAGGCCCTCCCCAGTTTTTCCCCTCCCTGCTGATCTGCTTTTGGCTCTTGTTGCATCACCTGTGCCCACTCCTTTTTGCCCATACTAGCTAAAGAGAGGGCATGATGGGATGACAGATAATTGTGTGCGTATATCTCCAAACTTTGTGTGCTTTGCTTCTCTAACTGGCAGCTCTTTGGGGCAGGGATTGTGTCTTCCTGTTGTTGTGGACAGCACCTAGCACATTGTAAGTGCTCCAGGATACCCAACTACATAAATAACAGTCATAATAATAACAGTGGGCTTTCTCTACCTTTTTTTAAATAGCATGAAATAAATTTTTTATTGCATATATTTTTAAATTAGGAAAATCTGGCATTGACATTAGTAGAATCCAGATTGCCTGTAAGGCTCAAGAACTGGCCTTTTGGCATCCTGCCTGGACAAAACAAATTCCTGTATTCTTACTCTGACCTGGTCAGTGTCATTGACTCAATAGTGGTACTTACAACTGAGACGTTGGCTAAAGTCTTGAGGGCTCAAGAAATCCACCAAAAGTATAAGACTCACGCAATGTCTGAAGGTAGGCAAATACGCATGTCAGGTTCATAATATAGCAGGCAAATGCTATCAGAAAAACTTAAAAACAAAAAACATTTAGAAAAATCTCTATAGAGAGACATAGGGAAACTCTGAGGTCTCAAGCCTAACCATTTTTTTCCCCCAGGAAAATATTGTTTCCAGATTGCCACAAGTTTTTAAGAGAAACTTCTAACTGTGCTTTTTAAATGGAAGCAACATTAGTGTACTAGATGCTAAGGCACTTGTAGCATTAAGCAGGCTGGCATCGGGTGTTTGGGAGAGTTTCCAATGAGCAATGTAAGACCAAAGTATACCATTGGTTGGTTGACATTTTCCAAATTTCAATTTTCATAAAAAATTCCATTTTCAATGGAAAAAACCCCAAAATTTTTCACTGAAAATTGTGGTTTTCAATCATCTCTAATGATTGGAAATGACTGGTGAAGAGACAGTATGCCTACAAAGTGGACATGGTGTCACAGAGTCTGGTTCATTACACATTCACTCCATTGGTTACTATTACATTTTTAAAGTCAAATGTAACTGAAAAAGCATACCAACTAAAATAACAACCCCAGACGTACTAATACAAACTGTTCATAGAACCACAAATAGAGACATCTGGCATGGATGTCAGGACAGTTGACCTGAGCTCCCACGAAAGGTCAGAGGGTTGATCTTTTTCTTATTGAATATCAGTAGGAAGTACTGTCTCTGAACCCCGATGGCTATCTGACCACTTCTGATCAAGTCACTTCTTGCTCTCAAACAAACAAAAAATTCCTTGTATATTCACCTGTTCAGCCACTTAGCTCGATCTGCCAGATGGAGTTGGTTGTTCCTGGTGTTCGTCATTGTCTGTGACTGACTGGGCACATGTTATGTCTGTCTGATCATGAGTATTAGTTAGTGGTATTCTAAATGTCTTCAGAATTAGAGAGCCTCTTTCCCTCCTTGACTTTGTCCTAAACTTTGAAGTCTAATTCTTCTTTAGGACTGACTAGCAAAGATGGTTGACACATCCCCTTGTGGCGGATGGTAAAGCACTAACACTGGCATGATGCCAATCACTTTCTGTTTCTATTCTTTCCCGCTAGCAATGAGAGTAAACCATTTGAGATGCGTGTCATAGGATTTTTTCTGTTATAGTTTCCTGGTATATAGCTCTCTTGTAACTGCTTCAGGATTGTGTTTGGCTCAAGCAGTTTTTTAGAAATTGGCTCTAAGGTTTATTTTTTCCATCTACCCATAAGTCTCTGAACTACTGATTGTAAAAATGTATGCTGAGCCATAGCTGAGCACCTTCCACATAAAATCAATAGCAATAGAAAAGTCTCTAGTGGACTTCACAGACTCTCTGGCACTTCTCCCTTTTCAGGCTCAAAACTCTACTTGGCTAGACTGCTTTTTTATTTTATTTTGGGGGAGTTAGAGTTGGTTAGGCTTTCGGAATAAAAGAGGTTGTTCACATTGTGAACATCTGTTATGGTAGAAAGGCTTTCTCAAAGAGAAAGGCCTTGTGACATTTCCTAAAGATGGTCAGTCTCTGGATTCTACTAATTTCTTCTGTTAGATTGTTCCTTAGCTAGATCCCCTCAACAGAGAATGTTTTATCACAAACCATAAGAAGGAATAAGGGAGAGAAGATGAGGATAACAGTAATAAGATCACAAGATTGCATAGAATACCTTGAAGGGTCAAAATCATTATAAAAATTGTTATCCATACTGGTTCTCTATGTAGTCATTAATCTTTGAATCTTTGTTAAAATCTAAATATTTTAGAACCAATGTTTCTATGGCTATGGCAAATTCGCCGCCGTCAGATCAATTTCTCTGGATCCACAAGTGGTCAGTGAAGACCCACTCAGTTGATCCAGAAATTGACATATTAAGACCACCTCCACAAGTGGCATAGCGCTGTGTTGATGGGAACGTGGTTCCCGTCGGCACATTGCAGTGAAGATGGTGTGCAGAAGAGAAGCAGAGAAGTTGATGGGAGTTACGCAAGTTTTTTGCGTAGCTTGAGTAACTCCGGTCGACTGCCGCCGAATCTCGGAGGTAAGTGAAGACAAGCCCTGTGATAACTATTTTTAATTCCCCAAAGCTTTTCTCTTGTTAATATGTCAGGGCCTCATATTGAATCCAGGCCCACCAGGTTCCTAGAACAAAAGAACATAAGAATGACCAGTGGTCTACCTAGCCCAGTGTTTCGTCTTCCAACAATGACTGGTGCCAGATGCTTCAAAGGGAATGAACATAACAGGACAATTATCGAATAATCCATCCCCTGTCGTCCAGTCCCAAAAATCAGACACAAAAAGGAGTGAGGGTGATATGAGAGTATCTGAAAGTTTCAGTAGTGATAGTTGATTGACTTTGGATAAAATAAACCCCAAAACTTAAACAGTACCTTTTTGAATTTCCAAATAAAACATTTTTTTTTATAAACACAGCAGTTTATGGACATCTAGGGCATGGGGTTGCATCCCTGACGGTGTTGACTAATAGCCATCGATAGACCTATCTTCCATGAACTTATCTAATTCTTTTTTGAACCCAGTTTTAATTTGGCCTTCACAACATCCCCTGGAAATGAATTCCAGAGGTTGACTGTGTGTTGTGTGAAGAAGTACTTCCTTTTGTTTGTTTTAAACCTGCTGCCTATTAATTTCATCGGGTAACCCCTGGTTCTTGTATTATGTGAAGGGGAAAATAACACTTCCTTATTCTCTTTCTCTACACTAATCGTGATTTTATATACCTCTATCATATCCCCCCTTAGTCATCTCTTGTCTAAAATGAACGGTCCCAGTCTTTTTAATCTCTCCTCATGTGGAAGCTATTCCATATCCCTGATCATTTTTGTTGTACTTCTCTGTACTTTTTCCAATTCTAAGATATCTTTTTTGAGATGCAGTGACCAGAACTGGACACTTCAAGGTGTAGGCATAGCATGGATTTATATAGTGACATTATGACATTTTCTATCCCTTTCTTAACGGTTCCTAACATTCCGCTAGCTTTTTTGGCTACTTCTGCACACTGAGCAGATGTTTTCAAAGAACTGTCCATGATGACTCCAAGATCTCTTTCTTGAGTGGTAAAAGCTAATTTAGATCCTATCAATTTATATGTATAGTTGGGATTATTATTTCCATTGTGAACTACTTCGCATTTATCTACATTGAATTTCATCTGCCATTTTGTTGCCCAGTCACCCAGTTTTGTGAGATCTCTTTGTAACCCTTTGCATTCAGTTTTGGATTTAACTATCTTGAGTAATTTTGTATCATCTGCAAACTTTGCCACCTCACTGTTCATCCCCTTTTCCAGATTATTTATGAATATGTTGAACAGTACTGGTCTTCATACAGATCCTTGGGAAACCACACTGTTTGCCTCTCTCCATTGTGAAATCTCACCATTTATTCCTATCCTTTGTTTCATATCTTTTATACCAGTTACTGATCCAGAGGAGGACCTTCTCTCTTATCCCATTACTGTTTACTTTGCTTAAGAGCCTTTGGTGAGGGACCCTGTCAAAGGCTTTGTGAAAATCCAAGAACACTGTATCCATTGGATCACCCTTGTCCACATGCTTGTTGATACCCTGCTGCCTTGTCTGACCTTGCCTCCTTAACCTGCTGACCCAGCTCCTTCGATTGGATCTTCCAGCTACTGACCCCTGTGGGAATTCAGACCATTGCCCTGAACTGCCTCTGATAGTGACTGACCACCTGGCTACCTGACCACTCATGCACACCTGACTGCTGCTCTGGGTTGTCCCATAGCCTGCCTTGGCCACCGGCCATAACATAATCATTCCAGTGCCTTTTTTGGCAAAGATTTAGTTTGCCTGTGACACACCATGTAATAAAGGTCACAAAATATAAAGTATGCTGTGGGACCAAGAGAAGTGCTGGTAGGAGACTGAGCTTTATTTCCTTAAAGTCTGCATATCGTTTTGAAAGGAAATTAACCAAGCTGATAATTTGTAGATAACAAGGGAGTTTTCCTGTTAACTAATTTGGAAGACTTATTAAGGTTAAGTGTTAAGAATTCTTATCACCTTTTCAGAAATAATCTGAATTGGTTTAATTGAAGTCCAGTAACGGGACAATTTACTGACCATACATTGTTAACATCATGGGATTAGTTTAAAATCGTTCCAGTGCACCAAAATCAGTGTTATTTCTGCTTTTAAAAAGTTAAATGGATTGGTACTTTCCATTTGTTAATTGCAAGTGATTATCTTGTTGTTTTGCGATTGCATTCTTTAGCTAGAAAAAAGGACTTTCACAGCTGTGCCCTCCCATCTTAGCTGCTCTTGCTTAATCTGCCTTCTACCACAGTGCTCTGCTCCAGCAATAATGCCCAGTAATAAAACAATCTGTTTATCTACATCTCCTTCCCTGGTGCACCTTACACCTGAACGCTGTCCCCAAATCCGTCAGTAAAGTCACTGCATTCTTCTTAGAATTTCTCCTCAAGACTCGCGGCTGACATGAAGCCTACAGGTAGTTACTTAGTATTCATGGCTTGGTAGCGGACCAGTGGGGATAACAATTTCTATAATGATTTGGAACCTTCAATGTATCCTGTGTAATTCGTGATCTTACTACTGTTCCCTCATCTTTCCTCTCCCCATTTCCTCTTATTGTTTGTGACATTCACTTGTTGTGCCTTGTCTTCAGTTAGTTTGTAAGCACTTTGGGGCCTGGACCATGTCTTCCTATTTATTTTGTCCAGTGCCTAGAAAAAGGGGGCACCATCCCTCACTGGGACTTCTTGGAATTATTGAATTACAAATAATAATTAATAGTAATTGAATATTGAGATTCTACTAAGTAACAAAAACTGTTCATGGTCACGAGTATTATAAGCTCTCGTATGTCTCTAAAAGAACAGAAAAGCGTGTTGTTTCCTATGGTAAATAGTCCCTTGTAACTGTTCAAACAGTGTGTGTGACTTGATCCTTTCCCAAGAGTTATTCTTAAAACTTTGCAAGGGGGTAGTATGAAGCTCAGAATAAAACGTCTAGGCATGGATGGGGTAGGTGTCCGGGTTATGTAGCTAAAGATCGATGCAGACTTCACAAGCCTCCTTCTAACTAGCCTCTAACAACTTGGGTGAGGATAGCAAATACTCTGTGACCTCACATATACCTGTCACTTGAATTGGCAACCGTTTTTTGTCACTTGCAGGTGATTCTTATAATGTGTAATGGGCTCTTCTTTCAGCCCCTTTGCCAAACAGCAGTCAGCAGCATTGTACACTAAGCCCCAAATCCTCTCCCAGGCACTCAGCCCCAGTAAATGGGCTGAGCATATCCATGGAGAAAGGAAGGGAAGGAGTATTCCAACCAGGCCACACATCCACACAGCCAGCAGCAGTGCCTCTCTGAGCCTGAGTCAAGGGATTTGGGCTTGCGAGGCTCGCAGTACCATGCTGAAAGTAGCTATGAACATCTTGTAGCTCAGGCTGGAGCTTGGGCTCCAAAGCTTAGGGAAGGAATGGGCTTCAGGGCCCGGACTCCAGCCCGAATTGCACTTCAAAGCGCCGTCAACACAGCTATTTTTATGAGCCTGAGTCTGTTGACCGGGGCTTAGAGGCCTACTGCCACTGGCTATGTAGACATAGCCGCTGGTGGTGGAAATGCTCCACAGCTGTTATTCCAGCCAGGGTAGTCTATGAAGCCCTAGCACCCGAACTCCGTCAGAGATAACAGTCAACAGATTTACAGGTTCCGTCCATTCCATCTGTGCAACAGTGTTCTGGGAGTTCTCTTGGAGCTAGGTCAGGTGATGCACAGAAGATGCACATTCTTCCCCCTGCCTCCCCAAACCAGTGGGAAAGCACTGCTTCTGTTGCATTTGTGTCCCTTCTGCACCCTAGAGAGTGAGAGGGTATCCCTGTAGTTAAAGTTGCTGAATGGAAGTCAAGGTTAACCCAGTGGTGGTACATAACGTTGTATAAGGACGTTAGCTAACAATAAAGTGATGTCAGTTGGTCAGTATGAATGTACTAGTGTATACATTTAGTTGCCTTCATACACTGCAAAGAAGTCCCAGACTGCAACGTTTGGAAGTTTGGTTCAAGCCGATCTCTGAATTAGAGGTGCAAATTGTGAAAAATACTTTCTATGGGATTGGGGGTTTGTTTGCTTAGCCTGTTTTTCTCAGATGTAGCTATTTGGCTGTTATAAAGAAAATATTCTATCCTCTTAGCTGCCCATTGAACTCATCAAAACAATTTCTTGAGGGTAAATTTTATCATGGAAAGATGATTATATGCTTTTCAAAACAATTTAATTTGATGCAACAATACTGTAGCTGCAGCTAAATCTTCCAGAGAGATGCTGTGGAGGAGCCAAATTAGACACAACAATGAACCTATGTGTTTATTTTAATAATGACCGCTCTGTATTTGCAATAATGTATTTGTATTGTTTGCAAAATAATATGAATTAATTGTGTCAAAGAAAGGTTTGTCTTGTCAAAAATAAAGTATTTTTATTGGTAATGATGTACTGAGATCTGTCCAGGAAACAAATAGTTGACAAAGACTTTGAATAATGTTATTTGCCAGGGGTGGCCAAACTTACTCCCCGCCCCTTGATCTCACTCCCTGCTGGGCAGAATCCTCTAGCCCCACCCCTTGCTGCAGAGCAGAAGCTCTGAGCTCCCCATCCCAGTCTGGTAGGCAGAGAATAGGGAGGTATGGGGGACTCTGTGAGCTGCACTTTAACTGTCAAAGATTTGCATGCAGCTCACAAGCCACAGTTTGGCCACCCCTGTTATATGCGATTACACCAGGAACAAGGAACTCTTTATGCAGGGAAATCTGTTCAAGAGTGCCTGAAGTTAAGTGGTGTTAATATATAATTTCTTATCCTTTGGAAAGTAACCATATTGTTACAGTAGATGGCAACTAAAAATTCTGTAATATCAAGCTTGAAATCATTTTCAGTTTTGAGCCCCTATTACAAAATGCTGATAGCATTGGCAGCGGAGAAGGATTTTTTTTAAATTACAGCTGTTTCAAAGTGATGTTATGTTATCACATTCCTGGAATGAATATAGTATTGCATCATACTTTGCTAAGCCAAATGACCATTCTTGCTGCCAAGTATAAGAACTATCAAGAATAAAGTTCTTCTCTGGAATGTTAACAGCATCCCTGAAATAATGGCTGCCACTTTTCCCTATGTGTATTTGTGCTTGGATAATTTATTTAAATAATATTCTTAGTATATGCTTTATAGCCTTCCACATTTTGCTATACAAATTTAAGCTTAAATCGCAGACTGTGCAGTTCATTTGGCAAATGTAATTTCCATTCCTGCATACTAATCGATTTCTTCACAAATACCTGCTATCAGTTACAATAATAAAAATGCCATTCTAAATTGAAAAGGGGCCAAATAGAACTTCCTAAGGAAATGACTTAAGTTTCTTTCAATGCTGCTAATGTAGTAATGTTCTTGTAGTGCCAATGCTTTTTTTGAGCATTTGCATTTTATGTAATTTTACTCTATTACAGCATTTCTCTGGCTAAATGATCCCCCATAGTCATTGGTGTAAAGGATTTCACAAGGAGGCAGGAGTGGAGTTTCCACATTTCAGACTGGAGAGAGGCAAAGAGTGGTGTCCCCCAGGAGTCTGTACTGGGACCAGTACTCTTCAACATATTCATAAATGATCTGGAAAAGGGGTAAACAGTGAGGTGGCAAAATTTGCAGATGATACAAAACTACTCAAGATAGTTAAGTCCAAAGCTGACTGCAAAGAGTTACAAAGGGATCTTACAAAACTGGGTGACTGGGCAACAAAACTGCAGATGAAATTCAGTGTTGATAAATGCAAAGTAATGCACATTGAAAAACATATTCCCAACTATACATATAAAATGCTGGGGTCTAAATTAGCTTTTACCACTCAAGAAAGAGATCTTGGAGTCATTGTGGATAGTTCTCTGAAAACATCCACTCAGTGTGTAGCAGCAGTCAAAAAAGCTAGCAGAATGTTGGGAATCATTAGGAAAGGGATAGATAAGAAGACAGACAATATCATATTTGCCTCTTTATAAATCCATGGTACGCCCACATCTTGAATACTGCATGCAGATTTGGTCGCCCCATCTGAAAAAAAACATACCGGAATTGGAAAAGGTAAGAAAGGGGCAACAAAAATTATTAGGGGTATGAAACAGCTTCCATATGAGGAGAGATTATTAAGACTGGGACTTTTCAGCTTGGAAAAGAGATGACTAAGGGGTGATATGATAGAGGTCTATAAAATCATGACCAGTGTGGAGAAAGCAAATAAGTAAGTGTTATTTACTCCTTCTCATAACACAAGAACTAGGGATCACCAAAGGAAATTAATAGGCAGCAGGTTTAAAATGAACAAAAGGAAGTATTTTTTCTCACATCGCATAGTCAGCCTGTGGAACTCCTTGCCAAAAGATGTTGTGAAAGCCAAGACTATAACAGGGTTCAAAAAAGAACTAGGTAAATTCATGGAGGATAGGACCATCAATGTCTGTTAGCCAGGGTGGGCAGGGATTGCTGTTTGCCAGAAGCTAGGAATAGGATTGATCACTTGATGATTACCTGTTCTGTTCATTCCCACTGGAGCACCTGGCATTGGCCACTGTCAGAAGACATGATACAGAGCTAGATGGACCATTGGTCAGACCCGGAATGGCTTTTCTTATGTTCTCTCTCTTGGGGCCAAATCCAGAAAGCTTTTTGTAGGCAAAACTCTCCAGCATAACAGGGCCTCAATCCTGACTACAACCTCTGGGTGCTACCATAGTATAAAAATTAAACAGTCACATCCATTTCTATAACATTGCTGGGCAAATGCTGTGAAGTCAATAGAAGTTTTACCAATTTAAGAACTTAAAAGATTTTTCCCTGGCCCTGGATGTCAGTCACTTATCTAAAATATATGTCTAAATTTAGCAGCCAGTCCATGAAGAGTGATTGAAATATAGCACAACAATTTATGGCCTCATCTCATTTGGAAATAAACCTTTTGTTGGCTATTGTTGTTATCGGCAATCCCTTGGGTTGAGGATGATCTCTTTCACAGGTTTTATTTTATATGGGTCCTTCGGTGACTGAGGAGTCCGATCCTTGAACCGCAGGCTCATTGGCGGCTGTTGCAGGTGATTTTGTACAGGGTTGGGCCATGATTGTTATATGACAGTTGTCTGTCCTTTCTTTTCTGGCGTTTTTCTGCAATCAGGGTTAGGCAATTTTCCTCAAAAGTGGTTGTTCCTTCTCCGACAAGTCTTTTGCTTTATATACTAAGAGTCTAGTGTGTGTTCTAATGTTGTGGTTGTTGAACATGCGGCAAGACAGTCTGCCAAAGGCAAGGCTGGCTCAGTGGATTCTGTGCTGAATCTTGACGTCTACGTTTACCCTCTGTGAGAGACGGCTGCCAAGGTAGGCAAAATATTCTACATTTTCCAGTTCCTCTCTGTCACTGTAGATCTTTCTTGCTGGATCTGATGATTGACCGAGAGCAAGATGATGGAGAATTTTTGTTTTGCCGATGTTCAGTGTTAGCCCTAGGCTTTTGTAAGCTTCAGAGAAGCAGTTCAGGATTGTTTGTAGGTCCTCCTTTGAGTGTGCAACTACACTCAGTTCAGTTATTGTTACCAATATTACTTTAGGTCTGGCACAAAGGTGAGAGATGTTGAAGAGGTTGCCATCAGTCCAATACTGAATGCCAATGCTCTTTGGCAGACAGTCTTCAATTAGTGTTTTCATAGCTGCTATGTTGACATGCACCCATCAAATAGTTAACTGCTAATGTACACAGAACAAAACTGTTCTCAACACCATTATGCTTTCCTATACTCAGAAATTTTATGCCAGTTTTCAGAAATGGTGACTCACTAGTGGAGCTCAGAAGCAGACATTTTTACCTCCATATGCAACTTGGTGGTAAAAACACATGCATCTCAGCTCCACTGGAGCTTACGCTTTCAGTTCTACCAGTATGACCGCACCATTGCTGAGACACAGATAAGAAATTGTCAAGACAAGATACCATCCTTACAGAAAACATAAATGACTCCATGATACACCAGGGCTCTAGCACACTTTTAGAATCAGTGTAAAAAATTAATGCACAGCTAAACTGTTTTCAACACGAGTTTGAGGTGGTGAGGTAGGAAGAGAATCATTGCTGACATCTGTTCTCAGTAATGGGTCATTTTCTCAAGTCAGCTGACCCTACTGAAGTCTCTCTTAGGGCATTTCTCTTGGCAATGATTCTCAACCTCTCCCTTTACCGTCAGCATTCTTCTCCCAACCATCACACATCTGGCCATGTCTGTCCTCCCATTTAGCAATATCAGAAGGGCAGGGTTGTCATGACACATATTTACAAATCCCATGCAGGTCCCAACCTCCAGGTCAAGAAATCCTGCTTTAGGATATTTCTCTAAGGTCTTGTCTACACTAAAGAACTGAACCATTTTTTACTGAACCAGATTAAGCGTAAACAATTCAGTGTATGCACACTAGTCATACCAAACTGGTTTGTTTTGCCTCACATCCACACTTTCGCTATCCTAAACTATTTCATTTGCAATTCCTTCTGGATGCCTTTCTCACAATTCACAGCTAGCTCCCAGAAGTAGTGCATCCTCAGAGATGTCACAAGATCGCTTAGGGCTAGACTATACAGGAGCACTCAGGAAAGTGAATTAAGCTAAATCAAATTAAGGACATTTTGATTCTGAGTAAGAATTGTCCAAATAGGGATTTAACTAACCCATTTTAATTTGATTAACTTTCCTGTTAAACTAAACTTTCCTTGTCCTCTAATAGACAAGCCCTTAGTGTACTGTGGGGCGTTAATAGGGAGGACTAGTCGAACCATTTCAGCTTCACTCTGGCAGTAAACTAATTGAAATTAAACCAATTAAACTTTAATAGTTTATTAGTCCTGCTATTTATAACCAACTCTTAGACTCTTTGTAAACCCTTAGCAGACCATTTCAGATGTTCTTGTGTGTGTTGGACTCTCCAGACCCTCAACTCAGCCTTGAGCTGTGTCCACACTACAAAATGCCTGGGTTCTGACCCACACCACCCCTGCAGGGTTTATGAGCCCTAGTCAAGAGGGTTTCCCAACCCGACTCAGAGTAATTTCTGGGTGGACAGAAGAAGGACTGGGGCTTGAACCTGAATCAGAGCCCGGGCTTAGTGTGCTGTATAGACATACCCATAATGTTCTACAAATGTTCTTAGGGCTTTAACCATTTTAATTTCTCTAAACCAAACCTAAGGGTAGATTGTTTACCTTGTATATATATTTATACTGCGTCCTCTTTTGTCTGAACAATGTCATCTATGAACAATGTTATCTGTCAGCAAACGATTCGTTGTATTGATTTTTTTGGGTGGGCATGATCATTTTCTCTTAGCTCTTGCAGCCCAAGCTTATGCACTGAAGGAAGAGAATGACAGCCTCCGATGGCAGCTGGATGCTTACAGAAATGAGGTGGAGCTTCTAAAGCAAGAGAAAGGACAACTCTTTCGAACAGAAGAAAGTCTCACAAAGGACCAACAGTTGCAATTTCTACAGCAGACGATGCAAGGCATGCAGCAGGTACCATGACCCAAATTTGAATGCCTTTTTCCACCAAAGTATATGCAAAAGGGGTGTTTTTTCTTAAGCAAAAAGCACCACAGATTTCTACAGTGTCAATATCAGATGCTAAGGGGCCTGTTCCTGATTTCTTTGCATACTCAAATGCCTATCTCTCAAAGGGTATGTCTTCATTGCAGTTGGAGTGTGATTGCCACATGGGTTGGCCTACCTCTGCACAAATATGCAAGAAGGGAGAAGGTTTAAGGAGCCTTTTCCATCATAATATGGCCAGTGCCCCAAAGGCAGCAGGTCAGGGATGGGTCATGGCCCCACCATCCTGAAACAGCATCAGAACTGGGCAGTGTGCACAGGGGAGAGAGCCCACTCTACTACTGCAAAGGCTGTAGCAAGGGTTGCTCTGGCCCATGTTCCCCAAACCCTTCTAAAGACACTTGTTCAGATCCTCAGTAGGTGTAAATTGACATGCCACCACTGAAGTGAATGGCGCTAGAATGACTTACACGAGCTGAGGACCTGGACCATTGTGACTGAGTCAAGCATAATGTCTCCAGAAGCTGCTGCTGGAGTAACTACACTTCCACTTGTCCTCTACTATGACCACTGACTTAAAGCTCAAATTGACTCTTAATTTGTAAGTATCTTCTGTTTCCAAAAAGTGAATCAGCTCCCACTTCTGATATTATCATCGGAAGTCATAAATTCCCTCTGTGACATTACAATTGGTAGCCATGGAGATGATTGTGAGGTCCCAGACTTATGGCTTCTGACCAGGAGTGAGCTGCAGTAGCAGATATGTACATAAGCACTCAGATCTCATCTTTCTTTTACAATACTGGGAGAATTTATGGCCTCAGAGAGTACCTTCTTAATAAAATATCTGAGAATTAACAATTTACAAATTAGTTGCTCTTCAAATTCAGGTTTAAAATTTGAAGCTAAAGTGTTTTACGCCTCAAAACACTTAAGCACATGCTTTAAGCATGTCAATAATCTCATCCTTACTTAAACACCTGCTTAAGTATTATTGACTTCATTAAACCTAAGCATATGAACAAATGCTTTGCTAAATGTGGGCCTCAATGCCTGTTCTCCATTGCCTTGCACTCTGTGTAGTCGTTCACACCAGTACAAATACATATAAAATGCTACCAAATCAAAATGGTAGGTTTTTTACACTCCCTTTCCATTCGTTCAGGTCTACCTGAGATGCAAGAGCAAAAGAGAATCGGGCCGTGGAATTTTAAGTGAATTGGTATTGAAACTTCAGCCAGATATCAATATTGTTAACCAAGCATGTTAAAAGAAAACCCATAGTTATTTTCCGCTGCCTATCTGAGTCACAGTGTCATGGCAACTGTATTTTCCCATCTTCCATGGTTTTTAAGGTCCTTGACATTTTGCTGTGAGTTTTTGAATTTTTGCCAGATTGGCATCTGGGATCAAGCCAACCACCTTCCTAGGGAGGAGGATTACAAGTGGAATGGAATGGAATGGAATGGAATGGATCTGGAAATGGAATGGAATTACATTCCATTACAAATGCAGTAGAGTTGGGAAAGGGGCTTCTGGTAAGCTGATATGAGGATATGCTGAGGATTGCAGAGATCAGGATTTTTGTTAGGAAGTTGTTAGCAGGTTCAACAGCTGGATGCAGCTGGGTTGGGACACTTTTGCAGAAGATTGTAATGGCTTTGAATAGATGGGTGTAGTTGCTAGTAGCATTCATGACACCCTATGACCTTTACACTTTTCCTGTGATTCATTCAGGAATATTTAGAAATTGGCCTCTCATTTAAGTAGAACCTATAGAGTCAGAGTTTGGTTTTCAGAAATGCTGAGGACCGACCGTGTCAACTGAAATCCATCAGCACCTATGAAAATCAAGCTCCATATGAAATATTAAACACATATCCAGGTGTTGGCGGGTAATGATTTAACAAGAAGACCTCTCTCATTCCCTTTTATCTTGTTGTATATATTATATTTAATTTAAGACAAGATGAATTGGATTCTACCAAGTTCCTTAGCCCTGCATATACCTCTGCATTAAAAAAATGTGTTTCTCGTCCTTCTTCCTTTTTATTCATGCCCACTCCCCCTGAAAGCCTGTCCCTCTCACTTTGAAAACTAAAGAATAATTTATTTGAGATGCAGCTGAAGAGCAGATCTGGCTGAGAAGATGGATGCATTTTGAGAGTCGAGGAATTTTCTGTACACAGACTTGGTGCCAAACAGTAGCAAATAACACAACATTGGTGTATTTTTAATGCACTCCGATTATCTGGCGATTTTTTCAGGATTCTTTTGCACATTCACGGGACTGATGATATGAGTGATTATTTTCTCTTCTTTCACCACCTCTGCTGCTCAAAAAGCATTATCAGCAAAATCACATAGATATTTGCTCATGATGTATACCATATGGGCAGTCATAGCAATCTAGCAATTTATGTTTTCTAAAAATGTGTAATAGCAGCTCAGGCATTGAGGTTAGGTGTTTTTGAGTTAACTCCATCCATGAATTTGGGTCACCATTTAATTTCATACCCACTATGAGGTCTCAAACAAATTGAAATAATGTCTTATATTCATGGTAACAAATGAGGTACACTTTACCTGATCTTAAGATGGAAATTGAATTAACTTGTCACTACTGTATAGGTGGTGTTAGCTTCCATTTATTTTATATGGGGATGCACATACAAAATATATACCTTTTCAAACTGCTCTGTATTTGAGCATCTCACCACTGGAAACTACGCAAGGAAATTCTGTGATCAGAGAGATTTTGCTTTCCAGATGTTATTCCAGTGTTGTTTTGGAGAACAGGTTAGATATTTTAGGATCTAAGGTTAATCACTCAATGCTATCTTGCCTCCTTAATGTGAAATGCCCAGATGAACATGACATGGGGTGGGTTTTTTTTTACCATATAGATGATTAGAGATGACATATATTCTGAGTGATGCTGAAGTTCATTTTGATTAATTTTTAATATGCATCAGATGACTTTAAGATTTCCTTAGAGTGTTATTTATCAGATTATTAACAGTATTGGCCTGTAGAGTATCCTGTAGACCTTGTGCTGGTGAGCAGTTGGGTCCTCACTCTGGTTTGGTAACATTATTTCAGCTGAAACTTATAAAGAGCAGGACTGAGGGTTTGACTTGTCCATCTTTAGGAAGAGTCACTGGAAAGTTATACTGAACAAAGGAAATGTCATAAAAGTATAGTTAAAATACTAAGAGTGAAAGGATTAGCACCCAAAAGAACCTTTGTTCTTCCATTTATAATGCAAACAATCAAACAGTGCTGTGATAACAAATGGCCAGTCTGAACCCAGGTGTTAGACAGATCCTTCCTCTAGTTGTCAGGGCATTTGGGTTGCTTTGCTGAGCACCTGCATCTCCCACTGAAGTCACTGGGACCTGAAGGTGCCCAGTCCTTATCAGGTTTCAGGCTCTTCCTCAAAGGTATTTAGATTAAATCAATGGATGTTAGATACTTAAATACCTTGGAGGATGTAGGCCCTGGTCTGTAATTTAGTTGATGTATGGACCATGCCATTATCTGCATTTCATACATCATTAAGGACACCTCATTATCATTTAGCACATAGTAATAATCATTGGTGGGATTTTCAAAAGCACTCAGCGTTCACCTAACTTTGCAGAAGTGAACTGGAGTTTGACTATTCACTTTAATGGGAGCCGAGTTAGGCCAATGCTGAGCACTTCTGAAAAGTCCTCACTATGCTAATAGAAATTGCCCTGTCAGAGTTCAGTATTTAAGCCAGATCCTGTCATAGTAGGAATGAAAAATATTGCTTTTTACCTAGAGGTGGAGAGAAAACCATGTGTCAGCATGATCCTATTGACTTCAGCAGGAACTGATAGTGTATTTCTTCAAAGGGATGAGCTCAGTAACTTGTAGGATGGATCTATGTGGGACCTTTTTCCTCACTGTCTTAAACTCACATAAACCTCACTCAGTGTTTAGCTCTAAGTGTCTCAAAGAAGATTTTCCTATCACATCCATTCCATTCACTCACATGCAAACTTTCCCACATTTCAGAAGTCACCGATACTTTTGTAAAAGCCTGAAAATCACAAAATCCAGGGCTATCATGACAATTATAACATCCTTAGGTGTGAATGTTCTAGCAACAGATGAGTGCGAAGATTCAAGCATAGTCAGGTGGATGGGGTGCCTTGTAGGTTATATTCATTAGTATATCCTGACTACAGAAAGGCTTGTTTACTCTGTTTTATCCTCCTACTCCATATTCACCAAACATTTACTCAACATGTGGCCCGACATACACATGATCAAGATTAACCTGTTTTCTCTCAAAATATGGTATTAAATAGGAGAGTAAATAAAAGAGGGACAAATATCACTGTTATATTCACTTTTTACCTGCTGCATAAATAGCCTAGTGTGATTAAATTGAAAATATTTGTATTGTTCTCCTGAGTGTGAATCTTAATTTGAGCTCTACATTTGCAAAGAGCCACAGTAGCCGCAAAAACCTGGTATTATGGATCGACATATGAATTCTGAAAACACATATCCCTGTTTCTGGGAATGGGGAGGAAGTGGCCCAGTAATGGTATGTCTGTACAGATGCAGTGCTGCAGCTATGCCACTGTAGTGTAAACACTTACTACAAGGATGCTTAGCACAGGGAGGAGGTTGGTTAAGGCTGAGGAGTGATGAGTGAGTAGGGATGAGTAAGGAGAATCTGAGGCAGACACTGCTACCCAGGACCATGGAAAATTTGAACCTGTGATTCCTGGTTTCTGAGGCCACTGATTTAATCCCTTAGCTCGGCCCCAGGACCCCTCAGCACAGGGAGGAGATTGGTTAAGGCTGTAATAAATTTCTGTTGCTGTAGTAAATCTACCCCCTCAAGAGCAAATAACTAGGTCGATGGAACATTTCTTCTGTCAACCTAGCTGTATACACAGTGAGAGTTAAATCCACCTAACTACATCACATGAGGCATGGGATTTTTCACAGCCCTGAGTGATGTAGCTAGGTTGACCTAAGTTTTAGGTGTAGACCAAGCCAAAGGATGCTTAAGCACTCTTTCCTTTACTGTTTGAATTTAACTTTCCACTAGTTTTATCATCAAATACCTCTCTACTGCTGTTTATTCATAAAAATAATAAGTGCACCAATAGGTTTACATTACAATATCCAAATGGTAGATTGGAGTTTTCCTCCAAATATGGCAACCCCTAAGGCATTGTAAGCATTTACTGTAAGCATTTCCTCCTAAAATTGCCTACCACGGCTACCACCAGTTCTGTTCTACAAGTGGCAGCGACATTGGACGTGCTAGTATAAATAAGGCCCCACTGATGTTTTAACTAGCAGGTCACTTAGACCAGTTCTGAGCGGGGTGAGTTAATACATGGTTGAACTGCCTTCATAGCCCTACAGCTGCCACCAGAGATGAAGCTGAAATGGTAGTAGCAGCACTGGGAAATTTTAAGAAAAAAAGCCTAATATAGACATCTCAGTAGAAAGCACATTGACTGATATCTACATGAAAATTATAGTCTAGTCCTCCTGAAGGTTACAGTCTAGCTCTATTGCAGGAAATTCTTAAACGGTTCTAAACACTAGACCCTGCCTGCAGGTTACATTCTTCTTAGCTTTAGGATGGAATTTTCTAAAGCATGTGATGTTGGCCTCATTCTGCTCCAATGAAGTCAATGGAAAGAAAGTTAGGCCAGTGCTGAGCACTTTTGAAAATCCCAGCCTTAGTGGTGAATACTCATTTCTTTAAAGATTAACAGTGGAATTAAAATTCATGCCAAATTTGAGTCAGCTCAAACAATGAACTGTTGCAAAGTACAGTATGTCGGTAATTTTTATCTAAACCATCTTCAAGCCTTTCTATTTAATCTCTGTAGTTTCTTTAGTCTCGGTGTGTAAGATATTTTTTTAACTTTGCTTTAAAGATCAATAAAATATTTCTCTCTGAATAAGAAAATCAGAATCTAAAATCTAACGGGGTTTGTTAAAAGTGAGCAGCTATGGTTATGGAGCAGTGGTTTTATGCAATTTGTGATCGCATGGAGAAATAGACATACTTATGCCATTCAGTGCTCTACTTTTTGCGGCACTTCAGTGGAGAAATTGTCATCCCTTCTAAGTGCCGAACCAATGTATGAAATTGAAGCCTGATTATTGTCTCATTCTCTGTGTGGGTGTGCCCGTTTGCACACACCTGCCTGCCTGCCATGGGTTCAGCCCTCCCCTCTGCTGTGCAGCACGGAGACTTTCACACTCAACGTGGCAGCAGGACAGAATATAGTGCAGTAATATGCACGCAGAGGTAGGCCTGTTTAATGCCTTTACTTATGGGGGCATACTTGCTCCCGCCCCAAATAAAAAAATAACTGATTCACATTTATGCTGCCACCAGCAGCAAGTGCTAATCAGGAAATGGTGACTGTGCACTTTGTTCCTGGTCAGAAGACCAGCCAAGTTCACTGCTCTGGATGGAGTCATGGCCAGTAGGAGCCTGGAAGCAGAGAATGCACAAGGCTCTTAATCAGCACTCTACCCACCTGGTCAGAATTTAGATCCTTCTTCCCTACAGATCCCATCAGACAGTGTGATCCTAATGTAGTCTGTAAAGTGGGCAGGGCTAGGGGATGAGAGGAATAAGGGCCATATCCTTCAGAGAGCTGATATGCTGCACTTTCCTTCATCGTAATTGTTTTAAAATTCATTAATCCTTCTTAACTTGCCCAGTCGTATATTAGGCCTGGTCATATGTCAATAGAAATGCTGCTGTCTGGCTAGCTTCATTTACAGCTCATTTCTAAAGCACGTGCAGCCAGCTTCTTTGACTTGTCTTTCACATTTTCTTGTTTCCTTGGTGATTTGTCTGGTCTCATCAGTGTCTTGTTACTAATGCATATTTGCTCAGCTGGGAAGTTGCGCTCCCATTATTCAAGGCTGCCATGCACTGGCCATTTGTGATATGAAATCCTGTCTTAGTAGTGTACAAACGTGATATTACAGCTAATCCATAGAGCTAATGAGTATGATGACTGCACGTGAGAACACTTGATGTTTTATTTTACAGGTAAATCATTTGGTTTTGTGTGTGTGTGTGTGTTTCATTTTATTTCATTTTTTTTTTTAACCTAAGAAAAATTCTGCCAGGAAATTTTTGTATTCTTCTTTTCTTCCATTGTTTGTAAATAACCTCTAAGGAGCTTGAAACACATTTTCCCCTGATGGTTTTTGCCCTTTTCTATTTGGCAGATTCTGAATTCTCTTTATTTGTGTAGAATAAAGTTTTAATTGACTTGACTGGATTTTGCTTTTCAAAAAAGAAATTGCTAGCCTGGATGGCTAATGGAATTCATAATAGGATATGGAGATTTTCACCTCTAGGTCCCTGATTCAAATCTGCCCCAGGGGAAATAGCTCCGTTCATGCATGAGTAAGAACTATTCACATGGGCAAGGATTGCTAGATCAGGTCCTAGGTTGTTAGTGACTGAAAATTTTCACCCTCTGATGTCTGTTGGTTGTCTGATTTAACTGATGTGCTACAGATCCTCTTTAGTGGATAGGCCACGGCCATTCTCAGAAACTGGGAGGAGAGCTCATATCCCCTCCCAGGTAACTGAGTGGACAAGGTATGCTATAATGAATACCTTGTTATAACAAACTTCGCTACATCCTCAGAGATGTTCATTATAGCAAGTGTAATGTACTTCACGTTTTAGTGGAGATCCATTATTATGATCATTTTGTGTTTCATTTCCAGCAGCATTAAACAAAACTGTGACCAAAAGAGCAATGTTATGACCATATGGTGGTATAACAGCTAAATATATTGGAAATGCTGGTGTTCTTTTTTAACATCCTAAAAACCTTGCAATTCTAAATAGGACCTCAGGCCTTATGGTCTATTTCTAGAATGCACTCGTTGGGCTATTTAGACAGTGGCTTATAAAAGATGTTTTCATGGTGGAGCCATTCACTGTGGAAGGTTTGTCCGTTTTCTTTGAGGGGCGGGGTGTAGACTTATAAATATGTGCATATGCGTGTACATAATATATATTAAATGTGTACATATAGCATTGCTTTTGGTAAATGCAGGGCTTTGGGGGGAGAATTTAATGTTTCAGAAGAAGAAAAGATTGGTTTAAGATGGTAATTTTCGGTCTGCATGTTTGAGATCTGAGCAATATGGTTGGTATCGAACTTTTACTGGAAGATGTTCAGCATTGGAGATAGAGCTACCTTTTACAATATGCAGGGTTGCTTTGATAACAGCTATTTTAGTCTTCATGAATGATTCCAGATTATTAGCACTGGAGATTGACATTTTCTAGTTATGCATAAAGTAGATACAGGAGAGTCAGTGGTAATGTAAGTAAACACCTTGTGATGCTATATACAAATCCCACGGTGGGCAACATAGGGTTAATGAGATAATGTGGGCTCAGTTGGCTCCACCCAACCACAGCTGTGAGAGATGTCAGACTTGGAGGGAGGAGCTTAAAACACAGTTAGTGTCAGACCAAACTGCCAGTTTTCAGCTCCTAGAGAGAAGGCTGGCCGAAGGCAAGAGCTCCTCAGATGACCTGGACCTATTCCAGAAGTTCATTTTTCATAGACTACCAAATAGCCATCTGTAAATGATGACTTTTGTTCACTGTAGACCTGTGCCACTCTCAAACCAGTACCTGGTGGAGGATAATGCCTCTGCAAACGTCTAAGGCATAACAGAACCATGAGCAATACATGTCATGGATTTATAACGAATAAATCTTGTCTGTAAAAGGTTGACCACTTTCACTGAGAGAATTACAGAACTGCTGATTGAAGAGAATACAGGAGCTTTATTAAAGTTATGGAAAACCAGGCCCCTTCAGTAAACAGCCACACTAGGAATAAAGTGCTGGAAGAGACTTGATAGTTGAACAAACGAGTGAGCTCTTTGGTGCACTTGATTACAGTCTGAGAGTGTCTACCTGGGGAACAAATATTTAATAATGGGCTCTTTCAATCTAGCAGAAAAAGGTATAAATGATCCAGGGGCTGGAAGTCAAAGCTAGGCAAATTCAGACTGGAAATAAAATGTACATTTTTAATGGTGAGAATTATAATCAAAATTAGATGTTTTTCTAAAAGATACATTCTAGGAATTATTTTGGGGAAAGTTCTATGGCCTGTGTTATACAGGAGGTCAGCCTAGATGGTCCCAAGGGTCCCTTCTGGCCTTGGAATCTACGAATATAGAGAAGGAGTGCACTGAGACAGGACAGGAGGAGATAATGTGAATGGAAACTGAGCGTCAGACAGTTGTGGAAATGGCAGTGGGGGTACCTGGATGGAGCAGAAACAGGCAATACAAACAAAAACACAAAAGGATTCCAGTTTTACCTTAAGTTAATTTAATTGTACATTTAAAAATAAACTGAAGGGCAGAAGGAATATCTATATGTCAATTTTTAATAAGTATAATTTTATAAGCACAATACTTCTAAATAATTAAATACTGTAATCTTGTCATCTTTGCTTGGGATCTTCATGAAATGACAAATAATTATAGGCTGGGCTGTATTACCACTTATTTATTAAGGTTGCCTGACCCTTCCTATTTCAGACCCTGTTTTCAGTTGCTTATTACTTTACCTAACTTCAACTGTTTGTGCTGAAATTTTGCATGCTGTTTGCCTGAGGCGGAGTTATTTTAGAAAATTTCAGCCAAAATAGTTTGACCATTTTTGAGAACGAGGCTAGATAAAAATAGGTTGTTTTGCAATATTAGAAAAGTTCTGACAACCTTTTTTGGACACCCCCTTTTGGAGCAGGGGCTTTAAATTTATCAGGGGCATGGCTTTGTGTCAGTGATGTGCCTTTTGCTGCTCACATGAAAGTCTGTCCAACTTTGGCCAAGTTATAAATCTTTGGAAAACTGCAGTTCACACATGCTCAGAGACTTCTTAGAATTTAGCAGCTAAAATCTCTGACGATACCTTCTCATCCAAGTGCCTCACCACTCCTAGTACTGACCAGACTGCAGATGCAGCATCCCCACAGACTGACTGAACATGTTCCAACCCCTTCCAGCTCCTACATGTGACCAGACTGTGCACATGTGCCATCCCACAGAGCAACTCAGCATACTTCATTCCATGGGAGATTGGCAAAGCTGGACTTAACCTGTAATTGTAGCTTCTGGGTGCTCTGGGCCAGGGTGCAACGAGCACCAGAACTAAGAGAAGCACTCAGTTCTGGTGCTCCCAGTGACCCTCCTGCTGCTGCTGCCCAGGCGGCATGGAGGAGCAAGCTGCCTGATTTGAAAACCAAGGATGTAACAGCTGGACAGGGGAGTAGGAAAGGAGACTAGTGAGACTGGAACTGTAGAGATTAGGGAAGAGAGAAACTATGACTGGGAATTGTGTGTAGTGGGGTACTGGGGCTAGCTGGGCAGAGAGACTGGACCTGAGAACCTGGAGGAGGGGAGAAGCTGTGACTGGTTGGGCAAAGAGATTAGGAGCTGGGTGGGGGAAGAGGAGGTTGGCAATGGTTGGGCAAGAAGACAGGGACTGGAAGCTGGTGAGGAAATGGGGGGAGGAAGCTGAAGGAGGACTGGGAACTGGTTGGTGATGGTGGGAGAGGGAGAACATTGAGATCAGATGAGGAGCTGTGGGGAGAGTGGGACTGGCTGGTCAGGGAGACTGGGACCGGGAACCTGTGTAGAGGAATGGTTGGGTGGGACAAGAGGAGAGACATTTTTTATGAGGAGCTGGGGGGAGACCTGGCATTGGCTGGGCAAAGTGACTGGGATAAGGACCAAGGTAGTGGGAGCTAACTGGGGCTGGCTGTGCGAGGAGACTGGGCGTGGGGGGTAGCAGGAGATGGGGGCTCAGACACAGAGCCTGGAAGGGGGACTAGGACCGGTTGGGGAAGGAGACTGGAATTGAGGTGAGAAGTCTGAGTGGAGACTGGAACTGGGCAGGCAAGGAGAATGGGCTTGGGACAAGGAGCTACAGGTGGGGAATAGATAGGACAGATTAAGGGGAACAGGCAGAAGGGTCTGTGCACTCTAGAGCACACTGCCTTCCACAGCCTGGCAAGGAACCCAAGATTCCTGAATCCCACTGTTCCTCTGGTGTCAGCAAATATCTGTAGAAACCCATGGCCAAAGTGCATGTGTCATCCACTCCCTCTGGTGCTGGTCCACACTGAGGATGACAAGTTACTACTTCCATCAGTCATTCCATTGGCTCACGTGGCAGAGATTGCTGCAGTGGATCTACAGGGTCCTACCTTGCTGATAACCTAGACTGGTATCAATATGATGCAACATGGTGGAATTTCTTTTTATCCAATATATTAAAAAAAACCTAGGAAATTACACGGAAAAAATATGATATTAAAAGAACATTAAGATTGGAAAGTCCAGCACTCAACAGCTGCAGAGGGGGGAGGAGGGAGGAAGTGATAAAAAAAAATTCATTTGGCGTTAAACTAAATGTTTTCTTCAAACCAAATTTTGTATGCAAGATATTTTACACAGAATTCTAAACAGAAAGTAACTTCCAATGGAAAAATGTTGAACCAACACATCTGGGGTTTTTTGGAACGTTGTTTGTTTTCATTTGAAAGTATTCAGCCAATTCGATATGAATTCACAAAATGTTTCAAGTGGCCTGAATCTGCATTTTTTGATGAAAAAGACGTTTCGGCCAAAAATTTTCACCCAGCTGTAGTTGGAAGGTGTGTAGGGAACGAGACAGGAGATTTCAGGAAGAGGAAAGATGGCCTTATGGTTATGCAGCTGAGTGCCGCTCTGGAGAACTGGATTCAATCCCTCCCTCTGGCACACAGTTCCTATTGAGCAAGTCACGTACACCGAACTTATCTCAGAATGTCATTAACTGTGTGTTCTTCATTTTCTGGGTGTGGCATGTGAGGTCTTTACTGAGAGCCAGCAGCCCACTGGTCATCATAATCATTGTGAAATGTATGTATGATAATATTTAAGGACATATGTATCTACACTAAAAATCATGTTCTTAAGGTCTTAGAGTTATGGGAGGTCCCCAGGAGGTGTCATACCTCCCCAATGAAAGGAACATTTTCAAGGTAACAGATCCCTATCTCCTTGTCTGGTGATTTGTGTATTGTATGACTCACAATGTATGCCTGTTTGCATACTAAGCTGAGGGGAGAGGAGGTGAAAGATTGCAAAATCTTTTTACAAAGGAGAAAAATCCGGGGGAAGCAAACTGCAGAGGGGTGGCCTACTTATGAACAAAGATTGTTATGATATTTCTTGGGGTCCAAGGAAACACAGGGAATTTTTCACCAAGGCAATCTGACAGCATGCTGGTCTCATGAAAGGAAGGCCATAGCCAGCCTGTAAAGTGCTGCAAGGATTTTGGGTGAGCAATACTCTACATTAAAGACATGAGAGTATCTTGTTGATTAAGTCAAGGCTCTAAAATGCATGTTATGATTTTATATGTAACCATTTGTTTCCAATACTTCTACTTGCTACTACTTGAATCTCCATGCCTTGGTAAAGAAACATATTTGATTTAATAATAAACTTATCTAAGTGCTGTTGTTAAGCACAGCAGTGATCTGGGGTGGAACGGGTAAGCTGGGGTGCAGTGTTCATTTGGAAGCAGCAAATTTATGATCGGTGTTAGTTTGCAGTGGACCAGGACCTTGACACTCCAGGGAGACACTCGAAGGGCTTGAGGTTTGGGATGTGCCTACCGCTAACCTGTAGAGTGACAGCAGGACCTGTGAGGCCTCGCACCCCCATACAGTAGTGATGAGCACCAGGAAAACGCCCATGAGGAAATGAATAATTCTGCCTTCAGAGCAGAGTTTGAATAGTGTGAGGCAAATAAGTCATGAGGCCACACATTGAACAGTGAGCATAAACTAAATATCAAATAGCTGCTCCGCCCATCCTTCACATGGAATGAGACAGGAGTCCTGTGGGGGAAAAAATGTCCTGATGTAGTTAGAGTGTATCATAATCCGTGCACTGCAGGGGACTGAATTAAGGTTGCACAGGAAACCTCCGTTCTGGTATTGCCTAACTTTGGAGGACTTGACTTTACAACCTTAATAATTTTCCTTGAGCATAGTTTTTCGTGTGTGGTATGTAAGCACTAGAGCCGAGCGAGAACAGGATTTTCCATTGTGTGAAGAATTCTGAGATTTTGAAATTTTCTCTTTCTGTAGCGGAAAGAAAAAGAAAACTCAAATTTTTTCACAGGATGGCAACCTGCCTACCCCTCTTCCAGGAAGCCAGTAGCTCAGCTCTGTGGGGAGCCTACTGAGCCAGCCAGGCAGGGAACCAAACTGCTGAGAAGCCTGGAAGTGAGGGCTCCCAAAGCTTTCAGGCTCTCAAGTCCCAATCAGTCCACCAAGCAGGCTGCTGAGCAGCCAGGAAGCCCACCCGATGGGCTGCTGAGGAGCTAGGTGGATGGGTAAGCTGGCAGGAAGGGGTCTGTCAGAAACCTGCCTGATTTTCATTGGAATTTTGACATGAAAGTCATGCCTGACCAATCTGATTGCTTTCTATGAAGAGGTGACTGGCTCTGTGGATGTGGGGAAAGCGGTGGACGTGATATACCTTGACTTTAGCAAAGCTTTTGATACGGTCTCTCACAGTATTCTTATCGGCAAGTTAAAGAAGTATGGGTTGGATGAATGGACTATAAAATGGATAGAGAACTGGCTAGAGCATAGGGCTCAACGAGTAGTGATCAATGGCTCCATGTCTAGCTGGCAACCAATCACAAGCGGAGTGCCCCAGGGATTGGTCCTGAGGCTGGTTTTGTTCAACATCTTCATTAATGATTTGGAAGATGGGGTAGATTGCAACCTCAGCAAGTTTGCGGATGACACTAAGCAGGGGGGAGTGGTAGATACCCTGGAAGGTAGGGATAAGATACAGAAGGACCTAAACAAACTGGAGGATTGGGCCAAAACAAATCTAATGAGGTTCAACAAGGACAAGTGCAGAGTCCTCCACTTAGGAAGGAAGAATCCCATGCACAGCTACAGACTGGGGACTGACTAGCTAGGCAGCAGTTCTGCAGAAAAGGACCTGGGGGTAACAGTGGATAAAAAGCTGGATATGAGTCAGCAGTGTGTCCTGGTTGTCAAGAAGGCTAATAGCATATTGGGCTGCATTAGGAGGAGCATTGCCAGCAGGTCGCGGGAAGTGATTATTCCCCTCTATTCGGCATTGGTGAGGCCGCATTTAGAGTATTGTGTCCAGTTTTGGGCCCCCCACTACAAAAAGGATGTAGAAAAGTTGGAGAGAGTACAGCGGAGGGCAACAAAAATGATTAGGGGGCTGGAGCACAGGACTTATGAAGGTGGTGGAGCACTGGAATGGGTTACCTAGGGAGGTTGTGGAATCTCCATCTTTAGAGGTTTTTAAGCTGAGGCTTGACAGAGCCCTGGCTGGGATGATATAGCTGAGGTTAGTCCTGCTTTGAGCAGCGGGTTGGACTAGAGGACCTCCTGAGGTCCCTTCCAACTCTAATATTCTATATTCTAACATGTAAATTTTAATGAATCAGCATTTTCTGACAGAAAAATGTTCCGATGGTAAATTTCCAAGCAGCTGTAATGAATGTGTCTTTAATAACAGTGATGTGCAGGTTGCATGAGGTGCTCACCTTTTCAATATTCTCACCACATCAGTGTACAGTATCCTTCTTAGTTGCCGTTGACCCAGCTGTACTTTCTGATGGTATGTCTTAAAGCACATACTGCTTCAAGGCTTCAAAGGAACCTAGGAGTGAGAAGTCACTAAAGCAACCTTGCTATGGTTTGGACTGCAGTCACAAATAGAAAAAGGTGATTTATTGACATGTACTTCCACCCAGCCTTGATGACTCAGCCATTCCACTGGAGGTTGAAAAGTCTGGCTGTGTTTATAGGAAGAAGTTTATGCAGACTGTCTGACCCAGGAGCCAGTGGGACTGAAACCATATTTGATATTTACTTTCACTTGATATGCAAACTTTGTCAGTCAGTTTAGATATGTATTGTGGCCCAAACTGTATAAACATGTAAGCGATTTAGCATGCTAATAAATGGGACGTTCTGTTTCATAAATAAGTATTATTTGTTTGGTATCATGTGGCAGGCTACACATTGTCTGATGGAATGCTATGTTCTGGATTTTCTGACGTGCTCTGAAAATTAGCACAATTAACTGGAAAATGGGGGGAGAGTATGTAATGGCAGTTTTAGAGACCTTTAAAATGTTGAATTAATTCATCCAGCTGGTAGTCATCTGCACCAGGAATTCTGTATCATTCCCTACTCAAGCCTTGATGCTTCCGACAGTTCCACGCCTTTCCAAAAGCAGGCTTCACACAGCACTGAAGAAGGAACTTTGATGCTTAAGACTGCCAATTACATGGTATAAATACTGCAGTTTTGTTTATGTTCATTTGTGCACTATAAGCGCCTCATTTTCTTAGGTGCTGAACATCCACAGTAACAGCTGAAGCCAGAGAGTTATATGTGCTAAGCACCTGGGTAAATTAAGCCTTAAGTGTTTACTATGTATAATACTAGTAACTGAAGTGTCTTGCTATTAACGCAATTGTTCATTTACACAAGCTTTTTTTAAAAAATAGTAATCAGAGCATCATGTTTCCATAGCAAATACATTTCCCTTGCTTGATTACTAAGGGAAGAGATTTAAAAATGTTATTAAAGCTCCTCTTAAAATGATTGAATACAGAGTTTAAAGAAAGAGTTTCTATACTTCTGAGTATAATGCGCAGATTATCCAAAAGTACAAAGTTTGGTTTAAAAGTCATACAATACAAAGAATACAGAATCTGCAATATCCCAAATGAAGGATAATGAATTTAGCAGTACAGCTGAAATATTAGCATCCAAATATTTCGGTACCTCACTTATACAAAAATTATATTAAGAGCAGTTTGTGGAAAGTAAATATAGCAATGGGTGTGGATTGTCCGTCCGTGAATGAGGATTGTAGGATAGATACGATCCATCAGAAAAGTCTTTCTGTTCATTTCCTGGCATTGCTTCTTGATGGCACTGTGGCTCATTCCTCCTGGTAATGCCGATATCTGGTGATGTATTCTAAATAGATGTCCCTTGACCACCTGATGGTGTCCGACACCATGAGGCGCCACAGCAGCTGAGCATAGCACTGACCAATTCTGCACACCCGCAACACTCTATTATTCCTGGGATCCCCTGCGCTCAGGGCTCTGACGATCAGCGCGTGTGTTTGCACCTCATAGCCCCTAGCTCTCAAGGCATCGACCAGAGGGACGTAAACCATTTTGTAATCTCTTGATTGTATTTTCTTGTATTTTCTTTAGCGGAAGTCTAGTACTTGTCATCTCAATACAGAAATACAAAACCAGTTTCAGAATTAATTGAATCTAGTGACCAGTTCTTGGCAAGTCCAATATCTGTTCATGACTAACAGCTGGATAGGACTAGGGGAGGCAGGTCCTTTAAAAAGTCCCTACATTTCAGAAATTCTCTGTATAAAAATAGTCTTTTGGTCAGAGCTTTGTCTTTTTGACAGTTCACATTAGCAGTTTTCTTGGCTGATACATTGATTGTAGGGCATCCGTCTTGCTGATCTAATAACATAGAAGAAAGGAAATGTTTAGTCTTCTTGGCAACTCAGTGCAAATGCTTTCCAGAGTATTGCTTTGCGTAGAATGAAATGGCTTTGGGCCAGTGACTAATTATAATAAAGAGCTGTGCTTGTGAATTATGTATGTACTGTAGTGTTTACCCTAGTATTATTAAAACCACAGCATATACTTCTACAAACAGGGTTTTGGTTCAGATGGATGTGACAGTCCTTCTGTGGATGATATACTATACCAAGTGTTTGTGCTTTAGTGTAACAAATAGCTTAACCACACATTAACAAATGTATTCCTTGTGGAGTACTGCTGTGGAAGGAAATGCAGATGGAAGTAATTTACATCTTGTTCAGCTTAGACACAACAGACTAAGTAATAATAATAAACATAGAAATAACTTGAAAAATATTACTTGCAGTGAGGATTTACAATATTTAAAATTGCTCAGATTCAGACGGTGCTAATCAAACTCTTTTCGCCTACACAGCAATTGCTGAGTATACAAGAAGAATTAAATAACAAAAAATCTGAACTGGAGCAAGCAAAAGAAGAACAAACACATACACAAGCAATGCTTAAAGTTCTTCAGGAGCAGGTGAGTGGTTTATATTGAGAATAATCCTTATTTAGGATTGTACTGTAGGCCTGATCCTTTGAAATCAATGAGAGTTTGGCCATTGACTTCCCTGTGATCAGTGTGTCTGATCTAATTAGCATCTGCAAAGGTTAGTTGAAGTTCATTGATAGTATAGCTTGGGAAAACACTGTCAAAGTGAAATTGAACTCTGCCAGTTTTGCAATTGGGATATTTAATCTCATATCTTGTATAACATTTTCTGTTATGTTCCTCCATGCAGATACTAGTGATGTGTGAATGTTTTTTATCTGAAGACAAATGAATTTTGGGAGGGTTAAATATACCAGCAAAGCAAACATATTTCAAATAAAACAGCCATTTCTTTAAAGACTAGTAGTGGGGAAAATGAGTTTAGCTTCTTCTGTGTTATTCATGCAGACACATGTATATCAAGGACTGAATCATGATGACAAAAAGAAAAAAAAATCCCCAGTGCATCAGTGCACTTATCTAACTGTGGTGAGAAGCAAACCTTTTATAGACTCCGCAGATCTGATTGTTTCATTTTTGCTGTCATTGATACTGAAGTGCTGCATGACATTGATAAGTGTATTTGAAAGTATTGTTTTACGCACAGGGCAAGATGAATAGTTTCATAGTAAAAGAAGATCTGGGCCTGTATCTGCTGTACTGGAGATGAAATACTGTGTTGGCCACACACACACACAGAGTATACAAATAATTGTTATGTGTTGACAGTATGATTGTGGAGACAGTATTCATAACTCCATAGTTCTTAGCTGAAGTAGGCAGTGGACTGCTTTTTTGATTGACTAATGTAGTCTAGTAAAAAAAAAAATCAGAAGTGTACGATGTAAATTGTTTAGATGGCAAGGATTCAAAAAGTTTATGGCTTTCACAATTTTAAAAAATCCTTCTGAATTCTTTAATATCTATATATTTTTATAGTTATGCACATGGGGAATTTGTCATCGAAAGCATTTGGCACAAGTATATTTTACAATCTGACAATGCAGATTCTGCAAAATAAAGTTTTCACTTAAAAAAAATATTTGTAGCACATATGGTTGCAAAGATAACCTTCAAAATGTGAAATGATGTAACATATTAGACAAAAGGGTATGAGGAAGAATGGATTTAATTACAACATTTTTGGCACCTACAACTTCAGATGAGAAATGGGCTAAAGGACATACGGGATCTGTATGGTATATAACAGTGTCTCTCATCCTTTCCAGACTATTGTACCCCTTTCAGGAGTCTGATTCCTCTTGCGTACCCCCAAGTTTCACCTCACTTAAAAACCACTTGCTTACAAAATCAGACATAAAAATACAAAAGTGCCACAGCACGTTATTACTGAAAAATTGCTTATTTTCTCATTTTCTCATATAATTATAAAATAAGCTAATTGGAATATAAATATTGCACTTACATTTCAGTGTATAGTATAAAGAGCAGTATAAAGAAGTCATTGTCTGTAAGAAATTTTAGTTTGTACTGACTTTGCTAGACCTTTTTATGTTGCCTGTTGTAAAACTAGGCAAATATCTAACTGAGTTGCTCTAACTATAAGTAACAGCTGTTCTGAGTCAAACGTAGTGGTGTCCATTTTTACCAGAATTTTAGGATTGTTCTCATACAATAAAGCATGTATATAATACAGAAAAGATGACTCTTATAGCAACTGCTACTTCCTTAGTAAAAACTGGTTGAAACATAGGCATACAGCAGAAAAAACTGTTTACTTCCCCACTCTCAGATATCCACTTTGTCTAGGTTAGAATAAAGGCCTATATTTTTTTAAAAGATAGATACACCTAAGTGCAAATGCACTTTGTTCTGCATGCTCACCTTAAATCCCCAGCTCATGCAGGCATATGAAGTTTGCACTGGTGCATATTTGTCTTTGTGCATTCATCTGTAAATTGGATATGTACATATCTTTGGAAATTTGTCTCAAATAACATTAGATAATTGCATAAATCTTTTGATAGTGACTATTTCATAATCTCCCATGAAGTAATCCTGAGTTTCCATTAAAAATCTCATTTACATGATGAAATAAAAGTTTTACTTCAGATCATCCGTAGTGAAATTGACAGCATCTTTCCGGTTCTTTTTCCCAAGAGCTAAATAAATGAGCCCCTCATCTCCTTCCACCTCCATCAAACTCAGGAGCCGTGTCAGTTATCTGGATACTTCGTCAAGAAGGGAAAATATAGTAGCACTCTGACATTTTAAACAGCTCAGAATATATCATCCAAAAGTAATCATTAGCAAACACTATTTAGCTAGTGGCAACTTGCAAACGCTGCAAAGTTTAAATTAATAGCAACAAGAATGGGAAATAAAATCATTTATTATTCTTGAGAGCCAATTTTGTACACTTTTTATGCCTTGAAACTACTTTCTAATCTTATTATTTAAAAAATAATGACTCGGTCTGATCATTTTCCTTCCTCCCCTCCTGCCCAAACCTATCAAGCCCTAAATATGTTGCCTTCAAAATGGCCAGAGCAAAAACTCATTAGAATTATATGCTCCATCTGTTTTTCTCATTGGAAGCTTAATAAAATGCTACTTCAAATAAATCAAAGATAACTGTGTGAAATACTCCAGTAATGTGCTTTTGTTGTTCTTTTTGTTTTGTTTCTTTGTTTAAACTTTGCAGTTAAAAAGTGCCAAGGAGTTAGCAGAGATCAACGGCCATGACGAATCTCAGGCAAATGTAGGTACAGCTATATATACAAGTTTGCTATTTGCATTCTAATATTAAAGTTTGTAGAACAGCTTACTGCTCTAAGGATCAGGTTGAAAATACCTACTTTTCCTGGGGCTACAGGTGCAAATCCCAGCAAGTTTCATTTCATGTTAGATAACTGAGTTCCATACAATTTATTTTGTGGAGTTATTTGGATGAGATGTTAACAGCCAAGGTCCTGCCTGCTCTCTATGGATGTTAAAGGTAGTATGGCAATATTTGCAAAAATAATGCTTTGCTTTAGTATCTTGGTGCCCAGTGCTCTTCCCGCCCCCTCCCCTTGCCACACCATTTTCCTCACCAGCTTCCAGTCCTAGTCTCCTCATAGGCTTCCAGTCCTGGACTTTTTCCTGAACCAGTTCCCTCCCCCACTACACACACAACTCCCAGTCACAATTTCTCTTCCCATGCCCCCCTGCCTCCAGTCCCAGTCTCACCAGTTTCCTTGTCCCTAATTTATTCCTTTCCCTACACCCCACCTGCCCCAGCCTTTTGCTCCCTCTGTATTCGAGGCACCTGGCTTCCTCCTCCACACTGCCTCGTTGCCCGCAGGGAGGGTTCCTGAGATCATAGGTGGATGTGGCTGGCTCTCATCTTCCAGCTCAGTAAGGTGGTTGCGTTTCAGTGGTGCGTGAAGTGACTATGGGTAGAATTTGGAAACAGTTATTTGACACTGAATGTACTATATAAATGGTATTTGTTTATTAAATTACCACCTTGTAATAAGTTACTTAAAGGGATTCCATCAGGTCATATTTTATTAAACCCAAGACCAATAGAAATACTTCCATTATCCCTTTATTATTCCAGTGAAAATAGGGCTTTAGAAAAGGGCGAGAGGTAGAGTGGGTTAAAGAAGGATCCATTCTCCTGCTTGTAATCCAAACTTTGCATGATTTGGCTATTGTGTAAAAATCAGAAAAAGAAATTAATAGACTTGAAACAGGTGAAACTGATTGGGTGAATCTCTTTTTCCTTGCTGCGAGAAATGCTCACAGCATAAATGCTGAAAAGTAATTTATCTTTTTGAATTATTTTTGTGTAATAATATAAAGAGTGATCAGTACAGACAGGAAATCACTTTTGTTTTTAAATATTGTAATAAACCAGACCAGGATCCTAAATTTAGTAAATAACATTTGAATAAAGAAGTGTTTTTCTTCTTTGTAATGCTCTTTGAACCTTGTTCACTGTGGTCTGATTCTGCAGTGAAGTCAATAGGCGCTCTGAGAATTCAACACTGCACAGAAACCATTAAGTACTGCTCAAGTGTGCTAACAGAGCAGAAATTTCTGTCTGCACACAGCATCTGTGCAGCCTGGAAACATTTTGTTTTCAAAATATGATGTGGAAGAACTTATGATCTTGAAATGGCCACTTCTGTTGCCCTGAACATTGCTGCTTTCAAACGAGGGCAGGTCAAAAAATTATCTGATGGAACAGTTTTCTGTTGGAAATGGATTTGACAAAATCAATGTCTTTTGCAGAAACATATTTATTTAGCTGAAATTTGATGGGAAATTATCAAAATGTGTCGTGTCAGTCTATGTACAATATAGTCAAAACGTTGACTTTTATATTCATTATAATAAAACAAAAGTCAAATTGATGAAGTCAAAATTAAACATTTCCATAAGGTTTCTTACCAGGGAAGCCACCTCCAATGCACCCCTTTGGTGCCCTGGGCTGCCTTTCCAGCACTGTCCCTCATTTTCTCCTCCTCAGAGTTCCTTAATAAACTCTACACAGTCCTTTGGTCCAACAGCATCCCTTTTCCCTGGGTCTAACTTACTGACATAAAACTGAAAACAAAACTCTGTTGTCAGGCTTCTCTCCTCTCCTTTTTCCATTGGATTCTGCTCTCTGCACCTCTTTACTTCTTCAGCAGGCCATTCTCAGCACTAGCTGCCTGGAGATTTGATCTACTGCCCTGGTGTCTGCTCTGTCTTCTTCAGCCCTATGACTGGCTTCAAGGCTCAAACCCCTCCCCTTGGTCAAGGATGGTCACTGCCACAGCTTCCTCTCTCTGTTTTCTGTTCCCCTCTGGCTTTTTATAAGGAACAGCTGCCCTCTATCTGGACCTGTCCAGAGGCTGTTAATGAGATAAACGTGGGCTGGACCTGTTCTTTTTTAAAGGGCCCAGTCCACCCAGTGATAAGGTCATTTCAGAATTTTTGTTGTGCAGTAAATTTGACTTTTTGTTCTGGTTTGGGATGAAAGGTTTCAAAATGTCAGCATTTCCCTCAGAATGGAAATTCCATTTCCCAACCACCTCTGCTTCTCTCCCTCTGCTTGATGCTCATGCATACCTGACAGTGATGGGCATTGATGGGTAAAGAGACGCATCGTGAATATTTCCATCCCAAAGGTCTCCGTCTTGCAGTTGGAGCCACATGAACAGAGAGGGCCTCCTGTGCAGAGTCAATCCCAGGATCCAGCCCCTAAGAAAAGAAGTCACTGCCATTCTCAGGATAGTGGTGGAGAAGGAAACTAGACAGCTGCACTTGTCAATCCACAAATTCACTCATGGGTTGGAAAATTGCCCCACCATAGGATGAGAGAGAGATTCAGGAACACAAATATAAATGGCAATAGAGAAATTTATTTTGATACGTCATCATGAGAGTGAGAATTTATTTGCTGCAGTAATGGACATAGTTGATGGATGGGAACGGACAACCTTTTAAAGAGTACAATATGATTAGGTTTCCAGTATTATGTTTTAACCAATAAACATTGAGAAAACACCCCGATACAAATAAAGAAATAAAAATTAAATCAGTTTTTGTCCAATAAACACCAGAAAACCCCAGAATTGGTTATTTGTACTAAAGGAGTTGTCTACACGGAGCAGTAATACAGACTGTGAGGGTGTGATTTCTAAAGCATGCTAAAGTGTTATTCATTAATGGTCTGGGTCGATCCTGCTCATGCACTCTAATCATTCCCTAGTGTGCTTTATCATAGTACTATTTGAAACAGAGAGATTACTCATCACAGTATTTACAACTAATGTATATAATATACATTACTCATTACCGTATATACAAAGAGGAAAGCCCTCCAAAAACCCAATTTTTGACATCTATGTAGAACTCAAATATTGCTAAAAATAAACCTTCAACAATGAAATTAATGAAATCCCCAAACCAGAAGCCCTAAATATGATTAATGTTGTTTACACTGAATATTTAACACTAATGTGCTTCTCCTTGCAAAATGCATACAAAGCTTCATTACCAATAGAGTTCATGATTCTTGCCCTTGGCCAGTTACTAAATCTGGACTGATCAAAGAGGAAAAGATGGGGTGGCTCCTACATGGTTATTAGTGGACTGTGATGCATATAATAGGATTAGTACATATTTGATACAGCTGACAAGTTGAATTTAGCAAATGAAATACCCTGACATTCAGGACCAGATTGGAAGATGTGGGCAAGGAAACATGAAAATGTCTGTCTGCTTTCCAAACTGTGTATATGACCTTTCACCTTACAACACATTTTGGGTTACTTGTACCTTGCAGTAATAAAAACCCGCATTTTTGAAAAGGACAGTGGCAAACTTGATAAATATCTCTGCATGTGCATTACAGTGTTGTGCTCAAATAATGTCCTCTCCATATTGCAATTACAATTTTTAAAAATCATTTTCATCTCCTAAGAAAACTTTTCCGCTAGTGACATTGTCCATGATATCATAGGTATTTTACATTAACGTATTGTTTCTTAAAATAAAAAATTAGAACATTTTTCTTAGCCAAAGAGGGTATAGACAACACGTATTGCATATAAATGGTCGTATTCTGAAGTGGGCTGCGCACTTACTGATGGCTGGAACATACTATCAGTTGTGAAATGGAAACACATACCTGCTGAAATGTGCTTAATTCCTGGCAAGCACAAAATTGGAAGATCTTGGTTGAGGATGGTTCTTGTTTTTGGCAGGAGCGACTCCATGCAGTTACTTAAAAGGCTGGGGCAAGAGTAATATTACACCCACTGCTACTACAGCTCACAAGCAAAGCTAAAAAGCAAGAACAGATTTTTGTGCACATCAGCTGCATCAATTATTCCAGGGCAGTGCAAGAATAACTCATGTGCAGGACCCTGCAGACAGTCATGAGGCCATTTCACGAATGGCTTGCCAGATACATGTGGTAATATTTGTTACATCTGGTCACATTTCACATGATTTGAAGTGGTTTTTAATCCATTGAAAGTGTCATTCTTGCTTGTGGTGCATTCTGTAGCAGGAAAGCCCTGACATAAGGTGCATGTTATGCCTGGAGCAAAAATCCTGGCCCTGCGGGAGACCTGAGCTTAATAGTAATCTCAGCATTCCCATAATATGGGCTGACAGAAGTGCTCTGATATAACACTCATTTCTGGGGGCTTAGGTGTTCATTGTTCTTAATGCTGGTTAATCCATAGAGCAATTTTTAATTTCCCCGTCATCATTGGACACAGTGATACATAATTCACATCACCATCTTAATTGTAAAGAAAAATAATGGTCAATGTACAACTATAATTTCAGATTTCATCCTTTTCCAAAAGATTCCTGGTCTCCCATGAGCAGACTAACCTCATCTTGAAAAAAAGCACTTCTTTCTGAAGTGCTGTGGAGGGTTAGTAAATGTTCTGTGAAGGGAAAGCACAAAACATAGTGTGTGATTCAAAACATAAATATACATAAATGTTCTTTTTTTCTGGCTTGCGATAGAGTCCCTTGTTGTGTAAAACATGTGCTGTGTTTTGATCAAAGTTGTCCTTCTGTGCACCACAAAACTCAACATATTTAAAGTACTGGATGTAAATGAAATGACAGCCTTCCTGGGACATTTATAGGAACATAAGAATGGCCAAACTGGGTCAGACCAATGGTCCATCTAGCCCAGTATCCTGTCTTCCGACAATGGCCAATGCCAGGTGTGTCAGAGGGAATGAATAGAAGAGGTAATCATCAGTGATCCATCCGCTGTTGCCCATTCCCAGCTTCTGGCAAACAGAGGCTAGAGAAACTTCAAAGCATGGTTTTGCATCCCTGCCCATCATGGCTATTAGCTACCCTCCATGATTGATGGAGCTACCCTCCATGAACTTATCTAGTTCTTTTTTGAGCCCTGTTATGGTCTTGTCCTTCACAACATCCTCTGGCAAAGAGTTGCACAGGTTGACTGTGCATTGTGTGAAGAAATACTTCCTTTTGTTCATTTTAAACTTGCTATCTATTAATTTCATTTGATGACCCCTAGTTCTTGTGCTATGAGAAGAAGTAAATAACACTTCCTTATTTACTTTCTGCACACCAGTTATGATTTTATAGAGCTCTATCATATCCCCCCCTTAGTCATCTCTTTTCCAAGATGAAAAGTCCCAGTTCCATACCAATAATCATTTTTGTTGCCCTTTTCTGTACCTTTCCAATTCCAATATATCTTTTTTGAGATGGGGCAACCAGATCTGCACACAGTATTCAAGATGTGGGCGTACCATGGATTTATAACAAAGGCAATATGATATTTTCTGTTTTATTATCCATCCCTTTCCTAATGAGTCCCAGCATTCTGTTAGATTTTTGACTGCTGCTGCACGTTGGGTGGATGTTTTCAGAGAACTATCCACAATGACGCCAAGATCTCTTTCTTGAGTGGTAGCAGCTCATTTAGACTTAGACCCCATCATTTTATTTGTAAAGTTGGGATTATGTTTTCCAATGTGCATTACTTTGCATTTATCAACATTGAATTTCATCTGCCATTTTGTTGCCCAGTCACCCAGTTTTGTGATATCCTTTTGTAAGTCTTCACTATCTGCTTTGGACTTAACTATCTGGAGTAGTTTTATTTATCATCTACATCATTCCATTAAATGACACTGCAAAGATGGGGCATGAATCCTATTTCAAACAAGCTCTGTGAGACCAATGATAGTTATTGAATTTTTGAATGTCCATAATATACTTAGGGGTGAAATCCCAGCCCCATTGAAGTCAATGACAAAACTCCCTGTGGTGGGATCTAATACCCTGTTCAGGCACAGTCTAGCACTTACAGCCAAAGCAACCTGGGTTCAGTCGAGGAGACACCTGCTTCACCCTAGGACTGGACTATATAAATAGGAAAAAAGAAGCTGAGTGAGAAAGAAGGGACTAGAAGCTCCACTGGTGGGTATGGGTTCCAGGTCCTTCAGGCTTCAGGGCCTGATCTGCATTGTAGAGGCATTGTTTTCTGACTATGGGAATAGGTCTAAACTAGAAACCCTACACTAGAAACCCTACACCAATGCAACTGCACTACTGTAGCGCTTCTAGTGAAAACGTTCTATGCCGATGGGAGAGAGCTCTCCCATCGGCATAATTACCCACCTCCACAAGAGGCAAAAGCTATGTTGGCAGGAGAATGTCTCCCACCAACATAGTACCGGTGTGAACAGCGCTTCGGTCTCTGTAACTTGCATCACTCAGGGGAGGAGGGGGTTTTTTCCACACCTTTGAGTGATATAAGTTAGATCGACTTAAAGTGGTAGTGTAGACTTGCCCTAAGTTTGTTTGCTCTGATTCCAGGCACTTAAACTTGGTTAAAACAACAAGTCCTGTAGCACCTTAAAGACTAACAAATTTCTGTGGGCATAAGCTTTCGTGGGCTGCAACCCACTTCATCAGATGCATGAAATGGAAATCACAGATAGGAGGTATATATATATACATCCAAGGGTAAGAAACATAACAATGGGGAGAGCAAGTGCTAACAGTCAATTCAGTTGCGGTAGATGAGTCCTATTCACAACCGTTGATTAGAAGGGAGAATGTGTGAACAGTGACAATTACTTCTTGTAATGAGATAACAATTCCAAGTCCCTATTCAGACACAGTCTGATTGTGTCAAGTTTGCATATGAGTTTGCAAATGAGTTCCAGCTCTGCAGTTCTCTGCAGTTTGGCCAATGTACATGGCAGAGAGGCATTGCTGGTACATGATGACATAAATTACATTAGTAGGTGTGCAGGTGAATGAGCTTCTGATGGTATGGCTGATGCAGTTACGACCTGTGATGGTGTCACTAGAGTCAATGTGCGGGCAGAGTTGGCAACGGGGTTTGTTGCAGGGATAGGTTCCTGGGTTAGTGTTCTTGTTGTATGGTGTACGGTTGCTGGTGAGTATTTGCTTCAGGTTGGGGGGCTGTCTTTAATCAAGGATAGGCCTGCCTCCCACAGCTTGAGCAAGAGAGGGATCATCTTCTAGAATAAGTTGTAGATCCTTAATGATGTGTTGGAGAGATTTTAACTGGGGGCTGTAGGTAATGGCCAGTTGTGTTCCGTTGTTTTCTTTGTTGGGTCTGTCCTGTAGTAGGTGACTTCTGGGTACCCATCTGGCTCTGTCAATTTGTTTTTTCACCTCCCCAGGTGGGTACTGTAGTTTTAAGAATGTTTCATGAAGATCCTGTAGGTGTTTGTCTCTGTCTGAGGGATCGGAGCAAATCCAGTTGTATCTTAGGGCTTGGCTGTAGACAATGGATCATGTAATGTGTCCAGAGTGGAAGCTGGAGGCATGAAGGTATGTATTGAGGTCAGTTAGTTTTCAGTATAGGGTGGTATTAATGTTACCATCCTTTATTTGTATTGTAGTGTCCAGGAAGCGGATTTCTTGTGTGGAGTGGTCCAGGCTGAGGTTGATGGTGGGGTGGAAATTATTGCAATCCCGGTGGAATTCTTTGAGGGACTCTTTCCCATGGGTCCAGATGATGAAAATGTCATCAAAGTAGCATAGGTAAAGAAGAGGTGCTTGGGGACGAGTTTCAAAGAAGCGATGTTTTAGGTCAGCCATAAAAATGTTGACATACTGTGGGTTCATGTGGGTGCCCATCTACTAATGTAATATATGCCATCATGTGCCAGAAATGCCCCTCTGCCATGTACATTGGCCAAACTGGACTATCACTACGCAAAAGAATAAATGGACACAAATCAGACATAAAAAATGATAACATCCATAAGCCAGTAGGAGAACACTTCAGTCGCCCAGGACACTCTGTAGCTGACTTGAAAGTTGCCATACTTCAACAAAAAAACTTCAAAAACAGACTTCAGCGAGAACTGCAGAGCTGGAACTCATATGTAAACTTGACACAATCAGACTGTATCTGAATAGGGATTTGGAATGGTTATCTCATTACAAGAAGTAATTGTCACTGTTCACACATTCTCCCTTCTAATCAACGGTTGTGAATAGGCCTCATCTACCCTAACTAAATTGACTTTGTTAGCACTTGCCCTCCCCATTGTTATGTTTCTTACCCTTGGATGTATATATATACCTCCTATCTGTGATTTCCATTTCATGCGTCTGACGAAGTGGGTTGCAGTCCACGAAAGCTCATGCCCACAGAAATTTGTTAGTCTATAAGGTGCGACAGGACTCTCATTGTTTTTGCTGTATACAGACTAACACAGCTACCCCTTTGAAACTTGGTTAAGCTGCTCTTTTCCTGATGTCACATCTACAAGAAATGGAGAAAGCCTGCCTGCCTGCCTCCCAGAGCAATAAGAGAACTAGAAACTCTGCTGGCAAAGTCTGGAGGCTTTGTTAAAGGGAACTTTGGATATTTTTGTTTAGCTTGGTTTTGGACTCCCATTCTATGATTCTGTACACTTCCATTAACCTCAGTTGGGCAAGGATTTCACCCAAGGACTCTGTTAAGTGTTACTGCTTTCTAAACAAAAGATTAAATAATGTGCTAAACTTGGACATCTCAGAAGGTTAGAGTGATTACACCTGAAAATTTCTATCATCTTTTTCTATTTGTACTGCCTGAACAAATAGCAAAGCCTATCTTATTCTGCTTTCTCTGCATCTTTGGTTAGCATTTCCAGCAACTTGGACACAATAGTCTGTGGTTTTCTCTTCAGACAGAGAACCAGTGGAATTAACTTGGGATGCATTTTTCCCTTTGGATGCATGTAGCCATTATTGGGGGAGTTTTCATGTTCAATGAACCTTCTTCAGCTAATGTTGATGCCTTTTGTTCTTCCTTTATTTTTCTCCCTCTGTTTCCACACTTGCAGCATTAGTAGTGGACCTTTGTGTTTAAATCTGTCCAGAGGAGTATGCCAGGGTGAAGTACTTCATCCATTTTGCTAAATTGTTCATTTAGTGCTCCACTGAAGGTGCTGTTGTTTCTTATCAAGTTCAATCTTTTCCTTTAAGGTATTTTTATGGGGTAATTACTGGATGATCCTTACCATTTTGGGGATGTCAAAAGATAGAGACAGTTCCTAAGTGAAGTTGATGTTCAAGATCAGCTGGAAGGTCTTGACAAGCACTTATTATAACAGCAATATTTCAGGGATCATGATGGCATCAAAATTGTTTCTTTGCAGGACCATCATACTCAGTATTCTGCTGTTCCATTTCAATAAACAAAAGTACTTTCAATGACACATTTGATGTGGAAGAATCCAAAGAATCTGATTTTTCTGCACTTTTTGAGATGAACACAAATGCTATCTTACGACGTAACTCTTGGCAATGTATACATTTTACTGTAAAAGAACAATATGTTTCTTTGCTGCGGCCCATTGAATCACTTGTTTCCTACCATTTCCTTCAACTTCAGGCATGTGGAGTCAGACAAATTCATAAAGTGATCATCTGTTTGCAGCATTAATCATCAACTTTCATATTTATACCAATTAGAACAAGAAACAACCACACAGTGAATTCAATGCTGTGAAGATTGAAAAATAACATGAGCTCACTGGCTCTGTACAGAACCATCTTTCAGATGCCCTGTTCACCTTCCAAAAGTTTCTAGATTCTAGAAAATCAAGTACCCTAACAGTTCACAACTCCACCCTTGCGGGTGGTGATTCTGTACGCTAGAGGATAGTGATACGTACGCATTAAGCAATTCATTGTGGTGCAGTGTTTAGACCTGTGTCCTTACAGAATCACAGTTTCTATGATTTGAGCAGCAGTGCCTCTGCAGAGATCCAGCCTTCAGGAAAGTGCTGTAACTGTGTGGGTTGAAGCATAGTCTAGCAGTGAGTAGGTTATCTGAAATGGACTCCAGCCTTTAGCGATACCCCCTTCGTTAATATGGAGCAACAAATCATACCACTTCCCTTGTTCCTAATTGGCAGTGCCACAGTGCCACTTTTGACTGAGTAGGTCCATTTAACCTCAGAAAGAGAAGAGAGAACGTTCAGAAACACAATGAGAAAATCCATTCTGCCGCCCACTCTTAGCAAAGCACAAAAGTTTCTGACTTTGGATTTCGTGAGCTCTGCAGGGATCCATTTACGCAGAGCCCACAGCTAGCATTAGCACCTCACATTTTAATAATGCTGACAGTTCTGTTAAGCCTTTCTTCCTCCAGAGCTGTACAAAATATATAAACACACATACAGGAATCATTTCTCCCGTCACTGAAATGGAGCCACTTTTAATTATATATAGACACACCTGTGTGGATACCCTGCACTTTGCACAGGATTGGCTGTGCAGCCTGGCTCATTGCTGTCACTGCACTGTTTGTCTTTTACATTACATGAACTCCCTAGCAACTGCACGAAGGATTACGGAGTATCTCTGCTTCTGCTGTAAGCCTAACAGTGCTTGTAGTGGGGGTGTTTACTAGGTCCCACAGCCCTATAGAGAGAGCCAGGCTACTTCTTTCCCCTCTTTCTGACAATCTTAATGGAACAGGCCATGAAGAACATTTGGGGTGGTGGGGGAAACCTGGGTTGATGCTCATGGGAGCCAATGATTTTGGGAGTGTTCACCATTCTAGTCAAGGTCCTCTGTAGGAGGAGGGAAAATGGCTGATACCTTATAAATGGAGAGGTTGCCCTTGGCCATAGGATTTTCAAGTCCCAACAGCTGGCTAAGAGTATCTCTTGAAATCCATTCACCCTCTCAGTATAGATAAGGGTTTTTTTATGAGTCTTTCTCATTAGTTCCTCAAGGATGCCTATCAGACCATCTCACAAACTCAGAAATTCTATTTCTAGGGTAGAATCGCTTTTTTCATTTCAGTTTTTTTTTCTTGTTTATGCTTTACTGTTCTAACGCTGGAGAAACATTTTGAGAGCACATTATTACATCCAGATCCTATATCTGAGTGTTCCCTATGGGTTGCTGAACATCTTTAATCCAAATTGATTTGAGTGGAAGTCGAGGACAGTCAATACCTTGCAGGATCCAACCCTGGGTTTGCACAGTTTGCATAGCATATAGTGTATCCATGATGAGCTACAAGTATTCATTTGGCTTGAAAAGTTTAATTTACACATGCAATTTGTGCTTGTCCAACAGCACAACATGCAAGTAAATGTACAATTCTGTCACCATGTAAATCTAATTCTTTGTTTGAAAAATGTGATGATTATTGTTATTATTGTATAATATCAAAAGTGTGTGAGGCACTGCACAGACATGTAGAATAATGATCTTTTTTCCCATATAAAATTATCTTCAGCCACTTTCAGATTGCATGAAAAAGAATATTTCTGTGTCAGGAATCTACACCCTGATTAATACTTTCAGGATATAAGGAAATGACACAACTTGACCACCCATGTATTTTTAAAAGTAAATACCAAGTGACTTTAACATTAGTCATCACATACTCATTGCATAGTGTACAATCATATAAAATATTTGTGTTCAAATACTATGGTAATGAGGTTCATATATATATTGCTAGTTGCCCAAACTTGCTAGGTGAAAGTTATAATAGTAAATATTTTAATAACAAAACATTAAAAAGTATTTCTCTGGCAAGTGGATTGAAAAACTAGTATGTCAAAAGCACTATAATACAATTAATCTCCACTCCTGAAAATATTTCCATCATGTGGGATAAACCAGACTAATCTTAGATGGATAGATATACATTTTATAGTGTCTCATTTGCAAGATCTGTTTGTTGTTCTAATGTTTCTTCTTTTTTGTTGTTGATATAATTTTAATGCCAGTTAATTTTTCAAACAGAGTTGTCGACTGTTTATTTGTTAATTCCAATGCACTTCTTAAATATACTCACGTGGCAATATTTTGGTAGTTTAAAAAGTAATTAATTGTGTCCTGTAGCAGAAGAACTCAGTGCTAGGTTGGGACAACATACCAAATATAGTTTAATACCAAAGGTCACACTTGATTTAAGTGAAAAAGGACACTCATTTATTTTCATACAATTTAAAAATGATAAAATTCTTAAACCGCTTACTAGTAAAACCTGTTATGGAACTGACCAGTAGCATAACGTATTATTGTAAGCAAGCCCTGCCCCAATAGCAGGTTTGCAGAGGGATGTGGTTTGACAGAGATGCTGTGGGAATAGGATTGAAACAAAGTGATCTGGCGGTGAGTGGTGCAGCCTGTCAGGACTGTGAGGGACAGCACACACACTTGTATGTTTCCAGAGGCATGTGGAGCTGACATGCTAGGCAAAGAGAGACTTACCTGCTCCAAATATGTGGCCAGCAGTTCAAAGGCCAGGTATCCTCATGGTGACCGTTTTGTTCAAGTCAAACCTTTGGGCTTGCCTACACAGGTGGTTTAAAGCAGATCAAACCACTTAAACCAAGTTAAGTTTGAAGATAGCTGCCTACACACAACACAGTTCATAACTGCCACTAGCTCCACATTTCCAACGAACTCTGGAGTCTGCTTGCCAAGTGCATTAGGTTTGCTGCACACTGAATTAGTGCAGTCTTCTGTGGGTGTGGATCCAATTGCTGCACACCACTCTTTTTTGCATGCTTCCAACAGCTATCCCACAGTGCTTTGCAAGTCAACCATTACTGACCTGTCCGTTCACCTCCCCTTGCTCTGGTGTCAAGTTCCCAGGATGTCCCCTCCCCCCTTTAAAAACTGGTGCAGAGCCAGAATTGGCCCATTTTGCTCCTGGATCTGAGTGTATCAGCGTTTTTGCAATACAACTCCAACAGCACTCCAGAAAGCCTGCAGCATGCCTCATGCAGCTGCTTGGAGTCGTGCTGAGACCCTGGTTCTCCTCGCCATCTGGGGAGAAATGTCAGTGCAGGAAGCTGTTTTGACCAGCCACCAGAATAAAGACACGACCAAGAGCGGTCATGGCCAGGATGTTCATCAGTGCCGGATAAACAGCAAGCAGCTCAGGAGTAAGTACCGTGAAATGAGAGACAGGATCCTACACAATTATACAGCATGACCCCGCCAACCACATGGCCAACCACATGGCGCCACTCTTCCCCACACTGAGAATGACCAGGAAGGCCTGCAGGAGGATACTGGAGAGGAGCTCTCCCCTGAGGACCAAGATCTTTTGGGGTCCCAGGATCCTGACGTCAGCCAACTGGAAAGCCAACAGTAATCATGCCCTGCTGCAGCATAACCCAATTCCTGCCAGGCATCAGCCAACACTAAGTCCTAGCCAGAAACCCAGGCCAGGATTAAAGAGGCAGAACCCCTATAGGGAACTTCATCGTAAGTACCTATCTTTACAATTTGTTATTATTGTGCTATATAGCCGTTCTGCCTTCTGCTCTGGGTGCTCCTGGCCTCCACCATTTTAGATGGATGTGAGCTAGGAGACCTTCTGAAAATCCAGTCCCCCACCTCCCTCTGTAAGCCCACGCTGCCAGTTCGGCCCCCTGGTACATGTTTCCAAAATGGTGGCTGCTCCGCCCGGGCAATTGGCCTCTGTCTCATGCTAAAGCCATGACTATCAATAGTTTTCAGCACTGTGGCCCATCTACCTAGTTTCCTTCCCCATTACCTCATCTGTCCTGCCCAATTTCCCCTGCAACCCTCTTTGTCAGCCCAAATTGGCAGCTGACGGCATGGCACAGCTTCTATCCTACCTCCCCTGACACGGCACATTCAAATAATGAAAAAATGTATTTGTGCAAAATGCAACCGTTTATTGAGACTGTGGTTATGGGGAAAGAAGTTTGGTCCAAGCTCATAGTTTGAATGAGGTCTAAATGGACATTGCATGCCTGGTAAAGGTACAAACAGTCTTGTTTCTGCTGAGGTTTAACTTCCTTGTAATACGCATTCTAGCTGACAATCATTGCAGGACCCTATCTGTTTTTCTCTGCACTTTCTTCCTGTCCATAGGGGAGATAAAGCAGAACTTAAGACTGAGTAGTTGCTCGATTTTTTTATTTGCATATGATAAGGAATAGCCACACACCCATGCCCTTGATGTAACTCCCAAGCCCCTTCCACTCCTACAACACTTCTGGTGGGAACCATCCTGGTGAATAATTTCAGTGCATCTTGCTGGTCTGCCCTTTGCCTTTTTGAATAAGGTCTGCTCTGTCTCCTAGTCACCCACTTTAGTGTAAAGTCATTAAGAGTCAGGGAGACCTAAAGGGGATGTAGAGAGGCTTACTATCTGGCTCTGCTCCCCTCACCTCCATAACCCCTCATAACCATTCCGAAAACCATGGAGGATCTTAAATGCATTAAAAAAAAATGCAAACCAAAACGAGAACAAAATTCCAAGCACAGTGACAATAGCAAGTGCAGCAGACAGAAATCCCAGTGCACCCAGCACCTCCTCACATTCTCACCGCTTACCATCTCTGAAGTTCCCCCAAGGCTGGGAAGATCCTAAGGGAGATAAAGTCATGTATGTATACTAAAAAAAACAAAAAAAAAACTATCATGGCCTGTATGGACTATGAACAATAAGCAACTTTTTCCCATACTTCCATGGCACCTACAACAATCAAACTATTAAGGACAAGGCCTCTATCTATTGCTGGGAGCCTGGCCCACCTGAGAAGGTAGAAAAGGAAGACTCGGGACGAGACGTTTGTAGAGCTTATGGTAGAGTCCCAGGGGACTGGCTGAGAAGTGCAGGCAGTACATGATGATCCAGATAGAAAAGGAAATGAAGTTCTCCCAGGAGACCGTGGCAGTGGCCAAGGACAGTGTTGCAGAGGACAAGGACAGCCTCACCATAGCCAAGAACAACATGGAAAAAGACTGGGAGATGTGAGGCAATTTATGGATGCTATCTTGAGCCAGAATGCTCTCTTCCCAAACATGCTACTCCCAGGCCACTGGGCCCTGTTGTCCTGTAAGCTAGGATTCAACCACGTCCCTCAGCCCCTGGACAGTAGTAGCTACTGGGATCAGCAACAATTCCTCCCCTCTGCATCCATTCAGCACTTGTCCCAGAGACGATTCTCTGCTCAGGCCCATCATCTGCCCACAAAGAAGACTGGCTCCTGGAAGCCCAGCACTTTTGAGCCCTGCAATGCACCTGTAATTTCTGAGCTGTGGCACTGAGCCCCAGAAGCCCCATGTACAAGAAGAGGCAGAGGGAGGACCTCTACATGCCTATAACTTTAAACTCCGACCCCGATCCCCTTGTTACTTTTGCACTGTTTGCAGTGTGGTTTGCATTGTTGTTTTGTTTTAGCGTTTGATTTTGGTTGGTCAGTGAGTAGATTGTTCGGTAAATATGTTTTCAAATAAAAAGCTATTGTTATTTATCCATCAGTTCAATTTAAACTTTATTTTTGGCTTTGTTACTGTTGCTTCATACTAAAAACCTTTTAAAATCCATTTTGGTCCATTGTGACTCATCACTGCACGTAACACACAAAATCCTTTAAATGATGCTAAAATAATTCATGCAGCTTTACAAAAATGGAAGGCAATGTCCCACTTCCACCACCCATAAGCAATAGTGCACTGCGCACAGTCTATCTCACCTCCCACAGATTAGCAGCTGGATGCGCAGCTATGGCTACCCATGTTCAACCACGAGACTCAAATATGAACAATAGTCATCCCTGGAAATATTCCCCAGGTCTTAGAATCCTCCATGGGACACCTTGCTGGCTGCTCAAACCACCGAGCAAGTCTCTGTACCTCAGCCTTTCGCCCATCATAAGGCTTTCCCCTTTGGTCTCAATATTGAGCAGGACACAGCTACAATGGTCAGGGCATTTTTTTTCTGCTGCTTCCAAACGATTCTGTGACAAGTGCTGCAAACTAACAGTTGTTCCAGCACTCTGATCACTAAAGCGCTGATTAGCTTCCCCCAGATTAGACTTGATTGAGGAATGAAGTATTTAATGACCTAATCAGACTGGGGGCACTAAGAGCTAATTGTTCTATCAGCTGGGAAAGGTAGTTAAAAAGCACAGGAAGGAAACACAGAGGGGAAAGGCTATCAGAGCTGAGGCAATAGGGATCTCAGGAACGCGAGATCTCTCCCTGGAGAAAGGGCTGATGTCTGCAGAACGCTGTCGATAGAGCTGCTACACAGGATTGTGATTGTGGTGGTCCTATTAACAAATCCCATAGAGGTGTTAACGAACAAGAGGTGTACAACACTCTTTGCATGGGATTGCAGGACAGGAGTGGAGACTGCCCTATTACAGATTCCATAAGCAAGACTTTCTGCATTTCAAATGGCCAAACACATACTCATCCGCCACGCTGCAGCTACTCACGTGATAGGTCCTTCTAGCCTGTGAATGGCTTGGTTCGCCGGGGAAAAATAAAATAAGCTGAGTCACCCAGAATAATCGGACCAACTTCCATCCCATTAATGCCCATAGTGTTCCTGGGGGCAAACACCCCTTTCTCCGTTAATTTAAATTAATTTAAATAGAAGTGAGTTCTGAAAGATCCTAGCATCGTTTATGTCTGTGCACCTGCTGTGATGGTCAACCCCTCCTTGGACCTCTGTGGAGAAACACTACTTCTTGCTTATAAATTCTGTGCCCTGGCAGTGGGGCAAACGATAGGCACACTGGTTCCATCAACCGCCCTAATACCGTTCCAGAACCCCACGTGTTTGCCAAGCCATCAAGAATCTCCTGAACATTACACATTATGACCCAGCTAGGGTGTACCTTAACAGCATAGCAGACCTGCATGAGACTGGCCCCAACAGTTGATCTCCCAAAGCCAAACTGGTTGGCTACAAACCAGTTACACTCTGGGGTGGCCATCTTGCACGTGGTAATGATGACCTGCTTCTCTACAGGTCTGGGGCACTGCATGTTGGTACATTGTCACTCCAGCTCCAGTGTCAGCTCTGCACAGATTTCAATACAGATAGTCTTTCCCATCCCAAAGTTCTTGCACCACTGCTGGGGGTCCCAGGTCTGCAGAATGATTCTCTCCCACCAATCCCCACTTGTTTGCCAGTCCCAGAAATGGCACTGCACGCTGCAAAGCTGATCCATGAAGTGGGTTCTCTATTTCCAGAAGCATCCTTGTCCTGCTGCAACAGCTTCACGGTGTTCTCCTGCTTTTGGAGGAGCCACTGAGCATTCTCCTGCAGCTGCACCATCCGCTTAGTGATGTGATGAGTAAATTCCAATGCCAAAATGTGCTCAGGTCTGAATGCTGTAATACAGCCCTGCATATTTGTGCTTACTTCCATAGCCGCATGGTGCATTTCTGGGCCCATGCTTGCAGATAGCAATTTGAAAATGATGCTGGTCTGCCCAGAAAAAAAACCATAGGGCAAGAGACAGTGGAAACATGGCAGGTTTTTTTATTTGAACCTGCCTGGCTTTTGCTTTGTGGCCCATAATTCACAGTGAAAACAAACCCAGGATGCACGCTGCTCAGGCATGAAGCAAAGGACCATGGGATAGACCCCAAGACTGCTACTCCCTCAGTTCTCAGCAAACCACCACTGTGTGTTCACACAATGCAGATTGAATATGGAACAGGTACCCCGTGTGCATGCTATTGATGAGATTTGCATACTGCAAGTTACCAGATACTCATCAAAAAGTTTCACATTAAATCTCCTGTGTAAACAGACCCTTAAACTGGAGTGAACCAGCATTGGGTGCCAGGCAACAGCCCTCTGAAATAGTTCTTCTGCTAAAGCAGAACCAATGGTTTTCTTGGTTTCATCACAACAGCAAAATAATTATATCATTCAAATATTAGAGACTTTCTAATTGGCAGAATATTTTCAATCAAATAATGGGTGTGGAATCCAGGATGGTCATCCGGAGGGAACACATTGAAAAGCAGAGCTGTGTAAATATCAGCATATTCCCTGTTGTTTGGGACTGCAACTTAATGTGAGTGTCCCCTGAAAGCTAAGCATGGGCCTGACCCAATGTGTATTGAAATCAGTGGAAAGACTCCCACTGACTTCAGTGAACGTTGGGTCAGGCCCAATATGAGCTGGACACCAACATTAAATGATTACCCCGTGTGGCTATGGAGATATATGCAGCCAATTGTCAGCAATTTTGAAAGAAATGGAAACTGAGTTGCAGCACTTAAAAGATTGGGAAAGTCAAAAGCAGTTCTACGAGGGTTAAAAAAAAATAAACCAAACAACTGTATCTAAGGCTATGTTCAGACCGATGGCGGCAAAATCGCGCCACCAAATCGATCTTTCTTGATCAATTGAGTGGTCAATGAGACCTGCTCAATCGATCAGGAAGTCGACTGAGAAAGTCCACCCCCTCAAGTAGCGTAGCGCTGAGCTCCCGTCGGCTCAGCACAGTGAGAACAGGGCGCAGAAGGGAAGCAGAGCAGTCGACGTCAGTTACGCAAACTACTCTGTGTAGTTTGCATAACTCCCGTCGACTGCCGCTGAATCGCGCAGTAAGTGTGAACCATCCCCTTACTGTGATGTAGAAAGGGGTAGTTTTAAAATTGTTGGACCCCCTAAAAATATTTAGTTTAGAGAAACAAGAAATGGTAGGCCAACTCTGTTAATTGTTTCTCTTCCTGACAACTCAAGGATGTGTCTGTCTCCCATTATTTTGTCATAGGGGGTCTTTTCCATACCTTAGCGGACATCATGATCAAGATCCAGCAAATTAAGCACAATTATTAACCACAGCTATTTTATTATTAAAGACAGGAAAAGAAAACAGTAGACAAAAACAAAAGACTAAACAAAAATAATACACTGGTTACTTCTGTTAAAAACTCTTTTGTATGTCTCTCTGTGGAGGGCATTTAACAGAAATTACACCTTTGAGAGTGGACCGTGTCTCAGGGGCTCTTTTGTTTTGGTAAGTGAAGACCAAAGTATATTGTTCCCCAAATCTATTGTGAATTCAGTTTTATTGTCTTATTAGATACTTAAAACTGTTTATGTATGAGCAAATAATGTGTTTAAGGGCAAGTGAAGCCTGTCTATTATTAATAATAACCCAAACAGATACTAGCTAGATAAAGTAAGCAATCTGAACTAACTCCTATGACAAGGAAGATATTTAAATTAATTACTTTGAAGAAGTCATTTAAAGAGCTATCCTAAGGTAGGCCAATGACAAATATTAAGAATCTTAAATCCAGTTACAGTCCAGTATTTTCCTGTTTACCAATGTTTAGCCCCTACCTCTTCTCCAGGAACACATGGTCTAACCATTATTTAAGTTATAGCAGCATTTGCCTAGCCCAGTAAAATCATTACAAGAATTTTAAATCTAATCCATTGGCAGTGTCTTAGTTAACTTTCTCTCATGAGTCCGATGTGAAGTCTTGGGTAGGTTTTCCTTGGATTGGTTTCTTCCTGAGTCGTCTCTATTTTTCTTATCTGTCTGTGGCAGCTTGCTTGTAGAGGTGGATAAGATGAGGCATGGAGTGCTTGCTGGCTAGGCAGAGTAGCAGAGGGGCAGTGTGTGGGGTGCTCACTTCAGAGTCTTTTATACTCTTCTCCTTCCTATTTTCTTGAAATTATAGAAAAACACACCTCTCTCAGGCTTGTCAAGATTCAGGTTGATTGCTGTCACTCTCGTTGGCATCATGTCAGGATTGGCTTAGCTGACACTTTCAGCTTCTGAATATGTAGTCTGTTTAATGAATATGCAACATTTCTTTAATTGCCTTTTTCTTCTCCTGGCAGGAAAGATCCAGATAACTTTTAAAGTTAGTTTTAATTCTTTTTTTTATTTTATTAACATTTGAGAGGAAATAAAATTATGTTTTCAAACAGTCCTAACATTCCTGTCCTTTATACAAAAGTCTTTAGCTCTGAAAAGAGACTTTTTAAATTAAATAGGAAATTTAGGAAATCTTAGGAAAACTTTAGTTGACATATTTAATAGTTGTTGACGCTGCATGACAATTTTTGGAACACTGATTTTCTTGTCTTCCTGAGTTGTGCACTGCCAGTAATTAGTTAATTAATTCCCCATTAATATAAATATTTTGCACTTAAATGGCCTATTACATTAGTAGTTAGTTTAGCATCCAATGACCTGGCTATATCTATCCACAAAATATCTTACTATTCATACAACAATGCTATCAGGCAGTTATTATGTGAAGGTTTACATTTAGATACAAAATATTTGCAAATATACATTTTGAAAGAAGCTTATGCCATCTTAAGCATTTGAGAAACAAAGGTTTTCACCATTAAGTGAAAACATGAGTTGGAAGTCATCAATATCTTCTGCAAAACATTTCCCATGATAAATGAGAAAGAAAGTTCAAAGAAAAAAGGCGTTAGTGTGTTTACATAATAAATCTATTTCAATAAGGATATTTCTGGAATTCTTTGTGTAGGTTTAAACTCAGTTTTTTCTTTGAAAAGAAAAGGAAGGGTTGGTGTAAACCCACTTTACAAGTATATTTATGGCTGTGATAACACACCCTATATTCCTTTTTACTCTACTTAAAACATGAATGATCCGTCTTTTTAATGTATGCCTGTCATTGAGAGAGAGAAGCAGAAACAGTCTGGAATTTCTTTGATTAGTTTGAACACTGTCACATAGCTAGCTAAACATATGTATTTTTATATTTCCAAGCATCCTGGCTATAACATTCTTGTAGCTATATCTTAATATTCAGTAAAGGTGCAAATAACTTTAAAATATATTAAGTTATAATAATTGTATAAATATATTTTTTCATCAATGTTGCAGTCTATCCCCCACATAAGAAAAAATATATACTGTGGAAAACAGGTGATCTTCATACTGTAGGCCAAATTCTATTCACTGTGTTACAATGAAATGACTAGCACTGCATGGGTATAAATGAGCAGAATTTGGCCCAAATGTTTAAAATCTGAGGCTGAAATCTGCAGTCCTTAACCAAGCAAAACTTCTCTTGTCATCGATAACAGTTTTGTTCAACTGAAGACTGCAACATTTTGCCCTGTGCTTTTTTCTCCTTCAAAAATATAATTAGCCTTTTCTTCACGTGCCTGCACCATATCTCCACCCTGCTCTTGATGGCCTTGCTTTTGTTTCAGATACGCAACTTTTTCCCTCCTCCTCATCTTTCTTCAGAGAAAGCCTCTGGCTGATAAGAAAGGATAGCATACTGCTTATGCAGGACCAGCACACTGCAGTTGCTCCCTACCTGCCCTGCACTGTCAGAATTCTAATCACTTCCTTCTCTACTTCCCCTTCTCCTGCTACTGTTTGCATAACTGCACAAAACTGTTATTAATCAGGCATTGTATAGACAGTATAAATGTCAAAATGTGCTAGGACCCCACATAAAGTGTGGTAACTTTTACGGGGTGCTTCTCAAAGTATAATATTCTCAGTGCCCCACAGAATCCCCCACTCCATGCCACAGGCATTTTCAAGATGCGCTTTCGGCGATCGTTTTCAGACAGTTAGCAAATGTTTGGATTATCCAGATAAGTCAGAGGCTATTCAAACTCTCTGGATAGTTGCATTTTGCAGACTGATCGCGCAACCAGTCCATATTCCAAACAACAGCATATGGAAAGTCACAGATGTTACGGTCCAAATTTTACCCGTCAAGCACAGCCCTGGGTAAGGGATAAAGTAGAGGGAAACTGAGCCTTGGAAAACTCTACTGACAGTATGTTCAGGGAAGGGTACTGGGGGTGGGAGAGGAAGTGCCATGGCCCTACCTCCCTCCCACCTTCTCTGGAGTGGTTAACAAACACAGGGAGGCTAGTCCCAAGATGTCCTTGAACTCATGGAAGTTCATGGGCTTCTGTATTTTCCAAGCCCAAAGGACAAGGGCACAGGGAAGCGGGGGAGGCTTTTTACATCCCACCCAGTCCTTTGCAATGGTGCGGGGGATGGCCCTCATCTGGTAATTTAATGCCAAGGGCAATGTCACGCATTCCTTTGGGAAAAGAGCCTATGGGAGAATTGGGAAACTCCATAAGCTTTTTCAAAAGCATCCTGCAGAGGGGAAGGAGAGTTTTTGTCATGTCCACACAGTGGGCAGTGGACATAGACCTCACCTGCTGTGAAACAGCATGAGCTGCAGAGAAATCCCATGATTCCTGGGGTACCCACAATAGATCGGCATGAAGATCCAGCACCTCCCCACTGTTCCTTAAGGCCCTGGCAGCACAGCTCCCTAAGGAGCCAGGCTCTTTATTAGTTCTCTGCCTGTTCATGGGCCCAAAGCCTGCGTGTGTGGAGTGGGACTCTGTGTGAGATAATGGTTTAAATGTCAGCGTTACTTTACCTAGAAAATATCCCTGCAGGCTTGCCACCGAGAGTAACTCTCCACCCATCTGGTCCAAAACCATGGAGCCCCCACAGTGAAGCATCTGCAGACTCACGGGAATCGTACCCCATCAGCCCAGGCCCATCCTCTAACAAAATCTGGACCGAAGGGGGAAAAAATTCAAGTCTTTTCATCATCTGTTTCAGAAAAAATGAAAGTGCTACTCTGGCCTCACTTCCCCTGAAAGGGCCCTTTTTGGTAATTGTGCTAGCCCCAGAAGGAATGACTCCATCCACACTGAGCAGAAAGGTTTGCCTTTTATGTAGTCTGTCCTTCGCTGTAGCACGCTACTCATGCATCCATGTTCCAGTACCTGAGGAAATTTGTGACTAATGAATGCTTCTGGGGCTACATCCCTAATGGTTTCCAAGGGCTATTTAACCTGGATTATGACAGCCACATATTGCATTTAGTCCTTCCAAGGTCATTTCACTTCTAATGAATACCAATTTCTCCATGCTCAGCTCCACTCTTCTCCTTTATTGCAGTAACAGACAGATGGTTGCAAACTATTTCTTTTATAATGAAACCTGTTAAAGGGGCCTGCATAATGCCTAGATAATAACATTTGCCAAGTAGAAATGGCCTCTGAACTAAGGGTTGAACAAAGCTATACTGGAAAATGGAGATAGTGCAGGGCAGTGTGCACCACAGTCTACTGGTTACTGATAGCCCTGCTTATGTCACAGCTCTGTAACCAGGGATCTTTCCAGTTAGTTGTAGCCTAGTCTAGCACTCTTGGAGTAAAATGTCAAGCTAGTCTGAAGTTTAGGTTTTCTGTTTGCAGACACAATTTTGTGCCTGCAAAAAATGCATCATTTTTTCCTTCTGCCCACGTGTGGATGCAAAACTTAGTGGCTTCATACCCAGCTACCAGATTTGCATCTGAAGTACATACAGTAGTTAGACATGTAATTAGTAAGATTTTCACTTACATTATAATTGCAAATGCAAATAGGATGGCCAACTTTCTAATTTGTGAAAACCAAACAATGAGTGCCGGAACTTCCCCTGCCCCTGCTCCGCCTCTTCCCTGGAGGCCCCGCCCCCTGCTCCTCCCCCGTCACTCACAGCTGAGCAGGGCTCTGTGGATGGGGGAAAGTCACACTCTGGGGTTGAGTGATTGGGGCAGGAGAAGGAGGGAGAGTCATGCTTGAGGGTGGAGAGGTGACTGGGGTAGGAGGGGAGCAGCACCCTGGTGGCAGGGCACAAAGGCGGCTCAGAAGAGTGCCTGGGTGGTGAGCCCAGCCCCCAGCCCCGCTCCTCAAATGTCGCAGGTTCCCTCCCCCTGGGTGCTGGTACCTTTTTCAGCCAGAGCCGGGCAGTTCCTGAGGGCTCCTCCAGCTCCAGCAGTAGCTGCTCTTCCTGCCCTCCCAGGAGCTGAACGGAAGCTGATTGCGGATGGTTACTCAGGTAACCAGACTTTTGGTGTCAGGTCCCCTTTTTGACTGGACTTTTCAGTCGAAAACAGGACACCTGACAATCCTAAGTGCAAATTTTGGTTGAGTTGCAGGTGAATATTTTCAAGTACAAACAGGGTCATTTCCTTTTACTTCCACTCCTGGTTCCTGCCAAAGTTGTTACTGTCGCCTTTGACAATTCTTAGCTATCCGTTTTTTACTATGGCATGAATCCATAAGCCAGGCTTGGCCATATTGGCTGCCAAACTCATCCAAATGGTTCTGTTCATCCATTTTATTGTCTACTCTGGGGCTGCCAGTGTTGCCCAGAAGAATGTTATTCCCTGTAAATCCATTCACTCTTAATTGCTCAAGTGCCTGTAACCTGCTTTTTAAGCATTGTCTGCATCACTGTCAAGATTACCAATGTTTCCCTGCTTTATACTCCCACTGTCCGTCCAAGTAAGAACAACTTCATGTGATTTCCTCTACTTTCCATTAACGCTTCTTCATAAATCATACCAAGGGTTTTGCACACCCTCAAACCTGCCCATTAAATGAGACACCATTTGCTCTCTAATCCCAAATGGAGTAGAGTTTCTTTCCCTGCTAGACAAAACTTTCTAACTTTCCAAAAAAAGTAGCCTGGTGTTTTGGGGGATTGTTATATCAAGTGCTCATCCTTCTGGTTTCTCCATTCCCACTCCATAATTACCCTTTTTGGAATGTTTTTCTGTCCTTAGAGCCCTATATGATCTCTACTGACATACATTGCTCTGGCCTTATGCTGTATTCTCCTGCATCTTCGTCCTAGCCCCGTTATTCTACTCTGTAAGCCTTCCCTCCCATCTCTGAACCCATAGATGGATACATTTGCATGCTTTCCATAGTACTCTTCCTCCTCTCCTTTTGTTTCTGAAGGTCTCAGCACTTATTTCAGCTGTGGATTGCATCTGGAGCAGTATCATTAGTGTTAGCTATCCCAGGGATGATGATGATGATGATGTTATCATTTATTATTTGCATGACATTACTACAGGTTGGTTAATGTCAAGATGACTTCACTGTCTAAGAAGTAGAGCTGGTTGAGAATCCTGCAACAAAATGGTTTTTCACCAAAAGATGTCAATTAATTGAAACTGACATTTTTTGTGGGAATTTCTCAATTTTTTGGGGGGAAAAAAAAAATTGTTGAAATGTCCCATTTTGAAATTCTCAGAGGAACCTGTTTGACATTTTCTAAATGAAAAATTCAGATTTTTCTGGTTCAAAAGCACTTTTTGTTTCAAAATTGAATCTAGTTAGAGTAAAATAATTAAATAAAAAAATATTGAAATTGAAACAAAACATTTCAAAATTATCAAAATATTTTTTTCAATTAACCCAAATACAAAAAATTGGATTTTTGAGTCACAAAAATTCCTAAGGATTTTGACTCATTGTCCTGATTTGGTTTAGGAAAGTTTTTCAAAATTTCAAAAATTTTCACAGGACAGGGAAACACTTTCCTACTTAGCTCTATTGAGAAGCATCTGTACCAACCACAGCTACGTACGAGACTTTCAATCAAGATTTTACTGTAATAGCTGCTTCTTGGAAGCAACAGTTTCCCCCTATTTTGGGAACTATAGAAATGTCAAGGATAATCTTATCTTGTCTTTTATATATACACATACACACACACACACACACACGGATATTTCTAACTCTTTTTGTCATGTTGGTAGTTTTAAAAATGTAAGTCAATTACCAGAGCAGAAAATTTGTCACAATGATTTTGTTTAAAAAAAATGGAATATTCACAGCCCGTTAAATCCCTCCTTCACTGCCAAAAAGCCATGTAAATATAACAGTCCTAGCATACTACCTCGCTGTTGTCATTGTTCTGAAATTTTCTTAGGAGGTTATAAGATTCCCATGGTGTTTGCTGTAAAAATGGAATTTTCTAAACCTCTCTAGTTTACAGTATGTACTTTCTGTCATGTCTAATAATGAGGCAGCTGTGACAAAGTTGGCACCTACTATATACAGGAAATTCCTCTGCTTGCAGCAGTTGAGGAAACAGTGCTTCAAACAGGCCTTTAATATTCTGCAAACAAATTCATTATTTATAATTGTCTTGTCCTTAGTTGTAAATTCAAATCATGATCTTTTACAGAGAGAGTTAAAATAAGCAGCAGACAGATTTTATTGAAATGAATGAAATCTACATAAACACCTGTTTTGTTTTTAAATTTTATAGGAAATCAATGTGTTGACAGTAGCATTGGTCAACCAAGATAGAGAAAAAAATTCTGAGAAACGAAGCCAAGGTCTAAAATCAGAGAAAGAGGCACTGTTAATAGGTAAGACAACTCATTCTACACTGCATATGACAGCCTACACAAATTATTGTAGAGTAAGCAACCTTGAAACTAATGTTTATTGTCAACGTATATTTGCATTTACCTTCATTGTATTAGAACTAAAGACCATACTGCTTATCATTCACATGTACTCACAGTGCTTTCAGTAAAAACAACCAAATGAAATAAATAGAAACATTTTGATCATAAGGAATACAGGACAAGTCTTGCAAGGCTCACTCACATGACAAAGCCTTGCTCACCCAAGACCACCTACTGACTTTAATGTAAGCATTTCTTATGTGAAAAAGAGTTGCAGGATCTGCCTCTATGCTTCTAAAGTGACTATAGATAGATACTGAATTTAGTTGTCCCAGGGTCTCATATAATGGAACAGTGTGAATGGTTATCTACCCATCACAGTAACAAAATGGGTGAAAGAAAAAGGAACAGAAACAATATTGAACAAAATGATGTACAGTGAACGTCCTTGACAGTTTTCTTTCTTTCTTTCTTTCTTTTCTTTTTGACATTAGGTGGTAGATTATTGACATGAATAAGTATGGGAAATACCACAAGGACATTTAATATTTTAGTGTAAAAACTTAAAGGGAAGTTATATGTAAAAGGTATTGGTCCGTTCCAAGAAATGAACTGTGAATGGCATGACATGAAATAGTCAGGATGGATTGTAATACATAAGGTTGTTAGTTTGGTTTCTTTTTAATTTCGGATCAGACGTTTCATATATAATTTTGGTCCTAGCATTTGCCTTCCTCTTAATTGTAACTGTAAATATATGCCTTTGATTTATTCCTGGATAAATCAAGTTAGATGACTGTATGACTTGGTATACTGGGAATTTTATGTAGAGCTTTTTGCCTCTATGTGACCAGTTATTTGAATCCAGCCCACTTTGGTCATAATCTAAAGCAGTTACCACTTTAGGCAATCCCATGCCTTATGTGAAGTGAGGGTGCGGTCTCAGTCCTGATCATAATGGTCAGATGTCCACATCACACAACCACCATCAGAACTGGTAGTCTTAATGGGAGCCAAGGACTGCATGGGCATGGAAACTTAACATTATTCTTTCCCTTCAAGATCAGGGATGAGGCATGTTGGTGATTGGTAGGAGTTTGCCTGGCATCTGCCCATTCTTTAGAATTCTCAATATTTCACAAGCACTGAAATCCACTTTAGAAAGAGAAAAGCTGAGTTTACTAATAAATTGTTATCAAGCATCTCTAGTCAATAATTACAATCATATTTCCAAACAACTTTTATTTCATTGGTATTAATAGAGATGGGCCATAGGTGCAGAAATCACATCCGGATTTTGAATACCCCCAAACTGAGGTGTTTGGATCTGAAGCTGTGGTTCGATCTATAACAAAGATAGTGCCATTAGCAAACTGGAAACTGAATACAGGTTTGGATTTCCAACTGCTCCAGTCAGAGTTTGGTGGTATTTAGTTCAGGCAAATCTCTACAATTATTGTCAGAGGCTTTGATCCTGCAAAGATTTACACATGTGCTTATGTTTATACATCGTGGATGGCTTGACAAAGCCCTGGCTCAGATGATTTAGTTGGGATTGGTCCTGCTTTGAGCAGGGGGTTGGACTAGATGACCTCCTGAGGTTCCTTCCAGCCCTAATCTTCTATGATTCTATGATGACTAGTTTTATTGATTTCCATGGGATGACTCACTATGTGTGTGAGAATAAATCTTTGCAAGATCAGGGACAGAATTTGCAAACATAACTGGAAATCTGAAAGAGGAAAAGGAAAGACATAAAATGTATTAAGCTTTACTTATCTTTTTCTACTGTTGCCAGCGTTTGGGAAAAGCTGAAACCTAAAGATTATTCTATTTCCATGAGTATCAGAACCAGCAGCGTGCCCTGCATATCACAAGATAAAGTGACCCATTTTTGTAATTTATAAGCATTTTGAATCTTGCTTTGTTTATACCTTAAAGATAAGGAACCATCCCTTAAGGTTTGTTAGTTAAGAAACTCAACCAAAGGGAGTTGAAAATATCTTTGAATTTTACTATTCAACTCTCAGCAAATTGTTGGTGACATAAATGCTGATGACCATTACATATACTCACTGTTTCATGTAGAGAAGGAGAAATGGGATAATGCTTTTAATAGCAGTGCTGACATCCAACATCCTAGTTTCCATTTGTCACTGTTATGCTGACACTTGATTTTTCATTACAGGAAAAAACTCTAGATTTAGAATCTGACTCCTCCTAAACCCTTTATTCCCAGATCTTGTAAATTGCAATGAAGAAAGACAGAACTGGCTCCCTTTTAAGGAAAAAAATAAGTAAATATGTCAAGAAAGATTTGTGCTTCTCTCAACAGCACTTAGGGGTAATATGGATTAAACACTTTTCATAACTAGCAACAGCATAATTATTAGAAATATTCAAGGCAGTGTGGTTTCAGACACAGTTTATATGAAACATTTTCACAACAGAACTTCCACTGAAGGGGAAAAAGCAATAATTTTTCCATTCCACTATCTACTATTTTATATTGGTAAATCAAGCATAAAATTGGTAGTTGAAATGCTTCCAGCAAATTTTGTTTAGAAATCCCTTTATTCATCTGTATATTATCTTGGTCACTTACTTGCTAACTGTTGTCATTCCTGAAGATGAGCGATTGTGTTTACCATGTTACTATGGCTGTGTTAAAAATGTGCTGTTCTCTTTTGTTTATTGAACTGTGCAAGAAATATAAGAATCATAACTCAGACTGAAAAACATGCAATGACTTATTCAGAATTATTATGCTTAGATATACACTGTATTGCCTCAGATCATTTCAATACCTTGTGTGTTTGTTTTAATACAGGTATCATATCCACATTTCTTCACGTCCATCCTTTCGGAGCCAATATAGAATACCTTTGGTCTTACATGCAGCAGCTGGACTCTAGGGTGAAAAAATTAATCAAAATCTTGTTTCTTTATAGAAATATTGTTTTATTCTTTCCTGCATGTTAAACCCATCGCGAGTTTCCAGTAGAAAAAGATAATGGCATGTTGGGTTTGGGCATTTGCAGTCTTCATTCATTCGCAAATGATGTTGCACATTATATTCCAATTGATTTGTTTTATAATTATATGGTGAAAATGAGAAAGTAAGCTATTTTTCAGTAACAGGGTGCTGTGACGCACGTATTTTTATGTCTGATTTTGTAAGCAAGCAGTTTTTAAGTGAGGTGGAACTCGGGAGTATGCAAGACAAATCAGACTCCTGAAGGGATACAGTCGTCTGGAAAGGTTGAGAGCCACTGATTTAGAGGACTTTGTATCTCACCTTACTCTGATGCTGCCCTTCAGAGCTGAGAATGCTCTTGAAGCTTGGATCAGTGGGCGCACTGCACACTTTGGAGCGTGAAATATGCAGTACAAATGGAGAGTGGAGTATAAAGCATTGGCAGTGCTGCAGGCCTTATCAGACAAGCCATAGAAGTGGTCACCACCTCAGGCTATAGCTGGCAGATGGGCCAGGGGAACAGACTACAATAAGCTAGACAAGACACTGTCTCTCATCTGACTTCATAGCATCCACACAATCTATGAAAAATATTCTTTGCTCACTGGCAAAATGTGATAATGTCTGTGTCAATGCAACAAAAGTCTGATTAAATAAGTCAAGTGAAATTCATGTTCCTATTATCTCTTCCTCTAATCAGTATAACTTGGTTCTAAATAGACCCTTTCCTTCTGAAGTAAGGAGTGAAATACTGACAGTGGAGTGGCTATAAAATGCAAGCAGACATTAGGCACTTAAAGATTTGCATACAGGGTTGTTAAAGTATAAGTAACCAGTTACATTCTATGGGTCAAGTCCTGCACTCCTTTATATTATTGACTTCAACTGACTGCAATAACCTCCCACTTCCTGTTCTCCTGGACTCTCCCCTCTTCAATTTATCTAACATTCGGATTGTTGGCTGCGATAATGTTCCTTTCCTACTGCTCCGACTACGTCATCCCTCCCTAGAGCCCTTTCACTGCCTCCATGCAGGATAGTGCATAGCTGAGATCAGTGGAGACTCCTGAACTGCAGCCCCATTAGTAAGAGGGAGAAAAAGCAGCTGGCAGGGTCCTGAGCCTTTGGAACTTGCTTTCTGCCATAACAGGCTGTTTGTCAGCACATCAAAGCCCATCGTTTTTCTCTTGTCCTTGAAGCAGTGGGTGCAGGGTAGGGCTGGGTAATGCTGCGTATTGGATAGCCCTGTTTTCATTGCACAAATCCGGGTGGTGACATGTTTCTTTCTGTATCATGTTCAAATTCCTGGTTCTGCCTTCCAAGGCACTTTACAGACGTGCTGCGGCCTAGATCTGACCAGCTCACATAGCTCACCCAATGTATAAAGATTTTGTGTGACATTGAGGCAGAAACAATACCTCCTAGAGCTCAGGCGGTGTACAATGGAGCTCCTAACCTGCAGGCAGCCAGCTCCCTCTTGCCAATATGGAGGAGGTCCTGCCCCACTGTGACCATTAGCCTTGTAGGGTCCTTGTGCTTAAAGGAGCTCAGGGACCGGGACTTTGGCCCTGTCCTCATGCATCCCTTGCATGCCCACGTAGGATAGAGTGCAATCTGGCCCTTAATGGCTACCTACTAAATGTGATCCATCGTTTATGAGGTAAACTGTTTTAAATACTGCTTCTACATTTTAGCTTAGCTGAAAGTGCCTGACCACACCTTCATCCTGGGAGCCTTTATTTATCTTATTTTACTTACAAACGTCGAAACCAAAAAATAAAACTAATATTTTACCTTTTTGCAAGAAAATTGTAGTGCTGAACCTCAAGACTGGTTAAAGGATATATATCCTTCTGAGAGAGACTGAAGCAAATGTTATGCAATGATAACAGCCCAGCAAGGGTATATCAGACTTAGTGTATGTATGTCATTGCTTACTATGGCATAGATTGTGAGTAACACTGCAGGGATTGGGCAACTCTACACGTGCAAGGTAGGGAGGGTTCTATGCGCTTTCTGCCACCTCCTGGCCATGAAGAAGGCACTGGCCAAAACCTCATTAGGGAAGATAGGCCCCTTAGGGGTATTCGGAGGGATTTTGTGAGGGAGGCAGAACAATGGGGGACAGTTCAGTAGGCTGCACTGATTTTAAGGGCGGTATAGCTGCTATACTCATCTGTACTGCATAGAATTCTCTTCCAGGAGCTCTGGTGGCTGCGCAAGTTCCTCTTCCAGCTTCAATCTTTCCCCCACCCCATCCCAAGTAATATTTTCTTCCAGAATTGCATTTCTGAGAAGTGTCTAAAATGGTTAGCAGGCCACTGAAGGTAGGACGAGAAGCAATGGGCTTAATCTGCAGCAAGGGGGATCCAGATGTTAGGGAAAACTTTCTAACTATAAGGGTAGTTAAGCTCTGGAATAGGCTGCTGGAATCCCCTCATTGGAAGTTTTTAAGAACGGGTTGGACAAACAGCTGTCAGGGGGGTCAGCGTTTCCTTGGTCCTGCCTAAGCACAGGGAACTGGCCTTGATGACCTCTTGAGGTCCCTTCCAGCCCTACATTTCTATGATTCTCTCCCTTGGTGGGAATATGGATCTCTCTGTGGATGGCATAAAATGGCATAAAACTCCCCAAAAGAAATGCTAACATATCTGATGTGAGGGTTTTTTTAGTTGACCTAAAAAACGTTTCTTCTATCTTTCTTCTCTAAATTTCCTATTTCTTAAATATAGATCAATTGTTTCTCATTGTATTTTTGTTTTCCCTCTCTTTCATAGATCTCTGCGAATGAAATAGAAATGCTTCTGATGAGATTGCCACGCATGTTTAAACAAGAGTTCAGTGGAGTAGGAGCAACATTGGAAAAGAGGTGGAAGTTTTGTGCCTTTGAAGGAATTAAAACTACCTGACTGTGAATAGTAACGAAGCTATGCAGAAGAAGAATTCCTAAAGCATGGCAGGGTTACAAAGTATTAAAGTAAGAAATTTGGTTTTGGCACATAGAAGTACATTTTCGGAGTTATCCAAGCCTAATTTTAGTTACATTTGTGACGTTCTCTTGTGAGTGGAAATGTGGTTGTGCACCAGTTCCTAAAAATAAAAATATTAAAAAGGTTCAAAATGTGACAGATCTGTTTCCTATGAAAACTGGAGAAAGATACCACAGTCATAACGCTGTCAAGATATTAACGTGCTACATCTAAGAATAGCTCACTGAGCAAATGGATAAAGCTAAAAGATTGCCTAGTTATGGTTGCTAAGCTACAGCAATGTATATGTAATATATAGCAGAACTCATTCAGTTACGTTCCTGAAAGTCTTTCCGTTCAGTAAGTAATTTTAAAGTGAGAAAAATCATACCAAAAGAAAACTTGAAGATGTGTCTGAGCAGTTATTGTCTTTTGTAAATTAAGTTATATGCTGTTCCAGGGATTTTTGCCTTATTGAAAGAGGCCTGAAAATGTGATTGGACTCCTTGAGAATGCTTTATCAAGAATATTATTTTTCTAATGTAACTATTCTCCATTATAAGTTCCTTTAACATGGATTGCATATCAATTTTCATAAACATGTAAATAAAGAGGAAACCAGTGTTACTGTATTGTATTTGGTATGTAACATTCAGGTTTATGCATCAAAATAAATATTCAGTTGCATTATTGTTACAAATTTTATAGCAAATATATTAATTTTTTTCAATAAATATGACTTCTACCATATTGCTTTTACAAGTTCTTCTTCTGATGTTTCTGAATTCTTACAAATCCAAAAGGTGTCTGTCAATGTTTGCCCTCCTCCCACCAAAGTCAGCTATTGCAAACCTCCTGATGAAATGTATTGAGTTCTGTATCAAAGCAGAGACTGTAATGTCATCTGAAATCAAAAGAATTAGAATTATCACCAGAGGAAGCACCAAGATGAAGATTTTGCATTTGCTGAACTGAACAGTTTTCATTTTGTTTTAAACATAACTAGACAAGAGGCAAGATTTAAAAAAACAAAAAAACAAAAAACAAAGATGTAAATTTCACATTTTGCAGTGTTTTACTGGGCAGTTACAAGGCAACCAATTAGTCACTCTTTCTAACTCCTAGTTAATCCTTTTGTGCTGTGAGCCGCATAAGGAATTAAGGAATTCACATTTGGCGGTACCCCTTAAATATTCAAAGAGAAAAGTAGGTATTTTTCCTCATTACTATTTTTGGAATCTGCTTTAAAATGCACAGTATTTAGAAACCAGCATGAGGCCTGGCACAACATGTGTGGGTATCGCACCATGTGTATGGATATAAAACTCAAGCAAGGAGAAAACTGCAGAAATCACATTACTAGAGACTTACCTCGAAGATCCAGTGCTATACAACGTGCTTTTATGCAGAATTATATAAATGGTAGGAAAGTCCTCAAAACCCCATGGCCTTAAATGGGCAGAAGAGGCTGTGATCAAAGTTGTTAAAAATCAATCTCAGAAGAGCTAGGAATTACTCTGACCCCTTGTATTCTACAGCAACAAATGTGACAAAGTAGAGCAGAGTCAGGAAATACCCAGTTGTAGATATATGCTGTAGTCAAGCTCATCGCTTGATTCCAACAGTAGGGTCAGATACAGCAGGTCATGAAGAAACTACCATGATTAACGTCTGCTGTAGGATTACAATACATAAATACTAAATTAAATATTATTTGTATGAAAAAGAAAACAAGAATCAGCAGATGCATTGTCAGAGCAAATTATAGTTTCAGGTGAAACATGCAAAAGTTGTGTTTTAGAGAACATACACATCCACTATAGTTGCTAAAGTAACAGTAGTAAGGCAAATGACTCGGGTGAATCTAAAATTATAAGCTAGTTATGATCATGAAATTTAACTAGTCTAATCCAAATATCAACTCTTTCTGCACTTGTGTGAACAGATGCATTAATAATACATATGAAAGCTTGTTATATCTGCCAATTCTGATATAATAAATACAAGTGTAATATGTAATACAAATACCATTGTATTTATGTTGTACCATGCAGTGAAATTTACTTGCTATTTGGGGCAATGGCCTCAGAAATAAATTGCAGACATTCTACCGTAGAAAGTTGTATTTCATGTTCTGCAAAAGTTCACTTCCATTTTTAGCCATGTATTTGGATTTACTACTACACTTATCACACTCTCTAGAATGAAATTCAACCCTGTAGAGAGAGCCAACAGTTGAACTATATGCCACTTGAGATCTTAAGTGATACGTATGCAAGCGTGAATTTCTCTTTGGTACTTGAGGCAGAGTAGAAAGTGTTAGTGTAAAATGCACTTCATTTTAAAAGTGCAAACTATTTGTTGTTTACTGAAAACTTTATTACCCCCACCACATAAAAATATTTTCTAATGTAAACTCATGCACTGTTGCACGTAGTGAAACCAAATTGTTTAACGAAGTGTGTATCTCCAGCTAAACATGCATGTGCTCATCTCCCACACCATCATATTCACTCAGGAATAGCTGGGCTCAGATGTAGCAAACATCCCCTACAAAGCCACATCACATTTGGTTCTCACATCATGTACAGTAAATATTATGCCATCTAAAGCTGAAAACACTGATGGAAAAGCATTTGAGATAGTTTGTTTAAATAAATCAAAACTGTCATCATGGAAGTTTTTTTTTCCTTTTTAGTCAACAATATTTTTGAGTTTGAGAGGAAAGATTTCTGTAGCAAAAATGTTCTGTTCTGATTTTTTTTTGGCCAGTAATATCCCTGGTCAACTGTATGACTGGTGCTTATTCCTCATATTCTACCCTTCTGATGCCTGAAATGGGAGGTCACAGATGCACCTAGTGGTTTGATAGTTTGTTGCATATGTGGATTTTACCAGCTCTTTCCTATCCAGTGGCGTAACAGCCGCTTTTTTCCTCTTTCATTGTGCACAACAGTGCAGGGTGCTGATCTATATTATCCTAATTTTGTCCCCTAAAAAAAACAAAACAGAGTTAGATTCACAAAGGGGACTTTGGCATTGCAATGCCTAACTTTCAGGCACCCTGCCACCTAGTGGAATTCACAACCCTGAGTTAAGCAGCCAGGCTCCCTATACAAAGCATGGGAAGAGTTAGGCACCTTAAGAATGGGAGCCAGCAAGCTGAGCAGAGCGCTGCCTAAGCTCGTCAGTAGGAAATGCCATGTTCCTCAAATGGAGTTAGGTGCCTAACTGCAGGCTGGCAGGAGGCATCGCCCTCCAGTCAGGAGTCCCAGCCATGAACTCTCGCTCCTAGACTTTGGCACCTAAGCCAGGTCAGCGCTTTTGCATGAAAAAACAAAGCGGGAAGAGGAAAGTGGCTGTGACCCCCCTCCCACAACCATGAGGGGGTGTTGCTTGTGCTTAGCTGAGTGTCAGCTCCCCACCACCACTGGCCTGCTTGCCCCTCAAGCACTGTCCTCTGGGCTTCACCAGCTCTTACTTTGTCTTTCAGAGCACCAGTAGGTGCACGCCAATCCCCGAGTCCCTTTGAAGTGTTTCCCTGGGATAACCAGCCCCTGGCTCTGGCTATCCACAGAGCTAACAAGCTGACTGGTCCCAAGGCCCATTATACACACCAGGTAGTAAGATTCAGCTCAGGACCAGCACTTTGCTTCACACCACAGCCCTCAGATCTATTTACAAGAACACGTTTATTAGCAACGGCTAGAGATTCAAAAGATAGTGAGGCGATTGGCAACAAACAGTTACATATCAAACAACAGCAGAACGTGCTTTTCCAGAGACCAAACTTAACTAACAGGTTAACATCCTGCCCAGAGAAGATCATCTCACCTAAAGTCCTTTGCAATGTTTTCAGCCAAGGTTGGCCAAGACCCCATTTTTATGAATGTAACCACACTGCCCGTCTACTTCCTAGGTGCTGGATGGGGGAAGGAGAGGGTGTCTTCTTGGCCTTCCACAGACAACCCTGCCCCCAAAGTTTGTTAGTTTTACTCAGAGTCAGGATAACCCCCATGGTTTGGTTTTTCATGTGTGCTGTTTCCCTGTTGATTTCACAGCTCTTTGTTAACCTTTCACTTTGTAGGTAAATGGGCATCCATTGTGTTAGCTTGCAATGCTTAATTTACATCCTGGAGGGAAACCTGTTTTTCACCTCTGTCTTGATACAGACTTTCAAACACATTTTCAGTCTATATAACGCCTTCCGTTGTCCCTGTACATATATTTCACAGTGATAGTAATGAGCAGTGTGACCACAGCTTCCATTTAAGACCTCACATAATATTTTTTGGGGAACCAGAATGTTCATACCAGAATCAGGACATTCCTGTAACTCCCTGGCCCGGAGGCATTAAGAAAGACTTCAGTCACAGTGATGGTGGTGCACTTCCCCCTCCACCCATTTATACCTAATAGTTAGAGTACGGGATGTAGGAAACACGGGTTCAAATCCCCACGCTGGAGCAGAGACTTGTACCCAGTTCTTCTACCTCTCACATGCATGCCATAACCACTGCACTATAGCTACTTTCTCTGGCCCAGTGACTGGTTTGTACAAAGTGGAACAGCTTCAACAGGAAACTTGAGAACTTGATCTCAGAATATATCCTCCTATAAACTAGTGGGTAGGGCATTCATCTGGACGATGATAAGCATGAGTTCAAGTCCCTTGTCCAAATGAGGTAAAACGGGGATATGAATACAGGTCTCCTGCTTTCCAGCTAAGAGCCCTAACTATTTGGGTATTGGGTATAAAGGGGACTCACCACCTCCTCCTTTCCTGCGTGGGCTAGGCATGCTCTAAGCATATCTACCAGCTCAGTCCCTACAGGGGAACACATAACTTGTGAATTCCCCTGGGGTTTAAGGCATATGATAGGGTGCTGAGCAGTTCATGCCTACTGGAAGAAATCAAGATGCCTACAGTGGTTTTGTGAATGCCAGTAGCACTTAAATGTTGAACTTAGGTAACTAAATTCCTGTGTGACTATAGCCCCCAGCAGAAGTGAGCAGGAAATGGGAACACTCCCTTCATGTGCTGTTTTGTGAAAGAAGAAGTCTGCAGGCAGCTACTGATGAAAATAATAATAAAAATCTCCTCCTAATTTACTATTATGTATTATGTGCTTGGTGCTGGACAAGACATAAAGGCCGATATTCTTTGTCAAGAAGCTTACACAATCAAAAGACAATACCGCTGTATAGGGAGATCTAGAGGATGGTCAATTACCTACCAACTTAAGTTAAATTGATAGAAGGCATTCTAACCAATAGAACAGGTTTTTAGACCAAACTGATCAATTAAACTCTAATAAGTCACCAGGAGCAGATGGCCTTCACCCAAGAGTTCCAAAGGAACACAGATATGAAACTGCAGAACTACTACCAGTAGGATGTAACCTATCACTGAAACAAGCTTCTGTACCAGATGACTGGAAGGTAGTTAATGTAACGCTGATTTTTTAGAAAGGGTTCCAGAGGCGATCCTAGCAATTACTGGCTGGTAAGCCCTAACGTCAGTATCAGGCTAATTGGTAAAGAACAGAGTTATCAGACGTAGACAAGCACGCTATGTTGGGGAAGAGGCAACACAGCTTTTGGAAAGGGAAATTATGCCTCACCAATCTATTATAATTCTTTGAGGGGAAGGGGGTCAATAACCATGTGGATAAAGGTGAGCCAGTCGATATAGGTACGTCTACACTGCAATTAAAAACCCATGGCTGGCCCATGCCAGCTGATTAAGGCTTGTGGAGCTCAGGCTAAGGGACAGTTTTAGTGCAATGTAGATAATCAGTCTTGGGCTGCAGCCTAGGCGCTGGGACCAAGATGGTCAGGGACGCAACCCCATGTTTGGGTGACCCTAAAACTCTGACTGCCAGAGAGGAAAGATGGATGGCTCATTCCAACTGCCCTGTTCTGTACACACCCCTGAACCGGCCACTGTCAGAGATAAAATATTGAGCTAACTGGACCATTGGGCTCACCCAGTAGACCAGTTCTTATGGTCTCATGGTGGCTACACCAGTGGCTTGTACTGCTTTGGTGCAACTTTCATGTTTAGACAAAGTCTCAAGGTCTGAACTTGCAAGTAGCCCAGCCGTCGGCCTGGTCTACACTGACACTAGAAGTCGATGGGAGATACGCAAGCTATGTACTGCAGTGCATATCTCCTATTAACTTGCTTACATTGCTGTACTGCAGCATCTTCACTGTGCTGCGTCGACGGGAGATGCCCTCCCGTCGATGCAGCCGTACTCTTTTTGGGAGGAGTGAGGTGGATGTAGGGAAGGCGGTGGATGTGATATGCCTTGACTTTAGCAAAGCTTTTGATACGGTCTCTCACAGTATTCTTATCAGCAAGTTAAAGAAGTATGGGTTGGATGAATGGACTATAAAATGGATAGAGAACTGGCTAGAGCATAGGGCTCAACGAGTAGTGATCAATGGCTCCATGTCTAGCTGGCAACCGGTCACAAGCGGAGTTCCCCAGGGGTCAGTCCTGGGGCCGGTTTTGTTCAACATCTTCATTAATGATCTGGAAGATGGAGTAGATTGCACCCTCAGCAAGTTTGCGGATGACACTAAGCTGGGGGGAGTGGTAGATACCCTGGAAGGTAGGGATAGGATACAGAAGGACCTAAATAAACTGGAGGATTGGGCCAAAAGAAATCTAATGAGGTTCAACAAAGAAAAGTGCAGAGTCATCCACTTAGGAAGGAAGAATCCCATGCACAGCTATAGACTGGGGACTGACAAGCTAGGCAGCAGTTCTGCAGAAAAGGACCTGGGGGTAACAGTGGATAAAAAGCTGGATATGAGTCAGCAGTGTGCTCTGGTTGTCAAGAAGGCTAATAGCATATTGGGCTGCATTAGGAGGAGCATTGCCAGCAGGTCATGGGAAGTGATTATTCCCCTCTATTCGGCATTGGTAAGGCCACATTTAGAGTATTGTGTCCAGTTTTGGGCCCCTCACTACAAAAAGGATGTAGACAAGTTGGAGAGAGTACAGCGGAGGGCAACCAAAATGATTAGGGGGCTGGAGCACAGGACTTATGAGGAGAGGCTAAGGAACTAGGCTTGTTTAGTCTGCAAAAGAGAAGAATGAGGGGGGAATTTGATAGGAGCCTTTAACTACCTGAAAGGGGGTTCCAGGGAGGATGGGGCTAGGCTGTTGTTGGTGGTGGCAGATGACAGAACAAGGAGCAACAGTCTCAAGTTGCAGTTGGGGAGGTCTAGGTTGGACATTAGGAAAAAGTTTTTCACTAGAAGGGTGGTGAAGCATTGGAATGGGTTACCTAGGGAGGTGGTGGAATCTCCACCTTTAGAGGTTTTTAAGCTGAGGCTTGACAAAGCCCTGGCTGGGATGATTTAGCTGAGGTTAGTCCTGCTTGGAGCCTCCTGAGGTCCCTTCAAACTCTAATATTCTATGATTCTATGAGGTGGATTTATCGTGTCAACCTGAGAACACTTCAGGGATCAATTGAGCAGGTCTCCACAGCCCGCTCAGTCGATCCCGCTGCATCAATCCATGCAGCCCCGTCAGTGTAGACAATCCCACAGTGCTTGTAACTGGGTGTAGTTCTATTGAATCAGTAATAAGCTAGCCACATGATAGTAATTACACACACAGCTTTTACTTGTATCATGGTTGAGCATATGCATGAGGAAATGGTGTCTAATGTCTCAGCTCTCATAATAGTGTTTAATTACCCTGTGACATTCCCCAGGGACACAATTTGAACTTCTGAACAGCTGTGTCCCTTTAATTCTCTAGCCTGGGGTGCCTCAGAGGTTCCTGCATCAGGAGTGTCTGTGTTAATGAGAGCTGCATTAAACAGGAAACTGGCTGGGGGTTGGTTCCTTTTAGCTTAGGCTTTGATCACCCTGGTACTCAGTGGAGTTACAATGATGACACTTCCAGGCTCCTCACCTTTCCCAGAAGGTTTGTGGTGGTAGGAATTACCAGGAAAGGAATGTTTCTGGGGAGGTGAGCATTTATCCTCCTGACTCCCCCACCCCCCTTCTTTTTCCCAGGTGGGAAACAGGATTTCCCTCAGGGTTTGTACTCCTCTTTCTGCAGTTTGCACTCATTAGATGACTGGGTTTGCTCAAAGGCAGCCATCTCTACTACAGCTTTTATAGATTTAGCCCTACACAGCTCAGGAGTAATTTGGAACCTTTTCAGAACAGTTTCTTTAAAATTAGCATATACCAAAGCTTCCTCAACTGGCATTTTGTTAAATCCATTTCAAGCTTTACCAGACAATTGTGTGATGAGGGTGCAGACTCTCTTGGCCTTAGGAATTTCCTGGACTTCACTACTTTTGTAAAGCCACGTGAAGTACTCCTCAATGCAATCTGTCTCATTGTATGCCAGGCACAGCTGGTCCCATTTGGGGATTGTGTGTGTGGAGGCAATCACTGATGATGCTCGGAGCTGTTTCTGTTTTTCTATCAGTTCTAAGTTGTGTCTCGGCTCCTTTTCCTTCTCCTCAGCCTCTTTGGCTTTCAGGTCCAAGGCAAAACTGTGGGCGGCTTCTTCAGCCTCCATGGCTCGTTTATGGGCTGCTTCTTCCAGAGAAGCTGCTGTCATTTTCTTTTTTTCATCGCCAGCTTCTTTCTTTCAGTTTCACCTCTGCTATCCCTAGCTGATGCTAACGTTCATTCTCTTTGTCTTCCAACTTCAAACTGGCCATATCTAAGTTTGCAATTGCATCACTCTCGCTCATCTTTATGCTTTACTGTCCCTAGTTCCCTTTCCCGAAAGAAGCAAACAGAAAACAACAAAACTGTAACCTTTCTTTGACTGTTTTCAGCCACCACACCTGAGCCTCGCCTAAAAGCATACAGCAGTGTTTAAAGTGCAACTTTTACTCAGAACAACAAGCTGTGCATATGCCCTGCTTGCTGAGCCTCTGCACCATTCCCCAAGGTACAGTCTGAACAGTGGTGCCCCTTTAATTCTGTAGCCTGGGGTGCCTTTTGCACTGCTTTGCTGGCAGAACAGCCACTCCTGGCCTGCTCACACAGCCTTCAGTATGCAGATTCACTCCCAGCTAAATACATGAGCACTCTGACCGGTCACTCATGAATTATATAGAAGGTGATGTCCACAAGTTCCTACTCCCAGATTTCCCCCCAGAAATGTGCGTCTTGTACAGCTCAGTACCTTTCTGAATAGTACAAGCTCATAGAAAGTCCATCATTTCATCAAAGGAAAATTATAATGCACTGACCTTGTTATCCTACATGGAGTGTCCCACAGCCTTTAATCCAAACACACACTGGTTTAGCTAAAACAATAAAATAAGTTTATTAAATACAGAAAGCTAGTTTTAAGTGATTACAAATGATAATGCATAAAAGTCAGGACTGGTTACAAAAGAAAATAAAAGAGTAATATGCAAGCTAATATCTAACTTAACAAGCTGAGCGAACTTAAAAGAAAAAGTTTTTCTCACATACATTGCAGTACATTTGATAGACTGGGTCCTTTTTTTAAGCCTGGGATTTCTCCCCCTTAGTTCACTTCTTTGAGAGTTGTTGCTGTCATGAGCAGAGATGAAGTAGGAGAGAGGTGAGGTGGAGGCCACTGTCTCACATTCTTATACTCTTCTTCCCTGTTTGAGGATTACCCCCCAGCTGGAGTGCAGGGGGCAAGCAGTCTGTTGTGGATGTGCAGTTTGAACCGGCTCTGTGACAAAATGTAAATTTCTTGTTTACCTCTTCCCCCTGCTGGAGAATGGCTGCTTAAGCAGGTGATAGATCTTTAATACCTGGGTGGGGTATCAATCTGTCTTTGGCTCTGAAAAACTGGTTTCTGGGCTTAACTCAGAATCACAATATATTTCAGGAACAATCAGACCATAGTCTCTTTTAACTTCACATATTTGCTACACATGTTTCACCAGGATAATGATATTCAGCAGAGTATAACTTTTCAAATCATACCTCACGAGACATATTTTGCACAAAATTTATCATAATCTCCTAAAAGTGGTGATCATGATGGTATAGACTGTCACATATATTTCAACATACATGCCTGCATGTGTAACTACCCTCGTAAGTACCTGAACTCTACTACTGACTCTAACACAGCTTTGCCTTCTCACAGGAATGATTTCCCACCATGCCTTGGGGTGGAGAAGGTGTTATCCCTTTAAATCCAGCAGAGAGAGTGTTTGTCCTGTCTAATACAGCCATTTTTCAACTGATTGCTGTGTTTTTCCTTTCTTCTAACTGGTAAGTGTTCCTTACTCTTTTTATGTTTTCATGTTCATAGAGTTTAAGGTCAGAAGACTAACCTCCTGTATATCACAGGCCTTTACATTTCACCCATTTACCTCTGTATTGAGCCCAATAACTTGTGTTTCATTAGGGCATAACCTGTGTGTGGCTAAAGCATATATTTCAGAAAGCCATCAAGAGATGGAGCCTCCATCACTTCCTGTGGTAATCTGTTCCAGCAGTTAACCATCCTCACTGTAAAAAAAATTGTCTAATTTCTAATTTTAATTTGTCTAGTTTCACTTTCCAGTAGCTTGTTCCTTTTATGCCTTTCTTTGCTAGATTAATAAGAGACCTTTAATACTGATAAACTGTAATCAAGTCACCTCTCAATCTCCTTCTTTTTGATTAAATAAATTGAGCTTTTTAAGTCTTTCACTATAAGGCATTTTCTCCGGCCCTTGAATCATTTTGTGGCTCTTTTTTGGAGCCTTTCCAGTTTTTCAACATCATTTTAAAAATATGGACACCAGAACTGTACTCCAGTATTTCAGTGCTGATGTCAGCAATGCTTACTCACTCTTCTGTCTCTTATTCTTAAGAAACTAGCATCTTTTCACAAGTCTCAATAGAATAATTCAGAGAAATAACATTAGGTCATCTATCTTATCTGATTGAGAAAACATGATTCCTCTGTAAAACATATTTGTGTAGACTGAATTTCTACTGAAGCCAACTTTAGTTTTGCCCGTGAAAGGACTACGAATGGATTTCAGGATTTATGCTTTATTATTTAACAGGGCTAGATAATGGCATGATACTTTCAGTTGCATATGCCAAGAAAGGGGTAATTGACTCTTGTGCATCAGAATATTAGTTGGTCCTCTCAGGCACTAGGAAGAAATAGCACAGGCTTTGTGTAGTCTAGGATTCAAACAAGTGTTGTTAGCATATGTTAGCTAACGCATTCCAATTAGTGCCTTTTCAGAGTCTAATGTAGACAAGACACACACGGCCTTTAACTCATGCTAAGTGGATTGAGTTAAGCCCTACGGTATTGAAGTCTACATTGTCTTGTCTACACTAGAGTTGCAGAACATGTCCTTTAGAACAAGTTAGTTAAGGGACTATTTGTAAAGTGAAGTTATTTTGGAATGAAGTAGAGTTTGAATTTAAAGCACCATAGCTGTTTGGAAATAAGGGTGTCCACATGAGGAGATTCTTCTAGAATTTCCATAATAGAATAGTTGCTCTGGAATAGTTATGCTGGTCTACTTCCCCATGTAGACAAGATCTAACAAATCCTAGCTAGCACACCTTGAAATGCTAATCTGGATAAAGCCACACACAAATCCTATACAGCATTATACAGTTAGTCAGGTAGACTTTTCCACTGAAAGCCCATTCTAGTGTCAGAAATTTTACATTGAAAATGTTACAGATGTGTCCCACTAGTGGTTTACTTCTTCTTCCCTGCTGAGTGTATTTGATTTTCTTTCCTATTTGGGGAGGAGGAAGGGCAACTCAGACACTGTATAGTGCTGATTGCTGATGTTAAAAGCCTATTCACATTCCACAAGAGAGAACATAGAACAGTTGATGTAAAAGGAAAGGGAGCACAGCAGTGAAACACCAGAAAATGGGATTAAAAATAGAGACCAGAGGGAATTTGTCAGAAGCTGGCAATCCATCCAAAAAGAAAACAAAAACCACAGCCAAATGAGGTCAGCTTTGAAGCCTGCAATGAACTAAAAGGGGCAGGGAGAGTAGACTTTTTCCCTTTATATCATTTCTCACAAAGTATATTTGTACTGAATAAATTAGTGTGTTTGCTTCCATATGCGTGTGTTGGGTGCTGTTTATAAATTAAATGTAAGTCAGCGAGTAGGGCTCGGATCTTCCAAGGTATTGAGACACCTCACTCCAAGGTAATCAATGGGAATTAGGTGCCTAAATGTCTCTCAGGATCTGGGTCTCTGCCCTTTGTATGATTTCTCCCAAACTTGAATATTCCAAAATTTTTCCAGAGTTAGCCCCATCCCAGAGGTAAACAGATCTGCATCACTGCCAATACACAGGGAGCAGCTGTTGTAAGAAAACACAGAGGTTCTATAGCTCTTTGCTCGCTTTGGGTGATACTTTGTAAATAGACTAAACTATTTTTCTTTTTGGAAGGTTAGTAAATGAATAAATTGCTCACATAAGAGAGTGACTAGTAGCCAGACATTCAGTCAGGGCTTGTGCAAGTACCTACAGATTTTTCCAGTGCTTGTCCTTTATGACTGGGCCTCTCTTGAACAGACACTCTGAAAGGGGTGATGTCCTACACATAACTGTGGTTGGGTGGAGACAACCAAACTCATTTGTGACCAGATCAGAATTTGAATTCTGGTCTCCAGAGACAAATGGCTAGTGGCTTATTCTACCACATAAGCAGCCCTAGACCCACTTGCCCACTGTTTAATTGCTGTATATGGATTGCTTATCTGGAGAACAAGGTGGGAATTGTTTAATGAGGAGATACAGCAAAGTCTATTAAACACAGTAAAACATATTGATAAAAATGAAGCCAGATGGCAGCTCCACAGCAGGGATTTTTATAAAGTGAATTTACTGCCTCTGCCAGTTGCTGGATTGATGGCCCTGTTACCCACCCAGTTATTGTTTACCCACAAAATAGGATAGGCAACCGCAGTGGAAGATTCTAACACTGCTCCAGCCAAGAAATGAAGCAATCTCTTGTAGTGATGAGACAGTAGTCTTCTTTCAAGTCCCATTCAATCTTTGCCCACTTTGTGCAAATTATAGCCCAGGGAGCCATTTATATACACTTTGTGCTGTTTTGATGCCATAGAACATCTGTGAGTTATAACTCTTAGTCATAATTAATCAGGGCTAGATTTGAACCGGCAACCAACAAATGTACGGCTTGTTAACCTATCATCAGTCTCCTGGGCCATCCAGCAACAATTTTCTTGTAAGCACAAGAATACCAGGTGATGAGGCAAATTTACTGGTGCGCCTCAGAAATGACCTTAAATGTTTTGGAGAAATTTTGTTTGGAAAAAGAAACAAAAATAGGGTCCCCAGCACTAATACTATTTTGACAGCATTTCTATAGTCTAAAGAAAAATTGCTCTCGTCCACATCCTTCAGAGATATTCCTAAAATACAAGCTAGCACAGAAATAGGGGGAGAATTCAAAATTGCATGTGAGTCTTTTCTTGCCACTCACCCCTTCCCCTTGCCTGACCTTAGAAAAGAGTTAAATGTGGACAACTTGGCTATGTGACAGCAAAGAGTGGAGATACGATGACGTACAATTATATGTATGTGATGGGTAAAAACACTATGGAGAGAGAAGGTTTTTTTAAATGTCTTTCAAAATCAATTTTAAGGTTCACACTCAGTTCTCACATTTTTGGAGAACTTAGGTTGAGTTTCCAGTCAAGCTCAAGAGTTTTGAAGAGCCATACTCCCAGGGGCATACCGAGGAGGTGGCGGGCGGGGGGCAATGGCCAGACCCTCGGAGGAGGAGCTGACCCCCACTGTGGCAGGCGGCCTGGGCCCTGCGGCCGCACCAAGTGTAGTATCAATAACTAGGACCTATCAGAATTTGAGATCGTTCCAGACCTAGGTCCCAAAGTCTGATAGGTCCTGAATATTGGCATTACACCGGCAGTCGAGGGCTCCCACTGCGGGAACAAGCATCCTCCTGGCCCCTCAGCCCCTGCACTGGGTGCAATGAGGGAGCTGCAGGGACCAGAGACCATCACGTGTTCCCCCATGGGGTCCCAGTCACACCCACCGCCTCCACAGCAAGGCGGAGTGGGGGGACAGCAGGAAGCAGGTCCACAGACACCCTCCCCACGGGGCACTGCTGCCGCTGATGCGGGGAGCAGTGGGGAGAAGCGGGAAATGGGCCCGCAGACTGTGGCGTACCAAGGGGGGGCCCCTCCTGCACCCCCAGCACGTTGTGAAGGTCAGCCTCCCTTCCTCCTCCCCCCGCCCCAACCAGGGGATGAGGCTCCCCCATCCAAGCCAGTGCTGGAGCAGGCGAGGCGGGCACTGCACAGCGGATAAGTATGGGGAGGGGGGGAACGGTGGAGCCAAGCCTGCATTTGCACCCCCCCCCCCGACCTCACGCCCTCCTTCCCCACAGGTACAGACCTCCCCTCCCTGGAGCAGGTCAGGGGCAGTGCCAGGACCCCTCCTACCCTGCACGTGGGGGGGGTACATGAGTCTGGGGCAGGGGCACAAATGTAGGCTTGGCCCCTGGGTGCCAGAGACCCCACTGTACGCCACTGCATATTCCATGATTTTGCATCATAGTAACTTTGGCTTGCCCTTTGACTTTTGGGGTCCATTAAATTCAAAGCAAAACTCAGGAGTACCAACCCAGGTGAACCAGAACTGAATGATGGTTCATGCAAAATGGAACAGCTCACTTTTCTACTGCTCTATTTAGGATCCATTTGTGAAAGTAAACCATGACTATTGAGTCCTGGCAATTGGTTGGATGGTCTGTGAAATATTCTTTGCCATGCTTGTTAGGAAGTGAGGTTCCCTGCTAGTATTTATATTTTAAAAATGAATAGCGCGTGCTCAATGTCATACATGGTTTGACAAACCCGTTTAGTTAGGTACCAGTTTTTTCCCTTGATTATACACCTATGAAGCCCTCACTGGCATCAAGAAGGGTTGAACTGAAGAGAGAGCTTCCACTAGCTTCATTATGCTTTGAATCAGGGCCTATCTAAATGGCCAGTGGAAGGCTTTGTACTGAAGGCCCTAAATAAGAGGAGAATCTGGACCCCATAATACTTAGTCTACTGAAAATTTTAAAACAAGTTTGACTGACAGCTTTTGATGTAATTGGAGAAACAAAATATATTTGTAAAAGTTTCCATAGATAATTAAAGCACAACTTTATGGTAACATCTACACTGCACTAAAAAAACCCATGACACCAAATCTCAGAACCCAGATCATTTAACTTGGACTCCCGGGGTTAAAAATAGCGATATAAACATTCAGGGTTGGGCTGGAGCTCTGGCTCTGAGACCCATCCCTTCACAGGGTTTCAAAGCCTGGACTCTAGCCCGAGTCTGAACATCTACACTGCAGTTTTTAGCCCTGCGAACCTGAGCCCCAGCAGCCCCAATCAACTGACCCAGACCAGCCACAGCCATGACACAGGTCTTTTATTGAAGTGACCCTACATGACACAGGCATTGACCCTTTTAGCTCAAGCTTGTTGTAGTCCCCAAGTGTAGACAGGACATAGGGCGGATTACTCAGAAAGAAAATTAAGTTCCTCAGTTTAAGTATTGTAAGGAATTCAAAGTCTTTGGAAGGTTGCAAAAGAATCCCTTTCTGGGAGACTGAAAAGAGCAATGCTACTGTTTTTCTGTACAACTTACCTAAAATAAGGTTTTCATTACTTCTCTTCATTTGATGCATTGGGACTCAAATGGGATAAGAATTTCTAACTGTTTGCCAAGAATGCAACAAAATCCCACAAGAGCATAGCCAAACTGTATGATGCAAGGAGTTATATAACAAAGAAAATAACTGCTGCTGTGCTAACGCTGTCTTGCTGCTAAGTAGGTGATAACACAAGCATAATGCTATAAGTGAGCTCCAAGACCTTTTTCTTATTAAGGAAGTTTGGAAACTACTACTTTGTACCATGGCCAAAGAATATAATTCATTCATAATAACTCAGTTTTATTACATGACAACATACAGGCCACAGTCCCCTCCGTTTTGAGCACTTTGATGTCTCAGAACTAGCTGCAAAGAAAAGTGTAAAAGCAAGCGGACCGGTGACTGAACGAGACGAAAGGAACAAATCTGGGCTCCAGTCAGGAGCAGCATGATGCATATATCCTATCAAATGCCTGATCCTAAAGTCCTGTCTCAGCCAAAACTTTCACCAAAGCCACCAGTAACTACTAGAATGTAACCTAGACCGCCAAAGGGACTTAGGCATTGAAGTCCAATATTTAGGTGCCAGTGAGATCCTCGGAACACCTGTTCAGCTTCTGCCTAAGCCTGGAAATGGCCAAATGCCCATGGTGCTTAAATTTCTGCTGATAAAGTCCTATAGCTGTCAGGGACTGGGATGCTCTTTTTCGCTCTCTTTTTTCAAGAGGAAGGGCTGACCTGGCTTAGCAGCCTAACTCCAAGGGGAGAGTGTGAATCCCAAGTGGAGATAGGCACTTAATTACCTTTGATGTTTTCTACTGACTAGTTTAAGTGCCTCCTTCCCACCTCACTCAGCTTGTTTGGCTTCTGTGAATCCCTTTCTCCAGTGCCTGACTGGGGAATGCACTGTGGCTTCTACAGGGCTGCAGGAAAACTGAATGTTACATGTTGCAACGCTGAGCAAATCTAGCTTTAGGTGGACTTAGCCATGAATAAATACTTAAGAATAGGGCCAAAAGCCCCTGTATTAGTGACATTTGCTCCACCAAGTTATTAGGTTTTGGAGGAGTAGATATTAATTGGGCAGTGTTATTAATTGTGGAATTCTCCCTCCATCCAATATTAAACATGAATTCTTTATTTTATCTTTATTGATAGATACTGTAAATAGTAATAATAATACACAATATCCTCAGTTTCAGGCAGCAATCTGTATGTTGGCAGCTGTGCTGCATCACATAAGATTATTATTTCAGGATTGCATTGAAAGCTTTATTTTGAATTATTTACTAAGTCAAAAATCAATGAAAAATGTCATTGAGTTTTTTCAATAATACTCTGTTGATGTCAATGGGATATACACCTCTGCAACTGAGGTCAGGATTTGGCCCTTGGGCATGAAAACTCTAATAGATACTAATTTACAGTTTCATAATAGTGGGATTTTTTATTTAGTTATGGTTTTTTTTGCATTTCAAGCATTGAAACATGAATTTCAGGCATCCAAATATAAGACTCTGAAAGAAAATATTGCTTAATTAGAGCCTTTTAAAGCAGTCCACAGAGGGGAGTTTCTAATCCAGCCCTCTTGATTCAGTCTTGTTTGCAGACAAGACCGTCCACCTCGTGTTTGGCTTCTTATCCCATCAGCATATTATGCCTTTCACTTGTTCATTATGTAATTTCTGTTTATTTTCCTGGAAGTCTTCTGGGTAGAAGGAGTTGCAAAGGAAAAATATCTATCAATCCACATAATAAAATATGTATAATGACAATCTTGTGCATAGGGCAAATTTACATGTAAATGGCAAGTCATCCAATTTCCAAAGAAGTAAGGAGCCAGCAATTACAATGAGAACCCATAAAGTTTTATATAAATGCACAACATGAATTAATTCTGAAAGATGAAAGGCTACTTGCTCAGTGATTTAGCCCTGATAGATGAAAGTCTACTGGCTCAGAGCTATTTAAATCTTTGTTCAGATTTCTCCTGTTTGAACTGTTGTCGCCATGTGCATTTTAGATGGGGCTAGTTCTCATTCCAAATCCAGACAAACTGAAGAAGGAGCATATCTTTTCTCCAAGAAGTCTGGATCAGTTGTCTTAGATGTCATGGATCAGATATACACCAGTGCAGTTAATGGAGTGAACCCAGGGCAACAAGAGAGAATTTGGCCTCTCACACATGTGGCCACCAGAAAACGCAAGGTCACAATATTCAGTGATCAATGACTGTGGTCAGTTATCTGGCATCAATAATCTAGAGCTCTGGAGCATGAGTGTGTAGTGCTCAGTAGATCAGTGACTTAATCTATCATTCTGCTTTAAACTCTCCCAAATAAAGCCAGTGTTCAATTATGAGGTTTCTGAACTACCTACAGGCCTTGTACACTGTCTCAATCCTAACAAGTGGGCCCTGGTGAGTGGAAGCATTTTAGTTGCAGCCCACTTGGAATGTTACACAGTGTCCTAAGCTTTCCTAAGGCCTTCTGAATTTAGTAAAATGGGAACAGCTGGCAAATGTTGTCATTTTAAACTGGTTTTCTAGTAACAAGGATCATGATTGTTGTTATCCAGGGTGCTCCTAAATCTGCAAACTGCCTCCCTTCTGCTTGCCCCTAAAACCAGCCCTGCTCCCTAAAGGTATCATTCAGCGGAGAACAGTGCCCTTCCAGCTGACGTCTATAGGCAATGATTTATTTGACACTTCCAGAGGAAGCAAGTCACACAGCTCTTGAAGGTGCAGATGAATTAACCAGCATGCTGGAATATATTTAACACATGGTAATGCAAGATGTTCTGGAATATAGGGAGAGGAAGAAGCAATGCATATTTTCTCTGGCTTGAAATGTACTGAACACTGAGAGCCAGGGAAAATATAAACTAAAGGGTGTAAGTGGGAGGGAATTTCCCTGACTTCTGCCTCGCTGTAAAAATAAATCACGGAATATATGATGCAACAGTGAGCAAAGGACTTTGACACATGACTAAGACACAGTAATTTAGATTTATATTTTAATGCTTTAGAAAGAGCTATTGCAGCTATCTAAACTTCTCAGGGTAATTTGCAGATTCATGAGATTATGCTTGGATGGTCTAGACATTTTCCAAATGCTTTGCCAAATATGCTTCCATTGTTGCACTGAAATGTGACGCTGACACTCATCAAACTGTTTCCTTTGTACAGCTCAAACATACGTTCTCTTCATGCTTCTCATAGACTCAAACATATTAGACACACATCTTTGGTTTTTAATTATAGAATTAATGTAGACAGCAAGCAGAAATAAAGCTGACAAATCTAATTTCCCAAATAACTCAATATAATCTAAGGATCTCTGCGGAGAAAGAATAAATAATTTTCTGAGATTTCCAGAATTTTTCAGTAGGGACCAAACTAAAAAAAAAAAACAAAACTGACCATTAAGGATCATTTGCTCAGTGTTTAATTCCTGCCTGTCTCTCACAAATCAGGGCAATCTGATGAGTTTTTGAAAATGAACTGCTTTTTTTAAAGCTGTTTATGGTCCCAGATCCTAAGCCGAAATAGATAGATGTGTAAACAATGACATTATAAATACCTTTTGGAACAAAATAATTGTTACAAATAATTCTTTTGTTACCATATATACATGTGTACAAGCCAAGCCCTGCCTAACTCTCCAGAGATTTACATTTAAAATTCTTGTAAATGAATGACCCATCTAAAAGTTGAGTGATTTTATGCTCAAGTATATACAGCAGGCTAAAGTGCTACCATGGAAGGCTGGGGAGCTTTTAGATGCAAACCCTGCTTGAGGTCCCACATAAGAGAGAGGTGGCAGAGGTTTTAGTTCTTCCTAAAAGGATGCACCCAAAGATTAGTGAGGAAAGGTGCACCTCCATCACTTGACCCACATTTATAGAGTCCCACAAGGATCAATTCTCTCTCCGGTCCTATTTGGAAATTACTTTCAGCCGCTAAGTGAACTGGTCAGACAACATGGATTCAAGTACCAGAAACATGAGGATGATACTCAGCTCTACTTATCCTTCACCGCATACAACCACACCACAATGCCAAGATAGCCCAGTGCTTGGATGAGATCAGCTTATGGATGAAGAAGAGCTGGCTGAATCCAAGTGAGAATAATGATGTTGATGTGCATGAGTGATTCTGGTGGGCAGAATTATGAGGAAGACTTGCAAACTGGCATACATGGACTCTGTACTATGTAGGTTAGTGGTGCTCTTCACGTACCTTAAGGTTGGAATGCTACGTAGGATTTCCCGTTTCCTTGGGTTGTTCTTCATTGTCCGCATGGAGGATGAGCACCTACGTTCTATTCTATTCTGGTTCTTACCACTGCCCTCATCACCATAGCATCCGAGTGCCTTCCAATAGCATATTACACAGTGACTACTATCTGTCACGTGGCTTTTTCTCTCCTCCTCTCCTCAGAGGGAGAATTGTGTATGAAGCATAGTCTTTTGTTTTGGTTTTGGGTTTTCTTTTTTTTTTTTTTTTTTCCTTTTCTTTCTTTAACATGTGCACGCTGCTGTGACAAGGCCAAAGAAGAGTGTCTTGGTGGTGAGATCTGCAATGGTTCTTAGTTCCTGAGTAAGTGCCACCTCCTGTACAAACTAGCTTTACCCTTATGCTAAAAAGATCCATTGTGCCTGAGAAGCAGAGCAGTTAACCAAGGCCTACATTCCAGAACTTTCGGCAGTCTTTAGAGATCTTAGGTCCAGGCCATTGACAACTGGGCCCGAGACCTGGAACTTGTTTATTCTATGGGAAACCAGTGCAGAGCGGGGAGGACAGCTCTGATGTGCTCACAGTAGCCTGTGTGGCTGAGGAGATACGATACAACATTCTGCCCTACTGGAGTTTCCTAAGGGCTGATGGCCTCATGACCATCACATTGCTGTAGTTCTCTCATCATCCGAGACAACAAAGGCATGTGTAACCAAGGCCAGGTCAACATCTGCCAGGATGGGATGGAGTCTCCTACCCAACCAGAGATGATAGCAGAAAATGTTCATAATGTTTTCTATGTGGGAGCTTAGTATCAGCAGAGAATCTAGGCAAACTCCTAAACTACAGACTGTAGACTGAGGCTAGGCCTGCACTGCACTGTAGTGCGGACTATGGCACAGTGAATGGCAGAACCCACCAGAGTTGAGCTCTAACTGCCCTGTGTGGATGCTGTGGACGTGAACTAATAGGTACCTAGTTTGCATTAAGGTAGTCCCTTTTCAAACAGGGCTGTATTAACATGAACTAGGTACCTTTTAGTTCACGTCAGCAATGTCCACATGGGGCAGGGAAAACACAACTCTTCAGTGAGCTCGGCAGTTCACACCTCCAGAGAGCTCAGCAGTTTATAAATTACAGGACGAGTTGAGTGATGTCTGCCTTGTGAGCCCCTGTGTTTTCTATTGCTGCTAACCTTGGGAAATGGGCAAGGCCGCAGTCTTTTTGTTGTCCCCATAAAAATGCAGCTGGATGTGGTGGAGTGAGAAACCTCTGAAAATCACTATACGCTCATGCCCATTAGAGCGTATTAGCGTATCTTGCTGCTAAAATCTCTGAACATTCCCTGTGTACTGACCCACAGAGCTCCCTACGTGACAAATGCATCGAGTATGCTTCTGCACCAAAGACCCAGTCCTAGTGTTTCAGACAGGGAATGATTTGTCACCCGTAGCCGCATCCGCTGCTGCCCCTTTGGAGATGCAACACAAAAGGTGCACCCCAAGGGAGGAGATGAGAAGGGGCAACACCACTGGTTACCTGCCTTTGCACCTCCCAGATTCTGGGCTGCTCTTGAGGTGGGGGGAGGTGGATATTAAATAAAGGAAAGTCTCTGAGGCTGCCCAAATTCAAGTAGCCTTAGCTAGCTGCAATCTAGAACTGCCACTTTGCCACACTGGGGTAGTTTAAGGCCATAGATCTACCCTACACGGCTCCTGTTCTGGGAGAATGCCCTCAGGATCACCTACGTCCCTTTCACAGTCCCTATATGTTGTTACAGCCATAGTAACAACTAAAAGATCCTGATATGGCATTCCCAAGTCTCATCCACTGTGCCACACTGCCTTTCACAATGAATGTGCTAAATCCATACACCTGACTGTGGTGTTTGTAACCGCTTAGACCCTCCAGAGCCAGGAGTCCAAGATTCCCAATTCCCAGCTTTTTTTCTGATGTCTAGCAAAATAGATGTGTAAGTCAGTGGGGGAAAAAGTTTCATCTCTCCTTCCAGTGCCTGGTCCACAAGTCTTGTACTGCTTTCAATTACTTCTTTCAATCACATAGTGGAGGTCTGTGCTGTGGATATAAAGATCCGGGGTTCCAACTGATAAAAAGCTTTACAGTCCATCCTTAAAATGCATTTATTTGTAATTTGATTTTACGTATGTTTGTTAATGATTTGGCATGTCAAACAGGCTATTTTGAAAACTTACTTTAAGCAATTCATTTAATCTTTTAACTTCATTTGAACTAGAATTATTCCAAAGAGATGCTGGCAGCATGTGACCTCATGCCTTGAACTGACTTAGAATCTCATATATACAGTTTGTGTTAGCTCACAGACAAGCAAACATTTCAAAAGAGGAAAACAATTATGCAGAAAAAACATTTTCCATAAGTCAAGTGTCTCTGTCTTCCATGCCCTATATATCTGCTATAAACAATAAATTGGGGATCAAAAGCTTAAAAGGATTGAAATCAACTGTGAATGGCTAGATCAGATGGTAAAATGAAAGCCAGACTATACTCTATATAAATAATTATGGAAGGCTAAGCCTTCCATTTCTTCTCTTGCTACAGTCAGTAAAAATTCTAAAAATAGAGTTCCATTTGAACAATCAATCCTACAGGTTCCTAGCCTCAGGAAGACCATAATAGGAAAGAGTATCTGTATTCATCTCAGATAATTTGATAGTGCCCCATAAGGTCAGAGTGAGTCTAGCCCAGATCTCAGGATCATATTCAATTTTTCTTGACAAAATAATTTTAAAGGGGCAATATCAGGGAATGTTGGGCCTTAACTTAACCCTAGGCTCAGCCCACGCACCAGCCTTGTCTAGGCTAGGAAAATGAGGTGTGTTTAGCAAATATGTGGGTTAACATGGACTAATACATTTTTAAACAATACTTAGCAGCTGTTACCAGATTTGCCTGTCACCTTGGGGTACACTCATTTATTAGGGTTACTTTCCTGGGAGGGGTGTGTGTGATTCTATAAATGTACTGCTTGTGTTACTGGCGTGTTCATATCGCTACAAGTCCCCTCCCAGTGGAGCTATCCTACAGGACCTAAGGTTTTCAGGGCTGGGTTCCTCCAGATTCAAATAAACCCCCCACAGATACAAACACACACATTCCAGATTAACAAAGTGCGTCTGAGCGGACTGGGGTATCAGCACTCTCAGCTGACCCCTTCTATGTCCCTGAACTCAGCAGGCTGGATTACACAGGACTTTCAGCGGCCAGCCTTATAGGCCCCTTTGCACCGCACCAGATAGAGCACACTTCTGAGCAGGCAGGATTACATAGCACTTTCAGCAGCCAGCCTTATATGCCCCTTATATGCCCGCAAGCTAGGCAGAGCAGCACTTCTCGGCGTCCCCCCGTCACACCCCCCCCCTCCCCCCTGCAACTCTACAATTATTCTAGCAGTAACCCCCTTGATGAGCAAACCGCATAGGATTTTTGGGCACTCCAGGGATCTTTGGCTTAGGTAAAAGAAGTCTTGCTGCAGAGCAAGATAGGGAAGCCAAGAACACAAAGGAGTAAATGAAGTTTGGAGAGAGAGACTGGCAACCAGCTTGATTATAACAGTTAGTTTATTGCCAGGTATATAAAACTTATGATACTAATTGTTTCTCTCTCCTTGCATGGTATTACTATCAAACAGTTACAATATTACACAATTTCAGTTGGGGTATTGGAAAGCTAGCTCAGGTTTGATTACCAAAGTAGAAAGTTTTATACAGCGGGGGGGCGGAGGGACCACACCGTGCAGCTCACAGGTTCCCAGGAGACAGGCTGTTCAGCTTAGGGTCCGGAGTGCTTGAGACAGGCAAAGCCCCCAACACGATCAGTCAGGAAAAGGGAAAGTCCCAGTGGAGCTGATGCAGCATTTGCATCCAGGCATCAGAACCAGAAGTTTGAACTTGGGTAGGGGTTTTTGTAGGGAAGAAACAATGGTTCCAGGGAGAACACTAGGTTTGTTTATGGGTAAACAATGACTCAAAGGAGTATACCAGAATTGTTTTGTTTGTGCTGGACAATAGGAGCTGATCGTTCCTGGCTATGGGCAGTGAGCTCACAATGCAATCAGGCAGATTCAGTGTTTTGGATATCAATAACTAGATATGGTCTGATAATGGCGGAGCTGGATGTGTGCAGGTGTGGTTTCGTTAACATCAGCAGCAGAGATCTCCCATCACACCGTGCGTCCCTGCTTTGCCAATCCCAGAGTTCAGTGCAATTCCTGCTTTGGAGCTTGGTTCTCCATTTGCTATGCTAATTTTTGTTCCATCTTCGATGTAGATGAGGCTTTCTGAGATGCCTCCTTTTTACATCTTTGATGTAAATGAGACTAGGGGAGTTGCCTTAATCCTATCACCCTTGTTTGGAGGGGTTTAGGTGTGTCTCCCACTGCCTTTTCATTGCTTTTAGTTTCTGGTTCAAGCAGTGGCTGGGGGGGGAATTCAGGTGAGCCAGAGAGAGTAGGGGTTTTGTGCCGTGGTTCCCCAAGAACACAGAGCTGACAGGTAACAAAGCTACTAAGTACTGGTAGTTTAAAATTGTATTGGTTGGGCCTGGTCAACCCAGGATCTCTTCCCCCTACCCCCATGACCAGCTAACATTTTTTAAACACCAGTCTTTGTCTACTCTATAGACCCTAAGTGTTGTTTAAAGCATGTTAATTAACACCGAAAGCAGATATGTTAAATTCACCTCATGTTCTTAATTTAGGCAGAACCACTGATCTGTCCTCCCAGGTCTTTGGGATTCCTTTGACAGTGACCATGGTAGAGAAGAGAGAGGACTTAGTAATTAATGTGAAGGGTATTGCCTACAGAAGCTACTGGACGTCAACAGTATCTGTTAGTTCTGCCTGGCTCTCTAGCCCCCACACGAACACCACCTACTATCACCACAGACGATCTCCCCAACATGCTGGCCTTGACTATGGAAGGGACTGTTAATTATACTACAGTGATTAGGCCACTTGACTGCTATATATTGTGAAGTAAGGCCGAAAAAAAGTCTCTGCCAGTTTAGGAGATAAGCTTGTGAAACATTTTAAAGAAGAAGGAAATACAGTCAAATTAAGCAGTCGGTGTTAACCATGTCTTATTCTCTCACAGGTTGTGGTCAGAATAAAGACTTTTTTTCACCCAACAGAAGATCCATGCTAGCTTATTCATTAGGATTGCAATAGCCTCACCTGTGGGACTTATAGGTGCCATGGGGGAAAGCTCATAATTTAATTTCCTGGTGGGTGACAGGAAACTGCCCTCATAGGATATTTTGTTCTTTAATTAGTGGAAAGGGGTAACCCTCTTGCTTTTATAAATTTGGTTTAGAGGGGAAGGATTAAAATTACAGTTTTATTACTTACCGGAAAATCTTTCTTCTCATAACATACAAACCCATTGATACTGAGAATTTACTAAGCACTTTAAAGTCAATGGGGGAGAACCTTCTCCTCAGTTGTCCATCACATGAGGGTCAGGTATTAATTGCTAGGCCAAAGTGGGAGAGGTAAGAGAAGTTGTTCCTGTTGGAAAGATAAGACTAGAAATGAGCCCAAAAGTATGTATTTAAGAGTCTCAAAGCTGAGGTACTGCTGGAGTGGATTACCAGGGAAACCAACAATATATAGCAAGTGGAGCCAACACATCTAAGTGCATTTCCTGGTGCATATACACCCCCGCCCCCCCCCCCCCCCCATTCTCTGCCAGCAAGGGAGGAAAAAACCCTGTTTAAATCTCCCAGACCTCTTGGGAGAGTATGCTAACCTCTGAGCTATGGGATATTCTGATGTGAGCTCCCTCAGTCTCTATTGTTCCACTTCAGGAGGGGGGGGAGAAGAGAATGAATGAATGACTCTAAAGTCCAGTGGTCAGGACACCCAGGTGGGAGACATAGGGTCCAGTCCCTGGGCTCCAGCGACTAATTAGTTATACACAGAGGAACAGCTGCCACAGGAGCGATTGAGGAAGCTCCACATCAGACTATCCCTAGCTCAGGGGTTAGAGCACTCTGCAGAGAGGTAGCAGACACCCCCTCCCTGCCTTCAAATCCTGTCTTCCGTCAGGCGGGGACAGGGGGGAATTTGAAGCTGGGTCTTCTGCATATGCTCTAATCTGAACTAAAAGTTTTTAGCTGCACACCCCCACTTCTTTTTCCCTGTTTTGGGGTGGAGTCAGGCAGGCACTAAACGCCTCACAAGAAATTACTTAGGCCCCTAAGCCACCTGACTTCACGAGAGGAGTTTCTGGTTGTGAATTGCTTGCGAGATAGGCACCTCCCTGCAACCCAGACTTTGGTACCTATCTCCATGAGAGAGGTAGGATTTAGGACACACCCTTCTCATCGGCAATTTTCACTGGCTAGCTCAGGTGGCTGGTTCCTCACCTAGGTACACCGGCTTCCATAGATGGGCATTCTAAGGCACTTGTCTCTCCCTATTCATTGTATAGGGAGCACAGGCACCAAATGGAGGCTTGGTGGATCACCGTGGTGTTCCCATGATTTGCTAGATGCCTAAAAGTTAAGCATTGCAACGGTCAGCGTCACAACACCCAAGCCCTCTTGTGGATCCCATCTTTTGTTATGGCACATGTGGCCACTTTGCTGAAGGAGGGATAGTTTGGTGGTAAAACACAGAAATGGGTATCAGAGGTGAGCTTGATTATTGGCTCTGTCTCTGGCATGCTACATGAAGCGTAACTCGGTTTCCCCAACTGTAAAACTGAGGAGAGGAAGGATGCCCCAGAGGTCAAGTGCTAGCCTGAGACCTGGATTCAATTCATAGCTCCCCCACTGACTTTCCTGTGTGACCATGAGGTCACATACCCTCTCTCTGCTTCAGTTCCCCATCCGTGAAATGGGGATAATTGTATTTCCCTACCTCATGGGGGTGGTGTGAGCACAAATACATTAAATATTGTGAAGCTCTCAAATACCACAGGAATAGGGTCATATAAGTACCTAAGATAGATCAAATGCTGTACCCAGAGCATGGAAAAGATATTTTTAACACCATTGACTAAAAAGTTAATTAAAATAGGGATAAAAGCACTTGCATTACAGGGGTGCTGGGAGGCTTACCAGTAACTGTTTGTAGAGCACTCAGAGATCCGGGGAGGTGAGATGCTATAAAAATGCACAGTGTTCTCCTATGATCTCTACAGCTTGATATTTGGCCTCGAAAAGTCAACTGAACCACACCTTGCAGATGTAATTGATTTACTTTAAAGGCAGTCATGACCATTTGTTCTCTGTGTATCCTAAAATATAAACAAATGTTTGTACATGGGGGAGGCTTATTGCGAAAAGAATGCTGTGGCTTCACGAAGAGCAATCAAAGCCTCATCTACATTAAGATGGATACTGCTCCATATTAATTATCCCCAGGAAATACTTCTGTAATTCTATCATCCCGTCTAACACTAGGCCAGGCAATCGCCAAATTACGAAGGCTAAGGAAAATTCCTGGCCATCTAGAGGGCGCATCAAGGAGGCAGGAGTCTAGGGAAGTTATACGCTTCCTAACCTAGCTGGTTAATATCTAGTGATCCTCTTGCAATAGCTTTCCACTGAGGAAATGCACTCTCTTAAATGAAAAACCTTATGCTGCCGAGGAGAGTTTGCTATTTGGCAGGAATGTGGCTTCTATGGAATGGAAGCTTTACTCAGCTGTTCTGATCCCTTCAGTAAATATTTATGTATTGTCTGTAGGAAGTTATAAAGCTTCTTGGGAACATAGATAATGTAGCGTAAGGTAAGGTAATTACAGTAATTTTTTTCTGTGCTTTTGGAAAATAATCTACCTTGTAAGAACCCCATTTACATCTCATGAATTTTATACAGATCAGCACATGTACACCTTAGCTAGGAAGGTAGAGTCCACATTTATCAAATATTATTGGGCCTATTGCTAACAATAGAACTTCTGTTGGTCTTTTTAATTTTAAAATGAATGATTGAGATGTTGTTGAGAGTAGCTGTATCTTTGAGTCCGCTTCCCGTGAAAAGGTATGTTCAGGGCTCAAAGGTGATTCCCTAAGGAGTCACAATACTATGGAACAGTGAAGGCAACTTCAACCAACTAGCACAGCTCCTGGACTATGTGGTTGTCCTCAATTTTCTCTGCAGATCCTTGTGGTATGCAGCCCACAGGCCCTCCCCACTCTAGGGATGAAACACTGCAAGAATCTAGCAGCGTTTCCTGACTTCCCCTCGGCCCCCCCTCTTCCTATAGATTTTTTTTCTATGAATGGAAAACATCTATCTGGCCCACTGATTTTTCTAGCGATATTGAGACTGACTTAAGAAAAAGCTCTTCTGTTCCCTGTACCACCGCCTTCACGCAGCAGCATGTTCTCCATAATGTGAAGTGACTTATAACAAAAAAAAAAAAAAAAAAGGGTAGGCACTGACCTCAGGCCTAATCCAACCAGGTGCTGAGTGTCCTTGCCAGGTGCTTTGTGCACTCCTAGATCCCATTGGCATGAACAGGAGCCAAAGCCACTCAGATCTTGAATGATTAGACCCATCATGAGAACGTTCTTTCTCATCAAAATGGCAATGCTTTCCTGCAGCCCAGGACACGTTAATTTGTATGAAATACTTGTCCCTGGCAATTGCTTCTAACTGAGTTCATTTGACCTTACCTTCCTTTCAGTACATCCTCTGATGGGGGAGAGAGCTACAACTTCAGAGGCTTGAAGATTTTTCTTCCCCCCAATCAGCTAAAGGTCACATTTAATATGATAATTAAAATATCTGGATGTAAATAACATGGCTATAGCCAAGTTTCTGCTAATATCAATCTTACTTTGGAGAGCTAAGGGGAGATGTTTTTAACCAAAGACAAACAGTTATAAGCAACAATAGGGCAGAGCACATCAAATGTTGCATGGAGGGAAACTGACTCTTAAATAAAAAATGTCCACATGACAGACTACAAATATTTCGTTCATAAAATACGTTCAATCCCCCACTTTCCCTCTCACTCATTCACCTCCATCTGCAGGAAGATGCATAGAATATTTCTAGTGACTGGTTTATTTTATAGAGCATTTTTTCTGACCTGCTATAGTCCAAAACAATTCACAGTAGTAAATATTACTAGGCAGCCTGTGGCATAACTTAAGGAAAACAGCTGTGGAATGACACTGCATAGTGGAAAAAATTAAAGCATTCAGTCATAAGACCAATAACTGAGGAAGAGTTATTAAGAGTTGTAAAACAAATGGACAAATAATTATTCAAAGAGCCTTCTATCTAGCTGGGCCGATAGCTGTGGCCTTTGAGTACTTTACAAAAGGTTAATAATTGTCAGTGATCTAATCAGAGACCTGATTATTCATCTTTCTGTCTCTGTCTAGAGGCAGGTAGAATTAGTTAAAACTTTTCTCTTTACGCATACTGAAATTTAGTGGAGTATTAGCACTGGACATTCATAGGGATAATGAGAACATCCATATTACAGTAGATATGGCTTTAAAAAACCACATAATTATCCACTGCTGGGTTTCTTGTTCTGCCTTCTATCTACAGCATCTGATGTCAGCCACTGTCCGAGAGTAGTACTGAACTCAGACCATCAGTTTAACTAGGTAATTCCTAAGCAACCTCTCCCCACTTCTTCACTGATGGGACTACATGGAAAAACATGGCTATAAAAAACTTTCTAAATATCCCCTTTATCAATCAGAACCAAAAAAAATAAGGGGGCGGTCGGGAGGGTGGAAACAGAATTACAATTAGATAAGCTGTATGGTAAACCACGAAAGCTTATGCCTGCAGAAAATAAATTTGTTAGTCTTTAAAGTGCTACAGAACTCTCATTGTTTTTGCTGTATACAGACTAACACGGCTACCCTTCTGGAACTCTTCATAGTGCAACAGATGGGTGAATCCTGTACATATTTGAAAAAGACAGGATTAGCCTTAAAGAGGTACTAAATGTCCAGGAGCACTGTACAGAACCTGATGCCACAACCTGGGGGCAGGTGCACCAAAAGCAACACTTTCACTTTTCATTTATGGAAATAGAAGAAAATGCAATTGGCACAAAACCCAAAGTTTTAATTGTTTCCAGATATTTCATAATGTGTTCATTGCACATACCTGTATGCTTTACTTTAAAAAAAGGCCCTAGGCTTACTATGTGCAGCCCTGAAGTGACAATATAGCTGTGTAAAAGCACGTGTGAGGTGGGGTTTGGGATTTTTTGTAATTTTGGTTTATATTAGATTTATTTGAGCTACATCTGCACATAAAAAAGAAAAGCAAAACTACTGATAATTTTGTGTAAATAAACTGTCAGTACAAATTATACAATATATACACAGATAAATGTTTTCAAAACAAACAGAGCCTGGATTTATGCACTGACCTGTTAACCTAGTCCTACAGCAGCTCTTGAGACTCTGAACAAACAAAAACAGTGTGTGTATGTTGGAGAATCCTAGCATCAAAATTTACTTATTTTTGGCTGGCTTTCCATCGTTAATCTCTACTTTGCCATTCTCTACATCACTCTCTCTTATAAAAGAAAAAGCAAATAAGAACAATATGAAATGCACTTTATACAAATATTCCCATAAAAATACTCCCTAACAAACATTATTTGCTTACCATTCTTTACTTTTACACCCTCAGTTTTCTTACCACTACCTGTTACCCAAATTTGTCTGTTTGTTTGGTGGGGTTATCCATCTTACTTGGATTGTAAGCAAGCACGTCTTCTCATTTTACTTGCCTAACACTGCCATGCACACCAATGACATTGTAGAAATAATATTCTGCTTAACGCCTCATCAGGTGGGTAAGTTTGTTTAGTGAAAATTGATAGGCAAAATAAAATGACACACCTTAAAGGCAATGGAAGCATCATGGTCCAGTGGATAGGTGATGGGACAGGAAACTGGAAATTCCAATATTCTAATCCTGACTCAGCCACTACAGTGCTGTGTGACTGTGGGCAAGCAGATCTGTGCTACTGATCAACACATTCAGTTACTTTGTTTGTGCTCATGGTTATCACAACTATCCATGGAAATTGCATATTTGTTTATACAGATATAAACCTAGGTAACTGTTTGTGTATAACCAATTGTGATATTTGCCTACACAACTGTAGGCATGTAGGCAGGAGACCAGAGATAGAAGGTAAAATTATTTCATCTAGTCCGGTGGTTCTTTCTCAACACTTTCATTCATGCCCAGGTTACAGCACAGAAAAATCTTCAACTCCCCCCATTTCTTATCTATTCATAAAGAAGAAGAGGGTGTTTATGACCCATCTTCCACCCAACTATATATCCCCAGTTTAAGAACCCACGATCTTGTCTATTTCTCGGCCAATGCAGAATAGAGAATTAATTGGACATAAAGCTAATACGTAAGTTTAGATTCCCTATCTCTGCTGAAACTTCCAGCAAGGTGTAAATATACTTGATTTTAAATGCCTAACATTTCAGAAGTGGTACTGCAGTTACAATGGTGTCTTTAATAGTGAGGCCACTTTTCCACTAGAAACTGGACAGAAGTCAACTGCAAATAGACCAATGATTAGACTTCAGATTGCTATTTTTCCTTATCTCTAGTAACCTGGGTCACATTCAAAGCCAATCATCTATTGTAGCCACCATAAGCTCCATAGCTCACACTGAAAATGCCATGAGGCTGGCCATGTGCGCGCGCTCTCTCTCTCTCTCCAATATGATAGAGCCTGATCTTTACCAACAGCTATAAATTTCAGTTTTGCCTGAACACTTTCAGATGTCACCAGAGTCCTGTGGTCTTAATAAATGGAGCTTACTTACTGTAACTGGAGATTCTTCGAGATGTGTGGTCCCTAGCTGGATTCCATACATGGGTGCGCATGCTGGAGCCAGAACTATTTGTAATAGCGTCTGTCGACACATGTGCGTCATGCATCGCACACATGGTGCATCTGAGGTCTTATGAAGCTGCGGGGGTTGATGCCCCTCCAGATCCCTCTTATTGACAGGCACAGAGCCCGCAGCAGAGGGGTTGGGGGGTAGGATTGGGATCCAGATTGGAGATTCTTCCAGATGTGTGGCTTCTGTTACAGTAAGTTACCTCCATTTCTTCAAGTGCTTGTACCTATGTGGATTCTATACATGGTTAGCATAGCAAGCAGTATTTAGTGTGCTGGTGGGAGCAAGGGCCCACACAGTGAAATGTCTCCATTTGGCCTGGTAGCATGCCTTGATGGATGGCCACCAGCTGTGTGAAAGGACGTCACGCACGGGTATGGAGCACGCATTATCTATGCGTGAGCCCTATCCAAATACCAGGCCATGAGGTGAAGCAGGCCTGGGTTGGAGTGTTGGATCTGACCACGTGCCTCTGTGAAGAGATCTGGGAGAGAGGGAAGGCAAATTGGAGGGCAGGCAGAGAAGTGAAGGAGGTCAGTGAACCAATATTGGTGAGGCCAAAATGGATCTATGAGGATGAGAACCACCCAGTCCTGTCATACCTTGCCTAGAACCTGTTGGAGTGGGATGCATCGGAAGGCGCAGCAGAAGCCGGGTGTCCAGGGAAGGAAAAGTCCATCTCCCTGAAGTCGGGCCTGAGAGTGCCCCTGGAACAGAAAGAGGGAAGGTGAAGAGGTCCCCACAGTGTGCCCCACTAGCGGAAGATGGAGCGGAGAGTGGGGTCATGGAGCTTCCACTCGTAGTTGTTGTGAAATGAGTGGCTGAGCATGTCCACAAGGGAGTTTCTGGTGCCTGGAAGATGGACGGCGTGCAGTGTGATCCTCTGACAGAAGCACCAGTTCCAGAGGTGTCTCGCCCCCACACAAAGGGATGGAGACCTAGCGCTGCCCTGTTTGTTGATATAAACGAGGGCTGTCATGTTGTTCGAAAGGAGTTGCACATGGCTGGAGTGGAGAAGGTGTAGAAATGCCAGGCAGGTGAGGCAGACGGCTCGTAGCTCCAGGATGTTGATGTGCGTCCTCACCCCCTGGGGGACTAGAGGTTCTGGGCCCTGCAGCTCTCCAGGTGGGCGCCCCATTCCACAAGCGATGAATCCATGGTAAGTGTGATGCCAGGTGTGGAAGGGTTGAAAGGAATACCCGCCATGACCTTGGCCGGATTGCACCACCAAGAGAGGGAAGCCAGGACCAAGGTGGGAATGAGAATCCGTTTGCTGAGGTAATCTGCCTGCAGGTTATAGACAGAGTGGAGCCACAATTGGAGGCATCATATGTGTAGGCAGGCATACCATACGTGATGGACGTGCAGGCCGCTGTATGGCCAAAAAGGGAGAGGCACTGGCAAAGACGCATGTGAGGCTGACGGCACGTGCAATAAGTGAAGTGGGGGCAGTGAAGCTGTCTGGGGGGAGAAAAGCTCACCTCGCAAGGGAGTCCAAGCCTGCAGGTAGGTATGAGGTCGACTTGTCCTTGCTGATAAAGATTCCTAAGCTGGTGAGGAGGTTCCACAGGATATGGATGGTGACAAGGAGGCGGTCCCGGGACCATGCAACCAGGAGCCAGTCGTCCAGGTACAGGAATAAGGAGTGGCCCAGGTGCTACATATATGCCGCAAGAACCATGAAGACTTTTGTGAAGATGCGGGGAGAAGTGGCGATCCAGAAAGGAAGGCGCCAGAACTGGTAGCAGGAGTGTCCCACCATGAAGCGAAGGAATTTGCGATGGGCAGGATGGATATACACGTGGAAGTATGCATCCTTCATATCAAGAGCTGTGAACCAGGCTCCAGGTGGGGAGGAAGATGATCAGGGGGAGGGTGACTATCCAGAAGCAAAACTTGCAGATAGTGCCTGCGGATCTAAAATGGAACAAAGGCCACCCCTTTTCTTCAGTAAAGGGAAATAGGGAGAGTAGAACCGACAGTCATGGTAGCAGCATGGGATGTGTTCTATGGCACCCTTCCAGAGCAGGATGTGCACTTCCTCTCAGAGGAGATTGCATTGGGATGGACCCCCAGGGTCACCATGCAGAGGGTGATGAGGAGGGAAAGAGAGGAACTCTATCATGTACCCTTGGTATATGATGTCCAGTATCCAGCAATCAGTGGTAATCTTGCCCAGTTGTGAGCAAAGAGGGCAAGACAGCTCTCAAACACAACTGGAGGGACCACAGGAGAGATGGAGGAAGATTCGCAGGTCTCTAGGGAGGAGTCAAAAGAGGTGCTTGGAAAGGCGGTGCAGGAAAGCAGAGGCGGCGGAGGTGGTAGTAATGGGATAGCAGAGGTCATTGGGACCGCTGACAACGGCAGGACAGTTCCTGCTGGCACAAAGGGTAAGTTTGATAGGTAGGGTGGGAAGGATAGTGAGGGTGGAAAGAAGCCCAATGCTGTCGGCGAGTTGGGGCCAGAGTAGAGAGGCCCAGGGACAGGATGTGGCATGACAGTCCTTGAGCAAATGGAGGGACATGTCAGTTTTGTCACTGAAGAGCCTCCGACTGTTGAATGGGAGGACCTCGAGGATAGTCTGGACCTCCTTAGGGAAGCCAGAGGATTGGATCCAGGAGTCGCAGTGAAGCACCATGCCCAATGCCAGGGAACGGGATGGCTGTGTCTGCTGTGTCAACCGCAGCCTGAAGGGCCACCTCGGCTACCAATTTACCCTCATCAATGATGGATTTAAACTCAGCCTATTTATCTCCAAGAGGGATGCCTGGAACTCTGCCAGTTTAGAGTATGAGGAAAAAGTCATACTTTGCCCGTACGGTCAGGTAATTGGCGATGCAGAATTGCAGTCCGCAGATGAATAGACCTTATGCCTGAGCAGGTCAAGTTTTTTGGCCACCCGCTCAGGAGGGGTGGCTTTGAGGTGCTGCTGGTGGGCATGCTCAGTTGCCTCCTGTACCATGAGAGAGTTTGGAGAGGGATGGGAGAACAGGAAGTCCGTATTCTTGGTGGGAATAAAGTAGCATCATTCTGCCCGCTTTGGTGTGGTAGCACAAGAAGCTGGGGTGTGTCAGACGGCCTGAGCTGGCTGAAGAAGTGAGCTATGGATGGGAAAAGCCATTTGCAAGGGCCCAGCTGGTTGAAAATCTGCAAGAACCCCAGGACGAACTTCTGGACATTCTTCAAACAGGAGACTGAAAGCCTCAGCCATGTGGCAGAGCAAGTCCTGATGTTGACTGTGGTCATCCGGGGGTGAAAGAGAAAGCAGGTGAAGGATGAGCGTCTCATCTGGGGACAAAGAGGCGGCAGTCGGGACCGATAGTGCTGACTGTGTGGGCGAGGTTCCTCATAGACTGAGGGAGGGATATTGGCAGGTGATGACTGACTGTCTGTTGTGCCGACGGTTGGGGTCCCAAGCATGCCAATAGGACCAGTCAAAGGGATCAGCAGGAACCAGGAGAACCATGCCTCCACAGGGAGTCCATACACCAGTGTATAGGACAAGTGCCTAGGTTCCAGACTGAAAGACCACACTGGTGAAAATGCGGGGTCTGGTTCCAAAGACCACTCAGAGTCAGAAGGCTGGAAAAGGTGGTGCTGTCAGAACGGGCAGTGCGCAAGGCGCAGTGTAAGTCTGCAAAGCAGACCCTGTCTGTGACAGAGATGGTAGCGCAAATGAGAGCGGAGCGGTGCACCGGCCAAGGAACAACAGTTCGTCTGCGGGGGATGGGAGCTCCAGGGCTGCTGGCAATCTAGGATGCAGAGGGGAGCCAGTGTATGATTGCAGGAGTTTGGCCATTGGCATAAGTGGGGACAAGCAGCCAGGCATGCGCAGAGCCAGGCACAAAAGTCCGGATAGTCCCAGTGGTGTGGACAGTGCTGGGGATGAAGGTGGAGGCCCAGTCACCAGTGCTGAAGATGGTACTGGCTGGTCTCTACAGTGTTTGGACTTGTGCTCTATTCTGTCTTTCTTCCGTGGTGGAGCAGCCGTATCTACACTTCTCACCTAACCTGACACGGCTTAAGGAGGCAACACTGTATTTTGGGGTGGCCCCATTGGGGAGACACCTTTATGCCCATGACTGTGCTTCTTATGAGCATGGTGGGTCTTCGCCAGCAGTGCCGGTACCATCAGTGCCGCTCAGGAGGGAGCTGGGGAAGCACTCACTGGTAGTGAGGTGTGGTGGTCTGTGGATTTGCCGGTCCCAGATCCAAATGTGCATGTTGGCGCATTGCCTCCTCCCATGAGATGTTTTCAGAGGCGAAGCTTGCAAGCCTCCTGAGTCTGTGGAGGAAAGGAGCAGCAAATGGAGCAGCGGGCAACTACATGGGCTTCTCCAAGGCAGTACGGGCAACATTGGTGCTCGTCACTCACATAGAAAGAGCGCAGGTGTAATGCACAGCTTTTAAAGCCAGCTTGCCAGGGCATAGTCACATGGAACAGGTGGGATGCCCTATAAGGGAAAATGAATGGAAACTAAAACAACTAATGAACTATACAACTTTAAGAACTATATACACTAGCACTATAACAACAGTCTTATTTGAACGAAGAAGGCTTCTTAGCAAGCTAAAAGCAAGGAGAAAGAGGGGTTCTGACTCTGGTCATATGGTGGTAAGAAGTAACTGGAGGGGTGTCGACCCGCACAGCCTCATAAGACCTCGGATACACGATGTGGCCAATGCACGACACACGTGGGTTGAGGGATACTACAACAAACAGTTCTGGCTCCGGCACATGGTGCATATGCACATCTACATATGGAATCCATGTAGGAACCAGCACTTGAACTACTGGACAGTAGGTCCCCTTGTTATGTCTAATGGCCTGAGTATAGGTGGATACCCACTGGCTAAGGGGTACAGTGGATGTTTTAATGTGAGGTTTTTACAGTACCTACTTCAAGAGAGTCGCCAGGTGTCCCACTGTTCATTTTAAGAAGTCATTCTTATCCCTTTATCTGTCCAAAGCTGTATACAAACATTAACATTTTTCACAGCTCCCTTCTTAAGTATTATTGCAAATACAGAAGTTGTTGTTTTCCCAAAGCCATGAAAGTCCTTTTTGGCAGAGTCATTATTAGCACTGTGGAGCTACTAGCTTCCAGGCCAATGCTCATTCTAGCTCTCTGATCTTCCTTCTAAAAAATAAAATCACCTTTGCAAAATTATTTGTGGAAGTTATGCCACATCATATCCCAAGGGATTTCTCTGGGTAATAGGTAGTTTATATCATAAATATCTGCCTATCCATATCATATTCAAAGATCTACATATTGTCCTTTTTACTAGTGCCTCTTGTTCTCCAGATTCCTAATTCTTCAATATGAGAAGCTGTAGTTTTCTTTCTATTTTTAGGAGAGAGCCAGAAGTCTAAAAAATCTAGTGATAATTGCTTCACACCTTGAATCTCAAAAAAAAATGCAGTGAGGAGAGGGAAAAAAACCCACTCTCAAGAGTGATATTTCCTAAAGATTCATCTTAACAGTTGCAATTAACTTTCCCAGTACCCTTTTGGATAAAAGTTATCAGATAAGAGATCAAACAAGAGAACATGATTTAGCTCTAGCAAGTCTTGATTTACAATCTGTCTTCCCTGATCTGAGTTCACTCGATACAACTTCTGTGTCATGTTCGTCTCTTGCAGAGATGGGGGAAAGAATTTAAGTCAAAATAGATAAGTGTAGAGTCTCCAAAGGCAAGGATAAAATGTCTTTTAATGGAATCTTCATGACACTCTCAGAATGTCTCCATATCCTAGGGGGCTGTGATGATTTTTTTTATCACTTACGTGAAAAGCTTTCGTAATAGTCTAAAAATAAATAATTCTTTAATTTAAAACCCCTAAATATTTGGTGCCAGCTCCTGGATTTCCAACTTGTGCCTGGGATGGTGATGACGGGGAAGAAAGAGGCACATTTCTACCCCTCTTCCTTTCTTCCTCCATTCTATACACTGACTTTTAAAAATCAATGTAAAGATCCATTTTAAAGGCAGTAGCTAAACAGAGCTCTCTACAAGGATGCCTGATTTTCACGAGAGAGAGAAATCTTTCCCTGCCCATTAATGATCCTGCTTCCAGGTCTGCATTTTTAACACTTGTGTTTTCTAGATCTTCAATTACCTCCAATTTTATTCATGTCTTTTTAGTTTTATTTAAGTGCTCACTACATTTTAAATAGTGAAAATATACAATCAAGCCAAATGCCTTGCAACTGTCTTTTACATTTAAGAATGTAAAACTGGTAACAGAGGAGGTTAATGTTATTCTTAGGAGATATCACTGGTTGCTATGGTGAGGAAGTTTTCTGTCACTCACTACAGAGAAGATGGCGTCTGTGTTATAAATTGCTTGACTATATTTTTGCCGTTTAAATTAGCCATAGAAATTATTCTAATGCAGACACTAACCCGTATGTTTCATTGTAGGTCTTTAGTCTACGCAGATTCAAAACATACAAATTAGTTTCCACCTTTTTAAAATGGGTCAATATAACAGTATTGCTAGTTTCCTCACAGCTGTAGAAATAGTGGGAAAGCAACAGTAGCTTGTATTGGGAGACAACAGTCTTTAAATGAATAAAGCCCCAGACAATCACATTTATAAAATGTAGCTTACTGTTTGGTTCATACACTGGCGATTTTTTTTTTTTTAGCTTTTTTAATATATATAATGTAATTTCATTAAGCCTGATCTGTTGTTCAGAACTTAATGATCTGCACTTCCTACTGAAATTTATTCAGGCAATATTCCACAAGAAATTGGTTGTTTTCAGCAGTTTGACTTGTTGTTTAACATTTAACAGAATGGCAGTTTATTTTGATAACAACCAATTGTGAGAGGTTTATTGCCATTGTAAACCATAATCAACCATTTGAATCACTACTAGTTTTTCAAGAGATAACAATAGCCAATGCATGGGAAAATTGTTTAGCCACTATAAACATTTGCATTGAAGATTATGTATGGAGTTATTTCACCTTAAAGGTCAAATGCATTTACAGAACCCACTCACTTCCCTTCAGTGCAAATTATTCCACAGATTGGTTAAGAGCCAGTCCCAGAAAGAGAATGCTGAAGCAATTCTCGGTCATTTTTCCAATTATGTGTATGAAAAAAGGAATCTGTAGGAGATGGACAATGCAGAAGATTGCATTTTGTTTATCACAGCATCAGGCCAGGAACTAAGCCTTGGTGCCTTTGTAGATGTTGCAACTGATTTAATGAATAATTTATTGTACTGTACTCACAAATAGCTCAATCATCAGGGTTTCCTATTTCTCTCTTACCATGCTTTTGGGCCACAAAACCCTTGATCTACATCTTTAGCAAAATGTTAGATATTCCAAAACACTTCCAGCCCAGTTGTCATAAGACTTCAAATGAAAGCACATATATGCTGTATCACATTATATACATACTTCATGTTAAAATGCTGCCTTGGCCTAAGTGTTCAGTAGAATTCAATGAATAATTCACCATGAATAATTTATCTGATAAAATTAATCTTTTTCCTGCTCACCAAATATATCTACAAGCAGACTGCAGTATCCTCAGTTGTATTTGTTGCTCAATTGTTGTTGTTTTACTCTATTGATTTAATGGTAATAGGCAGATTATCAGTACTGTATATTTGCGCTGTAGTCTAGTTGTGATTGGTTAGATAAGTCTCATGGTATTGCTATTCCCTGAATGCATAAACAAACTCACAAGAACATCTGATGCGAATACTCACGTGTGAATAAACAAATTCAGTTTCCACTACTACTCATGTATGTGACTGCAACATTCACTTTCCAAGAACATTCATATCAGAAAAATTTGCTTTCTCAGATGTTAACGGAAAATGAATAAAACGAAGGAAACAAGTGTGAATGAAACACATTCATTTTAAAATTTGGGCAAACATTAGCAGCATATTTTTGTTGTATTCACCAAGCTCTTGTCTTTATAGCCATTTGGAATTTCTGGTAGAAAGCTCTAACTCATTTTCCCCCTTAAGTCTTCAAATATTATGAGTCAAATTTATCCCTCCTATAACTCCACTGAATTCAAGGGAGTTTTGGCAAAGATAACTTTGGCCATATATTTCTCAAGTGCTTCCATACACATGCTTCTCATTCAGCTCAGAACGATGATTACAGTTTTTCACTATTCATATTTAAATGATAGACAATATGAATGATGCCACAGCTTTACTTTTCAGATAAATGTTGTGGATTTTGCCTTACAGAATTTTGAGTAGGTTACTAGGAGTGTCAGAAGTGTTTGGCTGTTGCCTTCCTACTTACTTGAAAGCAGAGGCTGACCAACTTTGTAAAGGTGCATGACAAGGAACAGGTGGTAAGCTGATGAAAAAAGAAAAACCGAATAGACGTACCAACTGGAACAACATTCTCGCCTTGTCACTCTATATCAGGGAAGGGGGGGAATTGTTCTATAGGGGACAAAAGCTAGGAGAACATATATATTTCCCCCTACATGGAAATAAAACAACATTAAAGAAAGTGAGATTAATAAATCCTATGGAAAAAACCCCACAATGTTCAAGCCATCACTGTCAGTCACACTGCTGAGAATTCCCTTTAGCCCTTGGCATAGACAGGAGAGCTTTAGCAATTACTATCAGGCAATTCTGACTGCCAGTCACAAAGCGTTAGCAATTCAATGGCCACAGAAGAACTAGAAAGGAAAGCGGGACTATTTCATAAAGAAGTGAAAAGAAATGGACTTCTCTTGTGCACAGCTATTAGGAACGGGAAGTGGATAAGTACCTAGGCCTATTAGTGTCTCTTCAAGAATGTAAGCCATACCCTATAAAAATGGGGACAAACAGATGGGCAACTCACTAAAGGGCTACGCCATCTTCCATTTACCTATGTTTATTAAAGGATATTTAGATCATGTATGATTATAATCATTATCCACCTCCACTAAAGCTAACATAGAACTGGATTATGAATGTGGTGAAAATGTGAGTCAGAGAATGGCACCTCTTGGTACAGGCTCGTTCTTTAACTGAAATTATTAGTTTTCCTTTTGTGCTGTCTTTTCCCCCTTCACACTGTTGCTGTTTATTCTTTGGACTGAGGCACTAGAAAATTTGAGTGGTTTTCTTCATGTGTTTGTCAAGGGAACCGTTCAGGTAGTTTTGTGAATTAATAGTCTTGTTCTTTTTTGGACCTATACTGACCATTGCTTTAGTAAATATGATTTTTTTCTCCTCCACTGTGGAACTAGACACTCCACCAATTGTTGTTGGCTTTTGTCATTGTGTTTTATAGGTAAAATTATAAATAGGAATTAAAAGGGCTATAGTCATGCATTTATCAGGGATTGTTAATAACCGCAACTGTGCATTAGGCGGCTCTTATTGCGTCCATTATTCTAAAGCCATTTCAGCACTTGCGAGTGGGCTGAGCTTCAGGTTTCTTTGTATAAACTTGCTGGAACCACAAGTTCGGATCCCAACAAGGTCAGCCCCATTCTTCTGAGATTGTATTGTGCAATTTGCTGTGGTTTGGGTCTTTGAAATCAGACACTACGTATACTGGCCATGACTTTAAAACAAAAACAAAACAAAAAAGGGGGAGGGGGAGAGCCTAAAGTTAGGATAACTTTAGGCTCCCAAATCTATCACCTAAACAAGTGGCCTGACTTGTAAAAGTACTTTTGCAGCATACACTAATTTTACATTTTGTAGGGTCACTAAAACTCTCTAGTATGAAGACAAACTTCTGGATTACTAACATTTCAGCCACGTCCCCCGGAGTCAAATCTCCACTCTACAACTCTCATGGCATTTTCCTCAGAGTAGCATGTTGCCCCAGTGGCCCTAACCAACGTTTCTTTATCATATGATACTACCTTTCCTTTCTTACAGACTTTGAATAGCTAGGAAAAGCTAACGGTGCTGATACTTAAAATACCATCTGAATTAGCACCTGTTGAATTGAATAGTGAATTTCATATCTCTGAGCTAGTGTCTCAAACTCTGCCAACTCCAGCAGACGCTGCCATGCTGATGGCATTAGTGCCACATTTTAAAGCTTTTCTTTATGGCCATAACACAAACTTGAGAGCAGGTATACCCACAAAGGTAGTTAGCCACCTAAGTCCACCATTTAGGTACCACTGACACTGAATACTTGAGAGCAGAGACGTGAACCTGACCCACCTACATCCCAAATGAGTGCCCTAATGACTGGATTAGAGAATCAGCCTCTCTCTAGCCCAGTGAATAGTTAGATATCTATCAGAAGTGGAGTTGCTCCAACAGGAAAAACAAAGAGAGACCCCACCCCAGACGATCCTAGCTGGGATGTGGGGGACCCGAGGGCAAGTCCCTGTTCCACATCATGTAGAACTAGAATTTGAACACAGGTCTCCCACGTCCCAGGGGAGCACTCTAACCACTGTGCTACTGGCTATTTTCTGGAGCAGCTCTCACTTTCCTCCTCCATCCCCAGAAAGGGATGCTCTGGCTTAAGTGCCTAACTCCAGGAGAGCTTTCACAGCTGATTATCCTGCGTGTAGGGAGGGGCCTATCTCTGGCCTATTTTTGAGGTTTTGGGCCTAAACCCCACCCTTTCATTTGCAGTTCTCTCCTAAAGTAGCTCCCCAGTAAGCTTGCTGGCTTCTGAGACTCCTTTCCATGGGCACCTAACTTTCCCTGTGCATTGTATGGGGAGCCTGGGCATCTAACTCAGGGCTAAGGATTCTACTAGACAGCAGGGTACTTTTGTGGATCTGCCCATTAGCTTTCATTACAAAAAAAGTGAGACTTGAACAATTGAGAGATCTGCACCTCACTGGCGAATACTTTGCTTCCCCCCTCAGAGAAGTATGCCCCACTCTTTGGGAAATGTTGCTTAAATGCATTGGAAAAGGCCCATTTCTTTTAAGTTTTCAAAAGCCCCCCTCCCTCTCATTGCTGTTCTCATTTCCTGCTGCTAATTTAGCCTTATCAGAGATTTTGTTCTCTTCAGTGAGTGAAAGGAGGTGCTGCTTCAAGCAGAGCCACTCAGCAGCAGCAGCAGCAGCAGACAGTATAAATAAAGACAGGCACTGCTAGGAGGGAAAAAAATCCCACACCAGCCAGTGGTGAAATGGCAGGTACAGACCTGATCCAAAGACCATTGAAGCCAACAAGAAAAGTCATTGACTCCAACAGGTTTTGAATCAGGCCCTGTCACTATCTTAAATTAGGAAGCATTGACATGACCTGAGCACAGAGGAGCAGGTATATAATTCTAGCTTTACATACCCATGCACAATACCACTTTTTTTGGGTGTGGAAAGGGAGGGAAGTCACTCACTTTTCACTTAATTCTTAGCAGCTGACAGATATCCCTTTTACATCAATGTCTAACTTCAAATATGTAACATATGTCATTAGAATGGGGGTAGATAGAGGCTTAAAAGGGTTTTTTGTTTTTGTTTTTGTTTTTTTTTTAAACCTCACAGATTCTTGACAGTGCCAACATCAATACCTAGATAAAGTGACAAGGAACTGAGAAAATCTCCTGTGTCATAGTGGGAAAGATTTGTAGAGGCTGCAGCAGTCTTCATTATAGTGTATTACCCCGGCCCCTGTAAAAAAAAAATTTTTTTAAACTATCTCTGTATTCTGTAGATGTGTTCACCCAATACTAGACTACCCTGATACTGCGTTGTATTAAGTAGGTCTGTAATATTGAGTGGGGTCCGGTTCTGTTCAATATCTTCATCGATCGTTTAGATAATGGCATAGAGAACAGTAAAGTCTGTGGATGATACCAAGCTGGAAGGGGTTGCAAGTGTTTTGGAGGATAGGATTAAAATTCAAAATTATCTGGCCAAACTGAAGAAATGGTCTGAATTAAATAGGAGAAAATTCAATAAGGACAAATGCAAAGTACTCCACTTAAGAGGGAACAATCAATTGCACACATACAAAATGGGAAATGACTGCCTAGGAAAGAGTATACCAGAAAGGGTTCTGGGTGGCATAATGGATCACAAGTTAAATGAGTCAGTGTAACACTTGCAAAAAAAGCAAACATCATTCTAGGATGTATTAGCAGGAGCGTTGTAACCAAGACGTGAGAAATAATTCCTCCGCTTTACTCAGCACTGTTGAAGCCTCAACTGTAGTATAGTGTCCAGGAATATTGTGTTTCAGGAAATATGTGAACAAATTGGAGAAAGTCCAGAGAACAACAACAAAAAGTATTAAAAGTCTAGAAACATGACCTAAGAGGGAAGATTGACAAAATTGGGTTTGTTTAGTCTGGAGAAGAAAATAGGATAGGATAAGACGTAATGGGCTTAAATGACAGCAAAGGCAGTTTAGGTTGAATATTAAGAAAAACTTCTGTCAGGGTAGTTAATTAAAGCACTGGAATAAATTGCCTAGAGAGGATGTGGAATCTCCATCACTGCAGATTTTTAAGAGTAGGTTAGACAAACGCCTGTGAGGAATGATCTGGATGTTTGGTCCCGCCGTAAGTGCAGGGGACTGGACTAGATGATCTCGCAAAGTCCCTTCAAGTCCTACGATTCAATATGAGGCAATTATGGTTTATAACACTGAAGTCCTTTTTGCAGTATGGTTCTACTCTGAAAAGTCACTTTATACAAAAAAATGGCATTGGGGGTTGCTGATTGCCTTTGTGATTTCCATGTACAAATAATAAGATGCATTTTTAAAACTGGCGGACTTGCAAACTTACGCTGGGATCTGAAACACAAATTGGTTCTTTCCTGCTCAGGCATCACCACCACTCAAAAGTTTTGCAGGCCAAATTATGCCCTCAATCACACCTGTACATATCTGCTGTCTTCAAATTATGCCCTGTGTCACCAGGATAATCTTCAGTGAAGTTGCACAGGTGTAAATGATTGACAAAATTATTTATTAAGTGCCAGTGGTTCATGGGAAGGTATAGAATCCGACTCATTCAGTGTTAAATCTGCAGCACCAACACCATTAACAAAAATAAAAGTAATAGAAAAACTATTAAAAGATACAAGTGCTTATTTACATCGTAATTTTTCACAAACAGAATCACACTTTAATACATAATGTACCTTTAGTGAAAACTTCCTACTAAATAACTAATGTTGTATTTATAGAGTCCTTTCATTAATGAACAGATCTACATGCATCAGTTTCTTCTGTAATTGCAGAAGTAGTCATTTTTATTTTTCTGCCCCAAAAAGTTGGAGTAGTTAAAACCATTTTGGTGCATCTTCTGAAACAGAAGGTTATGAACTGAGTCTCATAAAATTATAAATATAGCAGCTGCACTGAGCAATCTTGAACATGAAGCACATTTATACTGTAAGTGAGAACATAGCTTGAAGTGAAAGGCAGGAGTCCCAGTAACATCTGCAAGATTGTGTTCTTAATGAAGTGGGTGGAGTACAAGACCTAAAGTGACTTACTATAGAGTGAACAATTTAATTGTGTAAAATTAACGCACGAAGATTCCAACTGAGCATGTAAGCAAGGTGCAGATGTTATGCTGGGGTTTAGCACCTGGCTTCGCAGTCTATACTCTCACATTTTTAAGGCCCTGTTGAAATGGTTTTCATGTGCTCTGAAGAACAACGTCAATTGGTGATTAAATGGTATATTGAGATCAGTACAAACACATGAAAGCTTTCATTTTAAAGCCTGAATAAATTGGTGAACATCCCACTGTTTCTCCCTCTACTGGGGCTAAAGAAAATCTAACCAAAAACATTGTATTCCATCACTTCATTCAGAAATGTGAACTGCTGTCAGTAACCTAAACCACTCCAATCTTTAAACCTCTTAGTTGATCAATTTGTCCCCTAAAGCAATTTATACTACAGTAATTCCCATTGACGCCAACGAGGGAAGCGCTAAACAATTACTGGCTGGCCTGCTGCTGAACTCCGCTAACTAGGTGCTCATGGTTCCAACAGAGATTGCTGTTTGTTTTAGGCCAATGGCAGCTTTACAAGCCAGATTTTCTTCTTCTCAGTACAACTGAGGCCAAGAAAAACCCCTCACGACTCAACACTGAGAACAAAATATTGACCTGACCAGCGACTTCAAGGCTTGACTCAGAATCCTCTTGAGCACTGGCTCTATTACACTAACATATTATTGTATCCAGCCACCAAATCTTAGCTACTGTGCTGCTCTTTGAATAGTCAAGGCTGTTTGTATCAGGATTTCATATTCAACTGGAGCCTTGAACATTACAGCATATGACTTAATAATAATAACCCCACCATACCCTTCTGCACACTACAGATTTTTTTCCCCCCTAGACAAGCTTGTTCTGCAGGTTTTTATGCCAGCCATCTATTTTTAACACTGGATTTCCCCTTACATTTCTGTTCACAAGTCACTGTTTGCAAACCTGCAGGTACGTACATAACACTGAAGGCACATGCATACATTCCATGAATTGGGAGAAGTCAACACTTCCAGAGCCATGCTTTATACAATATTTTAAAACCACAGAACTTTCCTATGAGAGATGCTTTGACACTGGTTGAGTTTTACATGTAATATTAGTTATTAAACAAAAAAATCAATCCCTTCCCTGTGAGTTAGTATAAATAGGAATCAGGAAATAAAATAGAATAATAATAGAACAGAACAATGTTGTTGTCATAGAAGATTATACAGCAATTATGCCCCATATGATACATAATGCTAGCGTTATCAAAACAGTATATTCTCATTCTAGACATTGGTATGTATTCCTCCAAATGTTGAATGAAGTAGTAACAGTGCAATGCTTATACCCCATATTTAAATTGAGTAATATGCATTTGTTCAGAAATAGATTCAATATGTTAGCTTGGTGGCAGCTCTATTCTCGGCATTTCCATTATAAACATGTACATTTAGGAGCTTTTAACTATCCTGTAAACATTTGTTCCAGAGAGTAACTTGGTATAAAGATGCTGGGCCAGAGTGCATTAAATTATTTTTTAAAAATAAAATACTAGAAATTAACTTCTAGTAATCTCCAAAGGCCTTAGTTTAAATTAAAATAATTAAATGAACTTTTAACAAGGATTTTGTTTGTTTACTTTTTGGCAAGGCACAAGGAGAGGTTTGTAAAATTACAAACACATTTCAAGCTGGAAGTTTCACTTAAACTCTAATTATCTAATCTGAAAGTCTATGTGGATTCTAAATTTCTATCTGTTGCGTTTGTTTTATGAATTCCACTACTACATAACAAATGTTACAAAACAACAAACTCTTTAGGGGCTCTAAGAAGTCATGTGCTTCCATATTCTGTTTGCTGACTGCAGCAGTTAAACAACAAAACAAAAGTCTCAGAGATGTCCTGCCATCCCTGATTATGCCGATTCACAAACGAAGACATCTTAGCACTATACAAGTCAATGTTTTTGTTGCTGAGCCAAAAACAGCAATGTTAATTTAATCTCTATTCAAACTGGAAGTTCTGGAGGCTGCAGTGGGCAAAGCTGGTGCCAGTCTAGTCTGCTTCTTGCCAAAAAGAGGAAAAAATCCTCTATGCAGCCACTGAAGATACAAGGAGAAAAAAAAACTACCCCACGCAGCAGAAAACCTGATCAAAGTGGTCATGATCTTAGAGGGTATTATGAATACAATTATGAGAAGTTAGTTAGTACGCACCTTTTCATAAGCAGTTTGGTAACAGTAAAAAAAGATGAACACTTTAGAGACTGAGGATTTATAAATCCTCCAGTTGCCCTCAAATGTACATAAGACACCAAATTGGACAAAACCTGAAAACAAACAAACAATTCAGACATGCATTTTTTTTTTCTCCCTAAGGACTCCAACTGTGTAAGGTGGTCACCAGTCTCAAGTCCCACTGAGTTTAGGGAGACTAAGGGTGTTCAGGACCTCCCAGAAGACATTCAGTATCTGTTCCTGAAATGTACTAAATTAGCAGGGTCAATCGTTCGGGAGTGCCAAGTTCCAGAGAAATGTCTTGTGAATTGTAGCAAAGACCAGGCCAACAAGCAAGCGCAGGGACTTGCAAGTCATATTTTATTAAATAAATGGAGGTTCAGTGCTATAATGAAGGAGGCTCTTCGTACATTTTTCTTGCATAGTGAGATTTGCTCATGGCAGGATATGGCCCTTTGAGAATAGATAGTTCCAGTATTACAGCACAAAAAAAGATAATTTGAAGGGTGTGTGTTGTAAAACAACAGGTCTACTTATTTTTATTTCAGTAGAGCCTAAGGACCCTAAACAAGCTTCAGCATATTAGGAGGTGCACAAACACACATCACAAAGACCTTTGGGCCCCAGAAAGCTCACAACTTGTGACGACATATGCATACAGACAAAAGTTAAGCTAATGCTATTTCCCATGCACTTACTGTGAGTTAGACAGTATATATATAGCATCTGCTTGATAAATGAGTTACTTTGGAATTCAAGATAATTGCATATGATTTTGTTGGTTTTTTTTTTTTAAGTTTGTATGCATGTTCAATTTTAAGGAAAAAATACATGTAAGTCTGATATACTGATCAAGGCTAAGAAATCACTAGCTAAAATTGTCAGACTCAACTGTCATTTCATTCTACTTCTCTGCTCTTTACTTCCAAATATGAATTAGACAAAATATCAGCTTTAGTTTTCTACTACCGTATACACTCATCTGCACATTTGACAAGGATGTGCCTCAAATTGCAAACTTGTGATGCTATGTATGCGCCTGAGAACACAATGACGATGCTCTTGTTACTCTATAGCTGTCAAGTCCCATATTTCATTGGGCCTGCTAGATTTCAGTGAGCCACCAGTGACCAGACTTATGCCTGGCAGAATGGGTGAGAAACACACCTCATGTGGGATGGGAGGGAGCTATTTGAAAGAAAATGGAAACTGAATTCAGGAAGCAGATATAAAGACAATATGGAGGGGAAAAAAATCAACGCTATGACAGAAATGCTGTCTCCAAAGCCATCTGATACAAGCAGCAGATCTGGCAGAAAAGATTCAATCCACCTAAAGTAAACAAACATTGTCTGGGAGGAAAAAAATTATTTTCCTGGAAAGCCACGAGAAGGGAAGTTAATTAAGAACAGCAAGATTAAGTTTTTAATTTATTTGTTTCAATTGCTATTTTAAAAATGTGAGCTTTTTTTATAAATTCTTTTGCTCAGCAAGAAGAAAAAAAAAAAGGACTTGTGTGGGAACAATAGTTAGTCAGCTCATAAAATCACGAGAGGGAACACTTTTGCTGCCTACCATGCAAAGCAATTTTGCTTTTGGGCAGTGGACCAGATCACTTACAGATTCCATCTATAAAAATCCCGGACAGAACACTTCAACATTTTTTTCCCTAATGCATGCTACATCAATGAAAGATATATCTAATTTTAAATCTACTTGAAATTGCTGCTATTTTTTTTTTTTTAATGACACTGATAAGGACTCAGTGAAGTACAGGCACATTGCTCTAAAAATGTAACAGATTTGTAGGTCCACTTGCATCTTGCAGAAACCTTATTAATCATGTAGTTTATATCCATGCCAGAGCAGGAGTCTCCCCTTAAGGATGCTCTTCAGTGCTTCTAGTTTTAAATGCATCATGTGACCCATAAAATCTCAAAGGTGGATAAAAATATTTTTTTTAAATTTGAATTGGATTTCTTGTTTTTATTAGGCTTGTTTTTTTAAAAAAACATTTACTTTAAAATAAAATCTGAATTTAATATAAAATAATATAATATAATTTAGCTGTAAATGTGAAGTATGTTTTGAAAAGAAAAGTTTATGTAGCCAAAACATTTAAGGTTGGTTTTTTTAAATAAAAATAAACTTTGATATTTTGTTTAATTTAATTCCAGTTACCATCCTAATTCAGCATGACACAATTCATGGGCAAAAAGTTAATTTTATCTCGTACAAAAGCAATATATCCTTCATTGTCTGACATACTAAAAATGTACAATTAATAAACAGCAAATATTAAGGTTCATAATTGCTTAAATAAATGTACATAGTTATAGGATACACTTCCACATAGCAAAAATGTACCAAATTTAGCATACAGGCTCTATTTAGTTGTAAATCAACATGTTTTAATGGTTATATCAACCAATAAAAATGCACTTCTTTAGAAAACAAGTACAAATGAAAAAATGATTAAAATAGATTTAAATTGAGGCTTTTGACTTGGTGATTTCAATCATGATTTACATCACCTTGATTTAAATCAATCCACCCAATGTCATACACATCCTGCATCTGCAATTAGTAGGAAGAATGACTAGATGACCTAACCTTTGAGGTTTCTCCCAGAGCTGGCCTTAACATTTTTTTGGGTGGGCTGGCAAACACACACTTCTGTCATCAGATTCCTCTTAACCATTATCAATGCACTATATAGAGGACTAAATCTAAGGATTTTGAGGAGGATTAGTAAAATGGGGCTGTGTTCTGCTTAACTGACATTTACATAAAAGTATGTGTGTGTAGGAAAGAGTGGGAAGACAAGAGACACCTCCAGTTACAGAAGTGGAAGGCTGTGCTTAGGTGCCAATTATTTTTTTTAAAAAACAAGAGTTATCTCAGGAAAAAACTGTCCAAGTAAGTTGGAGGCCGTTAGGCATTCTGTTTTCTGCTGAATGTTAGCATACTACATGTTACAAACAGTAACTACCTAATTGTGCCAACCCTTTTATAGAGAAACTAAGGCATAACAGTTAAGTGAGTTGACCATGGTCACAAAAAGGGATGCTAGTTAGGGTTGAAATTAGAAAACAGGAACCTCCTGATTTTAGGCCTATCCTTAATCCTCTAGACAGTTACCTCATGGAATCTGTTGCCCCTCTTTGTGAAGAGAGGTCACACTGCCTACTCAAGGAGTTAGCTCAGTTGCAAGCAGTTGACTGGAGGGGAACCTGCAGCAGCACTTGTACCATAAATGGAATTTTGGATGCCACTGCCACTCAGTCACAGAGTCGTGGTGCAAGTTTTCCCAAAGGCCAGCAGTGCCATGAGGCATAAATAGACAGTGAATGACCTTAAGGAATGTTATCTTTTTTCCAAGGTGCCTTAAGATGGAAAAGGTGTAGCACTTAAAAAACAGCTCCTCATTCTCCTTTCCGTGTCTGCATCCCTCAAAGACAGAGGAAAGGGAAATGAGCATTTTGATGTAACCTTGAAGTCATTTTGTCCCAACCAACAGCTTTGAAATGGCATCTATATGCAAATCCAATACTGTATTTCAAAAGAATCCAACATGTGGCAAGCCTTCCAGTTTTACCTTCTAGATTCACTTCAAGTGACAGATGTACGATATCACCATTATAAATTCAATAGATAAAGTGTGTATTTTAATTCAGATAAATGTTTCCAAATGAAAAAATAAATAAGTTCCAGAAGTCCAGTCCTATTGAACAATACTGTAATAAACTAATTTTAGGAAGAACTGTCTGTAAAGAAACAGCTTCAAAACCTCCAGAGGGTCACAATAGATTGAGGGAGAAAATATACTAGAAATGAGACATACATTTTACATTATTGGTTCACTTTTTAAATAGTCTTAGATCTTTAATAATGGAGACAGATAACTGACTGTTTGATCCAGTGTTATGCAACTATATAGGACAGCAAGTAGCTATTGCACAATCTCTCTGCAGGATTTCCAGTAGAAAGGAATATATAAAAAGTTCTATCACTGAAGTCCTTGGACGTTAATTTTTGGTGCTGGATTCTAACAAGTCTTTTGCTTCATTTATTTTTGTTGCTAAGTAGGGAGATCCACCTGAAAAAAAGGAGAAAAAAATTATATTTGTCAGCATGAAATACAAAACAATTTAACTTAGAACATCTCTAATTATTGGTGATGTTTTTATTAGTTTCTTCCTTCCCAAAGAAATTCTTCATAAGCTTACATTAAAATGTTAACTATAAATTAAACTAGTGGATAAGTAAACAGTACAAACCTGCAATCAAAAACTTAATCACTGTGAAAAATAATACAGATCAGTAATCTTCTGTCACAAAGTGAAGTCCTGAAATCATCTTATTATTTACCTGTAAGATTTAGATTGAATGCATTGTTCCTGCACATGTTAAGCAAGGTCAGCTACCGTGATTACAGTTCATCTAATGAGAACAGCTAGGATTTCCCCCCCAGGAAATTATCAGAGACAAAATTTTATAAGCAATTTTTGGATACAGTGTCATTAAGAACCTACACCAAGCCCATTCCATTCTAGATGCAGAGACACAGAAATACCAGCCAAAAAATGTCACATTAAAGCTATTTAAACACGGTACGCCTTCTAACTTCTGGTCCTGAACACTGTCATTGCTTTACGCTCCATCTAACAATCTGATTACAGTTCAGTGGCCTTTGTGTTTGTATTTTTACTCTCCCCTTGAGTGCCAACCATCTGCCTACAGTCACCAAAAAACATTATAAGGTCTGTATCTGTAGCTCTTCACTCACTAGAATACACCTCTATCTTTGTACATTAAAATGTGGTTTAAACATCTTGTGCTCTGAACAACTCTTTCCTAAGTATCTGTTCTTATGAATGAAAAATTAATAATAAAATTTAAAGATACAGAAGAGACAAGTATCAGCTCTCAATATCTGGCAACAGAAGGAGGTGGGACTTCCAAGACTTGAGGACTTCACTGTGATTTTAAATCAGGATCTGAACCATTACAACTCATTCCCAGATCTAATACAGAAACAACTGAGTGAAGTCTGAGATGTGTGGTTGTTTCTTTTTTTTTTTTTTTTTTTAAAAGGTGTGTGTTTAGGGGGATGGGGCAGGGGAGAATGCCTACCAATACATATGTAAAGTTTTTTTGATAACTGGCTTTTTAGTAAGGAGTGCAGCTTACTGAATTGAATGTAGTTTATCTATTCCCCTTTGAGAGCAAAGGACTGAGAAATAAAGATGATAAAGTGCAAAAAGCAATACAAGCTAGAGAAATATTAGCTATGCATTGTTTAAATGCCAAAAGTGAATTTTCTCACAATAAAATCAAATTTGCTAGAAGTGATTTTGCTATATTTACATCAAGTGCACAACCAATTTTGTAGCCTTCCAATGAAAGAAACTTGTATCATGCAAATCAATTAGTTGTAATTAGGGTGAGTTCACAAGGTTCAAAGCTTTTTCTTTTTTTTGCGGGAGGGAGGTAGGGAATTCAAGTTTTCTTTCATAAAAATGATACATTAAAAGTTTTGTATCAGAACGAAAACAATTGTTGAAGTAACTTATTTAAAGATTAGTTGGACTACTGAGTGCAACAATTTGTGGCTTTCATTGTGTATATTTCTCCAAAAACATTTATTTTAAATTTGTGTCTTCAGAACCCATACTTCTCTCATAACTAGCCTATGTAACTGTGGTTTTAATCAGTTTTCATTGTCCTTCTTTTCCCACTAACTTTAATTGTCTGCTACAGTTGTGTACTGTCTTAGGCCTTGATCCTGGCACTAGAGCCACATGGGCAGAGCCCTGATGTCAAAGGAGCTCGATGTGGGTTATGGGCCTGACTGTGCAGATGCAGTTGCAAGATTAGGACCTATGGTCCCATTTCTGCAATTGATAGCACACAGGTGGGCTGCTGAGCCTACAGAATGCCCTGTTCAAGTCTACAGAGCTCCAGTCAAGTGCAGCTGTCAGCTCACACGATATCAATTGTGGGAGGGGAAGACCTTAGTATATAATATTTTCAGAACAAAGACAGTCTTAATGTTTTGGCACAGTACCTCCCTCAGAGAAATCAAGATCCTGATGAGGATCTCCAGGTGCTACTCCAATACAAATCATAAAGTTCATTAATCTAAAATGTTAACATACTGTACACTAAACTGAACCCCTGATCATCATAATATATTACAAATAGAGTGAAGAATTCCTTTCCTATTTTCAGAGTACAGAATATACTCAGTTTACAGAAAAACAAATTAAAAAGCAAGATGACAGATAACATCTACTAATCAGGATGAGTGTTTAGCCATTAGCAATCTGAGGAGAAAAGATGGCTGAAAAAAAAGTGCTTACTCAACACCTTAGATTGCTAGTGGTCAGTTATCTTTTTCTTATGAGGGTTAGGAAAAAATCCTGTAAGTCTGACAACAAGAAATAAAAAACTTCACTTCCCCCTTTTGACTTTTGAAATACAGTGCAACTCTTTACCATCTGTTATTGTAACGTAGAAACAGGAATGAACATATGGCTTTCTTTCTCAAGCAGCTGTAGTGTAGTTAAAGTTATAATAATAAGCCTTTCTGTAAGATAAATTTACATAAAAACTTGGCCAGTTAAAGCAACTATGCATAGCTTTACAGTTTTCCAGAATGGGTTTAAAAACCCAGAAACTGATATTTACTGATTATAGAAAATGTCCCTCAGAGATTTGTGTTAGTATATTAATGGCTGGAAAAACCCAGTTCAAGCATTTTTGTCTACCATAAGTGGGAACTTCATAGCTAGTGCTTTCCCTTCTTCAAAGATCCTGGAACACTAACAACTAGTGAAGTGCTAATCTAGAAAACGATCTCAAAAGGCAGTAGTGTAACCTAGCACTATTATGGCACATGGAGCATGGATATTGGTCTGCTTTATTTATGAGAGAAAACATCATATAAAAACTTAAGTTTCTATTAAATATACAGTACATAATTTCATGAATTACATAAATGGCTCACTACAGCCAGTCTAAGTAAACTCAAAGGAGCTCACAGTATGCACCTTTCCACCCAATATTAAAAAAAGTAATGTACCTTTATCAGGATGGTTCAAAATCATGATTCTCCTATGTGCTGTTCTAATCTTGGCTTTGCCAGCAGATGGACTGTAAAAATAAATTAAAGTGCTTACCATAGTGTCAAATTCAGATTGTAAATTAACAGTTTGCACTGGCTTCAGAAAATTTAAAACTAGAGGTTTTCACCATCTTGTGGACAAAATATACAATTGCACTTTTTGGGAAGTAACATTTTAATAAGCCATTTAAGACACAATGAGAAGAAAGTACACCTTTAAAAAAAAAAAAAAAAAGCCAATACAGTGCAGGAATAGTGATAGCTTTTGTCTGGTCCAAAACTCAAATGGTTCCTGCCACATAAGAGTGAATCAACAAAACAAAAGTATAACAAACAGTATGCAAAGACAATTTATAAGGGTATGCCTATGCTACGGAGACTACAGGTACACTGGCATAGTTATGCCAGCACTACACAGACAAAAGGGGCTTTTCTGACGGTGTAGGAACACCACCTCCCTGAACAGCATTAGCTGGGTCAATGGGAGCCCTCCTGTCTTGACATACTTGTGTCTTCAGTGGGGGTTATGTTGGCATACCCCTGACCATTGTAGGTATGTTTTCTTTTTTTCCACAACCCTGATCGATGTAGTAGCTACCGTTAGAATATAGCTATTCAGGCCTGCCTGTAAAGGCCCATGTTTTGTAAGTATATCCTTATCATTTAGCTGATTATAGGGGTATAAAACAAAGAATCAAAACCACAGGCCTTCTCTCACTGTGACAGTCTGAGGCCTTGCACTTTGGCTCAGATGCAGGAGTGGCGGACACAAACTGGGAAGCGTGCAAACACATAGGCACATTCCAACATAACCATCTAATACGAGGCTGTCAAGACGCTGATCCAGTCTAACACATCCAGATAAAGAAAAGATCCTAGAATGTTGAAAGAAAACTTGGTTTGATAGCATTCTGTCTGGCAAAAGAATTACTTATCAACAGTTGTGGTTGTAAAATCTACACTCCTTATTGTTTTGTCTTTATGATAACAATTCTCTATTATCTATTTGAATGATTTCTATCTGGTTCTTTGACTGTTATTGTCTGTTGCATAACTAAGTGTGATCAGTTAAGGTGGTGGGATATGATTGGTTAAAGAATTATGTTACAATATGTTAGAATTGGTTAAAGAATAATCTTGTAATATTCTTAAAGAAATGGTTAAGATACATTATAAAAACTGAGGTAAAACAGGAAGTAGGGGGAAAGATTTATTGGTATAAAGGACTGAGTGGTCCTAATGGATGCTTGCTTGAAAGGATCCCAATAAACTTGTTGTATTGCCTGCTGCTGGACTCTGGACTTCTGCTTCCCTCAACGGACTAAGAACTGAAAGGACTCGGGGGAGGGGTCCTAATAGCTACGCTAATATAACTTTTCATTATAGACCAGGCCTTACACAGATTTAACTAGTTTTCTCACTAATAAACAGGGAAAAAAGGATTTTCCTAGAAAATGGTTATTTATGACCAATGATGAAATATTATTTAATATCTGTGGTAACTATGAAACTGTATAAAATATTAAAATATGGTAATATTAAATTTCTCATTCTGGTGAGATCTAAAACTGCATTTTTTTATTTTTCCAAAGCTGTTTAAAGTGTAACACTCAGGGATGTGTCAATTTACAAGTGCTACATAAAGCTTTTCCTTTCATGACAGGACGATAAAATATGTACTTCAACTAAATTACACGTGTACCTTACCAGCAAATAACCACTTATGGAAGCGGTGTGCCAACACAGTGGCTTCTGGTGTCCAAAGGAACATTGTATTTGACTCTATGGTTTAGGTTTTTTTAAATTCATTTACATGGAGAATATAGCCACCATTTGCAGCAGCATTTACCACTTCAAGAGAAGGAAGAGGAAGGCAGCTTTTTGTTACTCTGCTAAAGAATGTTAAGGGGTAATACTGTTTAGTGGTACAAAATTTCACTGTAAAAGGCTAATACATACTGCCCCCTGCCGTTTGTTTTAGCCTAAGGCTCCAAGAGCAGAGGCTAATACATACTTCTATCCCACTCACCACCTTTTAGCTTAAAGCTTCAAGATCCTAACTCCACTATATGTGAAGAAATGTGGTCTCAGCCTAACTATATTTTTGGGGGGAACCCCTCTAAATATTGTAATTGTTACTCTTATATCACAGGAAAAATCAAAGCCTACATTTGTTGTAGAAGTGGTGCAGAGAACTGCACTGCAGAAGAAAGCCACTGGAATAAAGGTGCTGGTCATAGACCCTGACAATTACATAATCACTTAAAAATAAGATTTGCATTTCAAATAATTTTTATATCAAACTGTCAAGGATCACAATTTCCATTATTTCCACCTATAAATCTGTTAATAAATAGGCTACTGTAATCTAGTGAACTGAACACACAGTTATAACCAAGTTCAGCTGAGTTCTGTTCCCAATTCTGCAACTCACTGTGTAGCCTTGAACAAGAAACAATCTCTATACTTCAGTTACCTCACAGGCATAGTTCTCAGAGGACAATGATGTTTGCTTACGTTCGTCAGGGGATTTGAGACCTAAACTGCTGAAGGGCATTAAGTGCAAAGTATTACTAGAATCCAAAAATGAGTATTACTGTATTGTTAAGGTTAGAAATTCAAATGCTCAAGAGTCAGGTTATAGAAAACTTGCAGTTGTACAGTTCTGCTCTAAAAATGACTATAAAAGTGGCATGTAAAATCAACTTTGTTTAGTTTACAAAAGTCACTAATCCTGAAAACTCAACCTGGCCTCTGAAAAGCCATTCTTAAGCATCACCAGTAATTAAGGTTCTGCAGTGCAAGTTACACTGCCAAGCCTCAGTTTCACTAGTGCAACCTTACTCATTAATAGAGCCCTACCAAATTCAGGGTCCATTTTAGTCAATTTCATGACCATAGGATTTGAAAATTGGTCAATTTCATGATTTCAGATGTTGTAACCATGGGAGTCCCAACCCACAATGGGATTGTGCAGGGGTCGCTAACCTGTTGTAGGAGGGTTGCAGGATTGCCACCCTCAGTTCTGTGCTGCTTTCAGAGCAGGGCTCTGAAGGCAGCAGGGAGGTGAGTCTGATCTCCCTTGTTCCTGGGAGCACCCCACGCCAGCTGGGACAAGTAGCTAGGGGCTCCTGGCTGGGATGGTACCAGCATAAGTGGGGAGACCAGATTTCATGGGGAAAGGCCAATTTCATGATCTGACACATGTTTTTCATGGCCGTGAAATTGGTAGGGCCCTACTCATTACCTTCAGAAAGGTTACCCCTGTGTAACTGATGCCTTGTACATTTGGTCAGCCAAGTATCTCTGGATACATATGGGAACAGATCTGTTGAATAAGATGATGCTATTTTGAAGTCCTTTTTCAGAGTATAATCACACTTGAAGGTTGACTACACAACCTCAACTATGACCCATGTGTATGCATTGATTATACAATCTACTATTTCTGAAATGCAATATCTTAACGTTTTTCTAGTCTTAGATTCTCTTGCATAATCTTGCTATCTTTTTATTATTTCATGCTTAATTTTATTGATTTAAACACTAAGTAATACTTTTTTCCCACCATTTATATACAGTATATTGAAGCAGTATAAAAATTTCCTTTGGAGAAAAATTCTTAATTTTATTTGGTAAGTTGTTTTGTAGAGAAAATAGTATGCACCATTTTGAGTTTTGCACATCTAAAACTAGCTAACTTACATCTCATTGGACTTATTCTGTAACTGTGGAAAGTTCAGGACTTTTGCATAATATAGGGGGAGTTGACAGTGTCCCCTATATTTAGGTTCCTCAACATTTCCCATTATAAAATCTTCTTGTGTACTTCTCTTTGAAAAGGTCTGACAACTCAGCAGGCTTTTGCTATTTGGCAGGGGGGGAACACCTTCAGCCTGGAAATGTGCCTTTTATTTTCCAACTTCCCTTCTCATGGGCACCATCTAGGGACAGGTAGTAGGGATGGAAAAGGAAAGGAAGTGTGTATGTGTGTGAATGCGAATCAAATCTGGCTCCCCACTCTCCCACCACCAGGAACTGCCACCTGATGCCAGCAGTTCATCCTCCCTCTATGAGGACTCTTCTAATTTTGCCAGTTAATGTAATTAGCTCTGTAACCAGTAGCAGTCTGTGATGTAATGCTGAATATTCAGATTCAAAACCAATGACGCACAGACTGTATGTGTGCATTGGGGGAGAGGGGGAAAGGTGTTACAGAAGCAAATAAAAATTGTTTTTATCTTTTTTGCTTTAATAAAACTAGGAAATTGAATGCACAAATCTAGGTTTCAAAATCAAGCACTTTAAAATTAGGAAATATCAGATTTATGGTTGCCTATGAAAACCTTATTCATCCCTTTGTATATGCATATACACACATGATCACATACAATACTTTTTCACAGGACCCCTGCCTTATTTAGAATGAGGTGTACAAGGGGCAGAGTTAAGGTTGAGTGGGCAATCATAAATCTGGCATTTCCTATCTTTCACGGACTTGATTTTTACAACCTAAATTCTTTTAATGTAGGGAGTTTGGATGTTAGTATTATATACATATTCACACACTAAAAAATATTGTGCACACATTCTTGACTTGCATACTACTGATCTGAAAATTACAAATTTTCCTTTCATATACATATAACTTTTTTCATGAAGCAGACATATGTTTCTGTCTAAGTCAGGGGTGGGGAATGTCTGGCCCGCGGGCCTTTGGTCTGGCCCCGGCGGCGGGGGAGAATTCGGCGGCGGCGCGGTTTCACGGCAGTAGCGGGGTTCCGTGGGGTGGGGCAGTGCCCGCTGCCGAAACCCTGCCGCCGTTTGCCCCTTTTCGGCGGCGGGGGGGAATTCGGCGGCGGACACTCAGCTGTCTTCCGCGTACCACCATCAGGCCCTTGGCAGAAAAAAGGTTCCCCACCCCTGAACTAAGTAATTAATTTTATCAATTAATATGATTTACAATAAGTTTTAATTATGAACCAATCACTGGTAACAAGTAGGTATTAATAGCTAGTATTATAATTTACCTATACCAGCACATGGTGGTATTCACTATTAAGCATGCCACTGATTAATTACAATTTTAATGTGAATAATGTTTATGAAAGAGGGTTTTCATGTACTGTTTCTCCAGCATACACAAAAGCAGAACACAAGTACTGCAAGATGCTACATGTGTAAACTATTTAAGGTCACTGGAAAGTGATATTTGAAATGTGATCACATACTTAATACTTACTTACACAGAACAATATGTAATGGCATCATCCACAAGCATAAGTGGGTTTAAAGTCCTAAACTCTCACAGAACCATCAAAATATGCACATACAAAAACTGAGTAGGCACTGATCTTATTACTGTAACCTCTGTCCTTTTTGTGTATTATCATATCACATCTAAGTTCAATTAAATTCTGAGGCAGGGACCATTTCTTTATATTTATTCTCTAGTATGTGTTAGGCACTACATAAATAATCAAAAGAGGCATTGATAAGGGTGTGCATCCGTCCATAGCTTTTGCATTTCCTAACTTCTGAGCAAATTATATTTTGTTTGCATATATTAATTTCATTTTAAAAAATAATCCAGAGTTCTTGGACTAGACAAACTTGCAAGACACACTCTCCTGCAGACAGACGAAACCTGATGGACCATATGCACTTTACAAATTCTGCTTGTACAGGGGCTCCCTTTACTCTCTAGTCCTCTTGAGCAATCTTCTCTTGTGGCACTAAACTTCATACAAACATAGATTTCACTGACTCTGCATTTAAATATATTTATCTACCTAGATTTTTTTTTAAATTTGAAAACTGTTTATGCAGACATTAGCTATGCTGTTAAATGACGAAAGGCACCATCCTACAAATATGCATGAGTAACTTTACTTACACAGGTAGTCCCATTCAAATGTAATGTTCACAGGACTGGGCCACAGATACTAAAATCTGTCATAGCTGCATATGTGAGCACAAGTTATGAACAAATGAAAATAAAGGTTTATGATTTAAGTCTTATTATTACCTTCACTACAGTAGATGTTACCTCAGTTTACACAGAGCCTGCGTAATAATACTTCATGTATAGTGCCTTCCCCATAAATCTCAAAATTGAATTAAGCCCCAGAACCATTGTGACCTAAGGATTTCCTTTTTACAGATGACAAAGATGATGGGACAGAGATTAAAATAACCTGCCAAAAGTCATGGAATTTTATGGCACCAACTTGGGAATCATGAGATCCGAGCACAAGACCATTTTTCTTCCCTTATTGTGGAGGCTCCATAATTAAGGCTGAGTTCCATCTTGCATTTAAAGTGAGAATTCACCTCTGTTTTATGTACATAGACTCCACAAAATTGTTGTTTATTTTGGTGGCACAAAATGGATTTTCTGAGAATTTACAAGTCTCGTAATTAGCATGAGTTAAAATTAATTAAAAATGAACCTCTAAGAAATTTAGCATCTGTCAGTGTTTATCCCAAATGATCTTAGTAATGGACCAACACAGACTCTTCCAGAGAGTTAACTTTTGTTGAAATCTTGTGCATAAACTATGTTAGAAAAAATCAGGCTGTATTTAAGCTATATAATTAATGTGTTGTATCTGATTGTTACTTTTATGAAAACTACACAGAGGGTCCTGTTAACAGTTCAGTTAACTCTTAAGTGGGTCTTTGTGACAGAAGTAACAATCAATCACAACCCTTTCCCTACATCTAGTTTGTATGCAACGATTTGATTAATTATAATGAGTCAGTGCTGAGAGAGACTGGACACATCCGAAATTCTCATTGGCAGATTAAGGCGAAGTGACAGTTGGGACAAGTAAAGGTTAAATGATCATATACTGGCATGGGCATCAGTACTTTAGAAGGCTCCCCACAGCACAATTGCCTTTTCTTCACTGCATATTAAGACAGTACTAACTGGGGGAACTGAAGCAGAGCATAAGGGATACCCTTAAAGTGCATGGACCTTGGAATTAAGGGGGCTGTGCTCTCCTATCCCTCCTTTACATAGCACCTGTTCTCTAACACAGTCCACTGAAACAATAATGCAACTGCAAATGACGGTCCAGAATCACCAGTACATTGACTGCTTTGGACTGTTCTGTCAAAGCAAACCAACTATAAAGCCAGCTTAATGTGCCAGTAAGCTCGAACTGCAATGCACTTCTCTGGTGTACCCGTGAATGTGCCCATAAGTTTAATTTGAATAAGTGATTTAAGGTTACTAATGTATATCTTCAATTCATCCGAAATACCACATAGTACTATTCTCTTTGGATTTCTTGTTTAGTGTGCATGTATGTAATATTTATGTTAAAAAATCAAGGCAATTGCAAGACAAAAAAAATACATTAAGAATGGCATAAGTTTTAGAATATATCAGTTATTTAAGGGTAAAGACCATTATGGGAATGCTGTAATTAACTTTTAAATATAACCTTAACTCTCAATCACCTGAGTTAGTAAGGGTTAGATATGGCATAATTATAATGTTCTGTAAATAAAGTGTAATTAACGTTAAGGTTATACAAAACAAAAATCCAAAGACATTAACATGTGGAACTGCACAGTTAAGGTACCCAAACAATCTTAACTCTGGCCTAGAGTGACTTCCTGCAACAATCATGCAATTATGATTAAGACATGTTGGCATTTGTGTCCCCAGATTCATTTGAACTGTTCTTAAAAATATTCAAGGCTCCCCTTCCCTTTTTTTCCTTCCTGGAGTAGCTAAAGGAAAGAATTAAGGTGGTCTGGATGCCTTAGTTGTGCATTTCCCTACATTAAAAGAAATCCAAACACGTTTAAGTGTAACCTTAACTCTCAGTTGCCTGGGTTTGTAATGCTTGGTATTGGAGATAATCACAATATCCCTGTAATGTTTTTTACTCTTAAATTACACATGCATGCGCTCATCCTTTAGTTCATCCTAATATGCTGTATTGCATTATCAACTCCTTTAACCACAATAAAATGAACGGAAAGATATGAAAAAAGATTACACATACATTTGAAATGACAGACTGAATGGAACTGCTTTCTGCATTACTGATGCATTAATACATTCCACAGTATAGTAAATCTTGATTTTGTAGTGAGATCAGACTACATGATCATGTTGATTAGCATAGTTTGTGCTCTTTTGATTTGTATCTACAGTATTTGTTCTCTACTGCTGTAAGTAGCCTGAAGGCATGATGACAAGTTGCATGGTTGCTCATTTTATTGTTTTGGGTTGGGTATTTCATTTATTTATTTTAACCTAAAATAGAATCCTAGAATGGAAACACAAAAATTACAAAACAAAATTTTTTTAAAAGTTACAACTAAGCGCCATATAGCCCTATTCTTTCACCTTACATTCTTCCATTCAGCTTGGTAACAGAACAAAAATGGTGCTAATGCAGCACACCTACCTTATGCCTAAAATAAGACTAGCTTCTCGTCTACTCATTTTCTGTTCAAATCCTCCTTTATAGTATGATAGACTCTGAGGGCGAAAGGGAGGAGAGAGAAAGTGAGAGCAGGAAATAATTAGTTCTATGTATGTGTCATGACTTCAGTGCTATTATATGACCCCAGCAAGGGTACTGCATTTGATTAGAATTCATTTCAAGTGATGAAACTTCTGCAAAACAGATATGGTTTAAAAGGAACTCTGTCAAACCCTGAAAATCTGACCTCTTAAAAGTTAGTTTGTGTTTTACAGTCTCCTACTGATAATGAATGACATTAATTGTTGTAGTCATTGGTTTGGAGGGTTGAGAGTCTCTCTGCTCTTTGGCAGGAGAACCCTAATTGTGTAAATGCTGGGCAGAATGAAATTGCACACGAGCAACTGTTCTGGGCTTCACGTGCACATAAATTGATACTCATTTAACTTCCCGCTGCCATTTGGGATTATTTGCTGTTTTTTTCCCCCATTTCAAAACCTGAGATTTTAACCAACATTTAAAACAACTGAAAGAGAAAAACTTGTTTTGGAGAGGGAGGTTGTGGTGAATTTTTTTAAGCAAAAACTGTACTTGTCTAATGAAGGGAACGAGGATAAAACTGATACCTGTCAACCTTAAGTGTGTTAAAAATGAATTATTTAAATACCACTGCCAGTTACATTAAAGATATCATATATTTTAAATAAAAATAATTAGGGACTAGCCCAGCATCACACAGCTGCAGCCCTATGAGCCAAACAAGCCCCACAGACAGCAGATGTAGTCCCAAGAGAGCCTGACTACTGGGAGCTAGTGCCCGGAAATCAGTTAACAAGACTTGAAGTTTTGTTAATCCCCAATTTATCAACACAGAAAGTAAGCTTCAGCCCTTTGTCATCAAAGTGAAGTCTGGCTTCAGAACGGGGCTTTTTTTCATTTTTTTTAAAACCCGCAATTAAAATATGCCTGGCCCTTAATGAAACACATTTTCAGTTAGCTACTAAATATATCCAGTAATTATCAATAATAAAATTAGTTTTTATTTATACAGCATCTCATCCTATGTGAATTTGCAAACACATTAAAATTACATAGCATAATAGGTGCCTTATAAGTTTATCTAAGCAAACTTCATAGTTAAGATTAGGAGCAGATAGTCTCCAAAAACATACTGCTTACACAAGAGGGATGTTTTATCTGTAACCAATAAGCAGCTGCCTCTGGGATAATACACAGCAACATTATACAGCTTAAGACAGGCAGAGAATATGGTAACAAAAAAAAACTTCAGTACCTGCTCCAGTGTCCACTAAAGTCAATGGAAATCCTCCCAATGACTTCAATGGCCATTGGATCAGAGCCTTAAGACAGGGTACATTATTACCTAAACAAAAATTTGGCAACGATACCTTACTAGTGCTCCCCCAATTCTAAGTCTCAGTCGAAAGGTGACAGGTGCTTAAGTCCCTTTGAAAAAGAGACTTAAGTAACTTAGTCTCCTAGGTGCTTTGAAAAATAAGTCCCATTTTCAAAAGGGTCTTAGATGCTTTTGAAAACATTACCCTACTTTTTAAAAGGCCACATCTGAAAGAAAAGTGACCAGAGATTTTTATTTTTCATCATTTAAAGTGAAATCTTAGGTCATCAGTCATTTGGAACCTTCTATAAGTTTGCCATAGCTTGATGGGCCATGATGACATACTCTATACACTCCCTGGCAAACAATTTTGAGACTACGAAAGTCATATTAAGGAAACTAGAATCATGCACTCACCTACATCTTTCGAGAAAAATTCCTCTGGAGACATTTAAAACTACACTGAACAAAGCACTGGAATATATAGCGTTGAGAATAATCTTGCACTGGAAAACTTAACTAGTTATCCTAAAATATTTCTCTTCCATTTGAAATGGTATTTGTGATTTTAAATATAATTTTAAATGGTTTGATAAAATAACCTCTTCACTTACTGAGGTTGAAATTGTCTTTGCTGTTTCTGTGATTACTTGTTCCAGTGGTTTCCAGAACTGGAAAGCATAACGACCTGCAAAACAAAATAAAATAAAAATAAAATAAAACTTCACTTAAAAAAAACCCAAATCTTCACATATGTTTACCTGTGAAAACACTTATTTAGCAAGTATAATACCATCATAGGCATTTTGGCTTAAAAATCAAATCCATCTCCATTTTTAATTGTTTCATTTGTTTGTTGGCCAGCACTTTATGCTTTTCAAGATGTTCCCTGAGCAGTCATTTTTGTAGTAAGGCCCAGCATAGTTTTCTGACGAGTTTGCAATAGATTGCATTCTTCAATCTTTATACGTAGAAGGGGGGAAATGTTTGGTTTTTATCTAAAAAGGAAGTAATGAATGCAAGATTCCCAATGTTTGTTCCCAAAGCTAATATATTTAGATATGTCTGGACAGGATAAACTGAGATAGTTACCTTGTAAATTGTAGGAAATACTGCAATTATAGCTTGGATTTGTAATGTAATTCACCAAAGCAAGTAATATTCTAAGTGGTTTCCAAATCTGCTCCTACCAGAGTTCACATACTGTGATATTGGTGCAAAGTGAAGTGGGGTAACTCTTTGCATTGTTTTATTTATTTATTTAGTGAAAAATGGAGTCTTTTGGGATACAGCACTACTAAAGACCTCACATAGCCATCACCCTGTCTAAAGAAAAGATAGACTGGATGGAGCTCTATTCACAAGTCAATAAATTCTACTTTGTTTTGGGAAAGAAAGGAGTAGGTCTACCAAGCTCAGAATCAGAATTTGCACCAGAGCCATGGTAAGAATGATCAGTATGATCAGTTTGTTTGTTTTTGTTTTTCGCTTACTATATACTAAAAAATGTAGTCAACATTATGCAATTTTAATTATTTTTTAAAATGGAATGCTTTAGCCAGATAGTATTTTGGTTTCATTCTTAAAGATCAAGATGTCTACATAGGTCATTCAATCATACAAATATGTGCTTAGGTTTACAAAGAAGTCAAGTTAATATGGTGTGATTTGAATACCTGAAGTGAACAGAAATCAATATGTAGACTTCAAGACCAGAAGGAACCACTGATCCTCTCATGTAACACAGGCCACAGAATTTCAACCAGTAATTCCTGAATTAAGACCAATAATTTGTGGTTGAAATAGATTCTATCTTTGAAATTAACATCTCATCTTGGTTTAAAGACTTCAAGAGGCGGACAATCTACCACTTCTCTTGGTAAATTGTTCCTATGGTTAATTACCTCCACTACTAAATCTTGCTAGATAAATTCAAACTGAGGAAGGTGCGTCTCCTTCCCACCACTAGATTTTGTTATGCCTTTGTAAAGTAGATTATCCCATTTCTTCCTCCTGCCTGCGTAGGTACTCGTGACTTTGTGACAGTCTTCCTCTTATCATTATCTTTGATGACAAAATAGATTCAGCTTCTGACATCAAACCATTCTTGTAGCTCTTTTCTGAACCTTTCCAATTTTTCTACATCCCTTTTCAAGGGTGGACACCCAAGACCAGACACAATATTCTACTAAGGGTCTCACCAGTGGCATATGGAACTTCCCTACTCCTACTTCATGTGACCCTATTTATATACCTAAGGATCACACTGGCCTTTTGGGCACAGCATCACACTGGGACCTCATGTTTAGTTGGCTGATCAGTTACCTGCAAATGCAACAGCTGCAACACCCAGGCCAATTGCCATCATAGTTCTGGCCTATAACAGAAAAATGGAGTTAGCATAAAATTCAAGTTCTGATTTTAAATAATTTCACATTCTATTGCAACAGAGAGCATTTCTGAAGTCTGAATGTGCATATGATATGGTCTACTTCTGTAAACCCTTTAGTGAATTTTTTCCTAATAAGATTTTATATTTTATTGTAAAAGGGAATTACAACCTTTTCTCCATGTATTTTAACTTTGGAATGCAGCCATACTTGCAGAGTGTAAAAATGTAATAAAATCTTGGATATGTTTTAATGCACGAAATTAGGAACACGGAAAACACTGGAAAATTAAATAACTTTCATTGCTTTGTGGCATTACTTAACCTCTGACAAAACTTCATGTTTAGCTTGGAACTGTTTCTTACCACTCTGTCACAATTATGTGATTCGCTAAAACATTTCATAGGAACCTCTCAGTCTGCACACAAACACACTATCTTTGCTTGAGTTAGCGGACTCAAAATATCAATACAGATATTGTCGCATGGGAGGCGGCATGACTTAGGGATTGTCTTCACTTACCTCGGAGATTTGGAGGCAGTTGACCAGAGTTATGCAAACTACGCAAAAAACACGCGTAACTCCCGTCAACTTCTCTGCTTCTGTTTTGCGCGCCGTCTTCACTGCACTGTGCCGACAGGAACCGCGTTCCCATTGACGCAGCGCTACGCCACTTGAGAAGGTGGTCTTAATACATCATTTCTGGATTGACTGATCGGGTCTTCACTGACCGCTCAGTCGATCCAGAGAAGTCGATCTGATGGTGGCAAATCTACCGCCATCAGTGACATAGCCTTAGTTTCCCAAAGATAAGCCTGGTCCAAGCACCCTGGATCTGTACTTGGGTGGCAAGCCTGTGCCACAATGTCCACACAACTCTTTTTAGCATGTTAACTCGAACAGAGCTAGTGCAGATTAGTCTATCCAGTCCGGGAAGTATACTTCTAGCTGCATTGTAAAATACTGTCTTAGGGCCTTCTAGCTCCTCTGTCCCTCAGACACAGAAAGATCCAACAAAGGCAAAAAGTCCTGGAACCCCTTCTTCCCCTCCCACTACCTCCATATGGGACATGGCAGTTGAGAAGAAGCTGGTGGGGATGTATTTCTGAAACTGAAGTTCTTCCCGAAAGCAGCCACCTTTGTCTTTCTGCTTGAAGGGAGCCCTTCACCTGCCCACGTAGCTCCATTCTGCCAGACAAGCATCAGCCTGCAGTCTTTGTTTTGTTTCAGAACCCATTCCTTCTGACTCCCCAGGCAAGTCATTACAGAACTGAAACTTTTGAGGGAAAATAATAGAAACTGCTTTACCAAATCAATACTCCATCTATTCCAGTATCCTTTTTCTGACAATGGCCAGTATTGGATGCTTCAAAGAAAGGTGTATTAAACATCATAGTAGACAACTATTCAATAACCGCCAATAAGAGAGGCTTCTTCCTAACCCTGTCAATTAGTCATTGGATTCTGCCTGAAGCATGGGGTTTATACCCCTCCTAAAATGTTTTCATTTTATGTTTTATTTAGTTTTTCTGTAACTGTCAACATTCTCATTATCAATATAACTAATCCTACTCTGAATGTAACTAGGCTCTTGGTCTCAATGTCAGCATAAAGTTCCACATGTTAACTGTGTTTAAAAAAAAAAAAATCAAAAGTTCATCAGTTTTACAGCTGTTGTTTTTCAGTGTCATGAAATTTTCCCCTTGTTTTTGCATATGGAGAAGGATAAATAGGAGCAATTTACTTTCACCATATCATATATTACAGTACTGCCTCATTATAATGAACTCCTTGGGAGCCAAGCCATTTGTTCATTATAGACAGGGGTTCACTATATCAAGAGATCCACCATAGAAGAGGTGGAGGGCAACAGTGGGGACTGGAAGTGGGATCCAGAGACCAGATTCATTATATTGGAAGTTTTGTTATTGTGAAGGGTGTTTATAATGAAGCTGTACTGTATTTTTACATCCCCTCTTATTTCTCTCCTCTCTCAATTTAAAAGTCACAATCTTTTCAACCTTTCCTCACAAGGAAGTCTTGTCATGCCTTTAATCACTTGACTCCTGTCTTTGAGTCTCTTCTATTTCTGCTATTTCTTTTGAGATGAGTGAACAGAACAGAACACACTATTTCAGGGAAAGGCATCATATTGATACATATATGCATTATACTATTTTCAATATTACTTTTTGTTTTGTAATCACTGCTGTGTACTGAGTAAAAGCTTTCATTGAACTGTCCAAAGTGACAGTTACATCTTTTTTTCTGAGTTGAGCTCAGCAATGTGTGAGAGTGGTTCCCATTATTCCTTCCAGTATTTATTATCCTGTATTTTGTCAAAACTAAATATCCCCTGTCATTGTGCTGGACACGGACCTAACTTTGTTAGATCCCTCTGAAATTCCTCAGTTTTATTTATTCTTGAATAAGCAAAATATTTTTTCCATCTGTAAAACTTTACTGTTCACTTTTCCAGATAACTGATCACCACCATCAGTCCTAATGCGGAATGTCACAGTCGATGCAAGTTTTTGGAAAGTTATGAAACGGAAGTTGAGAAGTATCCATGTAAGCCATATCTTACAAAAAAATCTGATTATGGTGCTTATTGTGTAATTTTTGAGCTTGTTGGATAAAAATGGGTGCTGATTTCTTAAATAACTTAATAAATAAAAATTAGTCATTCAGCTGAACTGGTTTAGGCATACTATGGAAGTATATTACTGAAATGGAGCAATGGTCTCAAGTTGCAGTGGGGAGGAGGTCCAGGTTGGATATTAGGAAAAACTTTTTCACTAGAAGGGTGATGGAAGCACTGGAATAGGTTACCTAGGAAGGTGGTGGAATCTCCATCCTTAGAGGTTTTTAAGATGCAGCTTGATAAAACCCTGGCTGGGATGATTTAGTTGGGGTTGGTCCGGCTTTGAGCAGGGGGTTGGACTAGATGATCATCTGAGGTCCCTTCCAACCCTAATCTTCTATGAATTTATGAAATCTTCCATACACTAATCAAAGAATCATATGCTATTTCAGTATTTTCTCTCTTTTACACAAGTAACATATACAGTGTTAAACTGAAGTTTCTATGGTACAGAAATCCACTAAAAATCTAAATTGATAATTCCATATTCTTCCACATGTCCCAAGATGAATTTAAATCTATACATAAAAGTGAAAGATTGTTGTGTCATTAAATGACAGATCATGAGGTCCAGTAGAATGAAAAGTGACTCCAAGTACTACCATTGAGTAGCTTTGGGTAAATTATTTAGTCCCCCATCTGTGTCCCCATCTGTACCCACTTACCTTATTTTGTAGAATAATCAGTTTGTACACTGCTTTGAAACTGCAGTATGATGTTACTGATGTCAAAAGTGCAAACCTTGAATTACTGCCCACTGATTTCTTGTTGATGTTAAAAGGCCAGGCAATTTACTGGCACTCTCAAGGAGACAAAAATATTTGTGTTATACTGAGACTAGTACCACCAGACTATTTCTTGCTCTCATTGCCTGAAAGTAAGTTTTGCATGTGGCATAGTAGAGACTGTAAGAATAAAGGCTCATTAACTTTCAATGATGTGCATACTTAAGGTTTACATTTTGAAAAGTGTACTGTTAAGGAATTTGTAAAATATGGGCATTAGCTGTAGCTACATTTAAAGTATTCCCTTAACACCCGAGAAACAAATTAATGTCAAAGATGTATGAAGCTGTAATGGAAGAGAAGACAAAAGCAGCTGACCCACACACACTTTTTCCTTTTTAGTGAATCCGCTCTCATGGGTTAATCTTTGGCATAGCCTATTTTGCTGATCTCAGTATTTTATTCTCTCTTACTATTTAGTTCAATGTACAATAACAAAGCTTTTTGGATTCAAACAACAGCAAGGAAAAGTGTTGCTGAATCAGCAAAGGGTAGTCTTTTTCTTTTAAGAAATGCAGATCAGAAAGGCTGTTTCAGACATGACAGACTATACTGTTAGGCAAATAAATAAAGGATGAAAACATGTTCACCCCTCCAAATAAGTGTTATTCCCATTATATTAATTCAAACAACTTCATATACTGTAAATGTACAAAGGCCAACTCATGATCCTTTAAAAATATATTCAAGAGGGTTTTTTTTGATGACACAACAACTCAATTAATTAATTCCTCTGGCCACAGATTCTCAATCTACAGTGGTTACATTAATAGCAATAACAAATCACAAAAATAAAGGGCTGGAAGGGACCTCAAAAGGTCACCTAGTCCATCTCACTGTGCTGAGGGAAGGCCAACTATATCTAGATCAGACGTGACAGATATTTTTCAAATATGTTCTTTTAAACCTCCATTGACAGGAATTCCATATCTTCCCATGATCACCTATTCCAGTACTTAACTATCCTTATGTTAGAAAGTATTTCCTAATATCTAACCCAAATCTCCACTGATGAAGATTAAGATTGATTACTTCTTGTGCTCCCTTCAGTGGGCATGGAGAACAACTGAAGAAATGTCTAAAAATGTAAAATTTTTGTATTTGCTAATTCTGTGATGTTCCATTCAATGAAGGGATTAGAGGAGAGAAAAAGTAGAAGAATGTAGTAGATGTTTTACATGTCTAGTCTTATCGCTGCACTATTGTCCTGGAATTACAATGACCCTGTACGAACAGAACCACTTGATATTAATGTAGAACCATGCAGTCTCTACATTAATTTTTAGGACATATCGGTTTACACAGAGGAGTCAATGCATAGAGCTGATGGAGTTGAAAACATTTAATTGCTTTACAGTAAGTTTTGTGACAGGATAGTCTGTGGCCTCATATATCTTTGCAAGACCCTATATATTTTTAGGCCTTTAGTTGGCTAAAGTATATTGCAGAGAACCAGGAGAGAGAAAGAAGAGAAAGCACTTATGGGTTCTGAAAGGCTAGATAAGATTTTGCTATTGATACTGGCTTAGGCCCCAGGTCAGCAAGGTACTTAAGCATGTGTCTAACTTTAAATATGTAAGTACTCCCTTTGAAATCAGAATAGACTTAGGCATGTCTCTTAGTTTGATTTTGAAGTAACTGCGAAAGAAAAACTTGAAATCTCATCTGTTTTAAAAAATGAATGAAATCCCCCAAGTCCCATGCCAATTTCTGTAGTTCTAAAATCATATATTCCTATTTTTAAAAAGATCTCTCACACATTTGTGTGGGGCTTTCTGACCAATGTATTCTGTTAATATCTCCTTTAGAGAGAAACACCAGACAAACTCCTTAAAAAAGGCAGTAGTTAACACAATCCTCAAGAAATCATCACTTGACGCTGGAAACCTCATCCTGTCTTCGACCTCCCATTCCTGGGCAAAATAATTGAGAAAGTAATAATCATCAAGCTCCTACATAACGTGACAGCCAACATCCTGGATGCCTCACAATCAGGTTCAAGCTAAGGCACAGAGACAATCCTAGTGGCCCTAAAAGATGGACCGTATGTACACAGGAAGGCACATTGCCCATGTTCATATTGCTGGGTTTCTCTGCTATACAGAGGACCGTAAGATATTGCTAATCTGCCTACCTGACGTAACAGGAGTAGATAGTACAGCACTACAGTCACTCCAATTGTTCCACTCCAACATACCTCAGAATAGTGATGTGTAATTATTCCTCCTCTCCGTAGTACCTCACCTGTTGAATCCCACAGAGATTCAGATCACCACCTTCACTTTTCAATACATACGAGACCACTGGGAAAAATAGTTACATAATATGGGCTTAGCTGCCAACAATATGCTGAAGACACTGTTGTAACATTTTTCACCACTGATTCAACCACCCCTGTTAAGATATCAGAAAGCCTACAACGCATCAGCTCTTGGATGAAGAGCAGCTGGCTCAAGCTAATGCCAAGCAAGACTGAAAATGATGAAAATCTTTGAAGAACTAGCTGAGATACTGTTGAAGGTATATTCAGTGAAGGCAAAGCCTCCTCCTAAAATCTGACTTCTCATTAAGCTTGGATGATCAGATAGCATCAGTGAATAAAAATGCCTTCTTTCACCTCTAGCACTCTAGGAAACTTCAACACTTCCTTTCCAACAAGGACCTGGCCACATGTGTTTTTCACCCCTAGGCTGGATTACTGCGATTCATGTGAAGACAATGGATTGCCTTCAGACAGAACAAAACGTGGTTGCCTGGTTTCTCCAGGGTCTGGACCACCATGAGTATTATGGCCTCCACGAAAATCTCTACACTTGCTCCTATTCAGTTTCAGATGTCACTTTAGGGCCCTGATCCTAATCTTCAAAGTAATTAATGCATCAAGCGCAGCTACATTAACTGAATTTCTGTGTATGAACCACTGTGACAGCAGTCCAAGGATAATGCAGATCACAAAGCCCAGGAAGAAGCACATGAGAACTGGGGACAAAGGGATCCTCAACTGAGGAGACCAGTCTACGGAATGAACTTCTAAGGGGGATTAGGTGAATCTTGAGTCTGACCCTCTCTAGAAAATACTGCAAAACTTTACTCTTTGAAAAAGCCTTTTTACCATTGCAAGAAAGACATTCACAACAAAGAAAGAATATACCATAGTCCAAGTGGAGTTTTTCTCCAGTAAGGGGAGAAGAACCACTCCAAGTCCACTAGGAGTTTTACTATTGCTGTTCAGTAATGTGGAAGGCTCTCAGACACTACCATGATAGATGGCAGTGTTATAAAACCCTAAAATAGACTACACAATAAACAGTGAACCTGGCTATATATGAAGTGCTGTTAAAAGCACAAAATGAATCTACTGAAGAAATGAAGAGACTAGAGAAAAAAGCTTTAAAGTTATAGTAATCTTAACTTGTAACAACAGTGGATGAAAAATTCATACATAAGTAATTTTTTTTTAAATTGATAGTGCCCCTTCAATAGTACAAAAAAACATTCTTTGCACCATGGCAACACAAATAATGACATGAGCATATATCACAAAGCATATATGGAGTGGTGAAAATTTCCCCATTGCCCTAGAAGCATGTGTACTTTAAGTAATGCCAACTGTGTCCAATGTTTTAAGAACAGATTCATGTAATTGTCTCAATTTTTTTTTCAGTAGAATTCACTATTCCATGAACTAACTGATCACCTACTGAACATGACAGACACCAGTTAAAGGTACAAAGTCTTTTCACTAGACCATATTACCTAAAATTCAACAGACCTTTTACCTTCATCCCAATCCCCAATTTATTCACTGCCTCTATGCTGTCTGAGAATTAAGTTTCCTGAGTTTAACTCTAAAAAAACATTTAAATTCAGAATTAAAGTAATAAAACTAAAACACTAAATGAGAATTTTACAGATAATGCCTTTTTATAGTATACGAATAGAATAATCCTAGCCCTGTCTGGGAATAGCAATGGGGAAAACTCTTGTGCAGACAGGTTCCACCCATGCTGTTAGTTGAAACAAGCTTTTTTCATAGATTCCAAGACCAGAAGGGACCACAATGATCACCTGGTCTGCTCATGTTCTCCTGTATAACACAGGCTATTGAACTTCCCCTAAATAATTTCTAGGGCATATCTTTTAGAAAAATATCCGATCTTGATTTAAAAATGGTCAGTGATGGAGAATCTCCTATGACCCTTTGTAAACTGTTCCACTGGTTAATTAAAAAATTTCACCTTATTTCCATGCTGAATTTGTTTCGCTTCAACTTCCAACTGTGGAATTGTAATATACTCTTGGCTGGACTGAAGAGCCCATTTTTAAATATTTGCAGAGACTCATAGAAGATTAGGGTTGGACGGGACCTCTGGAAGTCATCTAGCCCAACTGCCTGGTCAAAGCAGGACCAACCCCAACTGGGGCTACGGCTACACTGACAGCAGCAAAGTCGCTGCCGTCAGATCGATTGCTCTGGATCGACTGAGCGGTCAGTGAATCGATCCAGAAATCGACGTATTAAGACCACCTTCAAAAGTGGCGCAATGCAGTGAAGACGGCGCACAGAAGAGCAGAGAAATTGATGGGAGTTACGCAAGTTTTTTGCGTAGCTTGCGTAACTCCGTCATCTGCCCCCGAATCCCAGAGGTAAGTGTAGAGGGGGTCTAAATCATTCCAGCCAGGGCTTTACCCAACTAAGCCTCAAAAGACCTCTAAGGATGGAGGATCTACCACCTCCCTAGGTAACCCATTCCAGTGCTTCACCACCCGCCTAGTGAAAAACTTTTTCTTAATAACCAGCCTAGACGTCCCCAACTGCAACTTGGGCCCATTGCTCCTTGTTCTGTCATCTGCCACCACCAAGAACAGCCTAGCTTCATCCTCCCGGGAACCCTCCTTCAGGTAGTTGAAGGCTGCTATCAAATCCCCCCTCACTCTTCTCTGCTGCAGCCTCAACAAGCCCAGTTCCCTCAGCCTCTCATGAGACTACAATTAAGTCAGCAGAAGGGGGTATCTCAGGTCGCCTCTTTTAAGCAGCAGGTCAGCACGGAGAAGGTCTAAGGGACAGGATGGTTAAAACCGTAGCAGCAGCCAGCTAGGACAGGGCTCCCAATTTGGTTGCCAGCCCGAGCGGTGTTGGCGGTGATGGGACAACTGTCTGCGGCTGGGGCCCAGAGCACGTGCTAGTGAGCGCCAGCCACTAACCCATCTACCTCGCAGAGTATTTCCTCCCCAGCTGGGTCGCACCCTCCTCCCCACCCCAACCTCTGCCCGCGTCACGCACAAGCGTGATTATTTCCCGCCCACCGCCCAGCCTCTGGCCGCCCGGTGACGACAGAGGCAGGCTCCAGGAGCCTTTGCGCATCCCCTTCCCCCGGCATTTTCCAGCCAGCGACAAGGAACTATCCCTAGCGGGAAACGGGGGCGCTGAGCACGGGGCGCCAGGCAGCCCGGGGCAGGGGGCTGCAAAGGCCGGCCTGGGGCGCGGCAGGGGCCGCGCGGGTCTCCCTCCCGTCACCGCAGCGTCGCGAGGCGCTGGGGTAACCGTCATCCTAGCGGCGCCCGGCTGGCGGGGGAGGGGGGAAGCAGCGCGACAGAGGCGGGCTCCGTGCTCTGCCCCCCACCACACACACACACTCACTCACCAGCCCCCTGTCCATGTCGGGGTCCCCCTGCCTGCCGCCTCCGGGGACCCGCGCGTACTCGGCGTAGCGCAGGCTCTGCGAGGGGGCCCCGGCGCCTTCCATGATGGCAGGCCGAAAAAGAGGGCGGGCGCTCTGCCTACAGGGCGCCACTAGGGACAAGCGGGCTCGGAGGGCGGAGACAATGAAACAAACGCGAGTCGAGCTGCCCCTGTAGTCCCCGCACGCGCCGCGCCGCGCCCCTCCTGTGAGGGGAGGGGGCCACGGGGCGTCAGGCGGCTGCGCGCAAGCACCGCCCCTCCCCCCGCCAGTGTGAGTCAGGCAGCGAGGCCGGGGGCGGTAGCGTGCTCGTGCCGTGTCAGCCTTCAGTAGTGCTGTGGGCCGGGGGGCCGCGCAGGCACGGCGCTGCAATGCCCGAGAGCGTTAAACATGATCCAGTCCCCTGCACCACGCAGGACAGTGCTGGTGTGTCAGGTGGCAGCGTCTCTGCGCCGGCTCACCTCCTCGTCCCTCACACCACAGCCTCCCATGGGGAGGCAGGCACCCAAAGGTCGGATAGACAGGACACACTGCCCCGGCACTAGGGTGGGGACAGAGAGAAGCCGCTAGTGTAGACGGGGCTTGTGAACACGATCCCCTTTAACCTGGGGGATTTAGCTCCTTCCAGTGTCAGCTCTTGCCATCTCCCAAGCTGGTTGGCCCCCCAGACTCTCCCTGTCCCCCAATCTTAAAAGGTGCCTTTCGCATAGTTACATTAAAAAAATTGTGTAAAACGATGTGTGGCTCATGAACTGACCTTACCACTAAGACTCCCATGCTCGTGTGATAAATTAAAACACCTTCCCACCTGAAAGATCAACAGGCTCAGGGTGTCACACCAATGAAGGAAGCAAAGTCCTGAGCCAAAGGCCCTCCACTGAGAACACCTTACTTCCACATGCACAAATGTAGGAACTGTTTGTCTTCACTATACCAGACCTTTTGTGTGACTCCATACAAATTTGGGGTGGATGAAAACAGGAAGATTCCCTCAGTGGATTTTAAGAGTTTGGCATAATTGCCTCCTGGCACTAGGGAGGATTTTGAGTTTGTATCCTGGATGGCAATTCACCTGTATTGGGAAGGTGACACTTAAATTCACTGTAATTCACTCCCACAACATCACCAGCAGCTGCTCACTCTCCCAAATCCCAAGACAATGGAGGGAAAGGAGGGATCAAGAAGAAGAAATGAAGGGATGAGCGAGAACGGTGGGTAGAAATTGGAATAGAGAGGGAAAAAGAGGAGAGGGAGAAAGAACACTGAAAGTAAAGAGATAAGGAAAGAAAGGCCAAATCAGAAGAAAAAGCAAATATTGGACTGGATTGATTTCAGAGGAAGAAAAAGAAAAAAACATTTATTAAAGATGAAAATTAAAGAAAAACTGGTCTGAGGGAAAACCTGGACAATGAGACTAAAAATGCACCTGAGTGTTTCTTTCCAGTTACTGATATGATATATTTTAGCACACTTTTATACTTCTGACAAAGTGGGTTTCTGCCCACGAAAGCTTATGTCCAAATACATTTGTTAGTTTTTAAGGTGCCACAAGACTCTTGCTGTTTTTATACTAAGTTTCACAAGTAAATCCAGACCATGCTATCATAATTTACTCTGAACATACGTAATTAATTTTTTAATCTTCAGTGGAACTGAATTTCTTGTAATCATAAAGCCTATTTTAATGTCCTTACCTAATCCTCTCTCTGTTAATTGATTCACATAAAAGTAACGAAGAATGGCACATTGCTTACCTACTCTTTCAATAATAAACACAAGTAAACATCTAATAAATTAAAAGTACTGGCATCTTTTAAAAATGTGCAGAATACTTTAAGCCTCTTGCCTTTAACTGCAGCTTGTTTAGGATTTCTTGAGGCTATTACTGATGCATTTTGTCAAAACAGTAGGAGAAGATGCAGTTGTATATATTTCTTTTTGGAGAAACAACTGAGATTGTGGAGAAGTGAAGAAAAAACAAATAAATGATGTTGGAAGGGTACAAGAAATGACTCAAATTAGTGATGGAAGGAACTATACAGAATTAGGAGGCTGATTTCTCCAGTTTAGGGACAGTTTCTGCAGTCGTTGCTCACAAGAAGTACTTACCCAAACAAGTTAGTCCCACTGAGCTCAGTAGGACTATTCATATATGAATACCACTCAGTATGAAGAAGGGTTACAGAATTTGTTCCTTAATGTTCAAAGTTTTTTTATTCCTCTTACATTTCAAATTTACATTTACAAAAAATCTAATTTCAAAATTTTGTGGATGCTTCTGAACAAAAGCAGCTGGATTTCTTTAGAGCATTAGTAAGATCCAGGAAATAAAAATCAATGCTCCGAGCACATCAATAATGATAACACATGCTATACCACCAAAGATACCAAAGTAATTTCCATGGATTCATCCATACATTCAGGGATACAAAAGACATTTACAAACATTACCTAATTAAGCACTACAATATCCTTGTGCCGTAGATAAGGGAGCCAAAGGGATCTCTTTATCCACAATTGAAATGCATTCAAAGTATGTCAGCTGTTCAGCAACACACAGCAATGCAAAATTACAACAGTTTAGGTCAGAAAATGAAGAAAAACATTGTCTCCCACTGAAAATGCAAAGAAAGTCCAGATAGAATAATTACCTGACTAAGCTTGTCCAGGACACTGAGGTTAACACTGTCACTCATACAAACAAGTTCACTAGAAAAGAAAAAGAAAAAGCAGACAATACACAAAAAAAGGCTATTCTCACAGTGGAGAAACCAAAAAATATTATGAGTCTTGTGAGAAAGCATGATAGAGTTAGATTTTCTAGTCCAATTTCTAAGCCAAGGTATTTTTTGGGGGGTTAACCTCTAAGGAGTGCTTATCCCTAATTTATTTATTTCATAGGAACAAAGTCTGCATCTCTCCCTGTACAGTAAGTATATTTTTCCTCATTAGACTAGACTCATTACATTTATCCTAGTTTATGCACAACCCACAGGAAAAACACCTGTCCTTATATTTTTAAATGCTTGTATTTATCTATTTTTTCTTCGGTTCGTCTTCATTGCTTTCAAAGGGAGAAGTACTAACAAAATTTGGAAATCCACCTGCTTTACTTTATTATTTTTTATCAGAACTGTCTACAGACAACAAATTGTGACTGAAAAGCGTTTTGTAAATCTTACCAGAAGAAGCAAAAAAACAAAGAAATGAAGTTAAGGAAGCAGTCTGGAATGTAAAGGAAAACCAAGCCAAATAAGAATGTCTCTTTACTTTTGACTTCAAAATATATTTTCAGTTATTTGGTTGCAAATAGCACTTGAAGAACCAACATCATGCTATGAGAGAGACAGCAAAATGCTTCTCCGTATGTGTATCTAACATCTACTTATTGAAAAGCAGTATTGTCTATGACACACATCAGTCTAAGAGTCACCTAGAGCAACATCTGCTGGAGATCCTTCATTGTTGTAATAATCCAGTAGATCTTTATTGACTTAAATTTATTATATGGTAGTTCCGCTTTTCTCTATGGTGTGTATTTTAATAATCTGGGGCCAGATTTCATCACACTTACTTACATTGGGGCAGATCCTCAGATGAAGCCAATGGAGCTGTGAATACCCACTGAGGAAGTGCCCCATTGAGCCTAATCCAAAATCCGTTGAAGTAAATAGCGCCATTGAGTCAGCAGGCCTAGTTGTGGCATAAGGCACTATATTCAGTGTGAATAAGGGTGGCAGGCTCTGACTTTGAAAGATATACAACCAAACGTTCGTCCAGCCATGCACAATCATGCAAGTGTGTAAGGGGGGATAAGACTTCCCACACACATTCTCATGAGTGTGCTCTTCTGATCACCACTACTCCCCCTCTCTAGTCATACAACTGGTGGGAAGTGGGTGAAAAATTATGGAGAATGGCTAGAACCTCGAATTTGCCTCTTCAGTGTGCCAGCAAGCACAGATAAGATATGTGTTACTGTTAAGGGAAAGAAGCAGATTACTTCTCCTGGGAGAAAGGAGATGATGTATGGAAGGAATTGTGACTCTTTGGACATAAGGTTCTATTCCAGGGCTTCCCTTGTTGTGCAACAGCTACATACCACCCTGTATGTAGGACTTTGCCCACAGACACAATCTAGTTCTTAATGTTTTAACTGAGTTCTAAACAGCTGTATAAGTCAGCACATTTTCACTGTAATTTGTCTTGATATAATTTGCCTGTAGTATGTCCATTAAGTACAGTTTTCTGTGTACTTTTCATATAAATCACTTTAATGAACTGTCTGCCATACACGCAGTACAGGGACAAGGTGGGTGAGGTGATATCATTTATATATTTTTCTCTAATGTCCCAGGAACAACATGGCTACAACGCTGTATACACATAGTAGTACACAGTATTCCAAGATGGAGGTGGGAATTGTGTTTGAAGAGGGCTCTGATGTGAGGAGGGTTTCGGAAGTGCTAGGGAATCTAGATTTAGGAAATTGAGACTCACCAGATGGCAGGGAGTGAAGCCATTGGTAATTGCTATCTGCTGCTAAGCATTTCTAAAGCACCCATCACTATAGTACCATGGCAGGGGGATCTAGGATGGCAGTGACTGGAATTTGATGATGGAAATATGAAGTTTCTGAGGTCATGGAGAAAAGAGAATATAATTCAGATATGCTGGAAATTGTGGATAAATCATAAGGTTTAGCAATTTTAGTAAAATTGATAGTCAGAATTTGAGCCTTGGTGATCTGTAGTTTGCATACAAATGAACCATGATTAAATAAAAAGAAGAAACAAATACTATGGACTGTAATAATTCCTTTAAAAGTGATGTAATACATTTCATAACAATCAACAATAAATAATCTGTAACCATGTTTCCTAGATATTTATCACTTAAATAGCTGCCTGACCAAAACCTTAGATAGATTAGATGCTACAGCAATGAACTCTATAAAAAACTCTAAGACAGACAGACAGACAGAGCTAATCAGAGCCTTCACGTGGTTCATTTATTTCATTTAAGGAGTGAAAGGTAAAGAGTGTGTATAAGTGCATAAGCATGAGATAGCACCTTTTTGTGCAAATGAACCAGCATATAACAAAATGCATGTACAAGGCAAACCTCTTCTGGCACCAGAAGTGCTTGAAAAGACATTCCAAGTCTGGAGAAAAACAAATTCAATGTGAAAACTTTGGTTTCAAAAGTCACAAAGTTTCTTAGTAACAAAGATAAATAAAATTTATATTCAAAGGTATGATTTTAATGTTGACAGCCTCCTCAGGGCCTTTTTCTTTCTGACCACTGCTCCAGGAGTAGTGGTTGAATAAGTTTATTGCTCTTGAAAGCATTTGTACAGTTTGCCAATTACTGTTGCAACAGTCTTTTCCAGCAAATCTCTCTCAAGTGTTTTCTAATGGTATAAAACATTCATTTTCAGTCTTAATGGTTCCCAAAACATCAGACATTTAAAGCAGGCCTGTTCTATTATATTATTAATTATTATTATTTATATAGCACTATGGATACACTTGACACTTTATAGACATGAGAATATGTTGCTCCTTGAATATAGCAATGCCTTTTCAGCACAGGTTCAGGACTGAATGTAGCAAGTCCTGAACATCAGCCCCATATAATTTTCAGTCTCTAGCTCCTTTAACTGAAGTGTAATAGATAAACAGAGAAGACCATGGTGTAATACTGAGGCATATTGCAGAGAAAGTAGGGTTCAATTTCTCTCAGAGTGGAGGATAATTTTTGACAGATACTGTCAGTTTCAGCTTTTGTAACAAAATGGAAAGTGTGTGCAGCATTTCATGTCTCCTAAATAGATTACCTACCATAAACATACACACTTGTCAAAGCTAATGATATTCTTCCTGCTGAGTCTCACAAATTCCTGTCCTGAATCTAAACAAGAATAAATCTTGGCCGAAGGTAACATTTCACTCTTCTTCTGGGGCCACCTCTCCAGGGGGCAGTGAAATTTCTCTTCTTCAGCATCACAGGCTCTTAAAATTATTACTATCAACGCTTCAGAACATTCTGGTTATTCATAATAGAACATTGTATGTGAACTGCACAAAGTTGACAACACCAACAACCAAACAAATATTATAGCATATTTATTGTAGAATATGCCGTATGTTATTGGTCTATTATTAGATTTTTGTGAGCTTAAATGTTGCACTAGCCATAATGTATGTTTTGGATTAAGTATTTTAAAAACATGGCAAAATATTTATGGGTTTGTTTTTTTTTGTTTTGTTTTTTAATTTCAGGGTTTTAGAGTGCATGGCTAATTGTACATCTTTCCAATTGGATTACATGAGGATCTAATTTTTCATTTAAAAACAAGTTTCTAGTCTTCATGCCTGTGGAAAAAAGCTTGAAAAGGTAAACTTTAAAGGCTCAGAAACCAGATTTTAAAAATGTGTTATTTTTTTAAATTACATCATATGCAAGCAATGTCATGATTTTTTTTGGAGGGTCTGACTCATGATTTTTTAATATGGGTTGTGCAAAAGTCCTGTCTTCCCTGCCCTCCTCTGTTGGGATATGGAAGCTTCCTACCCCATGCGGTGTCCCCAGAGGCAGGGGTATTATGGAATGCTGGGGGTATATGTTGGATCTGGATAGCTGGGAAGCAGGAAGCCCAACTCAGCCTTGTCCGGCTTCCTTCCTCCCTGCTGTGTTACCAGAAAGAATTTAGGGAGGCCAACCCCCAAAAACTACTGGTACAATAGTTTGCTCTCTTGGAATTTCCAGGGAGACAATCCTCACTTGAAAGGACACGGATACAGCCCTCCGATCAAGATAGAACACATAAGCTGTGATACTTTGAAAACAGATACCAGATTTATTTAGAAGTGAATGGTTACCTTAAGTAGAAAGAGAGAGAAATCAAACATGATGATATATAACCATATACAACTATTAGACGATATACGGTACAGAAAATAGTACTTAGACTACTAGAACATATACAGTATAAGAAAGACTATAACTTAACCCTATAATACTTTATCACTATCAATCTAACAATACATTAATTCTTAACACTTTATACATATATTATTACAAATCCTTAACAATCTATTATCCAGCAAACGTTAGGCCAAGGCAGTTGCTGGAGGTAGAGAGGGAGAATCTCATTCAGACCACAAGCATCCAACTTTATTGGCATGCAGACTCAGGCGGTCTAGAAGGATTACCCTGGCTTGGACATAAGGCGGGGACTCAGTTAGCCCGGTTGTCCAAAGCCTAAAGCGCACCTTTGCTTCAGTGATGCTCACCGCCGTTCAGGTCTGTCCATGAAGCTTCTTTCTTTCGCTGCTGGTTCTCTTGATCCTCCCCTCAGCCCTTCTTCTCCTTTGCTCTTCTTCTCTTCAAGTGATCTCAGCTCTCCACCAAAAACTGGCCTGCTGGCAGTGGGCTATACACATAGCATGCCCGAACCTCAGAATGGGTAGGGGAGGGGCGACGTTAGGAGGGAAAACGTCAAAATGGATAGGGGAGGGGTGACGTTAGGAGGGAGTTGATCCAAAGGGTACCCAAGCATAGCCAATCAGCTTGAAGGCCACCCCATTTGCCAATTAGGTCATACCTGCCATGTTAATTAGGTTCTGATGCTCTTAAGCCAATCAATACCTAATATACTAATTAGGATTGCCTTTCATGCTAATGAGCCTTGCCTTTTTATGTTAATTAGAAGAGCAGGGTTACATTACAAGTGAGAAGGTCAAAATGGATAGGGGAGGGGCTGGGAGAGAGGAGGGAGTTAGGAAATCGCTTCCTTCTCTGTTCATTCCTAATTGCCAAGGCCAGATTCACTTGCTAATTTTTATCCTAAAGATCCTTTTCCTAAAACTTATCAATATTTTAAATACCACAGAATGGCCAAATACTGATACCACTCTTTATCTATCCTATTGATTACTGTTATTTTTGTTATGATTTTAAATCCTTTCTGAGGCTTTTCTGCCACCCCTTTTACCTGAGTATTCTGCCTAGCAGATTCAAAGAGTTCAAAACAAAAATCTCCACTACAGCTACATCCCACTGCTTCCCTTGCTCTGGTAGCTCCCAGGCAGTCTAGTAAAGTGTGCATCCTGCTGCTGCTGCTATTGCTTTGGTGATGAGGGCCTGACCTTAGAATGTCTGCGCCAGTCGCTATTTTGTCAGCCTGCCAGAATTTTCCCGAAGAACACAAGTAAGAAAGGAAAATACTGATTTTTAACACTTTACAACTCAGGTAAATCTGGGTGGAATTTCATGAGACAAAGGAAAGACACTTCTCTACACTGATAGCTTGCAAAATATTAAAGGCTTGATGCAAATAATGGAGGTGTTAGTGCTTTGCACAAAATAGCCCTCCACACTTCCTTTGTGTTTTTGGATAGAATATGGAACAAAGAAAAGAACACAACCCAGTGGAAGAGAAGCCTGATAGTAAAATTGTCAAAGAAGGATGACCTTACCAACTGCAATAACTGGAGAAGAATCACATTACTATCAGTGCATGGGGAAATCATATGCAATATCGTTCTGGAACATATCAAGTAACAAATGGACCTTCAAAAGAGAGAAGAGTAAGCAGGATTTAGACCATTGAGATCATGGACAGACCATATTGTTGTTCTCAGACATTATAGAACAAAGTGTGGGGGGCAAGTACCTCTTGTGATAAATTGTATAGATTTCCAGTAGGCTTTTGACAACATACACAGATACCATCTTTTTAGAGAATTATGGCATATTATGGAATACCAGCAAAAAATAATTAATCAAGGATCTATATGATAATACTGAATGTGCAATCAGAGATAGTAACAACATCAGCCAAGGTTTGCACTGACAACTGGAGTAAGGCACAGGTATATTATGCCCCAACTATTGTTTGCACTGGTAATGATCATGAGGAAAGTAAGCACAGATGTCAGCTGAGGAACTTTATGGAAGAATGATAAAGCACATGTGGATAACCTTGTTTTTGATGATTGTTCTACTTAGTTCAACACATTGTTTAATGTAAGAAAATACATCACTTTCAGCAGATACAGCAAAACAAGTTGGTTTCTTCATCAACAAGAGGAAGACAAAATATATGCCTATCAATGTTCCAAAACTAACTATTCAAATGGACGAAGAAACACTAGAAGAAATGTCATTTTACCTACCGAGGGTGTGAGATGTGCAGTGATAGTGACACCATGCTAGATGTCAAGCAACAAATAGCAAAATCAGCAAACAATTTTTGTAAATTTGAAAAGATTTGGACAATTAGCATGACTGGCACTGACACAAAGAAAACAAATATTTAACACCAGCATCATGTCTATCCTCATTTATGATAAGAAGATAAACTCATTCCAAAGTAAATGCCTAAATCTTCAGAGTCCATTGGATGAAGTTTCTTGAAACATCAAAAGTTCTAAGTAGAGTAAACCAATCTAAAGCATCAACTATGGTAAGAAGACAACAATGGACATATTTAGGTCACACTTTAAGGATGCCACCAGTGTGACTTCCATGGCAAGTGATAATAGGTACATAACCTGGAAAGAGTAAAAGAAAGTGACCTAGAGAAACACTATGCAGAACAATAAAGAAAGAAGCAAAATCTATCAAAATGACACTCAGAAACCTGAACAAACCAGCACAAGATCAAAATAGATTGTGGAAAATGCTGGATGTCCAATGCACCTGAGAATACAGAAGCATAAAGAAAGTAAGAAGAAAAATTTACTGTGTTTGAGATGACTGCCATTTTGGTCTACATGTTAGAGATTGAAGCAAATACCTTGAGAGTTAAAAGCATAAGCTGCTACAGTTTGAGCTAAAAAGTCAAGTTTCTGCACCTACTGTCTGTAACAATTCATATCCTCTGTGGATTGGCACAGAGGGGTACTTGTAAAATACACTCACTGGTCAGTGTACACACTATCTTAACCCAGTCCAAATTAAAAGGTCCAGAAGAGACCTTTTCTCCACTGAATTCAGTGTAATCAGACCTGGTTTACTTGCCTCTATAGCTAACCAAATTCTTCCTTACTCCTAGTGCAGGTAAATAAGGGGAAGGATATGATTCTTTCTAATATATTTGTCCCCATTTCTATTTTCTCAGTCTCTCAGTTCTACATTAATTTTTAACTGCATTCACTCATAGAACTCATTTTTTTTTTGTTCTTCCTCTCTCCAACTCCATTTCAAGCCCTGCCTTATTTGTTGCTTTCTCCATTTCTTTCTCATTTCTTGTCTCCTGCTCCTCCTTTTCTTCCCCTCCAACCTAGCAGTTGTCTTGAATGACAAGATGCTGAAAAGTATGCATGGATACTATCCACACCCCTCCTATCAAGTTCTTCTTTCAAGCCTACTGCCTCAGTTTTTTAACCCTCTCTTTTCTCCTCTCTACAGTGTCCTTGTTCTTCCAGCAGTGTGCTTTGACTACCCTGAAGGTCCTTCTGCAAGCAGGACCTCAACTGATCCAAATATCCTCCTTGCTGAGGGCTGAAATACACTGTTTTATTTGTGTCTCTCAGCTATTAATGGGGAATAGATGTATTCCCAGCTGAGAGGTGGCCATATGAGGTGTGCTACACAGAGCTTGTTATATGTGATATGTCCTGTATTCCAGCAGTCACACATAAAGACTATAGCTAGGCAGAATTAGAGTGACCAGATTTCCATAATGCAAGTAAAACTAGTGAGATTAGGCAACAGACCTTGCTTGGTGGCCAAACTTTGGCCCCTTCTGAGATTGGAATGGTTTCAGACCTCATTGTTTTCAAGTTATACAGGAAGATCCACCTCAGTGCCTTAGCCCGTTCAGAACTAATAATGAACCAGGCCAAAATAATTTTAAAAACCCCAACCCCACAGCCAATAACTAATGTAAAAATGCCCCTGTCAGCCTTTGTATGAGAGGAGAGAGAGAAAAACACTTGGTAGTAAATTACCTGTCATTTTCTTGTAAGGCTCTGGACACCACACTCTTGAGCAAGGAAAAGAGAGAGAGAATGTTCTCTCAGATGATTCATAGATTCCAAGGCCAGAAGGGACCACTGTGATCATTTAGTCTGACTTCCTGTATAACACAGACCATAGAACTTCCCCAAAACAACTCCTAGAGCATGATTTAAAAAAAAAATCAAATCCTGATTTTTAAATTGTCAGTGATGGAGAATCAACCATGACCCTTGCTAAATTGTTCTAATGGCCTCATTGTTAAAAATGTATGTCTTACTTCAAGTCTGAATTTCCCTAGCTTCAACTTCCAGTTATTGGATCGTAGTATACCTTTCTCTGCTAGATTGAAAAAAAATAGATCCTTAAGGAAGGATCTATTAATGGAGATTCTCTATATCCTAGAAAGGAGGAGAAGATGGAAGATAATAAAATATGGGTAGGATCTGATGAGAAACAGTCAAATGAAAAAGAGTCCCATTCAATTATATCACATAATGGCAGACAGCTAAAAAGTGACAATTTTTTAAAGTGCTTATATACAAGTGCTAGAAGTCTAAATACAAAGATCGGTGAATTTAAGTGCCTTATATTAAATGAGGATATTGATATAATAGGCATCACAGAAACTTGGTGAAATGAGGATAATCAATGGGATATAGTAACACCAGGGTACAAAATGGAAGGACAGAAGGTAGTACTGGAAGTATGAAGTAAAAATCTTAAATGAACCAAACTGTAACATAAAAACAATGAGAGTCCTGTAGCACCTTAAAGACTAACAAATTTCTGCAGGCATAAGCTTTCGTGGGCTGCAATCCACATTGTCAGATGCATGAAGTGGAAATCACAGATACGAAGTATATATATATATATACATCCAAGGGTAAGAAACAACAATGGGGAGGGCAAGTGCTAACAAAGTCAATTCAGTTATATATACTTCCTATCTTTGATTTCCACTTCATTCATCTGACGAAGTGGATTGCAGCCCACGAAAGCTTATGCCTGCAGAAATTTGTTAGTCTTTAAGGTGCTACAGGACTCTCGTTGTTTTTGCTGTATACAGACTAACACGGCTACCCCTCTGAAACTGTAACATAGAATCTCTATGGATAGCATTTCCATGCTTCAATAATAAGAATATAGTAATAGGGATGTACTACTGACCACCTGACCAGGATGGTGATAGAGACTGTGAAATGCTCAGGGAGATTAGAGAGGCTATATAAATAAAAAACTCAATAATAATGGGGGATTTCAACTATTTGTATGTTTTCTGGGTACATGTCACCTCAGCACAAGTTGCAGAGATAAAGTTTCTGGATACCTTAAATGACTCTTCTTGGAGCAACTAGTCCTGGAAATCACAAAAGGAGAGGCAATTCTTGATATAATCCTAAATGGAGTATAGGATTTGGTCCAAGAGGTGAATATAGCTGAACCACTTGGTAATAGTGACCATAGCATAATAAAATTTAACATCTCTGTGGGGGATGAGGGAACGCCAAAGCAGCCCACCATGGTAGCATTTAATTTGAGAAAGGGGAACTACACAAAAATGAGGAAGTTACTTAAACAGAAATTAAAAGGTATAGTGCCAAATGTAAAATTCCTGCAAACTGCATGTAGACTTTTTAAAGACACCATAATAGAGGCTCAATTTCAATGTATATCCCAAATTTAAAAACATAGTAAGAGGACCAAAAAAGTGTCACAACAAAGCAAAAGAAGCAGTTAGAAGCAAAAAGGCATCCTTTAAAAAGTGGAAGTTAAATCCTGTTGAAGAAAATAGAAAGGAGAATAAACTCTGGCAAGTGAAGTGTAAAAATATAATTAGGAAGGCCAAAAGAGAATTTGAAGAACAGCTAGCCAAAGGCTCAAAAAATAACAGCAAATTTTTTTAAGTACATCAGAAGCGGGAAACTTGCTAAACAACCAGAGGGGACACTGGACAAACAAGATGCTAAAGAAGCAGTCAAAGAAGATAAGTCTATTGCGGAAAAACTAAATGAATTCTTCGTATCGCTCTTCATGGCTGAGGATTTGAAGGAGATTCCCATAGCTGAGCCATTTCTTTTAGGTGACAAATCTGAGGAACTGTCCCTGATTGAAGAGGGGAGATTTTGGAATAAATTGATAAATTAAACAGTAATAAGTCACCAGGACCAGATGGTATCCACCCACAAGTTCTGAAGGAACTGAAATTGAAATTGCAGCACTACTAAGGGTGGTATGTAACCTATCATTTAAATCAGCTTCTGTACCAGACTGGAGGATATCTAATGTGACACCAATTTTTAAAAAACACTCCGGAGGCGATCCTGGCAATTACAGGCTAGTAAGCCTAACTCCAGTACCAGGCAAATTGGTTGAAACTATAGTAAAGAGCAAAATTATCAGACACATAGAACTCGATTTTTATGGGGAAGAATCAACATGGGTTTTGTAAAGGAAAATCATGCCTCACCAATCTACTAGAATTCTTTGAGGGGGTCTATAAGCATGTGGACAAGGGTGATCCAGTGGATGTAGTATATTTAGATTTTCAGAAAGCCTTTGACAAGGTCTCTCACCAAAGGCTCGTAAGCAAAGTAAGCTGTCATGGGATAAGAGGAAAGGTCCTCTCCTGGATCAGTAACTGGTTAAAAGAAAGGAAACAAAAGGTAGGAATAAATGGTCAGTCTTCAGAATGGAGAGAAGTAAATAGTAGTGTCCCCCAGGAATCTGAACTGGGACCAGTCCTGTTCAACATATTCATAAATGATCTTGAAAAAAGAGTAAAAGGTGAGGTGGCAAAATTTGCAGATGATGCAAAACTACTCAAGATAGTTAAATCCAAAGCAGACTGTGAAGAGTTACAAAACTGGGTGACTGGGCAATGAATGGCAGATGAAATTAAATGTGGATAAATGCAAAGTAATGCACATAGGAAAACATAATCCCAACTATACATATAAAATGATGGGGTCTAAATTAGCTGTCACTCAAGAAAGAGATCTTGGAGTCATTGTGGATAGTTCTCTGAAAACATCCACTCAACGTGCAGCAGCAGCCAACAAAGCTAACAGAATTTAGAGAATCATTGGAAGGGAATAGATAACTAGACAGAAACTATCATATTGCCTCTTTATAAATCCATTGTATGCCCACATCTTGAATATTGCGTTCAGATCTAGTCGTCCCATCACAAAAAAGATATATTGGAATTGTAAAAGGTACAGAAAAGGACTACAAAAATTATTAGGGGTATGGAAAATCTTCTATATGAGGAGAGATTAGTAAAACTGGGACTTTTCAGCCTGGAAAAGAGACAACTAACGGGGGACATGATAGAGGTCTACAAAATCATAACTGGTGTGAAGAAAGTAAATACTCCTTATAACAGAAGAACTAGGGGTCACCAAATGAAATTAATAGACATCAGGTTTAAAACGAACAAAAGGAAGTATTTCTTCACACAATGCATAGTCAGACTGTGAAACTCCTTGCCAGAAGATGTTGTGAAGGCCAAGACGATAACGGGGTTAAAAAAAGAACTAGTTAAATTCATGGAGGATTGGTCTATCAATGAGCATTAGCCAGGATAGTTAGGGATTGCTGTTTGCCAGAAGCTGGGAATGGCCAAAGGAATGGATCACTTGATGATTAACTGTTTTGTTAATTTCCTCTGAGGCACCTGGCATTGGCCATTGTCAGAGGACAGGACACTGGGTTAGATGGACCATTGGTCTGACCCAGTATAGCCGTTCTTATGTTCTTAAGAGTCTGTTATTCAATATTTGTTCCTTATGTAGGTAATTATAGACTGTGATCAAATCATCCTTTAACTTTATCTTTGTTAAGCTAAATAGATTGAGCTCCTTGAGTCTATCACTATAAGGCATGTTTTCTAATCCTTTAATCATTCTTGTGGCTCCTCTCTGAACCTTCTCAAATTTTTCAACATCCCTCTTGAATTGTGGGCACCAATACTGTTAAGTTTTAAACAGGGTGCAGCTGTTCATCACGCAAATTAAATAAGTCTAGACCTCTGCTAGAGCTGGTCACTAGGCAATTTGTTTGTGACAAACTCAAACCCACAGGAATATGGTGAAAAACAAATAAGAATTTTTTGTGGAGATAACACAGCCATAGGAATAAGGGTGCTCAGTGGTTAACAGGGAACAGGTGTGCAACCTAAGCCCATACTGTCAAACAAAACCTTGGCCATGGGTAAAGTCTCTACGTCACTGTTAGGTCTTCTCTCATATAGGGTGTTGATTCCAAATGGTGAAGGAAAATGATCCAGGCAGTGACTGGAACCAGGACACAGCTGGAACCAGGATACTGCAGTGATAACTATTTCCTTGCTCTTCACAGGGACAGCGGATGATGATGCTGGCATGGCAGTCTATCTTCTTCTTCCAAAGGGCTTCTGCACGCTGCCACTATGGTGGACAGCACAGGGGTGGGGCTGCTTCCAAGCTTTTATAGTCCTAGCCCAGCCAATCATCTGGTTCCCTTTTCCCGCCTCTGCACATAGGACCTACACTGTGTGCATCTGGCACACTTGGGTCTTTGCACTCGGTGTTAAATCTTTGCACCTGTCCCTACAAATTGCACACTACACTAATACTATAATTGTTCATTCATAAATATCCCAAAACATAGACATGTTACCATTATCATTCTCAGAGAGAGATCCTTAGAGGGAAATCTCTTTTAGATTTCCAGAACTCCTCTACAATACTGGACACAGTGTTCCACCAGTAGCCACATCAGTGCCAAATAAAGATGTAAAATAACCTCTCTGTTACTTGAGATACCCCTGTTTATGAATCCTAGGATTGCATTAGCCCTTTTGGCCACAGCATTACACTGAGACTTCATATTCAGCTGATTACCCACCAAGACCCCCAAATCTTTGTCAGGGTCACTGCGTCCCTGAATGGAGTCCCCCACCATGTAAGTATGGCTTACTTTGTTCCTAGATTGTACACATTTACATTTAGCTGTATTAAAATTCATATTGTTTGCTTGCAACAAGTTTACCAAGCAATCCAGATCACTCTGTATCAGTGATCTATCATCTTCTTTATTGACCACTCCCCCAATTTTTTATGTCATCTGCATATATTATCACTGATGATTTTATGTTTTCTTCCATAACATGGTTAAAATGTTAAATAACATCAGTCAAAGAACCAACCCCTGTGGGGCCCCACTAGAAACAGACCCACTTGATGATGATTCCCCATTTACAATTATATTTTGAGATCTATCAGATCCATTTAATCTATTTAATGTGTCCCATGTTAATTTTATATCATTCTACTTTTTTGATCAAAATGATGTGTGGTACTAATTCAGACGCCTTGCAGAAGTATATGACATCAATACTATTACCTTTATCAACTAAACTTGTAATCCAGTTAATTTGACAGGATCTATGTTCCATAAACCCATCTTGACTGACATTAAATATATTATCCTCCTTTAATTCTTTATTAATTGAGTCCTGTATCAGCTGCTCCCTTATCTTGCCCAGAATTGTTATTCGACTGACAGGCCTATAATTGCCTGGGTCATCCTGTTTACTCCTTTAAATACTGGCACAACAATAGCTTTCTTCCAGTCTTCTGAAACCTTTCTGGTGTTCCAAGACTAATTGACAATCAACTTTAATGGTCCAGGGAGCGCCTAAGCCAGCTCTTTTAAAACTCTTTGATGCAATTTATCTGGACATGCTGATTTTAAAATGTCTGACTTTAGTAGTTGCTGTTTAACATTCCCCTGATATACTGGTGGAATGGAAAGAGTGTTATCATCATCATATGATATGATTATATCATCTATTCCCAAATACAGAACAGAAATATTTATTGAACACTTCTGCCTTTTTTGCTTTATTATTGATAATTCTATCATTTCCATCTAGTAATGGACCAATAGCAATGTTAGGACATTGATCCATGAGCATTAAAAAAAATTTTTTTTCTGAGTTACCAGTGATTTAGCAACAGGTAATGCCATTTTTGGCATAATGTGCCACTCTCCCCCTCTCTCCTTTTGACCTCTCCATTCTTCCTAAATAGCTATAACCATTGACTTTAACATTCATTTAACATTCAAATCATGCGATTAATCCCACCAGATTTCAGTAATACCAACTAGATCAAATTTCTGCTCATAAATGAGCAATTCCAGTTGCTCTTGTTTGTTACCCAGGCTTCTAGCATTGGTGTATAGGCAATTAAAGAAGTTCTCTGCATGTCCTGTTGTTGCTTGATAAATTTATTTTCAAAATCTTGAATTTGTTCTGAGTGCCCATATCTTCCCTCATTTTACCATCCCCTTTTGTTATTAGTTTAACACCCTCCTGACTACTCTAGCCACCCTGTCCCTGAGAGGGATTCCCCGTCTAATGAGGTGGAGGCCATCCAAACTATAAAACCCGCTGTCCCCATAGAAGGTGGACCAAACCCAAACCCTCCACCGTACGCCATTTACCTAAACAACAGTTCACTTCCAAAATCTTCTGTCTGCTGCTATCCTTCCCACGTGGGACAGGAAGGATCTCAGGGAAAATTGCTAGGACATTCTTCATCTTCAGCATGCTTCTGAGTTCCCTGAAGTCATCTGTTATCTGTGAGATATCCTGTGATGCAGTGTCATTAGAACTGATATAATCCATCACCATATGAATCATATCGACACTAATGTAACAGTCGGGGAGAAATGTAACAGAAATGTAATGTAGGAGCTGGCTATCAGTCAAAAGCCATCAGACCAGAAGGAAGCTGTTGCCAGAAATTCAAATGACTGTATTGGGAATAATTGCTTTCCTATACCTGTCTGGTGTTGCTGCTGCTGCTGCCCAGGAAGGGTAAGAAAGGTCCTGATGCTGGAGCAAGCTCAAAGAACTCTGGAGGCCCAGTAACTGCTGGTTTGTTTTTCCATAAAGGCCTACACTGCAACAGACTTCTGTTAGACAGGATGTAAAGGGTGGTAGAAAGAAAGAACTGAGAAGGAATATTCCATCTTGCTCTGTATTCCTTGTACGATCCTTTTACACTGCAAAACCAATCAACCCCTTTCCTCCCATCCCCAAACATGTTATTACATGGCTGTGTGTCCCAGTTACGGATCTGGATTAGTCTGGTAGGCTAAAAGAAAGTTGAATATGTATATAAGTATAGAGGGTAGAAATGACAGGTGTGCAGCCAAATAGTTGCTGGATCCAAGAGACGAAAGGTGCCAAATTAGAGCTGTGGCTGGGTTTTTTTGTACCAGGATGTGTTGGTGTTCAGATTTTTATTTATTTTATTTTTTTTTGCAGTATAGTAGAAGCAACACCGGATCTCTATTTTGGTCATACAATTTCTGTGTTTGTGGCCCAAAACTGGTAAGATCCAGCAGAGTATAGATACTGGATTTTAGTTTTTGTGTTACTATTGCACAGGGGTCTGGACTTTTAAGGTGCAGTAGCAGCTAAATATGTTCTCTATTTAAGCAATAAAATGTGGGTTGTTGGGACCAAAATCTTGCTGAATATAAGAGACTCCACATGTTGGCCCTGGATTTCTGTGACACTGTTTTACTGAAGGCATTAGGCATCCAGATTTCTTTGGTGAAATCTGAACAACTATCTTGTACTTTATTTAGCCAGTGGCATTTGGGAGACTCGTCCAAAATTCGCAGGAATCTGGCAGGATTTGGGTGCTGGATCTAGGTTTTTCCAGTTCTTTTGCACTGCGATGTATTGGAATCCAGATTTTTTTTTTTTTTTTTTTTTTTTTTTTTTTGCTAGAATAGGAGCAACTAAACTTGCTCTTTACTTAAGCAGTGAAATTTGTGAAGCAGGCTCCCAAAATTTTCTGGATCCAGCAGATTTCTGATGTCAGATCTGAATATTTGCAGTGCTGTTGTGCTAGATGCATCAGGATCCAGATATTTTTGGTTTTGTTTTCTTTTTCATTTAAGAGAAGTGTCTACTTTTGTTCTCTGTTCATGCAATAGAATTAAGAGAGTTGGAGCCAAATCCTTGGAGCCAAACATTTTCTGGATCTAGCAGATCTGGATTGGGGTATTGCAACACTGTTGCACTAGGATTTGTTAGGGGCCAGGTTTTTTTGATGCTTTAGGAAAAGTTAGTCTTGTTCTCCAGTTAGTTAGTGTAAGCGGGGGGCACTGGGGCCAAAAATTAAAAGGTATCTAGCTTTTACCCATGTCCTACTTTAGATATTTCAGGCATGTTAATTCAAAGAGACCTGAGGCTGCACAAACTATCACCCAGTGGGGCCAACAGAATAAGGAGCAGATAAGCTTTTTATCTGTTCATGAATTCCTCTGACTTATCTATTGTGCCTTTGACAGTGACAAGCGATAAGCTTGAGCTGCAGGTGGAGTATAGGTGATTGGGTGAAGGAGGAAGGTTCAGCTGCTCATGCATGTGTCAGAGCAGGGAGGAGTTGGTTTGGGGCGTGTCTTATAAGGAATTGAAACTAAGTGACTGTAACTCAGTAGCTTTTACTTTTGTTTTTCTACTGCTTGTTTTATTATCGAAGGTCCCTCACTGGGGTGGATTTACAGCTTTCTTTGACAAGACAGGACACCGTTTAAGGCCATGTATCGGGCAACAGGATGGGAAAAGGGGAGTAGGCACAGAGTGGCTGCTGCCTCCACCGCCTCCTCTTCTAGGGGTTATTACCAGGAGTGGGAGAACAGTGGGCAGCCAGAGGGAGCTGGAAACCACAGGGGGGACCTGACTTCTGCGGAAGAGCTGGGGACCGAGTGCCAAATACCAACTTGGCAGGAGCAGGATCGGCAAGAGCAGCAGTAAGTAGCAATTAGTTTGGCCAAGTTTGTATGTATTTACACAATAACATTGTGAGTATTAAGTGGCAGGTTTTCACCTAACTGACGTTGTGTGTATATTTTTATATAAAGGATGTGGGTATAGAGTAAAAAACTTTTTGAAAGAGTTCAGGGTCAAACTTTCAAAATGCTCAGCACTGAACTTTTCTGGGAATCTGACCACTTATAGTGCCTAAATGAGAGCTGAGCTTCTGTGAAGACTCTGGGGATATGGTTCAGAAGAAATATTGCTGTGCAAACAGGCTGATGTGATGCACATGCAGTGCACATACTTAATATGTTCATGTAAAAATATTCACACTGTGTGTGTACACTACTATCTGTTCCTAAGCAGATGGTATTACATAGATTGTCAATAGGTGCATGGATTCTTAACTAGAGAAAGCTTTGAAATTCCAGTTCAAGACTAATTCTGATAATCATTTGCACCTAAATTTAATCACAGGAGATGGATACAAATTGTCAGATCCAAAAATTTAACTTTTTGGTTCTGAACTAGAGCCTATTTCCTTATCCGGTTTGGATGCAACCCACAATGGCAGGAATTGAAGACCAGTTTGCAAATGCTTAACACTGACAAATTTAAAGCCAAAGCTTTAGCCCTGAACTGTAGTCTAAACCTAACTGGGATCCAGTCATTTTTAATTTTAACTCACAGTGATTGTAATCAGATACTATGCAGCCTGTATGCTGTGTGTATGCATATGTGCCGCATTTTTAGCTGGGCTATATGTATTTTTAGCTGGGCAAAATATTAATTAGACTCTTTTTCACCCAAATTTAAATGATTATTTTTTGTTTCCAAGTTGTTTCTACACTTAATGTTGTTAATGACAATGTGAACTATTCTGGTGATTTTGCTGTTTTCACTTCTTTCAAAGTGCAGCTGACCTAAATTAGTTCTGCCCACTAGGCGCTGCTTGTTTCCTTTCTTTCTTGAAGGAAATTCCAGGGCAAAGAAAAGGGTGAAGTTAACACTGGATAGTGGTGTGACAAAAGATCATAAACACCAGTTGGAAGCTTTGCTTCTTATTTTAATCCTCAAATGTTGAGTGCCGGAAGCACTGGAATGGGTTCCCTAGGAAGGTGATGGAATCTCCATCCTTACAGATTTTTAAGGCCTGGCATGACAAAGCCCTGGCTGGGATGATTTAGTCGGGGTTGTTCCTGCTTTAAGCAGAGGGTTGGACTGGATAACCTCCTGAGGTCCCTTCCAATCCTAATATTCTATGATCTAACAAATTGTAAAATGATCTATTCTTGGTATGTATGGGCTGGTTAGATCTTGAAAACATTGCATAAGTTATCTTCTCTGTGGGAAGATAATCATACAGTCATGAATTTGATTAATTTCCTGCCTCATCCAAAATTAGAAGCAGTCAAGCATAGACAGTTTATGCTTTTGTGCTTGCTCTTGCTTTTATGTGGTTTTTATGCTTGCTCTATTCTGGGGCCAGCCAGGGATCAGTTTGGCCTCTTGCATAAATTAGAATAGTCCCAAAGCTGCTCTAATTAACACCCAGGTAACAATGAACTCAAGGGATTTTTCTGGTAGCTGGGAATAGTTAAAAGGCAGAGACGTTCTGGCCACCTCCTTTTCTTTGCATGCAGGTAACACTCCTTGTACCTGGAATCTTGAAGTCCTGGCATTGTTTTTCTAGCTCTATGCTACCCAAGAATTTGAAGAATAATTGGACCAAAGTAATCATCTGTCAGGAACTTAGCCAGCAATAGTGTCTGTTCAAATTCAATGCGGAGATGAAGCTCAAATGCAAAATACTCTAGAATGTCTTTGAAAGCTCAAATAGGGAAACAAAGAATCAACAGGGTGACAAGAGCTTGAAAACACATAATACTTGCTATAGTCAGTTTGTGCTTATCAGGTTGCTTTTCTTCAAGTCTGTAAAGTGCTGTGAGGCTACATTTACTTGTAAAAGTTTATTTCCAAATTGCATCTATTCATAGCAAACCTGAAACGAAAGCTTATTCTGACAAAATAAATCAGAAAAAGGTACAAAATGAAGGGGCTACTGTGTAGTCAAGTGACAAAGAAAAAGGTTGTGGTGGCCCGTTTTGTTCAGCAACCTGCCTTGACTCTTTAAATCTGACAATGTGTAAAATGGTTTCTGATAAAATACACCTTCAAAAAATCAAACCTGCTATCATAAAATCCAAGGCTCTCCGATATGAATGGGAACAAACGTCCCCTTGCCATGTAGGATGAAAAGAGAAAGGAAACAGTAGAACACTTGTTTACAGAATTCTTATACTTAACATTTACAGTTTTTGAAAAAAAAACTAGCTTTTTTTTCAATCTTTATGCTCAATAAAAAATCCATATACTGTTCAATCTGTTACCCATAGAAAGCTACTTGCGCAACGACTGCAATTTTATTTTCCATTTGTCTCATCTGAGATTTTAAAGGCCCTGAAAATGAGTCCATTAAACTGGAGGCAAAAGGCTCTTCAACACATTCCTGTAGACCACTGTCCTTTGTAATTGCTAGATGCAATTTAGTGAGTTGCAGAATCCTCTGAATTACAGAGGTTGTTTAGGGCCTAATTCTGTATTCAATACACAAGAAAATTTCCCATCGCTGCACCTTTCAGGATCACACTCATAGTCATCACTGTCTAGTGAATTATCTAATCCACTCTCCTGGATCAGTTTTCCCAGAATCTAGGGAAGGGTGGAGATAAATATTTCCTTTTACCATTGGCATTCAGATGACATCTACTGAACAGCGGCGTGCGGTCCCCCCTGACTTCATTTTAAGATTATTCTCCCCTTCTGTTTAATCTTAAAAAATGTGTGTGGTAGTCTCATGGATTATCAAGAACACAGTTTGTCCGGAGATGATCCTGAACCTAGGATCTAAACTTCTCCGCCACTCTCAAAAGTTCAGTTCTGCAACCCAGGTTTATGACTTGGGTCAATCTCTCTGATTTCAGCAGCTCTAAACTTTAGTGACTGTGGTGTATTGAAAATTGTATTAAAGTTATAAGATATCACTTTAGATTCTCAGGGCTTTTCCTGGCACTGCTTGCAGGCTAGGAGTTTGTATAAGGAAGCATGCAATCTCTGTCTTTCTGTAGTCAAGGTGCAAAGAGCCAGCCTAAAGCAAGTTGGGTGAGTTGTGCATTTCTGCCTTAGTGTGCAGTGCACTCTCTCTCCCTTCCCCCCCCCTTTAGTTTTTGTGTGTTAAGTTGCAATCTTCCAGCAAGAGTATTTTAGATGAGCTTATTTCTCTGTTTGTATACTGTGAACACAGTAATGAGCCCTAAAGAACTATATAGCAGAAAAGTATATTCAGTACCAATAAGACCACAACTCTTGTTGCTCCCATCTTGCTTTTTTCCCCTCTCCTCTTTGTTTCCTCTCCATCTAACCTCTTTCCCTATGTAAAAGGTTTCTTAACTCTGAGCTGAATCCTGTAGTTCTTTCTTAGGTCTCACTCAAGCAAAACACTCTACTGCAGGGGTGTCAAACATCTGGCCCGTGGGCCGAATACAGCCCATCAACCTTTTTGGTCCGGCCCATGTAGTCTCCCTCTGCACGCTGCCACAAGATCTGTTGTACACTCTGGCAGCAGCGCATGGAGCGCTATGTGCACGAGACCGCGCACCAAATGGCAAGAGAGGGACAATATGGTCTCAGGGCATCACGCAGAGCGCTGTCTGTGTGAGACTGTGCTCCAAAAGGCGGGAGAGGAGAGAGTATGGTCTCGGGGCATCGCAGGGGCAGAACTGCTTCTTCACAGCCCACTCACTTCAAAACACACGTTCCTTTCAGCTGCAGAAAAACCTTCCTACACCTACTCACAGTTTACCATTTTCTCCCACTTCAGTTGCTATTGCCACCCATACATCTTTCCAGAAGAACTGTCCCAAAAATACATTGACAAATAGCTTAGGAAGGACAGAAGCCAATTGTTATATTAGATTTGTTCAGACTGAAAGATATATGCTCCTTCTCTCTCTGGTGCCTAGTAAAGGCACATCTCTTCCACTGCACCATTTTGGGGTTACTCAATTCTCCTATAGAACAACAAGTCTTCAAAATATCACTGTCGCCCTGCAAAGTAAAATACCATCAAACTGTGATAGTTCCATACATTGTAGGAGGGTTTTATAGCTAAGTAATTGAGATGAACAATACCTTGTGGCATCGCAGAGCGCTGTGTATGCCAGACTGTTATGGTGATATCTCGCATACACAACCTTGTGTAAACTGGTCTGTGTATATACATACACAGCCCTGTGTAAGCCAGGCCTTGTACATACATACACAGTCTTGTGTGGGGCCTTGTACTTATGTTATTGAAGAAAAGAAAAATAGATAAAGAATATCGGGTGGTTCAAGAGAAGTGGAGAAATTTGTATTTCTTTGCCGAAGTGAATGGAAAGCCAATATGTTTGATTTGTACACAACATGTAGCTGTTGCCAACGAGTACAAGGTTCGGAGGCACTATGATACCAAGCATGCTGAGAAGTATGATAAATATATTGGAAAGTTGCTTGAGGACAAAGTTTCTGAATTGGAGAAGTTCTTGTAAAAGCAGCAATCGCTATTTACAAATGCCCATCAAGTAAGTGAAGCTGCAGTTAAGGCAAGCTATATGATTGCGCATGAACTAGCACGGTCATCAAAACCTTTTTCATACGGGGAAATTATAAAGAAATGTATGTTAATGACTGCAGAACTAATACGTCTGGATAAACGGCAAGCCTTTGCAAATATGAGCCTCTCGAGAAACACAGTTGCTGAGAGAATCGGTGATTTGTCAGAGAGCCTTAACAATCAACTAAAGGACAGAGTCAAGTCCTTTATTGCATTTTCGATTGCAGTTGATGACAGTACGGATGTTACTGATGTGGCACAGCTTGCAATTTTCATTTGTGGTGTTGATAAAAAACATGCGCATAACAGAAAAGTTTGTAGAATTGGTTCAGATGAAAGACACAACAACAGGTGACAATATCTTCAATAATTTGGTGGAAACTTTGGACAAATTAGGTGTAGATTGGATGCAAGCTGTGAGTCTGGCTACAGACGGAGCACCACATATGGTGGGTAGAAAAGCTGGAGTTGCTACAAAGTTAAAGGAAAAATTGTTTGCTGCCAATCCGCAATATCAGTTTTGTAATTTACATTGCATTTTACACCAAGAAGCACTGTGCAGTAAAACTCAAACTGGATAATGTTTTGGATGTGGTTATAAAAACGGTTAATTTTATACAAGCATGAGGCCTTAACCACAGGCAGCTCAACTTCCTTCTGGAAGTAACTGAGAAACCCCATGGATTACCATATCACACTGATGTTTGTTGGCTAAGTCAGGGGGCTATACTGAAACACTTTTACAAATTGTGTGGTGAAATACAATTGTTTTTGAATCAGAAAGGAACGGTTATGCCTGAACTGCAGGATAATGAATGGCTTCAAGATCTTGCTTTTATGGTGGACATCATGGAACACCTGAACTGTCTCAACACAAAGATGCAGGAGCACAACAAATTGGTGACGCATGTTTTTGACAGCATTAGTGCTTTCGAAATTAAGCTTCAGTTTTGGGAAAAGCCACTTTCAAATGATAATCCTGCACATTTTCCAACTTTAAAATTTTGACGTAACACAGCTGAGTTTCATTGTGATGCCCTCACAAAAAAGTATAGCAGCAAAATTTCCAACTTAAGAAATGAATTCCAAGCAAGGTTTTCTGACTTCAAATACCTTGAGAAAGACTGCAATTTTTCGTAACCCATTTTTTGTCAATGTGCATGAGGTCTCAGAGGCGCTTCAGATGGAAATAATTGAACTTCAGTGTGATTCTGTTCTGAGGGATAAGTTTTCCAGTGTTGATGCTGGAACATTTTATCAGTATGTAGGACCAAATTATCCCAGGCTGAAGTCTTTCGCTTAAAAAATTCTGTCCATGTTTGGGACAATATATGTCTGTGAACAGCTCTTTTCTGTAATAAACAACAAGTCAAGATTTCATTCTCAACTTACTGATGCACACCTGAACGCAATATTCAAGCTTGCCACAGCCCAGTCCCTTGATCCAGACTTTGATGCAGTGGTCCAAAGTAAGAGGTGTCAGGCATCAGGAAGCAGCAGTAGCAGTAAATAAAGTACTATAATTCTTAATCATTGATGGAGTCTTTTAATCGTAAAATAGCAGTAGTTATAAAAACTGCAGTAAATTCACTTCTACATCGATGATATCTAGCAAATAAAATATAATAATACATAAAAATGGTTGTGTGTAGAATTTTGATTTATGGTATGTATGGCCTACTTGAAATACATTTAATTCAAATCTGGCCCGCCATAGCAAATGAGTTTGACACCTCTGTCCTACTGACTGGGTACAAGGATACTCCCTACCCCATTCCCTAAAAGGTTAATGCAGGAGCCAATTAACCCTGTTCTACTAGAGAAAGGAGGGGAAATATAAAGGGCTGAGAGAGGAGCTCTGTATGCAGGTCTGTGGCACTGTGGAGACTGTTTGTAGTTGCTGCCTTTGTTTTGCTTCTGCTGTTTTGTTCTGTTTGAACACTCTGTAAGTTCCCATGAAGGGGTTCCTGGAGAAGAGAGACGGTGTCTGTCTGTCTTATTTTGGGACTGGGAAATCAGTGCCTCAGCCAACAGCCCTCTGGGTCAAAACTCCCAATGAAATAAATGAAGATGGCAGGATTTGTCCAATGACGCAGGGAGAAACTGATGAGAGCCCCAAACATGTAAATAGATCCATACTGCTGGACACTTGCGCCCACACAGAGCCCTGTTAACATCAATGTGTCTGCGTATGCAGATCTGCTTGTAGGATTGGGACCTAGCATTGTAATTTCCCAGTTACCCTTTGCAGCTAGCTCCATATGTGATGGGAAACATAGACTGCTACAGGACAACTGTTCACCATTAGCATGGACCCATTTTGGGAAGACATCTGATTTAGCACCTTGATGACAACTTCATGTGTGGCTGGTGCCCAAAAACGCACAGAGCCCCAGCCATGCATAAGTCCCTTACCAGAAGGCACTGTGTTTCCTGACTGGATATTCTTAAACAGTGCCTGACAATGGAATGCTAATGTAAGAGGGGGAATGGGCCCGCTATTGTGGGGAACTTTCCTGGCTCATACACTACCCCGGTGGAATTGGCTAGCAAAAGGATCTGAGTCCTTGCTCCCACTCTCTTTACCCAGAGACCCACCTGACCTCGAGGGCTCTCCTTCCGCTCTCATATGTGATGGGGTCCCTGTAACCCTGACAAGGCTGGGTCCAGGATTCCTGAGGCTCAACCCCCAATCTTGCCGTGGTCCCTTAGGGCAGGGGCTAGGGTGTCCCCACTCCAGGGTACTAACTCTGCACTGGGCGCTTCCCTGACCCACTAATCATTTCATACAGTGCAAAGCAATACAATTTATTTAACAAACAGCAATCAAAAATCAAATACAAAATAAGAAAAGAGGAGAAAGGTTAAAGGAAACACCCAACACTGCCCCCCTGGCACAGGGGCACCACAAACAGCGTCTCTGGGGTGTAAGGGAGGGTCACACTCCATGTCGCAGGCCTCCTGCCCAGGCCCTGGCTACGCTGCAGGGATGCAGAGTCAGACACTTGCTCTGGCTATGGCCACACACTCCCAGGCTCTAGGGGCAGAGACCTTCTCCCCCCCCTCGTTGGGTCATGATCTCCCTCTGAGTTTGGCCTGCGAGGCCTCTGGGCTGGTGGCGTCTCCCTGTGCCGGGCCCTGCCCAGGGTCCCCCTTGCTCTCCCCAGCTGCTCTCCGCACCGGGCTCCAGACAGCTCCAGCCCCAGGTCCTGCTCCAATCTGCATCAGTGCAGCTGCACTCGGCTCCGCTCTCTGGTAAGCCCCTCTGGCTCTGCTGCTGTGGGTCAGCTCAGCTCCTTGTGCCTCTCCTCTGGCCTCCCAGCTACCGGCTGCTTTGTCCTTAGCTCAGCCCTGCTCTCTGCCCAGGCAGGCACAGACAGGCAGCTCCAGCTCATAGGGTGGACGGGACTGCTCCTGACTCCCTCTTTGACCTGCCCGCCCTGTCAATCAGGCTGACCTGAGTTGACCTCTCTCCACTGGCCCTGGGGGCTGTGTCTGTTTCAGGGTCCTGCTTCTTCAAGAGATGGCCAACCAAAAAGACTCACTCAGATTCAGTAAGGGGCATAGACCCCTTACATTAAATCCCTCTGTTTATCCTTGAAGGTGATTGTACAATTCTCCTTGACAGTGGTGTGTGGGTTTTTTGGTTTTTTTTGTCAGCTAGCCTTAGTTTTCCTTAATGCAGCGTCATGTAAACTTTCTCTGCTGCAGCTTAAGCCCATTTTTCCTGCTTCTTTCTACTGACTAATGAGAGAAAATGATTCTTGTCCTCTTTACTGTATTCCTTTTCCATATCTATATCACCCCCTAAGCCTCTCTTCTCTAGATCACTGTTTCTCAACCTTTTTGATACCAGGGACTGGCTTCCTATACTGTGTCAGGGAGATCTCAGGTACCGGTTGTTGAGAAACACTGCCTTGGACTGAATCTGCCTACATCACTTATTTTTCCAGGCCTTTAGTTATTTCTGATGCTCTTCCTTGGACTGTCATGTTTCTTTTTATCTCTTACTGCAGACTGAACACAGTACTCCAAGTGAGGCCTAACTAGTGTCACAGAGAGTGGAATAATTCGCTTGCAGCCATTTTGTATTGGTGCATATACTGCAGAATTAGAAATACTGGCTCTGGAAGAACAACTTCAGAAGCATTTTGAAGAGATACAGAAGTAACAGATTCTATTTCATTAGCATGGCTCCCCAAGGGTAGTGCCATAAGAGTGCCATGCTGCTGCTTGCATTGCCTCTTGCCAGATAATGTGAGAATTTCCCAGCCAAAGGACAAAAATAATATGCAAAATTAACAATGGGTGCCATGCTGCAAAATAAGATGTGCAACCAAAATAGAGTTTTATGTTTTATAATTAAGTAATCAAAGAGCCTATGCACAAGGTTATGAAGATCTGGGTCCTGCACGCATTTTAAGTGCAATGTCATCAGGACTATAATATGAGTAAGACATACATAAGAGTGTGTACTCTTGGTGCAATTCAAAATGAGCATTGCTTTTTTTTCTTCATTTCATATCTTCTCTATTTGAAATAGTCTCCCTGCTACTACCCACACAGTCAAATACTCTTTCCCCCATAGTATATTTGGAATTTGTCTTCAAAAACTCATAAGTTGTTTCTTTTTTTAAAAAAAGAAACTGCATTCTGGTGTCAGGCACCATACTCAGACCAATATCAAAGAAATCAATGTTTGCTCAAAACTAGTAGTCAGACAAAATATATTTTCTGTTTCTGTGGTGGAAAATCTCTGAGAAAATCCAGCAAGGATTTTCAGGCTCATTAATTAGATCTCTGCTGGGGGGGGGGGGTAGGAAAGGAGGAGGGAACATCCTTTATAGCTCTAAAGAGACATCAGAAGTAAAAGATTAAAAAAATAAAATGATAGATTTCTTTCATCACAAAATAAACAAATAAGTCATTATTTTGGAGCCTGAATAGTAGAAAACATTTTATCTCCTTTTTGTTTTATGCCGTTTTTTCATCCTCTTTGTACTTCATTGTGTGCACTATTGATAATTTAAAATAATCTTCAAAATTAGGACATTTCATTAATTTTCAGCAAGGCAATTAGGAGAACTCATTTCCAAATACAGTTACTGCAGTAGCTCAGATTCTGCTTAATCAGGAAACTGACTGGAATATTAAATTGCCCAGTTGTAACTAGGATCCTGTAAGGCTTTGCAGAATCAGAGGGTCTGTGGGAGAGGATCTGTCTGACACATGGTACTGCAAACTGACAGAAACACAGAGTGAAAGAATTCCTTTTATACATAAGGGAAAAAAACAGTTAATGCAAAAGTCTCAAGGAAAAGGGATAACAAATTAGAGTATGGATTTAAGCTCCAATCCTGCAATTGACAGTCTGTGGGTGACTGCAGAACCTCATTAAAGAACATACATGGCAACTGCAGGACTGGGGACTTAAAATTTGGTACTTAGTTTCCACCGTGATGGATTTCCAGTAGGCTTTGTATGTCCAAAGCCACACTGTGACTGTTCAGCTGGGTCTAGTTCTATAATGTTACCAGGTCGTTTGCCAACTCCCAATGGTGCATACCTGGAACATCCTTGTCCACGACCTCCCAACCCTATGCTCATAATGTAACCTACATTCATGGGATAGATACATGCTTAGGGACTTTAGTATATGTTTACCACATTCTATTTCGAACTGATAGTTAAAATAACCAAAGCATTATATGATAGACATGAAGGAAGACAAAGCTGTTTTTGTCCCTTTCCCGGTCTGCATCTGCTTCTCTCCTATTTATTTTGAAGCTTTCAACTGGTTTCCAAATCAACTTCAATAAACACAGTCAGCCTTTAACAGTCTCTTTTTAACTGCACAGGCTTTTATGGTGCTGTTTCATTTCTTGTACCGATGCATCTGTTCATTATACATATATTCGTGCCAACAGAAATGGCAGACTAAGGAAATGATCAGCTTTATGGAGATTATGTATGTTTCAGATTTGATGACAGTTCTTTCTATAGATCCCCAGTTTTTTGGTTTTTTTAAACCTATGTTAAAAGTGATATAAAGCAGAGGAACCATAATACTGTGAAATTTCGTATCCTTTCAATATGAGTAAATTTAAAGGCTAATTCCTATCTCTGTCTGTCTCCACAACCTATTATGATGCTCATCATGATAGTCTTGGAAGTCATTCTGAAAAATGAAACTTTATATATTTTTCTGAACTAGTTTTCTTTGACAAAGTTTGGAGACAAAATACAGGAAACAAGAAGAGGACCGGAGAAGCTGACAAACTCATGTATAACATCTCACGAGAAATACAGTGCCTGCAGTCTGAAATTTGGCTAATAAAATACCATAAAAACAAACCGAACAAACCTTTCAAAGACTAGAGCAGATGGCATTCAAGATCAGTTGGGGGGAAAATTCTAAATATTTTTTAAATGCAGCCAAATAAGGGAACACTTGTAGAGGCATATAGTAATATGATCAAGGATAACAAATTGTATTAAATAAACAAGGATAAGCTTTGCTAATTTGTGTTAAATTGGTCATTAACTTTTGTGCAATACTTGTGGTATGAAATTTCATCTGAATAACCTTATAACGCATCACGTTATGGCCAAACTTGCAATGGTGCAGTAAATATTGCTGCCACAGTGCTCCCTTTATTAAGGGTACTTGGCTGGGTGGAAAATGTTCAGTGGACATCACAATAAGATAAGAAAGGATTGTATCAGCGTCAGCATTAATGGTGCCAGCTGCATCTTTAATCTTTTAAATTAATCCACCTCCTCCTAGAGTAAGCCTTCAAAGAGAAATCAGCAATTAAGCAAATATTTCCCTTCCCTGCCCGGGATCCCAGTGATATGGCAGCAGACTGCTTTTTGCAATTGGAGCTCTGTGTGATTTTTGTTGTTGTTGCATCCCCTGTTCAAGTATTTTTCCCTAGCTATGCTTTGTATCTTTCCTTCACAGTTCTTCCACTGCCAGCCAGCCTTGTTCTTCTTCACCTGCTCTCCTTCACCTTTTCCTCTGTCCTCACCCCATTCCTTAAAAGTTTAGTCCCCTAGCACAACTGGGCCCCATTCCTGATTGGAAGATGTGGGGGGAGGCCTTCATGCACAGTTGCAAAATAATAAATATGCCCAAGAAATTCAAAGTCCTTCACAAAAAGTAAGCTTCATGACATCACTGTGATGTACTTTCCCCATTTTATAGATGAGGAAACTGAGGCATGGGCCCAAAGGTGGACATCAGTAGGTGCTTGAGGGCATTAAGTACCTCATAGGATGGAGCCTGAGAAGAGGAATACCAGAACTGCTCATTCCCATGCCTTTGCTGATAGACAACATTCGTCCGATGTTCATGGACAGGATGTACTGTATAACATTTTGTAACAAATCTATGGAAATACAGTCTTATACATCTTGAAATTAAGGAGATATGATGTCAGCCGTGTGGGAGGAACTTTCATAAGCAAAGTGAGGCCAATGCTGAGTGTTTCTGAAAATCTTATCCTTGGCACATGTGACATACAGCATGGCTTGTGACAAAAACATCGTGATGAATATACCTACTACAGAATTCATGCATCCTGATTATTCTAAACTTTGTAGCTATTCTTACAGAAATTCTAAAAATCTTAAAGGTCCAGTAGAAAATAATAATGAATTCATAGGATCATGTGACAATTATTAACAACTTTCTTTCCATTGTAGTACGGGTGCCTATGTCTTGATACCTCCAAATGAAACCAGAAGGAGCCAGATACAGAAAAGTAAGTGCTCTCAAGATGAACTTTAAAAAAAAAAAAAAAAAAAAATGCAGCTTTCGTCTGTGTTTTTATGACGCTTGCAGTTTTATCTCAGCCTTTACATTGTTTTCATATGTGCAGCTGGTACCACAACATAGAATCCAAGGCCAGAAGGGATCATTACATTGTAATGAAAGAGGAGCTGGGGCTTAAGCAATTATTTTACTTTCATAACTGACAGGGCAAGCCCAGAGATGCCAGGGCTATGAACTGCCAAGTCTAGAGGTGCCAGGGCTGAGTTCTGCCAAGCCCCAGCACAAACTAAGCACTGATTGTGATCATCTAGTAAAGGTCTCCATCACCAGGCAGACTGTTCTTGTACCCGTTCTCGTCTGACTAAAATATCTTCCATGGGTAGAAAAGCCAGATTAGGAAAAGAATAATTCAACCATAGACTGATGTGGTATCTGTAAAAAGGTTCCCATTAGAAAGGTGGTGCCATAGCTGTTCAAATTAGGTTTTACAAGACATGTTCAATGTTAACTTGACACCCTCCTAAAGTTCATAACCCTCTTCTCCCCTTCCCCCAATCTGGCTGTCTTGAATTTAGGATTAGAGATCAAATTTTGAGTCTTGTTTAGCTATCCATAGTCAAGTTAATCTTTCTCTAATGCCAGTGTTGGCATACCATAGCTATTGCATGTTTATATGGTTGAACTGTTCTCTTTGAAAACTGTACACGTGTGAAATGTCCATTTATAGAATGTGCTTAACAAATTCTCTAAGTACAAGTACATGGTTAGTCCTGCTTTGAGGAGGAGGTTGGACTAGATGACCTTCTGAGGTCCCTTCCAATTCTAATCTTCTATGATTCTATGTGCACAATATATGACCCGTTACCTCCTATGTCTTGATTTTTGAGCAGCACAGAATATCCACATCTACCATTGTTGCATGTCTGAGTTAAAGACCTGAAATTGTCAAATAATAGGCTCAATTAGAATGATTTAATCAAAGATTGTCAATCAGAAATTAGTACAGCACTATGCAGAATACAGAAAGAAATAGATACGTTACTACCCTTTGTTGCCAGACCAAGAGCTGGCTCTGTGTCTCTCCTTTGCTGTATTTCGAGGGATGCGCAGTTCTTATTCCCTAACTAATTTCCCATACCAGTGTCGTTATATAGGGTTTTAGACAAAGAAACTGTCTTTGCCAAAAGAAATGGATGTTCTAATGTCATCTCTATACGCTCTCACTCTAAAAATGTGGATGGATGGGTGGGTAGATGCCACGAATTAGTAAATACAGCCTATTTAATGCATAAAATTCCTGAATAGGATTACTTATCGCTCAAGGCCTTAGTGTTCTGGGTCTTAGAATTCAGACACATTCTTTGTTAAAGATGAAGAATAGTTAATATATAAATGAATCAAATACACAGAAAGAAATAACTAAAAGAATTAATATTTACTAACAGGTACACCCACGGTGCTTAAATGGGAGCTTGTAGACACTTGCTACCTCCCCAAACCAGGTCTAATATCTAAACTTTCCCTCCATGTTGAGGGACTCATTGAAATGCACCAAGCCCTTAAGAACTGCAGGAGCCATTTTACTGAAAATTTTACATAAAGGAAAATTCTGGAGGCACTATATCATATAAGTTAAAAAAGAGAATTGCACAAAATCCAGGAATCACAAGAACTGTGTACATAAATTCTTTGTAACAAGCTCAGTGACACAAGTGATCTACATAAAATGTTATAAACACACACAACTCTAGGGATGCTGATGGGGTATACAGTGTGTATACAGTAAACATTCTTTTAGATGGCAATCTATTCTTTCATTGTAAAAGTTCATATTATTTGGCTTCAACAAAGATTTTATTTAGTCGCTTCTAGTAAATAATGCATACAAATTCTGGACAGAAAAGAGAGTAAATTAAGGAGTTTTATTTGGCAGGAACTGGAACATGTTTCGTAGTTTTTGTTCTTATATTTGGGAGTAACTATGCACTGTAATTCTGCATTGGCACAGAACTACTATGACTGCATAGGAGCAGAGGGTCAGCATTGTGTGGGTTTGAAACTTTTTGGAGAGCACATTTAATTTTAATTTCTTAAATTTAAGAGTCAGTGGATTATCTAAGGCTCACTTCCCCTTTCCTGAAGTGAGCTGGTGTGGGGTTGTGATGTTCTCTTCTAGAAAGGTGAAACCTGGCATCTGTTTCTCTGCACCAAACCACCACCATCAGCCCAGGATGGAAATAATTTACATGGGAGCAAAAGGAGTGAGAATCAGCCCTGGCAGCCACATGCTGCTGTCGTGGTGGTTATGTTTGTGTTGTGACAACAATACACTAGGGCCCCAGCAAAGAACTTAAGCATGTGCATAATCCCATTGCATTCAATAAATTATGCAAGCGCCTTGCTGAATTTGGGCAAGATGCTTTACAGACAAGTAAAATGACAGGCAGAGGAATTCTTCCCTGCACCAATGCAGAGAGTGGCATGGTGACAGGTTTTTTTCCCCCCCAGGAGAGAAGCTATGTCTGAACATATGTTAACCAGAACACATTTTATTCTACTCTGTAGGTAGTCTGAGAGGGGAAGTGTGGCTTTCCTTTTGCTAAGGCTGGCAAGGATCAGGCTGGCACGTGGAGCAATTTAGAAGAGCCAAAGTGCCACCGTGGATTGTCTCCCTTGTTGCCATAGTCCCCATGCAGACGGGAATTGCCAAGGTGCAGAAGTGCCACAATTCCCACCATGTTTTCTCCTGATCTGTCCTGCTGCAGGGGTGCCACAACTCTGCACCTCACAGGAAGGTCTGCTGGGCTGGGGAATTTATGGGAGCTTGTGCAGCTAGTTTCCATGAACAAAAATGGCTGCAGTGTAGAGATGAATTTTCTTGATAGTCCCATAGGTTATGATATCATTAGAGAACAGATGAATGCAGAGAAGGAACGCCACAAAAAAAGCAGCATGAGTGAGCAGTGACAGATGGCACGTCTTGGGAGTTCTCTGCATTTATTTATATAATTTTAAATGGGTAACTTACTACTATTATCAGGGAGAGCTCTTAGCCGGGAACAACCATGACTAGAGTCCTAGCTATATAGTAGCCAGCCCTGCTTAAGACAACAATAATGGAAATTGAACTCAAGGCTTTCAGAGATAAAAGCAGTCCCCTAGGTGGTAGCTGGCACTATAGTCTCATTAATCTTTTATGTGGACTAGTCATTAGTGTGGATTGAACTATATTTCTGGAGAATAGAGTAGACATGCCCATGAGTGGGCATAGTTTTGGTGTGATGTCATTTACTAATATTCTAAGTTCCTTATAGTAGTGGCTCTTATTTCTAAATGCTAATTGTTTTCTCTTTGATTTAGTTGCCAACACAGAACTGGAGAACTTGGAGAGGTGGAAGGAACAGCATCGGCCAGGACCAATTAAGCTGAAACCACAGAAACTGGGTAAGGAAATAGAAATGAACTGACTTGATGGAGTATTTAAAAAAAATTTTTTTTTCAAATAAATTTAAAATGTCTCTTTATGCTCTGGTTTTTAGAGATTTGTAGGTTAAAATGTAGGTTAAGATATTAGCTACACTTCATGGTATTTTAATGAACTTGACTACGAAGATGTTCCTAAAACACACACACATTGCTTTCTCATTCATGAAACCTCTTCTGACTGGTGCAGAAATCACTGTATTACTTTACACATTATCACTTACATATTTTAAATAGTTATCAGAGGATGGAAGAACAACTTGAAGGCATCACAGTGAGTGACTTGCCTGAGAGCACTGAAAACTGTAACATGAAAATTATAACCACAAATCTAAAAGTAAGTCCAGCATTAGGCTGAAATTTAAAAATGACTTTTTTTTCAGGTGAACTAAAGCAGTAAGTCAAGGGGAATGGAGAGAATGGCTGCCCTGTATGTTTGACCTACTGTTTTTCTAAACTTTTCTGTCTCCATTCAGCTGGTTGCATACAAGACTAGACTTATGTTCTCTTCCTGAAGTGCATTATGAGGTGCCCTAATCAGTGGTGTTTACAATGAAACTGAAGTGGGAGAACACTTTCAAGTTTTAGGGTGGACTGCCAATAGGTCAATCGATCAAATTGTGTGTGTGGTTTGTAATGTTTAAACTGCAGATCATATCAGCTTGTGCTCGAGGAAAGAATATAACAAAGCATTTTTAATTACTCATTTTGGCTACCAAAAACATTTGGAGCAACCAGGCCCGCTGACAGCAATTCTGGGCCCCAGGGCAGAACATTCAATGGCCCCTGGCACCCCTAGAAAAGTATGGCTGAAGTGTACGACCATGGGTGGCAGGTGAAGCTTCCCTTTGGGGAGGCTAGCTCCCTGTCCTGCCTCTTCCGCCTGCGGGGCCTGCCCAAACTCCACCCCTGCCCCATCCCAGGCCTTGCCCCTTCCCCCATTCAGCCCACTTTCCGCTTTGTCCTCTTGCTTGAGGGGGTCCCCCTTGCCCCCCTGCTTAGTCCCTCTCCTCTTTCACACCCTCCTCTTCCCCACAAGTGGTGAGTGATGGTGGCGGGGGGGTGGCTGAGCAGGGAGGGAGGACATAGTGGTGAGCAAGGGGAGGAGGTGCGACCTGGGGTGGAGTGGGGGTGGGGGGTGGACAGTGGGCCATGGGTGGAAGAGGCAGGACGGGGAGCTAGCCTTCCCAAGGGGAAGCTTCACCCACCGCCCATAGCCCAGGCCCTTTTAAAATTGCCGTGCCCCAGGGCATTTGCCCCCATTGGCAGATCGGGGAGCAACCACATTTTCTTGAAAGCTGATCAAAAGATTTCGGAAATCTGACCTATGAGGAAAGGTTTAAAGGAAGTGGGTGTGGTTAGTCTTGAGAAGACTGCGCGGAAGGAGTACCTGAGAAGTCTTCAGATATGTTAAGGGTTATTATAAAGAAGATGATGATCAATTGTTGTTGTCCTCTGAAGGTGACTTTTTGACTCATGCACAGAGAGACTATATTGTATTGGTGAAGTTGAAATGTCACTCACAAACCAACCTTTGTTGTGTTTGTTTTTTGTTTTAAATAAGAACAGTATAACTTCACACTAGTACTCAAAAGGAGTAGAATACAGGGCTCAGGAGGTGGCTGGAAGGTGAAAGTGAACTGCAGGGGTTTGAAAAATGTACAAGGTATCGAGCAGCTGGAGGTCTAAACTCATTAGCCCAAGCCTGAGTGAATATGTTAGATGGAAGAGTGGTTGTGGAATGGGGCAGAAGTGAAAAGCCCAGCCCGCACCCTCTCTTCCAGGGAAGAGGAAGGTGCTGGATTCCTATCATAATGCACCCTCTGCTCAAGGAGTCCTTTTTTCATATCAACCACTACCTAGTGGGTGTTTAACTTTTAACGTGCATCTTCCAGCTGCTGGAAAGGAAAAGGAACTGCCACTCTTGTCTTGGCTCTGTGTGAGTTGTGGGGGAAGGGTTCACTGTTGTGCATCCTAGATGCTGAGCAGAGAGAGTTCTCCTCCACTCTGCCTCTCTCCCAACAACTGTGTTGGAGAATCCTCCTCCCCTATGGATAAACAATCAGCAGCAGGTTTTCACTATTCTATGTGAAACGGTGCTGATCATGGCTTGTCCTTGTTGATAATTCCTGTCAAACCATGTTTGTCCCAGTTTCAGCAGCTCCCCTTTGCCAGTGGATAACTTCTGTAGTGTAGACAAGGCTAGCAAGTGTTGAAGGTGGAGATTTCCTCAGGCAGAATTATCATTCAAAAGGGCATGGACTCAGCGGTCCTCTTAAACAAGGCATGTTGCAGTCAGGGCTATGTGCCTCCTTGTGCATGGAGGTTCCTAATGACTATGGATAAGAATGGGGTTTAAAGGGTGTATGGTGACAGTTATTCAAAAATAGGTGACTTAATCCTCCTGAGATGCATATCTCTGCCATGGAAAGCTTCCCAGCGGTTAGTAAGAAAGTCGATCTCTTTTTAAAGTTCTGGTGAACTGGCAACACAATAGTAGCTGCAAAGAGTAATGTCACGTACAGTACTGTATATATTAAATTCTACAGATGGAGATCCTAAATCCCTCCTTAGGTCTATACATTCAAAACTGCATATGCTCACAATTATCTATAAAATCACTGTTCACTTTGGGGTTTGAATGGTCCATAGGAGAAGTTCACTTAATGGGGAACGACAAAATCCAGGCCGCCTCCTTACTTGGGGGCAGAAAACAGTTTAGGAAGAGCTGAGGTCACAGTTTGAGTTACCCTTTGTATGGGCGATTCATACCTGCAGTATGTCTTCACTGCAGAGTTGACTTATCTCTTCTCATGTTAGCTTAGCTTGAGTGAGTGCAGCCACACTGTGAAATAACATTAGAGTTGCTGTATGTCCACACTGGCATTGGCCCAGCTTGTGGTGTTGCTAGAATTTCTGGGGGCACAACCTTGGTTGTTGGTGCTGCAATAAGCTGAGCTGCTCTAGCAATTTTCTTCTGGTGAATTGTGGGACCACTTCTGTATTTTTGGGGCACACAGGGGATTCTGAGGCTGGTAAACGTATGTCCTTCCTCATGGTATTCTAGGAGACTGCGTAGAAGGCAGATGGGAGGCTGGCAGACAGTTCAGGTTATTGGATGCTTTGACCCCACATGAATTAATAGCAAAATTGATGCTATTTTCTGTCCAATGCTGTCAAAGGCTTTAGGCTAGATTTGTGTCTGGATAACAGTGCTGCGGTTAAGAGTGTTCATTAGAACAGGAGCCCCAGGAGGAGTTTGGCTTGACCTAGACAGAATTCTTTCTGGGGGCTGGAGGATATGAGGACAAGCTCTCTCAGTTATAGTATATGCTTCCCCTACCCTCCAGCATGTGCAGGAGTGAAATTATCCCTCACCTCTCCAGCTTAATGTCGTGTTTGTAGTTGCCACCCCCATACGTCCAGAATGGTTCTGGCTCTTATTAGCTCACATATACTAACTAATGCTGCTTTTCATGTGCGTTTTCTTGAAACGGCTCAAGTTACACGCTTGGAAAAGAGAGAGAGAACTGCAGAGCTTATTGCAGAGAAAGAAGCATCTGAAGGAAACTGAAGAGCTGTTGGTGTGTGTTCTCAACTCCATAAAGTGAAATGACTCAGAGGGAGCCTGGGGGCTTCCATCAGAGGAATCAGAATTGTGGGAAATACGCAATAATTAATGTAGATTAGAAAACAGATTAACTTCCTTGGTGACCTCACTGTAGAGGCAGATCAGAAGAAATAAGAGGCTTCTGGCATGTGTAAAAGCTTCAGCCCAAAGGCACTCAAAGCACCTTGAGAGAGTTTGAGGAGGCTACATCAACCCTTAGAATGCTGGTACTTTCCAGACTGAAGCAAATAGACATTAACAATTGGTGAGAAATGTACACTATATTCAATATCCTAACAGTGTTCTGGTGTAAAGAGCCTTGGTTCTATACTTGCTGGTGTGGGCTTAAGAAAGCCTGCAGAGGCTCAAAGAAAGGAGAGATTCCCAGTGGCATCTTTTAACACAATTGAAGGGACTCATTACATTGAAAATCTGAGTGAGACTCTTTTTGGAAAGACTACATTTTTAATGTCCAAATCATCAGATTTCCTTAAGTTGAAGTTCTGTAAGTGCTTGGCTACCTTGAATAAACATTTTAAGAATTCCAAATCTGCAATATTTCTATGACTGGCAAACCTCCAACCTTTCAGAAACTAGGTAATTTCAGGTACCATAGAGAGAACGAACAAAGAAATTTGAGTTCCATACTTTCCCTTCGATAATAGATCTCTAAGTAATACATTAGTGTAGGTTTATAAAGAACAAATCATGTCTGACAAGCTTCATTGCTTTTTTTTTTTTTTTTTTACATAAAGTGAATGAAGTAGTTATGCATTTTGATTTGGCTAAAACATTTGATATAGTGCTTCACAAAATCTTATTTGAAAAATTAATTCAAGCTGCCTTGGATCTGAGTCCTGTCAAATGGATTGAAAATGGACTGGCAGGCTGTAAGCAAAGGGTAATGATTAATAGCAATGCATTGAGTAGTGGCCGATGTCCAATGGTGTGCCTGCCTTGGAGATTGATGATGCACATGATTTTAATTAACATAATGAGGTGGAGCTGGTGTTTAAATTTGCAGAAGACCCTAAAAGACAAAGTGTTGGCAGTACCAGGAAGGGAAGAAAAAATAATACACAGGTACCTAGAAAGGCTAGAAAAGTGTTCAGGAAGTAACCAAAATATACTCAACCTGGAAAAATTATTTATAGTGCCAACAGTGTGCTATTTAATTTTCATATACAGTAGGTATGTTGGCTTGCATCCTACATAGTCCCATTAATTCCTATAGGATTATCCAAGTGCGTAAAGTTAAGCCTCAGGGTGTCTACAGAGTCTATGAAGGTAATAGGTCTCTCTGTAGCACTAATGCAACCACCTCTCATAGTCCTGGGTACCTCTGTAATGATGAAGAAGTTGATTAATAGGAAATAATTCAGAGAATAAAAAACAAAATAATTATGGAGCTGCAATTCAAGGAATTAGTTTGTCCAAACAACAAAGGGAGACACAATTGCCCTCTATAAATGGAAGGAACTTTATGGAAAAGAGGAATTGTTCAGAGTAGCCTAGCACAAGAACTGAGAATAATGGGATTAAATCAATTCACTTCTTCCCCCATTTCCTGCCATGGGAATGAAGATCTGTGGGGTCCCTCTTGCTGTCTGTTCTAGATTGTAAAGTTTCAGGGCTAGAGGCTGGGTGTTTCAATAAAGGACATATGCCTCAGGAAACGACACCTCCTACTATTTGAGCCTTAGTGTGGTAAGGCTAAAATGCAGGTAAGGCTTGTTTTTATCAGGTTTTTGTATTGCTTTTCAAAATGGAGAGTGTGTTTCCTCCCCCCCCCCCCCTTGCTAACACAGTGAATTCTGTGTTTTGTGTGTGCCTTGGTGATGTTTAGGTGCCATCTCATTAGAGCTGGTAGAAATTTTCCAAATTTCAAAACCTTAATAAAAATGTCTATCAGTTTTGACAAAATATTTCTGTGAAACAATTTCCTGCTTTTTTGACCAAGTCTAGCACCAACATATAGTTTTGAATAAACTGAGCAAAAAAAAAAAGTAGGCTGACAATCGGGAAATTAATTTAGAAGAAAAGACACTGTTTAATTGTGAAATAGTCTCTCAGGTAAAATGACAAACCCTAATAACTTTGTCATTTACCAGTAAAAAAGACAGTACAGTGAAGGATATTCTGCAAAAAATAATCCTGTGCTGGTGAAAGACTGACATTAGAAAAAGAGATGGACAAAATGATAAAATAGGTCTCTTCAATTTCTAATTTCTATCAACATGATTGTTAAAACATTCTCGTGCATAATGTATTTATTATATAACAATGTCTCTTGTGGCTGACACTTGGGCTTAAAATTTTCTAACGTGCAGAATGCAATTTGTATTTTCTAGGCGGAACAGAATCCGAGACTGAAGCTAGGCAAAAACAACAGATCAGACTCATGCAATCTAAATACCATCAAAAGGTCAGGAGGAATACGTCTTTTTTTAGTTTAATTTAGAAAATACTTTTTTTTTCCCCTCTGAGGGCCATTGTTCCATGAGGCTGTAAAATGAGCTCCCAGTTGTTTGACAAAAGAAATAGAAGTCATGAACGTTCAAAAGAGAGACAAAGAAAAGGTGGAGTTAAGAGACTTCTCTGTAATGCAGAAAATGAGAATACTGCTATATAAGAATGTAGTGAACAATATTGCAGATCACTTCTAAAATAATGAGGTTAATGGTAATGCCACTGACATTGCCCTTTATATTTTCAACATGCTGCATAAACATTAACCAATCAACATACCAGCCCACCTTTTGAAAGGTGTAATTATTGTCCCCATTATAAGGTGCATACATGCTTGTAAATGTCAGTGTGGATCTTTGCATAGCCACCTACTGATAAGATTATTTAAAACTAATATCATGGAGGAGCTATTTGTTCTCTAATTACAGTTAAGGTGCACACGCTTGATTTTTTTTTTTTTTCCTTCTCCCTTTTGTAACTTTGAGAACCAAAATTTAGGGTTGGAAGAGGTGCAGTACAAAAGCCAAACTGCTTTGTGTTTGTGTGTGTTAATTTTCTCCCCCAATACCATACAGCTGAAGAGAGAAGAATATGCAAGAATCAAGAAGGAGACCGAAGAAGCTGAAATCCTGACAATGAAAATAATTCAAAGAGAAAAGGTACGACTTGTTTATCAGAATAATTCACTGGAGCAGTGCTTTACCTGGGTGAACCCTATGGGTTGGCTCATTGGCTCATGTAAATTGACTATACTGATTTACACCAGCTGAGGATCTGGTCCTTATTCTGAAGTTTTGTGTATCCCCTTAAATGAAATCTGGGCTGATGTTGTGCTGTGCTCACAAACTCACTTTGATTTCTGTGCCACTAGTAGGGAAACAGGTTGTTCTGGCTGCCATGCAAGCTGTTCCAATAGCTTTAATTTGTAGGTTGCTTGAGATGTATACCTAATGTTCAGAAATAACTGTTCCCCAAGAAGATGTGCAGAGCTGGAACTACTGTGACTTGTATCTCTGAGAGGAACCTGTTAAATCTGTTTATAATCTGGTGACTGTCAGTGTACTTTAAGGATGTGCCTGTAGGACCATGGATCACCTACTGGCCTGGGAGCATATTCTACCATGCTAGCTTCAAAATGAGGTTTATTGGATCCACTAAATTATAAACAAACCAGTTCTGGAGGTGGAGGGTGCAGAGGGCTACTTTTGTAGCTGACTGTAATATCTCATTGTTTTGTCTGGTATACCTTGGTTGAGAACAGTAAGGATAACTCTGCTCTGATTCTGGGAGTGTATTTTTAGAATAACACCATCTCTTCAAAAGTTTGAAAGGCTGATGAGATAGATGTTTTATAAATGGAATAGAATGTTCACCATTGGCAGATGTACAAAAATACCATATTTTACCGATCCTTTGTCTGTGTAGGGTGATGTGTTTGACTTTATTACATTAATTGGATATTGGATATGGCTACCCTAGGCCCTCCTTAGCTGATGTTGAAAAGAGTTGTCCTATTGATGTAGAGAAACCGTAATGTCTTCAATGTCCACTGTAAGAGTTGAACTAAGGATAAGAAAATACAGAACAAGGTTTTAAGGCCTACAGTGAACTTCTGTAATGCTGCTTTGAGAGATGTAAACTTGCAAATTCGGATGGAAATGCACTGAGGTCAGGTGAAATCATTTTCCTCACAGTGGTGGTCACTTTTTCACTGGAACTCCAATGGCAAGTGGCATCTCTTCCTTCTTCCAAACTTTTAAACCTGTGCATTCTTCTGAAATGCAGACCTCCCCAGGTGGTAAGTGCAGACATAAGTTTGTTGGGAGGTATTTACCCCAATCTCAGGAGCACTTCAAAAGGAGTTGTGGAGGCGCAGGATGAAATGCTGGCCCTACTAAAGTCAATGAGAGTCCTAACATTGACTTCAGTGCAGCCAGGATTTCACCCTCTGAGTCCAGTTCTTAAATACTATAATGCTGTATGATCACATATGGCCCATGTATTGTGGCATCCCATCCACACACAAATGACTTATCAGCCATGCTGTGACTGATAGTATGCCTGGCAGTGCTCGCTAAAGTCCACTGGGTCTTACCTTCTATTCCACTATTTCCTCTCTGCAGTCCTGCATCAGTGGTAGTGCCAGCACTGCAGTATCAGAGCTCCTACTTGTCCATCACCTTAGGGAGTTGTTCTAACTGACCAGCTTGAATGTCCTATCTGTATACGAGCTTTGATCCAAAATGTTTATCAAAACTGTGTAAGCATACATAAAATGGCCAAGATATACTGAGATTTTCCAACATGTCTGGATTAAAGCATATGGCATTGTTTTTCATCAAATTGGAAACTTTTTCTGGGAAAACATTGTCCTGGCCACTCTTTCCCCCTACACGAAATTCCTGTTGTGTGGGGATGTAAAGGTTGTTTATCTACTCAATGCAACCAGCCTCTGTTCTACTGGATATGTTAGGGATTCAAAAGACTGCCTATTAGATTGCCTTGTGCCCATAATGCTCTGTGGCCCTGCTCTGCAACCTTCTCACATTCCCTTTTCCAATATGTAGGCTTCAACCTTTGCCTGTCTCTGCCACGGGCATCATTTGTTATGGGGCAAACTGCCTCCCTCCCCCCACTCAAAACTCTGGACCTAATCTTTAGGAAAGCAATAATTGCTCATTTTTTTTCCCATCCATGATGCTATTTGGGACAGAGAATGTTCTATATGCTAACACAACTTCACCCCCCACCTCCAGGAATTTTTCTGAAAGGAGGCCCTTGGTCTTTGCTTCGCTCCAGAGGACAGGGATATGTTCACTTTATGACACCTTTGGGAGACTAATTAGAACCATTTGAATGTAGATCACATTAAAAACACTTCAATTTAAAACATAAAATTAAGATGTATTGACAGAAGCAAAAACAGAAATAAAAAGGTTGTTAGAGATTAAAGACCTGTTTGGGAAACACCAAACCATCCCTTTAAGTTATCCCCCATCTTTCAGTCAAAAATAACTACATGGCTTACTTTGTCACATAGTAGTGATCTCTTGGCTGTTGGACCTTCAAACCCCTGGGCCAGGTTCTATGCTGCATTTTCAAGAGTCTGGGTTCCTCTGGGGGCTGATGTGCCCTTTATAACAGCCCTCCAACCCTCCCAGCTGATCCACAGGCCAAAATCTCCCGATTGCAAAGTGCTCTTGCTCCTCCCCTTGCACTGTGATGGGGTCATCTTAGGGCTCCATACACTGTCCCTGTGCTGGAGGAATGTCCCCTTAGATTTCTGGAGCTATGTAAAGTGGCCCTAAAGGGGAGGCAGAATTGCGGTCCATGCCTCTAGACTGTACTCAGCCTGTCAGCTGAGAAAAGAATGTGAGGTCAGCCTAAAATCATCTCAGTTGCAGGCCCCTTGCTTTTAAATATAAGCATGTCACAGTTCCAGATATACATTAGTATTTGATTTAAGATGGCCTCCTTTTGGAAGGTCAGTCAATATACAAAAGATAAACTCCCTCCATTCTAGTACGCCTCAGTAGTTTTATTTCACAGATGTTGCTTATCTACAGATTCTTCTACAAATAAACTCTTAGTCTTTCTGGTGACTTTTTACAGGTTTATTCAGCTTTTGTTCAGATTTTGTTGTTGTTGGAGATGCAGTAGCACCTGGTTCAGAATATAACATAACAGTGAAGAATCTCCTAATGATAGGTCACTAACTGTGTAATGGAGGCACCATTTAGGTTTAAAGTCAAGGGGCAAAGACAACATTAAGAATGCTTTTCAGTCTGGAGAGCTAATCTACTAGAATCCCAGAGTTACTTCAGGAATTCTTGAGGTATTAAGTTGAGTGTAATGGGTAATATAAAATGTCCTGCCATAAAAGTGTGTTTTAGAATCCTAGAAATGTAGGGCTGGAGGACATCTAGTCCAGCAGTTCTCAACTGGGGTTCTGCAGCTCCCTGGGGTCCGTGAGCCATTTCAGGGAGTCCAGGAGTCCTAAGTCTGAGGCCCTTCCCTCCCCCAGTCCCAGGGGGCTGAAGCCCTGAGCCCCCTGCCCCATGCTCCCCCTCATCCCCTGGAGGTTGAAGCCTGGAGCCGCAACATTGCCCCCCCTCCACTGGGCCCTGGAACTTTTATAGCATATTTGGGGGGGGGGGGTCTCAGAAAGGAAAAGGTTGAGAACCCCTGATCTAGTCCATCCCCCTGCACTGAGGCAGGACCAAGTAAACTTAGACCATCCCTGACAAGTGTTGTCCAACTTGTTCTTAAAAATCTCCAATGACGGGGACTCCACAACCTCCATTGGAAGCCTGTTCTAGTGCTTAATTACCCTTATAGATAGGACTTTTTAAAATATCTAACCTAAATCTCCTTTGCTGTGGATTAAGCCCACTCACTGCAGTGGACATGGTGAACAATTGATCACTGTCCTCTTTGTAATAGCCCTTAACATATTTGAAGACTGTTGTCAGGTCCCCCCCTCAGTCTTCTCTTCTCTTAAGACTAAACATGCCCTGTTTCTTTAACCTTTCCTCACAGGCCATGTTTTCTCAACCTTTTATCATTTTAATTGTTCTCCTCTGGACTCTCCAATTTATCCAGATCTTTCTTAAAGTGTGGCACCCAGAACTACATGCAGTGCTCTAGCTGAGTCTGCACCAGTACCAAGTAGAGCAGGACAATTATTTCCTGTGTCATACATTCAACACTCCTGTTAATATACTTTGGAATGATATTTGCTTTTTTTGCAATTCATCACATTGTTGGCTCATATTCAATTTGTGATCCTCTTCTGCAGCACTACTTTGTAGCGTAGCCAGTTATTCCCCATTTTGTAGTTGTGTTGTGCATTGAATTTTTTTCCTTCCTAAGTGTAGTATTTGGCACTTCTCTTCAGTGACTTTCATCTTCAGACTAATTTCAGACTTTCAGACTAATTCTCCAATTTGTCAAGGTTGTTTTGAATTCTAATTCTGTCCTCCAAAGTGTTTGCAACTCCTCCCAATTTGTTGTCTTGTTGTCTGTAGATTTTTATAGGCATATGCTCCATTATCCAAGTCATTAATGAAGGACCCAGAACTGTGACTGTGAGGCTAGATACACACTCCCAGTTTGACAGTGAACCATTAATAACTACTCTTTTTGAGAATGGTCTTTCAGCTAGTTATGAGCCCACCTTCTACTAATTTCATCTCAACCCTGTTTGCCTGGTTAACTTATGAGACTGTCATATAGGGCTGGGTCAAAAGCTTCACTAAAATCAAGAATGTCATGTCTATAGCTTTTCCCTCCAACCACTAGGCTAGTAATCTTGTCAGAGCAGGAAATTAGGCTGGGTTTGGCATGATTTGTTCTTGACAAATCCATGCTGGCTATTCCTTATAACTCTATTATTCTCCTAGATGTTTACAAATTGATTGTTTGATAATTTGTTCCCATACTGTACTTTGATCGTGCACTTATTCTTGCAGAATCCTGCACGGAATGCCATTGAGGCTAATGGGGCTTGCTGGTGGCAAAAGAGCCTACCCACACACTTCATTTGCAGTATTGGGGCCTTAAATGGCTACTCCTGTAGCCTTGCAAAACTGTCATGAACCCATGCACTAAAATCCCCTTTCTCCAGGCCTTTCTGTGAGCATTTATAACAGGGGAGGGAGAAAGGGAAACAAACTTTATTCAACCATTATATATATTTTATTATTGCCCATGGCGGCTGGACAAGTTTCAGGTCTGCTGTAACTACAGTTATGTCTGGAAAAAGTATTGATATAGCAGTTTTGTTTTTCTACTTTTACAGTTTCCTGGCATTCATATCCACAGAATGTAAAATGTTTATAGGACGTGTAGGTATTAAAATTCTAAATAGTGATTTCTTTTAAAAGTGCACCATCATAGCAAATATGTCAACCATACAACCTGTTTATTTCCTAGAATTAAATTCTTATTTATAAAGCAAGTAGGGGAATCTTGCAAACCAAATATGTAAATAGGCATCAAAGGGAACTTTAAAAATAATCAACTAATCTGAATGTGTTTTTTGTATCAACCTTGGGACTGGTGGGGATTTTGCCTGAAATATATTAACATGCTGAATAATCCACCCTGTCTAGTAGTAAAGATCAGCGGTGCACTTCAAAGCCACAGAAGGGTGTTGATTTGGCTTTTGCACTCAGCAATCTCAGATTGGTTGCACACACATCATTTGAGTAAGGTTGATTTTTGTCACGGTTATTTTAGTAAAAGTCACGGACTGGTTGTGGGCAATAAACAAAAATTCACGGACGCCTGTGACCTGTCGGTGACTTTGTCTAAAAATAATGGGGGTGGGGGAGTTGATGGAAGACAACTGAAGCCCAAGCCCTGTTGTGGGGGGGGGGGGGGGGGGGTGGTGGTGAGCGTTTCAGCACCCTGTATGCCCTGCAGAGGCAGAGAGCTCTGTGACCCCTGCGGTAGCTGAGAGCTCTGGGTCCTGCAGCTCACTGGGATCTGCTGTCCTGCCCCCCCCCCCCCCCCTTGGCTGTGTTGGCTCAGGGGCATGGAGCTAAAGGTGAAATGGAAAATGTCACTGAGATCTCTGAAAGTCACAGAATCTGTGACAAAAAACTTCTCCTTACTGATGAGCTGAATGGGGAGGGAAGGGAAGAGAGCAATAATGGAGGGAATAAGCTTCCCAATTCTGCAGAACTTTGGCCCGTTTGAGTTAGAGTTTGGCCCTGGTTATCCATGGAATAGATTTTTTGCAAATGATAGCTAATCCAGCCAAAAACTAGATGAATTGCCAACTGCACCTGCAAAGCATCAGTTAGGTCTTTGTCTGAAAACTCATAAACCCTCCTCCCGCCCAATATCTTATAAGAATCTTCCTTTTGATCAAAGTTACTATTCATTCAATAAAAATAAATTGTATGACAGTTTGAAAGGAGATAATGGCTAGCCAGCTATGTCAGCAGGAACATTGAAACTTTCACAGCTGGAGAGCTACTTTCCCAACAAATGTGAATAGCGAAGAGCTGCAAAATAATGTGTGAGGGTTAGACGTTAGATTCATCATTATTATTTGAGCATCTCAGTACAGGTGAGGATGATGCATCATAAATCAATGTTACCCTGTATAGACACAACTTTTTTTATGTGATATTGCTCAATGTCATCCCTTACCTTCCTTTGCTGCAGAGAATAATTCTTGTTTTGGGGAGGGGAAAATAGAATTGTACACTCTCTTCTTATCCTTACTACTGGGCAGAACAATAGGGTAGATAGGAGAAGAGTCAATCCCAGTGTTACAGAATCGATTTGTCGGCCTGAGACTCTCCTTGTTTTGTGTCTGTCAGCCTCGGTTAGGAATGATCCTCAGTCCTGCTTGTTGTACCTGTAATCCAGGCCAATGTGAGGAGCTCTGATCAGCTCTGCAGGCTCCCTAAGATTCTCTATGGAATCTTCAAGACTGCTAATCAAGTTCCCACTGAGCTATGTAAATCCCGCAAGCCCCCCACCATCAACCTCTTCTTGTCTAGGTGATGACACTGGAGCACTCTCTGAGAGAGGTTAGTGGAGACCACTTGATATTAGTGAAGATGTCTGTTTTCCACATGTGGCATTGGGGTAGATGTGCGTGTATCTAGTCCTGTAGGAATGGAGGCAATAGATGACCAGAGGCAGCGTTCCTAGTGCATTCTTACAATTCCTGATGGTGCTGAGCTTTATAGATGTCAAACCTCAGAAGCCCACTCAAGGATTAGTTCTACAGGCCTTTCAGAATGAGAACTTCTTCCTGATAGAACATTAAGTTAACTTGAACTTTATTGTAGAGTCTTTAGAATGAAAAGCCTGCAAAAAGCTTCTGGGGTGAGGTGAAGTTGATACAGCTGGAGTCATAAATGGTGTAAATGGCACAGGTGTACAACCCTGAACAAAAAATCCCCACCCATAGCTCAAAAGCTTCTGAAAGCATTTGTTTCTGGAACAGCAAGGTTTCCTGAAGTCAAACACAGTAAATATGTTGTGCACAGATCTGTTTTCTCTGTCTGACATGTTCTCATCTATAAGCTTGTTATTTCATTAGCATTTCCTGCACATGTTCTAAACTTACTTAATAAAATTGTATAAAGATTCAGGTTAGTTGAAATGAGAACACTATTGCACATAACTAAAGTTTTGCTGCTATGGCTTGCTAAATAAGCTGTCTTAAATGGCAATTCTCTCCATTTAAAATACAGAAAGCAATATGGAGTTAAATCTTGTCATATCAAACAATATGCTCTGTAGTTTGGTAACTAGTAACTGTACTAGCAGACTTTTTTTCATTTTTAGTATTAGCTGAAGCCAGGTGTTTTACAGTCTTTCTCCATGCATCTCTGCTAATGCACTCCAACATGTTCACCTACAGTACCACAGCTGTTCACAGCTGGCACGCTCTCTGTTCAAAGAAAGCCAGGATCAGAAGTGCTTTTATAATGATGATGGATGTTAGTTAGTTAGTGATTGAGATCAGGCTGTTACTCTTTCATTTGTGACCTGAGCAAGGATTTCACACTAAGCTGACAGAGGTGAAAGGAAGTGCCGTCACCAGTGGTCAATAGGTAGAACATCAGGTTTTTCTTCAAGCACTATTCTGGATGGTGGTTATTGGAGAATCCTTGCTGCCTTTATCCAGTTGTAGTCCTCTATTTCTTGCCGTTCGTATTTTATGCACAAAATCTCTGATGTGACAAATCCCCGCTTTTCTGTATGAACAAAAATATGCCTGGAGGAGACAAACATGTAAGGCCTTCGTGTCTGTTGCTTCAGCCAATATTGCCCTCCTGAGTCCAGTCAGTGCAAGGGAGCTTTCCGTCCTGCTGGGGAAGCCTTCCAACGCCACCAGTAAGAGGGTCTTGTGACCCTTCTGGTTGTTAAAGTCTTAAGATGATGGATCTGTTGTTGACGTGAGCTGTCAATGTCTCCCTTTGGGAGGGTCAGGGCACCAGCACTCCTTGAAGAAGCTATTACTTCCTTAGTCATGGAAGCGCCCCCTCTTGATACGCATAATCTCACTATTTGTCGCTCTTGGGGAAGGTGGTGTTTGAAGCCACCCTGGCAGTAGCTGGTGTTATCAGATTTCCTCTAACAGTGATCAGTCTTGTTTTGGGACCCCCGTATGGCATGGAGTTGAGCTACTTTCTTGATGAGGAATAAAAATCATGTGGTCCCTACTGACTTTTCTACATCTGTCAGCTGCTCTTGATATGTTTGACAATGAGACACACCTGTAGATTCCTGCAGGGATTTAAAAAAAAAAGTTTTAGGTGGCACAGAATGTCTGCCCATCTGAGGGGCTCTGTTTACAAGGAGCACATTATTTCTGTGCCTTGCAATTTGCACAGGCTTCCTTTAAATGCACCCAGAAATGAACTGATATTTGTTTGAACCTCCCATAGAAACTTTAAATACATTGAGTCTTGACTACTTCATAGACTTCCTCAGTCTCACTGTCATACTGCAGTTATTAACTGAGGCACCAAAGCTCAGTTTCTTGAAATGAGATGTTGTTACGGGGGGTCCTCAACTGTGATGAAGGGGGAAGTGAAGTGCAGAGTCCATATTTGCTGACCTTCAGGTCTGTCAAAAAAGTCTGTCTCGTCTCCTGGCTTTTGTGTAGGGAGGATGCCCAGCTGCCTGAGGCCTGTGTGAGGAGGCCTGTTTTGAGTTGCAGAGGTGGTAGACGTTTTTTTAAACACATTTCACAAATACAGACTGAAGTTGTACATACCCCTTTCTCCATTGGAAGGGTGCATTTTTATATATGCAAAAGTAGACCCTGGCCTCTTGTCTGCTTTTGATACTTGTATCAAGATATTTATTTTAATTACTTTGCACTCTTAAATTCTATATGCACCCATATATTTATTCATTTCAGTACTTTATGCTCATAGTGCCAAATTTGGATATGTTTACTTGAGCTAAGGGGTACCTGATTCAATGAGGATTCCATTTTCTACTTCAGAGTCTGTCCCTGAGTTATACCCACATCACTGTTTCGCTTGCTCATTTAGATATTGAGGCACTTACAAAACACAACACTGTCTGCAGATGGATTTGGCTTTACTCAGTGCAAGCTGAAGACAGATTTACCTACTGCAGTGGTTTGCTCCACTTACTGTTTCACAAGACTTCTCCAAACAGCCTTTCATGAGCCATATGTATTAAAAACAAACAAACAAAAACAAAATTCAACCAAGGAAAAGTAACTCTCTGATCAGACCTCAGTACCTGTTTTGTCCAATACCTTTCCATCATTATGAAAATTAGGGATAGTTGTATGGTATGCTGTAACATCAGTGCCTGTCTGGTGAAAAACATTGTTTTCATGGCAGGCATCTTCCAATTTAAAAATCTAGCAGGACCGAAATGAAGATTTTTGGCACTCTGGACTTGTGCTTGAAATACAGTGAACTGTTTTGACTGGTCTTCCACAGGGCTTATCCAAAGTCCACATGTTGCACAAAACTTGGCTGCTTACCTTTTCACTGGAGTTAAGTTAGAGCTCTATATTTCTTCTGTCCTGCTGCAAAGTTCTCTATTTTGACTTGAAAATAGTATATGGCTTACTTTTAAAGCCCTCCACAGACTAGTTTCACGCTACTCACTTCTAAATGCTATGTGCAGTTTTAGATTGGAGATCCTGTATTGTGTTGTTTGTGGGACTGAATGTACTATGGGTTTTCTTGGTGCCAAAATTTCAGTTGACTCTCTCAGTGGGTGTACTATGTAAGGGTTTGTTTACATGAGGACTGGAGTAGCTACCACAGAATAAACTGTTGCAGAATCACTCCTTATGTGGATGCTGTATTCTGGAATATGTTTTTATTCTGGAATAATGAATACAATTCCAAAGCAGAGTAATTATTCTGGAATAAAACAGTTTTATTCAAGAACGCTTCCAACATGGGAAGCTATTGTGGAATAGCTTTATTCAGCAATAGATGTTCCAGTCAATTTCCGCATGTAGATGAATCTTGAGTGTTACAGTAAGAACATACATGAGAAGCAAGTGTATATGTATATGCGCTTCCCTCCCCCAATTATCTGCATAGGTTCAACTCCAGCCCGAATTTGGCCTTAAGAAACCAAAAATCCAACTTCCATATGTATGTGCACAAACTTGCATTTCAGATCTCTGTATGTACTCGCTTTTGCAGTGATTGCATGCACAAATAGGTTCTGTGCCAGCAAATGCTTTGTACTTGCATGATAACTTGCATACACACTTTTTTTTAATGTGCTGTCTGAACATCAGGGATTAATTAGGCCCTTTGGGCCAGATTCTGTTCTGTTGGCTTTGACCCATGTACACTGCCAGAATCTAGCTGCAACTGTCAACTGAGAATTCTCCTGGCTGGGATGTATTATCAGCTGCTATAAAGCCAGCGGTGCTAGCTCCTAGAGAGGAAGGATAGTCCAGTGGTTAGGGCACTAGACTCAGAGGGCCACGGTTCAATTCCCTGCTCTGTTGCACACTACCCCTGTGCTCTTGTGCAAGACACTTAGTCTCTGTCTCCATTCCCCATTGATATAATAGGGATACTAGCACTTCTGTACCTCACGGGGTGTTGTGAGGATAAACAATATGGAAATGGAGGCCATATAAGTACCTTAGATAAACAGCTCTTCAGCCAACCCCCTTCCCCCATCCCAGTGAAGGATGAAGGACATTCTCAAAGCAGCCTCAAGGAAATATACTCCAAATAATTTAGTTTAGTGGTAATCTGGTTTGTGGCTAGAGAATTGGGGAGCGTAACTGGGTCCCTGTTGGTGGCTTCACTCCCACACCAAGCAGATCTCTCTCAGGAGAGAATGTGACCTATTATACTGAATTATTTCTACAAGTTAAATTAGTCTTTTGACTCTGCTTCCAGGAGGTATTTGACTATTGGTCTGTTTTTTAAGAGTACAATCTTGGCTGAAGCCTCTTTCAGATATTTTACCTGTGTATTGGGCTAATGTGTGCTTGGGCTTGAAATCTAATTGGCTTTTCAAACAAAAATAAGTAGTGATCATTCATTTCTCAATTAATTAATTCTTAATCTCTTTTGATATGTCAATATTGCAGGCTGAGAAACTGGAAGAAAAAAGAAGGCAACAAGAAAAGCAAAGGAGAGAAATGTTTGATGAAGATCGCTATTTGTAAGTAAAGTTTAAATCTGACTACCTAAATCTGAAACAAGTCACAGTTGCTTTATAGGCATAGATGGTGACTACAGATTCCAGATTAGAAGCTGATGAAGAGATTCTTCCAGCAATGGCATCTGGCCTCTTGGCTGCAGGCTGCTGTTTTGAAGCTGACCCTCTGCTTGTCGCATGATTAGGTTTCAGTGGCTAGGGATGTGGTATGTCCTTTTCTTCCTAAAATATGTTCCTCATATTGGAAATTCTGAAGAATACAGATAATGTTTGAACTGTTGGAGAATGGCTTTTTGTATTTACTATTCCTAAACTAAATGTTTGTTTTCCTTAGCTCATTGTCAATCTAGAATAAATATTTTTTCCTGGATTTTTTTAAAATAAAGCTGTTGGGTAATTCTATAAAAAAGAGGATGTGTAACCTAGTTGTTTCTGTGAATAAAATCTAATGAAAGAGTACCAAGATAACATGGTGATGGATGCATTTACAAATGAATTGCAAAATGGAAAATAAACTAGTATAGTAGTGCAACAGCCAAAATGTAGTTACAAGTTAAATCCTCTAAGCTTTATGTTCACTTGCTTACAACTTTCTCAGTGTCTTTTATTTTTTTTTATTGGTCAGACATTTCTCAAGCTTGATTGCAACCTAAAACTGGTGTGTGGGTGTGTGTTTCTGAATGTTTGAACAAATTCCAGCTATTCTTTATTATGCAGGAATGGGAGAGAAGCTTAAAAGATTGCCCAGTATCACCTTTGTGTGCAGCTAATGGGTTTGGTTTTTAAGATTTTTTTTCCCCCATAGTTGGTGTAAAGGGATTGCTGAATAGTGACTTGCCTTGTATGAATATATTTTGGTTTTCAGATAAAGGGCCAAATAGTGCCCTCCCATAGAAATAGTGTGGGGATGTATATAAGAGCCACAGCAAAGTTGGAGTTTCCTTCAAATACCTTCTGCTAAAGATGGTTGTATAATACAGTTGTGAGAGCTGAGGCTTTAAGAAATGACTGAAGTACTTTAAGAAGTACTGAAATGAATCCAGTGGAGGTTTAACACCCTTCTGCAAAGGCTACTAGTAAGCATTGTTCCCTCCCCCCTTGCACTTCTGGGTGCAATGGGTCTGCTCCTGTCTTGCACAGGTATAACACCTAGATGTCTCGACTCAGGCATAGCAAACCCATCCACTCACTATGTACTGCCTGGGCCTTAATAGAGTCTTTGCTGTACACTGAAAAGTCGTCTCAATGTATATGTTGGTCCCTCTGACTCAGTGGACGTTCTTGAATTCTTTCAGCTGCATTCTTAAAAAACAGAACTGACTTGGATGCAGCTAAAGTTAAAGACTAGCTTTCAGATTCTGTCAAGCTCGGTTTCAGCAGAGACTGCATGTAACTGTCAAAAGAATAAACCTGTTGGAAGGTAGTTTATTTCGTGCACTAAGCATATACTGTGAAGTTCTACTGAATATTATACCTGGGGAAAGTAAACAGGATTCTGCATACTTACACTATGAAATACATTTTGCTTAAGACAATGGTGTCTTCCCAAACACACTTGTTTTTGTTTTTTTTTTTTAAATCTACTATGCAGAATATAAGGAACCTGGGAAAATAATAAATTCACCATTGAATAATGTAGTGATAATACTTTCAGGATACTATTTGTGCTGTGATGTGTTACACGTTAACTTCACTGCATAACGTGAAGATGTGTGATGTCTCATCTTACGACATTAACTCAGGTCCCTGTACCACCTTTTATAAACGGATTTGAGAGATACTTGGAGGAAGAGTGCTATGTATAAAGTACAGAATATTATTCTTGGCCTCATTCTGCATATATTTTGTGCAAAATGTGAAGTCAGAATGTTAACATCTTATTTGCCATGAGGCAAACCATAATGTCACAATCTCTCAGTAAGGGCATGTCTACACTACAATCTTAAATTGACCTATCTTAGATCAACATAATTTTACCGCAGTGGCTGATGTCCACACTACATCTGTCGGTGGTGCAAGTCTTTACCAGGAACGCTTCCACGGATGGAAAAGGGGCAGTGTGACAAGCTGAGAGCCAGGGCTCTCGGATCTGCACCAGGAGCCCCTGCCGCACCCAGGGCTTCTTGCCTTCCCACTCCCAGCCAGGAGAGGTGGGTGAAGCTGTGCCCAGAGTCCAGTCGGCTGCCATAATTGCAAAGGGGAGCCCAGGTAGCAGCATTCCACTGGAGCTGTGAAATTGACAAGACAGTCAAAAGTCAATGTAAGTAAGGCAGTGTCTACACAGAACCTGCATCACCCTAACTACACCGATGTGAGCCCTACACCTCTTGTGGAGGTGAAGTTATGATGGTGGTGGTGTAGGGCATTTACATCAGCAGGAGCAACGCTGTAGTATAGACACTGACATAGTTAGGTCAACATTAGTTGCCTTATGTCAACCTAACTGTGTAGTGTTCACCAAGCTGAAGTGTTCATTGGAATAGTTTATCATCCATTGCCATATGCTGTTGGGAACAATGAACATGTTGCATACCATACACGGAATTTTGTATTGTGGAACTGTTCCAAATAGTAAACCAGTTTGTTGGTGTAACCTCACGTATCTATCCTCTGACATTAGCATCTCCCACCGCAATGAAGTCACTTTTTCTCTTTTGCCGAAAAGATCAAATTATTGTTGGTTTTTGTTCCCTCCCCCACCCCCAGGTGGCATTACCGGCTCCAGGAAGCCATGTTAAAACAGAATAGGGTGGTCACTCCATGTTCTTTGGATGTTTTCTATGGATGGAGGCACTGATTGCATCAAACCATGTAAAGAACTATTGGCTTCTTGTGTTTGGTCTAGAAAGGTGCATGTGGCTCTAGCCTTATTGATTGCATCTGTTGTGCAGTGCAGAGCATGCTTCTGCTGCCTAGCAAATATAGTAGCACACAATGGAGTTTTTCTGTTCTGTTTTAAAATCATAGCTGTTGCATACAAGAGAACTACATTGAAGGAACTTTTGCATTGTAGAATGAAGTACTCAGAAGTCAGGAAATGCATGACTTTTTTTTCAGTGCTTCACTTCACAACTTAAAGGTTCTTTCATTGTAGTTTTCTTTTATATGTTCAAACTTTCTTCAGGTCTGGACTTCAGACTGTCTTTGTTTGTTTTTTTCTTTTTCTTTTTTTATTATTTCGATTATGCTGGAGTTTCTCTGAGACCTCTTCCAGTTCCATTTAGTTCCCCCAAAACCCAGCTTGACTCCAGTCTCGTCACTCAGGTTCCTTTTATTTGGCATACAGCAAAGATGCACTGAACTGATCAGACTCAAATGCACAAGATGGACACCGGGTACATCACAAATCCAAAGTCATATAATAAAACTTTTCCTGAAATACATCTACCAACACTGGTTTCTTCTAAATGTACATTGTATCACACACGTCATGATTGGCTTGGTTACTTTTCAGTAACCATCGCTGAACGGCATGCTCTGTCCATTCACTGTTCATGCATAATCTGACCTCATCCTTATATTACGTTTAGGCAGGTTTACTAAAATCAGGATGTTTCTGCTGATCTTAGCTAGCCATTCTGACTCCAGCATACTGCTTGTTATGTGGTGCTGTTGCAAAAAAAGCAAATCCAGTTTTGGGTTGCATTAACAGAGGCACAGCATGAAAGTCCTGGGAGGTGATAATACTGCTCTACTTGGCATTGGTTAGGCCTTAACTGGAATACTGTGTCCAATTTTGGTCACCGTTGTATAGAAAGGATGTAGAAAAACTGGAAAGGATCCAGAGGCAAGCAACAAAAATGATCAAAAGGATGGAATGCAAGCCATAGGAGCAAAGACTGAAGGAACTAGTGTGTTTAGTTTGCAAAAAAGGAGGTTAAGGGGGAACATGATAGCGGTCTTGAAATACATGAAAGGCTGCCATAAAAAAGATGGAGATTATTGTTCTCTTGCCACAGAAGGCAGGACAAGAGGTATTGGGTTCAAACGACAGCATAGCAGTTTTAATCTAAATCTCAGGGAAAACTTCTTAACTATAAGAACAGTAGGACAATGGAACCAACTGTCTAGGGAAGCCGGGAAATCTCTTTAACTGGAGGTTTTCAAAAGGAGGCTGGATAGCCATCTGTCTTGAAGGGTTTAGACACAACAAATCCTGCATTTTGGCAGGGGATTAGACTGGATGACCTTTGTGGTCCCTTCTAACCCTCTGGTTCTATAAGAGTTTACCTTCCATTCACCTTTCCAGTCAGGCCCACTAAGAAATTAGGCAAGTTACTTATGTCAAGTCAGGCCTACAGGTCACAATTTTAGTATTGTTTTTTGTGGTAGTATTGTGAGACGGCTAGGTCAAAGAAGTGGGTTTTGTATTTTGAAGGTGCTGAGGCTCATGATCATCCTGCTCTCTTCTGGGATTGAGTTCAAGTTGTGGGCCAGTTGTGCAGGAGACAGTTTTCTGTCCCTGGAAAAATCATGGAGCAGGTCCTCAAGGAATCCATTTTGAAGCACTTGGAAGATAGGAACAGTCAGTATGGATTCACCAAGTCATTCCTGACCAACCTGATTGGCTTCTATGATGAGATGATTGGCTCTGTGGATGTGAGGAACGTGGTGGACATGATATATCTTGACTTTTTAGCAAAGCTTTTGATACAGTCTTCCACAGGTTACAGAAGTATGGGTTGAATGAATGAACTAGATAGAAAGCTGGCTAGATCATCGGGCTCAACAGGTAGTGATTAATGGCTCGATGTCTAGTGGCAGCCGGTATCAAGTGCCCCAGGGGTCAGTCCTGAGATTGGTTTTCTTCAATATCTTCATTAATGATCTGGATGATGCAGTGGATTGCAGCCTCAACAAGTTTGTGGATGACACTATCTGCGTGGAATGGTAGATAGGCTGGAGGGTAGAGAGAGAATATAGAGTGACCTAGACAAATTAGAGGATTGGTCCAAAAAATCTGATGAGGTTCAACAAGGACAGGTGCAGAGTCCTAAGCTTAAGACAGAAGAATCCCATGCACTGCTACAGACTGGGGACCGACTGGCTAGGCAGCAGTTCTGCAGAAAAGGGCTTAGGGGTTACAGTGGACAAGAAACTGGATATGAGTCAACAGTGTGCCCTTGTTGCCTAGAGGGCTAATGCATATTGGGCTGCATTAGTAGGAGCATTGCCAGGAGATCGAGAGATGTGATTATTCAGCATTCGTAAGGCCACATTTGGAGTATTATGTCCAATTTTGGGCATCCCACTGCAGGACGGATGTGGACAGATTGGAGAGAGTCCAGCAGAGGGCAACAAGAATGTTTGGGGGCTAGAACACATGACTTATGAGGAGAGATTGAGGGAAGTAGGCTTATTTAGTCTGCAGAAGAGAAGAGACGGGGGATTTGATAGTGGCTTTCAGCTACCTGATGGAGCTAGGCTGTTCTTGGTGGCGGCAGATGACAGAACAAGGAGCAATGGTCTCAATTTGTAGGAGAGGTCTAGGTTGGACATTAGGATAAACTTTTTCACTAGGAGGGTAATGAAGCACTGGAATGGGTTACCTTGGGAGGTGATGGAATGTCCATCCTTAGAGGTTTTCAAGGCCTGGCTTGACAAAGCCCTGGCTGGGATGATTTAGTTGGGGTTGGTCCTGCTTTGAGCAGGGGGTTGAACTAGTAGCCTCCTGAGGTCCTTTAACCCTAATCTTCTATGATTCTAGGAGTCTTGTCATACAGACGTAGAAAAGACTGTGGAGGAAATGTAGATGATTTTGAAGACTGCATTTTTATTTATAAATTTCTGACAGTGTAACTGTGGCACACATGTATGCTCAATATTTTGCATAAAGAGTTTAGAGCTTCAAATGCAGAATTTGTCCAAATACCATAAGATGAATATTCCAAATACAGTGCCTGAATTTCACCAACACAATTTTATTCATATGCATATTTTATTCAAAGCAGTCTTCTCAAACGTTATAAAACATGAATCAAAATAGGATTGACTTGTAAAGTAAAATAAATAAGACAGCTATTAATGTCCTTGGAAGTTCAGTGCTCTGTGATGAGTGGTTCAAACAGAAGACCAGTAACAAATTTTCCTCGCAGAAGCACAGGCACAAACCCAAACCTAGCCAGACTGTAAATAAAGCCTGCTAGAGAGAACTCACAGGAACTGCAAAAACTGCTTTCAGCCTTGAGAATCTTTTGTTTGCTCTCTTTCACCCAAGTAGTCTTCACTTTGTTCATTTGCTCCTGATTATTTTAAGCATTGTCAATTATTTAGTTAACAGGCAGAAAACTAGGCTTTTATAGACCTCCAAAGGGACTCTCCTGAGTGTAATAATGAAGGCAGTTTATTGAACGCCTGTGAGGTTGCTTTCTAATTGTACACATTAATCTGCCGGTGCAAGCTGGCTGAAAATATAGAAGCAGATTGCATATGCAGATGGAGAGCACACAGTGGTTTGTATGGAAAGACCTCTGCAGTAAACTTTTAGAAAATTGTCCTTTCCTTGAAAACTGGATTTATGCTGACTGTTTCAAATAATAAATGAACTTCATACCTGAAATAACTTTCCCTATATTAGTAGGGGGGGCAGGGAATGGGAAACAGCAAAACTATTTCAGCCTGCTGGGGAGGGGATCCCACACCATTAAATTAATACAAGAGTTGACCGTTTTTAAAAAGTTGGTTTAAAAGAGAATTGGAGGAGGGGGAAGAGTGCTATTTTATTATATTTTCCTTTTTAATTCTACACTTTGCTAACCTGACACCTAATGTGAAAGCGTGCCTCGTTACTTCTATCCACAGGGTTTATAATTTAAATTGTCAATGTACAATGGCTACATTTAGGAATATTATTCCATCTAATGATACTGTAGTCTGAACAACAGAATTGAAATAACAGGCCATGTTTTGCCTTTAGATGTCTGTATGATTCCCAATGGGAGCTGTGTGTATTAGGGGTCACATTTTGGCAGGTAGTTACTGAAAAAGGGTGAGGTACTAAGCTGCTTCTGTGAGGACATAGAATAGAATCATAGAATATTAGAGTTGGAAGGGACCTCAGGAGGTCATCTAGTCCAACCCCCTGCTCAAACGAGGACTAACCTCAGTACTTTCTCCTCCCATTGAAGGCCACTGAGAGTGCTTTCAGCACCCAAAACATCCACTCACTCCTACAAGGTATATCCACTTCACCTAATAACTTTTCAACAAAAGATGAGTGCAGGCACGTGTATCAGCTCATAACAGCAGGCTTGCATTGCTTGCTTTTTTGGTTTTGTTGTTTGCTTTTTGTTAAAAACCAGCACAAAGTCTATGGGGTAGATTCACTTCAATAACCAGAGTAGAGTGTAGCAGAGACAACTGGAAGCTCTGGACCTCTGGGAACAGCTACACCTGTGGGGCAGATCCACTGCCATGGAAGGCAGTGATGGGACTCTCCCACCTCCTGGAGTGGTGCTGCTGAAGGAAGGTTTCTAAAGGGAAATGGCCACAGTACTGGGTCTCGGTACTTTATCCAAGATTACTGGGAATGAAAAGAAATTGGGGGAGGGCGGGCAATATTCTCATCTGTCTGTGTTATATTCGGTCAGTTAGCTAGTTTGTTTGCTGTGTAAGACACAGAAAAGTGGGGGGGGGGGGAAGAGCAAGAATTAGAAAACTCTTCAAAAGCCAAAAATTGGCAGAAAGCTTGGTCAGCTGAAGCGACATATAACTACTCAAGCACTCAGTGAACTAGATTCCCCCCTTCCTGGCTTCAGCTGAAGTGGCATTAGAGCAACACTGATCGTTCATGAAAATCCCCATCTTAAAATTGAGCTATGGCTCCATTGGAGGCCTTTTTCTCCATGTCTCTTAAAGGAGGCTCCCTGAGAAAGTCAGTGAGTCAATACAATTCCCATCTGGCCTGGTCATTCTCCGTCTGGGCCTGGCTCAGCCCCATTTCAGGGCTGCAGTAGTGGCTAATTCCAGCTGCCCCACTGGAACAGGGTATACAGGCAACTTCCACACCTGTGCTCTCATTGCTGGTGGATCTTCTGTTGCTTGGGTTTCACCAGCCACGAATAAAGCCGCTAAGGGAACTAGATTAAGCATGTTGATGCTGATGGGCATTGCAGGAAAAAGTGGAGGGGAGGGGGGTAAAGGCCAGATAAGAAACGAGCCTGCAGTGCCAGGAAAAAAATATCTAAACACTACTCATGGGGAACTTTACTCTCTAGTTGGACCAGAAGAGAAATTGTAGAGTGAGTAGGACAAGCATTGTAAAATAACAGAGCAAGCATGTAATCGGATAGCTTTCCCCCTTGTTCTTCCTCCCCAGACATTCCTAGTGTCTTGGTACCCCATTATTATCTTACATTTCGAGTTGGTATGCAAGCTTCTCTGGTCAGGGATCATGTATTTTGTCTGTTCTGGGAGATATCTAGCACACCTTGAGGTGCTGTTAGAATAATGGAGTAAAGCTGTTTAGCTGGAGATCCCACAGTTTGAGCAGGCAGTAAAGTCAGAAGCTGTTTTAGTTGTTAGTTTTTTAAAATCATGCCTTTTTATGAAGGTAGAGATTATTGAAAATCATAAGGGAGAAATAAATGCTAGCATCAGATTTGTGATGGATGAGAAGGTTCTGTGCAGAACAAATAAATCAGCTTGTGTTTTTTTAAAAAAAAAAAACCAACATAAAGGATAATGGTAACTTGATCTCCATTGACTAAAGCAACAATGTTAACAACCATTAGTTTCATTCAGAAGTAACAATTAAAAATAAAATAGAAGGGTTTTTTAAAGACAGATACATACTTTAACATAGTTCTGCAAAGTGTTTGCCCATGGAGGTGTTTTCCATAGGCACATAAAATATCCCATTTAAAAAAAAAAATCCTTATGAAGGGCAGGTCAGAAAACTTTGTGCGCAGGCTGAAAAACATAATGACAATTTTTCGGGGCTGCTTACCACCAGACAAGGTGCCCAATTCAGCATCCTTTTCTCATACATGTAATCCTTAACTATGCACATACTTGCAGGCTTTTCAAGACTGGGTCCTTTGTTGTCACCTCTTTAACTGTGAATATCCAATGACATATAAGTGATTAATCACAGTAAAATAAAAGGAGTTGGCAAGAACCAAACGCCATTATTGTCATGTTCTTGTACCAGATACTGTCTAGCTTGCTTAATGTACACACACCCACACCAGACGTGGTCATCATAAAATACATGAATGTTCTGCGGGAATGGCTGAGGTTCTTTTAAATGAGGTCTTTTTACACACAGCGCCACCAAGTGGCTGAACCATATACTAGTTTAACATTCCATTTCATCGCCTTAAAATATTACATTCCTACCATTTACATTATCACTTTGTCCATTTGACGTTAAGTGTGGGTCAGTATGTTAAGTGATTCTGAATTATACTGGTTTTCTAATTACATGACTCAAATACATAACAACTTGGTCACCTGGCTGTCCATTAGTTGCAATGACTGGCTGTGGTCAGTTTGGAATCCTTGAGACTATGTTGTCTTGTTCTGTATCTGCCATCTGTAGAGTTTGCGCCCTTGATTGTTTTTCCTGAGGAAAAAACTGTAGATGTCAGTGGTTTTTATTGAATGCTCCACTCTTGATCTCTATCACACATGATCTGGGCAATGAATTATTTTTCTTTACAAACAGCTGGATTTGGCCATCATATTTTCTCCATCCAGTCTGACATGAACTTGATCACCAGGTTCTAGACCTGGCAGCTGTCTCAGTGATGTCTGTTGTAAACGTGTTCATAGGCTTTTGCCTTTTTATCTGATTTGGTTGCTCTTTCCTGTCTGGCCACTTTTGAGATAGTCTTTTCTGAATTTAGAACAGTAGTTCTGAGTTGTCTTTCTGTCAGGAGTTGTGCTGGACTATATCCAGATAGCTAATATTTGGTGTTGATCTGTAACTTAGAAAAGCAAGGAACAAGTCTCCCTGCTGCAGGATTTTCTTGGCTGTGTATACAGCTCTCTCAGCTTCTCCATTCACTTGTGGGTAATGTGGGCTGCTAGTAATATGCTCAGAATCACACCTCGTTCAGAGTGACTTAAATTCTGCAGCAGTGAATTGTGGTCCGTCTGTCTGTCTGTCATGACTTGTTCTGGAATACTGAAGTGAGCAAAAGTGCACTTCAGTTTCTCAATGACACTGATGTTATACCTTTCAAGTACAATATTTCTTTATACCTGGAAAAATAGCTCACAATGACCAATTAATGATGTCCTCTGAATTTGTGTAAATCAGCACCTAGTCTCTTCCATAGTGTCTCTGGTAGAGGTGTATGTACACTGCATGATCCAGCATTGTTACTTCAAGTGGATTTGCACTAGATCTCCTTTCAAAAGTCCAATATTACTAAATCCTTCATAGAGTTCTTTCTCCTTTGTCACTAGGCCCATCATGGCTGTAATACTGCATCTGAGAAGGTCATTGGTCTTTTTTCATCCTTTGATCACATGCGCTCTGAATCCATATCTTTTGTCTTTGTAAATTTGTTTCTGTGATGAACTGGCCCATGCAGCTCAGAATATTTTGAGGCTAGCCAGATCTGTGTCAGATGACTTAAGCTCTGGGATGGGTTGAAGGTAACTGTATGTCACTTCTGAGGTGACTGTGACATTAGCGCCTTAGTCAATTTTAGAGTCAATAGTCTTGCCATGAATATATTCAATTTCACTATCCAGGCAGGCTCTGTCCTTACAAGTTAGATCCCAGAAACAATGACTCTTGATTGTCTGTAATGTGAGTCAAATCCCTGACTGCTTTGGTGTGGCAAACAACTGCAAAATGTCCATATTTCATGCATGTATGCCTCTGGCTGGACATGCCTTCTCTTTTGGGATGTGACTTTTTTCCCACACTGTGTGCACATAGGCTGGAATTTGTCCGTCTTAGCCCTGGGAGTTCTCTCTCCTTCCCTTAGGGGTTTTATTATAATAACTTTTCACACTTAAATGTCTGTTTATAGCTTCTAAGCTAGTTTCAAATTTTTGCAAGTTGCTCCTGCCTTTTCTTCTATTGCTTGATTTTATTCTGAGTGCTTTGTATCTGTATAGCTATGGCTAAGGTTAAATCTCTCTTCAGTTGTAGCTGCTGTGAAAGGTTTGTGTCTGTAAACCCAAAAATCAGCAAGTCTGATATTTTTCATTTTGCATTCCCAAAATCACAGTTTTCAGCCAATGTATGCGGAGCTCTTATAAAACATTCAACATTTTCCCCTGGATCTTGATTTCTCTGATGGTAACATGCTCTTTCATAAACCACATTACTCTGTGGTATAAAGTATACATCAAACATAGCCAGAACCCTTTCCGAGTCATCTTTGTGACTCTTCATTAAGGTCAAAGGATTTAAAGATGTGCTCTGCCAGCTTTCCCATAACATAAATTAAAGACGGCACCTGTATATTTCTTGGGGTTTTATGTGAAGCTTGGTAGCAATACAAAATCTTGTTAAATAGTATTTTCAGTCTGTCCATTCTGGAGTTTGTCAAAGCTGAAGTTCTCTGAGACACTGAAGAGTGGCATGTGGATGAGGTCCTGCAACCTTTGTTGCTTTGTTTCTTTTGTTTGCAACCTTCATTGCTGTTTTCCTTCTATTTCTGTCCTTAGTTTACGCCTGATGCCATGTCATGTACTTCTGTACCAGATGTGGGCTAACTACAGAGCTTGCTTATATACACCAGATGTGTTTATCATAAGATGCTTTAATGTTCTTCCAGGTATAGCTGAGGTTAACTGTCTTTCCACACAGCACCACCTAGTGGATGAACTGTATCACACAGTTTAACGTTCCATTACAATGTTGAGTAGGAATTTTAGGCCTTAATGCTGCAATCAGATCAGTGTGGGGCTCCATAAGTTGAGGTCTGCCAGTATTGATCCAGTTGTAGGATGGGGCCTAAATCTCTTGTAGATCATGATTTTGTTGGGAGCATCAACAGTATGCTGAAAATTCAATGGACCTTGTTACGCTGCTTTCTATAACCACTCCTCTGACTGGAAATATAGGCCTTTTTATTAAATTCAGTTTTTAAAAAAAATTACATAGGATGATATTTTAAAATTCCTGTTTGAAAATGAGAAATCTTACTGTTAGGACATGCAGTAAGCACACATGCTCAGGGCCCAAGCATAATTTTTTCGGGCCCAGTACAAACTTGTAACACGGGTCCCCTCCCACACACATACCACAAACCCTCATCCCATACATACAATCTCATGAGCCACGAACAATGTTTGAATTCTGAAATTACTGTTACATATTCTACATTTCTGAAAAATGCCCCCCCTTTGCTATTTTTTTAAAATAACACCCAGTCTGAGTTTGCTATTTTGTAACTTTTTGATCATTGACAGGATATAATACCTTTATAATGTCTTGATTTTTTTTTTTTTTAATTCTAATGAACCAATGTATCTGCAAACATTTTATAATTAGGCCAGTTAACTTTAAAGCTTTATTTTTCTGGTCTTTTTCATTGCAAAATATGAATTAGCCCCCCAAAGTCAATTTCTCTTGCAAGTTCACCCTCAATAGACAAGATAACTAGGTGGCTTAATCATTCTTCCCCATTGTAGAATGCTTGCAGTTTTTGATGAGGGCTAGCTTGCTGAAACTTCTTTCAGCTTCTGCCACAGTCACTGGCAGTGTTAAAAAAATCTGTAGGGCTATGCACACTTAACTGAAAATTAGTTGCAGTTGTTTTTTGTAAATCTCATTTAATAAGATAAGTGGAGGTAGTTCATATTCTTTTCCAAAAGCGGACTTGAAGATTTTTTTTTTTTCAGGTTCAACATTTCACAAGGAAAATTCTCAAAGCTCTGTAGGATACTTGTGAAGTAGACATTAAGAAGCTTCTTTCAGTTCCCCAGGCTCTAGTATCTCATATTTTAGGACTGAACGGAATGTCAAACAAATGTTATTGGTTGCTTTCAATCTGTTCTCTGATTCACAGATGACATTGTTCAGAGTTGCACTGAAAACATTCCTTCTGAATAAAGACTCTGATTCATTTTCAGAGATGGTAGAACATGATTCCTCAGGCTCAGATGGCTCATCATGAAATCTTTTCATTTCATTCCTCTCTTCGTTGGCAATTGTGCCAAAATTCCCATGTCTTCTGCTACAAGACATGCTTCCTGTATAATTTTGGGCCACTGATCTCTAAGTTGTTTTATTTCTTCAGTAATATCAATGAGAGCTACCTCTGATTCAAGAGAGATTCCTCTGGCTTGTAAAATCTTGTTTCTGTCCTCAATACTTGAAAGAACTTTGTACCAGAACTTAGCCATAAAAACGAGCTGAAGTACCTTTTCAGTGTTTCTACTTGTGACTGAGCTTCATGTGCCACAGACACAGTCTCTATATTGAAATCAATTTCATCTTGATTTTGTTCATCGGCTTCCCTAGTTAGTATATTCCCTGACTGCCGAAAGGCCTTGTCTGATTTGAAAAACTGGAGGATAGATTGGTGTCCTTTAGCTCTTTTTAGTTCCCTTTCTTTTACCTCCTTACGTTTCTGGCTGCCTGATTTGTATTTATAGCCACTACCAGACATGGCAGTATGGGGGGTGTGGGTGACTGTGAGTGAATTAGACACTTACTCACATATATTTTGGACCTGCAAATCATACCAGAGGAAGAAGCAGCACTAGTTCCCACTGTCTTATGGTGCTTTGCTTTGCCTCTCCTCCCAGCTGTCCCTCCCTCCTGCCTGTGCACAAGGAACTCTGGGACTGGTAGTTCTTGATCTTGATATGACAGACCATGTCACAGAGAGGAGCACAAATCTCTGTCTCAAACTACAAGTCCTAGTTTAACTGCACAAGCACTCACTCTCTGTTCTAGAGAAGGGCCTGGGCTGGGCCAGGAGGCCCAGCAGCTCACTGTTCAGAATGTTGCTTAAGACTGCTCGAACACTGCTTCTGATTGGCTCCAGCAAATCTCACAAGATCTGGACAATAGATACATAGATATAGGGAAATAAGTTTCTATAAATATCCTCAGACATGATCTACAATTTAGCCTCCATTTTTTCCTCATGGTAATGGGGGTTGCAGCCTGGGCCGAGCTCCCCAGGGCCTTCGGGGCCCTAGTAAAGTGTACCCTTTTCTCCCCCATATGGGCGCCCTGCGTATGCTTGCGTGTGTGTCTTGCAATAGGAACTTTCATTTGAAACGCACAGCACTGGGTAATATGATAGTCTATATTGTTCAAATACAAAGGCACTGCACTTCTGTAACTTGAATTACAGTTACACAGAATTCTGTGTTGCTGCATATGATCCTGAATTTTTCTGTCACTTATTTAAAAGCAGCTCACTTGAGTTTCTTTTGTAAGGTATTTTATTTTCTATACCCTTATGCTGAGGATTGTGACCTTGTTTGTGGCTTAGAGCCACAGCCTCAGGTTAGGAGCTACTAGTATTGAAGCACACCATCCCAGCGGGAGCTCTCGGATTGCAGTTACTGTAATTGCCACATCCGTAGGTAGGCAGGCTGGCTATGGCTCTGTGCCTTTCTGTGGGGCGATTAATGCCTGATGAGCTGCTGAATTGTGCTTCAGAGAGGTTCCACTCAGGTCTCTGCAGACCTTGGTTCCCTGTGTATTGTTTAGCATAACTCTACGAATACTATGGGATTACACTGTATTGCATGTACAGCTAAGATTACTATGACATAGTTGAAGTTGCCATGACATTTGTGTGACTTTAAATCTCAACTGTATTGTTGTACTAATGGCTTTTTTGTTTTGGTTCTCCCCCACGTAAAGAGCCTCTAAATAATGGTTTGCTTTTGTATGTGTTTTACTATGAACTCTGGAAACAAGCACCTTCATTGCACCCAAAGGGACTCTCTTGAGAGAAATTTGGTCCAGCACTTACTAGATTTTGTAATAATAAGCTTTTGAAAAACTGAAACCAACAAGTGTTTCTAGGAAACAGTTTTTAAAAACCAACCTACCCTTCCTGTGGTATCCCCCCAAAAATGTAGTGTTCTGCAAGTGCATGGGACCCTGAAAGTAAAATTGATTAGAAATACCAAGGGAGGTTCATCATATTAGCTTTGGCATTTCTCCCAGCTTGAGAAGTAAAAATGAAGTAATCAAATTCATAAGTCAAATTCATTCTTGCTATCTATGAAATTTCTTGCATCTACTAATAATCCAAAGCAGCATTGGTTACAAAAGTAAGAATTTCATGGCGATTTTTTTTTTTGGGGGGATGGTTGGGATTTGTTAAAATAGTGTATCTTATGTTGACTTTACATTATCCCTCTTAAAGATGTACAACACTTTAAAGACAATAATTTTGTGCTAGTGTAATTCAAGTGAAGCCAAAGAGTTACACCAGTCGAGAGTTCAGCTCACAGCCTGGATGACTAATAAAATGAGGAAACTGAGTGTGGGAAAAAACCAAAAGTATAGTGACCCTATTTTGATGCTGCTTGACCTCTCCTTTATTGTGTTAAGATCCTCTTGACTACCTCTTGGGTTTGAAATGACTATGCCAGTAATTCAAGATGGGGTCAAAATTAACTAGCAGGCTCTTCAGCAAGAACACAGCAGCATTTAAAGATGAAAAAGAAATCTACCGGGGGGGAGGAGGGAAGCATCAGACAAGCATATGGCTTGATCTTGACCTCACTGCTGTGACTGGCTTACTGCTGTGACCGGTGCGGTTTATCACCCCTGGGGGGAGGTGGGAAGGGTGTGTGTGTGTGTGTGTGTGTGTGTGTGTGTGTGGCTGTCAGAATCCATATGCAACAGGCCAGAAAAATGCTGCAGTTGTCTTTTTCATATTGGCTACGGTATTTCTATTCTGTTGTGTTTGGGCACAGATGGTGTACGACATTTTAAAATGTTGTACCATTTTGTGTTTCAGCCCAGAAGCCTGAACATCATGTACAGATACTAGAGGAGTTTTCATATGCACTTCTAAGTTTATTCAAGATGAGGAATGCATATTATCTGTTTAAATTTGCAGTGGGGGGGACAGGGTCTTCTGCATATGGTCTCCTTGTAAACACTATGAAACATATGAGAGCAGGCTGTACTTCAAGTTGCCATATATTTCTTTATGAAACTATAATCCACTGCAGTGCATTCCAAAACCATATCTGGGGTTTTTCCAGATTTTTTTAAAAATGCGCTTATGAATGCATATAGGCACAGCTATGGGGGGGGGGGGAATCACATATTGCACCCCAGGGTTATATTGAACAAATCTCCACAAACTGTCACGCATTCACACCCCTCCTCTCCCCCCTCCTAATCACACCTGCATGCAAAGACTTGAATAACAGGTAGGTATGCTTGGCAACATGCAGTGCAGGTCAGGAAAGGCTGGTTCCTGCCCATCAATGCCTGCACTAAGATCATTTCTTGTCACAAATTTAGCTTTATTTTTATATTGTCTGTGTGTGGCTACCATGACTGAGCAGCATGCAAATCAACTATTTGCCTAATTGAATGAAATAAGGCACACAGTTACATCAGTTACATGGATGCCTCCTTCTGAAAATCAGCTCGTGGTTGGGTGTGTGTTGATAAAGTCATCCATTTGACCAATGGGCAGAGACGATGATGCTGTACATTGATGTTACAATTAAACACAAGAATAACTCTTAGTAAATTGGATTTTATTTAAACCAGCAGCAAGACAAAAGAATCTGATGTAAGGATGCGTTCATAGAATATTAGGTTGGAAGGGAGAGTGGAAGGGAATATTAGGTTGGAAGGGGACCGGCTTCCTACACTGCCAGGGAGATATCAGGCTTCCTATACTATGTCAGGGAGATCTCAGGGAACGGTGCGAGTTCATGGATTGGTCATTGAGAAACATGCTCAAAGCAGGATCAACTCCAACTAAATCATCCCAGCCAGGGCTTTGTCAAGTTACACCTTAAAAACCTCTAAGGATGGAGATTCCACCACCTCCATTGGTGTAACCCATTCCAGTGCTTCACCACCCTCCTAGGGGAAAAAGTTTTTCCTAATATCTGACCTAGACCGCCCCCACTGCAACTTGAGACCATTGCTCCTTGTTCTGTCATCTACTACCACTGAGAACAGCCTAGCTCCATCCTCCCTGGAACCCCCCTTCAGGTAGTTGAAGGCTCTTTATAACCCCCCCCCCGACTCTTCTCTTCTGCAGACTAAACAAGCCCAGTTCCCTCAGCCTCTCCTCATAAGTCATGTGCTTCAGCCCCCTAATCATTTTTGTTGCCCTCTGCTGCTCTTTCCAATTTGTCCACATCCTTCCTATAGTGGGGGGGTCCAAAACTGGACACAATACTCCAAATGTGGCCTCACCAGTGCCGAATAGAGGGGAATAATCATTTCCCTCGATCTGCTGGCAATGCTCCTACTAATGCTGTTAACCTTCTTGGCAATAAGAGCACACTGCTGACTTATGTTGTAGCAAGCATGAAGAAAAATACTTTTAAAATAATTATTTTGTTTAAAATGCTTTTGAGATTTTTCAGACCTGGTGGGAGGGTTTGGAACAAAGGATTCAGGTAAGCAATTATATGCTGGTGATAGTGAAATCTGATGGACTGTATATCAGAATAGGATTGCAAATGATAGAGAAGCTCCTTTAACACAGAAATAGCTCTGCTTTTTCCTCTTTCAAACAAATCACTCCCAACAAATGCCTCATCTACCATATTATTTCTGTATCTGATGTTCCACTTCATTGTGTGTGTCTCTCATAACCTTTTGCTCCACCTGTGATGCTTCTCAGTTACTTCATGATACATTTAGGCTAGAATCCGGGGGCTGCAATCAAAGGCTGTATTTGTATTTTAGGAAAGAACTAACCATTCTGTTTGGGTCTCCCTCTAGCAAAACAAGTGAACGATTGGACAGATTGAACTTGGGTTCGCCTAACAGAAACTCCTGTCAAATGGCTAATCATGGCCCAGAATCTACAGCCTGGGTAAGTCCCGCCGTGGAACATGAAACGTCCTCTGTAACAGTCTGCCAATGCTAAAGGTGCTACCGACAGTGCAACATTAGAGTGTTTTATTTAGTTTAACATACTGCCCAGTGTAATGTGTACCATGGAATCATTTTGCTTGGAAGCCTCACAGACCCTTTCCCTGCATTGCGGGGACTGACTTCATTATTCATAAATCCATCCCTGATAATTAAAGAGCCAGATTTTCCCAAATTCTCAGTATCTCCTAAAAATCTGACCCTAACTGCAGTGCGCAGCACCCGACAGTTCCCATGGAGAGCAGCTAAACCTTCTGGTTGCTAAGCCCTTTTGAAAACCTGGCTGTTTCATTTACATGCATAAATGGGAGCTTCTGGGTGTGGAGTTGTTTTAAAAATGCAGCCATAGGCGTAAAATCTACTCTCCAGTATATCCTAGAAAAATGATTCCAAAAATAGCTTGGGCAGATGTCCCATTTCTGAACTGATCTGATAACTTCTCTTATAATATCGCTACTCTAATCCTGATGCTTATCAATCATTCACAAAGAACTACTCAAAATAACTGCTCTTCACATCTTTTTCCTCTGCTCTCTTTACTATATTCTTAAAAAAAAAAAAAAAAAAAAGGGTAGCTAATTGTTTGTCTAGTCCAGTGGTTTTCAACCTGTGGTCCACAGACTCCTGGGGGTCTGCAGACTATGCCTAAGATTTCCAAAAGGGTCCACACCTTCATTCAAAATTTTATAGGGGTCCACAAATGAAAGAAGGTTAAACTGCTGGTCTAGTCACTTAATTCACAAAATACAATTAACTGTTTGGGCTGCCCCACTTCTGGAAGGATTTGCAGTGTGGAGTCTTTATGCCAATGTTTACAGAGCCATGCCCAGATTACAGGTGAGCTGATGGGCAGCAGATCATTTATTGTGTGCAGAAAGAAATTACAACTGGCTGCTATATCCCTGGAATCAGCACAAGCTTGGAAACCTTTATTGCATATCTTATATGCAATAAAGGCTTTAGTGTCTGCTGAATCTTAAGTGCCAGCTACTACGAAGGAAAAAGAATTCCTATTCCTTTTGTCTTTAGTCTTGCTTCAGTCTTCCTGGAAATACATTGGAGCCTCACAGTTTGAGAAATCTGGGTGTAGAGGGAATATGTTCAGATCTCAGCATTTCCTCATAGGCCTTGCTTCCCAGTCTCTTTCCCTGTCCCTCAACACCATGAACAGAGAAGGTGGTGTATGAATTTTTTTGAGTCTTTGGGATCAGTTCCTAGTGGCTTCCTTTATCTTCACCACAGGCACAAAAGAGTTTTAGGATGGGTAAAAACAGACTGCAGCGGAGGCTTCCTACTTGGCACAGAGCTGGAGGACTGAGTCTCTAGTGCCCCTTGTGCAGCCCCCGCACATAGGGTGTGTGGGTAAAGGGAGGGGTGTGGCTGGAATATGGTATGCTCTGGCAATTTTCAGCTGATGCAGCATCAGTTAGTGCGCCACCCTCAAGGCTGCTCTAATTTTTCAGTTGGGGGCCAAGCAGGCCACTGAAATGGCCAAGAATGAGAGGCAGAAAGATGACTTAAAGCCGTTCTTGCCTCCCCAGCTGTCACAACACCAGCAGGAGCTGAACACTGAGATCTGGGTCTAGTGGATTTATATGAGGCAGAACCCCAGTCTGCAAATTTCAGTAGGATGTACTAGAGCTGGAAAACAACCCTAGGACTGGCTCTGATTTCAGAGAAATTAGTGTAAGGGCCCTGGGTTAGGGACACGTGGGGTAGGTGCAGTTCCATGGCTGGAGCCCCTCAGTCTAAAGCTGTTTCAATTTTGTGCCTTAAATTCCAATCTGTTTTATTTCTCTGTTACTCATGGCAATTTGTGGGTTTTGTTTTTTGGTATTTTAAAAAAAACCCCACACATTTATATATTGTATCTGAACTCTGGTTTAATCAGTGTCCAGGTAAAGAGGTTGAATTACCTTGCTACTTGTTTATATGTCTCTTATTCATACCAGCCAATAGAGCATATGCCACTTTTTGCTAGCATGACTCCATGCCTTTGTATTTGTAAAAGGTCTGATCAGGCTAATGGAACCACTCTACAGGTAAACTGGCATCTGTTGTGCTCCTTTAAGGAAGCTAAAACACCTAAGCAATTAGGTACTATTCTGCGTAAAACCACTTAAGCACTAGAAGGTAATAGCAAAGGGAAAATGTTATACTTGAATTGTGGTGTTTGAACTAGTCTGTGTTTGAACTGCATAAAACTGTGATCTGCTTGTTTGTTTTTGTTTTGTTTTTTGTTCTTTTTGTTCTAAATATAAAAGATCTAGTAAAGGCACATTTAATACAGCTGGACAAAATAACTGACTTTCAGTTCACTAGCCATTCCAGAAAATTGAAAAATATTCATTTCAGGTCAAATGAAATGTTTTGTTTAATGTGATTTCAAATGTTATTTAAAAAAAAAAAAACTTTCAAAACAAGAAGTCAGTTCAAATCAAAACATTTTGACTTTTTTTGAATCTTTGTTACATGAACAATTCAGCAAAACTGACACAAATTCACAAAACGTTTCCATGTTGCCAAATTTTATATTTATTTTTTTTTTTTGCTGGGAAAAAGTTTAGACTGAAAAATTTTACTAACTCTAATTTTTAACATTAAGTTTAGGTTATCAATGGTTGCATGTGCTAGAAAGGGATATACAGTTCTTGTTAAAAACAGTTTGAATTCTCCAGATCCATTCTGTGGTACTATTATCTAGTTCGCCCAGGTATATTTGTGTGCATTTATCCCTTCCCACTGGATGTAGACAAATTCTGTTTCTTTTTAGAGACTCTCCTCTTTTTATTGGTGGCTTCTCTTCCCTCCCCATTTCATCAGTTAAGCTCATAATTAATTTTAATCAGTCTTCCAAAGTGTTAACAATCCTGTCTAGATTTTTATTGTCCTCTAACTTGATTAATATATTCTCCATATAACCCCTCAAGTCATTGCTGAAAGTAACAAATAATATTGGACGCAGAATGAATCTCCCTGGACACATGTAACAGCTCCTCTAGCTCAAGAATGAACCATTAATAATTGCTCTCTCTTCTTTTTAGCAAACTATGTACCCATCATTCAGTAGTTTCACTTATCCACATTTATCAAGTTCCTTTGAGACTGTTGTGTAGCTAGAATTATATCCAAGCTTATGTTAAAGTTATATGATGGCCACCACAACTTTTTATATTAAACTAAGTTTTATTATTAATAATGTGCTAAGTGTGATGCACACAAAAGAAGCACAGTCCTTACCCAAGGTAAGAGTGTAGGTCATAATTAATGAGCTGGTACATCCCAAAAAACTGCAAACAACGAGAGAATGTGCATTGTGATACTCATTCTAAGTGAGGGTTGCGGAATCAGGCTACTTGTTAATGATTTCAGATCTAATTAATAGACTTCCCCCATTCAAACAAATCCTCCAGAGGTGTCAGAACCACAAAACACTGTAGGCACTATCTCTCTGGAGAACAGACCACCCTATCTATTGTATTATGAAAGGTATATAAACTAACTTCAAAATGGTGGATTTTTCTCATAGTAGTAGAATGTTGGAGCTGCTGTTGTCCCTATTTCAGTATATGCCCCTAAAGGAACTGCGTGTATGTAAACATTTAAATGAGTGGAGTATGCAAAAGAGCCTTGTTTCTGGTTTTTAAACTTAGATTCATCTCTCTCTAAGTAATCAGAGATATCTTCAACTACTTCTATGTTAATTGATTGTATAAAGATTGAGAGTGGGATTTTCTATGTACTCTTTGTTTTTATGCTCTGTTGGGCAATAGACTAAAAGCCACACTTATAAGCAAACCCTCCGGGAGGATGAAAACAGAAGACTACAGGAAATGAAGGCAGAACAACGGCGAAAGGTAATTATAATGTTAACAGTTTATGTATAGTGTTTCCATACTAAGCTGTAATGTGTAACCAGTTTAAAAAAACATACTCATTACTATGGCATATGAGCCCCAGGTCTCCTCAGGAAAAGTACTTCATACCAATTTTAGGTCATCAAATAGACAGGTGAAGCTACGAAGTTCAAATATAGTTTGAAGCATCTACGAAGCTTACAGCTAGCTAGCTTTGAACTATTGACTTATGTTTTTTTTCCCTGCATTTAAACTATATAACACCTTTTAGATGATGTTGCCCAATTTAGTATTCTAAGTAACTTAATTTCATCTTAGAGTGATTGCACATGTGCAGTCCACTCTTGTTTGTGCACACTGTTGCTGGTAATTTTTCCCTCAGTGATACCCTGTTTGGGCAGCTTGAGCACCTTCTGCTGCTATGTGTTAGCAACATTTGTGTAAGGGACCAGCCAACTCTGAGCCCCCTCCGTTCCTTCTTACCACCTGTGATGGCTGCTGAAACCATTCATCTTGCTTTTGCAAAAGTTCTCAGTGGACTGTGGACTCTCATACTTTATTGTAAATAGTTTGGTGTTATTCTGGTTGTTAGTGTTTTAGTATCGTTAGTTAGGTTTTTCCCCACCCGAGGAATTCCTGATGCTGAGGGTTGGCTTGGTCAAGCCGTGCATTGCCTGCAATAAGGCTATGCCCATGAGTGACCCACTCTCAAGTTGCTTAAAGTGATTTGGGGAAGCTCATACAGCGGAGCATTGCTAAATTTGCAGAAACTTTAAACTTCACACGAAAAAGGTTGTGAAGCCAGGCTAAAGTTTCTACTCATGGAGGTGATCTTGAGACGTCCATCTGAGCCAGGTTGGTCAGACTCAGCACCGAGTGCCTCAGCATTGATAGATTTTGGTTTTGTGCCTCCTACAGGACCTGAGTCTTGGCAGTCCCCAGTGCCTAAGAAAAAGTATAAAAAGCAGACTGCCAAAAGCGGGAGATTCCCCGGCACCGAAGTCTGCTAGGCATTGGGATGAGAGTAAAGTGTGGTCTAAGCCCCAAACCACTCCTCTGCTTCAGCACTGCAAAAGCTGGCACCACTGACTCCGGCACCTCGGCAGGTACCGTCAAGTCTGGAATGAGAAGGAGAATATTCCTCATCTTCCTTACCAACACTATCTTGGTACCAACCGCACTAGAGGCATTTGCAGCTGCCAAGGATCTTCTAACCCTGACAGTGCTGGTATCGCTGGCATTTCAAGAGTCATCATGTCCGTGCTGGCAGACAGGGGGGAACCATGCCCAGCACCCAGTCACCATAGACTCATAGTCTGTAAGGCCAAAAGGGACCATGTGATCGTCTAGTCTGACCTTCTGCATGTTGCAGGCCATATAACCTTGCCCATCCACTCCTGTAATAAACCCATAATCTCAGGCTGAGTTACTGAAGTCCTCAAATCATGATGTAAAGACCTCAAATTACAGAGAATCCATCATTTATACTAGTTTAAACCTGCAAGTGACCTGTGTTGTCTGCTGCAGCGGAAGGCAAACCCCACACCCAGAGTTTCTGCCACTCTGACCCAAGGGAATACTCCTTTGTGACCCCAAATATGGCCATCAGTTGAACTCTGAGCATGTCTGCAAGACCCACCAGCCAGACACCTGGGAAAGAATTCTCTGAAGAAACTCAGAGCCCTCCCCATCTAGTGTTCCATCTCCAGCTATTGGAGATATTTTCTACTAGCAGCCGCAGATGGGCCACATGCCATTGTAGTGCAGTCTCATCATACCATCCCCTCCATCGTAGAATCGTAGGACTAGAAGGGACCTTGAAAGGCCATCTAGTCCAGTCCTCTGCACTTATAGCAGGTCCAAGCATTATCCAGACCATCCCTGGCATGTGTTTGTCCAACCTACTCTTAAAAAATCTTCAACGATGGAGATTCCACAACCTCCCTAGGCAACTTAGTCCAATTCTTAACTACCCTGACAGTTAGGAAGCTTTTCCTAATGTCCAACCTCAACCAACCTTGCTGCAATTTTAAGCTTGCTTCTTGTCCTATCCTCAGAGGTTAAGGAGAACATTTTCTCTCCCTCCTCCTTGTAACAATCATTTTATGTACTTGAAAACTGTTATCATGTCCCTCCTCAGTCTTCTTATCCAATCTAAACAAACCCAATTTTTTTCAATCCTCCATCGTAGGTCATGTTTTCTAGACCTTTAATCATTGTTTAATCCCAGAACTGGACACAATACTCCACGGAGTAGATTGGAAGAATTACGTTTCATGTCTTGCTTATAACTCTCCTGCTAATACATCTCAGAATGTTTGCTTTTTTCCCCGCCCCCAACAATGTTACATTCTTGACTCATATTTAGCTTGTGATCACTATCACCCTTAGATAGCTTTCCGCAGTACTCTTTCCTGCATAGTCATTTCCCATTTTGTATGTGTGCAACTGATTGTTCCTTCCTAAGTCTGCTACTTTGCATTTGTCCTTATTGAATTTCATCCTGTTTTCTTCAGACCATTTCTCCAGTTTGTCCAGGTCATTTCGAATTTTAATCCTATTCCCTGAAGCACTTGCAGTCCCTCCCAGCTTGATATTGTCTGCAAGCTTTATAAGTGTACACTCTATGCCATTATCTAAATCATTGATGAAGATATTGAACAGAACCAGATCCACAACTGATCCCTGAAGACTCAATATGCCCTTTCAGCTTGAGTGTGAGCCACTAATAACTACTCTCTGGGGACGGTTTTCCAACCAGTTATGCACCCACCTTACAGTAGCTCCATCTAGGTTGTATTTCTCTACTTTGTTTATGAGAAGGTCATGCGAGACATTCAAGTCAAGGTATACCATATCTACTGCTTCCACCTTTATCCACAAGGCTTGAACCCTGTCAAAGAAAGCTATCAGATTGGTTTGACACAATTTGTTCTTGACAAATCTATGCTGACTGTTACTTATCAACTTATTATATTCTAGGTGTTTACAAATTGATTGCTTAATTATTTGCTCCATTATCTTTCCGGATACTGAAGTTAAGATGACTGGTCTGTAATTCCCCAGGATGTCCTTATTTCCCTCTTTTATAGATTGGCACTATATTTGCCCTTTTCCAGTCCTCTGGAATCTCTCCCACCTTCCATGACTTTTTGAAGATAATCGCTAATGGCTCAGAGATTTCCTCAGTGAGCTCTTTGAGTATTCTAGGATGTATTTCATCAGGCCTTGGTGCCTTGAAGACATCTAACTTGTCTAAGTAATTTTAAATTTGTTCTTTCCCTGTTTGAGCCTCATATCCTACCTCATTTTCACTGGTATTCACTATGTTAGATGTCCAATCGCTACTAACCTTTTTGATGAAAACTGAAACAAAAAAAGTCATTTAGCACTTCTGCTATTTCCATATTTTCTGCTTCCCTGTGATTTTTGTTCTCCCCCATCCCATTAAGTAATAGCCCTACCTGGTCCTTGGTTTTTCCTCTTGCTTCTAATGTATTTGTGGAATGTTTTCTTGTTACCCTTTACATCTCTAACTAATTTAATTTCATTTTGTGCCTTGGCCTTTCCTGTCCCTACATACATGTATTATTTGTTTATATTCATCCTTTGCAATTTGACCTAGTTTCCACTTTTTGTAGGACTTTTTTTTTTTTTTTTGAGTTAGTTAGATCATTGAAAACCTCCTGGTTAAGCCAGGGTGGTCTCTTGCCATACTTCTTACCTTTCCTACGCACCGGAATAACTTGCTCTTGTGTCCTTAATAATGTCTCTTTGAAAAACTGCCAGGTTTCTTGAACTATTTTTCTGATTAGACTTGTTTCTCATGGGATCTTACCTACCAGCTCTCTGAGTTTGCTAAAGTCTACCTTCTTGAAATCCATTATCCTTATATGCTGTTTTCCCTCTTACCAATTCCTTTAAATATTGGAGTTCATGATTCTATGATCACTTTCACCCAAGCTGCTCCCCTTAGAAGTCTATTTCAGAACTTCACTCCTCTGATGATTAGAAACTTTCATCTAATTTGAAGCCTAAACTTGTATTTGTCCAGTTTATATTCATTTGTTCTTGTGTCAACACTAGTGCTTAACTTAAATAACTCCTTTCCCTCCCTGGTATTTATCCCTCTGATGTATTTATAGAGAGTAATCACACCTCCTCTCAGCCTTCGTTTGATTAACCTAAACAAGCCAAGCTCTTTGAGTCTCCTCTCATAAAGTAGGCTTTCCATTTCTCGGATCATCTTAGTATTCCTTCACTGCACCTGCTCCAGTTTGAATTTATAGTTCTTAAACATGGAAAACATGGAATTGCACTCAGTATTCCAGAAGAGGTCTCAAAAGTGCTTGTATAATGGTACTTGTACTTCCCTATTTCTGTTGGAAATACGTTGCCTGATGTATCCTAGGACTGCATTAGCCTTTTTCAAAGACGCATCACATTGGTGGCTCATAGTCATCTTGTAATCAACCAATACACTCAGGTCTTTCTCCTCCTCTGTCACTTCTGAGTGATAAGTCCACATCTTATAGCAAAAATCCTTGTCGTTAGTCCCTAAGTGCTTGACTTTGCATTATTCAATTTCAACCCATTTCCTTATAGTTTTCAAGGTTTTCTAAATCTTCTTGTATGATATTCTGGTCCTCCTTCATCTTGGCAATACCTGTCAACTTTGTGTCATCCACAAATTATATTAGCGCACTCCCATTTTTTGTGCCAAAGTCATTGATGAAAATGTTAAATAAGATTGGTCCCAAGATTGGTCCCTGTGGACCTCCACTAGTAACCTCCCTCCAGCCTGACAGTTCAACTTTCAGTATCATAGACTCATTGAAGATTAGGGTTGGAAGGGACCTGAGGAGGTCATCTAATCCAACCTCCTGCTCAAAGCAGGACCAACCCCAACTAAATCATCCCAGCGAGGGTTTTGTCAAGCCACACCTTAAAAACCTCTAAGGATGGAGATTCCACCACCTCCCTAGGTAACCTATTCCAGTGCTTTACCACCACCCTCCTAGTGAAATTTTTTTTCCTAATATCCAATCTAGACCTCACCTTCTGCAACTTGAGACCATTTCTCCTCGTTCTGCCATCTACTGTCAATGAAAACAGCCTAGTTCCATCCTCCCTGATACCCACTTTCAAGTAGTTAAAGGCTGCTATCAAATCTCCCCTCCCCCCCATTCTTCTCTTCTGCAGGCTAAACAAGCCTAGTTCCATCAGCTCTCTTCCTAAGTCATGTGCTCCAGCCCCCTAACCATTTTCGTTGCCCTCCGCTGGACTCTTTCCAATTTGTCCACATCCTTTCTGTAGTGGGGGGCCCAAAACTGGACACAGTACTCCAAATGAGGTCTCACCAGTGCCGAATAGAGGGGAATAAGGAATTCCCTTGATCTGCTGGCAATGTTCCTACTAATTCAACCCAATATGCCATTAACCTTCTTGGCAATAAGGGCACACTGTTGACTCATATCCAGCTCCTTGTCCACTGTAACCCCCGGGTCCTTTTCTGCAGTACTGGGATTCTTCCATCTGACCAACTGCAATGTCTCCTTTAACGAGTTTCTTATCCAACTTCCAATTCTCATATTAAACCCCATCTACTCCAATTTAACTAATAATTTCCCATGTGGAACTGTATCCAATGCCTTATTGATATCCAGGTAGATTAGAACTATTGCATTTCCTTTGTCTAAAAAATCAATTATCTTCTCAAAGAAAGAGATCAGGCTCGTCTGGCATGATCTACCTTTTGTAAAACCAAGTTATATTTTATCCTAATTACCATTTATCTCTATGTCCTTAACTACTTTCTCTTTCAAAATTTGTTCTGAGATCCTGCATAAAATTGAGGTCAAACTAACAGGCCTGTAGTTTCCCAGGTCACTTTTTTTCTCTTTCTTAAAAATAGATTCTGTAGATATCAGGTACGACTGCCGAGTTTACGGATTAATTTGCAATTGGGCTTGCAATTTCATGTGCCAGTTCCTCTAATATTCTGGGATGGAGATTATCTGTCCTCACACAGTTTGGTCCCATTAAACTGTTTCAGTTTTAGTTCCACCTCAGATATGGTAATTTCTACTTCCATATCCCCATTTACACTAATTAGCCTGCCACTATCCCTAAATTCCTCATTACCCTTATTAAAAAGTGAAGTAAAGTATTTGTTTAGGTGTTGGGCCATACCTAGATTATCTTTCATCACCAACCATCCTCAGTCCTGCTGCTTCTTTTTTTGTTCTCTTTTTTTTTTATTTATCTGGCTACAGAACCTTTTACTATTGGTTTTAATTGCCTTTGCAAGGTCCAGCTCTGCTTGGCTTTTGGCAGTCCTCACTTTGTCCCTTCACTTTCTGACCTCCAAGAGGTACCTTTTCCTTTGTAGCTTGCCCTTTGGAACCATCAAAAGGAAAACCGGTGATACTTTCTACTCTGCACATCTCCCCACTGGTCCTTGGAATCATCTGGAATTGCACCTCAGTGGAAGGAGAGTTTTCTTCCTCCGAATCAGAAGTGAGGTCCTACGTCTCCCGACTCCGGCCCTTGGAACCACTCTCGTTACCCCTCCTCAAGACAGTCTGTGTATATATGAACTCCAATTCCTCTACCTATATTACTGCCTGGGAGTCATCAAGAGTGCAATGCACATGTGCAATCACTTGAAGAAAAAATGGTTACTAACCTTCTTTAACTGTTCTTCAAGATGTGTTGCACATGTCCATTCCATGACTTGTTCTTCTACCCCTCTACAATGGAGTTTTCTGGAAAGAAAGAACTGAGGGGATTTGGGGTTGGCTGAGTCCTTTATATTGGCACTGCCAGCATGTGACAGCAGAGGGTGATCAAGCCACTCCAATGGATACCACTGAGGAAAAAAATTATGGCAACTGTGTGGGGTGCATGGAATGGACATGTGCAACACGTTTCAAAGAACAGTTATGAAAAGTTAGTAATAGTTTCTTCCTCTCCTTTATGCAGAACTTCTCAGTAAGTGTGTCATGGGGACATCCCATTCTAAAGGCGATTCTGAATAGAGAATCAATGCTTTACACACCTATCTCCCCTCAGCTGATGTTTAGAATCATTTCATTTCTTAAACAAAATCATAGAAATGTAGACTTGGAAGGAAACTCAGAAGGTCATCTAGATTATACCCCTGTGCTGAGGCAGTGTAAATATACTAGATCACTCCTGACAGTTGTTTATCCAACCTACTCTTAAAAATCTCTATTCCACAACCTCCCAAAGTAAACTGTTCCAGTGTTTAACCATCCTTATAGTTAAAAGTTTGTCCTAATATCTGATTTAAATCTCCCTTGCTGCAAACAATTATTTCTTGTCCTACCCTTGGTGGATGTAGAGAACAATTGATCACCAGTCTCTCTGTAGCGACCTTTTACATATTTGAAAGCTTATGTTCCCCCTCAGCATTCTCTTCTCTAGACTAAATGTGCCCAGTTTTTTCAACCTTTTTTCGGAGGTTATGTTTTCTAAACCTCTTTATTTTTGTTCTCCTCCTCCAGACTCTCTCCAATTTGTTCACATGTATCTTAGAGTGTGGTGTCCCAAACAGTGCATCATTGATAACCACTCTTTGAGAATGCACAACTGCTTGAAAGACCGACCATCTTATTATAATTTCATCTAGACTGTATTTCCCTAGTTTGCTTCTCAGAATGTCACGTGGGACTGTGTCACAAGCTTTACTTAAAGTCCAGATAATCCAGTTCAGTGTGTCTCCCTCTCCTTTCAATACCCAAGGCCAGTTACCCTGTCATAAAAGGAAATTGGATTGGTTTGACATGATTTGATCTTGGCAAGTTTATACTGGCAATTACTTATCACCTGTAGGTTTGAATAGAGTGATTGTTTAATACCTGGAGAGTTACCCAGAACAAGTTATCAAAATTAGGATGACTGGCCTAAAATTCCCTGGGCTCTGCTCCTTCCCATCACCTTTCAAGATAGGTACTATATTTGCTCTTTTCCAGGCCTCTGGTACCCGACCTATCCTTGAGTTCTTGAACATAATTACCAATGATTCAGAGAAAATGTCTTTAAATTATTCAAACTTGCTATTTTAGCTAAAGAATAGAGAATGAGTTGATCAAATCACATACAGATTCTTAAATGTGATGTAAATTGACTTTAATAAGTACAGTATGGACCAAATCATCGGCCTCCTGCACATGCAATAAAACCTGTTTGCACTAATTACTTAGATCAGTAAGTAAGTTGTCCAAGCTCAAGTAATGAGTCTGTGGTAGAGCTGGACATGTAACCCAGATCTAGTGACTTCCAGTTTCTTCTCTAAATATAAAATCAGATCTCTGCATCTTATACATACCCTTCTTTTGGTACAGTAACTTGACTTATGGGTCCATCAAGAAATATACCTCCATTTAGAAAAAAAAAAGTATATAGCTTACTTCTTTCTTTCCCATCACAGCAAACACCTTTTTCTCTTCTGTCCAGTTACCAAAACGCTTATTTCATTTCAAATGCTGTGGGTGGGTATCTTATAAGTAACTATGTCACTGCACAGTGGGCCATAAAGAAATACAGTTTTTCATTTAAAACTAACATAGGCCACAACCCTGCATTGACTTTGGCCCAGGGGACCCCTGAGAGGAGGTCATTGTGACCCCAACCCTACAGTCACTTTTAAGGCAAATCTTTTAACTAAAAAATCAGAAGTTTAGTTATTTACTGGTTTTCCATCTCTCTAAAAGGGTATGGACTGAGTGCAAGAGATTGGTTTTGGTATGTAGTACCATGGTACTCCTTGCCTCAGTAGCTGCTGCTAGTATGTTTATCTGTCCAGTAGGTATTTGTAAACCTACCCTAAAGTGTACATATTTTAAAAGCTCCAATAATTGTCCCTCAGATTTATGTTAATTCACTTCTACTTCAAACTAATATTATATTATTGTAAATTCTGTTTTTGTGTGCACCTTCTAGTGCAATATAGCTATTAAATTTATATGTTTTGTCAGTTAAATTTTTGGGGAAATAGGTTTTAATATGTATTGCTAGATTTAAAATCTTTTCCAGGGCACTCTAAACACAGTATTATGTACTTTCAGTATATTTCTGAAGGTATAGTTATTGCAAAATTCTAATGAATGCCATTAAAAGTCAAACATTAGAAAATCAGATACTGGATTTTAATTTTCAGGTTGAACAGTTATTTAAAACTGTGAAAATTAAGCTTGGCTCTTTTATTCTTAATCTTGCTTTTCTTTTTAAGGCTAGACAAACAGTGATGCACAACACATTATCCGGTTATTGATTTATTAAGTTATTTAGTGCAAAGCTTTTATTAATGTTCTACTTAAATTGGTTTTTATTTCATTCTGTAGTTCCTTTTTAGTTACTGAACCTTTCTGTAAAATGCATCACTTTAATTCACAGTCCAGCTTTACTGGTCCTCCATTATTCTGAAAAATGTGCAAGATAGGTCCATTTCCCCCTGGACAACATTTTCAGTGGCAAAAGGGGGGTAGCTTCAATTCCTGTTAACTGTACCTGTAATGGCATGAAATCCCTAGCATATCAGTAACTCAGCTGGGAGAGGTGGCATGTTGCAGACCATAGAAAGGTACTGACCTAGCAACTTCAGAACAAGTTACATGGAACTGATGTTCCTTTGGTTAGCATTAGTAGTCACCAGGTGATTAGTAGACCAGGACACCTGACTGATATTTGGTGGATCACGAGTCAAAGTGAAAAGATTGAATGTGTGTGGCCAAGCTAACTACCTTGATTTATAAACAAAAGCATAGGGCCACATCATCATCAACCTTAAAAAGTGTAAGAAGTGCGAGGAAGTAGGCACAACAGTGGCCACCCATTGTGTGCTTCCTTCCAACAATTGCAGCTGGTATTTGCTAATGATAGTGACTTTTCCTCACATGGGTTGGATCCTGGGTTCTTTGTTGTGATGCCTGCTGCCTTCAGGCTCTTTTCTGTGCCCAGGACACTAGGGGTGCTATACCTTGAGAAAATAACTAATAGTACTACTCTTAATAAGGAGTATGATCCAGTACACAAGAAACAAACTACAATAATACGAACCCCAAAAATGAAATGCCATGCCCCAAAATAACAATGTAACAAAGGGGACTTTATTGGGGACAGGAAACAGAAGCTCTAAAGAAGGAAAGGGATATGCGGTTAGCTAATAAATGCTAAAACATTGATACAACAAATTCCCCACCTCCCACCCTTCAGAACTGTACTATGCCCCTAGCTCCTTCCCTGGCACCTCTCTATGTAGGGGGAAAGAGGTGTGAGCCAGGGATGGGCGTAGCAGTGCTGCAAATGTTGGCTAGCTGAAAGAAAACAAAAGTGGTTCCCTTGCAGTATTTTCACCCCTGATTGGGGAAGGGTCCTCTGCTGGCCCCCTGTTCCACAGTCCTGTGGAGGTCTCAGCTGGCTCTCTGCCTTCCTGGACATTGGCCTCAGCATATTAGATCCCACAGCAGTTCAATGTCTTCCTTTGTGGGCAGTGGGAGCTGAGCCCAGACTCCCTAGGCTGTTGTACTGCTCTCTCAGCTCCAAACTCAAAAGCTCCAAAAGTGAATTTCTAACACTAGTCTCTGTCTCTGAGTCAGGCTGTCCCTTCCCTCTGAAGCAACTGAGCCATCCTGGTTCTCCATTGGCCCAGCAAATGGTCTATAAATCATCCCATCAGAAGCCTCCCAGTTGGCTTTTGCAGGAGTTTCCAGTCTATTTTGCCCCATCCCAAACTCTAAGCAGGCTGGGAAGTGGTGGCTGGAGGCTCTGCAACAGTTGTTATTTTAGTCCATACAGTAGGTCCCCAAAGGCTCAGTCCAGCGTTCCAGGAGCTGACAAACACCAAAGGGGATACATAGGTGACAAGGAACCATATGGACCGCTGACAGGAAACCTTGGGACCCAGTAAAGTACCACGGTGTAATACTGGAAGGGAAGATAATGAGGCTACACATCTTACTGTGGCATTATGCCACATTCCTTTTTCTGTATTAGTTACATGGACACTAAGATATACAACGGCATAGGTCCTGAAAGGATCTGGTGCCCCCAGAACATATTCAGACAGCTCAAACCATTCTGTAGCACCAGTTCTGCATAAATTAATTCTGTCCTGGTCAGAATTTCTTTGGGCGTGATTGAGAAGCACTTTAATTGCTACATTTTTTTTTTTTAAGGTCCAATTCTGTAACCCTTTTCTGAGTAATCCATACTCATGGGAGCTGTCCCTCTGACATCACTGGCAGTACTTGCATAATTTAGGATTACTTAGCATAAGGGCTGCAGGATCCAGCTCCAGAACTCTATTTAGTTTGGCATAAACAAGTATCCACAGACAATGCAGCAAGATAAAAATAAATTGAATAAGCATATTTACATAGTGTAAAGTGGTCACTATGGAATCTCTAATGTCAAGTATTCTTCATCCCAAGAGGCCTAACTTCAGAAAGGCTCAGCAGGGCCACTTCTATGGAAAAGGTATGATAAGTGTAGCTCCAATGATGACAAAGATAACAGTATGCAATTAAGGAACAAAGAAACTTACATAAATAAAATTCCCCCAAACTCTGTTAGTAACAATGGACAGAGGTAGTTTCAAAACTGAGATCTATGTTGTACAGGGCCCTGTTTTCACCTCCACTTCTGCTAGCAGAAGGGAAGCAGACCTGTGGATTGGGGCAAGGGGAAGTACAGAAAGGAGAAGAGCATGCTCTGTGGCATCCTCCCACGGCTGTTAAACCATTTGGAAGCTTCTTCACAGTTGGTCAGTGGGAAGGCAGAGGCACACCGTGGGAGGGGTTGGAGCTGAGGCAGGACTGTAGGACATGCTTTCCACAGCATGCTTCCTCCTTCATGGCATAGCGGCACGAATCTCTACAGACTTGAGCCTGGAGACAGCAGCGATCTTGGGAACCACCAAGCAGGGTGACGGTAAAGACCGTCCATTGGGATGGCACCTGCCTCTGGCAGATTGCCCTAGATCTGAGTTTAGCTGTCAGAACCCTCCAGCTTTTTTTGCGAGAGGGCACATCCACTTTTGCCCAGTGGAAAATTGAAGAGGAAACTGAGTGCATTTTGTGGATGCATCTTGTATATTGTAAATAAAGCTTACTTCCCAGAGGAACTCAAGTTAAGTAAAAGTTTTTGGCAAATGAAATATTGCACTAGTTAAGGTTAATATCTTGTGTAATTAATTGTTTGTCTTCTGCATAACTATATTAATTTTTTAAAAATTAGGTTTGGGGTTTTACTTTTATCATTCCCAGAGTGAATTACTCGAACTGAGACGAAAGCAAGAAGAGGAAGGAAGAACAAAATGGCATCAGAATGAACAAAGGAGGTATAATTTATGGATGAATACAGAAGAAATTGCTTAATTTGAATCCCTGTATAGAAGGCATCAAGAAATTGCTATTTTATGCTTTACAGAACCATTGCAATGAGGATGCTCTGAGTAACATCTTTAGCATTAACCTTGCACTCGGACAAACCAAGGATACCCATTGTCACAACTCATGTATAGTCAATTTCTACACAGTTGTGCATAAGTGTAGGAGCCATTTTCCAAAAGGGGGTTTTGTTACTTACCTGTTTGTCTGAAGACAGAATTGATCTCTCAGGATGTGTTTTGAGGGCAATCTGATTATTATACTCTAAAACCCAGGTTTTCAGAGAACTGTGCACATCACTGCCTAACTTTCCTTATCAGTCATGGCAAATACCTAAGCAAATAACTGGTGAAGGTGTAACTTGTCATGTACATGTGTAATTAGTAGGATGTCTGTGCATGCAAATTAGGTGTCCAAACCTGGTGCAAGCTTTTACATAAGTATTTCTATACTAGATCCATCCTCCATCTAATCCAGTGTCCTCTTTCTAACAGTGTCCAGTATCAGTTATTTCAGAGGAACGTTAGTGGATAATTATGAAAACTTTCCTGTATAAACAAGTAACTGTTCCTAATGCCTATCAGATAGTGATTGCTTTATGCCCTGATGCAAAAAGGCTTTATTCCTTAAACATAGGTGTTCAATCTACTGTAACTATGAATGTTGTTGTTAGCCATATAAAAATATAATCCTATTTTGAATCTTACTTCTCTCTTGGCTTCAGAAGTGATATGTAGTAATAATGAGTTCCACAGGCTAAGCAAGCACTTTGTTAATATATATTCTTTTTGTTGGTGTTGACTTTCAAGTCTATTAAATGTACCCTTGTTCCTGAGAGGGTAAATAGTGGCATCTTATTCACCATTCAGACTGTGTTCTCTATATGCTAAACAGTCGCCCCAGTTTTAAAATTCTGGATCTGACTCTTCTTTTCTTTTACCCTGGAATTCTTTCTTTTCTCTCGGTTTAGTTTTGCCAGGAAGCCAGTTACCTCAATTCTATGTCCGTTCTTGACTTTCTTGAAGTCAAAAGAAACCTTCTCTTTCCCCATAATGAAAGTCCCCTCAAAGATTTATAGAACAACCCTCTATGCAACTTCTTCGAAAGCTATTTCAGTAAATTTTGGTCTTTCTGACCCAGTGCTAATGTAGCAAAATTATTAGCCATAGAAGTTAGTGAAGGAAAAGACCTCTCTTATCACTGAGGCCACGTCCCTGCATCCCAAGACAGAAATAAATAATAGAGTATCTGCATTTAATATTGTTTATAAAAAGTACCATAAGACACTTCAAAGTGAGTGGCGAGCATAAGCATAAGTGAAAAAGGAGCTTTCAAAATCATATTTACAAGTAGCTTGGAGGGAAAGTAGTGTTTGTTCCAGATTGATAGAACAGTACGTACAACTGGAAGAGATACTGTGTGCACGGGAGTGAAAGGGTCAATTGCTGAACTTGTCTCTTTATCAGAGACAAACTGAAATCACTTCTACAGTGGCATGAGAAGATCAGCAGCTTCTAGAAGTTCTCCTTGTGTACTGGGTACTTAAAGGCCATTTAAGATGAATAGCCAACACTGGTAAGGTGCGCACAGTATGTGGACAGCCATATTTTTCTGAATTATTTTAGTGCATCTCTTATAGCTACAGGGGTTTTCTTCTTGCCCAACCCCTAAAGCAGTCTATAGGGAATGAGTTACATGACCTCTCTTAACCATTACTGGAAATCATATGGCTGAATCTCCATGCAGTGAATCGAAAATGTAGTCCACCATATCCCATGTCGTTATTTGGTTACTCATCATGGGTTTTAACTAAGCAAAGGAGTTCACAGATGGCTTTTAAGCAGCAAAAGCTATTCACAGAATTCATATAATGTTGAATTTCAAAGTCTCTCAACAAACTTCTATTAATGTTCTTTTTTTCCCCCTCTGTTTTTAAGTGTAAATAATGCTTTTCTGGACCGACTACAAAGCAAAAGTCAACCAAGTGGCATTCACCAGTCCGGATATTTTGAAAATAAGGATCGTTTTGGTGGTGATAGCTGGGTGAGTAACAAAAGCATCTTTCGAAGTCCCAAAGATGAAATTAATAAGGGGTTTTGTTTTTTAATGTAGCTACCTACTCCCCAGATATTATTCTTTTCGTCTTCTGCTTAGTCGGTGTGATAGGCAGTCTGCCAGTTCTATAAGTTCTACAATAGCTTTTGAGAAAAAATCCTGATATAAGCACAGTCTTATCAAAATAAAAAATGACAGCTGCCTTTACTGCAGAACTAGATTGCCTTGAATACAAGACTTTATCACTGCTTCCCTAAGTTTAGAACAAAAATGAATGAAGTTTTAAGAGATTTTCGAACAACTCTAAATGAAAGATGTTTAGAAATGTTGAAAACATTTTTAATATGTTCTTTAAGGGGGAAAAAAGCACATAAAAGATACAGCTGTTCATTTTTCCACATAAAATTGTGACAAGAAAGACTGTGTATCCAATTTAAAATATGAAACCTTTTGTATGGCTTCTTTAAAGAAAAAATCATGGAATTTTGCTGTAATCTATTAAATGTACAATATTAAATATCAAACTGTATTCAAGCATTAATAAAACATGAATGTGACTACAGTTCTGCATAATGGCATCCTTGAGTGATCCAACAATATTTGTACTAGTTCCTTGTATTTAAATGAACCACAGCAGAAATTGCATTCAAGGGCAAATGCAACTGCTAAAAGGATAATCTGCCGAATAGGAAATCCTGCTAAGGGATTAAACCAGTGGTTCTCAACTTCGCATATGTTTTACCTCTGGGGGTATGCAGAGGTCTTCTAGGGGGTATGTCAACTCATTTAGATCAATGTTTCTCAACCTTGGGGTGGTGGGATTTATCGGGGGTCGCGAGAGCAGGGCTGGTGTTAGGGGGTGGCAAGCAGGTCAACTGCCCCATGCCACAGGGGGCCCTGTGAAGCTAAATTACATGCTTCAGTCACAGGCGGCAGGGCTCAGGCTTCAGGAGTACAATAGTATGGAAAGATTGAGAACCACTGGATTAAACATTGCAGAAAGGCACACTGGGTTAAGTGAACTGGCAAATGTAGTGAAAATCATCGCTAGTTTAAATGATAAACGATTTTGAGTAACCATGGTGATTGTCTTCTGGCATGTCTATTCCTAGCATCTATAGCCCAATCCTACAAAGACTTGTATATATGTTTAACCTTTACATATGTGAGCATTTTTTGCCTTCCTCTGCTGCATGGGGCCCAGGTCCCTTACTGTACCTTGAAGTACTCTGTAGTATCTCTATACCTTGAAGTCTTTAAACCAGCGGTTCTCAACCGGTGGTATGCGTACCACAGGTGGTACGTGGAAGAAGGCTGGGTGGTATGCAAGGCGTACCACGTCACCGAATGCTCCACAGCCGGAAGGGCCCTCCCTCCCACCCACCCACCCTTGAGAAACTCTGCCACCGAAAAGGGGAAACGGCGACGGGTTTCGGCGGAGGGCAGTGTTCCCGGCATGGAGCTCGCTGTGCAACTCTGCCGCTGCCGAAAGTCCCGTCCCCCCCCTGCTTTTTTCCTGAGTGGTACTCGGGTCAGGTACAGGCAGGTCAAGTGATGCTTGACCTGACTGTACCTGACCCGAGTGGTACTTGGGGAAAAAAAAGGTTGAGGACCGCTGCTTTAAACCATGATTTGAGGACTTTAGTAACTCAGTTATAGGTTATGGGTCTATTACAGGAGTGGTGGATGAGTTCTGTGGCCTGCATTGTACAGGAGGTCAGACTAGATAATCATAATGGTCCCTTTTCACCTTAAAGTCTATGAGCAATCCTGTTGATGTCAATAAGACCATGAATGTGCAGAAGGTTAAGCATGTATGGAAGTCTTTGCAGTATTAGGGCCATTCCCATTGAAATAATCTGTGTCACAGTTGTGTTTAGAAACTCCACGCAGGTTGAGCCCACCGTACACACAATAGGAGACAGATGTTTAGCTCTTTGGGCAGGATCTCAGTAGACATGTACACACCAGGTGAAAGTTTGGTCTTTTCAGTGATTTTCCACAGTCTAGTGCTATGAGACCCTGCTCCCAGGGAAATCTTGAGTGTCCCATGATATTCTACCATCAAATTAAAGGGAAGGGTGGGATGATTTCTTGACTTTGGGAGTTCATCCCTTCTCTGGATACAGCTACTTACCAGTAATGACAGATCTCAGATTCAGCACATTTCTGGAGAGCAAATATTTTGCTTTTGGAATAGATCAGATTCCACAAAGTAACAGGGATTTTAGCACACACAAAAAAAACCACTAAAAATCTGTCAAGAGGATACCACCATCCAAGGTTTTCACTTATCATAATCCCTTGATCTTCGAATGATTTAAATTGAACACCGTGCTATGCTAACCACATACTCAGTGCCTTTTTAAAGAACAAAGTATAAATCTTTCCATCAAAATGCAGCTTTGTATAAGCTTGTTTACCAAGTGCTTTTACGTCCATTCTTAGTAGTGGAAGACAAATATTGTGGATTTTTTTTTAAATGGAAAACAAATTAATAAATACCCCACTCCTCTCTGCAAGCCAACCCTTGGGATGTAGGGTTCATCACAGGCTAAAGGGGAAAATCTTGAAGAAGGCTCCTGTTAATACACTGGCAATCCATTCTGTAACCCATTCTTTTTGGAAAACAAGAACAGTTGTCAGCTCAGTATGATTTAAAATTTCAAAAAGTATTAAATCCTAAGGTTTAAATGGTGGACAGATTGTCTCAACTGTATTGGCACTAATAATTGATCTAAATGGTGAACCTGGCTTAATTCAACTACAGTTTACACCTGTATTTATGAAAAGAACAGCGTCAAATATTTTGCACATCTTTATATGCATTTCAGCTGAAATTTTACCCTTACTTAAAAAACTGAGGCTTTATAGGGGCCAACTACTAATACATGACAAGTCCCGTGGTGCAGCTCTTATTTTTGTGTGGAAATCAAGGGCCCTCCAAGGGCCTTTTCTTTATACCATTAATGAAGAGATGTCAGATGGTAAACTCCTGAAATTTATGCAGGAACTTCTTTAACAAAATACAAGTTGTCATGTTGAAACCTTATAGAGCTACAGTAAACTTAGGACCTAGAAAACAACCTGAGATATTACTCTCTCATTTCATGTCTCCATTATGCTGTGTCATGCATAAGAATGAGGAATGCTTTTTGGATGCTGACTCTGCTGCTTTTGGTGATGCACTATTCAAGTATGAATATTTATAGGGAAGGGAAAGCTCACATTAAAGGCATAGGAGCATAAGTGCAATGAGACAATAAACCAAATTCTGAACTCTTCCAGTATGTAAAACAAAAATCTACTGGAAAAGAAGCAGTAATGATGAGTGCTCCAGATATCTTGAAAGACATTTAGAACAATACATACATTGACTTGATTCAGGGTTGTCGACACATGCAAAAAATATTTTACCTCGTGGGTAAATACATCTTGCTATTCATAATAAAAAAGTCAATATCTGCTTAATATTTTACTGTAATTTTATTACCCAATCCCTTTTGTGCCTTTGACGTTCTCCCTCTAATTGTATATTTATTAATACTTCCTTTGGTAAATATTTCTCTACATGTGCATTTATACTGTATTAACACAGGTACTTTTCTTTCTTGTCTAGCGTTCAAAGTATTTTGAGTAAAAGATTAATACAACTTTAAAAAAAAAAAAGGTAAGAAAAACAAACTGTATGGGTGGTCTTTTAAAAAGTGTTCTGCAGATGTCAGTTAACAGTTTATTAAACTAAACTATTAACACTTGTAATTAAATGTCCCAGCAAGAGGTGATTGTATTAAGCATATAAATATGCTTGTTGTCAACTTTAGTCTACACAGTTATATAATAGAACCATGATTTTATTTATATATATATATATATATATATATATACACACACACACACACACACACAATATAATACACACAAACCCACATGCAATTCTGAACTCAATTATCACCATGTGGTTTCATTCCCTTTATGGAGTTGTACAAATATAGCTGAGGGCCAAATCTGATCCATAAAAATCTATTGAGGTGTATGAGACCAGCTGTAATCGACTGCAGAATTTGCATCATTGTGTTCTGTATAATATTTCAACCCAGGATAAGCTGCACCACTGCAAGTAAGAGTTTAAATTGGCGCATCACATCTACAGTAGCATCCGTATAGCTACATCAGTGTAACTATACCATTGACCAATGTAGACCAATTCTCACTTTAGAATAGCTGTCTCCTGTTACACAGTCATGGACATTGGCCAGGGTAGGTTTTTGAAAATCTGGAATGGTTGAGTATCATAAATGAAATGCAAGTTGTGCATCTATATGTATACTATCCATAAATGGAAGGATAAAGTTTCTAAAAAGTTCTTCCTCCCACATATACCAATGTGAAGTAAGAAGAACACCACTGAAGTCAGTGGAGTTCACTGTCTTAAAACTGGTGTAGGTGACGTGGGAATCTGGCCCGTTGTTTTAATGTGGTATTTTCTTAAACTTCTTTACTGCATTTACATTTCTCTTTTTTCATCTGTCTATTATTTTTTCTTCCTGCCTTTACAAATTACCACATTCAGTTCTGTAAATCCTTAAATCAGTAAAGTCTTAGTGTATTATACCTTTCTCTGTGATACTGTTTGGAGGATGCAACATAAGAAATAAACTATTGTATTTAAGAAAGGAAAGGATTTTCTTTAGATTTTTCTCTCCACTAATTCACAATCCCCCTCAAAAAGAATTGAAAGCTTTGGAGACTTAGGACTCCTGGAATCTCTAAATATGAGGTCTGGGGTATCTGATGTATAGTATTGATGTTTTGTTAGCTCTGGCCTTGGAAGAGGGCTCTGAATATTATCTGAAGTGCTAGAATATGTGTAGAAAGAATTTAAAAATACCCTGTTTTTGTTTAAAATTCTGGGGGATTACTCTGGTTTTTTTTATGTTTTTTCATTGCTTTGTGTTCCCATGGGACAAAACCCCCTCGTGATTCTTCTCTATTTTTTCATTACTTTAAACAGTTATCTTTGGAATGACTTTTTTTTAATGTGGCTGTATTCTGAAGAGTGAATCTCTATTAAAAAAATACCTTAGTGCTCTATATTGATTATCTTTTAAAGCATTCCAGATAAAATCTGCTCAGTTTACAAGTAAAGTATGGATGTAGGGTCGGGGGCGGAGGGAGGGAATGGGACAAGCCAAGGGGTTATGTTATGTGCCAGCTCAGCAAACATAACCCGGAATCTGAAAGTCAACCTGGGTTCTTTGTGGTTCACACATTGCCACACCTGCCATTCTGAACAATTCTGTCATTGATACATGAGCTACTATAAAAATGGCTCCCTCTGCTGTATTGGGCTCTGTATTGCTAAGCTGAGTAAAATGCAGTAAAATCTTACTCTAGGTGGTGAAGTAGGGCATATGTGATGGTAAATGGATACAGGCAGTATGTCTATGGAAGAAAGTTCCATTTTACAGTCACTTTTCAGAGCACAATATTTTGGTTTTTAAAAACAACATTATGTAGCTAGATGAGCTGAGAGTTAAGAGTTAAGTCTGCTTTTTTTCACAATCTGCACAATATTTGATATATAGCGTACCATGGTTATGTACTGGGATACTCTCTTGTAAGCTTTATTTTACTATTGCTCTGAGAGCACATCCCAGACTGCTACACTAATATATTGTTCAAAGGGCTATTAATGTGCCTGCAGATAATTAGAACATTTTATGAGTCAAATTTATAATAAGATAGAAAATGAAATCCTTATAAATTACAAACTAAAACCTGTCAGAGGAAAAGGGAAACTGTTTTCCAGTGGACTTAATTCTGTAGCTGTGTGACTTTGAGTTTTGTTTTGCTGCATAAGGCAACTTGAATTCTGTTTTCTCTTCTTACAGGGTGTTGGAGGGATATGTACTTTTATCTGGCCTTGACCAACTGACCTTGAAAAAGCTCCAGAGATGCTTCCTTTCATGATGGTATTTTGTTCAACCTCGCTGTGATTTTTTTACCCTGACTTCAACTACACGCCCACTACAGTGAGGAATTTTCAGTGGCCAATTTCATATTTGAGGCAGTTGATTATGAAAATCGTATTTAATCTTTAATGACTGAAAAGTTTCATTCTATTTTTTCATAATTCGTTTTGCCTCCTGCAGGATGTAATTATAGCAGTCTTAGGGATCTAATGAAAAAGACATGCTTGTAGCTTCCGTGGTTATGGAAGCTGCAGGAATAAAATGCTCTTTCCTATATAATCAGCCAAAAATCTGAAGCTTGCAGAGGCTTATAGTAGAGGGAGGGGGAGGGGAATTCTGTTCATTTTTACTTAGTGCTTAGTTGCTGAGGTTTATGGAAAAAGCTGAAATGCACTAAACTGAATGTTTTACTTTTTAAATGTTTTTAAACAAGTATGAAATGTATGATAATAAAACTAAAAAACTAAAAATTTCAATGCAATTTTAGTTTATGGGGAATTTTCTGTGCTATACTGACCTTTCAGTGTGCCTATTTTGCTTCGATTTTCTCTAACTTCAATAGGAAATATTGCATATTGGACTGCTTCATTAGTTTCTCACGTCTTTCTTTCTCCCTCCCATTCTAATGGAATTGACCTGTTGTTGTATCACTATTTGTTGCTAGTGCTTTTCACAAAGTCCAATGCACAAGCTAAATCTCTGCCTAATGTAAAATTGATGCTTACAGTACCTGACAGGTAAATCATGCAGATACACCTTTAAATGTAGAAGATTGTATACGTCTTATGTAATGGGGAAGGTTTCCTGAACAATTTTCTCAATGCATAGATATGCCCTGATATTTTGCATCCCCATTATAATATGGAATTTTTATAACCAATCATAAGCTTCAGCCACAGTTTTCTTCCAAAGCTTGGATGAATCTACAGTTTTTGCCCTGCAGGATTCTCTTTGCAGTGCCCATAATTACCACTGCTTCAGAGAACCACTCACTTTCTCATACGCTTCTAGATTGGAGTTAATGGGACACTCCAACTTAACCTGAGAGTGACTCAATACAAATACTCTGCATCTCTATGCAGGGATTAAGCATCTGACATCAAGGAGATGCAGAGCTCTTCTCTGAATCGCCGCAAAATGACACTGCAATGCAAGCATTCATCGTACTCTGAGTGCTTCTAAAAGGAAGATCTCCCCCCTCCCACCTTTTTTTTTTTTTAATAGTGCTTCGATCCTGGCACTTGGTTGTCAGTGTGAATCTGATAAGGCGGTGGTGATTTAGGAAATGCGTGTGTTAGATCTTGCATTATGCTCTGTATGTGATGAGTGTCACACTCGGCCCGGATTGGTAGTGGTGTAGTGAGGCCCTTCGCTAGGAATGCCCTGCCTATCAAACCCACAAATTCATACTTGAAGTGTCAGCTGAAACGTTCCCGCTACGCGTGACTTAGGTGGTAGGGTATGCAAAAAGAGGCATTCTGAAAGTACATAAACAGAGAATCACTGTGGCTAAATCCAAATCTAACTTGGCTAGGTGACTGTGTGTGTTCCTCCATTCTAAGAGGAAAGGATGCAGTGACTGTTGTTCTTTCAACATCCCGGAACAGTAATGAATCCAGTAGGACTGCCCACCATCTTGATTCCCCAGAAGGTGGATGTGCTAAGTGGTAAAAGAGGCACCCATTCTTTTTTATATACAAACTGAAGGCCGGCCTGTCTCTTAAAAGCCAGGGCCTGCAATGGACATGGTGGGGAGGGGCCATAATGCAGCAGAATCACTTGGAGGAATTCTTGCCAACTCAGCTAGGGCTTCTTCCTGAGCTCATCCTGCCGTGACAGACTCTATCTTATTTTCAAAAGCTGTATTGTGCACTCCACCTGTACCCAGGTGTATAACTAGAGGAGCAATGTCTGCACTGTCCTATGGGGTTTTGCCTAACAATGCAGAAATACAAGGTGTGGGGAAATGCTTTGTGTCTGTCTTTTCACAGATGCACAGTTGACCTCAAATTCCAGCCTTCTATTTCCAGATCATGGGTCCCTTGTATAGGACACACAGGTTTTATTGTAATATAACGTCTTATACCAACGCCATGTTGTCCCTGTAGAATCAATTTTCCAGGCTCCGGTGTTATAGGGTGAGTGGTAGCGAATATATAGATCTGCCCTATCCATCCTGTTGAAACTGACTTTTTTTCTTATCTTGACACAGACTAGGAGCGTGATCTAGCTCTTTCCTATTTCCTAAACACATCACGCAGTGTTGCCAGCAACAGAGGATATGGAAACACAAAGTCTTTGGTTGTCTAAAACAGTAGCATTGGAGAACTGGTGCAACACAAATTGTCTTGAGGCAGTTTTCCCAAGCAATGAAAAGACTCCTGCATTTGGCCCTTGCATACAGGTGGAGATGTTTTCATGCTGCTGAACATCATGTGAACAATTTTTGTTTGTGTAAGGTTACAGGGAAAAGAAAGGGAATCTCTGACTGTAGCTTTGATTGTGGTTTTCAAATACAAATAGATTGCAAATCTGCATCTGAATATCACTTGTTGGGAATGGGATGCAACCAGTTACTGGTGTGTAGCTAATCCATCTCATTTCTATGCCTTCAAAAATATTTTCACAATAATCCCTTCATTTTAGAGCACTATTTAATGCCTTTAGACACCCGGGAACTCTTGGCGGATTTCTCTCTGATTTTTTGACCAATGAAAAACATTCTGACAAGATAAATCTGCTAGCTTCTGTAGCTCCCAGCAAAACTGGTTCATATAATGATAATAGATTTTAACTCTAGAATGAGTTATGAACAGCTAGTCTGACTTCCTATAGAACATGGGCCATAGAATTTCACCAAGTGATTCCTGCATGAAGTCCATCTGTTCTATCTCAACCATAGATAAATCTTTTAGAAAGACTTTTTATGTCCTGGGACCTGAGGATGGTGATTACCCCAATTCTAAAAAAAGACAAGGGCAATCTTCATTTTGACAATTACCATTTCTCTGTTGAGCACAGATTATAAAATTCTGACACAGGTTCTCCCTTCATGCTTCAATAGCATTGCTCTATCAATCATTCATGTGGACCAAGTGGGTTTTATTCGCAGGAGATTTGTGACAGATAGTACTCAGAAAATATTCCACTTAAACGCCAGGCACAAATAACTGATGTTCCAGCTGTTATCCTATCTTAAATGCTGAGAAGGCCTATAATCAAGTGGAATGGCCATACCTACAAGCAATCCTGAGAAAATTAGGATTTGGACTTAAATTTCTGACCTGGAATGATATTATCCACAACTCATCTCTTGCCTCTGTTCTGACAAATAGTGTTATTTCTTCCACTTTTCAATTACAGTAGAGAACGTGTCAGGGATTCCCCCAGTTGCCTCTGATATTTGGTATAGCCATGGAACCTCTAGCAGCACATATCAGACACCCTCCATTGAAGGAATTACCCAAAGAGTACAAGATTAGTTTATACATGGATAATATTCTGCTTCCTCTCAAGAATCCCTCCTTTTCAATTCTACTACTACTATCTGCAGTAAAGTACTTCTGTGCGATATCAGGATTTTGGATGAATTGTAATTCTCCAAGTGATGGATATTTTTCATAGACGAAATCCATCTCAAATACAATCATTCTTTCATTCATGCAAAGAGAAAACCTACTTGGGAATCAGGATATGCTCTGGTTTATCAAAGATAGCGTCTGCGTACATGGATGTCAGACTCAGAAGTGACAAAAGATGTGAAGAAATGGCATTCACTACCGGTATCTTTATGTGGAAAGGTAGAAGCTATTAAAATGAATTTAGGACCAAGATTAATGTATTATGTTTAGCTTAAGTCCTTCAATTTCCTCCTTCAACTTTCACAAGTACAGACTTGTACAACAATTCTTATGGAATACAAAGACACCATGTATATCTCATAAAATACTTAAGAAATCATGGTCAAATTGGGGAAAATGGGATTATCTGATTTGTATTTATATCACCTGGCTTTTTTCAATTAAAATTTCTAATAAGATATTTCTCTCCTGCCACTTCTTCCCAAGACCCAGTGTGGCTAAAGATTGAAGAAAAATTAATTAACCCCTTTGACTCGCTGCATTTCCATTTTTAAAATGGTTGGCTGCATCTTTAAAGCAAAACACAATATTTACTACTACTTGGAGTGTTCTTCAGAAAATCAAGTCCATTACCTCTTCTAATCTCACCAACTCACTTTCCACACCAATCAGGAATAATCCCTGATTTAAATGTGCTAATAGCTCGAAACTTAAATTTGACTGGCTAAACAAAAGCATGTTAACCATAAGAGAGATTATTGAATGGACAGCTGTAACCTCCTTCACGTCTTTGTGATAAATACCAGCTACCAAAAGAGCAAGATCCTCTCTATAATAAGCTTCCACTCAAGATTATAAAAGAGCTGGGGAATTGCTGGCTGGCCATAAATAACACTCTACGGGAAGTGCACCTTAAAAAATGTTAGCTAAAATATTTTGTGGGTAATGCATACAAATGGCTGAACTCCTTCATTTATCCTACTGACTATACTCTAAAAGAAAAATGGGAGAAGGTGCTAAACATCTCCATTTCCTCCGACAGGTGGGATAATATCTGATACAACACATGCAGAACTTCCAGTTCTCTGTTTTTGTATTCCTTTCAGAACAAAATTTTAAATAGATATTATTGTACACCTGAGTGATTGCATGAAGCTAGACTCACCCCAGTAAATGTTGGAGATGTGACAGCTCCAATGCAAAGCTGTCTCATGTAGTCTTTGCATGTCAAAGTATATCCACATCAGGAAGTGTGTGGTGCTGTATTTAAGGTGACTGACATAGGAAAATCTTCCACCCTGAGCCTCTGTGTTGGACATTCTAGAAAATCTGCCCTTTTTGAGTAATGCCAGAAAATGGATTGCTTATAATGGCCAAAAGAGTCATGTTGCAAAAATGGGAATCTGCTGTGCCCCCACATTCTTTGTTGGCTAACTGAACTAATCAGGAGAGCGGAGTTAGGAAAACTGAAAATCTATAGAGGCACAAGATCAAACTATGAAGACACTTGGTCTTTCATGATAGCATTACAAATTGACTCCAGGGAGATTGGGCTTCTGATGCTTCTGTTCTGGGGGAGGGGAGAAAATGGGGGAAGTGAGAAGTTAGGGAATTATTTGTCTTATAATGCTCAAGAATATTTATCGATGAATATTTCCTATTAAATCTATACTTCTGCTTTGGTTTTATTTGTCATTGTATTTGAGTGTGTCAGTATGAATATGTCAAAACTTCTGAAAAATAAAATAAGTGAAGATTGAATGTCTCTTTAAAAAAAAAAAAAAAAAAAAAAAGACTGCAAAAGCTAAAAATCCATCACATCCTTAGGGATGTTGTTCCAACGATTAATTATCCTCCCTGTTCAAAATATTCATTTTATTTCTAGTCTGAACTTGTCAAGCTTCAGCTTTCTGCTGATTGGGACTTGATGCACCTCTGTCTGCTAAATTAAAGAACTCTCGGCTATCTGCAATCTTCTCCCACTATAGGTACTTACAGACTGTGATCAAATCACCTCTTTGCCATCCCATGGGTAAATTAAATACATTTAGCTTCTTTGTTCTCTCACTGTAAAACAGGCTTTCTGGATCTTAAATCATTTTCATAAATCTCTTATGAACTCTTTCTAATTTGTCAATGTCCTCTTTAAAGTATAGAAACCAGAACTGGACACAGCATTCCTGTAATGGTCTCACTGATGCCATATACAGTAACACACCACCTTACTAATAGCCCCCCTATTTTATACATCAAGAATTAAGCTAGCGCTCTGATCCACCACGTCACACTGGACCTTTGTGTTTAGTTAGTTATCGATAGTTACCAAAGTCACTTTGAGTGACTACTTTCCAAAATAGTCTCCCATCCTGCAAGTATGACTTACATTTTTGTTACTAGATATTTGATCCAGCACATAACTCTATTAAAATGATTGTGAGCCCAGATTACTGTGTGATCCAGATTGCTCTGTAGAAGTGACCTATCTTTCTTTAATACTCCACCAATTTTCTGTGATCTGCAAAGTTTACCAGCAATATTTTTATTTTCTTCCAGATCATTAAAGATATTGAGATAGTTTTGGGCCAAGAAAAGATCCATGTGGAATCCTCCTAGAAATACCCACACTGGAGGATGATTCTCCGTTTACAGTTACTTTGTTGAGATCCATCTAGTCAGTTTTCAATCTGTTTGAAAATTTTGTATACATTTTTTAAAATTAAAATGTCATGTGGGAGTAAGCCAAATGCCTTACAGAAGTCTGAGTATATTTTTTACAAGTTTGGTTGACAAAGGTAACTGCTGAATCTCAAAGACTTTTTTAAATAAAATCATGTTAATTAATTATGCTACCATCCTTTAATTCTTTACTGATTGCATCCCACATTCACCTTTCTTTGGTTTTGCCTGGGATCATGTAAAACTAATAGGCCTAAAGTTTGCCTGCTCAACCACCTACTCTTGGCACATTAGCTTTTTATTATTATTCCAATCTTCAAGAACTTCCTCAGTGTTTCTAAGATTTGTTAATGAAGGGGCTCTCTGGGCCATTGATCTAATTATTTTAAAGCTCTTGGATACAAGCTATCTGATCCTGCAAATTTAAAAAACATGTATATCCTGATAGCAGAAGGGACCACTATGATCACTTAGCCAGACTTCCTCTATATACAAGCCATAGATCTTTTCCTCAGAAAGTGGATTAAAGCATGTTTGTTAGAAAGAGATCTAATTTTGTTTTATATTGACTCAACCACCTCCTTTGGTAGGCTGTGTCAATGATTAATTACCCTCACAGCTAGGAATTTGTCTCTTATTTCAAAGTTGAATTTGTCTAACTTCAGCTTTAGCCATTCGATCTTCTTATGCCTTTGTCTGCAACATTGAAAAGCCCCTCATACTATGTTTTCATATATAGGTATGATGGATATTACAGCCATATGCAGCATTTTGGGGGGAATGTATTATATTAAGTTTGTGAATGGTTTATGTATCACTGTGGGCTAAGTATTGTATGTAACTGCAGGAGGGGAAGGGTTGCCACAGCTCCTCCAGAAACTAAAAACAGTGGTGGCTGGGGAGAGATGATTAAGGTGAATAACTCCAAGTTGTAAACACCTCCAGGCAGCTACCAACCCCTGGGGAGGCTTCCATATATTGTTACCCAAGGTTTGTACTAATCATCCCATCATCAGTCCTGGCTGGCTTGCCAAATCTGTTTCTCAGGGTTTAGATTTAAGCTCCTTGCCTGAAGAAAAACTTCCTTGGGCTGCTCCAAAGCACACTTTCTAACTAAACTTACAGATTTTCTCTGGACAAAGCACATAACTCATAATAGCCCCTAATAGGTTAACAATATCCCTACCAGCTGTTTTAACAATTCATTATTCTCCTTATCAACAAAGCAGCCTCAGCAAAAAGACTTACAAATACAGACAACCAGACTCAAGGTCAGTTTTCCCCATTTCCCTCCCCCCTTCTCATTAATTTGCCCTTTCACTTTATCTATCCCAGGCAGTAAAACTGCAGATTGCAGCTGTTTTTGTCTGCCTAAGCAAGGGCAGGTTTTTCTCTTGACTCTGTGGTATCCTTGCTTTCATCTTCAGTGCGGGGTAGGTTAAGGGCATAAGATGGCTGCAGATTATGTCAAATCTAGTTCTCTCATAACAATATTGATTCAAACAGAGTTCTCCAGAGATCATCACACACAGAAAGGAATTTCGATATAAAAAAGCTGCATTTAAACTGACGTGGGGGGCCTCTTTCAGCAAATGGACATGGCCTTCTGCCCAAGGATGACCTCAGCCCTTGCAGACGGGTTGAAAAGACTGGAGCACTAGTAGACTAAATAAGACTGATGGGTAACCTCTGGTAAACTTTCAACATACATATAGCTTTTGTTTTTATATGGGTTCTCTGTAATGCTTGTACCTTCAGATTGAAGGTGCTTGGTAAGAAGGAGCTGTGTGGTAACTTGTAACGGCTGGCAATCCCTGTTCATAGCCCTTGGAGAGAAAGCAACACACTGGCACTGGCCGTTAGGCAGACTGGCTTGCTGGGGACATCACAGTATAAGTTAGGGAGCTGTGCAGCCTTAATACCCCAGTCAAGAGGGAGGGAGCTCTCTACCCAAGATGGGTGATGGCTGGTAGCTTGAAACCTTATGAGAGTTTCCTTAAGCAATTCTGGAAAGGGAATACAGTGCAGTTAACCCTGAAACAATGACAATATTTACTCGTACACGGTGATAAGCTGAGCTCCATAAGCCTCCCATTGTAAGACTTGTTTTCAACCTCAGGATAACTGTTGTAGCTCCTGGGACCCTAAGAGACTGTGACATACCGGAGTGCAATCTAGTCCCAGGAGGCACTGTCACCTCTGCAACCTTGGGTGCCTTACAATACCTTGCTGCAGTAGCACTTATCTGGGCCATTCACAAACAGCTTTCCAGCATACAAGTCACACCCTGAGTGTCTGTATGTAACTGCAACCTGCCAGCCACATGTGGGTTACCCTCTGGATTTTACCAGCCTTGCTTATACTGCAGAGTGATCCCAACATGCTCCCAGTCTGGGATTTCACCCACCCCAAAATGTATGTCCTGTACTGTCCAGTCCTCTCCTGGATGGTTCAAATTTATTAAGTCCATTATTCCTTTAAGGGAATTATATACACGAGCTTGTTTTAACTCCAAAGAGAGAGATTTTAAGTGAGTAAAAGCAACGAGGCATAAGAGTCAGAAACAGTTACAAGAAAATAAAGATCAGAATGCTTTCTAATGCCTAGCTCAATAAGCTACATTAGATTCAGAACAAACTTTCTCACCACATACTTCCAAGAGCATCACTGACCAAACTGTCTGGTCAGGATCCCTCCCGCAGAGTCCAACACCTATTTTCTTTGTCATTTCAGGTGTGGAGAATGAGATGGGCAGGAAGAGAGAGGAAAGGTGTTTTAAGATGTTTGCCCCTCCTTTTTTATAGTTTCATTCCCTCTTTGAAAAGCATTTCTAGCTGAGAACTAAGAGACAGGAGATCTGACGATATCGTCACGGCGGTCCCTTCTGACCTTGGAGTTTGAGTCTAAGGAGACCCCATGCTGTTTCCTTGCTAAGATGCCCTTCCCCACTTTTCTTTGCCACTTGATATGTGATGGACCATCAGGTTTGTTGGCACCTGGCTGGGGCATCCCTTTGTCTTTGAGAAACTGGATTAGCCACTCCCCAGACTTATCTGGGAAGCACACCTCTGTCATGATTTCATCTTATGCTCATAACTTTACACATAATGTTGCTACATGCGTTTTACCATGATGTTATTGATCAACATATTATGAGTTTTCAAATGATACCTCACAATGCTGACTTTGTACAAAGATCATTAAAATAGTTTGTAGGTTGTGAATACAGGGGTACATTCAATCACAGAGCCCCTGTATGCCAACTGTCAAAGGATGCATCCAGCACACTGTTGTCAGAATATTTAGCCCAACAGTGTCATGTAAGGTATCATATAAAAATTGGTGACATGCTGGTCACTAATAGCATTGGGTGAGGTAGGCATAGATAGTGTGTAAAGAATGTGTGTGTGTGATGGAAATATGTCCAGAGCAACAAATCCGGAATAAAACGGATAAACAAGGTTGCCATAGGCAAAGGAATGTTGTTTCACGTGTTTGCCTGTGTCTCCAATGTAAACTGAGTAAGGTGAAGCTAGAGACACGGAAGTACATTTACATATAAAGTAAACAAAGTGATTAAAACAATCAAAAAAGAAAAATAACCAGAGGATGAGGAAGACAGAATGGCGTCTACACACCAACACGGGGGAGCAACTGTGTCTGGATTTGCTTTTCAAATAATTCAAATTTCGAAGGTTTACTGGACTATAAAAAGAAGGGGAGAGGATCCCTGAGTTATCCATCACTTAGGGAACACAGGAGACAGCACCCTCTGATTCCATGAATGTTGGATCCTCTGGCATGGAGGTCTGGCGATGCTGGTAACTTGATGTAAGTGTAAAACTGCTTAGGCAAAGATTGTAACTTCTTAAAATGTAGAGTTTAGTCCCTAAAAAGTGTTATTTTTGTAACTCTACCTGTCTCTTTTTCTCTTTATTATCATCACTTAAATCTGTTCTTTATTCATAAACTTACTCTTAGTTTTACTGTATACCATCTCAATGCTGTTCTGCTGAGTGACTGCTCAGCCAACCTAGCAGGGTGGTGTGTATACTGTCTCTTTGGAGGCAACAAACTTGATCATTTTTTTGGGTGTCCAGTGAGAGGGACTGGAGGCTGCAGATAAATGTCTCTGGGGAAAATAGGAACTGGGCCTTACTGAGTGTTACCTGCAAGGCAAGATAAAGACTGGCAGAGGCTCAAGGAATTTGCTGATGAGGAAGAGAGGCTGGTGTGGCAGGAAGCTGACACAGACTAATCATCAGCAGAGCTCATTTTTGCTAAGGACAGTTCTGAGTGTCCTGAGGAAAGCATCACAGTCCTCCTTTGAACACACTCATTTTTCCACATCTTTCTTGAAATGTGAACACCAGAACTGGGCACAGAATTCTAGAGGCAGTCTTATCAATGCTGTGTACAGAGGCAAGATCACTTCCCTACTTCCACTTGATATTCCCCTTTTTATACACCCAAGGATCACATTAGCCCTTTTACCCATAGCATTGCAGAGAGCTCAGGTTGAGGTGGTATCCTACGATGACCCCAAAGTCCTTTGCTGAGACACTACTTTACAAGACAGAGTCCCCTATTCAGTAGGTATAGCCTGCATTCTTTGTACCCAGTTGTACTACCTTGCATATGGCTGCATTAAAAGACATTTGGTTGGATTGTGATAATTTAACCAAGTGATTCAGATCCCTTTGTCCCAGCAACCTGTCTTCATTATTTACTATCCCATCAATCTATGTGTTATCTGCAAACTTTATAAGTAAAAAATGTATATTGTCTAGATGATTGACAAAAGAATTAAATACCATTGAGCCAAGAATTAATCTCTAAATGTCTCTGCTGGTAATGCCTCCAGTCACTGATATCTTTCCATTAACTAATTTTAGCCCATTTAACAGGGGCCCGGTTAATTCCATATAATGCAAGTGTTTTGTTTTTTTTTCAAATCAAGGTATCGTGATACTAGTCAAACTGCATGGAGAAATGCAAATATACTATATCAGTCCAGTTTCCTTATCAGCGAGGCCTGTAATCTTGTCCCAAAGCACCCCCAACTCCAGGCAATCATGTTCACTGGTATTAATTATATTTTTAGCTTATAGTTCTTTACTGATAGAATCTTAAATTAACTATTTCATTATTTTGCCTGGGACTGACATTGAGCTAACTAGTCAGTTCTCTGGGTTATTCCTTTTACTGCTGATAAATATTGGAATTACACTGGTCATCCTCCAATACTTTGGAATTTTCCAAGGTTTGTTAAAAATGAATATTAGAGAGTTCTTCAGGTACTTCCTTTAAGACTCTTTAGTGTAAGTTATACAGTTCTGTTTGAAAATGTTTAAATTTAGCAGGCTCTGCTGCTTCACATCCTCTTTTGCTACCAAAACATCCTATGGGATGAATACAGAACTGAAATAACCATTGAATATTTATTTCTGCATTTGTATTTATGATTTTGTCAGCTGCATCTAGCAATGAATTTATGCCTGCCCTAGGGTTCTCTTTTGTTCCTAAAATGTTTTTAAAATTCCTCCTTCTTGTCTTTAACCCTATTGGCCATTGATATTGCATTGATCTCTTTAGCTTCCCTTATCAATCACCTACATTTTTAATGTACAACTTATATTCACTGTCATTAACTTCCCCTTCACTAAATTCTTTATATATTGATTTTTTTTGTTTTGGTTTATCACTGCTTTTGCCTCTCCTTTTAACTAGGATGGCTTTTTGACCAGCTTAACCTTTTTTTCCTATTTAGAATCATGGATTTTGAGGCTTCCAGTAGGATAGTCTTGGCCTAGTTTTCATTAATACTTCCCACTTAAATTTATGTTCCCATTCGTTTATAACAATAATTGCTTTAAGCTTTAGGAAAATGTCCTTTTAAATAGTGGTTAGTGCCATGTTCTGTTTGCACAAAGTAGATGAAACCAGATCATAATCATTGGTACCTAGGCAACTGCTAACTTTTAGATCAGCAATTAACTCTTCTCTGTCCATCACAATGAGGTTTACTATTGAGTTACCATGTGTTGGATGAAGAACTTTGTGTTTAAAAAAAAATTATTGTCGTGAGCTGATTTAAACCTCTGGGTTCAGTTAGAACCTCATTTAAAACTGATGTGTGAACATGCTATTCACTTAAGATAACTGTAAAGGATAGTTAAGGGGCCACACCTAAAGCAAGGCAGAACAAAGTCTTTCTGGAACCTGGCACGATGTGGGCAGAGGGTTCCAGTGGGTATTGTTCTAACCAGGTGATGGGGTGGTGTCTGGGGGTATGGAAAAAGACAAAGTGGGGTGCAGACAAGAGACTGAGGCAAAGCAAGAAAGTAAAGCAGCAGCTTGTAGGAGACCATCAGAGAAGCCTAGAGGAGGATTTTTGGAGCTGGAGCTGGATAGAGAAGCTTGAGACTCTACGCAAAGAAGCTGTTTCTTGTTTTTGGTTTCTCCTCTGGTCAGAGAGGCAGGACTTTGTATATTCCTTGTAAATAAACAAGATTTCATCTAAGAAAATACCAGACTCTGTCAATTTCTACTCCCAGCTGGAATATTCCAAGGGCTCCAAATTTTGACTACTTGCTTTGGTCAAAAAGTGGCAATATCTTTGACAGCTCTTGTATAGAGGACATGGGGCACTGCCCCAGCAAAGAAGCAAGCACATACACATTTAATAAATGTATGTGTGTTACTCACAAGCCCAGTATGAACACAGCAAATCTATAGCAGACACGGGGGCGTTCTGCTTCACTGCACCTGTGGCACATTCATAGTAATGATTTACATGGTCTGAGTGAGGAGTGTGGCACAGTGATTTCAAGGGGGTTGGAGGTGCTTGATTCACTGCACAAGCCACAGGCTCTGGGGACTGTAGAGCTCTCTAAGTGTATCAGGTGATCAGGAACAGTCAGCATGGATTCACCAAGGGCAGGTCATGCCTGACAAACCTGATTGCCTTCTACGGTGAGATGACTGGCTCTGTGGGGAAAGCGGTGGACATAATATACCTTGACTTTAGTAAAGTTTTTGATACTTTCTCCAACAGTATTCTTATCAGCAAGTTAAAGAATTATGGGTTGGATGAATGGACTATAAGATGGATAACAAGTGGAGTACCCCAGGGATCGGTCCTGGGGCCGGTTTTGTTCAACATCTTCATTAATGATCTGGAGAATGGGGTGGATTGCACCCTCAGCAAGTTTGCAGATGACACTAAGTTGGGAAGAATGGTAGATACGCTGGAGAGTAGGAATAAAACACAGAGTGACCTAGACAAATTGGAGGATTGGGCCAAAAGAAATCTGGTTCAACAAGGACAAGTGCAGAGTCCTGCACTTAGGATGGAAGAATCCCATGCACTGCTATAGACTGGGGACCGACGAGCTAGGCAGCAGTTCTGCAGAAAAGGACCTGGGGGTAACAGTGGATAAAAAGCTGGATATGAGTCAGCAGTGTGCCCTGGTTGTCAAGAAGGCTAATAGCATATTGGGCTGCATTAGTAGGACCATTGCCAGTAGATCAAGGGAAATGATTATTCCCCTCTATTTGGCACGGGACACATTTGGAGCACTGTGTCCAGTTCTGGGCCCCCTCTACAGAAAGGATGTGGACAAATTGGAGACAGTCGAGAGGAGGGCAACAAAAATGATTAGAGGGCTGCAGCATATGACTTATAAGGAGAGGCTGAGGGAACTAGGCTTGTTTAATCTGCAGAAGAGAAGAATGAGGGGGGATTTGATAGGAGTCCATCCCCACCTTCCAAGCACTTCCTTATGGTGCCTGTCTATTGCTGAGCTAATGGGTTAATTAGCCTTGTAGCTCTCTCCAGACCATTCCCAATCTATCAACTAGCCATAGCTTCGCTCCTCAGGTTTACTCTCGGATGATTTAATTGGCGAGCCAGTGACCAGGGTGCTGGTACAGCTGCTGTTGCCAGCACTCTGTCCCATTTCCCCAGGTTGAAGTTACCTATGATAAGGTTTTCTTCCTGTGCCTGATGGACAAATGCTTCAGGAGCTGTCTTGGTGGTTTCTAACTGACGTCCACCTGTACCCCATCTTTAGTTTTATTCGTTAAAACCTTAATCCATATGCATCTGAATCCTGTGACTCTGAATTGTCTCTCATTCTGTAACAGGTAACAACGTCTTTGATGTAGAGTGCCACCTCTCCTTCCATTTTTCTCATTATATCCTTATAGAACAAGCTTTAGCGATCAATTTTAATGTTCCTCTCACGTGACCTATCCCACTAAGATTCACTAATACCACATCGTATTTCTTCTTATATGGTTTAACTCTAGCAGTTGCTGTTTAGCATCTTGTCTAGTGACTTGGAATAAAAAGTAGTTCATTATTACTGTAAGTTGTGACTGTGTCATCCATCTTCCTCCTGAACATAGAACCGAAATATGTATTGAACACCTCTCTCTATTCTGCATCATTATTGATATTTTTATTATCCCTAGCCTATTTTCGTCTGCTAAGCACTTTATCAAGTAGAAATAAGCTATCAAAACTCTAGGTAATGTACATTATTATAAATGCATGTTTGTTGTAAATATCCATTCATATAAAACTTCCCCTTATTCTCCACCTTCTCTTCACGTGCATCCTTATTCTGTTTGTCACTGCATGTGGACTGTCTGTGAAAATATACTTTGTAGCATATCCTGAAGCTCATGAACTGTGGGCTTTAGTGGGAAATAGAGTCTTCAGTATTGGAAGTTTTCATTGGAAATGCCCTGTCAGCATTGTTTGTGTTGCAGCACCTGACAATGGAAAGACTCCTGTTGACTTCAGTGGGGAATTGGACTGGGCCATTAAATAGGGGTTAGGTCAAGTTTCTCAGTTGATTATAACTGATGAGCTCTAGTATATGAGAGCAGCAGTTTCTCAGGTAGACTTCACCCGTGACCCAATTCATCTCTTCACACCATCCAAGATAGTCAAACAAAAGGTTTTGGGTTTTTTTTTCTTTTTCTTCATTTTCCTTCAGTGAAAGGTTGACAGGAGGGATTTTTTTTAAAAAATTTTTTGGTGTATCCTTTATTTCACTTTCTTTTTCAGGTGGTTCTGTGGTACCCTGTCACGTTGAATCAATTCCAATGAATTTTTTGTTCCCTTGAACTTGTATATTTCTATATGTGAGACCAGAACTCCACAAGTGCCAATTACTTTACTCTTTTTTTAAAATCAATGCCTTGCATAGCTTCACTTCAAAAAAGGATGTGTAAAATAGTGATTCATTGTGTTTTAAGTGTTTAATCTGATAACGTGTTTCTTATGCTCTTTGTACCTTGGCAACTGTCTCCAGGCAGGAAGCATGTGAAGAAATTGGAACTGAAATAGTTTCCTATTCATTTAACCTGTCACAACCATAAAGACAAATGTTTTCAAAAGTGACCCCTGACTTTTAGGTGGCTCAGCTTTTGGGTATCCAGAAAGAAAATGCAGGTTTGGTCTTCCGAGATGCTCCATACCCACCACTCCTGTTGACTTCAGCTGGAGTTGTGACTGCTCAGCTCTTCTGAAAATCAGGCCTGCATTGTCACAAGTTGGGCACTCAAAATCAGAGACTGCTTTTTTAAATGTTGCCATTGTTTGTGTGTGTGTGTGTGTGTGTGTGTGTGTGTGTGTGTGTACACGTATATGTATTTGGTTTGTGGAATATCTTGTATAATACACTGCTTCTGCTGGACATCTTTCCCACCTATTATGTTTTCAGTTTAACCAGAGGCAATAGTGATCTCTATAGCTATTGCGTGTTGAGTAAGTCACACATGTGTACTCCATATTACTGCAGGTTATGTAGCAGATGTGTGTACTTTATTACAATGTCTCTGTGGGGGAAAATGAGCATATTTATTTTATGGACACAGAATTTTTAAAAACAATTTCTAAAACATTTAGAATCTGGTTACTTGAATATATGTTCGCAAGAACCAAGATATCCTATATTTGCAGGAGTGTCTGTGCCAAGTGACTCAGGTACAAGGAAAAGTAAGGTGTTTGTAGGAAACTCTTTCAAAAGTAGTCTTTATAGGCAAGTCAGAAAAATATCTATATTCAATTTTTCCTGTAAATAATTTGAACTACTTTCTTATATAAACACATAGCATTTCCCATTAATTTAATGTGCTGAACATATTTGGTCCATTGTGTCTTTTCTTTAGAACTGCTGGATTTAATTCACAAATCATTTTTAAAAGAAAAATGTGTATCAAAATTAAAAATATAGTTCTCTATCCTGCATTGGGATTTGCTAACACAACCTCCTGCAGTTACATTTTGTGATGGGGTATGCAAACCTCATACCAGGCAACACAGGGTTAATAAACTAATGTGGGCTCAGATGGCTTTGTTCTATCACACCTGTGAGATTGGAGAGAGGAGCTTACGAGAGAGAAATCCAGCTCAGTTGATGCTAGACAGGGAGGAGAGCAGACCTTTAACTCTCCTCTTCTGGAGAAAGTGCTAACGGAAGGCGAGAGCTCCCCAGATGACTGCATCCCAATGGCCCCTTCCCTGCGGAAAGGGAGTGCCAGATACATTGAGAGGAAACCATTCTTCTTTGTTACTTGTGAACACAGTTGGGGGCCCCAGCTTGATGAGCTCCCTTTGACGGTAGAGGGCCTTACCTCAACTTTGGGATGATTCATTGGTGTTAATTCCCCTTGTTTCTGTTTGTTGACTACCTCCAAAAGGGAAGACACTTTAAAGTTGTTACTCTTATGAAATAAACAGCAGGATCTTATTCAGGGGACAAGGCAGTATGCCACATTTATTAAGAATACAGAAAACATTTGAAAAAGCGATTGCCTAAAACACACTTACACACACACACACACACATGCACACAGTTCTGCAGGAGGGATATAATTACCAGCCTCTGTGTTGCTCGAGCTGAATCACTGGCCAGATGACTCAGACATGAGGATGGAGCCAGGCTCTGTCAGTCGCGACACGATGCTCTTTGGGGTTTGCAGAACAAGCCCAAAGTCCAGATTTCTTCTCCCCATTTGTATACTTATTCATCCCCATTTGGGTCTGTGGATTTTGTCATGTCAGATAGTCTCCTTGTTTGATGTTAATAGTCAATTACATTTGATATTGCAAGTGTGACAGCTTTCCCATTATTGTTTCATTCCTGTTTCACACTTTGTCTTGTTCCTGTGCTTGGGTGTTAATTCCCCTGTTTTCCGGGGTTATCTTGATCTTCAGCCATCTGGGTTGTAAAAGTTCTTTAAACAAAAGCGTCTTCTCTCCCTCCTGCCCTTGGAGGCTGAGAACCATAACTTGGCAATTACTTCCTCGCTGTCTTATCTCAGCAGACTCAAACTGCATTCATTCCTCATTCATACTTACTAAAAATCATAACATTCTTATCCCATTACATTGGTACATTATCTTATACTTACTAATATAATAAAATCCTTATAGCTACACCAATTCTATTAATACCAATTTTACTAAGAGGAAATAAAAGAAATCTTATTTGCCCTCTCATTGCCCCATGATTTACACATCAACCACATTCCTGATACACATTGGACACTTCACTTCACTTGTAAATTATCACAATTGAGATTTCAGGATGTTCCCAAACATTCCTATGTAGATCTTCACAAACAGGGTCCCAATGTGTCATAAATGTTAAATCACAAAATGTTTACGCAGGATGTTCCCACTCATATGTTCAAGCAGTCAATTATCATAGTGGAGCCTGGGTTGGCATGAACAAACAATCAATGTGTCTGGAACATCCCGGTCTATAATGCCTAGTTTTGTTCTTGCTCAATGTGAGGATTAACCCTTAAGCTTCAAATACATATCCATGGTCCAGGCCTGCTCTGGTTCAGGACTACATCACAATGCAAAGTGACCTGGTTTTAAGGGCAGGTGGCAGGAAGAGGCAGACCATGCCGGAGCAACCATTGGCAGGAGGTACCTGATAGGAAGAGACTTGCTATGCCACACCTCACTACTAGGAGGTGCTAGTAGTGAATCAACCCCTTCCTACAGTTATATTCGTTATTTTTATTACACATTCTTTTAAAAACTTTCTTTGTATGGGAGTTAGTTAGGAGGGGAGAATGCTTGAAAGGTGTGGACATTTGTATGCAGCAGTTGCTGTCGTGTTTTAGGCCCTTGTGTGGCCTCCATGGAAATATCAGGACATAAAGTTTGCTAAAAAGCTGCACTTGTATGGCAGTGAAACGGAGGTGCTGAAGAAGGCTGAAGAATGCTGAATTGATGTCTTTGATTTTCGTCGTCTTCATCAGCTGCTTCGTAGTAAGCAGCAGAACAAGCTCAGCAATGAGGATGCTCAAAGCTGAACCCCACAAGAACCTCCATCAGCACAGGTATGATTGCGGTGACTTTCATCATTAGGATGGAAGACCAATGAATTCTTAAGTGTGTTTAGCAAGGAATGCTACTACACAGCCAGCAATCGCGTGGTCACAAAAAGCTTCAGTAGGGTGATAAGACTGCCAATGGTAGACATAAACTGAGCATCTGGCCAGACAACCTTGAAGGTCTTGCTAGAGATTGATCAGGTTGGTGCTTGAGCTGCCAGGAGGGGATTAGCTAAACAGGAAGAGAGAGGCAATACTGAAGTGCTGGTCTATGACCTGTCCCCTGCTTCCCCTACATTCAGGGGCATGCCCCACCCCCAATAATCAGCAGGGACACAGAACTCCTTCGGCCCCAGGGCCATGGCAGGAGCGGACAGCTCCTCCGATCCTGGGGACATGATGGGGGCACAGAACTCCTCTGGCCAAAGGAGCTGTCTCCCTCCCTTTCTCTCTCTCTTTCCCCTCTCTGTGGCCCTGGGCTGGAGGAGTTCTGTGTCCCGCCAAAATTTAAATTCCTGCACACATCCCTGCCTACGTTTGCTGTTTGCGGTAAGTGTAATGATATTATAAGAGGTTTGGAATGACCTTGATATTTTGCTTATTAGTTTAAAACATGCCTGCAGGGCAAGTTGGTAAATGTAATAACTGGGCTATCAAGCTTGCTATGTTAAGGATTTGTTGTATCATTATGAGGCCTCATGGAAGTAGGTAGGCTAAAGACTGAGTTTTCATTAAAATACTACAGGCCTGAAGGAACATAACCCTGGGTCATAATTTTGCACTCTCCTTCAGATAAGGTAAACAAGAGACCACAATAGGGTCAATGCACTGCAAGATTCTGAGAGGAGAGTTTGGAGAGGTATATTTAGGTTGCTAGGCAATAGGTATATAGTTAACCATATTGATGCATCGGAATTATTAGGAAATGATTGAGAGAGGATTGTTGCAAATGCTTATTATTAACGATTATGGTTAACTATGGACACCCAGAATGCTACAGACTGAATAGGGGAAGGCATTGGTTTTATGATGTTTGGGGTACCAGAACAAATCTGGATATACATCTGTGACATCTGTATTATGTGGAGTACAAGACACCATGCCTTGTTCCCTTTGCTCAGGTTCTCTTGGACTCTGAACTGGTATCAACTGGATATGTGGCTTTCTGAGGTTTGCCACTTGCTCATTTTTCATCCTTTAATTTTCCTTAGCTTTTAGAGTATAAGTACTAAATGCATTTATTAGCATGCCCCTATTGGGTGTACAGGTTGCTTATTTGGATAGGTTTATGCTGTTAAATGATTATAGATAATACAACTATTTGGCTTCTTTGTAAGGTTATAGTTAAATCTATACTACTATACCACCAAGCATGTCAATTTCGGAGAGGAGTTTCTTAGGGAAACTCTTATGTAGCCTGTTTGGAGAAAGAACTTATGACTGATCATTCATAATGAACATTATAAGTATGGCAAATCAGTTGTGTCATCATTTGTAAGGGCTACAGAAAGGAGGAGGGAAATGGGGGGAATAGAATGAGGCAGAAGAGGGGAACATGGAGGATAGGTGAAGTGAGACTGAGGAGAAGAGATGGTGAAGAAAGGGGTTGGAACAGCCAGCCAGTCAGTACAGGGGAGAGAGTTTCTGGAGTGAAAACTCTTTGAAGATAGATTAAGGGCAGTTCCCATCAGAGCCTGCTGTAAAACCAGCCAAGGTTGCTTCTGCCCTACTCCAGTGACCTGAGAATTTCTCTGGCCTCAGGAAGCTGGCTTCTCCTTAGAATCCTTCTTCATGAAGCCCACATGGCTTGGGGAAGGAGAAGCTTCTCATGAGTCCTAGGACCACCCTGGGGAAAGTCAGGAGGGAGAACCACTCCTGCACAGTTCAGACTCTGGGGATGCTAGGAGGGAGGGGTAGCCTCAAACTAGGCCACTTCTTTCACCCTCTGTCTCTCTTCCGCCTCCCCCATGATGCATTACCTGCTGAGTCTGCTTCTACAATCAATAGGATTCCACACAGATACAGGGGTCCATGCTATCAGCTCTCAGTGGAGGACTGAGACTATTATGAAGGTTTGATGTGATTTACTTAGGAATTCTTCTTATCCTTTGAGTGACCATGTTTCATACTGTTTGCATTTGGCAGACATCTTTTTTTGGAGCAAGTGATAATAGTAACCATTCCATATAGTATATGGTTAATGGCATATGATACATAGTTTTATACAGAGGAAGAATGTAGATCAACAGGGGGTTTAAATGACCTTTAAATAAGATATAAATATGTAGTGGCAGACAGTGCTTAATTTGTAATGAAGGAGGTACCGGGGCTTATGCAATGATTTAATTTTAAATTTTAAACTTGTTATAACTGAATGTACAGTGGTATCATTGTCATTGGTAATAATATTGTCTTTGGCTCTCTGGCCGCCGAGCTCTGAAAGCAGCACCATCGCCAGCAGCAGCGCAGGGGTAAGGGTGTCATGGTATGGTAACAGGACCCATGGCATCCCAGTCCCTCTGCAGGGCTCTCCCCTCTACCATTATTTTTCATCCACTCCATTTTTCGGTCTCCACCCCAGGCTTTGTGCCCTGGGCGGCTGCCCTGCTCGCCCTGCCCTGGTTACAGCCCAGGTGGATACAGCTGTGTTGAGAATTTTAAGAAAACCACATTTCAGAGCAAAAAACTGAGATTTTTTTACTTGCATAACAGACGTGGCAAGGCCAGAGGTGCCGGTGCTATGAACCGCCAAACCTAGAGGTGCTAGGGCTCTGCCCTGGCAAGCCCCAATACAAATTAAGCATTGGGAGCAGATCATCAGCCGGTCTAAATTGGCATTGCTCCAGTGACTTTTGGCCTTTCAAAATGTAATATGAATGTCCTATAATGGTACAAGAATACATTAGTGTAAACGCTGGGCTAGATTGCTCTCAGTAATGTCTGAAGCCAAGGGGGTTGCATGACTATAGCAGATAGCAAAATATGGCCCATTGTATTAAATTGCAAATGGACTTCATTATTAAAGTAAGGTGAATATTGTGTTCATTTTCCACACACCCCTTTCAAATGGCAAATAACTTATTCACCAGGGTGAGATTCACCTTCATGCAGAAGACCAGCGTAAGATTTCAAAACAGGCCTCTGAGCAGCAGTAAATTTCAATTTTTATATTATTTGACCTGGCATGTTGGAGGATCAGACCAGATGCATTGTGTGAGGCCCACACCTTTCTACAAGACTACAGCATATTGATTTGTTTAACCCACTTTGCTTTCTGCTGCCTCTCAGATTTGCACAGCCGCATTAGTTGTGTTCTCTCAATTTTTCCATTCCTCTCTGAGTGATGATTACAGCTGGGCAGTGGGGACCGGTGAGTTAAACGTTAAAAAGGTGATAAATGCATGAGACATATGAACAGCTTAAATCTTCTGCAGTTGGGAAAGCAGTGTGCTATGCACAGAATATATTTAAAATACCTTGAATATTTCACTGGTAAATATCACGCAGGGACTTTTTTATTGTGCTGTAATTTAAAATGAATGTTTCAGCACTGTATGCTCTGAACAGACAATAATGAAATTAGAAATAAGTTGGTGAGGGGAAATAATGGCTAATGGAACTGGATCGGAGCGACGAGAGGTCACAAAATTGATTTTATTCCTTATGGGCAAAAGTGCCATTTAGTAACATTTAATGGTAACCATATAACTTATTACACTCAAATTAATCTTCACTGACAGTGAAATGTTCCATTATTGGTTACTATGAGTTGGAGTTTAAATAATGCACATATATCCTGTTAAAATAATTAGCTCAGAGACAACATTTAACAGTTTAAATATAAAGACATGGCACAAAGCAAAATTCACAAAAAGGCAAGCATACTTAAATAGTAAACTCTTTGGGGCAGGGTCTGTCTTTAAATGTCTTTGTATTAGAGCTGGTTGAGTAACTCTTTTTTTGTGTGGGGTGGTTTTGTTTTGTAGTTCACTGGCAGTTCTGAAAAATTGGGGAAAAAGTCTGTTCAGGTCAAATAGCTTCTGGAAATTGAAAGACAAAGTGAATTGAAACGATCTATTTTAGGTATTTGTAAAGGGCTAGAGTGACAAAATTAGGGGATGGGGAGGGCAGATGGGGTGATGGGGACGTCTTTATTATAACTTGTAGCCCAGTGGTAGGGCACTCATCTGGGATGTCAGAGCCATAGGCTCACTTTTGCCCTCTCCCTGATGTGATGAAGGGATTTGAAGTGGGTTTCCCACATTACAGGGGGCTACCCTAGCTACTGGGCTATGGAGTGAGGCTGAAATGCTTGACAGGACAACACTTTTTGATATTTTTAGCTTAATTCTTGGGTTTCTTTTTTTTCACGCTAAGGGACCAATTGTGCCAGCTTTACCCATGTGAGTAACCCTATTAATACATATGCTTGCCGTGGGCTAAGAATGATCAAGTTGTCTGCACTTGGTAACCAGAATTTGACTCAAACCCCACTCCCCCAAACCCTCAATCTTTCCTGACATTACACCTTCTTTCTTCTTTCTTGTTTTTCTGTCCTCACCAGCACACGTATTCCCTCCTCTGCTGTCCCTGCAGTAGAGCTGACTGCCATCTAGTGATTCCTTTAACCACCTACGGTCGCTTTACAATATGCTTGTCTTGCAGCTCTCATCTTTTACTATATAGCCTGCCCTCTTCCTCATTTTCCCTTGTGTTTATGAGCAATATCAAGTATAAAGCACTGAACCACAGCCTACCAATTGCAGCAAAGGACACTCCAAATGTCATAATTTTTTGTCCATATAATATTTTCCCTCCTGTATTTTATAGAAAGGCTATTGGATGTCTGTGTTTCACTTGCCATCAAATTAAAAACCCTCAGCAAGGAAGAAGGTAGTTTAACCCCACTGGCTATGAACCATTGTCTAAGGCTGAATACATTTAACACCTAAATAAGCCTGGTACATTTTGTACCTAATTTTTGGTTCTGTGAGTTTGTTTACCTTCTTCATAAGTGGGTGTAGCTGGACCAGTATTGACATTTGCTGAAATAATAGCATAGATGGGGACTCGGTTATATTCAGCACTATGTCACGGAAACCTGCTCAGAGCAAATCTTCTTGACGCGGTGCTAAAGAGTGTAGTACTCTAGCCACGCTAGCTGTTAAACTATTCTTGGCACCAGTGTTGTTGCACCCATTGTGAACAAAAACGACAAAATGAGACAGTGTATAGGCAAGGCTGTAGATACACAATCCTTACCTGGACTGTTTAATCACCTGGTCTAAATTAGACGCAAACTGGCCGTAATTCAGTCATGTTTGTGCAATGCTCTGAAGAGGTAAAGCACTGTATAACTACTAAATGTTATAATTAATTAATTTCCAGATCTGATGCAATTAAAATAGACTTCAAATGGATCTTTTGCAGGGAAATGTGAGACATGAAACGTGTCAAATGTGAGAAATTGAAATATCTTCCTACAAGATCCTAGCTATTCAAATGTAAGAAAATAGCACTCTTTTTGGAACGGGGGAGTGTGGAGGGGTGGAAATGCAAATTAAACATTTTACTGTGGAAAGCAAACATAACAACTCTCCAGACTGACAGACAACCAGTCCATCTAAGAAGTAGTGACAGCAACTTAGAGCCAGCAAATGTTGTTTCCTATACATCAGAGCTTCAATCATATAAAGGAAATGGACAGTCTAAGGTCCTCAAAAAATCACTCAGTATTACTTGAAGTACCCATGAGATCCCAGACACATGTTGACACAGGAGAAAAAGCTGCAAGCTTGATTTCTCAATGAGCAGATGGGAGAGTAATGGGATCTGCATCAGTGCCAGTGGGATCATTGCAGACACCTGCAGCATTGAGGCACCGAGTGCAGAGTCATTACAGACACGGGCACTGTAAATGTCACCGAGCCTAAGTAGCAACTGGCTGAAGCTGAAACATAATCAGCCTGGGGTGAATTGTATGCTGTGAGTGGTGTCCTGAGGAAACCAGCTGGATATATCTAGGGCTGAAATAAATTTTGAAAACTACACCGAATCTATTGACCACTTGGATATTCAGTTATATCAAAGGTAGGTAGTGTCATAAAAGAATTTAAGTAGCTAGAAAAAAAGGGGGCATGTAGGGACAAATGGATAGTGTATGAGTAGTTAGGCAAATGAGATGATATTATGTTAGCATAGTGCTATTGACTATGCTAATTTGTTTTTAGCCCACTATGGGTTAGCCCCTTCCCGCAGCCTCAACAGTCTCAGGGTATGTGCTTGTGATGTTAGCAAAAGTGCCTTTTCTCCAACCGACCTGCTGCTTAAACTTTACTGAGACTATATGGGACACTCCATTGCAGCACTACTGGGAGGTGGCTTAAAACATCATTAGTATACTTTTCTGTTAACGAAAACCAATTTACTTTCATATTATGTAGCTGTCTCTCCTCTTGATTATTAACATTCAGTACAACCTTGGTAAGTGAACCCCATCCAGCTGAAACTCTCTGTAAACACACAGGAAAACATGTACGTTCAGTCAAAAATTTCTTTTTTAGGTTAAAGAAGCAACAAAAAAGAAGGAAAGCAAAGTCCCCCTGAGAGAGCACAGTGTGTTTGTGTGAATGTCCTTTTGTAACATGCTGCAGCCACTGAGAACAAAATGGCTGAGGGAGAGTTCTCAGAAAATTAGTGATGTAGCACTCCGTAAACAAAATGCATCATGGTTTCATAGCTACATACAGAATTTATATCATTTAGAGCTGGGCTTTCCTCTTTGTTCTGCCCTTAGTTCCCCAAATGCAGAGAACAGTGAGGAGATTCTCTCTGGCAACCTGATGAACAAGATGATTCAGTAAGCTTCCCCAAGGCCCACCAGAACTGCAGTAGAAGGCTGTGCTCCAGGGATGAAATCCTGGCCCATTGAAGTCAGTGGCAAAAATCCCACTAACTTCAGTCGGGTCAAGATTTCACTCCAAGTTCCTGCCCCAGAGCAGAGTGAAGATAGATGCTAATTCAGCTTTCAGACCGTCTGGCTTTATGTGGTTGTTGGAGAGCGTCCTGTTTCAGCTAGTCAGTATCTTATAAAATTATGGCAATTGTCCATTTGCTAGCTATGCTGATGAGCTGAAGCTTTTGAGTATCCCTCAAAGCCTTTGGAGAAAAAAAGGGTTCTACTGTATTTATAAAAAGTTCCCTGCCCAGGTCTTTCTAAGGTTATAACATGCTCTCATTTGCTATCTGGGAAACACCAATAACTATGATATTCTTGTGTTGCCCTAAGAGTATGTTGCTTAAATGTTGCTTCAATTATGCAATTCTTTTATTCTATGAGAGAGACAATATTCCACTGTAGTATTGCAAAAATGCCAAATGGGTTGTAACATCAGTTGTTTTAGGCTATAAAAGGTTTGTCCTGAGGTGTTTATTACTTACTCATTTGCAGCAATGCAATCTGCCATATTTACAGGAACTTTCCTATCAATTTTTATTATCCAATCAAGTGATCATTTTACTTAAGAAGCCAAAGAAATACTTTGTTTCAAGTATTCATTGATCTTTAATCAAAAACAGGGCACAAGTTTAGAATAAGATGAGTGTCTAATAATATAAATATAGTGTTGTTCTAGGACAACCCTTTTCTTTTTTATGATTCTGATTGGCTGAATGGACACAAGGAAATTAAGCCATAAAGAATAAGTTGCTGTACATGAAGTTTCCATTTTGGATAAATGGGAATAGAAATGCACAGGCAGGGGTCTCAATACATTCATCTCCCCAGGTATCCTGAAATGAAATGAAGTGTAATGTCACATATGGCAGTCTTCATGCTGCATTGCTATTTCATGATTTTCCTTTTAATAAAATATTTCACTGAAACATTACAAAGACTTGGCCCCTAGCTGTTTGAACAGCTTCAGTGTATCCATGGTTCTTTTGTTACATAGATGACAGCTGTCTACAGTATGTCCCTCTTATCTTTCCTTTCAGGACTGTCTGAATTTCAAATGGCCAACAATGTGTAACCATATTGCTTAAAAACTGACTCAGAAGGTTCTCCCTGCATGTGAGGTTCTTTGAAGTGTTCTGCTCTTAATACAGTTTTAGCAGGTGGCTAACTAACCTCAGCAGGACCCTCCGATGAAATATCAAAACTATTCTATAACCACCACTTTGTTTGTTTTTCTTAATTTTCCTATTTGGTACCAAAGCAACCAATTAGACTGCAGAAGAAAATAAATTACTTTAAATACTCCACAAAATATAAAATGCAGTTTGATCAGCAGCTCACTTATTCTTTTGCCCTCCACCTTTGTATTTTCCACACTGAGAGAGAACATTTTCTTTTCATGGCCACTGGGTTGTCAGCAGGAGTTCACTTCAATGAAAGCTACATTTAGCTGTAAATTTAGATATGGTGCACAGCTGCCATGATTAAATAATTTCATTGTACATTGGATCTTAAAGGTGAAATAGTAAAAATGTCTCCACTTTTCATAGTACGGCTGAATGTGCACATATGAACCATTATCAGGTATTTCAGTATGTTTTTTCCTAATATATGACTTTTTCTTCTTTAGTAGGTCTGTTAAGTTGCTGGCCTGTTGTTAGATTTCCTGTTTTAGGGCCAGGCCAAATGAGCATTGAAGTCATTAGGAATCTGTCCATTATCTTCAATGGAATACTGAACTGGATCCTAAGTGAGCTGTCCTGATGTTCATTCATTTAGTGAAGTCAACAACATTGCTTGGGGGTGGGGGACCTGCCTGGGGGGATGGGGGATGGGGAGGAAGATTTTATTTAATGGTAACCACAAGTGGGCTTGAAGGTGATCTCTTTACCATTCTTGCTCTTCACTAGTGAGGATCAAATTTTTTGCAGTATTTGTTTTAGTTAAAAAATAGCCTTTTAATTTCCTGCAAAACTTTCAATATTTTTCACCTGGAATGAGGTGGATCAGCTAGTGCAAGAAATGCAATATGCCTCCCTATGCCATCTTGGGTAAACTTAGTCCATGGTTGGCTTTAAATGGCATCATTATATATTGTTATTTTTTATTGATTTTTTTGATGATGGAAGCATTGTTAGCCAATCAAATGACTCCTTCAGTCCAAGCTGTATGATAAACTGATAGTTATGTTGAGCTATTGTCATGGGTATTTGACTGCAAATACACCGGTGGGCAAGCCTGTTTCTACAGTTCACAAAAGGAGGACAATTTATAAGATTTTTCTATGAGGCTTAAGTGTTAAGCTTCAGTGTTCAATTATTCACTAGACAGGAAGCTATCAAGCATTTTCTTTTTTCCCATGTCACACTGACTTTGCTAAACTGTGAGTAAAATAGAAATTGGTATCACTAACACAGGCTGGGCATACATTCAGCATGTGATGAGAGCCTGCGGTTTTGATGAGAGATATTGTGATGGTTTAGCTGTGCATTAAACCTTGCATGGAGGTTATAGTGGGACTGGCACATTTGAGGAACAAATCTCTTCTTAAAAAATAAAAAACACAATGGTATTTTTTCCCAATAGACACTTGTTTCTATGGCTGCTAGCTCAGAGAGGCTATATAGGGTTTGTGCTCTTAGCCATGTAGGCTAATAGCACTGATTGAGACACCATTCTCTCTCTTCTGTGGCTACAATAACACCCTATTAGATATTCTACACTCTATAGCACCCTCATCTTTATGGGAGGGGGCAGTGGAAGGCTCTCATTCTGTCTGTTATATGGGTTGTCTCCGGATAATCAGGGAACCTCTGCAAATCTACACCTTTATGGCCCTTGTCTACAAGATTCAAGATTCAGTGTGTGGCTTTCATTCTCACCTAACTGCAAAGGCATATGCCATTCATGCAGGGGGAAACAGGTGTGTTCCATTTCATGGGAAATGGAGAGGAAAGGGAAAAGCTAATGTGTTCAGAAAGTGTGTGTGTGCGTTTGTGTGGCGTCAGAGGATAGTTGTTGGAGGTCTTCTGTTAAATAGGAAGCCTGGGAATCTGCACTGTGTTCAAGACAGGGCTATGAAAGAATAGAAGACCTGCTAGTTCCCCAAAGGCTCAGATTAACACTTGAGAACTCTGCCAGTGTGGACTGGATCATACTTTGTGCTGTGTGGCACTGCAGTATGAGCAGAAAGCGTGACACTTGGTTGGGTTACCTGCTGTGCTAGGGAGCTGAACCAGCCTAGATAGTCTGGTGTCTGTACCATGAGCCTCTCTCCAGAATCTTGACCAAAATCAGAATGGCAGAGTTTTACACCCACTTTGCACAGCAATAGGTAACTGCACAGGAACACTAGAATTGCTACTCTGTACCAGGTCAGACCAGTGGTCCATCTAGTCCAACATCCTGTCTGACAGTAGTTGGTCGAAGATGCAATAAAACCACAATGGACAATTATGGAATAAATTTTCTTAATCTCTGTCAGTCAGTGACTGCCTTAGGCCTGGAACCATGGGGGTTTATGTTCCCTAAACAGCCACCTCCTATAGGAAGTTCTGCCCATTAGGTATTCCGACGGGGAGGGGGCGCTATGTGTCCCCACAGTCCTGGCTCCACTGAGAGCAAGAAACAAGAGGGATTTGGGTAGGCCCCTCCCTGGGGTTGGTGGTACTTGCTGCTGCTGAGATTTTCCTTTCTAGAGGGTGCTGGGACACGCTTAAAGGACCACTCCCCAGCATCTCTTATGGCACTGTAGCAGCCTGAGAAAAGTAATGCCATTGTAGTAAAACCATGTTTCTCATAACACTCCGACTCAGTTATAATACTTACACTGTACTCTATGCCTTTGTCTTCTTGCCCTATGGTATAGACTGCTGCACTGAAGATAGATGTAGATTTCCTACCTCCCTTACAGGGATGGTGTGCAAATTAACCAGTTAATTTTTGTAAAGCACTCTGGACATGAATTTGCTAGATAAGTACTAAGTATTATTTTAATTATAAGTAATAACTGACAGAATTGGATGGAAAGCCTTTCCATGGCTGTACAACCCATTTTTAGAGCGAGACCTTAAATTGACCCGCGTATTTTACAGCTACACCATGTAGATAATTAAAACTAAATTGCTAGCAGGATTCTTTAAAAAATAATTGTAAACCATGTTAATAAACTTAGGGGGAAAAGGAGCCCAGTACAAAAAAAACAAACTAATTAAATTATCCATCCCAGGAGTTTCTGAACAAGTGCATGTGATCCTAAGCCTATAGGATATAGAACAACTTTCTAAATCACCATCCACCCCTGACAAATCTTGTTACTCACCTAAAGATCTGACCTCTGAAAAAATGGAACAGAACCAAATGTGGCTAGGTGTATCTAGCAGGAAACAGGATGCAACCTGCCCTTGAGACTGAACTGAAAACAAACTATGAGTGCAGCAGTTCGTAGGCATATCAGGTCATGTTCTACTTGGGCTAAATGCTGTTAGATGCTCAGAAGGCCTTCACCATCTCTTTAATCACAATATTACAAACTCTGAGAGGGTCAGCTGTAATGAATCCATGTGCTGCAGACAGCAGATGCAGTTACTAGATAAAACAAACTCATACCGTGTGAGTCTGGGACGAGAACCATGGTCCAGCGGTTCCAAGCACCAGCCTCTCCTACTTGAATTAAAAGAGAATCCCCCCTAGGGCCCGATACAGCAAAGTACTGAAGCCTGAGTGTAGCTTTAAGCACATGAGTAGTCTGACCTTTGTGGGGGTCGGCCACTAGAAGGCAACATGATCTCACACACATTATATTTTCTCCTAGCTTTGAACACAGCAGGTGAGATTTTTCACCCTGCTACGAGTCCTTTATGCTGGTGTGAAGGTGCCATAAGTGTCTCGTAGCCAGCCAGGGTGAAATTCCTGGGACCCAAGCATTACATAAGACAACCATTGGCTGCCCTGCGCAGCTCCCTCACAATCCCTGGTCTAGGGGATTTGCTAGAGCTGGGCCTATCACACACAGTGCTTTAGGGCTTCTAGGTACCAGCCGCTCTTGCCCATAGGCAGGCCAGACTGGACTGTACATCTTGTAATTCAAAAATCTATTGAATATTAATAACCGTCGTGAGGCAAAGGTTTGGAGAGAGTGTAGGAAATGCTCATTGGGCTAATATCAACTGGCCATATAGGAAGGGAATTACAACACTGAGAAGTACAACACTGAAGTACTGTCGGTAAACATTAAGTGGCTGGCACAACAGGGACAGAAAGGAGTCAGAGATCTTTGCAGGATATGGAGGCACTTCAGGAGGATTGAGTGGGCCATGCTGTAAAAGGACCAAAAGAAGGAGGCTGTTAACTATAAGGAGACAAGTGATGTCTGTACTATTGCCAGACCAAAGCCAAGGTGGCAAACGGTCAAAGATTTTTGTTGGGTGGAGTGGGTGGGGAAAGGAGAGAATACTCTGTCATCGAATGCAGAGCTGAGACAGGGAAGGACAAAGATGGGGTCTTGAAGGGAACCAGGATCAAGGAGAGGATATTTCTTTCTGTGCTTCTTCCTGTTGTGCCCATGCATATTTCTCTGTAAAGCATATCTTTCTCAGCAGTGGCTGATTACTCGTCAAGTAGCCAGGAAAGTCTTTGCAAGATCTGTGCATGAAGTTGTACCATACAAGCAGGATCCCTTTCAGCGACGCAACAGTCAATACCATGCCACCCTTACTTGCCACTGTCTGGCCACCCAGCTCTGAAGGCAGCTCCGCTGCCAGCAGCAGCGCAGAAGTAAGGGTGGCAAACCAGCCAACATGCACACTGCTACTCGGGTACTCTGGGAATTGCAGGTCTACCAGAACTGATGTTGGAAAAAGGATGTTTGACATCTTGGTTGCAGCAGCCCTCTCCAAAGTGGCCTGACCAATCCACGATTCGGTGTTGAGACAGGTCGGGTGCTATGGCAGACTCCATCTTCTCTGCTCCCTCCCTCAAAAAGGGCAGAGAAGAAATATTATGTACTGGCCAAGGGGTTTGAATACATGTACTCACACACACACCCCTGATGGTATCAGCTGCAAAGAAGCAGGACAGACAGGGACAGGGGAGTGCCTCTCTAAAGAATAAGGAGGCCAAGAGGCTAGGTTTGTTCGGGTGAAAGGTTTATTCAACCGCCAGCCTGTAATTCCACATCTCCAACCAGCGTGCATTGCTGGGGAGATACGACTTTAATATATGGGACTCGATGACCACGTTTAAGACTACCTGCACAGGAATCGAGGCATGAGTTCTCATCCGTCCTGGAGGAAGGCAAGTCAGTGGCCAGGGCCTCCCTTCAGGCAGCTCAAGATGCAGCCAACTCGATGGCCAGAACGATGGCGTCGGTGGTCACCATGAGGTGCTGATTGTGGCTCCAGTCATTGGGCCTCTCCCATGAAGTGCACCAGTCGGTCCAAGACCTCCCGTTCGAAGGAGCCTCCCTGTTCTCCGTACAGGCGGATGCCAAACTGCACCACCTCAAAGACTCTATGGCCATGTTGCGCTCCCACGGCCTGCATATGGTCCCGGCTTCCAGTAAGCATTTCAGACCCCTGCAGCCTCCCAGGTTTTTGGGACCGCGCAGGCATGAACTCTACAGGAAAAAAAAGTGAAGGGCTACAAACACCATCAGTCCCTGCCTTTTACCTTAACTTCCCATTTGGGCTCAAGCCGGTACCCTGGTGGGAACAGGCAGGCCTTTTGAAGCTACACCTGAGGATGACTTGCCAGTCTCAAACCAAGATTCATCTCCCCTTTTGTTTTTGGACCGCTAGTCATGCTTCCACCCTGCGTAGTTTTCCACAACATTAGACTGTTGGGTACTCGGTACCATAACAATGGGGTACACTCTCCAGTTTGTATCTATCCCTCCTTCCCACCACCCCCAACCCCGTCCCTCTTCAGGGACTCTTCTCATGAGTAACTTCTCATCCAAGAGGTGCAAGCCCTCCTATAGGTGGGAGCAATAGAGGAAGTTTCTCAAGATTTGAGAGGAAAGGAGTCTACTCCCAATACTTCCTAATCCTGAAGGCCAAAGGGGATCTATGGCCCATCCTGGACCTTCATCATTCCAACAAATATTTCAAGAAATGGAGGGTCCACATGGTCTTCCTGGCCTCCATCATCCCCTCTCTGGATCCACGAGACTGGTATGCCACCCTCGATTTCCACATCTTCATCTTCTGTGGACAAAGGGAGATTCCTCAGGTTTGTGGTGGGCCAATGCCACTACCAATTCACTGCACTTCCCTTCGGTCTGTCAGCTGCCCCATGGGTTTTCACAATGTATATGATGGTGGTTACGGCTTACCTCAGACATTGAGGCATACAGCTCTACCTGTACCTTGATGATTGGCTGATCAAAGGCACTTGTGGGTTCGGGTCGAGCACAGTATCAGCATAGTATGGAACCACCTTTTGGGCATTGGGCCTCTTGATAAATGAAGAGAAATCAACATTGATCCCTGTGCAGAGGATATAATTTATTGGGGCAGTGCTCGACTCCTCTTAGGCCAGATCTACCTACCAGAGGCCAGGTTCAGAATTGTGCCGGATCATCTGCTTACGACTGCCTCGGTGTGCCTCAAGATGTTAGCACATAAGGCAGCTTTTACCTTCGTGGTGCAATAAACACAGCTATGCCTCAGACCCTTACAGATGTGGCTGGCATCAGCTGGACTCAGTTCTCACAATTCCGTCACCATTCTTAGCTTCTCTGACTTGGTGATCAGACCCGTGGTCCGTGATGGAAGGGGTACCTTTCACCGCCCCATGTCCGACAGTCACCTTGGCATCGGACGTGTCAGACCTCGGGTGGGGACCCATCTCAGCAATCTTAGGACTCTGGTCCCAAGATGAACTATCCCTGCATATAAATGTCAGGGAACTCAAGGCGATACTCTTGGCCTGAGAAGTGTTTCTCCCCCAGCTCTCAGGCAAGGTCGTGCAGATCTTGACGGACAACACAGCTTCGATGTTTTACACCAACAAGCAAGGGGAGCTCGATCCTCAGCCCGGTGTCAGGAGGCCTTCCGACTATAGGACTTCTGTGTGAAGCACGCCATTCACCTAGAGGCCTCACACCTGTGTTGGTGGGTCACCTCAGCAGGTCTTTTGCCTCTTGCCACTAGTGGTCTCTTCACCTGGAGGTCACCAGTGTTGTCTTCCAGAGGTGGGGGGACTCCCAAGGCAGACTGTTTGCCACCAGGCAGAACAGGACATGCCATAGGTTCTGTTCAATGCCTGGGCTAAGCAAGGGCTTTCCGATGCTTTTCTGCTATTGTTTCTCGTGCAGATACCAATCCAGGGCATCTGTGGAGCTGCAACATGGTCGTCGTTTCACACTTTTCTGTCACATTAGGCCATCACCTAACAGACCTGTGACAATGCCAGTTTCGGGAGAGCACTGTTGCAATCAGCATGTCCAGGAACTCTGAGCCCACCTCCAGGGTATTGCTTGTGAATCACCTAACATGGAATGGATATGAGCAAGCACTCAAAGAAGAAAAAATGGTTACTAACCTTTTGTAACTTGTTCTTTGAGATGTGTTGCTCATGTCCATTCCATGACCCACTCTCCTACCCCTCTGTCGGAGTTACTGGCAAGAAGGAATCGAGTGAGTGGGGGAACAGCAGTGCCCACATATGTGCACAACCCCAGAGGGTGCTAGAGCCGGCCCTACAGATACCACTAAGGGAAAAATCTCCAGCAACTGTGAACATGGCACGCGCACACTCTAACATGAGCAAACATCTCGAAGAACAACAGTTACGAAAGGTTAGTAACCGTTTTTTATCCAGCCCTTTTCTAATTCCTTCTAGGTTGCTCATTCCTTAAGCTCAGCAGCTGAGAGCTGCTGTATTAAATGTCAATAAAATGAGAGTTTTGGCTGGGTTAATCAATAACAGATTTAGGAGATGAAGTCATCCTGTGCTCTTCATTTTTGAATTTCAAGCCCCATCTGCTGCTCACTCATTGCCTGTGTGCCACTCAGGAGTTCAATCAAATACATACTTTTGCGATCTTACCAATTATAGAAGACCTTGGTATTGCCAAAATACATTCTCTTTTGCATCGTAAATACTGCATAATACCATGAACACACTTATTTTCAAGTTTTCCATCCTAAAAATCTGCAGAGGAATTGTAAAATAATACAAAAGAGTTTTAGATGGGGAAATCACCTCCTGCATCTAATAACTTAAATTCTGGTGGTGAATCAGATATAGACTCTTTTGAGTATCTTGAGCTAGATTTTCATGAAGGACTCATTCCTGTCAGCCCACTTGCATATAGAACTTCTATTGACTCATGTACACAAGCAAATCTCCCACTTAAGGCTCACAGGACTGGGCCAAAGTGAGGACCGAGATCCATGTAAATTGTCATGCCTACATTTGCATACACAAATACCACAACTGTGCATACAAAGCACACATTTGTATGTATTAATGGGCGTTTAAGTGCCTTGAGCTTTGTCTTCACCCAGGGAATAGCCTCAATTCAGCAGCTGTCCACAAACTATCAGGGCTTGTCTACATGGGGATGCTCAGGAAAGTTAATCTAAATTAACTTTTAAAGTGGATTTGGTTAAACTGTATTAAACCCTTGTGTGGACCCTCTATTCAGAATTAAGTTCAACTGAATTAACAAAACTTTAATTCACTTCCAAAGGTACATCTGTACCAAGGGCTGTCCATTGATTGCTAAGTTCTGGCGATTGCCAAGTGTAAATAAGTCTGCAACCTTTTGCATGCAACAAACTTACACATAAAATTGAAGCAATTGCACATGCAAGAAGCACACAGACCTCAGGTTGCCCTTCATGAATAGTTGGCTGAGGGTGTCAAATGCAGAGTTGTTGCTACCACTGCCCCTACCAGTCATTTCCTAGTATATAAACTAATTGACCGTAAAGGACAAGAAAAGGAGATTTTAGCAGTCAGTTCCCATGAGTTTTATAACAACCTTCAAAGCATTTTTCTAAATGTTATCTAGAGGACTTTGGTGGTAGAGAGAATCTGTGAAATCTGTTGTATTGTGGAATCATAAAAATATACAGAATTAAAATAGCAAAAAACCAGGTCAAATTCAGTCCTGATACAAGTGAGTAGTCTTAAAGGAAAATTGTATCCACTGTCCTGTGGATCAAGTGCACCAAAAATAAGAGCTTCTTGTTGCAATTGTGAAGACAAGAGTTTTCAGTCTCAGCTTCACGACTTCCCACTGCCGACTGCTTTTTTTCTAATTGCAACACTCTGACATAGTATGATTTGGAGGTGCTCAGTGCCTTAGGAAAAATAGCTGCAACATGCCCTCAAGTATAAACCTTTGTCGTGCCCTTTTGCATGGCACCTACCACACCTTTTCTCTGAAGCCAATGACTGGCTACCTGGCGATGGTGGAAGGACAGCATCTCCTCTCACTTGTCCTGCCCTTGGTCTTCTGCAGCCTAAAACAGCAGTTCTGAAATTCTGGCCAAACATGAGGTTCCTCTTGAGCACAGAGAATTGCCAATCCACAGTACTTAAAAGCCTCTGGGGAAAAAAAAAAGGCGGGGGGGAGTTGTATCATAATCCCAGCCAAAATAAATGTTCGTGCACTTGGCAAGACAGTGATTAAAGTGCATGCGTCAGTAACCTTACTCAATTACATTTATATTTATATATATTTTTGTCAGGTCAGTGGCACCCTGCAACCCTGCCCACTTTAAGCAATGCCAGATCCCCTCTTCCTTTTTATTATATTTTTAAAAATTGCTTCCATATTCTACCAAACTTGAATACCTTAGAAAGGTAAAAATAGAACCTGCTTCTAGTCACACTTGAGATTTGGTTGCCTTAACAAGGAAGATAATTCTCCACTCTACTACGCTGGGTTTACATTAATATAACTCTGACTTCAAGGACGCCTGCATAAATCTGGTGTAATAGAATGGACAGGTAGGCTCTTAGCACTTCCCACCTATCTTTTTTTCAACAGAATGCTCACAGCTGCTGTATATACATAATATTTAAGGTTAAGATTTTTAGTAAAAGTCACTGTTGCAGGGCGTACCAGCCCTGCCCTGGCCTAGAGAGGGTTAAGGACTCACTGCAGGCTGAAGAGGCCACGCCCCTCCAACTTTGCTGGGCATACTCATCATGAAAGGGGGATATAAAAGGCAGCAACCCAGCTCAGTTGGGGTGGACTGCTGACCGGGAAGGAAACACACTGCTGGTGCTTGCCAGGTGATCGTTGCAGATGCTGAGCCCAACCTAGCCAAGCTCCACATGGATCCCAGGCTGCCAGATGAACCCCAAAGAGGGACCGAGCTGCCAGGAACCGCACTGACTGGGGACCATGGAAGCTCCAGGGAATTGTGGAAAGTTGCCACTGCTGACAGGGTAGGAAACAGCCCAGAGGGTTGAATGGTGTTAAAGGGGGTGAAACAGGGTGCCAGTGAGTGTGTTCTGGGAGAAGCCCTGCTGACTTGGTGACACTGTCACTGACAGGGCCCTGGGCTGGAGATCAGAGAAGCAGGGTGGGTGGGGCCCCACTACCCCAACAGGACATTAGGGCCACGCTGCCCTGACAAGGGGGCTGCTGTACTGATTCTGGCCATTAGGGCTGTGCTGCCCTGATGGGGGGAGAGGGGCACTGTACAGACTCTGGCCACTAGGACACATTGCCCTGATCAGAGGGCTATTTTGCTGACTCTGGCCATTAGGCCGCACTACCTGGAAGAAAAGGGCAGCCCCAGTGACTTTGACTGCCCTGCTGCCTCCTCCCAGAAGAGAAACTAGTGGGGTAGACATCAACCTATGGCTTTTTCCCACCTTCCCAGCATACGTGACCCGATGCCCATGAGGGGGCATACGAGCCCTGTGACAGTCACAGACAGGTCATTGGCAATAAACAAAAAATCATGGAAGCCCCAAACCTGTCTGTGACCTTTACTAAAAATAATGGCAGGAGGCGGGTGGGGGGCTGATAGGTGCCTGACTGAAGCCCGAGGGTGGGGGGGAATGAGAACCCGAGCCCTGCTGGGGAGGGGGGGTCCAAACACCTGCTGCTGCAGTGACTGAGATCTTCGGGTTTCCTGCCACCTGCAGTGGTTTGGAGCTCCAGGGATGGCTGGGAGTTCTGGCCACACAACCCTGCCCCCCGCCCGCCTCTTGGGGCGGCTGAGAGCTCCAAGACCCCCACTGACTGACTGCTCCAGCCCCGCTGCCCCCAGGCTGATGTGGAAAATGTCACGGATGTGTTTGACAGTCAAGGAATCTGTGACCTAATCTTATAAATTAAATACCATCTTATTTCTCTCACATTTCAACTGTCCTGTCTCGTTGCATTACATCCCAGCAATACGGCATGTTCTGTTAAATTGCAACACAACAGCTTGCAATATGTCACAAAGAGAGATAAGTATAAAGAAAGGAGGTCATAAATGATTGCTTGCAAATTGGGGGCATGTGCCTGTGGCAGAGATGAGAATGGAGGCACAGAAATGTGATTTGTGGACAATGTGAACTCGCAGACACCGTGTTCCATAAGGGGGGGTCAGTATTTTTCTCAGGTTTGGTGATTTTTGACACATTGCTACTTAAAAGTAAAGAAAATATTGTCTTAGTATAGTATCTTTGAACCTGGGGATGTTGACGTGTACTTCAACCACTGTGTTTTTTCAAAGGTGTAGGGGGAATAGTTTGCTTTGTTGATCCCTTGAGGCTGGCAAATACAAGTACAATGGTGCTGAGGATGGCAGATTTAGCTCAGGTAAGTTGTCGGGAGAATGATCTTAAAGGCTATTCTGACTTATTAGGGAGAAACATTTGTGTACTCTGTAGGCAGTGTTACCTTATCTTCCCAAATAGAGGATAGATCTATAATGCAAACCTTCGGCTTTGTGGGAGGGAAGAGGTGTAATTTATTGGGATGGTCCAGTAGCCTAAAGATGATGATTGATGATCATCATATGAACATAGAAATGAAGGGCTGGAAGGGATCTCGAGGAGTCCTCTTGTCCAGCTGCCCGTACTGAGGCAGGACCAAGAATATCTAGACAATCCCTGACAGGTTTTTGTTTAGCCTGTTCTTACAAACTTCCAAGACAGGATTCCACAACATCTCTTGGAAGCCAGAACATAGCTATCCTTATACAGTAGAGCCCCGTTTATCTGACTCTCCACTATCTGGCTGTCTGCATTAACCAAACAGCGCAAATGGGTCCAGAAGTGGGTGATCTCTACTGTGGCTGCTAGACATGGCTGCAGCCTCGCACTTTTCCATTCTCTGGATTTTATCTAAATTTTTGATGATCTAATCTGGCCCCAGTCCTGATTAGATCAGATAAATGGGGTTCTGCTATGGCTAGAAAGCTTTTCCTAATCGCTAACCTAAATTTCCCTTACTGCAGAAATCCAATTACTTCTTGTCCTACCTTCAGTGGGCAAGGAGGACAGTTGATCATAGTCCTCTTTATAACAGCCCTTAACATACTTGAAGTCTATCAGTCTCATTCTTCTTTTCTCAAGACTAAAAAGTCTAGTTTTTTAACCTTTCCTCGTGGGTCAGGTTTTGTAAACCATTTATCATTTTTGATGCTGTCCTCTGCGCACACTCCAATTTATCCACATCTTTCCTAAAGTGTGGCACCCAAAAATGAACAGAGTTCTCCAGCAGAGGCCTCACCAGTGCCAAGTAAAGCAGGATAATAGCCTCCCATGTTTTACGTACAACACCCCTTTTGATAGACCCCTGAATTATGTTAGCCTTTTTTGCAACTGCATCACTGTATTGACTACGTTGTTGATCCATTATAACCCCCAATCTCTTTCTGCAGTGCTACCATCTAGCCAGTTATTCCATATTTTGTATCTGTGCACTTGATTTTTAAATTCCCAAGTGTAGTACTTTAACTTGTCTTATAGAATTTCATCTTGTTGATTTCAGACCAATTCTCCAATTGATCAAGGCGCTTTTCAATTGTAATCCTGTCCTCCGAAGTGCATGTAACCCTCCCAACTTGATGTCATCTGTAAATTTTAGAATCATACTCTCCACTCTATTATCCAAGTCATTAATGAAAATATTGAATTGTACAGGACACAGGACCCCTGCAGGACACACTAGAACTGTCCTTCCAATTTAACAGCATACCTAAATAATTACTCTTTGAGTATGGCTTTTCAACTAGTTGTGCACCCACTTTATTATAATTTCATCTAGACCACATTTCTCTCATTTGCTTAAGAGAAAGTCATGTAGAACTGTGTCAAAAACCTTACTAAAAACAAAATAAATCATATCTACCTCTTTCGCTTATCCACTAGGCCAGTAACCCTGTCTAAGAAGGAAATTAGGTTGATCTGGCATGATTTGTTCTTGACAAATCCATGCTGGCTGTTACTAATAGTCCTATTATCCTCTAGGCGCTTACAAATTGTTTAATTTGTTTCGGTATCTTTCCAGGTATCCAAAATAGGCTGATTAGTCTATAATGCCCCCTGTCCTCTTGCCCCCACCTCCTTTTAAAGATAGTGTAGGATTCTCCACCACAGCCCCTCTGCTTGGCCACCCGCTTTGTCACGAATGACTCCGAGACCCTCTTGTTTAGCAATCCAGTGCAGTTTATTTACAGTGTGCAGTCCCACCACCTTCTTATAACACAGAGCTTGGCTAGCTGCCTCAGGAGCTGTTGCAGCCAGGTAGGCAGAGCCTCTGCTCCCCCTTCCACTCCCTGGCTTCTCTTCTTCCCTACTTCCTTCACTTGGGCCTGTTTATAGCCCTGATTAATTAGGTGGACAGCTGTTTCCCTTGAACCAATCAGGTGCAGGTGTCCCTAGCCAGCTTCAATTTACCTCTCTCAGTTGGGGCTGGTGGGTCAGAGGGCTGGCTAAGGGGGTTGCTGCCCAGAATTCTGTCACCATAAATATGATGTTTGCTCTTTATGCTGTCATAATAGAGACTCCCGTTTAATTCTTGGTAGGCCCCAGAATCACTATTTACCCAACAATAATCCCTCTGGCCAAATAAAAGGCATAATCAAACTCCAATCTCTGAATAGAGCCTGTGGTAATTGGAGGGTAAGAAGCTGATGGAGGAGGGCCCACAAGCATTACAGTGGGGAAATGGGGGATCCTAGCGATACTGAGGGCTTCCATGGAGCTCTCTACTACAGCTCATCAAAAAAACTTTACATTTTGAAATTTTCCAGCAGGAAAGAAATGGACAGTTTTGTGTGTGTGAAAAAATGTTCTCATTTTTGGACCAGTTCTCCTCTGCACTGGAGATGCTCAGGGCTTTGACCTGGAGAGACATTTGTTATCAAAACTGAAAATTGTGAGGAAGGAGAAAATTGTGCTAATTCTACATTTTGCCTCCATTGCTTATCTGTTTCAGCACTGCCAGGAAAAATGGAGCTATTCACAGCAAAATGTACTGCCTCAAACTGCAGCTTTCATTATTGCTGCTTCTGGGGTACCAGGAAAGCACAACGGTGCCCCATTAATTGACCGAATGTTAGATGTTGTCATGTGACACACTGTCGGTGGTTCAAAAGAGTTCTTCGCTTTGCACGGTGCCAAAAATTGCTGCAGCTGCTCTACCGTGATGATGCAGGGAGAAGAAACTGCAGGGATGTGTGTAAGGCTGGACAATGGGGAATAGTTTATCCATCATCAGCATGGCAGATCCCCAGGGGACATGTCCTCCTTGCAAATCAATGGATCGATCGCTGGCAAGGTGCATAAGGTGGTCTAGTTGTATATTCACTTTATGTCCCGCACTGGTAACTATCGTGCAGCTGAATTTTTTTTAGTGCCCATGAGATCATCAGCTGTGTCCAGGCATTTCTTGATACACTTTCTTCAGAATTCATTGATCTTCCATTCTAATATGTTTGTACCACAAAAGTTGCCAAAACTGCTAATGGAGGCAGTTGCTGGGATCAGCTTCTAATATCCTCATTTCTGATCTTGATTTTACAGTTAATTTATGGGGATTTCCTAAAAGATGTAGAATATGACAAAAGCATGGAAGAAGCATGATTTCTGGGATATATAGTGAACCTGTTTATATGGTTAGCTACAGTCTTGTTAGCTATTGCTTTAACCACTCAATGTAATATACAGACTTCACGGTTAACTGGAGCCGAGTGATACATTATTTAAAAAATTCGTCTACTGGACTACCCATAGTTTCTGTGCTGTCAGTCTTCTAAATGTTGAAGATTGGATGGATGGTCCCTTTGGATATTCACTATAGCATAGATATTTGTTTGAATTCTCTCCTTTAAATCATGAAGATCATGTACTGTAGATTTGTAGTCACTGGAGAAATCGTTGGTACTTATCTAACCTTACAGTAGACAAGGCCCTGTCCTGAGAGTCCACTTCTATAACACAGGACTATAAAGCTGCTACACACTTCTTTTTCAGTTAAAAATTGTATTGGTTTTTCATAATATATTTGAGAGAAATGAACTAAGTTTTCATGAACACACTACATATTTCTCCTGTAGACTTGCAGCTGATCGTTGCTAGGGGGACTGACTCTGGCTGCATTGCTATGCTTATTATTTTTATATATACTGTCCGTAACTTCATGCCTGACCTAGCAGGACACTAGTTTGTCCAAGAGGTGGCACTGTATCTTTGAGCATTTCATTTTACTTGGTGAAGTTGCTTTGGTACAGTAAAGATCTTCCGTATGAATAAATAAAGCTGGGTTGAAGTTTTGCTAAGTATTTCTGCTGGGCTTCCAACCACAGACCTTTTAAAGTAAGTCCTTAGGTAAATATTTAAAAATGTATAACTCCAATAAAAACAAAAGTTTGATTTCAAGTTCTGACATCTAATTTTAATGTTGTTAGGGCTAAAAGCAATCTAATTGCTGAAGCCAAAATATGCACGTAAAGGATGTCTCCACTTCAGGGAAATGCTTCAGGGATCATAGAAATTCCCAGCTTCTAAAAAAGGTCTCCACTATGGAAAACTAAACTGCTGCTCCAGTGCAGTCTCTCTCATTCGGCTTTACTGGCTGTAGCATATTAAGAAATAAATCCAAATAGAATAAACCAGGGAAACAACTCTTAATAAGGTGGCCCAGCTCAGAATACCAGGCACAGCACCAGGACCGGTCATATCAACCACTGGTTGAGCTAGTGAGCTAGCCACAGGTGGCTGCTCTGCTGCGCCTTGCTCCAAGAGTGCTTTCTCCTTCCCCAGAGTACCAGAGACAGGCCTTAACTACCACAGGCCCTTCACATAGCTTGTGACCGTTCCATGGTGGGACTGGACCCTCTGCCTCTATGCCCACGGGAGAACCAGGGACTGTAGCAGCTATTTCAATATCCAGTGACCCAAAAAAAGCCTCTGCTACTGTAGCTGCTGGCTTGCACTTTCTCCTGAGCTTCTCTCATGCTTTGGACCTTCTTCCACTTTGCATGCGTCTCCTTCAGTTTCCCTCTTGTGACCCCACTACGCTTTCACACTATGCCCTCATCATTTACTTTCTGGCCCCTGCATTCCCCTTTCTTCTCTACTCACATTTTCCTCTCCTGCCTCTCGGGATCCCATCACCTCCTCTCCCTGCTTATTCCCCATCCCCTTTTCTGCTTCCATAGGCTCTCCTGCGTTCACTTCAGCCCAACACCTCACCCCTCTTCCTTCAGTCTGTCAGATCCTCATCCCACCTCCTCTTTGTTCTCTGCCTCTTCCTTGCCACAGTGATTTCTTCACCCTGCCCCCCGATCTCTCTTCATACTCATCCTCTCCTCCTCTTCCCTCACCACCATCATGTCTGTCTTGGGACTCTGCTCCTGCCAACCTTATTCCTACCTGCAACACTCAGCTGTCTCTTCATGAAGTTCACCTTGATCTCTTCATCACCTGCTCCTTATACTTCCACTGTCTTACTAACATCTGGCTGGTGGCCATGCCTTCTCTGACTTCCCCAAAAGCCATGACTGTGATGTCAGACTCCTTCTCTCCCCCCTTCTCATTCCACCCGCTCTCCCCTTCCCCTTTCCATTCCTTCCCATTTGAAGTCTACTCTTTTGTCTCATTACTTCCTCCAAATGGCCACTATCTACCTTCTCTGTACTCCCTTCCCCCACACTGCTATGTCTTACTCTGTTTCCTGTGCTCCCTTCCTCAGGGGTGACTTTAGCTTCTGTGCTGACAATCAGTCTGACTCCACTGTATGTCACTTCTTTTAATTTTGCCTCTCTCGACTGGCCTCCAGCTTCTGATTAACTCCCCTATTCTCTAGACCAAGTCTTCACTAAATCTCTTGGAGTTCTATTTCTGTAAATGATACTTGCTCTACTTTGTCTCCTTCCTCACCCCATCCTTCTTCAATGCTTTAGTGAACCTCCAATCTTTCTCAGCTCTGTCTTTGTCCGTTCTATGCAAGCTTACTTGTCTCTGCTGCTTTAAGCCCTTCTCCTGAAACCTTCTTCACTGCCTCATTCCTGTTAATGTAACCTTTTCCTCTCTGTCCTTTACATTCCAAGCTAGCCAAAAACATCTTCCTCTCCCAATGTAGCAAATGCATCACTCTCTCCTTATAGTCTTTTGAATCTGATGCCATAAGAGAACATTGAATCTCCTCATTCCTTTTTCAAGGCCCTGCACAATACTGTTCCATCTACATTTCTGCTGTCATTGCCTCCTACTTGCCCCCTCCTTACTGCTCTTGTTGTTCCATCTGAGTCATACCTTTCACTCATACTGTCCCTTGGAACGGTTTTTCACTAGTTGTCTGCTAATCGACCTCTCTCTCCATTTAGATATCCCTTGAGAACTCATAGGACCAAATTCTGTGCTGGTGTAGCTCCAGAATTTGGCCCACTATCTTCATGAATCCTTCCTGGGTTGGTCTCTTTACTCTCCTGTGATTGAACTATTGCCCCGTGATTTGTCTTGTTTGTGTTAGACTCTTTGGAGCAGGGAATCATATTTACAGATGGTCCCAAGGCACAAAGTTTTGATCCAGAAACGGAACCGAATTTGATTTACTTCAAGGTGCTTCGGTGTCTAGTTCAATACATGATAGACTGCCCTGGATCCCAACTCACCCCCTGGTGGCCTCTTACATGATTTTTAAAATACATAGCTCAACATTTTGCTTGTATGTTTAATCTACCTTAATAGTCCCTATGGCTTGTGAGATAGCAGTTGTTACCACCAAGGTAACTTTTAATGATTCCATGTCCCTGCTACACTGGTAAAAATAAATGGCATAAGAATACCATGGTGATAGGGATTATATAAGCACCTAGATAGCTACATATGGATAGGAATGCATGGTTTACTGAATATTCATTATACAAGATCAGACACTTATTCTCCAGGGTTTACCATAGCTGCTGATGTCTCTGTCTGTGGGTTTGTTTTTTTTAATAATCCAACAATCTTCATGTTTTATTTAATTTTTCTCTTCTGAGTAGTAATGCATAAAAATGTCTTTCCAGTAAAATGATCCCTTTACAATTTGGCTTGGTTACAAAACCAGATTCCCACCAGAAAAGTTTTTACCACTAGGCGTATTGCAACACATTTCCTTCCAAATTAATACCATCTCTGCCTCTGTATTTCATTTCAGCTTCTAAATGAAAATTGATGCAGCAGCCAACCACCACCAAGTATCCTATTCCATTGATAGTTCAATCAGTACAGTTTCCAGCATACCTGATTGCTAACGCTTAACTAGTGTGTAAGTTAATGTCTCTTGTACATGCATTGATTATAGTATGTTAGTATACATTCTCATTAGCCCACAGGAGCATAACTATCACATGACCTACCATCAAAAAGTCGTCTGTATGAAACATGACAAAATCAAACTGGGTAACTAAAAAAAAAAGCCACAACTTTCAAATTATACAGGGTCAGATCCTGGGTTGTGGTCAAATAGAACACAGCACAGGATGGAGTAGAGACATGAAAATGTGGGATTTTAACCCCATAAACAGTCTCCTCATCCTCAGGATGCCATGTGCAGGCCCACTCCTATGGCATTAAATACATCAGCTTATGAACGGATCCAATTTATAGAGCTGCTAATGGCTCCAGGTGGAAACCTGATTTGATGTGACCACCTCTAAGCTGAGAAGGTGGGTTAGTCTCCAATTCAGTGCTTACCCTCTCCACTGCTGCTGCTAGTGGTCACGCTAATTCATGCCAGTTGTAGTGCTGGTATTTGTGACATGAACATCCGTCCACTGGGAATCTGACACGGGGCACATCTACACTGCACACTTCTTTCGACAGTGAGTAGAGCTCACATAGCCCTCCCCGCCTTCCGCGGGTATAAATAACAGTGTAGCCAGTGAGGCACTGCTTAGGCAAGTAGAGTAAAGACATGCCTGAGGGGGGTGGGTGTGTATGCCAGCTCTCTACTAGCCCAAGCTGTGCCTCCCTGTCTATGCTGCTATTTTTAGCAGTGTATTCTCTCACTGCCTCCTTGCTGCTGGAACCTTTCCTTTCCACAGGAAAAGACTTTCACCGTGAGGAAAGTCTCTGTCGGGGGGAGGCAGTGGAGGAAAAGGCTGCTTCCCTCATGATAGTGCCTTTCCTCACCGCAGTGAAAGGCTGCGGCAGCTGGGAAAGGCTCTGGCAGCTCCCTGCAGGGAAAGATTCCAACAGTGGGGGAAAAGCTCTGCCAATAACCCGTTGCTGGAGCCTTTCCCCACAGCAAGGAAAGACTATGGCAGCATGGAAAAGCTCTGGCAAGGGGGAGCTGCTGAAGGCTTTCCCTGCTGCCTCCCCTCTGCCAAATCCTTTCACTGACACATGCACCTAAACTCTGCAGTAGGGATGCAGCCCGCTTTTCACTGCAGCATGTAGCTATACATACATTCCACCCCCAGTGGTGTGTAGTGTAGATATATATCCTAAGACCAACCCACAGAGGCCTCTTTTCAAGGCCCCTCCTTGGTCCTAATATCTGAGAATGATGTGATATTTAGTATGTTTAAAAATGTAGTTTATCACCTTCCTAGGTGTGTACAAAATCCATCCCTAAATAGTTACAAATGTAAACACCCTCTCTCTGAGCATACACAGTCTGAAATTACACACTACCTTCTGGTAAAACATACAAATTAACCAGACAAACCCAGCCCCCCAAAGTCTTTGTGTTTTAATCACGAGGATATTCTATACTGATTCTCAAGCCCACACACAAATATACAAATTAAAATCTTCTCTTTTAGAATAGCACATGGAGCATATTAGTTCACCTCCACTACATATAAGAAATTATGTAGGAAAAAAATCCAAAAGGATGTGTTTTCAGTTGAGAGGATATGTAGAAAAGAAGTAAACCTTTATGCTAAAGTTATAAAACATTCAGAGAAAAGTAGAAGAACCAGATACTAGTAATAGTCTCCTAAAGTAGCTATAACAGCAAGGGACGCGGTTTCTTCTATCTGGACTTTATCCATCAGGCACAGCTGTTGGTTGGTACATTTAAAAAAAAATCCTTTTATGTAGAAGCAGATGCATTGGTGCTGATGTTTTTAAATCTATTTGCCTGGGTTTAGCAAAGTTTATTTTAAAGGGCAGTTTCTTCAGGAATTTCTCAACACACAATATAATGCGCATACCTTTGTGATAATAGTCTCAAAATGGCCACCAAAAGTTGTGATAAAGCAGTAACTGCATAACAGAATCTTGGTTTAATCCTAATTCTAGCTCTACCCAAATCTACATTAATAGACATGGGACATACTTTCAGCATGGTGCACACAATGAAGGCCTGATTCTCCAACCATTTCATATGAGCGACTCCCTTTGAAAAGGCTGGCCAATCAACACCTGAGGAAAATTGTTTATTCATAGTAAATGTAGTGCTTGTAATGGGGACTGGCTAGAAAGCCTATGAAATTGAACTCTTTAGTATTACCACAAAAGAGGTACAGCATGGACAGTGGCAAAGCAAGTTTCCTCCACATATGTGCTTCAGATGTACCCTGAAGGAGAGGATAATTTAGTTTCCATGCCTATTTGGAACTTTGAAATCTCTTCTGAGAGTGCAAACTAGTGTCCAGGGTGGAGGTGTTTTCTTTGCATCTTTAGCTAGTAGCTGAAAGCTCACACTGTTAAGTGGGTGTGGCAGTTGGGCTAAGGAATCCACCATCAGTGCCGTCTCCCTCATACAACCAATGAAATTCTTGCATGCAAATTAACTGTAGAATAAGGGTGGAGACTGGTGGAGTTACCTCTCTCATCATGGTTTAGGACTCTTGACATGGCATAAATATATCTGTTCTGCCCTGCAGAATTTATAATCTATATTGACAAGAATCAAACAGAGTAGGATGGGAACCAGAAGATGAGAGAGACCAAAGTTCTTCAAAGTTATGTAGACTTCTAACTTCCTTTGATTTCAGTGGAAGTTAGGAGCCTAAATACTTTTGATGATCTGGGCTGAAGTGATTTACCCAGGTTAACACAACAGCTCTGTGCAGAACTTGAAATAAACCCAGGTCTCCTGATTCCTAATCCAATATTTTAATCCACTAGACCACATTGACTTTCATTATTTAAAATGAAAAAGAGCTCCTTTTTTAAAAAGGAAAAATATCTTTTTAAAATCACCAATCCAATGAGTGTACAGATTGTTCTGTAGGCTTAATTAATCTGATACTGTGCATGCATATTAAAATATTTGGAAATAATTTCCTTCATTTATATGCCAGGTCTCAAGTGCTGAGTTCTCTGCCTTTCCTGGGGATGCATAGATCTAACAAAAAGCAGAATCTGGCCAATGGTATGAGGTATGTTCATGGTATGTATGGGATAAAACTCTTATTGATTCAGTAGGTATCAGATCCAGTCCAGAGATCTTGAAAGAACATTTCTTTAAAATCCCTTTGATTATCATCCAAATGGAAAATGACTTTCACAAACAAAGTTTGCAAGGTTACCCAGGCTGTCTGTCATTCAATGATGTTTAGTCCCTTTGGTGGTTTCCACTTATGGCGTATTCATCTTTTAACTATTAAGCTTGCAATTAACAAGAATTTACCTTGTGGGCTATTTATGTTTATGAGATTGTTAAAATCCCGTAGTGGGAAAATGTTCAATTTATTAGGCACATCAACCACTATTGAAGAGTCTGACTCCATATATTATCTTTTCCCACAGTGTATTTCATAGACATTTGAATAGGTTGTGACACTGCCCAGAGATACCCAGGATTGTGAGTTACCTCACCACCACCTTCCCTTAGTGTGAAGCATTCTTGCCTGTGCTTGCTGTGGATCAGCTCCTTAAAACCACCAGCCTCTGGCAACACAAGCACTGCTTCCAGGTACCACAGACCTCACTCTCTTTGTGAAGGCTAGTGATAGGCACACGCCAACCCCCAAGTCCTCAGAGCACTCCCTGCAGTGTAAAGCCCTTAACCACTGGACACTCACAGAAATCAGCAGGTTTGCTATCCCTGAGGGACAGCATACACACTAAATGGTTTGATTCAGCTGAGGATCAAGTCCTAGTTAACATCGCAGCACTGAGATATATTTATAGTGAAAAAATCATCAGTTTATTATCACAGATTAAGGTTTAAGAGATAGTAAGGATAATTAGAAACAAAATAGGTACATGTAAAACAAAACCATAAAATGCAAACCTGGATCTATGCTTATCAATGGTTACCTAATTCCACCCCCCCCCCCCCCCCCAAAGGTTCAATCTTTTGCAGAACTAGCTAGTTTCAGATTCGAAGACTTTAAGATCAGAAGAGACCATGATGACCATTTAATCTGACCTCCTGCACATTCCAGGCAACAGAATTTTACCCACCCACTCTTTTAATAGTAGACCCATAACCTCTGGCTGAGTTACTGAAGTCCTCAAATCATGATTTAAAAACTTCAAGTTACAGATAATCTGCCATTTACACTAGTTTAAACTTGCAAGTGCCCCATGCCCCAGGCTGCAGGGGAAGGGGAAACCCCCCTGGGTCTCTGGTAGTCTGACCTGGGGGAAAATTCCTTCCTGGCCCCAAATATGGCGATCAGTTAGACCCTGATCATGTGGGCAACACCCAACAGATGGACCCCTGGGAAAGAATTCTCTGTAGTATTCTCAGAGCTCTCCCCATCTAGTGTCCAGACAAACCAGGACTTATGTTCTCTTAAAGCTCCCCACCCTCCCTCCACCTGGGGTTTTCCTCAGTGAATGGATAACAAAATATCTTCATGAATTCTTTTTATATCTTCCAAAGTCCATTCCCTTCCTCTTCCAAGAGAGAGTACACGCCCCCTCTGGTTCATTCTCCACTGTCTTTCCATTCTAATGGTGACCTCAAGTAAATTGGGCTACCACAGTGTTGGCTCACAACGCCTAATTTATACGTGATCTGAGACAGACAAATGAATACACATCCTATCTAGAAGAAACCTGTTTTTCTCTTTGGTTGGCAGCAGACTTCAAAACATATTTTCAGTATGTACACACAACTCCTTAAATATCATCCATACATCAGACAATGATTATGAAGATCAGTATGCTATAAGCTTTTATTAGAGACCATATATTATATTCTTTATTGATAAATGCGATGAAAGCACTGTGCTAAGTGTAATGAGTTCATCAGCCTGACTAAAATTTGCTGTTACAGATCCGTAAATGCTTTGCCAGATGGCACCAATGGGCCTCCATGTAACACATGTGCATTGTATTTGCATTCCTCACTGTTACATAAATTAGCCTTAGTTTTAGCCCTGGTTTGGTGGGATTTATTTCCCCCATTCTGATTTAGGGGAGCACAAAACTTGCCTAACTGAAGGCCACCTTGGCAACTTTCCAGGAGCCTGAAGATAACACAGCCTATTTTAATTAAAATACAAGAGACTGCAGCTGTCCTCATTTATAATAAAGCAATTAATTCTGCTAAAGCAAAAAGTTCTAGGATGCAGTGTACTCTATCTGGATCTCAGAAACCTTTCTGTAATTTCTGCAGATCACACCTTACATGTTAGGGCCTAATCTTTCAAGGTGCTGACTTCAGCAGGAATTGATCTTGGTCAGGGTTAGACCTTAAAGATATGGGTGACTCTTGGTTATATTGTGGAATCACGGGGGTGCATTTGATGCAAAGGCTACATTTTGCCCATCTCAACTCTATCCAGTATGCATTGTGTTCTAAAACATTGACTAATCCTTACATCTTTTGTGAATATAATATTTGGTTGCATTTATTCTGTCACTTATTACCAGTGCCAAAAAATTACACGTTGGCTCCACGTTCCTCCTGTCTGTTTCTCCTGGGCATTTTAGTTGCTGAGAACACTAAGCTGCAGACTGAGGAAACTAAATTCTTACTGCTAGTCCAGCCATCTGTTTAGATTGTTTTAATAAGGGGGATTGTTCTCGGGTGGCCTAATATTCTTATTAATCTTGACTGTTGTTTCCACAATTGCTTTCTTTGTAGATATTGCCAATGTTGTTCTCTTTTCAGGTTCTGTTTTTTCTTTGAGGAATGAAAAGAGCATAGATTTCCCTCCATGACTTTCTAGAGATATTATTCTCTTCTCAGTCCAGTTAGGCCCTCGGCGTGGAAAAAATAAAGTCCTGTTAAGAGTCCCTGCCTATAGCAAAGAATGCCGAGCTAGTTCTGGGCAGCAGCATCAGGAACTACAATGATTATTTAATATTCAGGGTTTGACTCTGCAAAGCCTCTGCATACATAAGCCAGTGTGAATTCCAGACAAGATCAGGTTCTCAGGGTTGTAGCTCATTAAAAGGCCAGTACTTGCTTTGAACTGTCACTACAGATATGTTCCTCAACACAATATTTTAGACTCTGCTTAGACCAGCGCATTTCTCTTCATTCTCATGTTGAACTCTAGATTGTCCCAGAACATGACTATTTTTAAACGAATGACAGGTCTGTGAAGTAGAGTCCCTGAGCCTGTAGGAGTCAATACCTTTCTGAGGTTCTGAGCACCATTAACTTCCATTGAAGTCAACACCTTGCAGGAGTGAACCTAGAGCTCTTTTGAGCTCAGGCCAATGTTCTAGTATTATTTATACAGTGTCATAGCTGTACATGGAACTTCACAGACAAATAGACTCCCCCAGCCCCACAGAGTTTATAATCTAAGTACAATATGATGCCCTATGGCCCAGCCACACAGCAAATTTTCACCAGATCAATAATTGGATAAGGCAATGGTTCAGCTCATAACATTGGTGTCTGTACAGCAAATGTCAATGATCACTTACTAACTGCTAAATTCTAACCATGAACTGCCCTTCCATCTACTATACAGAAGATTTGGTTAATTTGTGTGTTCATATGCCACTGTAATTGGTAAACGAAGTCATCTCCCCTCCCATTATTCTGTGGTGAGATCTTGCCCAATGGCTAACGCACAAAATTAGGAACCGAGGATGTAGATTTTATTCCTGCCAGAGTCTTCCTGTGTGACAATAGGCAAGTTATTTGATGCCTCCCTTTTCCCCACTTCTGAAATGGTGATGTTAACATTTCCCTCCCTCACCTTGTTGTGAGTAAAATTAATTAATGATCTCGTGGTGCTATGTTACGATGGTGAGAACCATATACAAGTCCCTGGATAAAAATAAGTTTAAAAAAAACATCACCTCTTGGCAGATACAGCTTGTGCAGATTCTCTTGTCCCCATAGGAACTGTTGTAGTAATTTGAGAAAATAGGTTTGTCAAAATGCCTAAAGTAAACAACTGTAGACATGCAATGATCTGGCAGAATGTCAATTTATTTACTATCTTTTTTTACCACAGTGAAAGTTCAAGTGGGTCCAACCTCACTATGTCTAACTTTTGTTTGTTTGTTTTATGGGATGTATATTTACTTTTAGATGGTTTTGTTATTTTGATTCCATCATGTGCTATTTCTTCTGCTACCCATTTCAGTACCTAAGCCAGGTCCCCTAACTTACAGTTGTCATACTGTTACATTATGCAAGAATCGTTGTTTGACCCTGTCTTAAAGATGAAATCTCTAACTGCTACATAACACACCTATATATGCTAAGCATTAGAAATGCATTGGATCAATCTCCTTTCCTATTGTTTGTAGAACCAGAAATATTCAGTAGAAAAACTAAAAATCTCCATCCAGCAAAGTATGCTTCAAAGTAATGTCTTTTGATGTAGGCATTACTGCAGAATCATTTGAGATAGAGCTGAATTTCCCTATCTATTTTAATAATTCAGGAATTGATGTTTGCAGTTTCAGCCTCACAAACAGAGGTGAAATTAGTGTCTGTCTAGGCATTTCATCTGGGCTCAACAATGTATGGTACCTGAGCACCTTAAAAGATTTTGAAGAGCTAGCAAAATCTAATAATGACCATCAAATATTGTCAGCATAACATGATTTCTTTGTACTTAATGTCTTCAGTTCTAACTCTTGTTCTTCCCTAATCCCTACCACTGTGCACTGCTGCCCTCGGGTCTTTATGAAGGTTGAATGGGAAACTATGTGGGGTTCCTTTTGAGTACGGCGAATGTAGATGTATCTACATCATTCAGTCTGGGGTAACTTTTAGTCTATTTACCAAAAATTGAACCCAATTCCAAATGAGCTCAGTGTTGAGGAAAAATACTTCTTACTCACTGTTGGGGTGACCATGTGCCCCTGAAACCCAGCATCGTCCCTGTTTTCAGAGCTTGTCTTGCTCTCTATATTGATTTAACAAAAATTAGGGTGAAATCCTGGCTGTCTTGAAACCAGTGGCAAAATTCCCATTGATTTTCATAGGGTCAGGATTTCACCTATAGTGTTTTGTCCCTGTTTTGGTAAATGCTTGCAAATTGTGGGGCTTGCTGAAGAAGCTGCCTGACAAATGAGCTGGTGAAATTGATAGCAAGATAATTGAGCTCATGTGCACTTTAAGACCTCTCACCACCAGACCGATCATCTGGTGCCATATTGCTGTTCCGTCTCTCCAGAGAGTCATGTGATCTGGCTAGATCAGTACTATAGACTGGGCTATAATGATAGACATTTCGGCTCCAAAGATTTGACATCTAGGTTATAACAGGACATCGACAAGTGGATGAATCCAACAATTGGAAGTGTGTGGGGAGAGAAAGGATGTGGTAACCATAAAGCAAACAAATTATCATACAATAAGTAGGGGTCTCAGCTCACTACCTATCTAGCCATTAATGTATTTAAGGACATGAGCACTGCTGTAATGCAGAAAGGACTGAAGAGTCTGTATAGTAATTAGCACAATGGGAAACTGATCTTTGGTTGGTGCCTCACTCACTATTGCACTATAAACAATAAATGACAATAACGAGTGCCCCTGAAAACTTGGACTCTGACTCTTCTTGAAGTCCAGTCCAGCTTCTGCTTTGGGTTACAATAATGTCAAGTAAAATTCATTTTGATTCCTGTTTTTATAAAGCTAGATCAGAGCTGCTGCTAGTCAACCTATCCTGCTGCAGGAGAACCAGAGAGAGAAGATTCCCCCCTACCTTCAAGTTCTCCAAGGTGCATCTCCTTGACACTCCCGGAAGACTCTGGTCCAAATATCCAGCTGTTTGCAACCACTGCAACATGTGTCCTGGTTCCTGGATTTGACAATCTGGTCAGTCTGTGATCGCTTTCAAATTCCATTTTCATATCTAATATTGAACAGATCAACCAAAATCAGTACGAAAGCTGGTCAAAAAAATGTCATGAAAATTTTTGAAAATGTCAGTCACTTTTACTTTACAGGTTTAAAAAAACCCAATTTTTATTGTTTTTTTAATTTTCTTTTTTGAAAAGCTTTGCTTTGCTGTTTTTTACTCTTTTTCCTTCGTTTTTACCTTCCTATCCCTTTCCTCTTTTCTATTTTTCCGTTTTCCCACAGAAAGGGGAAGGGAAAAGGAAATAAGGGTGGGTGGAGGAATTGAAACTGAAGAAAAAAAGCTAGAAAAAGGAATTCTAATATCATCCACAAATGGACAATTTTGATTAAAAATTTCAGAAAAAATGTTTGTTTGTTTTTTTTAAAGGGACATTTTTGCTTTAAAAATTGTGCAAAATAATTTCATAATGTAATCAGCATGTTTGTGATAAAGTGTATTGGTTTGGATAAAATGAAAGCTATAGCTGAAACACATCTGGCACGGTGTTTGTTGTAGAACTAAAACGTAATAATGGGTTTTAATTTCACAAAACTTCAGTCTCCCTAGCTGACCTCTACTCTGTGACTTGTTTTTGTTGATGTCATTTGAAGATCAGTTTTAATACTTTTAAATTGCTAGTGTCCTGCAACATGTTCCTGGAACACAATAACCATATTCGCCTCTCTCTCCTGTACAGAGAGATTCCTTTTAAAGTGCCAACATTTCAGTGAATCTACCATGCAATCCAGTATAAAACACCACTGAGGGACTCTAAAGCTCTGATTCTCAAGTAGTCAAATTTTCTGAACACAATGATACCTCTCTCAGCTTCCCCCTTCACCTTTTGATAGGTAGGCCAAAAAGGGACTACTATAATCATCTAGTCTAACCTCTTGAATAATACAGGCCATAATAACGTTTACTACTTCTTGGCTAATCTCTTGTAGGATTTGAATCCATGACCATATGCACCTAAAGCAGGAAGTTTCTGTACCAGATGGCTGGAGGATAGCTAATGTGATGCCAATTTTTTAAAAGGCTCTAGAGGAGATTCCGGCAATTACAGCCCAGTAAGCCTAACTTCAGTACCAGGCAAATTGAAACTATAGTAACAAACAGAGTTATCAGACACATAGATGAATATGACTTGTTGGGGAAGAGTCAACATGGTTTTTGTAAAGGGAAATCATGCCTTAGCAATCGACTAAAATTCTTGAGGGGGTCAACAAGCATGTGGACAAGGTTAATGCAATGAATATAGTATATTTAGATTTTCAGAAAGTCTTTGACAAGATCCCTCACCAAAGGCTCTTATGAAAAAGTAAAGGAGTTATGGGATAAGAGAGAAGGTCCTCTCCTGGATTAGTAACTGGTTAAAAGATAGGAAACAAAGTGTCAGAATAAATGGTCAGTTTTCAGAATGGAGAGAGGTAAATAGCGGTGTCCCACAGGGGTCTGTACTGGGACCAGTACTGTGCAACATATTCAGAAATGATCTTGACAAAGGGGTAACCAGTGAAGTGCTAAAATTTGCAGAGATATAAAACTACTCAAGATGGTAGGTCCAAAGCAGACTGTGAAGAGTTACAAAGGGATCTCACAAACTTGATGACTGGGCAACAAAATGGCAGATGAAATTCATTGTTGATAAATGCAAAGTAATGCACATTGGAAAACATAATCCCAATTATACATATAAAATGATGGAGTCTAAATTAGCTGTTACCACTCACAAAAGAGATCTTGGAGTCATTGTGGATAGTTCTCTGAAAACATCCATTCAATGTGCAGCGGCATTAAAAAAAGCTAACAGAATGTTGGGAATCATTAGAAAAGGGATAGATAATAAAACAGAAAATATCATATTACCTCTTTATAAATCCATGGTATGCCCACATCTTGAATACTGCGTGCAGATCTGGTCATACCATCTCAAAAAAGATATATTGGAATTGGAAAAGGTACAGAAAAGGGCAACTAAAATGATTAGGGTTATGGAAAAGCTTCCATGTGAGGAGAGATTAATAAGACTGGGACTTTTCAGCTTGGAAAAGAGACAACTAACAGGGGACATGATAGAGGTCTACAAAATCATGATGGGTGTGGAGAAGTAAATGAGGAAGTGTTATTTACTTCTCATAACACAAAAACTAGGGGTCACCAAATGAAATTAATAGGCAGCAGGTTTAAAATGAACAAAAGGAAGTATTTCTTCACACAATACACAGTCAACCTGTGGAACTCTTTGCCAGAAGATGTTGTGAAGGCTAAGACAATAACAGGGTTAAGAAAAGAACTAAATAAACTCAGGGAGGATCGGTCCATCAATGGCTATTAGATAGGATAGGCAGGGATTGCTGTTTGCCAGAGGCTGGGAATGGTCTATGCGATGGATCACTGAAAGATTACCTGTTCTATTCTATTCATTCCCCCTGAAGCACCTGGCATTGGCCACTGTTAGAAGACAGGATCCTGGGCTAGGAGACCCCATTGGTCTGACCCAGTATGGCCATTCTTATGTTTTAATAGGAAGTTACAAAGGTTAGATTTGTTCTGTGGACCTTGTAGCCATCCACACGGCATGACCACAGACCTGACAACAGGAGGTTATGTTGGGATAGGGCTTCTCATTTGCTGGGGATCCTGTGTTACCTCAGTTGTACTGCTTCAGGAGAGTTAAAGTTGAAGAAATCTCTAACTCAGTGGGAACAGCAATAGAACTAGCCAGGATGCTCCTGAGAGTTTTGAGAGCAGTGGCTGGCTGGTACGCAGACTTAACTGTGGTTCCTCCCTAATCTCCCCACCTCAGAGCAGGAAGTAATGCTGTGTGTCTGTGACCCAGGCAGGCCACACACTCCAGCTGCCTGAAATTCAGGATTCATGGGGGAATTTGATATTTTGAAATTTGGGTTCATGCCAAATCAGACCCAAACCAATTTTTTAAAAATCTCCCATAAGCCAGAAATTCTGAAAAAAATACAATTTGGAAATACTGACACATGGTATTTCTGAAATGAAATATGTTCCCGAAGACCCTGGCAGCTGCTGATTGAAATTGACTTTCTTGTCAGTTTCATTTTGTTGTGAAACTAACAATGTCCATTTCAATCAGTAGTTACTGGGGCACCTTGGGTCAGCAGACTGCCCTGGAGCTGGGAATCACAGTGCTTCCAGACTCCCAGGTCAGCTAGTTCCCAGGGCTGCCTTCTCTGGAGTTGGCAGCCCAGGTGGTGGAGCTGCCCTGGTGCCACAGATGCTGGAAGTCTTGGGATCCCCCCCATCCTGGTGCAGTCTGCATGGCTGAGTTGCCCTGGAGCTGCAGACACTGGAAGCTCAGGCACCCCAGCAACCTGCCAGACAAGCTGGCTGTGATGCAGGTGGGTCTCCGTTCGACAGGGTGATTTCCTGGCAGACAGGGTCCCATTCAATTTTGCCTGTGATTTGACAAAAATTTGTCAAACCCAAACTGTTTTCAAAAACAGTTTCAAAAACGGTTTGATGAATCAGTGTGTTCAGACAAAACTTTCTCTAGTGCACATGTTATTTAGACATATTATGTCCTGCTTACTTTCTTGGACCAGTATCCAAAGCAATTTAAAAGCTTTAAGATACTCCAGCGAAATGCTAAAATACTGATGACAACATCATAATTTACTAATTATTTAATTTAATGTACTGTTCTGGCAATATGCAAAATATCATCAGATAAATACTATAAGTGCCTCGAGCAAAATCTGTGCAATGTCAGCTCCATTTTAAGGAAGCTCGTTTCCCACTGGATGAGCCTATTTACCAAGGAGAGAATGTTTATTTTTTCATAGCTATTTTAAAATTCTAGTTTGCTGACTCTGCATAGTGTCATTGTAATTTAATTAGCACAAAGAAAACTGTCTAATTCCTCAGATTCAGGTTATGTAGCTCTTATCTAGGTTGAAGGTTCAGTCCACAGGGCCCTCAGAAAATACAGCTTGGTGCTTATAATTCTAATAATGTATAGACATTAATATTATCACACTTCATTGATGTACTCTTTTGGCTCTTAGCTTTCTGGATCATTGTCAGTATTGTCAGTCCAAATATTGCATATAGAACTTGATCCAGTGCCCGCAGAAGCTGATAAGAATATTCTAGGTGAACTGGGCACTTTTGTCCAGATTCTCAACCTATGCACTATAGACAGCCTCTCTAGCAACTGCCAGCTCCAAGTGTGTAGGCACAGGCAGCCACTGTGCTTTTGTTTACTTCTCCCCCACCCAACCCCAGAGCAAGTGGGCGAGGGAGTGGGTGATGCTTTGGCAACACCAACCCCGCTTGTTGGGCAGAGCAACTGAGCTGGCCCAGGGGTCTCATAATTTGCTGTTGGTATCGGCTAGCAAGAAATTATACCCCTTCTCTGAAGCAAGGCAGGAGAGAGGAAGTGTGTCTCTGCACAATGTGTTGGTGGAAATTATACATCGCCCCTTGCTCCAGGTGGTGTCTAAAATACAAACTGATTTTAAAAGAACTGTCACTGCCAGCAACAGAAGCAGAATACTTTCAGGTGCTCTAACTGCTGCATAAAGCTTCTTGCTTCTCATGCTGGGTTTAACACAGCTGCCAATCATGGACAGTTACCTGGTTATCCCTCTGACAGTGCACAATTATTCCCTTGAGTATATTTGCTAGTTTTGTCTCCAGTGCTTTCCTTAGAAGACTATCCACAGTAAAGGGGGATGTGTGGGGTTGGGATAGGGCATTGTTCACTTGGAACAAAAAATAGTAGAAAAGTATGGGGTAAGGACCATGCTTTCTTCTGTTTGGAAAATACCTCGCACATTTAGGTGCAACTGGGAAACATATAAATAATATTAGGTACTGCAAAATTCTTTTTTTTTATTTATTTATACCCCATGCAGTCCTTAATTTCAATGGCTTTACAGAGTAGAATTTGGTCTTATCAACAAATTTCTTTTGTACTAGGAATATTATGTCAGTCTGTGAAGTGTATGTCAGTGCAGAACCTGGGCTTTACTATCTAAAGTTGAAATCATGGAACATCCCAGACCCAGAGTCAGCATTTCTGTTTTTAAACAGAAACCCAGATCAAAGACAGACGTCTGAAGTTCTGACGTACCTCTTTGGTTTGGAGATTTCAAAACTATTTTCTCCCACTCAGGCTAAGTCACAAAGTTGCATTTAAAGGCTTCTTCTCTATTAATGTGTCTTATTACAGTGAACTGTCCTGTTATTGCTTTAATGTGTGTAGCTTTTTTCTTTTTTAGTCTACTGCATTCTCTTTCCTAATTGTCCCTTAGATCTTTTACTGGCTTTGATAACTTCTAAGGAAAAAAGTTTGTTAGACATCTTATTTGTTAGGCATCAATTTCTCATTTGCTGAGTGCTGACTATAGACTTCCCTTTGCATTTGCTCAAATTGTTATGGGTTTTTAAAATGTTCTCTTTTCTAAAAAAGTAAAAAAAAAAGATTTCCTGGTGTTCTTTTTAAATACTTTATATTATTTAATTGCTTAATGCCAATATATTGTATTGGGTTTGGTGTAAACCCTGATACATCACTCTTGGCACCTTGGTGCCTCAAGAGTGTCAAAGCGGTGTCACGGAGTCAGAAATCAGGCCCCTGCGTCAATCGGTAGGGAAATAGATTTGGCATCAGTTTTTAAGCAGAACTCACATGTGACATTGATAGTGAGTTCTGCTGAAAAACTAATGGCATGACATGGCCCTGTGGTTTTTGAACCATGCTCCTCATCACTGTACAGATGTAATAACCACTTTCACTTTAGCAGTCTGGTCAGGTGCTACTTAAAAGAGCCTTTCAGTTCTGATAGCAAGAAAACTTTGGATCTCATCTTTACCAGGTATGTGCTAAATTGAGAGTCTACTCTCAGCCTTGAGGAAAGGGTGACACTGCCCCAGACGAAGGTCTGGGAAGAGAGTATAATGCAGACACCCCACTGAATCGTGGTTTTTCTGGAGCTCCTGTTTTACGTAATGAGGAGGATTGTATGCTATCAGTTCATTACCAGATGTGGCATATCCACCCCCCTCCACACTTCTTCATGTCCAGACAGCTCTACTCGCTGGCCCACAGGATGGGGCAGAACCATGTATCTGCCTACTCCATGCCCCCATCCTGTCCTTATCCCTCCTAGTTGCTCCCATTGTGAGGAATAGCAAGCATGATTCCTCTGCTCTTCCCCACAACCATACCTGGACTCAGGGTCCTGCGTAGGTCCTCCTTGACCTTGTAGGACCTTACTACCATGCACAGCCACACAAGCCACCCTCATAATCTAGCACAATATGTTCTGTTTACTAAAATCTACAGAATGATGCAACTGAATTGCTAAATCCATTGGTACTGTATACCAAATAGCTACAGTAATGGGTAGCAGGGCTATATTGTATAATACGTTGTAATGGCGTAGTAAAATATATTGAAATTTTGTCAAGCATGGCATATTGTTTTTGCATCTTGAGATACTACTAATGTTTATGGTTTGTATTCACTTTTATATATTCCCATTACAGTGAAAGAGAGAGAGTATGTTTTTGGAAATTGATTCATAATATAGGATATGTTATATTTCCAGCAATAAAACATTACCCAGGGAAAAGAACAGAGAGAACGCTAGATTGTTGTCACAATGTGAATCTCCCTTTGTTCCCTTTTGAAAAAAAAAGTAGTTTTCGAAAGAAAAATCCTTGGAGGAAATCATAATGTAAAGCTGGATTGGATTCCAGGCTGAATAGGCAGAATAGGATTCTTGTCCATCTATTGTTAACCTCCTATCACCAGAGGCAAAACCGTATTTCTTCTCTTTCGTGGTTCTCTTAAGCGGAGAGGGGGTCAAAATAATAAGTGAGATATATTTTATATCAAAGAACCTTGTAGAGAAAATATTTTGTGAGGTGAGCTCAGCAGGAGAAAATTAAAGTCTCCTAGAAAAATGTGAATGTGTATATAGGATAGCGGAATATTGCACTGTGAATAGAATTCCAAAAGGAATGGTATTTTAGGCACCTGACTCTGTTTAAAAGATAATAAAAAGGTTAACCTACAAAATATCATAGTGGCAGTGCCATATTCCATTTTGGGTACAACTGCAATGTACCTCCTCAGTTTCCTTCTGTAATCTTCTTCACTCCCCTAAAGTGGCTTGTAAACTTGCCATATTCTATACAATTTGTTTTTATACTGCACTAATCACTATGGTATCTGAGCACCGTGTTGTGATCTCTTCAACAGTTGCTGTGTCCTCCAAGAGGTGCCTTCAGTAAGAAAAGCTCTCTGTCACTCCAGTCATGCTTCTCCTTTGGTAGTTATGTAGAGCCTCATTTCCACTGGTTCAGCATGCAGTAAAACCACATTTCCTTGATGGAGTCTTGGGGGAAGGTTGAAGGTATGTTGCCACAAGATCTGGGGCTGAAAGGGGCTTCTGTATTAAGATTTACTAGTTGGCTTGGGTGGGCACTGTAAGGTTAATTAATGATTGGACCACTTAGATCTTTGCATATGGGTGTTTTTAAATCTAAATAAAGGAATAAATATTGCTGTGAGGCTTTAGTCCACTCAGTATTTCAAAGCGGCCAGGATGTCTTCCATTTCTGATTAGGGATCAATCTAATTGCAAAGGAAAAAGGGATTTTCAGTGCTGGAATTGTATATTACAAGCTAATTGAAGATAGGCACCAGCCTAAATGAGCCTGATACAATAATGGATTTACATTGATTCTGATGCATTTAGTAATTCATTATAATTGTACAGAGATGTCACTAGGACTTTGTGTGTGTGTTATCATGGGATTTTGTTTGTTGTTTTCTTTTTTTCCTCTTTTGTGTCTATTCCTGTTGGAAAGGAACATAATTAGTTGGGCCTGATTAAGTGTAGAGCTACTCAAAGAATGTGTGTGTGTGGGAGGGGGGGGTTGGGTTGGGTTCTGTGAAAAATTGTGACTTTTCATCAAAAAAACCTGCAAATCAACTGAACGTTTCCCTCAGGAAGATCAAAATTGAGCCCTTTTGCCACATTGAATCAAAATATGTTGTTTCAGGGTAGTGTCCCCTCTGCTGCCGCACAGCCTCATGGGAGTTGGGTGCCTCATGCCTCCATTCTCCCATACAGGCCAGCCAGCCTGGCTTGACTACATCTCCCACATCAGTTTCCTGCCGAAAACCCACTTGAGCTCTTGTTTAGTCAAAAATCCAATGTTCCATCGAAAAAATGGGAAAAATGCAGCCAGTTCTATTGAAGTGAATTTGGTGCTCAGAAAAGGGTCTGGCTTGACAGTCTGGAAGAGTGATGTCCTCTAACCACAGAACAGATACAGCACCAGCAGCAGCAGTGCCAGGTTCTTCCCACTTACCCACCAACGTGCTTCAGCCCTGGCCTGTACAAGCCAACGCTGTTCCATTGTCTGGATTATCCTTGCCCTCTCTGCATGGACTGTCAGATGGGGTGCCCATTAGCTCCAACCAAAGTTGGCATTTTTTGTAACATCTCCTAATTCTTAATCCTACTGCATTCCTTTGAATTTTCTCCATCCTCTCTGTTTCTCAAGAGTTACAGGCAAGAGAACTTGATTTGGGTTCCTCTTATCTGGTTGTTAAAGGGGGAACAGTTCAGGATGATCTCACTGTTGCCCTACCTAGGGCTAGGGGAGATGGGGTTGGAATCTAATTGTTCTGGGGAGAAGAGACCCAGTTCTTTCAGACATCGTTGTGGTGGGAAAGCCCTTCATAGGATGCAGAAATAGAATATCTGGCTTATGCAATATCTGTCACTTTGTCACATGGTTGTGGGTGCAAATCCAGTCAAAGCAGTTATGCAGTACAGTGAAGGAGGTGAAATGGGAGCTAGTGGACCAGGTCTTGTTCCTAAAGGGAGGAGACAGACATAAGATGGACCCATGGTCATGCAAGTCACTTCCCAGAGTTTAAAAAGAGTAGCTGCCTCCATTTTGTCCAGCAAAAAGTTCATCTGGTGGAACAGTTTTAATTTTGATTATATATTGGCATTCTTCATTTTGTGTTTAAGGCTGGGATTTCCAAGGGGCCTAAGGGAGTTTAGCACCCAATTTACATTAAAAGTCTTTTGTCTTTGGACATCTAACTACCTCAGGCTCCGTTGAAAATCCCAGTCTAAATCAATGCCACAGCCAGATGGATGCTGCTTTATGCTGTCTGCCATCCAGCTCTTCCCATTCTGCTCTTGTTACAGACCTCTGTCTTCTGTAAAACAGCCAACACAACCATTCCCACTACCACACAACTCAGAAATACCAGTCTTCATCGCAAACTTTTTAATGCTGAAATACAGCCAATGTTTTAAACACAAAAGGATGGGCAAATTGCCAAGCCTTCCAGACCTCACCAAGTCCAGCTGGCTGAACTCAGTCACTGTGAATTCCTAAAAATTGGTGGGAAAGTTAGAGATTAAGTCTAAGCGAGGGATAGTTTATATCTATTAACGTCAGAGCCAGAGTCTATCAGAAAAAGGTTCGTGAATGACAGACAATTATCAGACATCTTTCCACTGAGACCTGAATATGTCCATGCTGTCTTTTCTAATCCAACCTCATTTAACAAAGAGAAGGTTAAGGGGTGACTTGATCATTGCTTATAAGTGCCTACCTGGAAAATAAAAAATTGAAAATGGGCTCTTCAGTCTAGCAGACAAAGGTATAACAAGATCCAATGACTGGAAGCTGAAGCTAGACAAATTCAGACTGGAAATAAGGCACAATTTTTTACCACTGAGAGTCACCATTGGAACAATTTATCAAGGGGTGCAGTGGGTTTTCCATCACTGGCAATTTTTAAATCAAGATTAGAACTTTTTCTAAAAGAGATGTTCTAGTTCAAAAAGGGAATATTTTGGGGAGTTTCTATCGGCTGTGTTATACAAGAGGTCAGACTAGACGATCACAGTGGTCTCTTCTGGCCTTAGAATCGATGAACTGCAACCTGTTAATCCCAACTGAGTTTTCCCAACACTGGACTTCAGGGAGGTGCTGTTTCTAGCTGAGACCTTCCTTGGGTCTTTTTCTTCAGCTTGATCCAGGAAGGAGGTGTAAAACCTGACTTCATGCTCAGTAATATGACCTGGGAGAGAAGATAGGGAAAATGGACAGGAATCAAGTAGCATACACACATACATGCACAATTGCTATGTCTTTGATGGACAGGGATGTTGCATACCAATAAATTCACCAGAGATGAGAACCTGTGCTGGAAAAGCATCAAGTGGTATATAAAACTGAGCTGAACAAGTGATACAGCAGTATCACTGCGAGCAGCATGGTGTGTCAAAATTGATGGGATGAGATTTACTCCTTGCCATGCATGAACTGTGAAGTCTGAAAGTAATATTTATAATTACAATTAGAGCTTCCGCCCCTTCTGCTGGCAGCTGCTGTCTCACGGAGATGTGACATTGTTCCTGATGTGAAATGATATTTGAGACTTGTGCATCTGTGGTGCTAGCTTAAACCAGATAAGAAAATTTCTCTTGCTTGACTCCATTTTTGAACTCTGTCTAATTACATGGACCGTAATCTTTTCCCTGTAATCTGGGCAGAATTTAAGACGATGATTTTGACCTAACAAAATCCTAAATAGTTTGGGACCCAGCTACCTCAGAGACTACCTCTCTGTGTGGATATCACTGCAGTTGTGATCAGCACAGGCAGTTGAGCTAACCATTCTTTGAGCTGGGAGACGTGGGTGTGGAGAGGGTGCTGCTGGTAGGCCAATGTCCATGAAAGATCTTCCACTCAAATTCATTGTCTATAAAAGCCCAAATCTGTTGACCTTCAAGGCATGCCACATCAGATCCATCTGATTTTTGTGGGCTTTTCGTAAGAGGATGGGATGAGGGATTTGATGGCTGGATGAAGATAATGGCTATCAGACAACTTGATGGAAGGAGCTGACATAGTAACTTTAGATTTTATCCTCTGATTTTATGCATTCATCATTTCTGTAAATAGCACCACCCCAAGCTGGGGCTAGGCACTCTGTGAATGAATGAAAACCTACATAGTTTTACTGTTTGTTTGCTACACTGGTCTCTGCTGAGGAAGGCACAGCTCATCAGCCAATGGCTTCCTGATCTCCACCTACAAGCAGGCTCCATTTTGTGTGTCTGGTATATTCCATGGCACCATCAATTTCTCATCGTAATCCCCTCAAGCCCCAAGTTTATCCTCCAGACTCCAATTTCTCTAGATTGTTGATGCACATAGCAATACAAGCAGCACTTACCCAGCAAATTCTGGCACTGGAGATTGAGCACATACTGATGGGACAGCATTTTCCTCATAGGTTTACTGTCATAAAGTCTCATGATACTGTAGAGGTAACATTTCTGTCCTCGCTTCAGGTCCTGTCAGAGCAAAGCAGCACATGGCAATTTAACTGATAGGACTACATTTACATTTGATTCAAAACTGATTTCAAACTGTAAAAAGGGGATTCAGTCCATTGTTCTATTGCAGGGGGTTTTATTAAATAAAGCAGTAATTAAACCCGCGGAAGAAACTTTTACAGGCAAGTTCTATTTGCAACATTGTTAACCATTTAAATACACTGAGAAACTAGACTACAAGAATGAATAGAACCCTCTAAGATGTTGCCTCTGCTCCTGGAGTGTAACCAGATACTTGTAATAACGTGCACTCGTTAATGTGCTTTCTCCCATCCCTACCTTCTTTCCTCTTCATGCCTGCCTCACTTCATTTAGGATACAAATAGCAGACACTGATCTCCTGACACGATCCAGTCCCTTGTATTTCTCACTTTCCTCATGATGCCTGCATGTCTGTTTGGTTACCTTCCCTTTCCCCCACCCAGTCACTCACATGCCCTTCTCTCTCTCCGGCTTTTGTTTTCCCTCTTACTCCGTGCCTCAGCTCTGACCTTCTTGCTTAGCCTACAAGTCTGTTTTTAATTGTTCTGGGTAGTGCTTGAATTAGAGGCTGATTTGTGATTCTGCTATAACCTCACTTCTCTATGCAGACTGTCAAAAAAACCGAACCCAAGTTGGAGCATATCATTGCTTTTCAGGGGCTGTGCTGGGGATTGGCATACACAATGTCTCTGACCTCTGGCGCTCCCCCTGCTTGCTATTAGTTTCCCAGATCTTTTTCTGGTCTCTGTCTGATGTGCCTTTTTCCTCTACTGCTGCCTTCTCACCCTGAGTCTCCGACCTTTTCTGGTCCTCAGTACACCTCTCCTTTCTACAGCCTGCTGGGTACCATATTGAATCAGTTCCAGGGAAGCACACCAGTAAAAGGTTAAATGAATGACATGAACTGGGGCCAAGGTGACAGTGTCATCTAAGGGATGAGAAAGGCTGTTACAGGTCATATAGCTCAAATCAGAGACAGGATTTAACTCTTCTATATACTAGCTAAAAGGACATTTTTGTTTCATTTAAGCAAAAGAGTTAAGGAAGATCCCAGGGCAGTGAGTGAAACCCAGAGCAAGCCTAGTTTAGCTTTCTATTGGTATGTTTACCTTCAGTAAATAAGTATCCTGAGCAGATGGAGGAACTTGTATGCACGAAACTTTTGGAGAATGGCAGGGACCATGATTCCTCTTCCAATTTTCACCCATCCTTACTCAGCCTCTCAAAAGACAGGTTCACAAAATATGAGAAAAAACCAAACTTTATATCAATAATGAATCATGGTCTTTCAAATATCCAGTACACGTCCTTGGAAGGGAGGAATAAAACCAAAACTAAATTTCCAGACCCACCATGGAATGGACTCTCGTTGAGGCCCTGGAAAGAAGCATAAAGAAGAACTGGAACTGGATCTCTGTGTCTCATTGGAATGTCTACCTGCATCTGGGTACAGCCCAGGGGAAGAGAAGAACCAAAACGAGAGTTCTGGCTGCCTTTCCTTTGTGCAAATGCTTTGTTCTCATAACTGTGAATTGGAAATTGGCACCCTTCAAAATGGAGCTTGGAAACCATGCAGACCACACACTCCATTGTGCTAAAATGGAGACCCCTTCCTATCCCTCTTCACCCACGGTACAGTGCTGGTGCTAGGGATTAAGGTAAATATCTACTGATTTACAGAGAGACTACATAGCTAATCCCTGCCCCAAAGGATCAGATTCTGATGCCCTTACTTACATTAAGTAGCACTTTACCCCCACAAGAAATCCCAAGGAAGTCAATTGTGGGGAAGCTGCTATTGTGGGGAAGCTATTGTGGGGAAGCTGCTATTCAGTGGTAAATTGGATATGGTATGACGTAACAGAAGGAGAAACAAGACAGGGCAAGCTAATAAGGTTGCTTGTTTTATACTTTGGGTCACTGCACTGTCAGCTTTTTAAATGTTGTTATCCTACTTACTTTAGAAGGGTAGTGTGGATGTAGAAGTGTGGGTTTAGAAGCCAACACTGGAGAGACCATGGGAATAGGTGAGTTGTGAGGAGGAATATAAAGGAAAGGGAGGTTACATGACAGGCAGGATTTGGAAGGGCATTTCAGGCACGGAGGAAAGCATAGCAATTAAATCTTTCCTGAAATCATAGGCTATTTAAAGCAAGATGCTCCCACCCCATCTCTGCCCATGGTGAAATCAAAGATCCCTATAGCACTATCCTAAAAGGCATCTAAAGGATAATCCTGGTCAACATTTCTTCCCACCCCCTCACCCTTCCCCCGTTTCAGGAGAACTGCTTCTAACATCCACAGCTGTGTGTGCTGCTGCTTAATGCACAACAGCTGCTGTGTTTGTCTAGCATTTAGTTTAGTGCTGTGTATTGAGATACCTAGAATATGAAAGACTCCATACATAAAGCAAATTCTATTCAGCTCTGACTCACCCCTGGAAATACAGCCTCACTTTTCCATAGACGACAATGTTAATATAAAATTCAGTTTCTCCCCAGGAACTGTCACTTTCATTCTGTTGACAAATATCCTAGCAACATAGGAGGGGGTAAAGAGAGTTACAAGGAACTCTGGGAAGTTGGCTAAGTGCCTTAAACAACTTCTGACCATCAACCTGCTGATTCTTTACAATGACCAAATCTTTGCTGTGTGTAGGGATCATTTGACCATTGTAATTCTCCCAATGATCTGGCTGTTTTCTGAACAGCTAAATGAAACGTTTGCTCAGTCATTATTTTGTAGTTATAAAAACACTTGTGCACAGACAGCTGGGGTGATCGGGAGACCGAGAATGCATTAATTTTGAAGAACAGCACTTCCAATAGCACAGTGCATCCTTCCACCTACAGGTGTGCTGGGAAATGGAGCATGCCCATATTATGAGAAACAAACAGCAGATAGACAGTTTTATAGAGGTAGAGAGAATAGAGAATAGTCCCAGGTGAATCCTGCAAAAACATTCTATAAATATTCCTTCAAATTTATCAACAAATGTGTTTCAAACTGTGTTAGCAGGAGGGATTTTCAAATAGACCTAAGTGGGGTAGAATCACAAGCCCCATTGACTTGTGTGCCTAAGTCAGCTGAAAATCCTGTCCAGCAACTTTCTGTATTTACTTTCGATGAATTATTCTAGCAAATGAACAGACGGGTAGGAATGTTCATAGAAACAGTGAATTTCCAGAGAATACTGCAGGATATTCCTGGAAAGCAAATTTTAAATGCATGCTCTGTAACCTTCTTCTCAGAGTTATCCTCATGCAGGCAGGAAATGGGAGAATACAAGATGACTTATGTGCCTGATCAAAATAGCACAAATTTTTAATATGCTCAGTGAGCTACTCACAAAGAATCTAAGAATTATCTGCAGGAAGTATTTAGTGTGTTATTTCAAATAATGAATACAATCAAGAAAATCATTATCAGTTCACAGACTAGTCATGAACAAAGTAAAGAGAGGCCTGATCCATTGATTAAATGAATTTGTTCCATTACTATGTATTCATCTCATGGTAGTGGAGAGACATTTTGCTATATCGTAAATGGCATGCACTCAGAAACTGGTTCTTTTATAAATATATTATGGTGAGAATGAGAAGTGGGTAAAATACTCAGAGCGCTTATTTACCCTCATTCTATAGGTTTAGTACATAATCCTCCTTCATCACACGGCCCTTCGCCACAAAACAAACATCAAACACCTTTTCCCATACCACATTACTCGGGATGGCTGAGCCTAAGGCCGCAGAAGCAGCCTAGTAATAAAGAATACGACTGCAATAGTTACTCACATTGTGAGTAACTTGCCTGATTAGATGTGTCCCACTGTGGGTTAGGGTAGCAGTCAGGTCCTCATATGCTTTTTGTAAAATAAAACAAAGGGAAATCTAATACTGGGGTGCACAACCTTCAGCTATACATAACCAATCCCATTGTCCATCTTTAAGGAGTCTCTAGGATCCATACCCTGGGGTCTCTGTAATGAATACACCCCAACTAATCACTACACCTCTTTTCAATTTTAAAGAGCCAGGACTAGCTTTAAGGAACACCTCTTCCTGGACCTGGTGGCGATGAGTCTATATCTGTGTAAAGAAGGAGGGAGAGGAGTTCATTGCAACCCTTTTAATAAATATTTGGGTTTTACACATGCCCCAATCACATAATATGATTCAGAGCATTTAATGGATATGGGAAGTATTTACTGTACATGAGGGTGTTTGCACAAGGTTTAAGAAAAGGGTATGGCGGGAGGAGTTTGTATATGTTTAATGGAGCTTGAACAGGTTCTCTGCTCTGACCCTGCTTCGTCAACAGACCCAAGCCATGTCATGAAGGGAATATCTTCATCTGAAAGGATAAGAAATATAGCTTCCAGTGTTCTCTCAATTCTAGGCTCCTGCTCCGCAGAATATATACTCACACACAGACACCACTCTCTCTCTCTCTCTCTCTGCTCCCTTACCTTGTCCTCATCCTCCCTTAGACAAAGAATATTGCAGTATTCTACAATGATGGGCCTAAATATTACTTGTTACTCTTGTGTTTGGGACCGGTACTGGTAGCCTATTTTAATAAGGGCAATCCTGGCAATCCTCCTCCCATGTTGTGAAGGGAGCATGTTATCTGTTCTCATGTCATAGCTCAGTGGACTCTTCAGATTAAGGTGTGTTTCTGAAAGGACCTGATAAACAAACTCTGGATGCTTAAAATAGCAGAATGTCAGAATTGGACTCCACCCACGTTTGTTTGTATAGAGCCTATACAAAAAAGGTTTCAAGCTAAATATTGAAGCTGGCCTCATTTACCAAAGGGAGTAGCCATCCTTGCCAAAACTGGCATCATAAATACCCCAAAGACAGAGTTTTTGTCTCACAGCGAAGTGAAAAGGTGGAAGAAAAAAAGAGAGAGAGAGAAATTCTGCAGTACTGGTATTTATCCATCTTTTTTTTTTAACTATACCTCTTTTTGCATGTCTCTCGTTCTCTTTCTCCCTCTGTCTATTTATTTTATTGTTTTTCTTTCTAGATCTATACATGCACTTTTCACATATACACAAATACCTAGTGTTGTCTTTCTGATGATTATGTTCCTCTTTATATATTTCTTTCTATATATACGCTTTCCCTTAATCACTGTGGGTGGTGTTTTCAACCCTCTGGACCTGAGTCTAATCTTCACTACACTTGTGTAAATCCAGAGTAACTTCAATGAATTAAATGGACTTACTCTGAGATTTGTCCCAGTGTAATGAAAATCACCATCAAGCTAAACCAAGTTTCATTAAGGTTGAGTTTGGCCTGCTGTGTATCAGAGTTAGCCATGGTGTGATTCACATTAAGGTTAACTAGAGTCCATGGAGAAATCCTCATTCATCATGGTGACAAAGTTCCTTTCTCTGGGTTATTCTGCCTTTCTTTCTTTAGTATCCAGTTAATCCATTTTACCCCTTTCCTGCCGTTATTATTGCAGCTATTTTCCTTCTATTCAGTCCATCATTAGTTCAATGTGTTATTGAGACTAGACTATAAAAGTGTCATCTAAGCTTCTCCACAGTGACGGCACAGCAACTTCTTGCTGAGCTGCCTCTGAAGGATGCTATTGCTATTCTTCATTCATTCACTGCTGTCTATCCTCTTCGGAGCTGGAGCTACAGACTTACAAAGGAAGATTAAAAGAGCTAAAACTGTACAATTTGTCTAAATAAATCATGAGGTGGAGTGGGGGAGGAGGACATAATTGTCTCTGTGTATCTGAAGTGTATGAAGGAGTCTTATTTAGAAAAGTGGGTTTTAAATAGGAAGAATGGGAGAGAATTAGGAAGGAGAATATTTAGCGTGAACCACAGGGCAAAATTTCTGCCCGTGACATCTATTTGCATGTGGAATAGCATCCCAAAGGGAAGTGGTGGAAACCCCATTTCTGAAAACACTTAAAACGTAATGAGCAAAGGAATAGGAAATGGAATGTGGGAGCAAGTCTATGCGGAGAGGTGTGTAGTCAAGATGAGTTTAGGGCTAACACTTACCATGGGAGTTAGGCAAATAACTTTCATAGGTGTTTTTGAAAATCCCAACTCGGCGTCTTTTGCATCTTTAGGTGCCTAAATACTTTTGAAAATCTGGCCCTAAATCACGACTGAAGATGGCCCTCAGACTCTCAAGTCACCTAGGCACTTCTGAAAATTTTACACAGCATAATGAGTCACTTTGATGATGGAGCCATCTTCCATCTATGGAGATTAAGTATGATGTAAAGACATCATTTCTCCCCTCTGTTACACTGACATCAGTGGAGTTGCCCTGGCAGGTCTCTTCCATCTCTAACTTTGAGCAGCGGTCAGGTGCCTGGATGAACAGCTTCTGCCTCGTATTTCCAGGTTGTAGGCAACAGTGTTTCAAGATCTCCTAGCAATGAAGTCCTTTCCGTTTTTGTTCCTGCTCCTAGGAGTACTGGTTCTCCCAGGCTTGGAAGGTGAGTATAATGCATCTAGAATGTCTGTCTGAGGCTGTTTAAGAAAAAGAGTAGCCTCCCCGATTGGCTTTTCTTGTTGTTAGCAGCACAGAATTATTTCAAAGTTAATAGAGTAGAAAGTCTGAGGCTTTGTGGAGGTTTTAGAAATGTAGAATGAATTTGGTGTATTGATTACCATGTCTGGAATACAGTGACTGTGAGCAAGGGTTGGAACCAAGCCCAGTGGGATGTGCCCTTGCACAAACCTTCTAAATGCAAAGAGCTGCAAAAGGTCCGCAGTACTTCCTGACAATCCAAGCCCTGCCCTCAATCCAGCAGTACAGCTCTTTCAAGTATGATGACTGGGGCAGGGATAAAATGAGAAAAGTCAGCTTTAAGACTGACAGGTATAGGATATGAAAGAAAAGTGCGGAGTCCTCCACTTAGGAAGTGCAGAGTCCTCCACTTAGGAAGGAAGAATCCCATGCACAGCTATAGACTGGGGACCGACGAGCAGCAGCTCTGTAGAAAAGGACCTGGGGGTAACAGTGGATAAAAAGCTGGATATGAGTCAGCAGTGTGCCCTGGTTGTCAAGAAGGCTAATAGCATATTGGGCTGCATTAGGAGGGGCATTGCCAGAAGGTCGCGGGAAGTGATTATTCCCCTCTATTCGGCATTTGTGAGGCCGCATTTAGAATATTGTGTCCAGTTTTGGGCCCCCCACTACAAAAAGGATGTGGACAAGTTGGAGAGAGTACAGCGGAGGGCAACAAAAATGATTAGGGGGCTGGAGCACAGGACTTATGAGGAGAGGCTGAGGGAACTGGGCTTGTTTAGTCTGCAAAAGAGAAGAATGAGGGGGGATTTGATAGCGGCCTTTAACTACCTGAAAGGGGGTTCCAGAGGGGATGGGGCTAGGCTGTTCTCCGTGGTGGCAGATGACAGAACAAGGAGAAATGGTCTCAAGTTGCAGGGCCGGAGGTCTAGGTTGGACATTAGGAAAAAGTTTTTCACTAGGAGGGTGGTGAAGCACTGGAATGGGCTACCTAGAGAGGTGGTGGAATCTCCATCTTTAGAGGTTTTTAAGCTGGGGCTTGGCAAAGCCCTGGCTGGGATGATATAGCTGAGGTTAGTCCTGCTTTGAGCAGGGGGTTGGACTAGATGACCTCCTGAGGTCCCTTCCAACTCTAATATTCTATGATTCTATGATATGTGGGGGGATGGAGGGGCGAGAGAATGTGCATATACATGTTTAGGCTGCATGTGAAAAGAAACAGATGTTTGTTAGTTGGACAGAACATGGAGGAGTCCATTGTGCTATTGACTTGCCCTTGCATTAGAGGAGGTGTGGACCTGCACCACCTTAAGGAGTGCTCTAGGAGGGATCTGTCAAAGAAGTCCAAAGAGTGCAGTGGAAGCACGACCACTGTGCTGTGCCTGTTTTGTCCCTGAGGGTGGTGCTGCTCGCTCCCCTGTTAGCACCTGGCCTGCTGGTTGCTGGGGGAGGGAGGCGGGGTTGAAGGAAGGGTGCAGCACCATAATTCACGCCCTCCCCTCATCCTTTGGGATGGCTTGAGTCCAAGAGCGAGCAGGAGAGTGCAGGTCTCCTGCCAGGGAGCTCAAAGGGGAGAGTGGTGGGATGAAAATGTTCTTTGCGCCTTCCTCCCCTATGGTTGCTGGGCTAGCGCCAGGCACATCTACCTCTAGAGGGGAAAACAGGCCTTCCACAAGATGAAACTTGAATGAACACAAGCAGTTTTTAAGGAGGTAGAGGAAATTACAAGCTGCATATGTGGTTTGAGGAGAGAAATCAAAGATATTTGGAAGTTGAATCCAACTGAATAAACTGATTGTTTACCAAGATGGATGTGGGGAAAAAATTGACTCCAATAACTTTCACAAAATTAATCTTCATTCTGGCCTGACAGACCTGTATTGTAGCATTTCTCCTTCTCTCCTAAAGCTTTGTTGACACATCTCAGCTCCAGATTGCAATTCCGATTGCTAGTCCAGTCCTGGGCTCTCCCTGACAAAGTTGTGCTAATGCATTTGCTCCTGATCTGCTGTTTGAGTCTGGAGGACCAACAAATACCTGCTAGTGTCTTTCGGTTCTGATCTCCTGTACCCCCAATCTCTCTCCAAAGGGCACAGCCAGAAAAGAATCAGCAAGCTGTGATTCATTGAACCAACTACTGCATGGTTTTGTGAAGTAGAGAAGTGTCCACTGGACCCTGCAATGATAGCAGCACACTAATATTGTTTATGCCCTCATCAGAACCAGGCTCCTAAGACAAGCATGCTTCATTTGCTGATGAGTCACACATTCTATTTTTTAGAAAAGTCAAGGAAATAATTATCCCACTGAATATCTAGTACAGCGTTTGCTCTTAATTATGTTAAGTAAATCATCCTTGTTTCACTTTATATACACTGTCCCTAGGAACTGTTTTAATTTAGTTCACCTAGATTTAAAGAGACATCCAAGGTGAGAGGGAAACATGTTGTCTAGAGAGAGATGTGGACTTTTGTTCTTCCCCTACCTCTCTCTGGAAGTCGGTTCGTATTTCTCATAGGTGACGAGAACCCAGATGCCAAACGTCGTGACGTCCGGTTCTTGGAAAGCATATTTGGGAACCATAAGCCTTCATCTGAGAACAATCAAGTCTCAGATCAGTCTGACTCCTCTTTAGTAGAGTCAGAATTTTGCCAAGGTCCCTGCCGGGAAGGATGGATCAGTCAGATGGGCCAGTGTTACATGTTTGTCCAGGAGCAAAAAACATGGGCCGAGGCTGAGGTACCAGGTTCTTCAAAATGAGAATTTGCTCTCTCTCTTCTTTGTTCTATCTTCTTTTATCTTTTTTTTTTATTTGTTTCTTTTCTCCTTCCTTTCTGGTTTTGCTGAAATGTATCAATCCTGGCAGATACACATTTCAGGGCTGAATGTGTAAATCCAGCCTAGTGGTGAGCTAGCAGCACGTTGCTTTGCCATGTGAGACACTCAGGTAGCTATGAACCAATTCCTACTCAGCTCTCGGATCATTCGAAATCTGAGCACAGCTCTCATTTAACGCCATCTCTCGCTGCTGGTCAGGATTCATTGCCTTTGAACACTGGCATATTTCTGTCTAAACTCTGGAACAAGCCAGAGAATATCTATGTCGTTGTTAAAATCCTAACGCCAAAATGAAGGAAAGATTGGGGGTCATTTTCCTGTTTGTGATGTCCCACTCCCACTCTGAATTTGCTAACTCATCCCTTACAAGGCATAACTTTTCTCTCTCTTCCTCATAAGAACACTTCTGAAGAGCAAATTCCTTTTGCCTTGTCTATGTTCCACCAAATTGTAGGTGCTTACTCCCTGTTTCATTGATACCAGATGAGGCCAGTGCTATATTGCTGCACTGGTATACTTTATAAAATATGCAAATTTTCAAAATGCAAACACCTCTGTCAAATGCACTCAGTGTAAATGTTTACCAAGTGATGCTGCCTCCTTCCTTGGTTATGACTATGAGAATGCGTTGAGTTGAAATGGCAAAACAAATGCCTTTATTCTCAAGGTCCCCTTAGGCCAAAGCAAACAGTGCCTTTGTTTCAGGCTGAAGAAAAAGAAACCTCTTGCTTTAGAGGAAAGAGAAACCATCTGTTTATCAGAGGACAGAGGCAAAGGCCACACCAGTCCATTCATCAGAACACAGTTGAGATAAATCTCTGCTCCACCTTGATTGGTGGATGGCTGGGGAACACAAGAAGACAAACTATTTCTTAAACACTTTTGACCTTCCCATTTTCTCCATCTTCTTCTTCTCTCTCTCCTTTTCTCCCTTTCTGTTCTATTTCCATTCTGCACTTAATGTTCTGGTTTTTCCCCTTTATCATTATATTTTCCTCTCACACTTCTTACTCTCTGCCCTTCATCTTGCTACATTTCTATGGCTTTCTCTGCTCCCTTTATATGACTTTCTCTGTTTTGTCCTATTTCCCGCCCTTTCTATTTCATTCTCCACTTCCCTTATCCATCCACTCTCTCTTATATTCTTGTCTCTCTTTCCCTCTTCACTCCCATTCCTGAACTTTTCCCACTTTCTTCTCTCCCTTTTCTGTTTCATAAACTCTTCCCTCACTCTCTTTCCCACTCTACATCCCCCTTTTCTAATTTGCTTTACCATGCAGAGTGTTTGCCAGAGTAGCACATTGGGAGGTCACCTGACCAGCATCTCCAGCGCAGATGAGAATGAATTCCTTGTAAACCTCGCTGGTGACGCAGACAAAAGGACAATCCAGTTATGGACAGGAGGAAGTCACCAGAAGGTAAGTGTACCCAGAAAAGGCATGAAAATAATAATTCCCTGGGAGAGACTCACAGAAGGGCTGATCAAAAATTTTCCATAAAAAACTAACTGGTTTTCAGTGATTTTCAACTTAATATTTGTAGCTTTGAGTCCGTCCCCCTCCCCTCAAAAAATTTAGTTTTGATTGTGGAAAACCAGAATATTTTCAGTTGCTATAAATAATTTTTTGGACAATAAAAATTCTTCAGAAGCCCATCCTCTCCCCACCAAACACACATACACGCACATTCCAGCCAGCTCTAGCCCACCATCAACAACAGGATGATCAGGGTTTAATCCTTGGTGGATAAACTGGCTTGTGGATAATGGGCTCTAGGTTTAATTTCTGCCTGGCAATATGTCAGGTCAGTAGAGATGAGTTAATATTATCAAAAGCTTCTTTGAATATATTCATTCAGATTTTTTAATGAATTCACTTGGACTGTTTTCCCAGCAATATTCTAGGGAATGCATTTACTGGTAGGAGCTTTTGTTGATACAGTGAATTTAAAGCTAGTATTGTGGAATATACAAGGAAAATGAACCTCATATTTGTAATCATGACTATTTGAACTAGAAACTTGATTCTATGAGTTATACATGTGCAATCAGGGACAGCAATGTACCATGTGATCTCAGTGTCCATTCCAAACATCTCAAAAATTGAGTATCAAATACCTGCAATGAACTCTTCATAAGTGAGCTATAGAACGCTTCTGAATAACAAATAGATTGAGGAAAATTACAATCTATTTGAAGACAATTCACAAAGGGAAGAAGAGGTGAAATTATTCTAATACATTATTCAAAATGAATTATTCATGCAGTTCTTTAGGCCAATAACATTACTGTAGGCAATAAGAGAATGCACACATTTCTGTGGAAGCCCCCCCTCACTCACTCGTTTTCAATCCCAACAGAGTATTAGAATACCTGTCCTCTCTGCAGTTCTTATTAAACTTCTGTATTACTTGTCTGCAGGGTGGTTCTCTGAAATGGACTGATGGATCACTGGCGAATTTCATGCAGAGGCCTCTGAACTTGATTCTCAATACCGTTGGCGGGATATTAAACACTATCTTCAACACACGAATCTGCCTGACCCTAAATTTAGGAGGTAAAAAAAAACCAGGGATTGATTTATGACTTAAACATTCATACTATTGAGAGGGTCTGAGGGTAATGAAAAATCATGGAATTAGATTAATAGATTATGAGGTCAGAAGGGACCACTGTGATCATCTAGTGTGACTTCTTATATAACACAGGCCATAGGATGTCCCTGAATTAATTCCTGTCTAAACAAGGGAATATCTATTCGAAAAATATCCAATCTTGATTTAAAAATTTCCAATGATAGAAAATCCATCACAACCCTGGGTAAATTGTTCCAGTGGTTAATACACCCACTAATAAAAATGTGCACCTTATTTCCAGTCTGTATTTGTCTAGCTACAACTTCCAGCCACTGGGTCTTATTATATCTTTGTCTGCTCAACATTATCATTTTTGTTCCCATGTAGGCATTTATAAATTATGATCAAATCACCCCTTAACCTTCTCTTTGTTAGTCTCAGGGAGCATAGTCTAGGTTATCACTATAAGTCATGTTTTCTAGTCCTTTAATAATTCTTGTGGCCCTTTCTGAGCTCTCTTAAATTTATCAACATCCTTCTTGAAGTGTGAATAGCAGAACTTGACACGTTATTCCAGTGATGTTTTCTGCTTCAAGACACAGTTTCCTTGCTCATCAGGGTCTGGACTTCTCTCCCAAAACACACCCATGCATGCACATCCTATGTGCCCACAGAGCTCTTCTATTATAAAGCAACCCTGCTTGATGAACCATTATCTCCTGGGGCAAAAGAGGAATGTAGTCTCCATGTTTGTTTAATCATGGCTTTCTTCAGCCTTGCCCTACCAACACCCCCCACCCCCAAACTCCCAGTAGGACCAATATTTCCTGGATTAGCTGGAGAAAATGTCACCTTTTGGTTAATTCAATTTATATATTTTGTAAACAGATTAGAGAAGAATTAGTTTTCCAGGCACTGAGCTGAGTCCAAATGAGCTCATGTCAGGAGTGAAAAACTCATTTATAACGTGTTCTGTTACTTTTCCTTTTAATCTTAGTTTGTCTTTTTTTTCCCAGTCCAGGGTATTTGGGATGGCTGTGACTGCAACAGGAAGCTATCATTCATCTGCAGTTACAAACCCAACTTGACCACCCCTTAACCTGCAACAGGAAATCCATGCTGCTGATGAAATCTGACCACTTTTACTTCACTCAAAATGTAGTTCAGCAACGATCAATGAGTGGTTCTTTAGTATGAGAAAAATCAAGATGTCAGTTTAAAAAACCCAAAATGTTAACACATATGCTATAGATAGAACAGAAAACAGTACTACAAATACAAAAGAGTGAGTTTCTTGTAGACTGCATTTAGAACACTGTAAAAAGGATGCTATAAAAATTAATTCTGATTTGATCTGAATGTTTGATGAAATCAGTGCGCCATTTGGCTTTTCCACAGGGGTTTCAAGAATATTCATGAGAGCTCTTTAATTATTAAATAATTACAAATCATTACAACGTTACTCATTTCACCATTTAATCATTCCAATTCATACATTTTAAAACCTGGAAATTCTCCTTTTTTAATGTCAGATAAATCCAAGAAAAGTCAGTTGAACATTTTCAATTTTAAAGTAGTTAAATAGCTAGTTCATTGAACTATAATATAACTGTAAAAAGAAGTACAAATCATATGGAACAGTCATGTGTATATTATTATACAGAGAGATGACATAGACCTTTGTTAATTGCATGGGATGGCATTTTATTAAGTGAAGCAAAACTTGTTTTTATGCTTATGTAACTAAAGGTTATACATTACTATGTTCCATGTAAACAAACAACTTCACTTGGTTTTTCTCAGTTGTAAGTTACTGTAGTGTTTTTGACTTATTTGTTAGTTGCAAGTTCCTTCTGTAATTGTGTCTATTCAAAACGGGTAAGTAATTGGCAAATCTTCATAGAATCACAAAAGACTAGTTGGGTCATTCAGGTAATGATGGCACATCTAGGTGAACAAACTTCCCTTGGTAGCAATGGTGGGAACACTAGCATAGGCCAACTTCTGGCATTTTAACCAGTGTGTCCATCTAACCCTGTTCAGAGGAGGTCTTCATAAAATACCAGCTGCCATTGGTGCCTTGTCTATACTAGAGTTCCCTCTTTTGCTGATAGCAGTGACGTTGCAATAGTTGGAGTAATAGTGAGAAATGTTTTTAAATGTACTCATTTTGCCATAAATACATAATGTTCCCTCAGTATCAGTGGCAGTCCTTATAATAATAACAGGGAATACCACAGATACTGAGGTGAAGTTATGTACTTATCTAAAGTCCATCGTTCAGGGTGAACACTGTATTTCAATAACATCGTTAGTTTACCATATTGGCTACCTGCTGTACAAAAACTACCTGATTAACACACTGTTTACTGGTGAGGTAAGTTCTGTAAATATTTTGGAGCACTTGATACAAATGGGGAAAGTGAGACACACAGAAGTTAATAACTTGCTCATGATCATACAGCAAGTCAGTGGTAGGGCTGGGATCAACATTCAGGTGCTTCTGACTCTCAGTCCTCATGCTCAGTCCACTAGACAATGCAAAATGGCTTTTTTCCTTGGCAATTTGTTTAGCTCAAAAGAGCGAGCTGATTGATTGGACCAGTTAATCCGGGCTTCCTGTTCCCACAAATGACACCACATTTCATTATCAGCAACATGCCCAGCCTGTGGATTTTATTTTCTAACATCTCTCTCCCTAGAGAATGCATTTAGGGACCAGTGTTCTTAACGTAGAATGCTAAGGCTATTCAGGTACAATGGCCATTTGATAATATGCTCGCAAGAGCTTCCAGGATTTCATTAAAACAGGGTGAATGCATGAGGGCAAACTGGGTTAGGGGTTTCATAAGCGATATGGAATTCTACATCTCCTGTGCTAAAAAGAACCATGTTGAGAGGATCTGAAACCTGACCTATATCTAGTGGGTAACTGGTGAGCTACCTAAACCGAGTTAGTGGGTGCAGTTCAGTTCCTAATGAACATGTCGTCCACATCACTGAAACCACCATCACAATTATCAATAATTTAGCATTTTTTTGAAGGCAGGGACAGCAGAAGTATCAAGAATACAGACTGCAGGCACACATGGTGCACTTACCCCTAGAGTAATACTATGTGGTACTTTATATCCATTAATTTCAGAGCACTTTACGAAGCAGCTTTATTGCCTCAATTTACAGATGGAAGTAATTGAGGTATAGCGAAGGGAAATACCTATGGCTTATGGTCACACAGTGAGCGCAGACTAGAGCTGGGAATAGTACCCAGCTCTCCTCACCCTGTGCCCTATCCACCAGGCCCTCCAGTTCAAGATTTAGGGCCAGATTTTCAAAATATTAGTCACTTAAAGATGCAAATAGGCACCCAGTGGGACTGTCAGAAGCACCTAAGCAAGTTAAGTGCTTGACATGCTTTACACACTTTTGAAAATCCCTCTAGGACCTTGATCCACAAAGGCAATTATGTGCCTAAGACCCAGGTTTGGCTCCATTGTAATCCTTAAAACCCCTGCAGAACTCTGTCGGCACCTAAACTCACTCGGTGAGTAACTTTTCAAAGTAAATGTTCCCTAGATGCCTATGTTTCAGCTTCTGAGCATGGCCCTTTAGCTATCCAGATCTTACTGCCCACCTGAGCCCCAGAATGATTCACAGGCCAAGGGAATAGATACATTCAGACACCTATGTTACAGACAGAGTCCTATCTGATAAACATGCTCAGAGGCTGCCTACCAGCTTGGGTCCCATTCGAAATCTAGGAGAAGGAGCAGGTGTTGGTGGTGGTGCCAACCTTCACTTTTAGTCCAGTGGTTAGAGAACTCATCTGAAATGTGGAAGACCACAATTCAGCCCCCCCCCCCATCAGGATTGAAAGGATTTGAGCTGGAGGTCTCCCAGTTTTCAGTAGAGTGCTCTAACCACTGAGCTGTGAGATACTCTGATGTGGGGCTCCCTCTGTCTCTCCTGGTGAAGCTGTTCCACTGTGGATAAATAATGGAAGAGTGGTTGGAGCAGGAGAGGACTGGACCTGAGGTTTCCCACCTCCCAGGTGGGTTCCCTAACCACTGGACTATGTTTCTCACCCAACCACTCTTTCTTTCTTTAGCCAGAGTGGAACAGCTTCAACTGGAGAGACGGAGGGCACTCCAAAATCAGAATATTCCAGAGGTCAGTGATTAGCACACCCTCCTCAGACATAGGAGTCTCCTGTTCAAATCCAGTTGAAGCTGGGTCTCCCGCATCCCAGCCAAGAGCCCTAACGACCGGCTGAGAGTTGTAAGGAAGGCTCAGCATCTCATTGCATCCTGATGCCTTCCCTTCCCCCAACCCCTGGGGTTTTTGTGTGAAGCAATGCAGGCATCTAACTCATTCCCTCAAGCAGCGGCTTCCTCCCTGAAGCCTGGCCTTAAGTGCCTGTCTCCAAGAGAAGAGCAGGGCCTACGACATACCTAGCTCATTGGCTTAGAGGGTGCGGGCTTTTATGGATGGTATTGTTAGGCACCTATCTCTCCCCATTCATTGTATAGGAAATCTAGACACCGAACTCAGGCTTTGTAGATCACAGTATTGGTCATGTGAGTTTTCTAGGCCTCTACAAGTTAGGTGCCATGATGCTCAGCATCACTTGCAACACTTAAGTCCCTTTGTGGACCCCACACTAGGTGCCTTGCTGCTTCATTAGGCACCTTGTTACCTGTGAAAATCAGTCCCTTAGACATTTTGGCAGAGCAGCTTTGGGACATCTCCTGCATGCTGTAGCTCTTCTATGGACAAAGGCCTGCAGTTTTCGGGCAATAAATCCAGCCTTGTCCATGAGCACTAACAGTGATAAAGATATTTGTCCTTTTTATTAATTATTGGCTTGCCCTTAGAACTTGAATTATTCTATCTATAGACTGTGACCTTGACCCATTATTACTTTATTTATAATTCATATTACGGTAATGCCCAGCGGCCCTAATCAGGGACAGGGCCTCATTGTACTAGGTGCCATGTAAACCCATAGAAAGTTATGGTTCCTAACCTGAGAGTTTACAGTCTAATGCATGAGCTAGATGGTTGGGCTGATGAAGGAGTTAGGATATTAGAGAGCTGTCACCCAATTTGCCGTGCTATTTTCCCATGTGTTGTTACAATGTCAGTGTCTCTGTTCTGAAATGCCTCCATTGTTTGTTCTTGTGCGGCAGTGCACAATGGAGCTGAGGGTGGAGGAGGGTATTTTCCTCCACAGAGGACTCATTTGGGTGGAGTGTGCAGTAGTTACATCCAACTACTTGCAGACAATTTGGAGAGAAATGGGAGAGAGTACAATTGGACGCAGCCCTACCAAACCATCCAGTCCCTGTGGTGGTCCCATACTGGGGAGGGTGGTGTTTGTGTTTTTGTCTTGTCAATCAACCAACCAATATGTTTGGCCTACTAACGTGTGAGAGATCATCCCTCAAGCAGTCAGTGACATTAGGATAGTGGCTGTTTCTACAAGGCAACTTGTCATTTCAGAGCGTTTCCTCCTTCTGACAATGTTAATGGACACTTTTCTTAGAAATATATAATACAATGATAGCCTGATTTTCTAAGCTATGCACACACAACGGTGTCCCTTATTTGTGCATGTAACTACTACACCATGCAAGCAAATCTGGTAAATGTGGGCACAAATGGGCACTTAGACCCAAAACTGGTTACCTGCACATACAATTACATGCGTACCTTAATTTTCAATTTGTATGCCTTTCTTTTTGCTTGTCTTTTTTCCAGTGAACAGACGTTAGATGTGTAACTATTCATTTGCATGTGCAAGTACCTGATTTCACACACAATCACACAAATTTGGTGTGTTCTTCCAAATGCACAATTTTGAATAAATGCCATTCTTGGCTAATCACATGGAAAACTCTTTTTTTGTCATATCAGTACTCTCTCTTCTACTATCAAAAGGATAGATCAATATTGCAGTAAAATGCTATAGGTTTTGAGAAAAAAAGAGTCCACCAGGGTCCTCAAATGACCTAAATCAAGGACTCTTAATCTTATGGCACCTTTTGCTTTATTGTCATAGAGATGACAAATGACCCCAATAACTGTCCCTACTTTGATCTGGTAGGAAACACGTAAACCCCGCTGTCTTCTTTCTCAGGAAGGGAAGTGGTTTCTGCAGGCAGCCTGCAGTTGGTCATGCTGAAAAAAGAATTCAGGTTAATTCAGCTTCAAAATCACTGAAATACACCGCAGAGCCCTCAGCAGCTTTAGACACAGGCTTCACCTCAAGAGACTCTAACAATTTTCTCCTTGCCTCTAGGTAATGATTAATGCAGAGGCTGAAATACACAAAGGGATAATATAATACCCTGTGAAAGTGTTAAAGGTGCTGCCACAGCTTTCCCAGTGAAACAGTTTTTCTAGTACTGACACATTATCTCTGTCAGTATCTTATTTATGAAGGTGGCACATTGGAAAATGGCAAAAAGTAGAAAATAACACTTTCCAATTAATAATTAGTAGCACTAGTAGCAAAACACCTGCTCTACTTATGTGAAGAGGCTGCATTAACATAGAGAAGAGTATGTTTGACAATACACAGCAGAAAGGGAGAAAGTAAAAGTGGTCACAAGAAAGGATCCTTTCAGAGGAAAGGGGTAATTACATGGGGTATGGGAGGAAACCCAACCTTTTTCATTTGGGAAGTAAACGACCCATGGTGCAAAGTTCCTTTGTTCCTCTTATTGTGAATCAGCAGGAATAGAAATTTAAGATACTGGAGAGAGAAGAAAACAAGGTTGCTCCCTTTACTGCTTCTCTACGCCTCTCTACACAAGGAAAAATTTATAAACAATTTCCAACATTGCTAATACTGGTTCAGCTGAACAAGTGTTAGCTATCTTGGGAGATCTAACATAACAGCTTCTAGCCATCATTTTCAGCACCATGTTGATTAGCCCTATTTCCAGTAAGGGTATTTGCTTAAAACCGTGTTAGCCGCAACAGGTCAATCTACTTATTATTATGTGTTATAGTATCATAGTGCCTAGAAGCCCCAGATATGGACCATTGTGCTAGGTGCTGTACAAACACAAAACAAAAAGAAAGTTCCTCCCAACCTCACCAGCAGCAATTCAACTGAACCAGTGTTAGCAATAGAGAAATTTTTTTCAAAAATATCCCTAATGTAGATGAGATTTACAAAGGGATCCTTAAAAACTAGCATTTGGTAGTTAATGCAAAAATGTATCTCATGAATTCTGGTTAGCCATCTTTGCATGTCTTATTAGTAGTAGCAATAGTATTGATTATTAGTATTATGTTAGTGTGCAAACAAAATCAAGGCCCCATTGTGCTAGGCCCTGTACAAGCACGCAAAACAAGGCAGTCTCTGCCGAGAAGGGCTTTTGTGTTCACTTCAAGTGATCCAGTTTCCTGGCATGAATATTTATGGAGAGTGAATTACAAAGTATACATGCCATTGCCAGAAGTGCTTGTATATTCATTCAATCAAACAATACCAAGTAAATTGCCCAGGCTAAATAACAGGGACTGCAGAGCTAGAGCAAGGAAGCTAGCCAGTTGAGTGAAAAAAAGGACCCGCCAAATGCTTGGATACTGTAGTTGATGGGAATACTAGAAATGCTTAGATTAAACAGGGGGCTAGAAACAGAGATTAGCCAGGCACTCAAATACTACAGTGATGGGCATGGTAAGAACCATGGTTGGATAGACTGAGAGACTCTGATGGGGTGGGAGAGGGGGCGGGCGGCTGGGTGAAGTCTGGCTGTCAGCAAAGTGAGGAAAAAGATGAACTGACTTCCTCGACCAATAGCTGAGAAGCAGCCAGGACCAAGGATCTAGCAGCAAGAACCTGCCAGTGCATGAATGCTGTGTTTAAATCTTTACTGTAATGGAGAAATGTTCAGTGGTTTAATTTTTAGTATCATAGCCGATGGTAGAGAAACACTGAGAATACCTGCATGTAAAACACATCTCAATCACAATTTGTGCTTCTCCTACAATCGTTCCCTGCACCTCATCATCTCCCTTTTTAGTCAATCCCTAAATCACCTTGAGCATGTGCAAGTCTCAGCTTCATACCAGAAGCTTTTCTAAACACTGCCTGGATTAAACCCATTGTCTGTCTACAGCGCAAGAAAAGATGATCAGTCTGAGTGGCCTTGGAGTACCAAAGGTCGATTTCATTATTTTAGACCCCTGTAACAGCAATCAACAACCTACTCTTCAAATCAGGAGCAGCATTTCTGAGCCTGCTAGGAGAGAAACTCACACTGCATTAATAGATTTGGGCAAAATATTGCTAGGTAGTGTCTAATTAGTCAGCTCTGTATATACACTGGTGGCAGTTGAATTTATTCTGCATATCAGGAACACGCACCGCAAGAAACAATATTTTATTATAGTGTCAATTTCCTGCAAAAGTCCTAATGTAGGCCAGCCCTTTTCAACAGGCAAGGCTATCGCTAAGAAGGAAAAGAAAAAAGGACATAGGAAATAAATATTTAAAAGATGAACCAGGAATTATTAATCCTATGCCTCTCGTGCAGAATATAAAGCACATATAATTTCCAGGAGAATGTGATGGATGGTGTAGTTCAGCTAGGATCATTCTTCATAGATTGAAGTAGACAGGTACCTTGTGGGGTCATGACGATCCAGTCATGCAAGAAAAAGCTTTGGACAATATAAAAAAGAGGAATTCTTGACTACTATTTCAGATGTCAGCCCACAAGTCCATTTTTGTTAACTCTTTAGTGGCATTGAAAGACTCAGAAAGTGCACTAGTCAACACACAGTCCTTCTTTTTCAACATTATTGTACCTTGTCTTCTTTGAAAAGCTATAACATATTGATCAATTCAGTAAAGACTTTTCATCTGTCAAGCATTATTTACTCCCTGTACCACACATGCTTCACATTGAAAAAACACATATATATGTTTATGGTACCTCAAAAAATTTATTGTATCCATTAAAAGAAATTAAAAGTTGCTTATTATGGTTTCACAAAAGAAAGCCATATGTTTAGAATTATATGACAATAAAGAGAAAAAAAAAGAGTATTTTGGTTCTACATTTCATCAATTAAATGCCATACAGGCCTACTAATTCCTCCTGGGAGAAATCTTCTTGAAAGTCTTTTACAGGAACTCAGTGTTATTCAATAGATTTTTACCCTGCAGAACAGAAAATGCTGTGCAGGGTGGAATCCCAGACTGTAAGCTTATCCAATAAAAAGTAATAACCAAGAAAGTCTCTTTGCAAAACTACTGAATGTAAAAAAGAGATTATCAGTCTAATATGAAAGGAGAGATGATTCCAAACTATTCCTGCAAATTGTTTGCATCTCTAAAAGTAAAGTATACATTTTTAAAAGTATATAATTGACATGAATGAACACATCACAAAATATGTTAACACAGTAAATGGCCCTTATTCTACAAACCTTTACTTAAGCAAGTAGCCACTACTCACTGTAAACGTTTGTAGCATTGGACCCTTACTATTCTTGCACTATCAGTGGGATTTTGATGTGGACTCCAAACTGGATCCAAGGATTAAGGAGGAGGGTGATGGGCACTGCTTCTTTTCCCCATGATGGTGTGCACAGTATGTGCTCTTCATGAATTATGCTTCCTGTTGTGGAGGAAGATCTTTTAAAAATGAAACCACAAATGGAAAAATAAATCTCCGGAGTTATTCTAAAAGGCTGTGCTAGATTTTCTACTGTGTTCTTGTGTTTTATGTTACAGATCAAAACAATGATTCATCTTTAGAAGGAGGTAATTGATTGGGCTTGTGATAATGGGACACAGCAACATTATGAGGTTATTTAAAATTTATTTGTTCTGTAATAGAAAAAAGAAAAGATGTAGGTGCCTTAGATAGAATGTATGGGATCTGTTTGAGCACGCACAGGAAAAATAGGTCTCCATACTCTGTACCCTGCTTACTAATGCACTTTCTTTAACACTTCATTTTTGTATATTGTACCGAGAGAGTTTGGTATGCCTCAAATTGGGTTGCTCAGTGCAGAGCAGGAGACTAGTTTAGACTGTTACATGGAATTAAATTGCACAAAGGAGTCTGTGTAGAATGGATGACATATAGGCATGGATGGTAGCACTGTGTATTCTTACAGTGACCTGACACTTTCCAGTTTAAGACTGTTTTCACCGCCAATCTTTAACTGTTTCAGGTTGAAATTTTCCATGATGGGTATCTCCTTAGGCTGAAATGTTTTTGCAAGTTTCAGCAAAAAATTGTGGAGCTGCTGCTGAGAATGGGCTGAGGGGACAATATGTTGCTTTGTCCTTGTTTTTTTAAAAAGGAATACATTTTATTGAGAAGGTCTAGAGCAGCGATTCCTAAACATTTTCCATGCATGATCCCATTTTCGGATGTGTTGTTCCCCACTACCCCACACAGCATGGAAAGTGCCATTTAAAATGGTGTCCACCATGCGGTGTGACCTCACACGCACTGTATATGCAAGGTACGCCACAAGGAGGATGCCATTTTGCTTTACAAAATGGCGTCCTCTGGACTGCATAATCTCACACACATACGGTGCGTGCAACGTCATGCTGCATGGAGGGCACCATTTCGTGGAGCAAAATAGCATCCTCCATGCAACATGACCTCGTGCATACAATGCGTGTGAGGTCACGCTGTGTGGGCGAGGCCATTTTGTAATATGGCATCCTCTGCACGCTTGGGATTGCAGTGACCACATCTGCTGGTGAACAACCCCCACTTGGGGTCACGACCCCCTCAGTTTGGGAACTGCTGGTCTGGAGCCTTCAAGCTTTGGAGAAGGGACTTGAAATTTGGCAGGGAAGGATGGCCTTTGTGCCAGAGATGTGTCTTTTGTTCTTCTTCTGGAAAAAAAAAAAACGCTCACATTTGATTACATTTAAATCATTTGAAAAATGGTGGATCCCACATGCTCAGGAGAGCTTCAGAGCTACAGTCACTGAAGATTCTGTCCACACTGGGCAGGTTCCAGCCCGGGGCCGAGCAGGACTTTCCCTGCAATTGCAGCTCTGGGCTGCTGCAGCCTAAGACTGTGGTCAGGCTCTGAAACTCTCAGTGCCTGCCTGCTGACACACAAGCAGCTGGAGGAGGAAGCTACCTGACTCAAATGCAGGGGGGACCAGAGCCAAACCTAAGGGGAGGAGGCAGGGAGAGTATATTGGGACATGGTGCCAGGAGAAGGTGAGGAAAGACAGGCATTGAAGGCTTGTTTGGGGAGAAGGCACCTGGGACTGGGAGTGGGCATGAGGGGGGCAGATTGTGAGCTGCTGGTTTCGAAGACTGGGACTGGAAATAGGAGGGAGGACGTTGGGACTGGGGCAGGTAGTCCACAGGGGTAAGACTAGGATTTACTGGGCAAAAAGACTGGGGCTGGGATGATAAGCAGGAGGAGTGGAGACCGGCACTAATTAGGTGAGGAGAATGGAACTGGACAAGAAGGCTGGGGTGAGGAGGAGACAGGACTGTGACAGGGACAGCTTGGAGAGGATGAAGCAGAAGGTATCACGCTTGTTGGGGGAAATGGGCAAAAGAGTCTGTGCCCACAAGAGCACACTCCCCGCCACGCCTGGCATGGAACCCAAGATTGCCGTCTCACAAATTCCTCTGCTGTCAGCAAATATCTATAAAACTCCCTGCCAAATTGTCTCATCCCTCTGTAGCGCTAGTCCACAGAGATGACTTACTATTACAACCAGCTACTCCATGAACCCAAGTGACAGAGATTTTTGCATTGGATCTAAATGTTCCATCCCTGCTGATGACCCATGTGCATGTCAACATGATGCCACATGATGGAAATTCTGTTTTTTCAGTTTGCTTTTTTAAAAACCTAGGAAATTACACACACACACACTGTTAAAAGAACACTATTAAGGTTACCAAGTTAAGGACTTAAAAGTTCAGAAATCCCTCACTTTAATTTGGCCCCTTTGTGCATTTGTATATGCATTTTTGAATGATACAGTATTTAATTACATGAGCGCATACTATTTTTTCCATAGGACCCCTGCCTCATTTAATGCACAGGAGCGATAGTACTCAGTGACAGCTATTCGGTATTTTATTTTATCCTCACTGTTCAACAGGTGGTCCCAGGCTTTATTTACTCCTCTAAATACACAACTATTTTCCTGGACTTTTCTATGACACATATAACTATAGTATCTGAGTGCTTTGCAAACATTAATTAATTTATTTTCCAGAACGTGCCTGTGAGATGTGGGGATATCATCATCCCCATTTTACAGTTGAGGGACTAAGGCACAGAAAAAGATTAAGACCAAAATACCCTCTAATTTTGAGAGCCCAATTTGGGATGCAGTGGATCTGATTATTCAGAGGACTTGGCACTTTGTATATTGAAAGTACAGATCTCATTGACTTCAGGTGAGGCTGTGAGCACTCAGCACTTCTGCAGCTCAGACCCCATTGTCTTAGTTGGGCACCCAGAAAATGAGGAACAGACAATCAGTGACCACATGTGAAATATTTGGTGTAAGTGACCTGCTCAGTACCACATGGGAACTCCATGACAGAAGCAGGAATATCATCCAATTTTCCAGTCCAGCATTCAGCTCTACAACCATGAGACCATCTTTTCTCTTCCTAAAAACAACTGCCTCATTTACTACACACTTTCCAAGTTCTGCAACAAATGGGGCAGAGGTCCTATAGCCAAAGCCTGCTTCACTACACATTCCTGATACATTCCCAGAACAGGTCAGTGAATGAGGCAGGAGTCCTACGAAAAAACAGTATGTGATCATGTAATTAAAGACCATATCATCATGCATATGCACAAGTTCTGAAATACTGGGCTGTCTTCACAGAGTGTCACCCAAATTATTCTATGGGAGGGCAGTGGAGAGGCAGCGTTTGTCACCTTAACGAACAAACCAGCAGTGTCTCATCTCCCCCTCCCCATTTCCTGTTCTCTGAAATCCTTTAGAAACCAGGGCCACCCATATGAAGTCCGTGTGATGTCACACTGGCTCCAGGGCAGTGTTACTGGAATGGAAATACACTGCCATGTTATCCTCCACCGACTGCTGCCACTAAGAAGAGATAAACAGCATTGACTGGAGCCATAGAACAGCCATGCAGTATCAGTCTATATGAGCTTTTTAGTAGATTCACTACAGGGTTTAGACGGAGTGTTGAACTGGGAATGTTCCTGAAACCAGCCTCTTCACAGATCTCAAGCTTTGGGGTAACTCTGAACTGGGTCCTTCTGCACTGATTGCGTTAATGTGCAAAGGGGCCTCTCCACACAGAGATCTAGAGAATATGCTCTGGTTCCGGGTGTGGAGTTCTCATTGCTTCAAGGCATGCAACTTTCAATCTCACAAGTAGCGTCTATTATGACATTTCCTGACTTACCCCTAATAAACTTGACCTGGACCTGTCATTAAGTTCCCCTGAATACCTGTGAGAGAGCTGAGTCAGGAGTTAACCCCCTGCATCTGGGGGACAGCGGAGGGCCCCTGAACTATGCTAATGGAGGATGGCCTACGAGTGCTTCCAGGATGAAGGCAGATTTGCTTAAATATAAAGGTCTGTTTTAAGAAACCCCACTTTCCAACTTTGAGTACATCCTCCAGACAGATGAATTTATTAAACTACACTGCCTAGCAAATAGCTCCTGGCATAATAGACCAAAGAACAAACTGAATAATCAAATGAGCTGTGACAGCTCTAAGACAAGCTTACACTTTTCTTACAAGTGAATGGACTGAAAAGTCTAATGTATCAGCCACAAAAAAAAGTCTTTGATGAAGGCTATTTGTGAGATGCTGTAATTCAGCAAAAATTAACTCATACTTTGTGCAGAATTTGGAACTGAAGAAAGGTCAGTTTTCTTTTGAGGGATGGACATTTTAAAAAAAATTGGTGATTAACTTCAAAGCCAAGGATCTCTGCAGCAATTAAAATGGGTTAAGGCATATGCTTTCAGTAAGTAAAAAGACTTCAGCATTATTTTAAAAGGAAGGGCCACTGCTGCTTTCCTCCAAGAGGTGTTTGGGCTGCCCAAGGATTGCTGGGTCAGGCCCAATTTTAAACAAGATAGAGCTATGGAGAAGTCAATGGTTCACATTTAACACAGAAATAAATAATAAAATGTAGCTTTTAGATGCACTTTTCATTTGTAGATTTCAAAGGTGGGTAAGCATTATTATTCCTTTTTACAGATGGAGAAACATGTTTCACTGAGAAGTGAAATGACTTGCCAAAGATCACACAGGAAGTCAGTGGCAGACCCAGGAACAGAACACAGGTCTTCTAATCTGGTGCCCTATCTACTGGCCAAGGCTGCCTTCCCATAACAAAGGATGTTGGAACAACAGATGGGAAGTAGACTGTAAAAGTTTTGCAGTGAAACCCCAACCCAGGCAGGTAAAACTCAGCAGGGTTCAGATTTTGTTATTAACACCAAACACAGGCAAGGGTCTCCGAAACATTCACCAAAGTTCATAAACTTTCACATGCGCCTTGGCTGTGGTTTGAGTAAACCAAGGCTGAGTTTCAATTGTGGGGCCTATTTATAGTTTCAGGCAGAAATCAGGCCAAACTCAGTGGTTTTGCATGGTTTCCATCTGAAACTAGGTAAAAATTGGCCATTTCAGCTCATTTTCACTTTGGGTTTTTTGGGTTCAATAAAAATTGAAACTATAAGCAAAAATAAGGGTGTGTGACCCCCACAAAAGCCAAAACTGCAAAAGGTTCGCATGAAGCCCTGAGAACTGAAACCACTGCAATTTTCATGACTCTAATGGTAAGTAATGTTATAAGAGTTTTGTAGGATTTTAAGAAACTGTCTTTTGGAGAGAAACTTCATCGTAAGTAGATGGATTGAGAATGCAATAGAATGAGTTATCTATTCCTCTAGGGAGGAGGGGAGAGAGGGAGGATGAAGGTGGCTTGATATTGCTCTTCTTCCAGACTCCCTTAAGAACTTCTATTGTAAAACCAACTATCAATATTTTAATTTCCATTATCTATGCAGCTCACACTTCTCAGCCGTAAAACCCCAAGATGTATAAAACTAAAAGGAAGTCATGTGGTCCCAATAGTTCGTTCAAGAGAACTGGGAGATCAGGGTGTGATCGTAACTGTAAGGAAGCCACTCCACCTTCTTGCGATTCAATCATACTAGCTCAAAACTGGCTTAAAAAGCAGATATCGCTTAAAAATACCAGCTCAGACTGACCTCTTTGTTGAGTCACTGTGCATGTGATGCCGCTGAAAACCTTCTTGTAATACAACAATACACCTTCTGAAGATGAAGAAGGTTGAGGGAATAATCACAGCTGGATGTCTCAGGTTCATGCTACCATAAAGAGAATCCACTAAAAAGAAATTAAACCACATCAACCCAAAGCTACGGGGACAATGGGTCAAATTTTCAAAACCACTATGTGACTTCGGAGCCTATATCCAATTTTCTAGAGTGAAATACCATTAATTTACTATCATGCCTTTCTGCTGGACTATTTTACATGGCAACATGACTTGATGTAAGGAGGTGAAACCAAATAAAATGAAAAGACATATTCTATTGTTGTCCCTATGCTGAGTGGGAGAAGATTTTGGGGTTTGGTTTACCATTGGAGGAGAAATCAGTGACTCAGAGATAGGGTGACTCAGAGATAGGGAGAAATCAGTGACTCAGACATATAGTCCTGAATTATTTCGAATCCTCCACAGCCCTAGGCAAACTGTGGGGCTTTTCTACCCTCCCAGAGCTATTCTGCAGACTCAGGCAAACCTCATTGTATCATTTATACTAAAGCTCATATTTTCAAGCTTTTCTTCATAATCCCAAGAACTAGAAATGTACTGTTTTGCCTAAATAAAATCTCAGGTTCTGAGTTAATGATGTGACTCCGGGAGCTGGAGCTCTAGGAACAGACCCATGGTGCCTATGCCTTTATATGGCTTTGGAAGTGCTCTGCGAAACCTATCCCTTCTAAGGATTCTTCTTTGACTTAAGAGCAGCTTTTGGCTGTCAGAGCAGCACATAGCTACCTATACACCACAGACAATGTGCCCCTTCTCCCCTGTATTTACTTGGTAAAGATCTTATATTAGTTAAAAAGCACAAATGTCAAGGGGAAAAGGTGTTGCAGAGCATAATTCTCAGAAACATTCTGATTGCAATTACTGTAATTATATCTTTCAAAAGTAAGGTATGAAAATTATCACGTAAATGAAAGAACAAGGAAAGCACAGGGAGCGGTATGTTATTTCTCATCTTATCTTTGTCTCCATGCCATTGTGCTGAATTGCTCTGATTATGTTCTGTTAAAATCTTTTCATTTTTCTCACTGCTCTCTGGGGATCTCAGGCTCAGTGAACAAAGCAGGGTTATCAAACCAATTTCAATTTCACAAACTCCTCACGGGAAATATTTATGAAAATGCAGACTTCAGACAGATCAGATGCCTGTCTAACTTTCTTTTATGGGTTTGATAAGATTATGAACAAGCCTGAATGCATCAGTGCTGCATTTTCTGTAGCAATATTAAGGACGTGAGAAATTTCAACAACAGGAAAAAGCCAGCAAGCCCGGCATGCCTTGTCCTTTTGGTTTAGCTTAATCCCACTTTCCTGATTTCTTGCCATGCCCTTCAATATTTTCTTCTCCTGAAAAATGAGATGTCTCAAAATTCTGTACATGCCTTGCTTCGGTCACCTCCTGCATAGGCAACTTATTCCATGTATTTGTTGCCCTTTGAATGCAGTAGCCATGCCTGAGCACATTATTGCCTCCTACTCTCCTATCTGTTGAGCTGATGACTCCTAATCTGTGAACTCCTTACAGTATACAAATGTGTCGCCATCAATTTTACCGAGGCTTTTAAAAATATTGGTCACCTTAAAATGAGCCAATAGAAGGGGTTGGTTTGTTTTTTTCTTTTTCAACAAGCTCCGTGCCCTTACCCCTTTTTTCTACCTCATGATGCAAACCCTTCAGCTACTACCTTTGTAGGCTGCATGCTCCCCAGGGACACAGTCCTGCAAAGTTCTGAGCAATCCTCAGGGGTCCTGAGCACCCTCAGCTGTCATTAAAGTCAACGGGACTGCAGAGGGACACAGCAAAGATGGATGAACTCTAGTGAGGACGCCCCCCCTCCCCTACCCAGCATGATGAAAGCTGAAATAGATATAGCTGAGTTACGTGATGGAGTCTCAGGTCTAGACCAGGCAGTACTTTTCTAAGGCCTAGAGACGGGTCTGCCCAAATGCACCCTCGGACTCTGGGACTATGCTGGGACTATGATACCAACCTCTGAGTGGGGTAAAGCAGAGAGGGCAGTGGGGGAATGATGTAATAAAGGGATGCTTACTCATCCTTTTCATACTGTCAGGTGGAGAACTGTGTTAGAGGACAACTCCCACCCTGGTGAAGTGGTTGTTTTACTTGTTATTCATTTAGATATATATATTGCTGCTGTATTTGCCCAAGAAGATGTTGGGTTGGCTTGTCCCCAATAAGGTCTTTCCTTGTTTTATATGCAGAGCCAGTGCTTCTGAATGCAAAAAAAATTGCCTGTTGAGAGTGCCCAGGTTTTTAGTTTTTCCCAGGGTTTTTAGGGTACTGGGTGGGGGCTTGAGACAGTGGTGTTTGTAAATTTTAAGAGGAACCTCCTATAGGTTTGAACCCAGCCCTTGTTGCTGCCAACAACAACTAGCAGAGTTACTTAGAGAAAGAGAGAGAGAGAGAACTTAATGGCTTCCTGAATAGACCATTTCCAGGTGATGTTTGCAGCTTCCAGGTGACTTTTTTGCATCAGTGGCAGCTGTTTCCCAGCAGGAGTGGTGGGGCTGCAAGTAGCAACCTGTACCTTTATCTCCACCCTGGAGACTGGTCATATTTTCAAGGTAAAATGCTGGCACACTTGGGTTAGAGGTGGTGAAGTGAGACAATAAAGGAGGGCCCCTCTCTCCTTCCCCCTTCCAGAGGGAAAAATGAGAACATTTTACAGTGAACGGCAGGATAGTGCCCCCCTGTAACCCTGTTGCTCCGTCACTGTATTCCTAGTGCCAACCTCAACTGTCCAGTCTACTTACCACACCATCCCACCCACATCCCATCACACAAGCCTCACCAATCCACCCCTTGTTTCATTCTTTCCTCCTCCTCACTCCCCCCTGTATTAAATCCTACCAACCAACCCACCCCCTCCTACTTCAGGACCTCCCTAAGTGCCTTCAGCAGTCTCCAAACCCATCCCACCTGCTCAGAAATTCCTACACACACTTAGCCCTCAAGCTGAGAACCTCTCTTCTTCCCATTAAGCTCCCTACAGAACATTACCATGCCCTTTGCTCTGAAGCCTCTTCCACCTGGCACTCCCAATCTGAGAATACACCCCCTTCTTTCCCTCTCCCCCTCTTCCCCCCCAGTCTTCAGGCTCAAAAAAAAAAAAACCTATCCCAGGCTCAGAATTCTTTCCCCTCCTACTGACACCACAAGGCTCAGAATTGCCCCTATTTACTGCTGGTCTGAAAAAGAAGAATAGAGAAAGCAGGTAGCATTGACAGACAGCCCTATACTCTGCCTTTTTGGAGCTAATCCTAAAAATGCCTGCTCTGTGCCTCCTTCCTCCACTGATCAGAAGTAGCTCCAGCCCACTCAGCATCTCCTAGTAGCAGCAGACGGTACAGCACCATGCAGTACATCAGCCGCTCTACACATTTGTGACATCATCGCAGGGGCTAGCACCATTCATCCCTAATGATCAGCCACTGCTTCACAGAATTGAGTTTACTGCATCAGGTAGGCAATACATTCATGTCAGAGCCTGTGAAAATAATGTACAGCGTCAGAGATAACCCATGGTCTTTTGAAATTAGATGAGCAAGGTTTGTAACATTATTTTGGACTTCGATGGTCCTCTGATTTTCTTTTTCTTTTTCTTTCTCTTTGAAGTAGGAATTTGCAGTCATGAACATTAGCATCTTGAAGTAACCATGCTTAAATTAAACCAGACAGCACTGAACTCTCCATGGAACTTGTTAAACTAACATTAGCAGATTCTAGTAGTAGGATCCCTCCTGCCCGCCACATAAATTGTGCTAAGTGTAGAATTAAAGTCCTAAAACAAAAATATAATTTAAACATTTTAAAGGTTGAAAGCAGTAAGTCTTAGCACTTGGCATCTTCAAAGAGCTGCACAACCTTTACTAATTCTCACCAGGCCTGTACAAAGCAGGTCAATGAGTATTATCCCCATTTTACAGACGAGGAAACAGAGAGACATAGAGATTATGAATCAGTTATGAACTGAAGGCACAGACTATGGGGCAGGGGGAGCTCTAAGAGGCATTGTGCTGAAGCAGGCAGAACACTCCCAAAAGCATCTGGGCAGCACAGCTGCTATGCAAGTGCCTTCTTTTTAGACTGTTGTATGTGCTCTCCTTTGAGCCCAGCCATTTTTTTGCAAACAGTCTCACTGAGCTGTGGCTACCATGCTCCTTTCATTATCTCCCTCTATTTCAAGCTAATGCAGGAAGCTGGTGGGGTATGATGCAAGAGGTTTCGTTTGTCCTCTGTTCCATCAACTTCGAAGTAACTAGAGCTAATTATGATGCTAGCCCTTCAGTGTCCTTGCGCTCCTAACTATAAGAATTACTTTTGTCCCTTGTGCACCAGTGCAGGACTCTGGCACAGTCTGGCCTTATATGGCTTGCTTGAGGCCACCTAGCAAATCACAGTAGCAGAGACAGTGTTAGAACTCAGGAGTTACTGGCTTTCAGCTTGTTATGAGAGCTGGATATAAAAAGTTGTTTTTATAGGCTATTCCCTATATTCTATATGAGCTCCCAAGGTGATGTGATGGCTAAGATAGCAAGCTTGATCCTTAGGTGCGTGTGTGAGAGGTGTCGTGACTGTGTACAATAGTAGCAAGATCATTACTATTGTGCCCATTTTTGGTGACCACACTTTTAGAAGGATGTTGATAAATTGGAAAGGGTTCAGAAAAGAGCTACAGAAATGACTGGAGGTCTTGAAAACCTGTCTTACAGTGAGAAACTAATTTGCTCATGCTATTTAATTTAGCAGGCAAAGACTTGAAATTTAGCAACTGGAAGTTGAAACTAGACAAATTGGACTAGAAATGAGGCACACTGTTTTTAACAGCAAGGGTAATTAATCATTGGAACAACTTATGAAGATTCTCCATCATATGAAGCCTTTAAAAGAAGGTTGGATGACTTTCTAAAAGCTCTAGCCCACATAAGAAGTTCTGAGCTTGATCTTTGTTATGCTGCAGCTCAGACTACATGACTATACATAGCTTCTGGCCTTAAAATTTATGAATTTCTGCATATGTATGTATCTATACATGTGTGTATACAGTTTGAAAGAGAGAGCGAGTTCGCCATCTAGTAGCATATAAGAATAATAGCATCTTGTTATACTGTTCATACATTTGTTGGCACAATAAAGTTCTTAGAATGCACTGCAAATTGCTTCCTACGTGCATCAATTAACACAGTTCATGCTTACTCCACTAGCCCATAGTGCCTTAGTCTACTACAATTTTCTAATTTGGGAAGGGGGAAAGCAGAGCTTTATCTTGCTTGCATTAAAGGCAAGAGCAAATCTCCCATTAACTTCAGTGGAAGCAGGATTGGGGGCCTTTACATTTAAAGTAAAAAAATAAATGTCACATTCTTTTCCTCACGTCTCCTCTTCCCTATTTCTCCTTTCTTTTGAAGAAAGCACTCTCTGTCCCTGGATCTCACACTTTGGTAGGGTTGGGAAAAACCTGGAGAAAATACTGAGCTTAATTAAACACTTTTAGCTTCTTCGAAAGGAACATTTTAAAAAAGAAAAGAAAAGAAAAGAAAAGAAAATTAACATTGTTTGTCAAACAGAAGGAGACTTCAATATCATTCATAGATAGAAAAAACTTTTTAGAAGTTCTACCTCTGTCTATTGAACTGGTAAACTTTCAGAACAATGGCATTCCAAAAGGTACACTGTTATGAATGCTTCCCCCTCTACATTAAGTGAAAGACTGAATTTTTTAAAATTGGGGGTTTGCCATTGAAATCATTGGCAAAATTCCCATTGACATGGCTCAGGAGGAGGCCCTTGGTGTGACTTTATCTGTAATATGATACCAAATGCTTTAAAAGTTTCCTTACAGTCTTAAAATCAATGTGAGTTGGATCAAGTCCTTAGTCTCTAGCTTTTGTGACTGTGGTGTTCAATACAGGTACATAATGAATAGGGACCCAAGTCTAATACTGAATTTTTCACTCAGCCAAACCTCTGACTGAAGTTAATGGAAGTAGATTCTGAATGTGGACTGGAGGCCTAGGCCCTGGAGGGCTGGCTGGCTGGCTTTTAGCTGATTTTTATGTAGCTAATTGTAGGCTGGTGCACATCTTTTTCAGCTGTTTGGTTGGATTTGTTTTTCACTCTCCAGCTGATAGGATTTTAAGCGGGCCAGATGGCCCTAAACTGACTGGATAGCTAAGGACTAGACTAGACTGTCTGTCCCTGAATACACTGGCTCCAACTGATCTGCCCATCCTGCTCCTCTGCTGCCTCTTTTTTGTCTTATTTCCTGCCCTGCTCTTTTTTAAGGTCTGCTGCCTTATACTTTCTCATGGAAGGGAAAACAGATATTTTCTTTTTATGGGCCACCAGTGACTCATTGCACAACCACGAATCTGGTAATTATTAGCAAAAGAATAGTGTGTGAAAATAAGGCACATACACATATAAAGGCATATGAGGCTATTGAGGCAACATCTCAGTGCAAAGTTCATTCATGTCCTTCTATTAATTCCATGGTTTTGGGGTTGACCCCATAAAAAAAATAATAATAGCAAGGAGATTGTAACTAGTTTTATCTCCCTTTCTAAACCATACAGATCACCATGATATCTGAGTATCTAACAGGGGCAGTCAGAGAGTATGTAAGTAAGGAGCCAATAATCTAACTGTGACACAGTTTTTTAAACTACTTGAAAAGATTTCAGAGTACGTGATTTGAACATTCCTGATACGCTCCCTAGATGAGTATAATAGAGCAGATAGATTGATTTCATGCAACCTATCTTAGCCAGTCTGCACTGTAAGTGTAAACTTGCTCTCAATGTATTTGGTCTAGTAAAGTAAAGGTTTGGGATGATTATTATGTGTTCAGTTTTTGAAACCATATGGTAAACATTTCGCAAAGCGGGCTTTGTATAGAGTAAAGATATTAGTCTGCTACAAAGATGAAAGGGTAAACAATGGAGCTCTAAAATATCTTATTATTGAAGCAACACAACTGCCAGATTTCCTATTTAAAAAATAAGATGACTGAAATGTTAGAGGCAAATGCAGTGTTTTTCACCACAACACAGGGAGTAAGAAAGAAACTAGATTATAAACATTCCAGAGGGGTAGCCGTGTTAGTCTGTATACAGCAAAAACAACGAGAGTCCTGTAGCACCTTAAAGACTAACAAATTTCTGCAGGGATAAGCTTTTGTGAGCTCATGTATCTGACGAAGTGGATTGCAGCCCACAAAAGCTTATGCCTGCAGAAATTTGTTAGTCTTTAAGGCGCTACAGGATTCTCGTCTTTTTTTTTTTTTTTTTTTTTTAAGATTATAAACAGAATCTGGGAAGAACTACACTCAGGTTAAGACAGTTTTGAAACTACCAAAAAAGCAGCTGGTACTGAGGCAATAATATTTGGATATCCAAGAAACAATTAACAGTTACTCTCTAAAAAAATTGTGGAGTGCATAAACAGAGCATGATTCAGGAGACAGAGGTACTTTTTGTTATCTTCTGTGTTTCCTATCTTAACTGTTTAAGCTTTAAAATGGTTATGTGGCTTGACATTTCAATTCTGATGAAACAACATAAAAGAAGTCATGCTGCTGACAGTCATCGCTTCTTAGTACAGATGTCTCTGTAGCTCACTTTGAACTATGCATGTGTGTAAAGGATAGATACTAACAATCATAGGCTTATGCACAAAGTTCTTGCCTCTTCCTGCCTTTTGACTTGCTCCTGCTCATATTAAAATTGATGGCAAAACTCCCCTTGACTTCAGCATGAGCCAGAGAAAACCATTTGTGACTTTCTTATTGCATATCTCCTAGAATATCCTTTTTCCATCTAACTCTGAGGGCTTATTGGTCATCCTCAGTGTTAGGACCTAGAGCACTGTTCTGTAATTTTGGTCAAAATTTTGATTCTTTTACAGCATGTGAGTTAAAGTCAAAGAGTTGTGGGAAAAAAAGGTTCTGGGGATAGGGTTTTTCAGTCCATTGGATAGGGGTTTCACTGTTTTTCTCCAGATTTTTCCATTGTTGTTTTTTATTTTGTTAACTTTATTCTGAAGGATGTTTATGAATATTACATATATTTGTAACTTTTTGATACTAGAATTATTAAGTTTTAATTTCAATCTGTGAATGAAAGTTTAGCTATTCAAAAAAGTTAAAAGAAAATAAACATGTTATGTCTATTAGGAAGCAGTAAGAAAGCAATAAAACTGTCTAGAAGCCTAAAGAGGAAGAGAATAGGTGGAGGCATTTGTGATGAGAGAGGGAGGCATAGTTAGTGGTTGGAATCAGTTGTCACTGAATAATGAAATGAGGGAATGGGTGGCAGTCGATAGTGTCAGAGGATTTGGTTTGCTAGAATCTACAAACTTCTGAAAGGTGGTTCTATGTAAAACTGGCTAGTTCAGCTTAATTTTCAGTCCTCCGTGTTGCAGTTGGTTGTTTTTCATTCTAAATGTCATAAAGGTGAAAGCTACTGATCAATATTGTAATCAGGTGACTGATTAATGTTCAGTGATTAAAAAGCATTTGTCTGCGAGTTTGACATAATATGCCTAAAGATGAAGGAAATGGCTGGAAACAAGCTATTGTATAGACTGGAGAAAATTAAAATAGATAATTCTTCTACAAGCAAAATATAAACATTATCAAGAGTTTTTAGCAAGATGGACAGGACCTGTGCTCCTTTCAGAAAATTGGTGACTTCAAATTCTTCAGGGTAAATGTGCCACTGAATGGAACTATGTCTACTGAAGCAGAAGAACAGAACATTGATGAGTTTGATGATGCTAAAACCGAGATTTTTTTTTATGCCATTGTAATAAACAAGGAGCTGCAGTGATGATTGCAATCCTTGTACCAGCCCTTCCAACATCAGCTTTGTTCAGGAGCAATCTCTGTTCATCTCTCACATCCAGAAAACAGCAAAATCCCATCAATGATGGTTCCATAACAACAAACAGAAGGAAAAAACTTGAGCTTAATAAGATGTCTGAATCTGCTGTCATGCTAACATCCTTACCTTCAATGTAGCACAAAAGGAGCAATTAAAAAAAATGATTCAAGCCCCGCATTTAGGGTTCCCTGTTCAATGTTGTAAGTGAAGAAAGAGTGGAAAAATGAAAGGAAATGAATCCAAAAAGTGAACTTTGACACTAATGCAAAATTATTCACTGAAGATGAGAAATGACCAGATGATGGCTATAGCCATCCATTCAGGGCAAATGTGTTCCTATTTAATGCTATTCAAGCTACATTTTTACAGAAAACCACAGGCTATTTTGTCCAAGTTACTTACGGTGCCATCCAAGAATGTAGAGAAGAGTATGGGGCTAGGGGCCTTGCAAGATGTTCAGACAATGAAAATAAAATGAAGAAGATAAGAGCACTTCTCAGGTTTAGTCCTCCTGAACATCTGTCATTTGAATGCTCAGCACTCTGTGCAAAACTTCACCGAGAAAGAAATAATACTTCACACAATCTAAAGCACATTGTGGAAATTCAGTTAGTCTTCTGCAACCATCAACAACCTCATTGTTGGTTGGTTGAAAAAGGATTGGTGTCCCAGCTTTCCAAAGACACTCAGTGGAACTCTCAGGAAGATGGTATCTCTACATTTGCATCCAAATAGCATAAATATCTGAAAAACTGTGAAAAAAAACCACAAGGAAAACATTGAGCAAAACTTAGAACATGCTTCACACAAGGGACTGTACAGAGAGGTTTCAGAGTGACTTGACAGCTTTCAGACTGAGAGCACTACTGTTGCAGTTTCAGTGGAAATCTGGCTTGATATAATTAGCAAAAAAAGAACTCAAACCAAACATCGATAAAACTGAAAAATGATTCAGAGGAGCAATGGAACCTTTCTGTTACTTAGACAACATGACTGATCATAAATGCAAGTTAAGCTCAGAACAAGAAGAGCATGAAAGATAGCTGAATGGAACATAATTTTGAATTTCTTTCTCTTCCCCTAGTGTTTAAAATCAAAGACATAGATTTCTACCTCATGTCTATGTTTGTGAAGGAGGTTGTGTCACAGGTTGTTGCATCAAAATAGTGGAAATTTTGTAGATGTCAAATCACAGATGACAGAATAGTTGAAAGCCAAACCTGTCTATTTGTAAAACACCTGCACTCCTGTTCAACCAGTTCATCATCAACTGGGTATATTTTAGCACATGTGGACTAGTTTGGTCAAATCTTTAGAAGAGACTTGGTGTTGAAAAAGCAAATAAACTGCTAAAAGTGTATCAGTACCTAGAGGTGATACAAAACAAGGGTAGGCTTAAGCAGTTAATGGATCAGGGAATAGGGATTCAGGTATTTCTAAATTTTACTTACAGAGTTGCAAGCTTTTCTTTTGGACAACATACGTACTCCCTTTTAATGTCAGAAGAATAAGTATATTTACCAAGTGTGGCCTATTCTAGAATTCACTGAAGTAAGGGCTTGGAGCAGGCCCTCAATCACACAGTGTGCATTTTGTGTTTAATTCATTTTTTATTTTAAATAGTAGAAGTTTTTGTGTTGGGAAAATTGCAACAAAGGTGAGAGTCATATTTGGGTGAGCTGACTGTTTCCTGATTGGTAATAGGATTTAAGTTACCCACATGTGGGGCACTTATATGCATGCAAGTGACCGATTCACTGATAGACTGATATTTCCACACTTTTATTCATCCTGCCTGTCTTACCTGTGTGCATTAGCCTTTTGACTTCAGAGAAGTCTTGGAACAAAATTAAAAAACCTTGTCCTGTGTCTGGTGGCAGTTTTCTTGAGGAATAAACTATTTACTCTTGTGTTAAGCTTCCAGAACCATTTCAAAACTATCCATCTATCTACATACATACATACATTATATATATATATAGAGAGAGAGAGAAAGAGAGATCTATCTAGCTATATATATTGAAAATTTGATGTTTCTTTTTCTGGCAAGACCCAAGAAGATATTTTATAGTCTTTAATCTAGTCTAATTTAGTCATATAACTTTTGTTAGGATACTGACAATTACAAGGATGAAATAACACATTAAATGACTCATCAAATCCATCTCTACAAATCCCAGGATTTGGATACACAAAGAGTAATGACATACAGAGAAATTGCTTAATATCTGTAATCAGTTTTAGTCTGTAATATACTAAAGTTGGAATGATTCTCAAAAATTACCTTCTATTCAAACATGCAAAATTATACTTTTGCAGACAGGCAAAGTGTACCTTTCTTCTAAAGGTTTCCTTTTCAACCATTTGTACTCTTTGTGTCATAACTAAATAATTTCAAAGGGTCTGAGCCTAATGTGCTGAGTTAGAGGGGCTGATGTACCAATGTTATACTGAAAACACAGGACAGTACTTGAGAGGCAGAATGACCAAGTATGAACAAGACTAGTAGTAAGGAACAAGATGACATGCATTCAATTCTTGCCTCTGACACAGATTTCCTGTGTGTCCCAGGCAAATCACTTATTATTATTTATTATTTTTATTATAGTACCACCTAGAGGTGTTACTCAGGGATCACTGCACTAGGTACTGTATAAACATGTAGTGAAAAAAGCAGGCACTGCTCCAAAAAGCTTACAGTTTTGCTGGAAAAGGATTAAGTGGCTTCTACTGACTCACTGAGGCTGTTGTTTCATTGCTTTATCCAAATAGGAGGGAGGTAGGAGTGGCTTTCTAGAAAAAATGGCTCTGAGCACTCATGAGGTAGAAAGACTGGAGCAGCCTACTTTGTGACAAAGACTTAAGCTGAATTTTATGTAAAGTTGTTAATAAAGTCAAACCCCTGGAAAGGGATGAGTTTGGACTCTATGCATGCCAAATGAATGTTGGTTTAGAGCAGTTTGCCATACCACTATTTGACTGTCTTTACAGCCTTGGATATGTTAGTTTCCAAATAATCTCTACTGCCTTGTGTTCAGCTGTTATTAATTCAATGTGTTCTAATAATAATATGTATAGTGTGTGGGGGATACATGCCATACAAAGTAAAATGGCCGTAAGTGATATGGAGCAAGAAAACTTGTCCTCTTTTATCACCACAGAAAAGTTAAAAATTTGGTGACACCAGTTGGTGCAGGGTATGCAAATTAAGAAGGGTCCAATACAATGAAGTTAAACGTGAAACCCATACAACCCATACAAAGTGAAAAAAAAAAAAAAGTTTGTTTTCCCTCCTCAATTACTGGTGCAAGACAATGCAAAGCCTGAAAGGCCTCAGATTTGTACTGCTGTTTGCACTGGGGGACACATACATGTGCAAGTATAATGTCTTAATGTTGCCAGCCTGTGGGTTAGGTCTGGAGGAACAGACTCCAAATTGCACTGTATGGTTGAGACATTCATAAAGTAAAAACTGCCCAAGCTGAGAATAACAAGTATTGTGTGATGGCTGAAAAGGACCATTTCTGGTATAGACCATGGGAATGTTATTTTAATTGGCCTATGTTCTATTTCACACCTAAATTTCCTGTGATGATAAATGAAAACTTTTTTTATGACAAACGGTTGCTTTAAAGGCAGTGCAAGCGTATAAAGTGGAAGCACACCCTGGTGCGCTATTCTGCAGTAGGTGAGCTTGCACCCCCAGGTTTGTACTTTCAGCCTAGTATTAACAGTGATTCAAATAATTACAACTATTGTGGTCTTGAAAATGTACTGAACTTAAAAAAGAAAGCACAGAAAAACTAGAAATAGAATGTATGCCAATACAGAAAAGAAAAACAAAAGCAGTGGAATGTAGGTCTGACTTGACATGAGTAATTAGACATAACGGGTGGCATCATTTCTTGGGAGACAGGATGAGGGAGGTAAATATAACAGCAGGCTGAAAACAGAATGTCTGTGCTAATTAGGGTAGGTAAATGGGACCGGAAAGCTAAGAGACAGAATGTCTGTACTAGCTAAGATAAGAGGGAACATGCAGGAAACTGTTTACAATGGAAAAGATAACAATGACTCAAATGAGTCAGGAATGTAAAGATGAGGAAAAGAGTAAGTCGTACATGGACAGTGCATGGACAGAGCATGCTGTACGGGAATTGGTTCCTACAAAATAACAAAGCCAATTCCAGAACATGTGATGCAATGTACAGTAAATGCAATGTGATAGGTAATTGTCTATAAAGGAAGAGGGTTTCTGTGTAATGCTGAATGTGTGGTATACCCTCTCCCCATACCTTACACTCGAGTCTGATTGACTCAGCATAGCTTTGCTGTATGCCAAAGAGAGGAAGCTGAGTGACAAGACTAGAGTCAAACTGAGTTCTTGGCGAACCAAGTGGAAGAGATCTCAGGGTAGCCTCAACATCTACATCCTTGGATATGCTCATTTCCAGATAACTGTATTACTTTATCTTCTGCTGTCATTATTGGGGGATAATGTTCTTTCTTGTATTACATATAGCCGTCATTTGCTTGCCACATTGTGATAGATTTTAATGCTCGGTTTGATCTCCTGACTGTGTAAAATAACATGCCTGGGACTTCTTATTGTATTTTGAATTGAAAGAGACTTTTAAAAATAAGTGCATTAATAGAATCACCTGGCTCAATGAGTAAAAAAGAATACTAACATTTTTATGAGAAAAGAAATAATCTTGTTAGTCATTATGAATAAACATCATACAATATTAATGGCATAAGGACTCATTATGGACCAAATCCGAAGCCCAGTCCCCAGGCTAACTCGGTCCAGTGCTGAGCTGATGTGTAGTGCCACCATGCTGCATAACAGCTACAAGAACTCAGTGATGTGTTCTAACTTCCCCTGTCCTCCTACTGCTCTTTACCAGATATTCTATCATTGATTCTATTTATAATCAAGCCTCCAAAACTGTGCCTTAAAGTATGGCTGATTCAGCCACCCTGAAAACTAAAAACTGTATTTTTTTTTTATCATACAGGGTGAAAATCACCCTAGCAGAAGGCTACTTATATCCTAAATCAATTATAGGAATTAAGTAGGATTTAATTGGTATATAGTGATTTTCATTCACAGTGCATAGCAAACTCAAGATACATAAGAAAATCTATACATTAAACTTACAGATAATATTCCAAAGTACAGTATGATGTGATTTTACCAGTCTGCCTGATATATGTGAAGTTCTCCAAAATGGGACAGGAAAACATGACCTCATTAAAATAAACAGAATAAAGTAGTCCTGTTGGTGTTTACAAGAGGTTTTGGTTGGCTTCCTTCCTGACCTGTATAATTGGCATGGACAATTCCCTTCTTCTTTGACAGCATCTTTTACTGGTTACGCTGTTCTTATGGCTGGGAACAGAATAAAGCATTTGTTTTCTTCTTTCTGTATAGGGGACCATAAAAAATGGGTAATGACAAACAGCCACATCAAATTGTGGCAAGGCTCTTGACAAAGTCTTACATGTCATTCTCATAAGCAAACTAACAAAGTGTGATCTAGATGAAATTATTGTAAGGTGAGTGCACAACTGGTTGAAAAATCTTAATCAAAGAGTTGTTATCAATGGTTCTTTATTGTACTGAGAGGACATATCAAGTGGAGTCCTGCATCTGTCCTGGATCCTGGATGGAGTGAAGAATAAAATTTGCAGATGACACTAAGTTGGGCGGGGTTACAAACACTTTGAAAGACATGATTAGAATTCAAAATGATCTTGGTACTTTGGAGAATTGGTCTGAAATCAACAAGATGACATTTAATAAACACAAGTGCAAAGTACTGCATTTAGGAAGGAAAAATACAAAATACTGCTGAAAACAGTCTGCAGGTTATAGTCGGTCACAATTAAATACGAGTCAACAATATGATGCTGTTGTGGAAAAAAAACAAATGTCATTCTGGGATATATTACCAGGAGAGTCATATGCAACATATAGAAGGTAATTGTTCTACTCAACTCAGCACTGATGAGGTTCATTTGGAGAATTGTGTCCAGTGTTGGATAGATATGCACAAAATGAAGAAAGTCCAGAGGAGTGCAACGAAAATAATAATAAGAGGTTTAGGAAACCTGACCTACGTAGAAAGGTTGGAAAAAACCGGGCATCTTCAGTCTACAGAAGAGAAGACTGAGTGGTAGAGCAGGAGACATGATAACATTCTTAAAATATGTAAAAGGTTCTTATACAGAGGACGGTGATCAACTGAGGATAGGACAAGAAGTAATCAATTCAATTTGAAGTAAAGGAGATTTAGGTTAGACATTAGAACAAACTTTCTAACTATAAGGATAGTTAAGCCCTGGAATAGGTTACCAAGGGAGGTTAAGGAACCCCATCATTGGAGGTTTTTAAGAACAGGCTGGATAAACATCTGTCAGGAATTGTCTAGGTATATTTACTCCTACTTCAGTCCAGAGGAATAGACTAGATGACTTCTTGAGGTACCTTCCAGCCCCACATATTTAGGATGCTATAGTATGATCATGTATTATTATTTATTAATAATCTTGATTATTATATATTAAACATTTATATAACCACCCAGTCTTGGTTGTCTGATCTTCCAGTCTGTTCCACTCCTTTAATAAATGCAGTTTGTTTTTACACTAGAGTATGGGCCCATGCTGGATTGTTATTCTGAAATATTTTTCTCATTTACGAAGCTCTGCTAATATGAAATTTCTGCAGTGGAGTAAGACATAGTCATGTGACAATGCTACTTATTGTAAATGTAACCAGTTTTACTATAGAATGTTTTGTGAATATATCTGTGAATCCTAGGGAAAGGTTCAGCTATCCTTTCTGTATTTAACTGATAAATTAAACAGTAATAAGTCACCAAGACCAGATGGTACTCACCCAAGAATTCTGAAGGAACTCAGACATGAAACTGCAGAACTACTAACTATGGTATGTAACCTATAACTTAATCAGCTTCTGTACCAGCTGACTGGAGGATAGCTAATGATTCAGCAATTTTTAAAATGCTCCAGAGGAGATCCTGGCAATTACAGGCTGGTAAGCCTAACTTCAGTACCAGGCAAATTGGTTGAAACTATAGTAAAAAACAGACTTATTAGACAATGATGAACACGATTTCTAGGGGAAGAGTTAACATGGCTTTTGTAATGGGAAATCATGCCCCACCAATCTCTTAGAATTCTTTGAGGGGATCAACAAACATGTGAACAAGGGTGATCCAGTGTACATAACATACTTGGACTTTTAGAAAGCCTTTGAAAGGGGCCTCATTAAATGCTCTTAAGTAAAATAAGTTACAATAGGAAGGTCCTCTCCTGGATCAGTAACTAGTTAAAAGATAGGAAACAAAGGGTAGGAATAAATGGTCAGTTTTCAGAATAGAGAGAAGTAAATAACGGTATATCCCAGGAGCAGTGGAGAGTGGTAAATAGAGAGGGTCTCCCAAAGATCTGTACTAGGACCAATGCTGTTCAACATGTTCATAAATGATCTGGAAAAAAGGGTAAACAATGAGGTGGCTAAGTTTGCAGATGACATAAAATGACTCAAGATAGTTAAATCCAAAACAGACTGTGAAGACTTACAAAGGGATCTCACAAAACTGGATGACTTGGCAACAAAATGGCAAATGAAATTCAATGTTGATAAAAGCAAAGTAATGCACATTGGAAAACTTAATTCCAATTATACATACAATATGATGAGGATCTAAATTGGTTGTTACCACTCAAGAAAGATATCTTGGAGTCATTGTGGATAGGACTCTGAAAACATTTGCTCAATGTGCAGTGGCAGTTAAAAAAAACTAGCAGAATGTTAGGATAGATGTTAGAATAGAAATGGATAGATAATAAGACAGAAAATATCATAATATCACTATATAAATCCATGGTATGCCCATATCTGGAATACTACCTGCAGTTCTGTTTGGACTATCTCAAAAAAGATATATTAGAAATGGAAAAAGTAGAGAGAAGGGCAACAAAAATGATTAATGGTATGGAACAGCTTCCATATGAGGAGTGATTAAAGAGATTGGGACTATTCAACTTGGAAAAGAGATGACTAAAGGGGGATATGACAGAAGTGTATAAAATCATAAATGGTGTGGAGACAGAATAAGGAAGTGTTATTTATCCCTACACATAACACAAGAACTAGAGGTCACTCAATGAAATTAATAGGCCGCAGGTTTAAAACAAACATAAGGAAATACTTCTTCACACAACACACAGTCAGTCTGTTGCCTGGGGATGTTGTGAAGACCAAAACTGTAACTGAGTTCAAAAAAGAATTAGATAAGTTCATGGTGGGTAGTCCATCAATGGCTATTAGCCAAGATAGTCAGAAATGCAACCCTATATTTCGGGTGTCCCTAGGTCTCTGACTGCCAGGTGCTGGGATTGAGCAGGGATGGGTCACTTGATGATTGCCCTGTTCTATTTATCCCCTCTGAAGCATCTGGCATTGGCCACTATCAGAACACAGGATACTGAGCTAGATGAACTCACACTAGGTGACTTACCTCTGCACAAAGAGCCAGCACGAGGTGTATGCACCAGTAAAGTTCCACATCAGCCCTATTTTGAGGGCTTTTGTGGGACGTCATTACTGCATAGTACTTGTGCTAGCCCTCAGCACAGGGGTGAATCTCATCCATTTGGAATACGCCTGATCTATAGTACAGTTTGTCTCAGCTAAAGAGTCAATGTTCCATATCTTGATACTTTAGCTATATATGATTAGGTGTTTTGCATTCCTCATCTAATCAGTTATATGCTGCCAAAATTTTAACTAGGGCTCCCTCATAAAATGTCCTCCTTTGTCAGAAAAACATGTATAATTTGCTGGTAATATACTTCCCCTCCCCCTCCTGCTTCTGATCAGTGAATTAATTAATTGAAGTCAATGGTAAAACCTCTGCTGAATTCACTGGTGGCGGTGCTAAGCCAGTGCCAAGCCATTGACTTCAATGGGAGCAGAGTTAGGTCAATGTTATATCTATTTGCAAATCTCATTCCAAAGATCCAGGGAGCTAAAAGTCACTCCATTAAATAATCCTGTCCTCTAGCCCTGCCTGAAAAGTATTTTAAGATGGGGATGGGAAATAATATTTGAATTTCTTTCTAAGTCATCTATAATTTTCATTTAAGTCAATGTATTTCTACTCTTTACCATCAATCCTAAAGACTTCTTAAAAGCAATCTATGCAGTGTCTTGATTTCAGAAAAAGCTGTTCTACCACCATTTATATAGCAGTGAAATCAAGTCTATATCATGATATGATCAAGGGTTTCTTTTATATCACACATGTATGAAGGGCAAACTTTCTACTGAGCTACAGTTGCTAAAAGGTCCATTACTGAAATTTCAGCCTGAGGTATTACATCTTCCCAAGATAGCCAACTCCATTTCACTGGGGTAACATTAATCTTCTACACAGACAGAGAAAAGATGTTCCCATTATTCACGAAGATAACCAGTTCCTCATTTTTTTTGCTGACAAAGTCCTTTTTCAGCTACTCAGACCAAAGAAGCTGGCAGAGTTCATTAGGAGGCAGAGCTTAGGATCAGTCAGTGAATCTCTGAAGATGTTCTTTTCATTTCAATTCTGATAAATGTAGAAATAACCTTAAGATGCATGGTAAATGCCTGGAACTGCAGCTTCTACATAAGTATATTCTGTACTTGATATATAAACAATTTGATATATACATCTTGGGTTGGATCAATTTTCTGCTTAAGGTAGCATGTAGAACATTGACAGAGTACATCAGGTCTTTTGCTTAGAAGGCATATGCTGTGGACCAAATTTTCAGCCTGCCTCAAGATAGTTTCCATAGTTACAAAGCCAATTTTGTCATACACAAGCATTGCACTTGCAAAATTGGGAATGCAAAACTTTTATCTGTGAACACGAATTGGCTCTGTGTATACCTTAAATAGAGGTACTACCAATTGTTGTGCACATAAAATTTATTATGCAAGAAGATGAAAATGTGGTCCTATATGTTTCTGGGGAAAGTACATAACTAAAATGGAATGTTTAAAAATGTTTATGGGTACACAATAGATGAGCAGGGAAAGTAGAACAGAATGAACTGTTCAGGAGAGAACATGGACTTTCCTAATTTAGCCTTGTCCCAATTTGCTGAATGAATCTGAACTTCTGAGATCTCTGAAGATTTCATGACTCCAAGATTGATCATAGAAATGTAGGTCTGGAGTGGACCTCAAGAGTTGACCTCATTCATTTCTTCCCACCCCTTCCCTCACCCATGTATAGGTATACTTAAGGATTAAGTATACTTAGACCAGCCTTGAAACATGATAGCGTTTATGATGATCTTACCTCATTCTAGTGTCAGCCTAGCTGAGTCCATATTCCAGAACCTCTTTGTACAGAACACTGGCCAAACAGGAAAAGAAGTGGCCAAGAAGATCCCAGTGATCTCAGAGCCCATATCTCGAGCACAAGCAGAAAGAGATTTGCTGATGCTTTTCATTGTGGCTTCCCACAAACACTCCAGGAATGTGCTCACACAGCACAAGTTCTTCTGCACTGGCATTACTATTTAGGTTCTTGTTCTGCACTCATCTTTTTGGTAAATTAATGGCCACAATGCAATGTAAATTTTGCAGCTAGAACCTTTTTCTGATCTTCTTTGGCACTGCCCTCTCCTAATTCAAAGCTCTTTTCATTGGTTGTGGATACATATGAAAAGGACTAAAGGAATGACTGAGTAGTCTAAGCACCAGGAGAGACAAAACCCTTAAGGAAAGTTATAAGAAATTGTACTGCTCAGGTTTGGCAAATAATTTGTTAACCTGAATGATTTGGCTTCCATATTATTTTCTTTCAATATTCCAAAGGGATTTATATCACCTTAGGGACTTTTCACCTGCCAAATATATGTAGATTATAAACTATTCAGAGCAAGTGACTTTTCTTTATTCTTGTCTGTAAAGTGCCTTGCAACACTACATAAATAGAAAATATGATGATGATGATGATTGTAGAAAGGCGCTGTGGTCTTCCTTGGAGCCTGGGCCTGAGGAAGGGTCGCGATGCCCCTGCTGGGCAGAACAGTGCCCGACAGGCCAAACTGCACGGCAACAAAGGGGCAGAGCCAAAGCCAAAAGGGGAAGCATAAAAGGCCAGCCTAGCAGCTCAGTAAGGGGGAAGCTGCTGCTGGAGACAGACGTGTCTTCCTGGAGGCCCGACCCCGACCGAGCAGCTGTTTGGAGCAACCGCCCCACCGAGCAGAGTGTTCAAAACCTGCCTGGATTGCCGGGCCCTAGTGATTGGATCGGGCCACCGGGCCCTGGTAGCTGGAACAAGGCACCCGAGACTCCTGGGTGGGAATTACCCCCTGAGGCTGGCCCTGACCTGGAGGAGCTGGGGAGCGGAGGGACTTGTGGGTCTGCCGCCTGCAGTGTACCCCAGCGACCCAGAGGGAAATTGATGCATACAGGTACCTGGGATCCGGGGGGTGCAAGTGGCCCAGGGACAGCCAACCAGCCAGCGGCTGAGTCAGGGGCTAAACCCCATCAGCATGTTGCGACTGGAGCCCCGCTGATTCAGTGGCAAACTGCTTTGCTACTGCTAGGGCCCTGGGCTGGGACGCAGTGGAGATGGGTGGACCTGTGTCCCCCTCCCCCCTGTCCCCTTCCCAATTGCTGGGGGCAATAGACTGCATGCCTGCCCCATCCTGCCTGAGGGCTGGGGGCACCAGACTGCTTGTCAGCCCGCCTTGCTGGGGGCCAGGGCTAAAGACTTGTGAAGGGACACTGCTTATTCCCCCTAAAGGGAGATGCTGTGGCCTTCCTCGGAGCCTGGGCCCGAGGAATGGTCGCAACGACCCGGCCGGACGGTGCCACTGGCTTACAATGATATTATTTTATTATTATTAAATAATAAAATATTCCTAAAACTTAATCTATTTTTGAATGATAAGAATGTGAAAACATTTAAACAGGTAGATTAAAATTACATAACACAAAACAAATTTTTTTTTTAATTACTTCTGAGCTGAAACACAGTCAAGTTTTTCCCCAGGGAAAATTTCTCTGGCTGAGTTATAAATCTCTTAATAATGATATTTTTAATGAAAACAAGGCTAATACATTGTGAATGGTAGTAGAGCAAATTGTGTCACTATAGCCATATCTTAATGGAAAACTATGGAATACTGGTAATGTTTTCTGATTATTGCTTAATTTATCAAAACCACCTCATTTCCAGCACACTATAAATGAGGCAAAATCATTTTTAAAGATGCTACAGAGATAATTATATGAAAAAGCACTGAGTAGCCAAGGAATGAGTAGGCGGCAAATCAGTCACAGGGGAGGAAAAAGTATTGCCAAGCTAACTGGGAGTCCAACAAATAGATCAAGTAATGACATTGCCAGCAATCCACAGGGGTTCACAGAGTAAGTAAGTGGAAATGGGATTGTGGCTGGTGGGATGGCGGTTCTATCTGTAACATTTTCATCTCGAGATATGGTAGAGCTGTTATAATATTAAGGCATTTTAACAAGATGCTTTTGAAGTAATTAAGCAAATGGGCAAAGGGCCCCAAAAAGAAAGGAAAGGCTAACAAATTAGCTGCAGGCAATAACACTTAGCACATTAGGTTTTCAAAGCATTGTTCAAATATTAACTAATTCAGAGCCTTCTCCTGTTTTCTTTGAAGTCCATGGGAATTATGCCACTCACTTCAAAGGGAGCAGGAGCAGGCCCAAAATGAGCTACCCAAATCCACAAAGCAAATGAGTGCTAGAGCTCGCATTAGAAAGCACCCAGATGCTATGGTGATGGATGCTATAGAAAGCCCTAAAATAGATAGAATTCAGAAGTGCCTGATGTCAAGCACACCAGCTATAATGCTATGTGAGGTGTTCTGGGAGCACCAAAAGGGCAATAAAGGAACACACCAGGGAGCTAAAGATTCAGTAAATAGGTTAAATAGGTAATTGGGTAAGGCAGAAGGCTTGGGAGTAAACAAGTTGTTTAGTGTCTATTTACTGCATGAGCCAGTGTTGGCTGTGAGGGGCAAACATTTCCCAGTTTGTCCTTCAGCTGATCACTCTCAGCCCAAACATTGTCGAAAATGGCATGTTTTTGACATTTCTGAAAATCTGACTCAGAATCTAAAGCTTCTGTGCTCCATTTATTCCAATACACATTTTGTGGTTATTCATTTCAGTCTTGTAATGTTTTAGCGATGAGCCCGGCATACTCCTGAAACCAGTCTTCGAAACTCCCCTGAAGAGTCCACCCACACATTTAAAACACAAACAAGCCTACAAAGAAGCAAAGAAATTGTAGCACATCCTGAAGCAAAACTTTTGAGAGTTTTAGCTATTGTTCTACACAGGCATTCAGTCCAATATAATGTATTCCATTGAATTGCTAGGCCTTACACTGTTAGAGTATTAATTCATGGCTCTCACAAACCTGAGGACAACGTAATTTGAAATATCATACCCAGAATATCATGAACAGGGAAAGCAGGCCGGTTTAGTTACAACACCACTATTCTGCTCTCTTGTTAGTTGCTATCAATCTGCCTCTCCCATCACATTTCCAAAAGTACCACAATACCTCTTGTTTCAGCGATTCCAACTTGTTCCTGTACAGCAGAGGTGGACTAATGGCAGCTGGCTGGAGAGACAGCTTGGACTGATGGAGGCATCTCCAATTTTGCAACAGTAAAGAAAGGTCAACTTGTAGAAGACAGCACCCTGTATGATTTGTTGTCTGTAGGTTTCTTAAGCAAGGGACAGCTCATCACAGATGCACAAATCTTAGCTGACAATGGGAGCACACCAAGGTCAATGAAGATGTGAAGAGCATGCTAGAGGCTGTGAGTGCTAGTTAATAATAAATGCAATAATACCAAACCTGAAAATTTTCAGGAAAATCTTCCTTAAAGTGAATTTTACTCTGTTATGGTACTGCTGAACAAAACACTAGAAAATAGACTACATGGAGTAGACTTTCTGCTAGATGGCTTAATCTTAGGTCTTTGCTTTCTCTAACTTCTATAATTCTTCATATATTAAAGTTAGCCAAGTAATTAAGGTAAAGAGTAGCTTAATGGAAACCTGAAATTATGAGGAAGAAAAATAATTAGAAACAATGCAGACTGAATTGTTGATTATACTAAAAGAGCACCTCATTGGATTAATATTATTTAAATAGCTGAGAGAGTAACCAAATTCTAACGGGTTTTTTTTTTGGTAATCCAGATTTAGTATCAATTTCAGGATGTCTGGTTTCCAGGTCACTGGAAATTGGATGCATTTTCCAGATGTATTGTATCATTCAGGGAAATGGTTCAGGCTTGCTTAATAAGTGTATCCTCAGCCAGTTAACTACTAGATCATCAGTAACAGATCTTAGGACAGGTCTGACCGTGCTCTCCCAACAAAAGGCTAGGCCTTCAATATGGGATACTGCAAAAGGCTGGAAAAAAGGGACAGCATTGACAACTTATCCCACAGTCACTTTATAAACAAAGAAACAATTTAAGAGGGTATTTTCCCCTCTGAATTATTTGTTTTTAAAGAGGCAATGTCCCTTGTTTGCTGCATGCTGGTGGTATTAACAGCACTGGCTGATTTGTCACCCCTTCTCATATATCTATCTATCTATCTCCAGAAGGCAAAAAAGGGAATTAGGTCCCCAACGCCCACTAGTTTTCAGTGGCAGTTACTCCCCTTTGTGCCTTTGAAAATCTCCCCCGTAATCTCCAGAAGTAGATGATTTAGGGTGGGATTCAGAAAGGTGCTTAGTGAAATCAATGGGAGTTAGACACTTAGATATCTTTGTGGATCCCACCCTTCATAGGTGCCTAACTCCCTTCTGTACCTTTGAAAATCTCCAAAGGGAGCCAATTTAGTAGTTGCACGCCTGTTTAGGTTTCCCCTCTGGCAATGTGTTAAGATCTGAGGAAAAACAAAATTTGAGGCTGTCCTTGGGAAATTAAAACTGTTTGTGTTGGCATATGCCTGTCTCCACTCTTGCTGTAAGGCCCTACACAGCTGCTCTCTTTTTCTGAGGCTTCCTTGTCACAGCAGGGTCCTTAATGGAACTGCAGCCAGTGCTTAGACCGTGGGAGCAGAATCTCTGACCTTGCAGCTTCATGACGAGCAGTTTTATTCCCTTTTAAACACCCCCAGTTGTGGAGCGCTCTTGCTTGACAGGCTAAATTGCATTTAAACACAGATTCTCAGCTGGTCTCTTTTCCTTTCTCAACTGATAAGGCACAGAGTGCAAATAGCTTGATATATATTATTTGAATCTGTGTTAAAATATTGTCAAATATATTACCGTGCCTGGAAGAACTGGTGGCTGATTGTGGGATAGATATGTACATAGACTGAAAATGTGATCATTACAGGAGCTGATGAATGTGAGGCAGTGATGGCGTGTGGTTTGCCACATACATTTACTCTTTACTGGGCACTTCCTTCTTCAGAAGTAGCTGCCTCAATGACTCACCTTGCAAATCAGCTGCGGTCATAAACTGGTTTCTGATGATATCCATCCATTCTTTTCAGGAGCTAAGTTACCACCATATAGCCCTCCCAAGAGCTTTATTAACTCCATGTTTCAATTTTAGCCAAATCGTCTCTATTACGTTTGTTGTGGTTATCTCCCCTTGTGACACCAGACATCTGCATCTGGGGATGACTTCCTTGTTTATTCCACACACATGCCACCACTGAAATAAATGGCACTGCTCATACTCAGTTTGAGTAAGGGGGGCAATGCGGGGAGATTTTCAAAGGCACAAAGGGGAGTAACTGCCACTGAAAACTAGTGGGCATTGGGGACCTAATTCCTTTTTTTGCCTTCTGGAGATAGATAGATATATGAGAGGGGGTGACAAAACAGACAGTGCTGTTAATACCACCAGCATGCAGCAAACAAGGGGCATTGCCTCTTTAAAAACAAGTAATTTAGAGGGGAAAATACCCTCTTAAACTGTTTATTTGTTTATAAAGTGACTGTGGGATAAATTGTCAATAAAAACATAGTCATACAATTCTCATTAGTGAAGAGTCTTGTGGATATGTCTCTGCATATTACACTGAAAATTAACCCTTATGTAGCTTCCAAGACATATCATCTCAGTTTACTGCCACCATCAAAAGTTTACTGCTTTCAGCGTTGCAGAGCCAGTTTAGCTGATGAACAGCAAGCTGTATTCTCACCTACCTTTTGCAGCAACATCAGAATTGCTAGCTAAGTTCTGATTTCAGACTCTTTATGTATACAGCCAAAAGAAGAGGTTTGAGTTCCAGAGCCCACCTGGGTCTTGCAATTTTGTCATTTCCAAAAAATCGTATTTTTTCTCGACTATACATTAAGAACATTTAATCTAAAAGTCATGGACTAAACATGGAACATCATGGTGCTTTTTTGGTTTTTATCCTAACCACACATTGGCGTGAAATTGATCAATTAGGGGCACAATTATTGGCCACTGTAATTCCAGGCTGTTAGATGCCTAACATCCTCATTGAACCTACCAATCAGTTCGTTAGGCATTTTCGGTGTGTGTAGTTGCAACACAAATGGTTATGTCCACAGTTTTATGCATGTATTTAATGATGGTTGCCAATTGTGCAACCAATATGGGGCAGGGTGGGGTGGATTAGTCATGACCTGATTAAAAATCAAACTTTCAAAAATACTTGCCTAAAGCTAGCCTCCTACATCAATATTTAGGCACCTAAATGTGTAGCCTGCATTTCACAAGCATTGAGCATTCAGCAGTTCCCTAAAGGGCGGTATGGCATTAGGAAGGAAAAGAGGAGGGCTTTGGTTAACCAGAAAGACAACGAAATGGACAGTGGACATTGAGGGGCAAGAAGAAAGGGGGAAGAGATGGAAAGGAGCAGCCAGTCAGCAAAGGAAGGAATCTGTGTGTATTCTGACACATTACTCATGCAATCTATATACCCAAAACTGAAACCAATACTAGGCAGCCATTCTTTGTACCACATCTACCCATCATTTTTTGCACTGATAAATAGCTGACACATTCTGGCAGTGTGTCACTGCTGAGTGAAGTGATTCCTGAATATGTTTTGAGAAGAGCTTTGGAGTAATACAGTAGGACGTTATTGTTTATTATAATGCATGCCATCCAGTTTCACAGACTTGGAAAAACATGACCATTGACATGTGAATTAACACTGTCATTTGCTATGGCTACCAGCAAACATTTTATTAAATTCATTGCTGGGAGATAAACCACATTACCACATTCTCACTTGGTCTATGGCTTTAAAAAGCTATGTAATAGGATTTCACATACTGGTTGTTAAAACAAATAGACAAAAAATGATCAGCTCTATGTTGGATGATTTTTCCATCACCTCAACACAGTTATTAGTGATGGGCCAAAGAAATGAAGTTTAGATCCAGAAACAACTTATCCAAAGTTTAAGGGGGCTCCACTTTAAGGAGTTATGATCAATCTCTAATTAATAATCTTTTCTGCCAATGTATAAATTTTCCATATTATTCAATTATCAGTTTAAAGGTGAACAGCATGAGTTCCCCTCTTCTAAGGGGAAAAAATTGTGTTGATAATATAGGGGTAACTACATTCTGGTTATAATATTAAACAGTATCATTATGTTAATCTTTACAAAAATATTATGCAGTCAAGGTTATGAAAAAAAGACCACACTGCAGCAACATTTTGATTTTGACATCGCTAACTATAATATGCTGGTCCTGTCTTAATCGTGTTGTTAGACAATATGCCAGTGAAGTACAAATAAACAGTGCCATCTTTTGGACATTGCTCAAACTCCACATTTTAATACATAACCTATATCTGTAATGGGTTGTATTAGTGTACTAACTTTATACCCCGGAGAGGAGGGACCATAATTCAGAAGAGGTACGAGCCACTGACCATAAAAGCATGATCCCACTCCACACACAGAATCACAGGGTTAAAAGGGAACGCAAGGGGAATCTAGTCTAACTTGTTTTCTTGGTTGCCAGTATTAATATCTTTGTGATTTGACCCATGAGACGTGTTAAAATAATGCAGAAATGGGTCAGTCGGTTCATTTTTTGGATGGCAAGGAGATCCCCTCTGTTTAATAGAAGCTTGTGCAAGGTGAAGCTGGATAAACGATGTTGTCAGACTACTAACATTCTGGGGCAGATTTTTTAGTAGAAGGGGGATGTATGTGTGAGAGATAAAGACCCTTCCTGACAGATTAGACTTGCCCAAAGTGGTCCACTCTTTGTCACTGTCAAGTTTGGCTATTGTAACATGCAAGAAACTCCACTTGGTTCAAAATGTGTCAGCCTGCTAAACAACAAAGAATGACAGAGGCTAATCACCACTGTGCTGCAGATCCAATAGTCTCTTACTGATTAGTACATCAAATTCAAATATGTCTAACGGACCCATCCCCTCTGCATTTAGGCGCCAATCTGAAAGCAGACTGAATCACGTTACATTATGGTTCCATTTAAAATAGTTGTGAAAGGGTTAATAGCTAATTAAAAGATGTTATAAGCATGTTACAGACATGAGTAGTAGATGTGTTCTAGATGGTTATAAGCACATCAGCAGAAGGCCTTGTAGATGGTTATAAGCAACCTATCATTCCCTAGTCGCTAACACTTGATTAACCATTTATTAAAATATCTATTAATCACTCATTAACCCTTTAAAGCTATTTATAAATAGAACCTTACCATTAAGTGACTATTCAGTATAGTGACTGAAGACATGACCTAGATAGTGCTAGATGGACTGGGGAAAAAACTGGCTTCCTATGCGGCATTTTGAGCATGGGGCTTCCAATGGCAGAAAGTGACCTTATTTTATTATCGGGTCTTTGTATCCTGAATCCTCTATAAAGGTTAGAATACAGAACCTTCAAAATGTCCCCATCTCGGCCCACAGTGAAATTACATTACCTCACACAGAAGTGTGTGTGTGTGTGTATATATTGTGATATAGCAAGGGCAGTAGGAGAGTCCACGAAGGGAGGTCTGTAAGCCCCAGAATGATCAGGGCTTTATTCCCTGCAGACTAGTCAAAGTCTGTAGAGGGCAATTAGGAGCAGCTGAGGCCAATTAAGGCCCAGCCAGGTGCCTGATAAAAGCCCACTGCTCCAGAGAAACAGTGCATGAGCTGGAGGAGTAGCTGTGCTGTAGACAGAAGTACAGTGAAGGTGTGGAAGAGCAGAGGAGTCCCAAGGGAGATACTGAGCCCAGGAGGGGGGAAACCTGCCCCTGGCTGGACTGAAACACTTCCCCGGGCACAGGGGCCTGTGTCAGGAGGCTCAGTTTGGGCAGCAAGGAAACAGAGCTGAGAGGCCAGAAGGACTGAGGGGGGGAATAGTAGCCCAGGGGAAAAAGATTGCAGCTGCGAATACAGTGCCAACAGCTCATAGCTGCTACTCATAGGGCCCCTGGGCTGGGACCCGGAGGAGCGGGCGGGCCTGGGTCCCTCCCCTCTCTCCCTGGGGTGATGGGCGACTCCCTGGCCCACTATGAGAGGTGAAGCATGAAACCCACTAGAGGGAAGCTGGCCGTCTGCCACTATATATATATATATATATATATATATATATATGCTACTGCCAGTTTCTTGCCCTGGATTACACCAGTGGAAGCACTGACAGAGAGCTAGAACACTAAGAAAACAGAGGGAGATTAGGCATGAGACTCGGACAAACAGCATATAAAGCAGAGGTGGAAACAGAAAGGAACAATAGCTGTAAAGGAAAAAAAGGCAGAGAGCGAGCCCTGGAGGAGGAAAACTGAAGGAGAGTGAGAATGACCATAGAGCGCTGAGAGTTCTAACAGACAAAATAGTTCTACCTCTATAAAATAATGTGTGTCTATTTCATGGACATCGCCTTCAGATCTCTCAATGCTCTATGAACATTGTCTCACTTTCTCTTTTCTTCTATGTAACTGAGTTGGTCAGGGAGACAGGGGATGCATCGCTTCTTTACAGCCCCAGACAGACTCTTCCAGTGATCCCCAGCTGCAAGTAAAGCTGCCTTGTTCTGGGTATGACACCTATTACAATCCTTTGCAGTATCTTTGGGGCCCATTGTATTCAATTGATTAGTGGTTTGTGTATGATCGTTTTACTCCATGGGGGGATTACCACAGTTCCTGCAGAAACCCAAAGCATGAGGAGTGATTAAGATTAAACAACTCTAAAGAGGTACTACTCCCTGGAAAGGGATACATATACTGGTTCGAACTGGATTTTCCAGAGACTCCAACAAATAAAGGGTTTTGGGTATAAAAAGGCTGAGTTTGAGCTGACGCAGGGCCTTCTGTCTACTCCAGCAAATATACAGGCCCCTCTGTCCTAGGGAGGACCACAACCCTTATGGAAGGGTTGGAAGACTTTGGCTTACTAGGGCCTCCTGAGAGAAGTGGTTGACCTCTGGTAAGCCCTTAGCGTGCGTATAGGAACATTTATTGTTCGTATATGTTTCTCCATCTGAAATGCTTTTACCCTAAGAATAAATGTATTTTGCTTTCTGAAGGCCAGTCGGTGTGACATGCTGAACCCTATGTACACTCTTATGGTGTGATTTGTGTATCATTCATGTTCACGCTTACAGTGTAACTGTATTGTCTAATGCAAAATATGCCATGTAAGGTGTTTTTTGGAATGCTCAAGACGTACTGAACATTATTGTTATGGTAGCATGTTTCCTGCATTGTCACATATGTACAGATATGAAACTCTGCTATGTAATATCCCCAAAGGTGTGTCTCACAGGGTTTGAATAGATTCAGACAAACACAAAGCTGAAGGTACACCTGCCTCATAGAGGCATACATATAGGAACAATGGACTGGCCTAAGCACCTTTGAGCACTTTGGCTCAAGTGGAAGAAATTATGCCCATTGCTGGACATGGCCGATCACCTGACCCCATGGGGTGTTGAGGAAACTTATTAAAAGCAGAGACATCTTTGTCTCATGGCCTCCCCTGGAATCCATCTTATAAGCAATCTCAAGGACTGACAACTGCCTGCAAGGATGGGGACTGGCTGCAAGATGAATCTCAGCCAGCTGTGGGTAAGCTGACATCACAGAAGCTACTGAAATATTAAGTCTGGTTTAGCATGCAATTTATTACTTTAGTTAATTGTGGTCAAATCTCTTGATTAATCTGATTTATAATCACTTAAAATATTGCTGTAGTCAAACTTATTTGTTTGTTTTTATCTAAAACAGTGCATGTGGATTGTGTGTGTAGAGACCGCACTTAGAGTGACAGAGCTGGTGCATATCAATTTATTTGATAAATTGGTGGACAAATGTAAACCTGCTTGCAAGGTGCAGTGTACAGCAATGAACACTGCAAGACAGCAGTTCCTGGGGTTGCATCTGCGACTGAGGGTGTTTTCTGGGAGTCTATCCCATGAACGGCTGGCCAGAAGTGCTCCTTCACTGGGTCAGGGACTGATTACTTGCAGGAGGCTGGGCATGGACTGACCCAGGAGTGGGTGGTTCACATAGCAAAGATGAGTAAATCGGGGCCCAAGAGTGAGGAATTGGGGTGACACAGCTACACATCAGTCCAGACTGCCTGGGGGGGAAACGTCACAGTCTGTAACTGGTATACACTGTTATAGCCCCTGCAGAAAGTGTTAATCACAGCTGCTGGATGGTGGTCAGACCTGCTGGGGAAATCACGGTGAGGTGAAGAGGGACTGCAAGTCTAAACCAGTGGTGGAGAGGAGGAAGAGAAAGATGCAGATTTCTGCCTCAGAGAGATGGCGGCTGGGAGCCTGAAACCTTTAGTGGGTGCCTTCAGGGAAGGTCGGGGGGGCAGGGGTGTTAAAGGTGCAGTTAACTCTGAAACTATGACACTGAGTAAGATAAAATCACCCTGCAGTGCATTACTTTCACTGGAGTAGGTGTTGTGAACTGAATCAGCCTACTTGAATGTCAACACCGATACCAGAACCTGACAGGCTGACGTTGCCTGAGTCATGCAACGAGCCTTTGCCTGAGATATAACCTAAGTGACGCTTTTCTCTGTGTTACCACATTCTTAGAACTTTTTGCAGTATGTTATGGCTGCCTAGTCTTCTCTAGTTAATACCATTCAGCCTCCCCCTGCTCCTGCCCCTTTCCTTAACACTCCCTAGTGGTTGGATTTTACATAGCTCCATAAGAATCCATTAAAATGTGAAGGCTGCCTGTACAAATTTTATTCTTTCAAAGTGATATGGCCTGTTTCTTTAATTAGAATAATGGGGCAGCAGCAACACCAGCCAAACTGTGCAGGGTAAACATTGCATAGAGGTCTGCACACCAGAATACAGCAAACTTTTCTGCTCTTACCGAGTGTATCAGGTGTTGCTTTGAAAACAATGGAGGGCTTGACTGGATTCAGATACAGTGTGTCTGTCTGCCCCCTCCCTCCCTCCCGCGGTGTTCAGATCAAGCCATTTGATTCAAGCCTCCGTTAAAGGGCTGCTAGCTTCACAGGTGGAACTTACACATGATCGTGCTCCGTGTTCACACACCTCACTTTCAGAAACCTCTGTCTTTGGCCCCGTGATTCTTTCATTATTTATCCACAGTGGAACAGAGTTAACACTGGGCCAGAGAAAGCAAGTAAGTGAGAGAGAGAGAGAGAGAGATGCTGAGAATGACTTTTTAGCCTGGTGGTTCATGGGAGGTGGGAGACCCAGGATCCAATTGCCTTCCTCCAATGACTTTTTTAAAAATATGTATACAAAGTGGAGCAGCTTCAATAGGAGAGATTGGGGGGCCCCATGTCAGTGCTTGGAGCATTCATGTGTGAGATAGTTGACCCCAATTCAAATCCCTGCTCCACCTCATGTGAAAGGGGGACTTGAACTGGGAGATCTCCCACACTCCTGGTGAGGGCTCTAACCACTGGGTTCTGAGGGAAGGCCTCACCACTAGGTGAGATCTGAGTATGCTTACCGGATGGGCCCTTCAAGTCAGCTAGGCGAAGGAACACCTATCTTTTCCCAGTTTGTGCATCGCTCTGTGGCTTAGTCATCCCGCTGCAGTGCCCATGCTCAGAGGCAGAAACATAGTCCCAGTGGGAGCTTTTACTGCAAATATTTAGGTGCTGAGAAGCTTAAGGCGCAGAGCGATTTTAGGGGCAGCTGAGCAGTGGCTTTGTGAGTCCCAGTGGGGCCTGATTCTGGGATTTAGGTGCCTAAAGTGGCAGCGAGGTACCTAAGTCCTTTGGTGAATCTAGCACAAAGTGTAAATTTTTCATCAGGAGAGTCCTTATGTGCCATATACCCACAGATTCCATTTGCTAAAACTCGTATTTCAACTTGTCCTTAATGGCAAACAGTTCTGAAATAAAACACCTCAGGTTGTTTTCCAATGACAGTGAACCAGCGGTTCGGCATCATGCTGCTTACCTGTGCTTTCAGATTGAGGCCTTGTTATGGGTTCACTTCAAATAAAAGAGCCCCAAAGCAAGCATGAGAGTAGAGGCCCCAGAATAGAGTAGAGGCCCTCAGGGGTCAGCTTCATCTCTCCTCTCTTTCAATGGGGTTGTGAGGCACTACTGGCTCTTTGCTAGCAACATGCTGATGACATCCAACTTTCTCTTTTGCAGCAGACAAGATCAACACCATCAGCATTACAAAGGTGTACTAAGCCCAGAGGCTCAAGGTGCCTAACTCCCGCTGAAATCAAGTTAGGCACCTAAAGACCCTTGAGGATCTGGGCCCTAGTGCCTAGAAGAGTAATGAGAACCTGAACGAAGAGCAGCTGGTCCAAAATGAACACACTAAAACCTGAAGTGAAGCTAAGCAGGAAGAAAGAAAAACTCTAGCTTGCACCAAACTCGGCAGCCTATCTCCTCACTGGGAAACTTGCCAAAAGGCCACCACTCCCATTCTTCACTCCCTCCCTTGGCACCAATTTCCTTCTGGTGTTGATTCAAGCCCCTGATCTTAATCTTCAAGGCCCACAATGGAAGCTATTACAGAGACTGCCTGACAAAGCATGACCCTCTGAGCTCTATGCCACTGGAAGATCCCCTGCACTGGTGTGATCCTCCCATGGCTGATTGCACTGGCAAGGGGGTACAAATTAGCTGCCCAGCAGCACAGAATCTGAGCCAGAGAATATTCCAGACCAACAGTGCTGGCGTGTGCCTGTGAGGTTGCACATGGAAGGCAGCGTCCAAGCAAATATATGTGATAATGGCACTCTGGCTGTATAGATACAGCAATAGCTCTGAATGACCACATAATATCAGTAAATAGTTCTACTAACCTTCAGCTCCCCAGTTGCATTGACTAGGCAGGCCGTGGTGGTATGCCCAGAGTCACTCTGCAACAATAATACAAGCTAGTTCTACATGGAAACATTATATCATTCAGATCTCTAAGGTCACATCATGCCTATAAAGTGGATATCCACAGACTGGCAGAGCTCTAGATATAAAATCTGGATCCGCATCCATCTGCAAGCTGCAAAAATGGTCCCTGAATATAAAGCAGATAGCCGCAGATTTGCAGGGCTCTACTAATATCAGGTAACATTCATCGTCCTGCAGAGAGCCAGTGTAAGACCTATGCACCTCCTAAATCCTAATTATGGGTGAATTTCACACATCCTACATTTGAAAAGCACAGAGCAACATGGGCAGCCACTATATACACTGTTATCACATAAGTCAGAGCAAAGTATATCCATGCCTATTTTATCCACCTAATCTATTTTAGGGTTTTCTATAACACCGATCGCTTTAGTACATGAGCACTAAATTCAGTCTGGTAGCTTACTAGAGAAAATGAGACCTTGCTTGTACCAGCCAGCGCTTTGATTAATGGTTTTGCCTACATTGTTGTGGTTCCATCTGCGATGAAAATTTAGCAAGAAAGTATTATATTTGCAAAAAACCCAAAAAAAATGTTGACATAGGTACAGTGTATACATTCATGTTGGCACTTGTTAATTTCAGCTGCCAGTTTAGATCTGAAAGTGGCATTTTGGAAAAATGACTTTAAGACCGAGTAGGCTATTTAAATCTATTCTACTTTGATGGGACTTTTTAAAAAGTAATAAGAGATTGATATTAGGACTGATTTAATTATTTCAGGCAATTAAAGTTTTGGCTATTGAAGTCTAGCATGTGCTGCAGTTACTCCCAATGTCAGCATAACTTGAGACTTCACCAGACACTTGGTTCCCCGGTTTTTTTCCTAGCATATGCTGCTAAAAACAAAGAGGAAATTGTAAGTAGTGCAGCGCAATGCATTAGCAATTATGCATTACACTGCACCATATCACTGCTATCTGCGATCATCAGTGGATGCCAGCTTATTGCCAGGAGCAGTTTAGTACTGTTGACATTAACGTATCATGACATCAATATTTGGATCCTGAGACTTCCCCTGTTCCCTTGTGATATGACTGCAATTATGGCCAAGTAAAATACTCTAGATAACAATCCCCTCCCTTTATAGGCATGATGTGACCTTAGAGATCTGAATGATATAATGTTTCCATGTAGAACTAGCTTGTATTATTGCTGCAGAGTGACCCTGGGATACCACCACGGCCTGCCTAGTCAATGCAACTGGGGAGCTGCAGGTTAGTAGAAAATAAGCAGCTGCCAGGGCATTAGCAGTGAAGCATCTTTAATTTTGGCCCTTCTCCAACGCCTTGGTCAACCAGCTCAGGGGATCATCATGCATATTTGAATGGGGAGGTTTGAGTGGTTGGGAGGGGATGGTTGCAGAACACCAATTAAGTGGGAATTAGAAGGTTTTTAGATTTTTGGACACTGAGACAATGTGCAGGAATTTTATACTATTATTTGTATTTGTGGGGATGGAATTTTTTTTTTCGGGGGCTGGGGCCCTGGGTTGGGAGTCAGGAGGCCTTCTACTGTCTTTTTTGCTGACTCATTGTGTGACCTTGGGCAAGTCACTTCACCTGAGCTTTTCCATCCATAAAATAGAGATGGTACCTATGTTGCTGTGTAAAGTGCTTTAAGATCTATGGATAACAGCTTAGCTGGGATTTTTCCAAGCTGGTTAGGGGATTTCACTGCACAACTCCCATTGAAATTAATGGGAGTTGTATGGCTATATCCTCTAGCTAACTTCTTAAATCCTCAGCCCAATTATTCATCATTATTATTATTATTATTATTTTGTATGCTGAACCATTGACTGGGCATATTATTCATGATCGGAAATAATGAATGCCCACGCTATTGTTTGCACTAGCACAGAGGCAGAACATGTCAGGAATTTTAAAAGCTACCTTCAAATATCAACAATTTCTCGTACGAAATCAATACTCATGGGTATCAGCACAGAGATGTCAAAGTTTCAGAACATTGAGTTTTAGTCAATTGACTCCATGGATGTGGTGTGCAGCTGACACTACTTTTTCCATTAGTGAGTCTAAAGACTTTCTTGAGTATCCTAATTTCTCTTGAATAATAGCCTATAGATGGCATCTTACATACCTCAGAGAGTGTTGCGAGGCTTACTCTTGGTTTTGTTAGGATTATTGGTTATCACCTTTAGAAGACGAAGATCTAAATTCGTATCTCACCCATGCAAACCCAACTGACTGCAGAATCTTGCCCAGAAATCACTCTCCATATTGTATTTTTATATGAATGGACACGGAAAAGGCCGCATTAATTTTCCTTTTCACATAATGTTAAATGACTTGCTGGCAATTTAAACCATAAGCAACATAAATAAATGTTTGTACCATCAATTATTTTGAAAGGGAAACACATTTCCATTTTCATGAGACAGAGGAAGATAAAGTGATGTTTTGTCAGTTTCCTCTTATATGTCTAGCTGGCTTTGTGGAGTTTTTTGGATAGCACTTTATCATTGTTGGGGCTTTTCCAGGAAATGAACATTTACCAGATTTTGAAACTTATACTCCCTCTACTAGTCAGTAAACATGACCTAGTTTAAGTTACAGTATGAAGATGTGACCTAGTTTAAAAAGAAACCTGTGCCCGTTTTACTCAGCATAATATTCTAAAATTTTAAAAGCTCTTGTTCATAGAAAATGAGCTGTCTTGTTCCCTCATAGTAGGGACCTCCTACTTGTGTCACCACAGCTCTTTACCTTAATGCCTACACACCTGAAAAGAGACTAATACACCTCTCAGAAAGCCATGGGTGCTTCTTCTGTCTGTAACTGACAAGAGGAAAGCCTTCAGGGACCACTGGTAGGACCCATGAAGACATGGGTGGAAAGTTAACAGGTTCAGAAGTTCTGGCATGTTGAGAGATGCTACAAACAGGCAAGCAGCATGAAAGCAATACAAATGACCAACAGATCAGTTGAATGTACCATGGTTTTTCTCAGATAAGCTTAGAGAGAAATTTTCTTTACTAGCAACTCCTATATCCCAGAAATCCCATATTGCTCCCGCCACACTTCTAGCAGAGGAATTCTGGATAGATTTGTTTTTTAGAACCCATCTATGCCATCCTTAACTATTTGGAGAGTTCTGGCTAGATCAACAAAGGGACTTTGCCTCAGGTTGTCACACCACAAACTAGGTGAAAGTGGGCAGCCTCTCATGGCCTGATCATTCCTCTCCCTTGAGTAAGGAGGTATAAACGGGAAGGGATGAACTACTCCTCTATCTAAAGTAATTTTCAGACTGGAAATAAGGCGTACATTTTTGACAGTGAGGTTTGACCACTGGAACAATTTACCAAGAGTTGTGGTGGATTCTCCATCACTGACAGTTTTTAAATCAAGATTGGATATTTTTCTAAAATGATATGTTCTAGGAATATTTTGGGGAAGTCCCGTGGCCTGTGTTATAGAAGAAGTCGGACTAGATGATCACAATGGTCCCTTCTGGCTTTAGAATCTATTTAGTTACTCTACCACCTACTGGAATCCACAGTCTTGCATTAGGTGCCCAGGCTCTCTATACAATGCATATGGAGAGTTAGGCATCTGAGGGTATCCCAACACTAGAGGGGCTACAGTGGCACTGCAACTGTGTTGCTGTGTAGTGTAGACACTTCCTCCATCAGTGGAAGGGGTTTTTTCCATTGATGTAATTAATCCACCTCTCCAAGAGATGGTAACTAGGTCCATAGAAGCCAGAGGTGGTGATGGAGCTATTTCACTGTGTATGAAATACTTAAATATTCATTGGGCCAGAAACAGAGTGAGAATGACTCTACAGCAGTGGTTAGGGCACTCGGGTGGGAAGCCAGGGTCCATCCCTGCTCCAATGACTATTTAAGTATTTATACAAAGTGGAACAGCTTCAACAGGAGAGACTGAGAAAACCCCCACCTCAGAATACCCTCCTGTACCCAGTATGCAGGGCACTCACCTGTAAGGTGGAAGACCTGGACTCAAGTCGCTGCTTCAAATCAGGCAGCACCACCACCAGATGAGTCCCTGCAGGTCAAATAGGCCGAAGAATGTCTAGTTTGAAGACCCCACCAAAGCTTAAGAACAGCTCAGTGGTGTCAGAACTAAGATAATTTAGGTGTCTCTAAAGCTAATCAGCAGCTGAGCAGGGGTCTATGAATGCCAGTGATGTCTAAATATTGGACTTGTGCCTAACTACCCCTGTAGGTGCCTCTCAGTCCTCCTTGTGAATCTAGCCCAAAGTGTCTCCCATTACCCCCTTCCAGTTCCCTGATTAGATGCAGTGCTCAAAAGTATTACGTTACACTCAGACAAACAAACAGACGGCCAAGCAGTGAACTGCCATCACAAGGGCCTCACTTCACTCACCCAAATAAAACACTGGTGGAATTAATATGGAGGTTCTTCCTTACCCCAAACTGAAGACTGACAGAAATCAGGTTTATAATAACAATGTCTTTGGTGTAAGGACCCATACATCTAGTGAACAGCTGAGTACTCTAGTAGAAGGGACACATGAATGTACTGTATTGTAATTCAGAAAAAGAAATAATATACTTTCCAGATCAATACAGAACTGGAGCCTGGAGATGTGCATTAATAAGTGAAACAAGCCAGGCTATTATTCTTACTAATGTAAAACAAGTGAACATGAGGGAAACAGGAAAGCGTGGTACTAGTGTTAAATTGTCTCATTTCCACATACAAAAAAGTGAATACAAAATTCCTTGAACATAGCCATTACATGAACCGTTCAAATCTAGGTCACATTAAGAATTTCAGAGAAAACTTTGAGTTTCTGCTAAATTTCTAACAAACAAAATGTTTCCGAGCATGCAGTAGTCACATTAACATGAGAAATGCCAGCATTTAATTCAGTGTAACCTTCTCTCCCTCTGCAGTGGGCACTGTGGTGAACTTTCAGGTAACGGTCATAAGTAGGAAGCGAACAAGCGATCAAAGGTTTTACTGCAGCCTAATTTTACTGCCTATTGTCATTGTTGAAGCAGCACTCTGCTTACTCTCACCTTCATTTCCGTTTTGCTGTCTGTCAGCATCCGGTTGGTTTGTGCTAGTTCTGATATTAATCCCAAGCACAAAAGGACAGGCTTCAATACAAAATAGTTCATTTGCAACAACTGGGCAGCACCAACTATCATTACCTCAAGAGGAGGAGCTGGTATTAAACCCATGGTACATTCTTGGTGTTGGTTCTTATTTTAGTGGCGCTTAGCGTTTGTTGTTTTTTCCTCCCTCTAATGGCCAAGAGGGATGGGGAGATCCTGCACTGGCAGCAATGACTTTCTCCACCAGACTCTTTGGTAACTGGCCCATTCCCATTGTTGATTCAGACTGTCTCATGTTGGTAGCAAACCCACATTCATATACTTTTGCTGAGAGAACTTAAATTACTCTTAATTTAATGTGTCTCTAACCCATAATGGTCATAAAGCCCTCTGTGCTCTCTGACTTTTGTCTGAAGGGATGAGGACAAAGGATGCTGGGTGTGGCTTCCCTCTGCCTACCACCTTTTATGTCAATTACATCTTTGCAAAGTGGATACCAGAAACTACCACCAGTGTGAGTGAGGGCTTGTCTTCATTTACCTCCGAGATTCGGCGGCATTTGACTGGAGTTACGCAAGCTACACAAAAAACTTGTGTAACTCCCGTCGACTTCTCTGCTTCTCTTCTGCGCGCCGTCTTCACTGCACTGTGCCAATGGGAACAGCGTTCCTGTTGACGCAGCGCTACGCCACTTGAGGAAGTGATCTCAATATGTCGATTTCTGGATCAACTGAGCGGGTCTTCACTGACCGCTCAGTCGATCCAGAGAAGTCGATCTGATGGCGTCAGTGAAGATGTAGCCTGAGAGGTGATTTCTGATTTGATCATGTTTTGCATCCACTTTGCACAGCTAGCCATCCAAGGTGCAAGGCAGCAGAGGATCATGTGCCTTATGTCTCCCTTTTCAATCTATTTCATTTCAGCTGATGTTAGGTGATTCATTTTGTAGTGGTCTTTATAAAACTGGCACAGGAGCCCAAATACAAATGGAATGGGTGTATTTTTAGAAACTTGCCTCATGAAAGCTCTCATGAAAGCATGATAAATAATATGTCATCACTTTTAGCAAACACTGTAGAACATGTATGTCCAATTTTATCATCAATCACATTTTATCCCATATAAATTTGTCTGAGGCAATTAGAATAGCTCACATAAAACACTGTCACCAATGCAATACAGAGTAAACAGGTAGCAGCATAAACTATGAGGATCACTAACTAATAAAAATGCTTTCAGAGAAACTGTCATATTTTTTTTAAAATCTCATTTATATTCCTACCAATATCAATAGAAAAACTCCTTTGATTTCAGTGGAGACAGCTAAGGCCCTATATTACACGTAACTAGTTTATTAAAACTGATTTTTTTAATCACCAATTTATGTAGTTCTCAGAGGCTTACTTTTAACAGTTAGCAAGTCTAACAGCTGAGCCAATGGACTAGGCAACTACATTTTTTATTGCAGTTGTTTTTTCTAGTCAAATTTACATCCAGGTTCTCATACATCAGCAAAATATTGTAATGTACAGTTTGTAAAAACTGTAGAAGAAAAATTTTGTTTAAAAAATATTATTTGGACTTTACTAAAACCTAAGCCCAATAGAAATTCTCATTTTTAATGCTTTTTTTTTTTTTTTTTAAATTTTAAATTTGAACCAAATTTGATCTTATGACTAAGAAACAGGCATAAAAAAGTGCTATTAATCCACAGGCTGCAATGTTTTAAATTGGACTGATAGCTGAAACTGTTCATTTTTGATATTACAAACATACTGTGGTGGGTTGGGCAAAACGTCATTGAACCTGGTAAGCATAACAGCCATCCTGCATTCAAGATAAACGTAAGAAACAGTCAGGGCCTCACTCTGCCCAAAACAAAGGCACATCTGAGTATGCTCAGGAATTAGAACTATATGGGTTTTCGCTGGGTATTGTTCTTGGAGTGGTGTATGTGTCTGTATGTGTGAAAGAGAAGGGGAGAAACACCAGAGACAAGCAAGAAAAAGAGAGCAGAAGGACAGAGCCAAGTGTGGCCCTGAGGAGAGCTTTGGTGCCAAGTAATAGCTAAAAGGGACTTGGAAGCGTAAGCGAAGAACTCCTGTTTGATATCTTCCTGTGTTCAGGGAAACAGGACTTTGTACGTTTTTTGTAAATAAACAGGATCTATCAAAGATACCTGAACTTCATCATCAATTTCCCCTCCTAATGGGAACAACCTACAGGACCCTGAACTTGGCTATTTGTTGGGTCAAAAGGGGAAACAACACAATATGTTTAGTAATACAAATCAATAATTATTAGTTACAAATAAAATAACAGAGTTTTTTTTCAAATTCACAGTGATGAAATAGGAGAACTGGTTAGAAAGAAGGGTGTTCAGCCTAGTCATGTAAACAGCAAGTTGAACCATAAACATAATCATAATGTAGACAAGTACATTCTAAATTGGTGGGCTAGTTAAAAACCACCTTTCTATATAGACTATTCCAGACTCGCCCACTTTTAAATTTCTTGCATCTTCTTCTAAAGCATAGAGTTCTGGCCACTGGATACTGAACTAGATGGACCACTCTTACGATTTGCTATGGCAATTCCTATCTTCCCAAGTTTGACATTACATAGAAGAAAAATATTGAATAATGTTAACTTTGCAAAATGTGACATAGATAATTAATCAAACTGTCTGTGAAATTGTTCTGAAAATACAGAAAGTGTGATAAATGGGATATGTTAAAATAACAGAACTTCTACAGACAGTGCTGATTAAAGTAGATTCAGTGGCATTATAACAGCAAGGAATTTGAAGGAAAACAGGTTCTGTATAGTACTAAAAGAGTCTGAAGTCTAGAAATTTGGATATACAAACTATGTACGAACAGGGCGGAGAAGCAGTCTGTAGCCCCCGGCACTCAAGTGGGACAGGCAAAGTACTCGTAGCCCCTGGCCTTCAGGCGGGGGGGGAGGGGAGGGCAGGCAAAGCAGTCTATAGCCCCCAGCCTTCCAACAGACGGGGCAAGCATGCAGTTTACAGCCCCTGGCCCTCAAGCTGGGCAGGGTTGGTGAGGCAGTCAATAGCCCTCGGCCCTCCAGCAGACAGGGCAAACGAAATAGTCTAGAGCCCCCAGCCTTCCAACAGGTGGGGCAAGCAAACAGTTTACAGCCCCCAGCCCTCAAGCCGGGCAGGTGAGGCAGTCAATAGCCCCTGGACCTCCAGTGGGTGGGACAGGTAGAGTGGTCTATAGCCCCCGGCCTTACAGTCAGCGGGGCTGGCAAAGCTCAGTATCATCTGGCCAGCAGTTCAGAGGACGCGAAGCACTCCCAGGGTGGTTAGGGAAGGGGGGAGTAGGGACGCAGGCCCACCCAACTCCACTGCGTCCCAGCCCAGGGCCCTATCAGTGGCAAAGTGGTTTGCCACTGAGTCAGCGGGGATCCAGCGGGGATCCAACATGCTGACCGGTCCAACCCCAGACTCAGCCACTCTAGAGTCGGCTATCCCTGGGCTACTTCCTCCCACCCTGTCCCCGGGTACCTGTAGGCAGTCATCTCCCTCTGGGTCGCTGGGGTAGACGGTTAGCGGGAGTCCTACGAGTCCCTCACCATCGACCGGTGGCAGGTCTGGAAACTCCTCAGGGTCATCAGCGGAGGGCAGCTCCTCCAGGTCCCAGGGTCCCAGGGGGTCCTCCGGTACACCAAGCTTAGTCCGCTCCTGTGGGTCCCCGATATCAGGCAGCTCCTCTAGGTCAGGGCCAGCCACAGGGAGTTTCTTCCATTCAGCGGTCTCGGGTAGCTGATCCCAGCTACTAGCGCTCAGTGGCCCTCTCCAATCACTAGGGCCCAGCGGTCCTATCCAGTCGCTGGGGTCCGGCGGCCTTTTCCAATCCCTAGGGCCTGACGGCCCTCTCCAGTCCCTAGGATCCAACGGCCCTCTTCAGTCACTTGCACGTGGCAATCCGGGCAGGCTTGGGAGGCTCCGGTCGGTGGGGCTGTTGCTCCAAACAGCCACAGGGCATGGGTCAGGCCTAGACCACAGCCTCTGGGAAGACACGTCTGCCTCCAGCGGCAGCTTTCCCCCAACTGAGCTGCTGGGCCGACCTTTTATACTTCCCTTCCTTGTCCTGGCTCCGCCCCTCTGCTTCATAGAATCATAGAATCATAGAGTTGGAAGGGACCTCAGGAGGTCATCTAGTCCAACCCCCTGCTCAAAGCAGGAATAACCTCAGCTAAATAATCCCAGCCAGGGTTTTGTCAAGCCGCAGCTTAAAAACCTCTAAAGATGGAGATTCCACCACCTCCCTAGGTAACCCATTCCAGTGCTTCACCACCCTCCTAGTGAAAAACTTTTTCCTAATGTCCGACCTAGGCCTCCCCGACTGCAACTTGAGAACGTTGCTCCTTGTTTTGTCATCCGCCACCACTGAGAACAGTCTAGCTCCATCCTCCCTGGAACCCCCTTTCAGGTAGTTAAAAGCTGCTATCAAACCCCCCTCATTCTTCTCTTCTGCAGACTAAACAAGCCTAGTTCCCTCAGCCTCTCCTCATAAGTCTTGTGCTCCAGCCCCCTAATCATTTCCGTTGCCCTCCGCTGGACTCTCTCCAACTTCTCCACATCCTTTTTGTTGTGGGGGGCCCAAAACTGGACACAATACTCCAAATGTGGCCTCACCAATGCCGAATAGAGGGGAATAATCACTTCCTGAGATCTGCTGGCAATGCTCCTACTAATGCAGCCCAATATGCTATTAGCCTTCTTGACAACCAGGGCACACAGCTCACTCATATCCAGATTCTTATCCACTGTTACCCAAAGGTCCTTTTCTGCAGAACTGCTGCGTAGCTCATCGGTTCCCAGTCTGTAGGTGTGCATGGGATGTGCTTCCGTCATAAGTGCAGGACTCAGCACTTGTCCTTGTTGAACCTCATCAGATTTTTTTTGGCCCAATCCTCCAGTTTGTTTATGTCTTTCTGTATCCTATCCCTACCTTCCATGGTATCTACCACTCCCCCCATCTTAGTGTCATCTGCAAACTTGCTGAGGGTGCAATCTATGCCATCTTCCAGATCATTAATGAAGAAGTTGAACAAAACCAGCCCCAGGACCGACCCCTGGGGCACTCCGCTTGTGACCGGCTGCCAGCTAGACATGATTATTTAGCTGAGATTAGCTAGATTATTTAGCTGAGGTTAGTCTTGCTTTGAGCAGGGGATTGGACTAGATGACCTCCTGAGCTCCCTTCCAACTCTATGATTCTATGATTCCCAGATAAAAATCTTCTTTAAAATGGAGTTAAGATTATGAGTATTTATCAATAATTCTACGGATTAAAAAAAAAATCGAAACCTTTACACTACCATTGTAACTACTGAAAATACATTAGAGGTCCAAGAAATTCAGAGTTAAGGCTAAACTTAATCCGCCCCCCCCCGCCCTCCCGCCCCACACATACACACACACACACACACACCTTCCCTCCCACCCCCAAAACAGTCATTCGAAACTATGGGAAATCATAGACACTCCAACAACCTAATACTGCCATCATAGTGACACAAACCTCCCCTCTTCATCCTTTTCATACTCAGGCCCCAATCCTACAAATACACATGCTTAACTTTACTATCTTAATGTTCCACAATAGAGATACTTACAATGGTAAAGTTAAGTATATATGTTTGGAGGATCTGGAACCTAGTCTGCAAGATGTTACTTTTTGATTAAGAACCTTTTCTTAAGTTGTTTAAGAGGCCCACAGCTTATGGTCTTGGCTACCAGTGGCTGCAAAGCATTGGACAGGAACACAGATGGGAATGGAAAGCAGGGATCTGGCTGAGATTTGGTCTACATTTCTTTTTAAATCACTGTGACAAAACCTTTCATATCATCTGGCTTATCTCTGTAATACTTCACTGCAAAAAAGATGACTGCAGACTCTTCACAGTGAAACCACAGAGCTCCACAAATTGTTTGGTACCCACAAACAGTGCTGTGTCAAGCCAAAGGGCTTTAAGTCACAACCAACATTTCCAAATCACTGGTTGGTATCTTCTCAGCATTTCTTTTCCCTCTCAAAACTGGGCCAGTGCACTAGATTTCAGCAAGATCTTTTCAAATAAACCACATAAAGTTAAATGACTGGTTTTTAAGTAAGACATGGCAAACAAAAATTAACAGAATTTTCAAAACATAATTAACATCTATTTTTGGTGATTCCAGAAACTGAAATCACTTCAAATTTCAGCAAACTATTATACTCTCACCACAGGCCAAAATTATGTTTTGTTTATGTTTGGCAGGGACCAAATTTATCCTTATAATAATCCTTATAAAAGTATGAAATGGATAAAGATGGGAGGCTGGTGTCACTATGATGGCAGAATTAGGCTGTTGGAGTCTCTATGGCTATGTCTTCACTGACGGTGGCAAATTCATTGCCGTCAGATCGACTTCTCTGGATCGACTGACTGGTCAGCGAAGACCCGCTCAGTCAATCCAGAAATCGACATATTAAGACCACCTCCTCAAGTAGCGTAGCGCTGCATCGACAGGAACACTGTTCCCGTTGGTGCAGTGCAGTGAAGACAGAGGCAGAGGAGAAGCAGAGAAGTCGACCGGAGTTATGCAAGTTTTTTGCGTAGCTTGCGTAACTCTGGTCGACTGCCGCCAAATCTCGGAGGTAAGTGAAGACAAGCCCTATGAATTGAACAAGTTTCAACCTTATCTCAGGAGAAGTTACCATCTCTCCATAATAGTTCTGACTTCATTAATATAATAAATTCAAACAAGATTATCAGTCATTGAATCCAGAAGGCAAATGCCTAAACACCTTCCAACAGGAGACTGGATTGTAGGGATATCAGCACTGGAGTGCATGGTTTATTTATTTATTTTTGGATAAAACATACTGACATGCTGTCCCATCCCAGTGCAAACTTTGCCTTAGCCTCACACCAGCCAAAGAAATGCCCTCTAGCCTCCCCTTTCCAATTCTACCAAGCAGAAAAAAACAAAGATCTGAGCAATGAACAAATTCCTTGTCTTCTGTGACTGAGATTCACAGAACTGGGACTTGAAGCCTTTCGTCTGTGTTACTAGTTCAATTCTAGCTCAGGTTGATAGTGAATAAAAGGCACGAAGCCAGCTGATATGTGTGTTTTAGACATTATTCTGAACAGCTAATATCTTTTTGACACAAAGCACCATATAAACTGGCACCCCTGCTGGCAGTCTCAGAGTTCTACCTGTATCACCAGAGACCATCCGTTAGAACATGCTTGAGGCACACTGTCTGGATAGTGCAGGGAAAAACTAATACTACTGCCAGAGGTGGGAGAAACTTGCTCATTTTGGTCTCTAAAAAAACCCTCCACTCACACATCTCCTACCTCCTCCTCTTCAAGATTTATGGGCTTCCCCCACCCTCATTTGTCAAACATGAACGTCATTCTGAAATTAACTAGAAAATAATTATGAAGATTAGGCACCAATTTCAATCTGTAAAGGAAAACTAGCTATTCAAAAGAGGACTTGAAGGGGAAGTAATTAGATCAACAAGTTTCCTGATAGACTTATGAAACAATAAGTTATGAAACTATCTGAAAGCTAGTGCCATTCAGTTACACTCATTGTATTGCAACTCTGTATTTGCATCCAACCACCATAGATTGGATGTTTGCACTAAGCAGGAGAATGATTCTGATCAATACATACGAAGTTACACATGACACTCTACAGAGAGGCAATTGACAAAAGCAATTGAGGTTTCAGATGAATTTGACAGATTTCAGGCTGACAACCCTACTATTGCAGTATTAGTGGAAATTTGGTTTAATCTAATTAATAAAGATATGGACTCATACAGAAATGGAATCACAAAGAAGTAGAAAGAGAATTCATAGAAGTTAAGCTATGGACCCTTTCCATTACTTTCCCACCATGACTGACCCAAATACAAAGGACATAAATCGAGACTAGGATGGGAAAAAGAGCCTGAAGAAAGGTAGATAGGGTATAATACTGAGTTTGCCCCTTTTCCCTTGACCATATGAAAGTGAAGACCCATATTTCTACCCCAAATCTGTTTGTGAAAAAGATTCTGTCAGTGTATTGTATCAAAATTGTGGAAGTAAAATCATGGAATGTTGAATTCATAATGTTATCAGTTTTAAAAAAATACCTGTACTCCTGTCCAGCCAGCTCAGCAGTAATCAAGCACGTCATAAACGCATTTAGATAGGTTTGACTAAAACCATGAATAATCCAGGTGCTGAAACAAAAAGTGTGTAGCAGTGTAATGGTGGCTAAGGATATACCCAAAAGAGTGGTAGCTCTAACTAACTGGATTGGGGACTCAATTATTGTGTTCTTATGTTAAGGAATAATATGCTTTATGAAGTTAATCATATAGTTTCATAAAACCATCTTGGGATTTAGAGATGTGAGGGATTTGTGTTTCTCCCCCCCTCAAGAATACTTTTTTTCAAGAGTGGGCAGGGACAAGAAAAGGGGGGGGGGGGGGATACCTGACTACTGCTATGAATGTTCTGTAAATTTCAATGACCAGGTTTATCTGACCCCCATCATAAGCACTATCATTCGATCTCTGACATTTATGATGGTCATCACTGTAATATCTTAGCCAAACACAATTAAGACTTGCATTATTTTGGCCATAAAGGCTCTTAGGTTTAACGACTTAGGTTAAACCCTCACTTGGACCTGATTCTTCTCTCACATCTATATATAGTGATTGTAAATCCAATTACTTCAGTAGAGATGCTCCTCATTTATGTGTAAGTGAAAGCAGATTTAAGCCCATTAAGATTTTTTCCTCCCCTTTTAAATTTACCTCATTTCAAAATTCTGGAAACCCCACAAAATAAAGAGTCCAGAAAACCAAACGCCAACAGATATCTGTCTGAGTAATAATTAAGTTCATGTTTCTGTGTAATTCCCTACAATGAGCTATACTATATACAGGCTGCATACTCCACTAATATGAACAAGATGATGTGCATGAGCCCCACACTGGTAAATAAACAGCTCTGGTCCCAGAAGACCCCACCCAGCTGCACCTGCTGGGCATGCTCACAGGGGAAGCTGAGCTCAAAAGGGAGAAGCTCATATCTGTCTAGGCAGACGGTGCAGGGGACCAGCCATGTGCTGCAAATTACCACAGAGAAGCTGCTGGAGCTCCATGCAGGCCCCCCATTGCCATGTCACTGCAGGACCTTCACCTGCAGGGGCTGGGAACGACAGCCCATGACTGTTAGAGGAAAACCTTCTGGAGCGTGATCAGAGAGGACCGTGGGGGCAATCCAGACACAGACCAATGGTGCCAGTGGAGAAAATGAAGCCAGGTTAGGAAATGGTCCGGGGAGCAGGCGTCGGAGCGCCCATCCCCTGGCTGCACAATTGAACTATTACTTACAGGACCCTGGATTGGAACCCGATGAAGCAGGGAGGGCCCAAGTTTCCCTAACCCTGGCCACTGACTCTCATCATGGGACAATATAGCCACTGACTCTCTTATAGTATTGCCAGGTTTGGACTTCAACCCCCACATATGGTGGAGAATGCAGACAAGAACCGAGTCCTGTTAAAAGGACAGCAGGTGTAATGTTAACCTGACACAAGAGAAGCCATGGACATGGAGGAAAAGTTACTGAATTGGACGGTAGAGAGCCAGCAACAGCAGGCAGCCTAGCAACAGCAACAACTAGTGATACAACATCAGCAGGTGGCGACACTCCTGCAGCCTAAGGGGGCATCTAATGCCATATCACCTGAACCTCAGGGGATGTGTTCCTCACCAGGTTGCCCATCAGGCTCATGAAAATGGGCCCCAGAGAGGACCCAGAAGCCTTCCTGGTCACCTTTGAATGGATGGCCACTACGGCAAGCTAGCCAGAGGAACACTGGGCCACCCTGATAGCCCCGTATTTGAGGGGACCTGCACAAGCCACCTGTTGAGTCTTGGACCCCATACAAGTGCAGGAATGCGCCGAAGTAAAGGCAGCCACCCTTGACTAACTGGACATCAACCCTAAGACATTTCACCAACAGTTCCAAAAAGAGAGAGATCCGCCAGGAGCCTGGCCCTGTATGACAGCTCAATGCCTGAAGGAGCAAGGCTGGCATTGGTTGGACCCAGAGAAGCAGACTGGAGTACAGGTGGCAGAAGCTATCTCATTAGAGCGATTCATCCAGGTTCTCCCCATCTGGCAGAAAAGGGTGGGTGAAGTGCTATCAACCCTGGCAGAAGCTGTTACCTGGACAGAGAACTACATGGCAGCTGATAGTCCAGCCTTGCCAACACCTAGGACAGGAGCCCCCAGACCCAGGATGCTGACCCCTCGCGAGGATCATGCTAGGCGCGGAGGATGAGGGTGGCTGAACCAGCTGTGTCCCCCTTTGGGTTGCTTTTTCCTTGAAGACAAAAGACCAAGACACTATGGCAGAGCAGAGAGGGGACTGGGGTCACCAATGAGGGGGTATACCCCACCGGGAGGCCTCATGGCCCCAAAAGCAAGCCAGATAAATGCAATCCTGATGGGGAGCTGCTTCAAATGTGGGCAGGAAGGGCATTTTAGGCAGGTATGCCCCTTCATGGAGTGCAGCTATGGGCAGGCATGGATGGCAGGCACCAGAGCCCGTAAGCAGGGCCTAGTCAAGATGCTGCTGCCAGCATGGGTCAACGGAACTGAACTGACAGGCCTAGTAGACTCCAGATGTATCCAAACCATTGTGCGGGCACGCTTCATAGTTTCCTGCCACACTAGATGCCCCTATCTACCTCCACTGCATCCATGGGGTTGTACGACCCTACCCTGTGACAGAAGTGCAGCTGAGAGTTGGAGGCCACACTGAGCCTTGCCTGGTCTGCTTAGCAGGCATCCTGGCCAACCCAGTAATGTTAGGGCAGGACTGGAGATGGTTTGGAGAATTCCTGAAGCAGTGGACCAGAGCACCTCCTCCCACAACGGAAATCAATCTAAGCCCAAAAATGAGGGGACTTATGGGCCAAGACAAGGCTTAAGATGTGGCTTGACGAAGCCCTGGCTGGGATAGTTTAGTTGGTGTTAGTCCTGCTTTCAGCAGAGGGTTGGATGACCTCCTGAGATCACTTCCAACCTGAATCTTCTATAATTCTATGAGAAGACCCTGGGGAAGGCCCATCCAGATGGACAGGAACACCAACCTGGCAGTCTGGTACATCCGAGAAAATAAGCCATGGGGCGCTATCAGAGATGAGGTCTTTGTGTGGTAACAATGAAAGGACCAGACTCTGAGGTGGGCATGGGAGCAAATAGCTCTTTTGAATGGGGAAAGCCAACAGTTAAAGCAGTGATCCCACTTCTAGCTCCAGAACAAGCAGCAATACCGGGTGACACAAGACTCCCAAACCCGAGAAATATGCTGACAGCTGCTGGTACCCAAAATGTTCCATCAGAGGCACTCAGTGCCATGTGTTGAGCACTTAGGGAGAGAAAAGATGCTGGAAAGAGAGGCCCTTGGGTACTTCTGGCTGGAGAGCCATACAGAGATGTGTGATTTCTGTCCCTTATGCCCAGAACGCCAGCTAGCAAGGCCCAAAGGGACACCAAAGATCTCACTGATTTTATTCCCAGTGGTAGGAATACCCTTTGAATGGGTAAGAATGAATCTAGTGGAGCCCCTCAAATGCATTGGAGTGCCCTGAAGCCATCCCGCTATGCATGACAAATTCACCCACTATAGCAAATAAACTCATGATCATATTTGCGAGGGTCAGAATACTAAGGGAAATACTGACTGAGCAGGGAATCCAACTTCTTGTCCAAACTGAGGTAGGAATTGGGCAAATTGCTAAGGATCAAAGATCTCAAAGGCCTTCATTTGCCATCCACAGACAGAGGGACTGGTTCAATGGGACCCTCAAAGCCATGTTGTGGCAATGTGTTGACACAGGCGTACAGCATTGGAACCAACTGCTACCATCATTGCTATTTGGCATATGGAAGGTCTTCCAAGCTTCCAAAGGACTCTTGCCTTTTGCACTTCTGTACAGGGGGAGACAGCACTGGGGAATTTTGGACCACCTCTGGGAAGCCTGGGAGGAACCGAAACCCTAGCTCATGGGCTCCATGCCCTACATGCCCCAAGTAAGGGAAACGGCTGAAGACGCTAGGGAGCTTCACTAAGGAAAACATTTTGAAAGCTCAACAAGTCTGGGAACGAGAGGGCAGTTGTGAATGTTTGAACCAGGTAACTGGTGGTGTTGTTGTTACTCCCAATGTCTGAGCCAAAATTATTGGCCTGGTGACAGGCTGTTTAAAGTGGTAGGACGGTTGGGCCAATTGGCTATGAAATCCATCAGCCTGAGAAACAGAAGGAGATGCAAATTTATCACATCAACCTCCTGAATACCTGGCAAAGTCAGGAGAGCTTTCTGATAGCCCCGTACCTCCAGAACCAGAACTAGGGCCTCAAGCCATAACATTCCTCAGCCTAGCCCCCATAACAATGGGGTTGAAACTCAGGCCAATAAAGCAAGCTCAAATACTGCAGCTGACTCAACACTCCCAGAAAGGATGCACCTCACACATCACACCACCATCTGGACAGAGGGTATGCAAGAATCACCAACCCCTGCTGAGAAAAATGTGGGAGATAGGTCACAAAGAGCTCCAAGCTATGTTGACCCTGGGGATCATCAGAGTCCCACAGTGAGTGGAGGAGCTCGGTCATGCTGGTGGCAAAAATCGACAGTTCACCAAAATTCTCCATGGACTTTAGAAAAGTCAACACGATATTGAGGTTCAACACACATTCGCTGCCCCAGGTGATTAAGCTATTAGTGAGACTGGGGCACACTGAGTACATCTCCATGCTGGATTTATCCAAAGGATATTGGCAAATCCCCCCATGACAGCATCCTGGAAAGACAGACTTTCCTACTCCCGTCAGCCTCTATCAATTTGTAACCATGACCTTTGGCCTATATCCTGATTGATATATCCTTTATATATATATATATATCTCCACACATACTATTAGTACGTTTAAAATTTTTATAAGCAGGCAAGCTTATATTATATTATAAGCTTGCCTGCTTATAAAAATTTTAAACATGTGCTAATAGTATGTGGGGGGGCCATAGACTTATTTTGGTGCTTTTAGTTGTTGTGGCTGGAAATTGATGGACCAGGGCTGCAGTGGTTATGGAGCCACAGCTACACTGATGACCACTTACAGCACGTCACCGCAGTTGTGCAAATCCTAGAGAAGGTGGGCTTACCGCAAATCCTGCCAAGTGCTGCACCTCCGGTATACCCTGGGCCAAGGCCAGCTACACCCCTTTGTAGATAATGTCCAGGCACTGATTGCCCATTCCCATCAACCAAGAAGGAGGTGCGATGTTTCCTAGGCCTGGCTGGCTATTAGAAGCAGCTGGTACCTGACTTTGCCACAATAGGCCCTCCTCTCCTCCACCTACTGACCCAGTAAGAGGCCTTCGGCCCAGGAATGTGCAATGGACCAAGCCATGCAACAAAACCCTCAGAACATTGAAAAACTGATTAACTCAGCGGACCAGTCCTCTTCCACCTTGACTCTTCAAAGCCTTTCATTCTTCAGAATGTAGGTCTTTGGGCCATGTTATCCCAAGTAGAAGACTAGGAACATCAGATATATCTGAGTAGAAAGCTGTTCCCTCACGAGGTGAGCTACTCCCCTTACTCATCATGGACTATATGCTGCTCAGGTAGCTAAATTCCATGAAGAATATCAATGCCCGGATCATGAGATGGTACCTCGCCCTGTAGCCTTACTGCCACCATCCAGGAAGTGCACATGCAAATGCTGATTTCCCCCCCCCCCCCTCAGAATGGGGTCGTAGCTTGAGTGGGAGGGTGTGTGATGGGGTGCACGAGCCTCCACACTGGTGATCTAACAGTTAATGAAGGACCCACCTAGCTGTACTTGTTGGGCATGCTCCCAGTGGAGGCTGAGCTCCAGTTCAGCCTCAGGCTCTAGGCAGACAGAGCAGGGAGGCAGTCGTGTGCTAAAAGTTCCTGCAGAAATACTGTCAGGGCTCCACATGGCCAGGACCAAGCCCCACTGCCAAAGGCCCTTCACCCATGGGGGGATGGGAATGATGGGCCACAGCTAAAAGAGGGAAAACCCTCTTGAGTACAATCAGAGAGAGGATTCCTGGGGGAATCCAGATGCAGACCAGAAGTGCCAATAGAACTGAAGCTGGAATAGGAAGGGGCCCAGGAAGCAAGCATGGGTGCCCACCCTCCAGCTGCATAGTTCAACTATTACTCAGAGGGTCCTGGTTTGGAAATTGCCAGGTTTGGACTTCAACCCCTCCAATAGAAGCACAAAAATGAAAAGGGGGGGAAAAAATGAGCCACACAGTTTTTCTTTAGAAATGTATTTTGTAACAAAATATTAACATTCAAAAGAAATGTTTATTGTACAGTGTAAAATAATTGCTACTGAATTCAGCTTGATTTCTTCAGTAATAAGCCTCTGAGGAGGTGTAAAAACATGTTTGGTATTCTACAAAAATTCTGCTACAGGATTTACAATTTGCTGTAGGAAAGAATGCCGTTCAATAATTACATAAATACTCTTGACATATTTCTATGTCCCAGTATGTACTCTTTTTAGTAATGCCAGCTTTGTAATGTCAATTACCTTCCAGGATTGAAAGGGACTTGGTGACCAACATTCTGGTCTGATTATTCATGATAAGGTTTGATTTTTCTGTAATACTGACAAGTTTAACAAAAATCTATTAAGTTAAAAAGAAAGAATATATTACATTTGCTAATTGCAAACAATCTTTTTTAGCTGCAATTTTTCCCATTGGGATTAACAAAGTGCACCAGTTAAACATGACTGTACATTAAAAACAGTTTAAAAACATTAAATATACAAACAGCAAGAGATTTTAAATATTTTGTATCAAATATTATAGGACAAATATAATTTACAATTTTTTGCACAAAACATTACATCTGAAATATAACTTTAGATATTACGGACTATAAAAATACATATTTTGCCTCTTAAAAAAGTATTTGCAGGTTCCGGCACAATGTAACAGTTCAAAGGAACTTAACACTTCAGATTTCTTCATATGTAATTGGATGTGCAATGATGATTAATCAGACTTTCAATTAGTCTTCTCTAACTGCGTAAACTGTCAAGTCAGATCCCCTGTAAGAACTCTTCCGAAATAGTCCAAATATAGTAGCTGATCAGTTACAACACAAATGGTATAATCTAGGGCTTAACCATGCAACAGCCCCCCACTCTAGCCCCAATTCATCAAAATGAGTACGCACGTGCTTCACTTTAAGTATTTGCATAGCCCCATTGGCTTACATGGGATGAGTCACATGTTTATATTTACCACAAACTCAATTGCTTTGCTAGATCAGGGTCAGAGTGCTCAGTACCTTGTAAGACTGAGCCCTTAGCGAATTCTATGAGGCCTGTTCTGTCCTGTTCTATATTCGCACAGAAGTCAGCAGGGTAACAGTATATCAGTTAGGGTAGAATTTGAAACTAAGCAGTTCAAAATAAGAGAATGAAATCACAATCAGATCAGGCCTAATTTTGATTTCAGTTATGTCAGTGTAAAATCAGTAGTAACTTCACTGAAGCACATAGGTGCTGGAAAGTGTTAGGGGTGCTGGCTTGACTTGTTTTCCATTATATACGTGGTTTCCAGTTTGGTTCAATGACTCTCAGCACCCCTCCTAAAGCCAGTGGAGTTAAACAGGTGTGAAACCGGTGTAAGATCAGAATCAGGCACATTGTGTCATTTTGCCCTCATTTTTTTGGGGGGCTCCATTTGAAGTAATCTTAGGGCAAAATTCAACCTAAAAGATGATATTCTGTCTACAGTTACACGTGCAAATGGACCCTAAAGATTTTCAAATCATGTCTCCCAGCAGTTTCTGACCCAGCAATATAATTTATTTTAAGTTTGTCAAAGTCCTAAAAAATACATATTAGTTGACAGGAAATATCAAGACTCAATCTAGATCCCTTACTTTAAATGCCCCAAAATAAGTTGCTTCTTGAGATGAATCCAGTAATGATGGGTTTGATACCTGGATACTTATTACTTCTCCAGACTTTAGTTTAAAAAATCCTCCTATGTTTACAGAATAAAAATGAAATTCTGAATTTCCTGACCAGTATTTGGTGCTTCCTCCCTTCATCAGGACATCAGAGCGTTTTATTTTAAGGTTTGTTTTAGTCATGTACACCATTAGCTGAAGCCCTCTTCTGGCTACATCTCCTGAAGTTTCATGGTGTCTAAAACAAATGTTGGCATACAAATAGTAAAACCCATCTTGATTGACTATTAGTTTTCCGTCACGGAAGGTCATATTCCGTAAGTTTGCCTGGCCTTTGTCATGATGCCAAGATGTAAGGTTCACTTTCCGTGTGCCTGGGGAAAAATGGTTTAGCAGAAAATTACTTTTTGTTCACAAACACTTTCTACGATGTTAAAGCAGGTACTTTGGCTGGATATTTCGTATCAGTAACAAAGGTAGTTATGCAAGCTAAGGTAAAGGGCAGAAGAGAAGGAGAGTGAGACTCTGTAGCCAAAAGGCTAAGATAAGGGCAAATAAGTCTCAGGCTTCAGGATATATGCCAATTGCCACAAAGGACAGAAAGAAGTTTTCCCTCGCCTCATGAATACTACTACACAATTAACTACTGTTCCTGTCCACCTTTACTTTGGAGCATCGGCTATTAGCATGAATCAGGAAATGAGATTTGTTTCACCAATAATTTGATCTTGGCAAATCCTATATTGGAATCAGTTGCTAAAAATTGTTCCAACATATTTAATAAATACTTTACAGTGGATTTTGCATTGGCTAAGGAAAAAACACTTGCTCCTTTTAATTATTTAATCTTAAATGCTTTGATTTATTTTAATGTAATGTATAGTTATCTGATGTAACCACTATCTTGATAACTAATCAGGACTTTACCGAGTACTGCTCTCCATCACCACATAATTTGTTCCAATATTACTCAGCACCAACCTGAGCATATATTCATTTCAAGACTTGCTCATCAGCCTTTCTACAGTACTCAATTCCCTTATCTCTTTTTCTGCTGTTGATTCCACCTCCAAACATTCATCTGTACCCACTCTCACATTGCAGCTTGGTCTTCCCTCACCCCCATGATCTCCCTCCCTTCACATTCCCATGCTGCAAAGCATCTCTGAAGAAAGTCCACACTCTCTTTGTACTTTTGAGTACAAAGTTCTCCCTCCTTCACATCTGCCTTTTATCTTGCTTAATTAATTTGCTTCTTGAGAGACTCCTGCATCTGCAGCCCCCATGACTTCTCTTCCATCTCTCCTCAGCTGAGGCTCTCAAAGTGTCTTGAAGGCCAAAATAGATGTTCTCTGAACAAAGCTGTCTTTCTCTGCCCCTCCCAAACAAAGCCTTCCCTTCTTCTTTCTAATTTCAGAAAGATTTCTCATTCGATCCAAATTAATCCCAAACTCTGTCCTTTCTTGCTCCATGCCATATCGTCTCCCTCACCCTTATGGTCAATCTCTCTCTAAGCTAGCACCTTTACTTCAGTTTATATTGACTTGGAGCTATTACCCAACTCCCTCAATTCTTTGTCTCCAAGTTCCTAGATGTGCTTTCCCACATACCCTGTGTCTCAACTTTCTTTCGTTCAACTTCCCTAAAGTCTGCTTGCCATCTCTCCAGTCTATTAAAGCCAAATCTATGGGTCTCTTGTCTGTACCTCTTGATCTCTCAGCTGATTTTGACATTGTCAATGACCCCCAACCCCCTCTGTTTTCTGCTGTACCTGCACTTGCCTAACTTTATACTAATTCATTTCTACCATCAATCCAGCTAGGTGGAGGAGCATATTATATCTGTGTAATACACACTGCATGGGCTGGTGGTAACCTTCTGTATGCAATTCAACTTGCCAGTTAACAGTTAACATGTAGTTAAAAAGACTGTGCCTGCCGAGAAAAGCTTATAACCTCAGTCAATACAAAGCAACAGGTGAATGAAACAAAAATGGATGGAGGTTGGAGGGAGGGAAAGAAATACAAACATGTTTTTACATGGACTATGTGTACACTGCCTAACTTACCATTAAATCACATAGAAGGGGAGAGATTTCCTCTTTGTCAATGGAATTCACCACTACTGGAAATTCACAAGCCTAAGGTTTGGTATATTCATAAAGTGGTGTAAGATGCACCTCTTTGTCCTGGATTATCAATTTGTTTTTCATTTGGTTTACTAGTCTTCCTAATCAGTGCATTCTAATGTTGTGGAACAGAGGTCGGGGACATGGGATATTAGCTCCCTGTACGCTGAAAGTGTCTTTACCACGTAAACTCAGCCGGATTATGGTGCTGGGAACCATATGAATGTTTGTAACAAACAAACAGTGTCTGGAAAGTTCAATAGCAAGTCTCCTGCCCTCCAACCCCCTGCATGAAAGCTTCATATTTTTCCTACATTTAATTTATTGTGCACTGCAAATTTAATTAAAATACAGGCAATAAAAAGTAAACATTGTTTTAGATTGAGATAAAGGAAAACTAAATATCAATACAATTGTGCATCTCTGCTACAGCATAATAATGTATATTGTACCTGAGATACATAAAATAAGCAAATGGGAAAATGCTCCAAATACTTATGTAATAGAAAAGTCTTTACATACAAAATTATGTGCTTATGGGCTTAACTCAATGCATGAATGAATACAAGACTCCAGGGTATGGTTTAGTCACAGTAGACTTGATAGTGATTCATACATCATTTTAGCTCCGTAATAACTGTACAAGAACAAGATCCTTATATTTTTAGATGGTCAAATGTCTGGGGCTCTCAGGCCAAGAGTTTCAAGAGTGACTAGTGATTTGGGGGCTTGAATTCTGAGATCCTCAACTTGAGTTACCTATAAAGGGCCCGATATAAGAGGGTGAGTATTCAGCACTTCATGAAAATTAGGCCCTTTTAAGTTCTCAGATTGGGAACCCACAAGCTAAGGTACCCAAAATCACTGGTCTCCCTTTTGCTCTCATGGAGGCTGATATACTTGGGAATCAAACTGGATACAGTGGTAGGTGTATCACACCTGACTAAGGAAAAACTGCACAATTTAGGTGTTAATACAGATTATCATGGGTCAGAAGTTATTCCAAAGTGGTTACAGATGAGTCATTTAAATTGTGTGTAAACTGGTGATCCCTGGATAAGGCTTTTGTGCATACCTGGAAGCTGCCACTTGAAGAGCTAAGGAACCTCAATGCTTTGTCAGGATGATTTAAAAAATGAGGGAACAGTTGATAGCATGGGAGGAATTTGGGGAATAGTTTTAGGGACTACCATTTTGGTGATCCCATTGGATACTAGGTTCACATTTCAAGTACAATCAGATGTGCCAGATGTAGTTGGACTTAGAGCATATGATAGAAGGACTTGGTGTGCCCAGAAATGACCTGAGGAGAGGTTAAAAAGAGGTACAGTGAGAGCTCTCTCTTTTTTGGGCATCCTTCCAGTATTGGTGGCACTCACCATTGGGGTGAAGAATTTAACAACAAATAGGTTCATTTTTGGTCAGACAACCTGGCAGTGATCCACCTCATTAACAAGGTTGCCGTGGACACTGCAGCTAAAGCCATCTCTTGTGTTGAATATTTTTCAGCAAAGAACATGTTTCCAGTATTAATAATAGTAGGGATTCAGGGAGCTAGCACCATTCACCACAGACCCATTGCCATGGACTCATTTTCTTCTGGAGCCATGGCTCCTAATGCTGCTAGCACTGACCCAAATTTCCATTGCCCCATTGACATTCAGCATTCGTTTCAGTGACTAGATATGCAGAGTCATTTGTACTTCACAGACTGGCAGCATCCACCGCATCAGGTAATCTCCCTGGCCTGGCCTGTCATTTCATTGCAGGCTGGTGAGATTTGCTGGCCTGTTAGGGGATTCCTGGTAAACAAGCTCTGGGTAACTGGTCCAAATGTGGAGGATAAACATACAGATAAACCATACAGATCTCTTAGGTCAGCGAAGGCTTTGCCTCCAGAGTACGTTCATGGCAGGGAAAAAGCAGTGCTCTTTGAGGCATCACATTTGCTGTGGTGTTTAGTGTTGGTCAAGTCATACCTGGGACACCAAGGGACAGCTCCAGACATGGACTGGGCTGGCAGAAGGACAGAAATAAGGATTGAAGGCTGATCAAGCAGCAGTGGGGGGCCATAACAGAACTAAGAGAAAGCCCAGATGAACAGGTATGTCCAATGAAAGCCATGGGAACTTTTTTGGCCCTACACAAGAACCAAACGTTGTATTACACAGGGGGATGGTAGCTACCTGACCAGATATCCATTTGCTGCAATATCGAGAAAGGTGTTAGTCTGTTTAAGATGCAATCCAGCAGACTTTGGCATGCATTCTTTCAGGACTGGTGCAGCCACATTCAAGGCATCTGATTACCGGAAAGGTCCACGTGGCTGGACTCTTTTTATTGGAATGTTCTAGCCTGTGTCTGCCCTACAGTGGGAAGCAGGGCAGATGTCTGGATTTGCAGACACCTGAGACTGCACTGAGCCCACAAAAGGGAAGGACAACAGCAGGCAAGTCACAGATGGGTTTTCGGGACAGAACTGTCTGTCTCTGATGACTTAGTAGGAGCAGCATGTTGTAGGACAAGCGCATGCCTCTTCTGCACTCCCTGATGGGCAAATCACATCCATGTCTTGATTATTCATTGAGGGAAGACCGATCTTGGGTTTTATATTGGTGTGGATTGAGAGTCGGGGGATAGCAGGAATGTCAGTCAGAATGAGCAGCTGTGGCTGGCCACCAAACATGGTTGTACTGAAATGCTCACAAGGTGGGTATGACTGGAGCTGTCAACCCTGCTTGTGTAGATTGGACCTGGAGAAGTGTGAACCAAAGGGTCACAAGTGTGTTTGTGAACACTGATATCACAGAGATCACAGGCAGAAGGTTCAGGAATGGTGTTCTTGAGCATTACAGGAAAGATGGGTGTGTTTATCAGACACAGGACCTGATGTGGCTGGGAGAATTTGCAGACTGGACTGATAGGAGGCAGATACCTGGCAGTGGGGTGTGGGCAAGCTATCTGCTGGTGTCTAGTGCAAGTAAGAGGCTCAGAGAGGCCTAATCCCAGGAGTAAATAATATCCAGAATGGTGGCCCAATTAGCCTTGAGGAAGAAGAGGAGACCTTAAGCTTTCACAGACTGAGGTGCCCTTTACGTGTATCCTCATTCTCCTGGGGGGGAAAAAGCAAGAAAATCCAGAGGAGGGCTGAGTCCCAGGAATTAGGCCCTGGCTATTAGTTATTTGGCACACATGCCATTTAATATCACACTGCACTCAAATGTTTGGTATTTGGGTGTGGGGGATAAGACCTCCATAAAAGTTAACAAAATTACAACTTTCCAATTTAAAATCCATTCCTTCGTTTGTATTTCATTCTCCCTTTCAGTCCTGATCATTAGCCACTTTTGAAAGTCTTGGTTCCAGTGCTTTATGGATTGCTTAAAACTGTAATACAGCCAAAATATTCTTGCAGAAATATTTAATTAAAAGTGAACTTACCAACTGGAATATTCTTATCATCAATAATGAGATGTGCAAAGGGCTGTTTCTCAGGTTTGTTTCTCCTGGACGGATCAAACCATGATGCTTCCATTATAGCTAGAGAGAAAAGAAGTTACATTAGCCCAAAGAAACAAATTTAGTAGGATTTCAAATGCTTCTTATTATAAGCTACAGCTTACCTTTCCCTGATCTTGGTGGCTCTCTTTCAGTAACGATGCGCTGTACCTCCTAAAATGAAAAAGAGCTATTACTCTATCCTGTCATGTTCTCTATAACATACTGTACTGCAGATCGCTTATTGGGTTACTTTACAAAAGCTTGAAATAATTTTTCATCACTGTGTATTCAGGTGTCTGAAATATTTGTTTTCCAACTTCCAGGATGCACAACGTGACCACAAGGGTGAATTTACAAGAATTAGCTTCTTTCAATAATGGGGGTACTATGTCCAATATTTATGAAAAAGGTAAACAGGAATGATGATGTTTATAATTACTTCACAATATCTTAACTATACTATTATCAGGGGCAATGTCTGAAAACTGAAGATCATGCTGAAAGGATATCTACAATCTTTTACTGTTAGTGTGCTTAAAGTTAATGCATTTCTGTAAGTGTAAATCACAAGGTGATTGCAAAGTATTATGCAAAGTTACGTAAATATTTGTCACACTGAACATTGTGCAACATGAAGTAATTTAGATACTTGGAGCCACACTGCGCCATGCAGGGGGGCAGCATGCAGTCATACTGAGAATAATTCAGGGAGGCTGAGCATGTTGACTGCACCACTCTGTGTGCGCGCTTAGGAGGATGCAGAAAGTTCTCTCCTTCACAACCAGCCAGTTGCGGAAGAGGCTGTGGACTGTTGCGGAAGGACAATGATCCTGCTTCCTTCGGGATGGCTTGTGCCCTAGGGATGTTAGCAGGCCGCTGTCCCAGCGCACAGATGGGTAAAGGGACTGCAAGTGTGCCTGGCTCTTTGTAAAGTATGCAAGAATGAGATGGGTAAGGCACCTTGCACATCCATACAAGGCCCAAGCACAGCCTAGGCAAGTGTTAATTAAAATTGTAAGTGAATTTCAATGTTAATGAAAACAGGCTATGTATTGGCCACAGCCAGGCATAGCACAACTAAGATATTTAAGCTGCCATGTATGCAGCTCTTCATCAGGCACTCCCCAACATTCCACTCTTGATCTTCTCGTGAGCAGACACAGAAATTGTAACTTTAATGAGTGGAAGCAGCGTCTTGTGGATAAGCCATTCCAGCTACAGTTCCCAGCTCTGCCCCAGATTTCGCAAACTTGGGCAAGTCACAAATTCATGGTGTCTCAGTTCCCCATCTAAAATGGGAATAACACTTTCCCTCTTCTACCTTACGTCTTGTGTAATTAGATGGCACACTCTTCGACGCACAGGATGTCCTACTGGTTTTATACAATGCCTACCACAAAGGAATTCCAACCTTAGTTGGCCTCCAGATAGCATTTATCTGTATTATCGTGCTAACGGTATGAAGCTTTATGATGCGGACATCATAATCAATTCTCACCTCAGATTTCTCCATGTGTCCCTATTTTCTATGTGTTCATCCTTTAGTCTAAATTCCTTGGGACCGGGACTGTCAAAATAAATGAACCAAGTGCATTTTGTAATGCATTTTTATTTCCTCTACTGTGTGTTCTCTTGCCAATTCTCAACATTCAGTATCTGCAATAGATCTCCTAGAATGATATTCATCCAAATTAGCAATGTTCTATTTTATTCTGAATTACTGCCATCTTGTGGACTTCAAGATGCAACACTCATTCTAAATATTAAGGAAATGTTGCTTTTATGTAACTTTGCAACCACAATTACATGAAGGTATTCTGTGTGTGTGTGTGTAGATATGCTCACTTTCCCCTTTCAGCAGATAATTCAGTAGGCGTCTAAATGCTAAACCAAAATGGAAAGCCACAGCAGCATGAAAGTTATAGTATGACTATCAAAGGAAAGTAGCTCTGCTGAAATGCTGATAAGTTTATAGATAAGGCACTTTCTGCTGTACAGCTGAGCAAAGAAGCGTATGAATTTTATTTTTGTTGAAGTTGCAAAGCGTTCCCTCCCCAGGGTTGGTGGGAAAGTTGTAATTCAGCCCCCTTGCCCTCACTGCTTCTTCTGCTTTCATGCCAGTTATTAGAATATGTGGGTTTGCACAAGCTGTGGTTACGGTGGTTTAGACACACAGAAGACTGGACGCAAGCAAAGATCTACTGTAGCAACATGAACTCCAGCACCCACCTCTTACCCACCCACATGCACCCTTTTACCTCACTTGAAGGGGTTAGAGCAACAACTGTGGGCATTGAATATTGCCTTGTGCCAATGGCTACAGGGTTCCTGAAGAGGACATGCCGCCATGAAAGACGGCAGATCTAGAGAGCACAATGCTGGACAGGCCCTCTGTAAGAATACCCTAAGATCTCTTTATTTCAATGCATCCACGAGATTAGTGACTTCTTCCCCCCAGTCCCCTTCCCTAGAGGGGATAATCCCTTCTTTATTGTGTTGCTTCAGAGACCTGGAAGTATTTAAGTGGTAATTTTCCCCTTCTGTGTAATTTGGGGACATGATTATTTAGTCCTATATATTTGTTTGTTTGGAGGGATTAGTTAACTATCCCATTGATTAGAAAGTATATTTACTGCAAATTACATCCTTCTTGAGACACCACAGATAAAGACTAATTTCTTACATTGCACAGTGAACTATAGTAAAGCACTCATGAAGTTGCACTGTTTTACAATCCAGCCAGTAGTTTCAGGGGTGTCTGACACAGGGAGCCAATCCCTTTTTGCCCAATGCCAGACAGGGATACTCACACTGATGCTTGCGAGCCACAAGTGGCGCTTTAATATGTCTCCTGCAGCTCTTTGCAACACATGATATTAAAATACTGTGTGATTTAATTATTAACCATTCAGGATGCTTTTACTATGTTATTAACCAATTGTAGTTGATAAAATACTTGGTCAGTCATTTTGCTGTGAGAATATATATATATATATATAAATAATATTCCCTCTTGTACTGTTTAAATATGAATATATAGTACTACAGTAGATGAAACAATGAATTCACAGTACTGTGGCTTTTTTGGGTAATGTTGATAGCTAATTTGGCTCCTGAACCACTAAGGTCTGAGTATCACTGATCTATCCTGTCACAGATTTACTCACATTAACCCTTAATGATTCTACCTAATATTTACAGCAAACTGAGTGCAATTAGGATTCGCACAAAGCAGGAATAGAACACAACTAACACCCCAAATTACGCCCAGTTATACTTAAACTTGGGTAAAAGCAATGTACCAGATCTTATTAGTTTATTGTAGTTTCCTTTTTAAAATATGTCATTTCCTTTTAAAAACTACAATGTAACATATTTTGATTTTTGCAGGCATCACAGTCAACTCAAACATTAACTTTCTAAGGCCCCGATACTGCAAATGCTTACACACATTTACATTTTCAATGGGCCTACTCACAGTAGTAAAATTAAGCATGTGCACGTTTGTAGGATTGGTCTTACTATAATCATGTAGCACCACCACAATGATAGGCCAGAAACTACAGCAAATATTAAATTGCCCCAAAATCTTCAGTACTAATCAGGCAAGGATTTTAAAACCAAATGAATCTATCGTTTAATGAAACAGCGAGAGTCCTGTGGCACCTTAAAGACTAACAAATTTATTTGGGCATAAGCTTTCGTGGGCAGAAACCCACTTCGTCGGATGCATGAAAGTTTAATGAATATTTTAACCACACATGGTGCATTTACAAAGGTCTTATTTTCATAAAACAGAATAAAGCCTTTGTTGAGATTATCCTAGGTATATCGTGAATCCTTTTTTTTTTTTTTTTTTTTTTTTTTTTTTAAAAAACAGAACATCTATTTCAGTAAAGGCCCCTTTGGGTTTTCACACAGCCCAGCAGAAAAACAACACAGCAGAACAGCAATTTTATCATTATAAAAACAGGGTATTTTAAGGGGTTTTCACCAGATTGCTAGTCTAACATTTCACAAGCCATCAAGGGGTAGGGTCCTTTATATTCCTGGAGAGTTGGAAATTTTAAAAAGCACCTAATTGATATAGGAGCCTAAGTCTAATTGTCCTTAGGAAAATGTTATCTAATATTATTTATAGAAAAGCTATTTTAGATTAATTTATGAATTCTAGTACTTAGTATAATTTTACTCTTTCTTAGGCTTTGTGCCATTTCCCATCCCACAGTCTAGAACAAAGTGATGCGAATATGCTTGAAAAAGCCTCTAGGCTTTTGAAACTTGAGTGAATCTTTTGACATTCAGATATATTAAAATAAGCCCTTATGGTGCTATAGTTAATGCCTTTGTTCATTTAAAACTCATTGATACCAGAAGAGAAGCGTCTGATCATCTTGCAGGAAATTCAGTGGTTTGAAGAATTCATTAGATAGAAAGTGCATGAAATAGAAAGGACATGAACCAATAGTCTCCAGTCACTACATTAAAGACACCAATCCTGCAACTCTTAGTAATATGAGTATTCCCACTCCCTGTAATGGAAGAGGTTGCAGAATCAGGATCACAAATATTAGACAACTTGTAACTCTGAAACCTTACCTCTGAAGCACTTTGTTAATAACCATGTGTGCTTAGAATGTTTGTTAAGCATATAAAATCTTTATAAGGGCCATCCTGGAGGTCTAACAGCGAAGTGTTTTGTTGCCATGTGGGAGACTAGTTTAAGCCTGATTTCCCCAAGCTGCCAGGGTCTGGGAGCACTGCCAAAAAAGTGCTACTTCATGAACTGACCCCAGCTATGTGTTTGTAGTTCTCTCTTTAATGCCAGACTTCTGGTAGTCTTTCTAACGAGCGTGGTCAGCATATTTGGACTGCCAAGGGCTTTTAGGGTTATTTGGGGGGGGGGAGGGGGGGGGGGAGGAGAGGAGACACGACCAAGCCATCCAACCACAAACAAGAAAATTACATTACTTGTCTACCTAAAAGCTGTGGGACCACATTCTGATCTCAGTGTAACTCTGAAGTAACTCCTCTGATGACAACAGAGTTACTCCAGATGTACACAGGTACTTGATATCAGAATCTGATCTTTGATGAGGAAACAGCATACCAAGGAACAACCTGCAATACATTGTGGATGCTTGTAAAACAATAATAGTTTAACCGTGTTGCCCCTGAACATGTTGCTCTCTAAGCAACAGTTCCATCACCAAGAATGTGTCAAGTAATGTAGGCATAAATGTCAGAGTTAGTTAGAAAATGCTTTAATGAGTACTTTTTTAAAAGGGGGGGAAATGTTTTGGGCTGCACCCTTCAATAGAACTCTCAATAACTTTAGTGGGAGCACTAAAATACTTCTAGATTAGTCCCTGTTGTGGATTTAAACACTAATCTATACATATGCAAGGAACATATGCAGATATGTACCAGTGCAAAAAAAAAAAAAAAAAAAAAAAAACCTAGCAAGTGCACCCTGTTTGTGTAGAACAGTGAAACTGACTAGTCTATTTTCATTAGCCAAACTGAGTGAAGCGCAGAAAGTAAAAAAACATAAATGACAAGAAGTTAATTAGATTTTAAAGTGCTACATTTCAGTAACCCAGGGTATAATTAGTATTGCAAATAAGGAAGTGTGGTTTTTAAGAACACATATGGGGTAATATTCTCTGATAGGAAAGCAATGCTCTCACCATCCATGCTCTCTGTATGCCCCTTACACCAGGAACTAGAACCAATAGATAGAGAGATTCAGCCAATTTCCAGTTACTTCGCATTGCCAGAGCAGTGCAGATCAAGATGGCGCAAGCCACAGAATCTGACCCATGAATTTTACCTTGACATTGACCCTTTAACATCTGGGATATATGCTCCTTCAGCTGAAGAGATGCTAACTTACCTCAGGTGCATTGTTTTTATTTCCTATTTTGACTTACCTCCCTCAGTGTCAACAACATATAGTGCCAAATGAACCAGGATGCAGACCCAGTGTCTAATACAAACGAACATTCTCCTTCACTCCGTTCAAAGTACATTCAAAATCTGATTATTTTGGCGAGAAAAATTTTGTTGTTCTCTAACTAATGGCCATCAATCAAAACAACATCCCTAGTCCTTCAACCTCTAGCCAGAATAGCAGGACATGCAACTACCACTAAAACCACTACCTTTGTTGATTAATCAGCAGTGAATGACCAGCAGATAATGCTTCCCATTTACATACTGTAACTATATACTCCACCCAGGCAGCTCCCTGGAAGAGCAATGCACTATATGCACACAGAACGTAAATATAAACACTTGTCATTAAATCCTTTTTTCCTATATGGATCATGGATGATTTTAGCAAATATTGGAAGAAAAACCACCTAACACAGTGGGAACCCAAATTTTCCTGAGTTTTTTAAGGAGACGGGATGAATGGGCAAAATATCTGAAATCTTAGGAATGTACAGAAGTTCATATAAATGGGGAAATATATAATTATCTTCAGACAAAAATAATCTGTACCATTCATGACTTCTAGCCCTATGATTCTATGATACAGATGAAGGCAGTGAAGAAGTAATGGACCAAGGGATTCTGACATGAGGCTATTATAAAATAGAAAAGTCAAGGATTCAGCACTCTCTCAGTACCTAAATAACCTTTTATTTGATGGCAATTAGGTTGAAATAGCACAAAATACTCATATGAATGTGCTACAAGATCAAAAGCATTAATTGACCTCAGGAACCTGGGTGATTGTGACAGATGCACCAAATTTGTCCAGTACTACACACCTCCTCCCACCCTCCCACCCCCACCTCATTATGGCTAATGTTTTTCTCTGACTAATTTCACTGTTAGTGTTTGGGAGTAAGCGGTAACTCTGAACTGCCAAGCAGAAGCTCCCTAGTTATCATGCTAATCAAGACTGCCTTATTACACTGTTCGCTCGGTAACACAAAGGAGTTGCTAATGTAATGGGCATATGTGCACAACTCCATGTGTACAATGCAACTGTTGTAAAATTATATCGATGTGTTGTCTAATTTTATCCCCTTTCTACCAGATACACATTCTCAGCTACTGTAAAGTAAGACAACTGCTATATATTTCACATTACTTCAAAGTACCTTGTATTTGTCCTCATTATCTCACTATCCTGCACCCTGCTCAGTCGTGTCAGCTCACTCCACTGGGCCTACAGGATTCTGCCTCGGTAGGAATGGTCCCCACAGAACAAAGAACTAGCATGCGGGAGACTGAGTTCTCAGTGCAAAGAACAGGAACTGTTCTCTCATGCATGGGGGAGTCACATACCTGGAATCCCACTTCACACACAGATGGCAGAAGGAAAAAGGAGAAATGCACCATTCCCTCCAGAAGGAAAGGAAAGGAAAGGAGATGCCCTTCATTAGTATTTTGCCAGCCCACCTCCCCTCTGCTTGGTGATCTTGTTTGGCAGAAGAAGGATGTTGTGTCCAATTCACCAGGGACACAATCAGGAAGATTGACAGTAAAAAAAAAAAAAAATACTCCAACTTTTTCAAAATCAAGACGCTGGTAAGTCTATACAAATACTGGGATAAATTACTACCATTTGGACTAGACCGAGTGACAAATTGGCCAATAAACTAACCACAAACATTGTTTTTCCTCCTAGTGTGAGTCCAAACTTTCTCCTCTTAAAGAAAAGAAAAAATACTAGTCAAATCACCATTAGTCCGCACACAGACATGGTGAACCACTACCAAGGGGCTCATGAACAAATGCAACAAAATGTCAAAGATGTTAACGTTTAAAATGCAAGCACTAGTTCTATGTGAAGTAACAGACAACAGTGATTTCTTCTAAAACTTACCTCTCTCTACAGGTCTTGAGAAGCTCACAGAAGTTTAAATATTAGCTTGACTCTAAGGGTGCACTCACCTTTTGCATAGCTCCTTGAAAAGCCTGTTTCATTCTCCTGCATGATTCGGACATTATTTTTATTTCCTGATTTTCCAGTGTTGTCTCTTGCAAATCTGTGCTTTCTTGAAGTCTTAAAAGTGCTCTGAGACAGTGAGTATCCTCTTCTGTAATTCTGTTAGGGTCCATCTGAAATAGATTATGGATGTTCTTAAACCTAAGAGTTTGTCCAACAGACATTAACTCAGCATAAGCAAAAAGTACACTTGTATGCCACTCAATGCAATGTCATACTAATCTTACCTCTTACTGCTATAAAACATATTCTCAATACATACAACTTTTATTCAGGCAAAGTAAGTAAATGATAAACTAAAACATAGATGGCTTATATGAAAGGAAATCACACCTGATAAATTAATAAGGACTTTCAGATATAGTGGAACATGAAAAAATAGTTTATTTTAATATGTATTGTGTTTTTCTGTTTAAGTGCTGGACTTAGAATTATTTTAATTTACTCATCCATTTTTTTTCCAGATTTCCTAGGGATATATAGTTGTAAGATAGGGGATAATAGGACAGAGTATTTACATGACATCTTGAAGGGGAAATGTGCAGCAAATGGAATAGAGATCATGAACATTAATAAGTTTGGAATGAATCAGACAAATGATCAGTAAATTTGGAACCTGATCACATGGAGTATGGCCAAGTGTAAGCACTGGGTAATTACATAAAAAATGGATTAATCAAGCTTAGAGAAAATGTCAGTACATAGATCAGTATCATCACGTCAAACAATTTTAAAAGATGAACAATGTTTTGTAAATAGTAAAGTCAATTTTAATCTCTGTGGTTGGTATGTAACAAGGAAAAACCATGCTTTCAACTCTGGACGCAACACTACATGAGATTTATTGACACACTGAAGCAGTCCAGGACAGCACTATAAAAATGATCAGTAGCTTTGAGGAATTTATAAGGAAAGATGCTAAATATGTATAAGCATGGCTATGTGATAACCAAGAGTGTGGAAAAACATAATAGTCTACAAATACTTGAAGGGTGCAAACACAAAGATGGGAGAGGAATTACTGAACCTAGTACAAGGAGGTTATAACTAGAAATATAATTAAATGAACACGGGAAAACTTAGGCCAAGTATCAGGGGAAACATCTTGAAAGCAAGACGTACTGTTCTGTGCAACAGTCACCTGAGGGAGGTGGTAAAAGCCCTATACATGGAACTTTCAAACTCAGCAAGACAAAAAACACTATAAAATGTACCATGGAGAATACTCTACAATAGCAGAGGGATGGACTGAAAGATTTAAAAAGTATTTTTAGGCTCAATTTTCTGTGATTTAATCAAGCACTATATTAAGATTTTGACACAGGCTTAGAGTCTATTGCCAATCAATCTGAAGCAGTTTTTTTCCTACATTATTTAAGACAGTGACTGGAACTTGAAATATTTTAAGCACTGCATCTCAGAAGTGAATCAAAAAACCATTTATTTCACATACTCAAGAAAATAAAATAAAGCAGTCTTCTCTGAGGAGCACAAACAAAACTAAATATGTATCATTTGTACTCAAGAAGACGGAACACAGGGTTACGCAAGTGTAGTGTGTGATCAATGAAAAGCATGTTAAAGATAGTATTGAACTTAATGGAATACCAGAGGTAAGCTTAGCAGGACACAGAACAGCCAGCAAAAAAACTATAATGAATTCCTGTATATGCATTTGAAAGCATCTGAACTCTGTCCCCAGTAACCCAACAAAACATTCAAGCTGGCTTAAAACAACAAAAAAACAAAAAACTTCTGATCAAAAGTGTATTTTAGAACACAGTGATCACAAATTAAAAAAAAATTAACATTTAATAATAGTTGTCAAGATGCAAAAATAATAAATGTACGCTGAGATTATCAAAGGGGCCTAAGGAAGTTAGGATTATTCACTGGGAGTTGGGTACCTAACTCATGTAAGGCCCCCTTGAAATTCTTAGCTATAATATAGTAACTGCAAGTAGATGTTTACTTTTCAGTGGCAACCACTATTGCCAAGAGTTACAACTACAGTTTTTAATGTAATCAAAACAAAAGCATCTGAAAGAAGTTAACATGGGTGTTGTAACACAGTTTCTCAACCTGTGGTATGCGTACTCCTGGGGGTATGCAAGACATAGACAGGGGGTACGCGGCAAAAAACTCAGTGAAGGAAAGCGGGCGGCAGCCGCCGGCTTCTGGAGGAGGCAGGCAGCAGCCACCGGCTTCCAGCCCGGTCCCACCTCCTAGCTGGGAGGTAGATGGCAGCTGCCCCAGTCCTAGGAAGCTGGGCGGCAGCCGCTAGCTTTCTGGGAAGACGGGCAGCAGCCACCGGCATCCCACCTGGTCCCAGCTCCCAGGTGGGAGCCCGGCAGCAGCCTCCTGCTCCTTGCGAGCTGGGCGGCTGCCACCCTTGCCCCGGCTCTGAGCTGAGACAGCCTCCCACATGCTGACATGAAGATGCGCAGCAGCTGCCTGCCGCCTGCTCACATCCCCAGGTCCCAACCTGTGTGGAAGCCTCCTCTGCCCCAGCTCAAATTGGGTGGCAGTCGCCCGCCTCCCGGGCTGGCAGCCAGACAGCAGCTGCCTGAAACTTGCCCAGGTGGCAGCTCCCCTCCCCGGCTCAAAGCCTAGTGCCCAGAAAGCCAGGTGGAGAGCCCAGCAGCTTGCCCAGTCCTGGAGCCAGGCTCTACCCTCAGGTTTACTTGTCAATTTCACAGCTCTAGCTAAGCCCTGAAATTGACAACTATGACAGCCCCCAATTTTACCAGTATAAAAATCTTAAGAGGCAGGCCACACGGTGTGATTTGCCCCAGGCCCGCACCCCCCTAGGGATGGCCATGGGGAGCGCTGCTATCCACTCTGGTGGGCCGCTAGTGTCTGCTCATAGCTCACAAGTTCCCGCCTGTGTGAGGAGAACACTGCATGATCCCGCCATCAGGCCATAGTGATTGGCTGGCATTGATCTTTGCTCCTATATGGAGGAAGGGGAAGAGAAAGAAGAGGAGAAACAGCAGGGGGTTTTGTGATCTGCCACAGCCACACAGCATTGCAGAACTCAGAACTCTCCTGCTTTACGAGAAATACACAGTCGTCCAGCGATAAAGGAGGAAAAAATTATTTCTCAGAATGGAAAATTGAGTGTTGGGGTACTTATTAAAATTTTCAGAAGTTAGGGGGTACTTGCTACTTAAAAAGTTGAGAAACACTGTTGTAACACAAACACAGGGGATCAAACTTTGTAGGGGCCAGATCCAGCACACAGAAAGCCAACTTCATCTGCAGCATAGCTTCAGAGACATCATCCATACAGACAATAAATCATATGTGGCAAATGGAATTTTGCTTGAACAAGATCAGGAGTGAACTGTATGAAAGAACTTGTCTGGATTATATACCTCATCTACTAAATGCTATTGGACTGGAGAACATCTTTACAAATGTAGTTAGAAAGGTTGATGGGATATGCTGAGATATTTATGGGATTACTGAGGCTCTGAAAACATGTGCAGAATTAGTTTACACCTTTATGGTGAAGTTAGAAACTATAGTACTTCAGGGAGAATATCTGATTTGTGGTGGTCAGTTAATCTAGCTGTAGCGCTTCAATGGCTATAGACCCACCCACAGTCCTCCCCACAACGTTTTCATATAATGTTTTTGTTGTTTTTGAAAATTAGCTTGCCTGAATAAAATCTGAACAGAAGTTTACAGGAATCCACAATATTAGTAAGAGGAACGTTATAAAAGTTGGTTACTAAATTCTCATAGCAGCAAATAGGCATTTCACAAAGCTTAAAAAAAAAATCTAAAAGTGATTGGCAAGATTTTTTTTAGAGAAGGCATTGGCAATTGATCACACACATACAATCAAAATGGTCAACATATCAAAATGGTCTCCAAGAAGTTTGCTGATTTTTAAGTCAAGAGAATGCCATTACAATATTTTCAGTCCCACCTGTTACATATTTTAACTGTTAGCTTGCTTTTTTGATTGCCACTGCACAATGACTTGAGGTTTTCATTAAGCTTTTCATGCCACAGTATCAGAGTAACTTTTTTTTGTGAGTGGCTACAGTCAATGTAGAATCTAGCAACATGTATCAGAAGTTCATACTTTTCCTTCCAATACATATTACCATGCATTTGTAAAGATTAAATTTCACCTGACTACATGCAGCCCACCATTCTAGCACTGTTTGCCCCACTGAAGTGCCTCTGTCTTTTCCAGCTTTGATTGACCTACATATTATCTCATTGGCAAAGTCTGTCACCTACTGAACCCTCCCACACACACCTTGCCCAAAGCAATAAATTTATTTATTCAGCTGATGAGAAATGGTTAAGTATGTTTCATTAAAAAGTTCAAGTTTCCAGTGGCCAAAAGGAAAAAAGGGGAAAGGAAAAGAAGGGGAAGGAAACAAAACCCAAAACATTTTCCATGAAAGTTGGAAAAAATTTTGGTTTTAGTTTTATCACTGAAAAAAATCAGAACACTTTGAAAAAAACCTTTTTTTATTTCCAAAGATGTCAGTTTCATTAAAAAAGTTTTAAATAAAATATTTCAACCAGCTTTGTTTATTAAACATCTGCCCTGGTATGGAACCTTACCCACTGTTAACTTTTTCTCACATTGAAAACTGACCATTTATTCCTGCTGTTGTTCTGCCTTTTAGCCAGCTTCCAATTTACCAAAGAACTTCACCTCCCACCCTATGACTATTCGATGTCCTGAACCTTGCCTTTCTTGAAGCACTTTAACAAAGGCTTTTTGAAAGTTCAAAGAAAATACATAAGCCAGGTCTCCTTTATCCACTATTGTGTTGGCTTACTCACAGAATAGCAGCAGAAATCTGAAAGTCTTAGTATTTGAAATAACCAGAAGAGCCCATTTGAAAATATATTGCAATATAGTGGAAGTGGAAGTTAAATTGTTTAGATAAATAAAAAGTTGATACAACATATCTTCCAATTCAACAACTTTCCTATTTACCTGAATGTAATTTTTCAATAAAGCTGGATACTTTACATTTGTGCTTGTTTTTGATGGACAGAACAGCAATAAACCTAGTCTGAGATTTTTAGAACAGGGTATGTCTACACGATAATTAGGGTGATCAGACGTCCCGATGTTTTTTGTCTTATATAGGCAACTATTACCCTCCTCCCCTGCAAAAGAAAACATCCTGATTTTTCACACTTACTATCTGATCGCCCTACTTACAATTGAACACCCACAACTGGTCCATATCAGCTGACTCAGGCTCACAGAGCTGGGACTCCAGTACTATTTAACATTCAGAGTAGACATTCAGGCTTCTGGGACCCTGTGAGCCCAAGTGTCTACACAGCAGTCAAAAAGCCCTGCAGCATTAGAACAAGACCACCCCACTCCCATAAGCTCTTTCAAAATCCCATCCTCGGTGTCCATTTCAAGCCATGACAATATTTTTCTTTGAGATGACTTTAGGCTAATCAAAGGAACTAGAAAGAAAAGTTAAAAAGTACACATTTTCTATAGATGTCATTTAGCAGATGCCTATAAGTTAAATGAATATTCAGTTCACACCTTTTAGAAAGCTTTTTTCATGCTTCCTGACAAAGACACATGAATGTACAGTAGGTAGTTACCGCCTATTGTTCCATTACATGTAGTTCACAAAGCTGTCAATGCTTTTTCATTGGTTTGCTTGCTTTCTTGGAAGCATGACTAGGACTTTTAAAAACAAAGTTAAGTTTTGCTAGTATTCAGCTTTGGGATAGGTGACAGTAATAGCTGTACTAATAGTAATAGTAGTAATAGTAATAGTACTAGTAATAGTAATAATTGTACTTAAGATGGTTCAATGATAGAAGATGGGACATTTTATTCTTTTAAAAATTCAGGTGATAGATCATTAAAATCATGTTGATGAAATTTATATGGTAGCAGTTTCATAATCTTGCATATTGTACATGGATTACTTATTCTCATTTACATTATAATGCAACCTGCAAGCAAACTTTTTGGTCCCAAACCCATGAAAGCCTGGTGTCACTCTTAGTTATAGGTTTTCTGAAATTCCAAATGCTTAAACCACAAAATAAGCAAATTCAAGGAAAACCCTCAGTGACTGTCTCATCCAACCTAATTGATTTTATGCAAACAAAAATAGGAAAAATATATGGTTGAACTGACTCATTTTCCTAGCTGGAGATTTTAAAAAAGCTCATGAAATGGTCCTGTATTAAAAAGTATATTTTCCAAACATTGACTGTGCAGTAGAACCCTTCTAATTCACACTTGGTTAATCCACACACCACTGCCAATTGAGTAGTTCAGCATCTTTGAGAAGAGGGCTCTGAAGACTCCTATTGCTAAGCTGTCATTACCTTAACAAAATATACTAAAAAGTACATAAATATACTATGAAGTACATTATCATCATAAATAGTTAAAGCTATACTTGTCAAAAGTCGTGATCCTGTTCGCAGTGAAGTCAATGGACGTCTTTTCATTGACTTCATGAGAAGTCATAAGACCCTGCATGAATAAGTGCATTTTGTCAGGCAATATTATTTCTTTCTGACTGTATCAAAATTTGTGAAAATCTGAAATAGGTCATCATTCAATAGCATGAATTAATAACAGTCTCATGTATTTTATGTGTACTATTCTAATTCTTTGTAGAAATAGAGATGACATTAAAAATATTGAAGTCTTACTGTGTCTACAAATTGTTCAGAGAAATATTTTGTGCAAATCTAATATCAAGTCGGGTCATTTAGATATTTAGAAACTAGTTCACATTTACAAATACAGGACTTAATCCGTCAGCTACCACTCCAAGTCAATGGAATTTTCAGATCAACTAGAGGATAGCTGAATAAAGAAAAGAAGAGAATTACATTTATATTGCTTTTTTTATATTAGGCAGACTAAACAATAATGTATATGCCATGGGACTAATTCTGCCCTTTGTTACAGCTGTTTAACACCACAGACTTTACATTGTTTACTTCAAAAACACGCCAAAAAAAGTCTGGGATGCTGTATGACAAAATGTATTTTGTTTATTTTGACAAGTTGTAACGACTTCATAGCATAGTAATTAACGTACTATTGTGTGTTTTCTATAAGTTAAGATGTCTTAGGGGAGATGTTCCAATGGGTTTGTACTAGACAGAATAATTTTTCACCCTACAAGCTGTATTACTGCATACATTAGTCTATTTCACTGTCAAGAAAACAAGTGGCTCTAACCTACTGTACAATGAGTTCCATAAATAAAATGTCACTCTTCTGAGATATACAGTAGTCAACTAAGTACATATAAACTTGGAACAGGTCATATATATATTTTAAAGATAATTAACAAACACAAAGCATTTGCCAATAATTGAAAATAGAAAGGTATGAAAAGTAGGTGCGAGTAACAACATTACAATAAATTTGGAACTGTCATTTGTTTTATTATATTATTTCAGTCACTTGTTTAAATGGTATGCATTTGTACTGCATCCAATTTGTAGGTGGTCTAGGTTTAGAGTATATTTTATTGTTAATGTATCCAGTCTATCCTTTGCCCCAAGAGAAATTCTGTCTACCTAACGTAGGACCTGAAAGAAAAATAGGTTTCCAATTCTTCACTAACTTTATATGAAAAGAAAAGTACCACTTCTATGAAGACAGACTGGTGCTCATATTATGCGTATTAAAACTACATAACATCATAATTAAAATTCATATCTCCAGTTTTTGGACAGTAAAACTTACATAAACAGATTCTACAGCATCTTCAGTTCACCTATTCTGAACTAGTAATCTCCTTTTTTGCAAACTTGAAAGCACCCAACCTTTTCGTTTTACCCCTGAGAAAGAGCAAACGTCAGCTCCCCACTTCCTTTGAGAAAATTCACAGAACCAGACAAAAAAAACCATGTAAGAGAATCCAACCAATACTGTGTAATTTCCAAGAAAAAAATTATTTCTTTCTAAAAGCTTAAACCACTAGAAAGCGTAACATTGAAGCCCAAGCCCTCCCATGTTATCTCCCTGCTGCTCAGATCTAATGTGCATAGTATTGCCCAATCTAAAATGTTAATTTGTCAGATTTTTGTGGCCTGGAAAGGCAGCCTAGTTCTCCTCTAGCTAATAAGTTACAGAAGATATCTTTGCCATGTGCCAGCCATTACACACCAAGTTCCACAGTGAAGAGCAGCAGCATCAAATTCACAAGGAAAGTAGTCTCTAAAGGAAAATCTGGGACAATTCTCTTACCAGTTTGCAAGATATTTAACATATCCAGAGACACCTGACACAAGTAATTGTTCTCCAATTCCAAGGGGGAATCAATGATAACAAACAAAATAAAGACTTCAGCCTAGGGGCCCTATTTGTTCTGTGCAACAGGAAAAATACTATTTGTTAGGGTCATACTTACCGGCACAAGAAACCCTTATATCCAATACTCAGCCATGGTGCCCCATGATAAATTACACACCCAATATTCCATTGTTGTATACCGTGTAGTTGTAGCTATGTTGGTTCCAGGATATTAGAGAGATAATGTAGGTGAGGTAATATCTTTTATTGGACCAACTTCTCTCTCTCTTGCCAACAGAAGTCCCAATAAAAGATATTACCTCACCTAGATTGTCTCTCTAATACCCAAGAAATGCATGGGGAAAGAGTGACCAGATGTCCTGATTTGATAGGGACAGTCCCGATATTCGGGGCTTTTTCTGATATAGCGGTCTATTACGCCCCACCCCATCCCAGTTTTTCACACTTGCTATCTGGTCACCCTAAAGGAGGAACATGGCATACAAGCCTAGTGCAGAGTCATTCAAATTACTCCCCTTATTTTCCTAATTCCCCTTTACCTGTATGTTTTTGGACGTCCTGTAGACAGAGCCATCATCCTGTTATGATGCCCGTTTCTAGTTTTCCCATGCCTGGGCGATCTAAGCATCCAGGTTTAGGCGTACATAGACCCACCATGGCAGATGGCCCCCTTCACTCAGCGGGGCAGTGATGGTGAAACACAGGCGTGGGTACACTGACCTGACCCAGACTTCATTATTAAAGGATGGTGATTTCCCAAATGAGAAGTGGATACACTCCGTTCGCCCCAGTTCAACCCTCCAGGGCGCGACTACCTTGACTGCAGCCCACCTTCTTCAACCTCCCCCCAATCTCCCACCTGCAGAGCACCTGGAGAACAGAGCAGCAGCCCTGGTCTCATCACAGCCCAGCCCCGCGCAGCGAGCAGAGCGGAGGGAGCAGAGCCCCCGGGCGCGGTAGTGCGCGCCGAGCAACCCGAGTCCCTCTCTGCGCACACACCCCTCGAGGGCTGGGTCTGCGCAGTGCGCACCTGACCTGACCCGAGCCTCTGCCCAGCCCAGCCCGAGAAGCACCCGGCACCCACCACCGCACGTCCGCCCCTCTGTGCCCCTGGGGGGCTCGGCTCAGCCTAGCCACCCGCCCAGCCCGGGCCGCAGGGACGCTACCTGGGCTCTGAAGCAGAAGAACAAGGCAACGCTGCAGACCACCTGCCCCAGCCCGAGAAGCACCAGAGGGACCAGCAGGGCCCTGAGGGAGGCTGCAGGCGGCGAGTGCGGATGGGACGGCGGCGCTGAGTGCGCCAGCGGCTGCGGCGGCGGCTGCTGCTGCGAGCCCTCGTGGGGGGCGCTGCCGCCCAGCTCCTCGGAGCCGCGCAGGTACTTGGTGTAGTCTCGGCTGGCGCGCCGCATGGCGCCTCGGCAATCTCCGGGCGGCGCGCGCGGGCGGGTGGGTGGGCAGGCTCCCAGGCTCGGCAGCGGCCGGTGCCCGCGGGCGGCGGCTCTTATAAACTGGGGCTGGGCCCTTCAGCCAATCAGGCGGGAGCCGCTAGTCTTGTTCTGCCCCCTCCCCTCCCCACCCAAACCCAGCTCCCGCTGCTTGCCCGTCTTACTCTTACTCTCACAGCCCGTGGATCCTGTCCAGGACTTCCAGCGTGGGGGACCCGAGTGCCCAGGGTCCACTGCGGCAACAGGGAATAGAGGTTGAGCTGCCTTTCAAAAAGTCCCAGCCCCAGCCCCCCCTTCAGCACCACCACAACTCGGAGCGCGTGGGGGCAGTGTGAAACTTTCGCCGCGGGCAAGCCCAGAAATCATGCCATTAAACTAGACAGCTACCCTCTTACAAGAAAACACCAAAATGCCTAGTATGGTACCTGGATCTGGCTAATTTGTGTATGCACACCCTATTTTCCCATCTAAGTTTAATACATGTGCAGTTCCTCCCTCCACTGGAACATTGCAAATGAAAGGAAATCCTAATTTGTGCTGCTCAAATGTATCGGTTAATTCACTATTCAGAAGGATAACCTACCCCCTCTAAAAAAATCCTCAGACATTTAAAGAGCATCCAACTTGTATAAGAAGAAAATAAGAATGAACAAATATAACCAGTTTATAGTAGCTTTCCGTTTCCTGAGCACTGTAAAAGTTATTATAGACTTATTAGGTTGTTACACATTATTAACAGAGTAGGTAAGTGGGAAAGCGGTGGACGTGTTATACCTTGACTTTAGCAAATCTTTTGATACGGTCTCTCACAGTATTCTTATCAGCAAGTTAAAGAGGTATGGGATGGATGAATGGACTCTAAAATGAATAGAGAACTGGCTAGAGCATAGGGCTCAACGAGTAGTGATCAATGGCTCCATGTCTAGCTGGCAGCCGGTCACAAGCGGAGTGCCCCAGGGGTCGGTCCTGGGGCCCGTTTTGTTCAACATCTTCATTAATGATCTAGAGGATGGGGTAGATTGCACCCTCAGCAAGTCTGCAGATGACACTAAGCTAGGGGGAGTGGTAGATACCCTGGAAGGTAGGGATAGGATACAGAGTGACCTAAACAAACTGGAGGATTGGGCCAAAAGAAATCTAATGAGGTTCAATAAGGACAAGTGCAGAGTCCTCCACTTGGGAAGGAAGAATCCCATACACAGCTATAGACTGGGGACCGACGAGCTAGGCAGCAGTTCTGCAGAAAAGGACCTGGGGGTTACATTGGCTAAGAAGCTGGATATGAGTCAGCAGTGTGCCCTGGTTGCCAAGAAGGCTAATAGCATATTGGGCTGCATTAGTAGGAGCATTGCCAGCAGATTGCGGGAAGTGATTATTCCCCTCTATTCGGCATTGGGGAGGCTGCATTTGGAGTATTGTGTCCAGTTGTGGGCCCCCCACTACAAAAAGGATGTGGAGAAGTTGGAGAGAGTCCAGCGGAGGACAACAAAAATTATTAGGGGGCTGAAGCACAAGACTTATGAGGACAGGCTGAGGGAACTAGGCTTATTTAGTCTGCAGAAGAGAAGAATGAGGGGGGATTTGATAGCAGCCTTTAACTACCTGAAAGGGGGTTCCAGGGAGGATGGAGCTAGGCTGTTCTCCATGGTGGCAGATGACAGAACAAGGAGCAACGGTCTCAAATTGCAGTGGGGGCGGTCTAGGTTAGACATTAGGAAAAAGTGTTTCACTAGGAGGGTGGTGAAGCACTGGAATGGGTTACCTAGGGAGGTGGTGGAATCTCCATCTTTAGAGGTTTTTAAACTGCGGCTTGACAAAACCCTCGCTGGGATTATTTAGCTGAGGTTAGTCCTGCTCTGAATAGGGGGTTGGACTAGATGACCTCCTGAGGTTCCTTCCAACTCTATGATTCTATGATACATATCAAAGAGAGAGAGTCTTAAAGTTCTATGAAAGTATTGAGGAGATGCAGAGCAGATCTCTCAGCTTTGCAATGCTATAAAAGTAAGTTTGGGAATGCTCCAGAAATCAGAGAGAGATCAAGTCTGGCAGAGTCTGTGATAAACAGGGTAAGGATGACATGAAATATCAGGTTTGGGGAAGAGAAGCAACAGAAGAAAGTTTCACCTGTGACTTTTGCTATAGAATGTAGTGTTCTGCACTTGGAAAAGGCTGTGTCAGCCTAAATTAAGAATTTCCTTGTTTTTATGGATGTAAGTCTCAGTGTTAAAATTACATAAGCTTAGAAATATCAGTCTGGAAGGGACCTCAACAGGTCCTCAAGTCCAGCCCCTGCACTGAGGCAGGACCAAGTAAACCTAAACCAATCATGGGTGGCGGGTATGGCACAGCCACCGCTAACCCACCGCCAGATGCCTGGGCCATGGTGGCCCTGCCTCTTCCCTCCGCCTCTGCCTGACAGGTGTTAGTCTAACCTGTTCTTAAAAACCTCCATTTTATGGTGATACCACAACCTCCCTTGGTATTCCAGTGCTTAATTACCCTTATAGTTAGAAAGTGTTTCCTAATATCTAACCTAAATCTCTCTTGCTGCAGCTTAAGCCCATTACTTCTTGCCCTACCTTCAGTGGGCATGGAGTACATTTGATCATTGTCCTCTTAAAAACATCACTTAACATATTTGAAGATTCATCAGGTCTCCCCTCAGTCTTTGCTTAAGACTAAACTTGACCAGTTTTTTTAACCTTTCCTCATAGGTCAGGTTTTCTAAACCTTTTATCATTTTATGTTGCTCTCTTCTGGACTCTATCCAATTTATCCACATCTATCCTAAAATAAGCCTAGAATTGGACACAGGAAGGCCTCACCTGTTCTGAGGAGAGTAAGACAATTACCTCTCATGTCTACATATGACACTCCTGTTAATACACCCTAAAATATTAGCCTTGTTTGCAGCTGCATCACATTGTTGACTCATATTCAATTTGTAATCTACTATAACCCCCACATCCTTTTCAGCAGTACTATCACCTAGCCAGTTAGTCCCCCATTTTTTACTTGTACATTTGATTTTTCCTTCATAAGTGCAGTATGTTGTACTTGTTTTTATTAAATTTCATGTTGTTGATTTCAGACCAATTCTCTAATTTGTCAAGATCACTTTTAATTCTAATTCTGTTCTTCAACGTGCTTGCAACCCTGCCCAGATTGGTGTCACCCACAAATTTTATCCTTTTTACTAATTTTTATAAATTTCTCCACTCCATTATCCAAGTCATTAAAGGAACAGTCACAAAAGTGAAATGCCTGCAAGCTGCATGGAAACTTTTAAAAAACACCATATTAGAAGTTCAAACTATATGTATAACCCAAATAAATAAAACAGCAAGAGGACCAAAAAAAAAAATCCCACCATGGTTAAACAACAGAGTAAAAGAGGTGGCTAACGACAAAAAGACATCTTTTAAAAATTCAAAGTTAAATCCTACTGAGGAAAATATAAAGGAACATAAACTCTGGCAAGTCAAGTGTAAAAGTATAAAAATATAATTAGGCAGGCCAAAATAGAATTTGAAGAGCAACTAACACGAGACAAAAACTAACAGCAAAAAACAAAAATGTAAGTACATCAGAAGAAGGAAGGCTGCCAAACGATTAGTGGGGCCACTGGATGATTGTTGTGCTAAAGGAGCACTCAAGGAAAACAAGGCCATTGCAGAGAAGCTAAATAAATTCTTTAAATCAATTTTTACTACAGACAATGTGAGGGAGAGTCCAACACCTGAGCCATTCTTTTAGGTGACAAATGTAAGGAATTGTCCCAGATTGAGATGTGAATAGAGGAGGTTTTGGAACAAATTGATAAATTAAACATTAATAAGTTTCCAGGAGCAGATGGTATTCACCGAAGAGTTCTGAAGGAACTCAATGTGAAATTGCAAAACTACTAACTGTGGTATGTAACCAATCGCTGTACCAGATGACTGGTGAAGAGCTAATGTAATGCTGATTTTTTAAAAAGGCTTCAGAGGCAATCCTGGCAATTATAGGCCACTAAACCTAACTTCAGTACCAGGCAGATTGGTTGAAACTATAGTAAAGAGCAGAATGATCATATAGATGAACATGATATGTTGGGGAAAAGTCTATATGGCTTTTCTAACAAGAAAGCATGCCTCATCAATTTCCTAGAATTATTTGAGGGAATCAACAAACACATGGACAAAGGTGATCAAGTGGATATAGCATACTTGGACTTCCAGAAAGCCTTTGACAAAGTCCCTCACCAAAGGCTCTTAAGCAAAGTAAATGATCATGGAAGAAGAAGGATGGTTCTCTCATGGATCAGCAACTGGTTAAAAGATAGGAAACAAAGGGTAAAATTAAATCGTCAGTTTTCACAGTTGACGAGACAGGTAAACAGAGTGGTCCCCCAAAGATCTGTACTGGGACTATTATTGGAAATTTTGTGTTTTGCCATAATACTTTTCCAACAGATAGTTGGGTAGTTAAAGTCTACCATTACTACCAGGCCTTGTGTTTTGGATATTTGTGTTATTTGTTCTAGAAATACCTCATCCAACTCCCCTTCCTGATTTGGTGATCTATAGGAGACCCCTACCAGGACTTCAGACACAGAGACTTTTTAACTAGTCTGCCTCTCAACTCCTTCTGGACCTCAGAACAAGTGTATATATTCTTGCTGAATAAGGCAATACCACCTCCCTTTTTTCCTTGCCTGTCCTTCCTGACCAAGTTATAGTCCTCTATACCACTATTGCAGTCATGAAATTTATCCCATCAAGTCTCTGTCATGCCAATTAAGTTATAATGTAGTTTAGGAATAATAGGTGCAGTTCTTCCTGTTTATTTTTCATACTCCTTGCATTTTTGTATAGACAACTAAGATCTTGAGTAGGTTCCCCCATTGATTTCCCTCTTGTCCCTATTGTAATTTTCCATGCCAACCCTCTTCCCCCCTCCGAGCATTGAGGTTTCTGTTAAGGTTGCCTTTTCTGTGGATTTTTATCACCTGTCCCCTTTGAACCCAGTTTAAAGACTTTCACTCTAGGTTGGTCAGTCAAATGTGTAGGTGTCACTGTGTCAGATAAAACAGTTAAGCGTTTTCTTTATTTTAAGCATATGCTTAAATCCATCCCTGTTTAGCAATTTGTTCAAGAACATGCTTAACTGTAGTTACTTGCTTCCATCCCACTGAAGTCAATGGGACATAGCCACATGGCTGAATTTAAAAATGCTTATGTACATTGCTGAAAATGGATCGAATTAAGCATGTGCTAAATTCCTTGCTGAACTGAGGCTTGAATGCATGCAGAAACTCACACCCATGCATGGACGTTTTCAGCCCAAAAGGTGTAAATTGAAAATAGCAGTTAGAATGGGAAGGTCTTCCTTCTCATACTTAGCCATAGTGTTCACTTACTGTGAACCTTGCAAGAGAGAGAATATATGGAACAAAGGATGGGCAGCTGTTTAAAGTATGAGGTTTTACAGCCTTGTTGAACTATATTTTGGGGTTTGTAAAACTAGTATGAGTTTCTTAACTTTTTTCTCCCTGTAATTTAAATCAGTTTTTTTCCCACAAGGATAATCCAGTTTAAAAAATAAAACCACCACCATCAACAACCACCACACCCCCTCATGTTTTACTAGCTAAAGTGAAGTGTTAGGAATACTCCTCCAAAAGCTAGCAAAAAAGTGGTCGCTGTATTATAGAGAGGGTCAGATCTTCAGCTGGTGTAAATTATCATCATTCAGTTGCCTTCAAAAGAAAAACATTTGCCCAGAGTCTGTAGTTATACTTATAGTTAGGGTGGCTCAAGTATTTTCATTTTAAATGGTTCCTTTCAATTTCTTATAACTTTCCTAAACTTTTACTTTTTCAGCTGCAATTTGGAAGATTGTCTGAATGAAATTTTTTTTTTTTTAAAGTTTAAGCAAATATGCTTCAGGCATTTTCAAGCACATAAAGAGTAAAAAAATTCAGGTTTTCAGTTACAAAAAAAAGTTGTTGTTTTTTAATAGCTATAGCGTATCAGTGAGATATAACAGAAACTTGATATTTGTCAGGAACGTAATCTTTAGCTTATATATGTGAATGTTGGTGGGCCATAAACTTCAGTTTTGATTTGGCCATCTTACAAAAGTGTTTAGAAGTTAGGCAAGAAATTAATAGGCAGCAGGTTTAAAACAAATATAAGGAAGTACTTTTCCATACAACTTGCTATCAACCTGTGGAACTCATTGCCAGGGGATATCGTGAAGTCCAAAAGCACCAAAACTGGTTCAAAAAAGACTTTGATGAGTTCTTGGAGGAGAAATCCACCAATGGCTGTTAGCCTCTGACTGTCAGAAGCTGGGACTGGACAACCAGGAGTGGATCACTTGATAATTGCCCTGTTCTGTTCATTCCCTCTGAAGTATCTGGCACTGGCCGCTGTTAGAAGACAGGATATTGGGCTGGATGGACCATTGGTCTGGCCCAGTATAGCCATTCTTATGCATTATGAAACAATCTTTAATTACATGAGTACTTTTTTTCTTTTCTTTTTTTTAATATATACAACCCTCTTGCCTCATTCAGTGAACAGGATGAAACATTCTCAGAGATTAAGGCAGCTGTTCAACATTTCTTTTTATCCTCAATGTGTGGCCCCTGTCGTATTTATTGCACATCATGCAAAGCCTTTATTGTATACAGAATTGTTAATAGCCTCATGGTTGGTTTTTTCCTACCCTCCTCTTTTTAAGCCTCAGAGTGGGTAAATATTACTTTCTCCATTTTACAGATGGGGAAACAGAGAGAAAGGCAAAGTGATTTACCCAAGGCCACAAACAGAGACAATGACAGAGCCATGATTAGAACTCAGTATCACCAACCTCCTACTTGTGTGCTTGTTTCCCCAGACTATATACTACCTTTACAGCTATCACCAATTTTAATCAACTTTTCCTTTTGTACTTCAGTTATTTTCTAAAAGAATGGTGCATTCTCACTGGTTGATATAACCATTAAAATATGTTGATTTATAACTAAATAGAGCCTTTACACTAGATTTGTACATTTTTTTGCTACCTAGGAGTGTACATTATAACTATATACTTTTATTTAAGCAATTATATAGCTTGATATTTTCAAATTCTTATTAATTGTACATTTTAATATGCTAAAAAATGATTAATGATATATTGCTTATTTACTAGATAATTAACTTTTTTGCTCATGATGTGTGTCAACCTGCATTTGGATGGTAACTGGAATTTAATAAAATACACAAAACAGCATATAAAATTTTAAAAAATCTTAAATATTTTGGATACATAAACTTCTCTTATCAAAACACATTTCACATTTACAACTAAATTATAAATTTAGGCCTTAACATGTTTTGCATTAAAGTCAGATTTCATTTTAAACAGTTTTATTTTTAAAAAGAAAAAATTATAACAAACAACAAAATCAACAAAATCTGAGGTTTTTAAATTTTTTTTAAAAAAACATCAATTTTTATCCACCCTGTGTGGAAAGAACAGTATATGCTTATATATTTAAAGACTGTATCATTATGCAAATGCATAAGGCAGAAGAATTAAGGTTCCACAAGTCACTTTAATTCTGGCACTTCCTTACTTTTGGCTGCTTGACTTTGCAATATAAAATTATATTTGAACATAAATATTACAGTTATTGTATATATTAGCCTAAATAATTTAGTTGAACTGACTTACTCTCTCATAATAAAAGAGAAAGGAGATGCCCAATTAATTAAGAGTGACAAATTTAAAAGTAATTTTAAAAAAGCATCTGTTACTAGCCACTGTTAGATATAGGATGCTGAACTGATGGATTGTCTATTTTATGTGTTGTTGTAACTCTTGTGCTCCTATGAATAAGGACTACAAAATTTGACACATGATAGCTAATATTTGAATACTAATACTAATATAGATATGAATACTGATAGCATATCTGAATTATTATGAATGTATGAAATACCTAACAAAGCCTAAGTTCATTTAAAAAAATAACAGAGTAACATGGGGAAATAATTTACTATGAAAATAAAATGTTCATCAATATATTAAGTAAGGGTAAAGAACAGGTTTGCTGTTATAAAATAATTCTATAAAATTAATTAGCCCAGTACAACCCTCCTGTAACTGAGTAAAGTCAGTGGAGTTACACCAAGTATTAATTTTGTCACATGTGCTACATATAAGTCTTGTCCAAGTTAGATTGTAATGGCTTAGTCTGTTCTTATTGTAGTAAATGGGGAGAGGATCAAGCACAAAGCTCTGACAGCCCTAAGGGCAGGTAACTGTCTTTTAAGTATTTTGCAAAGATTGTATATTTAAATTGTCAGAACACTGTCTGTCCTGAGTTTAATTTTTTCACCAAACTGAACATGAAAATTTACTTGGTGTTATCGCCACCCCACCCCGACCCCAGGTTACCAATATCAAAAAATAGTGCTAGCTAAATATACGGATAAAAGGGCAGGAAAATGTAAAACTAAAAAATAACAAAACATATATAAAACGATGGGAGGGGGGGTAGGTGGGCACAGAGGGAAGCCTTTTGAAGTGCATGGTTATGCAAGACATAACAAAGAAGGTTTATGATACAGAAACAAAAAAATCCCACCCACATACAGGATGCTTAACTTTTCTTTTCTTTCTTTCTCTCTCAGCCTAAAAAACAAACAAATCAGCTCTCCCAGAACTGTTGTGCCATAGACCTGGGCTTCACTGGGCATGGTGGTTTTTATGGCCCTATGCTCGTTCCCTTTCCTAGGCAGCTTTACCTAGGTCAGGCAATGGTGAGCACTCAGTAGCAGGCCATGAGCCTAGTGCCAGCTGCTGCTGTTGCTGCTGCTTTTTTTTCCCCCCCCCCATTCAGTACTCTTGCCTGGTACCCTGAGAAGTCTGAGCACAAATGCTAAAGTCTCTTGGGGCATGTCTACACTTCAAGTTGGAGGTATAAATTACAGCTCGAGGAGACACACCCATGCTAGCTCTCATTGAACTAGCATGCTGAAAAGAGAGTGCAGCTATGGCAGTGCAATTAGGGGTGGCGGTTGGGGGTGGGAGAGCTTGGCCTTTGTGAGTGTATATCTAGGATCTTGGACAGCATCATACTTGGGGCATCATACACTGCTGCAGCTGCTCTCTGTTTTAGCCCATAACTCAGTCAGTGCTCGGATGGGTATGTCCCTGAAGCTAGAACTTTCACCTCCAGTTCAAAGTGTAGCTGTACCATTAGGCAGCTCTTTCTGTTGGACTGTTCCCAACTTTGGTGCAAGTTCACTCTCCTCCATGCTGGATTGAACACTAACCTTGTAGAGTCAGAGTAGCCTACTTCAATGTGCTCCAACGTCCTCTGCCCATGTTCTGTCCTTCACCAAAAGCCAACATATCGTTAAAATAAATACCATCATGAAATCTTCCATGCAACCGCCCAATGAGACAGTCATCCAATGGGACTTTGATACCCCTGAAGGGGAAAACTATAGTGACCTGGCTGGAGGGCCACACCACAAAGAGGGAGCACTCTGATTGATGATTGGGGAATAACCTTACTCCAGAGAAAGCAAGCGAGACCACCAGGCAAGAAACCAAAGGAGCAACACATGCCAGAGTTACGGTCTGCAGAATAAGGCCCCCAAACTATGTCATGTGGTGGTACAGGCAGTAGTGAGGAGCACAGATAGGTACATGTGGTTACAACACAGGTAGTATAACCTTTTATTAGTAATAACCTGTAAGTACACAGAGAGTCAGCAATACTTCCAGATGTAATGAAACTATAGACTTACCTGTTTAAGTTCCTCTCAGCACAAACAAAATTCAGAAATACAATAGGATACTCATAAACAAACACCTGCCATAGTAATCAGACCATAGAGTGCATCAGAATACAAAAATATAATAAAAAATTGAACGAAGAAAAGGAACAGAATGATTGGACATGTGGTTTACACAGAAGCAGTGTCTTTTCACTTGAAGTATTCAAAAACAGACCAAACCTGAGTGATGCTAAGAGAATGCTTGGATGAACACTTGTGGCCTGTAAAAGCAGTGAAAGCTTTTCTAGCCATGCAGACCCCACAAGCTAGATCCACTGTTTGTACATGGAGATGGCAGAAGCCTGACCAGTTAACAGTTTGCTGCAGTAGCGAAGAAGGCATTAGCCTACATAAGTCTTAGTCCAGCTAACTTTGGCACACGTTCCTTTAGTATCAGGGAAGCAACACCTGCAGTCTCATAGGCTTTTGACTCCCAGAGGATCCAGGCATCACGGTTCTGGAAAATGAACTGTTATAAGACTTGCATTTGCCCCTAGGGAGATGTTACTGTGGGCAGGCAAGTAGAGTAACTAACCCTGCCTGTAATTGTAGGAGATATCTCAGACAAGGCTGATGCACTGACTTGCAGGGGTTCTATAGTGCATTAGGCCCACAAGAAGGCAGCTAGGTTGGTGGGTGGAGAGCTGGTGAGCTTCAGTGCTGAGATCATCTGCATTCAGTGGTTTGGCAGGAGAGGCATACTGTGGGATCAGCTCATGCCGCTTCTGCACTTATCGATAGGGGAACTGCAATGAACCATCAGGGGTGTGCAACCTATGGCCCGTGGGCCATACATGACCCATCAGAGCGTTTCATAAGGCCCACAGCCTGCTTCAACATGATATACTAATGGCCGATTCATTAGCGTTTTTCATCAAATTTTATGCACTGATTTCTGTATCTGTTTTTTAATAGACAATACGGTGCATAGGTTGTTTCTATCTAAATATATACAAAACAAGCTGAACTTAAAATATAAATCAATACAGGTGACTTTAAATCTTATTGAACTATGTAGAATCTGTTTGGCCCACACAAGGTTGTGCATAGGTGTATGTGTAATAAGGTTGGGCAGCACTGATCTAATATCCTGGTTGTTCACCTTGATGAAAAATGATCTTGAGGTCTACATTGGAGTTAGCTTGAAAGATAGGGTTTGGAGGGATGTGGGACTGATTTCATACACGTGGCTGAATGTTGGTTTGGTCAGAAATGCTCATGAGGGGAGGTTGGCAGGGAGCCATTGAGCCAACCCATGTAGATTGAACATGAAAGAATATGAACCGTAAGGTTACCAGAATTGTTATGAATACCGATGGTCCTGTAGACCGCACATAGAAGCATCCAGTACAATTGACTTGAATTTTTTTAGGGACAATGGAGTGCACTTGTCTGACACAGGGACCGACATCTAGCTCTGGGACATTAGGGGTTGTATCAGGCAGAAAATAGGTACTAGGCAGCGGGGGTGGGGAATACGACAAAGCTAACTGCTGGTGATCCCAATGTCCAGGGCAAATAAAGGCCAGCTCCCAGAGGCAAAAGAGACCGGTGGATCTTGGGCCTATGGTAGAAGGGGAAGTTTGAAGTCTTCACAGACCAGGGTCCCTTTTTGGTACCTCTCATGGAGGTTTGGATGATTGAGAAGAGTGAGCTGAATTCTAGGGTAGGCTGAGGAGAATCTACCCAAATTAGGGGGCATATGGTGGGAGCCCAGTAACTGGTTCCACTTAAATGCCTGGTACATAAGAGTCACATGAGGCAGGGCATGTAGTACCCTTCCCCGGTGTTAAATTAGTAAAGTTGCAGCCTGCCACTTAAATCTGTCCCTTTTTCTATCCTCATTCACCAGCCTGGCCTGATCACGCTTATTTTGCACAAGGGAGAGGATTTTGCCCTAATTAATCAAGTCACACAACATCCCTCAGGGATGGGTGAATGCTGGGGGAAACTCCAAGAAGCATTATTTTAAGGATTTAAAGAACAATTCTATTTGTGTTAGTAAAATACTGAAAAAACATACTGGCTGGAAAGAGGAGAAATGTGTATTAGGGAAAAGCCACTGTGATGGGATGGCAATCCTACACAAGACCAGCTGGGCAAGGGGCAGGCTAAGCTGCTGTAAAACCAAGAAAGTAAAGTGTAAGAAGGGGGCTGTAGTACAGAAGGTCCCTTTGTCACTCCTTGGGTTTAGAAAGGGAAATGTGAAAACCAGGGAGAAGAGAAGCCCAGACCTGGGATCCTGGCTCTGAGGGGGGGAGAGAAGGAGCCTGATAGAGGTTAAGTGAGAAGCAGCCCAGGAAAATAGCAGCAAGGTCTGGGACACAGCAGACCTTGGCTGCTGATTGCAGGGTCCCTGGGCTGCAACCGGAAGTAATGGGCAGGCCTGGGATCCCCTACCAGCCACTGGGGAAGTGGCACAGAATGGGCAGTGGACCAGAAGGCTGCCTGAGACAGTTATCCAACTCCCACTGCTGCAGCTGCTCTCTGTTTCAGCCCATAACTCAGTCGGTGCTCGGATGGGTATGTCCCTGAAGCTAGAACTTTCACCTCCAGTTCAAAGTGTAGCTGTACCATGAGGCAGCTCTTTCTGTTGGACCGTTCCCAACTTTGGTGCAAGTTCACTCTCCTCCACGCTGGATTGAACACTAACCTTGTAGAGTCAGAGTAGCCTACTTCAATGTGCTCCAACGTCCTCTGCCCATATTCTGTCCTTCACCAAAAGCCAACATATCGTTAAAATAAATACCATCATGAAATCTTCCATGCAACCGCCCAATGAAACAATCATCCAAGGGGACTTTGATACCCCTGAAGGGGAAAACTATAGTGACCTGGCTAGAGTGCCACACCACAAAGAGGGAACACTCTGATGATAGGGGAATAATCTTACTACAGAGAAAGCAAGTGAAACCATAGGGCAAGAAACCAAAGGAGGGAGTATCAGATGGACCGTGAGCTAATTCTCAGAGTGGCCACAAGGAGGTGCCATAGCGATGAGTAGAGCATCACTGACAGCCAGGTATACTAAAAATAGTATCAACACAAAGGGCCAAATGCTCCTATCACTACATAGTGTAGAGGTAAGTATTGAATATAGGTCATATCTGTCTGCTACAGGTGAAAGGGAGAGTAGAGTCAATGAAGCATATTCTTCCCTTCCCCTGAGCCTGCAGTAAGCTGCCTGTGTGTAAACACTGCAAGGGTGAACTGTGTTGGGGCAGAGAGGGCAGAGCTGACAGCAACCACTGTACATAATTTGCTTCCCTCAGAACCCAACCCATTTTCTGCCAGTAAATGCCTCAGAACTGAATTCTGCTAAGAGAAGGGGAGGGCACAGAGCATAAGCATGGAACAGGGACCATTAGCAGTGAGACCACTACGCTGACCCTGTTGCCAGTCGGGAGATGAATCCAGAGAGTAGCGCACACGCACGCGCAATCTGAAATTCTTGCTCAGGGCCAGAATGCACCACAGATCCTTGAACTGTGTGCAGATGGGAAGCTATGCTGCTTTCCCATCTGTGCCAGCACTAAGCCCTTCCCTCTGAGGGGTGAGTCAGAAAGCTAGAGAGCTTAGTTTTCTACTTTTCCCCCCCACTTCCAGACATCTTAGTGTCCAATTTGGTCCAAAGTTAGTTTTTAGTTACAAGACTCCTCATTTATTAAATGGCAGTTTACTGTCCATATAAGCCATGATGGGATAGTAAAAGTTCAAGAAGTTCATGAACTGGTTCACCACAGTTATCTTGAACATGAACTCAGTGATTAGTCAATAGTTTAGAAAAATAAGGTTGGCCAGCTGGTCTCTGTGCTACTTACCACAGTCTCAGGGCAGGGACACAAGGAAACTAAGAGAGTTTTTTCCAAATACAAACTGCCAAAACTTGCAAATCTCCAGCACACCCCAATAGATGTTATTTGCTCTGGAATCTGACATATATTGTAATATATTCTCTATTTTGCGATGTATTCATGCTGACATTTTAAATTACTACTGTTTCTTAACTCAGTATACCACCACTGCATCTGGCTGTTTCCTGTAGTCTGGGGAAGTGCTCTACCACAAGGGCTTGAGCCACAGAAGATGGTGAGACAGATGAAGCTAGATGGTCTTTTTTATGTCCATGAGGGTCAGTCTTTCAACACCGAGAAGAACTAAGACAAATAAACAGAAATGGGACACACTGTAATTAATGGCTCCAGAACACAATAAATCTGGACAGCTTCATATTTTCAAATTCTGGGTCATTTCAGACTAACTTAAAAGTAAAAACTAAAACCCACTAATTACCCACTGTGGTAATTTCTTCCCTCTTAACTATTCTGAACTGGATTTTTTGGACAGAGGCTCTTTCAAACTAAATATGCCTGTAGACAAAGCATCCCCACACCTAAAAACTGTGTACACGTGAGTGTGTCATTTGACAGTTGTCTTTCCCTCCCACTGTTGACTTATCCTAAGAAAACACTCTGTACTCAAATTATGACAGTGTAATTGTTTCAAAAATGTTGCCACGTGGACTTGTGTATCCAGTACAACTCTATTCTGCTCAGACCTTGTATGCTGTTTGGTAGTGTGGAATACCAGAGGGATTGTTATTTTAAAGTCTTTCAACACTGGCCTTAAAAAGAGACTAGAACAATAACTACTAATCAGTCCAGATTATCAAAGTCTCACACACGACAACAGTATAGATATAACAGTGCATGACTGGTATCATGAAAAACTAACAGTGGTTCTTATTAGTTTGATATTCGTGTGATCTATTACTCTCCCACACATCACAAGCATAATCCAAAAGCCCCTTTCATCTTCACGATAAGATGATTTTGAATCTTATTTCATATTATGCTGGTCATTTTAAAATTAGTCAAGTACTAGGGGCCTGATACGAATCATATAACCCATTCAAAAAATAGGGAGATATGAAATTCTACTCCAAATTCATATCTCCCATTCCCAAAATAGGGAAATATGAAATGCTGCCTGCCTGTTATCTTTTATGCCCTCTCCCCACGCCCAGAGACCTGGGCTGGGCTCCTCCTCTTAAAGCATTGACTCTGGAAAGTGAAGTAAGAAAAGACCCAATGCTTTGAGAGAGATTCATGAAGGAGACTGTGCCATTTTAATATATACTTTGTTTTAAAATTAGCTCATTGCAAGTCTGTGGTTCTGTGACACTGATTGCTGAGCATATACTATAGGGTTATAGCAAAGCTTCCAACTAAACCTCACTTAATTGGGACAGACTCCTACTTATTGAATTTTTAAGGCAGATTTTTGAAGTACTATACCTCCCTCTTATGACGGAAGATTTTGCAATATATTTTAGAGGCAGACATTTCAAATCTTACCCATCATTTTTGTAAAGGTTTCCAGTCATTTGGATTGTCACCAACTGACAGCCCTGTGTCATGTTGTCATCCTTCTATGCTCTGGGTCCCTTGGCTGGCCTGGGAATTGCAGTGTGCTGGGAGTTTCTGGCCTCCTTTGGGGTTAGGTATGATGGTCTCAGTTGTGCGTAAGCAAGTGGTTTCAATCCTTAATTGCGATGGGGAAGTGGTCAGACAACACACACTGTCCTGGCAAGATAAATGGTAAGATGTCTTGGAAGAAAACCAGGATATAACAACAAAAAAAGTTACATATGAAATAAACATATATTTCTAACATTTTGGAAAATTTCTAACGTATTCTTGAAAAACAAAACAAAAGGTTTTTTTGAAGTTAGAAATACTATCTCATGATTCCCACTCTTTATGGAAGCTAAATAGGCAGTTTAAACTATTGTTCTTTATAGCACAATTGCATACAATTCAAAACACATATGAGGAAATGGGTGTGGGTTAGGATTATCATTAGGATTTTGATAGGAGTTGTTAATCAATAGCAAAACACCAGGAAGTATTGTTTTATGCAAGAGAGAGAACCTATCTCAGCACAAAAGAACAGTAATATCCTGTACTTATATAGCATATCTTCCAAAGATCTCAAAAATCTTTATAAATATCCGCTCATTAAGCCTCACCACATCCCTTCAAGTTAGTTTTTATTCCACCCACTTTACTAATAGTTAGCCTGAGACATGGAAAGGTTTTAATAACTAGCTCAAAGTCACACAGTAATTCATGAGCAGAGCTGGGAATAGATTCCAGTAATCTTGACCCTAGTGCATCCCTAGAAGCCCTATTTACAATCCTGTTGATAATATGGGAGCCAAAATAGAATCCAGCTCATTCCCCCACGCTATGTATATAAATAGTACCTTTGAACATATTACTACAGAGAAAACCATTAGAGGAAAACTATTGTTTAGATTTTCAAAGCCAGCCAGGGACTTTTCTCACATCTCTCAGTGAAATTAATGAGTCTTGAAATTGGCCTAGACCACTACTTTCAAACTTGGGAGCCTAAAATTAAGCTGCTCAATTCATATTTAGACACCTAAATAACTGACCTAATTTTCAGAAGGCAGTGCACCTACTGCTTCCATATACTTCACTATATATTGATCATTGCTTTAGAGTACACATGCATTACCCTCTGAAGTGACCACATAATGGCATTGTTTTTGTCCTACTTTTCTCCTTCCTGTGTTGTTGTCACCTGTAGTTCTCATCTTAACAAAAGACCTGATCTTGCAAACAGTTGTGAATAACTTTAGACTTTTCAGGCCAGGCAATCCATATTTTGACTTGTTCTGTAAAGTCTCATGTACATCTATGGTGCAAATAAATAAATAAATAAAAATATAATATAATATGTTATATAATAACTCCTATTTGATATCAGCCTAATCCAAGTTTTGTATGGAGAACCATACTGTTATAACCAATATTTTCATGTACGTGAGCACTGAAAATACAGCATATCCATGAAGATGTGGATTTTGCTAGAACAATCAAATAAATACAGATATGAACGATTTATTGCAGAGAGAAATGCAGCAACAGACACTAATTGTTTCCAATCTTTCAGTTGCTTGTACAAATGACCAGTGTCTCTTTGTTTTGTCTTGTTTTTTCCTCAATTCTGTTTTGACCAACCATTGCATGCATGGAAAAATATCTTGGGGAAATGTTAGACATTTAGGTGGCCACAGAAATCTTCTGAGACAGTTTTCCATATGAGATGACTTTCAGAGGTTTGAAGCATAAGTAAAAACAGAAAGCTGGGTTTGAGCAATTTCCATATGCCATTTTCACTTGTTTTCTGTACATCATTTACAGGATAAAACTTCAGCAGCTGGGGAGTTATTTACAAAAAAGATTATAACTCCCCATTTTGATAAATATTTCCCAAAGGTCCATTTTTGTTTGCTCTAAAAACATAGTAAGTCTTAAATCATCCTATGAGATCAAAGCACTTTAAAACAATAATTAAATTAGCCCCAAAACTGCTTTGCAAGGTATGGAAGTATTATTATATGATCTAATGTACAACAGCAGCAAGGTTCTGAAGTACATCTCATATGACGGGCTTCTGAGGCATGATCTTAGTAAATGCTCAGAAGTCATGATGATGAACACAGTATAAGTATCCACATGCACAGATAGCTAGTGGGGCAGCTGTGCAATATGCCAAACTATCACTGGAAAATAAGCATTGAAAGTGTGAAATTCCTGTTCATCGGCCCTTGTGCTCTCAGGTCCCCCACTGCTGGTGCCCAGACAATGGGGAGGATGGAGCAGCCTGGTTTAAGTGCAGAGGAGACAAGAACCTGACATGGGGGGGAGGGGCAGAGGAAGTACACTGGGAGGGGGAACCTTGGGGGATGAAAGGGAGGAGTCTAGGAGCTGGCAACCGCAGGGGAGAGAAACTGGGGCTGGCTGGATAAAGAGACTGAGCATGGAAGCCCAGGGGATGGGACCGAGAGTGAGGATGGGGACTGGAAGTCAGTGGCTGAGGGAAAAACTGAGATCAGATGAGGAGCTAAAGGTAGGAGAGACATTGGGACTGTCTAGGCAAGGAGGCTGGAAATGGAATGAGGAGCTCAAGAGGTGGAGACTAGGACTGCAATAAGTAATCTGGGCGCTCAACTCGGATTAGGAGGTGGAGGAGTGGAAGAGGCCAAACTAGGACAGGGACAGGTTGGAGGGAATGGGGCAGAAGGGGGTCAGGTTTAAGCAGAGATGGGGGCAAAAGTATCTGTGACGGCTAGAGGACACTGCTCCAGAGTTTAGGATGGAACCCAAATCCTGAGCCTTACCATTCCTCTGCTGTCAGCAAACATTGATGAAACCCACTGACCAAGTGTGTCTCCACCCCCTCTATGCCGGCTCACACAGAGGATGACGAACATCCTAGTCTTTAATTACATGATCACACACTATGTTCATGCTTGTACTTTGTAGCATTTGTTTTCTGGGAGCCCTATTAAATAAATCTTCTTTCTTGTTTGATGCATGCATGTAGTCTTGGGAATGCACCATGGGCTAGAGCTTGAAGAGCCTCATTCTTGGCGCACTTACAGCATTTGCCTCTGAACGTGTCCTACACCCAGCATGCTATCCGATAGCTAGGGACCACATTCACAGTGACAGCCTGCAGCAGTGCTCATTACAAGACAAACCTTTACACCTGTAACCCTAAACACCCCTGTATTCACACCCTACAAACGTCTATAATAACCTTTGTACAACATGTGCCCCGTGAGGCATTATTTGAAAACTAGTAACTCACTGTTCATTAATATTTATTCTTACGTGATATATGTATGCAGAGTGTATTCAGATTTATGGATATATACTACAAGTATGACTAAAGTTTTTTCAAACCAGGCATGTCAGGGAAAGTTGGTAAACAGGTCTGCCTCAGCCAGCAATGTGTATTTGATTCTCTGACCAGCCTGGTCTTCAGGCAAAGACAAGGAAGGTCCGTTTTTACATAGCTATGAAAGTAACAAGTGGAGGAGGAGATAGCATGGCATCTACAGCTAGTAGGAGACAGAAGCTTGCTCTTGGTTTTACTTTTCAAAGAATACATTGCAAAGGTTTACTCGTCTATAAAGATTGGGGGGGAGGGGTGAATCTCAAGTGATAAGCAATGAATCAACTGATTGTATACGATATTATGTATTATAAAAATGTATTGAGCAGCGTCTTTTATGAACACCTATGACACCCAGGTGATTAATGTCATTGTGAATTGTATGTATTAACACTACATAAGAAATTATGAATGTTCATTAATACTATGAACTGTCCGTGACTCAAACAAAGGGACAAAACAGGTCTCTCCCAGACAGGAGGGAACATCACCGCTATCTAACGGTCTCCAAAGAAATTAAGCAAGGTGTGACCAAAAACAATGGAAGCCCCCTTTACATAGAAATTAGCAGGGGAATAGGAAGACCACAGATAGGGGAAAACAGCATGAGGTCATCCTGCCTTTTGACGCAAGGTCAATGAATTTTGAGAGAGATGTTTTTCAAAGGTATATTGGACTATAACAGGAGGGGCAGATAACTCCCAAATTATCCATCACAAAACAGACACCAGGGGCCAGAACTCTTGCAGGCTGAGAAAGATGGGTCGTTCAACCAAGGAGTGGGGTTGAAGTTTCTGGAAACTAAATATAGGTGAGAAACCTGCTCAGCCAAAGAACTTTCACCTAGGAAGATGAGAAATTAGCATATCTTGTATTTCTGTGGAAGGTATGACTGAGGAAAAGTCAGCCATGGCTGGGAAGAAGAATGACTGGTGAGGGAAATCATCTTGAACAAAGCCTGTACCTTGCTAAAATTAAGTTTGAGACTTTTAGATGTGCGGTCTTCACTTTTATTTGCTTGTAACCCTTGCTAACTTTATTCCTTTTATTTGGCATCACTTAACCTATGTCCTATTGTTAATAAATTTGTGTTATTTTTATTATAAAGCAACTCAGTCCTGTGTGTTTAAATGGAAGGGTTCATTTCCCCCAGTTAAGTTAATAAGCTGTGATATGCTTTTGGGTCTCTAGAAGAACAAACAAACTTATTTCTCTGAACTGTCCTGGAGAGGGCAGGACATTGCAGAGCACATGGTGTGGGGGAAATTCAGCACTGGGAGTGTGTTGGGGTCAGCTTACTGGTTGTAACCAAGCCTGGTGGAAGTCAGAGTAGACAGGCTGCTAAGGTCAGAGAAGCTGAACTAGGGCTGTCTAGCACACAGACGCTTCATGGTGTGACCTGCATGCTTGTAGACTGGTTGTGAACACCTTAGCCTGGGAATTACAGCAGCAAAGCACTGTAAGGCACCCAATGTTGCAGGGCAAGAGATGATACAGCCCCTCACTGGGCTGGATTTCACCCTGAACCGTGTGACAACACTTTCTTATGTTGTTGTCTATTTCCTGTTGGAAATCTTAAACTGAAGCTTGTTAGATAGGAGGATATTTTTTCTCTATTTTGTTTGCATAGAACTGAACAAGCCATAGGTGATGAAAATGTAACAAAGTACTGATCCAGCTGTGACCCATCCGTGCCTAGCGTAGACCACCTGAAAATGCCAAGGTCAGGGCAGGCTACAAAAGGAGAGCAGATTCTCCCAGCATTTGTGGGGTTTGACTCCCCAGTGAGCCACAAACTGTGCTTCTGATTCCCCACGCTGGTTATCAAGAAGCTAAAACAAAAAATACACAGCCCCCTTTATTTCATTTCAGTCTCTGGCTCCCAATCAGCCACTAGGTCCAGTAAAGAGCTACATTATTAAACTCTATGCTCTTTACCAAAAAGGTCTCCTGACCCCAAATGATCAGCCCCATTACCAGATCAATATGAGTTTGGATCTTATAAAAAATACCACACTGCCAGCAATCCTTTAGTAACTAAAACTAACAAACAAAGTGAAAGGTGTTATATGATTAAAGCAATCAGATACATACAAATGATTTGAAAGTCAATATACATCAGGCTTTCAGTAGAATTATGGCATTTGCAGGCTTGTATCATCCCTCTGGTACGTAGATGATCCAGTACATAGATATGTCTCAGTCCTTTATTTCACAGCTTCAGTTGCAGATGTGTTGGTCCAGAGGTAGGAAGCAGGAATGAAGACCGAAGACAATATGGATGTGATACAGCTGCCTTTTATGTCCCATTGCCATGTGGCTTATGGAAATTCACAGAAACAAGATGGAGTCCAGGGTCTTGGTGACTCATAAGATGTAGCTCTTGGGTTTTTTCCCTGGGCTTATTTCACCTTTGAGTTCAATTAATGGGCCATTAAGCAGGTTTATTGCTGCAGCCATCCTGTCTGAGGTGTCGTCCAGAAACACAGCACAAGTTGCAGTACAAATACATCCAACTTCTAATAGAGATATAACACATACACATAAACAATTTCATCATACTTAGCAAATTAACACCTTTCTAATGGTACCTGACATGGCCTATCTCATATGAATTATTGTAATTTTGAAATATTGATGGTAAATAATATCATAATTGGTCCCCCTGATCCAGACAGCATCATTCCAGCATGCCAATTCGTGTGTTCCGTAGACATAATATGATGAGTGCAGCTTCTGGCTGTGTAGATTGCTGTGCCAACCTGGAACCATTGTCTCACATGGGTTCAGCATTCTGCAGGATTAATGCCTTCGTTCACATCATCAGCAAAATTCATTGACATTCATGGAACTACATCAGGGATGAGGTTGGCCTCTCATTGTTTGTTAGTGGAAGAGGTTCATTTCCTACTGTATAAAGAAGATTTTCTTTTAGCAGAAAATTGTTTTTGGAATTTGTACCTTAAAAATTTCCAAAATTACTTTTGAAAATTTGATGCTCATTTTTTTTTTAAATGAATGCTTAAATGATGGAGAGCAACTCGGTAGCAGGAACACCTTTCTTAACAACTTCCACAACTGCTGAATCCACAGCCTTTTGGCTGTATTATTCCTTTTGTTAGGCATATATTCAGTTTCACTGTTTTCATCATATAATGGTTTTCTTTTTCATTTCTTTTAATCGCCTTGCAATTCTCTCTGTGTGCGTGTTTTTCTATTATCTGTCTTATTTAAAAAATCAAATTAAAAGTATATTAGCGAGACAAGGTGAGTGAGGGAATATCTTTTACTGGGCCAACTTCTTTTGGTGAAAGAGGCAAGCTTTTGAGCTTCACAGAGCTCTTCTTCAGACCTGAAGCACAAAAGTTCCATAGCTTAGAAGCTGCGTAGCTTGAATGCTTATCATGTTCTCCAACGGAAGTTGGTTCAGTAAAAGATATTACCTCATCCACCTTTCCTCGTGGGAGCAACGCAGCTACAGCAACACTACAAACTTAAAAACTATATAACAGACATACCAAAAACAAATTCAAAACAATCTACCAATTATGAATTTGTTATCTCAGCATATATTCTATCTCTTAACTTATGTAAAAGACCAGGAGAAGAGAGAATTATTCCTGTGGCCAGAAGGATAAGGTTAAAGGATGGAGTGCAAGGAAAGAGAACGATCAAAATTTGTTTTCACACATGAAAACATTATTGTCCTTTGGGACTATTTCACATATTTATCTTATAAGGGAGGAAGAGAATTACCACTAGATAGACTGAAAATTTGACAAATGTCTGAGAAATAAGATCTTCTCAGGCTTTGTCAGTAGGTGGGTAAAGTCAGAATGGCTCTGTTTTTCTTGGTTTTCTTTACATGAGAAAAACTGTGTTAAAATGCCTTACTATGCAAAATTGTCAGGATATTAGTTGCTTTGAGTCTATTTTACATTGTATCTCAGTCAATTAAAAGGTCAATTTAATTATTTTTCCCTTCCTCACATCCTATACGGAGGGAGAAAATGTTTCTTCTCCTCTCACATTTAGATAGGTCTTTCCGATTTCAGTGAAAATGATAGTTGTCACCCATCTGCCAAACAGCTTCCTCCCATAGCAAGGACAACTATGGAGTGATGGAGATTTTCCCTTCAATACATTTTATCTCTTGGTTCTCAAGCATAGTGCCAGTCAGTACCGCACCATGTTTACCAAAAACAGCTGCCGTGGCTTCATTGTAAAACCCTTCCGCCTTATGACCAACAAGATATCTTTGATCTATCCATGTGTACCAAATTATCATATAGATGATGAAGTGTATTAACTTTAAGATCAATGTAATTAGCTTTTGTTTGTTTCCCATACAGCACTTACAGACTCTGGTTTCATACAGTTTTGGCCAGATCTAGATTCCCCTCTTAGAGCCTGATCCACAGCCTACTCCAGTCAGCAGAAAGATTGCCACTTCAGTGGGCTTTGGATCAGGCCTTTATTCCCCAGATTCTTTACATGGTAAATTAAAAGGACATGAAATAGGTCTAACAAACGCATTAAAGCAATAATATTGACAGGCAAGGCTGGAAGCCCTTGCAGTGGTTTAGATGTAGCTTTAATGTGATACCAAACAGGGAAATAGATTTGAATTTTGACTTAGACTCTCTTCGCCCACCCAAAAACAAAAACCAAAAAAACAACAAATAAACAAAAAATAAGTAGTAGTTGGGATCACTGTAACATCGGGATGTTGAGAAATATACTTTACATACCAGCTAGAGATTGGGAGTGATGTTAACTGAGATTCTAAATGAAGCTCATTTCATCTCTAGGTCAGAAGAGAAAACAGAATCACATGCAAGTCATCCGAGGTTCTTAACTTTGGTAACTAAATGGGAGCTGTGCTCTTTTGAAAATGAAATGAAACATCCTAATTGTGGATGCTGAGCACGTTTAAAACTTGGTGCAAGTTCATTAAGAGCAAGGAACAAAGCATTTTCACTACTGACAGTTGTGCAAGTAAAAATATAACCCAATCCGCACAAAAATCATTTTTTGTTCAAAGACATTTGAATTTTCCAGGGGTTATTAGTGTCAGCTTTACTCTAGTCAGATTTCCCTGCCAATATATTTTATGTTATATAGAATATTATTATAGGCGGGAGATAGACATCTGGAAAACTAGAGTATGGCACCAGTGCCATACCTAGAGGCAGAGATGTAGGTGCCTAGGGAACTTTTGCCCTGCAAATTCAGGTGCTGAGTGAGTTAGGCTCCTATGGGGTTAGGCAGCAGCCACGCTGGATTTTGTGGACTGCAGTGGCACCTAAAACTGGGACTTAGTTGCATAAGGCTGGGGTTTAAGCCTCTAAGTACCTTTGTAGATCTAGGCAGTAAACATGGAAACACACAAAAGCCATTTGTATCCAGTTTTCAAAGTAGAACTGCACTTATTTAAATGTAGTATTGACCATTTTTTTCTTTTCCGTCCCATCTTTAGTGCTGATTCAGCAAGGTACTTCGGCATGTGAGTACTTTAAGGTAGTTTAAGCAAGGTACTTTAAGCATGTGAGTAACCCCATTTACGTCAATGGAGCTACAGATCTGGTTTGACTGGCTGAACATTGGTTTAATTATATTTTTATATTTTATTTGAAAACAAAATAACATTCCAAAAAATTACTAATTTGACAGGTAAACTTCTTGTGGCTATGCAGAAATGAGCAGCATTATCTCACAGTATGAAACAAATAGGTACAGTAGACTGAGACATAGCACAGCTTTTGTCTTGCAAAAACATTGCAGATAAAGACTAATAGCTTGTGGGAGGCATATTACCTACTGACTGTACAAGTTTGCCTGTGATTAAAAAATACTGTGATGTGTGGGAACGTGGATGTCTGGTCTCAGATCTGAATATGAATTACTAATCAGTCATCATATTTTTTTAAATGAGGAAATTGCTTTTAACTATGTCATAAGCTTTTAGACCTTGACGGGTTAGGGAACCATTTCAGAATGACTCAGCTGCCCAAATCCTGTGCATAGCAAATTTTGTATTCGGGTGGTAAACATTACATTAGTGTAGCGAATGTATATTGGACAACTCTGTTTTTAATTATAATGTTATGGCTAGCTATGGGCATTCCCACACAATAACATTTGATACTGTCAGCTATGAGAAAGGTAACTGTTGCCAAAAAAAAATATTTACAATTTTAATAAACCCAGAGAAGTAGATGCTGATTTCAAAACTATTGTCTTTTAACTTCTATAATATAAATATTTCCATATTCCTTACCCTCTATATGCATAATAAGTTGGTGATTGTTTTGGAACCAAAAATATATAGCTTTTGAGTGCAGGTGAATAAAATAAGAACCAGACTTCCAACGTCTGATTAAGCTGCTTCTTAAAACTTTAGAAGTCAAAGTTATGGTAGCATTTTTGTGCAAAATGTTTTTGTTGTACAAGATTTTATTTTTTTAGGCATTTTTAGTGAGCGCAGCAAAAATAAAGAGGCCAAACAAACATTTTTCTATTATTCCAGATGTCTGTTTGCCATGCTGCAGCATAAAATGGATTATTTTAATGACCAAAATGTTGAACGTTTTGGGGCTCAATCCAACTCCCATGGAAGTAAATGATAATCTTTCCAAGCCTTATCCCAAATTTTCACTTAAACCTTTTAATATTTAGAATTTTTTTACAGTAATTATTGAGAAGATATCATAATGAACTGCTTAGTTTCTATAACATTCACTTGTCTCAATTATACATTCTCATTGTATACAGACTGAGGTTCTGAGCCCATTTTTAGTTGGTTCTTACTCAAGCTAAACTACCCCTGAAGTAAATGGACATTTGAGTAAGTAATGAGTAAAAACTGAGAATGATGATACTTCCTTCCATCATGGTAGATTGAGAGTAATATGCTGCCTCTGTCTTGGACTTTCTAGCAGTGTTACATTAGGGACATAGTCAGGAGGACAAGCTGAATACTGAAGGGGTAAATTTTACAAGTAATTCAGGTGGCCTGAATAGAATGTATATGATTTCAAAGAGGGTCATTTTTGAAGGCTATGATTACAGGTGGGCACTGCATCTCAAGTGAGAGCTCTAACCACCATGCTCAAAGTTATCAGAGTGATGTTTGGGGTTATTGTGTGTGTTTGTTGTGTTGAATTGTGTTGGGGGAGTGTTAGGAGATGTGTTGATTTGTGTGGGTGGCAGATGGATGCACAGTATGGCCCTTGGGCCAAGTAATCCAACACACAAACAATGAAATTGTTGCATGCAAATTAACTGTAAGGTAAGGATGGTGATTGGTTGAGTTAACTCTGATATCACAATGGTCTCAGACTCTTGGCATGGCATAGGTACATGCCTTACTATTGCATAGGTGTAATTAGTAAAACCAACTTGGTGGAGAACTTAAAAGTTGAATGGTAATAGACCGCAAAACCCAGTACTGATTCAACCTGGTGCTATTCTGAACAAAAAGAGCCCTCAACCATGTTTATGGCTGCTTCTCATTGCTTCACACTGACTCTTCAGACATAACAGGCTTCAGAGTGACAATCCTGGCATTTTATTAAATAGATAACGTGGTTCCACTTCTCTCCTTTGTCAGTAAATTAAAATCTGACATATACCATAAACCTGACATGTGAAACTGTTAGGGTTTTTACAACTGTATATGTTGCACGCTAATATCATGAAACGTACTGAAACATGATAGTATTACAGATATGATAAAGATGATAGTCAGACACCTGAAATGTAAGGACCTTCCTCAAAAGGTCCTTCTTCCCAGCTTCTCTTTCTGCACCCTCAGTTTGTGAATACAATTAACTGCAGTCTCAAAGGAGGAGATGTAGACATCTGTCTGATTTCTGGGTATTTACATGGCCTAATTTTTCCATGCAATTAATTAGGAAGTCAGGTTTTTTGGCAGAAAAAAACAGGTCCTAAAATGTTTTAAAAGAATTTCAATTACTGTACAGCAGCACTGACACAAAATGATCATCAAATTCACTGTTTTGCGAGCCAAGGAGAGAAGGAGAGTTCACAGAAGGTCAAACAAATACATTGAGTGCATTTTACATTATTGTGGGAAAATGTTAGGGTTTAGCAGAGCTCTGTGTGTATTTTGTGGGCACCCAAGCATTGTAATACATAAATACATATAAACTACAAATTGGGCCAAATTCTGGGCTCAGTGACATGTTCCCTCACCAGCCTGAAGATAAGTTGGCTAAGCAAAACATTTCACAGGGCAACAGTGTAGAATCTGGCCTTTTAACAAGGTTGTGGTGTTATCTGTGGGTTGTAGACACATTCCTGCACACTTAAGGGGGAAATTTTCTGTCCATCTCACACAAAGAATGGGTTAAGTACTCACTGTCACTGTGTCTACTAATCGTTTGCCTATTTATTTTCACTGTACAGAAGAATGAGGGGTTTGTCTCTCCTGTTGCAGTTTGCTAATGAACTGAGCACTGCCATCTTGTGTTTTTGTGAGCAAGTACACTTATTATTTCATAAATGATCAATTTCAAGGTTTTGAGTAAAATGTGTTGGTGGAGAAAAATCATAAATGGCAGCTTAGTTGATGGGTAGTATGAGCCTCCCTTTATACATGAGCCCTTCAGTTTTTGAGTACAGATGTGAGACCCCTCTAAAAAAATTAGAGTGAAAAAGTGAAATGGAAAGTGTAATAATATGAAACACAAAGCTGACATTGTAAGCTTCGGTATGAATTTTGATTTGACCCTTTTGACCGGCAATTTCTGGAGTTCATGAAAGATTATAATTAACAGTACTGTCCAAAGCTCACGTCGTGCAAGCAGTTGCATGTAAGCTTCTCTGAGCAATTCTATTAAAACATTTAATGGGACATTGTGAACTTAAAACCCAGTCAATGTTTTTTTTAAATGCACTGATGCATGGACTTGGTGTTTTAAGGTTTGGGATATCTGCACAGAACCTCAAAGCCTTCCTGTGTCAAAACCTCGCTCTAGCAGGCAATGATTCAAAGGCTGCACTATGGATGTTTTACTAGGCAACAGTTTTGAGACAGTTGCCTCTGAAGCCTTCCAGGCTGAGAACAGGTCAGACACACATTTGGAGATCTCAAGAAATCTGAAGTGCTCAGCTCTTTCCAAAGAGCTTCTGGTAGCGTCTCTAGTTCTGGGGAAGACCCTAATACAGACTCGAAGAACTCTTCATGTCTGAAGATCACTCGAGTCAAACATAAAAAGGAAACCAAGAAAATGGTCTCCATGGTAGCAAAGGAAATTGCCCAAGCTAGTAACTTCGACAGAGAATTCAGTATTTCAGATAAGAGTTGAGTCTTAGCTGCAAAGCATGTGAAAAAGTCAGTGCTGTTGGTGAAACATTGAGGGTGTCAGTGTGCCTAGCACTGAGCATAAGTGCCCAAAGGAAATGAGGAAGCCAATCACCCATCGTCCACTGAAATAGATGCAAATGAACTAACTGCTCCCCTCAAAGATGACTTCCACTATGCAGCTAAATGCATTAAAGGAAAATGGTGCTGTGAGAAGCCGCACTGGAGATTCTGGAATTAAAGAGGAAGAATGAAAAGTCAGTTAAAGAATACAGAAATGCCATCTAAACTGAAGTTCAAGGGCAGCTCAGAGCTGGAGCCACCTTAAAAATCTCCAGCTCTGCCAGGGAGCTCCTTTGCTGACCACCATTAGAAAAGAAAGAAAATGGTGCTGAGCCAACGGCAGTCGGTCTCAAAATGAGATTGGCCTGCCTCCATCCATGGGGCCAAAAATCTTTGTAAACTGGGGGACTTTAGCTTGACTCATGCTAGGGAGTTGAGACTCAGGAGTATGAATCCACCCAATATGGTATCTTTAGAGACTACAGTTTCTTCTGGTAGGTTTAACATGCATCTACTCTGCTGATATTTAATTGCATGCCATTTTTACTATGTAACTGCACAATGTAATTTCATAATCTGATATGTGCCACTAGAGAACCAGATGTTTGATGGCACATCATCTAATGCAGTGTTGCTCAATGACCCATCTGTGGACTAGCATCGGTCCCTGAGATTTCCCTGACACAGTTGAGGAAGGCAGCAAGCCAGTCCCTGATATCCAAAAGGTTGAGAAACACTGGTTTAATGGTTAATGCACAGACCTAAAAGTCAGCACATTTGGGTTCTATTCCCAGGTCTGTCACTGATTTACCATTTGACCATAACCATGTCACTCCACGTCTTTGGTACCTTAGTTTTCCCATCTATAAAATGGGGATAATGAGTCGTACCTGCTTTGTAAAGTGTTTTGAGATCTGCAGATGAAAAGTACTGTGTAAGAGCTAGGAATTATTATAAACCTCATGGTGTCTCTAGCTAAATCTGTAAAGCGGGAATAATTGCCTACCTCACAGGCAAAAGTTTTATTCATTAGTGTTTGTAAAGTGTGTTGAGGTCCTCAGATGGAGTGTGCAGTATAAGTGGAGACCGCTACTGTATGAACATGTAGTAATTTAAAGGATGGTTCTACTCCAAGAAATGACACAGGGATGTTTTCCACAGTTATTGTTGACTCAGTGATTCCATGTCAAATGTGTTCGGTTCACAAGTAAAACACATCCTCAGATTTGAAAGCCTGTGAACGTGGGGTTTCATACGGATATGTAAGGGTACGATTTGAAAACAGTGGTGTTGTGCAGGTGGGCCTTCAACTGAACATTAATTAACAGTTCTATGGATGAATTTTAAGCAAAAAGAACCCAGCTCACTCTCCCAGAGCTCTCTTGTTTCGGCAAGGCATACTCGCAGGCAATTATTCCCTCTTTACAGATTGTTAACCAGAAACACAGTGAGGTTTATTATAATTCCTAGCTCCTACATAATGTTTTTCATCTGTAGATCTCAACTGAGTATTAAAAATTTATTTCAGTTAATAAAGTCAGCATAAATGACTGCATACACACAGAGAGCAAATCTGTTGAGGAAGAAGGTTCTATCTTTACATAATCACTTTTCAAAGCAGAACTGCACTTTAATGTGTTTAATGATGCAATTAGTATTTGTCAAAATACCAACAAACTATTCATCTTCTCTATGGCCTAACAGCCTGTCAAAACATCGCTTCTTTTTTACCTGGTTTCTAAATATAGACATTTAGCACACATAATTATGACTCTTCAAACAAAGTAGTTGAGTTTCACAAATCACGATGCATGAAACTCGTTTTTGTTAGACTGTGTTTTTGAGCTAGGGTGATATATTGTGATCCTGAAGCATGACGTGTGGTGGTTTTATGCAAAGCATTGGGAGGTTCAAAGCAGTGCTGTAGTGTATTTCTACTGTGTTTAGTTGATGTGACCACGTGGGTGCAGATACCCACCGAAGCAAACAGAATCTGACCTTGTGGCCATCTACAACACATGGAAAATGGTTTGTGGAAAAAAAGAAACCCTTTTGTTTTACCCATGCAAGAAACATTGACTTGTATGTAATTTTTTGTTAGCTGAAAGCACGTTTTGACTTTTCCCATCAATGTGGGAGCAACAATTTCTATTGTGAGTTCTGTGGCACTTTAAAGACTAACAAATTTAATTTTTGTAGGCATAAGCTTTCGTGAGACTCAGCTCACTTCGTCAGATGCAGAGGTAGAATGATACAGTAAATAGGAAACATAGATATACAAGTAAGCAATGCTTACCCATTCTCTACTCAATGACTGTCATTAGCCCTCAAGTACCCGGCTTTCATCCACCTCCCCCATTCTTCTCTATGCACTTGTATATAGAATCATAGAGTTGGAAGGGACCTCAGGAGGTCATCTAGTTCAACCCCCTGCTCAGAGCAGGATTAACCTCAGCTAAATAATCTCATTGCGGGTTTTGTCAAGCCGCAGCTTAAAAACCTCTAAAGATGGAGATTCCACCACCTCCCTAGGTAACCCATTCCAGTGCTTCACCATCCTCCTAGTGAAAAACTTTTTCCTAATGTCCAACCTAGACCTCCCACCCTGCAACTTGAGACCGTTGCTCCTAGTTCTGTCATCTGCCACCACTGAGAACAACCTAGCTCCATCCTCCCTGGAACCCCCTTTCAGGTAGTTAAAGGCTGCTATCAAATCCCCCCTCATTCTTCTCTTCTGTAGACTAAACAAGCCTAGTTCCCTCAGCCTCTCCTCATAAGTCTTGTGCTTCAGCCCCCAATCATTTTTGTTGTCCTCCGCTGGACTCTCTCCAACTTCTCCACATCCTTTTTGTAGTGAGTGGCCCAAAACTGGACACAATACTCCAAATGCGGCCTTACCAATGCCGAATAGAGGGGAATGATCACTTCCCGCGATCTGCTGGCAATGCTCCTACTAATGCAGCCCAATATGCTATTAGCCTTCTTGGCAACCAGGGCACACTGCTGACTCATGTCCAGCTTTTTATCCACTGTAACCCCTAGGTCCTTTTCTGCAGAACTGCTGCCTCACCAGTCGGTCCCCCATCTGTAACAGCGCATAGGATTCTTCCGTCCTAAGTGCAGGACTCTGCACTTGTCCTTGTTGAACCTCATCAGATTTCTTTTGGCCCAATCCCCCAGTTTATTTAGGTCCTTCTGTATCCTATCCCTACCTTCCAGGGTATCTATCACTCCCCCTAGCTTAGTGTCATGTGAAAACGTGCTGAGGGTGCAATCTACCCCATCCTCCAGATCATTGATGAAGATGTTGAACAAAACCAGCCCCAGCACCGACCCCTGGGGCACTCCGCTTGTGACCGGCTGCCAGCTAGACATGGAGCCATTGATCACTACTCGTTGAGCCTTACGCTCTAGCCAGCTCTCCATCCATTTTATAGTCCATTCATCCAACCCATACTTCCTTAACTTGCTGATAAGAATACTGTGAGAGACCGTATCAAAAACTTTGCTAAAGTCAAGGTATATCACCTCCACCGCTTTCCTCACATCCACAGAGCCCGTCACCTCTTCATAGAAAGCAATCAGGTTGGTCAGGCATGACTTTCCCTTGGTGAATCCGTGTTGACTGTTCCTGATCACCTTCCTCTTAGTTATGCTAAGTGAAAGGTGTGTTCAAACCTACTAGTCTCAATGGGGTTTTAACTCAACCCATAACTAGGTTTCACCTGCTTCTGCTTTCACCAGATTCAGATGTCTTTACTCACATTGAGTAGCTCTTTATTCTACAAGTGGCCCCACTGAAGTGAATTCATGGAGTGAGGTGCTGCTCACTGTGAATAAGGGTATCTGGGCCTAAGTCAAATGGCAAGTTTTTACTGGTCATGACAATATACATATAAAAAGTGTATAGAAAAAACACTCATTTTTTTCACCTGGATATTAAAAATGGCATCTATGGGACTCTAAAAAGTAAATGACCAAAATATGTCAACTTGGTAAAGAAGATACATTGATAGAATTGCCTTAATCACTGATCCACAGAACAAGGCAGGCAAATAATATAGCAATTGAGCTCAACAGCAACTCAACAATGTGTCTCAATCTGGATCTAACGGTAACCCCCTTTAGAGGTAAAAGGATAGGTAGTTCATTCTCAATGCTTAGTCACGCTTGGATCGCTATTGTGATTGCCAGGTGGAGTATTGTTTTTTGTGATGTAGGCTCCTACTAAGAATTGAGATGACCACCTCATTTCATCGTTCATATAGATCAGAGGTGGGGAACGTCTGGCCCGCGGGCCGTATTTGGTCCGGCCCACGGCGGGCTGTATAAGGCCCACGAAATCATTTGGTCCAGCCCATGGCGGGCTGTATAAGGCCCGCGAAATCATTTGGTCCGGCCCGCGGCGGGCTGTATAAGGCCCACGAAATCATTTGGTCCGGCCAGCGGCGGGCTGTATAAGGCCCGCGAAATCATTTGGTCCGGCCCTGGCGGCGGCGGGGAATTCAGCGGCGGTGCAGTTTCACGGCGGCGGCGGGGTTCTGGGGGGGGCAGTGCCCGCCGCCGAAACCCTGCCGCCATTTGCCCCTTTTCGGCAGCGGGGGATCTTCGGCGGCGGGCACTGCCCCCCGCCCCCCACGGAACCCCGCCGCCACTGTGAAACCGTGCCGCCGCCGAATTCCCCCCCGCCGCCAGGGCCGCCATCAGGCCCTTGAGAGAAAAAAGGTTCCCCGCCCCTGATATAGATCATGACTCTCTTTTTTATCACAACCAACTAGTTTCAGATTCAGACAGAAATCACTGGTAAAACTTGCCATTTGACTTAGGCCCAGACACTCTTATTCATAGTGAGCAGCAGCTCACTCCATGAATATCCCATTCACTTCAGTGGGACCACTTGTGGAGTAAAGTGCTACTCAGTGTGAGTAAAGGTATCAGAATCTGGTCCTTGCATAGCCAAAAAATGTTATCTCAGCATTTGATCTATTTCCTGTGTATTCCCGTATAGTAACTATAGGGAATACTGCAAATACTGTTATTTTTCTTGTGCAAAATTGACAACATTTTAAGGGTGAGCACTGTAAAATCGAGTGATTCCATATTCCCCTACCAGTCCTATAAGCAAGCCAGTCCCCCATAATATTAATTTTTCTTAGAATTATAAAAGCCGTCTGCCACACTATCCTGAAACAACAATAAAGCAAAGCACATTATGAGTTGGGTTAAACCTCTTTGAAATCAGAGGGGATGGGGGAGCAGTAACTGCTGTTATTAAGCTCCTTTATGTAACCAGGTAGCTGAAACAATAGCAACCTCCTCCCACAAATACAAACTTGTCACTGCCCACCCAAAAAAGGCACATGTGGGTGGAGGAGTTTAGCAGCAATTGTTCTGCGTAGATTTGTATGTCTGTGAGAGAAACAGCAGGAACATCAGAAAAGCTGAGAGAGAAGGCAGCAAGGAAGCACCAGCCACAGCCAGAATAAGCATTGGAAGCTGGCCTTGAGAAAACCTAGAGAGAGATTTTGGGGCTGAGTGCTGGCTGGAAGAGACTTGGAACTGTGAGCAAAGAAGCTGTCTCCTACTGTTTGATTCCTGCTATGTTCAGGGAAAAAGGATTTTATAATTTTTTTGTAAATAAACAGGATTGCATCAAAGATATGTGACTATGTCATCAATTTCACCTTCTAATGGAAATAACCCACAGGACCCTGAACTCTGGCTAACTGTTCAAATCAAATGTGGTAACTGTCGTAAATAATAACGAAAACATAGCAATTCCAATGGACCAAATCTTGAAGCTCTGACTTATTTGATACTCAAGCAAACTCCATTGATTTAAATAGGAGTATAATTAAAGATGGATTGAATAAAAAAGATGAATGAAGGACTTCTGAATCTGGACTTATTTGGCTAAACACGGAGGGTCAAATTTTCTAATAGGACTGCCTACGCTACGCCTGCAAAATGCAAATTCATTCATTCAGTGTGAAAACTGGGTGTCAAACAGATGCTTATTTATGTAGTTGCCCATTGTGAATATGCAGTTCTGTTCAGACACATAGGCACCTATATTTGAAAATTTGCCCTTTCAGGTCTAGTCCTGCAATATGATCAACAGCTCTTGTGAGATCCCTTGTATGTTGAGATATATGGAAGTCGAAGGCACGCAGCACTTTGTAAGATCGGACTTTTAGGCTCTGATTCTAGGGGGTGTCCTGGCTCTCTTGTTTCACTCAAGTGGTATAAGTAGACTGGAAGCCAGCTGGGTTTTCCCATCAGGAAATACCCCTGACATGGAGGGGATTTTCCAGTGGCATACAGCTGACAGAATAGTCCTTTCAGCTACTGTGGGAATTATTACTAATATTAGAAATTATTAATATTAACATGAGAGACCACCAGACACTAATTTAACCATCAATTCCTTTAAGACCAAATGGTATTTTATATAATTGCTCTAAACATGCCTAACAGCATAAAAATAAGCAGACACTACACCCTACACAGTGACAAAGTATTTACAACCATGCCGTAAGTATGCTTACCAATAGTCCGGAGTTAGGGAAAACCATCTCATCCCAGTGTGCTCCGACATGATGAGGTAAGGTTTGACAAAGAACCTTCAGATTCATGGCTCTTTCTATAAGCGTCAGCTAACTGGTTTGCTTTAATGAAAACCCAGTTTGAAGCTTACTACTTTCCTTCCTCCAAGGCCTTCCTTTCTTAGCTCCTCCACCTCCGTGCTTACCAGCAGACTACCGGGAAGGTTTGTGCTCATTTCTTTGAACACAGTTTTCCTTTGTCTTGTTACTGCAGTGTTTCACCATGTCAGCTACTTTTTGAACCAAGCACCTTTCCCTCACTACAAATCATAAGTAATATTACTTACTATTCTCACAGCTTTCTTTTACTTGCTGACTAGGGCCTTTCCCAAACTAGCTACAACCCATAAAGCAAATGTATTATTTTCATAACCCAATTTAACCTAACTTTAATTCTCAAAAATTTCATAACTATCCCTAAAGCTAACATTCCATAGTCCCCAGTACAGGGGTATAACAGGTAGAAGAATGATGTATATTAGGAAAGAAGACAAGGTGGTCAGAGAGCTCGCTCTGCACTCCATTTTTTTCTGGGCTGTTGGATGGTCCCATGGTGATAATTGCAGACATGACAGAAATTAGATCAACTTTGGGGCAACTCTATTTTACATCAGAGACTAAACCAGTTCCCAGCAGTCACACAATCCGGGAAGGACATAAAGCCCTCTTTGGAGGACACTAAGTTCTGCTCATCCATTGCGCAACAGGCATTACTCAGTTTATCCACGTTAAGACTACAGGACTCACTCCCATTATTTCTCCTTTGTTGAAAAGTATATCCTTAGGCTAGAGGTTGCAACTTCCTGTGTTTAGAAAGGGCTAAGCATATTTCGGATACTGCTATACTCTAAATAATAATAAGTAACAACAATAGCTAATGTTTCTCCATTTAAAAAAGTCCAGTAACACCATTTTTACTGCACTCCTACGTCAGGAAAATTTCCTTGAAGAAATCATAGCGTGATGCATTCTGAAAACTATATTCCTCAGTCACAATGCATTATTTTTGCTCACACACCGCATATAGATATCACTTAAGTTTTAGTGGCACAAAATACTACACACAGAAAAGTCAGACTTACTGGTGATTATCTTGTGGACAACCCCTCATTTCTCTTGGAAACATTCCAGGGATGAAGTAACGGTAACCACAATGGAAAAAAAAGTCAAACAATACAATGCAATATTATGGCAACTGATTACATCTTATTCAGAAAACATTAAGGGCTTTGTCCTGGCAAAAAATAATGTTTTAATACTTATACGTATATCTTTTTCCCCTTCTGAGGTTCTTCTGTAAAGTAGAATAGATGCATTAGTGGCAATCCAGAGGGACACCAAAAACATGCGACATATACATTATTAGTCTAGAAGTCAGTTTATGACTGTGAAATTAAATATGGCCTCGGGAACTACTTTTGGGGTCACATGGAGGAATCGTGTGAGTTTCAATACACACTATATAGTTTATACAGCAGTCTGATCACAAAGGTTTAGAGCAAATAATCTGTATCCAACTGAAAAAAGATTGACAGGACTGTACAGGCATCTCTTATCATTCATATGTAACTTCTCAGATTATAAATCTAAATCAAATTAATGGGTAAAAACAATGATGATGCAAGAGGGGGAAAAGTGTCTACCCAAGTCACAAAGCACTTTTAACAAGCACAGTTGCACAAACCATAATAAAACCACATCTGCTTTTCCTCACCCCCCCAAAACCAAGAAGTAACCAACCACAACTGAAAAGCAAAGCCTAAATAGTAAACTACCAAGCCCATATATATCACACTTCTGCACATCTGTTTCCAAAATCCTAAGAATATCAGTGGGCATTTACAAATTAATATTCCCTAAATATCAACAGATTTAGGTTATCTGGAATGGGCAAGGAAAGGATGATTTCCAGAGTTCCTTGCAAAGAAATGCACTGTCAACAATCTTGCCTCTCTTAAACCAAGGCTTAACCAGGTGAAGTGCTTCCACTGATCACAACACAGTATTGTATGGGGAGAGAGTCAGTGTCTCCAGCAAGTAAGTCCCAAGCCATTAGGGATATTGTTGGAAAAAACCTACAAGCAGTCAGTCCAGATCCTGAAGCACTGGTATCGCAAGCTCATAGTGAGATACATTGCTTAACTGTTTCTGATATAAGAGAAAGCCTTATGTCAAGAGCATTTTCTAATCTCAAGATGACATATGCACAATAACAAGGTCCATATCCGAAAAATACTCACAAACTCTCAGCCACACATAGATGAAAATTTTTGAGTTGCTACTGCTTCTCGAACAGCAGCTGTGGCTCCAACAATACTCAGATTGCAAATTCAGGAAAGAATACCAGTTGTTTCCTCACATCTGGTAATGTGACATAAGACTATTTTTCATTTGTACCTTTCACCTGAGGGTCTCAAAGCACATTACAAAAGGTTACTGATTGAGCCCCAGCACTCCTAAAAGGTTAGTAAGAAGAATTATACCCATTTTACAGATAGATAATATGAGGCCCAAAGAGATAAAGGGACTTGTCAATATCACACAGAGTCAACACACATCTGGGAATAGTGTCCTAGCTCCCAGTCATGTGCTCAAACCATAAAATCACAGTGCCTCATGTAACCTTTCAAATATATATAGAAATTGAAATCAACTTTTTAAAATTACATATTCACTATAAAGAGAAAACCTTTTTTCTATTCTCACATTTATAATTTTTACAAGTGTCATTCCACTGCAAAAATGGTTAAATTTAGCATGAGGAAAATTCACAATTTTGTGCTGAGATGGAAATTAAACTTACCTTTTTCAATTAGAGAAAGTTGGGTTTGCTTATGAGCTTATGGTGATACAGGTTTTGTCAAATCCACAGAATCTCACGAAAATATCATTTTCCACAAATAAATTCAGAGCCAAAACTGATAATTTTGCACAGCCCTAGAAGAGATGTTTAGAAATATTATATATATATTCCAGATTTACAACAGTGTAATTCAGAACAAAATGTAGTCCACATTATTTTGATTTCTAAAGAATTTTAAAACTCTAAACAGCATGTCCTGTCTTTGGTTTGCATATATGAGACTCCCATCAAAGTCATTTGTGTAAAATCAACTGCAGGATATAACCCTGAATAAAACTTCCTTTACCCTAGTAATTTATGCCTCAGTATTAGACACAGTGGAACTCAGACTTTAATTGCTTTCTTATTATGGACAAAAAAGGAGGCTGAAACTGTGGAAGAAAAAAAGAAAGTGTAAAAATGTCCCTATAAGATTTTTAATGAATTGCTTTTGAATGTCACCAACTTTAAAAAAAAAAACTATTTTAGTGGTTCATTCCATTTATGTTTAAATCAAATTTCACTTAGGACAGCATATTTCTATATTACTAATATTTTGCTACAGGACTGGCCACTAAACCAAAGGCTGCTCTCCAATGGGGCCATTGCCCTGCCACAATTGCACAATAACACAAACACATATAAACAATATATCTTTCAAATACATGAGATATTTGAAACCCGCAGTCAAAGAGGGCACAGTGGGGACTCAAGAACCCTGGCACAGGCACTAATGAGTTTTTCTAGTGTGGACCCTTTGCCCCTGAGTACAATCTGGTTGGGACATTTGGAAAACCTCATTGGGCCAGAGCCTCATTCCTGATTGTAATCATCAGGATGCCAGACTTAACCATGCTGACTTCAGTCCCCATATGAGAGAAGACAGAGAAATGCACCCACTAGTCTAACGACAATAACATCTGTCAGAGTCATCGAGTTGTTGGGTGGTTGGGTTCACATGAGAAATGTTCCATAGGCATCTGATAACCAGCCCTTTCTAGTCCTGAGGGTAAGCCCTGGAGACCACAGAGCCATAGCACCTGGGGCAACTGAATGTGAAACACACGAAGAAATCATTCAGTACATTAAATCTACCTGACAAAGGGAAGTGCTTTATAAATTTAGCAAAATAGATTTTTAATTGTTGAACTATTTAAGAAGCCATCTCAAAATGCTGAGATCAGACCATGAGATGGGGGGTTTTAATCTGTGAGGATCTGCATTCAAATGTTGCAGTGATCGGTGGCAATACGGAACACAATACGGAACACTAAGATAAAAGATTGCAACTTTTAGATATGAGTAACAAGATCCAGATCCTCAAAGGTCTTTAGGCACATTTGATTTCAATTGCAGTTAGGTGCCTAACGACCTCTGAGGATCTGGGCCCACGAGTCTTGTTATTCAGATATGATAGTAGCTAATAGTACCAAAATCAAGATGCAAAGGAGGCTATTGCTGTGTTAAGCAATCATTTGAGGTTGTGTATTTAATGCCATGGTTCCTTAGCCCCCGACGCTAAGCCCCTGAGCATCTGATGTGGTGCTATTTTGAAACAATATGTTGCCAGTTTCGTTTGTGTGACTCACGTCATCAACCTTTGGAAATGTTGAACATAATTGAAATGACCTGCCATTCCACACAGCTAGTGATTAAATAATGTTTATAAACAATGTTTTTCAACCTTTTGGTCTTCCTCATCTTAAAAAATGACAGGTTAAACAGTAAAACCAGCCATTCAGCAATGAGACATCGACTGCCGTGACAATGTATTAAAAACTTGCAACTGAACTTAGCTCATCTTACTGGTGACTAATCAGTTGCAATAAGTACACTCCCTGTGGTATAGCCATGCTTTCATACCAGTCTGCTGCACATGAGTCATCCTCAACGCTAGTCATGTCAATGGATGGGTCAAGACTGCCTTCATTGTTGTTTACTTTCCATCACTGGTCAGCAGGAGCAGACCCTCTCACTATAGGGACTGCTCTTACAATCCTCACTTAGAGCATAATCCACAAAAATACTAAAGCGCGTAAGGCCTGTTTTTAGGCATCACTGCAATCTGCAAAACTCCCGCTCAGCTGCCGCCAAACTCTGTAGGCACCTAAAGTCACTTGGTGCTTAAGTTTTTGCCTCTGGGTATGTGCACTGCAGCCTCACTTTAAGCACTTGGGTGCCAGTAGGCATCCAGACACCTGCCTGAGCCTCAGAGCAATTCACAAACCGGGAAAAATAGGCATTCAGCCACCTAATTTGCATGCAGGGGCCTGCTCCAGTAGGCATGCTCAGAGGTCACCCACTGGACTGGACCCCTTGGGCAAGTTCAAACAAAATGGTTGAGGAGGAGGAGGAGGACTTCCCTTATAACCTTTAGACTAGGATACTCACCCAGGATATGGGAGACCCCTACTTCAAGTCCCCCCTCCTCCTGAGAGGAAGAAGGGATTGGAAAAGGACCTGCCACCTCTCAGATGAGTGCCCTACACTGGCCTACTTAATATTTAATTAGTCAATTATTTCATTACAGTGGAACAATTTCAATAGCAGAGATTAAGGGAGATGCGTATCGGGCTATTCCATAGCCTAGTGGTTAGGGCACTCACCTGAAAGGGGACTGATCCCTGTCTTCAGCGAACTTTGGATCAGGTTCTTCACCATCATTTATGCAGAGATTTAGCAGCAGAAGTAGCTATTTACAAGCTCTCTCTTGTAATAGTACACTATTTGTATAGGGATGCTTCGTTTAGTTGATTATTATTTCTACTGTGTAAGCCCCATTGTGCTAGGCACTGTACAAACGTATAGGAAGACATAGTTTCTGCCCTAAAGAAGCTTAAAATCAAAGGTACTGAGCCTGTAAAAACCTACACTTGTGTTCAACTTTAAGCATATGAGCCATCCCATGGAAGATAAGGAGAGTACCAACCTGGGGGCAGGATGATTCAGTCAAAATATGTACAATTTTATATACATATTTGTATGTATTTTAAAATAAATCAATAAATACAGCCACATTGACCATACCCAGTTGCCCTGAGCCTATCCTTATTTAGCTGGTTACATATCCTTCTGCATATCCTCATTTAAGCCACACTGGCCTAGTAGTTAAGGCATAGATTAGGAGAAAGAAAATACCCCTATGACTTCTGTTCCTGAATTGCAATTGACTAGCTATGTGACACTTGGCCAAGTTGCAAATTTTCAAAAGAGGCATGTGCCATTTTTCTGACTGCCCACCTTGAGATCCCCTAACCTCAAGGGAACAATTCAGGTGGTGGACAGTGGTGCAAATTTGAGTCTTATCTCCATGCCTTAGTTTCCACATTTGGAAATTGGTGACAATGCTTACTACAACACAGGAGTATAAAGAAGTCTACTTAAAATTCTTCTCGGATTCTTCGAGATTTATACCTGGAAAATTGTATAAGACCAAAATATTATTATGGGCACGGACATATGCTAATCAAAAATCTTGCTCACATGTTGTGACATGGACAACTGCAGAAGTTCATACCTCTCTGGGACCTCACTAGAGAGAGGGGCAGCGCCACTCTTGTCTCAGAGCCCAAAGCATAGCCCTTCAGCAGCGCTACTCAAGGTATCTGCCCCCTTACAGCAGGATGAAGGAGGGCAAGAAAAAGAAGTCCAAAAGAAAAAATCAGAATGTCTCTGTGCCCATTACAGGCAGGGGTTAAGACGTCCAAAAAAGCCAAGGAGAAGTTTAAAAAAAAAAAAAAAAAAAAGAAAGAGAGAGAGAGAGAGAGAGAGAGAGAAAAAACCCAACTTTTCTCCTTTGTGAGAAGACCTGGGCAGCCAAGGATCTCAGACAGTTTCCCCAGTCAGTAATCACTGCTCCCGTGGGTTGTTACAGCCCTGTTCCTTCAGAAAGCCACTCTGCACTGGGATTTGCACTCCTCTCCAGCCTTGACAAGCCTCACAGGTGTGTGGGGTTAGAGCTGATTGTGCTCAGAGGAGATCTTTAACCCTTCCCTGACTGAGGAGGGGATCTGCCCTACCACAACTATGGTACTTCTGTAGCTCAGCTGCCCTGAGCAAGTTTTATCAGAACAGTCATGAATTCCTATTATATACACATTTCTGTTGAGAAAAAAATTTTCAGGTGGCTTTTGTCATTTTACAAGAAACCCATTTTGGCTCATAAACAAAATGGAGGAACAAACTATACATTGATCACTTCTTGGCTAAATATTAAAACAATGAGTTGTTGACAGCAATATTTCTTTTAAAATATACCACTATGGGAAACTCTGTCCTTTGCTTTTTATATTTGTAAGATGTCATGTTAGAATCATAGTGCCACATCCTGAAGTATTTACTAAGCAACGCTGAATTTTGCTGGGTAAGAGCTCATCAAGGACTTCGGGATACAATGTATATTATCTAAGTTGGACACAAAGTCCATATTCTAAACTGCAAATCAACGTCTTCAAATTGAATCTGCACTATTTTATATACAACTGCATGTGAAGGAGATGACTATTTATTAACTCAAAGTATTGGTGTATAATTGCTTCATGTTGCAAATTTAGATGACCAAAACTTTGTGGTAGTAACAGAGTCATCTCTTGTTTGAAGCTTCCATTTTAATATTCAACAGAGATGAAAAAAGTAATTTATCAAGATGCTTGTAAATGTTACAAAATAACCATTTCTCATGGTTCTTGATATCCAGACCCTCGTGAACTTGATGTGAACTTGAACAGATCCTCCTAAGAATGTTTCCAGACAATGTCTTGCATATCCGCCCATAGCGAAAGTTCTGGGAAAGTAAAGCAACTTGATACCAGTATTTAGGGTGGGGATATGTTCTGTCTCTCACTGTTTATCAGTTATATTTATAATGCCTTGGTAATAAGGGCATCACAGGAAAGGGACTTATTGCACACTTGAGAAATGGCTTTTTTAAATATGAGCTGAGATTCTGGGCTGAGGGAGAGACCGATAAATAAAGAACAGAAAAGAGAAGACTGAAGAAGAGTTTTAGGTCAGGACATGATACCGCTACGAAAAGCCACACAAGCCAAACCAAGAACAGCCACTATCAACATCCTGTCAATATTTTAAAAGGCCTGGGCAGGGCAAAAATTCTAAAGGGCCTGATCGTTCTCCAGCAGGAGCAAGTGTCAAAACTTACATTGCTAATGCACTCTGGAGGATCAGAACTTAGACACAAATGGTCTGATTCTCAGGTGCACTGCAGACCTTTTGCACTGGCTTCAAACAGCCAGGTGAGTGTGTGAGATGGAAAGATCCATTCCATTCCAAACCCTACTTTTACAAAGGGACATGCATTTCCTGACACTTGGGGCCTGATTCTGCTTTTAAATATCAGTCCCCTTTATCTCTTTTTCAGACCCAGGCATAGGGGATAGCCAGAGTACCACTCTCTCAGCTGCCAGGATGGGCCTTGTAGTCAGGTGAAAATTAGAGCAGCTCCACTAGAAAGAGAGAGGAGAAAATAAATATAGCATACATCCACCTTTGCCATCCTTCTCCCCAGGGCTTACGTTGAGCAAAAGAAGTTGGCTGGAGCTGAGAACTGGACCCATGATGTCAGGAAATTATGAATTAAAGGAACGACATGGGACATTGAATCTTAACATGACCAGGATTTCACAATTCCGTGGTTGGCTAAATAGATCACTAATATTTAAGACGATTACCCCAGTCATTGTCACTCGATGACATTGTTCACAAACCCATACTTATATAATTGCCCCCCAATAGTATTCCCAAAAATCTACAGTATCTAGCATAGGCATGTGTCACACAATGAGCTATATTTAGACTCATTCATTCAATCTGACCTTTCTGAATGTAGTGGAATCTGAGGTTTCATCTTCATCATCTTATTAAATGACCTGTGTTTTCGACAAACCTTGAAAACAATTTACCACTTCTTCCTACTAAACAAAACGCTAAGAAAAATTAACTTTATAATTGACAAGTATATTGACAGAAATGTTTCATATTCGGTTTCAAAATGAGGATCATCAGAACACATTTATATCTGTAACTACTGTCTAGTGATCATAATAGATGAATTATACGCACACACACACAGCTTAATGGAGCTGGTTAATATATCTGAAAAATCAAGCCCTTTAGAACTTGGACCTACAAAGGTGCACCCAAGTAGCACCAGTTGCAGAATCAGGTCTTTAGGTACCTTAATATAAGTAGTTTTGCCTGGATAATTACTGGCTTGTTATCCAGATGTATATATTACATTAATGCATCACAAATTCCTGGTGCAAGCCTTTAGTTTCCTGTCTGAATCTGAAGTCTGAATGAGATAAGCATTCTGTGCTTCTTTCTGCCTGTAGTTGAGAATTTTGAAACTGAGCACACACCCCTGAATAAATTTCAAGTCACCATCCCTAGAAACCATGTACACTGTCCTTTGTTAATGTAGGTTTTTCAATTTTTTATTTTTAAATCTATTGTGAACATTGAAATCATGTTCTACTTTTCTGTATTCTACAGCTCTACTTTTACCTTTAGGACAAACAGAAAAAAAGAAAATAAAAAAAAGAAAAAGACTATTAGAGGAAATTTGGGTCTCTGGCTGTTGTTGATCTTTTTGTGAACAGAAATTTTGCCTAGGGACAAGGGTGACATCTGAAAGTGGACAGGAAAAAATTGAATATGATTTGAGCCAGAGCAGCAGGTATCACCCATACTGCATCATGTTCAAAACAGAGCAGGCAAAAACTTGCCCTGGAGAGTTTTCATTGTTGGGCCCTGATTCTGTCACTGAAGTCATTGGAAGTCTTTCCAGAGACATTGGTAGGAGTCAGATCAGGATCTTAAATAAAAGTTTAGGTGTCGCTTTCCTTCTGTAAATTATGCATGCTGCAGTTTGTTGTTCCCTTCCAAGTGAAGTTTTTAAATCAGGCAAAATCTCTAACTTTCCACTGTGAAGCAAGACAGTTGTAAGTGTTTCTGTTCTGTAATTGTTCCTTCCTTTTCCACAACTCTTACAGTTCTTTTTCAGGCACTCCCGGAATGTCTGAAGTGACCACAGATTATCAGGCTGAACCCGGTCTGTTTTCCCTTATCCTCTCATCATATGGAAAGTCATACATGATGAGGTTCAGGCATGCAGCAAAGCAGAAAGCATACGAGGAGTTGGCACACTGCTATTAAACATTGACTCCATTACCAGCTGCAGGGGGTCCAGATGAAAAGCTGCTGAGGGGGTAAACTACACATATGTTTATTTGTTCAACTTGTTCAGAATGTAAGCTGTTACGAGATCTTTCTCAAACCACTTAAGCCATGGTCAGTCTGTTTCCTGAAACTTGGGCCACTGCTGATACTGATGCAGGAGACATACCAGAAATTAGTTTTAGAAAACAAGCCAAGTAAACAATCCTGGTTAAAACAACGAGAGTTCTGTGGCACTTTAAAGACTAACAAATTTAATATTTGTAGACATAAGCTTTCGAGAGATATCGGCTCTCTTCTCCAGATGCAGTAAAACAGAAATTGTCCTATCTTTTTTCCATTCATTTTCTCCTCTGTGTCGATATCAGAGGGGGGGCATGAGGTAGTTTTCTTTTGCTCATGGATATGAATCAGCAATATGTTGACTCTCTAGTAAAAGTGTTCATTTCCTAGCCAGCAAAAGGTTAGTTTTAGCTGCTTCTTTGTACGGAGCTGCATTACATTTCATATTGTATTATCAGACACATGCAGGCACTTTAGTTGGCAAATGGGAGGCTGGAAAAAAGCTGAAAACTCTAGGAGAAAGAAAGCAGGCAGGTTCCTTAGAATGAATCTCTGCTAATAAAACTGGAAGGGTAAATTGCTAAAACACTGTTCTATCCATGCTAGTAGAAACGGGGATGGTCTCAAGCTGCAATTTCACTTCCAAACACCCTTCAGCTTTTGGAAAGCTCTGATCCATTTGACCTCAGTGCCCATTGGATCAGGCCTTTTCTTCATGACTGTTGCTTGGCATTTAGAGACTAAAGTAATATGTGCCTTAGTAATAGGAGCAAAAGAACCTGGCAAGAAGGAGCTGTATATGGCACAAGGTGACCGCAATCGTGTCATCTGCAGAGCCAACACTGCTCAAAGGTGTGTGGGGCTGGCTGAAGAGGGGATACATCTAGGACAACAGGGGAATCTACTGATTCAGTGAGTCTCTGCTTCAATCTCTGCTGGCGGGGCTGCTATGGAGTTGTTGGTGGAGATTATAGGAGTCCCTCACTGCTGGAGCACCTTGGAGAAGACAAATATTGAAATACTTCCATCACGAGGGTGAATTCCTGCCCCCCAGCCTCCCGAAAGTCAGCATTCCATTCTGGTGCACCAGGGGGGGTGAAGCTAGTACAATTATTATTTTTGCAACGTCCCCATGAGCAGGTGAATCAGTGTTCCTAGATATACAACAACACTTCTTATGGGAGATTGTGCCAGTTATAAAATTATCAGGAAACTAATCACTGAGTAAAATACTGTATACTTTTTATACTGTGTACTTTCCTTAGCACTGTGTAGACCCTCTCTTCATTAACATTCAGAATCTCTGCCAGTTCTAAAGATGTCTCCTACTACTCAGACTGCTAGGAGATTGTTGTTAAAAATCTGAAAGCTATAATAAAAGTTGACATCCTAACCCAAAGTGGAAGTGTTCATTACTAACCAAAACTAAGGGCTTAGTCGGTATAACTTATGCCACTCAGGGGTATGAAAAAACACCCCTGAGCCACATACATTACACCAGCAGAAGCACTAATGTAGACAGCGCTATGTTGGTGGGACAACTTCTCCCGCCAACATCGCTACTGCCGCTTGTGGAGGTGGGTTATTATGCCGATGGGAGAGCTCTCTCCCATCAGCATAGAGCAGCTACATGAACGATCTTGCAGCAGCACAGCTGTATCGGTACAGCTGTGCCACTGTAAGCTCATTAGTGTAGACAGGACCTAATTCAAATCATTCTCGTCTCCTGTGCTCACAGTTACACAATGAGAGCTACATTTAAGAGGCAGCTGAACCACGACCCATGATTATGAGAAAAAGAGGAAGCGCAATACAAAAAGATATGCAGATTCAGAAGTGTATCTGGTTGCAATTTTTTCAACACGACCTTTTCTCATTGGAAAATGCTGATTTGGCAAAGCCAAGACTTTTTGCAGGAAAGGGTCAGTTGTGATGCAATTTCTGCTGGTTTCTCAGGTGGAGGATGGAATTCCTAGTCAGGGATAGATTGAGACCCACCCCAGAAGAGACTAATGACCTCATGGTCAGGGCACTTATCTGGGATGTGGTATAGATGACAGAACTAGGAGCAGTGGTCACAAGTTGCAGTGGAAGAGGTTTAGGTTGGATATTAGGAAAACCTTTTTCACTAGGAGGGTGGTGCAGCACTGGAATGGGTTACCTAGGGAGGTGGTGGAATCTCCATCCTTAGAGGTTTTTAAGGCCCGGCTTGACAAAGCCTGGCTGGGATGATTTAGTTGAGGTTGGTCCTGCTTTGAACAGGGGGTTGGACTAGCTGACTTTCTGAGGCCCCTTCCAACTCTAATCTTCTATGATTCTATGATGATCAAGTTTCAAGCTCCTAAACTGAATCAGGGTCTCGATCCCGCATCTCACGCAGTCTAGATGAATGCCCTAACCACTGGGCTATTATGCGTTGGCTGGTCAGATGCTCTCTAGTTTTTGAAGGTACATCTACACAGGGATAAAAAAACCCATGGCTTGTCTGCATCAGCTGTCTCGGGCCTTGGGTTCCACGCTGAAAAATTGCTGTATACATGTGTGGGCTTGGGTTGAAGCCTGGGCTCTGGAACCCTGCAACAAACATTTTCAATGTTGTAAAGCAAAACTTACACATTTTCTTATAGCACAGAATACTGCTAGTAGAAGTGAGGTGAATGCATGTGGCAGCTTATAAGCATTTCATGGAGTCTAAATAATAAATGCAGGGTCCCAGAGCTCAGGCTCCAACCCAAGCCCCCATGTCTACACAGCAATTTTTAGCCCCACAGCCCAAGCCCCATGAGCCTGAGTCAGCTGACCTGAGCCGTAGGTCTTTTATCCCCGTGTAGATGTATCGAGAGTGAGGCTGTGTGCACGAGCCATGTTTCTGTTAGTCTCTGGTTGTTTTATTACTTGCTGTTTTTGTTTACGGGGTGTTGTGGGTTCCCTTCCTTTTCCTTGGGGTGATGGGGGGGGTTCTCCATGGGGTCTGTCACACTGTGTAGGGTGGCTCAAGACCATGAATGCCTACCTCAGAGCAAACTGTCAAAAACAGGGGATATCCCCCCCCCAAGTTGGTGGTGTGTTCTATAATTAGATTTCATCATGCCAGTAACAAAAGTGACCTCCTAAATCACTGTAAGTCTTACCATGGAGTCACAGACAGTCCACTTAGAACCTCCAGTCTATCTTGCCACCCAGACAAACTAGATATTGTGATATATGGTCACTTACACCAAAAATCACACAATATTCAGGTTGCTTCCAATCCCAAGAGACCAGTCATTTAGCCCAGGTCAATTGGTACTCTAGATTTTACACCAAAGACAACACCTGTAGCCATTCCTGTAATAAAGAATCTAAAGATTTATGAACTAGGAAAAAGAAATAAGAGTTATTTACAGGTTAAAGCAAGCCAATATATACACACAGATGAGTTACCACCTAAATCACAAGAGAGACAGAGTTATAGTGAGCTGTCAATTCAAAGGGCTTTTCTGGGAGGACTCAGGAGGTAAACCCTGGGTATCTCTGGCTTCAGTGTAGATTTCTGGCCCTATCAGAGTTCAAACGACGAAGACAGATGAACAATTTTCCTGTGACTGTTTTATTTTCTTCAGTCAACTCCCAAGTCCACAGGACAAACTTCCTTGCAGATAGTATTTCCAAGGTGCGATAGGGCTATTAACCAATCCATTCTATAGCGATGTTTCTTGACGGCCCATCTGACTTTGATAGTCCTTGATGGGCAGCGGGGACAATTCCTGTGCCTGGTTCTCAATTTAAGAGCAAACATTTTCAAAATTATAAAGCAAAACTTACATATTTTCTTATAGCACAGAATACTGCCATTACAAGTGAGATTAATGCATGCAGCAATTTACAAGCATTTCATGGAGTCTAAATACGAACTACATTCTTCTAAGACTAATACCTATTTTGAGCAAAACTAACATACAGGTGAATTGGTTTGGTCTCCAGCTATGAGGCTGTCAGTTCTTAGCTAATGCCTGCAGTCTAGGCAAGAGCAAGCACCTGGCCTGCCAGCATCATACCCCCAACACTAAACCGGAATAAGAAGATGTGTCACTGACACTGCTGAATACGCCTAGTTTTGTTCAGGCAGGGTCAGATTTTTGCTTAAGTAGGCAATGGGATGCCCCTTGCCCCCCATCCCATCCTGCATCAGTATTCTGCCCAACCCAGCGTTAGAAACGTCAGTGCACAACATAAATGGTTTGCTGAAATCAGGGCTGACCAAAACAGGCTCTTTAAACAAAGCCTCTTTTATGTTCTGGAAGCTTCTCTCACGGGCCTCTCTGTCCATACCTCCCGGTCTGGTTTCTCATCTTTTGAGGAACCAAAATGTCACTAACCCCCTTTACAAACCTCTGGTAAAGACCAATAAAAGACTGGACCTGCCTCTCGGTTTGAAGGGCAGGTCAGCTCCAAATGGCTTCTATCTTTAAAGGGTCAGGGCGAACCAACCCATTGCCCACCCTGTGTCCTAGGTAAGATACATCTGCAGCCCCCATCTTGCATTTGGAGACTTTGGCAATGAGGTGGTTTCTCTCAGCCTTTATAACACAATTCCCAAATGGTTTAAGTAGTCTTGCAAGGAGCTACTGAAAACAGCCAAGCCAAAGATAAACACTTGCAAACAACTCCACTACCATTTTAGTCTGATAGGTAAAAGGGAACCTGAAACTGAAAACATACATGTGTGTTACTTTACTTAGGCAAATAGTCTTACTCAGCTCAGTGGGACTATTCACATAAATAAAATTATGTATCTGTATAAGCATTTGCAGGAACAGGTGTCCACAATGAAATGTTGCCAGGAGCACTTGGTTACTCTTGGTTTACTTATTATCAAATAAATTTTACATGGATCATCTCTCAGTGAAGTGGCTTGAAGCAGTTTGTGGGAGTAGTACTAGTATGCAACATTTGCTGACAGCAGCCTGGCAACAAAATAAATCGAAGAACCACAGAAATTAGACATAGTTCATCTAGTCTTTGCCCTGCAAATGCAAGAAAGAACATGTAGCTAGCCAGAAAAAATAGGTAAATACTGGATCCTCTCTCTATATATTACAATAAATCCATTTATTTACAAGTTTTCTTTTTCTCCTTCCTTTTCCTCACTATGAAGGGTTTTTGCTTTATGAACCCTTTCCCCACTTTCTGTTGCATGACAATGAAAACACTTTTCACTACCTTTGCAACATTCACCTTCCCTTTTAATTAGTGTTGCTTCATTTTCTCCTTTTTGGCTGTGGGGCTGCTGCAGAAAGAAAAACTTGCAAAATATATTTTATAATGGGAAAACAACAATTCAAACCATTCAAAAATAGATCAAAACATCCCGTTTCTCCCCCCCAAAAAGTCACCTATCAGCAGAGACCAGCCACAGAAAATTTCACTTTGAGGTGGAAGTTTCCAAAAGTTTGAAATCACTGAAAACCGGAGGTTTAGAAGAGAAAATGTTACGCAGCCTAAGGGCTGCTATAATTGTTGCTATCAATCTGCCTAAAATTTGCTTTTTCTATTAACATTTCTGCTAGTAAATTAATTCTCTAGGATATTCACAAAAGCTGAATACAAGTGGCATGCCAACTACAGCCAAAAGTGATTTCAATTTGAGCAAATATTCATGGAAGCAATTTGTTGCATATTCATTCAGCTTTATTCAACACTATAGCAACAAACACAATGGCCCCCAACAACGAAAAAGTAAACACTGCTTTTTTAGCAACTCCTGACCTGTAACATTGGATGGGATTCTTTTTAATTACACAGTATTTCTGATAGTTTTAAGTGCCCTTTTCAGCATGACTTCGCTGTAACATTTCCAATAAAATTGGAAATATTGCTAGCACTTTTCACACCAGAGACATGGTAATGCGGAGCAAGGTGTGATTGTGCAGTGTAAATATTGGCATTTTCTTCTTTTTTTATAATGAAGAATTTTAGTTTAGATTTTTCCTAAGAGACTATGCTAACCAGTCAAATCAAATAGCATTGGTGTTCAGTAAAAATACTTCATTTTTTATTCTTGTATAATAGTTATTGGTGAACAAAAAGTGGGTAGGAAAAGATTTTCAAGAAAACAGAATTCAAAGTTTTGTACGCTTTTAAAATAAATATTCTTTTCAATATAAAGTTAAAGAAAACTCTGGAAATAAATCATCCAAAATACCTCTGCTAATAGTTCACTGTCTGGTTTGAGCAAGCTTAACTTTAAGGTGTGGTAGGCTCTGGAAACTTACTGTGACTCATTGAGTAATAAGTAGCTACAACATAAAACATCAACCCACACATAGTTTTCCTGCCTCATTCTGTAAGTCTTTCATTTGAAAAGAAAAATAAACTAATTATCTCATTAAATCTGTTTTTAATCTTTATGGCAAAAAATAATGTATGTAAAGGAATATTATTTTTCCTTGAAAACTTATTCATATATCAAAGAAAATGGATAGTATATTCTTAAAAACACGTTTCTGCACTCAGCCCAGTTCCTTTTCTAAACTCTGAATTTTTTGAAAATGAAATTTAACATATACCATATAACAAGCAAGCATTTATACTATATAAATGTATAACGTGTACACAAATATTGCTAAAGCTAATAGTACAAGGCAAATCTAAAACACCAGTCACAACATAAATATTATCTCCATCCTTCAAGATATGAGTGCAAAAATAAGGTCTGCTCCTGTAAGCCCTCATGTGAATAAATCCTTGCTTGCATGAGTAATCCAACTGACTTCAATGGATCTACGCACGTGAGAAAGGGTTGCAAGATCAGGCACATAATTAGGAGAACTGTTGATTATTTCCAAATATTTTTAACCATATTGCATATTATAAATAAATGAGGCAGCACTAGCTATCAATACAATCTACTCCTTATTTTCCACTTGTCAGCTTGCCAGTATCTCATGAAAATGTTTCTTTGTTCTCTATCTGCTAATGATGATCCCAGTTATATACGCTTTGGTCAAGTCTCCAAGTTTTGGCATGACTTGTAATAAACATAGCTTTGGCGTAGACAGAAAGTGGGTGCCTAAAATGTGCCTAAGTACAATTCGTACCTTTTACCAGAATCCTGTGATCTTTTAGCATATCCCAAACGGCTTTTCATATAGCCCACCAGATAAGAACCCTAGCAACCTATTTCAAAACCCTTTAAATCAGCTATACTGAAGCTATAGTACCTCATACAGCTCTCCTCCTGGATATGAGTCCTGAAAATGAAGCAGCAGTTGTCATGGGAACAAAACCACCATTTTGAATAACTATGTATGTGCAGCCAGATGGGTTAATCTGTATTTGCAGTGGTAGCTAGCTAAGGTAAGTAAAAACACCTCACACTGAAACACAATACAGGATGTCTCTGAGCCAGTTTCTCTGATGGGGTAAATTTGCACCATGCCATTGTTTTCAATCACTCATGCCATTTTCTACCAGAGAATTCAGCTCTCTGAATGCCAGTGACATTAAGCCAACCACATCTGGGGGCCTTGGCAAAGCTGTTCAGTTGGAAGCCTCGGTTTGCAAGGCCTTGTGATTCAGTGTGTGACCATCTCTCCCACACCTGTCCCAGACTCCTATGCCATGACATCTAGGATTGTGCAGAGCCATGGGAAGATGGAGTCAAATAGGTAACATCTCCATATCTGGTGTGGGGATTGGCAGAGGATGATAGAGAAACAATGAGTGGATTTTACTTGTTAAGAAGCAGGACAAAAGGTTTAGCAGTGTTGAATGAACCAGAACTGAACTCTTCATAACCGTAAGCAGGCTTTAAATCCTATTTCACACACAGAGCCCTAAATAATATTCTTCTTTTAACTGTTATGTTGCTTTTTAATAAATAATGATACTTTGCTCTGTTTTAGTTAGTTCCATCTGAGGATCTCAAAGTGCTTTACAAACATTAATTTCTGTCACCTTCTGTCATCTACTGTTTAAAGTAGGTAATAATCCCATCTGAGGTGCTGAGAGGTTAAGTGACTCTGGATCTTGACTATTGGCTGCATAGATATTTATATTCCTAATAACAGTCAATGAGCAAATCTCTTTGATATAATTCACAGCTGAACTCATTATTCCTCATCCATTTGTGCATGGCAAACACAGCCACCTCCGCTTCTCACCCCTTTTCTCTCACCTCCTTTTCATCCCATTTCAATGTCAGAGATGCATTTGTGTAGGGCCACCCTCTTGCTGAACTGTGCTGAGCCATCCTAAATTGGGATGGGTTTTATTTCTGTCTCAGAAGGATAATTCTGCCAGATCGAACCAAATGGAAGGTACTTCAGAAACATTCTGCAGGAAGATAATCCAGATCTCTCTACAAGGGTAAGAGTTTGTATGTTTGTTTGTTTGTTTTTAATAGAAGACAGCACTTTCCTAATTTTGGTAGCACAAGCCTCTATTAGTGGTGAGGGATGAGGTTACTGCAAAGAGCAGAATAAGTGAACCATGCATTCATGACCCCAAGCAGCAGTTAGACATGCAAATCAATGATCGGACTGTGTAATTCAAAAACATCTTGTGTAGACCAGAAAGATGGATAAAAATACTTAAGTAGAACAGCTGGACAGTTCTAGAGATTTCATGTGCTACACACTGTCTACTGTGTTCCCAAGTAAATGTATATCACACAAGTGGGCTACAGCCCTATTCAGAAAGACGTTTAAAGACAGTATATAAATTAGCAAGCAAGTAGTCATATGGACGCATTAGGGGCCAGATTTTCAAAATATGTTAAGCTTGCAACCGTGTGTGCAAAAATACATGTACAATTATATGCCTAATTTGTGCAAGTAATCAGTGCACAGTGCAAGTGCACATGTGAATCAGGTAGTTGCATGTGCAAAATACCAGGACTAGCTAGATGTGTGTACAGGCAGTCAACCTAGGTAGGCAGTCACTGCCATAGGGCACACACGTTACCAATACAAATGCACCCATACTTCTGTAAATTAAATTGCATGCCTAACGTATTTTATAATCTTGCCCTTTGGTATCTACCTTATAAATGCTATGGTAACAAAAGAAATGGAAGGAATGGATAGGATAGGATAGGCATTTTCAAAGTCCATGGGATTACGCACGTGAGTAAGTGTTTGCAGGATCGGGCCCTCAGTGTAGGAAACAAGCTCTTTTAAAATAAGGCATTTCTAAATTTGTAGACAGCACAGAGTTTCCCATTGTCCAGCATCTCACACAAATTCTGTTTGTGGCCATCTTGGACGCCTACAGCTTTAAAGATGGTAATTATCCGAACCCATATGCTACTGAGTGCATTTTCCACTGGCAAATGACAGATGGCTTATCCACAGAGTTGTTTCCTAATAGTGTTTACCACGTGCCTAAAGGACTTTGTGGATACAAAGAGGACACGTCTGGCCAATATATTAGGAAAATAAACACTATATATAAAATCTACAAGCCTCATCTTCTCCTGGACATATTTAAGAAAAAGTACATTGGAAACTTGCAAGAGTAATGAACAAACCATTTCTACTTGTTAATTTAGAATTGCTCCCCAGTATTCAGCACGGGTGAGGTAATAGCTCAAATTGCGCATTAAATTGGCACAATATTAAATTAAAGGTACTAATAAACTGGAAAGGGTATGGAGGAGGTTACCTACCATGACCAAAATGATGGGGTAGGGCAAAACCTTAAAGAAAAAAAGAATCAAATGTGTAATCATAATAAGAGAAGTTTCAATGCAACATGACAAAGGACTACAGATACACAAGATATTTCCTCACCTATCTTGTCTCTCTACAGAAACACAACAGATTTTATCAGGAGAGAAAGGGAGAATCTGCTTACCCTAGACAAAGAAAATAAAATCAGAATTATTTAACTAAATCTGCAGCAATCTAAATGGTAAGAAAGGCAGGGAAGTGATGAAATTGCCATAACTTACTTGACATTTTTATGGCTGGGCTTGATGACTGGAGCAGGTTTTTGAATGCTACAAATCACATTAGAATGAAGTAATTAATCCATTAAAGGTTTCTCCTTTAGGCTCAAAAATGTGTACAATTTTGTGTTAATGTTGCTAGTCTAAAATCTTCAGATGATTCATATTACTGTATCAATAAGGCTATCCCTACTACCAAAATGAATCTCAAAATAAAACTTATTTGAAATTCATATGGTAAGATCTTTATTTTGAAAACTAGCATGTAACTATAGCTTAAGAAATTAACAAATTCATGATTGCAAAATAGTGTCCATTTATGTTTTTAAAAAATGTTCAGCAGGTGTAGGGGTGAAAGTATAAAATGTCAACAGTCAAAATGGTTAACCGACTTCAAGCAGAATTTCACAAACTGGTAAATTCAATTACTATCATTTGAGTTCAGTGAGCTACCCTAAGCTTGGTGCAAAATTGTTAATGACAGCAATGGAAAAGTGTTATTTCACAATAACACATGCATATGTTTCTATTACTTATAACTAGCAAAGAAAACAATAGTATATTATACGAGTTAAACATATCTGTGCAATCTCAAATACCGAGCAATTATTTTTTTGTAAATTTTTGCAGCTTGTGGAAAGCAGCACAGTTCTCAAACATGACTGGGTACATCAAGGGTCATATTATAAAATATAAACGCCTAAGAAGCATTCACAAAAAATGCCAAAAAATAATTCTGCATACAAAATTAGTGACTGTGCACACAAATGTATACTTGTGCAAACATGGGCCCATTTTACATGTATAAATGCATATTTTATATTTGTAATTACCTGTTTCTACACACACATTTTTGGATGAGTATTTGGAAAAACTAGTTCTTAAATTCTGTTTGAGTGACCTTGTAGATCACTGAATCCTAGAAGTAAGAATCAGCAAGGCACTCATAGCTTATCCAATCCACCACTCTGCCAATGCCAGTTGAGTGTTAAATATCCCAAACTATGCTATTTACATTCTTCCATTACTCATATACTGTAATCACAGTTGTTATCGTGCTGCTCCCTTAATTTAAACTATATTGTATCTGAGATATTTTTGTTTAACAACATTGTTAACCCCAGGCATTCAAAAATTGTAAATCAAGAGGCCCCAAAAATAATGAGATTGGTTTTAAAAAAATCATGAGATTTCAAAACCATTACTGTTGGGTTCTTTTTATTAGTCTTCTGCCTTTAAAACCTTTAGGGTTCATACTTTCCATCTTATCTCCGCAACACTGAAGGCTAGATATATTTTTCAAATGAAAGTTGAGAGTTTGTTATATTAATTTGACTCAAGACTCCAGGGCTTCAAGAAAAAAAACCAACTCTTGCAAGACTCCCAATAAAATCACAAGAGTTGAAAATAGGCTAATACATTTTCCCCCAGCCCCCAATATTTCTGGAAATTGTTTTTTAAAATTGTCCTGTCTTTATGGATAGTAAATCAGGGGTTCTCAAACTGGGGGTCGGGACCCCTCAAGGGGTCATGAGGTTATTGGGGGGGGGGGTCACGAGCTCTCAGCCCCTGCACGTGCCATGGCTATGACTGTCAGCCCCATGCATGGCTGACAGCCAGAGATCTTCAGAGCTGGGTGGATGGAGAGCAGCGGCTTCTGGCTGGGGGCTCTGAAGGCAGCACCAGCCCCAGCAGCAGCGCAGAAGTAAAGCTGGCATGGCATGGGGGGTCGCTACTTTTTTGGAGGAGTCGTCACAGCCTGAAATATTTTCAAAGGGGGTCCCAGAAAAAAAAAAGTTTGAGCACCCCTGTAGTAAATAATCATACACATAATCCTTAAATACAGATTAGCCAACTGTTATGATATTTCTGAGACTCACAATATTAAATAAGGGTTTTTTTTAAAGGTTCTAATGATCTCTTCAAATCCCACAACATTTGTGTAAACATTTACACTCATTCAGAATGGCCACCATTTCCGATTACTTTTAATGGGAATGAAGCCAGGCTATCCATACTAAAGATGGCTGCCCAATCTCCAAAAGCTTTGTAGGTAGAGTTGTAGGTGCTACTTGTGAAGATGGATGCCATCTCTTCTTGTTTTCAATGAGAAAATGGGCTGCCCTCACAGAAGATGGTGGCCCTCTGTTTTATCTGTGTGTTCCAGGCAAGAGAAAATGAGTATACAAACATGTGTTTGCTGGCCAGGGGGATTCAGGAATGTGGACCAATTAGCAGCCTGAATGGAGGGGAACAGGTAACATGTGAGGGCAGTGAGGTAGACTGATGGGGACATGGGAAATGTATAGGGTAGGAGGGAGGGAGAGAGGCAGGAGAGAAACTAACGGGCAAACCAAACCAGAAGGAAGGATGCGTGAGGAGTGAGGGTGACTAAGGGCGAGGGAAATGGGCAGAGTAGAAGATTTGGGTGGGAACAGAATAATATTCCACCACCTCTCCCACCCAGGGAGGTGGTGAAATCTCCATTCTTAGAGCTTTTTAAGGCATGGCTTGACAAAGCCCTGGCTGGGCTGATTTAGTTGGAGTTGGCCTTGCTTTGAGCAGCGGGTTGGACTAAATGATCTCCTGAGGTCTCTTCCAACTTTAATATTCTATGATTCTATGAATATAGGAGCAAGAGACTAAGGTGGGGTGGGGGCAGAGCCAGCAGGAGGAAATGCAGAAGAATAGAGTATGAAGAAGTTGTGACAGTACTCCTACCTCAGGGTTTAGGAAAAAATAAGTGGAGTCCCCTTCCTAGAATGTTTGGTAGATGCCTACATTTGTATTTTTGTGTCTGTCTGGGTGGATTGTGTGCACTAAGGCTGAATTTACAACCTGAAATGATCACACACAAATTAGGGGCAAGAAGGTTTCCACTAAAGGCTCAAAAATCTGAAGACAGATTGAAGTACAATGGGATGTATTTGTTTGTTTATTTTTAATATCATGATTTTAAGCTAATTATGAATTTTGGGTCTGACACTATTTTTGAATACTTGGGGTGGGGAATTCAGTGATAAAAGGCCTTGAGATTCCTAACTGGGAAGTTAGACATATTTAAAATATCCATATGCAGGCCCCATTTCAGGAAAATAATACGTGCTCTGAAAAGTAATGTTTTCATGAATCAGGGCCAAGTTTGAGAAGAATTAGAAATGTACATGTGAAAAGAGTAAAATCAAGTATTTAATATGTTTTGAAAAGCAGAGGCTGACAACCAGGGCTGAGAAATATTGTATTTGATCCTGAAGAAAGAGTAGTCTAGTTACAAAACATTGAGATCAAATCTTTAAAAGGATAATTTACAGATTTAAAAATATATATACACACACACACCTATATATTGATAAGTAAATGCCATTCCTGTTCACTGAAAAGTATAAAAGTTAAACAACAAATTAATTTAGTGGTTTCCGAATATTGATGCTCATAGGAAGCAACAAGCCATCTGCAGTGTTTACACTGGGGATTTCCAAAAAATAAAGGGTCACTATTGAGACTGCCTTAGAACAAGTTTTCACAACTCTCAGTCTTCTGAAAAGATCAAATCAAACCGCAACATTTCCTTTCTTTGCATCAGAAAACACCACTCATACCAAGGTGTCAATATATGTTGAAAAACCCTGAATTGTGCAATCCCACAAATGAGGTATTGTATATGACATTTGTACCACACTGGACTGTTAAATGGTGGCTTTCCCCATTTGTTTCCTGTTCAGAGTTCTTTGAAAAATGTTCACTTACATTACTCAGAGGAGGACATGATGAGCAATCTTGTTTGCGGCATTGGCAGAACTTGAAGTGCAATGATAATAGGACCAGCGTCTTATAATTTTAACTCAAACTAAGCAATACTACACTTCGCAAACAGTCCCATTTACTTCAGTTGAGTACATTTAGGTCTGATCTACACTGACAACATAGGTCGACGTAATGTGGCTTACATCCACCACATAAAGTATATGTCTCCACTGGCGTGTCAGTTCCACCAACCTAAATTGCGGTAAAATTTGACTTAATAAAACCACCTCCGCAAGTGGCATAGCACTGAAGTCAAATTCTATGGGTCAAGTGAGGGTCGGTGTAGGCAAAGTGCAAATTGATGTCATTGGCCTCCAGGATGCTCCCATAATGCTCTGTTGTGACCGCTCTGGACATTCGCACTCTGCTGCACCACGGCCATATGCACAAAAAACAGTCCCTCTCCTCAAGCCCCATTTTTAATTCCCATTTCCTTTTTGGTCAGCATGGAGAGAGCTTTGTAGCCGAACTACTCATAGTGACTGCACACCCCAAACGCACTCCAGCATGGAGTCGACCTGAGGTCTTGGATCGCATCAGTCTATGGGGTGAAGAGTCTGTTTTGGCTCAACTCCAAGCCAGCAAAAGAAATTTAGATATCTACGAGAAGATATCACGTGGTATGGTGGAGAAGGGCCACAACAGGAACACGCAGTAGTGCTGTGTTAAAATCAAAGAGCTGACGTAGGCATATCAGAAAACTAGGGAGGCGAACAATCATTCTGGCTCGTCACCAAAGACATGCCACTTTTATGAGGAGCTGCATGCAATTCTCGGTGGTGATTCCACCACTGTGCTACCACGCAGCATTGACACCCCCGAAGAATCCCAGTCCCTGTGGTTGAGGAGAAGGAGGAGAACAGGGGGCAGAAGAGCGGGGTATTCATTCTCCCCGAGAGCCAGGACCTGTTCATTAACCCAGAGCAGGCCAGCCGGACACAGGATAGCAGTACTGACTGAGATACCCGGGAAGGCACATCTGGTGAGTGTGTAGCAAATCTCATTTCTCCACTGAAGCAGAGAGTTATCCCTGGAACAGACTATTTATGTGTACAGAGATGCTCCAAGAATCCTCCATGGATATCTCCAGGAAACACTCATGTAGGTACTCTGCAAGCCTTTGCAGAAGGTTTCTGGGGAGGGCAGCCTTATTCTTCCACCTTCTTCCACCATGATAGGACACTTTTCCCCCGCCACTCTGCTGTTAAATGAGCAGGCCTCATTGCAGAACACAGCATAGCAGCATAAGGCCAGGCCTGTACCCCAATGCTTGCAGTAAATCTTCCCTTTCCATCTGCGTTACCCTCAGGAGACTGATATCACACATGGTCACCTAGGGAAGATGGTGCAAGTTTACAGTACCCGACCAATATAGTCACTTCATGTTATTCCCCTGCTGTAGATGGTGTCCTGGGCCCCAACATAGACAATTCCTAGCCATGATATTGTTGGCATGGGTGTTAGGGGTCTGGGAACGGATGCCCCTATGTTTTCTCCAGCGATACTTCACCCACACCCTCCTCCAATCCCTTTGGATCATCTCCTCCCAAACCGGTCTTTGGGGTGGTAAAGGGAAGCCCAATGATTGTTCTCCTTGGTTAGGTGTGGATTGGGGAATTTAGTGCTACAGAGACCTCCCTATAATGGATGCAAGGGCCCCTTACTTACCATGGTTGGAACGCCACTCCGACCCATGCAATAGGTACTGATTGGTATGCAGGTCTGGCTTTGCCTTGTGAATATGAAAGGGAGTTCTTTTTACATTGTAACATTTCTTTTCATCCATGGAGCCAGCTAACAATGGTAAATTTATGCTTTGCTTGCCTTACAGTGGACCCCTCAGCCTTCACCACAGCTTCTACTCCTGCAGAGTGCCTTTCCCAGATTAGAAAGCAAAAAAACCCCAAAAACTCAGGATGACATGTTCAACAAACTAATGAATGCCCCCATGGCTGCTGACACAGAGCTCAGAGCCTGGAAGATAACATTGTCAGAGAAACTAAACATGGACATGGAAAACCAAAAATCAGCGCAGAAGCAGGAGTGTGCAATGCAACAGGAGATGTTGCGTTTTCTGAGGGATCAGTCTGACATGCTCTGGTAGAGCTCCAGGAAGAGCAGCGGCAGGACAGATTCCCTCTGCAGCCCCTCCCAAATGCTCAAACAACAAGCTATTTCATACCAGCTCCCACCTCCCAAGCGCTCTAGGAGGAGGTTGAGCAAGGTGCAGTACATGCTCCTCTCCACGCCGGCGGAGGGGAGCCGAAAGAGGCGACGGCCCATTTAAGAACTGGGAATGTGCGCTTTGCTGTTTGCACAGTCACACTTTGCTCTGGATGGCCAAGCAGCCTTATGAGAATGTTAAATGATCTTCCTTTCCCCACACTGTAACGGATCACCAATAAAACTGTACTGTTTTAAAAAACATTACTCTTTATTCATTGAGAGCTCGGGGATTGTCGGCAGGGAAAGAAGGGGAGGGGACCGAGGGTGCAAGGCAAGGCACAGCACTGAGATGTACATTACTGCAATTCATTGGAAAAATGGGTTTTCAATACTTCCCTGAGGCGCAGCTCTCCACGGTTGGCTCTCAGCATAGCACTGGAATCTAGCTTCTCAAAATTTGCGGCCAGTCTATCAGCCTCCACAACCCAACCCTGCAGGCACTTTTCCCCCTTTCACACATTATGGAGCACACAGCAGGCAGAGATTGCAGTTGGGATGTTGCATTCACTGAGGTCTAACCTAGTGAACAAACTGCGCCATCTTGCCTTTAAGTGGCCACATGCACATTCCACCACCATTCTGCACTTGCTGAGCGTATTATTGAACGCTCCTTCTTGCTGTCCAGGTGCCCGGTGTAGGGCTTCATTAGGCAGGGGAGCATAGGGTAGGCAGGATCCCCCAGGATCACTATTGGCATTTCAAAGTCGCCAATATTTATTTTTTGATCAGGGAAGAAAGTGCCCGCCTGCATCTTTTTTAACAGACCTGAGTTCCTAAAGATGAGCGTGTCATGCACCTTTCCAGACCACCTCATATTGATGTCGGTGAAACATCCCCTGTGATCCACAAGGGCCTGCAACACCACTGAGAAATATCCCTTTTGGTTTATGTACTCTGCGGCAAGGTGGTCCGATGCTAAGATAGGGATATAGATGCCATCTATCCCCCACCATATTTTGGGAACCCCATTGTGGCAAACCTGTCCACTATGTCCTGCACGTTTCCCAAAGTTACTAACCTTCTTAGCAGAAGTCTATTAATGGCCCGGCAAACTTGTATCACAGCAGCTCCCATGGTGGTTTTACTGACTCTGAATTGATTCCTAACTGACTGGTAGCAGTCTGGCGTTGCTAGCTTCCACAGAGCAATGGCCACTTGCTTCTCCATTGTCAGACCTGGTTTCAAGCAAGTATTCATGTGCTTCAGGGCTGGGCAGAGCTTTGCGCAAAGTTCAATGAAAGTGGCCTTTCACATACAAAAGTTCTACAGCCACTGCTCATCATCCCACACCTTCATAACAATGTGATCCCACCAGTCTGTGCTTGTTTTCCGGGACCAGAACCAGCGCTCCACCGACTGCAGATGTTGCGTGACAGCCTGCAGCAAACAGGAACTGTTTCACTCTGTGGCTTGTAACAGGGCAGTTTCAGTAATATCGCAATTTTCCGTGCTGCAGCTCCTGTCTCAGCCTTGAAAATACTGCAGAATAAGTTGGGAGGTGTTTGTGATGCTCACAATAATAGTGCTCAGCTGAGTGGGCTCCATGCCTCTCTGGCAATGGCATGCACGTGGCAGAGATGGGTTTGGAAAAATGGCGCGAAAAAACATTCGTCTCTTTGTTTTGGAGAAGGGGGAGAGGGAGCATGTTGCATCATGGGAGGAAGACAATCTTCCCAAAAGGCACTGTGGGTAGTTGCACTGTGGGATAGCTACCCACAGTGCATTGCTCTGATTATCGATGTACGTGCGGCTGGTTGGGATGTAAACCCCTGACGCAATGCGTGTGGTGTGATCACACACCGCCAACTTCGTAAGTTCAGTAGATGAAAGTCGACTGAAATTAAATCGACTTCACCCGCAGTGTAGACATACCCTTAGAATAAACTGCTAGTTAATATGAGTTAAAATATCAGAATCTAGCCCATAACTTTTAATATTGTGACAGAGTCAGAACAGATGCTACCAGAGAGTGCTCGAAGGCAGATACAACAGACCCAGGATCAGTAAGACTCTTTTCCCATGGTAGCTGAGCAGGGGTTACTCCCAGTTAATTAATGCACCTGGAGCCAATCAAGGCCTCACCCGGGACTTGTTTAAAAGCCTCCCCTCCAGAGAAAGGGTGAGGCTGGAGTTGTGGGGGTGAGGTGAGGTGAGGTACCAAAGAGTGTGCAAGGCAAGACACTGTCAAGAGCCAGGCGGGTTTAGAAGAAGGAGCAGAACGCTGGCAGTAGAGGACTCTGCAGGTACAAAGACTGGGGGAGGGAAAATCCTACCCGAAGAGGGCAGAGGAACTTTCCCAGGCCTGGAGGCCTAAGGGAAGAGACCCTGCCAGAAGGGAAAAATTGAACTGAACATTTGGTTTGGGCATTACCACGCCTGTGGGGCTGTCAGAGGTCAAGAATCTTCCCTGGCAAGGAGGCCCGGAGGGGCCCCTGTCTGAACAGGGTATGGACATTAAGTCAAGGGGCACGGGGAATTAACCCAAAGAAGCTAGCAGCTTTCCTGAAGCCAAACGTGAGGCTGTGGCTTGTAGGGTCCCTGGGTTGCCCCCCCCCTGCATTCCCTATCATTTACTGGAGGGGCAAAAGCCTCAGTGAAAGGGCATGGGCCTGTGAGAACCAGAGACAGGATGAGGAGCCAGCAGGGAGCGGCCATCTTAGAGTGGCTGCATTGCCCTCACCCACCATTGGAGGATGAAAGAAACACGAAGGTGTGAAGCAATTCCCTCAGCTACTGCTAGAAAGAAGCACTGGACCCACTGAGGTAGAAGAAGAGTTTTGTCACAATAAGTGACATAGCAGACTTTAATATCTCTTGAAACTTTCTATTCATGCTCCCAATCAAGACTATTGCAGTAAGTGAGCAACCAAAGACCACAACTTTAACAAAGAGATATATAACTAAAACAACTTCTATTTGTATTCTAAAAGCCTTCAAAGCGTTGAAAAGAGATTCATAAGTAGATGATGAGTACACAGGAAGTCCTTCATGTGTCAGCATGTGCTGTTCTATTATACTCAACATTATGCTGCAACAACTTTAACATTATGAATTAACTAATAAAAGCAAGGCAATTCGGGGAGAGGGTGCCCTCCATAACCCCTGCCACTGAATTAGGCTACATGTACCTACTGTGGGATGGGAAGACACACTTTTCTGAAATGTCTGCAATACCTAATGCAAGCACAGTGGAACAAGTCAAAGTACAATTTTTCTGCTCTGAAAAAATTACTCTGTAAAAATGACATGAGATTCCGATGTTTGTCCCTATCTCTGATTTCATCAAATATGGGCAGTTTACAAGTAAAAGTTTACCCGCTTGCTATTGAATCAGTGAGACACACTTGAACAGGGACTACACAATGGCATTTTTATAGGCATTTTGCAAAGCTGATGTACATTTTAAGGACTTGCACCTATTTGGTATATGGCCTGCCCCTCAACTTGCTGAAGTTTAAGAGGACACTTCCAACTGGTCATTCATGTATCCACAATCCAAAATTATATCAGACACATTTTAAAAAAAAGAATAAAAGAGTTCTTTACTTCAACAGCATGGCTGCAAGTATATTTAGTACACCACAGGTCCCTCCGTAAGCCTTACTTCTGCTGTTATGACTCCAGGTAGGATGATTAACTGATCTGCACTCAGCTAGTGTACCCAAACTATGTTCACATTACTGTTACCGCACCATCTTTAAACCCCACCCATCTGTTTGTTTCTTGCACCTTGTCATTAACAAAGACTGTTAACTAATTCTGACTGTGGATGCCAGTTGCTACAAGTAATCAATAGTAATGATAATATGACTGCTACTACACTGTTTGACATTAAACATACCCATGCAGGAAACGGTGCTGCACCGTGTGAGCCAATCACCTCTTATTGGCTCATGACTCCAAAATTTCCAAGAAGGCAGATACTATGGTATATCTTGAATGATAATTAATTTCAGATTGTTAATGGGAATTATACAATTCAAGGTCAGGTCAATTTCATAAAGCTAATGAAAATCAGGACTAGGGGATTTCTGGTTGTTTAGGATGATTCATCTGGCAACCAATCCTGTTCAAAATGAGCATTTTTTTTAAAAATAAGAGTCATCAAAATCCATGAACCCAAGATGTCATAACCTAACACTGGAAAAAGTCTAGGCAAATCTTTTCCAGGCTTTCTTCATTCATCACTGTCACTGGGCCCTGCCTTTCACATTTCGCTGATTGTCCAGTATATCTGCAACAAACAGTATTTTTTATTGAATAAACCTTAGTTTTAGACATAGGCATGTGCAGCACATTTCATTAGGGTGTGCACCCAGGGATTAGGGTTTGCACCGAGGGAATTTTCATGATATTTTCAGGGGTGTCAATTTCAGCCACGGCTGCAAAATCTGCCCGCTCCTTCAATTTCTGAGACAGCTTGCCAGTTTCACATTTCAGTTTCCCATCCAGTCTTTTTCTCCCCGAAAAATCACCTTGAGCCTTCAATTTCTGCGGCAGCTAGTCAATTTCGCGTCACTATTTCCCGCCGCCTCGTCTGCCACCAAAAAAATCTCACTGATCCATGCATTTCGCCAGCACCTCCCTGTATCTTGCTATGTGAAACTCCTGCATTACGGTGTGTCTAGGCACACCTGGCACACCCCATGTGCACACCAATGGTTTTAGATAGTCAGTGGAAATATGTATATATATATATATAATTAACTCCAATAAGATTCCACATTCCAGCACTGAGATTATATTGTATAGTGGTCGCCCTGTTCCAAATTGTCATGTCTTTCTCTGTCTTAGAGTAAAGTATGATGTAGCAGGATGTTGGTTATAATCCAGTATAGTTAAAGCTGCATAAATTGGTTCCATTTTGACTTCTTTTATTCACCTGTTGATAACTTTCTACAGTTTCAGCTCTGGGCCTGGAATTTTCCATGCTTGTTCTCTGCCCAAAGATTAATTTACTCTTGAAAGTTGGTGCAAAAATGATTCAGCACTTTTCATGTAAGAAACTAATGGGGGAGGTGGGGCATACAGTACTCCCATTCCTTAAAAAAGGATGTGTGGTTTTGTTCGTTTGTTTTGGGGGGAGGCAAAGCTCTGCAACCTAAATGGTTTGAAGTGGAAAGTCAGCATGGTTTTAGAACTCATTACAGAGCAGTTTGAGTTTTTCTGTGGGAGAAAGTTGATGAGCAGAAAATTTCTGAGAGCTGAAAATTGATTGATTGACTGAAAAGTGATCCGCATGTGATAAGCGTAACCCTTCTGCCAGACAGAGTCAGCAGCAGCAAGGGCCGGATTCTATATCTAAGGGTTCCTGTCAATGATACAACACCAAACCAGCTTGAGCCCCCACCCAGTCACCTGGGAAATCCCACACTATCCCCTGGGTGCCCCCAAAGGGCAATACTTCCCCTCTTGCAAGCACAGAGTCTGAGTGTAGAAAGTAAACCCTATAATAAAAGGAAGGAAATAACACAGCACTGGTTTGGGAAAACAGTGCAAACAGAATTTATGAACACAATGAGCAGAACCCACCCCACCCTAGAGTATGTGGGCATGTCCTTAGCCTCTCCCTTCTTGCTTTCACCTGCCCTACTGACTGTCATAGTTGCACTGTCCATCTCTCGGTTGTGGGGCTCAGCCAGTCCCCTGCGCTGGCTCCTGCTGCCTGTCAGATGCGAGCTTGACTGGTCCCCTCTGCTGCCCCTGCCGCCTGAAGGCTCCGACTGCTGCTGGCTCCCACCACCTGTGGGCTTCCTCTGCTGTCAATCCCTCCGGGTTTCCCAGTTCCCCCAGCAACTTCAGTTCTAGTGAGTTTCAGCTCTCAGTCCATGGGAAATCCCTCCTGCTGACACAGGAGCACTGTCCCTCCTCCAAGTCTTGGGGCTCCCTTCAGACAGACGGATCCAGCTGCTGACAGAGCAGAAAGTCCCCTGCTCTTTAACCAAACAAAAAGACTCCAAGAGGAATCATTAGTTCTACCTTTTAACAGTGGAAGGAGATAGTCAATCCATGCCTGAGGATAGCCCTTTGTCAGGGCTGGTGCAGCCTCAGCAGGATGACCGTCACCCCCTCCCTGCTTGCTTTTACAATGCTCTAGCAACCATTCTGTTTAGATGAGAGTGAATCTTTCATCAGAGCAGGCTAAACACAGTTTTGCTGCCATTTGTTCAGACAATAGGAGGACAACTTTTCATCACCCCTGCAGTTAACACTAAAGTGATTTGTCACCCAGTACCAGCCAGACTGACCATTTCCCATCATGCTCAGCACCTAGGTGAGCTTATGCAGATACAGTGCAATCATGCTGTGAACTGAGTTGTACTCATGCAAATACAGAGCTCATGCAAATAAAGTGCCCCTCCCCTTTCAGCTAGCTGAGGAGGGGAGGGCCACTCAGACCTTGCTTACATCAGCATGTATTAGGCAAAAGTAGATTTTATTATTTTTTACTAAGTTCAATGACGGCCTGATCTAAAGCCCGCTGAAGTTAGTGAGGAACTATTCTTTGATTTCAGGGGGCTTTGGGTCAGACCCTAAATGTGCACCAAAGGAAGAAAAGACAATGCATGCAGGCACAGCTAAATTACTGAACTGTAGTCATCTGGGGAACAGGCTGAAGCAAGTGCGTCTGCCAACTTTGTAAGGTGAACCAGGGCCATGATAAGGGCTCCTGACCATCTTGTGATGTGCTCAGAGACTGAGGTAATGGTTCTAGCCAACCTCGCAAGCTGCACATGAAATGGGGTGCGGAAAATGGATGATGTGCTGGTTTCAATCACAAGGGAGAGGTTGGGCTCTGGCAGGCAGGGAGGTTTGAGAGCGGATTGGGCTGTCATCATTTTTCTATAGTAAAAGAATAAAAAAAACACATACAGTAATTAATCTTCCCATTAACTGCACTAGTGAAAAACATATAGAGAAGCTAATATGTTATTTATCCCATAGTTAATGTGCATTCTACATTTGATACAGCCACGGGGTTTTATAATTTAAAATCAGAAGATAATAAGCACACCACCATTTCACTAACATATTGTTTGGGGCAACTATTATCTGTAAAGGATTTTATAGATCTTATCAGACAGTTGTTTGCTTCATTAAAAATACATTTATGGCCTGAATCTGGAATTACATTTGACACACCAGTGAAGTCCCATCTCCTGAGTAAATGAAGACAAATCAAGACAACACAAAAACACACCCTGGAAATCTTACAGCCACAGTTTCTTTCTGCCAACCGACACCCAGACACTAGAACTGACATATGGTCAGAATGGGCGTCTCATGATCTACAGGCAGCGGCTCAATTACATGAGTTAAAAAAAACCCTCTCATCCCGCTTCCCTCAGCAGCTGGTGGAAACACTGACAACAGCCGGCAAGGGACCTAGCCTGAGAGTTATCTGTGCTGATGGTAGAAGTGTTTGGTTAAGTTCTCTTTTGCTCAAAAAAAAAAAAAAAAGTCAGTGACAACTCTGTAAGTGTTTTATTCTCTGTCACCTGATCTGGATTAACCCAATCACCATGTCCTAATTTGCAAACACACACATTGATTCAAAACAAGGTTCAAACAAACGAATTTCATCTGCACGAAGACTGACAGTGTCAAAATTCCATTTGCCTAGAATATAGTACATTTACAGTACATTTCTGAAAGCACACCACTTCCAGAAGCTCCCATTGCAGGTGCTAAGCAATTCTGAAAATCTGCTCTTCATCAGTTAAAGACCTATGGGTAGGATGATGGTGACGTGCTATATTCAGCCCTGGGGTAAGTATGTGCTGCTTATATCAGGGATTAATTGATCAATCAAAACCCAAGTAATAACATTAATAACATCCTAATTAGCACCTAAAGGTAACAGGGTTTGTTCGTGTTTTCACAGCATCCTTAAATAAATCCTTTTTTTGAGAGAGAGAGAAAGAGATCTATCTTTTCCCTTATTTATTTATTGAAAAATATAAGCTGTGAAATGAATCTTTCTTTCTTGCAACCAAAGATCCAACCCACACCACGGGACAACATGCATGAGTGAGAGGACGGGAGCTGTAGCATTTCCTTCTGACAGAATGCCAGAAGACTGGTCATCACAGTGCAGAAAACGGTAATAGGAGACATAAGGCGGATGTGATGTACCGCAGACAGGGCACTGAGTTTTTCGTGGTCAGGATGACAGCAAATGCACACCTCTGTCGTCAACACTTAAGTACAATATGACTAGTAAAGACCACTGAGAGCCAGATCCATGAGGAAATTCAGAGAAACCAAAAAGGTCCTCAAAACAGCTGAGGTTTTGTTTATGAATAATGATAATGTACTGAGGAAATCCATTATCCTATTTATGGTTTGTTATTCAGTGTCAGTGTCCATAGAGTACAGCACATTGTGGATATATATCATATCATTAAACAGGTCAGGACACAGCTGTTATGTTTTGATGCAAGACGTAATCCAGGAACTGAATGGTCTCAAAAAATAAACAAACAAACCCCAACTTACTGTGTGGAACAATACGCTTGAGTGAGAGGAGGTGAGCTGTTTCCCTCTGACAGAATGTAATCCCTGTAACCAATCAAAAAGTGGGGTGGGGTCTTTGTTTGGACTGGTGGGGGAAAAGGCTAGGGGTCCTTTAAGGATCCCCCCTGAGATGCAAGTTGGGAGGGAGAGAAGTTTCAAGCATTTTAGCACAAATGATTTTTCATCTGAAAATTCATACCAGAAGAGCATTATTTGTTGTTTGTCATTGTCATAGTTACATTGTTTCTAATCAGAAAGAAAAATGTAACTTAAGTGACCGACCACATACTGTGAATAAGCAAACTAAATAATTTTTAAACAATCCATGAGCTGAAATTTCTTCACATGTACTATTTGGCAAATACTCATGAATATGGCTGATCAAAACACAGAATTTCTATTTTACAGGAAATCCTGAGATTTTTTATGCTTCTTTGCATCTCAAATTGGGATAAAAAGTCAGAATAACCATATAATTGAAAGTTCCAAACATTTTGAATCCAAGATGTCAAACCATTTTCTTTCAGGTCCGTTTTGAGCTCTGCCTGAACTGCTTCAGTACTTCTTGGAAGTCGTAGTTCAAGTGCTCCCCTATGGATCGGGCTTCCTGGCCAGACTAACTCTTCAATGACACACCACAGTCGTGAAACTTCCATGATGCACCTCAGCAGCTCAGCCAGAGGAGACATCACAGTGCATCATAGGAAATGTAGTCCAGCTAGCAAGCCCCAAAGGGAATAGTGAGGGCTTTCTGCAACCGAAATACAACTCCCATGAGGCACTGTGGTGGCTCAGGTAATTGCAGATTAACATTGAACTGATCCAAAACAAAACCTTACAATTTGAGTCAGACCATCTTGAAACAAAATACTTTCTTTAGATTTGCCTGACTGAAAATTAAATAATTTTGGCAAAACTTAACATTTTCCTATAATAAATTTTGATGTTTCCAGACACACATTTTCCATCAAAAAACTGATGGACAATTTCAAAGTATCTCTATTTCTGAATAACAAATACATCCATGATCATGAGGGTCTGTTCACGAAATATTTGCAAATAAAAAAAAAAGTTGCAGACTCAAAATGGCTGTTTCCAAATCTCACGATTTTATTGTAGGACTCGTGATATTTAGTGTTACAGTCCCAACTGCTAGAATCAGGTTATTACCTGAGAATATCAGTTTCCAGTTAAAAGAAAAGGTAAATTTCTAGCACTTATGATTGTGGGGGAAAAGCTTGAAAAAGTGAACCCCTAACTGCTCAAGCACAGAAAGCAAATAAAAACAAACCAATGTTTATTACATTGTAAATTTCATTATGTGCTGGGGGCCTGACTCCTGAGTTTGGAATGCCTAGGGTTGGCAACACATAACTAATAATTTTACAAGTCACCCGGAGAAGTGTGTGGTTTACAATCCCATGCCAGGCCTCTTAGGTTATGCTGCTCCTGTGCTGCACAGCTTTCCTTACCTCAAAAACACATCCTTTAAAAAAATCTTCATATGTAAAATGAGTTCAGCTATTGATACCACTGTTGATATTTTCTGATTTCTTGATCCTCTTCTGTTTGCTGTACAGGGTGCTGATCAAGTGGTTCCATAGTTTTTTTGAGTGTGTGTGACAATCTCTCACTATAGTCTGTGTAGTATGTCAATTGTAATGGATTTTTGACCTTCAGTCCATTTGGTATGATGTCCATTTGTTTACACCTGGAAAGGAAGGTATTGCACCTGGAAATCAGGAATAGTAATGTTCAAAAACCAGTAGGAGAGCACGTCAATCTCCCTGGACACTCAGTAACAGACTTGAAAGTTGCCATACTTCAACAAAAAAACTTCAAAAACAGACTTCAGCGAGAAACTGCAGAGCTGGAACTCATATGCAAACTTGGCACTATCAGACTAGGTCTGAATAGAGACTGGGAGTGGCTAGCCTACTACAAAAAATAATGTTCCCTCTTTTGACATTCACACCTTCTCATCAACTGTTGTGAATGGCCTCATCCACCCTGATTTAATTCACCTCGTTAACACTTGCCCTCCTCACTGTGATGTAACTCACCCATCCTTGCATGTGTATATATACCTACCAAACTGAAGTTTCCACTTTTGATATTATTTACTGATAATTCACTTTGAAAACTTCAGAAATTCTAAAACCTGTTATACTTTAAAAATATTAATAATTGAGTAGTATAAAACAGAGCGCAGCTCCATTTTTTGTTTTGTTTTGTTTTTTGTTTTGTTTATACCCTATGCTATCGCTATAGGCACCTTGAATTTTTGTCTCAGTGCAAATATAGTTAAGTAGTTGGGATTTCCTGATTTCAAAAGATATAGTTGAATCATCAGGTCTGGAAAAAACCCACACAAAACAACCTGTGTGTATTGAACAGTCTGCTAACCACAGATACATTTTTCAAAAGCAGCTAGCCCCACTTTCAAAAGTGACTTGGCACGTTGGAGCCTACTTTCCATTGATTTCAGGCTCTGCGAGTGCGATGCATGAACGGACTTAGGCATTGCAACTCTAGGCATCACAGAACCTAACTAGATCCTAGAAACTAACTAGCCTTCGGTGGTAGACAATCACAGCAACGTCACAGCAATCCACAAAGCTGCGTTACACGTCTAGGCTCCTATACAATGAATGGAGAGAGACAGGCACCATAGTCTACACTCCATAACCTAAGCTAGCCAGTGGGAGATGCTGACCAGAGGTGTTTTTCCTAAGCCCTGCCCCCCCCCCCCCCCAGTGACAGGCACGCAAGTCCAGGCTGCAGGGAGGCCCCTATTTCTGCTTAGCAATCCATGAATAGGAACCAGCAGCCTGCAGTCAGGCAGTCTAGGTGCTTCAGGCATTTCTTGTGGGAATAAGTTAGGCATCTGCCTCATTCTGCACACAATGGCTGTGTCATCAACAGCAGCTGCTGCCACCGTCCACCTTCTAACTTTTAGCTCAGTCATTAAAGCAATCACCTGGGATGCAGGAGACCTTGGGTCCCATCCCCTTCCTCCAATCACTCGTCTATTATTTATCCCCAGTGGAACAGCTATATCAGGAGGGAATGAAGGAGCTGCACAGCAGAGTACACCATAGCTCAGTGATTAGCGCAAAAACCTGAGAGGTGGAAGACAAATCTTTTTCCCCACCCTCTGGCAGGGAGGGGGTAACTGAACCCAGGTCTCCCACAGCCCAGGTGAGTGCTCTGTCACTCTGTCAGTCCACTGGGCTAAAAAGTTATAAGGTGGGCACCATCACTTTCTGCTCCTGGAATCTGAATGGGACTCAGTCCAGAAGGCAGCCTCGGAGCATGCCTACCAGCCTGGGCACCACACACAAGTTAGGCAGTCAAATATTTATCTCCCCCCCAGTTCATGAATCACTCTGGGGCTTAGGCAGGAAATTGGCCCCTGGGTGCTTCGAGGCACGCAGCAGTGCACACTCCTAGAAGCAGAAAAGTAGGCACCTCGGGAACGTTTACCCTGAAAACGTAGGCGTTGAGTGAATTTAGGCGCATACAGTGTTCGGCAGAAGTTTTGTGGGTAGCGGTCAGAGGCAGGGAGGCGAGAGAGGAGAGGGGGGCACGCGGGGTCAAGTGCCCCTGCCAGATTTCTGTTCAGCCTGCTGGGGGGGAGGGAAGGATGAGGGCTCTGTCCTTCTCAAAGACATGTTCAGCCCCTGTCCCTGGCAGCTGTGCCCAGGCAGGGAGCAGAAGGGGTGGACCACCTCCCCAGCTGGGCTTTCTTTCAGGCAGCTGCTGTGCTGCACAGAGGCAATGACTTGGAGCGGCCACCTTCAGTGGTTGGGAGAAGTGGCTCCATCCAACTCCCCAGCACGGCCCGGCTGCCAGGGAGAGCAGAAACGAGTGAGCGAGTGACTGAATGAGCCAGAAACATACTGAGGGGAGATGCAGTTAGAGGAGGACAGAGCCCCCGCCCCGAAAGTAACTCTGGTGAGGCAGGGAGAGTGCGGCAACCCCAGGCTAGGCAGAGGGTCAGGGGAGTCACTGGGGAAGGTACTGCAAGCAGGTTCCCTGGCCTCTGCTCAGCTGGAGGTAGAGCGATTTCCCGCACCTCCCCGCTGTGGTGTTCGCGAGGGCACGGGAACTGTGGGGAAACATTGGTGCTGTGTCTCTCCCTGGACCCCCAGCCAGGCCCAGGAGGCATATGTTCCCTGCTCCTGTGGCCCCAGCCCGCAGGAGCCGGTGGGATTGGCTGCCCTGGCCATGGAAGGTGGGGCTGGAAGTTCCTCCCAGAAGCGACACACGGGGCGGTCACGTGTCCCACCCTTTCACCTTGTGCCCCCTCCAACCACAGCATTAGGTGGCATGAGTCATCTCTGATCGCAATGGAACCAAAACTGGAACTTAGGTACTTAAGCCTGGGGTTGAGGCACCCAAGTACCTTTGTGGATCTGGTCCTAAATGCTCCAATCATTTTTAGAAATGGGACTTCCGCACTTTTGAAAACATTACCTCATTTTGTAGCCCAAAAATGTTGAACTGTCTAGTGACTGGACTGGGGGAAGGAGGTTTGGAAGAACTTTACTGTTGCCTCAAAATAGCCAAAAATGTAACAAAGTGAATGAAAGAGGGATGATGTAAGAGAGAAAAATCTCCCAGAACAAGTGTTGTCCTGTCACTCTCAATCAGGGTTTGTCCAAACAAATCTGGCGCCCACGGCAAAATCATCCAAGTGGGTTCCTGTCTGCATTAAAATTTACTGTAGGAAATCTGTCTGTCCCCAGCCTACGTCAAACAGCTGTGCCGCATCTTCTGGGGAAAGTGCTAGATCTACAGAGTCAGCTACGGGTATGCCCGGGATTGACGTGTACTTTTTCCCTCAAGGAGGGCTTATGTTAACATCTTCTGGACGAATCAACTTGTCCCTCATACCAGATGGCACTGGAGTATGAGTAGTAAACATCTTGCTATTTTAAATATTTTCTTACCGGTAAAGTCTGTAGGTGACCCCTCTATGGCGTTAGCAGCCTAATCTTGGCAGCAACGTATGAGACGTTGGGTAGTGATTTTTAACTTGACAATGAATTAAGCAGCCAGGTAACTCTTGCCGGTTGCTAAGTCTCTCATGGACAATGAAATAAAGCAGATCAAGAAAAAGTTTGCACAACTGAGAGAGTCCTAGTATAAGACAAGAATGCTGGGGCATTTTGCTACTGATTGCTGATAATTACACACCAGGCACTATGTTCCCAGTGGCAGCGTAAAATGATGTTAAACAGTCTCCACCAGAGACTTGCATCTACTTTTAGGAAAGACACTGAAGCCTGGCAAATAAGGATGAAGTGTGGAAGCCTGGGGGTAGGGGTGAGGGTGGGGGTGGGGAGGGAGAGCTCCAATGGGACTTGACTACTTACCAATACATCATCTTTTGTAAATACATATTGGGCATTCACCAGTGTCCCAGCAAACACCACCACTGAGAGATATCGCTACCAGTAAAACACATACATCCAGGTGGATAGTATATTTGGGACATAAATGACCATTCAGTGTATGAAATGATTAAGTGTGTTGTGAAAAGTGCTGGGCTTTATTATTATTAAGTTCTAGTCAGAAATGGACTTTCAGCCAGGTAACTTCAACAGGCTCATTATAATGCACCTGGAAGTTTTGTTCCTAATTTGACTATAGAGTATCAGCGTCTACTCAAACAGGGTTTCTAGGCCAAGTCAAAAGCCTTATGTAGCCTAAGTATCAGGCTTCACCCTCTCCCTCTTAAAAGGGCATCAAAATACAAAGAAGTGGCTTCTGAAAACAATCTATATAGACTCTACTTTAAGATGGCAGACTTGCACATTGACACTAATACAAACAATGGGCTAAAATTAGGCATGCAAAGTTGGATACATACTAATTCTTACACTCTCCCACGCAGTATGTTCATAAAATCAGGTATTTGCATGCACATGTGGCCATTTAGGAGTCCAACTGGGGCTGTGTCTATACAAATTACTGAGTTATCAGCCCACAAAAGAATTTAAATAAGGCATGCTCATAGGTGTGAGCACAAGCATGCACATCCACCTTTGAAAATCTGACCAATTGCCTGCTTTATGTTTGCTGTTTTCTGACACAAGTTAAAAGATGTGTTTCTGGAGCTTTGGTTTCTCACTCCAGCAATGGTGATTTATGTTCTTCTTTAGTTTTACACTGATTGAGTTTTTGGAAGCTTATGCTCATTAGTCAAAATATGCATATTTCTCTCTCTCTGGACTCAGGATTATTCATCATTAACTTTACAACAAAGCTGCCTAGTTTTTTTCTTTCATTACCCTTTGGATAAGCTGCATAATCTACTATTTTGACGTCCCAGTGATTTCCCTAGTTCCACTACCTCTCTGTTATATTTCAGTAACCACCCCTTTTCTGTGAACCACGGCCCTGAAATTCAGCAATCAGACCTTATTATGTATGGTGCTTGTATCTGTAGATAAGATAATGAATGACCTTACCTACATTTCATTTTTGGTCTCCTCCCACTCTCTTCTGCAGCATTAAACATTAGGGAAAGACCCCATAAAATAATTATGCTCAAAACTGAATCCCACATTAATTTTGCCTATGCGGAATTTTATTCGCTGTCATCTATGTAAATGTGCTTTCTTCTGAATCTGGCACAAAACTCACATTCTTAGTCATAAAATGTATCATCAAATCAATATCCTCCTATAATCAGGAAATGCTGCTCATATTGGGGTGGAGGGAATAAGGGAGAGGAATGTGTCTTCAAGACAAAGCAGGGATTTCAAAGGTAGGCTTTACATTTGGTGATAAACCAAGTTTTACTGTCATCTCTGACAACAAGATAATAAAAATGATGCATGTAGATAGCCAAAAAATAAAGCACATGGCTCATTTGTAGTTTACACACCATATGGTCCCTAAACATTGTTCATAGGATTAGGATTATTTCAATTGCCTCTGACGACAGATTTCCCCCTGCCCCCGCCCCCCCCCCCCCTTTTCTTTATTTTAAGAAAAAGCGACTTGCAGTACATGTAGATAATCAAAGTACATGAAAAAAATCATCACTAAAAGTCCTGAAACAGAGAAATCCAACGGGATTCTTCCTTAAAGATACAGTTAAGTGTAAGAATTTCAACAGAAAGTGTTTGCTTCTTATGATACAGAAGAATTTGTATACTATTCAATCATTGTGCTTTGTTACTGTATGTATTGTACCCAGGCAAAGAAAGTACATGCAAAATTATCGTAAACTTCTACTAGTGTGCCTTGGAAGAGGAATGGGAGCGCTGAGCAAGTTTCCAGGTTTTATGAGAGCATTTTAAAGCTCCTAATTTCGATTAATTGATTCCCTCAAATGTGCCTTGAAACTGCCAACTCCTAGCTTGAAGTTGAACTAATAGAACTATTATAAAACCACATATGTGATTCCAGAAAAATGAAATATGGAAAATCCTGCATGATAAAAACTGGCCCACATACACTGACTCATCACTGCACATGTTAAATGATTAATCACTTGTCCTCATTGTTGTTCTGAAAACAGGAAGTCCACAAAACCCCCACATGGTGCATTTCTAGCAAATAAATTCTGACTAGTTAGCCAGGCAAAAAGCACGCACTACATTACACGGTTACCAGAACATTTTTCCCCTTAGTAGACCCCATAGGGCTGGCTTCAGTGCTTCCTGGAGCCCCGCGTACATGCCGCGATATATGAGGCGCTGCCAACCCTACACCCCCCTCAGTCCCTTCTTTCCGCCAACTCCAGCAGCGGGGATGGGGGGTAGGTCATGGAATGGACATGAGCAACGTATCTCGAAGAACAGCAGTTACAAGATAAGTAACCGTCTTTTCATCTTCGAGCGCTTGCTCACGTCCATTCCATTGAAGGTGACTCACAAGCAATACCTTTGAGGTGGGCTGAAGTAACGGATGAACTGCCCGCAGCACCACTCTGCTGAAGCCCACTCCTTCCCGCGCCTGCTGGACGATGGCGTAGTGGGACGTGAAGGTGTGTACCGACGACCAGGTGGTGGCTCTGCAGATGTCCTGCACAGGCACTCTTGCTAGGAAGACTGTAGACGAAGCTTGAGCTCTGGTTGAGTGGGCTGTAATCAGCCCCAGAAGTGGCACCTTTGCCTGCTCATAGCAGAACTTGATGCAGGAAGTTATCTGTGATGAGATGCACTGGGCGGAAACAGGTAAACCTTTCATCTGATCAGCCACCACGACGAAAAGCTGCATCGACCTTCGGAACGGTCTCGTGCCCTCGATGTAGAATACGAGCACCCGCCTTATGTCTAGTGAGTGCCACCTTCTCTCCTTCTCCGAACCGTGCAGTTTGGGAAAAAACATGGGGAGAATAACATCCTGGTTATAATGAAATTGGTAAACCACCTTAGGCAGGAAGGCCAGATGCAGCCGCAACTGAACTTTATAGAACACAGTATAAGGAGGCTCCAAGGTCAGCGCCCTAATCTCAGAGACCCTCCTTGCCAAGGTAATGGCCACCAGGAAGGCCACCTTCCAAGAAAGCAGGAGTAAAGGGCATGTAGCCATGGGTTCAAAGAGGGGCTCCTTGAGCTGCAAGAGGACCAGGTTGAGATCTCAGGGAGGCACCAGGTCATGGACCTGTGGATAGAACCTTTCCACCCCTTTCAGGAACCTAATAGTCATAGGGTGGGGAAAACTGATATACCACTTGGTGGACCTTCAGGGAGACCACGGCCAGCCCCTGGAGTTTTAGCTGTAGCAAATACTCCAGGATCACCTGTATTGGCGAGACACCAGGCGGGATTCCCTGGGACTCTGCCCAGCAGGTAAACCGCTTCCATTTAGTTCGATATACGACCTGTGTGGAAGGCTTCCTGGTACCCAACAGGATTTGCTGGACTTGCGCCGAACAGGTTCGCTCATCTGCGCTTAGCCACAAAGCCTCCACGCCGTGAGGTGCAGGAAGTCCAGGTCTGGGTGTAGCAGGCAACCGTAAATCCTGGGACAGGAGATCTTGGAAGCTCCAGATGGGGGGCAATCGATAGGTCCAGCAGCATGCTGAACCAGTGCTGGCGCAGACAGGCCGGTGTGATTAAGATAACGTCCACCTTGTCCCTCTTTATTTTCCTCTGTGAAGGAGGGGAATGGGTGGGAACACATACATAAAACTCACCAACCACTGCAGAAGGACGGCGTTGGAGAGCGACCAGCATCCAGACCATGGAGGGAGAAGAACTGCAGGCATTTCTTGTTCCACACTGATGTGAACAGGTCCACTTGGGGAGAGCCTCAACTTCGGAAGATCAGACACCACCTTCGAATGCAGCAACCTATCGTGGTGGGGTAAGAATGAGCTGCTGAGGCGGTCCGCCTCATCGTTCCTCACCCCCGGGAGGTGAGAAGCTATCATGTGAAAATCATGCCTCACCGCCAAGTCCCACAGACAAATAACTTCCCTGAACAGGGCTGAAGAATGGGCTTCCCCCTTGCTTGTTGATGTAATACATGGCCGCTGTATTGTCTGCACCACCTTGCCCACAATAAAGTGAAGGAACACTCTGCATGCTAGTCGAATAGCCTGCAGTTCTTTCACACTGATGTGCAAATGCCTCTCTTCCCCCAACCAGACCCCTTGTGTGCCGAGGTTGGCGTTGATATGGGTCCTCCACTCTAGGTCTGAGGCATCTGATATCAAGGTGACCGAGGGGACTAGCTCTTCAAATGGCACACCCCCCAACACTGCCTTGGGGGTCCACCACCAGTCTAGAATGGCTAGAATCTGGGGGGGAAGAGGGACTGTGACCACCCAATCCAGGGAGTGCCTGCTCGGGGTATAAACTGAGGCCATCCATGATTGAAGCGGTCTGAGTTTTAGGCGAGCCAGCCTCACCATGTAGGTGCAGGCCACCATGTGGCCTAACAGCTGCAGACAGTGCCTGGCTGTTGTCGTTGGGCATAGATGCAGGTGAGCAATAATGGCAGACATCGCCTCGAAGAGTGGCTGGGGTACAAAGGCTCTGGCTTGGGAAGCATCCAGGACCGCCCCAATGAACTCTATCCGCTGTACAGGAGTTAATGTGGACTTCTGTTTGTTTATCAGCAGCCCAGCCAGCAGCAGGCGGTGCATGTCAGGTTTACACTGTCCTGGACCCGGACCTGCTTCTGATTAGCCTATCATCCAGATAAGGGAAAATTTGGACCCTCTTGCGCCTCAGGTGCACCGCCATCACTGCCATGCATTTCATAAACACCCTTGAGGCCAAAGACAGGCCAAAAGGCAAAGCTGCAAACTGATAGAGGGAGCCAGCCACCATGAAACAAAGGAAGCGTCTGTGGATGGGGAAAATAGAAATGTGGAAGTATGCGTCCCTGAGGTTGAGGGCAGCATACAAGTCTCCTGGATCCAGGGAAGGGATAATGAAGGCTAGGGAGACCACGCGGAACTTCAGTCTCTTAAGATATTTGTTGAGCCAACGCAGGTGTAATATGGGCCTTAGACCCCTTTTGCTTTGGGAATGAGGAAGTACCTCGAGTAAAACCCTTTCCCCATCATGTCCAGTGGAATCTTTTCCATGGCCCCCAGGCTGAGAAGGGTCTCTACCTCCTGCATGACGTGTTGCTTGTGAGATGGGTCCCTGAGTAGGGATGGGGAGGGAGGGTTGTTGGGAGGGGTAGAACAAACTGGAGGGCATAGCCCGCTGAAAGTATGCCAAGGCCCAGCAGTCTGAAGTAATTTTGGCCCGTTTGGACCGGAAGGGAGCTAGGCAGTTCAAAAAGGGACGGAAGGGATCCAGGAAACAGGCTGGAACGTTGCCCTCGGGCGCACCATCAAAATGGCCTCCTTTGGTTACCAGACCGCCTAGACAACCCTTGCTTGGGGGGCTGAGGAGGAACCTGGCAATGGCTGGCATCTTCTAGACCCTCTATTTCTGTCCCTCTGTCTGTAGGGCATGAACGGCCGTGGCTGATACCTCTGCTGTTGCTGGCCCTGAAGACGGAACTGGCGCCTAGAGGTCTGGGGCGTGTAAAGACCCAGGGAGCAGAGCGTGGCCCTCGAGTCCTTCAGGCCATGCAACTTTGCATCTGTCTGGTCCGAAAACAAAGCCAACCCATCAAAGGGGAGGTCCTGGATGGACTGTTGGACCTCCTGTGACAGCCCCAAGGATTGTAACCACAAGGACCTGCGCATGCAGATGGCGGAGGCCATGGCTCTGCCCACTGAATCAGCTGCGTCCGAGGACACTTGCAGTGCTGGTCTAGCCACCATGGTACCCTCCTCCACGATAGTGTTAAAGTCCAGCGCCTTGTCCTGGGGCAGAGCATCCGCAAAGTGCTTCAGCGAACCCTAGAAATTAAAGTTGTACCTGCAGGAGAGCCTGCTGATTGGCAATTCTAAACTGCAGGCTTGCAGTTGAATAAACTTTTCTCCTGAACAGGTCCAATTTTTTGTTGTCCTTGTTTTTTGTTGTGGGACTGGGCTGCCCCTGCCTATCCCTCTGGTTAGCCACATCTACCACCAGAGTCCCGGGAGAAGGGTGAGTACTCGAACCCCTTGGTTGGGACATAATATTTTTCCTCGGCCCTCTTAGATGTCGGGGCCACTGATGAAGGGGTCTGCCACAGGGCCTTCACTATTTTTAAAACCCCTTCATGCATGGGGAGGGCTACCCGGGCTAGGGCGGCCACTACCAAGATGTTGAACAAAATGTCCAACGCCTCTTTCAGCTCCTCCACCTCCAAACCCCAAGTTGGAAGCCATCCTTTTGAGCAGCTCTTGGTGTGCTCTAAAATCATCCAGGGGCGTCGAGTGTTCCTGGGAGACTGCCTCATCTGAGAAAGAGGAGGAGGATTGGAGGGGCGTGGTGGGTGGTGGCAACCCCTCCTGCTGACAAGAGGTCCCAACAGAGGTCCATTCTGAATCGTCCTCAACAGGCGAACGATGGCCCTTCTCCAGTGCCAATGGCATGGACTGCACACCCGACGACTTAAACGACTGCAGGCCAATACCCCCACTGTCCTTGAGGCCATTCAGGGGCTGCCTGCACCGAGGGCTCCGGCACCTTTCACTGGTGATGCCTCGCCCCATGGTCATCCTCCTGGGAGGACACTGAGTCACTATCAGACGACCACAGCGGGGCTGCCTCGGAGGCTCCCGCCGCATGGTACAAAGCTGAGGGGGAGTGATGGCCCGATCTGTGGGTGCTCCATCACTCTGGAGATTGGCCTTTTGATGTCAACGATTTCAAAGACAACGAGACCTGGTGCCAGCACCATGACCAGTGCCGGTGCATGGAATCATGCTCCCACGAACTGGAACATCTAGAGCATCGCCTGGGCACTGATGACTTGTGGCACCACTTTCCTCTTGGTGCCAAGTCAGCCTTGGTGACCAGGTTCTGCACCACCTTGGGCGGGTGAATTCTTTGGTGCTGGGGAGCAGGAACAGTGCCAAGTTCCTTCCAAGGAACGGTCCCCTGCTGGCGATCCAGACAGGCACCACCTTCTGGGACAAACTTCTCCCAGTGCCAGAGATCGTGACTGGCATCGGGAGGGCAACCTCAGTCCGTCTGATCGATGCGGAGTGATCTGGTGACCGTGAGCAACTTCTAGGGAAGCGGCGCCAGATGACTCCTCCACCTTAGGCGATTGGCTTGCCGGAGATCTTCTTCCCCATACCAGGGATCACCTGAGCCACTCAGGGGGTCCCAACACAGGCTTCCCCTGAGACACCAGCCTCTTCTTTCTGGGCAGAGGTAGGGGCGAGGGCGGCATGGGCAAAGCCAACAAGGCCCTTGCTGCCTGAAAAGCCTCCGATGTCGACAGCACCGGTAGATGCAAAGACACCTCCCCACTCCCAGAAGTTGGGGGTGGCTTCCTGGCTGGCGACACAGGCTCCGATGACTGGGTCTCCAAAGTCTGGCTTCAGTGCAGTCTGGTGCTTGACCCCACCTTCTTAGACGGTGCGGGGGAGTGTCTGCACTCCATGCGCTGTTTCCACTGTTTCTTCCTCGGTGGGGATGAAGTCCGGTGCTGAGGCGGAGCCGGTGCTGATGGTGCGCTTCTGCACTGATGCCAGGCTCAGTACCGAAGCAGAATGGGTTGGCTCTGAGGCCAGTCTAAATTCTGCCTCCATGAGTAAGGCTTTCAGATGGTTTTCTCTGTCTTTTTGAGTCCAAGGCCTGAAAGCCTTACAAATTTTATACTTGTCCTTACGGTGAGCTTCCCCCTGGCACTTCAAGCAGCTATCGTGGGGGTCACTCAGCGGGAAAGCCTTCCCATAGGAGGCACACAGTTTGAAGCCCAGAAACTGGGGCATGCCCTGCTCCTGGCAAAGTCCCAGCTGGGACTATCCTAAGCAACTACCACTATTAACAATATTTAAGGTCCTAATCTACCTAAATAAGACAAACAAGAAATGATAAGATTGAAAACAAAGGGACAGAGCACGTGTGATTGCAAGCTGACGCAGTTCCAGCAACCGTCACAGGTGGAAAGAAGGAACTGAGGGGTCGGTCCTGGGGTCGGTTTTGTTCAACAGCTTCATTAATGATCTGGAGGATGGGGTAGATTGCACCCTCAGCAAGTTTGCAGATGACACTAAGCTGGGGGGAATGGTAGATACCCTGGAAGGTAGGGATAGGATACAGAGGGACCTGGACAAATTGGAGGATTGGGCCAAAAGAAATCTGATGAGGTTCAACAAGGACAAGTGCAGAGTCCTCCACTTAGGACAGAAGAATCCCATGCACAGCTACATATTGGGGACCAACGGGCTAGGCAGCAGTTCTGCAGAAAAGGACCTGGGGCTACAGGGGATAAGAAGCTGGATATGAGTCAGCAGTGTGCCCTGATTACCAAGAAGGCTAATAGCATATTGGGCTGCATTAGTAGGAACATTGCCAGCAGATCGAGGGAAGTGATTATTCCCCTCTATTCGGCATTGGTGAGGCCTCATTTGGAGTATTGTGTCCAGTTTTGGGCCCCCCACTACAAAAAGGATGTGGAGAAGTTGGAGAGAGTCCAGGGGAGGGCAACAAAAATAATTAGGGGGCTGGAGCACAAGACGTATGAGAAGAGGCTGAGGGAACTGGGCTTGTTTAGTCTGCAAAAGAGAAGAATGAGGGGGGATTAGATAGCAGCCTTTAACTACCTGAAAGGGGGTTCCAGGGAGGATGGAGCTAGGCTGTTCTCAGCGGTAGTAGATGGCAGAACTAGGAGCAACAGTCTCAAGTTGCAGAGGGGGAGGTCTAGGTTGTATAGTAGGAAAAAGCTTTTTACTAGGAGGGTGGTGAAGCACTGGAATGGGTTACCTAGGGAGGTGGTGGAATCTCCATCTTTAGAGGTTTTTAAGCTGAGGCTTGACAAAGCCCTGGCTGGGATGATTTAGCTGAGGTTAGTCCTGCTTTGAGCGGGGGGTTGGACTAGATGACCTCCTAAGGTCCCTTCCAACTCTAATATTCTATGATTCTACGTACTGCGGCATGTGTGTGGAGCTCCAGGGGGTGCCAAAGCCAGCCCAATGGGGTCTGCTAAGGGGAAAAAGTTTTGGTAACCGTGCATGGAGGCGTGCACACACCTGTAATGGAATGGACATGAGCAAGCACTCGAAAAAGAACTGAAACTGTTTGCTAATTTATAAACAGCTAACAGCAACTATGTATGTTTCAGCTAGGGAGAGAATTCTAGCTGAACATTTGGATGAAATTTAGCCAACCAGAGCAAGATGCTGAATCCAGAGTTCAAAGTCTGCCATTTTGTCTTGTAGCAGGAGACTTGGAAAGGGCTCTGTGCAGTGTGAATAAAATCACTCAGTTTAAAGGTGCTTATGAAATACAGACACTGTTCTAGAGGAGACAAACTAACTGGTGCAATGCATGCCACTCAAACCATAACAACAGTTAGATGTCATAAAACAGGTTGTGGTGGCATGATGTTGAGTCAGTGCACAAGCCTGGCTGCATTTCAGATTCAACCATTGACCAGCACAGCAACAGTCTGGAAAGCATGGCAGACGTTTGACTGAGGGCAGCCCACTGGCGTTCAGCAAACCACCATCAAGAGAGTGGTTCTGCTATTTAACAAAAAATATTTCTGTGGCTTTACTGAGTGGGTAATATTTGCAAGGGGGATTGCATATGATGATTTTATTTCAAGTGTTTATTTACTTAACAAGCCTTGTGGATGGGGGGGGGGGGCAGTAGATGTGGTATATCTTGACTTTAGTAAGGCTTTTGATACTGACCCACATGACATTCTCTTAAACAAACTAGGGAAATAACCTAGAAGGAGTTACTATAAGGTGAGTGCAAAACGGGTTGGAAAACCATTCCCAGAGAGTAGTTATCAATGGTTCACAGTAATGCTGGAAGGGCATAATGAGTGGGGTTCTGCATGGATCAATTCTGTGTCTGGTTGTTCAATATTTTCATCAATGATTTAGATAATAGCATAGAGTGTACACTTATTAAATTTGTGGATGATACAAAGCTGGGAGGGGTTGCAAGTGCTTTGGAGGATAGGATTATAATTCAGAATGGTCTGGACAAACTGGAGAATTGATCTGAGGTAAATAGGATGAAATTCAATAAGGACAAATGCAAAGTACTCCACCTAGGAAGGAACAATCAGTTGCACACGTACAACATTAGAAATGACTGCCTAGGAAGGAGTACTGCGGAAAGGAATCTGGGGGTCATAGTGGACCACAAACTAAATATGAGTCAACAGTGTAATGCTGTTGCAAAAAAAGCAAACATGATTTCTGGGATGCATTAGCAGCAAGACTCGAGTAGTAATTTTTCCGCTCTACTCTGTGCTGATTAGGCCTCAGCTGGAGTATTGTGTCTTGTTTTGGGTGCCACATTTCAGGAAAGATGTGGACAAATTGGAGAAGAGTCCAGAGAAGAGTAACAAAAATGATTAAATGTCTAGAATATAGTTTCTCAACCTGTGATACGAAAGACAGGCAGGGGGTACCCAGGGAAAAATAGAATGAAGGGGAGGCAGGCAGCAGCTGCTGACTTCTGGGGGAGGCAGGCGGCAGCTCCCAGCTGGGAGGCGGGCGGCAGCTGCTATAGTCCCAGGAAGCCACCCGCTTCCCGCCCAGTCCCAGCTGGGAGGCAGGCAGCAGCCGCCGGCTTTTGGGGAAGGCACACGGCAGCCACCAGCTTCCCGCCCGGTCGCAGCTCCCAGCTGGGAGCCCAGTGGCAGCCTCCTGCATCTTGCAAGCTGGGCTCACAGCTGGATGGCAGTCACCCGTGCCCCAGCTCTGAGCTGAGGGACAGCTTCCTGTGCCCCGGCTTGAAGATGGGCAGCAGCTGCCTGCCCACATCCCTGGGTCCCAGCCAGTGCGGAAGCCTCCTCTGCCCCAGCTCGGATTGGGTGGCAGTCGCCCACCTTCCGGGCTGGCAGCCAGGCGGCAGCCGCCTGCAACTTGCACAGGTGGCAATCCCCCTCCCTGGCTCAAAGCCCAGTGCCCAGAAAACTTGTTCATTTCACTGCTCTAGCTGAGCAGTGAAATTGACAGCCCCAGAATTCACCATGTACCCTCTTTTCCTGTCTCCCTCTCTCAACCCTTCCTCCTCTCAAATCTATGGCAAAAAATTTGGCATGGCACTTTATATTCCCCAGCATTGACATGCCACTCGAAGCTCCTTAGTTTTGGCCAACATCACCTTTAGCCCAGGTACATACTTGAGTTGCGCACCCCTGGTGTAAAGGTGGTAACTCTACTCACACTAGATCTGACATCTGTCATATCACGGCCTTATATTATACTCAGTCCTTCTTCCAACATATGGCTCACATTAGTCTGTAAATATAAAATCCCATGGAAAATTGGGTGTTGGGATACTTATTAAAATTTTCAGAAGTTAGAGGGTACTTGCTACTTAAAAGGTGGAGAAACACTGGTCTAGAAAACATGACCTATGAGGCAAGACTGAAAGAACTGGGTCTGTTTAGCCTGGAAGAGAGAAGACTGAGAAAGGACATAACAGCTTTCAAGTACATAAAAGGTTGTTACAAGGAGGAGGCAGAACAGTTGTACTTCTTAACCTCTGAGGACAGGACAAGAAGCAATGGGCTTAAACTGCAGCAAGGCAGGTTCAGGTTGGACATTAGGAAAAACTTCCTAACTGTCAGGATGGTTAATCACTGGAATAAATTGCCTAGGGAGGTTGTGGAATCTCCATCACTGGAGATTTTTAAGAGCAGGTTAGACAAACACCTGTCAGGGATGGTCTAGATATTACTTTGTCCTGCCATGAGTGCAGGAGACTGGACTAGAGGACCTCTCGAGGTCCCTTCCAACCCAATGATTCTATGAAGGTCATCTTCCTTGTGACTATCACTTCAGCTTCCTTGTGACTATCACTTCTGCGAACTGGCAGCTATGAAGGACAACCCCCTTTGCATCGTCTTTCACAAAGATAAGATTTCCTTATGCCTGCATCACAAATTCCTCCTGTAGGTGGTCTCAGAGTTGAACCTCAACCAATTGGTTCATCCTAAACTGCATGCCTCTCCTGACAGGATCCTGCACTCTCTCAACATCTGTTTTGCCCTTGTGTTCTACTCCAACAGAATATATGCCTTTCATGCCTCACCATGGCTATTCGTTGCCATTGCAGACAGATGCAAGGATCAAGCCCTCTCCTCCAAACGCATCTCAAAGTGGGATTTTGGACTATTCTGAGCGTGCTATGCACTGTCTAACACCCCACCGCCAGGCAGGATTATGGCACACTCAACGCGAGCACAGGCAGCCAGATCCACCTCCCTGGTGGACAACTCCTGGCATGACATATGCCGAGCAGTGACATGGCACTCCATACATATCTTCACCACCTATTACCATCGCCCAGGGGGTGGCAGATGCTGCCGTAGGCTGCGCCGCCCTGCAGACTGATACCTCTTGCACCCTCGAACCCACCTCTACACTGATCACTGCTTGCTACTCACCCACATTTGGAATACATATAGGGACCACCACTCGAAAAGGAGGAGGTTACTTATCTGTAACTAGAGGTTTTTTGAGATGTGTGGTTCCTATTTGCATTCCAATATCCACCCTCTGCTGCAGACTGCACTTCTCAATGGTAAGAGGGTCACTGAAGGGACGTTGATCTACACAGTCTCATATAACCTCACTTAGAACACGAGGTTACATATGACACACGAGCGGGTCAACGGACACTGCTACAAAGATCTTCAGGCTCCGGCACATAGCGTGCATGTACACCCACATTTAGAATACAGATAGGGACCACACAGCTCGAAGAACCTCCAGTTATGAGTAAGCAGCCTCTTCTTATTCCAAGAACGCTAGGCACAGTCATGCTCCTGGAAGGGAGGATGGAAAGTGTCCCAACGCTGGGGGGAAACTAAGCTACACTAACTATATCGAATATTATTAAATGTTAACAAACGATATACAATTATAGTTACAGAGATGAAGACAATGCAAGGATAGCTTTGGCCACAGAGGATGCTGATTCAGAGAATTCTGTGGAAAGGAGAAACTGGAGAGGCTGTCAATGGGCACTCCCCTTATGCCTTCGGTACTGAGCAGGAGGAGATCCAGGGCATAAGCTGTGGGCCAAGAACACTACTTGCAATATTTGTTGGTCTGAGGTGTATGGAGCACATGTGGAATACATATGGGGACCAGCACTCAAAGACCCACCAGTTCTTTTGGCTCCCAGCAGTGTTTTATAGATACAATCAAGATTACAGGTTATAGTACCTGCCAGGCTTTGACTATAACACAGATGTTATGCCTTTAGGAGAATGGTGCATGTGCGAAAAGGGTCATATGGTACCTCATGCTTTTAGGAAATTTCTCAAGGCTTCTGTGAAAAATCTCCATACTTTTAACAATGCAGCAGTTTTTGGCGCTAAGGTCATTGGTGCTACAACAATGAAGGTGACACTATATAAAATCCAGGACGAAGAGATATGCTGGATCATTATGCTAAACCCATGTGTTCAAAAATTATGAGTCGGGACAGACACACATACACACACACACACACAAATCACGAGACTGGCTTCAAAGGCATCAGATTTTTAAAAATAATAAATTAGGTGGTTCTCTTTCTTTGCACTTTGTTTCTACGTGCACATAGTGTACATTTTCAGGCTTTTATCCACAACCATGATGGCTAGAAATTTCCTTTAAAAAAAAAAGAATGAAATCTAAGGTTATGATGTATTCACTTGTTTGCAAAAGTTGGGGGCAGAGCGGGGCTAAAGAAAAACACATTGTAGGACTTGCAAGAGTTGGCAATGCTGTTTGCTGTTCCGGTACAATGAAAATTAAGCAGCTCTCCAACCCTCCATCAGTCCCTGGCTTCCCTCTCCTTCTACCAAGTAATCTGGATTCATTTTTCAAGTATGAAATATACAATTCTGATTGTGTGTGTGAATATACACATCCCACACATGCACACACTCTCCAACCTCTCTCAAACCATACACCCCTGCAACCTTGCTAGAGGAAACCCATTAAAATATAATTGAAATGGTTTCAGATTTTTGTTTCCCTCTTTCCTCTCAATGACAGAGAAACTCAGACATGGAGTGCAATGTTGGGGTGCAAAGTAGCAAAGAAATCTCAGCCTCTTCAGTTGTTTTTGCACACCACGATGGCAGCCATCTTTAGAAAGGTTTGAGACACATAGCACCTATCCCCTTGATTGCCCAGAGCTTACTCACACTGCGCTACTGAATTTATTGCATGACTGTGTGCTCGCACATACCTGTTATAAACACAGGACACGTGAGAGGAAATTAATCTATATTCCAATGAACTGAGATGCCTAGATCATTAGGGTAATATAATGAATAAAGTCTTTGCTTTCTAAACTAAGTAGATAATACATGCATTTTTGGTAGGATGATTGAAAGTTACCCTTAATGAGAGAATCTGCCAATTCATCTATGATATTAGGGCAGCATGTTTTGTGGGTGGCTAGCATAGGACTGCTTCCCTTACTCAAATTATTGTTCTGTATAATTATGGAAAGCTGTTACATTGAGAAAAAATATAAAACAAGTTTAATCCTAAGAATACCATAACTACAAGACAAGCACTCAAAGACTGTGTCAGGAGAAGGAAAATATTCAAAAAGGCTCTTTAACCAAAAATGATCTGTAGTCCTCCTCTAAAGCTAAGTCTATAATAAGCCTTACAAACAGCTCCTCAAAAGCACTTTGATCACATGGAGGCCCTCCAGACGCTTTTGGGAATTTCCAACACCCACCTCTTTATTTTCTCAGGCAGTCACAGGAAGAGAGGTTTCACTGAAGATGCCAACATTTATTAGGCTAGTCAGGATATTCTAGCTTAACCCTTTACTACTCCCAACATCAGAGCAATTAAATATTTTCTGCTCTCTGGATTCCAACTTTAAATTGAGACACAGATTCAGTTAGCTCCTAAATCAATGTTGTGTGAAATATGTACCCTTGTGTTACTACGGCGATGCTAGGTAATTGTCTTGCGGTACAGCAGGAACTGGCTTGGAACCCTTTCTAGAGCATAGCTCCTTTAAAATCAAATGAATTTATTACATGAAAATTCAAACTCCACTGTTTTAATAATTAATGGGTATATTACATAATAGAATAAATGTAAAGAGTTCAACTTAACATGACAGTTAATAAATGTTACCAGGTCTCTGGAAGTGATTTCCCAAGGCAATTGTTACAATTAGCTTCTTCCTCAGTTTATTTTCCATGGAGAGTTTCTTGCTTGGTCATTTCTTTTATATACCACTCTTCAAAGGAAATATTTATCTCCTGTGAATCTAGGGTTTCCATGGTGATAAGATGGACAGCTAGCCCTTTACTGTATTTCTGTTCATATTACACTAACATTCTTGGAGCAGAAGGAAAAGCATAACTGATTTTGTGTGGTTAACCACTCTGGCTGTAATGTCTACTTAGAGCACAAGGTGAAGAGGTGATCATCATGGAAACATATCCTTTTTCCATGACAAATAAATCAAAAATCATATCCACTGTTTGTTATTAAGCATTCTGGGTCAAACAGATCTGATATAAATAGATGCAATTCTACTGATTTTGCTGGAATTGTGCCTGCTAACAACAAAGTCTGAATCTGGTCTTGTATCTATGCAGGGGAGCAGCTACCAAACAGCACAACTCTGCTTTGTCTGTGCAAATAGAGTATGTTAAATTTACATTATACTTCTGTAGCTACTGTGCCATGCTTGCTAGTCAGAATAAAATGTCAGAGGTTTGACAGTAATGAAATAGATCGCAAACCTAAGCAACCAGATTATTATTATTTTAAGAGTGGGGGGAATATATAATTAAGGTTGGTTCTTCTGCTTTGCTGCCTGATGGTTTCTCCTTCCATAGCTTACCCTCCCAACTGAGAAGTCTCCCCCGTTGTTGGTTTTTAACCACTCCTGCTGGCCAAGGATCAGCAGAGTGGGAGTCACATCAGGACAACAGGCTGGGGTCAGGAAAAAACCAGTATGAAGACAACAGTGCTGATCAAGTGGGGACAATGACACAAATGAAGTAGGAGGGAACAAGGAGGTACACTGGTGGACAAGTGAGATGTTCTGGCCAGTCACAGGGCGGATAGTGAGAGTGGGAGGTGTGGCTGTAGGTAAGGGCGTTGATGTGAGAGAAGATACCACAGTAATAGGCCTCTTATAAAAACAAAGGAGCATACCCAGGCATGAGTACTTTAACCCATCTCATGCTCATTATCCTATCTAAACACCTTATACAACCATATACATCCAAATTATGGATCTAAATAGTGATTCTCTCTACCACAAAAAGGCACAAAGCTCTTTATCATTTTTCTGGGAAACAATGCTGAAGAGAAGGATCTGATATTTTATCCTGAAGGCCCTGATTCATTGTCATTCTTAACTCCTGTTACCACTCACACTAGTCTCACGCTCATCATAGATAGTTCATTTGTTTCTGAGGATCACAGCATTTGCAACTTGTCTTGATTTCAGGGGAGGAAGTGGGCATTTGATAGCTAGCCAGAATAGCAAGCAAGGCATCCTCCCTCAATCTCAACATCAGCCTGTAGTCCTAGCATGACTCATTTCCCTGGCCACCTCTCAATCTGATCCTCACAGAAGTAATCTGCATGGAAGTCAGTTACATTGAGAACACAAGCTATGGAGTGAGGAGAAGCCAGCCAGCAAACAAGGGAAGTGTAAGGAGCAGGAGCAGGATATGTGCTAGGGGAATAGTAGGATATAACTGAGGGCAACACAGAAGTTTTAGTATATCTGGGTTAAACAGACATTGCCAGACTGACCTTGTATAATTACATAGCTGAGCAAAAGTCAGGGAGAACCAGAACCTCCCCAAATCATGAATGAATTCTCCAAGGCAGATTGGCAGAGGTTTTGGGATTTTTCCACCTTCCTCTGTAGCATGGGGTCACTTGCTGGTGGATTCTCTGCACCTTACAGACTTTAAAACATGACTTGAGGACTTCAATAACTCAGTCATAGATATGGGGTCTATTACAAGAGTGGGTGGGTGAGGTTCTGTGACCTGTGTTGTGCAGGCGGTCAGACTAGATAATCATATTGGTCCCTTCTGACCTTAATGTCTGAGTCTATAATATATCCACCCTTTCCCACCCCACCAAATTTCTTTTTTGCCCTATTTGTTTTTATCATGTAATGCAGCAAGAGAGTGTATACAATATATTTTCAAGTCATTTAGTAGAGATTTTCATTCAATTGAACGAGACATTAATCAAAGGCATAAGTCTCCCTGCTAATGGATTTCTTAATGAAGCAAAGAATGTCACCAAACAAAACAATCAAGTACATACAAATATAGCCTATTCAATATTCATAAAGGCCACTTCAGTTTTTTTTGTTTGTTTTTGTTTGTTTGTTTTGGCTAAAAATATATTTATTTTAAAAAAATGGTGAAATCAAATCCTATTTACAAGCTCCCCAAACCGCTGCTCCTCAAAACAACTGTTTTCAATGGGTTTGTTTAGCAACAATTTTTAATGCAATTTAATTCTTCTTTGAATCTTTGACTCATTCTCCATATTGAGTCTTTAGACTTAATATAGTCTAGTCACTTTGATGTAGTTTATAATAAAGCAGTTTCTTTTTGTCTGACAAGTTAAGCAAATCAGAAGTAGTCCAGGTAACACAAGGTCAATTAAATAGTTTTAATCAATATGCATATATTTTCATCAACACAATATCTTCTTGCATTTATTCTGAAGACTCCATAGCTGTCTTTCATCCTGAAAGATTCCCCAAATACTGCACAATCTATGCAGGAATCACTTCACCAAGCACTGAACTGTCAACACCTCAGGGAGCTGCTAAGCACACAGCACTATACAACTGCTTAGAACAGGAAGTGAAGAATACTATATTGAACTGAAAGCATAGAGAAGACTTACGTAGGCAGGATACAATTCCCAACTTGGAATTTGGCAAGAAAACCAGGATTAACTTCCCTAACTTTCATAAAAAAAGACCATGAGATCTTTACTACAAACCGTCAGAACCTTGGTTTCCACCTCTCATCCCAAGGAGAGCACCACAACATTTTTGACACCCTGCTGGGAGACTGATTTAGTGATAACTCAGAAGACCATCTACTATGGCATTATTACTGTCCCATTCTTTGAGTTCTTTCACATGACCAGGACCAATCCTACTTAGTTTGCGAGAGCTAAAAAGAAAAAAAAATTAAATTCTAAGAGTTTACAATAAATGACAGTTCTCTTGAAAGCATTACAATACACAAGATTGTGTTTGTTTTATTTGAAGCCACTGCTAAAACAAGGACAAATTTAGTGCAACCTGAAGTTCATAATCTGGTAACTGAATACATTATCAAATTACTAAAATGGCAAAAGATGTCACTTTTATACAGTACAAGACCTTCATATTGTATTCATTTAGCATAGTTACATAAACATTTAAAAGTTATTTAATCTGCTTTTGGTATACAATTGAGTCACTAAACTGGGCTGTGAATTATCGTAAGAATGCACAAGTAACCAAATAAGTAGCAGTTACAGCTAACAACAATAAAGTTTGGTATTAAATACTATTCAGACATTACAACAGAACAGTGACCCTCTAGAACTACAACTCCAGCTATACAACAGGAATGTACAACGATGGTACAAAATAAAGTGACGACAGTGGCTAGGCACTGTACCTGCCTCTTCAAAGCTCAAGTACAGTATAAGCTTGACAGTAGTGGCTTTTGCTAAAAAAGCTGAAATTCTTAAACTAAAACAACACAAAGTGCTGAAACCAATATTTTATTCCTTCAAATAATGCTTTGTAAATAACTAATGCAAATACTAGCTCCTCTTGTGCTGGTGACAGTGTTTACTACTTACTGCGTTCACACCTTCTCGAGAATGAGCATCTCTTCATAGAAAAGGTCCCATATATACAGTTACATTAGAAAAATGTAACATTCAAAATCTGACATATCTTTGAGAAACATAGTTAGTCCTGGAACGATAATATTTTAGCTCAAACAGCACCAAGGATAGATGTACTATTTATATCACATTTAAATATGCCTACGTTTGAGTTATTTCATGTTCTCATTTTGAAAGAGAAATACTAGATCTTGCTATTGGCATTTTACCATATGGGCTTGTTAGAACTGCTTTTAAAAAATCCTAATATTAAGGCTTTTGTTTGCATCACATTTTACAAATCTGAAGAGAAATATATTTCCTTTAAACATTGTCATTTTCACTGCTATTTTATAGAGGGACCCTTCTCAATATGCTTCAACTACAGCATCTTACAAAATATTACCAATTTTCAACGTACCAAAGATGTATTTAAATTTTGGTAACTAAATGGTGTTCTGAAGTGTAGCTATTGCATATATTTCTATCAATCTAAAAGTAAACAATCACCAAACAGCTTCCCCTAATTTCAGTATTCCGATACATACACACAATACACTGAATGTGATAATTCTGCTCTATTAACCTGGTCTAAATCCTTGAGCTACTTTAGATTTGCTCTGGTTTAAGAGATCAGCATTTGGCCCACTGTCTTATTCACAGTGAATTTTCATTTCATTACACTTGTACTCTGAAGGGAACAGTTTAAATAAACTGGTTAATGACATAACCTTTCATTTCAGAATAGAAGACAATTTTCCTCATTAACAGGGCAGATTATATCAGTCAGATTTCTTCAGAATAAGGATTCCCACTAGTAGTTATATAGTTTTGTTTATTTAATGATACAACTGCATGAAGGTTAAATTATCAGTAACTTGTCTCTTTTTTTAATATCCAACTGGTAATTCAAAAGAGTCCTAAAGCCAGATGACAATGCCTGAGCGGAAGTTTAAAGATTTGTAAAAAAACCTATATATTTTAAAGTAAAAACTAAGTATTTTTCATCAAAAATCTTCTACACGTGTAGATTTGAAACCTATGCTGTATGTTACTTAAAGAAAAAGGTGATAGGTCAAAGTCATCCCTGATGTAACACCACTTAAATCAATGCAGATTAACCAAGAATATATTTGGGCCAAAGTCTCCAAGCAAGAATCACTTAAAAAGTTAGTTCATTTACATTAAAATGGTAATGTATTTCCTGCTTAACTATTGTTTAAACCTTTATAAACCCCAAAGACTTGCTCGTCTATCTACCTTTTGTAGAAAACTAACTTAATAAAAAAGTGATAATCTGTTAACCAACCTTTTAGAAATCCATCATATTCTACAAGTTTATTAACCTGTTGATTCTGTACAGAAGTTTTTGAAAAATTGTTCTTTGTACAGACTGTTGGGTATTTATATTATTTTTTGTATTCCTCTTCCGTTTTAATTTGAGAAACTTATGGGAACTTGGAAACCTGGACCAATATTTTGTCCTGTTCTTCAACCCTTGAAACTTCACTAATGGGATTGCCAAGGTGTAAATCAGAGCAGAATTTAGCACAGAGTAATTGTTTTTAAGGTTCATTTGGCTTTTGTTGCTTATCACTTACAGTCAATTTTCTATTTGCGATAATTCTATTGATTGCTGTGGCAAACGAGAGATCACAAACAGAGCTTGGTTTCAAATAAGGACTAAGGAGAAAGAGCCCATGTCCTCAAAAAACAAAAAAGACAACCAACAAATCACGTAAATGCACACATACCAGGAAGAGATAACCCCCTAAAAATATCATGGGGGGAGGGGAAAGGATGCGCAGGAGGATGACAAAACAACAAACCATAATTCTTCGTATTTGCAAAGCACTGTTAAAACAATCATCATTAGTTACATTATACAGATGAGGGAGTTAAAACAAAGAAGTTAAGTAATTTGGTCAAGAGCACACAGCAAATCAGAAGCAAAACTAGGATTAGAACTGCCTCTTTGTTCTATGCTTTAATCAAGTAGACCAAATTACCCACATGAAACAAAACTATCTCTAAACAGACTTTTAATTTTGCCATGAGGCACCAATTGTTTTTTTTAATTAATGAGATGATACAGTGACATGAAATTAAACTCAGGTAACAGTACCTGAGCAGACATAAGAAACTGTGGAAATTTAAAATGGTGTCAGCGCATGCACACGAGAACTCCTATAAAAAGTTAAGTAACTTTTCAGTTTGATTTGAAGAAGGATCAATATCTTCACCATATTCCAATGGAAGGTCTCTTTTTAAACCCAGATTATTCTAATGGCTAATAAAGATAATAGCTTCATGATGAGCACTGGCATACTTTTTCAAAGCACAATGGCACTGCAAGGAAAGTGCTGCTGGGCTCACCAGCTCTGTGCATGGAACCTAATCTGTAACCAAAGATGAAATCCGAAGAGTTACTGAGAATATGTAATTTCCACTGAAGCCAATAGATGGTTGTAAACGCTCAACTTCTCAGGCTCTGGTCCTAAGTTTGGTGATTTAAACAGCTACAGTCCTTTAAAGTCAGATGGCTGTTTAAATTCCTATATCCACCCAAAATAGATAAGGCCCCATGATTCTCTTGCAGTGACATCACTTTTGACGAATATCAGGATGCCATCTCAGTGAGCGCTTTTCCCCCTAAAGGGGCTGTAAAATAAAACAAGATGATTAACTATTAGCACTTACAAACCAATAGACATGTGAAGACAGACAAACCCTTTAACCACAGGACAAATAGACACAATGAGTAGCCAACTTCTCAGTTTCATTTTATCAAAGACTTGACTGAATGGCTTCCTTTAAAATAACAATTTTAGCAAAGGTATTTAAGAAAAATGACAACCACTTTGCAAAATTTTTCTCTTTTTGTATTTTAAGAAAATGTTACTATTTTAAAGTGTGCCTTATTCAGAAGATCAGTTTGAGAAACAAAGATCATTCATATATGGAGGATTAGGAATAAGGAACTATTTTTTGCAAAAAGATGGCAAAATTCCAAGAGGAAAATCTCCAATAACTTATTTACTAGTTCTAACACACTGATATGTCACATCTACATATCATGATGGTTCAAAACATAGAATTTGTCATAAAATGGTTGTATGTAAAGTTGAAACAAGTTTCTTTAGCAATTCAAACTTAAAAATGCTATTAATATAGTATGCCTCCAATTGTAAACAACTATTCCAATACAGTGGGAACCCTGTATATCCTGTTTTATCACCTGTCATCTACTGTCCATGGATGAGATCTTTCTTCATACACATTCTATATATATATGCATATACATAGTCTGAACATAGCAGTAAATACAAATATGCATGGATGGACACAATACCCGGATATCAATTATGAAGATATGCATTGGATGAACATATTGTATACACAGTGTCACAAAATACTTACAGAACAGCTATATTTACTTTCACCCCGAAGTCTCTTAAAATGATGATAGTTAATAGAACATTCATCAGTTAAAGTTTAACGCTATACATCTCTGTCCTTCATGTCTCCTTCTAAAGGAGGAATGAAGGGAAGAATATTAGGTCTTTGGATTTTTCAGACATTTTCCAGAAGCCAACCAAATAAAGACTTATTCAGATGTTTATCCCCATCAGGAGTCTTCTCCATCATTTCACAGTATTTCAGCACTGCTTGCAAGAGGTCTCCCACTTTCCAGTCTCTCTCTCTCAGTCTTTTTGAAAGCTAGAGAAAGAACAACAAAATATTTAATCTAGGGAAATAAATAGCTTGAATGATTGACTGTTATAAAAATTCTCCTCGAAATATCAGGTCATATTAGAAGACCAGCTGTAAAGAGTTAAACATTATTCCTTAGCCATAAAAACAAAACTTCCTTAAGGACCAAACATTTTTTTAAAGCTAGTTTCCATAAAAATTTCTTGCCCAGAGAGTGACATTTTCAAGTGACATGGTCCCACAGCTATGTGGTTTGTGGTTCATGGGGGTTGCATAAAACAGGAAATTCTGAACACAAGATTGATGCATTTGCCACCCACCCCCAATAATACACATGTAATACTGTAAAAGAAAGTCAGGATTAATATAAGATATGGATTTTCCTTTCACAACATATAGTGTGGTTTGGTTGGTATATAAACTCTGCCCTCAACGGAAACACTGTCTCCAGTTCGGAAATTTCAATGTCTCCAAAAAACAAAAAAAAGCATACGTTAAACTTCCACTTACAAGCAAAGTCAGTGCAGTAGGAAACTGCTTTTCCCTCAGAGGTTAAACAAGGAATTTCTCTTGTCCACAACCTCATATATTAGATATATACTAAGCCCCGTGAGACACTGACAAATTAACATATTTTGCCAGCCTCAAGTTTTACAACCTTTTATTCTGGTCTAAAATTTCTTTAACCACTGTGACCGTTCTTTTTCTTTACATTTAGCTCATCCATGCTTGCCTTGAGTGACTGAAGGCTGTTATTTCAGCCTGAATCCCCTTTCTAACAAATATTCCACATGTGGATCAAAGGAAGTTAAAATATAGAAGAAATAGATTTAAGTGAAGAGAGTAGATGTGGGCAACTTTAAAAAAAATTGGCAAATACTAAATTTGTTGAAAAAAATTATTTTACAAGGCACCAAAACTATTTGCGAATTTTGCAAATAGTTACAGCCAACAAAAAAAATGGAAAAAAAATTTAAACAATTTTTTTTGACTTTTCACTTTGAAACAGCATTTCATTTACAAATTTGGCTCATTTAAAAAAACAAACAAACAAAAAAAGAAAACAACAACCAAACAAAAAGAGTGCAAAACACACAAAAACAGCCTGATACAAAAAAACAAAACAAAAATTCAGTTTCTGATGAAATAAAATGGTTAATTTACCCCAAAACAAAAAAACTTTCAGTTCTTAGTTTTGACAAGAAAACTGAAAAAATTCACTTCTGGTTCAAACCAAACTGTTTTGGTTTTTTCCAGTTCCAAACCAAAAGAGTGCTCTCTTTCATACACTAACCAAAGTGAAAATCCTCATGTAAAATTCCTATTGAATTCAGCAGGAATAAAGCCAATATGGCTCTACAGAAATTACTGTTAAAATATGTTGAATTATCAAATTTTTTTTTAGGATTGTCAAGCGATTTAAAAAATTAATTGCGCTGTTAAATAATAGAATATCATTTACTTAAATATTTTTGGATGTTTTCTAAATTTTCAAAAATATTGCTTTAAATAACACAATACAAAGTGTATAGTGCTCACTTTATATTTATTTTTGATTACAAATATCTGCATTTTAAAAAATAAAATAGTATTTCAATTCATCTCATACAAGTATGGTAGTGCAATCTCTTTATCATGAAAGTGCAACTTACAAAGGTAGAATTAGGTAAAAAAACTGCACTTAAAAATCAAACAATGTAAATCTTTAGAGCCTACAAGTCCATTCACTCCTACGTCTTGTTCAGTCAATCGCTGAGACAAACAAGCTTGTTTACATTTACGGGAGATAATGCTGCCCACTTCTTATTTACAATGTCACCTGAAAGTGAGAACAGACATTCGCATGGCACTGTTGTAGCTGGTGTTGAATGGTATTTACATACCAGACATGCTAAACATTTGTATGTGTCTTCATTCTTCAACCACCATTCCAGAGGACATGCTTACATGCTGATGACAGATTCTGTTTGATAATGATCCAAAGCAGTGTGGACTGATGCACGTTCATTTTCGGCATCTGACTCATATGCCACCAACAGAAGGTTGATTTTCTTTTTGGTGGTTTAGCTTCTGTAGTTTCTGCATTGGAGTGTTGCTCTTTTAAGACTTCCAACAGCATGCTGCACACCTCGTCCATCTCAGATTTTGGAAGGCACTTCAGATCCTTAAACCCTGGGTCAAGTGCTGTAGCGATCTTTAGAAATCTCATATTGGAATCTTCTTTGCATTTTGTCAAATCTGCAGCGAAAGTGTTCTTAAATCAAACATGTGCTGGGTCGTCATCAGAGACTGCCAAACACGAAGTATATGGTAGAATGTGGGTAAAACCACAGAGTAGGAGACATAATTTTCACCCAAAGAGTTCAGTCACAAATTTAATGAATGCATTATTTTTGTAATGAGCATTATCAGCAAGGAAGTGTGTCCTCTAGAATGGTGGCCGAAGCATGAAGGGGCATACGAATGTTCAGCATATCTGGCATGTAAACACTTTGCAACACCGGCTACAACAGTGCCATGCGAATGTCTGTTCTCACTTTCAGGTGACATTGTAAATAAGAAGTGGGCAGCATTATCTCCTGAAAGCATAAACAAACTTGTTTGTCTTAGCAATTGGCTGAAGAAGTAGGACTGAGTAGACTTGTGGGCCCCAAAGATTTACATTGTTTTGTTTATGAGTGCAGTTATGTAACAAAAAATCTACATTGTAAGTTGCACTTTCATGATACACTGTAGTAAAATCTATATATGAGATGAACTGAAAAATACTATTTTTGTTTATCTTTTTTACAGTGCAAATATTTGTAACCATAATAATATAATGAGAGCCCTGTACACTTTGTATTCTGTGTTGCAATTGACATCAATATATTTGAAAATGTAGAAAAACATCCAAAAATATTTATAATAAATTTAAATTGGTATTCTATTATTGTTTAACAGTGTGATTAAAACTGCAATTAATTTTTAAATCAAGTTAACTTAAGCAATTTGTTTTGAGTTAACTGATTAATTGACAGCCCCCCCCCCCCTTTTTTTTTTTTACATCCTATAGAAACCTATAACAAGGACACAATTTCGATGCACGTATACATGCAAAAGCTGACTATCTAGTAATTATCTGGGCATCAGATTTAAAATAATGCAGAATGACTAAACTAAATTTTATAGTATACAGCATAACTATTTAATGAAGATTCCAGAAATGAGGCTGCTCATTTCTCATACTCCAAATATGAATTTGGCTGATGTTCTGAAATAGGATTATCTTCTACTGGCTAAGTAAATATATTGTATTTTGTAATTCATATACTGGGAAAGTCAAAATATAATAAAACAAAGATGCGAAGACACAGCATCTGGCTCTTCTAAGTCTTATTGTTTCAATTCAGGGTTCAAAGATCAAACCTTCACCAGACTGGTCTATTTCCTATTGTCATCAGAACAGTTATATATTTTGGTTTACTCAAGTAGAAATGGGAAATTTTTAAATGGGTGGATGGAGGCCAGGATGCCTACAGTAGTGAGGTCCAATTTTGTTCCTTGGAGTCAGCAGTTGTGCAGTTGTAATTATTTTTCCCCTATACATGTCTGTCATATTTTTAAAAACTATTTAATTGGTCACTATATATTTTTTTTAATGATGCATTTTCCAAACCATTCTTGAACTGCCTGTTATTGCATTTGATGAGTGGTGGCAAGTGTCAAGAATAATGGATTTTTTTGTTGGGTTTACGGAAAAGGGATATGGTAGCTGGATTATGTATGTATGATACAGAGATAAGAATTATCTTCATTAAGTGAGTTATTTGGTTTAAAAGCTGGCTGTCTTTTTAGGGGTAATTAATTTTTTTTCCTTTTAAAAAATGGTTTAAGACCTGATCTAACATGTATTAAATTCACTGGGATAGGCCCCAAGAAAGTAAGCCCAAAAGGGGAAGGATATCAGTCATACGTTCAGATTTTATCAGACCTCTCAGTGCAAGCAGCAAGTACTGTTTTGTCCAACCATTCACATCCATGCTTCCCGGCTTTTAGTAGGAGTTCTGTTCTCTTGGTGTCAAGAATTGTCAATTCCAATTTGGTGACATCTCACTTGTCAGCTAACTTCAGAGATACTTCTATTTATGTATTGGGATTCAAGTTATGGACAGTTAGGGAGGAGTTGTGTGATTTGAATATTAGGTAACTTAATTGTCTAAATTAAGATTTAGATACATAAAAATCTAGGCACCCATTTTTGAAAACCAACTCCTAAGCAACGTTGTATTTAAACAATTACATATTCTTTATAAAAAGATATTGTGGGGTTAAAACACTATCCTGTTTACTTTAAACCTTATTTATATTACATCATCTTCAGGGCAGGGACTGTCTACTCTCTGCATACCACTACTACTGTACAGAGGATAGCACAATGGGACCCTGTTCCTACGCACAACAGCAGCAAACAGAATAAATAAAAGATTAAAGAAGTGAAATGCACAGAGTTTGTAAGTTTGATGTGTTTAATTCACTGAAAGAACTGAAATTAAGGGAGTTACTCTAGGATGAATTAGGACCAGTATACCTGGTGCTCACTGGTTGATATACGATTGATTGTTGGAAATGTTAAAATATTTTTATGGAATATATTTGGAAGAAATAAAGTTAACAAACAACAACAAACAATTACTGTTTATATAGTACTTTTTATCCACGGATCTCAAAGTGCCTTCTGAAGCTAGATAAACAACATCATCCCAATTTTACAGATGAATAAACAGAGCATAGGAATAAAAGTGGCTTTTTTTTTTTTAAAGGAAATTTGGAAATTTAGAATAATGCCTTGATCCTGCAGTGGGGCTCTGGACAAGCTCTGTCCACACTGGGCATTTATCACAGGAATGAGGCTTAAATGAATAAGAACAAATGAAACGTTAAGTATCACTATGGAAAAATCTTTCATTCTCTAAGGCTTAGAGTCTAAGCCGCCAATCATTTGGTGATAATTTTCTGAGTTATCCAGAAATGGTACTGGAATACATTCTGATCTTTCGTCTATCACATTCTTCAAACTGAAACAAAGTACTCTGAAAATGATGCTACTTTGCTTCAGACCACAGGAAGATGATGAGAGTTATTGGATCATATTGACCTGGTTGTGGTTTGCTAATTAAGTTCAAGCATAAATCTCACATGGTGCATGAAAAAGGTTACAAATCTGTGAGAGGCACACTATTTCCTCTATATATCCTCTGACTTCCTATTTTTATCCCATTTGGTTTCACCCAATATATTACTATAATATTCTAATGTCAACTTGGTAATTCAAGTATTTCAGCCTACTTCAAAATAACATACTGGCAAAGCTTAATTAATATACAATATCTGGTTTCATTAGTCAGTTCATATTCTAATGCTTTCTGGACTGTGTGAACACTACCTCCCCTGTGTAACACTCATAATGGAGTGCCAGGATTATGTTTACCTGTGCCCCGTCCCTTTAAATCTGTTGCTCTATCCTTTAAGGGTTAGGAGCTCTGCTGAACAGATTGAAAATTACACAATTGGGGAGCAAAGGGTGGTCCCAGGAAAGTCTGATGTGCTCAGTTGAGACTGTGCTGGAGTGGAGACTGTGCAAACTGTGTTTGGGATTTTTATTCTAAATGTAATAAAATTCAGGTTTTAAGACCATCCCGGTCTGGGAGTGTAATACCTGCAAGTTGTATATAGTATCTGAATGTGTCAATTCAGTGTCATTTTAAAGTTGAGAAGTGGAAGTGTCATGTGGATATGCCATATGTACTATTTTACCTCTCTCCTGAATCTTTAAGGGCGTAGATTCACCTCTTTTCCAGAGTGTTTCTCTACATACAAGAGGTATCCAAAGATAGAATAAATGTTGGCTGAATATGCATCTAATACTATCTGATCTAGATCCCTTCCTGTGAGGACTCAAGTGTTAGAACCCCAAGTCTCACACCTAAAGAAATCAGAGAGGGTAAAGGGATAAGGGTAGAAGAGAGACATGCTAAGCATGCATAAGCATCTACCATCCAACTGATCGTTTCTGGTCTCTCATGTACACTCAGTACAAGATGTGTTACTATAATTACAGGCATTTATACGGGTCCCATCACCATGCCATGGGTGCTATATAAGTCCTTGATATAACAAGTAATAATAAAACAAGTATGAAAGGAAGGGAAAGAATGATAAATGAAACTAAACAGATTCCCCAAGCAGAAATGAGTGTAGGATCTCATCCAAAGCACATTCAAGTCAATGCAAAGACTATCACGGACTTCAATGGGCTTTGCATAAGGCATATGACAACTGAAAGTGAAAAACTATTCAAAAAGCACCGAGGAAACTTACCAAGACAACAGAAAAATGAAATGACATTTGAATAACATCTCCACAGTTAATGGAGGCTAACAGAATGCAAAAGAGAAATCCTCTTGATCAGATCTCTTTTTGAGTTCACAGTAGACATGAAATGCACTCTTAATCCTGATATTTTGATTTTCATTAGAAATATGAGTTTTAATGTTATCTTTAAATTATTTCTATCTTCAAGAAATGCAATACCAAATACACATTTTTCAATATGCCCATAAATTATTCTACAATCTTCTGGACTTCTTTAAAATCAGTACACAAATTTTTCCACATAAAGAGTTTAGAAATATACACTGGTTTTTCCCCTATATGCTTTTCCAGGGACAACACAAAACTGCTTTAGCTGCTTGAACTTCAATAAATTGAAATCTCAATCTCTCTAGCAATTGAAACAATCCAAAATACTGCAATCTTATGCTTTTTTTAGATACAAATACATTTATCACAAATTATCCTGCCAAGATCTTCATTCTAAAATGAATGGTAATCACTCTCTTTACATGTCAACAACATGAAAAGTAGAACACCTGGCAGGACACCAATCTTACTGATCTCACTACTTAGAAACAAAAAATGTCCACGCTCATTAAATGATTAACTTCTTATAGCATAGTAATGTTGTGGTTACATTTCCCAAACTATTTCCCAAAGGTAGTTGTAAAGGTGACTCAAAAAACTATAATTATACATTTTTATATGTAATACAGTATTTATTCATGAAAAGGAATGATTTTAACTGCATAATCTTTTCTGAGTGCAGGAGCACAAGAGGAACACGTTTCCAAAGCCTGTCTGCAACAGAGGGATCTCCAGATCAGTCTCTATGGCTATGTCTACACTGCAGCACTAATTCAAATTAGTTTAATTCAAATTACAGAAAGCGATTTATAGAAAGCGTGCAGACTGTCCACACTACAGTGTTTGTGCTGGTTTCTTGCATCCTCACTGGCCAGCCTTAATTCGAATTAGAAAGCAGTGCAATGTGGGAAGCTATCCTACAGTGCAACTAACCATAGATAGGCTGTTGTGACGAGTGTCATCATCCCAGGATGCAGCGCTGCTTCCCCCACCCTCTTCCCCCACCCCCAAACAAACAGGAAAAGGATTTTCATGCTGTTTTTTTACTCCCCCGATCGCCATTGCTGCAGGCACATGGAGCCAGTTGAACTATGCTCTCATTTTGACTGTGACAAATACATCACAGCTTATCCTAGATTACTTTAGAACTGTATTCTGTTTGCCTTTTATGCTCCCCCTACCACCTCCTGTATATTGCTTGCCTTTGATTTTCATTCTACAGGTGTCTGCAGAATGTAAGATAAATAACAAGAGAGTCAGTTAGTATATTGATAGTGATACAAATGTTTCCATTTCACTGATAGAAAGCATGATATAATGTATCCACATGTAGCACTGTGAATAAACTCTTAAGAAAGTATCAATTTCCATGATTGGCCACTGAAACAATGTAGCAAAGAATTTCCTTTCACTGCTGGCATTTAAAATGCATTCACCACGTGGGGAGGGGAGTGGGTGGTGAAATCTTTCAAAGGGACAAACTTTAAAGGGCTAAACTTTCAAAGGGACAAATCTTAAAGGGACAAACTGCAAAGGGCTTGCCGGGCAGTTAAAACGCATTCACCACACAGGGAGGGGGGTGGGTGGCGAAATCTTTCAAAGGGACAAACTGCAAAGGGCTAAACTTTCAAAGTGACAAATCTTAAAGGGACAAACTGCAAAGGGCTTGCTGGGCAGTTAAAATGCATTCACCACAAGGGGGGGGTGAAATCTTTCAAACTCTTTAAGAGAGAAACTGCAAAGGGCTTGCTGTGTGTGGGGGGGGGGGGGGTGATCGCAGCTTGGATTTTAAACCCATTTACTGCAGGAAATGAAGATTTAAATCTTCCCGGGGCTGCTTTGCGGGAGGGTACTGACATGGGGCATCATGGGATACAGTCTGGAGGCCAATTCATTCGAATTAAGTCCCATTGCGTCCACACTCACACTAATGCAAATTAACTGATGCGCTTCAGGCGCTAATCCACTTGCAGAGGTGGTTTTATTAATTCGATTTTAAAGACTCCTTAATTCGAATTAACAATGCGCAAGTGTAGACGTGGGAGTAATTAATTCGAATTAAGGGACTTTAATTCGAATTAAGCCACCAGTGAAGACCAGGCCTATTACAATACTTTGGCTCTCTCCAAAGGCACATGCAAAATCCTGATGTCAGATGGGCTTCTTTTAACCTGCTTGGTTATATCAAATGCATTGTGGACAAACACACAATCAAAGAACTATTTACATAGGAAATTTTGGATCATCTATTTTATCAGGCTGTTTCTTCATACTAACTATTTGCTTTGTAATAGCCTCTGGAATGAAAATACACTTAAAATCAAGTTTAATTAGAAGTTAAACTTTTTATTCTGTTGCTAATAAATGTACATTCACAACTGTCCTAAGTTTTGCACAATCATAATTTTAACAAGCTAAGCTATAAACCGAATAATTGCAATTTAAGTTCACTTGTGTAAAGGGTCAATTTATTGCTAATTGAAACAAATGCTGTATAAATAATGCTTGAAAATCCCGTCTATTCAGTTAAAAGGAAGCTATTATATTTTATCTGAGCACGTGAAACAAGTCTTTAAAATATATGGTTAACTGATCTTAACCAATCACGCTAATGGCATTTGATACAATTCTGTATATACTATACACAGAGACTAAATTGCTCTCATTCTCTCTAGGGTTAAAATAATTAAGTAATTTCTCTGAATACCATATATGGTAAACACAGTAGAAACAGATAAATAACACAATGAATCTCATCACACTTTACAATCACATGAGCAACACAGCAGTACTCACGAGAATGAAATCCTTTGTAGCAGCGTCATGAAAACGAAGCTCGGACACCTCTATTTCAGAAGCTGCCAGCCACTGCAGTGTCGTTCTCAGCTGGGGATCCACCATACAGGGTTCCATGTCAACATTCACTATTAGCAATGCCTTTCCTACCCGCCCCATACCTAATATTAAAAATACAATACAAATGATCAAATCTGTAAGTCAACCACAGACTCTTTTGAGACAATGAAACTAAGACATTTATGAGAATGTAAATATTAAATACCTCATTTCCCCCCACTCATTTTAACAAATGTTTTGATGACTAGCACAGATTAGAAAAAACACACTGGCCTGAAAGCGCCCTATCCTTCTATATAGGTTGGGGAGTAAGGGGTGGAGGGAAAGTACCACTAGCTCAACACTTTGTGGCTGAACTAAAGCATACCTGAGGGGGGGAAGAAATCTAATCTTGATTTAAAGAGTCCACATTATGGAAAATTTACCACATCCCTTGGTAATATGTTTGAATAATTACTTACCTTAATTGTTAAAAATCTGTATTTTACTTCCAGTTTGAAATTTGCTAACTTCAATTTCCAACTACTGGCTGTAGTTAAACCCTCATCTGTCAGATTAAATAATGCTCTAGTAGAATGTAACTTCTCTCTGTACAAGTTGCACACTGATCAAACTGCCTCTTAACCTTCAATACAAAAAACTACATTGACTGAGTTCCTTTAACCTTTCATCATGAGACATGTTTTCAAGAATTCAAACCATATTTGCTGCTCTTTTCTGAATCATTTCCAATTCTTCAACACCCTTTTCAAAGTATGGGTACCAGACTTAGACGCTATTCCAGTAGTGGTCTCACCAATGCCAGATAGAGAGGCAACAGCCATTGCCCTACTCTTGCTTGATGTTACCGTATTAATATGACAAGCATCATGTTATTGGATCAACTTCTACTGGTGAAAGAGACAAGTTTTTGAGTTTACAGAGTTCTGATCAGAAGAAAAGCACTGTGTAAGCTTGAAAACTTGTCTTGCTCAACAACAGAAGTTGATCCAATAACATATATTACCTCACCCATCTTAGTTTAGAGAAGACAGAACTAGTGACTGACATAGAATCGTAGGACTGGAAGGGATCTCAAGAGATCATCTAGTTCAGTCCCTTGCATTTATGGAAGGAGTAAGTATTATCTAGACTATCCCTGACAGGTGTTTGTCTAACCTATTAAAAATTTCCAGTGCTTAACTACCCTGAAAGTTAGGAAGATTTTCCTAATATCCAACCTAAACTGCCCTTGCTGCAATTTAAGCCTACTGCTTCTTGTCCTATCCTCAGAGGTTAAGGAGAACAATTTTTCTCACCGTTTTATGTATTTGAAAACTGTTATGTCCCCTTTCAGTCTTCTCCAGATTAAACAAACACAATATTTTCAATTTTCCCTCATAGGTCATGTTTTCTAGACTTTTAATCATTTTTTGATGCTCTTCTCTGGTCTTACTCCAATTTGTCCATATCTTTCCTGAAATGTGATACGCAGAACTGGACACAATACTCCAGTTGAGCCCTAATCAGTGCGGAGTAGACCGGAAGACATACTATAATAGTTTTCAGGGCAAGGGCTATCCTCCTGTGTGTTTGCAAAGCAACATGCACAAAGGGTTGCAATCCTGATTGTGGTCTTCAAGTAGTACCATAATGCAAGCAATAAATGATAAGAAACAATCCTCTCCATTGAATTACGAGTGTATGACTTAGTCAAATGGAACTTAACTGTGCTAGAAAAATAGACCGCAAAATTCCATAATAAAAGAATATGTTAAACTCTGGAAAACATTTTGGAATTGTGTAAAGAGCTAAGATCAAGAACTGTTTTACTTATTATAAGCCACTTGTTGGATGTTGCAGTTTAAGGCTCTTTAAATCAAGGAGGAAGCACAAGGAAATCTAAATTTAATATTGAAGGCACTGCATGATACCTACAGAGCAGAATACAACTGGATTAAATAACACAAAAGGTATTAGCTATTAAAAAGATAATTGTGTAGACAGACAAGAGAAGCAGGATTAACGTAATCAATCATCTCCCATAGATTCTTGCAGATACTTAGTAGCAAACTCTTCACTCTTCCTTAACATCTAGTCATTTATTTCTTTCAAAAGACTGACTGTATTCTGCAGTCCCTCTGAAAGCGCATCAGAAAGTATGTTTTCCCCATATGTAGTTATTATGAAGTTGTGCAGCGAAATTCACTTCCTAGTGGAAAGAGTTAACTGGAGTTTTCTTCTTTCACACTTCAGTGGCCTGGTCAGCCAGCAAACTCCTTCTGGTCCCACCTAAAACATCTTCCCATTTATATAGGAGCTATTAGTGGGCACAGAGCTGTGATAACCAGTGCTAACACCAACTCCCCCTCCCTTTATCTGGTCCAGGGCTCACAAATATATAAACTTTAAGGCCAGAAAGGACCATCATGATGATCTGGTCTGACATCCTGTATATCACAGGCCACAGAACCTTACCCAACCACTCTTGTAATAGATCCATAATCTCTTGCTGAGTTACTGAAGTTCTCAAATGATTTAAAGATTTCGTATTACAGAGAATTCACCATTTACTCTAGTTTAAATGGCAAGAGACCCGTGCCCCAGGCTGCAGAGGAAGGCAAAAAACCTGAGGGACTCTGCCAATCTGACCCAGGGGAAAATTCCATCCCAACTCCAAACACGGTGATCAGCTGGACCCTGAGCATGTGGGCAAGACCCAATAGTCAGACACCTAGTGAAGAATTAACTCAGGGCCCTCCCCATTTAGTGTCTCATCTCTGGCGTTTGGGGATATTTGCTACTAGCAGTCAGAGATGAGCCACATGCCATTGAAGGCAATATCATAGAATCACAGAGTTGGAAGAGACGTCAGGAGGTCATCTAGTCCAGCCCCCTGCTCAAAGCAGGACTAAATAGGACTAACCTCAGCTAAATAATCCCCCCAAGGGCTTTGTCAAGCCGCAGCTTAAAAACTTCTAAAGATGGAGATTCTACCACCTCCCTAGGTAACCCATTCCAGTGCTTCACCACCCTCCTAGTGAAAAACTTTTTCCTAATATCCAACCTAGGCTTCCCCCACTGCAACGTGAGACCATTACTCCTTGTTCTGTCATCTGTCACCACTCCATCCTCCCTGGAACCCCCTTTCAGGTAGTTAAAGGCTGCTGCTATAAAAACCCCTCTCATTCTTTTCTTCTGCAGACTAAACAAGCCTAGTTCCCTCAGCCTCTCCTCATAAGTCTTGTGCTCCAGCCCCCTAATCATTTTTGTTGCCCACTGCTGGACTCTCTCCAACTTCTCCACATCCTTTTTGTAGTGGGGGGCCTAAAACTGGACACAATACTCCAAATGAGGTCTCACCAATGCCAAATAGAGGGGAATAATCACTTCCCACGATCTGCTGACAATGCTCCTACTAATGCAGCCCAATATGCTCAATAGCCTTCTTGGCAACCAGGGCACACTGCTGACTCAGATCCAGCTTCTTATCCACTGTCACCCCCAGATCCTTTTCTGCAGAATTGCTGCCTAGCTCATCGGTCCCCAGTCTGTAGGTGTGCATGGGATTCTTCCGTCCTAAGTGCAGGATTCTACACTTGTCCTTGCTGAACCTCATCAGATTTCTTTTGGCCCAATCCTCCAGTTTGTTTAGGTCCTTCTGTATCCTATCCCTACCTTCCAGGGTATCTACCACTCCCCCCCAGCTTAGTGTCATCTGCAAACTTGCTGAGGTGCAATCTACCCCATCTTCCAGATCATTAATGAAGATGTTGAACAAAACCGGCCCCAGCACCGACCCCTGGGGCACTCTGCTTGTGACCGGCTGCCAGCTAGACATGGAGCCATTGATCACTACTCATTGAGCCCTATGCTCTAGCCAATTCTCTATCCATTTTAGAGTCCATTCATCTAACCCATACTTCTTTAATTTGCTGATTAGAATACCGTGAGAGACCATACCAAAAGCTTTGCTAAAGTCAAGGTATATTACGTCCACTGCTTTTCCAATTACCTACTCTGTTAATAATAACGTGTAACAACCTAATACGTCTTTCCCCACATCCACTGAGCCAGTCACTTCTTCATAGAAAGCAATCAGGTTGGTCAGGCATGACTTTCCCTTGGTGAATCCATGTTGACTGTTCCTGATCACCTTCCTCTCTTCCAAGTGCCTTAAAATTAATTCCTTGAGGACCTGCTCCATGATTTTTCCAGGGATTGAGGTGAGGCTGACCGGTCTGTAGTTCCCTGGATCCTCTTTCCTCCCTTTCTTGAAGATGGGCACTATATTTGCTTTTTTCCAGCAATCAGGGACCGCCCCCAATTGCCACGAGCTTTCAAAGATAATAGCCAATGGCTCTGAAATCACATCAGCCAACTCCCTCAGCACCCTTGGATGCATTGCATCTGGCCCCATGGACTTGTGTATGTCCAATCTTTCTAAATAGTCTTGGATCTGTTCCTTCAGCACTGCAGGATGTTCACCTCCTTCCCATTCTGTGCCGCCCAGTGCAGTATTCTGGGAGCTGACCTTGTCTGAGAAGACAGAGGCAAAAAAGGCATTGAGTACCTCACCTTTCTCCACATCCTCTGTCACTAGGTTGCCTCCCCGACTCTGTAAGAGGCCCACACTTTCCCTAATCTTCCTCTTGTTGGTAACATACCTGTAGAAACCCTTCTTGTTCCCCTTCACATCCTTTGCTAGCCGCAACTCCAATTGTGCTTTGGCCTTCCTGATTTCATTCCTGCATGTTTGAGCAGTATTTTTATAATCCTCCCTAGTCATCTGACCAAGCTTCCACTTCTTGTAAGCTTCTTTTTTGTGTTTAAGTTCACCAAAGACTTCTTTGTTAAGCCAAGCTGGACACTTACCATATTTGCTATTCTTTCTGCACATCGGGATGGCTTATACCATACCATGCTCTCCATAAATATTAAGTTCAGTCTTGAAACTTGGTTTTTTGGTCCCACTGTTCCCCTTGGAAAGCTGTTTCCAAACTTGATTCCTCTGATGATTAGAGCTCTTCATCTAATTTCAAGTCTAAACTTGTTGATGGCCAGTTTATATCCATTTGTTCTTGTGCCAACATTGGTTCTTAACTTGAATAACTCCTCTCTCTCTCTGGTATTTATCCCTCATGTATTTATAGAGAGCAATCATATCACCACTCAGCCTTCATTTGGTTAGGCTAAGCAAGCCAAGCTCCTTCAGTCTCCTCTCTTAAGGAACGTTTTCCATTCTTTGGATCATTCTAGTAGCCCTTCTTAGGGACAGGAAAGGAGCATGCCCAGAACACAATAAAATCCTCTGCTGGTGTAAAATCCTTTGGCAGCTCACACCTATGCTGGAGCCAGTGCAGAGTTACCCTCAGAATCAATAAGTAACAGGCTCCTTGACAGGCCCCATTCTGTACTGCAGTAAAAGGAAACAGCACAGCAGAGAATCTGGACCAATGTTCATTCAAGACAGTCCTTGTAGCAATGTGAAAGTCACCTGTATTAAATATCTTCCACAGAATGAAGACACACATGAATTTACACTTCCAATGAGCTAGACAAAGTTTAATGACTTATATTAATAAACATACCAGTTATCTGAACAGTATTATATACCATAGTTTAAAGGGCATTAGAAAGTGTTTATAGGTATGTCTACAATGAATCTTGGAGAGACCCTCCCAGTCTGAGTCCACAAACTTACACTAGCAGGGCTTGTGCTAACATGCTAAAAATAGCTGTATAGACGTTGTTTGATGTTGTAACTCAGGTTGTTGTTCTGGCACTCAAGCCCTGAGTAGCAATGCCAAAGCAATGTCTACACAGCTATTGTAACATGCTAACCCCAGAGATTGCAAGTTTGTGGATCCAGGCTGGTAGGCTCTCTTAGAGATGCTGGGTATACACACCCTAAATGGCTCCAGATTAATAATATCCATGTATACTTACTTGATGTGTGCTATGTAAACATCTTTTATAACAGGATTTTCTCATTGCTCTATGTATACTACCAAAGTAAAAGAATTTTAAAAATAGCCCATGTAAACTACAATGTGCGCTGAAATCATCATTACCTTCTACAGTATCTTTGGGGTCTTCATCTTTATCTTCTGTTCCATCACTGGATTTTAAAAATAAAATATCAAAGAATTAATAGATACCCAATACATTCATGATGGATGGAGCCAATCCTAAGAATCAGTGATGAGTGTTAAAGAGAAAAGGAATATGACCATGAAAAAGCATCTTTGCTTCTTACACCATTTCATATTGTAACTGGATTTGCTAACAAGTTCCCAAGGATTAAAAAAAACTAATAAAGAAATTCTATATTAATATGAAAAAAAATTCTAAGGTATTCTAAAAAGGGAAAAAATCATGTTGCTACTTTTGTGTGAGCAGGAAAGTTTATTTTAGCTTCATTACAAAAGACAAAAAAGTTTACTGCATTCTTTCATTTTATATTATTCATATTATAGACCCCACTATAAAATAATTGTAAAAGTTTTCATAAGCTGAAGCAAAATAAAAAACAAAACAGAAATCCTGTAGGAAGCAAGCTTTTTTGTTTGCATGACAAAGTAAATGAAAGACTTACAGACTAGCAAAGCAGAACATGCACAAAAGATATTTTTCATTTTGCAATTAGGCATTCGCATTTTAGCACAGCAGAATTTATCCATTCAGTATGAATTCATTAAGGAAAACCATATCATGATTATGTGAAAAAGCACGTTGATAATGTATCAGATTAACACATTAATTGTATTCCTCATCTTCAAAAGTGATGACTTCATGCATTAATTATGAGGAACTCATCTGTTTAAATTTCTGGACTCGACCAACCTGTCTGATGTTGGAAAGGATAAATTCTCCTCATACATATCTCCTTCTAAACCAAGACTGCTCCAGCTACTGCTGTTACCATTACTGCCAGGGGAAGAAGAGAACAGAGCTGAACTAGAAAAGAACAATAGCTCAAACTAGAACCTTTATTTTCCTCAAAGCTGTTTTCTCAAAATATTTGATGTACGAGCATTGCAACTTTCTAAATAGGTTTGCTGGAACAGAGGATAAGCATGACTATCAGGGCTGTTCATAATAGCAAACTGCACAATCATGCAATCCGATGAGCTCTATAAACAGATGAAAGGATTACTTTGTACCCATACTAATTTTCCAAGTCACTGCTTACAGTAATTCTGTCCTTGGGCCCAAATCTACAGATCTTTATTTGTGTGAATAGTCTCATTGATTTGTATTCATATAAAATATTAGGCAAGAGCTTGTATAAGTATACACTGTGAAGAAGGCTTCACAATAAAAATCTCTCTGCAATTCTCATTCCAAAACCCCAGCAGTGATCTACAACAGTCTGATTAGCAGGAAAAGTTTAGAATTGAAAAACTTAATATGCAAAAAATATTTTACTTCATCAGAACTATAACAATTTTTACAGGAGACTTTTAAAAAATTGCTCTTGATTGTTTAGAACACTCCTAAAACATGACTTCTTATTTTGCTACAAGGTTTTATTTCACTAGTAGTTGGAGATCCATTCCACAGACAGATTGCATTTATTCCATATATCTATGCAGGATAGGGTTAAATTGAGTAAAACAACACCACCCTAAAACAAAGAGGTGAATACTAATTAAACTTGAATGCCTGGAGCCTTCCAATATAATTTTTTTTAAATGTTTCACACCTCAGATTCAGCCAGGTTTGTGCTTCTAACTAAGAACATGCTGTGTTTTAGTATGTCGGTTCACTATTCAAAGAAAGAAAAACAAAAGCAGCAATTTCTAGAATCTACAAAGAAAGCAATTATATTCTAAAATTGCAGCAAACCAATTAAAATGGCACAGCTTTAAAAAAAATACAATCCATTTCTCAAATTCATAGAGGTATTGGACATGCAATTACTAAAATATCATGGATAATTACAATGCTATACAACTAATTATTATACAGATTGTTGTGAAAATATTTCTCAAGCAACAGTGTGCTATATATTATGTGACCATTTTAATTTTTATATATACAAAAATATGAGGTTTTTAGTTCTGAATTACAAATATAGCATTTCACTGCACAAATGTTAAATGGAGTTTATTCATATGACTGCTTTATACATACATATAGCACCTTTCAACTAAGATTTTTGAAGTGTAACTAAAAGACAAACAAACTAAAAGAGATCAGTAAAAAGAGACTAGGTTCTCTGTCAGATTGTAAAAGAGAAAAAAAAAGTATGATACTTGGAATCTAATAGAATTACCTTGTACATAATACTGCTCTGATTATGGCAGCAGCTTTATATATTTTAAACAAGTCACATTAATATTTGAATTACTCGACTAGATACTTAGCCATGTGGCTAGACTGTATAGTAGCATATTATCTGTTTTCTTGTAAAGTGAATTTTGTGCTGTTGCTAGATTAAGATCCCTGGAGACCGAAGTCCTTTTCTGTTCACAACGTGTTCTATGGATAGAGGACATTACAAAGCTTCTTCACACTGTCCTCACCTATGACTGATAGGGGAGCCAGTGGAATAAGTAAAACTTGCTGGTCTGTTATGTTTGTGTCTTTTGTATTGTGTACATGTATCCACACAGACACTGCACTAAAAGCTACCAACTACCTTTACAAAGGCCATTAAATTGCTATTGAATCTGAATTCACCACAGTAAATTTGAGATATAAGGCTTTGTAAACTATTACCACTCTTTCAAGGCGTCTTGTCCCCTAAGTGGATTGCCCATTACTGCATCTTCAAAGGGTCTGCATTATTCCAGTCTCTCTTCCATTCAACAGCTGAACAAAGCTCTCTAAATCCCATCAACGTAAGTATATATACTGTCAGAAACTTGCTTAAGAGTCACTACAAAAAATGTACTCTTCTCATGAAGCATGTATAATAAATAAGAGGAAAGCAAGACAGGACTGCAGCTGCTTGAGCTGCAGATGCCTTTCTCTGGGGAATTCATCTTTTGCACCAGTACCTAAACCAATAATAATTATGTGTCTAGCTCTATGGTTATGAAGATAACCTTCAAAATGTTAACTAAATGTAGGCTTGACAGGATTCAATTTAAATCGAAACATCAACTTCAGCTGAAACACTGAAATTGATGAAAAATATCCACCAGTAACAGTCAGAGTGGGTGCAGCCTCCCCACAGCACCTTGCATTGCAGGAAGTGAGAGTCACCAGCGCTGCAGCAGCACACAGAGCCCTCTACAGCTCTGTTGCCATGGCCCCACTCGCTCACTCACCAGAAAGGTGTGTGGTGCTGTTGTCAGAACCAGGCAAATTGGTTGAAACTATAGTAAAGAACAAAATTATCAGACACAGATGAATATGATTTGTTGGGGAAGAGTCAACATGGTTTTTGTAAAGGAAAATTATGCCTCACCAATCTACTAGAATTTTTTGAGGGGGGGAGGGTCTACAAGCATGTGGGCAAGGGTGATCCAGTGGATATAGTGTATTTAGATTTTCAGAAAGCCTTTGACAAGATCCCTCACAAAAGGCTCTGAAGCAAATTAAAGGAGTCATGGGATAAGAGGGAAGGTCCTCTCCTGGATCAGTAACTGGTAAAAAATAGGAAACAAAAGGTAAGAATAAATTATCAATTTTCAGAATGGAGAGAGGTAAATAGTGGTGTCCCACAGGGGTCTGTACTGGGACCAGTATTGTTCAACATATTCATAAATGATCCTGAAAAAGGGTAAGATGGCAAAACTTGAAGATGATACAAAACTATTCAAGAAAGTTAAGTCGAAAGCAGACTGTGAAGCAGACTACAAAGGGATGGCACAAAACTGGGTGACTGGGCAACAAAATGGCAGATGAAATTCAATGTTGATCAATGCAAAGTAATGCACATTGGGAAACATAATCCCAACTATACATATAGAATGATGGGGTCTAAATGAGCCGTTACCACTCAAGAAAGGGATCCTGGAGTCATTGTGAATAGTTCTCTGAAAACATCTACTCAATGTGCAGTGGCAGACAAAAAAAGCTAACGGAATGTTGGGAATTTTTAGGAAAAGGATAGATAATAGGACAGAAAAATATCATATTGCCTCTTCATAAATTCATGGTACTCCTACATCTTGAATACTGCATGCAGCTCTGGTCACCCAGTCTTAAAAAAGATATATTGGAATTGGAAAAGGTACAGAGAAGGGCAACAAAAATGATTAGGGGTATGGAACAGCTTCCATATGAGGAGAGGTTAATAAGACTGGCATTGGCCACTGTTGGACGATAGGATACTGGGCTAGATGGACCATTGATCTGACCCAGTATGGCTGTTCTTATGTCAGGCACTTGTTGCCACTGCATCTTGTACCCGTGTCTCCCTTGCAGCTCTGCTGTCAGTGCTGGGCACCCCCAGAAACTCCGCTGTAAGCACTGCCCTAACTCACCATAATTTTCCTCAACTGTAAATATTAATAGTCAAAATCAGGTAAAAATAAAAACTGATACAAATAATTGAAATTGCAAAAAAAATTGAATTCTGCCAAACCTAACTAAATGTAACCTGTGCGTTGATGCTGTCTCCTCAGTTCTGTAGAGAGAGTGACATCTATCCATTTCTTTCACAAGGAAGATTAAGTCTGAACTTCTCCAATTCAGTTTCAGAACTGAGTGAATGTTTGTATAAGAACTGAAATGCCAAAAATGGTGCCAGCAAGACAACCCGACATACAATCTTTGATAATTGCTCTACCAATAAGTCACACATTAACAATAAGTAAACAAAGCTGTTTAGCACTAGGTCTGAATCTCCTGAATTGATGTGGTCTACATATGACCAGTACAGAGGTTCTTAACAGGAGGCTTCAATGATGAAACAGAAAAAGGGGTGAACTCCTGTGTAGGTAAAGGAGATCTCCCTAGCCACACATCTGTTAGTCCTTTCAATGGAAGAGTGAAGAATTCAGAGCTCTGAAAGAGAGGGCAACAGGATGCTGCTGCCACAAAAGGGCTTTAAGTTCAGGGTACTTTGAATAGAGAATGTAGGAATATCAAGTCTAACTAAAAGTGGGCCTAGGCAATTCATCTTACTGCTTTGAAGGGACTTGGGGGGATGCATATTTAGATAAATAAAATAAATAAATTCAGACTGAGGGAAAGTCACTTACCACTTCTATTTATGAAGTATTTGAGGATGATGGGACATAACTTAGTTAATTGACGGATGGCTTTCTTTCTATAAAATGTGACACAGGGATGCTTACAAGAAAGATAGAACAAATGGAATCTAATGAACCCTGTTCAGTTAAACTTTACAAAAAACTATTGCCGCAATGACTTAAGAATGATTAAAGCACCCTCTACTGTTCAAAGTGATCATTCTTGTTTCAACACAAAGAAAACAGATTACATTATTTGATGTTGCAAAAGTAATATACGCAGAATTTACTTTGGTGCTAAGTGCCTCAAGCTAAATAGTTTTGCTCCTAATCAAAACAATACAATAGCTATAAAAACATCAGTGTTGTATATATTTTGGCATCATGTGGGCCAATGAAATATTACTCCTAGTAACCTTTTGAACTGACTAGGATATTTATTTTTTATCCACCACCCAGTTTTGAAAGGAGACTTAAAAGAAAAATATCAAATTCAGATTTGAGAAGAAATAGGAAGCAAAGAACAGTTAGCCAGCTAAGAGGTGAAAGATGAGAAAATTGAAGTAAAAGTCAGCCAGTTCTTGGGTCACCTATTATATAGGCTGTCAATAATGATGTTGTTTTGAACAAAACCCCAGTAATTGTAGATTGATGATTCCAAGACCAAAAGGGACCATTGTGAAAATCTAAGCTGACCTCCTGTATAACATAGGCTATGGAACTTTTCCAAAGTAATTCCCAGAGAACATCTTTTATATAAAATGTAAGTATACTTTGAAGGTGTATTAATAAATTAACATTATAATTATTATGACCAAATGTTCTGCCCTTCAAAAATAAAGTTTAGCCTATTCTACACTATGAAAAACAATCACAATTATTTTGAATAGTTCAATAAATATTTATACTATCCATCTTCCTCCATGATAACTGAAAACTGACTGCAGGAAACAAACACCTATAAGCAAACTTTAGGAGCATATGGATCAAATGCTACTAGAAAACAAAAGTCCTTAAAAGGTTGCTTTTACTCTTTATTTCCAACTCCCTGAACATGTTTTTTTTATTTTGACTTCACACACTTAATCAAAATTCTGCTTTTAGTTCCACCCATACATCCCCAGTGAATTACAGGGTGTTGATTACTATAACTGAGGGCAGAATTTGTTTCTGAATTAACACTGTCATTGATCCCGCAGCATAATGTAAAAGCAAATGCAAGAAAAAGTTTAAGTGAATAGCTTCACTTTAGTACATAAAACATGGCAACCATAGTATTTTTTTTTGTGGAAAGTGTATTAATTCTATACCATTTGAACCCATTTCTAAAATAATTTAATTCTATTTTTCATTATGTTTCAAGTATAAGTTGCAAGGATATGTTTCTATATCTATATCTAATAAAAATATCTATACCTATGACAGCAGAGAGCATAGCACTGAAGTCATTCTGTATGATTGACAAGTCAATCTCATTCTGCAACCTACTGCTTGCAAAAGTTAGAATACCAAATCTCAACACAATCTTCAAAGATGAGGAAAGTAGTATGATTTTTTTAACCTCTTCTATTTCCCCTTCACTACAGCTAAGCTTCAATCAGCAATGCATCAACGTGTGCCCCAATGGAACATAAACAAAGGAATCTTTTCAAAATATTAAAATATGAGGAACTGAATCTATAAGTACATAAACTTACCAAATCCTCCCTGAAACTGTGAATTAATTATGAATTTGAATTTAGTGCTCCAATTTTCAGAGTTAAATTTTTAAACAATTCCTTAAAATAAAATAAGAGTTGAACAGCTATAAAACCCATCAAAAATGTTGGTTCCACTAGGAACTAATAGAAACTGTGTAGCATGAGGATTTTGTCATGGCAAAAGTTACATCCTGATTTTAATTATGACCTGTTTTCAGAAGCTCATAACTTTCTGGAAAATATTTCTTTCCAGATGAAATTTTCCATGCATAGGTTAGCCCTAACCCACAGATGGATTTCTAAGGAAAGTTTGAAAAAAACCCGAAACTGTTCCCCTGATTATGAGTTATGGAAAGGTAAAAAACTCATACTTTTCCCAAATTTAAGTAACCTGAGATATATTTTTGCTCTTACAACTAAAAAAAAATAAAATAAAACCAGATAAAACTTTATGATTTGAAATGTTCGTGTTGACTAGTCTAGTCCTCAGTGAAGATGAAGCTCTTATGTTATTTGAAAAAAAATTAAGTCAATTACATAAATGTACAGTGGAAATCTTTGCTAAAGTTGGAGCTACTATTCTAACTGAAGCTCTAAATTAACATGTTTGGATAATGTTTACAACACAGAAAACTCTCTCTCAAAGACAGGTTCAATGTAAATAATCAACTCTGCACTGAAATCTTAATTCTCCCACGGAGCAAATGAGGTCTGCAGGAGGGAGCTCCTATCCTGCAGAGTTTATAAATAAGTGTAAGGGACAGTCTTACAATAGTGAAAACAGCAGAGCTTATACACTCTCCAAGCTCAATAATTTCCATTGAAAGAGTTTATAAATTCAATCAACAAATCCACTGAATGTGTGAGCTCTTCAAGCCTAAAAAGCACTGAATTCTTCCTGGATTTTGGTTTGGTTTATTCTGTTTTTTTTGGTGCTTTTTTTTTCTTTTAAATAGGCAAATTTAAAAAGAAAATCTTAATGATTAAGAATTTAAACATTAAAAATTAAGAAAATGAAAGTTACTGTATTCATGTTAACCATGCTATATTACCTATAAATTGCATGTAGCACTCCGGTGTTGCTTTTAAAATGTATATATTCATATATTAATGTCTGTCATTATATACAATATTTAGATTTTATTCACGACGTGTCAACATTACTATAAAAACTAACTTTATTTCTTGCCATGAGTTTAAATTCATAACTTAACTATTAATATACAATTTGTGTAGGTATTCACATCAGAAAAATCCCTTCTGAAGGGCAATACTGATTTAAACATAATGCTGAAGCCAATTTTTGCAAAAAAGTACCTTTCTGTTCTATGGAAAATAAAGCTTTCTGATGAAAGAGAGAAAGCGAAACCAGATCAACATACATCAACATGAGGTGATTGTGTAAGTAGATAAACACGTGTTTATAGTTACCTGTCACTGAGGTGAAGGAAACTGCTGCTCTCATCAGGATGCTCATCTTCAAAACTTAGATTGGACCAGCTGCCAGTGCTATCATCACCAATACTGAGACTCATCTGCTGGCTAACTACAGATTCAGCTGAGTGAAATCCCTCTCTTCCTATAGAACTAAACAAAAATTTAAAATGACAGCATCACTGATGTACTTCACATTGTTCTGCAAAAATTCACTTAGCCTAATTAAATGATACTTCAGAGGTACGAAGTCCCCTGCAAAGTATGGGACATTTGTCAATCAACCCAACTATTCCCAAAATAGGGAACTGAGCAATCTGATGGATTTACAATTCTCAGAGGCACTCTCTCTCTGTATGTATAGACACACACAAACACACATTACACTTTTGCAGAGATTCAAACCTGGGAGCACCACTTAGGACAATCTTTCACTGGAGAACTTGGGTAATAGCATGGACACAACGCTCAAATTTGAAAAACTAGTCTGGCATAGCACTGGCACCTGGGACGTTCAGTCTTGCAGACTTCACATTTACTACAGTGACCATCCCTAAATAGAGAGGACTTGGCATCTTTGGACTTGTGTACAACAAAATTTTAGCTAAAGTTTCCCAGTGTTGCTCTGACCAACTCAGCTCCATCAGTGATAGTGTAAGCTAACACAGTCACTGGCATTTTAAGCACCCTATTGTACAGAACTGCACAAGGGTAGACAACATGATGCTTAAAACTGTTGGCCATCTACAGCCGTCTCTACATTAGAAAAAATATCCTAGTGTAGACATAGGGTTAGTCTCCATGTTTCATAAAAATAAATAGCCATTTATTTTATAGACTTTTCCCTCTGCACTATGATTGAGGGCACAAGAAACCAAACAACTCAAGTCAGCAAGCTTAATTTACAGTAAAGGTATTTCTAAAACCCTTCATCAGGTCCATTCTAATAACTCCAAAGAAAACTGTGGACATTTTACAGGATAATTCAGTCTGCAAATTTGGATGGCAAGTGCATATAAACTGTACTCTTAGGGACAAATTGTGGCTGCCCATGTGGAGGTGTACTATGGTTAGAGAGTATAGGAAGTCCTATCCGCTCACCACCCCTTCAAAAGAAACAGTCCTAATATGGCTGCTGTGTACAAAGATGACCATGATTATGCTGGAGGTAACACTTCCATTTTAAATGAGGTAATGTGATTCTGAGGTGTGGCAAGAGTCCTTTCCCACCACATTAATAGTATTAGCAGGTGAGTGCTAGGCAGAGGGAGGGAGAGACAGACACACACTTTTTATACCTTGTAGTAAGTATAAATGATTAATATGCTCCCCACTGCAACCTTTGGAGTCTGTACACCTTATAGTCACAATGTTTCCTTCTGACATTGTTGGAATGGTGCATAGCTGCTTTCCCAATCCAGCATTTCCTTGGAATCTCACTACCATAATGAAGCTCAAAACCTTACATGAAGTTTTGATTAAAAAGCTGCATTTCTGAACCTCTTTGTGAAAAGTGACATCTCTGACATCAACGGTATAACTCAAGATCACTTTATTTATAAGGCATATTCTCATTTAATATTACATGTACGCTGAATAAGGATTCCAAATAACGTAAGTGCAAGATCCAAGTAATATGAATTCTCTCAGTCTTCTATCTTTATATGCTAGTGGTAACTTTTAGTGGAAGATCTATACTAGAAAGCCATCAAAAAAGAGAGGCAAGGTTCCTTGAGTTTGGTAGCAGTTCTGAAAAAATCTCTTTTAGAAAGTGGCTCTCAACCTTTTCAGACTACTGTATCCCTTTCAGGAGTCTGACATGACTTGCGTTCCCCCAAGTTTCACCTCAGTCAAAAAATACTTGCTTACAAAAATCAGATCTAAAATTACAAGTGTCAGAGCACACTATTACTGAAAAATTGCTTACTTTTTCACTTATAATTATAAAATAAATCAATTGGAATAAAATATTGTACTTATATTATAGAGCAGTATAAACAAGTCATTGTTTGTATGAAATTTTAGTCTATACTGACTTTGCTAGTACTTTTTAATATACAGTCTTTTATGTTGTAAAAAGCAAATATCTAGATGTACTCCCTGGAAGAGTTGATGTACTCCCTGGAAGACCTCTGCATACCCCTCGCCAGGGGTATGCGTACCCTTGATTGAGAACCACTGTTTTAGAATATAAGCCCTTCAGGGCAGGGACCATCATTTATTATCCATTTGTACACATAATAATTTTGTCTTGAAAAACTGAGACCAACCTGGTTGTAGCTGTCAGGCACCACCATGGTATGTTAAGATATCGAGGTATTTACATTATATATGACCACACTATCTTAGACCCAATAAAATAAAATAGTTTATTGCCAAGTGAATCCCACCCCAAAACCATGTGGAGGGAAACACATTGTTATTAATCATTATTACTCAGAAAAACTACACTGAAGAGATGGGTCTTGCACATGAAAATGGGGATAACTGAAGTCACTGATCTCTGTAAAGTCTATTTTCATTAAGAACTAGACATTAATGTACCTTCCTACTTACTAATTCAACCATAGTGTGCCATCTTCTATCAAGATATTTAAAGACATTCATTTCTTTCACTATACCTAAAAATATGGTATAATTTAAGGGCTTGTAATACATTAGCCCTTATAAAAAATGTAGCAAGAGTCTGCAAACCAGTTTCTAGTCTGTTTTAATAATCTTTTATCAACTAAAAAGCATATATAACAATAAAATTATTTTATTTCATATTTCTATTATTTTCAAATGTTTTCCTTCCAGAAATTAAGAGAGTGTTAAAGTGCAGTTACAATAATAAAAAATAAATAAAAAAAGACTATGGGTATGTCTACACTGCGGGTTCCACGGCGATCAGTGCAGTGGGATTGATTGTACAGGTCATGTAGACCTGCTCAATCGACCACAGATGGCCTCTCCGGCCAACACCAGTAATCCACCTCCCTGAAAGAAATAGGCTGCATAGATGGGAGGGCGTCTCCCATCGACAGAGTCATGAAGACACTGCGGTACATCAATGGGAGATACGCAAGCTACATTGTGTATTTAGTTTGTATATTGTATATGTAGTTTGTATTTCTGTCAGTACTATAGAGCTAATGAAGCTACAGACAGAACTGGATTATACTGTAGCTCAAAAATCAATAGAATTGTCAACTAAATTCCAGTAATTTACATCACCGATAAAAACAATCTGATCAGGATATTAGAGAAAAATCACAGAATCTCATTTACTGGAGTCACCCATCAGAGCACAGGTAGATTCTGAAGTAGGATAGAAACTGGTTGCACTGCTTTGAGCTCCTGTAACTGACAAGATCACTATTTTTAAAAATTCCAAGCAGCCTGGAGGCCATCAGTAGTAGGTTCCAAAATACACTTTATAATATAGAATTATATTTCCAAAATGTAATTCTGGCAAAATGTTCTTCTGACCATATAGATTTTCAGATTAATAAATTAGGCAAAGTGGGGGCCATTTTCAGGTAACAACAGCAAGAAAATAAGAGGGAGAGAATGTAATTTTACCTTACGTTAACAGCTTGACCAAAGTTAGTCATAGCTGAAGTCATTATTTCTGTAGTAAGGCTTTCAGCAAAGCTGACTCCATCATGCATAATACCACTATCAGCTGCCAGACTTGTGTTACTCAGCTCTCTCTCTGCTCTCTCAATAGCTGCACCAACCACCTTCTCAGAAAATAATGTCTTTTGTTCCATGTCGATGTGAATTTTGGGAATATCCAGGTGAAAAATTCTTGATTTTTGACAGATACTACTCAATGCTGAATTGGGTATCTGCCTTATTCTAGGGGAGAGGTCTTGTCCAGGCAGGTGTGGAGTTGAACTTCCAGTACAATACCGATATTCCTTCATACTACAGTATCTGCAGGCTGTTCCAGAAAAAGGAGACAACTTTTCTGTGTAAGTGAATCTATCCCCATTTTTCCTGTTTTCAGCAGCCTGGAGAACAGCAGACTCCAAACTCATTTCTAAGGTATCATCCACTACTCTTCTGGCATACTCTTCTATAGCTTGAAAGATGCCTTCTCGGTAGCCATATTCATTTAAACTGCCTGTACTATGATACAGTTTATGTTTTTGTGAGAAAGGAAGAACTGTTTTAGAAAATGTTGTTTTAATGAGATCTCCAGTGGCTTCATCAAAATTAGATTTTCTATAGAGACAAGAATCTGTTAAGGATTTTGGCAAACAAACTGCTGACATTTTCAGTTTTCTTCTGACATCACAAGTTATGCTACGAGCAAGGGATTCAGAAAAATGTAATAATTCTGTACCTTCAGTTCTGTGTATATTATTTTTTTCACAAGCTTGGCCTCCACACTGATGAACACCACTTTTCATTTGCCATTTTGTATCCATATCTTTGCTCAATATCTTGAACAGCTCATGCTTACCATTTACCTGTGTGTTCTGTACAGGAAATATTCTTCTGTTGTACTTCAGTTTGATTTTCCTGGCAGCTTGTTGTAGGCCTGATTTTATAGATCTGTAAGCAAGTCTACTAGCATACTGATCCATTATTAACTCACTGTTGCCACCTTCTCTTTTCAGAACTCGAATGATGTGATCTGCATATTCATCAGTCACGCTCTCACAGCTTGGATACCTGGAAGTCAGACCTGTTGTTCCTAAACTCTGAGGTAAAGAAAGTACAGATGCATCTACCTCTCTGGACCATTGGTCTACCACTGGACACCACCTCTCGTTTGACCTGCAGTCTTTATAATCTTTTCTGAGAGAAAGACAATCCACATGACAGTTAACCCGCTTCAGCCTCAGCAGCTTGCAATGCCTTGATTTTATCATCTTCTTAGCCTCACTGATTACCTTTCCAGCCATATCACCTGCATAATTCCACAATGAATTTAAAGTTTCTTCTGGGATATTTATAAATGCAGCATACCCACATATTCTGTTTTGTGCATTTAATTGGCAGTGTTTGTCGGCTTCTCTTTTAACTGTTTGATCATCTAAATGGGAAGCAGCCATTTCTGTTGCCATAGAAATGATATGACTAGCTAAGTGATCGGCATACTGCACTGTTCTTTCTGAATGTTCAACTTTCTCCACAAGCATTTCAGAGTGCTCTTCATCTTCACTACTTTCAACTTCTTCAGAAAGTGATCGCATGAGTTTCAACATAAACTCTTCCTTTTCCAAGGAGTCATGTTCAGTTGCAGACAAGGCAGCAGCAGATGGGTTATAAGGTGTAGAAGGTGGTGTTGCAGGGGCAAACTCCTTTGCTAATTCGCCCTTGAGTTTCTTGGTTAGCTTCCTTAGATTCCGTTCAGAACTAGTCTGAAATGATACTAAAGGAGTTGGTGGCGGTGTATCAGGTACTGCACAGACATTTCCATCTCTGATGCTTAATTTATCTTCCATCTGCAAAGCATCTTCACAGCCAAACATCACCGAAGAAAGGTTACTTGCATGTACAAAACAGTTTTCCTGCCCAAAAGCTGAAGGACCCAGTGTTATTTTTTGCATATCATGTTTTTTCAATGGTTTACTTTGGGATTTTATTGAACAGCTTCCTGAATCAGTAAACTCTTCTACATTACACCTAGCAAGAGTCACAGTAGAACAAGACGGTGGTGAGCTTGAAGAAAACCTACATACTTCATGTCCTTTTCGTTCCTGAACACAATCTTTAGGTACTGAAAGTAAACACTGAGCAGTGTGAACTGGAGTAACAAGAAACTGAAGTGGGTTATTCGGGAGCAGCTGTTGCTGTTCCAGAATTATAGGAACAAATCTGTTTCTCTCAGTTTCTTGTTTCTTTATTACACTATGCAGTTCTTTTTTACAGTTGTCTGTGTTCAGCTGTAAGCCTCCATTGCATGCTGAAGTTTCACTTGTGTGGGATAATATAGATTTAGTTTCATCTACAGACTGTTTTACAATATACTTGGACAAACGATCAGCAAAAGTATTCTTAGGGATATCTCCACCAACACACTGCCAACGAGGTGTTTTTCTAGTTACAAAATCTGTATATTCCTCCACTGCTTTGGTAACCCTGGATGAGGTTATTCCTTCGTAAGCCTCATTTACTATCATATCTACCATTGTTCCAGATAAACTGTTGATGCTTGTTGGCCCAGTTGTTAATTCTGAAATATTATTCACTCCAGGATTGTTATTTGTTGGTTTGAAATCATTTGGGTTACAAAAACATTGAGGACTACTTTCAGTACTTTGATTGTGATCTGCAGTCAGGTAAATATTTCTAAGAGAAGCCACCTCCTCTTCTCTCTTTTTTGTTGTCAAATATGGCTCTGTAGAGTCTTCGTACATTTTCAGATTGACATCTACTGTCGGACAAGTCCATACTTTCGCCTTATAAACATCAGATAAAGTCTGATGTTGACAAAGTGCTGTTCCAGCTAAGGGCACTGGTATTGAACTTACAACACCAGAAGTACAAAACAAGGCTTGTTGTACAGTATATTCTTTTCCAGATTCTGGCATTGGATTCAATGCCACAAGTGCACTATCATGAAAATTAGGAAAAGCAGTGGAAGTCTGTGTTGACTGTAACATACTTTCTGCACTTACATATTTTATGTTGTCCATGGAAACACTAATTGCTGCTTGTGTTGTGAAAGTCACATCAACCTGGGATAATTCAATAAAAGCTTCCTGAATGACCGATTCAGACAAATCTTTGGCATATGATCTCACTACTTTGTCTTCATAATCAAAATTCCAATCCTGTGCAGTTGTGGGTGTTGATGGATGTGAAAACTGGCAGACTTCCATGATTCCTTCAAAAATAAGTTCCTCAGTGAGGTCTGCTGCAAATCGTGCAACTGTGTTAGTAAATATTTGTTTCTTTACGTACCGCAGCTCTTTTAAAGCACTAGTTATTGCTTCACCGACCAAAAAGTTTGCTAGCCCATTAATGGCACGTTCCTTCAGTGACAAGGCTCGCCGCCTTCCTATCTCATAAAAAGCCATCTGAAAGACTGAAGAAGTCAATTTAGCAGCCAAGTGACACAGTGCATTGGTGCATGAAGAAACTCCTTTCTGTAGGTCTTTAAATGCACTGCCAAAACTTTTTTCAACCAGTTCTGTTGCAAATTTTTGAATGCTGTCTTTAATCATTAGTGATGTGTGTTTAGATTGAACTTTCTTATCTGGCTCCTTGTCAGAAGTTTTCCCCTCGAATTCTGCAAATTGACCTTTTTCCTCTTTTGAGACAACTCTACTAAGGTCGAAAATATTTTCATCGTGTTTCTGTATTGATGAAGACTGAGAATGAAAAACAGAACCCAGTATTTCAAATGAAACATTGTTTGCATAATCTGAATATGTACTATAAAGTGTATCATGATTTTGATTAATCCCATCTCCATTGATATCCATCCGACAAAGACATTCAGTGGAAGCACAACTCCCTAGTGGGCTGAAAGCTGATGATCTTATAGGACTGAACAAACCTCCATTGTCTTCTCCTGTTTTCACAGGGCGAGGGGAGTCTGGAACATCAAAGAGGCTGCTATATGGTGATTCTGGTTTACGAGGAGTTGGTTTCTTTACGTTAGCTGGGAGAGTGGGACGATCAAACTTGAATTTTTGAGGATTCATAGTAGTAGTTTTAGAATACAATTGTTCAAGGGCAATCTTTCTCTTTTGGGGTGGATTACCAAGGATGGGATCCCTCAAACGTTTACAAGTACTTTCCAGAGTCTGCTCCAGTTCATCAAACTGATCAAAACTATCAAAAAATTCACTTACTTCTGAGTCTGAGTCTTCTATACCATCTTTCACTACTGGAATTTTTGGTAGCTGAAGTTTTGCCTTCAAGCTTTTTTGATATCCTTCTTCATCTAAGAAGATAACAGGGCTAGGGCTGGAGCAATCTGACTCAGATGATTCAGCAGGAGAGGAAGAAAACAATGTTTTATGCAAAAAATTTGCACCTTGATCAGAGGAATTACATGACTTGTAGAAACTCCTCTGTATCCAAGGATCAGAAATAGAAGTTGTGACTGAATTCTTTACAGATGAGGAGATTTCTTTAAGTCCCAAGATATTTATGAGAGAAGCAGAAGATTTTGCAGGTGATTTTCGATGCCCAGAGCTAACAATGATCTTTGAGTCAATAACTTCTAAACAATGAGCAGGGATGGTCTGTGAAGCAGCATCCCGGTGATTCTTAGTACAAGTTGTGCCTAAAAAGAAAAAGAAAATACTTTCAAAACATGAGAAACTAAAATAGCAAACTGGGTAAATGATCTTGACAGCAACATTTGGATTTGTAACTATTACAATATGTTAGAGGATCTTTTAAAGACGAGAACAAATTTTAAAGAATAAAATATTCCATAAATACTTTATTTTGTCAATTACAGTTCCCCTACTACTGCAGGACTAAGAGCTATTGCCTTCATAGCACGGATTCTACTTTTTCTAGATCTGACACTGAAGTCAGAATCTTTGGTTTATGTCACAATCTGCTGCTGTGGAAAGAATGGTGAAATCTCAAATTTACCATTATACAAGACCTCTTTAAAAATATATGATTAACAAAAATAATTGGATATAGGTTTATGTAAAGTTTACCACAGCATGCAAATCCCTTGCTAGCCTAAATTGCAACAAATGAGCTCTGCAATCTATCTCAACAGGGCATGAAAACTAACCAGCATTTTGTGTCTTTGAAGGCTCATCTTCATCTAAATGCTCAAAAGCAGTGACAAAATCATCTTCAATTGAAGACACTGACTGATTAGTGTCATCATCCTCTGCATGGGACATCTCTGGTTCATGTTTCTGTAATGAGTATACTTCCATTGTATATCTTACACCAGTAGTGTATTTGCTCAGTAAGGTAAATACAGAATCAACTTTGATCTTTGGAAACGAAGGAGACAATCTCATCACACAAAGAATTCCAGAAAGGTGATTCTTGAGAAAGAAAAACAAGAAAACAGTTCTCAATAACATACTTTCACTTGTAATGTAAAGTTGGAATCATTTAAAATGGCAACAACAACAAGAGCACAGATCTTGGATATAAACTGTAGTGAAATTGTCTCATTAAAGACATTTGTTAATACTACTGTAATTTTAAAAGGAATAACAATACTTTAAGTCTTCAATACTATTATAAACAAACTCCATTTTACAGATGAGGAAACCGAGGTAAAGAGGTAAAATGATTTACCCAAGATCCCTAGAGCTAAGTTTTGAGAGGGTTTAGAGATCACTCCTATCCTCTTTACTGAATATAGAAGTTCTTTAAAATGAATAAATCACTACACTAAATAAAAAAAACCATATATAGAAAACCCCAGTGGTTTGTTCTAAGTAGTTTTACTCCTGCAAGTAATACAATTATTTCATTATACATCATTAGTTAAAATAGTTTTAACAAATTCTAGCTATCCAAACTTCAGTGTAGAGAGGAAATGGGAAGTATCAAATGTTGCGTGCACCTAACCTATCCTGTAACTTCTCTTTTCTGTTGTTTGACAGAGGAATAGCACTATATCTGAGAAGAGTTGAGAAGACTAAGGACATGTTTATACTACAAAATTAAGTTAACTTAAGTTAAGTTGACATACAGCCATTTCAGTAATTATTTCAATTTTTAATATCCACCCTGTGCTCTGTCGGCAGTGTGCATCCTCACCGGGAGCATTTGCACCGATTTAGTGTGGGGCATTGAAAGCCAGATCCCCCCCCCCCGGGGCTCAGGCTCTCCTTCCCCTGCCCGCAGCCATCGCTCACCAGGAGGCAGCCCAGGCTCGGACTCTCCTTCCCACACCCCACTCCCACCCCTTACCAGGAGGCGGCAGTGGGGTTCCACGTATCAGCCCCAAGAGGCAACAGGCGATGCACACAATGCAATGTCTACATGGACACTGTGTTGAAAAAATTACATCGGTTTAAGCACTATGCCTCTCACAGAGACATATTATTAACGAATTATTACAGAGGAATTATTAAGTCAATGTAGTGGGCCACTTACATCGGTAGGAGTAATGTTTTAATATAGGCACTTATAGAGTTAGGTTGACGTAAGCTGCCTCACGTCCACTTACCTCTGTAGTGTAGACGAGACCTAATTCAACCAGTTTCATCTTCCTTTCAAATGGCAGTACAAAAGGACTATGGTGAGGGTAGCAGAGGCCTATGGGCCATGATGAGCACACAGGCATTTTGCAGAGGGAAGCTGAGCGTGCAGTCCAACTGGTTTCATTGCATGCTCGCTGTCAGGCTAGTCTGCTGATTGCTCAGATGTGTTCAACACAGTCAACTGTGGTTCACTCTGGGGACAGCTCCAAGTATTTTTTTTCCTTAGACCTTGATGACTTAGACTTTTGAATGGTGAAAATGGAGGGAGAAAGGGCCCCATAGGGACTTGTTCCCAGCACATTTCAGGGCACTGCTGCATCTTTTGGAGCATTTTCCTGCACAATTTGCTACTGCCTGTTTCGGTGCTAATGGCTTCCTCAGCAGAGTATCTTCCTAGTATAAGGAAGGAATGAGGAAAGCACCTCTGATAAAATACCTTGCATTTCCTAATATGTCATAAATTGCAGCAGAAATGCCTTTAGACAGTCTAATGTTTATACCGCTCTGTGTAAGCTCGAAAGTGTGTGTCTTTCACCAACAGAAGATGGTCCAACAAAAGATATATGACTTCACTCACCTTGTCTCTCTAATATCCTGCAACCAAGACAGCTACAACACTAAAAAAACCACGGTTTTATAACATATAGCTTCAAAACACATAAAAAAGTAGCACTACCTGGCAAGGTTTTTGCAATGATTACTTTATAACACCCATTTGAAAGATGGAGAAACTGCAAAAACATAATAATATTCCGTGGAACATGTAAAAGAATTAGGAATTTTACCTGATGTTTAGGGACATCACTGGTTTCTGTGAGTTTATTTATATCCTTCAGAAAAATGACTTCATTTTCATTTAGACTGCAGAAATGGAGCGATTTCAGAACATCTGGGAGCTCTACAGAAACAGCAGCCAATTCCTGATTCAAACACAAATTCACACACTAAGCACAAAACTAGTATGTTAATGGTAAGGAAACTTTTTGATCTGGAGTACCAGAAAGTTAAATAAATAAATATTGCCAGTCCCTAAATCTGTCAAAATTATAACTCTTTTTCCCTTCATTTTTGCAATTATATTCCCACACCAAATTGCAATCCTGCTTAAAGACTAGTTTGCCACTGAGTTCTATTTCGAATTTTAAGATACCTCTACCAGAAGAAATATAATATCATTGCCTCTCATGGTTCAGAAAAACTTTTAAAGCACAAAGGAGAGACTTGGGAGTAGTAAAGAGCAACAGCAAAACTGCAGCAGGTATGTAAACACACAAAGGGAACATTTGTATGCAACTGTTTCCATATGGTAATCTCCACATGCTGTACGTTCACCATTACCAGGTTTGTGTCTGTGCAGAATATTTTTTTTAAATAATTAATTGAGGCTTATGTTTAACTGGGATCTTGGTTAACATGGAATTAGGTTTACCTAAAATAAATGTACCGAAAAAAATGTGAGCGTTTATTATTATATTACTTAGGTTTTATACAGCATTAATATTGAGAAATTTTTAAAATTATGCTTAATCTAATATAAATTATTAAACACAGTTGGCTCATCTTTCTCTTAGTAAACAGAATTCTTTGTGTAACCTCAAGTGGAGAACCCAAGATTTGGACCTGTGTGCTGAGAACAGTATCTGTAGAGCGACTATTTTTTACAGCGCCCCTAGTGTATGTGGCACTGATTGCAAGTCTGAGCACACTGATTGACACTATTTATCCTTTTGTTTTTATATACTAATGGACTGTTATTATGAAAGCCTCAATATTTAATGACTAACACCTTCCACCATACACTTTGTGCTTTATATTACCTGTGGAGAGGATAGGTCATTTTGAGGTTCATGACTTAATCAGCAGTCTCTTTGGTGTTCTTTTCCAAGATACATCTATTATTTTCCATTACAAGAACACAGTAATGCTTATATGTTGATACAAAAAAAAAATAAATAAAATGTCTAAAAGATACAAAACAAGTTTTATAGCTACGTATTTTCTTTTACACTTTATTGCACGCACTTAAATGCAAATATTGACCCCCTGAAACCAAAATAATTTAAAAATTAACCACAATGTACTAATAAAATCAACAGCTCAGTGATACTTCTAATATTTGTTTCACACTAATCTGCTTCAAATTATAAGTAAATCATATTTTTCACTTATTTGTAAAACTAACTGCACAGTAGTCAAAAGTTCTACTTTGATAACAGACATGACCTATAGCATACTGGGAAGGAGGAGTGAGTGAATTGCAAAGTAGTTTAATACATGACCTATAACATCCTGGAGAACTAGAAGAGAGGGAACTATAAACTAATTTAAGGGCTTGTCAACACAGAACTTGCACGCATTTAATGAAAGGTAAGTTGTTAAACAGATTTAGTTAAAATAGTACAATTTTGTGCATAGAGTTTCTTAAGTTATTTGAAACCTGGCTTATATCGTTTTAGCTTGCACCTATGGTTTACAAGAGTGTTCAGACACACAGTTGTACTGATTTATCATCACTTTTAAAATTAAACCAGACCTGAGACTAAATACACATGAAAAAGGGTTAAATCCCTAATTTTCTTTACAGTTGCATGAAATAGCCATCATACTTTTGTTACACTTTTGTTTTAAAACCAAAAACTGCTTATCTAACTCTCCTAAGAATGTCTTAAGATCTGACCACAGGTATTTCAAAAAGCAGATGTCAAAGGCTGGCCCTCAAGTTAACAAAAAAATTACATGTTTTCAGAAGAAATGGAGGTTTAAGATTTTCCAGGATGCTGCATTCCAAATGAATACAAAACACTGGAGGTCATACTAAAATTAAAAAAATTAACAGACAATTTATTTTTAGAAGTATGTTTCAAGACATGTTCTTGAAATAAAATAAGTATTAAGGCTCCCGCACCAAAAACATTAAATATCTCAGTTATAACAAACCAGAAACTCAAGTGCTGGAGACAAAGTCATTATCTTGTATATGTATTACCTGCGTATGAGCAGCATCTGTCTCTCCAGCAAAACCTAGAAATGTGATCTGTAAAACAAGCATACAAACATCTTGAAATAGAGGTTCCAGAAAGAGTCTTCTGGTTTTCTAATTACAGAAGAAGTTGCTTAGAACTGAAAAGTTTAACTGATTCTGTTTAAATTAAGCTTCATTCTGCTATCATTGAGTTCCATTATGCCAGGAGAAACAGCCTTGCTAGGAGAATGTAAATTGGTTCTGTTTTGTTCCTCTAACTTAAGAGTATTCAGCCTATCTAGCAGTTTATAGTGAAGCATAAGATTAGAGAAAAAAAGTCTCTTCTAAGACTTTGTTCCAAGTGCTAAATAAAAATACTGTTTCAGAAAGGCTTTTGGTCAATCTCAATGGTCACTGATTCCCAAAGGAAAGAAACACACATGCCTGAAACCCACTCACAGCTGCAGGGTGTAAGCAGTTGGCAGAATCTCATGATTCTTCCACTGCTAGACTAGCAGTGTGACTCTTATTTGTGACTAGCAGTCTAGGAGTGGAAGAATCATGAGATTCCACCCCAAGACAGGTAAAGGTCATAGACATAACACCTGAGAACATAAACTCAGACATCAGGAAGGGGATAGCTGACCTGTAACCATGACACACACACCCAATCTTAATTCCATTTTAACATAGGTTTGTTTTTTGTCTGGGAACGAACAATACAAATTTCAATACAAGTGATGCTAAAATGTTTGCTAAAATAAATAAGAGTCACACAGCAATTTGATATTAAAGTCAAAGCTGTGATACAGGCATCTATTCTGTAAAAATCCAAGATCTAAAGAATTTGATGCTGTTTACTTTGGTAACCACCACTGGTCATAGACTTCAAAGCTATTACCACCATCTCAGCTATATTTTAACTACACAAAAAACTACGTTAAGATTATTAAAGTTGTAAACTCAAGTAAACAAAAGTTAGGAAATGCCAAAATTAAGGGGTAACCTTAATTTGGCCACCTTGTGCATATGCATTGAAATATCTTTAATTACATGATCACATGCTATTTTATTCACAGGATCAGACTTCATTTAGTGCACAGGATAGACAGTGCTCATTTAATTAGAAGCTACTCAATATTTCGTTTTAGCCTCATTGTTCAGTGTGTGGCCTCGTACTATATTTACCACACGTTATTATAAGAAACCCTGATCTCAAGGCAGAATTATTCATTTCCTCATGGGCTTTTCTATGACATTCATCACTATAGTACCTGAGTGCTTCACAAACATTAATGACTTAAGAGAGACACACGGTGAGATGAGGGGATATAATTATCACTATTTTACAGATGGAAACAGTCTACAGGGCAACATTCAGCTGCTTTAGCCAGGAGGCCATCCCTTCTCCTCCTGCCTCATTCACCACACTTCTTCCAACTTCTGGAATATATGAGGCAGGAGGCTTGATTCATCCCCAGAACAGGTCCATCTTGTGCACTGAATAAGCCAAGGGTCCTGTAGAAAAAACAGAATGTAATCAAAGTTGGCATTGTAACATATAAGCACAAGGTGGCTGAATTAAGGTTGTCTCTTGCATTTCCTAAGTATGGAAAGTTTGACTTTGCAAATGAATGTTCCTGTAACGTAGGATTTGGGGACGAAGAGGGTTGTTTTGTTTTTTAATATAATTTCCTATGTTTTCAAAAAAGGAAACCAAAAAACCCTCCAGAAACTCCATCATATGGCATCATATTGAAACCCACAAGGGTCATCAGCAGAGCTGGAACCTTAAGACCCACCACACAAACCTCAGTCGCTGGGGCTCACTAAGCAACTGATAACAGTAGTAGGTTGTCATCCTTTGTGTGGACCAGCACTGGAGGGAGATGAGACGCACTTGGCCAGCGGGTTTCACAGCTATTTAATGACAGCAGAACAATAGTGACACTCAGGAATTTCTGGTTCTATTCCAGACTTGGAAGGAGTGTGCTTTAGTGGACCCAGACTCTTCTGCCCATTTCCAAACCCATCCCTCCCACCTCAACTTAACCTCTTCTGCCTCATTATCATCACCCTGTCCCTGACTCGGTCCTCTCTTCCCCACTTCAAACTTCTTGTCCTAGTCTCCACTCCTCAGGCTTATCACCCCAGTCCTGGTCTCCTTGCCCAGCCTTTCCCTCCGGGCTCACTGTTCAAGCCCCAATTTCCCACGCTACACCCCCACTCACAGTATCCTTGCTCGGACAGTCCCACTCTCCTCCTGCAACAACTCCCTGCCCCCAATCTCCTCACCCAGCCAAATCACAGTTTTCCCCTCTTGGCTCCTCATCCTATCTGTCTCCCTCCATGCTACCTCTCAATCCTACTCTCTCCAGGCTCTTCATCCAATCTTCGTCTTCCCTAACCTCCTCCTCCCTAGCTCCTTATCCCAGTATCTTTGCTTAACTAATCCCAGTCTCGTTGCCCCTCCCAGCCAACTCACTCTCAGTACCCTCCCCCCAATTTCCCTCACCATACCCCCGTATACTTGCCCAAACAATCCCGGCCTCTCCCCAGTCAACTTCTAGTCCCATTTCTCCTTGGCCAGTTAGTCTCACCAGATGCCCTGTATCAATCTATTCCTTGGCCTCTCCCTTCTCTGGTTTCTGTCCCCTCTGCATTTGAAGCAGACACTTCCCAGAGAGACAGAGATGGGGAGAATGTTGGTGTCAGTCACTGAGAACGCAGGCTCCCAGAAAAGACAGGCTCCCTGTTTTCACTTCCAGTGCCCAGCACAGAGCAGCTGGAAGCACCCATTATAAGGAAATTCTAGCTTCACCTCCATACCCGTAGGCTGCAATATGTTCAGTTGCTCTGTGGGAATGGAGCATGAACAGTCTGGTCAACACTAGGAACTGAGAGAGGCTCAAGAGTGCTCTGTGAGGGCAGACTCTTCAGAGATTTTTACTTGTTACTATCTAGGCAAGGTCTTCTGTAGTTTGAGTTACTGCACAGCAAGCCAAGATGTGACTCTACAAGGTACCAGCTTGAAAACCACAGTACACTAAGCTGTTCTCAGGGACTTTCACTACATTGTAGCAGTGTCCCCACAGGATGTTACTGCACAGCAAGATGGTGCACTGTAGATTAACACCCTGGTTTGCCGTGCAGCAACTCACCATGTAGACATGGCCTAAGAAGTCTCTACCAAGCATGTGCGAACTGTGATTTTTCAAAGTTTATAATTTTCCCAGGGATGGCCAAAGCCATCCCCTTGTCAAATATCATGTCCTTGCTCCAAACCATGGAGGCACTTCAGCCTTTTGGAGAAAAGGTCACTAGAATATTTTAACATGGGCAAAATGTTATTTTTCCGTAGCCTCGTCCTTGGAAATGGCTGAATCATTTTGGCTGAAAAAAAATTCAGCCTGAAACAGATACTTGGTGTGAAAAATTTAAATCCAAATGGTTAAAGTTTAGCAAAATTATAAGCAACTGAAAATAGGTTTTTATAATGGGAAGTCTCAGGCAAACTTAATAATAATGCTATCAGCCCTGCCTATAATATTAAATCACTTTAAGAGGCTAGAGATAACTCATTTGAAAATAGAGAAAAGACCTTAGTTTGTAATATTGATTCAAAGATTCAATCATAATCCTGAAAGCCTTTTTTAAAAGGTAGAATAATTATTTAAAGATTAAATGCAAAAGTATTCAAAATAAATGAGACTAAAAAACTAAGTACTGAACGAAAAACTGACAGCTAGTATTTGTACAGCACTTGGAATTTATATGTAATGTGTTTACAATATACAAATTTAAACTAGGAAAATATTTAAGTATGTACATAATAAACAAAAATCAACCTGGAAACTGAAAGTCAAGCTATTATTTTTCTTTACCTTACATGTCACTAATAATAAAGATGCTGAAATTGGACCTCGATTAACAATTATATTGATAAGCAAGTCAAAGAGAATTCAGCTCACTTTCTAATAATTGGACTTGTTCTGCAGTGCTAACAGAAGTTAAAGGTAATAAAAGACTATCAGTAAGATAAGCAGATACTCGAAATACAGGCAAAAAGCAGATTTTTTAAACAAGGTGGTATTTGCATAGAACACTGAAGTTGATAATGTCTCTTCAATTCAGCCAATATGCATAGATTTGTAGTACAATTTTCTGTCTCCTTTACTTGCCATAGGATACTATATTTGAAGAAACTGCATTTATAAAATTCAAATGGTTTGGAATGAATGCAGTTTGCACTGAAAGATTTGAAATATACTAAGAACAGGACACAGCACAAGTTGCTTTTTACCCAAACTTTTTCAGTATATTTTTTGTTGAAATTCAATCATGCAAATTAAATTAACATTTTAATCACAGCATTCGTCAGAGAACCATAGAAATGTAGGGCTGTAAACACCATCAAGAAATCATCTAATCTATTCCCCTACACTGAAGCAGGATTAAGTATACCTACACCATCCCTGTCAGGTGTTTGTCTAACTGTTCTTTAAAACCTTCCAATGACAGGGATTCCACAACTCCCTTAGTAAGCTGTTCCAGTGCCTAACTATCCTTAATATTAAAAAAACATTTTCCTAATAAAAATAATATAAACAAAAATAGAAGAAAGGGGAAGTTGATAATAACGAATATAGATCAGAAGCTAGGAATTCTAGAAAACTGATCAGGGAAGCAAAGGAACACAAGGATAAATCTATAGCCAGCAGAGTTAAGGACAATACGGAACAAAAAAGAAACTTGACAATGGTAATGGTCCATTACCAGATTGAAACGGTAGAATTATCGGTAATAATGCAGAAAAGGCAGAAGTATTCAATAAATATTACTTTTCTGTATTTGGGGGAAAACAGATGATACAGTCTCATCATATAGTGATAACACTCTTTCCATTTCACTAGCATCTCTGAGGAATGTTAAACAAAAGCTACTAAAGTTAGACATTTTTAAATTGGCAGGTGCAGATGACTTGCATCCAAGAGTTTTAAAAGACCTGAATGAGGATTTTGCAATCATTAACGTTGATTTTCAATACATCTGGGAGCACCAGGGAAGCTTCAGAAGACTGGAAGAAAGCTAATTTTATGATAATTTTTTAAAAGGATGAATTGGATGACCTGTCAGCCTGACATCAATCTCGGGGAAGATAATAAAGCAGTTGATATGGAACTCAAAGAATTAAAGGAGGGTAACGTAATTAATGCAAATCAGCATGAGTTTACAGAATACAAATTCTGTCAAACCTGATAACTTTTTTTGATGAGATTACAAGTTTAGTTGATATAATATACCTACTATTGACATAACATACTTTTACTTAGTACCACCTGACATTTTGTTTAAAAACTAGAATGATATAAAATTAACACGACAAACATCAAATGGATTAAGAACTGTCTAGTTAATAGGGCTTAAAATGTAACTGTAGGGGAAGAGATCTGTTCTTGGCCTTATGCTATTTAACATTTTTGCCAATGACTAGGAAAAAAACCCAAAATCACTGATAAAGTTTGCAGATGACACAAAAATTAGACACATCGTAAATAATGAAGAGGACATGTCACTGATTCAGAGTAATCTGGATTGCTCAGCAAACTGGGTCCAAGCAAATAATGTGCATTTTAACATGGCTAAATGTAAATGTATACATCTAGGAACAAAAGAATGTAGGCCATACTTACAGGATGGAGGCTCTATCCTGAGAAACAGTGCCTCTGAAAAAGATTTGGGGGTTGTGGTGGATACTCAGCTGAACTTTATGTCCCAGTGTGACATTGTGGCCAAAAGAGCTAACACAATCCTAGAATGCATAAACAGGAAATCTCGAGTAGGAGTAGAGAGTTTATTTTACTACTGTATTTGGCACTGGTGTGACCGATATTGAAATACTGTGTCCAGTTCTGGTGCCACCATTTCAAGGATGTTGATAAATTGGAGAGGGTTTAGAGAAGAGCTACCAGAATGATTAAAGGATTAAAAAACATGCCTTATGTGAGTGACTCAAAAATCTTAATTGATTACCTTAACAAAATAACGGGTGACTTGACTACAGTCTTTAAGTATCTATTTGAGGAACAAATATTTAATAGAGGGCTCTTCAATCCAGCTGAAAAAAGTTACACCAGGGCCCAATGGCTGGAAGTTGAAGCTAAATAAATTCAGATCGGAAATACAGCATACGTTTTTAATGGTGAGAGTAATTCATCATTGGAACAGTTTACCAATGATCATGGTGGATCCATCCAAATCAAGATTAGATGTTTTTCTAAAAGATATGCTCTAGGAATTATTTTGGGGAAGTTCAATGGCGTGAGTTATACTTATTATGCAATCTATGATTCTAACCTAAATCTCCCTTCCTGCAGATTAAGCCAATTACTTCCAGTCCACCTCGGTGAACATGGACAACAATTTATCACTATCTTCTTTACAACTTTATATATATTTTAAGGTGTGTGTCTGTGTCTGTTCACATACCTGACCAACCACCTACAGCCTTCTCTTCTCTAGCCTCAACATGCCCAATATTTTCAGCCTATCTTTTATAATTTTCATTGCTCTCCTTTGTTCAAGTGTGGTGTCCAAAACTGGACACAGTTCTCCTGCTGTGATCTAAATCAGCGTCAAGTACAATGGCACAATTACTTCCCTTGTCTTACATACAACCTCATCTCAGAATAACTTTTTAAAAAACAAAAAACAAAACAAAAAAACCAAACAGCAAACACATTAGCATATCATTGTTGACTTATATTCCAATTTGTGATCTAATCTAACCCCCAGATTCTTTTTGACACAACTACTGCCTCGCCAATTACTCCCCATTTTGTATTTGTGCATTTGATTTTTTCTTCCTAAGTGCAGTAGTTGGCACTCATCTTAATGAATTTCATCTCATTGATTTCAGATGAATTCTCCAATTTATCAAGATCATTTTAATTCTAAAAATGTCCTCCAAAATGCTAGTAGAGGTAGCATGTTCCATAATGTTATTAAACACAAATACACTTCATACTAACACTTAACTATTTCCAATTTTTGAGGGAGTTCAAAATAATGACAACAAGAACAGGATGATGAGTAAATCGGTGGAGGGGAGAGACTCATGAAAGCACTTATTTTCAGACAGATAAACAGGATTCACATTGTGCAAGAAAAATAGGGAGAGAACCATACAAGCTCATTTCAAGCACAATATTGCCAATATAAAATAATATTTATTTTTCTTAATTTGGATTCATCTAACCTTTATGTTAAAAGATTTAGTATCTTTGCTATTGTTTTACACTAACTAGTTAAATATCAAACAGCCGAACAGTTTTGGCTTCATTATCTATTAAAAAGTACATGTCACACAGTATACCACCACAGTCATTTTATTGGAAAAGATGTTGTTAATTAATATTCCTCACTTATTACATAAATGGTGTTGTATCAGTGCTATGAGCATGTAAAAAAACATCAAATTACTGATTTATTAATGAATCCTCCATGCTTTTGATCTCTATTATTATTCTCATTTTACAGATCATAAATTTAAGGCAGAGAGGTTAAGTGATGTGACTAAAGTCACAAAGCATGTAAAACTGGGATTAGTGCTCAGAATTTCCAGATTACCAGTTCTGTGCTCAGTCCTCCAGATAATGCTGCTTCTCAAGATACTTATTTATCACCCACATGTCCACATTATCTCAGTCCCATCAGCAGTTTAGTGTTAGTTGAACACCAGTACAGCACCATGCCCAATTGTTTTCCAAGCAGTTTTCTAAAAGTTAATCTGGATTTTACTTTATTAGTCCAAAATGCAATACAAATGCCCCATGGGCAGACTCACCTTTGAGCCAACGAGCTATTTCAGACATTCACAGACCCTCTGTCCAATAAATGTAACAAGTGGCTACCTCCCTCCCCCCCACTCTGTTTCACAAACAGACTCAATACCACAAAAGCACTGCTCTCTTCTATAACTATAGAATCAAAATACAAGGAACTTCTAGTGGCATAATCATCTGGCCCCAGGGAGGGAGGGGGGCCTGTGAATGAAGAGGTTTTAACTAAATTTATATTTTTGGACTTAATCTTTGTGAGTTAAATCGTTTCCCAAATTCTGTATTTTGGGAATCAATTAACTTCTGATGTCTTTTTTCAAAAAATTGTTCTTGGGTTTTTACTCTGTTATTCTATTTTGACAAATGTATGAATTGGTTTGTGGGGTACCACATTCATTGTCTTCATGGTTTCAAACAAAATCTGCTTAGTTTGCAAGTAAAAGTAGATGACTATTCTAACTGCCTAATTGCAAACTCACCTGATCTGAAAATCAAGCTGGATTTTTTTCTTCTCATACAAACTAGATTCTGCTATTAGTTATACCTGTGCACTTCCATGTTATTCAAATCATACCCTAAATAGATCTATGGAACATTTATGTTACACTTCACCAGGATTGCATAATATAACAGAGGCAAAAATTTGGTCCTTCAATTAAAACTCTGTTAAAACCGCTGTTGATGATACATGAGCCAGACGAGAATCCAGCTCCAATTCTTATAGCTGTATTATCCCTACAGAAACAGGAATAAACTTACACTGTCAGTAATGTCAGCAGATATGACTATGAATGCACACAGGTAACTGATCTATTGAGCAAAAATATACCATTTTTTTTAAAAATCACTTTTTAGATGAGAACTAATCTCTACAATGAATCCACTCTTCTTTCTGTTTTGGTTACAGGCAAATTTAATTTCAGGAAGGCTGCTATCATCTCTAATATGTCCTGCAAGATCTTGACAATGAGGTTACTCTCTTGTCAGATACTATGAAATCCCCCGAGTTATATCCTTAATAATTTAAAACCAAACTGGACAAAGACATTAAAAGTATACTGTAAGGAGTATCTACCAACTTTCAGTGGCAAGCCACAGTAACACAAAACACAACTTGTTCAAATACATTCATGGTACAATCTTAAATTACACAATTTAATACCTTGTATGCTGTACTAAACTTGACAGATTGCAGACTGAAAAACTTTTTAATGTCAAGAAAGTTTACTATGTTTTACATTAAAATGATTAGGACAAGTTAAAGTTCTGTTAAAGTTAAAAAGAAAATCAACTATGTTTTAATCTATTTGATTGATAAATAATATCATTTAGTTGTCTTAGTTAAATAAATGAAACAGTATGATTTAAATTAACCTGGCCAGTTTAAAAAGTGTTTGAGACAAAATATAATTGTTTGTACTAGAAAAGGTTAATCTGCATAAAGCTGGATTACATTTCTTTGAAATATCTGATGATTGGTCCTCACTAAATTACTTTATAGAAGTATATATAAACAAAGCTAGGACGTCACAAGAACCTTTCATCCATTTTTGGATTAATTAATCATTTCTTAGACTTTAGACCACATGATGTTTCTCAAAAAGCACAAATGTTTACTCTTTTAGTCAACTCCATCATTCTTCACTTTTCTGGTAAACCTAAAACTAAGTAATTAAGTATGAGAATAGAGTTTACTTGAAATTCACAATCATGTTCTAATACACATTATACAATCCTGCAGCTCCTAATTCTGCTGCTAACTAAAAGCATCCTTCATATTTGTACAAAAATGTAAGTGGTCATGCTATGTCAAACCTCAATAAAATTGTCTTGTTCCTCCTGCTTTAAACACTCTTCAGCTGACACGTTGCATAATTCTTTTCTGCTCCGTAGCAATGATTTCACAGAGCGCAGCACACCACCAGTGAAATCCTGCAAGTCAATGGAGAAACACATAACTGTATAGAAAATGAAAAAGTTTAGCATAATTCTAAATTTTTTCCACAAATGTACAATTGTTTTTCCGAGCCCTATTTCATCTATTGTGTGTATAGGTCACCAGCCAACAGATGCAAAATGTAAAGGCTGCTTATGATTATCTAGGCTTCTCTCCAAGCAAAAGAATACCCCTCAAAGCAAAAAGGCCACATTCTCTCTTAAAATGTGAAGTCCTAGCTAAGATGGCCTATAACAACAGTAGAGAGAAAACAGGGAGCTGCTACGGATTAGTTCAGGGGTGTCCAACCAGTCAGAGGCCAAAAGCCGCAAAGAGCCACATTTACCATTTCAGTTTCCCCTGGTACCTTACCCTCCGCTGAAAATTTGTGCTGAACCCTCAATTTCAACAGCAGCTTGTCAATTTCACTTTTCAATTTCCCCTCCTCTCTTACCCTACCCCAAAAAGCTTGTCAATTTCAAAGAGCACAGAGCTGCAAAGAACAAACAGCAAACAGCTGTGAGCCCATTTGTATGACCAACCAGCCACAGGTTGGCCACCCCGGGATTAGTTCAAACAATATCTGGACTCTTAGGATGAACAGGGAATAAAGAACCAGATAGGTACAAAGAAAGGCCTCTCATATTACTCTGAACCTGTAAATGGAACCTATACACATTTCTTTTGCATAGGCTTGCCCTGGGAAATAATGAGAACTATTTAAAATTGTTCTTTCTTTGGTAAACAAACACACACAAAAAATGAGGAGGTTTCAGTAGTTAACAAGTAATATATTAATTCTGTCTCTGACGCAGCCACTGAAAAAAGATGAAAGAACAGGATTCAATGCATGCATTTCTTGATGTAAATATTTAGCAGGAGATGCATGTATGAACAGAAGACCATTATAAATGTTTGTAATATAGGTACCTAAAAGCCAGCAGAATCTGATAATTTATATAAATGTAATTAAGATAAAGAACAAAAGAATCAAAGACTTGTTTATTTTACCTGGAATTTAAAATCTATAGGAAAAAATTATGGCAAGACAGAACACAAGGAAACAGAACTGCTTGGCTTCTCGGGTCAGGAAAAAGCTTGATGGCATCTCATTTTACAACAAGAAAGAAATACTTTGCAGAAGGACATCATTTTGAAAAAAACTAGGTCTGCTTTATTTACGTAAGAAGTGGTAAGAGAATTCCTGAAACAGAGAACTGCAATTAAGTAGTAACTGGAAAACATGTCTACAAAACTAATCAACACGATCTAAAGTTGGTGCAAAAAAATGAAGTGAAAAATGAGTTGAACCTACTTAAACTAAGTACAAAATTAACAACAAAGTTAGGTAAATCTTGAATAGCTTCTGAAAGAATAACAGAAGTAGCAGAGAACCAAATTTAATCAAGGAATATTCAAGCTGCTGACATCCATCCCAACAGGAAAAAATAATCACTTTATGGTAAAGTTTTGTCTCACGTCTTACAATTAAATCTTAACTATGGCTGCAGAAAAATGGCATGACATGCCACTTCATAAGATGCTTGATAACTCCAGCACTATTATCTTTGTATTTATTCCCCGATACTGGAGATTGAGGTAGCATCTTCAAAACAGTCAGACAAAAGGAAAATATAAGCCTAGATACAAGTTGTGGAACACATTTTGGTAGAATGCTTGTCTCCTGGATCATTTCCCCTCCCACTGGAGATCGTACAACATCCCAATAGCAACTAAAACAGTTATTTACATAGAAAGGTAACAGTAAGCAAGTGGGATATTTTAAAATGTAATTAATACAGCAAATGTTTTGTCCATTGACATAAATCATAAGTCATATTGTTTTATTTTGCTAATCATTTAATCTCCGACTCCCATCTGCTCCTCTCCCCTCACATCCTGTCCACCTTCTTGGTCCCTTCATTTTCCCTCCTCCCATACACAGGTTGGCTGGTTCTCCTACTTCCCCAGACATTCCTCATCTATGATTACTCCAGTCCCAACAACAGCTTATAGAGTCTCATTAGCAGAGAAAATTAGGCTGGCCTCATTTTCAGTTTCTACATTAACTAGTCAATAATGACACCTACAGATGCAGCTGGAAATATGGAAAGGCCAACACCATGTGATCTGGCAATTCTTGGGAGACCAACAATAGTCCACAGTTTGAAAACTACTTAGGATGGCTCCTAGCTATTATTCTTCCTAAATTCCCTATTACAGAGTGAATCTCAGCTCTCTCATAATGGGATCCCTACCCATTATTTAGCAATATGGGAATGGCAGTCTGGTCACAGTCCCCAGGCTTAGAAAAGAGAGTTACTTATCTGAGCAGTAACTGTTTTTCTTTGAAATGCGTTGTGCACATATAAATTCCACTGCAGCTATATATACACCCAGTGCACTCAAGTCAGAGACTCACACTAGCAGCACCACTAGGTGGCGTATGGCCCTCTGCTTTCCTCATGCTCTCAGATCAGGGCATAAAAGGGGTCTGTCCTTTGCCTCTCTCTCCTTTCCTTCACTTCAACTGTATGTAATATCCAAAGTATTGGGGAAGGCAGGAGGGTTGTTAAATATACATGAACAACACATCTCAAAGAATAATGGTTTCTGCACAGGTAAGTAACCATTTTTTCTACATCAAGTGATTGTGCACACTTCGCTGTAGGTAACTCATCAGCAGTTCCCTTACAGTTAAAAGGACTTGGGATTATTTGAACAGAGACTGTAACACTAATTTCCCAAAGTTGGCATTGTCATGAAAGGCTTGACTGATGGCATAATGGCTGGAAAAAGCATCATGTTGCTGCTTTGCAGGTATCAGCTATAGGGATATTGCTCAGAAAGGCTGATCAAGTGGCCTGAGCCCTGGTAGATTGAGCCATTGTTTTTGGTGGAAGAGAGACTTTAGCAAGACCATAGCTGAGTTTAATACAGTCAGACATCCAATGTGAGATTAACAGAGCTGATACTGACTGGCCTTTAACTCTCTCTGCAAGGCTGCAAAAAGTCTGGGAGATGTTCTGAAGGACCTAATGCAGTCCAGGTAGAATGCCAAAGCTCTATGAAAATCCTAGCTATGAAGTCTTTCTTCAGCTCTGGAAGAAAGGGATTTCAGGAAAAAAAACACCAGGAGATTAATAGTTTGGTTCAGATGGAAAGCTGACATTACCTTAGGCATGAATTTATCCTGTGTCCTAAGGGAAATCTTGTTAACCAGGAGAGACTGAAGTTCTGAAACTCTCCTTGTGGAAGTGATTGCCACCAGAAAAGTCATCTTTATAGCCTTAGGTTCAAAGGGGGAGTGTGTTGAGAGGTCCTATCAGTTTGCAGAGGACTAGACTGAGATTGCATAGAGATACAGGATCAAACACAGGAAGGGAAATGTTGAATAGACCTTTCAAGAATTGGGAAAAGAGGGTTGGAGAAACTACTGCAGATGCAGTGCAGAAGTGGAAGCCAGGTAGACTGACAGAAGGCCTCATGATTTCAGCTGCGGCAGATAGTCCAGCATGTTCTGTGAGAAGCGGCAATAAAATGTTGAGATCACACCCAAATTGAAAATCTCTTCCACTTTGCTGCATATGTGGCTCTAGTGATTTCTTTTCTGCTGCTCATCAAGATGAACTGAACTCTCAGGAGAACAATTTCTCATGAGAATTCAACCAGAATCAAGCTATAAAATTGCTTTAAATAAATGTATATTAAAGTGTAATCTGCTAGGTAGCAAAAAAATATGTACCAAATCTAGTATAAAGGCTCTATTTAGTAATAAATCAACATGTTTTAATGGTTATACCAATCAATGAGAATGCTCTTTTCATTAGAAAATAACTGAAGTACAAATGGAAAAGTTAATTAAACTCAATTATTTAAATAAAGGCTTTATACTTGGTTATTTAAATTGCCCTGATTTAAATTAATCCACCCCCTAGAGATTGTCCATGCCATGAGGTGGAGATATTGGGATGCAGAGACTTACCCTGGTTCTGAGACAGGAGATACTTGTCTGCAGTTAATGTTATTAGCAACCGGACAGAGAGCCAATGCCAATACTGTCTTGGCCATACTGGCATGACAAGGATTAAACATTGCTTTGTCTCTTTCCAGTTACCTGAGTACCTTGGAATGACAGGAATTGGCAGGAAAGCACAGAAAAGATGACTGAATCTAGGAAGAAGGAAGGCGTCTGTGACAGGCTGCGGACCCTCCGAGAGCAAAATCTCCTGGACCTGTTGTTCTGGTTGGTCACAAACAAGTCTACCCTCCCATAGTGGAAAGTCTGAAGCAGAACATCCTTTCTGATTGACCATTCATGCTGGTCTATAAAAACCCTGCTGAGGGAATCCACAATTGTGTTTCTCACTCATGGAATTATAGAATATTAGAGTTGGAAAGGACCTCAGGAGGTCATCTACTCCAACCCCCCAAAGCAGGACTAATCTTAATTAAATCATCCCAGACAAGGCTTTGTCAAGCCGCGGCTTAAAAACCTTTAAAGATGGAGATTCCACCACCTCCTTAGGTAACCCATTCCAGTGCTTCACCACCCTCCTAGTGAAAAGCTTTTTCCTACTATACAACCTAGACCTCGCCCACTGCAACTTGAGACACTCCTAGAAGATGGAACTCCTGGAAGATGGAGGGAGTCATTTTTCTACACAGATTCCACAAGACAGCTTCCTGGCATAGCTGAGATGATTTTGCACTTCCCTGCTTGTTTAGATAAATCACAGTAGTGGTGTTGTCCATAAGAACTTGTATAACTTGGTTCCAAGGGGTGGACATAAACATCTTGCAGGCCCGATGAATTGTTTGGCACATTTATGTGGAGTAAAATTTCCTAGTGACCAAAAAGCTTGTACCTGAAGTTGACTGAGATGGGCATCACCATCCCCTTCTTCCCCCCCAATCCTTGGATAGTTGCATCTGTTACCAATCACAGTCAGTTCTAGCAACAGAAACGGAATTCCATTGCTCGCTTTCAGAGATCCAATCACCAATCCAGAAACTGAAGCACTAATGCAGGTATGCAAATCCGCATGTCCAGAGGGTGCATGGAAGGATGATACACTGAATGAAGACCTGCAGACAGTGAAGGTGGAGTCTGGCATGTGGAGTTACATATGTGCACAAGACCATGTGGCCCAGGATCTGTAGGCAAGCATGCGCTAATGCTGTTGGGTTAGACTTGAGGCTTTCTGAAAGAAATCAAGCAGCTCTTATGCCTATCCAGGACAGGGATACCAGCCCTGCATATGGCAAACTGCTTAAATCATGGGGATTTTTTCATAATAAATTCTCCAGGTAACTGTTAAAAATACTATCTAAACTAAACTAACTGTATACACTAAAAGAATTTTGAAACACTGGCTAAACTAAGTAAATGCTATGGGGAGCTCCAGCTCTCACTATGAGCAGTGAGAAAGATCTGACAGGGAAGTGGCAGACATGCCCCTTTTAAACCCTCATCTGATACCATGAGAAGAACAGGGGTGACATACGCCACCTAGTGGTACTGCTGGGGAAAAATGTCTTCAACTCAAGTGCACTGGGCGTACCCACACCTGCAGTAGAATGTATGTGTGTACAACAACTTGAAAGAGAACTCAGGTTTCAGGCAGAGACAGAGCATCTTCATCAGTAATTCAGGAGCATATTTGTTCTTAATAGCAACCAATGCATAAAACCCCAATTCCCAGAATTATATCGTCAGCAAAAACATGAGTATTCTCAAAGCTGCACTTGCTAGTTCTGCATTTTCCTCCCACACAGACAACCAGAAACCTGAGAGATGTTCGGTGAAGAGTCCTAGTTTCAGCAACTGATCAACAAAAGACTTCACTCACATTAGTCATACTGAGGATGTTAATATTTTACCCTCAGAAGGATTCACAGCAAAACAGTGCTGATCAGTGAAATATTCAGCAAGGACAGAGCTACATTCAGCAAGGAAAATCCTTGTCACTTCTTTTCCTAGCTTACAGAAGCAATTCAAAACTTTACCACATTCTCTCAGTGGACAGCAAAGCAGATCGTTCCCATTCATACTGAACAAATGTTAAAAGATGAGCAAAAGCTACTCTCATCCAACTGTAGTAAGGGCTACTGGCTCTCTTGAACTCTTCTAAAGAGCTGTTCCCAAACATCTGCAACCACGTCATGGATTTGTCAGCTGACTGTCACTGTACAGGGGAACTGATATATCTGACTAGCTGCAGCACATACCAACCATAACAAAACTAACCAAATCAGACACAGGGCATAGTCAATGTTTCCCCAATTATATGAGGCTTAGCAGCTTTCACTATTTGCAGTGACACCAAATATGATGCTTGGAATGCTTTCACATTTAAAGTGTTACTACTTAATAAAACAATCTTCTGCTCTAGTAAACCCATAAACTTTCACCTGAATTCAATAGATTTCTTTTGTAAAGATGGATGTTTGGGTTCCAAACAATACATTGCTCCTATGGCCACATCCATGCACCCCAATCTTTTGGCAGATACCGATAAACTCCTTTGAAGTACCAAAGTAGCTGACAAAAATTCTTGTGTGTGTTTTGGTCTGAGTCTGCAGAAAAGAAAAGCCAGACTGTAAGCTGGGTTTCAATAGGAGAGGAAATGGAGGGTAGTTCATGAACACCAAACTGGCTGGCTCCACAGAACAACGCAAGGAGCATGCACTATATTCAGTTAATTGCCATTTTGGGGAAATCTGGAGAGCAAGAGAGAGCTGTACGCAGATCCCAGCATGGCCGGCAGACAGAAAACATGATGTTGGGTTCCTGGCTTCATGAAAACATAGAATTCCATGCAAAAATAAAGAATTTCATAGTATATCTGAAGTGTTAATTTCAATGGTTGCAGAACTGCAGAGTCCTCAGGACCCTGACTGAGATTAGCATAACAGTACATACCTCTCAGACCTATGCACTCAGGCAGGAAGCACTACATTGGTTCTCAGTTTGTTCACATTTTTAAGGATCTCTCTACAACCATAAGGGCTAGAACCATAATATTTTAAAATAAAAGGATAATAAAGCGAGGGTGGCCAAAGCCTCCTAACACTCACTGGACATCCAACTTGAGAACCGCGACAAGTAAACTTATATACTTAAAACCATCCTTTCTCAACTGCAGGTTTCTCATAAAGCAACATAAATAAGCTTTAAAGCTTGCTGCAAAATTTACAACAAAATGCAAAGACCATCAAGCTTTATATCTCAATAATAGCATCAACCTCTTTGGGGGCACGGGCTAGCTTTTTGTTCTGTTTCTACAGCTCCTAACACAATCTGCTCCTCGTCTATGATTAGGGCTCTGAGGTGGTATAATAATACAAATAAGAAATGAAATGGGAAAAATTTGTTCACACAGAGTTAAGGTTTCCAGTGATAGCTCATGTCCTTCCAGAATGTCGGTTTCAGCAAAACTCAAACATCAGAAAACGAAGAAACTCAGCGAAGGTATACGCCTTCGTAACCTTGACTGTGCCCCCCTGCAGCTGACAGCCACTGGGAATTATCCACAAGCACTGCAGCTGCACTCTGTGTATGAGTTGTAGTTGTACTGAATAGTTTGAATGTTGGAGACAGTAGGTGGGGCACGTTAGTAGAGGTGTATTTGTGAACTAAGCAGATGGGGATTAATTTGAGGCGTGTCATAGAGCTGTGATTGTGACAGGAGAAGATAAGAATTTGCACCCATCCCATGTATGCGAGTAAAGTAAAGAGGAGCATGTGAACATGGAGGAGTTAGTCTGCATCATTTTGTTGCAAAATTGGGTAGGCTCTCTCAGTACAAAGGTACTGGAGGGTGTGTGGGGGACAACATGTCTTATCACGGGAATTGTCAGTAGTGAGATGGGATGTGATTTAGATTTAATTTAGTTGGGGTTGGTCCTGCTTTGAGCAGTGGGTTGGACTAGATGAGCTCCTGGGGTCCCTTCCAACCTTAATATTTTATGAGTCTATGTGAGAACAGTCTGCGTTTACTGATACGTAAGGAAAAATATTGGTTTAGATGGTACCTTGTGAGTAAGTATGAAGTAGGTGTTATATTTCACAAGTGTGGTATTTACCAGAAGAGTAGACTAAGTGTTTAAATGTAGGGCAAGTGCAGGTAGTTCCTTTTTGGTACAGTGAAAAGACAGAGTGGGAGTATGTGTGTTATGGGTGTTTTGGGTCATTGCTCACAAACGGCAGCATTAAGGTTACATAAGCATATACCTTAACTCTCTATTTCCTGGTTTTCTGAAGTCTGAGTTTTGCTGAACTCAAAATTCTGAAAGGACATGAGTGGTCACAAGGAAATCTTAACACTGGACTAATATTTTTCACCATTTTATTTCCTAAGGTGTGTTATTTTTATTTTTTAACAGAAAGAAAATGTGTTTGTAGGAGTTAGTGATCATTGTAGATAGCATGCAGGTCAAGTGGAACACTGATCCCCAACACTATACCCTTCTTCTCTCATGTCCACCAGCCAGCCCTGTCCCTTCCAGTCTAGCTGTCCTCCTCTACACAATTTTGTTCCTGCTTTCACTCATCCTAGGCAGGGTATGAGGAGGAGCACGTCCCTGAGTGTCTCTGTGCTGGAGTACCCACACTTCCCCTTGGACAAGGCCTTGGAATCTGACTGGCTCTTTTAAGAGCCATGACAATTTTCTGAAAAAAAGCTGTGTCCTGTCACAGCTTGGTCAGTTTGGGTTTGCCCTCACATCCCTCCCATATTCTCAGTAGATGCAGCACACAGCTCTACACAGTCATCTGCAGTACAGGAGGCTCAGAGGTGTGAAACGGCCCATTCATCTCAATGTGATGGTCTCATGAAGGAGAACATCTCAAGGAGATGAATACAGCCTGAAACAATAGGTCTGAGACATGTGACTTGCTCCAGTTATGTCAGTGGGTGTTCTCATCCCCCCTTCACACATCCTATCGCACACAGAAAAGGGGGAGAATGTGGGGCTGACACAGGCTTCCCAACCGCTCTCATGTCCCCTACCACCTATCCCCATTTATCCTCTTCCTCCCAATGCAGTCCCAAATCCTTCTCACCTGTTACCTCCACTACTCCACCCATGAAATGCCTCTGCCCTGCCAAAAGTCTTCACATATATATTTTATTAAAATATTTGTATTATATTCCCTCAAAATAAAATAAAAATAAAACCCTAATAGGGACACAGTTTAGCAATATGCCATCCAACCTTTTCAACATTCCTGCCCAAGGTGCAACTAGAACTGGCACTGCCTGGGTGGGTCAGGTTCAAAGGACTATTGGTTATCTCCCTGAACATCCAGTTCATGTGAAACTTTGAAGGCCAACAATTCTGTTAACTCCTGTCTGCACACGCTCAATATAATCCATTAGACCTGCAAAGAGGCCTATGACCCTTAGCGAGCCTAACTGGACAAGCAAAATATCTTTCAAACATTTTAATTTGACTTCCCCCAAAGAGCCAGTCGATGCCATGCACTCTGTTGGGGGTAACTCGGAGCATGTGAGACTGTGATGCAATGATCTGAGCCCTAGGTTGATCTCTATTTGTGAGCAAAAGTACGTTGCCAGATGTCAACTTTTAGAAAAACTGTTTTTTGGGGAGGCTGTCTCGTGAGGTTCTGGCCAAGGAATCCACAAATCACCCTGAGGCACACCAAATTTCAAGGCAATCTGAGTAACTGTAGATTTTAGAGCACTTAGAAGAATCTAGCTTTAAACAAAGAAAATCTTTGAGAAAAGATTTCTGATATTCCCTAAAGTGACATATTTCAAAAAAGCATGCAACATTACTAAACTTCCTACATGTCATACCCTAAATGAAACAAAAACAAAATTGTTATAAATGTCCTCCATAACAAACAGAGGACAGATTTTATTTTTCACCAAAGCACTACCCAGCAGAAGTTCATGTCAACTTGAGCATAAGCCAGTCAAGAAACTGGAGTGGAATTAATTTTTGTAGATATGTCTTATTATAATATCCTTAAAACAAATTTCAAAGTAAGGTTTGATTGTAAACAACATATTTATACTTTCTTTTGTGATAGGAAACCTACTAATATGAATACGCCCAAATAAAATATTTAGGTGTGTTAAATAAGGTAAGAACCATCTAACAACTGCAATTCCACCCTCTGCCCCAGTTTTCTAAAAATCTTCTAGATTTCCTAAGAACTACAGAAAACACAAAGCAAGAGGCAAGTCCACTATGACCTTGGTTTAAGTTATTCCGTTCCCCAGCTTTAGTCACATAATAGTGCTTCAATTGATAACAAATGTACCAAAGCAAAAGCAATTTGAAAACTACTTGCCTCAAATCTTCAGTCTACTAAAACAAAACAAAAAATGAAAATTTACCTGACCTGCCAGCTTATTTTCTTCAACTTAACTCTAGATTCAGACAACAAAGAATGAGGTTTTTTTAGAAAATAACTGTTTACCTTTTTCACTGACACTCTAGGCTTCGTTTGACTGTTTCGGGTCCTGGTATAAGTATCCATGGTTTTATTGATCTTAGTAGTCAGGGAGGAAAGTCAGTTCAAAAGTACCTATAGGAAAACATTTATCACATCATTATTTTATGCTTTCCATTTACCTATATATATAAAACTATACCTATATATTAAAACTAAATTTTCATGAAACAAAGAATGAATCCACAATTTTGTGATAAAAGACAAGGTATCTTAAATCTGAAAAAGTTTAAAATGTTTATCATCCATATAGATTTTGCCTTTTAGAAAAGATACACCCCCTTTAAAGTTTACAAAGTTTTTAAAGTTAAAAAAAAAAGTTTGAAAATCTTATCATTAAAACCAATATACTTCCCCTTCTAGTCAACAGTGAGCTAGACAAGTTCCCTTGGTGAGCACAGCCTGGTAAAAATGATATACTTTATTTTGAACATTTCACTTCGCTGTTGCTGAGTAGCCATGAAACTTACCAGAATTGTGTCACTGTCATTATTGGTGCTGAATAATAATTACAATTTAACTAGCTGTGCACACATACACAACATATCTATGTTCAAATGCACATAGGAACATATAAGGACATTTTCAATTGTGCATTCTGCACATATCTTTGTTAAATCAAAACCATTTTTCCCAAACAAAGTAAATACCAGATTTGAGAGCAGCCTCCCTATAGGAGCTGTGAAGGCAAACAACTAGATTAGTTTTGAGAGAGATCTGGAAAAATTCATGAGTGTGATTGTATAACAGGGTTGCTTGTGATGATAGGGGACAGGCCTCACTTCTGGTTTATGTCTTAATGTTCCTAAAAGCTGATGCTTCAAGGTTTCAGCCAGCCACCTGCCAGAGTCAAGAAGCAATTAACTCCCTCCACCAACTGGAGGATTTTTCTGGAAGGGTTTTTCTTAATCTCCTTCCTCTGAAGCATCAGGGATGGTCACAACTGAAGATGACCACTGGACGGAGAGGGCCAAGGTTGTGAGGTGTCACCAAGCATTCTCTCTCTCTCTCAAGTGCTTGGCTCGCTGGTTCCTGCTCGTATGTTCAGAGTCTAATTGATCTCCATAGGTGGGGGGTTAGAAAGGAATTTTCCTCCAGATGAGACTGGCAGTGATCATAGGGGTTGAGGGTTTTTTTGCCTTCTTCTGAAGCATGTGGATGTGAGTCACTTGCCAGGAATATCTGGGCATATCTCACTTGATCATTTCCCTTCCATAGCAGGGCCTCTGGCATTGATGCACCTCAGTCCCTCCTATTTTCTGTCTGTGGCACATAATAGTCTAATATCCTGCCAACTGTAATACTTTGGTCTAATTTTAGTTGTTGACTTTTGTGTACAGGTGCTGGATGGTGTTGATGGCCTGTGATATATAGAGAGATCATACTAGATGATCTGGTGGTCCCTTCTGGCCTTCACTATGACATTATGTCCATGTCAAGTTTCAAATCACTGTAGCACTTTTTACTATAGCATTGTTTCAACAGGTGTAGACAGATTTTGAATTAAAAATTGAAAAGATTTTTCCCCAGCTCAGAAACAACTGAAGGAATTTTGCTAAAAGCAAAAAAAAAATCACCTTTAGGCAGGAACCAAGGATGAAAAACTTCAATCTAATTATTGAGCCATTCAGAAAGTTATGAAAGGAGGGAGAAAATGTTAACTCTTTTGCAACCTTAACTAGAACAGATACTAACTATCAAGCACCTGCTATAACACCAAATTTAACAATTCTGGATTGGCAACAGGGTAGACTAGAAAGTCTAGATCTTTTCCATCTCCAATTTCTAACAATTTTACAATGTCTAATGTGACCTCTATCACTAACTAGCAAAACTGGCAGTCTAGAAAAATTCTGCTCACTCATGGCAATTTTTAAAAAAAATTTTGTGGACAGGCCTGCAAACTACCTCCATAATAATAAACAACAACAAAAAAAATAATAATAATGGCAAAAGGTGGGTGAACAGATTTTGTTTATGGATTGGTACATCTTCATGACAATTTCAAAAGGCTACCTTTGATTTTAATTTTATGTTGTATTCCTTAGGTATTATGATATGACATAACAAAGTATGTCATAAGATAGATATCACACTTAAAGTTTACCGCAGCTTTATAGTGACACTATTTTCCATGACAAGATCAGCATAGAAAAAACAAATTTCCCCCATTACACAATAAAAATAAACAATTTAAATTGTGAATATTAATAAGTTGGTCATTTTCAAATTATATGGTGATTTTCAAATCAACAATTGCATTTTTGCTTAATTATAGGAAGAAAACCTAAAACATATTTTGTGGAAATGTATGCTTAATACCATATTTATAGCACTTAAAAAAAAAGAGATGAACTTCTGGTTATCAGTTTCAAGATCCTCTTTATGTCAAGGTTTGCTTAACATTTAGGGTCAAAGACTTTCAACACAAACTTCTGAAAAAAAACAAAATAAACCAAAATGAACGAAGTATTTTCTATTTTCCTTTTATTTGCTGATTTACTACTGTCATTGAATTGTCAAAAACACTGAGACCCAATCTTCAGTTTATAGACAAATGAATGGTTATTTTCAACACACAATTGATCCATTTTAACAACACTACAAATAAGCAGCACATATCTTAAAAAGAGAACACACACCCACAGTGCATTAAAACATGGGAATAAACACCTAAACACTTAAAAATCTTTAGTCTATAATTTGGACTTCTCACCACTCTGCTATTTTAAAAAGTTGACAAGAAATTAAGTTAGAAAACTGTCTTTGCTACAATTGCAGTGTATTTTTTCATGCTTTATCACAAAACATAACATTTTAGGCCATGTTCTAGCTGCATAATTACCTAGGACGATATGTTTAAAATTTAGTTATTCTTCTCAAAATTTTAAAAATAAACATTCTTTCATCATTGTAGACACCAAATCCTCATCTTTTTCCCCCATGTTAACAACAGAGTCAAAATTAACATGACTATTTGTGTTTACTTCCTGGTAATGTACTAGCAACAGAGGTAATAGCATCACAGCAATAAAAATAGTATTTTTTATCAATAAACTGATACAGTCAAAAAAGCTAACAATGTTAGTAACCATTAGGAAAGGGATAGATAAAAAGACAAAGTATCATAATGATACTATATAAATCCATGGTATGCCCACACCTTGAATATCACATGCAGTTCTTGTCGTCCCATCTCAAAAAAGATATATTAGATTTAGAAAAAGGTACAGAGAAGGGCAACACTAACAATTAGGTGCATGGATCAGCTTCCATATAAGGAGAGATTAAAAAACTGGGACTGTTCAGTTGAGAAAAGAAACTACTAATGGGGGATATGAGAAAGGTCTATAAAATCATAAATGGTATCAAGAAAGCGAATAGGGAAGTGTCATTTACTCCTTCTCATAACCCAAGAACCAGGAGTCACCCGATGAAATTAATAGGAAGCAGGTTTAAACCAAACAAAAGGAAGTACTTCTTCACACAATGCACTCTCAACCCATGGAACTCGTTGGCATGGGATGTTGTGAAGGCCAAAAATATAACTGGGTTCAAAAAAGAATTAGGTAAGTTCCTGGACGATAGGTCCAGCAATGACTATTGGCCAAGATGGTCAGGGATGGAACCCCATGCTCTGCGTGTCCCTAAACCTCTGACTACCAGAAGCTGGGACTGGATGACAGGAGGTGGATCACTTGATAACTGCGCTGTTCTGTTCATTCCCTCTAACTGGCCTCTGGCACTGGCCCCGGCCCCAGGCAAAAGACAGGATACTAGGCTAGATGTACCACTGCTCTGACCAAGTATGGCTGATCTTATGTAATACTAGCAAAGGAGCCAGAAGAACAAACAAAAATTCTTTTTATTATTTTGCAGTTCTCCTGCAGTAAAATGGTAGATGTAAGCAAAAGTAAATAGGTTTTTCCTACCCTAATACACATTTTTAAACCATTTTAAGAAAAGTCAAATGTTTTCTTAAATTAAACTCTTTTTGATCACTTTGTTAAAATTCCATAACTACCATCAGAAATGTTGAGAGCGGAATTGCTTCTGGATATGGAATTTCAGATTATCACAAAATCTTTCTGAAAAGATTATTAGGTAGAACAGAAATGGTCCATTAGCTTAATTTGTCTTTTTTTATATAAAAAATGTCAATGAGACATAAAAAGTTCATATATGGTTTGGCTGCAACAATAAATCCATAACAATTATGCTAAAAAAATTAGAAGTTATTACCAAAACAATCTTATTTGCCCTGGGTGAGTAGAATTTAGCACAAGAACAGGGATTGTGACAACACACAAGTGACTAATTTCGGCAAAAAAAGTTCTATTTTCTTTTGCTATTCATCCAGAGTAAGAACAAGAAATGCCATCAATTTTTTTCATCAAATGAATAGACTTATAGAATTTGTGCAGGGCAGAGAAATTTCATAAATTTGCAATGATGATACAGCATGAATATTTAACAGTATAATTAAGCCTAAAATCAAGACCTGAAAAATCCACTTGCCTAGTCATTCACACTGACTAGAGACCTTGCCCTGACAAAGCGGTCCAATATAATAAATTTAGGACCTCAAAAATAAGTTTCTGTTTCCATTTTTATAATGCCCAATCCTTATGGTTATGAAACTATCTTTCAAATGTAAACAGATGCAATGCTGTCTTCCTGAGTCTTAGATGAACAGCTCTACCACCACTCATATCTTTCCCCAAGAAGCAGTAGAGTGAATTTAAAAAGACTGTAGTCATTTTTACTACTCTTAAACTTTATTATTTGTTTAATAATAAATCAGGATCCTAGCATGGTATACAGCTGTTATTCCATATCTTTTGAGCAGAAGTGAAACTGGCTGCTTGGGAAAGTCATAAGCAGCTGTGGGGCAGACACTGAGGGGGATCAATCCAGGAAAAAAGTCTGGGAGAGTAAGAATTGGAAGATCTTTGCCCCCCACAGGAGCCAAGAGGCCCCAGACCTGGGAGAAGGGAAAGAAGGGGGTGGGAGGGGGGGGGCGGGGGACCAAAACCCTTCAGCTCTACAGCAGCCAAATTACGCAGGTAGGAAGAGAGCTCACATTTTCTCAGCCTCCACTAACCAGAAGCGGATATAAAGATTATTTATAACAGGCGGGGGGAGCGGGGCAGCAGTCTCTGCTCAGACTCCCGTCCCAGCATCCTCGCATTTGCCAGCAGCTGGAATGGTTCCTTGCCCCTCACCAAGGCCCTGCCCATGGGGCTCGCTGGCGGGCCTCCAAAGCACGCTACCGGGGTCCCCCAAACTAGCTCGCCACCCCCTGCTAGGCTGGAAAGCTCCTGGGAGCGAGGCCACCCGGAGCGAGCATCTGGGCCGCTGCCCGGGTCAGCTCCCAGCAGGGGGGTTGTGACGAGCGCTCCGCGAGACGGAGGCGGGGACGACGCTGCCCTTGCGGCGATAGAGAGAAGAAGCGCCCCCGGCTCCCTCCCCGCACAAGCGGCCACCGGGGAAAGACCGAGGGGGAGGCGCTGCCCCAGCCCGGACCGTCCATAAACGCCGGGTCTGGCACGGGCAGCGGGGCCGGAGTGAGGCACCTCGGGCGGGCTCTCGGGGCGCAGGGGAGGGGCCGCGCCCGTACCTGGCTCCGCAGCATCAGGCGCCCGCGGCCATGTCACACCCCTCAGCAGACGGCCGGGCTCGAGCTCGGGCTCGACGCGAGACCGCCGCAACGTCAAGCGCTCTCTCCTCCCACCGCGACAGTCGGCAGCAGCCCCTCCACACCGCTCTCGCGAGATTTTTTTTCCAACCGACCCTCGCGAGCGACTAGATGGCGCGCGCCCTCGCCACCGGGCCGCAATCTCGCGCGCAGGGCAACAAGGTCATGTGACAGTGGCCCTCGTCGCCCTGCCGCTTCCTATTGGGTACGGGGCTGGAGGCCCCCCCGGGAGCGAGAAAACGTTGCGGGAAGGGAGAGCGGGGATTGGAGGCTCGCGCCCCTCTCCCAGCGTCCCGGGAGACCAACGCAGGCTGACAGGCCGCGCGAGGGGCGCTGCGCTTGTGTTGGGCACGCGCCCTGAAGCTGGCCCTGCCCAAGCACGAAGCTAGGGGCGTTGTAGAAAGGGAAGCAACCCCCCCCCGACACGTGTGGGTCTGAGCTGGGGGTTGGCCGGGCACCCCCACCCCATGCAGCTGGGGGCTGGGTGGAAAAGGAGCACGCTGCTGCTGGGGGGTTGTCCTGCCCTTACCCTCAGGGGGCTGCTCGGCCTGGTGGCCGCTTTAGCGGGGATCCGGCGTGACCTTTTCTGCCAGTTCTAGCCCAGTCTCCTTGCCTTGGAGCCAGGCAGGCACTCACCGGGCCCGCACGCAGGAGCTGCCAAGGGCTGGTGAATGTGGCACCAGGGGCAAGGAATGTCCCTGCCAAGATTAGGCTCCCCCTGTACTGTAATGACCACCCGTCCTGGGGGCTGTTCAGTTGTGTCAACCCCATTTTTCACAGGCCCCTGGAAGTTTGTGTGTCACGGGATCCTGCTCGCCTTCAACAGGGTCCAAGCAAAATATTTTCGGGCCCAGTATAAACTTGTAACCCGAGCCCCCTCCTACACACCTACCACAGTCCCTCGTTCCATACATAGACTCTCATGAGTCATGAAAGATTTTTTTCCTCATGGTAATGGGGCTTGCAGCCTGGGCCACATCTTCCAGGGCCCCAGTAAAGTGTACCTTCCCCCCCCCACGTGGAGGCCCTGGCCCTCAAACTAATTTGGAAGGCTGCAAAAACAGCCATGTGCTGGCAAAAAACCAAAGCCAGCGAATCACAAGTCTGCTAATAAACGCATAGGCGTACACAGAGAATATAGAAATGCTCAAAAGCTTCACAAACAACAGAGCATTCAGAAGAAGGAACTTGTGTGCACATTGGAGCTGAGTCCAACTGACTCCCACACAAACACTTCACAGTTCCTTCAGCTCTAGCCAGGCCTCCCATGGTGCTTTTGATTTCAGAGGTCTGCAGTCAGATATCCCCCCCCCCGCGATATATGTCTTCAGATACAGTAAGCACAAATCAAGTTACAAAGCCCAATCTCTTTTCCAGATTATTCAGATAGGGCCTGCCCCAGTTCCTCCTAAACTCAACAGAACAAGTCCTATTGACATTACTGAAAGTTGAATCAGGCCCACGCTCCAGGGAGACTAGAAAGCAAAAGATCTCGTTCATGGGAAGTCTACTCTCAAGCGACACTCAAACTGAGGCAATGGCAGCACAGTCTCAACCCATTCTCTCAAATTTAGCCCCTGTGTTTTCATTCTTCCCAAAGCATTTGTTAAATTCAGTGCTGCAAGAGAGTTTTCCACCTGTACTCCAAGACTGATGACATATTCACCTTATCATGGTTTAGTCTATCACTTTCAGGTTCTCATGCACTGTTAAAATGATATGGTATTTGACTGCAAATATGGCAGGGGCTCTTGCTCTTTTTTTAAATGTGTATTCAAAATATGGTGTTCTAGGTGGATTTGTTTTTCATTTTAAGGAAACATCTATTGATTTAATAAAAAGTTTATATTGGCTTCCCTATCATTTTAGCAGCCTATAAGCATGAGCTCCCATAGACACAACACAAGCAGCAGTAGGAAGAAATGACATGAAGTAGAACAGTTGCTTAACAACTTTGAGCAGGGATCCTCTGAGAAACTCCAGAATGAAGGAGGACTCCCAGGATCCCCAAAGGTTTGCTTATCCCAGGTTCCTGACCTAAGGGGAGGAGGAGGAACTACAGAACCAGGGACCTGACAAACTATTGACCCAAGACAGCCTGCATATGGTTGGGGCCACCCAAACATGCACACTGAGCCTGAACAAGCAGTGGTTGAGAAAATGCAGAGCCAATCTAACTAGCCAGGAAAGAACCAATTTCCAGCCATGCGGTTTCCCCTGTACTAGGAGACTCTTAAGAGTGACCTGCCCATTTCACAGTAAGAGATATCCCACCCATAAACTGAGCCTTGTGGGGAGACTCAGAGTTGCACCCACATTGTTTTTGTACTTGTGAGATTACGGCTATTTGAGGGACAGATTGCTGTTTTTGGGTTAAGTTATTCTTTTACTTTACTTGCCAGTGCGAGATTTCCATCCTTTGCCCTTTCATCCCTGATTTCCACCCATACCACTTTTTTTAATTTCACCCTATCCTTTCCCTTAATAAAAAGTGTTTCTTCTTACTGCTGTTTTGTCCTTCATCATTTGGTATTTCTCAGATGCATTATAATTACCACACTAGAGATCACAGAGGCTACACATTCATATATTTACCCTACTATTACCATTTGCATCTTAACATGTATAGTCCAGGAAATCTGGCAAGTCAGAATCAGTACATATTCTGGGGTTTGGAGCAAAAAGAACCAGAAGCCCATTGGTCTTAAAGAGATCACAGAGCCAGTTAGGTGGGACAAAAAAGCTCCACCACTCGAGTACGAAGGGAGACATCAAATAGAGTTACACTTGAAGACAAATTTGACCTGACAGTATCCATTAAGGAAATGCTCCCAGAGAACCTCATATTTTGTAAACTTGTCATCCCTACTGTAATAAGTTTCAAAAACTCTGTTAACAAGCTTATGAAGAAAGGTGTCTTATTATTTCAACCTCTTTGGCTTAAAATACCTGTCAGTGTTCAGGACAATTGATAACTCTAGCAGAGTGGCTTTTTCTGTATGTCAAAACTTACTCAAAGTAAAAACATTCCAGAACAAAACAGGAACTAAATATGTGAAGAGAAGCTTTAAAAATAAACTCTGACATCTTTTCCCTTTGTTCTACAACTCTCTATAGACTATTAAGACATAATAAGTTCTTATGGCACTTTGCCAAATCTTTGAAATTCAGGATTTATGACTACGGGGAAAACAACTTGTACTACTACACCATTGTTTGCCCAGAAAATTGTTTTTATACATCATGTTAGAAATGGAAATTGAGTGTACTGAATTCTTGATAGCTAACAGTTTGATCTAAATGTTGCCTTTGTGATTACACAAGAAAATTGGTTAGTTATTTAATGTTTCTTATTCTCTATGTTGATTATAAAAAGCATATCTCACAGCATCAGCTTCTGAGCCCCCAAAACAATGTCCTATAGGACAAATCTAGTTTTATTTTTCATGTATGCATGGGGAAAAAAGACAAACGTATCCATTGCAAATGACTGAAAATTCAGAAGTTGGTAATTTTATTTATAGTTTAGAATCTTCCATTCCTAGATGCACTAGAGCAACCTGAAAGAAAGTGAATAATGAATTGGCTTTTCCATTCAATGCATTTCTCCATTTTAAATACAGGGGTTCAGAGACAAAAGACAAACAAAACTTATATCTAACCTAATATAAATAAGACTGGCTGATCAGACCACAATCTACTGGGTATTACGCTGCCCTAGTGTCAGCTACCTCACTAACTACTGCTAAAGAATTTGTAAATCCATTTGGACAGAATTCTGAGGTAGAGTAACAGGACTTAAAACCCACATTGGAAATAGTTTCAGATTTCAGAATTGTTGTATATCTTTCTCTTTAGATATCAGGCAAGGGCTATTTACTTATACCTACTGCTGCTTTGTGGCAGCCCCTTGCATCTTTACTAGCTGTCTCGATTAAGACAATTTCTAGTGCACATTTTAGGGTCATATCAGCCTCAGTCAATAACTGTTTTTTGATTGCTTCATTTACATAGCACCCCTACCAGGCCTTTAAATTAATGTGTAATTTAAACTCCAAATGGGCTCTGGCACCAAATGCTGTTAATTTTCTAATTTACCCACATATTCATTTGCTCTTTGATTCAGTATATTTGAAGTCGCCAGTAACTTTGAGGATAGGTGATTTTGTAGAATTTCCATATTTCAGCAAATACTTTGTCTGTGAATTTAGTATGAGCATTTATAAGATGCTGCATAGTTTAAGTTTAGCCCATTATGCTCCATAAAACCACCACCCTTTTTGCATCAATTGAATTGTTACTTATTATGTACTGGAACATACCCTTGACACAGATAGGCCATTCCTCTACTAAGCTATCAAGATATTTTAAACCCTTTTCTTTCTAAATAAGCACTTAACTCAGTTCCAGTGGCTGCAGGGTGCAGTTTCCTTTTGAGTTTCCTAGGACTGGCAATCACTATTTCACTGTATTCCTGGATTAAGATATCCCCTTGTTGACAATTGTTGTATGTTCTGCTTTTTACAGAGTATGCAAAGCCTAGCTACATATACACACTGCTGATCTGGAAGGTTTTGATACAGACAACACTGTACACAGTAGAAGGCTCACAAACTATTTAAAGGGATACTACCGGATTCCAACACACTACAATAATGTTTGGGAACACCTTTTTCAACAACAGTGGGATCACTTACTCAGGGATCTTCACAAAATCTTCCTTGATTTCCCTCAAAGATACCGGAGGCACCAAGATCAGAAATATCTTTGAAATTCTGGGATGAGATCCTCATCCCTGTTTCAGCTCCTTTGGGTAGTGTACAAGGGGTGGTTGTGATGGGATCCCCAAGGGTACAACCTGGAACTGTGGGACCACTGTGCCCCCTCAACTATCCAGCTTGGGCTGTCTCTCACAGTGTCTTGCTAGTGACAAACAGCAAACTCTTCCAGATGCTGTTATCACATAACAGTATGTGGAGCACCACACCCAGCTAGATCACATGAATGTTTACCTGGGTTGCCTGACACTGATGCTGTTAACAAGCTACACTTACACAGACATCTACAGGCAGGGACACACCCAACTGAGTTACATGAATGCTTTTCCCAGCCACTCATGAACCAACAATAGAGAGACACCAGCAAATTTCCCCCAGCTCTTCAGTCTTCCACCCCAGAACTGTATCATCTTGCACTGGTCAGTAGCCTGGACAGTGTAAGTTCATTATACAGTTCACCACTTCTTTAAAGGAAAGTGGACATGCACCAGCTTTTGTAATCTGAGCAGATTTCCCAATCACTTCAATCAAAACACACTGTTTAGGGAAAATATAAAACAAAGTCATTAAATACAGAAAGATAGATTTCAAGTGATTATAAGTGGTAGGCATAAAAGATCAGAGTTGGTTACTTAAGAAACAAAAGTAAATTTGCAGTCTAAGTTCTACAAACTAAACAGGATTTAAATCAAGCAATGTTTCACCCTGACAGATGATACAAGCAGGTTACAGATTTTTAATACACAGGACCGCCTCCCCAGGACCCCCTCCCCACATCAAGAGTCTTTTCTCCAGCCATGTTTCCAGGTGCTGAGTTGTGGGGGGAGTGATACCACATGATGATGTCACTTCCCCTCTTTTATAGCTTCTTCCTGCTTCCTAGAAAGATCTATATTATAACAATGGGGGTCTGCCCCCATTTGGACAAGCAGTGTCCATTGCCTACATGCTCTCTCTGTGAAGTCTTCCTTGTAAATAGTCCCTGGGATAGTGGATTCTTTCCTTGATGTGTGTTGGTGAGTCATTAACAATGGCTGGCTACTTCATTGTTATACCTAAGAGGCTGGCTATGGGTGTTTCCCACTTCACAACATATTTTAGTAACATATACAGCAGTACTTTATAACTTCACATACAATGATAGCACATACAATCCAACAGTATATTAATGTTTAGCTGATCAAGACTTTTCAAATGATACCTTACAAGGCATATTTTTTACAAAACACATCGTAATTATATGACAGTGGTGAAAATGGAGTTTCAGGATGCTGCTTTGAGGCACAAAGTGCCACAATGGTGTAGTGTGAAAACAAACTGAAAGCCCCACAACTGGTCAAGGGAGAATTTTCCCAGTGCAGGCACTGTGGAAGATGGCCATAAAGCTGTCTCCCAAGGATTCCCTTGCAAGCCCTCGTGTAGGGATTGTGCTGGGATGGAGCTGTGGGTGGGAGAAACACATATGAGGAAGCGCTGCGGTTCACGCACTGTGGAGATTCTGAAAAATGCTATATAATCATAGAAATATAGGACTGAACGGAACCTCGATAGGTCATCTAGTCCAGTCCCCAGCACTGAGACAGAACTATAGTTTATATGGCTGTAGACTATAGAATAAAGAGGCTGATGCAATTTAGACAGACCCCTAGCCTAGGCTACGTTACACTAGAGGTCTCTCCAGCGTGCAGAGCACCTCAGGATCAAAAGCGCACAAGTCATCATAGGCTGCACTACAGAATCTCAGCCCTGGTAATTAAAGTTCTCACAGATAGTAACTGGAGATTCAGCTGGTCAGTTTGCCATTTTCCTGACCATGAAATTTTACTGTGTTTCAGTTTAAACCATGACATTTACCAAAACTATAATTTCCAGCTTCTCTAGAATCTATTTTGTCCCGGAATCCTTCTTGAACTCCAAATTTAAACTCCAACACCTTGTGTTACAACAGAAAGGTCTGTAAAATGAGTGCTTTAAGGGAAGGTAATCTTTATCAGGGACCCCTCTTTCCCTTAGGTCCATCGCCTATCCCATATCTAATCACCAGTAGGAAAATTATGTTAGTCACTGCCACAACAATATGTGAATGTGTAAACTGGTAACAGTTTATTGACAAGAATAAAGGTAAAATAGAATAGCTCAAAGGTTAACCAAGAGGCTTAAAGCCAGGGCCCAATGCCTTGTAAACAAAACCCATGGGTACAATAAAACAAACGAAAATCAGTATGTCACCATCACACAGGAATGGATCAAGAATAAGTCTGGATCAGGAACCAGGAAACCCACCGGGATCAGGAAAGCAGGAACTGGAATGACAAGAACGGGTAAGCTCTCTTCCTCACCTATCTTCTTTCCTGATCCGATTATCTTCCTCTCATGTTCAGCTGTACGCTGCTACCAAGAACGACAGCAGCTTGCTCAGGCTATCCACTGTCTTAAGAACCCCCTAGATTGTCCAATGGAGTAACTCCAATTTCCCACCCCACGACCAATTTCCCACCCAGAACGTGGTGCACATGGCACCATAAAATGGAATTCCCAAAGCAATGCCAAGTAGAAAACATGTAATTGAAAATTCAGTGTCTGCTTGTAGTTGACCTCTTGACCACCATTTGATGATGGTCCACTTGCTGCTGTCTTCACAGCCTTGCTGCTGATACTGGGGGTGGAGGTACAAAAAATAATCCCTCCAAATATCCAGTACTGCACAGCAGTCCCCATGCACTGCTATACTGCTATTTCTAAGATGTGTTTTGGTTCATTAAGGAGAGAAACTTTATATGTACTATATAATTAGTACTTATTAAAATAAGACACGAGGGAGATTGTGCTGTTCTTTGGACTGCATCCATCAGGCAAAAACTCCAATACTTTAATTTGAAATGACACAGAAATGATCATACCCATCTTATTTCATCAAACATCCTTGGACTATGGAAAGTTCAAGAAGAGTGGGAGATTATAAATCCTACTGACAGGACTTTGCTGAAAAAACTCATTGAGGCCTGGTAATAGAGAATTTTTATCCAAGTATGTACGGACCATTTCTTTAGTAATAACAAAATACTCAATCAGATTTACATAAAAGATCTCTTTTGAAATAGCTCCTTGATAAGTAAGAGGTTATGCAGAGCAGACATGAAGTCCTCTCCACTGGAATACAGTTTACCACTTTACTGTTGCATAGTGCAAGGCTGACTTTATAATATGGAGGAGTCCCAAAAAATTATTGCAAAACAGTCTCATTCGATCCGTTTCTTTTCCCTTCCTTCACCTCGTCACAGGAAATAGGAGTTGCCATACTGGACTCATCTATATATTCCTGTAACTTGTCCCAGACAGTGGCCAATTACAGCTGCTACAGAGAAAAGTGCAAGAAACCTAATAATTACAGAATACTCAGAACATAGGGAAAATTTCTTCATCATCTCTAGAGAGACAAGGTGGGTGAGGTAATGTCTTTTATTGGACCAACTTCTATTGGTAAGAGAGACAAGCATTCAAGCTACACAGACCTGAGGAGAAGCTCAGTGGAGCTCGAAAGCTTTCTCTCTCACCAGCAGAAGTCGGTCCAATAAAAGATATTACCTCACCCCCTTGTCTCTCTAATATCCTAGAACTGATATGGCTACACCACCACTGCATATTTCATAATCACTGACATTTTAGCAATCATTTTATGTCTCAAAGCATGAGTGCATCTCTCTTTTCATTGAAAAAGATATCCTATCTAATGTGACTATAAATGTTCTCACTATTTCATATATGGGCCTAATCCAATAAATCCCATTGATTTAAATGGGCATTAGATCAGGCCCCTCGTGACTAATCTTAAAAATATCTTGTGTTAGTGAGGTTCACATGCTAAGTGTGGGCTGTGAATAAAGCAATGCCAATTTATCAATTTTAAATATGATCCCCTTACATTTCTTTGAATACCACTTTGTTCTTGCATTATGAGAAAGGGCAAATGGAGAACCTGATTTATCTTCCCTACACAATTTTTCAATTTGTTTACCACTACCCTGATCTAATGTTGAAGGGAAAGGATATAAGGACACCGGATATGAAGTTGGAAATTGCTGTGAGGCATGTCAAGGGGGTTAAATAAAGGAAGGAAAATGAGAGGAGCAGAACTCCCTGTGCATAGCTTAAGAGGAAACAACCATGAAATGAATGACATGTTCCTATCATCACCCTGATCGCTTTGCTTGTATGTTGTATCCCTTTTCCCAGTTCTTCAGCTGCTTTTGTCTTTTTAAAGCCTTATTTCTCTGCCCTGATCTGCACATATGGACACTTATAGTCACACAGAAGTCAGTGGGCACTCCAGGGTGCTCAGCACCTTTGCCAACCAGGCTTCAAACTCAGGTGCCTAAATATGGAATTAGGATCCTATATTTGGCACCCATTTTGGAAAAGCTTGTCCTAGACTTTTATGTGCTTATGCACTTACGCACTTAAGAGCTAACTTGCTTGTAGGAGCTGCAGATTTCAAGTAGCTCAATACGATCAAGCTGGTACCTTTTGATCCCAGTGTCCTTGAGTTTCTGAGCCCACTGGGGGATCATAGGCAACCTGGCTACCCCCTTCCTTAGTTCTCAATGCCCTAATTACATCTTAATTTTAGGGAGGCAGGGGACATTGCAGAATGCAAGGCATGAGGACCAAGGGGGCCCCTTGTTCTGTTGATTTTAAAATGTTCTTGTTCTAGCTGTTCAGGACATTGTGCGCTACTAAGTGATATCTGGGTGCAGACGTCACAAAGAGCCAGAACTGGTGAAGGTAACTGGCTAGCAAAACTCCTAAATTCAGTCAGAGCAGAGACCCGGCTTTTGAGTGTTTAACCTATATTCTGAAATGCCAGCATTTGGATGTAGATTGTAGAGCATTGCATGCATTGGCATTTGACACTGAAAATATTGCTCATCAATTCTGGATTAATATTATTTTCCCCATCATCTTCCATGGCATAAATAGAAGCAGAATGGTGAATAATGCTAAAAAATGCTAAAAAATTTGTTATTCTTATTTTATTTTAAAATTAGCCTGTGGATGAGATTTTATTCAGATCTTTATCTACCTAAAGTTTCAATAGTTAAATCTATTTTTAAAGTAGAGAGATCTGACAAACATTAGACAAAATCCCTAACATTTCAAAAAGGGTCCATTATTAACACTTTCCAGTTCCTAAACTACTGAGCAGACTTATGTGTAACAACATCAACAAAATCTTTACCACGAGTCAATGGTGTAATTTTGGAGGTGAAATATCACTCATCCTTAACAAAGGGATTTAAATCTCTGCATTAATTGAAAAAACCTCAACAATCTCAATTATTGACTGGCTAACGATGCCATCAGGATATTGTAATAAACCAGTGACAAACAACATCTATTTATACAGTACCTTTCATTCTGAAGGATTCCGAAGCAATCAGGGCTTGATGTTGCAAACCTCTGAGCACCCATTGACTTTGATGGAAGTTGAGGGTTTACAACACCTCTAGGAGTTGCTCAGCAACTTGCAAAATTGAGCCATTAGTGATCTCTTCACTCATTACTGAAATGCAGCTCTCTCTGGGTTGAAACACCATAGCAATTTAACAGCAGGACAGAAGGCGACATAGAATATCATATCCACTTGAGACTGCGGGGAGAATTTAGCTAGGAAGGACATAATTTACCCAAGTTGAAATTTGGTCAGGGAACTGGGGTTAAATACCCTTAGTGTTAGGAAACGTGCCACAAAATTTTTAATGACCCCAGGTGGTCAGGTATCCTGTCCATTTCTCAGAAAAACAAAATCTCTAGCAGAAAAGTGGCCCCTAGGATCTTTCATACTGAGTTAGAGGGAAAAGTGACAGCTACTGCTACATCACTCCAAGCTACCCTCTTCAGTTTTCTTCGGAGATGTGACTGTCCCATCCAAATGAAGAGCCTGTTTAGTTCATGAATTCTAATAGTATTGCTACAGGGGTTTTTTCCTAATGGTGCCTCAAGTTTAACTTTTCATTCAGTGGCATTTTGGGCTTGGTACAGGACATGTTAATGTTTCTATTTTAAATGGATTTTAATTTGGCTCAGTTTATAAAAGTTCTATTCTTTCTATGTAATTATCGCATGAGTCACTGTATCTATCATTTATGAAGTAATCAGTAGCTATGTATTTCTACGGTGCGCACAGGAGGGAGTAAATAAATCTGTTCACAGCAGTTTTCAATTTTCATGGTGATACAGTTGTGCATCCACTAGGTGGCCTATTTTCCAAAGAAACTAGAAATTTCATCTATTCCAGTATGCAAGCAAGAGTGATGGATTGTAAGGTACAATTGGCCAAAATAACTTAACTACTTTATAAATCACATGATGATGTTAAGATTATTGAGGAAATACCAAGCACTTTCAACAACACTTTCACTGGCTTTATTCATTAGACTTGTTCTTTACATCATTTTCACTTTGGTCCATTCAGTCATGGACATGGGAACTAGAAGGGGGAGGGAGACAGAAAAGAAGGCCCAGAGTGAAGGGCAACATATAGGAAGAGATTTTGGATGTCTTTCAAAGCAGCCCATAGAGTAACTCCTGGTAGATGTCATCATTCACACAGCTCTGAAAAAAATTACTTTTATTCCATGCAAATTAGTTTTAGGGACAATACACTAAAAAAGCACTTAGATACAACAGTGGTGAGTACAGTAAAAAAAAAAAAAAGGCCCAGAACAGTTAGATAGAGCCTATTCATTTAATATTGAAAGTTAGCCAGCCTTTGATGAAATATTAAGCAATTCAAACACAGGAGATTATAACAGCTTTGTTACGTACCTCAGGTCAGAAGATAGTTTCTAGTGCAGTGATCACTTATGATGCTTGAGCAAGGACTAAAGTTAACTGGGGCCAGGATCCAACAAAGTTGTGGGGCCCTCAGATACATTTTCTTACCTTTCCATATTTACAGTGGGAGCTGGGTGTGAGCCCTTCAGCCAGGACATCAACAGATTAGTAAAATGCTGGGAGAGTGGAAATCCTCATCTCTCCATTACATGTTCCAGTGTCCCCTCCCACATAAATTCCTTCTCCCAGCCCAGAAACACAGCGAGAACCAGATTCTCAGCTAGTGTAAATCAGTGTCATTTCATTGAGACTATTAGCTTAATTTACATTAGTTGAGAATCCAACTGCTTTGTCTTACCACTCACCCGGGCAATCCTCATGTTTAGGTTTGTTTTGCATATGAATTTTTGTGTATGGGAGAAACACCACAACCCAAGTTATATTTAGCAAAGACAAAACACAGAGTTTTATTCTTCAAACTGTTTCCCAATAGTCCATCAACAGGAAAATCTTTCTTAAATTGTAAGATGAATTGGCTATCTAATAAAATGTGGGGCAATTAATTTTCCTTTTGTAGTTTATGTATTTTCAGAAGGGATTTAAGTGAATCGAATATCTATGACATATTGTTGATGATTCCCCTAGTGAACTGATATGGTTTAGTAATTTAACTTCTATTTAAAAAGAAGCACTTTCTCAACCTAGTTGAACTTAATCAACTATTAAATATAGTTCTTGACTGAGAAATAATTGATAACTGAATGGCCTTGTACAGTTAACAGCTATTGGATTTTCAGGAATTTAGTTTCACTTGGCTGGGCTACCTCTTCCAGTAGTTTTGGAGACACAGTTAGTATTACTATCAGTATTTGAATAGGCTCAAGATTCTGGGAATTACAAAGTAATTGTTTTCATGGTGAAGCGGCCACAGGGAGATGTAATTATATTCAAAATATTAACAATAAAGTAATTCAGATCTCTTTTTTAAGGTATTATATTTCTTCATATACAGATCTGTTGAAGTTTTACTTTACTCTGAACAATTATATTTCTAGTTGACCCATGAAACAGTTGTGGAACAGATTAGGAGTAAAAGTTTTTATTTTCCCTTGATCAGTTACTCTAATTTTTTTTATAAACTCTTAGAGGAACAAATTTTTATCTTTATTGTCCTGAATGTCAACTAATTCATTGATTTTTTTCCATCTCCCAGATAAGAGTTTATGGGGCAATCATCTGGGGGCTCACCGCAAAAGTACGCTACACTATACTTTATTGGTGCACGCACATGTTCATGCACACTCAGAGATCAGGAGCAGTATAGAATTGGGGAACGGATAAGGTGACTGTTTTCCCTTTCCCCTGCCCAAAGAATTTATTTTTAATGTTCTTGCCACCAAGGGTACATACGTAATTAAGTTACAATCCAACTCAAACTGAGTCCCATGCATTTTATGGTGTGACAGGGAGATAAAACAGGCTATTTGCTGTCTGTAGACATTAAATATCCCCACACGTTTTTCCAAAAACAGGGTCTGCCTCCAGTAATTTCAGGCACCTAGAACATCACTGGATTCTACAAAGCCTGGGTTAGGCGCCGAGGCTTCCTATACAAGGTCTGGGGAGAGATAGGCATCTGAGAATGACATCCACAAAAACCAACAGAGTAGGCGGGGAGCCACTTAAATTAGCCAATAGGAGACACCGAGGAGAGGGATGTGTCCTAAGCCTTGTCTCTCTCATGGTGTTAGGTGCCCGAGTCTGGGCTATAGGGAGATCTCTCTATCTGCTCGAGATTCCACAGCCATCACCCCTCCAAGAGAGGAAGTGGTATTAGCAGCCTCCCTCATAACTTTTAGTCCAGTGGTTAGGTTGTGGGAGACTCTGGTTCAATTCCCCCTTCTATCTGATGAGGCGAAGGGGTTTGAATATGAGTTTCCCATCTCTCAGGTGAACAGGGTAACCACTGGACTAGAGAGACATTCTCTGGCCCAATTAATACTTAATTATCCAAAGGGGAACAATTTCAACAGAAGAGACTGAAGAAGCACCATATCAGAATATCCCATGGCACAGTGGTCTAGGCACTCACCTGAGAGATGGGAAACCTCTTCTTCAAATCACTTTTGCTGAGGCACAGGAGAGGAACTGAACCATGGTCTCTCACACACTGGGTGAATACCCTAACCACGGGGCTAAAGTTTATAAGGAAGGCCAGTTCCCTCTCCACTACCCCAAGTCATTTCGTGTGGAGTTAGTCATGTTTTGAGCACATCTAGCAGCTTGGGTTCTGCAGGCAAGATAGATGGGAACACCTATTGCCACCTAGTTTGGGGATCTTACTGAGGGATAGGCACCTGGATGCCTGCCCAAGGCAGCAGTGCGTATGCCCAGAAGCAGAAACTTAGGTGCCTTGGGAACTTTTACAGCTGAAATTTATTTAATTAATTTAGTTGCTCACAGGGTTAGGTGGCAACTGAGCAGAGGTTTTGTGGATTGCAGTGGAATGTAAATCTGGGACTCAGATGCCTAAATCCCTTTGTGGATCTGGGCCTTTGTGATGGGGAGCGTATGTCACAAAGGCAATGAAAGGATTCATGTGGGCCTGAGAATCTAATCATATTACCTAGGTGGGCTAGGCTTAATTAAAACTGGGCCAGTAGCTGGGTGATTACTGTAAAGGCAGGAAGCACAGGGGGGTTACAAGCATTATGGAGGACAGGATTAGAATTCCAAACAACCTTGATAAATTGGAGAATTGGTCTGAAATCAACGAGATGAAATTCAATAAAGATAAGTGCAGAGTAATATACTTAGCAAGGAAAAATAAAAAGCACAGCTACAAAATGGAGAATAACTGGCTAGGTGATAATACTGCAGGAAAGAATTTGATGGACCGGGTTACTGTGGGTCACAAATTGAATGTGAGCCAACAATGTGATGCAGTTGCAAAAAAGGTTAATATCATTTTGGGGTGTATTAACAGGAGTGTCATACGAAAGACATGGGAGGTAATTGTTCCACTCTACTTGGCACTGGTGAGGCCTAAGCTTGGATAAAAGGGCAGGATTGGGACTTCCGAGGAGACAGAGTCCAGGGAGGCATTCAGCTGAGGAACTGAGTAAGGGAAATGTAAAAGGGATGAAAGGTCAAGCCCGAGGACAGAAGTTGGTACTTTTAATTTGGGATGTTGTTGGGGGATTCCGGGGAGAGCACTGTGAGTCCTGGCCATGAAAAAAGGGTGAACCTAGAGAGGTTGTGAGGAGAGGCCTGAAAAAGGAGGCTACGGTAGGAAGACGTCTAGGGAGGGAGCAGCAAGGAGGCTGATGGAACAGACCTTGGCTGCTGGTTATAAGGTCCCTGGACTGGAATCCAGTATAGTGGGAGTGCCTGTGTTCCCCTACCAGACCCTGGGGAAGGTGCTGTGAGGCCCCTGGGAAGGAGACAAGGACTGAGAGCCCCTGAGAGAAGGGCATGAGGACCAGAGTGAGGGCTGAGATCTTTTGTAAGGACATTGGTCTATTTATGTGTTGGACTTTCTGTTACCCCAGAAGGGGTGGAACTAAAGCATGACCTGTATGGAGAGTTGAGTCATGAAACTAGGCAGATGACGACCACAGGGCCAGAGCAACTGTCAGCAGGGACACTAGATGAAAACCTGCTATGCCATATCTAGCCACAAGGGGAAATCTAGCAGCGACTCTACTCTTCTACAGCCTTATTATCCTTTTCTGTGAAATGAAGACAAAATTTCCTAACCTCACGGGGTGTTGTGAGTTAATACAGTAATGATTATTACACACTCAGATACTGTGGTGATGTAGGCCATATAAATACCTAACTAGATAAATAGATTCTAGTGATTGTCTGGGGGATCAGCATGGGTGGCTGGTGGAACTGAGGCAAAAAGGAGTGGCTTGTTATTGGTGTTGATGTAATTAGTTAGGATTGTTTGGAGTCTGGGAGAAGCAAGAGGAAGTGGGGGCTCATGGTAAGGGAGACAAGCAGGAGGAGAGGAGATGGAAAGGCAGTGTGTAATGCATCCAACTGGAATCCTGGAACTTGGTTGGGAAGTCAGTAAAGGATTTGGAACAATGTTAGGGTGACCATACATCCTGTTTTGGCCAGGACAGTTCCCTTTTTAAGCCCTGTCCTGGACATCCTGACTTCTCTGGCAAAACGGGGCATTTGTCCCATTTGCTCTTGCTGTCTGATCATCAGGTGGCAAGAGCAAATGGGACAAATGCCCAGTTCTGCCAGAAAAGTGAGGCGCACCTTGGAGGAATGTTCAGGGGGGCAAGCAGCAACACCAGGCAGCGGGGCTTGGGCTGTCAGCCCCTGCTCTGGGCAGCGGGGCTCAAGTGAGCCCCGCATGGGGGAGGAAGGAAAATCGGGTGAGCCACACAGTGAGGAGGTGGGGCTCAGACTTGGGCCAGCCCCACAGAATGTCCTATTTTCATTTTGGGAAATATGGTCACCCTAAACAATACGCACTGATTCTGAGAAGTGCAGGGACTTCTAGCAATTGTAGATGCCCAGGGCCATTGTCTGGGTGCAAGAGGATAAATAAGTAGGGCATCATGATAAAAGGGAATGTGGTTGTTTGAAGGTTTAACAAGTGGGCAATGGAAGTTGACATCATGGGCCAATTGGAGGCAACTCTGACTTCTTGATACTGAATGAGAGATGATAGGTAGGATGAGGCTAGATTGTGAAGGGCCTTTAAAATGAAGATAAGTAGCTTAAAGAATCATAGAAATGTAGGCCTAGAAGGTACTTCAACAACTCATTAAGTCCATCATCCCTAACAAGTTTAATCTAACCTGTTCTTTAAAACTTCCACAACCTCCCTTGAAAGCCTATTCCAGTACTTAACTATCCTTGTAGGTAGAAAGTTTTTCCTAATATCTAACCTAAATCTCCCTTGCCCTACCTTCAGTGAACATGAAGAACAATTGAACACTGTCCTCTTTAAAACATATTTGAAGACTTATCAGGTCCCCCCTTAGATGCCTTTTCTCAAAACTAAACATGCCCAGTTTTTAACCTTTCCTCTCAGGTCATGTTTTCTAAACCTTTTGTCATTTGTGTTGCTTTCCTCTGGATTCTCGCCAATTTATCCACATCTTTCCTAAAGTGTGGCACCCAAAACTGGACACAGTAATCCAGCTAATGCCTCACCAGTGCCAACCAGAGCTGAATAATTACCTCCCATGTTTTACATACAGCACTCCTTTTAATACATCCCAGAATGAAATTAGCCTTTTTTGCAACTGCATCACATTGTCGGCTCACATTCAATTTATGATCCACTCTAACCCTCAGAGCCTTTTCTGCAGTACTACTGCCTAGCCCATTATTTCCCATTTTGCAGTTGTGCATATGACTTTTCCTTCCTAAGTGCAGTACTTTGCACTTGCTTTTACTGAATTTCATCTTATTGATTTCAGAGCAATTCTCTAATTTATCAAGATCATTTTTAATTTGAATCTTGTCCTTTAAAATGCCAATACCACCTCCCAGCTTACTGTCACCGGCAAATATTATAAGCATACTCTCCCCACTCCATTATCCAAATCATTAATGAAAATATGGAATAGTACTGGACCCAGAACAGAACTCTGTGGGACCTCAGTAGAGGCTCTCTCCCGGTTTGACAGCAAATCATTGATAACTCTGAGTGCACATCCAGCTTGGCATCCACTTTATAATAACTTCATCTAGACCACACTTCCCTAGTTTGTTTTGAGAATGTCATATGGGACTGTGTCAAAAGCCTTACTAAAATCAAGATATGTCATGTCTACAGCTTAAGAGTCCCATGATGTACTGCCTTCCCTCAAGTGTTGGAATCTGTAAAGTCAGATTCCAAGTCCCTTACACCTTGATGTGCTCGGAATACAAACTCTGAGCCATAGGCCTGCATTGCCATCAGACGGCCACAGCAGTTGAGTACATTTATTTATTTCTTAAAGGTTTTTTGTTTCTAAGGGTGTACTTATATATATGTTCAAAGCTGCAATTATGTAATTAGAAAATAGACTGTAATAGCTCCAAAGGAAACAAGTAGTTAAATGCATAACTAGACAACACTCCCACATCTATTTCCAGAACAGTGGCAGATTTTTAACCTACGCACAGGCAGACTCTGTTTTAGTGGTTTGAATGGCGTCACTTTAATATAATTTTGTTTCTCATTTTTGCAGTACACCCACTCATAACATTAATGTGAAATGACTGACGTGCATAGTGCCATTGGTTTTGCCTTTCCTATTATATTTTTGTTATCCTACCCCAACAATCCCCATTTGGTTTCAACTTTAGACCAGATGCCTTATCACCATTTTCGCTAAACAGCACTAATGAAAATGTGGGAATATTTAGATTTGTTCATGAAAGTTCTATTTGTGCAATAATTTTAGTTCCTGCTTCTCAATGTCCGTTAATTCATGTTGTTTTTGGATTTTGGTGAATTTTGTTGTCAGAACTATATGTTAGCATAATTTCAGGTCCTTTAGTGGTATTTACTGTTTTCAATACCATGATGATAAGAATGAGATAAATAACTAGACAGACAGTCAAGAGAACATTTATCTTGTCAGAAGCACTAAAATATCTTTTACAGTGTTTTCAACTTATATTGAAAATCATATATACTTAAAGCAGATTTTTTTAAATGGCAATTGCAGAGAGCTACCTGCATATCGCAAGAGGAGAGTGTTATAATTAAACTATTAATCTTATTCACACTCTTTCGTTTCTTATTCAGACACACGTAAAAGAAGGTGATGGTGAGATTTTTTTTGTGAAACCTACATGTTAGTAAGGCTTATTGTTACTGATGCCTTCCCAAAGTATCTTGAGGAGTGAGCTATACTATCATAATGATCTATCGACTCTTATGCTGTCTAGGATCTAATGTCTCATATTTTCTTTCATTATTGCCATTTCAGGCTAATTGTTCATTGGGATTTAAGTTAAACTTTGAATATTAGAACAAATCATTTTGTGTTACTTCAAAAATACACAAAAATAAATAAATACATGAAAAGTATCCCAAGAGGAGGTGAGCACCTGGAGCTCCCATTGTATTCAGGCTGCCAGTTCTGACCTTTAAAGGATCTGAGTTACCTGAGATTATGCCTTTCTGATTCCATACATGCTGATTCCATACATTCCTAATTCCTTTCATGATTTCAGTTATGCCCAGCAAAGGCTGTCAAATTGGAGACAATGGGAATTGCTCACAACCTCAGGAGCAAGCCCGTAAATCCAAGAACTGACTCTGGTTAATGTTTCGTTGGCCTTTCTTGAACTTTCATGGAAAAAAAGAAGTATAATATACTTCTAGACTCTTTTCTGCATACACCATGGTCAGTGTAGCTACTTTCACATCATGTCCCTTGTGAATACTAAACCAGTAGCCCACTAACACAGAAAGCAAAAGCTAGTCATAGTCTGCTGAAGTCTCCTTTGAATCTTGACAAGAGATCAGGTCATTCATCAGTTTAGCTGGGCTGGCGTTTCAGATGTTCAATATGTATCTCTAGAAGAAATCTGTTTGTACTACTGTCACTTACCTTGGAAAAATGGGCATTCTCGTATGTTCTAATTTAAAGTCTGTTGTTACTTTAGATTTACACTTGCATCCTTTTTTTACATTTAATTTGCTGTATGTCAGCAACATCTAGCACAAGATCCCTGTAAATGTAAACACCTACACAACCAGTGACCTACTTAGAAATTACATGCTGGCTTGCACGTAGGCATAAAACCCAGTTTTTTAAAAAGTCACAATTAAAGACTGTAATTTACAATAACTTTAGGGCTTTGTGTGGCATACTGCAGGGAGGTGATGCATGATAGCCACACATGCAAATTTTATTCCATTTGAATTTACAGAGTTTTCTTTTAAACTACAAAGGTTCACATTGTGCCAACAACAGCCTTGAAGCAGAATGTCCTACTGATTTAAATAGGGGATTTTGCTTCAAAAGAGATGGCATTGATAAGGTCCCAAGTTCTCAATTTCACAGCTGAGCAACTAAAAATGCATTCCCACTAACATTTAAATCTCAGGAAATTATTACTTTGTTTAGGACTTCAGTCACTATCCCACACACATAAAGAACCCAAAGACTTATTACATACATTGAATGCATTCTGTTTATTTGAGAAGGAAGATCTCAAGTGAGTGCCCATTACAGGAGGCATCTCTGATAATGTACAATAAATTTAACCATTGCTTCCAGCAGAATACAAAAATACACATCTCAGTGACTTCCATACAATAATAAATATGTAATCATGCATCCGACAATAAAAAGGCACGGAAAACTGGTCACTTAGTAGTCATAAAAATTACTAACTATATTAACAAAGCCACCCAAATTATCTGTACAAGGAAATGTAACAATATATTCCAAAGGTGAAAACACATAAACCATCTTTAAAATAGTATATGCAATAAATACCTCAATTGTTTTATATATTAAAAATAAAACTGTGCCATTGTAAACAGTATGTAAACAAACAAAACTCACTGTTCCTTACCATTATTAAAAGTAAATAAAGCCAAAAGTTACAACCCTGCTCTGTTAGATATATTTCATTGGCAAGTTTTTCAGGCAGTTTAAAGTTGTACTCTTTTCTGCAGCAAACAGAGCCCACTGTGTGTTTTACTCTTAGAAATAAGCACTACAGCATTACTATGCTTCGAAACTGACCACCTGAAATGCAGTAGGTCCTTAATTATTAACAAGATTGTCAGAACTGAAACTTAAGAAAAGCAATTTTTGCAGGGTTATGGACAAAGTAGCTGAATTGTATTAAATATAAGAGTGTCAATAAAACTTAGCCACCTATTTAGCACTGTTCATCCATAGATCTCAGAGTGCTTTACAAAGATGGTTAAGTATTATTACCCCCATTTTACAGATGAGGAAACTGAGGCACAGAGGAATTAGGTGATTTACCCAAGGTCACACAGGAAGTCAGTGGAAGAGAGCTACTCATATAATCCTGGGCTCCCGACTCCCAGCCTGGTGCTTTATCCACTGGACTATACTTCCTCATTCACTCTATTCCTAGTTTGAGATTTGATTTGTCTTATCCTTTAGGATGATGAGTATGGAGTCCTACACTCTCAATTCCCAAGTATAATTACAGAAAGATAATGAACATGTGTAGCACAGTTATCTGCTCAGTTAGACCTGAATCTGCTCCCATTGAAGGCAATGGGAATTTTTCTATTGACAACAGTGGGGGCGTGATCGAATCTAGGCAGACTGGTGTGCCCATGGAAAGCTTCAATAAGTCTCTGCACTAGCCCAGTGGTCATCCTTGCAGGCCTGATTGCAGAATCAGGGCCTTTATGTTTAGTCTTTTTGGGTCTGATCCTGCAAGCAACAAGCAGAAAAAACTCCCAGTACGTTCTATCAGGGCTGCAGATCAGGCTGTTTTCCAACGTCATTTCTATCAAAAGATTGGAGGGAACAAGCAAAAAACCTAAAAAAGTATGAACCTAAGTATTTTTCCTTCTAAAATAAACATCAGTGAATAGTTGACAGTCTGTATAGATACCTTTAGAACATCCCTGTCAAAGGAAAATGTTTAGTTTCTCAGTTCAGCTTTTGATAACATTATTTCAGCTTTTGATAACATAGGTATAGATGCATAATTTTAAGAACCCTATTGTCTCTCTTGTAGGTTCTTCACCAATGATCATCTGTGACAAATGAACACTGATCTGTTTTAAATGAGCAGATGTCAATGTGCACAGTGGTTCCATTAAATGTATTATGGTGTATTTATGTAGATGTTTCACAATATAATATCTTTTCATAGCAAGTAGTGTGAGGCATCCGCCTAATGTACACACAGGTTCATATATCCCCTTAGAAGGGATTCAGGAAGCACTACATTATTGTATTTCTCTTCTACTGGTGTATATCAAGGACCTGATCCTTCAGTCATTGTGAGTAGTTATATTCATTTTAGTTGGTTGCCACATTTGGCCCAACCACTGCATATTTATGTAATACATTTTTATTTATCTGAAATGAAAAGAAAAAATTCCACTCAAGGACTTTCAACACACCCCATGTCTGAATTATAGTTTTAAATTAGTGTATTTTTGATCCAAAAAGAGTTTTTAAAGTGTCTAATAGAAAATATAAAAAAAAACAAGAAACAAAGTGAACGATATGAAATCTGTGAGTATGAAAATGAAATTAGACAAAAACCTCTAATACAGAAATAATTTTAAGGTGTTTCTTAAAATTGCAGGCCAGTTATGTAGGGGGAAGAATAAGAAATGTGATCTTTTTAAGTGCAGATCCTACATTAATTTTTACAAATTTTAGAAAAAATATTTTAGAATTCATTATTAATTTATCATAGGAACAGAACAATGCAAATTGTGAATGCTCTACAATGCAGACATTCCCACCTGTGCTGTATTTTCAGGTTCTATAGAAAAATCCAAAAAATAACTGCAAAATTCACATTCAGAAAAATAAATATATTTCACTTATTAAAAAAAAAAAAGTCCCTTTAGGAAAGCAGCTCGTAAACAATACATTCAGAGGGGGTCAAATCCTGGCCCCATTCAAGGCAATGGAAAAATTTCCACTGACTTGAATGGGGCCAGGATTTCACCAAGAATTTTAAAGAATTCTTTAGATGGCAACAATCAAAAACCCTGGTATTGCATCATATAAATTATAAATATTTAAAATATTCATTAGCATCTGTAAACATCCTGAACAAACATTAACTAGTTTCCGCAATTCATCTGATATAAAAATACTATTATAAAAAATCCATGTTTAGTATTGTATATATTTAAGTTTTCCTGGACAAATGGGTTAGAATCATTACACACACACTCCCTTGCCTACACACTACATATTATACACATACGTATACACACGCCAGGGACAATATAAATATGTATATGCCTATGCAATTTAAATTTACAAACTATAATGTTCACCAATTTGATACCCATTTTTATGTGAGGAATGTTTTCTATCTTTATTGAGTTGGTACACCCATATCCTGTGAAGACTTGTGCAAATGCTTAGTTTTAAACTCATGAATAGTCTCAGTTTAAAGTTAAGCCCATGCATAAGTCTCAGTTTGCACGATGTTTGCAAAGACATTGATTTTTCCTATATAACAAATTATAGAATAGTTCAGCATGTTCACAATAAGAAGGACACTGAAAGAGCTTTGATTCCACAAATACAGGTGTCCAGCACATACACAGTATATATGTGGGAAAAAAAGCATAAAGCATGCTGGATAGTTCTACAATCCAATTAATATATATATATATGCGCGGTGGAGGGCGTTGAGTAATTCAGGTCATACTTTCAATCTCTAATTCAACTAGAAGTATTTGAACCATATAATTTCACAAAATATTTTAGCAGATTTTCTGAACTATGGGATTTATCCTGCAACCCTTACATATGGAATAGTAATTCTTACTCATGCCAGTAGTCAAACACTAAGAAATAATAAAAGCAGAATAATTGCATAATTAAAGGCTGAAGCCATCAGGAGTAGACTTCAGTTGAACTGCCAGTTTTAAAAAGAGTTACAGGATTGGGCGCTACATACAGGTTTGTTTGGTGAATAAGTGGTTGTTGTTTTTGTTATTGTGTTTGCAGTAGGGATAAGGAAAGAATCCACCCTGCTTTGTGTGGTAGTTTTACTCACCATTAATCAGAGTGTTCAAAAGTCAACTCTATAATACAATGGAAGTAATACAATTATATAGTGTTGGAATTTTAAAGCAGCTGTTCTACATACTATGACAACATTCTATGCTAACCATCCAAACAACATCATTGAATAGATACTGAATAGCAGCAGTGGGGGCAAAGGAATACAAAGCAATGGTGTTAATATGAACTTGAAATCTGATATGGATGTTTAAATAATCAGGATTATTTAAATTAACATGATTACTTCAATTTTAAAAATTAATTTCCCAATTTCTGTCTGTCAATTACTTTTTATTGATAGCCACTCTCCATCTAGTTGGGAACAAGAAAAATAAATCAGATTAGTTTCTGCATTTCAAGTCTGTTTGTTTGTTTGAACTGTTTTTACTACATTAGATGTCTATAATGGGACTAGTAATTGTGATAAATGTTTATGGCCTAACTTTAAAAAAAAGAGATATCTTCTCCCCCTGGTGTATTATGAAAGGTAGGTGAAAGGTTTGTGTTCTAGGTGATCTTAGAAATCATCCAGTCCTGAGTGAATTTTACAGCTTAATTGTCTTTGCTGCACTGCTGTATGTGAATACCGCAGGTAAGAATGTTAGCAAACTGTATATTCCTTAACTCTTTAGGATATGCACAATATTTTATGAACAAGTTGTTTTCTTGGGGCTGTACACATTAAAATGATTTTACCAGCGAGTGCTGTAGGAAATAATTTAACTAAACTTCCCTCTGCTATTTTTAGGCCTAGTCCTACACTTCCTGTACAGGCAGAACCACTTAGGCTTTAACAGGAGGTTTGCCTGTGCTAGGACGGTGCCATCAAGTTTTGTTTGTTTTAAATAAATGTCTGCTTTTACATAACATTTTGCACGTTATTTTATTGATTCTTGGGCTGCCATTATGGATTAAGACATGAGGCTTCTGGTTCCAGATCAGACAGAGGCATTGAGTTGATGTTTCCGGTGTTTCAAGGCCCAAACCTGAGAGTTGCCAAGAGCAAGCATTCCTCACTCTCAGGCCTGGTCTACATGCTGCCAGCAAAATTCGGTGGCAGTCGATGGGAGTTATGTAAGCTACGCAGAGTAACTTGAGTAACGCCCCTTGACATCGTAACTTTCGTTTAGCATGCAATCTCCACTGTGATGCGCCGACAGAAAATGTGTACCCATCAATGCAGCGCTATGCTTTTTTTGGAGGTGGTTTTAATAGATTGACTTCCTCATTGATTGAGCGGGTCTTCACTTCAGCTCAATTGATCCGGTTAGATTGATTTGATGGCGGCGAATTTGCCACCGTCAGTGTAGACATACCCTCAGAAGTTGCTCAGTGCTGCCTACGCTCAAGTGAAGCTAAGGTTTTCATAACTGCAAATCCTATTTTTCGTGAGCATAATCCTCTGCCATCAACATTATTTCTGCTGTGTGACAAGAACCCCTTTCTGCCCCAAACACACAAACTTAAAAACAAACTAAGTGACCATATATATGATTTGCCTATTCTAGGAAGGTTCAGTGTTCCAGCCTTCTCAGGCTCCAAAGTACATAATATGAGTTTGTGGCTAAACTAAAGTAATTGTTTCAAGGTCCAGGCACTGATTAACTGTTTGAGGGAGAGTGGCCTTGGTGTAGAAAAATGATGATTTTATTATATATATGGCCAAATTTTCCAAAATGTGCATTTCAAGCATATAGCCAATCTAACATAGGAAGCAGACACTACAGTAAAGGGTGGCAGTATAAAACCCTAAGATAACTAGAAGGTAAAGCCTGATTGCACACTCAAATGTAGAGAGATGAAATTCTGTGGGTCTACGGTAACTGGAAACTGCATGCCTGAACACTTCCTTACACATACTAAATATCGCTTTTTTCCAGATGTCCAAAGAAAAGCATATATTCTCCCAATTGCCTACTGATCACCAACATACACATCCTCTTTTCTTTATGCCTTTATCTGAACCATGGTACAGTAAACAGCTTTCAAGAGTTTTCCCGATCCCGCTCATTCCCCACAAACATCTGCCTCTGTAACCAAAAAGAAAATTAGGCCCAAACAAACGCTACTTCCACAGATGTTGAGAGTAAAATATTAATTACCTTAAAATGTTAATAATTTCTCCCTTCTGAATCGCTATTAAAAGGATGCTGCAGATTAACAATTATACTAAAAAGGATTTTCCCTTAGATTATGACAAGGGGATTTTAACAGTCTAATTTATTCCTTATTATTCAGATTAATTATTTATTTTTGAATTTCTCTCAACTTCCACAAGGAAAACAGACTAATCAGTTTCACTTTTGCTTTCAGTCCATTTCATGCCAGGTTCATTTTCATGTTCTCATGCTCTAGCCCAAGGCTGCAACGTTTGGGTTGCAAACACTACTTTTGAATAAGGATCTGTTTCCACTGGAATTGGAAAAAAAAAATCATGAAACATTTCTACTGGTCTTAGATTTTGTAAACTATTGTTTTAATTTTAAAGGATTTTTTGACCCTGAGAGTAACCATTACAATTTCTTACCGATATTAGTTTTTTTTTAACCTCTGAAATATTTGTTTCACAAAAAGAACTAATAGACTAATCTTTGCATGCTTTACCTATTAGAAATGTATAAACGCCTCTCATTGTTTTCAGTACTTTAAAAACCTGACTTTAAAAACTTTAAAAACACTGAGGTTTATAGAGAGCCTCTTTCTAAAAATATGCTGCTAGCTGGGTAAGTGTTAGTTGCTGGTGGAACAGACATGTCTAAAGAACTGAAGGTCAAATGCAGTCCTCAATTGGGTCTGTGCAAGTATAATTAAGGGCAGAATTTGGTCCACTGTATTAATTATAATTATGGACCAACTCCTACAGGCCTTACTCCTATGTATAATACTTACATGAGCAGTGTCATAGAAACCTCTGGGATTACCTATGTAACGATTGCTCACATAAATTAAGGTTGCAAGATCAGGTCCTATTTTTTATCAGTATTACATTATTCTACTGTATATTGTTTTACACAGATTTTTATTATTTTAAAAAAATTGTATTTATCACTTTGGGTTATGTGTTATTTTTAGATTTGTAAAAAGTTAATGGTAAACTAATTTCAAATCAGATATATGGTCTGGGAATATGTACCTATATATGTATAGATATATACTTTTGGAATATTTGTGTACAACCATACAGTACATTTCATTAACTCAGCTGCTGTCACATACAGTTACATTGGTTTTAATGAAAGTGCATTTGTGTGATTACTTAGCTTCCCAGGCCCCTGCTCTCATTTAGGCATGCAATAGTTTGGGGGCCAGATTTTCACCCGACAGCTCCTTTTTAGGCACCTAAATAAGTGGCCAGATTTTTAAAAGTGCTCAACTTCTGTTTAGACACCTAGGATGGAATCGTGGTCACAATCCCACTGGCTTCAATGGGGCTAGGATTTGATCACTAGATTAAATTAGCAAATTATTCTCAATGGAAGCCGCCAGGCAAAATCTGTCTACTTCATTTAGGTTCCTAAATGGGAACTCAGGTCTTTTGAAAATCTAGCCCTTTGTGTTTAAGTGCCACCTGCTGGAAATATTAAAACACAACTGCATGCTCACTGAGGTGCACAAATGTTGGCAATTTAGCCAAGGACATTGACTGTTTGAATGTTATTGATGAGGGTGATAATGTTTTATTTTTCTAGGCTGTAAATTGATTAAATGCTTTTTTTGTTGTAAAATTTAGCATAGCAGTACATGTGAAAGTTTAAGACTTAGTGAAACCTGCCTGTAAATACTGGAAATAATGTTAAAATCCTAAACTTCTGATGATTTTACTTCTCCTTTTTTGGCTGTTTTGTCCTTTATCAGATTCATTTTGAAAACAAATACATTTGTAATTAAGTGCCTATTGTTATAGCCTTTAATTCCAATAACTCAGAAGAGCAGGGACCTCTTCTTGTTCCTACTGAAGTTAACAGGAGTCTTGCCACTGACTTCAGTGGGTTGCAGGGTTGGACCCTGGGAATTCTACAAAATCTTTTGAGAGAGTAAAGATGGGAAGTTTTCCAAATGCAATATATTTTCTGAGAAATAAACCGGGTTCTGTATGGCAGAAATGAGCATTTCAAGTACATAAGCAAACCATTAACAGAGCTATTAAACCTAACACAGCAGCAGTAGAAAAGAACTAGAAAATGCATTTTTGTATAAAATATCAAATTCCACACTATATCCCATATATAGATCAATACACAGATTTATACAAACAGTGAAGACCTTCTATTGATGATTATCAAGTGATACTTTATATTATCAACACTGCTGATACCAGTATCATATTTTTGTCTGTAAAAGTATATCAGCCAAATTTTAATTCCTGCCCAAACTCCTCTATACCTCAAGTCACCAAAAACATCCAGCTACGTTTTTACTCAAGCCAACAATATGGACATGTACAATTCCTGCAGACATTAAAATCTTTGCAGCTTGAATGAGCAGCATGAAATCATTTTGATATAAAAATCATACCCCAAAATGTATAGCCTTTTACTAAAGAATCAGCAAAAGGAGGATCTTGTTGTATAAATGTAACAGTATAACGCAGTAGTGAGATATTTATCCTACTTCTGAGGAAGGAGAAAATTCCTTATAACTCACTCTGGCTTTAAATTACTTACCCTTGAATTATCAGCTAATTCCCTGGTTGTAAGATATACTACTCCAACTCATTTATCCTCAACAACATATACCTCACATAACTGAAACTTTTATAAATATCAACATTTTTACACCACTAATTACTAGTTACCAGAACTGTCAAACAAATGAAAGAGCCTAATACTTAGAGGTACAGATATAGATATGAATAAACAGTGGTAAACATTAATAGTGCAATCATAAACATTAGGAATCAAGCAAAATAGATTGTATGTCCTTTTTGTCTTTCGTATCCAATTGGCATTATCTATGTACAATATATTTTCTTAAACTATTCTTAAATACATTTTTAAAAGTAATACTACTGTACTTTCTGTTATGTTGGTTTATATATTCATTTACCAATCAGTGTGAAACAGGTTTTCTGTCAATCTGCCAGAAAGCAGGGCTATGATACAATGACAGAACTCTGACAATCTTTACCAGTATACCTTGTGAAAAAAGTACGCGTTTCATGTGAGTATTGTGCAGTTTTCATAAAGTGAATTGGCATCAATTAATCCAGTTAAAAAGTATAAGCTGGCAGGTTACATATTTGTATAGACAAAATACCAGAGAATGCAGAGAAATCCATGAACATGGAATATGGGCATTATATAGGAAAATAATTATTTTTGCTTGCATTAAATTATACATTTTTAGTGTACACTAGTATAACTCCTTCCCCAGAGCAGAAGAGGCTAGAGAGAACTATTATGTTGAAATACACATAGTTCAGCTGGGTTTTTTTTATTATTGATCTTCTCTTCCCCCTTAAGTGTAAAATCTTTTTCTTTTAAACGGAAATGTACGGGGGCAGGGAATTACATGAAAAAAGTAGAAAGGGGGAAATGCAGGAAAAAATATAGTGGAAAGAAAAAATTATAACAATTTCACAATTTTTTTTAACATATTTTCCACCTTTACAATATTGTACAAACTAATACCATTTGCATTTCTGGTTTGAACAGATTGGTTTAAAGAAGGCATTGTGTATTATAAAGGCAGCACATGTACCATCTGAAAAAGTGGTTGCACAATAGTTGAATGCAAGAAACTAGAAAACATTGTACAAAAAACAAACCCTGGTTGTAAGATAATATATCTGCCTGTGACAATCTATAACCACTTTAACATGCAAGTCTCCCTTTCTAAGAAGTTTAGCGAGATTATGTGAAAAAACATCATCACTTCCTTTTTAATAACAATGCTGGCTGCCCTGTTTTGCCCTGCAATGGGGCAGTGGTGAGTTGTCTACAGACAGGAGCAGTGTATTAAACCATGATTTTTTTCCTTGCAGTGCATTTTATTAGCTGTTGCAAGGTTTCAAATTTTACGAGTGAGACCCCCCCAAAAATCATATTGATAAAAAAAAAAGACTTAAAAAATAATTTTGAGGTTCTCTTCATTTGCTTGCTACTTTCTGAGCCCTTAGGGTTCATGTTTTCAACATTTTCTCCACAGGGACTTCAGCCATGAAGACTTGAAACTCACTTAAAAAAAAAAAAAAAAAAAAAAAAAAGGACTCCAGAAGCTGGGACTTTAACAAAAAACACTAAATATTTCGAGACCTGCTATAAAATCATGAGTTACTAACACTGTTTAAAAAATATTTTCTGCAGAAAATCCACATAGGTAAACCACATTATAAACCTATCTCTTCAGTAAAGAGATCCCTTAGTATATTTTGGTTCTCCTTATCAATGCATTTGGAACTTATATCTAATACTTTTGTAAGTCATAGTTTCCTATAAAATTTGCTCTCCTGGGCTTCTGTCAAATACAGTATAAATAAAGTCTGAAATATTTTATCTACTTGCACATTAAAAAACCTTTACTGACATAACTGAAGTTAAATTCTTTGGCAATCATTTAAAAAACCTGGAATATTGATAGAAAAACAACAGCTGAAAAGTTGTCCTATCCTGAGGTAATCTTAGGAGTGTTATAACAAAGAGGAATTATTAATCATACTTTTTCCTGTCCAAAAGGGGTTCACCCTTTTCAGATACAGTCACTTTAGTCCTCTTCTCAAACTCTCTATAGTCTTAAGAAACCCTGCTGCATATGCCCAATTCTATGCATTGTATAGTGAGACAGTGAGCATGTTAGAGAGAATACTGATTAGGAGAGCAAAGAAACTCCTTGAATGAATTATAATCTTGAGTTTACCAGCAAGATTAATTATATATTATTTCAGAATACCCATAAATTAGAATGCTGTCGCACATTACAATGTACACACTGTAGCTTACAGGTAAGCTGGGAGAAAAAGGAAAGATGGTTTGTGGAGACATAACAGATGTCATCTGAACATAATTAAAGGGGTCAGTGTCAAGTACATTTTTAAAACCCTTCATTGTTTGCATACCCTTTTAGAACAACAGCTTGAAAATAATGCACTTGGCAAACAGTTTTTGTTTTGGTTTGGTTTTTGCTGGAAACCTAATGGAACACAGCTTTTTCTTTTGTTTGTTTACCAGCATAATCAGTTCTGTCAGGATAGTTCTCGGAACTGTGTCCTTCTATTTACTCTACAGCAGAAGAGCACACAGCACGTTAGTTGGACAGACTTGGGCTATTTTTTTTTTTAATTAAAATTTCTTGGCAACCAAGTGGTGAAGGATGTTAGAAAAAAATATAAATAAAACTTTTACCTTCCCGGGGATAATCCCTACCAAATGAGAAAGATGGGTCAAAGTTAGGACCTAAATACTTGACACTGTTCTCTTTAAAAATGTGGTAAACAAACTTTTTAAAACCAAATGAAAGTCTGCTTGAGTATCAGAAAGGAATCATATATTAACCTATTATTTAACCTTTAAGAGTTGACAAAGCTTCTGCTGTTGAAAAGGAGGATATGTGATTAGTAAAAGGCATACGTCTTTTGCTGGCATGCTACGTTTTTGCAGACAGCAAGGATGTATCCATTTTATACAAGTTCACTTAGTGTACGTCTATGGTGAGGGCTTGTCTACACATACTGTGCTGCAGCAATACAACTACGCCGCTGCAGCGCGTCTGGTGAAGATGCTTTTATGTTGAAGGGAAAGAGCTCTTTTGGCATAATAAAACCACCTCCATGAGAGATGGTAGCTACGTTGGTGAGAGAAGCTCTCCCACCAACATAGTGCAGTCCACACCGGCGCTTGCGTCGGTGTAATTTATGTCACTCGGAGGGGGTGGTTTATTCACACCCCTGAGTGACATAAATTATGCTGGCATAAGCTGCAGTGTAGATACAGCCTTAAAAGGCTACTGGGGCAGAGCTGCAGATATGCTCCAGTAGCACTTCAGTGTAGACACTCACTACAGTGACAGGAAGGGTTCGCCCGCCACTATAGTTAATCCACCTCCCTGAGAGGTGGTAGCTAGGTCTACGGAAGAATTCTTCTACAGTGGGGGAGGAAGGGGTTAGGTCGGCACAGTTGTGTCTCTCTCAGGGGGCTGGATTTTTCACAGCTCTGTGAGACATAGCTATGCTAATGTAAGTTTTCAGTGTAGACCAGCCCTTACCGTGTAACCATACCCAAGTTGTGAATCATCATGATATTCTAAATACTTAAGCAGTTTTACTGTAGTTTTTACTTCCAGAGATGTTTAAATTCTTTTCCCATTAGATAAATACTTGGTAAAAAAATTATCTGGGAACTCAATTAATTATAAAACTATGTCTTGTTTAAATGCACTCTGAGTTTCAGAAACCCTCCTGTCCTAATGAAATGTTTAGTATGGGAGTAATTCTAAATGAACCTGTTTACACTCTGTATTATTGTTGTGAATGTGATTTACCTAAGCATGCATGGTGTACAATACTTGGGAGAGGATTACCATTTTTACTAAATCTGTATGATCTACCAATGTAGTAGTACTGGTAAGAAACTGGTAAGATTGAATATAGATATGTGGAGTAAATGCATATGTTGTTTTGGTATTTAATAAACCTTTAAAAACAATATTGAAATAGTGCACATGGCTAAGTTAACCTCACAAAATCAAATCAGCCATAACATTAAAAATTGTTATGCATATAGTAAATAACATTAATTACTTCTGGGCTTTTTTAAACATTTCACTAACATTTTTAATCCTCATTTTGCATAATAAAATAAATAAAATGATTAATGCTTGAAGTTCAGATATGCTACAGATAGTCCAGGTAACTGACTAGCTACATTAAAACTACCATGAGAAAGCTCTCTGATAATTTTCCATTTGGGAAGCTGATTGATAATTTTATGAGGTACCTGTTTCTCCAAAACTCTCAGAAGTTAATTATCTGATATACCTACTCTACATGGGTAATTAAAAAACTTAACTATAGAATGTGTCAATTATATATAATGCACATCATTTGCTGAATATGGCACAGATGCTAAGTGTTCACATCCACAAGTCCTTTGCCACAGAACATGTTTAGGTAAAATACAACATTGAAGAATAGAAAAGTGCCTATAACCGAAAAAAGACACACAAGTAGTAATAAATTAAATCTTATTAAAACTGATATAAAAATTGTTCAAGTGTTTAAAATATCAGATTTGTCATGCAACAGAAAAGACAAACGATTCAGACAGGCACACCATGCATTATAGTTTGCATTCATGGTATACAAGGTGTCTGTAAACCATACTTCTTGGCCAGTGAGTGCTAAGTACCTGAGGCAATGTCAGTCTTGCAAGCAAAACCACAAACGTTCCATCTCTCAGTCTTCTGTATGAGACGTTTTAGGGAAGCTGTGCCTCAGAAAGTTAACCAGGTAACCTCAGGCTCTACAGTGATATGTTGCTGCATTGTAAGAGAGCTGTACTGGGTCATACGTAAGGAAAGCAATCTTTACTTAATTACATTTTCCAGGCAGTGCAGTTCACTATATACCAACCTCTTTACCAAAACGTGCTTATTTGAACTTGTCAAGTTTGCACTCTAAGAAAAGGTCTTCACAGAACATATACCCCTTTTTTTTTTTTTTTTTTGGCACTAAACCTTTCACATCAAGCTCTTCACCACACAAGAATGCAGATATATTAACCTGCATGGTACACCGGTGCTTATTCATCCACACACTGAACTACAAAGACAGCAAAGTGCCTCCACTTTACTTATCTAGCAATTCTCCCTCCTTCCAAGGATAGCACCAGTATAGTTATACTTCAGACAAGGGAGCATTCTTGCCAAGCTCTTTAATTCCCTGGAGAATTCGCTTCATATGACCCACTTTCGTTATCCCCAGGTCCTACAAAAGAAAAGGAGAGAAGGGTTTTATTTACAAGAGAAAAAGCCAAATATGATTCAGCCATGCAGCAAATACAGATTCCTTTACAGTTAAATTTAAGTGATTGCAACAGTAAACACATTTCTAGATGTGGAAATAGTGAAGTGTTATCTAACATTGCAAAAAATATACATTACAGAAAACTCACCACAAACCTCTTTCTATTCAGCACAGAGAATTACTTACCTGCAGTAACTGCTGTATATCACACAAACCCTTACTTTTGTGTTCTCCTGACTTGTGTGAACAGCCACTTGGTTTTTTAAATTTCCAGAAATTGCTCAATCTCCCACTCCTCTCTAACACAGCAGTTGTTGGCTTCAAGGGATGTGATAGATCATAGCTTCTGTCCATCAATTTTTATTTTATCAGTGGGCCTAACATGCTTATCTTAATCTGCAAATACACACATCCCCAGTCTCCCATGGAAAGGACAACTTTCCTTCAGAGAACAATAGCTAAGGTTAGAGTGAATTTCTCAGTCCAGAAAGGTAAGTATCTTAACATGGATGTGCCTGGTGATTAGAGAGCTAACGGGGAGTTTCTGACAACCATGACACTAACATTCAGAAGGAAAATGGAAAAGTACACAAGAAACAAATATGAATATATTGTATAATTCTCTCTACATACACCAAAGTGGCAATTAAGATTAGCTGAAATGTTCTTGATATTGATTTCTGGCCTGGACTCAACTCTTCAGGACTGGCAGTAAGAAGGACATCTTAAGAAGAGGCTTCTCCCGACCCCCAGCCACCCACTCCTTTAGAACTCAGTCCATTTGGCAGTGAATTTGGAAAATTTCAAAGGCATTGTGCAAGAGTTATTTATTAGGTTCAGCTGATTCATTTTCATTCACTTTATTTCAGCAATTCATTTGTCCACAATTTTGTGCAGTAGCCATCATATTTTTATTTAACACAACCCAATAGGGGTAACTTATGGAATTTGTTTTTTTTTAATTTTTGTAAACAGTGTCTCGCTGAAATAAAATGTTCCAGAGAGGTAGCCGTGTTAGTCTGTATACAGCAAAAACAACGAGAGTCCTGTAGCACTTTAAAGACTAACAAACTTAATTGTTAATTTAATTTAATTAATTTAATTTAATTTGTTAGTCTTTAAAGTGCTACAGGATTCTCGTTGTTTTTTAAATAAAATGGAATCTCATCCTTGTTTAATTTGTGTTGGTCTAGTGGTCAGAGCAGCAGATTGGGATTCCTGACTCTGCTACTGACTGTAACGTCAAGCAATTTTACCTAAACTCCCTGGGCCTCAGTTTCCCCATCTGCAAAACCCAGCTTTGTTAAACACTTTGGAATCCTTGGATTAATGATGCCAGGTAAGTGCAAGGTATAAATATTATTAAAGTTATTTGAAAAATTATGATCATATGAAATATTTCTGAAATATAAAATCCTCCCACTTTAGGAGGACAAATTTTCCATGTCAAGGATAATAAAGAGGGGAAGGGAAGCATAAAATAATTCTTATTATTTTAATGTACTGTAAAAACTATGGTAACAATATATACCATGGTATACACACTTTCCATAAAGAATTTGTATATAAATTTTCTGCAATCATCAAAAACTCTGGAAATATGCATTGAAACTTAAATTAGTGTGCAATTTCATTTCCATTTACCAGCCTGAGGCAAGGAGAGTGTGGTATAAAATTGAAACTAATCCCTTATTTTATAGAAAATGTAAGGGGATACAAACCGAACACATTGGCCTCTCTTCACCTTTGGGTTCAAATTCTGATTAGGTTAGAAATGGAAAGAAATTGTTCCTGTTTCTTAATGGACAATTATCTACACCACAGCTCGAGACCATCATATACAGTGATTCAGCACAATTACAAGGTCCTGCTCAGAAAGGGCCCCAGACTAAAACTGCAAGGGTTCTGCACATTCAGTTGGACTGAAAATCTAAGAAAGAAAAATAGCTAATGTATGCAACAATTATTAAACCCACATAACAATGACTGCAACTTTTTCCTGAGAACAAACTGGCATGAGGCTATACAGTCAAAGCTGGAGTTCTTCACTGCCTTCAAATTAATCTTCTAATAGAGGAAAAAAAGTTCCATAGCAACTATTCAGAAACCTCCTTGCAACAATTTGTCTGAGGATCTACTCTTTCCATCTAAATTACACTTCACTTCAAAACAGAATGAAAATAAAAAATCTCTCTTTCATCATCACCATTTAACATATGCATGAATTTGATGAGGCTTTGTCAGGGTTTTAAATTGTAAGATTTTTGATAGGTGAGCATTGTAAAAGGATTTTGTGAGGCTTCAGGGATTATAAAGAGGAAAGGATCATGTTATGACATTTCTAGACTATCAGCAGCTATTTTCCCCAACCTTAGGCCTCAGACTCTCATTACAAATTTTCTTTGCCCTTCAGTTAAAGTTTGCCAACCTCAAGAAAAAACAAACAAGCAAACAAACAAAAGTGAGAAACCTCTGAATTTTCACTTGTGGAAATTTCCTCAAACCATTCTGTTGAGAGGATATCCCACACTGCGACATTAAAAGCGGGCTAGTCCTCCCAACTTCTACTGATGCCAGAAAGTTTGCAGGGATTCTTTTGTTCTGACTTTTGCCCCACACTTACGAAGGATTTGGGACAGCAACACACTGTATTTCATTTATAAAGTGCACCCCAGCCCCCAAAAGCATACATTAATTACCTTAAACATAGCATCATATCTCTCTATTTTATTGACATCAGACTAACAAACTTCCATTTCACCAACATTTGTTCTGTACTCTGGGTTTTCAAAGATGGCCTGCTGACAAGGTTGGAAGTCACAATTTCAAGTCTAGCTCCAGAGCAGGATGACTTTTCCCCTCCTCTCTTCCCATGCCACACTGCTAGGCTATGTTGACAGCCCACTTCACAGTTTCTAGCACCCAGTAATGTAGTAATCAAGAAGTCCTTGAAAAAAAACTGGAGAAGAAGAACCTGATGAAAGAGATAAGGACAGAGAGGGCGGGCTGCCTAGCCAGCTTCTCCCCTCACCCAAAGGTTTGCCACTCAATCGTTGGCAAAAAGAATTTCGTTCTACTATTTCCAAACAATTAATACATATTGAAATCTGTGTTAACATTCTTAAGATCAGAAATGTTTTCTAGCTGCATTTCTAGTTTAACAAAGACATCCAGTGAGTCCAAAATCTAACAAATCTCTCAAGATTTTTTATATTCTCAAAAAGAGAAATTTTGAAAATTTTAATTCCTATTAGAGAAACAAGGTGGGTGTGATAATAGCTTTTACTGGATCAACTTCTGTTGGTGAGAGGGACAAGCTTCAGTGTAGACACTACCTATGCTGACAGGAGGGGTTCTCCCAACAGCGCAGGTAATCCAGGAGACAGTAGCTAGGTTGATGAAAGAATTTTTCCATTGATGTAGGGCATGTCTACATTTACAGCGCTGCAGCGGCACAGCTGTACCAATACTAGCTGCACCGCTGCAATGCATGTTATGAAGACGCTCTATGCTGACAGGAGAGAGCTCTTCCATTTGCACAAAAAAAGCCACCCCTGCGAGCGGCATAAGCTATGTTGGCCGGAGAGCTTCTCCCACTGACATAGCGCTGTGCACACTGTGCGCTTATGCCAGTATAATTTAAGCTATACCAACATAAGTGGAAATGTAGACATAGCCCTAGTGCTATCAACACTGGGGGTTGGGTCAGTTTAACTACGCTGCTCAGGGGTGTGGATTTAATTTTCTAGTGTAGAGCAGGCCACAGAGCTCTTCTTCAGGTCTGGGAAATGTACTTAGGCCTGGTCTACACTAGGAAATTAGGTCAGTATAGCTACATTGCTCAGGGGTGTGGAAAATCCACACCATAATTCTAGCAAAGTTATGAATTGGGAGCTTAAATTACAAAATAAATAATTTTGCAAGACACTAAAAATCATGGACTGAATAGAGACACCAGATTATGGTTTATTACAACAATTTGTAACTCACTAACAACCCCCCATTAAATCTGCCTTTTTCCCCCTTTCCCTTTCTTCTCCCTATGTCTGGAGGATGTTAAAGGGCCACTTCACCTTGAATGGTCCCTTGAAATATGTGCTAATTAGGCTAAACAATCTGTTTCACCTTGTATTTAGCTGTGACACTCTAAAAGGATGTTTACCAGACCTGAAAAGGAGCTCTGTGTAGCTCGAAAGCTTGTCTCACTAACCAGTTAGCCCAATAAAAGATATTGCCTCACCCACCATGTCTCTCTAATACCCTGGGACCAACACAGCTACAACAACATTTAATTCCTATTACTCAGGTAACAAAAATTAAAGGTGAAAACAATACACAACTCACACCATAAACTTCAGTTTGACTCTCTCTATATAACCATCCAGATCCCACATCTTGAAATATAGGAAGCCCTTCGGTGATGAAATTTTTCTATGGAGACATTAGAGCTACAGCACTATCTGAGCCCAGCAGACACGCTTGCAGTTATGATTATTAGCAACCAGCTCTCATGCACAGGAGCAGTTTTAAAATGCTAACAACTGTTCACATTACTTTCTGTAAATTAGTAGAGAGGTTGATTCTCAGGGAGAAGGACTCAGTTACAATTTTTCCTATTTTGAGTAATGCATGTGCAAATAAAGCATTTTAAATATATTTACAGTATAAAATTATAGGGTCCAAATCACTGCTACACTCTCACTACCTTGAGCTTGTCGGGCCAGCAAAAGCCAGGTTTTATGACTCCCGAGTGACACAAAGAAGCTGGAAAGTATAGTATATATATATAGTATATATATATATTACTTTCTATCCTCATAAATAATATCCTTATAAAATGGGTGACTGGATTTTTCACAAACATTGAAAACAAAATAAAACAATCGAAACGTCAACCGAAAAATTATGAGAAAGGTGAAATTGGGGAGTTATAAAAAAAGCCAGATGTAACCTTCTAACAATTCAACAATCCAACTCTGCTCTCCTCCCTGCCCCACCCCACCACCAAGTTACAGGGGCAAGGCAGTGGCAGGCCAGACTGTTTTGGCCTCCCTGCGATGCTAGGATTTTATTGTTCTTCTCAGTGTACGTCCCCATGTGGCTGCCCAGATTATTGGGGAGTCATTTGGGGACATATTGAGGGAATTTGCTTGCAGAGCAGACAATGGGAACTGAGATCCAAGTCAGATCTTCCTTCTGCAACTCTTGTGGTATTGGCAGTCCATGTTTCATTCCCACTACCACCACCAAAGGAAGGGAGAGATCATGTGGATGGAAGGTCCAAGCTAAGACCAGGGCTTGGGAAGGAGCATTATGAAGGGGGCAAGAGAGGCAGAGTCTGAAGGGACATCTGGCACTGCTTGCGGATGTTTTCCATTTTGGCCAAATGCCACAGAAAGTGTCCAGGACACAACCAACTCTGGCAGAGAAAAAACTGGTGTTAGGCGTTCCTCAGCTTGTGGAGTTATCTTCAAATTCACTTGGGTGCTGGGTTGAGAAGGAAGTGGTCACACTCCAGAATTGGGGATTTGATTCATGAAAGGGCTTTCCTGGTGCTACAATTTTGCAGTAACTCTCTGACCATATAGAAGAGAAGGGCCAGCAGGCTCAGTTATAATGGGCAACAGACAGAAGCCATTGCCCATAGCTCAGGCAAGGTGAGAGGTAAATCCACTGCATACAGTCTAGGGAACAGGATGGTTACACACAGGTGATGGATCAAAGACCATGCCACCTAGTATAAATACAGGCCTTGGGCCAATGTGGGCTGCAATGAGAGCATGTAGATGGATCCTAACTCCCATGAGTACCGAAGACCCATTAAGTTTTCACATCTCAGTAGTCATGGGGCAGAAAAGTATGACAGGAAATTTGTGGATGTTTTTTTCATTGTCCTTGTAGCACAGGGATACATCTTTGATCAAACCAGCAGTCAGAAAACCATCGGTGCCCAGCAGCACTGTCTCTAATTGGCTATCTGCATTAAGAATTCATGCCAGTATGGTTTGCAACAGACAGACTGAGTGCTCCACTCAACTATTCAGATGTGCTGATATGACACAAAAAACACAAACAAACATTTGGCCAGAGGGTCTGCTGGGCTTTAATGAGCACTTTTGCTGGAAGTTCCACAGCTATTCTGGCAAAAATATGAAATACTCCTGACGTTACACTGTGGTTACTGCACACAATCTAGCCCCTTTGCATTTCATGGACGGTGGCCTCCCTGCGCCACTGGCAATTTAAAATCAGCTTGATTCATCATTTGCCCTAGCCCTAGGGAGAGTCAGTTAATGGTCATGTGGCAGAAAGCTACTTGGTTGAGTTTCACTTGTTGGATCACACAAATAAAATGATCCTCGCACAAGGCCAGAAGGACTCTCCTTGCCTTCTATAACACTGTTTATTAGCACTCCACTCCAACAATTTTGATCTCTTGGGTTTTTCCTTTCAAAGGTTTTTATCATTTTGAGAAAGCTACAGGCATGGGATGCTGAGTTTCCTATATAGCTTTAAAATTGTTCAGTGCCTGTTCAGAAGGGGCAATTACAACTGAGACTGGAATATTGTCTGTGATGTATTATTTGGATAATTTTCTGATTCATGGCTCTTGCAGGTTTGGGCTCTGGAAGCATTTAATGCAGTTACGAAGAGGCTCAGGGTCTCACTGATGCAGGATAAAATAGATGCTCCAGTGACACATGTCATACAAGTCTAAGTACATAACAACAACAACACAGCTACCTTTATGAACAGCATTCCTCTCCTGGCAGACATAAATGTCAGCACCATCTTATAAACAAGGATTGCAAGCTATGGGAGCAATTTTTTGAAGAATTTAATGGAGCATCCATACAGACGTCCACATGGAAGCAGAGCCTAGACCTGCAGCAGTATTCAGTTGTGGCTGGACACAATGACTTGCATTTTAGATGTAAATGTTAGGATATTGAATAAATTGCAATCTTCTATTCTACGCAATATGAGAAGCTGCAACTTGTTGCATGCAGATTTCTCAAACACATCATCAAAAAGTCATTATTTCTGTTCCAGGAAAAAGTAATTTAATGAATCCCCAAAGATACTGTCTCTATTACATATAATGGATGCACTTAAGTTGATGCTGAAAAAGACCAGCAAACTCAGATGACACCACTTCAAAGTGCAATGTAACTATCATCTATCAGGCTAATATTTTTCAACACACTAACATTTCTTCTTGCAAAATGTAGTTCTTATTTATTTGAACTGAACCGAGAGGAATGCTTTTTAATTTTTTTTAGAAAGTGTTCTCAAAAAGATAGAAAGCTTGATTTTTTCACATGACTAAAAACTGACCAAAACTAAAAACATAAAACAAAAAGCTATTGTGAAGGATCTATTTGGACACCTGACAAACAACTCATACTCCTGCAAATGGACAATGCTGTAGATTACTATCAAACTGTTTCACATACTGACTTCTGAAATTCTGTATTCATAATTTTAAATGAACACCTGCTGACCTTGCACTGGATATATTTAAAATAATTATCACTAGCCTAATAAACTGATTATGAACAATTCACCTTCCACACTGATCCTCTTTAATAAATCTAGGTAAAACAGATTTTTTTTAAAGTTAACAATGTAATATAGTGATGTTGGTAAGACAATGGCAGTGCATTCACTGAGCCTGCTGAAACATACTATCATTCTATATGAAGCCTGAGAAAAGATAATCTCCAATAATGCTGATATCCTTGGCTGCAAATGCAGTTCAACATATAAGGAATTCAGGCCAAAGGACAGGACAGTGTGTAGTAGTTTACTGCATATTTGCACAGTATAAGCCAAGCTACAAGCACATAACAGAAGCAAGGACAAGAGAAAGGTTGTGTTTGTTTTTGTTAAAGAAAATTCTCAAGAGCAGAAAAGTAGCACAAAGGAAATACCTTAAGATCTCGCCTTTCCAGGTGTAAAAGCTCAGAGCCTCGGATGTCATGGCTGATGAAGATTTCTTTGTACTCTCCCAAACTGAGCAGATCCAGCCAAGCAGCAACTTCATCTGTGCCCCATTTTTGAACTACCAAAGTTAAGAGCAAAACCCCCTTAATTTCTACATGCTCAAATGCATTACAAGCAAAGGTTAGGCCAAAAAGAATGGAAAACAGAGTAGAACCGCCGTGCTAGCAAAGGAGAAGGTTAAAGGTATAATTTCCACAAAAACTGACAGTTTCTTTTTACATGCAGGTTACAGGTTAGCAATAAACTTGAGAAGGTTTCTACAAAGATGGGGTTCTTTGCTTTGCAGCCGTGCTTTCAGCTTTACTCCAATTTCCTCATTAAAGCCATCCAACCTCATATATTTCAACAAATTCACTTTTAACCATCTTAGGATCAGTGGTGCAAGGTCCAAGTTCATTCTACTGTATACTCAGAACAATTTATTGGTTGCAGTGCAGGGAGAAAAAACCTTCAAATACTAATTAAAATGTAAAATCAACATATATACTGCATTCCTATAGTGATCGCAGCATGCAAGTTCAACTTTAGACGTTTCTCTAGTGCTCTTAATTAAAGCAATGTTCTATTAACCTTACTGGTTGTTGCATAGGCTATTAAAAAGTTCTCTGTCAACATTGTTCTCTAAGGTTAGTTGCCCACAGTTCTCTTAATAGGCCAAGTTTATTCAAAGAAAGCAGGTTTATGTTACTGACTGTGATTCCTTTTCACCTTTATCTTTCATTCAGTGCTGACTGGCTTTAGACTGAAGTACTCTAATATGGTTATGTTTTAATGTATTAGTGAACTGAGAAACTAAATTCAGATTAACAACTGTAGTGAGCTTGTTTTACATTCAAGGGCAGTGTAACACACTGCCTACTGAAAGACCAAAGTGTGGGAGCAGTTTTAGTTGTGTCGCGGCACCAGTTATTTTCAGGGCATAATGTTAAGGCAGTATGTTCAGAGATAACAGTGGGGAGAGAAGAGAGTGGAGTTTGTTCAACTTCTACTAGCTAATTAAGAGAACAGGATTTTTGTTTGACGTACATAATTAACAGAGGTGAAAACTCATTTGGAACTTTAAGGGACAACTGGTTCAATTAAACAAGCGTTAACTACCCTGAAAAACCTGAATCAGTGCTTTATACAGAAATAGAACTGGTTTATGTGTGCCTTGTGTTGGCATGGAGTTAGTTAAATAAAACCACCCAAACAGACACATGGTGGGACCTTCTCTCCCAAAAGTAGATGGCAAAACAGCAGCTACTTAAGTATTTTTAAAATATTTCTTCTATTCACCTGGTCGTTTGGGGATCCTATTGATACACACCTGCTAAATATACTGCATGAAATCCTCATCCCATTGAAGTCATCAATCAGCAAAACTCCCACTGATTTCAGTGGGGCCAGGATTTTATCCTCTAGGTGTAGCACATTATTTTAGCTGTTATGAAAGATACAAAATCATGGTTTCTTCCAAAAGTTATGATCTTTCTTGCAATGTCAAAACACATACCAGGCGGAGGGCTGCTCTTATGCTTTTGGACCTTTTCCTTTTTAAACTTTGGCACTATGCGAAATACTGTACTTCTGTTGTTTCTTTTAGCATAATCCAAAGGGGGATCCTGCATGGAAGAAGAGGAAAACAATGACCACCTTTAAACAACAAAACAAAGCTCAATTACATATTTGAGAAGGTACATAATATTTATAGTTAGTCTCAAAACCTAGGCCCAGAGCTTACTTCTGTGAAGAATCGTATAGGAGCTATCAAAGCAAGTGAGTGCTTAAAACCTTCTTCTATCGACCACTAAACCTTAAAATTGCTACGCATGATGATGGGGAATTCTAATTTACTCTTGTCTGGTGACATAAAATTATGTTCACTTAGGAGTATTAATCTGACCTACCTCATCATCATTGGGTTGGAAAACATAATAAAGCCATGGAATCTCAGCAAGTTTTCTCGATTCCATCTCCACGTTGTGTAACGCATCAGACAGCAACTCTTCATGGGGGGAGTCCAACTGCTATTTAATAACAAACCAGAAAATGTATGTTTTTAGCTTTGTTAATTCAAAAACCACGAATTCTTATAGTTACCATATGCAAATAAATGGCTGCCTTATACTGAAAGTAAACAAATGGGGAATGTCTTACCAAATATAATTTCCCTCGGCATGCATTTCACCAATCTAGAGACTGCATTTGAGTTGGTCCTAACTACAAGAATTACTGAAACAGCTAAAACTTTAGTATGTAACCACCTATCAGTTACGGCCATCACTCACCACACTCCAGAAATATAAATGGAGACTTAGAGCACAAGGGAGAGTCCCCCGCCTAATGGATGTACAAACACAGAGAAACCACATTTACAGTAAGAAATTCCCTATTCTTGTGGCTTTGTACCTCCATCAATCCAGAAGCTACAACTGGTAATCAGCACACAGTGCCAAATGTATTTTGTGCTTTTCCCAATTCTGCTATAAGCTCATAGTTGTATGCTCTTATTGCTAGACTATGAAGTCACAACCAGGGAGGTAAGAATTTAATAAAGGCCAGTGACCTGGAGAAAACTTAGATCAAAAGCAGCGTCAGAGAAAACAGGTGTAGCTTATAGTGCCAGGGAGCGAAGGTTGCCATTCTTCAAATTTCTTCATGTAATGCACAGCTCTTCTCTAGTTAGGAAGTAGAAATGGAACTGGTGGAATAACCAGGATTCTACCATGAAGGCCTTTCCAAGACATTAACGTCCCTTTAATAGACTAAGCAAAGAACTAGGAGCTAGGAATTCCCAAATTCTAATCCCAGCTCTGTCAGTGACTCATTGTCTCTGTGGAACGAGCATGGTGGAAAGTATGTATATTGGGGTCAGAAATAATAATTAACCCTTTGACCGCACTTTTCATCAAGTGATCTAAAAAAAAGAAAGTTAAGAATTGTTATCCCATTTTACAAATAAGTGAAATTAGGTGTGCAAGGAGGTAAAGGTCACACAGCAGGTTAGTGGAAGATGTGGGAATAAAATGCAGGTCTCCTGAGACCCCATCAAGCAATCCACCCCCTGTGAATAGACTACATGGAATAGGCCCTGAGTTGGAAGACCTAAAGCAGAGAGGCCCACACACCACAATAGAGTAATGGTCATTTTCATGAGTTTGGAAAATTCTGACCTGTGACACCAAGAAGGAGCTATTAAGATGCAAGTTTGTCCTGATCTCTCTCTCACACACACACATGCGCAATGACGATAGCTGTCATTCAAGAAAAAGAAATTATGTATCTTCGTTTTTCTGAAACAAAAAAATCCATACTGTATATAGTGAATTCCACATCCAGGTCATTTTCAAAGTGAACACCAAATCAGTACAGCTACTCCTTTGAAAATGAATTTAACATTAATTAATAATTTATTCTATACTCCCTCCACATTTTCAGTCTTCAATACGCCATAGAGTTTTGTACTGAAATATAGCACTGCACAGAAGTTGTAAAGGAGGAACCTGGAAGTTTTGGCAGTTCATTAGCTGACAGTTGAGTCTTGAGGAAAAGTGTTGGTGGCCATTTGTGATGCGGGACAAGCATACTAGCTCCTGGATATTTCTGCTAAAAAGATCCACCATGTTGATATTTTAAATGGCCATTTTGAGGTTTCAGAGTTAACACTCCACTGAGATCGATGGGACCATTCCCACATTTCAGAGATACGTTTTCAGGTTGCCAGCAGACTCAAGCAAACAGCATGGCATCAGTTTAAACTGACTTTACATTTTCAAGGTTATTTTCATAATTAAGAGAAGCTGAAATGCATTATTTTTCTGTTTAAATGAAAGTGTAGATTCTGGGGCACAGTTCTTCGTCAAAGGTTTGGATTCTGAGACAAATTCTTCACAGAATAATGGTATCCTGAATGATATGAATGGTATTCAATTTCAGGAGTCCATTTGTCAGTGGCCAAGGTAGTCCAAAGTGGTGCTCTTACAGAGGGGTTGAACCTGCTGGATAGCGAAGATTTACGTGGCTGTTGAGATAGCCTTTGATCTCTAGTTCTGGAAAAAATTATTTTTGAGATATCTTGGTAGGTATAGTAAAATACTTTATTCCTTCTTACCATTAGAGTTTGTATATGTTAACTTTTTTTTTCTGGTCAGAGATCTTCTCTTGTAAGACGTTACTATTCAGTGTAATGGGATTGGAAATCTTAGTTTTCCCTTGTTATGGAATTTTTTTTAAAAGTCATTCTTTTAAAAAAGTTCCTGAGATTTATGGAGAAAATCCAAGAGCCACAGAAGCCTTAATTTCCTTTTTACAAAGTGGTTGAGGTTCTCTAAGTTGAACAGTGGTGTTTGAGGCAGGCTTGGAGTTTGCACACAGATGACAACGAAGCCTCTCTCCTTCCTCTGAGGAAGACATAACTTTGGAATGTTTTCATTTTATGGATTATTCTTGAGCTCTTCTGTTTTTGATTTGTTATTCTCAGGGGAAGACGAAAGAGGACAGGGTCCACATGGTATGGGTTTCCTCAGAGGGCACCTATCTAAGGTCTCACAAAGAGAATTACATTTTATGGTGAGAAAGTGCACTACGGGCTTGATTTTGCGCCCACTGAAATCAAAGGTGAAACTGCAGCAGAGATAAGAGGAGAACATACCAACTTAGTGCAAGATCTCCTCCCTGTATGTCCAACAGACCATGAGATCTTAGAACCTTCCTCTTTCTAAGGGAAAGATTAGCCTTAATTAGAGTCTGACTTGCCAATTATACCTTCTCAGGAGGAGGAGGAGGAGTTTGAGATGGAAGGAGTAACACTGGTAGAGACAGCCCCAACTGCCCCCCCCTCCCCCAGAAGATCAACAAGTAGTACAGACAATAATGGCATCAACTACATGGCTGTCAGAAGCACTGGGCATAGAAAAGAGGAGCATGGAAGAATTGGAGAGGTGAAAAGAGGTAAAAACAAGGAAGGAGTAAATTAAGAGATACGCTTTTTTGTCAGGGGAGACAGTTAAATTGGAGTATGGTGCATGACTGGCAGGTCAAGCAACACAAAAAGTTTCAGCTGTATCCATCACCTCCATGGGTTGGACCAACCTAAATGTAGTTTCAGCACTGATGGAAGTACAAGCTAACAAGACTGTACAAGTCTAAGTTTTAGTGCTGATTCACAAGTGAGAGTTGTGCACATCTCTAAAGTCAACATGCAGACTAACACAGAAGATATATTGATATTGGATAACAGCCTTGTTTTAAAAAAAATTGGTTTGGCATAAATACTCTTTAAGAGGGACACTCCCTCTATTGGCTGAAAAATGAGGGGGTTCAGTGTGCATGATTTCATAATTTCAACATATCCCTTGATACATTACACCACTTTTAGTATTGCATCCCAACCATCATCTGAAAACTGTTCCCCTAAATCCCTTTTCCCAAACAATTTTAAACCCAAATATTGCATTCTTGCCTCTCCATTAACATATAGGAATTTGAAATCTTAGCAGATTTCTTCCCCTATATTGCATAAATTTATCTAAAGACATTGTTTCCTTTCTAACGTTAAATAAAAGAGGGCATGTGCCTAATGTGATAATACTTCTAGGGTATGTACACACCCATAGCGGCAAATTCACGCTGTCTGGATTGATTGAGTGGAAGTGAAGACCCCCTCAATCGATCTGGAAGTCTATTTAATAAAATCACCTCCCCAAAAAATGTAGTGCTGTGTCGATGGGTATGCATTTCCCATCGGCGCAGCATAGTGGAGATGGTGCGCAGAAGAGGATTTAGGAAGTCGACATAAGTTACGCAAGCTACTGCGTAACTCCCATTGACTGCCGCCGAATTTCACTGTAAATATAGACCAAGCCCTAGAAGTGAACTGCTGACACAGCCTTCAGATGACAATGACTTTTAGTCACTACAGAAATAGAGTGGATTTGTACCATTTACTCAGGATGTGAAAAGGTCTTTATCTTAATACCATTCCTTTCAGACTCAAGTCTCCCTACAGGAAAATATTCCAATCAATATCCATTTGTAACTATCATACAATTAAGGTAATTAATAAAATATTAATAAATTTTCTCCTGAATCTGAAGACTCAAGGCACGAAACAGACATAATAATTCCTACTGAGTGTATCAACTGATAGAAAAGCATGAGGAACCCAGTTTCTTTCCTCCTACCCTCACCATATCAAATGTACTGATTTTCTAACTGTATGTCCAGAGCACAATGTGTTATTACTGTAGAACTTAACTACTTACATGTCCATCAACAAGCAACCAACGGAAGAGATGCAATAATTTTCAATTAAATCAAAGCTTTACTGGACACCCATCAATTAACAATGATTTAAAAAGAGAAACTAATTCCGGCCATGTTGCAGGTGAATGGACTAGGAGAACAATTCATAATCTATTCAAACTCAAATGACAGGTGTAGTATAACATCCTCTGATTCAGCCTTTTCTAGGTTTTGGGGGACAGTATTTCACTGGACTGTATCACTATGGTGTTCCTTTAAAGAAGCATGACGTATCCAGGGTCAAGTTACACAAGATGTTGATGAGTAAACAAATTAAACATTTATTTTATCTTCTTACCAAAGGAACCCTTCCTACTAATAGAGATTCAGTTTCATTATGTAGTGCCTTCACATTGACAGCTATTTCAATGGCAGTGCTTCTGGTAAGACTCTGGGGAATAAAAGCAAAACAGTCAAGTGAAGGACTGCGAAGTTAAACTGTAAGCACAAGTACACTGAGTTTACAATCCAAACATTAACCAGCTTCTCCAAAAGGAACCGGGTTGATTCAGCTCTTCTTGAGAAGTTGATTCTACCAGACTAAAGGGAATAAGATATAGAGCAATGTACACAGGCCAAAATCTGATCCCAGACGCATCTCTGAAACTCTCATTGAAGCTTATAGGAATTTCACCTGTTTATTTAGGGGCAGAACAGGCTGTATTTAGTTTATGTAAGCATCCAGAATGGAAAGGGGGAAATGTACTGGATGTGCTGGCTGGTTTTCACCTGATTCTTTTTACTGAGGTCTTAGATGTGCTAGAGTATCACGTGACTAGCCCCATGTTCTTTATGGCTGGCGAAGGCCACTAGAGAAACTCTGGGCCTTTTATTAATGAGGACTGTTAATGAGGATTGTTCACATCACCCTTGAGGGAGGCGAGCTGCCAGCCACACTTTAACAAGCAGTGGTTAACCTGAATAGTTACTATGGTGATGAGGGCGCAAGTAGATTATGTTAGGTTAGATAAAATTAGACAGACAAATTCATGTTCATGAAATCATGTTAGTGCCCAGATCCTGCAAACACTCAAATTGTGGGAGTTGGGCTGGGAGATAAGGAGCTCAGTTCTGTGCTTCCTGAAATTCTCCCAGTAGCACCATGTCCTCCAGATACCCCATTAAGGCGTGTGTGCATCTGTGTGAATGTGCCCACATGACTGTATCTGTGTGTAGTTCTGTGTCCTTCACCTCCCAGCACTCTGCATCATGCCCTTATGCTATGCCCTGCTGTGTCCTGTATCTTCCTTTGCCCCGGTCACACACCCCTTCATTTCCACTATGCTTAATATCCCACTCCTACTTAGGTCCATCTACAAAAGAGGGAATGTTTCTCCACTCAGCAGTACTTTCCTCCTTGCCATTGGGGAAGGTGAGATAGGCTGTCAGATATCCTCTGCCTCCTCCAATGTGCTCCACGTCTGTGGGGAGGTGAAACTTCCTCCCCTTTCCTTTTCCCTCTTGCTTCCCCTGCTGGTTCTGCCTCTGCCTTTCAGACTCACTGAAGTAGAGTCTTGACAGAGCCCATCAGCTATTAAAAGGCCCTACAAGCATAAGGAGGGAGTACTGAGGATACTGCTGCTGGGGCAGGAGAAAAGACATGGTTGGTTTCCTCCCCATCCCGTTCAGTAGTTGTGCCTATGTCACACTCTTAAAGTTAAGCATGTGAATGAATGTTTGTGGAATCGGGGGCCTGGGATTTCAATAACCTCATGAGTGAACATGCTAGCCATTGGAAAATGGTGATTGGGACTATGGGACTACTCCAGTGTCTTCAGAAACCCTTCTGCATATAGGGGCTACAGTTGATTTATTATTAAATAAGGCCCTGTTGTTCTTTTACCTCAGGAAATCTTGGATTGGCTTTATTTAATGCATGTGAACATGCATTGACGGCATGAGCCAGCTCCTGTTCCAAGAGGCTGTGTAGTTTTGCTGCTTCACAGATTCTACAGAAATATGAAAAACAGGTAAGGTACTTTGTCACTTTCTTTTACAACCAGTTAAAATGTGATTGAAATTAAAAAACATTGGCAGATGGAAAAGAAGTATTTCATAGAACATTTATACTAACTGTACTAAAGTCTTAACTGTATTCCTATGTATCTAAAGCTTAAATACAAGTATCACATTAGACAACAAAGCACTTTACTCTCTTGTCTAAATGGCATTCATACTACAGATCTGCTCTGATACAAGGGATTGAGGCACATTTATTGTCTTAACTGGCACATCATTCTACCAGCAACGAGTATATATAGATTATACAGATTAAAACAGGAATATTCATTCAGATAATTCATACAGGAAACACATTCTTAAGAGAATTACTATGGTGGTGTCATGTGACAATCAATATACCCTATTAGTGAAGCAAAGACAATCCCCTTCAAATGCAACATAAAACTGAATTTGACCATTTATGATCATTAAAATTCCAATGCCACTTACAATCTAAGTACATTTTTTACAACAATAAAGGTATTAACCTGTGCCCTGGCTAAATTTCAGTTTGGATAATTATATTTCATTACACCTACCTCAAATTGGCCTGATCACAGACTCACGTGTTCACAGAAAACAAACCAATCCATGATGTTATGGTCATCTTCAAACTCAAAGGATGAACAACGTCTACCTAAATTCCCCCTTTTTACCAACTTAAATCACTCCTGAAGTTTAAATTGAATATGCTGTTCTACAATTCCTGACCTACACTTGTGCAGTTAAACAGCAGCTCCAGCAAAGACTGATGCATGACGTGATTTCTATATTATAGCACTTGTGACAGTGAGCACCATAATACAGTCCATTGTAAATTGATTTTCTCAATTGTTCATAACTGCCTCAGAAACCGTTTAAGATGAAAATATCTCTGTTAGTCTCTGCCCAAACGTGAGTGTTTTAGAAAACATATACAAGACCAGTTCTGCCGATTTCTAAGTTGAGACTGATGGGTTGACAGGAGGGAAGGTAAAAATTCCACACTTGGGTTGCAACTGCAATTTTGCACTCACACAACTCAAGTGGCTTTATTTAGAATCATCAAATGTGGTGCTATCCTAGACATAGCTGAGCCAGGAAAGGAATCCAAGTTTGAAGATAATCACTCTTTTAAAATTACAAATGTCTGAAAACTGTGTGTGTGTGTCTGCACGGGTGTGATAAACCATTTTTTGTTTAAAATATAAGACCACCTCAAAGCTGATAAGAGTTAGAATTTTGAGGGTGTACTGGTATACTTTAGCATGAAGATGTCTTTAAATTGTTAAGACTGTCTGATTTAGGGCCACAACTCTGGAAGGAAGTAGCATAGTGCAGCGGACAGTCAGAGGATGAGGACTCTATTCCCATTTCTATCTCTTGATTTAGTCAGTATGTGCCCTTGTTCAAGGCACTCATTTTTCCGCACCTCAGTTTCCCATCTGAAAAACCGAGAGAATGAAGCATTTGGCAATCTACAGATGAACAGTGCTCTACAACTGCTACATATTTTCAGAAAATTGCTTAGGGCTGTCTATCAATAACTGTAGAATGATGGCTCTAAGACAGAGAGAATTGCAGACTTCAGACTGCTTCTCCAAGCACAGTCTGTCCCCAGCAAATGGAGAGAATGGTTGGGTCACTATTATCACACTGTGCGCAAGCGAAGGAAAAATGGTAATGCTGCAGGGACACTGCCCAGCATCTGACCCCGGTGCACATTGTGGGGAACAGAAAAGAGTATGAAGAAGGATGTGGAACCAAAGGGGCCTATCTGTGGGGAGTCATGTGCTGAACTCAGAATATTCTCTCCACTTTCCTAGGCAAGAATTCTTCCTACAATACAGAAAGCCAGTGAAAATGCAGGAGGGGTATAACAGGGCTGGCGCAGAGAAAGCCGTCAGTAAAACACAGGTGGAATCTAGGTTGTAAAGCACTTCAAAGCCTGGCAGAATGAGAGCGAAGACGTGAGACTCTCCACTGGATGTCGAGAGAGACACCCCCCGCAAACACATCTGTAATTTCAGACATAAAATATCCCTCTTGTCAACATCATCACTTGGGGAGCCTTTGCACTAAGCACAAGGGTATTTACACCATCTATTTTCTGTTACTTGAAAGATAACATTTGAAACAGAAAATGAGATATAATGCAACATGATTTGCTGAAGGTAGATCATGCCGTAAGTCAACATCTTTCTTTGTTCTTTCTAAGGCAAGGGAAATGCAGCAAATCTAATCTGTCTGGACTTCAATAAAGCATTTGACACAATGCACTATTATTAGTTAAAATGGGGATTGCTAACTGGATAAGGAACTGGCTAAATTGGGGACAACAAGAAGTTATACTGAAAGGAAAACTATCAGCCTAGAGAGAGGTTACTAGTGGCATTTTTAGAGGTTTTCAAGGCCCAGTTTGACAAAGCTCCGGCTGGGATGATTTAGTCAGGGTTGGTCCTGCTTTGAGCAGGGGTTGGACTAGATGACCTCCTGAGGTCCTTGCCAACCCTAATTTTCTATGATTTTAGGATTCCTTAAGGATCAATCTTGGGACCAATCTTATTTAACATTTTCTTTAATGATATTGGCACAACATAGGAATGTGCTAATGAAATTTGTTGATGACACAAAGCTGAGAAACATCATCAATTCAGAGGAGCATCGGAATATTATACAGGAAGAACTGGATGACAGAGGACTGGAGTAATAAAAATGGAATGAAACTTAATAGTACAAAGTGCAAGCTAATGCATTTATGGACTAAACAACAAGAATTTCTGATTTATGCTGGTGACTCAGCAGCTGGAAATGAAAGAAGAATTGAAAGACCTGGGTATATTTGTCAATCAGATGATGACTAGGAGCTACCAATATGATGTAGATGTAAAAAAAGGCAAATGTGATCTTCGGATGTATCAGATGAAGTATTTCCAGCAGAGATAGGGAAGTATTAAATGCTATTCTATCAGGCAATTATAAGACCTCATTTTGAATATGGTATACAATTCTGGTCACCCATGTTCAAGAAAGATTAATCCAAACTGGAACAAGTGCAGCACAGAGCTACTTGGTTGATGAGGGGAATAGAGAGCCTAATTATGAGAGGAGACTAAAAGAGCTTGACTTGTTTAGTCTAGCAAAACGAAGGCTGAGGGGGAATATGATTATTCTCTATAAAAACATCAGGAGGGTAAACACCAGGGAGGAGAAGAGCTATTTAAACTAAAGGACAACATTGGCACAAGAACAAATGGGCCATGAATAAATTTAGGCTGGAAATTAGAAGACGGTTTCTAGCCATCAGAGAAGTGAGGTTCTGGAACAGTTTCCCAATAGGAGTAGTGGGGGCAAACAACCTAACTAGTTTTAAAATAGAGCTTGATAAATATATGGATGAGATTATATGACCTGTGATAGCAAGGGATTGGACTTGATTACCCAGGAGATCCCTTCTAGTCTGTGTCCTATGTTTTTCTGAATCATTCAATATCTGACAAATATAAGCGAGTGGCCTTGCTGGCTGTACACTCAAAACAAAGGCTTTTATAAAAACAAACATTTGCTTCTTTGAAAGAATAGGCCCTTTATTTAAAAAAACCAAAGAATTCTTAGTGGGACTTCTCTTTATTATTCAAAAAGTGTCTCATAAAAATAAAAGAGCTTTGCAAGTTGTCTGGAAAAAGATGAGTGGTGATTTTTGGGATTAAAACTTCTTATGATAAGCTTTGCTGGTGGCTTTTTAAAATGTTTCGACTCAATAAAAAAGGTGCTTTGGGGGGGGGGGGGATGGGGTATTTCTTTGACAATTGAATTTTCACTTTCTTTGAAAAATCTTGAATTTTAGGGGGCAAATGGTTTCTGGATTCAGTGGGAAAGTGGTATCAGTTCTGTGTAGGCATATCACTATCAGCCAAAAGTAGTTTTTGGATGCATTGCTCAAAACCTGGAAAATATTGAAACCAACAGAATTTAAACTCCAAATTGACGTTACCACAGTTCCAAATAAAGCGTGGTCCTCCACATTCCTTGTGTGTCTGGGTATGAAGTGCTTGCTGAAGTGAGCCATGTCAGCAAGTTGACACTGAATGATTCAACGGATGGAATTCCTCTGACATATAGAGGAAATGATTTTGAGCATGACACTGGGGGCTTGTCTACTTGGGGACATTCAGGAAAATTAATTTGAATTAACTTTTAATGTGGATTAGTTAAACGGTATTAAAATCCTGTGTGGGTGCTCTTACTCAGAACTGAAGTGTTTAGCTTAGTTTTAATTAATTTAAAGTGAATTAAACTAAATTGGGGAGAAGGATTAGCAGGCAGGTGAGGTGGTTATAAGGCATGTGTTTAATGTCCTGTGCAGTTTATCACATGGATATTACCTCCACATATGTGGTGTGTGTATTTTTATACATTTCTCACATGCACAGTTTGGGTGTCTTTTGGGTTTAAATGTAACATTTTGGTAACCTCCAAAAACTGAATCCAGTACCAGTATCACTTATTATTAATAGTAAGGCATAAGAAAGATAATCAGTTTCACTTGCTCATCGTAAGTATAGAGCCAGATATAACATGAACAGATTTATGTGCATTTATAACTTTTCCATCACTTGCTATCTCTCTCTCATTAATTTTAACACAGTTACCCACTAGACAGCTTTAATATATTAGCCCAATAGTTATGGTCTGATCTAGTCCAGACAAAGAAAACAGATGAGTATCACTATTTTACTGTTCTTTCTATCCCTGAGAAATGGAACAGCTATAAGTTTAAAACAGTGATATTTGAAAAAGAAGTTACATGACTAAACCTACTTTGATTATCAGAAAATAAAATATCAAAGTGTGTATTATATATTATATAACAATTGAAAATGTTTGGTCAAACTGTTTTTCAGCTGAAAATTATATATTTGACTAAAGTATTTTTGTGAAAAGTGTCTGCTTTCTGCAGAAAGTGTTGAGTTTTCATCAAATACATTCTGGACAAAAATTGAAAATGTTCAGTTTTTGGCTGAAAATGTTTGATTTATCAGCTCAAAGTAAAAAATTTTCATGTGACAAAACATTTGCTGATCTGGTATCATATATAAAAATAGACCTTTAAAAATACTGATACTGTAATGATTAATCTTTAGTCAGAATATAGAAATACCCTCAGCTCTATAAAGAATTCTACATTGGGCAATATGCTACTATCCCATTAAACCCATTTGTTCTACTGTACCTGGTAATAAGTTCTTCTGCAGCTTGTGAACACAGCTGGATCTGTGCAACTTCCTCTTCCGTAGCCAACTCGATAGCCTGTTGAGGGTACAAGTGAGATCGGAGGACAGGCTTGCAGGAATCATACTTCTGTTTGTCTTCCCAAGACTTAAGAGTATTTTCAAAAGCCTGATGAAAATGGTATTATACATTAGCTGACAATACTTGCAGTTTTTTACAAAAGTTTATCAGGCATACAAACTTGCACATCACTTTAAATAAATATTACAAATACTCTACACTACACATGGTGTTTAAAATTTAAAATTCAGAGAACAGTTACTTCTGTGAATAACCTCTCTCCCCTGTCCTCAGTGAAATATGTTGTTAGAGATACATTTACACAAAGACATTGCTGTAGGCATACTTTGTCAGAACAAGATGTTCTGAACCTTCTGCTGAGAGCAGTGGGAATCTAACAGTCACACAGAGTCCAAACATGAAAACAAGAAGAAAAATAAAACCCTACAAACTTTGACAAATGCTTTAAACAACAAAGAAGCTATCGTAACACAAGTCATGATGCCGGGAGAGAACTGAGTTCAGCATCCATTCAGGCCAGTGGACAAAGGAACTCAGGGAAAGTTAAGAGGGTTTAAACCCTTGATTGTAGAGTGCTAAAATGGTGCACATGCCTCCAGGAGCTAACTGATCTGAAATGGGTTCTGTTACTCTCTGGCAGGGCATGCAATCTCACCGTGGCAGTCATGAAGGACTCATATCATATACCTTATTACCTATGAAATTGCAGTTAAATTTTCCAATTTATGATAAAGTACAAAATTAGTGTGTGAAAGAGAAAGTATATTACAGTCACTACTGCTCTTTACATTTATACAACAGAATGCATATTATTACAGGTAAAGATAGATAATCAGAATGTTTCTTCCTGGAAGTTTGAGGATTACATCTGATCAAAAAAAAGAAATGTTGTTATGGTCAGACATTGTAGCAAGTGACAAAGATCTGAGTTAAGCTATTTGTGTAAAAGAATATATCTGTACCAACCTTTTATTTATTATTTCATAAGCTATTTTTTCTTCTTATAACTGAACCAAATTGTTATAAAAATGACACTAATTTGAAGTATCCCATTCAAAAGATAAAGTGGCTTTCTGTAACTTACTCTGTCTCGTGTTAGCATCTGAGCTCTGTTTTTATGTACAATTTTAATAACCCCTGGGGGCTGGATCCAAGCCTCTCCATCTACTTGCACTGGAACCCCTTCATCTCCAAGTATGGTGATCTTTACTGACCGACACTGAAAGAAAGTAAACATGTTATTTCACAGAGGAATATATTAATGAAACTGACAGTCCACCTGCACTAGATTGCTTGTTAGGAGCTCTGGCTTCTATCCAGGTTTGTCTTGAGGGTAAAACACTGTTGTACTTCATTCATTTATGATGACCTGTTACCCGTTAAAATTAAAACAAAGTCGACATTTTATTAATGTATAATGTGGTGGTTGTCTAGACTCCCTCTTTTCTCTGCAGCCTTCCAGCATGCTAGCAATCTCGGCTGCTTTCCAACAAGATACATACCTGAGCTATCCTGTGATGCTGCAATTTGATGACTCTTGAAACTGCCATCTGCATGCTACCAAATACAGCAACGACTTCTAAGATTTTGTCATCAAACGATGGTGCCCCAAATATCTGAGAGGAAAAGAAAATATCAATATTGGACTCTTATCTAGATTGAAAGGTACACAGAGCAGGGATTCTGTTTCCTTTAATGTCTGGTGCAATTCCAAACACACTTTAGGTATTTAAATACTATAACTAATGTATTTGAAAGATAAAATTCTAGATTCAAGTGTATATAAATTATACCCTCACCTGAACATAGCAAAGGACTGACATAACAAGGGCAATCATAATGGCAATTAAAGTAACTGAAAGCCAGGGTATATTATCCATACATAGAGTGGAGGGCAGGTTTAAATGCACATACTGAGAAGTGTTAGTCAACTCAAGATTAATGTGACAAACATAACTATGCTAATCTTCAGCTGGTCAATATTCCTAAAGTACAAAAGAGCCTTGTAATTAAGAAAGACAGTGTTATTATTTATTTATTTGTTGTGACCAAGCTTAAAAGTGCTTATCCTTCTTTGTCCAGAATTCTCTTTATATCATCTTCAAAATCTATATTTGTAAATGAAGTGTCAAGGCCATTTTATTTAATGCTGAAAAAGAATCTCATTTTATAGCATAAAATTCACCTGTTATAATAATGAAAATTTTACTTGACCATTCTGTTTTTGTATCAAACTAATTCCCCAATCCAGCAAAGACTTAAATACATATCCATTGACTTCATTGGGACTAATCACAGTGCATAAAAGTTAAGCACATAGCATCATAGAAGAATAGGGTTGGAAGGGACCTCAGGAGGTCATCTAGTCCAGTGTTTTTCAATGACTGATTCATGAACCGGTGCTGGTCCCTGAGATCTTCATGACACAGCTTACACACAGCTTAGGAAGGCAGCAAGCCGGTCCCTGATATCAAAAGGTGAAGAAACACTGATCTAGTCCAGCCTCCTGCTCAAAGCAGGATTGACCTCAACTAAACTAAACTAAAGTAATGACTAAGTCTTTGCTGGACCAGGACCTAACACTGAAAGCAGATTTTGTAAGATAGCTTGGCAGTGCCCTAAAATAAAGTTTCTCTCTCTCTAGGATATTATAGCACCCTCATCAGGATATGCAAATGTCTTACACGAATACAGACAAGAGGGTTATTCTTTGCCAGGTGCTTCTCTTTCCTTTACTATTTCAAGATAATAATCTTTTGATATATCCAGCTCCATCTTATTTCCCTTTAAGAAAAAATGAAAGCATTTCTTCCGTCCCTGATATTATTTAAAAAAAACAGATGAAATGATTATGCTTGTATCAAAGCATGGCACGATTATCTATGATGGTCTAACTTTTCTGCTCTATGATACAGACCAGCCTACTCTCTGTTAAAAAGAAAAATCAAGATAATAAATATGATGAATTAACTGAAGAAATATCCTTTACAGATGTTGCGTAATTTAGTGAGAGAGTTTGTTTATGTTTTTTACCACTCGTTAATTTGGTGAATCTTTTGGATTCCTCTTTAACAGGAATTTCTGTTTTTATTCTTTAAAATTTAAATTGATAGGTGGTAACTAAATTCCACTGTCTTAATATGCAGTGCTCTTTGTCTACTTTAGTGCACTTCGATTTCTTTGTGGTGATGTGTATTTTGTAATGTGTATTGTACAACCAGTGAAAGCTGTTCTTATAATGAATATTAGAAGAGCATTTGTTGTATATAATCTGTCTAAAAACCTTTATCAATTTAAAAAAAAAAAGAGTAATTAACTTCTGCAGTGAAGGCTCATGCAAGGGCCTGACCAAGGAAACAAGTGTCCTGGACAGAAGAGTAACACAAGAAGGCCTCTATACCCCATGTGGTACTTGCGCATCTACAATAAACAAACCAGTGAATAGTTTCTTTTTGAAGTAAGCCTGGCCTGGCTTGGCCTAGTAACAGCATGCCATTTGGGCAGTGACATTTTTAGTAAGTCATGCAGCAACTTTTTATATGACAGTTAAATTCTCCTTTGCTGAAGATCTATGCAAACTTGTCCGAAACTTTGTAATTGAATACAGGCTGCTAGGTGTTGCTGGCTAGTTTGGTGACATCTGTGGGGATTGTATAGGTTGTTGTATCCTGCCTTATTCCACACATTCTTTTTGTTGATGAAAAGTAGATAGGGCCAGCAGTACAGCTTGTTGAACCTCTACACTACATTTAATCTAATCATCTGCCAGAAATGTACAAAGGCATGATGTCTCATTAATAATTACCGACTCATTGAGTCATGCAATGGGAGATGTTCCCTTCTTAACTTACCTAATGGCATGTATCCATTAAAACATTGTGTATTCAGTTCTATGCTTGCATGCCTTTTTAGTGACATTCCACAAAAATGGCCTCCTCCACATTGTGTGGCCTGTGGAGGACGCCTTTTTGGCCCACGTTTTAATTCCGAGGCATGCAAGGCATGCATTGCCTAACACAGATGGCATGCTCCTACATTTGGAAGGCACTCAACCAGTGACCAGAATCACTCCAGGTTACCACTTTTCCGTCTTCCCAGGAGCTGGACTATAGCCTGCTCACAAGATGGAATGAATTCCATCCCCCCTGCTTGCTTACAAAAGCCCATGTACTTATGTTTTATCTTTAGTGCAGGGAGAGGTGTTGTTATAGTCTGGCTTCTCTGCATAGAACCTCTGTAGTGTGCTTTAAAAAAAAAAAAAAAAAAAAAAAAGACTTCTAAGAATTCAAATTCAGGGGTTTACCTCCCTCCCCCGCTTTTTTTATTCTGGGTTCTGCTTCTAATCCTCCCTGTTCTTTCCAAACTAACAACTCTCTGGGATAACTCCTTATATACAAAATTCTGTAAATGTGTTGTGGCAAACTCAGCTAGGCTCACTGAGCAATGTTTTAGGAATAGACATTGCTGTCAAGACAAGAACTTTCTTCTGTCCAGATAAGCAGAACCAGTAACCTCTCAAAAACTGCCATCAGTATTGCTCTGATGATCAGTCACTTGAGACAGCACTAAGATCAGTGAGTTGTGCACCTAACCTCTCACAAAATAAATGTGTCACCTTCGTGACACTTCTGATTACCATACACCTATGAGTGGCAGCAAGGTTGCTCGCAGACATACATGTATGGTGCATACAAATATGAGTACTAGAACAGCCTCCTCTCTCTCTTGGCCCTCTGAAAAAAGCAAAAATACCTGAACACAACCTGGATGGATGTTAGGGAAACTTCCATGCTGCAAACATGAATTTAGAGGCCACCAAAACGCTAGATATCTTTACGCAAATGCAGTTTGAGCTGACTGCCACACTCAAAAAACACGTACTATGAATAGGAAAAAACACGCCAAAGAATATGAAATAATGTTTTTGATAAAGAAGGGGGGGGAGGGAAAGGGTGTGGGATTGTGAACAGTAAGAAAGTTAAGCACTTTGGGGAAAATGTTAGGGATAGTCTATGTTAAAATAAAATCTGACTAATAAGTTTAATTTTAAATGATAATTAAATGCACAAAACCATGTCAACGCAAAGCTGTGATTCCGACTTCACACACACTAAATTCGGAAATTCAAAATTATGGTAATCCCACAGCAATCATACTAGATCTTTCGTGCATAAAGTACACTTCAATAGTAAGAATCCCATTTGGCATACCCTCAAAGCAGTGAAACAGTAGTGTATGTAGTAAAGTGTCTGTGCAGTATAAGGTCTGTCAAGAAAACAAAAAGGACCATTTTGCATCAGTCCGTAAACTTATTGGCAACAATATAAACAAGATATAGACACAGAAAATGGAAATTAAAGGAGTCTACAATTTTTTCTCCTCTCTTTAGTCAATTTATTTTATCAGTCTCTGTTTTCAGATTCACCAATCCACCTACTGCTTTTTTAAAAATGGGAGCAAAATGCAGATATGAGCTGTGGGAATGATGCTGTGTGCCAGCTCCCATACTGTTGGCTATCGCACACATAAGAGTTGCGAAACCTGGCGTATAGCAAAACATAAACTAGGACATAAAAGAGGAGAGGAATTGCTGTTAACCTTCATCACTGTTTGAAAAGAAGTCATTGTCTAAAAATTCCATCTTTATGGCCATATATATATATATATTTTAATATTGAGCCCCATATGGAATTTTGGTGACTTTAAGGGGTGAAGGAGGGAAAGAAAAAAAATTAAATGAAAATTGAAGTGATACATTTTCAGTAAAAATGGAAAAACTTAATGCAAGAACACACACATTTCTAAACTCAAACAGCCTTGCAAAACATTAGCTTCCTGGTAGTTATCCAAACTATATACCAGTACTGTTACAATTAAATGAGAACACCAATAGCGCAAAGTGCTTTTTGTAATTTTTGCTCCAAGGGTACTTTTCTTGAATGTTACTTACATCATCCTCTTTGGTTCCACCCCAGAAATTAGTCCCACCAGCATAGCTTGGAATGTTTAGCACAGCTATACCTTGAAGACTGGGAAGGGGGATGTATTGTCCATCACACTGTAATGCATAAAAACCTGTGTGTGAATGTAGGATAAATGACCTGATAAAAATCATCAACCATTTCTAATTCATAAAGCATTTCAACAGAGCCTGCAATGGATGCTGAAGTCAATATTGCATTAGTAGCTTTAGATAAGTCTATTCTTCCTATGCTGTAGAGTAGCTCTACATGAATCTATTCTTCACACACTAACCAAGATTTTTTCTTAAACTATGATATTGAGCGTATTTGAACTACAAAGATCTGAAAGGGTCAACAGGTGTCTGTCCCTTCACAGAAATTTGCTCAAGTCCCCAGCAGTAACTTCATGCATTTATACGACAACTTCTAACTACTAAGGATTTGGAGGTTTTTTCCACCTTCTCCTGAAGCATAAGGGGTTGGCCGCTGTCAATGACAGGATATTGGGCTAAAGGGACCTCGGGTATGATCTTGGTTCATATGGTCCAGCTATGTCTACTCTCTTCTAACCAGAAATACTACTAACAAGAGGGAGCAATCTTTTAGTTGCAATTTGGATCTCATCACTGGAAAAATAACAAGGCTACTGCAATGAAAACAGCATATAAATGAGCATACAAAATATTATAAACAAATATAAAATGAAAAAATATTAAATGAATATATTTAAAGACTGTATAAAATGTTAATAAAATGTAAAAGGTATGTAAGAATATGTAAAAAGAGGAATACCACTTTCTTAAACGAACTAATAATACCGTAGCATTCCATTTGTCAACCACATAATGACAGAAGCCATTGCAGCATATTTACTTTTTAACCCTGGGATAAAGTCTAGAAAAAATTGCCATGTAAAATGAGAAAAAGAACTCATTGTGAGATTTCACTTTAAACTTGAGATTTCATTGGATGCTGCCACCTTCAGCTCTCATTATTTCACAAAAAGCCACATTCACCCATTGGATAATTAGTATCCCACCCTGCAAATGTATTCATAGTCCTGCCAGACTATTATTATTTAGACAGCATCAAAAATATGTTACATCCTTTGCTAAATATGCAAGAAGACTGTTTCCTACCCTGAAGTGCTTACAACATAATTAGACAAACAATGAAAGATGGAGGGAAAAGATTTAATATACTAGCACAATGAGAAAAGTGGAGTTAAGCAAAAGTCTTATTAGCGCTTATATGCTTGGTTTTTGTTCTGCATCTGCCTCAGTGCCCTGAACTATTTGCGCCCCATTGCTATCCCACAATGAAATGACTTCTTTCACCATTTCCCTTGTACTTTGCATTGCTCACTTCTGACAATTTACAGAAAAACAGACAGTCAGAAGATACTCGTGAAATTCCAAATGTGAAAAGTCTCTGGAGCAGTCCCCTCTTTCTACATCCTTTATTCTCCAAAATACTTAACTCTGGCTACTGCAAATGAGTAACCCTGGAGTCAGTGGATTTGCTCTTGTTCTCACACTCGTGTACAGTCAATATAAATCTACTGACTTCAATGGAATTACTCTTGATATACACCAGTATAAGTAAGCACACAATAGAGGCCAGTATATTTAAGGTACAGGACACTGGGAGTGAGGAGTTCTGGGATCTATTCCCAGCTCTGCCACAGACTTCTTGTGTGACCATGGGCAAGTCACTTAACTTTTCTGTCTCTCAGTTATCTCATCTGTATATTGAGGATGTCTTCAATAACAATTATTGTAATAATGTCATAATCATGGGTTTGACAACAAGTAACTATGAGGTCCCAAAAATTGGGTTCTGGCTTAATATAAGGATGCAGAATATGCAGATTATACAAAATATGCATTTAAACAAAACTGACAGATTACTGAAAAATTACTGATTACTCAAAAGTACTTCATAATTATAAAAGATGGGCTAGAAATACAGAAAAGAAATCCTTGACAGTTTCATCAGGGTCAGAACAGTTTTGGAAGCACAACATATTAAAATGTGGCCCAAAATATGTTAGAAATATGCTTAGTGGCACCTGTGATCTCTGGTTTTATATTATTCTATCTTAGCAGCAAATCAAAATAAAAAAACTTAAAATACAACAGTATCCAAAGTATGGCATAAGATTAATAGATGAGACTGCACCATGTGTGAGTTATAGCATATGATTAGTTCTAACTCTTGAAAATGACTAATTTTATTTCACTCTTCAATGCTATGTATTTTATCACAGCACATAAAATGATCATTATATAAGACAATACTAAATATGAAACTTACACTGACTTTTTTACTTCCAAAAATATTCAGAAATAATTATGAAAAGGTCAGATTTAAATGCTAAAATATATTTTATTCAAAAGAAATTTTACATTTGCAGGTTCTTAAATTAGAAATCTACCTGGAGCATACATAATGTTCTTTCCTATCATTATCTTTACTAACTACAGCACAAATTCTAGATAATTACTAAATCCTTACATAATGGAAATTTGCTTCTATAATATAAAATCCTTCTAAAGCTCACTCAAGAGAAAGAGACTTACAATAAATTAAAATTACTCCCTCAGCTTAAAAGGACTTCCAGATAAAATATTTAATATAAAGAAAAAGACAATTTGTGTTCTTTCCTTCCCTATCACACTTTAGGAGAAAACTTCTGTAACAATTTCCCCAGACTTACATCACGGCTGATCTCTTGCTACACCTGAACTTGTTAAACATTTGTGTCTTTTTCAAGTTCCCAGTATTTTGAAAAAGGCTTAAATTTGGTTTAGAACGAGATTGAATTGATTTGCACATGCACTAAGATGGAATAATATAAAACCAGAGATCACAGGTGCTACTAAGAATATTTCTAACATATTTTGGGCCACATTTTAATATGTTGTGCTTCCAAAACTGTTCTGACCCTGATGAAACTGGCAAGGATTTTTTTTTCTATATTTCTAGCCCATCTTTTATCATTATGAAGTACTTTTGAGTAATCAGTAACTTTTTCAGTAACCTGTCGTTGTTTAAATACATATTCTGCACATGTATCTGTGTTGTGGCAAGGAACAATATCTTGCTTCTTCTACACAGTTCCCTCAGTATTGGAATTAGGAAAGTCTCTCTAAATGCTCTGGTTCTTTATGTATTAAATTCATGTTCATCTGTCATTTTTAATAATTCTTAAGCCTTTTTTTCCAACATGTTTATTATGTACTTTGTATAGACATCTAGTCAGCTTCCATACAGGTTAAACCAACCTGATAGGATTCATTATTTTTTTTCATAATGTATATGTTTTTATTGTTATTCTTGAGACTTACTCTCCATTCTGTGTGCCCCAAAAACCTCCCTGGGAGTTGGCATGTTGAAAAAACAGATCCCTTAGAATCTACTGTTTGTTTAATTGTAAAAATAACTAAATAAATAAATAATAGAAACAATGACAAAAGTTGTGCAGAAACACTGAGTGCCATACTTTTGCAGATTTCAAAACACTTATTATGTTTCTAAGGATTCACATTGTGATTAACTTCTCATCCACCTCATTTCACAGACTACACTTATGAAGAACAGATTTTTCATAGTTTCACTTAACTTGCTAGGTAGAAAACAAGTGGGGATCATGGGAAACATCTCTTGTTCTGCACTATTTTATTGAATTATTAAAACACTGTTATAATGAGAAAAACTCATCAAATCTGCAAATAAAAAAAAACATTACCTCAAGCTGAACTTTTTGTTCTAAGTTCTTATAGGTCCTCTGTAGTAACTCTTTGGTACCAAGCACCCCATACCACATCATGTTCTTTGTCCGGCTTCTGGAAATAAGTAAATAAAAATTCATATACTGCAGCAATTTGCTATGTTTCGTAGCTGTGGAAAGAGTCAGAAGTTGAGGATATAAAACAAAGCAAACAGAACAACAACATTAAGAAAAAACTAAATGCCTCTGCTTTATCACCAAGAACTCCATTACCGGCACTTTTCAGGATGTTCCTCTCGCTTATTATTAAATTCTAATGAAATTTTTGCATCTAATCCAATTCCAAAGTAGTTGTTCATGACACATTTTTCTGAATATCCTTCCCTGTAAAAAGAATAATATACGTAAGTATCCAGTTATGCAGCTACCTCAACAAGTACTTATGGCTTTGAGCTAGACTGTGACTGGCCCTAGCACAGGCACATGACTGAGGCAGGGTACAAGGCATTTATCATCTACTGATCTTAGGTACATACACGCCCCCATCACTGCAGTGCCTAAACACCTCACCCACTTTAATATATTTAAACTCACAACACTCCTGGAAAGCAGGGAAGTGCTATTATCCCTATTTTAGAGATGGGGAACTGAGGCACAGAGAGACTAAATGATGTGCCCAGGTCACACAGGAAGTTTGTGATGGAGCAGGAAATTGGACCCAGGTCTCCCAAGTCCTAGGCTGGTCCGTAACCGCTGGACCATCTTTCCTTTCTATAGCAGTCACAGGGACTGGTTCCCTGCTAGTCACCCATGGGGCGTAAGTCACTTCAAAAGGGACATAGAAGAGAGAGGGACTTACCTCCACCTAAGGGAGTTGGCCAATGGTGGAGAAGGTCACATGTTCCTAAGGTGGGCAGAGAGCATGCACCATGTGGGTGTCAAGGAGCTCCATTGGGCACAATGCCTTCCAGTGCTCCTGCTATAGCAATGCAATTCCGCACTGCCTTTAACTCAGCGCCTCTGCCTAAAAGATACCATCTAACTCTTTGAATGTATTGACTCTTATTATCTATAAAAATTGTGTTTTAAGGCTTGTGTTATTCATTCTAGTAATTACAAAGTGCAATTTCCTAAAGAAATCATTAAGGAAAAGAGACTGAACCACTGCACAGTCAATTTGAGAAAACAAAAAGATTTTCTTACAGTGAATCTGGATCAGGGTCAATAAACGGGGTAGCACCAAATGGATCAATGTTTGCAAGTAACATTTTGCTGATAATAGAACTCCCCGCAATAGAGGCAGCTAATCCAGCCCTTAAACCTGAAGGAGAAAACACAGAAACAAAACAGTATTAAAAAGCAGAGTCACAGCAAACCTTCTTAACGCAAGCCATGCAATTCTGATGGTATTGTCTAAAGCCAAGCACAGGGTGGACAGGAAGTGCATTTTCTCAGACAGCTTTGCTACCGCACCCTCAATTCATACCTACATCACCACTCTTGTCAATTCTCGCCCTCTCTTGAGCAGAAAGCCAACTGAGTTGAATTCTGTGGTGGGTCATTGTCCCCATTGTACAACGATTAACCTCCATTGGAGAAAAAATTCAGGATTTCAATCCAAGACTACTGAGGTGACAGGTTGCACAGTAATTAACTGGCTCATCTAACACAACTGAAGGTTATCATGTTTTTCATCTCTTAGTCCAGTCCCCCAGTCTCTAAACTGTTTCATTATTTTGAGTTGATATGTGGGGGGTGATGGGGAGGGGAGTTGGAAGGCAGGCTATCACAGGAGACCCATGTTCATGCAGTTCATGCAGCCTGTCAGCTCACTGAGAATCTTTGATGAATGCTTAACTCCTTAAATCATCTTGATAAATGTGAGGTCAACAGGGACTTCTTCCCTTGCCACCCATTTACACAAGACAAGAACTCCTCTACAAAACGTGTAAAGCCACCACTTTGAGCTCTTAAACAGGGAGGAGGAGGTAGAAGGCAAGCGAGCAAGGGATGAAGCAGACAGAACAAACAAGTATGGATGAAAAAATGAGGGCAAAGGAGCTACAGAATGGAAAGACAGTGCTGGAAAGAAGAAGGTATGAGAAGTCAGATGGGATGGGGGGAAGAGAAAGCCAGATAGGTATGAGAAAACAGAAAGACAAGTTAAATGAAAATAAGTAAAACAGACAGAGGAGCAGCAGCTGGGAGAGAGAACTTAATTAATGAGCTAAGGAACAATTCTTGTTTCTACTGCGGGAAGGGTCATATTTTGATTGATTTTGCCCACTGGAAAGTTGGCAACCCTGCCATGCCCATTTTGGCTAATAATCAAAGTCACGTGCACCGTTGTGCTTAATTAATGCAGATACAAATCTGTTTTCAAAAGCTTTTAGTTAAATTGACCTACAAAAGTACATACTTGGTTTCATTATATGTTAATAGTGCTAATGAAAATTCATTAAGCCAGGGTTTTAGCAATGCATTCTGGTATAAATTTGTACTTTGGGATATGTACAGATTTCCTGACTGCTATTATTGCAAAGTATCTTTTTACAGTTTAATTTATGATATTTTTATTGAGAGGTATGTCCCCCTAGCATTTCGTTCACCCCCACTCTAGCCCTTAGCCTCTTACTATGCTAGAAGAGCCTTCATCCACTAGGGGAGTAAGGTTCCTTTGTCTCCACAAATCAGTTTGTAATGGATGATAAACAGAGCCCTCCCCTCCCCCACTTCTGCTCCTCAACCCCAGAAACAAGTTGTAATGCTTTTGCAACGTATCTGGTGCTTAGGACAATGACCAGAAGCATTTTCAGTTAAGATATATTTTCTATTGTGCCACACAAAAATGTTATGCGTATTAATTTCCTAATATTTATAAAGCTCTTTGACATCTTTGGAGAGAAGGCACTCAGTAAGTGCAATGTATTATTATTTAACAACTATTTATGGTATGTAGCATGATACTGAATAGGACTAGTGGAGTTCAGAATCATCATTACCTGGGCAGATTATTCTGGTGTTAAGTACAGGAAGGTTTTCTTTGCTGGCTGCCATAGCTGGGACAGAGAAAGAGCCAGTATGAGAGGGGAGGCCCCGACTTGCATGTCGATCTGGAGATTTTGGTGCAGTTTTAACTGTGCCAAAAAGAAGAAATAACCAAGTTAGAACAAAATACACACACACCAATTGTAAATACAATTGTATACGTGCTTATATAAGATTCACAGCCTCAACACAGTGTACAAGCATTAATTATTAATCTCACCTATTAACCCTCTTTGAGATCTCTGGAGAACTGGCAAATTATCTGTATTGTTTTGTATGAATATTGTGTCCCCCTCTGTGTGTTTGCTTGTGATGAGTTACTTGCTATGGAGTTAGACCAAAAGGAGTTGTTAAAGAAACCAAGCAGGAAAGATGAAACAATGCCGTAGATAAGAAGATAAAGAAACAATGCCCCAGCAAATGTTCCAACACAATAACCAGGAATAATGCTGTGAAGAGGCAGCCCCTACACCTTGGTGAGGTAGCTGTTTTGCCAAAGCTAAGAATCTAAAGATCGAAAGATACACATCTGTTAAAAGATCTGCCTTGCAGAAAGGGAGGGGGGAGAAAGGATTTGTCAGCTGCTGCAGGCTGACACTGACTGACAGAGAGTCCCTGTTTGCTGAAAGTATAATGTCACTTGGTCTCCAAGAGGATGCAGGATACCAAGGCTAAGTCATGTCTACTGCACGGCTGAGGAGGAATGCCACGCACAGTTTAGACAGTCCGCATATAGGTTTGTTATTTTAAATCCACTTCTTGGAGTGCTGTGCACCTTTGGCAAATAAATCATAATTTGTTTTGAAGAAACTGCTTCTGTATCACTGCATATTATTACTGTCCAGAGGCTGCCAAAGGGAAACTCTTGTAGGTGCCAAGGCCATGGATTCTGCTAGGTATCCCAAGTGATAATCAGGGGGATGTAACCCAGAGACTAAGTCGGAGAGTGGTTGGATCACAGGTTTCCACCCCAAGTGGAGCTGCAGTTATGCAAGGGTACACTTAGGGCACTGTTTCCCGACCGGTGTGCCGCGGAATTTTTTGAAGAACGAATTGAAGAGTTCTAGATTGACTCATGAATATTCATGAGTTCCTTTGGAAACTCTATGGTGCCTCAAAATAATTAAAGATATCAAGATGTGCCATGGCAGAGAAAAGGCTGGGAACCACTGACATAGGGTGACCGACAGCAAGTGTGAAAAATCGGGATGGAGGGTGATAGGCGCCTATATAAGACAAATAATATCCCGAATAATATCAGGACTGGCCCTCTAAAATTGGGACAATTGGCCACGCCTAGGTACACTCAGGGAACTGGCAAAGGAGCTAAAAAAGGACAGCCTAAGCAGGAACTGTGACCAGAAATATCCCCATTTATTTATTTACTTTATTTATTTTATTCATGGAGAAATTCAGATGCAGGAAATTCAAGTGACTAGCCCAAATGAAAATCCTCAAAGATACACAGAACACTCTCGGGTGGAGTCTCTGTACCTTGAAGTCTTTAAACCATGATCTGAGGACTTCAATAACTCAGTCATAGGTTAGAGGTCTATTACAGGAGTGGGTGGGCGAGGTTCTGTGGCCTGCAATGTGCAGGAGGTCAGACTAAATGATCATAATGGTCCCTTCTGACCTTAAAGTCCATGAGAACAAGACCTCTGGAGCTCCCAACTTCCACTTCAATTCATTGGGGCACACACTAATTTAATATTACCTTAATAGAAGGAAAGAATCTGCTGCTCAGATTGAGAACAGTTGATTCAGTGCCCTGCTCAGATTCAGTGCCCTACTTGTGGATGGGACTGTCACTCATGCATTGGACTCAGCAGCCATCAAAGAGCTCATTGGCGCATACACCATGTTCTGTGAAGAGCGAGGGTGCCACCTACTTACTTCAATACTGCACTTCATTTCTGATCAATGTAATATGATGTCCCATTGAAACAAATGCATTTTTAAAGAGGCAAAAAAGAGGCAAAATCAATTCTAAGTTAAAAAGGCTGGTTGTACTAGGAATGATAATAGATCATTTATTTATGTATAATGCCACTAACCCACATCCAAAGTTCTTGGAGTGCTCTATAATAATTTCATAATAAATTATAAACACGTCTAATGAAAACTGCTCTAATAAAACTGAAGAAAAAATAGAGGGGAAAAGAAACCATTCTAATAATTGGGGTAACAAGTAATCTATAATTAGGGGTAACAGTACTTATAATGTCTTTAAATTTTGCGAATAAAAGCAAGTCTTTACTTGGTGTTTAAAGGAAGGGAGTGGAGGAGCTGTGGCAAATATAAAGCAGAAATACCACGGAACCTACTACAGTTCAGGACAGACTACCTGTCAACCTGAGGCCCTGATTCAAGAAAGCATTTAAGCAAAAACACACGAGCATGTGCTTATGTCCCTTAACTTAAATGGGACTTAAGCATGTGCTTAAAATTAAAGTGTTTTCCTGAACAGTGAGGATTTCTTGAACTGAGACCTAACACATGATCATGACATCAACTCTGTGTGCAGGCTCAAAGAGGAGGTCAGACTTAGCTGGGCCTACAATGTCCTGCTCTGAAAAGCAACTCAAAATGGATTTGTGGAGGTCTATATTTATTGTCTCTCCATGACCTCCAGATCAAACATGATCAGCTCACAAGTAAAAGAGATGAGGGGAGTGTGTTTTCTAAGTACTAATTTTGCAAAGACAATATGGGATCTGAAAACTAAACTCATCACCAGTGTAACCCCACTGTCTTCAGACTATGCTTTCAGTGACACTTGTGCAACCTCCTTGAGGTCAGTGGAATTACACAGGTCTGACTGATTAGCCATGTACTTCGAATTTAGTAAACAATTTTGTTAATGATGCACAAACTGGAACAGAATCCAACTCAGACTCTCACAGCTGTGTTGCCGCTGCAGGAGCAACAGCAGTAAAACTTTGTTTTTGTCACTAAAGTGAGCAGATATACTCGGTATATTATACAGAAGGGATAAAGATAAGTAAAGAGATGCCATTTTAGAGTGCCATTTTTCAGAGTAGAAATTCACATTAAAGGCTCTAACAGTGACAGTTTAAAATTAACCCACAACATTATAGGCAGTCAGTGTATAAATAAAGAATGCAGGGTGGGAGTATTATGATGATGGCCTCTTAAATCACTAAGGAAACACGTTGCGGCATTCTGCACTAGCAAGCTGTGACAAAATCTACTGCTGGAAATCATACCAGGAGTGAATGATAATAATGGAGCTCCCCAGCCACCAGGGCTGTTGTAATGTCATAATGGGATAACCAGGGGTACAGCATAAGAAATTGTGAAAGTAAATAAAGGCCTCCTACCCAGCCTCAAAACATGGTGTGCCAGAGTAAAGCTGTCATGTAGCAACACTGAAGTATCCAGAAGAGTGCGTCCAGCTGGAACTGGCTATTGTCAAATAGTTCTCCAGGCCAAGACAGGTCTAGTGGGTCTATAGACAAGAGATGATACACAGCTGTTCTTTCCTGTGTTTGGCAATATGTTCTATCCTGTGATGTTCTATCCCATATTTAGAATTAACTCCCAGGGCTGTCTAAATCGTCCCAGTGGCTGCTCTGACCCCAGGAGCAGCCAAGAATTCAAAAAGAGCAAAGATGGCTTAAAGCCACCTTAGGCCCCACCTCTTGCTGGGCTCCTTAGAGGTGCAGCACTGAATCTCACTCAGTTATTCGAGAGAAGGGAAGACCTCTGCATAAGTGAGGCTGGTCAGCATCCTTCTCACTAAAGGCCTGTCAGCACAGGAAGTTATACTGGTATAATTGTATAGATACAGTTAAACCGATCCAACTCCTCATCAAGACACTCTTATTCCAAAATAAGAGTGACTTTTCCCAGTTTAGCTTAAACTGCTTTATAAAGCAACATAAAGATAAACCAGAAAAAGGCACACTTTTACGGAATAAAAGTGTCCTCTTGGAGAGTGATACCAGTATAACTAGCAGTTTAAATTCATACTTACCCTATATTGGTACAACTTCCCATGTAGAAAATCCCTAAGATAATCATTGACAGTGACTGTCATCAGCAGCATCAAGCAAGTAGGATGGGCAACCAGCAACAGAGCTTCCAGGTGTTGGGTTTCTGGGAAATCAGTGATGCCTCTTTCAAAAACCAAACTGAACTCAACAGGGGAGAGAAAGCCCACTGAGGTCTCCTGTCTCTTGAAGTCAAAAAGTTTGGTAGGGAAAGCCAGTCAAGAGCTGATCCTTCTTCACAAAGACCACACAAACTCAATGATGTGATAAGCAGAAGTAACTGCTAATAGAATGGAGGACACTGAATCAATAAGACGTCACACTATGCAAAAGAGCTGAGTAGTCCATCAAACTGTCAGTGTCAAAGACAGTGGATAGATCAAAGATGAAAAGATGGAAAAGATGCACTTAGCCAGGGCTAGGAATAGGTCACTAGTGACCTTGATAAGAGCAATTTTGTAAAACCTACTGATTTTTATCATAGCATTTCTGTGCACCTTCCTAGTTCTTGTGCAAAAGATGATCACACTCCAAAGAGCTCTTGGTCATCTCCTCTCTGGTTTATTGTACATGCCCAAACTACTTCAACTTCTGATGGCCTGAACTAGGCTGACCTTAAGGTACATGGAAAAGAAGAAAACCATGGAAATCAGCTGAACTGAACATTTTCTCTCATCATTTGTACTATCATGGTTTCAAAAAGTTCACACAAAATATTCTATAAAAAGTCAACAGTTAACATAATCTTGCACATTACCACCAGATCAGTGTGAAAATGTCTTGTATTTCATGTGGATGAATTATTATGTTGACAAACTGGAGAGAGTGGAGAAAAGAGCCACAAAAATTATTTGAGGGCTGGAGAAAATGCCTTACTGTGAGAGACACAAATTGCTCAATCTGTAAAGCTCTGCAAATCCCATCTTTTTTTTGTTGATGGTGGCTCAGATGGGGATCTCAAAGGTGGGGAAGCAGCTATCTGCAGCTCATAGCCTTTGAGGTTGCTTCTCCACCTTTGAGATGGGGGGCAGCTGGCTTCTGATCAGCAGTTACAGGGAGCTCCCCTGCGGGCCACCAATCAGCTGTTCGGCTGGACTCTCCTGCGGCTCAGGAGGGGAACACCGTGGAACAGCTGATTGATCGGTGGCCCACAGGGGAGCCCACAGAACAGCTAATTGATCGGCGACCAGCCGGGGATCCCTGCCGATCAACTCTTCAGCGGGGTTCCCCTGCGGGCCACCAATCAATCAGCTGTTCAGTGGGGCTCCTCTATCTGCTGCTGATCCACTGTTGGGCAGCTGCCTGGAGGGGCTGGCCCCTGAACAGCTGATCAGTGGTGAAGGCTACAGCAGGGCTGACCTCCAAACAGCTGATTTGAGGCCCCAGAGCTGTGGGTAGTGTGGATGCGGATGACCTAGACTGCGGATGGCGGTCAGAAGTAAGCTGATCAGGGCAGATGCAGATCGGATGCGGATCCACATTTGTGTATCAGAGCAGGGCTCTATCAATCTGTTTAGCTCATCAAACAAAGACTGAGAGGTAAGATTATTACGATGTGTAAATACCTTCATATGGAGAAAGCACAAGGTACCAAAGGTCTCTTTAAACTAGCAGAGAAAGTCTTAACAAAAATCAATGGCTGGAATTGAAAGCCAGACAAACTCAGATTAGAAATAAAGCATAATTTTTTTTAATAGTGATGGCGATTAACCATTAGAAAAAAAAGTTAAGTGATGGAATCTCCAGCATCCTTCCAAATTAGGGCTAGATATCTTTCTGGAAGTTATACTTGAGTCAAACTCAAGTTATTAGGCTCAACGGGGTAACTGGGTGAGGATCTACAGCCTGGGAGATATAGGAAGTCAGACTAGGTGATTTAATCCTCCCTTCTGACCTTAAACTCTAAGAATTCACTAATTAACTATAGCAACTATAAGGAGATGATGTTGGAGGACATAATATCAACACAAATACATGATTCTCATGTGCATAACAAAACCCCATTCTTAGTGTTAAGGAGCTAACAGAAATACAGATGGAAAATGATATTCAAATTTTATCTAATTAAACATTATTACCTATTTAGACTAACCTAATTAATGCATGGAAAATATTACTTTCATCAAGTGACTGAGGGAGAATCTCAGAAGATTAAAAAATAATACTCAGAATACAATTATCTTTCACTCTGCAGAATGCTGCTAAAAATTCACAGTGCTGTTCTTACAATCTGTTTTCCCAGTACTCAGAAACAAAGCAGTTGCATTAAAAGAAAAATCAGTACAACAGCTGCTCTTTATTTGACAGATGAGAGTCATGGGGATAAACTGCAATAAAAATAAACTTTTGCTGTTCATGCTCTGATAAAAACTAACACAGCCCTAATGAGTAAAATTGATGCTTCATTGTAAGTAATTGAATTAATGTTTCCTGGTTTCTCCCGAAACACCCATCTCCCACTGACAATATTAATATGTACTCCACTCCACACATTTTAGATGTATGAATAATAATACAATTGCCTAATAAGTATACTAGTATTGCTGTAGGAAGCAATGGTTATTTGATGCACAAACAAGTTCAGTTTTGCTAGCCATTCCTAATTGACTGGAATCTTTACTGGCCACGAAATCAGCAAATACAAACTACCACAAAACTTCATTAAGCTTGCTCTCTCTCTTTTCACAGTGAAAAATGAAATAACTAAGATATTCAACTCTGCACGCACTGCTTTAAATAAAGATCTGCATCATTTTTTAACACTGTGGTTCTGATATACAACCCTCCATTATTTTAAGAGTAGAATCTGTGGAAGTACAAATTCAACACAAGTTTTTGTATGTAAAGCAGAGACTTAGAGAAATTAATGAAAACATTATTTTTTTCTAACATAACTGACTGTTTTGGCCTGTCCACCGCCAAATAATTCAACTTAGCCCATTTCTGTTCATGTATTGCAATAGAGAACTCCAACACAGGGTACAAGCCCATTCTAAAGGTAATTCCTAACCACGAATAATCAATTAATAAATAATAAAAGTAAAATAAAATTCTAAGTTTAATTATTATATTTAAAATTTAAATTTAATATTCATAAAAAATCCCAGCTTTAGAGTCTGAAATCCTCCTAGAAGAAGCTCAACACAGGCAGAAGGAACAAAAGCTTCCCACAGCAGCCTTTCTTTGTGCTCTAAGCCTGATTTAAAAAGAACCACCTACATGGAACAAATTCAGTCTCTATGCTCATTCGATCCTTCAAAACACTGGCCTCTCTGGAGAGTATACACTTATTGTTATTAGTGCAATTTCAGTAAAGTTTGGTTCCTTCTTTAAAATATGTTAACAACAATACAAGAGTACCACATAAAATCAGGTTCCTGTTATATAATTATGATGTCCTCGTAAGAATATCAAAGTAGATTAATATGGCCCAGACTCCAAAGAGCACATTCTGGATTCTTAGCATGTCGTCAGCCCAATACCACATAGAAAAACAAAGATTTGGAAAGATACCCACACAGAAAAAAACAAGACAAGGCTGCGAATGCATTAAGTAGCATTAGCAGAATGCTATAGTTGAAAAAAATGCCAGCAATTCAAGATATTAACAATTAAGGTTCCAACATCAAATTAAACTCACCCACCTCCCTTCTATGGATTAAAAGCGATCAGAAGTTTCCATCTGAAAACTAAAACCTGACCTGTTGAGAACACAAATTCTAACATATGATCTTCAACTGTCTCACAATATAAACTCTCACTGATCTTTTCAACCTATATTATACACAGGAAGGCCGCACTCTGCTGTTTATCAAGAAGGTGTCGAAACAACAGAACCATAGGATGTCTCAAAAAATTTATAAGCGTTGCAAAAACAACACTCAAAGCTTACAGCACAGTGACTATGTCTACCCTCGCCACGAAATTCGGCGGCAGTCAACAGGAGATACGCAAGCTATGTAAAGTAGCTTGCATATCTCCCATCGACTTTCTAACTTCTATATACCGCAGCATCTTCACTTTGCTGCGCCTAAGGGAAATGCCCTCCCATCGATGCAATGTCACTCTTCCTGGTGGGGGTGAATTAGCAGCATCGATTTCCGGGTTGATTGAGCGGGTCTCCACTTCCGCTCAGTCGATCCCAGTGAATCGATCCGGCGGTGCCAACTGTGCCGCTGTCAGTATAGACATAGCCTAAGTCCCACTTTCAGGCCACACACCTGTTTCAAGATCCACTACAATAGCAGGTGAGGTTCAAGGTGGCTGCAAGCGAGAGATACACAGGACAGTTTACTCAGAAAGAAGATTTTCTTCCCAAAAAGTGGAGAGTATATATGTGCATGTGCATCAAAATCAGGCTAATAATGGAAACTGTCTAACCAGTTTAACTACAAAGCCACTATTTTAGCTTCATAATAAAAGTAATAATCTACAGAGTTTTAAATAATTGTACTTAAATAAGTTTACTTACTTGTCTGAGATTCATATTCCTTTGTATCTTCCTCTTTTTCTTCCTCTTTGGATTCATCCAGTTCCTTACTATATTCTATAGGTGACTGGTTCACTTGTTCTTCAGTATGAGCATTCTGTTCATCCACAACTGCAGAGCAGGAATAAAAATAGTTAAAATTTCTTCAGAGGAAATATGCATATGTACAGCTTCTGTAGAAAATTAACATCCTACTTGTATAGCACAGATATTAAGAAAAGGACTGTTCTGCCTAATTAGTTCAAGAGGAGTTTAACAATCCTCTGCTAAATAATAGAATATAGAAAAACTACACTGAGAAGTGATTCACCACCGTATCAATAATATTACTTTAAAAGATGGAGCTCTATGGTGGTTTGGCAAAGCTTCTTGCTGACAATTTTCAGCACTTTTCTTTTTGAAGAACCAGGATTACAAAAGTAAACAAAACATTTTACATCAGAAATCCCATGTATCCCAGTTACATGCTATATAGTTGGGTCAAATTTTCTCATATCATTGTATTTTCTGAGAATGTGTTTTGGGTCTAATTTTTCAAAATTACATGCACACAACCATGTACTTAATTTGTGCAAGCAGTTGTGTGTGCAATCCTAGTATAGTGTCTGAGCATGGTAAAGGCTAGTTATTTATAACTGGCCACCAGCATTCACAAATACCCACAGTAATTGTGAGACTCAGTGCAGATTAGGTGCATAGCTACACGTCCATTTTTGTAAAACTGACTAATTTTGTATACAAGAGTTTTCTCTTTTACTTTTGAATAAATGACTGACTGAATTACATTTCTATAATGTAGCCTACCATACTATGAGGAACCTGAAGAGAACATTCAGACATGTTTCACATCCTGTCCATTTGGTGGTAAGAATTTGATGATATACAACCTATGAAGCTACACATTTTATCAGAAAAACAGGAACAGAAAATACTATATATGCACAACACAGGTTAATTAACATGGCTGTTGGAACCAAAACTTAGCATTAAGGAGCTTCGTTCCCCAGCTGCTTCACACAAGCTACACCTACTGACTCCAATGGAAGCTGCACATATGTAGCACCTGGAGAAGCAGGTCCCTGATTTCTGGTGATCAACTATGCAATCTTATTGTGACTTTGACCCAATTTTTGCATTTAATTTAATCATTTTTAAAGAAATATAATCCTGTAAGCTAAATTGCCCCATGTGACTTTTCTATTAGAAAATACATTCAGTAACTGGCACTAAAACTGCTTTTTAAGTTTCAAGTAAAAAAAAAAGCCATTTATTTCTGTAAATATAAAAAAACAAAGCCAAAGCATATGTGCTTGTAATCTTCTCAGGAATTCAGACCAACATGACAAAAGGAGCAAATGAAGCGGTACTTGGTAGGAACTTCATACATTGTTGAGTACTACATCTCTGTTAGCTACTCCCTTTGGCGGCAAACAAATGTCATGTTAAGGACTCCATCTTGTCCATCAGATAGCACAGGGATAAATATGGTATAAAGATACAGAGAAATAGATACACAGGATAGGCAGTATTTCAACCCATGGCATGTTTTGCCACATAGCTTATAACAACCATCTATTGACTTTATGTAAGAATATGGGAATCAAGTTTTAACAATGGAACTTTATGCTAGCAGAAATAGTGTCACTCTATGGTTAACAAGTAAACCCTTGCTGATGTGCACCTTTTTCTGCTTGTTCAATGATTTGCCTCACTGCCTTCTTTAAACTGTTTGCCCGCAGCATTAACTGTTCTCTCGGTTTGAAGATTTTCTGAGTGGAAGACTTTGCAATGTTCTCTGTTAACTGTTCCTTGCTTTCAGACAAGGATTCTTCACTTGAAAACTCCTCAACTTCTTCCTCTACAATGGGGGGAGTGATCCGTGGTAGGATGGGAGTAGCCTGGGCTTCGGTATGAAGAGCCTGGAGCAATAGGTCTAGCTTCTCATTTAATTCTGAACACTAACAAAGTTACACATACAAACAAAAAGAAAAAAAAAATCACTTAAGTGAGTGTCAGTTCAAAAGTTAACTACCAGATTGTAGTGTGGGGATCTAAAAGTCTTAGCTGAGGTAATGATCTGTCTGGTGCAGAATATTTTTTGTATTTTTCACTAAACAATGAAGAGTTTTCTATTTTGCTTAAGCATACAGTGAAGAAATAATATAAGAGACTGAAGCACAAAGGCATCACTGTACAATAACACGGTCAATAGAGTGAATACTCTTTTTCTTCTTTTTTCTCTCAAACCAGACTCTTAATTTCCTTACCCACTCTAGGTCATGGGTCTGTGATTTTAGCCTGGCCCACTATATGTACTATTGTCCCCCCCTCTTCCTCCAGCTGTTTATTTTCTCTTCACAATCACATTGTTTTATTGCAATTAATTTTCTCTCTTTTTCAGAGAAGTCAATTCCTATAGCAGCATATTTCTGCGAATGTCTGTGGTTGTAACCATTTGTCCGTGGTTGTAACTTTACTCACTTTCCCAATACATGCCTAGGATACACACATTTTACTAACTGAAAAGCAAATACATATTTTTTCAATTGATAAGCTTTTCAATAGTGTTAAGTCTCATTGTCTTATTTTTATTTTGTGGAATGGGAAGGAAAAAAGTAATCTTTGGTAAATTTAGATGATTTATAGTGTAAAGTTGGTCTCTCTCATGGAAAGAAAAGCAACTTATAGCCATTGACCTCCCTGGGATCAGGGTCTGGTCTCCTGAACTTCTTTTGAATTAGAATACCAAGTTCCCTAAACTATTAAGTTTAATTAAATTTTAAAAACCTAACATTAGCTGGAAAAAATCATGTTACGTAAAGTTCTTACTTTAATGGCCATGGCATCAGATTCTTCTGCATTTTCCATTGTTTTTTCATAGGTCTTCCCTATTTTGGCTACAAAGTCCTTTACGGTTTCACATAATATCCTTTGGATAAAAAAAGAAGGTAAAATAAAAAGTAATAAACTGCATGTATTTTTTTATATTAATTATTGGCTGTATTTTGTTTTAATTACTAACATATTTTTGCTTTCTTACTAAAATTCCACCATACTCAAAGAGAATTCCCATGCTTTTTTTTTCTTCAGAAGAATAGCAGAAAAAGGTTATAGCAAGAGTTTTAAAATCACACACGTCACATGTGGAAGTGGATGAACCAATAAAATGATAGCCCATTAGTCTACAGTGTATTCTTTTGTAGACCATTTTGGTTGGAAAGGGGACACCACCAAATAATTTTTAAAAGTAGATTTTATATTTTTCTTTTTAATGCTCCAATGTCCTTTGGTACACTTTGGTATCCTTCCCCTCCTCCCCCCACCGCTCTATTTTTCCTTTTATGTCTAAGTGAGATGAAATTAACATGGCCATTTTTGTTTATTGCCTTGTTTGCGTACCTTCCATTATCAGTATCAATCCTATCAGCACAGTTGATAACACTTTTGCTGCCTCTCTTGACTTAGGCCACAATCTGCAAATCACTCCATGTAGGTAGACCCTTGCACTCATGCAGACTTCAGGGAGACTCTATATGGGTTCATGGGTCCATCTACAGAGTTCTCAATGCAGAATAGAAGCTTTCGAGACACATTCTACCCTGAGATATACCTGTCCAAATGACAATGATGTCAGTCAGCTTTCACTAGTATAAATGACAGCAGAATTTGACCCTTGTTACCTACTCTGCAGATGCAGAGCAAATGTATTTGTTGGGGCTTGAATGAACACCTACTATTGTTAATTGTCTTTAGTTTCAATTTGCAATGAATAAATGGTGGAACTTAAAAAGAGACAGACTACAATTAAAATCCAGCGTTATGGTGCAGGTACATTTTAAAGGTGCAATAGGTAGATCGTGCTGATATAAACTGCATTGCAAGAACCTGCTTTTTTAGATGGAAAAGAACTGCAATGACAGTTGCGTACAATTTTGGCTCTATCGGCAGTCTAATGCCCACTGCCAAAATAAAAGATCTCTTTTCCAAGGAAGATAAAATGGAAGACTATGATTTCATATGGGATTCATGATTTCTAGAGAGATGAGGCCTCATATACAGAGGTGTTCAAATTTGGAATCAAAATTCTGTGGCTTGAGCCTACATGCAATGATTTGATATAGAACTCTGCCGTACAGCTGAAGACTCCTACTTCCACATTAGTTATGTGTGCGCTTCTAATGGATTGGATATAAACAAAAAAACCCTGTAAGTAAACTAGATTTCTTACATGCAGAAGTAACAATATGGCATACATTTTAACTCAATAAACTGGATTTTTATTTTCTAATCTTGTATTGATTTGATGTTACATTTTATTAATTAACTAAATGATTTTTGCATTATATGATCTTTAACATTTTGGGGAGATTGATTTGTTTACATTAAATTAAAACATTCAATATAATTGTACAATACAACATAATTATAAAAAGAAATCAACTGTACTTTATAATATATAAATCAGGATATTGTTAGGTTACACTAGCTGATCAAGAGTCAGAAGGAATTTGAGCTTACAGGAAAGGTTATAATGTTCATATATGAAGATGGTATGCAGGGATTTATCCAACATACTATAAATCAAACTCATCAACTCACTTGGCAGATGATATGACAACTGAGTGCTGATCAGAACTGAGGATTTTTGTGAGATGAGCAGCAACTGAATCCTCATAAGCAGATATCTGAAAATGCAACAAAAATGAGTCTTCACATTCTACCATTGTTAGCATTTAATACAAAGTGGTAATTATCTTCATAGATATGTGGGATTACTTCTAACATATTAGATCTATACCTAGTGCAGAAAGGTTGGATGCCTCCCCTTAACTGCATTTTTAATCTTCAAAATCACAGTGACTGTGAGACCATGAATTAGAGTTCTCTTTTCTGGATTTAAAAAAAATAAGCGATAGTTATTTCTATGCTAAAAATCCAATTAAAGGCTTCCTTAATGTTATCACTCTCCATAGCGTCATATTTTTCCAGATGATGGTTTGAACAGATTTTAGATCTATAGCGTCAGAATCTTTTTTCCAGAGAAAAGTAAAGGATACCCTGCAACTAAATCAATGGATTGTGAATAAATCACAGTCCTAGGGCCAGCTTCTGAAATCCTTTTTAATATTGAATAATACCTCATTCCACAAGTTGTCCCACTGAAGTCAATAGCGTGAGCTGTTGAATATAGGCTACTAAACTGGTATTATATTATTAAAGCCTGGCCCTTAGTGAATAAACCACTTGGCACAAGACGCTGCTTGGCCTTTATCTAGATGCATGGGGGGAAGGGCACAGAGACCTCCCCTACCAGCTGCTTGCACAGTCTGTGTAAGGATCACATAGAACAGCATGCCCTGCGCTCAAGCAGGGTGTAAGGAGCTGGGAGGCATCATGGAATGGGACCAGGTCCATAGATGTCACCCTGCCCCAGCATATAGGAGCAGCAAGCTACACCTCAATAGTGTATGATTTTTCTCTGTGCACTAGGGAGCCATTCTGCCTCCTAACACCCTTTGTAGGGTGCTGCAGCTCCACACTGTCCCTAAAAATGGGCAGTTCACAACAAGCATGAACCTAGCCCTTAGTTCTGCTTCAAAATAATTGTATGCTCTTGAGGTTTAAACAGAGTACTTTGTGCTTCTATTAAAGACATCTAAAATCCATTAGTTACTTGGGTTTCCATTCTTGACACGGAATAAGTAGAAATATAATTTCTTCCTTTCCTTTATCCATTCACCTTAGCTCCAGAGCTCTGATATTAAAGCATCTTTAATTTTAAAGAGAAAATAAAATGTAGCGTGGAAACACAAACACTGATGTCTGAGCTCCCAGCGTGGCCCAAGTGAAATGGCTATAATGAAAATGAAAGAGTGTGTCAATATCTACTCTTTTAAATCAATGCTGCAATGTGGTACAACACGTAATGTAAGATTAGTCTATTAATCTCTATCGTTTTAAATACTTTAAATTCAGTTAAACCCAAACTAAACCATGCAGAAAATATTAATATATGGGGGGGAAAGGGGGAATTCAAGGTGCCCCAAAGAAAATGATCCTTTATAATTCAGAATAATTACAATTAGCAAAACGGCCTATGGTACCTATTCTCTAAATACTAAGATTACGGGTATTATACAACTAGTTCCTTTAGCTTTTATTGGAACTAAGTTTAATAAGTTCATACAAAGAATTAACTGGAAGAACATTCTGTATGTTTTCTTTTTTTTAACTCGAGAAAATGAAGATGTATTTGAAGGCACTGACAGTCTTACAAAATGATATAAGAATACATAGTCTCTGCAGTGCATTACTGACATACATCCACTGGGGACTGAGTTGTGTGGTAAAGGATCGTAGAATTTCAGCTGTTCGAACCCCAACCTCTCTGAATCTCTTATCTAATGAACTCCCAGAGTTTATTAACTCCTGACTATCCAAACAGATTTGATAATGCTTAAACAATTAAATTAATCAGGAACCCACTATCTGCTTCTCAAGTATTCTCAAGTTAAGAATGATAGCTGCATGAAATCATGCAGGAGGGAGACACTTTGCCATTTTCAGCCACAACTACGTTTTTATGCCACATGAATTTAATCACAACACTTTTCCCACCCCAGACTGATGCTACAATGGAAATAAGGTAGGCAGCTAGTTTGAAAGCTGTATTAGGATATTCCACCAATCCAGCAATGATTAGGAGACTTCTGAAAGGACAAAAAAGGGATGGGGGAACATGAAGTCCTATAAGGCATTTTCAGCACAAGTCCAAGATGCTTTTTTTTCTTGGCAAGAAAGCAAATTCCTCTCCAAAAACCTCACATTTCATTTTCCCCCAAATTCAAGATGAACTAGTAAATGTTTTTCTTTTTAAAAAAAATTGTTTAATTCTTATGTGAGTTCTTTCTGATCGCTCTAATGACCACTCACCTCACTCTTTTTTGGAAAAATAATATGAAACCTTTTAACCAAGAACTGGAAATCTTATTATATTAAATACATATGACACGAACTAGATCTGACTTAAAGTGCAATTGAACAGACTTTTTATTTCCTGTACCACTTTTTCTTATAACTGTTTTCATTATCTTTTCAGTGTTATCACTCAACCAGTAAATGTATGCAAAATAAAGCCCCACCTGACATTCCTCAGATTCCTCTTCTGGAGTAACTGGAAGAATAGAAGACTTTGATGGTAATTTCAGTTCATATGACATTATACTCCATCTGAAGGAAATAGAAGCAGCAGTTTTTAAAGTTTTCCACATTATCAGATTCTTCTAAGAACATCCACAAAACAAATACTTCTACTTGTTAACAAAAAGAAAATTCAGTGACCAGTTACTAAATAATCACACACAAAGTGTCTTTCCTGAGGTTTTCAGCCTCAAAAGGGATTTCACCCTCAGTGTATTGAACAACCAAAACTCCCATTATTAGGAAGTAAGTAGGAGTTGTGAATTATCAGCATCTCTTGAAATCAGACCACTGAGCTATGTGAATTTATTGTCACCTCACACGCATGTTTAATTGTTTAACATGTATTACCTGGGATATCCAAATTACTTCCTGTGTACAAACTCCCATCAACTTTCATTATGCATCAGCTATTTATAGCAGGCAGTGTGGTCCACTGGATACGACACAGGACTGGAAGTCAGGAGACCTGGCTAGTATTCCCAAATTCTACTGTGTAACCTTGGGAAAGTCACTTCATACCTCTCTGTCCCTCAGTATCCACATCTGTAAAAGGTGAATAATGATACTTACCTTCCTTTCTAAAGCACTTTGAGATAAGAACATAAGAACGGCCATACAGGGTCAGACCAATGGTCCATCTAGCCCAATGTCCTGTCTTCCAACAGTGGCCAATGCCAGATGCTTCAGATGGAATGAACAGAACAGGGCAATTTATCGTGTGATCCATCCTTGTTATCCAGTTCCAGCATCCAGCAGTAAGAGGTTTAGGGATACCAGAAACATGGGGATGTGTCCTTGACCATCTTGGCTAACAGCCATCGATGGACTTCTCCTCCATGAACTCTCATAATTCTTTTTTGAACTCATTTATACTTTTGGACTTCACAATAGCCCCTGGAATAAGTTCCACAGGTTGACTGTGTATTGTATGAACAAGTGCTTCCTTATGTTTGTTTTAAACCTGCTACCCATTGATTTCATTAGGTAATCTCTTGTTCTTATGCTATGTGAAGGGGTAAATAACTCTTCCATATTCACTGTCTCCACATCATTTATGATTTTACAGACCTCTTTCATATCCCTCCACAGGCATCTCTTTTCCAAGCTGACCTGTCCTTTTTAATTTCTCCTCAAATGGAAGCTGTTGCATACCCTCTAATAATTTTTGTTGCCATTCTCTGCAATTTAACCTTCCCTCTTATCCCAAGACTCCTGACTTTGCTTAAGAGCCTTAGTGAGGGACCTTGTCAAAGGCTTTCTGAAAGTCTGAGTATCACACTAGGGTATATCACCCTTGTCCACGTTTGTTGACCCCTCTCAAAGAATTCTAATGATTGGTGAGGCATGATTTATTTTTATAAAAGCCACGGTGACTCTTCCTCAACATATTGTGTTCATCTGTGTGTCTAATAATTCTGTGCTTTACTATTGTGCTTTAATTTGTCTGGTACTGAAGTTAGATTTACTGGCCTGTAATTGCAAGGATTGCTTCTGTAGATTTTTTTTTTAAAACGGCATTATGTTAGCTATCCACCAGCCATCTGGTACAGAGGCTGATTTAAGTAATAAGTTACATACAACAGTTAGCAGTTCTGCAATTTTACATTTGAGTTCCGGCAGAACTCTTGGGTGAATACCATCTGGTCCTGGTGATTTATTACTGTTTAATTTATCAATTTGTTCCAAAACCACATATATTGACCCTTCACTCTGGAACAGTTCTGGGACAAAATATCTTCATTTACATCAACTTCTTTCTGGCATAGCACAATACTACATAGCACTGACAGTATAAAGCTGCTAAAACTAACATGCCTCAAAATATGCAAAAGAAAGCAAGTAGTTGCTGCAAATGACTTTGGAATCAGTCTATGGCATTTATGGGGGAAAGTGACACCAAGTTTTTTTAATTAAAACCGCAAAAAGTGATTTATTAATAGTTCTAGGCATGTTTCTGAATGCCTACATTAAAGTTACTACTAAAGATCAATAACAATAACTTTTTCTGTTGTAAAATGATCAAGTATCAGATGAGGAGTTCCCATTAAAAAGGACTCCCGATTTTCTGAGAGAGAGATAGGAACGGGCATAGTGTGTAATTATTTTATAACATGCACATACATACACACAGTACACGTGTGCATGTGTTTGTACACGTCAATAAACAACAAGGTATGATGTCTTCATTGGACTGACAGCACAGCCATTTTGTTCTTTCAAACTCAAGGATCTTCCTGTGCTATGTGGATGAACACAGCTGGCATGCAGCTCTCGTGCAAAACAAGGAAGCTTACTGGCAGAGCAACTGCTTTTGGACTAAGAATGTCTTAACAAAACTGAGAAAATGAACACAACTGGCGATAGGTTTTGTTAACATGCTACCTTTTAAGCTGTTTAAACAATAAAAACAACAACAAATTAAGCCTCTAAGAGAGTTTTAGGCCATTAGAAACCTGGGCAGGTATTTCTGAAACTTGTGACACATACATATATACATATACACTTAAATATATTTTTTTACCTGTCCAGCATTTTAGTGCTGGCTCGTTCTAACTTTTCCAAAATTTGAGGAAGTTGTGTGTCATCATCACATGACCCTCCCCAACCAAGGACACGGGCAAGATCATTTCCAGTACCAAGAGGAAGCACTCCTAGCTGACACTGAAATACAGCAAAAGAACAAATCTTTTATTGCAAATAAAAGAACTGCATGCATGAAGCAATACAAACGTTAATTATGTAACGGATTACTTTTTTCTTTGCCGATAGGCAGACAGACAAATTCTGCAGGCCTTACTTAATCAACACTCCCACTGAAATCACTGGGAAATTTGAACTTAATAAGGACCGTAGGATTTGACCTACAGGTTTTAATTAGTAAAGTAAAAAAGTAAAAAAAAACCACATACTTACTTGTTTGTGCAAGCTGAGTTTATCAATTTCTGACAAAACCCAACCAACGCTTCCATCTCCACCGCATACAAGAATCCGGAAATTGTCAAACTTCTGAAATAAACGTAAACTGAAGGGAAAATGCAACTGGTTAGAATGCATACCCATTAATGGACAATCAATGAAAATGCAGGTGTTTACAGCACATAAGTGCCTGCTCTTGCTTTTAGGATAATAGGGATGTCGATAAGTCCCACTGCTACACCATATATAACTGTCTATATATGTCTGTTACAGTATATTCTATCTACCACACTTTCTGGGAAATAACATGCAGAATTTTAATGAAAATTTTCCCTTTAAGATATCATGTGCAGTTTTCAGGGTTTTTTTGTTTTTGTTTTTTTTTAAATATAACATTTGTATGACTACTGGGCCAAACCACAGAGTCCATGCTCTGAGAACGCCAATCAAAGTCAGATGTTTGAGGTCCCATGGCAATCAATGGGAATTTTGCACCAGTAAAGGTTAATGACTGTGGGATGTGGTCCACAATATGGATGGGGTGAGGTCGGCGGTCCAGTCCTTTGCCGATTTGTGACTTTTCTAAACCAAAGGAAAATAATCACTATACATGACATGGTTATCAAGGGAATAAAAGGCAGACACAGAGATTATATTTCAAATTAGATCCTCAAACACTATCTTGCTTCTACTGCCTCCAATTCCTTCAGTTCTCCAAATTCTGCCAAGACACACAATACAATACTCTCCCTGGGTGATAAAAAAGGAGGACAGAGGAGACAGAGAACAAACGGAGAAGTGAGACTAGGAGGAGAAAAGAAAGAAACATGAAGAAATAGAGATCTAAGAGGAGAGAGAGCAGGAATAAAAAACTAAAAGAAAATAAAGGGAGTAATACTAAAAAAAACACTGAATTCTTTGAAAGATAAAAATAGGGTTATGTATTTCTTATGCATATTATTTTCCAAAGCATGTATCATCTTAGCAATGTCTCTAAAAGAAGAACATAATGAGAATATCAGATTTTTGAAGTGTTTGTAACATTTTCTAATGAAAATACTGAATCTTGTGTAATAGGCAGATGTATATTCAATACAAGCCACAATGTTACTCATCTCAATAGTGTTTGGGATCACAAAGCTGATGCCAAACTGATTTTTGCCACCTCAGGAAGTGAAATAATCCTCTAGAAGTACACTGTACAGAGAATCATATTTTGCCTTTCAAATAGCTACCAACAAGAAGTTATCAGCATCACCTGATGGACCAGGTGCCACGGACCCCAGTTTGGGAACCATTGCCAACTCCCAACTTCAGTACTGAGTGAAGCTTCTAAACCAAAGTGAGTTTGAGCTACAAAAACCAGACTTTTCAAAAACTGTAGATACATTTTTCAAACTTTCATATCTCAAAAATGGCTTGTCCAATTCAATTGACCCTTCCCCTCTCTTTTCTCTGGCAAGGGACAACATGTGAAATTTTAGGTGGAGAAGATTTTTTTAAAGTGAGTTACAGATATTAGTATAGATTATATAAATATAGATTCACACACTTCGTTTGTTTTTGGAGGCTTTTTACATTTTTATCATACAAACATGCTTCTGCATCTTTAAAAATTTAAAATCAATATACTCGGTGTTACTAGATGTGAATAGGACATTTAATAACAAAGCAATCTGAGTGGAATGGGGTTAGGTCACAAACATCTGTATATATGTGTAGTATTTTATGAAAGCATTAAAATAGCTTGCATTATGGCAGTCACTGTGCAAGTTTCCCTCCTACATCTCTATTTAAACCTTAACTTGCATTACCTCTGCTGTTTCAGTCCTGTCTTTGTCTCAAAAAGAGAGTTGACAAATTCTGTGTAAAGCTCACAGACTAACTTATTTGCATTTTGTGACCTAAACTATAACTTGAATTTAGGTCTGCATGTGTGAAAAGCTAATGTACTTAACCAACCACATGTAGTATTTTCAAGTGCCATTTTTGTCCAAAACTCTAAAACTAATTTAAGAGATTAAAGAAATATTTACACATATAGATATTTCTGTATCTAGATATTCATAAGGAACTGCCAGTCGTAGCTGAACCATATGTCAAAAATACACACAAAAAAGAGCAAATTTCTCAGCTGTGTATAATGCTCTGATTCAGGAAAACACTTAAGCATACACTTAATTGCTTTCTTAAATCAGGGCCTTAGTGGGTAGGTCTACACAGTCCGTGGCAAACCAGCCCCCTCCCTAGGCTTTAGAACCCAAGCTCCAGCCCAAGCCACAATTTCAAAGTGCTGTCTACAAAGCTATTTTTAGAGCGCTAGCGCAAGCCCCACAAACCCTAGTCCGTCATTCCGGCTTAGGAAACTCACTGCTGCGAGCTGTGTAGAGGTATCCATAGAGTCCACAGGCTGGTGCTAGCCAAAAGTCTATGAAAAATCTGAATGAACTTTTAATTTCAAGTGAATCTTTTTTTAAAATAAATAAAATCCTACATGCACTCAGAACGGATAATGAAGTTAGAGGTGACTGGTGTTTTATATTTTATTCCAAAGTTTTTATCCATTGCAGATGTTAAAAGGAAAGCAAATATTAGAGATTTGTAAAAAATACTGTCAGTAGGGGGACAACTGATTCACGTTGTATTCAATTCCCTTTGAAAAGGATTGCTCAAGACTGCAAAGTTCATTACCCTAAATGAGGTCCTCCATTCATTAAATCAAACACCTGAGCTGGATTTAGCGACTGTTTGAATCGACGAAGGAACTTTACTCCCTGATTGTCTCCACTCTTTGAGTTAACAAAAACTAAAAGAGGACTGGCACAGGATGGCGGGCATGTGGCTTTCCAGAATCCTGTGAAAAAAGTTAGAAACAATGAAATAAATAAGGCCTTTATATATGAACATATTCAAGAGAAATCATGAGAAAGGGGAGGAAAACAGATGACAGGACAAAAGGGGTGCAAGCATACTATGCTTTATGCAAAAACTGAACTGAATATTAGCTTAATCAAGGCAAATACCATCGTTAAATTCCACCTACTTCAAATTGACTACTTTGCTTTTTGTCTTCCTGGTTTTTAACTACATTTTTGTCTACATTTAGAAAAATACAAAAGAAAATAGCTTTATTTTCCACAGCAAAAAGCTGGTTTGATGGAATGTTTCAGATTTTTTCAGGACACATCAACACAACATCAAATACATTTTCAGCTATAAACCATTGTTTTATTTTAAAGCTTCTATCAAGTTGCACCACACTGCAGTAGTCTTGAGTTGAGTCCTCCAATCTACAAAAATTCCCATTCCCACCAAATCTAAAAAGCCCCACATACATTTCAACAAAATGCTATATTGTTAAATAACTGCCAACTGAGACTTTGCATGAAAACTTTTATTTCAGACTGAATTCATACAACTGCATTTTAATGGAAGGATAGAACACCACAACCTTATGGTGTAATCCAAAGTTTACTGAACTCATTGCAAGATTTTCAATTGTCTTCAATGTGCTCTGGGTCAGACCTTTAATAAACAGGGCTAATGGACAATGTTGTCATGAAAATCACGTTCATTGAGGGCCTGATGGATGCTCAGCCCCGCTTTGAAGTAGGCCATATGTGATCAGGTTTTGACTCTTATTTCAGGCAAGAATAAAGTAATTATCTCTTTTTAATTGTCTAAAAACAAATCTGAATGCTAAAAATCTTATCAGTTCTGATCAATTAAAAAAATTGACTTTGAAAGTGTAAGAAGCTTAATATAATTCCACTTTCTATTAATGCATAATTTAAAACAATAATTTTTTTTAGTGGTAAGCAATTTAATTGCACTTATAATGAAAGCAATCTTCTTTGTATGAATAATAAATAGCAGCAATTTCGCTGCTTCAGTCAAAGACATTAGACAGTAAGTTCAAACAGCAAGTGAACATCTGCAGTATTCACAGTCATTTATATTAATTGCATACAAAAAAAAAGTTCCTAACTTAGTGTTAAGGTAGTCGGGTTGTGTATGCCACCAACACAAACCATAAAAAACAATGAAATAAAACAGTTTAGTTTCTCAACAGTCCACTCAACAATTCATTTTCCTAACCTCAACTGCCTTCTTTCCTTCACCTGAACACACAATGAACCCCTTTCAATTTTCACTGTGTTTACTGGTTATCTGTTTTTGTTTCAATGACTAATATAGGGTTTCTGATCAAAATAAAATTCTGATAGAAAATGGAAATTATATATTTTTTTACCCTCAAGTACATCAGAAGATGCTGGATCTGAGGAGTTCTGTAAACTAATCTTTGTATAACGCAAAACAGTGATTTAGAATTAGAGAAATCGTTCTTTGTGTTTTTCGAAAGTGGCCCATGTCAGAATGTATATGTGTGAAATTTACAAGGACTCTGGTTGCTTAGCTGGAGGATCCCAGAGAAACACGAAGAAAACAAAAAAATTTTAAATGGGAGGCATTTAAAAATATCTCCTCTGCAAGCTAGTAAGTACTTTTCTAAAAAATAATTACATGGAAAATTCAATTATCCTCTGAAGTGTTATTATGCTAAATTTGGAGACTACATTTATCTGTGAAACACAGGGATTTTAGCCATGCTTCAGGTAGAAATTTCAGGGCGACCGTAATGGTAAATTGTCTACTAATGGTCCCATTATACTACGTACCATCAGAATCTATGCTGTTGAGTGCTGTTGGAGGTATGATGGATACCTTACACTGTCCAAGTGGACATTTACGAGGATACTGATCTTTACAGGCAGTGTGAACCTAAGGAAAAAATGTTAAATGGATAATTATTTCCCAACATATAATCTGATTTTATGGTAAAATTCAAATAGATACATAGCTAGGTATTATTCAGAGATGGGGTAATATATAACAGACCATACTGCAGTATATTCAAATGTATATAAACATTAAACCATAGATTGTTTAGTTATCAATTTCTAAACAAAATATTCTTAATGCACTATGATACTTAAAATTCTGCAGATTTCCCAATTCTAGGAAAGGCACCAAATTACAGGAGAGAAGCTAACAAGAGATACAGCATTAAGGGAAGAAATGCAATTATATATCGATGAGAAGACAGTGATAGAGTGATGGAGAATTTAAATCTATACCACATAAAGAATAGTACAGAAGATAGGAACATGGGTAATAAAGTCTCAGCAGTTATATATTTCAGGATAGATTAGGGCAATTAGATTTATATTTATTAGAAGAAATTACGAAGTCAACATGATAGACATATATAAAACTATAAGGGGTACATAGTATGCCACCAACTATTCAAGTAGATGACCTGCTCAAAACACAAGGGGCTTCTAGTATAGGATCAAGTACTAAGAGCTTGATTCAAAGCCCACTGAAGTAAATGAAAAAAGTCTCCCATTGATTTCAGTGGGCTTTAAGCTATGGCCTCAGGGAGTTAGGAGAAATGTAAAGGACACATGATACATGACAAGCACTATTAAAGGAAAAAAGGGGCATTGGACATATTAAAATCAAGAGACAAGTGGGACAGACATTATAGATTACGAATTTTAGAGAGTGACTTGGACAGATTTGTATGAGCTGTCTGGAAAATAAGAATATAATGAAAAATAAGAATATAATGAATATAATGAAAAATAAGAATATAATGAAAAATAAGAATAATGGGTAAATAACCATCCTGGCAGAATCCTAGCCATTTTTACAAGCCATATTGCACCTACCATAGCTTTACACCAAAGGCACTTCCAATCTTGGAGGCGTAAAACGCTGCCACAGGTCTTGTCGCAGACTGCACATTTGGCACTGACAGGCAAATTACCCTCTAACCATTGGTGAGGCATAGCTACCTGTGAGGAAGTTGTTATAAAGTTAAATACCATGGCATGGAAACTTGCCATTAGAACTACAAAAAGGTCAGTAATTCAGTGTCCTTCTGAAACTTTCCTCTAATTTACTCTTTGCACCAATAGGTAGGTATGTAAATTTCTGTGTGCGCACATATTTTTGGCAATTCTAACACTAACCTTCTAGATAACATTTTCATGCCAATGGTTGTAAAATTAACTCATCTATTTTAACACAACTCAAAAAAATTTCTGTTGTTTCATTTTCTCATTTTAATTTTAACATTTTCATGTATCAGTAAAAATATTATCTGTATGTCAATGAATTTCAGACAGACCTTCTGGGGAACTGGTATCAGATACGAGTAGGCAAAGCAGGACGAGAAAACACTATATCAGCAAGAGTAACACAAATACACCTTCTTTGTTCAAGTTTGAGGTAGGAGGGAGAGGGGATTCTCATGGCAATTCTCAAAGCTCAGAGGATCTTACTGCCTCTAGAATTCTGCAACACTAAATTCTTCCTTCTAGAGCCTATTGATGTTAAATGCGTCTCTTAAAGAGTCCCTGAATTAGGCTTTTAACATAGTATCTATAGCAACATAACCAACTACCATTAACTTTAATGGGTCCCACGACAATATTTCTACACTTACCAATTAAAAAATATAAAATAAAATAAAAAACCACCAAATAATTAACTGTTGTGAAGTATTGTAAGCCTGAATAATACTTACACCATCTTCATCCTCAATGATATCTTTCCCAATGGAGGCTAACGTAGTCCATTTACAATTATTTGTTGCCCTGACTGCACACCTTTTATGTGCTTTAAATTTACACACTAGAAGAAAGACACAAATGTATTTTATATTAGCCACTCCCTGACTGCAGACTCTTTAATGCAGTGTATTAAGTCAACAGTTACATTTTCAGATATTCAGTCAAATGCAAATCACTCTATAAAATAGAGGAGTACATACATGCCCACAACAAAACAGAAACCAATTAAAATAAAGAAAGTTCAGAGTTCAAACTCTCACGCTACCTTTTACTGACTGAGCTACATCTAGGGATTACATACTGCTGTATGCTGGGTGCAAGATTACTCACTATTCTGTATCGCCTGAAATATTTTTAAGATCTACAGACATTCAAGCATGGAATGGCAATCTTAAGCCTTCTTCCTCTTGTCCATTATTCATATGTAAACTTTAGTTATCTTAATGACTTTTAAAAATGTAATTCCTTTTTATACTGTAGCTTTTAAAACGATCTACCATTGACATTATAAAAGCAACAACATAAACCACTTGTTCAAAATATGCTGAATGCAATCCTCATTACAGTTATCCACGGCTTCACCACCTTGAAACTGAATGACAACAATTGGAGTCCGCTGCATGGGGTTACATTTGGAAACTTCAGCAGAATGCGTTAGTCGGTTTGTTTAGTTATTCATGGAAGGAGCATATTATATCTGTCGTCTGAGATTCATCTGGGTTCCCAATTAATTTCCAAGTGCAATTCAATGTTCTTATGTACAATGTACATATAAAAATGTAATTGTTTGTGTCTTGGCTACCTGAGAAATTCTCCCTCCCCTTGTGTGACACAGCAGCAGCTGACATCACCTCAGGCATTTAAGCAGCTAGAGCTTGGGTTTAAATGTGAAGGAGTGCTTCCATGGCATTTCCAGAGAAGAAACTTTACTCTGGAGCAAATTTCCCCTTTTTGTCCAAGGTTGCCCTTTTGGGCACAATGTAAAGCCCACTTCCCTAGACTTCTGAGAAGTTGGAGAATTAGGAGGGCATGTATCTATTCAGTACACAGCGAGTTATTGTTGGTTCTGATAGGTTACCAGAGTAAGGACAAGCCTAATTTTATGTATGGGTTTATTTGGAAAATCCATAGTTGTTTTAATGTATTATACAGATGCCTTATGCATGTGGTTAGATATTTAAAAAATCGAAATAATGATTTGTATTTTGTTTGATATAATTAGCATACCATGTAATAAAATCATATTGTACGAACAGACTGATGGATTACAGTTGGGTCTGGTTAGTGGAAGTGTCTGAGATCATTCCATTTACAGAACTTTATATAAATTAGGTTTGCAATAGCCATAAAGCTTTATGAGAGCTAGCTCACTAAAGCATTGGCATTAGCAGTAGTTTCTTTGCAAACAAATATAACTATCAAATGTTTTGGCCCAACAACTGTCTAACATTCAAAGTGCTAAGATCTGGAACAAAAGGTCCCTCTGGACCATAAATTTATGTATGGTTTTAATCCATCAATCCATTGCCAGATTATTTTTTAAAAATGAACAAGGCCTTTGCTCCTGCCGTGACAGGAACTAGGAGAAGAGGAAGGCATATTGTCCACTCACAGTGAGGGGCAGAAGAGCATCCCCGTTGCTCTCTAGCAATCCCCATGGCTACTTCAAAAGCAGCATTGATGGGCTCCAGCGGTATCTATGTCTAACCCTCCTGAGCCAGAGGAATAGGTAGAGTTCCCAGATGTCTGGTTTTTGACTGGAAAGTGCGGTAGAAAAGGGGACCTGGCAGTGTCCGATCAGCAAAACCTCTGCCACCAGGAGGCAGGAAGAGCAGCAGCTGTTGCTGGAGCCTGGAGGAACACTCAGGAATGGGTCCAGGAGAGAGAGGTACCAGCGACTCCCCCATCGTGCCCCAATCACCCCTCCAGCCCCAGAGCACAGCTGCCCCTCCCACCCCCCACCCCATGCACTCTTTATTTCCCATTGGAACAGCCTGGGGCAGACTTTCAAAAGAACTCAGCATCCCGTGTACTCAGCTCCCTTGAAAATCCATCACTTAATCTGGTGCTAAGCACTTCTGAAAATACAGCCTTGACAGTGGGTGCTGAATGCTTTTGAAAATCCAGTCTATGAATATGGAGTCATGAGAACAAGAGCAGCACTAGACACAGTAAAAACAATGAGAGTCCCGCAGCACTTTAAAGACTAACACATTTCTGAGGGCATAAGCTTTCGTGGGCTGCAACCCACTTTGTCAGATGTCGTGTCAGATGACGAAGTGGGTTGCAGCCCACGATAGCTTATGCCTGCAGAAATTAAATTTGTTAGTCTTTAAAGTGCTACAGGACTCTTGTTTTTGTGGTATACAGACTAACACAGCTACCCCTCTGAAACCAGACACAGTGATTCAAACATTTGTCACCTGCAGGCTGGTCTACTGCAAAACCACTGTGGGCTAGATTGTAGAGTCACCCATGAGCCCGAAGTAAGAGGCAGGGTGCAGCTGTTCTGCCTCAGAAGCAGACCAGAGATGAAACTGACTCAGTCACAATTTGGAGCCTACCCCACCCTTGCTCCAGGGGAATAAGCTGTGCTACCTCTAGACATAGCACAATTTACCTCCCCCAATACATCAGCTAAGCTGTGATAGCTGGCACATGCAGAACCAAGGCTCCCTTCTTCACCAACCCTGCTTTTCCACCTATGCAGGAGCAGCAACCCCATGGCAGCCACTCTCACTCCTACGCACAGACCAGCAATGTGGGTAGCCCATACAGGGGAGTAAGAGGATTCCTTGTGCCCTATGACAACTTTGCGAACATGAAAAGGGAATCCCTCAACCGAGCCCTGTAGCTAGGCCTGAAAGTAGAATCAATACAAAAGCTCCCGTTCAGGCAGAATGCAGCAGCAAACCTCCTCAGGTGGACAGGCTGTTGTGAGGATATCATACTGTGCTCTGATGCCTCCACAGGCTGCCAGTCTGCTTCTCTTGCCAGTTCAACACCTTGGCCCTGATCTACAAAGCCATCAGCAACTGAAGACCAAGCTACATCAAACACCACACATCCTCGCCATGGCCCATTAAGACAACTGTACTCCTCTGAAACAACGCAGAGGATCAAAGCCCATGACAAATCCATAAGAGTGGGAGAGACAGAGAGAGTTCAGCTGTAGAATGACCTTCCGGAGGGGTTTAGACTAAACCACAATATGATCACCTCTAAGGCACGCTGCAAGAAAAGCATTTCTCAGCATACCTGGAATGATTTTTAACAAATGTTTACATGTATATATCCCAAGCAGAATTTCCTTTAACCGGGAAGGAAAGAGAAAAAAGACCCCATGAAGTTCTCTAAGAACTTTACCATAAGGATCCAATCCAACTGGGAAAAGCTTAGATGCTCTAGTGATGGGCATAAAAAAACCCCCAAACAGTTAAGAGATTAGGTAAAATAGAGAAAATGATGGCATAGAAAGGTAGGAGAGAATTATATGCCCTCACTTCATTACAGTTCTAATGGAAGAGATACCATCCAATCAGACAGCATGGCTCGATGCCTGTTTGGCTAGGGTTCTGGGTGCTAATCAGGACCTGCAAATTCAGACTCAGGACCAAACAAAAAGTAACTCAAACCTACATATCCCCAGCATTCCAGTGAAAAGGCAAGTGTCTAGTCAGGACCAACGGATAATAAATACCCTGGCAAGTGACAGCTCACATGTGCTCTCTGAACGTCCTGCCACTTGTCCATCTTCAAATAAGACTGTCTGTAGGTAGCCACACGTATAAACTTACCCACCACCAGACAACAGTGCCTGCCGCCCTGTATATTAAGCATTGTTAGAAACAAGGGGGATGAGAACAATGACTCTTGGAAAAGAACAAATTCATAATGGGGAAGAGGACGTGCAATTTGTGAGGAGCTCTTACAAACAGAATATTTTTTAAATTATGAACTAGTTTAGTATCCCTTTTCTCAATGCTGCCATTTAAAGATTTATAATGAAAAGCAGAACTTTAACTATGGTAGAGCTTTGGAAATGTGACATTTTAAGAGCTCCTATCTCAAATGATACTGGGGCTGATTAATAAATGAGGTATGATACAAAACCATCTGTAACATCCAGTCATATTTCTGGATGTCAGCTGACAATTGGCTGACAAAAATGAAAAGAAAAAGGAAAGGAAAAATGCAGCCAGTCAGAAACAAGCTTATTCATGAATATACAGCATATTTTTTAGAAGTGTAAATTGCTTGGTAAATTGCTCTGATTAATTGTAATATAAAATATGTTCCCCTCAAAAGCAATCAGGCAGACCATTTAATTAGCCATCAGTGTCACAGTTGCACCAACATCTGTTCAGATACAATAATTTAAATCTATAACAATTATTAAGTATAATAGAAATAAAATTAATGGAATAGAACATTGCCATGGGACTTCTTGCTTTGAAAACAAACATCTTTGTTATAACATAGTTCTGCATTCAAGATATTTCATTCTCTTGACTTATTTATTAATTATACTGCATTGAAAAAATCTGCATGTCCTGCCAAGCCTCTCTCAGTCTTCTTACAAGATTTCTTTTTGGTGATTTTCAAAGAACAGCTGCTTATTCAGAATGTTTTTTCTGGCTTCAAAAGCTAAAGCCAAACTTTCAAAACTGACAAGGAGATAGCTTTACTGGTACCCATAGTTTATGTTGTCAAGATACAAACAGTTGTCCTGTGAGATTTCATGGGAACCTATTATTTTGTTTCCAAGAATACAGGGCTTAAAAATCCACATTGAAAATAGATTCAGACGCTGACATGAAAACAACAAAATTCAAATGCACTCCAATTGCAGCTTGTATGAGGTAAGCCTATTTAGGAAAATAATTCAGAGATCCCTTGTTAGTTTCCTCATTGTCATGTAAATTTAGTCAGCCAATAACAAAATATGTATATACTACACATATAAAAACTATGTTAAAAGAACATTAAGGTTGAATGGTCAGGCACTCAAATGTTAGGAAATGCTTGCCTCTTCAACCTTAATTTGACCCTCCTGTGCATATGCATTATGATACAGCCTTTAATTATAAGATCACGTACCATTTTTTCTTTCTTAGACCCCAGTCTCATTCAGGGCACAGGATGAACAGTGAACAAATAATGAGCAGCTATTCAGAGTTCTCTTTTATCCTCAATGTTCAATGTGTGGCCTCAGCCCTATTTACTCCATACTATTAAAACTCTGCTCTGAATACGTAATTATTAATTCTTTCTCGTGGGCTCTTCTATGACACTCATTGCTATAGAATCTCAGTGCTCCAGAAATGTTAATTAAATTTATCTTCATAACACCCCTGTGAGATGAGAAGGTGGTATTACCCCATTTTACAGATGAGGAATTGAGGGAAAGAGAGATTAAGGTCAAAAGCACCCACTAATTTTGTATGCCCAAACAGATACCTAGGACCTGATTTTTCAGAGCACTTAGCAGCACATAGCATTATATATGTTCAAAGCTCAGCTCCCACTGACTTCATTTGAGGCTGTGAGCAGTCAGCACATCCGCAAATAAGACCCTAGAGTCTCATGTTGTGCGTCCAGAAAATAAGGAACAGTCAATTAGTGACCACCAGAAAATGTTTGATTTAAGTGACTTGCTTAGCATCATATAGAAATTCTGAGGCAGAGATGGAATCCAATTCTCCAGGGCAGCGTTCAATTGACCTTCCTTTCTTCTCCTGCAATCCACTGCCTCATTCACTTCCAACTTCTACAAAAAATAAAGCAGAAGTCCTACCACCCACAGGCTCTTACACAATTCAGCCCTGACTTGTCCTCAGTGCAGGCCCATCCTGTGAACTGAATGAAGCAGGGCCCCGTAGAAAAAATAATATGTGATTATGTAACTGAAGACAGTCTCATAATGCACACGTTCCACAAGGGGGACAAATTAAGGTTACCCAGACAATCTTAATTCCAGCATTTTCCAACTTTTGTGTGTTTGACTTTGCAACCATCATAATGTTCTTTTAATGGAATTTTTGTGTGTAAAAAATAAGGTTGAAAGTGTCTCATTTGCACTGAAGTCTTTAACTTACCAGATATGTCTGACGTTGAATTAACAATGTCAGCTCTGTTGTGAAAAATTTATCAACTTGCTCTATAATGCTACATGAGAACTAAACCTTTGTTGAGTTTACTCTATTATTTCTATTCAGAATACACATATGAGCAATATTCCTTAGAAAGTGATATGGACTCGAGTACAGAAACACCGACAAATACTGAATTTATCAGTGGTGAGTGACAGGCTAAGGAGCGTTCTTAGGGGGTTCTCTGAGTTATTAGGGTTCCTTGTCTGAAAACTGTCTCTCCACCTAACCAATCTCCTAAATTCAAGACTCCTAAGTAAAGCTGACTTTACAAAACTGAAGCAAAGAGAGGGTTGGAAGGGACAGGGAATGAGAACTTTTACTTAATTCAAATTATTTGGAATTCCAAAGCAAGGCAGACGATGTAATTTTTCTGTACTATTAATGTCTGTGCACAAATGCAATAGGATCAGCACATTAGTGACACTAGCTAGGTACAAATCTTGACTTGCTGGCACTAAATATTTAGTGGGATGATTCTGATACCTGTAGAGAGTGTACATATAAGAGACAGAAAGGGAAGAAAAATTGGAGGAGTAGTACTGTATCTCAAAAATATTTATGAGCTACAATTAAACAAAAAAGAAAAACCACTGTGCACATCTGCTTCAGACCAGCAGGACTGGAGGGAATGAAATATTACTGGACCATTTCTCAAAGTATTTTAAGCTGCAAGATACTACCTGGGAGAATTTTGTTTACCTACAAGATAACAAATACAGCTAATCATGAATCAAAGAATACACACAATCTAAGTTACATAGAAGATTATTTATGTGCCAGAAAGTAGAAACACCAAAAAGAAGGAAGACATCCTGGATCTCCTGATAAGGCAAAACTCACTGAGTACGTGTGAATAACACAGAAGCCTGGAACCAGGGACTATGCACTAATTGAATTTAGCATAGAAATAAATGGATTCACAGAATACAGAAGTACAGGGGTGTTAAATTTCAGGCATGTCCATTTTAGCAAATTAAAAAAAAACAAGTGAGTAAGATGCAATGGGAAGAAGTGGCATTGAAGACGTCTGGGGACTCTTAAAAGACACTATAAACAATATTTTACTTCTGATAAAGACAGTGAGAAGTACAAGAAACTGCAAACATGGTATTACAAAGGGCAGCTCAAGAAATATGAGATTTTTAAAAATGTTCTGGAAACATAAACAAGGGAGACAACAAAGCAAAGACTCAGTCATGTAGGACTTGCAAAGAAAGTACAAGCAGGCAAAAAATCAAAATGAGCTTGTCAGAGGCGTAGCCAGAAGTGATTTTCTGGCAGGCCTGTGATTGACTTGGGTGGGCCTGGGCCACTTCCTGCTTCCAGTCACGTGTATTATTAGCTTTCAAAAAGGGAATAAAAGAGTGAACCTGGCAATTATCATCATGTCAATGTAACATTTAGCCCTAGCAAACTATGAGAACATTTAGAAGCCAATAAATAAATAAATAAATAAATGTACTAAACAGCTGAAGGACAATGGACCACAAGCATTGACACACATGGGTTTAAAAAAATAACTCTTCCTAGACGCAACTTACCCTTTAAAAAAAAAAAAAGTACAATATTAGCTCATAAAGGGAAAAATAGTAGATGCAATATATTTGGATTCTGATTAAGCATTAGATACTGTGTCTCCCAAAATCTTACTTTAAAAACTCCATGAATGACTGAAAACTGTCTGACTGACTGGGGAAATGAAATGGGAAATGAAAAACAGCAGTGACAATGGAGGTCAGCTACACCACCTCTCACTTCTGTGTTATATATTCATATCAATATCCTTGGACAGTTTCACCCCATTGTGTGCTTTCAGATGGTGAATACTAAAGGACAGGGACTTACTTTACCACAGTTTATGTGCTATACAGCACTGAGTACACATACTCTACAGTACAGATAACAGGAACAGAATTCCACAGGTAGTTAGGTGACATACAACTTAAAATTTATTTTTCTGAAGCATCTATTGTGTAATAACTGATTACTGTATTTACATTATTATACAGCTGCAAGAGTTTGCTGGGCAGTTAACTATTTTGTAATTAAATGTCTAACCATTATTATAAAAAGTACTTAAAATATATATTTTTCTTCCCAGTGAGAAAGTAATACCAAAGCTTGTGTGTGTAAATGTCATATATATTCCATAAGGACACACACAACACTTAATTTTCTTTCACATTCCAGGAAACACGGCAGACTTTTCGCTACTTTTCACAAAAGTTACAGTGGAAAGTCAAAAAACTATAAAATAAAACTCAGTATTTTCAAGGTAATTATAAAAATTTGCTTTTAAGTAGATCATTTCTGCACTTCAGTTTAACACGGACACTTTAGACTCATCCCATTTTTGTTTATGCTGGATATTATCAAATTATGCAAAAAGATATACATGATTTTTTTTTATCCCGTATATGATCAGTGAAGAAGCAAATTTTACTCTCCAAGCCTGTACTGCAATATCAGTCAGCAGCAAGAGAGCAGCAGATCAGACAAAAACTAGGGAGGAAAAGGTCATGGAACCAACAAAGGAGTTAATTATTGTTCCAGATTTTTACAAAAGAGGAACTAACGATATTTCTATTTTTTCCTCTTTTCTTTTAAAGGAATGCTATATCAATTCTGAGAATGGAGGAAAGAAAATGTTGCACTTTTCCTCCACATCATCATTTTTGAAGTGCAAATCAACATAAACTGATCTTCCCTTGAAATACTTACATTCAGGCAAGAACACACCAAAAAAAAAAAAAAAGGTATTTGTAGCAGGAGGAACCTTTTATATTGAAATGAGCTAGAAAATCATGTCCAGAGTGTGACTAATTTGTGTCATGTTAGCATTCATTGTAACCAACATAAATGTTCCTTTCTTTAGCAGTGAGTAGGTTTCTTCTTACTCCATACCTTTACAGCACAATTACCTGCCTAATAGATTTCTAATTTTTTATTAGCTAATGTGACACGGTAAGGAAAAATACATTGACTTTACCTTCACAAGACAGGCCATGAGAAGTAACTCCAGAGAGGCTCTCTCTGCACACATTACAGAAGGTAGGTCGGGCATGGGAGCAGGCGTACCAGTTATGCATCCCTGAGAAATGTTCCACATTAAACTGTGCGGTCTAGTAAAGGAGAAGTTAAGACAAATTTGCAAGTACAGAACACAGCTACAGAAACTGCAAGTACTTAGGAGCTCCATATGTATGCTGGAAAATTCAATGTGAGGATGTATATTGAAAGGAGACTAAAGCTCTCTCTCTCAAAACCCCAGAAAAAGAGCATAGTAGCACGAACTGTATTAGTAAAATAAAGATTTAACACACAACTGTATTTTAACCTTACAGGTTTTTCACACTCCACAAGACTATATGTCTTGGATTCTGTGTACTGTAGAGCTTGATATGTTAAGTCAATATTTATCCTGAATGAAGAACAACATGCACTGAAAGGGATATTATCTTACCTCATAATGTTCTCTAGACTGTACAGACTTCAGTGAGCTGATCCAGTCCTCCATCTCTTTTCTGTTCTCAGCACACAATATTAGCCTCCGGAATGGAGTGATTATCTGAAAGAGACTTCTCAATTTAATGATTCTGAATTTTATAGATAGGCGAGATCAGTACAGAATGTAATATCTGACAAGACTATTTTTTTTCTCTTTGATGATGCAAGTGAAATGCACACTCTCAATCAATATGATAATGAAAACCTTGAATATCACTGGGTTGTTGTTTTTTTTAATCACTATCTTAAAATGGTAAAGTAAACTTTTCTCATTTTAAATTCCCAGGATTTGTATCAGGCTTTGACATGGGCTTTTATAAATATATTTTGATTACGTCTCTTTTTCAGCTGTTTATCCATATATTATAAATATAAAACTCCAGTGGGAAGCTCTAAAATTGCTAACAAATCTTTCTATAAATTATTTTAAACAGATGTCAATTTTGTATCATAACAACATTATATCAACTGCAAAGTCTATAATTACTGTAGATGAAGACAAATCATGCTGGTAAACAAAAGCCTGAGATTCATAAACACTCTGCACATTTCTCATTCCTACATCAGTGATGACATTGTATTTACATAATTGTTATAATCAAATATAAATCCCATATGATTTATGAGTTAATATAGGAATACACCTACATAAACTGTATAATCATAAAACACAAAGAGCAAAGAACAAATAGCTCAAACCCTATGCAATGGTGCCTATACAATGCTTCAGCGCACTCTTGGAACAGGTTGATGTGCAGGGTTCAATAGTCTGGATTTAGATCTTAGACACCATGTTCATCTTGAAATCTAAAGACTGCTGAATCTTGGAGATTCAAAGTAAAGGCATTTTTTGCTTCCCACACTATTAGATAAACAATTAAAAATAATAGTAAGGCACCAAAACTATCAGCTAACTCCCACAGAAATGATTTTGAACATTCCACTAAAATAGATATTGTAGTTGCTTTCAGAACAATGAAGGAGTTTAAAATAAAAATTAAGTAAGCAAAGGAAGAGTCATTTGCTTCTTCTACAAAAATAAAAAAAAATAAAATTAAAACCTTAGTCGGTGTGAAAATAAGTCTATTTTATTGTCCATACTGCCTACATTTGCAAATTATCTCAGTAAAACAAAGGCATAAACCACAGGAAAACTGTTAATTTTCTCTCAGGGAGTTATAACATTCCTGTAACATTTACAATACACACATTATTAGTAAGTAATTATTTACAACTGTCTTTACTCACCCAGTCACCACCCGATATCCTCTGCTCCCGGTTTGTGCTATGCAGTTCTTCATTAAACTGAACTGCACTTTAATATATCTGACAAGCAACCTAACTGAAATACAGCAGACTACAAGTCACATGGAAGGGCAGCACAAACCTCTGAGCTTTTTTTATTTTTGTGATGTGCAAGCTGCACATGAAACTGAAGGACTCCACTCTCTTTTCTATTTCCTTCAGTCTTCCCTACCCATTTTTTATAAGACTTATTAACATCTGTCCACTTCTCTTCCTGAATAATAGTTAATGCAAAGAGCAATGCTTCTCTCATTAGTTAAGAACCAAATGGATGCTTTATTACTTCAAAATGTTTTTCTAGGACAACTCATCAAATGAAGCACAAAGAAGCCATTAAACTATAATTTAACCTTGGCTCCAATAACAAGCACCAGGCTTCACTGAACTCATAAACATTATTTGTACAAATACTTCCCCCAGCCTTTATTTCCCACTATACTATTATGACATCATAATAAAGATACCCTCTGTTTCGTTATAGTTTTAAAGTAAGGAGAATCCTGCTTTGATCACACAAATAGGTCAGAGCATGTCATGTCAATTCCTGCCTTTTGACTACCAACAGATAGGATAGTGAAACACATTTAATCCAGAAATACATTTAACCACCTCTACTCAAAGTTCTTCTTGACAAACTCTTGATAATCTTTCCAAAAAATACAGATCAAATTCATATATTACTGATCTTTTATCTTTTAGTAATGCAATTCACATAGAATCCCTTAACTCAAAGCGCCTTTGCCAAAATAACCTATGTGTATTACCATACCAGCTATTGCTATAACATTACATCTTTTATTTAATATTTGTTCATATAAATTACAACAGGCTGTAGCAGAGTCATTAAGTTATACAATTGATGGTGACATAGGAATGTTAGACAAATTATTATTAGAGCTATTAAAATAAGCAAACTGGAAAGTTGGAAGAGCCACACATATTTGTAGGTACAGTACGTAAAAGGCTATGAAGACTAATCTACTTATATTCTTTCTGCTTCACACACCTCTAACAACAAGCTTCAAGGAACAGTCAGTCTGATTATTGTAAGGGAGCCAAACATATAAAACAAAAAGAAGACAACCTGATGTTATATAAAATAAAAATACTTATGCTGGAATAACATTAAGCTTCTGACCTCAAACCAAGAGAATCAATGAAGGTATGAGTTCAAGTTCTCCTTATCCTTAAGGGGTCTAAAAAATCAACTATCTTCTCAAAGAGATCATGTTGGTTTGGCACAATCCACTTTTATAAAACCATGTTGTATTTTATCCCAATTACTGTTTACCCTCTATGTCTTTAACTACTTTCTCTTTGAAAATTTGTTCTAAGACATTGCATATAATTGAGGTCAAACTAACAGGCCTGTTGTTTCCAGATCAATTTTTCCCCTTTCTTAAAAATAGGTGCTGTATTAGCAATTCTCCAGTCATAGGATACAACCCCCAAATTGTTGGATTAATTAAAAATCCTTGCTATTGGGCTTGCAATTTCACGTACCACTTCTTTTAATATTCCTGGATGCAGATCATGTGGTCCCCTCAATTTGGTCCCACTAAGCTGTCTGAGTTTGACTTCCACCTTGGATGTGATAATTTCTACTTGCATATTCTCATTTCCATTCTTGCCACTTATCCCTAAATTCCTCATTTTCCTTATTAAAAACTGAGGCAAAGTATTCATTTAGGTGTTGGGCCATGCCTAGATTATCTTTAATCTCCACCCCAGTGCTTAGTGGTCTCATTTCTTCTTTCCTTGTTTTTTTTTTTTATTTATATAGCTACAAAACCTTTTACTATTGGTTTTAATTGTCTTTGTAAGGTCCAACTCTGCTTGGCTTTTGGCAGTTCTCACTTTTTTCCCTACACTGCCTGACTTCTTAGAGGTAGTTTTCCTTGCTGATCCATCCATGTTTCATTCCTTGTAGGTTTTCTGCATTCTCTTAATGGGACTGTTCAGTTTGGAAAAGGGAGGACTGAGTGGGATATGATAGAGGTCTATAAAATCATGAATGGTATGGAGAAAGTGAATAAGGAAGTGTTATTTAACCCTTCACATAACACACAAACAAGAGGTCACCCAATGAAGATTCAAAACAAACATAAGGAAGTACTTCACACAACACAGCCAGTCTGTAGAACTTATTTCCAAGGGGATGTTGTGAAGGCCAAAATATAATTGGGTTCAAAATAGAATTAGCTAATTTCATGGAGAATAGTTGCACCAATGGCCATTAGCCAAGATGGTTAAGGATGCAACCCCATCCTCTGCATGTTCTTAAACCTCTGACAGCCAGAAGCTGGGACTGGACGACAGAGGATGGATCACCTGAAAAATTGCCCAGAAGCATCGGGCACCAGCCACTGTGGGAAGACAGGATACTGGGCTACATGCACCATTGGTATGATCCTGTATGGCCATTCTTACATTCTTATGTAGGCAGGTTCTGTCCTCATATGTTTCTAGTACATCTCAATTTTTATGTCATCCACATATTTCTTCCTCTTTCTAGATCATTAATGAAAATATTAAATAACATGATCCCCAGTAGCAATACCCCCACTTATGTTATTTATATGGCACACACAACATGCTAGGTGCTTTATAAATAAGGAAGAATACTAGGTCCCAACCTGGAAGAGCTTGGAATTCAGGAAACACTGAAAGGGGAGTTGAAGAGGTAAGATCAGAACCAGGAAAGCCCCAGTTCTCTGAAAACTGGGAGAAGTTTAGGAGTTACAAGGGTTCAATCACATCAAAGGCAGCAACAGGTCAAGAATGAGGAAGATGGAGAAAAGGCCTTGGATAAAATGTTCAAAAGCACCTAAGTGACTTAGGCCCAGATTTGTGAAGGTATTTAGAAATAGGCTTTGCAATACTGATCAGAGCAAACTGACTGAGAATCCTAAACCTCAGATGGGCAGTAGTTGGAGAAGGAGGTGGTATCAAAATAGGCTCTTAAGGCAGAAGTGAAGGCAACACCTGGGGCAAAGAGTGGTTGGGGATGAGGAACAGGAAAAGTTGTAGGGACCAGGAGGGGACTGCAGATAAAGAGTAAAAAAACAATAAAAGAGGATGTGTGAGTAAATGCTGTTTTCTTCAACCTTTTATTATTACAGTCTCCATGTTTTCCTTTTGAACAACAGAAGGGGATGCTTGTTGGGAGAATGAAGTGCAGGCCTCCTTTTAATGCTATCTCCCTCCTTCTGCAAGGGCTGCAAGAAAAGAGGATTTTCATACAAGCTGATATTGGAGTTTTTGATTTATCCTCTAAAACAAACATTCACGCGCACACACACACACACACACGCAACTTACTTTGTGTCCATTTCCCTGGAAATTGGAAAATCAGCTTTTGTTCTGCCATTCAGGTGATTTTTCACCTAAGAGAACTGGGGTCAAATTCATCCCTCTTGTAAAGTGGTGAAACTTCCATTACATTGTGAGTTGCATTGAGGGGCATGCACAAGGGGGGAGGAGGGGAGAAGCAGGGGCACAGTCCCCCCCCAATAATGAACAGGGACACAGAGCCCCTCCGGCCCCTAGCAGAGGGAAGAGCGAGCTCCTCCGGCCCAGGGCCAGGGCGGGGAGAGGGGCCGGAGGAGTTCCATGTCCCCACCAAAGCCCAGGGGCCGGAGGAGCTCACTCTCTCCTCTGTAGCATAGAATCATAGAAACATAGGACTGGAAGGGACCTCACGAGGTCATCTAGTCCAGTCCCCTGCACTCATGGCAGGACCAAGCATCCCCGGGACTGAAGGAGCTCACTCTGCAGCAGACCCAGGGCCGAAGGAGCTCTGTGCCCCTCCAAAAAGGGTCAAATTTAAATTCCTGAACATGCCCCTGGTTGCATCTTCTTCCACCAGGGCTAAACCTAGGAGTCTAGGAGTCTGTCCACTCTTCAACCCAAAATGTTTCTACTTTAAAAGAAAAGCTGAAAATTGTAAAAGTAAAAACACACAAAAGGATGATCCCTACAATTTAATGTAATTTGCTTTTTAAAAATAGACTTTAGGATAATTCTTCAAGAGCTAAAGTTACATCAGATTTCTGAAGGCCTCAGGCAAAGGAGAACCCTCAGTTTCTCAATGCCATAGTGGGGTAAGGCTGTCACTATAACTGCCCCTTTATACCATTGCGCTTTTATACCAAGACAGGCTTTAATCCATTTCCCAATGGTCACTGTTCATCTCAAACCCAAGGCCTTTATAAAGTAGATAATTTATAATTCATTGACTATATGTCATGTCAATGTACTGTAAATTGATTGGTTCATTTGGTCTTTGGCAGACTGGGGGGCACTAGATAACATCACTACATACTTCAGTTGGAATTTATGTAAAACACTGCCTAGAATATTTACGCACTCCTACAAAATACAAAATGATGTGGTATTGTACTTATATTGTTAATATTGCAGTGAGAATGCTGACTCATTTGCAGGTCTTCTGGAATTCTGAATCTGCTCTGCAGCTTCCCTCCTTACTATAATCATACAACTAATTTCTATGGTCTCGGCACATCCTGTCGTACAGTGACCTTAATACCACACAACCACCATTAGGAGCGGCAGTCATTGTTGTGAAACTTGGTATATCAGGAGCGCTGATCATCATCATCTATCATAAGTAACAAAGTGAAAAAACAATTCAGAAAGCACAAACACAGAATAGGCTAATTAAGAAAATAATAGTGTGTACAGCTCAAAGGGGGATACAGTAGTGAGGGCAAAACACTCAACTTCTGGGAACATGATATTTACATTGAAGAGCTTGACAGTGTTTTAAATTACTATTAGGCATTACACTAATATCACTTGACATGGCCAAACTTGAATTTGTTTAGTATTCACTGTCGCAACACCAATCGCAATTAACCTGATTGTTCTTTTTAAGGCTTTTATAGTTATCATTCTAATTTAGCTGCAGTCCATTATTAAATTGATGCTTAAGTGTTACCATTATATTTAATATTTTCTATTTGTACTGGACAGATGGCGAAAACACATATTCATCATCCCCTTTGCACAGCCCGTCACAGTTACCAGGCTAGCTGAACACTGCCCTTTCTCTGAGTGCCTCCCCTATAGGCATAAGGCCTTAGGGCTTTATGTATTCTGGAATTGTCCTGGGATGAAATTCCTCAGTTTGTCCATTTTCAGACCTGGACCTGGGTAACAGCCCCCTGGTTACCAACCGTAACATAGTTAGCAGGTCCAATAGAGCAGGGGTTGGACCCTGCCAGGATTTCTCTTTGGGAGGCTGTGATAGCATATGTTTGCAATGATACAGAAACAGCTTCTTCAAAACAAAGCATGATTTATTTTGCCCAGAAGGCACACAACATTTAGAAATGTAGATTTAAAATAACTAAGATAATAACTAACTGCACACATATTTCCTTACCTAAGCATAGCTTCTTCATCTATAGATCAGGCAGATTTGGCTTATTCCCCATCTTTCAGTGGGGAGAAACAGCATACACTGCTTGTAGCCTGGTCCCTCTGTCTCTGTCTGTCTCAGCCAGCCTGTCAACCTTTTCACTGACACTTTCTGGCCAATCTCTGACCAATTCTCCCTTCTCTGCCTTTTGGGGGCACCTTTGATCAGTGTTTTCGATCTCCAGATTCTCAGCCTTGTCAAACAGCTCCGATGCCACAGTCAGGGGCTGAGGAATCCCTCTTCAAAGCTATAAACCTTGCTATGATTTGAGGGAATGCTTCTTATCTAGGACATTGTTTTATGTTTCCTGGGTTCCTTGATAAGATAACCTCCCCACTACAGCTTCCTTTGATTTAACTCTATGAACTCAATCAGGTAACAATAACAAATTGAAGAGGGAAACAGAATCACAATAATACTCAAAAAAAGTAATAGACTTTTTTCAGTTAGTCACACAGCCCCTTTGTATTTGTAAATCATTATATTGAGTATTAGATACATAAAAGCAACGACTGTGCCCATGCTAGTCACGCAAAGCACAGAAGTTTCCCACTGAGTTTTTCAAGGAAAAATACTTGGAACATATTGAAAGCCAAAAGTAGGCACTGAAAATGATACTACAATAAACTGTATCTCTCTTTCTCCACTCTAAGGTAAAGTTTTCCCAAGTTCTTAAAAGATTAGCCCAATGGAGCTTAGGAGGCATAAGGCTTCATTTAGCAGGAGATCTGAAAGTGAAGATTTTTGTGTTCTTTTCAAGAAATTGCCACTAACTTGCTGAATGACCTTAAAGACTGTCATATTTTCATAAGTACAAAAATATCCCTTAAATGAATAATTTTCCTTACCTACATTACTAACATTTTAATTATAAAAAATCTAGTTTACTGCACTTCTCACTGTCTACTTTTTGCATTTCTCTCAACTGACTAAATGAAAATAGATTAGAGAGTTTAATTTTTTTTTTTAATTGTTTAATACATTTTCTTTCAGGTTCTCATGTATCAGCATAATGCTACCATGACTGAATTGCAAAAAAATGCAGGGGCAATGTTCATTAATTTTAAAGAAGGATTAGTTTACTTAAAAAATCATAGCTATATTTTCACTGACCTTAGGTTTTGTAAAAATGTGCTTTTACAACACTTAATTATTCATCTAAATTTGATCCAATAGCATCTCTTTTAACTTCTCTGTATCTTTTTTTCGGCATCTGTAAAAATGGGTATAAAAACACTTAACCAGTTTTCTACTATGATGAGAACTTTGGATTAAGGGTACTAAATAAATATATGGTATTATTATAATTATTGTTATTTTGTTATGACAGATGTATTGTGGTCTGTATGGGCAACTGCCGTATTTTTTAAATTGTTTCCAGTCAGGCAAAAATACAGGCTATTTACCACATAGAAGGAGCCGAAGATTCAAAAGTGAGGTTTGAGTAGTAAATGGCTAGTATATTTGTCTGACTGGCCAATTACAAAATTTAAAATGATACCATTTAGACATACCTTTCACAAAGCAATCAATCCATAGCTGATCTTTCAATACTCGTCCTCAAAGAAAACTGAGTGTGAGTGGCTGCCATACCCTTTATGTCCTTGGCATGTGGAACGACAGGGCACTCAGGTTGCAGATGCAACCCCAAGTGACCCTGCTATTCAAAAATATCTGAACTTGCATGCATGGAGCACAAGTGCACCAAGAATGGAATCTGTGTGGACAACGTATATTGAAGAACAAAAGTTATTGTAAAGTAAGTAACAGTACTTTACATGATTGTCACAGATTGCATGGTGAAAAGGTTTAGTGTCTTTTGACATCAGTCAATCACTTCCTGGCAGGCTATCCCCCACACCAGACAGTCATCTAAGCAGGGATACATCTGGATTTGCTGTCTTCTCAGATGGGTGGCCACAACAAATGGAACTATAGTGAACACTTGTGGGGCCGCGGAGAGACCAAAAGATAAGATTCTATGGGAAGCCTGTGAATAAAGCAGAGGACAGGTTTGATAAGTTCAAGATAGCCTGTGTTGCTGAGGAGATGCATTCTGAACTAGTTGGATTTTCCTAAGTACTGAAGGCTTCATGCCCAGATATATTGATTTGCTGTAATCCAGCCAAGGGTGACTAAGGCATAAATTATTGAGGTCAGATTTTGGTCCACCAGTATGGGGTGGAGTTTCCTTGCTAAACGGAGAGGGTAGAAAGCATTACTTGCAGATGCAGCAATAGGAGAGCTCAGCATCAGAGAGGAATCAAAGAGTATTCCTAGGTTACAGACTAAATTGACCAATTTTAGATGTGTATCTTCAACCATTGGAGACTGTACCATGGTTGCAAGCTCTTCAAAATATTTTCCTCTGCCCATTCGGAAACTTTTGTCTTGCACAGGTTCGGCTTCAACCAACTCTTCTTCATCCAAGAAATGATTTCATCCATGCACTGGGCCATCTTGATGGTAGTGGTGTAGTCATATGTGGTGAAGGATAGGTAGAGCTGAGTGTCAACTGCATACTGCTGGCACTTGAGTCCATGTTACCTGACCAGTTCACCTAGTGTTTGTATATAGATGTTGAAAAGGACCAGAAAGAGAACTGATATTTGTGGAACTCCACAAGTGCAGGGTCTAGTAGTAGAGGTACAGTTTCCCAAAACTATTTGTTTGAACCATCCCTTCAGGAAGGACTCAAATTATTTTATCACATTACCTTGGACTCCTGCCTCCACCTTTCTCAGGCAAGACAACCGAATCTCATGATCAACAGCGTCAAATGTTACAGAGAAGTCCAGGAGGATGAGACTGGATGTCTGTCGTCCATCCATTGACAGGAGGAGATCATTCACCAGTGTCACAAAGGCAGTTTCAGTTCTGAGTCTTGGCCTGAATCCAGATTGTGCCAGGTCTAGAATGTCAGCCTCAGTTACAGGAGCATGAATTTGGCCTTTTGCTAGCTTCTCTGTGAGCTAGCTCAGGAATAAGAGATTTGATACTGGGTGGTAGTTGAGGACTGAAGTATCCAGCGTGATTTCTTCAGCATTGGTCAGACTATTACATGTTTGAAGGAGGATGGTGTGATGTTCTGAGGCTCAAAAACAGCACCCTGGAACCTCATATTCACCAGCGTCATATAATTATGATATGTTTTGTACAAAGTATGCCTTGTGAGGTATCATGTTAGAAGTCTTGATCTGCTAAACATTAATACCACGTTGAACTGTAGGTGAAGTTATGAAATATTGCTTTGTATATTACTGAAACATATTGTGAGGTGGGAAATACCCACAAGCCAGCCTTTCAGGTAGAGCAAAGGAGTAGCTAGACACCATTAATGGTTCACCATCACCCAACAAAGAAAGAATCCACTATCTATTAAACTGTTTCCAATAAAGACTTCACAGAGAAAGCACGTAGGCAATGGAGATTGCTTGACCAATGGGGGAGACCATCCTACGTCACATGCAATGCATCTTTCCAGCAAGCAAGCTGGAATGTGACATCACTTGTCTTCACTCCCCCACAACTCAACACCTGAAAGAACGTCTGGAAGGCAAAGGTCTTTCAAGGGAGGAGGGAGTTTAAGGGGCAAAGCAGACACAGCCTGTGTATCAAGAATCTGTAGCCTGCTTGTATCATCTGTCAGGTTGAGACATTGATTGATTTAAATCCTGTACTGTTTGTAGAAGTTAGTTTTATTAGAGTTTAGTTAGAGTTTATTTTTATTTCTTAAAGTAACCAACTCTGATCTTTTATGCTTACCACTTATAATCACTTAAAATCTATCTTTTTGTAGCTAACAAATCTGTTTTATATTTTACCTTAAAACACTGTGTCTTGGCTGAAGTGTTGGGAAATCTCAGCTCAGTTAACAAGGACTTGTGCGTGTCCTTTCCACATCAAGGGATGGGCAAACTGGTTAATGAACTTACTCTGGCCAGATTTCTGACCAGAGCAAGATGGCATAATTCTGGAAAGCTGGAGGGAGTTGGCTGGTGCCTTTCTTTGTTGTTCGTTCATGAGTGACTTGTGGAAAGCATTCATGTAATGTAGCTGGATGTGGAGCTCCACCTGCTGTTGTGCTAAGAGATGACAGTGCCCAGAGAGGTCTGCTGCTTGTCACTAGCAGTCATTGTTGAGAGTCAACTCAAAATCAGTCCAAGATGTGATCAGCTGTGTGGGCTGGACCAGAGATGACTTGTGAAAGTCTTAGGGAGACAAGTGCAGAGATGAATTTTTGGGGTTTTCATCTGCAGCCATGTCAATATGCATGTTGAAATCTCCCAGTAAGACAAGTTTGGGATATTTCACCACCACTGCCAAAGGTATCTGTGAGCTCCTTTATGAATCCTTTAATCTGTGGTGGTCTGTAAATGAGCGGAAAATCTATATTAGCTTTGGCTCTGGTTTCTACTGTCTGATGAATGAATGCAAATGAAGTTGTCTTACCTAAGGCACCTTTCTTGCAACTGATCTTGCCCTGTCAAGGTCTTGCTTCTAGGTCTTACTCCAAAAGGAGCGTAGTTTGCTTTTCACATTTTTCTTGAATGAAGGGTCACTGTTATGTCCATCAGTTTCAATGATGTTTCACCCAGTTCTTAGCATAATGCACAAGCTCATTCTCTATCACTCTCTCATTCATATTATATATAATCTCAGCTCAACAGAAATTATAAATTGTTCCCATCTAATGGATGTTTGGTGCCCTTTATTTGAGATAAATTTAGTGGGTCCCAATTCCAGCTCCTATGTTGCAAGCGCAACATTATGTTTGCCACTAGACTGTAAGTCTTTGGGGCAGGCCTGTCTCTTAATATGTGTCACAGTTCAAAGCAACTGCATCTGTACTCCCCCCCCTTTGGTACAGCATGGGCACCCACTCTCTGGCTTCTGTTCCCCTGGGTTGTCACCTCTCTTGGGTGGAGATAGGAGTCAGTCTCCTTTCTGATTGAGACATCTCCAGGCTGAACAGTTCCTTGCCTTCACTGTATTATTCCAAGCAGAGTCAGGCTGCCCAAGCAGGCCTGCTTGCTTTTTCATCAGAGACAGTTAACAGTGTGATTACCCAGAGTTACAAGGTACTACACAGCACTTCTAATATAAACCTGTTTTTTTCTTAAGGTAAAAGCACTACAGAGAAAACACATTAAAAACAATAAAATAACCTACATGCCTGCTACTAAGCTTACCAGAGATCACTCCAACACTAACACATGCATCCTTGAGATGAATGTATGGTTGCGCAGATGTGTCGATGGGAGGACTTTGGCTTCCTCAGTCATGGATGCTGTTCTGGGAAGAAGGTCTGCTTGGAAAAGACGGGATCCACCTAACCAAGAAGCGGATGAGCATTTGTACATAGATTTGCCAACCTAGTGAGAAGGGCTTTAAACAAGGTTCAAAGGGGGCAGGTGACAAAAGCCCACAGATAACCATAAAAAAGGCAACTGTAATAGAGGGCTAGATTTTGGGGGTGGGAAGAGGGGGAGAAGACATGGAAAATTACAATAGGGTCATTGCAGCAACAAAAGGAAAATAAGCAGGGGAACTGGCTCAAACTCTTAGATGTCTATACACAAATGCAAGGAATATGGGGAATAAACAGGAAGAATTGTTTATATGTATTAGTAAGTATTAGTCTATATGCAACATTATTAAATGGCATGACGAGACATTCTGAATTAAGTATCATGAGTGGAATAATGGTATGAAAAGGTATAGCTTGTTGAGGAATGACAGGGAAAAAAGGGAGAGGGTATTCCATTATATATGAAGAATATACACTTGTTCTGTGATCCAGAAGGAAGTCAGAGGCAGACCAGTTGAAAGTATCTAAGTAAAGATAAAAGGGGTAAAAAATAGAGGTGAAGTCATGGTAGCTGTCTAGTATAGACCACCAAATCAGGAAGAGGAGGTGGATGAGGCATTTCTAGAACAAACACCACAAATATCCAAAACACAAAAACTGGTAGTAATGGGAGACTTTAACAATCCAGACATCTGCTGGCAAAGTAATACAGTAAAACACAACAAATTCTTGGAATGTATTGGGGACAACTTTTTGTTTCAGGAAGTAAAGGAAGTAACCCCAGGGACAGCCATTTTAGACTTGATTCTGACCATCAGGGAGAAATTTGTTGCAAATCTAAAGGTGGAGTGCAATTTGGGTGACAGTGATCATGAAATGACAGCTTTCATGATTCTAAGAAAAGGAATGAGTGAGAGCAGCAGAATAAGGACAATGGACTTCAAAAAAAGAAGACTTTAACAAACTCAGAGACTGGTAAATAAGGTCCTATGGGAAAAAATCTAAGGGATAAAGAGGTTTAGAAGAGCTGGCAGTTTCTCAGGCAGTCAATATTAAAGGCACAACTGCAACTATCCCAATGAGAAGGCAAGATAAGAAGAATAGTAAGAGGCTAATGTGGAATCCTATACAAAGTCAAAATTTGGATTAATTGCACAGGAGGAGTACAAAAGAATGGCATAAAATATAGGGAAAAAATCAGAAAGGCTGAGGCACAAAATGATTTACATCTAGCAAGGTACATAAAAGGGACTAAGAAAAGGTTTTTTAAATAAATTAGGAGCAAAAGAAAGACAAAGGGAAGCATAGGTCCTTTACTTAGCAGGAAAGGAGCGGTAACAACTGATGGCATCAAGAATGCTGAGGTGTTTCAAGTCTATTTTGCTTCAATCTTCACTAAAAAGGTTAACAGAGACCAGACATTCAAAACAGTTCGTATTAACAACAAGGGGGAAGGAATGCAAGACAATATAGGAAAAGAACCAGTTAAAGAATATTTTGATAAGCTAGTTATATCCAAATCAGCAGGGTCTGATTAAATTAATCCTAGGTTACTTAAAGAAGTAGCTGAAGCAATCTTGGAACTGTTAAGCCATTATTTTAGAGAACCCCATGAAAGATGGATGAGATCCCAGAGGCCTGGACAAACTTAGTACCTATCTTTGAAAAGGGGAACATAGAGGAACTCAGGAATTGTAGACCAGTCAGCCTAACTTTGATGCCTGGAAAGATACTCGAAAAACAATTTGAAAGCATCTGGAGGATAACAGGATTATAAGGAAAGGCCAGCATGGATTTGTCAAGAACAAATTTTCTTTTTTAACAGAGTTACTGGCCTAGTGGATGGGGGGGAAGCAGTGGATGTGACATATCTTGATTTCAGTAAGGTTTTGATATGGTCCCACATGGCATTCTCAGAAGCAAACTAGAGAAATGTGGTCTAGTATAAGATGGGTGCACAACTGATGGAAGACCATACTCATAGAGTAGTTATTAGTGGTTTTCTGTCAAACTGGGAGAGCTTATCTAGTGGGGTGCTGAAGGGGTCAGTCTCGATCTGGTACTATTCACTATACTATTATGGAATGGTGAATATGCTTATAAAATCTGCAGATGACATCAAGCTGGGAGGGATTGCAAGCACTTTGGAGGACAGGATTAGAATTCAAAACAACCTTGACAAATTGGAGAATTGGTCTGAATTCAGCAAGATGAAATTCAATAAAGGCAAGTGCAAAGTGCTACACTTAGGAAGGAAAAGAATCAAATGCAGAACTACAAAATGGGGAATAATGGGCTAGGTGGGCTGAAAAAAACCTGGGGTTTTTAGTGGAACACAAATTGAATACAAGTCAACAATATGGTGCAGCTGCAAATATTCAGGGATATATTAACAGGAGCATTGTATGTAAGACATCAGAGGTAACCATCCTGCTCTATTAAGCACTGGTGAGGCTTCAGCTACAGTGTTGTATCCAGTTCTGTCTCACCACACTTTAGGAAAGATGTGGATAAACTGGAAAGAGTGCAGAGGAAACGAACAAAAACAATAAAAGATTTAGAAAACCTTACCTATGAGGAAAGATTAAGAAACTGGGTGTGTTTAATTTTAAGCAAAGGGGGAGCTGATACCAGTCTTCAAATATGTTAAGGGCTCTTATAAAGAGGACAATGATCAACTTGCCGACTTAAGGTAGGACATGAAGTAATGGGCTTAATCTGTATCAAGGAAGATTTAGGTTTGATATTAGGAAAAGGTTTTCTGACTATAAGTGTAGTTAAGGTCTAGGATAGGCTTCCAGGTTGTGGGATCCCCATCATTGGCGGTTTTTAAGAACAGGTTGGACAAACACCTGTCAGGGATGATCTAGGTTTACTTGGTCCTGTCTCGGTGCAGGAGGCTGGTTTTGATGACTTCTTGAGGACCCTTCCAGCCCTCATACAGCTATTCATCCAAAAATCCTTTCTTTGTCTGTTGGTCCCTCTAGAACCCAGTTTGAACTCGTATAAGCGAACCTCTCCAGAGGGTGGCTTCAAAGGAGCTGATAACCAAAAGAATTACATGAGCATCCCCCTCCTCCTAGAGGAGTTACATATAATTACACAACAATACATACACAACTGCATTTTTAATACAATGGACCTCAAAGATATTAAACCTAATTCCATAAGATTTAACTTAATTCCATAAGATTTGCTCAGGATATTGTCAGTCTATCACACTATGCATTTTTACAGTGGCACAATGTTGCCCTGACCTCAGCAGGGTCCTCTGGGTTGCCAACGTTGCATATTAGTTGTTACTGACTTGAAGATCTGAAGTTGATTTTTTTTTACTGACATCACTAAAAATACCATAAACAATATAATAATGTCACAAAAGTGTGTACTCACTTGCAATATTCTATACACAGGAATTCAGAATTATGCAATTATTTTAGTTGCAGTTAATTGATCAGTCGGGTTCTTTGGGCATGTGTAATAATAGAAAACAGGAAATTGATAAAGTCATGGTCAGTGTAATTTTATGATACAAGAATGGATTCTGAACGACGGCAATTTATGTCAAAATACAATATATTTTATATCTACCCAATTTCACGGACATTTTCATTTATTTACGAGTTTACAGACAGGGTTAAAATTATACATTTTTTTACTGACTGTCCGTAAATTTACAGACAGTTGGCAACCCGGCTCCAAATTACATTACTCATGATAAATTTGTGAGTGATGGCAACATTATAATTTTAGCACACGTATTGAAAGGTGACTGGACGCAGATGGGGGAGGGTGAGTTAGGAAAACATGGTTTCATTTTTTTTTTTAAACATCTCATGATTTTTTGGGGTCTGACTCATATTTCTTGTACTTTTAGAGTTGGCAATACTGCATTTGAATTGGGATGGTCCATAATATTATTGGTCACAAATATTTTAAACAGATAGCAACCAACAACAGGGAGGCAAGTGGAACTTGAACTGAAAGTTGGAACAATCCGGAGTGGCATCCAGCATTTCAGATATAGGTCTACAAGGATGGGAATGTACCTGCAGCGGGAAGGAGGATGGTTGGGTAGGTGTCTGGAGAGGGATAAATCTACACTTGACTGTGATATTACTTTTAAAGGCATTCTGATTCAGCAAGGTACTTAAAGCATGCAATTTCATGGAATTAATGTTACATATGTATTTAAGTCACATACCTGGTTAAGCACCTTGTTATACTGGGGCCTTTGCTGTTAGATTTTTGTAAGTGGCCACCTGGCAATTCTGTAAACAATTCATTTTCAGTTATGTTGATAAATATAGGATGATTTTTTAGAGAGAATAGAAGGGTTGTTATACTACCTGGATGTCTTTATAAAAAGGTTAGAGAAGAATTTTTGTAGTGTCTCTGCAACGTACAACACACAGTAAAACTGTACCTATTGTATTCACTGGTTATATGCACAAACAACATAAAAACACACTCAGACAAAAAAATGTTCAGATGCAGACTCCTAGAGTTCAAAAAACATATGTATCTCGAAACAAGAATTAAACAGCACACACAAAAAATTAAACACATTGTGCCCTACTTTCACATGCCTAAATCAACAGATTGCAGCTCTTTTGGAACAATGTGGAAAAAGACAGTAAGGGCATGTCTATACTCACCAGCAGTTCGGATTTGGGGGTGTGAATAGCAGTGCACACCAAAGAGCTGTGCTGTGACTCCCCCATGTGGACTCTGCAGGCGAGAACTAAAAGTTTCTTGCTTCACATTAATGTAGTCCTGCTTGAAGAGTACTATGTTAATAAGAAGTAGGAACCTTTTAGTTCATGCCTACAGGATCCACATGGGGTAGTTATAGGGCAGCACTTTGGTGCACACTGCTGTTCAAACCCCTGTTGTTTGAACTGCAGGGCAGCGTCGACATGCCCTAAGTTATTCATAAGATTGTTTTCAGCATCCAGAAGATTATTTCTGTGTTGACAAATAAAGAGAGAGGCTTCTTTGGTAAGAGACTTTTTTCCAGCAGTATATTAACTTCTGCTTTATTTCAGTATCTCACTTGTAAAACCATTCTAGGGACACACATTAGTCAGAAGTTTGCAATCCATTCTTACATCTGTTTGTCAGCTCTTTGGGAATTATGAAGCACAGATCAAATATAATTTCAGGCTTTCTAAAGTACTTGTAAAGTTCAGTCCTTTTCTGCAGCTATTTCATTCAATCTCTTTTTTTTCTTATTTTTCCCCTCTGTCTCCATCACAAAGTACTCAACTTTTATCATTCTGCCAGGCATTTCTTGAAAACTCTTCCTTTAACATATACCATCTCCTAATTGCTTCTCCTCCAAATATTTCTTTATAACCCACTTTACCCAGTAATCCATTTTAATTATCAATAATCCCCAAATCCCACTGTTGGCTAGCGTCTTGTATTTGTCTTGTAATTTAGGATTTAACTCCTGATCCCACTGAAGTCAATGGGAGATTTTCTATCACCTTCAATGAGAGCCGGGTCAGGCCCTTTGATGGTAAACTCTTCAGGTCAAAGAATGCTCATTTAAGTTTGTAACAAGTCACATAACTGTATGGCACTAAATGTATGATTTTGAAAATGGTAATACTGCAGTGCATTTATTCAGCTTTTGATAGCAACGCCTGCAGAACTGCCGCACCAAACATCATCTTCAAATGACTCATATGTACTTTTTTAAATCAATGACCTACTTTTTGACAGTAAAACATACAGCAGACATACAAAAAAAAAAAAAGACACTCTATCCCAATCTTTTGTTAATTACCCTTAGGTCATGAATTTAATAAAGTAATAGCATCACCCTTCACCATTTGGGACACAAGCTGTCTCTGATGTGTCAACAGCTTAGCCAGTAAACACAAACAAAATATCTCAAGACACTGTAAGCCTGGGCAAGAAAATGTTAGGTGTTGAGTCCTCTCAATCTCCATTAAAGTCAATGAAAATAGAATCCACTCAGCACCATTCAGGAGAAACTCAGCAACTCCGGGGGAGTGTTAAAGCACTGGAATGGGTTACCTAGGGAGGTGGTGGACTCTCCATCCTTAGAGGTTTTTAAGGCCCAGCTTGACAAAGCCCTGGTTGGGATGATTTGGTTGGGGTTGGTCCTGCTTTGAGCAGAGAGTTGGACTAGATGACCACCTTCTAACCCTAATCTTCCTTCTAACCCTAATCTTCTATGATTCTAAATCACAGGATTGTGTCTCCTGTCTGTATTTAATAGAATGATGATGATGCAAAATCATGTAGTTCTATCTGACTCATTTGAGAGTTGCTAGGCTGGGAACATGTATTTCCTGGATAACAGAATTTCACCAATCACCAAAAAGTGTTTTCTGGAAAAGGTCCAATGGAATGTCTTATCAAAGGCACTTTTTTGAAACACAGTTATAAAAGAGTAACTTCAAAAATGTCATCAGTAAATACAAGGGAGGGGGAAAATACCTAGAAATATGACATTAGTTGTTATAGATCTGTATTCCATTTTTAAGAGATAATTATTTGTATAATGCTAGCACATGTGTCTGATACTTTATAGACAGAAAGCTTTACAAATAAGTTATAAACAGGGAAGAACTTTTCTATCTTTTCTAAGGTAACATTTTAGACCATTAAACAGATCTATGCATTATAAAATGATCATCACATGCCTGTTTTATTTGAGAGGAAGAATGTGGTTTGTATTAGTTGTTGATTCATAAAGGAATACATGCAGTTCTGTGACTATGTCAGATTTTTATGTGACTTGAATATGTAGGCATGCTGAAAGGTGGAAGAAATAGTAAAAGAAATAGGGCAGGTCCACTTTCTGATCTTGCTGTATTAGTTGCCATCCTACAAAAGGATCAACGTAGTGCTATAAAGGTCTGCCTTAGTAAATCCTTTTGCACGGTCAGGGTCTTATTCACAATAGAGAACAAGCAAAATAAAGTTGACATAGGAATTGCCCTGCTAGAATTGACAAATAGAATAGTCCACCTAATCCAACATCCTGTTGGCAATGGCCAACTGCCAAAATGAGAAAATAATTCCTTCTGATGAAAGGCTAAAAGCCCGACAATGAACCTAATTATGTGATTTACAAAGACTAGGGAAAGGAGATTTCATCCTGACATGAACTGGGATTGAGTTTATGACACAAAGGATAAGGCAAAATAAGAGAGAGATTTACCCTGAGCCGCTATTTACATCACTCACAAACCAGCAATTTTCTGGATCTCATCTTATTTCTTGAACATCTATTCTGGCCAGGTCTAAAACTGCTATTTCCGATCTTATTCTTGCCCAGTCTTTTAAAAGTCATACAGTTGTCACTGTTTCAGGGTCTGCATCTGTATCCCTCCCTCCACTAGGCTTCTGTCTCCCACTCTTTTGGGCGAAGACTTGTATCTCTCCCCTCCTGACTGGGGATTTTAAGGCACAGCTCCCCTGGATTACACTGTGATACCCCCAGTCAGACAGACTGTCTAAAAAAAGGTCAGCATCTGTGCTTTGTTTTCTCTCTGAGAGTTGTTATGACCAGTACATTGCCCACAGTTCTAAATTACCACACAGTTCCTTCTAAGCAAGCACATTTATTCTGAAGGCAAAAGGCATTACAGAAAAAACCATATTAAAACAATACAAGAACCTAAATGCATGCTAAAAAGCTTTCCAGAGGTAACCCCCAACTCCAACCTAGGGCTCTGGTAGGTTTTAGTTCTTCAAAACCCATAAGTGTGTTTTCCCCGTGGTTACAAGTTCATCTGTCTTAGATACACAACCAGAACAAAGGCTGGACAGATCAGCCATTTATTTATAGCTCAGGCCTTTGATCTTGGCCTTCTGTATCAGGTAATCAGCAGAAAATGACCCCCTCCTCAGCGCATTGCATCAAACAGCAGGTTTTTGCATAATCGGAGTAGGGGAATTTGTAATAACCTCTCCCTAGGGATTCCCCAGGAAATCCACTTACCACTTATTATCCCAAAAGCCCATACTTGTCTGGCACATTTTCGATATAGTCTTTCAAACTCCTTTACACTTACCAGGTGGCACATCTCCCCCCCAGGAAAGTTACATGCAATTCCAGCCCACCTTAATACATAAGCTTAATACATAAGCTTAATACAAGGACATTGCCATATCTGTCACAACAGTCTCATTCATAGAGAAGGTAGTTGCTTTACATTGCTATGCACTGAGACCCCGATTCAGCAATGTATTTAAGTGTGTGTCTAAAGGTACGTCTACACTGCAGCTTGGGGCATGAATGGCAACTCGCGCAGATGTATCTGCACTAACTGTACTCTGCTAGTCACAATGTGAGCTTCAGCGCTGGCTGCACAAGCAAATTCAGAGCCCTGTGCTGTGGCATCCTCACCGCTATTTTTAGCAAGTTACCTAAAGTACACGAGCTGCCATTCACACCCCTGACTACAACAATGGAGATGTACCTTCACTGTCACATCGGACAATTTGCATATTTAAAGGAAGGTATGCTCTTATGTATCTTGTTGAATCTGTGTGCAAAATAATATACAGTATATTAAAATCAAGCACCAACCATTTTCTTTTTTGAAACAGTAATGTACCTGCATAAAAATAACACATCTGCCTGAATTTAGAGATCACTGTTTATCAAGGTGATGAAAGTTGGCTGCACATAGGGTCTCCTGGGCCGGGACATGGAGTAATGGGTGGACCCAAGTCCCTCCCCGCCTCTCCCAGACCACTGATGGAGTGGTGGTAGACTGCAGTGGCCACTGAAGAAAGTGGCGGAACCAGGACCACAGAATCCCTCAGAAGCGGGGAGACACTGATTGTGGGTTGGCTGGAGGACTGGGTCAGGAAGAGGTCGCGTTGGATCCCGACAGCAGCGAGAAGGACTACCAGTGAACCCCGAGGAAGTGTGATGGAGCACAACCGCGGACGTGGGTGTCTGCATGAGCTATTCCCCAGATCAACAGCAGGAGGCGCCAATCCAGTGGTGAGTGCTATGAGTCCATCACAGTGACTCTATCACAAAAATTATTTTAAAATCCTACATGGAGCTGCAAAATTAACTTATACTCAACTAACAAATACGATATAACAGACTGAAAAGGAACCTAAAGCCTTGTTGCACACACCAATTCAATTGTAATAATTTTTAAAATTTAGTGAAACTGGTGCAAACCTTTTTGTGGATGCTCCTAAACTGATTTAAATCTGTTTTAAATTGATTTAATTTAAGTTAGAGTAAGGAATTGACTTAAACTATATCAATATAAGACAGATTTAAATGATTAAGTGTCCACATGGGGTTTTCACTGATTTATCTAAATCAAACTTTTAAAATATTTTGATTAAGGTGTAACTGTGTATAGACCAGGCCTACGCAAGCTTTTCAAGAAATATGGAACAGTTTCAGAAAAGGAACTCGTTTATTTTATTTTATTAAATGAGTGGGCAGAAAGGAGAGTTACCCCTCAAAGGAATATCAGCAGAGACTTTACATAGCAATCTGATCAAAAGATATCTTCACAAAGAAAACAAATTGCAGGCAAATAATGTACTTCAAAATGAAGTTCTTACAGACCAGAATAATCAAGGTTTAACAACAAAACATAGACCCTGAATTTGTTTGGCTTTTCGTGAGTGCTGGGGCTAACTGTCTGAATTTTTACAAGTACTGACCATTCACAAATCCCCTTAGAGTCAGTGGGAGCTACAGGTGCTGAGCACTTTTGAAAATTTGGCTAAGTGTGTTTAGTATGAAGACCAAGTAAAACACTGAGCTCTTCATGATGGAATAATTGACTGGCATTACAAACGCAGCTGTCTAGAAGTTTAACACAGAGTCCAGAGCAACAAATGCACTGTGACTCGCGCAGGTGAACAGAAGCAGCAATGATATAGTCGCAAGTTGATGATAGAATAACATATGGCAGTGAAGTGAGCACAGCCAGTAGTGAAAATGATCATGATAATGTTGTGCTGGGTCATGGTGGCCATCTTCCATTCAGACTAAATTAGGGAACAGTTAAATGCACCTTTGTTTAGTGATAACTGAAACAATGGAAAAGCACCACCCAAGGACTAGATTGCATGCAAACCTGGGCAGACATGCATTTTGATGGATTCACTGGAGGGAAAGACGGGCATCTTATTACAAACCAGAGATGGGGGATTGATTTGACTGAAACTATGTCTGTGTGAGAAGCAGCAGAAAGCTGGGAGACAGCCAGAACAAGCACGGGGAGAATAACCCTAATTTAAAAAAAAAAATAAAAAAAACTCAGAGAGAGCTTTTTGAGTCAACTGCTGGCTTGGAACTGTGAGCAAAGAAACCGTCTCTTGCTTTTTGATTTCTACTGTGTTCACTGGAAACAGGACTTTATGGACATTCTTTGTAAATAAACAGGATTGCATCAGGGAAATACCTGACTCTCATCAATATCTCTTCCTAACGGAAACAACCCACAAGGCTCTGAATACTGGCTAACCACTTGGGCCAAAGGGGGTAACAATAATATGGTTCATGTAAAGTTATCCACAGAGGAAAGCAAATGGTATTTTGTACCAAAATTGACATCCTTGAAACTGGGAGTAATTGTCTTGGGCTCTGACACATGAAACCTGAAGTCAAAAGGACAAATGCCTATAGTACTCAAATCTAAAGAAGTGATGAAATGCTTCTAATCTCTTCAGAGAAAAACTCTTCTAGTTTCCTGCTGATGTTGGTAGGGAACAGGTAGTTTAACAGCTTTTGCACTCAGTTATACACTCTCTCTGTCTGTCTTTAACCTTGACAAAAGTGCAGAACAATTTGGGTAACAAGAATGAAAGTGAAAGTAGTCCAAATATCTAAATTCATCCTGTCCATCAAACGTATTTTAGACAGAGGAATCCCACAAAGCACTGTGCTTTTAAAGCCGTTAGTAGATTTAGGAGTTGGGAGAAAGAATACAGCACAACAGCTAATCTCTGATATGAATTTAGAATTGATTGGGGTCTCAGAAGGCATGGTGCTGGAGAGTTAACAAGCCATCAGACCCAGATGCTATGGAGGCTACTGTCCACTGGAGATTCTTTGAGATGCGTGGGTCCTATCTGTATTCCATAAACATATATATGGACATACACCATGTGTCTGAGTCCAGAATTTTCTTAGCACGCTGCGTCTGCTGGTCCACACATGTGCTGCAGCAATCCTTGTGCTCCAAACCCAGGATGTAAAGGACAGTGTGGACCGATGCCTTTCCAGTTCCTACTACTATCACAAATCCAGATACTCCATAGCAGAGGGGTTGGAGGATGGGTAATGGAATACAGATAGGGACCACACATCTGGAAGAACCTCCAGTTGCAGGTAAGTAACCTCCATTTCTTCTCAAAGTAAAGGTCACTATATGTGTTCCACATGTGAGAGATTAACAAGCAGGAAGTGGTCAAACAGAGGGTGAGTGTAAGGCTGTCCAAGTGATAGCTGACTGTAATACTGCTGTCCCCACAGCTGTCTCTGCAGTGGAAGACTGATCCAAAGCATCATGTCTCATGCAGGAGTTTAGGGAGCTCCGAACAGCTTCCCCACCCATCTCTAGGAAAGGTGCATCTTTCAGAGATGTGGCAGAGGTTGCTTGCACTCTGTCGGAATGAGCCCTCACCCTCTCCGAGTGGGGGTGGGGAAGGATGTGAGCTGGTAATAGTAAAGGGTAACACAATCAGAGATCCATTTTGAAAGTCTCTGGCCAGATACAGTTTCCTCATAACAAAAGCCATAGCCATTCCTCTGGACACAGTGTCTGCAGCATACACCACAGCTCAGAGTCGTCAATTAACGACTGGAAGCGGGCTCTATCCTCTTCCAGGAGCTTGTCCCTAAAATCTAAAAACTTGGCATAATTGGTAAAATCATAATTAGCTGGAAGAGCCAGATAGTTCAAGATCCTGAACTGGAGGAGATAGAAGAGAAGACTTTTCTTCCCAGGAGGCTGAGTTGCTTCGTTCCCTTGCCTGAGGGACTAGCTTTTGGGTGTTGCTTCCTAGATCTCTCAGTAGTCATCTGAACTATCAAGGAGTTTAGGTGGTGGGTGTGAGAATAAAAACACTCCCCCTTTGGAAAACAAAATAACGCTTCTCGGCCCTCTTTGGGGTCGGAGGGGGAGTGTGCCAACATGGTCTTTGCTGGGTCCATGATGGCTTTGTTGATTGGGAGGGCCACCAAACTGGGCTGCAAAATGTCCAGCAATTGCGTTGAGGCTCCTGAACTTCCTCACGCTGAATCTGCAGCTTGCTGCTGCACCACCCTGTGCATGAGCTCCTGATATTGCCTAAAGTCATCACGGCAAGACAGAGAAGATGGGGTAACTGCCTCATTCAGTGAAGACAATGAAATTGCCCCCAGAAGTGGTTCTCCCATTTCTTCCAAATACTCTGATGGGGCCAGTTGGTGTTGAACAGAAAATGGCAAATAGGGCTCATGTACTGATCCCAGGTATCTACGGTAGGGAACCCAGGGCCCTCAATGGTGCCAGGGAGCAACAAGCAGAGGAGGACCCTGTGGCATAGGGTACAACGTGTCCCTTGGCAAATCATGTCAGGCCAGAGGAGAGAACCCTGATCTGCTAGGGCTTCTGGCCGGTATTGCAGAGACACCTGAGGACCTTCCAACTCATCAGAAGGAAAGGCCAGATCCCTGATTACCAGCAGAACCAAGAGTATCAATGCTGCATATCAAGCCTGGCAAGTGGGAGGAGTGTATGATGCTGCATCCTCAGAATAGCTTCCTGCTCCAGAGCAACAATGTCTGAGAATAAAGAAGAGCATGATAGGAGGGGTGAATGAGGATAGGGAAGAGCAAAAATGTCCTCCAGGAATACATAGGTCTCAGACTGCCCTGAAGCGCGGGGAGAGTCCACTGCTGGAGCTGTTAGAATCGGTGCTTCCATGCTCACAATGGAAGTCGGACGCATCCAGGGCTGTGTCATTTTAGGCACCACGTTGGCTCTGGATGTGGAAGGGTGGACTGGAGGCTGTTTATATTTTGCCTTAGACATCGGAAGCACTACCAAAACCAGCAGATCCAAACCCTTACACGCCATTTTTTCTTGCCAAGAAAATTTACTTGGCCTAAGTCTTTAGCCCGCATGTGCACAGGCTCTCCCAACTTTGACAAAGTTGGGGAGTAATCCTTTCTTTTCGGGGCAGTCTTTGACAAAGAGTTTTGTCCCTATGCCTGTGAGAGTGCTCCTTACATGAGTGCCTTCTCTTTAGGCTTAAAAGTCTGAGCCTGCTCAGAGCAGTGCTGCCTGCTTGATGAGACTGATGTATGGGTGCAGGAGTCTCTCTGACCCGGCTCTGACTGGGGTCTCATTGCCTTCTCCAATAGTTGTTTATCAAGTCTCAGTTCCCCACAAGTTCTGGGAGGAAAGGAGCGACAGCTGAGATGTGAGCGTCACCCAGGCAATAGAAGCAGCGCTGATGTTCATCACTCACAGAAAAAAAAAAAGCAAGGGCAGCGAACAGAGTTTTTGAACAGTAGAACCCTGGGTCTAACTCCAGCCTTCTCTGTGGGGGAGGAGGAAATTCCTTGGGGGAGGTGGGAGGAGGAGAAACAGCATCTAACTACACTATTCTTAGGAAAATACTAAAACCAAATTATTTACAGTACATTTACAGGAAAAGGAACTGAGGACACTGAAAACTCTGACTCAAACCAGGCAGCAGTAAGAAGGAACTGGAGAGGCACTGGTCTGCACTGTCCTTTATACTTTCAGTTCAGAGCATAAGGAGAGCTACAACACGTGCAGAACAATGGACAATGCTTGCTAAGAAAATTCTGGATTCAGGCACATGGCTATAAAAAGGGGAATAAGGACAACCTAGGGAATTACAGACCAGTCATCTTCACTTCAGTACACCTAGAAAATAATAAGGTGATAAGTAACAGTCAACACAGATTTATCATGAACAAATCATGTCAAATCAATCTAATAGTTTTCTTTGACAGGGTAACAAACCTTGTGGTTAGGAGGAAATTGGTAGATGTGGTATATCTTGACTTAAGTAAGGCTTTTGATACTGTCTCACATGACCTTCTCATAAACAAACTATAAAAATACAGCCTAGATGGAGCTACTATAAGGTGGGTGCATAACTGGTTGAAAACCCGTTCCCAGAGAGTAGTTATCAGTGGTTCACAATCAAGCTGGAAAAGCATATCAAGTGGGGTCCAGCAGGGATCTGTCCTAGGTCTGGGTTCTGTTCAATATCTTCATTTTATTGTAACCTCGGCATAATTGGAATAATTGGAACCGCGGCATAATTGGAAACAGTTCAAATAAGACTTCTGCATAATGTGCAGTTGTGGTTAAAAAAGCAAACAAAATGTTAGAATGCATAAAGAATGGGAGAGAAAAAATATGGGAAAATATTATGATCCTATTATATAAATCAATGGTTTCCCCTCAATCTGGAGTACTTTGTGCAGAATTTGAAGAGGTTCACAGAAAGCTGGTGAGACTGGCTAGAGTTATGGAAAACCTCTCACGGGAAGAAACAATGTTTACCTTAGAAAGCAGATGAATGAGATATTGATAAAAATGAGAAACTGATAAAAAGAAATATTTTTTTCACACAGTGCATAATTCGACTGTGGAATTCCTTGCCACATAATGTCATTGAAACCAAAAACTAGCAAAATTCAAAGAGAGTTAGACACCTATTTGGATAACAAGAATATCGAGAATAATAAATAAATAAAAATTGGAAGGGATATAAAACCTCTTCCTTCAGGGATTAAGCCAATTTCTAACTATGTAAAGTAAGGACGAGATTTCCATGGAGAGCAGATTATCCCACATCTACCTACTGCAAAGTTTCTTGTACCTTCCTTTAAAGCATCTGTGGCAAGATACTGGACCATAGGTCTGATCCAATATAGCAATTTCTATATTCCTAGCAGAGACAGCTGTCTGAAATATGGTTTCATTATTTCCTCTGTGATTAGATAGCAGAACTAAACCACTCAAGTTTTCCTGATTACTTGATGATTTAGAAGAGATAAAGAAGTGAGCATTTATGGTTTTCGGGCATGTGCAGGAAGGGTTAGAAGTAGATCAAATGAGTGAAAATCAATTCTCGCATATCATACTTATTTTCTTATGAAGGCAAGCTGACTGCATATTTGAATCTTTTATTGCCAATTCTGAGGCAGATAATCAGTATACTTCAACTGACTTGATTTACAGCCTCCTCAGAAACAATGTGAAGAGTTTCCAGAACTGTTGTCCTCAACTGCTGGACATACCAAATGCCCTAACTGTATTTTTAAAATATATACTACATATATGTATTTCATTAATATAGTTTTTTTATTTTTTAAAAAGAAAACTGTGCAACTTAACAGCTCAGAGCTATAATTCATACCCTACTGTTAACCATCATTCAGTCACATCTGTTATGGCAGGAGATACCTGACCTAAAATTTTCCAAACATCAATTAGGATTAAAAATAGGTGCTATACCACATGGTGCCTGTGCATTTCATATGATTCACTAAGCCAGGTGGATTTACAGTAACCATAGTATTTTACATACACGTGTAGATCAATGACTGAAAATAAATGTGGTTAATATTTATATGTATTTTTAAAATGTTTTGAAGTTATTTAACGTACATTTTTATACAAAAGCAAGACGGAGCTAGATACTGTAGACAAAAGCTACATTGTCAAATTTGAAAACGATCACTATTAGTGGTTATATATATATTGTCCTGAGGACCTTCGTGTTAACTTGGAACTGCCTATCCTAGAGCCGTAATAATTAAATGTAGAAGTATATCCACCTAGGACAATGGAATTGTACCGCAGTACCCCTCAAATGCTCCAACTAATTAGAGTCCCACTATCACAGGAGAAAATTCCTCAGTGTCTAAAAGGATTCAGAGTAATTTGCAGAATGATAAGGTAATTCTCTTGAATAAAGGTATTATATTAATGCAGCACCTTCTATTTCCCCCGTTCAAAAACCCAAGTAGAGTTAGGACACAAAGGAAAGAAAGACTAAACAGGACACTGCTCCATCTCCTATTTTGCTAATACCCTTCCCATAAAAGGAACATCTTTTATGTACCTCAGCTTCTATTAAAATGACACATAGACACACCCCTTTACCCAGTCAAGGCATTTCCAGACTTTTGGTAATGCCTTATTGGGTGTTCCATTCCACCATGGTGGCGGAGCGAAGGTTCCTGTACTTTCTTTCATTACTTTTACTAACATTTGACAGATGGACAAGGAAAATGAAAGCCCTGAAAATAATTTTTAAATGTTAAAACTTCCGAACAGGTGTTTCTGAACCCCAACTTTTCCCCCTTTCATTATTTAATATATACTGGAAGTACAACAGATCTAGTTTTCTTTTGCCCTGCATCTCATGTAGGCATTTAAACCAGCTCAAAGTGGGATGAAATACTGCGCCATTCTGATTTGGTAGTGTTTTGCACACACTTTGCACTGGCACAAATGACTACACACTGTGCCGGGCGATGGAGAAAAAAGACCTGTTTGCTCATGCAAACATACATTTGACATGGTTCAGCATCGTTATGGACAACCACGTTCTGACCAATTTTTGTTTGCAGGACAGAATAACACAGTTATAGAATGGAGCTGAGGAATAGGGCCATACTGTGTTATGAACTAGGCTGTAAGACGTTTCCCTCAAATAGCTATAGAACCACATTGTCTCATGCACACTAAAAACAGAAAATAGTACTAAAATATGGGTGCTCCTTATTTTGCCAGACAACCATACACTGACACAGTTATACTCTCAGTGTAGATGGGCCCATAAATTCTCTATAATAAGTAGAACTCTAATATTGCTATTGAATTGCTGAGCATAAGACATGCACATTTCTAAACAGCCAACTGAGGCATGTATTGTGTTGGAGGGGACCCAAACAAGCTCAGCAAACTACTTAGAGATCATAGTAGGCAAGCAGGGCCTAATCCAAAGCCTGCTGAAGTAACTGGGAATCCTTTCCTTTACTTCAGGGGATTTTGGATCAGGTCCTCTGAGACTGAGAAAGTAGAGGTCTGCACTGCTCATCAGAACAAACCTGTCCACTAGGAAATATTTGTCAGAAAGGAGGTTTGTCTGTGGGCTGAGATATTCATGGGTGGAAAGAGCAATGAAGAACAAACTGAAATAGACATTACGTTACACGCTCAATTGGCTGGCTTATTTTTATTTTATTTATTTAACTTTTCCTTCAAATCTCTTCCCTTTCCTCTCGCTTTGTTTCAGCGAGAAAGAAACATTATGTCTGGTGAATATGCATAACATTTAGTCACATAAAATATTGTACAAATGTGCAATATATACACATTGCAGATAAATCCAACCTTAATGCTGTGTTTTCACTAATTTTAGGATTAATTTAGCATTTCCCAAGGACAGCGCTAACAGTGTACTGAAAATCTCAACACGCACATTTCTATCTCCAAACAGATGTAAGACTAGAAAGGGTGAGAATATAATCGTTTCCATGGAAAGCTGATTTTTAAAAGTGAAATGGCAAATGTGAAGTTTTAAATAAGAATGGATTTTTTTTTAAATTAAATTACTATTTCAATGAAACTACTAAATATTCATGTAGATGTACTTCCCTCCTCTCCTCGGATACAGGAAAGAGTTATCCCATCCCAACTATTACCGGACATCAGCACAGTGACACCCATTAGGACGGAGTTTATTCCATCCAAAATAAACCTATGTTAATAATATGTGTCACACATTAGGATAGAGAATCAGCATGTTAATCACCGAGAAGACAAAAAACAAGAAGATGAGAGAAAGTAACACGTGGCAAGGGCCAATATGTAGTCCACTACAAAAGAATTACAGACCCAGATATAATTTTTAAAAAAAGACTTCTTCGAGAAAGCTCTGCCCAGCCTGGAAGACCTAGTAGGACATTAACACAATACTCTATCTACAGCTGTCAACACTGTAGGTGCCAAAGCCTTTTTCTTACTACCCTCTTTACTAATTTCCATAGTTCTCAAAAAAGTTGTGAAAAATGAAGTAAAGAAAAACAAAAAATCCTTCAGAATTTTCCAACCTATTCCAGAATCCAACACCAACCTTTGCTAGGAAATCCAAAAGAAAGGCTAAATAATACCTTTTTTCACATAGGAGACAACTCACAGCAAAGATGGACTATTTGGAGTTCAAGATATTATGGCCAGGAACAGATCAGTATGACAGTTGATATTCACCTTGACTATTTTTTTAATATACTGTATTAGCATTTCATTAAACAAATGTTAAATATACTAAAAAGCTGATAAAAGATGAGCATGAAACTGGGATCAGAATTATCAACAGTTAATATAATATTGTCATGATACTAGAGGTTATTTCATTAATACATTTCCAAATAAAGGAAAATGAGAAACAACGTTATTGAGAGCATTCTTGATTGTCTTAGTTACAGTCTTTCTATAGCTTTCAAGGCTACAGTTATCATAATGGCACCATACCGTGAAGCTGTTGTTGACATTTTTTGTGCTCGATTCAGCTACACTGGCATCTGACAGGTCAACTTCATCAAATATTAGAGACTGTGAATGGAAAATAACACAAACCCATTAAATACCACTTTTAAGTACACTTATATACTGTGCTTTTACTTCCACGTTATTGTTTTAGGAATCAAACGAAAAAAAAGTAGAAAAATTATTAAGCAGATCAAACTTTCTAATTTCATCTTTAAAAGGGATCCATGTAACAATCTGATCAGTAGGAAAATTCAAAAACATAAGTGATCTGAAATGTATTTTATCCATTCAAAAAAGTAATATTCATTTTAAAAACACCTACGAGAAAATTTAAAATATTATATTCAGCCCCAGGGGCCACTTAAGCATTCCATAAGAGTCAAAGAAGATAGACACATATAATAGTCCGGCTTAGTTTACTTTAAACATCCCTGCCTATTAGCAAGTGTTAAATATGATGGGAAAGTGTTAAATGGGTTCTGCTGGTTCACTGAGGCAGTGGTTCATTGATGACAAGTAAAACGAAGTAGAAAACAATTCCAGCCATATGTCATTCCTCGACTGTGCTATGGGCAAAAGAGAGTAAAAAAGAAAGCCCTCCACATTCAACCCATGGCAGGGAGTCTAAAATAAGGAGGGTCCTGCAGTTGAGGCAGTTATGACTGAGATGACAGAGGATCTGGATTCAATTCCCAGATCCCAATCCGCAGTTTCCCATCTGTAATATGTGGATGATCCTGCCTTTCTCCCACCTCTTGTCTGTCTTGTTTATTAAGATTGTCAGTTCTTCAGGGCAGCGACTGTACAAGTGTGCCTAGCTTGTACATTCTTACCTATGTGACTCCTATGATGCACAATGAAGCTCAATCACAGGGGAGATTGTAGTACATCATAGGAGATGAGGTGGGGTCAAGGAACCCAATTCATAGAAGAAAATGAAGTCCGGAAGCACCTGAACTACAACTCCCAGAAGGCACCATGGGATCTCAGGAAGAAGCAGTTTAATGATGAACTGACTCGAAATGAAATGGTTCAGTTCAATTCAACAAACCTAATTATTGGTACTTCGGTCAGCCTGACCTGAAACTAAATATTTCATTTAGTTTCCTTGACAAAAAGTAGAGCAATTTCTGAAAACTTGAAATTTTCCCCTTGAAAATTTCAGTTTTTCAGAACTTCATTTTCCATTGAAAATTCATTTCCAGGGATAACTCTTGACTATTTATTTAGCATAGTCATCTAAGCATCTTTCAGGACAATATACTAATTTTTATAAATAGCAAATTGTTTATGAAAACAATCACTTTTATTTTAAATTGTTTTTATAATTTTAATAAACCTAAGAAACAATTGGCGCTACAAGCATAAGACATTAATTCCTAGTGTTACACATCCTTACCTTTGAATCCTTGGCATAGTAAAGGGTACGGCCTCGAAGTTTGAAATAACGTTTTTTCCACCTCTGAAAAGAACTGGTTTGCTTCAGTAGTAGCCCTTCCTTTATACTTGTCTGAAAACAAGAAAAAATATTAAAATACATCATAACTGGTAAAAATATCCAAGTATCTAAACATACTATATAAAAAATTAATAAAGCCTTGTAAACAATTTTTGTTCTGTATAAAGATATTAATTACTTTTTATTCATATGCATGCATATGGGATTATGATTGATTCTATCATTTGACAATCCTATTATGCACAATTATTTTTCACGTCATGAGAATACTGGCAAAATGTTAATTTTGTGTACACATTCAAAAGACAGTGGAAATGTACACTGAAAATGCAAATAATTATTCTGGAGATTAAATTGCTATCTAATTGTATTACGTCTGTAATTGCAAAACCATGATATTGTAGTGAGCAATGACTGGCAAGTGGCAACTTCTGAAAAAAAATATTAGTTATCTATACCCTATAAGCTCATACAGCTCCTACTCTTTGGCATCTGTTCTTTTGCTACCCTCTTCTTCTAACTATTAAAATAGAAAGGAAGGCAGCACCTCAAACTTGGAAGAATAGTATCAAGAACACAATAATTTAATGTGTTTTCAAATTATTTTTGTAATATCTGTGGATCGCATCACACCATTGATTTTTAAGTGCTCTCCATGAACTTTTTGTAGGAGGAGTTTTTATAGCTCAGAAGTATAATATGGCTCTGCAGAGTGGCCTATATCACTGTGAGTCTTAAAATACCCGGTTTTCTCTTTTGAAGTACACTGTTAAAGGGAAAAACAGATACATATGGATCTGGATTCTTGGCTCCAAAGTGGTCTCTGATGTACAGTATTTCCATTTTGTATCATGTTATCATGCTGCAGATGTCATAGTACGATTTCTAGACAACATCATGCAAGGGTCACTTACAAATTGATCTGCACCCCTTATAAGCTTACTCAAACCCTGAATAAAGGACAGATGACATATTCTTCTTTCAATGGATGTCCAATTCTCTTTAACTTTAACATAATACAGTCACATTCCTTTTGTTCCACTTTTTCCTTTTAATTAATGTGAAATAGGTCATTAATTCATAAATTTATCCATAGAATTCTACTGTACTAAATTCTTTGATGATTTTTTCTAATAAAATGACCCAAAATATATCTAACAAAGATAAGATACTTTCACATGATGTAATGGATTTAATTTGTTAGCAATTCAGTCAATGTAGTTATAGGCTCACGCCCCAATTTTGGTTTTGTTTGTTATATCCATACTGCATTTGTGTTTTGTATCCATCTTTGAAATTTCCAGAATTCAAGGTGCACTTGAAATAGGCACATACGACTTATGTATATGTGGCAGAGTTCAAAAGAAGTGAGAATAATATTGAAATTCTGTTCCTTACAATATAATCTCTATATCCAATGGTCCTAATTCCCTCTTCAAATACATAATGGGCATTGGCACTTATCTTAATATTATCCTGAAAGTGGAAACATCTACATGTATGTTATGATATACATGGCATACATTGGGGGAAGATCAGAATTTACATTAAAAACCTTTGTCGTGCAGGGGATACAGCAATTTAAAGTCTATGGAAAGAACATACATCTGCTGGCATATTTTTCTAGGCTTTAAAAAACACACTATTTTCTTGAAGATTAAATTAATCCTTCATGCCATTTCTACAAAACCAGTCAGTATCACCAGCCTTCTCTCTCCCCTTTAGAGCACTAATAATATCCTGCAAACACTGCAGCATGTTTGATGTAATCAGGGGATTGTGCTCTCCATTAAATGGAATGGTAAATGGCTTATGAATCAAAACTCTGACAAATCTTTTAAACTCTCATTTTAACTCTGAGAAAGTTGTTTCCTCAAAAAAACCAAAAAGACAGCCTTCTAAATTTGGAGGTGAAAAACCATTTAACCTTTACAGCATATTTGTTCATATGAAGTAATTACAACAGATGATAATGATAATAAATATTCCTATGAATTTAAAATACATCAGTTAATGTACTTCAATTCATTTGTGTACAATGTAAATGCTTCCATTAACAGATATTAAAGGCAGAACACTTGGATCATCCAGTTCCACTTGTATAGAATCCAACCCTTGCTACTGAACTTTGCTCCAGGTATGAAATAAGTGTGGGTCTGGGGGGCTCAGGCCTTGGCTCCCTTGGCAATAGATGATAGTCTCTCTGGTGGGTGGAGAGGGAGAAGGAGACATCCTGACTGGTCTCTCTCACCTGGGGCCAGACCTCGGAGGTGGGGGAAAAGTGGTGATTGAAACTCTCAGTACCTAGCATGGCCTGGAAAGGAGGCAAGGGTTTTCCTGGCGCTCCGGCCCCCTAGCTCCAGCTGTTTCCTAGAACCCTGAGCTGCCATCTCCTCAAGCTACCTCCTCAATCTCTTCTGCTTCCAGGACTGCACTGGAAGAAGAGATGGTGGCTTGGAAAGGACATCCATGTGCATTACGAAGGGGGGAAACACTCCACACATGCCTGTTGGAATCCAATGCGTGCATAAAATGGGATCCTGCTGAAAAGAAAACTGGGAACATTGCATTCACAGAGCTGTGCAGCTCTTGGTTGTAAATTGCTTAGCTAGTCCCACAGATCAGTGTGGTGCAATCATGCAACACATGGGCTTTAATATACTGTGTAACATACAAATACAGACTTTTAGCCCCCTACACCTTTTGTAGTGACCTCTGCTACGTGGCAGCTTACCTGGGCCCACTCCTCAGGAAAATTCTGACTGTGCCCCTGCCTTGCTCCAAAATGTAACCTTTATAAGTGTGACACTTCCCAGGGTTGCAAGGCACCTCATCCACACCTGCCCTTAGCGTAAGGAAGTCTTGTCTGTGCCTGCTGTGGATCGGCTCCCTGAAATCACCAGCCTCAGGCAACACAGTCCTAACTCTTCACAGGCCCAGCTCTCTCTGTACAGGTCAGTACTAATCGCTGAGTCCTCTCCTCTGAATGTCCCTTTGGAGTGCCCAGCCCCTGTTCCATTGAATGCTCCCAGAACTCTCAGATACAGTACTCCCAAAGGAATAGTACGGCTCAGTTTACAAGATTCAGCTCAGGATCCACCTACATCTCCTCTCACCAATGGGAGACGCCCTCTCGTCAGTGGAGGTAGAGACTTGACTAAGTGCTACAGCACTGTAAGTGTGGACAAGCCCGTAGTTTATCAAAGAATAGTGATTCAAGTGATAGAAAGTAAGAATATTGGAAACAATTGGTTATACATAAAACAAAATCATATCATGCTTTCTAGAGCCTAAACTTAACTAACAAGGCACAGCCCTATCTCCTACAATACAGCTTACCTAGGGTGACCAGATCGCAACAGTCAAGTATCAGGACACATGCGGCGGGGGACAGGGTAATGTACCTTTTCATACACAAACGGGTAAAAAAACACTGGCATTAATAGTAATGGTATATGCATAACCTCAACAATTACAATGTAACATTGCTAACTAACACAATATGTTGTAGACGTAAAATGATAATTAACCCACTGTATTAATTAAAAACTTGTTTGATCTTATTATCCTTATTACCTTGGAGCGACAAGCATGAGGACCCTGAGCACCCAGCCACTGCACTGCGAGGGGGGAGGGAAGTTCTGCAATGATTATGACGACCAGTGTGACACAGGCTTTCATTAGAGATCTTGCATGACATTCTTTTGGTGAACCAAGGGGATCCCTGAACCACGACAAACCCCTCTGCCAGCTGGCATCCAGAGGTCTTCGAGTCACATATAGATCTTTCTAGCTCTTAGGGTTGTGAGAAAACCTTCAATTATGAATGGAGCAGAAACCAAAGCAGTAATAATGTCTACCTGAGTCTGCAGACAAGAAAACATCAAAGAGGTATGAACTAACCCATTCTCCTGAGCAGAATGTTAACTCTGAAGCATAATGGAAACAATCCTATTATGAATATTATTAACTACTTCACTGTTGTAATTTGACAAAAACATCCAATTAATGGGCGCATCTCACAAACCCACACTGAGATACTTGCCAAAGGTTCTAACCGTTTCCCATTCAACTGCTAAAACCTCCAGCTTCCCCCATGACAACTTGTGTAATTCAGTTATACATTGTCACTGCAAAAGTCTACACACATGCTGAAAACTAAAAATTCAGGGACAGATCAGTGACTCGTGAATAAAATAGCCAATACAATGCAATTTCCCTTTGGTTATCCATGAACCTGGCTGTACATTCAGCAACTGAAATTAATGACTATCACCCTTACATATCCTTAACACCTCACCCTTTAGCAATTTAGCAAACTGAAATGAATTAATTAATGTGCTATATAATAGTAGTATATTCACACCAAAAGTCAATTTTAAAGACAATTTCACATTTTATAAAATTAAGTAGTTGCAAATCAGTGTTCAAGTATTGAAAAAAAGTAGAAGCCAATTCTTCATTGCAAAAATCCCAGTGATAATTGGGGGCTGTGGGTATAACAATGATTGATGATTTATAGAGGTGGATTCTTAGATATTCAAATTATATCGTTCAGAGCTCCAAGACTAACAGACTAGTTTCTATTAAAGTGAGCTGCAATCCTGAAAGAGAGTCAACATCAAAAACGAGTTACCAATGATTTCAGACACCACATCAGCCCATGAGCCAATTTTTGTACTTTTACAATTACGTTTTCTTATTTTTTTAAATGTTTCTCGTTTCCCTGTTTCTGTGAGAAAAACCCCTCAGAAGCAATAGCCTAAACTACTGAGGGGAAATATTGACACCAACTATGTACAAAATATTGCCACACACAAAAAACTGAAAAATCAGAGAAAAAATTACATTCTCCTTAGTCACTTTCAGTTACACATTCTTAGGTACTACTTAAAAAATTCAGACAGCAGAGTGATTTTTCAAGTTGACCTTTTATTTTAAAGTTTGTTTTCTGAGTTTACCTAGGTCATCAAACGCCTGCACAGTTAATATTTTGGTTGCTAAGGACACAAACAATTTTTTAAAATAAAACAAGAAAGTATTAATATAATATATTAAGTATACAGTGCATCCCATCCACACTGCCTATTGATTTACCTTCCTAAATTTGAATACCAAAACAGATCAACCATATTTCTTTATTAATGTAAGATTCCTACATGTTCATAGGCCACACAGTTATGACCTGAAGCAAGCACAATTTCTAAGCACATTACTGAAAAACAAAATCTCACAGTTCTCATTAACTCATACTCCCTTAACATACCAAGTCTTCTGCAGATCATTACATTTTTAATAATATATGTCTTTTTCAATCAGAGTCTGGAACTTTGATCAAGATGGGATCTTGGATTGTAAACCTATGCTTCGCTGACAATCTCAAAACAGTAGTTTCCATTAGTGCCACTTATGCTGACAACTCTGTATTAATGGTTTCAAAATAAAAATAAATTCTATCTAGAGAGAACAAAATATTCACCCAGTTATTCAATATAAGACTGCATTTTTACTGAGGGTTTCTTGTGACATCAAAAAAGGCAAACTGGTGGCATTTAAACTAGCTATGCCGAAGCTATGGATGGGCACATTTAAAGAAATTAACAGAAAAAAATTTGAAAGAAAAGCGATAAGTAATTTAATGTAATAAAAAAGACTATAACAAAATCTCAATATGTATCTTAAGATAAAAATAAGCACCAATAAAAACCAGAAACCCAATGTAAATTATCTTTATGCAGCAATTTTTTTGTGGTATCTTAACCGATTGTACTTATCTGACCTGAACTTCTACAGACTTCTCTCCTTGTTTGGCTGGTAAGGTAGCCTCTGGCCACAACTAAAATTCCAACAGTTCCTTAGTGTGATTTGATCTACCCTGCTTGAAACAGGACTAGATCAAAGTGCACTAAGGAACTGTTAGTGCTTGTCAGGAGGGTCAGCACAGACAGTTAGCATGCGGAAGGCTGGTGTGAGAGTCACACTGAAGCTTAGCGTGAATGAAATTTTCCTAACAGCAAGCTATTACTCCATCCCTGAGTATTTATCCTGACTGCTTCAGTTTCCCCATCTACAAAATGTTGATCTCATTAGTTCATATTTGTAAAGGTCTGAAAATGGAAAATACTATATAAATGAAAGATGATTAACTGAAAGAACCATCTGTTCTTATTAATAAGGGGAATAGAACACTGTAAAATATTGCACAAGGGAAAGATCACTTACAAAGGTTGTGATTTAGTGCCAAGGATCTAAAATTGAGCTAATGTCTGTCTTAGAACAATAATTTACAGCTACTACTTGAAAACTCAAGTACTGTTCTTTTTATTTTCCCTAGTTCTGAGCAAGGTTTAAAAAGGTTTAAAACATGTAAGTCAGACTCTTTCCCAGGCAGGAGAGTGGAATGTAAACACCACATACCTCAGAAAATCAAAATTGCAAAAATATAGAAATGTATATGAATTTTTCCAGAGAGATAGTCATATTACACTGCTGATGATGCTAATTTTTTAAATAAAGTCATTCTGGCTTTTATCCTGTCTCAAGTGAAGTCTATAGGAGTGTTGCTATTGTCTTCAATGGCTGCAGGATAGGCACTCAAAGCATTTGTTGTTCTATAAAGCACATGTAGGGGTAACTGTAAAATAACATGAACTGCTAAAACTATTAAAAAGAAGACGCCTCCCAGACACAAAATGCAAAAATCCCATTACTATTCCACAGGGAAGAGTAAATAGTTTCTGTGGTTCTAAGCTAATGGTCTAATGCATTAAAAATGTAAACAGCAGCAATCGTCCCTTACTAACGGATGTTACAGAAGTAGTGCTTCAGAGAGGCACATTAACACTGCTGCACACTTTCAATTCAAATCATTCTCTGAAAGAAATTATAAACAAAAATTACAATAAAATCACTATTTTTAATTAAGTCTGTCTCAACAAACATTCAATCTTTCACTTATATTACTCTATTGGTTTTCTTCCTTTAAGAACTCTAACAAATTCCATTGATTCAGATATAACTCTAAGTGTATTCAGTAGAAAACAGCTTATGCAGAACAATTTAAAGTTCATGAATTTCTAGGGAACATTGAAGAACCACCCCACTATTTTCTTCCAGACACTTTCCATACATATATTGTAACCTTAGACAAACTAGTAAGGAACAAGAAAGGACATGCCATTATTTCTGGCTATAAAACCCACTAAACGTTATAAGCATTTGTGAAAATACTAAACTTTTAGGCAATATAAATGTTGTGAAGACCTATCAAAACTGTTGTGGTTACAAAATGATCTATAATTATTCCTTATGGTTTCTGATATTTTAATAGCTTTGTACACAAGTCTACATAAGACAACTACAGGTGTTTTAACAATCTGCGGCTCACATCATCATAACTCTAATGTGTCAACAAACAGGAGTTTTATAAACTAAATTGCTGGGTGTCTTTGAGACATTATAGACAGGCTTGGAAAGATTATATTTTTATTGGTATATGTCAGTAAATGTAAATTTCACTATATACACACAAGCTGACAAAATACTATTCTATTGATAATAATCGGAATTTACAGATAAACAAAGTAAGAAAAATGCTGCGTAAGAGCTTCGAGTTTGATTTAAGAATATTTACTTTGTATATTTGGACATATGAAGTTGATGCTTTGTGTTTTAACAGTTCTAAAGCTTTAACTTTTTTAATCTCAGCATCAAATCTCATTAAATAATTAATGTCTGACCCTCCCCCATCATTCCATGCAACTCTGAAAATTTAAATTGATAAAAATTAAAAAATAATGCTTCACAATGAACATTGATATTATCCATCAAAATGATAAAAGTTTAATTCTGCCAAGCCTATTTATAGAGCATTTGCTTTTGAGTTACAGATCATACAGTTGAATACAATTCACTGGTTATACTGCATTCCAAGCTTATATTGACTTCACTCCACTTTACTAAAAGGTATGGGAAATTCTGGGTACCTAAGTCATACTTTGAATTCAGTTTTCTAGAATAGTCCCCAACTGGTTTGGTTTAATACATCTACTCTTTGATTATCCAATTCAGTGATACCTTTCATCCCACAATTACTTTTTGGACAGAACGCCTCTTTCCAGTAGAGGTGAAAAAAAATTAGTGTCTAATTCATTATTCATTACCCAGAAATCCATATTTTTAAGGGTGAAGAGCAGCAACCAAATTCTGTGGCTATGGTAAAATTGTACCAGGGAACTCTGCCACACTGAAAGAACAGTTTATAGCCATAGCCTCCCGATAAAGCTGAAAAATTATGGACTGTGCTTACCATCTTTGAAACTTCCATGGTTTATGTAATCTGGCAGCATGGAAACTGGATTAAATTTTTCAAAGTTTATGAAAATGTTCAATTTAGCTTCAAAAAATGCCTTTATACCAGGCGGTTCTGTGAAAATATGGTCTAAACCAGCGGTTCTCAAACTGTGATCAACAGAGCACTTTCTGGTAGAGCAGTCCGAAAAAAATTAGTCTGGTTCATGAAAAATTTAGAGGTTTCAAAATTTGCTTTTGTTCCACACTGGAACAAGACAAAACCTTTTGAAATTTTTCACAAAAAATGAGAGAGTTAGAGACCAGCCCAGAATAGCCAACAGCCCAGTGGTTAGGGCACTCACCTGGGATGAGGGAGACACAGGCTCAAGTTCCTGCTCTGACTCAAGCACAGCTAGAGAGTCACTCTCTCTCAATCGCTCCCATTGGAGCTATTCCACTCGGCATATAAAATTAAATATACCTCGGGACAGAGAGATATGGACTCTCAAGCCAGCTGGTTAGGGCACAGCCAAGGATATGGGAGACCCAGGTTCACTCCCTGTTCTGCCTGATTCAGAGCGGGGACTTATTAAATATTCATTGGGCAGAGAAGGGACTTAAACCTGTCTCTCCCACATCTCAGGTGAGCACACTAACCACCATAGCCATTGGCTATTCACAGGCCTCTCTCTCTCTCTCCCCCCACTTCAGCCCTGAAATTCCAGCCTGGACCCAAGAAATTTTCCCAACAAACGGCTTTTTTGTCAGAAAATGCTGATTGGTCAAAAAAGTTTTGTTGCAAAATTCCCAATCAGCTCTACTTGCCAGTGATCTGTGAGTTCCTGACTGGTCCCATAGTGTGGACTCCATTCCTTATCTCCAGCTACAACTTCATTAAGAGAACAAAAGCACAGATCGGTATTCAGAAAACTTGGACTCTTTTCTGGGTTCAGTTTCAGACTCTCCGTGTGACCTCAGGTAAATGACTTATTTTCCATGCTTTAGTTCCCGATCTGCAAAGTGGAGATCATACTTATTTACCTCATAGTGGTGTTGGTAGTGTCAGCTGCAAGGGGTGCCAAACCCCTCACCAAAAAGGAAGGGCTTAAAGTGTTATTTTGGGCCCAGGCCACCCCAACTCCCACACTTGCAAAGCATATACGGGCTGGAGGAGGAGCTTCAAAAGAGAACAGCACAGCTCAGTAGCAGACAGCCAGTGCAGGTGAATAGATCTAAACTCTTAGCTCCACTGTGGGAGGTCCATCTCCTTTGGGCTTCTGGCTACTGGAACTCTACCAGACCTACTGAGGAGAAAAGGACTCTGGACACTCAGAAGGATCAATTTGCTTGCCAATCTTTTTCAACATCTACATGCAACCACTAGATGTATTGGTCAGATGACATGGACTCAATCGCCAGCAATACTAGCTGACATGTAGCTTTATCTATCTTCCATCACCTACAACCACGCCACTACCATCAAGATGGCCCAGAGCTTGAATGAGACAAGCTCATGGATAAAGATTAGCTGGCTGAAGTTGAATCTGAGCCAAAGAGAGGGGATCCTCATGGGCAGAGGCAAGTACTTTGAGGATTTGCAGCCACATTGCAATTTCCTTTGATTGAAGGCTCACAACCACAATCGGTCAATTCAGTCTGCAGTTTGGGTATACTCTTGGATTACTTCCTGACACTGAGTTCTCACATCACAGTGGCCATGACTAATGCTTTCTACCATCACCAATTAGCTCGGAGACTCCAGCCCATGCTGGTGGACGAATATCTGGCTTCAGTTATTCATGCCTTTGTCACTTTTCGGCTGAACAAAAGAAACGCAATATACTTGGACGTGAAACCTTCAGCACTTAGGAAACTCCAACTCATCCAAAAAGCTTCACTCTCATTTTTTTTTCCTAGTTAATAAATCTTTAGATGGTTTATTAGAGGATTGTCTTTGGTCTGAGATCTAAGGTGCAATTGATCAGGGGTAAATGTCTGGTCCTTTGGGACTGGGAGTATCCTGAATATTGCTGTGATCTTCAGTGTAAGGGACCATCTATTACAAAGGTAAGTGTACGTGGGTAGCAAGATAGACAGGAGACTGACTCCATCAGGTTTGAGGAGTTCACACTTGATAATTGGTGATATCTAAGTCTAGAAATCACAACCAATTTGGAGTTTATGCCCTGCTTCTTACAGTCTGCCCTGAGGCTGGTATTCATGCTCTTGAGCCACTGTAGGACAGTTTGGCAGACTACTTATCTTTTCAAACCAACAGGTAATTGCCTTTGCTTTAGAGGGCTCTAGAGTGAGGGACTCTCTTCACCATGGACTCTCTCCACTTTTAACCATTACCTTAAGACTTTTACCCTAAAGTTATTTCCATTTAGTTGGGGTTGGTCCTGCTTTGAGCAGGGGATTGGACTAGGTGATCTCCTGAGGTCCCGTCCAACCCTAATCTTCTATGATTAGCCCCTGTGATTACCACCATTGTTAACTGTTTGCAGCCCCTTTCTCCATCACTGCACCTTGTGTTCTCCCCCATCACACGTAACCACAATTTATTTATTGTTTTAAAAGGGTGTTTTCTTTCTAAAAGTTTTTCTTATGTGAGCTGTTGTTTTTGCTGTTTTGCTGTAGAACCTCTCACACATTCTGTCCACCTACCACTTGGTAGCCAGTGTTAATTAAATTAGAATAATATGCGTAAGAGTAAGACTTGAATGGATTTTTCACAAACACAGAAATGATGAGAAATAAAAAAGGGACCCCCAAACAGCTATTCTCAGAACATTTCAGAGACAGATGAAGCTCTATGAAAAGGGTAAGAATTGCAGTTAAATTATTGGCAGCAGAAAGAAATTTTTTCTGACAAAGAAAGTATTCTGCTCGGATTGATTTTAAGGGGGAAAAGGGAAGTGGAAAACGCATTTTCAGTTCCTGGAAGAGTGTCTAGCAAGAAATGCTTTAAACACAAAATGTTACGATCACCAGTTTTACACTTTATTAAAAAAATTATTCAGGGGTGGGGGGTGGGGAGCAAATCAACCAATACTGTAAAAACTTTTTGGAAAAATTAGAATTTAAAAAATGATTTTACATTCACGGTGAGCATTTTATCAAGGTCTTTGTCGCTAATTGGCTGAGATACCTACCATTCACACACTAGTGGGAAGCTGTAAAAAAAAAAACAAGTCATCAACATTCTTTTGACGTTCACAAAAATTAAAGGTTGGCAACAATCTGGAAAATGGGTCCGTGTAGTCTTCATCAAACCTTCTTCCAAAAAAGGGGGATTCTCAGAGTTACACACGCCTAAACCCTAGCCTTACTAGGGCTATTCCTATGGCTAGTCAAGCAGTTTGGAAGGAAGTGTGCCGACCATTTCTCATGAAACAGAACTGATAAGGGGCAGAGGAGAGAAGGTTGAGACAAGGCTATGGGCTTCTGCACTGGTGGCCAGACATGTTCTCCCCATGACTCCAGGAAAACAGCAGGTTTAAATGATAGTGCAAAGTCAAATACAGATGCTGATGGACTGCTGGCTCCTCCAACTAAACTCTGTCTGTAAACTGAGAGAGCAGAAAATTGAGGTTGAGTTGCTGGTGAAGTGGGTGCAGAGGCAAGAACACAATACCAGAGGCATGTGGTGGGGCCCAGTGTGATTGCTGTAATGTTGCTCTAAGGCCAGGACCAGATCAACTAAAAGCTGCCATCAGTGCTCCCGTTGTGCCACTCTGTCTCTTACTAGCCCTGCATTCATTTTTTTTAGATGGACAACTTTTCTAAGTTTAAAAAGTCTGCAAGAATTCAACTAGCGAATGATTCATCATTCCAGATTAGCAAGAGTAAACACATTCATTTGTGATCAGGAGCTTTCTTTTAAAGAGGGTTTGTGAGAATTTTCCCCAAAGCAACATTTTTCTAACTTCTCTGCATTAAAAATTGTAGGGGAGAGGATATAATATCTGCTATTCAATTACCTTCATTGTAATAAACATGTTGTAATTACTCGGTCTTTTACTGTCAGTGAGTTGTGCAGTTAAATATGCACTTTGCATTTTAAGTAGCATGATGGCTGCTTTTTCCATTAAAACAACTATAGATATCATTAGCAAAGTAGTTTTAATACAAAAACATGGAAAAATACAAACAACAAGCATAGAAATAAATGTGCTATGGTATCAAAACTGTCAAAGAATTAAATATTACTGCCTTTCGTTTAATCAATAAAAAGTTCTCCATAAAAAATAAATTCTCAATTTCACACAAACAGGAATCTTATCCACACATGTTGGGTTAGGCTTTAGCACCCCTTTTAGCTGAGAGCATCCATGTACTGTACAGCGTGTTTACGTACAGACTAGTATTTAAAAGTCTAGTCAGTGGAATTAAAGTCTAGGTAGGCTTTATCTCCACTTTATAAAAATTGCAAACATTAGATCAACTTATTTGTAATATGTTTTTTAAATAAAGTAACATAAAGCATATTCTCCCTATTCAGAGACAAAATACTTCTGTGCATGCCAGCGGTACACTTATGACACAGATCTACAACAATCAAGACATTTTAAAGTGAAGACTCAAGTCCGTTCTTAACTCTCACCATTGTGTGAAAAGAAAATAGGGGGAGGAGAAACTGCATGGAGTAGGGTATCAGCCATAACTTAGAATTACTTGGCTTTCTTTTGTTTGGATCACAAACTTCATATGTAAGTATATTATAATATTGTCTTATTATCCTTCACTTATTTATTACACAGGTTTTAGAGGTTTTTAATCTGATTGAAGTAGGCTGACTGCATCCGTTGCATCCCCTCGTGGGCCAGGATCATGCTACAGGCAGCCCGTCTCAGTTTCTCTCTTGGAATGTTCAGATCAAACTTCAAATTTCTTTGGCAAAAATACCCCTCCTTGGATACTGGGTTTCTTAATACAACAAACTGCAAATAAAACTCAAAATCCCAAACAAACTCCATTCATAAATCACACGAGACAAGGTTTCTCTTCCTCCTCCCAGGTTTTCCTGCCTTGGCCTTTTGCAGTCGCTCCTCTGCTTGGACAGGGTTTCATCCAAGCTTCCCTTCCTGGAGAGCTTTCCTTGCTCTCTACAGACTCTGCCACAGCTTCCTGAGCCTTGCCCCCTTCACTGCAACTTCCTGCTCCTTATATATTAGAATAATCTGTTAGGTAGGGTTCACCCAGAAATCACGACTCTCCAGCCCATGGAGCAAGCCACCCTGTTACACTGACCTAGTAAATTTCTGTTAAATTACATTGTTTAAAGTAGGGCTGTCAATTAATCGCAGTTAATTCAAGTGATTAATGCAAAACAAATTAACCTGATTTAAAAAAACAGTTGTGATTAATCGCAGTTTTAATCACACAGTTAAACAATAGCAATACCAATTTAAATATATTATAAATGTTTTGGGATGTTTTTCTCCATTTACAAATATAACAATTTCACTTACAACACAGAATAAAAAGTGGACAGTGTTCACTTTATATTATTTTTTACTACAAATATTTTCATTGTAAAAAAGATAAGCAAAAGAAACATTTTTCGATTCACCTCATACAAGTACTGTAGTGCAATCTCTTCATTGTGAAAGCATAATTTACAAATGTAGAATTTGTTTTTTTACGTAACTTCACTCAAAAACAAAACAATGTAAAACTTTACAGCCTACAAGTCCACTCAGTCCTACTTCTTGTTCAGTCGTAGCGTAGATATCTGCAGTGCAGGCACTTGCTAGAGAGACAAAAGAGGTTTTTCTCTCAGTGTAGTAAATATACCCCTCTGAGTCAGACACTAGCTTGATGGAAAAATTCTACTAGTCATCTATTTGCATCTACAGTGGGGGTAGATCAACCTAACTACATTGCACGAGGTGTAACATTTTTCAGAGCTCTGAGTGATGTAGCAAGCACGATCTCATTTGTAGGTGTAGACCAGGCCTAGATCTCAGGCTCCAAGCCAGAAGGTAGGAAGTATACTATAGGGGAGAGGAAGGTGACAATACATTGAAAGCCTTTATACCTATTAGAAAGCCAGCTAATCCCATCCAATCTCACTTGTTTAAACAGATTTTTAATATAGTCAATCACTAGCAACAAGACTACAAACCAGAACAGGAGGGATTAATTCTATCTCGGAGAGGTTTTGTATTGAAAAGATCTTTCTCAAACAGTTCTATTGTGCTCCTGAATGTGATTTCTGGCAATAGAAGGAACAGTTTGGAAATAGGGACATTGAGAGGCGTTGGGGTTTTTTGGTCACACGTGATTGATTTCTTGTCCGATTTTAAAACAAGACTTTAGGCAGAAGTGCTGCAACTGGACCAAAACAATTAATATCACCAACAAGGCATAAGCGTACATCAACAGACAACTTTACTTTAGCTACGGGACACATGACAGCTAGTATTGCCAGGACACATGGCAGCTAATATTGCCAGAATGGGCCCTTTCCCATGACCTGAGACAAGTTAAAATCAGGCATCAGCCTATAATGATATGTCTATGCTGCAGCTGGGCATGTGCCTTGAAAGCCAGACTCAGGCCAACTCAGCTTGAGCTAGTACGCTAAAAATAGCAGCGTGGATGTCACGGCACCCACGGAGGCTTGGGCCCAGCACCGAGCTCAAACACAGGGGGTCAGATGGGACCAAACATCTACCTGGACTGGGAGGTGCACTCCCAACTGCAGGATAGTTAGACCTGAAGTGTGCACATTTACTGTAAGGTTGCTTGAGTTAACGACAGGATGGTTAATCTAATTTAACCCACAGTTGTTATCTCTAAACTATGTTGTCATACCCTTTGAGCTGGTTTTGCAGGTATGACATGGCAACACTTTTCTGGTTACAAACCTGACATTTCTTAACGACTCTTGAGAAAACATCGTACTTAAAACTAACTGAACTTTCCCTTCTAACCTGTAAAGCAAAGAAAAGTAGATCTGATAGCTGGTGCATACTCAAAAACGTCCACTGATACTTAATAGTAACTCTGAACCTGTGCAGGCAGAGGAAGTTTTAAAGAGTTGGGGTTATCTCCCCCTTTTATTAACTGGCATTATAAATGTCTTCAGAATGAATGTGCTCTCAAAATATCATTCTGTGTGGCAGTAGCAGGGCAATATTAGGGCCCTACCAAATTCATGGTCGTGAAAAATGCGTCATGGACCATGAAATCTGGTCTCCCCCATGAAATCTGGCTATTCTAGGGGAGACCAGATTTCACACAGCTGGGCGGCCAGACAGCAGCAACTGCTGGCAGGGAGCCCAGTTCTGAAGGCAGCACCGCTGCCAGCAGTGGCACAGAGGTGAGAGGATGCCTAGTGGGTGGGGTCATCACTTTGGGAGGAGACAGAGGTGGGGACAGAGCCAGCCTTACAGGTGGGCCAGTGGGCAACCAGGGCCCCGTGGTCAGGGGGAGCACGCATGGGCTGGGGACGCCCCAGCCAGGAGTTCCTACTGTGCACTGGGCTCCAACTGCTAGTCCTGGTCAGGCTGGAGAAGGACAGGGCTTTCTCTTCGCCTGCACAGGCCACTCACAGGGCGAGTCAGACCTGTTTTCGGGAACCTCCCCCGGCTGTAGGAAGCTCCACGGCTGCTGGCTGGGAGCCCAGCTCTGAAGGCAGCGCCACCGCCAGTTGCAGCGCAGACGTGACGGTGGCACAGTACGGTATTGCCACCCTTACTTCTGCGCTGCTGCCAGAGCTCGGTGCTTGGCCAGCAGTTACCCTCTGGCCAGCCCACTCTGAAGGCAGCAGCGCAGAGGTAAGGGTGGCAATACCGTGACCCCTTCTACAATAGCCTTGCAACCCTCTTTTGGGTTGGGACTCCCACAGTTACAACACCTTGAAATTTCAGACGTAAATATCTGAAACCATGAAATTTATGGTTTTTAAATCCTATGACTATGAAATTGACCAAAATGGACCGTGAATTTGGGAGGGCCCTAGCTATATCCTTAAACCTGTTTATGCTACACTGAAAGTCAGGTATGAATTTATATAGTTGTAAGTTAATGCAGATCTGTATTCACATGGGGGTTCCATAGAAAAAAATTAGGACACACACTGACAAGTTAATACAAGAAGAGAGTGGCAGGAGACCTGAGGTGCACTGATTATTGCAGTCTAATGACCTAATTCATCTCATCCTCAACCCCTTTCTGGACTGTGGAACCAATCAAAACAGGGTTATTTAATTAGTGGACTCAGCTAAGAACAACAGGCACCAGGAATTTGCTTTTTTTTTCTGCCCTGGAGACTGGCTGGCTCACAGCAGAGGGGGGCGGGCAATCACTTTAATTGCTTTTAAGATATTTGCTTTAAAATGAGTTAAGTGGTGATATTAGTTTTATATATTTAAGTAATTTGGCTATCCATGTTTGCAGCATAAGTCTGTTTTTCTGTATTGTTCCATTTGCAGTAGAGGCTGCTTTAGTTGAAATCTCATTCACAATCTTATTATATTTCACTTTGTTTTAGAGCTCTGCTTGGGTTTTTGTTTGTTTATAAATGACAAACGTAACTGAAAACAGATTTCATGCAAAATTCTGATCTAAATGGAAAACCAAGTGAATCTGGGGGGAAAATTGTCCTCTTAGCAAATGATAACTTTTTTTGCTTAACTAGTTACCAAAGATCAACTTTAAGCTGGTGGCAGGTTGGCGAATGGTGGCTGTTATTACTTATATTGTAGGTATTGAAAATGTGCTTAGCATTGTCCAGGATACAAAACCAACAGGTACCACCTCAAGGAGGCTGCAGTCTAAACAAACCATGTATGAAGACAACAGGATGCACTGGGAAGCCCAGAGGAAGGAATAACTAAGTTATTCTTTTAGAGGCAATGGCTGGAGGATATTATTATTGATTCACTTCTTCCAGGCACTGTGGAAGAAATAAGTTTTTAACAGGAATTTTAATGTATACAGGCCAGTGGCATGGCAAACAGGAAGTGACGGGGAATTATTACAGAGGTGATGACATAGGTACTGAGAGGAGACTGGCTAAGTATGGCATTAATGCCAGAGAAGTATACAACATAAGGCTAGGAGGATGCAGAATGAAATGGAGTTATATAGGGCCTTGAAAGTGAAAAGAAGTTTAAACTTAATGGGTTGACAATGGGAGAAAGAGTGATCTCAGTGGAAGGTATGATATAGCCATACACATGGCAAAGCCAATAATCTGGCAGCTGCATTTTAGATGGACTTGAAGGGTCACTGTATATCAAGGTCTATTGCTTTTTTGTTTGATGAAAGATGTGTGCACTTCTATGGCACCCATACCTTCCAGTTTAACATCTTTGCCAATTATTAAAAAAAAAAGAAAAATCCAGGTATTTTTTTATTTCAGTCATGTTGCCCAAGACTATGGATTCCAAATATCTAAAATGAGTCCCAGCTTTGAGACAAGGGGATAAGGCCAGTCCCACTGCCAATTTTGTATTAATCGTAATGAGGCCTAACGCTGTATTTTGATAATACAATGGTAGTTCTCACTTTAAATGATCAATAATATTTCCAATATTAAACTGTATGACTGTAGAATAAGCTTCTTAAAGATCTGAAATGAGTCACTATGAGACTGAAAATTGTTATGATGACTCAGAAGATAATATATTACCATAAGCAAGTTCATCAATTAAATTAACTGCAGCTGCCAATGATAAAAAAAAAAAAAAAAAAAAAAGATTGAAATAATTTAAATCTGTAAATCTAAAATTTTATTTTAAGTTTTCGTTAAAACATTTTATTTCTAGTCTGTTTGAAAATTTTTGTAAAACACAGTCCACATTTTGGGCCTAAGTTCCCAGTCATTCGTCTATGAAGTCCAGAAAAAAAGCTGCTGGCAATAGCTAGTTCCATGCCTACTTGACTAGATAATGTATTTTAGTATACAAATAATGTATACATTACCCTAGACTTATGTGTACCAGGCAAAGTGTGCTGTCAGAGAAGTCTGATCCTTAAATTTTTATTCCTAATATCTCAATCAAATTCTAAAACGGTAACGAAAAATGCCAAACTAGTAGCCTCTTTATGAGAAACTACAACTTCCTTTATTTTTAAGTAGAAAAGATGTTTGTGTGTGCAGTCTACCTATATCATCCTGCAAATGAACAGTAAGGATTTGTTGTTACTTGTATAAAATTTAATTTTAGCCAATTACCACAAGGTGGTAGTGGTGTTACAGTAATGCTCAAACGCATGCAATGCCTTGCATTTAGCAGTCTACAGTGACTGCTAGCACACACTATCATTTAATAAAACATCTACAGCCCCATTTCTGCAGTAGACTGTGAAGGGGCACACCCCTGGGTCTGTGGGGTGCTACATTTACTTTTACCACAAGGGTGCACCTATATGCAGTTAACTACAGGGTAAGGTCCTACAATATGGAGGGGGAAAGGGCAAAAGGAGGAAATATTACAAACAGTCTCTGCTGTCTTTGAACAGTTTGTTGTGAAAACAAAAATAGCCACAAATTAACATTCAGCCAGAAAAGGTCTGAATAATTTCTTGCATTGATTTGCAGAATTATCAGCAAACTTTTACTGTCCATATGATTGCACTGAATCTTCATTAAACTAGGAAACAAAGCCTGATTCAGAAAAAATGCTCTGAACTCGTGTGCCATGCAAGTAGAGCTTTATTCAACATTTCTAAAGTACTAAGTGGCATGAGGCTAGATAATTTTTTGCTGAATCAAGTTGGTTACACCTAAATGGTTAATTATTCCTTATATAAACACAGGATTCAGTATTCTGCACACTTATTTTTAAGGGACAATGTGTAGTTTATCTTCCTCAAAAAGAAAATTAATTCCTTTCATCATCTTTGAAGAAGAGTGGTGAGAGAAAGCATGCCACTGGGCGATGCAGCAGTGGGATAAATGACAGGCAAAAGAGGCTTGCGGGTTTTCTTGTTTGTTTGTTTGTTTGTTTGTTTGTTTGGGCTTTTTTAGGTTAAAAACATTATTGGACTATTACAGAGTGCAAATATAGAAGGAGAAAAAAGAAGTGCATAGCAAATATAAATCAACAGGATTAACAAGGCTTTGTAACAAATACTTAGTTATGAAAAGCATATTGTTCTCATCCAAACTGTCATTAACAACACTCTATATGTTCACAAATGTTTCCAATTTTTTAAAAACATATGGTAGTCACATTTATTTGATATGGTTTTTGGAGATGGTGGAGGATATATTTCCAGAAGAGTGGGAGGTGTTGGGAAAGGAGCTTTTTAGGGGTTGGGGGCCAAGTTGGACTGGCAGCGTTGAGTTATTTGTTTCTCCCAAAAAAAAATTTTTTCTAATGCTGCTGGGGTATTACATTGTAAAGTTAATGATCACATCAGGGCACCTAGAGCCTCTGTACAGACAGCACATTTTTATTATTAAAATCTCAATAAATAAAGAAGAGTAAGTGTGAAAAGCATACACTGAGTGTCAAGGGCTGCTCCATTGTTAAGGTTAAAACTAGTTTCCCATTATAATCCCGATTTTTAAAAATCCCCTAACCAACCAAAGAAGAAATCAGAGGTATTGTACGTGGCAGCAAGGGCAGCAAAACTTCTGCTATCATACCAGCACTGTTCTTACTATCAAGAGAATTTATTGACGTGTGAAGTACTTCTAGAACACTTCTTTAAATGATGGTAAGTTAAAGTCTATCACTGTATTGTGAAACCAGTAACTCATATTGCCATGAAATCAGTGCCAGAAGAAAAACACAAAGGAATGCAGCGAGGGACAGATCCTCAGGTAGTGTAAATTGTCAGAGGCTCATGAATGAAGTCAATTGGCCTATAACAATTTACATCACCTGAAGATCTGCCCTAGACAGAATTTAAAGTCCATTACATTAAGCAAAATTTGTCTGTTGGTACATGTCTTTCTCTCTATTGTATCTAACTCTTTTTAATTATCTTCAGTTAAGTAAAATAAAGAATTTTTAAGATAAAAATATATTCCATTCTTTGAAGTTAAAACCTTTAAATAAAACTTCCATTCTCATTTTATGAAAACTATATCTAACTGGAAAAATAACTCAATGACCCTATCTACAACTTATTCTGTTGAATTCAAACAGATGATCCATGCTATCTTTCAGGTATTGTGTAAAGCCATGTTTAGGCTGGTGAGTATTTTTTTTTAATTTTTTTTTTTTATATTCTTTTCAGAATATATTACTGAAACAAGTCCATTTGAACTATTTCTAGTACCCAATGAGGCAGAGTAACATTTTAAAGATATACTGTAACTGCTGCTGTGACACACAAGTATTTGCATAATAAGATTACTCTTGAGTAGCTTGTGAAGGAATCCAACAGCTGTCTTGGAATGAAGATTGCTTTGTAAAAGGGACACCATTACCTCTGTCTGAACATTTTTACCTACCATTGTAACAAGTAACACCGAAGGCTTTGCCTGCCATTAGGTAACATGTTTGTCAAAAATATCTTTTTTTCCCCCTACACTAGATAAGGCCCTAGGGGTTTGAGGTAGGGCAGCTATAATGGTGGCTAAAAGACCAGTGTGCTAAACAGAGACCTAAGATTACTATAACTGAAAGAGATAACAAAAATATTTATTTTTCAGTTTTACTTAGGGCGTTTGACAGAACTTTTGTGTATAGTCAGTTTCACTATTTACTCAGTAGAGTAAATAATGAATTTCCCCTGTTTTAAAAGATTTTTGACATTGATACAAAGATAATTTCTTTTTAAAACATTACCAGGTGTTGCAGGAAAATGAATGGTATCTGAAACTTCTTTTAAAATTCACTGAACTTCAATGTTGACATCTCTTTAGTCAGAAGCACCAAATCTCAGACACTACTAGAAGTTAAATATGACACCTCCTTTTCGACTGAGCTGCTGAGAAACAGAAATGGTAAAATGGCTTGCCTAACTAAGTTCTTGGTGAGTCAGCAGTAGCAGAATCATGAATCCCAACTCCCACTTACTGCTCTTTATTAATATGTCCATATAGTCTTTTGTAAGAATATTTGACCATTAGGTAAAATAAAGGTGTATTTAATCATCATCACATCTACATACTTTGGACAATACAATATTCTTCAGTGGTCAGCTACTCAATGCTAGGGAAAATTAAAGTGTAATTAAACTCTTTTCCATATAAAAATTGCATGTTCACTTTAAAGTTTCAAGGGACCAGTAAGTGATGCCAAGAATCTATCACCTAATTTTCATTAGAACTGTCATAGTTACCCGACTACCTGCACTGCTATCCTTTTCCCAGGTTTCTCTGACTGCACCCATCACGGATGCCAGGCCCACTTCTGGTGCTGGTAAAGAATGAACATACAGCATGCAGGAAAACCCAGAAGATAAGGAACAGTGAGGTTAAAGAAAGGAGCAGGAACAGGAAACAGACAAACATTGACAAACCCACCAAGACAATAAAGGTAAGATTACAAGGTTTGTTCCCCTTTGAGATATCATAGAAAGCTTTGCCAGTATATTTGCTTCTAGTATAGATGCAGTTTCTACCAGCATGGGTTTGCTTTTGCCAGTATAACTGCATCTACACTAGGGCTTTTGCCGCTATAAAAATGCTATAAAAAACCCTGACATTATTATATCAGCAAAAGTTTCTAGTGTAGACCTGGCCTTGTATCTCCAAGCAGATGTGAAAAAATTGGTTGGCTGAATTCTGCAAGATTTCCCACCTAAACCAAATCCTACAGGAATCATACTTCCAGTCAGGAGCCCTGAAATTCTTTTATCTCTATGAAAGAGATGATCTGATTTTTCTTCCATGCACTGCACAGTTTTAAAGATGATAGATTGTGGGTTTTAACTAGTTCATGTTGATACTTAAACTTAAAAATTAATTTGCAGGAGAACAGTCAAATAGCAACTGTCCATACATCTTTCACAAGTCCAATATATTTAATTTGAGGAAGGGAAACAAACGCAGTAAAATCGTATCACTGACTTCATCTTTTCATGATGTCCTCTGACATATAGACTGAAGGAAAATACATTCAGAGTAGATACCAAAATATACAGAAACAAACAACACGATTGCAAGTAAATATACTAAACTATATAGAATATCTGTTTGGAAACTGAGCAGATGTTTAATTGCATTAAAGATTAATAAGGTAGTCTGAAAGTGTTCTCATCCTTTGGCAAATAGAAGTCTGTTTGAATTTTAAAATAATCCAAACACAGAATGCTATTTGATCATTAATGTGAATGCTGATCTATGTATTATTTTACTGGTAGCAGGGGTGTGACTTTGATGCAAGTCTTAAAATTCACATATCCAGGTATTTCACTCAGGAATAAAAAGGACTGGTAGTTAAACTACAGGACTAAGAGTCAAGAGTATTCTAACACATGCTCTCTCCCTCTGGTTTACTGTGCAACTTTGAAAAGTCTCTGTGTATCAATTTCCCAAAGTACAAAATAGGGATAATACCTAGTGCACAAATGAGGTGAGGATAATTCACTAGTGTTTGTAAAGCATTTTGAGATCTTCAGATAGAAGATGCTATGGATGTACAAAGCACTATAGCTCCATCCAGCAAAAATATAAAATGTGAAAACCAAACATCCTAAGGTTCTGTGTGTGTATTTTCATATAGCATATATTGTAATTGTTACAAACAGATGTCCATAAAGCCTCACTCAGCCAGAAAAGTTACCTTTTGCTTAATTGGAGCTCATATAAAAACCTGACATTACAGCAATGTAACAGAGTTGACCTCCAAGTATAAACATAATTCCCATTAGAGAGACAAGGTGGTTGAGGTAATGTTCTCTCTCACCAACAGAAATTGGTCCAATAAAAGATAATTACCTCACCCACCTTGTTTCACCAACATGGCTACAACTATACCGCATATTCTGACAAATTACATTTAGCGGGTTATCCTTTAACTACACATCGGAGATCCTCAACTACCACAGCACTCACAATGGGCATTTTGAATCCAAGACATTAATGAACGAATGTCCTAAAAGCAGGCATTGTCCTAAAAGCAGCACAAACTCTGATGGAAGCATAGAGGCACTGAAATTCTGATGACATCACAAAACATTTTATGTTTGTTTATACTAAGATGGAATGATATCAGCAGAATTTAGAGATGTGGTACTGTCATCAATCACTTCCAACTGTGTCATTATAATATCTCACTTACATAAAACCACTGCTCTCTGATTGACTGAGGAAGTTTGATTTGCACTTACTATCTCAGTAATCCCAGTAAAGTTGCTAATGAGATGTCACAGCACAACGATTTGCACTGCTGTATGGGTATTTCTCTTTCTTTGGTGCTGTATGAAAATTCATTGTGCTGTTTACTGCTCTCAGATGTCCACAACAATTATGGCTGCATCAGTTTGATCTCCCTCCTCAGCACCAAACTGTCACTCCACATAGCCTGGCTCCTCCTAACCCTACCTCCTTGTGATGCTTCTTGATCTTGATGAACGCTAAATCACCTCTTCAAAGAGTAATTTTTAATAATTAACTATATTTATTTATAAAGCCCCCTCTCTTCCTTCATTGTAAGTAACAGCAGTGCTGCCTGGCAAATAAGAAAAAAGGGAAGAGGGTGGTATCCTCAGTTCATTTTTGGAAAAACGGAGAGAGGAGAAGCTTTTAATTTATGTTAAGCAAGCAATTTACTTGTGCATGTGGGGAATACTTACTTAGGTAAGCAGCATATAGGACTGAGAAATGCAGTCATGGAAGTAGAGACAGGGAAAAGAGTAAGGAGGAACAGCATATTGAAATACACCAGCTTCTTGGAGATGCTCCGTGCTAACTCAGTCACAACGACGATTTCTTTGGCCTCTACATATCTTTAGCCAAGGATATAGTTACCACCACATAACAATGTGTATGTTTAAATTATCACCTAAGCAATCACAATCTCTTGACGTCTCTGTGACCTTGTATCTGAAGCTGTGTGTGTCATCTCTCTGCAGCATATTATCTCTTGCTCGCTTGCTTTCAGAGTTCTAAAATGTAACTATAGGCAATCATCCTGTACTCTGGGTGCCTATTAAAATCACATTATAATGCAAAACAGACTACCCATAAATATATTCACCTTCTCAGGTTTAGGAAAGAGAGAAAATAGATAAATAGCTATAACCAATATGCACGTGTCCTGCTGTATGCAACTACAAAACTCTAACCAGTGCATTTCAATTCAGCCAATAAGTCCCCATTAGCCACAAGGTCTTTGTGAGGATGACAAGAAGAGCCAATTGCCCCTCTAATTTTAGATGGTCTTTGAGGGAAGGCGATGGATTGATATAAGTAGGTCTGCTCCTCCAAACTCCACAAGGAGCAGTACAGAGCCACCTCTCACTGTTACTAACCATTTTTCTTCTCTCTAGTTCAGAGACACCCAAACTGCAGCCACTCTCTCCGAGTCAGAATAACTTCTCTCAACCTTCTTCACTGCAAAGGGTAAACTTAGCCCATCAGAAAACTAGAAAAAATCCTATGTGATTTGACAAGTCAGTCAATCCAGTTTGAACTATTTTTAAAAAGAATAATGCAAACAAATAATCTGTCACTGAATTTTCAGTTATCTAAGCAGCAAACCAATATTAGTACAAAAGTAAATTGAAAATTTCAGCATATTGCTCCAATTTTGACAGAATTATGACAAAAATATTTTACTGTAAATATTTTGTCCTACTCTACTTTTGAAACATGAACTACATTAAATCAGCAAAATACTAAAAGTGGAGTTGTCAGCCGATATGCTCCACAAGATGATCACAATTTTAGGCATACCTTTTAGTTCAGATTTTTTTTAAATTAGCCAAAACAGTCACAAAGTATATGTCACTTTAAAAATAATGTCTATACACAGCAGATGCTTTTTATGGGATTTAATTAAAACTTAACAGTATATTTGAAATGTAAAGCCCTTTAAAATGAGTATTATGAATTACTTCCTAGAGAAATCCTAGTAGTTTTAAATATTTATACCTAAATGGAAAAACACACAGGCTCTCATATATACAAAAGTGAACAGCAGATGGAATCACTTCCTATTCTGTTAACTATGAAAAAAATAGTTTCTGGTATGTGTGTGCAGTAATGACATGCATATATCTTCCTAAAACTTGATACATCACACCCATACATGCATTTTGGGGATTTTGGAAGAGTACCAATTTCAGCATCTTCCCTTTCTAGATGAGATCTGACCAACAAAATGGCAGCATAGCATGCCAAAAGAACAATTCCTCACAATTGGCCCTATCTTCTTATGGAATCAGTATGTTCCAGCAAAACCAAATAAGGCAATAGGCTCTAGGCAGAAAGTTTTCAACCGTTAGTTCAAAGTACAAGCAAGCCATGTGGGACATGTAAGGATCTATGGATCACACACAGAGAGGATCCAGTCCGTTTATCAGAGGTGGAATGAAAGGGCGTTTGAGGAAAGGAATGGAGGGGGGAAAAAGACCTAGAAGGTTCCAGCACAAACCGTTCTTTCTTTTAAAAAGAAACTGGAAAAATCGAGGATAGTGTGTTGCGCCCGACAGTGTGAGAGAAGCAAAGAAAGAGAGAGAATAGCAGTATTAACCTCTCACAATGGATTGCCTAGCTAAGTAACCTCGCCACAGTAAAGGATTACAAAGTATCTGACAAACAAACCAAATTAAAACCCTAGCTCAGCCCATCCGCAACCTTCACCTGCTGAGAATCGAAATGCACTGAGAATTGACCTCATCAAGTTTTAGCTTGCTTCCCAACTCCATCTGCTGGTAGATCATATTACCTATGTTATGTGCTAAAATATTTGGCTGCTGGAGAACTGGAAATTAGATTTTTAAACTCATTTAAACCCTTCAAATGTTATGAAGTCACATTATTTAGGAGAGGTGCAGTTTCATCATTTTTCCTCTCAACAGCTGGAAACTTAAGCGTCACAAGAGGACTGACAAGAGACTATTAATACATCTGGTCTCCCCATCTATAAATGTGTGCAACTTCCACTAACATGAATAGAACTGTAGCTGAAGGGTGATGAGAGAATAAACCTATTAAAGTTTCACCTTTAGAACCACAGTCAACATCACTTAAAATAGAAGAGGCAACAGTACATGAGTGAAGCTGTAATGAATCTATACGGCCTCCAAACATTTCTTTTAATAACATTTAGTAATGAGTTAGTTTTAAACTTGTAACTGATGTTATTTCCTTTGGCATTAACCAATACTTTTTACCTTGCCAATGTTACTCTATTTTTATCATTCAATTTAGACACAAAATTCTTTACAAGAAAATCTCTAGTCTTTAATTCTGAATTATCAGATGTTCATTAACAAATAGGAACTTTATAGGTAACAACAATGTTTAGTTATTAGTAAAAGCAATATATTTCCACACCCACAAAGTAATAACTGTTGTAAGAACACTCCTTCTTCCCCTCCTGCTTCACTGTCACTACAGAATTAAACAACAAAGACAAACAGAGTGTTCTGAAGTCACTGGCTGCACCCATGTTGCTTAGCACATCCACACATATTCTACAGGATCAAGCATACATAATTACAACCTTGTTCACTGCCTTGCTGCTCATGATTGAGTTACATAAAACCTTGATTCATTTCATTCTTCAGAAGAGCATCTATTTTTGTCATAAGCATGTCTATAATTAACACAGCCTTCAATCATCCTTGAAGATTAAGTGAGAACACTAAAAAAGAAAAGAAAAGAAAATCAATACATCCAGTAAGTACACATTCAGCCACCCATGTTGGGTCACTGAAAAAAAAATCAGCTTGCCTTTAACTTTCAGTTGCCAATGCAAATGTTAAGTTACTATAAATTATTTTTTCTTTGGGAAAAATATTGATTTTTTAATTGTGTACTAATCAGTGTAGTTCTCCAATAAGCCTAGTTCACATCAAACTGAGGAAAAGCACTTTAGAGGACAATTATGGTATTTGCAAATAGATATAAAGCTAAGCAATTTATGCCTAACTTCAGTGGAATAACTTCAACATATAACTACAATTCACATACATTTCAACTTCTCTCTCAAACCATATACAGAACATTTTCCTATCATGGTAGTAGGACTGGTTCAATATTCCCTAAGTAAAGGTGAACTGCAAGCAGGATAGGATTTTTTATTTGTCTTTTAAATGCAAAAGAAACTTGTCCAAAGAAAACTAAATATGGATTTCTAAGAAGGTTGTCTAACAAAAATATACTGCCTCTGCCTTCTTGGGAGTCAGCACCTGGATGCATTGATTAACTGGTGAATTAAATTTGAGGTTGAAAATAAAAAACACCGCCCAAGTTTTTTTTTGCGAACACCACCAAATAGTAGTTGAAGCTTTTGGAAAGACCGAACACATAATTAGCCACATGCATTCATCTCAATGTGTAGTACAGGGCCAGAGGTGAAAGTTAGTATACTGGCAGGGTGCAAAAATTCTCCATTACTTATGTCAATTGGTTGCATTCACATAGAAAGCAAGAGGCTTTTTTCAATTTTAGACTTGTATCAGGTAAGTTGCTGAGTCAGTGATGCAAGGTTTTTAAGTGCACGTTCATAGCTTGTTCAACAGCAAGTAAGTAACTGAGTTGTCAGTTTTATTATCCAGACCAGGTTTCTGACTGTACCCAGTGTAAGTTTGTTTGACAAGTGGCATTGCCTCCTTCTTTGGTTATGCTTATGAAAAAGTATTTGTTTTCAAACAGGAAAACAAATTAGTAGATAGGTGCTTCAATCCCTTCCCACCTCCTTTCTGCAAGCTCATAGGACAGGGAAAATTTTTGTCAGTACTTGTTGCAGAAATACCGACAGTACATCACTGCCTTGGCCTCCCATGAATCTCAGATGAGATGTGGGTTCTGTAGGATGAATCCCCTTCCACTTCAATGGGGTTTGGAAAGGAAAGAAGGGAAAAACGCAAAACCTTTCCCATCAAAAACAGAAAAAAATAAAGGAAACTCTGCAATGAAAATTCTTTATCTCCCTGTCCCCTATACATAGGAAAACCATCTGTGAGGGGAAGTTTGGCTGTAGCACTTGTATATAGGCTTTAGCTTCATTTGGAACTAGAGGAAGCTGTTGTGGTAGAAAACCAGAAAATATTACAATTTTATTAATCTTTATTTACTACTGATATAATTTGTTTCCTCTGGTAATTAAAATAAAATATGCTCTAAGGTAAAATTTAAGAATACACATAGAATATATTTAGGGCCAGATTCCTCAAGCCCAGGTTTCCTTTTTACCGATCATGTAAGAGTGAGCAAAAACTATGTATGCAGTCATAGAATCATAGAATATTAGAGTTGGAAGGGACCTCAGGAGGTCATCTAGTCCAACCCCCTGCTCAAAGCAGGACTAATCTCAGCTATATCATCCCAGCCAGGGCTTTGTCAAGCCACAGCTTAAAAACCTCAAGATGGAGATTCCACCACCTCCCTAGGTAACCCATTCCAGTGCTTCACCACCCTCCTAGTGAAACACTTTTTCCTAATATCTAACCTAGACCTCCCCCACTGCAACTTGAGACCATTGCTCCTTGTTCTGTCATCTACTACCATTGAACCCTGGAACCCCCTTTCAGGTAGTTAAATGCTGCTATCAAATCCCACCTCATTCTTCTCTTTTACAGACTAAACAAGCCCAGTTTCCTTAGCCTCTCCTCATAAGTCCTGGGCTCCAGCCCCCTAACCATTTTTGTTGCCTTCCGCTGGACTCTCTCCAACTTATCTACATCCTTTTTGTAATGGGGGGCCCAAAACTAGACACAATACTCTACATGTGGCCTTACCAATGCCAAATAGAGGGGAATAATCACTTCCCGTGACCAGCTGGTAATGCCCCTCCTAATGCAGCCCAATATGCTATTAGCCTTCTTGACAACCAGGGCACACTGCTGACTCATATCCAGCTTTTCATCCACTGTAACCCCCAGGTCCTTTTCTGCAGAACTGCTGCCTAGCTTGTTGGTCCCCAGTCTATAGCTGTGCATGGGATTCTTCCTTCCTAAGTGGAGGACTCTGCACTTGTCTTTGCTGAACCTCATCAGATTTCTTTTGGCCCAATCCTCCAGTTTATTTAGGTCCTTCTGTATCCTATCCCTACCTTCCAGGGTATCTACCACTCCCCCCAGCTTAATGTCATCCGCAAACTTGCTGAGGGTGCAATCTACCCCATCTTCCAGATCATTAACGAAGATGTTGAACAAAACCGGCCCCAGGACCGACCCCTGGGGCACTCCGCTTGTGATTGGTTGCCAGCTAGACATGGAGTCATTGATCACTACTCGTTGAGCCCTATGTTCTAGCCAGTTCTATATCCATTTTATAGTCCATTCATCCAATCCATACTTCTTTAACTTGCTGATAAGAATACTGTGAGAGACAGTATCAAAAGCTTTGCTAAAGTCAAGGTGTATCACATCCACCGCCTTCCCTACATCCACAGAGCCAGTCATCTCATCATAGAAAGCAATCAGGTTGGTCAGGCATGACTTTCCCTTGGTGAATCCGTGTTGAGTGTTCCTGATCACCTTCCTAGTCATATATGCCTAGAGAACTACAGGCACAAAGAGAGGAACTAGACTATCACAATGCTAAAAATCAGGACCCCCCCAAAAATATATTGTCTACCAGACAGTTTTAATAGAATCTCATGAATAATATCCTTTGCAAATAAAATATTATTCCTGACTAAGCATAACTACTTGGCAAAACTCATTAAATTTTTTAACCCACTTACCATCTGTTTTTCATTTCTGGAGTAAGTACACAGTTTTATCCCCTTTTGCAACACTAAACCAAGAAAATTGCCAGTGGCAAAATAAACATCACAATGTTTCATGTAAGGTTTCCAAGATTCTGGTGGGAGTTCTGCACACAGAAAGTATTCTTGTACTCTGGGTTACAACATTCTGCTATTTAAATATTAAATCAGTGATGTAAACCACATTAGAAAAAAAACAAACCTTTTCAATTAAGTTTATTTTTAGAACAAGTCCTAGTATTCTGAATACAGCAGCATTTTCTGAACACAGTGTTTTTCCCTTAAGATTTCTGACTGGCAATACTCCATAATCTACTCAGCAGTGGGAAGTGAACTTTTGTAGAAAAGAACATAGGCAATTTAAAGGGCACCATACAACATTTCTAAATGGACTACCAAAAGGCTTGTGAATATCATGTATTGGTGTTTAACAGAGTTCAGTTTGAGATTACATCTAAGACTTTGCATTTTTAACATTGTGAAAAGCTTGACTAACAAGAGCCTCTTCCAAAAGTTTGTAAAATAAAATTTAAAGGATAAAAAACCTAATTAGTTCACAGCCCAACAGAAATGCAGCTTCATTCAACTTGTGAGTTCAACTTGTGAGTTCAACAGTGAGTTCAACTTGTTCAGTAGGCTGATATAGTCTAGTCTGAGCTGGACAGTATTGTCACATCCCTGTGTGGAAAAAACTCAAACGTTGATTATTTTTAGGGGGAAAATTGTTGGGTTTTTTAAAAAACATTTCTGGATAACAGCCAGTAATACAGGGCTATGTCAAAATGATACAACCTTACATCTCTAAGCACCATGGTCACAGGAAATAGAGGCCAAGGTTAAAATGTGACTTGTTGTGGGAGGATATGGTTAATCTCAGGCTTTATGTGGAACAAATTTGCCATTTAAAAAATATTGCTAAGAATGTGGATCAGATGATACTTATTTAGTAAGGAAAAAATAACCACTTATATTTTCTTCTCACTCCACACTTATATGAATGAGACCCTATGCAGCTCTTTCACACACATAATTTCAACAGATCACTTAGCAGTGAGGAGGCCCACCAACAGCAATTCCAGGCCTCAGGGCAGAACACTCAATGGCCCCACCTAGAAAGGGATGGCTGAGGTTTACGACCAGGGACAGCAGGTGAAGCTTCCCCTCCAGCAGGCTAGCTCCTTGTCCTGCCTCTTCCACCCATGGACCTGTCCACAGTCCACCCTTGCTCTGCCTCATACCCCACCCTAAGCCCTGCCCCCTCCCTCACTCAGCCCCTCCACTCAGAGTCCCTCCTACCACCTACCCCTCCCCGCCACTGCATCCCTCCGCACCACCCCCCTCCCAGCCCCAGTCCTCTCTTCACACACCCTCTTCCCCTAAGGTGGTGAGTGACAGCAGGGAGGCTGGGCAGGGAGTGGGGAGGAGGGATACAGTGAGCAGTGCGGTGGGGAGTGAGCAGGAGAGGATGGACATGGTGGCAGGAAGGCCGAGTGGAGGACAGGATGGTATGCAAGAGAGGAGGGTGACTGAGCGGGGGCAGAGGGGGGAAGGAGGGGACACAGCAAGGCCAAGGGGGTGGGGGGCAGAGCATGGTGGTGAGTGGCTGGAGTGTGGGTGAAAGAGGCAGGTCGGGAGCTAGCATCCCTGAGGGGAAGCTTCACCTGCCGTCCATGGTATCTATCCCATCTGCCCAGGCCCTTTTAAATCTCTGGGCCCCTGGGCAATTGCCCCCCTTTGACCTCCGTCTGTCAGCAGGCCTGGAAGTGAGACCTCCTTTTCATAGAACCATAGGGTTAGAAGGGACCGCAAGGATCATCTAGTCTAATCCCCTGACAAGATGCAGGATTTATTGTGTCTAAACCATGTAAGACAGATGGCTATCCAGCCTACTTTTGAAAATCTCCAGTGAGGGAGCTTCCATGACCTCTGTAGGCAGTCTGCTCCATTGTCCTATTGTTCTTATAGTTAGAGAGCATTTCCTAAGATTTAATCCAAATCTGCTATACTATGCTGTAGTTTGAACCCATTGCCTCTTGTTTTACCCTCTGTGGCAAGAGAGAACAACTTTATTCCATTGAATACCAAGGAAACACTGTTTATTCCATTAATGATTGAGTGAAGGCTCTGCTGTAGATTTCTTGGACACAATTTTTCTCTCATTGCCCCAAGAACACCTGCTGACAATAGACAGCAGGAGTTTTATAACAATTAAAAATCTCTCACACTCACTACAGTATCTTCCATTAACAGAACTGAAAGCGTTTTTGAGCATGTATGGAATTAGCTATAATGAGCCTGTAAAACAGGCAAGTATTAGCCCTAATGCATTTTACAGAGGAGGACACTGAAGAATAGTGTGTGTCTCTTGCACAAGGTCATAGAGGAAGCCTAGCAGTCAGGAACAGAACCTAGGTCTCACGATTCCTAGTCCAACATTTCAATAAAACCATTCCTCCCCTGATGAACACAGCTTCTGTGCTGCTCCTAGCTCCCACTTCTCCGTGTGTATGAGAGTACACAAGCATGAACACACAACATGGTGCAGTAGAAAGGATCATAAGTACATTCTTGCTACATTTTGCAAAGATTGCAATGTTTATAAATATTCCAAAATAAAAACCAACCTGTAATTGAAATGCAGATGTATCTCCCTCATGGCAAAATACTGATCAATAAGGGAACATTAAGGACATTATTATTAGGGCCAACTGAACTATCAGAAAGTGCCAAGAGAAAAGCATCTGGTAGTCCATCCAGTACTCCTGGGACACATATCCATGCTGATTAAATTAATATGAAGAATTTTTATCATCATCAGCAGCAGAGAAGGGGATAGGTTGGGGAAGTTGTTGCACTGATGAAAAAAAGAACATACACACACAGAGAATCCTAAGCATAAAAATAGGTAAGCCAGAACACACTGAGAGACACAGAGAAAGGGGTTAATTAATTGTTATATATTTTTTCTGGTTTTGGGTGCATAAAAATGGAATTTGAACATGGAGAGGTCTGGTCTCTGATGCACAAATGACTTCTAGAGAAAGGAAATACAAACAGAGTCTAAAATACACACATTTAGCTAAAAGAGAACCTATTGTTCAAATACATTACTGATGACCTTACCTTGGCTACAAGGAGTTCCAACTGCTTAATATAAAAATAGCTGAAAACACTGCATCAGTAAAAATTCAGTGTATTTAACAAGAATGGCATGAAGACCCCCTACCCCCAACCAAAAATAAATTATCAAAGATGGGAGTAGATTTCAAAAGCATTAATACAGATGTACAACATAAAAAAGCCATAAAAATGTCTAATATCTGATGATGAAAACAGCTTTTGTTTCATGCACAGTACCCCATACTAGGTCACATATCCACGTGCATGCATATATGTAGCAGGATGAAAAACAGCAACAGACACTGTTGCTTCATCATAGGTCACGATAAGTGGTAGACTAATGAGGACAGAGGCCTATGACTAGGAATGAGAATTTTAAAAACAGAAACACAACACAGGGCAGCATTTAAGTTACTGACTGCCACATTTCAAACACTTTAAGACTGGAATGTGCTTTTAAAAAAAAAACGCATGCGCGCGCACACATCCTCACTAAACATGAGAAATTTGAGTAACAACAATCACTTGAAGAAGAGCTCAAAAGTGCAGCTCAAAAGTTTGTCTTGCTCACCAGCAGAAGTATGTCCACTAAAAGATATTACCTCACCCACTTTGTCTCTCTAATATCCTGGAACCAACACAGCTACAAAAACACTGCAAACAACAATTACTTTTGTAAGTGTTCTTTCAAGTAAGACCACATTAACATGAACTAGATACACTTAAATTTGTGCCAGCAGCATCCATGCAGGGCAGTTAGCTCACAATGCTTTGTTGGGCTTTGGCAAGTCACACTCCCATAGTCCACAATGAGGCATAGCATAGACCAGCCCTAAACGGTGCTTAAATGTGTGTTCATTAAAATATATCATCTAACACATTTTCAAAATATACCTTTCCTCCCCTTGTTTAATCAGGGCTGTGTTTGAAAATCAGAGATCACATTTTGGGCTTTTCCACAGATTAATGAACAAAAATCAATCACCACCTCCTTAGGGGCCTGACCTTGAAAGGTGCTAGACATCATCCACAGCCATTAAGGATGATGGAAATAGGGTACTTAATTAATACTTTATAGAAGCACTCAGCACTTTGCATGCCCTGGTCTTATGTCTACTATCTTGTGCCACTTTAGATATCTTGTTTTAATCTTAAAAGGAGAGGACAAAACATTTCAGATAAAATTAGAACTGAACTGTTACCCAAAACTCAGACTAAATTGTTGAGGTTCTGAGAAGCCTGGTTGATCTCTGTTGGCTTTGTCTTCACTCTCTTACACCTCTGTACATCATGATTTCTGCCAGGACTGTGTTTCACACCCAGAATTGGCAGTGTGGTACTACACTCTCCTAAGAAAGACTATTCAAGGAGTGTTTCTGATGTGAGGTTCACTGTACACCTTGGTCGAGGCTACAAAGAAGCCTCATTCTACCGTCAGGCTAAAACAGTGAAAATCCTATTCTGTGGGCACATCTAGATCATGGACTCTTGAATACATTCAGATTAGCATTTCTCTGTAATTTTGAGGCGTCACCTACCATTAATCTGTCCACTCTATCACTTAACCAAAAAGCTTCATAAATCTATGAAATACAATCAAACAGCAGCAGGGGCATGCACAGAAATTTCCCTTTCTGCCCCTCCCCCCATTCCAGGAGCCACTGGCTCGTGTCCCCCCCCCCCCCACCTCAGGACAGCTGGAGCTCGTTTTTCCCTCCCTACCTTGGCCCAGCCGGAGCTCACTCTTCCCTCCTTCCCCTGCCTTGGAGGAGTTCTGTGCCCCCTACGATTATTGGGGGGCGTGCCCCTGCTTGCCGCCCCTTGTGCACGCCCCTGATCAGCAGCAATAAAAGCAAAAGTAGCTTTTTAAAATAATTATTTTGGCTTGAAACATTGCATTCAACATTTGCTTTTCCATAGTAAGATGAACTAGATAAACACTCCACAGTCTACAAAATTTTTAAGCCTATTTTAAATCTCAAATAATTTTGGTGGTTAAAGTTTTGGAAAGAGGAGATTAGTTTAAAAACAAAACTACAACTAAATAACAGGATAATATTCCAATATCTAAACTTTGGATAATACATGCTTCCAACAGCAACCTAGGCACCTCCTAGCAAATAAATGGGTTGTTTTGTATTTAAGGCAGGACAAAGATGCATTATCACATCATATGTTATACACTAAGATACTATGGTGATGAGCATGGTATAAAAACCCATATAGATAAACATTCCTGAGTATATTTGCAAAGCCTTAAAGGGATATTCTTCCTAGTATGAGTTCTCAAGAGGGGACACCTTTTCTTTTTTGTTGTATTCTTGTAAAAGTCTCAAAGACAGACAGAGCAGCTTATTGTGTCAGGACCCGATCTAGTTCCCATCGACAACAGGTAACTTTCTCATTGGCTTCAGCAGGAGTAGGATTGGACTTCCAATAAAACACTAATAATTCAGCTTCTCTCATAAGCTACTCTTTTTCCTCCCAGGAACCATGAGAGTGGTGGGGGATTTCTTTTGTTTTTTCATTCTGACCTGAACTATAAAAACAACAAGCCTTTTCTGTGCATGCTTCCAAACAAATAGTGGGCACATTCGACCTAGATGCAAATTTCAGAGCACTCCAGAACTTTATGCTAACACAGATACACATAAAGAGTGAATTGTCATTTAGAGCGTGTTTTTCCCCATCTGTTTCCTACCATATCTTAGATCAGTCCACAAACATGGTTTGGGACATCTCATTTCCTCATCATCTAAAGATTTTTTTCATAATGAAAAACAATGTCAAAGAATAAAAAACATATTTTTCTACAGTATTTTAGGTTCAGCATTGCTGATTCAGACATCATTACCAGCATGTTTTCTTTGGCAACATACTGACTTGGGATTCACGTTAAATAAAGTGTGTATTCTACAGGGTCTAACAAAAGAGGAAGTACTGTACATTAGACCAACTAAGAAGTTTTAATTTAAAAAATGCTAAGCATGAGTCCTATTTACTAAGCTTTCTTAAAATAAATAAATGCACAAATTCAACAGTATCATATAAGTAATAGCAACTTACAGCTATACTCATTTCTCCTCAGAGACAGATATGAGAGGATACAAAAAGTCCTTTTTTAATAGCCAGCCTCATAATAAAATGCCAAACTTTAAGGAGATTATATATCAACAATATTACCCACTGCATTGTAACACAGTGAACACTTTTTTTTTTTTTTTTTTTTTTTTTTTTGGACAAAAGATCCACAGCACTGAACTACAGTAGTACCCTTTAATGTTGTGTATAGTTTTGCCTTTCGTTTACACAAAATATAAATAAACTGACATGTTTATGGAAAAGTTGTCCTCACGAGCAGCACTTCAGATTTGAGACCCCATTATGAATCTCAAGTGTTGACATTCTCTGGTATAAAATGGTCTTTTAAAAATATTTTTAAAAATTAAACTTTCAAAAAATGGATCTAACACTTTCTACAGCTGTATGTCTTTCTATCATCTGTATCCAGTTCCCAGAGACCTCAATCCCTTCCTCTCCCATCCTCCGGCTGAAGGACCCATCTTTCTTAGCTTGCAAGAGCTCTGGCCCCTTGTGTCTCTTTAGCCATGGATAACTTAAGGGTTCTCTGCCCCTCCCTTCATAGTCCAGTAAACCTTTGAAAAGCATCTCTCTCAAAGTTCACTGACCCTGCTTCAAGAAGCAGGAATGCTTCCTGGGGATGCCATCTCCATCCCCCATTGAGAAGGTTAAATGGTCATCTTTCCCCACTTGTTCTCCTGATGGCTTTGTTAACCTTTCATGTAAATATGTCTTGATTGTCTTTGCCTGATGACCAGTTGTGTCAGACAAGGAAATACATAGTCCTTTGTGATCTGGACATGCTGACTCCCCAACTATCTTGAGAGCTTGATGGTTCTGTTTACCACATATGTAAATTGTAATCCCATTGTCATTTGTCAACCCTACTTCATTTGTATTCAAAACCTCAGCAGACCTGCTTCCTACTTTGTTCACATACTTTAAAACATAATAATCAGAGAACACCCATAACTCCACATATAGTATTAACATATACATTTCAATTTATCATATAGTGCTAACACATACATTCCAATATATCATTGAAAACTAATGACACAGTGGTGATTAATTTCTGGGCCCATGTATGGGAGTCTCATCGGTCAAAATTCTAATTGTGATCACAAATGTTGTGTGCATAAAGATATTAGGGTAAATTTAGATATTAATCACCACTGTGTCATTAGTTTTGCAATGATGTATTACATGGCATCTTTTAGATACAGATCATGACACCAATGAATCAGGGTATACAGCTCAGGCCATCTGAAATTCACTGCTAGATATCAGGGAGCCTATTGCCCTCTGGCCTTGGGTTGCTATTAGAGTCTCACTCTCTTATCACATTTTTGTAATTTTGATGGGGGCAGTTTGTCATAGTATAAACTGGTGTTTTACATTCTTCATGTTTGTTTGTTTGTTTTCCTCTCCTTTATCTTCAGTCAACTCCTAAATTATTCATTTTCTTGTTTTGTGGTGACTGACAGATGAAGATTTAGGGCAGACAATTATTGCCCCTAAGCAACAGGAGCTCATGGAGATATGCTAGCCCACATGATCTTCGGATAATGAAATGGCACTGGATCTACCACCCCTTCTTAGAGAAAATCTTTCATTGGGAGAGAGAGGTAAGGAATGGGGAGACAGCCCCCTCCTGTGGGGCAAGAGGAAGCAGGGAGAAGTAAGAAGCAGCAACATCCTCCTGAGGGGAGGGGAAGCAGGGCTGGATGTGTGGTGGAAAGGAGGGGTAAGAAGCAGTTTAAATATAAAAATTTGGGGCTCGAGTCCTTTGATGGTTCTTGGTGAGTCACCTTGTTACCCCACTGCTTCCCACAAGATGGAGACTTGCTTGTCATTAACTGGGTGTTAGCTCCCTCACACTACCAGCCTGTTAGCCACTCAAACACTCTACTCAGGGCTCTGCCAGGCCTCACATTGCCTTACAAGTTAACAATAGGTGGACTCCAGTCCTAGAGCCCCTTTGAAGCGTTCCCCTAGAGTGTCCATCCCTTTATCTACTGAAACACCACAGAAATACCAGGTCTGCTGTCCCCAAGGGAACAGTGCACACCCCAGCTTATTTGAATCAGCTCAGGATCAACACCTTGTAGAACACCACAGCAATGAGATATATTTATAGTGAAACCAACAATAAGTTTATCATCAAAGATTCAAGAGATAGTAAGGATAATGGGGGGAAAAGGGTTACGTATCAAACAAAATCATAAACGATATTTCCAGAAAGACTAACCTTAACTTAACAGGCTAATCTCCTGTCTAAAGAACTTTCTGTCCCCCCCAAATGGCCTTGGTAGCATTTCAACTAAGCCCGGTCAATATCCTGCTTTCATTAATGTAACCGCACTGCCAGTTTACTTGCTAGGTGCTGGATGAAGGTACGTCTTCCTTGCCTCCTCCTTATATCCCCCAAAAGTTCATTGCTTGTACCCAGAGTCAAGATAACCCCCTATGGTTCATTCCCCGGCATGCTGTCTCCCTGTTGATGTTCATATCCCTTCACTGGCTTCTTATATAAATGGGGCATCTCTCATGGTGACTTACAGTGCTTACTTTACATGTCAATTGAGACACAGGTGAATACACGTTTTGTCTGGCAGAAAACCTGTCTGTCAACTCTGCCTTGATACAAACAGCATACATACCTAATTCCTTACATAGTGTCTGTACATACATTTCACAGTCACATTAATGACCAGTGTGACCCTGGCTTTCATTTAAGACCACACATGATATTCTTTCGTGAACTAGAATGTATATAAACAGAATCCAAATTTTTCTGTAATCCCCTTCCCAGTTGGTGTTGAGGGGTTCTTAAAGTCACAATTCTCAATTGCATTATCCCCTTTTATTAGCATTCCTGAGCCGTCAACTTCCATGAAAAGACTTGACCCAGAGATGAAAAGTTCTAAGTGTGAGAAAGAGGAGTGTTGTTAGAATAATTGTCAACCACACAAGCTTCCTGCAAAATAAGACATAAAAGCTTGTTTTTGCCTGTAATAAATCTGTCTCTTAATATTCATTATTAATATTACAGCAGTACACAGAGGCACCAATCAGAGCTAGATGCCGTACAGAGATAGAGTAGCAGACAGACTTGAAGAATTTACAAACTAAAACAAGGTACAAAAAGTGGATGTAACAAACAATTGCAAGGGACAGGGGAAACAGTAATATGAATGTATGTTTATACAGGCCAGCTATAAGTGCAGCTAGATGGTTTCAAATTGGTCACTATTTTTTTTATAAAGTTACAAAATACAAATATGCAAAATATAAGGCAAATATCAGGTATAACAGCCATCAACTACCTAACCACTAGTGCTTGGTGGCATCCCATAGGTATCACGATAGAAATGTGTCTTGATGAAGGATTTGAAGGACAGGGTCTTGGCTTCGTTGACTAATTCCAAGAGGGTATTCCATGTAAAAGAAAGCATAAAGGTTCTCTTGGGAGAAGCAGACAAGTAAGCATTGGAGGACAGCATCGCTGACGGAGCAGACTGAAAGCAAAAAAGAAGGGCAGGACTAAGTTATAAAGGGCCTTGAAGGTATGGATCAGAAGCTTGTATTTGATATCGTCTAGAAGTGGAAGCCAGTGCAGGGATTCAAAGAAAGGGTGACATGGTCAGAATGTCAGGGCAGAAACTATCCTGTTCAAAACTCTACTTAGTAGTGTTTGATATTCTTCTTCCTATAAAACATCAAACACATTGTCTATATAGCATCTGTGGCAGAGGGTCATTTATCAGAAAATATCATTTCTTGTCAATAAAAAAGAAATGCATGGTCTTCCGTTTCCCATCTCTCCATCAGGTGTTTCTATAGAAATTGTCTTCCACATAAACAGCAACAATCAGCATTACATGCAAAAACAAAGAAGTTATGTAAACTTGCACCCACTGAACATTTTTTATAAGTTTCTACAAAACTACTGTATAAAAAGGATCTATTGCATATACTGTAGAATAGCATTAACAGTTTACCCCTTCTTCAACATGGAACCATCAAACCCCTTCTCCTTTTTCTATCCTAGTCTTGGATGCACTGATTCTTAGTGAAGTATACACAGAATTTGGGTTGTCTGAATTCATTTTGCTTTTTTGGGAGACTGTAGTTCGAGCAAAGATGACTTAGTCCTACGTCGAGAAAAAGTTCTCAAGCTTACAGCACTGGAATAGAGTTATTAGGCCAAATTAATTTTATCAGGCAAAGGAGGTTGCAAATTGCACCCATGTATCTCTGTTGGGTCAGTTACGTTGTCAGGGGTTTCATTCCTGAGGGAGAACAGGTGGCAGTATTGCTACTGCCATGCCCTGAGAAGGAAGCGTTACACTCCAGTTGTGGTTTCATAGGAGCCTATCCATCAAAGTCTAAGTAGTAATTTTCTAGGGGATGCTGTGAACCAAATCATCTCCCAGCCAGCTTGACCTTGTCCTTTTCTATCTGGCCCTGCTCACTTTTGAACTGTACTGGTTTCAGGCTCTTCTGTAGAGTAGGTTTGCTGGACAATTCGTGACACTCTGCCTTCTTCTCCTGCCCTTGGAAGTGCATACGCTGGATTATGGAGGCCTGCTGCGGTGCACCCCAAAGGCTGAAATCATGTTTGGATAAAACGATAATGGCTACATTTTGAAAAATGGCAGAGATGCAGAAAACATACTTGGACACCCATATTTGTTTGTGTAATTTGATTAATTACACTTGCAAAAATATTTGGAAAAGCAGTAATCCAGTTGACTAAAGTGTACAAATATTGATGTGCACCTGCATTTGTTATATTTTATGCTTTTTAAAAATGGGCTTTAACTGTTTTTATTATGGAAAACAAAAACAGATGGGCCAAGAAAAAACAACTCCAAGATTTTTTTTTTTAAATCAGCAATGATAAGGCAGTATTTTATATATATAACATTTCTAAAATACAGCCCAGTATTCTTTTAAATAGCATAGTGGACTTAGAGTTGTGGGATGTAGGGTCAATGTCTACTTGGCCGATTTGCTACATATATAATGAATGCATGCCTCATTAATTGATGGGCCTATGACTTCTAGCAGGCAAGAGAAGTAGTTTTCTGCTTAAACCTGGGCCCACCTATGAAGGAGAGGAAATGGGTCTAAGCAGTTTGCATTTGGACTGGGATTAGAAGTCAAATGAGCATAACCCCCTTGTGTTACACAAGGCCCTGTTATAACTTGTCTATACTGATAGTTAAATAAAATACCTTTTGCTAGTTTTCAATACAATTGTGTTCCTTAAATCTCAACTAGGCAATATCTACCCCCAGATAAACTCACAGGATTTCACCCCATTACATGTACATCAGGAGGAAGGAAGGAAGAATTGGAAGACCTGGCACAGTCAAGGAACTATGATGTGATTGGTATAGCAGAGACTTGGTGGGGTAACTCACACGACTGGAGCACTGTCATGGATGGGTATAAACTGTTCAGGAGGGACAGGCAGGGAAGAAAAGGTGGAGGAGTTGCACTATATGTAAGACAGCAGTATGATTGCTCAGAGCTCCAGTATGAAACTGGGGAAAAGCCTGTTGAGAGTCTCCGGGTTAAGTTTAGAGGTGAGAGCACCAACGGTGATGTCGTGGTGGGCATCTGCTATAGACAACCAGACCAGGAGGATGAGGTAGACAAGATTTTCCTCAGACAACTAATGAAAGTTTCCAGATTACAGGCCTTGGTTCTCAAGGAGGACTTCAATCACCCTGACATCTGCTGGGACAGCAATACAGCAGTACACAGACAATACAGGACATTTTTGGAGAGTGTTGGGGACAACTTCCTGGTGCAAGTGCTGGAGGAACCAAGTAGGGGTCGTGCTCCTCTTGACTTGCTGCTCACGAACAGGGAAGAATTGGTACGGGAAGTAGAAGTGGATGGCAACCTAGGCAGAAGTGACCGTGAGATGGTAGAGTTCAGGATCCTGACAAAAGGAAGAAAGGAGAACAGCAGAATATGGTCCCTGGACTTCAGAAAAGCAGACTTTGACTCCCTCAGGGAACTGAGGGGCAGAATACCCTGGAAGGCTAATATGAGGGGAAAGGAGTCCAGGAGAGCTGGCTGTATTTGAAAGAAACCTTACTGAGGGCACAGGGACAAACCATCCCGATGTGCAGAAAGAATAGCAAATATGGCAGGTGACCAGCTTGGCTTAACAGAGAAATCTATAATTAAACAGTTTACTTAAAAGGATAGGATACCTTCTGACTTTAAGAATAGGTAGGCCAGTTTCCCTTCCAGTATGGATTGAGTTTAAAAGACGCTTTAAAATTGTAATAAGCCAGAACATGGCACCTAAATGCAAGCAGCCAAGTCGTGGAGGATCAATTGCCTAGAGGGGCAAGAAGCCAGAGGATTCCATGACAGCCGGGAGGAGCTAGGAGATCAGGCACCATCTTGACAGGAGTGTGTGTGTGCTCGGGGTCTCTGTGGAAAAAAGAAAGACTGTGTTTCTCTGGGTGTTGGTATGAATGAGCCCAAGTAATAGGACTGTGATGAACACTGCAAGACTGGGATTTGCGGTGAGCACTTTAGTCTGAGGCTTACATGTGTCCCAAGGGCAGGTGAAGGCCAAGTAGCTGAGGAACAGCATCCCATCAGGCTGGAGGTCCAGAATGACCAGCCACCAGAGGAGCAGTGCACTTCATCAGGCTAGCATAGCTCAGTTTTATGTGTACTACCAGTGGAATTAAAGGCCTCAAGTTGGGGGGGGGGAGGGGGTGTTAAGATTTTGGGCACCACTGGAGGTGGGGAAAAGAGTTGTGCTACTGGATCACTGCCTCACCGTTCTTATTGCATTTGCTTAGTTTCCCATTCCTATTTCAGCCCTCAAGTCTGAACTTATTCCCTTGTCTAATATTCTTTTATATATATGGTTATAAAACTCCTCTGTGTGTAACTGGGGTTCTGTTTTAGGAGCTTTCACAACCACGTAAGCTAAGGGGGCAAATGCCCAACCCGGAGAGGAATAGGGGCAGGCTTACTACCTTAGAACATCTACCTGCACCTGTGTTCAGCACAGTGGGGATGGAGTGGTGTTTGGCACAAATTGGTGTAAGAGGTGGGATTGTGGCACAGGGGTCGGGGGGGGGGGGGCAGAATGAGGGGAAATATCCCACAAGTGAGACAAGTCGAAGTCTGTGGTCCAGGCCATAAGGTGAAAGATAAAAAATCTCTACAATTAAAAAGCAGTTTTTTGTTAGTTGTTAGACATAAGATGGCAAGAAAACGATTGACGAGAAGGAGGGGTTCCTTTGGTGGGAGATATGCCACATCCAAGAAGAGTAGCACGGCCCATATTTAATCCAGCACTTTATACTGGGCAGCAACAATAATGGAGTGATTGGTATGTGCAATTTGAAATGGCAGCCAAGATGAATGGGTGAACAGGTACAAGCAGTACAGAAAGTTTTGTCAGAATACGTAGATGTACTTAGTCATGGTGACCATGATTTAAGACAGACCAGGGCAACAAAACAACAGATTTCTAATGGGAATGCTAGATGTATCAAACAAGGACCTTGAGAGGCCCCATTCATTTCTGGTAGGAGTTCAAGAAAGAAATGCCAGAGATGGAGGATAGAGGAGTCATTAGGCCTTCTGTGAGCTGCTCCAGTAGTGTTGGTGCAGGAAAAAAATGTGGTGGAGTGCAGTTCTGCATGGATTATCAAAGACTAGATGACGTCACTTTAAAGATGCCTATCCCTTGCCCCAGACTGATGATATATTGGATCTCCTGGCTAAAGACAGATGGTTCTCCATCCTTGACCTAGCTATTGGGTATTGGCAAGTACAGGTGCATCCAGAAGACAGTTAAAACAGCATTCTGCATCGAGCAGGGACTTTCTGAGTTCAGTGTAAAGTCATTTGGTCTCTGTAATGCACCTGGTATATTCCAATGGCTCATGGATATCAGGGTGGCAGACTTGCAAGGAACATTCTGTCTAGTGTACATGGGCAATATCGTTATTGGCCAAACCTTTGAATAACAACTGAAGAAACTGAAACTAGAGAAGTTAAAGGGTGCTAAGCTTGAAATCAGAGAGGGTGGAGGTCATCAGACTATGGACAATACCTCGGGATGTAAACAAGCTGAGCAGTTTCTTGGGTAAGACTTTGCTACCTTACTCAAGGTTTTGGACAAGGCAAAATTCCTCTGGACTGAGGAGCGTCAAGACACTTTCATGAAGCTGAAGCAACAGTTGAAGTCAGCTTCCATTCTAGCATATCCAGACCCTCCATTGCCTTCTTTGTTGGATATTAATGCAAGTGAGTAGGTATTTGGGGCACTTTTGTCATCAGTGGAAGATAGCTGGGAAAAGATAGCTAGCCTATGCTAGCTGAGCCCTAAGCAGACCAGAGTCAAGTATGTGATGATCAAGGACCTACTAGCTGTGGTGATATCTACCAAACACTTAGGCATTTTCTTCTAGGGACACAGCTCGCATTGAGGACATGTCACTGTTCTTTCTGGTGGTTGCACAATTTCCATCAACCAGAAGGGCAGTAGCCAAATGGTTGGAAGAGCTGGCTCAGCTTGACTCCCAGATTGTACACCCAGGGAAGCAATATCAGAATGCCGATGACTTGTCCCTGAGGCCTGTTTTAGGAGAAGATGAACCGAAGACCAAGGTGGCAGAGGTGCTGCCATTCTCTAAAGGGAGAGAGGGGGAATGTCAATTAAGGTTGTAACACTCAGAGACACAGAAAAGATCCATGGGTCAAAGACACTGATATAGAGAAATTGATAAAATGGAAAAAAACTGGTAGCGGGGAGTTCCCAGAGGAAATTCAGTATCATCCTCGCCTGAAAAGGTATCTGATTGTGATGGCAACAAGCTATAGTTATATAGTTTAGTTAAAAAGATAAGATAATTTCTCATTCAAATAACAGGGGGGCCAGCTTCCATACCAATATGGATGGAGTTTAAAAGAGCAGGCTTTAAATATAAATCACCCCACTGAAATCAAGTGAAACTGAGAACTTGATGAAAATGGATCTTTAAACTGATATGTGCCCAAGGAGCAAATTTTTATCATAGAGTCATTAATATGATATGAGTATTTATTATTAACATGTGAACTCTCAATTACTGTTACACAGATTTTGAATTAAATAAAATTGGTAAAATGTTAGGTTTTGAGTATGGGTGCTTTATCTTATGGTGATGATGTCACACACAAGCTGGCTTTTGGAGACTCTCATGCATGACAGAATTACCAACTTGAGATAATTTCTGCAAGACTCTTGGCATTATAAAATTTAGCACTACACCACTCGATATAACACACAAACAAAGTGAACAGTGGAGGTTTGCAAACTGTGTTAGTCCACAGTTTTTTTGGGTGGGGAGGAAAAAGTATGAGGTTTGGGGATTTTGGGGTGGAAGGGATTTTAGGATCATAATAAGATTTGTTGGTAAAATGTGTTTTGACTTTTATTTTGTTTGGGGATGGACATGTCAAATCACATTATCCTTTACTAACTTTTGCTCTCACAAGAAAGGCAGAGAATTACAGAAAATCTGCATTATTTCAATAACAGAACTCCCTTGATGCCAACTGGCAAATGGTTTATTGTTCTGCAACAGCAACTTATATGAGGCCTGACACACTCACTACACCAAATACGTTGCTGTCATGGTATTTATTTATAAAGAATGTCATGTGAGATCTTAAATGAAAGCCAGGATCATGCTGGTCATTAATATCACTATGAAATGTATGTAGTGATTATATTTTTAAAGTTGTGTCTATATACTGAAAATAGGCCCTTATAGTTTGTATCAAGGTGTTGCTCCCCAGTAGAGGTAAAGAATTGATATTTTCAGACAAAGAATTGATTTTACCAGATATTTTCATGTCTGCTGAGGTTTATATGTAGATTAAGCATTGTAAACCAAACAAAATGAGAGCTATACTTGCATTTCAAGTCAACAAAAGGATGTGAAGACAACTTGAAAGCAGCACACCAAAGAACAAACAATGGAGGACCATCTTGACTCTGGGGTCAAAACAATGAAGTTTTGGAAATATAAAAAGAAGCTAAAATCCATTGTGGTATCCATTTACCGAGGAAATCCCCTAATAAGGCGTGGGGATATTCATGAAAACTTGGCTCCTGGTTTTGATTGAAAACCAGCAGCTCTGTCAAAAAACTGAATCTTTGGGAGAAAATCTACTTTATAAAATAGGAAAGGGACCATTAATAACTGTAGATCTGGGATTGTGTTTTCTGTTTTGCTTTATATGTGTAACCAGATCTGTTTCCACTTGTGATCCTTTCTCAGTATCTCTTAAATCTCAATATTTGAAAATAAACTTTACATTGCTGTCACTCTAAATATATTTCAGTGCTATAATGTTGTAAAGGATTGATCCCAAGCTGTACCAGTGAAGCTGTGTGTACACTGTCTCATTGGGGGGACAGCTTAACGCATAGTTACCGTGAGTGTCCTGTGATGGGGCTGGATACTGCAGGGAGTGCTCCGAGAACTAGGGGGTTATTACTGCGCTCACAAAACAGAGTAATTATTCCAGAATTAACATCACTTTTATTCTGGAATAGTGTCAACATGGGGAGCTACTATGCAATAGTTATTGCAGATTAGCTATGCTGGTCAATTTCCCCATATAGACCAGGCCTAAGAGAGTTAATAAGAAAATATAGACTGTAATGTCTTTAATATGCTGAGAATACTCAGCTTTATATAGCTAGTTCATCTAACCCTGAAGGTGTATGGGAGAAAATGGCAAGTGTTCACAAGAATGAAGCTCAATCAAGATAAGACCAAAGTACTCTCTCTGGGAAGCAACTGAAGCCAACAATTTCAGGAGTGACTAATGATTTTGGATGCCCAACCTGAGCTGCCTTAAAGGAGCTCGATTTTCATAGGATGACTTCTCAACACTTGGCCCCTTCAAGGTGACACAAGTTGAGCACACAAAAAAAGAGGCACCCATAATTACTCTTGAAATCTTGGCTTGAAAAAATTGATGATATCATGGTACCCTGGGCTGACGGGGTGAAGTTCCATTTATAATTTAGGAGCCTTGTTAGTATCAAGGAGCATCCCTGGATCTCTGAGAGCGTTTTCTCCATCTGTATCTGGCAAGACAATTGTGACTGTTACTTGTAGAAGTGAACATTGCTACCATCATCCATGCCTTTGTCATTTCAAGATCAGACTATTGGAGAGGTCTACTTGAGGCTACATCTTGACACAGCTCAAAAACTTAAACTAAGGGAGCATGAAAATTTCAATGTTCAACAATGCCGAGGTGAAATCAATTAAAAGAGAGCGTTAGTTTATGGTCAGTCTATGGATTTGAAATTACTTATTTCAAATTCAATTAAACTACCAACATCTCCATTTTCAAACATTTGGCTGTCATTACCCTTTATACGTATACTTCTGAGTGAAACTATTTTAGTGATATTTATCCTACCTAAAAATAAATGACATTTACTTCTCAGCAATTTCACCCTCTAATTAAAACCAGTTCTCCAGCCAGAAATTATACTAAAAAGAAACAGCCGCTAGTAACAAAATTTTCATTGTTAAAGTAGAGCTGTTCATAAGCAATTATATCTTGTCAGCTCTAACAGTTGATCTAACCTTTTCAATGACACCCAGTTATTTTTGCACTGAACATCCTGCTCTAAACCAATAATTATGGCTCTCACTTGCTATCTCCACTGACGTTGATTTCCAGACTATAAAGACATAGGCACATAAGCTCATAACCTTAAGGTAACCACAGGATCATTAAGATGTTATTTTTTGAAATATGACATTTATTTCAGAAATGGTTTGACCATTAAATAACAAACATTTAAATCTTTTCCCTGCTTGTTTTTATTCTGCCATTTTAATAACTGCTACTAATAGACTGTGCTAGCACTGGGAGACCTTTCCATTGTATGTATCATCTTTTCACTGGTAGTACATTATTTTAAAAAAATAAATTAGCCATGAATTATTAATAGGGAAAGCAAAACTGGAGAACCCTCTATTTTAAAAAAAAAAATAAAGATGGGAAAATTATGTATATTATGACTTTAAATGAGACTGCGTAGCCTGGAAGACATTTCTCACAACAGTGGCATCAGAGGATGCTTGCAATAGACTTTCTAATGTTTAATAAAGGTATAAATGCTATAACAGGTAACAGCTCTGCAGATCAGCTTGAAATGAAACACTAAATTCTATCTGTAATGATGCTTACATTGCACTAACTGACTAGTCTTGGATTCTCACTGACTATATATGTTTGTGAAATTCAGGTTTTTAGCCATCTGCCTAAAGACCTCTTTAAACAAATATATTTTAATATTTCCTGATATTTGACAGCATGACATCATTTTTCCTATGTGTACTAGGATTTCCTCTGCTCTGTGGGAAAAGAGAGAGTTGATTTTAGGAGAATAAACTCTGACAAAGTTGTTTAACCACCTTGATCTGACACAAGATGCAAAATGGAGCCTAAAAGTTCAATCCCCTACCTCTCAAATTTTCCTACCTAGTATAATGGCTATAAGAAATGTCATTTTGATGGCTAAGATTATAGTGACATGGCTCATCAGCTCTATAAAGGGCAAATTCAGGAAGCTGAAGGACCCAGATGAAATCACGGAGGACATATTGTCACGTTTTGGTTATTTAGCATAAACTGCAGTAATAGGTCAGTTTAATCAAACTAATGACCTACTGAGGTCCCTTCCAGTCCTACACTTCTATAATTCACTGCTCTTAAAAATTCATCTAAAAGTAATAGGTGAAAGGGCTCAGGCAGTCTCCCTTACCTCCTCCCTCCCATACTTAAAATCCTTGTGACGGATTTCCCCCATCACCTGCTAAAGAAGAAAAAAAAAACAGAGTCATGCTTTGAACCTGTGGGGTGATTGACTGATTGGGGGCAGAGATAGGGTACACCTAAAGCTTATAAGGAGCCTGATGTAGCTCAGTAGAGGAGAAAGTGTAAAGAAGGCAGAACTCCCCTGCAAGGAGAGAATCATAGAGAGCAAGACAGACTCTTGTGAGAGAAGTCCTCAGTGAGGAATGACAGCAAAGTTGGCGACCTTAGCATCTCATGAAAGAGCAGAGCAACTTCTTGTTTACCATCGATTGGAGCTTATTATGTTGGTCTTTTGATACCCACAAAGGAGACACGACTGGAGAAGTATCTTGGCCAGAGGGCTAAGTCACAGAGCACAAAGCAAAGAACAGGCTGGTGCAGCACAGCAGAAGCAGCTGAAGGAGGCGCTAGAGGGGCAGATCAGTAAACACCAATTTCTTATGTATGGATGTGTTACTACCACGAGCAAAGACTGCTACAGTCCTTAACTCTTCCTCTTTTGTGAGCACAACTGATGCTCAGTGCGCTCTAGGCAGAGCTATAAAACTGTGCTGCAAATGTTGCATCTGAGCAATATTTCTTTAGTTTGTCTCCCTTACATACTGGTGCCTTGTCAACCAGCTTTAGAGCAATACATTTTCTGTAAGCAAATTTTTGATTAATTCATTAAAAAAAAAAAAAAACTGCAAGAATCTTTACCAATGATTAAAAGAACACTTTCACATGTTTGAAAAAAAAGTGGATGGAACAGACTGCAACCGGTTTTTTGTTTTTTTTTGAGACAGCCTGTTACATGGGGATAATAGTGAGGAAGGAATGGAAATGAAGAGTATCTCTAGACAAAGGAAATCACTAGAGCATAACCTTGGTGTATGTGGAGGATATATATTCCGCTAACAGATTTTTTTTCCCTTCAAGAGTGTAGTACATTAGTATGGTTCCATTATAAATAGCACTGACTGTGAATGAATTTATATTAATCTGGTCACTGCACTACAAGATTTTGAACTATTTTATTCCCTTCATTGTTTTCCTTTCTCCTTCCCACATCAACATTTTTGTAGTTTGCTGATTGCCTTGTAGTGCCTAAATTTCCACTGAAAGAAAGGATTACACCAAAAGTAGGTCAGAGGCAGCACTGAGGGGGGAGGGGACAGCAATAGGACTTGTGGAGGAAGAACTGAATGGCTGTCTCGCTTCCTCTTATAATAAGAAAGTATTAATTACATTGTTTGACTAAAGTGCCCTAAATCAAGTGCTACTTTATACTTTTAATATAATATTAAAGTTTTAAGACAGATTGAACAAGACTAAAAAATATCCAAAGAAAACCAGACACACAAAGAGAGCTTTCTTGTATCAATGCAGTTTCAGGATACTGAATGATCTCTATTATAATAATCAATCCCCTGTGCTCACAACAGCTCACAATTTTAGTCTTTTCGACAACAAAAATAAAGTGTCTCAAGTTTCACTCTAGGGCCCTCATTCTGCAATCGGGTCTGTACGGGCAAACCCCTGCACTCATGGAGAACCTCACTGATTTCACAGATTTGATTGCAGGACCCGGGCCTAAATGAAATATTAAAACAGAATGTAAATTATTATTAAAGTTTATGACATTTCTATTAAAGAGTTAAATAATTTGTTATTCTCCTAAATGCAACATTTTATTTTCTAGAAACTGACTAGAAAGAGACAGAAAAAACTAACTAGATCATCAAACATCACCCCTTCTGCAAAGGCATGATAGAGACTTCCACAATAAAGGGCATACACTGAAAGAGATTAAACTGATAATACTTACTCTAAATCTCTACAAATAAAAAAATAACCAGGTCATCAGTTTATAACTGGCAGTTGCTTTGTGAATTCTCATCCCAACTCAAATTCTGAGCTAGCAAAAGTCTTTTCTGCTATTTCTGCTGTGCTATGACCTTAAAACAGGTGATGTCTTGTTCTCCAAATAAACAGAAGATCAGAGAACTGATTAAACATTCACCATATTGTACATACCATCTTAAATCAGCTTGTATAAGGAATACAGTGGTAAATGCACAGGAACTTTCCTTTGTCCCTATAGCTCTCAGGGAGCAACAACAAAAAATACAGGAGCACACACAGAGTTTACAAATAGGGATATTTTTTCTAGTAGAGTTATTGCCAGGATTTCTTGGTAAACAATTTTAGCTGAAACAAGCAGTTAAGCCTCGTGCAGCTGAACTCTTATTTCTAGTCAGACTTACCATGAACTGACTAGAAGAGGTGTGATGCGGGGTGATATGGTACAAGCTTGACCATGAGAGTCATGTAAAGAAATATTGTTAATTAGGCTACATAGCACTCCTCTGGCTTAAAAAACCCGCCCGTTTTTTTCATGTACATTGATACTGGAAACCAGAAGTCCTAGTTACACAATCAGCATCACTCATTTAAGTATTACTATTATTCAACAGCACCCAACATATACTAAACACTTTCCAAACAGGAAGAAACAGGCGCAAAAACAAACACAAATGTTTGTTTATTTTGGCTTTATTTTTACTTCAACCTATATAACATTACATACCAAAACAGCTACATTAAAATAATGTTATTTTGAGTGCTTGACTTTGCAACCTGAAGTTAGGAAATGTCAGACTTAAGGATGTTTGTATCACTTTAGTTCAGTCCCCTGTTGCATGTACACTTTGATAGTCTTTTAATTACATAATCACATACTATTTTCTCCACTGGTTCCCTGCCTCATTCAATGCACAAAATGGATGGTGCCCCAGAAAGGAGGCAGCTGTTCAGTACCACTTTTTTTTAATCATCCATTGTCTGGCCCTGCCTTATTTACTGCACATCACCCTAACCTTGTACTGAACACAGAATTATTCTCCTCCTGATGGTCTTTTCTAAGGTGCTCATCACTACAGTATCCGAGCGCCTCACAAACATTAATTTTATCTCCACATCTCCCCTGTGAGGTAAGTATCATTCTTCCCATTTCATAGATGAGGACCAAGAAACTTCCCTGAGGCCTTACAGTGAATCAATGACAGAGCCAGGACAGACATCAGGACCTGACCTCTAGATGCCCATCCCTCTGCTCATTCTTCCAGAATACATTGCCTTCCTGCCAGAGGAGCTGAGTGTTCACTGTTCCCATGGACTTTAGCTGGGTGTCTCGAGTTGGGCACCAAGAAAATGAGACACACATCATTAGTGCCTGTCAAGTAAAATGTTACTTTAAGTGACTGGCTCGGGATCACGCAGGAAGCCTGTGACAGAGGCAGGAATAAACTGAGTTCTCTGCATGGCATTCATCTGCCTTATGCAAAAGGGCATCCTTTTCCTTCCTGCAATTGCCTGCCTCATTCTCTACACATCTGCCAACCTCTACAATGAAGGAGGCAAAGGTCCTACAGACAACAGCCTCAATGAGTATACAAACATAATTCACTCCTGAAGTAGCATCCATCCTTTGTTACCCCAGAGGATTGATAGGCCACTCAGGGCCGTTTATTGAGTCTGCGAGAGGTGGTTGTCATGGAGAGTGCGGCCTGTCACTCCACCCTTCACCCCTCTTTTCCTCCTCCAGTTTTGGGCCCCCCACTACAGAAAGGATGTGGACAAATTGGAGAGAGTACAGTGGAAGGCAACAAAAATGATTAGGGCTCTGGAGCACATAACTTATGAGGAGAGGCTGAAGGAACTAGGCTTGTTTAGTCTGCAAAAGAGAAGAGTGAGGAGGAATTTGATAGCAACTTTTAACTACCTGAAAGGGGGATCCAGGGAGGATGGAGCTAGGCTGTTCTCAGTGGTAGTAGTTGACAGAACAAGGAGCAATGGTCTCAGGTTGCAGTGGGAGAGGTCTAGGTTGGATGTTAGGAAAAACTTTTTCATTGGGAAGATGGTGAAGCACTGGAATGGGTTACCTAGGGAGATGATGGAATCTCCATCCTTAGAGGTTTCTAAGGTGCGGCTTGACAAAGCCCCGACTGGGATGACTTAGTTGGGGTTGGTCCTGCTTTGAGCTGGGGGTTGGGCTAGATGACCTCCTGAGGTCCCTTCCAACCCTAATCTTCTATGATTCTATGACTCTCTGCCTGCTCCCAGAGGAGAGAGCAGCATAGGCCCAGCCTTAGATTAGAATGTTCATGGTCGGTATAATTTTGGCAAGCTGCCAGAGTGTTGCTGACAACACAAGTGAAAGAAGCAAAATGTCCATTTTCAATAGTTTATATCTCAGCTACACCTGAGTGGCCCATCACCTAGGGCAGCCATTGTCCAGAAGCAAAAGGTAGCTGCCAAGCGTCAGAACTTGTGTGAGGGTAGACGCCCACGTCATTAACACAAAAGGCAATCCCTGCCTTTACCCTCAATGGTACATGGAGATAAGCTTTGCAAGGGAATCTTTGTGAGGATTTCCAGGGCAAAAGTCCTTTTATGCAGCTTTACACACTGTGCCGGAGCGACAATCTGACCCCAAAAAAACATTTCTTCCCACAGTTTACAACACTCAGGTGAACCCATTCAGCTCCTCAAAACCCTAACTCTACACAAACCTCAGCCATCTTCAATGCCTGCCCAAATAGATGCCTACAATTTGAACTATTTGGAATCCTAATTACTTCAAATGAATAAATAATTCAGTATATTGTGCATATGTCACGTAAGCCTCTTAATACTCATGAAACAGTCACAAACAGATTGAGATTTCCTCAAATATTTGATATTTACATTTACTCAATAGGAGTTTTTTTTGAGAGGGTTAAGACTATGGATTAATTGTACTGTGTATGAGTATTCAATACAATCTTTATTAGGTTTTTCAGTAACAACCATCAGAGTAGCATAAAAGCACTGACCAGGTCACATGCTGACACCCAGAGGAGATCTTGCTGAGGGTTCTCCTCGTCACCTTTTTCCAGCTCTAAAAAGCTCTCCGAGGACTGCAGAGTCATTGTCTGCCTTGGTTTTAAGACAAGCAGCTGCCTCAAAATCACTCAGACCTTGGCTCAGTCCAATCTCCTCTTGTAGCATGAGTACCCTTGACCAAGGAACCCTGGTTTATACTCTCATGCAGTCTTTCCTGGTTATTAGCAGCAGATGTATCTCACAGAATTGCAATTATCTTGGTGAGTCTTGGATGGAAGGCAGTATCTAATGTAGCTGTGTCTTGATCCATTAATGGTTTGGAAAATCATGACCGGGTCCTTCAGTTGCTACCAGAAATGAACTAGGAGGTACAGGGCACAGAGCATATGGGGTGATGTGCTCTCACTGGCTGGTCCTGCTGAAAAGACAGGACTACACAAAATGGAGTGATCGCTAAGCCCAAATACAATACACCACAGTAATCCAGTCTATAGTAGCATGTCTTCACGGCAGAGTTAACCCCAGCTCTTACTCAGGTGTCGTCCCTAACCTGCTTCCCCTCCCTACATACACACAATTTTCTGATCCAAGAATAGTGGCGCTTTCAATCAAAGCTAGCTTGTCCATCTTGAGTTACAGGCTAACGCCCAAGTGCTGCTTTCACTCAGGCTGGTAACCCACCCACTTTGCAAGGAGGATGCAGACTAAACCATTTGAGTGTTGATAGTCCTCCAGTGCCTTCTCACAATTCCCCCTGCCATATGCCCAGAAGGACAAAAGTTCCCCCACACTTCACTGGAAAAAATCATGGAGTAGCTCAGCCTACTGCAGAATTAAAAACCATGGGATACGCCCCTGGAAATCCTATGACACATACAGATGAGTGCAGCACCAGTGAGGACACAGTAACTGAAGTACGGCTTTGCAGTGTGCTGCTCATCCCCAGGCTAGGATAACCCTGAGGGATCACTGTTGCCAGAGTCTCCTCTGGAAGGAAGGATTGAAGTCTACTAACAAGATGACGTTGGATGAATCTATTTCTCATCTCTGTCATCACCTTAATCAGCTCCTCCATACTGGTAAAACATCTATAAAATGGCTTCTCCTCTGACTGGAATCTCTGTTTTGTAGAACATTAAGTTGTATTCTGTGTAACTGGAATATTGGTGATTATACATATTTGGTTCTGTTACTCAGAGTTAAAATTCCATATGAGTACAGTATTGTCCTTTGTTTCCCAGTATCTTCAGAGTTTCATTCACACTTTTCACAAGCCCCAGAGGGCTGTAGACAAAACCAACTGTCATGTCTGCTTTGTATTTCATTCCGGTATAATGCAAAGATTTCATCAGCACACTTGTCTAATCATAATTTTCTGGCATTGTAAATACTCTTTTAACATCAATTTATCTCTTCCTATTTCTCCTATACCGATTGTACTGACATTATTATGGGGCTCACCACTACCAGCTTTCAGTAACACTCCCTAGAAGAGAATCGCCATAGTTTATTGAGAAATATGGAGTGAGAATGCAGTGTTTGGATCTGTATTGGATGTGAGCTAGATTTTAGGTTAGAGGACGAAACCAAGCTAAGATTTGGGTTGTGGCCAAGATCATGCTGAAAATTCACCTTGAATGATGGAAATCACATTATATCAACTCTTATTGCATCTGAACTGAAAAATAGGGCAGATTTTATATCAGATCCGGAGATTAGAATCCAAACCTCCCTTTAATTCAAGACGTTTGAATAAAAGATTCTGGTTTTATCACTTTTCTAAGATGCACTTTAGTTCTTCATAGTTATTTTTCATACTCCTTGCACTTTGGTATATACACATTAGTACATCAATCAACTTATTCTTCTTGTTTCAGAATTAATCTATCTTGTGTCCTGATACATTTGAATTAAATGAAAACTGCCCTTTCCCTACCTCATTTAAAGCAGTATTAACAAGTCCTACTAGATCAAAATCCAAGAAGTCAGTACTTATTCTAAGTGTAGACCGTAAAATCCAAACCAACTATCCTCATACTCTGATTCTAGGAAAATTCTCTTTTATGAAAGCTTCTTAAGTTTTAAACACCCTGGTAAGCAGCTGAAGTACTGCACACATATAGTTTAGCAGCCAGATCCTACTAGACTATTCAACCTGCAGTTGCACATTAACTATGGGGAGTACAGATTTATCCAATAGGATAGTGCTATGGTGGTTCACTGATCATTACAACATGTAGCCAAGAGCTCATCCTGGATTCGTAAGATATAGAACACAACTATTAAGGGGATTAAATTGTACTTTTTCTTCAGACAAATGTTTTATATTTTAAATGCTTAGATGATTGCATTTTTTTTAAAGTTAAAGTTCCTAACATTGTCAAAAGACTTATAATTAACAGATTCAGAACTCTTGGAAATATCAAGTAAACTTTGATCAGCCACAGGAAAGCTTAGGTCCTAATTGTTCTATTTCTTCTGCTTAAATATTATAAAATGAGCCAAGAGATCACTCTGATAGGTTGATGAAGATTCTAAGCTGTTAATTGTGAAACTACATCCATGTAATTTAGAACCAATTATAAAACAGTAGAATATTACTGTTATAAATGTAATGCTGTTCAGAATATCAAATGCTCCTTCTGCCAAAGACAGATGGCCTTATATCATGTGTTTCAGTTCACCCAAGGCATGTCTATAAGATATTTCAACCTTCAAATATCCCTCATAAACTATATACTGGACACATGGTTATATGACAGAAAGATGAGATATCCTGATGCCCAAGATGAAAGAGAGGTTAGTAAATATGTATGGCAGCAAAAAACAGTTGTTAATATGGGAAAATCAAATCTAACATTATGTTTAAAATATAGTGTTTGCACCTCAAAGTAAATCACTGAAACATTAAAGGAGAACTTTAAAAATAGTCATATTTATCACTCTAGAATTTACATTTCCATGTCACCCCATGTTTATAAAAAGCAGCTTCTATACACAAACAACAAGCTGACATCATTTGTTATTTTATACCATGTATATCAGAGCTGATAGCTAAAAATAAGATGACCTGACACCATTACTGAGCAGATATGATAGTTTTTCTAGTCCTTCCTCTTCCTAACTATTTTAATAGATTTGTTGGACAATTTAAGTTATACTTTTCAGAAGAGAAATTAACATTCATATTGCATTAATTAACTTCTTCCACTATGCTACTGGCTGCTAAGCAACAGCATTTCTCTCTGTACAGTCCACCAAAGAAGAAGAAAACCACAACCACTATGTAGTAAAACACTAAGAAACAGAATACTTATTAAGTGTTGTGCTCAAAGGTTGTTTTCAACCTGGAAAAAACAATATCATTTTAATGTAGAATACATGCAAGTTGCACAATCTGAATCTGAAACAGGAAAGAGTTCCGGCCAAAATTTTCTGAAGTATTCATAATTTTGTGCACTTCAGCTTTTGGGTGCCTAATTTGAGGTAATTCAACCCTGATTTTCATGAGTGCTGAATATCCACAGAACTCATGAACTTAAGGTGAAACTGGGCATGATCAGCAACTGGGAAGGAGAATAATCAAGCAGTAATTGCCTCAGGGGGAGCACCCAAAACCCCATAAAACTAGTGGACACATGAAAATTTTGGCCTAAACTTTTACTGACTAATGTATAAGAACTCAGTAGGTTGCATTTTAAGCTATTTCAATTTAAATGAATAAGGGTAATTACACAGCAGTTGTCAAATAAGAGTCTGTTTTAACTCCCAGTAGGGGATGGAGAAACTGACTTTCAAAATAATTAAGTTACACCCAACACTAAAGTGTAATGAGTTTAAATTAAACCTGATAACTAGTTTTACCTGTCTTGTCACTTGTCCAGAGAAAGGAGAAAGTAAAAGAGATCTGAAAGTTTCAAGAAGGAAAGTCATGTGCTTCCTTCTTCTTTCTACTCCTCCCAGGGCCTTGATGCCGCCTTTCCTATTAGAGAGGCAGATCTCTAGAGATCTCAAACAGAAATGATTGCAAGTTTTAATAGTTAATTTTACTTCTTTATGTAACTTCTTTTTTCTGCTTTACCACTAAAATCATGCAAGTAGTTTTCAGCAATGCTTCTTTCAGTGTAAGACTACTTTTATTTTTAGGTCCTCTGTGCTTGATCTTATACAAAGTGTAAATAGTATACATTTAGGCAAGTACTCGGAATAACTAGAAGATGCATAGGTTCCAAAATTGCAGGTGAATCTATTTACTCCTCATTAACAGAGAAACAGAAAAGAGTTTGAATCACAACCTCGGTGCCTAAGAAATTCTCTTTTGTCAGAGGGTGCCTCCGTCGTTACCTGGTGAACCTCGCTGCCTGGCCAGTTCAGAGGGTTTTGCAATCACAAATGCACACCGGACTGTTCATCTTTCACCAATGTGTGCATTTATTTACCTCTTACAAAATAATACCATGCTATACAGGCTTACAGCCAGGACAGGCTTCCCTGCAGCCCTCACTCCCCAACCCAAGCTCACCCTCTCTGAGCTTCTCTTAGGCTGCTCCTTACTTCCTGTTTCCTCCCCTTATATTCTACACAATTACCTTATTAATCCATGATTGTTACCCAGATGCTCACAACCCCCCACCAGAAAGTGTATAATTGTTCTAAGCTGGGCTTGCAGCCTTCTCTAGACTACAGCAGTCAGTGATCAGTCACCTCTTGTTTTAATTTTATGAAGTAACAGGGAGTTATGGAATGCCATTAGTTTTCCAGCTGCATCTCAAGGATAACTATGGGATGAATTACAGGTTGCAATAGCTTGGAGAAAAGTCTTGATAATGACTACCACTACTACTGAACATTTAAATATTGGTTTATCAAAACCAGCTAAAGAAACAATGACTGATTGATCCTCCCAACACCCTTATGAAATAGGCAAGATATAATGGAAAAAACTAATCACGCTGCTTGCTTTATAAAATTTGTTCTTTATTTTTTCTAGAAGTTATCTACATAACATTATTCTGCTGGATTACAATCAATAAAAAAAAAAACACTCAGAAAAACAAACATATTAAAATACCACATTGAATGTATTATAAGATAATCCTGCATTTACAAAAATGTACAGAGTAATGAACATTCCAGTCAGGGTGCTGCTGTTTTGGGTTTTTCTAAAAGCGCAAACGTGCACTTATGAAGAGGATTCAGATTTGGAAATGATGACATTTTAGATCTTAGGCAGGTGTACGTAGAGTTTTGAAATGGTGGTTTTGGCCATGTTGTTACTATAAGACACTCCAATAATGGAGATCTGTAAAGATGTTTATATTTTTTAATATTGGTTGTGTTTTAAATGTTGTGATACGTGCCCATACATCAAAATAAAATATGTTCATGAATATTACAGTTCCTCTAACACTCTCCTCAGTTCTCTAGAGGTGACTTTCATAGGTATTAATCGGAGTTTTGTTTAAACAATGGCATTTGCACCCTCAGAGCCTGTTACTTTTACTCCATCCTTACATCAGTTGATATCCATACAGTAATACCTTGTGGAGTCATAGTTCTGTGTTCATGACTTCACTGAAGAATCTAGAGGAAAAGTCAGCTCGAGGTCCCATACTATATTTTAGTAATTAGCAATGGCAATAGAATATATTGCCTTTCTCTATAAATGGTCTCGTATAAAGTTCACCCTTGTGTAAAACTCCATCTTTAATACAGGATTGTCACTGTGGCCTTATCTATGCTACAAATACAGCTTTGTTCAGTTACCAGTTAGTGAAGTTCATCTTACCTGGTAACAACAAACAAGGTTTAGTTGTACCCACTCAGCAGCTTTTCACTTTCCACAACACAGCCATGTGTTAAATGCATCTGTGCACCCAGACCTAACCCACGCCTACATATATCAGTGAATTCTGGGGGGAGGGGAATGGGTTATTATCCCATAGTGCCTCAGCAAAGGAGTGTGTTCAAACACCATGCACTTAGAGCAAAGCTGAGAGGAAGGGGGACCAGCCTGTTACAGGATCCCAACCAAAGAAACTGCAGATGTTGGGAAAGGGTTACACGGAGGCAAACAAATTCCAGCCTACATTGCTGGCAGGAGCAATATTACTGCTAGCTGCCATGGTTACTAAGGGCTGGTCCACACTACAGAGTTTTGTCAACAAAACAGTGGAGGTGTACACACTGAGGCCTGGTCTACACTTACCGTGAAATTCGGCGGCAGTCGACGGGAGATACGCAAACTACGTAAAGTAGCTTGCGTATCTCCCGTCGACTTCCTAAATTCTAAATAGCGCGACACCCCCACTCTGCTGCACCGACAGGAGATGCCCTCCCAACAATGCAGCGTTACTCTTTTTCCAAGGGTGGATTTATTCGGTTGACTTTTGGATTGATTGAGCGGGTCTCCACTTCCGCTCAACTGATCCCGGAGAATTGATCCAGCAACACTGAATTTGACGCCGTAAGTGAAGACATACCCTGAAATGTTCCTCCCACCGATATAACTCCCCTATGCTGACATAATAAAACCACCTCAACGAGAGGTGTAGGGCTTATGTCGGTGTAGTTAGGGCGATACAGTCTCAGTGTAGACATTGCATTCCTTACATCAGCTGTTGGCTGTTATTTTTGTCAATTTAGCTGTGAAATTGACAAGAAAGTTGAGCAGCTGGAGCCCGCTACCAGTGGAGAAGGAGGAGCTGAGAAGCCTGGGTGGCTTCTCCACCCTTTCGCCACCGGGAGCTGGGGCCGCCTTGTCAATTTCACAGCTGAGCCGAAATTGACAATGCCCTGCTCCCTGGAGCCAGGGGCCAGAGGGAAGCTGGTGCAGCTGGACCTCACTCCCCAGGTTGAAAAGCCCCGGGCGGCTTCCCCCGGCTCCTGGCAGGGAGCAGGGATGGGAGAAGCCCTGGGCAGCTTCCTGGCGGGGGAACAGGAAGTGGGGGGGCAGCCCGCTGGGAGCCTGTGGGGCAGCTGGGCTCCTGCCAGGGCTCTGCCAGCAGAGCTGAGAGACCAGGCTCTCAGCTCCCCACACTGCCCTTTTCAGATTGGTGGAAGTGCTCCTGGTGAGGACGCACATCACCGACCCAAGGAGGGTAGTGTAGACATCAGCCACCACAGTAATTCATGTGGTGACTATAATATAATATAGGTCGACTTATCTTTGTAGTGTAGACAAGGCCTTAGCGCATGGACCAGGTTGTATATAGACATAAGCCATATTTAGAGCTAACCATATCCACTAACTGATTATAAACTTGTTTAAAAGTTGCAGTGTGGATGTGGCCTTTAGAACTAATATTCAGAGCCAAGCAGCATTATTCTCCCCCCCCCTTTTTTTTTTTTGAAGCTGAAACATGGATCACACTACATTTTCCAAAAAAAATTAAAAATGTATCGGGTGGAAAAAACTGTGCACAGCTACACCTCCTGTCAGGCAACCACACCCACAACCCATAGGAGTCTTTGTATGTGTCAATCTATCTGCCTTTAAGACTTCATACACTGTCTGAGAACAAAACTATGTCCACCGCCCTTTTGGCTGAGGACAACAAGATTGGTATTAATCACTTAAGATGATTTGTTGGTTGTTAACAGATACTAATTCTAGAGGCCCAGATACTGACCACAGTGCATTCCCAGGTCATGTCTGGAGTAACAGAGCAATTAAAAAAAGAAAAACTGTTACTAGCTGTATAGTGCCACATTATAATCCCCAACCCATATACACATCATGCTGTTTCCCCCTGTTTCTCTGGACATTCCCCTTCTCTGAAATGATGAGAAAAAGGAGAGCCAGTACTCGTCCTCCCCACAGTAAGTACACCAAGGACAAATGAGTGGTTCACAGCTCACAGCCTGGGAATTTCCAATATACAATAGAACCTCAGAGTTAGGAACACCAGTTGCGAACGGACCAGTCAACCACACACCTCATTTGGATCCAGAAGTACACAATCAGGCAACCGCAGAGAGAGAGAGAGAGAAAAAAAAGCAAATACAGTACAGTACTGTGTTAAATGTAAACTACTAAAAAGATAAAGGGAAAGCAGCATTTTTCTTCTGCATAGTAGTGTTTCAAAGTTGTATTAAGTTAATATTCAGTTGCAAACTTTTGAAAGAACAACCATAACGTTTTGTTCAGAGTTATGAACATTTCCGAGTTACGAACAACTTCCATTCCCAAGGTGTTCATAACTCTGAGGTTCTAATGTAGAATATTTGAATCTCAAACAGGAATCACCACTTCACCATCAAGAATTTCAAGTCACATACTCTATTTTTAGCTTTACATGTTGTTCACTGGCCTCTCTACATCATTCAAGATTCTCCCCAAACTCTCGCATCTCATTTCTTTAATCTGTAGTTAGACAGAAAAGGTATCAAAATGTACCTGTAGGAACAAACGTATTTACAATACATGAAAATCCAAACTAAAAATCACTTACAAACAGAAAGAACAAAGCTTTCAGGTTCTACATTTTCCTTACACTCCCTTCTTTTTCTTCAAAGACCTCTGTCTCGTGCAAATATGGTGGTTTCTACTTCAGCTGCCTCAACACTTTCCACCTAGAGTTCTTCACCAGGAACTTCAATAAGGCCCAGAAAAGTGTATGGAAAAGAAAAAGAAAAAGAAAAAGAAACAGAAACAGAAACAGAAAAAGCTAATATAGAATCAGGTCATGTCAACTTATATAGCTCTCCATCACAACAGTACCTAAGCACTTGACAAGCATTAATGTACTTATTTTCACCATACAGCTGTAGGACAGGAAAGTTTCTTTGTTTTTTATCCTGATTTTATAGATAGGGACAAGAAGGCATAGAGATCATCATCTAAAGCCTACTAAAGCCATCTGAAAGTCTTTTGGGAGGGGGGGGGTTTGAATTAGGCTCTAATGATCTACCAAAGGTTACACAAGAAATCTGTCAACTAGAAATTGAACCAAGATCTCCTGAGTCTTCGCCACAGACTCTCTCTCATCACTTTGACATTTGTTTCCTGAATCAATACTAAAGTGATTATAGTTATTAATTTAAAGTAGTTACAGCAAACAGTAAGAACTTCTTGCCCCCATTCTGACCTCTCAGATTTCCTGCAAGTTACAGTGTTTGCCAGAACAGTCAGTTTATTGAAAGCCTTCTGGTATTGCACAATTTTAAACACTCCCAATTCTGTCACAAGTGTAAACTGGTTTTTTTGTTGTGTGTGGGGTTTTTTAAATTGTTTTTAAGGTTAATAAGCACTGGCACCTATTTTATTTATTCTTCTCAGAACAGAGGCAAGTGGAGAATATGTGGATACTGTATAAATTTATAGGAGGGGCTCCTATACTATCTAGCTGTATTCATCCTCTGACTAAATAAGCAAACAGTCCTGGACAATCTATGTACTTACAGTTTAAATTTTAAAGAAAACCTATTAGATATAATATACCCCAATGAACATATCCCATACAATATATATTTTCTTTCATTAGGTTATTGTTTTTTCTACAATATAAGGGTTAACTTTTGCAAAATGTTTTAAATCGGTCAGGTACAAGTTGAAAGTGATTCAAAGAACTTTAAGGGCGCACACACTCCCCTACTTTGTTGCAAATACAAGCACTGCTCACAATAGGCATATGGAGGAAACAGAGGGGAACATTAACATTTGCTGAAGGACTTTGTTTTTCTTCTCATATACCTCAGAAAAATAGTTATACTCACACAAAAGATTCACACAGACTCAAGATGCACTGAATGATTATACTGTCAAGATTCTGGAAATGAGGAAATACATTTAATTTTAACATACATGTTTCCAATATCTTGAATTCTGTTATGGCTAAAGTTACTTCACTCCCCAGATTCCCATATTATTTTGGGTGGAGATTTTAACCTCGTTATTGCTTGAGTAATAGAGAGAGCAGGTTAAATCATGCTTTCTGTAAAGATTTCAATCTTTGGAATCAACAAAGCAGAAAGATTGTACTTTCTTCCCCCTTCCCACACAATTAATCTACAAATGATTGTTTATTTTTACTTCCTGGTACACTGCATATCTGTCAGAACTTGTTCAGTTATAACAACCAACATTATTATGTCAGGTCACTCCATTCTCTCTCTCTCTCACCCATACCATCTTCCCTCCCCTTTAACAAAAGGGATCTGGATTTTTATTATCATTATTATTATTATTATTATTTGCTGGAGACTTCGACCATTTTTTTTCACTCTATGATTCAATGTTCAAATAACTTACTTTGTCTCAATAAGATCTCTTCTGTCTCACTGAGTAAATCTAGGAAAGTAACGCTTTACTAGAACTGAGTAAATACAGCAAAACGTAGATGTAAACATTTGGACATAAAACTAAAATGTTTTTGTTCACGAGAACATCTGTGGAAAGCAAAAGACAGTCAAGAAGCATGTGTAATTGTGTGGGCAAGTTAATGATAGAAAGGTAAGGGTGGTGTCATTTGATTCATAAATATAAACAGAATCATAATTTCAGTGGTGTCACCCTCTGCGATGCAGCAGGGGGGACTCACTGTCCCTCCAGCTCCCAGCCCTCCGTCTGGTGGACAATACAATTTAATTGGAAATGTGCTGTGTTGGATATCATTCAAAAGCCCTTTCTCCCATGAACACAATGGTATCAAACATGATGAACCAAGAACAATTATGTATATATTAAAAGAAATTTTTTAAAAAATCACTTTTTAAAATGATACTTTAACACAGACATGTCAAACATGCAGCCATCACAAAGTTAAATTGTAGCCCTCAACTGACAGTACTGTGTTATCAGTTAATGCTCAGAACATGCTATCTGATTAATTTTTTAAATGTTACAGATTACTATAAATGGAAGAAGTGCGTCAAAGGCAAGTTTATATTTTTTGCTGCTGCTAACTTCAACTTCCTTGAAGATACAGCAGATGGCAAAGATATCCTTCATAGTACTGTTATGGTCTGCTATCAGGGACATATTAATGGGGACCAGTCCCAGCTTCAAATTCTGTCTAGACCAGCAAAGAACCATTCCTTGAAGAAGCTTCCTGACTTTATGACTCACTTAGTTTCTTACCAATATCCAAAAATACCAAAACCAAGAAGCCCAGTTTTCAATGAAGCAGCAGTTAAACCGGCTATAGTAGAGCTTTCTATATTCGCTAACCTTGACCTCACTTGGTTATTGTGCAAAAGTGGGTTGCAACCCAGAGGCGAAAAATCATTGAGTACCGTTTTAGCTGAAGAGCTAAAAGACATACCATCAAATGATCCAAACACCCAGGACATACCATACCACACCATTTCAGGAGAAAGGCTCCAACATGGTCAGCCTTTTACTCTGCACTGCCCAAGGTGCCAGAGCAAATTACCTGGGTATGCATCCTGCCAATCAGACCTGCTAGCTCCACTGATCACTCAGTTCAGTTGACATTCTTTATGCAGCTAGAATGCATAAACAAATACATCTGAGGAACTGAATCAAAATGCATTGCAACATGAGATATGGGCCTTTATAGGCCTGTTGAACAGATAATAATATCCCATGATGATCTTCATAAATGGTAGAGTCTACGTCTGGGCGAACTACACATATTCTTCACAGCGATACGTGTAATTGGCTCCTCTGTTCATGGCACTGTTATTCCTGAGATCCGGGGGATTTTGTACAGTGACAGTACTGTGAACCAGATTCTTGTAAGGAAAAAGTTGTGACACACTATAGATGCATGCATGCACGCACGCACGCACGCACGCACGCACGCACGCACGCACGCACGCACGCACTCATTGCCCTTCAAAAATGCTACTGAGATGTCTTCTTTGAAAAACAGACTGATGTGTCTGAAGTCATATCCTAAAGGGTACAGGACTTGTCAGACCATTTCCACATATCCAGGGTACATTCCACTCTCAGTGACGTATTGTACACAATGGACAACTGCAATACCACAGAACGGATCAAGCAATTTGATGAGGATGAATCGGCAAAAAAGCCAACTTTGGGGATGTTGAGGCAATACATGAAAATGATTGATTCACTGCTGCTCTTTATTCGATCTGTCAGGCCTGCTAATTGGAATTTTCCCCTCGCAGGACTGGAAGACTTTGTGAAACACATGGCAGCGGGTATAAGAGGCTTGTGGAGGCTAAGCCTCCCCAAACAGTCGCCATCGCCAGAAGCTCCCACTTGGCCTCTGCCCCCAAGGCCACGCCCTCGCTCCACTTCTTCCCACTCCGTCTTCTTCGTCCTGCCTCCACTCCCCACAGGAGCACGCTGTGGACGGGGTGAGGGCTTGGGGATAGGAAGAAGCAGAGCAAGAGTGGGGGGGGGCCCGAGGGGAGTGCAGGTAGGGGGGCCTCATGGGAGGGGACCAAGCAGGGGCAGGGCCTGGCGGGGAGAAGAAGGCAGACTGGGGGCGGGCCTCAGAGTGGAGCCAGCCTCCCCAATTCAAGAGGCAGTTGCCACCTATGGTGAAACACATTTTTGTTTTAGATTTAACCATCTTTTCTGTGTTGATTGCCTGGTACCTGAGTGAAATAAGAGGTGTAGAAAAGTCTGACCCAGATGTATGGGAGGAACTTCTACAAGAAAATTAGGTTGTTAAAAGATCACCAGTTCCCGTCTGTGCACATGGTTCAGACGAAGCCCTAGAACACGAAAAGAGCAAGTAAGTCTTTGAGGGCTTGGTGGGCACAAACACAGCATCCATGCCCTTTTAGGATGTGATGCTACTGGAAGGTTGGCTAAAAAGACCAAATTAATTTACTGGAAGGCATTTGATTCTGTCTTTGAAGACACTCTCCTCACTCTCAAGGTGCTTGGAAAGGCTGAAACAGGCACTGACAAGATCATAGATACACTGGAGGCATTCATATGCAGAGTTTACCATTTGAAGATCAAAATTACAATACTTAGAGCAACCTTGATGGATGTGTTGCAAGAAGCAGACAAATAGAGGAAAATTACCACCACCAAGGTTATACTTGCTGTCAAGAGGGGCAAATTATCAAGCAATGGAATGGCTCTGGATGATCAAGCACATCCAAAATTACACTCTCCTATTGGGTCTGGATGGGTCTTGGAGGATGGACTGATCGCACCAGTTATGTGTAAATCAATTTTTCCACCTAATCAAATGCTCATGTGAAAAGACCTGATGCTCACCACACTGCAGACATTTGGCCAGCAGCCTGCCTTGTACAGAAATGTGCAAGTGCGGTGTGGGCAAGAATCAGGGTGAAAATGTGGCTATCACTGGTGCCCTCAACGGAGACAACACTGATGATGGCTTTGATGATAAATGCTTTCACACCTACATATGAAGGGTAGCTTCTCTAGGATTACCAAAAATCAAGGTCTTTTTTATGTAAGCAAAGCATCCCTGTGTTAAAGTATAATTTTAAAAAGTTGATTTTTAAACATTTTCTTGAATATTTATCTACATAATTTTTCTAGATTTCTCATGTTTGGTACTAATGGTTCATGGTAAAAAGGGATTTCAAGTGATACCCAACTCAACACATTCCAGATGAAACTTTATCATCAAACTTTCCACCAATAAGAGGACCCAGAGCTGGGAGCCCCTGCTGCCATGCTGCAGAGGGTGACACCATTGAAATTATGATTTTGTAGATTTTTATGAGTCAGACTGCATCTCTCTTACCTTTCCATCACAAACTCACCCACAGAATGAGGTTTTACTACATTATGCTGCCAAACTAACTAGCAAATACTCAGGCTTGCTCAAGTGTTTGCACTACCATCTTGAAATCTCTAATTTTCCTCCTGCTTACAGACATACCAATCACGTAATTGGATAGGTTAAATTTAAGAGGTCACTTGGGCTGGGACCTGCCTACCTGAGAGACTGCCTCTCTGGATCTTGCCACAAGGATGGTCTCTGTGAAGGGATTGTTGTAATAGTTGGCACCTGACAGGTCTATCCCAATTGTGAGCTCGACTGTAGGGAAAGTGGAACATTTTATAAACACATATCTAATCACCTATGTTAATGGGAAAAGGTAAAAAAGGGAGACATACTGAATTAGCCCAAATGAAAAGGCCTATTCATATAACTCAAAGACTGTGTTAAGATCATGTCTGGCAAACAAAAGTAGCAGGGGATCGAAATTATGGACCAAAATTAGTTTCAGAAATTAAGACTAAATGGTAGACAAAATAATAAGAGGATGGGCTATTCTGCCCATTACACCCTTTTTGAGGTCCATAAAGAAAGACTTTAGGGAGAAATAATGACAGTTAATTAGATGGCTGGCTCAGACATGGATAAACTGCTTCACCATCAAGGCTGCCATCACCCCATCGTCTCCTGAGACCCCAAGATCCACCATGACTTCCCCTGGGGCTTTCATTGTCCTGACTCAGAGTTGTCCTGACCAAACCAGATCACAGGGAGAGGGACACAGATAACCTCTACTGGGTCCAGTTAAATCTCAAATATTACCAAAGATGCAAGACTTGGGCTCCTGGTAGTGTGTCCTTTTCTTTTTTCCCTCTCTCTGTCTTCTGTTTAATAAGAGTCTGGCTTAGCTGGCCAAGGCCATCTCATTTGCAACACCACTGTAAGCCTGTGACCAGAAAGGCAATTTAAATCAATCCCCTAAACAACCTCACTCTGGTACAAGTTTGCTGGTACAGAGTGGCTGATGAAACCATGTGCTGTTCCTGTGTCTCTCCAACAGTGAGGTAGCAAGGAAGAGTCAACACCAGAGACGGAATCTGCATTTCCTATCTTTGCTATTCATTTCTCTCCCGTTTCGCGCGTGTTTGTCTTGTGCTGTCTTCTAGGAAATGGGATCATACTTTAACAACAGCAGCAGCAGCAACCGCAGCTGCAGCTCATCTCAATCAACTTCCTCTTTTCCCCAAAAAATAACAGTTCTTACCATCTTTAACACCATCCAAAAGAATGTCAAACAGGGAGTTTCCTTAAAAAGTTCCGATAAATAAAGGGAATAAGCGATGTTGTTAAAATGAAAACCTTACTTAATATTTTACATTTCAAATGCTTTAAGCTGCTTTTCCTCCTTTCCTGTACCTTTAATAAAAGATTTTTAATGGCATGTTTGCCATGGGACTAAGCAGCCACGGTCTCTATATTGTAAACCCTGAAACATGTTGTACAGTAACAGAGTCATGTTAATATCTTTGACTCTCTGGGCCCATTTATTCTGTCAAAATTAATGCAGCAGCACTCACGGTGAAATCCTAGAGAACTGCTGGCATTGCATTTCTTTCAACTTTGAAACCAAGTCCCTTTATACCACTTTGATCAGCAATAGTCAAATTTTCTGATGTTATGGACATGCAGAAAGGTCCATCTATTGACCCCCCGCTTTTGGGAGAGAGGACATGGTAAAATGTTGCTACTTGCAGTGAGGAAATATTGATTGAGGTGTTTTTGTGTTTCTGAATAGTTATTTTCTGGTTTGGTGGTGAGGAATTGTTAATTTCCAAATTATGAAAAGAGATCTACATTTTAAATTCATCATTATTCCATCCTTCTCACACCACTGTTGACACACAGCATGAAAACGGGTCTCTTCCATCCCCTTCTGCCATTAGCTGCTGCTTCCATCTGCTCTGCGGTCTTGGAATCAACTGTTCTGCGCTTCCAGTTCTGGAGATTTCTCTTCAGTGCCCTTGTTGTTCCAGACCAATTGGTTTCCACTTGACAGTGTCAGGATCCCAACATAAGCACTCACGACAAAGGGTCAGAGGAGGGGCAAACCTGAGGCAGGAAGCAGCAAAGGAGTGTGTAGCCAAGTTCCAAGGCCAACGTCAACACCAAGGGTCAGAGTGAGGCTTCAGGGTCCAAATCAGAAAGCTAACTCCAAATAAAGCCAAAGTCGAAGCCAGGGATTCAAGAGCAAGGAATGGTCATGGCAGCTATAGAAAATCCACACTGTTGCCTCGAACACCCCTTAGGTTTATATAGCACAGGGAGCCAATCAGGAGCCATACGGCTGCTTCCTCTCAGATCACTTGAGGTGGGACTTCCCATGGTCTGTGTCCACAACAGGTTGCAGGCAGTGGAGAGCAAGCTTGTTACAGCTGCTCCTAGACAGCACCATGGAGATGACAGCCAACTAACAGCTCTGCAGGCCCAGGTTCTAGAGCCGTGGGGCCTTACAAACAGCTTCATATGGGAGTCTGTGTGCTGGCATCTGGAGTACATGCCCCAAATACATCCAACACGTCCATTTAATTCTAGTGAAGACAAGCTGCTGGCTAGTGATTACTTGGATCTCTCTGTTGTTGCTAAAGTCTCTCCAAGCAAAGCCCAGAGTCTTTCATAGGCACTTATTTTCAAAGGTATCTCATTTTCAGTCTAACATTTTTACAGATATCCAGCTCCTGCAGCCTTATGGAAATTCTCAGGGTTCTCAGTATATTTTTAATTTCCATATGTTGTTGAGTTTAGTGAATGCTGTGGATGCCTTTCCTCTCCTTTGATGTCACATCTTTCTTGAAGTCACTGTTGGCTAGTATTGTGCTTACCAGATAAATGAACTGTTCTACTTTCTTGATGGCTATGCCTTCTAATATGATGTTACTCCTTGATGTCTGGGTTTTAAGGATGTTTGTTTTGACATATTGATTTGGAGTCCTGCTTGGCCTGCTGTTTTTGCCAAGGTGCCTGTCTTTGTTTGTAGCTTCTTCCTGGATATCACTCAATTGTGCAATATCATCAATCCAATCTTCTAGGCATTTGCCATCAACCCATACTATGCCAGTGTTTGTGTTGCTAATACCATAAATTGGATAATGAAGAAGCGAAATGCCAAACAACAGCAGAGATAGAATACAATCATGTTTCATACGTATCTTAGATTAGGCACTTTAAGAAAATATATAATAAAATCAAAATAACCAACATAAGTAATGTTTGCTCTAGTTTTCTTCCACACAACTGGCAGAAGGCATATGCCCACGTCCCTTCAGTTTGCTTTGTCTGCAAAATTAACTATTGCATTAACTTACCAAATGTTCTCAAAGGGCATGGGGGAAAGACATGAGAACCACAGACACTAAATTGCCCAACTATGCTGTTATTACTTGCATCTAATCCCAAATCCTGTATTTTACCAATAGCTATCAAGTGATTTAACAAATCCAAATGATTGCTCTGCTCCAGGCTGCGTGCAGTTCCTTTCTGTGTTATCACCTCTCTCTGTTATTCTAGACGTTCTCCATGTCACCGTCTCCTTACTTCTCCTTCCCTAGGGTCCCATCCAATTTTCAAGTTGGACTGTTCTGTATCCTCCAATTTACACCTATCTTCTGTATTTTAAAATGTGGCATCTGTCTTCCAATTTAGTGTAACAATACTTATTTATGAAACAAACCTGCAGCATGCTCAAAGGAAGTTCTCTGAAAGCTTTATTTGATGAAAATGTGTTAGTTACTTGTTACTATTTTTAGCTGTTTTGCCATAGTTTAAAGTTTACTTCCTTAAATAGCAATCTAGATGTTTATCTACATCTAGCTACAATCTTAGGGATCACAGATGAAAACAAAGCATATTCTCCATTTTGTATGGATTACTATCTTAAAACTGCATTTCCTTTAAATAGGATCAGCTATATTTCAGAAGTATTAAAAACAGCTTCACAAAGCAAAACCATGTTTCTTTAACTGCTTATTTTTATTAAGATTTGCTGCTCTTGCTTAGTTTTGTATTCAAAAATCACTTATTGAATTTTAGATACAGGCTGTTGAGAATTATGGAGTTGTAGCAGTCACTGTATAATTACTGAATTTCTATTGTAAGCCTTATTCTGGTCCCTCTACAATTGAAATAAATAAATACTAGAGTCAAAACTGATTCGGGTTAAAAGGCAGAATTTTTCTACCAATTTTGGTGTGAATTTAATAATGGGTTCTCAAGTTAAGACACAGATGTTTCACTGGGCTCAAATACACACACTGGCCACTTTGGAGCAAAGGAAAGAAAAGGAAACACCACAGAAGGAACAAGAGGGAGAGAGATAAAACTAAGTTTACTGGACTCAATTGGTTGAAATCTAGTGTCAGGAGGGTCAAAGTTTAATTGATTTAACTCAAATTATGATGATTTTAAACAGTAATTTCAGAATAGCTTGCCAGTTCCAGAAAGGTCACACAACTGCTAGGGATCGAAGTATTCATCTGAATAAAACACTAGTCTCCATATCTCCCCTGAAAAACATACTTAGCATAACTAATCCCTGGGGAGGTTCCATCTCTTTTTCTGGTACACCATACATGGGTGGGATAATGAATTTAGAAGAAATAATGCAGTAAAATGTAGGGCAAGTGAGTGAGGAAGGATGGAAGTGAAAGAGGATGGAGATTCAGGGCATAATCTGAAGTCTATTGACTTCTATGGGCTTTGGATCAAGCCTAAAAGGGGGAGAATAGAGGAGGAGAAATGAGAAACAAAATTACATGTAACAAAAACTGAAAACTGAAAGGACAGAGAAAAAGGCAAACAGGAGAAAAAGTACACAAGAACCAAAAAGATGAGAGACATAGGAGTAAACAATTCATTTGTAGTATAGGAAGTTTCATGTCAAACCACTGCAATAAAGCAAACAAACATATTTGCTACAGATATCCAGAGAGATGACTGCGTAGGAGGAAGGGGCTCGCAAAACCTACGTTTAGATGAAAAATGAGTACAGGAAGTGTGTGTTCTTATAGAGATGCATCCAAACTAAGAAAAAGATGAGGTTTTACCTTGTATTAATACATAGCTAACTGTGACAGGATGAACGTACCCCATACTAGCCAAGAGGGTTAACCACACATTACTGGCTGTGGAAGTCAAGTCCACTAGACAGTGCTGGTCATGCTCCAACTGCTGCTTCAGTATAAAAGGGAGAAGCCCAGTTCATTCTAGGCTGACCACCGAGGAGGAAGGGGGCATGGTGAAGGCTCCAGCCCAGGAACCACTACAGCCCTTGCCCGAGGCAGCTAGAGAACTATGTAAGATTCCCAGGTTTATATGGACCTCTGATTGGAGTCAGAGTCTCAAGGGATTACCTGGGCTGAGGAGCCTGGAGGTACCAACAACCTGTGGACCACCATGTCAGGAGACAGGGTAGGAAGTAGCCCATGTGGGCAAGGAAGGGGGAAACAGTTGTGACCCGCAGGAAGAGTCAGTGCACTGCGGCTGGATTCTCTTCTGATTCAGTGGCAAGCAACCTTGCATTGCCAGTGCCCTGGGCTGGGACACGGTGTAGTAAGGAGGGCCTCCATTTCCCTACCCTGGCCATCACCCCCCTGGTGGCAGCCCCCTGACTCTGGCCGTTGGGCCACACAACTTTGATCACAAGGGCAGCCATATTGATTCTGACTGCTAGACCATACTACCTTGGGTCCACGGACAGTCGGATAAGCTCCAACCACGGGCCACAACACACCCCAACCAATCCAAAGAGGGACAGGCTGGACGTACCCCATGACATTAACACAAGAAAAACTCTTATTTAAGGAAAGTTAGTTTGTAGTTTTCACATGTGTTAGCAGGCCAAGGTAAATGTGTTAGCTAACAAAAGGTAAAAACACACCTTTTCTCCTTGTGAAAATAAGGCCAGGGACAAGACAGGAGATAAACTGCTTTGGTCTTATATAGTTGGACCTGCTTATTTTGGTAGCTTTGGGGCACATTAGAGATTTTAATAAAACCAAAAAGTTGAGTCTGGCATGTTAGACACTTTCTAGATATGCTGACTTTTTTCTCCTGGAATAAAAATCTCAATTCCTAAAATACTAGAACTTGCATCAAATATTATCCAGGCAGCAAAGACCAAACTCTAATTTTATTTGTTGTATTTACATCAATACAAAACCTAGATCTTTATAAGGTTTTTAATGTCAAGGGATATGCTCGTAACCCCACATACTGCATACATACATGCACACTTTTTTGCTTGTCTCCTTTCAGATACAATTCTTCTCTTTTCGCTACTCACTTCCTCACAATGTATCCCAACATGACAAAATGATACAATGCTTCATCACCACATAGGAGACTTTGAGCACCCTGATGACCCTCTTATTTTGATCACCTATCCTTGAATACCAGACTTCTGCACTTGTCTAACATGAGTGCTAGATATTTCTCCTGTGCTGCCCTTACCTTCTAGAATACCTTCACTGCCCCCAAATGAATCCTTGATTCTTTTTATAACTATGATGATTTGGGGAATCTATGTACAATTCTCAAATTCTGTTTGAGATTATGAACTCTCTGTATGTTTAAACTCTTATGATTAACTTCACTATATTCATGCCTCATATTCCTTGCGGTAAGGAAACAAAGGGGGGTATCTGAGTGTCTGTCTCTAAAGGGATAAACTAAACTATGGGTGGAGCTGTGGGGAAGGTATGCTTAAACTACTGGGGTAGCTTGAGGGTCAGCACTGGTTCTGGGTGCCTATGGCAGCTGGTCTGTATGATCCAAATTCCAGAAGGAGTACCAGACAGAGCTGGTGCCCAAAAAGGGTGCCAGAGAGGCCAATGGGGCCAGAAAATGGGGACACAGAAAGGTCAGTTCAAATTGCTGAGCCAGGTTTTATCATACATTTCACATTTCATTCATTCATCAGATTATTTTTCTCTCTCTATTAGGTTCCTTTCTGACCCTCATAACTACAGTGTCTGAGCACTCCATCACCAACACAGGATCACAAGTATAATTCCTCTACAGGTATACTTTGCATACTTTACAATGCTGACAGACCCAATGCTCACACCAACAGGCTGCTGAGACACTCCATAGCAAATCTTACGACTGGCTAGACTTTGGAAGGTTTTAACTCTTGCCAGCAAAAAAAGCAAGAACTTCTGTAGAGCAGCACCATTTTAATGCTAAGAATGACAATGCAGTGAAATGACTTTTAGTGTTGCAAAACGGATCACGTGCAAATACAGGCAGACACTTAAAAAAAAACAATAAAAAGGAGAACTGTGACATGAAAAAAAAGAGCGAGCCAAAAGAAACAGTAATAAAAACAAAGGATAAAAACTTTACTGTGGTGGGGAGGGAGGATAAAAAATGAAACACGAAAGCCAGATTGAGTAACTGAAGTCCCTATACCTTAACTGGGAAAAAAAAAAAAAAAGTCAGAAATAAAGGGGAAAAAAGACAAGAGAGGCCAAGGGAAAAATACTACGATTCTATCAGGCACTCTGACTGACTAAACCAACATTAATACAGCAATGGATTTAAAGTATTTTAAAATTATAATACATTTTAAAAATATATATAATACAAAAGACTAAGAATATGTAAACAGATGCATGACCAAAAAAAAAAATAAATACTGAAGAAAGAATAGCTTATTTTCTCCTGAAAGTGATCAAAAACAATGAAAGAAAAGCAGAAGAAAATAGTGTCAGAAAAGAAAAACATGTATAAAAAGGAAACTGAACGAGTTGATAACTGTCTTGAACAAGTGATCTTACCGAACACAAACTGAACTGCCATCACATTTTTAACATAATTAAAAGCAGGCTATTATTTTAAAATACATAACAATCTGAGCTGCTCATGATTTTTCCTGAAGAAAGCTCTATTGCGAGAATGCATGGCAAATAACACCAGACATATCTTAAACAGTTTTACACAAAAATGTTTTTTAAATAAATTAAGCTGAGTAACATTTTATACAATACTTACCGCTTCACAGAATTTGCAGAGCAGGCTAACCCCAAGTCCTCTACAAGATCACAAATAAATCTCAGCAACGCTGCCCTGGACAAATCTTTCGAACATGTGATACAAGAGACCTTAAATTTGTAGTGTGGTTGCTCGCTCTCTCACATGCTCTTTCTCTCTCTTGATTCTATGTCCCTACCCCAGTTATATTTATTACTTCAACATAATCTAATATAAGTAGAATATATCTGATTGGCTAATCTGAACAGCTGGACTAACAGTAAAATGCTTCTAGATAGAGCGATATTTTGAGCTTCAAGTTTAAGATTCTTCACCAGCATACAACCTTCGGGGGGGGGGGGGGGAATCACTTCTTACCAGAAAATATTGAATTACAACAAATTTCATGGTGTTTTATTATGTTTTTAAATATCTGGACCTGACTACTAGCATCAATGAGGTTCTAACTGCTTTCAGTTAATTTCAGACTAAGAACTCTGTGAGGCAGAGTTGGAATCAAGCATGGACAACCAGAGCAGCGTTCACTGTGCTCCTCCTGCTTTCCCACCTCAGCTGTTCTCCTTGCCCCTGGAGAGTCAGAGAAGAAGTAGGCACTCTGAGTAAAGAGATGGTAGCACACAGTACTCAATGCTGCCTCCTATTCCCTAGTATAGCACTAGCCTGTACCCCCCATAATGCCTGTCTGCAGTGAATAACCACAGCTGTCCACTTCTCTCCTGTGGCTCAGTTCAGGACTGGGACATGGGTGCAGAAAGGAGGCGTAGGTGAACACAGAAGGGGATGGGCACAGTGATAAGGGGAGACGAAAAAGGGAAGGCACTGAAACAGGTGGGGAAGGACCACAGGGAGATTGTAAGATACAAACTGGGACAAGAAGAGATTGGAACTCTTGCTAACACACACCCCCCCAACACCTAAAGGAAACCAAAGGTCCATGCCTCCCAGAGAGCTTAGAGTTCACATCAACCAGCTAATACATGGCAACTTGCCTTGTCTCCACTGGAGTCCTAAAATGTTTTCACTAATACATTCTAAAAACATACCATTTATCCTAGTTTAGACAAGACCACTGACTAAGTAATTTCTTAATAAAGTAAAATCTGTTGTATTATCTCTTTTCAGCATTTAGTCAAGGAACTGCATCTGCCTTTGTGCTAACAAAATTACTCTGATTTATTACAAATAGAAATTAAAGTTAAAACATCTCAGGCATTGAATCACATTAAGACTATTAACTCTTCCCCTATTTGGGGGACATCTAATTAAACTGCTTATTAAACAATGTATAAAAGCTGTTTAACCTAATGTGAAAGTCAGCCCCACACTAAAACCTTGTGTAAATTCAATCCTCTGTTAATTTACTTAGAGAATTAAATTACCGCTCCATTTCCTGAGTTATTCGGATCCATACTTTCAATAAAGCCATTAACTAAGCAAATCACAAAACATTCACATTTTGTCCTTTTACCTGAGAGTTTTTAAACTGCCCTATTATAAACAGCTTCTCATGGGGTGGAAACTAGCATCAGCAAAGGGAGGAGCAGGGAACACTGCAGACCAGCTCTGGCTTGGACAGTGGCTGAAACCTGATCTTATGAACATTGAACAAAGGTGTTTGTGGATGAACAGTTTTCTTATTATTCAACCAGATAGCTATCTTGCTCAAGTTCTTATTCAACCCGATTCCTTTAAAAGATAGGAAAGAGCTGAGGAAAGTCAAAGTACACACTTGTTTTTTAAATCCCAGGCAACTAGGCCCACCCAGACCGTCCCAACACAATCCTGCCACATTACACATGAAGAAGGGGAGAAAGTACCTCAGAATCTCTAGGAGCAGAATCTACAGGGTAAAAAAGTTGCAGTGATACAAAAATCTCTAGTGTTTACAGGAGACTGCTGAGATGAATACCCCAACTCTGTACTCCTTGCACGACATAAACCCCTTATCACCTTGAGTGGGAGCTTTTCTTGCTCATGGAGTATGGAATCAAGCTGTGCGTCGGGGAAAGTTAGTCACACTTGAACATCAAGTGGCAAAAGCAGATATCTGCCTAGATAAAACTAAGATAAATAAGAAAAAAACCTGGTGAAGTAATTGAGTGTGGAATTCACAGATACAGGAAATTGAAGCATTTGGAAGACCAGGAAAGATCACAGAGTATTTGGGTGCTTGGGGTTCTGAAGGGAATAGAGCTTGATGAGGTACATGGGGACTTGATAAATTCCTTAAATTAAATCATCAAGGAAAATCCAACATACCTTATGTCAAACTCAGAAGGAACTTTATGCTGTGGTTTGTGTTACTGTTAATTTAAATTAACAATAAAGACTCCAGAAAAGGGAAAGTTGTGCACATAAATCAAGTGTGCGTGCTTAAGATAAAAGCTAAACCACTTCACAATATGAATGCTAGATTTTCCATTTTCACCTACTATCTCAGTGATACCTGCAGACATGTTTATGTACATTTCCAGCAGCATGATTAGGTTATGTTAATCAAAGTAATTTTGTTACCAACATAAAAAGGGAATACTTTTCAAACTTATTCTGTTTTTACACCTACAGGAATTATGTTTTTTAAAAAACAAACAAAAAAAAACAAACCCCTTTACGTTGTATACCTTGAAAGGAGTACGAATTCTAAGTTAAAAAGAGAAGTTATTATGAGCCAGTCAGAACACACCATACTTAATGTAACATTAAGAGTTTTAGAACAAAATGTTCAGTGATTCATGGTGAAATGTTACATGGGTGTGAAACCTAACTGATCTGACCTACAGGAGTTGCAATCATTCATGCTGGAAAACCTGGAGAAAACAGATTTATTATCTAAAAGCAAAAAGTTACTCCAACAACTATTTAGAATATTTTCCCATGTTCTTTTTAATGAAATAGATGAAATTATTCACAGATTATTACTATTCTCAGCAGAATAGGGAGTTTTCTTTATAATTTAGATAGATCATAACTATGTTTTCTGAGGCATTGTTCTATATCTATGATTTATATTTTCACTGTTGTGAAAAACTGGGGGAAGGGTCAGACAATAACTATTTAATGACAGCAGACATTGAGATTCAGAAAGTTAAAATTTTATAACCGTGAAAATACAAATTGTCAACATCACATGTCAAAATATACAAAGGAAATCAAACTCTAATAAGTTCTCAAATAGCTTTTTTCTTATTTTGCGTATCTGTAGATTGATTATCACCTATGGAAATATTTTTTTATCAGTTCGTGTGTATACAGCGAAATTGGAGTTTACTAACATTTACCAATTAAAAATCTAATCCTTCCAAGCCTTATTATTACCAGACACTTGTCCAGATGTATCTGCTATATCTCACTTCTGAAGTTTATTAGTTTGTGAGTTTTCATTAGGCAGACCCAGAGTAACAATGTAAATGGGACGTGTTCATTAGCAGCTATGAACAAAATATACACTAACTCAGTGTTACAGCACATAAAATTAATACAATTGAGGAAAGCAGTTTCAGTTAATAGATGATCAAATATTTAAAATTTCATTAAGTTGTTTCCAGAGTCTGTCAGACAAAAGACAGAGACTAAATCAGTCCGAGTTAATTATCCTTCTTTTAGATCTTTCTGGTCAGATAGTCTGTTCTACTGATAAATAAATTCATTGCACTGATGTTGATCTTACAGATGAGCAGAATTACCGTGGATCACTAAATGATGGGTATATACAATTCTTCTGAGAACTGATACATGGCAAACTGTTCAAACTCTGTTCAATAGTCTGCAGAAGAGAAGAATGAGGGGAGATTTGATAGCAGGCTTTAACTACCTGAAAAGGGGTTCCAGGGAGGATGGAGCTAGGCTGTTCTCAGTGGTCGCAGATGAGAGAACAAGGAGTAACAGTCTCAAATTGCAATGGGGGAGATCTAGGTTGGACATTAGGAAAAAGTTTTTCACTAGGGGGGTGGTGAAGCACTGGAATGGGATACCTAGAGAGGTGGTGGAATCTCCATCTTTAGAGGTTTTTAAGCTGTGGCTTGACAAAACCCTCGCTGGGATTATTTAGCTGAGGTCCCTTCCAACTCTATGATTCTAGGATTCTAATCACCACCAGCTCTAAAAAAAGAATTTGAAGAAATAAACAGGTTGTGTAATTATTAAAATATCAAAATCTTACTGTAAGATCATACTTAAGTTTATAATTTTAGAGTTCTATCCTCTTCCAGTTCACATTTCCATGTACCTTGCAAAAATCTGCACATAACTATTTACCAATGTGTATTAATTGGAATAGATGGCTATTAAGTGTTTAAAAATTAGAATCTGCTTTATGCTAAATGCACCTTGATGTAACAACTCGTTACTTGTAATGTAAAAACATTTGAAAGCACAAGAAAATATGGAAAACATGTGGTAACTCCCATACTATTGGAAGAAGAGGAGAATTCTAGTGTATCAACCCAAAATATAGCAATATAATATAGTACAAAACAAGTACTATATTATTTCTTGATTCATTATTTTTGATATGGCAAAATCATGGCTGGGTTCTTCTGCTGAAACACGTATTAGCAGGTGCTGGAATTGAGTCCTGCTTACTCACTGGGACACGTGCAACTCAGTAACCTATCATTCATATAAGAGAGGTGGAAGTTGCCCCTGTGGTCAGAAGAAGCTGAAGTCTGGGGCTGAGCAGTACTAAGGATAAACCTTAGGAAATGCAATATGCTGGAGTCTGTCTAGTTGATGTAAATTTGTTAATAAAGTCAAACCCCAGAAAGTTTTTAAACCTACACAGCATATGCTGACTGTTTCAGAACAGGATAGGAATCCAGTTCAAAAAAAGCGAAGGAAATCACAGGCTATTTTTTGAGATGTAACAGAGAAAAAGTTGACTGACATCTCCCTTTCCCCTCACACGGAAGAATAGTGTAAAACTACAAAAATATTGGGAAAATATATAACCCAGAGCAAAACAACTACTGAAATGAAAATTTTCTGCTGGATCCAGGGACAGTTCTCTTCAGTGTCCTTACTTACCATCATTCTACTACTACTTATAAACAGACATTTCTTTTTTTTCTTTTTTTTTTAGTTTGTTGCCTTTTATTCAGTTTTGTGTGTGTTTCACAGGGCAATGGAACTCAAAAAAAGGCCCTAAACATGTGAATGGATTTCAGAATTTTCACCAAGTACCAACAGTGAAGAACTGTTTTCTAGTCTGAGAAATAACCTTTCAAAAAGAATGTTGAATACTTGGATCTAGATATAATGGTATAAAATAGACCATTTCATTCTATTCCCTATGTTTCTTAAATCAAAGTTCTGCTAGATGTAGAAGTGATCTGCAATACACTTTGCATACTTATTTCAATAAAGAAGTGTTGTTGTTTTTTAAATTGGAGACTGGGACAATCCCCAGAGATCTAGCAGAGATAAAGAGGCCACATCCTCTTACCCTACACTAATTTCTAACTAGTGGTTCCAGACAAAATCTTTAAGTCTTTGTGCACATTTTGTCCAAAAAGAACTCCCATGTACATCATTCACTGAAGTCAATGGGAGTTTTTTTTCTGAACAAGGATTAAAGCTCCATGATTTCAGCCACTGAGGCAGATCAGTTTAACTCCCAATCAATCCTTTACAGAAATACTGGCATATCCTCCCTCTCCACTGACAAGAACTCTCCCAAATCTCCACTCTCTGTAACAGTTCAATGGGACATGGATTAACAGCTATTATGACAAAGCAACAGTGAGTTTTCTTTTGTTTCTTCTGTGCCCAGGTCATAGGTTCACAAGAATTGTGTGTGCCAAAGACCATTTCCATTTGACCGTTCTTCCCCCCTCACCACTACTAGAGTTTCCTTCCTTCCTCCTGCTGGCTGCTTCTTTCACAAGTTATCAGATATCCATTGAGATCTGTGTGTTAATGGGCTTCTCAGTGTAATAGCTGTAGTTAATTACTGGCCACTGATTCACTAGATCTTCTATTCCATGCTATTTTGGTGGTATGCATTTACCTGGAAGGATGTTTTAGAATCTGACTGTGGCTCATTAACTTCCTGGATTATTATCATTGCTTCCTTTTGACAAGAAACTGAGAGACTTCTAATCTCAGCCTGGAAGATGGGTTGGTAAATCCAAGATTGATGGGTGTTTCTTGTGTTTCCTAAAGAAATATGCAATCTGAAAATCAGGTCCAGGGTGTGACTGGCTGGCTATGTGTGGCAGTCCAGAAAGTACCTGTGAGAAACAGGTTGGAAAGAGCGAAGAGTAGTTTTTGGGTGACTTTAGTAAAAGTGTTGTTAACATGGATGTTGAAGTCTCCCAGAACAATAAACCTTGGCAACGTCATTATCACACTAGACAAGTTCTCAGTTAATTCCTCTAGGAAATTTTTATTGTTTAACAACATATACTTTTGCAGGATGCATATGATGGACTTGTCCCTGGATTCAGATTTTTATCTTTTCTCAATTATGCATGCCTCTTCATGTTACTCTTCCACTGTTAAATTCATAACAACTGAATGTTTTAAACAACATAGGCCAGATTTTCAAGAGAGTTTAGCACCAACAGCTCCCATTTAGGTACCTAAATGTCACCAAATTGGAGTTGCTGGGTGCTAAGCAATTCTGATAATCTGGCTGATATTTAGTTGAAACACTATATACTGTACCACATACTATGTATTTCATTTTAGGATGTTGGTACAGTTTGTGAAAGATGATATATAAATTTGTATTGCACTAAATACAATTTCTTGTGAAACTTAGTTTTCTAAGACTATTTTATTTTACAAAGATATTTAAACAGAGACCAACTCTACAGAGCACAGGTTCACTAAGAAATAATCTGTAATTTTGATGTATACATGGAAACTTCAGTGCTGTTATATAAGTGAAGTGAATTATGTAATTTTACACTGCTCCTTAACATTTCAGGACATAACAGAATAAATGTTTACATTACATACTTCATACAAATGTCAACACTGAAGTTACTACATGAAGATAAAATCAACTTCTTTAACACTAATTTCTCTGCACTTACACTAAACCTTGTTAAATTATAATATGTGATTATGGAACAGGACTAAACTTCTGTACTTTCATTTTCTGAATGCACATGGATATTTCTTAAGCATGTGTTGAGACACCAATATACCTCCTATATTTCACTTAAACTCTATTCTTACTTATAAAACTTTTTTGGTACTAAAAGTGAAGCACTGTATAAACTTGGAAGAATTTAAAATTTACTGGTTGAAGAAATTTTATGTGCTTTAGCAACTTGCAAAAACTTTTCTCTCAAACATTCCATTAGGAAGGTAAGAATTCATATTCTTCTGCGAAGTAAATAGGCACCAACATTCCCAGTGCCTCATGGATCCAGCTGCTAAGAAAAATGTCATTCTGCCCATGCAGAAAAATGCATATGCCAAATGCTTGAATATACTGTGGGTAAACTACAGATGTTCAACATTTTCACATTAAAGATGAGTTTCTAAATATATACTAAATACAAAAAGTTATTTTTAAGTAAAAAGGTTGTGGCAAGAAAAAAGAACAGGCCAAGCAGTTTAAAAAAATCTGGCACTTTCAGAGTTCATGATGTAATGAAGGAAAAAATATTATAGAACAACAGTATGAGTAAAGGATCAAGTGTCAACCCAACTTTGAGTTGTCTGGGTTTTGTCAGTTTGTGTTACAAACCTGATGTTAACTATACTATAATTCTGCTTCATGGGGGGGGATGGAGGAAAGGTTTTTTTTGTTTTTTTTTAAACTCAGATTGTAAAATGTTTAGGCCAGCGAGGTCCTGACCCTTATGGGGCCCCTAGACACTATTGTAATACAAATTACAAGTATAAAGATGTAAATACTTCCAGCATGTAGGCATTTTTATTTGGAGGGGAAGTAGGGTAGGTTGAATCACTCCCCACTCTTCCTTTCTCCCCATGCAGTTTCCCACTGCAAAGACAGATTTAAAAAATTTAAGGAGATCCAAACATGCAGCATTTTTCCTTATCTCCTTTCCCCACAAACCCATTTCTTAGGTATAGGAGGAAATAAGCCATCTCCACTCCCTAGAAGGTCCCTTTCTGCCTTAAGTTGTGTTAGACGGTAGTTACAACAGCGGTGCCAAAGAGAGTGCTTGGAACAAAGCAGGTGAGAAAGGCAGAGACTATCTCTGCAAGGAGAAAGAGAAATTTAAGCTCCTTCTTTTACCGGTAACGAGCTAGGAATCAAAAATTTTCTTTCCAAACATATTACCACTACAATGATAAGTGCAAGCAGCAATAATGGCACCCCACTCACCACAGTGGACTCCCAATACAATCTTTTTGTTGAGCCAATAAAAATCTACGACTTCTTTAGACAGAAGAGCTGAGTTTCAAGCCAATCCATAACCCAACCATAATAAAAACACCATAATAGAGATTCAAACTACATGTATACCCCACATTTTTTTTAAAAAAGTCGCAGGACCAAAAAATGTCACTATACCTAAATAACAGGGTAAAAGAGACAGTTACAGACAAAAAGACATCTTTTAAAAACTGGAAGTCAAATCCTAGTGAGGAACTTGCTGGGTTCAGAAAATAATTAGATAAGATCTTATCATAGAGGATAAGTCCATCAATGGCTATTAACCAAGATGGTCAAGGACACAACCCCATGCTCTGGGTGTCCCTAAACCTTTGACTACCAGAAGCTGGGACTGGACAACAGAGGGTGGATCAATCAATAAATTGTTCTGTTCTTTTCACTCCCGCTGAAGCATCTGGCACCAGCCACTCTCAGATGACAGGATACTGGGCTAAATTGACCATTGGTCTGACCCAGTATGGCCGTTTCTATGTTCTCACCCCAAGATCTCCAATGAGCCAGTTACTGGCCAAGAACAGAAATAGACTGGGTTCCTGGATGGGGCAAAAGGCCTTGCTCCACAAGGAGGCAGTCATCCCTCAAACAGAATAAGATTCTCCAGCTTACAATAAATCTGAAACCTAAGCCCACCCCTATAAGAGCATACTAATGTAAAGCCCTACCCAGAGAAATACTTATAATACTTATAACTAACTAATACTTATAACTAACTAATACTAACACTTATAATACTGCCCAACACACCTTTGGGATCTGTACACACTGTACTATGGTTAAGTTATTGGAATGTTAAATTTTAGTTAATTACAGATACACTATAAAAAAGAACTCTGATCACATACAGTTATGCTAAAAGATTTTGATAAGCTCCCAAAGCTAACAGAGTGGGAAGGGCATTCCAGGTATTGGTGGGCAAATAGGCAAAGCAGGTGTCCTGCTTTGGCACAGAATTCCTACCCTACTACTATCTAGCACTTTCACAACAGGTAGTAATACTTATCCAAGCCAACTATGCAGTCATTGACACTTTGCCATACCAGGACTAATCACTATGGCCTGGATCCTGATCTGATGTCCAGTGAAATTCACATGCAAGATTCTACCAACCTATCTGTTTTAGAAAAAACAATTGAGTTAAAAATGTTGTTTTTACATTAAGTGGCTCAGTCATTTTTATTCCTGTCTCATAATAGCCTAAAACATATTGTCCTTTTAACATAATGGATAAACAATAAACCATTTTAAAAACCAAATGGCATTGTAAATGTGTTCAATATATCATATAAAACAGCCACTTTCAACTTGGGAGTTCTAACCCTTTTTTCTATGGAGTCACAACATTTTCTGAAGAATCTATTAACTCATTTACAAAAAGGCTTCTAGCACTTCTGGTTTAAAAGATAACCTTTAGAATATAAATTGCTGCTGTAATTAGAAATATTGATTATACAACAAATTATTGAACAAATGTGTAAGGAGCATAAATTCTATAATATGTAAAGTGAAAATGATGTATATAGTATTTATAGGAACACAGAAATAGCCATAGCAGATCAGAAACATGCAAGAAACTTTGTGGTGCACATTTATGGAATAACCTGGCTATAAGATAAATTTCTTCTTAATCACCATCAGTTAGCAGCTGCCTTTTGCCCTTAAGTATAAGGTTTATATCTTCATTGTTTTACTTAGGAAAAAGTAAGAAATTCTTAATGAAACTTCTAGAAACGTAGGCAATTTTGTCTATTTTTACTTTGGTACAGTAAATAAAATTAAGTTGTGTATTTGCTCTTTTGACTGAAACACCAGAATAAATTCTGGGATATGGACTCTCAGGAGAAAAAATTGAATGAATTAGGGGTTCCAGGTTGGGGAAAATTTATAAGATCCTTCATATGAATACCACAGGCCCCTCTAATGCCAGATGCCATATGTAGCACAGCATGCGCTGAGCAGCGCCAAGTTCTTTTATAGGCATGCAAAGGAGACTGCATTGAAACTACACACAGTATCTGATATGCACTGTTGAAAACACTCAGAGGCTGCAGAGGCACAGCCAGCTACAAAGTGTCATGGCTGGGGGTTGTATTACATACCTCAATTTACACACCATCATCCCTCATAAAAACAAGCTGCCGAAAATAATTGGGTAATGTAGCTCTCACCAGCACTAACCAGTCACACACAATTGACACAATGGAGAGTCATAATACATTACAAAGCCATCTCAAGGGAACAGTTCCAAGGCATGAGAAAGTATTAGGTGATGCATCATGTAGCCGCACCTTAAAATCAGCAGTACTGTCCTGTATGCAACTATAGTAGTTTACAGACCAGTTGCTTATATATGCAATAGAGTCAATCCCTGTCTCTGCCATTATCTGCCATGAACATCCTCAGGTAGTATAACCTGTACATTATGCGTGCAGGGCATTGGTAGAGAGTGGCACACAAGTCTCTTCACTAACCCTAGTAGGTAAGCACTTTACCCCAGTGGGATTATCTGAGTCATAATATTGCTGCTACTGTGTGTGTGTGCGCGCGCGCGCGTGCTTCTCTGCCTAACCAGTCAGTACCATCTCTTCTTGTGTGCTAGCTGGTTCTTGCGCCATCTCTATATGTGAGTTCCTGTACTAGGTCTTTCCTTGCCTCTGCACTGGAACGCACTGCCTTTCTGTTACACTTTATCCGGGCTCCAACTGGCTATAATACACATCAGGACACCTTAATCGTTGCAAATATCTATTCCTTCAAAACACTGCGCCAGTGTGACGAGGTCAAACAATGACTCATGAGGTTATCCTCCCCAATCTAGGGTATGACAATTCTATAAGTGCAAGTTACCATATGTCGGCCTATGTCTGCCTACCCAACCCCAAAACCCCTGCCCAAACAGCTGTCCTCTAATGTGACACATAATAGTCTAGTCTTCAGTGGGTCTCATTTACTTTGATCTCACTTCCATTGTGGGGTCAGTATGCAGGTGGTGTTGGTGGCCTGTGATATACAGGAGGTCAAACTAGATGATCTAGTTGTTCCTTATGCCCTTAAAAACTCCATGACCTGATACTGCTGTTGGAGACAATCCTGCATATTGACTGAATCTATGTTTTAAATGAGCTGTTGTAATCTTTGGAACATGCTTTTGTTTTATGCTCTATGTCACGCTGTATGGAGTGACTCACAACTATGAGTGCCAATCTCAGGTCAGACTGAAAACAGGGCAGACACCCCAAACTAGTGATGTATCTATGATTAGATTTCATCAAGCCAGTAACAACTGTGCACTCCTGGATCACTATACCAGTCTTGCCATGGAGTCACAGATAGTCCCCTTAGGCACTTTAGACTATACTGCCACTCTGCCAAACTGGACTAGTGATAATGGTCACAAACCAAAAATCATACCACCATATCAAGGTACTCCCAATCCCAAAGGATCAGTTACCCCAGATCAATTGATACTTTGGATCTCACACCAAAGACAATGCTGACAGCCAATTCTCTAGTAAACTAACTAATGATTTATTAGCTAAAAAAAGTAATGGAAGTTATTGAGAGGTTAAAGCAGGTAAAATACATTCACAGATGAGTCAAAGTTTGTAAGTCCAAAATGATAGCAGAGATCTAGTAATCTCTCAGTTTCTCAAAAGTCTTTTCAGGGAACCCAGATATTTCTGGGGATCTCCACTTCACATTTGGTATCTTCCCTGTAAGAGTCCAAACAGCCAGAGATACAGGACCATTCATTGAATCAATGTTTTCTGAAGAAGCAGCCATAAATAATTTGATCAGTGTCTTCACCCACATGGGTTTGATGAGTAGGATATGTAGACTGAGTCTGTGAATTTCCATTGTCGAACACAATGATCCTTGCTTTGAAGTTAGCACACTTCTTCATTTACATTTCCAAGGCTCCTATCACATTTGATGGGTAATTTAATTACAGGGATATACACAGTGTAAAAGGTAATGTAATAGCAAACAACAATCCTTCGTTAGTTTTCACGAAGTTTACAACATCAAGTGCATTCTCACCTTAACCCTAACACAGACTTTTGATCTAGGGTTAACTAGTTACAGGGATATACTTAAATTAATGTGATAGCAATCAACAGACTATACCATTAACCATTAACATTTTCTTTGAACTAAACTAACACAAAAGTGAATTGGCCTCATTACACTACAATACCTTTTGACACTCCTTTGATTTCTATTAGCATATGAATGAATTAGCCTGCAGACCTGTCCTGAGCTGACACCATGGTAGATAGCATCACACCCTACACTACATTTTGCTGTAAGTGTGGTGTTCAGATTGAGTGCTTATCTCTCTCTATCCTGCATTGCTATTCCCAGAAGTTTCCAGGAACAGTCTCATAGACTTAAAGACTCTTAGCATAGATCAGAAGGGACCAATATAACCATTTAGTCTGACCTCCTGCACAACGCAAGCCACAGAACTTTACCCGTCCACTCCTGTAATAGACCCCAGACTGAGTTATTAATGTCCTCAAATCATGGGTTAAAGACTTTAAGGTACAGAGAATACACCAGCAAGTGAGCCGTGCCCCATGCTACAGAGGAAGGCGAAAAGTCAGCAAATCCATCCCAGGTCCTATTCCCAGGATATTGGTACTTCATGTGGTGCTGTTTCCTGTTCTTTCTATGAGCCTAACAAAAGGGACAAAACCAGTAAGCATACTCCCCTGAAGTACTGAGGTTGCTGCCTGGATATGCTATAATTCAGTGCAGATCACTAGGTTTTTCATACTGAGAGATAATAATGACCAACAAAATTAAATCTTGATTGCTGCGAAATGGATTTTCACTCTAATATAAGCTCCAAAAGATAAAAGTCCTTGGGTCAGTCCAGAATGAATTTTTATAGCCAAGTTATAAACCCTTAAGCCTAGATGTTTCTAATAGAAATGCTAAGGTGGTCTTAATCGAATAGGATAAATAGTACTGCTGTAATAAGTGATGTACTGCCAGGATGTTGCCTGAACTACCGACTTAGTCCTTAGGCCCCAAATCTTAAAATTGAAAGGAACATTGCTGAGAACGAGAATACCCCCATTGCTGAGACATTTAGTACAACTGAAGAGTTATGACAACAAACAATTCTCTGACAGCACATACAGAAAATCCCACTGTAAGCTCCATTCTCTAGGGTAAAATTCAAGTGCTACACTCAGTCAGATTTAAGAGGCTTTTTAAAAAAAAAAACTAGTCAGCCTAATATACCACTTCACAATATAGTGTTAGTGACTTGCAGCCCTTCTACCTTAAAATACGGTAATTGTGCAATTAAAATAAAAGCCACCATTATATGTAACATCAGAACATTTTCCTTTATGTATACCTATGAGATGAATAATCGTTTTGTATACTGTACAACTACCTAGGGAACAAAAGCTCTGCTGCAAATGTTTCTAAGACAGCAGTATTACAGCCCTGCATGTATTCTCAGGATTTAGTCATTTAATTTTAATCAAAGTGCAATAAAAAACGTATTTTTCTGAAGGTTTCAGGCACAATTTTTTCTAGTACATGTATAAATTACATCACATATACCTTCTCAATACGAGAAGATGTAAAGCTCATTTCCTGATCATTATGAAACTCTGCACACATCAAAATCTAGGCTTTTGGTATTACTTAACACCTTAGGGTTGATAGCTGGTGTCTGTATTTCTACACTGCAATATGTTGTAGTAAAATGGATGAGTAATATTAGCAGCAACTCCAGATCCACTGACTTCAAGGTGGTTTAAGATCAAGTAAAAGTGAAGAGTGGGCTTAGGATCTGAAAGATAGGAAGTCTTGCAGTTAAGTCTAACAGTTTGAAAAATGGTTTATTACAGCCTACATGAGAGACACAGCACATAAAGAAAAAAAAACGTAAGAAGGAAACACACGCAGAGAGATAAGTGTTCATGGAAAAAAAATGCACCCACCCACTACTGCACGGCTCCATTCTTTTGTAAAGGCTTAACAGGTCACCAAAAGAACCCTCAAGAATGCCATCTAGCTTCTTTTTGGAGTTCTTACAGGAGGAACTACTATTTTCTGTTCACCACACAATGAAAAGATTCAAGATATGTAAGATCAGAGTAAATGACACTGAAAGATTTAAAAAAAAAACAAAAAACCAAGGAGACCCTTTTAAGATCCCATCTACACTATGGCTGTAATTTTCAAGGGAACAAAAGGACATTCAATACCTAACTCCCTTAGGTTCCTTTGAAAATCCCAGCCTATGAGTCTAACTATAACAGTATGCAACTGTCTGACACAAAAAGTATTATTGGAGTGGGAATCATATTATAATATGGCTTTTTGTTTGTAGTTTGGACAGAACAAAGTTATGGACCTTTCCCAATGCATAACAGGATTCCCTAGCATGGTTTTATAATCATGCTGTCTTATCTGCAACGCAAACAAAAACTTATGTGAGAACAGTAACTGTAACAAGTAAGAACTGTCCACTGGCACTCTAAAGGGTTTACTAGTACATAGGCAGTGGCCATTCTGGATCACTGTATTGTGTTATACGTGTGTGGCTGGAGATGCTGATGTGCTAGAGTTGTCTTCTAGGGGCTCCCAGGAGTCCTTTATTAAATTGTGACACCAAACGGAAGAGAGAGTTGAAGTGATTAGCCTCCCTCTGATGGAGTAGCCCACTCTTTGAATACTGCTCAACCATTCCTATCAGGGATAATTTATATGTAGGACTCAAAGTATTTCCTTTGAAATAAATGAGACTGCAGAAGCCATTTTGCAGAAAAGTGACAAACATTCACACAGATAACATTTCCTGGAGGAGGAGATCTCTCTACATCACTTAAAAATCTTTATTCTCCAACAAATTCCCAACTCCTTGCTCTACAAATTACTAAGTAAACTGTGTATTGCGTTATGCTATTGGTAATACAATATATTTTTCAAGAGTAAAGCATAGCTGTTGTTAGCACAAGTCACATAATATGAGTTGTTTGCTGCCTCCTTCTTTGGTTATGGTTATTAAAAGTGTTTTATTCTAATGGGAAAATACAGATTCCCCAAATACTCCCCTGGGACACAAGGCTTACCACAAATTAAGCGAGTAATTTATTTTTTTATTTTAAGTAGGAACCCTTTATTACATTATTGACAGGACATCATTTAGCTAAGAGGATGTGAGCGGATTAGAATCCATTATATTAATTCTTTTTTTATTATTATTATTATTTCAAGTTTTCCTCTTAGTAACAGATTTACTTCTCAAATGTGAATCCACCTTTGTTTGCCTTTTTTCAATATGATATAAATGACTCTAACATTTGGTCATATAGACACACAAAAGGCATGAAATTACAATCCACTTTATACATGAAGTGTGATAAACCCAAACCTACACTTAGTCATGCAATTTGGAATGAAGTTCCTATTGCAACAATTTGATCATAGTTTATAGAAAAACATCCTTCTTGAACAACAGTGCATTCGTTTAGATTTTTCTTAGCTCAGTGGGACTATTCACTTGTGTAAAGTTAAGAATGTGAGTAAGTGTTTGCAGGTTCAGGCCTAAAATAGTAGCATTTACTTTAAAATTAAAATAAATAAAGGGGAAGACAAATGTCAAATCAGTATGTTGTACACAAACACAATAGCTTAGGTAACGCTGAAGTCTCTCATCACTCTATCAGAGACACGGTGTGACAACAGCTATGATCCACAGTGATTATAAATAGAGCAGAAAAGACAGCACAGGATAGAAGAGAAAGTATAGATGATAAAAATGAAAAGAACAGAAGGATCTCGGAAAGAACTAGGGAAACTGAAAATCGGGGGAAAAGCCTGTTTAAGATCGCTTCAGAAACTTATTAGCAAAGCAGCATCAGGCCAGAACCACTTTATCAGGTTCCACCCTGGTTTGCTGTGGTTGCTTTTGACTAGTTTTAATAGATATTTGAGAATGTGTTAAAATCACTTGTAGACTTTTTAAGATAAGGAAAAATATGAACTAAATGGGAAAAAGAAATGATGACAAATGGTTAGGTTTCTAGCAGATGATGAAGAAATAGGATAAAATCAGGAATTTTAGCAAAAAGCAGCATTTTCTTGTAAGCCCAGTGTTGTAACCTAAGAAGCAAACACACAGATAAACTTCACTGCTCCTTAGAAAGCATAGTTAAAATGATCCAATAAAGACAGGAACATCAAACTTTTTGAGAAGAGTTTTAGTGGCATAAAATCAGGAATGAGATAGTTCAAAGAGAGCAGGAAGAAACATCAAAAATACTTGGGACCAAAAGTGTTGAATAACATTCCTGATATTGCAAAAGAACAAGGACAAAATGTTATGATATAGCAGTCACAGACACCAAATAAAGGCTTCTGATAGCCTTAGAACAGCTCCAAACATTTTAAAATGTATAAGATAAAGAGAGGAAACCTGCCTGCTAGCAGACAACACATTTAAATGGATTAGGACTTTGCTTAACTTTTGAAATTTTGGTCACACTTTGCTTTCTGAAATTTTACAGACCACTGAAACATACAAGCTTAGGGCCCTGCCCCTGAAAACACTTACTAATGTGAGTATACAGGATCCGCACCTTAATTTTCTATTGCCTAAAGCAAAAAAGAAAATAGATTTTTTAAAAACCCATACAGCTATGAAGCAGAGTATTCTGGGCCTATATCTAGCGAACAGGAGCAATAAACAGGTACCCAGGTTAAGGAGATCCTTAAGTGACCCTTGGGGTGAGTGTGTTTGTTAGTTATTGTGTGCCTGCTTGATTGAAGTTTATAATGTGGTCTATTTTGGGGGCTGTGTGCTGAGTCTAATGGTCTGCTAGGAGAGGCTGAGAGCTTCCTAAGGAGACTCTAGCCTGCCATCCTTTGATCCCTAATCTCTTGATGAGGGGGTGCAGATAACTCAGGAAGAACAGGGGTTTAAAAAGCCAGCTCATAAGCAATGACAGAAGCTAGTGAAGAGGAGCACCAAACGGGGGAGTTTTGGGAGGGAGTTTAGAGAGCGAGCGCGAGAGCCAGACACACCTAATAAACATTCTCTAAACTTAGACCAATAACCCCTCTAATGGAAAACACACATACAAACAAATACACACAAAGAACAAACAAACCGAAAACCCTTCAAAAGTAAAAAATAATGCAGGTAGAAGGATATCCATCAGCAGGATAGGAGCTATCCACTTTACTGCACTGAATGCAGCCTGTATAATTACCTGCCCTGGGGGCAGGTGGTATGTGTGCAGCATACAGTGCAAGCAACATATGGTCCTCAGAGACAAAGTGCGGGCTCTCAAGACCAGGGTGACTGACCTGGAGGAGTTAAGGGAGACAGAAAAGTGAGACACAGCAGATCAGTGCCACTCCCATCTGACAGCGTCTGTGCTGTTGAGGAGGATGAAATTCTCAAGGAAGGAGAATATCAAGTTGGAGCAGAAGGAAATGATACCATAATTAGGACCTTCCTTCCAGATGATGTCATGGTATCCTCTTGAACCTCTCCTCCCTCCCTCTCCGGGGGAGGAAACTCTGTTATTAAGAAGAGACAGATAATAGTAACAGGAGATTTAACTGTTAGAAATATAGATAGTTTAGTTTATGATGACTGGGAGAACCGCATGGTGAATTGCCTGCTGGGTGTGAAGGCTGCGAACCTCTCAAGACATCCAAAGACTTATGTGCAGTGCTGGGGAGGAGCTGGTGGATGTGGTACATGTAGATAGCAAAGATATAGGAAAAGGCAGGACAGAGTTCGGCCCAATTTAGGCTGCTAGGTAAGAGACTGAAGTCCAGGACCTCTACCGTGGCATTCTCTGAAATGCTTCCAGTTCCATGCACAGAGCCAGTTTGACAGGTAGAACTGCAGGGTCTCAAGGCATGAATGAAATGATGATATAGGGAGGGGGATTTAGGTTTATTAGGAACTGGGAACCATTTGAGAAAGGTGGAGCCTATACAGGAAGGATGAGCTCCATCTATCCCAAAGCAGAACCAGATTGCTGGCACGTAAAGTTAAAAAGGGCCATAGAAGTGTTTTTATACTAAGGGCTGGGAGAAAGCCGACAGGCAAAAAGGAGCACATGGTTCGGACAGACAAATCCCCTAGGGGAGGATTTGTTAAAGGTGATACTCTATATCCTATTAAAGAGGAGAGGATAGAAGTTGATACAGTACAGGCAGGACCTGAAGAGAAACAGAAACAAAAAAAAGTCCCATTCAATTACATCATATGAAGGCAGACAACTAAATATTGACAAATTGTATAAGTGTTTGTACACAAATGCAAGAAGTCTAAATACTCAGATGGGTGAACTTGAGTTCCTGCTATTAAATGAAGATATTGATATAATAGGCATCACAGAAACTTGGTGGAACAATGATAAACAATGGGACACGGTAATACCAGGGTACAAAATACAGTAGAACCCCATTTATCCAAGCTTCCATTATCCAGCTTTCCATATTAACTGAACCGGGGTTAAGAGCCCAAGCCCCAGGTAGCAGGGCTCGGGCTGTCAGCCCCAGATCGGTTAATACAGCTGATGGCCAAGCCACGGTGCCCAGAGCTGACACTCTGTGTCCATTCTCCAGATTATCTGAATTTTTGATTATCTGATTTGGCCCCAGTTCCAATTAGATCAGATAAATGGTGTTCCATTGTATATAGAATGACAGAGTAAGTCACCTGGGGGGAGAGGGGAAGGCACTATCTGTGAAAAAAGCACGGAGCCAAAAATAGTAAAAATCTTAAATGAATCAAAACAGTGCCATACAATCTCTATAGACAGAAATTCCATGCTTGAACAGTAAGAGTATAGCAGTAGGAATATACTACTGATCACCTGACCAGGATGGTGATGTGATTGTGAAATGGTCAGGGAGCTTAGAGTGGCTACAAAAACAGAAAACCCAATAATAAAACAGGATTTCACCAATCCCCATATTGACTGGGAACATGTCACCTCAGGACAGGATGCAGAGAAAATTTCTAGACACCATTAATGACTGCTTCTTGGAGCAGTTAGTCCTGAAACCCACGCGGTGAGAAGAAATTCTTGATTTAGTCCTAAATTGTGCACAGGATCTGGTCCAAGAGGTTAATACAGCTGAAACACTGAAATGTCTTTGTAGGGGGGAAAATACCAAAGAAAACCCACCACAGGAGGATATAACTTCATAAAGAGGAAATGCACAAAAATGAGGAGGCTAGTTAAATGGATATTAAAGGGAACAGTAACAAGAGTGAAATGCATCCTAACTGCATGGAAACTCTTTAAAAAAACAAAATAGATGCTCAAACTAAATACATACCCCAAATTTAAAAAAACAGTAAGAGGACCAAAAAAGAGCCACCATGGCTAAACAACAAAGTAAAAGAAGCGGCTAGAGACAAAAAGACATCTTTTAAAAACTGGAATTCAAATTCAACTGAGGAAATAGAAAGGAACATAAACTCTGACAAATGAAGGGTAAAAATCAATTTGAAAAGCAACTAGCAAAAGACACAAAAACTAACAAGCAAAAATTTGTTTAAGTACTTCAGAAGCTACCAAACAATCAGTGGGATCACTGAACAGTCAAGGTGCTAAAGGAGCACTCAAGGAAGACAAAAATTATTGTGGAGATGCAAAATTAAATCTTTGCATTGATCTTCACTGCTGAGGATGTGAGGGAGATTCCCACACTGGAGACATTGTTATTAGGTGACAAATAGGAGGAACTGTCCCAGATTGAGGTGTCAGTAAAGGAGATTTTAGAACAAACTGATACATTAAACAGTAGTAAGTCACCAGGACCATATGGTATTCACCAAAGAGTTCTGAAGGAACTCAAATACGAAATTGCAGAACTACTATCTGTGGTATGTAACCTATCGCTTAAATCAGCCTGGGCACCCAAAGACTGGTGGATAGCTAATGTGACGCTGATTTAAAAAAAAAAAAAAAAAGACTCCAGAGGCAATCCTGGCAATTACAAGTCAGCAAGCCTAACTTCAGTCAGTAGCCAGTTTGCTTAGTGAAACTACAGTAAAAAACAGAATAATCAGACATATAAATGAACTCGATATGCTGGGGAAAGAGTCAACCCAGCTTTTGTGATAGGGAAATCATGCTTCATCACTCTATTACAATTCTTTGAGGATCTAAAATATGTGGATAAGAGTAATCCAGTAGATATAGTGTACTCTGAGGCTTGGTCTACACTTACCCGGCGATTCGGCGGCAGTCGACGGGAGTTACAAAAGCTATGTAGAGTAGCTTGCGTAACTCCCATCGACTGCTGTACTTCTGTTCTGCGTGGTGTCTTCACTGCACTGCGCCAACGGGAACAGATGCAGCACTACACCACTTGAGGAGGTGGTTTTAGTACGTCGACTTCCTGATCGATTGAGCACATCTACACTGACCGCTCAGTCAATCCAGATAAGTCTATCTGATGGTGGCAACTTTGCCGCCATCAGTTTAGACATACCCTGACTTTCAGAAAGCCTTTGATAAGATCCCTCACCAAAGGCTTTTAAGCAAAGTAAGCTGTCAGAGAATAAAAGGGAAAGTCCTCTCAAGGATCAGTAACTGGTTCAAATATAGGAAACAAATGGAATAAATGGTCAGCTTTAACTGTGGAGAGAGTAAATAGCAGGCTCCCCCAAGGATCTGGACTGGAACCAGGGCTGTTCAACATATTCATAAATGATTTGGAAAAGAGTAAACAGTGAGGTGGCAAAATCTGCAGACAACACTAAATTACTCCAGAAAATTAAATCCAAAGTTGACTGCAAAGAGTTACAAACGTATCTCTTCAGGTGACTGGGCAACAAAACAGCAGATGAAATTCTGTGTTGATAAATACATATTGGAAGATATCATCCCAACTATATAGACAAAATGACAGGATCTAAATTAGCTGTTACCACTCACGAAAGATCTTGGAGTCATCATGAGTAGTTCTCTGAAAAATCTGCTCAATGTGCAGTATCAATCAAAAAGCTCACAGAAAGTTAGGAACCATTAGGAAAGGGATATATAAGAAGACAGAAAATGTCATAATGCTACTATATAAATCCATACTACATACATACCTTAAATACTGCATGCAGTTCTGGTCATCCCATCTCAAAAAAGATGTATTAGAATTGGAAAAAGTACAGAGAAGCGCAACAAAAATGATTAGGGAGATGGAACAGCTTCCATATGAGGAGAGAATAAAAAGACAGGGACTGTTCAGCTTAGAAAAGAGAAGACTGAGGAAAGATATGATAGTGATTTGAAAGATCATGTATGGTGTGAAGAAAGTGCTATTTACCCCTGCACATCACACATGAACCAGCAGGTTTAAAACAAACATAAGGAAGTTTTGCTTCCAAGCCTCCAACATAAGGAAGTACTTCTTCTCACAACTCAGTCAATCTGTAGAACTCATTGCCAGGGGATGCTGCAAAGGCCAAAATATAACTTGATTCAAAAAAGAATTAGATAAGTTAATGGAGGATAGGGTCCATCAATGGCTATTAGCCAAGATGGTCAGGGATGTAACCCCATGCCCTGGGTATCCCTAAACCTCTAACTGCTGAAGCTGGGACTAGACGACAAAGGGTCGATCACTCAATAAATTGTCCTATTCTGCTCACTCCCTCTGAAGTATCTGGCACCGGCCACTGTCAAAAGACAGGATACTGGGCTAGAAGGACCATTGGTCTGATCCAGTATGGCCTTTCATATGTTCTCATCTTGCTCACTTAACCCCACATGGAATACCCTCCATCAATTCGTATAGACGGCCAATACCCCTGCCCTCCTCCTCAAGACCCATTTCTATGAAAATACAAGAAACTGGCCAGCTGATCATGGCTACTTAGAGCAGCTATGGGAATAGCTGATACTTAATAATAGCTGATTTAAAGATCGTAATTTAAATTAATTTTCTATTTGTTTTCCCTACCCTTTATCTGTTTTTCTTCCTAGGGCTAGAGTATGGCCTAGGGCCATGCAGTCCCACAGGGACATAAGGAGGGCAAGATTACACATCTATACGAAAGCTGTCTGCCAAAGCTTTGGGTCCAGGCACGCAGGGGTAAACAGGCACTAGACACTCCCTGCTCCCCAGAAACAGGTCAGCAGAGGGTAGGCACAATTATTTCCTTTCACTGCTCCTGGAGCAGCACAGCTACACACCATTGCATATACAGGATGGAGCGCAGGAGCACAATCCAGTCTCTAGAAGTTAAACACTATGAGACAGAGACAGTGTCTTGCATGCCTATTGCTCCTAGGCAGATTGTGGACACTACCAAAATGCTAACAGTAAATTCATAATAAAATAAATAATAAAACAGTGTGTGTAAAGGGACTACAAAATTCTAAGCAGGGAATCCACTACATGGAGAAATCCTTTCATTGCATCTTAAAAGGTAAAACCTCAATAAACAGGAAATAGTGTCTTGTTATAGAATACCTTCATGTATTCATGTTCATTCATGACACAAAGAAAAGGCAGCAGTCAATCAAGCTTTGTGAAGAAAGCTTCATAGCTTCAAATTGCAAAGGCACATTATATTGTAATGAAGACGTCTACACTGTATGTAGTGTCTGCTCAGACAAATTCACTCCTGGGGAAAAAAATCAAGTTTAACACTATCAAAGAGCTGTAGGTCTGATGATTACAAAGGTTACATCTGTTTATTTTACCTTTAATGAGAAGCTGTGTGAACTATAAAAATACATTCTTGTTTCCATAAAAGCTCTGGTTTAACCTGAAATGTGTGTTCTTCTTCAATGGCCCAAAGTAACTCATTTCTCTGTTAGCCTTTTATTGCAGATCTCTACCCAGCCTTCATCCCCGACAGTATCCATATTATAATACTGAAAATTAACACACAAAAGAAATTAACAAGGTACATAACAAGTAGTACATCATAATCTTTCGTTAATGCAACCCTTGCCTTCCATTCCCCCTCCTATATCTTCTGCATTATATCTAATTTAAATTGTCAGTTTCTTGGGAAAGAGATATGTTAATGTTTGTCTGTACAACACAAATACAGTGCTATACGAATAGTCAAGTAATAATATATGGTTACAATACTTCATTAGCAGTAAGGATATCAGCCAGCAGAACGGCTCCAGGATGATCAATCTGAAATAGGTCAGTACTGATGATGCAGAAGAGAGTGTAACCATGCCTAGCACTCATCACAGTGTGGCACCACTCAGGAGACAGCAACCACATGTACCCAGGATTCCTCCAAATCTCCACCCTCAGCAGCCCTCTTGGACTCCAGTCTCCCCCTTTCCTGCCTCTCTCTCTCTCTGCAAGTTACCACACAAACCCTCACAGAGCAGAAACCAGGAAAGAGTGGGGGGATGGGCAGGATGCACAAGTTACTAAGAGAGATTTAAAACAAGTACAGGTGTTGGTTTCCACGTCCACCTCCTCCATGATCAACAGTGGATGCATAAGTGGAAGGAGGAATTTCTCCCTGATGGGCAGCTGGGACTAACAATTGGCCACAAGCACCCATTTAGATTTCCTCAGCTGTTACCAAACTAGGGAAATCCTATCCTCCTCACTAAGGCCTTGTCTACACTACAAAATTGAGATGACCTAAGTTAGGTTGACATACAACCACCTCAGAAAATTACTGCAGTTTTTCAAGTCCACACTACCCTCCTTCTGCTGGTGGTGTACACCCTCACCAGGAGTGCTGGCACCGACTTAAATGGGACTGCATGGAGGGCTGGCAGCCTCAGCTGGAGCCCCACGCAGGTCTGACAGATAACAGGCTAACAGGCAGTTACAGGCAATCTACATGGACACTACGTCATCCTAACTACATCGGCCTAAGTGCTACACCTCTCGCTACGGTGGAGTTATTAGTTCGGTGCAGTGGGTGACTTACATCAGTGGAAGCAATGTTGTAGTGTAAATGTTTACAGAGGTACAGCTTACACAGCATTTCTACAGTGTAGACCATCCCAGAGATTTGGGGTAGGCACTCCCCCGCACACTGTTCCTGAGCACAACAGCAGCCATAAGTGATGTCAGTGAGACAGTCACAAAATGAGTAGCTGTGGTTAAGCAACCACATAACAGTATGTGGCCATCCAATGTAGCCTGTCACCTCTTTGGATTCAGTTAAATTTCCAGAGACATAGAACTTAGGGATTGTCCACACTTAAAATGCTACAGTAGCACAGCTGTACCACTGCAGCGCTTCAGTGTAGACACAATCTACACCAATGGGAAGGGTTCTCCCATAACTGTAAGTAATCCACCTCCCCAAGAGGCAGTAGCTAGGTTAATGGAAGAATTCTTCCTAGCACCGTCTACATGGTGACTCACTCAGGTCGGTTTAACTACATCACTCAGGGATATAGATTTTTCACCCCTGACCAACATAGTTAAAACAACACAATTTTCTAGTGTAGTCAGGTCATCTCAGCACAACAGCAAGATTACATGCGTAGACAGCATTGTTTTACAGGAGTTTCACTCATTCCTTTCACGGAGGATCCACTGGATTGTGAAATGTACGTCCTCTCAAAGGTTCTTCTTGTATAGTTCTGGAGGGGGGGTTTCCATGTTTTTCACTTCCCATTGAACAAGTATGGAACCTCACAACCTCACAAAAACTAAATACTTAGTTTCAAAAACCTGTTAAGGTTATTAAGTGACAATAAGTAATCTCTCACATTTAAAACCCAAACATTTAAAAGCAAGGAAATGAATAGCTAAGGACATCATAAAGGCCACTACACACATAATAAACATTTTTCTCATCAAGTATAAAGTAATACTTATTTCATCACAACACAGCATTAACTCTCCTACCAGGACTGTTGGAGATTTTATGTTAACTAAATATTTTCTTTTTAAAATAATATTGCTGAACAGTAACATTTATAAAATATCAGCAAGCTTATTTAAAAAAAGATTATTCAAACAAAACAGCAAATATACGAACTGCAGAGAAAAGCATCAGTAGTTAAGGTATACATTTATGTGAACCTATTGACCAATGTGGCATAATATGTATATATAATGTTTATGGTCCTGATCCAGCAAAAGCACTTAAGAACATGCTAACTCTAAGAATGTGATAAATACCATAAACATTAATGGGGCTACTAACATGTTTAAATGGTTTGCTGGATCAGGGCCTGTTTCTTTTCCTAAGTTTCTTGTGTAGAGTTTATATTTTGAGCTTACCAATGAAATAACAGTTATTTTGGGTCACCATTATGGTTGCTGTGTTGTGATGAAACACATGGGTTATATAAGAATAACATTCCGCTTTATTATGTGTGCAGTACAAGACATTCATTCCCGACTATTTGTTTGCTTGTGCTTAGTTGCCCCTGGCCCTTAGTTCCTTGGGTTTAGTATCAGTGTGACAGCTAACTAAATTGTTGTCAATTAGCAACCATAACTGATAGGGAGGTTTTTAAACAAAGTTTTGGTTTTGGAATTTCCTGGGGTCGGGGGGTGGAGTTAAGGGGGCAAGTGGGGATATAATTTTTTCCCCTTTTCCACAGACAAAGATAGAAAGTTTTGTTTCATTTTTTAAATAAGTGAGATTGTCAGGTCACAGATTATTAAACTGAAAAAAAACAAGCAGACCTGGCCATTCTAATCATTCCTGATGAAGCCAGTCTCACCCGTTGCACACTTAACAAGATACGTATGTTCACCCTGCAGCTGAGTAAATAACATGCATGCACAGCACAGCCTATCTTCACCCCAAATACTAGTAAGACACAGTAAGCAAATCACAGAAAATGAACTGTCTACCCAAGACCAAAATCCAGTTCTCTTGATACTATAGCCAATGCCAGAGCCAGGGGCCCATCCTGCCAACTCACCAAATCTCTCTGTGCCTTAATTACCCCATCAGACAAATGGTAATATGGTTTTGCACTTACACAGTGCTGCTTCAGCTGTAGCTGTCACTGATATTTTGGGCATTAGTATGCCAGTACCCTGCTCTACATGACTTTCTCATTGAGCTCAGACTCGGCAGCCTCCATGTCATACATGCCTGCCCGAGATAGCTTCATCCACAATTCTAACTGGAGGTCATGTTGATAGATAGATGGATGCGGAAACCATAAGGAAGGGCAGTGGCTGCAATTTATCCCTCAAATGAGGAGTTATGTTCAGCTTCCATTTCAGAGGTTCATAATGAAACCATCACCATTCCTAAGTGGCATTTTTTGTCTAGGGCACTTTCTATCATCCTCAGCTAGCCTAGATGATCCTAGCAAAACCATACTCTGAAGTGTCCTTAGCCTCTGTTTGCCAAAAAGTGGGAATGGGCAATAAGGGATGGATCATTTGATGATTACCTGTTCTGTTCATTCCCTCTGGCCCACTGTCAGAAGACAAAATATTGCACTAGATGGAGCATTGGTCTGACCCAGTATGGCTGTTCTTATAGTCTAGCCTATCTTTCTTATATAAACCTCATCACAGCAATCTATGCTTTGGTTACTTCCAGGACAGACTACTGTCATATTATGCATTCTATTATAGGCTACTATTGAAAACCACTTGGCTGTTCTAGCTAGTGCATGATGAAATGTGGCAGTCCGATGTGAGTAAATTATACCTGCGCTCTGTACCATTCACCACTGAAAACAATTCAAGATGTTGATGGATTGTCTATAAAGCCTTAAACAGACTGAGACACAGCTGTTTCCTAGAGCATTCCTTCCCTGTGCTTTGGCATGGCAGTCACAGTATACTCTTGCCATCTGTGGCTAGCACTGAACACCTGAATTTGATGGGATAAGATATTTTTGTTAGAGGGGGCTCTTTCTTCAGGAATACACTCCTTCTTGCACTCCATCCAAGCCAGAGTTTGGTGATCTTTAGGTCATACTACAAGATAAACTGTTCATTCGGACTCTTTAGTCAGAAGGGCATTCGGTAAGCAGAGGGGAGGGGTAGGAATCAGTCTGGTCTTGAGGTCCTATTGTATGGCCATTTGGTAATCTTGATTTTAACTATTCGAGTTAATAAAACATTCCATTATAAACTAAGTCCATCAATACTCTTACATGAAGAGCAAATACTTTCTAGTCACACCCATCTGAACTAACAAATAGAATGTGCTAAAACCCAGAAAAAGTTACAAGACATTAATTTTAAATGTCAGTTTTCAAAGAAGCTTTAAACAATCTTGGCTACTCAAAATACTTTTCAGCATAAACATAAGCCTTAACAAAATTTAAATTTCCATTCCACAGTTAAAAAGAAAAATGCTTTGCAAAACTAGTAATTTGTTAGTTAGACCTCGTCCATTTTTCCCTCAGATATATATTACTACAAAATTGAATTCAACTAATTGGAATGATCTTTATTTAAATAACTTGGCTTGAAAAGCTGTTAAAGCATGGAAAATGTTTCTTAAACCAGCACACAGGAACACTGAACTATAACAATGTGAGTCATATCACTGGATATTTAAAAAGAAGCATTCCAATATGCAAAATAGGACAAAAAACCTACAAAGAAAGCTACAGTACTGCCTGAAGGATATATTTAGCAATTATGTTTCAGCAAATGCCTTGTCTTCCTCTTGGAAGCTACCGACATGTAAATAATAAATTATAACAATACTAAATATTAAGGATGAAACCTTGAAAAATTTGTGGAAAAGACTTTCACACCTAGACAGGCTATGGAAACATGTCTGCAAAGTTCTGTGGAAGTCTCACACAAGAGCATAAAATTGGGTAAAGATTCTCTTGATCTTTATTCCCCAACCCCTTTTCTAAAAAAAATGATATAGAAAGAAATAAAAAGAAAATGTCTCACAGTAGTATAGATAAAAATCTCCTGTTAGAGCACTTGTGTAAAAGCAGCAGCAGAAATATTTGGGATGGGGGAAAGGGAAGAGATGGTCCACACGACAAGATAAAAGTTTATTTACCACACAAAATTTTTATTTCTGTAGTTGCCTGCATATTCCCTAGAACAAATCTGTTTCATTCCACAATAAACCATAGATCTGAGGTTGTTTTTCCAGCCTGAGGAGCAAGCATATATTCACCAGAACATGACCATGAATCAATTAAAGTAGGCAGCAAGATTAGCTGTGGAAGGGCAATTCTTGATACCTACTTGGTTAATGAGGAGCAGGACCTGTAACTACACTCATCTATCTAATCTGCTTCAAAGTGTTTCAGGGACCATTTCTCTGAGACATACACACTTTTTAAAAATCTATCAGCTCTAAATTGAAACCTCTTCTCGCAGATAGGCTTCAATTCTTAAGAGCTGAAACAAGACAGTTACAGTTTTCCTACTACTGTAGTTTGCTCTTCACTAAACCCAGTTGTGTTAATTTTAAAGTGACTAGAACCAAACTGATTATGATAGGCAGACTTTTGGAACTGCTGCTCCAAACAGCTGGAATAAGCTACCTTTTCCGTTTAAGTAGGCACCAACACTGTCTACTTTGAAGAAACTTTTGAACTTTCATCTTGAAAGAAACTGAAATAATAAGCCAAATTTAGTGTAAATAAGGACAGAATTTGGTCTTTGGACTGCAGAGTGTTTTCTGCTATTTTAAGGTTAATTGTCTTTCATATAATATTGTTGGTACAGTACTGAGCATGCAGCTACAAAATTGTATGACTGCTATTTCTCAAGACCCCTAGTGAAAATGAGATGCTTATTTCATAAGGTTATCCCAGTGAGCAACATTTTAAATATTAAATGTGTACTTCCTCACACACAGTGAGGAAAAGAAGGGAGGGGAACTCACATAATCTATGGATTTATTGCAGTGCCCTCTATTTGAGACTGCAGCTGAAGACAATTCAAACTGCAGATGATGCATAAGGTGGAAAACTGTTTATTTAATGGCATTTTCTTCGGAGAGTATATTACACCTGTGCTCCATAGTAGGCAGCAGCTTCCAGGGCAAGGTTTAAAAAAGCTGGTTTTAACTTATAAAAAGCACTAAATGATTTGGGTCCTGGATACCTTAAAGACTGCCTCTCTTTTTGTACGATACCCTGGCAGTGAAAAACAGCAAGATACTTAAACTTTTAAAAAAGGTTTTAAAAAGAGGATGCTTTCCTTAAGGATATTTTCAGTCTTCAACTTTGCCAAACAGGTGGAGGGAACAACTTGCAAAGTCCAAATCTGTTTGCCTTCCAGAGGGTAGGGGGGATAATTAAGGGTCCCTGACAGAATTTTGTCATTGACAATGATCCTATTTGTACCATGGACAAGCCCTTAGAGTGTGGATAGGTGGTTTGTATGCACGCGCACACACATCTAAATAAATTAAGAAACTAAGTTCTTAAAGATCAGATCCTGTCACTCTTACACATGTTGAATAGCAACATACTGTGAAAGTAATACCATTGAAATCAACCGAGTTACTCTTGGAGAAAAGTGTTGCTCAACATAAGTAAGTGGGGTGAAAAGAGACCTTCAATAAATAATGCTGCAACAGAAGTCTTAGTTGAGGAGCAATGCATAACTGATCAGTCTAGGGAGGTCTTCAAATGTAGTTTTCTTTCTTTTCATTAATTTCCAATTTCATTTTTCCTTGGTCAAGTAAACAAGCTTTTTGTATTTAATTCAGGAGAAGAGCTGAAATTTAGCAGCTTACTTTGAGCACTGCCAGTTTTAGAAATGACAAAATATAACTTACTGGGCCCCCTGACATCTCCCTCCCTGCTGGGCACAATCCTCTAGCCTCACCACCCTGCCACAGGGCAGAAATTCCAAGTTCCCCACCCCAGTCCAGTAGGCAGAGAACGGGCAGACATAGGGGGCTCTGCAAGCCGCACTTTAACTGTAAAAGAGCCACATCCGGCTCACGGGCCACAGTTTGGCCACCCCTGAAATATATGTTTATGAAAGGAGCAAGGTAGGCAGTCCTATTAATATACCCGTATTTGATAAATGCTATGATATACACAACATTAAAAAAATCCATTACTGAATGATTCCATCTGCAAAGAACCACTATGTGGCAGTTTTCACCAATGATCAGCTCTACCAAAACATCTAAAAATAAAGTCTTCCTAAACTAAAACAAAAATGATTTCTAGCAGAGGCTTTTGTATTCTAAACTAAGGAATCAATACATGCTGCAGAAATGTTTCAAGTAACTATGTAAACAATCACTTGAGAAAAACAACACAAAATAGTGTTAAACTATACCACCCCACAAACTTGAGCAATAAATGTAGTATACCTGTTTTGGTCTCTTTCAAATGTTTATTATTAGCTGTCAGAGAAACCCAATCCATTTAATTAAAACCTTAGCCTACAAACACACTCATTGAGTAAATGAATCTTAACAAATCTAATTGGAATGAAAGGGACTAGCTGAGTCAAAGAGCAGTTCCTTGGTGTTCTTTGCTCTGGCGGTTTCATGTAACCACTGATCACCAACCACTACAATAGCAAACATACAACACCCTTAAACTAAATGGGAGTTGTCTGTCTAAATATAGCTACTTTTAAATAATGCATCACAAGTTATAAAATAAAGTGCTAGTGAAGTATTTATTACCTTTCTTTTCTTTAACAAAGGCATATCTGTTTTAATTAGGTGGAGAGTTATTTATATTCTGGTTTGCATATTATCATTGTGAGTTGTAAATGACAGCAAGAATCCAGGCTTTCTGAACCTACACTACACAGCAGTTATATTTACCAGGGGATTTCTGTGTAAGATTTATTTGTACCCTAAACTGTTGCATGGAGTTATTCTATGCTGTTAAACAGCTGATGCTTTTCACCTAGTGGTGGCTGCACTATAATAGAAAATTAAGTGAAATCCATATTCTGTCATTGATCCTCAAACAGATCCTTATGGACAGCAACAGAAATTCTGCATAAAAAACCACGACCTGTTGTATAGACCCTAAACCTGCAGTGGGATCCATGATGGCCTGAACAAAGTCGTTTGGACCCTAAAAACTCTATATTTGCTGTGTAGCTCAATGTCCTTACTGACCACTACATCCATAGAAACGTTAGCTTCAATGGGGCACTGTGCAGGCACAGAGTTTCTCTGTGCATATCCAGTTGCAGGATCAGGGCCATAGTTTGTAAAGTGTTTTGAGAGTCTCCTGAGTAGGAAATTATTCAGCATTGGTTATCTGGAGACTCACAAGCATTCTTATCTCCCTTAGTTTTACGGGAAAGGCGTGTGAAGTCCATCAGAATGAGAAAGTAATGTACCCAATTCCCACCTGGGTAACTTCAGAGCAGCCAGAAAAGTTTCCTTTAGACATTAACGTTAACTTTTGACAGCTATTTTAAGTATTCACGCCTAACCGGGGGAATGGATAGACGTTTCCTTCCATGTTTCCAGCGTGGGTTTCAAACGGAAATCGTTTTTTCCTTCGTGGCACTCCTGCTTTCAAAGAGCAATCGTCCGCTTCAAAAACTTTTGCCTGAACGTGGCCGCAGGCGAGGAGCTGGCCACTGTGGCTAGCAAGCTCCCCCACGAGCGGGGACACTCTCACACTGGACCCTGGCGTTACCACAGCGCGGAGGCCGCTCAGCTGCGAGCCCGAGCGGCCCCGAGAGTGAATGGAGAAAACTCCAGGGCCGGGAGCTGCGGGAGAGGAGCTGGGCTGGCGGGACGGATGCTGCCCCTCTCTCTCTCTGCCCGGGACGCAGCGGGGAGGCTGCGGGCTTTGCAAGCGGCTTCTTCCCCCAGCCCGATCGCTCAGCCCCCTGCAGGCGGGGAGAGATGCGGACGCCGCAGCTGGGGGAGGCGGCAGCAGGCGCAGAGACTCAGGCACCGTCCCGGGACTCGGGATGCAGAAGCTGCTCCAGCCCCCTCTCCCCGAGCTCCCCGGGGGTGTCCCGGGCACCGTCCCCGCCCGGCTCTTACCTTGCTGCGGATCTGGCCCGAGGTGGACACTTTCCGGATGAGTTTCTGGGGGCCCTCGTGCTCCCCCTCGCTGTCCGAGGACTCGTCTCCCGCCGCCGCCGGCTGGGGCTGCTGCTGCGGCTGCTGGATCCCGGCGCCGCTCATCCCCGCCTCGGCCCCGGCCATCTTCCCGGACTCCTGTCGAGAGAGAGCACACGAGCTCGGCTCAGCCCGGGCTGCTGCCGCTCCCCCCTCCCCGGGCAGGGCGGGGCGGCGGCGGGGACCAAGCTGAGGAGGAGCCGCCGCCCGCAGTCAGCAGCGCTGGCCCAGGAGCGGCCCGCCCGCCCGGCCGCCATCTTCCGCCGCCTGCCCCCTGCGCTCCGCAGCCGAGGCAGGGACGCGCGCCCGGCTCCCGCCTGACGGCCGCTGCCCCCGGGAGAGCGGCGGGGACACGCTCCCCTTCTCCCCCTCCAGCGGGGCGGCATCCCGCTGCCCCGCCGGCGGCCATCCCCGGAGACTCCGAGCCCCCGGCGGCTCCCGCTGAGAGCCACAGGCGGGGACGGTCAGGCTGCAACCCAGGCTCGGGGCCGGGGCATCGTCCCCCTCGGACCGGGCCCCGCGCCTCCTGCTCGCTCCGCAGGGCCGCTGCGCCCTCCCTTTCCCCCCGCTCGCTGCCGGGCCTCCCCCTGGGTAACTTTCCGCGCAACTCGGCTGTACAAGGCACCTCTGGCTGAAGGGAAGGAGGCAGCGAAGGAGCCACGACGTGCCTGGCCGGATGCAAGTGTCCCCTCACCCTCCCTTGCCCCCAGCCAAGACACACCAAACGTGCCGTGACACCCGCCCCGGCACTAAGGCAAGGGCAGAAGCTTTAGGGTTCGCTGCTGGAGTCTCAGCTGCTTCTCATCGCCGCCACACTCTGACCACCTCTGTCTGGGACCGCTGGTAAGAATCTAGTCCAGTGGTTCCCAACCTTTTTCGCTCGAGGGCCACAGATACGATTTTTACAACCCTGAAGGGCCACCAGTCTCCGCCAGCAGCCCCCTCCTCGGGTGCAGAAAGAAAACCGCACGAGTCTTATAGCCCCGCGCGCTCCATCTGGGTCCCTAGGCAGTGGCTGGGCTCCCTTCTGCAGCCAGGGGGACAAGAGATCAGTACTTCCCTCCCTCTGGCTCCAGCAGGGACCCCAATGCTTATGGACCCAGGCAATGCGCTTTGCCATGCTTCCAGTTACAGCCAGGGAAAGGGGAGCGCTGATCTCCCATCCCTTTGGCTGCATTAAGGAGCCTGCACTGGTCTTGTAGCCCCATGGCAATGCACTCCACCTGGGTCCTTAGGCAGCATCTCCGTTCTGCGGCCACTGGGAAGGGAGTGGCAGGCCACTTTGGAAGAGTGGCCTGCAAGCCACAGGTTGGGAACCACTGATATAATCTGCTCCCCTAGATGTCAGCGGCTATGCTTTCATTGCATCACCAAACTTTTTAATCTGGATGTACAATCCTAGTGGAGACAAGGCACAGGTAGTTCTCAGTGTAGCTACTGGAGGTAGACCCTGGGTAGGAGGTATAGTGTTGACCTCAACTAGCTACACTGAGGTAAAAAACTACCTGTGCCTTGTCTCCACTAGGATTTACATCAAGATGGCTATCTCTAGATTTTAAAAAATACACCTTTATTGCAGTGAAGACAAAGTCAGTGACCTCATGGCAGTCGAATATGGCATGTCTAGATGAACACTGTCTATTTGAGGGCTTATCTATCTACATTAGAAAGTTTTGCTGCTTTAAAGCTGCAGAATCCCTCGAATGTTTACCAAAATAAAAGTGCTTTACACAGATATAACTTGGTCCGGCTCAAGAAGCAGAATTTATCCCAGCATAAAGCACCTTTATACTGGTGTAACTGCATACACATTAGAGCCTATAATGGTATAAACAAATAGGTCTAAAAACCACACAACCAACATAGTTATCCTAGTGTAATTTTCTAGTGTAGCATAGTCCTAAGGATTTATATTACCCATCACTGTAAAATTTGAGCACCTTCAATTTAATATAAATTAGTAATAGTGATGTCACCAGTGGACTTCATGGAGGGTTTTTTAAGGGTTTTTTCCCTCCCTTTTTGAGGTATAAAAACATTGCTTGGTAGTGGGTTATTAGAATGTAGAAAGCATTTAAAAATATGACACCTCTTTGCTGTGGATGGGAGAGACTTTTGTTGCATTGGTTCAGTTTAAAGTTTGAACCTTATCTTGTAAACTCTTTGGGGTGGAGACTTTTTTGTTCTTTGTTCAATGCCTAGCATAATGAGGTCGTGGCCCATAATTGAGGCTCCTAGGTACTGCCATAATACAAATAAATAATAGGACACTATTAATATATTTTGTTCCCCCCTCCCAAGTGCCTGAAACACTGCACAACTGCAAGGATAGGTCTCCAGTTATTTTCTCCTATTGTCTGTCCACCTTCCTAATGCCATGTTTCTGTTGTTTCCTTCACTTGCATTTTTTACTTGTCACTCTCTTTAGTTTCATGTCCTGCAGCTCAAACTTTTGTGTTTCATGTCCTGCAGCTCAAACCTTTGTGACACACTGCCAGTGTTTCAGCTGTGGGATTTTTTTTTTAAAAAAGATTCTTTGCGGTCTGTTGGTATATAATCAGTGTATAAGGATAAGTATTTTACATTTAACAAAAACACACAAATGTTTGTCAGTCTGTGTATTATCATAAGGCAAAGAAATATATATTTCATCCACAATTCCATTAATGTTTCTAGGAAGAAATCTGAGAAATCATTAATATGTTACAGAAACAAAATGGAAACCAAAGTTAAGGCCCCAGTCCTACAAACACTTATTCATGTGCTTAATTTCACACACTGTGAGGTGTCCCATTTCAATGGGACTCCTCAAAGTGTGTGAAATTAAGCACTGCATAAATCTTTGCAGGATCAGGGCCTTGATTCCATGTTGTTGTGTAAGGCTCTTATGTCAGATTCTGTCACCTTTGCTTATTTTAAATAGTGCCTTATTCTACTGTAAATATTTTAAAGGAATTAGCACGTTATTTTCTGTGTCATTCCTTGGAACAATTATCTTTAGAAGCCAAATCCTGCCATTAGCACCACACCACAGATATGATAACTAGCTGTGAATAGCACTTTTCATCATAGCTTAATTGCTTTCGATTGTTTCAAAGGGGTAGGTGTTAGTCTGTATACAGTAAAAACAACGAGAGTCCTGTAGCACTTTAAAGACTAACAAATTTAATTTCTGCAGGCATAAGCTTTTGTGGGCTGTAACCCACTTCGTCAGATGTAAGGAATAGAAATCAGATAGGAGGTATATATATACATTTCCAAGCAGCCTATCTTTGCTTACAGACAGCCCCCCAACTTGAAGCAAATACTCACCAGCAACCGTACACCATACAAGAAGACCAACCCAGGTACCTACCCCTGCAACAAACCTCGTTGCCAGCTCTGCCCACACATCAACTCTAGTGACACCATCATTGGTCCTAACCACATCAGCCACACCATAAGGGGCTCATTCACCTGCACATCTACTAATGTAATATATGCCATCATGTGCCAACAATGCCCCTCTGCCACATACATTGGCCAAATCGGACTGTCACTACACAAAAGAATAAATGGACACAAATCAGACATAAAAAATAACATCCATAAAGCAGTTGGAGAACACTTCAATCTCCCAGGACACTCTGTCACTGACTTGAAAGTTGCCATACTTCTACAAAAAAACTTCAAAAACAGACTTCAAAGAGAAACTGCTGAGCTAAAAATCATCTGCAAACTTGACACAATCAAACTGGGTCTGAATCAGGACTTGGAATGGTTCTCTCATTACAAGAAGTAATTGTCACTGTTCACACATTCTCACCTCCTAATCAATGGTTGTGAATAGGCCTCAACTACTCTAACTGAATGGACTTTGCTTTTATCTACCTTCCCCATTGTTGTTACCTATCCTTGGATATATATATATATATATATATATATATATATATATACACACACACACACACACACCTCCTCTCTGATTTCTATTCCTTACATCTGACGAAGTGGGTTACAGCCCACAAAAGCTTATGCCTGCAGAAATTAAATTTGTTAGTCTTTAAAGTGCTACAGGACTCTCGTTTTTGCTTTTGATTGTGGGTAACAAAAGACTCTAAAGGATGAATATGCCCATGTTTCATTCTTCTCCAAAGTGGAACATATGTGGATCTCCTTTTCTATAAACCAATGATAATGAGGCTGTCTAAACTATCACTTTTGTCACTATAACTTATGCTGCTCATGGGTATGAAAAAACACACCCCATAGTGACATAAGTTACACCAACAGAAGCATTGGTGTGGACAGTGCTATGTCGGCAATAGAGCTTCTCCCACCGACAAAACTAGCGCCACTTGTTCAGGGTGGTTTAATTATGTTGACAGGAGAACACTCTACTTTCGGCATAGAACGGCTACCCGAAAGATCTTACAGCAGCGCAGCTGCATTGGTACAGCTGTAAGATCTCGAGCGTAGACATAGCCTGAGATGACAAACTGCAACAGACCCAGACTCATTACAAATAATTGAGGAATATCCTTTAGGAATGTGTATTGAAATTGAATATGTGTGTGTTTGGTTAATATTCAGATACATACATGTGACCTTCCATGCAACTATTATCCTGATCATATAAACATTTGCTACTACATTAGTGCTTACTACTGTGAATAGTCTAATTTAAGTCAATGGAATGTCTCACAGTAGGAAGCACTTCATTGAAGTTATTGGGACAACGCACGTGAGTAAGGTGAATAGGCTTTGCTCCCATATTTGCGAGCATGAGGCTTGATCTTGCAAATATTTGTGTATGTGAATATTATTATTTGTATTATAGGTTTGGGGCCTCATTGTGCTCAGTGCTGTACAAAACCAAAAATAGATGACATATCTTGCTACAAAGAGTTTACAAGAGGACTTCTGCTCCCATGTGGTGCACCACTGCAAGATAAGTGCCTAAACAGGAACAAAACCTGACCAGAAAAAAGGCACATTAAGATATCAAACCTGACACATGGTTGCATGTTACCTAAGTATACAGCTTTGAGGTTGTATGTTCTAACTCAGTGGGACTGCACAGTAACTCACCTGCATAAGTGTTTATAGGAGTAGGCCCTAGATTTTTTTTCTAAAGTAGCATTTAGTTGCATTTAATTTAGGCTCTGACCCTGTAAACACTTAGGTGCTGAAAGTTAAGAATATGTGTAAGTGTTTCCAGGATCAAGACCTCACACTGGAATTTTGACATTTTTAAATCGATAGCATCAGTATCTTCCAGATCAATATACTAATCTTTTTTTTTTCCAAACCAGTTTCACTTTTTGGAGAGTCGGTGATTTATTTAAAAATACATCTTGAATTTAATAATGTAGCAATTGGTTTAAAATATTTTACCATATTAAAGTTACAATATTAGACAGATTTTTTTAAGTTAAAAAACCCACTTCTGTCACATCTTAAACCTGTGATTAGTGGACTCTAGACCATGTGCAAGAGGACTACGGATTTAATTAGACTGCTGACAGCTTCTTGCAGCCAGCCAAATGCAGTTATACATCTAGAAACAAGGAATGCACTCCATACCTACAGAATGGAGACTGCACTCTGGAAAGTGGGGACTCTGAAAAGGATTTAGGGGTCATACTGGACAAGCAACTGAACATGAGTGCCCAGTGTGACATTGTGGCAAAAATGGCTAATGCAAGTGTTGTGTATATATAAACAACGGAGTAGTGAGAAGGAGCAGGAAGGTGTTAGCTCTGTGTATGTGATTGGTGAGACTGATACAGGAATATTGCATCCAGTTCCAATATCCACATTTTAAAGGATGTTGAAAAATGAGAAAGGGGCAGAAAAAGATGTGGGAATGGAGAAAATACCTTACAAGGAGAGACTTAAGGAGCTCGACCTGCTGAGCATATCAAAAAGAAGATTTGGAGATGATTCGATTACAGTGTGTAAGTACTTTCATGGGGAGAAAATATCCAAGGGGTCTTTAACCCATTAGAGCAGTGTTTCTCAATTGGTGTTCCGCGGAACCCTGGGGTTCCGTGGAAACACTATTAGGGATCCGTGAGAAAGTGACATTGCGCCACCGAGAGCAGCTGTTCTCCGCGCCGCCGAAAAAGGGAAGATGTCCCAGATTTTTCAGTGGAGGGTATCGAGTATGAGTGTAATTTCCCCGCAGAGCCTAAAGGGTTCCGCGGGGAAATTTAATTGAGAAATGCTGACCTAGTTGTTTGTATATAATTTGCTTATTTTGACATTTTTTTTGGCCCTATATGTAAAAATACTGTTAAGAGTTTGGGGGGTTCTGCAATTATTTATCGAGTTCAAAAGGGTTCCGTGGCCAAATTTAATTGAGAAACACTGCATTAGAGAAAGGCGTAACAAGAACCAATGGCTGGTAGCTGAAGCCATACAAATTCAAATTAGAAATAAGGATCATATTTTTAACAGTGAGGGTGATTAACCAATGGAAAAAGCTACTAAGAGAAGTGGTGGATTCTCTATCTCTCAATGTCTTGAAATCAAGACTTGATGCCTTTCTGGAAATTATGCTTTAGCCAAACACAAGTTATTGGGCTCAATGCAGAGTAAACTGGTGACATTTAATGGCCTGTGAAATACAGGCGATCCAATTAGATGATCTAATGGTCCCTCCTGGCCTTAAAATGCTATGAGTTTATGAAACCCCAACTAATTGGATGAAGTGCAGGAGGACTAGGAGAACAGCCAGTGTGCAGGAATGCAGTGCAGCTCCCCAGTGGCTGCCATACCACTCTGTGAGCTTGAGCAATAGTCCTAGATGCTCCTTGTACTGTGTAATAGTTACTAGATGTGTTTAAATATGGATCTCATGACTCACCTGAAGGCTGTCCCCATTGCCTTCCTTCACTCTCCAGAGCCAATGCATGACTCTGCCCTAGCAGCTACAGGACGTCAGTTGTCAGCAGGGCCATGGCCCGCCACAAAAGACAGATTTTTTTCTCTCCTAATGCAAATATCAGCTTTACAAAATGTGAATGCTGGGGAATGGTGTGGAAAAAGCTACACTGCTGGGGGTGTTTTGTGCTTATCGTAGTAGCAGCAGTCTAGATCTGTCCAAATTACAGGATATGGCCCATAATTACAGATAATTCATAATAAGGTTTCTTCAGAGATTTTAATGGAAGTTTGTGTAATTATATGCTTTATATGCTGCAATAAGTTATGTTTGCAGAGTGCTTTGAAGGTGAAGAAAGTTGTATAAGCGCTAAATGTTAATCACCCTGAACTGTTCATTTATATGAATGTAAAAAATTCTTATTGTAGAAGTACATATTGTGCCTGTACAGAGTCAATGTATAAAATGTCAATGTTTCTACTGGTTCTACTTTAGAAAGGCACTAATCTACATAATCAGGGCCACAGTCCTCATACAGACAAAACTGCCAATGATAGTTGCCTCATTTGAGGATGACAGTTTCTTCTTGCAAAACTACTACAATTATACCTTTGTTATTAATTTAAATTATAAGATAAACTGATTTAAGTCAGATTTGGTATAAGAAATTCTCAAGTTGCGATATATACATCATGTTATAGCCAACCGTGAATTTGACCATTAGAATGAATAACACTGACTTTGCTGTGAGTTGAATCGGGTTCATGGTGCATGGTGAAACATTTATATGTACTTACATATACAGCTATTATATATATATATATATAAGATATATATATATAATTAATAGCTGTATATGTAAGTACATATAAATGTATATATATAATTAGAAGTGTTTTATTCTTATTTTCTGTTTAACCTATATTGACATTTCATACTATTTGTAATAGTCGTAAACACTTTAATCAGAACTAAAGCAGATGAAGATTGGTGGAGAGAATAAAGTAAAATGTGAACATTTCAGTGCAGATCCTCAAGTGGTGAAATCTAGCATAGTGCCATTGAAGTCAATGGAGTTATGACCGTTTTCACCAGCTGAAGTTCAGCTTCTTCATATTTAAGGAACAACAAAGGGCTGGGCAAATCACCTTAATTGTTTTTAAACACAGAGATTTTAGCTGTACAACTTTGAATATTGTCAATAGGAGCAGCATGACAAAACCCCATCTACAATAAGAGTGTTAGATATTATAATTTTCTCTGGGAGAAAATATGATTTGATCACAGAAACATGAGAAAAGAACTTCAGCTCTCATGTTGATTCTCGTGATTTTGGGCAAGTAACCTCACCTTTCTGGCTCAGTTTTCCATCTGTAAAGTGAGGATAATACTTATTTACCTCACAGGCTGTTCTGAGAGGAGCTGGTCAAATAAAGCTATTAGATTAATAAAGCATTGTTCATCTTATTATTTAATAAGTATTATTAAACCATTTCTAACTGTGAAGATTACTGTTTGTATATAAGTGCTAAGTACAATTGTTTAACTGGACTTCGTATCTGGAGAAAATTAATTTCAGCTCAGGTGATTATGTGCTGCCTGTCTGAATTCTGTTATTCTGTCTGTCTATTATTCTCCACACGACCTCCTTAATAATAAAAAAAACACAAAGCAAAATATAACCATACACCTATATGCTGCTGTGGAACAGAATGGCTACAGAATTTTTACCACAGTCGTGGCTGAGGTGGCTTCCTAAAGTACAGGCTACACAAGCACTTCAGTATACTTCTAGATGAAGAGGAATGGAATACTATGAAAAAGGCAGTATGAGCCAAGACAAAGGCAGTATTTTGAAAAGTAGCAGCTCTTATGTCACATGAGAATGAACATCTGACAGAAGAGCAAATCTACACATCATAGGTGGCCAGCATTAAGTCAATGTTTGATTCTAGATTCCTTAGTTTTACCAACCATGTGTAACACACGTTTGTGTATATTTCTAATTTAAGTATGCATAAATTGGCTGATCCTTCAAGCTTAACACAAACAAAATAATTGAATCTCTGTATGAGGACTGCAGGACTGGGCATCATATTCTTGTGTGTTACTTCTACATATTTGAAATTAGTAAAGGCTTGATCAAGCTCTGGCTGAAGTCAGTGGGAGTTTTTCCATTGTAAAAGTGCACCTTAAATACAGAAAATAATTGCACTGAAGTTAGAAATTTTACACATGAACAGCCCTGATTTTAGAAGCAGGTGAACTTGTATTTTCCATTCCACATACATTTTTGGTAGTTCACAGAGAAACATAGGAATAGCCATTCCATGTAACTGCAGACAACTGGAATGGGTAATTAATATATACAAATCTGGAAACGGCAAAAAAATGAAGTAGCTTCCGCTAGAATGTTTGTCCTTCTCTATGGTTTTTTCAGGGTCTGTGCACTTTCTAATTTTCCATGCTGCAATTTCCTCTGTGAATTTTTTTTTTTAAATAGAAAGCCAGATATAGATCATTGATGCAATAATAGTGATGTGGCTCTTATTGAAAAGATGTAACCACAGACTGGCTAAGTTTAAAAAAACCACCTGTGTTCTAATAGGTTACAGTTTTGCTAAAAGCATCACTAAAGTAGGTAACTTTAAAACTATGCATTCATTTGTTTGCTCTTATAATGCAGCAATTAAATGTTAAAGACAGGTATAAGGGCAAATCTTGCCCATAACGAAAGGGGTAACAGAGCAGTTTTGTTCCTTGTTTATTCAAGTCACTGTTCTGTCAGAAGGTAACGTGTCTGAATCCTTCAGCCAGACCGCTAGGATTTCCAACCTGTGTGACTGAATTTGCTTTGTATCCTGAGTTTCAGCTAAGTTTTAGATGGTGGCCTTCGATGTAAATATTATAGTTTAATAAAATAACATATTAAATGGGAACCAGTTTCTCCGTTTTCCTCCCACGATGGCTAATATCTTAAGAAGGCAAAAATAAGAGATTTCCTTTCACGTTTGCTTGATTGTTTCAGTGTCGGCTACATGTTATTGAAAAATGCGTGCAGTTGTTTTCGCTATCAAAGCAGCTTCTCAAGTAGAATTTGGGGAATCTGTGTAGGGAATGTTTGGAGGGCACTGAACTTTCAAACAATACAAACAAACGGACAAAAATATCCAGGGGTTAAAGGCAAAGCACTCTAGAGCAACAGAACAAAGGTAAGGCTGACGAATCTTAACTGTTTAGAATTAAATTTAATTCACTATGGGTTTCTTCAGAGAGATACAGGGTAAGACTACTTCACTCTTGAAAATGCAAATGCAGAAACAACCAGCCGAAAAATATCCTTATCCTGGACCATCTGTACAAAACCGACAACAAAACAAAGTGAAATTTGCACGGGCGGTGGAGACGCAAGCAGGGGCAAGGAGAGCACCTGAGTGACACTTCAACTTGGAAAGAAATCACACAGCCCTTCAGGCACAAACTCACCCGCAGCTGCAGCATAGCCTTGCATTTCGTCCATTTCAAATGCAGTGTCAGGTCAATGTGTCAGAGAGAACACAGACTTCAAAGCCTGAGAGCGTATTAAAGCCCACAAGTGATTGAGCCCCAGCCTATTTTTATCCTTCGCTGCACGTTGTGTGCGTGTTTTTGCACAATACAGAAAGGCTCAGCAAGGGAAGCTGGTAACATTTTAAAGGGGAAATGGATCTAAACGAGAGGTTGTGGCTGCGGCATGATTTCCTTTGATTGGAAGGGGAGACTAGGATTTGCCTAGACAAGCCCTCGTTCAACAGCTTTCCTCCCTGCAAGTTTGTGTAATATCCTCATTTCATGGGTAACCACATACATTTGCCGTCAGCAAGGAAAGGCCATTCCTCCCTGAATGTTTTGCTGAGAGAATAGTTCAACCAACTCCATCAACCGGACTATTTCGATCTTACCCCCTTAGAGGAACGAGCTTCCTTTGAAGTAGATTGAGACTCAGATTGTTTCCAGGACATAACCCCCCGTATCAGAAGACTCGCTCTCTGTCCCCCCCCCCCCCGTCTTTCTCTGGATAAAAAGACTGCTTATACTGTATTTTAATAATCCTCTCTCGTTCCCCCGCCAACAAAGTTGTACGCCTAGGTTGCCGAGCTGAGCAGGATTGCCACCAAACCAATGAAACTAAAAAGGCAAAAGAAGTCCACTGCCCACGGAAGGCAAGACCAAGAGCAACCCGACAGACCTTTAGGGGCACTAATAATAGCAGAGAGAGAAAAAGAGAGCCGGGACGAGCCCTAGTGAGTGGGAAGAAGTGAAGGGGAAACGGTCAAGGAGGAAAGATGACAACACCAGCCCTTGGCTAAACAATAGCGGCAGGCAGACGGGCAGGCGAGTGGGAAATGCCGGTGCAGTGCAGAGCGTGCATGTACCTACCAGTTCCTCCCATGCAGGGCTGCGGGTGCTATAGGAAGGGTACCCATGCTGCTCCATCACCCCCCACAGCACGGCTCTCCCTCGGAGGAAAACCAGGCTGGGGAGATCCGCCGGCTGCTGCTGCTGCTGCTTCTCCGGCTGCTGCGTTTGTAGCAATTAACCAGCTTCGCTGTTCTCTCTTCCCCCTCTGCGCCGCGCTCCCTTCTCCCTCCCGCCCCCCCTCTTTTTTAACCCGTTTCTTTTCACTCAGCCTCCTCCCACCCCACCCCACCCCACCCCACCACCCGCCTCCTGTGTCGCTCCCGCGGGCCCGGAGCGCAGATCCCTCTCTCCAGGGATCCGAGCTGCAGCAGCTGCCTCGCAGCCCACATGACCCTCCTGTCATCCCATATATGGAGTTGAACCAATAGCCGCAGCTTTTGCCGTCACTGCCGCCTCAGGATCGCAGCCAGCGGGAGCCGGAGCGAGCGGCTCCCTCTTGCCCCCCGCTAGGGCTCCGGGTGCACCAAGCCCCCCTCCCTTCCTCCCTCCCTTCCTTCTAGGCTCCCCCGGGAAAGGTGTTGGCCGCGCAGCGCCGAGAGTTTGACTGCGGAGAACGGGCTCCAATGCAAAGCGCGGCTCAGTTCTGCTACGCTGGTTCCTGGTGACCTAAATACATCGCCTCGTTTCCAGCGTGAAGCCTAAGGTCTTGCCCCCTTGAAGTCAAGGGGGGGTTCGGCTCCTGACTTGAGGAGCGCTGGGATCCGTCCCTCAGCCCGTGCCCCGGTGGCTGGCAAATTCCCGGTGGCGATTCCCCAGCCCGGCTCCGCATGACACGGTCCCTGCTACTGCTGCCGCCGCTGGCTGTCACACGCGCGGCCCTGCACTAGGTGATCAGGCAGCAGGGGATTGATTACACGCAACAGAAACCGGTTTAAGAATCGTCCGGGCTGTACCCATTCCTCAGTGTGGGCACCGTGCGACCGCTCCAGCCGCCTGCTCCTGCCGGGTTGTTTCCTTCGGGAGGATGCCCACCCCGTATAGACCAGAGCGCCCCGGGTTTGCTGGGTTTGTCCATTTTACATCCTGGAAAGGATCGCTCCTTCCCCCCCCCCCCCTCCCCCCAACGCTGCCTGGTCGACCTAAAGGTGAAGCGTGTTTCCGGAGCGGATTCACAATCAGTCCACACACATCCCGGCCGGGGCAGTCATGCCCGGTTTAACACAAGCAAGTCAGATCGGTTGGTGCCTGCGTCGAAAAGTATCTGTGGAGGAAAGAGCAAAGCTTCCAAATGCTCACAAGACACAGCTCCTGTCTCAGGTACTTTTCACCGCGGGGTCTTTGCTCCAGGGGATGGACTCCACCTTAAGATCCTAGGGGGGGGGAAGATCTTTGTCTTTACGTCTCTAACCTCCCTCTCCGATAGTTTGGGAGCCAGTGGTCCACCTTTAGTGACTCCCTGGCACACACCAAAGGTCTCCTGCAGAACGAGGTGTGGCTGGATTGATTTCAAAAGAGTCCCATGGGTGTGTGCATTTCATTTCCTGGGACCAACGTTTCTTGTGGCGACTGGTAGGATTTCTTTGCTCTCCATCAAGCCTTTTATTAACACGCACTGTGTATACTTTAGATTTCTCAGTTTATTAGTTACCGGAACACAGCCAATGTATTAAAACTGCTTCAAGTAGATATTGTACCTCTTATGAGCCTCAGCACGTGTGCTTTTTTTTTTTTTTCCCGCCTCTGACAGTTCCTGTGGAATTGCCAAGTTATGTCTACAAGACAGATGGGAAGGCTTACGCATTTGAAAGGCTGCATTTACTTAAAAAACAGTTTAAACAAATGAAACTTGAGGAATTGTTGATGACATCTAAAAGCAATACTTTCACACTTACATTTAGCTATCCTTTTTCTGTATTCCTTTTAATTTCAGTATGCTGGGAAAATGCCCCCTTTGAATTTGAAATTATCATCTCGGGCTTATTAAAATTATTTTTAAATCACCTATTTGAAAAACACCAACAGCCAGAAAAGGACTTTCTCTTTCTAAACTATAGTTGCAGTTCAAAAGAAACAGGAAGAGAATTTGTCTTTATGATGATACTTTAAAAGATAATTATTTTGTTACAAAAACTATCTTAATGTTTAAAAGGTTTCCTTTGATACTAACATTCTGGGAAACTACTAGCTCATCTCTGGTTTTCCCATTTTGTAAAATGTTATTGAGAATTAGAGATGATACCCCAAGTAGAGGGTTATATAACCAGAAAAGGGAGAGGAATGAGAGGACTTGTCTACACACAGGTTTTTGGATTTAACTAATCAGTAGAAAAAACCCAATGTAGTAATTGTAAAATTGGTGCAACCCCCTAATATGGACCAGTTATATTTATACGTAGGCATTTATAGAGGTATAGTTTGTTTTTGTAACTGTTATAGGAGGCTGCACCAATTTAATGAAACTGATTTTCCTACTGATTTAGTTAAATCAATGCAAAAAATGTATGTAGACAAGCCCAGAGACTCCATGAACTCCACCATGAGTTTTGCTATTGACAATCTATTTTATGTGGAAGGTACTCAGATACTATACTGATGGCAGGGCTGGATTAACCTTTTGTGGGCCTGGCGCCAAACATATTTGTGGGCCCCCATGGGGGCAATGGGGCATGGCATGGGGGGATGGAGAGTCCATCCATGGAATGAGTGGCCAGCAGGGGGCAACGGGGCATGGTGTGGCAGGAGTGACCCCATTTCACCCAGCCCAGGATGAGGGCATTGCTTATGAATTGGCAGTCGCTAGATGCACACTGGCCCGCCTGGCCCAGTGCAGCCTACATGGCAGAGCCCAGCTGCTTGGCGTCAAGCCCCCTACAGGCGAGTGGGACCTGCTGGCTGGGAGCCGTTCACACAGCAAGGCCTCATGCTAGATAATCAACAAAATAAAATTCAGTAAAGACAAGTGCAAAGTACAAAACTGTCACTGAGTGGATGTAGGCGGTCATGCCTAGTGGTTGGAGCAGCAGTCAGGCCGAGTGGTCAGAGCTGGAGTCAGGAGCCGGAGCCCAGGCTCAGAATCCGAGTCAGAGGCCAGAGATCAGAGCCAAAGTCAGAGATCAGGAATTGGTGCCAAAGCTCAGAACCAGATTACCAGGAGTGATGCAAGGCAGGAGCAGGTTGGACTGGGAACAAGCAGGCACAAGAGCTATCACAGCCATGGACTAATGCTTTGAGCAACCACTGAGCTGCTGCCGCTGCTGGGTTTAAGAGCTGGTCTGCTGATCTTGCAAACCAATCAGGCGGTGTAGCCAGTCAGGCAGCCTACTACAGGCCAGGTCAGGCTGCCCAGGACTGGCTCTGCTATAGGCCAGCAAGATTGTCTGCAAGATGGGGAGTCAAAGTGTACTGTGCCTGACTGCCAGCAGATGTGCGGATCACGGGTGACAAACCAGGGGATGCCAAGGACAACTGATGAATGCGACACACAAATTAGCTCAAACTGGAGGACTTCTCAATGACCTCAAATGGTAGTTACTGCGAAGGGAGCCGTCTGGTAAATGACTGGTCCCAAGGAAAGGAGTGACCCATCTATGGACTCTACTAAGTCAGGGGAGGGGTGCCAACCCAGCCTGGACCCCCCCATTCAGGCTAAGGCTTGGTGTTTCCCAACCAAAGTACGAATGGACCTTGACAAGGCAGCTTGATGCAAAGTGTCCTGCACAGACATAGGTCTGATGCCTGGCATCAATTCTTCTCCATGTCAGAGAGCTGGGCTGGACCTGTTGCATGGGTTTGGGTGATAGAGAAAGGACTGGTAATGGCGGCCCAGAGCCGGCAAGGCAGGAGGGAGCTGGGAGGACCATCTTTTTATTTGGCGGCATTTGGTCAGGTTATTTTTGATCTTGATGCACAGGGTCAACGAAGGCGTCCAGGCCTAACAGGGATTCCATCTGTGCCAATCCATCTTTAATATAGTCATTGAGGCCAAGCCGGAAATGATACTGCTGAATGGCCTCATTCCAGTCTGTGTCTACTACCAAGCGTCAGAATTCCACTGTATATTTAGCAACTGGCCGCCATCCCTGTCGCAATACCAAAGGGCGGCTTTGGCAGTACATTCATGACTTGGGTTGCTGAAGATCACCACCATAGCTCTAATGAAGTCCTCAAATGGTCTCAAAAGCAGGTTTGAGTTTTCAGGAGCAGAGACTCCCAAGCCCGGGTCTTCCCAGTAAGCAGGCTGATAAATCAGTCCTACCCAGACTCGGTTGGTGGAGTCTGACTGTGAGTGCAGAAGAAATAAGAGTCAATACTGATTTAGAAACACTCAACATTTGTCATGATCACCATTGAACTTGTCGGGCAGGGAGGGACTTGAGCTTGTGGAATGTGGGGGTCAGAGCAGAAGGTAGCATGGCTTGAGCTTGCAGGGCTACATTCTGCTCCTGCAGTGGGGCAGCCTGGGCCTGCAAGGTCTCTAGGGCTATCTCTGTCAGAGAGATATTGGTCTTTGTAGAATCCATGTGTGCTGTATCATCTCTAGTCCCCTTATTGTTTGTGTTGGGGCTGCTCAAATTGTCAGTGACTGTTACATGGACATTCGGGCCTAATGGTGGGAGCAGATTGGTCAGAATAGGAGTCAGTAGCCTGGACTCAGAGCTCAGGGCCAGAACTGGAGTCAGAGGCCAGATGCCAGAGCCAAAATTGGAGCCAAAGGTCAGAACTGTATTACCTGAAGTGAGGCAAGGCAGGAGCAAGGCAAGAACAAAGCAGAAGCAAGGCTGGAAACAAGCAGGTGCAGGAGCTATCACAGCTATGGGTGAATGCTTTGAGCAGTCACTGAGGTACTATTGCTGCTTAAGAGATGATCTGCAGACCTTTCCAACCAATCAGGCTAATCAGGCAGCTACAGACCAGCTGAGCTTTTCAGGTTGCCTGGAGACTGGCTCTGATGCAGGCCCTGATTTCTGACACACATTTAGGATGAAAAAAAAAAATCCCCCCCACCCCTTTTCCCAGGTAGCTGCGGTCAGGTCATTGGATCAGTCTTTCCCAGGCTTGCTAGTCCAATGCTCAGTCCATATCCACCTCATCCTCCTATTCCCAGTCTATCCACCGTTTTCTTGTCTGGCCTCTTGTTCTCTGCTCACGAGAAAAATCAAAAGCACAAATAAAAAATAGCTAAATGATAGTACTGCAGGGAAGGATCTGGGGTGGAGGAGGTCTAGTAGATCACAAATTGAATCTGAGTCAACAATGTGATGCAGTTGCAAAAAAAGCTAGTATCATTCTGGGCTGTATTGACAGGAGTGTCATATGCAAGACGCAGTGCCACTCTACTTGGCACGGGTGAGGCCTCAGCTGGAGTCTCGTCTCGAACTTTGGGTGCCACACATTAGGAATGATGTGGACGAACTGGAGAGAATCCACAGGAGAGCAACAAAAATGACAAAAGGTTTAGAAAGCCTCACATATGAAAAAGAGGTAAAAAAAACCGGGCATGTTTACTCTGGGAAAAAGAAGGCTGAGGGGGGACCTGATAACAGTCTTCAAATATGCTAAAGGTTGTTATTAAAAGGATGTGATCAATTGTTCTTCATAGCCACTGAGAGTAGGACAAGATGCAAATTGCTTAATCTGCAGTAAAGGAAATTTCAATTAGATGTTAGCAAAAGCTTTCTAACTATAAGGATATTTAAGCACTAGAATAGTCTTCCAGAGGAGATTGTGGTATCCTCATCACTGAGATTTTTGAGAACAAAGTTAGACAAAATCCTGATGGTCTAGGTATATTTGGTCCCACCTCAACATGGGGCTTGACTAAATGACCTCTTAAAGTCCCTTCCAGCCCTACATTTCTATGATTTTGCCCCTAATATGCAGATGACCACCCCTGCACTACATATTCAAAGAACATAAGTCAAAGAACATATTCAGTTTTTTATATTGGTTTATGTCTCTTCCTGTTACAAACATCTATGCCACTTCGAGTTTATTATAGCATTGGTGTGTACTAATTTTCCTCAGTCTATGCCAACATGTTTCTTCCTACTTCTTGGTATCTGGTACATAGTAACATATGTCCATTTCAAACAAATTATTTACATAAGAACATAAAAACAGTTATCCTGGGTCAGACCAATGGTCCATTTAGCCCAGTATTCTGTCTCTGACAGTGGCCAATGCCTGGTGATTCAGGGGGAATTAATAGAACAGGTAATCATCAAATGATTCCGATTTCATACAGATTGCTCTTCAAGGAAGTGTTGTTGTTCATTCCCCATTCTGTGTATATATGCCAGCTGGCTTTTCTTTTGTGTTAATAATTCTACATAACATTTTGAAATAGGGCTTGAACAACATGTTAATTGGGTAGCTTCTGCCAGGCAGATTTGTAGTTGCAGCTTGCTGTAGATCATTAAAATGAGATATATTTAAATTAGAGCAAGCAAATCATACTTGTCAATCTGGCAAACACCCTGATAAAACTGAAGTAATACCTGTAGATTAGGGAAAACATTTTAAAGAACTTGCAAGCGTTGTATGCATTCCCATTATACACTGCACATAATCCTGGCAGCTTCCTCAAAAGCCCCAGTCATTGCTTCTGAGGACACTTTGACAAATTATTTGTAGCAAACAGCTAGTGACAAATCCTCCATTTCTCCAGTTCACAGACAGAATGGATTTATGGATTTGTTTGTTATTTGTGATTGTTCAATAAATGGTTTACGTGAACAAATTTTAGCCTATAGATTTTGCTCACAAACTGCTACTGTGGGTATTTGCTGTTTGTTACTACCCCTGGGTGAGTAGGATGGCCAGTCCCATGGTATTGTTTCTTGGATGAATGAGTACCTACAAAAGAGAGGAAATGCTTAATCGTTTCACTAGAAGTTTGAGTTCTGCAGGCAGAGGGGTAGAAGCACTTTATGAAGTAAAGAGGAACTAGGCCAGAGGTTTTAGGATATTTTAGGACATTTTAAGCTTTTTTCTTAAAGGAGCACTTGAGTGAGGCCTTGCCTGAGAAAATCACTGCTGGAAAAAACATGGGGAGAGTGAGGCCCTAATTCAGTAAGGTATTTAAGCGTGTACATTACTTTAAACACAAGTGGTCCCACTGAAGTCAGTGGATTGCTCATGTACTTGAAGTTGTGCACTTATGTAAGTACATTGCTGAACCTGGACCAAGGCATCCTAAACATTGATCATGTTGAGACATATGGACATATGATGGAAACAAGAAGTGTATTTCTTAAATGCAGAATGCTTCTCTATTTCCTCTATTCTTATCACCTATGTAAATCTGACAAGTCTTATATATAAGATCTGACAAGATCTTATATCAGTGGTTCTACAGCTTGGAATGTGACTCCAGCACTGGAGATTTTTGGTGCAACCAGGATCTACAGGTGCAGTTTTTTTAAGACCATTTTAAGATAGCTAGATATAGATTTAGGTTCACATACAGGTCACAAATTAGGTATTTTTCCAAAGTAGATACCATAAACAAAGAGAAAAAGAAAATATTTTACATCTGAACTCTGAAGATAAAAATAAGTGGAATATTTACTGATTGAAGGTTTTTATAATATACCAAAGGTTTGTAACAGAAAATAGAGAAACTGGAAAAGAAATTAAAGAGAAACTTAAAACTTAAAAAAAAGAGAATAGATAGGAAAAATATTTGGTTGGGAAATGGAAAATATTTAGCAGACCCTCCAACTTCCTATGCTGGCAATAAATGGAGCACTCTTTTTATCTTTTATGTGAACTACTAAACACAATACTTGGGAGCCTTCCAGTTACAGGAAATCAATATGTACAATTCATATTACTGTCAATTATCTTCCTGCATTCCATCATCCTGTACTTTTAACTGAAAGTTAAAATTAATAGGTATAATTTCCGTATTGTTATTTCACCCAAAAGTTTGGTAGGTGTTTACAGAGGACATGGAAAGAAACAGACTCTACCCCAAGTGGAATTTTTAGGTGCGGTACAAGTGAGAGTGAGAAATGCAATGATATGGTTGTTTAGTTTAAAATGTGCACATCTTAGTTGTTTTGATTATTTTTTAAATATAAAATGGTGAATACTAACGATTATTGTGGTCATCAGGAAAAATTGAGTTTTCAGATGTGATTTAGGGGCTTGATCCTGCTAGGTGTTGAGCATTTTGAGTCAATACAGTTAAGCACATAAGCACATGCTTAACTTTAAACATATGGGTAGTCCCATTGATTTCACTGGGGCTATGGATTTGTTGACAATGAAGCACACGCAAGACTGAGCACTTAATAGAGTGTAATTGTTTGAAAGGAAAGGGAATATACTTCATGTGTCAGAACAGCATGAGAAAGGGACGGATAGTTATGGAAGAAATGGATGAATGAAGCACCAGATAGATGATATGTCTGTCTGTCTTTTAAGAGGACACATTTTTCTGATTGTAGTGAGAATTATTAAATCAGTAACTCCAGAAATGCCAGCACTAAATATTTACTAAAAGTTAATGCTTAGTAGTGGTTGAAGTAAGTAAAAATTAGACTAAATTCATCCCTGAAGCAACTATTGACTTTAGTTAAACCAGTGAAGAATTTGGCCCATGAGCTTTTGAATTGGCTGTACTGACTTTGCCAGTAATTTACTGATGTAAGTAAGTAACTTAGCTGTCCTGACTTAAGTGAGTGACTAAGTATTTTGCCATCCTTCTAATAATGTTCCTTATTATTTTCAAGGGACCCTATCAGGTAGTTTCAATACAGAAATTTTCTTTTTATTAAAAGAAAGGTGTTGCTAAACATATTAGAAAAATATTTTCTTGAGTGTTTTCCCCCCTTCAGTTCATTGGCTTCATTTGGATTTTAGCATACAAGGAAACAATCCAAAACCAAGATACTGTGCCAGCGTGGGAGCCCAAAAGTGACCGGAAACAGATGAGTCTAGTCTCACTTTACTGTCCAAGCTGAGTTAAATGAAAAAGTAAACAAAAACTAGGACTTTGAAAGTGTGTGCCAGCTTTCATAATCAAAAGTGCATTGAATAACATTAATTTGATAGTGATCCTTTCAAATACCCAATCAGAGATTCGTCATGTTCCAGTCACATGCTGATACTGTTTCTCTTCTTAATATTTGGAGAACACCCATCTCAACGCTTTACGGAAGATCTGCACAGTTAATATTGATACTGTTTATATTGCAGAAAAGTATGCTCTGACATTAAGTTGTATACATTTAGGGTTCATAACCAGTTATTTCTGTAAGATGTATTAATCTGTATTATTTCAGCACCTAGGAGTCTCTGTATAGACAGATCTAGGCATTTATACTGTCCTCATCTCTGTGGTATATGAGCACCTTACAAATTCTAAAAGTAAAGACAACACAGGTTCTCTAACTTCATCTTCATCCCACAGTCCCTCTTCCCCACCCCCTTCCTCAAATCATTTGTTTTGTTAGTGTGGGATATGATGTTCAAAAAGGGGTTTTAAATTTTATTTTGACAGGGGTGAGGTTTGCAGGGATTCTAAAGTACTTTAGGATCAAAGTCATAAAGAGACCAGATCGCAAGTGTGAAAAATTGGGACACGCATTTTATGGGGGTAGGGGGGTACAGTTGTGTATATAAGACAAAGCCCCTAATATTGGGATGTCTGGTCTTGCTACTGATTTGGTTGCTACTTGCTACTGTTGCCAAGAAAGTGTCTTGCCTGTGAACAACAATGCTGATTGCTGAGGCTGACAATTCCACTGGAAAGAAGCTGTTGCAGGAGGTCTTGATCTCCAGGAAAGAGATTGCCCTTCAGGTATCTCACAATAATCTGGTGAAGAGCTTTGAAAAAATGAATCTTGAAGCACTGAACTTTGACTGTTGTCAATGGAGCACTGTGGGAGCTAGGGGAAAAGGCAGGGGCAAGGCAGGAATCAGAAAAGGTTTGGATGCAGCATGCAGGGTCCAATGCAGCAGAATCATCTAGTTGCTCAGACAACTTGCTATGCCTCCTTCTGGCTTATATAGCATGGTTGGATCAATCAGTGGAGCTAGGTGATCCTCCAGTCAGGGCTCCTGTGGGTGGTGCCTGGGCTGAGGCTGTAAGTCCTGTGAGCCAGTTGCAGAGGCACAGCAGCAGAGGCATTGTCTGAAGCCCTCGTCCAGGAATGGGTGAGCACCCCTCTCAACTCTGGGTCTTTGCTACCCAAGGACAGCCCACTGTGAGTAGGGTGCAGTGGAGGGAGAGGGGCGTGGTGTGTTAAAGGGACCGTCATTTGTCAGACTGAGGCAAAGGACACTGCGCAACCCACTGTGTGGTCAGGTTTTGCTTATGGTCACATGCTTTTGAATGTGGTAATGGTGGGTGTTTTCCCACTTTACTGCTTGGTTCTCTCTCCTCTAAATAAAAGTTCTTTTTTCTTATAGACAGAGTCAGTGTCTGCATGTGGGGAAATATTACCTCTGAGAAGTGCCCGGGCGGTGTTAAGTTTTCCACAATTACTAGGTGGGGGCTTGAGCCAGTTCCGTTTTGTATTGTTAAGAGGAACACTTACACATTGATCCCAGCTCTTGTAGCTCCACTTTGCAGAAGGTTACATTTTAGGGGGCTCATCTGGGGTACCATCCCTCATAAGCACATCTTGAGTAATGCAGCATCCGCCTCTTATCTTATCCCGGCAACCTCCTCTGAAAATTAATGGTTTACTGTGGCAGAGGCAGGAATAGAATCTGGTTCACAGCTTTATATTTAATTACTTTAACCACAATGCCATCCTTTCGCTTCCTGAAATCCCCTCCCTCATTCACTACCCACCTTCCAACTTCTGTAGTCAAGCATGCAAGGGTCCTACAGACAACAACTTCGTTCACTACAGACACCTGATTTATTTCCTATTTGTTCATGTTGACTCATCCCAAGCTCAGCATGGCTCCCGCCCTTCTCGCACTTGCTACAGTGGCTCGGGCAGGTTCCAGCTGTTCCTGGTACATGGCCTGAACTCTTCAGAACATTCAATGGTTTTGTCAGGCTGCCAGATGTTTCCTGAGGAACACAAGTAAGAGAAAGGAAGTAGTAATTGTTAACACTTTACAACTCAGCTAAGGGCTTGTCTACATGGAAAGTTATACCAGTATAAGGTAGGGTATGAATTTAAACTCCTCTACTTATACCAGTATGACTCTCTGTGTTGACACTTATCCCAGAGTGCCTTTTTCTGGTTTACCTTATTGGGAAGTGGTTTAAATTAAAATGAAAAAAATCCACTCTTATTCTAGAATAAGAGTATTCTCATAGGGAGTTACACTTGTATAACTACAGTGGCATAATTAAGCGCTATAACTAGAAAAAAGATCTCCTGTATAGATCATAGATCTATAGCCCTGTATCTGAGCAGAATTTAATGGAACAAAGAAGAGATGCTTTTATAACCCGAGAAGACTCTCCCTGCTGCGTATCAAAGGCCTGCTGCAAACAATAGATGTGTTAATGCTTCTCAAACAGAAGACTGCAAGAATCCTTAATAATTAAAAGTGTTCATGAATTTAAATCTAGGAGTCACTCCCAGATCCCCCTATAATACACAAATCATATCCCTCATGATTGCTCTATGCTGAAAACCTTGATTCTGACTTCAGCAACATAGAATCATAGAGTTGGAAGGGACCTCAGGAGGTCATCTAGTCCAACCCCCTGCTCAGAGCAAGACTAACCTCAGCTAAATCATCCCAGCCAGGGTTTTGTCAAGCCACAGCTTAAAAACCTCTAAGGATGGAGATTCTACCACCTCCCTAGGTAACCCATTCCAGTGCTTCACCACCCTCCTAGTGAAAACGTTTTTCCTAATGTCCAACCTAGACCTCCCCCCCTGCAACTTGAGACCGTTGCTCCTAGTTCTGTCATCTGCTACCACTGAGAACAGCCTAGCTCCATCCTCCCTGGAACCCCCTTTCAGGTAGTTAAAGGCTCCTATCAAATCCCCCCTCATTCTTCTCTTCTGTAGACTGAACAAGCCTAGTTCCTTCAGCCTCTCCTCATAAGTCTTGTGCTCCAGCCCCCTAATCATTTTTGTTGCCCTTCACTGGACTCTCTCTAACTTCTCCACATCCTTGTTGTAGTGGGGGCCCCAAAACTGGACACAATACTCCAAATGCAGCCTCACCAATGCCGAATAGAGGGGAATGATCACTTCCCGTGATCTGCTGGCAATGCTCCTACTAAGGCACCTGTGTGCCTAATTTCCTTGATTAAACCTTTGTCCCACTGTCCATGCCCCACTTGGTTACTCAGTAGTGAACTCCAGTATATTGACCGCAGGGAGAGGCAATCCTTCCCACAAATCCCATTCCTGTGATTTTTCCATGAGTTAAGTGGCTCCAGGCTGCGCCATGTTGCAGTGGGACTCATATAATCCCAGAAACCTTGTAAAATAGAAAAACCTCTGTTTCACAAATCCACAAAACTAAAGGTTCTAAAAAGTCAGCAGAACAACTTCTAAAATTAAGATACAATGATTAATGACTCTGTCGTCAAGACAGCGAGAAAGTTTTCCATTTTCCGAGCAAGAGAAATACAAAGAACTTCTAACTCATCCACAGGATTCTTCTTATTCGTAAGAGCCACTAATGTAGTCTGTTCTGTGTATGTTACAAAGGGCTCAGAAATAAGCATGTTAAGGACATGCAGTATTTCCCCTTTAAATATATATTTTTTTTCCTTAGGAAAGACAAAAACTGCCAGATTCACTTAGAAACCAAGTTCCATGCCTCACAGCAGCCCTTAGGCATTCTGTAGCAGATATAGAATCCTTCTGACTCACCTGTTTGGCCTTTGGAAGAGTTCAGGAATCCTTACTAATATCTTCCAGGGCGGAGTGATGGAGACAAGTCCAAACAGGCATTCACAAATCCAATGCCTTAGAAGGAGCGGACATTCCTCAGACTAGGCAGGGGCAGTTTTGTCTACCTAGGTTTGAATCAGACAGGGACAGGGTATTCATTTTACCTCATGTTACAAACTCTCCAAACACGACTTTACCTAATCCTCAGTTTCAACTGCTCAGCAACCATACTAATTAAAAAAAATGTCTTATTTTCAGAAGGACATTGTTTGCCATGGGACCCAACATTTCTGTTTACTTGAATCTGACCTGAAAGAATATGCCCACTTTTCAGGGAAATCATCTAAGGTAAAAAGATGACCTGTGTGTGTCTGCAGTCTTCACTTTTCTGAGGAGAAACTGCCTCACCATGGGGCCTTAATAATCACTAATGACAGGGATGACATTGGCTACTTACTAGATCATTTATCCCTTAGCAAACACACACAGCTCCCAATCAAATTGATACAAATATTACATGTAGAAGGATTAAAAGTTCAGGAATCTCTAACTGGAGAAGGGACTGCAACTTTTTTAACTTAAGGGACTATACCAACTCAGAAAAGTTTTAATCAATAACCTAAGTGTGGACCTATTGTGAGTAGTATATCTACATTTCATCACACCATACTCTCTTTCTCACAGGCCAAAATCTTCAGAAGCTTGGATACCTCATCATTCAAGTTACCCTGAGGAGTGCAACTAACCCTTCTACACCTGGCCAGCTTTTCTAGCTAGTGTAAAGTAGAGAAAAGAGCCTTGGCTTTCCTCCTGTGATAGGGTGTCCACCCCCCACACAAGGCAGAGCAGGTTGTTAGGACAATTAACCTGATAGCCCATACCTGTGGGGAGAGCCAGGCCCTCAAAGCCTGTTGATGATGAAGCCCACCTGGGCAAGCTGAGCTTGTATAAAGTCAGTAAGCTGAGAACAGAAAAGAGTTGTAGGGGAAGTAATCTCTAATTGTTCCTTAGAACAAGGGAGGTGTATTTAGAATTACTGGTCTGACAAAAACCTAAAGAAAGAAGTTGTCTACACTTACTCTTGGAAGGAGAGAGTTTGGGCTTGTAAACATAGATGAGAGGGCCAGACAATAAGCAAGAGAAGTAGAAAACAGTCCAGGGAAGAAACAGCAATAGAGTCTGGGAGCAAGAAGACCATAGTTGCTAGACATAGGGCCCCTGTGCTGCAATCCAGAGTAGTGGGTGAGCCCAGTTGCCCCCTACTAACTACTATGGGAAAGTAGCACAGGATTTGGCCTTATAACAAAAGACTGTCTAGAACAGGGGTGGCCAACCAGTGAGAGACAAACAGCTGCAGTTACCTTGCCCTCAGGCAGTGTGTCAATTCCACTCCCCCCCCCCATCTCTCTACCCGCCACCCCAGTTCTGTCAATTTTGGTGGCAGCTCGTCAATTTCACTCCCCCTCTTCTCCGGAGAGCAGCATTTGTCTGAGCAAAGAGCCGCTTGCGAGCCGCAGGTTGGCCACTCCTGGTCTAGAATGACAGGAAGACAGCTGACCCAGGAAGACTTTGATATTCCAGAAGAGAAGTATATAGTGACCTGGCCAGAGGGCTGAGTTACAAAAAGGGAGCACTGTGAATCCTGTAGAATGAGGAGGAATGCAGTGTAAGCAGGCTGTCAGAAGGGGGGGAGGTGTCAGATCTGAGTGGAGCAAACCCCTAGATACAGTTACAAGAGGGTGCCCAGTGGTGAGTGAATCCTGTGACAGTTCCCCACCATTTTATGCCCTGGGGATGATTAAAGAGATGAGTCCCAGCACTCAGAGAAATACATGGTTTGTCTACAGGGCATCTGTCCAATGTCAGCTGACTCAGGCTGCAAGACTAAAATGGTGGTGTAGACGTTCAGGCTTGGGCTGGAACCCAGGTCGGGGATCCTCCCGCTTGTGGGGTCCCAGAGCTTAGGCTCGAGCCTGAGCATCTACACTGTCATTTTAGAGCCCATAGCTAGAGTCAGCTGACATGTGGCTGCTTAATTGCAGTGTAGACATACCCACAGGGCCTGCCCAGCATCTGTGCATAGCAGGGAGGAAGGCTTTCTGCACCCATTTCACTCTTCCTGTGAACCTGCCCAATAGCTGGCATTAGCTGGCCCTTTGTGTGTTTCTTTTTCTTCTATGTAATCTGGCGTTTTAGATTCACAAGAGCAAAGAAGTCTGTTTCTGACCAGCATGAGAGTGGTTGAGAGGATGCCTGATTGGTGCATGAAATTCTTGAACTGTATGTATCTATTACTTTTGTGATTGGGAAGTGGCAGCAATAAAGTTATGGAGTGGTGAGACTGACTAACAGAAAAGAAATGACACTTTACAGCAGTAAAAGGCAAATAAGTATTTATGAGGTTAGTTATAGTGAAGGGAAGGTGGAAAGCTGCCCTAATGAGAGAATGGAAACATTGAATAGTATTTAACATCCATCATTCTGCTTATTTATATTGTGGTAGGTGCTACTTTTTACATTCCTTTACTTAACTTTTCATAAAGAATAGCAAAGAAAATACTGTTTTTGCATTCAGTACAGTTCCTTTATATAATTGACTCAGCTGTAAGATTTATACATTTACATGCCAAATATATAAATGAATACAAAGTGGAAAAATATTTTTAAAAGTAAAAATGCAAGACATTAGTACTTTTACAATCACTAGGCTAAATGTAATACTGGTGTAACTCCATGGAGATCAATAGAGTTGAAATTATCCCTTTACGCGCTGATTAATACACTATGATATTATACTATGCTTTTTTTGGACTTTTAAAAGGAAACAACTAGATCAGGGACAACATTAAGGTTTATTTTTAAAGGGTTTTACAAAAATCTAAACAAATGTTTAAATGAAATTTAAAACATTGAAAAGAAAGAAAAGAGATGCAGCATGATGGAGACAGAAAAAAGCACAAACATTTGGAGAAAGCTGGGAGGATGGCTGAGAAAAATGCAACAAAAACTGAGGTGAATGAGCCTGCAAGCCACAATGTAAATAAGCCAAGTTATTAGGAATGCTTTATTTTTGTGAGCCTGGAGGAGAATAGAGAGTTATGGAGAACAGTATAGGTATGCTTGTCTGATGGGTAAATACAGTAATGGGGAAATCCATGTTTCTTTATGAAGTAATTACCAGACCTAGCAGACATAAAGGGTAACAAGAAAACATTCTATAAATGTATTAGAAGCAAGAGAAAGACCAAGGATAGAGTAGGCCCATTACTCAATCACAGAAGATTAGTGTTGGAAGGGATCTCAGGAGGTCATCTAATCTAACTTCTCGAAGCAGGACCAACCCCAACTAAATCATCCCAGACAGGGCTTTGTCAAGGCGAGCCTTAAAAACCTCTTCGGATGGAGATTCCACCACCTCCCTAGGTAACCTATTTAAGTGCTTCACCACCCTCCTAGGGAAAAGGTATTTCCTAATATCCAACCTAGATCTCCCCCACTGCAACTTGAGACCACTGCTCCTTGTTCTATCATCTGCCACTACTGAGAACAGCTTAGCTTCATCTTCTTTGGAACCCTGTTCAGGTAGTTAAAGGCTGCTATCAAATCCTCCCTCACTTTTCTCTTCTGCAGACTAAACAAGCCTAGTTCCCTCAGTCCCTTCTCATAAGTCATATGCCCCAGCTCCCTAATAATTTGTGTTGCCCTCCACTGGACTCTCTCCAATTTGTCCACATCCTTTCTGTAATGGGGGGCCCTAAAAACTGGATACAATACTCCAGATGTGGCCTCACCAATGCTGAATAGAGAGGAATAATCACTTCCTTTGATCTCCTGGCAGTGCTCCTATTAATGCAGCCCAGTATGCCATTAGCTTTCTTGGCAACAAGGGTACACCGTTGACTCATATCCAACTTCTTGTCCACCCCTAGGTCCTTTTCTGCAGAATTTGTTTAGGTCATTCTGTATCCTGTCTCTATCCTCCAGTGTATCTACTACTCCCCACAGCTTAGTGTCTTCTGCAAACTTGCTGAGGAGGCAATCTGCCCCACCATCCGCATCATTAATGAAGATGCTGAAGAAAACTGGCCCCAGGACCAACCGCTGGGGCTCTCCACTTGATACCAGCTGCCAACAAGGTATCGAGCCGTTGATCATTACCTGTTGAGTCCGATGATCTAGCCAGCTTCCTATCCACCTTATAGTCCATTCATCCAACTTGTACTTCTTTAACTTGCTGGCAACAATACTGTGGGAAACCGTATCAAAAGCTTTTCTAAAGTCATGGTATATCATGTCCACTGCTTTCCCCACATCCACAGAGTCAGTCATCTCATCATAGAAGGCAATCAGGTTGGTCAGGCATGACTTGCCCTTGGTGAATCCATGCTGACTGTTCCTGATCACCTTCCTCTCCTCGAAATGATTCAAAATGGATTCCTTGAGGACCTGGCTCCATGATTTTTCTAGAGACTGAGATGAGGCTGACTGGTCTGTATTTCCCCAGATCCTCCTCCTTCCCTTTTCTAAAGATGGGCATTATATTTGTCTTTTTCCAATTGTCCAGAACCTCCACCGATTGCCAAAGATAATGGGCAATGGCTCTGCAAATCACGTCAGCCAACTCCCTCAGCACCCTCAGATACATTGCATCCGGCCCCATCTCAATGAGGAGAGAAAAATAATAACAGAAAATGTGGCAATGCAAAAGTGCTAAACGACTTTGTTTCAGTTTTCATCAAAAGGTTAGTAGCGACTGGACGTCTAGCATAGTGAATGCCAGTGAAAATGAGGTAGGATATGAGGCTGAAATAGGAAAGAACAAGTTAAAAATTACTTAGACAAGTTTGATGTCTTCAAGTCACCAGGGCCTGATGAAATACATCCTAGAATACTCAAGGAGCTGATTGTGGAGATATCTAAGCCATTAGCGATTATCTTAAAAAAATTATGGAAGTTGGAAAAGGGCAAATATAGTGTCAATCTATAAAAAGAGGAATAAGGACAATCCAGGGAATTATAGACCAGTCACCTTAACTTCAGTACCTGGAAAGATAATGGAGCAAATAATCAAGCAATCACTTTGCAAACAGCTAGAAGATAATAAGGTGATAAGTAACTGTCAGCAGGAGCACTGACTCAGTTTTTAACTGAGAATTCAGATTGTCTCAGTTAAAAACAGGGTAGCAGAAAGGGGGAAAAAATTGAGCAGGATAAAACCATAGCAGAATTAATGCTTGTGCAACAGCATAGCTATCTAGGATCTTTCAATTACAATTTGTTAAATAAGAAGGATTACAAAGTTTTATATATGTTAGAGATTTAGGTTGCTTCTGACCTCACAAATATCATTTTAGGTCCAATGATTGCATTCAGAGTTAGTGCATCATTCAATCAGCTCCCTCTGCTAACTGTACAGCATATTCTCTCTGCAGAAGTAGCATCAGACACTTAAATGCATCAGACAGGCTGGACCTGCTCTGTAGGTTATGTTGTCTACATGGCACATTCAGATCCTTCAGAATCTTAGCTTTCAGTTAGAACAAGGAAATATGTGTCAAATCCTATGCAGCTATGCCGCTGCAGCTCTGCTGCTGTAGTAGCGCTGTAGTGTAGATGCTTCCTACACTGACGAAAGGGATTTTTCTATCGATGTAGTCAATCTCAGAGAATTCTTCTGTCAACCCAGCTGCATCTACGGTGGGGATTAGATTGACCTAACTATGTCATGCAGGGCACGAAATTTTTCAGAGCCCTGAACTACGTCGCTAGTTCGACCTAATTTCTAGGTGCAAACCAGGCCTCTGTTTTCCCGTCTGAGTCTGCAGACAGCCTGAACTAGATTCTCAGAACTCTGAACTACCCATTATGAGTCTTATTAGGGTGTAAACTCTAATGGTAACATTTTAAGTGTCAATATTAATGATTTCATTTTAGCAGAATGAGTGAGTGTCAGGAATGAGGGCCTGCAGCTAAGCCTGGGACTGGTTAGCTCAATCTCCAACCAGACTAAGGAGCATACCTTACTGGCTGACTCACCTGATTGGCAGAAGGAAGCCAGCAGGCAGACTGTTAAGCCCAGCAACAGCAGCAGGTCACTGGCTGCTCAATACTTACGCCTGTAGCTGCAATCAGCCCATGTCTGCCTTGCTCCAGCCCCGCTCCTGCACTGTGTCCAGTCTTGTTCTGCCAAGCTCCAGCCTTGCTTCAGTCTAATTCCCTGTTTTGAACCAGTTTATCCCAGCTGTGGTGCTTGGCTCTGGCTGTTGACTCCAGCTCTGACCCTAGGTTCTGGTTCCTGATTTCAGATCTTTAGCTCTTACCCCTGGCTCTGATTCTTGGCTCTGGACTAGAACTCTGAGCTTCAGCTCTGGTTCCTGGTCCCTCCCTGCTCTAGCCCCAACTACTACACCAGACAGCCCGTGTCCCAATCCTGACAGTTTGAGCAGCCTCAGAGGATAAGGAGAAGGGACAGCTTCTCCTACTGGGTTGGATCCCCCTATAGCTAACATCCCCTTACCAGAGTTAGTGAGCGCCCTGCAGATCCAGGTCAATGTCCTGTAGGTGCAGAATGCAGTTCTACAGGCACCCATGGCTCCAACTGATCATGAACAAAGATTTCCTTGCCGGACAAGTTTGACAGTGACTGCAGAAAGTTCTATGGTTTTGAAACCAGTGTCATCTCCTGTTCTTGTTGCACCCGCAAATATAGCCCACGGACTGGTCCAGGGTGGGACTTATCAGAGGCCTGGGCCTCTCCACTTCTGGAGAAATCTAGTTCTCAAACTTTGTCTAAGCCATGGTAGCAATTTTTGACGACTTGAGTTGTACATGTATGGCAGAAGCTGCATGCCAAGCACCGAGGCAGGGATATCAGCCGGTTGCTAACTACGCCACAGAATTTCAGTTCGTGGTGGCAGACATTGAATGGAACGAGGTCATGCAGTGCTATCTCTTCGCGCTTGGTTTAAACAATGAGATCAAGGATGAGCTGGCATAGGTGAGTCCCCCAACTGGGCTGGAAGCCTTCATTGACCTATGTGTCAAGATTGACAATTGCTTTTTACAACACAGTCAAGAAAGGAGGATGGTTCCCTGACCCATGCCTACGTCGATGGAGCCTGCCAGACAACCTCCTGTGCCCAGCCAACTGCCTAAACCGATGTGACATGGCATGGCCCCACCTCTTCAGTGCAGAGAAGAGCTGATGTTGGGTGTCTGGTCTATATCTGTACTGCAGGTAACCTGGATACTTCACCACGAGCTCTCTTCCACAAGGCTTGATCCACATCTTGGTCAGGTAACACAAGGCCCTAGCTCTCACAGGGGGTCTGGGCTGGCACTTCTTCCTTTGCTCTCACCTGCAGCACCCTCATTTGACCACTGGTAGCAGGCAGTATCTAACCAGCACCTGACACACATTCAAGTTGTGCTGCACCTGTGGCACCTGGCCATCTCAGAGTCAACCTGGAAGCACTAATGGATTCTGGCCCCTCCAGTAAATTTATGGACTTAGAAGTCACTTGAGCACATAAGATCCCAACACAGTGCAAGGCTTTTTCTGATTTAATAGAGTCCCCTGATAGATCCCTCCTCTCATCAGGCCCAATCACGCAAGAGACTATACCCTTGGTGATACCAACAAAGTACCAAGACTTGTGCAGACAATTTCAATAAGAAGGCTGAGCTCCTGACACTTCATCGTCACTACGACGATCCCATTGACCTTCAGCCTGGTGCCAAGGCTCCCTTGAGGCATATCTATTCCCACCCTCTCAGTGTCATGGCCAGGGCTTGGGTTGTAAGAGCAGAGGAGGTCAGAGTCAGAAACCAGGCGTCAGAGTGAAGGGTCAGGTCAGGAGTCCAAGAGCAATCTGAGAGTCAGGCCTATCATTATGGCTGGTGGGGGAGTCCACTTTGTTGCACAGACACTTGCTGGAACTTCTATTGAGCTTAAACAGGGTGCCTGGACTGATCAGTGGCCACAAGGGAAGCTGTTGGCCTAGCTTTCTGAGGTGGTACTTCCTATGGTATTTACCTTCATACGGTCTATGTGGCAATGCATGCAGCCATACAATGGCTGGCAGGTAGCGGCATGGAGTTGTTGGCCACCCCTCAGACCTGGGTTCCAGTCCTGTCTCCACAGACCCTGGAACCTGAGCTACAGGTGCTCCAAGACTATCTGAGAGAACCTGAAAAAATGGGTTTATTTGTCCCTCCAGAACCCCAGTGGGGGGCCTGATTTTCTTTGTGGTTAAGACAGACAGCTCCCTGCACACTTGTGTGGATTACAAGGTAACTATCTGGAATAGGTATTAACTACCACTCATCAACGAGTCTTTGAGAGACTTTGCTTCAAAGTCTTCACTAAGATGGACCTCTGTGGGGCCTATAACTTGGTCTAGATTCAGGAAAGGAATGAGTGGAAGACTGCATTCCACACTCAAAACCAGCATGTCAAGTATGTGGTGATGCACTTTGGGCTGTGCAACATTCCTGCCACCTTCCAACCCTATTAATGTTATCTTTAGGGACATGCAGGATCAGTTCATTGTCATGTCTTACAATATCTTCATTTTTTGAGAACCATGCCCTTCATGACCAACATATGCACCACATCTTAGAGAGGCTGTGTCAGAACCACCTCTATGCAATACTCGAGAAATATAAATTTGGATCAGAACACAACTGAGTTCCTTGTTTTCCTCCAAAGACCTAATTCTGGATCTGTGCAAGTTAACTGCCATCTTTGACTGGGTAGCTCTGAAAGATGCATGAGGGGTATACTGACTTCTGGGGTTTGCCAACTTTTACCAGCAGTTCATCAGAGGGTTTTCTCAGCTGATAGTCCCGATGATGGCAATTTTTGGAAGAGAGTCAAATTAATCTGATCCTTGGAGGCCCAATCCACTTTTGACCAACTATAAAAGGCTTTTAACTTTGATGCCCATTCTCATCTATCCCAACCCCACCAGGCCATTTATTTCACCAGGTATTATCTCAGCAAATGGTTCCCCATAAGCAACTTCAACTGTGTGTTTTTTATTCTCATAAATTGACCCTGGCAGAGAGAAACTATGATATGTGGAAAAAAGAACTGTAAGCAATCAAGGCAGCTGAAGAACGGTGTCACTTCCTGGAAGGATCCCAGTTCAGGTTCTTACAGATCACAAAAACCAACTCCACACAGCCAGACATCTCAGTCAGCACCAAATCCATTGGTCCCTCTTTTTTGTCCAATTCAAATCATGACCGCCTGGGAGCAAGAAACAAAAAGCAGATGCACTGTCCCACAAAGATGAATGTCAAACATGGCACTGAACTTTTCCCCACAATTCTTAAACCAACCTTTTTAACGGAAAAGTGGACAGTGTCTGTTCTCTATTCAGTCCTTTACCTCATGATCTATTTGTACCTGAATCTATCATACCTTGGGTAATGCGGATACCCAGCCTGGCTCAGACTTCCAGCTGCAGGATGGGATCCTCTACCACAGGGAACACATTTACATCCCAGATAGGTGGTCAGGACTCTCAGTTCTGAAGATATCAAGACATGCTGATTGCCAGTCACTTTGGCCAATCTAAAATACCGGGATTGATTTCATGGAGTTTCTGGTGGCCAGATCTATGCTCTGATGTGAAGAAGTATATAAATTCCTGTGACCTTTGTTCTTGTTCCAAAACCATGTGTTTGAAGGCACTTTCCGCTGCAAACCTTGCCCATCTCACGCCAGCCCAGGTGCACTGTGTCTTTAGATTTCATTGTGGAACTGGTTTCATAGATCAGAGTAGTGCTTGTCCCAGTCAGCCTCCTGACCAAGATGGTGCATTTCATTCCTTGCTGTGCAATCCCTACCACCCAGGAAACAGCAAGCCTCCTTCTGGAAAATGTCTTCTGTTTCCATGGATTGTGGATTGCCAATGAGTATCATGTCAGACTGAGTTCCACAGTTAAACTCATGCCAAAAGCAGAAAATGAAGGTCCTTGATGTAGAGTCCCTCACGTCAGTGGCCTATCACCCACAGACTAATCAGCAGATGGCATGTGTCAATCAGATCCTGGAACAATATTTCCATTTCCTGAACAACCATCCAGATAACTGGGGTCCTCAGCTACCCTATGCAGAGTTTGCCTCTAATATTTCAACCTACTCCTCCACCCAGCAAAGCCTGTTCTACACCAGTTATAGCTTTCACACACGTTTTCACCAGCAATGCCCACAGGTTCGCCTATACTTGTAGTGGTGGATCTGGTTACTCGCCTGCACCAAGTACAACAGAAACTCAAAGAACATTTGAGGTTGTACCTGATTTGACTATAGGGGCCAAGCTCTGGTTATCAACCTGGAACCTCAGATTAATTCACCCATCAGACAAGTTGGATTACTGATATTTAGGCCCATTCACAATCCTGAAACAAATCAACCTGGTGACATTTAAAATTGCAGCTAACTGAGTCACTGAAGATTCATCCAATATTCCATCCTTCCCTCCTAAAACTCTACACAAAGAATCCGTTCCCAGCTCCTTGCCAGCATCTGTAACTGTTCAAGGACAAGAAGGATACTTAGTCTGGCAAATTGTTGACCCCAGGCAAGTTCAAGGTGAGATTCAGTACTTGGTGGATTCGGAAGAGTGACCCTGGGAAATAGTGGAGAATGTCCATGTGTCAGACCTCCTGTGGGACTTCCACTGAGCTCACTGCAAGTAGCCAGGTCCGGGGCCTCTAGAAGGTGGTAGGTAGGTACTGAATGAATGAGGACTTGCATGTGAGCCAGGGCCTAGCTAACTCAGTCTCCAGCCAGACTAATGAGCACAGATAGGCTGCTGTAGAATTGCCTGAATGGCCTACCCTCCTGATTGGTTAAAGAGATCCAGCAGGCATGCTCCTAAGCCCATCAGCAGCAGGTCACCAGTTGCTTAACACTTACGCTCACAGATGGAATGTCCTTGTTTGGTGACGGTCGTAGGTGTTATGATCCGTCATCTATAATTCATACATTCAGTAACTACCTCAAACACACCAAGAAAACTATTATCTACAGCCAGGCACTCAGGCACCACAGGAGGAGAAAGTCTTTATCTTTAACTTTAATACACACAGAACCATCTTCCCCAAACAAGGACACTCCACCAGAGAAGTAGATCACATCATGAAATGGACAACTCAAATACCACAAGAGAGCCTGCTGCTATCCTGAAATAAAACCCCTTCTGACCGCACACCCCTAGTTGTCACCTGCCACTCCACACCGGCACCCATATAGGGAATCAAACAACTTCAGCCCATACTTGATGACTGCATCCTGAAAGAGGTCTTTTTTGAATCCCCTCTTCTGGCCTTCAAACAATCTCCAGGCTAATCAGAAGCAAACTCCTCACAGACCAGGACACCAACTCAAAGTGGCACCAGACCTTGCCAGAACAAGAGATGCAAAACCCGCAGACATATCTCCACCGCTATAATGATCAACCTCCCCTCACACACACACACCTTTCAAGACACCATGAGTCCTACACATGCCTATCACAACATGAGGTGTACCTCATCCAGTGCACTAAATGCCCCAATAGCAACTATATGGGTGAAACAAGACAATCCTTATGCTCTTGAATGAACTCACAGGAAAATGATAAGACAAAAACATCACATCAGCTATGGGTGAACACTTTTCACAAAGAGATCAGATATAGAGTTATCAATCAGTCCTCATCCTCAAAGGAAACCTGCACAACATTTTCAAAAGACAAGTCTGGGAGCTTAAATTGATAACTTTGCTAGACACTAAAAATCATGGACTGAATAGAGACACTGGATTTATGGCTTATTACAACAATCTATCACCCACTCACAATCCCCCCGCTGCTTCTCTCCCCTTCCTTTCCTCCCTTGGAGGGACGTTAACAGACCACTTCACTTTGAATGGCCCCTTGAAATGCGTTAACTACTTATGACAAACAATCTGTTCCATCTTGTATTTAGCAGTGACACTCTGAGTAAGGCCTTATCTACACTACAAAGATAGGTTGACCTGCAGCCACCTCATCAATTACTTGCCCTCCTTGGCAAATAATTGCCCTCCTTGGGTCGGTGGTGTGCATCATCACTAGGAACAGTACCACTGATCTAAGGGGGGCAGTTTGGGGAGCTGAGAGCCTGATCTCTCAGCTCCACTGGCTTCTCCCCTCCCTGTTCCCCGCTGGGAGCTGGGGGAAGCCTCTCGGAGCTACTCATCCCCGGGGAGTGGGGGCCAGATGCCCCGGCTTCTTGACCTCCTTCCTCCAACGGGAGCCGGGCAGCCTTGTCAATTTTGGATCGCCATAAAATTGACAAGGCTGCCTGGGGCTTCTTGTCTCCCTACTCCCAGTGGGCAGCCGGCAGAGAAGCTGCCCAGGGCGTCTCGCTTCCCCGCTCCCAGAGCACGACCCGGCTCTTGGGGGGGGGGGGGGGGGGAGGGGGAGAAGACAGCCGGGCTCTAGCTGCCTAGCTTTCTTGTCAGTTTGGAGCTGTGAGTTGACAACAATGACAGCCAACAGCTGATGTAAAGGAACACCGTCTCTACACTGACACTGTGTCACCTTAACTACACCAACATAAGCCCTACATCTCTCGTTGAGGTGGTTTATTATGTCAACATAGCAGGGGAGTTGTATGGGTGGGAGGAGCATTTCCACTGGTTTTTGACAAATGCTGAATTTTGTCCACAAAACTCTAGTGTGGACCAGCCCTAAATTTCTCAGACCTGAAGAGGAGCTCTGTGTAAACTCTCTCACCAACATAAGTTGGTCCAATAAAAGATATTACCTTATCTACCTTGTCACTCTAACATCCAGGGATCACATTGTAATATCCAGGGACCAGCACAGCTACAACAATACTGCATTGTCAATGTTATTATTTGTAAAAACTCATCATTAACATGTGGGACAATGTCATTCCCTAAGGTAATTAAATCCTGTGTTGTTACAGATTTCAAAGCAAAGTGCCACAAACTATTTTGTGTCATGTAGTGCTGTGTCTGAGCAAGCCTTCCCTTTTGCAAAGAACTCTTAAGATGTTAATTGACCTTCTCCCTGAAGAGTCTGAGCAAATTTTCTGTATAGAGCAGAAAGTACTCTCTCACTCCTGATCTTATTTTGTATTTTGAGTCAAATGTTTGTTCTAGTCATAAAAATTGACCTTACTATCAGTTATAAAGCAAATATAATTCTAATCAGTTGGAAATTAGACTGTCCCACCTTGGCAGCAATGAAAATAGACAGAATCTGAAGACTTCCACATTGCTCCCCCAGTTCTCTGACTTTTTGACCTACTGATATGGTCTTAGGAAAAACAAATTGCGGCTTTCAGTTTTTGGTTTGTTAAGGATAGCTTCATTGCTCAAGTATCCATGATGTTCACAAAGCTGCACTCCTAATTTGTTGACCATTTGAACTATGTTCAATCTGCTTGGCATATCAAATAATTCCATACATCCCTAATAATTACTTAAAAAGGAAAGACTTTAAAGGTGAAAACCCTTTTGAAGAGAACATTTTTCAAGAGATAAGATGCTTTACTCAATCAGAAGAATAAAAGAACAACCTAAATACATTTATTCTGCATGACTGCAGCATTTTGTCTTTGTTCACATCTTTTCTGCTTGATTTGACATTCCTATAATAAGACCGTGGATCTGGTTTTTTTGCAACCTATTATGCACCATTTTGATACAAAAATATATTTTGAATGTCAAGATTTAATTTAGGTGGCACAATCTAACAGTGTCATTTTGCATTGCTGCTTTTCATTTCATCAAGCTTTTTAAAAGCAGCATTGCATTGATGAAATACACAAATGTAAAACCATCTGCCTCCATTATGTTTTTTACTCCACTTCAAAGAGATTTTATTAAAGTCAACAATCAAAGATGTATAACTGTCCCAAATATTAGGTCAGGTTTGTGACCCTTACTGGCAGAGGGTTCACTTCATATTGTGGATTTCCAGATCTAGCTGTACATGGAACAAAGATTCAAACACCAATCCTCCAGAAGGAGAATAAATTAAGATCTTCTGAGATACCGCATGTTTTCACTGAAAGTAATCTCAGGATCTGCATTTTTACATAATGGACCAAATTTTGTTCTCACATGTATATAACCCCATGGAAGTCTATATGAACAGAATTAGGCACAAATTATGTAAAATTATTTGCTAGGGGACTCAATTCTTTAGTTTCATAGAGATTAGGGCCACAAGGGACCAATGCACCCAGAAAGTCCTATATATGACTTTAGTTGGATTAAACTGCAGTGTATCACAGGAAGAGAACAGATGCTAATGCCCAAGGTTCCTGCAATGGCAGGGAATTAGGTGAGCGTCACCATTCCAAGATGACCTAGCACACCTCCTTGCAGGCAGGCATAGTTTTGCAGAAGAGCCCTTACTTGACTTTTCCCTCACCTAAAGTATCAACAAGTTCAAACAAGACCAAACAGATGCTAAAGAGCAGCTTCTTGTGGAGGATCTCATTTATTAACTGAAACATCAAAACAAAACTTTCACCCCAGTATCTTAGCTGGGTGACTATGTCATTCTTAGTCCATATGTCCCTCAACTGATTCATGCGCTTGCCTCCACTCAGACTCTTCCCCAGGGGTTCTCTTTGTTCCAGCCTCTGGCCCCTATCAGGTAAGACTCTTCTCTGGTGTCAGGAATGCAAGGAGGTCTGTCTACTGCAACTCTTCTCCAAGAACAGTGAATGATCCTTGCCAGTCTGGTCTTCCAGCCAGTGGCCGGGAGACCACTGGCTGAGACCCGATCCTCTTGGATGTTTGCTGACTGCTGCCCTCTGTCTTGTCCTCCTATCTAGGAGCACTTCTTACAGGCTCCCAATTTTGCTGGCTTCCCTGGAGAGCAGGTGACTCGCTTAAGTCCTGAAGCACAAGTTTTGATTATATTCATTGTCCCAGTGCAGAACTACAAGTGTTGAGTATGCTAAGGGTAATGCAGGCAAATCCTGTTCTCCCTTTGGGCCACAAAGGAAGGAATGAACAGGGGGATTCGTTTTAGAGAAATATTATTTAATCTACTACCTACACATAAATCTAAGGTTTAACAGGACACAAGACCCAAAGCTCGACTGCCGAATATTTCTACATGCAAAGTAAAGAGAGTTGAGAATCTTAAGGATGAATGTTTGTGTATCATTAACTCAGTACGTGGAAGAGCAGTACAGATAATTAGAGAATGGAAATCTTTCATATAATTTAAATATAGCTTTTTTCCCTCAAACACAAGAAAGCCCTGGTGGACCTACAATTTTACTCTGATTGTGAGCTCAACTGTAAAAAGTGTGTAAAAGTTTATGAAATGTCACAATAACCTACAGTAACAAATGCTGGTAGGAAAAGGTACCAGAGATACAGAAAAATGAAATTAGTCTAAACAAAAAGGGCCTACTGATATAGTTCAAGGACTATGTGAAATCATGCTTGGTAATAGAATATGTGGAACCAAAAATTAACTAAACAAAATTGGTGTGTCAAATATCAGGCCTAATTAGTGGACTAAGTTATGAAGGGATGGGCTATTCCATTCACCGTTCCCTTTTTGGGTCCTTAAAGAAACAAACCTGGGGAGAAAATAAGAAAAGAACAGAGAGAGACTAGTAAAGCAAGTTTCATCATCCTGGCCTCCCCCCGCCCACTGTTTCCTGGGACTCTGGACCTTTTTGTTCTAATTCTGTGGGATCTCCGGACTAGACTGGGCCAGAGAGAGGGATCCAGATGACACAAATGAATCTTTGCACATCAGGGAATTCTGGTTGATCATCTGTGCAGACATTAAACAGCAAGGGTGATAGCACTGAACTGTGGGGCAATCCATTCCGCTGAGTCATCGCTATTGATTTTTCTGACCATCCATCTCAACAAAGAAACAGATGACCCGTGCCTGCTGATAGTGTGGGGGCAGAGTGAGGGCAGCCAGCTTCAGCAGTGTTATTGTGTATTCTCAGTCCGTGTGTGCATGCTCAGTACAAGCCAAGGAGCAAATCTGGGGGGGACACATGACCCCGCATGCCCCCTCCCCCGCATGCGTTGCCTCTGCAAAGAAACAAAATAAATTTAAACATCTGTGTAAGTGCTTGCAAGATTAGGGCTAAATTTAGCCTAATTCTGCAAAGACTTGTGCATGTGTTTAAACTTTGTGCACAATAAGTGCAGTTTAGCTGCTCAGAATGAGTAAAGTTAAGCATGTGTGTAAATCTTTCCTGGCTCAAGACCCAAACCTTAGTACTGACTGCTTGTTCTCTCCACGATGCAGTTAAAATACTGATCTTAATTTTTAAAGCCTTGAATGGTTTGAAACCCAGCCTTATCTCTTCGCTGAAGATCAGGTGGATTTTTTGCTGTCACTTTTTGTGGTTAAGCACTTCAGGCCTGATGGCAGAGGTCGCTCACTGCAGGAGCCCTCTCTGGAATTTGCTTCCCTTGGTGGTCAACTAGATCTGAAACCTAGTGAGCTTCAGAGCATAGATATAAAATATTTTCATTTGTTTTAGTTTATGTCGAATTTTTAGGTGTCGTTTTCTTTTCCCTTCATTTTTATTTTGCTTAATTTTAATCCTGAAATAAGAACAGCATTATGTACTCTAGCTTATTTTTTCATAATTTATTGACATCAGTGAAGTTGCACAGGGTATTAAAAAAAAATGAATTTCAACCTCAGTCTTTAACATTTGTCTTGTAAATAAGTGCCTCAATGCTGAGGCCGATGCCCTAAAAAAAATCAGTACAATAAAAGAAAACTTATTTCTTCTGTAGGAAATCTTTATACCACTAATTCTCAAAAACTCTTAAAAGCAGTAACATCAAAATATAGCTTTATGACATCTTTATAGTAACAATAACTGTTAGCATAAGGTGAACACTTCCCTCTTGAATGTCTCACTGGGGCTGGGTCCTTTTCCTGGTACCCTTATAGGTTGTCATCCTTGCTAGGCATGTCCATAGTGGCTTGGCCCTCCAACCACGTCAGAGTCAAAACGACAGCAAACAGTCCATCATCTATCTGCTTTCAGCAGGGTCTTCAGCCCCAGCTCTGGGCCTTTTGCTTTGGCTTCTAAACAAGCTCTGTTCCCTTCTTCGGGCTTAGGTTAGGCATTCCCCCTCTGTTCTTGGGTTTACACCACTTTGCCAGTTGGGGAAACCCAGGCCCATCCAGTGCTTTGGGCTCCAACCCAGGGACCCTATTACCAGCAGCCACATACTGCTCAATTTAATTCAGCACTACTACTTCCCTGGGTTTCTTCCCACCTGATCTCTTTATCTTCACCCTTAGCCAAGGGCTAAAGTCCTCAGATCCCTCGCTCCCTGCAAACCCTGGCTAATTCTTAGGCTCCTGTGAGTAGAGAACTCTCTTCCTTACTCCTCTGGTCCCAGCCAGGGACTGACCTGCTAAGGTCCTGCAACTCCTCTTATCTGTGCCTGCTTGGCTCTGATTGGCTGTCACTAGCCCTTCTAGTCCTTGGAGGACCAGGTTTCTGTAGTTTCTGTAGCTGCTCCAGAGAAGCCTCTCTGAGAATGCCTGGAGGACATACCTTTGCTGCTGCTTTCCTCCCACTTTGCTGGTTTCTGGGCCTTGGGATGTAGAAGGATTATAGAACCTCGTGTAGGGAGCCACCATGGCCAGGTACACTCCATCACAGTTATCCAATACATGAAGCATTTGTTTAAATTCAGAAGCCAACAGCTGAACTAAATCCTGTGTTAGGTTTCATTTTAATGTAAAAAACATGATGTAGCCATTTAATGAAGTATTTGTTATTTTACAGAATTTTGAAAGTATATTCAGGAAACGTATTTTCTATACGGCATACATGTGTGTGTCTTCTACTCTAAATTATTTGAAATCTGTGTCAAAATATCTGTTGTACTTATTACTTAAGAAGTAACATAATTAAATAGCAGAAGGAAAGATAATATTCTAGTAAGGATGATTAAACTGGTAATTTTTATGAGGATACTTTAGAGCTACACTGTTTCTCTCTCACAAGTGGGCTTATTACTGTTCAGGCATATCCTGGGGATTTGATAGCAGCCTTCAGCTACTTGAAGGGGAGTTCCAAAGAGGATACAGCTAGCCTGTTCTCAGCGGTGGCAGATGAACAAGGAGCAATGGTCTCAAGTTGTGGTGGAGGAGGTCTAGGTTGGATATTAGGAAAACCTTTTCCTTAGGAGGGTGGTGAAGCACTGGAATGGGTTACCTAGGGAGGTGGTGGAATCTACATTCTTAGAGGTTTTTAAGGCCTGGCTTGACAAAGCCCTGGCTGGGATGATTTAGTTGGGGTTGGTCCTGCTTTGAGAAGGGGGTTAGATTAGATGATCTCCTGAGATCCCTTCCAACACTAATCTATGATTCTATGATATGATGATATCCCCGGACAAACAACTTTGAGTCTTAAGACACCCCAATTAAATATATATTAAAAACAAAAGAAAAACACCAAAAGGTGTGCACTACCACTAAGCTAATTCAGTCTTGTACTTGTAACTCTCATTATCCCTAATTCTTTCTTTTCTTTTGTCTTCTCTTGTCTTGTCGTATCTCTGCTTAGATTGTAATATACTGCAGGGCAGGAACTGTAGGCTGGATTCTGTGTAACAGCTGGGCTCTGATTGATACATGAATGGGAGGTGATAATGGCATGAAACCACTTTTATGCTGCCCCTATTTTCCACTCCCCATTCCATTGCCAGTACCAAGCCCACCTTCTACACTAGGTACCATGAGGAGGACCTATACAGAGCCATTGCACTGGCTGTCTTCCATCCAGTAACCATCTTACGCCTGAATGATTTGTCGGTGGCTATTTTTGGTCTCTCCATTTATTTGGTCCCTTTACATCCAGTAGTGTACTGTGGGCCAATACTCGTATTTGCACCATCCCACCCCCCGTCGGCCACAGCGGTGGCAGCACCCTGTGGGGGGGGGTGTCTGTGGGCCCATTTCCCACTTTCTCCCACTCCCACCCTGCTGCAGGGGTGGTGGGTGCGGTGGGGAGCGGGAGTGACAGGGACAGATGCCCCTGGGCCATCTGGCGGGGGGGGGAGGAGGGAGAGAGGGATGACAGGCTCTGCCCCGGAGTCCCATCGTTAGGTTGGCTGCCTGGGCCCTGCATGGCTGGGGTCTCTGCGGCTCTCTCGTTGTACCCAGCGTGGAGGCAGAGGAGCCGGGAGGATGCTTGCTTCCCCCGCTGCGGGAGCCCTAGGCCATCGGCAGGCCTGAGCTGGGGTCAGCGCAGCTGCTGGGGATGTCAAAGCCCAGTGGCCCCTGGCCGCCTGCGACAGTGGGAGGTGGCTCCTTCAAGGAGGGCCAGGCCGACGCCCTACCCCCAGGCCGGGACCCGGAGTCATGGCTCCCCTCCCGCCCTCTATGTCGGTACGCCACTGTTTACACCACCATGGTGTTCAGACACCCAACATAAAATGTTTCACATCCCTGCTGTTCCTCTTTTTTGTGCTTTAATAGTAAATTTCAAAACATTATTTTCTGCCCATATTTTTCTGTCGAGTTCTGCCTCTCCCTTCTCATTTATTTAACTCATTTTGATACAATACAAACAACAGATGGCAACTTCATTCAAGTGGGTATTATCCACAAGAGACTGAATCAAGCTCTTGTTTTCCAGTAACATCCTGCTTTTCATGTTAAATGTTTCAGATGCACCAATTATGACTCTCTCTGACTCCCAGTAAAAGGACCTGCTCCAAAGCCCACTGACGTTAATGAAAAAACTGATTGGCTTTAAATCTGTCCCTCACTGAACAAAGTTTGGGGAAAATGTGAGAGAAATACACCTCAAAATAAAACTCAAGCTTAGAAGATTTGGCTCTAGTATTTCTTATACTCAATGCATTCTAGGATATAATTGTAAGAGACAATTTCTAAATACATTCAAAATGCAATCCATGGGACCAGCAAAACAAACAGAAAAGACTGTGAGAAAAGTGGAGGAGTGGGAAGTTAGGACTTCTACAAAATGTGTTTGGCAGAACAAAAGAGCTGGCAAAAATTGTGCTAGAATACAGGAAAGAATAATTAGTCACATCAGCAATTTTGCTGAAGTTCTGCTACTAGGTCCCGCCACCTACTTGTATTAGCTCCATTGTATAGAAGCATTGGCTGCCAATAATGCTTAGAAGCTAGGGGTAAGTGCTGTAGAAATGCTCATAAATAGACAGGTTTTAGCTTTTTTTAATTTGCTGAATTCTTTAGCCTACGTCTGATTCCGCTGTCTAAAACACTTCATTTAATCTGATTAATACCTGCTGGTTAACTAAGGAGCACATGCCAAAATACAGAAGAACATTTGATTGTTTGGGTCTGAAAGTTGATGTGCTTATAGCTAAAGCATGGGGGAAGCACGTTCTGTGCTGAAGGCTGGAACTCAAATCTACGCTGAAGCCACCATAATGTGTCAGAAGATATGTGCAGCTAAGTAACATAAGTAAAAGTGGAACTTAAGGTCAGAAGTACAGATAAGATGACTTAGACCTGGTCTATACTAGAGAGTTTTGTCGACAATCCTGGTGCACACACTGCAACCACACTTTTGTCGACAAAACTGCCCTGTTTTGTCGACAAAATAAAACCACCTTGACAAAAGGCATAAGGCTTTTGTTGGCAGAGGTAGGGCGACACAGTGTCAGTGTAATCATTGTGTCCCCTTAGAGCGGTGGAGGGGCTGTCATACTTGTCAATTTTACTGCTCTGCTCTGCAGTGAAATTGACAAGTGCGGGGGAGTGGGGGCAGGGCCTGGAGCCTGGCTCTGCAAGCCACTGGCTGTGGGTAGCTGCTACCTGGCTGCCTGTCCGGCTGCCGCCCGGGATGCCAACAAGCCGCGAACAGGCTCGCAGCCGGTTGGCAGCCACCTGGAGCTTACCGGTGTCCCGGATGCCCATGGGGCTGCATTCCTCGCATCCCGGGGCAGCAGCCACCCACGGCTTCCCAGCGTCCCGGGTGTCAGAGGGGCGGCAGCCACCCGCACCCGTGCCGGGGCTTGCAGCCAGGTGGCTGCAGCCCTACTGGCAGCCCGGTTGGAAAGCCATGGGTGGCTGCCACCTAGTTGCAGCCCTTGGCTTGGGTGGCTGCAGCCCTGCTGGTAGCTGGGGCTTGGCAGCTGCCTTCCAGTTCCCGGCTGTGTGCTGGGAAGTCCCTGCGCCCCGGCTGGGATCAGTAGTGGTGGAGGGGCAGCCGGGAGCTTGTGTGCTGCCCCTTAGGTCGGTGGAAGTGGTCCTAGTGAGGACGCACTCCACCGACCCAAGGATAGCAGTGTGGACATCAGCCATCGGTGGCTGAAAGTCAACATACCTTATGTTGACAAATTTCTGTAGTGTAGACAAAGCCTAAGCGTGTACCCCCTCAGCAAATAAAGCACTTGAAACAAAATCTCCTTTACATTAGCTCTATTTAAACAAGCCAGAAATAGATCTTTGAAAAACCATGACCTGGTCAATCTTGTATTCAAGTGAATTAAAAGGTTGCTAAACAGTTGTTTGGAAATCTACCTAGGCATAAAAACAATGTGCAATTCTGCTGTAAATAAAATGTTTTGCACTATACATTTCTTTTGACAGTAAACTACTTACAGTAGAACCTCAGAGTTATGAACACCTTGGAGGCTGTTCATGACTGAGATATTCGTATCTCAGAACAAATCGTTACGGTTGTTCTTTCAAAAGTTTACAGCTGAACATTGACTTAATACAGCTCTGAAACTTTACCATGCAGAAGAAAAATGCTGCTTTCCCTTAATTTTTTTAGTAGTTTATTCCTCTTACTGTAGTTTACTCCTCGTACCCAACACAGCACTGTACTGTATTTCCCTTTTTTTTGGTCTCTGCTGCTGCCAGATTGCGTACTTCTGATTCCAAATGAGGCGTGTGCTTGACCGGTCAGTTTGTAACTCTGAGGTTCTATTGTACTACACTGGGAGCTGAAATGATGTATCTTTCCCATGGACTTCTTAATAATCACAAACTACTCCGGTGCTGAACAGTTTTTTGAAATACTTGTGAACTGAATTATTTCTTCCTTAGCTTATATATTTAGCAAGAAACTTGCTATAATGAAATATATACCTGTTTTCTAATAGTGATTAGCAGATAAGATGACCAGCAAACTATAGTAGTAAACAGTATTTTTGAGGTTAGGGTTTTTGCTCTGGCTAGAAACTGATCTCCATGTGCCCTTCTGTGTCTTTTTTTCTCATTCTTTGTGATCCTAATATTGCTGTTTACACTGTGGCGCACTCCTTCTTAGCTTCCCTCTGACAGGGTGTACCTGGCCCTTCACAGCTTCTTCTGGAGGCCTTGCAATCCTCCTACACCTCACCCTGGCAGAGGAGCAGTGAAGATGGGTCCTCCAGGTCTGCCTAGAAAGGCTGCATGGAAGCAGCCCATCAGAGCCCAGCAGGCTCAGATAAAAGGAGCTGCAGGGTCATAGTCAGACTGAATTGACTTTGTTAGCACTTGCCCTCCCCATTGTTATGTTTCTCACCCTTGGATGTATCTATACACCTCCTCTCTGTGGTTTCCACTTCATGCATCTGACGAAGTGGGTTGCTACCCACGAAAGCTTATGCCCGCAGAAATGTGTTAGTCTTCAAGGTGCTACAGGACCCCCGTTGTTTTTGGTGTATACAGACTAACATGGCTACCCCTCTGGAACTTTACACCAAGGCCAGTTATTCCCTGTTCAGCAGCCATCACTCTCTCCTCATTTCAAATGCCTCCTGAAAATTCCCTTCTTCCACATTGTTCAGAATCGAGTCAACATTAAATAAATAATTAATACATGTATTGGGACTAAGAGATGCACACACCAGAACTAAGTAACTGATCTTATCACTGTAATTCTTGTCCTCCCAGACACCTGCTCTGAGTGTCACTCATTCAGTGTGTCACATAGCCCAATCCCGTTAACACACATGAGTAACTTTACTCATGTGAGTATTCCCACTGAAATCAAAGGGTCAGCAAGTAGTGTGGACATTCACAGACTATAAACTTTTGAGCGCAAAAGCCTGTTTTATTTGCTTTGTAATACTCTTAGTACATTTTAAGTGCTGTATAAATAAGACTAAGACTCTTAATTCTACCATCACCCAAAGTCAATGTCAGAGCTGGAGAAAGAACTGTGAAGGGAAAGAATAATGTCCCAGGTGTAGATGAAAGCTCTATAATCCCACTTAGGCAATTTTAAGGAACATTAATTGATTTAATGTATTAGGAGAGTGAAAGCAATCCCCTTGGTCAGAATAGTAAGAGAGAGTTTAAAACAGTGTGCTGGGTCACACTCTGCCATAAGAACAAAAGTAAACAAATATCTTTGTCTATTTTACAAATATATGCAGATCACTTTGGAGAGGGAATCTTGATTTGAGAAATCCATAAACTTTGTGGATATTCAAAGTCAATTCTGGCTTTAAATATTCTAAACAGAACAAAACAAACCCTGGATGTAAGATATCATCAGCGCTGACCCTTCTGTGTGCTGCCTTAGTTTAACTTCCTTTACAAGAAAAATTTTCATTCTTTCACTTGCCATAAAATTGACTCTTCCTTGATGGAGTATCTGAGAAAATTATGTTGTGAGTTACAATACATTGAAGAAAGAGGGGGAAAGGAAACCACGTATTCAAAGATCCTGAAATTCAAACTAACCCCCCAAAATTGTTTTGTCTGCTTTTTTATTCCATGCACCTTCTTTTAGAAGCCCCCTTAGCTAGTTAGTAATATTAACCTTAATTTTCTGTCTACATTGTTTCACCTGAAGGTAACTAAGAAGCAGAAGAAACTACAGCAATAATCTAATTGAGTATAGTTTTTCTTTGCTTAGTTAGTGAAAGACTGCTGTATTAATAAAAATACTGAGAGAATTTTAATCAACTCAAAGTTTCTCTTGAGGAGCTGTGTCAAATACTCTTTACCCAGAAAGAGTGCAGATTGTATTTCACTCCAGAGATGGACTTCACAATAGTTTAATTTCAAATATGTTCAATGTCTCGTTTTAGAAGCAAATCCTGTCAAGTCCTCGTGATAGCTGATATTTTTTCATTTCTCAAAGATAATTTATTTATAATCCATTTCCTAAATGCAGGTTTAATTAATTTTCAGTTTAAATTCTTGGGAAAAAACCCACACATACACCCACTTCAAATATGAACCTGCTCATGTTAATTTATTTTCAGCGCAAAAGAATACATTAATAAAACATTGTTTGGGATTTCAAACCCCAGGAAATTCAGAGCAAATTTAACTCTATCCTTTTGTGCAAGCCCAATATAAAAAGGCTTTACATTCCAAGTTCACATAGTGCTAGGCAATATGTCATATAGGCTCTAATGGCTCTTCCTGCAGGTGACAGAGCAAAAGGCACAATGTTGTGTCTTCTATTTGATTTGAAGTGATAGGGTTGAGAGGATAGGCAATGGAATATGAACCCTCTTCTGTTCTGTAATGTAGACCAAGAACACATGCCAACGGGGTTCTCATCAGCTCTCCCTCAAAGCAAGGACTTAGGATATTATATTGCCTAAATGGAAGGTGGGTGTTCACCTAGCCCTCCATTCTGGGCTAAATTTGTTTTTACCATGTGTCACCAGCAGCACTACCTGGGGCCAGCTAGAAGGGCTGACAGTTTTTAATGAAATTAATGCCTGCAAAGAGGCAAGTCTTCAAGAGTTCAAGAATAATACAATAAATGTTCACTTCCTCTAGGATTGCATAACTTCTGCTACTGGCTTATGTTGCAAATTCCAAGGCTAAAGCAAAACTAAGTTTTGTACGTTGCTCTTCTATATTAGCTCCTCTGCTACATTTACAAATGTTAAATTACCTTTGTGACACATGGAATTAGTACACACTGCATATAGGGCCTCATCCTGTACCAGTGGGAACAGGATTAAGCCCCTATTCAAAAACACCATGTTCACTGACTACATTTTATTGAAGCGTCTTTCCAATCTGCAGCTGTGTTCTCAGTGACTGATAACAGTTTTTTCTGTGCCTTTTATTCTATCTTAAGAAACTTTCACATTATGAAAAATGTTAAATCCCTTTCCTTACCTACTGCAAATACAGTAGTTTAATCTTTTAACTATGTTTAAACTTTTAACTATCTTTTAACAGCTATTAGTTTAATGGCTTTACAGGCACCTTTGTGGCTCCCTTGTCATTAGTTACACTTGTTATCCACCTAACTGGGCAAAGAGCCCAAATATTAGCATCACAGAAATGTTATGGCAAGAAGTTTAAAAAACCAAGACTTCTGCCAAACTGTATGTGAAGGCTCAGAGCTCAGTAACAAAATTTAAGATGGCACTCAAAGAGCATAATGATGAAATCAAATGTGTGCAGGACCTCACAGACAATTCTACATTAAAGTAACCGTAGACTCATTTCTAAAAATGTCCAAAACCCAAGAAAATAAAGAAGCCAAAGGAATTATATAACTCATCTCTAAAGTAATTCTAATGAAGTATTGTATATTGAAGAATCACAAAGCACCCACTTTAAACAAATGCTTAAACTTTATAATAAGGAAAGAAAAGGTTTACAAGGATTGTGATCCAACTCCCACTGAAGTTAATGTAAGTCTTACCACTTTGACACCTAAATCAGTGGGAGCAGGACTGATATTGCACTAAGATATAGCAGCAAACTTCCAGGCCTCTCACTTAATCTGCTAGGAGACATTTCTCAAACTGTTGTTCTGCACAGCTGTTGCCCCCAAACTAAATAATTTATATACAAAAAACTACATTAAAATAACTTTAAGGTTGCAAAGCCAAGCACTCAAAAGTTAGTAAGTGCCACAATTAAGGTTGTCCATTCAACCCCTAGTGCCTATGCATTATAATAGTTTTTCATTACATGATCCCATACTATTTTTCGCCCCAGAGATGCCTGACTCATTTAATGCACAGGACGGATGGTGCTCACTTCCATGCATAGCCTTATGCCTTATTTACTGCAATACTATTCAAACCTTGCTGTGAATACAAAATAATTAATTTCCGCATAGGCTTTTCTATGATGCTCAACACTACAGAACCTGTGTGCTTCAAAAACATTAATTCATCTTCACTGCAATCCTGTGAGGTAAAGCAGTAGAATTACACCCATTTTACAGCTGGAGAACTGACAGAAATTAATGTAAAAAATATACCTTAACTTTGGATGCCCAATTTGAGATGCTGAGGACATGATTTTTCAGATTACTTACCATTTTGTAGCATTCTGTGTTCAAAGCACAGTTCCCATTGCCTTCAGTTGCAGCGGTGAGTGCTCAGCACTGCTGCAACGCAAGCCCCAGGGTATCAAGTCAGGCTCCCAGAAAATGGGGAACACACAATTAGTTTTCTGGGAGCCTGACTTGATACCCTGGGGTTTTCCTGGGTGGCATCTGAATGCCTAAAGCACAAGTCCCTCCTTTCTCTGCCTGAAATCTGCAGCCTCATTCACTACACATCTTTCATCTCTTGCAACAGATGAGGCAGGGGTCCTACAAACTATAGCCTCATTAACTACAAAGTCCTGAATCATTCCTTGAGCATGGTGCATCCTATGCACTGAATGAGGCACAGGTCCTCTGGAAAAAATAGTGTGTGATGGTGTAATTAATGCCATAACAGATATGCACAAGGGTGCCAAATTAAGAACGCACTGGCAAACTTAATTCTGGTATTTCCTAGATTTTGCAATATTAACATTATTTTAATCTAGTGTTTTGTATGTCATCTGATATTTAAAACAAATGAGGAAAAAACCAAATTTCATTATGCTGAATCATATTGATTCCCACCTGCTTAGTCACTGGAGTCAGAATCTTTAGATCAACATCACAGTCCTCTGCCATGTGAGCTAACAGAATAAGTGATAGCAGTAGTAGGTTGTCATCCTCTATGTGGACAAGTCACTAGAGTGAGCTGAGGCACATGCTTTGCCAATAGGTTTCACAGCTGACAGCAGAGGAATGTTGAGACTCGGGAATCCTTAGTTCTGTTCCTGGTTCTGAGAGGAGTGTGTTCTAATCACTGCAGACCCTTCCGCTTCTGCCCCCCACATCTGTCCTTGTCCCAATTGCTCCCTTAATCTCCCCCTGGCTCCACATCCCAGTCCTCCACTACCTTGGATCCACATCCTTGTTTCTAACATCCCCTCCCCCTTGGATCTTTGTCCCAATACCCCCCGGCCTTGCCATTCCCCAGCCCTCCCCCAACTCAATTCATCACCCCTCTGCATTCCACTCAGCCTGCTTGCTTCCTCCTCTTCACTGCCTGGGAACCAACCAGCACCAGCAGCGGGAACACAGAGAGCGCAGGAGAGACAATCTCCGTTGTCTTAGTTCCTAGGCCTGGCACCACAGTGGCCCATGGTGGCTAGGAAGAGCAATTGAAGGGAAAATCCTGCTCAGCCCCTGCGGTCCTGGGCTGAAGTATGCTAAAGCTTGGAAGGATTAGATTTAACAGTAAACATCCATTTCACCATCAACACAAACCCATGAAAAAATACTTCCATCAACGATAATCAAAATTGACGGGCAAAATTTACAGGCCAAGCAAAACAAATGCTGCTCAAGAACTTTAGTTTGATTTAAGCATATTTACTTTGTATTTTGACATGTGATGTTGACAATGTTTGTTATGAAACTTGCTCTTTGAATTTCAGGACCTGTTATTAAATAACTGACTGCCAAATCATATCACACAACTCTGAAAATTTTAAATCAATGAAAATAAAATGTTTAAACCCCATAATTGTGCTCAACTGTGAACATTTAAATGGATAAAAATAAAAATCAAATTCTGCCAAGCCTAAGTAGTCTCAATTCAATGGCAAAAAAGTATGTCAACACAGTTACAGTTGCTTGGTGATATATTGTCCCCCTGCAGAATGCAGAGTTGCACAAAACTCAGATTTCTGAAAACCAGGAAATACACAATCAAGGTTGCCCATGTAACCTTAACTCTGCTCTTTTTCAGCAATGCCCCACTAGGTCCCATTTACACACATACCTTTACTCTGCTATCCAAACAGCTGCTGAAATATGCAGGCTCTTTACTTCCTACAACCCATTCTGTCTCATCTACAGGATTCCATCTAACACTACACTTGTACCTTTTCTTAAATACCATTTTCAATGTGTGTATCCCTAAGATTTAGTGAGTGCAGTGCAGGTATATTGGGTAAAACTTGCCAGATTGAGGCCATTTTGGACCTGTATCACATCAATAGTTTAAGCTCTAGCTCTGAGCAAAAAAACCAAACAAAAAAAAACCCCCAAAACACTCAAACCATTCAAACAAAAAACCTAGAAATCTTTTGAAAAATGGCTCTCTCTACAACCCCTATATCAAATGATCCCAAATATGGGTCATTGACCCTACGCTGCTCCTGCCTGAAGCACAGCAAATTTCAAAGGAATACAACTAACCATGTTGACTTTAAAGGATGACCTTTAAGTCTTCTGAACGGAAGTTGTGACAAAACCTAACTATAGTGGCACAGCAGTGCCACTGAAATACAGACAGAATCGTCAGATAACTTAGCTACTGAACTCTAACAAATTTTGATTGACCATGTGAGAAGTAGAATTTTCAGAGGCTCGTAACTTAGCCAAATTTAACTAGATTTTCACAAGGATGGCAAAAGACACCCCTGTCACCAAGATGACAAGTTCTGTCAAGTTCTTGCTTGAAAGAACTGAGGTAGTAGAGCTTCTTAATGAAATGTAAGTAAGACTTTCTTGACATGGGGAAAAATATATTTTCCCTTGAGAAATGGCTGAATTGTCTTTGCTGAAATTTTCATTTGGTCTGAGGCAAACACATGATATAGGAAATTTCAGCCCAAACAGTTGACATATGGCAAAGTTATATGCAATTGAAAACAGAGTCTTATAGCGAAAAGTGTTGGGCAACTTTAATTATAGGTGTAACTACCTGCGTCACCACTACTGCTAACATTTATACTGCTGTGTACATAAACCTTTATACAGCAATATCATCAGTAGAACTCAAAGTGCTTCGTACAGCTGAATTAGCATTCTGACATCAATTTACAGGGGGAAACTGAAGAAAAGAGTTTAAGTGTCTTGCTCAAAGTCACCAGGTCAATAGCAGAGCTGATAATAGAACTGCAATTTCTTGATTCCCAATTCACTACTGTGTCAACTGTACAACATTGGCTCCCTCATTAAAATACAGCTATCATTGAGAATATTAGTTGCAACAGTGAATCACCTTTTTATTGTTATCAGGCGCTTCTTACCAATAAAACCACAACTATCATAGATGGACTCCATTTTAAATTGATTTGTACATATACTGCTAGATAATCCCTTAGGACTTGTTTACACTGTCCCATAGTTTGGACTAGAAGGGGCGTGAATAGCAGTGCGCACCAAAGTGCTGCACTGTTACTCCCCCATGAGGCTCTTCAGAAAGGACTACATTGATGCAAACTTAGACACCTTTTACTTCACAGCCACCCGGAGAAGTTACAGTGCAGCATGCTGCTATTTGCGCCACCATATTCTGAACTGCAGGGAGTGTACATACATCTTTAATTGCTAGACTGCACCAGATCGAACTGCAGGATTTCACAGTGTCCCTCAAGAACTGACTTGAAAGGTGCCATCTCGTACGTGACAGGACCCCAGGAGAGGAGTGATCTATCAATAGATTCAACCAGGTGAGAGATGGATCTGGATCTGACTTCCATGACCTCAGGCAAAATCTGAGTCCATAAAATAGCTGGAAGCACCAGAGACTATTACTGCTGTCACGTGGGCCTCTGACATGGCGGAATGTTGCAGACAAAGTAGAAGGCTGATTGGCTGGGACATGAGTGGTCTGGCCGAGTGATAGGACCAGAGGTGGTCAGAGCTGGAGTTAGGGACCAGCAGTAGTGCTGAAGGTCAGAGACAGTCAGTGACCAGGAGTCAAAGTCAAGGATCTGAATTGGAATCAGGAACCAAGCAGGGTGGAGCGGACTGGGCAGGACAGGAGCAACGCTGGGAACAAGGTAGGATCAGGTCTGAAGCAAGGCTAGGAGCAGGTCAGGCACAGGAGAGATTGCAGCTGCAGGCATGTATGTTGAGCAGCCAGAGACCAATGGCAACCATTAAGCTTCTTTGTCTTATCAGCCAGAGTGGTCAATCAGGCAGCCCTGCTGTGGCTCAGCTGTGCTCACAGATTGCCTGAGACCAGGCAGGTGCAATTGCAAGTCCTTCTTCCTGACAGGTGGCTCCCCACATACCATACTGGCTTTTGTGGATTGCATTCTTAAGTGCATCTCTCTCTCTAAATTCACTGTATAGGCAGCCTATGCACCTAATGCAGGCTTTGTTGATAGCAATGTTGCTCCTGTGATTTTTCTAGGTGCCTATAAATTAGGCATTGCTATGCTGAGGGTCACAACACTTAAATCACTGTGTCGATCCAGACCACATTGAACCGTGCCTTACGGATCAGCTTGCATTGCCAAGACTATCTGTGTAATGTAAAGGGCTAGGACCTGATCCTGCAATAGCTTTCATGCAGAAATCCTGAATCCACATAGAACCCCACAGAGCCGGCTGGCATGACAGTATAGCCTGATTTTGGGTGTTTCAGTAATTTGAATGGGGTTATAGGCTCGCCAATTAATCTGACCAGAAGATAATGAGGTTCTTGTCCCGGAATCAGGCTCCAGAAGAGTTTTATAGGGACCCCGGGGTGCACGACAGGAAGGTTCATAGTGATAGCCAAATTTGTATAATTTTATAACCTTTTATTAAGATAAAATAAAATGAGAGACAAATGACTGATTAAAAGAAAATGAATAATCAAATGGATAATGGATAATACAGTCTTATTTTAGAGACTCGTGATATATATCTTCGGTATGCTTTGGATTAATATACTCACACCCTTCCCTAATGACCTGGTTGAGAGAGATGTCTGGTTCCTCAACTCTTGAGCAGAGGGGTGGAGAGCTAGGCAAAGCTCGAGAGCTAAGAGCTAGAAGGCTAAGACTATCACTACAAATAATACTAAGTATAAACGAAGAACAAAATCTTAACACTAACTAAAAGAAGCTTCAAGCAGGAGTAGTTGACGATCGCCCCACGTAACATGATTTGCCCCTTCTTATACCCTGAGCAATATGGGTCCTCCTTCTAAGTCCAAACTTGGATTCTTCACCCCCAAATTATTAGGGTACACTTATTCTATAGGATGGCAGGCTCGTGCGTATTAATGACATCCACATCCTTTCCAGACGATTTGTTTAGCTCACCTTTGTTATTTCTGGCCCTTTTGTGGGTTCTGTGGTATATCTGTGAAGTATACCCTTGGCATAACCTGAGACAGCCCCCCCTCGTTTTGATGCCCCCTGACTTATCTAGGGTAAAAGTTATAACCATATATGTCTTATCCTTTAACTCATCATTACTTATCTGGGCCAAAGGTCCCGAACATATGTATGCTAACTGCCTTAGCTTTTATAAAGGATAGGGCCTGTAAGGTATCTTGAATTACAGCTAAAATACTTTAATAAAAATCTATGACTCTATTATAATAAAACAACCATACTTGAATCTATAAAAAAGATGTATATATGCAAGCAAGCAGGCTAATCCTATAGGCTACAGAAGCTGTTGCAGCATTAGGTCCTTACTTAAAAAAAAAAAAAAAAAGAAAAGGAAAAGAAAAAGAAATCTGGCTTGACATTTCTAGCTCTCCCAAACTGGGGGGACATACCACAGCAACAGGATTTGTAGTCTCCAAAAGCTGGCTCTAGCCATGGCCCTGACCATGTAGAATAAGCATGGCTTCTGTGAGGACCAAGTACAGAAAGTGCAGGCAGTGGAACCCATTCTCTTCCCTACACACTGCTTTTGGTGCCATCCACATACTTATGGAAAGTGGGACACTGGAACCAAAATGTTCAGAAAGAAGTCTTGTGTTTACAGTGACTTCTAATAGCTATCTTTAGCTGCTAGGAAATGACCAGTGCAGTAAAGGAAAAAGCATCACTCTGCAATCACCAGAACAGACAAAGGAAGAAAACAAAATATCTTGTTATTACCTTTTATGCTTTAAAAAAAATCACAGCATTTATTACTGCAATTACTATCTGCGAGGCAGGCATTTCCAAGCAATCACATACCGGGTAGGCAAACCTCAATGCTTCCAATTAGCCATCAATTGCCAAGAAACTCCTGACTTAGATGTCATTATTGCTTAAAATTTGATAACGTTCTTAGTTACTTAACTGTTCAGTTTAAACAAAGGGAATAAAAAGAAATCTAAAAAATTCTGAAGACACCAGGAAATAATTTTATGTAATGAATGTTTGCTTCTTGAGTAGAGTACTAGTACAAAGAGCTAAGCAAAGAAATCCTCAGCTAATTAGGAGGCAATTATGTGCTACTCTGGGGAGGAATAATATGCTAAAAATACTATTTGTGGTAGAATACATACCTTGATTTTTAACTCTAGATTAAAGCAGAAGTAAAATGTGTAATCTCTAATATTCTTGACATGGAAGGAGAAAAACATTCTAAAAGGCCATGTAACATCATATAAGATTTAAGAAAAGAGAGTCATTGCAAATGGTTACATGTATCTAAGGACTTGTCTACACAAAGCCATAAAGCAGACTATGGGGCGGGGGTGATTTCTAAAGCACATTAATACAGTGCACATTAATTGGTCCATGGAGACCCTGCTGGTATGCACAAAAAGTTTTCTAGTGTGTTTTAATGGAGGGCTTTTTGAAACAGTGCTAAAGTACAATAGGGAACTTTAAAAAAACAACAACTCATTACAGTATATAAAAAACAAAAAACTCCTGACTTTTGAACATCTACATAAAACTCAAGAATGGTTTTTAAAAAAAACCCCAGAATTAAAATTCATAAACTCCAAAAAGCAGAAGCCTTAGATAATACCATGTAAAGCCCACGGCACTATGGGATGATAGAATAAAATGACTGAATTCCCCTAAAGAGCGTAACAAAATGGGTTTCCTTTTCCATCTTCTGGATATAGCTTTGGAAGATTCTCTATACGAAAGATTACTAGCAAGTAAAGGGTTATTTATCTTTGCATATATTGCACATGGGTCAGTCAGAACACCAGGGGTGAAATCCTGGCGGCATTGAAGTTAATGGTAGTTTTGCCAATGACTTCAATGCCGCCAGGATTTTTCATCCCAAGTGTCTGCTCTGTTATTGGGTGCTAGACTTGATTGGGAACAGGCCAAAGATGATATATTGTTCTTTACAGCTTGCACCTGCATCTAATTAATTTAGTCTGGCGATACAGCTGTGCAGCAAAGTAGCTGACAGCTACTAGGGAGAAGAGTCTGGAAGTTGTCAGAGAGCTGCTGTTTGATCTCTCACTCTTTGGAATATCTTTTCTCTGTTGAAACGAAGTAGAGCATTTTGTAAGAAACTTCAAGTTCCAAAGAGGACTGTATTAGTCTGTTAAGTCTAGGAAATGAAACTATGAAATATGTTTGTTCCTAGTGTTATAAATCATCTGTGAGAAACCACCCTGAACATCTGCTCAATCCTTCCACTCCATCACAGGACTGAACTACTTAAGGAGTAATTCTTCTAACAGAAGAGCAATGATTGAGTGCAATGTATAGAAAGTCATACATGTGTAGAGCTCAGAGTCAGTTGTGATTAGCTAGGAAGCAGAAGGAATATTAAAGTGATAAAGGAAATAGAGTAAAGATTTATAACTACACACAGAACCACTGTTAGCATGAATGTAAAAAAAATCTTCTGCTCAAAGGTTATTGGATAGTATAATGTTGTCAATATAATATTCATGGTTGCAGTCAACTTTCTGTTATATATATTTTTCTTTGACACTTTCCACATTAGTCTTGGCCCAAAGATGGCTTTTTTTTAAATATGAGCAGTTTTGAAGTTACAAAAACGGGAAAATACATAACTTCAGTTCTTTAAAAAAAGACTTTTATATACACAACTCAGAAATGGCTGAACTTTAAAACTTAAAACTTTACAGGTATACATAAAAACAACGAGAGTTCTGTAGCACTTTAAAGACTAACAAATTTAATTTCTGCAGGCATAAGCTTTCATGGGCTGTAACCCACTTCGTTAGATGTAAGGAATAGAAATCAGATCGGGGTTATATATATATACATCTAAGGTTAAGGAACAACAATGGGGAAGTTAGGTATGAGCAAAGTCCATTCATTTAGAGTAGTTGAGGCCTATTCACAACCATTGATTAGGAGGTGAGAATGTGTGAACAGTGACAATTACTTCTTGTAATGAGAGAACCATTCCAAGTCCTGATTCAGACCCAGTTTGATTGTGTCAAGTTTGCAGATGATTTTTAGCTCAGCAGTTTCTCTTTGAAGTCTGTTTTGAAGTTTTTTTGTAGAAGTATGGCAACTTTCAAGTCAGTGACAGAGTGTCCTGGGAGATTGAAGTGTTCTCTGACTGGTTTATGGATGTTGTTATTTTTTATGTCTGATTTGTGCCCATTTATTCTTTTGTGTAGTGACAGTCCGGTTTGACCAATGTACAGGGCAGAGGGGTATTGTTGGCACATGATGGCATATATAACATTAGTAGATGTGCAGGTGAATGAACCCCTTATGGTGTGGCTGATGTGGTAGGACCAGTGATGGTGTCACTAGAGTCGATGTGTGGGCAACGGGGTTTGTTGCAGGGGTATGTTCCTGGGTTAGTGATCTTCTTGTATGGTGTACGGTTGCTGCTGAGTATTTGCTTCAGGTTGGGGGGCTGTCTGTAAGCAAGGATAGATCTGCCTCCCACAGCTTGAACGAGTGAAGGATCATCTGCTAGGATAGGTTGTAGATCCTTAATGATGTGTTGGAGAGATTTTAGTTGGGGGCTGTATGTGATGGCCAGTGGTGTTCTGTTGTTTTCTTTGTTGGGTCTGTCCTGTAGTAGGTGACTTCTGGGTACCCATGTGGCTCTGTCAATTTGTTTCTTAGTTAACATAGTTAACAATAGGTCTTGTCCATTCACAGTATGAACTTAGTTGTCAAGATCAGGTCCTCGCTGGGGTAGATGTACAATTATAGGTGGTAGAGACTGCCTCTTAACAAAGAGTTGATCATCTAAGGTCTTGATACTGCAAATGTTTTTACATTTGCTTAACTTTATAAACATAAGTAGTCTAATTGTTACCTCTCTTCCTTGGCCTTTTAGTATATTCCCACAAGCCTTTCATTCAGTCACCTCATTATCAACACTCATGGCCTATGCCTTGCTGCCTGTCCTGGGCTCTGGAGCCTGTCCTCTTACAGGTGGTTGAGCCCCTGCCCATCCCACTCTCCAGTTGAACTATGTGTGTATCATGGCACATTGTTTCAAGAATAATAATCCATGTTCTATTAGCTTGCACAGGACCTAACAAAAGCTTCAGAGGTTCAGAAATTATTCTAAAATGAAGCCCTAAATCTTCCAAATAAATTCAAATACACAAGTTTTAACTGAAGCAAGCTGAATGGAACTTGCACTTTCTAAACCAAGCCAGTTTTAAATACAACATTCCAAGACCCTTAGACTTTTTGAAAAGCATAATACCTCTCAGTCTTCAAACTCTTATATATGCAAAATGTCTCAGCTGAGTAATCTAAAACTTTGGGTAAATTTTTCTTTAGCCATAGAAAAAGAAGGAATTTTAGCACTGAAGTTTTTTTTTTTAAGAAGTTGGGGTTTGCGGCAAGAGATCACATCAAATCAAGCTTACAAGGGCAAACTACTTAAAACTTTACCTTCCTCATATACAGATATACAGCATAAATGACATTCTTGAAACCCACAAGGGGAGAGGCAATTCTTGATTTAGGAGCACAGGATCGGGTGCAAGAGGTGAATACAGATGAACTGCTCAGTAATAGCACCATCTATCAGGTAGTTTAATGTAACATTCTTGTAGGGCAAAAAATGCCAAAACCCGCCCCCATCACAGTAGCATTTAACTTCAAAAAAGGAGAACTACACAAAAATGAGGAAGCTAGTTAAAATTAAACAGAAATTAAAAGAAATTTCACACGGGTCACATGGGTGAAATGCCTGCATATTGCATGGAGACTAATTTCAAACACCATAATATAGGCTCAAACTAAATGTATACGCCCCAGCCCCCCAAAAAAGGACTATAAAATGCCACCATGTCTAAACAGCAGAGTAAAACAGGTGCTTAGGGGCCAAAAGGCATCCTTGAAAAAGTGGAAATCAATCCTATAAGAAAAACAGAAAAAAGCATAAACTCTGGCAAGTCAAATAATAGAATCATAGAAGATTAGGGTTGGAAGGGACCTCAGGAGTCATCTAGTCCAACCCTATGTTCAAAGCAGGACCAACCTCAACTAAATCATCCCAGCCTGAGCTTTATCAAGCCGGGCCTTAAAGATCGCTATGGATGGAGATTCCACCACCTCCCTAGGTAACCCATTCCAGTGCTTCACCACCCTCATAGTGAAAAAGTTTTTCCTAATATCCAACCTAAACTTCCCCCACTGAAACTTGAGACTATTGCTCCTTGTTCTGTCATCTGCCACCACTGAGAACAGCCTGTCTCCATCCTCCCTGAAACCCTTCTTCAGGTAGTTGAAGGCCGCTATCAAATCTCCCCTCATTCTTCTCTTCTGCAGACTAAACAAGTTAAATTAACAGGCAGCAGATTTAAATTTAAAAAAGGAAGTACTTCTTCACACAACACACAGTCAACCTGGGGAACTCATTGCAATGGGATGCTGCGAGGGCCAAAAAGTATAACAGTTCAAAGAAGAATTAAGATAAGTTTATGAATAATAGGGCCATCAATAGCTGTTAGCCAAGATGGTCAGGGATACCACCTCATGCTCCGGGTGTCCCAAAACTTCCAACTGCCAGAAGTGGAGTGGATGACAGGATGGATAACTCGAAATTGCTCTGTTCTGTTCATTCCCTCTGAAGCATCTGTCAGAGACAGCATACTGGGCTAGATGGACCACTTATCTGACCCAGTATGGCTGTTTTTATATCCAATGAATAAATTCATGTTGCTTTTAGACCCTGAACTTTTGCATTTCCTGACTTTTTTGTCTTTAAATTTGCAAATTTATCTGTATCTGTACATAGTGTTTTGCATTTAATACCTGAAAATTGAAGTGCAGGAGAAATCAGAATTATATTTATCCACAAACACTACATTCTAAGTGAATAAATGACTAATAAAGGTTTATCAAACTGTATTGGGTTGTATTTTTAAATAAAAATCATCCAGCACAAAAGTGGATGTGATTTCCATTTTTTCTCCCAAGACCAGAGGCTTCAGCTTCAGATTAGGACCATAATTAGATAGACTATCCTCACAAACTAAAGAAAGGAATAATATATAGTTACAGGAAGGCAGAAAAGCGAGACATGCATGTTAAGTTACAAGGCAGAAAAGAAAAAAGAATCCAATGACTAGAAGCTCTTGTTCATAGAAGAAATTAGGTCACTGATGGCTTTAATCTAGGGAAGAGAATAGAGGTGGAAAGCGGCGGGGTGGGGGGAGGTGTGCCAGGTTACAGAGAGATAAAAGGAGGCTAAGGTCCCTGGGCCTGAAGTAACAGCAGAGTTACATATTTTTTTAGTCTTTGCAGGAAAGATAATAATTTAATCCATGTAGCACTCTTCCTTCAGAAGGATCTCACATTATAACAGAAATTAAAAATGGAAAAAAAATTTTAGGTCATCATCTCACTGCACTGATTGTTCCCTATAGTTTATATTCTAGAATGTTATAAATATCTCCAATGATGGGCTGTCACAGGTTCACAGGCTCACCTTAATTTAACAACAACGTATTGCTATTTAACTTAATATGGCCACCTGGATTTTCAACACTGAAAAACAATCCATCACTGACTCAACCAAAAAGGTATAGTCAGAGTGAGACCCTGACAGGCCAGGCCTCCGTGGTTAAGACAGGGGTCATGCTTCCTTCCTCTAACCCAATCTCACTCATAACTTGACTCTGGAAGAAGCAGACAGCCCTTTTCATCTTACTTGCTGGCTGTGTTTGACTTCTCCTTGCTCCTGGCCCTTCTAGCGGCTGCTAAGGAACCAGTTCTTGTTGTTTCAGGTGGCCTCTCTAGGCAGTTCTTGGAAGCATAAACTTTCTGTTTTTCCCTGATATGGACACCTTTTGGTAGGGTGCCTCCAGGACAGCACACCAAATGCTTGATATACACCCCATCACATGGGGGTTCACCCACTTCCTTTTGAAGACTAGTCCACTGCCTCAGTTCACACTGTCAAGTTTCCTTATTATTTGTTCAACTTTAATCTGCTGTTTTTAAAATGTCAACCTATTACTTCTAGTTATACCTTGTGCCCATCGGCATAGTTTGACTTCTTTATTTGGAGGGGCAGCTCCAGTCAGACCAATGGGACCGTGCGTGGAAGAGCCAAATTCCATGCCTGCCTGAGGCTTACTGTTTGGGGGGGACAATGCCCCTCCTGCCTGCCCCAAACTACACCACACACATGCTTGTGCCATATTAACGAATGAACGTCTTCATTGTTTATACCCTTCAAATATTTAGCTATCACTTAGCCAAATTAAGATGCTATGGAAATGGGGGCATTGTAAGAACCAAGGTAGATAATATTTAGTTATTTTATCTTTCCTCATAAATTAGTCACTTACTCATTTGGGCCCCAATCCTGCATTTTGCAGAATTTATGTGGAGTCTGATTGCTTGCACACAGTAAATTGCAGGATTAAGGTGTTCAATAGTCTTCTCTGAATTCCCACCAGTCAGTCTTCCTTCTCTAGTGATGCGATACATGCAAATTAATGCAATGTCACACAAGCTTTATGCTTTTATGCTCTGTGATGCCTCTGCAACCCAAAATTATATTGACCTTTCTTGATGTCATATATAATTGCAAAAATAATCTCTAATTTGCTATCCACAATCATCCCAAAGCCTGTTTTGGCATCACTGCTTTGCAGGATTCTCTCTCTCATTAAATATGTTTCTGATTATTCTTCCCAAGGAAAATTAGTTTATATATCTCCAAGTGAATCTCATTTTATTGTTTTCTGTCCTTGTTTTTAATCTCTCTTGGACCCTTTGTCCTTGGATCAAGTCTTCTGGTCTCCTATCTCTCTCTTGATGCTTTTTCTCCTCACTTTCCTTTCTTTGATACTTCATCCCCTCATCCACTCGACTGTGATTCCTATTAATCTCACCTCACATCCTGGACCTTGTCTCTAATGGCTCCTGAGAGACATGTATTGCTGTCATGATGCTTTCTCCAGAACTTGCCATTTCTCCCTAGCTATCGTCCGATTCCCATATTTCGTCTCTTTGTCTGCTAGTGGAACATCACTCAAAACTTTCTTCTTGCTATTTGAATAGAACTAGAGTGGGAAATTATCATTATACACATAGACTTCTACTGATAAAGGCCTTGTCTAAAAAATAAGTTGACCTAGTATAGCTTGACTTTGGTGGCTGATGTCCACACTGCCCTCCTTGTGCGACCTCACCCAGAAGCACTTCCACCAACCTAAGGGGCAGTGTGGGGAGCTGATAGCCCCATCTCTCAGCTCCTTGCTGGGAGCCCACAGGCTCACCCCGCCCAGCCTGAGGAAGCCACCAGGGATTTCTCCCCTCCCCTTTCCCTGCTGGGAGCTGGGGGAAGCCAGGCCAGGGCTTCTCTGTTCCCCACTCTCCTCCAGAATGCCCAGCAATGTCAATTTCACTGCTCAGCCCTGTAATTGACAAGGCTGCCTTGGCTGGGAGCAGGTGGAGAAGCACCCAGACTTCTGGCCCTGGCTCCCAGCCCAGAGCAAAGACTAGCAGTCTGGGCTTCTTGCTCTGCTCCCTGTTAGAGCAGCCTTGTCAATTACACCGCTGAGCCTTGAAATTGACATGGCTGCCTGATCCAGCCCAGAGCAGGAACCAGCTGCCCAGGCTTGCAGCAGCCCTGTCTCGGAGGGGTGAAATTGACAAGAATAACAGTCCCACAGTCCATGTAAGGGGATGCAGGGTCTACATTGACACTGCCTCGCCCTAACTATGCCAACTAAGGCCCTGCACCTCTCCTCGAGGTGGTTTTATTTTGTCGGAAAAAACAGGGCATTTTTGTTGGCGGGGGATTGACTGCAGCGTGTACTCCACCTCTGTTTTGTCCACCAAAGCTGACTTTGGTCGACAAAAGTCCGTAGCGTAGCCCGGGGCAAACACAAGCGCATGATAACCCCCACCGTGTACTGTTACTGCAGGCGGCAGGGGGGCGAGCAGCTGTCATTAGCTCCAATTCACCAGGCAGCCTTTCAGCCCAGGATCCAGCACAGGTGAGGTGCTCCTCCCAGAGAGCTACAGTGCAACTGAACGGTGCATTTCCCTGATCAATGCTTGAAGGCTCTGACACTGAGTCCCCCCCGGTGCTACAGACAGCGAGGCGGAGACTGCTCCCCACAGCACGAAATCCCCTTGTCCCCCATCCCCACAGAAAGCGTGTGCACACAGGAGCAACCCTTCCCCCCCGCACAGAGCAGGGCAGAGACGGACCCATGGTCCCTGCCTCTTGGGGCCCGCTCTGCCCCTGTGGAAGGCGAGGGCAAAGCGCTGGGATTGGCTGCCCGGGGGCAGGATCGGGTCCCGGGGCAAATCCCGTCACAACCACTCCCTCCCCGGCCTCCCCCCAGCACCTCCCCTCCCTTCCCCGGGCAGCCCGGCACCAGTTTCCGGTGGGACGTTTGTGCCTCGCTGTTTCCTTTCCCCCAGCCGCCAGCGGGACCGACCGGTGCGTGTGTCTCCGGCCCGGCCCGGCCTCCCCATGCAGTCCCGGGTTCTGTGCCTCAGCGGCGGCGCCGCGGCGCGGCGGGTCCGGCTGATTCTGCAGCAGGCGGTGCGGGGCCGCCCGGCCGCGGAGAGGCAGCTGCAGCCGGAGGTCAGGGCGCTGCACCACACGGGAGGTGCTGCAGGTAACTTTCCCACCCCGGAATAATGGGGTGAGCGGCGGGTGGCTCCGACCCCAATCAGCCCCCCAGCCCCTGCCCCCAAATCCAGCCCCCATCGCCCCAAAACTCCAGTCCCTTCCACACCCCACCATTAGCCCCCACTGCCTGCAAACTCCAGTCCCTTCCATACCTCCTTATCGGCTCCCACAGACCCCTCATGCAATCACCATCATCCCCCACTGCCTTTAAATTCCAGCCCCTTCCACCTTGCATCAGCCCCCAGCTCTAACCACCATCAGCCCCTACTGCCCCCAACTCCAGAACCCACCAGTCCCCACTGCCTCCATGCTCCAGCCCCTTCCATACCTCACCATCAGCTCCTACTGACCCCTTCTCCAGCCACCATCAGCCCCCACACCCCTCAAACTCCAACCCCTTCCACACCCCCATCAGCGCCCAATTCACCCACATCCAACCACCATCAGCCCCCACTGCCTGCAAAGTACAGATTCCTCCACACTCATCAGCCCCTAATGCCCTTAAACTCCAGCCCCTTCCACCTCCTATCTGCCCCCACTGCCCCCAGCTCTAACCATATCAGCCCCTACTGCTCCCAACTCCAGAACTTTCTACACCCACTTCAGTCCCCACTGCCTCCAAACTCCTGCCCCTTTCGCACCCTACCATCAGTCCCCAATGTTCTCAAATCCAACCACCATCAGCCCCCACTACCCTCAAATCCAACTCCCATCAGCCCCCACATCCAACTACCATCAATCCCCACTGGCCCTAAATTCTAGCTGTCCATACCCCACCATCTGCCCTCACTTCACCCAGATCTAACCACCATTACCTTCCACTGTCCCCAAACTCCAGTCCCCTCCATATCTCCGTCAGTTCCCACTGGCCCTGGATCCCACCTTCAGCCCCCAATGCACCGAAATCCCATCATCAGCCTTCCAGTGTCCTCCACACCCCACCATTAATCCCCATTGCCCACAAATGAATCTAATCACTATCAGCCCCCACTGCTCCCAAATCCCAGTCTCACTTCTCCAGGTTCCATTCTAATTCCCTCTCCACTCATCCCAGACTCACTGGTTCCATGTTTTTAACCTCTTCTAGTCTTAGTATCCTCTCCTCCTCCCATACTAGTAATATCTTCCATCTCGTGCTTAGGTGCTTTAGATTTTGTTTTGGAGGATTTTACTTTAACATTTTTCTCAGGGTCTTGTATCCCTTTTTCTTGTCTGGAAAGTCAAAACAAAGGTAACTGAGGAATGTAGGAGGATGAAAGTTCCACACTCCCCTCCATCTAAACTCCACGGGATGTATAGGCTTTGTAGTGAAACTGGGGAATGTTGCCATATTTTAGAGCAATGATTCACCCATTTTTCCATTGTGAGAAGCACCTTGTGAGGGGGATGTTCTCCAAAACACTTGCCTTGCCCTTCCATTGCTTGTGTTTTTCAAACACAAAATGCTTCATTTTGTGGATCATAAGAAGAGTTCTGCAGCCTACAGTTTGAGAACCACTCTTCTGGGACAGAGTTGTGATGCTTGTGTCATTACATTGTATAGGGTTGCCACCTTACAAAGGCAGAGCCCTACTAAATTCGGGCGTCTGATGGTACTGATCTACTTGCAGGATTGGACCTGCCTGTAGAATATACTCCTACCTGGAGACAATTTTACAGGCTTAAAAAGTGGTCTCAGGACCTGTAAATGTTCCCTTATGCAGCACTATTAGGACATAGGATTGACATTGGTTCTGCATGTATTGGGATGAGTGGCAACACTGCATTTTTATAATGATGTTCAAGACGTGACAGCCTCACACAAATTAGAACTGTCTCTTAAAACAATGACATACTCCAACAGTGGGTGACACTTTTCTGGGTGTGTGCCAAAAGCATCACAGTTCCTAAATATAGAATGAATAATGACCAATTATGAATTATAGAGCTAGAATCCTTTTGAGAGGTTTTGATGGTCTCTTAAATTTATGTACCTGTTCAATTCTTACTTAGAGCACTATAACTCAGATTTGCTGCCAGATAATGAGACAATCAGTCAAACACTTGAACAGGTTTGAGTTAATCAAGGAAGGTGCTAGGTTGAGGAATAAGCATAATGAGCTAGTATAATATTCAGATGACGTTTGAATAGAAAAAATGTATAAAAAGTGAGATTGAAAAGATAGGGATTTTTTTACCATAGAAAGGAAACACATAAGAGGGGGCATGAGAAAAGTGTATAAGTAATAGTATCGAGAAGGTAGATTAGGAGCTTCGGTTCTCCTATCTCATAATTCAAGAACAAGAAGATGTTCAATTAAATTAAAAAGTGGAAAATTCAAAACTAATAAAAGGGGGTACTTTTTCACCCATTGCGTAATTAGACTGTGAAACTTTTTAACCCCAATGCATATTAGATTGCAAAACTCAGTGTCTCAGGATTGAGGCCAAGAATTTAAAGAGATTAAAAAAGAGATGGGGGGTATGTCTCTGGAAACTCTATTCTCGTTGTCATAATTAATTATGATAATTTTTGGGAGGAATAGTAAGCCCTGTGCTTCAGGGTTTAAGGCAATCTAACTATCAGAGATCAGGATGAGACCTAATGTGGGGGAAGATTATCCCACATCTGTCTACTGCAGGGCTCTTGCACCTTCCTCTGAAGCAACTTAGTACTGGCCGCTGTCAGAGACAGTTCTACTGGACTAGATGGACTTTGGGTCTCATTCAGTAAGGCAGTTCCTGTGTTCCTATGAATTGGGAGGTCATGATAATAGGCTATACCTTTGAAAGCACTGGGTGTGCAGTCGCATAGCCTGCGCCTCCTCCTTTGCAACAATATGGGTACTTTCCTTACCTTCTTCATAGGCTTTCAGGGGACTGCCCCCACTAGGAGGCTTCTTGAAACCGTGTTTCCTCTCTTTCCCTTTGCAAAGAGAGGTTTTTTTTTTGGAAGGACTGGAAGCTGCAGCCAGCTAGCTAAGCAACTGTCAGTCTGTCTCCCGGATTGCCTGAAGCTGACACATCCCAGATAGCATTGTGGTGGTAGCTCCTCAGTGTGGGGACACGCTGATTGACTGTCACATTTTGGAAAATGTGAAGGGGTGGGACCCAGCTCCCCCTAATTTTCTTTCCAGCACAGAGTAGTGGCCTCCTGGCACCCTATGAAGAGTTGTGTAGCATAGTTTCTCAACCTGTGGTACCCTGGGGGTACACAACACACAAACTGGGGGTACGTGGCAAAAAACCCATTGAAGGGAGATGGGCGGCAGCCGCCCAGGCCCCTTCTGGGGACGCGGGGCGGCAGCCGCCCAGGCCCCTTCTGGGGACGCCGGGCGGCAGCCGCCCAGGCCCCTTCTGGGGATGCCGGGCGGCAGCCGCCCAGGCCCCTTCTGGGGACGCCGGGCGGCAGCTGCTGGCTTTTTGGGAAGCTGGGTGGCAGCTGCCTGCGTCCCGCCCAGTCCCAGCTCCCAGGTGGGAGCCCAGCAACAGCCTCCTGCACCCTGTGAGCTGGGCTCACAGCTGGGTGGCTGCCACCCATGCCCCGGCCCTGAGCCGAGAGACAGCCTCTCATGCCCTGGCTTGAAGATGGGTAGCAGCTGCCTGCTACCTGCCCACATCCCTGGGTCCCAGTCTGCGCGGAAGCTTCCTCCGCCCCACCTTGGAGCGGGTGGCGGTCACTCACCTCCCGTGATGGCAGGCAGGTGGTAGCTGCCTGCAACTTGCCCAGGTGGCAGCTCCCCTCCCCGGCTCAAAGCCCGGTGACCAGAAAGCCAGGTGGAGAGCCCAGCAGCTTGCCCAGTCCTGGAGCCAGGCTCTACCCCAGGCTTACTTGTCAATTTCACTGCTCTAGTTGACCCCACCATCAGGCCATAGTGATTGGCTGGCATTGACCTTTGCTCCTATATGGGGGAAGGGGAGGAGGAAGGAGGGGAGAAACAGCAGGGGGTTTTGTGATCTGCCACAGCCACACAGCATTGCTGAACTCAGAACTCTCCTGCTTTATGAGAAATACAGTAGTCCAGCAATGAAGGGGAAAAGATTGTATTTCTCAGAGTGGAAAATTGAGTGTTGGGGTACTTATTAAAGTTTTCAGAAGTTAGTTTCAGTACTTGCTACTTAAAAGGTGAGAAACACTGTTGTGGAGGAACAGATGAAGGCATCCAGTGTCAGAGAGATACCAAGAGGGGTGGGAAAGTCACAGAATTATGGGAGGAGAAAAAGGGTTGCTAAAGCTTTGTGGAAACACTTGTGCAACTCAAAGAGGAGATCCTAGTTTTTTCTGATTATTATTTGATTTCTTGAATAGAGGACGAGAGTTGGTCCATTTGAGAATTTTTATATTCAGGTTCCTATTCCAAGCCAGTACAGTATAAGCCTGTGGCTTTTCTTCAGTCAAGCGGTGGTGATGAAAATTTAAAAAAAATGTATTTGCTGTGTTGGCTGAGCTCATGAGTAATGAAGCGTGCAACCCTCTAGTTGGTTGAGCGAAGTGAGGCCTACACTCAGTTGAATGGCATCGCTCTGCTCGTGTGTCTGGGCATAACTCTTCATAGCCAATCAATTCCAAAATTGCAGAGCATGTTCTAGACAAAAATGGGAAGAATCCTATTGATTTTGGTGAAAATCAGAAAACCAGAAATTGAGGGGGTGGGGGAGGAGAGACAGAGCTCTTGACATTCAGTTAGTACAGGGATTCTCAAACTTCTTTTGCTGGGACCCCCTTTGAAAATATTTCAGGCTGTGACGACCCCCCCAAAAGTGATTATCCCCATCCATGCCATGCCACCCTTACCGGCATGTGTGGGGGCTAATAACTCGTGACCCCCCCATAATAACCTTGCGACCCCCTGCGGAGTCACAACCCCCAGTTTGCGAATCCCTGAGTTAGCACACCCTCAGCTTTAACCAGATCTGTTATTGTCGAGAAAGTTAAAAAAAAAAAAAAAAAAAAAAAAAAGTTTATGGCAGCCATTAACACCTTCCAGCAACAACACATCCCATTTCACCATTTAAGCTCTGCCCCTTGTTCCAAAGCATTTTGAAGTGTTGGCAGCCTGAATGACTTATGTCCCAGACAAAGAGAAAATAAATAACTTTACAAATTATGGGGGGGAAATGGAGGAATGCAAGGACCCCCATGTGTGTGCAGGGAGTTTGGCCTACAGAAGCAACAAAGCATGCAACTCCCTGGATGTGGGTAGGCTAAGACAAGAGCAGTCACAAGGTAAATGGAGTGTAGGGGGGAATTGTGAGCTCCTAGCACTTGGTGGAAAGGAGCAGCAGGGCGGGGAGAGGCATACAGAGCCTCTGGCATGAGGGTCAGAGTGGAGGAATTGCAGGGAGTCTCTGAAATAGAGGGGGAGGGGAGCAAACACAGGGAGCTTGTGGGAAAAATTGGAGGGATGCAGGGATGGTCATGTGAGCTCAGCCCATGGAAGCTACAAAGTGTGCTACTCTATTTTATGTGTCTTTTGGAAGATTAGCATACAAGATGGTCACATTGCAGATGTTGCCTATTCAGAGTATACAGCTTAACATGCTATTAATTAACATTTAGTAAACATGATTTCTTGGTCATTCGCTTTGAGTAAACATCAGTATATAGGCCGTGAGCTTCAAAATCTGATAATTGTTTTCAATTTAACTTCTAATACGTAATAAATATTTAATTATAACTGTGGTTATTTGTTAGTTTTTTTGGCAAATATTGTTTGGCTTACTACATAAACTTGGTTGTCCTGAAGTTAAATTTGTTTGGCAAATTAAAGCATGCTACAAAGGCTCTCATTAATAGTCATGTAGGAATTGCCAGGGTGAATTTTGAAGGTTGTTTCATCTATTGTGGTATATTTTTCAACAAAGGAAAGTTCTTTTTAATAAGTCTCTTTGATTTTCAGACATGGTTTATTTTCTTTTATTGTGTCACTGAAAATATATTAATGATCAATTATGCTCGATGTCTAAGCTCATTTAAGAATAGGTTGACAGCCTGGATATTTCACTTTAAGCAAACTGTAGTTGGGAAACCTTATTTTAGTCTTGAAACACTTAAAACACAGCTAGTTTTCATACAACTGACAAGCTTGGACAGCTTAGCCCGGATAAAGCACACTAGTGGAAAGTGCCAACTGCCTAATTGCAGGACAGTTCTTAAGTGTTCAGCCCAGGATATCATCCTTTCTGAACCAGAGAAGTTTTGGCCGTTAAATCCTTGTTGTTCCTGGAAAAATAAATCTGCTGGCATATGCTCCTTCCATGTCACTAAGATTCAAATAATTTCCTCTCAATTGGGGGCCTAAAAGAACACAGGCCACTCATTTTTTTGTGAGAATTATTATTTTTTATAAAAATCTCTTGTAGCCAATTTACACAGCACATTACAAACACAGAGCCAAACTGGGGAATACACAAGAAGTACAAAGATTAATTATTCTTGTATGAAAAATATTTAAGCTGATTTATAATGAGGTGTACAATTTATTAATTAAGCATCATCAATCAATCCTGCCAGACTAACAGTGCACACCATTATCATAAATTGCCAAGATGTATAATACTTTACATTTATAACAAATTCCACTTTATGCTGGTTCCCTTAAGCCCATAAATGATTATCGTGTGCCAAGGGAAGATTCCAGTCCAGAAATAATGTGCTCAGAGAAGGGGAGGAAAAAGGCATACAACAATACTTGTTAGTCCTCCAAGAGAAGACACTTCATGTTTTGAAGCCCAGCTAGCTTAGTCATTGGCTTTGAAATCAATCCTAGGATAAATACAAATAAATAAATAAAGTCTTTAATGACATTGTAGACTTTAACTAGTGAAGTAAATCATTAGCTCATAGCATTCACAGGAAAAAATCATAGTATTCTTATCAGCAAGTTAAAAAAGTATGGGTTGGATGAATGGACTATAAAATGGATGGAGAGCTGGCTAGAGCATAAGGCTCAACGAGTAGTGATCAATGGCTCCATGTCTAGCTGGCAGCCGGTCACAAGCGGAGTGCCCCAGGGGTCGGTCCTGGGGCCAGTTTTGTTCAACATCTTCATTAATGATCTGGAAGATGGGGTAGATTGCACCCTCATCAAGTTTGCAGATGACACTAAGCTGGGGGGAGTGGTAGATATCGTGGTAGGTAGGGATAGGATACAGATGGACCTAAACAAACTGGAGGATTGGGCCAAAAGAAATCTGATGAGGTTCAACAAGGACAAGTGTAGAGTCCTGCACTTAGGATGGAAGAATCCCATGCACAGCTACAGACTGGGAACTGACGATCTAGGCAGCAGTTCTGCAGAAAAGGACCTGGGGGTAACAGTGGATAAGAAGCTGGATCTGAGTCAGCAGTGTGCCCTGGTTGTCAAGAAGGCTAATAGCCTATTGGGCTGCATTAGTAGGAGCATTGCCAGCAGATCACGGGAAGTGATTATTCCCCTCTATTCGGCATTGATGAGGCCACATTTGGAGTATTGTGTCCAGTTTTGGGCCCCCCACTACAAAAAGGATGTGGAGAAGTTGGATAGAGTCCAGCGGAGGACAACAAAAATGATTAGGGGACTGGAGCACAAGACGTATGAGGAGAGGCTGAGGGAATTAGGCCTGTTTAGCCTGCAGAAGAGAAGAATGAGGGGGGATTTGATAGCAGCCTTTAACTATCTGAAAGGGTGTTCCAGGGAGGATGGAGCTAGGCTGTTCTCAGTGGTGGCAGACGATCGAACAAGGAGCAGTGGTCTCAAGTTGCAGGCGGGGAGGTCTAGGTTGGACATTAGGAAAAAGTTTTTCACTAGGAGGGTGGTGAAGCACTGGAATGGGTTATCTAGGGAGGTGGTGGAATCTCCGTCTTTAGAGGTTTTTAAGCTGCGGCTTGACAAAACCCTCACTAGGATTATTTAGCTGAGGTTGGCCCTGCTTTGAGCAGGGGGTTGGACTAGATGACCTCCTGAGGTCTATGATTCTAAGTGTTGGCCAAAAAACCCAGAAATTCTCTGGTTCTAACATAGTTAATGTTAATTGGAAATGAGAATATATGATGGAATCATTACACATTGAAAGTCAGTTTGTTTCCCTAGAGGGAAATGGGGCACCACATATTTTGTCTAGAAGAGCATTGATTCTTGCTTGAAGAAATTTTGCTAACTAAGGCCTGGCCTACACTAGCAACGGAGGTCGACGTAACGTCACTTATGTCGAGCTCTGAAAGCCTGCGTCTACACTGGCATGGCAGTCCCGTTGACTTAGCACGCGGCAAAAGTCGACGTAATAAAACCACCTCCACAAGTGGGGTAGACAGAGCATAACATAATTCAACATTCATGGCCTCCGGGAGGTATCCCACAATGCCCCATTGTGACAGCTCTGGACATTCATGCTCTGCTGTTATGTGGTCACGCTCACCGGAAGTGGCCCCTCCCCTCATGCCCCGGGAAAATTTCAGTTTTCATTTCCTGTCTGGCCAGTGTGGAGGGAGCTTGTAGCTGAACTCGTCATGGCTACTGCAAGGCCCAAACGCGTTCCAGCATGGAGTTGACCAGAGGTCTTAGATCTCATCAGTCTTTGGGGCGAGGAGTCCATTATGGCTCAGCTCAGAGCCAGCAAAAGAAATGTGGACATTTACGGGAAGGTATGCCAGGGCATGTTGGAGAAGGGGCAAAACAGGGATGCACAGCAGTGCCGCATGAAGATCAAGGAGCTACGGCAGGCATATTAAAAGGCAAGGGAAGCTAACAGCTGTTCTGACTCCTCACCCAAAAAATGCTGCTTCTATGAGGAGCTGCATGCCATTCTCGGCGGGGACCCCACCACGGTGCCACCACTCAGCATCGATACCTCCACTCCATCCCACTCCAGGGACAATGATGAGGACTCCATGGATGAGGAGGAGAATGAGGATGAGGAGAGCAGGGTGCAGGAGAGCAGGGTGTCCCTTCTCCCAGACAGTCAGGACCTATTCCTGACCCCAGAACAGTCCAGCAGCATGCAGGACAGCACTAATGATCCCAGGGAAAGCACATCTGGTGAGTTTTTTTTTTTCTTCTTAGCAGTTATGTTCTTTTTTAAGGGCGTTGAGGGTGAGGGGGAAGGAAAGGGGATTTCAGGGGTTTAGCGTACTGTCTTGGGCAGCTACTGCCAGAACAGATTATTTATGTGCAGAGATATGCTCTGAGAATCTTCAGTTGATATCTCAAGGAAACTTCATGTAGGTAATCTGTTATCCTTTGCAAAAGGTTTCTGGGCAGGGCAGCCTTGTTCCTGCCTCCCCAGTTGAATACTTTGCCACGCAACGCTGCAGTCAAGGGAGCCGGAATCATGGTGGAACACAGCGTAGCGACATAAGGGCCAGGCTGGTACCCTGCTGCGTGCAGCAAAATCTTTCCTTTCCTCTCCTCATGCACTACCCTCAGGAGACTGATATTGCTCATGGTCACCTAGGGAAGATGGCGCATGTTTATTCCCCATTGTATTGTCCCAATAAAGTCACTTTAATTATTTGGCTATGATTTCAGAGGACGCTATTAATCCCCCCACGCTATCCCCAGATTCCCTCTGGCCACCTCTTGACAAAATGGTCATCTTAATTAAACCATGGCGCCCAGGCAGCCCTCTGATACAGGGCATTTGAAATGAGCTTTTAAAATCCTCTCTAAAGCAGAGTGAAGTGCCCCTAGCTTACCATCTCTGCAACGGGCACAGCGAGCCGACCCTTCTGGGATGTGCGGAATGGAATGAGGGTCTGTCTTACCCTTGTGCTCAGCAAGGGGAGTTTTTTATACATTGTTGCATTTCTTTCATTTCTCTGGGTATGGTAACAATGGCAACGTTGTGCATTTCTTTTCCTTCTGTAGACATCTCGGCCTTGGCCCAGCCTGCTCGAACTGCTGCGGAAAGACTATTGCAGATTGGAGTTTTTTTTCCTCTTCCTAAGAGTCGACATGTTTGGCGAGCTCATAAACGCCTCTGTGGCTGCAGAGACAGATCTCTGAGCATGGCAGATGACCTTGTCCCAGAACATGGACATGGATAGGGAGGGTCGAAGAGCGATGCAGGAGCATGATCGCCGTACCACACATGAGATGCTGCGAATCATGCGCAACCAAGCAGACATGCTCTGGCGGCTTGTTGAACTTCAGGAGGAGCGCACGGAGTCCCGCTGCAGCCCCTCCATAATGCTCCTCAGCCTATGGCTTTGCTGCCCTCCCTCAGCCCCAAGTGGTCTCGGAGGAGAATGGCCAGGCTGCAGTATGTGGTGCACTCCACCCCGATGGAGGCAAGCAGAAAGCAGCGGCAGCCCCGCTAACAATTGGCCTGCAAGCAACCACACTACCATTTGAGACTGTGAATGAACACTAGCCCTCCACCCCCACCGACTTGAATGTTCATAAATAAAAGTTTGCATCGTTTCAACGTGTTTCTTTATTAAATCATATCTTGCTTGAGAGGGATTTGGAGGGTACTGATGTCCATGGTAGGGGGGATTTTAAGCAAAGGCACATAACGTACAGGAACAGAAATCATTACTGCATCTCATTGCAGAACCTGGTTTTCAATGCTTCACTAATGCAAAGCGCTACGCGGTTAGCTCTCAGCGTATTGCTGGCATCTGGCTGCTCATAATTGGTGGCCAGTCTTTCTGCCTCCACAGCCCAACCCTTGGGAAACCTTTCCCCTTTCACTTCACACACATTATGAAGAATACAGCACACAGATATCACTGAGGGGATATTCTTTTCACTCCTGTCCAGCCTAGTGAGGAGACTTCTCCATCTAGCCTTTAAACGCCCAAACGCACATTCAGAAACCATTCTGCAACTGCTTACCCTGTTATTAAAATGCTCCTTGTCGCTGTCAAGGTGCCCGGTATACGGCTTCATTAGCCAAGGGAGCAAGGGGTAAGCAGGATCCCCCAGGATTACTATTGGCATTTCAACATCCCTGATGTGAATTTTTTGGTCTGGGAAGAAAGTGCTTACCTGCATGTTAGAGAATAGCCCCGAAATCACATGCGCATCATGCACCTTTCCAGACCACACCACACAGATATCTGTAAAATGACCCCTGTGATCCACAAGGGTCTGCAGGACCATGGAAAAGTACCCCTTGCGGTTTATGTACACAGTTGAGAGATGGGCAGGCGCTAAGACAGGGATGTGCGTGCCATCAATGGCCCCCCCTCTGCAGTTTGGGAACCCCATCACGGCAAACCTGTCCACTATGTCCTGCATGTTTTCCAAAGTCACTAGCCTTCGTAGCAGAAGTCTATTAATGACCTTGCACACTTGAATCACGGCAGCTCCCACTGTAGATTTACCGACTCCGAAGTGATTCTCAACCGAGTGGTAACAGTCGGGTGTTGCCATCTTCCACAGAGTGATGGCCACTCGCTTCTCCACCATCAGAGCTTGTCTCAAACGAGTATTCATGCACTTCAGGGAAGAGGCCAGCTCTGAGCAAAGTTCAAGGAAAGTGGCCTTTTGCATACGAAAGCTTTTCAGCCACTGGGCATCATCTAGCAGCTGCATAATGATGCGGTCCTGCCAGTCTGTGCTTGTTTCATGGACCGGAACTGGCGCTCCACGGATTGCGGATGATGCGTTACAGCCTGCAGCAAGCGGGAATTGTTCCGCTCGATGGCTTGTATCAGGGCAGCCTCGGTGACATAGCGGTTGCCTGTGCTTCGGGTTCTTGCTCTTCTTTGAAAATACTCCATGATAAGCCGAGATGTATTTGTGATGCTCACAATAATAATGCAGCGTTAAACTGGCACCATGTTTCCGCGGCAATGGCAAGTGCGTGGCATAAACAAACAGTGCGAAAATTGGTTTTCTGTTTGTTTGGGGAAGAAGGGAGGAGGAAGGAGTGTTGCATCATGGGACGATGAATCTCATCCCAACAGCCACCGCGGCTAGTTGCACTGTGGGATAGCTACCCACAGTGCACTGCTTTGACTACTGAAACAATCATGGCGAGTGTGGACGGACAAACCTGGCACAAGGAGCGTGGTGTGGACACGATGCAGCGACTTCTAAAAATTGGCGAGTGAAAGTTGACTTCACTCTGCAGTGTAGACATACCCTAAGTCTGAAGACTTTTTTGAAACTTTAGTAGAATCTCAACGTAGGTATCGTTACTTGCTAACAAATAAGCCCCAGCTCTGCAATGTGTGAAGACTTTTAATGCAGGCAATGTAGAGCTAATTTTGTCAGTTAACCCTGGAATAGGAAGCAGTGGAACAAGCTTTTGCTTGTGATACTGTTTCCTTTTAGAAAAAACACCCCTACTGCCTCCAAAACCAGTTATCCTTCAGGTGTGTATAGAATAGGTCTGCACGCATGAATAAATTTATAACTAAAGACTGCAATGCACAAGTCAAAATGCAGGTACAAAACTATTTCAAAAAGCATAAAATCTTGCATTCAACTGAAGATTCCTGCTTAACATACTTTGTAATAGTTTATTAAAAAAAGCTGAGAAAAAAGGAAAAACAAGTTCTTAATAAGAATACCATTAACCTTTTCAAGCTTAAATTGGATCTCTAAGGATCCCATTGACATTCTCTTTGCTATTGTCCTTTCATAAAGGTATTTTGTAAATTATATCAATTGGAAGCATTTATTTTCATTTCCTTCACTTTATCATGAAATGAGGATCTAAAAATATGTATACAGATGCAATTTAGCTGTTTAACTTTTCTCAAACAGGTGAGGTATAATCACACAGAAATTAGTGTTCGCAGTACATAACACCTTCACCGTTTAAATGTGTTTGTGCTGTTAGTTGCAGGGAACAGATGAATATGTTATGTAAGACTGAATTGTAGATATTTTGAGATCACTTTTTCAGTATGGTAATCGTATAGTTTGAGACCGAAGGAGGCCAAAAGACAGCTCAACCACCCAATAAACATGCGATTCAAACTTCTCAGTGTCTCATAAGGGTCCTGATCCTGCAAAGACTGACATATGTGCTTGGAATTATTTATATGCAGAATGTTACTGACCTCAGTGGAACTACTCACAGTGAGTAAAGTTATACATATGTGTAAGTCTTTGCAGACAGCAGTCTAAAATGATAGAGGGGATTCTTTGTTTTAAATGGCCATTTTCAATTAATTAATTTAATTTCTTTTGGTTTTCATAATATATTATTTCACCCTAAAAAGTAGCTAGTAGAAAAATGTAGAAAAAGCTATTTTCTGCTACTTTATTTTTGTTTTTTTAAATTGTGATGTAGATATAATCTATTTATCTGTCTTTATATGTGATTCATGTGAGAGTATGTGAGAGTATTCATGTGAGAGTATTCATGTGAGAGATTCATGTGAGAGTATGTGTGTACTACAGAGACTATACTGGCATAGCTATGCTGCCGTATCCATGCTAACATAACCTCATAGTGTAGACGCAATCTATACCAACGTAAGGGTTTTTTTTGTCCGTGTAGGAATACCACCGCTCTGAACGATGGTACTCAGTCAATAGAAGCATTCTTCTATTGGCATAGTTGCATGTACAATGGAGGTTAGGTTGGGCCAGGGTTGTGGATTTTCCACATCCCTGAGCAACATAGCTATGTAAACCCAAATTTTAAGCGTGGATCAGGCCTTTGTGTCTCACAAGTATTGAAAATAGATATAACGATAGCTCTTTCTTCACAACTTGCAGGAAAAATAATTTGGAGTGGGAAAAAAATCTGTGTAATATAGGAGCTTTTAAATGACATGTAAACCTAGGTCCCAAATCCTGCAATTGTGATGCAAGCTGTCTGCATGAAATGTCATTATTATATGGTGTTAGAGCCAGCTCGATAGTCTGACTGATAGACCTAGTTCCTGGTCACTTCTGATCATTTAAAGAACCTATGACTAACTTCGTCTACACTTAAAACTTAGGTCAGCATATGTACAGCAATCAGGAGTGAAAAATCTACAGTCTTGAGTGTCATAGCTATGCTAACCCAACACCACATGTAGACGCAGCTAGGTTGACGGAAGAAAGCTAGTTACTATCACGTGGAGAGGTGGAGTTCCTATAGCAACAGAAAACCCCCTTCTGAAAGTGTAATATGTGTCTACACTATTAGATTATACTATGGCTGCTGTAGTACCCATAGTGTAGACATGGCTTTTGTCATTTCTTGTAAGAATAGAGGTGTATTTATCTTGTTATCCGGTATAAGCTGCAGTTCTGGAAAAATAGAGAGTGTCAGTTTCCATGGATTGTCACATTTTTACTAGCTAAAATAACTCAAGATAAGCAAATATCTTGATTTAGAAGCTCAGTTTCCAACACTTCTGCCGTGTGTGAGTGAAAATTAAAAATTGCACAGCTGCAGGAAAGTGCTATTGAGCTACCGTGTTAAGGTTCTGATTTAAATTGGCACTTTTTCCCAAAACTGTCTGCTCAGCTGTGGTTTTTAGGACTTGCCCTGTGCTCATTCTAGGGCCTGGTCTACCCTAGAAATTTACATCAATATAGCTGTGTTTCTCAGGCACATGAATAATCCACACTTGAGAGATGTAGCTATACTAAGTGCTAAGTGCTGGTGTAGATAGCACTAGGTCGACAGTAGAATTCTTCTGTCAACCTAGGGCTAGTCTACACCTAAAACTTACAGCGGCACAGCTTTACCGCTGTAAGAGCGCTTGTGTAGTTGCGTTATGTCGACCGGGGGAGAGCTCTTCTGCCGATATAGTGTTGTCCACACAAGCCCTTATACCGGCAAAACTTATGTCACCCAGGTTGTGTTTTGTCACACCCTTGGGTGACAAAAGTTTTGCCAGCATAACTGCTAGTGTAGGCAATGCCCTACCTACTGCCTCTCGGGAAGGTGGATTACTTATGGTGATGAGCAAATTCCTCCAGTTGGCATAGGTAGTGTCTACACAGAAGCGCTACTTTGCTGCGCCATTGCAGTGTTTTAATTCCACTGTGGTGGGGCTGGTACAAGAAGAGGGAAAGTTTGGAATGCTCATAATATAGGTTTGTAATTTTTTTAAAAAGTCTGTCAACAGAGGGAAATATACTTGGCTATGCTGATATTAGAGGAACAGGTAAGGTCTCTTTCTTCATGTACCACAGAGATAAGCATGATTTAAGAACCTACACTAGAGTTGCGCACTTCATTGTTTCTGTAGGCTGAGTTCATTGCACACACCAGGAGCTCCTTGCATTTCTCCATTTCCCCAGAATTTGTAAAATCATTTATTTTCTTTCTCTTAGGGAGATAAGTCTTTCAGGGTGTCAACCAATTAAATTCCACTGCTATCATGAGCAGAGCTGAGATGTGGTGTGGGGGGTGTTACGCTGGATGGTGTTAATGGATGTCATCAACTGGTTCTTTGAAGTCTAGACCAGCGGTTCTCAACCTTTTTTTCCCGAGTACCACTCGGGTCAGGTACAGTCAGGTCAAGTACCACTTGACCTGACTGTACCTGATGCGAGTACCACTCGGGGAAAAAAAGGGGGGGGGACTTTCGGCAGCAGCGGGGTTCCGCGGCGGCGGCGGGCCGGGACTTTTGGCGGCGGCGGGGTTTCGCAGTGGACTCCATGGCGGGAACAATGCCCTCCACCGTTTCCCCTTTTCGGCGGCAGAGTTTCGCGAGGGTGAGTGAGAAGGCCCTTCCGGCTGCGGCGGATTCGGCGGTGTGGTACGGCTCGCGTACCACCCAGCCTTCTTCGGCGTACCACCGGTTGAGAACTGCTGGTCTAGACAATTACAGAGCTCCTTAAAGCTGATGTTTCTGCTAGCCAGATACCTGGCTCTCTGTGTGTCCCCTACTTCCGGTTTTCCCATTTTCACCAAATGGGCACTCAGTGGGCCTGATTTTAATGGAAATTAAGGCTTTTCTGATTTTCACCAAAATCAATAGGCTCGGCTCATCGATACCTAGAACAATCCCTGAAACTTTGGAATTTTGACAGGATGTGGTTTTCCAAATTCCAGTAAAAATAGTTTCTATTGTGAGCCTAAAGCTTATAGTGTCTTATTTTTGCATATAAAAAACATTAACAATAGTAGAAGGAAAATTGTTTCCCCCTTCCCCCCCCGTTAGTCTCTTTTTACTTGCCTGCTCTGGCTGGTATCTGACATCTTGTTCTTTCAGCCCATGTCTTATTCCTCCTGTATTTTGAAAGAACCATGTGCAGAGGGGAGAGAGACAGTATGTTTTTACAAGTTGAATGCAAATGATTTAAGCTAGACGCTAATTAGTCATATACATTTGTCTTGTCGCTCATTGGCTCGGAAAAGGTGAGAAAACAAACTGACACTAAATTCCTAAGGCATAAATTAGACAATCTGTTATAAGAGGAATTTTAATGTTCAAGAAGATGACCTGAAGAAAGGGGTTGTGAGGCTTCAGGCAAGCGGTGGACCCTTGGGAACACTTGCTGAAATTTCTGCTGTCTTCTTCAACTTTGTTGGATCCAGCCCTTCTTTATCACCCCAGTGAACAAGAGACATTAGAACTGCAAACACATAAGGGGAGTGGGAGGTAAAGCTTTGGCTTTAGTTTTAAGCCATGAAGTGCTGCTTTACTACATTTTTTTTTTAAATCAGCAGCCTGTGGACAGTGAGTTTTAAAGGAATCCTGAGCTTAAAGGCACCATGACCATCAACTAGCCACAGGGAGAGACTGACCTATTATATTTGTGGAAGTATAGTTATTCGCTGCATATGTTGTTCGTCAGTACAGTGCTTCCTGTATAAATAGACTGTTAAAGGGTATTGTTGAATATTAGATTTGTTTAAGCATTTCTTAGGGGTCAGGATTCAGGAAACTGGAAGAGGAACATGGTATTAAAATACAGTAGCGTGAAAGGAGGCTACAAGATGTCTTAATTAAGACACATTAGTACACAAGTACATTACCATTGATCTAAAAAAGAAAAATGTAAGGAAGAAGTAGGTAATGTGCTTTCTTGAGAGATTGACTAAGGACTTGAAGAATCTGTACTGGAAATGGAAAATTGACAAGTGCAATTTAGCAAGAATACAGCCAATTAAGGGGTGCTGGGAAAAGATAAGGGCAACAAAGCTGCAGAATGAGCTAATGCCATCTGAAAGAGTAAAGGGGAATAGTTCGGGCTTTAGAATGTACTATTTGTAGTCCGGTAAGTGGGCGAAGGCCCCTTCCCCTTAAGGGGAGTAGTCACTGGACCCAGGACACAACTAAGTTCATGAGACAACTAATGAAAAAAGGAGCGGGCGTGGGGGTCACAGGTTTACTAATAAGGACTGGCTTATGGCTTTACCATAGGTCCTGACTATGTGGCAGCACCTCGCCGTGTTGCCCCAAGAGAACTTTAGAGTGTCACAAAATGGTTCCTAATTCCCCTGTTGCTTCAAGGAGGAAGTAATCTGTGTCAGTTCTATACCTGGCACCAATCATTTCCCCCTCTATGCCAGCTCAGCTGTGCTGGTTGGTGAATATATGGGAATATGAGAGGTGTAGTGAAGGCTTCACGCTGTTCCCTTCCCACCCACCTGTTCAGGAGCCGGAGAAGTGGCTCTGTGGAGTGTGCTTATGTTCCTCCATGCTGTGATATTTTATATTCCCCTAATTCCCCTGCATACTGAGTTCCTAGTTGTGCTTAAGATGAGGAGGGGGCATGTCTATATTTAATGGTCACAAAACATCTGAAGTATTTAACTTTTTAAAATATTGAAAAGAAAACCTAAAAGAGCGGTTTGAAGTAGAAAAAGGTTGGGGTATGTGTGGGGAAATGAATGAGTCAGATAGGAGGTGAAAGACCCTGTAAAATAACCACAGATGAGGGATACTTGGAAACCTTGAATAGATACAATCAATAACAGACAATTTGCATACATGTTAAGATAATGAGCTAACACATTTATTGTACCGTGGCCTCTTGTGAGCTGCTGCAGACAGGCAGCAGGGGCCAGGATCCTTTTGAAGCGCATGGGCTGAGCTGGGGGTTGGTGAGAGGGTTCTGGGTGCTGGATCTGACTTGCAGGCCATATATTTGCCACCCCATTCTCTCAGAGAAACATAACCATCAACTAAGCTACCAATTCTAAAAACCTGGCCTCCGAACTGAAACGTCACAAGAGCTGATAGGATTTAGTGTTTTCTGTAGCTTAATGGGGCCAGATTCTGTGGCAAGAACTCTTAAATGCTACAGCAGGAACCCCCTAAAGTCCACAGCAGTGTTAGTGCTCTTCATTCACATCCCCCGCACCCCTCCCCCTGGAGCATGCACAGAACTGTGGCTCATTGAAAATATTCATCAGTGTAAAGTTAATTGATAATTATTTTCAGCAGATGGTGGTTTTTGATCATGTTTTTTTCACAGTGCTCTCACAGGCAGCCCGGCTCCGTGGTTTTAGTAGTCGTGGTGTTGTCCAGGTGACCCACTTCAGAACTCTCTTCCCTTGTATGGGCTAGGGAAAGAGAAGCTTGTTGTCAGCTTCAGCAGCTTACCTCAGCTTCTCGGACATTGGTTAGTGCAAACTTGCCAACGACACTTCTAGTTCTCCCCTACTGCCTGGCTGCAAGCTGGATGTTAGCCATGGAACAGTGCAAGGGGCATGCCCTGTAATTCAAGCCAGAGAGACAGAAAACAAAATGTCAGATACTTGGCTGCAGGAAAATAGTGAACTGCAAAGCAAAAAGGCAGAGTTTTGGGAAGATGCCAGATTCTGCAGTTGTGCAACCATTGCGTCGATGGGGCACCGATAGAGATGAATGGGTCGGTTTGCACGGCTCAGAGGTATCGTCAGGCTGTCTGCAAACTCAGGAAAATCACCACTCCATTAAGTTATGCTCATTTCACGTTTTCCAGGTTCTGCGGTCATGAGGGCTAGGAGTTTCATTTTAAAAAAACGAAAGCTCTGGTTCTGGAGCACAGTTCTGCTGCGAATACAGAGGGCCCTGGCTATAACAACGAAAGTACAGTCTATGGACGTGTTCAGTTATTAATTAAACCAAAAATATCCTGGTGCCTGACTCGTTGGAAAGTGATAGATGCTAGTACAGTAATAGTTCTCAAAGGCTGCTCCCTGAATGTGCAGTCATAGTCTTCCTCACTTTTAGGCTTATAGTGTCAGCTTTATTTGCAAGCACATGCATGTTTTTAAAGTATACAGGGTATTTTAATATTTCTTCTTTTTTTTTTTTTTTTTTAGGTGATACTGTTACTATTGGAGATGTGTCATTTAAACTCAAAACTCCAAAGAGCCCAGAACTGGTGCCACTGAACTACAGTAAGAAACCATTTTCCTTTGGCTAGTGAATGTGTAATGTGTCTGGAGTATTGGGGCCCAGTCCTACAAACCCTTACTCTCAAGCAAGCAATATGTCTCAACTTATCCCTCAATATTTTAAAGAGGAAACAGAAGAATATATTTTTTTAGAGGGATGCTGATTAAAAATGGTGTAATGGGTTTCCACCCTCCCCTGCCATCCCCGTTGAGAGAGAAGATGGGGGAATGGAAATACTTCTTGCGGTGGGCATGTTGCCGGTGCTAGGGAAAGCAGGTGCTGCTGTGGTAGTGTTACCTGCACACTCTGTCTCTAGGGCACCCCACCTTTACCCAATCCGTAGGGCTAACGGCATAACCTGGTTTAAAGGCACCCTTACCTTTTCCCAGTATGTAGGGTTCCGGGCGAAAGGCACTTACCTGTACCCAATTCCTAGAGCTCAGGGCCACCCTTTCTCAGTCGTAGGGCTCCAGGTGTAACCTGGTTAATTTAAGTACCCACCCTTTCCCAACTCATAGGGCTTCGGGCATATTTTTCTGCGGGCTTGCGGGGCCTTTTACCAGTGGAAAAGCCTTACATAGTAATATTCTTATTCTCTATTTATTAACAATTACCAAAACAGAATACACACAGTAAGCATACAATGTTCACCTCTCCCAATAAGGCAGAGAAATTTCTTCAGGTGCCCAGTCAGAATTAAATCATCTGGGCATTCCAGCTTCTGTACTATGTGGTTAGCAGGGTGCTGAGGTCTGGCAGCTCTGATTATTCTTGGGCTGTGTCCTGCAGTTAGGTTCCAAAGAACTTCCTTTTGGACCCCAGTTTATATAGTTAAAACTTAGGTCCTGCTTAGCTATATCTTAACCAATCCTTTTAAACTAAAGTACTACAAAACACCAGTCCTCACCCATTACAAAACAGTTCTTTAACCAATCATACCCCATGATTGGTTTAAATACCCTAGTTGATTTAAATATTGCACAATTAGTTAACAACAGAGAGAAACAAAGAACCAGACAGAAATATTACAGACAAACAATAGAGAAGTGAGAACCGTAACACAAAACAATACAAAAGTATAGATTTTACAGCCACAACTGTTGAAAAGTGATACCTTGCCAGACTAGAATGCTGTTAAACAAAGTTTTCTTTAAACATCTTAAGATCTGTTTCTTTATCTGGTGGAGGTAGGTACTACTAGGGACAGGAACCACCTTCTTAACCAATATTATGCCAATATTACGTTGTTTGATGTAATTTAGATGGAATGTGAGGATGTGACTATCTGCTTCTTAGCTTATGGCTGCTGCTGCTTAGCCAAAGAACAAGGCTTCAGACTTTACGTTAGGACTGTGGTTGCATTAAAGTGGGTTGGATTTTTAGACAATGTGGTCTTTCTTCTTTCTCTCAGATACTCCTGATGTTACAGTATTTTTAGGATAATTTACGTACATTACTGTCAATGCCTCAGAATAGGGTTTCTCAATCTTCCCAGGTTGGCAACCCCTTATTTGAAGTAAAACATTTTCACAACACTTTTACATGATTAGTATAAAAGTCAGAGTACAAAATGTATTGGTAACAATAAACCTATATACAGGGGTGTGCACAAGGAGACACAAGCAGGGCACGGACCTCCCCAGTAATCGTTGGGGGCACAGAACTTCTCTGGCTCCAGGGCCACGGAGGGGAAGGGAGGAAGTGAGAAGGGCGAGCTCCTGCCAAGGCTGGGGTTGGGGTGGGGGGAATCTGGGGAGGGAAGAGAGCTCCTTCTGGGGGAGAGGGGAGGAGCGAGTTCTTGCTGGGGCCCCGGCGGGTTTTCTGTCCCTCTAAAAGGAGTCAAATTTAAATTCCTGCACCCGTCCAGCCTATATAAATTAATTGTGTATGTGTATTGAGAGGTTGATAGAGCGTATTTGACCTTGAAGGGAGTGTGCAGGGAGGGGGGAAGTGAGATTTCTTTGCCTTGTCACTGCCCTGGGGGCTGTGGCCCATCAATTGAGAAATACTGCTTTACATCATTTAAAATTTTATAATTCCTAGACATCTAATTTTACTTTACACTATTTGTGCTGTACATTTACTTTTGCATTTCACCCAAGTTTTACAGTGAAAATACACGAATCCATTTCACTTTGGTTAGTCAGTTTCCAGTTCTCATGGACTAACACAAATGCTTTCATTTCAACAACAACAACAAATTACAACCTTCTAATAATAATAGATTTTGTAAACCTTTGTGAGTGTTTATTTTCTGTAATCTAAATTTGAGGCCTAAATGATTGGATAGTGTCTCTTAGTTCTTGGCATAAGGACACATGGTTAAGAGACAAGATTTGCTAAACAAATTCATGTTATGATTGACAGCAAGAATGAAAAATGTTCACCTCAAAAGGAATTGCTTTGCAAAAATTTTGGGGATAAAAATAGGAATATAAGTACAGTGCCTCCTGGAATCTTAATTATGAAGCTGCTTCCGCAATTCAAATAAAATAATCTCTGTCAGAACGTATTAGTTATACTGCATACATTTAATAGCAAGATTAAAAAATAACTTTTTTTATCTGATTATGTACAATTACTTTTTCTGTGTAGTTTTAGTTCAGGACTTTTTCCCATTCCTTAACTTTTATGGCTGTATTACCATGAGAGGATACATATATAATAGTTAATGAAATAAAGTACAGTTTATTGGCTCCACTTCTGTTATGTTTTTTTTTAATTTATACATCTGAGAGCAACATGCTTTGGTTATCAATAATATGTGGACATTTAAGTTTTCTTTGCATTAAATTTCAGATTTTTATAATGGATTGAAAGTTGTCTTGTGCTACAGTTCTTTGTTGTGTAGATACAGAATTCAATTTAGTTAAAAAAAAAAAAAAAACAGATTCATTTCCATGTTTGAGTATCTTGAGTATTGATCTGTAAACCAAAATTTGACATTGTTTGGCATTTTTTATTATTATATTTAATACTTTTAAAAGTATCTAGCTCCCTACCTAATTTTCTTTAGACTACGTCCAAATTTTCTTTCAAGATTAAGGGGGAAATATTTGCAGTACCAGAAATCCAATTCACCATTTTTTCATGTCAGGATGTTGCTGCTGCTATATTGTCAGATGAACTATGTTAAGATGGAGCTAAGTTTGTGTGTGCCTATTAGTAATTTAGGGTAAAATACTTTACAGGGAAGTTGTAATTATTTCAAAACCAAGCATTATAAATGCAAGTAATTCAAAGTTAAGGTTAGATTTTCTAACCATGTTAAGATATGGAAATGTGCAGCTAGATAACCCGAAAAACCTAAACTCTGCCATGTTGTGACACTGTGTAACAACCGTATAATTATGAGTAAGGTATTTTAGTGTTTGTGGTCTCAGGTCAAATTGGACTGATTTTTAAAGATGAATGGATTTTCCAAATCTCCCTACCCCCAACTCCTGATGTTATGGCGGAGTAGAGGGGTTATTCGTTTGCTTAATCCTTAATCTAGGTTTTGTGTTAGATATAATATATAAAGACACAAAACACAGGGTTTTTGTGTGTTAATGTAAAAACTGAATGTGTTATACCATTGTTGGTAAATTACTTTTTCCTGGAAGATTATGATTGTTACATACAATCTGAATTATGCTTATTGGTTTTTCTTGTGTAAATGACGAGCAAAAACTAGTCATGCACAAGGTAATTTTGTTAATGGGATTTCCATCACAGTTGTTTGATGAATTCTGGAAAGGGGAAAGTTATTTTTGCACTACTGTTATTTTAGCTATAAGAATTAAATATGCATTTTTATCCTTACCTTGCTATGCCTAACTCCATGATTATCTCTCTCAGTATAATTTTGGGAAACTACGTTTGTATTGCTTTCCATGATTGTTTAAATCTAAAATTGAACCTCAGACTGTAGAGTTTAAAATCAGAATGAACCGTTAGATATTTGTCTGACCACCTGTATATCACAGGCCATTACATTACATCCAGTTACTCCTATATTCAGCCCAATAACTTGGGTTAGACGAAAGCACTTCAGTCCTAGGGAGATTAGACAGAGAACAGGAGAGACTGAGATGCCACCAATACTGAGATCTTTTCAATGGCAGGGAATTAATTAGGTGAGATACGAGTATGTGCAGATGATCCACATTCCATTCTGCAAACGAAGGTGAAAAAAACCCAAGGTCCGTGCTAGTCTTACCTGGGGTGAAAATTCTTTCCCAACCCCAAATCTGACAATCAGTTTGACCCTGAGCATGTGAACAAGACACACCAGCCAAACATCTAAAAAGGAGGATTCTCTGTACCGTATCAGAGCACCGGCCCACCCAATCTAGTATCCTGTGTCCAGCTCTGGCTAATCCCCGAGGCTTCAGAGGAAGACAAAAAAACAACACAATCACCACCCCAGAATTCTTCTGGCCAACTGTGCATCAGGAAAACAAATTCCACCCTGACTCATACAGGGGACTGGCTGAAGCCTTGAAGCGTGTGATTTGATTACAGCCATTGTCTTAATGCACAGATGCAAGTGTTAGGAGCATGTCGAGGGCATATAGAACTTCCTGTTGTCTCCAAGATCGATGAAGGGAAGGAACAAACGGGGATTCAAAAACCTCCCGGAGGCCACTACAACTATCCAGTCTGCCCCTCCTCCCCAACATATGAGCCACAAAATTCCTTCTATAAATTTTAGCATGTGTTTTAGAAAGAGTTCTCATTTCATTTTAAAGCCTTCAAGTGATGGTGAGCCCACCATCTCCCTGGTAAACTCTCCCAATATTTAACCACCCTTACTGCTAGGAAATTGCATCTTATTTTGGGGTTGAATTTATCTGACTTTGGTTTCCAACAATTGGAGCTTGGTAGGCCTTTGTCAGTGCGATTGAAAACCCTCACACGATGAGATATCTTTTCCATATGTAAGTACCTATACAGAGTGTTCAAGTCCTCTCTCAGTCGTCTTCCTTGATAAGCTGAATGGGTTGAGCTCCTAAAGCCTCACATCCTAAGGCTGTTTTATCAAGTCCTCTGTCGTTTTGTGGTCCTCACTCCAACTCTTTCCAGTATTTCCCCATTGTAGTGAGGCAGGGTGGCCTCCCTCCTAGCCTGAGACAGAGGGACCAATACATTTTCCCTGGTGGGCAGAACCAAGCCAGCCCTGCCTCCCACACTGGAAGCAGAGGGGAGGGACAGGAAATATAAGAGATGGGCCCCTCAGCTCAGTTGGGCTGGAGCAAGTGAAGGAGGCAGACGTCTCTAGCCTGCTGCAGGTCTCTGGACCAGACTCTGAGTGGTGCGGCCCCCTGCCCCTGGAGGAGGAGACTGAGAGTAGAGAGGAGCTTGTGCTGTCACCGTAGGAGTCAGTGTGTTTCAGCAGGATCCCTGCTGACCAGGTGGCGGGAGATCCCGCCACTGTTAGGGCCCTGGACTGGAACCAGGTGAAGTAGGGTGGGCTCAGATCTTCCTGCTGCCAACCCCAACTCTATCTGGTAGTAGCCTACTCTCCCGAGGCTGTAAGACTGGTGCCTTGCTGCAAGCCCCTAGACTCTGTGTGTGCTGTGTCTGTCTGCCCTGGCCAGGAGGCTAGGCTACAGACTGCTTCACTGCTTGTTGCTCTCCCTGCCCTTCCCTTAGGGCCAGAGGAGTCCCTAACTGTGTGTGCTGTCTGCTTTCGCCAGGAGGTTGCCTATGGGTTGCGTAACTGCTCTCCCCTGCCCAGAGGGTTAGAGCCACTGACTGGATTTACTGCCTGTCTTAGCCAGAAGGCTCAGGCTAAAAACCGCTTGTTGCTGTGTCCAGCTTAGGGAGTCAGAGCCTGAAATGTATTTACTGTCTGCTCTAGCCAGGAGGCTTGGGTCAGAAACTGCTAATTAACCTCTGTTTATTGCCTGATGCAGCGAGTCCGAGTGGCCTCCCTCCGAGCCTGACATGAAGGGACCACTAGATACACCCTTCTGACACAGTATTCTAATAGACCCTGAAACTAGCACAATCTCCCCCAAGGTTTCACAGCAGCGGTTGCTTGTTCCCGAGTCCCACCAAAGGCATTGAACCTTGTGGTTCACAGTTATCTCTTCAGGGGCATACCATAGTGAAAGCCACCAGACACACAGACAGAATACACAGAGTTTTAAATCACCACTACTCTTTACTTAAGTATCACGAGAAATACACAGATCTGTACACAATAATAAAAATACCTATATGTATTTCCCTGCCTCAGGTTCCTTGCCACTCTGGAGAGTTTTTGGGACTTGGGCAAAGCCCTTTGAGGTGTCAGTATCCTTGCGTGCAGCTCATGGCTTCCCTTCAAAATCATGGAGCCTTTTCTAGATCCACTAGCTTTCTCTAACCTTGACTGACCCTGCAGTTAACACCCACTCCCCCGCTATGAAAATCTGCCCAAACTTCCTGTTCCTCTCTCCAAAATACTCTATACTTATGGGCTGAAATTTTTACAAGCCAGGTGTCTGCCTAAGACTGACTGTGTGTGTATGAGTGGACAGGGGCATGCGCAGGAATATAATTTGACCACTTTGGGAGTCTATGGTCCCCTCCACCACACAGTGGGAGCTCGCTCTCCTGCTCCCTGGCAGGAGCTCGCTCTCCACACTCCTCCTCCCTGCCTGTGGCCCCCGGGGCCGGAGCAGTTCTGTTTTTCCCTACTTGCCTCCCCTTGTGCATGCCCCTGTGTGTGGAAGTTTCAGCTAAAATGGATCAGCATTTTCAAGAACAAGGTTTGGGCAAATAAGTTATTTTGCCAAGTTAAAAAAAATTCTTAGAAGTATTTAGTTCAGAAGTCTTGCCCCTCTCTTACTTTGTTCAGGGACTTGAAATTTGGGAATGGGAAAGGTGTCTGAGCTGTGCCTTTTGCTGTCTCTGGGATAATGCAGTCAAATTTGGCCAAGTTATAAGCCTCTGAAAAATCTCAGTTCACACATGCTCAGTAAAGACTTATTAGAGTTTGGTAATTAAATTCACTGAAGATTCTATCTGTATTGATCACATCTCCTACCTGCTTACTGGACTGCAGGTGCATCTTTCCATAAAGTGACTGAGCATGCTCTGACCCATGGCTGTAGAGGCTTCTATTGCAATCGCTCCTCCTGACAGCAAGGGCCACTGTGTCAGGAGTGCACAGAGGTTCTTAGGGACCTGGGGAAAAATCTGAAACTGAGGCCCTCAACCCTTCCAAAAACATTACTACTCAGGGGAGGCTGGTGGTGGTGGTTCAGGCTGGAGAGCATGCCTGCACTGCACTGATCTGACAGCGGTGGTTCCTGTCCGGGTTTGACCTGGCAAGCCCTCCATTTTGACAGTGAGGCCACCAGGCCAAATTTCAGTTAGTGGCATTGCAACCCAGTGCATGGTGTTGTAGTGCCATGCACTTTTGGCCTGGCAGCTCCTCCGTCACAGTGGAGAGGCCACTGGGCCAAATTTCAGTAAGTGGTGCACTGCCACTTGCTTTGGGGGGTCTTCTCAAATGAGGGGCTTGGAGCAAATCATCCTTTTTTTGTCATTCCCCCCCCCAGCAGCCCTTCACTGGGCCCTGGAAATAAGAGCAGGGAGACTGTATGTCTTGTGCTGTCAGTGTTTCCTCTGCTGGCACCCAGGCAGCATGGAGGAGGAAGAGGAAAATATCCTGACTAATTCAGAGGGTTGTGGAACAGGGTAAACGGGGGAAGAGGTGGAGTATAGAGTGGAGGTGGTGTTGGAGCCTGGAGGAGGAGAGGGTTTAGGAGCAGGAGCTAGGATGGGGGGGAGGGGAAGGGACAGGAGTAGAAGGTGGCAGAAGATATGGATGGGTGGGAATAGGATCACAAGGGGTAGAAACTGAGGCTGGGTTTAAATAGAAGTAGGAGTTGGGGACAGGAACAGAAGGGTTTTGCAATTACTAGAGCACACTCACATCCAGAACCTGGAATAGAACCAGTTGTTACTGAGTCTCAACATTCCTTTGCTGTATATAAAATAGCTGTGAATCCCACTGGCAAAGTGTGTGTCTTCATCTTGCTCTTGTGACACGTTCACATAGAAGATAGCAGGTCTTCTACAGCTACTACATACTCTGATAGGTCAAATAGTAGAAGACTGTGATGTTGATCTAAAGATCCTAACCCTGCATGTGGGTGATCAGTATAGTTCTACATAGAGAAGTTTTCGTTTTTTCCATTTTTAAGGTTAAGAACCTTGAGGAGTTACATACAAAAATCCTTGCATAGTCAAGATCTCAACGGTTAGGAAATGCCAGAATTAAGGTTGTCTGTGTAACATTAGATTGGTCTCCTTGTTCATGTGTGTTATAATACAGTCTTTAATTACATGATCACATCCCTTTTTTCAACAGGGCGCCTGCCTCATTCAGTGCAAAGGACCGATAGTGCTCTGGGAATGAATGATGGCTGTGTAGAGAAGGAGGCTGTTGTCTATAGGACCCTTCCTCCACTTGTCATGAAAGCTGGAATAGTAGTGTAGTGGTAATAGTGGAATAGAAGTGAATGAAACAAGGGATTGCAGGAAGAGAAGAGATGGTTTTGTGGTTAAGGCTGTTGAATGCCACCTTGGAGAACTGGTTACTGTTCCTCCCTCTGTTCCTACGTAATGCTAGCCAAATTGTGTAAACCAAAATTTTCACAGGTGCCAACTGCGAGTTCTTCATTTTCTGAGTGTCCAACTTGGGGTCTGATTTGCAGAAGTGCTGAGCACTTAGAGGCAACTGATGTTAATGGGAGCTGGGCACTCAACATATAAAGTGTTATAAAATGTAAGTGCTCTGAAAAATCGGGCCCTAGGTTCTGAAGTTGAGAACCCAAAATTAGCTGACGCTTTTGAAAGTTTTGGTCTTACTTTCTGTGCATCAGTTCCCCATGTGTAAAATAAGGACAATAATAGCACCTTACCTCAGACAAGGTTTTGAAGATAAATTCATTAATGTTTGTAAAGAACTAAACCCTACAATGAAAACACCATAGAAAAGCTCCCTAGACAAGTAATAATTCTGTGTTCAGGATGTAGACATTGCATTGTGTGTGGTAAATAATGCAGTGGGACACACATTGAAGGGTAAGGATAAAAAATAAATATTAAATAGCTACTTATTCAATGAGTACCATCCATCCTGAGGACTAGTTGCGCAGACGTCCTGTGGATAAAATAGTACGTCATCATGTAATTAAGGACTGCATTATATGCAGATGCTCAGACAATCTTAATTTTGGCATTTCCTAACTTTTATGTGGTTGACTTTGCAACCTTAACATTCTTTTAATGTAATTTTCTTGGATACAATATATTTGTAAAATCAGATTACCCCAAAAAAAGACTTTCCACATACTGGATTTTAAATTATAGTAATTTAATATTTGTAAAATAAAACCTTAAATCTGTCCAGTGGATGAGCATCTTGTAGATGAACAGCATATGGAAACCTTTTGTTGAACTTTCTGTACCAGTATTCTACTAATAAATTAAAATATTCTTATATGGCTCCCTCTATTTACTTGACAATATAGAATAATCAAATTAAAGCAGTAATTCTACTGATGTTGACTGCAAAACAGAGCCATCTTTTAGCATTCATTTTTAAGCAGAATTCCCTATTGAAGATAATAAGGAATTCTGCCTAAAAAGTCAGTGACATTTCTAGGCCCATAAATGATTAATATGTGGGTGTTAATAGTAGGATTTACAGCAATAACTTCACTTAAGATAACATAAGCTCTGTTTTTCAGGTAGTCATACATTTCTGAAATTTTCAGCTTGCTGGCTGAAATTTAAGGCTTTTTACTGCTCAAGGTTTGTTTGTTTATTTGTCTAAGCAAAATTGTTCAGCCACCAGTATTTAGAAGGAGAGTGAGGAAAAGCTATACTTCCTCCTTTAAATAGGCTCCCCAAAATCACAAGGAATTTGCACCAAAAAAAATTGACCAGTTTTAGAAAAAAATGGTTGGATTAGAACTATCAAAAAGCAGATATTGAGATGTCAGAAGAAGATGTGGTGGCGCAAACTGATCATTCAAAAAATGTAAAATCCATAAAAATGGTTTACATCTAAGAGCTCTGAAGGAGTTTAAGTATAAAATGGCCGCCTACAAAACTGTGCAATATCTTTTTTAAAAACAGCCACTGTTCTTTTTCGAGTTGTGTCCCTGTGGTTGCTCCACTTCAGGTGCGCATGTGCCCTTTGCCTTTGGTCAGAGATTTTTGGTAGCAATGCACATTCAGCCTATGTGTTCATCCTACACATCCTCATCATGCCCCATAACAAGGCTGTATAGGGCTGTGTGGGTGAACCATCCACTTGAGCTTCCTTCTCAAGCACCTTTGTCCAGAGAGAGAGTTTAGTGTGTGTCTATTTTTCTTTTTATCATTAGAATATAGTATGTAGTGTTAGTTCTTCAGCTAGTTTATAGGATACTTAGCAGTTTATAGTTGTTGGAATTGTTGTTCACATTTTCTTTTTCCCCCTAAAAAATAAAAAATAAAAAAATAATTTGTTGTTTTTCCCCCTATTGAGGGGTCAACATTTTTTTCTTGTATCTGGAATGCTGGGTTCTAAAAGCTGCCTCTTCTGCCAAGTCAGCGACAGGCATTGCTTCAGAGACTTGCACATCCCCTTCAAGTGCAATATTTGCACTTCTCTTAAAAGAAGATGCCATAAAAACAGGGATATTAAGTACAGACTATTATTGATGGAAAAAGCTTTAAGATTGGCTTCAGACCCAAGTACAGAGACCCCCCCTGTACAAGGACCCTCTAGTTCTGTTAGTGCCCTGTCTACTTTAAGATCATGATCACTGAGAGCTTCCAAGGTGAAGGCATCTTCGAGACACCGGTCTTTGAAACGCTCCATGTGTGACGTACCTATAATTACTCCATCATTACTGAACTTTCCATTCAAAGACTAAGGAAGGGGATAAGAGGAGTAGGACTGAGAGTTCCTCCTCAAAGAAGATCCAGTCCCTGGAGATCTCAGTGTCTGAAAAGAGTGCTGTAGAGGTTCCGACTACTTCAGGTACGGTAAACTACTCTTAAGACTTCGTCTCAGTTCCATATCTTGGCAGTAAAAGAATGGTAATGAAGATGACTACTTCTACCTTCAAAGCCCACAATAGCAAGAGAACAGCCTCCTTGAAATCTGTGGTGCCATTGGTATTGTCATCGGTGCCTGAGACAGCAATATCAGGAACAACCTCGGTGCCTACATCAAGTTCTATCATGTTCTTGGTATCACAGGAGTTCTAGTACCCTAAAGACTTCATGATACCGAACTAGCCTGCCCTGTATGGCGGCTCCTGATCAATTCTCAGTTATTGTCTCAAAGTGTGGGTTGAACACTTCACCCCAGTCTGAAGCCTAGTCTACACTTATCAGCAAATTTGGTGGCAGTCGACAGGAGTTATGCAAGCTACTTAGAGTAGCTTGCGTAACTTACGTCGACTTGTTAAATTCTCTTCTGCGCGATCTCTCCACTACTCTGTGCCAACAGAAAATGCTTTCCCGTCGACTCAGTGCTACTCTTTTTTTGGAGGTGGTTTTATTAGATTGTCTTCTGGATTGATTGAGTGGGTCTTCACCTCCACTCAATCCAACCGGATAAATTGATACGACGGCGGCCAATTTGCCACCCTCTGTGTAGACATAGCCTAAATGTTCTGCAACTCCAGGCATGTTTCAGAATGGTTCTCTGGACTAGAGACATCTGTTCACTGGAAGTACAACTGGTACTGCTAAATAGCAGGAAGGAATCTACAAGACACAGTTGCCTCCAGAAATGGAGAAGATATTATCTTTGGTGTAACTGCCATCATCTTTTACCTGTCCAGTCATCTCTTGCCACAGTCTTGGATGATCTGTTGCAGTTGAAGATATCAGGACTGTCTGAGTTCCATCAATGTTCAAGAACAGTTTTCACTCACCAGTAAAAGGTTTCTCAATTTTCACACAGTTGATCACAACAAAATTCCTGAAAGGTCTTAAAAATCTTTTTCTGCAGAATAGAGATCCTACTCTACTTTGGGATCTCAAACTTCTTCCTAAACATCTCATGAAATAGCCTTTTGAGCCAGTAGCTATGTGCTCTCTCTTACATTTGTGCATGAAGACGACCTTTTGAGCAGCACCAGTTCTGCTCCAAGGGTTGGGGAGATTGGGGCTCTAATGGCAGGCCCTCCATTTACTTTGTTCTCCAAGGAGAAGATGTCATTACAACCCCTGCAAAATTTTTACCAAAAAGTTCTTCTGAGTTTCACATTAACAAGACTATTCACCTTCCAGTTTTCTTTTGTAAGCCACGTCAGACAGTACAGGAAACTACATTCCATACACTAGATGTCAAGGGAGCGCTAGCCTTTTACTTGGACAGAACCAAACCATTGAAGTGCCCCGGACATTTTGTGTCTATTGTGGATAGGTCTATGGGGTCCACTGTTTCTACGTACAGACTCTCTAAATGGAGTTCGGTATGTATTATTACCTGCCATGATTTGTCTGATGCTCAACCTTCCCTACAATGCCTTCACATTCTACAGCTGTAGCCCTACTCAAGGACATTCCAGTTGCTGAACTCTTCAGAGCTTCAATGTGGACCTTGGTACATATGTTTTTCAACCATTATGCTTTGGTTCATACTGCTAGTTTGGATGCTGCAGTAGGCAATGCAATTCTGTCTTCAGTACTGGCATCGGTTCCAAACCTCCTGCCTCCTCAAGGGGGTTACTGCTAGGGAGTCACTTGAAGTGGAACACGTCCAGGGACACTACTTGAAAAAGGAAAGGTTACCCACCTCGTGCAGTAACTGGAGTTCTTTGAGGGATGTGTCACCCTGTGGGTGCTCCACTACCCACTCTCCTTCCCCTCTGTTACGGGGATTCTCTGTGGGACTTTGGTAGAGAAGGAACTGAGAGCTCTATATAGAGCACACGGATGCACATGGGTATGGGGCACACGGATGCATAGGGTTCGTTCGTGGGCCGAAAAGGCACTGCTACCAGAAATTTCTGATCAAAGGCGCAGGACACGTGCACCTGAAGTTGAGCACCCACAGGGGCACGCATCTTGAAGAACTCCAGTTACTGCACAAGATGAATAACCTCTCCTTCCAGAGTATTGGAGGGTAAAAAATGTTCCTATATTTATAAATGGCACTAAGGATGATCCGTGGAATTGCAGAGCAGTAAATATCTGTACCTGGCAAATTGGTTAAAATGGTAATTAAAAACAGAATGACAAAACACCTGGAAGATCATGATATGGCAGTGTCTAACCAGAATGGTTTCTGCAAAGGAAAATCATGTCTTTCTAATTCTCAAAATTCTTTCAATGTCTCAGTAAATTAATGGATAAAGGAGAACTAGCTGACAATCTATTAAGACTTCTAAAAGGCCTTTGATAAGCTCCCATGTGAGAGTCTACTAAAGAAATTAATAATTGGGTGAGAGGCACACTATTGTCATAGATCAAAAATTTGCTATGAGACAGAAAGCAAATAATAGGTTTAAATGGTCAATGTTCATTATGGCACAGGGTAAACAGTGCGGTGCTTTAAGGTTCTCTATTAGATTTCATGCTGTTTAATATATTAATGATCTGGAAAAGGGGGTGGGTGCGTAGTGAGGTAAGAAAATTTGCAGATGACACAAAGTTATTTAGGTTAGTAAAGGTGAGAGAGGACTGTAAGGAGTTTCAGAGAGAACTAACCAAACTAAGTGAATGGGTGTATTGGGGCTCCACTTACTATGGTGGTGCCTCCTGCTATCTTGGGGATTAGCTCCACAGGTTGGGTATGCTCTCTCCTGATGGTGACTCGCCCGCCATCATTTCTGCCTCTGGACCTATGTCACTCCAAGGACTGCGGCGTCCTCTTCATGACACAGCCTTCCAGCCGTGTCATGATCTGTGCTCCTCACTTCCGGGGGCAAGTGTTGCAGTCCAACTTTCCGCCACTTCCCCAGTGGCGATGGGGTGGGAGGGACACGGCCCCACCTACTACTCCAAGTCCCAGCCCAGGGACCCTGTAGATGGCAGCCACGTACTGCATCCCCTGCAGCTCCCCAGTACATTTCCCTGGACCACTTCCCTGTGGCCCCAGCATATTCTTCACGCTTACCTCAGGGCCTCAGCCTGCCAATCACAGCAGCCAGCCTGGAGCTCGTTCTAGCTCCTTCCATCCCTGCTAGCAGCACTGCTCTGTCCAGTGTGCTAGTTGCTGCTTCTTCTTGCCTGCCAGGCCCAAATCCCCCCTCCTGAAGCTCCAGGGAGTAACTAACTCTGCTCTGCCCGGCAGCTCTTCTTATATGGGTCTGTCTGGCCCTGATTGGCTGCTTCTCTCAGCCCCTCTCTAATTGGCTGCCTCTTGCGCAGCCTCCTTAGGGCTCTAGAGAGGCCAATGTGGGGCCAACGCCCCATCACAATGGGCAAAACGATGGTATATGACATTGAAAGTTGATAAATTTACACAATTGGCAATATACGTTGGAGGGAAAAAATTGAACTACTTCTATACCTTAAACGGTTCTAAATTAACTGTATCAACTCAGGAAAGAGACCTGAGTGTCATGATAGTCAGCTCAATAAAAAATTCTACTCACTGTGCAGCTGTGGTCAAAATAGCAACACATAATTTTGCCATGGAACTCATTGTCACAGGAAGTCATTGAGTCCAATAATTTAGCAAGATTCAGAAGTAGATTGGACAGTTATGTGGCTATCAAGAATATGCATAATTATAATTTAATGATAACAAAAATGTGGAATGGCTATTAAACCTCACGTTCAAGGCCTACACTAATCTCTAATTATTAGAAATCAGGATGAGACCTACAGTGGCAGGCAGATAACCTTCCTCTGAAACATCTGGTACTGCCTGTGTCAGAGACAGGATCCAGGTTTAGATGGACCTCTGGTCTGATCCATTGTGGCAATTCTTGTATTCCTAAAAAAGGAAACCAAACTCCACGAAACTTGCAACTTACTTCTTTACCAGTTTTAGAACAGAAATGTCTAGGGTTAGAAATCTGGCAGAGAAACAGCCTTGAATAAGAAAAAAATATTCCTTTGAGTGCTCCAGTGAAACTTGGTTTGGACTTAATCTAATTGTGAGTGAGGCTGCAAATCTGTCACAGAGGTCGTGGAAATCACGGATTCCATGACTTCCAGAGACCTCCATGAAATTATGCTCTTCCGCTTCCGCCCAATGTCCTGTGGCAGCGGGGCTGAAGCTGTCAGCTCCTGGGGGCTGCAGGGACCTGGGAGCTCTCAGCCGCCACAGGCGGAAGGGTCCCAGAGCTCTCAGTGCGGTGAGGGCAGCTCTCAGCTGCCACAGGTGGCCCCCAGCTCCAAGCTGCTGCTGGCAGGGGCCCCACAGCTCCAAGCAGCAGCAGGTAACAGGGATCTGGCAACGACAGGAAGCTGGCAGCTCCAAGAACACTGCGACTGTCCACTGGTGCATTGGGGACCCCCCACTCTGAGCTGGGCAAGTGGTGGAGGAGAGGGGACCCCAGAGCTCAGAGCAGGGATGGTGGGGACCCCTGGGCCCCAAGCTGCCATGGGCGTCAGGGACCCTGGAATCCCGAGCTGCAGCGGATGGCGGATATCCAGCTGCCATCAGCCGCTGTGGGATGACCCCAGAGTCCCCAGCCACCGTGGGTGGACCCTGGAGTCCCCAGCTGCTGTGGGCAGTGAAGGATCCAAGAGCCGTGGCAGGCGGCTGGCCCCTGCAGCTCCCAGCCACTGCGGGCGGCAGGAGCAGTGGGGATTCTCTGGCTCCGAGCCACCATGGACACCACCACCCCCAGCTGCCATGGACAACCCAGCAGCTCCCAGCTGAGGAGGGGGAACCCTCCAGCCCCCAGCGGCTGAGGGTGGACTCCGGAGCCCAGAGCCACCAAGGGGGAGCTCAGAGGCCCAGCACTGGGAGGGTTCCAAGCTGGCCATGATTGCAGGACCATCCACCTCCCACAGTGGGGCTAGGGCTCTTATCCTCCCCTTGGACTTCTGTAATGCCTTCAGCCTCCCCCATCCCCATTATTTTTTATAAATGTCACAAGTAGGTCATGGGCATCTGAATTTTTGTGTATTGCCCGTGATCTGTCCATGACTTTTACTAAAAATAACGGTGACAAAATCTTAGCCATAGTTATGAGCCTTTGAAAACTGTACTCAATACATGCAAATAAGATTGGAAGAACAAAAGTTTTCTACTTGTGGTCTCCTTAATTTGCAGCTCAGCCACCCTTCCTTGCCTCCCAATGCCCAGCTATTCAGCTTAGACTCCCTGCCCCTCCTTTATCCTTCTCATAGACTCAGAAGGCGGTGGGGTGATGGCCTAGTGGGCTGGGTTTGCTGGAGGTTTTCCTGTGAGTGCAGAGGGCCCCTTGCCGCACTCAACCAGTCATAGCCCTTCTGTGTGTGGGGCTGCACCTGTGGTCACTTCTCTGGCTCTAAGGATGTCTTGACTGGGGAGAGAGGAGCAGCCTCCTTCCTCCCACTTTAGTCTCTGCTGGGGAAGGAGCCAAAGGGCCATTCAAGTTCTTCTGTTACAGGAAGGTTTTCCCTCTAACCCCACCCAGGCACTGTAGGCAAGGCTCAGGGTAAGCTGATATCCTTTTCTTGTGGATGTTCCATTGCTATGTTATTGCTGAATGTATATTGTTGTTACCCTGACTAACCATTGCATTTTCTTTTCTGTTTTTGCCAAGGCGGTTTGGGTTTTGATATGACCTAGCATGTTATGCTGTTCCTTTGGGAGTGGATGTAGTCTTTGTTGGGGGTAGATTTCTTTGCCTGCCTGCATCAAGATGGAAGATATGAAGGAAAACATATCTTCTAGAATTATGGGATTCACTCTACCTGGGACAGAGAGATTTGCTAAGAGAGACTGCCTGGAGTGTCTCTCAGTAGTGGCCCTCACCCTTTCTATGGGGCAGGGAGTGGCTTGGTACAAGCTGCAAATCCAAGTAGTGGGCTGGATAGTATCTTTGACTGGGTAACCATTTTGATTTTGTCATCTGCCAATTAAGAAGGACAAGCAGCGACTGCCACCTTTTGCTGCAAAGACTATATTTTAGGTGTTTTTGAGGATGCTGGGGCTCAGCCTTGACTGCCTTCTTTAAAAGAGCTACATGCAGACTTTGTAAGGTGTCCTCCTACTTCTCAAATAGTACATTTCTTTCCACCACCATAGATACACAAGTGTAGCAACTTGTAATACTGTGTCCTATTCTGTGTGTGCCCGTTGATCTTTGAGTATCACTTACGCAAAGTGTATTGCAAACTCCTCTTATGCAGCATCTTATAGACTCAAAATAAAAATATATTGCCAGATCCTCAGCTGGTGTTAATCAATATAGCTCCACTGAAGTCCATAGAGCTACACTGAATAATAGTGAAAATTTGTGGCATATATATGCAATCTAACCTTCAACTAGTTTGCCTCATCCTCTAAATTGCACTTAAAAAAAAAATTTACTGCTGGCCATGTAGTAAATGTATAGTACTTTGACGATGATATTTCTTAGGTGCATACTCTAGAGATCAGAATATAAGTATATAAAAAGTCAATATAGATATACTGGGTCATTGTGACAATGAAAATAGTGTAGGTATACAACAAACAATATAAGATATTGCACATATGCATCTAAAGTTGCTAAAGAAAGTGTAGAAAAAATGTGATTACCTAATTATAGACTATATTGTAAGGCACAGATACAAGAGGAGAGAGGTAAGGTTGTATGTACAAAGTAACTTCATAATTTCCTGATTTTTTAGCGCTTAATTATGTAATTTAAACATAGTTAATATATAAATATATGTATAGAGAGGATCAGTGATGCATAGAGAAGTTAAATTTTAGTATAGAAATAATTTCTATAAAACAAGAGAGGTAGTGTCATCATGAGAGACTATCTAGGGGCATACTTTCCTTGATGACTTTTCAGCATTTATTTGAAACATATTGCCTCTGATTTTAGAAACAGTCAGAGTGCTGTGTTCTTTTGTTACTTTACAAAATGTATTTTAATTGATAGAACTTTTAACCTGCCTACTAATAGAATGATTTGGAACCAGTAAACAAAGAAACATTTTCCCAGCTCCTGGCTTACTAAATATGTCAGTAAGGAATTCTGCCTGTGGTGTCATTATCTCTAAAAAGGGAAATTATGAAATTTTGTAGGAATTTAATAACCAGTATTTCTGGATATTAATACTCCAGGGTAAATACTATGTACTGCTTAAACACGACCAGGAGAACATAAGTGCATTAGATCAGTGGGGGAATGCCCCAGAGACTTCAGTTTTCTTGTATGCTGTACAACATTTATGTTCTCTTCTACATGACAGTTTGTTTTGCAGATGTTTCTGTACATTCTTAAATCTTGTTTCTATTTCTGGCACTGCCTTTAAGTCTGACCCAAGTTTTTCTTGAGGCCATCCTAAAAATAAACCTGGCTACACACATTAATGTGAAATACACCAGAGGCTTTCACAGTCACGCTGCATGACAGCTGCCTTTGCCATGCTTGTAATGCATGATTTCTGAAATTGAAGAGTGCATTTTTGCAGCAAGATTTCCCACCTACTTAAAACCTTATTCTATATGGATGTTGTAGCCCTCTTATTGAAGAGCACTCGTTATAAAAACGCACAAGGGACAGGGTCATAAAACAGGTCAAAGTACATAATTAATGCCTTTCAAGGATGGTCTGCATCGTACAATGTTTAAGACTTCAGTGGGGCCAGGATTTCACCCACTGCCTTGGAAGATCCTCTGTGATTAGAAGGAAGAGGTGACAGCACTTTGTTTGTCCCTGCCTTCTTTCTGTATTCATTTGTTGCCCCTTCTAAACGTTCTCACAGTCTGCTCTATTGGCAAGTCACAGAGGAAACATATGTTGTACCTAATGGCTAATAATTATTTTGTTTGATTCTGTGTCAGTAGCTTGCCCAACACTTAGGATCCTATGGGAGTTCTTTGTGGCATGTGGGAGATAAAGAATAGGCTAACTTTTATATTGCTTTTGCTTTGGAAGCTACTTTGTGAGTATTCTGACGTGAGAATTGGATGTGCTCTGGAAGGCACAAAATCTTCTGTGATAGTTTCTGTCTATAAGAGAGATTTGCTGCTTTAGTCGATAGTTGTGCGACCATTCATAGAAACCATTTGCTTTTGAATGTGTTGTTGGATTTTTGTTTTTTGTTTTTTTGTTTTATTTTATGAAACATTTTGGGCACATTTTTGTTTGCAAGTCCATTATTATCTCTAGTGTTGTACTGTAAACAGACTTATTATGGTTGTTTGATAAAAGGCTGATGCAAAACATATAAGAAGAATGACAATAAGACACAGAAGAATCTTGTTAGGTTTCATTTTGGAAACCTATTCCAAATTACCAAATTTTGTATATCAGAGAGTAAGCAGAAACACACAAATCAAGAACTATATCAACTGTATCAAACTATACTTTGAGCTGTGTACTGGAATGTAAATTAACAGGATAAGATGTATTTTTCTGGTATGCCTCCGCACCTGACTTGAGCAACTCTACTGTTGAGCCATTGGATCTGCTTTGAGTCTGTTAACTTTCAGTCGGTCTTTGGAGTGGCATATCATTGAAGGTCAAAGTAGTGAGATATGACTATACTTAGAATTTTTAACTCTACATACCCACTATCTATAGTATAGTTGATTAAAATGTACAGAAAAATTTGATAAGATCTAATTTACTAGGTTTTTTTATTTGTCACTGCAGTGTAAGCTACTTGATCTGGTGCAAACATTGCTATCTGTTTAATATCATTTTGTGTGACAGCAATGAAATACAGGCTAGATAAGTCCTGTTTGTCTATAACAATAATAATAATTCATTTATTATTTGTGTTGCTGTAATGCTAAGAGACCCAGTCAAGGCTACTGTCACTTTGTGAAAGGTACAGAACAAACTCCGAATAAGAGACATTCTCTGCACTGAAAGAGTGTAAAAGCTAATTTGAGACAAACTGTGACAGGTGAATTTAACAAACAAGCAAATAGAGGGAGTGGAGGAGGGAGAATAAGAGTAGGTGGGATAAATATGTGGTTACAGAGACTATGTGCACAATTAGCTGCTTTTGTGTTAGTCAGCTTTGGATTTATTTATTTATTCAATTTTTAAGTCTAAATAAACAAGGAGTATGATACCAGTGATCCCTACTGGCTACCAATTTCATTTAATAGTATTTGTTTAAAACTGCAGAATTTAGACTAGAGTTAATTTCTTTTTTTTTTTTTTCTTAGTGACAGACAACCTGGCCCAGTCTGTAGTCCAACATCTAAGATGGATAATGCAAAAAGATCTGTTGGGGCAAGATGTCTTCCTTATAGGCCCCCCCGGACCTCTTCGACGCTCTATTGCCATGCAATACCTGGTACATTTTAAAACATTTTTTGTATTAATGGAGAATTGTAGTAATTAAGATTATTTAGTTGTTATAGTGTGTATGTATTCTATGACTCGTTGAATTGTAAAAATATTAATATTAGAAAAGTTTATATGACCTGCTTCTTAGTTGCCAAATAACTTATTCCATGCACATGCTTTTCAAAGTTTTTCTGTTTTACAGTGAATAAAAAGTACAAACATTAAAGTAAATGTGTTTTGCTTAATTAATTAAATGTTACTAAGAAAAAAACTGTGTTGCCATATGCGATCACAATGGAAAAATAGTCTATTCTTCGTATTTCACACCATACAGAATCATTGCATACTGTGAAAGACAGTGAGACGCATTGCTGCCTCCTGTGGAAAAACTGAAGGAAGGGATTGGGGAATGGAATACTCTGAGGTTTCCCTTGCAGATTTTCCTTATAGTATTTATGTAGAGAGGCGTTCATGTGTTTTTCTCCCTTCCGGGGAAAGAGGGGGGAGTTTGCCACCCACCTCCTGGACCTACAGAATCTTCTGGAGGTCTTGTGACTGCACTATATGTGAGGTTTCCTGCCTATCCCACTATGATCCAAGGGTTCGTGGCTTTATCTGTTAGTTCTTAAATCTACCACAATGTGCCCTTTCATGCTTCCTCATGCTGTGTAAAGAAAGACTGCCTGCATTTTCCCTACCACATGTTTTTATTTGTTTGTTTGTTTTTCTTGATTTTTATTTTTAAACATTAGAAATACAAATTTGTATCCCTCTTGAGAGATTGTATGGACCAGGAGAGAACTGGTATCATTATAACTTACTAGATGTCAAGAAAGTGAAATGTAATTAAATGACAGTTATTCAGATTGCTTAAAAATCTTTTGTTTGTTTGAATGTTTTGCTTACAACTATTCAAATGAACTATTTGGGAAGAAAGATCTTTTAAAGATTCAACATCCTTTCAACTAAGAGCCGAGGGCATTCTCTGTGTGTATCTCTGAGATCTCCAGTGAAGCCTCCACAAGAACATGAGACCTAGGCTTGACATTCCTGCTATTTCTAAGATTAAAAAAAGCCAAGTAGGCTACATACCTAAGGGAGAAAATTTCAAACCTATTTCATAAAGAAGCAAAAAAGGCACCAACCAATTTTTTTCTCTTATGGAGGTAATCTGTAAATTCCCAGATTTAAAACTTTAGTAGTTATTTATATTATCATAGCATGCAGGAGTCTCAGTTGAGGACCAGGACCCCATTGTGCTAGGTGCTGTATAAACAGAGAACAAAAAAGTCCCTGTTCCAAAGAGCTTATAAAAATACCTGCATGATACAGTAAGAGAAAAATGTAGTTCCTGAACATATTGATAACGATGTTTAAACTCAATATGATTATTTTTTTGAATAACAATATTAACATCACTGAAACAGAAGTAGGGTGGAAATTTACAGGACTCCTATTGAACTTAATAGGAAACTTGTGAATGTTTGCTTGTGATTTGTATATCCTCATTGTTTTTCAGTGGCCACTAAAAGAAAGGCAGCTTGGAGAACCAGCCTTTTACAGGACTCAACTGTTCAGTGTAGAGAATTTATAGCTGGTTATTATGACTTTTAGAATAGGTTTGGGGAAAATAAAAGATTTATTGAGCAAAAATTCAAACTATTATGTGTGAGGAAGAGCACACTGAGCAAACATCTTAAAACTCAGAGATATTACATTTTTGTTCAGAGATACTTTAAATGACTGTTCTGCAGCCTAGAGCTCTGTAATAATTTAACACTATTGTCCACAGGAGCTGACCAAACGAGAGGTTGAGTATATTGCACTATCAAGGGACACCACAGAAACTGATCTTAAACAGCGCAGAGAGATCCGAGCTGGGACTGCTTTTTATATTGATCAGGCAAGTTGCTATCACATCCCTAACTTCTTACTGTTTCCAGTTAGTCCAAAGGAAATTGCAGTCTGAAAAATAGAAAGAAATCCATGCAAAACTGTAAATTTGGATTCAAGAAATATTGATGTAAGGGTGCTATGCTCAATAGACAGAAAGGCTTATGTAGTCCACTTGATTTTGCTGTTTCTGAAAATGCTTCAGCACTGAGATCCTAAATCAGCAAAGTACTTAAGCATTGACGTTAGTGGCACTGCTAATATGCTTTAATTTACACCCATTCTTAAATACCACGTTTCAGGTCCTAAGGAGAGATAAGAGATAAATGTATTGGTTCATAGGTAAGTGCATTTTAAATAGTTCTGTGTTCATTAGGAGCATGAATTGCATTCTGACATACAGATACAGATGTTCCATCTACAATAATGAAGCTTTCTTAACCTAAACTTTAATTGAAGGTAAGTAAATGTTTGTGCCATGTTCCTATGTATAAAACCATAACAGATCTAATGACTTTTTAGTAATAAAAAGGAATATTATACTCATCACACAAGTATATTAAATCTTAATTTATGTTTATAAAGTGCTTTTGAGTTTCTCAGATGGAAGGTGCTATATAGAAGCCAGACACTAGTTTTCTGTAGTTTGTATGATGAATCATACCCCAAAAGGAAGATATAAAATAATGTATACAGTAGACTTTGGATTTGAATTACTTCCATTGGCACAGCTGAATGGAGCTGAGATTCACCCAAAGAAAGATTATGGTAGTATTCTATTCTATTTAGATTCTTACACCAGCCCCATTATCTGAATGCTGGCTGCTCCTGCCCTCTGGGAGAATGGGGAAAGCAGCTTTAAATTCTGAACACCAGGGAAGCCTGTAGCCTGAGTCTGCTAGTGGAATGAAGCCGTGTGTATTTCTCAGATGCTGAATATAAGTGAGTCTCTGTGTAGCACAGCTCATGCCATAATGACGTCACTGAACACTGATATTTTTCAACATTTAGTGCTAGAATCTTATACTGTAACTAATTAAATACTGTACTGTAACTAAAGCTAGCATCCCATTACCAGAAATTATTTTAAAATAGTGAATCTTGACTAGGCTCTGTAGTCACTGAGGTATAAAAGTTTGTTTTAAAAAAAATTAGTTGCAGAAGTGGGAAGGTGTGTGATGAATGAGGCAAGGGACATCATGAAGAGAAAGGATGGTCTCATGGTTAACTCAGTTGAATACCATCCTGGAGAACTGGATTCTATCCCTGTCTCTCCCACAAAGTTTCTGTGTAATGCTAGGCAAATCAAGTCAATGAAAATTTTCACAGGTGAAATTTTTTGTAAAAGTTTGTAGAACTTTTGTCTCTAGACTGCTGAGATGATAATGTTCTTATTTATAGCTTTAAGTTTAATATATATAGAGAGAGAGACAGAGAGAGAATAAATACTGTAAACTGATATTTTAGTTGTTTCAGAAACGTACATATTTGAATGTAGTCTTTTTACATGGAGTATTTGAGTATGAGGTTCTAATCTGAAATGTGATCTTTTAAATCTAGGTTTGAGAGATCTTAATGATTCAGAAATCAGAAACATAACCACATATTTTTATTACAAAGCAATATTTTTAGAAATAATGATATCTTAGTACTTTTGTGGGTGTATTTGGAAATGGATCTGCAGTTATAAAACTCTTAGAAAAGCTTTTTGATGGGTGAAGAAGTATTTACTTTTGGACAGGTAAATAACTTCAAAAGTTGAGAAAAATAAGCTATATTGAAATAATGGAAGATATCAAATTATATGTTATACTTAGTTTCTGTTTTAAATTGTAATAAAAAAATTATAATGGGTTAATGACCACTTATTTGGCCTCTGTCAGGTAATGACTGTAAAGTATTATGTTTTCTTGTCTTTGCCTTGGGCCATTAATTTATCTATCCAATCATTAAATGACTGTTACCAGAAATACCTTTATTGCTGTTATAAAGACAATTAAGAAACCTCTTGACCTTCTTCTGTAATTTATTACATGTGTTAATTATGTTGCGTGTGAAGTAATTAGTTTGAATTGGCTTGTGTTACTTAAACATTCAAATAGCCTCTTCTTCAAATTTTGTTATTTTTATAAATAGCAGAACTGGTCTCCAGAGAATTTTTGTAATGCTTTAACGATATCTGTTTAGAAACTGTCAGGGTGGACTGTCTCCCGTTTGCCCCCTCATGGCCAGGAGTGGGTTTGCGGCATACTGCCTCAGTTTTTCCCTTCCAGGGGCTCCATAAATAAACTCCACACACAAGCTTTCGGTTCAATGCCATCTCTCCTTGGAGGTCTGGTTTGATTAATAAAACAGTTCAAAATAAAGTTCTCAAATGCATCCATTTACCCTCTTATTAGGTCACTCAGGCCTTTTTTGCCAATAGTCTCACTTGCCTGTAGTCTCATCCCCAAATCCAGGCTTTTTCTGCTGGAAGCTTACATGCTCCCATCAGCCTTGGTATTCCCATCTGGTCTCCCTGAGCATTTCCCTCTCCCCCGCTTTATGCTGCTCTTCATGGGGCCGGGAATCAGCTGATCCCTGCTCAGGTGTGCCTCCTTAGTACTAGAGTTGCTAGCCCCAGGCCTTGCAACACCTTAGTGTGGTGGATGCAGTTAAAGTGGTATGAAGCTGCTTATAAAGTATAGCTTATTTTGGTAAATTTTACAGGATTTAGGTCTAACTTTTTTTTTTATGGTTGCACTGTTCCTGTTCTTATTTATCTTTTTACATGTCAGATACCAAAGAGCAATATATACATCAACTGAATCAAACTTGCATCCAATGCAAATCCTTAACAATGCCTTCATATACTTTGATATCAATTATTGGATCCAAAAAAATGGAATAGCCTTCCAAGGGGTGCAGTGGGGGCAATAAACCTAGCTGGCTTCAAAACTGAGCTTGATAAATTTATGGAGAGGATGGTATGATGGGACAGCCTAATTTGGCAATTGAGTGATCTTTGACTACTGGTGGTAGATATGCCAGTGGCCTGTGAAGGGGTGGGTTCTGAGTTATTACAAAGATTTCTTCCTTGGGTGTCTGGCTGGTGAGTCTTGCCCACATGCTCAGGGTTTAACTGATCACTATATTTGGGGTCGAGAAGGAATTTTCCCCCAGGGCAGATTGGCAAAGGCTCTGGGGGTTTTTCGCCTTCCACTGTAGCATGGGGCACGGCTCACTTGCTGGTGGATTCTCTGTACCTTAAAGTCTTTAAACCCTGATTTGAGGACTTTAATAACTCAGTCATAGGTCAGGAGTCTATTACAGGAGTGGATGGGTGAGGTTCTGTGGCCTGCGTTGTGCAGGGGGTCAGACTAGATGATCATATTGATCCCTTCTGACCTTAGAGTCTATGAGACACTGAGAGAATGTTAACATCTCATTTACCTCAGTGGAAGCTATGAGTGTCTGTATGCTTACAAATGGGAGCCCAGGTGGTGTACCCAGAAAAAAAGGACCTCATTGGCCACCTGTGAAACTTTTCATTGACTTGATTTGCCTAGCATTACATAGGAACTCTGTGGGAGAGGCAGGGATAGAATCCAGTTCTCCAGGTTGGCATTCAGCTGAGTTATCCATGACACCATCCTTTCTCTTCATGCTGTCCCTTGCCTCATTCACCATACACCTTTGAAATTCTGCCAACAAATGAGGCAAAAGTCATAAAGACAAACTGCCTCATTCAATACGCAATCCTAATTCATTCCCATTCAGCCAAGTCTGTCCTGTACACTATGTAAGACTAGAGTCCTAGTGAAAAAATAGTATGTAATCATATGATTAAAGACTGTAAATGGTGGATCATTTTTTAAAAAATTACTATTTACATTTTGTCCACAGAGCAGGTAATATTCTACATCGTTGTCCATTTTGTGTGTGAAAACATATAGCTAGCCGTAGCATCTGGTACATGTGAAAAATATGTGAGCACAGTATTTTAATGCATGGGTTTTGTATCCCTATGATGCATCCTCATAAGGTAACTGCATCATAAGCTGAGAAATAAAATATTTCCAGTGTTTTGATTGCCTAGGCAGCAGGACCAAAAAAAAAAAAAAAAAAGGGAAGGGGGGAGAGGAAGATTTACTACCTTAGGTTGCAAGATTTAGTGTAATAATCAGTTAAATGTCAAAAGTGACAGAAACGACAGCTAAACTATCCTGTCTAGAAAGTGAATATGACAAGAAGTCCCCAAAGATAGCACCACATAGAACTGAGTTTGGTTTCTCTTAATCAGAAAAGATCAGAAAGCTAATTAAGAAAATGAAATGAGACATGGAGTTAATTGCATGAAAGAGTCGAGATGATTGCATTTGTTTGAGTGCAAATAGCACAAAAGTATTATGTACTGCAATAAAAGAGCTGGGCAAGAACAACCCAGTTTCCTGAAATTTTTAGTTACGGATTCAAATAGTCTCTCTCCTCTACCTGTCATTTAACCATGCCAGTGTCTGCCTGTAGCTCCTTGCTGAAACTTCATTACTTGAACTAATTTGGGACTCTGACTAATCTGGATAATATTGTTGTGATATACTCTGGATTCTCCATCATCACCTAAAAATGGAGTTATAGCAATACTATTAAAAACAAAAACAACCTTTCAAGTTATTTTTCCAGCCCTAATCCTGGTACTAAAACTCACCCAGTGTCCCTGAAGACAATTGCCACAGAACACCTGGATGCCTTAATGTTAGAATGAAGTTAAATGAACAAATGGTAGCAAATTTGGTGAACTGTAAGAGGAAAAGGAAGACACAGTAGGACTGAAAAGTATACTAAAATGACAGGTGTTATAGACAGGTTATAGACAAAATAAATCTGTTGAGTTCTTTTTGTCTATTTACTCATAGTTCATATTATGTTATTTTGATGTTCAGAAAGGGTCAAATTCACCCAGACGGCTCATGCACATCCTTCCTCATACAAGTTCCATGAGGGAGCAGTACCCTGGGTGGAGTAACAGAGGGACTATATGGTAACCCTTGTGGCCTGCCTCTCAAATGAAGGCATTTTTCTTCCTCCTTTACTAGCCAAGGGTCTGATCCTACTTTGCCACTTGCAGGCTAAGACCCTAAAATTGCTGGCATATTCTGTAACAGGGAGAAAGAACTATACCTGTAACCCCTTGTTTTCATTTATCAGTATTAAAATATAGATTTTTTTTCCTCATAAATGTCCTGCTTTTTAGTGTTTAATGCAAATTTTCTGAACTATTCATGAGGCTCCTTAGTAACATTTGGTTTTTGCTAATCAAGTGTGCCAGATTCATGTATGAAGCCTAGTGAGAGTTTTCTTTCCTGTCTTACACTGTTGTTGTTTTTTCCCTCTCCCTTGACTGTATTTCTTATGAGGAGTGAGCTGCCATTAGCTGCTTCCCTCCATGGCGAATCAGTAGGAATTGTAGAGTCAGTTGGAGTTAATGCTGCTTTTGAGTAGCAGTGATGCTGAAGATGTGTTTGATTTTCTTCTAGCTATAAATTCTTTCAGACTATTACCCAAATAACAAATATTACAGGATCTTATTAGGGGATAAGGCAACAAGCCACGTTTATTGTGAACACAGAAACTTGGTAAATAGTATTAAAGAAAAGAAAAGTATCAACACTGTAATAACATTAATATTGTGCTTTACTTAGTGAAATAGCATTAATAATAATGTAAACACTAGGAAAACAGTATTAACATTATATCAATACTACAATTACAGAGACACATGTTTCAATTGATGCTTTCATTCACACTCACACAGACTGACAGGCATACACAGACAGGGAGACAGACAAACATACATAGGGATCTTCCAGAGTTACCAGTTTCTTGGTGCTCATGATTGTCACTGGCCAGGTGACTAGAGCATGAGGATGAGGAGCAAGGTTCTGCCAATGCGCATCGGTACTCCTGGCTGATGTGATGTTGTAGACCCGAACCTCCAGCCTTCATCTTCTTGTCCCATTTTATAGGGAAAGGACCCCATGTCAGTCTATGGGTTTTGCATTGTCATGCTGCAACTGCATTCTTGGTGTGATCCTTAATCACCCACAGTGTTGCAAGCCTGATCAGATTTTGTCCTTTGAAATATGCTGGCTCCAAAGTTATCAGGGTGGGTTCCTCTTCGGCCATTTGATCATCTTTGCTTCTTTCTTCTTCCCTCAAGCGTTTTAGGTGAGGCTGGTGTTTTCTTCATGTCTGTTTCGATATCCCTTACTCAGACCAATTGTTCAATCACTCTTTTTGTCTACACCCAACTCAATTGCTCGGCCATTCACACTTCAATCACTCAGGGCCAACTCCTAGCTGAAGAACTTGCATATTATTTTTAGAGCAAACCTTATTTCATTTTTGACAGTGTCTTTCACAATTAGATAGATACATTACATTGCACAGTGTGACTTTTGTACTTAGAATAGGATTTTTACAAATATATTGGAAGCAGGTAAAATTAACAGATAAACTGGCCGGTGGACATAGTACAGACATTTACAAACAAAGTGCAGACAGACTTGAATTAACATTTAAAAGGGTAGAACAGTAAGAGTCAGTTTGAGGTTTTAGCTTTTGATTCAGACTGATGTGCCTTTTGGTAGGAAGTGGGGGGGTTTGTGGCTCTGTTCTTACATATATTTCAAAAACAAGATTTTGGTCAACAAGACATCCCTCACCTCTTCCAACAAGGATAGCACCCATCTTTGTTGTTCCAGGTTCCACCTGGAACCTAGAAGATTTTTTTTTAAAGATATTGGTTAAAATTTGTCATGTGTTCCCTAGGCAAGACAGGAAAACTGGTTTACAGGTACTGAAAGAAAGAATTCAGTTTAATTGGCACAGACGTGAACATAACGGAAAAAGAAAACAGTCAGTGGTTAAATAGAAAAATAAAAAGGTCATCATAGAGAAGAGCACATGGAACCTTTAACAGTCCGCTAAGTGCATGAGACAAACTCCAGCTCCTGTTCTATTGACCCCAGGAGGTTTCTTTTATTATAAGTATATAATTATGTACTCTTAAAAAAACAAAAAACCGAGAGTCCTGTAGCACTTTAAAGACTAACAGATTTCTGCAGGCATAAGCTTTCGTGAGCTGCAACCCACTTCGTCAGATGCATGAAATAGAAATCAGATAGGAGGTGTGTATATATATACACACACATCCAAGGATAAGAAACAACAATGGGGAGGGTAGGTGTAAACAAAGTCCATTCAGTTAGAGTAAATGAGGCCTATTCACAACCATGGATTATGTACTCTGCATCTTTAAGGTTTAGCAAAGGCAGTATAAAACTGTGCACCTTGTTGAATAGTAATATAGTTTGTGTATATCATTAAAAAATTTTTAAACTAAAAAATGATCACTTGAATGATGCCTTATCGTTTATAAGGAACTTGCTTAAAAGCAACTGTGAAAATGCTTTTGGTAAACTTTACTCAGCCATTCTAGGTTTTGGAATGTGGATTTTTCTGCTTTTTTACAAAATCATTAGTGGTACAATAAATATTTGGCTGCTTATATGCTATATTTATCAACGAAAGTATTAGAGCTTTATTGATTCTATGCAAGTATGTTTGGATTAGCAACAACAACAAACAAATTTTAAAACTATATACAGTAAATTTTTGCCTTTTAAATGCCTGGCCTTTTAAAAGTTAGAAGCAAACCGCTCAGTATTCTCAAATGATGCTGTCGGCTGGACAGGATTGCAGGTCTTTTTAAAATTAACAAAAATCTAGATTCATCTGGCTTGTCTTGCATGATTTTTACTTCCATAATTTTCACCATTGTAATGCAACAAATATTAACACAATCTCTGTGGCAAAATAAATTTAGAAATCAGGAGATTCAGTTTTAAGTGCTAAAAGAAAAGAAAGGAGTTCAGGTTTACCACATTTCAGTGTCTTTTTTATTCTGGGTTCAATTTCTGACCTATAATGGTTGTGATCAGTCAGGTTGGCTAAGTAATTGAAAGGTTCTCTGAATCATTTTTCAGTTTTCTCCTTCTGTTTTTCCAGGTTTTTTGGCTTGTTTTTAATTAGATCAAAACCTGGTTACCACTGAAACTGATAGTAATAGGATCATTTTGTAATCTGTCAAATTATTCCAAAGCATCCCTCCATTGCTTTTGTATGCCTAGTGCCTGTGTAGAATTCATGCTATGTTTTGATTAAAGTCCTCCTTGTCCTCAATGAAAATGTCAATGTATTTATTGTTGTTGGATGCAAGTGTAGAGATGCACAGACAATCTGCAAGTGTAGAGATGCACAGACAATCAAGCGTTGTTGGGAAGCTTGGAAATCAGTCTTTCTTTCAGTCAATCAATCAATCCACCATAGGGTTGATTCTGATTGTGGAAGAATATTGAAGAGGTGGTGAAAGGTCTGGAACGGAGACTGAAATTATGACTCTGGCTCTATTTCAGTGTGTCTGTTCAGAAATTTCTCCAAAATTCTACTATTCCACTTCAATAGACAAAGTTTCATTCAGTGGCAAATTCAATCTTGAAGAGTCAGAAGAAACCTATTTTGTGTAAATCATGGGAAGAGCCTGTCTCTATTTTGTCACTTAACAACTTTTCATAATGTTTACATTTGACTTTAGAAGAAGTATATATTATTACTTCAGTCCATTTAATTGTTTGTTTCCCACTAAAGAAATCTGCAATTTGCGCAGCAGTTTTCACATTTACTATAATTACAATGGGAAACAACCACCTAGTAAATTCAATGCTTTGAAGACTCAAAAATAAGATGTTAGACAGTTTTATTTAGAATAATTTTTTCAACTGCCTTCCTCATCTCCCAGATGTTGAAAATTACTAATATAGTCTCGTAAATGAAGCAGCGCAACAGTTCACACCTCCATACCCTCCTTTATTTTAACCACCCAATGATAGCTGTACCCTTCTCTACAATTTCCAGTACATGCATTTTGTCACAATACAATTTTGTGCCATGGCAACAGTGTTTACATGATAGCAGGATTTACGGATTCTTGTAGTTGTCTTACTTTGCAATGGTCATTTGGAGATGCACAAAATTGTGTGATTATAGGGAAGACTGTGCAATCCTTTTCTCTAGGATTTTTGTTTTTAAGAATTCTTGGTTTTAAAGTTAATATTATTTTTTGTAGGTGTGGAATAGACTGGAATAAGCAATATCCATAACATATTTACTCTGTAAGACATTACCAGCCAGGTTTCTGCTTTTAGACAACAAATCAGCCTATTTTAACTGCTGAATTTTTACAGCATATATCCCCCAGAGCAGGTATCCAGGTAACCATGCTGTCACTGTTTCTGGGCACAGGTGGGTGGTTGGAAGGAAAGAGCTTGTTTCTATCTGATGATCAAAAATAATCCCTAGCTACAGCCACAATAAACCTAAAGACAAACATTTCACAAATTCCCCTCACCCTTTTAACAAGAACAAATATTCAAAATTTTAGGATTATCAAGGTGATTTGTTGCATAATTTCAAAACCTGTCCATTGATATTTTATTTTGAATGTATGAAATAAATATTACAATGGACCTGGTGGGAGGGTAAGAAACCACAACAATCTCTTTATTGTGTTATATAGCTAAAAAGACAGTTTCTTGGAAACACTTTTAAAAAAATATTCAGAGAGATTTCAAACTTTTTCTGTCCCTCTCTCCTCCCTCCTTTATTTTTGTTAGTTTTTTTAAAACTAAAATACATATCCTGATGCAGATAAAACTGAAATAATGGTTAGGAGGATGTTTTGCACTGTATCTGGTTTATTGAAAAAGCTACTTGTGAGCTGCTATAATGCATAAACATTTTCTTTCAAAGGAATATTTATAGCTGTTTTGATTTCAGGAACAACCTTCATTGGATTAATGTTAATACTACTTTCCATGAGTTCTCGAGGTAGATAAAATACTGTGTGTATATTTCATAGTATTTTGGAGAGTGATTTCTAATATTTCATAGCTGTACTGTAGAAATCCATAGGGAGCATAATCTGATGAATATCGTAGTGATAAAGTTAACACCTTACATATTATGGGGTGGGTGCACTATACATTTTCATGGGAGATGAAAGAAATAGGCTGTTGACAGTCATTTAAAAATAGTTTTAAAAAATTGTCATAAATGATAAGAAGACAGATTGATATAGCAATAATAGAAGATATAGCAGTAATATTTCAAAAGTTATTTGTATACCAGGAATTGTATTTTTAAGGTAAACTCCAGGAAAACAGAGTTTTAATTAATTTTTAAAATTTGGCCCTTCAGACTCATTTTCAATTAAAAAAAAGTTAATGTAGTAAAATGTTTCCTATGTATTAAAATTCTGATCATGCTATGAATTGATAGCCTACTCGTTCCTCCAAGTTAGTGATTCTATTATATACCTGCTCATAACATACAAGAAAATAATGTGGATTTCTTTCATATTTGAACTTTTCCACTGATATTGGTAGGATATAAATTCTGCAAATCTACATCCACAGTGTGCGTGTCTCAACTAAGTCCAAAAGATATTATGGATACTCAAAATATTTTGAAACTATATGAACAGTTTGTGTATTTTCTCTGGCTAGTAAAACTCAGTCATAAAGTCTTTATAGCTTTATAGTATGTAGAATCCTACTAACTTGGCAAAATAATAGTTTGTTAAAGTTTATTCTGGCTTTCTCCACAGCCCCCCATTTACACAAAGTAGAAGCATTTTGTTCATGCAAGTTCTTCCATTGACAACCTTGGAGACTAAAATTTTTTAGTAAGCTAGTTAGAGCATTTTGTTGACTTGACCAATGATCTCCCTAAATAAGAATGTTGGAGTAATTTTCCTTTGATACAAGAATTGTATAGTTTGGGATGGAGGATAGGAGATAGGACATTTTATGCTACTTGTTAGAAATAGGAGTAGGACAGGGATGTTATTTTAGAGCATGGTTTTTGCTCTGAGTCAACAGAATAAAGCTAATTTAGAAATCTTTTGCTTTTGGAAGGAATTAATTTATGTCCATCCAGCGATTCATTTAAAGGAAAAATAACATGAGGGCTGCTTGTTATTTGCTAGTTGCATTCCAGATTCCTGAGATGTTTATTTTGAAGCTAGATATTCAATCAGAAGAATTTATTTGCAGGTAGATACTTGATTTGGAAGCAGACACTAGGATATTCAGGTTGCCTTTCTCTTCTAAGTCACTGGCTTGAATCCAGTTTAGAGAGTTAGTGTTCAGGAGTCCTTAGCATCTGAGGATTCTTTAACTTCTGTGAAATGAGCCTACACATACAAGTTCATATATCAAAATCACTATCGCAATTGACTCCATTATTTGCAATCTTATGCGAAAAGCCAAGGATTTAAACAGAAATGATCTTCCATGCCATCTTTAGAAGTGCCTCTACCAAAACAGGGTTTAGACATGCTATCTTACTAGTGATGTGAGACACTTGCATTGCTGCTGCATGTGCTGTATCTCTGTTGTGTATAAACAGAACCTAGATAAGGAGTTCAGTCTTTTCAGGTTGGAATCTCATCTACGTCTTGTGAAGGACCTGTATTTGATTCTAATCATATCCACAGTGCTACACACACTTGTGATTGTTGCATCTCACTTGGTTTTGGTTCATTCTTTCTCCCTGCCTTATCTTTGTTCTCTCTTTTTTCCTTTTCATCTCAGTTCTCTGTATTTTTGTGGATTTTGCTTTCCATTTTTCATTCTTATTTTTGTTCTTTGGACTTTATCCTCCTAATACCTTTTTCCTAGTTCTCTTCACCTCAATCTTTGTGACCTATTTCTTGACCTCCTTCCCTCTCTCCCATCTACCAACTGTTCTGGTTTTAAATTTTCCTTATTTTTCCTCCTAGTAGTTTCCTTATTGCCTCTCTTCCCCTCTCTCCTTCCCTTCCTTTTTTTCCAGCTCTCTCCTCTCCCTTTTCTTCCTGTTCATTTTGCTTGCTTTTCTTTCTCTCTCACCTCAGCTCCTGCCCCTAGCTTTGCTCTCCTTTTCCTTCCTTCTCTTATTTAACAAAGGGCTCAATGCTGGGAGGACATGAATTGTTTCTGTAGGAGTATAGAAGATAGATGCTGGGAAAGGACTTCGGTCATTTTTCCTTTGTAGCTGTGTCTGTATGTAAAAGTGCTTTAAGGAAACTTCTGCTAGGAAACATCTTTGATATGGTGCCTTAAGAGGCTGCTTATAAATCCAGCCCTGTTGCTACTTTCTAAATGTGTGATGGGCTGACCCATTTTTCAAATTAGTTATATGTAAATGGTATAGTACTAGAATTCAGGGCTCTTCTGGATGGTAACTGTGAATATTTGGATATGAAGTGTTGTAAGTTTATAGGGGCTAAGAAGATGGGCAATGAGGAGGTTGCACGTAATTACTGACACTAAGGCTCAGTTTTGACCGTTGACTCAAATTATGTACTATAATTCAACACCCAACAATAAACAATCCACCAAACTAAACCATGGTGAAATCTAGATAAGAGACCATCATTACGAAGCAGCCTTCTCTTTCAGAAAGAGCTCCAAAATATCCCCAAATGTTTCCAGTGTAATTTTGCTTTACATTTAGTAGCAGACTATTTCAATTAAAGTAGCTTGTAATTGATGTCTTGTGAATATATCGTTTTAAAATAATAGTGGGCTTGATCTTCAATTTTACCATAGGATAACATGAATGAAGCTTTTGTTTCAATGGAGTTACATTGGTGTAAAACTGGAATGGCAGAGTAGTGATGTAGTTACATTGTCATAAAACTGGTGATTCAGTTTGTCAATTTTGTAGGATTATTGTAAACATAATGTTAAACTTTTCTACTTTTTACTTTTAAATGCATTTGTTCCAGAATTGTTGGATGTGCTAAAAGTAAACGAAAAATCTAGGGAAACAAATAAAAAAGCATAAATCAAAAGAAACAAATATTCAGTGGCGCATCTTAATACCTAATATCTAATATTCACTATGCATATTTTACAATACCTGCCAGCAGAAGGATTTTACATTTTACTACACTGATACAAAAGCACTCAAAATATCTTTAAGCAGCTGATTTTTGTTGAGTAGTTACTTAAGATACATTTCGCTGATGTAATCTTTCACTGTCCAGCCCATTAGACAGGTATGTAGCATCGCACTGGCTCTCAAAGCTAAGTTGTGGTCTGAGTCTTGTCACTGTGTGCTTGATTGATGCTTATGTGCTTTCAGGGCCTGAATCTACTACCTTTATGCATGCAACATAGTCACTTACTATATTGATTTCAATGGAACTACATACAGCGAGATACCACCCAATATAAGTTCAGAATTGTCTGTTTTCCCTTCACTTTGCCTCAATAAAGACATGCTTTATGAACATGGAACAAGTTAACCATATCTGGGATTTTTATTGTTTTAACTTTTAATATTTAGCTTTACATTCTATTCTTGAAAAATGGTCAGGTTTTTAACAAAAACATATTGCACAAACAATTTCCAATGTTTTGTTTTGATGCTATTTTGTTTCCTGGATTTAAATAGTGATTAGACAAATACCTGCTGCAACTGATTCTTTCTACAGAAAAATGTGTTCAATTTAATTGCTATGTAAGGGTAAGATCCTGCAAATGCTTACAAATGGAAGTAGTACTTACTACCATGGTACATCCCATTAACTCATATTACTTAGGCATTCACGTAAGCACTGTGTCTGGAGTGTGTGCAGGATTAAGCCCTTCATTTTCAGATGAATTTCATGTGCTATCTTGTGCTGTATTTGTCTCTCAGCATTGTTTTTGTTGTTGAAAAAGTGTGCAGTCCGTGCAGCTACAGAAGGCAGAATCCTTGTGCTGGAAGGGTTGGAGAAGGCAGAGCGGAACGTCTTGCCCGTGTTAAACAATTTGTTGGAGAACAGAGAAATGCAGCTTGATGATGGGCGCTTTCTGATGTCCGCCGAACGTTATGACAAGCTGTTACAGGTATGGGAAAGCATTATGCTGTTTTGAATTTCTCTCTCTTTTTCACAGGGAAGTGATCCTATTAACAAAATAAGAGCTGTCCTGAGATAAACAGGGTACATCCCAAGGAGGAGTCCTCACCTGTGCAAGGGTGTCACTCAAGGTGATAGCTAAGTGAAAGTCATGGGTGAAATCAGCCACTCTGTCATTTAAAAATAATTTTAAAAAATTCCTCCTGCATGTCCTTTATTCTCATAGAGAGAGCATGGCTACTAATTTTTATATGAATTCTACATGCTTTCAGCAAATGCGTGCTATTCTGATTCACAAAGAAAAATATTTGTGACAGAGTTGAGGTTGAAAGTGTTCTAGTGGAGTTGAGCTAACACTTCAGAATAACATTACTCTCTTTACAAAGCCCTCTAAAAAGGTTAGGATGTCTGGAAATGAATGGTTAAGGGATGCAGTACATTCCTTGCTACCATATAATCCTTCATTCATCCTATAATTTGTAAAAATATGCGAAAAAGGCCAATATAAATTACAGAGAGATTATTGGAAATTGGTCCTTTGAACAGGAAATGGGAATTTATCATTTCCAACTGATTACGTTGACCTTTGATACATTTTCTTCAAGTTTTATGAGGCAAGGTTATGTTTGAGCAGGTTGTTGCCAGCCCTCTGTACTATACTTCCATGCCCCATGGTTTCCTGTCCATTTCCTACCACCCACCTGACCCTTACCTATCCATATTTCTTCATATTATACCTACTCCCATATGCCATCTGAGCAGTTGCTTGTCAGTTTATAATCATTTAAAAATTTTAAACTTTGCATATATGTGAAAAAACCTCTGTATGAACATGGCCAGTCTGTAACTTCACAGGACAGAAAAGCTGGGCTGGGGAATGCAAACAAAACATTGTAATATCTCACTTAGAGACATACATACCTCCGTACAAAGCATGTCTCCATTAAGCCTAACGTACAGGGAGTCAGAACTGGGGCTTTCTTCCGCCAGGGTCAAAAAACCCAGCAAACAAGAAATAGCTTAAGCTTGCTTCAAGCAAAGGAAAAGAAATTACAGTCCTTCACTTAAAGTTTCTTAAATAGTGTGTATAGTCCATCAGCTTCTCAGTTCTTCATTGCTTCTTGGTCCTGTAGTATGGCTGAGCTGGGCAAGTATTCTACTCTTTCTTTTCCCTTCAGGATTTTAATTGCCTTTTTTTTTAAACCCTGCTTTAACTCCTGTCTTAGTGTGGGATATCAATAATTATTGAGCTAATACAAGTTAGAAAAGTTAACTTCAGATAAATTTGAAAACAGGATTTTAAATTTCCATACTCTGATTTTTATTAAACTTGCAATAAAATCTCGGTGTTGGCTGGAAATGGAACACACACACCCCCGGTGACTCTCAGCCAACCCTAGTGATAGGAAGGAGAATTGCAAATAGAGCAATGTAAATAATTTGGTTTTTCAGTTCACTGGCCAAACAAAATATTGAAAAGAATCATTTTGGATCAATCTGAAACAAAACATTTTTGGTCCCTTCAGCAATATGGGGGAAAAAATGGTTTAGGTCTAGCAAAACATTCTGTTGGACCAAAACATTTAATTTAGATTTGGGGTGTTTTTAACTGCTTTTTTAAATCAGAGAAAAGATAATTTGGAAACATTGTTCACAAAACCATCAGAGGATGAAGAGGTAGCATCTCTGTGTTATATAGTCTTATGGTTAGATCACTCACCTGGGATGTCAGGGACCCAGGTTCAAGTCCCCACTCTATCTGTTTCAGCAACTTAAACATGGGTCTCCCATTTTGAACGTGTGTCCTAATCACCAGGGTGTAGGGGATTCCAGGGTGGGTCTTGCACTATTTCTTTTGTTGAAGCTGTTTCACTTTGTATTAAATAATTAAATATTCACTGGGCCAGAGAGAGTGTGTGATAGTTCAGGGACTCACCTGGGAGAGGGAGTCCTGGGTTCCAGTTCCTGCTCCAATAACTATTTAAGTATTTTACACAAAGTGGAGAATATGAGAGATTGAGAGAGGCCCACTCCAGAATACAATATATACCGTATATGGTTATGGCACTCACCAGGAAGTGGGGGAGATCCAAGTTCAAGTCCCTGCTCTGAATCACACAGAGCAGGGACTTGAATCTGGGCTCCAGCATTCCAGGTGATGGCTGTAACCATGAGACAAGAAGGCATACAGAGGCTACCACCACAAGCCCCTTCTTCTGCTTCATGAATCTGCCAGGAAAACATTTTGGCAGAAAGTATTTGGCAAATTTGTGTTGAATACATGAATAGTTTCAGTTGACCCAAAATTTTTTGCCCTACTCCAGTTTCAATATACCCACATTCTTACATATTATTGCATAACATTATTCACTGAGTCATTAAATACCATAACTCATTTCTAAGACAATTGTGGTTGGTGGTTATGCCTCTTTTTGCTTATAGAGTAGTTTTGATCCATTCCAGTCGGTTTCAGTTAGGAAAGGTAACTTATGAAAATGTTATTCACGTATTGAAGTACAAAATAATGGGTTTTTTGGGGGTTTTTTTTAGTATAGCTACATTTAAGAAGAAGAAATGAAAATTGACTTTAAATTCAAATAGGAATTGTTTGAGATTCTGCAGTACATTTTTTTTTTGGTAGCTTGCTAATGATAAAATGGCTCTAAATTGGTCCTTTAGGCATACTGCTAATATTATCTGATTTAAATAAATCTCCTACTGTGATACTAAATCTAATGTTGTTGTTTTGTTGTTTGGGGAATATTATATTACATAAGTTATGGCTCATTTTCTGTTCTTCGATGTGACTCATTACTCTGGCTTTGGGTCTGCAGGAAGTAGTCATGTACAATTTCAAGCAAGACTTGATTGTAATGTGGGAGGACTGCAGAATTGTCTTCTTTGTCCACAATGAGTCTTTTCCTGGCAACATGATTGAAGTATATAGTATTAAATAGATGCCCTCTTCAGAAAAGGGGACAGTGATAAACCTGTATTGTTATTGCTTGCGGCAGAGCATATTATATGCAAACAAAATGTTCTTTTATTCAGAGGAGCATCCCTTCATTGGAGTTAAAAAAACAAACCAAACTTGCTAAACTGATGGACTTTTAATTCTATAGAATAAAATACATAATGCAGTTTCATTGTTTTTTCTCTTCCTAATATAAAGAAAGATATTTGTAACTTGAGTTCATAGCTTCCAAACTTTGAACATCTGTGGAGATCCATCATTAGCTTGCCTGAAGGCCGAATTCATTGAAGCATATTTCAGCCATTCTTATCTTAGAAAGCCTCGCTATATGATTTACAGATTGAGTACCTTAAATCAAGATGGAACATTGCATGCTGGTTCCTCTGTGTTAAAGATAAGGGCTGCAGAAGAGACCACATTTAACTGGAAGCTCACTCTTGATTCCTCATTATAAGTCTTCAGTCTGTAACTCAGGCATCAGGGCCTTCCCCAAAGATGTCTTTGCATTCTAATTATTGCCTTATTTTAATTGATTCAGGAGCATACTAAAACTGAGTTAGATGCATGGAAGATTGTTCGAGTAAGTGAAGATTTTCGTGTGATAGCACTGGGCCTGCCGGTACCCAGATATTCTGGTAACCCTTTGGACCCTCCTCTTCGTTCTAGATTTCAAGCAAGAGATGTTTATCATCTACCCTTTAAGGTAAATGCCACTGTAGATTAATTAGCACTTGTGCATAGAGCAGAACTAATTGATACTTTAATCTGGCATTTTACATATTATACATTCAAAAATTAATCATTGAACATGAATAGAATATTTTGACCCTTTTTGTGGGTGGGGGTGAAGGGGATCATATTGATGCCCAGTTAGTTACTGAAAAGTAAGAGATAATTTCCAAAGGATGTTGTAGTAAAAATTAACTTCAGTAAAACAATATAATCCTAAAATAAAGATATGCTAACTTTTTTTTCTTTTAGACAATCAACTCTGTGCAGAGACCAGGCTCTTTGCTACAAAAGATTTGGTGACTAATTAGATGAGAAATAGAAAATATCTTGCACAATATGCACGTGATCCACAGTATAACCCAGAAATTAATTCGATATGTGATGCTATGTTCTATTTTCAGGACCATCTTAAGCTATTATACTCAGTTGGATCAAATGTTTCTGCACAGAGGTAAATTTTCCTAATTATTAAAAAGTAGTGTTGAGTGGCTGAATGTTATGTTTTGTCAGGATTATTTGCTATTTGTGACCTGTATCCCTGTAGACTGATCAGAACTGAGTGAATTTTTACTAAGGATGGGAATATGCTCAAACAGTTTTTCATGTATAGTTACAGTTTTCATATTTTGTGAGTCCTTAATGTTAGAACTTTATTAGATAAAATTTACTTGTACTCAGAAGTAATTTCAACACCTTATGCTGTGTTTAGCTGCATAGGGCTTAAAATTTTTAAAGTATATTTTGCATGTATAAAACATTTCAATTTCTTGTTTATTTTCCAGAATCTCTCAGCTCTTGTCTTTTGCTACAACTCTCTGCTCCCAAGAATCTTCTACACTGGGACTTCCAGATTTTCCTTTAGACAGTTTATCAGCTGCAGTTCATATTCTGGTATGTGCATATAACTGTGAATTGATATTATATGAACTTATTTTAAAAGTGAGGAATTTTCTCAGATACAATTTGAACTGTTCGTATTTTATTACAATGTCTTTGGAACTAGACTAAAAAGAACATTTAAAAAAAAGTGTGTGTCTTAATTGGATCTTTTTGGGGACACATCCTTAATTGGATCTCTTTGGGCACCATAATGTCAGTAGAAATCCACATATAAGATCAGAAGCTAACTTAGTATGAATCCTGGGACAGAAAAGATTTCAGCGTAGCTTCATGTATCTTGGTGTATTGAACAATGATTAAATTCCATTAATGCATTAGGTGTTTGGATTAATCAGTTGAGTTAGAATTAACATTGCATTTAGTGGTGTTGTCAGTTGTTTAGTGCTTGTCAGTGTTGGCTTCGTGTGTGTGCCCCTCGTGTAGGTGCTTTCCCAGCTCTGCACAGGTAACTGAGATGGCACTCACAATCGAATGAGTTGACACAACCACGGATTCACGGCACAACGAAGGCACCCGGCCAGGTTTATTGTAGTTGAAGCACAATGAGAAGTGACCTATAACTTACACATACAGTTCAAATACGAGTGCTCCATTACAGCGGACCGGCACAATTTAACAGTGGGACTTTCCGTTTTCCCCTGGGCCGGACACCATCGTTCCCTCTGACACCCTCTTTTAAACACTGTTACAGACAAGTTTAGTTCTGCCCCTTTGATGCAGGTAGTTGCCACCCTCTTGACGTAGTCTGATACCACTCCTTACTGTGCATTGGGTGGTTTGGGCAAAACATATCTACCGTATTTCCCCATGTATAAGACACACCTTTTTTGAAAAATTTGGGGTCTAAAAACTGGGTGCGTCTTATACAGTGGTACTTACTGGTGATGTACCGTAATACATCTATTTTCAAATTTCAGGCCCCAAAATTAAGGTGCGTCTTATACATGGGAGCGTCTTATACATGGGGAAATACGGTATTTGTCATATTAAAAGACATTTCTATCCATTCAAGTGACATTTCAAGGGGTCAGGTGGCCCTTGTTATCTCTTTGATGTTAGGATGTCCTGGTACCTTCTGCCTCTGATATGTATTTTTAGACTTTAGTAACATTTTGGAAATATATGTATTTGCAGTATCAGCTTTCTTCTAGCCAGTTTCTGTGAGGTTGTAAGTTCACAGCCTGACTCTTGCTAATTTGGCTTTATAACAGACCATTTTTTAGCTTAAGCTTTATGCCTTGGCCTGTTATGCTAGGCTTCGGGCCTCATGCTCTCACTTTCTACTACAAATGTTTTCTAAACACTAAACTCGATGGTTAGGGGATTTGTAACAATTTCTGTCAAAGAAACTGATTTATTGATACCACATAAATAACTGTGAGGTGCTAAGCATAGAAATTAAACCAATAAAACAATATGTATAGTGTGCTTTAGAAAAGGAATCTGTTGGATTTTTAAATTCACTATAGCATTTTATTCATTTGGCCCTGTAGTGAAAATGACTGAATGAATGTCAGACTGCTTCAAAAGTAATGGAAATAAAATGATCCCTCAGCTATTTGTCTGACCTGAGGGGTGAAGGAAGTATTTTATTTTACATTTAATAATGTAGTGTGTTGTTATTGTGTGCCTCTTTCTTTTATACATATCAAACAGAAAAAATTCTGGTCTATTTACAGCTTCCTAAACCAGGTTCTCAACTTTTTCCATACTGGGACCCAGTCTGCATCTGGGACCTTGGGTTCCTCCCCTCATCTGGCTTGGACCACTTGACCATTTAGCAATATGGAAAGGGCAAGGTGGTTGCTTGCTCCACACCTCCCAAAACATGTTTGCAAACTTTTGTGGGGTCATGACTCCCAGACTGAAAACCCCTGTCTCAAACAGAAGGCTTTTTCTAGTAAGGAGTGAGGAGGAGGCTAATCTCATCTGTGGCACTGTAATTATGCTTTCTCTGAGATAACCTAGCGAAAGCATATGGTGTTCCTTACACAAAGAGCTTTTTAAATGCAATAACGCTAAGCGAATGTCTGATCACCTGAGCAGTACATTTTATCTAGAATGCACTCAAATAGATGATTTTTTTATTACAGCCATTTGTAATGCTCCAAATTCAAGGAGCATCACTGAATAACAAAATGAGTTGTTACACATTTCATAAAAATATATTTGTACCAGGATAGTTCATTGCTGAGCTACTGTTTTGCCCACATACATTGGAGATATGTGCAAACCAAAAGGAACTAAAGAATTTTGAGTGAAATCTATTTTGTTTTATTTAGGGCTAGATTATACAACCCTGACTCACCTTGGTGAGCACTTAGTAGTTTCATTCCTCTATATAAGGGCGGCATGATTTAGTACTTAATTATTTATATAGAATGCAACTATAGAGCAGGTAAATTGAGCACTGATTGGGATTTGGGGTTTCTGGAGTTTCTTTTTCTCCCATTAAAGGGTATACATATATATAATATTTTTGTGATTCCCAGTGACACTCATAGATATGCTCAGATTTGTATTTCTTTTTTATTTTACCATAATGACTCAGTAATTAATGAGCTTGCTTAGTACCCCCTCTCTCTCCCCCCAAAAAAAACCCCAAAGAAACATATTAGTTATTACTTACTTAGTTATAAAATTTCTTTAAAATGCCAATATAATTAATTTTTTTGCAAATAATTGGAAGTAAAATGTAGTAATTTTTAGTAACCTATTTCTAAGCTAAACAATATTAACTGAACTATTCAGTAATTTCCAGTAATTGAATTATGAAGTAAAATCTGTACAGTGTAATGGAATCAGTATGTAATTATTATAAATTACTATAATTGACTAACCCATGCTGCAGGTTTCTGTAATACAGATATTTATTTATTACTTCTATGAAATTACCCATTTCATTGCATTTCTTTGCTTGGAGATATTTAGAAAATATATGTAAGCGCAGTTTATAATATATTATAGGGTGCCATACACAGAATGATTCAAGTAAGCACAGCAGTCACAGCAAAACAAAGCTTACTTTATAAATCTCTCATAGGGAGGGGGACAGAGCATTTTAAGTTCCAAGTACCTAATAGCCCGTATTGCTTAAACTTAAATGTCACAGAAGCTGAGTTTCCTCATAAAAAGCTTGCCTTACTACAGTTATGGCTACTATTCGTTTTAGTTCCTTTTTGAGAAGTGGTTAAAAAGTATACTCTTTAAGTTCCCCAAAATTAGAATTTAACAACGTTAACGTTTTGTAGCCAATAAATTCTTCTTGAGAGAAGTCCTACTCTCCATGGACAAAGTAAGTCTCAACACCCGAGAAAAGCAGATTGCAGTTAAAGTGTCACATTGGTTTCAGTGTTAAACTGCATACTCCTTTAATACACCTTAAAATAGGAAAATTGTAGTCTCCCCTTAAATGTGACTCTTCTCTGTCCCTTTCATAGTTTCATACTCCTATCTCCTTTTATGGGAAAGTATCTTCCTGGAGTGTAGTGGCATCAATCTCCAGTAATATTTATTGATCTTTTCTGCAGTGGTTCTGTTGCTGGCTTGTATTCTAACTGATTATCCTCTCTTTGGCCTTCAACATGCTGCAGCCAAAATGCATCTTCTTTTTTTTTTTGATGCTTTACTTGTTTCGCTCCTTGTTTGAATCGCTCTACTAGCTCTCTGTCTTTCCACATCAAGTTCATACTCTTCCTCCTCCTCCTCACTGTCTAGTGGGCTTTAGCATCTTGCTCTCTTCCTAAAAGTACCTTTTGTCTCTCTTCCTGCCACTTAATTATCCTCTCCTGTGACTTAAGGAGAAGACAAACCAAAAAAATCCTTCACAAACCTACTAAATATTTATCTTTTATCAGTTCTGTTGAAATCCAGTCAAATTCTGTTAAGATCCAATTACAAGACGCATGCCTAACCTCTACAACATATATTGGTATAACTGATGCACCCAGACCCTTCCCCTTATGTTGTCTAACCTAGATTATAAACCCTTGGAGGCTGGGATTTGTCTTTTTAGCTCCAAATGCACCTATAGCACAGCAGAAACAACAAGAATAAAATCTTATCTGCTCACAGACTGTCCAAGTGTACTGAATTTCTTGGTCACAGCATTTTTTAAAATGTGTACCAGATTGTGACCACTGGCAGTCTGCAGTGGAGGCCAGTATATACAGTAAACAGCTGCGACACTCTTTGCTTCTCCATGATGTCTCCCAAGACCTCAAGGGAGTCAAATAGGGCAGAGCACCAGGAGGAAAGACAGCAGCTGTCATGTCTTGCAACTACCCTGCCTCTTCTGCCGGATGTTAGAAATCCACAGCTGATGGATCATTGTGCAGTTTCAGCAACTGATACCTCTCTCCATCACCAGAAAGGAGCATGAGATCCAATGGGAGTGATGGTAGTGAAGTAGGCGAGACAGCTATTGGGGAAGCATGGGTGAAGTATCCTCGGTTTTGTCTCAAGAGCTGGATGGGTGCACTTGTTTGTTGTCATATTTCTTTTTTGCAGTTGTCAGAATATGTGTTCCAGGTTAACACCAAATGGATAATGGAATTAATTTTTCCTTTATTTTTATTTCTATTTAGGATTCCTTTCCTATGATGTCAGTCCAGCATATAATTAAATGGCTTTACCCTTATAATGTTCTACTAGGAAAGGAGGGCAGGACTGCAGTAGAAGATGCATTAAAAGTGAGTACTGTGCATTTTGAATACAAATCCCAGGGAGCAGTGGATTACTGCAGTAGCCCCACTAAATCACTCTCTTTCCTTTATTTTAATGACACAAGCAATGTTAATAATTTAACTAATATATGTTAATGCTGATATTTAAAAAATGTTTGAAAAATACCTTCATAAACTAACACATTTTATTGGATGATGAGTGTTTTATGTCTTCTTGTTGATGTAGGCCACAATTCATGAAATTTCTTAAATGCTTGCATAACTTTAACAATGTCAGAGTGCCATTGATTTCAATGTAACTACTCACATGTTTAAAGTTAGGCATGTGCTTAAGTACCTTTCTGAATCAGGGCCTTAGAGACAATATATTCATGAGATAGGTCTTTGTCACTAAAACTGAAAATAATGCTTTTTAAAAAATTCGTACACTTTTTAGAAAAAGTAGTCATGAATCAATTATTTAACATGAAAAATATTGAGTATGGCGTGTGTGTCATGATAACTCAGTTTGTTTATCTTTATGGTCATTTGTATCTGTTAAACTGTCAGTTAATCGTCTTCTTGGAGGTACTGAATTTTGCTGGGTAGAGCTTTCTGAAATACTGCTGAACAAAAACCATCAAAAATAAAAAAACAAAAAGAGAAGAGAAAATGCTTATGTTATGTACCTTCTTTTCCCTGCCCACCTTCTCCTCTCACCAGCATTTTCATAGATTCATAGTCTTTTTCAGAGTCATTGTTTCCGGATTGAATTTCCCATTCTGTAAGCATAGCATACATTCTTTTTTCTTAGTTGAATGACTTTACATTTGGACGTATTGAAAGGCTTATTGTTTGTTTGTGCCCAGTTTACCAAGCAGTTCAGAATCAGTGACCTGCTTTCTTCATTATTTACCACTCTCCCAATCTTTGTTTAATTTACCAACTTTATCAGTAATTATTTTATGTTTACTTCCGGGTTGTTGATAAAAATATTAAAGAGCATAGGACTGAGAACCAATCTGTGCAGAGCCCTGCTAGAAACATACCTGCTCAGTGATGTTTGCCATTGACAGTTACATTTTGAGGCCTGTGAGCCAGATTTTAATAAATTCGCTGTGTGCCATGTTGATTTTGTATTTTTCTAGATTTTAATCAAAACGTTGTGTGGTACCAACACAAATGCTATGCAGAAATCTAGGTGTATTGCATCAGAACCATTAACTTTATCACTCAAACTTGTAATTTCATCAAAGAGTATCAAGCTTGTTTGACAATATCTATTTTCCGTGAACACATGTAATTGGCTTTAATTACATTACCCTTTTTTGATCAACAAAGAATTAAGGCCTGTACCAGGTCTTCCATTATTTTGCTCAGGTTCAATGTCAGGCTGACAAGCCTATAATTACCTGGGTCATCCTATTTACCTTTTTAATATATTGGCATAACATTAGCTTTTTTCCAGTCATCTGGAACTTTCCCAATTTTCCAAGATTCATTAAAAATGAAAAGGTCTTTTAAAACTCTTGGATTATAAGTAATGTGTATCTGCTGATTTTAAAAAATCTAATTTTAGTAGCAGCTATTTAGTATCCTGTGTAGTTACTTCTCAAATAGAAAGAATTTTATCATCATCATCATAGGATATGCGTAATCATCTGGCCTTTTTCTAAATATGGAACAGAAATATTTTTGAACATTGTTGCCTGTACTGCATTATTATTGACCATTTTACCATTTCCATCTCATAATGGACAAATATCATTAGGATTCTTTTGCCCTGATATCCTAAAAAAACATTTCTTATTGTCCTTAATTCTGCTAGTCATAAATATTTCCTTGTGTCCTTTTGCTTCCCTTACCAATTTTCTACAATTTGTAGCTTTTAATTTATATTAATTGCTTTCAACTTCCCCTTTATTCCACTTTTTAATTTATTTATTGCTGCTTTCACTTCTCTAATCCAGCCCTGTTTTTTTTTTTTTTTTTTTTTTTTTTTTTTTACCTGTATAGTGTTCTTCCTCAGTTGTGGTTTTTTTTTGGGAATTCTATAAAATGTATTTCAACATCTCTCAATTATTTTTTCTGTTTAAATTCTCCCAGCTGATTTGGCTCATATTATTTTTAGCTTTGTGAAACTGGCCCTTTTAAAAGTACTCAGTATATATATCACTCGTTGGAACTTTATTCTTTTTGCACATAATAAAATTAAGTCATGATCACTTGCACCATAGCTCTATGTTCTATGTTTATTTACTCTTTATCTGTCAAGATGAGGTCTAATATAGAATTCCTTTTGTATTAGATGCAATGGTTTGTGAGTTGGGTAACTGTCATTTATAATATTTAGAAATTCCAAATGTATGTTAGTATTAGCAGCAGGAAACCTCCAGTTGAGCTGGGCAGGAAATGGTTTTCTCATCCCATGAAAATATTAGAGATTTTGAAACGTTTTCTTGTTTCTAATTGGGACAAAAAGTCAATCTTGAAAAAGTTTGGGAACTGAAAAATCTGGGGAAAAAATAAACAGTTCAGGTCAATCAAAAAGTTTCAGTTTTGCCCATTTTTATTTTTTACTATATTAGCTTAGATTTTGATACAAAAAGTCATTTTGAACAGGAAGACTAGTCTTTTCTCTAACTTGTCCCTTAAAATTTAATTTCAAGATGAAACTCAGAATACAGTGTCTCTTTTCTTCTTCTAATGTTTAATAGTGGCTGAAATTGGTTCAGCTGTTAAAATAAAAATAGAGTTTTTAGCAGTTTTGCACTAAAGTACACTTATGCTTTTTTTAAAAAGTTCATGTTTAAACGTGAAAAATGTGTAGTCTTTTAATTCAGAATGTGAATTTAGGAGAGTGAAGAGCCAAAATATGTGTGTGAATGTATTACAGAAAGTAATTGCATTTCTAACCTTAATTTGCAATGGTATGGTATCTAGTAGAAATAAAGATACATCGTTTTTATTCTTTGCAGCACACTTTTATTAAAAGCAATAAAACGCACCTAAAATAATGTGAAGCTTACTCAAATGTTTTCAAGAGACAAGATGAGTGAGGTAATATTGTTTACTGGACCAACTTCTGTAGGAGAGAGAGACAAACTTTTGGTCCCATAAAAGATATTACCCCACACATCTTATTTCTCCAATATCCTGGGACCAGCAGGGCTACAACAACACTGCATCAAATGTTTTCATCAGAGCAGCAATCTTCTTCGCTAAATGAATTACCAGACAGATATTTAGCATGATATTTGAGCACTGAACCTTAGCCTAATTCCTATGGAATGTCCTTTCACTTGCATGGAACCTCAGGCTATGCCCAAGATGGACAGCCAAACTAAAGATGCTCTGGAACTGATTGTTTAAAATGAGTTAGGGTCCTTTTTGCTTCTTGGTTACATAGAAAAAAAAAATCTAAATTTCATTTCCAAAATAAATGTGGGTTGGGTTTTTTGCTTGTTTTTTACCTCGGAAATAACAGGAGTTTCATATCTGGGCTTTGGGGGAGTCTTAGGCCTGGTCTACACTAGAAAATTAATTCAGTTTAATTACATCTGTCAGGGGTATGAAAAATCAACACCACTTAGTGGCTTAGTTAAGCTTACCCAAGTCCTCGGTGGAATCATTCCATCAGCCTAGCTACCACTTCTTGGGGAGGTGGATTAACTACAGCGATGGGAGAATCCATCCCATTGGAGCAGGCAGCATCTACACTAAAGTGCCACAGTGGCACAGCTGTGTTGGTGTACTGTTTTAAGTGTAGACAAGCCCTTAGATATATGTGGTGAGCTCTCACACCTTTTTGAAGTGTATGCGTGCACATGTGTGCTGAATCTTTCACATAGACATATCGTCTCTCATAAATGTTCATTAGGCACTAGCGTTAGAGGTGTTAAGAAAAAACATAGTTTAAAGAATCTGATGAAAATTTTTTTGCTCCTCCTGTGATGTCAAAAGAGTAATACCATAACTTTCTCAAGCATAACAAGATTTGAATTTCTAATGTAGCCTCAGGCCCCACTGAGATTAACAAGTAAGGCTAAAACAAACCAAAAATCCTCAAACCACACCTTTTTAGCAAAAAAAATTTCACGCCTTCTGTATACAATGTAGAGCGATGGAGGGGTGGTGGAAGACAGAGGTGCTGGTAAAAGGCCAAAAGCCCAATATTTTTTCTTTGCCATATTAAAGGCTGTATAATTAAAGTTTCTTGTGTGCAGGGAGCCCTCAACTCTCATTACACACAAGGCTGTCAAACTAAATAAGCATCTTAACTTAATGTGTATTTTTTTTAAGCTGGATGTTTCTCATACCCAAGTGGTCATAATAGTCCTGAAAGATAAGTTGTGTATTAACGTAAGTGCTGGAGTCTTGGTACTTTATTTCAGTGTGTCTGGCTTCAAAATCAACAAGTCAGACCTTAACATTTATATAACAGAAAATTCTACACAAAGATCTGGAATTCATGGATTTTTCAGAATTCACAGATTTCTGTGGTCCCAGCTCATGACTTTGTTTAATTTGTTTTCACAAGAGGAATAGCAAACTAATAATTGAATAGTGAATACTTAATAGATACATACTGATGTTAGCATCTTAAAAGGTACGCTTTAACTTTTCCAGTATTAAGGTTCTTACAGAAAATTGATATTGAACGTCGGAAGAAATTAGCCTTGCATCAATTTCTGCTATGTTTAAGTGGAAACATTTAAAAATACAGTACTATCTTAAATAATTACTACTTTTTCTCAATTTTACAGCGTTTTGAGCTCCAGGATTCAGAAAGCCCTTTACTTCCCAGTAGGATTATAAAAGTGGAAAGAATACATGGAAGCAAGACTTCACAGGCTGATGTAACAGTCCAGATTGCTGAAAAAGAAGTGACATTCAAGGTAATGATTCACAGGTTTGACAAACTATGTTCTTTATTTCATATCACTACTACAAATTTGTTAGGCTACTTTCTGTTGACTTTCACCCATATTTTGATGCTAAAGTTGATAATGAACTTGACCTAGAGCCTCATTGAATAATCACTTTTCTTATGGAGTAACAGGTAATATTTAGAAAAAATCGTTTAAGAATTTGAGAGTATTAGATTATGGAATAGTAAGGCTTTATTTTCAGATAACACATGCAGGTCCCTGGGTTATTTATTTAATCAGTTCTAAAGTGTTGCTGGAAAAGTACTTTCTAGATTCCTTATATTAGGTTGTGCAGTGGAATAGCACAACACAAAGCATTTGTGATGCTTTTGGGACTACTTTCTATACAGTTGTGTTTTTATGTAAGCGTCATTTTTCTTTCACTATCTCTTTAAATAAAAACAATAGTAGTTTATTTCCTTTTGTCTACCACATCAAATAAAATGTACTTGGCAACATTATAACACAGGATGTTGAAACAGAAAATGGAGCAAAAGTCTTCATATTAATCACATCAAATACGATTAGTCTGAATTTCTTCCAGTGAAATTTATGGTCTGCTAGGTGGTGAAATAAGGCACTTTTCAGGAAACAGATGTTGATCTGAGTTTGAAGTGGAGGTTGAATTTGGTGAGACTGAGGAATCTATATAATAGAGGAGTGCTAGTCAGGGACAAGAGAGATCTGAGTCACTCTAGGAAGGGATGGCCTCAGAGAGTTTGTACAATTGAGGGATTACCTTAAGGTGAAGAAGGAGGTTGGAGAGCAGGAGCAAATTGAGGGTCTGTCAGAGGACAGTAGCATCTATGAGAAGCTGATTGGAGAGCTGCTCTGAGGGAAAGAGTTAGCTTCATTAGGCACTGGGATGAACCGAGAGTTGATTGAGAAGTTTCTCTGAGGAATGAACAGCCTCTTTGGGAATGAGTAGATGAGGAGCTTGAAGGGGAGGCAGTGACCAGTGTGAGTGGGGAAAGAGCAACAGAATTTAGTATCTTAAGCAGGAGTTAAACTGGAGGAAAAACAAGTGTTGCTACTCTCCAAAACTCTGTCTGCTTATGACAATGAGATTTCCCGCAGAGTAGATTGTTCATATCTTCATTATAGGATTATTCACTATAGGAGGATTATTTCTCCTCTTTCTTGCTCCCAATATCAGTGATAAATGATTACAGTATTCACTTCATAATTGGGTTTCAGCGTTAACACCCCATTGAGGTGAATCAGAACAGTTTCTCAGGAATATTGATTCAGGTTGTCTGCAAACGCAACATAAGAATGGCCATACTGGGTCAAATCAGTGGTCCAGTATCTAGCCCAGTATCCTGTCTTCCAACAGTGGCCAATGTCAGAGGGAATGAATAGAACAGGTAATCATCAAATGATCCATCCAGTTGGCCATTCCCAGCCTTTGGCAAACAGCAATCCCTGCCTCTCCTGGCTAATAGCCATTGAAGGACCTATCCTCCATGAATTTATCTAGTTCTTTTTTGAATTCCATTATAATCTTGGCCTTCATAATATTCTCTGGCAAGGAGCTCCCCATGTTGACTGTGCATTGTATGATGAAACATTTCCTGTTGTTCATTTTAAACCTGCTGCCTATTAATTTCTTTGGTGACCCCTAGATTTTTTGTTATGAGAAGGAGTAAATAACACTTCCTTTCTCCACACCAGTCATGATATTATAAACCTCTAGCATATCCCTCCTTTATTGTCTTTTTTCCAAACTGAAAAGTCCCAGTCTTATTAATCTCTCCTCATATGGAAGTTTTTCCATACCCCTAATCATTTCAGTTGCCCTTTTCTGTGCCTTTTCCTATACCAATATATGTTTTTTGAGATGGGGCAATCAGATCTGCACACAGTATTCAAGATGTGGGCATACCAGGGATTTATAAAGAGGCAATATGATATTTTCTGTCCCATTATCTATCCCTTTCTTAATGATTCCCAACATTCTGTTAGCTTTTTTGACTGCCACTGTATATTGAGTGGATGTTTTCGGCGAACTATCCGCAATGACTGCAAGATCTTTTTCTTGAATGATAATAGCTAATTTAGACCCCATCATTTTATATGTATAGTTGGGATTATGTTTTCCAATGTGCATTACTTTGCATTTATCAACATTGAATTTCATCTGCCATTTTGTTGCCCAGTCACCCAGTTTTATGAGATCCCTTTGTAATTCTTCACAGTCTGCTTTGGACTTAACTACTTGAGTAGTTTTGTATCATCTGAAAATTTTACCACCTCACTGTTTATCCCTTTTTCCAGATCCTTTATGAATATGTTGAACAGTACTGGTCCCAGGACAGATATCTACGGGATGCCATTATTTACCTCTCTCCATTCTGAAACTGACCTTTTATTCCTACCCTTTGTTTCCTATATTTTAACCAGTTACTGATCAAGGACAGGACCTTCCCTCTTATCCCACAGCTCCTTACTTTGCTTAAGAGCCTTTGGTGAGGGACCTTGTTAAAGGCTTTCTGAAAATCTAAGTATACTGTCTTCACTGGATTACTGGATAAACATGCTTGTTGGCCCCCTCCAAGAATTCTAGTAGATTGATGAGGCATGATTTCCCTTTACAAAAACCATGTTGTCTCTTCCCCAACAAATCATATTCATCTGTGTCTGATAATTTGGTTCTTTACTATAGTTTCAACTAATTTGCCTGGTACTGAAGTTAGCTTACTGGCTTGTAATTGCCTGAATCATCTGGAGCCTTTTTAAAACCAGATACCATTGTATTTATTTACACTTGAGTCCTATTTTATGGGAGATTTTTTTTTTTTTTTTTTTTTGCAACCACAAGCCATAAAGATGACTTTATTTATTTATTTATTTATTTATTTATTGTAAGATTATTAAGCACAAGATTGTAGTCACCATTGAAAAGTTATAGGGTTACTGACCCAGTGTAAACCAGTCTGCCCCCTGAGCCTAAGCCACCTTTATATAACTTGTTTATCTTTTGTCTTCTTGTAGGTCCCAGCTGGGACTAAACCATTACAACAGTATTCTGGATCAGACACTTTCATAAAGACTTCCAGCCATAAGCAGCTGTTGGCAGGAATGATGCAGTCACATATGGTTAAGGATATGTGTTTGATTGGCGGAAAAGTAAGAACAATACATTTCTTTTTCTTTTTTCTTACCTCCTCACAGGATATTTTAAATGTAATTCCTTAATTCTTACTTTGTTTTTTACTTTATAGGGTTGTGGCAAAACAGTTATTGCTACGGAGTTTGCTGATATGTTGGGATACAACACAGAGCCTGTTATGCTGTATCAGGTAAAGTAAATTATACAGTGGCGTGTATGCTTTACAAATGGTTTGAAACATGACATACACAGGTTACAGATGAAATAAATTAGATGGAATCTCTGTGGGCCTGTCTACACTGGGAGATGGGTGACCAGATGTCCCAATTTTATACAGACAGTCGCGCTATTCAGGGCTTTCTCTTACATAGGCGCCTAGTACCCCCCACACCCTGTCCCAATTTTTTACATTTTAAAATTTTTTATCTGGTCACCCTACTGGGTGGCTCCGTCGATGCAAGGTATGCAAGTTATGTTCCATAAGTAACGTAATTGATGTTGATGTACCTTGCATCAAGTAGCTGTGCTGTCTTCACTAAGCTACGATGATGGGAGACTCCTTTCCTGTTGACATAGCTCACTCTTCTGATTGGTGGAGTACCAGCATCTGTTTAGCAATCGACTGAGCACATCCTCACCAGACCTGCTCAGTCGATTGGCATTGCATCGATTGCTGCAGCATGAATGGAGCTGCACTTGTAGACCAGCCCTTATTAAGGCTATAGCCTTTGAAAAATCACTCATCTAGGGAAAGAAGCAAAGGTAATGTAAGAAAGAAAGGAAAGTAGTTTTTGAGATACTTTGCACACTTGACTTCAGAATATTGAGCTGCAGAGTCTCTTCCGATTTGCAAGGTTACATAGAGGGATTATTATATAGAGTGTAATAAGGAAATCTAAGGAAGGTTACTGTGTGTATAAGGCCTGATGCTACTTCCAATGAGATCAGTAGCAAAGCTCACATTGACTTTAGGCTCTTAGTAGATAGTAAGAGAGAACTTCAGTGCATGGAGTGTAAGAAGATTTGTTCAGTAAAGTAAATTATGATATCTTTTAGCTGCAAAGAGCTGATAGCTGGTGCCGTGAATTGGCATAAATTAGTGTTATAGAGAAAAGATTTTTCCTTCTAGTGTTTGGATGATTTTCTCCTAAGTGTGTTTCCTGCCTTTAGGTCTGAGTGGTGGCCCATTGTATTGGCATATTTAGTGGCCTTGGAAGACCTTTTCCCCTTCCTTTTTTTGTTTGTCCATATCTAAGATCAGAAGTGACTTATGACTTGTAGGGAAAAGGGAGTAGAGAAAGATGCATCAAATATATACATTTTTATGTAAATTTACAATTTTTTCCTTTAAATAAATAATGTAAATGCCACAGTCTCTTTCAGTCCATCAGCCTAGCCATAGTTAATTGGCTGATTACCTGTGTGTTGTGTGAGACGTAGGTCTTGAGAATAGATTTGAAGAACAAGATTGAGGCTTTACAGAGCAGTTCAGGGAGGGGATGGAAAAAGGTACAGAGACATTTTTGGAAGAAGCTGACAAATGGATGGATCTGTAGGAGGCATGGGGCAATGACCTCACCACACATTAAGCAGTGTCTGGCTTGCAGGAAAAGGTGTTGGCCCCTTTAAGGGCTAGAAAGACAGTGACAGGCTGCGACAGCTTTAGAGCAGGTCATCTGACCCATTCCCACCCCTGGGTGGCCAGAAGTGAGGAGGGGACACAGCAGTGCAGGGAAAGCACACTTGTACCTGGATCAAGCAGAGCAGCACGCACCCTTCCTCCCTTGGATGTTGTTAAATAGCAGGTTTTGTCATAATGTGATGTGGGCATTGTTAGTTGCTCTTTTCTTGGGGGGCTGGGAAGGGCTTTATTTCTCACCACCAAATAGGCTAAGTCGAGGTGTGTGGGGGTTCCGCCATAACTGCAGCAGGTTGGGGGCTTAGTTGGGGCAAACGTGAATCAGGAGGTAGGCTATGATGTTGCAACTCATTGTGTCAGCGTGGATGTCCAGTGCAAGTACTTGCTGCAATTTAAGTCCATTGCTTCTTGTCTTATCCTCAGAGATTAAAAGAACCTTTTTTTTCACTCTCCTCCTTGTAACAACTTTTTTTGAACTTTAAAATGATGATCATTTCCCCTCTTGGCATTCTCATTTCCAGACTAAACAAACCCAGTTTTTCAATTTTTCCTCATAAGTCATGTTTTCTAGACCTTTATTCATTTTTATTGCTCTCGTCTGGACTTTCTCCAATTTGTCCATGTTTCCTGAATAGTGGCACCCAGACCTGGACACAATACTCCAGTTTAGGCCTTAAAAACATGTAGTAGAGTGGAAGAATTACTTCTTGTCTCTTGCTTACAACACTCCTTCTGATACATCCCAGAATGATGTTTGCTTTTTTTTTCAACAGTTTTACACTGTTGACTCATATTTAGCTTATGAACTACTATAACCCTCAGATCCCTTTCTGTAGTACTGCTTCCTAGACAGTCCATTTCCCATTTTGTACGTGTCCCCTTTATCTTCATCCCCTTCATCTCCAATATTCAGCTGAATGCTGGGCAGCCAACAATAGTCCCTTTTGTCACAGAGGCAGTATTGGCAACCCAAGTAGTCAAAAACCATGACTCAGGCCCAGCAAAACCATGAGATTGGCTTAAAAATCATGATGTTAACAAAAAGGTTTGATTCTTTATTTGTCTTCTTGTTTTTGAACATTTAAAGATCATGTTTTCAAGATTCTCTCCACAGCCATGGAGGCTAGAAACTATTTTTCCGTTTTTAAAAAAAACTCAGATTCTAATAATCATGCGACTCCAAGAGCTGGGGCTTTAAGAAGACTGTCAAATATCACAAGACTCATGATAACATAGTGATAGTTGACAACACTGCAGGGACCACTGTTGAATCTGGTTTCAGGCATCCTGGTGGCCTCTCTGCCTTCCTTCTCTGTGCCCCATCTGCTGATGCCTGGCCAGGCTGGAGCCTCCAGGAGGAGATGGCAGTAATGGCAGCTGGTATGGAGATGAAGGGGGCAGGGACAGGAGCTAAAGGGGACACAATGAGGGGACATATGACAAAGTTGGGCTTGTGGGCTGAAAGTGGACAAAAGTGGGGATAGAAATGAGGAAGCTAATGGATATAGGAGCAGAAAGAAAGAGGCTATCCCAGGTTCCCCCGCACCCTGAACAACTGCACAGGACCACTGCTTTTCCTTTCTTCACCCATAACATTGTCAGGCTGCTTCTGACTCTCTTCTTCCCACAACAACATTTCTGACTCTATCCTATAATCTCCCCCTCTGCCATAGCCTTTGACTCTTTCCAATACCATGCTCCCCACTGGTTTCTCTGACTGCCTGTTGTTCCCCTAAATTCCCACTTGCTTCTGAGGTATGCACAGAATAGGCTCTTGCCTACCTCACACTGCTGCCATGGATCAGGGGGATCTTGAGGTAAATCAGTGACTGTTTTCCACATTATCAAGAAATGCCATGCATGGAGCTGCTCAAAAAAGTGGAGAAGATTTTGGAGGATGGAAAGGGTTTAGGAGTTCAGTTTTTGGCTCTGTGGAATATAAATGGACAGTGTGACATTTAAAAGGAAATGTCAGCAAGATGGGCTTGGATGTAGGATTGGATAAAGAGAAACAATTTTTTCTTTCTAATATTCATGTTAACACAAACTGTGCGAAATTGCCCAAATATGAATCCTACATAAAAGCAATATTACAAGCATCGGCACAAATGCAAAATCTTCGGCACCTGGACATGTCTATTCATCTTTAATCAAAGGAGCGGGTTCTTTTCACTTCAATGACTGAGGCAGCTAGAGCCAGTGTTGTAGCCGTGTTGGTCCCACGGTATTAGAGAGACAAGGGAAGGGAGGTGAGGTAAAATCTTTTTTTGGAACAACTTGTGTTGGTGGGAGAGACAAGGTTTTGCGCTTACACAGAGCTGTCAAAGTTGGCCAGTGTAGTTGGCCCACCTACAATATTCCTTCCCAGAAGTGCTTTGCCTCTGCCGTAGCCAAGTATGGCAGCTTCTGAGGTACTACCTTTACCTACCACTGTTTCTTCTTGCTGAGGATCCCAGCAGTACATTTTCCTTTTCTTTGATTTTTCTTTTTCCTCTCTTTGTTTTCCTCCTTCCTTCATCCCTGCATCTCTCTCTCTTCTTTTCTCTTCAGTACAGACTACCTGAGCCTCTAGCTGGGGAGTTGCTGCATCTGGTGCCAGATGGTAGGTTGTAATAGATTCCTGCCAGTGTAACAAATGTGGGGGCAGCTTTTTTCCTCCCTCAGAGGATGGGCCCAAGTATGTTACTTGCTCAGAGGCCTCCAACCCCATCATGGTCTTGCTTGAACATTGTGAAGAGAACCACTGAACTGCCAAGTGCCCTGCGTGTGAATGGAGGGGTGGTGCTGGGAGGAAAAGGCTGATTTAAATTCACTTTTCAAATGACAGTGACATAAAAAGAAAGAGCTTTTTAAAAAAACTTATTCCAGAAATAAATTAATCTTTCTTGAAATTGCTAAATTATTGCTAGCAAATCTCAAATTGCAAACAATAATTTAAAAAAGGATATTTGCTCCTATTAGAATGGATAAATGTATTATTACATCCTGAAAGTCTGACTATGTATTTTCAAATAGTTCACTATTTGAGAACATTGGGTAATGTAAAGAATCATTAGACAAGTAAATATTATTATAAAAAAAGCAACTCACACAAACCCTGTTTAAAACTGAAATCTGGCATCTCTCTGCCTAGGGACCAAACTTAAATTTTAGATCTTCTACATGGAAAGGATGACAGGAACATGTTTGGAAGAATTGCAGATCCACACTTGATATCTGTTCTGAGTCTGGAAAGTTATTCCCTGGTTACCTTCTTTTGTCATTTTTCTGTCACTTAGTTCTGCAAGATAGAAAATGGCTGTAGGGTATTTCTCACAGCTAAGGCTTGATCCCCCTTCCATTGCCGCCTTTTTTCTTCTTGTCTATAAAAATAGGCCGTAAATAAAGGAACATGTAAAATATATATATTCCTTGTTCTTATAATATTGCTCTGATAATTTTTTCCTTATCCTGATATTTCTTTAAAAAGAACAAAAAATCCCTACTTCTCAAATGATCAGCCTGCAAAGAATCAGTTGATGGCTGAGAATCATCTGAAGGACTCTGCTTTGAATGAGTCATAAGTCAAATTAGCTTGTGTCACATCAACATCTGCAGGGAATTCCATATCTTCAAGGCATTCCATATATTCAGGCATGTCAATCAAATAAATGTTCTGGGAGAAGACTTCCAGCATTGACAAATGTCTGAATAAAACTGAAGAAAATCAACTCTAGAAAAACATTTCTTGAAGAAATATTTTTCTACAAAATACTATTGGTTTAGTTCTATTTACATTTATATTTGAGTTTTTAAGTGATGGATAGATCCAGCTTTCTCTTCCCGTTCTTATCTTGGGACTAGATGATGGAATTCAAACTCCTCTGCAAATTTATTATGCACATCATTTCCCATTCGTGCACAATTTTTCACTTTCAATGGGCTTATCTAGTATATGCTTCCCAGGGGATTGGTCTTTCTCTGCTGGAGGGCATAGGGTCAGATACAAGAATAGGTTGAATATTTCAGCTAACTGGTTTCAAGGGAATATGTGCTCTGTGGGGCTTGACAAATGAACTTACTCATGACAGATGAACCCTACCCTCTTTATACACAAAGGGAAATCTTTATCTGTGTACGCATTGTCAGGGTATTTACTCATCACCAATACAGGAAGCCAGTTGGTCTTGGAAATTTAGGAATGTGGCTACAAATACCCATGATCCAGGCAAAGTGTTTTTTTTTCCAGGACTCACCTCTAGTCTGTATGGATCTGCAGAAAGATAGGCAAGGACTTCCCATTTGGGAGTCCAAGACAGATAAAGCTGAAAATGAACTCAGTCACCTTATAAGATAGCTAAAACTTTCATTTTCAAAAGGGTATCTTTGATGCCTATGCAAAAGGGCCTGATCCAACTCCCACTGAAGTGAATGGGAGTCTTTCTATTGATTTCAATGGGAGATGAATTGGATTCTAAGGAAACAGAGTTTGCAAAGACATTTTTCTGACATTTTGGAATTATTAAGCCATATTTAAGTGATATTAATAAGGTAAACACATGACAATTTTTAAACTTGTTATTTAGTATACATATGGCCTGCCAGAATAGATGTGTATTTATTTTCTGTATAAAATAATTTAAAAATATATACTAGTGCTTTTTATATAACATCAACAATTATTATAAAAATAACATAATATTAAGACAAGATTAGTGTAAAGGATTATAACCGTTAAAACACAAATTGTCAATGTCATATGTCAAAATATACAAAGTAAATAGCCTTAAATCAAACTCTAATTAAAGTTCTCAAGCAACATTTTCTTACTTTGCCCATCTGCACATTTTGATTATCATTGGAAATATATTTTCATCAGTTTTTGTGTATGGTGAAATTGATGTTTATTGACACTTTTGATAAAAATCTAATCCTTCCACACCTAATCATAAGCACATCTCCAAAATATTTATCCAGTTTTTGCTGGAAATTACTAAGAATTTGAAACACCTAGGGATAAACTAAAAAAAAGTGGGAAATATCCGGTTTCTAAAAAAATAAAATAAATTTATGATATTAAGTAATTAGCATTGCATATCAATGTCATAATTTAATCTGATACTAGAACAACTATTAACTACATGAATTCATTCAAAAACTAAGCAATATAGATTTAATAACTCTATCAAATCTAATTTCACCATTTTGGGTCAGAAGAAAGTCTTTGTAGCTTCTTTAGGAGGCCAAAATGTCTTACCTTGATCCTAATCCTAAAATTTAATAACTTTTTGTGTGTCGCAAGTAATAACATAGACACAGAAGTATGCAATGAAGCAAATTCAGCCTGAAGAAATTGCAATTTTCCCTTCAGGCTTTTAACTCAATAGCTGTTAGAAAGTTCTGGGAAGAAATGAAATTTCCCATCATTTATTTCCTAAAATATCTTTAGAAAGAAAGCAAAAAAATAGAGATGGAGCAAGTTTTTACTTAGTGACCTTTGCATGACTCCCAAGGATCTTACGAAAATGACAAGAAGTATGTCCCCTAATCTTACTCCCCTTCAGCAACTATGGCAGTAGAAGCATCCCACTTAGCCAGTTTCCAAGTTTCCATTGCTTCACCAATACTAATGATTTTCTTGGCAATTCAGAGGCTAGAGTTTAGGTTTCTTACTTTTGATGCCAAGTTGGACTCACATTCTGCTAAGATTTCTCAAACAGAAAATAGGGATGAAGTAGTAGAGAAAATTTGTGAGGTCACTCAACAACAAATTGCTGGCTCAGTAGAAGAGACACCTTAGTAAAAAGAAATACATATTTGATATGTTTATAAAGGATAATCCTTTTCTGCAAAAAAAAAAAAAAAAAAATAGTGTTTGAGAATTATGTTAAAGCTACTACTATTTGAATATTAGATTTTTCTGAAACATTTGCAGGGGAGGAATGATTTAAGTCTTTTTTTTAAACCACTTTCGACTAGCAGTTCACAAACTGTTGTCCATAAAGAGCTGGCTGGTCATATGCTACTGGCGGCTGCTCTTCCTCATTTCCAGTTGCTTATGTGCATTAAAAGAGAGCTAAAAATAAATGAAATACTTTCCTAAAATTACTTTCCCACATAAGCAATTACTGTAGTTGTTGCAGGGATTTTATGCAGTCAGAAATGGGAGAAAAGGTGGTACATGAGAACAAAATGGGAGAGGAAGGCCTCCATGAGACAATATCTGCATTAAAAGACATCCGTTTCATGAAAAATTTTGGGATCTCCTGTTTTAGACTATTTTGATCCTCTTCTCTTGATATAAAAGATTTTCAGATTGCCTAATGAAAGTTCTTTCTATGTGGCATTCATACTATGAGTAGTTGTCAAATCACTTTTAGACAGAAGAAAAAGTAATGAAGCATGTATGAAGAATACATTGAAATATTTGGTGTGAAATAAAATAAAAAATCAAAGAATTAACCTCCTTAAAACACAGTGAAATACAAGAAACTTGAGTCCCAAGGGAAAAGGAATAACTTTGCTGTCTTATAACCCAAACCAGGCTTTACAAAGATTTGACTCAAAACAGAATTTTTTTTAAAAATGCAATTGTTTTTCAACTTGAGAGTATGACAATATGAAATATATTACTTGTATAATAAATAAATACCAATAAGAAATCCTTGGACAAAACACTCATAACTGTAACCCCATCACAGAAATTGAATAATTGAGAGAATTGGTAACAAGATAGTTTTTCATCTCCACATAACCAGATCAAATCCAATTCCAGTCATTTAGAATATGATGTGAAGTTTGATTTTATTTCTGAATTACACTTTATTGCATTCTGCTCTTTTGATTTTCTATCTTCTGCAAATTTAGGTTTTCCATTTGGGCTATTGGTGTCTGTCTTTGTGTGCTTCCCAGTATTAGTCTTAGCATAATAAATTCATACTACTCACTGTTAATTTCATTTCCAAAGAGGAGTCAGGTATAAAGTGGAATTTAATCTAATTTTGAATTATAGTGCATTCTCCTGTACAACATTTATTAACTATAGAATGTATAGAAAATTTCTGAAATAAATGGCAGTTCAAGGGCACAGAAATATTTGTGGTATATTTTCCTTTGTTTTGATAAAGATATGTTTCTCATTCTGTGTGTAGCCTGAATATTTCAGTAGTATAGCAAAATGGTGGATAAGTACAACAGTAAAAGGGTGTGTTCTTTTTTTATGGTGTTCTTTTTTTATGGTATTGAACCTTCAGAAACCTTTAGTTTATACAATTGTGGAAGCATCAAAGGAACAAGACTTTGCCCTGTTATTTTAAGACTGTTAAGGAAATACAGAAAGAGGAAATGATCCAGGCTGTATGATGTAATTTATTCTATTTTCATTGTTTTAAGTTCAAAGGGTTTACAGTTTTAAGAAGAATGTATGCAAAAGCTGCAATTGCAACAACAAATATTTTCCCCACCTCTGATTTTTAGGCTAAATGCTGTTCACAGCAAACAGACAAAGTTATAGGGTTATGCACTGGGTAGACCATCTGCAGTCTAAACAGGAGGAAAAAATTCATCTTCTAGACCATATGGTGGCCACTATGATTTCCTCCATAGCTACAGGGAGCACCTCCTATGAGGGAACAGCCAAAGAATATATAGGATAGCTGCTATGTTGACCCCCTCCTTTGGTTTGCTGTTGTTTTGTCTACAAAAGTACATTCTGTGCTAGGGAGCAGGGAGTCCATATGGAACTCTATTCCATTTTGTATGAGGTTCTGCATCCTCTGTGTGGGCTGCTGGTTCCTCGATTGCTTTACCCTTCTGTCACCACTTTAAATATCTCAATTGTATTTTATTTTTCTGGGCCTTAGAAACAATAGAATTTTAACCTGTGTTCATATCAGTGAAATCAGTGATTTAATGATAATTTCTGCAGAGACTTACAGCTGATGGTTTCTGCGTGAAATGAGTGACTTCAGTTCATGCCAGGTGACAATTACCGCTCCCTTCTGTAGTCAGAGCTTTATAGTTCTCAAATACATGTATCACATACAGAAAAAATTCCATTTAAAAATGCTTTTAAAAGTATCCCTTTTGTTGGAGTATTGAAAAAGCAATGTTAATGCCTCTAGAAACTAAATTTCCAGATCAGTTTATTTAAAACGCTGTGCATGTATACATCTAGAGTGCTGTGGGAAAGTGGTCAAAGATTTCTTGCCTAAAATCTATTTGGGTATTTTCCCCTTAAAAAACAAAATAAGGTACTTGCAAGTGAAATCAAGCTCTGATACATCAGTAAAATATCATTTAAATGCCTTCTTTTGATGATTGTTACCCACAGGATATGACAGCTCGAGATTTGGTGCAGCAAAGGTATACTCTTCCTAATGGAGACACTGCTTGGAGACCATCTCCACTTGTTACTGCTGCCTTGGACGGGAAGCTTGTTGTTCTTGATGGCATTCATCGTGTCAACTCTGGCACCCTAGCTGTTCTACAAAGGTTGGTATGGGAGCCCTGTTAAACAGTGTGCTTGAGACTTGTTTATTCAGGACATGCGTGCTGAGAAACTGGTGTCCTGTTTGCAAATACACAGCTGTGCCACTCCAAGAATATTGTAAAATTGCTGTCAGGGTATAAGCTTTTTACAGAATACATCATGTTGGAGAGCGGCAAGCCCAGAGTGTGTTATATAAACCTTTATTAGTATGGAAATTGCAGCTGTTTGTTTGGGCTGTATTGCTAACTGAATTAGAAAATGTATTTGTTTCTACTCTAGTGAAAGTTTTGTAGCTTAAAAATTAATTAGTTAATATTTGTAAAGTATTAAAGAAATTATAAATATTATTTGAAAATGCATTCTGCTTCTAAATGACTGATTTAATTATGCTCACACTGAAAAATGCTTTCTAGGAATTATTTAGTAAATTGATCAAAGGAATCTGGAAAAGGGGATGAACAGTGAAGTGGCAAAATTTGCAATGATACAAAATTATTCAAGATAGTTAAGTCCAAAGCTGAGTGCTAGAGTTACAAGGGGATCTTACTAAGCTGAGTAACTGAACGACAAAATTACAGGTGAAATTCAGTGTTGCTAAATGCAAAGTATCACACATTGGAAAACATAATCCTATACAAAATGATGGGGTCTAACTTAGCACTCAAAAAGAGATCTTGGAGTCATCATGGATAGTTCTCTGAAAATACCCATCCTTTGTGCACTGACAGTTGAAAAACTAAGAGAATGTTAGGAATCATTAGGAAAGGGATAGATAACAAGTCAGAACATATCATAATGCCACTATAAATACCCACCCACACCTTGAATACTACATGCAGTTCTGGTCACCCCATCTCAAAAAAGATATATTAGAATTGCAAACGGTGCAGAGAAGGGCCACGAGAATGTTTAGGGGAGATAGAACAGCTTCAGTAGAAGGATGAGTTAAAAAGACTGGAACTATTCCAGAAAACGGATGACTAAGGGGGGGATGTGTTAGATAAAATTATGTATAAAATCATTCATGTATAAAATTATGAATGGTATTGCGAAAGTGAATAGGGATGTGTTTTCCCCTTTACATAACACAAGAACTATGGTTCATCCAATGAAAATTAATGGGCAGCAGGTTTAAAACCAACATTAGGAAGTACTTTTTCACACAGTCAACCTGTGGAACTCATTGCTAGGGTATGTTCTGAAGACCAAAAATATAACTGGGTTGAAAAAAGAATTGGATAAGTTCATGGAGGAGAGATCCATCAATGGCTATTAGCCAAGATAGTCAAGGACACAACACCATGCTCTGGGGATTTCTAAACCTCCAACTGCCAGAAGTAACTGGCACTAGCCACTGTCGGAAGACAGGATACTGAGCTAGATAGACCACTGGTCTGACCCAGAATGGCCATTCTTATGAATTAAAAACAAAAATCCTAAAAGTTACACATAATAATGTAAATTGTATTATTAGTAAATAATTACTACTCATATAGAACCAAATTCTGGTACCTGAATAGTAAGTATCCTTCTCCATGAGTGATCACATTAATTGGGGCCACTTGTGGAGAAAAGCGCTAGTAAGCATAAATAAGGGGGTATCAGAATCTGCCCCATAATAAGGAGCCAAAAACTGCCTGTAGGAATGAAAATTTTCTTTTTACTTGGAACAAGTAAAAAATATTACTATTAAATACGCATATCTTCAATTCTTTTTGGTTTTCACTTTGTAACATCTTATAACTTTTAAAAAATTTTAAATCCAAATAAGACCTTCATCACTGTGCTTACGTATTTGATGCAAATATATGACAGAATTTGTAGTGCATAAACTAGAAAATTCAGTTAACATCTGAACTTTCTGAAAACTTAATCTCTTCTGATCTTCAGTTTTTTATTAGATACCAAGGTGATCCTTGCATGAGACATAGCTAGACCATTTTATTTTCAAACTGTATTTGTACCGTAATATGAAATTATGAAGATGGTAGTTCCAAATTACTTTTGGTCAAACCATGTCAGCTTCACTATAATTTGATAAACATAAAAATGTTTCCTTTGCTTCCTGTTCCTCTTTATTTTTCTTTGACTGAAATGATTTGAAAAAGAAAAACCGTGGGTTTTTGCTCTTTTTTGCTTCATGATATGTTGTCACAGACCTGAATAGTTTTTCGCTCTCTCTTTTCACACCTCTAAAAATATTATGCTTGTTTTGTTTTTCCTAGAAATAACAGGAATGCCAAGTCTTGTCTTCCTCTTTTTTGTTGTTGTTGGTGCACTTCTTGGATGACTCAGAAATGTATGTAGTAAGCTGTGAGACACAAGGTGGGTGAAGTAGTATCTTTTATTGGACCAATTTCTGTTGGTGAGAGAGACAAGCTTTTGAGTCACGCAGAGCTCTTCTTCAGGTCTGTGTGGCTTGAAAGCTTGTCCCTCTCACCAACAGAAGTTGGTCCAATAAAAAATATTAATTCACCCACGTTGTCTCTCTAATATCCTGGGACTGACATGGCTACAACTACACTGTATATAGGGAGCTTTGTCAGCCCGAAAAGGGGCAGTGATATTGAATCCTTCGTGTTCCACATTTTCAGTTTTTATTTGTGTTTTAAAAAAAAAAAAAAAAAAAAACAATGAAAAACCAGGAATTTGTCAGTGTTTGTTTTCCAAACATTAAAACCAGGATGAAATCAGGTTAAAAATAAAAAAAAATTAAGAAAAAGAAATCGGGAAAAATCAGGGGGAAAAAGGAAAACAAAAAACTATTGTAATGTACACATTTTACTACAATATAATTGAAACTTTTTTTTTTAATGTACAAAGATATATTTTGTCTCTCTCTGACCTAATAGTTTTTCCGGAAATCCTGGTTTGCTCATATAATTTTCTTCAAAATATCCTCACTCATGTTGAGCCTCCTGTTGTCTTGGAAGTAGTCCAACCTTGAAAATATGCGCTTTGAATCAATAGATCCAGGGGGTACACTCAAAGCTCACCAGGCCACTTTGCTGAAGTTGGGAAGAGCGTATTGATGATTGTTCCAAAAAAGGAAGCAAATCCAGTTTCACATTGTTAGGGTTAGGCAAGTTCATGTAAGTAGTAAATTCCCTTTCAGATTTGAAGTGTCTTCTTTAGTGGCAAATGGTTGAAACACTGTGGCATTATGGTCATAGTCTGAATCCTACAGTTCGCTTTCTTATTAAACGCCTTGTGTCGCTTGCTTTCAACATGCTTCCTTATTCTGTCAATGTGAACACTGACCTCCATGCTGCAGGACTTGCAGTGCAATGCATCCTCTTCACTCCCATCTTTACTTTTCTTGAAAATTTCTAAGCACTGATTTTCTTGTTGGCGTTCAGGCATAGATTTGCATCTTCACCCTGTGTTTACCTTATCTATCTGTAATGCCCCAAGGAGCTTACCTAGGTTCCTGGGACTGTATGTGCTGGTAGCTCAGGGAGAGGCACGCTATCTGGGGTAGGAAGGGGGAGCCAAGGGCAGACTTAGTCTGCTAGGCTACCTAGAGGGAGAGAGGAGAAACACTATGTAGAACAATGGGGGCCCCTGTTGGTTTGGGGAAGGATTGCAGGCATGCCTGCTCAGAGGAAGGGGCAGAGTCAAATGATTGACAAAGGGAAGCCCAGGAAGAAAAACTAGCCTGACCAATAGGGAATAGTGAGATGCCTCTGGGAACCCTGAACTCCATCATGGGGGAGAAGCCATTTTGGGGTAGTCTGGAGCCAGCCACAGAATGGGCAGGACTGGCTGTGTGGGGATCCAGAAGAACACTGGCCCGTCCATCCAAACCCATAAGGAGATTGGCACTAAAGGAGGTAGCCGGATGGATGGGGGCATTATATATCTTTATCTGTGGAGGATTGATTGTTTAAATTCAGCAGCACACTAAATGGATGCAAAGAAATAGGCAAGCAGTGTCTCCTTCTGAGCCAATCATTGCGCTATAGTAACGTTGTTTGATTTTCCAACCTCCATCATGTGTGTGTTCTGTGTTTTACATTGTAGAACTGCTTCAATCTCAGAGCTGCAGGAGAAAACAATCACAAAAAGCTTTAGTGTTTAACAAAAATAAGTATCCAAAAAAATACTGAGCAGATTGATAAATGGGTGAAAATCAGTAAAAACTGAAAACGTGGAACACTATGAATCCTTAACAAAAAGAGCTTTTCTCTCAAGTTTTGTAGTTAAATAGGTGTTAATAAAACCAACAGTCTAAATAAAAATTATTTCTTCTCTTTCTGCTAGGTTTCACTTCCCTGGTATCTGTGCTGTCATGCTCCCTGTTAGTTCTCCATTCATCCAGAAAGTTTTTGAAGTAGACAAGATCTGAAATTCTAATATAAAAACTTAAGCAGAACCCCATCTTTAATAATAAACAAACTTGCAAAGACCTGTCATGCCTTCTTCATGCATTACAAAAAAAGTAGGACAGGGCAGGGCAAAAGCCCATTTTTTTCTCTTGTGTGTTTTGTTTTGTTCACCTCTGATTCTTTTCAGTTTCACTAACAGAATGTATATCCATTACGATAACTACCAAAATGTATTGCGTTTAGGAGCATAATAGAAGTACAGTACTGTGAACCAGTCAGACAAAAATATTCTGAATTTCATGCCATACACAGTGAGGGTTTAATGGAAAGTCTTTGTGTATGATCTGTAGTGGTTTGTTTATCTCTGAAAAAAAATTCTGTCATAAATGATGTTATGTACGGTAGTTACAGAAAATATTTTCCATTCTTTCTTGAGCATACCATTTAACTGGCGTTTTTCTCATCACAAGGTCCTTCGCTGAAAGCTTATAGGTCCCAATTTTTGTTGTTTACTTGGGCATAGAAATTAAGACTTGTTGGCTGGAATTCCTCATTAAAGTAATATTAGTTGAGATAACTGTAAAAACTAAGGCAATTAAATGCTAGATTTTTATTTTCTTTTAAATTCCCGAACAGACTAATCCATGACAGAGAACTGACCCTTTATGATGGCACCAGATTACTAAGGGAAGATAGGTATCAAAGTTTAAAAGAAGAATTGCAGCTCTCAGATAAGGAACTACACCAGAGGTAATTTGTTAGACACTAACATGGTATGCAAAGTACTTTGTATGTGATTCAGGTTGTAAAGAGTCTTCTGTTTCATTGCTTGATGTTACTAAGGTTTCTTGCAAGATGCTTACTTTTTAAACCAGTAATAGAAACTGGTTTTAATACCTGTATCCTCATACTTTTTTTGTTAGCATGAGAAGAAAAATCTCAGAACATAAACTTAAAGCAAAATCATTAAAATATCCTAGCTGAGAGAGATTAAAGAAACAATATTAATATATAAAAGTTTAGACATATAGGGTATGTCTACACAGCAAAGAAAAACCGGCAGCTGGTTCGTGCCAGCCAATTTGGGCTCATGAGACTCAGACTGCGGGGCTGTATTTTTGCTGTGTAGATTTCCAAGCTCTAAGACCCTGTGAGGTGGGAGGGTCCCAGGACTTGGGCTCCAGCCTGAGCCTAGAAGTCTACACATCAGTGAAACAGTTCAGAAGTCTGAGCACCATGAGCCCGTGTTGGCTGGCCTGGGCCAGCTGTGGTTTTTTCTTTGCCATGTAGATATACCCCTAGATGCACTACATTGTTTTGATGCATTTTATTAAGAAACATTGAGTTAAATAAAAAATGGTTGAATATTGTAATTTATTATTTCTTTCGAAAGATTAGCTAGAAAGATGGATGTTGTTAAGTATTAACATGGAGCAGGAAATCCTAAGGATGGTTTTGGAACTGTGATGCTAATTCTTCTTGCTTTTTCACTTCAAGTTGTCTGCTAGAAATATGCTCAGTGTTGAAATATTTCAAGTCTTTTGATGGTCAGACAGTTACACAGTCATAATATTGTCTTATTTCAGTTAATTGCTAGGATTCTATTTTATATTACCCAAAACAAATATTATCTCTTATGTAATACTATCTTACATAAATTCTGAAGAGCTAAATCTGGTATAATTCTTAGATGACACTACAGTTTAAATAATGTGGGTTTTATACTTATCGTGATAAATAACAATACTTGTTTTACAGTGTCCAAGAGCAATAGCTGATATTTACAACGTACAGGGTGTAACCGGGTTCTTGGAATAGATCACACTGATAATGCCACACTCTGGGCAGACTGCAAGAAATACGACAGACAATCCCAAAGCTGGTGTTTTACTTTGTAATTAGATTAATCAAACCAGGAACAAAAGAGCTTCTGCAATACCACACTGGTTAACCAGAAGCCAAACACAGTTCCCTTTAGGTATTCCAGTTCTTGGCTCCCATCCAGGCAACCCAATCTAATACAGTGAGAGGTTATTGAAAACCCATTTCACTACAAGTGAATTCTTTCTAGTCCTAAAGGATCAGACACATATCCCCAGGTCAGTATGAATCTATGATCTTACCCAAATACCATGCTGTCAGCCAATCCTTAGTAAACTAACTAAAGATTTATTAATAAAAGAAGAGAGTTGTAAATGGTTAATATACCATATACATACAAATGATTGCAAAGTCCTTATATCAGGTTTGTTGCAGTGATGGAATAGACTGCTGGCTTGTAAAGTCTCTCCAGCAACTTCCAAAAGATTGGAGGGTCCTCAGTCCATAGTTCTTGATGGTCCACAGTCCAGAGAATTAGAGCAGGAAAGAGGCAAAATGGAATTGTCTCAGGGGTCTTTTATATCCTTTGCCATGCACATGGAAATTTACTGTCCCAAACAAAGCCCACAGACCCCCTATGTAGAAAGTTACTGGCTGAAGATGGAGTCTAAGGTCACAGGAGCATATAACATGCTCTTTTGCTGAATCACAGGAGGTGACCATTGGCTTCTTGCTGTCTGATGCATCCTCAGGAAGAGCTGTCTGGACAGGATTAGTTTCTTCAGTGGCCCATTGTGAGAATGGAGGATCCTTGATAGGCCATCAACACTTACCTGTCTGGCCTTTATGTAAATTCTATCCAGGGAGTATCACCCAGAAATAAAACACATGTTTAAGATATAAGTACATAGCCAATATTCATAACTTCACATACAAAGATGATACATGTCTATAAACAAGATAATCATACTTAGTGAATCATAACTTCTTCATCGAGCGGTGTCCCTGTGGGTCCTCCACTTCAGGTGTCTGGTGTGCCCTTGCGTCCGGATCAGAGACTTTCGTCTGCAGTTCCCATTTGGGTTGCACATGCTGTTAGCGCCTTGAGCCGCGCCCGCACTACCGGAGTCCCTCAGTTCCTTCTCAACTACCTGTGGTCCGAGACAGAGCCGCAAGGTCCACTTGGGCACTATAGCTGCCTTCCATCTGCAAATAGCAGACAAGACACCACTCGATGAAGAAGAGAAGGTTACTCACCTGTACAATAACTGAGGTTCTTCGAGACGTGTGTCCCTGTGGGTGCTCCCTTACCTTCCCTCCTCCGCTCTACTTCGGAGCCCGTACCTGTTATTGCATCATGGTAGAGAAGGAATGGAGGGATTCAGGCTGCGCAATCACGACCCAAACAGGAGCTGTGGACGAAAATCTCCTATCCAGACGCGAGGGCACGCCAGACACCTGAAGTGGAGCACCCACAGAAACACGCATCTCGAAGAACCTCAGTTGCTGACAGGTGAGTAACCTTTTCTTTTCCATTGACACCTCACATGACATACTTTGTACAGAATTTGTTGCAGTTGTATAACAATGGTAGCAACAATGATACAAATGGTCATCTTTCTTATACACAGCATCACACAGGGCATTCTGGTTTGCCTGTAATTAAATCAGAGTCTTGTGTGTAGTAGGAAAAAACACATTAGGGGTTGTATGTCAACTATATTATGGGTACAATTGCATCGGTCTTTTGTATAATACAATATTTGGAATCTGTAGTAAAATACAAAAAATCTTCTGTTCTCTGTATTTCCTTATAACTTTAACCTCAATAATAAGGTGACCCTTGGTAGTAAATTAGGTGAAATGAAACATATCTTGTGCCCTGGGAAAGGCAATTGATACTACTTTTCTTGATTGCCCAATTAGACCCTGTACTCTATGAATGTTAAAACTGAATTTCTATTTTTAATGAAACCTCTTTGATCGGTTGATATATCAGACATGGGAGAACAGCCTCCAACCAATGAGCCAAAACTTTGTCAAGAATTCTCAAATCCAAATTGATTGGGGGAGATTGGATGATATGGGGCAAATTCCTTAGGGACTTTTCCTTTTTAAGAATAAGAAAAACGGAGGCATTTTTAGAGGAATTGAAGAAGGGATCCTCTTCTAGAGAAGCAAGAAACATTTGAGCAAATCTTTCAAGTGATCTTTCCATCTGTAAAAGGATTAATAGTAAAGTAAGCATGATGGGAAATGTTATACCTGCTTTCTTTTAGTTACTTTAATTAGCCATTAACATTTTCAAATATCTGGATACCTATTCAATAATAAGAACACATATGCTCACCCAGAGTAAATCTGTGCTATTTAAAATACTGTATAATCTGACACGTCATGAAAATTTCCAAAGCTGATAAGATGATTCTTCTGGCAGAATAACAACTGCTTTATTTTAACCTCACTCTATTTATTTATTTATTTATTTACTTTTAGAGGGGAGGGTGCAGGAGAAGGAAGAATTACACAGGCCAGGTTATGAGCTAGAGAAATGACATGTCTTCATGGGAGTTGGGACATTTTTAGTTAAGAAGGGGGCAGAATTTGAAGGGTTGGGTGGGATGGTGGCACGTTATTTGTTTAGGTTACAAAAATCAAATGAGATACTACACTGACTTCTGGTTTTGCAAGCTAAAAATCATAATTTTATTCCGGAATTAAATTTTTTGAAGAATGTATGTTAACTCCTCAAAGAGCTAATAAAATATATTTCTGACTCAAAAGATCCTGATTTATGCCCTCAGTTACATTTTTGCTTTATGTTCTACCATGTTACTACTTTCATAGTCTGCATTAGTTTTTTAAAACAGGGTTTTCATGCCAATGCAGGTGGGTGGGATGACTCTGGTAGACATGACATGAGCACAAGCAGCTGATTTGTGGTTGTGAGGATGGAGGATACTCATTGGCCAGTTGAAGGCTAGCTAGCTAGCAGCCTGCATTGAAAATTTTTTCCACTGGCCTTCTCTTTAGCCAGTTGTGCTGTGTTATTAGCAAACAGTCCAGGTAAAATTGAATTCAGTCATGCAGGAAAATTTATTTTGTAGATTATGGATAATGGTGGAAGCAATGTATGCCGGCAATGAGGAAGGGGGAGTTAAACTTAAAAAGACTTTCTACGTATACAGAAATTGTTGCTGCACAGTTTTAGCTATTAATAGAATTGTATGATTCACTTTGTTGAACTAGTTCTGAGTGAAGAAATGCAGTCACTTAAAATTGATTCACAATGTGTATCCAGGGTTTCTGTGTAGAATTTTCCTACATAATCATCTTACATATCTACACTGAGGCAGATACTTTAAAGGTGGCATTCCATAATTATAAATACAGTTGGAAGATATAGGGCAAAGAACTAGTTTTTCTAGGATACAGTGTTGTAATTTGTTTGGATGGTTGTTTTAGACTTTTCCACATATTAGGCATTTAGTATGGTGAACAGAAAGACTACTATTAGAGAAAAATATAGAAATGTTTATATAATCAGATCTGCCTCAAAAATGAAAGCAGTCGATTATAATGCATGTGTAGTCTGAACACCCTTAAGGCAGTGAATTACTGTCCATGTGACCAGGCTGAAAGAGAGCACATACAGCAGAGGAGACAAATATAATGTGGCAGAATGTGAATTTTGTAGAAAATAGAAGCTCAAGTATTGTTTACTTTTAACTGCATATATTCACCAGCTTTTAATTCTGAGTAGTTTATTTTCACTTTATTTTTGTTCATTTAGTTTAGTGTATTTGAACATGTACTAAAGCAATCTGTTATTTAAAAAAACCAAAACAGTAATCTAAGCCAGTGTGTTATACATTGCAGAAAAGTAAAAAGGAAACAAATGTTTGATAACTTTTTATTCTGGCAGGGATAAATGATGGAATATTTGAAAAGATGCAGTATAGCTTTTCCCTTTAAACGTATGTCCTCCATCTTAAGCCACTTTAAATTAATGTTATAGTTAAGTTTGTGTTGTCCGTACATGAACTACCTAATTATTTCATACACAAACACCTAATCTTTTGATGTACAATTACATTCTCACGTGACGATACTCCTTTGTAAAAGATCACCACGCATGCCTTTGTTCTCATTTTATTTTCAATAGTAAACGATGGTTTGTGAAACTGTAGAAGAGGAAAAGACAAATAAATGAAAAGTTTATGTGAGGTGGCAATGGAATACGATCTATCTGCCAAAAACAAGAAATCAGTCATTAGCATTGTGCTGGTGAGACTGCATTCTCTGCTCGACCTTTAGTGAGGTTATGTTCTGTAAGATTCTTCTTACCCACTGGTGGAGATAAAAAGACTGAGGCCCATGCTAACTCCTAGGGTTTCGTGATGTCCCCTGGTTGTCTGACATACAGGTTGAACAAGCAAGAGGGAAAGGATGAAGCTCTCTGGTATTCAACATTAATAAAGTGTTATCCCTCCAGCAAGTTTTATTCTAAGTCTTAGTGTGTTAGGCTTTGAGGTTACTTACATCGCTTCTGTCTGCAGAGTGATCAAATGTGGCATGGACTTAATAAACACAGGTCCACAAAGAAACCGGGGCTACAATGGTTTAGAGCCTGATCCTTCAGGGTACTGAACAGCCTCATTTCCAGTTGACTGTAATGGGGCTGGAGGAGTCTCACCGCCTTGCAGAAATAAGCCCTTTTGTTTTTAATAATAATTAAATACTTGGCTTTACATTTTCAAGAGATTGTACAAACATTCATCCAAACAACACCCTTGTGAAGCAGATGAATGTTGTTCCCATTTACACACTGGGAAGCTGCAACAGATGTTGTGACTTGCACAAGGCCACAGAGCAAATGATGAAGCGGAGAATATACAAATACAGTGCTCAATAGATAAAATTAATGAGAACAAAAAGAGAAATGCATTTGTAGATAGCTTTCCAAAGTGCAGTACCTTTTACTGTTATAAAGCCTTCTTAAAGGAATGGCTGGTTTATTAAAAATTCCTTGACCAGGGAAAATTTCTATTTGTAAGTTATTAAAATATGCCATTTAAAAATTCAAAGATTTTTTTGGAATCCTGTTGCTGGTAGCTAATTCAGAAATAATGGATTCAATCCTCAGATGTACTCTTTATCGCTGAGAGGAGCTGGGGGCAATGGGAGAGCTGTTTGTGTCTCTCCATTCCGGATCTTGGGCTCATCAGAACAGCTCAAAACTGCATCCAACCGGCCATACTCTCAAAGAGGATTGCCATAGTGCACTGTGTGCTGACTGTGTTATCCATCTCTCTCACTCCTTGCCACATGCCAGAGTGCCCCCAGCTGAGATAATCTGGCTGTGTTTTGGATGTTTTATGAAACAGGAGCATCGTGAAAGGGCCAGGATGGAGCTCAATCTATGTTTAATATTTTTTATTAATAATGAAAAAAAGAGGTGAATCTAAAATTAAACATGGCTTATCCTATCTTCAAAACAGTTTCTTCTAGATAATGTTGGTCACTGTTCCTTGACCTTTTCTGTGCAGAGTGACAATGACATAACCCATTGGTTCCTATTTCACATGATGTTTTCAGACATTTCCTTCTAGTTTTATCAGTCAGGGAGTAGCTTCTAGGTTTATGACTTTAGGCTGAGAGTAATGGATGCCACCCACTTTTTGTGCTTTAATCTGGGATTCTTTTTTTCAAGGGTGTTCACTGTATATGCTGTGTTGTATCAGAATCCTTGTTGTATCTACCATATCTGCCATTTAAGCTGTCCATTGTGTAATTTAAATTGAAGGGTTAAAATCTGCCTCCGATTACCCTCTTTACACCCGTCATTTTCCCCAGAGAGTAACCAAAGGTGGAATTTGGCCCAAAATATTCTAATTTCAAACACAACTATGTGCAGAATAACATATGATACTAGGGAGTAGAAATATAAATGAGCTCATTACAATTTTCTCATTTTTTGATACTAAATTATTTGTCTCGAATTGTAATTTTGAGGTGTTGAGTAAATATTAGTCCAAAGTGTGCCATATTGCAGCATCCAAATAGTTTACATCTGAGTTGCTAATAATTACTTTTATGAACAGTTGCACTTGGAGACCGCAAGTGAAATCAGGGTCACATTATGCTAGGCACTGTATAGAAACATATGAAAATACAATTCCTGCTTTGAAGATCTTATAATCTTAATAGGAAAGACAGACAAAGGATGGGAGATAGTATCGTCCCCATTTTAGAGATGGGGGACTGAAACACAGAGAGTTTTAACTGATTTGCCTGAAGTCAAACAGGAAGTCGATCTGTGATAGAGCTGAGAATTAAACCCAGATCCTCCTTATCCACAAAATTATCCTTCCTCTCTGTCTAATTGAGTAGAAGAAGTTACCCATTATTGCTGCTTCAAAAGATATTGTTGTCTCCCTGATCTGTCCTTTAGTCATACTGTTTTAGGTGATACTCTTGGAGAATGTTTCAAAACCCATCAAATTTGTAAATTTTGTCTATTTCAGACATACAAAAGAATAAACAAATAGTAGCATGGTTACTAGTATATGCTCAACTTGAAGCATGCAGGTCATGCTGCAGATGAAGACAAAACTTGAGGCATGACAAATTACGGGAGATATATTTAGTTTTTTACATTGCTAATTACATTATGCAATTTTTGTCAGTTTTGATTTTTGATATGTTGCATTGCAAATGTCCTGAATAGAAATTGTGGCTATGGCTTAATACAATAATTCACTTGAAGATTAATTGTACCTCAGATGGAGTTTGTAAGTTCAGATTTGTTACTTGCCGCTTCAACTGGGTAATGCATTTTAAAAAATATTTTCTTGCAGGTCCATTTTTCCGATCCATTCCTCATTCAGAATAGTTGCTTTGGCAGAGCCTCCTGTCATAGGAAGTAGCACAAAGCAATGGTTGGGCCCAGAGTTCCTAACTCTGTTTCTCTTCCATAATGTTCAGTCCTTAACCAGGAATGAAGAAATTCAGATTATTAAAGAAATGGTGAGTACTTGAAATGCTTTGACCAGTTATTAATATTGGTTCCTATTTAAAATGCTGAATATGATTATGAACTGAAATTTTTTAATGTACAGTAAATATATTTCCATTTCTTATATGATATGAAATCCTATCACATAGCATAAGTAAATAGTTGATTTTTAAGTCTAGGATATCTTCTACTGGAATTAGTATAAATTTGTTTTGTACTCATGGTAGTTTTTATTCAGTATAGTCTCATTTTTTATTACACAATTATTCCTTTTTGATTATTTAAAATAAATATGTATGCACTACATGTATGCGTGCTGTGTTTACAGTAGTGGTGTGTGTGTGTGTGTGTGTGTGTGTGTGTATAAATAACATATTTACACATAAATATGAAATATATATTAAATACTTTTTTTGTCTTTTAAACAGATTCCAAATGTGCCGAAAGTTGTGGTGGAACAGTTGTTGTCATTAACACACAAGCTTCGGGAGACAAATGACCCCACAGTGAGTCCAGTTTTTCAAATTTGCTTTCTGCTTGTCTTTATATGTGTATCTGTTTTCAAAGTCAGTGTGTTATCTCTGCTCAACAAAGGGATTATTTTCTCCAGCTCGTGAGGGTGCTTCCTGTTTCCTTAAATTCTTGCTTTATGCTCACCTATCTTGACCAATGGAGGCTGGATTGGACTTGTTCTGGAGTGCCCCCCTTCAGTTCTTGCATGTCTTTAGGAGCAAAGCTTGCTATCACTACAGTACTCTTAGACCCTGCCTGAATGGGATTTGGGAAACCAGCTCTGGAAATCCAACACCGGTTTCTTGTGCTATTTACATGTGGCAACTTCTTTATTTTTAATATGCTCCTTTAGGACCTGATTAAGCAAATCCCTTAAGCGTGCATGTAATTTTAAGCATGTGCTCAAGTTCCAGTGAAGTCGTGCAGTGATATGCACATCATAGTCAATGAGAGTTAAGCAAATGCATAAAATTAAGCATGTTTGTAAGTGGTTTCTTGAATAGGAATGGACTTAAACACATTCTGAAGTGTTTTATTGAATAGAGATGGACTTAAGCATGTACTTAAGTGGTTTGCTGAATTATTTAAAATTGCATCCCCTAAACACATATGTGTACTACAGTGTTTTAGTAATTGTAAGTAGCTGGGGTTACTCAGGCAGGGAGGACTATCTAACAATTAGAAAATGCAGACAGGGAGTTAGGGAGATGGGAAAAAGAGGAAAGGGTCCAGAACTGCTAGTAATATTACTGTGGTAGGCAGTTCTGTGAAAGCAATAATGTTTAAAAAAAAAATTACTTCTGATACAAAAACCACAAAACTCTTCTAAAACAAACCACAGAACTCTTTTAAAACTGATACAGTCAAGACTCAGTTTTAAAAATTAATTTCAATGGCAACTAAAATAGTGTGTTGTTTTTCTTTTTGTCATAAAAAGTCTAAAACGTTTTTAGTGGACTCACCCAATTTAAGTGTGTGGATGTGCACATGTAACTTGGTTAGGTTAGGTAAATTATACATCGTAATCCTCTTTCCTCTACTCTCATGAGATTAGCACCAGTAATAGTTTTCCACCATTTTACAGTTTATATTTTTGATTGGCTGCATTTCAGGAAGAAATAAAGTGTTCTGTCCACAGCTTGTCAGACAGCAATTTTGTATCAGATGAGGTGAAGTATTTTGCAGTCCATTAGTAACGAAGGAAGACATTAGAGATAAATATTTTTAAATCAGCAGGCCTGGATAACTTCCATCCAAGACTCCTAAAAAAGGTGGTTGAGGAGATTTCTGGCCTGCTATTGTTCATTTTTAATAACTCTTGGAATACTGGGGAAATTCCCCAAGATTGGAAAAATATTAATGTTTGAATATTCCAACAGTACAAGTGAGATGACCTGGGTAAGTGTAGGCCTGACATCAATCCGAGGCAAAATAATGGAAAAGCTGATACAGAATTCAGTTAATAAAGAATTGAAGGATAGGAGTATAATTATGGCTAGTCAACATGGTTTTATGGAAAAATAGGTCTGTCAGAAAAAACTCATTTCATTCTTTGATGAGATTACAATTTTGCTTGATATAGTAAAGTGCGAGAAGTAATATATATAGACTTATTTTGTCAGGCATTTGAATTAATACCATATGACATTTTAATTAAAAAATTAGCATTATAGCAATAGGGATTACACATACTAAATGGATTAAGAATTGGCTAAATGACAGGTCTCAAAAATTAGTTATCAGTGGGGGAAGCATCATTGAATGAGGTATCTTTAGTGGGGTTCCTCAGGGATCGGTGCTAAGCATACAGCTACAATTTTTTTCACCAGTGATCTAGAAGTAAATATAAAATTTGTGGATGACAGCAAAGATTGATGGAATGATAAATGATGATGAAGACAAGGCAGTCATTCAGAGTGTTGTGAATTCCTTGGCTAGCTGGGCCCATTCAAACAAAATACGTTTTAATATAGCCACGTGCAAAGTTATTCATCTAGGAACAAAGAACTCAGGCCATACCTATAGATTGGGGGACTGCATGCCGTATCTTCGGGGTCAGAGTGGACAAACGACTCAGCGTAAGCTCCCAGTGTGATGCTGTGGCAAAAAGGGCTAATGGAAAGTGAGAAGGGAGAAGAGGGTAGAAGTGGGGAAGTGATTTTTACCTCTATAATGGCATTGATGAGACCAATAGCAGACTACTGTGTACAGTTCTGGTGTCCACATTTTATAAAGGATATTTAAACATTAGAGAGGGTACAGAGAAGCTTTTCAAAAGACTTTGGCAGCCTGCACAGACATACATTGTGGAATAGTCTTTAGTCCTATGGAATCTCAGCTGAAGTTGTAAGCATCATCAAGGCCATGTACAGAGATGAGAAGTGTTCTGTGACAGTGACCAACCAGACAACAGAGTGATTCAATGTGGATACGGGCATGAAACAGTGCAGCATTTTATCTCCACGGTTGTTTGGCATTGCCATAGACTGGATAATGAAGAAATCTATTAACAAGACAAACACAGGTATAGAATGGGTAGATGGCAAATGCTTAGAAGACCTAGGATATGTCTACACTAGAAAGATAAGTCGACCTATATTAAGTCAACTTACAGCCACTGCAGTAATTACTGTGGTGGTTCATGTCCACGCACTCCTTCTTAGGTCAGTGGGGCGCGTCCTCACCAGGAGTGCTACCACCAACCTAACAGGAGCAATTGTGGGGAGCCCGGTCTCTCAGCTCCTCTGCTGGGAGCCCCTGGCTGCCTCACAAGCTCCCGGGCTCCCGGTGGGTTGACTCCCTCCCCCACCCCATTCCAGCTGCCCAGGCTTCTTGCCCCAGCTCCCAGCCATGGGTGGGGTCCAGCTGCCCAGCTCTCCAGGCAAGCGGGGGGCAGCTGTGCTATAGCTGCTGGGCCTTCTTGTCAATTTCATTGTTCCTACCCTGAAATTGAAATCCTACCCAGCCAACAGGTGATGTAAGGGATACAGTGTCTACACAGATGCTGCATCACCCTAATTATACCGACATAAGCTTTACGCCTCTAATGTAGATGGAGCTATTATGTCGGTATAGTACCACACTTACATCAGCGGGAGGAAGGCTGTAATGTAGACACTGACATAATTAGGTTTGATTTGTGTAGTGTAGACCAGCCCCTAGACTTTGCTGATGATATTACTGAGCAACACCCTCAAAAAGTTACATACAAAGACAGACAACATGCAGAGCATTGGCAGACCAACCAGGGCTCAGAATTAGTTGTGCTAAAACAAACATCTTTGAAACTCAGACCTCAAGCAGTCACATAACATTAGAAGGCAAAAATATCAAGAAAGTAGAACAGTTCATCTACTTGGACAGCACCTGTCACAGTTGAAGGCCACTGCACCTGTATTTTCCCCTTGTGGTCCAGCAAGGGTACCATCCTAGGATTCCAGCACTTGAGCCTTCACCTCTCTTGGGTGGAGACCCGCATCTCTCTCCCTCCTAACCGAGGTTTTACCAAATTTCATAGTTCTTTGCCTACACTGTGAATTACTCAGCAAGCCATACTGCCTAAGCAGGCCTCCTTTGCTTTCTCCTCAGAAGCTGTAAACAGCACAATTTCCCAATTATAAGTTACCACACAGCCCTTTCTACGCAAGCATATTTATTCCTAAAATGATAGAATTACAGAGAAAACACATTAAAAACAATAAAAGAACCTACACGCATTCTAATAACTTACCAGGGATTCCACCGCCAACTCCAGCAAAGGCTATCGTGGATGATCACTCCTTCAAATCTCACATAGGAAGTTTTTTGTGGTTACAAGTTTATAACAGGTGTTCTTCTTCGAGTGTTTTCTTGTGTCGATTCCAAGCAGGTGTGTGCGCATCGCATGCACGATCATCGGAAGGTTTTTCCCCAGTGGTATCTGTCGGATTGATGCAGGCACCCCCTGGAATGGCACTCTCACGGTGCCGTATATAAGGCCCTGCTGCCCCACCGCCCCTTCAGTTCTTTCTTACCGCCAGTGACGGTTGTTGGAGTTTCCCTGCCTTGTGTTTGCAAGCTTTCTTCTAGTTTAGCGGTTCCTGTTAGTTTTAAATCAAGTTAGAATTAGTTGTGATTAGAGTTGTAGTTGTAGTTCATCCCTGTTCGTGGTATTCCCCTTCCCGGGGCACCAGGGGATGCCTGGGGCCCAAGGTTTTAAGCCCTGTGGTGCTTGCCATAAACTATGCCCAAGGACGGCCCGCCCGACTCCTGTTTGAGGTGCTTAGGGGAGATCTGTAAAGGGTTTCGCCCCAGGAGCAGAAAAGAAAGGATTGCTAGGCTGAAGCAGATCCTGATGGAGACGGCTCTACGTCCACAAGCCCCAGACCCAGCACCAAGCACTTCGGTGCGCAGTGCCCTAGCGTTGATTCGAGACCCCGGTGTCAAAGAAGGGCTCAGCCCTGAGGCAATCCCAGCACTGCTTGCCAGCGCAGAAAGCAGCGCGGCACAGGTCTCATTCGCCAGTGCCGCATAAGAAGCAAAGGACAGGTCGGGGCCGCTCCCCTTTGGTGCGTGCTGTGGGAAAGTCCGCTTCCATACCACGCTCCCAGTCACACCAGACTAAGGAGCTACCAGAGCCGTCTATTCCGCCACTACAGGAGCCCTCGAGTCCAGCACGCAAGGACTCTTCGGTGATGGATAGCGAGTTGGAGGAGCTGGACCTCCCCTCGATACCGGACACCTTTGAGGTGGCAAGGGACTTGATCGCCGTGACAGCCCAGCAGTCCCCAGCTTCGGCAAGAGCCAGCCAAAGACCTCTGGCAGTGCACGTGGTGGTGCCATCAAGAGGCAAGCCAGCAATGATGCAGCACCGGTAGCCTTCGCCGTGACACCAATCCCTGACACAGCAGGGTCAGTCACCCTTGCCCAGGCACTGGTCACCCGCATGGCATCAGTTGCCTGAACTGCGGCACCCATCACCATCACTGAGATGCTACTAAGCTTTGCTGCGGCACCAGGCTGTTTTGCCGCAGCCCCGTTCACCATCAGATTAGCAATGCCTGTTGCCGCCCCATACTGATCACCTGAGTTACCAGCACTGTTTGCTGTCGCCTCGGCACTCGTCCTCTGAGCGCAGGCACCAATCCTCCACTCACCGCTCTCCAGTGCCGCAACACAGCACTATGGCACTGCCATGGTCGCCAAGGGGGGATTCGCGGTCCTCGGACTTGGGGTCGTCTCCACCCAAGCGCTGCAGGCGCAGGTCAAGCAGGTGCCACCCTACAGAGGACAAGGGACAAGGCCTGCCCATGGGCACATGGCCAGTTCAATGGCAACTGCCCCAGCAAAGGCCCTTCTGGACCCCAAGGGCGTACCGTCAGGCTCAGGGAACGCACTCGAGAGGCCCTTACTCGGTCATGTCAGAGACACAGACATCCCACGCTTCGGAGTGCAGAGCTCTTCCCACGACTGAGGTCCGTGATCGCAGGGAGAAGGAGCCTGTGGCATTGTCCAGTGAAGGGCATTGTGCCAGGGAGGGTGCTGGCACCGAGGACCGCCCTGAAGGGGATGTGGAGGAACTGGAGAGGGAGGATCCAGACCGGGAGATACTGGAGGCTGGCATTGGGCCAAGAGCCTCGTCCTCCTCTTCCCCAGATGAAGCAGTGTCGGGCTCGTTGACCACACATGTCCCAATGGACAACAGGGCCCATCAGCAGCTTCTGAAACGTGGCTCAGAACTTGGGGTTGCAAGCGGAGGAGGTTAAAGAGTCAGTGGACCCTGATGGTGGATATCCTGAAGCGAGAAGGGCCCTCAAGAATAGCCTTGCCGCTCATTAAGACAATTCAGGCCACAATGAAGACCTTGTAGCAGACTCCTGCCTCTCTTCCCCCCGACGGCGAGTGGCATAGAGAGGAAATATTTCACACCCTCCAAGGGATACGAATACTTCTTCACACACCCTCAGCCAGGCTCACTGGTGGTTTCGGCAGTAAATGAGAAAGAAAGGCAAGGGCAGCAGGGCCCAACACCTAAGTCCAAGGAGCCCAAAAGACTGGACTTGTTTGGAAGAAAGATCTGCTCCACAGGGGGGCTCCAGCTAAAGATCGCCAACCAGCAGGCGATCCTCAGCAGGTATAACTTCAACTCATGGGAGGCTATGTTGAAGTTTAAGGACCTTCTCCTACCAGACTCGAAGTCCGAATATGGGGCTATGATTGATGAGGGCAGGGCGGTGGCCTGGACATCGCTGCAGGCTGTGCTCAATGCGGCGGACTCGGCAACACTTGCCATCGTGTCAGGGTTAGTGATGAGGTGTAGCTCCTGGTTACAGGTGTCGGGCCTCCCATCGGAAGTTCAGTCCACAATTCAGGACTTACCATTCGAAGGAGGGGGACTGTGTTTGGAGCAGATGGATTCGAAGCTCCGTAGTCTCAAGGACTTGAGGGCAACACTTAAATCCCTGGGGCTCCCCACACCTTCTACCCAGCATGTTAAGGCTCAGCTGAGCTAAAGATTCCACCCCCTGCAACCAAGGCAGGACTTCTCAAGGAGGAGGGGTAGAAATGGCAGACTTGCTATCCCATTTCTACCGGACCTGGGCCCATATAACATCGGACAGATGGGTCCTACACACAGTGGAGCAGGGATAGTCCAGTTTTCTTCTTCCCCACCCTCCCACTCCCCTTCCCTATCCTGGACCTGTGGAACCTCAACAAGTTCATAAAGAAGCTAAAATTCCACATGGTTTCCCTTGCCTCCATCATTCCCTCTCTGGACCCAGGGGACTGGTATGCCGCCTTTGACCTAAAAGATGCCTACTTTCATATTTCAATATTCCTCCCTCACAGGAGATTCCTCAGGTTTGTAGTGGGGCACGTACATTTCCAGTTTACAGCCCTCCCGTTTGGCCTTTTGTTGGCCCCAAGGGTCTTCACCAAGTGCATGGCTGTCGTTACGGCTCTCCTGAGAAGGAACCATGCTTAGTAGTACCCCACCTGGACGATTGGTTAGTCATGGGGCATTCCAGGGAGCAAGTGTGGGCCCATGTTGCCCTGATGAGATCGACCTTTGGCAATTTAGGGCTCCAATTGAACATGAGCAAGTCTACATTGGAGCCAGTACAGAGAATAGAGTTCATTGGGGCAGTTTTGGATTTGGTCCAGGACAGGGCACTGCTCCCAGAGGCGCGTTTCCAGACCATGGGAGCATTGATAAGGGGCTTTAGGAGCTTTCCCACCACCACAGCTTGGAGTTTTCTCACTCTTCTAGGCCACATGGCCTCATGCACCTTCGTGGTCAGACACGCATGGCTAAGATTCAGAAGCCATCAGCCTGTGGGAATTCTGCATAGCCCACTCTATCCACCTGGAGGTGTCATACCTGCTTGGAATCCAGAACAAACTAGCGGATCACCTGAGCTGCTCCTTCACTACTCACGAGTGGTCTCTCTGCCCAGATATAGGAAGAGACATTTTCCGAAAGTGGGGATTTCCCCAAGTGGACCTCTTTGTGACACGCTCCAACAGGAAGTGCCATCGATTCTGCTCTTTCTGGAACCACAGCCAAGGTTCCTTAGTGGATGCATTCCTTCTCCCATAGGGCCAGTTCCTGTCATACGCCTTCCTGCCATTCCCTCTGATTCACAAGGTCCTCATTCCATCTCAGAGCATGGAGGCTGCATGGCTGAGCTCTAGGGAGGCCTTGTGCTCCCAACAGGTGTGGGAGGTCCTTCTTTGTAGCCGGAAGCCGTCCACCAGGGCAGCATACTCAGCGAAATTGAAAAGATTCTCCATCTGATCGTCTCAAAAGGGTACTCCTCCCGACTGGGCTCCGTTGCCCTTTATCCTGGACTATCTGCTGCACCTGAAACAGCTAGGGTTAGCTACTTCATCGATTAAGGTTCACCTAGCAACAATCTCTGCGTTCCATCCTTGGGAAGGAGGCAGATCAGTCTTTGCCAACCCCATGGTGTCACGTTTCCTTAAAGGACTAGAATGCCCTTACCCTATGGTTCATCGTCCCATCCCAGCTTGGGACCTGAATTTGGTGCTTAATAAGCTAATGGGGCCCCCATTTGAGCCTCTGGCTACTTGCTCCCTTCTGTACTTGTCCTGGGAGGTAGCCTTCTTAGTAGCAATCACCTCAGCAAGGAGGGTGTCAGAACTTAAGGCATTGACCTCGGACCCACCATATATGGTGTTCCGCAAGGACAAGGTACAGTTACGGCCTCACCTAGCTTTCTGCCCCAAGGTGGTCTCCCACTTCCATACGTCAGGAAATCTTTCTGCCAATGTTCTGCCCTAAGCCACATGCTAGCAGCAGGGAACATGCCCTCCATTCACTTGATGTTAGGCAAGTGTTAGCATTCTATCTGGAGCATACCAAGCCATTTCGGAAGTCAAACCAGCTTTTCATAGCAGTGGCGGACAGTATGAAGGGCAATCCAGTGTCATCCCAATGAATTTCATCATGGATTACTTCTTGTGTTAAAACCTGCTATGATTTGGCTAAGATTCCAGCCTCGCCCTTAACAGCACATTTAACCAGGGCACAGGCAACTTCAGCAGCGTTCTTGGCGCAAATTCCCATGCAGGAGATTTGTAGGGCTGCAATGTGGTCCTCCATCCATACGTTCACTGCACATTATGCCATCACCCAGCAGGCTAGGGATGATGCAGGATTTGGGAGGACCATGCTGCAGTCAGCAGTTTCGTGAGCTCCGAACCCGCCTCCTAGGGTCAGCTTGTTAGTCACCTGCTTGGAATTGACATGAGCAAGCACTCAAAGAAAAAAAAATGGTTACTCACCTTTTGTAACTGTTGTTCTTCAAGATGTGTTGCTCATGTCCATTCCAAGACCCGCCCACCTTCCCCTCTTGTCGGAGCTGAACAGCAAGAAGGAACTGAAGGGGTGGCAGGGCCCTATATATGGCGCTATGAGGGCGCCATTCCAGGGGGCACCTGCACTGACCCGATGGGTACCGCTGGGGAAAAACCTTCCAGTAATTGTGCAAGTGGCGTGCGCACACCTGCTTGGAATGGACATGAGCAACACATCTAGAAGAACAACAGTTATGAAAGATGAGTAACTTTTTTTAGCTCAGAACATGTACACAGACTGCGCAGATCAGCCTGTTTCTTTGTACAGCGTGTTCCTTTGATCTTGTCCTCATGTAACAGTTGATCGGCAGACAGTGGCTCTCTCCGCAGGGAATAGCTTCAAAAAGCTAGGGTTCTGCATATCTGGGTGATGGTAGATTTGCATTCACTTCAGTGATCTTCACTATTTTTTCAAGCGAAGGCCACTTTGGCAAAAAAACCTTCAATGTGAGAACCGCAACAACGACTAAATTAACAGATTGCTTGGTACTCCTTAATGATGTAATGTTACAGAGCGACTCGTGTAACTGAAATAAAGTCTGCTTGTACAATAAAACAATACCCCTTTTATTTAAAAAAACCCAAAACAGGAAAATAGATGAAATTAAAAAGGCACCTATGCAAGTCAACTTTTTAAGAGCAGAATAATGCAAAACTTACTTTAAAAACTGGATGAGCAAAAACTTGCCTGTTGCTCCTTGACTTTGTTCTTGCAGTATTTGTAGTCTGTCATCACAATCCTAGAAAGGAAGTCCAAATGTTCATTGGCCAATTTGTTCCTCTGTTTTCTTTTCACAATATTTATTGTTGAAAATGTAGATTCGCAGGTATACATACTGACAAAAAATGACAGCATTTTTTGCACAATGATTCAGAGATGGGTATTGTGTATCAGGGACCATGTTCCAGAAATGATAAACACCTGTCTTAAGTTCAGACTTCATGATGTCATTTGTCTGAAGTTCCACAATTTCACTCTCCAATTTAGCCTGGTCAAAAAAAATGTCTGATAACTGGTGACAGAGATGACACTGATATGTGGAAGGGGGTTCTCAATTAAATTAAAAAACTCCTTGTACTCCATTGCATCTTTGAATCTAGACTCAGATTCCACCCTCAATCCTTCCAGCACTTGTACAAATAAATTGTAATTGAAATGTTTCAAAAGCTCTGGATTTTCTGAGGTGACTGCTCTGAGTTTTGGAAAGTGAACAAACTGCATGTTGGGAATGAATAATGTTGTAATCCTGTTTTGAAAAGTGGTTATGACACACAACATGTTACTGAGAAATTTCTGTTTTCCTTGCAACTGGAGATTTAGCACATTCAAGTGGCAAGTGATCTCAGTCAAAAATGGCAGCTTAATTATCCACTCTGGATTTTCCAAGTCTTTCTTCTTCTTCCCCGTGCTTTCAAGGAATTCATGAATCTCAGGAAGAAGACCCAAAAAATCTTTAAAGGACCCTGCCCTAGATAACTATCTCATTTCATTGTGCATCACTAGGTTGTCATACTCTGCCTCGTACTCTTCCAGCAATGCTCGAAACTGATGGTGATTCAGTGCTTTTGAAATCATATAATTTACCAAATTAAACAAACAGGCTTCATAGATGTTTTATTAAGCACAAAGAAAAACTCATCAGCCCACTTTTCTTGAAACTTTCAGTTTTCATCTTCCAAAGCATGAACCTTTCTCTCTCTCTCTTTTTTTTTTGGGGCTTGTGGCTCGCTTATGGCCTTAGCATGGCCACAACTTTCTCCAGCTGCCTCATTTTCTGTAGTTGTTGTAGATCTGCATTTGTTCATTTAATTAATATCCATGGTTACATTCTTATCTGCTTTTTCACCTGTTTCACTTTCTGATTTTCTCTTCAACATAATTAAGAATCTTTCCATTCTTTCCAGTAACTCACTGGGGCCAAAAAATAATATGACATAAACAGTTGAACTCTCCGAGTTCTACATTGGTTGCTATGATAATACTACGGTTATTATACAATGGATTTACTTAGATGTACTTATTGGTGCATATTGTACCATGTGGTCAATGAGACATGTAAAGAAGGCAGACTTTGATAGGCTTGGTACATATTTTAATGTTAAAAATAAAATAAATTGGAATATCAACAATTAGTCAGGGAACTGCACTTCGGGTTGATGGGAGCCGCCACTGGCTTATGAGCCTTGCGATGAAGAACACTGCCCTAGAGATTTCCTGGGAACCCCATTTAATTTTGTTTGTCCAAAAAGTTCATTCGTGTCTGGCACATTGTTTAAAATAGTCTTTTGACGCTCATAACGTTTCCCAAGCTTTAATTTGGTCATTGGGTACATTTCCCCTCTAGAGACGGTACATACAATTCCACAATAATACATAAACTTTGCATTTTTAATACAATGAAATCCAAAAACACTTAATCTTAACACAATAAGGTTTTTCAAGGTTATTGCAGGAAATTGCCGTATCTGTCACAACATCATACTGGCAAATGGAGAGCTCATAAAGTGATATCAAGGATTGGGAAGGCATTCACAGCATGTAATAAACTTAACAATGTAGGAAAATCAAAGATATATAGCATCAGAACAAAACTGAGAATTTTCCGTTCAAACATAATCTCATTGTTAACATATAGCTGTGAGAGTTGGAGATCTACTAAAACTAGACACCTTCAAAAATAAGTGCCTAAGAAAGATTCTGGTGATTGGTTGAAAAGCTTTCATTACAAACGAAGAGATCTGAGAAATCACGAACCAGCAGCTTGTTTCCACCAGAATTAGAAGGATGCACTGGACTTATTTGGGACATGTACTCCAAATGCCAACACGCAGATTCCCACATGAAGCTGTCAAGTGGAAACCAAGTTGTGAGAGGAAATGTCCCCAAGAGAAACCTTGAAGAGGAACTCTTAGCAGGGAGGTCAGAACAGCACCATAAAGCAGATGGAAGCAGCAGCAAATGATATAGAAGAGTGGAAGAGACTAGTTTCCGCCAGGTAAGCCAACATTGGTGCTGAAAGGATGGACTGGACTGGAATGAATGGCAGAGAAGAGCCAAAATATTATTTTTGGTCTGGAGAAAATATCTTAACGTGTGAGACTTAGAGCTCAATTTGTTTAACTTATTGGAAAGAAGATTGAGAGGTGACTTGATTAGTGTATAAGTACCTTCATGGGAGAAAATACTGGGTACTAAAGGGCCCTTTAATCTAGCAGAAAAAGGCATAACAAGAACCAGTGGCTGGAAGCTGAAGCCAGACAAATTCAAATTGGAAATGTGACACACGTTTTTAACAATGAAGATGATTAAGCACTGGAACAAATTATCAAGGGAAGTGGTAGATTTTCCATCTTTTTATATCTGCTAATTAAGACTGGATGCGTTTTTGGAAGTTATGCTTTAACCAAACACAACTAATGCTTTAGTCAAACACAAGTAATTAGGCTCAATACTGGGTAACTGGGTGAAACTTAATGGCCTGTGATATACAGGAGATCAGTCTAGATGAAACAAGGTCCTTTCTGGCCTTAAACTCTATGAATCTGTGAATGAAAGCAAGTGAACGCTGATTTTTAATTATCTATTTATGCATTGTTGGCATTTACTTGGTTCTTTAAAAACAGATATTACAAAAGGGAATGTGTTTGTAAACAACAGAGCAATAATAAGAGGGACTCTCTAAATATTTCTATAGCATTGTGAAATATCCAAAGAAAGTAAGGTAAGTGAGTGACTCTAGGTAGATACCTGCAGATCAGTAATGATACGAGATCTGCATATATGTATATAAAATAATCATGCATATCACATGTTGGGATATATATATATATATATATATATATATATATATTATTTGTATATAATATAAATGGCATGCCCATGCTAAAAGTTGAAAAGTATACTTCAGGTCAGTGGTTCCCTTTATTGTTTTTCAAATTAGCAAAATGAAACAGTTTGATTGACCCAAACCAAATATTTTTTGGACGTTTGGTTCATGAACATTTTTTGAGATTTTGACTTTTCATTTTAGTTTGGGATGGGAAAAATGTCTGAAATCTCAAAAATTTTCACGACAGGAAAACCTTTTCTTGCCCAGCTCTACTATGTAATTAATAACAGTGAGTGACACTTTTTGTTAACAGTCTCAGCAGACAGTCAAGAATGAATGGATATGAATCTTGAACTATTATCTTGCTTCTACAGATGGCCCAACTCAAGAAGAGTTTAGGAGCATTGGCAGAACAGTGTGGAGAAGCTTGTATTTTTGTCACTCATTCTATGTATTTATTTTGTGGATTCATAAATTAGGCTAGAGGATAACCACTAAGATTATCTAATCTTTCCTATTGCGTAACGAAGGACATAGAATTTCACCCGATAACCTATGGTTGAACTAAAGGATTTATTTTAGAGAGATCTCCAGTTTTGATATAAAGATTTTAATTTGTTCCAATAGTTAATTACCTTCACTGTAAAATTTGCATCTTATTTCTAATTTGAATTTTGCTGACTTCAACTTTTAGACCCATTCAGACATTATTGTGTCTTTGCTGCTAGATTAAAGAACCCATTAATAGTTTGATCAACGCACTATGTCTGTCAGGGTCTGAAAGAACCTCACCCCTGCCCAACAGAACTATCCTGACCTAATCCCTGTTGTAGACATAGCTATGCTGATGGGAGAATGCTTCTGTCAGCATAGCTATTGTTGATTGAGGAGGTGATGTTTCTACACCGACAGAAAAACCTCTGCCATTGGTGTAGGCTGCGTCTACATGGAGTGATGCTGGCATACCTGCACTGACATAGCTATGCCAATATAGTCTCTGAAGTGTACACATACGCCCAGATAGATCAGATACCTTTTCCTGTGAAGTAATTACAGATTGCAAATGAGTAATCTCTTAACCTTCTCTCTCTTTGATAAATTAAATAGATTGAGCTATTTTAGTATTCATTATGAGGCATGTTTTCCAGACTGTGAATCATTTTCATAGCTCTTCTTTGAATTGTCTCCAACTTTCAATATCCATTTTAATATGTGGACACCAGAACTGGACACATAGTACTGTATATGTAGGTAATATAAATCTCCCTATTCTTGCCCATTGTTCTCTTGTTTGTACATCCAAGGATTATGTTAGCTCTTTTTGCCAGCGCATCATATGGGGAGCTCAAATTCAGCGGATAATAAATTTCCAGTATGTCAATTCTGTAACAAGTGCTAATATATGCAAAGGCATGTCATATATGTAGAGGCACTGCCATACAGTACTGGAAGAAACTCAAATAAATCAGCTTTAACACAAATAATTGAACTTTTATTTGTTTTTCTTTTTTCTGTAATTCCAAATAATAATAATTAATAATAATGTTAACACACCTTGTATAACGCGCACATCTCTTTTATCAAACACATTTTTCTTCCTGTTGACTCATTCAGTGAAATCATAATGTTGACATTTTGATGACATAATGATTTCCATGGTAATAGATTCCTGTCACACAAGCAGAATTATGACAAGCGGGATATGAGGAAGAAAGCCCTGATTTAAGACAAACATTTTGAAATAATTGCTTTTGATGTAAATGTTTTTTTCCCTAAGTTTGTTCCAGTTTAAATCCAAGAGGACTATTAATAAAATTACCTTTTATTTTTGGCAGGCACAGTCACTGGCATCATCTTTGTCCACACGACAACTTTTACGAATTTGTCGTCGGCTATCACAGTATCCAGATGAAAGTCTCTACCATGCTATCAATAAAGCCTGTCTTTCCAGGTAGCCATACTAATTTTATTGTGAAAGTTTAAGGTTCTGTGAAACAACTGATAATATGCTAAAAAGATGGTTTAATTTTTTTTAAAGGGGTGTGACAAAGCTCTTCCTCTACCTCGGTGAGTCCAGGGCTTCCTTCTAGCAGTAGCTTCACCCCTTAATGTTTCTTCCACCCTCTAGTGGTGGGTAAGGGTGATGCAGCTGCTCTAAGATGCCTGCTCCCTGCTGGCTCCCAGTCCTGCCTCTGGTTCTCTTAGGCCCTTGCCTTTTTGGTGTGGCTTTTGCTCCTCCAGTAAATAGCCAGTGGGAGATTGGGGGAGGGGAGGCCTGGTCCCACCCTCGACTCCGGGCCCCAACCCTACAAGCAGCAGCCTCATGCTGCTAGCTTCCCTGTGCCCCTTGACTTAATGTCCATACCCTGCTTGGACAGGGACCATTCCTGCCTTCTTGCCAGGGAAGGTTCTTGATCTCTGACAGCCCCATGGTTGTGGCAGTGCCCAAACCAAATGTCCAGTTCAATCTTTCCCTTCTGGCAGGGTCTCTTCCCTTAGGCTTCCAGGCCTGGGAAAGGTCCTTTGCCCTCTTCAGGCAAGATTTTTCCGTCCCCCAGTCTTTGTACCTGCAGAGTCCTCTCCTGCCAGCGTTCTGCTCCTTCTCCTAAACCCTCCTGGCTCTTGACAGCATCTTGCCTGCTCAAACACTCTCTGGTAGCTATCCTCACTCCCACAATTCCAGCCTCATCCTTTCTCTGGAAGGGAAACTTTTAACAAGATGTGTTAATTAAGCTGGAGTAACTCCTGCTCAGCTACCAGGGGAAAAGGGACTTGCTGAGCATGGGGCTGATATATTGGCCTTCTAGCACTCTCCGGTAGCCATCTAGTCTGATCCTGTCACAGGGGTTAGACATTAAAATTAGAACAGCTACTATTCTGATCCTCCCTACTCTAAGAATGTTAGATTTCACTTCTATGGAATTCCCAGACTTCAAACATAATTTGAAACAAATCATTCAGCAGTTCTTTCTAATCTCTGTGTGTGTATTTAATGACTTAATGGAAAAGATCTTCAGAACTGCTGATTGTCAACATTGAGATGCTGTCTCAAAAAAGAGAATATTATTTTCGTTTGTATCAATGGAGAACAGTATGGTTAGGTGTCAGTTGGAGTTTGCATTTAGTTTTAGGCGTTACATTTTTTAAAAAAAAGTCAAACACAACTCAGATTTGCAAAGGAAGGCAATAGCAGTTATGAAAAGTTTTGAAAAAATGAATGACAAAAGTCTAAGGGCCTAATTCTCCAAGATACAGAGAGCCTTCAGCTGTCGAAGCCTGGGTCCTACGTGATTTGGGATCAGTCAAGAGACAGACAGCTTCCTAAGTCATTTGTCATTACAGCTTTTTTATTGGAATTCCACATAATAATATAATTTTAGGACAAATTTAGATTAGATCTAAGAATAGCTGGCTGCTACAACTTTCCTTATGTTGTGATTATACTTTTTTTTACCTAGATACCTTTGGAATTAGGAGTTATTGATGTGGGGAGAAGAAGCTGAATAGTTTCCAATGGCATGAGGTCCCATTTCCTTTCTTAAGCATAGATAGAGTAGGTGAGGAGCTGGAAACTGTCAGAGTGGGACAGGAATTGACATTATTTAGGGCAAGACATCAGGGTAAAGTGACACATTGATCTTAAAAGACAAAAGGAATTCTGAGAAAAGTAAAAACTGACCTTCCTTTTTTTCCCTCTTTGGTTTAGGTTTTTGCCAAACCTTGCAAGATCAGCTTTACATAAAAATCTGATGGATTCAGGGATTCAGATAAACCCGGAAGATATTAGGAAACTGGAGGAAAAGGATTATAGTTGTAAGCTTTTGTCACCTTTTCTTTTTAATCTTTCATGAAAATTACTCAGTTGTTGAACACAATAAGATGTAATAAATGTTCCCTTAATTAAATGTGCCTTCCTTCAAGTACATCTTAGCCCCTGTTTTGCTAAGGGATGTACCTATATTTCTCTATATATGATTGCTATATTTTCATAATACTAGAACTTCACTAAATCTAAGTGTTCTTCTTCGAGTAGTGCCCCTACGGGTGCTCCACTGTAGGTGTGTCTGCGTCCCTGCACTGCTGATTGGAGAACTTTGGTAGCAATGTTTGTTCAGCCCACGCATGCACTGCCCCCCACCCCCTCCTGCACTGCCACAAAGCTAGCCAACATAGTGTGGGAGAACTCTCCCCAGTTCCTTCTCAACTGCCCTGGCTAGAGATCAAGTTTAAGCTGTCCGTTAGCAGATCATTAACTTCTTTAGAATTGTTAATTTTAGCTACAGTTGGAGCTTCCTTTTTCTTTTCTTTATTCCTTTATCTTTTATTTACCAAAAAAAACAAACAAACAAAAAAACCCAAACAAACCCAAAACTTTATTTTAGACTTCATTTTTCTTCAACCCCCTGGTCTGGGGATCCCCCGAGTGTCAAGAAGTGCCTCAGTTGTAAGGAATCTATCCCAGTGACTGATGAACACTCTCAGTGCGACCGCTGTCTGGGAGAGAACCACATCCCCCAAAAGTGTGGTTTATGGCAACAACTGAAGCCCAGATCCAGAAAAGATAGAGAACTGAGACTTAAGTTCCTCCTAATGAAAACGGCCATTCAGCCACCCCTCAGAGGTGCACCACGACTCCAGACAGTGGGACACCTCACCACAACCTCTACAGCTAAGGGAGGTGAGTCCAAGAAGATAACCATGAGTCATTCATACAAGGCCTCTAAGAAAAGAGCCATGAGTCCCCACAATGAGCCCTGACTGAGCCGAAAACAATCTCCGGCTCGCTCGGTATCATCGGTACTGACAGCACCAAAGCCATCTAAGTCCAGTACCCAAAGCTCACTTGGTAACACCGTGACAAAGCATGTTGGGCTGCCTGGGGACCCAATGGGCACAGGCAAAGAATTATTGGTACTGACTGGGTGCAACGAATTCAGAGAATCCGCCTTGGGGAAGGCTCCTTTGGTACGGGACATCTATGTCAGTACCATCTTTGGCACGCCAGAGACTGGCAGACCGCACTATCAGGTCCTCATCACTGATTCCTTCATTGCAGACATCTCGGCACTGACAAGCACCACCGGATTCCAGACTTTTTGGTATCTGATGCCCCGGATTCATTCCCGGTACTGAGTCGACCCAGAGCTCCAGACTTACCAGCAATATCCTTCCGTACATTCCCATTTTTGAGCACTGAGTCAGATAGTGAGCAAGAGGATGTGGTCTCCCACTGCTTTTCTCATCCACTCAATGGTACCCATTTCCAGTATAGACCTCAACCATGCCACCACTCTGATCCCCAGCCTCCCTGATACGGGCAGCCATGGTACTAGACCCAGACTAATTTCTCATCATCATCACCAGATGAGACTGTGATGCCCCATCCACTGTCGTTGGCAGAAGAGTTTAAGCATTTTCAGGAGCTGACCCCGTGGGTGGCAGAAGCACTACAGATATCACTACAAAAGGTAACCGAGTCACACAATAAACTAGTGGACATTTTACATTCTTCTGCCTCATCTAAAGTAGCCCTCACTATTAAGGAGACTCTCTTGGGCCCTATCAAACTCATATGGCAGATCCCTGTGTTGGTCCTGCCAACATTGCAAGCCGACTGACAAAAAGTATTACATGCCAGCAAAAGACACCCACCTCCTAATTTGATCATCATGGATGCGGTGAACTCAAGAGGCCACAAACAATATCTCAAATCCATCCCCTGTGATCAGTACTGGAAATGCCTGGATCGTTTTGGGAGAAAAACATATTCATCAGCCACTCTACAGTTCTGTATTGCGAACTATAAAACCTTAACGGCAAAATATGATTACTTAAACTACTCAAAACTCAATTCCTTTATTGAGCAGCTCCCTGATTCTCACAAGCAACAATTTAAAGCTGTCATTAATGAAGGCCAACTGGTGGCAAAGACATCATTCCAGTCTGCACTCGATGCAGCTGACATGGCAGCACGCTCCATCTCTACTGCCATTGTGATGACATGAGCTTCTTGGCTGCAATTATCCGGTTTCCCCAAAGAGGTGCAATCAACTGTGGAGGCCCTTCCTTTTGAATGTACAAAACTGTTCACTGAGAAAATGGATGTTTCCCTCCACACTTTAAAAGACTCCAGGGCTATTCTTTGATTGCTTGGAGTCTACACACCTGGGCAGAAGAGAAAATATAGTCCTCAACCTTAATTCAGACCCTGTTTATCACAATAGGAATCTCAATGATCATATGAATCCCAAAACAAAAGAAGTCTAGGTTTCCCAAACAGAACTCAACCTACTTGGACTCTCAACCTACTTCTCCACAGCCATCCACTTCAAAATGACAGTGTGACCGGGTTGGTCAAGGAACAATCAGACTACTCTCCTCAATACCATCTGACGCTGGAAAACCTTTCTCATCCCTATGGATGCTGTCTCACCCCATTCCACAGCACCTGGGAAAGGATAACCTCCAACAAATGGATGCTGGCGATTATTTGAGATGGGTACTCCATCCATTTCACCTCCCCCGCCCCCAATGCCCTTCCCTGTCCCTTTTCAGGGACCCTTCTCATGAGAGCCAGTTACGACAAGAGATAGACCATCTCCTCAGCATAGTAATCATAGAGCCAGTGCCCATACATCTAAGAGGTAAAGGTTTTTACTCTCACTACTTCCTGATACCCAAGAAAAAAGGAGATTGGAGACCCATACTAGACCTCAGAGCACTCAATAAATTTGTCAAGGCTCAGAAGTTCAAAATGGTCACCTTGGTGGTGATTATTCCAGTGTCAGAAAAGGGAGACTGGCCCTCGACCTTCAAGATGCTTACTTCCACATTTTGATCATATCAAGTCACAGATGATACCTCAGATTCACACTAGGCCAAGACCCACTACCATTACAGGGTACTGCCTTTTTCGCCTCTCATCAGCCCCCGAAGTATTCTCCAAGGTCCTCTCAGTAGTGGAGACCCACTTACACTCCCAGGGCATTATGATTTATCCGTACCGTGCTGGATCTATTCAGGAATCTGGGCCTACAAACCAGTGCACAGAAATAGACATTAACACCTGTGGAGAGGCTAGAATTTGTAGAAGCTGACCTCAACTACATCTGAGTGAGAGCAGTCCTCCCACATCACAGATTCCTCAGCCTCTCAACACTTACAGAAACAGTGCAATTCAGCCGTCAAATTTCGACCAGAAGCTTCCTTCAGCTTCTGGGGCACGTGGCCGTGGGCACATTTAGCTCATGTCAGACTTCTCATGAGATGCCTCCAATCGTGGTTCTCTTCAATTTACAGACCAAACAGAAACAGCCTAGACAAACTGCTATTGATGCCCAAACAATCCTTGAATTGGTGGAAAGACCCAGCAAAAGTCTTCACGGGAATCCCGTTTGCTCAGCCTCCACCATCTCTACTCCTCACCACCGATGTATTCTTCATAGGATGAGGCGCACATCTCAGTGATTTCACAGTACAGGGCAAAAGGTCTCCATCTGAGACATGCCTTCACATGAATCTACTTGAAATCAGAGCAGTCAGGAACGCGTGTGCTCACTTCCTTCCGCTGATCAGAGGCACATACAGGAAAGTCAGGACAGACATTACATAAACTGTCAAGAAGGTACCAGATCACTCTCCCTGTGTGTGGAAGTGCTGAAGCTACTGGTGCATTTCCCACAGTATTACATTATCAGCAACCTACCTACCAGGAGTGCACAACATGACAGCGGACAGTCTCAGCTGCAAATTCCCACACGACCATGAATGGGAGTTAGACTCAGTGGTACTCCACAACATATTCCAATAATGAGGGACTCTGATTACAGGCTTGTTCGCTTCTTACCAGAACAAGAAATGTCTGTGGTACTGCTCCGGAGCGGGCATCGGCCAGTACTCCATGGGGATGCTCTCCTCTCATGGGACAATGGCCTTCTTTACGTCTTACCCCCATTCCTTCTATTGCTGAGAGTCCTGTTGAAAATAAAAAGAGAAAAAGCAAATATCATACTGATTGCTTCCACCTGGCCAAGACAGACGTGGTATCCTTACCTGTCACAACTGGAGCTCTTTCCACCGAGAACTCTTCCAGCCACTCCTTACTTCCTCATGCAGAACAAGAGATGCACTCTCCCCACCTGCGGATATTATGGCTCAAAGCCTGGCTTCTTCTTGATTCCAAAACACACAAACATCCTGCTGAAGAGGTACAGGAAGTGTTATTACACAGTAGGAAGTTCATCCCCAAAGTGACTTCTGCATTTCACATGAACCAGCTCATTCACCTTTCGATCTTTTATCCCAAGCCTCATCAGGATAATAGGGAAGCCATCCGCCATACGCTCAACATAAAGAGACCCTTGGCCTTCTATTTGGACAGGGCAAGAGCTTTTAGAAAATCTTCAAGATTCTTCCTCTCCATCGCGGACAGGTCTAAAGGCACAGTGATTTCAGCTCAAAGACTCTCTAAATGGGTCTGTATCGAATTCTGTTATCAGATTCGTAATTTAGCACCCTGACTCACAATCTGTACACACTCTACGAGATCGGTTACCTGGTCTGTCGCCTTCACCAAGGGTATCCGTGTATCAGAAATCTACAAAGCAGCTACTTGGGCATCTGCACATACCTTTGCAGAACACTATGCCATCCTGGGGGACTATGCTGCAGACACCAGATTTGGCACCACGGGACTATCATCCATAACAGACTCGACTCTGAAGCCCCAGCCTCCAGGGGGGGATGCTGCTCAGGAGTCGCCTACAGTGGAGCACCCATAGGGACACGAAGAAGTTACTCACCATGTGCAGTAATGATGTTTTTTCGTGATGTGTGTCCCTATGGATGTTCCCTCTACCTCAGAGTTCTCATCATAAACTCTGCGATAAAGAAGGAACCGAGGAGGGTTTGCCCACGCAATGCTGGTTAGCCTCATGGCAGAGCATAAGCGGGGTGATCAGCAGTGCAGGGATGCAGATACACCTACCGTGGAGCACCCATAGGGGGACACATCTCGAAGAACCATTGTCACCGCACAAGGGGAGTAACTTCTTCATTATTTATCATAGCTTGGTCCATGGAATTTTGTTTCTCTCCTTTATATTTCTAAGTCTCCCAGATCAATTGGCCTCTTGTTCACAAGCTTTATTGAGTCACTTTGCTGCCTTCCTTCTTTAGCATTCTTTACAACTGTGCCATCCTTTTTGCTGTCCAGGCTTACAATTTTTGTGTGATTGAGTCTTCTTGATCTTTCTCCATTGCAGTACATCCTCCGCCTCCCCAATGCTCTGTGCTTCCTCCTATTCAATATGACCAAAATAAGATAGTTTCTTTCATTATCACATTTGCAGAAGCCCTTGGTTATCTCTCAGGGATGGTCTATACTGGTGGCGGTGGTCGATACGCAAGATACATAATGTAGCTTGCGTATCTCCCGTCTACATACTTACGTTGATGTATCGTGGTGTCTTCATGGTGCTGCGTTGACAGGAGATGCCCTCCTGTCGACCCAGCCTTATTCTTTTCAGGGAGGTGGACTAATTGTGTCGACCTGAGAATGCTCTCCGATTGACGGAGCGGGTCTTCAGAGACCCGCTCAATCGATGTCACTGCTTTGATCCCTGCCACCACGCAGTGTAGACATAACCTCGCTCTGATTATGGCAATACGTTTCTATTCTGGCTTTCCCTCTTCTGAGCTCTTCTCTCTTGCCATACTATACACAACATTGCTACTATAGACCAACTTCCTCTCCCATCACTCTGATAACATTTCTTTTCCCTCTTTGGTTCACATCTCTGAGTTTCTCTCTTACCACATAAATTTTGTGCTCTTTTTTTTTTGGCCTTCAACTTTGTACATGTCATCATCCCTGCTTACATCTTTTATCTCACTTCCTATGCCTTCCCAATTTACTCCTTTCTATCCTCTGGCCTTCCTGCTTTCTTTATCTTTTTTTCACACGCTCAGTTTCATGCTTTCTGTCATGTAGCACACAGTCTGCCACTTCCTGTCAAATGAACCCTTCCTTTCAGCGTACTTAATTTCCTTACCGCCTCACCAGTACTCTCTTTGCTGTTCCTCTCCTGCGTAATTGTTGAGAGTTTTGTCTTACATGTGTTTATCTTGTTTTCATTGCTAGATCTTTAAAACAGAGGACATGTTTTAATATATATTGGAAAATGCTGTACTAGTAAAAATGTCTACAGTTACTGTGTCTAATAATGCAGGCTAGCTTCAGTTTCCAAACTTGGTAGAAATTGATGGCAAGTACTAACTTCATATAGGTAGGAGGATAGTTTGAATTATAGTTATGACAAGAGATTCATTCCTTTGCGTACAAAGTTTTGGGTTTTGTTTTGTTTTTTTTGTGCAAAACTGACACTAATAGGCAAACTTTAAGTTTCTTTATAAATCTGTTTGAACCTGATTCATTAACAATGTGCAACTTTAAACTGCCAAAATGCAGCAGATTTAGTGAGTTCATGTTCACATTACCAGCACTTCTATAACTCCTCCATTTGCAAAGCCTTAGCAGAGTTAAACTAAGCAAAATAAAAACTAACAATGGAGAGCAGTTTCTCAGTTCAGGTTTATCCAACCCAACAGGATGTATGAATAGAGGAAAAAGGCAAGCATCTCTTGGAGGCAGAGATGACTATCTGAAACTGCTGTGCTATAGCATAACTACTTGTAGCAGATTATTGTGGCTAGCCAGCCCAGTGGTTTTAATTATTTTTCTCTCAAAACTACTCCTGAAGATTACTACAATATATGCAAATTTAGCCATTTTTCACCAATGTTTTAAATGTGCCTATTTTGTGTTATTAACCCATTTGTACAAAATGAGGGCTGACAGAAGAAACCAACAGTGACTTTATCTTGCTTAAAGTGCCAGTCACTGTTTATCCAAGGTGTGACTATAGGCAAACAGTTTTAATGGCACTCGGTGATTAGAGAAAGGGAGTACCAAGTTATGGCTTCAGCCAAAGTAGCTGTCACAATCTGCAGTGTTCTTTATGGTACTTTCCCCCTGTCATCACCAGTTTGTCACACTTTGTAATGGAACTCATTTTAAGCCTTAGAGCTTAATGCTGCTCCTTCTCTGTCCTCTTTCTTCTGCATTTTAATAAGCAAAATATTTTCAGAAGTTTCGCTGTAACCATATATTGCAACAAATGTATGCATTATCTCATTACTAGTATTGTTGACCACACATCTGCAAATCAGTGCTATAAGTAATTCCTTGTTTTTCATAAACTGTGTAGGTGAAATACATAATGGGTTTCTGAAGATTGGATCTGCCACCATGCCTGTTTATAACCCCAGTGAGAAAATGAAAGTGCCCGATGTTCTGTTTTATGAGAATACCCAGGTAAGTGCAGTTCTCTGACTCTACAGGTGCAATAGAGTTTGTTAAACATTGTAGTAATGATTTTTTAAAGGGTATGTTTTTGAAGTAGTTGCATCAGGCTGAAACGGTGATCCTTGAAAAATGTTAATCTTGTTGGTAAGTTTGGTGCTCATTTCAGATGACTGGAGATCAAGCTTCTTAACCATCCCTTTGTGAAGAGATTATATAAATCCTGTAGAACATTCATAAAAAGTAAAGAAACAGCTATAGAACCTGGATTTTGTTTATAGTGAATCAATAAAATACTGTGTTGAGAGGTTTTATTATCGCAGCTTGTCTGTGCCACTGTTGTTATAGATAAACAGTTATAAAATCCTATTTTTAGACATTTATAACTTGAAGTTTTGCAGTTTTGCAGTTTTCAGTCCACAATTACTAGTGTACATTTAAAAAATACAAAAGATTGAATTTTTGAAAATCTATCATTGTTCATAGTAATTTTATTTGTATCACTTTTTAATGCACAAGCAATATGCTTATTAACAGCATAGTGAGCCAAACCATATAGACTGATGCAATCCTGTTTAAATAATATTCGAATTATTATTCTAAAGTGGAATCTCACAACTAGATTGCAGGAATTCGACAAAAGTTACTGCAGCATACAGTTTCCCTCCCATTTAGTCTATGCACTCTCATTGGTTCTGCATGTCTAATTTGCGTAATTGCTGTATAGTATTTTTAATAACTATATTATCTGCAAATCCCAGGATTCTAATTGGTTGACAGCCATTTTTAGCTAATCAGAGTGCAAGAATTGCTCCAGAACCATGCTATATATAGGCACATCTCTTTAATGTGGCTACTAATGGTTAAAATATCTGTTCTGATTGGCTGTCATATTCAGAATTATCATGCTATTTGGTATTAACAGAAATGTTGCTTCAGACTCTCACATTCTTCAGCTGGCCCAGAGAAATTCCAAATGTATACAAAGGGAAAGAGAATAAGAAAAATACTAAAAAGCAGAGATGTGGGTCTATGAACATGCTGTGAAAGGGGAAGTGTTTTTCTCTAGCAAAGGCACATCCCTTGCTCTTCACTAGAGAGGGTAGGTTTCTGGTCACCACAGCACTGAAACATCAGCTGTCAGTCCAGGGCATGCTTAGTCATAGGATCTGCCCACTGAGTGAATCTCCTGAATGCTTTGCCTTCCAAAGGCAGCCAGAGTACTCCTGTGAAGTGTTTGCCTATTAGGGCTAGCTTTTAGAGCCTTGGCAGCGCCTCTTCCTTAGGGAGTTTTCTTTCCTTTGTTTTTTCCCATCCATTTCTTTCTTTCTCTCCTCATTTGCTGGTCCTCCACAGAGCAGAGTGCAGCCTCCACTCCATGGGCCTTGCTGGTGATGTGAATTTATGAGAATCTTTTTACTCTTCCCTAGTAAAATTCCATGTTTGAGGTTTTATTCTGCGCTGCCATTTCAGTGAAGTACTTTAACTTTGGGACTCTCACCGATGAAATCCTAAACCCTAGAATAATGCCCTTGTGTGTGTGCACAACTCTTTCCATCTTCTTGTTTAAGGAGACAATAATTGCAGTGGTTACAAATGAAAAGCAGGGCAAAAATCTGAACCTGACCTATGTCAGAATATTATTTATCTGCTTTGTTTAGGTGTCACATTTTTGTTAAACATATTGGCTCAAGGAAATTGCCTGAAATCTATCACTGATAGCAATGTGATTTGATTATTCCTTAAAAAGAAAACTGTCAAAGAATAATATATTACCAACTAAAAATGAATTTTCTTCTTTAGTCCTGCACTGCCAGCTCCCACCCCAGTGTGACACACTAAAGTGTTCTGATGATGATTTCACAACCATGTAAATCTGCTGGAGAATGAAACTAGCCTATGGGTGATGAACCAGTACATTGCATTATTGTGGGGTGTAGTTTAAAAAAAGAAACCCAACATTTAGCTATGCACACTGCCCCCCAAAACATCTCATGTTCCAGTGGATTTCAGCGTTGCTGTGAAACCATAGCAAGCCACAGTTGAAGATGTCGTACCAGAGTGGGAGCCAGCAATCTAAATTGGGCTGCACATTGTGAGATTCAAAAGAAGAAAAATGATTTTTAGGTAATGTGCTAAATGCCCCAATCAGCCTAGCTCCTGGGGGGCATTGAACATGTATTGCCAAACCTAGTGCAATTTTGAAATTTCCATTAGCAAATCTCTTATGTGAACATGACAAGATTGTAAATGTTTTCTGTATATCTCACTGCAGTACTAGCTTGGACCTGGTGCTAGGAAAAATAGACAGTTTCTAAGGAGTACTTGCATTTATTGTGTACAGACAGTTGTTTGAGGGAAACAATTTGAGCAGTTACTTCTGCAATTTAGGATTTGTTTGTTTAAATAAAGAAATGTGTGGAAGTACTCCCATGGTTTTAGCAGTTAAGTCAGAAAGTGTAATGGACTTGGTGTGCTGGGATATATGATGTTAAATCTAGACTAAAACTAATCTGGTCAGCTATAAATTTACACTGTACATATATGCAAGAAAATGCGATAATTCACCTTCAAGCCTTCTTCCCCACCCCTCACAAATTATGATGCATTTGATAGTCTCTTGATGTGGCTAGTTAGGATTTTGCAGTATTAAGCTTTGATTATAAGCATCATTAAATTGTTGCCTTGTGTTCTGGTCTAGAGGGATTTGGAAAAAAAACAAAACAGCTTTTGCAGTGTTACAAATTAAATATTTCCTTATTCTCACTAATAATGCAGGAGTTACTGATTTCAGGTAGCAAATACTGGTGATGAGATGATAATGCTGAAAGAAAAATAGTATTGAGTTATGTTTATGTAAAGACAGTCATTCCTTTTTCTAAGTATCCTGTCTGACCTACTTACAGATGACCTATTTTCACTAGATACAGAGGATACACATGATTTTGATGCTAGGAAAGCAGCCTGTATTTTTCATGTACTCAAACTCCTTAGATGATTGCATGGTTTTTATTTGCAACAAATCTATTTGTTGGGAGGCAAGTATAGGTTGATTTTTTGTTTTCACGTACATTACCAATTGTACGTTAGAATGTTTTATTCTATGAATATAAAAATATATCACAAGTAGTTTAACAGTGAGTTTGATTAGTCAGTCTAATTCAGAGATGTGAGAAAAGCAGTATGGCCACAAACTTGATTTGGGATGGAGTTTTCATCTTTCTTTTATCTTTTCTATCTCTTTTCTTGAAAATAAATTTGTAATTGAAATAGAAACTTGTATTTGAGATGAAGTCAGAATTAACTTGTATTTGAGATCAACGTCTCACCTTCAAGTGATATAAATTTGTGTAGCATATTGGATCAAATTCATCTCTTGACATCATTAGAGTTGTACCAGATACAAATTTGGACATTGGGACTACCTTTTCTTCAGGTCATACAAGAAAATGTTCCTACTAGTTCTTGATTATTGTAGGTTACTGTAATCTGTTGCAATATTGTTGTTATAATAACTTGAGTGTGCATCCTGTTTTATGTGATGATAATATTCTGAGCTGAATACATTTTGAGGTGTGTATAGCGAATAAACCCTCACCCCCACAACATAGTTAATACCGGGTTAACCGGAAGCACTCTCAAATGTATTTGAAAATGTAAAGTACCTATTCAAATTTTAAATGAGAGATGATTAAAAACCAAATGGCTGAATTGTAATTTGTTTCTAATAATAATAATACATACTTAAAATACATACTGAGTGTTTCTTCTTCCAGCTGCTTCCCCAAAGTAGAAAATCAGCAACCAATGATACCATATCAAGAATAAATGCACACCCACAATACCTGCCCTTAGCATGCTCTTTCCTCTCCAGAAGCTTGGGTAAAAGATGGGCCTTGCTGCATGCCCTGAGATTCAACATATTCAGATTATTTTGGTCCAATGCAGGGTGGGGGAGAGTTTCAAAGTTGTGAGTACTACTGGAGAATGATTTGCCAGCCACTCCCTCTCTCTCATACCTGTGTGGGGCTCCAGCTCAAGAGCCTTCTCTAGGTACTGTTATGGACCAGGGTGTAGGCAGTCTGGCCTAGTAGTCTGAGCAGGAGTCAGGTCTAGTGGGCAAAGCAGGCATCCAGGTTGGTGAGCAAAGCCAAGAGTCACTGCCAGAGTCGGCTGCCCGTTAGCAGAGCGAGAGGTCGAGCCAGAGTCAGAACCAGGAATCGAAGCCAAGCGTCAGAGCTGATGTCTGATACCAAATGTCCGAGCCAAGGGTCGAGCTGGAGTCAGGGTCAGAAGTAGGAGGCTGGGGTCAAAGCCAGGACTGGTCACTGAGAATTGGAGGCAAGGCATAAGGGCAGGAGGAGAGGCAAGATCAAGGAGCCTGGTGGGAATAGGAGTGAAGATGGGGGTAAGGTGGGAGCCAGGAGCAGAAAAGAAACCAGAATAGGGTTGGTTGCAGGATGCAAGCACAAGCAGGGTCCAGTGCAGCCACAACAGGAAACCACCTTGTTGCATGGACAAACTTCTTGTTCCTTCTCAGGGCTTAAATAGCATAGTTGGACCAATCAGTGGAACCCGGCAATCCTCCAATCAGAGCTCCCGTGGGTGGTGCCTTGGCTGGGGCAGTAGCCCTAGTAGCTTCTCAGCCCACTTGCTTTCAGTAGCCATTAGGTAGAGGCCAGGATGTGGCAGCTGTCTGGAGACTCCCAAGCCTGGGTTCGAGACCCCGGGACATCACAAGTACCACTTTGTTAACACGGGATGAGAAGAAAGGTGGTTTCTCAGAGAGGCAGCTCCCAAACCATTTAGGACTTCGTAGGTTTAAACCAACCTCTTTAAACTCCACCCAGAAACCAGAAGGTTGCCAGTGCCATTCCTGACTGGAGCACTGGTGTCATGTGTTTCGAACAAAATTACAGGTGTGGCTGCTATTTTCTGCACTAGCCTCCTGTTAAGGTTTGATTTATAATTATCCCATGAATCAACATACAAAGAAGAAGCATGGCATTATGTGAAAGGCACCAGACTGGGATTGGAGCCATGGGTCTAAAGCCCAGAAGCCTCGAGCCCCCATCCCCTACCCCAAACCCTTATCCCCCGTCTGTAGCCCTGAGCACACCTTCCCCCCTCCCCTCCACCCCGCTAGGCCCTGGAGTTTTTAATAGTATGTTGGTGGGGCGGGGGCTCAGAAGGAAAAAGGTTGAGAACCCCTGTGCCAAGGGAGCATTCAAGGTAGAGTGGCCCGTTAATGCTTCTGCAGTCGTAGGACAAAAAGAGGAGTTAGTGGATTACAGATTGTTGTAATAAGCCATAAATCCAGTGTCTCAGTTCAGTCCATGGTTTTTAGTGGCTAACAGAATTATGAATTTAAGTTCCCAGATTCATCTTTTGAAAGTGTTGTGCAGATTTCCTTTGAGGACGAGGACGGAGAGGTCCGATAGAGAATGATCGCTTTGTGAAAAGTGATCGCCCACCGGAGACAGTGCTTTTCATTATTTTCCTGTGTGAGTTCATTCAAGAACACAGTGATTGTCTGGTTTCACCCACATAATTGTTATTGGGGTATTTAGTACATTGAATGAGGTACACCCCATGCTGGCTGTGTGAATGAGGTACACCCCATGGTGCCTGGCCTGTGAAGGACCCATGGATCTTGAAAGGCATATTGTGCGGGATGGAGATATGTCTGCAGGTTTTGCATCTCTTCTGGCAGTCTGGTGCCACTTTGAGTTGGGGGTCCTGGTCTGTGGGGAGCTTGATTTTGGTGAGGAGTTTGGAGAGGTTGGGGTGGGGAGTTGTTTGAAGACCAGAAGAGGGGGTTCAGAAAATATTTATTTCAGGATGGGGTCCCCATCGAGTATGTGTTGTAGTTGTTTGATGATACCCTGTATGGGTTCCAGTGTATGGTGGTCGGTGACAACTAAGGGGGTGCAGTCAAAGGGGGTTTTATTTCTGTACTGAAGCAGGTTTTCTCGGGGTATTTGGGTGGCTGGTTCCATGATGCAATCTACATATATACAGTCATTATGTCAGTACTTGTACTGTGGCTGACCAAAATTATTCCACCAGACTAAAGGGAATTCATTCTGAACAGTTATTGAGAAATAGAGAAATCAGATACCTAACACCAATCAGCACTCAAGAACTTATATAAATGGAGTTAAAAACTGTACATCATTGTTTCAAGAGATTCCCTCTGCTTTGACTGATTGAGGCAATTCTATTTCATTAGAATACCAAATAAATGTATATATGTGTGCGGTGATAAGGGTTCTGGTCAAAAATACTTAAAAGAATAATCCTGCATTTATTTGATATGTTATAAGCACAGTGTTTAAAATTCTTGTTTTCTTTATCTCTAGCATATGATGGTGATGGAGGATATGCTAAAAGATTTTTTGCTGGGAGAACACCTTCTTCTAGTTGGCAACCAGGTAAGTTAAAACAAATATCTCTTTACAATGCATGGATCAAATTAAGCCATTGACATAAGCCAATGCTCTTTTGCTTCATTGAAGTTGCATCCATTTGTGTTGCTGACCCAGTATCTTCAGTTTCTGACACTGTATCTTCAGTTTTATGAGCCTACATCTGAGAATGTTATTGGAATCTAGTTTTAGAACAAGTAAATAGCTACAGAGAAATCTAAAACTAAAAAGACAAATATATTTGCATCATATGTAACCTTATTCGAAATTACTTTAAATTACTTTTGTGCAGCAGCATAGAAAACTGATTGTGTATCAGATTCAATCACTTCATGTGCTCTTAAGAGTCGATAAGAACTCTTTCTTTTTTTCTGATTAATCCTCCTCAGAATCCAGGATGTGTTTCTTTTTTTCTTTCCATAAAACACAGCTTGTTGATCACTGCCATCACAGAAGTTTAGGTAACAAGAGGGTGGATATTAGGAAGTAATCCAGTTGATGTATTTTAAATATTTTAAAAGCAGCCATGTTAAGATAAGTATGCTTTCATGCCATGTACACAAGTATTTTCCCATTTAAGGTGCTACGGTTTTCATCCTCTGCTTGCTTGCAAACCTTGTGATTAAAAAAATCTGTCCTTTTCCATTCATTTATCTTAAGATAAAAATTTAATCTATGATTAGAAACTAAGTCTGATGTCAATGTTTTGTGTGATTTATTTAATAAGGACTGAAAGATTAACCCTACCAGCATTTCTTCAGTAATATAACACATTTGTCTTTCACTTTCTATGATATAGAATCAGTGGTGATTTGTGTGTTAAGGAGGGGGAGACACAAAATGCGGTGTGTTCAACTAGTTGAATTTTTTTTGTGTGTGTATGTGAGTGAGTGAGAAATAGAGAGAGACAAACTACACAGCAAATAACTGTGATGCTTTGGGGTTCATCCCAGACAAATAAGGAGTTGTGTCACCGCCTGCCCTGTAGTGCTGGATGCCTCTGTGCTGTTCAGTTTTGGCGCAGAGCCCTGATACCAGCAGCCTTCTCACAGCACAATTGCACCACCCTGGCTTTTGCCAGCCTGGTTACTCCATGCAGGGTGACACCAACAGCCCTTCTAGCCCTGAGTTTCTCCAAAACCATCTCTCCTGCCTGTAGAGTCCAGTCCTGCTCACTGGAACACTTACTAAACCTTATCTATCTACTCCTTTAAAGAAACAGTACACAGCACCAACCTGTTAGTTTGGCTGAGGGTTTCTCTCTTCAGTCTGAAACACTACACTCGTGTAACAGAACAAGAGTGAGTTTATTAACAAAGACCAGATATTTAAGTGACGCCAAGTAGAAGTAAATGGGATAGAAACGGTTACAAACAAACAAGTAAATATATGCTTCTAAGACTAAAAACCTAACTTAACAAACTAGAGCCTTTTGTTCTAAGTAGTTTTCTCACCACGGACCTTCTTCCAGCACAACTGGTCAGTACTAGGCAGGATCCAACACACAGAGCCCAAATGGCTAGGTTTCTTTGTCGTCTTAGGTGAAGGATGCCATAATGGCTTTCTTGCTCTTTCTTCCAAAGTTCAGTGACCTTGCTTCAGAGGGCAGGAAGGTTTCCTGGAACTGCAGCTTCCATCCCTCATCAAGAGTGTTAAGTGGCTGCTTCCCCTACCCCCTTGCTTTTCCTGATGGCTTTCTTTACCTGGCAAGTAAATGTCATTTCATTGTCTCTCCTTGATCAGTTTACATTGGAGACACCTTCAAGCAGGCAGAATCACATTCCTTTGGCATGTCTACATTACAAAATTATGTCGACCTCATTTATGTCGACATACAGCTGCCACAGTAATTCAATCACTTGTGCATGTTCACACTACATTCCTTGTGTCGGTGGTGTGCCTCTTCACCACCAGTACTTGCACTGATGCAGAGAGCAGTGCACCATGGGTAGCTATCCCATTGTGCAACTTGCCACCATCTAGTGCAGGGTGTTATGGGAAGGGTTTACAATGCCTCATGGGAGCAAACGAGTCGTGCAGAGATGACTGGGAACATGGTTTCAAGGTCGCATGATGCAGTTTTCTCCATCCCATAATTTTATTTGCACCCCATAACGTTACGCGCCTCTTTTCAAAAGCCCCACAGATCTGCACATCTGCCATCTCTGTGAGAAGCATGGATCCTGCACAGCTCTGCACTATTGCAATGAGCATTGCAAGAACAAAACGCCTGATCCTGCAGCATTTGCAGACCCGCCAGTGGAGCCCCGGGGAACATGACAGTTCCTTGGAGGCTTGCTTGTTCTGAGACATAGAAAGAAACAATTCAAGGTTGTTGTTGGCATTCACTGAGTGGCTGCAGACAGTGGAGTGCCAGTTCTGGGCCGAGAAACAAGCACTAGTGGGATCGCATCATCATGCAGGTGTGGGTTGGTGAGCCATGGCTGCAAGGCCACATTCCTGGAAGTGTGCACGGAGCGTGCTCCAGCCTTCCAGTGCAGCAACACCAAAATGAGAGCTGCACTGACAGTGGAGAAGCGAGTGGCAGTCGCTGTGTGTAAGCTAGCAATGCCAGATTGCTACTGACCTATCAGGAAACAATTGGGAGTCGGGAAGTCCATTGTGGGAGTTGCTGTGATGTAAGTGTGCAGGGCCATTAATTGCATCCTGCTATGAAGGACTGTGACTCGGACCATGTGCAGGACATAGTGAATGGTTTCGCAGCAATGGGATTCTCAAACTGTGGTGGGGTGACAGATGGCAAATATATCACTATTTTGGCACCAGACCACCTTGCCACAGAGTACATCAACAGAAAGGGCTACTTTTCTATGTTATTGCAAGTGCTGATGCATCACCGGGGACCATCAATGCGGGATGGTCAGGGAAGGTGCATAATGCATGCATCTTTAAGAACACAGGCCTGTTCAAAAAGCTGCAAGCAGGGACTTTCTTTCCAGACCTGAGGATTACCATTGGGGATGTTGAAATGCCAATAGTGATCCTGGGAGACCCAGCCTACCCCTTACTCCTGTGGTTCATGAAGCCGTACACTAGCTCCTTCAATTGTTGGCTCTGCAGATGCAGAATGACAGTTGAGTTTGCCATTGGCTGTTTGAAAGGCCATTGACACTGTCTACCCACGAGATTAGACCTCAGTGAAAAAAGTATCGCCAAGGTTATAGTTGCCTGCTATGTGCTTCATAATATCTGTGAAGAAAAGATGGAAAAGTTTCCGTCGGGGTGGAGGTGGAACAGCTGTCTGCAGATTTTGAGCAGCCAGATACCAGGGTTATAAGAAAAGCTCAACGGGGACCTATATGGCTCAGGGAGACGTTGAAAGACCAGTTTAATAGTGAGCTCAGGCCTGGTCTACACTGCTGCCAGCAGTCAATGGGAGATATGCAAGCTACATAACATAGCTTGCGTATCTCCCGTTGACTTAATTACATTGCCGTACCATGGCGTCTCCATTGCTCTTTGTTGATTGGAGATGCTCTCTGGTAGACGCAGCCTTTATTCCTTTTGGGTGGTGGATTAATGGCATTGACCAGAGAGCACTTCCAAGATTGATGGATTGGGCCTCCACAGCCTGCTCAATCAATCCCATTGCATCGATCCCTGCAGCCCCGGCAGTGTAGACATACCCACAGTAATGTGGGGTGGTGCAGTGTGCTGTACCTTCTTCTTCAGTACTTAGCCTAACAGTCGGCTGTAGCAATCGTTCGCCGTTTTGTCCATTCCTGTGCGGCCGCAAGGGCTTGATAGGCCAAGAGTCCAACATCAAAACAGACTCAATGAACCCATGTAATAGGAGGTCTGCCTCTGGCCACCTCCACTCAGTTGGTGGAATTTTATCCTGGATGTTACAAGTCACCTGGAGAATGGCATTTGCTGGACCATCTTGTGGCATTCTCGCGACATGTCTGAAAAGCATAAGATGCCATCTGCAGACAATGGCCCAAGTAGTCTGTAGACCAGAGCAGCCGTAAACATCTGCATTACAAATGAAGTCATTCTGCTTTAGGCCTAATATACAACATTGGCATTTTGTGTGGAGAGCCTCCAGCTTTGCCCAATCTGAGTGGCATAGTGTCCATGTTTTGCAACTGTATAATAGTACGGCGAGAATACAGCTCGAATAGATCCTGAATTTGGTTGTCGTGCCGAGATTATGTTGATTCCATTTTCGTTGTGAACAATCCATGGAAGACACTGCAATGCCAATCTGGTTGAGAACCTCTGTGTGAGAGTTGGAGGAACTGGTGAGTATAGAACTCAAATAGCAGAAGGGGGAGACTGCTTCCGCAGTTTCATTGTTCAAAGAGATTGGAGTCGCAAGTGGACATGGTCCTAGACTTTGCAGCTTTGCTTTGACCACGAAACATGAAGGCTGACCTTAGCCAACAAGTCCTCCATTTGCTGGTGTGCCTTGCGAAATGTGTCGGGGCTCCGTACTAGAAGAACATCAGTAGCGTAGTCAAGATTTGAAAGCAAAAGATCACCAATCTTAATGCCTATGGACCTAATGGAATGCTGCATTATGAAATTCATTGCCTGACCAAAGAGTGCAGGGTCCAAGACACAGCCCTGCCTGATCTCAGATACTGATTTAAAAGGTGTCAACATCTGATTCCCCTGACATACATGAGCAGTTCTTCCAGTATGCAGCTCACCAACTTGATTAGCGATTAGTGTGCTGTACCAGGCATTGGTTTTTTTGTACCCTGGTATGAGCCTGGTAATGAGCGCTGTGTGTGTAATAATATAACATTGAAAATGCACATATTACTATTATGTTTGAATGATGTCAGCTCCAGCCACCATACGTTGTGAACGAATAAAGATGAATTAAGTTTCCATAAATAGACTTTTATTTCAAATATTTGCAAATAGGCATATTTATAACTGAATGAATAAATAAAGGGAAAAAGAACCTTTGAAGGGGAAAGAACAGTCATTTTCATTTCGCAAGCACACATACCAACCATTTCTCTCAAAGGTCAGTGTACATGCACCTGTAATTGTCTGTGCTCTCCCCCAGGGTGGAGTGGTAGGGGTAGTCCAGCGGCCCCAGACGTTATGTGGAATGTGTGTGGGGAGGGTATAGGGAGATCCTGGAATGCAGTTCTCTATACTTCTCAAGAATCTCCAGTATGTCTGTTTGTCATTTGAGAAGCACTAGCATCTCCTGCTGCACGTCTCTCTCCTTTTCCTGTGCCTTTCTCCTCTCCGCTCTGTCCTGGGCCACGCTGTCCACGGGGGTGATCCTCCAAGCCCTGTGCTTGGTATCCGAAGCACTAGAGGCTTGCAGGATCTTCTGGAAGATGTCGTCCCACATCCTTTTCTTTCTCCTTGTGTGGCTGGGCCACTCCACTGGTGTGGATGGAGAGACCCTCAATAAGGTTTCTTTACAATACAGCCAGGTCTCTTGGACTCCTTTCTCCCTCATATTAGCCTCCCACGGGATCCTGCCCATCAGTTCCCTGAGGTAGTCAGTGTCTGCTTTTCTGAAGTCCAGGGTCTGTATTCTGTTGTTCTCCTTTCTTCCTTTTGTCAGGATCCTGAACTTGACCATCTCATGGTCACTGCTGCCCAAGGCAGCCCTCCCCAGAAGCCTTCGGCAGAGGGTTGCAGACTACCTTCAGGAAAGTTTCCTTGAGATTTCTATAGAGGATACATGGGACATCCCAGTGCACATAAACAAACTGTTCTTCAGGGCCCCGTCTGCATACTTAACAAAGATTCCTTCCCCTGCCTCAGGCTTGTCCTTGGTGGACTGTAAGGACTAGCTCAACTACTCTGGAGTCAAAAACAGGTCTTGGCTCACTGCACCACTGGATCCCCTGGTCACCTGTCCCACATATTCCTACTCCTCTTCTTCATCCAACACCACTTCCTCACTGTTCACTCCAGGGGGCTGTGACTCCAGCTCCCCCAAAGTATCCATACGGCTTTTGGCAGTGGTGGTGGAGTCTCTGGAGTTAGAGCAGTTCAGTTACTATATGTGACTGAGCAGTCGGACTCAGAGATGCCTTGGAGAACATTCCACACTAGCCCTGCTCACCAGTGCCATTCCCTGTTCATGACCACCAGACACATATGCTCCCTGCTCCCTCTGAGCCTCCTCCCATTTTCCCACTCCATTGTAGTTTTCATTGCTGAAAATTGTCACATCACAGTGGCTGTTACTGAGCCTTTACTGGCTGCCTGCCCTTTGTTGAAAATGGACAACACTTTTATCACCAGTAGAAATCATAACCCAATTTCTATCCTGCTTGAGTGCTCATTTAGCAAGCACAAAAAGAGCTTTTTAAAATAAAAATTTAATGTTTAAAAGATACTTTGTCTTTTGAGCAGTTATTATTAAAGCAGGATAGAAGATGGCTTGGTACATTTTATATTGGGCTTCCATAATGCTAATGTTCACTTTCACTGGTGATAACCATCAGGAGGCTCGGAAATGCTAAACATAATTTAAATTATTTCTAAATACAGTTATCAATTTGAACATTTTGAATCTCCTCAGTTCAGCTGTGGACTTTAGGATTTGCTAGTGAACATTTGTACACTGGTCTACTATTACTATTTTTACCTCATAAATGCTAGGCACTTTGTTTGCCTATAAGATATGTACCCACCCTAAAGAGTTTGCAATCTAAATAAACAATATATAAACAAAAAAGGAGGAGGGTAAGAAGTGCAATGTGTTTTAAAGATGTAGCATATTCTAAAAGTGCTAAATGTCGTTAATAATTTAAGCGAAGACCATCACAAGTTCACTTGGTAGCAATTTCTATTTCTCAAGCACTTAGTGAGAATTGTAAAGTAAACCAGCAATAAGTACGTAGTTCAAAAATGTATTTATGGTCTTAAAAATATAACTGCCTGTAGAAAAATACAGTAATTTGTCTTCCCTACGAAACTAAGTATTGACATCCAGCCGTATGTGAGGCCTTATTTTAGCTGATGGAGGGAGATGTGAACTCAGATTACTTGGGAAAAAAACTATGCTTTTACTAGAAGTAGATTTTAGAGTGAGGAAACTAACAATTGACTTTAAGATATTTCAAAAGCCACATTTTATAGAAAACTTGTCCATGTTTCCTTCAAAAATAATATTCTTCTTCCAATCTAATTACATACAGACTTGTGGAGAAACCAAGAGTACTGTAATAGCATTTCATACTGAACAAAATTCAGAATAGTAAATATATATTATTTACCTGTTTTATGGACCGGTGTAGAGCACATTTTTGTCCTTTTTATCCTGTAAAGGTGGGCAGCTTCCTTTACAAAGGAGGAATGTAGCACCTCAAAGAAGGCCTTTCCATTAACAGAAAGAATCAATTTCTTAATAAGCTGAGTTGGGCAAAGTACTGATATAAAATTTTGGCATAAAAAAGTCTTAACTACAATAGGATGCTCAGAAAATACATTACTTTTACCTTATAGAATCATAACAGCATTTATATGTGCAAAAAATTATGATCTTTGTTAGTACATCTGTTCATGGCATTGCTTTTAATCTGTGCCAGCTGTACTTAAGGGAACTAAGAAGAAAATGAATAAAAGGTTGCTTATCATGGCAAGTACCTCTCTTCCCAAAGGTGCTCCCTACAATACATTTGTGCATCCTTGCTTTCCCTCTATAAAGATTTGATGCTGTTTTCGCACTCAGCAAGTAAATAGCATATCTGGGTTTTCAGGACTCTGGGCTAGGGAAAAAATCTGAATAGAGACAGAGGCAGAACTTTAATCTCTGAATAGAGATTTAGCCAAACTTAATTCACAACTCCTTTAGGGCAGAGTAACTATCAGCTCTGCTTGTGAAGTATTTTTTTTTTAAATGTAACCTTGATTTTCAGAAATAGCACATGATAAACTCATAATAAGAATATTTGGCCTCTCAGGTGTCCCAAAGCACGTTGTAAAATAGATATTGGTAGTGCCAAGCAGGGTTTCTATAAAAATACAGAAAAGCCTCAAGATAAGTGCATGCTTAAAAAAATACAATGGGTATTCATCAAATGACAGAAGATGGGGAAATTAAAAAAACAAAACAAAACAAAAAAATATACATTAATCAGGAGTTCTAGAGGTTTTGCACTTGTCACAGAAAAACAGATTGCAGGAGCTTTTCTGGGAATGAGCTTGGATGACTTATTTCAGCTGTGTAGTGTGACCCACTGTTTAGATTACATTTGTGGTGAGCCTTGCAATATTTGGGTTTTTGAGAAAAAAAATCTCCATTGCTGCTTCTGAGATAGCAATGGTGAGAGCACTACCAGACAATACTTCTGCAGTTCCTGCTGTTTTTAACATTATATTGTTCAGGCCTGGTCTGAGCAGAATAAGACAACTTTAAAAATACTGGTGATGCTACAGTAGGACTTTCTGTTGCCCCGTATTAACAATGATGTTATGTTTATGTCCCAAACCCACCCATCAATAGCGTAGACACATCTACTCAGAGCAAAACCTGTGCTTCATTGTAAGTGTTTTTGTTGGTGGCCATAGATGTGTTACAAGCATGGCAGGCACTTCAGTGCCAAAATCTTCTAGTGTAGCCAATCTTTTGGAGAAAGGACATTGTGGTTTTCAGTTTTTCTTTCACTGAAGCCAGATGCTAGAGAAAGGGTCTTCACTTTCCATCCAAAGGTGACTGAATTACAGTATCATCAAGGGGTATAAATCCGTGTTTGAAATCACAAATTTTGATGTTATTTCCTATTTTTCTAGCTCAGGTGTGCTATATTTCTGTTAAAATAAAAGTAATTTATTAATATTTGCTTTTCTCAGATATTTTTATTTATACAGCTTTTATTTATTCAATACAGCTTTTATTTATTCCTCCTAATTTGCATATTTCTGTATTTTTTTAATGCATATTCTTTAAAATGTATATAGCACAAGTATTTCACATACAAGTGCTATGCAGATATCTCTCAAAAGAAGAACTAAGTTATTCTTCTAGTACTTCTGGTAAGATGATTAGTCCTCTTCTTTGTTATCCAGTGATGTTAACTGTGGCTGATCCACAGGGACAAGTTGCATGAGATTGCAGAAATAATCCATTATATCAGTCTGCCCACAGAACAATCCAGTATTTTCAGCATTTTTATATGGAGTGTGTAGTTCTGGTAGTGTATTAAGTTGCTCATTATTCTAGGTATCAATGTGTTTAAAAGAGATAGAGCTTAATTCTTGACTCTTTAGCACAAGATTCAAGATGAAGTGGGAAGGAGGCTGGTTTATGCCATCCTTACGCATCTCGACCTCCACAGCTACCACAGGCTTGTTTCAGGGTTATCCTAACTTGGGTCCACTGATAATTTCTCCCAAGAGGCTGTTCTGTTTGCCAGTGAGTGCCAGCATGCAGCAGTGTTTTCTTTTCCCTGCCATGTCTCCCACACATTCTGTATACCATGGAGGCCAGATTATGGTTGTGTAGAGCCAGCCATGCTGGCTATTTGTCAGTTAGTTAGGATTTCCTCAGGAAGTCAGTTAAGCTGGCATTAATGTTTACTGGTGGCACAGAGGAGCCTGGATTGATCCCAAGTGTTTAATATAATTGAATTGTTTCCTCTTGCTGGAAGATTTTGCATCCAAAGAGCTGATTTACAAACACTACGTTAATTACTGAAGGAGTCCTGTGAGGTATTTCCATTTTATAGATATGAAAATCTGAGGCAAACAGAGGTGGTGACTTGTCACAGTGCGAGTCTGTGGGAGAGCCAGGAATAGAAACAAAGAGCTTTGATTCTCATTTCCCTAACCATTTTTGCCAGTCAAGGATTTTGTGTGGCACACATTATCTGTGAAGGCACACGATGTACTCCTTCAAGCAGCTAAGTTTAAAAGTTGACCAACATTAACATTTTTATAATAGTTTTGATCTGGTGGAGAATGCTTTTTTGTTTCTAAATATTATATGCACATTATATGCATCATTCTCACTGATTATAAAATAAAGCTACACCAAAAAAGGGACTGTATTTGATGACACATGCACCAAAAAAAGTCTAAGGTGAAATCCTGGCTCCACTGGAGTCAAGGGCAAAACTTCCATTGACTTCAAGAGATAGGATTTCAGCCCTAGTGTGTTAGCCCTGCTCACTCCAATCCTTGGTGCTATATAGAGCCCCCTTAGCTTCTGAATGTTCTTTTGGAAGCTAGGCACATTCTTATTCACATCATTGGCAATGATAGCTTAGAAAGAAGTAAACAAAAGGCAGCCATGTTGTCCTTTTTTCCATTAGAGAGATGAGGATAAAAACCAACAACATTGCTTAGTAATTGGGAAATACCTAAATTGTGTGTGTGACTTTATAAGACAGTATACAGACAAACCACACTCATTCGCTTAATACAGATGAAAGCCAAAAAATCTTTCTTCTTCTAGTAGAATATCCAATATATTTGATATGTTCAGTATTGATTCCATATGCTGATCTGTCTCTCTGCAGCTTGGTTTTTGCCACATTTGGCTGGAGTCCCATTCTGCAGAGAACTGGGCATGGAATCTATGTGGGATTGGCACATGATACTGACTTCAACCATCTGCCATAGTTTTTGAAGATCTTTTTTAAAAGTGCGTAATGCAGTTCTCCATCTGAGTAGTTGTGCTGAAACTAGGGGAGCATTTCAGTTTATTAGCCCATTTATGGTTTTAAAATCTCACAGCTGCAGTAACAGCAGCATATGGGTGTGTAATCATCTCCATATGTGATATTACGGGCTTCCAGTTTTATTTCTACCTGATAAAATGTGTTCTTTGACTTCTTAGAAGAACTTATGATTTCACTATATTATGTCTTGTTCCAAATATTAGAGAATTTTAAAAGTCCTATAATTCTTCAAGTATGTGAGTACAGGGTGCGGGCAACTATTGAAAATAAAAATGCCAGTAATCTGTAGCATACCTTATCTCCCCATCACAGCTGTATATAAAGCTATGTCTCCATTTGGAAATTCTGATGTCAAGAAATCATGAATAACTTGACTTTTTTTTTTTCATGCAGTAGAACTGAAAGCTTGATTTATAGAGGTATTATAGAAATGTAGAGCTGGAAGGGACCTTGAAAAGTCATCAAGTCCAGCTCCCTGCACTGAGGAAGGATCAAGTAAACCTAGACCATCCCTAACAGATGTTTGTCCAATCTGTTCTTAAAAACCTCCAGTGATAGGAAATCCACAGCCTCCCTTGGAAACCTATTCCAGAGCTTAAGGACCCATATAGTAGAAAAATTTTCCTAATATCTAAATTAAATCTCCCTGCCTGCAGATTAAGCCCATTACTTCTTATCCTACTTTCAGTGGACATTGAGAACAATTGATCACAGTCCTCTTTATAATAGCCCTTAACATATTCGGTTCCCCCTCAGTCGTCTTTTCTCAAGACTAAACATGCCCAGTTTTTAACCTTTCTTCATAGGTCAAGTTTTTTAAACCATTCATCTTTTTTGTTGTTCTGTTCTGGACTTTCTGCAATTTGTCCACATCATTCCTAAAGTTTGGTACTGAGAATTAGACACAATACTCCAACTGAGGCCTCATCAGTGCCAAACAGAGCAGGACACTTACCTCCCGAGTCTTACATAGGGCACTCCTATTAATACACCACAAAAAGATGTTAACCTTTTTCACAACAGCATCACATTGTTGATTTATATTCAATTTGTGTTGTGCTATAATCCCCACATCTTTTTCAGCCACCTTGCCCTTTATTCCCCATTTTGTAGCTGAGCATTTGATTTTTCCTTTCTAAGTGAAATACTTTGCATTTGTCTTTATTGCATTTCATCTAGTTGATTTCAGAACAATTCTCCTGTATGTCAAGGTCATTTTGAATTCTAATCCTGTCCTTTGAAGTGCTTGCAATCCCTCCCGGTTTGAAGGTGTCATCTGCAGATTTTATAAGCATACTCACCACTCCATCATACAATTCTTTCATGAAAATAATGAATAGTACTGGATCCAGGACTGATCCCTGCAGGATCCTACTAGTTACATCCTCCCAGTTTGACAGCAACCATTGATAACTACTCTTTAAGTATGGTCTTTCAACCAGTTTCATATTCAGCTCATTGTAGAATACATTGTGGTTCTGTTTGGTCATCAACTCTTTTTTTTTTCTGTTCTCTCTTAGCAACCTTATATGCTTCTGTGATTTCAACTATTACATCTAGATAATTCTCAAATCTACTTCTCGACTTCTTTGTTCAGTCTTAAATTTTCAAATTTCTCTTTAAGTGTCTTAGATGTTTCATCACAATTTCCAAAATTGCGAACTTATTTTCCTCCTGATCTTTCCTTTGTTTCCTCTCTCTGACACTATTCACAACCCTACTATCTTTCCCATCTCTCAAGCTTGCAACCAGTATGCTATGGTCAGTGTAAGAGAGTAATTGTTTCAGCCTCCGAGCAATAGATGGAGGAATTTATCACTGGTCTCCACTGTTATCTGATAGCTCAAGAGAAACGATGGATCATTATGATTCAAAACTTCAGTTTGTGGACTTGGGGCTTTTGCCATTGACTTCAGTGGAAACAGGGTTAGCAAATATTATACATGACAGTGAACAGAAGGCAATGCTTTAACCCAGCCATTTCCTCCTAGATGTTTCCCTGGTACCAAGTTTACTACTTTGTATTTGTATTTAGTGTAAACCTATCATCCGCATTCCTACAGTACTTCTGTCAAATGCTGGGAAATTAAAGGGATTAGATTATTAGAAATTAGTTAAAAGGAGATGTAGATTTCAGTCATCAAAATATTGGTAACACTATAAGACAAAGTATGGTTGTAGATTATATTTGCATTCTGTATTTGCTACTCAGTTTCTCCTTCGCTTTGGGTACCACATCTTAGTCTGCTGTATTATTAAACCAATAGTGCTGAATATGAAATAAAGCACATAGAATTAAGAGCTACAAAATTAATAATCATCTGTCTAAAAGGGAATGTGCAGCTAGTAATATGAAAACTGCTGCACACGTATTTCTATACAACTATTATTTGTGTAATATATATACTCCCTACTGTACCACTTTATATATATATATATCTAGTAGGACAGACAAAATATGCAGTTACAAAGAATATCACTTCTGTTTTTCAAACTAAACATTGTGTGTGTATATATATAGAGAGAGAGAGAGAGAGAGGAGAGAGAGAGAGAGAGAGAGAGAGAGAATTATAATTGCAATCAAAACTTTTGTATCTTGTGGTTTGAGATTTTATTTGATTGTAAAGAAATTCTGACCTTATTCTCTCAACAATTCTCAGATGTTAAAGTACTCTTCTTTGTAATTTTTAAATATATGTTATTACAGGGCGTGGGAAAAAACAAGATTGTTGACCGATTCCTTCACCTGTTAAATAGACCCAGAGAATATTTACAGCTGCATAGGTAAGACTGTAACTTTACATGATATGCTTGTTTCAATCTTTATTCATCTTTATTCTCACTAATCAGCTTTTAGATGTTTACATCTCATATTACTGAAGCTTTATTGTTAATTGTTTATATTATTTGTATTACTCTAATGTGTAAGAACCCATGTCAGATACCAGGACCCCAATGTGCTGGGTGCTGTACAAACATGGAACAAAAAGACATTCTCTGCTCCAGAGAGCTTACAGTCTACTGACAGACAGACAGGAGAATACAAGGAAACAATGAGACAACACTGGTCAGCATGAAAGGAGTTGTCTCAGCACACTAGCGCCTGACTGTTGTCTAGTTTGTTGTAGGCATCACAGCAAAGGAGAGTTTTAAGAAGGGATTTGAAGGATGAGGAGGAGATAGCTTTGCAGGTGTTTACAACTCTTCCCAAACATGGGAATAAATGGAATGTTTGAAAATTTTCCGAGTGGGTGATGGAGACTAGAAGTTGTAGCTACTATTATCTTTTTCCTTTTGCACCCCTGCTCTCCATCTCAATCTCTCCCTCACCCACCTCCATCACAAACATACAGAAAAATGATGTGGAGGGGGGCTATTATATATTCTTCATAATTTTTTCATATGAAAACAATAACAAAAACTTTAAATCCACAAAACAAAATAATTCAAAATCTACAAAAAAAATACTAAGTCTTGATATAGAATGGCTTATTAACAAACTATCTGTTCAGTTCTCAAAAGTGAAGCTGCAGAAATCCTGTCCATTTCATTTGGAGACACTGGAATGATGGACGGGATATCAATAGTCCAATATATTGGAGTTGGAGGTGAAGATTAGATTTATCTAAATGAAGAATCAGTTTGGATCAAATTGCATCCTCATCAACTTAGTTTCAAACAGTGTTTAAATTTAGCCTGCCTGTTTTTGTCCCTCTCTGTTCCAGTATATCCAAAACAATGCTACTAAAAATGTTTCACTTCTGCCATTTGTCTAGGTAATCCCTTTATCATTTCCCCTCTCAGTTCCCTTCACTAGCTTGTTATCCTTCCACACAAATTTTAAGCTTCTTGTCTTCACGCTCAAGGCTTGATATAGTTCCATCCTCCTATTTCTCTGCTGTCAGCTTCCCTTCTAAATGCAGACTTTGTTGCCTCCTACTGTCAGTGTTGTGCCTGCTTTCATGCCATCTCCTCTGCATGGAACAGCCTATCACTTCCTATGCGTGAAGCACCTTTTCTCTTCTCCAAAACTCGTTTATTTCACAAAACTTTTCAATGTTGCCTTTTTGCATATGAATTTCTCTTCTGTATTGTATTATTACATTTTTCTGCTAGGCTGGAAGCTCCTTAAAATAGGAACCATTGGCCAGATTTCTAAAGGTATTTTGATGCTCCTCTCGTTGATTTCAATGGGAATCAGGCACCTAAATGCCTTTAAAAATCTGGTCCCTTGTCTCCTTGGGTTTTTCTTTAGTAGGATAAAAGATTTTTTTTTTTTTAAAAGAACATGTTAGTAGCGCATTCTAACTAATGTGTTAAAATGCTAGTCGAGACAATGCAAGTTGTACTTCAGTTTGGCTTCAAATCAAACAACTAGCTAAAGTACATCTTGCATTGTATGCACTAGAGTCTTAAAACACTTCAGTTAGAATACGCTAGCTGGCATGTTCTAACTAAAAACCCAACCTTTTTATCTCAGTCAAGACAAACCTTTGTGAGTTTTCTAAAACACTGTGTACACATACAGGGATCTATAAACACCCTGTAGAAAAATCCTATAGAATTTAATAGAAAATGATACAGTCCTATGAAATTGTACAGAAGAATTTTTAAAAATGTATAAAAAAGTCAGCATTTTTTATTACATTTAATGGGCTTTTCAAATAGTTTCTTGTATAACCCAATTTGTTTAATTCCTATATTAGTTTCTGTAGGTCTTTTCAAAAAGGGTAATAATAAATAATGAGGCATACTTTTAGAATCCAGTGTCAAGTATGGTGACCAGATAACAAGTGTGAAAAATCAGGATAGGGTGTGGAGGATAATAGGCACCCATATAAGAAAAAGCCCTGAATATCAGGACTGTCCCCATAAAATTGGGACATCTGGTCACCCTAGTGTTACATACATTTTAGACTGTGTGTAGGTGTACACAAGATATGTGCTTTGTTATGCTTCTTGGTTCTTTAACAATCTTTCCCTCCAGCCAGTAGCCGGTTGATTGACAATATAGAGAGTATCTTTATTCAAAAATGTGTAAGCATTGCCTTGGGGTGATAATCACCTATTGTATCCTGAAGTATTTTTTGCTGATCAGTAACTGGCTAGCATCAGCACCTCCGAACACACTAACACATATTATTTACTGCAGAAAAATAATTGCAAACTTTTGTAACTGTCATAGTTGTTAATATTTTATACTTGGGTTACCTTAGCCTATTGTGAGCAGAGTTACCCGCCCAGTAAATTTCCATCAGTTTGACTTGGTTCTGCAGGTGTCATTTGATGGAGACTGAAGGCAAGTATACTGTAACTGATGGATTGTGGCCTTCTCTTTGCTGGTCCTTTTATTATTTGTCAGTCTGCTCATGACCGCAGCATTCCTTAAAGTTTACAGGTGAAAACTGTAATTCACGTCACTTTATCTCATCTGAAATCAGTGTTCACTTGCCAGTTCCTTACCTTGGGATTCTGGGTCCCCATGAGATATCTATTCTACAGGAGAATGCTTGGTAATAGCTAGCACCTGTTCTTGGACAGGCATATATCCACTGAATTCAGTGGGACTGTTCACGTGCATAGGTTTTATCAAGATTGGGACAGTTGTATGTGCGTGTAATAATTATATATAAAACAAGCAATACACACACACGATAAAGAAGAACAAAGAGAGGTTAACAGTAACAAGTGGATACTGTAATGTAACAAAACATTTTACATTTTGCAATACAAAGACCTGAATTCTGAAGTATCACATGTTCTTAATAGCGGTTATAATTAATGAGTTGCTTCAGAAGATACAGGTAGAATTGGGGAAAACTGTAGCCAAAGCCTTAAAAATTAATATAACACATCTATCTACCAGTAGTTGAACTACAGTAAATATAGTAATTTATTTTGCAGAAATTGTAGAGAAATGGAAAAGTAAATAAAAGAAAATGATCATTAAAATTCAGACAGTGTAAAAGTTTTCAAAAGTGCCTAAGTGACTTAGGTATCTCAGATCTGGTCTAACCTTAAAAATTAGTTTGACCTAAGCTACATTGCTCAGTGCTGTAAAAAATTTCACACCTTGAGAGCCATAGTTAGATCGGTCTAACCTGTGGATTAGATGTGGCTAGATTGACAGAAGAATTCTTCCCTTGACCTAGTTACTGCCTCTTGGAGAGAGGGGTTAACTAAATCGATGGGAAAACCCCTTCCATCAATGTAGGAAGCATTTACACTATGGTACTGCAGCAGCTGTAATGTAGGCGTGCTGTAAATTCCATTATCAAAAGCAACAAATCTGATTGACTTTCAGTGGGATGAAGGGCTTGTCTACACACACATTTATTTCTCAGCAAGCTGATGTGTGACTGTACCCAGTACTAGCCTAACGCACACTAAAGGTATATCTGTGCTGCAGTTGTATAGCTACGGTGCTGCAGCTGTGTCACTGTGATGCAGACACTTCCTATGTTGATGGTAGGGATTTTTCCATCAGTGTAGGTAATCCAGCTCTCTGAGATGCTGTAGCTAGGTCGATGGAAGAATTATTTGGTAAATGTAGCTGCATCTGCGTTGCAGAGTGAAAAATTTTTCACAGCCGTGAGCGACGTAGCTAGGTCATTCTAATACTTAGGTGTGGACCATCTAAGTGTCTATGTAGACCCTGCTGATAAGCATTAACTTTTTGTTAATGCTCTTTGATCTAGTCCTGTTTAAAATGGAATTTAATGCAGTTTAACTAATCAACTTCAAATTCACACCTTTTGTTAATTTAGATTAACTTTCCTGGATGTCCCCATGTAGACAAACTGTCAGACGCCTTTTGAAAATTTTACTTCCAGTAAATAATATGGGGGAAATAGAAAAAAAAATACACTGCAACTGTAGTATGTCCTATTATAAGATGTAAATATACTTTAGGAAAGATTCTCCCAACTCTTTTCTCTTCAAATGGGTACCTATCCAACTAAAAATGTTAAAATATTTTTTTTGTTTTATTGGTATAATATTATATGGAGTTCTAGTGATCTACCCAATATACATATCCAGAAATTTGTTTACATGGTGTAGTTTGAATTTTGAGGGATTATTTAAATTATAGAATAATTATTATTCAAGCATCAGAGGACACTTTCCTAACAGGAATCAGTGAGCTGATACCAGGAATAATTTTGAAGTCACATTTCCTACATGCATTTGTACATGATAGTGATGAGGGGAACTGAAAGGCAGAATAAGTAGGATCCCTTCTGACGTCTGGATGTATTTATTTTACTCCTGACGCACATGCAATGGATAATACAAATAAATCATAAATCATTCTTCCTAGCTTTTCTTACAGTTCTTAGCTGAGTTTTCTGATTTTCCTGAGTGTCATATTTACATTTTATGTACTTTTTATTGTCAGACTCTAAAACTGGTACTTGCGACATGAATTTAAGGGGAGACGTAGATAAAGTTAATAGGGAAGAAAGTCGGAAACATGTTTGACTAACAAAATACCATTTAAACCAGTGGCCATTTCCTTCGATGTACATTATTTCCTGTACTTTGAATGTGTTTTAATGCTTCACAACAAGTTTACACATAAACAATCACATTTATTTATAATGAGAAATGAAATCCTTATTAAAGATGTTGTTTTAACTCTCTAAGGCCTTTTGTATAACACATTAATAAAACCATACATTTAAGGTACATAAATCACATAACTTCAGTATGGCAGTGTAATAGGGTGGCTCACTTCTTAATGGCTGGCAGGCTGGGGCTACCCTGATTACAGAATGAGTCACACCTGGGAGAAATCAGATTGATTGCCCTATAAAAAGCAGAAGGAGGTTGCAATGACAGGGGGAAGCTCAGGAAACTGTAGAGAACCAGCCGAGAGTATGATGTCTCCGAGACAAAGGGAGCCATGATAGAGAGGAGCCTAGGAAGCTCCTGTGGGGAAACTTAGATGGAGTTAGATGGAGTTTGTCGTCGTCTTAGGGGTGAAGGAAAATGGGTGTGACAGCACTTAAAATCTACAAAGCCTCTGATGGCAAAAAGATTCTGCAATGGAAAAAAAAATTAAAGCTTTTCAGAAGACTCCAAGAACACATGCATTGTTAGACTATAAAACCCTTCTTTGCACTGATGAGAGTAATAGATTAATGTAAAAAGATAAGCCTCCAGCTGCCACACAAAAACATCATAAGAAGGTATCATCAAGGTCAGCCTGCTGGCTTCCTTGATGTAATAAAATGGAAAAGTCATTTTGTGTCTCTTCTGCTATCACATTAGAAGCTAATTATATATGGAAAAAGGCTTTTGCTGGAGTGCAAATATCTACTATCTATTATTTAAATATTTAGTTCTGCATCTCTTAGTTTGAAATTTATTTCCACTATCAAGGATCTTTTTGGATTTCACTTGTGATACTGATTCTTTCTGAAGAGGAGTGCTGTGTAAGCTCGAAAGCTTGTCTCTTTCATTAGCAGAAGTGGTCCCAAAAAATACTCCCTCAGCCACCTTGTGATCTCATGATTCTTCCTTTCTGTTAAGATGCCACCTTTTTTGTATAGAGCTATAATGGTTATTCTTCCATTTCCATTACAAATTCTTTTCTTTGTGTGTAGAATTCTGACTCAAGCTTTTCCTTGATGGAAGAAAGTTCGGTTTCTTGTCAGCTGTACAACTTAAGCCATAGTTAATCAAATTTAAGAGGGTGTAAAGAGTTTTGGAAGCTAGGGATATGGAGTCCACTCCAGTTTATATCAGTTTCTGCCTGCATAATCCAGGAACGGGGTCCTAGGTAGTAACCAGGACTTTGCAGAATGCATCCTGGAACAGCTGATAGAACAAGTTCAGAGAGGTCAACATTTTGCACTGCAGCTTGATGAATCCTCAGACATAGCTTAAATGGCTGAGCTTCTGTGTTATGTGATATTTGTCAAAGCAGGTGCAGAAGTTGAAGAACTTTTATTTTGCAGTGAATTCAACACAAAGAACTAGTGAGGACTATTCCAAGATGCTTCATAAATTCATAACAGCTGACAGCTGGGTTGTTTGTGTGGGGCTGAGCACTGTTGGGGCAGCAGCCCTGGCTGGAAGGAACAGTGGAATTGTATCACAGGTAAAGAAAGCAGCAATTTGGACACATCGCCAAGCGTTAGCACTGAAGAAGTTGCAACCTGACGTAGACAAGGCCCTCAGCATTGCTGTTAAAATAGTTAATATTATAAAATACTGAGCAGCAAACACATGTTGTTTTAATGTGCTGTGCAAAGAGATTGGTTCCGATCCCACTTCAGCTTCTGTTTCACAGTGAAGTCTATGAAGGTGGTTGTCATGTGGGAAAGTGTTACGTGTCTATAAATTGCGTGACAAACTCAGAATTTTCCTCCTTGGGAAACAAAGCTTGCAGACTACATGTGTAATGTGAACTTCTTGTTAGTTTACCTGATGGACATATTTGGCAGATAGAATGCACTGAACTGAACACTTCAAGACAGGAATGCAAATATACTAGATATGGAAGAGAAAATTGGGAGAGTAATGATGATGATTTATCATTAAAAAGCACATAGATATTTCTAGTGTTGTCCTATTTTTTAAAAGAACAGAGTGAAAGTGATCAAAATGCTATTAAAGACCAAATATTAACTCATTTGTCTGGATTGTATTCCCATTTTAATGAATATTTTCCTGGAGTTGGATACCAGTCAGATTCAAAACCTGTTTGTGGTAACGGTTGACTCCATTCCAATTTTAAACATCTCAGTTCAAGAAGATCCCTTAGAATTGTCAAGTGATCACATGCAGAAGATCAAGTTTTCAAATCTAGCAAACCAGGAATTCTGGATTTCTGTTTAAAGAGAATACTCATAATTCAGTGATGTAGCCATCAAAGTGTGCTTCCATTCGCTTTCAGTTATAGATTCTACCAAATTGAGCAATTGTGTAGTTTGAAACATGCCTTTTCTTCTCACAAAAATCTTTGGCTGTGTCTGAACGGGCAAAAAAATTTATATATCCAATTAGATTGGGTTAAAAGAGTAAACAAACTGTATGTAGTTGAATATTACCCAGATTAGATTGGATTATAAGAGTAAACAAACTATGTAGTTGAATATAGTTGCAAAACCATAGAAACTGTAGGGTCCCTCTTGTATCTAGTGTCTTGAACTCTTGAATCTTGTGTCCTGAGTCAGTTAAAAAAAAAAAAAAGGGGGGAAGGGGGCGTCATTTGGTTGTGGGGCGATACCAAGATTTAAAATATCTGTAGGTTTGGAAGGATTAGATTTTTGTCAGTAAGTGTGTGTAAACATCTGTTTCCCCATACATACCCTAATTGTTGAAAAAATACTTATTTGATGATAATCAAAATTTGCAGGTAGGAAAAGTAAGAAAAATGTTAGGTATTATTTGGTAGATTTTCTTAATATTATTTAAAATTGCTTTCACTGATTTGTTGCTGGGCTTTCCTATTTTTGACTTTTGTTTTTTTTTTTGGCTAAGAATCTGTAGTGCTACTACTGCACTTCCTTGTCTTACCTCCTATATTTGTTTTAGTGATTGATGATTAAAGGGATGATATTATTTCCTGTTTTGAAAAGCTATACAATGTGTTTTGTGCCTTTTCCACTTGACTGATAAACTGTTGAAGTATGCCAATTTTAAAAAGAAGAGACTGACTTGACACATATGCTGTCCTTTTCAAAATAAACAGGATTATTTTGAGATCTTTAACAATCAAATGAATGGCGGGAAATGAGCTTCTGGTATCCCTACAAGCAATGCTTAGTATAAATTGTGTGCTAATCTTTTGATGTTAATTTTCTTTCCTTTCTTTACAGATCACATAATCATTATAAAATCTAATTATCTGCGTTCCCAGTTGGTATCATTTAAAATTACCCTTTAAGCTTTGACTTCAGATTTTTTTAATTTTAAATTAAAAAGTTGATATAAGAAAGAAAAGCTTTAGTGATTCATGACAGTTTATATAGTAGGATTAAGATGTAGCTATTCTTGCAAGCTCATGTTTGATGGGCATCTTTCTCTTATCAGAGTGGTTAGAATCTAAGACAGCAAGGAACCATTTAAATGGCAAAATATATCTGCATGTTTACTTGAGTTTGCCAGATCTGCCCACTTTACAAGTACTGTTGGTGAGACAGATAAGCTTTCAAGCCAGACAAAGCTGTGTGGAAGTTGAACAGAAGTTGGTCCAATAAGATATTACTTCACTCATCATATCTCTCTAACATGCTCGAACTAACATGTCTACAACTAAACTGAATTTTACAAGTAGTCACAATTTATGAGATGGGAAATAAACATAACAATAATACTTTTATAATATAAATTTCTCTTCATTAAAGAGAATTGAAGCAGTGACTATCATGTGAATGTTTTTTTTTTCCTTTGCTGTGTATGTTTCCAGTCATTGTAATGTAAAGCCTGCAAACATTCATCCAAACTTGTGTTTTCAATTTCCATCACTAGCCTTTCGTAAATTGCCTAACTGGCTCTGAAATTGGCAGATTCCAGGTGTTAGAAAGCTTATTTACCTTGTTAGAAGCTGAATTCAGGTGGGATTTGCTGCTATTTGGCGGTCATGGAAAATAAAATTATGATAGAAAGCTAGAGATTTTCACTTTCCTCTAAAGTTGATGTAAGAGTTTCTAGCTGTTCACTGGGTGAAATGTGTTTCTAGACACAATGTGGGAATTGTAAAAGGACATGTCCCTCATTGAGAAGTTAGCAATTATGATAAGATCATTACATTATATTGTAATAAAAAATTCTGTAAATATATAATTTCACCCCCTTTCCCCCCTTGAAGCTGGCACATTGATAGGAAAGTTTAATTTGACATATAGTTTCTTTGGCCTTGGTTGTGCCATCTTCCTCATGCTGAGTTGTACCTTTTATAGCACAAGTAGTTCTATTAATTTCAAACAAGTAAAATTTGTTGCTGAAATAGGAATAATAGCCTAGCTGAGGAATGTTAGGGACATAATTATGAGTGCACACAGAGAACGTGGTTAAGGTCACAACGGCTCCAGAGCATCAACTTCCCAGAGAAGACAGCAATCAGGTTGACTCTTCAGGTATTTTGGGATTTCCTGAATGAGCACATCCTTCTTAAATCAAGCATCATAATGATTGTGGCATAAATAAATCAACAAGAGGGTACAAGAAGTTCAGTTGTAAACAGTGAAACAATGCAGATTCTTTCCTTGAAGGAAGGTCTCCCAGCCCACAGCAGATTAATCCACATTAGGGGGACAATGAACACAAGAATAGAGTAGCTAAGCCATCTGCAATTAGACAACTCGGAACAGTTCCTGAACCAATAAATATTTCTCCAAGTACCCATCAACCTAGGTCACCCCAGAATGACTTATTTGTGTTCTGCTGAAATACAAAGGAGAGACTATTGAAAACAGACCAAAGATCACTGAAAGGAGCATACATTCTGGCTCAGTAAATGGCTGAATCAGGTCCTCCTCTTTCTCCCCTTTCACTACTGGGAAATGTGATTTGAATGATAAAAAAGGAAGAAGCAGTGGTTAATCTCATCATCTTCAGCTGGAGAAGGAGGCAGCTGTCTGAGAAGCCTCCCTTCCATCTTCCTGGCAGGCTGGATCTTGAATCACATAGCCTGTCCCTGTATCTGAATGCAACCTACCTGAGCCTAATAATTTGGCTGTTGAGCAACTAATCCTAAACAATATGGGATAATTTTCCAAAGACATTCTCCTAACATTCTACCTTCTCATCCTACACAAGGATCTGGACAACATTCTGCTGCTGTTCTTTTTATTTTATTTTTGAAGATAGAAAGATTAACCTTAGTGAAACCAGAAGTTTGCTCTGGATTCCTCACAAGATGCCCTAGACCTCTCATCTCAGTTAAACAGTATCATATGCTTGTTTTTCTGTTAGCTGAAGATGAGGCAATTATAAAATGAATCAGAGCTTCTTCAGACACTTCCCCGGTAACGTCCTGGGTGGAAAGTACATCAGCCACTACAGAAGAAATCTGTAAAGCTGTCACCTGGACACCATCAATACTTCTATAAAGCATTACAAGCTTGACATTCATTCTTCTGTGGAAACATCATTCAGCAAGAAGGTGCTCGAAATAGACTAATAATGCCAATTCTAGGGAAAAGGGAATATTATTCTTTTGTCCTACTTCTCTCTCCCTCCCTCCCCCTTCCCTAACTATTTTTTCTTACTGCTAGTTACATCTCATATGTCTTAGAATGGGTAAGAGGTCAGGATCCAGAATGGAAATTTTGTTACTTAGTGATATCCCTTCTGGGACTGATCTCTCTCCATAGCTTGGCTCATGCAAGATAAGTCTTTACAGTGTCTCCGTCAGTTGAATAAGGAATCTATTTAATAATAATCTATTGATAAGGATTTAGCATTTCTGAACAACTTTAGTGAGGCTGGAAGGAATGTGGCCAAGTCACAGACCTGATGAACAAATCTGTATTGTCCTCAGTATTTGCAGTAAGAGAGGCTCAACCCAGAAGTGTTGCACTTGGGGAAAAAGTTAGTTCCAGAAAGTAATATATCAGGTAACAAATTTTAAACTTATTTTCAAATAAGTTGCTTAGAGGACTAGATATCTTGAGGAAAATGGCACTGGGATATGGAGACCTTCATTCTCTGGTTGTCTGATGTGAATTGTGATTCAGGTTGGTGATGAGGAACCATATACTTGATGGCCTGTGTGAAATAGGTAGTAATTTTGTTCCGGTCCTTTGGTGCCCTGTGTGAAATAAGTAGTGATTTTGATCCAGTCCCATAGCGAAGAAGTGGCTGCATTTTAAAAGCCAACTCTGCATTTGGCCCTAATTGGCACCCTGGTTAGTCTCAATGCTTAAATGGCCAGCAGGATTGAATGGGCATGAGAATTGCATTAATTAAGATAATTATATATACCCCAGAAAAAAATCCCTTTTCTTTCCACCAGTATTTGACCAAAGAATTTGTTCAATAAGTGTTTTTGCTGTTGGGATTTCCTAGGTCTCACTGCTACTTTATTGGGTACTAGGAATCGAAATCAGGGAGATTGTAACTAACTGAGACAAGTTAGTGTTGAACAAATCTGTAAACCCCAGAAAAAACAGTCTGGGCTAAACAAAGCACCAGCATGAGGCATATCTACTGGAAGGAACACTTGCCTACATAAAACAGGTAGAATTGTGGGATGGAGTAAGGAAAAAAATGTCAACTAGAGATTTGGAGACACCGTCATGAACCCAGCAGTGTCATGATTGAGAAGAGCTGATGGGTTTATCTTCCTATAGAGGCAAAAATAAGCTAGTTGGAAATGATAGTATGTCTTTTTCGGATTCTACTTTTAACCGGACAGAACAAATTGTCTCAGTTAAACAGGATGACAATTTGTCAGACGGTTTTTCTCACCTTTTCCTACACCCCACTCTTGCTTCCTTGCATCAGCAATGTCTTAGTCTTATGTGCGGAGCGTGTTGAGGCTGCAAGGCTCTGTTGCTCATGTCTCTGTGAGAGTCCAGCAAATGTTGAGAGACTAATTAGTCAACATGAACTAGGGAAACTGAGAGTTTAGGTCATTTGGTGTAGGGAGTGAAATTCTGCATCCTGGTGACAAGAATGCCAGTTATTCAGAGTCATTCAATCCACGTTAAATGTATTGAAGAAAAATGGAAACAATTGAAGCCTGATTGCATGTTTTATGTGTATGAAAGGAAATGCCAGCAGAATCAGATTTTTAATATCTACCGCACCTGATAGGCTAAGCAAATACTGGATTTTGGCATACAGTTAAATTGATCTTCAGGACAGGAGGGAAATCATGGATTAATTCTGGGCTATTCCAGACGTTTAGCTTTCTTGGTTAACTGCAAGTTCCCCAAATACTTTTTGAAAATATTGTGTAAAGGAAGGAATGGAGAATAGCCAGGGAATTAAGAAAGGATTTGGACCCTGTTTTGTGACTGTCCTGGATACTTTCTAATGCCATGCAGACTATCTTTCTTCAGATTTACCTGTTTTATCAAGAAGTATTGGAATGTATTGTATACATGCCAGTATGAACAATTCTGCCCTGTCACCTAGTTGTGTTTCCTCTCACTGCTTTCAATGTTGATTTTCCCAAAAAATATCTTTTTCAGTTTGGGCTTGTCTTTGCTTGGAAATTATGTTATTATGAGGCTTTGTGTCAATTAGTATGATGCTAAGCATGATTTAGCACTCTGTGTAGGTGGGGGCCATTGTGTTTAACATCATGTCACATGATATTTCTTACTGTAGCCGTATGATTACCTACAACCAGCTGACACAATGTTAAATGCATGTTCTTATTTACACTGATTGCACTTATTGGTCTCTTGTCTTCTAGTTCTGCCCATACTCCCTTATGCCCATTCATAATACCACTGTATATCTCCCCACCACTTTGTCTCTGCATTGGTTCACTCTCCTTTATTATGAAGGTCAGACTTGTAGTCTTCAAAGCCTTCTGTAACCCCCTCCCCTGTGCCTCATGCTCTGGCCCAGCCTTTTCTCCTATTTGCTCCGTTTGACTCCTGTTCCAGTGATGCTCTCATATTTGTGCCTTTGTTATACCACCCTTTATGCTTTGAATCGTCCCCAGTTACTATATGACAAGTACCTTCACTTTTACCCTTCAAACAACTCATGAAAACCCATTTATTCCAGATGTAATTGATCACTAGATATGTGTGTTCTAGTCTTTGATTGTCGTGGTTTCCGTGTCATAAAGTGCTTGCACACTTAAAGCACTATGGATTTGGACTAAAAATGATAACTTCAATAGAGTTATGCCGAATTATAACATCTGAGAAATTGGCCTGTACCATAAGTAATCGGTGATCAAAGAATAAAAGGTTTTCATAACATTTCCTTGGTTGAACTTGTTGCTGCATCTAGTATTGATTTCTCTGTGCAAGACAAAAATGGGTTGTCTAAGCCGGAAAGTGATGTTTCATGTTATGTTTGTCTGCACAAAAAGACACCACTGCAGAGATTTAATTAGCAGTTTGTGTTTTTATTATGATCTTGCTTGGAATTTTTTTTGTTTGTTTGTTCGGTTTTTATTTTTAACAGTTACAGTAGGTAGAGTGGTTTTTGTGCTTTGGGAAAAACATCTAGCCTTTTCAATTTTTTCCCCATGGGTTTAAAGTCCAGCTGAAGTGGTCAAATTGTGAAACTAGTTCACGCTGTTTCCTTTCTGTGCATTATCATTCTGCACTGGAGACTTTGGGGCAGATGAGTCATGACCTTTGTTAAAAAAGGCAGTAGTTGTTGGGGATAGAAATTTTACTGACAGCAAATAAAAGAGATTTGGATGTTAACTGCTTTCTGATTTCAGCTAAAATTTGATATTTGCCATTTTATAGTTAGTAACAAATTATTTGTAGTAACAAATAGTGCTATATTTGATTTCGTGTGTCTATGAAGCCTATCTAGTTCTTGCTGGTTTTTACAAATTTGTTACAAAATCTGAAGATAAACCTAAGTGATGAATAACCTTAGGTTAAGCCAACAATTTTGGTTCAGCAGATGGCTATGAAGGTGAGAGTGATTTTTATTAAATCAAATCTCATAATAGGATTTGTGGTTTAATCAGATAAAGAGATATTGTGTTTGACCTTTCTGAACTACAACGTGTTCATTTGCTACACATTTAGCTTTAATTGAAGTTGATTGTACTAACTGAAATTAAGGGGTGTACTCTCCCCACATTTTAATCAGACTGTTTAAAAAAAACAAAAAACCTCCCTAAGTGTATGTTGTTTTGGAAAGAAATGAACACTGTGCCATTAAAAACTGAAAAACAACGTTAGCACTTTGATACAGTAAAATATACCAAATGCTAGTAAATTGTTATTCCACTGCAGTTCAGAGAATAAAATTTTTAAAATGAACTATTTTCTAGTCAGAACTATTTTTTCTAATCTTACATTTTCTTGGAGATAGTATATGGAGCAGGGCAATTAAAATATAAACTGGACTTCACTTTGACACTGCTAATCAGTTTGTTTTATCTGAGAGGATTTCTTTGATGTTTGGAAATGTTTTCCATGAAAATTATAATTTAAAACATGCTATACCCACGAGTGATAGCAGATTGCAGTTCCATACAGGAGAAGTGGGGTTCAGTGTTTAGATTTCTCACTTCCCAGATGCAAAGGGGCTAGGAATTGATATGAAAACCTTGAGTGAGGAAGAGGGATTGCTGAACAGTATCTTCTTTGACCAGTTAGGGATCATGGTAATGGACTCTCTAATCATCCTCAGTCCATTTCTCCTTATGGACCTTAGTAAGTGGAATGGAACAGAGAGGCTCTTTGGAGCTCCCAGGTAACTATCACTTTGGTACATCATGAACTTAAAAAATAAAATTACACTTCACACATAACATCATTATGATATTCAATCCTGTACACTGGTTCCACAAGTTTCTGCATTGTGATTATTGTTATATAATGGCTTTTTGGCTTTTCACCTATCATTACTTTCTCTCTTACAGGAGAGAAAATTCCACGGTATTGATACCAAATAGGGCTCTCAGTTTTATTTTTTTTTCTTTTAGTTACTGACGAAAAGTCAGTTTTATTTTGTTTCCAATTGCTTTTTTTTTTTTTTTTTTTTAAATCTCAGGGATACCACTGTACAGAGCCTTACTCTTCAGCCTTCCGTTAAAGATGGCCGTATTACATATGAAGACTCACCACTGGTCAGTATTTTAAACTATATTTGTAGATTTGAAAAATCTGTTTTAATTTATAAAGCTGTGCTAAAAATTAGGGTTGTCAATTAATCACAGTTAATGCATGTGAGTAACTCAAAACAAATTAATGCATTTTTTTTTATGAGCATTAATCACACACCTCTGGAGATGGGATTCAGTGGCAGCCATATGGGGAGGGAGGCACCAGCTGCAACACCATCCCCTCCTGTTGGACAGGGCTGGCCCAGGGTGCTGTGCTCGGGGGGGGGAGGGGGGGGAGCACTGCTGTGTGGCTCCAAGGCAGGGGTGACGCTCCTCCTGACGCCCTGCTCCATTGCTGCTCCTGCCTCTCCCTTGCCCCCCAGAACCGCCCCTGGCCAAGCTGTGCATTTAAAACTGTGATTAATCACGACTATTTTTTTTTTTTTTTAAATCTCACAGTTAATCTCGATTCATTTTTTTAAATAGTTTGACAGCCCTACTAGAAATATATTGGAGGCTCCACAAAGGCCAAGGGATTCTGTTCTAAGTTATAAAATTCTTATGCTAATGGTCTAGGTACTGTAATTTTTCATGAGACTATTGTAGTTTAGCAACAGAACTTGGCAGCCCCCTTACACCTGTTCCCCCCTCCCTAAACCCCTTACTACCTTCTGCTATGTCCTCCCAAGCAATCAGGCCCCAGACTGCTTATGTTAGCTATGGTTTACGTCCCACCTCACCTCAGAATCTGATCCTGACCAACTTCCTTATCTCCCTCCCAGCTCCAACACCTCATTCCACCTGGTCCTGCTTTAACAGAGCCACTCTTACCTGTCACGTCAGCTTCACCTCACCCCAGAGAAATGGCATCTCTTCAGTCCTCTTCTAGAATCCCCTTCTAGTTTCACTACCACCTGCTGCCCTTCCTCCATGCACACTATCACACTGCATGTTGGCGAAGCCTTTTCCATTTGTGCATGGGCAAATACCATTCATGCACAGGCACATGGTATGTGCATATGCAAGAGAATCTGGTAGTCTCTGCATGTTATGCCATTTATTGAGTTCAACTTCTGCTGTGATAGATGAGGCCTTTTCTCCCAGCAGTATTTGCTCGTACATCTACTCCATTAGCTAGACAGACTGCAGAGGTAGTCTTCAAAAATATATACACTAACATTTTTTCTACCTGTAGGAAGACTTCCAAGTCCATATTCAGGCGCCAAAAACAGTAGTTAGATTTTCTTCCAAGATGGTGAGCACCCCACAGTTTCCATTGACTTTGTATTAGAAGAACACTGGAAGTCAGGGAGAGCTGCTGAGAGCTCAGCACTTGAAAATCAGGCCACTAATTTAGGTGTCTGAATGTGCATTTAGGAGTCTAACTTTAGGCACTGAGTTTTGAAAATCTTGGCTGTAATGTATGATTTACCTATTTTCAATTAAAAATGCAAAGGAAAACAAAGCTAGGGTTTATACACAGGACTAAAATGTGTTTTATTTCAGTTCATTGTGTTTGTGTGTACACATACATACAGGATTATGCACATGATTGTGCATGCGTGTGTCTACATATTTAAACCAAAGTAAATTGAATGTCATCTGTAATTGCCATTTCTGAGTAAACTATATAGGATTGGGGCTTTTAAAGGAGTATTGTAATATTTTCTTAGAGGTTTGCTTGCCACTCTCTCACTGTTTTTTCACTTACATTTTCTTAAAATGTGAAGCATTTTTAAATGAACTGTTAAGTTAATTTTGGAGCATTTCTGAAAAAACATATTTTTGATATTAACAGTGCCTATTTCCATCATCAGTTTTTTAAGCGACAGTTTATTAATACTTTAACATTGTTATATTAGTAATCTCGTACTATCTTTGTTTTTCTACATTAACTAGCAGAGGGGCAAACGCAAGATGTTACTACAAGAAAATGAGAAGTCAACATTGCAATTTGTGTGTGTGTGTATATGACATTTCATTTCTTCTGTCTTCTAGGTGAAAGCAGTCAAGTTGGGACACATTCTGGTTATCGATGAGGCAGACAAAGCACCTACAAATGTCACCTGTATTTTAAAAACTCTTGTGGAAAGTGGAGAAATGGTTCTGTCAGATGGAAGGCGCCTTGTTGCAAGTAAGTAGCTATTAAATTGCTTTTATAACCTACAGTAAAACATAGTATGTTGCCATTTTCCAGCAATTATATTTATTAAGCCATAGCTTCAAAAGAGTCTAGTGGTCGAAAAAGTGTTTGCTGTGAAAATGGTAGCAATTAGAAAGTTTTAGGTGTGGTACTTCTCTCTCTCTCTCTGTCTCGAGAGAGAGAGAGAGAGAGAGAGAGAGAGAGAGACCATGTTAGTGTTTCAGTGATTATCATGGAAAATTTGTCATTTTACAAGGGAAAAAAAGGGGATTTTCCTAATTGGCAACTCTGTTCATCTGGGGATTCAAAAATCAAGCTGAGCTGTGTCTTCATCACCTCCAGTAATAAAGTGCAATTGACCAAATTGTGCTTTTGGTTACATCTGTGCATTCCCATTGCTCAGAACGTATTTTGGCCTGCCAGGTCCTTATCTTAAGTTTTGGATCCCAGGTTGAATTTTTTTCAGGGCTGGCAGTTAGCAAAAATTTTTGTGTGTTTTTTGCTGCTGCTTTACTCATAAGCTGAGAAAATTTCATCATTGGAATTTCATCAAATGGAAATAATTGGAGGAAAAAACTGAAACACACTGGTATTTTTACAGTTACTTTTCAGAGCAGAGTTTGAAATGTGTTTGAAATGCAGCATCACTGTTAATAGATACAGTGCTATATGTGTGATGAAAATAGATGTGTTGTTTTTCTTTTAAACAGATTAAGAGCACTGATTTAAGTATGAACGAAGTAGTTGTTCAGTATTCAAGTGATACAATACTAGAATTATGCTAGGTGACTATAGGTCACTAGGGTGTCATTTGAAAGAAATACTGTCTGGTTGTTTAAATTAATATCCTGGTTGTATAATTGTGAGAGGATTACCTGGGAGTGCGGTGCCAATGAAGATATGCAGCCAGGGAGCTGCTGGAGAAGCTCAGCCTGAATCAGTTTGCACTTTCTCTGCACACGTAAAACGGCTTCTCACAGATTCCTGGGGGTCTTCAAGTTTGTGATCAGTGTTTTGTGTCCGCCCCAGCCCTCTTCTCCCTGCCTCACACAGGGCAATATGTAGAAATCTCTACCAGGAGTTTCTCATGGATATTTCCTTTACCAACCCCCTCCCACAAGTTTTGCTGCACGCACGAGTTGTTCTGGTTCTGAGATATTCAATGCATTGTTGAGCTTGGAACAAATTATTCATCTAGAGTCCAGCACTTTATGAAACAAAATAATTATAGCCAAGTGCCTAGAGCTCTCATAGTGGAGCAATGTGCTGATAATACCCTCCTGCTTTTTGGAACGTGTACAGATTTCTCTTGTTTGGTTCATAAATGGCGAAACTAAAACATTTTTAAAATATCTGTTTTCCAGATCCTGCTAATGTAGATGGGAGAGAAAATGTAATAGTAATTCATCCTGATTTTAGAATGGTAGTTCTAGCAAATAGACCCGGTTTTCCCTTTTTGGGTAATGACTTTTTTGGCACACTAGGTAAGTGATTTGTATTAAATGGGAACACTGTAAATCAGATATCTTTAATGGCATTGGGTGTGGGAGAACACTAGCTTGCTTTGTTTTACTTGATCTCATGATGAAAGGAGGAGTGGGGTGATTGGGGTGCAGAGGGGATCCCTTATTGTATTACTTCTGGGTCCAAGACAGGACACTCTTTGCCACAGTCATGACCCTTTTTGGGATGGGCATCTGTTCAGCAAGAAAGGAAGTTCCACATATGTCCCTGGGGCTGTGGGCAAGGGCAATCTAAGACTCTTCCGGGAAGGTGATCCCCAAGAGCAAATGTTATCCAGCCCTAACCGAGTGTCCGTATTATAGACCTGTTCCCAGTGACATTCACCCAGCAACACTGGTCCAGATGTCTTTGCCATTCCATAGAACTTTCCCCTGGCTAAATATTTCTCTCTTCCTGCTCATATGGAGACTTCTAAAGAAAACTGCTTTTAGTCATAATTGCCCTAGCCTTAGTTCTATCTTTAGATGCTATTTCCAGGGGTCGAAATCCCTCTGCTTTCATGCCAAGACCTTGTTCAGCAGGCCCAGTAATGACCCTGCACCCCTGTGCCGTAAGTCTCTTCGTCAGGTTTGCATCAGAGCACTCCTGAAAGAATTGATCTTTCTCCACTATTCATTTAGCTCCCTGATGCCTCGAGGGAGTTATAAAAGGGATCCTCCTCAGGTTTTGTCATCTTCCATTCAAGCATCTTGTAAGACTGTATCCTATCCCCAGCCCACAAAGGACCACAAATAAAAGCCCACTTTTATTTTCCAAATGTAAGCAAAAAGAACAAAGCACTTCCTCAGCCCACCATGGGCTACAGCTTCCTGGGGATTTCCCCTTTGTCTTTCAGTCTCTTCCACTTCAGGGTCTATGGTAGGATTCTCCTGGACACCTTTAACAGAGCACCACCTCCTCCTAACAAAGCTTTCTTCCTGGGGGCTCTTTTTTCCTCCAGTAGGTTCCCACTGCCTGTACCTGCTCCCTGAGCAATTCTCTTTCCATACTGAGAGCCATGTTTATTATAATCCCGTAATTGGTCCAACTGGAAGCACCTGTTCTGGCACAGGGAAACTGAACCTGCTTCATTTCCAGGGGCCAACCTTCCTTTGACACCTCTCCTTTCAGTCAGTTTGCGCTGCTTCTTCTTGAAGCTGGTTTCTGGCTATTGATCACCTTAGCCAAGATTGTGGTAGAGCTCTCCATACTTTCCCATAACTTTCCCATAAATGTCCATATTGGTTCTTTATAATAACAAGTTGGTTTATACCAGTCCTAGTTTTGGCCAAAAGTTTTACCTCCCTTTCACCTCCTTGAAGGCAGGACACACTTCGCTTCTGATTTTCCCAGTACTGAACCAGGCATGGGGAACACCTTGTCTCTTTGACTTCAGAAGCACCTTCAGGGTGTATTTAGACAGATCAGAAGCAGGAAAATAGATTCCTTATTTTCATTCTCTTCAAGAGCTCGAGGGAAGGCTTCCAGGTGTCCAGATATGCAGTGGCCAAATGGATCAGGTCTGGTCTCAGGCCTTCAGAAATTATCTGTGTACTGAAATTTACTCTCTGCTCCATTTCCTTGGCCAGAGATGGGAAGTGGTAGTGGACAAGCTTTGCTAAGCTACCTCCGGTAGTCTTTCAATTGGCACTATCAATTAAACGTGCAGCCAGGCATTTGTGGAGATGGCACTTCTCTGTGGAGTGCTTAGAACAGGATTTCCTGGAGAAATTCTCCTTCCAGGGGAACTGTAGTGACAGGTCAGAGACTCCTGTTTCATCTTTTTCTTCTTCTTCTTCTTCTTTTTTTTTTTTTTTTTTTTTGCCAACTTTGCCTTCAGGCATTTCTAATTCAGCCTTCAGTCCCTTTATTCAGCAGGAGTGACTAGGAATTTTGTGTTTCAGAGGTGATTGATGATTTTGGATGCCTCATTTTTGTGACATCAGCATGAGATCATTTCAGGTGGCCTGATTTTTCAGTGGATGAGTGCTCAGTACTTTCTGAAGGCTTTCAGGGTTTTTCAACTATATTAGGTAGATACTATATAAGATCTAAGTATTATTTTTACACTGTCTTTTTATAAAGGTTTAAATGCATGCTAAATATGTATATATATATTTTTATTTTAGGGGATATTTTTAGTTGTCATGCAGTTGATAATCCCAAACCACAGTCTGAACTGGCTATGCTTAGGCAGTATGGACCGGAAGTTCCTGAGCCAATCCTTCAGAAATTGGTGGCTGCTTTTGGAGAACTGAGGAGCTTGGCTGACCAAGGAATTATTAACTATCCTTATTCAACCAGAGAAGTTGTAAATATAGTAAAACATTTACAGGTACAATATGCATCATTTTGAATTCAAAAGAATGCAACGAATTAAATGAACAATAATGCAATATACTTTCTGAAAAACCTTCGTGTATAGTAGATCGTTGAAGATTTAAAAAAAAAAAGTGATAAATCACATTTTTGGACGGAAGGGTTTGTCCTACAACAGCATTTAGAAAGGATATTAATAACTAGATGCTCAGATTGCACAGTGATGGGGGTCTTATATGTGCCTTGGTAGTTAGATCTTTGTGAACATTTATTTATAAGTGTTTACAATGCATACGATACATTTTTATTTTTCCTTGTGTTCTTTGTGTGTGAGAGAGAAAGTGAACCTATTATGCATTGTTCATACTGGGCTATCTGATAGAATTCTCTGTGCTTTTATAAGAATAACATTACTTAATGATTTACACTTTCTCCTGCTGTTTCATTTTTGGTTTACATTGCTTTTATGGGAAATTGAACATTGTTGCTTAAGAATAATAAATCAAAAATCAAATTTGTATTGTCAAAATTGTATATGAATATGCATTTGGGAAACAGTTGCTCGCATATCTTGATTGCTTCACACAGTCAGTTTTAAGTGCAATATCCTGACTTGTGGTTAAATAAAAAAGTTAAAAGGTTAAAGTGAGGTTCTGATCTGTGCTAAAAGAAGAAAACTTTATAACTTAAAGCATATTTGCTGCCTATTTGAAATACAGAAAGTTTATATTTTTGACTATTTATAATCAGTGATGCAGGTAATTTAATTATTATAGTACTATTTCTTAGATTTTAGATTCTGCGGTATAAAATTTATATTTCTTAGAAATATTGTTGTAATTATTAGTTTAATATAACTTATCTGATTGTAAGTTCTTTGGCCTAGTACCATTTCTACCTGTGTGGTAGATGGCCGGGGAGGAGAAAAGGTGTCAAATTTGTGTGTATTATCACTAAGATATTATGACTCAGAAATAGTATAGTATTTTTTAAGTTACGATGACACATATCTAGTAATTCTAGATTTCTGGAGCAGGGACTTTGGCATTCTGCAGTTGGTACAGTGCCTAAGACAATAGGTCTTAAATGCAGATGGGGCCTTTGGGTGATACTGTAATATAAATGCAGAATAATAACACTGATAATTTGAATGTTTATGAAGTAATAACTATCTTGGGATGGATGAACTACAGGTCTAAAATCGGAGGTTTTCCCATCAAATAAACTTGAAAAGGGAATACTTTATTAGCCAGGCCATAGTGATTTACCAGATTAATATAAACTAGTATCAGGCTATTAGTAATATTAATAAATTTAACCAAATAATTAAATTTGAAATAAAAGAGGAAAAAATGGGCTGCCAAACTACTGAAAGGCAGATTTGTTTAGAAGAAAAACAACACTTTTGGTTCTTCTTTCCTAATGCCCCAGCCCGAAATGATCTGTAGTTATAATGTATATTGTAATGGTAGGAGTCATCAAATGATAATGTTACACAGCCTTATAAGTTATTTTTGTTAGAACACAAAAAGTGTACAATCTGTGAAGAAAAACCGTTTCTGATGCAGGTTGTTTTGGGGAAGCTGTTGCAAACAGTATGAGAATTGGTTCTCTTCCTTAGTTTCCCTCACTGTAGTCAATTATTGGTGCAGAGTTGTTTCCTGGGAACAGGGTATTGGTGTGTGGGCGGAGATTTCTGAAAGAAGAGTTTGCCTGTTTGCTTTTTGTGCCCAGCTCTGTTCAAAGATTAGTGCATATAGTGTAAATAAACAAGTTGCACTAAGTAAATACGGAGACTGCATCACTGAGTTCTCCTTCAATGCAAAACCCATCTCCTGACATCTGCCACTGCTTAGCACAGGGGTGACGATGCTTTGTTTACAGTAAATAGTGTTTCAAAACTGGCAGGTAAAGGAGGTGAGATTAACCTAATGTAAACCATTAGTCTAAACAAAAATATAATAGTTATTCTGGAGTAAGGACCTTGCCGGCTTTCAGAGAGGGAAGGATGAGGAGGAGAGGAAGGAGGGAAATGAGTCAATGAACATTGCTGGCCTGTAGGAAGGAAAGAGGGAAATTAGTCATATGGTTAAACAATTTCCTTTACAGCAGTTCCACGGCCCCACTTTCTTTGTACTAGTGTTGTTGTTTTCTTTCATGTAACTTTGGAATTTTTCTGCTTCTGTTGAAGGGAGTTAGAAGCTAACGCAACATCTTTGTTGTTGGCAGAAAACTTGAAAATGTTGAGTATATGACTCAGAAGTAATTGTACAGTAATTATGCAAATCTCTGCATTCTGATTAATCATGACTACCAGCCAAAGTACAGTGATATGCATTCTCTGTGATTACCGAGACATAGCCCTATAGAGATTATGAAAATAAGTCACTTACAAGAAGTCATAGTACAAGGATTACAGAATTGAGGAAAACTGTAAAGCTGTGTTTCAATAACAGTTCAGCATCTCTGTGCTCATGCTGAGAAAACTGTTCCGATAAAATGTTTTAGATTGAATAATGGAATACAATGTTAATAGGTTGCTTCTGTGCTTGCTGTGCAAGGAAAATATTTTTAGCAAAGTGTTTGGTAAAATGTCAAGTTACGTGGATTGTAAATGCTGACGTGAACAGAAAATCTGTCTAATCTTCTTTATTTTGGGGAATGGCAATAGGAGTGGTTTAAAATAGATTACAGTAGTACATGTATTCACCTTTCACATACACTTAGGTCCCCATAAAGTACTTTTTTACCAAGCCATACTTTGTAATGACTTTAAGCATAAAATATATCCAGAGGCAGCTAAAAGCAAAAACTGTTTTTGTTTTAAAAAATCACCAATAATTTAGGAGTAAAATATTAAAGTACTCCAAGACGCTCACAGAAGTGTTACTTGTAATGGAAAAACTCAGTGATTGAGAACCAGATGGATTGATGGGGAATCAATATTTTGTCTGCTAATTTGGTTTTAAAAATCAATACCAAGTAAATCATTTGTAAGGACAGCCAACTTTTGTGCTTCAAGTAAACAGTGCCATTCTTTGGTAAACCATTTTCCAGCCAGATATTAAACATTTGCTGAATTTGTACCTTTTGAAGCAATAGAGCTCAATTTTTAAAAATGTAGTTAAGTGAGGAACATATTGGCAAGTTCTCTAGTTCAGAACAGTTTTTGTGACTGTGATGATCTGCCCCTAAAGAAATAAAGCTCATATTGTATAGTATTGGTATAGAAGGCATAGAAATATCAGTTTCACGAAGTGAGGGATATATATCAGAAGAAACAAAATAGTTCAGAAGAGGATAAAGAAACTATTGGAAAGGCTGGATAACATTTGAGTCAATTTATTAAAGCTTTTGCAGTTTCCTCTGTAAGGTACATGAAACAATAAATATAGAGCGAGCAAGGCTAATCAGTATCCTTTAGCATATTCATATATCAAAAGTTAATTAAATTGGTGCAAGCTTGTGGGTTATACTTTGTGATGGAGGAAAAGAATGTGAGTTATTATTAAGAAATACTATATATATATAATACCATCACTATTCATCATTATTACTATTTTATTATTCCAAATATACTCACTCTGTGTACTGTTAATTGCATGATAATTTGCTTTCCTTTTGCAGAAATTCTAAAGTTCAGGATGTATCTCACCATGTTATTCAGTTACATTTACAGTATATACAAATCTTGATAAGTTCTATTTCCTACAGTATCTATTAAATATATTTTGCAGCATATAGAAGTTATCCAGGTATAATTTTGCTACAGGCAGGATGGTTTTATGTGCTTAATAGTAACAATATAAGTAGATATATGTGCTTTTAATTTTGGATTGTGTGTGCAGTGGATGTGTTTGATGTACATTATGATAATTGTATAGATCATTTTCTGTGCAGTATAATATTTAGTTTGATTCCAGGATAGTGAAATGATTTACTGCTATAAGTCCTGTTAGTAGAAAGGAGTTCAATAGTACAGAAATGTCAATTAACTTTTTCCACAGGGATTCTATATAAAAAGTTTAAACCATCTTAACTTAAAACATTTATCAGAGAATTTTCTTTTTTAATTATATTTAGTAAGGAATACTGCATTAAATGTGTTGGGGGGCAGCTAGGAAATGACAATCCCACAATTACATATTTAGTTAAGCGGATAATTAGCTAAGTAATAATGTAATATTTTCTATAGACTCCAGATGTGCAAAATTTCTAGGACATACTCTTCCGTATGTGTTATAAATATGAGTGCGTGGTATTCTGTGGCACGCACGTGAAAGGGCTTGTCTATATGGCGATTTAGTGTGCAGCAAGCAAGCCAGGGTGTGACACTGTGCACCAGCTTTTCATGCACTAACTGATCAAGTGAATCCTGCTACCGTGCAGTAGCAATTCTGTAATGTGCTTTGATGTCCTCCTCCTGTTTCAGACAGGAGTATAGACAGAAAGTGCGCTACAGAGCTTTTAGTGCGCAGTAGCAGGATCCACACACAACCGGTTAGTGTGTTGCCACACACTAGCTCACCATGCAGAAAAGACCAGAGAATGAAATGATATACAACTACCAACCCCTTTGCTACTAACGATGTCCTCGTCGACCATAGTTGGATTTAGATATTGCATGCATAATTTGCATGTTATTTCAGAGACTGGAGATTTCAGGAAACATGGGAAAACATAAACATGAATGGGAATTTTTGGTGTGGGGGTTTTTTGTAATATATGTACGTAGTCTCACAAAGGTAGTAAGGTTAAGCATGTGCATAAGTGTTTGTAGGAAAAGTGCCATGGTCACTTAAGGATGGGTGTAATGGGGTTTACAAACTCCCGCACTAAAACGTAGGCTTACTGTACTTGCTTACCATCTATCAGCCTGCTTGCACCCCCACACAGCTGCCAGCACTGCTGGTCGTGGAGGTATGTGCCTATATCTGTGACCGAAAAAGAAAACAAGCCCAGCTATAAAGGAGAGAGAACAGAGAGGGAAAAGGGAGGCGGAAAAGCCCGGGATAGCAGAGGGGCAACAGCCCTATGTCAGGCTGCCTCTAAAAAACTAAGGAGACAAAAGAAAACTGCAAGCCCTGGAGTTTAAGAGCTGAGAGACTCAGTTTAAGTTAAGAATTTATGGACTGGTCAAATTGAAGGGGACCAGTGAGGAGAAAGCTGGGACCCCTGGAGAGAGAGCACCAAAAGCAGCCAATAATGGGATTTTCAAAAAGTGTTGAATGCTGGCCTGCCTCAGTTCCCATCAACTTCAATGGGAGCAGAGCTAGACCAGCAATGAGAACCTTTGCAACTCCCACCCTAAATTAACTTCATTGTTCATTCTTTATTTTTAAAAATATTTACTTTATAAATTGCTTTACAGACATGTACAAGATAAGGTACAAAGGTCGTACCTTCTAAACAGACAACTTATAAAGAAAGAATGAGAGATGCAACAAAAAGCAAAGCAATTGGGCAATGAGGTTTATCATACATCTTGTTAGTTCTGCAAGTTTTGTGTTAGTTGGTTCTGTGTGTTCAATCTAGCAACACTAAGAAGATGACTAGTAGAGCTCAGCTATTCAGATGTATGAATCTGATGTTTTGTTTTGTTTAATTTAAACAAAAGTAGTCCTACAGGAAATAAATATGCCATTTGTTTTATGTCATCATGACAAATAAGCATAGCATTTCTCTCTCAACTGATATTAGCAGTTTAACTATACAGACTAACTAGCATATAAAATATTTTACTATGTACGATAACTTGATAGATGTATGTAATGAGATATTTTTGGGGTTTTGTTTCTGTGCAGAAATTTCCAACTGAAGGACTTGCAAATGTGGTTCGAAATGTGTTTGACTTTGACTCCTACAACAAAGAAATGCGTGATACTTTAGTCAGCACTTTGCACAAACATGGGATACCTATTGGAGCAAAACCCACCAGCATACAGCTGGCCAAGGAGTAAGGCTAACATAATATATGTTAAGAACACTTTTCTCTGTCAGTCATTTTTCACTTTCTTTAATCTTGCTGCTAATTGATTAACAACAACCTGGGATACTTGAAGCTAAATGCTCTTATGGTTGAAGTTTTGTTTTCTGCAAATAATGGATAATTATATTTAATAATAAATTTAGTAGTTATAAATTACTAATATTTCATCCTTATTTAATGTCCATGTAAATGTTAATATTATGTCGGAAGAACAGGTATAAACTAATAAAGGGAAATATTTGTTTCTTTCTCCGTCTGTGTTTTTTATTGAATTACTACAGATCTTTTCCCGTTTGCCATTGAACTCAGAAGCAAAACAAATCCCTTTGTCTTCAATGGAAACAGGAATTGGTCCTTAATCCTCAGCTCTATAAAAATACATCATCATAGCTTGACAGAGCACTTAGTTATCCATGCAGGCATCAAGAATGGTTTTAATATTTGCTTGTATCCATATCACCATTATTGTTTAATAATCATGTCTCTTGACTGAACATGTTACACTATGTACTATTTCAGAGGTCAAAAATAAAATAGCCAATTTTTAAAAAAAGAAACTAAATTGTAAAATCAAAGCTGATTTAGTTCATACCTTTGTACTTCACATGGATATCTGTCTTTTTCTGCCTTCAGATAATATATTATTTGGTAAATAAACATAATTAACAGCAATGGTTTTTATTTCTTTTAAAACTTCCCCTGAGATGTTTTGAAAAATCTAATACACCTTTAAAGGGTTTTCCAAATAAGCAAATCATTAACCCAGTCAAGGAACTGTTTATGGAGAAACAAGTATTTCCCTTTTATAATAAAGCAAAGGTTGGGTTATAGAAAACTCAGTTTTACATAGGGTTATACTACTTCTGTATTTGTTAAGAAGCAACCAAGTTGACTCCACTGACAAAATGTCTTTCTCAGTTGTCAGTGTGTAGATTTCCTCTGCAGGAGCACCACTATAATCATGCCTAGCAACCTGCAGAGATGTTTTGAAGAAGACAAGCACTCTAATGACTGTGGCATAACTTTTCATCTTGATGCCTGAGGAATCACGTGCCTGAGGAACTCAGTCCCTGAGGAACTACCATATGCATCAAGATGACAATATGCCCCAGAAACTGGTGCCACAATCTCCATAATTTAGATGCTTAAAACCATTTGCTGAATTCTGTTTGGAAGGACTATAACGTGTGTCTGTGTTAGATAGTTTATATTTGATATGTTGGCATTTGATTTTATTTAAATAAGGATTTTAGAAAAATAAATGTATAGTTTGTTTTTATTGGATATGGTCTTAGCCTTGAAGGACATATACAGATTCGGAGGTGATTAAATACAGGGTTCAGCCCATTATAGAGACGAATATCCTATCTGAACTTATCCAAAGCTCACAAGTGTTCATGTCTAGGGGTTTTGGTCTACGCTGATTTGTATTTTAGAAAACATTTTGCAGGAATTTGAGAGAGGAATTATAATGCTGGTAAGAGCCAGGAATAATATGTCTGAGTGCTATGGAAATATCGCCACATTGTTTTGCCACTGTACTTCAGTCCTAATTAGCTCCTGGTTTATGTGATTGTTTTGTGAAATAAACAAATAGAGTTTAGAATGAGACTGCCAGACTCATTTTCACTTGTGACCTGAACCCAGGTCTCCAGAAATATTCTTGCTATTCAGCAGACTGCCAATCATGCCAAATTAAGTAACAGGTTTTAGTGATTATAGACACATTTCTGTTAGACTCTAGTTGATACACTGCTAAACTAAACGATATGGAAGTCATTCTATTGATGCACTGTTTCACTTGTACAGAATTCTACTGCATATTTAAAATATTAGATACAACAGTTTGTGAATATGTATTTTATTTTAATATACTAAGCTTGTCATATTTAGCAGAGGTGAATCTTTGTATCTATTCCATATCACTTTATCCAAAGGACATTATGAGCAGGAATTATTTCATCCACCACTGAACCAGAGTGGAATGTGATTAGCTGTTATATATCTAGATAGGAACAAAAACATTATAAGCACTTGAACAACACACAGGAGTATTACACAGCTGTTTAGGACAAGAAACACAGAAGATGACTATATCTAGTTAAACTTCATTGTGAATTTGGGTAGGCAGAATGCAGTCATCCATATGGGAATTTTCACTTGGACTCTGGAATGAATATGCCCATTGTTGTGAGAAGGGTTAGATCATTAATGGCCAGTAAAAAGCGATTCCTACAATATACATTGTTTCAAGGAAGTGATCAATGTAGCCTACAGAATCTCACTCTATTTCTCCGAAGTTAAATTATAATAGATCTATATAAAGTTAAATTATAAAGATCTATATAATAGATATCGAATTATAATAGATCCACGCTCCATGGTTTCAGGCTTTGGCATGAGATTTTGGAGCATGTAATCAAGCTTAAAAGAACTGAGAGCCCACAGAGAAATCAGTTGTGTTCAGAGATCAGCAAACAAAATTATAACCTACAAAAGCCATTTCTCCCCAAGAGAGGCTGACTAGATAGTCAGATACTTTTAAGGAAATGCACCTAGCAATGCAATACTATAACTTGGAGAAAATTCAGTCTCATTTTCCAGTTGGTTATCAGTGGCCATATAATATTTTTCTTAGCTAATTTAACTTCAAGTATTCTTCTCATCAGCTTATATTTTTAAAATGTACTAATCTATTTTCCTCAATAATATACTTTGCATTTCTAAACAGCCCCTTCATGCAGTGATTTCAGTACACTTTCACAAACGTTAACTAATCAATTTACAATATCCTCATTAAATAGTTATATATAGAAGATCACGTCACATGCCATTGAAAGTCAATTGTTTTGTATGCAATGCAGCAGTTTTTCAGGACATGAAATGAAGGAAACTACCTTAGTTAATTGAAACTGCCAGCAAAACATAAGCCCTGGGATGGAATTTGTCAGGACACCCAATTAACACTGCTAAACTCACAAATGCTGTGAGGTAAAATCATAGAAGATTAGGGTTGGAAGGGACCTCAGAAGGTCATCTAGTTCAACCCCTGCTCATAGCAGGACCAACCCCACCTAAATCATCCCAGCCCAGGCTTTGTCAAGCCAGGCCTTAAAAACCTCTTCAACTGCTCTCTGAATAACAGCATCTCAAACAAGTGTCTCCTAATACCATTCTGGACATTTGTTCACTACTGAGAGAGAGGGAAGGATGCCATTCACTGAGTCACCAGCACCGCATCTTGTAATATTTGTTCTTTGGAGCTTGCACCTTTCCAAGTAGTGAGTAAAGAGAACTCTACGTACTTTGAGATCTTGCATGAAAATAGTAAAATATCACGTAGGCATGATGTAGGTTGTGTGTTGCTTTGAAAGGGTATTTTATTTTTTTGTACATTTTATATTTTTGCTTTTTTAATTTCACCATGCTATTTTGGAAATATTAAATAGGAACACACAATGGGGCTGCTCTAAGCCATTCATTATTTTATCATATGTTCTCTAGACCTCCAGTTTTCCAGCTTAAAAAATATGTAACCCTTTCCCATTTTAGAATGATCTGAACTTTTTGCTAATTGATTTTTTTACATTTCTCTTTGAAAGCATGAGCTGGTTTGAGGTTAATCTGTGGTCAGTTAATAGATTAGGACCAGAACCTGACTCCTACAGTCCTGTGAGTTGTCAGAGGGTTTTTGGCATTGCCTGTCAAGTAAGGAGTGGGAGAGTAGAACTCTGTTCCCTCTGCTCCCCATATAGTAGTCCCCTATATTTAAGTCAGGGTATCTTTATGGATTTTACAGTAATCATTTTATAAGCTGAAAGTTGTAGAATTGATGTTTATAAAGGCTCGATTACTTACCTGCATATCCTGTTCTTGGAAGTTAGTGATTATAATTGGTCCCCACTCACCCATGCACATTGGAACGCTATTCATTTTTTACCTGATAATTTTCCTTTTGATTGATATCTAATGCTGTTGGAGGCTGTGTACGCAATAACCCGTATCAGGGTGTGCACGGTTCATCAGATCTCCACACACCTTAGTCATGCTGAGTCCCATACAGCAGGAGAGTGCCTCAGTACACACTGGCTTCTTAGGAATGCACCATGCAGTGTATTACTACTCCTAAAATTGGGGGAGAGCAATTGGTAAGAATTTAAATATCATACATGTAATATTTAACCCCCACTCTGCCAGAAAGTACTGTGTTGTCAGTCCTAACTCTAGCAAATTATTACATTGAGATCTGTAGCATTTACATGAAATAGGACTGAAGAAAAAGAGAGTGAAGAAGCCCTCTGGATATTGTCCAGAAATAATTTAAACAAATTGCTGGCGCGAGGCCATTTTGCACATCTTCCTTCCTTTTTCTTCTCTACTGCATATCTTGCTCCCCATTTCTTCTCTCTCCTGCCATCGGTGACAGCATCACGAGTGGGTCTTCAGTTGATAAGCTGCTGCTTTTTGTCGCTCTGCCTGGTATGGGACACAGCTAAGAATGCCAATCTTAGGTCAGACTGCCATTAACAGGGCGTGTATCCCAAACTGGTGGTATACTCTATCATAAGTTTTCACCAAGCCAGTAACAAATGTGTGCTTCCAAAATACAATACTGGTTACTAGTCCAAAATACAATACTAGTTACTATTAGACCCTCTAGCCCCTCATGTACCACCCAGACAAACCAGACTTCTGTGATAAATGGTTATGAAAACCAAAAATCACATATATTAGGTTCTTCCAGTTCCAAAGAACCAGACACAAACTCCAGGTCAAAATATACTTCAGATCTTACCCAAAAATCATGATGGTAGCCAATCTTCAGTAACTAAAAACTAAAGGTTTATTAATATGAAAAAGAAAAAGGAAGAGAATTATTAAGAGGTCAAAATGAATCAGATGCATTACCATTGATTTCAGAGTTTGTAGATCAGGATAATAGCAGTGATGTTAAATCTGCCCGTTTGTAATTAGTTTCTCTGGTTCATCGCAAATGTTGGGGTCCTCAGTCCATTGTTCAAAGCTCTTCTTTGTTACAAATCAGAGTCCAGAGATGTGTAACAGGAAAGAGGCAAAGAAGTGATGTCAGTCTCCACTTTTATATCCTCAGCTCATGTGCATGGAAAGTTACTGGCACAAACATGAAGTCTTGGATCACATGTCCTTACATTGCTGAGTCATGGGGCTTCCATTGTCTCCGTACCTTCCAGGACGTCATTAGGAGGGGCTCACTGAAGAGTTGACTCTCCTGAATAGACCATCAACACATAGCTGGCTAGTCTGGATGTAAATCTGTCGTGGGTGTCACCCAGGAACACAACATGTTTGAGATACAAACACATAGCAAATATTCATAACTTCAAATACAATGATGATACATGGATTTAAACAGGATAATAATACTTAGCAGCTCATAACTTTTCCAGTGATACCTTACAAGGCACGCTTTGTACAAGATTTATCACAATTGCACAACAGTGGTGATACCTTAGTGTACACAAGGTCATCTTTCTTTCTATAGCATTATGCTTTTGTTGTTAACTTGGCATTGTGATCCATTGCTCAGCAGCTCCCTCCCTGCTTTGTGGATAGCTAAGCTGATCTGCGGTAGTGAAGATTTAAAGAGCTGGGTAGGGCTGAGCAGCAGGGACTATATGAAGAAACAGGATGACAGTAACGTCCTTCAGGCCTTACTCTTCTCTGTTGAATGACTGGTCAGGCTGTTACCACAAGATGTTTGGTTGAAGTGCCATGATCTGGTTGGCAAAGAATCGTCCTAGTCTCAAGGTGTGTTTTATTTGAGGAGAATAATTATGTGGTGTGAAGACTTCTTCAGCCAATCAGATCACAATTCTCTTACAAGCCACTGAATAAAACATTCCATCCCACCTTTGGTTCACAAGACAGTGAGTTCCCCAGTTTGCTAGTCACCTTTCATAACTCCTGTCTGAGGCTATATTAGTTATGACAGCTACCTTCAGAAAATCCAAATTACATGTAAGTAACTTTATGCTTATAAGCTTATTCTCTTCCTTTGCACTGGACTCAAGACTCCCATTTATATTATTCACAATAATGTTTCAATATTTTAAAATTAATATAGAACAAATCTTAATATAGCAATTACATTTTTCTCAGTATATTTTTCTGAAAACTAGATGCCAACTGGATGTCTCTTAACTCTTTGAATGATGTTATTAAATTCAGCCTGAAGTTAATTTATTTTCTCAAATAAAAAAGAGATGAATCCAAAGAAATGACATACTGTAGGTATCAGTATGAGAAACTTCACAGCAACACATGCCTCTGGAGAATTATCTTCTGACAGATTCTCCCATTAGACTACTGTACATGGAGAAAATCAAACTAAATATCAATTTTATATAGAATCACCATCCCAACTGTAGGTCTTGGGCCAATCTCCTCCTCTGCACAAAAACATTACTTACATAATCATCTCATGCTCAGTAGTGAATCCTGGATAGAGAGCCCCCAGGGTAAAAATAAGAGAAAAGTAACAATTTAAACAAAATGTTTAAAGTGTTCTGAATCTGAAAGATCTGACAGATTGATCTACAATCAAATAACTGAACAGGAAATTATTCAGTGGAATTGACTGTTAAGTGTTGGCCCTTCTTCCATCTGATGTCATATTTAGGGTCTGTAGAAACAAAAACAAATAAGTTTTAGCTTTTGATGAAGGGTGTGAATAGGAGTTCTTGTTTGTTACTGTAGATTCTCATTTCAGAGAATGAAGACGTTTGTGTAGGGCTTTCACTCAGCCTCTGCCTACATCTCTAAACTCACAAGTTCCCACTACCTCTCACACCTTTGCCAGTGACTCCAGTCTTAATACCTTCTTCATCTCCCTTTCACAAACTTTTCTATGCTTTCAACCTAATGCTGCACATGGGAGGAATGCCCTCCCTAAACCTATTCACCCACCCAATTCCCTCACTTTATTCAAATTACTCTTAAAATTTGCTCCTCGCCTATAAGAAGTGCAAGGGAGGAAAATAACCTCCCCACCACACATACATATGCTTCAGTGAAGTAATCAGGACATGTATGTGCCTTGCTGAGTAATTGTATTGATCTTCTTATTGTCATCCTTGTCATTCTTCACCCATATCTGTTTATGATCCACTCCTCAGTTGTTATGCTGAATTTAAATTGCAGGCTCTTCAGGGCAGGAACCCTATTTCTATCTTTTGGTGCGGTGCCTGGCCTATTTTTGGGTGCTTCAAAAATAATAATCAAAATAAAATTCCAGTGAAAAATGTGAAATTCAAACTTTCTGCCATTCTTTTCAGCTTCCTTCATGTTTGCAGAGAACAGTCTGAGAGAGGTGGCTGAATGATGAGAGAGGCAGAAGAGTGCAGGCAGCTGGTGGTTGTGAGGCATTGCCGAAAGCTAGCTCCCGTGTTCTTGGACTTTCTCAGGCCAAACCTGCTGACCACACAGCTAGGAGAAGAGAAAAGAAAAAATGCAGGGAGAGTCATATTCACTTTCTCCTAAAGAAAGCAATTCTGTTTTCTCTGGGGATGGAGGATGGGATGCTTTCTCCTAAGCATTTGTGTTTTCTTTTCCCTTCTCTCCTGCTATTCTCAGTGGCTGTCTGTGCTAGTCAAAGGGATTAAACCAGTCAGGACTGAGGAAAGAAAAAAAGACCTTAAGAATTTAGGAGAAAGGTGAACTTAGTCCCCTTAGTTAAAAAAAGAGGGGGGGGACACTATTAACAAAGCAAAGCTCCAGCAAGCTAGAAAGTGGATACAAAAACTTTTGTCTCTTCAGGGATTAAGCAAACATTTCTAGCAGTTATTTGGTTGATACCGGCTGTTAACATATATTTATGATATGTAATGTTGCCACTTGAAATTTTTTATTTTGTTACATGAAAAATGATGGCATTTTTGGCATTTTTTGCATAAAACATATACAATCTTCACAATGCTAGCAATTTCTACCACTATTCACCATTACATTAACCATGACAAGCCTTTGATCATTTGCATTCTCTGTCAAGGTAGCATTCATGAGTATTGAATTTAAAATATTCTGTTAGACTGCTAGATGTCTCCTTAATTAGTTAGATGAATTGGGAATTTATGAAAAAATTAGTACTTTATGAGAAATTAATCTTGAATTTAGAAGTGGAATGAGTTTACCAGATTTTCATTAATTTAATTCATTTTTAGGAAGTGTGGAAATAGAGGATTTATAAACTTCCGATATTTTCATGTTTTGTCTAACTCTCAGATTTAAAGCAAAGGCTTTAAATATCTTTGACATTTACTTCAGGACATGACCAAGTTTCAAATGGGTCTGGTATATCTCTAAATTGACCAGTTCTCATTGCCTCTCAAAAGGAACATGTAGCTTTTCCAAAGGCTGGAGAAAAATTGTTGTAAAATTTCATAAATATTCATAATTCGTAGTAGGTCTCCCTAATCTCTAGTGCATTCCATGAGGGAGTAATGGGTACGGAGTTCAAAACTAAAATCTAAGTCCTTATGAAATCGTTGTGATTGTATGCTGGCAGGAAAAGATTAAAGACACTGTTGATTTTAAGTTATGTCAGTGGTTACCAAGTTCATAGCACCCACAGAGAAATTTAAATTAATGGACTTCTTTCATAACAAAAAATATTTTTGATCAAACCCAGAAAATCATTTTGAAATCCAAAGCAAAACTCTTAGTGTGAAATTTACATTAATTAATAAGCCAACATGCCATTCTAGTGACTGACTCTATGCTCCTCTGTGCATAAATGCATCTGTCTTGGGGTTATATGTGCATTAAAGAGTATACCCTGAATAAATTGTTAATGATTGTGTTGAATGCCATAACCCTGACCTGTGTCATACTTGCATTTCTTTTGATTCTGGCTTAATTTCTACTAATATGGGAGGAAACTGGCCAGAATGGTTAGGAAACATGAAAAAGGTTGAGATACCGTGAATAGTTTAATTTAAAAAAATTCTTCTTTTTCCAGTCAATGTCAAAAACAGACCTCACACTGCAAATTGAACAAGGTGAAATTGAAGATAAGAAGCATTTACAAGAAATATAGTTCTCAAACCTTGATCTTGACTGTTGTTGTAAATAGGTGCAGGGTCATAAAAGCTGTCTTCTGGAAGCTGGTTAACTAGGGAATAAAATGCAATGGAAAATACAGTTTGTCAAGCTGGTTTGAATTCAGCCCAGATTGCATCACCAAAAGTCATTACCATTTTATAGCTAAACATTGACCTACGTGAAATGATTTGGTGGTTTCAATCCATTTCCTAATTCAATATCACAAAAACTCTTTGGCAACTTTTATTGAGTCTCAGCAAATGGGCCAAGGACTGAATGGTCATGGAGCTTGAACTGTTCTCTCACCCCAAGAGGTGGCCCCTCCAGGCTGATTGAGGTACATTGGCAGAACAATTATCAGAAGATTTTAATTTCTATTTTGTGTGCTATTCAGAAAGATTAGAAAATATAATTGTTCATTCCTAAAATCGGAATAGAGAAATATTTTAACTTCTCCAAAGTTCAGGTGTGCTCAGACCTAGGATTTTGGTTTAGGCGCCTCTCTGAAAAAAATATCTAGAAGAAACAAGCCTCCTTTAACTGCAAAGCCTATTATTTTTAAATAATTCTAACAGTAGGAACAGACACAGACAAATAGAACAAGTGAGATCAAGCACAGAATTAACAAACAGTCTTGGAATACTTACTTAAAATAGACTTCAGAGATGTATTTTTAGAAGGTGGGAGAGGTGGATGTCTTCTATTCTCATGCCAAGTTTTGTAACTGCGCAATAATGAAAGAGGATTAAATAGTGTCTAGAAATATCTTGCACATGCTCTTTTAACTTTCTTACGCCAAAAGCAAATTAAATACATGCTACATGCCAACTAGTCCCAAATAAGAGAGACCTAAAGGAAGATTTCTGATACTATCTCTTAACATATCAGTTTATAAGTTTTAATTTAATTATTCTACATTAACAAAACTTTAAATCATTTTACTGGTAGTTGCAAATCATTTGAGGGAAAGTAGAGGAAGAACAAAAATGTGTGTATTCTTGTTTGCTGTGAAACAACTTTATCATATGCCAATATTTTCAATTATTACAGAAATTATTTTTGACAGTGGCCCACATGTTCTCTTCTGAATGAAAAACACCAGAAGGAAACAAATGAGCTCAAGAACATCATTCACAGTTTAGGCAAATTTCCCCACCTTTTCTGCAGGATTGGCAAGGATTGTGTTGTGAGCAGAAGACCATGAAAAGTAGTGGAATCTGAGCATCCATGAGAAACCATACACCCTCCATATAGATACCACCAATAGGGCATACAGAAGGGACTGTCCTTCTGCACTTCCTTGTGATACAGTCCAATTGTGGCAGCATAGTTAGGCAATGGGCATACAGTCATTTTCTGTACTGTGTGACCTATCCACTGGGTGTCGGAGAACATACAACAGAAATTATTGCTGCTTCTTGCAGTAATAATCTGATGCAACGTTTACTATACTCATTATGCAGTTTTCCTAGAGAAACATGTCACTTAGAGGAGCTCCTCCCACGCATTCTGTTATCCTGTTTGAATAAAACTGATCAAGAGACCACTGAATATGCTTTGCTGCATAGCTCAGACAACTCAAACTTTTAAAGCTTTTCTTTTCAGGGCATGGTCTGTGAAAGGTTCCTTCCTTTAGTATGTTTTTTAGATCCTGAGATTACTTGTGTTTCAGAAAGTTGAAATTTTTGCCTTTTAAAAGAAATAGAATGTTTCAGCAAAGGAACATTTTCAACAAAATAATCATCAAAATGGCCTGTTAGAAAAAAACTGTGATTAGATGATGTATTCCTTGTTAATTGCAAATTAACAGGGATAAATGTTTCTTTGTTCATATGTTGTTTGACAGGCTACCATTGCCAGACCATAAATTTGTGGGCTACTGGAGAATCAATCAATCAGGGAATGCACAGGAGAAACTACTGTGTCCAACAGAAACTCATCAGTTAAATATAAAGGTTTGTGTCTTTTTTATGCTTAAAAATATTGATTAGTCACTTTTTCTTCACAGCAATATAATATCACCCTGATTATGATCTAATAAATAGATGCGGCTCATTTCCTGCAGAAATAAGAATCTGAGTTGATTTTTGTAATGAAATAAAAGCTGCATTAATTGTACAGATTAAAAAAAAGTAGACTATTTTGTAAATCCACACTGCAAGATGAGTTGCTGTGGGGTCTTGTCTTGTGAGCGCTTATGTGCAGAACATATAGTGAAAGGAGTACTGTGAGAGTGCACGGCTGAGTTCCAAAGCTCTTGCAGAGGTATTGTTGTGAAGGGGACAATGCCAATTTTAGTGACTCCCTGAAGCAGGCATGGATGGATGGGGACATCTAGTTTCAATTCCCAGATCACACAACTCGTCTGGATGAGATCTAAAATTGCAAAGTTTTCTAGTTTCATTTCACATGCAGCTGAATTCTTCTGACATTTTGTATCTATCAAATCTGAATCTGAACCTTTGGTCTGATTTGGCCTCCAGGCTGAACCTAATCCACATCCCCTACAAACCCAATTTCTTGGCCTAGATTTATTAATTATTACTTCAATTGGGGGGAAAAACTGTTAGTGTAATGTTAAATTTGGTATTTTAAACCTTCCATAATCAAGAAATTCAGAATTAAGTTCCTTGCATATATGCACTGTGCTCCAATCTTTCATTAATTAATAAAAACACTCCAGGCAATGTGACCCCTCCTCCATGGGATTAAGGATCATGGTTCCAAACTAAGTTCCATACAGTCCCCCAGGACTAGATAGATGCAGTAATTGAAATATGTAGCCTCAAGAGAGGGGGACAGCATGGCTTGTATATTATGTGGGAAACAGTGGCAGGATATTCAGGGTTCCTTGAGGGATACAGAGGGTTTACAGAAAAAGCAGTCTGGTTCCTTCCCAAACATAAGCCTTCCTCTTTTGTTTATAATGCTTGGTGTGGCATTTAGTGCTAAAAGCAATAGAAAATGTTAGGAAAACTCCTAGAATTTATAAAGGTTGGTGAGTGAAATAAAATATCTAGTTTTTATGCTCATCACTTTCTTTTAGGGTCCAGTATATTTAAATGTTCAGGGATATCCACTGGAACGGCATGAAGCAAGGTCCCTCAGTTTCACAGAAGAACTTGCTTTTTGGACACTACCTTTGAATGAGGTTAACTTAGTCTGTGATGTTGCTGTAGCACAAGGTACAGTAAAATATTTGTATCTTTTGTAATGATCTCTCTTATTGTACCATATAAGATACACTGGAGACCATGAGAAATTGGACAGATGAGATCATAACTGGTCCTTAACATTCAGTACTATGCAGTTTGTAATCCCTTTTTTGGAATATGCAAAAGCAATATCACATTTTTGCATTGAGTGAACGCGCGATAACATAGAGAATGCATTTCTGGGAACCTATACTGTGGGGCCTGCATGAGAAATAGAAAAAAATAATATTGCTTGCTTTTCTCTTCATTGTATTTAACTTTTTTTTAAAAAGTCAAAAACACAAAATGCAAAAACAATCAATCATGAAATGGGAGTCTAATTCCATTAAAACATGCTGGTGATTAATGTAAACTGTGAAAGAGATTTGGCTCTAAAGTGAAATATAGACACATAATTCAAAGTGTACATAATTTTTATTTTATATCATAGATTGTTTCAAAATGAATTTTAAAATTCTTTCTTCTATCTTTGCCTCTCCCTAGTTAAACCAGTTCTAATGCAAGACTTTAGCATGCAAAGTTCTGTGTTGCCTTTCTGGTGCTTACACTGATCCAATGTCCTTTCTTACTGAATCAACCTTACCTTATTTAATTACATTATATATATGTCCCAATGTGAATCACAACATGGTAGGGATATTTCTGACCGTTATTTTATGATATATTATCAAATGGAATTTTGTGGCTGTAATTTATTGTACATTGTAAACATACTAAAGTAACTAAAACTGACAGCGCTGCCTTTTTCTGATTGTGGCGTCACTTTCTAAGCATGTTCATAAAAATGTTGATGACATCATAAGAGAAATTACACAGTTTTAATTTGATGCTGAGAAATGTCTGGAGTGTAAAAAAGTGTTGTAGAGTTTCACTCCCCATGTGAGGCTTCCTTTCATCTTGTCTAGAATTATTAAGTGATCGGGTATGTTAGTTCCAGGAAGTGGACACATTTTTAAGTCTGGATCTGAAAACTTTTATTATAGTTTTCTCTCTCTCAGAAACTTCTATAAGTAAATTTGTGTATGCTCTACAGGTTTCTGGTTATAAGTATTCATATAACTAGAGTCTATAACAATTGATTTGGAAGTCAGTTTCATGTCTTGGACTGCTACTCAAGTATCTTTTGGAATACTTGTGCAGGTAGTTACTAGTCAGTGTGAAGCAGATAACTCAACTTGTCTGTTAAAAGTTTAGTTATTATATATAGGCCACACCCTATCCTTGATTTATGTACAAATCTCCCTTTGTCATCGATGGGAATGCTGCTGTAGGTTGAGAGTAGTACCTGGACCTACATGTATTGATTATGTATTGATTTATGTATTAAATATGTTGCCGTATTCCCACAATAGCATCATTCAGTTTTCAGTTAATCAGCTGGTTAACATGATTTTGGATCATGGGAGAATATTTTATTTTAATTAATTTTTCCTATTTTCCTATTTCAGAAGATGAGACTGAAAATATGCTCTATGTGGCTACATGCAATCCAGTTTCCTTATACTTCATGAATGTATCTAGTAAAAATGGATACTTTGTGGATTTTTATGACATCTTCCCAAGAACAGTTGGAAGCGTATGGCAACCCTTTGTGACTGTGGCACCTCTGGGAAATCCACTTAAAGAGCAAGTGATTCTACATGAAGAAAAGGTAAAATAAAAACATATCCTATTTCATGCTGGGTTGTGAGGAAAGTAGTACTGCAAGAGTAGGATCCCTGGGATTCCTCAACTTCTGAAGGTTGAGATAGCTTGGATTAATATGCACACTTCTGAATACTTAGTCTAACTGCTCTCTCTTTCTGTCTCTACCTTTAGAGAGGGTTCCCTCAACTCTACTTTTTCTAGCAGTGCTTAGGTTGGTTTACTCCATGCCAGTAGTTCCCAACCTTTTCGGCTCGAGGGCCACAAATATGATTTTTACAACCCTGAAGGGCCACCAGTGTCTGCCAGCAGCCCCCTCTCCTCCATTGCAGCCAGAGGAAAGAAGTTCAGCTAGGAGTATCTCCCATCTCCCTGGCTGCAGCAGGGAAACCGTGTGTGCCACTTGGGTCCTGCAGCTAGGGGGACAGGAGATGAGTGCTCCACTCCCTCTGGCTCCAGCAGGCAAAGTGCTTTGCCGTGCTCCGTGCTCCAGCCAGAGGGAGGGGAGTGCTGATCTCCCATCCCCTTGGCTGCAGCAAGGAGCCTGCACTGGCAATGCGCTCCATGTGCGTACTTAGGCAGCTGTTCCCTTCTGCAGCCAGCGAGAGGGAAGCAGTGGGCCACTCTGAAAGGCCACGAGTTGGGAACCCCTGCTGTATGCTTTTGTGTACTTCTGCAACATTAATCCTGTTAGTGGTAAAAGTAGATTGAGAATTATTGGAGGGGGGAAAAGGAGATTATGATTTGAGTTTGGGAGTCTCAAATGAGCAGGGGAAACCTGTGGCATGTCTACACTACAAAGTTAAGTTGACTTAATTTAAGTTGACATGCAGCCGCCGCAGTAATTGAGTTGGTCGGTCGTGTCCACACCACACTCATTGTGTCGGTGGAGTGCGTCCTCACTAGCAGCGCTGGCATTGATGCAGAGAACAGTGCACCATGGGTAGCTATCCCACAGTGCAACCAGCCTCAGGGGGTTATGGGAAGGGCTTGCAATGATCCATGGGACCAAAACATTGTTGCAGGGTGGAATGGGAACCTGGCTTCGATCTCCCCATGATGCAGTTTTCTGTCTCCCTCCCTCCCTCCCAACCCTGATATCAATGGCAAACATTCCATGCTCTTCCGTGCCTTTTTTCAAAAGCCTGGTTTAGCCTCGCGTACATCATGGCCCAAGAACCATGGCGCTTGCTCAGCAGTGCACTCTTGTTGTGAGCATCACAAACACCTCGCACCTTATCCTGCAGTATTTCCAGAGCTTAGCAGGAGCTGCCACGTGGAACATTGCGATGTCCTTCAAGCAGCCCTGCTGCAAGCCATAGAATGAAACAATTCCCGGTTGTTGCTGGCAGTCACGCAGCACCTGAACATGGTTGAGCGTCATTTCTGGTCCCAGGAAACAAGCACTGACTAGTGGGGTTGCACTGTTATACAGTTATGGGATGATGAGCAATGGCTGCAGAACTTTCAGATGCAGAAGGCCGCTGTCTGGGAACTTTGTGCAGAAGTTTCTCCAGACCTGAAGCATGTGGAAGCTAGCAACGCCAGACTGCTATCAATCAGTGGGGAATCAATTTGGAGTTGGTAAATCCACTGTAGGAGCTGTTGTGATCCAAGTGTGCAGGACTATTTATTGACTTCTGCTAAGAAGGGTAGTGTCTCTGGGCAATGTGCAGGACATAGTGGATGGTTTTCCTGCATTGGGGTTTCCTAAATGCAGTGAAGGGATAGATGGCATGCATATCCCTATCTTGGCACCAGACCAACTTGCCAAAAAGTACATAAACAGAAAAGAATGCTTTTCAATTGTCTTGCAAGCACTGGTAGACCACAGGGGGCATTTCCCCAACATCATTGTGGGATAGCCAGGAAAGGTACATAGCCATGCATCTTTGGAAACAAAGGTCTGTTCAGAAAGCTGCAATCAGGGACTTTCTTTCCAGATCACAAAATAGTCATTGATGATGTTGAAATGCCCATAGTAATCCTGGGAGACCCAGCCTACCCCTTGCTCCCATAGCTCATGAAGCCATACACTGGCCACCTGGACAGCAAATGGTTCAACAATAGGCTGATTAAGTGAAGAATGGTGGTGGAATGTGCCTTTGGATGCTTAAAGGCTTGCTGGCGCAGTTTGCTTACTAGGTTAGATCTCAGCGAAAGGAATATCCCCATTGCTATTGCCTGCTGTGTGCTCCATAATATCTGTGATGCAAAGTGAGAGACGTTTCTGCAGGGGGGGACGTGGAGGCAGAAAGGCTGACAGCTAATTTTGAGCAGCCAGATACCAGGGCAGTAAGAAGAGCCCAATGAGGAGTTCTGCATCTCCATGAAGATTTAAAAACCTGTTTCAGTAGTGAGCCACAGTAACGTGTGCTGCTTATCTATGTTGTGCCGTCACAGACCATCCCCTCTAGTGCATCAGTTTCACTGAAGTTTATCTTCCTCCCCCCCAGATCTCTCTGCTTCAAATAAATAAAGAGTATTTCATTCTCAAAATATTGACTTTTATTGCAGAAACATAAAGAAACTGAAAGAGCAGGAAAATAATTGAACCTTAGGCAAATGATGTGATAAAATTGGGAGAGGAGAAAGCAAGTCAGCTTGTCTGTGGAAGCAAAGAAGTCTTGTCCATCAGAGATCTCTAAATGGCCTCCTTTTGTTCTTAGTACTCTCCCCTGGTGTTGAGTGGAAGGGATACTGCTACTTCTCCCCTCTCTCCCCCCGACTCCTGGAACGTTTGGGGCAGGGGATTGGGAATAGCACCATTCTGCAGAGGGAGTCTAGCCTCACGCTGCTTTTCTTGAAGCTCAACCAGACGCCTCAACATGTCTGATTGGTCCTTCATAACCGGCAGCACCTCATCCTGCATGGCACGCTCTTGCTCCTGGGATGTTCATTATCTTATTGAACATGTCATCAACACGTTCTCTTTTGCCTTCATCTGTGAAAGCCTCTCTGCAGGTGTGGAGGATGTGCTAAAGGCCAGGTTTTCCACTGTAAGGCATGCAAAGCACAAGGCAACCATTGTCCGTTTATACCCTGGGTCTAGTACAAAGTTGCTATTTAAAAATCACTCACCTTATAACACTGAAGTGCAACAAGAACATAATTAGTATCCCTAGGTATTCAATGAACCTGTTTGCTGTTTCAGGCATGGTGAATATGGCCCAGTGGCATGGGTGACGAGCCTTGTGCTTTAACTTGAGGGCAACCCATGTCGTGGAGGCACAGGAGGGCAGGTGGATAGTGCCTCCTCCCCTTAGCAACATGGATGGTGTTTGGAGACCAGGGACCAGCATTAAGTCTCCCAAAGTGTGGTCTTTGTCCGAGGCTGTTCCGGGGAGGGAGAGGGGGTCTGTGTCCATGAGAGAACACAGGAACTCCACCCTCCTGCCCTTAACGCTGCTGGTAGTAGTCACCTTGGGCTTGCAGATTCTGAGGTCAGTGCTGATCCCTATCAACCAAACCACAAGCATTTTAGGGAAACAGTAGCTGAGAGATCCAGAAATCACCATGGATGGGGGAATCACATGCTCTATTGTTTGTGGTATGAGTACTTGTAATGAAAACTTCTACCTAGATGATCCTATGTGATATCAATCTCCTGAGGGTAACAGAGGCAGCAGATACTGCAAGCGTCTGGGTATAGACTTGGTCCTTCTGCTGCTATGCTGTGTACTGCAGTGATGCCAGCAAAAATAATACTGGAGGGGCATGGAAAAGTGTCCTACTGTGGTAGAATAAATATGGCAGCCTTTCCCAGAAACCTTGTGCAAAGGATTGCAGAATACCTACATATTGAATTGAGCCCCTAGAAATGCATTTTCCCAATTTTCATCCAAAAGCTATCTTTCTGTCATCATTGCCAATGGAGTTGTCTTGATCAGCTGTAAGGTACTATTTGAGCTATTTTGGGAAGCTCATAACAAGTTTGTTCAGTTCAAAACAAGGCTTTGCCCTCTCTGACTAACATCAGTACAGGAAATTGTAAAACAGATGGCACTTGATCTTGTGCCTTGAGTGTCTGCGAATGTTTGGAATGCTGGACATTTTCTGAAGGCAGAGCCCAACAATATTCTCCCATTATATTTCTAAACTTCTGAAATTCCTCAAATGAAAATAAGTGTCTTGTTAGTTTTATTTGTAACCAAATTGCAGTAGTATTAAATCTCTTTGTGGAGGAGAAGGAGCATTTTATCTATGTGAAGCCATAGGCAGTTAACTCAGTGATTGGTTTTACACAATGATAAAGTCTGTCCTTCTAGGATGCATTTTTTCAATAAAAGTCTGAATTAAAAACTGATATAAAGACTGTACTGTAGGCTGACTATTGTGGTTCAGTGCTGTTGACTTCAGTTCAGCTATAACCTTCTTTCTCTGACCAAAAACAACTTCAGTCTTGTCTTTCTCAGCAAGTGCCACAGTTGGACGAAAGCATTCTAAAAATAAACCTAATTATCATGCCGGAAAATAATATACTAACAATAATATTACTGTGTGTTTTGCATTATCTTAGGATTTCATATACAAAGTTAAGATTAAACTAGATCTTCATTGATTCTTAAAATGTACTTCACTAAATTGACAATTTGGATGTAGAATGCCTGTGTATGTTTAGCACCCCGTCAAAAATGACTTGAGTCTTCTATAACAATTGATTTCTTGCCCTTTATACAGAAAAACCTAAGGAGTATGATCTGCTCACGTAGCATATTATTAATCGGCATGGATTATATTTAATTTGTCACCAGTGGAGGCATAATAATTTAATAATTTGCTCAATGCAAGGCCCAACATGGGGCACCAAGGAACCAGGCATTTACATGGTAAAACCTTGATGGCCACTGCTGTGCGGTCTGGAGCTTTGATTTGGGCTCTCCCCAAGTTCACTACTCATTTAATCTTCTTAGTTTCATATCAGGCAGAGTGAGCAGAGCCCATTGCTTCCATGAGGATGAGGAATATCTCTGTGGTGGCATTTTCTCACTTGACTTTTGATGTGAAAAGTGGAAAGAAAGACAATATTCCACACTTCAGGCGTTCAAAAAAAATCGGGAGATTTTAGAAAATCATAGAATCTTAGTTCTGAAAGGGACCTCGCAAGGTCATCTAGTTCAGTCCCCTGAATTTATGGCAGGACCAAGCATTATCTAGACCATCTCTGACAGATATTTGTCTAATCTGCACTTAAAAATCTCGAAAGATGGAGATTTCACAGCCTTCCTAGGCACTTTATTCCAGTGCTTAACTACCCTGACAGGAAGTTTTTCCGAGTGTCCAACCAAAAAAACAATCTTGCTGCAATTTAAGCCCATTGCTTCTTGTCCTATCCTCAGAGCTTAAGGAAAACAATTTTTCTCCCTCCTCCATTACATAAACCAGGCTTCCAGTCCTTCACTGTTTGCTGATAAACAGGAGTATTAGTATTATGAACATTAAAAAAAGGGCCAAAAAGTACTAAAATCTTGAAGGAAAACAAAAACCACTTTAAAAATAAAATAAAATCAAATCTCTGTTTCCGCTTCTGTTGTTGTCGTTTAAAAATACCCCAGTAACTAAACAGTATGACAGAGTAGTGACTTTCCAAATCACTATTTTATTAAAACATTTTTTGAGAAGAACATTTATGACTCAATTATAAAACACCCTTAAATAGATAATTATAGTGGAAAGGATGAGACAACTATATCCATGACTGTGCAGACGAACTGCTGCTATTTATTATTGCTCATATAATGTCCATCTGGATTGAATCAAGAGCATTGCACTAAAATAAAAGTCCTTAACTTCTTCCTCCTGTCCTGGATAAAATTTTACTAACGTGTACTTTGTTAGGGTTTTAACTTAATTGCGTATATGTGGGGATTACCAACTTTTAAGCCACACCCCACATTTCCTTGGGAGAGAGATGGGAGAGACTCACGTTCTCCTGAATGGCCTGAGGACCTCAGTGATTAGCATGGTCTTTTTTTGATCCCTCTCACGTCTAACATTTCAGTTGGTAGTTTATGAGGGCTTCACCTTCCCCACCTGAATCTTGGTGGTAGATCCATAATGACTCTCATGTGGAGAAGGAGTTCACATTGCTTAGCAGGGGTCTTTAGCTCTTCAGGGAAAGATTTATTTTCTTGAAAGATAAACTGATTAAATCAAGTTCTGACTTTAGTGGATTTTACACAAGGTACTTTGCTGACACAGAGAAAAAAATCTCCCATGCATTGCTCTCAACTTCCTAAAATCATACTGTACAATCAAGTGCCCCATCTTGTTCTTGTTCTTATTGGATAGATCTCATTAACCGAAATGCAAGCTGTAAAAATACAACAAAACTGATATTAACCCAGCATAATAATTTACTTGTAAATACAACATTTTGCAATATAAAATCATTTCAATGGCTAGAAATATTCTAAGGTTCTCACATTATATTTTACAAACAATAAAAGTGGTTTTTTAAAAGCTCATTAAGGATTTATCTACATGGTGGGTAATGCACTCTACAGGGATGTGATTTCTAAAGCACACTAATGGGTTGCACATTAATTGGTCCATGCAGACCCTGCTGGTAGGAACTAAAAATTCCTGCAGAGTGCATTACCCCACCGTGTAGACAAGCCCTAAATTTACAAGTACAGACACCCACGGTTTGGGGAAAAAACAGTTTTCAGTTTGCTTCAGCAAATCTTGCTTCTGCCTGCTTTTGTGTATGCATTGTGAGAGTTATAGGTTCACATACTATTTTTTTTCCCAGATGGGAGATCAGCAGGGTTGGAACCCAGGATCTTCAGATTCAATACACAGACTTCTTGCACTTGAACTAAAAGAGCAATGCTCTCTCTCTACCTCTCTTTTACCTGATATACAGTGATAGGGTTGCTAAATGTGTCAGTGTAACTGGAGATGCACAGGTCTGCAGGTAGCAGTGCTAGAAGCTGTCTGTGTAAAGGAGGTTTTGGGAGCACACACTGCAGGGAGAGGTTTACTTTGCAAGGCCCATGAGCCAGAAAGAAAGTCTCATTTATAACTGAAGGAAGAGGAATATTTGAATTTGTTGCACAAATGTGTTTCCTAGGGGTGGGGCATAAATTACAAGGGAGGAAGAAAATGTGTGTGTGAGCATGGTTGTGTCTGGGGGAGGCATATAAGGGGGAAACTGGGAATTGAGTTAAGGACCAACGAACAGGAAATTTTGTTGTGGGCAAGTAAGATGGCTAAAGAGGAGGAAATAAGTGAGGGTTAAATATTTAAATTACTACTTTTATCTGTGGCCGCTCCCCACTGTGCCTACAAGAACATTGAGACTTCTCCCAGCAGTGAAATCACAGCCCTGTTTGGTTTAAGGACTTTTAAGAGGAAACTCCTAACTAACATAAAAACAGCAGTAAGAGAAGGAAAACTTTTCAGTCACTAAAAATAAAAGAACGCCACCTCATGAGACTGGTTATTACATCTGTCCAAAGTTTGGAATTCCAGACATCGGGGTCATGAGGTCACCCAAAGGTTGCTTTTCTCCCAGTCGAGAGCAAACATAATGGAACTGCACATCAGCATCTTTTTCCATCCCATTTGAAGGATTGCCAGAAATGCAGTTGGATGTGTTCACAAGTGACGCAAAATTCTATTATTAAACACAGACAGAATATGCCATTGGTCACTTAACACAGAAGGAAACTATTAACATAAAAAGGGTTGGAGTAGAGAGGCTTTTTATATTGCCAACTGCATGCATAACCTTAATTCTAAGTAGAAGAACATAACTGATTCATATGTATTTTTTGTGTCTTGGAAGGTTAGTGCATTTCTTCAGTTCAGCTATGCTGATGCAGAAGTATATAAATATAAAATGGCAGTAAACCAAAATCCAAAACAAACCCTCTCCTTTTCCTGCTTAGCCATATTTCTATGATTTGGGTTGGAATACATGAGCATTTAACAAATTCTTTTTTTATTAGAAGATTTGAGTTGCAGCTGAATTTCCCAAATGCTCCAAATGTCATGATAACATTTTAAATGCTTTACCATATTTAGCTACAATAGGCTTTCATTAAAAATAAAAAGATCATTCCTCTAAAATAACAGCCCTAGAGAAAATATGAAGGTTACCCACAATCAGGAAAAACTGTGACTCAGATTGAGTTAGTACATATTTTATTTAGGAGAATCTTGTCGACTTCAACTTTTTAATCCCTTATCTTTCACTGGCACACATACAGTTGACTTTTAATATGTTCTTTAAAAAAATCTAGACGAACGTAGCATTTCACGGAATGACCAAGATTTAATTCCAGGACATTAATGAAGTAATGAAATACAATACAATTAATTAGCTTATTCTTTTGTAGCTTTTAAAATTTAATTTAGAACAATTAAGGTTGGCTCTCTGTGATCGTTTTCTTGAGTTCTTAAAAGTTTAATGCATTAGAACAACTTAAGAACCTTTTAAAAAATAAATACAGTGGCCACACAATAAGATCAAATTTTAGCTTGTCTTTTTCCCATATAACAGGTTTTCAGTTTCCATATGATTTAAATATTCTGGTGGGGGCTCTATTGCTCTAGCCTAATGTTAAGGAAACACATCAGAGTTGCAGCCAAATCTTTTAGTAAGATAGAAGGAACAAAGGTGGTAAGACTTTCCCCAGTAGTTGGCTGAAAAAGCCTTAAGTGCATAAATCATTTAGGCCACTGTAAATTAACATTAGATTTCCATAGGTCCCTATAAGTATTGATGTAAACTCTATAAACAAACAAATTTGATTTTTTCAATATGAATAAAACATAGAAATTTAAAATAGGATTCCATTCATCTGAACCAACCATTATCAGTTAAGTTGCACCTTTGCCTTACTCCATCAGTCCTGTACTGAGATCAGCTTGGTTAGAACAGAGGATCCAGTGTGCAATTTTCCAGCAAAATAAAATCCAATTCATACTTCCCAAATTAAATTTCATTGTGACATTACATATCTTCAGTTGCAAAGGGAAAAGACACTTCAGGTAGACTTGATGCTGCGGGCTTTAAGAAGACTGGAGGTAATGCTCTCCTTTCTGTTTACAGACTGATGTTGTCTTGTTGCTGAATACGAACACGGGTGCCATTCATCGACTTTTACTCTCACCAGATACACAGGAGGTTCCGAAGAGAGCATCCTGGTGGGGTAGCAAGGAAGAGCCGGTGAGGAATAGCAACTTCCTGGCTATACTACACCAGACTTATCAGAGCTCAGTTTTACGGACATGATAGCAGCATAGTTTCCTTTCTATTTTTCATGGACCAAACAGCATATTGTGCACTACTATATATTTTTGAATTCTCAGTTTTGTACAAACAAAATATATCATCATTACAAAATAGAAAGGCAATAAACAAGGGATGTTGTCTAGGGATATGTAAATTTTACAACAAAACCCTTTCACATATTAGGTTAAGAGTTACAGAACATTTCGTTACAAGCTGTTGTGGTTCTGTTTAGCCCAGAACAGAATGAGCTGCAATTCATTTTAATATGATTCAATGTTATGATTTTGGACTGGAAGAAAAGATGCTCTGAGATGCAGCTAACATGGTGAGTTACTTAATTAAAGGAAAACTAGCAAATTTGGTCTGACTTCAGTGGGAGCCGTTTGATTCTCAGCACTCTTGAAAATCAGGCCACCTATTTAGGTGCCGAAATGTGGGCTTCGGACCTAACATTAGGCACACTTTTTTGATAATCTTGGCCAAATATTTTAATTTCTGAGCTTTGTAACCAGGAAAAAGCATAATTATAAATGTAAGGAGTCAGGGTAAACTACTGGGGACTGACCTGACAAACTGTAATTGATGTGTAATGCATTTTTTTTTTAGATCAGTCACAAAATGTGCAGAGAGTTTTCACATAAAAACTGGCTGGTATTCTACAAAGAAGAAGGGTGAGAGTTAACTGTAAATTACATATTTTTATATTAAAAAATAGATGTTGTCATTTACATTCTCTGCCTACTAATTGTTTTCTTGGTTTACATTTCACAGAAACCACCTTATTGTGCTGGATGTACTGGAGGGTCAAACTCATACTATCTCACTACCTATCAATCTCAAATCCGTTTTCCTAGTGGCTGAAGACAATTGGCTCTTGGTGGAAAGCAAAACAAATCAGTAAGTTAACCAAATTCATTATTTGTTTGATAGCGTCTAGCAGCCCAAGTCATGGATCAGGCTCCCCTGTGTTAAGTGCTATACAAACATAGAACAGCTGGAGATATTTGGCAATATTTGCAGCTGCACACCGATATTTGTGTGTACCTAACCTACCTGCACAAATGCCTGATGTGCACACAAACATTTTTTTTTTTGCTTCTATTGTTAGGTGCCTACTGTCAGATTTCTTAGAGGTGCAGGTTTGCCCATATCCAAACTGCATTTGTGAATCCAGAGTTGAGAGTGTGTAATATTTGCACCTCTGAAAATCTATACCAAATTTGGCTATGTCCACACTGATACCACATTTTACACAGCTGGTATTTATGCCTGTATAGATTAGGTCCTTGAAAATATTAGTATGACTAACTGAAAATCTGACTCATTAGTCTGTTCTCCCAGTTACTTTCCTTCATAGTGTAATGAAACAAACAAACACTCTATTTTCCAATTTCCGTTTAACCTCACAATAAATGAAAGTGTATAAATAGTTACCATAAGCAAATCTGCCTTTCTGTGGTTTACTTTCTCTACCTGTAAACTAGATAAAATAAATGCTTTCCTACCTCACAGGCATTGTGAGGCTTAATTAATTTTAAGTAAAGCATGTTGATATCCTTGTTATAGAAGTATATAGTATTTTTACTATTTAACAAATAGATATTCTTGTTTAGTGTTGCACCATTCTTTAATAAGTCTGTATTGTTTACAGGAAATTTCTTTTAACCAAGCCAGCACATATGGTATCTGAAGAGAGTGGAGTTTGCCAGCTGCATGCATTGACTGAAGATCCAGTTGACAAGGGCTTTGGTTTAACAACAGGTACTCAGCGAAGACCTATCTCATTCTTTTTTTTATCATCTCTGAGATTGTGCCTGTACAAACAACATTCTTGTACTTTAGATGTTTGAATAATTTCATGTCTGATTTTTAGTCTGTCATAACGTTGTTTCAAAAAAGATAGCAAAATTCCATACATGGGCTTAGAATTGTTTGACTAAAATACCTCAGAAATTTTGAGAAACAGACACTCTAGGGGGCGCTGGTAGCAACCCCTTTATTTAGATTGCCTAATACTTTCCATTATAAATTATTTTTGCAACCTTTTGTTTGAGGAGCTCTCAGACCTCCATTGTTTGTAGTAGACTTTGATATTCAGAAGGAGGAATCCCCTTAGGCATCAGAAATGCCTTTTCTATATCCCATGAAATTTCATTCAGATTTGGCTGAGATATTAAAAATTAAAACGTGCCATTTTCCTTCTCTTAACCATTTTCCTCAGAAAAATGTTGCCCAATCACTGAACATTGTCAGTAGAGGAGGCTTTGGAATACATTGAAAAATTAAACAGTAATAAGGCATCAGAACCAGATGTTATTCATCCCAGGGTTCTGAAAGAACTCAAATATGAAAATGCAGAATTGCTAACTCTGATAGGTTACATATTGCTTAAATCAGCCTCTGTACCAGATGACTGGTGGGAAGCTAAGTTAACACTAATTTTTAAGAAAAGCTCCAGAGGTGATCATGGCAATTACAGAATGGTAAGCCTAACTTCAGTACCAGACATACTGGTTGAAACTATAGTAAAGGATAGAATTACCATACACATAGATGAACACAATATGTTGGGGAAGAGTCAACATGGCTTTTGTATAAGAAAATTGTGCCCACCAATCTATTTCAATTTTTTGTGGGAGTCAATCAAGTGATCCAGTGGATATAATGTACTTGGACTTTCAGAAAGCTTTTGACAAGGTTCCACACCAAAGCCTCTTAAGCAAACTAAGGAGTCATGGGATAAGAGGGAAAGTCCTCTCCTGGATCAGTAACTGGTTAAAAAATAGAAAACAAAGAGTAGGAATAAATGGTCAGTGGAGAGAGGTAAATTGCGGGCTGGCCCAAGGATCAATACTGGGCCCAGTAGTAAGTGATCTGGAAAAAGCAGTAAAAAGTGAGGTGGCAAAGTCTGTGGAGGATACAAAATTACTCAAGATAGTTAAGTCCAAAGCTGACTACGAAGAGTTACAAAGGGATTTCACAAAACTGGGTGACTGGGTAACAAAATGTCAGATGAAATTCAGTGTTGATAAATGCAAAGTAATGCACATTGGAAAACATAATCCCAACTATACATATAAAATATGATGGGGTCTAAATTGTCTGTTACCACTGAAGAAAGAGATCTTGAAGTCATTGTGGATAGTTCTCTGAAAACATCTGCTCAGTGTGCAGCAGCAGTCAGAAAGCTAATTGAATGTTAGGAATCAGTAGGAAAAACAGAAAATAGCATAATACTGCTCTGTAAATCCATAGCATATCCACATATTGAATACTGGGTGCAGTTCTGGTTGCCCCATTTCAAAAAAAGTTGTATTAGAATTGGAAGAAGTACAAAGAAGGGCAACAAAAATTATTAGGGGTATGGAACAGCTTCCAGATGAGGAGAGATTAAAAAGTCTGGGACTGTTCGTCTTGGAAAAGAGACAACTGAAGGGGATATGATAGAGGTCTATAAAATTATGAATGGTGTGGAGAAAATGAATAAGGAAGTGTTATTTACCCCTTCACAGAACATAGGAACCAAGAGGTCACCCCGTGAAATTTGTATGCAGCATGTTTAAAACAAACATAAGGAAGTACTTCTTCATACAATACCCAGTCAACCTGTGAAACTCGTTGCCGGGGAATTTTGTGAAAGGCAAAAGTATAACTGGGTTAAAAAAAGATCTAGATAAGTTCATGGAGGGGTCCATCAATGGCTATTAGCCAGGATGGTCAGGGATGCAGCCCCATGCTCTGGATGCCCCTAAGCCTCTGACTGCTAGAAGCTGGGAGTGGATGACGGGACGGGACACTCAATACATTGCCCTGTTTTGTTCATTCCCTCTGAAGCATCTAGCACTGGCCACTGTTGGAAAACAGGATTCTGGGCTAGATGGAACATTGCTCTGACCCAGTATGGCTGTTCTTATGTTCTTATTCCAAGGCTGGACTCATGCTGGACAGCACACACTACAACGAGAACACTACAGCGCTGCCAAAGCAGCTGTAGCAGAGGGGAGGTAGGGGAAAAGTTAAGCTGCACTCCTGCCCTCCTACTTCTTCCCTGCTAAACTCTTGACTGGGTATAGAGCCCTAGTAGTCCATTTACACCACATGGGACAGGAGGTCCCCAACTTGCAAGTCAGGGGAGAGAGAGACTGGCCAGACTGCGCCCTCCCCATCCCCCCAGTCACTCACCAGAACCATAATATGACACCCACAGCCAATCCCCATTCTTGGAGCAATACTTGGGGCCAGAATTCTCCCAGTCTGGAAGTGGGGCAAGAGAAATCCATGTTAGACTGGGCTTCCCCCTAACCAGTCCTCAGAGCCAGCACCTGCAACTGGCAACCCCCACATCACAAAAAAAGCCTTCTGCTGCTGCCAGCTAACATGGTGAGTCCTGTAGTTCTAGTAGCATCAGTAGCATCCATGCTGCAGTGCTAAAGGTTCCAGATTCAAACCCTGCTGATGATTCATGATGGGGTGGAGGGGTTGTTACAGGTGCACATAATAGAATTTGATTGTGCTTTTCCCTTAAAAAAAACCAAAAAAAACAAAAACACAAAAATCTAGGAAATTATACACAGAAATACTGTGCTAAAAGAAAGTTATTTATTTGAAAAACCAAGTAAAAAATTAGGAAACGACAACTTTAATTTTGCTCCTTTGTGCATATACATTATGCCAGGCTTTAATTACATGATCACATACTATTTTTTCATGGAGTCCCTACCTCATTCAATGAATAAGATGAACACAAATTGGCAGAATTAAGGCTTTCCTAATTTTTGTGGGCTTGACTTTACTTAGTTTGCAATGTTCTTTTAACTTCGTTTTTTGTATGTAACAACATAGCATAAACAGATCTTTACTTTTTTTTTCATTTTTGTTGCATTATGATAAAAAGAATAGTAGTAATTAGTACTCGGTGCTTGTCAGGATAATTGGTTCCTCTTGCTTATCTGGATTTAATGCTTATCACTTTATTCCCCACTTTAGCATCCGATTTGTGTGTGCCACACACAGTTTCAAGTGACCAACTATCTTCAGAGAACTTAAGTGTAGCTGTGGGACAGAAGATCAGCTCTCCCAACAGGATTCTCTCAGATGTGAATAATTATGCTACTATTGTTGTTGGCTTCCCAGAACTTATGGTAAAAACAATATTATTGAATTGTAAAATAATAGTGACACAAGCAGATGAAATTCAATGGAGCTGTTTCATGCTCTAGCCATGGGAGGAGCAGTCTTACTCCTCATACACATTGAAAGGCTTTTAATTAAATATAACTACTCAAGAAAATGAGATAAATATAGTTGTGGGCAATTCAGTGTGAACATCTGCTCAGTATGCAACTGCAATCAATACAGCGAAGGAAATGCCAGGCTGTATTTAAAAAAAATAAATAAAAAAGGCTGGAATGTACTACAGGAACATACTATAATGCCAGTGGTTAAATTGATGATGTGCTTGACCATGAATACTGTGGTTGGTTTTGATCATCCTGTTTCAGAAATCTTATAGCAGAAATGGAAAAGATCCAGGAAGGGAAATGAAAATGATTAGAGGCATATGAGGGGGAGAATATATCGACTAGAGATGTAGCATAAGATGAAGATGAACAGGAGGGGATATGATAAGGGTATATTTGGTATTAAGAAGGATTTTACGGTAGTTCTGTTTACAATCTAATAATAAATGGATAAGGGGGCACCTGTTGGAATTAAAAGGCATCAGATTTAAAATTGATAAAAGGAAATACTTTTTGACATAGTACATAATATCTATGCTATGAACTCACTGCCATAGCACTTGGAGGCACAGAGCTTACTAGATATTTCTAAGAATAATTACAGTATCAGCCACAGTTACACAAGGTAGGCCTGATGTTTCATTGCATAAACCAACCACTACCTGCCTTGGGTTAGAAAGAAATGTTAGTCAATATTATTGAATAGCTTTCCAGTATGGGGTTTTAGTACATTTTATGAAGCAACTCATACTGGCCAAGATCAGAGACAGGATACTTAACTATGAGGACCATTGGTCTAATATCTTTATGGTCATATAATATGTGAGGGTATGTAAGAGAATGTAACCTTTATCTGATATTAGAAAAAAGCTAGTTAGTATTCTGAAATCCAATATAGATTAGGAAAATAGCAGGTAAACTTCCCCCTTTACTTTTTACAGGGTAGCATTTCAGTGTCATCTGATTTATATTTAAAATCTTATATAATTAGACTAGATTTGTTTTCCATGTGTTTATTATATCTTTGTTTTAACTATATTTCTGAATGTTGGGAAATGGACATTAAGTAGTTTTAGATGTAGTATAGACCGAATGGCTGTTGTCAGTACATATGGTTGAAATATCTGTTCTCATTTATCCAGTGTATTGAATGTCGTGGTTGGGGAAACAGTTTGTAAATAAACCCCTTTATATAGATTGATCACACTTTGAATTGTTGAAATGTTTTCTCTTCCTGGTTGAATGTTAAAACATTGTTGGTGTAAAAATCTTTTGTGACATCATCGTCTTAATGCTTTTATTGAAAAAGCTTTAGAGAGTCAATTCTGACGCCCACAGCAGCCTGACATCTCTTAAACAAGATTTGTGTGCTTTTGTCCTCCTGCTTGGTGTGGGCAGCTGGCTTGTGAGTATGTGCAGTGCAAGCAACTCACAGCCTTCTGAGACAGAGTACAGGCTCTTGAGGCCATAGTGGTTGAACTGGAGGAGCATAGGTGACAGAGAGGTACATAGTGGAGACTTTAAGGGACATAAGAGAGCTGTCCCACTTTCTGTCTGACAGCCCCTGTGCTGTTAAGAAGAATGAAAGTCTCAGGGCAGTAGAGCATCAAGCTGGAGCAGAAAGAAACAATCTCATAGTTGGGACCCACCTTCCAGATGATGTCATGTTATCCTCTCATACTGGGGTTATCCCTTTAGGGACAGGGACGCAGTTATTAGGAAGAGACAGGCAACAATGGTAGGTGATTCGATTATTAGAAACATGGATAGTTGGGTTTATGATGATCTAGAGAACTGCAGGGTGAATTTCCTGTACGGTGCGAAGGTAGCAGATCTCACAAGACATCAAGATAGTCTTATAGGTAGTGCTGGGGAAGAGACAGTGGTTGTGGTACATGTAGGTACCAATGACATAGGGAAAGGAAGGAGAGAGACCCTGGAGGCCCAATTTAGGCCGCTAGGTAAGAGATTAAAGTCCAGGACTACCATAGTATTATTCTCTGAAAGGCTTCCAGTTCCCTGTGTAAAGCCAAGAAGACAGGCAGAACTGCAAAGTGTAAATTCAGGGATGAGATAACAGTGTTGGAAGGAGGTATTTAGGTTTATTAGGACCTGGGGGTATCTTTTGGGGAAGTAGTAGCCTATACAGAAGGGATGGACTCCATCTAAACCAAAATGGAACCAGACTGCTGGCATGTACAATTAAAAAAGTTGCAGAGGAGTTTTTAAACTAAGGTCTGGAGGAAAACTGACAGGTGTGAAGGAGCACATGGTTCAGGTGGAGATATCCCTTAGGGATGTATTTATTTATTAAAGGGGGGGGTAACGCTATATCCTAGCATAGAGAATAGGAAAAAAGTTGGTAAAGTACAGGTGGAATTAGTGAGGAACAGTCAAAAGTAAAAAGATAAATTTAAATATAACACATGAAGGCAAGCAATTTAGTATTGACAATATGTATAAGTGCTTGTATACAAATGCTAGAAGTCTAAATAGTAAGATAAGTGAACTGGAGTGCCTGACATTAAATGAGGATATTGCTATAATAGGCACACACAAACTGGGTGGAATGAAGAAAATCAATGGAACATAGTAATATCAGGGAACAAAATGTATAGGACTGATAGAGTAAATTGCACGGGTGGAAAAGTGGCACTATATGTTTAAAAAAAAAAAGCATAGAGTCAAATAAGGTGAAAATCTTAAATGAATGAAACAGTACCATATAATCTCTCTGGATAGAAATTCCATGCTTGAATAATAAGAGCATAGCAGTAGGAACATGCTACTGACCATGTGACCAGGATGGTGACAATGATTCTGAAGTGATAAGGGAGGTTAGAGGGGCCACAAAACCAGAAAACACAGTAATAATGGGTGATTTCAATTATCCTCATATTGACTGGGTAAATGTCACCTACAGGGTGTAATGCAGAGATAAAATTTCTAGACCCTATTAATGACTGCTTCTTGGAGCAGCTAGTTCTGAAATCCACAAGGAGAGAGGCAGATCTTGATTTAATCCTAAATGGAGCACAGGATTAGTTCCAAAAGCAACGTACTATAACTGAACTGCTTGGTAATAGTGACCATAATGTAATTAAATGTAACATCCTTATGGGGGGAAATATAAAAGAAAACCCACCACTGTAACATTTAACTTTAAAAGGAGAAGTACACAATGGGGGCAGTAGTTAGATGGAAATTAAAAAGAGCAATCACAACGATAAAATGCCAGCAAGCAGCAGGCAGACTACTTTAAAACACCATAAAGAGGCTCACACTAAATGTATACCCTAAATCATAAAAGATAGTAGGAGGACTAACTGCAGAAAAATGGAGGGCATTAGAGGCAAAAAAAAGAACGTTTAAAATTTGGAAATAAAATCCTATCTCTGAAATCAGCCTCTCTACCAGATGACTGGAGATAGCTAACATAATGCTGATTTTTTAAAAAAGGCTCCAGAGGAGATCCTGGCAATTACAGTCTGGTGAGGCTAAGTTCAGTACCGGGAGAACTGATAGAAACTATTGTAAAGAACAGAATTTTCAGACACATAGTTAAACACAATTCATTGGGGAAGAGTCAACATGTTTTTTCTAAAGAGAAGTCATGCCTCACCAGCCTATTAGAATTCTCTGAAGGAGTCAACAAGCATGTGGGTAAGGGTGATTCAACTGATATATAGTCTACTTCAGTGGTTCCCAACCTTTCTCTGCCATGGCCCTACGGCACATCAGTTGAAAACACTGGTCTACTTTGTTTTTTTAGGAAACCAATGACAAGGTCCCCCACCAAAAGCTCTTAAGAAAACTAAGTAGTGAAGGGGTAAGAGGGAAGGTCCTCTCATGGAACAGTAACTGGTTGAAAGAGAGGAAACAAAGAGTAGGAATAAATGGTCAGTTTTCACTATAAGGAAAGGTGTACAAGTGGAGTCCCCCAAAGATCTGTATTGGAACTGTTTAAGATATTCATTTATGATCTGGGAAAGGGGGTGAACAGTGAAGTGGCAAAGTTTGCAGATGATACAAAATTCTTCAAGGTAGTTGAGTCCAAAGCAGACTGAGGTGTTACAGAGAGATCTCACAAAACTGGGTGCCTGGGCAAGAAAATGGCAGGTGAAATTCAATGTTGATAAGTGGAAAGTAATGCACATTGGAAAACATAATCCCAACTACACATATACAATGATTGGTTCTAAATTAGCTGTTGCCATCCAAGAAAGAGATCTTGGAGTCACCTTGGATAGTTCTCTGAAAGCTTCTGCTCAGTTTCTAGCAGCAGTCAAATAGGCTAACAATATGTTAGGAACTATTAGAAAAGGGATAGAAAATTCGACAGAAAATATCATAATGCCACTATATATTTCCCTGCTGTGCCCACACCTTAAATATTTTGTCCACTTCTGGTCACCCCATCTCAAAAAGGATATAGTGGAACTGGTAGAGGTTCAGAGAAGGGCAAAAATGATAATTAAGAGTATGGAATGGCTTCCATACAAGGAGAGACTTAGGGTATGTCTATACTGATGGTGGCAAAATTGCTGCTGCCAGATCGATCTTTCTGGATCGATTGAGCGGTCAGTGAAGACCCACTCAATCGATCAGGAAGTCGACTGAGTAAAACCGCCCCCTCAAAGGGCATAGTGCTGAGTCGACGCGAGCACAGTTCCCGTTGGCACAGTGCAGTGAAGACGGCGCACAGAAGGGAAGCACAGCAGTCGACAGGAGTTACACAAGCTACTCTGCATAGTTTGCGTAACTCCCGTCAACTGCCGCTGAATCTCCAGGTAAGTGTAGACCAAGGCTAAAAGGATTAGGGCTGTTCAGCTTAGAAAAGATTCAACTAAGGGGGGATATGATAGAAGTCTATAAAATCATGAATGGTGTGGAAAAAGTGAACAGAGAAGTGTTATTTACCCTTTCACACAATACAGAAACCAGGGGTCACCTGATTAAATTAATAGGCAGCAGGTTTTATACAAACAAGGGGAGGTACTTTTTCACACAATGCACAACTAACCTGTGGAAGTCATTGCCTTTGGATGTTATGGAGGCCAAAAGTATAACTGCGTTCATAAAAGAACCAGATAGATTCATGGAGGATAGATCCATCGATGGCTATTAGCCAAGATGGTGAGGGATGCAACCCCATTCTCGGGGGACCCTAAACCATTGACTGCCAGAACCTGGGAGTGGAAGATGTGGTGGATTACTCCATAATTGCCCTGTTTTGTACAATCCCCATGAAGGTCTGGTACAGGCCTCTGCTAAAGACAGGATACTGAGCAAGATGGGCCTTGGTCTGACCCAGTATTATATTCTTATGTTAGTAGCAGCTCATGCTTCTTGTCAGTAGAAGCTCCCTCAAAGACAGAGGCAGCCAGCTCTTCTACCTATCATGGCATGAACTGAGAATTGTTCATAATGGTTGTTTCATTTGAAATGGGAGGTTATCAAGACCATTTGTGCTTTGTACAAGATTTTGCTCACTGAAGTGCTAAAGTTACCTTCTCTCTCTTTCAGTCTCCCAATGAGGTGTACAGCTGGAAGAGAAGCTCCTCGTTGGGCAGCAGACATGCTTCTCCTTCTGATCCATTATACTATGGAAGGCGCAGTAAAACTGGAGTTGCAAACCAGATCAATTGTGTAACTTTATTAGCTACTAATCAAATAGTTAGAATTTTAGCACCTGGAGATGTGCCTTTGAAAGAAATTTATCCAAAAGGTAAGAGCCTATTTCTACTATATCAACTGTAGATGAAGGCTTCGTTTTAACTGGAGATTACCCATGATGTGTATTTATAAAGTGCTTTACAAAATCAGAAAGCAAACATTTAAAATCCTAACTGGATTTGGGGGGAAAGAGGACAGTTACACACATTTTGCCAATTTTAGAATGAATTTAGTGCTCATTCAAGATCCTAAATTGCAAGATTAGGGAATTAAGTCATTTGTCTGCTCACAGAACAGGTGTGGCACAGGCAGAAGCCCTTCAACCTTCTCTACACTGCCATGCCAAACACTCCATAACCATTCAGTCCTTAGCTCCTCTACTGAGCCTGCCAACAGCATGCCAGCTAGTGTTAAATGGGGTACTGGTGAGTTCTGTGCTCTATGCCTCTGAAGGCATCCAGTGTTGGTCTCGGTAAAGAGACAGGATGCAAAAGTTTTAGTATGTTTTGTTATGACAATTCCTTTATTCCTAAAAACAGAAATATTTGGATGAAAATATTTTACATAAAAAAAGGAATCCAGGTTACGGAATTACAAAAGATAAGCAATATAAAGATATATAAAAACAGCCATATTGGGAAAAGTTAACTTTTAAAATGTTTACCTTAAACAAGACAAAGTTATGGCTAAGTTGAATAGCTTGCAGTTATACCACTTTAGGCTATGATCCTGTCAAATCTCGTAATTCATAAAGAGTCAGGTTGGGTAGTTCCTTGACTGGCAGCCCCTAGGTGAAAAACAGACCCTGGAGGAAATGATACTTTCTGAATCATTAGCAACATTGTTTTCTGAGTCAGTATTTAACCAATTCACTATTTGGGAACATTATGTAGCTGGAGGTGCATTCTTCCAAATAAGTTCTAAATTGGATTCTTCCAAATGAGATCTGGACACTGATGAGTATAAAGATCTTTTAAAATTAAAGTTGTTAGTGTATGCAGTTTGCTTAATGATATTGTATTAGTATTATTAAAAACCACATGGCATTTTTCACAAGGGAAGGGGCATTGATTCCAGTGACCTAACCAAGTTCCATTTTGGAGAACTGCATTCTGACTACCTAAGAGATCCTCCTTTAATTTTAATTGAACATGATATTCTTAACTTCCTCTCCTGAACTGTTGTGTGGAGCACTATTGAACGGAATATTGCTTTTAAATTATAGACAAAGTATAATATAAAGTTGTAAAGAGCTTTGTAGATGAAAGGCACTATGTAAAATCATTGTTAGTTTTTTTCCCATGTTCCCATGCGTCGATTTATGAATCCTACTGGTGTTAATCTTAAGTGTGTCTTGATTAACTTGACTCTGTGGCCATCTGTGCAAGTGCATGCTCTAAAGTAGAAGGTATGTTCTTGAGGTTAAGGCACAGGTAACTCTGTTACAGATTCCTTGTGTAGCCTTTGGCAAGTCACTTCATTTCTCTATGCCAGTACATCATAGGGGCATTTTAAGATTTAATCCACAAATGTTTGTAAAATGCCTTCACATCCTTGGATGGTAAGTGGCATAGTATAGGAAAATATTTTCATTATACTGAGCCTGTGCAGTTCCTGAGTCTCACTGCTTTTCTTCCACTTATTAGCCATGTTGTCTTTGGAAATCATTTAATGTCTCTATTATATTTTGTGGATGGATGAAGGCACTCAGAAGATTAATTTTGGTTAGATATAATTCCCCTAATAAAAACAGGTTACATAAAAACAATGTATTTTTAAAATTGTTTAGTGTCTTATTTTAAGTTAAGTATATTATATTTCTTCTTCAAGTGCTTGCTCATGTCGATTCCATTGTAGGTGTGTGTGCGTCCCCGTGCACAGTTACTGGAATTTTTTCCTCCTTAGCAGTACCCGTAAGGCCAGCTTCAGTGCCCCCTGGAGTCCTGCGCAGATGCCGTGGTACATAAGACGCCGCTGGCCCTATGCCCCCCTCAGGTCTTTCTTTCTGCCACTGACAGTTACTGGAACTGCTTTCATTGCGTGCTTAATCTGCAAGTACCTCTTAGCATTTTAGATTTAAGTGTTCTTAAGTAGCTGTTAAGTAGAAGTAGTTTAGTGTATTCTAGATAAGTAGTTGTAAATAGTTTAGTAGTTAAGGTTTAGTCCCATTAGGGATCTCCGCCCAGCAGTGGGGTATGCCCTGATCACTGGGCTTCAAGCCCTGTAATACCTGCAGCAAGCCCTTCTGGCACTCCCGGTCTAGAGTCACAGCTCGGTCTCCGAAGCGGAGTCAGACCCGCAGAAGGAGACATCTGCTGCGGTCTCCCAACAGCCAAGGGGGATGCCACCACCCCCTGCACTGGGTCAGTCATCCTCCTGTCCAGATAGGAGAGCGCCCTCCGCTCCTTTTGACGACTTTTGTCCCCATCAGGAGCTTCTCAAGAGGGTCACATCAAATTTGGGACTAGAAGCCAAGGAGCTTCAAGAGACATCGGACAACCTCTTCGATGTGCTGGCAGCTACAGCGCTGGCCCGGGGTGCCCTACCAGTCCATGAAGGGGTTCTCAAGGTCGTCAAATCCCTGTGGCAGACGCCATCCTCCTTGCCACCAACCTCTAAAAGGACAGAGAAGAAGTACTACGTCCCCACTAAGGGGTTCGAGTATTTGTTTATGCACCCTTCCCCGGGTTCCCTGGTAGTGGCAGCTGCCAACGAACGGGATAGACAGGGCCAAACCCGGCACAACCCCCAAAAACAAAGACAACAAAAAATTGCATTTGTTTGGGAGGAAAATTTATTCTACGGCAAGCCTGCAATTTAGAATCGTGAACCAGCAGGCGCTGCTAGGGAGGTATAATTATAACCTCTGGGACTCCGTCAAGCGCTTCGGTGAGGCTCTACCCCAGGAGCAACCACCAGACTTTACTACCCTCCTCGAGGAGGACAAGACGGTGGCCAGGTCTGTCCTGCAAGCAACATTGGATGCGGCTGACTCAGCTGCAAGGTCGATGACCTCCACGATTTCCGTGTGACGCTGCTTTTGGTTACAGTCGTCTGGTCTGTCCCAGGAGGTGCAGCAGTCCATACAGTCCTGCTGTTCGATGGGAATGAACTCTTCTCTGAACAGACCAACACGAAGCTCCACGGGTTGAAGGACTGTAGGGCCACTCTGCGCTCATTGGGCAAAGAGGCAACCCGCCCGCAGCAACAACGGCAGCAGCCGAGATACCAGGCTCAGCGTTTTGTAACCTACCAGAGGAGAGATACCAGAGAGAGAAATTTTAGATGGCGTAGGTCGGGCCCGTCTTCCTCCTCAGCCAACCAGCTGGCCCAATCCAGCGCTCCGGTGGCCAGCACCAACTGTTTTGATGATGTGCAGGAGGACGGCCTTCCAGTCTCACACCAGAATCCTGCTTCCCTGCCATTTCGAAACCAGCTTGCCCCTTTCCTCCCAGCATGGACCCATATAACTTCAAACCATTGGATTCTGGGGACCATTGCAGCAGGCTATACCCTGCAGTTTTATTTCTCCCCCCTACCTCCCCCCACATACCCCCATCCCTGTCCCTCTTCAGGGACCCCTCTCACAAGCAACTCCTTATGCAAGAAGTGGAGAACCTTCTCACACTGGGAGTTATAGAGGGAGGTTCCAGCGGCCATGAGAGGAAGAGGCTTTTATTCCCACTAGTTCCTCATTCCCAAGGCGAAGGGAGGCCTCAGGCCTATCTTGGACTGCGACGGATAAACAGGCACATCAAAAAGTTGAAGTTCAGCATGGTCTCCCAAGCCTCTATCATCCCCTCCTTGGATCCAGGAGACTAGTATGCCTCCCTTGACGTGAACGATGCATATTTTCATATCTCAATATTCCCCAGACACAGGTGTTTCCTTTGGTTTGTGGTGGGAGGTTCCCACTACCAGTTTACAGCCCTTCCTTTTGGCCTGTCATCTGCCCCAAGAGTATTCACAAAATGCATTGTGGTGGTGGTCAATTATCTCAGGCGTCGAGGGGTTCAGATTGACCCATATCTGGATGACTGACTGATCAGAGGCAGTTCACAGGTCCAGGTCCAAGCCAGTATAGACGTAGTTCAAGTCATGTGTCACCATCTAGGCCTGCTGGTGAATGAGCAAAAATCCACACTGATGCCCTTACAGAGGGTAGAATTCATTGGGGCCATTCTCGATTCTATGCAGGCGAGGGCATTCCTGCATGGTCTCGATTCAAGACCACGTCAAGCCTGATTATGAGCCTATGAGCCTCTCCCCTTATGATGGCACGAGCTTGCCTGCAGTTACTGGGGCATATGGCGGTGTGTACTTATGTGCTGCATCCTGCATGTCTGAGACTCAGGCCGCTTCAGCTGTGGCTGGCCTCTGCATATGCCCTGAGCAGGCACCACCTGGACACGGTGATCACGGTGCCCACACAAGTCCTAGCCTCCCTGGGCTGGTGGCTAGACCCCCGGTTAGTGATGGAAGGGATCCGCTTTGTGGATCTGGCCCCCTCGGTGACCCTGCTCTCGGATGCGTCAGACTTGGAGTGCGGGGGTGCACATCAGCTCGGGCTACAGTACCCAAGGGACCTAGTCGAGAGAAGATGAGGAACTGCACATAAATATCAGAGAGCTCAGGGCAATCTGCTTGGCATGAAGAGTGTTCCTCCCTCTCCTGAAAGGCAAGATGGTCCAGGTTCTGACAGACAACACTGCCGCAGTGTGTTACATCAACAGGCAGGGCAGGGCCTACTCCCCGGACCTGTGTCAGGAAGCGGTGAGTCTGTGGAACCTGGTGATAGAGTACGATAGTCACCTGGTGGCTTCTCACCTCCCGGGTATCAAGAACACAGCAGACTAACTCAGCAGGTCATTCTTACCTTGCCACGAGTGGTCTCTCCACTTGTCAGTATCCAATATGATTTGGTGCGGGTTTCCCCAAGTGTACCTCTTTGCTTCCATGGTCAACAAAAAATGCAGTCAGTTCTGCTCCGTTCACGGGCTCGATGAGGGAGTTCTATCAGACGCCTTCCTGCTTTCGTGGTCAGGGAGGCCTTCTCTCCCAGTCCGTTGATCCACAGGGTCCTGTTGAAAATCAAAAGGGATAAGGCGAATGATATTCTTATAGCACCTGCATGGCCCAGCCAGCACTGGTTTACGATGCTTTTGGAGCTGTCTGTTGCTCCCCTACTGGAACTGCCGCGGTGGCACAATCTGCTTTCCCATTATTGGGGGTGGCTCCTGCACCCGGATCTGGAGTTCCTGCACCTGATGGCGTGGAAGCTGAATGGCTGAGCCTAGAGGAACGGGCTTGCTCTTCTCAGGTTCATGATATACTAATGGTTAGCAGGAAACCTTCCACATGGGCATCATGTCTAGCCAAGTGGAAGAGATTCACATGCTGGGCCACAGCGCAGGCTGTCACACCCCCCGAAGCCTCAGTCCAGTTGGTGTTGGACTACCTCCTGCACCTTCAACTCCAGGGCCTAGTCACGGCCTCGTTGAAGATGCACCTGGCTGCCATTTCAGCCTTCCATCCTCCGATTCAAGGGAGGTTGGTCTTCTCCCACGCCGTGGCAATTAGGTTTCTCAAGGGGATAGAGAGGCTTTACCCCCAGGTTAGTGATCTGTTACCCCCATGGGACCTGAACTTAGTCCTCTCCAGGCTTATGGGGAAACTATCTGAGCCCCTGGCTACCTGCCCCCTCTTGCTGTTGTCATGGAAGGTAGCCTTCCTTGTGGCCATTACCTCAGCAAGGAGGGTGTCAGAGCCACATTACATGGTCTTTTATAAAGATAGGGTCCAGCTGAGGCCTCACCCGGCCTTTTTGCCCAAAGTGGTATCACAATTCCATGTTAGTCAGGACACCTTCCTGCCGCATGCTTCAGAGGATGAGTGGAGGTGGCACACACTGGATGTGCGCAGAGCCCTGGCCTTCTTCATCGAGAGAACGAAACTGTTCTGTAAGTCCATGCAGCTATTCGTGGCGGTGGCCGACAGTATGAAGGGCTTACCTGTGTCATTGCAGTGAATCTCCTCTTGAATAACCTTCTGCATTAGATTCTGCTACGAGTAGGAAAAGGTTCCCCTTCCAAGAAGTGTCATAGCTCACTTTACTAGAGAGCAGGCCTCTTCTGCAGCGTTCCTTGCACAAGTGCCCATCCAGGACATATGCAAAGCCTCTACATGGTCATCGGTGCACATCTTTACGTCCCACTATGCCATAGTTCAGCAGGCGAGGGACGACGCCAGCTTCGGCAGGGCGGTGCTGCAGTCAGTGCATCTGTGAACTCCGAACCCACCTCCAAGGTACTGCTTGTGAATCTCCTACAATGGAATCGACATGAGCAAGCACTTGAAGAAAAGACAGTTACTTACCTTGTAACTGTTGCTCTTCGAGATGCGTTGCTCATGTCCATTCCATGTCCCCGCTGTTGGAATTGACGGCAAGAAGGAACTGAAGGGGCGTAGGGCCGGCGGCGCCCCATGTACTGCGGCATGTGCACAGGACTTCAGGGGGGTGCCGAAGGCGGCCCTATGGCTATTGCTAAGGGGAAAAAAATTCCGGTAACTGTGCATGGGGGCGCACACGCACCTACAATGGAATGGACATGAGCAACTCATCTCGAAGAACAACAGTTACAAGGTAAGTAACCATCTTTTTTAAACCACTCACAAATGATTAATGCTTTTACTGCGGCTGACTCACTCATTCTGATGTGTGAAATCTACTTTGATTTCAGGGATAAAATACATGCCTTTTATCTTCTTGGAATTGTATGTGTAGCAGAAGGTTGCTTATTCACACCATTTATTCTGTGAAACTGAGTTGTGTGAAACAGAAGAAAGTTGCATATAAAGCAATCATTAAAAGTCACTGTAAGCTTGGCTTTATGCGTGATCAAATGCTGTAAAATGCTGATGCAGCAACTGTTGACATTTGTTATAATAAAAAAACAAAAAGTTTGCTCTAAGTATCAAACCAAATTAGGATAACTGGAATTTGATGTGTAGCCCTACTTTTCCCATCCTCCTTAGTCACTGGTCAGTTTTGACACATAGCCTTTCATTTCTATTAAGAATTTGAAATACTTCAGCCAGATTCTAACACAGTGCAATACATTTTGTCAAGGTTGATCTAACAGCACCAAGCAAAGAAGTTGTTCTATATTTCATTGGAACTGGAAACTTGGTTAGTAGCTATATTTTTTTAAAAAGAAAAAAATAGCAAATAATTAACTCTCCAAAGAATACCAAATGGATCTGTGCCTTCAAAATATAAACATAGGGATCAAGTCATATTTCAGTAAGTAAATATACATATTAAGTCTGAAAGCAAGGATGTGCAAATTAGGGCTACTTGAGGGCAAACATGGACTTGTATATTTGTCATTTACTGGGTATGGATTTAAAATAACTGCGTACATCTTCCACATCACATGAAGACAGACAACTAAATTTTGACAAATTTTATAAGTGCTTGTATACACATACAAGAAGTCTAAATACAAAGGTGGGTGCATGTGAATGCCTGCTATTAAAATCAGGACATTGATATAATAGGCATCACAGAAAATTGGTGAAATGCTGATAATCAATGGGATGTGGAAATGCCAGAGTACAAAATATATAGCAATGAAAAAGTAGGTTGCACTGGTGGAGACATGGCACTATATGTGAAAGAAAGCAAAGATTCAAATATAGTAAAAAAATCTTAAATAAATCAGACAGTACTATACAATCTCTATGGATAGAAATTCCACATTTCAATAATAAGAGGATAGCAGTAGGAATATGCTCTGACCACCTGACCAGGATGGTGACGTGATTGTGGAATGCTCAGGGAGATTAGAGAGGCTACAAAAACAGAAAACCCAATAATAATTGGGGATTTCAGCTTGGGGGATTTGGGGATTCCCATATTGATTGGAAACATATCACTTCAGGACAGGATGCAGAAATAAAATTTCTAGACAGCAGTAATGACTGCTTCTTGGAGCAGCTAGTCCTGAAACCCATGTGGGGAGAGGCAATTCTTGATATAGTCCTAAGTGGTGTGCAGTATCTAGTCCAAGAGGTGAACCACTCAGTAATAGCGACCATAATGTAATTAAATTTAACATCCTGGGAAAATGAAAAGAAACCCACCACAGTAGGATTTCACTTCAAAAAGGAGAACTGTAGAAAAATGAGGATGCTAGGAACAGTCACAAGAGGGAAATGCCTGCAAGCTGCATGAAAACTTTTCAAAAACACAATAACAGAGGCTCAAACTATATTATACTTCAAATAAAACAAACAAAAAACCAGGACCAAAAAATGCCACCATGGCTAAACAGAGTAAAAGAAGCAGCTAGAAACAGAAAGACATCTTTTAAAAATTCGAAGTCAAATGTACTGAGGAAAATAGAAACCGAACTCTGGCAAGTCAAGTGTAAAAGTATAATTAAGCAGGCCAAAAAAGAATTTGAAGAGCAACTAGCAAAAGACACAAAATCTACCAAGCAAAAAATATTTAAGTACATCAGAAGCAGGAAGTCTGCCAAACAATCAGTAGGGCCACTGAACAGTTGAAGTGCTAAAAGAGCACTCAAGGAAGACAAGACCGTTGCAGAGAAGCTAAATGATTTCTTAGCATCAGTTTTTAATGCAGAGGTTGTGAGGGAGATTACCATGCCTGAGCTATTCGTTTAAGGTAACAAAGCTGAAGAATTGTCCCAAATTGAGGTGTCAGTAGAAGAGGTTTTGGAACAAATTGATAAACTAAACAGGACTAAACAGGTAGTCACCCAAGAGTTCTGAAGGAACTCAAATATGAAATTAGAGAACTACTAACTGTGGTATGTAACCTATCTCTTAAATCAGCCTCTGTACCAGATGACTGATAGATAGCTAATGTGATGCCAATTTTTAATAACCTCCAAAGGTGATCCTGGTAATTACAAGCTGGTAAAACTAATTTCAGAACCAGGAAGATTGGTTGAAACTATAGTAAAGAACAGCATTATCAGACACAGAGATGAACACAAAATGCTGGGAAAGAGTCAACCTGGCTTTTGTAAAGGGAAATCATGCCTCACCAATCTATTAGAATTCTTTGAAAGGGTCAACAAATATGTGTGGAAGGGTGATCCCAGTGGATATAGCAAAGCCTTTGACAAGGTCCCCCACCAAAGTTCTTAAGCAAAATAAGGAGTAATGGCATAAGAGAGAAGGTCCTCTCATGGATCAGTAACTGGTTGAAAGAAGGAAACAAAGGATAGGTATAAATGGTCAGTTTTCACAATGAAGAGAGTTGAACAGCAAGGTTTCCCAGGATCTGTACTGGGACTAGTGCTGTTCAACATATTCATAAATGATATGAATATGAGAAGAGACTAAAATAATTAGGGCTGTTCAGCTTAGAAAAGATGCAACTAAGGGGGGATATGATAGAGGTCTATAAAATCATGAATGGTGTGGAAAAAGTGAATAGAGAAGTGTTATTTACCCTTTCACACAGTACAGAAAACAGGGGTCACCTGATTAAATTAATAAGCAGCAGGTTTAATACAAACCTAAGGAAGTACTTCTTCACACAACTCACAGTCCACCTGTGAAACTCATTGCCAGTGATTCAAATTAAATGTTGGTCTATATATTGCAAAGTTTATCATTTTCTGATATGAATGAATGTTTAAATTTAATCTGATAAATACAGATGTAATATTTTATTAATGATGCAGCTAAAATACTTTTCTTTAACAAATGTATTTATCTGCAGATATCACTCCTCCAGAAACAGCTGGATATCTGGAAGTAACAGACCTTAACTCAAAGAAACTCAAATACATCCCTATTCCCAGGTATCTGTTTTCCATCAGTAAAACAGCGTCATATTGTAGGAATAGCAAACAGAATTCATTAAGCTCTATTACTTAGCATAGATATTTGCTTTTCTTATTTTTTATGTGCAACATGGGTGGGTTTTCGGAGCAATGTGTCCTTATTATCTATTGGATTATCTGATGTTATGAAAGCAATTTTTACTCCAATGTGCAGAACTCTTCAGCAGCTCTGTATGGTGTATTTCTGTATTAAAAAGTTGTATTTTCCATTAGCTGGTACCCAGGGAAAAAAATTCATATGTTAGCAATTGATATTAGAGGTAGCGCCTTTTCTCCTTTTTCTCTCCTCCCTTCCCCTTTCTTTCCTCATCTTCTCTGCTTCTTTCCTTCTCTCTTTTCACCTGTTCCTTCTGTTCTTCAGTTTTCTATCTCTCTAGGGTCTTATATAGAGAGAAAGATAGTCCAGTGGTAGGAGGACTTGGGTTCCAAGTTCCTGCTACACCAGACTTCTTGTGTGACTTTGGGAAAATCATTTAGTCTGCCTGTGCCTCAGCTCCCAGTCTGTAAAATGCTTTTTCTTGCCTCACAGGGGTGTGAGGCCATATGAGTACATTCGATAGATTGTATGGCCTCCATCACCATAACAGCTGTCTACTAGGATGACCAGACGTCCCAATAAAATCAGGACTGTCCTGATATTTAACCCTTTGTCCCGCATCCAGATTGATGTACAATCAGGATGCCATTTGTCCCAATATTCAGGTAAAAATTCAGTTCCTAGCAGCCGTGAGGGGGGACCTGGAGCTCCCAGCTGCCGCAGGCGGCCCTGCAGCTCCAAGACCCTGCAGCAACAGGGAGCTCCAGACTCCTCCCCTTCTCCCCTGCAGCAGCTGGGAGCTCCAGATTCCCCCCATAGTGGCTGGAAGCTCTGGTTCCCCCCACCACCCACCCACATGTGTATTTTACTGTTGTAATCTGGTGATCCTACTGCCTACATAAATGAATTCATATTCAACAAGTGCAAAGTATGATTTTAAAAACATACTTTGCTTATGAATTGTCATTTTTTTCACAATGGTAAAGATTTCCTTAAATAACAATCTTCCAACTCCTCGCTGATACTGAGCATGTGTGTGTAACCGAAACGTATGGCATATTGTGTAATACTGATTTTAATAAAAAACCTGCCTCGTTCCATATGATCTTTAAGGGCATTTATGGAATGAGGCCAGTTTTTAAATGTGTTCTGCTTCATTCCACCTGAACTGGGAGGATACATATGGAATTGTTATTTCCTGAATTTTGAATGATTCGTTTTGCATCACTAACATTCTTTAGTGTATTTTTTTATGGAATCTACTATGCAAATGAGTTATTTACATTTCTATTTATAGTATAGTGTAGTTTTATCTAGAAGTTATTGTTCATCCATGTCTCTCATGGTTTGTACAACTTAGAGGTTCTGAATATATTCAGCCAAAGAGCAGTTCTGCAGCTAGACCTTTTGTCTTCTCACCTTTGTAGAGAGAGCATTTGGCAGGAAAATGCAATGTTGTCAGTGTCGCAACACATGAGGTTAAAAGGTATGAATTCATAATAATACAAATGAAAGTTCTATGTTCTATGTTTCCTCCAAATCTGGGTAGATAGCTTATATTCAAAACCTTTTTGGCTCCAGAGGTGCTTCTTATTATGGAGCAGTGATAATTGCTTCGTAAGTGAGACTGAAGCTAGTTTTCCATTATAAGCCCTATTTTCAAACTCCTAAAACATCCCCAGTAAGGTAACATTCTGCCTGAAATTGCACGTGCCACATCAGGTCAACATTAATTTTGCTGTTAAAGTTTTCAAAAATATGTACTAAGGTCAAAATAGATTATAAAATTCCATTTCCTTTGTAAGCGTTCATTTTTAGTACCCTATAACACAAGCCTATACATGTATTAAAACATTCCTAACAACAGAAAACTATGTATGTTAGTTGCTGCACAATATATATAGTTAAAATAACAAACTTTCAGAGTCTGCATATCACTACATAACATTATTGCACCACCATATTATTAGCACATTTCAGAACACCAAACACATTAATCATTCCAATTCTGTTCATGAAAATATTTGTTTACTCCAACACATTACACAATAAAAAAAATTATTGAACTCTGACATAACTTAACGTACCCTGGGACTATATTCCTCTTGAAATATTTACTATACATTTAATAAACAATACATAAAATCAATAGCACACATTCAACAGCACATTTATCTTACAGAACAAACTAAGGGGGCAATGTTTAGGACACATTCGCATTGTCAATCAGGTGGGCTGATGGTGACTGATGCAGGATAGTACAGTAGTAAAGAACAGACTGGATCCCCTAACTATTCATTTCCACTCTTTGTAATGTTAGTATGTTTTTTAAAAGTTTAGAATTTCTTTAAAGAAAAGTAATATTCTTTCCGTACTAACAGGGCTCCATTGAAATCTCTTTCAACCTTAACTTTGACTTCATCGGGACTTTAGCTCATGCTTGCATGCTTTCCCAACTAAGGATGCTTTTAGGAACCAAGGTTTCAAAGCTTCCCTTCTGTGTTAAGATTGTGAAACCTCGTGCTTATCTAGTGTGAGTGGTGATGCATCCCCATTTGTTCTTTTGCAAAAGAGAGGACTGATCTCCTTAAAATAGACTGGAGATAGAGATTATTTGGACAGCACGTTCCATGCTACATTTATCTTGGCTATCTTTTTTTCAGCTATCAGTATTACACAGGCATCTTTCTCAACTATCTGGTTCCAGGATGTAGTGTGCTTTGGGTAATACACTCAGACTGCCAGGTCTAGTCTTGAACTCATGTGGATTGTTGATGGATCATTTTCACTAGTGTACAGTCTTCTGTGACCTTGCTCAAATTTTAAGGGTATTTTTTAAAATTGGCACCATGGCTACAGAAATATTCTCTCTGGTGTTAACCGTGACTGTTCGATAACCATATTTGGCTTTATATTTCAGATCAACATCTCTCTCTCCATATACATCATGGCTGTCAAAGATCTCAGACACAGATGTTCTGTTGGCGCCATTGGGCAAAGTAGGTTTGGTTACAGTGGATATGGGAGGCAGTGTCCGGCTTTGGGAGACAGGACTGGACAGCTTACAGCGCTCTCTGCAGGACTGGAGAAACATGATTGGACAAGAGGATGGTAGACCTGTGCAGGTAGGACTTAAAAAATCTGAAGATAAAACATTAACAAAATGTTGCCTATGAGTTGAAATTTGTAGGTGTTTTTTTAAAAAAAAGAATTGTGATGAAAAGTATCATAAAGTAGAATCTGGTCTAGACCAGCTACAAAAATCAAATACATCTTCTTGCTGAAAAATCATTTAGTCCTTTAAGAGCTTATGACAGGTAGCAGGTTTAAAACAAACAAAAGGAATTACTTCTTCACAGAGCGCAGTCAACCTGTGGAACTCACTGCCTGGGGATGTGAAGGCCAAAAGTATAACTGGGTCCAAAAAATAATCAGATAAGTTCATGGAGGATAGGCCCATCACTGGCTATTAGCTAAGATGGACAGGGATGCAACCCCATGCTCCAGGTATCCCTAAACCTCCAACTGCCAGAAGGTGGGAGTGGACGACGGGATGGATCACTTGCAGTTGCCCTTTTCTGTTCATTCCCTCAGAAGCATCTGGCTCTGGCCACTGTCAGAAGACAAGATACTGGGCTAGATGGACCATTTGTCTGACCCAGTGTGGCTGTTCTTATGTTCTGATAGTGATACCTGTTGTTACAGTTGCCTAACATTTCTAGTATCTCCTCCTGTTTTCAGTTTGTATTTTTACCATTTGGGCTGACTTTAACTGTTTGGGCTGAAATTTTCCAAGCTTGCGTTCTGTCCCATGAGGATGCTTCCCCTTCTCCTCTCCCCCTCCTCCCCCCCCCCGCCACACACAGAGAGAGAGAGAGAAAGTTTCAGTGAAAATATTTCAGTCATTTCCAAGAATGAGTTCAGGAGAAAATAGATATTTTTCCAATCTTCAAAGAAATGATTGGGAATTGTTTTAAGAGCTATACCACCTCCAGACTTTGGAAAGGGGACTTGAAACTTTGCAGGAGAATGGTCCAGTGGTGAGAGTAATGTCTTTTGCTGTGCCCATGAGTATCTAGCCAGATTGAGCCAAATTGTAAGGGTCTGAAAATTGCCATTTTCACGTGCTGGATAGATTTGTAGGTAATGGCAGTATACAACATGTAAGTAATAAATATATAGATATCTGTATGTACAGTGTGCATCTAAGCATGTATGTACACACACAAAATATATATACATGTATCGGCTAGTGTGGCTATACGCTGCTGCAATATCATGGACAGAATCAGTGCTACTCAGCGGTTTCTCATAATCTGTATACTGCTAACAGAAGAGGTTTTCCTTTTCTTAAATCAGTAGGACAAGAGGTTCAGCAGGATTTGAGTTTTATCCCAGCTTTTGCCATGAATTTCCAAGTGTCCATGCTGTGCAGACTATCAACCTCTGTATAGTCCCATGTGGCCATAAATATGTTACTTCCTTTCTGTCTCTATCTGTAATTATAATTATTTCAGTTTTTCATCAATCTTTACAACCCCTTTTCTAGCACTTTCTAATATGAAATCTTTTCTAAATTAAATCTTTCCACGTTATTTTCAAGAGATCCCATAACCCAAAGCATAAATTGGATTTACTACGCAGAAAGTATAATTCTCCTTTCACTCTCTTCCTACCCCAGACTTGCTTTCCAAAAGATGTTCTGCATTTATAGAAATTTGTGCAACCGCTGTGTTCTTGTTACTGGAGCTCAGCAAATGCCTTTCATAAAAGTCATGAGAAAAGAAAACACTCTTCCAGTAGCACATTTGTGGTGTGATTTATTGCTTTACCAATGCCAGACATTTTCATTGTCAGTAAAGTAGTGCTAGCACCATCTAATGGCCAATTGTAGTCAGTTTGGACCAGGTCATTTTATCTGATGTGCTTAATAACAAAATATCAAAAGTGTTCTTGGAAGAACAATGTCGGGATTACTGGCTTTAATTAGTTTGTTCTGTAGATCTCTTTTGATTCAGTCTCATTGAGTTACTGTAATTTCCGCCATAGTTGATTAACTGCTGAATATTAAAACAAAAACAAAAAACCTTCTTTGTGCTTGAGAAGTTCAACAAAAATCTACTTTGTGCTTGAGGAAGTACACTTCATCTGAAAATGTCAAAGCACATTACAGCATTGAGTAATAATGATTACAGAAAGGTTACAGGATTTTCCCAAGATCACAGAGTAACTCAGTGACAAGGGTTAGTCAAAGAACTTAGTTCTCTTGACATCAAATCCTCCTGTCTAACTACCAGACACATTGCCATTTTTTGGTTGGCTGTAAGATTCTAGAACTTAGACATAGAAAAGTCCTGTTAACACATCAACTTCTTCCTTCTGACAAAGCAGGAGATACGTCTCCTGTCAGGGCACTATCAGATTTTAAAGTGACAAAATACTTGATTTAAACTGAAAGGCTGAGAAGAAGCCCCACATTTTGGTCTGCACACTCATACCATCTTCGTTTTGGCACGTTTTTCAGCTTTATGCTACTTTTTTTTTTTTTTTTTAAGGTCAAGATTTTGAGATATTACAAATCAAACTTGCTGCAAACTGCATGATTTTCAGCATACAGCATTTTATAGAGCAGCAAGTAAATAATTTATTGTTTAGCATTTAACTTACCTTTTTAAAAAAATAAATGTTGACTCACATTGTGAAATCTAAGTTTGCCTGGTTGGGGGAAATGAGAAGGCCCTTTTTCCATATGAGATCAGCCTTTTAATCAACATAGACATAATAGCTTTGTTTTGTACATGGCATTTATTTTCGTAAGCTCAGGGGTGATGTTACAATGTTCTCAAGTTATCCCCATCAAAAGTGAAAATTATTACCTTATCTGAAAGTAAGCTTAACAAGAAATGTGAGTTTAACCTTTGCCTCAGGAGGTATTGACAAGCTACTCTGCTAAAAAACTGCATCTAAATATTGCCTAATACCCAAGTGTAGAGGGGTGCTGGTCGCTCCTTCCCCTCTGGGTCAGAGGGAGGCCACACCGCCTCATTCAGTCGCTGTCTATTAGCAGGGGGAGTTAGTCAATAAACCAGTAATTGCTCTTCGCCTTCCAACAGGGCAAGGTAGGCACCCCATCTGTAGCCCCCAGCCTTCAGGCACGGTGTGGTAGGTAAGCAGTCTATAGCCCTGGCCCTCAGGCAGGGTGGGGCAAGCAAACAGTCTATAACCCAGATGCCCAGGTAGGGCAGGGTGAGCAAACAGTCTGTGACCCAGACTCTCAGGTAGAGCAGGGCAGGGCAGGCAAGTAATCTATGGTCCCCAGCCCTCAGGCATGGCAAGGCAGACAAGGCAAGCAGTTTGTAGTCCAGGCCCTCAGGCAGGGTCGGGCCAGCAACCAGTCTGTAGCCCAGACCCACAGAGAGAGTGGGGCAAGCAAGCCATCTATAGCTACAGCAGGGGTTTGTGCACCTCCATAGTCAGAGACTCAGGTCGGGCTGGCTGCCACCCTAGAGAGTGGCAGGAGGCATAGGGGGATGCGGGTCTGCCCAACTCCACCATGTCCCAGCCCAGGGTCCTAAGAGTGGAGTGTGGTCCACCACTGAGTCAGCGGGGAGTCCCACCATAACGCGCTGACCGGGGCCCCAACACAGCCAAATTACTTGTTAAAATGTAATTGTAAATTTTCCCTATTTCATAAAATGTTTGGACTCTGTGTGTGACAGAGATTGTATATAATATGCCAAAATGTTTAAATCTGGGTGTCTAAACTTAGGCTTCTAAGGTCATATTTAGGTACCCAGTAAAGTGGCGAGATTTTCAAAAGTGCTGGACATCCATTTATGTCAGTGGAGTTGCTAAATGTTCTGTGTGTCCAGCACTTTTGGAAATCTGGCCACTTTATTAGGTGCCTCATTATGGACTTAGAAATCTAACTTAAGATTTTTAAAAGAAAAAAACTTAACCTAAATGTTTTAGGGCAATGTACACAGAACCCTCAATAAGTTTAGTTGGTTGCTATTAGAGGGCAGATTCAAAGAAATTAGAGATAGAAAAGACCTATTAGAGTCTATCAATGCCTGGTTGTCTCCTACAGCTCATTAGTGAATCTTATGTCCCATCTAGTTTTCAGTGACGTCAAAATTGAGGGTTCCTTCACTTACAGCACAATATTTATATAAAAACAAACTTTTAGAAGTTGTGCAGAGCTTAATACCTGTGGTTATACATCAAGTACTTTATATATGTGAAATATTTAGAGCTAAATTTCCATCTCCAAATGCATAATAAAAATAAATTACTCATTTCTGATAAATTGCCATCTAGAAACATTCCCTATGATCAGTGCTCTTAACATTTTACTGTTGTAAATTGCTGTCAGTAAAACCTGCTTTACTTAGACACAGGGTCAGAATTCCATATATAGAAAATTACAGTAAAAATGTTAATGCCTTCAAAAATCTAAATAAAACATCTGAAACACTAGACCCTGATGAATACAAATGTAAATAAAGTGCTTGGGTTAAAAAATTATAAAAGATGTGTAATACATTCCCCTCACATGCTGTGATGGTATGAAGAACCCCTGAGGTACAGCCTGAGAGCTGACCCTTACCCACTATTTAGCTTGAGATGGGATCCCCACCATACTCTGGCTAGCGACACAAAGTTTCTCTAGGCCCTGTTATCACCCAACCTGACAGCAAGTGGCTCTACACACCCAGCTTAGTTCAATGAATGCTTTCCCCAGCCACTCAGGAACCAACAGAGATGCTCCAGGTAGCTCTCCAGCCCAGGACTGTACCATGTTGCCTTGGTCAAAAGCCTGATCATTGAAGTTTATTGTCCAGCCTACTCTTCTCTTGAAGTGGAAGAGACATGCAACTGCTTTTGTTACTGAGCTGAGTTGCTCAAATACTTCACTCAAAATCACACTGGTTAAGATAAAACAAGTTTATTAACTACAGAAGAGTAGATTTTAAGTGATTATGGGTGGCAAGTGTAAAGGGAATAGAAGTAGTTACCAAACGAAATAAATACAAACAAATAAATGTGTCAGGTTCTACACACTAGCAGGATTTAAATTAGAAAGGTCTCACCATGAGAGATGGAACAAGCAGACTACAGGTTTTCAGTTCACACAGGCAAAGACTGCTTTCCCCTATCTGGAACTGCCCTCCCCTAGTCCACAGTTCTTTGTCTTTCAGCCGTTTCTCCAGGTGTTTAGCTGTGTTGGAGTAAAGATAAGTGATAATGTCACTCCCCCTCTCCCCCCCATAGCTATTCCCAGCTTGCTAGAATAGTCCATGTATGTGACGTGAGGGCTGCTCTCCATTGGTCAGTCAGTACCCCATCATCAACATGCTCCCTTCACAGTGAAGCCTTTATTGTAAGCCATCCCTGGTAGCGGATTCTTTCCTTGATGGCCCATTAGCATGTCTGGCCACTTCATTGTTGTACCTGAAAATCTGGGTTAGGCATTTCCCACCTCCCACATGTTCTAGCTGCAGGACAAAATTATTTTATACCTTCCCATACACATACAATTTGACAGGACATCAGAGTTTAGCAGATCAAGACTTCTAAAATACTACCAAACAAGGCGTCCCTTGTACAGAACATGTGCTAATTACATGACACTGGTGAATATGGAGTTTCTGGGGTGTTGTTCTCAGAGATAGAGTGTCACACATGCACACCCTAAAAATGCAAAACTGCACAGTCATGGGTGGCTTATGGAAGACCTCCAGCCAATGTACTATCATGGCTACATGGTATTTTCCTCTTTGCAGCTGTGCTGCTCAGTGGTCCATTGTGAAATGTAGCCAAATTCACAGTCTCAATCTAGACAATACCACCCTGAAAACTTGTCCATTAGGTTCAAGGCAATTTCTGTGCTCTGAGCAGCATGAGTGGTTGCAGAAGTGAGCTGCTCTATCCAAAACCAGCACTCTTTCCTTTAAAAAGCGTGGTAGTTGGAGAATAGAGTTGCTTTTCGTCAAGTATGTGCCAGCGTGGATCCCAGTGCAGCTGCACATGCATCTCATGCACTCGAGATCATATTCTATGGAAAAGTGGTTTCTCTTGGAGGGCACAAAGTGCAGAGCAGCCACGACGCTCCCTCAGTTCCCTCTTCCTGCCCACGGCAGAAAGACCAAACCAGGCAACCCCCAACTACTCTGCTCTCCACAGAGATTTTAAAACTGTTTTGTCAACTAACTTCATGAAGAAATCTTTATCTTCACACTCCCATCAAATTGGACATTGCAAAATAAAAAGTGGGAGAGGGATGGTGAGAAGACGACTGTTGGTCATCCTGCTGTACAGCAAGGCAAGGTGCTTTGTGCCAACCACCACATCTCATGGTGGACTCTGCCCTCTCAAGAACCATTGTTGATTGCTCTACTTATTTGTTTTAAGTACAGAGAAGCATCACACAGGGTATTGTTCTTTTTGGTCTCAGCTCTGGCCAGTTGGCACTTTATTAATGTGACATTCAGCTAGTGTTCCCACAAAACATGAATCTGTGCCCTGATCCAGGTGTGGCGGGGTGCCTGCCCCTCACTGGCCTAGAAAGGGTTGAGAAGGCCCTTGGAGAGGCTGTGTGAAAGGTAGCCAATAGGAAGGGGCTGCGTGGCAGCCAATCAGAGCCCAGGAGGCCGGTATAAAAGGATGCTGCAGAACAGAGCATGGAGAGTGACTCCCAGGAGCTCAAAGATGGAGAACTGTAAGTACCCTGGCCACCAGAGCAGTGGTTGGCTGCTTGAACTCAGCAGAACCGAACGCCCAGAAGCAAGGGTGGAGAAGGTACTGGGGCTGTAAGAAAGTGGTCCACAGAAATCTACAGAGGCGTTGGGGGGAGACAAAACCGAAGGCTGCCCCACACACAGGGTCCCTAGGCCGGGACCAGGAGTAGTGGGTGGGCCCGGGCTCTCCCCATCCCTGATTGCTATTGGAGTGGTGGCAGGACTGCGGTGGACACAGTGGGAAGTAGCTAGAATGGACTGCAGAATCCCCTGGAAGACGGGGAACACGGACAGTGACTCAGCTGGAGGGCCAAGTCACGAGAAGAAAGCTCCAGTAGAGACAGGACAGAGGGTGAGACACCACAGAGAGGGGCGTCTGTGTGGCCAAGAGCTGACTCCTCAGATAGCCAGCAGGAGGCACCAAGGCGGTGAGTCGAACTGTGCTACACCAGGGAACTGGGAAAGTTAATACTTTGTCCTTATATAATCTTCTTCACATCTCAGAAAACTTTACAGACATAGCTAATCTTCACAAGGTCTATGTGAGGTAAGTATTATCCTTAAGTATAGCATATGGGGATCCCAAGACAAAGGGAAGTCAGATGGCTTGCTCAAGTTCACACTGAGTCAGTGGGAAAGTTGGAAATAGAATCTAGGAGTCCTGACATCCTCACACCTAAGAAAATGAAAATGGCTTCAAAAGATTGCATAAGACTTTGGATACTAAATCTTTATCTTGTAATGTGGCCAGATCTGGAATATTAAGTTCATTTAACTCAGAGCTAGAGCAGAAAGCACATTCTTACCATGGTGAAGAATACAGTATAGATAAACTGACTGGTAACTGAGTACATTTATTTTTCTCAAATAAAAATACTGCAAAGCAAAATGGCTTTCTTCACTGTTCTCCTAGCAGCACTCAAAAGAATGAGAAACAGAGAGCACTTTATTATGTCTTTTAAACATAGCCACATAAAAACATCAACTAATTTTATCATATTGCCCTCCTCAAACAAAAAGGACAATGTGTTCCTGTTCACAATAATTAACAATCCCCTTCACCAATAACTAAACAATTTAATGCCCTTTTCTCTTATGTGCTTGGGGGTACATCTACACTGCAATAAAAAACCTGTGTCACAGAATTTCAGAGCCCAAGTCAATTGACCCAGTGTTGCAGGGTTCAGGCTGCAGGGCTAAAAGTTGCAGTGTAGACATTCAGACTCAGGCTGGAACCTGGGTTCTGAGACCGTCCCCCCTCGTGTGGTTTCAGAGCCTGGGTTCCAGCCCAAGCCCAAACTTCTGCACCACAATTTCCAGCCCTGCAGCCTGAGCCAACTAACCTGGACCCGCTGCAGCTGTACCGTGAATTTTTATTGCAGTGTAGATGTACCCTGAATGAGAAATCATCCAATAATGAGAGAGCTTCTTTTGCTTGGATGGCATTTGAGAGGGTTTGGCAGCATTTTATAGTGAGATTATGGTTCCCAAGATTCAAGCTTTCTTCTGCAAGCAATTTGTTGACGTTTATTAAATTTGCGGAAGCTGTGAATAAACAAATAGAGCAGTGCTCTGTGGATGTAAGTTGTGTACTTAGAAACAGTTAAAACATATATGTACTCTGTGTTAACTAGAGTTAAAGTTCATAGAATCATAGACGATTAGGGTTGGAAAGGACCTCAGAAGATCATCTAGTCCAGTTCCCTCCTCAAAGCAGGACCAACCCCAACTAAATCATCCCAGCCAAGGCTTTGTCATGAAATAACTAGACAATTATGATTAGTGTATAAGTAGTCTGTGCCTCAGTTTCCTCATCTGTAAAATGGGGTTGATAGCTACTTCACCAGGGTGCTGTGGTGGTGTATTTATTAATGTTGTAAAGCACTTTGAGATCCTCAGATGGGCAACACTTCTGCACATAGCTACAATGCAATGCAAGGGAGTTGCTTTGGATTTACTCCAAAATAATTAAGAGTATCATGAAGGCCTAGAAGTTCAGAGTTTTATTTATCTACCTGAAGGAAGGGGATCCTGGAAAGGTTGTTGTTGGTTTTTTTGTTTTGTTTTGTTTTGTTTTGTTTTGTTTTTAATGTCAATGTCTTTTCCTTCATCCCTGAGATGTCCCCCTTTCCTCTCATCTAGTCTGAGAGCAGATAAATTGTAGTTGCTTACTCAATTCTCCATAATTTTCAGGCAGCCCTGGAGCATCCTTTCTTCCTTCCTCTTGTCCATAATGCATGAGCAACTCTATTGTAAATTATTGACCCCTTTAAGTGGGTTATTTCCATTTCCATGTATTATTTCCATTGATTTCCTGCTGCTGTAAAATACTATATTGCTTGAGGAAGTTTAGCACAAAAAAAGCTTAGTTGCTCAAATTTACTTCTGGAGTTAGGTGTTATATAAACAGTTAGTAGATCTCAATGATTGCAACTTGCATATGCTCACCACCCAGAAAAGGCATCGGTTTAATCTTCTGTTCACATGCATGAGTTTGGACACCAGATTGTTGATTTGGGGTAAAATTTTTAAAAGCTTCCAAATCCTTTCAAAAGTGACTTCAGCATTTAGAAGCCGAAGTCCCATTTTCAGTGAGACTTAGAGTCCTAAGAGCCTAAATCATTTTTGAAAAGGAGAGTTAGGATCCTGAGACAGTTAAGTGCTTTTGAAAATTTTATCCTTTCTCTGAAATATTTTTCAGGGATTGTTGATAGGGGCTGTGGGGAATTTTACTCTAAAACATTGCCTTGAAAAATGAGCCTTCCTGTGATGTTAAATGCCATATTTCTCATGAAGTTTGAGCAGAACATGCCTGCAATCCTTTATATGTGATAAAAGGGAAGATATTAAGACCATAAGAACGGCTATACTGGGTCAGACCAGTGGTTCCATCTAGCCCAATATCCTGTCTGCCGACAGTGGCCAATGCCAGGTACTTCAGATGGAATGAATAGAACAGGTAATTATCAAGTGACCCATCCCATCGGCTATTCCCAGCCTCTGGCAAACAGCAAAGTGACATAATTTACTACACATAGCTACTAAACTTTTTTGTTTACTAATTGAAAGGATAACATTTTCTCTGTTTCTGTTTTTAGCTATAATTGCTTATTCTGACCACATGAGGGTATCAGTGAGTTAAAAACTCTAATGATTCTCATATATTAAATACCCGTATGTACAAAAAGCATAAATTACATGGAGAAAATATTCAGTGATGAAGCACAGAATTTTCATGTGTTTGAAATAACCATATTTGTGAGTGTCAGACAAAGTGGAGAGAACCCTGGGGTCCTGCAAGTTTCACTCTATGAGCTAAAGCAAGAGACTCTGAAAGAGATGAAGACTGGGGATTTTAGAATTAGTCAGACTCTGTGAATGATGTTTGGAATTCTCAGTTTCATGAGCTCCAGGTGTGACCCATCCAGGATCCTCCCTTAATTCTCAATGATGGGAAGTCTTTGCCAAACATGGTGACTGACATCACTCTGACCTCTCCCTGGACTGGGTGATTGGCTGTAATGGGGATGGGGGATAGCACAAAGGTTCTTTCCTCTGAAACAGGCCACTGAGGTATAGGAAGAATGAGACTAGAAAGCCCACAACCTCGAGACCCCAACATGTTCATGACTCCAAAACTCACTGCTGGGTGAAAGCAGCTCAGCTCCTTCCTCAGTTCATCATCATCATCATTGTGGCAAATATTGCAACCCCATGCAATGTCTTTTAGGACCCTTGTATTAAATGTATGAGTGGTTTACATATGATTTTGTTCTGCCCTATTGGGAAGGGTTAGCACAGCTCCTCTAGGATTAAGGCAAGTCACAAAGGGTATCTACACTGTGGAGTGAAGTCGATTTAATTTCAGTCGTCCTTTTCCCGCTGAACTTTAGAAGTTGGAGAACAGTGATCACACGACGCTCATTGTATCGTGGGATTGCATCCCCACCAGCCACACTTGCATTGATTATGAAAGCAGTGCACTATGGGTAGCTATCCCACAGTGCAACTAACCGCAGGGGCTTTTGGGAAGGTTGTCGTCCTCCCAGGATGCAAAGTCCTCCCTTCCCCCCTTGTCCAAAATAACAGACAGATGCTTTTTCGCATCATTTTTCGAAACCCTTCCATCTCTGCTGCGTGTACAGCAAAGGGGCATGGAACCTGCTCAGCTCTGCACTATCATTGTGAGCATCACAAACACCTCACGACTTATCCTGCAGTATTTTGAAGGCTGAGACAGGAGCCGCAGCGTGGAAAATTACAATGTTACTCAAGCCGCCCTGCTACAAGCCATAGAATGAAACAGTTCCTGTTTGCTGCAGGCTATCACACACCAGCTGCAGTCGGTGGAGCACCGCTTCTGGTCCCAGGAAACAAGCACAGACTGGTGGGATCGCATCGTTATGAAGGTGTGGGATGATGAGCAGTGGCTGCAGAACTTTCGTATGCGAAAGATCACTTTAATGGAACTTTGCGTGGTGCTGTCTCCAGCCCTGAAACACATGAATACTCGCTTGAGACCTGTTCTGACAGTGGAGAAATGAGTGGCCATCGCTCTGTGGAAGCTAGCAATGCCAGACTGCTACCGGTCAGTCGAGAATCAATTCAGAGTCAGGAAATCCACCATGGGAGCTGCTGTGATACAAGTGTGCAGGGCCATTAATAGACTTTTATTAAGAAAGGTAGTGACTTTGGGAAACATGTAGGACATAGTGGAAGGGTTTGCAGCAATGGAGTTCCCAAACTGTGGCGGGGCGATAGATGACACGCATATTCCTATCTTAGCACCTGACCACCTTGCCTCAGAGTATATAAACTGGAAGGGGTACTTTTCAATGGTGTTGCTGGCCTTTGTGGATCACAGGGGATGCTTCACTGACATCAATGTGGGGTGGCCTGGAAAGATGCACGACGCGCACATCTTTAGGAACTCAGGCCTTTTCAAAAAGATGCAAGCGAGTAATTTCTTCCCTGACCAAAAAATAACTATTGGTGATGTTGAAATGCCAATAGTGATCCTTGGGAGCCCTGCCTACCCCTTGCTCCCCTGGCTGATGAAGCCGTACACTAGGCATCTGGACAGTGAGAAGGAGAGGTTCAGTAATAGGCTCAGCAAGTGCAGAATGATGGTGGAATGTGCCTTTGGATGTTTAAAGGCGCACTGGCGCAGTTTGCTCATTAGGTTAGACCTGAGTGAAAGCAACATCCCAATAGTTATCTCTGCCTGCCGTGTGCTCCATAATGTCTGTGAGACAAAGGGGGAGAAGTTCCCTTTGGGTTGGACCATGGAGGCAGATAGACTAGCCACAAATTTTGAGCAGCCAGATACCAGTGCAACGCTGAGAGCCAACTGCTGAGCATCAGAGAAGGATTGAAAAGTCGTTTTTGTACTGAGACACAGTAATGGGCATCACTTATCTGTGGTATGACTTCCCTTCCCATCCCCCACACTTTCAGCACTGTGCCTATGCCCTCTCTCCCCCCACTGTCCATCCCCATGCTTTTCAGAAATAAAGAGTATTGAATTTCAAAGCAGTAAAGATTTATTGATGCTTCTTAACAGCGAAGGGAAAGGAAAATAATTTAACAGGTCACATGCATTCTCATGGGGGGTCTAGGGGATACAGAACCAAGTGTGTCTTTGCAAGCAGCAAAGAACCCACAATCGAAGTTCTTAAAGAGCTTGGCGCCTCTTCCTGCTCCCCTCAATGGGGGTTGAGTGGAGCATGCACTGCGTCCTGCTCAATCTCGTCCTATAATGCTTGAGGCTAGGAAAGAGTGCATCTGTTGAGAGTTTTGCAAGGGCTGCAGAGGGAATCTATCTTGCCGCTGCTCTTCTGAAGCTCTACAAGACGCCTCAACATGTCTGACTGATCCCTCATTATACGCAGCATCTCTGTCTACATTGCATGCTCATGCTCCTGGGCTGCTTTCCTCTTTTCCATGTCCATGTTCAATTTTTCTGACATTAAAATCCTACAGGCTCTTAACTCTGTGTCAGCAGCCATGGAGATGTTCATTATCACATTGAACATGTCATCCCGAGTTTTTTTTCCACCTTCTAATCTGTGACAGCTGCTCAGCAGGAGCAGAGGGTGCATTGAAGGTCATGCTGTCCACTGTATGGCAAGCAAAGCACAAGGTTTCCATTGTTAACTTGTCCCATGGATGAAAAGCAATGTTACAAAGTAAAAAGAACTCCCCTTTGTATTCTCAAGTAAATGCTAGACCCCCATACCAATCTCTATCTTTTGCACAGGTTGGAGAGGCATTCCAGCCATTGTAAGTAAGGGGCTGGCGCATCCGTTTTAGGGAAATCCCCTTGGCACATGCTGCACAAGTCCATATTTCCCCAAACAGCATGACTGTTGGTCTCCTCTTCCTCTCTCAAATATCGGCTGTGGAAGAGGCGGTTCGAATGGTGTGTGTGTTGGGGGGATGTTAGGGTGAAGCATCCCTGGAGAAAATATATGGGCACCCATTCCCTGATCCCTAAAACCCATAATAACTGCGTATTGTCTAGGGACTATCGGTGAAGGGACCCAAGAGAATATCCCTGGCAGGGGAATTACATGGTCTGAGTATACTGATAGAGTATTGAAAACTTGCGCCATCTTCCCTAGGTGACCATGTGTGATATCAGTCTCCTGAGGATAACACAGACACAAAGGGAGGATTTACAGCAAGCATCTGGGTTCAGCCTGTTCCTTATGCTACTATGCTGTGTTCTGCGATGATGCCTGCACATTTATTAACAGAGTAGCGAGGGAAAGTGTCCTATCACAGTGGAAGAAATAAGGCTGCCCTTCCCCAGATCCTTTCTGCAAAGGATTGCAGAGTACCTACATGAATGTTTCCTGGAGATATCCTTAGAGGATTCTCAGACCATCCCGAGATGTATGTGCACATAAATAGTCTTTTCCGGGGGTAGCCTTCTGCTTAAGTGGACCAACAACGAGGAAGCCCATCCCCACCACCATACACAGTTGGGTTTTTTTGTTTTTTGCTGTAACAAGAATGTAACCCTAGAAACGAGATTTACTGTACATACTCATCAGATGTGCCTTCCCTAGCATCTCAGTCAGTCAGTCATGCTTACCTGCGTCCAGCTGGGCTGCTCCGGGGTAACAAACAGCTCCTGGCTTTCAGGGAGAATGGATATCCCACTCACCTGCCCCCTGTTCTCCTCATCCTCCTCCTTGTCCACAGACTCACCGTCATTCATCCTGGACTCGGATTCCCCTGAGGTATTTACGCTGTCTGTTGGCACAGTGATGGGGTCACCGCCGAGAGTCACATGCTGCTCCTTGTAAAAGCGGCATGTCTTTGGTGATGAGCCAGAATGATTGTTCGCTTCCCTAGTTTTCTGATACACCTGCCTCAGCTCTTTTATTTTAACACAGCACTGCTGCACGTCCCTCGTGTCCCTTCTCCAACATGACACACAATATCTTCTCCTAGATATCCAAATTTCTTTTGCTAGCTCGTAGCTGAGCCAGAACAGACTCTTCACACCCCACAGACCGATGAGATTCAAGACCTCAGGTCAATTCCAGGCTGGTGCATGTTTGAGGCATACAATCGCCATGATTAGTTCTGCTACCAAGCTCTCTCCATGCTGACAAAATGGGAATTCAAAATTTCCCAGGGCTTGATGGGAGAGGCTGTTTCCTGTGTACGTGGCTGCAGTGCAGCAGAATGTGAAAGTCCAGCGTGGTCACAGCATAGCACTAAGTCCCAGAGGCCAATGCCGTTGATTTACGCAATGCTCTGCCTACACTGCTGCTCATTCGATCCATACAGTTTGTCTTCAGCACTATGCTTCTTGCAGAGGTGATTTTATTAAGTCAAACTTTACTGTGATTTAGGTCGGCAAAACAGACCTGCCAGTTGAGAGGCATATATTAGGTGGTCAGCAGAAGCTGCATTCCGTCAGCCTAATTTCTCAGTGTAGACCAGGCCAAAGACTAAACAATTCCAGAGAAGTTCCACCTTCGGGGAATTTGCATATATTGGTTCAGGCTGGGTTTTCCAGAGGCTAGGAAACAAAGAAAGGCCTTTTGATATAAAAGGATGAGCTGGACCTGGCTTTGTGACCTTTTGATTCAGCAAATGGACATGCCTTTCTGTCCAACCCTTGCTGAAAGGTTGGAAAGGATGGTGGTCTGTCAGACTCTCCATGTGGAAGATGGGTGATTTTTGGTATGTTTAGAGTGTGGATTTAAACCTGTTTATTGTTTTTATATGTTTGGTCTGTAAAGCTTTTTGCCTTATGAATTAATGTGCTTGTTTGAAAGAGCTATGTGGTCATTTGTAAAAACACTGTCTTTGTTCCCTGAGAGAGAACCTGTGGTCAGAAGGGAGTGGGTCAAAAGATCCCAGTCCAGAGACGGGTGATGGCAGGCAACCTGAGACCTGACTGACACTCCTGAAGTGGATCACAGAGAGGGGAATACAGGTGTAGTTACTCTGAAACAGTGACATCATCGTCAGTGCTGCCAGCTGAGATCAGGGTTCTATTGTAGGCACTGTACAAACACATAGTCCCTGTCCTGAAGATCTTACAATCTAATTAGAGAAGACAGACAAAAGATGAGTGGAAACAGTAATCCCAGTTTTCTGCTAGAGCAGGCAGGTCCAGTACAAAGTGTCTCTTTCTTTGCTCTAGAAATGTGGGAGACCATAGCTCCCAAAAATAATCTTTTGCCCAAACAAATCATCCTTCCGTGCAGTTGCTCAGAGTGTCTGCACCAGTGAGTACTGTGGGCTTAGAGGTTAGAGCTCATAACATGGGTGATGGCACTGTTATCAACAAAAATAATAGTTCTGCCATTATTAAACTTACTCTGTAATCACTGTAAAGACACAAGGTATCCAAATGTTAGATCAAGTAATATGTTATAGTAATACTAGACATAGGTGGCTCACCTGTGGAACAAAGACAGCAATTCAGTCTCTTCCACAAAGCTGAGCTGTAATATCTCAGGTCTGTACTTTCGAAAGGAAAATTTGATGTTTGGTCTCGCTTGTGAGTCCCTAGGCTGTGGAATATTATGCCTTTCTGCTTTCATATGCAGTTCCTTTCAAGTTTTCTTCAGCAAATAAAATCCCCCTCTTGTTTTCAAATCAGAAACTTTGCCTTCGCTTTAGCTGTGTTCCCATTGTTGGCTCTTTGGATTAATTTAAAAGAATCTTTAGTCTGAGGTTCTAAGTTAGTACATGAGATGCTTATTTTTCAATTAAACCAGTCCTTGGTTTAATTAAACCTTCCTTGGTGAGATCAGGAATATAAAAGTGGTCAAACATCAAGCTTGAATCTGGTTAAATATTTCACTCTAAAAGCCTGTATTCAGATTCTGGTTAAATCCCAAATGAAAATGACTTTGGTGAATGGGACTCATCCTTGTCCCAGTTGTGTCTTCATATCACTAAAAGTCACAATATATCATCTGCACTTTGAAGATAACCAGGACTGGAAAAGCAGAGATATTGTGTCCAAGAACTGATGTAGATTGGCAGTTCTACATGGGCTCACATAATGCTACCCCACACAGTGGGTAAAATTTTCAAGAGTGCCTAAGTCATAAGTAAGAAATGGGATTTAGTTCCTAAGTCACTTGGGCACTTTTGAAATTTTTGCCTGGTGTCTCTTTAAGCAGTACTGTCACTCTTTCATTTCTGCATGTAACAGATGCAGCCTGTAATTTAAAAAGACTCAGCATTAATTTAGCATAGCTTCTTTTGCATATAGTAAAATAAATTGCCAAAACACTGTACTTAGAAACTAATTAAGAGTTCTATAGCACTAATGAGAAGTACTCCTGCCACAATCCGTATGCTGTAGTCATTTGTTACTTGGTGGAATATTATGTTAGGAAAGTCATGACCTCATATCTTTCAAATAAAAAACAATGACTTGGAAACTTATGATAATGACAGATAAAAATGGAATTTACACAGGTGTTAATAAAATGCAGAATATGTTGAAGTAGAACAAGATGCCTGATTCTGTGTCTTTTCAGTGTTTCAGTTTATTCAGTTTGATGATTATGAGAGACTCAAAATACAATTTTTTTAGTTGATTTCGTTTTATTTATGACTGGTCAATATACCATGTGTGCCCAAAGCCATCGTATAATATAGGAACTGTCTGAGCAGTGCTTTCCGTATTTTCAGACCGTGTGGGTGCATTTTTCAGAATTTGCACAGCTTTGTGATTAGAGACATAGTGCTTATGTATGGCTAGAACTTCATGATGTACTTTAAAGAATTAAAGGGGTTGTGCCATTTTTGCAGGAACACAAGGTAATTGTCATCACTGTAGGTAAATCCACCACAGAGACTGCAACTATCAGTTTGCTAGGACTGGCAATATCTTTGATTCTTTAATTTTTGCTATTATAAAGAGATTCGTAATGAAGGAGAAATTAAATCTTTCCACTAAGATTATCTGTGTAGACTGAGGGGAGAACAGGAAAGACAGAGACTGAAGAAAGGAGGCATTAATGATTAATAAGGTTAAGATTCTGTTTATTTTTAGTAAAAATCAGGGACAGGTCACCAGCAATAAACAAAAATTCACAGAAGCCATGACCTGTCCCTGACTTTTACTAAATATACCTGATCACCTGTTGGTGGCAGCTCCAGGGCCACCCCCCATCAGCTGTATGGGGATGGAGCCGGCCACCCCCCCAATGACGGTGGGGCTGGGACTGGCCAGGCCCTTGATCAGCTCTTTGGGGCCCATTGGCCCCCCCAGCAACTGTTCCACGGCAGGGCTGACAGCTGCTCCAGCCCTGCCAAAGTCATGGAGGTCCCGGAAAGTCACAGAATCCATGACCTCTGTCACCAAATCGTACCCTTAATGATTAAGCAATGAAGGTTGGAGATGGAGTTGTATTAGAGAAACTGTTTATGTAGTATGAGTAGATGACATGTCCCTGCAGTGATAATATTTGATAGACTCTGACAAAAATAGATGTGTTGTTAGAGATGATGGGAGTACTGAAGGCCACTTGGTAGTGTAAGCCTTACTGGAACCCTAAGTATGGCTACAGTATGAACCAAAGGCGGTGAATCAAAGTAGGCCTTGTTAGACTAGCAATACTGGGTGTCATCTAACCAAGTAAGCACATTCCTGACTTGAGAAGATGGTTTGGGAACACACCGAGATCTCAAGTAACTACATTAGCACATTCCTAAGAGATGGCACAGAAACACACCAACCCCTCGCAAAGATAAGGAGGGGGTGACAGGATAATGGATGATGATGTTTTGATCAAACGACAAGGTAAAAACGTGCTGACTAACGACCTCTGGAGTGTAATACATTTGTTTGTATCGATGTATAAAAGGAGAAGTCATAGGAAGGACAACTTTGTACTGGCCTAAGGGACAGCATTATGTTATGCTGATTGAGCTGCTACCTTGTTACAAGCATACATGTGTTAGTGTACTGGTAAACTTTGAGCCAGGGCCCTAGTACTGTGCTTTGTTGACAATAAAGCTGGCCAAGTGCCTTCCCCACTGAATCGAGCCTGTGGTCTTTTTTTGTGAGGAACATCAAGGTCTGCTGAATTAACAAGCTGCAGGCTACACAAGTGCAGCTAACACCCATGCTCCACAAACAGCACAGGAGGAATGCACAGACCCACACATGCAGCAGCAGTAACAACAGTTTGTTTGTTTGGAGATGGATGTTGAGAGTTATTCCTTGACAAAGACGAGGAGAATCTCAATGTGCTGTTCAAGTTAGGATAATATTATTGAGTCACTAGATGGCTCCAGTGCAAATAATCTTATACATTTACTTTGACTGATATACAGGCAGTTAGGTCTTAGACAAATGCTTATTGTTAGTTGTGGTGCAATTTGATATAGAAGCTGAATAGATCACCATTAAAGTAGTTTATTGCCTGAGTTGGTCTGTGACTGAATCATTACTTAAGTATATCTGCTGTCTACGGGTTATATATACCTGTGCCACATAACATTAAATGATATCAAAATAATACAAGAGGAAGTTGGGATTTTACACTTCACCTAGGAGAACAGGATGCATAACACTAACAAGATTGTCCTTCCTGCACTAAACCAAATTGCCTCAATTAGAATAGCACAATGTCCAGGACATTGTTGCATTCATGAAGATTTGGACATGGAGCATTAATAATGAAATGGTCTGTATGGCAAAGAGACAGGGATTTGGGGTAACACCTAATAAAAGGGGGGGGGGGAGCTGGCTAGCCAGTGAAGGCAATAGTTCATATGCAAGATTTAAAGAAATAAATGAGAAATGTAATACCAATAATTTTTATACTAATCTGTATTCACTGAATTCCTGCTGGCTAGAAGTGATATTTCTTAAATAATAGAAAAAATCCATAGTGTTGCCCAGAGTAGATTGGTAGTGATATAATTGTTGAGCTACAGAACCTGTCTCTGATTTTCCGAACAGCCTCTTTGTTCAGAGATGTCTGAAGTTTGTCAATTCAATTCAACTTTTATCGTGCCCAGAGATCTTTTCTTTTCTTTTTTCTTTTTTTCTTTTCTGTGAAAACACTGGCATTCAAAAAACCATTTTCTTCCCTTTCCTGCCCTGTCAATTATTTACTCACCTTCTAAGATTTCGTAGAAGCAGCTAATGTTCTAGGGTTGAGCAAAGCTGGTGAAAAACATTGAGCAAAAGTTGTGGTCAGTTGGTTTTGCATGATTTCATATCCCCTGAGATGTTTAATTTTTGTGATATATTGGTGGACTGAAAGTTATTAGAAAGGAATCATAGAGAAACTTGAAAAGCCACTTTCATATGAAAATTCACCTTTGTGCATGAGAAGCATGAGAAGGTGGTGCCAGTCATATCCACATGATCTAGTGGATTAAGCACATTCCTAGAAGCCATGGATTCTGTTGCCGCAGTTCACACTTTTATAATACTTTTCAAACATTTAGTAGCCAGATATTATTCCTCCTATTTTACAGATTGAAACACAGAGGTTCAGAGAAGAAACATGATATAGGCAAAGTCATATAACTGCAAGTGATCACTTGATTTCCATTTCTATGCCTGTCTCTCTAATTCAAAGACTGCTTCTCAGGCAAGTGAGTTGACCCTCACTCTGTCTTAATTTCAGAACTGGTAAAGTGTGGTATTTACCAAACCATAGACTATATAAAGATTTGCATATCTGTAGGCAGAAAAAGAGATAAGTAAAAAATACTGTTCCTCATTTTACAGATTCAGAAACCTGTGGTAAATTAGGTATAAGGTTTAGACTTTACTTAATAGAATCTTTACTTAATAGAATCTCCATGTATAAATGTAATAATATGTGTTTACTAAATCAATGTTTATTGTAAGTGTAAAGTAGCATTAAGATAGTACTTAAGGACTTTCTGATTCCATCTGTGGCTTTTATGAACTTTGTCTCCATTTTACCTCCTTCTCCGCCTAGTAGCTTTTTACAGACTGATGAGTAAATTTTTTAAGCAAAAGAGTCTTAGATATTTACACAGTCTTCAGACAGTGGAAAACATTTTGCTTGAAGTCTTTTCTAATCATTTTGAAATTTTGCAAAAATGCCTCAATTTTGCAGGCATTACACAGCATCCAAACCAGGCAAATTTCAAACGAAAAAATAAACCCATTCTGAGTGTTTCACCCAGCACTAGCACTAATACTATAATAATGTTTAGTAGCTTTAGGGCAGAATTGAAAGCATGCAAAATATCACATACATTATTCTTTTCTTGATAACTACGGATAGTGTTACTCCTTTCGGTGTGAAAATGAGCCGTCTGTGGGCTCAATACAGCACCATTGACATCAATAGAAGTTTTCCTATTAACTTTCATGAAAACAGGATGAAGTCCTATAACTACAGCAATAACAGCAGTTAGGGTTATTTTTGCCCATGAGTCCTTCTTTCTCTCTCATCAGTTTTCTGCTGTCATTCTGATTATAAAACATTGTCTTCATATCTTTGCCAGAAACTGTTTTACATTAAAGAGAGAGAACAGCACAGAGCAGTATTTTGTACTTAACTAGCAACATGCAGATTTCCCTTTTCATATCAGTTTAGTCTAACTAGGAATTTCAAAGCATTCTTGAATATGTATTCATTATAGTGTTGATACAGAAAGCGTTCTCGGAAGAGATGTTTTTATGAACTGCTAAATGTATCCTAGAGCAACATTGATTTCCTGAACTTTTTATAAATCCTTTTTTCAGTTTAAACAGTTTAGGTTCAGGAAATACTATAATCTTGTACACACACACTGAAGGAGACACGTCATTCTATGGGAAACATAATTTCTAATCCTTTGAGTCATCTTGTTTTTGATTGTTTATTATTTCTTCCATATGAAGAATATTCATCTCTCAAAATGATATATAGGAAAAGCCTCTTTCATAAATTACTGATTTTCAAGTACAATCTGGATTTTATTAGTTTTTCAATACTGAAACATTACGTTTTATAGAAAAGGAAACATTCTTCTTTGACTATGATTATAAATTGTCCCATTTACTTGCACTGTATGTTAATAAAAGGGCTAAATATTGGGTTAAATCTTTCCCTGTGGTGTACAACTGTGCTAGGAGAAAGAAGGGTAAAATGAGCCTTCTCTTTGCACCTTAGCAGGATTCCTGCTTTGTGATCAAGACAGTTCTAGGAAACTGAGTGTCAGGAAGCAGAACGCACATTATTTCTTTATAAGCAACAATAAGAAGTGCCTCGCAGTGCATCCACCTCTTTTAGCCTGAACTTCAGCCCTGTGTCAGGAGAAAGGCTCGAATTAAACATGCAATTGCCAGAGCTCTACCTGCCCCGTCTCTCCCAACCCAGTCACTGCCAACATTGAGGGTAGGTATTTACCATTAACTGTTTGAATGAGTGCTAGTGAAATGAAACAAAACTCTGGTACCTCAGCTTTTCGTGTCTAATAGACTAAGTGTAAATCATTCCAACAACTGTATATGCAGTAGCTTTGGTCCTGTTCTTTCAAGATATTATTATTTTTGGCCCTGTTCTTTCAAGATATTATTGTATGTATTTTAAGTTAAGAAAAGCATGTAATCATGTTATTTCCAATGGTTTAGCAAATGTGCTGCACCTGGCATGTCTTGGAAGTTCCACAGTGTGCTGAACAAAGTCTTAAGGAAAATTTTAGTTAATCATTTGTCACCACATACAAAAAAGAGAGGTTCGCGCACTTACATTCTGGAGATGTATACCAATGAAATTCCATAAGGAATGCGCCTCTGCTTTAACTCCCCAGAAAGAAGGGGGGAAATGTAATTCTGGGAAATGTTGAAATGAGTAACTTATTAAAAAAAAAAAGAAGTGTATCGTTAAGACTCCTTCATACTGGTGGAGGCTTGGCTTGGGAGTAATACACTGAACACACTAGTAGTTCCCTTCAGTTTTCTCCTTTCTTTTTTCCTCTGAAGAATAATTCATTTAGAATCATTTAGTTTCTTAAAATTATGCAGAGTGCACTTAAAAGAACAGAGACTATATATTAGTGCCAACATTTGCAGGGGTGCATTCACACTGTGAGGTTATATCTCCCTGTGCCTGTGAGGATTCACCTCTGTTGGAAGCCAGTGTTTCCTACAGCATCCTCCTTCGGGAACTGGCTTTTAATTCACATGAGGGTTCGAAAGGAGCAACACTGGCACCAGCTGCCGAGGAAAGGCCCTGAATCATCTCATTCCCTTCAGGAGTTGCAATAAAGTTCACTGAATAAGAATACAAACACTGCTGCATAAAAGTTTGTACGCGTTCTAGACATCTTACTGTGCTGAGCAAAAATGTGTTATCTAGACAGTATGGTGACAGGAGTACTAGAAATGCCTGTGATAGATAAGGTAGGTGAGGTCATCTATTTTATTGGACTGACTTCTGTTGCTGAGAGACAAGCTTTCGAGCCTACACAGAAGTTGATCCAATAAAAGATGCTACCTCACCCACTTTGTTGGGACCGACACGGCTACAACAACACTGCATATAATGTATAAGTCAATCTACATCAAGAGTGCCTCCCACTCTGCATCAAGGAACAACAACAAAAAACCTCCACACTTAATTAGTGACTGTCCTTGTTGATCACAGAAAGGGAATCACTCATCTATTACTTCCCATCCAAAGTTAGGTGTACCTTCATCCTGGAGTGACCTTCACATGTGAGGTCTGACCTATTACCCCCTCTCTGAACGAAAATTTCCTAGCCAGTGACCAAGAGTTCCTTTTACTTATTTTAAATTCTAACTAGATGTTCTGATATTGTTGTAAAGGCAGTTGATTTTATTGCTCTCATGTGGATAATTATGACCTGTTCAAAGGTTAGGGTGCCTGTTGTATGTTTTGCTTTATGAGCCATTTAATAATATGGAGCACAAAATCTAATCAGTTATTCAGTACAGTTGTAAAGAGCCCATGCCCTCCATCACAATTTCCCTCTGCAACAGAAGGGGCAGTGGACATGAGGTATTAAAGGAACAAAAAGAAATACAGTATATGTAATAATCACTGATAATTTTCTTTTCCATCTTAAAAGAGCATTACTGGGTAATTTAAGTGCCTTGATTTTACTAAAGGACAATAACAGTACTTTGAATACTGTGAAACTTTAATGATTTATAACATTATTAGTAAAACATTTTAATATGTAAAAATGCATAGAGTGCTTCTGAGTTTATCAGGTAAACAGCCATTTATTTATTTAACAGATTACATAATAGATATCATTCCAAAGAATCAATCACTGTACATATGAGTTTTTAAATATCCTTATTGTTTGCATATTATACAAAATCTTAACAGTAATGAATAAAAATTTTCACTTGGCTATAGCTATAAGCATGTAAAGAAATGTTACACATTTCTCTTCAAGACAAATTGCAATTTCACTTTAGTTAAAACCTTACTAAAACAACCAAATTATTTAACTAGTTTGATAAAAGGCATGCCTTGAATTCAAAAGGATTCTACTCAGAAGGGATAGTTAGCACTTCAACTGGCAAATTATCAGTATATTTCTAACAAGCCTAACAGGATCCTTCCCCTAATTTCAGTTTTCAGTTTTCCTGACTCCAAATACAACTCCTGAGCCCCCAAATGACTGCCTAACTTCTAACAGTCTGTTACCTCAAGAGGACTCTTGAGGTTGTGTTTTGTTGAGGGGTGATCTTAGTGCCAACACGTTCTCTGCTGTGTTCCACCTAGCTCTCCTTAGAACTTTCAGACAGTGGAGTATCTAATTAGTCAAAGGACCCACAAAATCGATCTCTCCCACCATAAAAAATCCAGCTTTGATCCTATCTCCCTTCTCTCTTTCATCTTCAGACTCATTGAGCATGCAGTCTATAACCTTGATCTTATATACACCTTTAATTTCATTCAAGACCCCCTCAATCTGGCTTCCACTCCCTACAGTCCATTTAAATGGCTCTCATGAGTCTCTGAGGATCTCTTCTTCCCATATTTCAGGACCTCATCCTCCTCCTCCTTGAAATATCAGCTGCCTTCTCAAAATTTTGACGTCTCTATCTCTGTTCTCGCCTGGTTTTCCTCCTACCTTGAAGATTGCTCCTTCAGAGTTTCATTGGGGTGGGGAGTTCCTTTTCCCCTCTCCCACTTTCTGAGGTTGTCTCTAAAAGCTTTGTCATTGCTCACTTCCCCTATCTTCCTCTACAGCCCATCTCTGGATGATGTAATTCATAAGTATGGCTTTGACTATTATCTTTATGCTGATGACTCACAGATATACTCTAGAGCTGTCTTCTTCCATCCAAACAAAATTCTCAGCCTGAGTTTCTTACTTGCTCTAATGGATTCAGCCATTAGTTGACCCTTAACATGACCAAAACTGAGCTCTTCCTCTTCCCCCATAGCCCTCTCCTTCCTCCCTGAGTCTGTCATACCTTAATATTCCAAGTCGTTCAAGTTGTTTTCATCTTTGATTCAGCCCTCCCTTTTGATCCACATGTGCAGGCAATGTGTAAATCCTGCAATTTCTTCCTGCCCAACATCTCCAGTATCAAGCCTTTCTTCTGTGCCTACACTGCCAAAACTCTTGTTCAAGCCCTCATCTTGCATTACTATTATCTACTTTTGTCTGATCTCAGTCCCTGCAACCTCAATCCCTCCATTCAAAATGCAGCCACTAAAATTATCTTCCTAGCTCATTAGATGTCATTCTTCTCTTTAGGTCACTTCTTTCACCTCGACAAAAGGCCTCCTTCTCCTTACTTCTCCTTATCAAAGACCTCCACAAATTATCCCTACCCTATCTTTCCAAATAATTATTTTATTACTTTTACTTTACCAAGGATGCCAACCTGGATTGCCTGATTCTCCACTCTTTTTAAGCCCAGTGCTCGGTTTGTACTTAGACATGTCGCATATGAAAATTGAAAGGTTTTTTTTAAACGTGGATAAATCAACAACTAAAATTCTTTATTTACATTTTCCTCTTTTAGGTTAATCTAATAAAATAAGACATGATTTCTGATTTTTTGAAAACAAAAAGTGAGTTAAGCAATCTATCCAAAATCATTTCACCTTTAATCATTCAGATTGAGCTATACTTTTTCCTTCAAAAAGGATCTAAGGTGGTGAATTTAATACAGTTTTTTAAAGGCATGGTAAATAAAAGTAGGTGAGTTATTACAGGAGAATTTCACGGATCACTAGAAATGGTCAGATCAAAAGTATTCAAATGAAACCAAATGTTGCTATCCCTTTGTATATATTAATTCTACTAGATAAAATATGCAACTATTTGACACTGAGTTTGGTGACATGAAATATGCACATCTGTTGTTATACACCATACTTGCACTTTGAGTATTCCAAATATTCAAACAAAAACATCTGCTAATTAAATATAGAGAAATTAGTAAGGAGGTCAAGTTGCTAAACTAAGACTAATTCTAGACCTCTCTCACTCTTTCTCACATTTTTTTTGTTTTATTTTTTAAACAAAAATTAAGTTAATATTGAATATTGTGCTGTGATTAAGAGCAATAAAACTTATTGGTATTCATAATAAGAGCAATATTGGTGCCAAGTCATTAAGAAAATCTAAAGTATTAATTAAATTATCACACAGTGTAAGGCTAGGTCTACACTAGAAAAAATGGGTAGATGCAGCTTATACTGGCAAAGAAGGGCTTTATAATTTTATTTTAATTTTAAAATTGCAAACACTAGCTAGTACACAATTTTGTCTGAAACTATAACTTTCCAATAGTAACACATCAAAAATAGTTGTCTTTCAAAATAATCAGCATTTTGTGAACTTTGTTCAATGGAAAAATAAAGCACAATATGAATGTCACTAAGTACAACAAAATAAGCTTCATAAAGCTTCCCTCTGTCGGATTTTTGTTTATTTTTCAATAGAGAAAGGGTCCATGAGGGCCAAAGTGCAGAGAATTTCCCATGTTTTTAGTTTCTTTTTAAAGAATAAATATTTTGGTTACATCTCGTAAGGCCTGCATTCATTATTTTTTTAACTAAACAACAATGTTGGTGTATCCAGTGACTTTGATATGTTTGGAATGCTGGTCAAGCAGTTATACTACAAAGTACTGTTTATTTATCCTTAGAGGCACCTACTTAAAAAAAAAATTATACAGCCTATTGAAATAAGGACAAAACACTCTGGTGTGCTTTTGAGAGTCCATTTTTTATTATGCAAATGTTAAATTAATGAAATTTATCAGATTAGATCTTTTTTTGACATTAATGACGTTTCACAGAGAGTGTATTGTACCTTTATGAATTAATACAAATAATATAAGGATGAAAAATATTATTCTTTGAACTGTTGCCAAGACACTGGTTTTTAGAACATGTTGTCAGATCATAGGAACGTGTGGAATTCCTGTCAGTGTTGTGTAGAGTCTGCAATACACAGTGAATTCAGGGATTAAATTATTCTGTAGCTCTGATGGGAACCCTGTGTAATGCCACAGAACTTGTTCCTGAATGGGCAGTAAAATTGTGTACTCTCAGAATGCATCAATTTTACAGTAAAATAAATGAAAAGTAAGTATATAGGAAGGAGGAGTTCATTCATAGAAGCTAAATCAATGTTATTACCTACAGTTCTGTGTCATTACATTTCAAGTACCAGTAAACAGCATTAATTCATACAAAATTATTTCTATAAAGAAAATGTATACATTAAGAATTGACTCAGAGGAGAGGTAATGGGAAAGTCCTTCATTTACCTAAATGTCATCAATTTGATGCTGTCATTACCATCAAGACTTGTGTCCATTGAGCTCATAGGTAAAGTTCTGTGCCCAAAGGACAGGTGTGCATATCAGATAACCACCATTATAAACATCACCTTTGTTGGCAGTCTTGGCAGGGAAACTAAGGATTAAAAGAGCGTGTAACATGAACTAACCTTTTATTTAAGACCAGGGTTCAAGCCCGTTGGTAGAGAGGTCCAGAAAATTTACACTGCCGCTGCCTGTTCTACCTAGTTTGTGACTAAAAACTTCAGATCTCCGAAACTGGCACCTTGAAAGAGGTCACTGAGTTGTGGTTTTAACAGATTAACTGGTTGAGGTGACCCCTCAGCTTCAACTCTGCCAACTAACACATGTTAAAATTATGATTTATCCTGTCTGTGTTATGATTTTGAAAGTGTAAATTGTCACATTTTAAATAAATATCTTTTTTCTTAGTGTGGACAAGTCCCAAGACTGCTCCATGGTTTAGTTGGTTTGCAGTATTCTAAGAGCCTGTGCAGCTCTGATCTTCCGCCTCCTGGATGTTACTTTGCATGTTTTTTATTTATTGGCCTATGAAATAATACATCTCTTGAGTTCATTGTGGGCTTATGGCTCCTAAATAGGACACAATGTATTATCATTGTGCCATCAGAATGGTCATAGAATTCTTGCCAGGTATAATAATAAGAGATATTTGCAAATTACTTTATTTTTAATTTAACAGATTACCATTGAGAGAGACAGTGGTTTGGATGTGAGCTCCCCGAAGCATGGAAAGATAGATCAAGACAACATGCCCCATGTTGGTGGAAACACGTGGGCTGGTGGAACAGGTTCGCATTTGTTGTCTTCTCATGATTTGCATGCGTCTTTGAAGAATGTCTCAGATAACTTTGATGATAGTTATAAATTTCAAAACTCTTTTATCATGAATTACTTTCCTGCTGGCAGTTTTTAATCCACGCTGATGCATTATGTGAAAGGTAGAACGTTCTTCATAATCATATAAACGTAGATACCCAGGACCAGGCAAGTAGACATTAGAAGTCTTTATTTCTTACACTTGCTTAAGGTTGTTAATATCTGATTCCATCCATATAAATAATTTGATGTCTCCTAATTCTAAATTCTGAATGATATGACAGCAGTCACACTATTCACAGTAGTGAAAACCATAGTTACACAGTCAGTTAACAAATTCTGGAGTTATGTTATCAGTTTACAGTAACCAAAGTTAATAGCTGTAAGGGCTAATAGCTTTGGGGACTTGAAGTAGGACTTTATGGAGTGTAAGCTCTCTGCACAGAGGTGAATTTCACCTCTGAAGAATAAAAGGCCTGATCTTGATTGCAAAACAATGTAAATTAGGAGTGAAAAACTGGAGTCTGCTTTATTGTGGTATTTCTTCACTTTTGAAAGTGCACAGTTATTTCCAGGTGCAAATAAAGTATTTTCCATGGGACTTATGGAAACTTTTTACAAATGATGTGCATTGGGTGATAGTGGATGTTTTAAAAGAGGAAGATTTATGTCATAGTTATGACATATTCTTGATTTTCATATCAACTGTTCTAGGTGGGAGAGACACAGCAGGACTGGGCGGCAAAGGTGGGCCCTATAGACTGGATGCTGGCCACAAAGTTTACCAGATATCTCAAGCTGAGAAAGATGCTGTTCCTGAGGAGGTAAAAAGAGCTGCAAGGGAGATGGGTGAAAAAGCCTTTAAACAGAGGTTAGTATTCAAATTTTATTTCCACCTATGCCCCCCTTCCATCGCCAAGAAGAATAGCTGTATGGAAGCATTATAACAAAGATGGTTGAAATTGTTTAGATGGAATTATAATAATCACACCAGAGCTATGTGTAAGATCGAAAGCTTGTCTCTCTCACCAATAGAAGTTGGTCTAATAAAAGATATTACCTCACCCACCTTGTCTCTCTAATATCCTGTGACCACCATGGCTACCACAATGGTGCATACAGTAATCACAGCTGTTTAACAGTGCACATGAATACTGTTTAACAGTTTAAGACAGGAAGTGAGGAATACTGTATCTAATTGAAACCATACTGTTAAAATAACATGGTGATTTGTGTGGGCAGTTCGTAATTACCTGGGTGAGAATTTGGCCAAGTCATTGATGTAAATGCTCCTACTCTTATGAAAAATGGTATAAGCATATACAAATTCCCATTTAAATTATGAAGAATTCAAATTATATACAGATGATAAAAATATACAATTGGAAGCCTTCAGTATCCAGTAAACATTCCCTTTAAACTGCTTTGAAAATGATCCTTTAAAAGCACAATGGCTTATTTTAAAAGGATCTAGGACCAAGTCTTTGGCTCATGTAAATTGTCATAACTCAGATGACATTCTTAAGAGGACCACAGTTCTTGCCAGCATTAGCATGACGTGTAGTGGCTTTTAGATGCAGACTGTGCCAGGTTCTAAGAGCATGCATAGAAATTCAGCATTTTTCTGCTGACTAACCCCTGGTGTCAAACTGTGGAACGTTGCATAAAGATGCAGAGTTCTGCTGACTGATATTGGCAGCCAGACCAAGTGGATTCTGTTATTTCCAGTCCAGGATATAAGACAGTTTGAGAGTTTGCTGAGACAGAAGGAAATACTAGATGGAGAGTAAAATCCTAGAAACAACCAAGTTCAGGAGAAGCTCCATCAGGAACTGATATCTGCTGCTGTTTAAGCAGGGTGGGAATGCCACTTGCTTACATAGATGTATACACAATTTTTTATTATTACTTTTACTTTTCTTACTACTTGGCACGGTAGAATCAATAGATTTTTTTTTAATTTATAATTTATCTCTTTAACACTCAGCTCAAAAGTTTATTTTCAGCTGTATTTTATTACCAAATTGCCTGTAGTGTTCCATGATCTTCAAAGGTTTTAACAATGAATTAACACAAAGAAAACATAAACAGTGTATGAGAGCTCTACAGAACATAATCATGGAAACAAAATGGCTTTTTAGAAGGACTTCAACTGGCAATATATGCCTCTACCCCAGTTTTATTTCCTTTTCGTACAATATTTTACTCATTTATTTATAGAACCTCATCTTGGTAAATATTTTTACCTCACTATTTATAATCTCTGTTCTTCAAAATGATTCAACTATTGTGGTTAGCTTAGATCATCATAATGCATATAGGACTATTTGGACATTTTGTAGCTTTTTATATCACACATACACACCTTAATGTTGTTCCTTCCCCTCTGGTCATCCCTTCTTGCGGGGAAGGCTAGTGCCTACTGATAGATGATATAGGAATTTTGCAGCGGCGTGTTGTACAACCTGAACACCTGCACCATGACATCTCCCCAACAACACAAGTATTATTAAAATCCTGGGACTAACGCCCATTTACACCAGTGTTGAATGTGGCCCACTTTGGGAGCTTGAAGCCACAGTGATGCTGTATAAATCTGCAGCTGTCCTCCATGTATTTCCCGGGATTCCTCAAACCCAAAGCTCTCAGTAACTTTACTCTCTGCGAGGCGATATCCGGAAAGTCTCTGTGAGCCACACTTTAACTGTAAAAGAGCTGTAGTTTGGCCACCCCTGGTCTAACCGAAAGGGCCTACTGATATGGTTCAAGGACTATGTTAAATTCATGCTTGGTAAAAACAGAAGATGTGGAAGCGGAAATTAATGAACCAAAATTGCTATGTCTGATAGTAAGCCTAATTGGTGGACAAAATATCGTGAGATGAAATGGTATTTGACTTTAAAACAGCAGTAACAACAAAGGCACTAGCCTGTCTCAACTAACTTCTTCTCTTTTCCCTGAAAGGACAGTTATCACCTTTTAAGAGACTCTCAAGCCATGAGGGTTTTTCTTCTAAAAACTCTTGGGAAAGGGAACAAGAATTGTTACTAAAATGAAAGTCTTACTTAATACTTTACATTTCAAGGTTAAAAGAATTTTTAATGGTATGTTTGCCATGATACTAAGCAGGCTGAGGTCTCTGTATACCGAACTCCAGACCTTATTAAACACTGTTTAATGTTGGACACTGAATGGAATATGTTAACACCTTTGTTTTATTCCATCTAACTTAATATAATATCACACAGGCTACTGTAGCAAAACTGCATATGTGATCTTCAGTTTAATGTTTAGGAGGTACATTTTCTCTGTGATATGAAGATATTAAACTCAGATTCCAGGAGCCATCAGGGTAAACACCAGTGCACAGTGTTGTTTGCTGTGTTGTTATAGCCATGTTGATCCCAGGATTTGAGAGACACAAGATAACTCTGCTACACACTAAAAACCATGAATGGACTCAGCAGAGATACTGATTTTATGACTCATTACAACACTCCTCTTCTGTCCCCCCCTTTGCTTGCTAATCAGTAATTGTCTACTTCTTTTTAAGTGGTCTCTTACATCATGTGTGAACTCCTTCTGCTTAACAATCTGTCCCAACTTGTATTTAATTTAGACACTCGTTTACCTTCCCCAGACCTAAAGAAGAGCTCTGTGAAGCTTGAAGGTTTGTCCCTTCTACCAGCAGAAGTTGGTCCAATATAAGATTTTACCTCACCGACGTTGTCCCAGTGCACAATGTTGAGAATTTGCCTCTTCCTAGCTATGATGCTGTAATAATCTTCTGTAATGACTGCCTCACAGCATATATAATTCAGTGTAGAAAAACGTAAGATTGTAGTACTGAAAATAAAATTGTCATCGTTATATTTCAACGTTGTTCATTATAAAGCTGATCCATCTAACTCTCACTGAAGGCAATGGGAGTCTTTCCATTGCTTTCCTGAGAGTTGGATTAGGCCCTACCACACTTGTAGAATTCAAGTTATTATATAATATGCTTGAGGCAAGTATCTTGTATTTGTCACTGTTCACACATTCTCACCTCCTAATCAATGGTTGTGAATAGGCCTCAACTACTCTAACTGAATGGACTTTGCTTATATCTACCTTCCCCATTGTTGTTCCTTACCCTTGGATATGTATATATATACACCTCATATCTGATTTCAATTCCTTACATCTGACTAAGTGGGTTACAGCCCACGAAAACTTATGCCTGCAGAAATTAAATTTGTTAAATCTTTAAAGTGCTGAAGGCCTCTCGTTGTTTTTATCTTATAATAGTGTATGATGCTTTACCCGAGCTAGTCTATAGGCAGTTTTTGTACCACTTCAATTATATCTGATTAAAAACCGATATTATTAAAGCAGTGTCGCCCCCTGGTGTGAATGCAGTTATACTGGTATAAAGGTGCTTGTACTGGAAATAAGCTATACAGATATAAACACCTTTACACTAGTATAACTGCATCCACGCTAGGGGGTTGCCCTGCTTTAATTATATTTGCTTCGAAACAGATAAAGCACTAAAACTTCTGTGTGTAGACGAGCCCTATATGGAATGGTATAAAACATACATACCAGTATCTGCAGCTCAGAAATCATTCTCTGTTTTAGACTTCCTACCAACACTGAGCTCTGTGTTCTGTCTTCTTTGTTCAGGATCAATTTTTTTAGACATTTGATCAAAACTTTCCATTTGTTCTGAGGGTTCTTTATTTTGTGGAGGGTGTTTAAAAGGCACTAACTAGTTATAGGTCTACAGGACAGACTTTCAGAGCATTGCTTGACCTTATCTTTGTGTTAAAGCATGGTTACCCAGAATGTTTAAAATGTGTTGAAAGTGGGATAAAAAAACACACCCTAACACTCCCTTTATGTACATATAGCAACCCCTGAGCCAGCAAACCCTTGTGTAATTTTATGACAGTTGGTCAAAACATATGACTTGTGGCCTAATTGGGAAAACAAAAGGATCTGAGACTGCTAAAGGTAGTACCCTCAAATACATTTTAAATGTGATGCAGACTGTGTGGACATTGGTGATTAACTATCTCTTCAGAATTTAACAATAGCAGCTGCCGCTCCTTTGAGTTGTCTCCAAGCCTGGCCATGGCTGTTTGAGTTTAACCATTATCAACAAACAAATTTACTCCTACCTGTAGCAATGGATTAGATGCTTTTTCACATGATTCCATTCTTAATTTCTTAACCTCTGCCTTGCTTCAGATTAAAGGAGATCCGGATGAGTGAATATGATGCATCTACTTACGAAAGATTCTCTGGAGCTGTCCGAAGACAAGTTCAGTCACTCCGAATCATCCTAGACAATCTGCAGGTAATGCTTGATTCATTGTTAAAGGGAACTGTCAACTTACTAGATGAAGACCAAAATGTTACCAGCATTGTAGCATTATACTGGATCACTATTTGATTAATAATATCTTTGGGAGTCAAGAGAACAAATTTAGGTCCTATATACAATTGAGGCAAACACAGACCTATATGACCCTTTTCAAAAGAAGTATTAAAGTGGACCCATATTCTGGCCAACCAGAAAATTTATACAGTATTCCCACACAGCTCACCACAGGGACGACTTGTTCAGAAGCACAATTAAATCCAGTGAGAGAAGACACATTAGGGCAACAGTTCGCAACCTGGGGGGTGTGATTCCCTTGTGGGTGTGGGGGCACCAAAGATTACAGGGCGTCCATGAGGCTTCAGTAATATTGAGCTCACTTAGCCCCCTGAGCTCTGCGCTAGGTGCAGCAGTCTCGAGCTCCACGCTGGACGGAGCGGAGGTGCAGGCCTCCCCGCAGCTGCCCTGAGCTCCGTGCCAGCTGGAGGCCTGGAGCAGCCCTGGCAAACCCACCAGGGCCTGCCTCCGTTACTCTCAGTCCACGAGGGATGAGAAGAGGCGGGGCCACACAGGGCAATGGGTGGCGGATGTGCCAGGGGAGGCTTAGCCTCTTACTCAGGTAAAAGTAATTTATTATTATTTATGTAATTTAGTTTTATTATCATCATTATATGTGTTGTTTATAGCCGATGAGAGTGTGGGGTGGGAGGTGTGTGTTTTACCTAGTGTTAACTAGTGGGGCTTTCACTCAAAAAGGTTGGGAACCACTGCATTAGGGGATGAGAGGGAATGTGTGTGACAATGTATGGATCCCATTCCATGGCCCTGATTCTGGCCCAGAAGTGTGAATCAGGCAGATTTTGATAAGGGGCCCATGGCTCCCGCCTGGTAATAGCTTTTCAGGCATCCAACTGTGTATAGCACAAAGCTTACATTTATAAACGCATAATTTGACTCAGTTTAAAAGAAACCTCTTATTGATCTATTTTAAAATTAAAATAACCACTCTCTTTATGTAGGACATAGAGCAAGATAGTTTGTCCTTTATTACCTTTGCTTGCTCTATCTTCAGTTAACTAACCATGGAGCTGTGCTAACTTCCAGCAATGCTGGCACTCAAACATTGTAAACAAAAACAAGTATATTAATTTCAAGATAAAAGTCAAGAAAGTTGGAAAAGGAAAGAAATTTTACATTTTTAACTGGAGTGGGGGGATATCACTAGTGAAGAGACAACATAGAACTAGTCAAATTAGAGCTCTTGACAATGTCCACCCAAATAGTACAGATGTCAGTAGAGACGTTTTACTAACTTCTGAGGTTTGTTTGGCTATTTTTTCCAATCAAAACACTCCTGCTTGCCAGTTATGATTGGGGTAATTTTATGTTCTCATATTTATGGATTATTATACTGCAAGAAATGATCTTGTCCAGTTGTCACATGGGTGCTGTACTTTTCAGCAACCGCTTGTGTGTGAGTTCTTGTAGAGTAACGGAAGGAGGCATTGTCAAATAGTTAGATCAAGAGACCAGGAGTCACATGTCTTGGGTTCTGTTCCCAGCACTTTTGTACTGAGTTTCGTCAAACAGTTTGGCCGTGTTACCCTGTCTGTACAATGAGAATGAAAATGGTTATCCAACTTCATCACTGGATGAAAAGCACTAGAATAGTGACTTCATAGGCAAATGCAATGAGTATTGTATACTCAGCAACAGCTCACACAGCCTGCGTCATTAGAACCTGTTTTACTGAGAGAACAAGTATTGGCTGAACACCACCTGGGTTATCTTCCCCGGAAGCCAGGGTCTGCCACATGCCTCCCAGCTGGGAAGCGGGCTGCTGCCTCCTGCCTTCCCCAAAAGTCAGCAGCTGCCACCTTCATTCTATTTTTCCCCGGGTACCCCCTGCCTATGTTTCGCGTATCCCCAGGGGTACGCATACCACAGGTTGAGAAACTATGAATTACACTATCACTCTTTATCTATAATATATCCTGAAGTTCTTTTATTATATATAAAGCAGTCATATGATTGTAGCTTGAAGGGAGTAATCTGACATTGTCTGCACTTTACAAGAGGCAGCTTCTGTTTGAGAGGTGCTTTATTTCTATTACAGGCTCCCATACCAGCAGCACACATGTGAATGTGCTCATTGTGTTCGTTCTATGTGTATGCAGTGTTGTTGTAGCCATGTTGATCCCAGGATATTAGGGAGACAAGGTGGGTGAGATATTGTCTTTTATTGGACCAACTTCTGTTGGGGAGAGAGACAAGCTTTCGAGCCACAGAGAGCGCTTCTTGGACTTCACCTACCTTATCTCTCTTTGTCCTGTGTGGTCATTTTGGCAAATATTTACCTTTTCCTCTGGAGTTTGAGTCACACCTGTGTGTTCTAGTCTCCTTCTTTCCATCTATGTTTTACTGTTGGATTAGAAAAAAACAGCTACAATTCAGTGAGATGCTCATAAAGTGGATATCTGTGATGGTCCTAGGATACAAAGCTTTGATGTGGATCTACATCTAATTTGTTTTCAATAGTGAGATAGAAACCTTTTGGTTTGTAAAGAGTGGTGCCACATGCAAAGTCTGGATCCAATTCTGATTTCCCCAAAATTTTGGGGATTATTTAGATCCAGATCCAGGGACTCGGTGGACATGTTATTAGAAAGTTCACTCTGGGACATGAGTGAATCTTCCATTTTAAATATTATTCTTAGTCTGTTTTACCTTTATGTCTTTAGAGCTGAAATTCGTGCATTCAGAGATCACATTAAGCATAACGTAACATGGCATTGCAACCTATTTTAAATAAAGGAAGCATATCCTATTACTTTTCACTAGAAAAAGTTTGTTTTAATATCAAGGAAAAGTCTTGCATGCTGTTCTATTTCCTGAGACTCTTCTGTGTTCCTGACAAATGTGTAACATGATTGTCTAACCAGGGAGACAGGTTAAAAAATTCATTTTATGTGGCATATAATGTAAAAACAAACTAATGTCACTTGAAAAAATCTACTCTTAAGGTAGACCACAAAAACTTCAGCAGTACTAAAACCAGATTTTTAGTCTCATAAATTTTAACATGCTCAATTTACATTCTTGAATAGTTATTTTGTAATAGATACATCAGGCAAGTCAATAGCTAGAGCAGACCAATAGGACTTTCAGAAACATCAGATCAGTCTTTATATATATATATATATATATATATATATATATATATATATAAACATTTTACTCCTAGATTTACTACATGCATGATGATTAGAATTATTTAGTTGATAAATACTGAACTTTTTACTAGAAAGTTTTTCTGCATTTGTACTAATCCACAGTTCGTTTATCTTTTTTTGAGTATAGAATGTTTATTAAAGTTCTTCTGTATGGTAAATCTGTGCTCTGTGAGGGCAAAGCCCTGACTACTTTTTGTTCTGCATCACATCAAGCACACTGTTGGAATTCAGCTAATAATCAACAACAACAATAGTAATATGCTTTTTCTGTATTATCAGTCAGACATTCCTTTTTTCAGAAATATAAAGTTAATGGTGCAATTAAAAGTGATGTACTTTTTAGGTCAAATTTTACTGTGTAATTATGGTTTTGGAAAATAAGCTCCTTAAAAATTTTCAATCACTTTCTAAATTTGGGAGATATTAGAAACTGCAATAACTAAACATAGAAATTCCTAACTTTTCAAATTAAGTTTGAAATAAAGACAAATTTAAACTTACAATGTCTATATAACGAGTGCATGTTGTTCATATTATTCAGACCCTAATATTTTTTACCTGTCTTTTGCTTTATCATGAATCCTTTAAAGATGAGCTTGTGAATAAAGTACATGGCAATGAGTCAGGAGATCTGGTTTGGTTCCCAGCACTGCACAGCCTTTCTGTTGATGCTTACTCTCACTTACCCTCAGCTGTTAAACTGGGGCTAATAATGGCCTGGTTTCTGAGCAGTCAAGAAGGGTTGACTTTCTATTGGGTATTCTGATAAGAACAGCCTCCAGTCTTGCATGTATGCCTATTTAGTTTTACCAGGTATCTCTTTAAAATTAAAAACAACAGCAACCACAAAAAGCTTTTGGAGTACTAGAATAGGTTAATTCCTTGATGGGAAAGAAATGAGTGACATAACCTGAGAATATTGTTTCCTAATTAATTTTATTTATAATATTCACCTAGTTCTATTAATGATTTGAACAAATATTGACAAATATTAACAATTGTAGTTTAGTTTTACACAGTACTAGCAAACCTTCAGAACCCAGAAAATCAAATCCGTTCAAGCCTCCTGTCAGGTTCCTTCTCTCCCACAAAGTGACCCATACTGCTATGCAAAATTTGTACATCTTAATTCCACCCCAAACTCATTCAGATCCCTTGGCAAAAATGTGTTTGGGTTGTCAAAGAGTTACAACAGCCAGCCCAAGTCAGGTGCCATGCTATCTGGAGGTTGCTAAAGAAGCCATTTGAAAGAAACTTCTGCATATGAGACATTGCACCAACATTTTTTCCTGTGCTATCTACTCAGATGCTATGCACAGAGTCATTAAGCCCAGTTCATTTAGATGTCCCAGCTTTGTCTATCAAGACTATTGTGGAAAAACTCCCACCATTGTACTACCATTGGTGCAGTCACAGCAATGGTATCAACAAGCTAGGCAGGGCTCAGGCAACCAACACATAAAAAACAACATTGCCCAGTTTACTTCAGCACTCACACTCTTGCAGTTGCAGTGGTGGGAAATCTCCCATTGAAGCTATCTGTAGGTGGCTCCATAATGAACCACTTTTGATACTTTATTTACTTACCTCACAAATGTGTTTTCAGGCTTATTTTATTAATGTTTGTAAATTTCTTTGGTATCTTATGGCAGGAAGGACTACCCATGTATTACTACTACTACAATGTAGAGCCATCATTTTATTGACATAAAAACAATGGAAAAACATTATGGAAGAAAATTGTTATTTTCCTTGAAAGTTTTCAGGTGCAATTAGCTCTTGGTATTTTAGCAGCATCATATACATTTGGACAATACATTAAAACACTTCAGGGTTGGGTTTTTTTGTTTTTGTTTGGGTTTTTGTTTGTTTGTTTGTTTGTTTTTGTACTGTATAGATAGATTGGGAACTGTATGTAATTCAACGTAGAAAGGATAGTCATTGAATGTCCTAAATAATTTTAGCAGTGTTTTGGAGAAGAAACTAGTTCAAATTTTAGCAGTATTTTTTCCTGTTTTAGGAAAAGAAGAATGTCAACTCTGTTTTCCCTTTAGATATTTACAACTCAAATACTTTTAATTAATGTATACTCAGAATAGCAAATATACTTCAAGAAGAAGCTGTCATCACTTGAAATACATCCCTGAAAATGATGAAGCGAATAGATTCGGGTGAACCATGCCCCTAGTCAAAACATTTAATGGCACTTTTCTTCCCACACTTCTTTCCCTTCAGTAGTGAATATCCTCAAAGCTATAGCCTTGTCAATGTAAGCTATAATTAAACTAGTTAAGAATATGTTCAGTGAACCTGAAACTTTATTGCCTTCTGCTGTTTTTCCCTTGCTGTCTACTAAGAGGAAGCGGATCACAAATACTTGAAAAAACAGCAGTCCTCAGAACTTGGTGTGTTAAAGACCCATCTATGCTCAAATATTTGTAGTGAATGCGGTGAACTAAATGTCATCTCAACTCATCTTACCATTCCTTTCACGATTGTGTGAGACACACTTTCTGTGTGAGACAGAGCAAACTGGCCATCACTTGTGAAATTTTGATAGGGTATGTATATATCACAGGGATATCTTCCCATTGTGTTGTACAGCTCAGATTTAATTTAGTAAGTACATTGCTTTCATCCTAATGCTTAATATAGTCTACAAATAGCCAAAGGGGATAAAGAAACTGAAGACAGTATAGGGAACATAACAGAAAGAAAAATTTAAAAGAAACTTGAAGATCGATGCCAAGAAAAACTTCCTAACACTGAAAGCTCCAGGTTATGATATAATCTCCCAAGCAAAATGGTGGAAGACTGGATTGGGCACAACACCACTAGAATAATCCTGCACTGAGAAAAATAGGATGGGATAATAATTTAAAAAAAATCTTTGCCATTTCTAAATTTTATGATCTAATAAAATGCTGAAGTTGTGAGGCACAGTAATTCATTGTCAGTGTCACCCATAATGCAGAGCCTATGAAACTCTTGACACCATGTATGAATTACAGGTCTCTGGCTTCAACTATATTGTGAACTGCTTTAATTCCAAATTTTAGAATGAACTACCAAAACAGTTGCTCTCTGGCCCTGAAACCTTGTGGTTTGTTTATTTTAATAGACAGGTAATCTATTGGTCTGGAGCAATTATTGTGAATTAGAAAGCAGTCCAGAATCCAGAAAAGAGACACAGAAAACAGTCAGAATAGTATAGGAACCAAGGCAGGATGGCAGACTTTGAACCCACTGACCTAAGGCAACATCAGAGGAAGATGAGACTTCCATTTTGTAATGCTTTATGACTGAGAGGAGATGCCCAAATCATTTACTATGCAGATTTCCTCATTTTCCTCTCAACTCATGAAGTGGAAATAGATCTTGTAGAATGAGATCTTGAATAAGAAGGATGAGTTCTGCCCATTCTCATACAAGATTCACAACTGCTACCAAGACCAATATGAAGATGGTGGCTTTCAGAGCTTTAAAACCTTTGTCCTTGCCCTGTGGGAAAAAGACACCTGTTTTCATGAAAGACTTTGTTCTGTCCAAGTAGACTTTAATGACTAAACAGGTAAAGCCACTCAACCACCTTATGGTGAAAAGGATTGGGCAAAAAAAAAAGAAAATACAATATCTTGATTTGAAAAGAAGAAAGAACTTTGGGTAGAAGTTCTGATGTTGTCCATAATCCCGCGCTCTTAGGGGGGAAAAAGGGGGGGGGGGTATTCGTTTCACTGATTCTCCTTGCAGATATAAGGTTACTTAGACAGACAGACAAGAAAAACAATTAACTAATAGCAATTGGTCCAAAGGATTGTTTCATCAGTTGTTCCACTGTGAAATTCAGCATCCAGTTGAGTATGTGGTGTTGAAGTGGAGGGTGAAGTGTTGTCACTGCCTGGAGAACTGGGAAATGGGGATGTAAAGCTAAATCCCTTTTCCTGAGTGTAAACAGAAGACTTCTAACAAAGCCACCTGGACACATAAGGTGCTAAAGTTCAGACTTTTAATGAATCCATCAAGTAAGAACCAAAGGTAGGTTTAGATAGAACTGATTTCAAACCGAGGACATGTTCAGAATGCCGGCATTTGAACACATGCCAGAGGTAGTGGGCTGGGATGTAGAATTCTTTGTGGACTGTAGTAGGTCATCAAACAGCTGTCCACAGTGTACAAAGTTCTAGAGATCCATCTTCTCAGATTCCAGGCATGCAGCTTGAACTTCTCTGGGATTGGCAAAGCTTGGTCCCTGCTTCAAAAGATCTCTGCTGAGAGGTAATTTCAAAGGAAGACAAATTGACATTTCTAACAGTTGAGGGAACCAGAGGCCAATGAGAGACCATTAAGAGGACACTAAGCCCTGTGACTCCAGGAGCACTAGGCAAAGATCTATGGTACCTATACCTTAATGCAGTTCTATTGATGTTTAATTTACAGGAAAGGAGTGTAATGTCCAACTTCTGACAGGTTAGGGACGGGCACACACAAACCATCCCATTTCACACCCAAATAATTCTCTCTTTCCATGGAAATCTCATCTGTGCTGCCAGGGCCAGTGGGTTAAAGTTGAAATCTTATGAATCCAACCATACATTAAGTGAAACATGAAACCCACACTCAGCAAATAGACTGTATCTATAGACTGTACCAAAAATACCTTCAAATGGACCATATGACATACTAGTCATTGTGAAACTATCCTTTGAAAATGTTCTTAAATATACTATATGTAGTCTATGTACGCAATTCTTTAGTTGTCAGAACTTACTTCAGTGGGAGTTTTACTAGCATATGGACTGCAGGACTAAGCTGTAAAGAATGGTACATCAGTATTAAAAAGTCAGCACAAACAACCATGGCTGCAAAAAATGCATTTAAAAAGTGCATTAACTTAATTATTGCTATTTGCAATGTTTTGATTGTAAATTGCATAGCAGATTGTTATGAATGCTGTTGTAACAGGAATCACTCATAGACCATTGCATAGGGTTCTTCTTCAATCTAGGTATTATTACTTAATACTGTTGAGTTTTGCCTCTGTTTTAGTCATCCAATACATTTTCACACAATACCTGGATGGAAAACTCATAACACGTCTATTGTGCCTGTCCCTCTAGCTCTATGGATTTTTACATGGATTCATTTTCCAATATATTTGCAATTAAAAATGCAAAGTTTACATGGTCCATATTTCTAATTCCATGTGTGAAAAGGCTTATAAATGGCACAAATTGTGGGGAAAATATATTCTTTGTCAATAATAATTAATCTCCGCAAGAGAGACCAGGCATTTATGAAAATTCATTCAGATCTCACCGACCTGAGCCAGAGCTGTCACATAATTACACAGAAAACCCATTTTTGTGAAATGTTCTGTATCTTTTAAACAATGTAAAATGTGCCAGTGGCACTGAATGAATTAAGGATGCTTTTCTGTTGTAGGCCAAGGGTAAGGAAAGACAGTGGCTGAGACACCAAGCTATAGGAGAGCTAGATGATGCCAAAATAATCGATGGACTAACAGGAGAAAAAGCCATTTATAAACGACGGGGAGAGCTTGAGCCAGAAGTAAGTATTCCATAAACAAGGTGCAGATAGCAAGTTTACTGGTTCCTTGAGCTTCATTATGCCAGCCTAGTAAAGATGGTTCACAAGTTTAAATAAAATTAAATGACTATCACACATCTCTCCTCACTAACACACTTTATCATGATATGAGAAAACTTCCAATTTTCAGCACTCAGGTTTTTGGATTTGCAAATTAATAATTCCAATTCAAAATTAATGAGAAAATCAGTGAATAATTAAAACCTAAATAAAAACTTTTTTAAAAAATCCACTATTTTATGACTACTTATCATTTTGGACATTCATCAGAAAAAATTTTGTTAGCAATATATTAGTCATTGAAAGACAAACCAGTTGACAGACACCAACAAAGCAACATTAAAGCTAGTTGTCTAGATCATCATTATATTGTAATAGCCACATTTAATATAGCAGATAGTTATTTTTAATTTTATTGTTAATGTTTATACATTAAGGAGTTTCATTTTGCAAACAATTATTTAGAACAGCTCTCTTCACAGCAGCTAAATATATATTTGATTCAACTCTCTCTAGTTTATTTTTCATAGTATATGGCCTCACTATTTATTATTTTGAACAGCTTATGCAGCCCACCCATCCTATATTAGAGCTTAATAAGGGAAACCCTATTATATCCTAATCTCCAGTACTCTTCTAAGTGCTTGTTTTGTATTTTTAAATACATTATAAAAAGAACTTATCTAGCACGGAAGAATCTAAGGAGGCAATTTTACATTTTGAATTTAAAATATGTAAACATGGGCTTCATTGGGACTTTGGCTGAGGGGAGTTGATATTGCATTCCTTTGCATTCATAATAAACAGAAGAAACTAAACTAAAAATGCTCAAATGCCAACTGAGTGAAAGAGGAATATTTACATGTCAGAAACAGATAAAGAAACATTTTAAATATTTGGTTTTTTGCCCGACCATCTTTTAATAGCCTTTTATTTGAGTCCAGACTTGTCTCATTGCATATGGTATAAAATACCTTTCCAGAACCTAGTATGCCAGAAATTGTTAAAACAGACATGAATCTTTTTCATTAAGGGGGGAAAAAAACCCAGCTTTACAGTCAGAATGTGCAAAAATGAGGAATTAATCAGAACAAGATTTCAAACATTTTTAGAAAGGTATTAACCTCAGCAGACACGCTTTACAATCTTATACAAGTCCCCTTTAGTACCATAATTCAAGGGAAAGCATTGCCATTATGGCTCTTGGAAATTTTAGATTCCTTTTATTGAAATAAAATGTTGTTAATTAGAAATCTAGCAACAAAAGTATTTTCCCTATAAATGTGTGGAATCTTCTTGGTATTTTCCAGTCACTGAGTATATAAAACCAGAGAGAGAGACTGAATTCAGGTATCTAAAATAAACTTTTCTCAACTATTAATCAGAAAAATTCAAATAATTTCACTTTAAAAAAAAATGAACTTGCTAGAGAGAGATTGCCTGCTAGGACAGAGTTTTTATTGCCTAGTGTTTTGGGAAAGTGCGTGATATCATCTTTAAAGTGTTCTTTTCCTAATGAAACTGTAGCTTTCCCATTCATAAAGTTCTTCTTGGTACTTTTCTCTCTCAGCTTGGGAGCCCTCAACAGAAGCCTAAACGTTTGCGCCTGGTAGTAGATGTTTCTGGCAGCATGTACCGCTTTAACGGGGTAGATGGTCGACTGGAGCGTTCCATGGAGGCTGTCTGCATGGTCATGGAAGCTTTTGAGAATTACGAGCACAAGTTTAAGGTAATTATAGCTGGGCTAGGAGTTTAGTGGTAATGAGTACTTGCACAGGGTGTGTACGAGCAATGGAAAAAAGTATTTCATCACTCCGTCTAGCCAAAAAGCATTATTCATCCATGTAAGGAAATATAAACTTTCATTAAATCTCTTGCTAGCAGCCTGAAAATAATACCAGCCCATGGATAGGAAGTATTGAACATTATGAGTGCAGATTATGATTTAGTTTATGAAATATGTTTTTTTTAAAAACAAATATTTAAGCCTATAAAGCACAGGCACATGAGCTCAATGCACACACAAGCATGACTAGTCTTTGTTTTTGCCCAGAGCTCAGACACCCATGCTGTATGCTGAAAGAAGATCCAGCTCCTTCCCCTTTGCTGCACTCACCATTTTTCCCCATCCTGCTCTAATCATCTGAAGAAGAAAAGTAAAAAAAGTGTCCATTTCTCACACTATGTTAGACCCAAATTTCATTTCAGATAACCAACAAGGAAACAAAAATTAGGTTTATGCCCCCCTCCCTTTTGCTTCTCTTTGATATATAAACAAAGTCTTAAAAGGTTTTCTTAACCTTAGAAATAAGGATGCCGAGTCTGGAATTCCCTGTTTTGCTGGAGGTCATTCTTTGAGAACCCCAGTGTGAGCACTTAATCATTAGTTGAAAGGGTATGGGTGACAGATGTTTAGTAAAGACCTTTCAGCTGTTCTGGTATATGACTTAAAATAGGTGTTAAAACAAAATCTGAAAAATTTTAAACAGAATGAATGAAAATCCTCTCCTCATCTCAGTCAATCCATTTTTATTTACATATAGGCTTGGCAGAATTCAATTTTTTTTTTTAATTTTGAGAGATAGTAGTGCTGTTTATTTTTAAGCATTTTTTCTATTTTTATCTATTTTCACAGTTATGGAAAATTATGGGTGTCGGACAGTAGGGGGATCAGACATTAATTATTTATGACAGACATCAAGATTCAATTTTTTATTTTGTCCATCTGTAAATTTCAATTACAATCAAAAGAAATAATGTTCTGTTGGTTTGTGCGTATATGGGAAATTGATATTTACTGACATTTACCAATAAAAATGTAATCCTTTTAAGACTATCTACATAGTTTCACTGGTGGCATAATCCTAACAATTCTCCAGTCTTCCATAAAGTCTTCTGGGAAATGACAAAACAAGAATTGAATTTCTGATGTAAGAAACATACATTAATCATAGTAAAGACATTTTTAAAAAGACTCAGCCTATTTTTGTCCTTTGCTGGTCACCCATAAGCCTAGAGTTGCAAATGTCTTCAATTTAAGGATCCAAAATTTTTTTTCTTTGCTCCAGTTTTTGTTGCCATCTCCTCTAATTCTGGTACTTGGTCAATTCTCTTATATCAGAAGAAAAATATAAAATCATTGCTAGTAAAATAGATGACACAAAAATGGATGAAGTGGTAAATGATGGATTGCTTGATAAGGTGGGCTTATTTGAGCAATATGCATTTTAATATAGCTAAATGCGAAGAACAACAACAAGGTCACACTTATATGATAGGAGTCAGTGTCCTGGAAAACAGTGACATGGAAAAGAACTTACGGTAATGGTACTTAAACAACTGAATATGAGTTCCCAATGCAGTGCTCTCGCTAAAAGGACAAACACCATCACTGGAAGCATAAGCAGAGGAATAACATATAGGAGTAGAGAGGTGCTATGACCTCTGTATACAGCATTAATGAGACCATTACTAGAATATTGTGCCCAGTTCTGGTGTCCACACTTCCTAAAGGATGTTGAAAAATATGAAAGGGTTCAGAAAAGAGCTACAAGAATGAATACAGAGTCTGGAAAACGTGCGTGATAGTGAGAGATTTTAGAAGCTCAGTCAGTTTATCCAAGAGAAGGTTAAGAGGTCTATACAGGGGAAGATATGTCTGATAGTATAAGGCTCATTAGCATCAGCTTGCAACCACTGGTTCTTGTTATGCCTTTTTCTGCTTGATTAAAAAAATTCGGACTACAAATAAGGTTCACTTTTTTAACAGTCAGAGCTATATAAACCATTGAAAAAACTTCTCAAGACGTGAAGTCTTGATTTAAAGATTGGATGTCTTTCTAACAGATAGGCTGTAGCTCAAACAGAAATAATGGTGGCTTGATGCAGAAATTACTGGACAAGGTTTTATTGCCTCTGTTATTGCCTCTGCCAAGAAGTCTGACTAGATTATTGTAATGCTCTCTTCTGGCCTTAAAAATCTGTGAATCATTCCCTCTCAATTTCCGCTGTGTGAGTAACAGATCATCACATCGTAATACGAAATATTTTCAGTTGGCTGGACATTTCACGGGATGCATAGGCTGAGCCACACATTTGGGCACAAAAATAATTTAAAGTGTAGTTAATTGTGGTATTGGCCACACTTTTAACAATCAATTTCATGGTTATAAAAATAGTCACACAAAAACGGAACACAATTATTAGTTGTTAATCATGCCCCACCAATCTACTAGAATTCTTTGAGGGGGTCAATAAGCATGTGGAGAAGGGTGATCCAGTGGATATAGTGTACTTAGATTTTCAGAAAACCTTTGACAAGGTCCCTCACCAAAGGCTCTTAAGCTAAGTAAACAATCATGGGATCAGAGGAAAGATCCTCTTCTGGATCAGTAACTGGTTAAAAGATAGGAAACAAAGGGTGGAATAAATGGTTACTTTTCAGAATGGAGAGAGGTAAATAGCTGTGTCCCCCAGGGGTCAATACCGGGACCAGTACTGTTCAATTTATTCATAAATGATCTGGAAAAAGGGGTAAACAGTGAGGTGGCAAAATTTGAAGATGATGCAAACCTACTCAAGATAGCTAAGTCCAAAGCAGACTGTGAAGAGTTACAAAGAGATTTTGCAAAACTGGGTGATTGGGCAACAAAATGGCAGATGAAATTCGGTGTTCATAAATGCAAAGTAATGCACATTGGAAAACATAATCCCAACTATACATATAAAATGATGAGGTCTAAATTAGCTATCATCACTCAAGAAAGGGATATTGGAGTCATTGTGGATAGTTCTCTGAAAACATCCACTCAATGTGCAGTGACAGTCAAAAAAGCTAACAGAATGTTGGGAATCATTAAGAAAGGGCTAGATAATAAGACAGAAAATATCGCATTGCCTCGTTATAAATCCACGATACACCCACATCTTGACTACTGCGTGCAGATATATTGCAATTGGAAAAGGTACAGAAGAGGGCAACAAAAATGATTTGTGGTATGGAAAAGCGCCATAGAAAGAGAGATTAATAAGACTTGGACTTTTCATCTTGAAAAGAGATGATAAGGGGGGAATATGATAGAGGTCTATAAAATCATAACTGGTGTGGAGAAAATAAATAAGGAAGTGTTATTTACTCCTCATAACACAAGAACTAGGGGTCATCAAATGAAATTAATAGGCAGCAGGTTTAAAACGGACAAAAGGAAATATTTCTTCACACAATGCACAATCAACCTGTGGAACTCCTTGCCAGAGGATGTTGTGAAGGCCAAGATTATGATGGGGTTCAAAAAAGAACTAGATAAGTTAATGGAAGATAGGTCCATTAAAGGCTATTAGCCAGGATAGGCAGGGATTGCTGTTTGCCAGAAGCTAGGAATGGCCAATGGGATGGATCACTTGATGACTACCTGTTCTGTTGATTCCCTCTGAAGCACTTGGCATTGGCCACTGTTGGAAGACAGAATACTGGGCTAGATGGACCATTGATCTGACCCAGTTTGGCCTTTCTTATGTTGTGAAAATTGCCACTCTTCACTGTTTCAAAACATGAGTACCCTCTACATTGTGTGAAGACATGCAGTAGCATAATCTGCACGCCTAGAGAGCTATGAGGCTCATTTTATGCTTAGAATAATAGTGGTGGATATAGGATATTAGAAATTTGTGACATGCCCAGGAGGCATTCTCCTCTTCCACTATGTCTGCTGCACTTGAATTGGTCCTTAGCTCAGTTCTTCCCTGCATCAGATCTCTGTTCAGTACAGAAGATGGAGGAGCTGTCAGGGAGCCAGATATAACTCCCTGATTCTGCACCAGCTAGATCCAGCTTAGATGCTGCTTTTATCCAGGGGGAAAGTGCAGTATTACGCCTCCTCCATTTCTCTCTCTGCTGCTTCATAAGGACTAGACACAACTGGAGCATAACATCTGCAGAAGACCAGTGCAATCACTAGTGCTGTTCTCTCCAAAGTTGGCAATGAGGAGAGTGAGGCTGGGGCCTCACATTGCACTGACCAGCAGAGTTGACCCAAATGGGCCAACTCTGGACCTATGAAATTGTGGGGCAGTCGATGCACCCAGCCACCAGTTACTCTCAGAGTTCCTGTTGAGCTAATTATGCTTCCTTCATACATTAACCTTCTTATTTCCCTTCCATGAGACAAAGATTTCCTTCTTATCAGACTAGTCTTTTGAGTATTTGGGAATTATGGCCTGACTTACTGATTCCATGATAAATGAAGTAAACTCACATTTGTTCCCTCTGCTACTTTACTTATCTAGAGGCAAGAGTTAAATAGCACTCCTCTTCTCTCTTATCCCTCCACCTTTCCCTACTCCCTCCCTATGACTTGGTTTGACAGAATTTGTTGATCTTCAGAGATACTTGCTGATATCTTTTCCCTGTTGTAGACTAATCTATCAGAGCAGCAGCCATTTGAGGACAGATTTTAGGAGTTTCTGATGCAAGGTCTAGTGGATCTGTGAGGCAGCATTATACTTAGCAAGACGTTCAAAACTGATTACATACTGAAATTCTCTGCTCCTGTTATTTCAGTTCTATTTTTGACTGTTTAAAACCACTCCCCAGCCTATGCCCATTTCCATTTTTTGTTCTGGTGCTTTAGTTAGTTCTCTGCTGAGATGGGTTGTGACTGAATCAGAGTCCTATTTTTCCCATCCTCACTGTGCTTCCTCTCTATATATTACCCTTTTGGTCACCATCCCTGGAGACAAAGATTTCCTTGTTATTAGACTGTCCTTAGGACCTGACTTATTGATCACATGATAAATGAAATAGACTCACATTTTTTTCCTCTGCTACTTTACTTATCTAGAGGCGAGAATTAAATGTACAGAGTGGTTGCTCCAAGACAGACAATATGGTAGAGATCCATTTAAGGTTAGAAGAGTGACAGTGTCCATTTCTGTCTGTCTGTACGCCTTTATGCCCAAGGTGGCTATTTGTTTCCAGTTCTCACAGGGACAGCCTGATTCAGAGAAGGCACAATTCCTTAGTGAGGGAAAGAAGGGAGACTCTTTCTTCAATCAGAGAATCAGTTGGTCTAAATTAACTGCCATCTTTTAAATTCCTCCTCCAAAATCATTTCTTCTGTGCATCTCATAAATGCTTAGCCTCTAATTCAACATATAAAAAGAGTGGAAGTGAGGAGAATCAGGTTCTAAGATGGAATCTTTCTCCAAGTCTCCCAAGGTGTTCTGTGCTGGCTATTCAGATTCTAAGCTTCTTGGGGAAGGTAACATGCATCATTCTGTGTCCGATTGTCCTCTACATGGCTGAGTTCCTTATTGGCACTTAATAAATGATACTACCACTTCTAACTGTGTTGTACTCCAGGAGGCCACATTTTTTAAAGGCTACTCCTAACTCATGCATGCAGAAGGTGCTCCTACATATCTATCTACCCTTTTCACATGTGCAAATGGCAGGATATGCATTATAGGAAAATGACAAGGTCATTTTGCAGATTTAAGATTATTACAGCATCTTTTCTAGTGTTGTCCATTTTACATGCTGAACCTATTTGAAAATACAATATGTCCTAAAATGGACAGTTCTCTACTTTACATAAAGTATCATAGAATCATAGAGTTGGAAGGGATCTCATCTAGTCCAACCCCCTGCTCAAAGCAGGACTAACACCAGCTAAATCATCCCAGCCAGGGCTTTGTCAAGCCACAGCTTAAAAACCTCTAAAAATGGAAATTCCACCACCTCCCTAGGTAACCCATTCCAGTGCTTCACCACCCTCCTAGTGAAAAACTTTTTCCTAATATCTAACCTAGACCTCCCCCACTGCAACTTGAGACCATTGCTCCTTGTTCTGTCATCTACTACCATTGAGAACAGCCTAGCTTCATCCTCCCTGGAATCCCCTTTCAGGTAGTTAAAGGCTGCTATTAAATCCCCCCTCATTCTTCTCTTCAGCAGACTGAACAAACCTAATTCCCTCAGCCTCTCCTTATAAGTCTTGTGCTCCAGCCCCCTAATCATTTTTGTTGCCCTCCGCTGGACTCTCTCCAACTTCTCCACATCCTTTTTGTAGTGGGGGGGTCCAAAACTGGACACAATACTTCAAATGCAGCCTCACCAATGCCAAATAGAGGGAATAATCACTTCCCTCAATCTGCTAGCAATGCTCCTACTATTGCAGCCCAATGTGCTATTAGCCAACCAGGGCACACAGCTGACTCATATGCAGCTTCTTATCCACTGTAACCCCCTAGCTCGTAACCCCTAGCTCATACAAAGTTATATAGTACAAAGTCCTATAGTTTTAGATCTCGTCGTAACTATTGGTTGTACATTAGACTATGCAGCAAAGGTTTTATGAGGGTTTCAAAAAACTTCAGAAATGGTTCCATGAACTGCAAGCTACATAATTGTTGGGAAACTCCTTAAGTTTTTGATTCATAGTGATATTAAAAGGGAGCATTACACATTTTGTATACACAATTCAGGCAGGCACAGCTGGGAAGCTGACGTTAGAGATAGTGTCATTTAAGTGCAAGTGAAAGAGGAAAAAGGAGAAATGTTTTGCAATGCTTGGCAGCATAATTTCTTTTTGAAAGTCAAGAGTGTGGCAGGCTAAATAAAAATATTAAAGGGTATGTTTAGTGCTGTCTGTAACAGGAAGGGATTTTGAAGCTAGTGTCCCTTCCAGCAAACGCCTGTCTGATTCATAATACATTTTCCATTCATCACACATGGCCTTTCTTTTTTCCTTATTGCTTTGAAAAAAGAACCATCTTGGTGCAGAGTGTGGCAGCAGTGGAAGATGAAGTTTTTTCTCATTTCACACACACTTTCTGAATTGAACAGCAGCAACAGCACAGTAGATGCTGTATTTAACAGCAGAGTGGAGTGAACTTTTACCAACTTCTCAAGAAAAGTAATGAGCTGAAAGATGGCATTTAGGGAAACTTGTGTTTTAGTTTGTATAGCCAGATCTTTCATAGAGCAAAATATTTCACGGGGTCTCTGGTGCTATTAGAAAATTCAGCACCTGGTAGGGCAATAATCAATTAAGTCAATGAAGCTTGCAAGAATTTAAGCATTACTGGGTTACTTGATTTGTGCTGTAGCACACATGTGCTGTAAGTCAGCTTTCAGGAGCTTGTCTGTGCAGCCATGCTTATGAGGCTAACTTAAAAAAAAAAAATCCACCAGGATCACACCCAGAGTCCTTACTACTTACTCGCTCTTTTCTTCCAATGGAATTTATGAGAAAAAGCATTTTGGGTTCCACGTCTGCTGCTAGACGTTGAAAAATAAACGGAAGGCAAGGACGTTCTGCATTTGACTTCTTTTTATAGTTGTTCTTTGGGAAGCTGCTCTTTTAAACCTCTTTGTTTTAATAATTCTTAAAGTGTGAGACTAATATCATTGATTAAGTCAGTCATAATGCAGCCAGATGCTCAAACTTCCAAGTATGCAGTAGTTTTACAGATACCTTTTAGCTTTGGCCTGCAGTTGCCCAGACACGCCAGTCATGGACCTCTCTCATACAGGAATGAGAAGCATACCAAACTGTGTGGTTGCTTTGTGATGTATGGCCAGGATCTAGGCAAAGCCTATTTTCACAAATCATCTAAATTCAATTTGAACCCAGTAGCTTCAAAGTGAAAGGCTCATTCATTATTGTCTTGTGCCAACCAGCAGGGTGGTGTTCTCAGGCTACAAAACATGGAATACCCCCTTAAAGTTGGTGTGCTAATGTCAGTGTCAGAACAGCCATCTGGGGAAGAAATCAGAAGGTACGGATCCACAGAACTAGCCTGTTACAAAAGAGTCATACGACTTTAAACCCAAGAGAACCTCATCTCTGCACTTCACGTAATTTAGATAGTAACCCATATTGTTTTAAACAAAATATATATTATTTTTGGAAGCAAAATAGTTTTGAATACTGAGCACTGTGGTTTCACTGTGTGACCATTACTCTACTGGATTAGTTTGTCTATTAAGTCCAAAGTAGGCTGAATGCAATCCTAGTATTAGTATTAGTATTATTAAAAATCATGCATTATACATTGCCACAGAATTTACAAAATGCTTTACAAAGAGGTAAAACACATTCCCAGCCTTGGGAAGTTCCTGTTCTAAGGAAGGCAAAACAAGCAGAAGTAACATTCAGGATATGGAAAGTGTGCAGGAGTTATTGGTGAGGAGAATGATAGAAAAGATTCTCTTCTTGGAACAAATAGATTTTGAAGAGAGACTACATAGCAAACAAGAAGGATGTGCTTATACAAGCATAGTGGGCAGCATGAGCGCGGGATGGAGATGAAGGAAACGAGAGGGGAATGAGAGATTCATGCTAAGCAGAAGAAATAAAGGTGGGGTGCTGATTTTGTAGGCCTTTATCGGAGGATGAAGGCTGAATAACGGGAGGCCATTATAAAAGCTGTCTGACCATGGGTGAAGCACTGTGAAGTCTGTGGCACATTAATACTTGGGTAGGTGGTGCTTCCCATTTAAAATAAACTGCTTTTCCAGCTTTCTTCTCTTGCATTGCACCCCCTCTTAACATATTTTCAGTTAAATTAGAGATATGGGAATAAACACTTTGATCTTTTGTATTAAGAAATTTGTGCCCTAGTCATGGATGAAGCCATATTATTCTCCATCACCTAGGTCGCGCCAAATAGGAAGGTCCTAAGTAGAAGAGGAGGAGCAGAGAGAACTTCAGGGCAGGAACTGCCTCTTACCATGCAAAAGTACAGCATCTAGCACGATGGGGCTTTGATCATGACAGGAGCCTCTACCTGTTACTTTAATAAAAAGATAACAAAAAGGAAAAAATATTGGGCTGATTTCTCTAGTTCACAAAATCTACATTACATGGCTCAAAAATTCTTTTTCTGCCAACCCCTCACTATCAGCACAGAGGGCAATCTGGGTGCTTGTCAGAGCTAGAACTTAACATGCCTTAGTATTTATGCAATAATGATAAAAACCTCAACGAAAGCAAAACTTTCTAAGTGTTAAGTTATTTGTTCAACAAGGTGTCTGCATTAATACTGTTCTATGTCTCCTTTTTGCAGTGGGCTTCAATACAGTTAATGTCATGCTACCATTGACTTTCTCAGCAGAATGTTACACACATGGCATCTCTTAGGAAACATAATGGGCCTCTTGGAATTCACTTCTCTGTGTACTTTCAGCCATACATTTTGATCTGTTGTGCAGACCTAAAAAGTGAAGGATGGGTTTTAATGCTTTTTTTTGGTCAGATCAGAACAAGGTCACATAAACAGCTTGTCAAACACCAGAACTACACTTTCACAATCCACTTCTTGTGTGCCGGTTGCAGGGAGAAGAGAGCAAATTGTAACTCTACAGATAAAATCGGCAGTGTGAAAAGCTAAAATTCTTATCTCACTGAACACTACTATAAAACTGGTGGAATGAGGTAAAAATCAGACCTTAGAAATATAAAGAGTTACTGGTCCTTATTTTCATTAGGTTGGGCAATTTTATCTTGCAAAAGTGTTTTAGTGGTAGTGAGAAATTGCAGGCAGTTCCTTTAAACTGACCATAAATGTAAAGAGCAATCAGTATTTATCATTTTGTTAAAAGCAAATTGCCTTTGATCATACCTGATATGTCATCCTGAGCCAACAATCACTCCGTATTCTTAACAGATTACTCTTTAATTCTCTTTCTTTCAGTACGATATCGTTGGACATTCAGGAGATGGCTTCAGCATTGCATTGGTTGGGAGTGACAACGTTCCCAAGAACAATAAGCAAAGATTAGAGATCCTTAAGGTAAATCCTGTTGATAAATAGCTCTGGATAATCAAGGATTCGACAATGCTGAGGATAAATTCCTATAGGTCACAGAATACAAAAAGTAAAAGAAAGAAAAGTAAAGAAAGGGAAGCTGCTGGAAGGGAGAAGAGGGAGGGGTATAAGGAGCCGTGTATGTAAACACAATGCTGGGGGATAAACCTTTTAGACTTTTAAAAATCTGTCCCATAGTAATAGAATAAGGATGCATCTCTCTTGGACTGTCCTAAGTAGTCCAGTGATGATTATAGGAAGTTCCCTACACACTAATCAGTTTGTACAGTTATATGGAAAGCTCTCCATAAATAGTAATTATTATTGTTAACGTGTAACTCCTGAGGAGGGGAAACTACAGGATGATCCTGAATACTTGTTTGTGCAGTGCTTGGAAGACATAAAGTGCTGTTTAGCAGTAAGAGTATGTAAACTCTTAGACTGAAAAGGTGTTAAACCATAACTGCAAAGCGAATATGTACTCTAAATATAACTAGGAAACCCTTACAGCATCAAAGCAGCAGAAAATCTGAATATAATGTAGAATGTAACTTATTAATAGAATGGTGCTGTGCAACTATATATTTAAGATGGCAGTTTCAGGGGGGGAATCTTTCTTTGTTTAATCAATGTGTCCCTTAAGAAGTGTTTTTTTCAGAAGTAGGCAATTTTATTAGACTAGGCGAATTGGGTTTTCAATGACCAAACTCCCTAACTTTTTCATAGGAAATGGTTTTGTCTTCCACATTCTCCTGAATGCAAAATAATACATTTCCCCTTTGTTTTATAAGACATATATTTAAATATTTTTGAAGTCTAGATTGTCATCATGAGCAGGCCCGGATTAACCAACATTCACTCGGTGCACTTGCACAGAGCCGCCTTTCAATAAGGCCTCCGACCACCAAACAAAAACAAAACTGAGAGCTGCAGCCATCCTGTGTACCAGCTCACAGCGTCACTCACTCAAATTTCTGCTAATATCATGCTGCCATTGATTTTCTCAGCAGAATGTTACACACATGGCATCTCTCAAGAAACATAATGGAATTGGAACTCATCTGTCTGTGTGCTTTCAGCCATACATTTTGATCTATTGTGCAGACCTAAAAAGTGAAGGATGGGTTTTTAAAAATGGCTTGTTGGGTTTTTTTGTCAGATCAGAACAAAGTCACATCAACAACTTGTCAAACATCAAAGCTACACTTGATCATGGTGGAGGAGTAGGGTGACCATATTTTACCACAGGGAAAACGGAACACCAAACAAGGCTGCCCTGAGCCCACCCTCTCCCCTGCATGCGGAAACAGCCCCAGCCTTGTCCTGCACCACCCACCCAGCATTTGTTTTGCTAGAGAAAATGAGACAAACACCCATTTTTGCCAACAATGTCAGGACAGCCGGGACAGGGCTTATAAAAGGGACTGTCCTGGCCAAAACGGGATGTATGGTTACCCTGCAGAGGAGTGGCCAGGCCAGACCTGAGCGGTTTGGGGCCGTGTGAGCGTAGGGCAGAAAGAAGGGAGCGGAGTTGGGCGGCTGGGATCGAGATGAGCTGCCCTAGCGTGGGACGGGAGCACTGAGTCAGGAGGCTGGGGAGAGTTGGTGGTGGGCTCTGAGGTGAGTGCAGAATATTGGGGCTGCGGTGAGTGGGATGAATGTTAGGGCTGCTGGCATCTGTGTGGGGGCTGGTTGTGGGTATATGTAAGATAGGAGGGGGTCTGTGTGTGGAGAGGGGAAAGAGGAGCATTAAGGAGTCTGTGTGTGGGGTGGGGAGAGAGGGGCACTTTAAGAAAGGAGGGGAGCCCGAATTTCCACAGTGCATAGGGCCGCAAAATTCTTTAATCTGGGCCTGACCATGAGTCTAATATTTGGTAATAACACTTCACACTGAAGTCCACTAATATACATTATGAACAGATGGGATTTGGTCAGGGCACTAGGAAGCTAAGCCCATTTTCTCTTTCAGGTCTATAGCAATGTGGAAACCCAGTAAAGCCTGCTGTAGTGTTTTACTTCCTCACTCTCTAGTTGTGAAAGCTAAATTCCCTCCATGTGAGATTTTTCTGGTTCTGATACTTCAAATTGGATTTTAAGAATTTATGTTTATATTGAGTGAAAGGAACCTTAGACTGACTCCTAATATGCTACATATTAGACTCCGGAGCAGGCTGCACATTTCTAAATGTGCTTCACTTAATATGGCTGAGAAGAATGTTTGCTCCCTTTCATTCAAATTAAAATGTATGTTTTATTTGGAATAGTTCTCTGCAGACGTTTCCTTTTAACTTTGTTGTGTATCCAGATAATGCATGCCCATGCTCAATTCTGTATGAGCGGAGACCATACTCTGGAAGGCACAGAGCATGCTGTTCGTGAAATTGCCAACGAAGAGGCAGATGAATACTTTGTCATAGTCTTGAGCGATGCAAACCTTGAGCGATACGGTATCCCGCCATCAAGATTTGCCCAAACCTTGACCGTCAACCCTCAAGTTAATGCTTTTGCCATATTCATAGGATCTTTAGGAGACCAGGCAGACAGGTAAATATATTGCTACTAGTCCCTAAGAAATATAATTATTTGCCTTCATCGTGAATCTAAAGAGAGCTTTCAAAAGGACGTACGTGGGTGCAGTTGCCAAGCAGTAGTGATCTGCACTAGGTTACAGGTCAATAAGATTGTGATTCTTGTCCTGTGTTATTTGATGAGCAGTGATGACAGCACAGGCCTTACGCTGCTTAACACCAACTTCTTCCAGCCAGTTCAGGGCATTGGTGGCATCAAAAGGGTGTCCATTCAGATAGTGGCTATTCAAATGCATAAATCCATGTGGAATTAAGGTTTTGGCCACAAATCAGGGCCCCTGAGCTCTTCCCCAACTAGGGAGTTAAAAATACATGTACATAGTCTAATCCGAAGTAGGTTAAACTGGAACTGGGGAGATGTTTAGCAATGTAAGGGGTGCCCAAAAACTAACTGTATAAATCTGATTATGGCTCCATAGCCTTTGTCAGACCTTGATAGGGTACAGAGAGGACAGAGGACTTTTATACAAACTAACCAAAGCTATTAGCTCCATCATAAACATATGCCAGTTACCACTAATGTTAAAGGGCCAATTATGCTTTTTTAAAAAAATCATTGACTGAAAGGGCGGTAGCATCAAGCCTACAAGATGTTGGGCCCCAGCATGTGGTTTAATTTTAAAAGGTTTGGAACTTGCAGCTTGCACAGTGGTTGCTGTTCACTGAATTTCTGCAGGTTCCATCAATCTATTGTTTGTGTTCCCCATAAAGAGATCCTATGTTGAAATATTATTGCAGATTGAGTTTTATTTTTCCTACTGGAAAAATAGGTTCATCCACATCCACCAATGAGGAAAAGATTATTTAAAATTGACCAATTTACTAGATATAGAATATATGACACAGTATCATTGAAATGCAACTGCATGGATGTGCATAATTAAGCAAAGCTTTCCTTCAAATGTAATTCTGGGTGGAAGGGAGAGGAGTTATTTTTATTAGTTTTTCTTTCCACATGACTCGTATTTTCATTTCAAATGGGAGAAATGACAGTGGGGCAAAAATATCTATTAAAAGTTGTTTAAAAATCAGTGAAATAATATTATACCAAAACTATTGATTAAATATTAGTGATGTGAATTTTGTAATGTATATCTTGTATATTAAAAGCTTTGAATAAAAATGTACAACGCTGACTAACTTAGGTTTCAGGCTAACAGTTGTAGAAAAACGTGAATTCAGTGTAACCTATTGTAGGCTAGAAGATGGAAATATAAACATCACATTTTTAGCCAATATATAAAGCTTCAGATCAAATCAGTAGTGGGGTGGAGGATTTGAGGTTTACCAAACACTTTTTCAGGTTAGTACAGTAATATTTTTTAATGAACTAAATGATCCCTCCTACAGAGAGTTGTTTCTAGAAGATCAACTGTGCTAGTACTTTGTTTGGTCACTGGTACCTTAATCTAAGCAGAGATTTTCGCACACCAGAAACAGTGACAATAATACATGAATGGAAATCTGTAGAAACAGATCAGTTGTCTTGCTGAAAAGACCTCTGTGACATAACTGCTTTCAGTGTTTCCTTGCACTGCTGCTTTCCCAAGCTTTTAATTGCATAGTGACAGCATTGGGAATGGCATGTATCGGCAAGGTATTCAAAAGTAAAAACATCCTTTCTTAAGGAACTCTCGGGACTCTTTGGTTTGCTGTCAGGAACATAATTTGCAATGGTAATTCTTTTTTCCCCTCCCTCCCCCATTCTAATCCCTAGGCTGCAGAGGATGCTACCAGCAGGCCGGTCTTTTATTGCCATGGATACCAAGCAGATACCCCAGATCTTGCAGCAGATCTTTACATCCACCATGTTGTCCAGTGCCTAAGATGTTCCCATTACTGATAAATAATTGGACATTGTAACAAGTACAGTTCAGAAACAAGCTGCATGGTGAAAGATGAAAATAGCTCCTGTTGAAGATAAGAACTATCAAACTGATACATGTAATTTTCATATTGAAATATTACAGTCCTTTAATCAAAATGCCAAAAACAACGCTGTTGCATAGATTTTGGTGAAATCCTACAGCGTATAGCTAGCGTGGAGACTTAAATTCTGTGTTCAGAGGAGTGAAGAGAACTATAGTGGAGTTGGTGTCGTGCACAGAATGTCTCTGTCAAATGAACAGAGGGACAGATGAGATAGTTTGTGACCATTCTGGCTTGATGTATGGCCAATAGCTCTTTGGGACAATGTCATTTTGCTCTGTTTTATTAGCAGTGTTTCTTGGGACTGAATACCAAATATGCAACAATGTGCAAGTCAGACCCAGCTAATCTGCCCCACCGTTGTGTGTGCTATGTTCAGAATTAGAAATGCAAGTAACTGGGAATTTGAACAAGACTGCTTATCAAATAGGAAAGCCTGCCTTCCTTTCTGTGGTACCTTCTTGTCCAGATCTACATCAGACCTTTGCAGTTGGCTGTCAGGAACAATAGAATAGTTTGGAAGCACAGAACAGTTCAATATAAACATTCGTTATCGGATCCGGCTCACAGCTCAAAGTAGTAAAAATCCCTAGAAAAAAGTTAAATTATTTTTTCCTGGAAAGACAGAGTTGAAAGGAGTCAAAGTGGTCTAAGACCCCCTCCCACATCAACATTTCAAAAGGGAGCCCCACCATGACTTCCCCATTGCATCATAGCAGATGATGTCTAGTTTCTCTGTTACCAGGAATCCTAGGAAATGGTCTCTTCACCCAGAAGCTGGATTTTTTTGACATTTTGCTTGCACTTGAAGGGCTCTTTGTTTTGGTTCCTAAAATGTGAAGCTGAAGGGCAGGTGTGTGTCAGAAAAAGACTTTTTAAAAGAGAAGAAAATAAGTAAAAAGGAAAAATCTATCAAGAGAGTCAAAGTATGTATGTGTTTTTCATTTTGGTAGGAAATCTATGTTTGGGGATCTTCTTTTAATGTAGAACACTCTCACTCTGTGCATCTTTTCTATCTTAAGTATTTTCCTCCCTCTCCACATTCTCAAACAGGAACTCTTGCTTTAGAATTAAATTGGTTGATGTTTGTACTGCACTTTGAAGATGAAAATCTCTAGATACAGGCTAACTAGTAGTACTGTTGCAGTCACTGTGCTTCAGGAACATAGGAATACTTAAGCAACTGAATTCACCATCCTACTGTGAGTAACTGTTAACTCTCATCATCACCAGTAAAAAGATTCTTGCCCCATGATTGATTATTACAAGTAAAGAGATGCAAGAAAGAGCAATCTCCAATCGTGCTTAGAAGTTGTGGTACATCACTGCAAAAACACGTTTCCTGACTCCTACACGAGTTCTAACTACACAAAAGATGCCTTTTTGGGAGGGGGAGAGGGAGCATCCGTTTGCTCTTTCATTTGTCCAAAACCATCACAGCTTTTAAACGTACCATAATGCATGTTTGCAAGTCTTGCCGTTTTTCCACCATGTCAATCCCGCAGCAGCATTATAGACCCAGTCCTGTGAGATGATGAGCCTGGTCAACTTCCATTCAAGTACAAAGACTCAGCAACTCAAAGAATGAGACATTCTGGCCTGGAAGCACACGAAAAGCTAGGTGCCTAAGTCCCAGGTTTGGTTCCACTGCAATGCACAAAATTCCTGCCTAGCCCTGTAGGTGTCTAACCTCACTCGGCACCTAATGTTTCAGGGTAAAAGTTCCCTAAGCACCCATATCTCTGCCTCTGGGCATGCATACTGCTGCCTCATTCCAGGCAGCCGAATACTGGTTTCCTGCCTAAGCCCCAGAGCAAGTCACAAACCAGGGAAGGTAGGGAATCAGCCATCTAAATCGCATTCAGGGCCTGCTAGTGTAGGAGTGCTCAGATGTCCCATTCAAAAGCCAGCCAGAGGAGGGGGGGATGGTCCTCTCTTTATAACTTCTTATAATGGTTATTATAATGGTTAGAGCACTCACCTGGGATGTGGGAAACCCAAATTCAATTGCCCCCTCTGCCAGAGAGGAGTTTCCCACCTCTCAGAAGAGTGCTCTGACCACTGAACTGCAGGATATTCTGATGTGGGGCCTCAGTCTGTGCTGTTGAAGTAGTTCCACTCTGGATATAATGAAAGAGTGAATGGAACAGGGGACCAGATGTGGGGTCTCCCATCTCTGAGGTGAGTCTTCTTACAGACTACAGAGTTGTTCTCTCTCCGGCCTGTTTTTAAATTGTAGTTTCATGAATATCTGTCTCTGTCACTGATATTACTATGCGATAATTATAGTGTACAATCTAATTTCAAATAACAGCAAACGCTGGCCTAATACCATGGAAATAAATCTTGCCCAACTATTGTGAAGTAATTGTTCATAGAAAACTCCACGGGTAAACCTAACTCAAAATGAGTTTAAAAGCTGGCCAGACAATCAAAGCAACATCCAGGTAGACTGATTTATGAAGCCTGTAAACAGAAAACATATTTTCCAGCATTTGTTAGTGGTGCAATGATAATGATGATGACAACGACTATATATGTGAAAACAAAGAGGGTAAACATAGAATTCCTTCCTGGAGAGAAGAAAGCATTGGGATACTACTCTGTGACTGAATTTAAAAAAAAACAACCATACAGTTGCTGCTGGCAGGCATCCTGCACATGTCAAAATATGAGTATATAAGCCTCTTAGACCTATGAACACATTCATTGTATTTATAACAGCCCCTAAAGTATAATAGTGCTAAATGAAATTACTACTCTGTATCACTCAATTTTTTGCAATTTCTCAAAACTCTGTTTTTATCATTAAAGATTCTTACAGTTAGAAAAATACTAACTATATTAAATACTAAAAATACTAAAATAGCTAATGATTTTATCATACTTACTGTATTGTAGACCACTTGATTGTACAGCTAGCTCCATCCTTGGTGTAACTCCATTTACTTCAGTGGCCTCATTAACTTTACAGTAGAGATTAATGGTATTTCTTTTGGGGACACAGTTCAAAGTTTAATCTAAACTACTCTAACATTTTAAAAAGGAGATTGACAAGGGTAAATACGTTTACAAAAAGTCTATAACATACCACAGATTATTAAAAATGGTTGAAATCTAGCTTACCAGTTATTTAGGCTATTTATTTAATTATTTGCAGTTCTCTCACCTGGACCAATGAAAATATTTGTTTCATTTTGTTTCCAGCCAGTGTCTATTACATTTTACTTTCAGATCCAATGCACTAACAGCACACTGCAGCAGTTGCAACCCAAACATTTCAAGGGAATTTTTTTAAAGCATTTTCTGGAGGAATTTAAGACATCCCTTCCCCTCTACGTCACCCAAAAAAACCCCATGAAATAATTTGTTGGTTCTGGAAGGGTCTTTATTTATGCATCTTAACTTCTGGGACATACTTGGCCTGGCAGTGTCTCTTTAAATTGTTATAAGGAATGGTGAGAAATTCCCTCTGGACTCGATATAATCTCACCGACTTTAATATCCATCATTCTGGCATTGAAAAATCAAAATAGCAGCTGTTTTTTCCCTCCCTCTAGAACTTACAAAAAATGTTTCTGCTGCGCTGCCAGATAATAGAAGAATTTAGCAAACTCACACTGTCCTTCCCTAAGCCATGACAGAGCTTTCAAACATGCATTTAATTAAAACAGTTACAAGAAACATGTTGATTAGCTGTTGACTTCAGCACTGCCTGTTTAGCATCGGCATTTTTTAATATTCCGGAGTCCAGCAACAGTCAAAGCACATGTACCAACGATCCCTTTAAATTGCCATGTGATTTAATAAGGCTTATTGTATCTTAAAAGGACATAAGACTTCTTTTATTTTCTCACCATTCATCTTAAAAGTCAGCAACAACTATGTTAGTTACCGAACGATCATTGCTGGGTTGCATGGGTATTATTGTTTGTTATTGCTGATTTGCTGCAACTGATGTAACATTAGCATCCTTGCTTAAGTAATTTTAACTACCTCTAAGTGTTTTAATTGGTTTTCATTAAAATCATTACATGATTGTGCATATAAAGTGTAACCCGACTGAATATTTATTGTTTTTCATTTCAAGCAGCATGAGACAGTTTGATGTATTTATTGCCATCAGGATTATGAAGTGTACTGCAGCAAATGATATAAATAGAGCACAGAATGTATTCTATTGAAATCTGCAAAGTGCATTAGACAAGCACTTTAAAAGCCTTGTATGGTTACATGTAAAATGACCCTATGTTAGTATAAAGCACCTAAATAAAGTGTGAAAAGATTAAGAACAGGTTGATAATCCTTGACACTGACTCCAGCAGTGTTGCTGTAGCTGTGCTGGTCCTAGGATGTTAGAGAGACAAGGTGGGTGGGGAAATACCTTTTATTGGACCAACTTCTGTTGATGAGAGAGACAAGCTTTACTTCCACTTTGTGTAAGCTTGAAAGCTTCTCTCTCTCTCTCTCACTGATGGAAGTTGGTCCAATAAAAGATATTACCTTACCCACCTTGTCTCACTGACTCCAGCAATCATTCATTTATGTATTTACAATCTGTCTCTAGTTTAGGTTCCTTTCCAGACATGCCTAGATATCATTATGCGTGTAATGTTATGGCTCAGAGTCTACCTTTGTAAAATTAAGAACATTTTAATTTCTGAATTTAATACACTAATATAACAATCAATGAAAAGACAAACATACAACAGGGGCAGTGATATTAAATTGCAGTGTGGCCCCTGCTTTCAAGATTGGATTCTTATCCAAGAGTTTACTGGGCTACTGTGTATTTGTAAAATAAACTTCATTGCTACTGTCAGGTTGGGGACAAATGTAAGACCTCTAGAGAGTGTGTTTTTCATTCAGGAACTATGCTTTTTAAAACCATTGATCAAAACTGCTTGAATAATTGTGACAAATATGTTTAAGAAATCACTTTTTGTTGTTCATTGCAAGTATCATTTTGATTGTTGAAGTTTCTATAAAACAACTGAAAACATAAAAGCTGATACCAATAAAATTAATTAACTTGTACTGAATTCAGAAAGATATACCACCATCAATATTCTAATTTATTTGTATTAGAGGGGTTTGGGATTTGTGGTTTGAATACAGAGTTTTTCATCACTGCTATAAGTGAAATAATGGCCAGCAGAGTGCTGTATGGCTGTGAGATAACCCCATTCCTGGAGCACTAGAAGTGATCAGATTTTGATCTCAGCCTTCCTTTCCCTACCTCACACCCTATTGCCTATTATTCTTTTCTGCTGTAATTTCAGGAGGATAAACTATCTTGCTGACATTGATAGAGAACTGTTCAAGAAAGGAAAGGCAACATTTCTCATTTTGTCTCTGCCCAAATTATTATAAGAGAGGCATTCATGGCCTTCCTCTATAGCATGGGGCACGGGTCACTTGCTGATGGAGTCTCTGTGCCTTGAAGGCTTTAAACAAGGACTTGAGCACTTCCATAACTCAGTTATAGGTTAGGGGTTTATTACCGTAGTTGGGTGGATGAGGTTCTATGGCCTGTGTTGTGCAGGAAGTCAGACTAGATTATCATAATGGTCCCTTCTGACCTTAAAGTCCATGAATCTATGGCATTTAAGTGTGTTTACAGCTGGACAGACATTTTCCATTAAAAGCTCAAGATGAAATTCACTCCAATATGGCCTTCCAACGTCCCTAGTTACCACACAGCCTGTTGTGGACACTATGCATTGTAGTGAATCTCATCTTTAGTAAGGAAGGAGGTATATGTACTCAGCTCTTCAGCTTGCCAAATCCCTCCTCTGAAATGCTGAGTGCCTTCAGGTCCCAGAAAAGTCAATGGGACTTAAACACCTTGCAGGTTCATGCTGTTAAGGAATGATAGTTTAAAAAAATATCTATAACCAAATCCTTTAAGTGACCAAATGCTATTCACTGATAATGTTGCCTGATCTCTCTACTCCCAGAGACCAACATGTGCTTGTGCATTTAAAATGGTTTAAACCCTAGTAAACAAAGTTTCCCCTAGAAAAATTCCCAAAGGTTGATGCGGAAGCAGTATCTCTTGTAGGGACGTGGTTATTTCTTCAGAAGGGGAATTGTTCCCTCAAGGATCTATCAGACAGGAGAATGGAAGCCACCCTTACAAGGGATGTTGAAGTGTCCTCAGCCATCTTCAGAGCATCCCTTTCAGCCATGTGCTTAGCGAGAGCAACATGATCCTGGCTAGAGGACTTCAGGGCCCAGAAGGACAGAGACCACCCCGACACTAGCTCCATACTGAGGAACGTTTCCCTGGAAGCTGCGTTTGTGGCTGAGGCCTCGCTGAACACAATGAGATTCTCAGCCAAGGTCATGGCATTCAGCTCAGCAACCAGGTCGCATATGTGGCTCTGCCCCTGGCTGGTAGATGCTCATGCCAAGCAAGTCCTATGCTCCTCCAAGCTCACAGGATGTCTCCTCTATGGAGAAAATCTGGACAAGATAGTGGCAGAAAATGCTGCAAAAATGAAAGCAGGCTCTCCCCTTATTGCCAGGTGTTCTACAAAGGGAGTACAAGTTCACTTTTAGGCAAAGACCCTCCTTTCGCCTGTCCTCCTCATAGAAGTACCACAGGAAGGATACCAGAAACACCAATGGTAAGTCCTGGAACTGAGACTGAAGTTTAGGGGTGGTCCGACAGCCCCCAAGATCCCAGCATGACACTGACCATACATGGCTCTGCCCAGATCTGACTCTAGAACAGAATTTCCAGCTTCTCAGAGGAATGGTCTGTGTCAATCACAGACAAGTGAGTAAGAGAGAGAATGAATCAGGGCTACTCCTGCGGACAGGCTCCACGCCATCCCTTCTTCATCCAGTCCCCCTTATCCAATGACTCTCTGAAACTTATCTGGAACAACGTCTCCCATCTTCTGGATGTAGGAGTGACAGAAGGAGTTCCCTTAGAAGAAAAGTTCTCAGGGTTCTACTCCATCTTTATTGGTCAGAGCACTGTGGCAATCAGAGCCATCCTGACCTCAAGAAGCTCAACAAGTGGATGAAGACCCAACTACCTCGGTGTCATCTGTATCCCAAGGGGACCTCCTAACTTCAGTGGATCTAGCAGATGCCTATCTTCATATTCCCATACACCATGTCGATGCAAGCTTCTGAGGTTTGCTATGGCACAGATCACTATCTGTTCTGAATGCTCCCATTTGGGCTCTCATTGGCCCCCAGGGACTTCCAAAGATTCTTATGGTGATCATTTACAGAGTCAGGTTGCAGGGTAACCACCTTTATCCCTTTCTGGGACAATATCCCAGTCAGAGCTCTGACCCAGACTCCAGCGCACAATGCCGCGATTCAGTCTCTAGACCGCCGGCAGGGGCATGATTTTGTAATAAATGTTAAAAAAAAAAAATGTTCTCTTATTCCCTCAACAAGGATATCAGACCTGGGAGTGGATGTGGACACCTGGAGGAGGCAAGTCTATCCATCACTCAAAAGATTCTGGACAATCCAGGAGCTCATATCCGTATTATGAGAGTGTACAAGGCTAGCCATGGCTCAGTGTCTTCAGCTGTTGGGCCTCCTGGTGTTTTGCATAGGGATCATTCCATGGCCAAGATCACACATCAACTGTTTCCAGGCTTTCAAGCTCAAAGTATAGAACAACTCCCCAGAGTGCATGAAAGATCAAGTGCTGGTCCCAAATCAGGTGTGCGATGCCCTAAAATGGACAGTCCCAGGCAACATCTGCAAGGAGTCCCTCCCCATATGCCTTCCAGACCCTCAGGTTCTCATGACCAGTGCTAGCCTGATGGATTGTGGAGCTCATTTAGGACCCCGAACTGCACAGGCACTCTGGAGCTGTGGGGAGAGGAACTACAGCATTAATCTCCAGAAGATGAGAGTTATCAAAGTAGCCTTATGAAGGTTCCAGCACCACCTTAAGGGAAATCATGTCCTGGTTCAGTCAGACAACATGACCATGGTCAAGTATAGAAACAACCAAGGACGGACAAGGAGCCCTACGCTACATGCAGAAGCGATGGAGATAATGAGATGGGGAGATCAGTCTCTTTCATCCCTAAAAGGGGAGCTGACCCAGAAAGCAGACTGGCTCAGTAGACACAGACTCAACAACTCGGAGTGGTGTCTAAACCAGGAAGTTTTCAACCTGATCTTGCAGAGGTTCAGCTTTCCACCAGCTGACTTGTTTGCAAACCACAAGAATGCAGAATCCTAAATACTTCACCAGGGAAACAGATCCCAAGGCCATGGGAAAGATGCCCTATCGCACAGCTGGCCCCAAGGCCTGCTAGATGCATTTTCACCCTTTCCACTCCTAGAGAAAGTGAGCCAGGAGATAACGCAGGAACAAGCAAGTTAACCATGTACTGGCCAAGGAGACCCTGGTTTTCTGAGTTGATAGCACTGAAGCTGGAACCACTGTTGCAACTACTGTTGGGACTAGACATCCTGTTCCAGGATCCCTTTCTTCATCCAGAGCTGGATCTTCTCCAACTAATAGCCTGGCTATTGAATGGGAAGCACTAGCAACATCTGGCCTCTCTTCCAAAATCATTAAAACTTAGTTGTCTCCCAGGGGAATCTCTCTGTTAAAAGCCTACTTCTCCATCTGGGCTAGTTCAGTGTATGGTACCAGGAGCGTGGTGTAGACTCTAGAGATCCAGGAATCCCAGCTATTCTGGACTTCCTACAAGAAGGGTTGGAAAGGTTTCCAGCAGAGCACCACAGCACACCAGGTATCAGCCATTAGTTGTTTGCAGGATCCTCAGGCTTCTTGGTAGAGAACCCCCAGTATCCAGGTTCATCAAAACAGTCAGACTGGCCAAGCAAGCAGTCAGACCAGTTTTCCAAAATGGGACCTGCCCCTGGTGTTGACAGCTCACTCCTTCAAGCCCATGACTTCACTTATCAGCTGTAATATTCCCCTCTGCAATCTAGACTGGTGTATAGCGGTGTCACCCCAATCCCTCACTCCTGGAGCCTGTCTTGCACTTGCTCTGCTGTGTGAACCCCCACTCCTAGGCAGTTCACGCACAGCCTCCTGCAGGCAAGTGGCACTTAACTTAGTGAGTGCTTCTGGCCAGCCACTCATGGGATTATGCCATAAAATGACCCCAGCAAACATCCCCTGTCCCAGATGCAACCTTAGGAACCACTGTCTTGCAATGTTCAGTGTTGCCCATTGAACAACACAAGTTCATGATTAGTTTGTCAGTTTATCAAAGAAATTGATATGCACCAGCTTTGTCACTTCAAATGGATTCTCTGACACACCTTAAACCAAATGCATGACTTTAGATAAAACAAACAAATAATTTGATTAAATGTAAAATTTTTTGTGGTTCATCTCTTTGTATTTTCTCTTGTCTCTAAATCTCTGATCTGTGGACACCTGTCTCAATGTGGTCCTCAATCCTCACAATACATGTGCACTTGAAGAGTCTTCCTGTAGCAAGAACATATAGTGTCGAACACTATAATGTCAACACTATAAAGTGGGTAGCAGCAGCCTTCTCCTCCAGCCACCTATTGAATGGGACCCAATCCAGTGAGCAGGCTCTGAGCAGCCCTATTAGATCAGCTCCCACAGGTGAGAGAGGTGCTCCTCTGCCTATCTTCTCCTGGTTCTTGGATCACTTGGGGAGCTTCTATTGAAGAAAGGTGTCTGGATGCCTGGAAGTGCACATGCCCAGAGGGAGAAACATGGGTAACTAGGGAACTTTTACATGAAAAATATAGGTTAGGCAGCAGCAGAGCGGAGTTTTATGGAGGGTAGTGGATCATAAAACTGGAATTTAAATGTCTGAATTTGGGGTTAGGTGCCAAAGCACCTTTGTGGATTTGGGCCTAGGAGCTGCTGGGTACCAAGCTCTGTCTGAAATAGGGTGAACGGGAGAGTTATTTAAGCATCTAAATGTGGATTTAGGAGGCTAACAATCTTTTTTCCCCCAAAAAAATATCTTGGCCTATGGACCCAACTCTGCTCTAACAGTAGTGCAAATTCAGAATAAATCCATTGCTAACAGAATTTAGCTCCAACTGAAGAATGGATCCACTCAGAGACTTAGTCACTATATATCGACTCTCCATTCCTCTTGCACGTGTATATCTTCACTGATTTCTGCATGGCTGCTTCTGATTCCATCAGAGTAAGTAAGAGGAGAATTGGCGCCTAATGTTCAACAGTCCTGGAGAGGCTTAGAAAAGAGACTTCCCCCAAATCCCAGACCAGGGGAGGAGTTCTGGGGGAGGGCAGGATTTATTTGGTCTGAGGTACACGTAACAGTGGGCAAATGTAGAGAAACTTAATTATTGTCACAGTTCTTAAGATAATGTTAAGAAGTTAGATTGATTTTTCGTATAGCTTTCCTGGGCTAACATTAAATATCTTATACAGAATGCTCGTCTCATGGGTGTGTGTAACATTTTTCCATTTGTGCACGTAAATAAATTAATCATGTTTAACCCATCTCTTCTGAACTGTTATACTTATAAATAATGGATTTTTTTAAATGCATAATAGTCTTTGAACTGCCTTAGAAATCATCTACAAAGCCGAGCTGCAGGTGTTCCCATTCTACAGTGTTGAGCTGAAACCTAAGACAATGGATGACGCTGGTGACTTACAATAGCCTTTTTTGGAACCTGCTTGTCACAGAGAGAGAGTTTGTTACCACAGAACTATTCATAAACAGATTACAATAGCTATTCCAACCTACTATAGAGGTTGCTGATTCAGCAATCTCTTTTTGGTCTCTGGACAGAGCAGTTGATGACACTTGATGGCTCTTCCAGCCAGAAACTTTTTGTTGCCATGACAACAGCCCCAGAGGTGGTTACTCTACTTCAGAAGAAAGTGTCTTTCCCTTTTTCGGCAAAACCATGACCATCAATGGTGTAACTCCATTGAGCAGCAATCAAAGGCAGCGTGTAGCCCAGAGACATCTCAAAACTATTTTTTTCCGTAGTGGGAACATAAGCAATTTTCTCCTAAGTGGACTCCAAACTGGAGGAAATGTGACTTCTGTCACTGACTTCTGTGGGAACAGCAGCAGGCCTTTACTCTAAGTTAGAAAGCTCTAAGACAAGGCCCAGTAGAGATCTTGAGGTTCTGCTCATCCTACAAACTATGGCCCTGCTCTAGCAATCTAATACATTTTTCCTACTACCTGAGCTGAGTTCCACTGAACTCAATGAGTCTGCATGAATGCCGGGGTCCCCCCCAGATCACAATGAGGAGCTATTTTGCCATTGCTCTTACATATATAATCTTACATCTAGGCTAGCTGCTTTGTGCTTTCTCTCTCCCCCACCTAGGGTGACCAGATAGCAAGTATGACAAATCAGGACAGGGGGTAGGTGGTAGTAGGCTTGTATATAGGACAAAGCCCTGAATATCAGAACTGTCCCTATAAAATGGGGATATCTGGTCACCCTACCTCCCATATGCCACACTTAGGTATTTTAATACTCCCATCACAATCGCTTCCAGACTCCCATCAAACACAATATATGCCTATTAACCAGATCAAGTCTGAAGAGTTACTAATGTGCTTAAACATAAATATAGTCAAGAGGACTTCAAAATGCAAAAATCTTGACAGACTAGTGCATAAGGCCCTGGCCTTTTCACTTGCATTTCATGAAAGTGGAATATTAGAATTGAGCTAAGTCAAATCAGGACATGTCAGAGAGGGGAAAAATACATAAAAAAGACTCCCCACATGCAATTAAGCACAATTTGGCAAGTGTAATTGGTTCTGGTTAAAGTAAAACCCTGAGCTACTGACTCTCCCTTCCGACTCAGGGTGGTTCCTCTAGGTCAGGCCTGACGTTACCCACAGGGCAGAAGAGGAAAGTGCTCATTGCGGGGGTTTCCCATTCAGTCATTAGCACTTGGCATGATGACAACGAAAGTCAGAGCAGCGTTAAGAAACATTGAATAAGAAGGATTGGGGGGTGTACATAGTGTATCTATTTTGTTTTACCAAACTACCACCATGCTTTTTGTTGCAGAGCGTAAAGCTATTGTAAGGCTAGACACCTGGAGAAGTAGAGCCGGGAATATCTGAATATATAGGAAAGTCCAAGTGAAAAGTAATCAAATTTAAACCTGACAGGCCAGACTAATTCTCTGCTCTGAAAGTATGTTCTGAACTAGCTGAATCTTCCTTTTCTGGTGCTAGAAAAGAGTGCTAGTTAATGGCCTATAGTTCAGCATCATTATTGTTATTATAGTTTATTTCTTAAAATGCTGACTGTGCTTGGCACTGTTCAAATATGAAAACACTTTCTCTGCTACAAGAAGTCTCCAATATAACTCAAATATGGAAAAATCCAGTTAATACATTATATGCTACAGTATCCCATACAGGGACAACCAGCCCCATTCTTTTATTCTCATTTAGGAAACGTCTGAAGAGGGCCCTAATAGCATAAAACCAATCCAAGCCTGACTTGCAGCTGTTTATATACTATATTCAGACCACATCCAACATGATTAATTCATAATAGGAAAAAAAGATGGTACATCCTTGCTTCACAGGCCTGTACCATATATTGTAACACATTTGCCTAACCAAGTAAATATTATTATCCTTGGACTTTATCCAAACCACTGTCTGCTTGTAATACTCTATCATGTTGCTTAATAAGCTGGTCAAGAAAATTACCATAAAATGCTATTAAAATGAGTTAAACTGAAAAGACCACTGTCAAAAATGGGATTAATATCTATTCAAAGCAGAAAAGGGATTATTTAGAGGTGAATGAAACTTTCCACTGTAAGTAAAATATTACTGTGATTGCTACATTTTGAGTTGTGCGATGAAGCACTGAATTGTATGTGCTTGCTTTAGGGGAAAAATACATTATTATTGAGAGGAGACATTCATCTTAATCCAAAACACATGTATTTCTTTGAGGATATTAACAAACCTTAGTTAATTTAGCCTCAACAAGGCTTGTCTTGTTAACTTCTCTGAGGTAGAGAAATAGTTTATTATCTGCATGTTACAGGCGAGGAAATTGAAGCACAGAGATTAAATAATGTGCCCAACGTCATACTACAAGTTTGTAACAAGACTAAGACTAGAACCCACATTTTCTATGGCTTAGGTCTTGTCCATAACCACAAGACCATCCTGCCTTTATCTGTGGTACCACTGTACTTAAACTGTCAGTTTAAAAAACAAACAAACAATCTTATATAGGCTGTGTTACTCCAGTTAAAAAGTGACAGATAAATGAAAATGGAGTCATTTCTAACTATACATTTCAGTGTGCAACAGAAAGAGTAAGCCCTGAAAACATTTTTTTTCTTTTCAAACTATTATGGTGCAAAGCTTATAAATTACAAAGAAAAATACAAACCAGACCCAGCCCAGGTAAAAGAAACAGTGGGTTTTTCCCATATTTAACTTACTGTCTGTAAGGTGTAAGTTGCAGGGTTCTCTAGGCAAAGAAAACTGGCTCTTCAGTTCTCTGGATTTCTTTTTAAGTGTAGCCTGAGGTCCTCATGAATTTTTTTCTTTTCAAACATAGCATAGCACCATTCAAAGATAGCTAGACGAGTCTGCATGCAGTGCTATAGAAAACACATTACTTTTCATGATTTCCAGCTTTGTTTTATTATTAAGCATCTCTATAGTGTCATAGATAACACAGCATTTTGCAGAACATAAGACACCCTTTGCTCCTAACAACTTACAATATAAAGTACAGGAACATGGTATAGCAAAAAAAGGATGTAGCTTACCTTCCACCTAAGTAATAGTCCACAGGATGTGGTGTGCCCAAACCTGGGACTATTTGTTGTCTCCTAACAAAATGCAACCTTGTGGCTACAGTAATGCTAAATGAGACATGTTCAAAATGTGTCCTGTCTTTCCTTCTCAGACAAACTGTTCTATTGGCTTCTGCCTGATTCTAACTTATTATAACTATAATTGCTGCACTCATTTTTTCTTAGAAAAATATCTTAGTAATGGCAATGCGAAGTGCCTTTCTGTCTCTCTCTCTCTTTTCTCCATGCTTCTCCCTATGCTTGGCAAATTCTTCCTGTTGTGCATCAAGTAATCCCACCGCTCTATATCATCTTTTCATCTAAGCATTAGTCATGTAAATAAAACATCACATCAGATTGCTGTGAAATACTCTGTAAACTCCATCCCTACATTATATAAACACTCAGCCCACATCTATGATGGCAATAGCCACGTGATACATTGCATTTATCATATACCTTTGACAGCTTCCCTTGATCACCAGGACTGGTTTGGCTCCTGGCATAATTTAGAGCAGCCTTAAGGTTGTTAGGTAATGAAGAAAGCTATGAGAGCAGGGTTACTAGGGAAACTAGAGAAAGTGGCTGGAAAACAAAGTGAAAGTGAGGGGAGAAACAGAGAGAGAGAGATGGAAGAAAAGAAAGGGAGGTAGAGTGAAGGTGGAGAATGAGGGTGAATGAAGAGAGAGCTAATAGAAAGAATGAGTTGTGCGAGTGAGGACAGAGAGGAGATTGAGTAAATGAGTATTTATTCTTTTGTTATCTAGCTTCTCTTTTATGCAGTGCTATGGCTCAGGGAGAGACCTGTCCTCTATGTTGGTCTGTCCACTATTGGCTCTACCCTTTGGAAGAGAAGCAACTCTCCTTCAGACACATCTCACACTTTTTCATGGTTTTAGGAAGGCCAGAACCCAGCTGGTGGCATTCCCGCCTTGCTCTGAACAGAAGCTATACCTACATCATAGTCCAAACTTACCCCCTTTTGAAGGTTTGGCTTTATTGGTATCTCAAGCTTGTTCCTAAGGCTTCCTACTGAACCTTTTCTGTCCCAGCCACTAGTTTCCTTTGTTCTAAAGCAACACGCCAAGCCATCATATTCTGGTTGGTGCCAACAAGATCTAAATGCCAACATGAATCAACACTAATTAATTATTTTGCATCTTTATTTGTGGCTATAGCACCTGATCTAAGGGTGACTCAGAGGCGTTCTGCATGCTTCCTCCACAAGGCCTTAGATTCTGCCAGCCTAGTACAGACTGTTCAAACCCAACATTCTGTTATATTTGTCCAGACTTTACATAACAAATGGAAATCTAAAAAGACGACTGCATCCAACAATCAAAGTCCCCATGTTGTCAAGAGTGTATGAAATCATGGCATGTGGCTGCCACTCAATATTCTGCAAATTCCAACCATGATTGGGTGGAGCTTAGAAGAAAAAGACAGCTAAATTGAGGTCATGAAACCTTTTCCAGTATTCAGCAGAGTCTTAGGATATTTAAGGACAGCCAATTAGGTTAACAAAAGACACTTTGTTTCTCTGATTTTTTTTCTTAGCAAAAGCATGTGTGTGAATGTGGGAAAAGCTCAGGCTGCAAAGCAAGTAAATGTCAGAGTTCAGTCAACGTCTCTCAAAATAAAAGTCTAGGGTCTGATGAATTTTTTAGTTAAAATACGTTTAAATGGCTCAATTTTCCTCACGCCACCGAAACTAGATGTTGCAAAACTACAGTCCATTTATTTGGACCCCTCTGAACTTCTAGTGTAGAGGCAGTTTATCTCAGAGTTCTTTTGCTGTGTTGCTAATACCCGATTTTGTCACACTCTCAACCAACATAGAAAAGCTGCTTACATATAGACCAGGCCTCATTCAGTCCCAACTGGCTCCGGTTCTATTTAAGAGTCTTTTCTCTGGCATTCTGCACTATATTATGCAGTCTCTTATTGGATTGTTGATCATTTTTATCCCAAATAATCAATAACTTCTTCCACATCATCAGTGTCTTCATAAATCCAGGACTTGATGCTGCAGTTTATCTCTGAAGAGACGTACCTACCCCTGGCCTAGAAAGAAACTTTCTCATCAACTGCTTTCGACAAAGTCTTTTTGAGGGAACTGAAGTGTTGCTGTACAGTATTTGATTATGTCCAAGGACCGTTATTAAGATGTTATTAAAAGACTAGTAATTAAAATAGTTTTGACTAACAAGGGTTTGGGGCTAGAAATATTTCAATGGAACGGTCCTAGATAGTTGTAAAGTAGTAAGTTTGCCATATGCTAAATTTGTAACTAGGGTTACAGTTGATTTGAGCCTGTAGTGTGATATGTTCCGGTGGTCATTTTCTCTGGTGGACACAGTAGCAAGAAGACACACATCAGATCAATGCAGATGCCATACATTTTCCTGAGACACAACCAGCAGCAGTTCAAGTTAGCTGTATTTAGAGTATGACTAACTCCTGTGCCATTGCTCCCAAATTATCATCAACTGATCATCTGAGCTTGTGCTAACACTAACAAGCAAAAAGATTAAACAAGTTCTCCAGACAGGGCAAAGACACAGAGAACTATTTTCAATAAGCAATAAAATAACTAAACTATTTCCCTGAGTGGCCTTAAACAAAACAAAATCAAGTCTATGGGTTGTTGCTCAAAGGAGAGCTGCTATTCTGGTGCAATTATATTATTTCTCTGGAACACTAGACACTTTGGTTCTAATGTTTCTCCTCTATTTATGTTATCTCAATATGAATGATGTATAGACAGATGTGTGATGGGCATTTGCTTGTGGGGATGCCTTATCATGCAGACTTGTCATCAAATTCTCACCTCTGCACTGCAGCTGGAATGGGATGCTACTTATATGTCATTGTTGGAGCAAGCTAATACCAACTAATTGTCTGTAGTAGAAACAGCTGTTGACAAAACATGAAGTTGTGTCAACAAAGTAGAGTCACTTGCCCCTTTAGGGTTGTGTGTGTGTGTGTGTTGGGGGTGTGGTTTTTATATAAACCATGCAAATAAATTTAAAAAACATCACAAGAGGAGAGAGTAGTCTAAGGTTTTTGATGTGCCAGGTGCCCTCTTTCATTAAGTCTCCCTGCTACAGTGCAAGAATATTGGCAAATATCAGGCCAAGGCCTCTCCTACCAATATGGTGTTGAACTATAATAGACCCCCTTTGCTCTTTGGCACCAGCCTGATTTCACTTGCACTGGTCTCAACCCAGTCCATTGACGTTGAGATACCATGTGAAAAACCTAGGTAGGGACAGAGATAAGGAGCTCAGTACTCACGTGAAAGCAAAAGTAGCTCTCGAGCATCCTTCTGCTTCTTCCAAATCCTATGGTTGTTCAACCAGACCCCAGAGCAGCCACTGGGCTGTTTTAACACATCTGCTGGAACAGGTGCTAGAAGAACTTTGGCAATAGCCCAAGATGACTAGAACACACCATCACTTCTCCTCTCATCCTTGGCCTGCCCCCATGCAGTGGGGGGGGGGGGGTAGGGAGGGAGGAGAGAAGATTCAAGTATTGTAGAACAAAGGCAGCTTTAAATTTTCCTTGCCCTAAAGGAACAGCACAATTGGGTTTAGCCAGGGTTGAGAGTCGAGCCCAAGAGGTGGAATCTTTCACTTTTTTTGTAGCATTCACTTGTGTGGGTGGTAGAATGGGTATTTATCAAGATGCCAGATAGCACTGTAACGGGGTAGTAGCTGAGAAACTCAGTTTTCATCTCTACTTGTAACAGGAAATAAGTGGCAATGGTGTGGTAATTATATGGTGGTGGCTGGCAAATCATGGCTTTTTTAAGATGACAAAACCTATATTAGTAGTTGGGAAAAGAGAAACTTGCAATTTCTCAGAGATCTGAGACGTCACACTACAGCGATGGCGTAACATGACATAAATCCAAACAGTTTTCAGGTTTCACAGTTTCAGGACAGATGAGGCGGGGAGCATTGTTTAAACTGACTTTAGTGATGTTTAAATGCTCCAAGCTCACTAAAGACTTGAAGCATTATCAGGTAGCCTCTGAAAAAAGCACCAAATGTTACAGCGCATCTAAAAACAACAGCTTCATGGTAGAGGATTCCATATAGGAGACCAGCCACAGCTGTAGGGCTCCCTTTTGTGGTTCCACCCCTTCACAGTAAATACAAATAAGCTTGTCTATTTTTATCCCAACTGGAGTTTGCCCCCAAAGCACCCAAATTCACAATCACATCAGCAGCAGGGCACGCTCTGGCTGAGAGGGTATTTGAGTAAGGTTTTAAAAGGATTCGCTTTTTGTAATCAGGACCAGTCAGGCCGGCATTAGAAGTGTTTGAATTATTTGTACTGCAGTAACACCAAGGCCCACCAATCAAGACTCAGGGCCCCCTAGAACTAGCACTGTACAGCCATGTTAAAGGATAGCATTGCTGGCTCTGGGTTCTCATCTCTCCATTTTATACTGTGTAATGCCACTGATCTCAGTTACTCCTGAGAATTGCACCCCTTTCTGCCTAGTACTGTCCACTGAAAAACTGTTTGCAAACAGCCCAGCCAAGTGAAATTATGTCCCCTGTAATTCTCCTAAAGTCAGTAAGGCTGAATGGTGGTCTGCTGAAGACGTGCTGATAACACACTTGAAGCAGTCTGGAGGCAATGCTCTCTTAGGCACAGCATTACACCACGGGCTTGTCTACACAGTCTGGTAAAGCTCATTTGAGGGGAGGGGAGCTCTGGAAAACACTCTAATGTGCTGCACTCCAATTGCCACATGTAGATCCTGCTGGCACAAACTAAAAGATATCTCGTTTGTGTTTAAAGTAGTCCAAGAAAGGACACCAACGATGCAAATTAGGTTCCATTTAGTTCACACCACTAAGGTCTACACGGGGACGTTAGAGTGCAGCACTTAAGGGAACTTCACAAATCACCCCCATCCCCTCACAAATGCGTTGTGCAGACAAACTAAAAAAGAAATGGATTGATGATTGATTTAATTCTCATTCAGGCTAGACATTACCCTCCCCCTCCATTTTTCTAATATTTCCTTGGTCTTGTAAACCCAAGAAATAACAATCATCAGATGCTCATTATCTTACTACCAAAACCACCTCATACTCTCCAGTTTTGGAAATTTGCCCAGCTTCTTCTTGAGTTACTTATATAACTAATGATTTTGGCAGTTCTTGCCATGTCTCAGGCACCCTTATGTGAAGAATTTGTACCCAAGTTGCTTTCACTGAGGCAAGATTTGTCCTCAATATTAACGCTGTGACCTATTTATTCTTGCATTAGTAATAGACTAAAGCTGAATGAATAATTAACAAATAATGTACTTGACAGATGCTCCTTGGCATCCAGGAGCGGACTGTAAGTTTATCTCGCATGTGTTCATTAGTTGACAAATCTATTTTTCAGCTATTTTCATTTTTTCTGTATGAGTTACATAGAAATTTAATATTTGAGCTCTGTTGTCAAGCTTAAATTTAAAAATTGGTTTCACCAAATCCCCTCTTGTGCAGTTTTAAAATTTCCTTTCCCTCCTTCTCTCCCAGGAGCCCAGGTTGCAGGAGAACAGTTTACAGGCTGCAGGAGAACAGATTTTGATGATGCACCAGGAGGTTAATCTGTGTGCATGTGGATAGAATGCTAGCTGCAGTATGTCTGTAAATAGCTCTCTTAATAATGAGCCAGATGAGTTTTACAAGTGTGATTTATTCTCATGTTACTACTCTGCACATGGTTCATGAAACAAGAACATCCAATTAAACACTTTTATCCTTTGCAGTATCATATAGTCTTTGATAACCAAAAGTGGCAGTTTGAGCAGTCACAAGAAACCAGTTGATACAGTGTGCCAGATTTGTAAGGTATTTAGATGCCGCAAGATGCAGCTAGGTGCCTAGTGGGATTTTCAAAAGTATTTAGACACAGAACTCCCATTGACATCAGACCAGGGTTCATGTCTATATCTGTACTGAAAGCTGCCTATTGTTACAGCCCCAGAGATGAGCTAAAACAACAGACATTTCTAGCAATTAGCCTGGCACTTGAGAAACAGAGTCCATAATCGGTCTTTTTTCATCTCCGATTTGGTTTGTAGTCCCAGTATCATCATCTATAGGTGACATGTTTGGGGTTTTATGTTCTTTGCAGTTGTACAGTTCACTTACCAAGTGGAGACTTCAATTAGTCCTAACGCTAGTCACCTAGTAGCCTGTCACTCCTTTTTCAATACAGCCGCACATTGCACTGAAGAGTTTGAGGGGTGCTGAAAGTTTTAAAAAATATAATAATCCTCAAAGCTGTTTCCTTGTCCATGTCTGCAGCCACCCCAGCTGCAGCTGACAGATGGAACCAACATAATGTACACTGATGCACGAGCTGCTGCATTTCACTTAAGCAAAACTGGGAGTCAGTGTGTGGGGTTGCTAAAGAGAGAGGCTGGACTTTATTTCCTGGGAAGAGAAGATGAATATCCTCTTGGGACGGAAGAGAAATTCCAAGATATAATATTTTCAGGGTGTCTTAAATAATATCCACTCTCAAATTTACTTCAAGGCACATTCTTTATCTCATCACATCTCTTCAGAGCTGTATTTTCCTGTTAGTCCAGATACACTAACTAAACGATCCAACTCTCAACTCTGTCTCATTCATAGTTCATCACTATTCCCTGTTCTTCCCAAATCAGCATCAATGGGAAACCTAAAAATCTTGTTTTAAATATCCCATCTGCTGTATAATCAGATATAAACAATGAAAACCTGTGTTCCCAAGCCTGACGTTTGAAAGCAGTACAGTAATCTCTTTGTAGCCTGAAAAACTACAACGCTGGGTATAGTTCTACTTTGGTAATTATACATTTGATGAAAAACAGCTTGCTTCTAATTTCAAAACTCTGCACAAACCACAGATTAGAGATTTGTGAAATGATCTTTGGAAGCCTTTAAAAGATAAATGCAAGTGATTTATAATCAAACCTTAAATAGATAAATATTTTAAATCCCCAAATAGATTTTTTTTAAAGAAATACTTGTTGCAGCTGCATTCTATAGTAGAATATGGATGTGCCCTTCCTCAATGACACCTATCATTTTGGGAGGAAATGTACAGCGTAGGACTAACAGAAACTCATTCTGTATTTCAATGAATGGGAACAGGACACTTTGAAGGCACTTCGACAATTAGTGTAGAGGATTTCAAGTTTGCATGGAAAGATGCTTACACTTTCCTGTTATCCCCATTTATGGAATAACAGAGGGCATCTGTCAGTTCCCTCCTTCCCCCAAAAATGCTGGACTCTAGGTTCTTTAACCGGACCCTCTGAGCCAGTCAGTCAGTCCCCTTGACCTGGGGCTGAAGTGGAACCAGCGCCTATTGGAAGGCAATCGGCCTGCGTTTCATTCCCGAACCTCCGAGCCAGTGGCATGTAAATAAAAACTCCTCTGTGTTTGAAAGGCTGACAGTGTACAAATGTGTTGTGTGGGACAGTTATTGTTTTAAAGCAATGGGTCTTTGATCCAGACAAACTGGAGAAATGGTCTGAAGTAAATAGGAGGAAATTGGATAAGGATAAATGCAAAGTACTCGACTAAGGAAGGAACAATCAGTTGCATATATACAAAATAGGAAATGACTCCATAAGAAGAGTATTGCAGAAAGATCTGGGCATCATAGTGGATCACAAGCTAAATATGAGTCAGCAATGTAACACTGTTGCAAAAAAAAAAAAAAAAAGCAAACCTCATTCTGGGATGCATTAATAGGAGTGTTGTAAGCAAGACACGAGAAGTAATTCTTCTGCTCTACTCCACGTTGATAAGACCTCAACTGGAGTATTGTGGTGTCCAGTTCTGGGTGCCACATTTCAGGAAAGATGGACAAATTGGAGAAAGTCCAGAAAAGATGAACAAAAATGATTAAAGATTTAGAAAACATGATCTATGAGGGAAGAATGAAAAAATTGGATTTGTTTAGTCTGTAGAAGAGAAGACTAAGTGGGGGACATGATAACAGTTTTCAAGTACATAAGGAGGAGGGAGAAATATTGTTCTCCTTAACCTCTGAGGATAGGACAAGAAGCAGTGGACTTAAATTGCAGCAAGGGCAGTTTAGGTTGGACATTAGGAAAATCTTCCTAACTTTCAGGGTAATTAAGCACTGGAAATTTTTAATAGGTTAGACAAACACCTGTCAGGGATTGGTCTAAATAATGGTTGGTCCTGCCATAAGTGCAGAGGACTGACCAAGATGACCTCACAAGGTCCCTTCCAGTCCTACAGTTCTATGATTTATGTCACAGATACCAGAAATGTGCATTCAAATGGTCAGATAGACTTAAAACTGGTCATACATGCCTGCTAATACTGAATTTCCTCTATCCACATGGTATCTGCATGTGCAAGTTAGACATTCCTGGTATTGTGCAGCCAATCTTGAAAAATAAAGAAAACAGGCCCTGAATGTGTACTTTTGCTGCATTAAAGGAGTAAAATGACGTATATTCCTGCCAGTTTGGTTACGGCCAAACTATTACATTTAGTCATCTTGAAGTGTTAATTCCTATTTCTTTAGGGAAAATACTGTGAGTTTATGCAATTTCGTATCCAGCTCTGAAGCTTTTACATGCACTCCCCCACTGTAAATGAAATGAGTGGACAATTTACTCCTCTGCTTCTGTTGCTGAATGTAATCAGTGGCTAAGAAACGGATCCATAAACACATGATCACATGCTGGCTGTCATATGAAGCTGACAAGATGTAGTTTTTTAATCCAGTGATTTACTAACTGTAAGTGGTAGATAAAACTTGTGCAATAAGAGCAAAGCAAGAGTTTGACATAGCGATGGAAGGTGAGCTGCTGCAGAGAAGTGATTTAGAAGACATGAACTGCTGCATCTAGTTCACAACAGCTCTATGTAGCTGGGACTAGGTCTAATTTGAGGGGACAATATAAACCAAGACAAGGCAAATCAGGGAAATAGATCAGATAGAATACTTACGCCCCAGAATGACGAGGTGAGTTTTGGTGCCTCTCCTTTAAACCTAGAGTTGAGCTGTTTGGAAAACCTCTTCCTGGAAATAGCTTTGAGTAAAGCAGAAGGCAGATTAAATAGCAAATGTCTGAAAGTGACAGTAGGGTTTTACAAATAGCCTGCAAACAGACTTAGCCAGTTTATCTATCCTGATAGCTTTTTCCTTGAGCCGACGATGGCTCAGTACCATCAGCCCCTCTTCATTTATTCCCTCTTAAGCGTTAACACATTTATCTGGAGGTGTGCTGCAATAAGGCATTTAATGTTTCTTTAATTTGCAGCAATCTTGCCAACTTTCACAATTTTAGTTCTAGACTCGTGAGAGTTGGTGTTTTTCCTAAAGTCCCAGCTCCTGAAGTCACTGTATTATTTGAAAGTTTCTTCTTCATATAAAAAGAGGTTTCCAGTCCTCAAGGTTGTGGAGATGAGTTTGAAATTACAACACAAAGGAACCCCAAAGGCTCATAACACCAGAAAGCAAAGAACATAATCCCCAGAGTACTATTGCAAATCTCATGATTTTTAAAGCCAATCTCATGATGTTCTTGAATTCTTGCCATAGCTTGAGAAATATTGAAGCATCCAACTAACTTGGCATATGTGCACGCACAATCCTTGAACATCAAGTGGTGGGCAGACAAGAATGAAAAATGTATATGCTTGTCTCAGGTAAACCAGACGTTCCCTCATGAAAATTAACAAGAATTTTGGCCTAAGCATGAGAGTTCTCAACGCATTGCTATTGGTGTACACACACACACACACACACACACACACACACACACACACACACACACACACACACACCAAACTACAGAAATCTATTGGGTGGTGAATGGGAATGCTGTTCACAAGACAACTGTTTTGATTTACCAGCCTCAGTTAAATTGGACCAAACTTTGTCAAGAGTAGTTAGCACTGAATACCATACTTTCCTAAAGCAATCTGCCAACATTTGTTATCAAACAGAAGTCTTAGTTTCCTACTTAATCAAATACACACCTGAAGAATTTTTCTTGTATATTGGAGACTCAGTACCAATTAGAAGCAAGCATTAGACCACCAGTTTGGAGGTATTTAACAAAATCGTTGTTTACAATTGTTTCAAGGAAAAACAGAATAGTAAAAAGTGGTGGTGTCTTTTGTTCAAGTTCCACTCAGTCCCAGAATAGCTGGAGGTTCCTGCTAAAATGATCGGGGTAAAATTGCTAACAACATTGACACTACAACTGCCACCATTCACCTTCAGTTTTTAAACACACCTTGGGATATTGGGAGCAGTTCTCGCCTGTTGAAGATATTGTTTCTCTGGCCGCCTATCTGCAGAGCCAGTACTGCCCACACTGTACTGCTTCATATTTGAAGGGTTGTCTTCACAACTATTTCATTATTTTTCCCTTTCTCAAATTCTGCAGAAACTAATGAAGTCACTCACACAGATGATGGCCCAGTGCACCTATCTGACCATTGAATGTAGTTCTTTAGGCTATCTTTTATTTAAGCGGCAGATGAGCAACATTCCAGCTATCCAATTGCATGAGACTGGAAAGATGAGAGACTTGGAACAGAAATTCTTGGTGTGATCAAGCACCTAATGCCAGAGTGTGGGATCTGTTTCACCCAGATATAACAAAAATACCAAGCAGCAGCAAAGATACCTTGGGATTTTATAGTAAAAGTCTAGGCAGCTGATGTCCAAGCATAATGTGCAAGAAGAGTGTCTTGAGCTGCACCATCCTTTGCAATACTGCAGCCTGCTTCCCCACCACACTTGCCAGCTCTGCAGGCCAGTTCAGGGGCAGGTCAGCACCAGGGCCAGAGCCTACCTCCTCCAGGGTGGACTGTTCCCCTTAGAGCTGCCCCCATGCTCCCTTGAGGGCAAAGACTGACCGACCCCAGTCCATTGCTAGGGATTAGAGAGAACCTCTTGCATCCTCCACCCCATTCTCACAGTAGGGTCAGAGCATTCTGACCTGTCCTGAAAGATTTATTTCTAACTCATATTAATACATATTAATGAGTATCCATTCTACTAATTCACCAGTTGCTAGCAGACAAGGACCCACATCACACTAGCAACCAGCAACACTTCCATCTTTCCAGGACTTTTCCTGTGTCTAAGCCAGATGGTTTTCATTCAGGATCCCCCCCTAACGAGGAGATCCTGAATGAAAGCCATCTGTCTCACTTGAATGAGATCGCGGTATGACACACTCATTAACTATGTGAACTTGGAGGGCTTAATGTTCATAACAAGGCACCTTTTATGTATGATGTCAGACACAAACATGCCTTTCCCCCATGTAAAACTACACTTTAGCGATGGCCAAGGTTCTGTCCTGCACCATTAACAGCTAATCTAAGTGTATGGTCAGGACCAGTCCATTATCGTGTGGCCCTGTAGGGATAGAAACAGCAGCTTTATCCCACTGGGTAAAGGAGGTCTCCAGCACCCCCATTGGAACAGTAGTACTGGCTTTTGGCCACAAGTTAACCAATTTTGAAAGAGACATTTCTTATTCCTAGAAAATCCATTTGAAGTCATTTCATTTTCCCCCCCAACCTCCCTCCGCCCCGGCCCTGAAGAGTTGAACTCATGGGTGCAGGCTTTACAGGTGGAAGGAAACAAGAACTAGTTCTGGTCATTTTTTTCCAAGACACCTTTTTACACATTCCAAAGGTCTTTCCTTCTGTAACCTATATGGCCTGTACAAAACCCATCATTGTGCGGTACAATGGTGTTACCAGCATTGGTGTGGGAGAACCTACATGACGCACCCATGGCTACATCATTTGTGATTGACACCTATTCCTAACTCATGCCTATATAACCTGTACTCCTCCATCCCACCATATAGTCTAAGTATATTTGAACACATCTGTCCAGCTACAACATTGAAAGATGGCTTCAATGGAGTTCACAACGCAGACACTGGGGTTACTTTGCTAAAAGTAATCCAAAATTAGTAAATATGTCCAAAGAATTGGGGAATGGTGCAGAAAACGTTGATTAAGGCAGTGATGCTTATTCCTCCAAGTCCGTAATGAATCCATGCTCCCGCAAGGTATTAAGAGGACACAATTACTGGAGGGTCAGTCTTTGAGATGAGTCACTTTTTATTAAGGATCCCATGGCTTTTCCTGGAAAAGCAGACAACTTTTAACCCTAATGTCCCAGTCAAACACCTATTCTGGTGATAACATTCCGCCTCACCAAGTTCCCTTTGTAGTTTAAGTGGATACAATTTTTTTTGTTTCTGTATCTAAACTGATGTGTAGTGTTGCTATGTGTTAAAATGTTGCATCTACCTCAGATTAGATATGGCATTTTCAGTAGCAGATAAAGTGATACCCGCGGACAGGTTGTGTACCAGATTAAGTGCCCAATTTCTTCAGAATTGACTCCTATCTCTGTAAAGTGCTTTGGGATCCTTTGGAACACAAGATATTGCTATTCTATGTATGAAGCTACAGCTGCTACTTCAATTAAAGATAATCTGAACCTAAGACTTACATTTTCAGCACAGCACTTAGAGATTTAGCCTCACAACTGTCATTAACATTAATAATAGTGGGCTGGAAAGAATCCCAGCACACCACTCTGAAAATATATCCCATGTGTAGGGTATGTCTGCTTTCCAGCTGTAATTTACAGCTAAAGTTCTTGTACTCTAGGAGGGAGAGAAAAAGCCAAGATTACTCTGGCTTCACTATACCATAATTAGTGAAGCATTGCTTTTAAGAATTGTGTGTGCTTTGGAGGACAGCAATTCTGCAGAAACAGAGGCTTTCTTGACTAAAAACATAGATGTGCTTAATAGTTACATAGTAGAAGCTTCTTCACTGGCTGGGGAAGCTGTGTGATCAGCTACTGCTTTAAAGTAATACTGTTGTAGATATGGGCCCTAGACTCAGAGTTTAGCTATAGATATACACTCTAGCTCCATCACAATTTATAGGTTTGATGAAGGAAATAGTGGATGAAATTCTTTGACCTGTGTCATGCAGTTCAGATAATCATAAAGGTCCCTTCTGGCTTTAAAGTCTATTAGATGACCTTTATCCAAGTTTGAGAGGCTGGATACAGGGTTTTTCCCTCAGTCCACTACAGAGAGGCCAGGCTCAAGGATCAGATCCTCATCTGGATCTGAACTTTCCCAAAGTTCAGGTGTTTTGATCCTGGGTTTGGATCAGGCCCCTCTCTATTTAAATCACAGCTATTGTATCAGAAGCACCATCCACATGGATGTTGAGGCCTCCCAAAACAATTAATCTTGTGAACGTCATTGCCATGTCAGACCATCACTATTCGCTCCTGGAGGAAGATTTTTGGTATTGAGGGGTTTATAGATCAGCAAGATACCAGAACTGGCTCTGGGTTTACAGAATAAGTGAATAGTCCCAATCCTGCATTTAGAACGCATAGCATCCAATAAAGGATCAAGGCATAGTCCTTTAATTCAGCCTGCTCTTACCTTTCTAAGAATTATTTGATAGCTATCAGTTTAGAAGTCTATACTCTGAATTTTTAGTTGCAGAGCCAAACTCTGATCTGTTACAGCAATGTAAATCTAGAGTAACACCCATTGAAATCAGTAGACAACCTCTAGATTTGCACTAGTGTATTCAAGTTTGGCCTGGGATGTCTAAATATCTCCCCGAAAGTCACAACTATCATGATCTGTTGTCACAGACTGTCTGTTTCAGGGCAAAATGAATAAAGTAGGCTCAGGTATCTCCCAACTCTCAAAATATCTTGCCAAGTTGAACAGTTTATACAACAGCTGACTGACAGCAACACCTGCTCAATGGATGTGTCAGCCCCAGCATGGAGAAGCAAAATTGTTGTCAGAAACCAGATCTTTTAATATATAGAAATAAACAGGCATATCTGCTGAGAGATGCAGTGACTTATATAGTTCTGGAAAAATACCATGAGCTATGGCTGCAAGACATCTTGATTTAAGAGAAGTTAGTCATTCACAAGAAATACTGGACTGCCAAATGGAAGGACGAAAATATACGTGCGGATTTCCCAAATGGGGTCTGTGACAACCTTCTGTGCTCCATGCGTGCAATTTATCTGCCTCATTTGAAAACCATTCCCATCTCCACACACTGAATGAACCATCCCAAATAGGGGTGATGTGTCCCTAGATCATAAATATACTTAAGACACACTGCACCTTTTTTTTTTTTTTGGCCTTTGGAATGCCTCCGATAGCAGTTTTGTTCTGTTTCAATTCCCAGAGGAGGGCACAACTGGATTTCCTTATAAGCGAGTTATTCTCACCCTTGCAAATGAGTCAATCACCAAGACCAATGATCAGTGCAATGGCAGATCTTCTGGTCCAGTTCCTGTCCCTCTCCTCCACCCACTCCTTGCATGCCACACTTCAAGGAAAATCTATGGAGCAGAGCAGATCTCTGACCCACAGAAAGCAGCCCTCTCCCCATGGAATCCCATATGCAGCAGAGAAATCCTAATTCCTGGGGGAGCTCCATAGCCACAGAGATTGGGGAGGGGAAGGGGAGGAGTGGATTTTCCCTTTGAAGAAGAGGTTGAAATCCATTCCCCTTCCATTGTGAAACTTCTTACATTTCTAACTTACAGGATGCAAATACAAGATCTCTGCAAGGAAAAATGACCCCATAGAGACATTTTGTTTTAGTATTGCAGAAGGAGAAGTCCACTTGGCTTGGTTTCTAAAGTAGGATGAACCTTTTAACAACATGCGTCCCAAACTATGTGATTTCATCAAGGATGTGCTACAATACACTAAAGCCCTTTAAGCTTAAAAAGAGACATACACATTTGTTATTACAGTGCTGTGTAAATAACCCTAGTAGCTTAAAACAACCATATGGAACGGAACAGCAATAGTTTGGGATTTTTAACTCAATTCAGCTTCCATTCTGATCCATAAGATTTCACAGCTCAGGGAATCGGCAGGGTTCTCAGTTTTGATCTAAAGGATTATTGATCAACCCCTACTCACTATAATTTTTCCAGTAAAAATCTCCAATATTGCAGTTCAATTTATATAGTTTTTCAGGTGTCAAAAGCTTAAAAGAAATTTTCCCTGTATTTCTTTTACCATCTATGAAAGGGAGCACTTGAATATGCGTCGCAATCCCCTTACAATCTGTTATGTTTGATGCATTATTGTGCTTTACTATACAATTAAAGGGAAGGGTCCCAACATCACCAGCTACCGACTGTTTGTTTCCCAAAGTTATTTAGGCTCTAGCCTGCAATCTGGTGCAGCTTTATGCCTGTGCAGAGTCCTATTGAAGTCAATGGGCCTCGCTACAGGTACAGAGGGCCCCTTGTGCAGATTGAAGGACTGGAACCTAGATTGGTGTTGACCACTTTCTTTCAAAGTGTTCATATTACAGATTTAAGTACATACAATGGTAGTGACAATCTTAGGGGAGAAGGTCTAGTTCTACTTTTCCTACCATTGATCTGGTCTGTCTGTGGGTTGTAACTGAATTTCATTTATCAGGGGTTCACAACCTGGAGGTGGAGTGAGGGTCAAAACAGGTTTCAGAGCAGTTGCAACCACCTGCCTTGTTCTCTCTTACCATTTCATTTAAAATGAATCAGTTATGTTTCTAGCCCTGGTGGTCGCATAGACAACTTCAAAAACATGAGCCAAGCATAAATGGATGCAGTAATGTCGGCCTCAAGCTGCAGAGAGCCTGAAACAAAAATTCTGAAACAGGTTCTGAAAGCAAAGGTAACACCCTCCAAGGGGCTCACAAACAGGCAGTAGGTGGTCATGACTACCCTGCCCTTCCCACAGTGTTAAATGAGATGTGGAATCCCAGATAGATGGAAGGAGGCCCCAGGGGGATCCGAAATGGAAAAAGTTGAGAACCGTTGATCTAAAATAATTGAGCATGAAACAAAGATTTTCCATATATTTCCCCCCTGTCAAAGTATATGAAAATATTAACATGATCTTAGATAATGAACTTTAAACTAGGTTCTGTATTTCTGTGGCTTAAACAAAAAAAATGCAGCCAAGAAAAAACCCACAAAACACACTTGGGATATTTGTGGATTTTCCATTTTTACTTCATGAGCAACAGTAGAAGGCTGTAATTTTGGCATTCAAATGATCTGTTGCATTAGTGCTTCTTTATAAATCCAAATCATATTAGCTTAATTATGTGAACGTAAAATGTGGATAACACCATAACTTAAGTATCCAGGCCAGAATGGGTACAGCGAAAGATTAAAGGTAAGCGCTGGTTCTTACAGAATAATGTGTGAGAGCTCTTGGTTTGGTTTTGTTTCCAGAATAGCCAGTTTTCAACCACACACTGCTACCATGTAAGTATTTTAAACAAAAAAAACAAACAAAAAAACCCACACACACCACACCACAGAAGAGCAAGGCGAAGACTGGGAGGTCTGTCAGGTTGCTAATTTGGATTTAACAAAAACAAACTATTAACATTTATCTTGGAAAAGTAGGAGCTATTCCTAAAGCCAAAGCTATGGCAGCATTGACCCTTGCAGTTGGGAAATGATCCACACATCATAGAGAAAGCCACCTGAAAAAAAAAAAAAAAAAAAAAAAAAAACACTGGCCTAACAATTACCTATTAATATATCTATAAAGCATGGATCATATGATGCTTTTTAAAAAAATTAACTAAAGACAGAGCAAAAATTTCCCTACCCAGTGTACTTTGAAATCTAGCCTGCTGCTTCTCTGCGATTCCAATTCTGGGTTTCTTTTCAGCTAACACCACTAGTCAAGCCAAATCATGGCTTTGTAATGGAGGAAGGACAAGCTCAAAGCCAGTTTCCTTGCTTCAGATTTCTTTCTGTTGCCATCCTGCCTCCCCCAACTGCAACATTACCTCTAAGGGGAAGGGAGAAGAGGCACAGTGCTAATAATTAGCTTTAGTATAGACCCCTATTTATGTCATCTTGTGAGGAAGGAGGAAGTACAAAACCTGTTCTGTCTAGTATTAGTTGCTTTTACACTTTTCATATTCTAGACAGGTTCCTCCTGATGACATCTTGCAGAGCATAAGAGAAGAAGGGTGGACAGGGGGAGGTGAGGCAAGTTTGTTAGTAGTTTCATTGCTCGGTTTTCTTATTGGTTTTTGAAAGCCGCTTCATTGCCAGGGGTGGTGTTCCATGTTTCCCTTCCCTCCTCCAGAGTGGTGGTTTCTCTCTCATTTGTTCTTCATTTGAGCATTAGGTCACAGAAAGAGAACTAAGAGAAGAAAATACCACAAAGTATTAAGGAACCCCAAGGTCTGGCCCATTTTTCTCAGATCAACCTTCCCCAGCCGCAAAAGGGAAGCTGCAAGTTTTTTCCTTGAGGAAACTCCATGTGCCCCACTCTGGTTAGCTCGTTAATTGGACACTATTGGGATTACTGGCTGTGAGATTACTTTGAATGGATTTGAGGGGTTTTCCTGTTCTGTGAAAGAGAAGCAAAATTAGTACCTATATTTCCAAACTGCACCATCCGGATAATAATACAGCCACTCATGGGGAGAGGTTGCAAATTATGAGGACAGACAAGACAATCAGAATCGACTGACAGTAACTAGGCTTTTTCTCTGGTGCTTGTTAAAGACTAATTTAATTTTAGGCAAAAGAGTAGAATCTTTGGAGAGGAAGCGTAATTTACATCACCTCAGTTCAGCTGAACAGCTTCTTGTCATTGATATTCCTGAGTATATGGGGTCGGGAAAGAGTAGTCATTGAAGGGAAAATGTGTTCCAGTCTTAGAAATATATAAATCTATAGAATCCCTAGATCAGACAAGGAGTCTAGATATTTCAACTCCATTTGAAAGTTACTACTCTAATTGGGCATTTTAAACATTTTTCTGATAAGATTTCTTTTTTTAAACAAAAATCAAAACCAAACAATCAACCAACCAGAAAGGTCTATTAGGTACTAGAAACAGAATTAATGTATTGCTGGATTTACCCTCAGCAATTTAGTAGCGTAGCACAGAAAGAAATTTTAAATTTTAAAAAGTGAATTCCAACAGCTTGGAGTGGAAACTGATAATATTGGTTATAATTCCAGATGGGAGAAAGTACTTTTTTTTTTTTTTTAAATGCAGATCACAATGAAGCTAACTATTTATTAGATAATAAGTTATTTGCTGAATCATGTGAAGATGTACAGAAGCCAAATCAGGGTGACAATTTTGCTGTTATTTAAATCATTTGGGATGTTAACATGGGGTGATCATGCCCACCTATGGAAAAAATTACAGAAGAGGACTAAAAAAATAGGGCTTTCCACAAGATTCTCTTAGAGATTTCTCCCCAGTTGTTTTGTTAAGGAAAGGAAGGAGCAGGATTCACAGATTTTTATGGCCAGAAGGGACCATTATGGTGATCTAGTCTGACCTTATGCATAACATAGACCATGAAATTTCACCAAAGAGATTCCTGCATCAAGCCCATAACCTGTGATTGAGCTAGAGCATGGGTGAAATCCCAGCTGCCTTGAAGTCAATGGCAAAACTCACACTGATTTCACTGGGGCCAGGATTTTATTTCATATCTTTTACAAAAAGACTTCCAACCTTGATTTAAAAGGCTAAGTGATGGAGAATCCACTACATCCCTAAGTACATTGTTCCAGTGCTTAGTCACCTTCACCATTAAAAACGTACGCCTTATTTCCACTCTAAATGTGTCTAGCTTCAGTTTCAGCCACTGGATCTTATGTCTTTGGCTGGTAGATTACAGAGCCCTCTATCAGAGATTTCCTTCTTATATTGACACACAGACAGTGATTTCTTGGATCCAAGCTTCTCTTGGATAAACTAAAGATCTACCCAGCTCCTGCAGAACTGACAAAGATGTTGGTCCCTCAAGCCTGGTATCCTGGGGGGGAGGAGCAGGGAGCTCCGTGGGAAGCGAGGGCGACCAGAGATCATATGCCTCTTGTGCTGGCTCCATGTCATCCACTCCATTTGGCAGCTGACGAGGCTTCCACAGGCAGTGGCTGCCCCGGTGAGGGGAAAGCAGCGTGCATATCCCCATACCTGCCTGCTCCCCCTATGCAGACCACAGGGGGTTATTTGAGTCCCAGAAAAAGGGAGGGCCTTGGCATGGAGGCAGATGACCCCTCCACCCATGTGGGAGGGGGAAATGCATGAATGGAAGATCCCCTCTGCCCATGGCGGTATGATTAGGTACTTAATTAATGTTGCCTTCATACAAATCTATCTTGGGTATACTTTTTGAGAGAGAAGCTGAAGAGTCTGAAAGTTTTTAACACAGCTATTTTTAATCTCTTAGGTCGGATTTTAAGAAAGTGGCCTCACCTTTTGTGCCCACAATTTGCCACTAGGGTAATGTGGTCTAGTGCATTCAGCACAGGCCTGGGACTCAGCAGCTCTACTGTAGGTTCTAGTCTCAACTCTGCCGCCAGCTCACTGCGTAGTAGTCACTTAGGAGAACGTGACACGGAAAGGCTTTTTCAAACATGGCATTAACATTTTCCTACCTCCCTAACTCATAGGATCATGTCTGACCAGGACTTCTATTAGCTCCAAATTGCAACTGCAATTTTATTTAGACATCCAACTACCTGACTGGGCCAGAAATCAGATACTCGGACATCTCAATCACAGAAGTTGTGCCCACCAATAGTCAGTGATGTACAACGGAGGCCAAACTAAAGTTTGGCTGGAAATAGTCACCTTTTTGGTTTTTTGAGGTTGTACGCTGGTGGCACGGTCCAGCCCGCAGCGTCGTGAACCTTCCTCGGGCTCAGGCTCTGAGGAAGGCCACAGTGCCTTTGCTGAGGGGAATCAGCTCCTTGTTTGAGAGTCCATAGCCCCGACCCCTAGGCGGGGTGAGCTCCTCCAGCAGTCTGTAGCCCCCCTGGCCCTCACGTTGGGCAGGGCTGTAAAGGGGCCCACGGCTCCCTGTCCAACCAGCGGGCCAGGCTAGCAGTCTATGGTCCCTGGCCCCGTGGCACGGCGGGAAGGACCAGCAGTCTATGGCCCCCGGCAGGGCGGGGAGGGCAAGCTTGGGGGTCCTCGGGCCAGCAGTGTAGAGGATGGCAAGCACTCTAGGGGTGGTTAGGGAAGGGGATGCAGGCCCACGCAACTCCACTGCATCCCAGCCCAGGGCCCTAACAGTGGCAAAGCCATTTGCAACTGAGTCAGCAGGGCTCCAGCCGCAACATGCTGACAGGGTGTCGCCCCCGTCTCAGCCACTTGCTAGTTGGCTGTTCCTGAGCCACTTCCTCCTACCCAACTTCTGGGTACCTGCAGCCACGTGGCTCCCTCCAGATCACTGGGGGAGGTGATGAGCAGGCATCCGGTGAGTTTCTTACCATTGACCGGCGGCAGGTCTGGGAACCCCTCCAGGTCATCTGCGGAAGGTAGCTCCTCCAGGTCACAGGGCCCCAGGGGTTCCTCCAGTCCACAAGGTTCAGTCCATGTCTGTGGGTCCTCCATGCCCGGCGGCCCTCTCCAGTCACTCGGGCCCGGCAATTCGGGCAGGCTTGGGAGGCTCCGGTCGGCGGGGTGGCTGTGCCAAACAGCCGCAGGGTCTGGGTCAGGACTAGGCCGCAGCTCTGGGAAGATGCATCTGCCTCTGGCAACTACTTCCCCCAGACTGAGCTGCTGGGTCTGCCTTTTATACTTCCTCCCCTGGCCCTGGCTCCACCCATCTGCTTCCGGGTGGCTTGGCCTTCAGGGCCAGGTTCTGTCCAGCGGGAGCAAGACAAACCTTCCTTGGGCCCAGGGTCCAAGGAAGGCCATAGCGCCTTGCTACAGAGGTCAGCAAAGCTAACGTTCTGTCTTTCCATTTATATCTAGGAAATGGAGACTTTTTACTGAGTTAAATCATTCACGTTTTAATTCTTCCCCTTTTGCTTTTCTCTAAAACTAGAAACTGCCTTCTTTATAAAATGATTGGGTTTTTTTTCCTCTTTTCTTTATATCTGTGTCTCTCACTTTTGTCAGCTCATACAGGCTATGGGTATATACTGACCTGCCTCATGTCAGCACTGAAGATTAGCTAATGTTGTAAAGTACTTTGAATATGAGACGTGCCATAGAAGTGGTAAATACTGGAGAAGCAGTGTGGTTCAGTGCACAGGGCACTGGACTGGGACTCCGAAGACCTGGTGCTGATACCAGTCTGCTGTGCAACTTTGGGCAAGTCACTTCACCTCTCTGTGCCTCTGTATCCCTTTCTAGCCTTTATCTATCTTGCCAATTTAGATTGTAATTCCTTCAGGGCAGGGCAGTCTCTTACATATACATACAACACACTGGGGCCCTGACTGATCATTATAAATAAATAATAAATTATACAACAGCAAGGGTGCCTTACACAGAGCACAGACCAGGAACAAAGGTGCATCTTCCCTTGGAGCTGGGGCTCTGATTCCAAGCTTGAGGAGACATTCCCACACCACCTCTAATCAAGCTGGTGTGCTAAAAATAGAGTGTAGCTGTGGGAGCAGGAGCAGCTAGCCACTCCAAGTGCATGCCTAATGTCTCTGGTGGGTGTACTCTCGGGGCAGCTAGCCCTTCCCACCACAGTGAGCATGAGTATGTCCCTCAAACTGGGAATCTCCACCCACAGCTCAAAGTGGGGATGTACCCCAAGTATAGGAGAGGAGAACAATTGTGACTTGATCTTAACACACATTTGAAGTTGTTATACTGTGTGTATTTTAGTTATTCTCTATTTAGTTATAGATATTGCTCCCACCACAGCTGATCATTTTATTAAAAAGTTGGTTTAGTTTTAAAAAAATCCTTAAATGAGTTTCAAACAGACAGTAGCGACATTACAATTGCTTTATACACCGCCGGGCATGTGTTGTGCATCACTGAAAGATTATTTCTCAGTTCACTAGCCCTTGCATAAGTGGGAATTCTAGCTGTCAAGTTCAGTTACCTGTAACCCGAAAGACTAGACTTTGGTGGAGCTGAGGGGACTCCAGCCACCAAGAAGAAAGAAATCAACAGCAGAATCTAATTGAACTTACCCACATTATGAGCATTTCAAGAAGAATGAGTGTTTCCCCCAAATTCTTCTGTGTGCGTATATACACACAAAAGTGAAACCTTGACTTTTTACCAGGTACGCTGAACTAAACATGTGTGACTGGAGAGTGAGACTTCCTTCCCAGAGACAAGTGTAAAACTTTATCTTTCCTCAGCGTTAATTAAAGACCGTGTTAATTAAAACTTTGGTTAAAACACCACACACAAGAGAGGGAAAAAATGAGACAGCAGAGGCTAGAGGAGACTGTATGAAATCTGATCTCAGAAAGCCCCAGCAAATAAAGCCCCTTTCTTATTTTATTGCTTTTCAGTGTTTAATGCTGGACTAGTGCCCCCAAAGAATAGTCATGGATAAGCCTGTAATACAACAGGACACACAGCCAGGCAAGGGAGGAAACAGTGAGAGCAGTGTGCCTCCACAGTCACATTCATTCACTGAGGCATTATGTAAATAGGAAACTCGGCCATCCTCCGTTCTACAGCAGCAGGCTAACATTGCGGGGGGAAGATTGGAGTCCAGAAAGCAAGAATTTAAAAGCTTGTTAAAGATGCACAGTCTTTACTCTTGTTCATTCCCATTGTACCTTTTCTGAGAGCAATGTGTTCAGTGTTAAATGCTAGCCACTGTCTAGGATGAGAGGGGCAGAGGTGTGGGGAGAATTTGGTGACTTGACTTTGGAACTCGCTCCCCTTGGTTTACAATAGCCTAAACTAAACTAGCCTGAACTAGCTAAACTAGCCTAAACTAGCTGGACTGAAGGGCAGGTTGTGAAGCTTATCCATTTCCAAAAGCTGAGGATTCGTTTTTATTGAGTTTGTTAAATAAAAGGAAGGGAGAAAAACCAGACCACCTAACTAGAATATATGGCTACCATCCTAATAGCAGTTACCTCACAGGCCAGGTGAGAGTATTTAATTAGCATTTACAAAAGCCCTCTGAGGTCCCTTCAAAGAATGCACTGCAGAAATAGCGAGCATTGGTTTTAATGCATTTTGAAGCTATTCTAATAGGCCTGATTTTCAGAAGTCAGCTGCAAGTCAATAGGCAGTGGGGATACCCAGCAGAGCCCTCTGAAAAGCAGCCCCCCCCCCTCCCCCGCGTATGCACTTTAGCTTCATAGAGGAGTAAATCTAAATGTTTTCTTGGCGTTTACTTAAACTCAATTTCCCTTTATAAAGATGCCCTTCTCCAGTGCTCCTGACCCACCTACAGTCACTATAAACTATTAAGAACAATTTGGACCAATGTCCAACAAAGTGAGGCCTCTTAGACCACAAGCTCCTACCCCCCACAACTCTAAAACTTGAATTCATCCACCATCACCACCACCCACTTCCTCACCAGCATTCTGTTCTCCTGCGGGGATGCACAGAGGACTAGATCCACAAAGGTGCTTAGACATCACAACACCTAATAACCTAGCTGCCCTGCTGCATAGTGGAAGCCTGAGCCCTGTGTTAGGCACATAGGCATACAATGCATGGGAAGAGTTATGTCCCCAAGACAGGAATCCTCAGAAGACACAAAGCTGAGTGGGGAGCTGCCTAAATTGGTCAGGATTGAAATGAAGAGGAAAGAGGAGAGGCTTAGACCCAGATCCTCAGAAGATATTCAGGCACCTAACGCCCATTTATCTGGACCTGTAGGCACCAGACTGATGGGTAGCACTTCTCTCCATGCGGGATTCTCAGCTGTGAACCCTCTCCTGGAGTTAGGTGCCTAAGTGTCAGCCACTTAGGTCCCCTATGGGCTAGAAGCCAAAACCGAGGCCTTTCTTGTGAAAAACCAGTGGAAAAGATCCAGCCCAGAATACCCCATAGCTTGCCGGTTAGGGCACTCACCTGGAATGTGAGACACTTAGGTTCCAACTCAGACAGAGCAGGGATTGAAACCGGGATCTCCCACGTCTGTACCCTAACCATAATGCCAGGACAGACGGAGGCACACAAGCACAACTTGCCCCCAGCTGTCTTTTGCGGCAGGTCTTAGGCATGTTCTAAGAACAACTGTAGACTGGACCCCACCACCAAGATAGGCAGGAGGGCCTAGCTTGAGAATCCCACGTTGGGGCCACCAGGGATTGGCTTCAGCGATGGCTCTGAGCAGCTTGTTAGCTGTGGGGCAGCATCCATGCTGAGGTGGCTTTAGACACACCTACCAGTGGAAACTTGGGTTCCTAAGGCACCTACAAGGTTAGGCAGAAGCCAAGTGGTGGTTTTGAGAATGTCAGTGGCACCTTTGTGGCTCTTATCTTTAATGACTAAGGCCCAAATCACGGGCCTAAAGTGACTTGCCTAAAGTCACACCAAGTCAGTGGCTAAAGTAGGGAACTGAACGTGGGTCTCCTTAGTCCTAAGCTACTACCCTAACCACTGTACATCCTTACTCTCCACCAGAATTCATGTCTGACACCCCCCCACCCCCGCGCACACACACAGTTCAGATTCAAGTGAAATAGTTTTAGGTCACTTTTCACATCGCTTTCTCTCTCAGATAATTTTCTGTAGGCAAGAAACAGTGTTCTCCCCTCACTACTGTGCTCACAATTTTAGCTACATTTTAAAAACAGAGAGGGGACTTTTAAAACTAAAGAGCTCTAGGGTTGAGCATTCACCTCTCAGACCTGTTCACGTCATAAACTGCTGAATGTCTCTTTGGAACTGGCTCTCTATTGACTGGAACTGCTTGGGGTGTGCAGTAATAACAGTCACTACGTTTCATTAAATTGCTGATCCTCCTCCAGCTATGAACACTGGACTCATCCAAGACCGAAAAGAAAAATCTGTTTAACAAGCTGTAAAACCAATGTAAAAGCTATTATTTCACAGCAAGACAGTAAAAGGGAGGGCCATTAAACTTCTGATATAGAAACCAAGGCCAGCTAAACCACATTTTACTTTCCTAAGGGACTTAAGACATAAAAGTCAAAGACATATTATTAAAACAGTACAGTGCGCTGAAGAGTTTAGAGGCTATTGAGATGTAGCTGCCATTCTATATTATTTTAAGTACATATTGTTCTCCATTGTACAGAAGATAATTACTTGGCACACTTGAGAGATTTTGACAATTGAAGGAAGTATACTTTTAATGAGAATGTATGCTTTATTTCACCTAATCAAATGCCGCCGTGTGTCGCATTTTTCCAAATGGGAAAAGCTATGAACAAAACATAGCATCTTAGGGTCTGATCCTACAAATGCTGACTGCTAAGCCTGGCACTTACTACAGTGAGTGATCCCACCAAAGTCATGACTCCAAGTGTTACATTTTTGCAGATTCAATGACTAGGAGCCTAGTACTTGTCCCATGGACTTCTACAGGTGCAGGAATAAACCATATATTATTTCAATAATCACTTAACTCCTCATGGAAGTGCTGGCACCTGTAACAATTAAGGAAAGGAAGTGAAGAATATATTTAGCCATGACTGGCTGAGAGAGGATTTTAGTATGATAGAATGTAATTACTTACACCGGAATTTAGCCTGAGCAGTGGGGTTACTCTTGCAAAAAGTGTTATAGGATCTTAAATAAGTACTAGTAGCAGGGTCACTAGTTAGATTTATGTCTTGTGTGAAAGATGATCACCTCAAATTCTGCGAGTTCTGAAACACTGATCAAGCGATCAGTCTAGCTACTTGTCTACAACAGGCTCAATCCAGACCCCAATGAAGTTAATGGAAATTTTGCTACTAATGTCTGTGACACCAACATTTGATCCTCACTAAGTAAGACATTAATTGTAGATAATTAGTAGTTTAATTATAGATAAGATAACTATGTGGAGATTTACCAAGCACTGAAAAATAAATTTCCAAACAATTTAGTATGTTTCAAGATGGGTGAAAATGTTTGGCCTGATTTTAGAGGCAGGCAAATTTGGTGGGTTCAAAAATTGAATTCAAACTTAACCATTATAAGGTTCATATGCCATGTTGTGAAAGAAAAAAAACAAAGAATTAATTTAACTAACTAAACCACTGATACTGTGTATATACACTACAGTATCCGTGTACTAGCACTGATGTACAGGTAACCCATTGTAGCAGTCTAGGTTTGGCAGAAGGTGGGAAACTAAAGAGCACCTTTCCCAACACATACCTTTCTAGTCCCTTCAACTACGGAAAAAGATATTTCTCAAATATCAAGACATGTTTGAGAATTCACTTGAGAAAGCTGTGGCCTGGTTTTCATTGGTGTGAATTGGAGTTGTGGGTACTCAGCACTTCCGGGGGAGAGGGGAGGACATTCAGGCCCAAATTTTGAGGCGACCAAGATCACTGGATACTTCAGAAAGATTGGGCCGTATCACCATTGTGAGGTAGGAGAACCGTACATTTAGTTTCACATAAGAAGTTTGCAAACTCCAGCTATATCTGAAAACCTAGCAACAGCTAAAAAAATTGAGACTTGCCTGTCTCTTCTCTTCTAGTAGTACGTCATTTGTCTCCAAGTTGAAACATGCTGTGATGGTAACTGCAATTTTGCACCCTTTTTAAGACATGGAATCAATAGTCAAATTATTTGCTAATTTACTGATAAAGTTAATGCTTATGGCAATTTCCTACAGCCCTAGGACTCTAAGCATTGTATTATTATCGGTGAGGCTGATTGCACTACGTACTATTAAGGTTGCCTGACACTTCCAATTACAACACCCTGTTTTCAGTTGCTTCTAACTTTGCCAAATTTTAACCATTTGGGCTGAAAGTTTCCATGCTCAGGTTCTGCCTCAGGCTGACTATTTCTGGAAAATTTCAATCAAAGAGGTTCAGAGTGTTTCAGAGAATGAGGCTAAGGGAAAATATATTGTTTTACCCATGTAAAAAAGTTTTAGTACCCTTTTCTTTTAAAAGCTCTAGTGCTGCCATATTTTGGAGCAGAGACTTTAAGGTTGGCATGGTGGTGCCTTTTTTTTTTTTTTTGGGTCGTCAGGGATGTGCCTTTTGCTATCGCTGAAAATCTATCGCTCAAATGGGGTCACGTTATAAGCCTTTGAAAAATGCCAGTTTGCACATGCTCAATAGAGATCTCTCTCAAGGGTTCACACACATTGCAGCTGGGAGCGTGAATGGCAGTATGTGCATGCCAGCTTCATTCTTATTTTTAGCAAGTTAGCATGGGTATATCTATGCAAACTGCAATTCACAACCCTCACTGCAGTGCGCATATACCCTTAGACTTCAGCAGCTGAATTCCCCGAATATTCCACCCACTCTGGGCATGCTCCAGCCTGGAGTGGAGCACAACTTTCTGTGCAATTGCAGCTCTGTGCTGATGTGGACCATGCTCTTGAACTGCAAGCTGGGAGTCTGTCTCTTCTGTGCCCTCAGTGACCCGCAGCCTGCTGGGCCCAGGCAGTGCAGAGAAGGAAGATGCCCAATTCAAATGCAATGGGGACAGGAGCTGGATTTGCTCAGTGAATTGGGATAAGGAGTCTGGGCCTGGAGACTGGTGGGCAGTTGGGGAGGAGGTGGGAAGAGAAGGAAACTGGAAGTGGGAGCAAATGAGGGGGAGGGGAGGAGAAATAGGAACCATTTGATGGGGAGGAGACCGAGATCAGAAGAAGAGCATGAGGCAGAAATGACCAGAAAAGGAGACGAAGTGAGAACCAGCCGAGGAAGATAGAACTGATGAGGAGCTGGAGTGCAGAAGAAAAACTGGCAACCTGTGGTGCTGGAGGAGGGTGGGGGTAGAGAGATTGAATGAGAAGCCAGGCAGGAGAGAACAGGGACTGGCTGGGAAAGGAGCCTGGGACTGGAATGAGAAGCCTGAGGAGTGGCACCTGGGACTCTGTTATGGAGACAGGCGTGGAGGAGAGACTTTTCACCTGTCCCCACACTCTGCACAGTTCTTTCCAGCTCTTGTACTGAGCAACATCTCCCAGCACTTTCTCCCTGGAGCCTTACTGTGTATCCATGTCTCTTTCTTCCAGAAACTCAGCCCCCAGACTGCCTCTCCCTAGGGTCTTGCCCTCTTGTCAAGGCTCACCATAAGAACCCACTCCACATGTGTGGATTCCCAGTGCCCTTCCCAGCCTTTTGCCAGAACTCCCTTCTTGGGAGAGTAGCCGCAGGCCTACTCTCCACCTCAGCCTCCCTTCTGCTGCTCTGAAGTCCTTCCTTTATTAATCACCCAGGTGACACAACTCCCCCCAGGCCTAATCCTAAATAGGGCCTGGCTCATCTCCCCATTGTAACCCATTGAATTAATTGCTTTCTGGCTCCAGTTAACTCTTTTTCCAACAGGGTGAGATATATACTCCAACACACTGCTATTTCCTAACCTCTGGAGCATTGACTTTGCAACCTTAATAATGATCTTTTAATGTAGTGTTTTGTGTTTAATTCATGTATAATATGGTAGCATCCAAAATACACGAGGCATTCTATAGACAATACTTGCTGTGGCAAACAGCCAGCTCCTCCCTAGGGAGTCTCATGCTTCAATCCCTTCTAGTGGGCCAGGGAGTCCGCAGTAACCCTGTCTCCCCTTGGAGGTACCTTGCTCTAGCTTCCTTCTGCTGGCTGGGGTCCAGGGGTTTTCTCCTCCTATGGCTGCAGAGAAGCACTGTCTCTGGCCAGGGAAGATGGTTTCTCTTCTTCCAGTCTTCTGTCAGCCACCTACCTATGCTTCCCCGGCCAGGGAAGATGGTTTCTCTTCCAGCTGCTACCAGCCTTCTAGCAGCGGCTGCTTCCTCCTCCCCCTTTAGGGAAGACAGGGTTTAAGTACACCTGGACTAGCCCTTCATTGGGTCCAGGTGTCTCTAATTGCCCTGCAATCATCTCTCCCCTGCTTACAGGAAAAAGGCTTTTTGGCCTTCGAGGGCTCACACTCTGGCCCTGGTATGCCTTTTTGCAGTCCTCTGGCCTGACTTTATCACATTGCCCAGAATAACACATTAAAGGATTGATGCCTGTATACTAATGCCTCTTATCAGTAAGTACATTTGAAATGTAGCATATTTTGGGCCCCGCCATGCCTAAGGAAAACCATAAAACCTGCAGCCAGATCTTTCCAACGTGGCAGAGCGCCTGCAGAGCAGACTATTTATCTAATAAAGGAGCGATGCATGAATGCCCATAAGAGACTGGTCTTTATTTCTAGTTGAATGACCTGGGTCAGGGTTATAGAAGGCAATATCCCTGTTATATGGCAGGGTTAAGTATTCATTGACTTCACCTAAGCTCAGTGTCCAGCAATGGAGACCACACACACACAGAAACACACCCCATGCCCTCACCATGCCACACACACACTTATTCCTACATCTGTATCTGGCAGCATTGTGTGATGTGCTGCATAGCTGCAGAAATCTTTAACAAAAATTAAGCCTCTACACACTTTGCAGGTTTCGCCCTTTTAGGGTATATACTGTCTGCAATCCATACACCGCAGTCCCAGCAACTATCCTCAGAGTTTCCTTAGTTCCCATCAAACAGGAATTTCTCAGAGTGTTATATTTACTATATAAGCTGGTCAGGTACATGACCCAGGCTGATGAAGTTGTTATTCACTACACTAGGATTAATTACAAATTTCTACCTTTTATGTCTACACTAGCAAGAACTTTCTGAATGATATGGACATGTCTTAACAGATATTTTCTCAAAACGAAAAGTAAAGCGCATAGACAAATATTTAAATGCTTAGTACTACAGCAACATGCGCTATAGAAAAACAAACAGATTTCAACACAGAGGTATTCACTCCTAGTTTAGGGCCTGATCCCATACTCCAGGTAGTCTCAAGTTTCCCACTGATGCCAATGAGATGTGTGTATCTCCCTGCAATGGACCACCATGCCCTTAGTTTGTGATTTTTAGGGGGAAGTGTGATCTATCATTTTTCTTCTAGAGAACAGAGCAGCCCTCATGTAAGAATGCTCTGTGCAAACTGATATGGCCAGCCCTAGTCAGATGCTGACAAACCAGCTTTAAATGCTTAACTGATGACTGAGGAGCTGTAAGAAGAAATGAGCCCAAAATGTTCTGTTTTACAAAATAATAGAAACGCTAAACTAATGAGAAAGAACAAACAATATTAGGTTACATCACGTTTATCTTGTCATGTAGACTGGCAGAATTGCGAGCCAAGCTAAAATGAAATCAGTGATTCCTACGAAAGGAATCCAGCAAACAAGACTTTTCCCACTGAGACTGTGCAATTTGTGATTCTAATATTAGATTTAATTCAAGAGCTGCTGCAGCCATATTGGCTTTATAACACTGATTCCAAGCACATCAACAAGCTGTGTTACTGAAAGTTTCACTCTAACAGTTGAGCAGATATCCCATCATTCTGAAGCTCTTTTGATTAAACGAACCTTACATAAAACAGCCATTTTTCTCAGTCTCCACAGAGATGGGAATAACTTGGATTGTTGAGCCAGTCAGTTCCAGAAAACAGATGTTTGCATCTAGCAAACCCTCCACACTACCTCAGAATTCCACATAAGGTGGAATGTTCCCCATTTTATTATTAAATTCCTTGTGCTTCACCCTGAAAACCTGGAGTGGAGGCTAAGGCTTTAAAGTGACAAAATGTTTGCAGAGTTGGTCCCAAGATATTAGAGAGACAAGGTGGGTGAGGTAATATCTTTTACTGAAACAACTTCTGTCAGCGAAAGAGACACGCTTTCCCACTACAAGGAGCTTGGCAATTAAAAACATTATTTGCAGACATGATTGTTTCTGCCTGCTAGAGGACTTTCTGTGTGTATTTGACCTCTGCAAACATCCGCTTCTGAGAACAAGGCTTAACTATGTACCAATTCTTCCTTTTGAAGGGACCCAGTCCTGAATTGCTGGTATAAAAACATCCTCGTCTAGCTGCTCAGTTGAAGACACTTATTTTCCTGGCTCTGTCTTATCCTACCCCCTTCTAGCAAGTGATGGCCAGATGGGAAGGAGAATGTCAGCAAGGTTCATTTCCCCAACCACATTTTTCAGTTTGAGCACTGAGTTTAGTAATTATTGGTCTGCTTTTCTTTTACGTACAACTCATCTGTCAATGCAGTATTCTTTTTCCTAAGAAAGTTGCTCAGTATTCAGCAAATAAATACTACAGAGAGAAGCTTTTCTAATGCTCCCAGCCTAGAGTGGGGAGAATGTGATGACACACCTAGGCAAAGCCAGGAAGACTGGCATGGTGATGATAGCAAAGATGGAGGATGTGTTCTTTTTGAGGCACTATAGCAGCTCTTCTGCCACATTTATCCTCTTGCTGCCATCTTTTTCCCTACAGTCTTAGTTTCCCTTCTAAGAGACATAATCTAGGCATCTGTTTGCAGGACAAAGCCTGGATACCATCTTCTGCACCCAGCCTCACCATCATAGCTCAGCTTCTGTGCAGCGTTACTTAGGAGGCACAGCACAAGAATCCAAGCCTAGGCAAAGGAGTAGGAACGCAGAGTCTAGGTCACTTTTGCCCCTCCCTAATTCTGGGCTGCTTCTAGGTGTAGAATGGTCCCAGGACAAGTTAGAGCAACCTCAATACACCATCTGGGGTAGACTGAATGGAATACCACACTATTTTTCTTGTCAATGCAATTTTGGACTGCATATGCAGAGAAATAATATCATGATGTGAGAAGTCATCATCCTTCTCTGTATGACTCTGGTTAAATCAGACCTGGACTACTGAATTAATTCTGACATTATGAGGCCCAGAAACTGATGGTGATAAATTAGAAGGAAAAAATTAGCCTCCTATTTTGAATAATATATTCAGAATTACTATACAAATAAGCAGAAGTCTCCACCCATCTACCTCCGTAAAATAGCAAGTAATTGTCTGATTTTAGCCCCAAATCTGCATATTAACTTCACATTATATGAGTTAAGGAATGGATTATGTCTTAAACCCCTCTTGTAGGTGTAATTGCAGTTATGAATGTGAATCCAGCTGCCAGGCAAAAATCTCTCTCTAACAAGTATCACTAAAATATTTCAATTACCACATATGTAAACGAGACAACATCACACAGCAAAGGGAGAGAGACAGTCTTGGAACTCAATTCCTGGCCCAAAATCAGTAAGAGACTGGGTAATGCAAAAAGTGTGATCTGAGGGTTCAATGGTAAGGAACAAGCCTCATCCCTCAGACTATCTGAGCTGAGTAACAGATAGCTTATATACTCAGCCTTCTAGAATAATAGCTCAAGTGGTGAGGTAAGTAAGCTAATTGTTTTGACATTTAGTTTGGGCATCATGTACCAACCACTTTTCTCACATCAGATTGCCTTACCTCTCACCATAACCAAGTAATCGGTGACAAAATGGAGATGCCCAAACTGGGTGATGATGTTTTTCAAGTTGTGTAAAGATCATTTTTCCAAAATGAATCTGGTATTATTACTGTCTTCCCTTTTTATTTCTGTCAACAAAAGGCATAGAACTTCTCCTCAAATGATGGTACATTCAGATTCAGCCAAATCAAGGAATCCCCCTCACTCTCTGAGTATATTAGAAACATCCATTTAGCTTTGGCATGCAGAGCTTCACTAGAATTCAAGATTTTAAAGTGGAAGGGCCAGTTTCTTCTCTGAGTTACACTGGGGTAGCAAAAAAGGAAATTTTGCTCTTGAATGTTTGAATTTTCATATGGGTCCTCCTACTTCACTCTTCAGGTGGATTTCCCTACTGTACAGTAGCCATCTGAGCAGGTATTAAAAGATCTCATGGATGATTACAAGTGTGTTGCTTTCCTGAACTGGAATCTTTTCTCCTTCCCTAACTACAGACTTTGAAATTCCTTAATAGCAACAGATAAAACAATTCTTCATGGTTTTTTATTGCTTCCTTATCTCCCTGGAGTTACATGCTATTCTTCCATGTTAAGTTTCTACTTTAACTGTTTTATCTTCCTGGGTTTAAATTTTGCTGCAATGAGGCTGAAACCAGTTCTTGCCAATCTACACTCTAATGGGATGATTACTTCTCTAGTCTGCAGCAGAAAATTTAAAGGGACGCTCTTTTAAACAAACCCCATCTTAGATTTACTTTAAAAGGACATTTCCAGGGTTTAGGCAGGGCTTTTATGTGAGCTGGAAATGCGATAATAAATCAAAACTCTTACAAGGGAAGTGGGACTGGCAAATTAGAAGAACAAGTGCAAAGGCTGAAGAATGGTCTATGGACTCTCCTTCCAACCTCTAACTCTCTGCATCACAGGAGAGTCCATCTTCAGAAAATGAGTGGGCAAGGAACCCATAGGAGGAAATCAGGAGAGATGGATTTTATAAAGACAATGGGCCTTGGACAATAGATTTCATACCAACTTTACTGACTTCAGTTTACTCCTGATTTACACCAGTGTGAGATCAGGATCAGACTCTGTAACGTTTAAGGGACCAGTTCATCTGTCCTCTTCAGCTGAGTTTGATGCAGAGATTGCATCTTACCCATCCTGGGGCTTGCCAGGGGCCATTTTGGACAGAACAGATTTGAAAGAGCAGCCAGCCTGCACCCCATCTGGCACCCCACCTGCAAAGGCTTCTGTGGGCCATTACTGCCACTGGAAATAAATTGAAATATAAGAACATCCTGGCATAGGTGGCTGGAGAAAATATTCTTTGCGCGGACTGAGCCTGCCCTCCACTCACCCCACAGGGCAGATCCTGTCCTGCAAGGCTGGGCCCGGCTCCCCACTTCAGCTCCCTTGGTGCTCGCCATTCACAGATTCAGAGGAGCCTGCCAGCATCAACATGTACATCTACATGCAGGCAGGGCCCTATCCCTGTGATGCCCTGACAAAAGGCCTCAGGCACTCCACCATCCCTTGGGACTCCCCTTTCCCTCCATTATCATCTCAGGTCCCTCCTTCCCTCAGGGCTCCACTTCCCCTGGGACTCTCCCATCGTGTCAGGATCACACACACACCCCTTTCCCTTGGGATTCTTCTCCCCCAGTCATCTCAGGATCTTCTCCCCTTCCTCCCTCTCTCCCGTCACCTCCAAATCTCCCCCTCCCACCAGGACTCTCCTTCCCGCCCCCAATCCCCTCAGGATCTTCCCACTCCCTGGACTCTTGCCCCCATCCCAGTGAACCTTTCTAGGAAGTGCAGTCAGGAGCTAGGAGCCAGCGCCCCCGCCGGGACTGAGAAATCTAGATCCACCTGCCAGGAATCCAGTTTTCAGGTAGGGCCTTCTGTCTGCCCCACCTCCTTCCGGGGCCCCGGCACCACTGGATGTGGGGTTTCGCCTGCTGAACTGGGTATGTGCGCAGATGGCAGTGTGGCTCAGAAAAATAGAGTGGCGGGGACTGAGCCCCTTTTAGCTCTAATCACCCACCGCCTATGCATCCTGGCCTCATCCCCTCCTTCCCCGATAGGCCTTTCGCATCATGGGCTGCTGCAGATGGGGTGTTGACATAGCCATGCCAGCTCTGTGTTGGCCAGGAGCCCCCTAAGTCCAGGGAACTACCAGGAAGTCAGTAAGGTGTCTTTGCAGACCCCTTCATGCTTTCATAATGGAGAAACATCACACTACCGACGTTGATCTTAAGGTCACATTTAGATTTTTTATGAAGGTATTTAGGCATTGCTCCATTCCGCATTGTAAGCCCTCAGGTCCTGACACTTAAAGGTGTTTATACATTTCTCTGCTCAGCATTGATCCCTAAACCTGTCCCTGCCACCTAGTGGAATCCTCAATCCAGTGTTGGGTGCCACAAACAATGCATTGGGAGAGATAGGCACCTGAGCAAGAGAGCCTCAAAAGCCAGCTAGCTGAGTAGGATGTCACTTAAGCTAACTGGGAGTGAAATGAAAAGGAAGGCCTTCGGCCTAGATCCTCAGAGGCATATAGGTGCCTAACCCCCATGGATCTGGGTCTTTTCCAGCTTGCTGAGAGGTAGGCACCTCTCACCTAGTCAATAGCCTGGTGTTTTGGTTACTGGGAGAAGGGATTTGAACCCAGGTATGCCATATTGCAGGTAAACCTACAAGGCTGTGCTGAGGTGGGATACTCAACTTTGCCTGTTAGAGCTGTTCCACTTTGTATAAATAACTAAATATTTTGTGGAAGAGGGCTTGAACCTAGGTCTTCTACAACCTAAGTTAGGGACCCTAAGCACAGGGCTATAGCATCAGGCCAGGTCTAGTTTTCTCTGGCCCAACAAATGTTTAATTATTTATATAAAGTAGAACAGCTTCAACAGGCAAGATCAAGAGACACCTCTCCTAGAACAGCTTTGCATTTAGGATACTCAGCTGAAAAGTAGCAAAACAGGTGTTCAAGTCCCCACTCCAAAACAGACCGCCAAAGGATTTGAACCTGGGTTTCTCACATGAGTTCCCTAACCCCCAGGATGGAAAATGACACTGAAAAAATTGCTAGGGAGCTTGCTCCCAGTGCTTTGAGCATGCCTACAGCATCAGGCCCTGCTGATAAGCTAGGCATTCCCCCCAGGGTCGGCGTTAGACTTGCGGCCCTGGGCAGAACCTAACTAGTGAGCCCCCATCCTGCCAAAGCCCAAGCCCCGCCACCGGGGGCTTATATCCAAAACCAGCTTTGCCACCAGTAACTTAGCTTCGCCGGGGGCCTCTGTGATGTGGGACCTCAGGCAATTGCCCTGCTTGTTACCCCTAATACCAGCCCTGATTCCTCCCCCTTGGAGACTCCTACTTGGGGCCTCGCCTTGAGTAAGGGCTCATTAGCTGTAGAGCAGCATCAGGGCTTAGGTGGCTTTGCAAATGCTGACAAGCAAAGCATGAAGGTGCTGATAAGGTTAGACAGACCGAGGGGTGGTTTTGAGAATGTCAATGGCAGACGTAGGTGCCAAAAGAGGTCGTTACCTAAATACCTGTGTGGAACTGAGCCTCAGTGACTTAGATGGCTAAGTCACACTTTGTAAAGCCTAAATCTTACTGAAAGCCAATGAGACTTAGGCTCTTAAGTACCTAAGTCACTTCTGAAATGCAGATTGCTCAACATTGGAATTCAGCAAGGCCCACTAAGACATGCCTAGGTCAGTATCTTTCCCGGGACATGAACTGGTAGTGTAAAATAAGGGATAGTGGCATCATGAATTCACCTCTCTCCCCACCTATGCTGAAGGCAACAAGAATGCTGAGAAGACAAAAACTTTGAAGTGAGGAGATGGTCCTCAGCTCAGAAGGAAATTCAGCCTGTGTATTAAGAACTGTAACCTACCTGCACATCCAGTGGGGTGAGAAAAACTGCTTGATTAAAATATTGTTTAGTCTAATAAGATTTAGGATTTAGACTGCATGTTTATGCCTCCCACTTATAATCACTTACAATCTGTCTCTCTGTAGTTAATCAACTTATTTTAATGTTTTATCCTTACCAGTGAGTCTGTCTAAAGTGCTTGGGTAATCTGCTCAGATTACAAAGGCTGATTGATGCATGTCCATTTTCCTTTGATAAAGTGGCAGACTAATTAATGAGTTTGAACTGTTCAAGAGAAGCTCTTGAGCAACATAAAACACTACATTTCCGGGGTGCAAGGCAGGGAGATTTGCTTGTGTCTCTCTGTATAATTCATGAGTGGTTTATACAGCATTCATGCTTCTTTACGGGGTGTATCCTTGTATCTTGTTGGCTGAATGATCACAGCACCAGAAGGGGCTTTGCTGCTTGTCCCTAGCACAGCATTTTAAGAGATAACCCAAGGATGTGAATTAAGGAGGCACAGCAGTCCCACAGTTCTAGGATGTACTCCAGAGGTCCCATCACAGTAAGACTCTCATGTAACTAACTTTGGGCTTTTCATCAAGAAAAATGTAAAGTTTTGCATAAAGCCGGCATTTTGTTATTTTGCTTATCATGAAATATTTTATCTGATATTTTAAAATCTGATGTATGTTTTCAGGAACTGAGATAAGTTTAACTTGTTACTGTTTCAATTTTCTTTAATCCACAGAGAGATTTTAGACAGCTAGATTTTCAGTTTTATTTGTATACAAAAATATATTATCATGGAAAAAAGCATTAAAGTTTCCAACTATATAAAATTACAAATATATTTTCATAAAAGCAATTTTAAATTAAAATTTAAACTATATTTTTAAGAAAAAATATAGTATTAGCACATTTAAGTTACCTGATCCTGCTTGCTGCAAAGTAACAAAACTGATGTGATCAGTTAAATACTTATAGAAGGTGACTTTTATTATGTTCAGAAGATGAATATGTTGGATAGCAAAGTTGACAGTTGTCAGACATGGCAGCGGCTTTCAGTGATTCACATCACTAAGTTTCTTCATTGCATCTTCAAGGAATTATCAGTAGACCAGGATGATGCCAAAAATTGCTGTGCTTCACATACCTGGAAACATGAAAGATGAGAGAACCCAAATACTACATTTAGTGACATTACGTTTCACTGACATATCAAAATGTTGTATCTGACGCCCAGCTTCTTAAACTGTCTGGTGTTTAACTGACATGAAAGAGGAGAAAGCCAAAAATATATCTATAGAAGTCAAAAAGTTATAAAGGTGGCAAAGTTGTAAAGATTTAAGAAAAATCACTATTCTAATTTGAGTCATAGGCATCAAGAGGCATCTGCACAAGTAAGTGTAAGCTGTTGCAGAAACCTAATTATATAGCAGAAGTCAAAATATGTGATAGTGATATAAGACTGAAGTGGGCCTTTTTCACTGCATTACCAAGTCAAAGATAAAGTTGGCATGTGAAAGCAGAGGTGGTTTACATTGTGAATGAATAAGACTGGGTTGAAACAATTGTGGACCATTGGATTATTAGCATGCACTATAGCAGCAGCAGATAGCAATTGCCCTCTCAACTTGCCCTTCTTAGGAAATGTACAATCTCCTGGAATCAGTATGAAACAGGCAGCTCAAGAAAGTCACATGCAACTCAGCTGTGATAGCCCTAGCAGCAAAAACCCAAAGAAAAGGTTACTTCAGACTCTCTTTTTCGGGTGTCTGTCTTCCTTGAATACCAAGTCTCCTGACATTCTGCCCTTCTGCAAAGGGTCTACAGGTTAATAAATTCAATCTCACTGGTAAAGAAAAAGCTAGCTGTAGAATGGATCCATTGCAAAAAAGAGTAAATAAGGAAGTACTTAAAATAAGTGAAACTAGGCCAGAATTAAAATACAAGTGAGAAGATTGCAAGGGCTAAACACAAATAAGCCAGAGCTAACACGTTTATGATCATAAAAGTAGATGTCTTGAATTAAACTCAAGGCAAATCAACTAAGGCTTACAAAACTACAAAGAAGAGGAAACACGAAGAATTTAAAAAAAACCCAATTTGTGTTATATCTTTCATTCTTTGTCCATACTGCTCATTTAGGGCCCAGTCCTGTTGGGTGTGGGCGCAACACTCTGCCTGCATGCAAAAGATTACAGGATCGTGGCTCAAATGAATAGCACAGGCAAACTGTGAGAAGGGGAATAGATGTAACACAGTATTTTAAAAAAGGAGTGTTTTTCCATAGCCTGATGAAGAGCCAAAGAATAAGGTAACTGAATAACAGGCTGTCAGGAAGTGACAAATTTGGTCCATATTTAATGGAGACTAAATAAACTAATTTTTTTTCATTTAAAGTATAATGTATGGACTTCTTTTCCTTAATCATTTTGTAAAGATAACTATAGCAGTCTAATATTTACATTTATACCAGTCAGTCATAGTGACTGTCCAGTTATTTAGACTTATAAGACTATGAAACAAAAGCCTATTTTTCACTGTGTTGAGTCAGGTTTTGAAGAATTCTTGCTTGCATAACAGGTGCACTATCAAAGCAACTTCATGATCTATGGTTAATTTTATGGCCCAAAAATGCTATCTGTAAGAAAGTGTTGGTCAAAATCAAGCGGAGTTTGGTGGCTAAAAAGTGGGAAGGAGGGAGGGGAGTGAATAAATGAGATCTTCTATGTAGCATATAATCACACTATCAGAGAGCAAAAGCAGACTAAGGAGACCTAAAAGTACAAATACATGGTCAAAGGCATATCTCTCCTCATGTTCTACACCCCATTACCTCTCCCACAACAAAAGAAGCAAAAACAACTCTACTATTTTAAAGGAAATTATGTAAAAATACTGTTCCCCTCCCCAGTCCCATCTCCACTGACATTTTGTATTGTAAATACCTTGAGTTCAATCATTTTTAAGGTACCACACAAGGTGAATCTACTTACTTGCTAATGTCCTGTCAAGATCAGCAATGAAGTCTTCTAGTTCTTTTGTGTCTCCAAGCTTTGCTGCAAAATATGAGAATAAGGACAGCACTCTTTAGAAGTGACAAATGTAAATCTGTGTCACTGAGGCAAATAAAGGCCATTAGAAACCACTTGAATTTTGAAGGACAACTCCCAATATCATTCCAAGTAGTATCTAATCTCTTCTTGATTATCTTCAGAGAGGGTTCCTTAACCTCCTCCTTTAATTGGACTTTGCAGTAGACCAAATGCTTTAGAGAAAAGACTATCCTGATATCTGGCCTAAAATTTTGATTCCTTTATTTTAGGGAGTTATTCACATGATGACATTGGAGCAAACCTTTTATTTTGTTTCCTTAAAAATTAGGATATAAGCTTTTTCCATCACTGTTAGATGTCCTCTCCTGCCTTGTGTAGAATTGTTACTTATGTACATATTCTAGTGTTCTGTCTAATCCAGTTTTTTAATATTGCAAGTGGTTTCCATCACTTCCTTCTAGAGACTATTCCATAGTCAAATAAATCTTGCTGTCAGGCACAGCATCTTGATAATCAACCTAATTCTTTGCCAAATTTCTGCTGCCATTTTAATTGCATTGCTCATTATTCCTCATTATTACCTCTCAGTACCATGCTAAATAGTTAATTCCTCTCTCGGTTATTTACAACCTTTTGATATTTGTAAGGTTATGTTTCCACCTCCACTTAGATGGCTTAATCAAACTGTACTACTGTTCTACACCCCATTACCTTTCCCACAACAAAAGAAGCAAAAAAACCTCTAATATTTTAAAGGAAATTATGTAAAAATATCTTTTTTTTTTAGTCTTTCCTCCTGAGTAAATCCCTCCACGTTCCCTGAAATGGGTGCTCAGTTGCACAGCCTTAATATTGCCTTCACTTAGTTTACGTAAGGAATTTAAATTAAACATATGTAAAGATAAGATTATGTCATGGAAGTCACAGATTCTGTGACTTCCAGAGACCTCCATGACATTTGCTGTTTTAGCCCTGGGGTGGCGGGGCTGGAGCTCTCAGCCACCATGGGTGGGGGTGGGGAGGAACCAGGAGCTCCAAGCCACTGGCCCCGGAGTTCCAAGCCGCACGGGAGGTGGGGAGAATGGGTGAGAGACCTGGAGCTCCCAGCCACTGGAGGGGACCCCGCAGCACCATGCCTCTGTGGAGGGGGTGGAGGGAGCAGAGCTCCTAGCCGCCGCAGGCAACAGGAGGGCCCTGTAGTTCCCTGCCACCACACCTCCGATCAGTCATGAATGGCGGGGGGACCCGGAGCTCGGAGCTGTTGCGGGGGCAGGGGCTAGAACACTCCACTCCCAATGGGGCTCAGGCTCTCATCACTCAATCAGTCCCATTTTGTCATAGTTATTTCCGTGAATTTTTGTTTATTGCCCATGACCTGTCCCTGACTTTTACTAAAAATAACTATGACAAAATCTTAACCTTAAACATAGGGCCTGACAGCATGTGTGTTCACATATGGGTAGGTGTGACCCTGAGCACCTCTGTATTCACACCCTATACATTAATGTAATAATATTTGTGCAAAATAACCCTTGTAAGGTATCATTTAAAAACTAACAACACACTGATCATTAATATTCTTGTGTAATGTGTGTACAAAACGCTTACTAAGAGTTATGAACATAAACTCAAATTATGACTACGGTGTATTTACCAGACAAGTCAGGGAAGTGGGTAAACTGGTTTCTTAAAGACAAAGGACAAGCTGACACCTTTAGCCAGGTGTCATCAAAGTTGATTGGCAATCATCTGTCAAGTGGCCATTCTTCGGCAATGAAGTGAGGAAGGAACAGATCGATATGCATTTTAGCAAAAAATAGCATGGAACATCTATCACCATGATACTTCATGTCTGCTTCCTCACAGCTGGAATGAACTTTATCTGTGGAAAATGCTCAGGAAATTGCATTTCAAGGGGTGACTGCACTATAAAAGTGAGGAGCAAAAACACCCAAGACTCTCTTGCACTCTGTTTCACATAAGAAGACAAAGGAACCAGCCCTTTGGCTTTGGGGAGAGATCCTGACCTGAGAAATTGGTCAGCCATGTTGCTGAGAACCTGTGGTAAGGATTTTACCTTGAACCAAGTCTAGCTTATTAAGTTTTAGCTACTAGAAAACATGTTATCTGTATTTTTCTTGTAACCATTTCTGACTTTAATACCATATACTTGTACTCACTTAAAACCTCTCTCTGTAGTTAAATGAACTTGTTTTATTTGTAATCTAAACTAATCCATTCTGTGTTTAAACTGAACTGTTTGGTAACTCCAGTGAAAGCAGCAAACTGTTGAATACTGACCCTTTACAGGGGCAATGGACCTTTAAGATCTGAACTGGCCAGGAGAGGGCTGGACAGTGCAGAGCACAGGTCTCTGGGAAAATTCAGGACTGGGAGTGTGTTGGGGATGCAAGGAGTAACCAAGGCAGGTAGAAACCAGAGTATGACTGGTGTGTTGCTGACAGGCTATTGGGGTCAGAGCTGCTGGACGAGGGCTGTAGCTATGCACAGACACTCAAGGTGTGTAACTGGGAGCTACAACAGCAAAGCATTGTGAGGCACCCTAGGTTTCAGGGCAGGTGATGACAACTCCTCATTGGTCTGGATTGCACCCTGGAATAGGACAGTAGGTCTCCATACATGTATGTTGATAAGCTGAATGAAGACAGGCAAAATTTTTGAGGATGTATGTGGAAGCTCTGTGTAGCACGAATGCATGTCTGTTCCTTTCATTGGCTTAGAGTATGTCTACCCTGCAGCTGGGCATTTGCTTCCCAGCATGGGTTAACAGATACGTGCTAGCTCTGCTTGCTCTAGTGTCTTAAAATAGCAGTGTAGCCACAGCAACACAGCTCAGACTAGCCATTTGAGTACAAACCCACCCAGCCCCCTGAGTATGTACTCGGCTGGCCAGCCCAAGCCACCAGCTGGGCCACTGCAGCCACATTGCTCTTTTTAGCATGCTAGCATGAGCAGGGCTAACACAGGTCTGCCCACCTCCACTGGGAAGCATACTCCCAGCTGCAGTGCAGACATCACACTTCAGCGAAGACATTAGATTACCCAAGTTATCTATGCTCAAGTTAGCCTAGCTCAAGTGAGAGCTGTGATGCTGCAAAGAGCGATTGGACTACTGGCACAGAGTGATTGTGTCAGCAGCTGACAAGTTGTGCGAACTCGCATGGTAGCCTAACCCCTCTGACAGGGCCAGCCAACTCACATTAAAGCACCCTTGCACTCGAATTAGGTGTTTTTGTGTGCAAAGATGACTGAGGCAACATTCAAGTTGTAATGTGAGTTAATTCTACAGTAAAAATAAACCCATTCAATGAAGTATTTAGCGAGATACATTACGGTTTTAGATCAACCAAAAACTAATGTTTCCATTAATGCTGTAGAATAGTAGCTAATAGAGTTGGCAGGCCCTGCTGTGAATCACTGGTTATTGCAGACGTCGCACCTAATGTGCCACTGTGTTTAGCACAGATACTAGTAGGACTTATGTTTGAAGTAATCTTAATGCTAACACTCAGGAATTTGTTCTCATCTTAAATATGAGTAGATTAACATTTTACAGAGATGAGTCTGCACCACTCAGCCTTCAGAAGAAACTTAAACACTTAAAATAAAGTTATGATGAGATTTACCTTTACAAGAAGTTACTGCTGGAGATGGTAAAGTTGGAGTTGGACTTGACAGTGTTGGAGAGTTAAGTTTTTCATCACTGAAGCTAAAACTGTTTCTGTAGAGTGAATCTGCACCTGTAAGACAAATTCTAAGCATTAGAAATTAGAAACAATGTCCATGGCAAGTTTATAACAGTAACAAAATTAAAAAAAACCCAAAAACAAACATCTAAGCCCTCAGACAAAAACTTTCTGGAAGAAAGAGCAGGCAGTATGCCTGAAAGCCCATAAAACTCAAAGATACATAGCACTAAATCTAGAAACACAGCCCAGAATAAGGGTGGGAGAGAAAAATGTCATAGTGGGCCAAATTTATCCCTTGTGTAATTGCATCAAAATCAGTAGTTACCCCATCTCAGCTAAAGACCTGGTTTGCCTTGCCTGATTCACAATGGCCAAGCAAACTGTGTTAAACTGAACCGTTTTAAAAATACCATTTAAAAACTTGTAGCAAATTAGTGGAGCAAACATAGCCCCACAAAAGCAAGGTCGGGGTACAACACTGTAGTTACAAAGTCAATGCTGTATAAATACAATGTGGAGTAATTTAAGGCAGCATGCAAAATCACATTGAGAGCAGAGATACATATCAGCCATCAGCCTCTATTAGCACCAGCCACTTCTGACACTTTGCACAAATCTGACCACCATAGGGGAGAGAAACGTCAGTTGTCCCTATCTCTGACACACTTCCTCTTCCTCCCTAATCTATTCTATCTTTATTCAAAACTCTTCTGCAAACATCTCATGTCCTTTGCCTATGACTCTTGATATTGCTCCCTCTGCTTTTTTAGATCTTGTATCTTTGGATAATTTTTTTAATATAGTTATTTTATACAGGGTTGTGAGATGCCAGTCCATGATTACTGCTCCAGGGATGATATGCTACACTCTTATTTTATATTATCTGTGGAGAAAAGTTGAATGTGTTATGGAAAGCAATAGGTCTAATGCCCTTATTCATGTTCTGTGGTTTGGGATGTGGGGAAAATCTTTTAGGTTTTTTCAACATCAGCACTTCTCTGAGGTCAGTGGACCTCTGCCTCTTTTCATAATAATGGTCCCATGATACTTAGTTCTTGAAAAGTATTAGTTACAGCTCCAGTGAACAGAAGAGTTGTTATTGTGTTAAAGACACCAAAAGCTGCCAGCTCCCACATTAGGAGCCAAAAACCTGAAAACTGTAGTTCTACAAAACTAACATTTTAATTTGAATTCAGTAATGCACTCCATTTAATTAGACGAATTTAAATTTCATTATTACTTTAGGGCAATGGCAGCTGTTCACTATGGATGGTGATTCTGCTTAAGTGGGATGCCTACAGGCGATATAGTTGTAATTTGTTTTTTTGGTGTTTCTCTGGGAATGACTTCACTGTAGGCATTACAGTGGCACAATTGCAGCGCTGCAGCTACGCTGCTGGAGCTTAGACCATAAGCGCCCCGTGAGTGCTCCCGGTCTCAAGCACACACTGAAAACAAATAGGGGGTGCTCAGCACCCAGGGGCCACAGCATGGGCAGCAGGTACAAGAGGCTTGGGGAGACATAGGGCAAGAAATGCCAAATGTGGTGCACCTCCCTTTGGCGGCACACCAGCCCGCCGCCTTTGGAGCACTGCCACAGGAAGCTCCCAAGAAGCAGGAGGACCATCCACATTAATTATATTACCTTCCTTCAATTCTTTATTTTTTTATTAATTGAGTCCAGTATCAGCCACTCCATTATCTTGCCTTGGATCGATGTTAGACTGACAGGCCTATAATTACCTGGGTCATCCTGTTTACCCTTTTAAAATACTGACACAACATAAGCTTTCTTCCAGCCTTGTGAAACTTCCTCAGTGTACCAAGACTTATTGAAAATCAACAGTAATGATCCAGTGAGCTCCTCAGCCAGCCCCTTTAAAACTCTTGTTAAAATAAATGACCAGACCTTCTAATTTAAAAATGTCTAATTTTAGTACCTGCTATTTAACATCCTCCTAAGATACTAGTGGAATGGAAAAAGTGTTATCATCATCATCAATACCATTGTTAGGATTCTTTTTGTTCTTAATATACGTAAACTCCTTCTTATAGTCCTTCACTCTGCTGGCCATAGATTTCTCCTTATGTCTCTTTGCTTCCCTTATCAACTTTCTACAATTCCTAACTTCTGATTTATATTTATTACAATCAACTTCCCCTTTCTTCCATTTGTTATTTATTATTTTTATGTTATGAAATATCAGCCTTGGTTTAGTCTGGATGTGTGACAGAGAAACTGCTGGGACAATGAAGCTTCAGTCTTTGCCCTTCCCTAAACATCCTGTCCAGGGCTGTTTGTGTGTTTTGTACATTTTTCAAAAGACACACTCCAAAAAGAGTGTAAGCCTTGGAGTCCTCCCCATCACCACTATCCTAGAAGCAACACACCAACACATCCTGACACCCACGAGCTAGAGGCTGATGCCAAAGTTCTACCACATTGCTGCTGTTCCCCATCCCCTACACCCTAGCTGTGACACCAGTCTTATCACTAATTATCTCTGGCAAACTCGTGCATGTTAAATTGTGATCTTTGAGTGACTACTTTTTAAAAAGTACCCCGTAAAGCCTTTGGAGTTTTATAAAGCTGCCAGCTGAACCTGAGTTAGTCTGTTCAGTTGATATACTTGTCTTCGAATAGGATGAACAAATAGCTGCAAAATGAAGGGTTTGGAGTAAAGAAGGGTGGATTGTATTTTGGTGAAATAATTCAAGGTTCTCACTGGCCTTTATTGTTCCAGAACACAGTTAAACCTCAAAGCATAAAACCCACTGCAGGGCTATGTAAACACAGAATATTCCCATGAGATAAACAATTGAAACTTTCTGGATAGTAATTAGCTGAAAAAGGAAATCTTCAAACCTTCCCTTTTAAAACAGGCAATGATATATTCAACTGTCCAGCTTATTTTATATAAATATTTTACAAAAATATTCATCCCAGTATTCTAGAAGAGGCAATTTAGGGTAAGATTTTCAAAGGTGCTTAGTGCTGGCCTAGCTTTGCTCCCATTGAAATCAAAGGGATTTTTTTTTTTTTTTTACCAACACTGAAAATTTTTGAAAATATCGTCCCTAAAGCTTCATTTTAAACCCTCTTTAAATCACATATTTTTATTATTATACAGTTCAAAGTCTCAGAGCTTTTACTCACAGATTGCACTGCTCAACCCCAACTCAACATTAACTGCTCTAGAAGTCCTTGGTTTTTAAAAAAAAATGAAGTCAGATACTTAATAGTTCTAATGCTGCCTGTTAAAAATGAATGCTATTAGCTCGTCTTGGGAGAAATAGAGTTGTCGTGGCCACAGAGAGCACTATTTACTTTGGACATAAACATGCTCACACCTTGCTGCATAGTTTATTCTTCGTTTCTCAGCTATCAGCATTCTGCTCCACATGCTGACACTCTAAATAAAAAAAAAGGGGGTGGGAAGGCACACCCACAGACTGTTTGCACCATCTGGAGCTGAAGATTTGAAGAGCTCCAAATCTCCCTTCACCCTCTGGCTGGAAGATGCCAGGAAGGGATCCAGAGAAACCAGCAGCTGTAATATCTAATGTGTATCATGGTTTTTCATTACATACATTTCCCTTATAGTCCCCATCAATCTTGCTAGTTGTGAGGTAGTGTTTCTACTTTAAACCTTTCCCTGTTTAATAATATGTTTCCTTTCTCTAAAGTAAAAATAGTGACAATGAAAGAAACTGGAATGCAAGACAGGCAAGGACTGGGCAGGACAAACCCAGCAGTGATAAGGTATTTTTATTACAGTAATTTTATTGGTCCCTGCTGATTGTAGTAGCTTGTTGGAAGTTTAAGGCAATAATCTATTTCCTGGGAATATTTTTCTCCACCATGTCTACACATTGGTTTGTTACTGCAGGATTGCTAATAAATGCTGGCTTTTCATGATGAATATAACATTATTAATTGGGTTTGAAATTATAAAATAAATAAAGCTACAGCAGCATGAGTGGGATTTGTTGATTTTGAAAGCGGAGTTGATTGACAAAGAAAATTTACTCCCTAAATCAAGAATGGTATCTAGTTACAACGTTTTAGCCAGTGTCACCGAAGGGACTAAATCAAATGTATTTATTTTACAAGATTTTTGTGACATCAATGACAAGAAGTATGGAACATTTTGAAAGTGTGATAGAGATTATGGTTTACATCGTAAAAAGAATTTTTTTTGGTGCATAAAATGCTATAGTTATGGTGAAGCATTTCTATTCTCAAGCTCCTAATTAAGGATAAGAATTTAAAAAAGCAAAATGAATGGAGAGCTAGACTAGGTCTGCACTAGAAGTGTTTTGCCGATATAGCAATATTCATGTATTATACCAGCAAAGAACTCTTAATGTGTTCACAGTTTATACCAGCAAAATTGTGCTTTTGCCAGCATGGTTTATTCCAGCCCTACCCACTTTTGTTTTTGCTGGCACAGCTATATCAGTCACAAATCACATATCACCCTACTCATGACCAACAGAGCTACATTGGAAAAAAAGTTTATAGTGTAGACTTGGCCTTAGAAGTTTTACCGTAAGCACTAGCTTTACATGAACAGCTATCTAATGCTGGAGCTTTCATGCTTGTACTTTGACTTCACTGAGAGCTTCAAGCTGAAACATGTAGGTACTGTTTATCCTGGTAGTTCAGCAACTAGTCAATATTTGCCCCTTTTATTGCTACGGGGAATAAAAAACTGACTTTTGATATGGCACTAATCTATCGGTTGTGTCAGGAGTGCCAGCATGGACCCAATTGAGTTGTTATGTAGTTAGGTATGTTTTGAGCCAAGCACTAAGGCCTGGATCCAGTGTTGCAATGCCTAATTTTTAGATGCCTAGGCAATCATGGAAACAACTCTGCAATCCACAAAACTCTCTGTACAATGAATGGGTAGCGAGTAATAGGATCCACAAAAGCCAACACACGTGGCCAGGAGCCACCTAAGCTAGCCAGTGGGAGATGCCAAGAAAAGGGGTGTGTCCAGCCCCTCTCACAAGTGGTGGGCACCTAAATTCAGGCTGCTGGGAGGTAACTATCTCTGCTTGCAATCCACAGCTAGGAATTCATCTCCTAGCGTCAGGTGGTTTAGGAGCCTAAGCCATTTCTTGTGAGAATATCTTAGGCACCTGCCTACCTCCACCTAAAATAGCCAAAGAGGAGGCAGCAGCAGCCTCCTTATAACTTTTATCCCCATTGTTAGAGTATTCATCTGGGATGTGAAAGACCCTTGCTCGATTTCCCCCTTGTCCAATGAGAGGGGATTTGAGCAGGGGTTCCCCAAGTCCCAGGTGAGTATCCTAGTAAGTGGGCTATGGGATATTCTCATTTGGGTCTCTCATTCTGTCTTGTTGAACCAATTCCACTTTAATTAAATATTAACTGCAGCAGAGTCTGTGTGGAAAACACTCTAAGGTCAGGGCACTCACCTGAGAGGTGAGGAATCCCTGTTCATATTCCTTCTCCTCCTCCAGGCCTCTCATGAGTGCTCTAACCCCTGGGCTAAAGGTTATATTTGCAAGGGAGTCCACTGTCTCCTCCCCCAACCCCCTGGCCACCTTGTGTGGATTAGGCCCCCTGGGGAAGTTAGGCATTCCCCCATCTATCTTCATAGTGGGAGGATCTCATGGGGGCTTAGGTGTGAGATAGACATCCAAATGCCTGCCTTAGGCAACAGTGCATATGCTCAAAGGCAGAAACTTAGGTGCCTTGGAGACTTTTACAGCAAAAATTTTTGTGCCTACAGGGTTTTGCAGAACACATTGGTAGCTAAAACTGGAACTTTATGTGCCTAAGTCCCTTTGTGGATCTGAGCCTAAGATCTTGATTAACTTTTGTGCATGTCATAATTATTTGTATTATAGTAGGGTCTAGAGCCCATTGTTCTAGGTACTGTACATAGTCATAGTTAGAGACAAATCTTGCCCCAAAGACCATACAATCTAAAGTAACATGACAAAGAACACAAAACGGGAGAATTATCCAGACAGGGAAATATCTTTGGACTCTTAATTCTAAAGTCTTCTAAAAGCCTCCCATATATGATATAAGATCTTCAGTTAGCCCCTTTGGTCTCCATTTGCTTAAAAGGGGACTTTTCAGATAGAAGCAATGTTTAAAGGATTGTGCTTTCTGTGTTAGCAAGATATTTTGGAGAAGAGGGGAAATGCAAGCCTTTACAAAAGGAAAGTGGCTTACCCTGCTGGCAGAAACTCTAGAAAGACGAATGGATTTACATACCCTGCTACAAAGCAGTAGCTTTCAGAAGAGGATATTTGTTGCCAGTTATATGGACTATTAAAGCAGATCAATAGTGCAATATTTGCTTAACTACATTTTGAGTGTCTTTCCATCTTTGAGCCTGACCTTGCCAACCCTTTACTAGACTTACAGACAAATTTTCAAAAGTACCAGCGTTGTTGGATAGCTCAGTTTTGGGATGCCCCGCCTGAGGATGCTGTGAACCGACAGTTCCCATTAAAAGCTGTCAGAGCTGTTGTTGCTCAAGACCTTTTACAATTAGCTCAAGATGTCTCAGGTTGGGCACTCCAAAACTGAAGTACACAAAAATCAGTGTCCCTTTTGCTTACATCTGGGTGTAGGCTAACTATAGTTTATGGTACAATGGCCCATAGCAAGCACTTGTAGGATCACGCCATAAAACTACGATCCTGTAACTGTTAGAGACAGAGCAAACAGCTGTTAAATTGGTCCCTCAGCGTACTTGAAAATGAATACTGTATTGTTAGTGTACTTCTACTGTGATGAACTGACAGATTTATGAAGATGGAGAGAGTTTATATGAATTACACTGTTCAGCAAAAATAGTTTTCAGAAAAAACACTGTCAGCATTTATTTTGCTGTTGGTGCAGATTTGTGTTTTGAGAATTTGGCCCCACACAGTCCAGCTTCTCTTTGGTCCTGCAGTTACTTTTAATGCAAGTGTTGCCATGGGAATAGGGAGGTCACTACAACTTCACTAAAGGATCAAGTTGGAAGAGAAGGTGGGCTGAGGGCGGAAGCCTGCGTTTGAATAGAAATAGCTTTGGTAATTAACACACATAGAGGAGTTATGAAAGACAAGGGGAGTGTAACTGGAATTATGTTTTCATCTGATATTTGAGCCTCTCTCTGGTGTGAAAGACCCTCTTTATTAAAAACTGCCATTCATCTCTGTCTTCACCAAAATGGTACAGGGAGGTCAGGAGAGGGATTTACTATATTACACAATGTCTTCAGAAAGAGAAATAAGTTTACTGGGTATTTTTAAGAAAGCTAGATCACAGAATCAAGGAAAAAACCCAGGCAGGACATGCCAGTATAGACAGGTCTACAAGTAAACTGAAGTACCTGACTGCAGGCTTGGAATAAATCTGAAAATGATGGAGAATATTTTTTCTAGATTAGAAATTAATCTAAAAAATTTTATTTAAGTAATTTTTGTATCAAACTTATCTTAGTTCATTTTCTCTCTCTTCTTTCCACTTCTTCAAATATATCTTTGTCTGCATGGCATAAGCAGAGCACTAATGGAGAAGATAACGGTAGATGTTCCATGGCCCAAGTTATGGCTATTTCCCGAGTAAGCACTTATGTCAAGAAGAAGAACCAATTTGCTAATTTTGTATCGCTAAAGGAGAAACCCTGATGTAGGCTGGACAATAGGGACATGCATTACTCTGTCTAAACCATTACAAGGGTGTTGAGGACTTTGCTCCAAAACATCAGACTCTGTCTGTGCCTCTGTAATGTATTAAAGCAAAATGAGTGAGATTTATGATGTTAGTGTTCAATTCTATTGTGGTCTTCTTCAGTCTTTAGGGGTTTTTTAGGAGCTAATCTACTATTTTACAAGGGCATGTTGTTTTATTACTGTGCCTTCTGCTCTGTAGGAGAATGCCTCTATTAAAATCTATGCCACAGGGCACCAAGGATTCAATAAGGACACCTCAAAGCACCCTTTATCCCAATTCTAGTTTATCTACCTCCCAAATGAAATGGAAGTACTTGGCATTACAACAGAAAGTTCAATAATGAAATTGCATCATATAACCCTTGCCAATGTTAGAAGGGTGGGCTTTTTGCAACTTTTCCCCACCACTACTAGCATTGGGGTATTTAATGGCTGGTAAAAATAGTGAAAATGGTAGTGTAGACAAGGCTGCTGCAGCTATGAGCTACCAGTGTTTTAGATTTGATCAGAACATCGTTAGATTACATTGTATTAAAAATTCTGGAGACTTCAGAAATCTTGTCTACATTAGGGCTCCCACCATGTATGGTGACCAGATAGCAAGTATGAAAAATCAGGACAAGGGGAGGGGAAAATAGGTACCTATATAAGAAAAAGCCCCAAACACAGGTTTGGGATTGTCCCTATAAAATCAGGACATCTGGTCACCCAATCACCATGACTATTAATGGTGGAACTGCACCATTGTTATCAAGGATGGGAAAATATTGCCAGAGGATTCAGTAGTAGACACAGGCTTATAGAACAGGCTATGGACTTCAGCAGCCTTCAATAAGCAGAGAGATTGCAGTATATACAGCTCAAACTTGATCTTTTAATACAAATGGAAGTGTATGCAATCGTTTTGATAATCTATATCTATTTTAAGTGTGCCCATCAGCAGTATCTACACCTTAACTGATTGAAGGAAATGCCTTTCTATATACTAACATTTTAAAGTTAAACAAAAACAAAATCATATACAAAGCTATCATATTGACAAACTGATGATGCAAAACAGGAATAAACCATTGAAATATAAAACGGAAGGGACCTCAAAAGGCCATCTAATCCAGCCTTCTGCACTGAGAAAGGACTATGTATAACTAGATCATCTCTTACAGGTTTCTGTCTAACCTGTTCTTAAAAACCTCCAATAATGGGGATTCCACAATTTCCCTGTGAAGCCTATTCCAGTGCTTAATTATCATTATGATTAGAAAGTTTTTTCCTAATATCTAACCTAAATCTCTTTCTGAATATTAAGCCCACTACTTCTTATCCTATCTTCAGTGTACATGGAGAATCATTGATCATCATCCTCTTTATTACAGTCCTTAACCTATTTGAAAATTGTTAAAGTCCCTCCCCCTCAGTCTTTTTTTCTCAAGACTAAACATGTCCAGTTTTTTTAACCTTTCCTCATAGGTAAAGTTTTCTAAACCTTTTATCATTTTTGTTGCTTTCCTCTGGACTCTCAAATTCATTCATTTCTTTCTTAAAGTGCAGTGCCCAGAACTGGAAACAATATTCCAGTAGAAGCCTCACCAGTGCCAAGCAGAGCAGGACAATTATGTCCCTTGTCTTACATCAACACTCCTGTAAATACACCCCAGAATTATATTAGCATTTTTCGCAACTACATCACATTGTTGACTCATATTCAGTTTGTGTCTACTATAAGCCCCAGATCATTTTCTTTAATACTGCTACCTAGCCAGTTAGTCCCCATTTTGTGGTTTGTCATTCGATTGTTTTCTGCCTAAGTGTAAAACTTTGCACTTGTCTTTACTGAATTTCATGTTGTGGATTTCAGACCAATTCCCCAACTTGTCAAGGTCATTTTAAATTCTAATCCTGACCTCCAAAGTGCTTGGTGTTAACACAAATTTTATAAGCATACTCTTCACTCCATTATCTGTCATTAATGACAGTATTGAGTAATACCAGCTCCAGGACAGATCCCTGCAAAACTCTGCTAGATATACCCCCTGGTTTGACAGTGAACCACTGATAACTACTCTTTCAACCAGTTTTGCACTCACCTTATAGTAATTACACCTAGACTACCATTTCCCTAGTTTGCTTATGAGATTGTTATCTTGATTTAGTAAGGCTTTTGATACAGTCCCATATATGTCATATCTACAACTACCACTCAATCCACAAGGTCACTAACCCTGCCAAAGAAGGAAATTAGGTTGGTTTGGCATGATTTGTTCTTCACAAATTCATGTTAGCCACTATGTATAACCCTAAATTAATATAACCCTATTGTTCTCTAGGTGCTTACAAATTGATTATTTAATCATTTGTTCAAGGATCTTTCCAGGTATTGACATTAGGCTGACTGGGCTATAATTCCCCATGTCTTTCCCCCCACTTTTTATTATGTTTGCCCTTCTCCAGTGCTTTTGGGACCTCACCCGTCCTCCATGTTTTCTTAAAGATAATCACTAACAGTTTCAAGACTCTTTCAGCTAGTTCCTCAAGTACCCTAGGATTCATTTCATCAGGCCCTACCAACTTGAATACATCTAACTCACCTAAATAGTCTTTAACCCATTCTTTTCCTATTTTGGCTTGTGTTCCTTCCCCTTTGTTGCTAACATTAATTATGTTAAGTATCTGGTCGCAATTTACCATTTTAGTGAAAGAAAATTTCATTATTAGAAATCATAAAGAATAATTTTTATAAGGAAAATTCTATAGAGTTTGGGGGGGCGGAGTCAGCAACTTAGAAAAAATAGGTTTGATTGTGTGTTTTTTTTAAACTTACTTATGACAACTTAAACATTGATTCCATGGCTTTCTAATGGGAAAGCAGGCCCTTCAGTCCTCCTAATTACTAATAATTTTGGTATACTCTCCTAGACAAGCAAGAACAACCAAAAAGAATTTAAAAAGAAATTTGAACAAAAATCTTAGCACCAACAAATGTACGCTACACTTTATTACTCATTTGACTTGCTTATAGATATTCCCCATCTTTTGATTGCATGTTGTCTTTATCCTATATGTATTAATTTAATATTATTTGTACAACTAGCATGCTTTCTGCACTGCAAATAATGTTTTACCTCAAATTGAACCTTGTGATGTAAATTATCTTTAAAACTGCAACCTCCAAAAACAGAAAATACCACCATTCGCTGAAGGGAGAAAAGGAAATGGTTTCCAGTATTTCTAAGTTTCTTGTGAAAATACTTTTAATACAACATTCTTGTTTTAGTAAATATTTAGCTAGCTACAGGATGATGAAGCCATCAGGAGTCTTCCTGCTAAAACAGAGTAGGGTTGTCTTTGGCTTCTAAAACACAGAGTGCCTCAGTATTCTACCCACCAGCTGGGAACTCTTCTCTGATACCTTATTTTCCAGCCTCTGACCTTATCCACCCCAAGGACCCCTGTGTTTCTCTTTGACTTTTCACTTTTGTATAGTCACATTCTCCCCAGCAATCAACAGCATTAAGGGAACCCACAAAGGGGAAAAAAAACAGGGCTTTTGTCCTTATCTGCCTCTTTATGATTGATCCATTAAGGTGTGAGAACTAACAGTGTCTGAGACATCCAAGAAGACAAAACAAGTGAAGATCAGACTTGACATTCTTGCTATTTGTGAGGGGGAAAAATAACAAGAAAACTAGTATTTTTAAAACATAACATTGTCCAGATTTATTTATATATATTAAAAGGAGGGCAAAAAGGGACACCAAATCCTTTTTGCAGGTCAACTTCAACCCGCTGTTTGATGGCAGAAACAAAAAAGTCAGGTGCAGGAGTGCTGAGAGAGGACAGCAAAATTAAATGCACACTAGTTTTAATGTGGGGCTGGCAGGGAACAACGTGAATACAGCATAAATACTGCTGCTAGAGAAGAGCTGCCTTTTACAGCACTAAGACCCTTGTTGCTTAAGAAATGTACATTTAGTTTAGATCATAGAAACCGGTACAAGGGTCTCCCCAAAAGCTGCTGAAAAGAGCTACGGTTTCCAGGACCAAAACATAAAGACAGAAGGGGGGATTTGGGGGGGAGCCGAGCAGTGTTTTTGATTTACGAGGGGTGGGGAGAGCTAGCCAGTGTCTAGAAGTCAAAGCTATTTTTATCTGTCAGCTCTGAAAGCTCCACTCCCTGAAGACACTGGATCAACGACCTGCGTGCAACGCTGGCCAAAGCAACCCTGCTCAGCGCATGCAGACGGGGTGCAAGGAGCGAGCGCGTGAGGCCCGCAGCTCAGCAGGGAGGGGGTGAGGGGGGAAGGGGAGCATGCGGGGGGCCTGGGGAGGGAGGGGGTGAGGGGGGAAGGGGAGCATGCGGGGGGCCTGGGGAGGGATGGGGTGGGGGGGAAGGGGAGCATGCGGGGGGGGAAGAGATGTGGGGTGGGAGGAGGGTCTCTCACTCTCGGAGTCGCTGACGCCGCTGCTCTCGCTGACGCTGGCGCTGCTCCGCCGCTTCATCTGCGCCAGGTGCTCTTCGTAGCGGCCGGGGCGCGCGCGGGCGGGCGAGGAGAAGTCTTCCAGGACGGCCTCGAACTCGCCCAGCACCTCCGCCAGCTCCCCGGCGTCCGCCCGCAGCGCGGCCGGGGCCCGGCCCGGGGCCGAACGGGAGGAGAGAGCCCGCGGGAGCCCGGCACCGGCGTCTGACGAAACACACCGAGACCCTGAACCTCCGCCCGGGGTGGCCCGCTGGGGACAGGCGTGGCGGGAGCGCAAAAGCGACACCGAGCCACCGCCGCCACCCCGCAGAGACACCGAGCCCCCCCCGCCCCAGCGACACCGCGCAGACCGACCCCCACCCCCCGAGCCACCCCGCCCCAGCGGCCGCGCCCCCCGAGTGGGGGGGACCGTGTCACTCAGCGAGTGACATGCCCGCGGCCGGCCCCGGGCGCGCACTGCTCCCCTGCAACCCAAGCCCAGCGCGGGCGGCTGCCCCGTTGAAAGCCTCTCCCCGGGGCCTGGGGCTGGACCGGGGCCAAGCCTCAGTCGCTGCCGAGTGCCGGGGCTCGGGGTCCTGGACGCCTCTGCCCCAGTCGCTCCCGAGCGCTGCCTCCGGCCCCCGCGACAGCCCCGCCGCCGGCCAAGGCTGCAGCCCCGCGCAGGGCGCCCACCTTTGCCCGCTCCGCTCCGGGCTTGCGGAGACTTCATGGCCCCAGGGTCTCGCCCGCCCTCGCCGGCGCCGGGAGAGCGAGCTCCGAGTGCGCGGGGCGAGGGACGGAGTCCAGCCGCTGCCTGAGCGCTCTCCCCCGCCGCCTGCTGCCTCCAGCATCTGCGGCCGGGCCCCGCCGGAGCCTCTTATAGCCTCCGCGCCGGTCCCCGGCTCAGGCAGAGGTGGGAGGAGGCGGCAGTGGGAGGGGGCACCGCGAGCCCTGCTGCCCCAGATCACGCCCCGACTGCCAAGGGGGAAGGACTCGGCCGGCGGGCTTGGATTGTCCCCCTGCCTCCCTCCATCCTCCCCCTTCCACGGAGCCCCGGGCCCCGGCCTCTCACGTGCCTGCTTCCCCCGCCGGCTTCGGGCCAAGCCCTGCTGGCTGGAGGAGTTCGGAGGATCCCCAATGAAACCTCGCTGGCGCCGCGGGGCAGGCGCTCCGCATCCTTAACATCAGGCTAACCTGGGAGCCTGCGAGGCAGGGGGTCCCTGCTGCAGAGGTGATCGATAACCTCCACCACCGCCCCCCGCGAAAAATGTAACTTTTCCAGCAGCAAAACGCCCCATGCAATGCTGGTTTGCAGACGTTTGCTGGATGAGGCGCTGCAACCTGCTGTTAAAAAAAACACAGGTCACTCTAGAGCGGGACAAAGCACAAATGCAGGGGCAGTTAGGCACTGAAAAGCACTTCCCCGCTCCTGTCTGAAAATCTGAATTAGGGACCTTTGTGGCCAAAGCTTCCTAACAACAAATCAAGACTCTGCACCATAAGCTTGTAATACCAGGTATAACACCTGTCTCCTTTCCTTTTACTATTGGAAAGCAAGGTGATAATGCAGCTGGGATAATGAGAGTATAGCTACAATTGAGTCAGGGCCTTTTTGTTAGCAATAGAACCTCAGAGTTATAAACACCAGAGTTACAAATCCCAGCTCAACCACACACCTTACTGGGAACTCAGAGTATACAATCAGATAGAAGCACAGACCAAAAAAAGCAAATACAGTACTGTACTGTGTTAAAGGTAAACTATTAAAAATAAAGGAAAGCAGCATTTTTCTCCTGCATCATAATGTTTAAATGCTGTATTAAATCAACGTTCTTTGTAAACCTTTGAAAGAACAACTGCAACATTTTGCTCAGAGTTACGAACAATCTTCATTCCTGGGGTGTCTACTGGACTTCTTCTATTTATCTAGCTCTGGAAAATCAAGGCAAATCCTGTTAAATGTTGATTTAGTGCATGGAGAGAGGGGAATGATCTGAGGAAAGTTGCTGTGAATGAATACAAATTCGCTCAGCAGCACACTTCAGACTAGAAGAAACACTGTAGTATGCACCCCTTCATCCTGTGACATTCCCTTCTGGTTAGTACCAGCAAGAGCAGACCTAAGGAATTTCATGTTCCATAAAATCAGAGCAATGATGGAATATTCCTGAGTCCCTTTGGACTTTTGTTCCATCTTTAATAAAAGTGAAGTTACAAGTGATCATTTTTGGGGAGTGAGATAGGTGGGAAATGAGGTAAAAAAGTGGAGAATAAAAAGGTGAGAGGTATAAAACCTATAGAATGTGGGGAGAGTGAAGAATGGGACGGAAGGAGGTGAGAGAAGGCAGCGGGAGACTTGAGCATGTGATTGGAGAAAAACTCATAGTCCCAAAAGTCTAGGGCCCAGAGCCTCAAAGTAAATTGGCTTAGCACCATAGAGCTTATTAGCACTGTGATCATTCAAACCAGCTGAGCATCTGGCAATAAATGCAGACATCCATTGTGATGTGAGTGGGCTGAACATCTGAATGCATCCCTTGTTGCTGTTTAGAGCTTGTGGGAGGTGTATATAGGAGTTAACAATCACAAGCACCTGTGTTACAAACAGGGCTGAATGGAATTATGCCCTATTTTAATTTTCCAGTTTTGTTTCACTCATTTTTGTGCTCACAAAGTCCTGCATTTTTGTGAAGTTTTGCAGAGGCTTTTTAACTTTGAAATACTTGAAATGACAGACTTGATTTTTTCACAATGAAAACATTGTTCAAAATAGGCAGATTTTTGGATGGCTATTGAAATACAAAAATAAATCAGACTTTTTCAGCTTCTAAACTAATAACATTGGTTATTAAAATGGAATACTTAAAAATAATCATTTTCACTATTTGGGTAACATTTTCAAAAGTATCTAAGTGACAATTTTCAAAAGTGTCTGAGGTACTTAGGAGCCCAAGTTTAACTGAGAGTTAGTGAACTGTAGGATTCTAATAGCCTAAGTCACTTTTGAAAATAGGACTTAGGCTCTTAAGTCATTTAGTAGGCACATTTGACAATTTTGCTCTTCATGTTTTTTGCATTTCCCCAATTAAAGTAAACAAAGCAAGAGCAGCCATTTTCTCTTAATAAACTAATAATCACACTTTGTCCATCTATAGGGTCTTTCATCAGAAGTTCTCAAAGCCTTTTACAAACATTATTTAGCCTCACAGTTCCTCTGTAAGAAGACGATTATTCCCATTTCACAGTTAAGGAAACCACAGTTAAGCCATGATTTTCAGAGTTGGATGGCTATAGCTAGGTTCTTGAATCTATATTTAGATACCTAAACGCATGTCCTTATTGGAAAATGTGCTGAGGACCCAGCATCTCCCATTGACTTCAAATAGCGTTATAGGCTGCTCATCACCTTTGAAAATCAGTCCTAAAGTATCTTGATTTGTGCACCCAAAAATGAAGACACTAAAAATCACTGGCCACTTTTGAAAATTTGGCCTTTAGTAACTTGGATAAGATCACATAGAAAGTCCATAGCAGAACTGCCAGGTTTGTGTCTGACCCCCCATGATCCAAGTCCTTCTAGTCCTTATAGTTATTCATGAACTATCTCCTGGCTCTTCTCTTTGGATTTCCAACACTACTGGATGTTTTTAATTTTTTTAAGAGTTTTTAACACTGAAATTTTGAATTTTCAGAAACATATGCATGCAATATAAATGGTTTCAGAATCTTCCTCTCCTCAGTCCCAGACCTGTTGTGTATGCTTGTCTTCTTGAGTCTTTTCAGAACAAACTTTTAAAACTACATGACAGTTTTTGACTACTTTAAAATATTTTTTAATTGTTTGCTAAGCAAAGGTCTTAATATTTCTACCAACCGAACAATATTTCCTAATGTCCATGTTAGTTGCCTACAGCAGTTTCTACTGTCTTTGAAGCAGTCTGAGGTTATACTGAATGCAGCTGTGATTCAGCTGGTGAATTTTAATTTTCCATGTGGCCCATAAGCTTATGCATGAGAAAAAAATAAGAGTGATTTTATGCCCATGCATTGTAAAGAAAGGTTTTGTATTAACATATTGGCTGCAGCTGCATAAATATTGTTTAAGGGTCCCACCCTGCTTCCACTGAATTTGATGGAATTTTTGCCATTCACGTCAATGGGAGCAGATAAGGCCCTACATTTGGCAAGCTGAAAACAGTAGCTTCTAAAGGAAATCTGGCTGTCTGCTCAAGGCCTCTATACTTGTCATTGCAGACTGACAAGTACATTAGTTTTTGTTTATCAGCAGAAATATCCAACACAGGATCTGTAATGTAAACCTCAGCTACTGAATTCCTCCCTTCTTCCAGGCAACAGTCCAATGTGTATTTAAAGTGTACTCCTTCCTGAGCATTTGCCACAGCCTCTCTAGCTCCTTGTGCGCCAATGATGCCATGTTTACAGTCTAACCTATGTTTTTCTATTACATTTTTAACCTTGCAAGCTGAGCCACACGCTAGTTGAAGCAGCTGGACTGATTTGGCCTGTGTCTGTAAACAACACATCAGGGAAAGAATTTCAAAATATTAGCAGGCATTCTCGTGTTGCCAAATAGTAAGGTTCCCATGAGGTACTACTGTGCTTTTCATACAAATGTAGGCTCCCAACTTTATGCACCTACATTTAGAGGAACCCTAAAATTGATTTACACAAGTATTTGTGCTTGTAGATTGTGTGGTCGGTAATCTAATTTGACTATTTGAACGTGCAAATCAGAGATGGAAAGGTTACTTACCTGAATAATTTTTTCGGGTCCTGTACAAACTTATAACATAGGCCCCCTCCCACACACATACCACAATCCCTCATCCCATACATACAATCTCATAAACCATGAAATTTTTTTTCCTCATGGTAATGGGGGTTGCAGCCTGGGCTGGGCCGTCCGGGGCCTCCAGGCTCCAGTAAAGTGTACCCTTCTGCCTCCCTCCCTCCCCACCCCCCACCCATGTGGGGCCCTGCTTACCTGTAAAGTAACTAGAGTTCTTCGAGAGGTTTTGTCACTATAGATGCTTCGCTGTAGGATGTGCACATGCCTGTACACTCTTGAGCAGAGATTATAAAGCAGTGTCCATGGGTTCGTAACTGCACAAAGCAGCTCCTTGTGCTCCCATATGAGGGCATATATGGTGGCATGGCCCCATCGCCATGTAGTTCCTTCTCAACCACAAAGCCAGAGACTGCAGCAGCGGGAAAGGAGGGTGTGAGGTGGAGCACCCATAGGGAAAAAATATCTTGAAAAATTCATGTTAATGTATAGGTAAGTAAACTCCCATTCTTCTTCAAGTATATGTCCCTATGGGTACTCCACTGTAGGATACTCCCAAGCAGTAACTTAACTTGGAGGTGGGTGCTGAGGAGGCAGATTCAAGAAAGTTCGGAGGACCACATCACCAAACGTTGTGTCAGCTCTAGAAGCAGGTAAGATAGCGTAATGCTTGACAAACACATGGACAGAGGATTAAATTGCAGTCCTGCAGATTTCAGCTGTGGGAACATCTTTCAAAAGGGATGTAGATGTGGACTGAGCCCTCGTGTAGTGTGCTGTTTCTCTATGAGGGAGCTGTATTCCAGCAGTCTCATAGCACATTAAGATGCATCTCAACACCCACTGTGGAAGTCTGTGTGTGGAAATGGGCTGTCCCTCATCCCCTCTGCAAAAATCCTGGAGAGGCCCTGAAGGTCTTAGTCCTGTCAAGGAAGAAGGCGAGAGCCCTCCTGACATCTAGTGTCTGTAGGCTGGTTTTCTTCCTGGAAGCATATGGCTTTGGATAGAACACTGGTAGTTGAATTTCCTGAGACCTTAGGGAGGAAGTGATGATGGGGACATAGTGAAACCTTACCTCTGTAGAAGGTAGTGAACGGTGAAGTCTCCTATGAGATCACTTGTTTTTCCCATTTGTCTAGCCAAACAGGTTAGCTCCATGCTTGAGAACCATCTAGGAACCATGCTTTCAGGTTCAAGGAGGAGGGACTGAGATGGATCAGGATCCCTGAGTTCTGTTACAGGAGAACTCTCCTGATGGGAAAGCAGAGAGGCACTGCCACAGAGAGGTGAAGGAAATTTAAAAAACCACACTTGTCTTGGCCAGGACAGTTCTATGAAGATAACCCTTGCTCTTCCCTGTCACAGTTTGAGCAGGATTTTGAGAATTAGAGGGAGAGGCAGGTAAGCATATAGCAGGGTACACGGCCACTGTTATCAGGGCATCTCCCAAAGAGTTGCGGCCATATCCTGCCTTGGAGAAGAAGGGGCAAAATTTTGTGTTGACTGGCATAGCAGAGAGGTCTATTCTGGTACTGCTTCTGGTAGGCCCCAGGTATAGTAGATGCTGTGGAAGACAGAATCATTGAGCTCCCATTCGTGGTCTGGATGTAAGTTCCTGCTCAGAGAGTCTGCAATTGTACTCTGAGGCCTGGTAGTTTGTTGCCCTGCTGTCCAGCATTATCCTGATGAAGTCACTCTGTGTGTTGTGAAGGAAGTGTTGACAAGCATATCAAACTACTCTTAGATCTAGGATGTTGATGTGGAGCATGGCCCCTTAGAGGAGCCCCTCATCCCAAAAGGGAGGCATCTGTTGTGAGGATCTTGGAGGGCAGGGAATGTGAGAGTGGGGTTCCCACACAGACTTTCAGTGGCTCCCTCCATCACCTGACAGATATCAGAATTTTTGGAGGTACTGTGATGCATTTGGAGAGACTGTGTCTGTTTGGGGTGTACACAGTCCTTAGCCATGTCTGAAGGCACCCGAGCTGCAGTCTCACATGAGGTGTGACAAACGTGGAGGCTGACATGTGGCTCAAGAGTTATAAGCAGGTCATTGTAGTTATTTGCAGGCTGTATTGTTATATTGTTGAGATGAGACTCAACATAATGGAGTCTCTCTCTTTGGGCACGTAGACTCTGATGACTAGGGAGTCTACAGTACCTTTGATGAAATCTAGCCTCTGGACCAAATCAGTGTAGACTTCTTCACATGGACATGGAGACACTGGACTGACCTATGGCTAGTATCTTGGAGGTTGTCAACTAAATCTCTAGAGCTGACCAACCTCTGAGGAGCCAGTCATCCAAGTATGGAAATACTGAGATGCCCACTGATGTCCTCTTGAGGATAGCAGCCCACATACCTTTGTAAAGACTCTCAGGGTCATGAAGAACCCGGAGGGGAGGATTTGGTACTGCTAATGAGCTGAGCCTCTTACAAAACATAAAAAATGCCTGTAGATGAAGGGCAATGAATCAGTCTTCCATATCTAGGGATGGAATTATGGTGGCTAGCATCACCAACCTGAATTGCTGTGAAAGGACATAGGTGTTCAAGTTTCTGAGATTGAGATAGTTTTCAAAAGAGGCAGAGGATGGGGACCTAGGAAATAGTTGGACTAGAACCCTCTTTTGAGAGACTCAGGTGGAACTGATTCGATCACCTCCAAGAGCAAGAGAGATTGTACCTTCTGCCTTAAGAGCTCTTCTTGAGAAGGGTCACTGAAAGGAATGGGGAGGGAGTGGGGAATAGAGTGTAAGTGGATGGAATAATCTACGCTGACTACCTCTAATATCCGTTTGTCTGAGGTGATGTGTTCCCAGGCAGGAAGAAAGTAGGATAGTCAGTCTTGAAATAGGAAGTGGATAGTAGAGCAGACAATTCAAGGAAAAATGTGCTTGATGCCCTCAGCTAAGCTGTCAAAACTGTCTCTTAGAGGGAGGTGCAGACTGGGTAGCTGTAGAGGGAGTGGTCCCCTTTTCTGAGGTTTGGTTCTCCTTCTCAAAGGTGCCAAAGGTCTAGGAAAGGCCTGGTATTGATGGTATTGGAACAGTCTGGAGCTCTGTGCAGTTTGAGATCTACTAAAACATAGTTTATGTGCCTGCAACAAAAGTACCAGTGACCATAGTGTTGCCCTGGAATCTTTAAGGGTGGGGAGGGAGGAGTCATTGTTTGCACTGAAGAGCTTGGGCAAGGAAGGTCTTCAGTGGTAGTTTTTACCTTTTTGGGGAATCCTGAAGACTACAGCCAAGATGTTCACTGCATAACCACAGTGGCTAAAGATCTAGAGACCATGTCAGTGGTGTCAGAAACTGCCTGCAGGGAGGCTTTGGCTATTAACTGGCCCTCTGAAATTAGGAAATGAAATTGGGTTTTTTTGATATTGTAGGAGGTATTCAATAAAGTGCATGAACTTTGAATACTAGTCAAAATTGTACTTCTCCATTAATGCCTGGTAGTTTGTGACTCGAAATTGAACAGCCACCAATGAATAGCTCTTCCTACCAAGGAGGTGTAAGTGATTGGACCCTTTATCAGCAGGAGAAGGTCTGGAGTGAGCTTGGTGGTTTCTTTTATGGACTGCATCTACAACCACGGAATTGGGGGCAGGATGGGAAAAGCAGTATTCTATTCCTTTGACTGGAATATAAAATTTTTTTAATCTGCCCTCTTGCAGGTGGGAGGAATAATGGCAAGTGTTTGTCATAAAGTGCAGGTAATAGTAGAGCGTCATTAATTAGTAGAGTGATTTTTTTCCTGGGTGAGGTGATATTTAAAATGTCCACCAGGGAGTGTTGAGAATCCTGAACCTCTTCTAATGGGATCTAGAGGGATTCCACAATACATTTCATTGGGACCTGGAAGGCCCTAAAGTCATCAGCATAAGAAGATGGTGGTCGCATTACTGCCTCAGCTGGGGAGGAAGGGGACTTGGCTGTTGAGTGGAGAGGTCTCTTCAATCTGTAGGTCCTGTTTATCTTGCATCTCCCTTGGTATCAAGGAAGCAGATGGTGCTGGAGGAAAATGATGCAAATGTTGTTTTCTTTCTTGCTGGTACCATATAAAACTGCACACCACGGTGTCCCCAGGGTTCCAGAAAGCCCACTGAGAGAGGTGAACAGGGGAATGGTCCCCAAGGGTATTAATAACCTTGAGGTCTAGGGTTTATAGTGGATTTCAAGAAGTCATCTTCAGTATAAGGACTCAGAGGAATATGGTGGTACAGTGCCATAGCAGATCCATGTACTGATACCTCAGAGTCAGAAGTAGTATTCTTTTCTAGGATGAAGCGGGACGATTTCTGATATTGGTGCTGGTTCCCAAGGCAGAGGTTCCAACCCTGCTCTGATACGATGGGGTTCAGACTGCCGATTTCAGAGTAGTATTAGGGAATTGGGTCTTGCAGTGCTCCTTAAAAGAGGGGACTGGTTCCTCCAATATAATAAGGTCTCCTGAGGAGAGAAATCTAGAGAGTGCTGGAGGACTAGGGTAACCTGAAGCACCCGCAATGGGGCCTACAACAGGGATCAGTGCCCGTCAGGAGATACTGCATCCAGTGTCAGATGCCAAAAGGAGAACGTCTCTGGGCACAAATCATGGATGGGATGAAAACATTGGTAACAGTGAGAAAATTTGGTGCCAGTCCAGGTGGTCTTTATGGCTCCAAAACGAGGACAGTTCCGGTGCTCACATAGAAGTGCTGGGTGCATGTAAGTGCCTAAACATGTCAGGCGGTACCAAGGTAGGTGCTGGTTTGTGCTACCTGGCAGACTTCTCTGATGGTACCAATGCCTTGGCACCAATTTCAGCTGGAGCCTAAGCAGTACCCCCTTCCAGGATGCAAATCAGATTTCTGGGGTGACCTACCCCTTTCTTAGATTCGTTGCCTGTCCCACTGGTTGGCTGCCTTCTGGTCTGCGCTGCCTCCTGCGTCAGGGACCAACCTCGGTGAGAGGGAGACTTGTCCTGAGTCGACGCAGACCAGCTCGATGACGCCGACCTGGAGTGATTGCTAGGGGAGTGTCCTCGCTCTACCACCGGTGTCCGTCCGGCGGGAGACCTTTCCACCCTTACTGGGGGTCTCCACCGCCCTTCAGGAGGACCCAGCGACACCGGCCCTTTCTCCCTCAGGGGGGAGGGGGCGGAGGTGGCATAGGCAAGGCCAGCAAGGCTCTTGCCTCCTGAAAAGCCTCCGGTGTCGACGGCATTGGCAGGGGCACTCTCCCACTCCCAAGAGTCAGGAAAGGCTCCCTGCCCAGAGATGCTAGCACCGGAGAAGACTCGATGGGCCGTACTTGAGGAATCTCTGCACTCGACCCTGCCCTTACTGGCACCACAGGGGAGTGTCCACACTCCGTGCACTGCCTCTTCTTCTTCGGCACCGGGGATGTCGCTCGGTGGCGAGTCGATGTCGGTGCCAGCAGTGCGCTCTGCACCGAGGATACGCTCGGCGCCAAGGTAGATCGGGATGGCTTGGACGCTGGGCAGAGCGCTGCCTCCATTATCAGGGCTTTTAACCGAATCTCCTGGTCCTTCTGGGTCTGCGGTTTAAAAGCCCTGCATATTTTACATTTGTCTTTCCTCTGCTCTTCCCTCAGGCACTTAAGGCACTGATCGTGGGGGTTGCTGAGCAGGAAAGCCTTCCCGCAGGAGGCACGGCTTAAATTCAGGTAACTGGGGCATGGCCCAGCTGCTCTAAACCCCTCTAATCTAATTTCTAATCTAACTAAACTCAAACAATGGGGAATGGTACTTGCAGAGAGTAAGGCTAGTTCCAACAACCGTCACAGGCGGAAAGAAGGAACTGAGGGGCCATAGGGCCAGCAGTGCCTCATATACCGCGGCATGTGCGCGGGGCTCCAGGGGGCACCAGAACCAGCCCTACAGGGTCTGCTAAGGGGAAAAAAGTTCCAGGAACCATGCATGGTGGCGTGCACTCACCTATAGTGGTATGGACATGAGCAATTACTCGAAGAATAACCGATTGACTTCCTTTTCTCCCATTAATTTTCTCTCTCCATTTGACCAATACACACTGGACAATACATCGATGGCCAGGTCCAGTGTATCTCACAAATCTGTGGCTTTGGAATTTTCAGCAGAGCTCACTTCTTCCTGCAGAGTAGTGTCAGAATCTAAGCTTACATTTAAAAAAAAATTAAAAATTACATTTCTAATCCTTCTAGTTCTGAACATATCCTTCTAAGCATGAACCAGGTGTAACTGATACAATATTGCTTTACTGAGACTACAGACGAGATGAGGCACAACCTCTAAGAATTATGATCTAACATACTCACTTGAGTGGATTATTTAATTTAATTGTATCCATTTAAAGTAGTCACTGTTAATTATTTATTCATTTTAGAAGAAACCACCAAAACCTATGCTCTCTACTTAATGCCAAACCACCTCACAAGTCCTTCTGCTTGCAAAATCCCCCTCTATCCCTTACTCATCTGCCAAAACTTCCAGCTTCCCTTCTGGTAATATCTGCAATGCAGTTATGTGTTAACACAAAATTTGACACGCACTGAAGACTGTAGATTTAGGAACTGAGTAAAATAAATGGAATGTAATATACAAATAAATAAGGAATATTGTATTGATTGTATTTATTTTCCTGGTGAATACAATCAAAACCTCCATTCTTGAATTTAGTTGAAGTTGCCTCGGCATCTCCAAACTACCACAAAATCTGGGAATTTTGCCACACAATTTAGGTCCAATTTGCCACAGACAGGGGTTTGGCAATAAATAATGTTATGATGAAGACTGAATTAAACCTCATTGAAGCTGGTGGGCACGACAGTTGCCTTTCGTTCAGGATAAATATAAAAAGCAGTTAAGCAATTTTTTGCAGTAAGATATTTAAAACACTAAGAGCCACTATCCAAAACACAGGCCACATGCAAGGCTGGGTAGAAGCGAAGCGATGTGGGCGGAAGGGTTTTGCTGGGACCTGAATGCTAGTGCAGGAGGCTGGTACTGTTTGGTGGATATAGGGTAGGAGGGTGCATGTGTGTGTGCACATGCATGAGCAAAGAACAGGAAGAAAGTAATAGACAAAAAACCAAGGAGACAGTAAGAAAGTCACTTGCAGAGTGACCCTGAGAGAAAGCCATGAGGGAGCGCTTTTTTGGGCAGAGTCCTGGCTGGAAAAAGGTTTAGAATTGTGAGAAAAGAAGCTACCTCCTATTGTTTGATTCCTACTGTGTTCAAGGAAACAGGACTTTATGTACATTCTTTGTAAATAAATTGGATTGCACCAAATAAATACCTGATTATCATCCCATGATCCCAAATTTTTGCTAACCACTCAACTAAAAAGGTGACTAACAAAAACATGAAAAAAAGTGTGTGTGTGTCAGTGCAATACAACACCAATTTTAATTAGGGTATTACAAGACTATAATAATCCTAAAGCAGTCCCTCTTTTTATGTCCTCACTTCTAGAAGGAAGACTGTTGTATTTTTTTCTCCTGTACAGATGTGTAAAATCTTGTGGCCATTCAAAGTGGGTATGGGCGGGAGTGCATGGCTGGATTCTGTACCCATCAGCACGCATGTCACTGAAGCAGGTGTTTTCAAAATAATGTTGGAGGAGCATTTTTTCAGGAGAAACAGGGCCAGGGCTGCTGCTACTGCAAACCAGGTCCATGTGCAGTAAGAGAGTGGGAGGGAGAAGCAGAGGCAGTCTGTTTGTTGTGGGCACATGGTTGCACGTGTGAGAGTAGTAACCAAAGGATTTGCCTACTACAGTTAGCAATAAATATCTGTATAGTCTTTATTACTTCTTATTTACTTGTATTGCCATAGCACCAGGCATGAAGACCCCATTGTTCTATGCACTGTACAAGCAGAATAAAAAGATCACCGTTGTGCTTTGATCAGCTACTAAATAACTCTGTCAATCAGAGCACAGGGATTTGCATATCTGTTGTTGAGAAATAACCAGGCAGTCATTTTGCAAAGCAGACTCCATGGCAAATCAAACAGTTGTATAAATGAGAACTAACCATACAGTTAGGGTCAGTGACTATCTTATGTCCAGTCTACTCCTAGGATGGCCTTAGACAATTGCATTTCAGTTTGATCAAAAAGAGCTTTCGTTTTTGCCAGTTTTTCTCAACATTGGAATATTTTTTGTGACATGTCATAGTGGGAAAAAAACATAAAACCAACTAACCTGTGCTCTAGTTTTCCAGCCTGAGAGAGGCTCCATGGCAGAAACTTCACCCCTATGCTCATTTTCTATTTCCAGCTTCTATTTTATAAATAACTTGCTTTCAGAGTTCTGTTTTGTGATGCATCCATTTGTATTTCCCTTCCACTGCCTGTTTATAAGGTTATTTCTGCTGATTTGTATTCACAGCCATGTATTCAATATATTTACAGAAGATGGAATTAAAGAAAATAACAGAACAGTTGAATAACAGTAGAACACAGACAAAAATGTGTGTGTAAAGTTAAAGACCTGTACTAAACCCAGACTGCAAGCCCAGGTTAAATCTGGAACTCTGTCATGAACATAGCTCAAATTACACCTATAAAGAATCCACTTAGACCTTGAGTCTCATTCCCTCTGTCACGCTGCCTGGTATGGGACACAGCTAAGAATGCGAGTCTCAGATCAGACTGCCAGGAAACAGGGCATGTGCCCCAGACTGATGGTATATTCTCATAAGATTTCACCAAGCCAGTAACAAATGTATGCTTACAAAATACACTACTAGTGACTAGTCCCCTTCAGACTCTCTAGCCCCTCATGTACCATCCAAACAAGCCAGACTTCTGTGATAAATGATTCTTAAAACCAAAAATCACATATACTAGGTTCTACCAGTTCCAAAGAACCAGACACACCCCAGGTCAAAATAAACTTCAGATCTTACCCAAAAACCATACTGGTAGCCAATCCTTCAGTAACTAAAAACTAAAGGTTTATTATTAATATACATTTAAAAAGGACAAGAGTTAAGAGGTTAAAACGAATTATATATGTTACAGCTGATTTCAGAGTTTGCAGACCAAAGTAATAGCAGTGGTGTTAAATCTTCCAATTTGTAATAAGTCTTTCTAGTTCATCCCAAATATTGGGGTCTTTAGTTCATTGTTCAAAGCTCTTCTGTGTTAGAAATCACAATCCAGAGATGTGGAGCAGGAAAAAGGCAAAGGGATGATGTCACACTCTCCAATTTATATCCCACAGTCCATATGCGTGGAAGGTTAGTCTCAAACCTGGAGTCAGGGATCACATGTTCTACGTGCATTGCTGAGTCTTGAGGAATCTATTGTCAACATGTTCTCTGAGGCATACTCGGGCGAGGCCCACTGGAAGAGTTGATTCTCCTTAATGGCACAGCAACCACGGCTGGATGGTCTGGATGTAAATCTGTCTTGTGGGTGTTAACAAGAAACACAGTATGTTTGAGATACAAACACAGAGCCAAGATTCATAACTTCATATACAATGATATACACACATATAAACATGTTAACATTGTTCAACAGATTACAACTTTTCCAGTGATATCTTACAAGGCATACTTTGCATTAGATTTATCACAATTGTATAACAGCATCCCACCCCAATTCACACTTCTGTAAACATATATCAACGACCAGTATTATTTTATGGCAGCATAGTTATTCAGAGTACTTGGCAGGCAAAGATGGATTCGCTGCTCTGAAAAGTTTACAACCTAAATTAAGTCCACATCAAACAATAGGAGACAACAGGAATCAATAGAGAGAAGAGGAGGACAAGGTAGAGGAAAATGTATTTATTTGGGAGGCTATTAAGGGTTAAGGGAGCAGGGAGTGTCACATCCCTGGGCAGGCCATGGTGACCACCTCTTTAATTAGGGAGACGACCAATGGTTGACATCTAGTGTTTCTTTCAAGTGCTGGCATTGAGTGGCTGATGCAGCTGTTCTTTTATAGGCAAGCTTTCAAGTGAGGGTAGCCCTCTTTGATCAAGTTTTTTGCTACTGGGAAAAAAAGAATACTTTACATATTCCTGATGGAGGAAAAATGATGTTCAATTAGGGGAAGCTGTCTTTCATTGCCTATATTTGCTAATGCAGAGATCCAAATGAAAATTTCAGAATGGTGGCCATCATATGGATATCGATCATTCCTGCAGGGCATGGTATCCATAAATAACTTAATTAACTGTGTGTGTATATGTATGTAAGCTATTATTTTTTAAGGGACACTCAACTAAAAAAAAAAAATCACATCTGTCTAAATTATTTTGAAACTTACCATTGTTACAAGAAACACACTTATTATAATTTAATTAAAAATATAAGTTAGAAATAGCCTTTATTTTACTGAATAGTGTCAGTATATCACATATGAGAAATCACGATGAACAGAAACTGCTTCTACAAAACATGTGGGAATACTGCAGCATTTAGTGGTGTACCTCTCAATGTAATGATAGACATAGCACGCACTTTTCTCTGACAAAGACATGCAGTAGCCTCGGTGGCATATAACAGTCAAAAAGCTAACTCATGAACTGCCTCTCACTCTTGAGAGACAAGCCATATGTCATGGTGTGCAGCCAATTCTGAATCTAAAGGATGCAATACCTAATATCAAGTGTTGTATTGAGAGGAGTATATATTAAATAAATAAATAAAAATAATAATAATAATAATAATAAAAGTCAACATTTCAAAACTGGGCGTTTAAAACAGTCTCTTAAATCCACATTTTGGACATTTAAGTAAAAACGGCTTTCTTTTCATCCACAAATCCTAGTGGGAGCTGCTGATTATCAACACCTCTGAAAATGAGATTCACTTTTGTTTAGCTGCCTCAACAAAACAGAGTGAGGGGGGATTTGATAGCAGCCTTTGACTACCTGAACGGGGGTTCCAAAGAGGATGGGGCTAGGCTGTTCTCAGTGGTAGTAGATGACAGAACAAGGAGCAATGGTCTCAAGTTGCAATGGAGGACGTCTAGGTTGGATATTAGGAAAAACTTTTTCACTAGGAGGATGGTGAAGCACTGTAATGAGTTACCTAGGGAGCTGGTGGAATCTCCATCCTTAGAGGTTTTTAAGGCCCAGCTTGAGAAAGCCCTGGATGGGATGATTTAGTTGAGGTTGGTCCTGCTTTGACCAGGGGGTTGGACTAGATGACCTCCTGAGGTTCCTTCCAGCCCTACTCTTCTATGATTCTATGAATTTTAGGGACCGAGATTTGAAAATATTGGGGTTACCACTTTGGACCTCTAGGGATCTCAGCTGTCTGAAGAAATATGAATGAGTTGATCCTGTGAAGCTCTTTCACATTCAATATCAATAGACACATTGATATTTAGCCACAGAGCATTTGTGTGTATACTCTCAAGGTACAGTTGTATACTGTAAATAACTTATTATGGAGCCTTAATAGAGAATATATTTAGCTGCACAGAGACCATATTTTGTGCCTGAAGTTTATTTTGTTTATGCTGCAGATTAGAGAAGCTATTTTAGGATGTTGTTTTAGAGTTTTAAAGTTGTGTATTGGCACTAATTACCACATTTCTCCAGCTGGAAAAAAAACCTGGTGTCTCATGTGCAGGCCATCAGGTGACAAAGGACTTTGATCTTAAGTCCCAGTTTCAAAAGGGATTTAAGCACAGACCAAAGGGAGTTAGGTGACTAAATAATTCAGAGGATCTGGGCTTAGAAATCTAAATCCTGTTGACTCCCAGTGAGCCTTAAGCTTCTAAAGTACCTATGTCACTTAGGCACTTTTGAAAATTTTACTGAAAATTGCTTCTCTCTCTATGAACTTGTAGCAGTTTTAAAGATCAATATCTTACAAAATATCAATGATTTATAAAAATCCATTTTTGGTACGAAATAAGGACATGTTTTCATGACAGGTTCTTCTAAAAAGAAATAGCAGTTGTTGGAAAGTTGCTCAGAGGTGTGTAACATTCAGATTTGGGATAGTAACATTCATAGGCCTAGTAATGACTGTGGTTCAGGCTCGAATGGCGTCTGAAAGAAGTTGAATACCTTTGCCAAAGGGAAAGGTACCTGAGGATGATGATGATAAAGAAACAGCGAAAAGCCCGAATCAGAGCTCAATATCCCAGAAATGTGGGTGTTTCTAAAAGAGTGCTGAACCTGAGCTTGAGACTATCTCTAAAGGGAAGCCATCCAGACAAAGTTAGAATATTCCTTCTTCAGCATCTTTTTCCTCAAAATGAACAAAAAGAGAGCTATAAACAAAGGGCCTATCCTGCTGTGCTTGTTGCTCCATGGGCCTCATTCAGCACTGGACTGCATTTTGTGTAGCCATTTACACTGTGCACAGTGTAAAACTCTCTCATTTGGATTGGGTGGCAGCTTACATCCAATGTTTCACACAATGAGTACACAAGGCGGTAGAGAATCAGGGACCAGGTCTGGAACTCTCACTGTCATAAGCCAAGGTCTCACATGCAGAGCATTCACATAATCAGCTCCAAAGGGGAACACCACGCTTCAGTTTTATTACAAAACAGATAATCTCTCTAGAAGATTGAGTTGTTCGTATCCCTTATTAGAGGGAGTAGCCTTGAGGTGCTGTTGCTGAGAACACACTGTAGATACCCAAAAACTCCCCCCCCCCCCCTTGGATAGAACAAAATAGTGCTTCTTGGCCCTCTTAGGAGTGAGAGAACAAGAGAGGAATGTGCCAAACTGTCTTTGCTGGGTCCATGATGTCCTCATTGATGGAGAGGGCCACCAGAAGGCTGAAAATGCCTAGTAAACTGCTTAGGCACAAAGACTTTCTCAAGCTGAATCTGTAGCTCTGCAGCCACCCTGTGCATAAGCTCTTGATATTGTGTAAAGTCATCTGGTGGAGTTGGAAAAGATGGAGTAACTGCCCCATCCACTGAAAACAATGAGATTGCTCCCAGAACCATTGGATCTGGCTCACCTTCCCCTTCCAAATATTCCAAGGGGGTTGGTTCTGGGTGATGGCAAATAGGACTCCTGCATTGTTCCTGTGTATCTAAGGTAGGGCTCCCAGTGTCCCCAATATTGCCAGTAGGATGGATCAACTGGCAGAGGAGGACCCCAAGGCAAAGAGCACCCTCTATCCCTTGCCAATTGTACCTGGTCAGAGGACAGAACCCTGATCTTCAGGGTCTCCTGTCTTGTGCTACTTCTGCCTGATCCCTTATCTCCAGTGAAACCAACAATTCTAATGGTTGCGTCTCCAGGCTGGCAGGGGGAATGAGAGAATGTCAGGAGAGTCTCCTCCTCTGATGTATCAATGCTCCAGAATAGAGTCAGTCTTCATAGGAGGGGTGAATGCAGATAGGGAAAAGTTAAGATGTCCTCCAGGGAGATGTAGGTCTCAGAACACCCTGGGGCACATGGAGAGTCCATTGGCAGAGCTGTCAGAACTGGAGCTTCCCTGGTCCCCATAACAGTTGTCTCCTTCTGGGGCAGCGACACTACCAGACCACATCGGCTTTAGAAGTGGAAGGGAGCACCCGGAGATATTAATCCTGAGCCTTCACCATCAGAACTGATGTTGGAACCATCAGAGCCATATCCTCGTGTGTGTCCTTCTCCTGTGAGGAAGATTTACTCAGGCCAAAATCCTTAGTGCCTGTGTGTGCTGACTCCCCTAACTTTCATGGTGTCAGGGATCTTCTCTCTTCGGGGCAATTTTAGAGGAAGATGGTTTGTCCCTTATGTCTGTGACAATGCGCCTTGCTATCATGTGACAACTTCTCCTTAGACAGTCTTCGTCTCCATTCCCAACTGCATGCTCAGGGGGCCGCTGCCTGCTTGGTGAGACTGATATACCAGTAGGGCAGATGGGCGGTTCGTCCCCAGGCCGGATCTTATTGGGGTCTTCTCCCTCTCCATGAGATGTTTTGAGTCTCAGTTCCCTACCTGCACAAGTTCTGGGAGGAAAAGAGCAGCAGAGCCTCACCCAGGCAGTAGAGCAAACATTGACGTTTGTCACACCCCGAAAAGGAGTAAGGGCAGGAAACAGTGTTTGAACCCTGGGCATAATCCCAGACTTCTTGCAACAGAAAGGTTCCTTGGATAGGGAAGAAAATGGAGAAAAACACTAAACTATACTACAGAAAGTATGAAAGACTATGAAAGACTATTAAAGCTACTAAAAACTAACTATATACAACATCTTACAGCAGTGACAAGAAAAGGGGGAAAAAAAAGGAGTTGAGGACACTAAAGACTCCAACTCAGACATGTGGCAGTAAGAAGGACCTGCCCGCACCACTTTTATGCCCTCAGTTCAGAGTACAAAGAGAGCTATGGCATATGTGCAGGCCAACAGACAGTGCTAGCAAAATATTTCTGGACTCAGGCACATGTGGAAAACACATAGGGACCATCACGAAGAATCACGGGACAATGATAGACATGCGAGTGCAAAAACACTGGACAGATTAACTCAGGTAGGGTTTTGCTGTGGGGATGCTGACACCTGGGCTAGGCTCACTCAGGTGCCCTGACTTAGGCACCAATCTCCCGGGTTAACTGCACAGCACAGGCATACCTTCAAAGGCTATGTCTACACTGGAAAAAGGTGTGTTTTAACATATATTAAAATCGGATTGTAGAGAAGGCAAAATGTATTTTAACGCATGTTAAGCTGGTGGAGGTAAAATTTGGGCTCCTCTCCTAGGCCTTAAGGCCACTATGCAGCAACTGACTGGTGTAATTACCAGCTCAGAGAGACACAGCTGCTTGCTTCGCTTGAGCTAGCACCTAAAAATAGCAGTGGCAGAAGCTTAGGCTAGCCACCCATGTACAATCCTGCCCAATCCCTCAGTACATATTCAGATTGCTAGCCCAAGCTGCTGCAGCCACGCTGCTACACCCCCAATGCATGATATAGGAGAGATCTGAATATGGGTCTCCCGTGCTGCCAGAGAATGTCCTAGTGGACCATGGGGTATTCTGATGTGGAATTATTTCCTGTTGAAATGGTCCCAATAAATAATTGAAGAATAACTGGAGTGGGAACTAGTCTCCCACATCATAGATGACTGCCCTAACCATCAGACTGTACAGTCAATTTGTTTGGGCTCTCTTCTTGGCCCAATGACTATTCACGGTCATAAATGACCATGACTTGCCACTGTGAAGTGTATAGCAAAATAGCACCCCATAAAGGATATCCCATTGCTCAGTGGTTACGGCATACTCCTTCCATCTGAGAGTGCTCTGTTCAAAATTAATCCCTGAACTGGGGAACTGCCTTGATTATAGGTGCTGGTGCAAATACACACGTATGAATTCCTACTATAGACATGCAAATATACTATTTTTGCTGGAAGAATCTATCCCTGATTGAAAAGTACAGTTACTTACCTCATAACTGTTGTTCTTCGAGATATGTTCCTCATGTCCATTCCCAATTTAGGTGTGTATGCTCACTACATGCGCTGCTGCGGGAAAACGTTTTCCTCTTAGTGGTACCTGTACGAGCCAGCTCTGGCACTCCTTGTAGTGGCGCACACGTGCGCCCGCATATAGATGCCACCGGCTTCCCCTCCCTCTCAGTTCCTTCTTGCTGGAACTCTGACTGAGGGGAAGGAGGCCAGGTGCAGAATGGACATGAACACCACCTCTCGAAGAACCGTTATAAGGTAAGTAATCATTCTTTCTTCTTCAAGTGCTTGCTCATGTCCATTCCCAATTTAGGTGACTCACCAGCAGTGTCTCCAGAGGCAGGCAGGAGTTCATGGATGTGACCTTTAATGCACCGCTTTACCGAAGCCAGCATCGTCCCAAGCTTGCTACATCAAAGCGTAGTGGGACACGAAGGTGTGTACCAGTGACCAGCTCGCTACCCTACAGATGTCCAAAATGGGGACGTGCGCTTGGAAGGCCACAGACGATGCCTGTGCTCTCGTTGAGTGGGCTGTCAAGGACACCGGAGGCGCGACTCTAGCCCGTGATCCGCTTAGAAAGACGCTGCGAGGAAACTGGTAGACCTTTCATCTGATCCGCAACCGCCACGAGAAGCTGTGTAAAGTGATGGAAGGGTCTAGTCTGGTCGATGCAAAAAGCCAGGGCCCTCAAGTTGAGAGAGTGCAGACGCCTCTCCTCACTGGAGTTGTGCAGTTTGGGGCAAAACAGACAGGAAAATCTCCTGATTCAGGTGAAAATGGGAGACCACCTTATGCCCACACCTGGTTTTTTTGCCTAGCTGGACCTTGCCCTTGTAAAACACCATGTAGGGTGGTTCCAATGTTAATGCCCTGATCTCTGACACTTGCCTGGCGGACATGATAGCAACCAGAAAGGCAACCTTCCAGGACAGGTACGTAAGGGAGCACGAGGCCATGGGCTCAAAGGATGGTCCAGTGAGTCTAGAAATGACCAGGTTCAAGTCCCACAGAGGAAATGGCTCCCTTATCGACGGGAAAAGCCTTTCCAGACTTTTGAGGAATCTAGTCATCATTTCATGTGACAGTGTTGTACCTCCCAACAAGGGGTGGAAAGCAGATATGGCTGCCACATTGACCTTAACTGATGAGAAGGCCAATCCTTCTTGCTTCAGGTGGAGCAGATACTCCAAAACTGGTGAGATCGATGCCTCTGCTGGGGACATGCTACAGTCAGTCACTCAGCAGGTGAAGTGCTTCCACTTAGCCTTATAAGCCAATCTGGTTGATGGCTTCCTGCTCTTCAGGAGCACGTGCTGAACTTGGGTTGAGCAGGCCTGCTCCTCCTTGTTCAGCCCTGGAGCATCAAAGCCATCAGCTGGAGGAAGGCCAGCTCTGGGTGGAGCAGGCGACCTTGATCTTGGGATAGAAGGTCCAGGCACAGCAGTAGGGTCCAATGCCTGGGTCCCGCCAGCTCTACCAGCATCCCGAACCAATGCTGTCTGGGCCATGCTGGTGTCACAAGGATGACCTGTACCTTGTCTCTCTTCACCTTCAGGAGGACTTTGTGGATCAAAGGTATCGGCAGGAAAGTGTACAGAAGTCCCTCTGACCAAGGGAAGAGAACAGCATTGGTAATGGAGCCTTCACTGTGGCTCTGATGGGAACAGAGGTGACAGCACTTCCTGTTGGCCCCGATGGCAAAGAGGTCCATTCGGGGATTTGCCTCACCTTTGGAACATGCAAGCTTCCACCTCCGGATGGAGGGACCACTCGTGGTGAGAGCAGAAGGACCTGCTGAGACGGTCCACCAAAGAGTTGTTGATCCCTGGGAGGTGAACAGCTAGCAGGTGAATATTGTGGCTGATGCAAAAGTCCCAGAAGGGCATGGCCTCTACACATAGGGCAGGGGATCTGGCCCCGCCCTGTCTGTTGATATAATACACAGAGGCTGTATTGTCCATGAGAATCTGCACAACCCTGTTGGCAAGATGTGGTAGAAAAACTGCACAGGATAGACGAATTGCCCAGAGTTCTTTGATATTGATATGTAACCCCAGTTCCCCTCAGCCCCACGTGCCCTGGGTCTTCAGGGAACCAATGTGACCTCCCCATCCCAGGCATCGGAGAACAGAGTTACCAATGGCTGGGGTGCTTCATAGGGCATTCTCAAGAGGACAAGACTGGGATTCAACCACCATACCAGGGAGATAAGTATTTTTAGAGGGACCATAAGTATCTTGTCCAGGTGGTGCCTGACCGGGTAATAGACTGACGCCAACCACTTCTGGAGGAGTCTGAGGTGCAGCCTAGCCTGGGGAACCACATACGTACAGGCCATCATGTGGCCCAGGAAGCTGAGGCACACCCTTGCTGTTGAGGGGACGAGCCGAAATGCGGGTAATAATCTCGGTCATAGCCCGGAATCTTTCCTGTGGAAGGAAATCTTTGGCCCTGGATGAGTCCAGCATTGCTCCGATAAATTATCTTCTTTGTGCAGGGACTATACCAATTTCCATTCGTTTATTAGGAGGCCTAGCGCTTGACAAACACCTCAGGTGATCGAGATGCTGGCCTGGACCTGAGACCTTGACCTGCCCCTGATGAGCCAGTCATCCATGTAGGGGAACACCTGCACTCCTCTCCTCCTGAGGAAGGTTGCTACCACCAACATGCACTTGGTGAAAACTCTTGGCGCAGTCAAGGGGGAGCACTGCAAACTGGTAGTGGCGGTGTCCTACCATAAATCTCAGGAACCTCCTGTGACCAGGGAATAAGTCCTGGTGCACCTTAAAATCATCCATCGGCACCGCAGATGAGGATCCTGCGACTGCCTCATCCAGTAACGATGAGGAAGAGGCGGTACCTGGGTTGTGGGAAGGGCCTCTGTTCTGGGTGGGGTAGAACCCCCGGGGCCCAAGACGTGCAAACCTTCCTGGTTTGAGTCCATGTCCAAGTGCAGCACCACGCTCTGAGGGATAGAGGACTGCGGCACCGAGGTGCCTCTCACAGAAACAGTCTGCAGAACCCCAGAGGGGAACCCCCAACAGTATGGCCATCGTCCAGGTCATTGGCCATGCAGCCATTGGTGATACCATGAGAAAACTAGTCACAGGAGCCGGGACTTGTGTAGTCTGGACAACTTCATCACTGTCTGAGGTTGAGGTGCTGATATCTGATGGCCATGGTGGCGCTGTCTCTGAATACCTCGCGGTGCCATGTGAGATGCATTGTTGACGCACCAGCACTGGAGAGCTGCTTGAGGAACCCAAACTCTGGGTGTGACCAAACTGGCTCTTGTCCTTGAGCTTTCTATATGGGCTAGGTAAGCGGGGTCGCAGTGCTGGGGAAACGTACTGAGAGTCCGGCAAACTGTCTTGCTCTGTTCCATAGCAATGCTCTGCTCAGTGCCGGTCCTCTGGGGAATGGTGACAGGAGCCTAATCTGGCAGGATCTTGACCCAGAGAGTGTGGTCTGGACTCGGGGGATCACCTGCGCACCGGTGAGCAGTGCCTTGATGATGGGGACTAACAAGCAGATCTGTCCCTTGATAGACTGCCCCGAGACGCCAGTGCCAGATCTCGGTGTGGCGCTCTGCTGTCCCTTGGTGTCTGCGGTACCGGCATCAGCAGGGCGTCCTTCATAGCTTGGATGGCCTCTGGAATCAACGGCACCAGTAAGCGATGAGGGCTTCTACCATTATCCAGAGTTAGTGGAGGGCCCAGTGCAGAGGTCGATGCTGGCTGAGGTGAGTGACCCTTCTGAGGAGAGAAGGGTTGTTGGCCCCAATGCAGGTCTCGCCAGGGTCCCCCTTAGCCTTCTCCGCAGGAGAGCATCCACGTTCTGTGTGGATCTTCTTGGACCTCTTCTTCAGAACCGGGGAGGGAGATTGGTGCCAGGCAGATGAAATGGGCGCCAGAGGGGCAGTGTGTGCTGAGGTCGTCGTGCTCGGCCCAGTGTCTAACCTGCTGGGCTCTGAGACAGGTCTAAGAGCTGACTCCATCAGAATGACCCTGAGACAAATATCCCCGTCTTTCTTTTTTCATGGGTGGAAACGTTTACAAATCTTACCCCCCTGACTGATGTGGGCTTCCCCCAGACACTTTAAACAACTTTCATGAGGGTTGCTCCTTGGCATAGGCTTCTTATACTAAGTGCAGGGTTTAAAACCCTGGGGAACAGGCATGCCCTGACCCTGGGATTCTAACTACTAACAAACTAGAACTAACTGTAACCGAACAAGTAACTATATACACTAAAAACAATGAACAAACTACTAGGGAGACGAGAAGAACTTGCGAAGGCAAGAACGTTCCAGCACCGTCACTGACGGCAAGAAGGAACTGGGGGGGTGAAGCCGGCAGCACCTATATGCGGGCGCATATGCATGTTGCTGCAGGGGGCACCAAAGCCAGCTTGTACAGGTACCACTAAGGGAAAAAGTTTTCTGACACCAGTGCATATGGCCAACACACACACACCTAAATTGGGAATGGACATAAGCAAGCACTCAAGAACTAGAATAAACTATTCCAACAGAAAGTGTGGTTTAACTTGTTTACAAATAGGGGTTGATACTAGTGCAGCTGTATTGGTGACTGGCTACAGACAGCTGTAACCATGACAAATTCCCTGCATAAAGAAGGCTTCATTAGTGTTGAGGATTTTAATAGTTCATCAGCACAAAGTGGTATGAAGCTACTACTTTAGCTCTTAGTCCTTTTCATATTTAGCTCATTAACAACCTTTTAAAAAGGAAGTTTAAGTGAAGCTGCAGCAGAATTTCTAGTCTGCTGCCTATGCCACAGACTCCAGGAGCCTGTTGCAGCAGAATTTAAACTGTTTGCTGCATAGTACGACATGTAACACTGGCTGAGAGTTGCGTGCCAAAAGAGCTAAATCCACACTCCATATTCTCAGTAAAGGGTAGGAAACTAGGAATTATCCTGATCTCAGTTCTTTCCTCACCTCCTGAGAAGCTGAGGGCCAGCCTCACATCTCAGAAGAGGTAGTTGACCTCATATTCAGAAACATTGCTATCTTCTTCGAGGAGACCAAATAAAGGGAAGGTCAGTCTTGAAATAAATCTTAGGGAGAGTTGTTGGACTGGAGAGAATGGGGTTGGGGCAGGGCAATTCTGAAGCTACTGGATTTGATGTCAGCTGCAAGGGTCAGAGCTCAGTACAAGTTTGACAGAAAGGCCAGAATGTGCTGGTCCAGTGAGGATATAGTTGAGGTCTTTATGGATGATGTTTTGATAGGAAGGTGAAATCCAGTTATTAATTATTTGTATTATCACAGCATCTGGGAATCCTAATGATAGATCATGTGCTGCACTAACACAGAACAAAAGGACAGGTCCTACCCCAAAGATCCTAGGAGGCTATGATTGCTGAAGAAAGGTATTCAGCAATAAATGGATAGAAGGGAATTAAGATTAAAGATTACAGAATGTGGAGTAATAAGTGGATTCTGTAGGATAAAGAGTGAAATTACAGAAATGAGAATAAGGAATAAAGGAAGACTGAAGAAGAGATTTATGAGAAGGAAACAAACAGGAAAGGAGTGACCTGGGAAGTGAGAAAAAGACAACACAACAGAAAGAAAAATGAAGGAAAAAAGGAAAGGAGAGCCAAAGTATAGTATAAACATTTTAGAATTTAATAAAAATCTGCGAGGCAAATTTACAATAGAATATATACAAATATTAGCATATATACAATTCTCTGCACATACACATTCTTTGAATTTGTGTGAGACAGCTTTTGATAGTATACATCTCCCTCCCGCCCTCTCACCCACCCAATGGAGGCTGCTATCATCCCTGCCAGGTCTAACATTTTTGCCTTTGGAATACACCAGATTACTGCAAAAGTAGCAGGTATTTTCAAAACATTTTCAAACACGATCCACCCCTTGACACCTCTATAACTGTATTACCCTTCCTACATTACCCTAGACCTCCTTTGCAGAGGTCTATAGGCTGGTCAAAAGCTATCATACAGATCAATTTGCACCTGGCACCCGTGCCATGAAGAAAGCTCAGCCCACCTCAGCCCCTGCAGCAGATCCAGAAAGAGCAGAGGGAAATGAAAGGATTCAATTATTACAATTAATAAAAGCTTTTCACAGGGGATCCTACCACTCTGGAAGTTTGAAAGCCACAGACCTAGTTCATCTACCTGCCAATAATGTTTGTGTGGCACGCAGAGATTTTCCATCAACTCATCTAGTTATTTGCCTAGTTTTACAACAGGCTATAAAAAAAGCAATAGCGAAGTCAATACAAACTAAAATTTCACCGACACTTGTTTATACTGCTTTATATACTATACACTGACATGTAAGTACAATATTTATATTCCACTCAATTTTATTATAGGGTTATTTATTATTTATATTATTTATTATATATTTATTATTAGAAAGTAAGCAATTTTTCAATAATAGCGTGCTGTGACACTGGTATTTTTATGTCTGATTTTGTAAACAAGTAGTTTTTAAGTGAGGTGAAACTTGGGGTATGCAAGACAAATCAGACTCCTGCAGTAGTCTTGAAAAGTTAAGAACCACTGCTTTATACTATATTTTCCTACTGCTTTCTGAGGTAACAGATTGTTGACATGGTGCTATGAATATTCTGTGTTGGGGGTAAGGGTAGGCTTTATTCAAGATTTTGGAGATCAAAATCAAAAGCAGATCCCAGTAGCATTCCTATCTACAGTACTGCTGCCTTTATTAGATGATGGATTCACACCTTCATCCATTTGGATACGAGTTTCCCATGGCAAAGATTTTGAGCGGATGAGCCAAATTACTTTTACACCTTAGGCTGCTTCAGAAGCAAATGGATTCTAAGGGTACTTTGGCTCAATGGCAACATAACTGCAGTCAGATGCTTTTCCTTGCTTATGCTTGAGTCATCTATACATGGGCTACTTTCCCACCAAAAGGCATGATGAATGGTGGTTTGGGGCAGGAAGACCGATGAGACAGAAGTTGCTTGTGCATGTCTCTCAGTTATCAAAACATCTATGAAGTTGTGAGTGTAGGAATTATTTTTTCACAACTTACATAGGATTCAGGTTGAACTTCCAGTGACTGCTACTAGCCTCAATTCCACAAACAGAAAAACTAATTTATGTTAAATGGATTTTCTACTTTAAAATTGTGTGACCACAGAATCTGCAAAAAATTAAACCCAAAAGCAAGTGTGTACAAAATAATTTATTACAGCATAACATATGTTGGCATTATTTTACAGTGAGTTTTTCATTCAACAATTTTGAATCTGAACAGATGACACACAAAGGAGACCATTTTAATTAGAACAGTTTATTTGTCTTAATAAAATCCCCCTTCATGAACTTATATTAGCCTGAGAGAGGCTAGTTAATATTACTGAAAATATTTACATTGCAGTGAAATAAAAACAAACAATCTGATTGAATGATTCCATTATAGTTTCCAGAAAATGTATTTTCTGTACAAGCCACAGTATATTTAGGTTTTGATAGCAGTTCTTGTAGAAGGCAAAGCTGACATGTGTAGCCATTTTGTCCAGCAATATTATGCTTTAAACAGCTATGTTATGTTCAGACTTTCATTTTGATGTATTGTACGTTTTTATGCATTTATTAGTTAATGCACCAGAACACAGAATAAGAAAAAGGTTTGTTGTGATTTGCAGTCAGCCTATTTGTGCTCCCTTAAATAGTTTTTAAATATAAAATGCACTTAACTACTAATTGCTTTATAGTACTTAAAGCAATAGTATTTAGGCAAGAGAAGTAGTAAATTTATCAGCCATAAGTCCACACCTAAGACTTTTCATGGAGGTATACAGTAAACTTACCAGTGAATTTTACAATGTAGAGGAGAACCATATTCCCCATTACTGTACCTTATGCATCTGCCCAAAACTGGAGTAGCTTTTCCAAACCAATAAGTGGGAATGAAAAAAAAAAAAAGACAGGCAGCCAGACAATGGTATCTAAACAGTATCATATTCACTATTATTTCAGGGAATTACATGTACTCAACTGTTTTTAAAATGTTAAACCATTAAAAAAATGTAAGGAAATAATAGCTATGGAACACAAGGTAGATAGAAAAGTTTTTGAAAACTCTTACCATCACACCTCCATATCCACCAGCATGAGTTCCATATAAGACACAGAACAGACAAGAAACATGCAAACAGCCAACATTTACAGTTATGTGCTTTAAAAGAAACCAAAATAACTAAAATTAAAGAAACCAAAACAAACAGAAAAAGATGACAGGGGATGATTCAAGCAGCACTTTTTCAGTCTTAATGTGCTAAAATCTGCTCAACTGATAATTTCATTATCAAGAAATTATTGTATGTACTTCTGCATGTAACAACACTTAGGTGAAAGCAATCTTTAATGTCCATAATACGGGGATTTTGTTGTTAAAAGACTTGAAACAGTACAAGAATAAACATGACAAATGTTAATTAGAGAGAACGTTTCCATAAATATTGGCAGTTCTTGTTGTTTGAAAAACACGCTAACAACATACTCCATTTTCATTTAACCATCCAAATATTTCATTTTATACCTGTAAGATATAAAAAAGAAAATGCATCTTGGAAAAGTAACCCCAATCTGCATCCAGCCAGTCTGTAGGTATAGTCAAATGTTTTATTTGTACACTACTTCAAATTTCATTGGACAGCACATCATGGTTAATGGCTGTATGGTTCACTGATGCAATGCTACTATCATCCTCATTTGTGGCAGGCATAAAGGCAGACGTAAAAGGAAACAGTTTATGACATGCTATCCGATACTCTTCATATTGGGTGTGGCAGCTTCCGAAGTTGCCATCAAGCAGTGCCTCGAAAACCTTTGTTAAAGTCTAAAAAAATAAGAGCAACAGTTAAATTTAGTCTAGGCTTTTTTTTTTTTTTTTTTTTAAAGAAGAAAACATAGGGCTCTCTCTAAATCTTGCTTGCATGATTACTGAATGCAGTGTCCTCTGCTGGTAATAAGCGTCACTGTCCTTGTTTACAGAAGTCTGACATCAAGCATGTAATTTTAACCAAAATAAAAACATTCCTCCTAATATTAGTAATCAAGATTCAGAAAAATTAACAGTGTACATGTATATTGTATTTCATATGCCATGCTCAAGATCACCTACTTTGTCCCTAAATATACAAAGAGGTTACAATTAAATTAGTTTACCTTCACATTTTTGTCTCTCATAGTTTCGTCTAATCTGGTAGCAATAGCAATTGCTTTCTCTTGTCTTGATTTGTCCAGGAAATACATCATCTTAGCACCTGAAGAATAAGAAATAAAGCCACATTTGAACAGACACTGTCAACATTCAATAACTGATTTATTGTAAAATTATAAATTGATACAGAAAACAATCCAAAAATAAAGAAAGGTATTATTGTTAATTGAGGCCTTCTACAGATTTTAGAACATCTTATCAACTTTCCATCCATTATACAAAATGTAAGAAAACTGTATTTTCATATTTTACCTAGTATAAATGATGACAAGGCAAAAATATTTTACAGTACGTTAAGAGCATAGGTTGAAGTAAAGCTGTAGCTCTGCTACCAACAAAAATGAAATGCTCACTAGAAACTTTGCTTCAATTTTCACTAAAATGTTAACAGAAATAGGATGCCTGAGGCAAGAGTTAACCAGGAAAAAAATGGCAACAGGCATAACAGGGAAAGAATATCTAGGTAATTAAGACATTCAAATCAGCATACTAGTTGAGACTCACCCTGCAATGATAAAGGAAGTAGCAGATGTCTTTTCAGAACCAATTTGAAGTATTTTTTTAAAAAGCTCTGGAGTTAAAGCTGCTAGAATAATGATAACTATTCAATTGTGTTGGCATGTATGCCAGAAAGTCTTTAAGTAACTTATCAAAAGAATTACAAACACATGTAATTCGGCATTCTATCTGAGCAAGTCCAACAGCATGAATGATATTCCCCTTCTCCCATATATGCAACACACACAAACTAAATAAGCACACAACCTACTACCAAGGAAAAACAAAAAGTATGGTTTTGACTGAAAAGTGTCCATGTAAAAGCAGCACCATCTTACTCAGATCCATTCCCTGTCTGTATTCAGTCTCTTATTTGCTTACTATATTCTTTTCTCAGTAAGTTTTTACAGCTTTTTATGCCTACTTGCACTACAGAACAAAACATCTAAGAAGGCGTGAACCAGAATATATTCTTTCTTGTGGAATCACTAACAATAATTATTCATTACTTTTATATTAGTTACATTTAAATCCAATGAAGACTATGATGTAGCACAGGGATGTCAGCAAGGGCTTAATTTAGCCTGCAGAATCTTACTAGTGATTCTGCCTGTAACAGGTGATCTACCTCTAAAGGGCCAATGGAGCCATGGAGCAGCCAGCCCTATTCTAAAGATGAGCCCTGCAGGTAGGTGCTGGGAATCAGCAAATCCAGCTGGGCAGCATCCAGTGATTGGGGCTGATGATTCCCAGCTGGATGATATAAAGGCAGACCCAGGCTCCATGTGAGAGCCTGGGCCGAGGAGAGGACTGGGAGTACACTCTCCCATAGCTGCAGCTGGGGACAGTGTAGGGTCAAGTAGTTCCCCAAGGATCCCTGACTAACAAGCTGCTGAAGGTCAGAGGGCCCCATAAGATAGGAAGGGAACTATGTTGTTTCATGTTTCATTATTTATGTTGGAGAATAAACACAGCCCTTAAGCACAGGTTATAAACTGAACTAGGTGTGTCCACTTGTATTCCGCAGAATGGTGATTTAACCCACTAGCCTGCAATGCCCAAGAAGGAAAGTACCACCCAGAGTACTGGGTGTGCAGGTCCTGCAATTGTAAGAGACATCTAGACTGCAGTGAAGGTCAGTAGGCAATCCCAAATTTGATTATGCTGAAACAGGCGACAGTGTTACACAGTCACACAATGAGTCAAAGTTCATCTACATTACAACCCAGAACCATCCTTTTTTCCAACAAGCCTATCCTCTAAATAAACTTGTTAACAGTATTAACCACATTGTAATGCTCCAAAAACTATTAATCTTAGTCTGTGCCACTACAATACTCTAAGAGATTGTAAGTGAGTCAGTAAATCAAGTACTTCATGCCACTTGACTGTTAATGACTTAAACAATCATTTATCCATACTGGAATAGTCATTGGACGGAGAGAGAGAAAGAGAGAATATGATTCTGTAAGTCCAGTGGTTAGGACACCCAGCAGGGGGGTCCCAGGTTCAGTCCCCTTACTCTAACCACTCATTATTTATCTACAGTGGAACAGTTTCAAATTAGGTTGAGGGATCCTCAAGACAGAATATCCCATAGCTCAGTAGTCAGCACACTCTCCTGACAGGTGGGAGGCCCCCTGTTCAAATCCCTTCTCCCCTCCTCTGAAAGAGAGGGGGGGAATTGAACATGGGACTCCTATCTCCCAGACAAATGCTGTAACCACTGGGCTAGAAGTTATAAGATGGTAACCTCTTCCTCCTCCTGTTTTGTGTGGAATGAAGCAGACATCTAACTCATTCCTGGAAGTAGCAGCTTAGGTGCCTCAGCCACCTGCCTCCAGACAGTGAGATCCTGTTTGTGGATCGCAAGGAGAGGTAGGTGCTTCTCTGCAGCCTGTGCTCGTGCCTATTTCCATGAGAGGGGCAGGGCTTAGCCCACACTTCTCCTCAGCAACTCCTATTGTCTTGCCTAGATAGCTCCTCACCTAGCATGCTGGTTTTTGTGGATCATATTCTTAGGCGCCTATCTATCCCCATTCATTGTATCAGAGCCTCAGTATCTAACTAACGCAGTGTTATTTATTCCTGTGATTTTCTAGGCATCTAAAAGTTAGGTGCTCTGATGCTCAACATTACAATGTCTAAATCCCTTCGTGGAGCCCACCATAAATGTCTGATAAACGTGAAGCCTCTTTTTACCCTCAAGCTGTTGGAAAGAAGAAGTTTTATTTTCTCTTTCCCACACCACTGCTTTCATGGGGGTACGGTGGGAAGGGGATCTCTCCTCTAAACTATTTTTATCTGGAGTTTTCTGGCCACCACAAAGGTGACAGATTTCCACTCCTCTACTCTACCCTCAAGTTTTTTTGTCCTACTGCCAACTAGTAACTTAACTGACCACTCTTAAGCAGCAGCAAGAGCAGTGTAAAACTGACATGATTCCTGACTTTTCCATCATTACCCAGTGTTGTGAATAGCAGCTGTGAAAGTTAATAGTCTTGTTCTTTCATTCTGTTGCTGCTGCTTGCAAAGCCATGAGCAGAAGCAGAGGCACTCCAGCTGAGTAGAACATAAGGAGGAAGAACTGTTTACATTACAAAGGTTTTTTGAGACCATAAAGGCTAGAATCTTATGTTTTCTTTTAAAAATAAATCCTGTAGAAATGAAAAGCTTCCCACAGGAGGCTTTGAATGGGCAAGAGGATTGTTAAAGCCCTACAAACAGAAATGTCAAAAATAATTTTTATCTGAGCATCTGGCATATTCTAACTGGAATGAAGTATAGAGAAAGATATTAACTTGATTAATTATTTAACATAATTTAACACTTCACAGCACCGAATGAAACAAACCTGACAGTAGATGTAGAATGGAGGTAGCATTATGTTTGAGAAACTCTTCATTAAAACTTTCCAAGTCTTTGTTAACAAAGATTTTCCGCATTTCTTGAGTTAGGACCTTGTTCACAATTTCTGGGAGATTACTATGATCAGATACTAAAAAAGAGAAAAGCAGAAAGTTATCGTTTCTGCTATTGTTCCAGACAAACTTCCCTTTTAGCGATACACCACTTTAAGCATGTATACACACACATAAAAGGAAACACACTTTATGGCTGAAATCAATTTTACAAAAGTCAATATTTTACCATCTTTGGTTTTCAGCAAACTATCAGATGGCCTCAATAGGTTCTGATGACATTCTGAACACTTTGTATATAAATGTATTTTTTTGCCGTGTGTCAGTTTTTATATATTACTATGTTTGTATAGTATTTAGACACTATAAAGTATCTACAACTGCTTCATTGTACATACCAGATTTAGAGAATTTAATCAAACATTCATGTAGCCATGGGTTATTACTATTGATGGCAAAAGCTCTCTTGACGGACTGCAACATTAACAGAAACTTTCCTGTGCAAAAAAACAAGAAAAAAAAACAAAAAACCCAAAACCAAGGTTATATACTTTTCTTTAACTTTTTGTATCCTTTTAAATTTCATTGCTGACACCTTCCCAAATCTTTAACTTTCTCAAACATACCCAAAAATCCCAATAATTAATAATTATATAAATATATAAATAAAATAGTAATAACAAATCCCAATTTAGTTTTTAAAAATGCAATATGCTAGATACCTTTTTACTCTCCTGCTTTCAGAAATTTTAAAAAAATTCAATGTGTTTTTACAAAATGATAGCAATGTTTCCTGAAAAATCCATGTAAAAATAAGTATAATATTTAGGTGTCTAGCTTTTACAGGAAGCTATGTCCCTGAATCCTTTGTGATTTAATTAGTAAATCTAATGCAAACATTAGAAGCTAAGTCTTATGCAGAATTTTCGTATCTGTACTCTCTTAATACCCAGATATAAAATACATGTATAACATTATGGCAGCCTCTAACTTCATTCTATTATAATGAGCTGCTGGTTATTATAATTAGCAACACTGCTTTAGCTATACTACTCTATTTTTTAATTGCTGAAGAATTACAACTAGAAATATTTTTCCATGTCACATCTCATTAGCATATAACCACAAATTCCTTTACTCAAAGTCAGTTTTAAGAACAAAGAAAGGTGATAGGATAGATAGATAGTTTTGCCAAAGAAAGGTGACATGACAGATAGTAAGCTTTCTGTAATATTTATCCACTAACTCTGGGCATGATGGAAACTCTTGTTTCAGTAAATTAGTAAATATAGATTACAGTTGGGTAAAAATAGGTTGAAATGAAGGATTAAAACATTTGGAGAAAAAATGAAAACTGCATATACCTTACCTTTCCTAAAGTATATTTCAAATGCTAACAGGTGTGTGTCTATATTATCTGCAACAAGATTCTTAAGTGGTATAAGGAACTTAATAGCTTCTTCTAATGGATTTTCTACCTATTTTAATAGAAGACAAAATTAGGATTACATCATAAAAATGAGGCATCTATTATTAACTTACATCTTTTAAAAAGATGAAGCTTTCCATGAAGTTCATACTACCATGCAGTGACATATCAGTCTTTTTGATTTTTTAAATAGACTCCCACCTGGCCCAGTCCCATTATTCACAGCAAGTAAAAGAGTGCCTGGTTTCTAGAGTATTGGCACAAAACGAAAAATCTTAATTTATACTCAAGAATGCATTACCTACAGAGTTTAAGAGATCACATAGCCAACCAGTAAACCATGATGACACCTACCTGAAGTAAACTGAACCAAGAAAAACGTATTTGAAGAAACAGTTGATATACCACTGCTCTCTTTTGACCATTTTAAGTTGACCAGGGTGATTATAGTTATATGTGGTATTACCGTCATGTGTTTCAGATGGGTACCTTCTAACTAATATCATCTATAGTAGTGACAAGAACAAACATCTGAACTAATTCATAATTTAAAAAAATAGTTTCAGATGTTTACGAACATACACATTTAAGTTCCCATGTCAAATTTTGTGGCTGTCAATCACATTTTCCTACTTTTCTCTACTCTATTGCTGTGTGAAAGACATATAAATGACAGGGCTGTACAGAAGAACAGTGCCTACAAAAACTTGACTGATTAGATAGCTGATGTGCCAAGACCATTGCCTACCATGCTGATCAGCATTGTCTCATTGTTTCCTTTTGCTCCCTCTCTGATTCCACTTGCTATCTTAGACTGTGAGCTCTTTATAACACAATACATACAATAAAATCTGTTTTCTCTCATACCCCCCTCCACCCACCACCGAACTGCTGTCAAATGCATAAACTAAACATACTAGGGAAAAAGCAAACTACCATTTTTCTGTAATCTTTTATTTAATTATAAGTGTTATAAAATGGTAAGCAAATTTTTGTACAAAAATGATTTTTAAATTGATTTGTCTTTTTAAAAGGAATGGAGATTTCCCATGTTACAATCTTCCAGAAGTATGGAGGGGGATGGCCAAAGAGAATATTGTAACATGAAACTGACAGGAATTTGACATAGCAAGTAACACAATGCTTACTCTTTCCAGTTTTTCAGGAACTAACTCTTCCTTGGGACCACTAGTTTCCTCCTCTTCCTCATCTCGTTTTTTCTTTTGATTCTTTTGCTGACGTTCTCTTTCTGCATGCTTTCTCTCCTCTTCAAGTTTGGCTTTCTTCTGTGCTCTTCTTTGCTTGCTAAGCATTTTCTTCAGTTCTTTGGCTGAAAGGTTTTCTACATATAAAAGAAAAAAGAGATAATTTAAATTAACACCTGATTTACAGACTCAATTTCAATAATAATCTTGGTTTTGCTCAAACAATATATGGGCATCTCTAGGCTTCTCATATAGAGAACAGAGAGATGTACTTATACAGAAATTTCAAAAAGCAACCTTTTCATTTATCAGTAAAATGCACCATTTATTATATAGTTCAATATTATTGGACATTACACTTCCAACACAATACATCCTGTAATCTTAATAAATAAATGCCACGGATTATAAAAGTAATATAAAAATGAAAGACCTGAAATTCAGAAGTATTCATGTAAACCATGAGTCAGTTAAAATGCAAAATTTGGAAATCCCATTACATTATTTATGTTCTGAGACATTATTAGAATACTCTGTACTCACATAGTGACTTTTGTCCAAAAATCTCAGGGTTCCCAACTAAAGGTGGATGACATTTTTCTTGGAAACTAAACTTAAATTCACCATTACCCTTAGCTCCATTTCATCTTAATATTCTTGGCAATATCTACTGGAAACATCCTAAAACATTCATATTACAATGGTGTGTTTGAACCCTTTAAGTACATAGACTTATATCACCTTCTAAGTCAAGTTTAACTGTTATGTGCTAGGTGCTTTATAGAGGAGCTTACACTATAAACAGACAGACATCCTTGGAAAAATCATGGAACAGGTCATCAAGGAATCCATTCTGAATCACTTGGAGGAGAGGAAGATGATCAGTGACCATGGATTCACCAAGGGAGAGTCATGACTGACCAACCTGATTGCCTTCTATGATGAGATGACTGGCTCTGTGGATGTGGGGAAAGCAGTTGTCGTGATATACCTTGACTTCAGCAAAGCTTTTGATATGATCTCTGACAGTATTCTTGCCAGCAAATTAAAGAAGTATGGGTTGGATGAATGGATTATATGATGAGCCTGATGATCTAACTAGCTTTCTGTCCAACAGGGAGTAATCAATGGCTCGATGTCTATTTGATAGCTGGTGTCAAGAGGAATGCCCACGGGTCGGTCTTAGGGCTGGTTTTGTTCAACATCTTCATTAATGATCCGCATGATGGGGTGGACTGCACCCTCAGCAAGTTTACAGATGACACTAAGCTGGGCGAAGTGGTAGATATGCTACAGGGTAGGGATAGGATAAAGAGTGACCTAGACAAATTGGAAGACTGAGCCAAAAGAAATCTGATAAGGTTCAACAAGGACAAGTGTAGAGCCCTGCACTTAGGACAGAAGAATCCCATGCACTGCTGCAGACTGTGGACCGACTAGCTAAGCAGCAGTTCTGCAGAAAAGGACCTGGGAGTTACACTGCCACGAAGGCTAATGTCATATTGGTTTGCATTAGTAGGAGGTTTGCCAGCAGATGGAGGGAAGTGATTATTCCCCTCTATTTGGCATTGGTGAGGCCATATCTGGAGCATTGTGTCCAGTTTTGGGCCCCCGACTCCAGAAAGGATGTAGACAAATTGGAGAGAGTCCTGTGGAGGGCAACGAAAATGATTAGGGGGCTGGAATACATGACTTATGAGGAGAGGCTGAAGGAACTAGGCTTGTTCAGTCTGCAGAAGAAAAGAATGAGGGGGGGATTTAATAGCAGTGAGCTAGGCTGTTCTCAGTGGTGGCAGATGACAGAACAAGCAGCAATGGTCTCAAGTTGCAGTGGGGGATATTAGGAAAAACTTTTTCACTAGGATGGTGGTGAAGCACTAGAGTTACCTAGGGAGGTGGTAGAATCTCCATCCTTAGAGGTTTTTAAGGTGCGGCTTGACAAAGCCCTGGCTGGGATGATTTAGTTGGGGTTGACCCTGCTTTGAGCAAGAGTTTGGACTAGACCTCCTGAGGTCCCTTCCAAACCTAATCTTCTATGATTCTATTATCTTCATGAAGGGAGAGAAAGTGACTTAAGTGCATTGAGCAGTGCTGTAAAACATACATCTTGTTATACATGATACATTGTGTAATTTATTATTCTCTGAAGGGAGGACAAGATTTATTGATTTCACATTTGTCAATTCTTCCTGTCTTTAAAAAAAAAGAAAAATTAAATGGATTATCTTTGAATTTCTCTCTTTGTCAATGCTGTCTCATCATCAAGGTGCTCCGCATACATGCAATAGTCTAGTTGTGGCATCACGGGTGCATAGGTAGGAAAACAAGGTTACTTACCAGTAACTGTTGTTCTTCGAGATGTGTTGCTCATATCCATTCCAATGTAGGTGTGTGCGCGCCCCGTGCACAGATTCCCGGAACTTTTTTCCCAAGCAAGCCCTGCATGGCCAGCCTAGGCGCCCCCTGGAGTGCCGCGCTCATATCGCGGTATAAAGGGCGCTGCTGGCTCCACGGGTCCCCAGTCCCCTCTTTCTGCCAACTCCGACAGTGGGGACGGGGGGTGGGTTTGGAATGGATATGAGCAACACATCTCGAAGAACAACAGTTACTGGTAATTAACCTTGTTTTCTATCTTCGAGTGATTGCTCATATGCATTCCAATGTAGGTGATTGAGTAGCCATACCTTGGAGGAGGGTAGGAGTTATTGGTGACCTGCTCTTGACAGCACGGCTCTGCCGAACCCTGCATCTTCCCTCGCCTGTTCCACGATGGCGTAATGCGACGTGAACGTATGGACTGACGACCAGGTCGCTGCTCTGCAGATGTCCTGCAGGGGAACCCGCTCCAGAAAGGCTGCGGAAGAGGCCTGGGCCCTAGTGGAGTGTGCTCTCACCGCACCTGGGAGGGGTACCCCTGCCTGCTCATAGCATGCTTTAATGCAGGCAGTAATCCAATTGGAGATGCGCTGGGTGGAGACAGGTGAGCCCTTCATCCTATCCGCCACAGCTACGAAGAGCTGTCGACTTCCGGAAAGGCTTGGTCCTCTCGATGTAGAAGGCCAAGGCTCGCCTGACATCCAGCGAATGTCCTCTCCTTTCCTCCTCCGACCCATGGGGTTTTGGAAAGAACACAGGGAGGAAAATGTCCTGGTTACAGTGGAACTGAGACACCACCTTAGGCATAAAAGCCGGGTGAGGTCTCAGCCGAACCTTATCCTTATAAAACACTGTGTAGGGGGGCTCTGAGGTCAACGCCCTTAGTTCGGAGACCCTTCTGGCCGAGGTGATAGCCACCTGGAAGGCTACCTTCCATGATAAAAGGAGAAGGGAGCACGTGGCCAGGGGCTCAAAGGGGTGACCCATTAGCCCGTTGAGGACCAAGTTGAGGTCCCAGGGTGGCACCGGGTCCCGCACCTGAGGGAAAGTCCTCTCCACCCCTTTAAGGAACCTCACCGACATGGGGTGAGAGAATAGGGAGCGGCCCTCCATGGGTTGGTGGAAGGCCGAGATGGCCGCTAGGTGTACCTTGAGGGAGGCCAAAGCCAGGCCCTGCAGTTTAAGCTGCAGTAAGTACTCCAGGATAGCCTGTATAGGTGAGATGCTTGGGTGCAACCCTCTCGCTTCTGCCCACCCCGAAAACCTCCGCCACTTAGCTCTATACGTTACTTGCGTGGACGACTTCCTGCTGCCCAGGAGGACCTGCTGAACCTGAATGGAACAGGCTCTCTCTCCCTCCGTCAGCCACAGAGTCTCCAGGCGGTGAGGTGGAGGGAGTCCAGGTCGGGGTGCAACAATCTCCCATGGTCCTGGGAGATCAGGTCGCATCGTCCGGGTAGCGGAATCGGTTCGGTGATGGAGAGGTCGAGCAGCATGCTGTACCATTGCTGTCTCGGCCACGCTGGGGCGATCAGGATGATGTTCGCCCTGTCCCTCTTGATTTTGAGGAGGACTTGGGGCAGGAGCGGGATGGGGGGGAATGCATACATTAAATCCCCTGTCCAGGGAACTAAGAAGGCATCGGACAGAGAGCCCGGCTCGCGACCCCTTAGCAAGCAAAACCTCGGGCATTTCCTGTTCCCCGCTGTAGCGAACAGGTCCAGACGGGGAGTACCCCACCGTTGGAAGATGAAAGCCACTATGTCCTGGTGTAAGGACCATTCGTGGCGGGGAGAAAAGGATCTGCTGAGGCGGTCCGCCTCGCTGTTTCGTACCCCCGGGAGGTGAGAGGCAGATAAATGAAACCCGTGCCTCACCGCGAAGTCCCATAGGCGAATAGCTTCCTGGCAGAGTGCCGAGGAGCGTGCCCCTCCCTGCCTGTTCACATAGAACATGGCTGCCATATTGTCTGTGAGGACTTGGACTACCCTGCCCCTCAGGAATTGGAGGAAGGCCTTGCAGGCCAATCAGACCGCTCTGAGCTCGCGTACGTTGATGTGCAGAGCTCTCTCCTCCGGTGACCACAGCCCTTGAGTGCCCTGGTCGTGAGAAATGTGGGCTCCCCATCCCCAATCGGATGCGTCTGTGATGAGCGTCACAGATGGGGTAAACTCTATAAAGGGGACGCCCATCATCACTTCCCTCGGGTCCCTCCACCAATCGAGGGACGACAGCACCTGTGGGGGAACCAGGACCATTCTAGTTAGAGAATGCCTGTGCGGTACGTACACCGAAGCCAACCACCTCTGGAGAGGTCTAAGCCTCAATCGTGCCAGTCTTACTACATATGTAGAAGCCGCCATATGTCCCAACAGCTGCAGGCAGTGCCTGGCTGTCGTCATGGGGGACAGGTGGAGATCAGATATGATGGCTGCCATCGCCTCAAACCTCGTTTGAGGGAGGAAGGCTCTGGCTTGTACCGCATCCAACCTGGCTCCAATAAACTCTATACATTGCACCGGAATGAGTGTGGACTTTTGCTCATTAACAAGCAACCCCAGTCTAGTGCACAATTCGCGTGTGAGGAGCAGACTATGTCTCACATGAGAACTCGACTTCCCCCTGATCAACCAATCATCCAAGTAGGGGAAGATTTGAACGCCGCTACGGCGCAGGTGGGCTACCACCACGGCCATACATTTAGTAAAAACCCTAGGTGCTGAGGAGAGCCCAAAGGGTAGGGACCGAAATTGATAATGGCGTCCCGCTACCACAAACCTCAAAAACCGCCTATGGGCAGGCAATATGGAGATGTGGAAGTATGCATCCTTCAAGTCAAGGGCGGCATACCAATCCCCTGGGTCAAGGACCGGAATGATTGTGGCGAGTGAGACCATACGAAACTTAATATGCCTAATATACTTATTTAGGCGACGTAGGTCCAGAATGGGTCTAAGGCCTCCCTTCGCCTTGGGGATTAAGAAATATTTAGAATAAAATCCCCGGCCCTCTTTGGCCACTGGGACTTCCTCCACCGCCCCCAGCATGAGGAGTGACTCGATCTCCTGTACTAGGAGTTGAACCGAGGCCAGATCCCCAATGGGGGACAGCCTCGGAGGGGTGTTGGGGGGGAAGGCTGTGAGCTGGAGGGTGTACCCCTTGGCAATCACCTCCAGGACCCACCGATCCGTATTAATGGCTTCCCATTCTATAAGAAAAGGGCGAAGCCTATCCGGAAACGGCCGGTCAAGATCCCAGATAGAAGGAAGAGTACCACCCTCCTGCTCTGGGTCAAAAACGTTTATTAGAATTACCCCCTTTAGCAGGCCCCTGCTGGCCCCCGCAGAGGACCCCTGGCGGCCTCCTCTGCTGGGACCGCGGTAGCGCTCACGACCCCTCCTCTGCTGGGCGGGTCGAGGAGCCGGCCTGGGCGGGGGTGGTGGTTGCCTCTGGGCCTGAGGTCTGGACTGCTGTCTGGAGGCCTGGGGGGCATACAACCCGAGGGACTTCAGGGTGGCCCGAGAGTCCTTGAGTGCGTGGAGTTTGTCGTCTGTCTTCTCAGAAAACAGACCCAGGCCATCAAACGGCAAGTCCTGAATGGCCTGCTGAACTTCTTGGGTGAGGCCAGAAGCCTGAAGCCACGAACAGCGGTGCATCACGACCGCCGAGGCCATCGCTCTACTGGCGGTGTCCGCCGCGTCGCTAGCCGACTGTAGCGCAGCGGTAGCCACCGCGGCCCCCTCCTGGAGGATAGTGGAGAAATCCGCCTCCTGGTCGGGGGGCAGCTGGGAGGCAAACCTCTGCATTGAGGCCCACAGGTTCTTATTGTACTTCCCAAACAGGGCCTGGTGGTTGGCTACTCTAAACTGCAGCGCCGCAGTAGAGTAGATTTTCCTCCCAAATAAATCCAGCTTACGACCCTCCTTATCCTTGGGAGTGCTACCTTGGTTCCTCTGACGGTCCCTCTGGTTGGCCGCATCGACCACGAGGGAGCTCGGCGTGGGGTGGTTATAGAGGAACTCAAATGGTTCCTTGGGAACATAATACTTCCGTTCCACCCCCTTGGAAGTGGAGGGCAGAGAGGAGGGGGTCTGCCAGAGCTTCCTTGCAATCTTCATGACATTGTCATGTACTGGCAAGGTCGCCCATGAGGGCCCCACAGAGCTCGAGGGCCCAAAGAGGGGTCCTCCTCCTCAGACATGAGCTTAAACTCCATGCCCAAGTTCTCAGCAGCCCTCTTTAGGAGGTCTTGATGGGCCCTGAAATCAAACAGGGGGCCCTTACGATCCCTGGCTGCTGCCTCATCTGGCGATGAGGAGGAAGAGAAAGGTAAGGGTGCAGTGGAGGGTCCCTCCCCTGGGTCCGAATCCTCCGAACCCTGTTCTTGAGCTTTAGGGGGCGGGGGTACTGGGGGGGCCATCACCGATTGTAGTGACACCGAGCCCTGGGGCATAGTGGCATTCCAGGGCCCCCAATACGGCCACTGCCAAGGCCCCTGGGTCCACCCGGGGGCTTGCAGAGAAGGCTGATGCAGCCGCACGGCCTTCTTGTCGCCGGAGCCCCCCGTACGTCGCTTATGTCGCCGACGCGTGGAGCGGTCCGACGAGGACGACGTGGACCGGTGCCGACGTCTGCGGTGCCGGCGATACGAGGTGGTCGGGGACAACGATGACGATGTAGCAGACCTGCCCCTGCGGCGAGAGGACTTGCGATGCCGCTTACCCCCTCGGGACCGAGAGCGGTGCCGACGATGGCGATGCTGAGGGGAGTCCAGTCGCCCCGATGTCGGTGTCGGGCCCATCGGAGTCTCTGGACCTTTCGAGATGACCGACGGTGACCTGGAGCGGTGCCGGGACGGGCTCCACACCGAAGAGTGTGAGCCCGAATTCCGGTCCCTGCTGACGTTAGAGCTGGACCCACGGCTCCGGCGACGGACTCGGGACCGCCCACGGTGCCGCGGTGCCGAGTCGCTCGACGACCGAGAGTTGGAGCTCGGAGGGGAGCCGACGCTCTCCACCCTCCGTGACCGTCTGGAAGGAGACTTGGATTGGGAACGTCTCCAACCACCGAGACCACCCAGCGCGGGTTTGCCTCGAGACGCGGGTCCCTTCTCCCTCGGCCGAGGGGGGACGGAGGCATAGGCATGGCCATGAGGGCTCGTGCCGCAGTAAACGCCTCCGGCGTCGACGGTCCTTGCGGGTGCACTCCCCCACCCCCAGGAGTCGGCGGAGACCTGCTGCGGTGCCGAAAGCGGTGCCGGTGGGGGGGCGCTCCGCACCGACGACACACTCGGTGCCGACGGAGACCGGGACGGCTCAGAGGCTGGACGGAGCGCCGACTCCATAAGAATCGCCTTTAGCCTCGCGTCCCGCTCCTTTTGAGTGCAAGGCTTAAAGGACTTGCAGATTCTGCATTTGTCTCGACAGTGTTCTTCTCCAAGGCACCGGAGACAGCGGTCCTTCGGGTCACTGATAGGAAAGGCTTTAGTGCACAAGACACAGTTCTTAAAGCCTGTGGAGCCCAGCATGACTCCCGTAGAAGGAACCCCGTCCAGGGTTCTAACTTAACACTATAACTACACTAAACTAACTCTATAACAACTATATAACAACAAACTTGAAACCAGTAAATAACTAGGGAATGAGCTACTTGCACGCAGCAAGAGACGATAGTTCCAGCAACCGTCACAGGCAGAAAGAAGGAACTGGGGACCCGCGGAGCCAGCAGCGCCCTTTATACCGCGATATGAGCGCGGCACTCCAGGGAGCGCCTAGGCTGGCCATGCAGGGCTTGCTAGGGAAAAAAGTTCCGGGAATCTGTGCACGGGGCGCGCACACACCTACATTGGAATGCATATGAGCAATCACTCGAAGATAGAACGATCATCTTTAGCTTTTTTGCAAGCATACTGCATTTGAAGAACCTTGTAACTAATTTACTCACGATTAGATCTCTCACATTTACACCGAGAAAATATTTTTCCCAATGAATACCAGTTTCAGATTATTTCCCAGATGTAATTCACTTGTATTTTGCCAAGCTGAAGCTCAATTTATTTCCTGTATATATTTCTAACATTTCTAGATCTCTCTGTATGTTTCCCCCAGCCACAGCACTGTGTACAAAATACCTAAAATGTAATGTGGCGTTTACCGGTTCTATTTGATTATTAATATAATACATTAGGTCTAAAACCAATTCCTACAGAAATCCACTGACCACCTTCCCCCAAACTCAATACATGATTGTTTTATCATTATCTTTTTGTTTATTATTTTACAGCTGTAAGATCTATATAACAGTGTTCATATCTAAAACAAGCAATTTTTAAAAGATTTTTTAATACACCAAATGTTTTACTAAATTCAGCCTACATCTGTCTTATGTTCATCTACTAATTTTGTAATTTGATGAAAAAAACTTGTCTGGCATAACATTTATTCCTATTTCTCTTCAGTCACTTATCAAACATTCAAGAAAAAAAATGAAAACTTCTGTATATTACAATACAATCATTTTATACCCTGCAATGTTATTTAGCTTAATAAGTTTTAATTGTGTTATATACACATATTAGCCTGCATTACTGTGTAGATACCTGAATTCACTTCTTGTTCTTTGCTTTCGTTGGATAGAGGATTATCATGTAGTTTCAAGTAGATTTCAATTGCCGATCGAGCAGCCTTGAAATAGAAGGCATGTTTCCTGAGAATATCTTCTAATCTCAGTAGGTCTACGTAGGCTCGGAGAGTCATCTTTCTCATACAGTATGTGTGGAAATCAAACTGATCATCAGTTATCTCAAAAAAATGCTTAAAAAAAAAAAAAACCAAAATCACTCTTAAATCATGTCACGTTTTTCTGTTTATTATTATCTACATACAAACATACAAAATGGAGCAGCAAGCAACATTATTTACAACCCCTACATATCTAACATGGAAAATAAGAAAGAACCATTTATTACCAAAATGTGGCTAAGAGAAATCTCCCCTCCAACTCTTTTAAAAGAAAGCTAATTTAATTTGCAAAAAAAAAGTGATGTGAACAGCAAGATGTATTGTTCCGAATCCATCAGAAAATACTAATACATTTTATTTGTTTTTTAAATAGAGTCTACATTTTTAAACAGGTAGAAAAGAGATGGCACAAAGCAATGTAAAATAGTTCTGGATAATAGCATGTCAAAAGATTTATGGTTATTGGATTTTTTTTCATTTTCAGTTTTTTAAATAATAATTAAATCAACAATAAAGACAAGGTCTGTTATCCATTAAGTTAACATACCAATTATATAGCATTTAAAAAAAACTGCAGTATCAAAATTTTTAAATGTGAAGAATGACATGCTGAACTGATTGAGGCAACCAATATTTACACTGCATTATGAAAAATTTTATACAGGAAATAGACCAATCTTTTTACCTACTTACCCTTTCCACTTCATGACATTTTTTCAAGGCATCACCATACTTCCCTAGTCTCTGATAAGCTGAAGCACATTCAGTCTGGAACCACATACATTGCATCTCATTTAGATTTTCCATAGCAGATGTCCCTTCCTAAAATGAATATATTCATAACTGTTGAAACCAATAATTCATCAGCTGCTGTTACCCTTCTCAAACATAAACTTGTTACTAAACAACCATTCATTCATCTATAAACACATTTGCAATACTATAAAAAATGGCTACAACTGCAAAACCTCTCATTAAATAGTTATTGACAATCTAAAAAGAAAAATAACTCCTGCTCCAATTGATCTTTCTTTCAGCTTCCTAGTTGCTTTAAGTGGTACCTCTGCACGTCACATGGGCACAGATTAACATGCTTGAAAAATAATTCATTTTGCAGAGTAATTTCTCAATATTTTTTCAAGATAAACTCAAATAAGAGAATAAATTCAATTCCCTCTTCTCGGATTAAGAGGCAGTGAAATATCAGACTCATTTTTATGAGAATCCTTCAATTTAGGAAAGATTCAGTTTATTCTTTTTTGCCTGAATCAGAGGACACACCTGCTAGTTTAAAACCAACTGGTTTACTACCAGTTACTCCTAATACCTCTACTGACCCCAAACAAATGTTTATACTCTGGATTTCATATCAAGACAATGATATACAATAAACGTAGTTTGGTTAAAAAATTCTCAAAATACTTTTAAATGAAAGGTTAACACTACTAAATAAGCTAATTCTGACATAACTATTTAAAACTTAATTCTGTATTAAGACAAAGCTACATTTATCAATTAAATTATCATTAAAGTAGACAGCATTACTACATATGAAAAAGACAAAATATTATAATTTTGTTCCAAATACATGAAAATGTGTTTTCTTCAAATCAACTGATAAAAATAAACATCTAGATCAAAACCTTCATAATCAGATTATTCAATAGAAGAGGCAACAAAATAAGACTTCCATTGATATTTTAAGAAAATGAAAACATCTTTTTTTCCTCAGTACAGAAAACTTCAGACAAAATCTAAGTAGAACACTAAATCAAATCAGATCCTCCCTCACTCCCACGCAACAAAAAATGTCTCTCCTTGTGGGAATCAACAGACTACATGGTGCATTACAACAGTTTCTAGAAGTTGACAAGTGTGTGAGCACCTTAGGTAAGAGAATGTTGTTTTGGAAGTGCTGCTTCAATTTCTGGAACTATACAAAATGTTTTACAGTGAAAACCTTGTTTTCACATTCACATGAATGCAGACTTCATGGACTATATAAGCAGGGGGCTGGCTACAAGTAAAGCTTTCAGGAGTGCATAAAAGTGGCTTAGGAAGCCAAGTCCCATTTTCAAGTGAAATCAATGGGAATTAGGAATTTAACTGCTTACATGCTTTTGAAAATCCCAATAGAGGCCTATCTGCATCTTTAGGTGCCTAATTAGCTTTGAAAATCTAGCCCTTAGAAGCCTAAGTCTTAGTGAAAAAATCAATGGAACTTAACCTCCTAAGTGCCTAGAGTCACTTTTGAAAATGGGATTTAGGTGCTTTAAAATTTTACCCGATAACGTTAACTTGCTTTTAGAAAGATAAGTGAAATATTTATCATTCCAAATTATGATTTGCATTCAACATGAACAATGTGAAATGCAGCAATTTGATCTTCTTAAACAATTAGTCCAACTTACATAACTTGCCAATGAAAATTTTCCAAGACAAGACAGCTATCGTGTGTGTGTTCCACAAAGGGGACTCACTCCATAGTTGTGGCAATGAATAAATGTTTCTGGATTAACACCTATGCTCCCTCAGTCTGCTAGAAAATTATTTATTACTAATATTAAGTTATTATACAGGCAAGCATACCTTAACAATGGACAAATCTCTCTAACGGATAGATTTCTGTTGTCACTCAAATCAGTTGCTCTGGCAGAGATGTGGTATCAGATAATTACATCTGACAGATGTAATTTTCTAAATAAAAATACTACCAACCTCCTCTTTAAAACAATATTTCCTACCCTTGTAAACTTGGAACACATCTCCTCTGCATCTTTCACCATGTTTGCTCGGAGCATGTACTTCGCACATTTGGAGTTGATGAATCTATCTGCTGTATCCAAAGACTGTGCTTCATCCATCCATTTGGCAGCTTCCTTGAGATTACCTACATGCTGTTATGGAAAAAAAGTCAGTCAGTTATATTTCATTATTAAAGACGTGTTTGACTAAATATAGATGCTTAGAGCTATTAGTACTTAGATGTCAGGATTTATAAACACCTTAGAAATATTAAAGATAGATTTTAGTCTTTTTTCTTGTGGACTTTCCAAAATGACCATTCATCATAAGTTATGATGCTTTTACTCCATAGTCTAAACAAACTGGAAAGTGTGTTTACTTTTTCTGATTGACAAAACAGAGTGTCAAATAAAAAGCAGAACAAAGGATTATTCCCCAAACCAGAAAATCACACTATCAAATCTTATAAAAATTTAAACGAAGTAAGGGACCTCTCACAACCTAAAATGCGACATATTTAATTCAACTTTTTACCTTGTAAATTTTTGCTTTTAAATAGAACAGTTCTATTAATGTTGGAGTGCTTGCAATTGCAGCATTAATGTAATCCAAGGCCAATGAACACTGGCCAAGTTTGTCAAAGTGCTGTGCCAAGAAATAACGAACCCAAAGTAGTGTCGTTGGGGGCTCCTTCTCTCCATTTTCTGTAACAAAACAGATATAAAATTACAGTGGCCAATAAGGTTGAAGACTTCATTTAGGGAAAAACAAAAAAACTTGACAAATTCAGCAAATATTTGCTAAATTGTTTTCATTTGCAAAAAGGTAGAGATATAACTATTCTCTGGCAAAAGGCAGCAGCACTCCAACAATTATTGATAACTGTCAGGACAGGGATTAGTAACTGAAATGTAATTTTAATACATCTATAGAAACTTACCATATGGACTAAAAAAGTCAGAAGTTTTCAGAGAGACTTCGTAACCAGTAACAAGTTCTTGAATTATTTCTACCTATATATGAAAAATATAAATTTAAAGTTTGCCTTAAAATACTATAAATATTGGAAAAAGGATCAAGTTCACATTTTTACAGTTAAAGCATATCACTAAAAATACACTGAAGCAGTGTTTAAGGAAATACACTAAAATAGAGACTTAACTGGGAAAAAAATATTGGATGGATCATGAGTGCATTATAGAAACAGCAATTTCTGTTCCTCACCACTTTCACAAGATACTTTTTGTTCACCCATTGTAGCTGTTCTACATTTTTTTCCACTACGTATTCTTGACAATGACCTACTAAACTCAATTAAGTGTACTTGATCAGTCTCCCCTCTCAAGTGCTGCTTAGGAAATTATTTTAGGTACCTCCATTTTTGAATGCCCAATGTGAGACAACTTGAAGAGGGTTTGTTTCTGAAGTAAGCGTCTCAATGATGAAAGGTGGAAAGAGTCTCTAAGTGACTCGCTGACTGAGTTCCTGTGAAATAACTACATGAACACTGCTGAGATTGTGTTATTAATGATGCTAGGGCAGTCAGAACCTTGGATATGACTTAGATTTAAAAATCTAAATAAAGAGGCTTGATTTTAAGAAGGTTGATGCTCAGCACTTTCTGAAAGTCAGGCCCCTTAAAGTCTCAAGTTGGCCACCCAAAAGTTGAGGCACCTGAAATCAACAGTCTCTCTTGAAAATGTAGACTACAATTTTAAATTTGCATTGTACAATCTTGACACAAATAATACACACACTCTTTGTAAGTAGTTATGTGTCATATCATAAGCACCAATTGATTCTATTCTGGAGCAGATGACTTGGCAATGCAAAACATCTGTTACAGAATGCTTTAAAATTCTTTTAGCACAATTCATTGTTTTGTAGCTAGGCTAACTGAAATTAAAATTTGCCTTTCAAGTCACACCAAGTATCCAATTTCTCAAGGGAACAAGAATAGGAATTAAGATAAGCAGAAACAATTATAAGATGCATATAAAATATACTATATGCTCAAAAGCACTTAAAATTGGGACTGAGCATGGTGCATACAGGTGGGAGAACTCTATGGAGCAGTTACATAAATGTATTAGATTTTCATCTGGATTATTACATGTAAAATGTGTTTAGTGACCACAATCTTGTCTCTATGTAAAACAAAATAATTACTTAAGGTAAAAGAATAAAGGATGGAAAAACCCTGCAAAATTTTCAAGATTTAAATCTAATGAAATGTGTAACATTTTAAAGACATACTTTAAAATTATGAGAAGTAAAACAGGAAACTAAAGGTCACTCCATAAAACCAAAGGAAGTGGTCATAAGGGCATATCTTATTAAAATAGGTACCTATTTACCTATGACAAGCAATACCAAGTAATATTTTTTTAAGTAAAGTATTTCACATTGTATCTAAGTCCCATGAAGCCATTGTAAACTCTTCAAAAGAGGTTATGTTAAAGAATGATCATAAAAAGTTTTGGGAAAGCCTCAACAGAAGTCTTTTTTTGTGTTTGTTTTTTGTTTAAAACTAAACAAAAACAAAATTGATTAAATTTAGTACTTACATAGTACATAGACCAGCACAAAAACTAATTTCATTTTCAGAGACTGCTAGGACATGTTAAACTATTGATCAAACTATCTATTGAATACAGAGTTAATATAATTACATTGTTTATTACAGCAGCTGGTCAAAATAAGTTGCACTCTTGATTCAGTGATTTAGTTAAACATCATATGACTAATATATTCAAGTAAAAATATTGAATATTTTACTTTATGAAATTATAAAGGAGAGCAAAGAACAAAAGAAAAACTGAATATAGTTTTTTAAAAGTTACCAGTGTCTAACAGCATTTCATTTTGTGAAGTACTTAAACGATATTCGTTTATCAGCCACGATCACCAATTTTAATTAATGTCTTCTCAATTTTTTACAGCAAGTAAAGTCTCAATAAGTATTTCTACTGTATAAACACAAAAGATTAAAAATTTAATACTGTATTCTTCAATATAGTTTTCAGGAACAATCAGCACAATTAACATTTTAGCATTGATTTTAAGCTCTACCTTCTGATTTTGTAGGATATAGGGTAGATGTATCTACATTTTCTTCTTAGAAAGACTAACTGTTCACTTCTATTTTCTTGTATGATAATCACATCTGTTCCAAATTGTTGGGACTGAGATTCTTCAATGGTAAGATGCATTAATTTCTGCATAATAGTTTGTGAAATATATAGAAGGATTGAATCTGTCTTGAGATTCACAATAAAAGGCGACAAAAAATTTCATGAAGGCATTTATTAACTAAACACACGAATGTGTGGTTAGTGCCATGCAGACACAGGCTATGTACACATTGATGGCAGCAAATTCACTGCCGTTAGATCGATCTTTCTGGATCGATTGACTGTTCAAAGACCCGCTCAATCGATCCGGAAGTTAAAACACTAAAACCATCCTCTCAAGTGGTGTAGTGCTGCGTCAACGGGAACCATTTCCTGTCATCACAGCACAGTGAAAACGCCGCACACAACGGACAGTTACGCACAGAGTAGCTTGCGTAACTCCCGTCAACTGCCACAGAATTCTCAGGTAAGTGTAGACCTGGCCACAAAGGCCTTCTCTACATTAAACTCCACAGTTTATGTCTTAAGCACCTAGCTGACAAATCTGCTCACACAGGGCAGAAGTTTTAGTTGTATTCATGCAAGTTCTATTTTACAACTTGTTGCTGTGCAAACTGAAATAAGGGGAAATAATTGAAATGGAATAGAAAGGAATGGATTTTTTCCACACTTTTCATTGCTGAAGCTTTTTCTCAACCTCTTTCTGAAGCTTGGAAGTACAAGACTCCTATTTTGTCTCTAGAGTAAGTCGTCCTGGCTGTTCTCCTTTTAAACCCCAATGAGTTAGGACTTGTTGGATAGAAAAAACTATCTGTTTTGTCTGAATTCCTACTTATTTGAGTTGATTTGTAAAACAATCATTTTGGCTGTAACTAGATATTTATTCACTGTGCTATCCTAAAAAGGAATACCTCTGAACAGGAGGAACAAACAAACAAACCCATCACTAGCAATGCAGTAAACACCTAGTCAGCATTTTAATCCTTACAAGTGAGCCTAGCACAGCTTGTAGAAAATAACTTTTACCATTTATTTTTAATTAAAGTTTGTCCTAAGTGTCAAAGTTAGTTATTAGCTCTACTTCACCGTTTCTCAAATTGTGGTTGGTAATCACAGATATTTCACAAAATACTTGATAGTCCACAAAGCTGGCTGGTCATATGACATTCGCTCTCCTTGTTTCCAACTACTAAGTCACATTAAAAGACTGCTGAAATTAAATGCTTGCCTAGTATTTCTTCCCGTGTAAAATACTGGGATTTATGTCACAAATGGCAGGGAATGTAGTTCACAAAACAATCTCTGTATCAGGAGTTGGTCCACACTATATAAAAGTTTGGAACCCACATTCTACTTAATTCCATAATATTTATATGCCGGGAAAATAACATGCAACTAAGTCAGCACTGTTAGTTCTTTAACTCCATACCACTTACAACTACTGTTTATGAACAAGTGACTTCCCTGTTCAGTAAGCCCAACTCCAAAGTCTTTCCAACTATAGATTACATCCAGTGCAGTCAGATACTTTGATTTTAACACTGTGAAAAGCATGGCTATCTATAACATCTTCTTCACCATGGGATAAGTCCTTCAGGACTCTTACGGTAGGTGTCAATACTAGGACATTTTGTACCAATTTTCTAGCAACATCACAAACTCTTTTACATAGGGTGCAGCACTACTGTCATGGTGTAAGTCAGTCCTAGTACACACATTTTGAAATGCAGACTGGACCATTAACTAGGTATATGTAAGTGGTTTAGCCAGTTCTATTTTCTCTTAGGTATCTGTGTGTATGGACATATCAACAAGCTCTTCTCCACAAGTTGTAGGGGTCCACTCCATGTGCCCGAGTTTCAGGCAATTTCTACAAGGCTTTACTGGTTACATAATTAGGAAGCACTGAGGTTTAAGTTTCTCAGAACTTCCTATTACTGAACACTAGAAGTTTTCTTACCATCAGATAGTGCTCCACTGGTATTAGAATGGGTAGAAGTGATAGTGTGGACAGATGACAGTAGTAAAAACACTTGTGACTTGTTTACATCAGCAATTCCAAGGGTGATACTGTTACGATATCGTCCAGAAATCCCAGTTGACTGAGAAATGCAGAACTCATTCAGATTCTGAACAGTATTTCTAGTGTCTTAAATTACATATGACTGGACTTCCTCCTGGGAACTGTCATAAAATGGCAGCTCCTATAGAGAGTCTCCAGCACCATTCAATTATAGAAATACTGAAAAACGTGACTGGGGTTTCTACATTTTGAAAAATCATTTAAAAGTACATTTAGTATACATTAAATTTAGTACCTAGAGTATTATAACTAATCACTGGTACTTATGCTCAGGCTTGGTCTACACTTAAAATTTAGATTGACCTAGTTATATTGCTCAGGGATGTGACAAAAATTCATGTCCCTGAGCTCCATGGTTAAGCTGACTTAAAACCCAGTATAGACATGTTTAGGAAGACTGAAGAATTCTTCCATCAACTTAGCAACATCCGCTCATGGAGGTGGATTACCTACATTGCTGGAAATATCCCTCCCATAGGAAGCATCTACACTATGGCGCTACAGTGGTGCCTGTAGAACTTGTAGTGTAGACACAGACTCTCACACAGTTACAGAGGCTAACTAATATAGATGCATTACACGTGAAGCAGAAACAACACCTATATTAAGGCTGCCTAACAATTCCCATTATAAACATGAGTTCAATTGTTTATAATTTAGCACACCTTAATTGATTAGGTTGGGATTGTCCATGAATCTTCCATGAATCCTGGAATTCAGTTTATTTTTTGGAAATTCAACCAGTGTAGCCATTTCCAAGAATGTTATTGAAAAGTTTTGTAATGTTAATAAAAAAACAAAAAACAAAAAAACTGTTCAGACTTAAACAGCAACCACCACTACCACCCCTTTCTTGTGCCTTGATGCAGTAACTTGAAATTTTGCAGGTGGATAGTCCATGGGTCAAACTGGTGCTTTTTACTGTATTACTGTCCCCATAAAAATCCTTCCAGATTTGGTCAAGTTATAAACTGCAGGGGGGGAGGGGGGGGGAGGAGGAGGAGGAGAGAAGAATCACCATTTGCACATGAGCTGCAGAACTTAAGAGGCTCTCTCTTTAAATTTCTGAGTGTTCCAACTATGATATGCATGGTCCCAAATGCCATTGATTTTTCCTCCATAGTTCTAAAATGACCACACACAACTGGATGGGGACAGACAAAATCTTCCTCCTGCTCTTCCTGTCCCTTCAAAACACCATTCTGGCCAAGAGGAAATGACATTGCACTGGAAACCAGGAGACTAAGTTCAAATCTCACCTCATCTATTGACTGGTGTTAAAAATTCTATGTACTTCATAGCACTTATTAATGAGCAAGCACTCATATCAGTACCTTAGAAGAAGGGGCAAATATATGATCATTAAATTCTGGCACTGCTTGATGCATAACTAACTTCTTACATTCCTATTTCTTACACTTTCAGAAATTACCCCATTCTTCTCATAAAGAATATAGTTTTAAAGTCAAAGATATTTTACATTTTGATATGAATGTTCAGTGATATTTATATCTAGTTAATAAGCCCACTTACCACTGAGTTCCATCCTTAAAATTCTAACCCAGGAAGTATACGGTTTCCCTAAAACTAACCTAATGAGATAGACATGAACAAAAGGCAGCTGAGTCCCTTGGTAGCTAATCTTTTATTCTATCTTAAAATGTAGAGATACTCAGAATGGAACTAAATGTCCTTCACTTCCTTATGTGATCTATCACTAGTTCATGGATGGCACCTAGTCACAAAACCTGGTTGCAGCTTCCCTTTCATTACTATAGCTATCCAAATCAAGGACAGACAAAGCCATCTTTCTTGTAAGAGGAAAAGAAAGGACTTCAGGGGAGACAGCCTACCTTCCTGTGTAGACAGCCTTATACCTTTTTTGAGACTTCTGAGGTTTCTTCCAGCCAGACATTTTCTCTCATCCAGTATTTCCTCACAGAGCCTCCATGTTTTTAACAACACAGAAATAGGCCACATGTGCTTCAATGGAATCAACGCACCTGCAACACAATCGATGCAAACCTTGACTAACTGAAGGTCTTCACTCCCTAGATTTTAACCTCACAGCTATAGACCACCATTGACTGGGGACCCAAAGAATACTTCTGAATATTGGTCAGGGAGATTAAAAAAATTGGAATTTGTTTTAGTGTCTGAGTTTTGTGTTCTCTCTTTTGCTTGGGGATGGTGGGAACAGAGAGGGGTGTTAAGAGTTTATTTCAAATACATTTGGGGAGCAGCCCATAGAATATGAAAATTCTTACATTTCAAGGTGTTGTTTCTACTGACAGTCATTTGCCTGCAGCAAAATCATTTGGCTAAGAGCTAGTCTTAAGTTCATTAGAAATAGTAACTGTATAAAGGCCCCAAATCCCATGTTCAATGTACTAGGACTGCTACGCAGATTTTTTTTTCTTCAAGACACCAAGGAAAAATTGAAGCTTCTTTTAGGTCTTGCTAACTCAATGCAGTATTTGAACTAGTGCAATATTTAGGCACTCAGATGCCATCACGATGAAGACAATATAAATACATAGCTACAAGTTTGCTACTATGCCATCACTAGTTTTGTGAAGGCAAACCTGGTACAATTTTAATACCCTCCACACACAATACAGTTACGCTTCTGAAGCTGATAGGTTGATTCAATATTGTAGAGAAGTCTGGATAATAAACTAATTACCAAGACACTGATAGTGCACTATAAAAGAAATATAAAAGCCTACAACTATAAAATCTTACTAAACAAATGGAAAAAACTACAAGACAGCTGCATTATTACCCTAAAAACAAATAAGACGCCATCAGCAACTAAAGTAGTCCCTCATTTATTGGATTAAAAGCTTTCAGATGTAATACTTAGTATCCACACACACTATATTGTACAGATATTTTCTTTCCCTGTAAGTGCCTCCTGCACACTCATTTGCATACACATGTCTATCATTAAATATTTCAAGTACTTTCTTCAAAAATCCTTATACAATAGTATATTCTTGAAATGGTGGCCTAATGATGCTCCATACAACACTGAAAACTTATGGTCATACTAACATTAGCTGGAAGTAAAAAATCCTATAACATCCTGGCCATATTTTGTTTATAAGAAATCAAATTGCTAGAGGAAACAGTGAAATCTTGTTAATAGGAAACAATTTCAGCAGTACATTTTTCAACCAGATTATTAATAGAAGAGCAAAGTGAAATAAAATCCCACCTCCACAAGAGATTGGTGAAGATGGGGAATGGAGGGATTATGGAAAATGAACAGAGTATCTTTTTAAATTACTGGCTCCAGAAAAAAAGGTCTCAGAATCATAGAAATGCAGGGCTGAAAGGGACCTTGACAGGTCATCAAGTCCAGTCCTCTGCACTGAGGTATGACCAAGTAAACCTAGATCATTCCTGTCAGGTATTTGACCACCCTATTTTTAAAAGCCTCCAGTGATGGAGCTTCCATAACCTCCCTTGAAAGTCTATTCCAGTGCTTATTTACCCTTACAGTTAGAAAGGGTTTCTTAAGATCTAATCTAAATCTCTCTTGCTGCAGTTTAAACCCACCAGTTCTTGTCCTACCTGCAACGGACATGGAGAACAATTTATCTCCATTCACTTTATAACAACCCTTAACATAACTGAAGGCTTACCAAGTCCCCACTCAGTTTTCAAGAGTAAACATAACCAGTTTTTTAACCTTTCATTATAGGTCAAGTTTCTTAAACTTTATATCATTTTTGCTACTCTCCTCTAGACTCTCTCCAAGTTACCACATCCTAAAGTGAAGCCTTATCAGTGCACAGTAGAGCGGGACAATTACCTACCATATCTTACATACAACACTTGTTAAAATGCCTATATAGGAGGGTCATTTGTTTGGTCAGCAGGGCTAGTGGTCTGGACCTCTGACTCTAGTCACTCTGTCAGTTTAATGGGGTCCCAGATAGCTGGCTTCCTTGATGGTAGCTTCTTGTCCTGCCTGTCCTGGAGCTAGGGATAAAGGAATCTGTGGTGGGTAGGGAGACGCAGGCCTCCTACTCCACTAGGTCCTTGCCCAGGGTCCTGAAAGCATAACAGCATGGGATGGCCTATTTTTCAGCCCACCTCCTGCTCATCTGCCCCTGAGCCACTTCCTACCACAAGCAAAGCCTCTGATTGGGGCATGGCTACTGTTAGGTTAAAGTCATGGACTTCAAACTCCCACAGTCTAGGGGCAGATGCAGATAATCTTCTAACTTTTTTAAGGTGAAGCTTCACAAAGCCCTGACTGGGATGATTTAGTTGGGGTTGGTCCTGCTTTGAGCAGGGGGTTGGACTAGATGACCTCCTGTGGTCCCTTCCAACCCTAATCTTCTATTCTATGATTCTGGTGCGCCTGCATGCAATTCTCCCTTTATCTTTGGTAATGTCAAAAAGGCAGATGAGGGATGAGTGAAGACTCCAGATGGACTATCTCGGTAGGGGCTTCTCCTACTGCTGTACAGCCAAGTTCCGCCATGAAATGGCTCCTTTCCCTGCTCCGAGGCTGCTGAAGCTCTCTTTAAAGTAGTCTTTTCTCCAAGGAGCAAGTTTGGCAGCATCTGACAGATGGAACTTTCCTGCCCAGTACTGTTCCAGCACTTCCCTTGTCTTGGCATTTGTGTTGGAGTCTGATACTGTGTGGGGGCCCTATGCAAATCGAGTCCTCATCATCCCTCAAGAAGTTGTCTGCATTTTTATTATGCTTACCTGCTTAATGAAGCATTTCAAAGCAGTTTGGCTGGGGCACTAAATACCATCACATTAGTTGTGGGTTATAGTCCTTCCTGGCAAGTAGCCACTTGAGAGGTGCATTATCTGTTACCAGGCAAAATGGCTTCCCCCATAGATAGTATCTTAGTGCCTCAATTGCCCACTTTGCGTCTATGGCTTTTTTCTCTATTACTGAATATGCAGCCTCCCAGGGAAATAGTTTCTGGCTGAGGTATAGAATTGGGTGCTCCTGTCCTATTTCTTGGAAAAGGACTGCCCACTGCACAACTTCTGAAGAGTGTCTGTAAGACTAAAGGTTTTTGTAAAGTCTGGATAGAATAGGACAGGTTCTCTCATCAGATGTTACATTAATGTCTTAGGATATGTCCTCACTGACGGCAGCAAATTCACTGCTGTCAGATCGATCTATCCAGATCGATTGAGCAACCAGTGAAGACCCGCTCAATCAATCAGGAAGTTGATGCAATAAAACCACCCCTTCAAGTGGCGTAGTGCTGTGTCGATGGAAATGCATTTCCCGTCAGCACAGTGCAGTGAAGACGCTGCGTAGAAGAGGAGTTACGAAGTTGCTGGGAGTTACGCAAGCTACTCTGTGTAGTTTGCGTAACTCCCGTTGGACTGACGTCGAATTTCCAGGTAAGTGGAGACCTGGCCTTAGTGAACTTCTCAGGCCAGTGGATCTTTCATAATGCTGGGTCCTTCACAAGGGTCTGTCAAGAAGACCATGATCGTGGTGAAGTCGAAGTTCATTTGCCTGTAATATATGGCTAGTCCTAGGAAGCACCATACTTGTTTCTTCCACGTGGAGATGGGGCATTCCTGCAAAGCCTGAATCTTCCCTACCTGAGGTCACAGACATCTGCCCTCCATTCTACAGCCCAGATAGATCACCTCCCAGCAGGACAATTTACACTTCAACTGATTCATTGTCAGCTCTGCATTTTAGAGGGCCTGTAAAGACAGCTGCAAGGAATGCCAGGTGGTTGTCCCAAGTCTTGTATACAACATCAATACACAATGTTGCATATTGGTCTCAATATGGTCTCAATATCTTGTTCATCAATCTCTCAAAGGCACCTGTTGCTCCATGCATGCCAAAGGGTGCATAGGAGGTGGGTTTCTGCTGTGATTCTGCACCTAGGAGGAGCTACCAACATCCCTTAGTCAAATCAAGGGTGGTCCTGTTCTCAGTAGCCCGTGCCTCTCTAAAAGTTCATCCACTCTCAGAAATGGGTTTACATCGAACTTGGACACAGCATTCACCTTTCAGAAGTTGATGTAGAACCTAGTCATTCTTTCCGGCTTGGGCACAAGGACGATCAGGTTCCCATTGATAAATGAAGGAGCCTTCCACTAACCCTAGATGCAGCATCATCTACAATTCCTTATGTATCATCTCCCACATGTGTCTCAATAGAGTTCTGAAGTTGTTGTGTACCTTTTTCCCCCAATTCAGTTTCCGTATAATGGATGCAAACTATGCATGGCTGGGTGCCATTGAGAAAACCTTTGCAAAGTTCTGGACAAGCTCCACCATTACTGCTTCACCAGTAGACATGCCTCATGGGTACCTCCTCTGGCTCCAGGGCTATGGGCACCTGAGGTCCTCGTTCAGGTTCTGGGAGAAATGGCATAATCAAACAGTCCCTCCCAGTCCTTCAATAAATCAATGAGATATATCTGTGTATTCTTTTTCTTCCCCTGTTGACAGATATCAGTCTACAGGGCCAACCTGCCATAGTACCTTGAAGGGTGCCTTGTCATATGGCCCTCAACTTGGACTTTGAGGAGAGTAACAGTAGCAGTACCCAGTCCCACAGATGAAACTCCCTGGCATGCGCCCCTTTATTATGGACCTTTTCCTGTTTGCTCTGCATCTTCAGTCGGTTTTCTTTTGCAAAACAGTCCAAGACTTTTAGCTTCTCTCACAGATAGTGTATGTACTGCACTGTGCTAACTGCCTTGGACTCTTGCTCTTCCCACGTTTCTCATAATAGGTCCCACATTCCTCTGGCAAACAACAGGGGCAGAAGTAGCTGGTCCCAAAGGAATGCTTCCATGGCTACAAGCCTCTACAACATCAACTTTAGTGTCTTGTTAAAACATTCCATTAGTCCATCAGTCTGTGAATGGTACACCAACGTCCTTAATGTCTTTACTTTTAGTAGCCTGTGCAGCTCCTTAATTGGTTTAGGCATGAAATTTATACCCTGACTCCTTCTGATCTCTCTCAGGATCTCTATGCGGGCAAACACCTTCATGAGTTCTGGGGCCAGAGCTGCTGCTTTTGTGGACCATGGGGAATCACCTCAGGATCTCATTGCACAATCCACTATAACTAATAGGTTTTGGTGTTCTGAAACACTCTTTTCCAGGACCCTACCATGCCAATCTGCTCAAATAGGGTGCATACTACCAAGAGAGGTACCTATGGAGCTTAGGATACGTTTTTTGGGCCGGTCCACTGGCACTCTGGTAATGATCCACGGTAATCACTGGACCTCCTTATGGATGAGTTGCTGTATGGATGCTCCTTATGGATGACTTGCAGTAGAATTGCTGTATGATCCTTTCCAGTGTCTTTTCCCACCCAATGTGTCAGCCATAGGGCACGGTGTGGACTATGCATAGGATGTCCCTCCTGAGGTTTTCAGGGAACAAGCAGCTGCAGTTTCACCTCCCGTCTCCCTCTGCTCAATATAGTTTACTTTCTTCTAGCTCTAAACATGACTAATGTTTGAATAAGCACAGTTCTGCTACTGCCTCTTCAACCTAGGCAAGTTGCTCATAGGCTTGACTGAGCATCAGGTCACCCCTTTGTTCAGCAGGTCTATCTTGGGCCTGAATACCCCCTCCTTTAATTCCTGACTCCTCTTGGCAGGGCTTGTTGTAGAACTGGCCGGCGTTCCATTCATGGGGTAAGATGTCTCTTCTGGGTCCTGGGTTTCTCTTACCTCATTGTTCACTGGGTCCCAAGTGTTCTCTCCGATCCTAGTCCTCCCTCCTCATCTTCAAAAGGGCCATACACTACGGATCATAATAGGTCTTAAAAACTGCCATTCCTGTCTTACCACCACCAGATAGGGAAGGTTCATAATTATCCCCATGTGGATTTCCTCAGTGTGAACCTGCACTTTCAACCATACCTTTCTCATTGGGTGAGGCACAAATCCCTGAAGATAAACTGTAAATAAACTGTCCTCCTGGGATCTGTATTTGGCCTTGCTAAGCCCTCCCTCAGTTTTGGCTGCACCCCAAATATATGAAACCTCCCTGTTGACCTGAATGGGCACTACTAGTTTCTTTGGGCTCCCTCCTGTGTGCTAAAGTGTCAGTCACCCAAACCTGCCCTTAGCTACATTCCAGGTAAGTGTAATTCTGATGGAAGTGGCCAGATTGCGCACAGGCAAAACAGTTCCCCAGTCACCGGGCGGAATTCATTCACTCTCTTGCATTGTCTGCTGGTGGCAGGAAAGATTTCCGGTTACTCTTAACCCTCACCTCTTGGCCATCCTTCAAAGGACGATGCACTGCTACCCTTGTCTCTGAATAGGGATGGGATTGTTCTACCATAACTAGGTAGCCCTGTACCCCCTCCCATTTCCCTTTTGGACTTTCCCTTGTGTTCCTTATACAGGTCAAACCACAGATGGGCCACCTTGTAGGATCTCTGCCATCAAACAAGTTGTCAACAAACAGTTTTCAGCCAATGTCACAGCCTTGGACAATGTCTCAGCTTGTGAGGAACACGATAGCCTAGTTTTCACTGGGATAAGCCACAGAGAACAGAACACCAGTGCTCTGCACTTTCCACTGGTTCCCACTTTACTTCCCACGTCAATTCAAGGCCCCAGTCTTGAGCTACATTGCCTTGTCTTCTGACATTTTACTAGCCCAATTTCCTACCATTTTAATGCCGGTAACTGCTACAAGCTACTTTTGCAACCACATTTGTAACAGAATGGACACAGGACTACATTTCATGAGTCACAATTCAAGCTCTTCTTCCCTTTCAGGGCTCAACCAATAACCTTTGTATTTGGGATCAATGTTAAGTTGGATAAATAGGAATAGGTTCCATAGCTGTCCTTAGTTTTTTATTTTGTTTATTTTGTCCTTCTAGGTCTGTGCTGTAAATTTAGCTCAAGCCAGATTTCTTCTGAAACTGCAACAGTAGTGTCAACAGCCTACAATCTGTTCTCTCTGAAATCTCAGGTTTATAACTTTAATGCCTCTCTGTTGAGTCCCTTTTAATACAAAATTATTGGTATATTTTGACCAAAGTTCTTGAATTGTGTCAATTTCTACATATAGTAGCTGGATGCAGAGAGACAAAACCTTCCTGAGGGTTCTACTGAATATCATTGGGAAACTTAGAAATCAATCCTTTTCCTAAAACCAACTAACGATGAAACAATGACAGTTGTGACAGAATAGTCCAACATCAACGATGTACTTCAGGATTGTTACATGTTTTTACGTCAAAGATTTCATGTTACTGCACTTGAGAAATTATAATCTTTATGTTCATTGTCTGACCAAATACCAAAGTCAATTTGACATAATTTTTGCTGCATTTGTGTGGCATCTTCAGCAATTTGGCTGCAATAGTTGACATCTTTATTTTTCCACACACACAATGTGCCACATTAAGAAGTGTATTTTCCCCAGTGCAGATGCTTGTAGCCATTACAGGGTAATTTCACACAATCAACCATCTTCTATTAATATCAATGTTGATTTATTTTAATTTTTCCTAGAATCATGTATTATCAGAGGCCCTGTGCAAGATTCTTTCAAACCAAATCCCCATAAAGCAATTCACAACTCCAGTCTCTAATATTCAATCACAGTTAATTCTACCAAACAGACATGCCCCTAAGTAATAAGTAAATATTCCTTTCCCCCTCAAGCTTCTAGATAGTTGTAACAGAGATAACACCCTTGACATTCATCACTTTTAATTTCAAAATAGTTAACCTTTTTATTCAGACTGAAATTAGAGCTAATTTTCTAGTTTGAAAAGCCTTTCAAATATGTTATGTTCGTGGAAATACATGAGCGACAATGAAATGCAAAAACAAAACGTGAATTTTTTTTCTTTCCATGGAAAAATCAAAGTATGTTTACAAATCTAAATCCTGAATTCCTATTCCAAAGCAGATAAGTCTGATAATTGCCTATATATCTGTATACTAATTATTGGTTAGTCCTTCTGAATAGGTTGGCAATCTTAAAAGTTTTCATTTCACTTTCCCAGCTTGACTGACGGCAAGAAAACTTTTCAGGTAAAAACTTGCCAGTGATTAGCCCTTTCTATTCCCCTTCCCACTCTCTCCACTCATTACACACTGGCCTGCTCTGAGCATTTCCCACCCAACCAAATGTTGCCATTCTTGGTGAAGAACTTTCTCTATTACAATTCATGTAATCCACATTAGTATTCTTGAACATCTCCATCTTTCAGATTTTCCATATAGTTTCAAAAATCAAGGGGGAGAAACCTCTTCATTGCTTATTTACAGTTCAAAAAAGCAGACAGAAAAAAACTCAGTCTGATTGTAAAAAATTTAAAATTCAACTTCAATATGTACAATTTTTCATATAAAGTGCATTAACATTATATATTGTTGAATACAGTTTGTATTACACACACACACACACACACACACACACACACACACACACAACAAAAAGTTTTTAAAATCCTATCAACCAAGGAGAGACAGTATAGTGTACGTTTCTGTTCAGAAGATAACATCTTAATATTCCTAGTAAATTCTAACCACCTTAGCAAACATTTTAAATGAAGAAAAACTTAACTAAACCAGAAAAGTACATGCTTGCCAAAAAGAGCAAACAGATATTGTACTTAGTCACTACACCTATAAAATGGACTATTTAACAAGAGTTATTAATTGACTAAATGCCAAGTGTTTTTACTAATCTATATATTTTTTGGTATCAAAAAGATGGGGAGGCTGGTTAGGCGAACCGATATTTTTCTTTTCTACCTACCTGGTAGTATCCCTTTAATTTGATAATAAATCATGATAGCCCCCACCAACCCCCCACCCCCACCAAATGACATTTAAGACCAAGAACTAAAAGACCTGCTCAAAGGTAACACTACACAAACTTTAGACAGAGACTGACATATGGAACAAATAACTCTGGCATATAATACTGTTTTATTGCAATTCAGAACTGTAACCAGGTGTCTAATATTTTATAAAAAAGATTTCTAGTGACATCATAAACCACAAGTTGAAACAACCCCGACACATTTGCATCTCAGGACAAAAAATAGTTTTTAGTAGATTAATCTTCACTTATCCTTGATTTGTCAAACTTCTGTACACATTTGTATCTGATTCTGACAATGTCAAAGTGATGAAATTTAGTAGAGAAATGTACATATTCAGTACAAGCGTACATATTACTAAATGATGAGTAATTGCCTAGTAATTCTGTGATGAAATCAGCACACTGACTAGTAAGTAAGAAAATGTTGAATTACAGTAATTATACAGATTACCCTGGAATTTACAAGTACATTTACATATTATATAAATTAAATTAGTACAGCAGATTACATGAAAACTGAATAAATGCTAAATTTTACCTTTTCTGTATTGTAATATAAAGATTTCAAAGTGGTAAACAAGGGTGGGCAGCCTTTACTGAAGTTAACCCTCAGGAACTTATCCGTTAGTTCTCTAAATGTTTCACCTAGAAACAAAAGTGTATTTGGTTATATTTTAATGTTTGTGAGTGTCATATACTGATCAGTGCTTATATTTATATAACTATGGATTACCACCAATAACTGAAAGATTCTACAGAGAAAAGTGTTCTAATATTTTGATTTCTTTCCTGTTACTTAAAGAAGAAAAACAGAATATTCACATTTTCTCCCCTAAAGAAATGTTTATGTTTGAGAAACTAACATGTGACCATGACTTTCTACACTAAAATCAGTTTTAGAACTTGAAACCCATTGGAAAACTTGGTTTCAGAAAGCAGAGTCCCCACATCTTCCTTTATCAAAATATTGTGGGAGAAGGTCACTGAAACACGTAGCTATCTGAATGTATTTGTGGGCACAGCCATAGTATTTGTTGTGCTAGGATATCTTTCCATGAGCAGAGACAAGATTTCTGGGAGAGACTTAAGAAAGGAAATTAACTAATCAGCAAATCAACCTTTATAGCACCAGCATCTGAGTGAGTCTTGGGTTAATACTTCTATGAATTATGACAAGTCAACTGGGAAAACACATGGTACAGGCATAAGAATACTTTCCATGTGCTCAGTGGGGTTGTAAAAATATTTTATGGCCACCAAGTGGAGTATTTGCAAACTGAACTGCTTTTGACAGAACTACAAAAACAGAAATTAGAGTAACTAAAATATCTTTGTGACAAAAAGGCATGGAATAGTAACCCAGTGAGACACTTGTGTGGCTCTGATTTAAGTGTGAATTATCTTTAAGTGTGAATTATACACTGCTCAAGAATGGGTCAACTAGTTTTTATTACCACACCCATTCCCACTGAAATGAATACATTTGACATTACAGACTTAGAAGTGTTCCAGAACCAACAGATCTACACTGAAATTAACTGGAATTATCCCTAGTAATAAAAATAGGCAATGAGACTTTTCCCTATAATTTCATGTTTTTCGTATTTATGAGAAATAAACATTTAATCTGAAAATTGGAAGATAAATGGTAAATTGTCACCTAGCTGCTCAGAAATCAATTTGCAAGATGAACTGCTTAAAATCAAAACATCTGTCAATGTTCCTGAAAAGGATTAGTTGAAGTAAAAATCTGGGATTTAATTGTGGCATGAACAGACTCCTTTAATTTTGGCTTGATCTGTTGTGAAGCACTGATAATTTTGAAGTTGCACACAAAAAAGTGAGATACAATTAGACTTCTGGAGCAAAAGAAAAAATGGTCTAAACTTATTAGGCTGGCCCAGGGCTTCAAGGGATGACCACACTGTGTAAACCTCAGAGGAATACATTTTAAGGAATATGTGCAGTGAATCTCCCAGCTTTCAGGTGCCAAGAAATCTCTGAATTAAGTTGTAAACGTAACATTTCTTTCTTTAGAAGACGTTTTCTGTTAGCATTACGAATATACTTGTTAGTTTCTGTATAATCTGTATCTTCAAGTTCTTCTGCCAAAAAGAGTTTAAAATAAATGAACTCCTTTCTTACCACACAACGTATATTTCTATACAACAACAACTGGAAGCACAACTTGAGCACATGTAGGCATACCAGAGCTAGCTTCGACCACTAGCTTGCTAAAAATAGCAGTGCAGCCACAGTGGCATGGGCTAGCCACTCAAGTACAATTCTGTCTGGGACTAGGGTAGCTAGGCTGCACTGCTATTTTTAGTGAGTTCGATCACACTACACTAACTCAGATAGGCCTACATGTGCTGCCCCAATTGCAGTGAGGATGTATCCTGTCTATCAAGACCACACAAGAGGCAAGTAAAGAGTGAAGGCGAATTGTTAATGCGCCTCTCATGGGTAAGATCTTAGTCCTCCGGACAGCGTGAATCACAATTTCAACAACATTGGGGCCTTCCAGAGCTAAGATATGAAGGAAAGTTTACCTACTCTGTGGTGGTATATATTTGTAAAGGCTACTCCGTGAAGGTAATAGCCACATGGAAGCAGAGTTGAAAAGATTTTATTTCATATGACAGAGAACCACTAATTAATCAGGTAACATCTACCTTGGTTTCTACAGCTATAATAATACTGAGAACTCTCAACAGCTCTTATAGGGTACATCTATGTTGTGTTTTAAAACCTGCAGCAGTGAGTCTCAAGAATCCAGGTCTATGGATTTGGGCTAACACTACTGCACTAAAAACAGCAGTGTAAAAATTGCAGTTCGGGTTCTGAAGCCCAACTCCCCTCCATGGGCCTCAAAGCCCAAGCCCAAATGTCCACACAGTTGTTTTTAGCACTGTAGTGGAAGCCTGAGTCTGCAGACCTGGGCTCGGAGCCTTGCTGCTGAGGTTTAAAATGCAGTGTAGACAAACCCTTACTCTACCCTACATAGCACTGACTAAACATTAACGAGAATAATGAATATTTATCATCCTAATTGATGGTATCAAACTCTTTCCATTTCTGTAAGGATGTATAAGTTTTGCACCCTGTACATTTCTAAAAGGCAGAAATTCCTTTATTAACTTCAATATAGATGTGTTATTACATCTCATGGACTTCAATACAGTACAATAAAACGAAAAGCAATTATTCAGCATGCATAATAAAAAATGGTTACTAACCTGTTCTGTACCTGTTTGAGATGTGTTGCACATGTCCATTTCATTCTGTGTGGACATCCTTGGCATGGCTGTTCACAACTTTTTCCTGAGTGGTATCTGTAGAAGTGGCTCAAGCACCCTCTGCTGCATTGTGGCCTTCGAGCAGATATGAAGGGCAGAGCCACCTCCAATTCTCTTCAGTTCCTTCTTATCAGAAACTCCAATGCAGAAGAGCAGTAGGGTGAGTTGTGGAATGGGCATGTGCAACATATCTCGAAGAACTACAGTTGTGGAACAGGTTACTAACCTTTTTTTATCTTCTAGTGATTGCAGATGTGCATTCTACTCTCAGTGACTTTCAAGCTGTGAAATCAGGAGACTGAATCAGAGTCTATGTGAATAAAGACTTGAGGACAGCTCACCCAAATCTGGCACTGTATTTAGAATGTTGAGTGATGGCACAATAGGATGCAAAGCGTGTATTGAAGACCTGGTTGCCACTCTACAAATGTCTATGATAAGCACTTGAGCCAGAAAGGCTGAAGAGGCTGCTTGCAATCTCGTTGAATGTGTTGTCACTCTGCTTGGTGAAGTAACACTAGACAAGTCACAGCACAAGTGAATACAGGAAGCTATCCAAGATGGAATCCTCTGAGAAGAGATTGGGAGCCCTTTCATTCAGTCCATGATCGCCACGAACACCTGCAAAGACAAGTGGAATTGCCTGGACCTATCAAGGTAGAAAACCAATATTCTTTTCACTTCTAGATTGTGCAGCCGCTCCTCATCTCCATTTGAGTGAGGCTTTGGAAAGAGCAAAGGTAAGTAAATTGCTTGGCTGATATGGAAGTTAGACATCATTTGTGAAATAAACTTTGGACGAGGACACAGGTAAACCTTACCATTAAAGGAAATTGTACATGGAGGGCCAAGCATTAGTGCATGTAGTTTATCTATCCTCCTAGTAGCATTGACCAAAAATGCTACCTTCATTGAAAGATGCAGTAAGAAGCAGGTAGCTAGACGCTCAAAATGAGGTCCCACAGGCCTTGACAATTGCAAGTTCAAGTCCCACTGGAGAAACAGGATCTTGCACGTGAGGGTATAACTGCTTCAGGCCTTTCAAAAATCTTCTTGCATTCTATTAGAAAATACAGAGGTTATCAACCGGAGGGTGGAAGGCTGAGATACTTCTATCAAAGTCCACCTAGCAGCTAACAGCCAACCCTGTTGTTTTGAGTCCAAGAGATGCTGGAACGCAGAACGTGTCAGTGAGACTCCAGATTGTTGGGACAAGATAGAGAAGATAGAGAATCACTTCCACTTTGTTAAGCAGGTAGATCTAGTAAATGGCTTCCTCCTATTTAAAAGCACATCCTGAACTCTTTGAACATGACTCTTCCTAAAAATCTAGCCATGAAGAATCCAGGCTGCTAAATTAAATGCCTGTAAATTTGTGTGGAATAGCTGACTATAGTCTTGAGAAATTAGGCCTGGGTCCAATGGAAACAATATCACAGCTTTTATCAAAAAGGAGGAGGGTGAAGAACCAGTGCTGGTGAAGGCAAACTGGAGTTGTATGTATGACTTGAGCATAGTCCTGTCTGATTTGTAGCAACTTTCTGGAAGGAGTGGAATTGGCAGGAAAACATATAGAAGTTTGCCCATCCAGGACCATAGGAAAATATCCGTGAGGGTACGATCTTAAAGGCGGCAAAAGTGCTGGCACTTCCTGTGGTTTGGGTTTTTTTTAAATAAGAAAGAGGACTCCCAGGGGAGTCCTCCACAGCTGGAAAATGCACCAGGCTATATATGGATGGAGAGATCACTTGTTGTGACTTAAATGATCTGCTTGGGTGATCTGCAAGCTCATTCTGGACCCCTGGAAAGTAAGAGACTGTGAAGTCAACAGAATTAGTAATACAAAATACAGAGTTGAAGGCAGAACTGGGACAAGCAGGGCCTTCCCTGCCTGTTGATGTTGTAGAACATTGCCATTTTGTTTTCTGTGAGAAGGAGCAAGCTTTTCCCCTTGATATGGGTGAGAAAACCTGGGTCACCAGCTAGATAGCTCTCAATTCCCTGAAATTTATATGTAGAAAGTGGTCCTTTGTGGACAACAACCAATGCATCTGAAGGGAACCCAGATGAGTCCTGCAGCCCAGAGCAGATGCATTTATCACTAGTGTCAATGAAGGCTGAGAGAGGACAAAGGAAATGTCTACACATGTTGACAAGGTTCATCCACCAGTCCAGAGAGCCTAAAACCTGAGAGGCTACCCTCACCACAAGGCTTAGAGGGTGATGGCTTGGAGAGAATATGGATCTTGGATATAGCAAGACTGTAGTTCCTTAGGTGCGCTCTGGCATGTTGGACTACGTAGCTGCAAAAGGCCATGTCCTCTAAAAGCCTCATGCAATTCCATGCTGTCAGTTGTGTGAGCCACAAGATCTAAGATGATGGATTGAACTGCCTGAAATCTTGATCACTGAAGGAAAGCTCTGGCTTGAGTCGAGTCCAGGACTACCCCTGGAATTCTATTCTCTGAAGTGGGGAAAGGATATATTTCCCTACTTTGATTAACAGTCCCCGAACCCTGAAGGTTGACTGGATAAGAGAGAGACTGGATAGTACCTGAACTCTATCAGCCTCTCACCAGCCAGTCATCCAACTAGGCATACACTTGCACACCCCATTTCGTCAGAAATGCACCTACTACTGCATTTTGTAAAAATTCTGGGAGTGTCTGACAGGCCAAAGGGTAGCACTGAATTGGTAGAATGATTCACCAGGAGCCTTAAAAATACTTCCCGCAGCCTTGATACAGGACATGTACATCCATTTGGTGATATACGTTGAGAGCAGCATACCAATTTCTGAAATTCAGTAAGGGAACAGAAGCCAGCGAGACCATGCAAAACTTCATCTTTTTCAGACATTTATTCAGTTGATGCAGTAATACAATTGGTTTAAGACTCTCTTTGCTTTTGGGATAAGGAAATAGCAGAAATAAAAGCTGTACCTCTGGAATACTAACTTCTTCTATAGCTCCCAACCAAAACAGAGAATGCACCTCCGGAAGGAGGACTTCTTTGTGAGAGTGGTCCCTAAAGAGAGACAGGCAAGGAGGGAGGGGTAGAAATAAATAGAAAGGAGTATCCCACTTCCACGGTGCTTAGAACCCACTGGCTGAAGTGATTCAGGACCAATCACCTAGGAAGTGGGATGGCTAATTTGCAAATACAGGGAAAGAAAAGGCTGGAATTTTGGAGATTGGTATGGTATTCTCGATTAACTCATCAAAATGTTTAGCACCCTCAGGGTGCCTAGATGAACTAGGAGCCACTGCAGTAGATGAAGGGGATGGTCTGTATTTATAATCCCACTCTTTTTCCTTAATAGGTCTTGCTGAGGTGCAAGAGTAGCATATTGGAAGGACTGCAGTGGACAAAAGTGTTTTCTTTTCAAGGTAGGTGTATATGTACCCAGCAACTTTACAGTCACCCTGGAATCTTAAACCATGAACTTTATCATGTATCTGCACTGAGAATAGGCCCATCAAATAGTAGGCTCTGAACACTATATTGGATTTTCTGGAGTAGCCCCAAAGACTACAGCCATAAGCACCTGCACATGGTAATAGTAAAGCCCATAGCCCTAACATCTGAGTCAGCAGCATCCAAATTGGCCTGGAGTGATGTTCTAGCCACCAGCTTTCCTTTGTCTACCATTGAAAGAAACTCTTGTTTCAGGTCCACGTGTAACTTGTCCTTAAGTTTTGATATGACTAATATCTGAGCATATTAAGTTGTAACACAGCCATACAGTAAATGGTCCTACCAAATAGGTGAAGTTTTTGGGGGTCTTGTGATTTCGGAGTAGCAGCCTGCTGCCCCTAGTGTTCCCTTTCATTGGCAGTCAAAACAACCAATGACTCGGGGGCGGGGGAGAGGGGGAAGAAATACTCAAAGCCTTCTGAAGGTACATAGTATCAACCCTGTTGGATGACTGAGAAAATGAGGAGGGAGTTTATCACAGGGTATTGGTTGGGCTCTAAAATCACCTCATTAATTGGTAAGGCCACACAAGGGGGCCAGTTGTGGCAAAAACATCAACAAGTCATGGGACAACTCCTTATCTTCCTCCATTTGGATATCCAAGGCTAAGGCAACTGTTTTCAAAAAGCCCCTGATGAGCCTTGAAGTCATCAGGTGAGGATAAGGACCTTCCTGTGGAAATTGCCTTCTCTGGGAAAAAGAAGCATGAGGTCAACAGAGGTTGAGGCTGAGTCTCTTGTGGCAAAAGACTGGCAGGCTCCTATTGCACCGTTATCTCCTGCTCTGCACTAGGCTCAGTACAGGGCACAATATCAGTAGGGAGTTTGCAAGAAAACTCCTCAGAACTAACCTATGACACTGAATGGGAGTCACGAAGGGAGGACCTGGAGATGGGAGAGAACACCCCTCTCCCCCGATTCCAAAAAGGGTCATTGGCCTTCCCAGCCATAAGCACAGGTTGCAGGGTCTTGGAAGCGCTCTGGTGATATACTTTCAGAGGGAATCAAGGAGATATACTGTGCACTGGAAGATATAGGACTCTCTCTTTGAATCCAAAGACTCAGCCCCTCTGTGGTCAGAAAGAGCTATCTCCATCAGTACCAGGGATTGGTGCCAGGAACCCAGAGACTACTGAAGTGAGGCCATCATTGCTGGCTTTCCCTTTGATGGCAGTGTACCATGAAAGCTCTGAAAAACAAGCAGCTGACATGACACTGGTCATTGTGCTGATGCAGTATGAATTGATGATACCATGGGAGTGATTTCCTCCAATGTAATAAGTTCTGGAATGGTCTGTTTGGCGACTAATTGAAGACAGCACTGTAGAAAATGAAGGTGCTGCTTCAGGTTTTGGACTAGATAACACCTGTCCCGATGCCAGAGTCAATGGTGCCTCCTTACCCGATGATCTGGATGAGGAGTGCTTAGATTTATTCTACTCAAATCCTCCATCAGCCTTCTTGGTGGGTTTAAGAGCCAGAAACTATCTTCTTCTTCCAGCCTCTTCCTTAGAAGTCTTATGCTTCTTCCTTAGGACTGGAGATAGTGACTGGTGCCAAGACTCTGCCAACACTGACAGAGCACTTGTCACTGAAGCTGAAGAGGTCATCCCCCTCTCTGAGCAGGAAAGCTCCAATGGCAGTCTCTCAACAGCTTCCATCAAAAGAAACTTCAGCCCAGCCTCTATCTTTTTTGGTTCTAGGCTTGAAGTCCTTATAAATCTTATAGTCTGATATGCAATATTCAAGCAGTCACTTTAAACAGATGGAATGCAGGTCATTCACAGACCTCGTCTTATAACAAGAAAAACCAGGGCTGAAGTCCAGTAATCGAGGCATTCCTCAGTACCAAAAATGGAACCTCCAAGAAAGGGAACCAAAAAAACAATAATTGTTTTAAAACACTAACACTAAGAAAAATGGGTAATTATCTACAAAAATATAAGGCACACCGAGAGAACTTGTAAAGGAAGGCCAACTGATCCTGCAACCATCCTGGGCAGCAAAAAATACCTGAGGGGGATCAAGGACGACTTTGCCCTTTATGCCTGCTGACAGGGGTGCGAGGTGACAGAGGGCCCTTGATCCACTCCAATGGTTACGACTGAGGGAAAAAGTTTCCAACAACCATACACAGGGTGTACACATACAAAGAGTGGAATGCACATGTGCAATCACTCAAAGAACCACTTTTTCAATCTTTATTTTTCCAGAGGTGAGAATACTTGTGTGCCAAGTTTCAGTATAGAGGGTTTTGGGTTTTTTTTTAAGTGTAATAAAACTCCCCAAAATAGAGAGCTACAACAAAGTCATTAAAAAAAAGTTAACTACAGTATTGCTGAATATGATGATACAATTAAACTTCATATTGGAAACTGCTGCAAAAACTAGGTTTGAGCTGCACATATCATGCTGTACCTTGTCAGGGTAAGAAGTTACTCACCTTGTGCAGTAATGATGGTTCTTTGAGACGTGTCCCCCTATGGGTGCTCCACTGTAGGTGTGTCTGTGCCCTCAAGGCTGACCGGAGATTTTTGGTAGCAGTCTGTAATGCCTGCGCATGCACTGCTTCCCACTAGCCATGAGACTAGCGATGTGAGCAGGCATTCTCTTCTCACTTCCTTCTCTACCACAGAGTTAGCTAATTGACCTCTGAAGCAGGAGGAGGAGGGTGGGTCATGGAGCACCCATAGGGGGACACATCTTGAACTACCATTACTGCATGTGAGTAATTTCTTCCTCGCGTAGCGTCCCTATGGGCGCTCCACTGTAGATGACTCCAAAGCAATACCCACTATTGGAGGCGGGGACTTCAGAGTCGATTGTGTTATAGATAGTACCGTGACACCAAACTTGGCATCTGCAGCTGAATCCCCCAGAACGTTATAGTATTCTACAAATGTATGTCCAGCAGCAAGTAGCTGTCTACATATTTCTGATATTGGGATGATTCTCGAGAAGATGACTTACAAGTTTGACCTTGTAAAGTGCATGGCTATTGCAGGTGGGGGTGTTGCATTATGCAGTTGGTAACAGATCTGATGCATCCTGAAATCAATCTGGACAGCCTTTGGCCTGAAACAGCTGTTCCTTTTGACCTATTGGCAACAAATAGGAAAAGTCTAAGGGATTTTCTAAACACCTTCGTCCTATCCAAGTAGAAGTCTAAAGCTCTCCTTACATTGAGAGTATGGAGAATGGCTTCTTTATTATCCCAATTAGGATTGGGATAGAAGGATGGAAGCTGAATAAGCTGGTTCATGTGGAATGCAGAAGTCACGTTGGGAATGAACTTCGAATGTGGTCTAAATGTGACCTTGTCAGAGACGAACACCATGAGGAAGGGATGTGCCATCAGGACTGATATTCCCCCTATTCTTCTCACTGAGGTAATGGCAATGATGAACGCTGTCTTGGACATAGGATCAAATGGCAGTATAGTAAGTCCCAGACTGAGGTCCCATTGATGGGTGGGGAGTCTGAGCTGTGAGAAGAGGTTCACTATGCCCTTGAGAAACCTCTTCATGGTTGGGCTGCAGAAGATGGGATATCCTTCCACAAGAAGGTTGAGATTGCCGCCAAGTGGACTTTTAGTGAGCTCACAACTCCCAATTCCTTGAGGGGTTGCATGCAGTCCACAACTATAGGTAAGGTGGATGAGTTTGGGGTGAGCCTTGGGGTTGGCACCACACCTGGAATCTTTCCCTTCTGCAGATAGGTAAAGCAAGTACTCTCTTTTCTGCAGTGTAACAAAACCTCCTGCACTTCCTCTGAGCAGGATCTCTCTATATGCTGGAACCATAAAGGAGCCATGCTTTGAGCTGAAGGACCTGCAGATTGGGGTGGAAAGTGTGTCCCTTGTTCTGTGATAGACTCGGTATGGGCAGGAGAGTTAATGGTGGGCAAAGCACCAGTTGTTACAGGTTAAGGATACCACGTCTGTCTGGGCCACAAAGGATCAAGCCCTGAGAAGGCCATCGTCCACGTAAGGATAAATCATGATGCCTTGAGAACGTAGAGTGGGCTGCCACCACTGAGAGGACCTTGGAGAATACTCTGGGGGCCACTATAAGAACGAAGGGGAATACTCTGTCCTGATAGTGGTCCTGACTTAAATGTAAATTTGAGGTAACGCCTGTGGCATGGTATAATTGAGATGTGGAAATATGCATCTTGAAGGTCGAGGGCCAAGAACCACTCTCTCTTTTCTAATGCTGGAATGATCGCGGATAATGTGACTATCTTCAACTTCTGAGCCTTGACAAATTCACTGAACACTCAGGTCCAGGTCTCCAATCCCCTTTCTTCTTTGGTATCAGGAAGTAACGAGAGTAGACGTCTTTGCCCCTTAGGTGTATGGGCACTGCCTCGATTGCCCTTATGTTGTGGAGGTGGTTTACCTCCTGTCATAGGATGCTCTCGTGAGAAGAGTCCCTGAAGAGGGATGAAAAAGGGGATTTGGAAGGTGGGAGGGAGGAAAAATGGATGGAATATCTATTCCAGACAATCTCCAGCACCCATTTGTTGGAGGTTATCCGTTCCCAGGTGCTGTGGAACAAAGCAAGGCGGTCCCCAAAGGGACAGGAAACATGTTCCAATGTGGAATGGCAGCAGGAAGAATGTTTGGTCAGCGCCTCAACCAACCCATCAAAATTGTTTCTTAGATGTAGAGGGGTGAGAAGAGGTTTGATGGGAACCCGATCAGTCTTCAATCTGGTTGGAACCTCTGTTTCTTCCTTTGCAGCTCAGGGAGTATTGACTGGGTATTGTGATGAGTATGTGTAAGAATTCTGTGATCTGGGCTCAAATTATGTTTGAGAGTTGTATTTCCTCTTATAACCAGATGTATATATCCCTAGGGATCTGAGGGCAGCTCTCAAATCTTTTGAAGTGTAGAGAGCAGTGTGTCTTTTTGGTGAACAGGGTCACTCCTTCAAAGTGGAGGTTTTCCACCATTGTTTCCACTTCCTTGGGGAAGTCAGAGAGGTGAAGCCACAAGGCCCGTCTCCTCACTACTGCCGCTGAGATAGAACAGGCTGCCATGTCAGCTGCATCCAGAGCTGATTGAAGAGATGTCTTTGCCATCAATTTACCTTCACTGACAAGGGTTTTGAACTGTTTTCTGTGTGAGTCTTGGATCTGATCAATAAAGTGGTTTAGTTTCACAATGTTGGTAGTTGTATTTTGCCTATAGGGCTTGATAATTCACCACTTTGAACTTAAGGATAAACAATGAATAGGCTTTTCTGCCAAACAGGCTAGCAGTTTGCAGTCCTGGTCCTATGGGGTGGACTCAAAATGATGTCTCCTTTTGAATTTACCAAGTTCACAATGATGGAATTAGGGTACATGTGTCAAAATAGAAATTCTGTTCCCTTTGCTGGAACATAACATTTTTTATCCGCCCTTTTACATGTGGGAGGGACAGATGCTAGGGTCTGCCATACTGATTTGGCAGGGTCCAGTAATGCCTCATTGATTGGTAGAGCAACCTTTGCAGCTGTGGAGGAATGTAGAATGTCCACCAGCTTATGATGTGACTCAGTTACTTCTTGAAGGGGTATTTGCAGAGCCTGTGCTACCCTTTGCACCAAATCCTGGAATGTTTTGAAATCATCCACTATGGAAGACGGAGGGGGCATAACTGTATTGTCTAGTGATGACAACAGATGGGTTTCAGGAGCGATATCTTCCTCCCCCTTGGGCTCTCCCATTGGTTCCTCTCGCATTTGCTCTGGAGGGTCAGAGGCCCTGAAAGTAGCAGCTGAAGGAGGGTGCGTCTTTTGCTGGTGGAAGGATCCATTAGAGGCCAACAAGGTCTGTTGCCTTTGGGATGGCATGAGACTGCTGGTGAGCCTACCGTGCCAGGTGGGCTCCGTACTGGGGCCCTGGCACTGAGCAGCAGAGAGGCCAGTGCGTCTGACACCAAGAGGTCCGTCGTGCACTGAAAGTTGGGCAGTACAGAAAGAGACAGTACCAGCGCTAGCTCTCAGTGCCATGAGGCTTGTACCAACAGGGTTGGAGATGCAGACCTTACGGCAACAGTGGAACCTATCAAGCGTGATGTCAGTGGTACCGAAACTGATGACTGTACTGATGGAGCCTTCCCTGGGGTGGATCTTCTTTGCTTTTCACACACCCCAGTATCAAGCCTTCCTTGCCTGTGCCCATTGGATCCGTAGGAGTTCCAACGTGTTTTGCCGGTTCATTACTATGCACTCCCTGGGTACCTGACTTCGGCGGTCTTGGTACTGTGGTACCTATGTAGTTGACCGAGCCAGAGGGTTTTCAGCTCGGTCTGGGCACACTATGGGGAGTCCCTTAGAGGCCTTTTGTGAATGGCTTGCAGGCATTTGGCTGGATTCATCTCCCCTCAAAGAAAAGGGTTGTGGAGAGGGTTCTCACCTCAGCTCTGGGGGCTGAAGGACTGACTCCATACGTAGGAGTTTCAGTCTGAGCTCTCTGTCTTTCCTTGACCTGAGCTTCAATTGTTCAGTCCGCACTTCTGTGGTATGTGCTCTCCCCCAGGCAATGAACACACGGCAAGTGTCCATTAATGATCAGGATGGATTTCTTACAAACGGATTCATTTTTTGAAGATGGGAGCTGGGCATACACCTCAGTGGGTAGGACCCCCGGGACAAGGGTGAGAGGGCAGAGTCCCTTTCTGTTCTCCATGGTTCTTTTTTTTTTTTTTTTTTTTAAGGCACTGCCAAAGTAAATGCAAACGAACAAACGCTAAGCCAAAATGAGCAATTCTAAAGAATTAACGATCTGTAAACAGACAGCTGTTAGCTCCATTTCTAGCCTGGGGCAGTTGAGAAGGAACTGAGGAGGGAATGCTTTCATGTGCTGCTAGCCTTGTGGCTGGTGGGGAGCAGCACATGTGCGGGTGGTACGGACTGCTACTGAAAATCTCTGATGAGCAGCACGGAGGCACAGACAAACTACAGTGGAGCACCCATAAGGACACTACTTGAAGAACAGTAGTTTACGTTAAAAATTTAGTTCAATTTTTAAACACAAAACTCAGCACTACATTGTAGCATAAAATTCTTTGAAGTAGGCTGGGAGCTTTCTTGGGAGAGCCACCATCACTAGAGTTAATTTGCAGTTGGTGAATAAAACTAAGCCCACTCTATCATTTATCAGCATTTGTTCAAGCTTATAGAATACAGGGAAGGGGTGGGTTTGGGACACCCAAGCAAAACTAAAAATACTAAAAATCAAGCTTCAACCACAGGGGATGCAGTTCAAGGTCAATGAAACAGTACAGAGAAGCCTGCATTGTAGTTTTTTGTGCAACACTGAACTGTAAGTAGAACTTGCAATTTCTTCTACTGCTAGTTCTAAGCTTTACAGGCAAACTTTTTCTATCAGTCAATAATACAAAGTCAAAGTCTTATTGAACTTTTCCTCCAAGAGGCTAGAGATGAACATTATCCAAGTGTATAAAACAATTAAAGAAACAAAAAAGTTGAAACAGATTATTCGCTTAACACAATAGTTTACCAGGCTTCATACTTTTATCCAGGGAACATCACCGAGCGCACAGAACAGGAGAAAAAGACATTATAGATCTTGCTAATCTTACAATACATACACAGCTATACACTGTAGTTTCATCAGTAAAGCCAATTATGAGGCTGATATTATCATATTAGCATGCAGGACCTTTTGCTATCAACCTTTATAGTGTACCACTGACATTTTTGTCCATACCAACAGAGCTGCATAGTCTTACAGCTTGGTTTCAACCACTTGATGCACCTTTATAACGGATGTTCAAAATTTTGAACAATTTAATTTCTGGCACCTTAATAAAAATAACAAAAATGAATAGCATTATGGAACAGATATGCAGTTTGTTACCTGGAACAAAGTTTAAAGGTAATCTTCTAGGTGAAACTGCTCTGGGATGTCTTTTACTAACTTCTTCATAAATCTGAAGCCTCTCTTCTAATGTGCCTATTGTCAGTAAATAACAGATATAAGAAACACTGGAGACAAATCTATTTTTGTATTAAGTTCTTATTTTAAACATACAAGTAATCTATCATTCTAAATTTTAATTAGCTAAACTTATAAGGTACAGAATTAGTTACAACATTGCAAAAATTTACACTAAGTTTTTCATTGATTTAATCATATACACTACTGGAAGAAGGCAGTGTGTTGAAGTCTTTTGTACATATAATAAAAAAGTAATAACATACGGTCTGAGTAATTAAACAGCATGGAACTTAATTACCTTGTGCCTCCAATCACAGAGAAACTGTTTATTTTCTTACAGCTACATACTGTGCAATCCCATTCACAAAATAGTATTTCAATATTTGCAAACATATGCAAACAAACTGTCAGTATGAATTCACTCAGGACAACTTTTAAAATATACAAATGAGCCTTTTATTACAAAATGGCAGCAATGAAAATACCCTAATACTAACTGTGTAAGCACTTAGCATCAGGATTGTCAATATAGCAGTTTAAGAAGTTTTGTTTTCTTTCAACTTTCTTCCCACTCCTCCCCTTTCCCCCATAATATGCTTTGGAGCTCCAATGTGGTTAAAAGTGTAAAACAAACTGATCTATTGGTTTTGAAATGCTATTTTAACATTCATAAGTGAATTTAGTTGAAAAGTCGAATTGCTAGGTGAACTTAAGTAGTACTGAAAGTTAAGATCAAGGATATAGCATGGAAAATGCTTAGTAGTTATACTTGGACCTTTGTTTCATATGAAAAAAGCCTCATGTCATTGAGATCTGATGGTGGTGGTGGGGAAATTATATATGTACACAAACACACACACACACGCGCACATGTATGTTACCCACTGGCTCCAGGGTATATAATGCTAAGAGTAACAAATTAAAATAATGTTAAAATTGGAACTAAAGCATATAAAAACCCTATTTGAAGTCACAGGTTGGAGCTCCAGAACTTACCATGGGGGAGGAAATAGTCCTAAGACCACCTAAAAAAAATAAAGTAGCATTATTATGTTTTATAATTACTACAGTTTAAATCAATATAGGATTTTTATGTGAAATATACATTACATACACATTTGTTCTTTTTAAATAATTATAAGTGTGAGTTTCAAAATGTTTGAGATAGAACCGAATAATATAGTCAACCCCTTGACTAGTTTAATTGTTTAGGTAATAACTACCAGTTCTATGGATACAAAATAACCAATACCCAGCTAATAACTCTAGTCTATAAATATGTTTAACAACTTAATTATGGACTTTTACTCAATCTCAAGTAATATTTGCAGACCTTTTAACAGTTTGACACCTTTTGGTGTCATAACTATTTTCTTAAACTTGGGAAAAATCTAAATTGTATGAAAAACATACTACTACAATATCAAAATAATATTATTGTGGTTTTATATCATCAGAATTAATTCAATAGAAAACCTTCTGCTTTCTATTCAACTGTGGAACTTTTTTTTTTTTTTTTTTTTTTTTTTTTAAACACACAACTGTTTAAGACTATCTGGGAGAAAATAGTTTCTTTGAATTAATGTTTTAGGAAAAATGTTTAGGAAATTATGATTCCACTTCTTGATCATAGGTATCTGCTGTTCCAGTACTATACTACTCAAAAATTGTTAGCTATTTTTTCTGGAAGACTAGAATAACTGTACCAGGAGTAAGCTTTAACATTTAGGAAATCCTTAGTTATTTTTATTTTCTTCTTTTCCACAGGAAAGCTAGTCCCTGCTAAAATTATATGCTTTTAAAGGGTCCTATCCAAAAGAAATTAAAGCAATATATTTTATCTACTTTTGAGTTTAATAAAAAGACTTTCTATGTTCCTTTAAAAAAAGGCTATTATTAAGTGAAATCTCAAACTGACAGCTTTATGAAAGTGGCAATCATGTAATTTGATCCAAACAAATTACTGTGAGAGTCCGCTAGTGATGGCAACTCCCTTTACAAAGTATGCAAGTGAAGCGTTATCCTTGGGCTAGCAAGCATGAAAAATGGTCACCTTTAACTCTGACCTTTAAAGAAAGGGTCAATGTTGGTACTACATGCACAAATGTTTTCAATTAATTTCAAAATGAGTAAATCAGACTACAAATTGTTCAAGTACAGAAGATATACAAGTATTTTTGGCTGAATTGTGACGTTCCGATTTCAAATTGTAATATTCTATCAGACGCTAATTGTTTAAATACAAAGGTGGAAATTAAGTATATCACTCTATTACTTACTAGGTTGTAGGGCCTTTTCCAAGCCTTCATAATAATACCAGTTTTCTGCATTCCGATCAATTAATTCTTTGTATACTTCGCCAGCTTCTTTTAGTCTTCCCAACTTCAACAACATTTCTCCTAAAGTTAAACATCAACTTGAGTTAAATGAAAGTATACTTATGGCTTAAGGCTAAATTTTCAAAATTGGGTGCCTAAAACTAGTCCCATAAGCCATATTTAGGCATTGAACGAAACAAAAGTGGCTAATTTTCAGAGGTGCATCCCAACTCACAAATCCCATTACACAACTCTACCTCACAATGACTTCAATGAGATCTGTGAGCATTCAGCAATTCTGAAAAATAAGGTTATTTTTGTTTAGATGCCTATATGTGGCTTTATGAGACTAACTTATCCAGATGTGAAAAAATTACCAAAGTCAGTGGATTTGTATTAGCTAGCCAAAGATGACATTTTAAATTCAATGCAACACTGATGAAACATTAAGTTTGCGAATTTACTGGCACACACTCAGGAAATTCAGAGTTAAAGTTACCACAGAAATCTTAACACTACTTCCTATTGTACATACCTTGCAATAGGATTTTGTATCAGTATTTATGCCAATGTTGCCCACTCTTTTCAGTCTGAAGACCAAACCCTTTCAAGGTTAAAGGGTTACAATCAACACTTTGGGGTAGATAATCTGCCCCATTCCATGGCTTAAGTGGCACAAAAAAAGAGTGGAAAGCACCCACAAATGCTCTGCTTACTCTCTACACCTCCTTCCCCACAATTCCTGGTGCAGGGGACATTTCAGGAGCAGTGAAGAGAAGTGTGTGCTGCACACTGGTTATCTCCAGTTGATGGATGGTCTCTAAGGAGCTGTTGCGGGCTGGCACAAGGTATAGCAGCCACCTTGGCTGTCTGTGGAGGACACATCCTTTAGTAGGTACTCCCCTTAACAGGCAGAGCCAGTCTGTCTCCTCTCTTGCTGTTTTTGGAATTCCCATACCCAGTAGGGAAACAGGCAATGGAACAGCTAGAACTACTCTCCCCTCCTTCCCAATGAGGCAGCAGGTAGCCAGTGGGGTTGTTGCTAAACAGCTGCAGCATGCTCAGAGTAGGGATGTAAAAGGTTAACCACTCAAAGATTTAAACGTTTTAAACAGCTGATTACCTGTTTAAAGGGGGGGGGGGGGAGAGGCCGGGGGGGCGGGGGCAGAGGAAGCAGCAGCTGGGCAGATCTGGCTGGCAGGGAAGCGGGGGGGGGGGGGGGGGGTGTTATTAGATGCAGCGGGGGTTGGCTCCTGGCAAGTGGCAGGGAGCCCAGTGCGGGGAGATGGAGGTGAGCCATATCTGGGCTTGGCTCAGCTCAGCTCCCAGCAAATGAGAACTGCCCAGCACACTCGCACTCCTCCCTCCCGTTTAAACTTTCTATTTTTAGAACATTTAAACAGATTTTAAATAAAACTAATTTTTACATCCCTAGCTCAGAGTGCTCCCAACTCATATCAGTAGTGACACAGCTGATTCAAACACTTCAGTTTAAACTGTGCAGGACCTAGTTCAGGGAACATATTTTCAAGCCATAATTTGGACACAAGTAATACAGACAATTTTATAAACATCTTGCCAAATATTTTATAAACATTCATTAGTTACACAGGATTATACTATATTTTACACTAATTGTAGTAAGTCAGACTACACAGGCATATTGCCCTAAGAGAGATTCCCAGCATAGAGGCCAATTAAGGAATATTTGAAATCCGTGATTGTCACATAATTGCACCTATTCAGAACCTGAGCATTTTAAAGTTTTTAAAAGAACTAATGCATGAATTTTAACTGAACACTGAATATTTTTGTATGATAATCCAAAGGCATTGATGCATTTAAAAAGAAGCCACAATCTGATGCTCCAAGCATGAAACCAACATATTTTGTACACACAGGGCATTGAATGTCTTACTTGGAGGACTAAGTAGAGATGACTGGATTACTAGTTTTGACCTACTACATACATATTAGTGCCCAATCTTTGTGATATATCTGTGAACGGCCCTCTAATAGTAACGAATGCTCATTCATTCTAAATTTATTTCCATTCCATATCAAAGTAGTATCATGCAACAGGAATGACACTAACATTTCACTTTGTCAAAGTAACTTATTGACAAAATACCAAATTATAGATCTGATGTTAATAAATTTACCTATAAAGCAATTATTTAAAGTCTCCATATTCCCCTCATTTTGGTATCATTTAAAAAGTCAGCAGAGATTTATGGTTTAGGGCAAGATGGGTAAGAAGAGAAAAAATTATTTACCTTTGATTTCTTCTATGACAAGCTTGTCACATATTTGCTTCTCATATGTTTCTATATGTTCTAAAGACTCTTGAAATAGATCTGCCTCTCTCATCACTTGGTTCTGGTATAGTATCAGTTCACTATATTCATAGTCTATTTTATTAGGAGGAATCTGTAAAAGAGAGGTTAATTAACATGTACCATACCACTTGTGACTAGGCTGTGTGAAATTTTACATAGGGCACTGTAAGTTTCAGTCAGCAGATGACACCAAGTTGTAGATTTCACAATGTATTTAAAATGTAATTTCCATAAATATTTAATTAAAAGGAAATCAACTGAAGCTAAAGATGGTGACTGGATGCCCACCATTGTAGAGGCAGTAGTGTACAGGAAACAAACAAAAAACCCACATGTTCTCCTCTCTCTCTCCACCACTCCTTGTCAAGCAGTGGAAGACTTAATTCACGGTGTTCTAGAAATTCGCAGGTGGCAGGCTATTCCCTTGAGAACCACTAGTACCTAAACTGCAGGATACATGGCAACTTGACTATAGGCTACAGTGAAACTGAATCACCCACTCTGTAGCAGCAGATGCTCAGTCAGAGAGATTCCCTTTCAATAAGAACTTTCTTCAAATCTAATTCAGAAGCAATGAAATATCATCTAACATTCATTAAGATCCTTTTATGTTGGAAGATCACAATGCTCTTGAATTATATACCCAAACCATGTTAGCCACTAGTGAAATGCAAGAACCTTAGAAGTGGAACACAGCAACTGTTGAACATCGCTCAGTACACAACCATTTAAAGCAGGAAGAAAAATGTTGTCTTCAGTTGAAACTGCAGGTGGAACTTTAGATAAATATAGAAATCACAGAAATGTAGGACTGAAAGGGACCCATAGGTCAGCAAGTCTAGTCCCCTGCATTGAGGCCTGACTAAGTATTATCTAGACCAGGGTTGTCAAACTCGCTCAAAGTGACGGGCCGAAATCACAGAACCTCTACTTTGAAGGGGCCATACAATGCTCTCCGCCGAATATTTCAGGCACTCTGCCCATTTTCGGCGGTGCAGCATCAGTAGCTTTCAGCGCTGCCCTTTCGCTGTGGGGACACTGACATTACCACTTTAAGAGATTTCTAGGCGGGATACCCGCCGCCGAAAAACTGAAGAAGAGTTCCCCTTTTCGGTGGGAGGGTGCTGGAGCGAAGGGTATTGCCGCTTTAAGACGCTGGCCTCACAAATCTCTTAAAGTGGCAATGCAGACTTTCGGCGGCTCCACTACTTACTTTCGGCGGCCGGGGTCAAAGAGGTTCGCGGGCCACATAAAAAAGGTTCGCGGGCCAAATGCGGACCGCGGGCCGTGTGTTTGACACCCCTGATCTAGACCATCCCTGACAGGCGTTTGATTAACCTGTTCTTAAAAACCTCCAATGAAGAAGATTCCATAAGCTCCATAGGTAATTTGTTCTCATGCTTAACTACCCTTACAGTTAGGAAGGCTTTTCCGTAATCTCTAACCTAAATCTCTCTTGCTGCAATTTAAACCATTATTTCCTGTCCTCAATGGTTGAGAACAATTTATCACCATCCTCTTTATAACAACCTCTTACATACTTGAAAGACTAATCACATCCTCCCCCCAGTCTTCTCTTCTCCTGACTCAAAGTTCTCAAACCCAATTTTTTCCAATCTTTCCTCATAGGTCATGTTTTCTAGACCTTTAATAATTTTTGTTACTCTCCTCTGGACTTTCTCCAATTTGTCTACATCTTTCCCAAAGTGTGGTGTCCAGAACTGGAAAAAAAACTCCAGCTGAGTCCATATCACTGCAGAGTAGAAAGGAAGAATTACTCTTCAAGTCTCGCTTACAACACCCGTTAATACATCTCAGAATGATGCTCGGTTTTTTTGCGACAGTATTACACGGTTGAATCATATTTGGTTGTGGTTCAGATCTTTTACTGCACTACTTCTTCCTAGGCAGTCATTTCCCATTTTGTATTTGTGCAATCGATTATTCCACCTTAAGCATAGTACTTTGAATTTGTCCTTATTGAATTTCAGCCTATTTATTTCAGACCATTTCTCCATTTCAACACCATCTAACCCTGTCATCCAAAGCACGTGCAACCCTTCCCAGCGTGCAATCATCCACAAGCTTTACAAGTGTACTCTCTATGCCATTACCTAAATCATTTATAAAGATATTGATTAGAGCTAGACACAAGACAGATTCCTGAAGGACCCCACTCAATATGCCCTTACAGCTCAATTGTGAATCATTGATAAACTACTCTGAGTACTGTCTTCCAACCAGTTGTGCACCCACCTGACACGTTATTCATCTGGGCTTTATTTCTCTAGTTTGCTTATGAGAAGGTCATGTAAGACAGTATCAAAAGCGTTAATTAAAAGTCAAGATATCTTCCTATCCACAAGGCTTCTTACTCCTGTCTAAGAAGTATATTAGGTTGGTTTGATATCATTTGTTCTTGACAAATCCATGTTGACCGTTACTTATCACCTTACTTTTTTCTAGGTGCTTACAAATTGATTGATTATTTGCTCCATTATCTTTCTGATAAGCTGATAAGATGACTGATCTATAATTCCTTTGGTTGCCCTTATTCCCCTTTTTATAGATAGGTACTATATTTTCCCTGTTCCAGTCCTCCAGTATTTCTTCCGTTCTCCACGAGTTCTCAAAGATAATTGCTAATGGAACAGAAATCTTTTCAGCCAGTTACTGAAGTATTCTAGGATGTATGTCATCAGGCCCTGCCAGTTTGAAGAATCTAACTTGTCCAAGTAAATCTTAACTCCCCCCCCCCATTTTAGCCTCAGATCATATCCCACTGTTGTTCACTATGTTAGTTGTCTAATCATTGCTAATTTTAATGGAGGACAACCCCTCCTCCCCCCGCGCAAAAGGCATTTAACACTTTGGCCATTGCTGCATTCTCAGTTGTCTCTCTCCTCATTGAATAATGGGCCTACACGGACCTTTCCTTTTGCTTCCCATGTATTTGTAAAATGTTTTCTTGTTAACTTTTCTGTCCCTAGCTAGTTTAATCTTCTCTTTTGCCTTTCTAATTTTGAATGTGAGGCCTGGTCTACACTAGAGAATTTTGGTGTATATACTGCAATGACCCTTTTGTCAACAAAACTGCCATGTTTTGTCTACAAAATAAGACCACCTCGACAAGAGGTGTAGAGCCTTTTTCCGACAATGTTTTCGTGACAAAATGGCAGCGTAGACACTGCTGTATGTTTCTGTCACAGTAATTGACCTTCAGAAATGTCCCACAATTCCAATCCTGGCCACTCGGGACATCCGTTTGCACTCCGCTACTCTGGGGCCATGCACCCTTCCCCACCTGGAAAGTTGCGAGAAGTTTTGAAATTTTTATTCCACTTCCTGCTTGGTCGGCATGGAGAGCTTGCATCTCATCTTCCTAGCTGACCATGGCGGCTCCACGCAGCAAACACTCTCCCACTTGGAGCACATAAGAACTGCTGGAACTGATCAGGGGGAGTCTGCTGTGCAGTCCCAGCTCCACTCTAGCCGAAGGAACTCTGATACCTACAGCCAGATTTCTTGTGCCATGGCAGAGAAGGGCTGTTAGTGGGGGACAATGCAGTGCCAAGCCAAAAATCAAGGAGCTGTGGCAGACCTACCACAAGACCAGGGAGGCAAACTGTCACTCCGGTGCGAAGCCAATGAGCTGCCACTTCTACAAAGAGCTGGAATCCATCCTCAGCGGCGATCCCGCACTCATCCCCAAGATACCCTTAGATAGCTCCGCAGCCCTGGGACCACCAGATACTGGACTGAACCTTGACGAAGAGGTCATAGACAAGGAAGTGGAGCTGGAGGATGACCCAGAGCTGGGGAACAGTTTGGTTGCTGAGGTTGGGAGTCAGGAGATATTCTCGATCCCAGAAGGCTACAGCCAGCCCCAACCCTTCAGCTCAGGTGCTCAGGATGCAGGACGGGAGCTCTAGTAAGTTTGGAAGCTGATGCTGCTTATGTACTGGAGACATGGGGGTCCTTAGCTTGGCTACAACACACAGGTACTTGAAGGGATAGAAATTCACAGGAGTAGCTGGGTTTGCATGTGCTTTCCCGTTCCCTTGCATCTAGGCAGTATGGCTGAGAAGCACGTTAATGTACGTTGAGATTTCATGGGTATCTTCTGATGTGACCTCTTGGACACTTAGTTGGAGGTACTCCCCGATTCTCTAACTCAGATTCATGGGCAGAGCAGCTGTGTTTTTGTCCCCAATGAAGGTCACTTTCTGACGCCAATTGGCAATCATTTGAGCAGACCAAAGCGGCACACAGTTTTGCAGCATAGGGACCTGGTTTGAAGCTGCTTGCATGGAGGAGATGCATCCTAGCATTCTTGCTGACTCTAAGGAGCTAGATACCTGCTTCTGTGGCCCCTGCCTGTGGAGAACGGTGGCACTGTGGAGAATGGTGAAATTTGTTTTCCCTGTGTACCTGCATTTATGCCCCAAGCAAGCACCCATCCAGAACCTAGACCTACTTGAAGCACCCCTTCACGCAGCGATTGCCACATACTTCTCCACCAAGAGGGCAGCTCTCATTCTGGTGTGTCTACGCCGCAGGGCAGGAGCCAACTCTGCACAGAGTTCCATGAAAATGGCTTTGCACATTCGAAAGTTCTGTAGCCACTGTTTGTCATCTCAGACCAGCATAAGGATGCAATCCCACCACTCAGTGCTTGTCTCACATGCCCAGAAGCGGTAGTTCACCATGTGCAGATGCTCCATGAATGACAACAGTAATGTGGTACTGTTTGTCTGCATGTCACTCAGCAGGTCAGACTCCTCTGATTCCTGTTCCAATTTGGAGCTCATGATGTACTACACGACCACTCGCGATACATTCAGAACGCTGAAAGCAACAGTGGAGAGTAGCGCGGGATCCATCTTTTCAGATAGAGATGGCGTAAACCGCAGTGAAGCCACTGGAAAAAAAAAAATGGCGCGAGTCATTGCCAGCAATGCAATGAATGATGGCATGGAAACACAATGCACTATGGGACAATGAACCAGCAACCATGCTGCTTCATGCTTCTCTCTCCATCCCAGAATTTCTAGCCGCAGACGCTGCCAAGTTGCAAGATGGGATAGTTGCCCACGATGCACTGCTCTCACTGTCGATACTTCAGCACCAAATGTGGATGCATTTTTGCGACAAAATGAGTGTTGTGTGGACAGACGCGAGCACTGTAATTATAGCACTTTATCATCAAAAAACCTACCACCATTGACTAAACTTTCTAGTGTAGACAAGGCCTAACTGTTGATCTTCAAAGCAGATTCAGAACGAAATTTAGTGGAGAAAGAGCAGATGTCAAAGGAAAAAGCTGAATTTGCTAAATGTGCCAGTTTGTCCTTTTTTCTCCCCTATTCTGTTGCCTGTCCTATTTCCCTCTGACTAATCAACACTTGTAAGTCAAACTAGTCACAAAATATAATTAACTAGCTATAATATTTCTGTTTCCTAAACAATGTTTCACCATTATTTTTTAAAAGAGCCAAGAAAATTAAATACAAAACCTGAATTAGTGAACTTGGTGAGGTTAACGTTATCAAGGAGGTGTCTGGTAGCAACTTCATAGTTAGGGTTTGTCTTTTAAAACTAGTCTTAAAATGAGGCATAAATTGCTGTTTTTCTTTCATCAACGTGAAGTTTTAGTGTTAGTGTTCATGCCTTTGGAATTTTCGGTGCAGTTTTTGTGGTTACATTTTTAGTAAGTATTTGAAAAATACTGAGCAGTTCAACTTTTCATTTTTGACTGATATCTTTCAAAAAACATTGTATCTAAATAAAATGTGGTAAAGAAATGTATCTTGAGTAGATCTTGTTGAAAGTGTAGCTCTTTGGGAAAAATAATGGTTTCAAGGTCATTTTTGGACATTTGTAATAGCTGAAGGTTTATGACACAAAAACTTACTGACATAGAAAATGTGCATAAACTTGTGCCATCTACAAGCAGCTGCTGGCACATAAGCATTTATGAAATGTCCTCTATCAGCAGCTGCACTTCTGCCCCTCCACAGGTGTCCCCCACTCTGGTCCAATTCCTAATCCCCTGGTTAAGCATTAAAAAACCTAGGAAATTAATATACAAAAAATTATAATGAAACTGTTAGGTTGCTATACACATAAACACACCTGAACAGACCCACAAGAGCTTCTAAATGAAAAGTTAAGCCATTTAAGAATACTATCCTTCCATCCAGATTCATCATTTACCATTACTACCATACACGACAGACAATGGAGGACATCCCTAATTCTTCTTTCCCTAGATGCCAGCCTTCTATCATCTCATTTACCAAAACTACCCTCCAAAACAACACAGCCATGGCCAAACATCCACAGCTAATAGTGTTGAAAGAAAGCAGTCTACAAAGCGGTGTGTGGAGAAGACTCTGCTGCACTGGAGAGCACAGAGTTAAGGCTGCAGATCATCCATAGTATGCAGAAGTTGCAATAAGGTAACAACATGCAAATGTGGGTGAAAGTCAAGACAGTACTATTGTTCGGCCACTTAACTTTTAATTTCCTTGTTTCTGTGGCTTTGTGACAGGTATGTTATGTAGGCAGCAATCATAAGTAAGTGCTTCACAAGTAAATTTAATACATCAACTTATTGCTAGTCATGTATATAATGAAATACCTCACAAGTATATGTTTGTCAGAACTGAGATTCTAAAATATGCCAGAAAATGTAATGTCAATAGCCACCAACAAGAATACACAAATTTTAAGGGCAACAGAATATTTATATACTATTAACTGTGTATTCCATGTTTTAATGCTAACTTTTTATATTATATTGTTCTTGTCACATAATTAGTACAAGGGTTATATTTGTAACTGGTGTAACTTTAATTGTACATTAGAGTTATGGTTAATTTCCTAACATGAGATTCAAGCTACATAACTGTAACTGTTGTTCTTTGAGATGTGTTGCACATGTCCATTTCCCTGCAAGCGTGCACACTCTTCGTGCACAGCTGGAGATTTTTCCAGCAGCAGTACCCACAGGAGCAGCATGAATGCCCACTGGTGCCTTGTGCCACTGCATGCAGGTATAAAGGTCCCTACTGTCCCCAACCCCTCTCAGTTCCTTCCAACTGGGGAGACTCCAATAGAGAAAAGAAAGATGGTGGGTCGTGAATGGACACGTGGAACATATCTTGAAGAACAATGAAATTAATATGCAGCAAGTTTAAAATAAACAAAAGGAAGTATTTCAATCACACAATGCACAGTCACAATCTGTGGAATGCTTTGCCAGAGGATGTTGTGAAGTTCAAGACTGTAACAGAGTTCATTAAAGAACTAGATAAGTTAATGAAGGATAGGTCCATCAATGCCATGCAAAACCATGCTCTGAAGAGACCATGGCCGGTGCCACAGCAACCAGCACATTGAAGAGGCTGTCTGTGGGCTCCATAAGCTCCTCAGCCTCTAGGCCCAAATTGGAAGCAACCCTTTTAAGGGGTTCCTTGTGGGCTGGAAAGTCATTCGGCTGGACTGGGGAAACTGTGCCAGGCTGGTGACCACCTCCTCCGGGGAGAATGAGGATAACACTAGCAATGGGGAAGGGGGTGGCATTTCCTCCTTATGTAGTGGGGCTACCCGTCACCTGTCTTCTGGTCAGGTGCCGGGGTCGGAAACCAAATATTGACCCTGCATCGGGGCAGTCGATGCCATGGACCACTTCTCATAGGACTGGCATGAGACGGGGCTTAGTACCACAGGGATCCCTCATGGATTCCTGTATGGCCACTGGACTAGCCATTGTCCCTGAGGTCAGGTTGCCAACAGTGGACCTGTACCAAATACTTGTATACCTGATAGTCGGTGCTCTAGGAATTGGGGGCTGGGTTCCCCTTCCTAGTCTGAGGAGGGTTCCCTTGGGGACCAAGGTGGAGCAGACCATGCTTCCACCTGGTTACAATGCCTACCAGGGAACAGTGCTGAAAGGAGGCAGATCGGTGCTGGCCTTCCTAGGAGCAGAGTTGCTCTGGTGAGATGCGCCATTCACCACACTACTGGTGCTGTGTCGGGGAATGGGGCACTGGGGATTGGTACCAGGAGTCCTATGCCCGTTGCCACATCATCGGCGACCAATGTCAAGAAAATGAAGACCAGTATTGGGGTGACCAAGATCAGCAATGTCCTGCCGGAGACATGCAGCTCGGAGCTGGGGACTAGGAGCATGCTGTCGGAGACCGATGCCATGAAGGAGAAGACCATCGCCGACTGGGGCTTGGACTCGGGAGCGGCGCCTGTTGAGTGTCCACTGTGGTGGTCCCATCGTGGGTTTTCCCTGGAGACAAAAGCCTTCACTTACTCTAGCGCTGAGGAAAGGTCCCATGGAGTGGGGGGCACTGGTAGGGCCATAAGGCCCCTGACTGCCTGAAAGGCCTCCAGCATCGATGTCACCACTAGCTAGAGGGGCTCCCTTCTGCTCCCAGGCATCGGAGATGGTTCCCTCAATGGGCTTGAAGCCCTAGGAGGAGAAACTGTCTCCTGCTGCTGCAACACAGTCAATTGACCCAACAAGGGTCCTTTGCCCGACTCCGCCTTCTTGGGTGCGGGGGAATGACTTTTGTCTGCGCATTGCTTCTTCTACTGTTTCTTCGGTACTGGCAAAGTCAAATGGCACCAAGAAGGGCCCAGTGCCGGGGGTGCGCTCTGCACCAACACTGACATACTCGGAAACAAGTTGGAGCAGGATTATTCAGAGCCGGTCTAAGTGCCACCTGCATCAACAGGGCTTTCAGGCAAATGTTCCTATCTTTCTCAGTCCGTGGCCTGAAGCCCTTACAGATCTTGCACTTATCCCGTCTGTGCGTCTCCCCTAAACACTTTAAACAACTATCATGGGGATCGTTGAATGGGAAGGGCTTGTGGCAGACAGAACATGGCTTGAAGCTCAGGGAACGGGCATGCCCCATCCCAAGGTGAACGTCCCTAGCCAGATGAAAAATACCTAATTTTCTAACTATATACAAAAAACTAATTTACAGCAACTATAAGGCAACTAACAAAGCACTTGCAACCATAAGAGAGAGAGAGGGAGTTCCAGTAACCCCCACGGGCGGAAAGAAGGAACTGAGAAGGCACAGGGCTGGCAGTGCCGCACATGAGCACCAGGGCTCTAGAGCGCACCAGATACTAGGGACACCACTATGGCAAAAATCTCTGGTTGCCGTGCACATACCTAACATGGAATCAACATGAGCAAGCACTCGAAGAACAAGAAAACAGTCTACATTAGAAGCAAGAGGAAGACCAAGGATAGAGTAAGCCCATTACCCAAGGGGGGGTAGTGGGGGAACAAACAAAAACAGAAAATGTGGAAATGTCAGAAGTGCTAAATGACTTTGTTTCAGTTTTCACCAAAAAGGTTAGTAGCAACTGGACACCTAACATAGTGAATGCCAATGAAAACGAGGTAGGATCAGAGGATAAAAGAGAGAGAGAACAAGCTAAAAATTACTTAGACAAGTTAATTACTTCAACTTCACTAGGGCCTCCTGAAATACATCCTAGAATATTCAAGGAACTGACTGAGGAGATAACTGAGCCATTAGCGATTATCTTCTAAAAGTCATGGAAGACAGAAGATTACAGAGAACTGGAAAAGGGCAAACATCATGCTAATCTATAAAAAGGGGAATAAGGACAACCCGGGGATTACAGACCAGTCATCTTCACCAATTTATCATTATCATCACATCATTAACTTCAGTAACCGGAAAGATAATGGAGCAAATAATTAAGCAATCAATCTGCAAACACCTAGAAGATAATAAGGTGATAAATAATAGTCAGCATGGATTTGTCAAGAACAAATCATGTCAAACCAACCAGATAGCTTTCTTTGACACAGTAACAAGCCTTGTGAAGGGGGGGGGGAGGGGGAAGGAGGGAAGGAAGAGAGGTAGATGTGGTATATCTTGACTTTAATGAGGCTTTTAGATACCGTCGCACATGACTGTCTCATTAACAAGGTAGGGAAATATGACCTAGATGGAACTACTATAAGGTCAGTGTATAACTGGATGGAAAACCATTCCCAGAGAACAGTTATCAGCGGTTCACAGTCAAGGTGAAAGGGCATAGCAGTAAGGCATCTATGGGCTCAGGCCCTTCAAGCAGGGCAGAGCTAATATGCAGGCCTCCTGGCCTAAGGTGGAGCGTCTGCCACTCTAGGAGTGGGATTAGAAGCAGAGGATAAGGGGACCCAGGCCCACCCAACTCCAATGGGTCCCAGCCCAGGGCCCTAGCAGTGGCAGAGGGTTCCACCACTGGGTCAATGGGGATCCAGCCGCAACATGCTGATCTGTATGCAGGCAGCAACACAGCTGGACTGTAGTTGGCTGTCCCTGGGCTACTTCCTACCCTCCCTTCATGGAGTACCTGGGTCCCAGGGTTGTCCTCCGTCTCCCCAGTGTATACCACCAATGGAATCCCAGCAGCTCCTCAGCATCTGGCAGTTCTAGTATCTCAGGTTGATCCTTGGGACAGAAGAGTTCTCCTTCGGACTCCTAATCCAGTAGCAGGTAGGAGCGTGTGTCTCCCTCAGCAGCTCCAGCCCAAGTAAACCGCAAAGCCCACTTCCTGTCCCACCCCTCTGCTTCTGGCAGCGCACGTGTGGCTTTCCTGGCTTCCCCCACCCCCTCCCTGTCAATCTCAGAGGTAGACCACGCATCTTCACTACAAAAGACCCAAAACTAGATGGGTGGATATTATGCAAAAATTATTTGATTAGCTGTGGAATTTCTGAGCAACTGCTTCAAGACTGACTGGAATGAAGGAGGAGGACTCAAAGGGATGACCCCATGTCTATGGGACTATAGCCAGAAGAAAAATAATCCTTCAAATCATCCCACCAAAATTTCAGTAATGCTAATTATATCAAATTTCTTCTCAATGAGAATTTCTAATTCCTCCTGCTTGTTACCCAGACTCCTAACATTGTTATATAAGCAATTGAAAAAAGTCTTTTTTTCACATTCCTAGCACTAGAGGTGCAAGAAACTAGTTAGGTCATCTCATCCATTGCAGTGTCAGAGCAAAATATATATATTATATATATATTTTTTTTAATACATTTTCTAGAGTTTTGTTTAATCTAATGTGTTTAGCAACAAGATTCTCCAGCATTTCCTTTGACTAACTATATACCATCATTGGATGTCACCTCCCTAGACAACAAATGCCTCACAATGACAGCAAAGCTGCCTGCCTCAAGTATTTACAAGACAATGGACAACCATCAAATATCCATCCCAAACACATTGCCAAACTCATCCATTTTACCCATAAAAAATTTTATGTTCAACAAACAACTTTGTCCAAACCATGTCAACAGCCATGGGTATTAAAATAGCTCCTTAATACGCCAACCTCTTCGCAAGCTACACTGATGAAAAATTTCTGGACAAATATACCATGAAACCAATAATATATCAGAGATACATCAATGATATTTTCATCCTCTGGACAGACAACAAACTCCCTTGTAGATTTCAACCACAACTTCAACCACCACTACCGGTCCATTAAACTCTCTCTGGAACACTCCGACACTAGCATCAACTTCCTACATGATCAGTTTCAACAATGGAATCCTACAGACAACTAGACAAGAAACCCATGAATCACCACATATACCTTCATAGAACCAGTATCTCCCCAAATACAGCAAGAAACACAGCAAGATGGCAAGAAATCTGCTATTTGCAGCCAGGCACTCTACTACAGAATATGCCCCAAGGAGAAAGTCCAGGATATGCACCTTAAGAGACTCAAAACTGCTTTCGCCAAATAAAAACACTCCACCAGAGAAGTAGATCATGTCATGGAACAGGCCACCAAAATACGCCAGGAACCTGCTTCAATACAGAAATAAAACCCCCTCTGAATACACACTCCTTGTTGTCACTTACTACCCCACACTGGAATCCATATGAGGTATCTAACAACTACAATTCATCCCCAATGGGGACCCCATCCTGAAATAAATCTTTCCTAAACCCCCTCTTCTGGCTTTCAAACAACCCCCAACCTCTCGAAGCTCATCATCAGAAGCAAGCTCCCACAGACCAGGACATACCAACTCAAAGCAGCACCAGATCCTGCCAGAACAGATGCAAAATCTGCAGACATATCTCTGCTGCTAAAATGATCAACACCCCCTACAACAAACCTTTCAAGATCCATGGGTCATATACAAGTCTATTAACATGTGGTGTATGGCATCCAGTGCACTAAATGCTCTAATAGCAACTTATGCTCTCGAATGAACTCACACAGGAAAATGATAAAAGACAAAAACACCCTATCACCTGTGGGTGAACACTTTTCACAAAGCAATCATTCTCTATCTGACCTACCACTTCCTCAATGGAAACCTGCATAACACTTCCAAAAGAGAAGCCTGAGAGCTTTAATTCATAACTTTGCTAGACACTAAAAATCATGGACTGAATAGACACACTAGATTTATTGCTTATTACAACAATCTGTAACCCGCTGATAACCCCCACTCAGTTGCTTCCCTTCTATGACTGGAGGGCACTAATGGGCCACTTCACCTTGAATGATCCCTTGAAATGTTTGTTAACTACTTATGCTAAACTCAAACCTTGTATTTAGCAGTGACCCTGAGTTAGTTTACCAGACCTGAAGAAGAGCTCTGTGTAAGCTCGAAAATGTGTCAGTTGATTCAACAAAAGATATTACCTCATCCACCTTGTCTCTCTATTCCACAGCTTCATATATCTAGACTCCCTTAATCACTCATTCCACATGCAGTAAGTACTCCATCCCTAAACCCCAGAGAAGAAGGTAGCCCTGTATCTCTAGAACAAATAAAGTCCACAGTTGGGCAGTCACAGATGGAATTATCTGCTGAAATAGGTCCCAAGATGCTAAACGAAAAACAAAAAACTGTACAATAGCCATTTCCTCCATTCAATATGGTGTAGTTATTCAAATTCTGCTTATCTAAAGAGAATTATTAATTATTATGAAATAGTAGGTCTTACCTGCTGAGTTTTTCTAAACTCTTCCAGTAGTTTTAAGGCCATTTCATAATCTTTTAACAAGTGATATGCAATAGCATATCCAATCCATGAAGCCCGTTGCGTCGGACGCAGCTGAAGTAGTTGATACCTTGTCTCCTTTAATAAAAGGAATGTTACTTCAATGAAGACGTTCTAAAATATCTCACTGAATCACTGTGGTGCTACACTATCATTACTAATATTTCTAATCTTGTTTATTACTGGAAGTTTTACATTCTTAAAAAGCAAGATGCAATTCTAACAAAGTAAATGATGTACTACTGTCTATTTGAGTTACAGGAAAGTGGGAATTACACTAACCATAGCATTCATGGCATAAAGCCTAAAATCTATTTTAAGATCAAGATAAAAAAAGTTTCAAGAGCACTAATTCTAATTGACTTTCAATGATACTTAGGCTCTAAGTGGCTTTTGAAAATGAGAGACTCCTAAGTCACATAGGTACTTTTGAAAATTTTATTCAGTAGCTGCATGCCAAGGCAGAATTTGGATTTTACAATCAAGGAACACAAGGTAAGTTTCCCTTGCTGTGAGCAAAACAGACCCACGAGTGTGGGAACTACTAGGTTCTCACGCTCATATCATAACATCTCATTAATTTCCAATAGAAATAAGGCTAAAAGATTTTATGCAATTAATATTCTTGTAGTTCAAGTACTTACTAATAGCCTGAAAATTAGATTTAACCATGACTACTTTGTTAAAAAAGGTCTTGCAAGACTGTTTTCTGTAAAAGCTAGTTCAGCAGCTATAAAAGCATTTTAAATTATTAATGATCTTCCTTGTACCTTGTATTAAACTATGACTATTAGGCCAGTCAGAAAAGGGGGAAAGACTCCATTAAGGAGTTCTACAGGCTTCAGAGAAGAGCCCAGGAAACTTTGAAAAATTTCTCAGCAATTTCTATTGTTCCTACTGTCTACTGTTTTCTTTCTCCTATTGTTCCTGGTTTAAGACTCTCTCCTCCTAAAGAAGCACATAAATACAACTATCTATCCTCTAGAAGACAGAAACTTTGAAGAAAGTAATATTTTCTCAATGGACCCATCAAGCTACCATGTTTTACTGTTCGTTTTTGTTTAAACCAGTGTTTCTACCAGGCCAAATTATCAAAAAAGTCAGATTATATATAAACATGTTTTTACAAGAACTAAAAATAGAAACATTTCTACTTTAAATTCCAGTGAAAGTTTGTTTTTTTTAAAACCAATTTTCTTTCAGCACTTACAACCAAATCATCACCGCTCTGTGCTACTATGATAACATGAACATAAAACACAAGACTAGAAACTGTCTTTAACAAAACTAAAACTAGATATTTTCATTGCCAAGCTGAGAGAAAAGTAAAACAGCAAAGAACCAAGTCAGATTTGTTCTTCAGTTAAGAACTTTTTCAAAAATACAATTTTTAAACTGATAGTTTCCCTTTATTTTAATTCTAAACATCATACTTCTAATTTTTATGAAACATCCAAAGTATGTATTCTATACTTGTGCTGTCAAGCAATCCAGCTGGCTGCAACAAGATGAGATGAGACAATCTTGCATTATTTTTAATAATCATTTATTAAACGTATCAATAATTGATACCAAAAACACAGGCTACAAACTGACTGAGATAGTAAAGGTGGCCCTACAACTTAATAAAAAAAAGTTAGTACAAGGTTACAGATTTTACAGCACAATTAAGTCAAAGACATTTTTACCAGCTACATGATGCATACATACTGGAGAGTTCAGTTTACCATAAAAACTTTTATCCTATGGTTGAAAGCCTGGCAACTAAATAGGTAAGAATGCCTTAACCTGTGTCTATGGGCACGTAACCCATCCTAAGTACATTTGCAACCCAAATAAAAACTCCAGATATCCTGGTCTAGAGAAATAAGTATACAGCTGAAACTCAGGAACTCTTGAGTTTAGTCCAGCTTGCCATTTTCTCAATGTGTGGTTTTAAGCACTATCATCCCAGTCTCATTTTACAATTGGGAGAGAAGGCAGAATACCTATATCACCTTTCAGGTTTTCCTGAGTGTTTTCGTTTTCATACCTCCCCATTTCTTCCTTTGGCCTTCTCATCACTGATTCCACTCTTTCCTCCAGCAATTTTTACAGTGAGAGGAATTGACATGCTGGGATTAAAGATGAACACTGAACAGTCTCTTCTATTCACAATGCTATATGCAGGGGAGGTGGAAACATAGTATCTGCATTTAAATATAAAGTGCTTCCTAATATATTGCAGCCAGGAGTAATCATTAATTAATGTTTCAGAAGACCTGGGATTAGCCAATGAAAAATCAAGGGCAGCATCAGTACTTATGTGCAAAGGGGCTCTTCTGAACAGAAAAGAGAACAGGCCTATATACTACCTCAGTCCAGGATAGATCCAAAGGATGCGTGACTACAGGCCATTTTAAAAAAAATATCCCAATCATCTTAAAAAGGTGAGAAGGTAGGCATTAACCACAAGTTGAGGCAAACAGTTCATGTTCTTACAAGGCTTTGAAAATGTAAGTTGTTAATAGTATTGAGAAAAAAACATTTTCACACACACACACACACACACACACACACACACACCCACACACCCCCCCCCCCCCCTTGGTGAACAGCAGTTTGAAGTATGTTTGGCAATTGAGAAGCACAGATGGCTCTGTGAATCAGCTAATACAGAGTAATATTAGCATGTCTGGCATCCTCTTCATGCTCTCAATACATCAAGCGCACCACTGCTGTAGTTTCACTGTTCTCAGTCTTTCCTGGACAACAGCTCAAAATACTCTCTTAAGCTTACCAAAGTACAAAAACTAAAAAGTAGCAGTTTTAAAACATACAAATTTAAATAAAATACTTACTCTGTATCCTTCTAGATCTCTCATTTGGATCTGCAACAATGAAAGATCTCTTAGGATCTGTAGATTGTCTTTATCTAACTTGAGAGCATTTCTATAACATTTAATAGCTTCATCATATTTCTTGTCAGAACGCTGCAAGAGTCCGTACACATGCCAACCTAATACAAGTTAAGGAAGTGACAGGCATTCACATTTTTCTGAAGGTAATTTTAGTGTCTATGTTTATATTGACTAGGAAACTAGACTTTTCCCTCTAAGAGAATCTTCCATACCTTTTACGTTTGGTTACTCTTCTCAGTCTTCATGCTATACATTTTTACCTGGAATGCCCTCAAATTACCGTTAACCCTGTATAGAAAAAAATCATTATTTCATGGCCCTGTGTTAAAAGTTAAACTCTCTCATCCTTTCAGTTAGCATAGAATTATAGAAAACCAGAGAGACAGAAGAGATCTATTGGATCATTCACAAACCACCAAAACAATAAGGTAGAATTATTCCCTACAGGGGATAGTTTTAAGTGCCCCATTGTGGTTGGGTTTCCTCCACATCCCGTGTTTCACTACCATAAAACCTTACTCTAACTTCTCCCATATACAGCCCAAATTTTCCCTCTCAATTTCTATTATTCAGTTATGTCCTCTACCATCCAAACAATTCCTTTATTAGCATCATGCCTTGTGTTCAAAGTCTTTCCCAGGTGAAACAGGAAAGGGCACTTGAAGGAGAAATATGGAAAGTCCTCAGACTCAAGATCACTGACACAGCAAAGCTAGAAGAAATCTGAGATATTGCAATGCTGACAATCAGATAAAGACTATCAGCGGGAAAATGTTTTGGGTTTAAAATGTTTAAATACTTAGACATCTCCCATTGACCTGTACCCATTATTAGTCATCGGTCAACCAAATTATGTATTCTTAAATTATTTCCTTTGATCCATTTCTTGTCCTCCTTTATGGCCAGCAGGTTTATCTAGTGTGCATTGCTAACCTTGGCTGGAATGCTGAGGATGGGCAAGCCACTGTCCTGTACTTCTGAAGGAGACTCACAGGTCAGAAGGTTGTTTCCAGACACCAAGAAATGTGCAGTGAATTACACCAAAATCAAATAGCCAAATAACCCAAAGTTAACAGTTTTGCTAAAAATAGGAGATCATATCAAATCAAAACTGAATATAAAGTATATAATTAGTCTGGTAACAGCTATGTTAAATAAGGGAGAGTTATAGTTTATTCAGTGAGGAAATCTTCCAGCATGTGTGCGTCTCCAGCTGACAAAATCTTTGACTGTCAGAATTGCAGTATCTCAGATTTCTTTTAGCTTCTAGATCTTGAGTCTGAGGACTTCCCACTTTTCTCCCTCAAATGTCCCTTCCTCTTTTACTATGGGAAAGTCTTTGAACTCAAGGCATGATACTAATAACTGCCCTAAAAATACAAATATTTCATCTAGTGTGTCCTCTTCAGTCATTAACTTCACAATGCTAACAAGTAAAGAAACAGTTTGTTTGCCAAGGTCTATCTTGATTCTTTATAAACCTCAACTGCACACTGCTCATTGCTACTGACAAATTACCAATTCTCAACTATTTTGGTTTGCAGCTCAAAAATAGCTCAAAAGTTATCCCATGAACACCATATCCCACAACACTTTGTGGATGCAAAGTATTGTAGGATTGGGGTAGCAGTACCTTTCTTTAACCATTTTGTTGATTGTAGCTTGTGGAGGAGGAGGAGACTACTGCTTGTGAAGGAGTGGGAATTTTCTCTGAATTTTGGCTAATTTTCTTTGAGTGGGAAGCAACTACTCACCCCAAAAATATTAGCTGATCACTCAAAAAAAAAAAAAAAAAAAAAAAAAAAGAGAAAAAGATTGAAAAATACCTTAAAATGGTAGAATACAACTAAGTGTAAAAAATAAATACTACCTTAAAACTCAGATGCTTAAAAGGGTGGGTGAACAAGAACCTTGCCAGTACATAACTTGTAATTCTGTTTCTGTGGATAAGTAATTTCACATTCTCTGAAGATCTCATCTAATTAGGAATCTCAGCTCCTGAAGAAAGAAGTTCCATGGATGTCCCAAGGCAAAAAGAGTAAGGATGTTAATAGTATAAGACATCACACAGAAAACAGGCTTAATACATAGCCTGCAGAATGCATCCAAAATAGAAAAATTTAAAAAAATTTCTCCAGCTTAAGTAAGAGGCACACTGAAACAAAAACGGTGGGGGCTGAAGTGGCAGAGCAGAAAGCCTCCTATACTTCAGAAACAGGTTCTGTAGGACTGAGAATCTGAAGTGGGATTCTTGCCTGAAAGAAGAATCCAAGCAATACAGCACTTTGTAAAATGTATTGAGCAAAGACTACATGGCTGCTTTGAGTAAAATGGAAACCCCAGAGTTGAGCCACTGTGCCTCAGACTGAATGAGCACTGACATGGTCAAATTTTAAGCCAGTCAGATCATAAAAATGCAAAGTTCAACATGGTCCTTTTAGTAATCACATTCATCTAAGCAATCTGCTCTAAGCAGAACTCGAGGGAACAATTAAGATAAAGTATATTGAGAACAGCCTCACTGAATGAGTACACAGGTGTGGGAAGACAGTTGGCAGAACAGGCCAAATGGAACAACAATACAACCAGAGATACAAATCTTGGATAAGTCTATAGCTTCAACTTACTTTGTAAAACTTGGCATGAGGTAAACCAGACACTAGACCAGTGTTTCTTAACCTGGGGGTTTAGAGGGGTCGCAAGTGCAGAGCTGGTATTGGGGGTGGCAAGAAAGGCAATTGCCTGGAGCCACAGGGGCGCCATGAAACTAAGTTACATGCCTCAGCCCTGTGGGGGTGGGACTCAGGCTTCAGGGGTACAGTAGTTTGGAAAGGTTAAGAACCACTGCACTAGACCCAGAAGCTCACCCATTCTACAATGAAAAAAGTCAGTACCATGATGTAAGTGGGAATATAGTCACCTTTGACGTTCTCCACCAGAAGAAAATCTTATTCAATATTCCTTAATTCCGAGACCATTTATGAGGATATGTCACAGATCAACATAATCTGCAATTGTGGTGCTCTGCCAGGTACATGACTACCAGGAACATCATGTTACATAGGACAAAGTCCACTCTCACTCTTCCTGACACAGGAAGGGCAGTTATCACCTCCTGTTTATACAGGATACAATCCAATGGTTCTGATTCAAATGGACAATCTTTTGGGATATCAGGTCTCTGAAAGTCCTTAGTGAATATAGGACCACCTTTCACCTCTCCAACAATGATGATATTGCTACTACTCTTGAGAAGGCCAAGTTTTATAAGTATGGAATCCCTGAAGATGGGCTCCTCATTCAAAAAGTTAAATGCCTGCATACTAACTGCAGTTTGAGTGGTGGCATATGAAAGTCCAATTGGCATTGGTTGACAGGACTCCAGGTTTTTGCTGCCAGGCTACAGTTCAGGGACAGAAATCCCCTATAGGGCTTTCTTCTATTGGTACTTCAAAATTCATTCAAGCTGACTCATTGTATCTGTGGCATATCTATACAGTTAGGTCTATGAGATCCAGGATTTATAACAGTACAAGTTGTAACCAGATAGATACTGAATATGCAACCTGTCAGACTGATGATGACTTGGTTTGTATGCAATAGCAGGAAGATCAGAGTCCTTCTAGACACAACTCAGCTCAGTATATTCCAATAGTGTGCTAGGGACAACATGGAGCTTTGAGCAATTTATCACAAACCACTGTGGTTTCAACACCTAATGGTGTCTGAGCTTCCAAATCCCTTCAAAGTGATGGTGTTGGCCAGACAAGGAATAAGGGAAACAAAATCATATTGGCACAAAGAGGTCTCTATCACCAAGTATTCAATGAAAACCTGATGCTGATGTCAGCCCAAAAATGCAAGACAAGAAATTGACTATGCTATTCCCTTTAATAAGTTAATAACATTTTGGATGCTTGAAAAGTAATCCTACATCTGTGTTTGCAAAAGTTCAGAGCACATAACGTGTCGCCTTCTCTATAAGAGACATTTGTTCTCAGACTGAAAATGAACTCTTTTGACTAGATATTGATTTACATATAAGATTCAGAATTGGTAAGAGCCCTCCTCTCTTTTTGATCAGGAACTTTCTGGACCCCTTCTCTCTTTTTCAAACGAAGTGTATTTTGTAATCTGACTGAACAATGTTCAGGAGGACCTGTATAGTCAAAGTGATGCAGCAATTAGGGTAAGGATCTCCTACTTCTCCTCAGACAATGAAGTCACAGAAGACTAATGTAAACTGGCTACATATTCCATAATCCTTCAAAGCTCCCTTTAAAAAAAAAAAATCAAACAAAAAATACCTTTGCTGAAAGGGAGCTTGGGTCCTTTCAGCAGCAGCTGCTGTGGGCAAAGGAACCTTAACCAGTGCAGGTGGGGGAAGGGGCAATACACAGAATCTCCTTGAAACCAACTACCAACATATACACCAGATTTTTAATTGGACTGTTTCCCTTTGTTCCCTGTGGAAGAAACCCAAGAGACCGAACTTGGGCTCACGTGAATGCAAGATAGCTTTAATATCCTCTTTGCCTTACGAAGAAAGGGCTTTCCTGCTCCAAGCAGTTTCTCTGATGAAGGTTGGATCCTCAAGCTTTTGCTGGTCCTGGGAGAACACAAGGAAAGCAGACCTCCAGGCAAACCTCACCTTCTGAGACAACAGTTCTCTTCATTGCACCTCCTATCTAAAAGGGCATCTGATCATGCTTACCCTGCTCCTTGGGCATGAAAAACCAGGTAATCAAGAGATGCGAAGGACTCGGACATGGATTGGTAAATCCTTTGTTAAACGGAGCCCGGCACCAGAGCTTAGGGTTCTGGTGCACAGTAACATTAATTCTTCTCATCTTCATCCTAGTCATGACCACCAGTCTTTTTGTACAGTATGGAGAAATACCAGGGACTTAACAAGTGATAACTTACGGAGGATCCATTCGACTGGCTTTGTAGTAATGATGTGGGCGTCTGTCATGCTTTCAATAAACTATTCCAAGATAGGGTACAAGCACATGATAATCCTATTCTGTCTGGGGTTCAATGACTGAGACAGCGCTCAAATCCAGCTCTTAGATTCTTCGATTGGTGTCAATTTAAGTTCCTGGGAACCCAGGAAAGAGTCAGATCCTGACAGAGAGTTACTGCAGGAGCAATGTATTTGCAGCAGAAAAACTACAGAGCTCTCATTTGCTCAAGTAAATACCATTACCCTGCTACCCTGAGTCCTCAGCAGCTGGAATTAAGCAATTCTACTGAACAGAGCTGCTTTCTTCCTTCCAAGGGATTGAAGCAGCGAATGACCTGAAAAAAAACCCCAAAATTGAAAACAGACAGATGAACTCTGAAGTTCTAAATAAAGAGGTAGAGGCAAAAAATTAATATTGATGCCTGACAAAAGCCAGACAATGAAACTGAGGTTCCCCTAAAGTTTTCAGGGATCAAAGACCTACTGACACATGTGAACCAGTGAAAACTGAAGCAGCGAAGTCCATCAAATACACAAATGAAAGACTTGATTAGAAGGCAAGGAGAGTCACTCATTGAAAATGATACCAAAAGCAAGATTTTATGGAGTAGGTTGAAAAGCGAAAGTGCTGGATAAGTGAAGTAACTTATGAGCAACTCTACTTGTAGTCAAAACTTTGTCAGTCCTAACTAACAGGGGTGGTTAGGCAAGATGGCAAGTAACCATCCTGCCTAACCATCTTGCCTAGGCTGTTTACTGTTCTCACCCTGAATCCAACCTCACGGTGTTTAGGAACCAAAACTCTTGAGAATGGAGAACTCTTTTTAGACTTGGGAGTGCAAGATCAATTAATACAAATTCTGAATAAAGTGTGAGTTGTGAGAAGAGTGAAAAGTTGCACTAAAATTGAGTTAAAACTTTTCTTCAACTTTCAACTCTTAAATCTATTTGTAATTTTTGCTTTAAGGGTTGAAAAGTGCAAGAACAAGTAATAAGGTAGCATACAAAGCCAGTCAAAACAAAATAAGACTTATGTCTCAGTTTTACTTAAAAAAAATTTGAGATTACCTGAAGAAATTCAGTCCAACATAGGTGGACTATGAGTCACCTTCCCCTATTTCATTGAAAAAATGATTTATAGGATAGAGAAGAGAGAGTAGACAGTTGTCTGGATTTTAATTATGATCTTTGGACAGAAGCCTGGTCTGGTTTGTTATCAACATTTGTTTATATGTTTGTAATTCACTTAAAGCCTGAGATAAGTGCACTGAACAGATCTAAATAAATGCAGAAGCTGTAACAAGTTACGGCTTGTCCACAAGGAGACAGTGTGTGTCAAGTCAGAGTGGGAATGTACAGCACACTAAAAGTAACCTGCCATGCCCTAAAAGTTCTACACTGTACATGAAAGTGCACTACAGAACTTTTAGTGCACATCATGCTAGTGTGCTGTACATTCTCACTCCAACTTACCATGCACTAAGTCTCTGCGTAGACAAGTTCTAAAATGAAAGATAACTGCAGTTGAGCTTTAAGAATAGTAGCTAAAAAAGATTTTGATCACCATGAAGAAAGTTGTTTCCCAAGGTTTCATTGTTACATGGTCCATCTAATAGAATTCTAACCACGACCACTTTATGCTATGTTTTATTGTATGGTCTACTTTTGCTGTACCATTGAAAAATTGACCAAATCCTGACTTCTTATACCAAACCAAACCAAACCAAACCCAAACCCAAAACCAAACAAACAAACCTACCTTTAAAAGAATGCACTGATGATTTTATGTGCACAACATCCAATTTGCAGGAAGCATGTAACAATGAAATGCCCATAAAAGTGGGAGAATGCATCCAAATGGGAAAAAAACAAATGCGTGAAAAAAACCCTTTGTTTTTATTTTAGTTGGCAAAGGATTTTTTTTGTTTATTTGTTTTTAACACAAAAAGTAGCAGTGCTTTGTAGTTCCTGCATCTACCTGAATCCATCAAGATCTCTCCCTTTTCATAATGCAATTACCTGGCACACAAGACAAATTTTGAGGGGAAACATTTCCTACTATTATTCTTTCACAATAGAAAAGGTCTGTGTTAAAGCAATCAAGAAGATATGTACTAAAAGGATACTTTATGGACTTTAAAACAAATCTGATACCTAGCTTCTGATCAGAGGGCCACTTTATGGACTTCTGAGACACAACAGAAGAATATTTGTGCAAAACAAAGGCAATCAATATTAAAAAGGTCAAGTTATACATCAGAAAGGATACAGACATGACTCTTTACATCATTACGAAGTCCTTTACGAACAAATTCGTATGCTTCTTCTTTCTTTCCTAAACAGTTCAAGGTCAGTCCTTTCATAGCCAAGGTCTCTGTAGAAAAGATTTTGTACTTATGAATGTGAGAAATCAAAACATATACCTACCATTTATGGTGACTGTGACAGAATGTACCTTTGTATCCACACACTACACACTATAGTAATAATCTTTATACAAAGTTTGCCTTGTAAGGCTTAATTTGCTGGTCAATATTGTCATGATGAAATATATGTGACAACACTGTAAAAGTTGTAAGATTCCAATGTATGGTGTTATTACCACATTCCTAACTGAGGTTGGCAAACAGGTCTGCCTAAACAAAGGAATGTGCACTCTGCTTAAATTTGTATTTAAGCAGTAAATAGAGTCATTAAGCAGGAAGGGAAACAAAGAAAGCTCAAACAATTGAGAAGAATGCAGCAGGGAACAGCCTTCCCCATAGACTTTTTCTCTTCTGGTACCCAGCTGGAAAGGTTTTTCAAGAGGGAGACTGAACCCATAAAACGGAGCAACAAATACCCCAAGGTACCATGCCCCCTCCTCTCTCTCTCTCTCTGCCCATCAGTTCACTGCATCTGAAGGAATAAGGGAAGCAACTTTTGGACTGGAGAAGGGATCCTGACTTAAAGAGTTTGGTCAGTAAGACTGCAAGAGGCTTGTGGTGAGAATGTTGCTTTGAATTTAATATAATTTGTTCAATTAGGCACCAGTAGCATTTTATCTTTATTTTTCTTGAAACTATTTCTGACCTTTACACCTCATTACTTATACTCATTTAAAATCTCCCTTTGTAGTTAATTGACTTGTTTTATTGTTTTATCTAATCCAGTTTAAATTGAAGCGTCTGGGAAACTCCAGTGGGGTGGCAAGCTATGTTCATATTATTTCTATTCAAGAAATAACGGATTCTCTATAACTTGTATTGTCCATAGAGGGCTGGGCAGCTCAGGACATACATTTCTAAGGGAAAATCTAGAACGGGGGGTGTGCTGGGGTCACCCTGCAGTATAACCAAGGCTTATGGGAGCCAGCGTGCAAGCCACACCATGGGTTACACCCTGGAAGTCTGTTTATGAGCAGCCAGGTGGGAACTTGTTCAGCAAGGCATTGTGAAGCATCCAATGTTGCAAGGCAAGGGTGACAGCTGCTCATTAGTCTGTATCAAGCCCTGATATATCACAGTGATACAAGTGCAAGATGCTTTGAATTTAATTCAGTAACAAGTTAATCAGTGCACTGAAACTAGATCAGGGCAATGGCTTAACAGTGCTCAGCACTTTGTTACTGAAGTGATTTGATTCCTGACCTAGTTTTTTAGATCGTCAATACCAATGCCTCACACAGAACTAAGATACACTTTGTATTTTCTATTTGTCCTTCTGCAAGCAAACAAGAAAACATTTGATTTGCTTTGGTGCAGTTAAGATTCAGTGACCTGAAGTAACTTCTTGTAAAAATTGCAATAATGTAGTTATACTCTAGATAATCAGAGCAAGAAGAATGGTCTTATGGTTAAAGCAGGGGATCAGAAGCTGGAAGACCTCTATGACCTACAGAGACAATTATACTGATCTAGGACTGTGGTTTTCAACCTTTTTTCATTTCACCCTAGAAAAATTTCAAATGGAGGTGAGGACCCCTTTGGAAATATTAGAAATAGTCTGCAGACACCCAGAGATATACAGACTATAGTTTGAAAAAACAGTTATACCTTCCATAACTGTTCTTCTTTGAAATGTGTTGCACATGTCCATCCCAATGTAAGTGTGCATCCCGAGCAGAGTCGTCATAAAATTTTCTCTCAGTGGTATCCACCTGGTCATCTCTGGTGCCTCGCATCCACAGCTCTGGTATAAAAGGCACCGCTGACCCCACGCCCCCTCAGTTTCTTCTTTCCGGCCAACTCTGATAAAAGAGGTAGCAGGATGGGTCTTGGAATGGACATGTGCAACACATCTCGAAGAACAAACAGTTACAGAAAGAAAGTAACCATTTTTTCTTTTTGCATATGTCCATTCCAATGTAGGTGACTCCCAAGCAGTTGCACAGGTGGTGATCTCAGAGTTCACTGACATGCTGACTACAACACAGCTTGGCCAAATCAAGCATCATCCCTAGACTGCTGAGTGATGGCATAAGGAGAAGCAAATGTGTGAACCAAGTCGCTGCTCTGTAAATGTCCTTAATAGGGACCGGTGCTAGAAACACCACTGAAGATGTCTGCACTCTTGTGGAATGGAGCAGCAAGGACAGGTGGGGTGGGAACACCTGCCAATTTGTAATCCGTGCAGATACATGATGCGATCCATGAAGAAATTCTCTGAGCTGAGATGGGAAACCTTTCATCGTCTCTGCAACTGCTGCAAACAGCTGGATAGATTTCTGGAACAGTTTGGTTCTTTCTATGCAGAAAGCCAGTAAATGCCTAACATTCAATGAGTGGAGCCTCTGTTCTTCCCTGTTCACATGTGGTTTCGGACAGAAAACCAGTAGGAAGATAGACATCAAGCTATGAAACTGGGAGACCATCATCAGAAGGAAAGCTGGGTGATGACACAACTGCACCTTATCCTTAAATAACACCATGTACAACAGAGGGCATGCATCTCTGAAACCCTTCTGGACAAAGTAACGGCCACTAAGGAGGAAACCTTCCAGGAGAAGTATAGCAGCAAGCAAGACACCAGGGGCTCGAACGGGAGGCCCATAAGCCTTGATGAAACCAGGTGGAGGTACATGTGGCCATGAGACCCAAGAGTCCCAGGCAACTCTGGGCCATCATCATCGGGTGATCCTTGAGACATGCTATGAGTTCCACGATTGCTAAAAAGCACCATTCTGGGAGGAAGGTTCTGGCTTGGACAGAGTCAAGCACTGCCACGATAAATTCTATCCTCTGTATCGGGGCAAGGGTGGATATCTGCATATTTATAAGCAGACCCAGGTCCCGGAACGTTAAGTGGATGCTAGACTCCACTTGAGCCCTGGTCTGGCATCTGACCAGCCAGTCGTCAAGGTAAAGGTACACCTGAACCCCTTGCCTCCTCAAGAAGGCCATTATTACTGCCATGCATTTGGTAAACACTTGCAGGCCAGCCCACATGCTGAATGGAGAACTGTGAATTGGTACTGCATATGATCCACAACAAATCTGAGAAACCTTCTGTGTCCCTGTAAAATTGGAGGAAGTTTTGCAAGATCAAGGATAGAGCAGTTCTGTCCTTTGCAGTAAAAAGGAACTGAGAGGGCATGGGGTCAACGGTGCCCTTTAAATCGGCACTATGGACGCACGGCTCCAGAGCCGTCCTCACAGATACCACTGAGGGAAAAATTTTCAGCAACTGTGCTCAGGGCACATACACACCTATATTGGAATGGACACGTGCAAGCACTCAAAGAAGAACCACTGTTCTATGGTAATGACAACTTTTCACAGACCCTTACACATAGACCACAGGTGGAAACCCACTGCTCTAGGACAATAAAAGAAGAAATCGGAGAAACAGTAATGCTGAAAAGAGACCTGGGATGGCAAGAGTGGACAGGAAATAAAGAAACAAATTTACAGTGTGAGATAGCTATAAAAGACAGGTGTGATTTTGTGCTTCAAATATGAATGCATCGTGCCAAGAGCTGGGAAGGCAACATCTCTGTACAGCTTTGATATGACTGCAACAGAAATAAGTGCATTTAGTCACGCACACCATGTTACATGCTGTCATACTTGAGGGAGTTTTGAGAATAAAAAATTATTAGCAGGAGAAGCTGAGATGATGGAAAATTAAAAACACACACATTTAGGCAAAGTCAACTGGGACACATATACAACAGTAGGCTACAAACAATGAAGGGTATAAGTACTCAAAAGAAATGTATTTATCTGAGTGGGTACTAACAGCCTAAAACTAAGAAAAGGAACATTGAAGTTGAATTTTGGGATGGTGGGGGGAGAAAAAACAGTGATCCTTCTGAAAGCAAATAACTCAAGAATTCCACACAGAGGAAAATTGCGTAATTTTAGGTGTGCTACATGATGGATCTTAAACTATGACAGGTATGGACCAACTGAACCAACACACCATCTCCACCTCTAATTTCTACGATACATGCCAAAACATGACTTCTAGGTTCTGCCTTTCATGTCATATAATTCATGGTATAAGTAATACAAAGCTTACTTAAGGAATACAGCTAAATATAAATAGTGATGTTATAACTTACAGTAGGGGAAAGATAAGAATTTAAAACTTTCCTGCCAAAAGGCAAGTATTTCTGATCTCCTCTGAAGAAAGGTTTTTTGTTTTTTAAATCCAGGCCTCACTGAATTTAACAGGAACTACTACAAATAGACAATGAGAAGCTTGGACTTTCAAGCCAGAATGTACAAGGGCTAGTGTAGCTAAGCTTTGTTTTCAGTGAGACAGACTCTGCTGCAGATTAGGCTTTACTTTCTTTTCAAAAAGTCATTATTCAACTGCAGAAAAGTATTTAAGAAAAGGAGATGCAGCTTGGATTGTGCCTCCTATAGTCAGTGCCTCTGCTGTTGCTGTGAACCAGGAGTTACAGCTGGCTACAATAAAGACTGAAAGCCAAGTGTTGTACTCAGCTAGTCGTTAGCAATGAGGTCCTTATTCCCTCAATGATGGGTGGTTCTACCACAAAGAAATAATCAGAACGGCCTGTATACTGTTTAAAATTTGTGTTCTCACAGGGACAAGTCTTTCAAAACATGCAATTACCTCCATGTTCAGCAAACTTCGGGTTGGAGAGGATCATCTTGCAAAACTTGAGTCCATTTTTGTATTGTTTTTGTTCGTAACATTTCTGGAAAAAAACATTGGTTTGGATTACACTACTGAAAGTGCTTTTAAAATAGAGTAGTCCAGCAAAATAGACTAGTACAAAATAGTTCAGCAGGTCCTGCAGTGACAAAACAGCAATCAGACCACTAATTAAAATTCTATTTAATTCTGCTCCCTTGACACTTTGTATGTTGTTTCTCTTCCACATTGAGGGAAGGCCTGTATGTGCGTTTGGACATTGTTTATCATTATGAGTGCTGCCAGAATACAAAATAGCTTTTTGGTAAATAATCTGATAGGGGGTAGCTATAATATTCCCATGGGTACAGGAAGGGCAAGTAGGAGTGTGGATGGATTTTGATATGAAAGAAAGGTTAGAGATTCCTAATTATTTACTGACAAAAATCATCGTTAACACAGAGTTAATGCTGCACAGTAATATCTCATGCCCTTCAAGAACAGTGAATTAATCAAAATGCAAATTTCTGAAAGCCAGGAAACAGATCAAATGCAGATGGTGATGCAACCTTAACTCTGCCTCCTGGAGCCGGCAATAACTACTAGAAATTATCTGCATGAACTACAACTGCATTCAGTGTGTTAGGTGCAGTTATACTAAATGGTAGAGGGATTAGGCAGTGCTGTTTAGAAGTCCTGCAGTTGTGATATGAGGTGATACGGAGGGACCATGCACCTCTGAAGGGTACTCAGCCCCTCTCCCTGACCCTCATTTGAGATATCAAAGGAAAAAGATTCACATGTACCTTAAGAGGTCCAATATGCTTAATTTCAATGCTATGACATGTTGGTTGTGCCAGTAGTGAGGCACAGGGGTCTTCTTGCCATGGAGATTGTAGGCAGATAAGTTGGAGATGAGTTTTGTCTGTTTAATGATGGGTAAGTATGGGTGTATTGGAGCACTACTCAAAGCTGCAGAGTTAAGATTGTGTAGGCATGTATCCTCATTCTATTCCTGGGAAGCTTAACATGGATCCAAGGAAAGGAGGGTTCTCTTTGCAGTGTTGGGATCAGGGACAGCTGTTGAGTAGGATAGTTACTGCCTTAAAACTACCACTGTTGCATATCCTGGAAATGCATCCCATTGGTCACCTCAGGGAGAACAAGACAATAGAACAATACTGCACTGCTACATTTTCGGAACATGGGAAGGCTCCTGTGCGAGTGGGCACGGGAAGACGAAGCAGAAAGAGATTCAGGCACTTTAAACAGGATATTTTATTTCCATTCCGTTGGTTTTACCTGTAATTATCTCTCAAGAGCATGAACTCTCTGAAAACAAGAATTCCAGTCTCCAGTTCATATTGATGAACACAAAGTCAGAGTCAAGGTTTCCACCACTTAGGATTTGATTAAAGATGGAAATATCAAAAACTTGTGGGACAATACCATATATGGCATGGATGGTAACAGGTGGATAGTTAATGGCGCATGAACCAATGGGGGGGGGAGGGGAGGAGGAGAAGAGTCTCACCTGAAGTACAAATCCCCCTCCCTTAAAATTGGATTGAATATAGCATGACCATCTTATACAAGATCCTGAAGAGCAGGAAAATAAAACTGGTTCTGCTTTAAATCACCCCAATGCATCCAAAACTCACTATGTGAAGGAACAAATTTGTTTACTCCACAGTAACATATGCCAAATTTTAATCTGTGGATTTGTTTCATAGACAGGTAAAACCAATGGAATTGTTTCATAGACAGCCAAAGCTATTTCTACTTGGTGAATGATTTGAGTACTTCCTGTTTGGAGGAAATTGTGATTTTGTGACAAAGAATGTATAGATTTGGATCTAACTGTCTCCACTTGCAGAGGCAGGGCAACATCTTAGATGGGGGAGACAAATGCTTCACTTTGTGCTACAGCCTGTGCTGACTGATCAAGCCCACTGGAGATATAATGGACAGTGCTAATGGGGATTGTCAATGCTTCCCTCAAAGAAGGCAGGTTACCAGCTTCAATTAAAACAGCATAGATTCTTGAAGATACTCTGTATCAATCAACCTATGTCTAAATATCCCTTTGGAATTAGAGTCACTAAAATTATGGTTAAGATCATTCTCAAAATCTAGATGCCTACAATTTCTTTCACCACAGACCTACATATGGTACATTAGTTGTGCTGGCTGAAATCCTAGAGATGGATGAAGACAGATTTAAGATCAGTTGCCTAACACCATGGAATACAGGTACATGCTGACTGACGTACCTGAATCACTTCACAGGGAAGTAGATAGGGCTGCTTTCAAGATCCCTAAGAATAGAGTTGGGAAATTGCTTCTTTACCCCATGGAACTACTCCTTATGTTTAAGCCTCTATATGTTTAAGGCTGGTGGGTGATCAGCTTCCAGTTGACACTTAGATGGCTTCCCCTCCCACTCCCAAATTTACAGTTAGCCAAATAGTTTCTCTTTCAAATGCAGACCTCATTAATGTCATACATTCCTAACCTGTGTCACATCGAGCAATTGCTGTAATATATTCTTCTTAGGTTGAGACTTAAATTATGAAATGAAGCTGTTGCATAATATAGCAATCCAATTGCTAAGTACCTTGCTGCAAGCATGCTACATCCCTAAGATCTACCATGGCTGCAAGTGTTTCCATGTAGCATATTGATCTATGAAACCCTAAATGGCTAAGGACCTGTTCATGTCAAAGGCAGCTTTTCTGTGCCATACACTGGTGCAGTTGTAACCAGAGGCCTCTTAAGCTAAAGCCCTTTTGTATAAGCTAAAGGGAAAACTGTTCACAGAGCATTTTCAGCGTATGCTCTTCTAGTTTAGAACTAGTTTCCCATATTTGTCTGAAATAATTCAGATTTGCTGACCTTTATGTGGCTCATCTTTATTTATTTATTTAATTTTAATTTTTTTTTTTTGGGGGGGGGGGGGAGGAGAAAGAGAATATTAAGGATTTTACCCCTCCATTTCTTTATCTTTAAAGGAATTGTCAAGAGCACTTAAGAGCTTGGGGCAAATGTTTTTGCTCCTATATATCTGAATAAAATAAACACTTCAATTTGACTTACATTTATATGCACCTTTCATCCAGGAAGATCCTAAAGCACTTTTACATATTTTAACTTTACTCAACATTTAAATGGCTATGAGGTGAAACAAGTATTCAACATCAGACAGCAACACAATCAGAAAGCGATGAATGCTATATCCAACTAAGAATATGTTTATGTAGATAAAATGTAATTACACAAACTGAAGTTTTGCTAGAATGACAAGGTAAATACCTCAGAAACAAAACAGTGTCACAGTATCTAGAATTAACAGTCAAGATCTTAGATTTGGAAAAAAAAAAAAAAAAAAAAAAACAACCTATCTCCTGGCACCATGATCATTTCTCCATTGGTTGTTTAGCAACAGGAGAGCAGTATCTATTCAATCAAAATTGTTGTAAGCACTTCCATCTTGAAGATGCTACTAAACCAGGTATTCTCCATGAAACTTCAAAGCGCCCACTCGGTATTGTCTTGAACATCTCAGTTGTCCTCCTCTAGATTTTAAGTCCTTTGGAACAGGGCCACATTATTTGGACAACCTTAAGAGGAGTGACTATTCCTCCAACTAGGTAATTAGGCTAGGTCTCTACATTAGAAATTTTTGCTGACATAGTAATGTCAGTTTGGGTTGTGATTTCCCCTCCCCCTCCCCCCAAAGATTTCTATACCAGCATAAAGTAGTTTATTTCACGCAACAAACCAGCATAAGCTATACCAAAAAAGTCACTTTTTGGGCAGTATGAACTGAGTCTACAACAGGAGGGTTTGCCAGCATTGCTACAACCAACATACTCTAGTGTAGATTTGGCCTTAATTTATCTATCACTATGCATAAAGTCAGTAAAATGCTTATAAATATATTTATACAATTTATGGTAGAACAGTTTGATCAGCCCAAATTCTACTTATAAATGTAATGTAGGGGCACCAGTAACATACTGTTCCATTTTGTAGTACAGAAGGGACTTCCTCCACATTCCCTAGCTAGGCTAAAGCTTTGATGCATTCAAGGCTTTAGCAAAGTTATGACCACCAAATGTTACAACTGAATCAGTAACAGCCACACTATAAAGCTTTCTAGCCATTTCCAGCATATCTATCACCTTGACACCCAAATGTATCAGTAGCCATTAGGTCCCATGACTACAGCAAACAATGTGGGCAGGGACTTAGCACAAGTATGAAATGATTCAGTGGTATACTTTTGTTTCAAATTTTAGAGCTCTTGAATATTTCTCAGAATTTAACTGGAAGTCTAAGTTCGAATCAGAACCAAAAGTCACAATTGTCTTAACAATCAGTGACTTCCAGACTTTAGGAACATTAGAGCTAGAAACAACAGATGTGATACTCTTACACCTTCAATACTGAGCAATTTGAATACAGCTCTCTTACCGATAAGGAACAGGTGCACATATCTTTGGATTACAGAGGGAATACTGGATTATTTAGAATTCAGATACAGAATCACAGATATCTATCTCTAAATCTACAGATAGATATCAAGAGAGATAAGTCAGTACAAAATGAATATGAATAATTTTAGGGATAAATATGGAAAGCCGAATTAGGTCATATGTAACTAAAATGTATTCCTTTACTTGTCATTTCCATTTCATTTTAGCTTTTGGTACCCGCCCCCCCAAGAGCTCCACTGTTAATACACTGAATTTCTACAGCACATTCCTTCAGAAACTTTTGAAGTACTTTACTAAAACTGATAAATTAAGCTTCCCAGCATCCTTTAAGGTAAATATCCTTATTACAGACCAAAAGCTAAGGCACAAAGAAGTTTAAGAAACTTATGTCACCTACGCTTCCTATGATAGAGCCAAAAACAGAACCAAAGTGTTCTACCAGTCATTTCTTCAATCACATGAACATTCTTCATCTTAGTTTATTCCTTTTTTTCTGTATTAATCTAGAATATTATATTTTAATATATAGATATACTTTGTTACAAAACCACAGAAAGGCATCATTTTGTATGTTGAACATTTTGATATTTCCAGACAAAAACAAGGTCACAAACCAATTTCAGGGCAGAGCCTACAAAAGGTAACACCTATGGTTAAAACACATTAAGAGGGGAATGTTAAATTGCTACATCTCAAATAAATTAATTGGCAGTGATGATTTAAATCAGGGTAAGGCTTTGTAAAACTAATCTGATTTTTTTTGTTGCTATTTCAACTTCCGCATTTATAGTTTATTATAAATGTTAACATTTTAAGTACTGCTACTGGCAGGATATTTTATTTACTTTTACAAAATCATTAGGCAAAATATTAGAAGTTAAGCCTCCGATCCTGCACACACATGTAAATTTATTCACATGGATAGTTCCACTTACTTCAATGGAACTATTTCCAAGTTAAGCATTTGTATAAGTGTTTGCAGTATCAGAGACTAACATTGTATTTTCATTAAAAACTTCTTAGCATAAAATCTTTGTCACTTTAAAACAAAAATGTTTCAGTGTTAACAATGAAGAGTTAGACTTTTAATACATAAAAAAAAAGTAATATACAAACAACATTTTTCAAAAACAGAAATATAAAGTTACATTCTTAAGCACCTATGTGACTAAGGAACGTAATTCCCATTGTCTTCAAACTATAAACCCAGATGGACGAGGATAGTCATTTCAGCTTTTTTGACTGGTAGAAGTTCAACATATTTAAAGGTGATGTTGACTGAATAGACAGCACATTATTTGCTCATCAGTTTTGTGTTTGTGTCATTCTGATAAAGATATGAGGCTCTGGACTTGTCTTTTTCAGCATAGATAAGCATTGTAAGTATGAAATCTCTGAAGGAAAAAAAATATCTAACATATGAAAGTCTAGTTTCCTAATTGTTAGGGAACGAAGTATGCAATTTAGCAAATTAACACTTTAAAATTTGAAGTAAACAACTAGCAACAATAAAAAATCTAATTTAAAGTTAATACATTTATCATCAATATTTTAAATACATATATTCAATATTTATTTTAAAAAATCATTTGTATCCATGCTGCAATTATAACTGAGTTTGGAAAAAGTTTTAATGGTCTGCCTTTAAAAATAAGAACACCCATACTGTGTCAGACCAATGGTTCATGCATTCCACTATCCTGTCCCTGACAGTAGTCTGTGCCAAATGCTTCAGAGGTAATGAACACAGCAGAGCAATTTCAATTGACCCATCCCATTGCCTACACCCAAATTCTCTCAACTGGAGGTAGAGATAACCGGTGCATGAGTTTGTGCCCCGACCATCTTGGCTAATAGTCACTGATGGACCTATCTAATTCTTTTTTGAACCCAATTATAGTTTTGGCCTTCACAACATCCCGATGATGAGTTCCATAGATTGACTGTGCACTGTGTGAAGCAGCAGCATTTTCTTGTATTTGTTTTAAACCTACTGCCTATTAATTGCATCAGGTGACCCCTAGTTCTCATGGACTGTGAAGGGGTAAATAATACTTCCTTATTCACTTTCTCCACACCATTCATGATTTTATAGACCTCTATCATATCCCCCCTTAGTTATCTTTTTTCTAACAGAGTCCTTTTAATCTTTCCTCATATGAAAGCTGTTCCATAGCCTCCTTTTTTGCCTCTATGTGTATTTTACAATAGTAAGGGTTTTTTTTTGTTTTTTTTAAGATGGGGGGTGGGGAGAACAGAACTATACCTAGTAGTCAAGGTCTGGGACTTAAATAGTAGCATTATGATATCTTCTGTTTTATTACCTATCCCTTTCCTAACAGATTGCTTTTTTGACTGCCTCTGCACACTCAATGAATGTTTACAGAGAACTATTGACAATGACTCAAAGATCTTTCTTGAATGGTAACAGCTAATTTAGACCCCCATTGTTTTGTATGTATAGGGAGGTATTTTTTCTCCCACTGTGAACATAAGGTGCATGTTTCCAGAGGATATTCAAAAAGAACACACTGCAGATTTCTTTGATTGGCAATATATAATCTATCTTCTGCCTTTCACCATCGTTAAGGAGGTCTAGAGGTCACCCTTTCCAGAGCTTCATCTTCACGGGAGCTTACCTATGATCTGCAACAAATGAAGCAAGGGGAAAATGCAATGGCTAAAATGAATATGATTAACTAGTACTAAAGGAGAGGTTTCCTTCCCACTAATTTGTTCTTCGACAGTCATGCCTGGCAGAAAGCACATATAACTCTCTTCCAAAGCAATGTGTGTGGGGGGCATACAAGAATCCTCACACAACATTCTAGGTCAGGTACCTTAGTCTATATAAGGGAGTGCATGCTCCAAATCCTTCAGCTCCTTTCTCTGAACCGCATAGCTCTGAATAGTAGAGCTCTGCAATAAAGAGAAAGGTGGGCAGGAAGCATGAATGCATACATGCAGCTCTTGAAAAAGTTCACTAGTAAGTAATCTTGAGGGCCTCTCCGTATTCCCATTTGTGAAAGACTAATAAGCAGTGCCGCTCCACCATCCTCCTCATCCATCCTTGAAAGTGGGTGAAGAGTTCTTTACTGGAATATGGGCTGTAATAATGGTTTCCCAAACTGGACTTCAGATTGCAATGCCAAGTCCAAAAATGGTGCTTGATGAATGTATGCATTGAACTCTAAGTCACTACTCTAAATATCTCCATTACATGAACGTGTCTTAGACATGCTACTTAGGCTTCAACAGCCCTAGCACTAGTACACTGATTTTGTCAGTGCTGGTAAACTAATTATGCTATAGCAGAATTCTATGCATATAATGATCAAATTAGATAACCTCTCAATAGACCGTCCCTGCCATCTTTCTACAAAAACTACAAATAGCCTATTTGTAAGTGTTTCCATTCTTTGTAAGTAGAAACAGTGTTTGCTTTACAACCTGACTATGCAGACATGTTTTGCTGAGATGAGAATGGAGTCTGAGGAAGAAGATCAAAGATGGAAACTGAAGAGAATTTCAGGGAAAACACTAGGTTGTTAGTGTAGCAACAATTTGCCTTTATAATTAAAAATAGTCTCCATGAGGGAACAACTGTATTGGGGAAGTGCCCCATAAATGCCATTTTTAATAAGTGTTCAAGCAATACTGTTCCCATAGCCTCAAAAGGAGACTGCCATCAACTTAATTAAAACTAAGTTCATATCCCAAGACAGAGATTGCTCTCTATTAAGTGAGTTTGGCCAGAGGGTTTGACAAGTGTCCTGGGCTGGAGGAGGATGTATGCAGAGTGGATGTAGAAATTCAGAGTACAGTACTTTCACTTTTTTTGAGCTTGAGGATTCTGGGAATTCTAACTGGGGATAATTCTGGTGATGAAAGTTAGGCAGCATCCAGAGGACACACACTCATTTATTGCACGAGAAAGTGGAGAGTGGAGGAATGCCAATTATTCCTTTCCTTGCGTCCCTTCTCACAGGTGCCACACTTTCTCTTTTCTTCTTAAAACAAGAAGGCTTAGAATATCAGGGGCTGGTGCACAAGTACTGGCAGCGGAGCCAGAGGAAGTAGCCAGTGAGATCTGCACAATAGATACTCCCACATGTGAGGCTGATTTAAGTTGTCCTTTATATAGCAGAAAGATGGTGCCTTGAACATTGGTGCCAGCTTAGATCTGTGGCTCGTTTGATTGTGCCTGGCAATTAAGTTTGTGTAAGTGTGGACATCACTGAAGGGCAACAGCCGTGATAAGTCCCTTTATACAAGGGCTGGGAAGAAACTCCACAACCCCACAATTATGGAGGGCAATGCTGAAGCCAGGATGGCATCATGCAGCTTGAGCATCAACACAGAGAGTGGCTGTTCTGGATTCAGCAGAGAGACTAGACCTGGGGTGTTACCCTCTACCCATAAACTCTGGAAATGCGCTTGAAGTTGGATGTGACATTTTCATCGACTTCGAAGGACAAACACACACTTGTCACACTGTGCACTGGCACTGAATGTGCTTTCCAGAGGCAGATTAAACTTCAACATGGACATCACATTCAGGAATAGAGGCAGCATGCTTCTTAAACCCATTTTAGGAATCAGAGCTAGGCACTGTTCCCAAAGACCCTGAGGGAGATAGAGCATAAATTCCCTTTTTTACCTCTCTCTACCTAAACTACGCTACTAATCTAAAGACTACTTTTTAGAGAAAAGATTTCTTAAAGTGTTTAGAAGTCTGACAACTATGAGAGAGGACCCTTTGTGATTGCATTTGCTAAAGTGGCCATAAAGGGAACTGAGGTAATTGGAACTGGAGAGTGCACTCAAGATCACAAAAGGGAGCTCGCACACCCCATGACACTTCTGCAAGAGGGTTCCACATGGTCACTAATAACGGAAAAGTCTCACCATCAGAAATGTTCTACACACCCAGAAACCTATTGGATACTGCAATGACTGACTTATATCAGCCTGAAGTATGGGACTTTAAGGCCTGGACCAGTGTCAAAATGGCACCGTTTGTCTAATTTTACTGTTAGATAAATTGTGAACTATTGGAACTAGTAATTCCAGGTTTCCAAGGATGAATAGCACGTTTGTAGCCATAACTGTTCACGCTACATGGAACATGAAAATTTACATCAAGTCAATATCACTGTCATGTCATCCTTTGTGCACACACTTCAACTCTAACCTGATTTAACGGCCACGATCTTAAGAACTGTTAGAGCTCACACCTCCGCACCACTGGATGTTTGTAATTTGATCTTCCAAATGGCAAAAAAAAAAAAAAAACTTAATTATATCTGAATTTTAATTTAGTTTAACCATCAATAATGGTTGTTTCCCTCCCCCAGGAATGCCTAAAGGTGTTAAAGTCTGACATTGCTGCTTCATAAACAGTTCGTGTTTCCATGCTCCAGGAAATGAACAGGTCAATTAAATGGAAAAAAGTATTTAAATTAAAGGATAAAGTCTAGTATCTTTATTTACAATATCTACATTGCATTTTCCACTCTGCATCAAAGATGCACTGTAAGAACCACCTTCCTTGGACAATGGAGTTTGCCAGAAGTCAGTCAAAGATTTCAAATACTCTTCTGCTGTGAACAAACTGCATAGCGTATAAGAAATTAGGCCTAGGATGTCACACATCTTGTACAATATTATGTGACCAGATGAAACTCTTCAATATGCTTAGATGCCAATTAATGGAAATAAAGTGAAATGATGAAAAATAAGCAGTTTTGCTACATTGTATTGAAAGATCTTTATGACAGACTACTGAATTCCACCAACTGGAAACTCAGATCAATTCCAACCCTGAAGCTATTCAAGAGGCTAACCTGTTATCTGCTTCGACCAGCCTGCATTTAAATTAGTGAGTCCTTTTGTCCAAGCATGGACATCCTTTGTAAACAGAAACATACCAGATGACTGTCAGTCCAAAAAAAAAAAAAAAAAAAAAAAAAAAAAAAAAAAAGCATCCAGACAAGTTCAGCTACATTTAAGTTATTAGATAAACAAGTTTATATACTGCACTCTGGAATTGAAGGCACATCAATAAAAATATTATTGGGTAGTTTTTTTTAAACCTAATATTGATATGACACTTGCAATAGAAAGATTACATGCTAATCTATTTTTCATGTTTTTTTGAGAATCCTGTAGCACTTCGTGTATAAACAGTTTCACATTTTCACCTAATGAGTGGGTCTTTCAAACAGCAAGAGGATAGAAAATACATTTGAAAAGGAAAATGACACTAAAACCACAAAAGCCAGTAGAGGGGCATGCAATATCTTAGTCTATTTCTTAAGCTGACTAGACTCCAAGTTGTTGTCTCTACTGCCTATTTTTAATTTTCATAGATGTAACACCGTTGCATAATAGTAACAATTTGAAACAAGGAATAATATGCACAGAAAGGCTAGAAGTGGAGTCTAAAACCCGACTGCAGAGATCATTACCCAGAAATGGGAAAAAAGTCCAAGTCAATACAAGCATATGGAAGTGATAAGAGATAACCCTCAATAAGTTTCTAGTTAATGAAATTGCAGTCAAAGAGGAAATTCTGTTCAAACCTACAGCGTTGGAAACAATTCTGTCAAAAACTTCCAAAACCAGTTTTTAAAACCACCATATCTTTTTCCCAGGAGCTTCACCTAGCCATAAGTGCTTAGAGCAGTGTTTCTCAATTAAATTTGGCCACGGAACCCTTTTGAACTCGATAAATAATTGTGGAACCCCCAAACTCTTAACAGTATTTTTACATATGGGGCCAAAAAAAAAAAAAAAAAAAAAAAAGTCAAAATAAGCAAATTATATACCAGCGTTTCTCAATTAAATTTCCCCGCGGAACCCTTTAGGCTCCGTGGGGAAATTACACTCATACTCGATACCCTCCGCCGAAAAATCCAGGACATCTTCCCTTTTTTGGCAGCACGGAGAACAGCTGCTCTCGGTGGCACAATGTCACTTTCTCGTAGAACCCTAACAGTGTTCCCGCGGAACCCCAGGGTTCCGCAGAACACCAATTGAAAAACAGTGGCTTAGAGGCTATTTAGTTATGCTGAATATGTATGTTCTAGTCACAAATACATACTGTTCACAGACAATGCAGAAAGAAACTTAGCATTCTTGAGTACTGACGAAATTTTTTTTTAAAGTTCCAACATTAAATGGACAATTTAGAAGTTGGTCTTGCTTCACAGAGCACTTGTTTGTTAATGTCTGTTTTAGAAGTTCCTGTATCAAAAATTATATAAAAATGGTCTCAGATTGTAGGAGATAAACATTTAGTAGGTTATATACTATATGCTGAATTCTAACTAATTAATTACATTACTTAGCAGTGTTTACTACGTTTGCTCAATGCTGGAATAACTTCAACTTTTTAAAAACTGAATGACATCGTTTGAATTTGAAACTTCATCAGGTATTAAGAGCAGTATTCTGGATACACTAAGTCCACTCCACGCATCTTACTTGCATAAACATAGTGCTTTTAAAAAAAGCAAGGAAGCAGCAAGAGAAGTGTCACTTTTTTGCAAAAATACTTATGAATGTGTGCAGCTTTACCCATACATTGACTTCAGTGGGACTACTATAACGTGTGTGGAGTTATGCACACATGGAGGTTTTTGCAGGATATGGACCCTAGATGTAACATCAGAAAACTGGCAAGATATAAAAAAACAGGTAACTTTTTTCTACTCTAACAACTGCAAATTGACAGAAGACAAATTGTCAAACAACTGGTTGAAAATTAAATTTTGGTAAGGGAGTACTTCAAACTCATGGCTATGTTTCACTGCCAGTTCTAAGTGATTGTAGTTGCATCAACTTATGAAATAGTGCTGGCACACCAGAATAAATGAGCTTGTATAAAATCCATTAAAAAAAAAGGAAGATTTTTTGAACTTCACCCATTCAAACATGAGTTTGAAGGTTTTTCAAGTTATCTGGGCACTCTAACTCAAAGCAAGCATAAGATTAAAATTGGTAATTTTAAGTGGCTAAAAGGCTGACATTTCTTAGTGTTCTACATTTCCAATTTGTCAGCCCTATTTTGAAGTCACAAAGAGAGCACGCATGTTACATTTCCCACCTACCAGCCTCCCCCAATACATTCGTAAAAATTATACTGCAAATGAAATAGCAGAGCAAATTTCCCAGTGTAGTTATGGACTCAAGACAGCATGGTTATTGCCACAGTACATGTCAGCGACACCTATGCTTCTCCCTCTATGGTACAAAAAGAGCACCCACTCAGGCTCCCTTGGCCACCACCTCTCTGGGGTGGAAATATCTCCCAACTGAAGAGTTCCCTGCCTTCACTACATTATTCCTAGCAAAGACAGGCAGCCCAAGCAGCCTGCTTACTTTCTCAGATTGTTCATATTAAAAATAAAAAACCTACATGCATACTAATAAGCTGATGAGAGGTCACCCCAATCCTAACATGGGCTCTGGCTGGAGCCATCCTTCTACATCCCATCAAAGGGTTTCTTTGGGGTTTCAAATTCCCCACAGCTTCAGCTCAAAAGAAGCACACAGTCTTATGGGACCTCAGTAGGTCCAGTTCTTCCAACCCTTCCATAAGGATTGGGTTCCTCAATGGAACAGGGGTCCTTTCTGTTTGCTGGATCATGAAGAAAGCCTTGAACCCCATCCAAAAATCCTTTTTTTTTTTTTTTTGGTTTGTTGGTCCCTGGAAAATCCATTTTGAATTAATATATGTGAATCTCTACAGAGGGTGGCTTCAAAAGTGCTGATAAATATTAATGTAATTCTGTTTAGTTAACTCCTCTATTAGGAGAGGGGATGCAATTCCCCCCCTCCTACTCCCACCCACACTTTTAATTCAATGAACCCCAAAAGGTATTAGACCTAATTCAATAAGGTTTAATTTAATTCACTGAAATTTACCTTAATTCCATAAGGTTTGTCCAGGATATTGTCAGTCTACCACAGTCATCATTACATTATAGTGAAACATCTATGAACTGTTACTACCCTCAAACATCACAAGCCCTAAACTAACAAAGCCATCTCAACTATTTGATTCATTCATCTTACAAGATAAATTCAGTAATTGTAATTACACCAGGGAATGATTAACAAAAAAAATAATGATTTCTCCATGCCATTGCTAACATTAAACCAATTAAGTATTACATGCAAATTTAACAAGTCAAAATGTTATTCTACCAACATGCACTGCCCAGTGTAGATTTAAATACTACTTGTTAATTCTTATTAACACATGTATAGTTATATAATACTGTGGAAACTGAACATTTTAGCAACTAACGGAAAAATAATGGTCTATAACAATCATTTGTGCTTTTAGGCTGATTAAGACTTGTCTACATTTATTGGTAGGCAATATCTATAAAAGACAGTTAAACAAGAACATTAAGTTAAAACATTTGATGAAGCTTGAAGATATGCTTTGTATAGAACAAAGCAAAAATTAAAAATCAACCAATTCAAAGCCATTAACAAACTATTGTAATATGTGACCATGCAGACAGATTTATGTAGCCATTATGATTTCAGTTTTTTAACTGGGCTGCAAAACAAACCCAATTGTTAAAGCATGATTTGTGAGTATGAAAGTTTTCCAAGTGAATGCAGTATGCTCAAAAGGAATTTTGAGATTACCCAGTGATTTTCATGAGTCAGCCCAATCACAGAATCCCAAGAAGAAACAGTACTAACATTCTCACTAAAGAATTGCTAAAGAACTTAAACTACAATAAATACTGTTCTCTACATAAGAAACATTAAGGATCTGTCTATCCTACTGATGCGAAATAAAAATTTGCTACAGTGCTTTAATGTAGTACTGTCTACCTGGACTAATTCATGCACAATAGGTTAATTTGCTTTACAAATCACACCTCCATAAGCAGGCACTGTTTTCTGTGTAGACAAGCCCAAAGTTGGAACTGAATTCTGAATTTAATTTCACCATATTTTTTAAGTGAAAAAACTCCTCTTGACAATACCACCAGTATTATGAGCATCAGATTAACACTAAAACTGAAAAAGCTTAGAGCACATTAGCAGTGTGTCAAGGTATTTTCATACTTAAGACACTGGATCACAGAGAGCACATTAGAGGCTGCAGTCATGAAAGACAAGGTACTAACCTGCTGATCAAAAAACTATTGAGTGCACAATGTTGGGGGAGATCAAAAAGGCAATTATGTCTAATCAAACTAATAGGGGACTTTGACTACCTGCATATAAACCAGTCAACGTGCGGCTATTTTACAGTTGAAGTGTGGCTCACAGAGCCCCCAGAGCCTGCTCATTCTCCACCTACCAAACTGCGGTGGTGGGGAGCTCAGGGCTTCTGCCCTGCAGGAAGGGAGTCTTGGGGATTTAACCCCATGTGGATAGGGGTGCTGGTGTCCCTCTTAATCCCCCACAGGGCTGAAGCCCCAAGCCCTGGCATGCCCCTCCACCCCCAAGGGGCTAAAGTCCCAAGGCCCCACTCTGCAGGGCAGAAGCTCCTAGCCCCACCACTCTGCCACAGGGCAGAAGTCCTGAGCTCCCCTCTCCCAATCTGGTAGACAGACAATGGAGGGCATGAGTGGCTGCAGAAAAAACTTCAAAGTTATACGTGTCTTGCAGCTCTTGAACTTCGGAAGATTATTGTATATGGCTAGGAGGGTCATTAAGTTTGGAACCCCTGATTTAAAAAATTGATTCTTCATCCAGTTTTACAGCATACAGGTTAACAGTTTCTCCCTTTTAGGGCTTGTCTGTACAGAAAAATTAACTGCTATAGTTTACTCCTCAAGTGGAAACGGTTATTCACAACAGTGGCCTTTTTCAGTTTAGCTTAATTCCCTTTTGTAGCAAGCTATGCTAAACTTTAAAAAGACCAGTTATTGCAAATAATAGCATCCACACAGGAATATACTACTAAGTACACCAGTATAGCAATGCTGATAAAATTTCCCAGAGTAGATGAGCCCATGCACCTAGGTAACATAGGAATTGGTCCAAGTAGTAACCATAGTTGAACCATTACATAACTATGACCATGATTTAGTATGTGCAGAGGAATCTTATTAAAACTAGCACTGTGAAATGAAACTTTAGGGGATTAAAAAAAGTGGAAGCTAGTAACAAAACAAAAAAATCATCACAGGTCAAGTGAAGAAACCAAAATTCTTAACTACAGCTGGGCTGACTGGTTAAAGAATATCAGATGACCAGCTATTATTTGACTTCCATCAAATACTCTAGCAAGAATGCTCCAACGTAGCCTATTTTTGATTGCATCATGGTGCCATTCTTTCAGAATTTAATTTAATTGTGTTCCACATTTTTTTGACTTAAAATAATGCAGTTAAGTAAGTTTTTTGTAATTAGGCAGAATCGTATTGTTACTTATGTCACAGATTCAGTGATTTTCCAGTACCTCCAAGACATCTTCTGTGGCAGGGCTGGAGCAGTGGTCAGCCCCAGGACAGCAGAATACTGGTCAGGGTTGGATTAGCCCCTTTGGGGCTGGAGCAGCAGCAGTCAGCACCTTCCCCAGAAGGGGCAGCAGGCCTGGACCAGTTGCAAGCCCCAGCAGTGCTGTTTGCCCCTCTTCCCCAAAGGTATTTTTAGTAAAAGTCAGGGACAGGTCACCAGCTTCCATGAATTTTTGTTCGTTGCCCATGACATGTCCTTGACTTTTACTAAAAACAACCATGACAGAATCTTAACCATAGGCATACGTATCTCAGGTTAAGCTTATTGGAGATTCTAAAGTATTAGACTATTTTTTGTCCCTGTTCTAATAAATTAAAATGATCTGGCCATTGACACTATTTGATCTGTCAACTGACAGACTGTTTTTTGACCACTCATATGTGCAACCCTAGACTCTGCTCAGAGGGTATTTGAGAATAGCATATGTGTAAAAGAAATACATCTGCAGAAACAGAGAAAGCATGAAAACAAGATAAAAAATGCAGTGCGGTTAAATGACCAGATTCAAGGATGTTATCTGAGCCAAAGATATATCCTTCAGAAAATGGAAATCCAACTCAAGTGAATCCTACAGAAAGTAACAAACTATTGTTGGTAAAATATAAGATAGCAGTCAGGAGGGAATTTAAGAACAAACAAGTAGTCCTAGAAAAAAAAAAAAAAAAAACCCAAAAAACCAAAACAAAAGTATATACCAAAAGCAGCAGCCTAGGATAGAATCCACAAGTACTACTGGAACAAATGTAGCAGCTAAGAACAAGGACCAAGATACCTAGTAAGAATATTTTTCACCACCACATACACAGACTGCTTCTACGCACACACTAAAATATTCTTAAATAAAGCAAATTAACCAAAAGGTACAAAATATAAGCTATGTAGACATTAATACTTCAAGGAATTAGTTTAGAAAAACTGCAAGGATAAAAAAAAACTGGGAAAGAAGAGAAACCATGTTTTAAAATATCAATACATTAAGATCAACTGAATGGTCGTGTGTGGACAAAAGTTCAGGAAATAATCATTTATTAATCACAATGCAGATCATCAGCTCACCTTTCACAAAAGGTAAACTTTCATCCTCACTCAACTGCCATATTTTTATCTGAAAATATATTTAGACACTGGACATAAAATGGTGCTAATTTGTCTAAAATGCACTTGCCTAGAAGCTTTACAAATTTAAAATGTTAAGCTACATTGGGAAGTGACTGCTACTGTGAACTTGTTTGCTCCTAGTAAGAAATTTCACTTAACTGTTCTAAAATTAGTAATTTATTTATAGCAATGAGAGCAAGAGGAGTACTAGATTACTTAGTAAAATGCATACCATCGCAATTTGCTGCTTACTGTATGGTTATTAAGAACTATTAAATCTTAAAAGCTAAATGCTGCCCTAAGCCAACAAGAGAAACCAATCAACAGCACACATCTGAGCTTGGACACTTGTTTGTTTTATTGTTAAGCACTTTGGCCTTGGCTAAACTAATTACTAAAAAAAATTCCCCGCTATTGTTAACACCAGTGGTAGCAAGTGGGGAGTTCTAGTGCAAATAATGAACCAGTGGCTGCCAGCAGATTTACCACCATGACATGTGGACCTCTGCTGAGCAGGTACAGATGACAAGGTAACTGAGAACTCCTGAAGCTTTGTTCACACTAGGGATATGTCAACAAAGCAGCTTGGAGGTATGATTCCCAGCTCAGAGAGACATATAGGCACTACCTCTGCTCAGGCTAGTGCCTAAAAGTAACAGTCTTTAAGTAGCAGTATGAGGCTAGGGCTAGTTGCTCATGTAGAACACTGCAGGTATGTACTCTGGCAGCTAGTTTGAACTGCAGCTTATGCCACCACTGCCACACAGCTATTTTTAGGTGCTAGCACCAACAGAGTTTACACATAATGTCTACCCAAGCTGGAAATCACACCACCCAGCTGCTGTGTAGACATACTCTAGAACTGCATTACTATCAGCCACAAAGTTGCACGAAGAGGGGTATTTTTCATAAAAAATAGTTAATTCACAGAACCTAAAGTTTTTGGGTTTTTTTTAACCATAGAGAACCTAGAGCAAGAAAATATTTCAGACAAACTACAATAGATGATCCAAGAGATGATTAATTTATAACATGAATTAAACCTCTGTCTGGCAGTTAAATAACACATGGTCAAGTAAGTAAACAGAGTGCTTAGGCTGACAGTTTACAAATTAAAAACCCCTTCAATCATGTTTCAGAGAACCGGATTCTGCTTTACTAGGCTGCCAGCCACCCTCAGCCATGTGGCTAAGTGAAAAAAAAATCTTTCTGCATCTTAATGCCTTAAATCTAGTCCCTATATACCATGTGTGTTCTTGGTCAGTTGCTATCCAGGAGATGGCTGTATCTCAGAGATGAGGTGAGCCCCTGTACATCAGTTATATTTGTAAAGTGCTTTGGGATCCTCCTTCGAGCAGAGCGGTGCTGTATAAATATAAGATATTATTATTATTAGCAACACACCTGAACCAGAACACCTACCTGGATCCAGACATCCCAATTTAGAGAGATGTTTGGAACCTGAACCCAGATCCGGATGTCACAATTCATCAGTACATTTAAAATGGGCCAAGGCAAAAGCCTAAATCTAGGCAATAGAAACTTTTTTCTTGGGTGGGGGGGAAGAGAAGAGAAGAAGAAGAAGAGGGGAAAGCACTGCAAGGGGCAGTGTTGGAAATTTGGTTCCAGACTTTGCAACGCTCTATCGCTATCCGTGTGCCCCGGGAGACGCTGCTCCCCGCTGAGGCTCGGAAGGCGGCCGAGCACAAAGCAGAGCGTCAGCCCGTTCGCGGCGGCCCCGCTGCATCCCCCGCCTAGGGGCAGGTGGGCCCCTCATTAGAAGCGGCTGCCGGCCGGGCCCGCTCTGCCCTGGGCTCCCGCGAGACAAAAGAAAGAAGCGGGCGAGAGCCTGGAGCCGGAGGCAGCTTCAGCTTGGCCAGGGCCTGTTGCCGCCGGCCGGCACGACCCGCTCGCCGCACGGGGCCGGCCGGGGCCTTGCATGGGCCTCCGGGGGACCAGGCTTGGCGGGCTGGAAGAGGGCGGGTCTCCCGGGCCGGAGCGGCTTGGCCGAGCGGGGCGGTCACTGACCAGGATCCGCTTGAAGAGGTTGCTCTCCTTGGGCGGCAGCGGCACGGACGGCATGGTGCGGCGGGGAGCGGACGCGGCTCCTGCCAGGCAGCGGCGGCGGCTCTTTAACTCATTGGCCTGCGCCGCCCCGCCGGCTCCCCTCAGTCACCGCGAGCGAGCACGCGAGCGAGCGCGCGCAGCCCCCGTGCGCAGCTGCCGGGGAGGGCCTCGCTCCCCAACTGACGCTGCAAAATGGCCGCTGGGATCCCCCTTGGCGCACGCGCAGATCCTGCTCTACCCAGCGCGTGAGGAGGAGGAGGAGGAGGTGGAGGAGGAAGCAGCAGCAGCAGCAGCAGCCCCTCCCCCCACTAGCTGTCAGTGCTCTGAAGAAGCTAAGGAGGAGGCTGGGGTCGGGGACGCTGAGTTGAGCCTGGCCCAGATTGCCACCAGCTCTCGCGATGTAATTGTAAATCTCGGGACTTTGGGAGGTTTGATGCCGATTCCATCCTCCCTCCCTCCCTCCCTCAATGAGCCAACAACCTGGGGCAAGTCAAAGGACTCAGGAGGGTGAAGGCCGGCCTGATGGCTCTGAGGAGGCTTGGGGCTTGGTGTGTGGCTGCTGCAGGTGGTGGCGGGGCGCTGGCTGTTTGGCCTGTGCCGGTGGGATGAGAGAGGATGGAAAAGCCCTTCATTCTGCTTACCCTCATGCCACCCTCCCTTCACTTTGCCTCTAACTAATGCAGGTTTAGCGGCCGCTGTCTCTCTCAGAGCAGTTTGTTCTAGCACCCCACCCATACATCATCTGAGAGCCAGGAATCCCTTCTTTCAAAGCAATCAAAGGGTGGATCTCCCCACTACAGCAGAGTTTATGCTAAGAACTGGCTGGAATTTAAGGCGAGGACGGCAGGCTCGTAATCAGACAATTCTGATTGGAACCTATGGATGTCATCTAATGTATTGATTCATTCTTCAGTGTTTGACATCAAATGTTAGTTATGTAAAGCTTCCCAGCTATGGTGACCATATGTCCCATTTTGGCAGGCACAGTCCCTGTTTTAAGTCCTGTCCTGGCCGTCCCGACATTTTTGGCAAAAGTGGGCATTTGTGTTGTTTGTTCTTACCAATTGATGAGTTGGCAAAGGCAAATGGGATAAATGCCCGCTTTTTTGTTTAAAAAAAAAATGGGGTGCAGAGGAATGTGGGAGAAAGGGAGGGGGGAGCAGTGATGCCAGCCCTATGCAGGGTGAGAGACAGAACTCAGGCGGGAGGCAGTGCTGGAGCAAGCAACGGCACCAATCCTGTCTGAGGGGTGAGAGGAGGGCTTGGGCCAGCACCATGGGGGGAAGGGAGGGAAGAGGGCTCAGGTGAGTGACTCGGGCTAGCCCCATCCTGCTTTATCTTTGGAAAATATGGTCACCCAATTCCCAGCAGTCTCATAAAAATTTCTAAGAATTAATATTTGTTTCTGGACTGGCTACTTTACCAAGTGAAGTGTGACACTTAAGTGGTTTGCTGCTGTTGACATAATAGGAGTTACCTGTTTCCACATTGAGAACTGCCCTTTGAAGTCTGTAGCTTCTCTGGAAGGTGGAGACAGGAACTGTTTGTAATCTTAGTGGCTGCACAGATTTGCAAGTTGTCTCTCAGACTTTCCTGGGAAAGGGAACTAACTGAAGGACAAAGTGACTTTTCCAATGCTTTGTGAGAGACAAGGTGGGTGAGGTAACATCTTTTATTGGACCAACTTCTGGTGAAAGAAAAGCTTTTGAGCTTACATAAAAAGTGAAGAAGAGCTTTATGTAAGTTTTCTGGTTTTTTTAACATTAAAAAAAATATATGAAAACCACAATTCACTACATGAATTGGCATCCACAATATCAAGATGAGTTTTTTCTAGCTTACCAAAGCAAATGAATACTTTGGCATACACTTCAAATGCTGTCATACAATTTTCCAAAGGACTAGGTAGGCCTCAGGCTAAAAAGTTCCATTTTCCATATCTTAGCACAGCTACCTACTCAAGTGCAACCAGGGGTTGCAACCCCCATTCCACAATAGGAGTTTGTCCAGTGTAGACAAACAATCACTCTAAGACCCATATTTGCAGCATGGCATCCATAATAGCCAACCTATACATTCTGGTATATGGCTGTCAACCTAGATAAGTGCATGATTAGGTTGTTAATGCCCGAATGGGGCACTATAGACTCTGGATCTGAAGACTGTGGAGGATTGTGCTATGTATATTTCTATCTCTTTGTCTCTGGAGAGAAGAAAATAAAATTTTAGTGTGAGTGCATTACATTCTCATTTCTACACTTTCCCTCTACAATTATTCAGCACATAGAAATTCCCTAAAGGTGAGTTCAACCTTTTTATGCCCCCCCAGAGGGATAACAAATTTCACCAGCTCCAAATGATTCAATTCAGGCTCACCAATAATGGCTGCTGCTCACCATATCCTTCCTCTCCCCCTCCTTGCCGAGCCTCCCTGCTGTCACTCACAGAAGGGGAGAAGAGGGAGTGCTGGAAGAGAAGAGGGGGACTGATGGTGGGACAGATGCAGTGGTAAGTAGGGGATGGAGCAGGGTCTGAGGCGGAGCAGGGGTGGAGTGTGGGCAGGGCCACAGGCCAAAGAAGTGGGATGCAGAACTAGCCTCCCTGAGGGAAAGCTTTACCTGCTACCCATGGCTGTAAACCTCAGCCATCCCTTTCTAGGAGGACGGGGGCCATTAATTGCTCTGCCCTGAGGCCCAGAAATGCTGTTTGTAGGCCTGACTCAATCAGAGACACAGCTCTTCCTCATTTCCACAAGTTATGTTCCACCCCCACACTGCAAAAAAATAGCAATAGAGAAACAGCTGGTCTAACTAAGGACATTAGGAACATAAGAATGGTCAAACTTGGTCAGAGAGCAGCTAGTGCCACATGTTTCAGAGAATTCAGAGAACAGGGCAATTATCAAATGATCCATTCCTTGTCATGCAGTCCCAGTTTCTGGCAGTCAGAGGCTTAGGGACACCCAGAGTATGGGATTCTGTCCCTGACCATCTTGCCTTATAGCTACTGATGGACTTATTCTCCATGAATTTACCTAATTCTTTTTTGAACTCAGTTATACTTTGGCCTTCACAACATCCCCTGGCAATGAGTTCCACAGGGTGACTATGCACTGTGTGAAGAACTTCCTTATGTTTGTTTTAAACTTTCTGCCTGTTAATTTCATTGGGGGGATCTTTGGTTCTTGTGTTATGTAAAGGAGTAAATAACACTTGCCTATTCGCTTTCTCCACACCGCTCATGATTTTATAGACCTCTATCATATCCCCCCTTAGTTGTCTCTTTTCTAAGATGAACAGTCCCAGTCTTTTTAATCTCTCCTCATATTGAAGCTAATCCACACCCCTAATCATTTTTGCTGCCCTTCTCTGTACCTCTTTCAGTTCTAATATATGTTGTTTGAGATGGGGCATCTAGAACTACACACAGTATTTTGAGTGTGTGCGTACGATGGATTTACATAGTGGTATTATGATATTTTCTCTTTTATTCTCTGTCCCCTTCATAATGGTTCCTAACATTCTGTTAGCTTTTTGGATTGCCGCTGTACATTGAGCAGATATTTTCAGAGAACTATCCACAAAGACTCCAAGATTGTTTCTTGAGTGATAACAACTAAATTAGACCAATAATTTTGTATACATAATTGGGATTGTTTTTTCCAATATGCATTACTTTGCATTTATCAACATTGATTTTCATCTGCTCTTTTGTTGCCCAACCACCCAGTTTTGTGAGATCCATTTGTACCTCTTTGCAGCCACCTTTGAACTTAATTATCTTGAGTAATTTTGTATAGTCTTCAATTTTGTATAGTCTTCAATTTTTGCCACCTCACTGTCCACCCCCTTTTCCAGATCATTTATGAATATGTTGAAGACCATAGGTCACAGTACAGATCCTTGGAGGATCCTGCTATTTACCTCTTTTCATTGTGAAAATGGACCATTCTGTCCTGGAGCCTAAAAGGTATTCTCAAAGGTATTTGGGCTCTTAATTTCCATTAATTTCAATGGGAGATAGGAACCTAAATATCTTTGAGATTCTGGGCAAAAGGAGCTATATATTTTTTCACAGAAGGAAATAGGATTTAGATTTATTTTAGTTATAAGCATGTTTTTCTTTATTTTTCATTTTTGAACCATTGGTTTTTATTTATTTTTTTATCATATGCCTTTGAATCTGATTTGCTTGAAAAAAGACAACTCATACTGTATACAAAATAACTATGTTAAAGGAACATTACAGCTGAAAAGTCTGTCATGCAAAGATTAGTAAATGAAGAATTAATATTGACTGTGGAACTTTAATTTGGCCCATTTGTGGGTATGCATTATGATACTGTCTTTAATTATATGATCACTAGAGTTTCTCAATTAAATGTTTAAAAAATGTAATATGGTAGAGCAATATATTATTTCCTAATCTCATTCTTGGAAAGAGGTTCAAAGATTTAACCCGAGGCAAACACCCAGAAGGAGAATTTCAGTTCAAATGGTTAAAGTTTGACAAAGCTATACGCAACTTAAAGCAGAGTCTTAAAATAGAAAGTGTTAAGCAACCTTAGCAATAGGCAGTGCTATCAACTCTGTTTGTAATAATGTTTTACCATTTATTAGTATTACTATTTATTAAAGGTACCCTTCATATTTTGGTGTGTTTTAAATAATATTTATTTTATAATAATATAGATGTCTAGTGAAACATTTATTGCTAGTAAATGCTGCTTACATTAACAACTGAATACCAACAATGAAGTGATGTCGTGAAAATAGTTTGGAGACAGGTTCCAATTAAGTAAGATGTACAATAGCGTTTCCTAGAATTCTTGTATTTAGTTAGACAAGGTGGGTGAAGTAATATCTTTTATTGGACCAATTTCTGTTGGTGAGAAAGAGAAGCTTTTGAACTTTCACAGAGCTCTTCTTCAGGTCTGGGGAACTAACTCAGGGGAAGTCTACACTTAAAATGTTGCATTGGTGCAGCGGCACTGCTGTAGTACTTTAATGAAGATGCTCTAAGGCCATGTCTACACTAGCAGTTATACTGGCAAAACTTTTGTCGCTCAGGGGTGTGAAAAAACACTCCACTGAGCAACATAAGTTTTGCCGGCATAAGCGCTTGTGTAGCTGCATTATGTTGATGGGAGAGAGCTCTCCCTCTTATGCTGACAAAATGTATGTTGCTCGGGGGAAAGGGGGTGGTTTCACATCCTTGAGTGACAAAAGATTTGCCGGCATAAGTGCTAGTGTAGACAAGGCCTAAGCATCTTAATCCACCTCCCTGAAAGGCGGTAGCTATGTTGGCGGGAGAGCTTCTCCCACCAACATAATGCTATCTGCATGGAGGATTATTGGTATAACTACATCACTCAGGGGTATGGATTTTTCACGATGTAGGTATATAGGTTTGTATATAGGTCTGAAATGTAGACCAGATCTAAGTGTCATTGCATACACCAATCATGTTGTTATGCTGAATGTTGGGTGGCTCCCAGAAAGCCTGTCTTTGATCTATGAAGCTGATGTGCATGCTAGCCACCTTCTATTCAGGCTAAATGAGGACACAGTTAAATGCTTTTTTCTTTAGTGATAGCAGAAACAATAGACGCCACAAAGACTAGACTCAGTACAAACACTAAAGCTGGGGATTGATTTGTTTACAGCTGTGTGTTTGTGTAAAAACAAACAAAAATCCAGAGAACAGCAGAAATGAGAGATAACGAGAAGCATTTGTAGCATGGCCTTGACAAAAAGGCAAGAGAGAACATTTTGGAAAGAGTGCTGGCTGGAAAGGCTTGAAACTGTAAGCAAACAGATGCCTCCTGGCATTTGATCCTATTGTGAGCGAAATAGGACTTTGTACACATTCTTTATAAATAAACAGGATTGCATCCAATAAAAACCTCATTCTATCATCAATATCTCCTCCTGACGGAAACAACCCACAAGGCCCTGCTTATTGGCTAACTGCTCTGATCAAAAGGGGTAACAATATTATACCAATATATAAATTATAATAAGCTTGTAATTGTGCCTGGTGAATAATTTGATTTCAAAACATATTAACATAAACCAGTATCTGTATAAATGAAATATGGTTTTATGCCTGTGTTTCCCTGTGTCTGTGTGGTGCCCCACTTAATGTCAGTGGGTCTCAGTGAAGGCACAGAAGTCCAACAAATCAGAACAAGTTGCAGAGAGTTATTGTATAGTGAGACAACCCTTTACTTCAGTGCCTAGACAATAGCAGAAAGTGAAGGATTTTCTATTCACTGATACTGCAAGGTATGTAAGCATACAGAGATCTGTGTTTCTTTTAGCACGTCTAATTTCCATTTACAGTAATGGAGCTCATGAATGCCTATGCAAAAATTAATTGGCCACACCACATATAATTAGCTATTAAACATGTTCTGGCATCTTTTTATATTACATAAAGAAAGTGTTTACCTTTTTTATACTTCTTTTCCCCTTCTCAATTAGGCTTAATAATAAACTAATCCTATTTGCTTTTAATCAAAAGCTTGATATACTCCAATGTAATAACTATTGTTAGCTTCAACTGAAATTGATGTAATTTTTGTTGGCATTACTTCTGATTTTGGAACCAGTTTGGTAATTTTGTAAGTTTGAGTGCATGATCTGTTTGTGACTTTTATATAATTTAATAACAACAGACTTGGCTGTCCTCTCATGATTTACCTGCCTATGATTTTAAGGATTTAATCATATTTTAATGTGAGAAGATAGTTTGATTATTTAAAATCATTAATGTCTATGGCACATTCCAAAGAGTGCAGGGGCTAAGGTAACAAATTCTGTGCCCCACCTCCTAAGAGATACAAATGCATGCTGATACCATTCCCAAAATTTACAGTTACTGATGAAAAACTGTTTACTCAAAAAATTCCTGACCCGCACTACCCATAAACGAACAAGTCAAATAAAAATAATCTGAAATTTATTATTCTTTGAAATCTCATGATTTTTAGTCAATCCCATGATTTTGTAAGGGCCTGACTCATGATTTTTGAGTAGTTGGGTTTAGCAATTTTGTGAATTCAACAAAAATGATAAAAGGATACTTTTTATTGATATTGTGCTAGCTGCTACACAATAAGGACATTGGCTGGGACCTTTTGGTCACTGCCACAATAACATAAAATAATAATAAAAATAAACATACATAATATTGTTAGAAGTTGAGTGTTCTCCATCTGAGTATGTTTCCTTTCTGGGCTATGATGAGACAAGGGTTAACACCCCTGTGACTGTGGCATTCTGGGAGCTGTAGTGCTTAGCAGGAATGCTGGGAGTGATAGTTCCTTACTTCCTTTTCAGTCTCTTCCTCTTTGTAATGGCTGCATGTTATAAGGTACTGTCTCGGTCTGTTCTTCTCTGGGCAAGTTTATTTTAAAATTCCTGCTATCATTTTTTGTCTCTACAATACACCTCCAGAAAAATCTTTGGTTCCAAGGATATTGTCACTTCTAGCAGTGCTTACTAGGATGTTAGCACTGCGAAGAGAGCTGCTGCAAGGATGGTGGCATGGAGAATAAAGAGCAAAGGGTTTAATTGGAAAAAATGAGAACCTAAAATTAACTGTAACAGCAACTCGGATTATAGTTAGGTAGGGATTTTAAATTTACAAATATAATATATTCCTATAATGATGAAGAGGTGGAAGGGGCTGGCTGGCTGAGTTCGTGCTGCATTGATCACTTTAATGCTGCTGAGATTTAATTGTATTGTTAGTGGTGTGTTACGGCATCTAAAGCCTTGGATAGGTGAATTTTTAATTGTTATTATTTAAATTGAAATAAATGAAACTTAACTGAAATCATCAGTTAAAACTATTTTTAAGAATTACATTTTTTTCTGTTACTTATAGTGCCCTTGATTATTAAAACTGAAAGACATTTTAAAATCTAATTTACTTCTTGCTCAGTTTTTTATTAGCTCTCTGATTGAACAGTGAAAATAGACTAGTAGTCAGTCTCAGTTTTTTCACCATCAGTTTCACTTTCTGGTTCTTTATTTGTTTAAAAAGAAGTTTTAATTAAAATTTCAAAATAGTTAATAGAAACGTGTGTTAGCCATAAATTTTGTAAAAGTTTGGTTTCAAAATACTTACATTTTGGGACAAGTTTAATCTGATGTCTATTTAAGAGAGGGACATTTATTTTGCATGTGTATAATTATTTCTAGGCAGTGCATCAGCCCAGTTTGTCCAAGCTACGCAGTAGTTTAGATATCCTAAAATAACCTTTTTTTGTTTGTTTTTAATTTCCAGAGAGCTCAGGTGAGGCTGAATTATTGACTACTTCTGCTTTCCAGAACATCAGGTACTCTAACTCTCTTAGTGGTGTTTCATATTGTTTTTATAATGCGGCGGTGTCAACGTAGAAAATTGTGGACCAAATTGACCTGGCATAAGCAGGTGAATATTGACATCGATGGAGTTGCATCTTTTTAAGTGAAATCTGAATTTAGGCCTGTGCAACTAAGTCTAGGGCTGTAGATGACTGGCCTGATTGTGCATTGTTTCTGACAGAAGTGTGTCATGATATGGTCAAGAAAAAGGAGGTGGAATTACTGCTATAGCTCTTCTTGGCCACCAGAACTGCCCTTTGGGGCTATTGGCCAGAATTCCTCTTACAAACTGGGAAAGGTTCAAAACAGGATCTGTGATGTGAAATGTACAAACTGGTTCAGATTTCCCTGAACAATAACTTCCAAAAGGAATAAGCACTATGTTACTGTTTCTGCATCACTGTAGACTAGTTCAGACAAACAAATCAGTTGTATTTAAGACTGCTTTCTTTTTTTAATTATTGAAATTATTTTATGTCCCTTATTTTAAGTTTACTTTGGAAAAATATGCATGGTGCACAGTGGGCTATGTAGCACTGTTGCAATGGCACCAATCCTGCAAACATTGATGCAACAGGTTAATTGGCAAGACTACACATATGCAAGATTAGGGCTGGTGTTACACTCATGGCCAAGTTGTGCTCTCAGTTACACTACTGTAAGACCTTGCCTATGCTAGAAAGGGTTTGTTGGTGTAGATAGACTGGCAGAGCTACACTGGCAATTCCCCCTACTGTACATGCAGTTTATACCAGGAAGAAAGTTCTTTTGCTGGTATAGCTTAAACCAGTTCCCCCAAATCAAATAAGCTATACCAGCAGAAGGTCATTTTTGCTGGTATAACTGCATCTGTACTTCAGCTTTGCTGGCATAACTATGTTAATTGGGATGTGATTTTCTTCATACTCCTAACGAACATAGCTATTCAATAAAAAATATCTAGTGTGGTCCAGACCTAAATCTGGGATAGATCCATCTAAGACAATGGCATTACTAAATTTACACTGATGGAATTGAGAGCAGGATTCAATTCCTATTTAGCATGTTAAAATACACATTAAAAAAAAGCCAATGAAAAAGTGGTCCATATTATATCTGCTTTAAATTTCAGGTGGTGAACAGTAAAAGCTGAGATGAAATTTCCCCAAGGCATTAGGCTTTTTCGAAGTTTGCTTGCTCATTGTTTCCATTGCTATGGCCTTCGTTGCTCTCCTCTTGTTAAAAGGGTAGGTCACATGATGGAACACTCTCTTTTTAGGCGCAAGTATTTATTGAATACAGTTAAACCTACTCAGTCATGTAATGATTGGTCAAGGAGATATCATCAGGATTTTAGAGCATTGTGGAAGCATGAAGCTATGGAAAAATATCTAGAGACCTTAAACAGAGAATTCCAGGAGGTTGGCCAGTTGTTAAATAGTGACTCAGTGAATGAGTATGATCGAAGTACTCTGAGCAGAAGACATGTTCATCTATCTACCCTGGCAGCAACACTTCAAGAAATAAAAGAAGCAGAAAGAGAAGTTCAAGAGATAGAAGCCATGTGCGCAAGTAAGTAAAATATATCTGTTTATGCAAAGCAGCTTTTTTTATTCATGATGTGATGTGCCTTCTTACCCAGAATTTGAAACAAGTCTCTTAGGGAGCAATCTAGGGACATACATTTCCTCTATGTCCCTATTAAAGCTTTCTTGATCCTCCCATTTAATTTTGCTTTAGCCCCACCACACCTATTCTTGAGGCCTGAGTGCCCAACTTGGGAGAGCAGGCCAGTGTCATTTACATTACATATTCAAGGTCATGTGGATGTTGTCTTTAGCTAAAATATTCTAGAAAGCATTGTTTTTAAGACTACTGCAGCCCTTGTTTCATAGGGCTAATGGCAGCTTTTTCTTAGGAACATATTTTAGGTAAGGCTAATTTATTTTGGGCGGGGTGCAGGGGGATTCATAGTACATGTCTGACTTGAGATTGTCTTTTAAATTTGAATTTTGATGTTTAGTTCACTGATATCTATTTAATTATGGACTCTCCACATCTCTTGGGAGATGATCAGCCCCAAGCCCTGAATTGTCAGGCTTCAGTTTAACCTGGTGTGAAATACTAGTTCGTTGAAGATATTTGAGAACTCACACATGCAATGAATAAACAAATGGCTATCCCAGGATCAGAACTATGTCCAGTGGTTTTCAACATATTGACTGATGTTGTCAATTGACTGATGGGGTGAAAAGCAAGAAATTGCTGATGATAGTATTATTAATATTAGTCAGGAGTAGGAAGAAATGCAAGGATCGTACAAATCAGATAATTGTGCAACACTGGCAAATTAAATTTAGAGTAGGCAATGTTAGGTAATCTGCACAGTAGAAAAGGAAAATAGTCACTGATACACTGATGGGTAGTAAATTAGTAGAGAGAGACAACAGAATGTAGAGCAGAGAGGTTTTAGAGGAAAGAAATGGAGGAACAGGGAAGAACATACAGTATGGGAAAGAAAAATGATAGCCAACAAAGTACATGAAGGAGAATGAAAGGATATGCTACTTTTCAGAGAGAGAATGGAGAAAAAACAAAACTAGATTTTAAAAAAAAGTATAGCTGGTAAAAAAAAAACCTATTATTTGGGGAAATTTTGAAATAATTTTCATTCTGCAGGTTTAGAAAAGGAATTTTTGTAGGTTATTTAGTTTTGGGGGGTTTGGAAATGTTTTTTGTTGGTTTTTCAGTTTGCTCTCTCTTTTTTTGTTTTCTTTTTTCTATTTTGCCACTGAATAAGACAGGGGAAGAAACTGAAAACTGGAACCAAAACTAGAAAATATTGAGGGAAAAACCTAATTGTTCTGGTTAAATGTTTCAGTTTTGAAAAAAAAATTAATTTTTGGTTAAAAAATTGTAATGAAAAATTTTTATCAGTTCCATAAGATTGTATGGAGATAGACAGAATGAATTAGACATGGAAGAAGAGAAATAAATAGACAAAAGAAGGGCAAAAAGATTAGTGAGGTTAATGTAATTTAGAACCTAATTATACTACAACTGTATCATGGGATCCTGTTAAAACACATTTATTCCCTCACATGACCATGCTCGCTGCTCTACTTAGGTACTTCTATCATTATAGTTTCTGAGCATCTGACCAATCAGTGGATTTTACGCTCACAACCTCCTGTGAAATAAGGAAATATCCCCAATTGATAGATGGGGATCTGAGACACAGGGTAGATGAACTGACTTATCCAGTGTTAAGCCTGTGGCTGCTCTAGAAATTGAACCCAGGCCTCCTTTGTTCCAGGCCATTGCTATAGGCATTAGACCATTCTTCCGACTCCTACAGAACTGTTCCTTTTGTTAGCATTGGTGGTACCTTACCTGTGTTTCTGAACCATGCTAAAGCCTTTGACTTTAGGGTATGCCTATACTGACGATGGCAAAGTTGCGGCCGTCAAATCGATCTTTCTGGATCAGTTGAGTGGTCAGTATAGATCCGCTCAATCGATCAGAAGTTGACGCTGGTAAACCACCCCCTTAAGTGGCGTAGCGCTGCATCGATGGGAACACAGTTCCCGTCAGTGCAGTGAAGATGGAGCACAGAGGGGAAGCACAGCAGTCGATGCTGTAGCTTGCATAATTCCCATCGACTGCCGCTGAATCTCCAGGTAAGTGTAGACCAGGGCTTAGTGATGCCGCTAGATCAAGGATGAGACATATTGGTGGGAAAGTTTAGATTGCCACTGCCCTTGCTCTTACTCCTCTTTGGTAAAATAGAGGATGTCGGTCTCCAGGGTGGTTGTGTTTATCCACCATAAATTTACTTTTAAAAACAAGCACATAGATAAAAATCCTGATGTAATAGAACCTCCTTCATCCTCAGTAGAAGGATACAGTAGAACCTCAGAGTTATGAACACCTTGTGAATGGCGGTTGTTGTAACTCTGAAAAGTTCATAACTCTGAACAAAACATTATGGTGGTTCTTTCAAAAGTTTACAACTGAACATTGACTTAATATGGCTTTGAAACTTTACTATGCAGAAGAAAAATGCTTTTAACCATCTTCATTTAAATGAAACAAACACAGAAACAGTTCCCTTACCTTGTCAAATTGTTTTTAAACTTTCCTATTTTTTTAAATAGTTTATGTTTAACACAGTACTGTATTGTATTTGCATTCTTTTTTGTCTCTTCTGTTGCCTGATTGCGTACTTCTGACCGGACAGTTCATAACTCTGATGTTCGTAACTCTGAAGGTTAGTCTACACTTACGTCCGCGATTCGGCGGCAGTCAATGGGAGTTATGCAGAGTACGCAAAGAACTTGCGTAACTCCCGTCGACTGCTGTGCTTCTCTTCTGCGCACCGTCTTCACTGCACTGCACTTGCACTGCACTTGTGGGGGTGGATTAATAACGTTGACTTCTGGATTGACTGAGCGGGTCTTCACTGACCACTCAGTTGATCCAGATAAGTCGATCTGTCAGTGTATACATAGCCTGAGGTTCTACTGTAGTTCTGTATTCCTACCCATTCAGTCCCTGGCCTCACTGTTGAGACTGCCAACAAGTTTGCCAATTAGTTATTAGTGTAAATAGTGGTTAATTTTAGTTAGGAATTAGATTACCAATTTGTTTAATGTATACTAGTGAAGAGCTGTGACATGGGGAACATGTGTGACTTTTAGCTGCTACTGACGAGATGGAGATGTAGAGGTAAAATGCTGTGTGCTCCATTTCCAGTCTCCCAAGACATCCAGGGTTTCTGAAGATGTGAACATTTAACATAATATGTATAATCTTATACTTCTGTCATTATTTGATATTGCATGCTGAGAAAAAGCAATTCCCTGCAATGCAAGCTGTTATCCATTGTAATAGGTGTAATTTGGCATTTGTATTACAGCTTGCTTTAAACTAAATAAGTTCGGTTAATATTTATTTTTATCATTGGAATTTAGACCTAGACAGCAAAGATGAGAAACAGCTGATAGAACTTGCCTTACAGGAGAAGGAAATCATGAACCAAATATTCAACACGTTTTGCAAAAAGGTGAGATAGAGGTGAAGATAGTCTTTTTAAAATGAAATTTCTTGACTTATTCATTTACAAGTCTTCATACAGCCATGCAATTTTATTGTTCCAGGCAAGATTTTTCTTAACAGTAGACCATAACATGTGTAGTTAATGAAACAGAGGCCTAGCTTCTGTTTTCTCATTGGAAAAGACCTGGAAATGTTCACTATTGGGAAGTCTCTCTACTGCCAAATGCATCTTAGAAGCTCTTTCTATTAGACACTATTTGTATGTGTGCTTGTTTGTCTGCTGACGTTGAAAAGGCTCTAACACTGTGAAGACATGACATGATGATTCACCTGTCGTTCATGGCAGCAGAGGGTGGACAGAGATGCCTTGAAAGACTTTATCCTTGTGCAACTTTCAATCCTTTATCATTGTCTTCAGCTGAATGAGACCAGTGTGTGAAAATAATTATAATAAGAGAAGCTGAAAGAAATTCAGTGGAAGGCTTTGTGTTGTGAATCAAGTGTCTATATTTTAGAAAATGAAGATAATCTGGTTGTATGAAATGGAATCTTCTGAAAAATAAGATCAATGTCCGTGTAAACTGACTTTCATGGCTAATGTCTTATGTTCACAAGACAGTGCAGATGCAGTGGCTGATTTGGTGGTCTCATGCTTGGTGTTGGGGAGTCAGGTTTTCAGCTAGCCTCCATTAAAACCCCAAAATCTTACCCGTATGTGCCCGAATATCAGACTACAGCATTGATTGAGTAATTTGCACTCCTAACTATCTGATTTGCATTTACAAGTCTGAGGTTTTATGTGCTCAAACTGATGCAACCATGATGGCTGGCTGTAAATTTGGTCAGGAAGGGAGACACTAGCATGTGGGAGATACTGATATTTCTTCTTTCTTTTCAGCTCTTCCAGAGTATAGTACCAAGGGATAAACATGATGAAAGTGATGTTATATTAGAGATGACATCGGGCAGAACCACTGGAGGTCAGCAAAGTCATCACACGTAAAGGTTACTCCAAACCTCCATCCAGGTTTACAAGGCTTCAATTGTTCCTCTTACATTTTAATAATGTAAAATGGTACTTTCTAGAGAGAGCGCTTTATTCAGATGAATATTAATTCATCTCCAATGAAAATGATGTTTAGAGTTACTGCTAATGCTAAAAATTGGTAATTTTAAAGCAAGATTCTATAAACTTATATTTCATGTTGTACTATCTAAATATATAATTTTTAGGTGACATTTGCCAACAGTTCACCAAAGAAATGTTTGAGATGTACAGGAATTATGCAGATTACAAACGTTGGACCTTTGAAATTCTGAACTACACACCAGCTGAAATTGGTATAATAATATATTTTCTTTTTGCCAACAAGACTAAGTTAAAACTTGCTTTTGGCCTATACCCCTTATGTATTATTTGTCTTTAAAGGTGGATTGCACCATGCAGCTGCTCATATTTCAGGAGACAGTGTCTACAGGTATTTAAAACATGAAGGAGGGACTCACAGAGTTCAGCGAATCCCTGAGATTGGCCTATCGTCAAGAATGCAGCGTATTCACACTGGGACAATGTCAGTTGTTGTCCTACCGCAGCCACAGGAGGTAAACTAACCTTTAATCAGAATAAAATTGAAGTGTCTTCCTTCCCTTCCTTTCTGGTATTTAAGAAGGTTATATTTAAAACAACAAAGCCCAAGGACTAAGCCAAGTTACTGCTGTTATTTTATTGGTGCCAATGTGTATTGTGCAAGTCCTAACAAAGGAGCCACAAGCTTTTCTTCTGTGAAGGGCTGTGACTCTGTGCTCTACACCTGGCTAAATGATTCCCTACAAACTTAACTGAATCCTCAAAAACAGCTCTTCAGAAATCCACTACTGCCTGAGGTAAAGTACAGTTCAAGGGCATAAAGTTACAGACCAGTCTGCTTAATTTCAGTACTTGGAAAAATAATGGAGCAAATAATCAAGCAATCAATTTGAAAAAATCTAGGTAACTGTCAGCATAGATTTGTCAAGAACAAATTGTGTCAAACCAAGCTAACAGCTTTCTTTGACAGGGTAACAAGCCTTGTGGATGGGGGAATGTGGTATATCTTTAGCAAGATTTTTGATACTGTCTTGCATGACCTTCTCATAAACAAACTAGGGAAATACAACCTAGATGGAGATACTATAAGGTGGGTGCATAAAACCATTCCTAGAGATTAGTTGTCAGTGGTTCAGTCAAGCTGAAAATACATATCAAATAGGGTTCCACAGGGATCGGTCCAGGGTCTGGTTCTTTATTCTTCAGCAGTTTTAAGCCCTGATCCTGCAAACACACATGTGCTTAAATCAATGGGACTACACATGGGTGTTAAGTTAGAAAATTCATAAGTGTTTAGGAAATCAAAGGTAGTTTCTGGTACTTAACCTGCTTCTGATGCTACGTACACACTGATGGCGGCAAATCGATTTTTCTGGTTTGATTGAGCAGCAGTGAAAACACGCCAATCGATCCGGAAGTTGATCTTTTAAAACCACCTCCAAAACAAGCGTAGCGCTGTCGACGGGAACGTATTTCCTGTCTCTGCAGTGCAGTGCAGACAGAGCGCTAAAGGGAAGTTACGAAGTCGACAGGAGTTACGCAAGGTATGCGGAGTAGCTTGCATAACTCCCGTCGACTTCTGCCGAATTTTTCCGGCAGTATAGACCTGCCCTGAGACTACCTGCCAATTGTTGTGGTTTTACAATAACATTTTCCTATTTTGTAATTATATTTTTCTCTCTCCCGTTGCTATGTGAAGACTTTGCACAAACAGGGGAAATTGACTGACTACATAGGGGAAACTGAACTTGACTACACAAAAATGGTTATCAAAGGCACAGAGTAAACAAACTGAAAAGAACAGAAATGTTGTTTGTTCACTAATTTCTTTCAGTTAGAGTAACCTAGGTGTAACTGGTAACAATGAGAGGAAAGCAGTTTTTGGACAGAAGTGGTGTTTTTAAACTCATAGTATCTCTTTTATAAAGGTTATGAATGGATGGTAACTTCATTTTCTTTCAATTAGGTAGATGTTAAAGTGCATCCTAAGGATTTGCGTATAGATACTTTTAGGGCCAAAGGTGCAGGAGGGCAACATGTTAACACAACGGACAGCGCTGTGAGAATTGTTCACATTCCTACTAGTAAGTGTGTTTGAGGATTTGTATTTTTAATCTTTGCCTTTTAGCACACATACCTCAGATCCCAAAATCAAAGGCTCTGATCTTGCACGCTGCTTCATTTAGGCACTAGGGTCTGTCTGCACAGAACAGACGGTAGGACTGCAGCCAATAGAGAAAGTCAGATGGCCCGTCTCATTTTTTGCAGGGGAGTGTGTTGGTCTGTACTGTTTATGTCAAACACAGCATGGCCAATTTTATCTTTACAATGTGACAAACTTAATAAACGGACCATACTTTGGAGTGAGACAGGGACATGGTGAAAGATGTAAACAACTTCTGTTAATTGAGCACCCACCACTCTCATTAAAGTCACTGACAATTGAGGGTACAGTTTGCAGCATTAGGTCCTATGTAAACAAAAGACTGAGATCATATTTACCTCATGTAAAGTGCTTTGAGCTCTATTGATGAAAATGCTAAATAATTATTATATAGCAATGTATAATGTGTGTGTATAACTTTCTATTATTATTTTAAACATTCTAGTGTAGACAAGACAAATTATATTTTAACACATATTAGCTGGTGTAGATGAACCTTGGGCCCCCGGATGCAGCACCATAATTAAAGGTGGTCCAGTGAACCCCAATAAAAACCCCCTCAGGTTCACCTATCCCACCTGTATTAATAATTTGTCCCATTTACACTACAGTTCTAGAATATGCTATCTAAAATGTTTTAGCTAGCATGTTTTTAAAACACACCTTTTATCCTAGTATGAACAGGCCCTTAGAGCAAGAGCAGTAGCTCTGGAGGTTTTCATTTGCCTAATGTTTTAGAATTAATCTTTTGATCTTTATTATAATGTGTTATAATATAATTGTTGTTCTCTTGAATTCTACACAGGATTAACAGTAGAGTGTCAGCAGGAGCGATCACAGCACTTGAATAGGGAGATAGCTCTGCGGACACTGAGAACTAAGCTGTATCAGCAAATCATTGAGAAAGATCTGAGCCAAAAGCAGAATGCTAGAAAACTGCAGGTGAGAACGTGTTTTCCTTATTGAAACTTGGAGATGACATTATGCCATAGCTTTGGGCTTTCAGGGTTAGTGACAATAATTTCTCCCCCATTGTTCGTGTAGGCAGTAGGAGAGAAAGTATGTACAGAAGGATGTAGGTAAAAACGAAAGCATGTGATTGTAGATGCATATTAGAATCAGGCCCTTAATTACTATCAAGGCCAGAGTTTATATTTCTCTGACAGTGTAAAGGAGACTTAATGTGGATATAATTATCCAAATCTAACTTTATAACTTCATGTAACTTAACCCACTTTAATGCCCTTTTACACTACCAAGTGATATAAAGGAGCTTTCTGGTCCAATGAGTTTTGGTAGTCAAGTTCTTAATTCAATTCTAAAATACAGTAATTGCTAGGCACCTGCAGAGTGTGGGGAAAAATAAGAACATTCTTGATACCAAAAATCTTGCCACGTTAGAGCCATATGATGATTCATTATGTTTTTGAAAGTTTAGCCAAGCTCTTGAGGAAGAAATAATTTTTATTGATTAACTTATAATTAACTTAAGTTGTAAGGTTGGAAGTTTTTTCCTGTACACCACCATTCTTATCTCTTGCTCTGAGCATCTTGGTTTTACAATGTGAACTTCTTCAGTGGAAAGAAGCAATTAATAAAAAAAACAAAAAACCCCAAAGCTTCAGTACTTACAAACTTCCAAGTCAGTTATTTAACCACTAACTGCAGATTGCATTTAAGTTAACTACAGCTGATGAAGCCTTTATCTTATTGTTTGGAATTTAGGCTGAGATTTTTCAAAACTGCCTAAGGGATTTGGATGTGCAGTTCCTATTAAAATTAATGGGATTGGACAGCTGAATTGAAACTCCCACCCTTAATGTTTCAGAATGTATTAAATAAATTCTTTGTTTGGAAATATAAATATGGCTGCAAGTGAGACTTTCAAAAGTCCCTAGGTGAGTTAGGCATCCAGTTTCTGTTGATTTTAAATGGGAGTTGTGCATCTGTTTCCTTGAGCACTTTTCAAAGTCTCACCCTCCATTAAAAAAAAACCAATCAACCAACCAACCAAAAACTGTAATTGAAATTCAGTTTTGAAACTTTCAGATTTGCTTTTAACTCTTTATCTTGTCACCACTAGAGGACTCCCAATGTCACAAATACTCTGTTTATTTCTTCTTGCTTCATTTCTCTCAGACATACTCTAGTATTGGTCCTTCACCATACCTCTGTTATATGGAGTACATTTTGAGTTTGCTGATTACATAATTAGAAGTAAAACAGCGAGAGTCTTGTGGCATGTATCCGACCAAGTGGGTTTCTGCCCACAAAAGCTTAGGCCGAAATAAATTTGTTAGTCTTTAAGGTGCCACAGGACTCTCGCTGTTTTGCTAAAAACAGACTAACACAGCTACCCCTCTGGAACTCATAATTAGAAGTGCCACTTTAATTACCATTAGTGAGAGTTGCAACCCTACAGTTTCATCTAGCTAGGACTGTGGGAGTTCCAAGCAAAGTTCCTTGCCACTGCTGTAAAGATAGTAGCCATTCAGAATGGGACATTTAAACAGTGAGCTGGCAGCTGCTAGAGGTTTCTCAATTTTAAAATGGGAAAATATTTTCATAGTCTTGCAACACTGAAGAACATCTCTACACCATTTTTCTCAAATTTCCCCCACATGCATCTTTGAGCTATCAACTGTGAGACTTTTCAGCTGGAAAGAAAGTGTTTATTCAGAAAGTTTGAGTGTTCTTTGGAAATGGATGGTTATAATGGAAACTGTCTGACTAGTTAAATCATGGCTTTCTTTACCAACAAAAGTTATAAGCAATTAGTTATATTTTCTTTAGTGACCGAGGGACAGAATTTTAAAGGTATTTAGGCACTTAAAGAGGCAGCTAGGCGCCTAGTGGAATTTTCAAAAGCCGGTGTAGGCGACTAGGTAAATAATGGAATTTTCAAAATGCCTAAGCATCTAAATTGGCTTTTAAAAATCCTACTAGGCACCTCTCTGAATATATAGGTGCCTAAATACCTTTAAAATTCTGGCCCTGCAGGCCAGAGTACCCAGGTCAAGTACCCATCCAAGTCAATGGGTACTGGATCAAGCCCACTGCCTTTATCAGTTATGCACATGAGTAACTATGCTCGTGTATGATGCTATTTACACACAAAATTACTCACCTGCAGAATTTTTTGCAGGATGAGGCTCTTAGTGGAAGTATAATATATTTTGATGGTTCCAATATTACAGTTCTACTCTGAGGAGTCACTATAAAATAGTTACTTAGTTGACCTAACGTGTGTAGACATATTTGCTGACATTAGTGACAACTTTGTTTTCTTAAACTGCTTTTTAACTCCTATTATCACTTTAGGGCCAGTGCAGAAATAGTGAGCTTGAAGAGATCTTAAACCTTGTCAAAATATATACTTACACAGTAGACCAAAATATCCAAGGTAATGATCAGATTAATAATCTGTGTGTTTAAAGTACTATATGTATCTATAGTAGAGGTTGATCTATTACAATTTTGTTTGAGAGTATTCATATACTGCTTTTTAAGGAATTTTGTTTATAAAACTCAAAAAATAATGGAAGTTGTTGTTGTACAGATAGGGACAAGAGCCCAGTCAGAGAGAATTCGTACCTATAACTTCAACCAGGACAGAGTCACTGACCACAGAATCTCATACGATGTCCGCAATATCAAGGTAGTTATGTTTATGATAACACATGTAAAATCTTTTCAGAAGAGACTGTGTGTGTGTGTGTGTGTGTGTGTGTGTGTGTGTGTGTGTGTGTGTATATATATACATTCTTATTACATCATAAGCCAACGTAAATCTTGTGAAAGTAATTGCTAAATTTGTCAAGACGTTAAGAGTGCATATAAATTGTAAATTACCATTAAATACCAGTAAGTACTGAACATCATGGGTTGGGAAAGCCTATATCTTTCTTTCCCCCCTTTGTGACACATTATATTATTAAAGAGGAACAACCAAAAAAAAAAGTCACAAGTCCAATTCTTTTGATTCTCTTGTGTATAAAGAAGGCCTAATAAAGCGCACAGCACTTACCTGTGACATCAAATGAGTCCTCCAGTAAAACCAGGGAGGACTTGACTTGACATTCCTGATATGTGTAGGGTAAAAAAGCAAGAAGAAAAGTTTGAAAATTAAAAAAAAAATAAAGAAAAACCCTCGACCCCTCACTTCCAGATACACACACACACACACACACACACACTTAAATTATTATTATTATTATTATTTTTGCACTTTGCAGGTCACCATTAAAGGAAACAGGAAAGTTTCTTTTTAAGGTTATCGACATTATATTTCTGGGTAGAATTCTATAAATGGTTATATTTTTTATTTGAATGTGCCGAACAAATACATGATATGCAAGTATTCTGTGCAAGTTCAACTTATGGATAGGTTTTACAATGATTTTAACTCTTGGGGTGGGTTTAAAGATTGAGTTTGTTCTATAATTTGGATTTATATTTTAAGTTTAGATATAAATGTTATTGTTTAGGTTTAAGATTTAATATAATTGTCATCAGAGAGCAAATAGCACTTACTTAATTGTTCTGAACAATGTGCTATGCCCCTTAGAGAACACAGAGGAGTACAGGTCCCTGCTCTGGAATATTTACAGTGTAGGTTAAGATATGACATATGAGTGAGGATCATTATACACATGACAATATGGTGGAGAATAAGACATGGTTTCACAAATAAGATCTTATGACAGTATAGATTATTTGCTTGTTGATTTTATTATTTTTAGAATCCTATTCTAATACCTTTACTCACATGGAATAGTACCTTACTCCACAAATTGTCTTACTGAAGTCAGTGGAACGTCTTGTGAATAAGCTGCTACTCAGCATGAATAAGGGTATCAGAATTTGGTCATTATTCATTACAATATCCTACATCCTCATACATTCTTGCTAGATTAGTTAATTTCTTTTAGGCATTGTGGCTTGAGAGAGGCAAGATGGTGCCAATAATTCCATTTGTTATTGCCAAGAAGGTGCTATGTAACCATGTGCTGTTCTTCAGCAGCATACCTACGGCTGATTCCTTTATACTACCTAAAACTGATTTCACACCAGGGGAGTAATGCAAAATTGACAAGTCGATGCATAAAGATCAGGCTCCATGCAAATATATTCCAGGAATTTTTCTTGAGTGATCAGCATTCCAAAAATATTGGTCTATAATCATTAATGCTTCTCTTTTTTGTTTGATAGGAATTTCTCTGTGGGGAGGGGGCACTGGATGAGCTAATCAACAGGTTATTGGAGTCTGCAGAGATGGAGGCCCTAATACAACATTTAGAAAACTTTAAATCTTGAGGAGGAGGAGGCTGATGAGCTTTTGTACTAAATACAACACAAGTACCTGTAATTCTATGGCAAAATAAAATGGAAATATTTGTTAGATGTCAAAAGTTGATTAAAATCTGTGCCTTTCTTTCCAATATTCTTCTATGGTCAAATATGAAGTTGTATTTTGTTTAACTGTGCAACAGGCTTTTAAAATATTTTCAACTTAGACTCATAGACATTAAGGTCACTAGGGACCATTATGATCATCTAGTCTGACCTGAACAATGCAGACCACAGAACTGCACCTACCCACTCCTGTAATTAGACCCCTAACCTATGACTGAGTTACTGAAGTCCTCAAATAATAGTTTAAAGACTTCAAGGTACAGAGAATCCACCAGCAAGTGACCCATGTCCCAGTCTGCAGAGGAAGGTGAAAAACTTTATTTCAGCTTTGTTTTCTTTATTTTGTGTGAATTAGTATTGGTGAAAGATGCCAACCTATGAGTCTTGCAAACTGAAGTCCTCAGTTTATCCTCAGAACAGTGCAGCATAGGCAATGCAAACTTCCCCTTAGGGTGCCTCTAACCTTAATGAAGGAGTCAGAGTACTTGGTTTCCATGCCCATTCAGTCCTTGGCCCCTTTTCTCAGATGAACAAGAGAATTACTCTGTAATGCCATTGGTGGAAGTGGCTTTGCGAAGTACGTTTCCCCTGGGAATTGGGCTGAGACCACCAATGAGAAGGTAACAACTTCCAATCACTATTGACGGGTTAAACCAGTAATGAAGGATACATCTACACAGGCCATGACAATGAGCCTCCCAGGCCAATGGACAGATTTGGGTTTGTGCTAGTGTTCTAAAAATAGCTGTATAAACAATCACTTGAAGTTGCAGCTCAGTCTGGAGCTCAGGCTCTAAGCACACCCTTCTACCTCGGCTGTCGATGTGAGCTCTAACCGAAGCTGCAAGGTCAAAGCACTGACTACAGATAGCTATTTTTAGAACATTAGTGAGAATCCTGCAAATCTAAATTTGTCAACCTGGACTGGGGGGCTGTGTGGACATATACCCCTGAAGGCTCTGATCCAGCCAGTTCCCCTATTAGTTTTTTAGTAAATTCACTACTTCTTAACATGGGCCCAGATCATCCCCCCCTTAGATTAAAATTTATGGCAAGAGCTGTAGGAATGGAAACCTCTGAAAGGCCCCCCTCACTTCACAGATCTCCCCACATCATTTCATCAAGGTGTGAGGTCATGCACACATCCCACCCCCAAAATGCCTTAAACCTGGAAGATTGCCAGGGAGCCAAAGGAGGACAAGGCTATCAGTGTGGAAGCCTTGCCTCTGACCATCAGGTGGGCCGCATTCCTCTCAGTATTTTGGCAATGTGGCTTCCTTGTAACAACTTCAAATACAGAATTCATAACTTATCTGCAGACAATCTGCAAAGAGAATAAAGGCAAATCCAACAAATTCACAAATAATTTGATGAGCTCTAGTATGTGTGTCAGCTCAGGTGTGAGTAAGAGGCTTTCAAATAAATATAACAAATTATTTCACTAATTAATTACACAGCTTCAACAACCTAAAAGGTTTTCTTAGAAGGTGAGTATTTCATCATATTAAATTCCAGATCCAGGATTAATTAGTTAAACCTTATAAAGTGCTCAAAGATGAAAAGCTCTATATGAGTGCTAAAAAAACCAATCCAAGCCTCACTTGTGTAAGTGAAAAGTTGTGTAAGCGAAAGAGATTTACTCCAGTGTTTCAACTGCAGCACCTTAGGGATACTTGCGACTAAGTTCATTAATTTTCTTAAGCCCTTCTTTGTTGTTGATAGTTTTGTGCACTGTGATGAGAAAGGGGAAAGCAGAAGGGAGCTCCACTCTGCTGCTTAACTTCTGATGTCCCCAGTGCAGGCACCGTAGTTTATCAGCCAGGTCTTTTCTTCCAGCCCGTTCCAGGGCATCCTGAAGGAGCTTTGTCTTATTAAGTTTATTCCATGATCGTTCATACCTGCATTTGTCGCAATAAACATTACAGCAGCATGATCAGTCAACATACAATATACGTCATCTCCATTTGTACTTGAAGTGTACCAACTGCTATGCCATATTTTATAAAAATACACACACACACCTCCTCCAAAAGACAAGATACTCTGAGACCTTATTTTCCTTCTAGCTTCTACTATCCACCCTAGGATTGCAATGGAGGATAACAGCAGGGACACTGTAGCAAGATAGTCTAAGCCCCTTGGGCTGCACTTGTAATAGGAAAATCAACACTGGTGAACCTGTACCAGTTGTGACTTATGGGTCCTAATTTACCTAGGCCAATATTTGGGTATCCTAAATTTAGGCTCTTCAGTCTACATTTAAGTACTTTAAACAGGGCCTGATTTTAGGAAGCTGCTGGATGCTCAGCACTTGTGAAAATAGTCACTACCAAGAAATAGTCCTTAGATGGATATTATTCTAAACCTATTTATGAGAATAGTATTAATGACAACTCAGTGTCAAAAGGGAAAGAAAAGTGACTATTATAAAGGCAGCAAATACACCATAGAGACAATACAGTTGCTCATTGTATCCTTGTAGAACAAAGCCGGTACAGTACAGTACTTTGGTTTAATTTGTACAGTAATCCTTAATGCCTTATAGTTTGTTTGCCTGTAAAATAAAAATTGCAACAAACAGATCAAATACCTGCTTTACCATCCACTCTCTCACTTTCTTCAATACTCATGACTGTATATAACAGGGGAGGCCAAACTGTGGCTCGTGAGCTGCATGCAGTTCTTTCACAGTTAAAATGAGGCTTGCGGAGCCCCCTCTGCTCCCCCGGCCCCATTCTCTGCATAGCAGACTGGGGTGGGGAACTCTGAGCTTCTGCCCTGTGGCAGGGTGGTATGGCTACAGGATTCTGCCCAATGGAGAGGGGGATTCAGGAGGTCAGTAAATTTCACCACCTCAGTATATGATCCAGACTTTGTATTATGGTATAACAATGGTAATCATTATTAGTCAATGTTTTTCCAGAAATTCCAAGTCCAGAAATGACCATTTGTGATCATCTAGTTTGACCTCCTGTATAACACATACCATAGAACTTACCCCCTCCCTCAAATTTCTAGAGCATATTTTTAGATAAACATCCAATCTTGATTTAAAAATCATCAGAGATGTAGAATCCATCATGACCCTTGGTAAATTGTTGCAATGATTAATTACCCTCACTGTCAAAAATGTATGCCTTCTTTCCAGTCTGAATTTGTCTAGCCTCAACTTCCAGCCATTGGATTGTGTCATATCTTTGCTAAATTGAAGAGCCCATTATTAAATATTTGTTACCCAGGTAGATACTTGTAGACTGTAGTCAATCTTCTCTTTATCTTCTCTTTGTTAAAATAAACAGATTGAGCTCTTCGGGTATATTTACACTGCAGTACAACACCTGTGGCTGGCCCATGTCAGCTGACTCAGGCTCTCAAGTGTTTGGGCTATGGGGCTATAAAATTGCAGTACAGACATTTGGGCTTGAGCTAGGGCTCTGTGGGGTCCCAATGTCTACACTTGCCATTTTATAGTCCCACAGCCCAAGCCCCAGCCCCAAGAGCTCAACTTAGCTGACAAAGGCCAGCCATGGGTGTTTTATTGTAGTGTAGACACCCTTTAATTCTATCACTATAAGGCATGTTTTCTAATCCTTTAGTCATTTCTGTGACTCTTCTCGGAACCCTCTCCAATTTATCAACATTCTTCTTGAGTTGTGGGCATGAACTGGACACAGCATTCTAGTACCACTCGCACCATTAACAGATACAGAGGTAAAATGATCTATTTACTTCTACTTGAGATTCCCGTTTATGATTGCATTAGCTCTTTTGGCCACGGCATGACATTGAGAGCTCATTTTCAGCTGATTAACCACCATGATCCCCAAATCTTTTTCAGTCACTGTTTCTCAGGACAGAGTTCCCTATTATGTAAGTATGGCCCACATTCTTTGTTCCTATATGTATACATTTACATTTAGCTGTATTAAAATGCATATTGTTTGATTGCCCCTCCCCCCCATTTAACACGTGAGTCAGATTACTCTGAATCAGTGATTTATTCTCTTCATTTTTACCACTCCCCCCCTTTTTGTGTCATCTGTAAACTTTATCAGTGATGATATTATGTTTTCTTCCAAGTCACTGAGAAAAATCTTAAATGGTGTAGGGCCAAGAAATGATACTTCCAGGACTCCACTAGAAACATACCCACTCAATGATGATTACGTGTTTACAATTACATTTTGATACCTATCAGCTAACCAGTTTTTAATCCATTTAATGTGTGCCATGGTAATTTTATATCATTCTACTTTTTTAATCAAAATGCTGTGTGGTACTAAATCAACCACTTTACAGAAGTCTATTTTAGTCAACACTATTATCAACCAAACTTGTAATCTCACCAAAAAGATATCAGGTTAGTTTGGCAGGATCTATTTTTCATAAACCCATGTTGCATTAATTACATTACCCTTCTTTAATTCTTTATTAATCGAGTCCCATCTCAGGCATCCCATTATCTTGTGCGAGACTTGTATCAGGCTGACAGTCATAGAATCATAGAAGATTAGGATTGGAAGGGACCTCAGAAGGTCAGGTCATCTAGTCCAACGCCCTGTTCAAAGTAGGACCAACCCCAACTATGTACACCCTTATGGTATGATTGTATATCATTCATGTTCATCCTTATAGTGTAAATGTGTATTGTTTAATCCAAAATATGTCATATAAGGTGTTTTTGGAATGCTCATGACATACTGAACATTATTGTTATGATAGTATGTTTTCTGCAGTGTCATATGTACAGTTAAGAAGCTCCGCTATGTAATATTCCCAAATATGTGTCTCACATGGCTTGAAGTAGATCCAGGCAAACACTAAAAGCAGAGAGGTAATTCACACCTTACCAAGGCATGCATAAAACAACCCAGCTCTTCCAGGAACAACAGACTGGCCTAAGCATCTGATAAGGTGATGCTCTTTGACTCAGGATGCGGAGAAGACCATGCAGGAATACTGTTGGTCACCTGACCCTGAAGTGCAGAGGTGAGGCCCCAGAGGGGGACACAGGGGCATTTCAAAAAGGGGGACATTTTGGGGTCTCTCTCACTCTTGCAATCCTGCTATGGACAATATCAAAAAACTGAAGCATTGACCACAGGGGAGCCTGGTTGGAGGCCAACCAATCAGCCTGTGGTGAGTACCATCTAAGACTGTAAGATTGCTAAAAGTGTTAAGCTTAGTTTAGAATGCAATTTGCCTTTTATTTTTGATTAAATCTGACCTCCCTTCTTCTGGCTTATAATCACTTAAAATTTTTCTTTATTTAATATACTTGTTTGTTTTATCTAAAGCACTGTATGTGGTTTGGGTGCGTGTAGAGACTTCATTTAAAGTGACAGAGCTGGTGCATATCAATTTCTTTGATTAACTGACGAACATATAAGCTTGCAGAGCCCAGTGGGCAGCACTGACCTCTGTAAGATGGCAGTTCCTAGTGTTGCATCTGGGACTGGGGATATTGGAGGGGGGGGGGAGGGGGGGCAAACCATTGCATAATCCCAGAAGTGGCTGACTAGAGGCACTCATTCACTGAGTCGGGGGGACAACTTGCTTGCTGGTGGCTGTGCGTGAGTTGCACAGGCGTAGGGATTCACACAGCAAAGCAGAATGAGATGCGCTCCAGGAGTGGGGCATTGGGGTGATACAGCGATATACCAGTCCAGCTTGCAGAGGGGAACGTCACACTAATATCCAACCTAGACCTCTCCCACTGCAACTTGAGACCATTGCTCCTTGTACTGTCATCTTCCACTACTGAGAACAGTCCTATAATGATCTTCCCACTTTAACTCCTGTTGATTCTCAGGAAACAAAATTCCTGTCTTGGACAGATCTTCACTCTCTTTTGTAAATCTAAAGCAAAATATCTATTTCTGAAGTCTCTGGTTCTGATTTTTGGATTATTCAGTCTGCTGTTGTATTTCAGTCCCAATGAAAAACACCATAACAAAGCTAATAAGATTTTAGAGATCCATCCATGCTTCTGTTTGTTCATTTTTTATTTCCTATCCCTCTCTTTTCCTTTCTGCCTCTTCCTCTTTCCTCCACTCTTCTCTACTAGATATCTGAAAGTTAGTACGATGGTGCATTGCTATGATGAACACACTAGACCAGAATAAGTGGGTTTATAGTCAGCAGTGTGCACTGTTTCCCAGCTAGATGCTCTGTTCACTGGTGTGCAGAAGATGGGGGACAATAACTCACCTCATCAACATCTTTTCTTATCTCTTTTGGAGCAGGTGCGGTTGTGTATAGTTATGGGCAGTAGCAGGGAGCAGTTCTTGAACCCAGGATTTCAGGGACTTCCCTGGGGGAAGGAATTATTGGTGCAATAGGAGCATTCTTGTGCCCGCAAGCAAGGGCCAGACACAATCATTTGAGATTGTTTGAACTAATATTCTGTACAAAATGGTTCATAGCACTCAATATTACAGAGGGATCCAGGAAGATGTCTTTAGCAATAAAGGTTATTTCAGTGACTGCAAAAATCTAATATATTGAAAATATCCACCAAATTTCTTTGGATGGCTGGTTGATTGGACAGGGATTAAAGATCATTACAACAGTTCACTTCATATCAGATTATACCATCCAGGGGTGTGTAAGAATAGAAAGCTAGAAATGTTGTACTTGTATATAGTTATACTTTTCATCTCTGTTGGGCAGGCACCATTATTTGTCTGACACAGTTTATCTCCTGTACAGAAAAGTGCACATTTAGAGTGCTACAGAAACAATAATAAAGGTGGAAAAATGACAAATAATTTTAAAGAGGAATTTGTTCATACAGCACACAACTCAACTATCTCATTTTTACTCTGAAAACATTTCTCTCTCCTCTTGGGCATGCCGAAGTTTTGCTGCTACAATTCTCACTTAAACTGTAATGAACATTTTGACATTGTGTCTGTATCAAAGGATGAACTCCATTTGTGTTATGTACTGAACATATCTATACTAATCTATCTATTGTATTGCATACGAGACAGCTGCCTTACCTGGAAAAGGTACTGGATGTTTCATTGAGAAGCCATCAAGGCTGCAGTCTAGGGTGATCGACTTTGATTATCTCAACTATTGGCCCAACCCAAGGATCAATTTTTTTCTACACAAGTAGGGCAAACATGATTGGGGAAGCAGGCTGGATCGTTCCAGTGGAACACATAGCACAGGAGCAACCTACTTAAGAACAATGTTCTGCTCTGTGCAGGAAGACTGACCATTGCCACATGTAAGGAGGACATGAAGGAGAAAGCATGAAAGGGGAACTCTGCCCAGCCTCAAATGCTGACAAACCTGGGACTAACAGATTCTGTGAGATCAGACCAGGGGAGGATGTGTCCCAGGAGTTATCCTCTTTTCAAAAATTTGTAACTCTTAAGTAGTTTAAGAGTAAATGACTGTGGCTAAGAAATTCCTTTACTAAGCTGGCGTTTCTTGAGTTCCTGCCATATTGTCCCCAAATAGGTTAAATTAGGAACTCAGAGTGACCTCAGCCTAGGTGGGATTCTGGGAAAGCATGTATAGGCAACCTCGTGGAGGGGGATTGAGAGATCTCAGACACTGATTTCAGGGTCTAGGAAAGCTGGGCATCAGTCCCTTATGTACTGAAGAAGGGTGTCAGATCTGAGCCTAGGAGTGTGCTCTTTAGTCTCATAACTAGAAACAGTGACAAGACTCTACCCAGACCCATTTGGCTTGGAAGCACACGGGACCCAACAAATGGGTTTACTTGCAACAGACTGCTGACCATACAGAAGAGTATTGGGCCAGACTGTGACAAGTATCATATATACATTTCTTTTGGAAGAGATAAGAAAAATAGGAATAATCTAAAAGTAGCCTAATAGACCAGGGCTATCTTAACTGTGAAATGTCGATGAATATAAAATGATGAATAAAGCTATTTATTTGAAAGGATGAGGGACTTTGCACTCCTCTCTCACCTTGAGCTACTTACCAACATTCCAGCATTTTTTGCGCTTGAATCTTCTTCTCTGTGGTAGCTGAGTGAAACTGACTTATTTCTGCTCTGCTGAATCCCAGCTCATTAGCAACTATTGTCCACTCAAAACCCAGTTGCTTACCCAGTTCTTGTACTGATTTCAGGTTAATCACAGCATCCTAGTGATCAAACAAATTCACATTGTTTAATTCATTGAAAAGAAAGTTATGAAATAAAGAGAAATGCAAAGTACTACACTTAGGAAGAAAAAAAATCAAATGCAAAACTAAAAAATGAGGAATAACTAGCTAGAGGGTATACTACTGAAAGTGATTTTGTGGGTATAATGGATCACAAATTGAATATGAGACAACGATTTGATGCAGTTGTGAAGAAAGCTAATATCATTCTGGCATATATTAACAGGAGTATCGTATGGAAGATGTGAGGTAATTGTTCCAGTCTACTCAGCACTGGTGAGGCCTCAGCTGGAGTACTGTTTCCAATTTTGGGTGCCACATTTTAAAAAAAGATGTGGACATATTGGAGATAGTCCAAAGGCGAGCAACAAAAATTATAAAAGGTGTAGAAAACCTGACCTATGCGGAAAGGTTAAAACACTGGCCATGTTTTGTCTTGAGAAAAGATGACTGAGGGGGGACCTGATAACAGAATAAACATTCTTCAAATACGTTATAAAGAGAATGGTGATCAATTGTTCTCCATGTTCACTAAAGGTAGGATAAGAAATAATCAACTTACTCTGAAGCAATGGAGATTTAGGCCAGATATTAGGAACAACTTTCTAACTCTAAGAGTAGTCAAGCACTGGAACAGGCTTCCAAGGGAGGCTGTGGAATCTCCAACATTGGAGGTTTTCAAGAACAGGTTGGACAAACCCTTTCAGATATGATCTAGGTATGCTGGGTCCTGCCCCAGTACAATGGGATGGACTAGATGATCTCTTGAGATCCTTTCTAGCACATTTCTATGATGATTCTATTACATATACATATTCAAGTAAAGAATGGATCTTCTTTATGTTATGTGTAAAGTGTCTAGTATAATGGGGTCTTGGTCTATGACTAGTGTCCTAGGTCGGACCACAACACAAATAACAGTAATAAAAACCCTTGAAGGATTTATATACATATAATTATAGGCAAATAGATGTGCACAAATATTACATACATGGTGGTGGTACATATTTGATAAAATGTGGAATCATGTGGTAAAACAATTCATCTTTGAGTATGTCTACATTGGAGCTGGAGGTGTAATTTCCAAAGCAGGTAGATCTGATTGAGCTAGCACACTAAGAATAGAAGTGTAGCCACGCCGTCATGAGAGCCCATCCACCTGAATATGATCCCATCTGAAACCCTAGGCATGCACTTGGGGCAGGTAGCCCATTCCGCCCCTTGCGCTGCCACAGCTACACTTCTATTCTTAGCGTGCTCGCTTGATCAAAGCTACCTGAACCGGAAATTACAGCTCCATCTCCAACGTAGATGTGTCCTTTGACCATGTACCCTTTAAGCTACTTCTGCATTTGCCTGATCTTAGGCTGTGCTAAATCACACTACTTGCCAATGGCTTCAAGAGATTGTTATGTGAACCTTAATCATATCTTTTTTTGGTTGGCCAACCCTCCTACTCTGGGGTACAAGCCATTATACCAGTTGGTTGCCATGGAAGTGTCCTCTGACACTACCGTGATCCTCCCCCATGGACTTACATGTTGATTTTGTATGTTTCTTTTTATAATGCAAGCACTTTATTATGGCTGTTTCTTCATATTTTTACAGCACTTCGTCCATTTTGGATGCTATTATAATATAAATAAATAACTTTTTATCTAGTATTCAGCATCTTGTTTATAGTTACCACATGCAATTTTACTAAGAGAATTAAAAACTGTTAACATTCATATTTATTAAAAAATTAGATATGCTAATTAGTTTAAGAGGCAAATATGTTTTTCAGGCACTAGTAATGCTTTGTAAGTCACCAAGATCCTTCTCAATTTACCTGTTTGACAGTACTCCATTACTGTAGTGCCTAGACATCCAAGGCACTATTTTCCATTTCTAGGAGCCGTAAGTGCATGAATATGGATAAGACAGATATAACCTTTTAAGCATCTTTATTTTAAAATTAATGGCTTCTCTGAAACACTTTGAGAGACAATTCCATGTGACAAAAACAACAAACATCTCCCCCTCCCCGCTTTATCTGAAGATTAAGTGTACATTTTGTTTACCTCTTGGGCTTTATTTGGCATTTTTAATGTAGATTCCACTAGAACATCTGGCAAAACTTCTTTACTTTACAGCTATCAGGATGGCAATGAGAAAGATAAATAAGTATTTTCAGATAGATATAATGCAACAGTATTTTTCTCAATAATTATATTTCACACATTACTTTACAAAAGTATCTTACATGACTATGGCATTTACTGTTCAAACTGCATCAGCTCTTCTAACTGACCTGGAAAAGCCAAGAGATGCAAATCAGCAGTAGATAATACCCAAAAAGTCCTGTTATATAGGGGTGTCAATGCTTCTGGCTGTCTTTATTGCTGTTGAAGTCCAGATCTATCCTGAACTATGATAGGTGGAAATCGAGGGTAATGCATTGTGGAAAAGAAAACCATGGTGACAAAATCTAAGGGTGCCTTCATACAGGCTACTGGGCCATCTGATGGCTCAGGGATACTTCTCATGTGAAAGTTGATCAGTTGTTCAGCATGCCAGATCTGAGCAGGAAATAAGAGAGGGCAGAGTTCTTTTCTTGTGCTCAGGTTTCCTGACATTTCTGTTACACAATCTCTTAACTGCTGTAATGGAACAATGCGATTTTCTGAGCCAGGCCCCCAATACTGTATTGATAAACACTTGAAATGATAAATGAAAATTAAGAACAAAACAAACAAAACCTGTTGTCCATAGTTATGCACATACAAAATAGAGCCCAGTAGGAAGCCACTTTGAACACCTATATGACTAAACATTCACATTAAATATTTTTAGTTGTGTGTGAATAGGCACCTTTGTCAAACGGCTCTGCGCACACAGTCTGCACACTATATGGAGTCCAAATTCAACCTTCCCTGGATTTAGATTTATTGACAGAAATCAATTAACAATAAGATCACAAAGTCCTACTTAAGCTGTCTCTCTTTAGGACTTCTCAGCCCACACCCTAGAACCTCTGTTCTACAGAGTCGCTCCCATGCCCATGACCCTTATATATAAGGCATCTGCCTCAATGACTCAGCTTTCTTAGCAGGATCAACACTTGCTCACAGGATAAGTATGTTTCAGGCAAATGTTGCCAGTTTATTAGCGTGTGCTATAGAGAGCATAGTGTCTTTGAAAATTTCACTCTCCATACCTAGCTTTTCTTTGTGGTTTACACCCCAGCAGACAGAAGCAGAACACTTCTTTCAGTGCACTGGGAACTCATAAAAGGAATCTGTCATGGAGATATATTATCTAGAGCTTTTGGTTGATGTGTTGATGATTAGTGACGTAAGATATTCCCATGTCCATATTTTAAAGAAACATGAATATTAATCATTCTGATCCTATCTCCTCTGTCCTCTGACTTCTAGAATAGGACAATACTCCATTTGTAGCTTAGCAACATTATTCCTAAGTGAAACAGCACTGTAAGACATGTTAAAATCTCTGACTTCTCATACCTCTAAGTATGACAGTACTTTTATAGCATTGTTAAATTATATATATATATATCTTATGTGCATGGATTAAACATAAGTTTAGGAAGAAATACATGTAATAGAAAAACCATTAGGCATAACTAAGTTATGGGCCAGACAGTGGAAATACAGATTTTTTTTCTAGACCAATAGAAAATATCAGTCTTAATAAAAATCCGGCTTTCATTTCATCATTCATAAAATGTATCAACAAAATTCTCAGTGATCCTGAAGCTATGAATGAATTCAGTCACTTAGAATACCAACAAGTTATTCTTATAACCAATTACAAAAATGAAGTTTGTTTCTTTGGCTTAAGTCTGTATTGATCAGTGTCATCAGTATTTTTAGGATTATGAATGTTTCCTGAAGTAGAAATACAGTTAACTGCCAGAAATAACTTCCCCCGAATGATGATAAACAAAATTTCATATTCAAAAAACTGTTTGCTTGGACCTTACCTTAGTTTTTCTGTCCTCCTTGTCCGGGTGAGCAGGTGGCTCTGCTTTCTGTAAAAGAAATTCCCAAACAGGTTTACTACCAGGATTTTCTTTTTAAAAGAAACTTGATAAAAATATTTGCTTGTATTACCCATCTTATTAAAATTCTTAACCTTAATGTTTCTGAGTTGTTTCTCATCCAGAAGATCAATAACTGTCAAGACAACTTCATGATAATCTGTTCCATGAAAAACATCCTTTCCAATATATACTTTGGATGTTGCTAAGCAGTAACTACAACAAAACCCAACCACATTCTGTTAAAAATTTAAAAATTAACAATTTTAACCCAAGGTCATTTGTTACTCATGATTGGTGCACTGGATAAAGCAATTTCTGGTAACTGGTTAATGCACTACTGGAAGACACTCAGATAATATGGTGATGAACATGGTATAAGAACTTAGTTAGAATAGAATTTCATATAAACAGTTCTGAAGTAACACACCTCTTTCAGTTTATATTTACTGTATACTTGGTTTTTAATAGAAGATGTGTCTAAATTTCTTATGCTGCTTTAAAAATCTTCAACAATAGGAATAAGAGTATCAGCAATGGCTTTCCTCTTAAGCTTTATTCAGCATTTTCATATCAGTTCCACTTCAGCAGCTGGCAATATTTTGTACTTGAAATGGAGAAGTTATTAAAATGAGAATTGTTAGTTGGCATTTAATGGCAAATTATGAATTTAAAGAAACCAAACATATAACTTCTAGCAGTCTATTGTTCCTGTTTATCCATTTAAACATTCGACTGCAAATAAACGGCAAAGCTGACATGTATAATTTTTTGGGGAAAAAACTAACATTATTATAGAGAATTTCTACATTTACAAATATAAATCTGATACCAGTTTGATTTGATACAAGTTTCATACCATTTTCTGGAAATTGTGTTTGGCAACTACACATCTCAAACTCCAATTTGTTGAGATTACTACTTTATTTACAATACAGTATTGCTTTATTTTGTACAGCAACTTTCATACAAACTATATCCCAAAATGTTTTACAGAGCTAGGTTATATAATCACAGAATGAAATAGTACAAGTCAAAAGTTAAATAGCAGGTAGAGGAAAAGAGGAATTATAAGGTAGATGCAAGGGAGCAGACAAAGAGTTTGAGATGGAAACACAAAAAGGCAGTTACAGATGGCAGAAGCTATAAAGGAGATGGCTCTTGCACCAACAGTACTGAGACTGTGTGAAAGGACATTTAGGAAGTGAGTCCAGAAGAAGAAATAGATAGGGGAGCAAACAGAGAGACATTAGTAAACTAAGATGGACTAGGTTTATGTCAGGTTTTAAAAATTAAAAACAAGGGGTCAAATTTTGGTGTAAATCCATAGTAACTCCTTTGATTAACTGCAATTAAGCTACTCTGAATTTTTATCAGTGTAACTAACTGAGTAAAATTTGTCTCAAGAAGGGAAATTGTGAACTGGATCAAAGAGTAGTTGAAGTCAATCCTGAAATGACTAGAAAATTGCTTGTAAATACATGTAATGTGTTTATGCTTCTTGTGTTCATGAGGCAGGCCTGGCAGGAGCATACTGCATACACTGGAGTCTGGAGAGTTTGGAACTATAATAGTCAAGCTGAGAGGAAATGAAGGCATCAGTGGGTATTTTCAGTAGTAAAAGTTGGTGAAAAGACGTACATTGGTATGGCGGCATATTCGGTGATATATATTTGCACATATGGGAGATACTGTTGGGAGACAGTTGTAGGTCAAGAAATGGTCGCTCAAAATTACTTTTATAGAATAAAACAGAGGAAGATGACTTGAAGTCTCATGGGGTTAGTGATGGGTTAAAGACATTTTCACCAGTTTGACTCTAATTCAGGTGGTGACCAGAGTTAGACTTGACAAAAACCCTAAATCTGAACATTATAACTGGATCTGATGTGGTCTGTAGGACTGTAACGTGTCAAATACAAACACTGAACACAACTATTCCTCAAAACGGAAACAAGTGGATTTCAAATAAATTGACGAGTTCAGACCCCAGGGTGTAGAATCAAGCTCTTATCAGGTAGTTGCAAAGTGAAAATTAGATGGTCTCAGTGGAGTTCCTGGCAGATAAGTTCCACATCAGCCAAAACACAAACAAACAAACAAACAAAATAATGTTATGTTAGCATCTAAAGACCGCAACCAAGATCAGGCCCTATTGTGCTAGGCACTGTATAACAATTAGTAACAGACAGTCCTACTCCAAAAAGTTCAGCTAAATAGACTAAGCAGACAAAAGGTGGAAAGGGAAACAAAAATAGAGTAGTGAAGTGACTTTCCCAAGATCACAGAGCCAGACAGTAGCAGCGCCTGGGTCTGGAACTAGGTCTCCTGAGTCCCACTCTAGTGCTGTGGACCACATCATCTCTTTCTCTCTCTCCAATAATCACTGGTGCACTATAGTGCTGACAGAGTGCATGACACTGTACACAACAAGGAGGACATGGTTCCTGTCCCAAGGAGCTTATAATCTAGGCAGAAAAACAATACAATTCAAATATAAAATGTACCAGGAGATGAGGAAACTGATTGATCAGAAAACACCTCAGATTTCTTTTTAAACAATAAAACAACATTTTTTTGTTTGACAAATTAAAAGGACCTGCTAAAGAAGTGCAATTTAAAGATGGATTAAAATATATAGAGCATAACTAGTTACCATAAAATCTCCTGGAGTGCTAATTGCCGAAGGCATGAGACTTTTCGAGGAGGTGGGGGGAGAGGTTATCAGTGCATGTGCACTCTGGACATAAATATGCCCTGGAGTATCAGTATCCCTAGCTAATTCTCAGATGAGGTAACACTTCTGTATGTGATCAGAAAATATTTAGTTTAGGTATGCAATAAGGAAATAGCTGCTGAAGTGCCAGAGTATGGTCCAAAAGCAACAATGGCTATTTAAATATGAAGCTTCTTAAGAGCCCAGATTACACTTTAAAATGACATAATACTGATATAATTATTAATGTGTTTTTGAAAAGGAACTTAAATGATGCATTTCACATGAAGTGGAAAGTAGGTTTTAGAAACAACACTTACTATCATACAAATGTACCTAATGAAAGCAGCCAGACTGATCCTAACATAACTTTACTGTGACTCTCACCTCATTTTGGCTCAGTTTGTAAATTTTACTTCTGATGGAACAATTTTTAAATTTTTAATAAGTTATGGGGTAGTGGCTTTTCAACTCCCCTTCTTTAGCAGCCATTAGATACAAAATCAGAAGAACCACCATTGAGAAAAGAGAATGAAGATTGTCATGGTGAATCAAGAAAACCTCTGATCCTTTTTCTTACTAAAAATAATAAAATAATAAAAAATATTAAACTCAGAATATTGCAAGGTCTTTGGTTTCTGGTTTCCTTTTTTTCAGCAGCTCCTCAAGGAACACAAGTTTTAACAATTTTAACTTCTCATTTTAAGATATTTTTAAAACAACATATAGCTATAGTTAGGCAGTTTCTACATAATCACACCAATTCAGGTATCCTAGGCCACTACCTGCATAGTATTTTTTCCTATTGATCAAGTTAGCGTTGAATAAATTTAACCATTACTTGACCTATGACCATGATGACATTCAGAGCATCTAGAAAAGTTGCTCTTATGTGGGCTGATCTCTGAGTGGACACTAAACAGTTCCTTGAAATGTCTCACAGCATGGCAGGTGCCAAAGCAAACACAATTGCTATTACAATGCAACACAAGTAGCACACAGGGAATCAAATCTGTAATCACTTAATTCCTCTCTACATCCACGGAAAATACCACAGAGCTTTAAAAACAAAAAAAAAATTAACAATCCCAATTATAAATTTACAGCTATAGGTCAAGGTCCCCAATCCTGAACTCTTTGGGTTTATCTACACGCCTCCACAGTACAGACTATGGGGGTGTGAACTGTAGTATGCACTAGCATGCTGCACTGTAATCTCCCGTGTGGATGCTGCTGACACAAACTAAAAAGTATCTAGTTTGCATTAAAATAGTCTTGTTTAAAAGAGGCCTAAGTTAATGGGAACTGGGTATCTTATAGTTTACGCCAGCCACGTTCACACAGGAGAGGGACAGCACAGCATGCTAGTGCAGACTGTATGCTGAACGGTGGGACCACGCAGACATTGCCTTTGCTCAAGGCAGAGTAAAGAAGTGCAGGACTGGCATTTAGAAGGTACACCACATTGTATCTATAATACTTCATAGCTTGTACACATGCTCTGTAATTGACTGAGACCCTCTCTAAAAAGGTACTGGTGATTTTAGAAGTGGCGACAGTACACATTATGAACCCACACTAGTTCTTCATTAGAAACTCTGTGACACACACACTGCTCCCCCCCAGTGGATCACAACCAGCAGTTTCGGAAGCACTATGTATACCCATCTTCTTTTGCAGTCCATGGACCTTTGTTGATGTTAAACTGTCATCTGAAAAAATAGAAAACTCCATTTGTGAATTTTAGACTTAACAAAGTGTTTAATTTACATCACGGACTTTGAGCTGATAGCCAGCTGCAGCTTTCTGTGACAGCTCTACAATAACTACGTTCATCATCCTTCTGTTTTCTTTTCCCAATGTAAGTACACATGTTGGGATCACTATCCACATGGTCTGTACCAGCATCTATGATCAGTAATCTGGCATTGTCTGTAGTTAGGCAGTGCACTCATCTGAACAATTCAGACAAGCAACAGCTACTAAAATAGTGTTGTGCACTGGAGCATGACTCCAACTTTGAAGTACTTGTTCATGAAACCAGTGTGTGACATTCCTGACTGACATTGAAACAGACAAAGAAAATATGGAGAGAAGAAAGAAAACAAATGTGTAACTGGAAATAAAATCATAGAGACACCAATACATAGTAAAAAATACAATGAGGAAGATACCACAGAAAGAGGTCTGAAACTAAGGTGGTACTTATGCTGGTATCATGAAAAACAGATTAATCAGAACAAGGTTTGAATCTCTAATTGCAATATATTTATCATGTATGTACAGAATTGATTTCCATGAATCTCAATTAGATTCACTTGGTTGAGATTTTCAAACATTCTGAAACTCCCTTTCGAAATAAATGGAATCTGTGTGGCTCATTCCCCTAACTTGGCTTTGAAAATCTCAAACTATGCCTGGAGTTGTTGTACTCTCATCACCTTCAATTTTGTAACCATTAAATCAAAGCACATTTGCTGGAAGGCGACTCTGCATATATCATACTGCGTCTTAATTCTATTTTCTAGTACATGGGTCCTAGTGCACCACTGCTTATCCACTTCTTATGTTCACATAAATGCTCTGTACCAGATTTTTCCAAGCTATGCATTGATGTATTCCTATATACCTAGGAGAGGAGTCAAAAACTTAAATATTGTATTGTATTTTAAGTAGCACACACTGACCAAATTAAATTCAGATAACAGGGTTAAAATAAAAAATGTATTTACAACACTACATAAATTGTGCAATTATCCATTCAGAAAACAAAATATAATCACATCAACATAAAAATAATAAATTTATTACTATTCACATCCAATACATTTTTGAGTAACTATAAATTCTTAATTTCTAATCAACGTTTTCTTTAAAAAAGCTTGTTTAAAATAGTAACTTTAGACCCTCTCTAGTTTAAACAGCATCTATAATACTTTCTTAAATTATTACTGATCACTTGGTCTTTGTCGTAAGTTTCTAGATTTTCCATTTTCAAATTTTCTCTTTTTGAAGATTGGTACCCCTTCCGTCAGGTCTCCAAGGGAGGTGACTGTTTTTTCTTTAAATATCACTTTTGCATCCTCTGGAACCTGGAGCACTGGTAGAGGTAGACAGTCACTCTCTGTACTGGGAAGCTCCAAGTCCACTTTTGCACTAGGAGTGGAGGTTAAAAAAAATAACTGTTAGATGACAAGAACAGGAGTTGCAACACAGAATGCAGACAGCATTTTTATTTTCATAGCAGCCCTACAAAATCATTATGAAATTTTATAACCTGGGTTCAAAGTCTACTAGCCCATCCTTATCAGGAACATGATAATCTGGCAAAAAATAAATATTTTATGTGCCCTGGGTGAGCTGGCAAATGGTAGGGTGTTTTAGACAAAAGTAGCAAACTGAGACCCCAGTCCTGTAAACACTTAAGCATGTTGCTCATGTAAGTCCTATAATAGTAAATATTGCTACTCAAATTTTTAAAGGTAAAAAAAATTGTGTGCATGCCAATTTTCATTCACACCCAGAATGGTGCCTACAAAACCACACTTACAGATCTGGTCCATGGCATCTGAATGCTAGATCCATCGAAAACAACCATCCACTAAGTCACCAGCAATTTGTGAAGTTTACCTTTGATTATTTCAGCATTAAAAAAAGAATCAAAACTACTTTTTAAATACTCACCATTGGTAAAATCCTTGAGTCTTTTCTGAGGCTAAACTCCCACTGACATGAGTGTTAACACTGCCTGAGTGAGGAATGCAGTTTTTGGCGCTATAGTATAGGGCCTCTGGTATAGCAAGGTGATAGATATCTTATAAATACTTACGATAAATGGACACTTACTATGGATCTTCCTTTTCTGTAACTGCCTCCCAATTTCCATAAGGAGTTGTCTTTTTAGATACTTTGTGGGAGGTATCTTGTGGAACTAACACGGCCTCTTCCTGAGCAACATCAGTTTCTTGTTTAACTTCCTGCCACTCTCCATAAGGGCTTCTCTTTTTAACTTTAGGGGGCTTCTCTTCCTCTGTTTCTTCATCACTATCTCTTTTCATCTGAGGAAAAAAAACACTTCAAGCAAAAATGCCTATATGAAACAACAAAATATTGCTCTATTTCACATCTATTATTTATATTTTTCAACCAAGAAAAACCAAAAGCAATGAAAAAACAATATTTTAGTAGAATTTTAATACATTTCTCCCCAAACTTCTTACTCAATTCAGAAAAGGACAGAATCATTCAGTACATGCATAACTGAAAAACAATCATTAGAACAAGCTATAGTTAAAAGGTCCCATCTCACACAGCTGAAAATGAGTGGAGTATCACACGCACATTTACAAAACAAAGCTCTATCATATATATTTTAACTTTTAATTTTTTATTTAATTATATGCTCTTTGCACACTTTCTTATGGATAAAATTTGATAGAACTTTGACTAGTTTTACACACAGGGGGGGAGAAACTGGAATACTCCACTTTAAAGCATTTGTATCTAGGTATTTTCACATTTTAAATGAAAGTAGCATCTTTGGAAGCCCAAATTACTGTATCTGGACCTCAGAATAAAAGGCACTGAAAAACTTTTATCTACCCATATCTAAAAGTACAGCCTTTATTATGAACTTTAACATTAAGACTTAATACCTACTTTTGATGCTACTTTTATCTTACTGTTGGTCTTCAAGGACAATTAATGGGACAGCCTACAACTGTCACATTTTCAGACAATGACCATGATCTTGTGATGTGTCCCATTATAAATTATAGCCACATATTGAAGTCAATATCAATCTGAGGATCATCAAATGGGGATGCTAGTGCCCTTCCTTAGAAACCATGAGCACTTCTAGCTACATCCAAGCCATCCACATTGAAGGGAGGGGGGCAAGACTGTATCTTCCATAATGTAACAGTGCAGCTGATGTCCCAATAGATTAACAGTTATTTATTTTGCTTTTCAAGCACTATGAAGTGCCAATTCTTATCAAGATCAATAAGGTTTAACCTAACTATAGTCAATATAGCCACTCACAAAGATGAAACCATGTTGATACAAGACTGCTGACTCATATCCAGCTTTTTATCCACCGTTACCCCCAGGTCCTTTTCTGCAGAGCTGCTGCCCAGCTCGTCGGTCCCCAGTCTATAGCTGTGCATGGGATTCTTCCTTCCTAAGTGGAGGACTCTGCACTTGTCCTTGTTGAACCTCATGAGATTTCTTTGGCCCAATCCTCCAGTTTGTTTAGGTCATTTCGTTGAGCCCTACGTTAACCTAACTATAGTCAATATAGCCACTCACAAAGATGAAACCATGTTGATACAAGAGATTTCCAAGCTGTTCTAGTCCATATAAGAAAATCAGCACCAGAGACAGCATTTAGCCATGCAGCTGAAAATCAGGCAGAAAGGGGGAGAAAATATCGTGGATTTCACCTGTCCTAATTTAAATAAGAAAAATGGTGACAGTATCATAATGATTAGAAATGAATAGAAATATAGTTAGTTTTAAGTTTAAGGCTTTTGAGAAGTAATAAATAATGATAGTTTAGAGCAAGTTTTAGCTAGAAACCTAAAATGATGGCTGCGATGATGTCATGCTGAGAGAGAGAGAAACAAAATGGAGGTGTTAAGAAATTGACCAATATCAGAAAGATAGACTGGGGTGAAATAAAGGTCACTTATTATACTTGCAGGGCGGGGTCAGCTAGGTAGGAAGGAAGATCTCAAGAAGGTCCAAGTTTGAGTAAACAAGTGAAACTAATTAGCATATCAGACAACTGATTGGTCAAAAATGATATCACTCTTGGGAGGGGAAGATGCTGTTGACTGACATTAAGAAAGCAACCAATCAGAAAAGGGCAGAAAATCATATATAAGGCAGAGAGCTGACAGGCTTGAGTGTGGATGATGATCAGGAGAAGAGGTGATACTAGAGCAGCAGCAAGAGCAGCATAGACAGAGCGGAAAGACCCAAGACAAAACAAAAGGATTTAACCAAGAAGGATAATAAGTATGACTCTTCTAAAAGTAAGGAATGCATGGGTATGACTGTAAATAAAGCCACATGTTTGCATTTGAGTGGCCTCCTACCCCACCCATTCTGATTGCCTGATAAACACTCACAGAATGTTAGTTGGTAGCAATATTATTAAGTGTGTTATTGTAATGTCACTGTATACATATGTATAAAGGAATTGTATGTTATATTATAATAAGTTTGGTATCCTAATACAACATTGTATTACGGCTTTATACATATGTATGGAGGGTTTCTTTTCTCCCTCTGTTTTATCCTATGTTGTAACATTATATGTCTATCATGCTACGCCACAATTAAGTATTCATATCATAATATGTGCTAAGGAAATTTTAAATTGAGTTATGAGTACTGGATTGCAATTTTAGAGTTTATGATATATTCGATGGTGCACCATATTGGGTTGTATACTTTATGGTGTCTTGTATTGTCTTAAGTGACTCATTTCATTTGTTACATTGTGTTAATTTTTTATATAAGATTTAAATTGTATTAAAATTTGCATTGAATAAAGAGACATTTTGTTTTTGAAGAAAGTACTGTCTGAGTGTCAATTCTTTGAGTGGAGGGTTGTAACTGTGTCCTCCCAAGGATAAACTCAAGCAGGCAGGTCTAGGGAGTTTTCCAAATGATTTAAATGGAAACCCCTGATAAATCCTTGTAAATCTCCTAGGCAGATCACTTCCTGTTATCCATTTTTAGAATTTAGGCTTGGGATTGGTTCATTAATATACCTACACCACTATGGGATCACTTGGGTCCAAATTCAGGGGTAACAATGTTATTCCAGAACATTAATACTGTACATAAAGTAAAGATGGGAAAACTTACCTTGAAGTCTGTTTTTCGCTTTTGTACTTCACTTTTATCTCCCTTCTCAGCATCTGATTCAGATCCCTTTGAATCTGCTGTGGTGTCTTCTTCAGGATGATTGTCATCTTGATTGCTCTCATTCGAAGGTGAAACAAAACCATCAGGCTTCTCCCATGTTGATACTGTTCAGCATATTTGGATAGCCACATTATTCATGTTTCTAATTCTGGCCTGACACCATTCCCACTTCGACAACATTAGCCTTAAGCAGTACCATGTGGTCCATTAGAAAATACAACAAAGAATTTAGCATAAACCCTTCTTCTTTTCTTTTGTCTCCTGTTTTCTTTCTAGACTTTTCAGAATTACTTCTTTTAATATTTTACTTTTAAACATAAGTGTCATGACAGCTGCACTCAAATTTTGACAAGGCTTGTTGTGTCCTGTCCTCTACTATGCATTTGATCTTTTCTATAAAATAGACATACTTCAAATAAAAACCATCCAACCTATTATATATTATTTACTTTTCATAACATTATTTCTCTTCTCAGATTGGATAATTGAACTATAATAGCACTAATAATGGGTTACAATCTTTGGTGTGTATACTGTGAACATAATTAACACAGCTATAACACACACTGCTCCCCACTACAAAAATACATTTGAACATGCATTTGCCATCTCTTGCCTGGATTAGTGCAACATACTCAGATATGATGTTCCCAACCCTCCACACAGACTTTAAAGCCAGCACCCCTATTTACAGACTGCAAGTCAGTCAGTTTTCTCAATGCTAGCTGACTCAGTAGAATACAGTAGAATTAATTAAAATGCAGTTTACATATCCAAACCTGATTTATAGGAAGGCCCTCAAACAGCTGAGGGACATGACCTTATTTTGAATTAAACAATGATGTTCCAGGAAACTTGTTGAGTGAGGTGGTGTGATGTATGGATCCACATATTGAAAATCCCAATGTCATCACTTAATTGCCTTAAATGCATTGCTTTTAATAAAATGTTCCACTATTAAGTTAAAAACCAAATAATTTCCAGCATTCATTTGAAGAGTCAGCAATTAGCTGAATAGTTTACACCACAGACAGGTTCTATTTGACTAGCCAAATTAGTCATATAACACTGGAAAGTCCACTGACTCTCAAAAATTATTTTAAGGAGCACTCGAATTAATAAAAACTATGGTACCTCTGGCATTTATTTTACACATTTTTAGACATATTAATTGAAGACATTTAAACAAATACACTTCTAAGATTTATTATCTTCAAAGAGCAAAAGCTTTCTTATTTAGATGTATTCTACTGACATCTAGTGGCCTTCAAAGCTCTTAGCAATGAAACAGAACCTTTGTTGACAACTGTCTCTTCTTTAAAACAGTTCCAGATGGGTAGCCGTGTTAGTCTGTATACAGCAAAAACAGCGAGAGTCCCGTAGCACTTTAAAGACTAACAAATTTAATTTTTGCAGGCATAAGTTTTCGTGGGCTGTAATTGACGAAGTGGGTTACAGCCCACGAAAGCTTATGCCTCAGAAATTAAATTTGTTAGTCTTTAAAGTGCTATGGGACTCTCGTTTTTTCTTTAGAACAGGGGTTCTCAGTATTTTTCTTTCTGAGGCCCCCCCACATGCTATGAAAACTCCACAGTCCACCTGTCTCACAACAGTTTTTCTGCATATCCAGCAAATTAAAAGCCAGAGCCAGCATTAGGGAGTGGCAAGCAGGGCAACTGCCTAGGTCCCACACCACAGGAGGTCCTGTGAAACAAAGTTGGTTGGGCTTTGGCTTCAGTTATGTGAGGCTTGGCTTTCTTCCCTGCGCCCCAGTGACTCTCACGCCGGCCCTGCTCTGGTTTACTTTGGCAGACCCCTGAAACCTGCTCGTGGCCCCCAGAGGACCTCGGACCCTAGGTTGAGAACCACTGCTTTAGATCATGGGGTTAACTAAGAGGATGTATGCCCCAACAGAGTTAAATTGCACTGAAAATAAAAAGCACAAATATTTGTATTGTGTTCACCGTGAACGGTAACTCAAAATCCAACAGGTATAAAATAATACCAAGCAAAATAGTTACAAAGAAGTTGTTCATGCAGGTTATATATCCAAGTAGAACTGTCAAAAGCAACAAAACACAAATGATAAAATACACACTGGAATTTAAAAGAGAGCACGGAAAGTGACCTGCAAACAAATCTACAAAACCCCAAACCAAAACTCACCCTTTTGCATATTTATGATAGGTAAAGGTCTGAGAAGAGTTATTTTTCTGCTTCCTCAGAACTATCAAGAATTTCAAGTCTGATTTTCCCAGCTTTTTCTGGAGAACTTGTCAGGAGTCTCAGAAGGTGTCTATTCTATGCACTGAAGACTTAAGTGAAGGGCAGGTCCTTTACTCATTTACAAAGAATTTATTTCTCCAAAATGTTGATTAGTTATTACAGTTAAATAGGTGTTAACAAACAAACAAAAAGCAAAGAGTTTTTCCAAGAAATTAACTAAAATCACTTTCCCTCTCAAAAGCTCAACCTTCATTCTTTTGGATCTTGTGATATTATTTCACTAGTTCTCTATCCTAGAATCTTTTCAAGACTAAACAAATGCTGAATTTCTAATGTGGAGGAAAAAAACAACCAGTAAATAAATAAAACCATCCTTTCAATTCTTCTTCATACATCATAACGAATCAAAAGAAGGGCAGAGCTCAGTTTTTTGCAGGTGAAGAAGGGTTTTTAACTTGGATTGCTTAAACCTGTTTGATTTCACATATGTAACTCAAAATTCTGACGCCAAAGGAAAAAAAAGTTCTCTGTTAAAGATTCAAATGCCTCTGTGCCTTCAGCTGTGGGCTAAGAAAGCTTCCATTTTAGGACCATAACTACAGTAATGGTGGTAATAGTGAAAGTGCTACTGTGGAGAAGCTGCAGCTGTTGCTACCACCGTTATGTTTAACCCTGTTCACAGTAGGTCTTGATAACATTGTGATTAAAAAAAACACCTGCCATTCTGCACTGGTTTTTCCACCATTGTTATCAATGGTGGAGCTGCATCCATGATATGCAGAAGTGGGAGATTTGAAGAACACAAGTGTACACAAGACCTAGTTCTTTTGTCCTGCAGAAAACAGGGTAGACAAGACATATTGCTATATCTAATATTTATGATGGAAAAGCAGAAAAACACACCTTTGAAAAGAATTTCAGGCTCTCAGAAAACGCTCTTTTAAAATATAAAGTAAGAAAGGGCACAAGCCCTTTTTTTGCTTTGTATGTGAACCTCAATACTTCTTATTTTATTTTGTATATGATTTGGGGCTACAGTTTGAACAAAAGATGCAATACAACTACTATTAAACATACCTTGTGCTGTTTAGTTAAGATATGATTTTAGACTTTATTACTTTCATATGTTTATATCATTTAATGCTTTTTCTCTCAACATATTGCAAAAGAAAAAAATCGTACATGAATGTGTAGAATTTATGAACCAAGAACTCTTACTGGGTTCAATTACTTCCCCAATTGCACTGGTATGGATGGGTCTCTCTGAAAGGTAATACCAGGTTAAAGTCAGGAGGCAAGAGTGAGGGTCAGAGTCAAGCTGGGTTAGGAAGTGGGAGATCAGCAGATGAGGTGAGGTCGGGAGTTACAGCAGGCCCGAAGTCTGTGTTGTTGCCCAGACAACTTGCTGGGGCACCCTCCAGGGTTAAATAGGATGGTTGGCCAATCAGAGGATCTCAGGGTACTGTGACTCTAGCTTCCTTGGGAGATACTTTCTGCAGCACCTATTCTCCACAGCGCGCCCTGGCTGTGCCTCTGCATGGCCTCCCAATGGCACTATGGGAACATCAGTCATCCCAGGTTCTGTAGACCCAGATTCTAGTCCCTACATCATGCCCCTCCTCAGGGGCGCCCTTCCTCTCCTCCTCCAGTTTATCTACATGGTCTTGAGGACACCTTTTTACCAGGTCAGGGATATGGACATGGGCAGCGTGTTCCCAGGAGTGTTCTTCAGAGCATAGCCCTATCAATCGATCAGGTAGTATACCTCCCCCTCTGAAGTTTAGAGTCGAGGTCCTGGACTGATGGGGGCAGCTGCTGGGACCGATCAGGAAAGGGGTCCTCTGTGTGAGGTGTCAGAAGGGATACATGGAAAATAGGATGTACTTTAAGGGATGAGGGAACTGCAATTTGAATGTGATGGGGTTGATTTACTGACAAATCTGGAAAGGTCTGAGAAACTGGTGGTCCAGCTTTCAGGATGGCTGTTTGTATTGGAGGCGTTTTGCTGCAAGCCAGACCTTTTTACCTACCATGGGAGCTGAGCCTTCCCAGCACTGATGGTCTGCATACTGCTGTGTAGTCTCTTTTCGCATCTTTGAAGTGGTCCTTAAGCTCCTCCTGGATATGATTAATTCATTAGATCCAGTCTGTGGCTGCTCTCTTTGGGGAGGCTGCTGGCAAGACTGGGTGGAAGCAAGGGTGGAACCGAATAATTTGCAATGAAGAGACTCCACCCCATGGAGGTGTGGTCAGCATTGTTGTATGAGAACTCAGCATAACAAAGGAGGAAGAAAGAGTTATCTTGATGGTAGCTGAAAAAGCACTGTAGGTGTTGCTCTAATACTTTGTTCATCCTCTCTGTCTGCTCATCTGTCTGGGGGTAGTATGCTGATGAGCTAAAGGGATGAATGTCCCTTAACCGCAGTGCTTCATGCCAAAAGTGTGAGATAAACTGTGGGCCTCGGTCCAAGTTGATACAGTCTGGAAGCCCATGAAGATAGATCACATGAACCACTAGGAGCTGAGTCATTGTTTCAGCAGAGGGCAGGCTGTTACAGGGGAGGAAGTCAGCCATTTTGATTAGTTGATCTACAACAGTCAAGACCACAGTGTGGCCATCTGAATCAGGGAGTTCCACTAAGAAGTCCAGGGTGATTACGACACAGGATGTAGTTTGGGTCTCCAGAGTTACTAGAGTGTTGAAGGGCTTAACACTGAGTGTCTTGGTGAATGCACACAGGTCACAAGAGTTAATGTAGTGTTGGACTTCTGCTTGCATACGGGGCCACCAGAAGAAATGGGAAGCCACGTGGAAAGTGTTAAGGCAAGCAAAGTACCCTGCCAATGGAGGGTCATGGCAGAGCTGGAGCACTTCTAGCCAGAAGGCCCCAGTGGAACATATATGTGCCCATCGAGGTAAGTGATTCCATCCTGTGTGAGGCATTGTATTTGGGTTCTGGCTCTGATTTGCTCAGGATGTTCTGTCACTTCCTGGGATAACGGGTCACCCTGTGAAGCAGATCAGATTAGAGCAAGCATGTCTTGCTGTATTGTGACACTAAGGAAGCTGTGCGGTTTCAGGAAACAGAGTGGTTCTTGGCTACGCTCCTCGTTCTCTTGATAGTATTTTCCATTTTTGGATTGGGCATCGGTTTTCCTATTCCTGGGCGAGAGGTGATGACAAAATTATACTGTGAAAAAAAGAATGCCCACATGCAGGAATGAAATGAGGAAGGCCAAAGCACAATTGGAGTTGCAGCTAGCAAGGGACGTGAAGGGGAACAAAAAGGGTTTCTACAGGCATGTTGCCAACAAGAGGAAGATTCGGGAAAGTGTAGGCCCCTTAAAGAAAGAGGGAGGCGACCTAGTGACGGAGGATGTGGAGAAAGCTGAGGTACTCAATGCCTTTTTTGCCTCTGTCTTCACAGACAAGATCAGCTCCCAGACTGCTGTACTGGGTGGCACAGAATGGGAAGGAGGCAAACATCCCGCAGTGCTGAAGGAACAGGTTCAAGACTATTTAGAAGGATTGGACATTCACAAGTCCATGGGGCCGGATGCAATGCACCCGAGGGTTCTGAGGGAGTTGGCTGAGGTGATTTCAGAGCCATTGGCTATTATCTTTGAAAGCTCGTGGCAACAGGGGGAGGTCCCTGAGGAATGGAAAAAAGCAAATATAGTGCCCATCTTCAAAAAAGGGAGGAAAGAGGATCCGGGGAACTACAGACCGGTCAGCCTCACCTCAATCCCTGGAAAGATCATGGAGCAGGTCCTTAAGGAATCCATTTTAAGGCACTTGGAAGAGAGGAAGGTGATCAGGAACAGTCAACACGGATTCACCAAGGGAAAGTCATGCCTGACCAACCTGATTGCTTTCTATGATGAGGTGACTGGCTCTGTGGATGTGGGGAAGGCGGTGGATGTGATATACCTTGACTTTAGCAAAGCTTTTGATACGGTTTCTCACAGTATTCTTATCAGCAAGTTAAAGAAGTATGGGTTGGATGAATGGACTATAAAATGGATAGTGAACTGGCTAGAGCATAGGGCTCAACGAGTAGTGATCAATGGCTCCATGTCTAGCTGGCAACCGGTCACAAGCGGAGTTCCCCAGGGGTCGGTCCTGGGGCCGGTTTTGTTCAACATCTTTATTAATGATCTGGAGGATGGGGTAGATTGCACCCTCAGCAAGTTTGCGGACGACACTAAGCTGGGGGGAGTGGTAGATACCCTGCAAGGTAGGGATAGGATACAGAGTGACCTAAACAAACTAGAGGATTGGGCCAAAAGAAATCTAATGAGGTTCAACAAGGACAAGTGCAGAGTCCTCCACTTAGGAAGGAAGAATCCCATGCACAGCTATAGACTGGGGACCGACGAGCTGGGCAGCAGCTCTGCAGAAAAGGACCTGGGGGTAACGGTGGATAAAAAGCTGGATATGAGTCAGCAGTGTGCCCTGGTTGTCAAGAAGGCTAATGGAATATTGGGCTGCATTAGGAGGGGCATTGCCAGCAGGTCACGGGAAGTGATTATTCCCCTCTATTCGGCATTGGTGAGGCCGCATTTAGAATACTGTGTCCAGTTTTGGGCCCCCCACTACAAAAAAGATGTGGACAATTTGGAGAGAGTGCAGCGGAGGGCAACCAAAATGGTTAGAGGGCTGGAGCACAGGACTTATGAGGAGAGGCTGAGGGAACTGGGCTTGTTTAGTCTGCAAAAGAGAAGAGTGAGGGGGGATTTGATAGCGGCTTTTAACTACCTGAAAGGGGGTTCTAGGGAGGATGGGGCTAGGCTGTTCTCGGTGGTGGCAGATGACAGAACAAGGAGCAACGGTCTCAAGTTGCAGGGGGGAGGTCTAGGTTGGACATTAGGAAAAAGTTTTTTACTAGGAGGGTGGTGAAGCATTGGAATGGGTTACCTAGGGAGGTGGTGGAATCTCCATCCTTAGAGGTTTTTAAGCTGAGGCTTGACAAAGCCCTGGTTGGGATGATATAGCTGAGGTTAGTCCTGCTTTGAGCAGGGGGTTGGACTAGATGACCTCCTGAGGTCCCTTCCAACTCTAATATTCTATGATTCTATGATTCTATGAGGTGTCTTTGGTTTAATGCTTGAGCTTTCTGTAGATATTCAAGTCTCTTAAGGTCAGAAGAGACTTGCACTGGGTGTCAGGTTCCCTTGAGATGATGGTGTCACTCTTCCAAAGCTGATTTAATTGTAAGTAGTCCCTTATCTAATATCTCATAATTCCATTCTGCAGGGGTGAGTTTTTGGGAGTATAGTAGGCTCAGGGGTGCAACACCTGCTATGGACCATGCCTCTGAGAAAGCATGGCCCCGATGGTTACACTGGAGGGATTAGCTTCCACTACCTTCTCTGCCTTCTGGGAGTTCATCTTCATGCCCTCTGCAGAAAGGATGTAACCAAGAATTCTGTGGAGGACTGATCAAAGGTACATTTTTCCAATTTCACAAACAGGTCATGCTTCCGTAGTCTTTCCAGGATGGAATAGACATGGTAATAATGTTGCTCAGGATTATCTGAAAACACAAGCATGTCATCAAAACAGATGACTACATACTGGTTCAGGATGTCTCTAAATATGTTGTTCACAAAGTGCTGAAAAATCACAGGAGCACTGGTCTGCCTTAATGGCATTACTAAATATTCAAAGTGCCCATTGCGGGTTCAAAAGGCAGTCTTCTATTAGTCTCTTGCCCTGATGCGCACTAGATTGTAAGTGTCCCAGAGGTCCAGTTTGGTGAAAATTCTGGCAAATTGCACATGATATAGTAACTCCAAGATTAAGGGCAAGGAATACAGGTTTTGGACTGTCATCTGGTTTAGAGCCCAAGAGTCTACATAAAGGCATAGGGTTCTGTCCTTTTTCTTAATGAAAAAGGACTGGAGTCCTTGCTGGGGAGGTGAAGCACTGGATGAAGCCTTTGGTCAGGTTTTCCTGGATGCAAACATGAAGGGTTGCCAGTTCTGGCTTGGACACTGCATAAATATGTTCATAAGGGACCTTTGCCCCAGGTTGCAGAGCTATGGGGCAGTTGTAGTCATGGTGAGCAGGTAGCATGTCTGCATTTTTCTTTTAAAAAACATCTGCATAATCCCAATACTTTTCAGGGAGATGGAGACTCAGGCTTGGGAGTGACTTCTTCTGGCTAACCACCACCATCTGGAGTTCCCCCACAGATGATGTCACTTCTGATTGGCTACAGGAATCTGAGACCACAGGGTTGGAGCTGGCTGCATGGAGGCAGACCCTTCAGCAGTATTCAGAGGGAAAGCTGATCCTCTTTTCTCACCAAGAGATGCAAGCGTTGTGCTGCTCCGGCCAGATGATGCCAAGAATAAGGGAGAAGTGTGGAGAGCAGATCACGCTGAATTGTAGCACCTCCCGATGGGCCTGGATTACGGCCTCTAGGGATTCTGTTTCCTGTGTTGCTGGCCCCTAGGACAGGAAGGATCCATCTATGTTTCTACAAGGACTGATGTAGGCTTTAAACGGACGGGGATTTATAGTGGTCAAGCAGCTTTAGCATCTATAAAGTTATCAGTAGCCCTGGAATCAATCAGGGCCCACTAAGGGGGAATCAGTTTGGCCCCATCTCTGGTATGTACATTTATTCGTACTTGGAAATGTGGGGAGGATCTGTATGTTCTGGATTGGGTTTCTTTTGAAGGCTGGGGGTTAGCTCCAGAGCATAGTACCTTGGTGGTGCCTCCCTTCCCTCCCATAGGGCCTGGGCTCACTCGTTTCCCAGTTCCTTGCAGGTTAAGGGCTGCAACAGGCAAAAAGCATATCCTGATGCTCTGCAATAAAAGTATAGATTATTGTGCTGCTGTTGTTCCTTTTCTTCCAGGGTCAAACATCGGTGGCCCAAATCAATCTGCATCAGTTCGCAGTTGGGCCTTGGGGTTTCTGGTGTGGGGTTCACTCACGTAGCCGGTTGTTGATGGGGAGAGAAAGGTCAATGAGCATCCAAGTGGGTCGGGGTCTCAACTTGGCATAGCTCATCCTTTATTTCCTCACTAAGTCAACACTGAAAATAATAAATTTGGGCTGCCTCATTCCACTCAATGTCAGCCACAAGGTGATGGAACTGGTCAGCATATCAAGCAGCTGGCCCCTGGCCTTGCTGGAGCCTTCATAGTGCAGATTCCGCTGGGCAAGAGCAATGAGGGTCATCAAAACATGCTTGCAGGAAGGTGTTCCACCCCACTAACTCTGGGCTGTCCTGCTCCAGCAGAGGGGAGGCCCAATTCAGCGCTTCTCCAGCTAGAAAACTGATCACTACTCCCACCCTGGCCTGGTCAGTGGGGTACATCTGAAGGTGAAGCAGGAAAAAGAGATGAAATTGGTAGGAACCCCCTGAATTTGTGGTTTCCACAAAATATTCGGGTAGTGGTACTGCAGGGCCCTGTGCAGAGGCCCAACCCAAGCCTGGAGCATGAAATTCTCTTCTGAGGACCATGCTAGCTGCTCGTGGAGTGTCTGATTTTCCGCTACGAGCTGTGTCAGATGAGACTGCAGCAAGTGGTTCTTGGTTTGGAGTTGCACAACACACTCCTACAGATATGGTACCATATGGGGTCCAGTGGATGATGGTAGACCCATCCCTTCCATATCCCTCTTAAGGGGCTCCTGTGGAGGAGGTCGGAAATGGGTCTGGGCAACTGTAAGTAACCAGGGGATAGGCAGTCGCGCCTAGCGGTCACAACGAGGCTGGAGTCCACATGTCAGGGACAATAGTCAGTGAACCGGGGTCAGAGGAATCACTGGAGATGGGTTCAATAAGCAAAAGTTGGGGTCAAAGTCAGGCTGGGGTCAGAGTTAGCACTAGGCAAGATCCAGGAGGCAAGAATCAGGGTCAGAATCAGGCTGAGAGTCAGAGGCCAGAGATGAGGAGAGGTCTGGAATCGCAGGAGACCTGAGATCTGTGTACTTGTCCGGGCAACTTGCTGGGGCACTCTCTGGGATTAAATAGGGAGGGTGGCTGATCAGAGGGTTGCTGGGTATTATCACTCTGGCTCCCTTGGGAGGTACTTCCTAACAGAGCCTATTCTCCACAGCACTCCCTGGCTTTGGCTCTGCATGGCCTCCCAGTGGTGTTGTGGAAATGTCAGCTGTCCCAGGCTCTGCAGATCTGGGTTTTAGTCCCCACATCTATACAGTAAGGTGCTCCCTTATCCTGCATAAGGTGGGGTTCAGCTGCCCCCATGGCAGTGTTTACCTTACCACTTGCAGCCTGGACCTCATGAAGAAGCTGGCTTTGAAGTATGTAGGCTGAAGGGGGAGCATTGCATGTAATTAATGCAGCCTAATGCTGTATTATCCTTCCACTCTCTCATTCTCTCTGGACTTGGGGATCCCCTTTCAAGGAACAGCTAATGGCTAAATCCCTGGCAGTATGCTTGATTGTAGCTGTCCTGCTTGGGAGCATAAAGGGGCCCCACAGCTGCAACAAAAGCACAGGATCTGCACACAGACAGCCTGTCCTATTGGCCCCATAGATCACTAGTATTTAGAGACAGAAGAATTGTCTGTTTTGAAGGGGTGTGCAGAAAGTTGCATCACTGAAGAAAAGAGTTTAAGGAAAGCTCTTAAAGGATCTCTGCAATACCTCTCCCACTGGTGTTTCTGTAGGAGGAAACCTCCAGGTTACTGTTATTTGGTCCTACGCTCAGGTCAAACACATGTACAATCAATAATAAAAAAATTGGTTAATTACCAAATTCAGTCCACTAGTGAAGTAATGGGGGAAGCTGGTTTTCATTCACTGGCTGGATTACTTTAAAATCTAAATCTTATTCTATAATTTCCTATGTTGTATATATTTCATTTTATGAAAGTAAAGCTCAGTGACTTGCTAGAGAAAATATATAAAGTGTATCTGTGAAGATAGCCCACTCTCATCCCCTCCCTTATATTTTTCTTAACCTTTAACTCTCCTCTGGCTCTTGCCTCTCACAGTACAAATGTTTCAATCTCTCCTATCTTAAAAAAAAATCTTTGACCAGACTTGCCTCTCCAACTACTGCCCCATTTCCCTTCTTCTTTCATCTCTAAGTTATTGTACATGGCATCTACAATTGTTGTCTCCAGCTCCTGTCCTCCAATTCCATCCTTGACCCTCGCCAATCTGGCTTCCCCCATTGCACTTTTGCTCTCGTCAAAGTCTCTAATGACTTTTTTCCAGCCAAATCTCATAACCAGGAATCTATTCTTATCCTCCTTGACCTGTCAGCCTTAACACGTTCTTCTTGAAATCATGTCCTCCCTTTGCTTCCATAACTCTATCGTCTCCCAGTTCTCCTCTCACCTCTATGATACCTCCTTCAGTGTGGTCTTTGGTGGATCCTCCTCATCTGCCTTCCAACTTTCTGTAAGGGTTCCATGGGTCTCTGACCTTGGTTCCCTTCTCTTCTCCATCTGTACCTGTTACCTCTGGATAATCTCATACACACACACAAGTTCAATACCATCTCTGTGTGGATGATTCACAGATCTGCCTCTCCCAATCTGCCTCCTTTTGTCCAAACTAAAACCTCAGCCAGTCTCTCTGACATCTGCTCGTGGATGTTTAGCCCAAGCTCAACATGGCTAAAACAGAGCTCTTAATCTTTGCCTGCAAGCCTTCCCTGCTTACTCCTTTCTCAATCACTGTGGACAACATCACCATCCTGTTGTCACTTGGGCCCATAACCTAGGCATCATCTTCAGCTCTCTAGGTCCTCACATCAGGGCTATGACTATGTCTTGCAGATTCTTTCTGCATAACATCTCTAAAATATGGCTTTTCCTATCCTTCCACACAGCTAACACTCTCAGACAGGCTCTCATCATCATGTGTCTCAATTACTCCATCATCATCTTCTCTGGCCTCAACAAACGCAATCTTGCTTCACTGATATCCATTTAGAATACAAAGATAATTTTTCTAGCCTGTCACTTGGACTATGTCATCCTTCTCTCTGAATCTCTCTACTGTCTTCTGATCTATAAAATCAAATATTAGCTACTTGTTTTCACTTCACGACCTATTCCTACCCTTCCTATTATTTCTCATTCAATATCAAAAGATTGACTCCTTCTTCCAATCGGCCCAAGAATGCTAACATCCATTGCCCACTTGCTACATTTACAAAACAAGCACCTTCATGCTTTCTCCCATACTGCCACTCATGCTTGGGAGAATCTCCTTGTAAACATCCACAAAACTAAACCATTATCATCCTTCAAACTCCTTTGCCATGAAATCTGCAAAAACATTGACAATAACTATCATGCTGACTAATATAGTCTCACTGTATCCTTATCTGTTTGTCTGTATCCATTTGTCGCCTCTTACCCTATACTTAGATTGTAAGCTCTTTGTGGCATGGACTGTCTTTTTGTACAGCATCTAGCACAATAAGGTAGTGGTCCATGACTTGGATTCCTAGGCACTATCATAATATAAAGAATAATAGTAACAACAATAATAGGAGCACCTAAGTTACAGCAAACAAAACAAAACAAGACCCTGTCCGTCTTGAGTTTCCAAACAAAGATTTTTTTAAATAAAATTATGCATATGGACTACCCATCTGTCACAGTTACAAACTGAATGTATAGACATATACAAAATGCATGCTATCAAGGATGGTGAAGAAATCATTCATCTGGATGCAACAGTTTGCCTGTAGGCCAACAAAACTAGGAGTGGTTTAACAAAGCATACAGCATCAGATGATTCTCAGCTGAGGGTAACACTGATTTAAGCAACAGGCATATTTTAGCCATTGCTACATTTTCAAAAGGTTCAAAAGTTTGAAATGGTCCTAAGAAAGGGCATTTTACTAAAAACAAAAACAAAACAAAACTGTCTCTTTCTAGACAGAGCTTAATTGTGAAAACAATGCTGCTTACCTCCTGTTTCTGTATTATAATAGTAGGTCTGACCATCTTCACTGACTCCTTCCACCCACACTCCTGTCTAATGAAAACACACAAAACGTGAATTAGTGGAATGAATTTTAATCACTAACCAAATAATTGCTGACAAACTATAAAGATATTCAGCCCTCCAGTACTTTTTCAGTCATGGTAATTATGATGTTTTTAGGATTTGATCCATCTCAAATTAAAGTTGTTGGAAAAATTCCCTATTGACTCTACTGGCAGTTAGATAGGGACTTTGTAATTTCAAGTAATACACATTCATGCATGCACACAGACAGTCTACAGATACATATATTTCACGTATACGTACAAATAATTAGTTTTTAAAAAGTAGGTGCTCTGTAGCAATCATTGTAGTTAAGGTTGCCAAACAGTTGAATTTATGACTTAACCCATTATTATTTTCACAGGCTTGTGGCTTTCCAAACATACACCGCTTGAATTGACGTTTTCCAGAGTTGTTTTTTTACGTAAAGTTAAAAGAAAAGTTCTCAGAAAGTCTGAGAAAAATCTATCCAGCAGATTTAGAGTTTTGTGAAGGTAGGAGACAACCAACATCAAACCCTACTCCAAATTGAAAACAAAAGTAAGCCAACACTTGTCTTCCTTCTAACATAGGGCTTCTAGCATAGGGCAACAATGGCTGAAGAGTGAAACTTGGCCTGGACATAGTCCTCACTGAAGACTAATGCATTTGCTTGTTTGCCAAATATATATTATATATATATTAATTTTCACACTACATTGAACATTAGTAACGAAGTCATGACTGTTATATTGGACATGAGCCTGCGAAAATTCCCTTAAGCTCACACTGAGCAGAGTTCTAGTACAGGAGAGAATCTAGCCCCACAGTGTTATTTTTACATTAATATATGTGGGATTATAATTAATCACATACACAACAGCCTTGACTTCATGCAATGCTAGACTTCATTTTTTTAAAAAGTTAAGAAAATAAAAAATTAAGATTCTCTTGGTAACAGTTTTCCACATAATATATAGAAGTCTTCGTATATACATTGGTGAAATGAAATCAGTTGATTCAGAGAAGAAAAAACAAGCCCCAGTGAGCAAGTTTCCTCAAGGTTTTATTCTTGTGGTTTTAGAGTGCACTAGTTTCAATAAGAGGAAACAAAAGAAAAACTGGTTTTGCATAACCAGAAAGCAGGCAACAAAAAACAGCCTGTGGCATAACTTGGTCCTTTCTATTAGAGCACACGTCTCTTAAAGCTACGTGGCACATTCTGGGACTGATCCAGCATAGCACTCAAAGAGATGCTTAACTTTTAAGCATGTTGGGACCCAAGAACCCCTTACTGCCACATGTGGTTATCCTGTCTCTGAGAACAGACAATGAACTCTGGAGCGTGGTGGAGAGAAGGGTATATGTAGAAGGCAAAGAAGACATCCCCTCATCCTGCATATCAGCAGTTAACGGACAGCACATTTGCAATAAAAAAAACCAGGATGAGAACCAGCCTTGGTGGAGAAAACTGCAGTCTGGGTGAGACAAAACTTCTTTAGACAGGAGGTTAACTTGAAGAAGGAAGGAAGGAGGAAGAAGAGCTCTGTGTAGCTCAAAAGCTTGTCTTTTTCACTAACAGAAGTTAGTTGAATAAAAGAGATTATCTCACCCACCTTGTCTCTCTGTATGTCCATGTTTATATAGCTTGCACCACTATAGCAGCTACACTTCAGTACACAGCACTGTTTATTACTCCACCCTATATGTTTGTGTGAGGTCTAAGCACTTTCTGCTGGCTGTAAAACCAGGAGAACCTCTGAACCTAACTAGTAATCCAGCATATTACATACATACAAAATGTGAAAGGCAACACTGCTTTTAGTATTTCCTACTTCTTTTGCTTATATTTGCAAACTTAACACACATTATTTTTTCCATCTAATTTCCTTAGTTTAGTTTAAACAAGGAAATCACAATACTGCAGCATAATAGTATAATAGAAAAAAAGCAAAATTTTAAATTGCTTATGGGTGGGATTGCTCAGGAAACCTTGATTCTGGCATTTCTTAACTTTTGAGTGCTTGACTTTGCAACATTACCTTTCTTTTAACATAGTTTTTGGGTGCATAATATATTGCATGCATATATACACATTGCATGTAACGTCTCCCCAGTAATTATTCCTAAAGGAGAACTAGCCACATGTAAAAAGTTTCAAACATTAGCCGTTTCCAAGCAAAAGAATCTTATAAATTATTTTAAAATGTGAAAGTATAATTTTTTCCTGTGTTGACTAATTTGGAAAAGGTAGAACAGGATTTGCTCAGTCTTTTCCAAAAATGTTCAGCTTTTTCAGCTGAAACCAATCAAGAAAATTTGAGCCTAAAAGAATAATTTTTAAAAACGTTATCTGTAATTGAAAACAGGAGTTTGTAACGAAAATTGAGTTTTGATTTCATAACTGTATGTATTTAAGATACAATATATTTTCCTAAACTCCACAAAATGTAAGTTGTTTGAATTTGATTATTGTGAATAATATATGCATGAGAGATGAGTCCATCAGACAGCAAAATTTTTTTTTAAGAACTAAGTAGTAGTACTATCAACATTTGATTACCATTTGTGAGTTTCTGGAGTTGTTTTGAAATCCTTCAGGTTTCTCCCATTGCGATTCTTAAAACAGAAACATTTTATTTATCAGTTATTTCTGCCCTTTGAAAAGGTCAACTTCTATAAAACCATTTAATTTTTTATCATCAACCATTAAGAGAAATAGTTGACTTGAACATACTGCAGATGTGTATGCATACCCATGCATGAGTAAAATATGTACAGTATTACTCATCTAAAAAGAAGTCACACTGGGTCAGATTGGTATTCCCTTACTCCACTGAACAGTAACCCAAGAGTAATTTAAGTAACTGAGACTAAATGTGGAGTAAGGGTATGATGATAGTCAAGCCCACTATTACTTGTACACGTCTACTTGCATTATAGGTGATACATAGTTATTATAGTTATAGTACATTTAGAATATCTCCTTATGAGAGAATCAGCCAGGAGAGACTGACAAATACAAGACTTTTATGGTTTGGAAGTTAGGAAGGACTGAAAGTTCCACCAATGTCAGTCCTACAAGAAACCGGGTGTAATATCTTCATCTAATCGTAATATAGAATCCCTTCAGTGTTCAAGAGCAAACACATCATTAAAGCCCTATCAACACACTGTGTTCCTGACCCCAAATAAGGTGATCAATTTAATCCTGTGCACGTAAACAAGAAACCCTGTAATCACACTCTAATCTCATTTACCTTCTGATACTGTTGGTCCTCAAAATTACCCATTTTATACCTGAGTCCTGATAAAGTGGATTCTGATTGTCCTTTTTGAGGATGGGGAGGGGAAGGAGGAGAGGAAAGAGGATTGCCCTTCTGTGCATTTTAAATAAAATCTTTGTATGGTGTCAAGAACTTCTAGGAATGTCCATGAGTTCCGTTGTTATTTATTGATTAATAAAATATCAACAGGATCCATCTTAAGCTCTGGGTGCTCTCACATAATTATAAAAGTCATGAATTTATAATAATACCTGGACTCTATATAATTGTATAACCTGGACTCTAATAATCAACCTATCAACAACAGAGATAGTGGAAGGTTAGTGAAATGTATGGTGCCTGATTTAATTTAGAGGAAATAATTAGATCAATGTTTGTTTCTTGCCATTATTTACCTCTGGTAACAGTATTGTAGTAATACATATAACCCTCGGGGGAAAATCCTTGCACCCATTCCTTTGTTTCATCTGATGGTGCTTCTGAGGTGTATTTTCTCTTTTTTTTCTTTTCCTTCTTTTCTTTCTTTTCCTCCTGTTTACTTTGTATTGAACTGGGACCTACAGAATCTTAAGGAAAATAACACCCATTTTTTCAGAATTATAATCAGAATTTAAACATTGGCATTACATAAGGCAACTGCAAATAGCAACTTAGTCCAAAGTAGTTTCTTCTTCTTCGTGTACTAAAAATCAAAAACTCTTAAAATAAAAAATTCTTCAAAGACTATACTATTATGAATCTGTCTGAGGATCAGCAGGAGAAACAACATGCTGAAAAATCTAAATACAAAGATTATCTCAGGGCTATTGAGAACTGAGATAACACAAGCTAGAAACCAAAAGAGTTATGGAGGTGGGGGTTCAAACTAACAGGAATAATTTAAGAAATGGTAGTTTATCCTCAGAACGAAAGCACCTACTCAACTGTAAAATGGGAGGAGATTAAAAGATGAAAAAGACTCAAAGTTAAATGATGAGTGAAAGCTCAACTATTAGCTACATACTTGTCTCCACTGGGACCTATAATTGATGACTGGTGCAGCACCACCAGTACTTGTTATAACAGAAGCTGTACAGTAGATAGTGGTTAGGCCCTTTTTCTACCATGATGTTTAACCTCAACTTCCAGCTGAATTGTCCTGAGGATTAGAAGACATGATGGTAAAAATATCCAACCGCTGTTTACACAACTTAGCAGCTTCCACTACTGCTAATTCCAGTGGCAAATTATAAGTCCCATTTTGGCCAATGTAAACACAATCCTGGAGTTTTTGCAAAAATAATTCAAAAAGAAAGTCCTGTTCAATATTCTCTCTATTGCTGCCTTTAAGCCTTTTCTAGCAGCTACAGGAACTACCTGACTTAACTCCAAGCCTTTTCAGATCCTCTTGATATGCTTTCAGTGCAGCTTCCTCCATTGCTGCAAATTCCTTTGACATTTTTTCTTCTTCTTTTGCCTTTTCCATACTTTTCTTTTTAATCTACAATTTAAAAAGGGGAAGGGGGAAATAGACCAAGGCTATAAACAAAAGAGATTAAAAAATTAAATGTTTAGGGGAAAAAGGAAAAAATCAAATTACCTCACTAATTTTCTTTGCCACATTTTCCTTATGGTTCTTTCCCCTTTCATGAAATTCAATGCTCTTAAAGAGGAAAAAAGTAAATTAAAATACAATGAAAAATAATTTTGCATGAAACTAATTTACTTTGGCAAACTACAAAAATATAACCAAACAAGAAGAAAAACTTAGTTAGGCTGGAGATAAGAATGAGTGTACCTAACAGTAACTTAGGTAAAAATTGCTATGAAAAAATTCAACCATTAGAAACTTTGGAAATTCAAAGTAAAGTTTAAACATAAAAGAAACCCAGCATTAGAAAGTATGGAAATGCAGTTATATTCTGAAAAATGGCACTGTGAACTTTTATACGTATTGGGTCTTAATGACATCAGGTGTTTTGTATGGGGTATTAATTAAAAAATATTTATTAAGCAAACTAAAGAGCAGGGACCCCTGGGTAATTTGGGAGTTTTGTATGGTCCCTGGTACTCCAGCTCCATTCTACACCCCCAGGGTTTATCTCTCAATTTCTGCTCCCCTTTATCTTCAAAGTCTATAGGACTTACACAGACCTTAGTGGATCAGTAGGAACTTATGGGCCTCACGAAGATCATAATAAGATACACAGAGCTCCTGTGGACTTTAAAAACTCAGCAGGTAAGCAAATCTGAGACTGGAAACAGAAATCAAGGTGTAATCTAGCGTTCAGGCAGATTGGGAATAGGATGTGCACAATTTAGGAAGACAATTGGAGAGCCTCTAAAACAAAAAGGCTGCCAGACAGAATAGGGGCAAAAAAAGCCAGAACAGCTTAGAAGTCTTGCACCGAGGAAGGTATATTGGGAAAGTCGTGGGGAGTTTAGGAGATCGTGAGTTTGCAGGAATCAAATCCTAGTCCAGGTGCTAGTACATTGGCTGTCAAGCAAGTCTCTAAAGTACTTCTGGCTGCTTGATGTGCCAACATGGCAAATAGTGCATGCCCAAAGTGATAATTTGGTTTTAAGTACTCACAGCACCAACTTTAGAAGGCTTACAGAAAGGAAGCAACACAACTGTGGGCCTGTGGATTCTGCTGACATATTAAGGTCCATAGCAGGTCCTGTAGATTTTAGAAGATCTGCATGGAGATAAAGCATCAAGGCAAGGATAGGCATGGTATTTACCTGGGTGCTTTTTACTAGGTAAAATCATGGTTTTTACTGCACCAGGAAAAGCTAGTTAGTCCCAGTTCAAGGCATTTTCTATTTTAAAAACTTTTTCATTAATGCACACCACATTACACTTTGTTTTAGTTACATATCCAAATTGTCAAAGTCAGTAACACAGTAGATTTGGAGATTAATTTACGGTTGTACAAATAAAAAAGTAAAAATGCAGTAGGCGTAATACCAATATATGTAATAAAATACTAAACATTGGAATGTCTGAAAACATTTTGGTTATATGTCATGACTCATATTTCAGTTTTCAGTATTTATATAAATTATATATACTGCAAACTTATTATCATATTGCTAAATATTTTTCAGTAATTTTCATTAATATATTTTATAATAATTTTATTTTTCCCAGTTTAAACCGGTATTTACCAATACCCTGTCCTAAGTTTCTCCCAGGAAATTGCCAACCCTGCTTCAAGGTGGAGCAAAATTCAAATTATGGAGCCTGAGAAAATGGAACTGGAGTCTTCAGACCTTTTACACATAAATAAGGAATGGAGAATCAAGCTCTAGGGCTCCAATCTTGCATTGAGGTCCATGGAGATAAACAAAACTCTTAATGCAGGATGCAGGTCTTAATTTGCAAGTTTTTTCCCCCTAGTTTCATAGCTAACATGTCTTACAAAGGCATATTTAAAACACATGAACAACACTAGGTAAATATTAATTTACATCTCAGTAAACTAATACTGAAAAAGTATTTTAAAGCATATAATTCAAATGCTAGTACTTCAGAATCAGTAATATTACACTAGGTAGACCAACATACAGGTTTGTTGTCTGCTATCCAGCACTTGCAGTAATCACAGAATTTCTTTGGCTGTGATTTCCAGTAATCAGCCCTAAAAATAAATAAATAAATAAATAAATAAGGAGAGAGCGAGAGAGAGAGAGAAATGGTAGGCAGATTTATGCATAATCAGAAACAAAATAACCAAAGCAAAAAGTTCTGAAACAGAGAGGATCAGAAACCAAGTTCAGCCTTGCCAGGTGCTTGGTTATGCTGCCAAGGATTTCTTCTGCACAAGTTTTTGTGGACACATTAGAGTGGGTATTCTAGGTCCAAAGATTTATTGATGAGCTCGACTGCAGTGTTTCATTAAGTAGATCAGAAGTTTGCAACCACTGGTTATGCCTAAGCTGTTCCCTGTGGCTTTGCAAAAACGTCTACAGTCAGACTGGAAGCCTTCATTTACAACAGGAATTATGTTTCTGATCCTTCTGTTGTCAGATATAACCTTCCAAATATTAACAGCTACAGTAGTTAGGCTTATTGAAGATCTAACAAAGGAGGCAGAATAGATTCTAGAATATGGGTAGGAAGAGACGGGATTCACCTAACGAAGACAGGGAAGAGTATCTTCGCAGACAGGATGGCTAACCTAGTGAGGAGGGCTTTAAACTAGGTTCAATGGGGGATGGAGACGTAAGCCCGAAGGTAAATGGGGAAGAGGGACACCACAAGGAAGCAGAAGGAGGAGGGTGCAGCAGGGGAGGCCTCCCGATTCATACTGTGAAAGTAGGCCAATCGGCTACTTATATCAAGTGCCTGTACACAAATGCAAGAAGCCTGGGAAACAAGCAGGAGGAACTGGAAGTCCTGGCACAGTCAAGAAACTATGACATGATTGGAATAACAGACTTGGTAGAGTAACTCACACGACTGGAGCACTGTCATGGATGGGTATAAACTGTTCAGGAAGGACAGGCAGGGGTGAAAGGGTGGAGGAGTTGCACTGTATGTAAGAGAGCAATATGATTGCTCTGAGCTCCAGTATGAAACTGGAGATAAGCCAGTTGAGTGTCTCTGGGTTAAAGTTAGAAGCAAGAACAATAAGGGTGATGTTATGGTGGGTGTCTGTTATAGACCATCAGACTAGGAGGACGAGGTAGATGAGGCTTTTTTTACTCAACTAGGGAAAGTTTCCAGTTCACAGGACCTGATTCTCATGGGGACTTCAAATCACCCTGACATCTGCTGGAAGAGCAATACAGCAGAGCACAAACAATCAAACAAAGTTTTTGGATAGTCTCACAGACAATTTCCTGGTGCAAGTGCTGGAGCAACCAACTAGGGGCCATGCTTCTCTTGACCTGCTGCTCACAAACAGGGAAGATTTGGTAGGGGAAGTAGAAGTGGGTGGCAACCTAGGCAGCAGTGACCATGAGATGGTCGAGTTCAGGATACTGACAAAAGGAAGAAAGGAGAACAGCAGGATACAGACCATGGACTTCAGAAAAGCAGACTTTGACTCCCTCAGGGAACTGATGAGCAGGATTCCCTAGGAGGCTAATATGAGGGGGAAAGGAATCCAAGAGAGCTGGCTGTATTTTAAAGAAACCTTATTGAAGGCACAGGAGCAAACCATCCCGATGTGCAGAAAGAATAGCAAATATGGTAGGCGTCCAGCTTGGCTTAACAAAGAAGTCTTTGGCGAACTTAAACACAAAAAAGAAGCTTACAAGAAGTGGAAGCTTGGTCAGATGACTAGGGAGGATTATAAAAATACTGCTCGAACATGCAGGAATGAAATCAGGAAGGCCAAAGCACAATTGGAGTTGCAGCTAGCAAGGGACGTGAAGGGGAACAAGAAGGGTTTCTACAGGTATGTTGCCAACAAGAGGAAGATTAGGGAAAGTGTGGGCCCCTTAGAGAATGAGGGAGGCAACCTAGTGACAGAGGATGTGGAGAAAGCTGAGATACTCAATGCCTTTTTTGCCTCTGTCTTCACAGACAAGATCAGCTCCCAGACTGCTTCACTGAGTGGCACAGAATGGGAAGGAGGCGAACATCCCGCAGTGCTGAAGGAACAGGTCCAAGACTATTTAGAAGGATTGGACATACACAAGTCCATGGGGCCGGATGCAATGCACCTGAGGGTGCTGATGGAGTTGCCTGAGGTAATTTCAGAGCCATTGGCTATTATCTTTGAAAGCTCATGGCAACAGGGGGAGGTCCCTGAGGAATGGAAAAAAGTAAATATAGTGCCCATCTTCAAAAAAGGGAGGAAAGAGGATCCAGGGAACTACAGATCGGTCAGCCTCACTTCAATCCCTGGAAGCATGGAGCAGGTCCTTAAGGAATCCATTTTAAGGCACTTGGAAGAGAGGAAGGTGATCAGGAACAGTCAACACGGATTTACCAAGGGAAAGTCATGCCTGACCAACCTGATTGCTTTCTATGATGAGGTGACTGGCTCTGTGGATGTAGGGAAGGCGGTGGATGTGATATACCTTGACTTTAGCAAAGCTTTTGATACTGTCTCTCACAGTATTCTTATCAGCAAGTTAAAGAAGTATGGGTTGGACGAATGGATTATAAAATGGATAGAGAACTGGCTAGAGAATAGGGCTCAACGAGTAGTGATCAATGGCTCCATGTCTAGCTGGCAGCCGGTCACAAGCGGAGTGCCCCAGGGGTCGGTTTTGTTCAACATCTTCATTAATGATCTGGAAGATGGGATAGATTGCACCCTCAGCAAGTTTGCGGATGACACTAAGCTGGGGGGAGTGGTAGATACCCTGCAAGGTAGGGATAGGATACAGAAGGACCTAAACAAACTAGAGGATTGGGCCAAAAGAAATCTAATGAGGTTCAACAAAGAAAAGTGCAGAGTCCTCCAGTTAGGAAGGAAGAATCTCATGCACAGCTATAGACTGGGGACCGACGAGCTAGGCAGCAGTTCTGCAGAAAAGGACCTGGGGGTAACAGTGGATAAGAAGCTGGATATGAGTCAGCAGTGTGCCCTGGTTGTCAAGAAAGCTAATAGCATATTGGGCTGCATTAGGAGGAGCATTCCCAGCAGGTCACGGGAAGTGATTATTCCCCTCTATTCAGCATTGGTAAGGCCGCATTTAGAGTATTGTGTCCAGTTTTGGGCCCCCCACTACAAAAAGGATGTGGAGAAGTTGGAGAGAGTACAGCGGAGGGCAACAAAAATGGTTAGAGGGCTGGAGCACAGGACTTATGAGGAGAGGCTAAGGAAACTAGGCTTGTTTAGTCTGCAGAAGAAAAGAATGAGGGGGGATTTGATAGCAGCCTTTAACTACGTGAAAGGGGGTTCCAGGGAGGATGGGGCTTGGCTGTTCTTGATGGTGACAGATGACAGAACAAGGGGCAACGGTCTCAAGTTGCAGTTGGGGAGGTCTAGGTTGGACATTAGGAAAAAGTTTTTCACTGGGAGGGTGGTAAAGCACCGGAATGGGTTACCTAGGGAGGTGGTGGAATCTCCATCTTTAGAGGTTTTTAAGCTGAGGCTTGACAAAGCCCTGGCTGGGATGATATAGCTGAGGTTAGTCCTGCTTTAAGCAGGGGGTTGGACTAGATGACCTCCTGCGGTCCCTTCCAACTCTAATATTCTATGATTCTATGTCTCAAAATGTAGTAAGCGAAAGACTGGGAAATTTGAAATAGGTGATTAGAGAGCAGGTCCACAGTACCTTTTCAGCCTGCTCTCTTGGTTGAGAAGTTCTTCCTAAACTGTCTATAATTCTTTTAACCCATGGAAAGTGAGTCCCCAAGATAATCCCTGGTTAACATTTTAGAAGTAGTGGACCAGTTTAAATACTCAGTCTCACTTTTAAGGCTGTATTCTTTGAAGTGAATGGGTATTAATAGCATGGTTAAAGGACTACACATTTAAGACAGGCCCCAGAACATCATATAACTCCAATTAGTATATCATGTGGGACTTCTCAATCTTTTAAAAAAATAAAATACATGAAAATCCAAATAAGCGCTAAAGTCACCAGAAGTCAAGAAATGAATAAGGTGAGGTTCCTAAACTGTTAAAACTCTGTTACATTAAACAAATGAATAATCTATTCTTGTTTTCCTTAATAAATTGTCATTTAGGAGGTTACTGAACATGATTTCATTACATCTGGTAGGAAGTCAACGAAGCTCTGCACAGGAACTGGAGTGCATGCTAGCAAATGTAAGGGTGGGATTGGGGCCTACTGCTGAAATCTTGGCCCCATTGAAGTCAATGACAAAATTCCTAGTGTCCTCCATGGAGCCAGGATTTCACCCCATGTTGTTAAATGTATAAAACATAAAGGATATGCATGTGCAATGCTGCAGACTTTAATATTATTGCATTTCATGTGTGATTTTAACTGTAAAAACTATGGCTCCAACTCTCCAACGACGTATATACATGCTCAGTTATATGCACTAAGTAGTCCCATTAGGGACTACTAAAAGGAGCAGATTCCCCAGTCCACCAAGCTAATTTCATGCCACTTGAAGGAAACTGAGACTATCACCAGAGACTATCCGCAGTGTAAGGAGAATCTCCACCATCTTACACCTATGCTGAGGTGCAGTGGAAAAGCAAACCCATAGCGCATAATGTTAAGCACATGCTTAGCTATTTGTGGGATTGGGGTCTAAATTTGTTAAGCACTGTGCACATTTACAGAGTGCTGTTTATTATACATGAAGGCAAGTTTATTCTTTTTGAAACATGCTACATTAAAAAATAGTCATCATACATCAAAGATAATTGGATATATGGTAAAATAATACTTGAAACAGAAATGGTCAATACAGTAAGAAAAAGATGTAAATCAGGCATCTGTTCTGGGATAAGCTCTCACTGTTCTTGGATATAACAGATGTATCCAAGGACTAGTATGACAAACATGTGAAGAACAAGCAGTTTAGCTTTCTCACTGCCAAACAAAAGTACACCTTGCTAAACTGCTGATAGCATACTGAGTTTTCCAGATCCCAAATCCTTTAAACAATGCAAAAGAGTGGGATATGCATGCACCAAATTGTATATTCCATTTTGTCATATAACCTCCATTTTGTATTATAAACTTCATCCTGTGTTATATGCTAACCACGTGTTACCTTGCCCAAGGCAAATCTATTATGATGAATTCCAGACAGCCACCCTGCACAGGAAAGGTGCTTGATGCCTTGTTGAAGAACTAACACTGAGAAGCCATCATAAAGCTACCTAGGGTCATAAACTGTCTCTCAACCGCTGGCCCAACCCCAAGGAACAATTTTTTTTGTACATGGCTTGTTGATATAGTTTCTCCGCCTGGGCACGTGACACAAGAGACTGTATTTGGGCATGGCATTTTTCAGAGGTGGGGTCAGCCCCATGGAAGCAGGATGTGCATGAGAGAGAAAGCAGGAGGTAGGCCTCTGCCCACCCAGAAACACTGAGAAAGCTCAGACTCATAGAAGGAATAAGAGTGAGACCAAAACAGGTGAGGGTTTGTCTCAGAACTTTTGTTATTTTGCAGAAATCTGTAGCTCTGTGCCTTTTAAGAGTAAAGTGACTGTGGTTAAGAAATTCCTTTGCTAAGCCTATGTTCCTTGCTTTCCTGTCACATTTCCCCCAAAGGGGTTGAACTAGAAGACAGAGTGACCACAGCTCAGGTGGAACTCTGAAGGTGCATGTGTAAGTGACTATGGGGAGGGTAAGAGAGGAGGAGAAACTGAAAAGTGAAATTGACAAGCTGCAGCTGAAATTGAGGGATGAAGGGTAAGGTAAATGTGGCTCTTTGCCGTATCTATAGCTATTTTTGGGCTCTTCATCTCTGACTGGTTGGCCATCCCTGAATAGGCTGATCTACCCAGTCTGTGTGTTTGTTCTGAGGAGAGTCTGTTATGAACTTGTAACCACAGAAAAATACCCTAGTGGGGTTTGAAGGACTAACCTGAGCCCTTGTTGGAGAGGGAGTAGAGTGATTTCTGGTAAGTTTATTAGCACGCGTGTAGGTTCTTTTATTGTTTTTACTGTTTTCTCTGTAATGCTTTCACCGTAAGAAGAAATGAGCTTGCATAGAATTGAGATGTGTGATAACTTATAACTGGGCAATTACACTTTTTATAGCCTCTGGTGAGGGAGGAAGGGAGAGAGAGAGCGAGTGCCTGTTTAGGCAGCTCTGGCTTGCTGGGAAGAACAGTGTAGGCAGGGAACTGTGCAGCCTTCAAAAATTCCAGTCAGAAGGGAGAGAGATGCAGGTCTCTGCCCAAGTGAGGTGATGACTGAGGAGTTGGAGCAAAGCATGGGTTCACACTTGCTGAACCATGGAGAGGGAATATAGGTGCAGTTGCTCTGAACTGCAGCAACTTTATCATACAATAAAAGGAAAAAAACAAACAAAAATCTCTACCCCCAGTTCTGGTCTCTTTCCGGTTGCATGGACAATTAATTTTTGAAATCCTAACAGGTGGTAGAAACCATATAAAAGCATTGCTGCTAAAAAGTGAAATATTAGCATTTAAGTATATTTAACAAATAATTCAAACTATAGAAACATACAGGAAGGAGATTGAAGGGACACTATAACAAATCTTATTCACCTGACTCACACTGACTTCTTAACTCATTATTGTCAAGTTGATTAAAGCCAAAATCTAAATACTGTAAGAAAAAATGTAAGAGCTAAAATTAAATATAGCTTTTTCCAATAATTTAAAATAGCATGAAATCTATGTATCTATATCGATTTATTCAACACAAGCTGTATCTCTGGATCTATAGGCACTCAAGGAGCCCTGTTTGGGGGATGGAATGTAAACACTCCTCTGCAATGTTTACCACCCAAAGATTGCAGCATTTTGCAGCATAAGAAAGTGAAGGGCACTAGAAACAGAAAGTGAAGCTGCCCACTTGCTGGCTTCCCAGACTAAGACAAGACACAATCACACTCTCAGAGACACACAAACCAAACCGCCCCAAATGGGGGAGAAGTGAATCAGGTTTGTCAATCCTCACTGTTAATCCTCTTGGATGTTATTGGTAGCACAGGTGAGGGATTTATTTTTAAGTGCTGATGGTTTTAGCCAGACAGGGTCCTCTGCTGCCCCAGGCTCCCGGGGATGATGTAGTGTGGAATAGTGAGCGGCGGGGCGGGAGGCGGAGGCCGGGGGGGGGGAAGCTGGCTGGGCAAGCTGGCTGGGCACGTGCACTGCCGGCGGGGACCCACTGGAGTGTGTGCTCGGGCTGCCTGCCCCCTGCACTAAGGGGGAGCTTGGCTGCGGGGCGTGCATGGGGGGGTCCACCCCCCCGCACTCCACACGGCGGGGGAGAGGCTCTACTGCTCCTCCCCGCACACACAGGGCGAGGGGAGTGGAGCTGCCCCCTCACAGACACTCACATCGCCGCTCCGCTTCGCCGGGGGCCGCCGCTGCTGCTCCCGCCGCCGCCGCTGCTCCCAGCCCCGCGCGCCGGGCCCTTGCGAACCCCGCGAGCTGCTACACTCAGCCGCGGCACAATCTGGCCCGTCACAGGCTCTGGAGCTGCTACGGACGCCGGGAAGGCTCAAGCCGCGCTCCCCCGCCCCCTCCCGGGAGAGTCAGTCAGTCAGCGCTCCGCGGGGAGCTGCTGAGCCAGGGAGGGAGCCGCGGCAGACTGGGTGAGTGGGGGCGACCCGCGCGCGCGCCACAGGTAACAGGTGGCTCTTGACGCCCCTTCCCCTCTCGTGCCAACACTGGCTGCGCACCTGGGGGGCGGGAAGGCGCGGGGCAGCCCCTGCCAGCCGCCCTCCTCGGAATTTCAGCGCGCGGGAGGGGGCCGTTGCCCTGCCTCGCTAGGGGCTGCCCAGACCGGAGGAGCTGCGTTCGCCCCGTGGCGGGGGGGGAAGGGGGTTCTTGCTGCCTGGTCACGGGTTCGAGCCCCGCTACGGGGCCGGTTCCAGGACTGAGAAGCGGGGGGGGAACCCCCCCTCTCTAGCGCGGGGCTCTCAGCCCGCGGCGCGGGGTGGGGCGAATGACACCCGGGACGGGAGCGCCTGGCTCCGGCTAGTCCCGTCCAGTCCCAGCAGCTGTGCGCGAGGCGCCCCCGGCCGAGGCGCGGCGCAGCGGCGACCCACGCGGCTGCGCCAACTTTTCTTGGAGTTGGAGCCGCCTTAGTTTTGTTCCTGCTTGTCCCGGGACTCCCTGCCCCCGCCGCGGCTACTCCTGAGCTCAGAGAGCCCGGGCTCCCCCCCCCCCCCTCCCCGGGCTCCCTTCTTCACCAGATCCACCCTGTGGCCCCCTCTGCTGCCTCTTACTAGATCCCCAGCCCGCCCCCCTTCTCCCCTCCCCACCAGATCCTCCCCTTCACTCCCCCAGATCTGCCCCTCACTCTCACGAGATCCTTCCCTGTCTCCAGATGATTCCTGGTTCCCCTTCTCTAAAGCCCTGGTTCTCCACCAGAAGTACGTGTCCCCCCGGGGGTATGGAGAGGTTACATAAAACAGGCTACGTGAAAAGCACCAACCAAGTCCGTACAAACTAAACTTTCATACAATGCCTTGTTTATACGGCCCTATGTGCTATACATTGAAATGTAAGTACAATATTTATATTCCAGTTGATGTATTTTATAATTATATGGTGACAATGAGAAAGTGAAGAATTTTTCAGTAATAGCGTGCTGTGACACTTTAGTGTTTTTATGTCTGATTTTGTAAGCAAGGAGTTTTTAAGTGAGGTGAAACGGGGTGTGCAAGACAAATCTGACTCCTGGAAGGGGTAGAGTGGTCTGGAAAGGCTGAGAGCTGCTGCTCCAGACCTCCCTTCCCACCCACATGGCCTTCCTCCCCCCCAGGGCTCCCTCTCATCAGGTCCTGCTTCAGGCTCTCTCTCTTCACCAGACCCTACTCAACATTTTCTTTCAACAGAACCTGAGTTCCTCTATCATCAGACCCAAATCCCTCAGCTACCCCCATGCTCCCTCTCACCCGATTGCGGCTGCCCCCCCTGGGGTCTCCCCCTCTCATCAGATAGCCGATGCCCTCCCCCGCTCCCATGGCAGCTGTCCTGGTTCAGATAAGCCTGCTGGGCTAGTGCACTAGAGGGACTGGGGGAGTTTCAGGTATCTGCTCTGACTGTGTGGTGTGTGCAGCTCTATAGAGTTACATAGGTATGAACCTGTGGACTCAGCACCATTTGGTCTTGTCCTGTAATGATGGGCTCCAAGCTGGGCTTAGGGAAATACAATGTGTGTGTGTGTCAGTACTTTGTTTGCCAGACATTGTGTATGTGTTTGTACTCACTGCAGCAGCAGCCTGTTGCTGCCTCTTTCTAAATACATCCCAGACTGGCTGTTTCTTCATTGGAACCTGATGATGTTTATCACCTAATAATTATGGCTCTTAGGTATTGAGTTGGCTGGAAATGATCTTATACATGGAACAGACAAGTCTTTTTAATTTGTTGAAAAAGTAGCTCAGAGTAAGTTTGAAAGGTCCTACTGCTCTCCCCCCCTTTTGTGGCCCTTGATACTTTTGGACCCTAGATCTCCTTCCCTCCCCCCAATATATTTTATTGGTTTTCTTTCTTTCTGCACACTCCAGAGTGTTTGGGTAAGGGAGGTAACCAAACCGATAGCCTTTTGCTATAGTCTTCCGGGGAGGAGAAAGAAGTCCAGTGAAAAGTCTGTAATGAGTCATTAAATACAGAGGCTGTTATTGTTTGTTACAAAAAAAAAAGTGGGCTGTAAATGTAACAAAAAAGTTCAGAACAAATATAGAAAACAGAGATAGCAACCAAGTTTTTTACTCTTAGGCTTCCTAAAGAACAACCTAAAAAAAAGAAAAAGTAAGTTTGCTTTTTTCTGAAGGCGGCCCTGTGGTCAGAACGTCATAGCTAACTGCAGTAGTTATGCATCTGTCAGCATTTCCATTATAAGCCCCCATTTTTTGTGTAGTTTACAACATAGTTATAAAATGTTCACAGGGTTGAAACTTGGTCTATATACTCCTTCTCTGGAAACAGTTGTTAAAACAAACTGTGAAATGAATCTGCTGAAATGACTCTAAATGAGAATTTGGTGGAAAAAGCATACTGATTTTATTATACTTTTTTGTGTTCTTCTAAACTTAAAACTTGTATTTATAAATGAATATTGCTTGCTATTAGACCACAAATTCTTTTTATATTTTCATTAAAAAAGTGAATTAGGCAAAATGTCTAAAAGCTTCTCCTTTGTATACAAAATAATTTTAGAGATCCCAAATTGGATTTCACCATAACCTCTCTGAAGAAGCTGAAAAAGTATTGCTATGAATTAGTATTAAGAAACTTGGCTAAATCTTTGTGGGTCCAGTGAAATGATGTAAAGTCCTACAGCGCTATAGACCTACTGCAGAGTGTTAAGTGCAAGCAGCATGTTAAACCAAAAGCCAGCGTGAAGATATTAAACTTGGGAGCAAGCTAAGTGATTTATGTACAGAAGCCCGGTGGGATGGCTTTACTGTTCCTATTTAACTGCTGTTTTTTGTTTCCAGACATTTAACAGGCACAATATTTTTTAGGCTTACTTTGTGCGTATGTGTACATATGTATGTGTTTTGGGCCCAGTGAAATGTAACTGCCACCCAGTGGACAAATTTTTAATACTATGCAAAAATTTCTTTTTGTTTACATTGAAACATTAATGCATTATAATAGCAATATAATTTGGTTTCTCAGTCAATTTTAAAACATTTTTAACATGCCAAATAAACCAATTTGGAACTGTTTTTATTCAATTATAAGAGGTTTTAGTTAACACTGTTTAGTTTAGTTCACATTATTTTCTTAGTATTTCAGTTACTAGTGAGGAAAGCATTAAAGTGGACCCTCTGAAATAAATAAAAGCAGTGGTTACTTGTTCCTAATCTCTATTAAAATGCCTTACCAATTGCTAAGGACTAATTTATGGATGAGCCGCGGCAAATTGCTTCCCAAAGTTGTGAGCTCTAGAAATCCACACCTTCTAAGCTCATAAACTGTTCATAAATTATACTGTTATGGTAGACCCAGCCTATATTGTGCACCTCAGAAACCTATTAACCATGCAGTGAGGTGTGTGCATAAAACAACTGTACCATAGAGCCAGCATGGACTAAGTACCACAAAAGCTGGTAGAGCTGCTTCATAAATCTGTCTGAAGACCTTTGGTGTGTGTGTGTTTGTTCCATATTTGGGCCAGCATTTTTTTTAAAGTGTTTAGTTAGGCTTCTAAATAAGTGGACTGATTTTTTTTTCAAAAGTGCTGAGTACCCAACAGGTCCTGTAGATGTCAGAGGCAGCTGTTGGGTGGTCAGCATTTCTGAAAATCTGGCTGCTTATGTAGAATCCTAAATGTGAACATAGGAACCTAACTTTCTGCAACCATTTAAAAAAAATCTTTGTTCAGCTCTCTTTATTTTGTAAATCTGACTGTAGTGGAGCAGGGACTGCATTGGCAGCTTAGCAGCAGCAGCCTTGGAACTGCACTTCAATTGCATAACCTGGAACAGATTTCCAACTGGCTGTCTGCTCAAATCAAATTGAAGCATTGGATACAAAGACCTGTAGTCTCCTTGAGAATGCTTCCATATTAAAGGTGAAGGTTTCATTTGGCTTGGGAGCTGTAGCTGAGTCATAACATTTATGAAATCATGTTTATAGTTCCATATTTTCATCACTTTTCCCTCCTGTAACACAAATCTGTTTCTATACTGTAGTCTGAACAAAAAAATTAAACTTAAGGAAGGACACTCCATCCTTTTGTGCCTATTGTGTTGTAGTATAAATGGTAAGTGAGGTATCATGCACTGAACTGATGCCTCTGGTATCTTGCTCCATTCCTGCAGTCAATTGCCTTACCTTTGGATTTTTTGGTTCACACTTTAAATACTGGTTTTTAACATGGTGTGAATTTTTAAAAATTAGTAGTATTTCAGTAGACCATGAAATTACCAGTTGCCTTCCCATTTTTTCCCCTCATTTAGAGATCATTGGAGAAATCAAATTAGGTGATAAATAAGATTGTCTAAGTTATATAGGTCTTTCTTATCTTTAAACTGGGAATGTTTTACAAGTATAGGAATACCAGTAAGCTATACTGACAAAGTTCTTGGAGAGTGGACATTGCTAAATCAGCAAAGGTGTTTTGTTTCAGCATAGTAAAATCACCATTTACCACTGAAACAAGCTGCATCAGTAAAAGCACAGTTGCTATTTATAGTTGTATCTGCATTAGGGAGTACCAGGGATCACACCTCTTAACACCCTTCACCAACGTAGCCATGCTGGAAGAAGTTAATCTCTGATCCTGCAAACATGCATATAAATATTTCTGTTGAAAACAATGAGACTACTTGCATGCCAAGTATTTGCAAAATTTGGGGCTTCATTCATGAGCAGTTCTATCAACATATCTGTGTGTCGGGGCTACGTGTATCTGAGTACAAGTTTATAGGATTCAGCCCATATGGCCTAATTCTATATCCAGTGGAATTAATGATACTGTGCTATCCATTGTGTAAGGATCTAGCACATTGACAAAGTTAAGGTTGTCAGAAATTTTTAGTGTAACAGGAGCTTTAAACCTCTATTTTGTAAAAATCTCATTTGATATGGCAAAAAGTGAAACAGAAAATAAACTTTGAGTACTATTTGAATCTTTTTTGGTGACCTGATGAAAATTGGGTTGATATTGACAGGATTGTAAGAGTTCTAAAATGATCTATGTTTTGACATTTTTCCCTGGATTGCAGTTTTGCCAGTTTTGTGATTTTTATCATGAGTCTCATAATATTTGGTGTGTTCTTGTGATGTCCAAGCTTAGAGACACATGAACACACCAAAATCTTTATTTTAAAACAAGGATGTTTTTAGCCCTTATCATTGCAGACAAAAGCTTGAAAACATGAACGTAAAGGCTCAAAACCCAAAAAGTCAAAGAAGAACCAAAACTTTATTATTTTTTAAATCTCGTGATTTTTTTTAATGGTTTAACTCAAAGTTTTTTAACACTTGGGGTTGGCAGTATCCATTTCACAGGCTTTTTGGGACATTCTTTGCAAGAAATCTAAATTCTGTGGCACCTGTACTGTGCACCACATGTTGCTCTAGATATGATAGAGAGATACTCCCATAACAGATATATCAATCTCATAATTTTCAGTTTTTCTCAGTAATGGAAAAGAAATACCCCACGCTGAACATGACTCATTTAACAGTGATAGCTTAATTTGTGTGCTGGGGTAAAAACTAGAGACTAACTCTCCTGTCAGATACCCCAATATCTTAGGAGAAAGTTGAACTGGGAAACAGGAGATTATTTCAAATTTCATGTCTATTGAGTATGGTTTATATTCTCACACCTCCTCACACTTATTATTGACTAACACCAGCCATCCCAAACTTAGAAGGTATTTAAGTATGAGCTGCTAACTCATTTTATAAGTTAGTTAACAGAGAAGTTAAACAAGATGTCAGTTAGTGAGAACCACACCTCTGTCCCTCCCTTTCTGGTTTCAGGTCATCACCTGAGCTTGGGGGGGGGGACTTGGGTCCAGGGGGCAGTCTTAGGCTTAGACCCTGCAGTTATGTTCCCTGTGGGGCACTGACATTGGTAATCAGTGATGAAACAGCCTCCTTAAAACCAAGTATCATTTATTTGAAATAAAAACATTTGAGAAAACAGAACTTAAAACAATAAAACAGAGTGTAAGCATGTCTAGGTTACAAGGTGTTTAGCTATTTTCTACATGGAGACCATAGTAGAACTAACTCCATGTAGATTCTTCCACAGAGCCTCACTCTGTTTATTGCCCTGTCAGAAGTCACTGATGCTCCCTGGACAGCCCCTAGCAGCTCACCCTACTTTGCAGGAATCATAACACTTTTTAACTGCTTTTTAATCTAGTACACCTGGTTTTGGCAAAAGTTTGCAACTGGGTGGAGACAGGTTCCTTGAAGTTAACAGCTGCCCCCATTATTTTCCAAGTGTGTGCCTGGGGCTGCTTTTGTTGCTTCCCTGTTTACTCTTCCACAGCCCCCTATTCAGATAGATCTGTGCATTTATAGAGGAAAGTCTCATTATCCAAATATACAACAACTTCCATGCATTGATCCAGTTGCATACAATGTTCATAAAATTGGTAGATCTCAGTGTCACAGTGCAGGGGAACTGCAGCTGTGTTTGCCCTTCATGGTTCAGCAAAGACACCCAGTCCTAGGCTTCTGGCTCCCTCGCTGTTGCCTCTCTGGGGTGAAGCCCCTCATCTCTCTCCCTTCTGACCAGGGTGTTTCCAGGCTGAATAGTTTCCTGCCTTAATTATGGTGTTTGCAGCAAAAGGCATCTGCCTCAGCAGCCCTGCTTTGCTTTTCTCCTCAGACGGTACATAGTGTAATTGCTAGAGTTATAAGTTACCACAGTTCTTTCTAAGCAAGCATATTTTAGTCTTAGGGAAAAGTATTACAGAGAAAACATTAAAAACAGTAAAAGAGCCTACATGCATAGTATGCTTACCAGCGGTGAATCCCCTGCTTACCCCCCAAAAAAAATCTCAACAAGGCTTTGATTGGTGTTAGTCATTCCAACCTTTCCCTAAAGATTCTAGACCCGAGGTCCTGTCCATTTGTGGGATCAGAACAAAAGCCCTGAGCCTGTTTAGGAGCAAACTATTTATCCAAAAATCCTTTCTTTGTGGGAGAATCCAGACTGGGTGTTTGAATTGTCCTCCCATTACAGGTGATCAGCAGACAAAAGATCCCACCCCTCCTGCAGGGCAAAGCTTCAAAGGCTGAGTCCTTAGTTGCGGGCTTGTAATCCCCTCCTCCCCAGGAATTCTACTTCACACACATTGTCTCAAAAGATCAATTGTGTCTGCTCTATTGTTCAACATACAGTTTTGAAGTTCACATTATTTTCCAGAGATTGCATTTATCCTTCTTCCTCCTAAAGAAGTTCCATACAATCCCCCAATAGTACACAAACACTTGCATTTTCAATACAATGGATCCCCTAACGGTATTAAATATAATTCAGTAAGGTTTAACTTAATCCCATAAAGTTTGCCCAGAATCTTGTCATATCTGTCACTCTCAGTGTTCACAATATTATATAGCAGCTCCGCGTTTCTCACATAAAATCACTGCAGGCTTAGTACCTAGGACTCTAGCATGGTAAGCAAATCTTAACTTCTTAGCCATGCTTCCTTTCATACTGAGCATGCTTTGGTTAGATGATCTCTGATCACTAAACAACACTCTTCTCCTAAAATCAGGGACATAACTATCTCCTGCATGTGACTGCTATTCAGTAAGCAATTATGTAACCCACTGGGAAAGTATGTTAAGTCTTCATCTTATCTAGTGGGTGAACTAAACGGAGACTGGCAAATACTCCTATGGCTCAAGTACTAGAGCTCTGCTCTGGGGGTCTGAAGGTCCATTATTTCAATCCTGTAGTTGACCCATGGGAAGGCACGTTATGGCTGCACGTGACTGATCTTGTTTTTCAAGGTTTCTTTTTAAAACAAGTCACACAATGAGAGAATATCTTGTAACACATTTATAACAACTGTTATAATCTGTACATTATATTATGACACACCAAATACAGGAATTAAACATTTTAGTCATTTGTCATCTCACCCTCTCTTCTCGCTGACCCATGGAACCTACCCACTATGCTAACCCTGTTTAAAAAAAAAAAAACAAAAAAAAACCAAAAACAAACAAACAAACAAAAAACCAAAGAAATGAACACACAGATTTCATTTTATGAAAGTTAAAGCTGCATCAGGACCCACCTCACCAGTTTAAAACCTGAAAAGCACAGAAATAAGACATTAAGGGAGAGGCTCCTGTATTCCTTGCCTTCCATTTTACACTGGCTGCAGCACTGTTAATAATACACTACAACACCCCAGACAACTTTAAATTCTCCCTTGTAGTGGGATCAGTTGCCTCCCATGCTCCCTCTCCTGACCGGGGTGACTCTCCAGTTCACTGCAAACAATTTTTCTCTTCAAAGCTCTCCATTTCATTCCCATCAAAAGGCCTACACGTATGGGGTCATGTTGAAAAGAGACACTGCACACCCAGCTAGAACAGGTACAAATAGCAGTGCACATAGACACTTCTTAGGCAACTAGAGTAGAGCTACACTACGGTCCTAAGTTACCCTACGTAGCTTTCTACACACCCAATCGACGCCTCCAAGTGTCCTGCTGCCCACGCCTTTCCCAACTGCCTCCCTGCTGCCAGAGCCTCTCTCCGATTCACGTAGCTACATATTGCAGTGTGGGCACAGCCTATCCTTCAGTGCAGGTGTAGCTACACATAAACCTATACCACCACAAGCGTAGACTGTGAGGATTCTTGGGACTCAAACCTTGTCTGCAGAGTCTAGGCAGGCAGCTTGCTTCCAGGCTACCACAGTCAACACTCTGTATCCAGGGTAACCAATCACTGTGGGAGATGACTGGCAGCCCCTCCCGTGACCTCTGATTGGCCCAGACCTACAATTTAAGCCTGGAGGGAGTACTGAGAAGTTGTCTATGCAAGGCAAATTCCTGACCTGCTCCTGAGACAGATGCAGCCTTATTCTTGCTTCCTTACGTTGTTCCTGCTGTCTTGCAATGTTTCCAGTTCCTGCCTCCTCACCGTGCCCTCCCGTTCCTGGCTACTGGCTCCAGCCTGACGATCAGTTCCAATCCCTAGCTATTGATTCAAGCCTGATCCTTGAATCTGACCCTCAGCTATTAACCTTGGTGTAACCCTTAGCTCTGAACCCTGGCTACCGATTAGGGCTTGATCCCTCAAGCCTGACCACCTATGGCTGTAACCACTGGACATGACTGCACACATCCTGGTTCCTGACATAGACAATGCCTGAAGCACTGTATCTCTGGAGTATCTCTTCCACAGCTTTTTGTCAGACCCAGCAACTCTGCTCCCACTGCTCCCTGTTGTTCTTATAGTGAAACCATCTGATCCAATCTAGCTGTGGCTCCTTCCTAATCGTTGGCTAACACTTGGTCCTCCAGGCCCTAAGGGCAAGCCACCACGTTACACCCCTCCAACAGCTAGTGAAAAGCAATATGTACTTCATCAAACTCATACTCCAGGCCAAAACCTTCACTGTGACCTCAGTCACAACAGATCAATAGATTGGCATATTTAACTGCCATACATTCCGTACATATTCTGCCTTAATGTTGCTAAGATTTTATGCCTCAGTCTGATCATTAAAACAAAAATTTCTAGTCCTTATGGTTGTGAACTGATGTCATGCAGTTTTAGCCTGAAACAGCAGCTCACAGAGGTGTAAAATGACCCCGATTCATCTTAATGGAGTATCAAATCTGAAGGCTAGATTTCATGAGCCAAATTTTCAGATAACCCAGGCACACAACTGCATGCCTAATTTGAGTACCTAATAGCTCAAATTCTGTATGTTACACACACAAAAGGCCGAAATGGTAATAGCATTAAAAGTTCTCTGCATAATATTTTTTCTCTATTGATGGTGAATGTGATGGCAACTTGCTTAATAAAGTTTTTTATTAAGAATTCTTTTTGCCTCCTTCTATCATACTACTTTGTGCAGGCTTCCCATTAACATCAGGGCCACTTCGTCTTGAGCCACAGAATAACTAGCCAGGAACCATAATTGAAGATGTAAGTCAGCCTGTTCTACAGAATGAGTTTGATATTGCTGATTTAGTTATATTGCAGTGTGGTAACTTCCCCCCCCCAGTAAGTAAAATCCACATGTTAAATCCACATGTGCAGTTTAAACACTGCAATGTTCCATAAAGGTTTTATTGTAGATTTTGTTTTATACATGTACATACAGAATCTCTTCCTGCCTCCTCTCCCCTTCTCTACCCCCACATTCTTGTATTAAAGCAGTTAGAATGCCTGAAGTACATGGCCATGCACCAACATCTAAGAGAACTATAGCAACCTGCTTCTTTCAGCAAATTCTGCTTTTCTCTTTTAACGGCACTACTAGAGCTGCAGTTGCTGAATTTTTGCTTGACCTTGTTTAGTGACTTGTTTATGCATAGTGTATTTAAGCCAGAAACTGAACACATTCTGTCCCATTAGAAGAAAGTTGTTCATATGGTATCTGCTGCAGCAGCTGCTGTTTCAACGTCTGTTGCTGCCCTAGGAGAAGCTGTTGCCTTGACATCTTCACTAGCCTGTGCCATTAAATATGTATGGGATATGTTAAGGGGCCCTTGGGCTTATCAGAAGAATGACAGGAGAGCCTGATTTTCTGCCTCAAGACACAGAACTGCTGGTGCAGAAAGTTGTAGAATCCACTACATCCTGCTGTGCATCTTTGAAGATCTCCTGCAAAGAGACATGGGTGTTGAATGGGATCCTGAACTCTGTTCTTTTGCTCTTCATTTTTGTAAGAGATGCTATATGAGAGAGGTGGGGATATTCAGACGGAAACTGAGAGATTTCCAAGTGTTAGTCAAGAGAATGGAGAGGAGTAAAAATATTTTGAAAGGAATTGGAGGAGTCTGCCTCATACATTTAAGCAAGGTGTTTAAGCTGTGGAAGAGGAAAGGGTGTTTGTTATTCTCTGATGGTGGAATTACTATTATGTAAAATACATGAGAGGGAATACTGTAAAATACATGATGGGGAATATAGCAGGAAGGATAGTGATACTTTCAGCTAGAAATCTGATATTGAACAATACAGAATATTATACAAGAAGATCTGAATGACCTTGAAAATTGGAGTAATAGAAATGGGATGAAATTTAATAATGTAGTGCAAAGTGCAAGGTCATGCAGTTGTGTACCAACATCAAGAATTTTTGCTATAAGGTGGGGATGTATCACTTGGAAGTGACAGAGGAAGAGAAAGACCTGGGTGTGTTGGTTGATTAAGGATGACTATAATCTGCCAGTGTAATGAGCCATGAAAAAGACTAATGCAATTCTAGGATGCATCAAGTGAGGTATTTCCAGTAGAGATAGGGAAGTGTTATTACCATTATAAAAGACACTGGTAAAACCTTATCTGGAATACTGTGTTCAGTTCTGGTCTCCCATTTTTAAGAAAGTCAAATTCAAACTGAAACAGGTGCAGAGAAAGGCTACTAGGATGATCAGAGGAAGACTTTAGGAGAGGAGACTCAGGAGTTTGGCTTGTTTAGCCTAACCAAATGAAGGCTGAGTGGAGATATGATTGTTCTCTTGTCTAATGCTATAGAACAGTTACTTTTTTGAAACTAAAGCTTTTGCTGAAAGATTTGAAAATACATTTTCTTAGATCATACACAAGGATATTTTAGGTTTCGTTTCGAGAAGGTTAACAGCAATCAATATGTAAGGGAGTTATTTCACTTATCTAATAAGCAAAAGCTTTAGATGATGCTTGTGCTCGATGTGGGAGAAAAAGGCATTTGACTGAGTAGGGTCACTTGCAGGCGGTCTTACCAATAATGATTGTAGGGGATTTTTTTGTGGGGGAGGGAAGAGGAGGAAAGTGGAGAACAACAAGTGTGAGAACAAGTGTTAAAATGAAGTGGAGAACAGCAGGTGTTAAAAGTGGAGAACAATAAGTGTAAGAACAAGTGTTAAAATTAATGATTATCCAATATATTTTTTGTTATACAGGCACACTTGATTGGAGGATTCTTCATTTGCTCTGCTCTTTGCTATTTTAATTGAGTCACTGCAATAATTTTATTAAAAATGGACAGCAAATAGGGGCATACTTCAGGGAGAAAGCAAGTTCTAGTATCTTTGCTGAGAAATTTATGCAGTAAAACCTAAAATTATAGTTGGTGAAGTGTAGAATTTATATCTGTGGAAGTCTTTAATATTTCAAATTAATTGGAAGAAATCAGTTATGTTTAATTAAAAACACTTTAATTAAAATTTTATTAATTTCATTTTAATATTTGGAGATATACTTATCTAATAATAGGCAACATTTTTAGCAGATAACTGGACTATTCTTCTAGAATAATCTAAAAGGACTGTGGATAGATGGACAAAACTTCCATTCAACTTTATAAGGTGGTTTTAAAATTAAAAATTAATATACTCCAAAATATTCATACATTTTCTAGTCCGTATTATCTCAGTCCAGTTTTTTAAATTAATGGATGGGGGATTGACCTCATATTTGATGGAAAAATAAATCACTTAGTGTTTGCACTATTTTTTCTCCTATCCTGTATTTGTAAGGGGGAAGGTATTACAACCTGAGGTCTAAGATAGTAGATGGACTGCTTAATTTCATTTTCTTTTTGGGTACTGTGAGGTTTAGCATGTATTGGAAGACTCGGTATATTGTAACACTTAATAATTTATGGAAATACGTTTAATTAAATGACATTCAGACAATTAGAAATCATCCAGACAATGTTTGACATACTTTGTATCATGTTTTTAGTTTCTTTCCTATGTATCTCCTTTATTATGGAAATTAAATAAATCTAGATTACTTAGCATATTTTGGTATCTCTCTTTAAATTTTGAAAAGAAAAAGGCATAATTATATGGATATCTCTGATAATGAAACATTTTTGCCTCTTTTTCAGTGATAAAAGTATGATGTTTCAGTTAGCCATTTATGTAGTCATTTCTGTCCATTCTTATTATGCAGAGAGTATTTTTATGTAGTTTTGGTAAATGAACTGAAGAAGCTTCATCTTAACAGTTTGGACAGCAGAGTGATTAATACGCCTACATCTAGTAGAATTTCTAACATATATGGTTTTTGATTTGGTGGAATGCAGCACTATATGCAGAGTACTCAAGAGATGATTGGAGATAAATATAAAAGCAGACTAAACAGGAAATGCCATTATTTAGTTTTCACAAAAGACTAGAGACAAGATTGTGACTCCTATTCTTGTTGAGTAGCACCTTACCCCAAGAGTGGTCTCACTGACTTTAATGTAACTATTAATGGAATAAGATACTAATCAACATGAGTAAGAGTATAGGAATTTGGCCCTATATAGTGTCCGAAACTGAATAACTCAGCTTTGGATCAGTGTATTAAAATTTCAGATAGAGTATAGAGATTTCATGCATGCAATTTGTAAGTGGAGAAAGACTGCAAAGGTTTGTTTAAAATGTATTGAGTGCATGTCAGATTTGCTGACGTTTGGTTTATTTAATTCAGATGTTTGCATTTTAAATTTAGAAAGTATGTTAGAGAGATATCAAAGAAAAAGTAATGGCAGTAGCACTATTGGTGGCAAAAGCATATGTAATAAGACAGCAGACAAAATAATGTGTACTTTCTATGTCAGACTTAATTAAGGACATGAACAGGTCTTGAAAAATCTGTCACTGGCAAAGTGTTAATTACTGCAGACTGCATTACTCTTGCAATTAAAAATATTTTCTCTCACTTACTGTTGCAAAGGAAGCTTGCCAAAACATGAGCTGGGTGTAAAGTGGTACATTATTACCATCCTGTGTAGTAGTGCTGTGCTCAGAGCTTTCTTAAGCCCACAGAGTGAAACTGACATGACCTGAACCAGTTTTTCTGTTGCTATTCAATATCTTGAGGGTACAGTGATGACAAGAATTATAGTAGACACTCAATTTTACAAACACCAGTCCTGTGAATGACCATTTTTCCCAATGAAAAAAAATAAAGGTGATGTAGATGAAGAACAAGTTGACATTCTTTCACATTCTGATGCCTTCAGTGCATTGGAAATTGCTTTGCATGTGATTTGAAGGATAGGAAGAAAGTGATGCAGAGCACCATGCTGCACGTTATGCATCATACCTGGTGTAATTTTGAGATATTCAATTTTATAAACTTTCCAATTTTACGAACGTCTCAGTTCCCAGTTAGACTGTAAAACAAGGATTCTACTGTGTGATACCTTTCCCAACCAACAGCAGAGTAAAACTATCAACTGCAGCTGAGACAGTGGAGCTATGGTCCCTGCTGGTGGTAAATTTCTTCCCCCACTCTTTTTTGTATTGGCTATTGAATGGTAGACTTAGTGGTTAATAGATGTCTGGTAAATTTGTCAAGCTCTGAGTATGAATCATGTATCCCATTTCAACGTATTATAAGATGATACAGGACCTATATTTGAACTTAAATTTTGTATTGTAATCGTTATTTCATTTGTATATTTGATTTTGGCATTTATAGTGTAATTCTTTGTAATTTTATTTGATTCACCTCAGCATGAATATTCTTTTATATCTAAGTGTGTCTTATATGTTGTTTAAAAATATATATATATATATATATATATATATATATATATATATATTTAAAGAAGTCATGTCCATGGAAAATGGTAAGGAATCATGGCTTAAAGATATTGGTCTCTTCCTATTGAAACCTCTGGCTTTTAGACCTCAGCCAGTGACAGGATGAGACACGTAGCTTGACAATTTATCAACAGTTATACATTACAACTCCAGTAAAATTAATGGAGGATGAACCTCATGGATCCTAGTGTGAGGGGAGAGGACCTTTGTCTCAAACACCCAAACTTATTGGGAAATGACGAAAGTTCTAGCTCTGAGTTTCCCCGTTTCTAGGTAAATTTGTCTCTTTATTTATTTTTTTTAAATTGGCTCCATAGTCTAGACCTGGAGAGCTTTTAGTAATGCCTGTGGACTGTGCAATTCCAGTGTTTTGGGAGTGGTGAACAGGCAGTTTTGAAAATCTGGACACAGATTAAAAAAAAAATTGATAAAGACTAATGAATGATCTAGAAACAGAGGAAGAAACAGCTAAGTAGAAAAAAATAATGGGTAACTAAGCAGTTTTGGTTTTAAAATTTACTGTTAAATTAAGGAGGTATTATCAAGAGGGATATGCATATTATTTTACCTGTTCAGAAAAGGGAAGAATCCATGAACTCAGAAGAACTAACTTCTGTTTCTAGACATGGTATTGTAGAAATTAGACATAGAAGAGGCCAGAGCAGGATTATTCTATATGGTATGTCCTTCGGTCCAGTTTTACATGAGTTGAGTAAAGGGCTTCTCTAGTGTCAAACAGATTAATTTTTTTCTGCTATTTAGCCCAGAATTTTCTTTTGCTTAATTTTATCTGAGTATTTCCAGTTAATAGTCTCTTTGCCCATCCTAAACAACTCTTCTCTGTTGGTGTTTACATCCTCCAGGTATTTTTAAATGGTTACCATATCCTCTTCTAGTCACGTCTGCCAAAGCTTTAATCATTTTTGTTTCTTTTCTCTGAATTTGTCAGTGTTTTTAATACCAAGTTGTTCAGAACTTTGTGTAGTGTTATAAGAATAGTGTCACCAATGGTGTATAGAAAGGGAATATTGCTTTATTTCCTGTAACATACAAAGGCTTATTTAACCCCCAAATAACTTTTCCGCCTCAATATGTCCCACTGAAGGTTCATATTTAATTTGCTGTCTGTATCACTTCAAGGTCTCTCTTGGCATGACCGCATTTCAGGTATCTCTAACGAAATATCTGTTTCAGATTATTTTTTCCTACATGTTAGCTTCCATTATTATATGCTTCCACACTTCTACCATCCCTTTGTATATTTATCTTGTTCTTTGGTATGATTCAAGACATTTTAGTATTTTTGAAAAGCAATAGATTTGCATGGATAACAGTATCTAAGACAAACAACAGATGCTGACTACACTCCAAAAAGTGTCGTTAACATTTTCACCCTCCAGGATGCACACCAATGTGTGTCATCACATGTTCCGTATGCCTTTAATAGAATGAATATACATAAAATACCTGCTTATATATTTGTGATTTGGGGCTGTTTCCAAGAGCATGAAAGTGCAAACACAAGCTGTAATTTTTGGGTAAGATTTCCCCAATGTAGTGGCTATTTTGAATTTTAAAAAATGAATAAATTGACAGGATTGAAATAAGTTGATATTTTTCTCCCAAGTAGCCTAGAAAATACTATCTTGAGGATAGATTTCAAAAGTAGAAATTATGATTAAAAAAAAAAGTATAAACGTTTGATTAGCTGAGCATTTTTATTAGACAACTTGAATTTTTGTATAGGCTGTTTTCCCCTAAACCTTTTCCTAGCCTGTACTGAACTTCCTTTAAGAACAAGTTAGTCCTAATTGCCTGTTACAGTTTTTCTTGTTTTTTTTATCTGAAGCATCTGCTGCTGACCACAGTTGGAAACAGAATACTAGAGCATTGATCTGATCAAGTAAGGCTGTTCCTCTACAAAGTCAGTAGGGTTCCACACAGTCACATGTCTGCCTGCATGAATTTGATTACAAGATCTTGACATATGTTCTTAGCCTCAAAGTAGGAGGGCTACAACACCCAAATATATCTTTGTCTTGTCAGTGTTTTAAATACTTTTATATTTCCCTTCCTTCTCTGCTATTTTCGTCCTCCTCTCTCTAGCATGTATAACTTATTTTCTTAAAAACATTCCTTCTGCCCATCTCTGTGTCCCCTTTCGTTCTTCTCTCCTGCTAATTCCCTTTTTCTTACCTCAAAAACTTTGTGAAATCCTGCCCCTATTGAAGTCAATAGGAATGTTGTCCTAGACTTCCTTGGAAGCCAGGATTTCACCGTTACAGTTTGATCCTGCACTCTTTACTTACATAATATTCACTGATGTCAAGAGCAGTTTTGCCTGAATACTAAATTTTAGAATCAAGCTCACAGTCTTTATCCTCACCCCTCTTGTTTTCTTTTTTTAAAAAGTTTTTAAATCAGTCTTGGCCAGTAGTCCATTTCAGCTGACCTGCAAGAGGAAGCCTTCTATGTACCAAAGTTGATTTGCAGTTTTAATGTTATAGGACCTGGCTTTTCTGGTGGAGATATTTCTTGAGATGCTAATTCAGATATGGGGAAAGGACAAGCAGAAGCTTGGCATAAGGTAAGATAAATGTTTTGGGCCAGTAGTGGGTGTGATATTACTGAATTTGGTTGTACTTAAAAAATGTAATTTGATAACAGAAGCTCCAGGATCCCATTGCTCGTTGGGACTGTTTGCAACTAATAGTTCTGTAGTTAAAATTAACCAGTATGAAATTGTTAATTTCCATCTTCTTTGCTCCATATTTTATTTATTGAAGATGTAATTAAGCATCTGACTTGTATTTTTACTCAAGGTAAAAACAGTCTGTGGTCCCCTGATGTACCTGGATGTATACTATGAATCTTATCTTTGGAAAATCTTGATTTTTGGAGTCAAAAGGTTAACTAACTTCCATTTAATGTATTTGCTTCTCAATTTACTGTTCTATGCTTACTTGCCATTAAACAGATCTACTTTCTAATTACCACACAACAATATTCTGATTATGCTCTTATTTAAAATGGTTTTTGTTTTGCTCTCCTGTACCTCCTGGTTTAGTAACAGTTGGCTATATTTGTACAAAATTCTGGTTTTTCATCAGGAGGGAAGAGGGAGGGGATTTTTCATTTATTTACATTTTTAATAAAATATACCAAAAAAGGGTACCTATGAGTTACTCTAGGAACCTGTGGAATGTTTTATGTTATGTCAGACTAAATCATCAGCAAATCCACTAGGAGACCCCAGCTAAACTAAACCTCGTCCACAAATATCAGCTCCCAAAAAAGCCTAAGTATAAATCGGTTTTGCAGCATTTTCTAAACATCAAAAAACCCTGGGTTGTTTTGGATCTGGAGGGATCCAAAGATGACCGCCCTTCACAGATAATTCTCTACTATCAACCTCCTCTCTTAAATTAAAGGTTTCAGCACAAGGGCCTTTACTGATTCTTAGTATGGCAGTATTGCATTGGGAGAAAGGTAGTCTTGTTGATGTGGGAAAGTGGGTTTCATGGTTGGGAGAAGAGGTAGAAAAGGAGGGAGACTGGCTAGAATTAAAAAGAAAAAGAGAGGGACTAGGAAGGAGGTGGCCATATTACATTCCCTAGTATCAGTACACATTTCAAAGAGTACAATGACGCGTGGGAGTAGTAAGACTGTTAAATGTAGCTGCTCAGTCTCTTGCTTTCATGTTGTTTTCCTCAGCCTTAACTTTTAGTCTATCTGTTTAGGTTATAATCTCTTCGACTATGTACTCTTAGGGCTGCAAAACTTCCTGTATGCTTTGTACTCTCTATAAATAAAAATATTAAATCCGAAAAGGGTTGCATTCTTATCCTTTGGATTAGGGGTGTGTGTGTGTATCTCAGAATTGTCTGCAGTGGTTTATGTTTTTTCAGTTGTACATACTCTGGCTGTGGAATTTTTATTTTATTTTTTTGTTATTCGGAATATACGTTCATGTGAAGTAATCTAGGTGGAATGTTAGCCACATTGCTTGCATTTTGGTACACGGTTTCCATACCTGTGCGCATGACTCCTGCTACTCACTTTATGCTGTGAAAATGTGCATACTATACACTCACGCAACTTTGAAAAAGCGCTCAGAATGACATTTCCGTGGATGGGGTAGAGAGGCTAAAAATCAATTTTTAAGGGAGTTGAGAAAAGAGAATTTGCCCTCCCCTGTGTGAATTCCTGGAGGCAAGGCCCAAAAGCTGAAACCAATTGGGATCTCTTAGGAAAGAAAGCAGCGTGCAGGGAGCAATTAAGGATCAGAGATAAAAGGAAATAGGGAATGGTTGCTGGAGGTTTTTGGTTATGGCCAGGAAAAGAGCAGACATCTCCTAGCTGGTGAGACAGGACAGATGTGACTAGAAAACAAGAAGGTAGGTTTGTTTTGCTAATTGTCCCGAGAAAGGGGGGGAATAATTTTTTTAAAATTCTCATTTCTCCTTCCCCAGAAAGGGAGAGTGTTTACTGGCCACTGCCTCAAGAAAAGGAATTGGCCCACTGTTACCCGTGCCTGAAGAGGCTTGACAATAGAAGATTTCTTTGACCATAGATATTTGTGGTGTACCTGTGCTGGGTGAATGAAGCTGGCTACATAGCTGATGTGCTGAACACTCAAGGGGAAAGTAAAAATAAAACTTCAGGAAATAAAACTGGTGTTTTGGTCACAGAACAGCAGAGTAAAAATTCTCTAGAGGAAGTGGTGACTACCTGGAGTGAGAGCACCCTCATCCACCCTGGATAGCTTGTAGGGGTGGCATCTATGTACAAATTCTCACTTAGCCAGAGGAACAGTTGCCACAGCACAGAGGCCTTTGAACGTGAAGGACTCCTCAAGGATGGATAAACTTGGAGGAGAAAGAAAACGGGACTAAATGTATATTCTGTAATAATCAAACTTGTAGTACAAACTAATATGATGTATTAATGAATGTATATAGAGTAGCTTGAATAAAGCACTAGCAGTGCTTAGTACTATTATATAAAACTTGGAAAAGGGCAGATAATCCAGGGGAGGAATGGGATGCCTCCATAAAATGAGTGAGTTCAGTCAATGGGAAGCAGGAGAAAAGTCATACATGTGAAATTATACTTACCTTAATATTCACTCTTAACATCTGATCCATGATATTATTCACCCTGCCCCCAGAGAGGTTGTCTATCAGAATAAAAATTATACTTTTGGGCAGCTTTAGGCAAACAAATCGAGGGTGGTGGCTCCTTCCACAATCTTGGGCCTCGATGCGCCCAGATCTCTTTTAGGCCTGTTTTGCTTCATTCTTGTGGGCAGATAACATAGTAGAGGTGCAGAATCTATTTCTTAGACTATATCACAGAACTGGAACCTTATATGTACAATCTTCCTGTTTGCCATTACAGAAGTGATGCATTTGCAGATGTCCAACTTGAACTACAGCTGATAGGTCAACATTTTGTTCTTCTAGCCAACAGTATCAACAGCTCCCCAAACGCCCTACTTCCTCTCTTATTCCCCCCCCTAATCTTGATTTTATTCCTCCATACCACTCTCTTAGCTTTTCTCCAGTGGATACTTAGATTTTCAGAAAGCGTTTGACAAGGTCCCTCACCAAAGTCTCATAAGCATAGTAAGCTGTCCTGGGATAAGAGGGAAGATCCTCTCATGGATCAGTAACTGGTTAAAAGAGAGGAAACAAAGGATAGGAATAAATTGTCAGTGTTCACAATGGAGAGAGGTAAATAGTGGTATCCCTCAGGGGTCTGTGCTGGGACCAGTACTACTGTCCAAAATATTCATAAATGCTCTGAAAAAAGGAGTAAACAGTGAGGTGGCAAAATTTACAGATGGTACAAAACTACGCAAGAGAGTTACATCCAAAGCTGACTGCAAAGAGTTACAAAGGGATCTCACAAAACTGGATGACTAGGCAACAGAATGGCAGATGAAATTTAATGTTGATAAATGCAAAGTAATGCACATTGGAAGACATAATCCCAACTATACATATAAAATGATGGGATCAACATTAGCTGTTACCACTCAAGAAAGAGAGTCAGTATGAATAGTTCTCTGAAAACATCCACTCAATGTGCAGCGGCAGTCAAAAAAGCTAATGGAATGTTGGGAATCATTAGGAAAGGGATATATATTAAGATATAAAATATCATTTTACCTCTATATAAATCCATGGTACAGCCACATCTTGAATACTGTGTGCAGATCTGGTCGCCCCATCTCATAAAAGATATATTGGAATTGGAAAAGGTACAAAAAACAGCAACAAAACTGATTAGAGGTATGAAACAGCTTCCATATGAGGAGAGATTAATAAGACTGGGACTTTTCAGTTTGGAAAAGAGACAAGGGGGGTGGGTATGATAGAGGTCTATAAAATCATGACTGGTGTGGAGAAAGTAAATAAGGAAGTGTTATTTACTCCTTGTCAGAACACAAAAATTAGGGGTCACCAAATGAAATTAATAGGCACAAAGTTTAAAACGAACAAAAGGAAGTATTTCTTCACACAACACACAGTCAACCTGTGGAACTCTTTGCCAGGGGATGTTGTGAAGGCCAAGACTATAACAGGGTTCAAAAAAGAACTAGATAAGTTCATGGAGGATAGGTCCATCAATGGCTATTAGCCAGGATGGGCAGGGATGCAAAAACATGCTTTGAAGTGTCCTTAGTCTCTGTTTGCCATAAGCTGGTGTTGAGAACTGCCTGGAGACCGAGATCCTTTACTGACTGCTGTCAGAGGTATGAGACGCGTTTATTAAGTACAAGCAATTGCAGGGAGAGAGCCAACTGATGCTGGATATGGGCAATTGGATGGATCTCTTGATGATTACCTGTTCTGTTTATTCCCTCTGAAGCACCTAACATTGGCCACTGTCAGGATACTGGACTAGATGGACCATTTGTCTGACCCAGTATGGATGTTCTTATGTGTATATACATTAGATGCCAGTCGTTCTCTGGACTGATCTACATTACAGAGTTAGGTTGACGTAAGGCAGCTTACATCAACCTAACTACAGAATGTAAGTGTCTACACTAGAATGGTGCTCCCGACGATGTAAGTCACCCACTATATCAACCTAATAACACTACTTTTGTGAGAGGCATAGCACTTAGACCGATGTAATTAGGACAACACAGTATCTGTGTAGACACTGCATTATTTTCATTGCCTGTTGGCTGTCAGCCCTGCAGAGGGGCTGACACCTGGAGCCCTGCCACTGGGACTGATAGCTGAAGCATGGCTGGGCTGACAGACCAGGGTCCTGCCACTGCCTCCCAGTGAGGGATTAGAGGTGGAGGGGAAGGGGGACCGAACCCAGTCGCCCCCAATCCCTAGCTAGGAGGTGGCAGCAGGGCCACAGTAGGAGGTCTCTGCCCCCCAGCCAAGCCCAATTTCACAGCAGGGAGCCTACCATCCCCAAAATTGACATTGGTGTCAGTTTCACAACTGCTATTATTTCACATTTGGTCTCTGCACAGCCCCAGAGCTGAGAGGCTGCAGGAGTGTGTGTGTGTGTGTGTCTGGCCTGTTTCAGTTGTGAGCCCAGCAGAGAGGAAATGTGAAATAATAGAAGCTGTGAAACTGACAAAATGGTCAATTTCACTGCTGCTAGGCTTCCTCCTGTGAAACTGAGTCCCAAGCCTTGCTCACAGCTGGGGCTGTCAGCCCTAGAACAGGGGCTCCAGCTGTCAGCCCTGTGTGGCTGTTGGAGCCCCACAATGCTCCACTTCAGTCTGTGCAAGTGCTCCTGGGGTGGACGCATACCACCAGCAGAAAGAGGGGTAGAGTGGACACCAAAGGCCAATTTAATTACTGCGGTGTCTGTAAGTCGACCTAACTTTATAGTGTAGACAAGCCCTCTAAAACAAGTTTCAGTATAAATCATTGCTATTATCGTTCATAAGTATCTGTCTCCTGCAATGTGGCCTGCTTTCTGCGTTTCTGACTCTTCCACACCCTGGCCTGTTTGTCTAAATAAAAAAGGACTGAGCTGCAAAAGGCCTTTTTCGCAGCTTTGTGTCCAGACTTTCCTAGCTGAGGGCGGTGTCTTGCTGTTCTCCCTTAGGAAAGAGTTTGACAGGGAACATTCTGATCCTCCCCCAATATTTTTTAAAGGCCAAATAGTAATAGTAATACTAACATTGCCATGCAGTAACTTCAGCGCATATCTGTATATTTGTCTCAGACTGTACCAAATATTTCTCCCATGAATAATAGCATTCCTTGCATATGAACTTTTACTAACATAAGCTTCATTCTTGATTTGATTTTTATACTGACAAATCTAGATCTGAAGAACTCTTTTGTGGACACTTGATTTTGATTGTAGAAAGTGTGTATTATTTGTTAATGTTTTGCAACATCCAAAAATGTACTGGACACCTCATTTCACTAATGTATGCAACATAAAGGAAGCAACTTAATTGGGATGGATTGATGGAATGCAGTATGTTCTGGTTAAGCAGCCATTCTGTTTTAAATAAAATGTATCCAAATGTTACTTAATGTTGCCACATGTATATGTAATACATTTCATTTTATACACTTTTTTAGTAATGCTTTGACTTGTTTTCCTTCATTTTTCTAGTGATTATAAAATACCAATATTTTAAAAATTAATGAGACATTTCTAAATATTTCCAGGTTGCCATTGTGTCAGACAGGAAGAGAGTGAATGAGTGACCTTTAGCTGCCATGTTAATACCTCTAATTATAATTGACAAGGCATGGATACTGAAAATGGTCCCAATAAAGCATCTTGAACAAATATGAACATCCCATTAAAGCAACAGAATACTTGTGTGGTTGAATAGGAGAAAATTAGCTCCCTGAAGCTTGTCATGCTAGAGATTATCCTGATATCAGTGTTCTGTTTAAAAGGTCACCATGAAACTCACTTCTTTCTGGACATTTTTTCTACTATTGTCACAACCTAGGATTTTTCTCTTTCATTTTGTTTACTTGGTACACTTGACAGTAGCCTTTGTATAGTCAGTTTCACTTCCATACTTATTTCCCCTATCATTTGTATGGGCCTTTTTCACAACAAGGGAAAGAACACTTAAAAAATTGGCAGGGCATCTAGTACTTTTAACTAGTCTTTTAAAATGACTGTTTCAAGTTAATTGGTTCCCTTTAAGAGCCTATAAACGTAACAAAATCCACTTCTTGTGTATTGGATCACAGTTGCAAAGATAATGGAATAGGATGCTGAACATACAAGTGAGGTGCATTTTGAATAGTTTTCAGTGCAGGCTGCTTCTCTTATCCTTGCTATCTGAGAATTCAGCACAATTCAGTACCATTACTGTAGAGTCTCACTATTTCTCCCAGTATGCCTAATAATTCTAACAAAAAAAATCAGGTCACTTTGGTCCATTTATCAGCAAATATGTAATAGTGCAGTCTCCTATTAATAAAGTATCATTACTATTACACCATGTAACTGTAGTATAGTATTAACTAGAATAATGCATTTATTATTTGAATTACGATAGTACCTAAATGAGAAGAAAAGCAAATTACCTGTTTGTCTTTTTAAATTGTAAGCTTCTCCAGACAACAAGCAGGGGAAAGATACAAAATATAAGTGAAGTGGTCAAAGTGGTGATTATCTATCTCTTGATATTTAATTATTATTTCTTTATTTTTTAGATATCTGTCTATCTTCATTTCTCCCTCAACCTTGCTATTGGTTGACTAACCTCTTGCAGGGGGGGTCATGGTAGAAGTTGGCCTACAGGAGAGATCTGAGCACAAAGGGGCGTAGGTTTCTCAACCTGTGGGTCAGGACCCAAAATTGGGTCGCCAGAATGTTTCAAAGAGTCATATGGCAGTTCCTGTCCCACAAGGTTGGCTGGGCTCACCTCCTGCTCCAGGCACTACAACCTCTGGGATCCCAGAGCCGCTCAGGGTTGGCCCAGTTGTCATGATGACAGGATTCCGGATAGGCCAAATTTGAGCGAGTGGCACTGCAACCTCATGAGCCAGGTCACAATTCCACTCACACAAATTTGGTCCAGTCAAGGGGTGGGGCCAAACCTGAGTGGCACTATAACCTCGAAGGTTGCAAATGCCTGGAGCAGAGAGCCAAACCCAGCCAGCCCCACAGCACAGGAACTGCAGGAGCTGCCACTGTGGGGTGAGCGCTGGGCAGAACCCAACTCCCCAGTGGACAGGACCTGACTGAAACCACCCCAGGGCCTCCAGGGCCTTACTGGGTCACGACAGGCCATAAACATTTACAGATGGGTCCTGAGCCCAAAAAAGTTGAGAATCACTGCTTTAATGTGCCTCCTTCACACACCCTCTACCCCCCACTGCTGTATATGTAGTGTATTTTGTCCTAAAATATTCTCTGACATAAAGTGGCATTGACTTACTTGGAAATTCAATTGTTCAAAAATGGCTATATTTTAGTTCAGGGATTTGGATTGAGATTTTCACGCTTGGGTTCCTAAATTAAGCAGCCTTATTTTCAGAAGTGCTGAGGAATTACAGCTCACATTAAAGTAAATGGATTTCTCTGCACTGGTGAAACTGTACCAAAACAATTCCCACTACTTTGGCTGAACTTCTGTTAAAATTGGTGGGAGGCATGGAGTACAGTTGGAACCATTTTTGCCATGGTTCTGATTTAAACTTTTTTTTTGGTAGGTTTTACTAAAATGGTAATGAAACCAGTTCCAGTCTCTGGAGTCTTGTCTACACTTTGGCTTTCCCCAGTTTTAACATAGTTCAACTGGAGCAGTGGGAATTTTCTGGTAAAGCTCCTCAGTGTTGGCAAGACAGTGGGAATCTCAGTTCTTGGCATTCTATGAAAATTAGGTCACTTACTTAGGCATGTAACATTAGGGGCTGCATATTCAATATTTTTGGCCTTGCTGTGCATATGTGTACATGAGAGCAAATCAGGTGTAACATGACTTTGAAAAACGAAGTGTAAATTGTATAAACTCCAATCAAGAGAGATTCCCCCAAAGTGTTCTGTACTTTGCAAGGCTATACAAAATCATGATTGTGGCTGTATGGAAGGCTGATCTGCTGCTATGAAAGTCAGCTGCAAAACAAAACTAACTTCTTTTGCACTAGAAATACATGAAGCCAACTTGAATGAGTAGACAGGATGAACTTCTCTCTAGTTAGTCCTCAGTTGTTAATTCATGTCAGTTTAAACGCCTGCTTCATTCCCACCACAGTTCACAGGAGTACAATTAATTTGTAAGGGTTATGAGTTGCTTAACTGCAGACTAGTGAAATAACTTTTTGCATCATTTTCTAAAAGGAAAAACTCTTTTACTCATCGACTGAAGTGTGCTAATTAAACATCACCCAGTTGTCTTTCTCCTCCTCAGCCCAAGCTTTAAAAGGGAGATTGGCTTCTACATGTTTTTGTTTCTACTCCCAAATTCTCTTCCCTAAATGCCTAATTAAAGCCTAGAAAAATACAGTGAATGTGTGTGCTTTATATGTTTTGTTTCCAAAGTCCTGTATTTGGAGTGCACATTAGGACTGACACAGATGTTTAATATTTCCCCCGAGGTCACTCATTGAATTGGTAGCTGGGTTTCGTTTGTAATCCAAGAATCCTAACTCCCAATTCCATGATCTATTCATTAGATCCTATTGTACTAAAATCTGGAAGTGAGGCAAGAAAAGGCTCTATAAATACAGGAAACTACCTTAAAGGTAAGGGAAAGGTGTGGTCTACGTACAGGATCATATGCTAAGGTACTATGATGATGGGATCTATAGACAAATCTAGATACATAGGATGTTCTATGTTCTAATTCTGGCTCTGACATGGACTTCCTCTGTGACTGGGAACAGGTCACTTACAATTTCTGACTCCATTTCCTCATTTGTAAAAATGGGATAATTACTTAACTGACATGGGTGTGCAGGATCAGCTAGTAATATTTGTAAAGCACTTTGAAAGGACCAGTTTTTTATTCCATGTTTTTACAGTACTTAGCATACTGGTTCCTGATCCATGACTGGGGCTCCTAGGTGCTACCACGATGCAAACAAATAATAGTGAGTTAGCAGTTTTAACTATAATTTTTTTAAGTAGCGAGAAGAAGGCTGGACTAGTGATTAAGGCATTAGCCTAGGTCTTGGGAGAGATGGGTTCAAGTCCCTGATCCCCCACAGACAGAAACCGGGGCAGGAAGGAGTTACCCTGTCCATTGGAAGAGCTTTATGCCTTCGGTGGTGGTATGGTATTTTTTTCAATACTAAATATTTGGGTTCCAGCCTCTAACTGATGGGAAAAGTAGAAACAAATATTTGGCATTTTCCCTATTGATGGCAAGAAAAGGTCCATATCCCAGCTAAGAAAGAACTTTTCCCTCTGGGTTCTATGCCCTCTGAGGGATTCTGAAACAATTATCAAATGCCGGTGGTCATACACAGCCATTGGATTACAGCCAAGGATTTTAATTAGAGAGAGGTGGGGATCATTGTGTAATGTAGCATTTAGAGCTGCCAAAGAATGGAGCTGCTTTACAATTTTTTTTTAAATGGCAGAACCCAGGAGGTTCTCCCTGTCACATCCTGGCCCACTCCCACTTTTTACGGATACCAGATTGTGGTGAGTGGACCCAAATCTGTGAGGATTCCACGTGCTTCTAAGATAACTGGGTCTGGGCAGAGAATAGTGTCACATATTTATAGGATTTATGCTAAGCCCCGGTCTTGGGAGGGTCTGTTTGGTGTGCCAGACACCCATTCTACTACATGGATAAGTCATGTGGCCTAAATGCCTCCAAGTATGAGGCCTGGGCTCCAGAACTCATGTTTCTCACTGTGAGCTCTGCCCAGTGAGTCCAACTGAGGTAGACTCCTGTTCAGAGACTTGTACTTCCTTCAGGGATCAATGCACTTCACGAAGTGTCTGCAGCCGTTCCATGCAGCCTTTGCGATATAGAGTAGGGTTTAGTAGTTGACTGGCATACAGCAACAAGAAGTCCTTAAATTAGCGTAGAGAAGCAGAGGTTAAGACATAGCCCACACTGGCTAAAGCCGGGGCTCTCATGAGCCAGAGCGCTATACGAACCCTCTTCATTTCCTTTCGCTAGCTCAAGCTATGTCTACATGGCTCCACTGTTCAGACAGTGGGTGTATGAACTGCAGTGCACACTCACGTGCGGTGCTTTAAGTCCCTCATATGGACACTGCTGGCGCAAACTAAAAGGTACTTTGTTCATATCAGTGTAGAGCTGTTTGAAAGGCTATGTTAATGCAAACTTGTTGTCATTTAGTTTGTGCCAGCGGCATCCACAGGGGGGAAGTGAGGGCACAGCCCTTATAGTCTGAGCTGTGGGACCATGTAGATGAGCCCTATTGTAAGAGCCTGTAGGACTAGAACCTGGGACCCAGGAAGGTTCTGAGCTGCTGCATTACCATTGGAATACACATCTTCTACTTGCCTGGTGTCTGCAATCTGGTGCCTGACCCTGATCCCTGGTATGTTGACCCAGCTTGAATCTGACCACACCATTTGTCTTCTGACCAGTGCACATAGACCACCCTTGGCCTGGCCCTGACTCTCCTGTTCTTTTTTGTCTTAGGGCTAGTCTACATTTAAAACTTACGGCAGTACAGCTGTGTCACTGGAAGACCGTCAGCGGAAGAGTGTCTCCCGCTGACATAGCGCTGTCCACGCTAGCACTTATGTTGGCAAAGCTTATGTTGCTTAGGGAAGTATTTTTTTCACACCCCAGAGCGACAAAAGTTTTGCCAGCATAAGTGTTAGTGTAGACAAGGCCTTAGTCTCAGGTCAGAGACTGGTGTCTCTGTGAGCTCAGTTGTAATCACTACCTCTTGTCACCAACACCCATTTTGTCCTGCTTGCTGGAAGTCTCCCCTTGATAAGTGTCAGTTGCCCTGTCCTTGGGATTTCCATTGTTTCTGTAGGGTCTTCCACTGAAATGGATTGGTTCCAGCCAGTCCTTAATGACCCATTCATATCACCCTAGACTGCTACATGATAAAAATACCTCATGTCTCCTGCTTTGCCCCAAAGGCAGCATCTTAACGTTTCCTTATAACAACATGATAGGGTAGAGTTATGCAGATAGTTTATAAAAATAGGACAGACAATTCTTACTTCCATCACAGCTAGTCACTGTTTCTAGCTCTGGGTGTACATGACTCTCTCCCAGGCTCAGATCTCTTATCTGACATCCTTCCTTAAGACACAGAACTCAGCATTCCAGTCAGCCTATGCCCTAAAACCAGTGTCTCAAGCCTGAGTTGTCATTTCCCTACAGTCACTTATGGATGCTCCCTCAGAGTCTCAACCTAGGCTGTAGGCCCTCTGGCTTTAGTTTAACTCTTTGGGGACAATGTGGCAGGAAAGAAAGGAATACTGGCTTAACAAAGGACGGCTAACCACAATCACTTTACTCTTAAAAACCTTGGGAGTTACAGAGCCTTGCAAAATAAAAGTCCTGAGACTCATGCTTCCCTAGTCTGATTTCATCCCTTCTGTGAGTCCCAGGTTTGTAAGCATTTCAGCCTGAGTACAGTCCCTCCTGCACATCCTCCTTCCATTTGGCAATGGATCCTTAGAGCAGCATTCACTCTGACTCTCTCTCTCTTTGCCCTGTGCTTCCTCTGACCCCTTCAATGCTTCAGGCTCCTCCCCTGAGTCATTCTTCCCTCCTACCCCCTGTGCAGAAAGTCCATTGTTCAAGGGGGATGGGCCAGTTCTTCAGAGACAATCAGTCAATGGCTCTAGATTGATGGCTTCTCAGAGATTGTCCTTCAGTGAGATCTCATGCACTTGGCCTTGGCAGGTTATTATATGCAATATAATACAATACAATAAGCTGCCTTGTGCAATTTTAGACAAATGTTCAGCACGTAATAATCATTATACCTTGCTCTTATATAGTGCTTTTCACTAGTACATCTAATCATGCTTTACAAAGTTCGTCATTATCATTATCCCCATTTTACAGATGGAGAAACTGAGGCACAGAGCGGTGAAGTGACTTACCCAAGGTCAGCCAGTGGGCCAGTGGCAGAGCTGGAACTGGAACCCAAGTCTCTTGAGTGCCTGTCCAGTACTCAAGCAGTAGGGTACGCTGCCTTTCTCATACAAAATGGAGTTCACCGTTTGATACAGATGTATCCCAATCTGTCACATTCTCATATGAATAACTGCAAACGATAATTATTGAATTGAGCCCAATTATAATTAGTAATTAGGAAGAAAGCTGATGCAGCAGTAATGGTGAATATGCATCTGTTTAACCTCACAATATGGATACATTTTATATATTCTTTTTAAAAAACATGGCCACCACAATTAAATTAGAGGCAGTGAGAAAATTCTGCATAGTTAATGATCATTTCTAACCATAGGTGAATTACCATAAGAGTTTGTCCAGTAATATATATATTTTGCAGTTACTGTAATAAATAAAATATTAAATTCCCTGTTGGGTTTGCATATGGTTTAAAATTGATTCTCCTCCCTGAGGTCTTGGAGCAAAACTGCTCTTTGCAAAGGAAAATGATCCACCTCATAGAAAAAGACCTAAAATGCCATCTTGGTTCTCTACATTTCAGAAATACTGAAATCTAATTTATAAGGCTATATTTCTAAAAGAAACAGACTCAGGTGCATCAGAGTTAAATTTATCAGGGTATTCATACCCTGTACAGGAATCTGCAGTGAAGGAACTAAATACATTTTCTGTTTATCTGGGCACATGGAGGATAGTATTAAAATTATATGGCTGGAGGGAGAGAGAATACAATATGCCTCCCACAGGAGCTGAATAATATGCTCTGACTAAACGGACATCATAATGCTATCTCTAGTGAGGCCTTTTTCAGCTAAGAAATAAAAATGTATAGTGTGGTATGGAACTATAGGGAAATGACACTGGTGACCTTTACTTGGAGAGTGGTAAACCAACTACTGTTGATCAGCTTGTTGTTTCACATCCTTTCCTAATGTAGGTTGGAAAATACCTTGATAAAATATTGCAAATAAAATCATCTGGATAATTGCTCTAGTTTTAGTAAATTGAGAGCCAACTTTTGCCCTGTCTTGCATGCACCCCTTGTGATCACACTGAAATCATAGGGAATGCAAGTCAAAACAAAACTTTCTTCTTAATTACTAAATATAACTATAATTTGTAATCAGGTGGAGATAGTAACTTCCATAAAAATAATCTATTTCTTTTAGTGAGCTGCTTGTTCAACTGTTGTTTAATTGCTGGTAGATGTTGCTTAATTACTGCTAGCCATAATTGTATTTGGACTGTTTCCACTCAGCTGAATGAAGTTTAAGCTTCTCATCCTTGTAGCATTGTGCAGAGCATTAAAGACATCTGCCTACTTTTCTGCTCTGGTCTTCTGTTGTGCCCTACGCTGGCTCTTTTGCTCCACCAATGATAGCATTCTGGTCTTTGTGCCTTTCCTGAACCCTTTTCTATGCCTCCAATATCCAGTGCACTGGACTCCATCCCTCTTGAATTAATTCTTTATCCTCAAAAGGTACAAATTCTAGTCCACTTTCACTATCTAGTCCACTATTAACTCTATACTAACATCTTCTCAATTTAAAAAACAACCCCTCCCCCCACTTTTGTTCATTGCGATCGAAATTTTGTCCCTCCTTTGTCTCTGTATGTTTATGTAATCATAGCCCCTGTTGCAAAGTGTTCTACAGTGTTCGTATCTGTGTATTGTACAGCTCTAAGAATACTCACGCTGTTCAACAAAGAGTAGATAGTAACATTTAGCTCAGTCACACAGACAGCTCATTGAAAAATTGAGATTTCAAGTGCCCTATTTTTGCCTTTGATATGCAATTGACTTCAGTAGAATTTACACATGTATATGATAGGGCAGATTTTGATCCTAGGAATTTAAATATTTCTCCCATTGTCTATGTCAGGTGATAAAAGTTTGAAAAGAAAACAGCATGAGTTCCTCAGAAGTTATTTCACTTAGAAAAATAGGATAGAACTGTCACAGTTCAGGCAACTGCACCTATATTTTCACCTTCCTTCCCCACCCATGGTCCACCAACTGCACCCATTCTTAGGCTTCTGGCTCCCCAGCATCCCGGTTCTTGGGCAGAGAGACACGTCTCCTTCCTGACTGGGATATTTCCTGGTTGCACAGTTCCCTGCCTATACTGTGAGTTCCCCAGCAAGTTAGACTGCCTAAGCAGGCCTGCCTCATCCTCCCGTCAGATACTATAAAAGCGTAATTGCCTACTGTTAGAAGTTACCACACAGCCTTTTATAAGCAAGCACATTTATTCTTAAGGTGAAAGCATTACAGAGGAAACATTAAAAATAATAAAAGAACCTACATGCCTGCTTATAAGTTTACCATAGATCACCCCCAATTCCAGCAAGGGTTCTGGTAGGATTCAGTCCTTCAAACTCCACCAAGAGGTTTTTCTGTTCCTAATAGCTATTAACTCAGACCAAGAACACCCATTTATCTGTGAGTCACCTACAATGCAAGTCTTTGATCTTGGGACCCTGGGAACAGGTAATCAGCAGACAGGTTGAAGCTTCAAAAGGCTGAGTTCTTGCATAACCAGAGGAGGTATATTTGCATAACCTCCCCCTGGGGAACCCATCTCACTTTGTTTGTCCCATAAATTCGTTCTTGTCTGGCACAGTGTTTCAGTAGTCTTTGAAGCTCATAACACTTCCTAGGGTGACATACAATAATGCATAGATTTTGTATTTTTAATAAAATGGACTCCAAAGCTTCTTAAACTTAATTCATTAAGATTTTTCAAGGATATTGCAGTAAATTGCCATATCTGTCACCAGATCATAGTAACATGTAATTGTATATTGTATTTATCCCCAAGTACTATTTTCTACAGAGTAACATGTAGGTAATGCACTTACTGTGAAGGCAGCAACAATACAGAGCCTTTTTGAATTTTATATTAATGCTTCATTGTTTTAAAAAATATTTTATAAAGTTACATTAAAATATTTTACATTTATAAAGGCTAATTAATTTATTATTACATCTTTGCACATACAAAGATTAGGTTTCATTCAGTCAACAAATAGAGAGCTCAGAAAGACATATCTGGTATCACTGTGTAAATTGTTCCAACCTTTCTTTGTCCATTGTTTTGCAAACATAACAAGCTTTAATGCACCTGTTTGATTTTTTTACGATTTCAGTCAACAGCACCAGTGACTTTGCTCTTAGATAAAATGCATGAAACACTACATGTTTGTTCCCCTAACATTCGACACATTAAGTGCTCTCTTACAAAGTGAATGCCTTTCAGTTGCTTTCTAAAATGTGGTTTTAAACAACCAGTAGTACATGTTGCACTGACTCTGCATTTCAGTTTGTTACAAAGATTATTTGGCCTTTGCTCTTGCTAGCTAAGGTGGGGCTGGGTGATTCAGGTTGTTCTCTTTTCCCCTCTTACCTGCAGATTTGCATGTTTGACCTAGCAGAGTAATTGGGCCCACAGCAACATGGGCGTGCCTCCCCGAGAAACACTTAGTTTCATGTATGACTCATAAGCTGAAGCACAGACACCACTTCCCCAATCTACAGTAGCCATTTTAACTGCATAAAACTGCTGGATTTCTTTTTACTTTCTGGCTCTTGGGACTATGCAAACACCTTAAAACAAATTAAGGTAACTTTTCTTCTTGCTGTGGTACAGTATCTAAATTGGAGTGATAATTCTAATAGCAGAGTAGGTGTACCTGTTGAAAAACATGGCTGTATGTTCTTTACCTCTGTTATGTATGAACTCAGTCACATGCGCTTGATTGCACTGAACTACCAGGGGAAAACAAAGAATGCCAGTTCTTGTAGGTTTTTGGCCTTGAGTGTGAAGGATCATTTAAAATATAAAAATCTTTTGTATGCCAGAAATTCCTCAGATGTGTCATGAGAGTAAGACTGAAAAAAAGAAAACTTCCTGTTATAGTTTAGTAAATACAGTCAATTCTGTTGCTCTTTAAGTGAAAATGATTGTTTAGGATGAAGTAGTTTTTTACTGTGTGTTTCTCAAAATGTTAAGTGGACTATATTGCTTTTACATTCCTGAAAACAATACACCTGAAATAAGCCTTAAAGATTGACAATGTTATTGCATTTCAGATGTATGCTTATTCTTAAAATGTGTTAATATTTAATGTTTCAGATGCACTGCTGGTTTGACTGTTTTAAACATGGCTCAGTTGACTGTAGGACATATTAATCTTTTTCAAAACTGGGTACATGTTTAAATTGATCTGTTTATCATGTAGCAGAGAATTTCTGAAGGTGATTCAGGCAAAGTATTAGTTAATAATAGCACTACAGACTCTGATTGCATTTGCTCTTGATATACTTACTAAGGTTTGATTCTGAGCTGCTGTAAACATGGTGGATTTGTAATTCAAAGAATTGATGGCCTGCGAGTCTGTTTCTACTGAAATATCCTGTAAAATCCTATTGTCACACTGTATAATTTAAAACGGAACAGGAGTTTAACTTCTTTCATGGAATAAAAAATGGACATATAGTCATCCTTCTCTGTATCTCTGGTCCTCAAAGCTTAGGATTTTGTATGTGGCATTGAGGAAGGCATACTATAAAAGGGACTAGGTTTAGTGCCATTTGTACAAGAAAGCTTGTGGGGAAATATGCAGTGTTTAAAGGCTCTTTTTAAATGTTCAGTGGGGAAAAATTCACTGGGTACTAAAATAAGAACAACTCACAACTACCCGTGCGTGCATACACTTTGAAAGTGTGCTAAGTATGTTTCTGGTCATGTACTTATTTGAACACAATTAACTTTGGCTTTAGTTGGAATCCTGTCTGAACGAGAACAGTAAACTTCAACCTGTATTTTAATTTTTCAGTTAAAAACAAAAGTCATTTCAAATACAGTTGAATTTCTTCTAAATTGAAAATCTAATGATAGAGGAATAAAACTATTTGTAATATTGTACATAGGGGATACTTTTCAGTGTCATTACTGTTCACCTATCTCACAGGGATGTTGTAGAGTCTTGCTTAATATAGTAATCATCTACAGTGGAGAGGGGAGAAATTATTAGGCTAATAAGTGCATGCTTTATGTGCAACAGCCTTTTGCTTTCAGCCATCTGCAGTGTTTTCCAGTAGCCTCTTTGTGCATCCTGGCATGTCTTATTATTATTCTCTCTTAATTTTAGGTTTCATTTAAAAAAAACCCATGCTTTAAATCTCAGGTGTTTCAAGAGGGTATGTTATGTATCCTTTCCCTGTGAAAAATTATATTTAGGTAGAAGAATAAGATAAGTAATAGGGAACAGGTTGAAAACACCAGTTTGAATGTGTTATGGAAGATTTTTGTTTATCTGTTAAAAAAATTATTTAAGATTCATTAGACTATTTGAATTTTTTTCTCTCCTCCTATTTCCCCATGAGCATTGATGCCCTTTTAGCAATAGTTTTGGGCTGTGGTAGCCACCTTAAACTCACTGTCTGGTATTAAACTTTGAACTAACAGAGGAGACTCCTGGTTTCTCTCTATTCCTTCCCCTCCCTTGCTTCTCTTGCAAGGTAGCTGGAGGTCTTTAAAGAATTCATCTTACAAGGTTAAATTAGGAGTCTCAAAACAGCTCCCTAATTGCTCTGCTGGTTATAGTTTCCTGGATGCTTCTGTAGTGCTGTTGTGGGGCTGGAGGGTAAGCAGCTGTTGCTGTAGCTCTCTTTCATGCAGCTCTTCAAGAAGTCTCCAGTTTGTACTGTAGGCAAAGCTGTTGTGTCCAGGCTGTTAGATACCATGGTGAAGGTGTGGTACCAGAACCTGAAGAGAACAGAAACAGATGCTATAACTAAACTAGAATGAGTTGAGAAACTGGTTTCGGGCTCCCAGTTGCTCCTTTTAAAGATTAACTTTAAAGACCTCCCACTGAGAAGGAGCGAAGTAGCTGGACTGGAAGAGAAAAGATGGTGGTTATAGGCTCTGACTGATTTTCCCAGCTGAAGTGTGGGTGTGGTATGATATATGTCTCCAAAAGAGTAAAGATGATTTTTCTATACATCCGTTAGACCATATCAGTGCAGTGCTCTGTGTAGAATTTTTTTGTATTGACAGGGTCCCAGTTCTGATTGGTGGGAGTTTGATGCATGTCAGTGGCAGCATCCTATAGTCCAGTAGTTCCCAACCTTTTTGGCTTGAGGGCCTCAAATATAATTTTTACAACCCTGAAGGGCCACCAGTCTATCAACTCATAAAAAATGTATTGATGTATACACCCTTAAGGACATATTTGAAGTAAACATTTTGATGCTACTGTGCTCATTTTTACATTCACTATTTTACACCTACAAATTACTCACAGTATTGTCACACAATCACAGACAAAGCACTGTGTAGATGTATGACTGTTACTACACACTGAAGCATGTGGCCTGGCAGCTAAGTCACGGTGGGTGGCCTGCTAAATGCAGGCCAAACCAGAAGGCACTGATTTTTAGAGTCCTGCCCGTCTCCTCAAGCAAGGTGGGTCCTGGCTGGTCCGCCAGCAGCCCCCCGCCCATTGCAGCCAGATGGAAGTAGTTCAGCTCGTAGGCTGCCTCCTTGTTGATCTCCCTTCCCCTTGGCTGCAGCAGGGAAACTGCATGCGTCCTGTTGCCCCGTGCGCTCCACTTGGGCACCTAGGCAGTGGCTTCCTTCTGCAGTGAGGGGGATGGGAGATCAGTGCTTCCCTCCCTTTGGCTCCAGCAGGGACCCCACCACCTTGGGGCACCCAAGCAGAGCACTTTGCCATGCTCTCTGCTGGAGTCAGGGGAGGGGAGTGCTGATTTCCCGTCCCCTTGGGTGCAGCAAGGAGCCTGCACCGGTCTTGTAGCCTCACGGCAACACGCTCTGCTTGGGTCCTTAGGCAGCAGCTCCTTTCTGCAGCCAGCAGGAGGGGAGCAGCGGGCCACTTTGAAAGATGCTGCAGGCCACATTTGGCCCCTGGGCCATGGGTTGGGAACCACTGCTATAGTCCAACCAACCAGTCAGAACACATGGCTTTGGACAGTGTGTCTGCAGCCATACTCTGCAAACGTTTTGCACTTCTAGAGCTCCTTTCATGTGAGGTTTTCCAAAAATTATTTTCTTCTCTGTTGAAAATTAGTTTTGGTGAGTCCCTACATCTGTCATTGATACAAGAAAGACAAAGGAAGAAATGTGTAAGTGATCTAGCTGCTCAGGTACTGTAATTGTCTCTGATGTCTGTGGAAACTGCTAGTTCAGTAGTGCATTACTCTTCTTGGGCTTCATGATGAAAAATGTACTTGGCTTTGCACCTGTCTGGGTTAGTTGAATTTGAATGTGCAGAGATACAGTAGAGACAAATCAGGTGAACTGATCCAAATGCCTTTGAAAGTGTTTGTATCAAAAATGTGGGATTTCCCTTTATACCAGAGGGAGGACTTTGATCTCCAAAATCGCTTTCACTTTTTGATAGTTAAGTAAAGGTTGCTAGGCTTTCATTTGGCAACTTTCACTGCTGATTTTATCACTTTTTCTCTTGAGTTGTGTTGGATATGAGAAGAGTAAAAACTTTTTCTTTCTGAGGGGTGACTTAATAAGAGAGGGGAGGTGGAAAGTGGAGTTGATGTTACCAGTCTTGTTTGTGACCCACTCTGTGAGCAATGAGACTTTGCTAAAAGTAAGCGACTCATTACATTTATCCTTTTGATACCATTGATATGCCTTATTGCTAATTTGCTTTGTTAAATCTGACCGTGTCTGAGAAGGAGCATTTAAATATTTGTTCTTCAGAGGCTATATGCACTGAAATTTGAAGACTTTTACTTATCAGTAGTCCACAGCTGTAGTGTGAAATCCTCTAGATACTCTCACTCTCTTGACATAAAGGGACTACTCTGTTTAGAGGCAAAAATAATTTATTCCTCAATATTGTTCTGTCTGAGGGCCTGTCCTCAAGCAAAGCTACCAACTGTGCTCAATCTTTGTGCTGATGGGATCCCATTAGATAAGGACTAAAGTTTATGCATTCTTATCATGGTGTGTTAGGCTTTAACTACCCAATAGCCAACTTCAGTGATGATAGGAATTGTGTAGCTAACCCTGAGTGCATTTAATTGAGTATTTTCCCTTAAAGAGATCAACCATCTCATGCCATATAGGACTTCATACTGGATTAGAACTCTAATCTGAAAACTGCATTCATTTTGCTTGTCTCAAAATGTGCCTTTAAAGTCCTCAGGTTTTTATGTAAAACTTTTCCTTACATTGGAAAAATATAATTGTTATCTTCACTTGCTCGGAATAGAAATGTGAAACCTATAGGTTGACAACTCGGAGGGAATGCTTTCAGATGGCTTGAATAGTATTTACTCGTTTCTCCTTATTTTGAAACTTATGTCTAAATTACTTGTAAAGACCTTGTTTAACCATTGGTCAGTTTGGCATCTGATCTTACCTAATGGGGTAATTTTTTTTGCATCCTTCATCCGTTATCTTTTTGGTACCTGTTTAGCAGCTGCACTAACCATTGTCATAACTTAGTTTGAGGACTCCTTTTCTGTTTGTCTAATTTATATAAAGATGAGTAGTGGGATGACTCCCAAGTTGTGTGGGTTTCAGTGAGGCCTTTAGGATGGGGAAAAAGGAGTGAGAGCGTGAGTGATTCAAACTGCTTTTGAACGTTGCAAGGAAATTGGTAAGGATGTCACATGTATTTTGTGGTTTATGCATATTATTTCATCACTAAAACTTTTCTCTCTAACTCTCCCCAATGTTCTTAATTGGCTGTTTGACAGGTAAATATTAATAAAACTGAAAGAGATTAAAGGAAATATATTTTTCATTCTCTCTTTTTAAAAATTTGTTAACTGTAATTTGAAAACACTTTGTCTATGCTGTTCCAATGTCTCTCCCCTGCTTACTTATTTTTTGTTTGTGTGTGTCTTTCTTCACACTGCAACAGGGGAAAGAAATGTTTAAAACATTAATAAAATGGGATTCTGAAAGCACAATTACTATGTGGGCTAACCGGGGATGGTGTATATCAGAAATTACTGATAACAGAAAATTTAAAATGACATGAAGTTTTCCCTACTTGTGGATATTATATGCGGGAGAATTGATGGTCTGGAGCTAGCATCGATAATCTTTCAAGGATGTGCTAGCATGATTTATTGTAATCTGGGTGCAACAGGCCATCTCTCCAATACAAAGTGGCTCCTCTTAAGAAGTAATCTTATAAATAGTGCCTTTGAAGTCAGTAGGAGTTGCACATATTTATTTGAGGGCAAAATATGGCCTAAAGCTTTCAGTGGAGCCTGTTCTCTTGTCCAGTCCCATGCTACCTGGATTTTTGCTGTTCATGAAAAGATTTTCTACATTGCTCCTGTAAACTCCATACCTATAACTATAATTGTTCAAACTTAAAGTATAGGCTGTAAGTTAAATATGTTTAATTATTGAGAGACAGACGGTGGGTAAAGTCATCTTTTATTGGACCAGCTTTTGTTGGTGAAAAAAACAAGCTTTCGAGCTACATGGAGCTCTTCTCCAAGTAGCTCAAAAGCTTGTCTCTGTCACCAGCAGAAGTTGGTCCAATAAAAGACAGTACCTCACCCACTTTATCTCTCTAATATCCTAGGACCAACACAGCTACAATACTGCAAACAGTGTTGTATTGTCCATTTAGGGATGTAGTGTGGCCAACAATTTTTATGTTGATGTGATTTTAGAATAGGAATTAGCTAGAAAGAGAAAAATAGTTATTTTTGCCAAAATTTGCAAGCTAGCATATGAAAAGTGTGGTCAATTTATACAAATTGTGAAAATTCATGCTATGGACTCTTTGAGACCTCCTGGCAGCACACAAATGAATTCTGAGAACCTACGCAGGATCTTGTACGATGCACAATTTGGGGTGCAGCATTTTCCAGCTCATGTTATTGATGGAATGAATGCTATTCTTTTTGAAAAATAATGTACATTTAAAGAAAGGATAAAATAAGGAACTATAGATAGGAAACTTCTGTGTTGTGTGTGTGGGTTTTTGTTTTGTTTTTTTGGTGCCTGTTTGGACATACAAATGAAAATGAAACTTTCTTGTATTAAGAGAGGCAACTCCATGGCAGTATTTATTTGAACATAAGAGAATGCTGATGGAGTTCTCACTATTACTAAACTTTGTCTATCCATAAAGTATATTTATTCTGGTCACTAGCCAAGGCCAACATTGAAATAAGTACGTTTTTAAAAAGCCAGATACCGAGAAGTGAAATTTTAGTTTATCTAACATAGCCATAATTTAGGAAGTAGCTACTTAATAACACATGTAAAATGAAAAGCCCTTCATAGCATATTCTAGCTAGCAAGAAAAATCCTTATTGTCATAATTTTTCCTAAATATTTACTTTTAGAAGATGTGTGTATGCTGCTGTAATTGTCTTCCTCTAAAATCAAGCGTTATATTATATTATATTTATTAAATACAAGTCATTTGGACCTTTAATATGTTGCTCCGATTAGCTTGTATTTAATATAATTATAGAGTAATGTGTTGGAATTAATTCCTCTTACGCTGGCCAATGTTGAAGTTTTTAGCCAAATGACAACATAAGGGTTCAAACTTGTAAAATGCTTAGCTAAAATACTAGGGGAATCTGAGGTTTGAAGGAGAGATTTAGTAATATATGGTTGTGTGATGACAGAGGCTATGTCTTCACTGACGGCAGCAAATTCGCAGTCAGTGAAGACCCGCTCAGTCGATTCAGAAATCGATGTATTAAGACCACCTCCTCAAGAGGTGTAGTGCTGCATCAACAGGAACATGGTTCCCGTCGGCGCAGTGCATTGAAGACGGAGGGCACAACAGAAGCATAGAAGTCGACGGTAGTTACGCAAGTTTTTTGTGTAGTTTGCGTAACTCTGGTTGACTGCTGCTGAATCTCCGAGGTAAGTGTGGACAAGCTCAGAGATTATTAGTTTAACAGTGTATTGCATATATGAATGCTGCTGACGGCTGCTTGTATCTCAGTACTCTCTAGTCATCCATCACGTGGCCTATATCCAGCACTGAAACTACTGCAGTGGTTCCATAGACATTGTACTAGATTTCAATAAAATATTAATGGAAGTATTCATGAATCAGGAATTATGCAAACTCTGTTTTTGTTGTTGCAAACAAGTATCTATAGAAAATTTGGGACTCAGAAAAAGAGAACTGATTTTAATCCTATATGCATTATACTGAGACATTTGTCTGCTTGCTTACAATGTATTCTTCTAGGGTCTAACATAGCCTAGAGTATATATCAAACTCAGTTTTATAATATCTATCCAAAACAAATTTGGTATTTTTATTTATGGACAGGAGAGGTAATAACACTACAGCTGGGTTCTATCCAGGCTGCTTCTCGCATCTTTATACCCGAATCCTGATGTTAAATTTTCATGTTGTCTCAGCCTCAGGCCTTCCACGTGGTCTGGTCTAAAAGCAGGCCTTGTCTACACTGCAAATGTTTTGCTTGCATAACTTCACCAGCAAGCCCTTCCAGTATAGGTGCAACTTACACTGGTGTAAAAGTGCTTTTTGTTGGTATAGCTTGCACCAGTTCCCCAAGAAAAATAAACTATACTAGCAAAAGTGTGTCTACATTAGGGCTTATACTGGCAAAGCTATGTCAGTAAAGTGAGTGTGTTTGTTTGTTCATTTTTTTTAGTTGGGGGTTTAATATGTGTTTAACTAAATGTGTTATTTTAAATTGATTTAATTAAACTGGCACAGCTTTATAGAGGGCCACTTTTATATCTGTTTAGATCAGCGGTTCTTAACCTTTTTTTGAATTACACCTCCAACTTTTTTCCCCCTAACTTGGAGCCTTCTAGCCCTTTGTGCAAAATGAGACTTTTCAGTGTAATCTACATGGAGCTGTGGCGATTAATACTCTGATTCCAATAAGGACTTTGGTCCCGCTGTCTAACTGTGCATAGCCTAGGAAACCTTTGACAAGCACACACTTTAATAGCCACAAAGTTTTCACAACAATGTTTCTCAATTTCAGCACTGAAGAGTGCTAGTGGATGCTGTGACTGTGGGCACCAGGTCACCACACCACTCACTCCAGTTTGGCCCGTCCACCCCACCGTCATGATGCTGGGGTTGCCAGGCCAAATTTGAGAGAAAGGTGTTGCAACCCTACCAGTGAGAGGAAAGCTTGAACCATGTTCCTAAGAAAGTTTGACATGCCCGCCAGTTGAGAACAGCTGGTCTAAACCAATATGAGTGGATATAGAGGGGTTTGCATCAGTTTAACCCAATTGGTTTTATAAACAAATTTCAGTTAAAAAATTCTGTGGGAGGAGTCTCTTGTGATGTGATTACAGGAGCTATCCTTAATGAAGAACACCTCTCTTCTGGCCTCCCATCCCCCCCCTCCAATCATTTGATGTAAAACATCATAATAGAAAACTTGGGACGATAATGGGGGGTTATGGGTGAAGCAGGTGCAAACAAAGTCCTAAAAGTGCAGAAATAAAAAATAATTTATTTTTTGAGGAGTTGGGGAAGGAGACAAAAGGACAAGAAATGGGTTGCTATCACTTTTTAAAAATGTTTACTTTTTGCTGCAATAAAAGCATACTACCTATTCCCATCTGCTAAGGCAGGGTATTCAAATGAACTGATGAACTTTGCACTCAGTCTGAAGAGACACAAGAGAGAAGCAGACATTAGGGGAGCCTTAAGCCTCTTAAAATTTCTTGTGGTTGAAAAGAAAGGTAAAGAAGCTCTAAAGAGTGTTTTCCTGTTACTAAGATGAAAAATGTAAGAACTAAAAAGAATTTAAAAAGTTGATTGCTGGCGATTGCCAGCACGAGTTCTATGATAAAATATTAACTCATTGCACTGTGCTGTCTCTTAGTGCAAACAGAATAGTTAGTTATTGTGATCTGCTTGTTAAGTCAACAGTGTAAAAAATACCGACCTGGTTATCTAGAAAATGTTTTGTTCAGGATATTTGTTAAAGGGACTGTTGGGTTAAAACTCATAATCCTTACCTATTTAAAACTGGTTAAAATAAACAAAGTCCATTAATGAGGTTTATTTCTTGCCCTACATGGAGTTTGAACAATGGTCACAGAGTAAGTCAGTTTCACTTTTGCTTCTGGTCTTGCATGGAATTTCATACACTAGTACAGTGCTGCAAAATTTAGGTTTCCCTGCTGATGATCTAAGGTGCATTTTTCCTAAAATGTACAGATAAAAATTCAGGTAGTTGGTAAGTTTGGATCCACAAAAATAAGTTGACTCATAGCTTGTTTTGTGAAAAAAAGCTGCTGTGTGGAGACCACTGAATCCTGCTTGTATTCATTTTCAAGGCTCCTCATGGCCAATCCCCACCCAACCTATCATCTCTCATTTGCTATCAAGCTGTTGATGCTTGCCTCCGATTGGCCAGTCATTCCAGTCTCCATTGCCCGCTTATTCAATTTTCAGATAAACACCTTCATGCTTTTTCCTGTGCTGCCCCTCATGCTTGGGAGAAGCTGCCTGTAAATATCCACAAAACTACCTTGTTGTCCACCTTCAAAACACTTCTTGGCTGTGATGCCTACAAAAAAATTGATAATGGCTAGAGTGCTGGTGTCTCATTGTTTCCTTGTACTCCCCTGTCTATCTGTATCCTCTGTTGTCTCGTACTTCGATTGTAAGCGTCCTGGGGCAGGGACAGTCTTTTTGTTTGGTTTGTACAGCATCCAGCACAATGGGCTCCTATCTATGTCTTAGTCTCTTTGGCATTTTACATTAATATAAATAACAGTTTTAACCGAGTCAGTTGAGTGATACAAACTGGCTACCAAAAATGTAATTATGGTTCACTGTAGTGAAACAGTAATTTAGTTTTAGGGATAAATCTTCAGTTTTATACGAATTAAAAGATCAGAGGTAGGTGTTTTTATTTTAAATCAGTAACAGTCTCAGTTGAAAATTATGGCATTCCATGGCATTACATTTTGGTAAAATATTCAGCTTTAGAAACATGCCAAATTGTTGATGTGTCAGAAAATCTCATTTATTCACAGCTTGCTTTCTTTATCGGTTTAAAAATTTAGCTTTTTCTAGGCATACATTAATTTGATTGCCTAAATTTGTAGTATACAAGTATACTAGCAATTATTATGCTTGTAAACATTTCTTTTTGCATCATGTGGCAGATAGGAAAACTTACTAATACATTGTGAAAGTATATAGTTGTTATGATCTGAAAGCTTTTGCTGCAATAACGTTCACTCTGTAAGTGGAACAGATACGAACTTTCAGGGTTAAAAAGAACATCTGAGTCCCATGTAAACCAGTTCTGGGTCAATGTCAACATCTCTGCCATCTCAGTTTTCCTAGGAAAACATCAAATCCTGCCAGTGTATGTTGCAAGAGGTCTGACCAGTGTGACTTACAAAGTAACAGGCAAATATATTAAATGTTGTTGCCTATATGATATCGTTGTAGGAATCTGAGATGGAAAAGACTTTTTCAGTCATCTTCTACCGCTCTCTGCCAATTCGGCAAAATTTAGTAAACTTCAGATCATGCTGCAAGGTTTTAATTGTTCAGAAAGACTTGTAAATAAACATGGTTTTGTATTTTTTTCATTTGTTTGGATGTTATGGGTGAGTTGACTGAGTGTTTGTGAAGGATGGGCGCTGAGCCATGTTTCTCTAATACTGTGCAGTGCCTAACTACTTTTGTCATAGGTGCTGTAAAATATACTGTAGAAATGGGCCTATGCTTAAGTTCCTCCACTGGTTCCCAGTCAACTTCTGATGCCATTTTAAGGCCTTGCTCCTAATTTTCAAAGCCCTGGCTACATCAAAGTGATTTTTTGATCTATGAAACACCATGGCAGCTGTGCTTCTCTGGGCCAATGCAAATCATAAAGCCCAGGACTAAGCCTTTGAGAAGTGTGGACAAAGCATTATGTGTCAAGGGGATCTGGCTAGGGAACAGTCTTTAGAAGAGATCAGAAAAATCCAGAGTCTGCTGTCTTTAGGAAATATTGCAAAAACTTTCTCCTTGAAGGAAGCCTTTCCACCCTAGAATTTAAGGCCAGAACCATTGTGATCATCTAGTCTGACCCTCCTGCACATGGCAGACTACAGAACCTCACCCACCTCCTCCTGTAATAGACCATTTACTCTTGTTTAAACCAACAAGTGACCTGTGCTAAATGCTGCTGAGGGATTGACACTCACAATTTGAACAACCCTTTTATTCCCAAACACCTCTCAATTTCCAACCCCCTTTCCCCACTTCCTCTCCAAAAACCTACTCCAAGCAGAATTTTGATCCATAAAGGGACAAGTGCCAGAGACTTCATGCAGTATGTACACTAGGCACTTTGTTGTAGCTATTGATTTTACATGGAAGGCACTCAGATACTACAGTGAGAGCAGCAATATAAAACTCTAAGACGGATAGATGCCATTTATTGTTTCTAGTGGCTTTGTTCTGTCCAGATTTAAAGCAATTGAGCAATGTAGCTTCCAGTATTTTCCTGGAGACTATTCGTGAACCTTCCAGATATCCAGGCTACATTTTGGTTTGCTCACTCTTATACCATTACATCAAGACAACTGGCCACTGACAAAAGCAGAATAATGGAGAAGATCCTGGTATGGCATTTCTTATTTTACCTCTAGTTACACTTCTTAGGGCCACCTTAAACAATTTCTCTCCACTCCTCCTCTTTCCTTAAAAACAATGTGGTAAACTTTTTAAGGTTGCTGACTAAGAAAATGAAACTCTCTGATAGCTTAGGTTTTGCACTGAGCCTGGAATGAAGCGGAAGACTTTACATCAGGGATTCTCAGGTATAACATACTAGGGCTTTTTGAGCATATAGTTATCAAAAACTGAGGACCCTGGTTACAACTATATCAGAGTTGTGCCTCTTTTTAATGAAATTTTGCTTTGTCTGGCCCCTTATCCTTTGCTTGCCTATTCAATAGTAGTTCTTATGGTGCACCCCCTCCCCCCTTCAAAAAAAACAAACCAAAAAAACTTCATTATTTTGTGGTGGAATCAATCCTAGAAAAAAGTTAAAAAAGCCTTTTGTGTCATCAGTATACTTTTTAATGTTTTGTCCGGACTACTTCTAAAAGTTCTGAACAGTTTGGCTTCCACCACTGGCTGCTGTATATTTATGGTGAACCTCTGTTTATCTCTGTTTATCTGTGGTATCGACTGTTTGATTGCTAGGATGCTCTGTTGTGCAGTAACCGCTTTATAGAAGGCCACATGCTAAAACCTATGTAGTAGTTGATTTGTGTAGTGCTGGGCTACAATAGGAGAGTTCATATGATCACAGTTTTAATATTATGGTTGGTGATTCTCATGAAACCATGTTTCAATAAACTTGGGCTAGTTACATCTCATCAAATTGTCTGGCTTTTTGTGTGGGAATATCTTTTTGCCTTCTTTTTCTGAAAAAATATTTGTCACAGGTTTTAGGAGACATTCATCTTGCTATGTATGCTGCTACTTGTATCTTTGCCTGTCCCACTTAAAGGACAAATGAATTTTTTTTATAACAAGTAAAAAAGAAAGAAGATGTAGCTGTGAAAGCAGGAAACACTTGTCATTCAGACTCCATATCTTTGTTTCTGCTTCCTGTCAGTTAAACCACTAGCAGAGGAACAGATGTACTAAGAGATGACTCTACATTAGTTTCCGTCACGGACAGCCATTGTGTAACAAGCAGCCTCCTGAAGAAAAATGTATTAAATCTATTTGCTTTCTATTTATTATCAGTCTAACCTTATATTTAGACATCTAAGATTAAAGATCAGAATTTGGCCAGTAATTGGAGGGAGAGGAGAATATTTGAACTATTGTGGAATAACTGTAAAGCAGTAACTACAGGAGATATCAGTAAAGCAATAACAGAACTAAGGTATGATATTTATTTGCTTTACTGTATTAACACAGTAATTCTTTTGAATCTAGACAGAAACTTGTGACTGGTTAGCAAGTTAGCTGTTGCTCGAGCATTCTAAAATATATGCAAAGGGCTGTTTCCATTTGGGGATAACTTGACATCTCATGATGGTGTGAATTCTTGTTTGTGGTAAAGAATTGCAAAGTGTTGATGAATCTTGTGATTTTTTTTTCCAGGTCCTGTCATATTTGATGCAGGGTTTTCTTAGAGCCCCGTCTCTTGTGTTTAATTGCTTCTATGAGAAACTCAGCTTTAATATTTTTTTAAAAGCCGGTAGAGCATGGTAGAGGAGAAAAGTTGAAAATCCTAACATAGGCACCTCTTAAAGGCTCAAAAACCAGCAGACATATAAAAAGCACCTAAAACTTGCTTTTTAAAAAATCCCAAAAAACAACAACCTCATGAGCAAATCTCATAATTTTGGGGGCCTGAAGTTTTTTGAACACTTGCAGTGGACTGGAATTGTTAATTTACATATTTTATGATTGCATGGTTTATCAGGTTTGTAACTTGGACTTTGAGTATGATCTCCACTTATGTACGCATTAATAAAACAATTTATTTTCTCTTTAACTAGAGTAGTCTCCTTATGCAAATTTACTTAAGTTATTTGTATGGTAGGTTTTCATGCTGGAAGGCTTATTTCCCACATTTTTTTAAACTTATGTTCATTTTGAGCAGTTTTATTCAAGACTCTGTTTCATCCTATCTGGATATGTGAATTGTGGTTTAAGATGTTACAAAATAGTCTGAAATTTCTTGAGGACTACCTCTCATGGTGTAGAAAAGATAATAATTAGCAGGTTCAAATTGGGGAGATTGTGGATTCTACATATTTAAATCCTCATAGTCATTTGAAACTATCTGGATTAACCTGAATTAGCAAACCTGAAGGAGAGCTCTGGGTAAGATTGAAAGGTTGTCTCTCTCACCAATTGAAGTTGGTCCCATAAAAGACCAAGAAGTTGGTCCCGTAAAAAAAGGTGGTCCCTCACCTACCGTCTCTCTAATATCCTAGGACCAGCACTGCTACAACAACACTGCATACATGGATTATCTGTGTCAATTAGATTTGATACTTCCCCCGCAGCACAGACAGGGTGAATCCCCTAAAGACCTTTTAGCAGTCCAAAATTGGCTAATCAACAATGTAAGATGCTCCTTTTGCTCAGGTGATAAAAAGGTTATCTGTATCATCCAGCTCTTAAAGTATAAACTCTTCTCAGAAAAGGTGATATTGCCTTTGCCTCTACTTGCCCCTACTTCCTCCCCCCCCCCAACATTAATTAATTTCAAATTGTATTGTAGCTCTGATTTTATCAAACCACAGTTTGTTGAAAACTGAGACTTTGAATATACAGATCAAATCTTACGTCCAAAAGGGATGGAAAAGTGTGTGTGTGTGTGTGTGTGTGTGTGTGTGTGTGTATGATAGAGAGAGAGAATTTGATTTTCTTTAAAAATATTCTATTTTTTTTACAGTTTGGACTGTGAAAGATGTTAAGGTTGTAATTCAACTTCCATTTGAAACTCCAGTTTTCACTTACCTTCCCCCTTATGACTGTGTGAGAGCTGAATCTCTTGCTGTTATAGAAGCATGGGTGTGATATAGTGGGACCGCTGACCTAGACACAGTACTCATTTCATCTCTGCTTTCGGTAGTAGATTAAAGGCTCACCCAAGCATAGAGGAGATGGACTAGCTGTAGTCCTTCTGGTGTTTCTCCCTGTCTCCCAATTTCTCAGGGACTGTAGCATTTTTGAGGGAGGTTGTATGGTGCTTGTCGTCAGTGTTCACCACCACCACTCAGGGTATGTCTTCACAAATTGATCTATCCGGATCAATTAAGCGGTCAGTGAAGACACTTCTCCGGTAAGCTTTTCTCATCTCCACAAGTCTCTGAACTAGGAGCTTTGTCAATGAGTTTCACTCAATAGTGGATCTTTCACTCCAGCTATGTCTACGTTTCCCTGCAGATTGAACTACAGGGGTGAATAGCAGAGTGACTGTAGCTCCCCCATGTGGACACTGGAGTGCAAACTAAAGAGTTCTTAGTTGGCATTAATGTAGCCCTGTTTGAAGAGGAGTAAATTAACATGAAGTAGGAACCTTTCACTTTTTGCCCACAGTGCCCACACGGGGAATTTAAAGCTCAGCATTTTGGTGCACACTGCTATGCACACCATGTAGTCCAAACTGTGACGCAGTGACATAAGCTCTGTGATAGAATAAGGCTTCATCAAAACTTGGCCTTCATCCTCAAATTGTCTTCCATTGTTCAAAAAGTTGCACTTTAATTTCACTGCCCTGGAAGGATAGTTATGGCACTTAGTGGAACTCAAGCAGTTCTCTGAATTTACCTCAAAAAGACCAAATCTTTCAGCAAGTCTGTGGATTATACAAAAGCTCTCCATTGCTAGGAGGCTAAAATTTTGTGTCAGGGAAGCTTATAAATCCAAAGGTTTCAGCACTCCTAAATCAATTTCAGACAAGCCTTATCTGTGTCTCACTGGGAAATAAAACCTACGTTTCCTATGAGTAGACTTATAAACTAGCTACTTGGGCTGCAGTTCGTATGTTTTCCCAGGCATCACAAAATGAGACATGCAGACACTGCTTTCACTAGAGTTTTCTGTTTATTCATATAGCTCTCAAGTCTATATATTTTGCTTAGTTAAGTTAACTTTATTGGGCCCTGACTTATTTTTCACTGTGTTTTTTTAAAGCACTTAAAAAAATCAGTTATTAAACAATAAACTAATCTTAACCTTAACTGTGGTTGAACTAATGCTCCCCCACAGTACAGCTCTAGAAACTCTCTCAAGCCTTATCTAGATTAGGATTTAAAGATATGATGTTAGATTAAACCTAGGTAACTCAGCCTATTAACATCTTAAATTGTAATCAAGGCATGTTAAGTATGTGCTAAACTGGTTGGATTGAACTGGCTAACTTGATCTATCATCATATGTTAGTCCAGACAAAGAATAAAATTTTCAAAAGCACTGAAGTCCCATTTACAAAAGTGACTCAGGGACTTGGAGCCTATGGGTAGGTCTACGCTACGCCATCACAGCTATGGCACTACAGTTGCGCCATAATGTTGATGGTTGTCCTAGCTGCATCTACAGTGGGTGTTAGGTCAGCCTAACTGTATTGCACAGGGCATGAAATTTTTCACAGCCCTGAGCGATGTACTAAGGTTGAGCTAACTTGTAGGTATAGATCAGACCTAAGTCCCACTGACTTTCAAAGAGACTTCAGCCTGTTCTAGGCTTTAAAAAATGTAATAGAATAACTGTGTTGGTCAGGGATGTAATTTTAAGCTAAGATAGCTATGCTGGTAAAAGCCAGAGCATAGATTCAGGTATACTAGTATAAGGTGCTTTATATCAGTGTAGTTTATTTTGTCTCACCAAAATGGAATCAGCTATATCTGCATAACTGTAACAAGACTAGAGGGATTTTTGTCTCTTTAAATATGCTGTCATTTAAGAAACTATGCTAGCATAGTTAAAGCAACATACATTTTAAGACAAGGCCTTAGCTGCCTAAGTCACTTTTGAAAATGGGTATGTTTGAAAATTTTACTTAAGGTTTAAATCTGCACTGTAGAGGAAAAAACAACTATAGTGGGAACAGTGACAAAGAAGAGGCATTTGGTTTTAAACAAAATATTCATCTCTTTCTCTTAGGGATGTCTGAGAATGTTTTACTCCAATTAAAGTATCCTACAGTCTGGTCTAGGTCAGGATTTGGATGGGTTTAGTAAACATTAATAGCCTAATGTAGACAAAGCAATGTCCCTTTAACATGTGTTTAATCTTGTCAAATTCAACAAATGATAGCTAACACCTTCCAAATCCTAGTCTAGACATGCCTAAATTCAAATTCCGTTCATCTTAATTAAAAAGCAGGCTGATTTGAAAGAAAAATAGAAGAGGAAGGCAAGTAAACAATATCAAGTGGGTTATAAATTTTGGGTTATAAATATGAAAAAAAGAGGGAAAGAAAAAGGAAAAAGAGGATAGGAAAAGCTAATAGTGTCTGAACACAGGAATGATGAAGAGCAAGGTTCTTTACAGACAATTTTAATGACTCTTCTGTACCTGGTCCTAGATACTATGGTGACAGGAGCATTATAATTGCCTAGAATAGACAGAATTAGTAGGATAGCATAGCTGCAGAGTTCCTTCTCTGCCATCCCTTAGTTTGGTGAAATTTGGCTGTCTTGTTAGAAAGCAGTCTCTGTACTACCAACTGCATCTAAGGAAGTGGGTTCAGCCCACAAAAGCTTATGCCTGCTGAAATTAAATTTGTTAGTCTTTAAAGTGCTACAGAATTCTCGTTGTTTTTTCTTTACTACCTGCAAGTTGTAGCAAGAGCCATTTATTTATTTAAAGTCTCACTGTATGTGTGGTTCTTAGCTTTCTTAACCAAGGCCACACCTTACTTTTTGATTGTCTGTTTTCTAAGTTCAGTTTCAAGTTCAGTTTCCAATAACATTTGAGAAACAATCCCTCAATTCTGAAAAAACCTGTTTGGTGGGTGAATCTGCTTTCTTCCCCCAACACTCGAGGAAGGATTGGTAACCTAATCCACATCTAAATGAGCACGTCTGATCTATTTTCTTACTCCTTACCCTCTGCCTCGAAGAAATACAAGTTATTGATGCAGAATATGCACCACCTTAGTGAAAAAAGATGACTGATTCAGCATATTATCTTCTGTTTTACTTTTTTCTACCCTTTACATTTTCTTGCTTCCAAAATACTATTTTCTCTGAAATTACAAGTGTTTCCCTTTTAGGTAATAAAAGGAGTTCTATATATTTTGTTAAAAACACGCATCATTAAACATCTTTATTGGATTAAAGTTAATGAATGTATTCAGAAATCATTGCTAAATATTTTCCCAAAAGGAGGGCATTCATGAAGTTGGATTCTGAATTCTCCCACTCCCTTATCTACCAGTGTTTCATATCAACCTACATTGTTGCCGGTACCGTTCAGTACGCTGTACCTCTTCCTATGTTACCTTTCATTCTCGTTTCTACAGGCTTTTGTAGATCAAGTATTTCTACTCATGAAAGGTAAAGAGCTTCTCCCATCGTTATTTTGAAGCAGTATAAGTGCCTTGTGTATAATCTTGGTGATTTTCACATTTATGTTGTTTGATCATCTTTTTCAGAGAGACTGTTGGCTGAGTCTTTCATCTCTCTTCCCTTGTCCTGCCCTCATTAAAAGCTCTTGCAGGACTGGTATGGCGCTGGATCTTTCAAACCCTAAAAAATATTTGGATTCCACAACGCTCTCTAGCATAGTCTATTCATCTAGAGAAATCTTTCATAAGAATCTGACCCCAAATATTGAATTCCAGTGGAGACTTGTGATATCTCAAAATAGGTAGGCAAAACAGACACAGAGAAGCATGTACAAGACATGCTGTTTACAAGAGCAGCAAATAGAGATCCTACTATATCTGATTCAAAACAGGGAAGGCAAATCCTTTCCTGCTTATTTTGAGGCGTTTCTACTGGTGAATTCCTGTGGATAAATCAGAGGAGCAGTGTACACACAAGAATATTGAATACTTCAGTCACAACATATATGAAAAATCTTAAGTGAGACTTGGTAGAGCAAATAAGGTTAAATTAATAAAAGCTTCAGATACATCTGTGAAAGAACAGGCATTTTAGCAGATAAGTAATAGATTAGAAGGGGAATATAAGAATGGCCATACTGAGTCAGACCAATGATACATCTAGTCCAGTATCCTGTCTTCTGACAGTAACTGTTGCTACCAAATTATTGGACAGCCCTGTTAATATGTTCAAGGAAAAAAGTCAGCTCTGTCTCATTGTTAACAACAGACTTAATTTAAAGTTAAACACATGCTTAGGTGCTTTGCTGGATCAGGGCCAAAGTGCTCAGCTCATGTCAGGATCAAACTGCTGCTGAGCCAAAGCCACTTAATAAGGACATTGTGATAAGTGTTGAAGCTGTCCCTTTTTAAACTTGTGATATTTCTTAAAGCAAAAATAGGTCAAAAACTTTCTAAAAGAAAAGCAATTCGGTTGGTCTGTGATTCTTGTCTGAAGGGTTGAGTTAGTGAACTCAACTTAAGCCTTAAAGAATCAAATGAATAGAACATTCTCCTGTGGATTTCAGTTGTATTGTTTGAATTGGCCCAGTTGAATGATGATAAATGGCAGGGGTGACCAGGTGGGTTAGGTAGAAGATATTACTTCACACACCTTGTCTCTCTCAGATCCTGGAACCAATGCAGCTACCTCTAGATGGCAGGATCATCTTTATCTCATATTGCCCATTTCACTGAAGTTAATCGATTCACTGCTGCTAGAAGCACACTGTACAAATCTGATTCATAAGAATTTATGTATTTATATATTAGAAACATATCTTTCTCATTCTCTCATTTCCAAGGCATATTATAAACATATAAAATGGGACCTCTAATTACAGGAATGGGTAAAATACCTTGCCTCGGCCAAAAAGCGCAGAGTTGCGGTTGGAGTTCACATGTGTGGCATGTATCACGGGTAGGCCACAGTGTGGCATCTGAGTAAAATTGCCTGGTTTTATATTTTTGGTTTATTGGTTTGTTTTTAACATGTCACTTCTGGTTGAATGCAAGTAATATGCAAGACAGAATCTGGATGAAACAGAATTAATGGAGTCCTCTCCAGAAAGGGAAGGTGGGATAGGAATTATCATAGGCAGGCAAGTAAGAGACCTGCCTAAGGCAGTCCCATGTGTTTGTCAGGCAGAGGAACAGCCATGAAGTAGTTGTGGGCCAGAAATTCCATCTGTAATAACTGTACCAGTCACGTGTTTTAAAAGATTTGGCTACCTCCTGCCCGAACTTGGCACAGTAGACTCAGAGGGAAGATGTGTGGCTTGCATAGTTAGACTCTAGAGCTGCTCATCTTAAATTCCAAATGCTTTATTTTAAGTGAGAGGTATTTTCTGAGATGCTAAAAATAAAAAATAGCAGCGTAAAGGTGTTTGTACAAAATCATTCTTTTCTGCAGTAGAATAAATCTTGTTGCTTCTTGCTGTCTGAATAAATTCACTGTTATGGGCATTTCAGTATCTTTGTATATGACATACAGGGGAAATTCATAACATTAAATTATAGGATTATAAAATTAATTGAAGTTATGTTAACAATTCTCCATGTCACTTTTTGGGGGTATTTGGGCACATTCATTCGGCTGACAGGCAAGAGGAAAAAATGTCACTTGAGGCCAATTTTAAAAAAATGACAAATTTGAGAATATAACCGTTTGCTTTAGTGCTAAAAAGGGTTAACTATGAGGACAACAGGTACAGGCAGATCTAGGTATGTGATATGTATGACTGTTTTGCAAGGTGCTATAAATATTGGCTCCCTGTAATCTGATACCAGGGTAGGACGGGCTAACTAATGAAGGAAAGAAAGTAGATAGCAATGTAAAAGAACTGGAATTTCAGGTCTAGCTGAATAATAGCAGCCTGCTCCAGAGTAAGATTGAGACTATTCATATTGCTCACAGATGACAGCAAATGAGAGGCAAATGAGGAATATTCCATAATCTGCATTATTATCATATCAGTCCCTTACGGTCTCAGCAAAGGTAAGATCATTTACATTTCTGAGGCCTGCAGAGGTCTCTTGGGGAACTCCATGGTAGATGAAAATATGTCAGAGGCCTACAAAATATCAAGATGTGAATAGAAAGGTGAGGTGTGGGGGGAGAGAGAGGGAAGGGTTTTGTTAATGCAGAAAATATACAACTTTTGCTCAAAATAGTTTGTGCCTATTTTTTTTAACTGGTGCACGTAAGTGAAAACAAAAGCTGGAATGCCCAAGACACTGTATTTGTAGTGAATCTGCCTACAGAATATGAATATACATTGCAGAACAAAATGCAAAACTCCTAAGAGTAATTTATTTTGTTCGACAGCACAGTTTTGATAAGGAGTTTGAATGCATCACTAAAACAATAAAAGGAAAAAAGAAATTGAGTTAGTAGGAAGAAAAGGCCATTAATATGCAAAATCCTCCATCAAATAAGTTGTTTTTTTACAGCCCTGTCTTCATACATAGAATGGATGATTATTGAGTTTGGAAGTATGGAACCTAGAGTTAATTCCAGTTTTAAATAAATATTCCCTCTTCTGTTAAACTGTAATGAATGCAAGCTACAGGAAACCTTGTGGGTGTTTTACTGGTTGTTCTAGAATTACATGGAGCAGCAAAGATTCCCCTGAATGAGAAACTTTTGACTTGACCCTTGGAGGTGGTAAAAATTTGTTTTACCAGTTTGTGTGCCTGGTAATTTTATGGAGCAGTTGGCAGTTTTACCAGTATTTGGTGGAGGTTTGTTACCAGTAACTTGTGAAGTTTGTCACCTGACCAAAATAACTAACTCTGTCCTACACCCAGCTTTTAATTCTGATTTGCAATTTACTCCCCCTTAAGATTAAAATATAACTCTCTATTCAGAAAGGATCACAGTTTTATGTATATTGTTATTTTTGGAAACAAGATTTCCCCTGAACCCTATTTATCAGATTATACTTTTTACCAAGGATTTAGTTACCTCAGGCTCCAGTTCTTCAAGGACCTCTCCACTGGCAGATCCGTTCCCATTGAAGTCAGTGTGATCTGCCTTCATGTTGCTTCTTGCAGCAGGAGGGCCTGATATCTTAACAGCATATCAATATTTATTTCTCCTAGTTAAAACATGTTTCATTAGACACCAACGCTATTTGCAAATGCCTTTATTCTATTAAACAAATGAGAAAGTACGTACTACTTTTGTATTTCAAAAAATTAAAGCATTTGATTCACATGAATTCTTGAATTAGTTCTGGGATTTTAACAGTTCACATTCAGTAAATCAATCTTTGTCACTAGATTTTATTTCACCAGATTTTTGTGGCAATTAACCCTTAATATTAAGAGCTCTTGCAAATGTACATTATTAATTTGTGTTACTCTGACAGTCTGCTCAGCATTTTACTCAGCATGGTACGATACACAAAGACAGTCTGTCTCAAAAGTTTACAATATAGAAGATAAGGTACACTGAGTATTCCAGAGGAAGCAATAATTTTGTGGTCTCTATTTTCCTCTCTTTATATAATTATTACTAAAGTCTAGCCTATTCTGTTTTTTGCAGAGGTGAATGATTTGAATGCGAAATCTTGGGGTTTGATGAACTGGAATAGGCATTTTATCCCATGTATTGGAAAAATTGCCTTTCCAGATCAGATTCCATCTGCCCTGCCTGTGGCAGTGTGCACCACCAACTGTTTCAGAGGAGAGTGCAAGAGTCTCAAAGTGGATAATTATTGGGAAGGAAACAGCCTGTATAAGAAGGTTGTTTAAAATTCACATCAATAAGAATTTGGCTTGTGTCCTGAAGCATGATGGTTTATATCCATTCCAAACTTGTTTTCTTTTTTAAATCTTATCTGTAGGTGGACCAGTGGTCACCTAATGAAATTAATAGGCCTCAGATTTAAAACAAACAAAGGAAGTACTTCTGCACACAGTGCATAGTCAACCTGCGGAACTTTAACTATAACTGGATTCAACAAACAATTAGATAAGTTAATGAAGGATAGGTTCATCAGTGGCTATTAGCTAAGATAGTCAAGGACGCAACCCCAAGCTCTGGGTGTCCTAAGCCTTCTGACTGCCAGATGTTGGGACTGGACAACAGGGGTGGATCACTTGATGATTGCCCTGTTTTGTTCATTCATTTTGAAGCATCTGGTATTGGCCACTGTTGGAAGATAGGATACTGGGTTAGATGGACCATTGGTCTGACCCAATATGACTATTCTTATGTTCTTATGCTTGAATTACCTGTATAGATGTTGCTAATACTTTCTTAAGCTCTTGGCTTCTAATGTGTCTGTGCCAGTGAGTTCCACCAGTTACTTATAGGCTGAATTTTAAATTTTTTTTATCAGTTTTAAATTTGCTGAATTTCAATTCAATTGAACTTCCCTTTGTTCTTGTATTATAGGAAGAGGTGAGTAGGAACACCTGATTTTCCTTCTCTGTGCCAGTTTATATATATAATAAAACGGAGGCAAGCTCCAGTAAGGCATAATATAAGAATGACAAAGATTAATTGATTATGAAGATGAGAGGAGAGACCAGGATAAACCCAGAGATATTCTGAGAGGGACTGAGAGTACAGCTGTCAGTGACCACTGAAAAGGAGAATCATAGGGAGAGGTCAGGAAAACCAGTGGAGACAGCATAGTTGTGGGGTAAATTTTCAAAAGTGCCTAAGGCCTGATTCAAACACAGAATGAGTATCATTATAATTATGTTGGTCAGCAGGTTTTGATTTTCTTTTTTTTTCAAACTGAAATAGTTTTGCTAGAATCACTTATTGCCTGTCCCATATGGAATAAGCTATACCGGTTGTAAACACTTTTATATTGACATAAATGCATCCACAGTGGAGGTGTATGTATGTGTGTATTGCTTTAACTATATTGGTTTAATTAGAGATACAACTCTCATGTGTAGACAAGGACTTAGGAGATCAAGTCCCATTTTCAAAAGTGTTGTGGGCATGTATATTCCTAAGTCACTTAGGTGCTGTTGAAAATTTTACTCCTTGTCTTCTGTTTTATGTCTTTAATGCTCAAATTTCAGACTGTCATCTGGCCCATAACTGCCATCTGAACAACTCTATTAAAGTACTTTGCAAAGTCAAATAACTTGTAAATCAGCACTTCTATGTCGTTTTGAGGTTACCTTAGTCTCTGCCGCCCCTCAGCCTTAGCAACAGATTGTAGCAAAGGGGAATGAAGGAATTAAGGTCAATTCTAAGCTAGGGAAATTTTCTAAAAATTTCTCAACAGCATTAGCACCATTGGGAATTTGAAGCTAAATGAGGCTTCCAAAGCCATGTTTTCAACATTGTTATTCAAGCCTGTTCAGAAAAAGTGAGTGCTTAAAAATACGAGGGGACATTGGAGTCTTTGTTTACACTGATCCCAATTACTAACACCAGTGGGAAATTTTCAGAAAAAGGTTACAGCATAAACTAGATTTGAGTCCTTATTGCCAATACTGTGGAAAGAAATCCTACCTAACATTAAATATTCAGATTAACAAAGACTACCATTAATGGAAAGATATTCGTGGAAGGTTTGATTATCTGGTGACAATAGGGAAGTTTTCATGACCTGTATCCATGTGTCTGGAATCCTTAGAATATGTAGTTAGTTGAATTTTATGCCAAGGGATTTGGTCCTTTTCTTTATCATGTTTTAAATAAAAATGTTATATTTTTTATTGATTTTGGTCCTTCTCTCTGCAATAAAGTGAGCCTATAATCCCTGGCAACACAGGGTGGTTTCAAACCTGGCCATAGAACAAAGGCGATTGATGTCAATGGTATTCAAGCTTCTTTAGTTATGGACAAAGGAAAGGCCACTCAGGTTACTTCTGTTAGATCAGTTGCTATTACCACTATTTATCCTGAGGTAACTCAGAAATCTTCTGAGGATGAGCAGGGTGTCTCAGGTTGGTTCACCTTTTCCTTACTGATAGACATTAGAGAGTAGCTGAGGGCAATTGATTGTTCTTACAAAAGACTCTTTTGTATATGGCTTTCTACAGACTTCCATCTCCTGGCATCTACTCCATGTGTATAGTGCCTAAAGACACATGAAGAGATCATAAGGCATTTTGGGTTACTGTGTCATCAAAATGCTGATGCCACTCAGCTCTGTATTTCCTTTTTATCAAACTCAGATTCTACATTCTCACTACTTTTTCTGGCTGAGATATGGTTCTGAATGAAGTGAACTGGATCTGGGTCAGCCAGGTAAGATAGAAGTGATGCCTGTTGGCAGAGGGAAGCATTTAGAAGACCAGGAGAGTGGTGTTGCTACCATCTGTGACTTCAGCCATGAAGGTTTGCAGCCTCTTGTATCCCAAATTCGTAGGTGATAATGCCTGAGAGAGGGGATAAAGGCTGGGCAAGTGGCTACAGCCTTTCGTTTCTATTGTATTCCAACATTTATCCACAACTTCGTCACCTCCAGGCTAGATCAAATAATGTGCTCTACTTAAGACTACCTTTGAACATGACTTGGAAGTTTAAGGTAATACATAATGCCCCTGTTCATGTTCTAAGTGAGTTGAGCCATTTTTAGCATATAACACCTGGGCTAAGTTCCACACCAGAGAAATTATGCATGTGTTTAACTTTAAACACAAGTATCGTCGTTGAAATCAATGGGATTACTTATGTGCTTAAGGTTAAGCACCTTTAAATGTTTTGCTGAATTGGGCCTAGGGTCCTATGTTTTTCTAGGATCATTTCATGGTGTTTATGATTATCTTTAAAGCCCTGACTGGGATGGGAACCAGCAGCCTAAGAGAGAGATTTTCTCTCTCATCTTGTATTTTACCATAAGTTTCAGCTGGGATGCTTTTGCTGTTAGTCCCAGAAATTGAATGCTGCAAGACTGGTGGCAGCGCTTTCTCAGCAGATGGCCTATGCCTTTGGAACATTTTGCCTTGGCTGTTCTGACAGTGTCTTTTTTAATAGCCTTCAGAGCACAGTGTTAAAAGTAGTTATTTAGTTAACTTTTGGTTTTGCTCAGTTTAATGGGTGTTAAACTACCACAGTGAGCAGCATTAATGCACTCTCTGCTTTCTGTTGTTGGTAGCAAGTTGATGTTTTGCCTCAGTGCTTGACAAACCTATGACAAAGCCATGAGGGCTACACAAGTTAATAAAATCATGAGCTGAAGGGAGAACTTGTTGGTTTATGTGATTGAAATTTGGAGATTTAGCGCTGTTCTGGGAAGCGCTGAATGGCAATATTGCAGCATCACCATAGAAACTAGGAATGCCATTTCTGAAGGCATCTCTTACAAGCTTTACTAAACTGACCAAATTTTGATAAGAGTAGCCTCAAGCAGAAGGTTTGCAGTCAGTCAGTGGGGGGTAGGATTTCGTGTAAGAGGAAGCTGGAAGGCCCAGTAAGACTCTAGGAAAGAAGGTGCGGAGTCCCAGGTTACTCAGATTTTCCTGCAATATCACCAATGAAAATATAATTCTAAGGTGCAGGTCGGCTAAGCAAATCTTCTGGAAGGGTGATCAAGGGGTTTCAGGGTTATTGAGAGACAGCAAAAAAAGAGGAAGAGGATTTCCAGAGGGACTGAGAGAGTGTTTATTCATGTATAGTTCAATTTTAGATAAGAATTAGTAAGTGGTTACTCATTTTTCATTAGTTTATTGTATATAAAGTTCTCTCTTTATTTGCTACTCTGGTAAGTTAGCTTGTAGTTTGGGTGTTAGAAATAAGTTTATTGGTATCTTGTTTTTCTCCCTTTTCTTGGGACTAATTGCATGTGGTTGGGATTATAAATGGGAACTACTGTGTGTGTTAACACAATTTTCATGCTTTGTTCAGGTTGTAACTGATGATTTATACACATCCATGGGCTGTAGGAACCATCTGTTTGCTACCCAGTACCACAAAAGAAGCAACACTGAAACATTTTTCCATGAATAGTACTGACAGTTTATGAAGCGCGCAATCTCTATAATAGCATAAAAGGCCAAAGACCACTGAAATCAACACAAAGACCATGTCTATACTACAAACATAAGTCGACCTTAATTACATTGACAGATAGCTGCCACAGTTAATACATTGCTCTTGCGTAGGCATACTTTGCTCCTTGTATGTTGGTAGTGTGCATACTCACCAGGGGTGCTTGTATTGATGTAGAGTGCAGTGCACCATGGGTAGGTATCCCACTGTGCAACTCGCCATCATCCAGTGCAATGTCTTTTGGGAAATTTGCACAATGCCTGATTGGGCTAAAACGAGTCGCACAGGGGTGACTGGGAGAATGGGATCGAATTCTCATAATGCAGTGTTTTACATCCCCTACTTTCATCTGCAGCTAATAATTTTCACGCTTTCTTTTCAAAATCTCATAAACCTGCATGGCCCTCCTCACCGTACACCATCTCTGACAGAAGCATGGAGCCTGCAAAGCTCTGCACTAATTGGTCACTTTCAGAACTGCTCAGCACTAGCCATGTTGTGAACTAATAAAGATGAATTATATTCCAAAAAATATCATTTTATTCTGTAACAGGCAATTCATAAAAAAAAATGTAAAACTTAATTTAAGCTAACAGAATTTATGAAGGGGAAGGAACCTTCATGTCCATTTCAGGTACACACACACTAACTGTGGCTTTCACAGGTCAGTGTATGTGAAGCTGTGCTTTGTCTTTAATGTCCCTGGGGTAGAGTGGTAAGAGCACCACACCAGCCCTTGATGCCACATGGAATGTTATGGGGGGGGGGGAAGGAAGTCCTGATACTGAGTTCTCAATGGGCTGGAGAGGGAGGCGAGCATGGGATTGTTGAACTTACAAGTCAGCTGGGCAGTTGCACTCAACAATGGAGAACTGCTAGCTGTGCTCACCAAGCTGGGCAATTAGGAAAAGGAATTTCAGAAATTCACAGGGCTTTAAAAGGGAGGAGGGTTTCCAGTCTATGTGACTCCTGGGCAGCAGAGTTCACAATGGTGACCAGAGAGCTCAGTGTAGGGTATTGTGGGACAGATGCTGGAGGCCCGTTATGGTCAACATAGGTAATGCAATGGCTATACTCACACTACATCAATCTAACTACATTGACCGTGACTCTATGCCACTTGGGGAGTTGTGTTTTAAGTTGGTGAAGGCAGGCACTTACATGGGCAGGAGCCAAATTTAAGTGAAGACACATGCACCACTAAGTTGATGTAAGCTACCTCATGTTGACCTAACTTTGTAGTGTAGACTAGCCTGAAGTTTCATGGACTTCAATGGTTTTCAGATTAGTCCCATAATGTTTTGGGTTATATGACTGCTTCCTCTAACACAAACAAAAAAACTCAGTTTGTTTTATATCTACCTTCTCTTTCTCATTTTATAATAATCTGGCATTAAACTATGTACCATTGTGGTCTGATTGATGTAATATCTAAAAACCTGTTTCAACATATGTTAAAGCTTGGATCCTATATGTGTAACATCACGTCCCACTAACGTCAATGGTTCTCTGATCAGTTGTAAGAATCCCCCTCCACTAATTCCTTTGGAGGATCAGGATGTAATTTGATAATCACCTTACTACAGTTGCAGCCATAAGTCTATAATTCATATCAAATGCATAACATTGTAGACTGTAGTTATATCATCTATCTGTCGATATACATGCATACCAAACTCTAGTTATATCATTTAGCTGTCAATGTACATGCGTACCAAATGTCCTTGTTTTAGAGTTCCTTGAGGGTAGAGGAAAAGCAAGATTATTTTTAATTTCTTTTCAAAGTATTTATAGATATTGGTCCATATTGTGGATAGATGCAGGAAAAAGTTATATTTAAATATTTCTGAGAGTTAGAAGCACAATGATACATCTGCAAAGATGTTTCTGTCTTTTGCCATTCTTATGCCAACTTGACAGAAGCTGCACAGATTTTGTTTCAAACTTAGTTTCTTTTTAAAAACACTTTCAGGCTGATACTCTCAGTAATAAGTCTTGTTCAGTTTTTACTTCTATGATTAAACTCTGAACTCCCTGAAAAAAAGTTGTGTAGTGAAGACACTAGCACAATCTTTTAAATGGTGACATATTACAAAACTTAATTTTGCCCCAGCTCCTTTAGTTCATTATTTCAAATATGTTTGCTAGTTTGCTGCTACAGCATATGCTTTGGGTACTGTTGTACTTCTGTGTAATATGAAGTATACCATACAAAATTTGTTTATAGCTGATGAAAAATCTGGAGGGAAAGCAATTTATTTTTAAAACTAATTTTTTCTTGATTTTAAAAATATGTAGTATATTTATGTTCAGTCTTTTTAGAAACATACATTTTTTGTTTGTCCTTGAGAGTGTTGGGGATGTTGGAGCTCTGGAAGACAGGCTGATCCTTCCAAGGGGGGAGAAAGATTCTTTAATGTGTGTGTAATGTTGATGTGTCCATGTTTTACTTTTTTTAGAACACTGTTTTATGCTGTATCAGTTTTTGGGAAGCCTAAATACAAGTGACCATTTGTGATTTAATAAAGATTTAAAAAACTAAAAGATAAACTCTGATAAATATATTCTTAATGCTCAAGTAAAAACTAAAGTAAAAGTTAAAACTTATAAGAAGCTGATTATCCATCAATGATCACAGGTGATTGCTCTTCATATTATGGGGAATTATGCTCTGGCATCAATGAAAGAATAAATCTCCTATGCTAACTTTCTAGGGAATGTGTATAGTGGGTAAGTAGAGGACCTGGAATAAGGAGATCTGGTTTATATTCCTGGCTCTGCCTCCAGTTCTCTTTTTAGCCCTGAGTGATGACTTAACAACTCTGCCTGTCCATTTCCCCATTTGTAAAAATGGCAATAGTATTATTTTCTCCACCGTGCTGTGCAGCTTTAAATATTTGCAGAATGCTTTATCATAGAAGTGAGGTTGTTCATTTACCCTAATTTAGAATGGCTGCTGTTATATCTATTTTATTTCATAGACAGAAAAATTCAAGTCAGTAGGCCTTGCACACTAGCTTGTAGTATCTATACTGTGATGCTTGGAAATTGGTATTGCTATTCCTTGGTTAGAGAAAGTGTTTGTACACAAAATATTTCATCTTAATGAAAAGGATTAATTTATCTGTTGAGGAAAGCTAAAACTACTTTCCTTTTGCTGCTGTATGCTTCATGTTGAATGTCAGCAAACAGGCTGCTAGGTGGACAATGTGAAATGAAGTTCGTGAAATTATTATATGACTAACATTACAGGCACTCTTATTTTATCAAAGGAGAGGCCAAGAACTAAATGGTAATGCGGGTTAGAAGTGGTGCCTCACAATTAAAGATTAGAAACATTGAGAGGTAGTGTAGAGGTTATACTGCTACAACCTGTGTGTGTGTACTGTTCTGAGAATACATGGAAAACCCTTACAAACACTTACGATGCTTTACAGAATAAATATATTCAGGTTGAAAAGTTAAATATTTTCAAATATATATTGGTTCATGCATGTGGCTTCCATTAAGAAAACTCAGATGAGTATATACCCTTTATTTAGAGCTGTGATTATTCTCATGGGGAATTTAACTGCAAATTATACCATCCTTTGGAAGTTTGTACAATCTTGGGTTTCCTGATTTTGGAAGAGAGCTTTATACTACATTCCTTGTTAGCATGTAATTGTCATTCATTAATTTGGGAATACTGCAACAGACACTGTGTCCCTCTGAGAAAGGAAGATCCAGCTGTTGGATTTCCTGAAGTTATACCACATGACATCTCCTCTCTAATTAGGTTTCTTGATGCTAGGGAAATAGAGAGGCAGTTCCATTCTCCCTGTTTTATTCCACTATAAAAACAGTCCAAAGAATCTGTATCCGCTCCCATTTAACAAAGTTAATTTTGTATATAAACACAGTTAATAATCAGAAATGACCAAAAGTCATTTAGGAACTTTGCCTTTGACTTTATTGAGCACAGGATCTGGCCCAAAATGTGTATTTCACAGCTGATTGTTATATGTATAAGATATAACTTGTGTCTTAGGAGATCTTAATTTAATGCAGTAGAGCCATGGGCTGATATTTTCAAAAACAGGTGCTTATTAGGGTCCTAAATCCATTGTAGGCACCTAAATATGGTTTTAAACATCTAGTTTTAAGCACCTATTTCTTGAAAATCTTGGCCTATATTTTTAACATTCCTTTTTAAAAGTTTCTCGGCTTTTTCTTACCAGTTTACCGAATATATGAGTCACACAAACAAGATCACATTTTATGTCCCATTTGAAAAAATATGGTGCAACTTATCGTTTGGAGCCCATTTAAGCTGCCTTTACCTTTTACTGCTGCTGAATAAATTAGAATGTGGGAGTTGTAAGCACATATCCCTCCAATGAAGCTGTTTACATTCCTAAGTTTCATTTCTGTTTTTTTGCTATTGTAGTGTGCAGTTCTTTGCATGTTCTAATTTGCCATGACGTGGTCAGTGCTGTTTCCTTCCTGTTGCTTGCAAGCCTGTGCTAGAGATAAGGATACATTTACAGCACATTTTAAAAAGAGAGACTGAAGATCTGCTTAGTGTGAAAACTCAAGGGCTTTCTGGATTTTAGAAGGATTTGTTTAAAAAAGAGTATGTATTTGTTTTATCTAGTCTATGCTTAAGGAGTTAACAGATAAAGTGAAACATCCATTTAACTAACAAAATAACAACTTTTCAAAACTGGATCTGCAAATGAGAAAGGAGAAAGCTATAGTACTTGGTGTAACTTATTAGATGGCTCTAGATTTCTATATTCTGTTTTAATTTTCTCTTAGATACATGTGTTCATTAACAGGTATGGGAGCTGCATGCTGTGAATCAAGTGAAAAATAAAATGATGATAACTAGTATATTTAAAAGAACCTTTTTTTGTTTTTACTTGTCAGTGTGCAACTTTTATTTTTATTTTAATCTGATACACTTTGAAACTAACGTCCCACTTGGTGAAATGAACTGAACTGTTTATGAAGCGCATTAAATTAAACATGTTCTTATCTGTAGAAATAAGATCTCTAAATATACAGGAGTATCTGACTTTATGTGATGTGGGTGTGGATCTCATTTGTCATTCTGAACAAATTTTTATGACTATGCTGCTTATTCATTGTAATGTTTTTGTTTTTCAGGGGTGAAAGGTTATCTAAGTGAGGACAACATTTCAGGAAAGGATTTCCCTGGTTTGTTTATCTTTGAGCAGGGAAGAACCCAGGAAGATTGGCTGTCCAAGAATTATTGTCCCAGACCCGGATTTATTTCATGATCTTGTTTACCTACATGACTGGCTCTTGGTAACAGTCTCCATTCATTTACATTTAAGAGCGTTTTTTTTCTTCTGTGGAACTCAGACCTGGGAATGCTTTATTATGGCAGCAGTTGTACAACAGAATGAGCTCGTGTTTGAATTTGCCAGCAACGTCATGGAGGACGAGCAACAGGTATGAGACAAAAAAAGAATTCATATTAGTTTATGTCAGTGATGTGTGTATTCTAAAAATGTCAGAAGAAAATCACTTTTTTTTTTTTTTTTTTACAACCAAGTATTGAGATCATTATTACAACAGAAAATCTTTGCACTTGTTTTGAAAGTTCACTCTTACTTCATGCAGTGTGTGTGAACAAAATAGAAAGTAGTAAGTGTTGGTAGTCATGGCCTTGTGATGTCTGGTAGTGAAGAGACCATGTTTTCATTGCTAAGAGATCTGTTCCAGTAGATCCCACTGCTAGATGCAGAATTCCAAAGCCCTAGTATAGCAGTCTGTTTAACCCTTCCAGTACATTTGGATAAGTGTGTAAATATGGGGACTGCTCCTCCACAGCTGGCCAGAAACATTAACTGGAAGTTATCATGGATACTGTATGCACTTTACAGGTTATTTTCTGAACTGTATCACTAAAGGAGTTATGTCAGCTACTCAAAAATGCAACTAGCCATTTAAACTCCAATAATGTATTTAGGCTAATGTCTGCCACAGTACAAAAAAAACCTCCATCCCCTTCAAACCACTTTCTCAATTAGATATAAGTTATCTAAGCCAGACCCTGTGTGCAAATGATGTAAACTGTGCCTTGACAATATAGTGAAGGATATCTTAAATGCACAGTAAAATAGTCATGCTTATAGAGGGAAGAGGGCAACTGCTCTTAAGAGATTTCAAACACCTGTTAAAGATAAACTTTGTATTTGTTAGTAGGAAATTTGGCAAGGCAATATTACAGGGAGTCAGTTTTCAACATGCTGCTAAACACTCTTGCTGTCTGTCCTGGCCATAATATCTTTTAAAAGTTCTGCGTGAAAATACCTTTCCCATCCCTTCTATAATACTTGGGGTTTTGTAATCGTGTTTCTGGCTCTTTTTTTTTAATGTGGCCTGCCCAAAGGTTGTGATTGGCTAGCATCTGCTGTCACTTAATGTCAAATGCTTCCCATGAAACTGAGTTTGGACTGCTTGCTTAATTTTGGTTGGCAGTTCTGACAATGTAACTTCCTTCCCTGTATTTTTCCAGAGTTCATGACGGCCTAGGGATTCAAATATTGAAACTGCATAAACTTAGTGGAAAGCAAACCTTATTTATTAGCATTCTTTATTATTGTTCTCACTCTCCCAGCCAATGGGAGAGGGGAATGCTGAGGAAGGAAGGGATGCTTCATTCCAACTTCATAGAGAGGAAATCAATCTGACATGGTTTTGCTCTGTTTAGAGATGTGTTGATCTAGACAAATGGCAGTAGGCACAACATATAAAGAACATGATCAAATATTTCAAGAGGGCAATATAAACCTCCCTTAAAAGAGTTCTTCAGGCTCAGAACAGATGCCTCCCTAATATTCATTTTGGAAACCCACTAAATCCTCCTCCAGAAAAAGCCTAGGAAAACAGTCTTCTAGTATGTCCTAAAGATGACCCAATTAATATTATGACAGAGTAGTGGGAGAAAGTGAACTCTAAAGCTGAGGACCACTCACTAAGAATATCTTGCTGCAAGTTCCTTCCAAACCTGAGGCCTGTTAGCTGAAGTGCCAGAGATGGGAGAAATCGTACAGATGACTGATTTATGAGAATGAATTTTATAATTATAAAAAGGGACACTCTTGTTCTACAGAAAAAAGATCTGAGTGGTTAAAGTGGAAATTGAATATGGGCATGTGATATTATATTGCTACCAAAAAAATTGCTGTATTAGGATGAATAAATCAGAGGGATCATGTTGTAAAACCAAGAAGGTAAGAATTATACAGGTTCTCAGGGTTTTGAGTTCTGTGATGGATAAAAATTAATATTTCTGCTTATTTGTCCAGGATTGGTGATTAGAAAGTTGTAGCCCTGAAAATATTTTTATTGGTCTAAAAAAGATTTTTTTCTAGCTGAGACAGGTTGTGAAACATGGCATCTTTGACTATTGGTGTCACCCAATTTAATTTTTTAAAAATTATTTTTGCTGGGTTGTTGAAAATTAGAATTTAGGGATTTAAACAATGTAGGTAATGTCCTGTTTTAAAAGCCCTTAACACTTATTTTAAAGTCCCTTTCTGTCTGGAACTATAGAGAGGGAGACGTTACATTTCAGTGTCTAGATTCTGGCTGTATTCAGTACTTTTGGAAAGTCATAACTTATAATATTTGTTTTGTTATTATCTTACTTAAACACTTTAAATCAAATTATGAGTCATTTATTTGCAAATGTAACCTAGCTCACCCCATGTCAGATGGTGCTAGAGCTGAGATTTGAACAAATGACTCCACATGAAAAGGAAATATGATTTCTTCTCGTACCAGCTTTGTCCTTTTCTGTTTAGAAAATACTGATGTTTTTGCTTTCTCAATGGCCCTTTATGGGATGTGCAAATGTGACCATGATCCCACAACAACTTCTTCACAGCCTTGAGAATTGGGCAGGTTAGCTTGTGCATACTCTACTAGTAGGATTACTGACTCTAGACAGTATCCTGCTTAAACAGGGATGATTCTGTTTTTGCAGGGAGTACCATGAGTCTGAAACTGGGCTGCACCTCCCGAGGTTCCAATTCAGGCAGATATGCTCCCTAGCACAGCTCCTGCCTGTGGCACATACAGTAGAACCTCAGAGTCATGAACAACCTCGATAATGGAGGTTGTTCGGAACTTGAAATGTTCGTAAGTCTGAACAAAACATTATGGTGGTTCTTTCAAAATTCATAACTGAACATTGACTTAGTACAGCTTTCAAACTTTACTATGCAGAAGAAAAATGCTGCTTTCCTTTTTTTTTCTTTTTTTAGTAGTTTATGTTCAACACAGTACTGATTTGCCTTTTTTTTTTTTTTTTGGTCCATGCTGTTGCCTCATTGTGTACTTCTGGTTTCAAATGAGGTGTGTAGTTGGCTGGGCATTTTGTAACTCTGAGGGTCTGCTGTAATAGTCTGGTCTCCAGGGGCTGTGATATTTTGGTCTAATTTTGGTTGTTAGGTAGTGTTGATGGCCTGTGACATACAGAAAGACATACTAGATGATCTGGTGGTCCCCCTCTGGCCTTACTCTACAACTCCTCTTCATTTATGCAATCCCCCCACATTCTTTCACTGCCTGGCATCTGGTCAGGAAGTTACTGACTTGAAACAGTTACATTATGGCAGCCATAGTGCAGATCTTTCTGCCCTGACTGCCACTTTTGGCCCTTTACGCTCCTCTAAGAGGGAGGGAGGACCTCAGAAGATGCAGTCTCCTTGCCTGGCATTTGGCCCCTGTCAGTTGTTTTGAGATGCCATGGCATCGATTCAGAGAACACTGCAGTGGAGTTAGTGGGAACTGATTATCTCTATCTTTGGCCTAACTCCATCCTGCCTTCAATAGTCTCCTATGCTTTGTGTATAGCTACTTTCTCTTTTCCCTCACAACTCCAATGTTCCAGGTCTCTGCATCAGGCAGTAAGTTTTATTCTCTATCTCCATGCAAGGTATCTTTCAGCCAGATTCTCAGTCCCGTTCCCACTTTGCTGGATGCATCTGAGAGTCATTTGGAAGGGTGGGATCATCTTTGTCAGTGCTGATGGAATTGGAGTTAGTTTCTGTATGAGGAGGACTTCAATATGCAAAAAGCTCTTAGGAAGACATGGTTCAGGTGTCCCTTCATCTGCTTCCAATTCCATGGGGAACACACTCCATTTATCTGTTTCCCAGCTGCTGGTGGTGTGAGACCGTGAATCACTCATGTGCCTAGGTATGGTGGACACCTGGTCAGAAGCTTACTCTTCTGATTTCATAGATAGGAGAAGATGCTGCTGACTAGTAATTCTATCAGACTTCTTCTGCCATTCATAATTTGTACAAGGTTACTCCTGTGACTTACAATAATAGAACTACTAGCAGTTTCAGCCTTGTATTCTATTGGGATCCAGGCATTTTTCCTCCTGCTTATATTATTGAGAAGCGTATGGAAACGCTGAGATGAAATTGCCTCTTTCTCTTGTCATTTACATATCAGTATATTTCAATACCAGCTTCTTTGGGGTAGGGGGAAGATTTTATTGATAGAAATTTGCAAGTGGTTGCAGTAGATGTAAAAAAAAATGTTTTTAGCAGTAACAAAAGACTCTTCTTACAAAGTTTAATTTTTCACTAAAGCCTACAACTGCACATATATTTTCTGTGAGTAATTATAGAATTGTAGTTACAGCCAGGTTGGTCCCAGGATATTAGCGAGACAAGGCGGGTGAGATAATATCTTTAATTGGACCTACTTCTATAGATTAGAGATTTAGTTACAACTATCCTGGTGGGTGTATTCAGGAAAGTAGTTCCCGGGCATGATCAGAACACAATTTGGTTTTGCAGTGTAGATTCTGCTAAACTATGTTCCTGAGTAATCCTACAGATTGCTTAAAATTCAAGGCTGCATTACAGTTCAGTAACACTGTCAGTTCAGTCCTGTTGATAATGCAAGACTGAAAATGTTTTAACAATGAAAAGGTGGCTGACCTACTGTAGCCCGGTTCCACAGCCACTGTAACTTCTACTGTGCAGTGTACATGGACCTTAGAAAGCTCTGGGACAAGAATTTCATTTTCACCAACTTGTTTTGAAATTATAAATGCTCTTCCTTATTTTTAATCAAAAGAGTTTTTTGGGATTTGTTCTTCTGAAGCAAAGTAATTATTTATTTAAAATCTACCCCCTTGAAGAATAACAACAATGTAGTTCACTTGCTATCTTTAGTTGCTGTATCTGAGGTGGCTGAGATGATAGCACAAATTTAGGCCATTAGAAAGGGACCATGTTCAGCAAGAACCATTTTATACAGAAAGGTGCTAATGAGAAGGGCTGGCCTTAAGATCAAACAAAGCAAGCAACGCTTGCAACTACAAAGCTAGTGCAACAGCAGAACCAGAAGGAAAGGAATACCTCACTAATGAACAGCCTGTTTCTAACAGGACTAGAAGAGGAGACTGACTGTTTAAGGTCTTATTTCCTCCTCACCTTCTTGCCTAACCCATTTCAGCATCTTGAGCTTCCACCTTCTTTGGGTTGGAGCTCCCACAGTTCATAAAGCCTACTCAGCATATAAGCTGTACTCTGGAAAGAACAATGTTTAGAAACTATTCTGGCTAACAAGATTTCCCTTGAGTATAGGTGACACTTCATCATTTAAGGATTCATGCATTACCGTTCAAAATTATAATCCAAGCTTCTTCTTCACCAGGTGTTCCTGTGGGTGTTCCAATTCAGGTGAAGGTGTGCCCCTGCACCTTCAGTTGGAGAGTTTCAGCAGCAGATCTCTGGGTCGCGCATGCAATATTCCCATATTCTATCGTTATTGGCGCCTATCTGGTGCACATGACCCACCTCCCTCAGTTCCTTCTCAGCTGTTCTCAGCCTAAGGCAGAGCTCCCAGCAGTGTGAAAGCAGATAGTTTCTTAATGCTTAGAATAGTTTGTTCTTAGAATAGTTTTAGTCGATTAATTAGTTACCTTTCTTTCACCATTTCTTTTCTGTTTAAAAAAAACCCAAAAACCTTTATTTCTACCCGTTAGAATAGTTACTGTTCACCCTTAGGGTTAAACCTCTATAGTTCCAGTATACCTGGTTCACTGGACTTCACAGCTTGCCTTTCCTGTCAGGAGGTGATCCCGGTGTCTGACAGACACTTTCAACGTGTCCGCTTGTTAGGTGAGACACCTATACCTCAGAAGTGCTTTCACACTTGCAATCTAAAGGCTTGAGCCAGAAAGGACAGAGACTTGCTTCTCAAACTTATACTCATGGAGAAATCTCTGCGCCCGGCATCCAACCATGGCCAGCAGTCCGCCTCTGGACAAAGATCTCCAGAGACTTCATCTTCTCCACACAGGACGGCACATTCATTTAAAAAGACTATGAAGAAAAAAAGCATCAACTTCTGCCCCGAAGAACTCAGCAAAAAAAGGGCAGTCTTCAGATCAGTCCCTCCTCTCGGTACTGACTGCACCGTGGCTGAGTATATACGAGACACCAAGATCCTCCGATACTATGACAACCAGTGACCCCAAGCAGTCAGACTCAGAGTCGAGAGGCTAACAAATGCCACCTCCTGTGCTACCGCACCGATGGAGCCGTACGCAGAACCAATGAACTCCCCGCAGCCTATAGTGCCACTACCTGTTCAAGTAGCACAAAGTCCTCAGAGGTCGGCACCGACACCCGCACGTGCAGCAGCACTGTTGGCATCGACCACTTCAGTGCCAAAACCACCAGTCCTGAACTATTTCCTACAACGCAAGGATCTACTTTCCTCTTCGATGTTACAATCTCCAGTATTGAGCACTGATGTCTCTCTAGTGTGCATGGTACCATGCCAAACTGCTTCACCATAGGCTCCTCCGTTTTCTAGTGAGATGGAAGATAATGAAGAGGAGGGTGCTTTTGCCTTGCACACCATTCAAACTGCTACGCCCTTAGGCCCACCTGCACAGACTAAATTGTCCCACAGGATGGACACCCAGTCCTGGTATGATCATCCCTGGCTACCACCACCTATGCCCTTTCCTAGGCAGTGGCCTTACTGGGACCCCTAGACATCATACAGGGGATAAAACCACAGACTCCCAAGTTCCTATAGGGAAAGGATTAGGTCTCTCTGCCACCTTCATTGGTGGCACCATCAGAGCCCATGGAAGAGAGCTTTGAGGAACAGGAGGAAACTTTGGAACAGGAAACGATGCTTCCAGCCAACATTTCTCCCCAGATGAGGCTGTAATGCCTCCATTGCCCACAGCAGCTGATGATTTCAAACACTTCCAGGAGTGGTTCAAAAGAATCCCAGATTCCCTAGGAAACCCTCTAGAAGACATCCCAGAGTCACAACACAAATTACTGGATACTCCTACATGGTTCCATCATGACGAACTAACCTGCTTGGAACAGGTGAGAGAGATATTACTGAACAGCAGAAGAATAACCACGCATAATACTTACCTGCATAAATGGAAACATATGGTGTCAAAATAAACAAACCATGGCCATTTCTGCCCCTACCCTTGATACTGGAATACATACCGGGACTAAAAACATCAGAACTATCGCTTAGCTTGGTCAAGGTACATCTCACAGCTATCACTGCTTTCCATCACAAGGTCGATGGGACATCAGTCTTTGCCCACCCAATCACCAAACATTTACTTAAGGGTATCAGAAATGTCTATCCTGAAGTGCCCATACCCACCCCATCTTGGGATTTGAATTTAGTACTACACTGCCTCACTGGGCCCACATTTGAACTCTTAGAAAAATGCTCTCTGACACACCTATCAATGAAAGTGACGTTCTTAGTAGCTATTATATCAGTTCGCTGAGTGGAAGAGCTAGGGGCCCTCATGGCACACCCACCTTACATCATCATTTTTTTTAAGGACAAAGTCACCCTAAGACTTCACCCAAAATTTTTCCCTAAGATATCCGCCTCCTTCCACATAAACCAACCAATCCATCCTCCCTAAATCGAATGCCAGTACACAGGATGCAGTACTGCATACTTTAGTTGTCAGATGCACCATAGTGTTCTACCTCAACAGAACTAAGCCCTTTAGAAAATCACTGAGACTTTTCATTTCCACTTTCAGAACATTGTAAGGGTCCTACTATTTCCAAACAGAGACTTTCTAAATGGATCTCCAGGTGCATCCACCTCTGCTACCAACAGAAAAACATGCAACCTCCATTGGGGATCCGAGCTCACTCTGCCAGCTCCCTTTCAACTTCAGTAGCCTTCCTAAGTAACGTACCGATCATGGACATACGCAGATCAGCCACACACACATATTTACAAAATACTATGAGATAGATTAGAGCTCAAGATCGGACGCTTTGGTAGGACTATCATCAATTACCCAAACAACTCCGAAGCCCCTTCTGTCCTCCCAAGGGGTATGGGTCAATAGTCACCTGAAGTTGAGCACCCACAGGAACACTCCTCGAAGAAGAAGAGACAGTTACTTAGTCTGTGCAGTAACTGAGATTCTTCGAGATGGGTGTCCCTGTGGATACTCCACTGCCCACACTCCTCCTTTCTATTTCGGAGTTCAATTTCCAGACTCAGCGGTAGAGGATGAACTGAGGGGGATTGGATCACAGATGCCAAATAGGGGCCGATAACAGTGTGAGATGCGGATAGTGCATGCATGACCCAGATGAACACTGCTGCTGAAACTCTCTGATCGAAGGCGCAGGGGCACTCATTCACCTGAAGTGGAGCACCCACAGGGACATCCATCTAGAAGAACCTCAGTTACAGCGCAGGGCGAGCAACCTTCTCTTTTCATTCCAATCTAGGGGAAATATTTTTCTGTGTACACATGGCATGACCTTCAGATCCTGATAATCGGGAAGGAATTTGTTTAACCATTGAAATGTTCAGATTTAGCAAATAATATGAGGATGGTGGTATATTTCAGTATTTATATTATAGGTGGGGCTGATAGCACCCTCTGTTATTAAGGTTATCCCACACTTCTCACTCCAATGCTCTGTTTTCAGTTGTTTATAACTAGGTTTGGAAGGATTAGATTTTTATCCGTAAATGTTGGTAAATGTCAATCTCACTGTACACACACAAATTGATTAAAAATATTTCCATTAATAATAATTGAAATTTACAGATAAGCAAAGTAAGAAAAATACTGCTTGAGAACCTGCTTGATTTAAAGTTATTTACTGTGTATATTTTGTCATGTGATAATGACCATTTCTGTTTTTAGAACCTATAAAAGTTTAAGATTTTTAATCTCAATATCTACTGTCATTAAATAATTATTGTCTTCCCCTCTCCCCCCATTTTCTGATCCCCACTATAATTACCTGAAACTCTGAAAATTTAAATAAATAAATATAAGGAAAAATGCTTAAAAATAAACATCGATGCTATCCATCAAAATTATATAAAAAAAATCAAATTCTGCCAAGCTTACTTATAACTTTCCCAAACTTTAGGTGTTTGGGCTCAAATTTTCCATCCTGGGTGTCTGCCTTGGGCTCTTTTTTTTTTTTTTTTTTTTTAATTTCAGCCAAGCAATTCAGCCATTTCCGAGATGAGGCGATGGAACAATATGTTGGTTTGCTCATGTTAAAAAGTTTTGGTGGCTTTTCTTTGAAAAGTCCTAGCACTCCATGCTTTGGATCAGAAACTTGAAATATAGCAGGGAGATGGCCTTTGTGTCAAGCAACCATAATTCTGGAATTTTAAATTTTTTGAGTGCTTGATTTTTCAACCTTAGTATTCTTTTAACGTATTTTGGCCATGCTTGCACAATGTGTTACTGTCTTAGTATTGGTTATATTGGGGATTCTCAAACATTTTCATACCCTGGACCACATCTCAATAGCGCGATTGTCTCTTGGAGATCATTTACCCTCCAGTTCATGATCACGTAACATGCTGTGGCAAATGAAGTAATTCCATACCTATAGAAAGAATTTGACTTTATCTGTTTTTAATGTTTTATTTTGTCCTTTTGTCTTTTTTCTTTTTCATTTCAACTCCCTTCATATCGGTTCTGGAAACAAGTAGAGCCAACACCATGTGACCAGTCTGCTCTCTGAGGGCCAATAGTGGTCTATGGGCCAAAGTTTGGGACACTCCAGGGTAGAATACTGGTTAATTTCTATCTAGTCTTCAACTGCAGAATCAGTCAGCTATTTCAGATGGGCAAATGATAGCCTTTTGTCTCATCATGCCATTAAGAAAATTAGCTGGCTTGATTCTTAAATGGGATAATAGTTTTGTGAACCATTTTGATATAATATTAATAAGCAGACAGATTCTGATTATGACTCAAATAAGAGCACTCCTTTGGTGTTCATTACTAAGTCTTAGTGGAGCTCATTAGTCTGCCGAACTGCTTAGCAGCAGTCATCTTTTCTGACTCTATGACTTTGTGCCCTTTCTGTCTTGGGCTATGTCTAGACAGATGGTGGCAAATTTGCTGCTGTCAGATCAATTTATCCGGATTAATTGAGAGGAAGTGGAGACACACTCAATCGACCTGGAAATTGATGCTATTAATCTACCTCCACCAAGTGGAGGAACGCTTCGTCGACCGGATGGCATTTCCTGTCGGCACAGTGAACTGAAGACACTGAAGCAAGTTACGTCGACTGCCACTGAATTTGGCAGCAAATGTAGACATAGTTTTGGAGTCATTCATGTTCACACAGGCTTCTCCTCAGCTCTAAACTGTTCAGTTCCTAATTTTAGTAGAAGTGCCAGAGGAGCCTTAGCTAGGTCTGCTTGTTGATCATTTGATTGCTCTTGTAGATGTTATTTTATTTTGATGCCTGTATTTTGAGGCTCTTACTTGCTGAAATTCCATTAATTGGCTTTTGTGTTTATTGGATTCTTAATTCATCATAGAAGCCCACTGAAATATATTATGGATTTTGTTTAATTTGAGCCTTATTTCCTGGTACCCATTTACCACAATTGTTGTTGGAACATGTTTTTAAAAAATACTGAATGACTTAAAATATTAATTCCTGCTTTTCAGAACTTTTAATGGCATCTGCTGCTACCATTAATTCTCTTCCTGGGTTTTTGCTGAGAGATACTTGACCTGATAGCCGTCATTTGTATTGAGCCATTGACTTGGGATATATTATATTTTTCTCACGCTTTAACTGTGTGCAGTGATCAGATTATGAGATGCAAGTAATGCCTAAGAAAATTCATAATCATAAGATCTTTTCTTGAAGGGTTAAAAAAATTGATTGAACTAGATACAAATCTACATACCATGCTCTTCTGAAGTGTATGCTAGCCCTGTATCCACCCACACTCTTTTGCTTACAGAAGTACTCACTCACATAACCTTTCTTTTAGTTTGTCAAATTCATAGTGTTCTATATTTTTGTAGTATGGAGATTGCTGAAAGAAATCTTGGAGTAATTGTAACAAACTATGCTACCGTCAGCTAGTGAATCTCTTCCTGCAGATGACCTTTTAGAAGATTTGCAGTAGAAAACTTTTCTTTGTTGTAACAGTCACTTTCTGAAAACCTCTTCCTGTTGAGGGACTGCCTTTTGAAAGAATGTTCATTTTTAAATTACTGTTGCTTGGCTTGACATGCTTCTGATTTGCCAGCTGCATCATTTATTCTACATCTGACAAAAAATAGAAATTTACAGGATGAGGTGAAGACAGAGAGTGGATACTGCAGTGGGGAGGAAAGGACAGAGCAGCAACTTCAAATTAATAGAACCATAGGAATTAGTTGGAAAACATCTCCCTCCCTTCTACTCCTCCAGCTAGTGCAGAGTTATCACCCTATGGCAGTGGTTCCCAAGCTTTTTGGCTCAAGGGCCACAAATATAATTTTTACAACCCTGAAGGGCCACCAGTCTATCAACTCATAAAAAATGTATTCATGTATACACAATTAAGGACTACAAATCCCTACATATTCAAAGTAAACATTTTGATGCTACTGTGCTCATTTTTACATTCGCTATTTTACACCTACAAATTACTCACAGTATGTCACACAATCACAAACAAAGCACTGTGTAGATGAGTGACTGTCACTATACACTGAAGTACATGGCCTGGCAGCTAAGTCACAATGGGTGGCCTGCTAAGTGCAGGCCAAACCGGAAGACATTGCTTGAGGAGAGAGGCAGGACTCTAAAAATCAAGGTGGGTCCTGGCTGCTGTATCCCTCCCTCCCCTGCACTGCAGCCAGATGGAAAGAGTTCAGCAAGTAGGCTGCCTCCTTGCTGATCTCCTATCCCCCTGGCTGCAGCAGGGAAACAACGCGCATCCTGTAGTCCCGTGTGCACCATCAAGGTACCTAGGCAGTGGCTCCCTTCTGTAGCCAGTGGGATGGGAGATCAGTGCTTCCCTCCCTCTGGCTCCAGCGGGGACCCTAGTGCCTAGGTACCTAGGCAGAGCATTTTGCTGTGCTTCCTGTTGGAACCAAAGGAGAGAAGTGCTGATCTCCCATCCCACTGGGTGCAGCAAGGAGCCTGAACTGGTCTTGTAGCCCCACGGCAATGTGTTTCACCTGGATCCTTAGGCAGCAGCTCCCTTCTGCAGCCAGCAGGAGGGGAACAGCAGGCCAAAGACCCCGCGGGCCACTTTTGGCCCTACAGTATGTTTTCTAATCCTCTGCCCAGTCCATTTTTGAAGTGTGGTTTTACTCTGAAAAGTAACTCTGAGAAAGTGTTATCATAGGGATATATATTAATTGTTTCTCAATTATTTCTGTAATAAACAAGCTTTTCCAGTACAAAGTAATCCTTTTGGAAACTCTTATGATTATTTTACTGTTATGTGGCCTTATTCTACAGCTGTGCCGATTTGAATGTTTAAGGACTGCTGTGCATTGATATTATTTGATCCTGACAGCCTAATGTTTTAGTAACACTTTGTAGATGTGGTAAGATTGAAATATTCTAGATAGTCTAAATAGTTTGTCTTTTAATACTTCTTTTTCATAGCTTGGTGATCCATCCATTTTCCCTGCTGTCATTGTGGAACATATTCCAAGTGCAGACCTCCTACACAATTACTCTGGCTTAGCCTGTGTTGATGAATCTAGTGACATGATTACTGAGAGTTCTCTGGATGTTGCAGAAGAGCAAATCATAGAAGATGATGACATCACCCTTACAGGTTTGTTACAGACATATTTCTGTAAGGTGTTATTGTAATAAGATGACAAAGACTTACGCTGACAAATGTTTTCATGACAAAGAGCAAAATTAACCGAAGTTCTGCCCATACCAAGTAAGGAAGAAATGTGTAGGACTATACCATGTTCTTTGCTATGAAGTAAACAGTTTTCTATCTAAATTGTTTTTCAACGAAAAATTGGATTTTCAACTTAAGGCAAAAACGTGTCTGCTTTCTGTGGAAAATTTTGGAATTTGTAGCCAAAACCAAAAATTTTCGGTGTTTGAATTTCTGTTGAAATGTTTTTCAGTCAATTCTGTTTGCCACATTGCTAACAAGAAAGCATTTTTAGCTGCAATTTAGCAATATCTTCAGTGTCTTCTACTTTCTAATATTTTTTTAAGGTTGATTTAAGTTTATTTGTCCTGTGTTAAATGAACAAGAGTACAAATATAAGCCACAGAAATAACAACAGCCATACTGGGTCAGACCAATGGTTCATCTAGATCAGTAGCCTGTCTTCTGACAGTGGCCAATGCCAGGTACTTCAGAGGGAATGAGCAGAACAGGTAATCATCAAGTGATCCATCCCATTGTCCATTCCCAGCTTCTGGCAAACGGCAATATCCTGCCTATCTTGGCAAATAGCCATTGAAGGACCTATCCTTCATGAATTTATCTAATTCTTTTTTTAACCCTGTTATAGTCTTGGCCTTCACAATATCCTCTGGCAAGGAGTGGTTTCAAATGTGGTTTCAAACTCCAGTGAAAGTATTCTAAAAATGACACTGTTTTTATTTTACTTGAAACATATGAATTGCAAAAAGCTATTTACATCCAATTTTAAAATTGGACAGTGAGCCATGTTAGCCAGAGTAAGAAATTCAAAAGTTTAAGATTCCAGCGACAAGAATAAATAGACATTGTTACACATTGTTGTGTGTCTTATGGTTTGCATTTTATAGATAAATGCTACACATTTTACCAGGAAAAAAACAATAGAAAGCATGGGATTACCCAATGTGGCAAAATTATGATGCTGTTGGAAAAACAAGTAGCAAAGTTCTCTTCTTCCTCCTCCTCCCCTTCGCCCCCCACAAGCCACTTAATACTGTAACTCTAGTTCCCTAAAATGTATCAAGAAAACATGAGATAGAGCAAGTAGAAAATATTTTTTTAACTGGCATAAATGTTTTATTATTGAGTGCCATTAATGCTGTACAATACAGAGACAATAACATAGATGCCACTCCTAAGGTATGTCTACACTGCAAAAAAACCCAAAACCATTGTGTTTGTAACTCAGATTAGCTAACCCTGGTTAAAGTGGCAGTGAAGACATGGTAACTCATCTTTTAACTTAGTTAAGCAGCTCCAGTTCTAGCTTCTGAGCCAAACTGCTGTGCCTTAACTGCCATTTTAACCCAAGATAAGAGCACATCTTTTTTGCAGTTTAGAGTCTAAATTGGACAAAAAGTACATTGCAGGAGTTGGAAGCTTCCACTCAAAGTAGTGTTGAAACTTTTCTTTGTGCTTTTTATTTTTGTAAAGCTTTTGTCCTCACTTACTGCTAGGTTCTTGGTTTTATTCAGAAGTTTTTAGATAAAAGCAGTAATCTGTGGCCGGATGTAAATCATTATATATATTTCTGAATGTCTTTATCCACCTGAGAATGCGCCAGTAGCCTTGGAATACGTAAGCCAATGAGGCTTACTGGTATAAATGTATACTTAGAACACTACAAAAGTCAGTTTGGAGCATTAACAATGGCTCACTTTGAAAACACAGAGCTTCTATATAGAAGTATGCCAAAAAAGAATAGCTCAGAGAAAGTGAGAGAAAACAAATGCAGGTCTTTTAGGAGGAAGGGTTATTTGCAGCAGGCAGGTAGCTCAAATCTTACAGGAAGACATTGAGTACACCAGTCATACAAAGCAAACCTTCAGCAGGTTTCTGTGAGTCACAGAGGGGGTGGATGTCTTGCTGGAATTTAAATTAAGGTATGAGTAGCGCCTGTTTCTTTTTCTTCTTTCAGTGATGAGGTGCCAGACATGTATCATCAGGACTTGGTAAATGGCAATAACATCACTATAAAAGCCTAACCTACCAATCAGAACATGGTTTTGAACCTTGTTTCCATAGTCATACCCTAATACACTAAACCATCCACACTGAAGACCTGTGCTAAAATATTTTAGGTTACAAGTGAAATGAGTTTCTTCTTCCTTCTGCCATCAAACTGTTTGTAGTGGATTAATGTGCATATTTAAAAAAAAAAACCAAAACTCAGAAAAACTTGATAAGATTTGTTGTTCTTACTCAGAGCAAATTGGCATGAACAGTTCTCAACAAACAGTTTTATTTGATGAATTTGGCCCCTTTTTTCCATGACTGAATTATCCTCAAACAGATTGTGACTTTTATAAATCTGTTAGTTCAAGACTATTAATGAATGTGAACATATTTCCAGTTTGGACTGCTTGCAAGCTACTTGCTGTAACTATTGCTTCAAGTACTTGCTATTAGTTATTCACAGTATGTGTAAACGATCACTAGTGTTTTCCTTCCTAAATGGATGACTCCTAAATGCACAAAGAGCATTTGAAATGGCTGTCAGTGTTTTTTGTAATTCCATATTCAATTAATATTTGTGTGTGAATATGTATCTACATTACTCTTTGTGAAAATCTGTTTTTGTGAACATTCATGTAAACATTGGTTGCTCTCAAATATTCATGAGAAGGAGAGATTAATACTATAGTGAGGCTATGATAGTGCCTCCCCAAACCGAGTGAAAACATGCAGTTCATTTAATTGATGAAATGGGAGAAGTTCTAGCATCCTTGGAGGCAAACAACTGCCGAAATGGTTAATACTCTTCCCTGTATTTCAAGCACTCTTGTCTGCCATAAAGGCAAAGTGCTGAATGAACGGGAAGTATGGTACTGAGCAGATTATTGAAGTTAAGAAGAGGTTTTTTGATTTGTTGTTTCTCTGTTCACCAGACACTAGCTACTGTGCAAACTGTTTCTTTGGCTCAGTGGAAATTACTATAATACTGGAGTTTTGTTTATAATACAGAGAGTACAAAGCTCAGAGTTCCCTCAGAAACATCTCATTTTAGGTTTTTTGGATGTCTGGTAGTTTTATTCCTGAAATAAACAGGGAGTCTTTCAGGTCTGACGTGTGGGGCTCCTTCTTGACCCTGTACTAGGGAGTTTCTTTCCTAGCAGTAGGACTGTGTGTGACTGCCTGAGAATGTTATGTAAGATTCAGCAGCAGTGCCAGCCCTGAGCTCTGTAGGGAGTCGCTCTTGCCTTCTGTAGTGTCTTATTGGCCCATTAGTGCTGCCACTGGGGTGCCTGAGGGACCAAGGCTTTTCGGGCTGAGTAGTTAGGATTGTGGGGCCTTGAAGCACTTTCGGGACCCCCGCAGCCTCAGCAGGAAAGGCGATGCAGTAGGGATCAGTCTGGGCTCTCACTGAGAGCTGGTTTCATACTATTCACCCCCCTGGATCCCCATGCAGGAGGACAGAGCTGCAAACGCCTCCTCGTCTCCCCACTGCTGGTCAGCGGTGCCAGGTGGGAGCTTTCCCCGCTCCTGCCTCCTTCCCTCTTGGGGCGGTGGTGCTGCAGGGAGCTGGAAGTGCCCAGTATCGAAGTTATCCCCGGCCTCCACCCGCCCCTACAGGTTGCTAGCTCTGTGCATAACCATGCTGCCCGCGGGGCCATGCTGGGGCAGGCCTGCACCAGCTGGATTGGTTAGTTACAGCAAGCACTGGGCATCAGGGGACACTAGTTCTTGCTCCCTCCTGCCCTGGGGGCCAGCATGCTCCTGCTCCCTCGTGCATGCTGCCTCCTGACCCTGTATTATCCTTCAAGTCTGTCTGTTTCCACTAGCAAAAACCTATCTGGGGCAAGCGTAGAGAGGGACAAACCATGTTTGGCATATTTGAGTAGGCTTGTGAAATGCAAGTACAGTATGTCTAATTTAAATAACAACTCAGCCTGTTTTTCAGTTGCTTTTTACTTTCCCTGATGTATTCCTCTGGGTTTTAACTTCATCTATTTGGTCTAAACCCAGAAATACATTATTGTACTTGGAGAATTTGTGCACATTTTATTCAGCCATTTTTTGTATTAGGCAGTTGAGGGCAGTTCTCCCATTTTAAAGATTAGACTTCTCCCTATGACATTTTTGCTCACAAAAACAACAAAGCTTGAACTCTAAAATTCTAAACATCACATGTGGCTAGTCCTTACTGAGGAATAGTTCTAGGAAAAGTCTGAAATATGTTTTAAGTTACAGGGAATTAAAAATTCTCCTTTTAAACCTATGCAGTATATTGGTATCATCCTTTAACTTACACTAAAATAAATCAGCGTAACTCCTCTAAAATGAGGGGAGCTAGCTTTTTAGAAGTACTACAGTTCCTATAACATTACAGACAGGTTTTTCGGTCCACAGAGTGATACAGCTGAAATCCTGTAAAGCAGGGTTTCTCAGTCTTTTGTTTCTGACACCGTTGTCATCGTCGTATATATATATATATATATATATATATATATATATATATATATATATATATATATATATATAAAGTGTGTGTGTATATAAACCACAAACTATAGCCATAAGTCCATTAACTGTTTAAGTTTCATAATGAAAGGTGCCACAATGAAGTTGCTAGATAAAAACATTGTGTTTTTTCAGTTGCTTTTGTAGTTAGGTTGATTACTCAGGTTTATTTGGGTTTTACTGTCTGTTTGTTTAATTTTGGCAGACTTGCCTCTCCTCCTTCCCCTTAAAAAGAAGTATTACTCTGAGGAATTGTAACTCTGAGGATTTTGTATGGTCAGTTGTTGCTGATCTAAGAAGACTGTAAATAATGAATAGCAAAGTAGTAAAAGATGATTTTTAAACACACTTGACCTAAAAGTAAATTTTTTGTGAAAAAGGCAGGTTAATTTATTTTTTCTACTGGGAGATATGGTGGAAAGTATTTTATATTGGATGAATTTTAAGATAAAATGTTCTCATTAGATGGTATGGTATTTTCATTATTAATGTCCTTGATTATAATTATAATGCACCTAGGAATATCCAGCTAATCAGATCATGCAGCTGGTTGCCACCTTTTCCCAGTCCACACACACAAATATCAAAGTTGTCATCTTGTGCAGCCGTGCATCCGGTGGACTGCACCTCAGCACTGTTTGGTGTTGGAGATGCTTTTTATTTAAAAACAGTCAAGTAGCTTTCCCCCCCTTCATCCTCCCCAATATTTTGTGATAACTGGCACTCATTTATGCTGGGCTTCTGTTTCACTGGTGCTGGTGGTGGTGGTGGTTCTGCGCCAGCTGGTGGCAGAAGATGGCACTTCTCTTTCCTGCACCCAGGGCTGTGGATCAAGAGCATCTGAGCATGGGTTTCTTGTAAGCTGACAGGAATGTTTAATAATATGTTTATAAATTGCCATGGCCTGTATAATTCTGTATTATGAAATGCTCTTGTTCATTGTTTTTACATTTCAATAATCACCACTCCGAATGGTTCCTGGTACTGAATATAACCCAAACAGCTCCTATGTACATTTTAGAATAAACAAGAGAATCCTTATTGTTCTCAGTTATAACAGTCCAACAAGAAAAATGTGTATTCAATAATAAATTAAATAATATTAAACAGTTTGAAGAATATTTAGATAATACAGAATATTGTAGCATAAATCCTTATAGGTTCTGTTTGGTATAGTGCCAATAATTATAGACAAGATTTTCAATTGCAATGTAATTAAGTTGTTGTGAACAACAGTCCTGGGATGAAAACTAGGATTGCTATTCAGTCACAACATCCTGATGTTATAATAATTTTCTTTTTAAATCATCAAAATTTGTTTTTTAAACAACCTGCCAGGAGCAAGTTACAATTGTTGTAAATAATGTTACATAAAATGAATTTTATTACCAAGTAAAATTGAGAGGTCACTGCTGTTGAAATGCAGTTTATTTTCCCCAAAAAGAAAGGTTAACTGCTTTTTCCAACAATCTCAAAGTAATTTACATGAATTGGTCAATGACCTTAGCAGTAGAGCATGTAGATTACACAACACTGTAATATCACCCACAGACTGAGCTGTGTTTCTCTCTTTTGAAATGTGTGGTGGTGTCTTTTCAAAAAACAACAACGTTTCATCATATGTCTCTGTTACAAGGAATCTTAAACTATAACTTGGGTTTCCAGTTTTAGGCAACAATTAAACCAAAAAAACTTCAAAAAAGTACTCTCCAAAATCTTTTCAATTGCACAAGTATATTCTACTGAAAAAGGCTGTAAATCTATATTACTCGAATCTGTACCTATTTCTTCATGATGCCAGCCATTTCACTTTTTTTTCTTTTATCTTGACTTGCTGGCATCTCTGCGCACTGTCCATACTGGAATAGGAGATAAATTTAAATACAGCTGTAACTACACAGTTCTTATGAGGACAAGGACCCTCATTGTCCGTGCTTTAATGCTGATTGTCAAAAATGCTGACAACCAAAGACACTAGACAAAGAGAGTGGGGTGGTATAAATCTAAATGGTGGAGGGAGTGAAGCATTTGGTACAACTGGAAATTGGGCACTTAAGTGGCCTGAGTGTTAGGAACTCAGCTGAATAAATATCAGAAGGTTTAAAAATGTGTTTTGATCAGGACTTGAAAAAGACCACTTTCCCTGAGCAAGTGGGAATTTGGATTTGGAGAGGAATCACAGGATCTGATTTGAACTGCTGCTCTTTTCCTCGCTATGAGGGAAGAGTTATGGAACAGAGAGCCTATTGGCAAAGACTTCCAGTAACTATGGCACAATACCACAAACACCATTCATGGTAGAAACATAACATCTGATAGCGTTTGTGGAATAAGGCCTTAAATGAGTGGCTTGATGGAGTTTTACTTAGATAGTAAGGAATTTTTTTATCGCCTGGAAAAAGAAAGCCACAATTACCTTTCCTTCTTATGGTATGGAATTTTTTCACATTTTAAAAGCATCAGTTCAAATCTGGTGCAGCTCAATACAAACACAATTCACTACTGTCTGGCTGGTGTTTCACTGAAGTGAAATGAATGGGGTATTTCTTCCCTGTTCTTAATAGACAGGTGTCCACATCACAACTGTTAGAAACTGGAATCCTCACTGACAGTATTAGGAGATAAACCAAAGACTGAAGGGACATGAAGGTTGACTTGCCTTCTTCCCATTGAGATTGGTTCTCTTAGAACAAGATTGAGAGCAGGGCTGCATGGTGTGATGGCATACTCTGTGGGGTGTGATTTCTAAAGCAGGTGGTGTGCATTAAATTGTACATGCACATTGACAGGGTTTACACCAAATGTTCCTTAGTGCACTTTAAAGTAGTGCTATTTGAAACAGTACTAGATTAAAGCACACTAGGGAATTTTTAGTGCTCACCAGCACTAAATATTGAAGGGCACGTGATTACATCAGTATTTTTGGGTGATCTCTATTGTAATAATATTGCCACTTGGATTGTAGACATTTTGAGCAAGGATCATTATGTGATTGTACAGTACTGAGCACACTGGAACTGGGGCCATTTGATGCTACCGCAGTACAAATAATATAAATATAAATGCTGCTGCTTTCTAACATAAATATATTGCTTTTATGGGAAGAAAAGAGTTTGGGGCTCGTGTACTTACGTATTATGTTGTACGTTTTTTTTCCCCTTTTAGTGATATTTACTGATTACCACATCCAAATAAAAGCTAAAGAGGGAGGGAAAATGTGAACCAGGTTAATTACAGAACTGAAAAAGTAACAGCTGTTTGGGGACATGGGGAAGGAAATACTAATACAGATATTTTTATCACTTTGACAAATCCTAGAAGTGGGAAGAAGAATGTAAGGGAATTTCGCAACACCGGTCTGAGTTTGGAAGTTGAGGCTTAATTAAGCTTTTGCTATAGATCCCATCCAACTGGCTGTCGTTCCTAAAATATATCTTTAAATTATCCAAAAGATTTCCAGTTGAGCATTGCAAAATTGTGTTGAAATTTTACAGCCCAAGCACCAAATCAGCTTTCTACCACAATGATAATGAAAAAAACTATATTGATAATATACTTGACTATCAAAACATATTATATTCCTGGGCAGGTACTGTTTTGCAAAGCTGCTTTCATTAATGATCTGTAAGCAACTGATTTATTTTTTGGATCCTTTGGTTTGCAGTTTAAGATGGCAAAGTTACAATAAACTTTGCAGAATGGGTTTAGTCAGCCCCTCAAATCAACTGTTTCTTCCTGCTTTTTTTCTGCTAGTCAGATTTATATTCCTTTTTAAAGTTCTGTTTATTTCCTCACTACTTATGACTATTTTTTTTTTTTGTTCAAGTAATGCAGTCAAACTTTTTATTTTTGCATTAGACAGAATACTAGTGCTCTGTTCAGGCTTACTGTGAACATTGTCGTTGAGGGCCTGCTCTTTCAAGCTCTCTTTCATTGACTTCAGAGAACTGGGGGAGGTGAGGCCTACAAAACTGTTTCAGGTGGCAAAGCTCTTATTAATTTCAGTGAGGAAAAGCTCTCAAGACCTAGGGAGAGGTTGGATGGTGTGTGCGTGTGTGAGAGTGAGAGTGAGTGAGTGAATCCTTTTATTTCTTTTTTTAAATTGGTGACTGGAGTCTATGATGGCCATCCTTATGAGAACTAGTTCCTGCCAAGTCCCCAGGCTCTGATAGTAGATTATCTAGTAATCAAAATTTGTTTTAAAAGCTCTTTCGGCATTGCATATTTAACTCTATGTTGCACTAAACCTCCAAATGGCCTAGGATTTAACTATGTCTCAAAACTACCTATGCCGTCTTTTGGAAACTGTGAGTGGGGTCGAATGTCTTGTCTGTGCTGGAGGCTGAACTTAGTGGGGGTGGACAACAGGATAATTTTGTTACCCTAAGCATCTCTATATATACATCCTACACACTACTGCAATATCTTTACATAAAATATGCCTTAGGAGGTATCATTTGAAAACTAATAACTCACTGATCATTAATATTCATGTATGATATCTGTATGTAGTGTGCATTAATGAGTTATGGCTATAAACTGGAATTATGACGAAAGTGTATTTAAACCAGGCATGTCAGGGAAGTTGGTAAACAGGTCTGTCTTAGACAAAGAAACGTGTATTTGATTCTCTGGCCAGTCCAGTCTTCAGGCAAAGACGATGAAGGTCTATTTTTACATTTTGGGTAAACGAAGCTCGTACGCAAACAAGTGGAGGAAGAAAGAGCATTAGAGCTTCCTTCACCCCAAACTCCATTATCGCCTTCCTCACAGCTTGAATAAACTCAGCTTTGGGGGGTAACCATCAGAAGAATCCATTTAAAAGATGTACTGGTCTGTAAAGACGGGGGCTGAGCCTCAAGAGATAAGCAATTGAATTAACTAATACAATTTTACTGTATTATGAAAGTGTATAGATTGAGTGAGGTGTTTTCTGAAATGTCACTGTGAAACGTATTAACACTATATGTGGAAATAGGTTATTTAATGATGTTATGCTTTAAAGTCTGTGGCCAAAAAGGGAAAAACATGTTCCCTCCCACATCTGAGAGAAGACAGCTATTTACCTGTCTCCTATGTAAATTAAAGCATAGTAGAATCAAAACCTCATTTACACAGGGGGGGGGGGAGGGGGAGGGAGGGATGAGAAAAGGAAAGAACAGCATGAGGTCATCCTGCCTCTTGAAATAAAATAATTGAACTTTGGAAGATATAAGAAAAAGACAGAAGCCATTTTTGACAATCCTCACTAGACAAACACAAGGGAACAGAACTCTTGCAATCTGAGAAATTCAGCAGTTGAAGTCTCTGGAAATCTCATATAAGAAAGACCCCATTTTGAACAAAGCCTGCAATTTTCTGGGTTAAGTTTTAGATTTTTAGATGCATGTTTTCACTTTTATTTGCTTGTAACTGTTTCTCTCTTTGTTCCTTTCACTTGCCATCGCTTAGCATATGTCTTATTGTTAGTAAGCTTGTTTAGTTTTACTATAAACAAACTCAGTGCTGTGTTTAAACGGAAGGGTGTATTCCCCCAGTTAATTTTTATAAACTGTGATGTGTTTTTGTGTCTTTAGAAGAATAAACAAACCCTATTATTTCTCTGAATTGCCCAGGAGGTGGCTGGACATAGCAGAGCACATGATTTGGGGGAAATTCAAGGCTGGGAGAGTGATGGGATCACCTGACTGCTTATAACCAAGGCTGGTGGAACCAGAGTCAGCCTGTGGGACTGTAGACATAGTGCCGGGGTCAGAGTTGCTGAACAAGGGCTATCTGCCATGCAGGCACTTCATTGTGACCTGCATGCTTGTGGGCATCCTAGGTTGCGAGTTGCAGCAGCAAAGCATTGTAAGGCACTCAGAGTCGGAGGGCAAGTGGTGGCACAACCCCTTACTGGTCTGCATTGCACCCTGAACCCCATGACATCTTGGCAAGTGGTTTCTTAGTCTGGAATTTGCTCCCTTTGGTCCACTAGAGACACAAGTTGGCAGTTCTTTAAGGACATGGTGCAGAATACATTGTATACTTTAGTTATTCTTTTCAGAGCTTATAGCCAGGGGAGTTCTTATTGCACATACTTCATCAGTGGATGAAGACAGTAGAGACAAAGCTGGGGCAGGATATATCATAGTTTTTATAAACTATTTTTAAAATGTAGTTCTTTAACTATATGAAGATACTTCTAATGTACATTTCCTACCCAAATATGTTGTCCCTGCTAAATAGTGTGTAGTAGTTAAATGTGGATATGATATAATGGTAAAAATACATGGGAACAAACTTCTTGTAAAGCTTTAGCCCAGGCTTCACCTTGTTACAAATGATTTATTTTGTCTTGCTTGCAGTTGAAGCGTCTTGTCATAATGGAGATGAAACAATGGAAACTATTGAAGCGGCTGAGGCTCTTCTCAATATGGACTCCCCTGGTCCTATGTTGGATGAAAAAAGAATAAGTGAGTTTAACAGTAGTGAATTAAATTTATATTTGCCTTGTTTATAAGCAAAATTTGAAGAAACTCAATCTATTATGGGTTTGTGATTATATATAAAAATAATATAAAAATGTGTGGATAGGTGGGACTTTCTGGCTTCATGTGGGGTTTGTTGGTAGCTTCGACATTCAACATCCCAACATAGCCAATCATAATAGCACAAGCTAGTCAGAGTCCAGAGTCAGACATTGGAGGTCATAAAAGAAAGTGAAATAAAATAGGATGTGTCTGTGTGTGAGGTTTTAAATGTAATATTGTGCTGACATGCTGCAGTTGATCTGGTTATTGGGTATTGTATCTCACGTTGGCAAAGTAACTGACTGTGTGCAGATTACCATAAATAAGAATGAAAATGTCATGTTGTTCTGTTGTGTTCACACAAAATCTTAGCTTATGTTTCAAGTATTAAATTCTTCTACTACATTATGATGTGTGATCATGTACAAACCTCATGAACAGACATGTTCACTTGTGGGCTGACCTTTTCTGCTGTGAAGACCTTAATTATAATAATACATTTTATGTACATTAATTATGGCTTGACTTTGACCTATTTAAACGTCTCCCTTAGAATTGGAAGTGGTTTTTAAAGTTCACTTAATTCTGTAAAAGCATTGATAATGTCTTCTCTTTTTTTTCCCCTTAAGCAAATATGTTTGGTACATCTGAAGATGAAATCATTGTTGCTCCTATTACCCATGTATCAGTCACACTTGATGGGATTCCTGAGGTGGTGGAGGTTCACCAAGTTCAAGACTCTTATGCTGAATCATCAGACACTCCAGAACTTGAGCAGCCTAAGAAGAAGAAAGGTAAGGTGTTCACAGGAGATGTGCGTTTGGAATGGAAAGTGCTTTGAGGTGTGCTTTTTTCTCCTTGTGTGTATATAGCATAGTTTAACATTAATGGGAGCTACATATAGGCATCAAGACAAAATAAACTAAGGTTACTCAGCTAGCCGTTTAGGAAAAGCACATTTTTACTTGTGATGAAGTGAGAATTTTCTGTAGTATTTTTATGAATCCTAGGCATGCCTCAGTTTCCCTCTTTGTGTTGATTGCTACTCACTGGGTGTACTGGAACAGCACAGAAGGGGGGAGGTCTCTCTCTCTCACCTTGCTGTCAGGGAGGAATGAATAGAATGAAAGAACCAGTTTAGACTGAGGGTCCAACAAGAAAAAGAGATGCCCCAACAACTGAACAATCAACACCTAACAGCAGACAGGACTTGGGAACTGAGCTGGAGAACAAAGTGTCGGGGGGCTTAGGAGGTTGGACCAGGGAAGACAAAGGAGGAGAGAGAGAGAGAGCGCCAGAGATGGAGTCCATCACAGCTTGGCTAGCTTATCATGGCACTGGTTTAACTGGGATTGACTATGCCTTAATTTCTGTGTCTCTGTGCTGACCTAAAGAATTTTCGATTTGGTGTGCCAAGGTTATAAATGGTTACCTTGTTTTGAAGAGGTTGCCTGTGTCACTGTAAATACTCACTGAGGGCATTGCGCCCTGAAGGAGTAGAGTACAAGCCTCCCATAGGGCTCGTGCTTGGCTGGATTCACTGCAGGGATCCACGAAGAGAGAGACAGAGATTGCTGTGCCAAAGGCCCAGTCTGGGAGTTGTGGAGGTCATGGGCCTGCCTCTGTGGAACTGTGTGGGTTCTTTAAGGCCTGGCACACTAAAGGGGTCACTTCTAGGAAACTGGTTACAGGCTGGGGTATAGACCAGACCCTCTGACTCCAGGACACTTGTACACTGAGCAAATGTGCTCAGATTCTAATAGTGGTGTTATTGGGATAGATAATATGGAATCCTCATGACCCACAAACATGGATTTCTGCTATACCATCTTTATAGAGTCACTCTTCAAAGCAGAACCACTCTGTAAGTTATAAGACCTTTTGTCATTTAAGTGTTATAGTAGTTGCTTCTTCAATACCTCAAGCATTATACTATTAACTTAGCTCATTTACCTAAGACAGATTTGAAAAGAGTACTTTGTTTAATTTAGCATTAGATAAAAAATATCCTGTTGCACTCTTTGCTGGAAACTATTGGAGAATTGTCTGGCTTGAAGAATATTTCTGTTAAGAAAATGAGAAAAGGGCTAAGCTGTGTAGATTTTACAGCTACAACTGTTGATAAGTGATTCGTTGCTAGACAAAATGCTATCAAACAAGTTTTCTGTAAACATCTTATGATCTGTTTCTTTGTCTGGTGCTGGTGGGTACTAACTATTAGGACAGTTACACCTTCTTAATAGCCCGATATTACATTGTCTTGATGTAATTTCAGGAATGTGAAGATGTGACTACATGCTACTTAGCTTATGGCTGCTGTCTCTCCCAATATGGCTGCCATTGCTTAGACAAAAAAAACCCACAAGGCTTCAGACCTTACAGTGGTTGTTTCATCAAACTACCAAATGTTACCTCAGTCTCCAGTAGATTGAGCCTCAGCCACCTAGTTCTCACTCAAGCTCCAATTTCATTCAAACATTAGGCAATTTAATTAATTCCTATCAAAATCAGATCAATGTTGATGTGAAGCTGGCATTCTCAGTATACTGAAGACACTGTAGCCTATGTCTCCTTGCTCACCTTCTCAGTGTGCTTGTATATGCTTCATATAGGTGGGGAGATGAGATGGAGTTCTTCAGCACCCCATCTGACTGAGCCCTCAGGGCAGAAGAGCATCCAGCCAAAACAATCTTATAGGACTTTTTGCCCCAAAGCAGCTGAGCTATTCATGAATGACTCCTCTATCCCTGGTAGGGATCACAGACATGCAGTCCCTCATGCTCAGTGAAATTAATGATTCAAAACAATGTATCTTAACCTTTGTTATATACTGACCACCTGTGACAACAGAAATATTTCAGCACTTAGAACAGAATCATAGAATATTAGAGTTGGAAGGGACCTCAGGAGGTCATCTAGTCCAACCCCCTGCTCCAAGCAGGACTAACCTCAGCTAAATTATCCCCAGCCAGGGCTTTGTCAAGCCGCACCTTAAAAACCTCTAAAGATGGAGATTCCACCACCTCCCTAGGTAACCCATTCCAGTGCTTCACCACCCTCCTAGTGAAAAACTTTTTCCTAATGTCCAACTTAGACCACCCCCACTTCAACTTGAGACCATTGCTCCTTCTTCTGTCATCTACTACCATTGAGAACAGCCTAGCTCCATCCTCCCTGGAATCCCATTTCAGGTGTTAAAGGTTGCTCTCAAATCCCTCCTCATTCTTCTCTTTTGCAGACTAAACAAACCTAGTTCCCTCAGCCTCTTCTCATAAGTCTTGTGCTCCAGCCCCCTAATCATTTTTGTTGCCCTCCACTGGAGACTCTCCAACTTCTCCACATCCTTTTTGTAGTGGGGGGCCCAAAATTGGACACAATACTCCAAATGCAGCCACACCAATGCCGAATAGAGGGGAATAATCACTTCCCATGATCTGCTGGCAATGTTCCTACTAATGCAACTCAATATGCTATTAGCCTTCTTGGCAACCAGGGCACACTGCTGACTCATATCCAGCTTATCCACTGTAACCCCAGGTCCTTTTCTGCAGAACTCCTTCCTAGCTCGTCAGTCCCCAGTCTGTAGCTGTGCATGGGATTCTTCCTTCCTAAGTGGAGGACTCTGCACTTGTCCTCGTTGAACCTCATCAGATTTCTTTTGGCCCAATCCTCCAATTTGTCTAGGTCACTTTGTATCCTATCCCTACCTTCCAGGGTATCTACCACTCCCCCAGCTCAATGTCATCTGCAAACTTGCTAATGGTGCAATCTACCCCATCCTCCAGATCATTAATGAAGATGTTGAACAAAACCGGCCCCAGGACCGACCCCTTCATCCCTCTCATCTAGCCATAAAGAAATGAAGGGTGGTTGTGACCCCTAAGGTTGAGAACCCATGACCGAAAAAGTTATCTTTGTTGATAACTAGGGTGACCACAGTTTCTGTCCCATACCCAGCCCTAAATCCTAAGTGACTGAAGGAAGAAAACGGGGGGATTCCAAATATTGCCAGAGTTGTCTCACCAAAACAGTTTCAACAAAGCTTTTTCCTGAACGAAGATCATGCAAATACAGATACGTAGCAAAATTGTAGATGTGAAAATATGGCTGTGTGAGCAGAGGCCTTGCAATGCCTTCTTTAAAAAAAAAAAAAAAGTTGGTATGCTGCCTACCCACCCTGCTAAAGGAGATATTGACATTTCAGCCCAACAGTAGGCCGAGCTGACCTTTACCAATCAGTAAAAGATGTGATTCCAGTTCACCATTTAAAACTCAATGTTCCTCAGCTTCTACAAAATCTCAGTCAGTAAGCAACGATTGCTGAATTGCAGAGCATTTGTCCCCTGAAGACATTGCTCTGGTACTATGAACCTGACAGGTCAGTCTGGAACCGAGTAGTTTTAATCACAAAGTAATATGAAAATTACTCACAATGAGAAAATCTTGACTCTGTAATGGAGTTATGTTGTTATTTATTAATTGTATTATGGTAACACTTAGAGGCCAAACCAAGAATGGAGCCCTATTGTGCTAGGCGTTGAACAGATGCATTGTTTGCATGCTACACAGGCAAGAAAAATTCTTTGAGCAAGGGATCCCCTTTAGGAAAGGGATCCTTTACGCAGGCAAGCCAAATTCTTTGGGAGAGGGACCGTGAAATGACTTTGTTAGAGCTGGGAGTAGAACCATGATTTTTTGAGTGCCAGTTTGGTCCTTCACCCACTGGTCTATGCTCCTTCTCAACAGAGCAGAGATAATATGTAAAATAAAATATTCACTGTGCCTAGACATTGCCAAAGTGCCAGAGGGTAACTGGGAAACCTGCTTTGCCTAGTATTTGCCAGAAAACTCAGTCTTGATGGTTCAGGACCAAAACACACTGCTATAAAAACTGACATTTAAATGAATGGGGAGCAATAGAGAAACAGATTCTGGATTTTGTTAAGAAATACATGTGCATGATTTTCATTTTTGACCCTACTCAATTTTGGATAACTTCGTTCTTGTCAGGAGCCTTAACTATTCCCTCATTCCCTCCCATTCTTGATCACCTAGACCTTGAAAGACAGCCACCATCTTTCTGGCTAAAAAAAGGATGTGATCCTTTTTCAGAACCTATTTATATCACTCCCTCTTTGGCTGGAGGTGGCACTGCTGGGCAATGAAACATAGTTGCTTCTACCCTCCTTTCTAGCTACTTTCTATTTCTATAGAAGAATAATACAGAATAATTTCTGTATTTCTAGCTACTGCAGGCCAAATGCATGAGAAATTAAGATTGAAAATGAATGTCACATAGCAGTGTGGACCACTGCTACTAGTGGAGTTTTTTTCTCACATACTAAAGAGCTAAAGAATCTTGTTTTGTCTCTAAATTAAGTTTCGGTGCAGTTAGACAAGATAGTACCATATATTTTATCTAGCTCTTTAATTTAAAAAATGCAGTTACAAAAAAGATGAGCTGAATAAACTAGTATATTAATTGTCTTTAGGTGCCCTAAAATGGACAGAAAAATATACAGATTTCAAAGCAGAAGTATATAGTTTATGTATCTAGCTTTGGAAAAATAGGTAAAATCTTCGAAGTAAAAACAATCAATCCTGTCCTGAACGCCCTCAATACCTGTTACCTTCAATGAGCATTGAGAGTGCTCAGAACCTTACAGGAATGGGCCATTAAGAAGAATGTAAGTGTTGAGATGGAGAGGAAATATATCAAAGGGAGATATTTAATGACTTAATGTGCTTTCCCATATCTTATTTTTATGTTGAAATGTATGTAATGGTGGTTTCATTTCAGGGAAAAAGTCAAAATCTTCTCGTCCTGAATCTCCTACTACAACTCCAAACATATCCGTGAAAAAGAAAAACAAAGATGGAAAGGGTAAGTGTGATGGTTTAAGTAGAATGTTTGTCTTTGGTGTTTTAAATTGCAAATTGAATCTGTGTAAGCCTACAAACTTTCGCAGTATGCAAAAATAGGTCTTGTGTTGCCATGTGCTCAGAAACGTGGTTGCCATCTTGTATTAAAGCAGGGAAGAAGAAGCGCAGGAAATCCTTTTGGAAGATGCTCTGTTCCTGGGAGGAATAATCCATTCTTCATCTTATTAACAGGGGATCTTGGGAGATCTTCAACCCCCCACAACTGCTGCTGTTTCAAGTCAAGTCTAGAGGGATACTTTGCATTGTAGTAGTGTTTCTTGGGATGCTGTTGCTTCAACAGCTGATATTTGGAAACATTCTCCATCTGCCTGTTTCTAATTCTGCTTGATTCTTAATCTGCATCAAAGCTGACAGTTGTGTGGCAGGAAGAGCAGGCCCCTTGTTTAAGAAAAGAAGTGAAGCCACCAAAAGAAAGCTGTCACAAAAAGTTTCCTGGTACTCCCTTCTGTGTTGTCTCTGTCCACCTCTGCCCATCACCCCCATAAATAAAATCAAAACCTAAACTAACATAGAATATAATTTGTCATCAATCATTTTATTTGATAGTAAAGTATTCAGCAGTCTCTTCCTGTTTTTGCCTATGGATCACTAATATGTTTCAATTGCTTTGTTGTTGGGTATGATTTAAGCTATTATTTACTCCACATATTATATGTAATTATTAAAACATGAAAGTAAGGAATTCTTGAACCTGTGAAGAATCATCCAATGGGCTCCAATTCAGCAATGTATTTAAGCACCTGTTTAACTCCCAGTGACTTCACTGGTACTTTAGTGTATATTTAACTACTTTGCTGAACAGGGCTGGACTTGAGCTCTTTGCTGATTCAGAGCCAAAAATGGCAAAATAATAATATTCTGTTAAGAAATAATTCAGGTGGATTTGGAAGGATAGTCAGTTGTGGGGGATTATCAACCTAAATTACAGTCTGTTCAGAAAGTAATAGGCACTCAGTTCCTGGAGCTTTGTTGTATTTGTAACTTTAATAAAAATTAAGAAATCAATTTAACTGTGCATTTGGGGAGGTTTATATTTCCTGAAAGGCTTTTTTATTTATTTTAGGAAATACAATTTACCTTTGGGAGTTTCTCTTAGCACTGCTCCAGGACAAAGCCACATGTCCCAAATACATCAAATGGACTCAAAGAGAAAAGGGCATTTTTAAACTGGTGGATTCTAAGGCTGTGTCCAGATTGTGGGGAAAGCACAAAAACAAACCTGATATGAATTATGAAACAATGGGCAGAGCTCTCAGGTATGTGAGTTTTTAATAGTTGATGGTTTTTGTCATAGCATCTTCATATACTGAAAGCTTGTAGTAATCTGTTTAACAACAGTGAAAGGCTTTTTTTCCTAATATAAGCTCTTTTAAATAGGGAAGCTGTGTTTTCCGGGGGGAAAAGACTCAGGAAGGGGAAACTGCAGAAATCTAGAAGTTATGAGCTTAATTTGAAGTTTCTACAGAGCAAACTATGCAGTAGAAGATTTAAAAAGAAAGATGAAGATATACACTGCTGTCTGAAACTTGCTTTATTGGAATAAATTTTTTTGTGGGTTTTACAAAGTGCTTAAAGTGCAAATATATGTAATTCTGTAGAAATCCTGCAAACTCAGAGCTTTTCCTTTCTCTTGGGTCTGGACTTTTTTTACATTCTTTAGTATGGATAATATTGGACTGATTGTTTTAAATGAATGCAACTTTACTGAAGAGGCAAAATATTGAATTTATATATAGTAAGCTATACAACTTGTGTGGAGTGTGGTTTTGATGCTTTGTGTGTTTAAAGAAATAAAGGTAGATCATCCCTTACCTAAAAAATTAGTCACATCCATTGCAAGTGTAGCACCTTCACTTCTGTTGTAAAGCTGTTGGAAAACTAACTGTGTGTTCTAAATTAAATGCAATCATTTCCATGATCAGTTATCCTAAGCATTACTGGCAACTGGTATATCTCCCACAGTAATTAATAATGTAGGAAAATTTGAGTAACCAAAACTTCTTCAAAACCAAGCACAGATAGAGTTTCAGAAGACTGAAAAGTCTGAGTGACAAGCCTTTACAACAGACTCCCATAAACTAAACTTAAAAGGTGACCATCAAATAATTTGGACTAATTGTATTAACTTTAGTATGTGCCAAATGACCCAGTTTCAAATCCAGATATGAGGGTGTTCCATCCCTTCAGAATTCGTCTTACTTCCCCAATTTGCATGTACAGATGACTAGAAAAGCATCTAGCCATATATGGGTATCCGTGCAGACTGAAAACTTGCTCAGACAGAAAAGTTTGTGCAAAGTAGATGAAGAATTGCACAAACGTAGATGGATGCAAGCCTAATTTTTAAACATCTTCTGTATTGTTTGGGGCTTCTGTCTACTACTGTAATATAAATAATAAATTTGCTTAAAGCACTCTCCTGTCTTCCCCCCTCACCCTCCATCATCTTGCACCCTTATTGTAATCTTAATTTGTAAACACAATAGAAAGTAATGTTTCCCTGTCCTCTTGCCTTTGCTTTGCAAGAACCCTGTAGCTATAAGTAATTTAGTTCTTTATATATGCTATATATGCTACTTTGTTTAGTAAAGAAAGAACCTGAATATTACAGAGATGGGTGATTTGAGCCAAAATATTGCTATTTTATCAAGCTTATCAAAGTGTCATTTAACACTCTGCATTACGATAATACAAATAATAATATTGGTAGCATGAAGTGCAAGTTGCTTTTAGTGCTTCTCGGTTGATATATATATATATATATCCTTTATTATAAAGAAGGGTGACAGGAAATGTCAGTAGGTTGTGATTGTTTTTTAAAACTCGCTATTTAAATTTATAGAACCTAAAAACAAAAATCCCACCACTTCATTGTTGATGATGAATTGTCTTTATTCATACTAGTTACGTTATATAATTTGTTGATGTATGTGCCTCCTTTGAACAGATATTATTACCAAAGAGGTATACTGGCTAAAGTAGAAGGTCAGCGCTTGGTGTATCAGTTTAAAGAAATGCCAAAAGATCTTATCTACATAGATGATGAGGATCCAAGTCCCAGTACTGAGTCTTCAGATTCATCTTTGTTGTCAACATCCGTGACCAATAGAAACCAATCAGGCAGATCTAGAGCATCTTCAAATACAGGAACAAGAGGAGGATCCGCCACAGTTCTAAAAACAACAGGGAACTCTAAGTCTTCTAAACTTAAGGAGCCTGTGGAAGTTGTACAACAGCAGATACCTGGTTTTGCATCAGAAGTTTTGAGGACAATGCAGTCTGCACAGCCAGTACATCCAACTCAGCTTTTTCGGACAGTTCATGTAATGCAGCCAGTTCAAACCATCACAGAAGGACATGCAACTGTAACCAGTAACATGCATGATGAAACGTTAAATTCCTCTGTTCAGAACATAAGGTAAGAAAATGTAAAAAAGTTGATTTATGAACATTTTCGTTATCCAGTGGCTACGTTATATTTTGCCATATTGCTCTCCTCTTAATTTAGTTATTATTACATGAACACGGTGTGAATGATCGATAAATATATCTGGTTTTTCTGTTACCTTGTAAAATGGGTGCTCTGCTAAGACACTATATTCAGGAAAGGGAAGAAAATTGCAAATCTTAATTCTGCCAGCATTACAATAGCAAAGAATCCTTAGGACTTAGAGAAGAAAGCAGCAAAAAGTTAGCATTCTTGACAATAGTGCTTTCTGTTTGGTTGGTTCCTGTCCCACTGGTATGAGAGTGTTTTTGAGTTCTGCTTTTACTCAGTGAATGACAGCATTTCCAACATTGATCCAAATAATGTGTGTTCACATCAATGCTTTTTAAAAAGAATTTTTTGGGGATTTAAATTGATTCTTGACATACCTATCCCTGTATAAGTTGCATCATGTCTCTTCTCCCCTTTTTTTGTATTCTCCCTCTTAGCACAAGTAATAACAGGACAAAGCACTACAATGGCAACCCACTGTCATTGTTGGAAGAACAGCCAGTATGCTGGTAAAAGACAGTTATCAGTGTGGTCTCCTGAGACTTTTGTATCTGAAAACTAAAGTTGGGAGACAGTTACGTTTCAGTGCAGCCCTTAACTGATAGGTTAGCTGACCAGCATTAGACACTGTCAAGTACCTTTATGTTACTGTTTTGCACCTTCAAGTCACTGGTAGTGTACTGACTAGAGATGCCTTAAGAACAATTACTTAGAGCTGTATCCCACTGAAACGTTATTTTGTCATTCTGGAGTTGCAAGGGAGGAACCGTCTTACTTAAAATCTTTAAAAATTACAACACTAAATTGGGTGGGTGTATTTTTTTACACTTAAAATTAGCTATTATGACAAGACCCCAGCACTTAAGGCCACATTTTGCCATTAAATGACACTAGTAGTATTTCCCTCTTTTTTTTTCCTTCTCTCTTCTACAAATATTATTCAGTAGCATCTATCAAATTTGGAATTGCATGAATAGGTCCACATGGAACTCTGGCAATTTTAAATCAGTAACATTAATCAGATCAGAACTCCCATTTTCCAGTTTCAAGAAGACAGTTTTACTCTTTCATCTATCTGTGCTGAGAGAATGATCTTTTAAAGACAAATAATAATTAAATCACCACTGATCTAAAAGAGAGACTGCATGGAATCCAGAGTGGCAGAATAGCCAGGTTTTTAAACAGTGAGGTCTACAGCTGGGCCATGCTGCCTCACAAACCGATAGAATATAAAGGAGTCAATAAAAAGTTTTAAGGAGATACAGAGAGTAGTCAGGAAACCGAAGATTTTCTATATGTAGATAGTGAAATATATGGGACATGACATACCAAGACTTCAGTTTCAAACCAGAAAAATGATTTTACGTTTCTTACTGTTTGCTTGGGATCAAAGTAGTTTTAGGTACTACACCTGCCCCATAATCTCTCTGCTAATTGTTGTTCTAAAGGAAATGTAATCATAAAATGTTTTCTCTCCCATGTGCTATATGAAAAACCTAAATAAATCAGGGGAAATGCAACTAGCTAATGGACTATGCAGAGGAAACAGCGATCAGTGAAACTGACTATATCCAAAGTGTTGTCAAATGAAAAAGAAACATATAGAAAAAATATTTTTCTCTGATGTTTCAGTTATATTAATAAATGGTATGTAAAATAGCGGATTAAAAAACAGAATTATGATTTTCAAGTTGATCTTGTTCATTTTAAGTCTTTTTCATTCTTAATTTTTGTGAAGCTCATATATTAGGACCATTTCAAAATGCACTTGAGAGAGAGAAAAGTTACATCTGATCCAGAAGTTTAGATAAATGTAATCATGAAGAATTGGGCAGGATATAAAAAGGAAAGTAGATTAAAAAAAGTAGATGGCTGCTTGTTTTCCACAGACTAAGCAACTTTTGAATGAAGTTTACTTACACCATCTAAGATAAAGATTTTTTGAATGATGGTGTAATAAATTAAACACTAATATGTAGCATAAAAGTGAGAACAATTTAAAGTTAGTCCCTCTTAGTGCTTTGTGTTTTTAATATTCCTTCATTCACCAAAGAGCTTTAAAACTTAATTGAAAAGCCATTAAATGCTGTGTAACCATATGATTTCAGAGATGACCAAGGATTTAATTATTCACTGGTCTCAAAAAGTGACTCAGAAAATACAGAGGAAGCACATGCATGAAGAAATAAATTATTAAGGCCATGCAATGACATCTAAGTCAGGAGAACAATGCTATGAAACATTAATAGGAAAACAGTACAGCAATTTGTCAAGTAAGAAGGATACCCATACTGAGCCGTTTCAGTATTACTTAGCAAAAATTTTCTGAACGATCTGCAAAATTTAATCAGGGAGGCAGTGAAACAAAGACAATAATACCTCCAAAAGTTGCAAAACTACATGATGCTATTTTAACATCCTGTTGTGTTTAAAATATTTCATAACTGGACTGTGAACAGTAGTTTTAAAGGAGAAAAGGAGGAAGTAGAAGTAACACTAGCATGACACTCAAATGAAATAACAGAATCCTTTAAAGACTTTCGTAGACTCCCGTATTACAATGATGGGCAGCTGTTTTTATTTTTTTTAACATAATTTAAAAACATTTCTCTGGAATCTATATTTACACTTTGCTAGATATAATAGCAAATCCAAGATTCTCAGCTAGATTAAAGGGAAAAAATGATCTCGTCTAGTCAATATAATTCATAATTAATTGTATAAGATTTAGTAATTGATAACCAAGAAAGCAAGTACTATACCTGCTGAGGTGCCAGGGGGAACAAAACTAGAAATACATTTTAAAAACCTCTATCTGCCAATGGCGGACTGAATAAGCTGTAAATTGAGGGGGTGATGAGCTATACAAATTCACTTGATGTTCCAGGCTGGTTACCGTTGATCTAGGATATACAGTATCTCAGATCCAGATTCAAAATACGAAATGTCCTTGTAAAGAGGGGTCCCCAAATTACGGCCCGCGGGCCGCATCTGACCCACTGACACATTTTGACCAGCCCACTGAGTCCAGTGGCATTAAAATTACGTGCAGCCCTTGATAACATAATGCAGGAGTCGGCAACCTTTCACAAGTGGCATGCCAAGTCTTCATTCCCCCCTCCCGGCTCCTCCCCTTTCCCCGGCCCCACCCCTCTCCCACGTGACGTGGGCCCAGCGCCATGGCCAGGAGCTGTTCCCGGCACCGAGCAGCACTGCGTGCCAGCCGCTCCCCCGCGCAGTCCCGCCCATTCCCCCCACCCCTCTCCCTCGTGACATGGCCCAGTGCTCTAGCCAAGAGGAGCTGCTCCAGCTCACCATAAGAGCAAAGCTGAGTGACGTGTCCCTGGCAGTTGAAAGTTTGAGGACCCCTGTTGTAAAGTTTTACCAGGGCAGTCTTGGGAGTTTTGATGGGGTTGAAAACTACACTTACAATTTCTCTGAAAACGTACATTTTAGGTTCTGTCTATGCTATGGTAAGGTTGAAAATAGGTTTTTTTTCAGATACATTTATAGCTGTATCAGTTTTTTGCCTCATAGGAACCTCCATAAAGGATCAGATCAGTGGTCCAGCTAGTCTAGTGCCGTACCACATACAGCAGCCAGTACAGAGAAAGGTACAAGAAACCCCATAATGGATACAACCTTACCCCTGAGGAAGTATGCCCTGAAGCATGAGGGTTTCTATCCTTACAATTTCTTTATCCTGTCTAATGTATCTTTGGATGTTTGTGTTATCCATATAAATGTCTCATCCTCTTTAGAATCCTGCTAAACACTTAGCTTTAGTAATATCTTGTGGCAAGAGTTCCCTGTGGCTATCTGTTGTGCAGAACAGTTTTTCCTTTATTAAGGTTTAAATTAGTTGCCTCTTTAATGTTTTCCAGCACCCTTCTGAGGGGTAGTCTGTAGCTTGCATGTTTTCTGCTAATGGGCTTATTTTAAAAAAATGAAACTGTCTACACTTGACACTGTAGTTGTCTTAGCTGCAATTATATTTGAAAACTATTGTCTAACTAGATTTATGCCTGACAGTCCTTTTTCGAACATGGCTGTAGCTAGTCAGCTCTTTGCCCAGGTCAGGACAGAACTTTACAGGGAGACCTTTTTCATTTTCTCCAAGAAAAGTAGATACTACAAACTGAAGTGCAGTTAAAAACATAGGGCCTGATTCTTCAAAAGGTGCAAGCCAATATAGTTGTTTGTACCAGAAAGTGGGTATAAAATGTGAGTTGAAAATTCAGATTTGGTAGCATTCTACACCTACTTTGCACAGATGTAAATGACTACACCCCTGTTTCAAGGCAGACTACATCAACTCACATTTTCTATCATCATCACTTATAGCTCCTTTTTGTTATATTAATGTTCAGTAATGAACTAGCAACAGAATAGGATGATGCCCTAGAGAATTCTTTAGCGTCTCATAAACAGCTTTTTGCAAGACTATCAAGAAGACAACAATACACTGACTTGTCCACTAAAATCTAACAGAGCAGCGAGGAAAGAGTTATATATGGGGAAGCTTTTAGAGGGAAAAAATGGTTAAACTGCACCAAAATGTTATCTAATTTAGCCAATACCCAAAGATAATATAGCCTTTTCTGACTAGTTTGAGCTGTTTTAACTGCTGCTTTTACCCCTTTTACTTTTCTCTTAATGGAAGGACTTCCCCTGTGATATAAATGCCTAAACCCTGTGGGCCAAATTCTTTGACACACTGGAAGTAAGTGGAGGTATGCACTGGCGTAATTGTGAGCAGAATTTGGCACCAGGTGTTAGCAGTGACTAAGCACAAATATAAATGTCCCTGTAGATCAGCATTCTAATTATAAATCTTTTTCAATTAAATATTGTTCACGTAAGGAAAACTCATATTCACGTGAGTCTCTGTTTAACATTTATAAAACTGCATTTTCATTTTCAACTGGAATAGCATACTGTAATCCTCATGTACTTGTGTACAAAGGTACCTGAAGTAATTGGGAGCTTGTAATGGTAAAACTAGACGGTAATGGGATCAGACATATATTCACTTCATTTCCATTTACTTTTAATCTTTAAACAATTAATGATTTCAGACATAACATTTCATACGCGCGTGGAGAGAGGTTCTCATGGTACTGACATACAAAGAATGGTTTATCATGAGCATATAGTGATAAAAATTATTAATTGCCCAGTTCTCATTTCTTATTGATTGGGATCATAACTGGGTTCTGAGGCAAGCTGTTGAGTTGCTGCTGCATTGTGTATTGTTGTTTCATACCAACAAATAGCATTACCAGTTATGTGTAAAGTGTGAGAGCAATGCTCCAGCAAACATCAAGTGTACAGTATTTTTTTGTATTTTCAAGTTGTCTTTTGGAACTAACCTCTTGAAGAGGAGTGTCCTGAGAATGCCCTCTCAGGCTGGAGAGGGAGAGATCTTGAAGGACCACTGAGATGGCCTCTCTGCATTCTCTAGTTAGTAGGTGGACTGATGCATGATGCCCAAAAGAACGCCAGCTTTTGTCTTGACCTTTGTGGCTAACCCCAGGGTAGAGCATGTTGCAGTAGTTCAGTTTGGAGCTGACGCTATCATGGATCACTGTAATGTTTCTCGGGAGTACTCAGGGTTGTGAGGCACCTCGTTACCACCTGCCCTTAGTGTGAGGAAGCCTTGTCTGTGCCTACCATGGGCCTGTTCCCTGACTCCCCCAGCCACAGACAAGACAAGCCCTCCCCTGTAGAACTTGTGGACTCCGCTGTCACTGTACAGGTTAGCATCTGGCACACCCACAACCCTCAAGTCCTCCGAGCATCTCCCTGGAGAGTCCAGCCCACTGGACTATTGCAGTGCTCACAGATTCACTGCTTCCAAAGAAGCAGTGCACCCCAGCTTACCAGTTTCACCTCACATCCCTCTTCACCTCACTCTGCTTGACACACAGCACTTAGAAGTACATTAATAGAGAAAACAAGTAAACATTTATTTAGCAGCAAAGTATCGAGATGAGAGGGGACAGCGAGTAGAAGTATTGGAAACAAATGGTTACATATAAAATCCTAACATCCATTCCTAGACTTACTTAACTGGACACTTTCATGTCTTCTAGAAGAGCAGTGCTCACCAAAAGTCCCTTTCATTTGCATGTAAATGTTGAATAAGAGTGGTGACAGGTGAGTGTCCCCAGGAAAGAGGAGCAGCTGCCCATCTGGTCCCTCTGGGACATGTGGGAAGAAATTAACAAAGCCAGTTTAATATGATTTAGGCCACCTTTGCTGAGGTCTTCTAGGTGGTCAACAGCACCTGCTGATTGATGTGAAAAGCCCTTGTTAGATAAGCTATCATAAGTGCTTTGCTTCTGTTCGTGGTGTGATATAGCAAGAGCCGAGGGCATTAGGAGAGTGCGAAGGGGTGTGGGGGGGAAGGCCCAGAATGCTCAGGGCTCTGTTCCCTGCGGACTAGCCAGAGTTACTAGAGGTCAATTAGGAGCATCTGAGGCCAATTAAGGCCCAGCCAGGTGCCTGATAAACCCCCTCTGCTCCAGACAGATGGGGCACGAGCTGGAGGTGGAGCAGGAGAAGTGCTGTGTTGTGCAGAGGAGCAGAGAGGAGTTTGGAGAAAAGTACTGGGCCCAGGATGGGGGAAGCTTGCTGAAGCAGGACTGAGTTACTCCCCAGGCACAGAAGCCTGGGTAAGGAAGCCTGGCCCAGGCAGCGAGAAGACAGGGCACAAGGAGCTGAAAGGACAGAGGGAGGAAATTAGCCCAGGGGAAAATATTGCAGCTGTGAATACAGTACCAGCAGCACATAGCTGCTATTCATAGGGCCCCTGGATTGGGATCTGGAGGAGTGGGTGGACCCAGGTCCCGCTCCCCTTCCCACAGGGCCATGCCGGAGGGACCATTCCCTCCCTCCCCCCCTGGGAGACGGGTAATTAGTGACGCCCTGGCCCACTACGAGAGACAAAAGTGCGAGACCCACTAGGGCAAAGCTGTCCGTCTGCCACAGTGATCTAAGGAAATCTTCCATCAGTGCAACCAGTGATGTCTCCGTGGCCTATCCCAAATGGAAGCCTAGCTAGGAGTCTAAAATGCTGGTGATTGAATATCATTGGAATGACTTTCCACTGATTTAATGTTCCCTAAAAAAGAGAGATTAAAAGGTGTGAGACAGATTAGTAGTTCTTCGAATGCTTGCTCATGTCGATTGATGTTAGTATGTGCATGCCCATGTGCATGGCTGCTGGAGATATTTTGCCTTAGCAGTATCCATAGGGCTGGCTCTGGTCCCCTCTGGAGTCCCGCCCTCATGCAGCAGTATATGAGGCGCCACCAACACTGCGCCCCCTCAGTTCCTTATTTCTGCCAGTGATGGTTGCAGGAGCTCCTTTCTCCCTTGTGAGAGCAAGAGCTGTATTTGCTTGCCTTTATTGACTGTTGTATATAGTTCTAGTTAGTTGGTTAGCAGTTTACTAAGTTAGAATCCGTGGTCCCTCTGGGGACATTCCCACATGTCATAAGCCCTTTCCACTAAATGACCCTCATGATAGTTGCCTGATGTGATTAGGAGAGTAAAATTTGCAAGGGCTTTCAACTGTGGACTAAAAAGGACAGGAATATGCATCTCAAAGTCCTGTTGATGGAGGTGGCACTCACACCAGCCTCCGAATCATTCTGCTTCGAATTGGTGCCAAGCACTTTGCATCGGAGCACAACGCCCCACCAGTACCGAGCAGTTCCTGGTGCCATTTGCCCTCACTGGTGCTGAAGAAGTTGCAAAAGAAGCAGCAAGCGGAAAGGGCATTCCCCCGCGCCGAAGAAAGATAAGAAGGCAAGGTCAGGCAAAGGACCCGTGTTGGCCAATTGCCTGTAGAGGAGCGACTGAAGACAATTCCTCCCAGGGTTGCGAGCCCATTGAGGGGACCAGCCCCAACTCCTGGGAGCGGAACGGGGCCCCTAAGCATGCTGGTGCCTTCAACTCTGGAGGTGTTTCAAGCGACTAGGGACCTCAAGGCCCTCCCAGTGCTGCCTACCCCAAGTGCTCTTACTTCGATGACTAAGCCAGTAAAGGCACCTGCTTCCAGGGGAAAATCTGGACATTGTGGTGGCCCCATTGCCGTCAACCAGCACCTTTCCTTAGAATCTCGACACCGGTCTATAACACTTGGGCCTTGGTCCCCTGCACCGAGAAGACAGTCCCCGCCCCCTCGAACTCTGTCTCTTACTCCGCATTCGCGGTCTCCAGCTCTGAGGCGGGAGTGTCCAGTTGCATGTGGATGGTCTAGATCTCCCCGTCACCGATCATCGTCCTCGTGGCACTGGTCACCGGATACCCAGCACCAATCCCCACCCCGCTCCCCGAGACCACACTGCTTGCTGTTCTGTTGGCACCACTCCCCATCTCCACGGCACCGCTCTCCACCTGCACACCACTCTCCACCTATGTGGCACCACTCTAAGGATGCCCATCGTAGGATGCCCATCGTTGGTCACCCTGCCTGGCACCGCATTGCAGCAGCAAAAGAGGCGCCATCGGCACCGCCTGGTTCTCCTCAGATTCTGAAGGGGATTCTAGTCACCACCCCCGAAAGCAGCACTCAACGGCATACCGATGTTGGGGGCTGGCCCCGCAGTGGGATTCTGGCTCCAAGACCAATGGCAGACACGGTGGCCTTATTGGAATCCCTGGGGGATCCCAATGATTTCAGGACCCTTTTTCCATTAGTCATCCGTGGCCTCATCCAAGCAGCGATCAGTCCATGGCACCGACTGCCCCAGCACAAGAGCCAGACTTGGAATCTAAGACCAGTGCCGAAACCATGAACCAGCAGAGAGATAGTTCTGGTAAAGCAAGAGGAGGTGCCACTCTTTCCCCCCACCTTACAGTCATCCTCATCATCACCAGATGAAGTTGTCACCAATCCAGCCCCCCCAATACCACTTTCAAGCCCACCAGAAGCTCCTGAAAAGGGTTGCCGCCAATGTGGGCCTGGAGGCTGAGGCCCTCTCTGAGCACGAGGACAGTCTATTCGATATTGTGGCTGCCGCAGCACCCGCTAGGAGAGCGCTCCCAGTTCATGAAGGGGTGATTAAAGAGGGTCCACCCCTGTGGCAGACACCAACCTCCCTTCCACCAGCATCAAAACGGTCCTAAAAGAAATATTACGTCCTGGCTAAGGGCTACGAATATTTGTGTGTGTGTGTGTGTGTCCATCCGTCCGTGTCCCGTCTCCTCCTTCTCTCCCCCCCCCCCCCCCCCCCGAGATCCCTGGTGGTAATTGCCACAAACGAAAGGGACAGGCAGGGTCAGACTAGCTTTTACACCTAAAATAAGGATGCAAAGAAGCTGGACTTGTTTGGAAGAAAGATCTAGTCCATAGCCAGTCTTCAGCTGTGGATCTCTAATCAGCAGGCATTGCTTGGGAGATATATTTATAATATCTGGGACTCAGTTACTAAGTTCAAGGACTCCCTGCCACAAGAGATCAGGCAAGAGTTTGCATCCATTGTAGAGGAGGGGAAGGCTGTAGCTAGGGCCTCTCGACAGTCGGCATTGAAGGCGGCTGATTCAGCGGCCAGGTCAATAGCCTCAGCGGTGTTGATGCGCCGGTGCTCCTGATTGCAGTCCTCAGGTCTGTCCCAGGAGGTGTCTGTGCAGGACATCCCCTTTGAGGGCAACGCTCTGTTTTCAAGAGCAAACGGACACCAGGCTTCATGGCCTGAAAGATTCTAGGGCCACCTAGCCTTCACTTAGGTTGTATACTCCTCAGACTTCCCGGAGGCAATTCCATCCTTTACAGCCACTGCCCAGATTCTTGGGCCAGTCAGGGCAGGGGTCCTTAACAGAAGAGACAAAAACAAAGGGTTTAAGTGTTGCCGCACCAACCCAGCCTCCTCCGTGACGCAGGCGGGCCCTACACATCACTGAGATGGCCCGCATCAATCATTCTGAGGGTGTGTCCAAGAGCGGCATCCCAGTCTGTCCATATGATCCATTTCTCCCCTATTCCTCAACCATCTGTTTTCCAGTTGGAATGACTTGCCACTGATCTAATGTTCCCCCAAAAAGAGAGACAAAAGGTAGGAGACACATCAGTAGTTGTAAAGAGTGGCTGTCAGTTTTTGTTTGAATGCATGTTTAAAGGCATTCTGAAGAAGGCATTGGTCAACAGTAGGCTGATGTGATCTCTGCAGGTTTTCACCAAATAGGTCATAAATTCTTTTTACTGGTGATACCACACCTTTTTCTTAATGCATTTATGATTGTGCCAAATACCATCAGGAATGGTGCTATGATCATCACTTTCCACTTGACTTGATTTTCATCTTGCTGGGAAAAAACTGACTCAGACTCTGTTTTGCTTTTTGTTTTGTTTTGTTTAATTTCTTCTGAAACTAGAATCAGAGCTGTTTACAGTGGAGGTACTTGAGTCTTTGATTGTGCAGCAGCAGTTTTAGATTGATTTAGTTCTCTCTCTTTCCAAGACAGTTCTGCTGGTCATGTTAGCAGGCACTGTGGAGAAGGATGAGGATTTCTTATGTATACCACTTATTATAGCACATGTTATTGGGTTCACAAAGCTGTTTGCCATCTGAACTCAAACTTCTGACTTTGTATGCTTACCTGTGGGAGCAAGACATGGGAAGGGACATCTGAAGAGCATGATGGATACAACACCAAACAGAGAGTCAGGAGAATTAGGTTCTCTATGGGCTTGTCTCTCCGAGCAGTTAGTGCTTGGCAAGCTATGGCGTAAGTCTACCCCGCACAAGCCTTCTGCGCACTGTCTGTCTGTGTGCATTCTGTGCGCACACTAAAAGTTCCCTAGTGCTGTTTAATCTACACTCGACTTTGAAACGGGGTAGATCAATGCGCATGAAGAAACTTAGCATGGAGTAGCAGGGCCCACCTGGACAGTTAGTGGCTGGGTAGTATGAGAGAGATTTACACTCCAGCTTTCCATGCACTAGCTGTTTTATACAGTCAGATCCTATGGCTCTCCCATTTACTTAGGACATGACCTTTGGCAAGGTGTTAGACAAGAAGTGGGAAAGTTATGACCTCTTTTTGAAGGAGGGGATATTAAGGCCTAGTATAAGGGTATCCAGTGCCCCTTTCCCCTGCCATCACCTGTGTACTTAGGCAGATCAGCAACTCCAGTGTGTGTCTGGCTATGTGTGCAGGGGTCTGGTGACCACCAGGGCTGTGAGGTCTTAGGCCAGTCTGTTAGAGGCACCAGTGTGAGGTGTGGGCTGCACTGCATGCCAGTAGGATTCTCACATTAGACGTGACTTATACACCATGTGGATTTACTTCAGTGAGTCAGTCTTAACTCTGGCATCTGAAGTTGGCTCTACATTGCATGTCATGTGCATTCCACCTCTCTAGCCCTCACTGGATTTATGTTGTATCAATTAGTTGGATGAGTGGGGGGAAAAGTCTGGGGAAATGTCCCCTTTTTCCTCTTGAACTATCTATTCCTACATCATGTTGAGTAACTTTTATGCTAGGAAATGGATTCTCAGTTCCTTTCTGTGTTTTTTTCTTTATCTTGCATTATTTAATTTGCTTACTATATTGTGAAACACTGCTTATTCTTGTTTTGTAGCTCCAAGACCTTGCAGGATTTTCCTCCCCTTTTGCTTTTTAGAAGTTTCGCAAATAAATTGCTATGAATCAGCTTCTCTCTCAGCTAGTGTTTGCAACATCACTATTCAGCACCAGATGAGTGAACATGAGGTTGCACAACACTAGATTATAACTGCACCCGAGGAACCAAGGAATAGATTTTGATCGTTTCCCTGCCAGCAGGCTGAAATGAGTGTGGAACATGTGTCATCCTTTCCTCGGTAATAATCAGAACCTGTATTTTTTCAGCAGTATTTCCTCTTCTCCAGTATTGCTCAACAGTCTTGTTTTTTAAAGGTAATAGCTTCAGAAAGTCCCTGGATAGTGCACCACTTGCAGACTTGTGCAGTAGCTTAAGGGTATAGCAGCGATGGTAAAATTACAAATAGAGCAAAACAGAACAGAACACAGAACAGCCTAGAAAAATTCTAGCTGCCTGGGATTTGGCTGAGTAGTTTGTGGGGTGGGGTTGTTGAATGAGTAAAATATGGGTCTCTTTTCGATACTATTTGCAGTAAGGATGGGCAATTAAATTTTTTGTCTGTGCTGGTGGTCTTCAGTGTCTGGTTAATTGGCTGGCAACATTCCATGGCTAGGAACAAAATCTTTACTGCAAACATCAACACATGCAGTTCCACAGCTAGAACACTTACTTTTTTATTTTAAATGAAAGCTGAGATTCTGGAGAATAAAGTGGTAGCGTCAGAGAAGGGCTGTTGTGATGTATGGCCACAGGTTGGCGGTTTTCAAGCCCAGCTGTTAACTTTCAGCAGCAGTTCTTCAAAGCTGCAGTGGCTGCCTTAACCCTTCCATCCCAGCTGGGTCTCCTTGATAGCAGCTGTCTCAGTGCCTTTTCCTCAGTGGGATTGTAAGTCTTTTCCTGGTGGCAGGTCAAGTGCCAGTCATCTTTCTTCCTAGCTGTTCCATTTGCAGCACCACTTCCCTAGTCTCCACAGAGATGCTGGGGCCTCTTGAGGTGTGTCTACACTATGAGTTTTTACCTTGAGTTAACTGGCAAGGAACTGTAGGTATTTTCACTTTGTGAAAGCTGGTGGGAAGGCTTCCCCAAATGTTTCTTCTGAGATACGTCAGTCTGTGGTTTTCTGCACAAACGAAAACTTTTTTTAAAAAGAGTGTAGGCAGGCCCATAGGGAGGGGAGCCACTGGCACTGCTTCCCCTCTCAAAGGAGAGAAGGATGTGTGGAGGGGTGGAACAGCTGGTTTGGAGACTGGCTGCAATGGCCTGAGACTGGAGACAAAGCAGGACTTGCCCAGGGAATCTTCTGGGCTCAACCACCCTGACACAGAGTGAATGAGTTGAGAGGATTCAGCAAGGACCATTGCAGTGGCTTGCTCACTTGATTTGCTACTGAATGGAAGAAAAGTGAGTAGAACTCCCCCTCCTGGCAAAGAATACAATAGCAGTAACAGCTCCTGTACTGCCGGCCCAGCAGCTGCGTCTGTTAAATTAATTACACATGTGTAAGTTTTTCTTTGCAGCCATAACAGCCAGGACCTGTTTTTAAATGAAGGTTTTGACTCTGCACTAGTTGATGACATTGGTCATATTTGTCTCAGGCAAGTGAGATTTTGCTAAACTGTGATATATGAATACTGATTGAGTAGGAAGAGGTGAAAGGAAAGTGCTGCGGAATAGTTATTTGGTGCAATCTTACAATAGGGGTGTATTTAGAAGAAGAAATATGCAACAATGTGTACAAGTCTGAAAATGATCTGAAACTGGAAGAGCTAGTCAGTAATACTAAAGACAAGGGGTATTCAGTCTGAAGTGACTGGTGGTGGGAATGGTAGAATAGCTGAGAAGTGAAGAAGAGTTTAATAGTTTTTGGATGGATTTAAGTTTATTTTACTTACTATAGGAAAGTATGTATGAGGAGAGAAGATAGGAAGGGATTTGGCTAACTGGAAGGGAAAGGAGACATTGAAGGGAGAGAGGTGGCATGGGAAGAAGGAAGGAAGGATGGAGAGAACAGTAGGGGTGGGAAGGTGGAGTGTAAACATTACTGAAAGAGAGAGACTGTCATGGAGAGGGTGGTTATGGGGGTTGGAACAAGCAGCCAATTTGCATAGTTGGAAGCAGTGTCCTGGGAATTTTAATCTAGAAAAAAATAATGAGAATTGAACAATTTTTCCTGACAGGGGAATAAGCCTATTAAAAAGTAAACATGAAATAAAGCAAACTGAGAAATTCCAGATTTTAAAGTGATCATTTTATTGATCAAATTGCCAGTTTTCAAGGTGCTGCACAATAACTTCAGTAACACAAATGCAAGTACACATACACAGAAAATTTAAAAAGGACGTATAAACACAATGTAACACATGTCTACTGAATTTTTTACCATGAAACCCTTCAGGCAACCAGGAGAGGTTTTTGATACAACTACTGCATTGAATGAATACCATATATACATTTCAATCACATTCCTTTTATTATGACTTCACATTTCTAAAACACCATTACCCAATATAGCATCTGGATGCTTTGGTGATATAATAGTCAATTTTGTAACCATCAACTCTATGTCCCAACCTGTTTGAGGCATAGAAAACAAGTTCTGCTCAGCTAACATTGATGAAATTGTTCCATATTTAAATTGATGTAACTGAACTAACTTTGGCCCCAATACCCTACGCTAAGGACTGTATGGGATAAACAGACAGACAACACTGTGCACTGGGAGATTGAGAAGGTTCTAACTGATGCTTCCACTGATCCTGCAAGGACTTATGCACGTACTTAAAGTTAAGCACAAGCACAAGTTTTTGGAGGATTGGGGCTCTGCTTTGCAAATTATTTAGGATTTTGTGTTTCCATATGACAAATTTTGGAACAGCTGATGTATCATGTTCATGGCTGGCGTGCTGGTAATTGATGTGGAAGACTGGATTTGATTCACAGTCTTGCTCACTAAACTGCAGAATTCATCAAAGGCAGGGCATCTCAGTTCAGGGAAAGGGTTTCATAATTCCTTGTCATTCACTAGTGACCCCTTCAGGAGCAGTGCGGATGGGTTTCAAATGGAGTCAAGTCCAGTTTTTTGTGACTGGAAGGTCAGTAACCCCCCTGCCTTTCTCCTCCAAATTAATAATTTAAGTAGCCTGGGTTGCAAAATGCTCATTCACTAATAGATCTGGGAACTTTCTAATATTTTCCTGTTTTCTAATTTTAATAGGACTTTACAAGCCCCAGCCCAAGTTCCAGTGGTTGTTTCACCTGGAAACCAGCAGTTACATACTGTAACACTCCAGACAGTGCCTCTTACTACAGTGATAACCAGCACAGATCCAGCATCGGCAACAACGTCCCAAAAATTTATTCTACAAGCCATTCCTACTTCACAGCCAATGACAGTACTTAAAGAAAACGTGATGCTGCAGTCTCAGAAGCCAGTCTCTCCTTCTTCATCTATTGTCTTTAGCCCAGCCCAGGTTCAACAGGTTCTCACCAGCAATGTGCAGACCATTTGCAATGGAACAGTCAATATGGCTTCATCTCCATCCTTCAGTGCTAGTACTCCCATGGTAACTTTTTCACCTAGCAGTTCACAGATGGTTGCTCATCCACCTGGCACAGTGATCACTTCAGTAATCAAAGCACCAGAAACTAAACAGACTGTTATACAAGGAATGATGAAAGAGGAAGTAGAAGAAGACACAATAGATGATACTGAGCAGTCAGAGCAGAGGTTCCAGCAGCAGCCTTTTGTGATGGTGGTATCCAATTCAAATGGATTCCCATCTAACATGCAAGTGAAACAGGAAAGTGAACAATTGGAATCCAATTTATATTAATAAACAAAAAAATCCCTGTGGATGATTATTTTCATAAATGTGATGGGACCTTTACAGCTGTGTATATATGATTTGATTCTGAAGCAGATGTTACAAAGCTACTTAATTTCTACAGTTAATTGTTAGAAGTCATGCAGTAGAATGAGTTTTGATTTTCTGTTAATTGCTAAATGTTATCATAAAAATATAAAATTATATAGTACTCATTTTTCAAAATACAAGCATGAAGGAACATGCATTTTATACTATGAAGACTTTCTCTTAATTTTTTTTGTCCAAAGTTCCAAAATTCTTACATATTATGCATTTTCACTATGGCTAATTTACATTGCAATACCATATTATAACCTTTTCTGTTTAATCTGCAAATGTGTCACTTAATTTTTGAAACAACAGTTACGTTCTACAGAACAGCATTTTCATTCCATGTGTGTGAATCTTATCAAGTTTACCAAATACCTATTGCATACCAATGAACTATGTCAGATTCTACTTTGAATAATGGACAGTGGCAACCAGGCTTCCTCCTGTTGCATTTTTGCACCACAATCATTGCGTGTGCAAAATAAGAATACACTCCCATTAAGAATACATAAAGCATTTACATACACCAATAATGAACAATGTCAGATCTATATTTTTTATATACACACAACAAATATACTTAATTACAGAAACTAGTGGCATTGCTACAGGTGCAATTATTTCATACTATTTTGTGGCTATGAAGTTAAACATTCTTGCTTTCTATTTCAGATTATTTTGTAAGGGGGAAAGTGAAATATATACAATTTATGCAAGTGTTCTGAGATTAATACTTTTATGAATTTCTTTTTCAATTGTAAATAATGTACATTTAATTTCACAAGAAAGTTTCAGCTAATTTGTTTCAATAGAGCAATTTTTGATAGATACAAATAAGATCATTATGTTTAGAGGTCTAATGTTATATGTATTCATATTACAGAGTGAATTTGTATTTAAAGACAAATTTTTAAATGACAGAACCCTACTGAACCTGGGTTCTTTGTCTTTTGTATTTTTAATTGGTTTATTATGAAAATAAATCAAGTGGAAAAAAAATTTCTGTATTTATTCTAGAATTTTCTTACCAATACATGATATGAAGCTCTGAACTGTATTGAGAAATAGAGCAATATGATTAATTAGTGATGGTCTGTGATTTGGAACACATTAATAGATGAGCGGGTTAGGAATCAGTTCACGAGAACTCAGGATGAGAAATTGATTTGCAAGCTGTTTGTCTGAAAATGTGACAGCATTGTGCAGTACTGCTGTAGGAAAAGGTGAGCTTCAGCAGTTAAGATGAAGAATGAGCTAAGCTCAGAAATGTGTGCTTAATAGCTCTACTGATAATGGCTTCAGGCATAGATGGTTTAAACTTTTGTCCTCTTACCCTCACCTATCAGTCCCCAAATGCATAATTCAGGACATCACTGGTACTACAAATTGCTTAGGACTTCTGGGATCAGTGATCCACAACATATTTCATTCTGGGATATCTTAATAGAACCAGGAAGTACTGGATGATTTCGCAAACTGGAGATGAGGAGGGAAATGGGCTCTTAAAAAGTTAAAACAAATGTCCTTAGTATCTCTTATTGGGAACTTTTAACAAACATTTTCTAGGCTTAATTCAATTTTAATTTTAGTTCGCAGTTCTTTAAGTTCAATTGCTTTCCATAGCAAACTTCTTTACTAAAGAGGTATAGACTTTGGCCATTTTAATTTATAACAGAATGAAAGTTCAACAGAATTTATGTACAATTTGATTTTAATTCTTATTTTTAGACCAATCCAAATTATTTTGAGAAGTTTTGTATATTTTGCAAAAAGTTCATAATATGGTGTACTGCAAGTTCTTTCAGAGAGGAAAAAATTTAAAATTAACAAAATTCTACTAACTGTATTATGCATAATGTGAAAACCATGTAAAAATCTCATGGTTTCAGAACTGAATATTCAGGATTGTTATTGGTTTGGTTCACAAAATTAAAATTAAAATCCTTTCTCCTATCAGATTTAGTACTAGATAGATTGATGGGAGCAATTAAGTATTAGAATTATTCTATGTGGTTGAAAAGCACTTGCACCTGAATAAATCTTAGGAAAACATTGCTATAATAACTGAAACCTCTGTGAATTATAGTAGTAAGAGAAACTTCTTTTTTTAATGAAGCAGAAATGTGGTAGGCACTGTAACCTTGTACACAATAGTCCTCATCCTGAAGTCCTTATATTCTAACTAGACAAAGACACAGGATGTGGGAAGATGGAAAAAGCATTTTAAAATCTGATTTTTATCGCTGATTGGGCCTCTCTGCCACAATACAAATATTTAGTAATACAAGCAAAACTGAGGTGATATTTAAAATAAAAAACATTCCCTCTGTGACTGACTCACCTTGTTACCCTCTGCCTCTAGTGAGCGGAAGGTTTGCTTGTGCTTGACCAGATGTTAGCTCTCTGATACTCCCAGTCTCTTAACCACCCAAGCAATTTCCTCAGGGCTTTGCTAGCCCTATCTTTCATAGAGTCCAAGGCCAGAAGGGACCATTATCATCTAGCCTGACCTCCTGTATAACAACAGGCCATAGATAACTTCCCCCAAAATAATTCTTAGAGCACATCTTTTAGAAATGCATCCAGTCTTGGTTATAAAAAATGTTAATGATGGAAAATCCACCAAAACCCATGGTAAATTGTTCTAATGGTCAATTAATCTCACTGTCAAAAATTTACATCTTATTTCCAGTTTAAATTAATCTAGCTTCAACTTCCGGCCATTGGATTGTGTTACATCTTTCTCTGCTAGATTGAAGAGTTCATCATTAGATATTTGTTCTCCATGTAGATACTTCTAATCAAATTACCCCTTAACCTTCACTTTGTTAAACTACATAGACTGAGCTTCTTCAGTCCATCTCTAATCCTTTAATCATTCTTGTGACTCTTCTCTGAACCCTCTCCAATTTATCAACATCCTTTTTGAATTATGGGCACCAAAACTGGACACAGTATTCCAGCAGTGGTCACACCAGTGCCAAATACAGAGGTAAAATAATCTCTCCAACTCCTACTCGAGATTCCCCTTTTTATGCTTCCCAGTATCACATTAGCTCTTTTGACCACAGCATGCCAATGGAAGTTCATGTTCAGCTGATTATTTACCACAACTCCCAAATCATTTTCAGAGTCACTGCTTCCCAGGATAGAGTCCCTCATTCTGTAAGTATGGCCTACATTATTTGTTCCTAGATGTATATATTAGCCCACATTAAAATGCATGTTGTTTGCTTGCATCCAGTTTACCAACTGATCCATGTTGCTCTGAATCAATGAACTGTCCTCTTCCTTATTTACCTCTCCCCCAATTGTTGTCATCTGCAAACTTTATCAGTGATAATTTTATGTTTTGCCTTTGCCTTCCAGGTTAACAGTGGGTGTACCACAGCCCCTGAGCTCCTCTAAAAGCATCCCCCTTGAAGTATCCAGCCTCAGTCACTGTACGCTCACAGAAATTACGCACAGCTTGACTGGTACAACTCAGGATCAGGTCTTTTATAACATCATAGAACTGAGATATAATTATAGTGAAAACAATCATACATTTATTATCAAAGATAAGATTTAAGCGATACTGGGTTAAGGAGAATGATGGAAACAAGCTGTTATGTATAAAACAAAAAGTATAACACGCTTCTTAGAGTCTAAACTTTAACAGGCTAAAATCTTTGTCTAAAGTAGTTTCTCACCTAAGGCAATCTCTGAGCTTTGCCAACCAACGTGAATGGGATCCACTTTTCATGAATGCAAAAAGTTCTGTCCTTTTTGCTCCCTCAGTGATGAATAACAAAATGGCCCCCTTGCTTCTCCTTTTTCCCAAAACTCATTGTTTTGTCCCCTGAGTCAGGATGACCTCCATGATTCCTTTCCTGGTGTTCTCGCTCCAAACTGTCTTCACAGACTCACGTTGATTCCATATGCAAATTGGCATCCCTTTGTGTTGGCTTACAATGCTTAATTGATACGTGAACCTAGGCAAACAAGTACACCTTTTTGTCTGGCAAAACGTGTGTCAACCCTACCTGGGACACAGACTCAAAAAATATATTTTCAGTACATATACACAACTCCTTAAATATCACCACCCATACATCACACAACGATGACAGCGGGAACTCGGACCACCGCGGCAGAAGGCAGAGTTTGGGATGCGGAGTTGCTTGCAGGGAGCCTTTTTTTTTTTTTTTTTTTGGCCAAGCCAAGCCCCTCCCAGTGCTAAAGGCTGGAGTGGCAGAGAAGATGGACAGGGGTGAGGGTCCAAGAAGCTGTCACAGACTGTAGAGAGCAGCCCACAGGCCTGTTGCCAACTCAGTAAAAAATGTACAATTTAAACACTGTCAGTAAATCCGTAAATAAACTAAAATGTCCATAAAATTGGGTAGAAATAAAACGTATTGTACTTTGACATTGATTGTTGTCGTTCAGAGTCACTTCTTGTATCCTAAAACTACACCGACCATGACTTCATCAATTTCCAGTTTTGTAGTATTGCATACGCCCAAAGAAGCCGACTGATCAATTAACTGCCGCTAAAACAATTGCCTTCTTCCAAATTCCTGTGTACGGAATAGTGCGAGGGCGTGAGTACGCACTTTTGTGACTTTATGGTATTGTTTACCGTAGTGTGAGTGATGTCGGTAAAAAGGTTTACCCTGGCCGTGAAAAAAAATCCACTTCAGATCTTCCCGTCAGTAAAAACTAAAAGGCCAGCTGGGAGACCCTGTGCGCAGCACACAGGTGCGTCCCTTCAGCAGGGTCAAAGCTGCTGCTTTCCCCTGCCAGCCCCTCTGCGCCCGCCTCCCGTGCCACGGGGCAGCAGCGGAGCACAAGCTGCGGGACCAGGAGCGAGCGGAAGAGTCTCTCCCGCAGCCCAGCCGCTGCGCCCTGCTGAGGTCCCGCTGCCGCGCAGGGAGAGGGCGAGGGGGGGTGGGGGAGCTCCGTGTGCGCCGCGAGCTCGGCGACCCCGCCCACCCCAGGGGGGTTTGTTTCGTTGCCATGCCAGGGGCGGGGGGGGGGCGGACAGGAGCTGGCGGGCTGAGCGCCTGCCTCCCTCCAGCTCAGTCCTCCCGCGCTAGGGGGCGCACGGGAAGGGACGTTTGCCTCCCTAGCAACGAACTAACGCGGCTGTTATGCGAAGGGGAGTGACGTCACTCCGCCACCCCTCCTTTTCTGTCCCATCAGTCCCTGCGCGCGCATGCGCGCCGCTGCCAGCCAACCCGGAGTGGGTTTGTTGTTGCTCGGTTCAGCTCCCTCGCTGGTGGCGGAGCGGGCACTGCAGCATGGCGGCGGCGGCGGCCCTGGACCCGGCCTGTCCGCGGTGAGTTTCCCCCGCTCCTTGTCCCTTCCCCCCATCTGCGTAGCCTTGGCCGCCCCCGCGGCCTCCTTTAACCCCGCGCTGCCCTGTTGTTCTCTCGCCAGGTTCTCGGACGGTGACGTCGAGCAGGACCCCGGGGCGGCGACGCAGGTGAGAGGTGGCTGTGGTGGGGGAGGGGGAATGACAGGGGCCGGACTCCTGTACCCCGGGCCGTGCTCTCGGCGCGCCGCCCCGCCCCGCCCCGCCGGCCGCTCGGGGGGAGGGGCCGGCGGGCGCCAGGGTCTCTCCTCGCGTCACGCTGTGTGGGTGCTGGGGCGCCCCGCCCGCCCATCCCTCCATCCCTTGGGTGAGGCCTAGCCCGTCTTCTCCTCTGGGGACGGGACGGGTGTTGGGTTGTCCCCGAGCTGCAGCCTCGGCCGGTCGCTCGGCCGCCTGTGTCCTTGGTGTGGGCGCGCTGGGTGCAGCTGCAGCTCAGTCGTTCAGGTTACCTCGAGTTTCTGTCGTGTTTGTTACCTTTAGCTTTTCTGTTTCAGCTGCTATTGTAAGAAAAGCTCAGAGCCCTTTAGGAGCTAAGAAACTGAGCCTCAATATCCCTGCAAGGTGGAAAAGTCTCATACAGTTGGGGAAACTGAGGCACGGAGTGCTGAAGGGACTCTCCAGCGGCGGGGCTGAGTTGGTTTGGGGGCAGGAATAAGAATCCAGGTTTCTTGACCACCTTTTCCTCCTAAGTCACTATTTCTCTCCAGGTGACTGTTTGCTATTATAGGTTGCCTCAAGTAGCTGTTTCCAGCATTAGTATTTTTATAAGGTGCCAACTGTGTATGCTAGGTGCATTACAGACAATGATAAAAACAGAATCCTAACTTTGAGTAGATTAAAGTTTAAATACCATACAGATGAAGCATGGTTTGCAGTGAAAAATGCAGAGTGACTGAGCAGTGAAGTTTTATGCGTGGTTTTAATAGTTCTTTCCCTCTCTCAGTATACACCATAACTGTTTCTCTGAAAGGAGATACTTGAGTTAGGTTTTCTTGGAAGTAAGTACTCTTTTTGAAGAAAGGCTAGGAGCATGATAGGCAGTAAAGGAATAGATTTCAGGTGTCGGGAGCAAAAGAGAATAAAAAACATGCACCGGGATACTGATATGAAATTATACAGTTATTTGGGGGCAAGGACTAAGCCTTTGAAGCAGGTGTGTAGGTAAGGAAAAATAACTGAAAGATTTGGAGAGGAGCTAGATGTAACTGGAATAGTGGGCCAAGATAAATGATGCTTGCTGTTGCAATCATCTCATTGATTGAGCAAGTTTAGCGATTTGGGGCTCAGGTGAAGATCTTAATAGAGAGAATGGAGTAGAAAGGATGAATTTTGGAGATGTCGTCCACTTTTAAACTAAAGGTGATCTATGGAATATCATTAACTATAGACACATCTGCAACCTTTTCTGTGTGTTGAGCCCAAGCTTTAAAATTATCTAGCTAATGTGTGTGTTCCTTGTCTATAGGTGAGTTCAATTGTTAAGAATCCCTTTGCCTCCTACTTCTGGTATACACTTTCACTGGAATGTAGTTGCTGTGGGAAGTCATGCTGGTGCATGGAGAGGCAATTTCTCAAGTAGCCATTGGGGGAGTCCCATGGAGAGCTTTGAGAGTCAGGCCAGACACATTGAATTGTAATTTCCGTTGGCTCTCCGTTGAGTACAGAAAATGAAGCACCAGGATGATCTGTTTAGAAATGTAGCTAAGCAATTAGGCTGTTGCGTTTTGTACTAGCTGGAGTGTTTTCAATGTATGTCTTCATTCTTAGATAGGAGTTCTATACAGGAAAAGGAGGAAGATGGCCCTTATTGTTATAAATTTTTCCATGGCTGCTACTTTTAAAATAAACTGAATTTGAATATACTGAGTTCTTAGGAAGGCATTCACATAGCCATGTCAAACGCTGCTTTTTTGTGTAACATGTTTGGTCTGCCATTTCTCCTATCTCTTTGTTGGGCCATCCCGGAGTTCACTGCCACATGTGCTGGCTGCCCTGTATGTATATTCTCTGGATACTGTATTCCAAGGGTGGCTGAACTTCTTGACTCCCTGAGGCCCCCCTCCCTGCTGGGCAGAATCCTCTAGCTCCAACCTCCCTACCCCAGTCTAGAATTGGGGAGAGGGGGACTCTGAGCTGCACGTTAACTGTAAAGGTTGCATGTGACTCTCAAGCCACGGTTTGGCCATCCCTGCTCTATTCCCTGTTGAGGTATTATAGATAGTTCTTTAGAATTCATTCATTCATTAAATAGTGGTGGTCCATATCAGAACCCACAACATAGCTAACAAAGAGCTAGTGTCTTCTATGTATGGTACTGGATTCCATCATCAGATTCATGGTAGTGCTGCTGGCTGCTTTAATTCTGCAAAAGGAGCCTTGATCCACCTTCCATTAATCAGATTTATGCCTTTTATAGTTATTAAAGGAGAAACATGGGCAGTTGGGCCCTCTTCTAGATGAAACTTTTAATACTGTATTAAATGTCCTTTTATATTGCTCATGTACATTCCACTATAGGTGAGTGCATGCCACCGTGCACGGTTCCCGGAACTTTTTCCCCTTTCGCAGACCCCGTAGAGCCAGCTCTGGTGCCCCCTGGAGTCCCGCACGCATGCTGTGGTATATGAGCACTGCCGGCCCTACGCCCCCTTAGTTCCTTCTTTCCGCCCATGGTGGTTGTTGGAACTAGCCTTGCTCTCTGCAAGTACTGTTCCCTTTGTTTGAACTCTTTGTTATTCAAACTACTTTAGTTAGTTTTAAGTAGTAGTTAAGTTAAGTAGTGTTAAATGTAATTCGATAAGAAGTCCCTGAGGGACTTAGAGCGGCTGAGCCATGCCCCGGTTGCCTGGATTTAAGCCGTGTGCCTCCTGTGGGAAGGCTTTCACATTCAATGATCCCCATGCTCGGTACCTTAAGTGCCTGGGGGAAGAGCACAGAAAAGATAAATGTAAGATCTGCAGGGCTTTTAAACTGGACTTAGAAGGACTGAGAAGTCCAGTTAAAAGCCCTGCTCATGGAGGCAGCGCTCCGCCCAGCATCCAAGCCATCCTGCTCCACCTCGGCACCGAGCATCTCCTCGGAGCAGAGTGCACCTCCAGCACCAGGCTCAACTTGGCACTGAGCAACATCCCTGGTGCCAAAGAAGACGAGGCAGCACGCAGAGCGCAGACAGTTCCCTGCGCCGTCGGTACAGACAGGGTCGAGTGCGGAGATGCATCGGCCACGGCCCGTTGAGTCTTCTCTGATGCCTGCATCTCCGGTCAGGGAGCCTCCCCCAACTCCTGGAAGTGGGAGAGTGCCCCTGCTGACGCCATCGACACTGGAGGCTTTTCAGGCGGCAAGAGCCTTGTTGGCCTTGCCCATGCCATCTCCACGTACACCCCACTCCCCCACACCCCTGCCAAGGGTGAAGGGGCCGGTATCCCGGGGCAAGCCCGCGTTGAGTCCCCCCAAAGAGCGGTGGAGATCCCTGGTACAGGGGGGAAGATCTCCCGCCAGAGGGCCACCGCGGGTAGAGCGAGGACGCTCTCCCAGCGGTCAGTCCAGGTAGGATCCTGTTTCGACTCAGGATGCGGAGTCTCCCTCTTGGCTCCAACATCGGTCCCTGGCACCGGAGGCAGCGCAGGCCAAGGTCTGTCAGGAGGAGCTCAGACACCTCCTGCTCCAGATCCCCGGCACCGAGGGGTTCGCCGCACCAAGGTGACGCAGAATCCGGTTGCCATACGAAGATCCCACACCATGCAGTCCCTGATGAGGAACCCGGTTGCTGGAGTCAAGCTTGGCACTGCTGAGTTCGGAGCGGCACCGGTCTCGATCACCAAGGGGCAAGTGGCACCGCAAGTCCTTGGTACTGAGACGGCGTTCCGGTACCGAGAGCTCTTCGGAGCGCCCTTACGTCCATCAGCATTGCTTGTGACGACAGAGGTGGTCCTCGTCGTCCTCCACATCGGAGGCATCGAGAGGACGATCCCCAGCATGGCACGGCACCCAGGTCCGAGGACGGCACTGCCGGTCTAGTGGCTCGGGGTCCCACAGAGGGGACAGTCGTCAGGACAGCTGACACCCCCACAAGGCATCAAAGCAGGTGGCACAGTCAGCCCTGGTTTGGCCCCAGGGACAATGGCTGCAACAATGGCCTTATTGGGCCCCATGGGGCATCCAGATGGAAACAGGACCCCAATCCACCCTGTCAGTGGGGGTGCAGTCCATGCCCCCAGCACAGGAGAAGGCCCATAGACACCGCTCCTCAGACGAGGAGTCAGACCCCAGGAATGGATCCTTTGTGGGTGCATCCGTTCGGCAGGCAGGAGAGCACACACTGGATGTGCCTCGGCAGTCCTCTTCCTCCTCCCCGGACAAGGCAGTCTCCCGGGACCACATGGCACCACTGGAGGATTTCAGGGTGCACCAGGAGCTGTTCAAGAGGGTGGCCTCTAACTTGCGGCTGGAGGTCAAGGACTTAATGGAGGCCGATGATCATAGAATATTAGAGTTGGAAGGGACCTCAGGAGGTCATCTAGTCCAACCCCCTGCTCAAAGCAGGACTAACCTCAGCTAAATAATCCCAGCGAGAGTTTTGTCAAGCCGCACCTTAAAAACCTCTAAAGATGGAGATTCCACCACCTCTCTAGGTAACCCCTTCCAGTGCTTCACCACCCTCCTAGTGAAAAACTTTTTCCTAATGTCCAACCTAGACCTCCCGCCCTGCAACTTGAGACCATTGCTCCTTGTTCTGTCATCTGCCACCACTGAGAACAGCCTAGCCCCATCCTCCCTGGAACCCCCTTTCAGGTAGTTAAAGGCTGCTATCAAATCCCCCTCATTCTTCTCTTTTGCAGACTAAACAAGCCCAGTTCCCTCAGCCTCTCCTCATAAGTCCTCTTCAATGTACTGGCGGTGGCTGCCCCATCGAGAGTGGCCCTACCAGTCCACGATAGGGTCCTCAAAATTCTTAAGGCCCTGTGGCACCCCCTTCTTTGGTCGCCCCTACGTCGAAGGTGGCTGAGAAAAAGTATTATGTCCTGGCCGAAGCGTTTGAGTATCTGTTCACTCACCCATCCGCAGGAACGCTGGCGCTGGACTCAGCCAACCAGAGGGACAGACAAGGTCAGCCTGGTTCCACTCGCAAGAACAAAGACAACAAAAAGTTGGATTTGTTTGGGAGAAAAATTTATTCCACGGCAGCCCTGCAATTCAGGATTGCCAACCATCAGCCCCTGCTGGGGAGATATAATTTTAATTTGGGACTCCCTCAGGCGGTTTTCTGATGCCCTGCCCCAGGACCAGGCTGCAGACTTCACCACCATCCTGGATGAAGGAATCACGGTGGCTAGGGCAGCGCTCCAAACGTCCAGTGAGGTGGCTGACTTGGTGGGTAAGGCCATAGCCTCCGCCATTTCCATGAGGAGGTGCTCGTGACTGCAATCCTCTGGCCTGTCCCAGGAGGTGCAGCAATCAATCCAGGACCTCCCCTTCGGTTTGTCAGCCCTCTTTTCCGGCCAGACCAATGCAATGCTGCACGGTCTGAAGGACTCCAGGGCCACGCTTTGCTCCCTGGGCCTGTACACGCACCAAGCTTCCAGGCGTCAGTCACGGCCCCAGGCACAGCAGCAGCCAAGGCCTCCATCTAGGCCTTTCAATCCTACAGAAATAGGGGGTTTAGAAGACAGAATCAGCCCCCAGCTCATCCTCAGCCCCCCAGCAGGGGCCCCCCAGGGGATTGGGCAATCGTAGGAGACAGTTTTGATGGTGCGCCCGAGGGTGGTGCCCCTACTGCTCTCCTGGATCCACCCCGCCCTTTCCTGAACAGCTTAAGGCCCTTCTATCCCCAATGGGCATATATTATGTTGGACCATTGGGTCCTCGGGATAGTCTCCGGGGGGCTACGCCATACAATTTACCTCCACCCCCCCCCAATACCCTCCCTCCTCTGTCCCTCTTCAGGCACCCCTCTCACGAGCAACCCCTCTTGCAGGAGGTGGACACCGTCCTCAACATAGGAGTGGCGGTTATGGTTCCTCAAGGGGGAAGGGTTCTGTTCGAGGTACTTCCTCATCCCCAAGGTAAAGGGGGGGGTCTGAGACCCATATTAGATCTGCGTCGTCTAAACAAATATGTCAAACGACTCAGGCTTCGCATGGTTTCCTTAGCCTTCATAATCCCTTCCCTGGATCCAGGAGATTGGTATGCCACCCTCGACCTCAGAGGACGCATACTTTCATGTGTCCATCCTCCTCAGCCACAGGCGCTTTCTCCACTTCACGGTGGCTGGCTCCCACTACCAGTTTACAGCCTTACACTTATGCCTATCTTCGAGTCCAAGGGTGTCATACTCATTGCTCTGGCCTGGCCAAGACATTACTGGTTCAACATGCTGCTGGACCTCTTGATCACCCTGCTTATGGAGCTCCCGAGGCTGCACGACCTTCTCTCCCAGGACCATGGTCTCCTGTTGCACCCAGACTTGGACTCCCTGCACCTCATGGCCCGGAGGCTGTGTGGCTGACGGAGGGAGAGAGAGCCTGCTCGGTGCAGGTCCAACAAGTCCTGTGTGGCAGCAGGAAGCCTTCTACACAGATCGTGTATCGGGCTAAGTGGAAACTGTTTATCTCTTGGGCGGAGTCCCAGGGCATTCTGCCCAGTCTCTCGCCTCTGCAGGCGATCCTGGAGTACTTTCTCCAGCTAAAGCTCCAAGGTCTGGCACTGGCCTCGTTGAAGGTTCACTTGGTGGCCATTTCGGCCTTCCATCAGCCGCTAGAGGGAGATCGCTGTTCTCCCATCCCATGTCGGTCAGGTTCCTCAAGGGGGTGGAGAGGCTGTATCTGCTGGTCTGTGACCCGATTCTTCCCTGATATCTCAGCCTGGTCGTCTCGAGACTCACAGGGCCCCCCTTTGAACCCATGGCTTCATGCATGCTGCTCATGCTTTCATGGAAGGTAGCCTTCCTGATGGCCATTACCTCAGCTAAGAGGGTCTCCGAAATTAGGGCCTTGACCTCGGGGCCCGCTTATACAATGTTCTATAAGGATAAGGTGCAGTTGAGGCCACACCCAGTCTTCCTGCCCCAGGTGGTTTCCCAATTTCATTGTAACCAAGATATTTTTCTCCCTCTGTTTTTTCCCAAACTGCACGGTTCGGAGGAGGTGGCATTCGCTGGACATGAGATGAGGCCTGGCCTTCTACATAGAGCATACAAAGCCCTTCCGGAAATTGACACAGCGCTTTGTTGCAGTGGTGGACTGGATGAAAGTCTCACCTGTCTCCACTCCAGCGCATCTCCTCGTGGATTACATCGTGTATCAAGTTCCGCAACAAGTAGGCGAGGGTGCCGCTTCCGGGAACCATCAGAGTGCATTCAACCAGAGCTCAAGCCTCGTCTACAGCCTTCCTGGAGAGAGTGCCCCTGCAGGACATCTGCAAAGCCACCACCTGGTCGTCGGTGCATACCTTCATGTCCCACTATGCCATTGTACAGCAGGCAAGAGAGGACGTGGGATTCGGCAGAGCTGTGCTGAGGGCAGCTCACCAGTAATTCCTACCCACCTCCAAGGTATTGCTTGTTTGTCACCTATGGTGGAATGGACATGAGCAAGAAGAAGAAAACTTGAAGAAGAAAACAAGGTTACTTACCAATAACTGATGTTCTTCGAGATGTGTTGCTCATGTCCATTCCACAACCCACCCCCTGTCCCCACTGCCGGAGTTGGCAGAAAGATGGGACTGAGGGGCCGTAGGGCCAGCAATGCCTCATATACTGCGGCTGGTGCCCCCTGGAGCCCTGTGCGCGTGAGCCGGCCCTATGGGGTCTGCTAAGGAGGAAAAAAGTTCCAGGAACCGTGCACGGTGCCTTGCACTCACCTATAGTATAATGAACATGAGCAACACATCTCGAAGAACATCAGTTACTGGTAAGTAACCTTGTTTTATAAACTCCTTTTTGCACAGGGGCTGTGTTTTCCTGTTTGTTTGTCAGCACCTAGCATGAGGAGGCCCTGTTTCTAATTGTGTTCTTTGAGCTCTGCAACAATACAAATACAGAAAAAAAGTAGCATCTGTTGAAATGTATAGCCTATGTTGTCCTGTTTTGCCATCATTCCCAATTTTTTGCAAACGAGAAATCTGGATAATGAGTTTAAAAATACAAGTTTATAACTCTACTTACAATGCAGCAACTGTTCGAGACTTAAATCTCCAGTGGAATTTGATGAAGCCTTAGTAAAAAACAATTGTCTCAAATTGTGATCTCTGTGGTTGTACTTCACGTGGGTCTTGAAGTGACAGGGTGACTGTCCTGAGCATGTGAAGGAGGGGATGCAAGGAGTGTCTCCCCTACCCTTCCAGTCCTTTGTATTCCTTTGCAGAGGTCAGGCACAGTGTGACTGAGGAGTGCAAGCACTGTGCATTTCTAGTGCAGTAGTGGCTCTAGCGTCAAATGGGGAAGAGTGGCAGTACTGTGGGACTGTTGCCTTGCATCAGAGTGCACTGGCCGGAAGAGTTAGCTTGGTTCTGGAGGGTAGTGCATACCTTATCTTTCCATGGTGGCAGCGCTGCTATACTCCCTTGGAAGCCCAGGAAGAATACTTATTAGCCAGGATTCCTTTTAGCTGGGGGCTCCTACTGCAGCTGATCTTGTTCCAATCGCTATAGACCACACTGACTGAACTGTTCTTAAATACAGGCTTTAATATGCATCATGTAAGAACATAAGAATGGCCATGCTGGGTGAGACCAATGGTTCATCTAGCCTAGTGTCCTGTCTTCTGAGAGTGGCAAGTGCTGGATGCTTTAAAGGGAATGAACAGAACAAGGCAGTTATTGAATGATCTAACCCCTGTCATCTACTCCTAGCTTCTAGCAACCAGAAGTGTAGGGACACCCAGAGCCAGAGGGTTGCGTCCCTCACCACCTTGACTAATAGCCATTAATAGACCTATCTTCCATGAACTTATCTAGTGCTTTTTTAATCCAGTTATAGTTTTGGCTTTCACAACATCCCCTGGCAACAAGTTCCACAGCTTGACTGTATGTTATGTAAAGAAGTACTTCCTTATGTTTGGTTTAAACATGCTGCCTGTTAATGTTCGCTAGTGCCTCTGCTTATTTAGGAGCTGGATTTTTAAACCTCTGTTGTCCCTGGGTTAGCCCCGCCCCTTGTCAAGGGATTTTAAGAGGGTTGGGAATCAAAAGAAAGCAGGCTAGAACTTGTTGGTAAATTCTCAGCCTAGCGTAGCAGGGTGCTTGTCTCAGCACACAGCCCCCAAAAGAGGCCACACTAATGTTTGAGTGAGCAAGCACACAAACAAACTAACTCACCTGAAGGATCTTGTGGTCTCTCCCCCTTCACCTGGAGAATTCCCTTGCAAAACTCCTGTTTGTTGCTTCTGTTTGCCAGCTCCCTGTTCCTGTTTGCTTGTTCATGTTTTGCACCAATGGGAAGGAAATACTTGCAATACTGTAATTACTACTTAAGATGCCATATTGATAGGATTCCTATTCTTCAGAGAGTGTTTTAGTGGGTGCTGAGATACCGGCAGTTGGTTTTGCTATGAGACTAGCCTTTTTGTTCCTCAAGACTGAAGAACTTCGAGGGCTTTTGAAGCTTCTGTGTATTTTGTGCTAAGTAGCTGAGATGTGAGAGTAGGAATCCACTGAAGTAACTCTGGAAGTAGAATTACTGAAAGTAATTATCCCTTATCCTGATAGCTTCAGAAAGCAGTACAAGACTTGCCTTCTTCAGTCAAACCTGGTAAGGTGTAAACCAGAAACACTTATTTCCAAGTGCATATCTAGTATGGGGAGCAGTTATTGCTGCTCATTTTGGGATTTTATAAATTGGTCTGTGCTGCACACACATCATGGAAATGGGTGCACAATAACTTATTAATTCAAAGCATGTTTGCTGGTTTGTTTGTTTTTTTTGCAAAAGTCATTTGAAAAAATACGAGCCAGTCAATCATATTTTGGACTTTGTAAGGTGTGGATCAAATGGGGGAATACCAGACATTCCTGTGAGCTCAGGATTTTTGGTTCCAGTATAATTTCTCTAAAGCAAAATTGTGCTAATTGGTGGTTGATTTTTTCAAGCAACACATTTCTGGGCTACAGCCCAAACACTGTGGGCTACACACTGGTTTCTATTGTTAGAGGGATTTACGGAAACTGTCATGTTAAATTTTTGTATTTGGATTTGCAGAAGCTGACAGTGGCCTTGGAACAGAAGCCAGATGATGCAGAATATTACTGTCAAAGAGCTTATGCTCATATTCTTCTACAGAATTACTGGGGTAACATCTCTTAAACTGTACTGTTTCCCTTTAAGACCACATTGACATTCCTTACAGAAAGATGTCTAAATCAAGCAAAGTATAACTGATAGTCTTAGAAATTTGTCACTTTTTATCAAAGGAACCCAGATTACAAGACATTTACCATTAATATAGCTCTTCTGATGTCTGATCACTTCTCGTATCTCATGTCCAAGCTTTGCTGTCCTAACTTTCCATTTAATCTACTAAGTACACTAATAGCCCATTCTTTCAGTATATTGCTTAGTTACTTTAGTTACTAGATTTAGGCTTCAGACGGGCCTTAAACCTTCCCCGTATTTTATTGAAAGTGTAACATCAAAGTATGGTTTCTTGGTAGAGACTTTGAATTCTGTCACACAGTAGAAATAGTGAATTTTTCCACATTTGTAAGGAATGTGAATTTAGAACTTCATTTTTATCTAATCAACCTGTAATGTCTAGAGACAGAAATATAACTTTTAATATGTTCTGTTTGAGAAACAAGTTTCACTTTTTAAATGGTTCTTTCTAAGTCTGATCCAGTTTTTTAAAAAACAAAACACCACCATCTTACGTTTTGAATATAGTGTAATTGGCCTTGGTATACAACTTAAACCCAAACGTCTGACCGACTGAAGGTCACAGTCCATTTCACTTAGAAGGCAGAGCAGCATGAAGTATATAACTAGCTGTATCAGATTTGAGTGGTGAAAATATTGTAAGATAATTGCTGTACTTCAGCAGCATTGCATTCTGCATAAATTAAGAAAGCTAATACTTCACACTCAGAAATGTAACTGTAGCATTAACCCCACACTACTTGTTCACTTATCCATTGTCTTTAATATGTGAATTATTTTGTCTGTGTTGAAATTATAAAATTCAGAATGTTAGCTTTACCTCTTGATTCAAGTCAAATACAACATTAGGGAAAATTAAGATATATTTTTATTGTTTCTTGAACAAGGTAATGTACTCTACATTAAAAGAACATGTGACTGCATACTTGTAGGCTCTATGCAATACTTTTGAAGGTGTAAGATTATGGCTAAATGTTTAGTTGGGACTAAGTTGTCACTTTGCCTTTTAGATCTTTGGTTTAAGATACCTAGCTGGAATAATGAAATTCTTAAGAGACTAATATGCAGAACTGACTTTCTACAGATGCTGTTGCAGATGCTAAGAAGTCCTTAGAACTCAATCCCAATAGTGCCACAGCTTTTCTCAGGAAAGGGTAAGTATATGTTTAAGAAGCCAAAAGCTGCAAGTTTCCACTTGACATTTTTTAAATATATTGTTGTACTCATTCTAGCACTACTACATTTTTCATCAGATGATAGGTCTCAGTTGCCCTTTTATAAAAAGTGGACTAAATAAATTAGTGTGGTGAATGTCAGTCTCAGGGAGCAGTGTGGGGGGGAGACGTTCATAGCTGTACTCTTTTGGATCTTTAAAAGAGAGCTTAGACAATGGCATCTTAAACTTGGTATTGCTTTTAAGCTAGTATTTTGGTGATTCACTGTGAAAAGTGAAGTATGTGTAATAGAGCTCTTGTATTAGTGGACAGTGTGCCAGATTCCCCCATGTTGCTGCCTTTGCAATGTTGTTCTGTTCTTAGCATCCCAGTTACAATTATGGCAAATTTGTAGTCTTTGTTTATTAAAGGCAAATTTAATAGATCATATGCATCTTTTCCATCTAGATACCATATAAAGTAAAATACTGTGCTCAGCAGAATGTGAATTTGATTGCAAATGTAACTACTATGCCCTTATTTTTCCTATTTGCATGTCAGAATAAGTGAATACCATTTAAAAAACTATGCTTTGGCTCTCGAGTCTTTCAAAGAAGGACAGAAATTGGACAGTAAGTATTGAAATGACACTTTTTTGCACATTAGTCAGTAAATATTTAAAAGCTTCTATAAGGCTCCAGGTTAAATTGAAGAACAAGATTTTTAGAAGTGATTAGTGATTTAGGTGTCTGAACTTTTGGGTGCCCCACTAGACTTATGTGAAACAGGCCTGACTTTTGGGAAGCACAGAGCGCACACACATGCCCTCTGAAAATCAGGCCCTTTTAAAGCATCTAGAATTGGCCATGAAATATCACTAGTTGCTTCTGAAAATGTAGGCCCCTGTGTCTCAGTTCCCTAGGTGTTAAATGGGGATATTTCTCTGGTTCTGACCTGTGTTGAGGAAAAATTCAGGTGTTTGAGGTGATCAGGTACTATGGTGATGGGCATCATGGAAAAATCTACAAATAAAATGAGTTCCTCTTTTACAATCTGAAGTTATAAACTAAGTAAAACATAACTTTCTCTGGACAGTTTCTTGGAGTTACACAACTCCAGGTATATATCTGATCTGAAAAACAATGCTTATGACTCTTACTTTAGATTATACTGAAAACTACAGAAGCATGTTTAATGCCCCGTTTTTCATTTCTTAATTAACTTTTTGGTTGGACTAATGGCCTAATTTTCTGTCATACGGAGTTGCCAGTATATTAATACCTGGATTCCTGAACTCTTAAATTGGCAAAGTGTGGAGCTTTTGAGAAACTGGTCTTTTTTTCCAATGATGGGAAAAGGAAAAGTTTGGTCATTATAGTCTTGATAAGCTGCAAGGCAGTTCAGAACAAAATGATTTCTCCAAGATGGTTGCGAATCCTCCCTAACACCCCACCCAAAATGTAAAAAAAACACTTGATCTCTTTCTGGGGCATGGAGCGGGAACACTGAGAAATTGAAACCCACAAAAGTTATATGAAGTAATAAAACACACACAGGAATATAAGAATTACCATACTGGATCAGAGCCAAGGCCTGTTTAGTTAGTATACTATCTAAGATAATAGCCAGTACCTAATACTGAGGAAAAAATATAAGAACCCTGCTGTTAACAAATGTGGGATACTCTCCCTAACCACCTTCAGTCTTATCCTGATCTCTAGAGATTGCCTTAAGCCTGAAAGAAAGCTTTAATATTTCTTGTAAAATTTTAATTAATTATGGTGACTGTTGATATATTTGTTCATATAAATGTCCAATCCCTATTTGAATCTTGCTAATTTCTTGTTCTCCGATGACTTTGTGTGGCAAGGAGTTCCATGATCTAATTATGCATTGGGTGAAAAAGTGTTTGCTTTATCAGTTTTGACTTTCCTGCCTTTCATTTTCATTCAGTGTTTTCTTGTTCTTGTTTTATGAGATTGGGAATATCTGTTCTCCCTATCTACTTTCTCTATACCATTCATTTTTTTAAGTCATGTCCCCTCTTTATTCATCTTCTCTGTATAACAAAAATTCCAATCTTTGCAATCTCTCATTTTATGAGAGTTTTTCCATGTCCTTGATTTTTCCTGTCACCCTTCTTGGGTCCCCTTTACCTAATTCTGCAATATCCTTTTTGAGATGGGTTACTCTACACAGCATTCTGGATGGCGCTGCAGCATTGATTTTTCATATAAAGGGATTATATTTCCCATTCCATTCCTATGAATTCTATTGTTTGTTTTCCTTTTTTTGACTGCAGCAGCATATTGAGCAGGAGTGTTCATTGATCTGTCTACAATAATACCTAGGTCCCTTTCCTGAGCTGATTGTTAATTTGAGGTGTATGAGTAATTTAAATTTTACTTTCCAATTCACTAGTTTACATTTACAGATATTTAACTGAATTTGCCATCATGTTGCCTAGCTTCACCTTAATTTGTTTAGGTCTTTCTCAAGTTCCTCAGAGTCTTCTTTGGTCCTTACTAATCTAACTAACTCATCTGCAAATTTTGCTATCTCACTGCTGCCCCCTACCCTCTTTCCAGATCATTAGTAAATATATTAAAGACTGGATCTAATACAGAACCTTGAGGTATCCCTCTAACTTTTTGCCAGGATGAAAACTGTCAGTGTGTAATTCTTTTGTTTTTTCTCCTAGGTGGTTTTAAATCCATGACAACACTTTCTCTCACTCTGACTGCTTAGCTTCGTTAGTTTCTTCTTGTGAGACAAGGGATCTTGTCAAGGTCTTTTGGAAAGCAGTTTAAAATAAATTGTCAATCTGTTCTCCTTTACCCTCTACTTTGCTGACTAGTGAGGTACTATTTTCTGTTGCAGAAACTATGCTGGTTGGATCCTATCATATTAACACCTTCCAGGTGTGTTGTAGTTCAGATAATAGTTTTAACCAGTTTGCCTGGGTACAGATGTAAGGCTTACTGGTCAGCAATTCCCCAGTTTACCCGTTAAGCCTTTTTAAAAATGAAGGAACAGCATTTGCATCACTCTTGTTCGAGAGGGCTATAGCTGGTTTATAATATACTAACACAAATATGAAATCTCAACTCGTTCAGAATTTGAATGTATAGCATTTGGGCCTAGTGACTTATTTCTCTTTTAAATTATCAGTTTCTTCTAGCACCTCTTTTTAATCTTTGATACTACCTTATTTAGTACTAGAAAGGAGCAGGGCCAAGGCAGGAATCTCCCCAACATCCTTTGAAGTGAAGACTGATGCAAAACAATCATTTAGCTTCTCAGCAAAGACCTTATCTTCCTTAATGGCTTCCTTTAATTACCGGTAATCTAGCAGATCCTCCAGTTCTTTCATAGGCTTCCTATTATTGATTTTTGCTGATATACTTACAGAATCTCTTCTATTTTTTACACCTTTAGCACATATGATTTGCTTCTTAAGCATATGTATTCTTCAAACATCAAATGTGCACACTGTCCTAAAAGAATACACTTGAGTCCCCGGCCTACTAGGTAGGTCGGCCAGTCTTTTGGATTTGTCCTTAAATGATTATTTTCTTTTCATTCTTTATAGAGTTTCTTCAAAAAGCGATCAGGTTATGCTAAAAACATACACTCACATCCAGTCAGCTTATCAATCATGTAAGTCCCATTTAAAATTGACAAGATTTTGAATTTAGTTGTCTTGGCTTCTGTGATTTTTTTTTTATTTGCACCATTTTCCACCATTTTAATGCAGTTAACTGATACAATCTCCTTTGCAAACAGACTTTTTTTAGAAATCAGGATCTTCAATTTTAAATGCTAAAAGAAAAGGAAGAAACTCAGTATTATGGTCCATCAGCTTCTGTTCTGGGTTCAAAATGTGACTCTTTGGGATCAATTATGTTATTAAGTGATGGAAAGGTTTCATAGATTTTTCTCTGAATTCCTTTTTTTCCTTTCCCCTTGTATTGTTCTAGTTCTTTAAGTAGTTCAAATAAGGTTTCTCTTAGACTGTAACAATAGCATCACAAGCCTGTAACCAAAGTCCCTCAAAAACCTACTTCATTTATTTTTGTAAGCTTAGTGCTTCTCTGTAAAATTCCTTGTATAAAATTGCTTGTTATATTTTGATCAAAATTCTCACGTGCAGTGCAAATTTCAGATGACTTGTGATAGTTGGGTGCAGATGTTGAGGCATGGCTGGTTTCTCCAGTCTGCTTTGTTCATCTTACACCAGTCAGATAGTGCAAAGGGTACCAATTCTATCCATACCTGGCCAGTGGAGACTTCTTGTTGTGTAGGGGTACGCTTTGCTTGTGCAGCTGACTTCTCTGCCTATACACTTCGCAGTAAAGGGGACAAAAGCAGATCATAACGGTGCTTATCCTCCAGTGGGTGTAAGATAGAGCCCTGCACAGGACCAGCTTCCCTAATAGTCCTGCGTAGGGCTCTAGTGTAAGGTCCATCGTATATTTTGACCAATGGCATAAGCCAGAGCAGGCCCTCATCTGTTCTAACTTCCATGAGACCTGACCTGTGCAGGATCAAGAGCCAGAACCAGCTCTCTACTGTTCCCCTATTCTGGTATCCAGGTTCCATTTGGATCTGATGGAGAACTGAGACCACAATCTTACTGTGTTTCACCAAATGTCACTGGGGGAACAGGGGCATCAGGCCCTTTTCAGTCAACCATCCAGGCTGATGTTAGGTGCAGAAGAATTTTTGAAGTTTTCCAGGCTGCTTTAAGACTGGGAAAGAAGTAACATTTGACAGTGAGGCTTACTTAGCATGCAGAGCCATCCATATTACAGAATTTTTTTAGATTCCAAGGCCAGAAGGACTATTGTGATCATCTAATCTGACCTGCATGACCCAGGCCATAGAATTTCCCCAAAGTTTAGGAAGATTGCACTAGAGAATTTCTCTCACTTTTTCGGTTTGATCAGATGCTACAAATACAGTGAAAGACTTCTGTTATGCTCTTCTCTGCATTCTTGGATGGGAACCTGGACACACAGTCACTGGCTTTCTCTTCAGATGTAGAATTGGTAGCATTAAGTAGTAGTGCATTTCTCCTTGTATGAAAGATTATAATCATTAAGCTACTTCTCTAGAGCTCAACAATCAGGCATTAATGCACTTTTCGCTGTCATCGGGAAAATGTCTTGCTTATAAACTCATGTTTCAACTCAACAGACGAAGTTTGTTTTAACAGTGGACTTGATTTTCAGTGAATTGGGTTTTTTCAGCCTTTTGTGAGATGATCATAAATTCTTTTTGTTGTTGCTTATCAACTCTTGACAATATTTGTTCTACTTAAATGTGATCTTCATTCTGTTCAGCTGCTTGTATTCCAACCACTTCAACTCTACATTAGGTCAGAAATTTACAGTAATATAAATTTATCACCTATTTGCAACTTTTACCTTTACTAAAGTCACAAAGACCAATCATGTAGTGTATTCAAACATGTAAAGACTGAAAAATATTAGCCAGCTTTATATAGAAATGTGTCATAAGATGCCCTGCCACCTTCAAGATGTTGCAAGATTCTAGCATACAAAGTCCCACTAAGATCTTGAATATGCTAGAAAGGGTTTGCCAATAAAGCTTTGCTGGCAAACCATCCTAGTGGAGATACATCTTATACCAGCGAAACCCAGTTCCCTGAACAAGATAACCTGTCTCTACACTATGGCTTTTGCTGGTATAACTACATCAGTTAGGGTTTTGATTTTGTTTTTTGCACACTTCTAAGTGACTTAGCTTTGCTGGCAAAACTTGACCAGGCCCAGTAGTCCACAACCGCACCCCCAAACCCTTTTTGCCAATTACCCATGACTTCACCCATTTACTTTATTCTTCTAGAAAATTCTCGGTATCTTATTGTTACTTAATAGACAGACAGAATTTTAATTTCACTTCCCCTCTTAACTTTCTAATACAACTAGCAAAACCTAGAAAAACACAATAGGTTGGGGGTCTTCTATAAACTTTTTTTTCACAAGTTTGATTACCCTCAGAATAGACTGGCTTTTCTGCACTTGTTCAAATGAAATGCATATGGATGAATATTGGAGGGGATCATTCTAAGAATAGAGGGGATTTGGGTAAAATAGTACTCCTTCTCTTAAGCCAGCTGTCTACCATCAGTTAAGTGGAGGTGGTGAGGAAGACTGAAAACTGAATACTAGATTCGGGTCATTTCAAACTTAATTTGACTTGGAAACAAGATCAATTGTAAATGTCAACATCCAACCAAAGAGAGTTGGGGAATGAGTTATGTAATTAAATGCTAATATCAAACATAGTGTAATTGGTTTGAAGGAGTGCTGACACTTAATATCTAGTCTAATATATTTAAGAATGAAAACAAACCAGTTCCATTGTTGCAAGTCTGCCCTTTGTGCATCATCATGATAAGTAATAGTAGCCATTTTTAGAGTAGTAAATTTGAGATACTGAAATTTTATGTACCAATCTTTTCTAGATGTGGATACTTCTTTTACTATTTGGATTAAAAGATGCGAAGAAACCCTAAACAGTAAGAGTAACTTCATTTATTTTGTACTTGTTTTGATGTGTGCTGTGCTTTTTTAAACTTTTTCAAAATCTGAAATCTTTCTAGCACTTGCCTTTATTTATGATAAGCTTCTAGATGCTCCAACTGTTTTTTGTGAGAATCAGTGTCCTAAGACTATTTTTGCTTAAATTTTATAAATGTTTCTTTAGATTTTTTGGAAGGGGAAAAAAATCCATACCAGAATTAGTCATGCAAATGGAAAAGTACCTATTTCCAGTTGAGACTTTGAGACTCAAATTCCAGATATTTCATAAACTTTCATAGCTGTACCACAAATCTTGTGTTGGGAAATGCTGCCACTGAATATAATCTTAACTTTATATTAGGAGCCACACAGTTTTGACCCATATGTTGCCTTTGTGTAGGAGCACATGGACCATCTTTGGGTATGTCTTCACTGACGGCGGCAAATTCGCTGCCATCAGATTGTTTCTTTGGGATCGATTGAGCAGAAGTGAAGACCCGCTCAATCGATCTGGAAGTCGATGTAATAAATCAATCTCTGGGAAAAAAAGTAGTGGTGTGCCGACGGGAGCGCATTTCCCTTTGGCGAAGTGAAGACGCTATGGTAAGTAGAAGTTAGGAAGTCGATGGGAGATACTCAAGCTACTCTACATAGCTTGCATATCTCCCGTCAACTGCTGCCAAATTTGCTGGTCAGTGTAGACCAGGCCTCTATGTGAGAACTTTGTAGTGATGTTGCAGCGTATCTTGCGCTCTGTACCCCAAAATAGAAGCTTTCAAGATTGATAGGTGCGGGGCTGGAAAAAAAAACTGGAGAGTTAAGAGATTTGGGCCTCTAATTCTTTGAAGCCTGTCTCCTTCCTCAAAAGAACCATTCTTGTCCATCTAGCCATGACACTGTGATAAAGCTGCAACAGCCATGTTCCTTTTAGTTGCTGAGACCAGCTGTGATTTAGAGTAGTCATGAAGTGTTCAGTCAGAGACCACAACCTGAAGCAGTGGTCAACTTTTACTAATTCTTCCTGTGGATTGGCCAGTCTGGCAGAGAGCATGCAACTTGGTGCAGCTTCTCTCACACTATGGCACGACCCACTTTTCCGAAGTTGCCCATGGACTTCGTAGATGTGTGGGCTTTGGATACAGGGGAGTAGCTCATGAGGCTACTTTTTCCTCCACTGCGACTTTATCTGCAGACTTAACGCCCTTCACAGTGTGCGCTGGGAAAGGAAGATCAGTGAGGGTAGTGTGAGCTGATGTTAATTTAACAACAAATGGCAGAGAAACGTAATTCTTTTTTTGCTTGTCTGATACTTTTATCCTTTATAACTTTTAAAGATGACCTCAAGATTATTTCAGTGGCTTTTCTCTTTTGCTGGAGCAATAACAAGAATATCAAGTCTTTGCTGTCTTGGTTTTGCTGGAGGAACACTTAGGACTGTGGTTGGAGCTTTTTCCACTTTCAAAGGGGAGAGGATGTCACATCTGCCATTCAGAGCTTTTCTCCCAAGTGGTGTTTGCTCTTGGCACTGTTTTACTCTAAACACCTTCCTCCCTTTTTAGCTGTTCTTGTTTCAATCATCTTATAATGTCATTTTACTGATTCTCCAGCGGATCTTCCAGCAAAAATAGAATTCAAAACCTAAAGTTAATAAAGCAGAGTTTAAAAACAATCTTTGAGGCTGCCCTCATAGGATCGTAGGACTGGAAGGGACATCACAAGGTCATCTAGTCCAGTCCTCTGCACTTACAGCACTCATGCATTATAAAGAGGCAAAAAACAGTGATTTTTTTCATTTGCCATTCATTTCTTGAAATGGGGACAAACCTTAACTATCGCTAAATTAGAATTTCTGGACCTTTTTTGTAAGGTTTCTATGGAAAAAATTCCCATAGTATGGTATTGCATGGTTAGTTACCCAAATAATCTTAACTCTTCCTTTCTTACATGTCATCTCTGGGAAACTAGAGTCCTTATCAGAACTCTCTTACATGATCAATTTTGTAAGTCTGGCATATGAATATCAAGGTACAAACCACTGTAGAAGATCTTAAACCAAAGCTTTAGGTACCAATTTGCCAAAGCTTTCATGTCATAAAAGAAGTCTCTTACATCTTCACTTATTTAGGAAATATCGATCAGAAAGTGCAGTTATTCTGTTAATCAGAACATACTTCTGTGTTGCCATTGTTCTTTTGCGTGAGTTAACAATTGAAACTAAATCTGTAGATACAAATAGTGCTCTGAATAGTTGAAGAAAGTTGGAAGAACAAATCTACCTTGTAAATCAAACATGTTGCTCTTATCTGAAAAATGCAACTCTTTTGTCCCTACAGCAGGATCACAGACTGAAATGGTAAGGCTTTTTCTTAACATACTTGCTGCTTATTCTTAATTATGGCACTAACCAAGAGTGTGCTTTGAGACTTCTCTTAGTGTTAGAGCCTCACTAATCTGAAGCTACTAACTTAAATCTTCCTATAGTATAGCATTTCTTGGGGGGGATATAACTGTCCTAAAGTCCTGCTTCTTGCTGATGTCAGGCTTATGAAGTTTCAGCCTTGGAGACTCTTACAAAGGATTAAACAAGCACACAATTCTAGCAGTTATATCAACGTGCATAGGCTATAATAAAAAAGCTTAACTTTTTTCCTTTGCACAATCAATGGTTTAATTTTACAAGATTAATCAATTCCACTTAAGCATTCTAATTGCTTTTAATTGTAATTTATTAAGTGAGTTAACTTTGTAGAATTGTCTCTGTGCATGAACTGTTACTTAAGCAGATTTTTATTATGCTGGAGCTCCAGTTCATTTTTCAATTGCCTCTTTCTACTCTATTCTATGGTAAAACCCTTGAACTTGGTTCTCTAGAAGTAGTATCAAAGTCTGATATGGTGTTGGAAATTTACTTTGGTCCTCAAGACTGTTGCTCTCAAAATACCCCCAAATTAGGCATATTTAACATGGGTACTGTGTAGATTGTCTGATGGGAGTAGTGTTATACACAAGGACAGTAGCCTTGTGGTTAAAAGCAAAAGATTGGAAGTCAAGAATTCTGGGTTACGTTCCCAACTCTACTGTAGATTTCCTTTTTGATGTTAGGTAAGCCATTTAACCACTGTCTCTTTCACTAGCTGGAAAATGGATGTAATACTTGGTGCCTGAGGAAGTGGCTGAATTGAGAATTTGAATTACTGTTTGTAAAGCACTTTGACTTCAGAACATTCCAGTTTTCTTTTTCGCCCATCCAAAGATTTCAAGCTCTTTTGTGCTAGTCCTCCATAAATCTGATTAGTCCCATAGCCATTTGTTTTTAATGTTTGTTTAGCTTAGTTAATGCACTATGAATTGAGACGAAAAAGGCAATTTAGTTAGTAATGTACAATATATGTGTATATATGTTTCTTTGAAAAATGCAGTATGATACAGTAAACTAGTACCAATTTAATTTGTTAATGTCTTTCCAATGTCATGTGCCACAATCAGTCTACACAACAGCAAACTGGGCCATCAAAACTCAAGTAAGTCTTTTTTAGCTTTATTGCACTTTAAAATGGTTATTGTTAAATTATGCATATAGCATATGTATTTGTAGCAAGCAATTATTCCAAATTGTAAACTTAATCTGTACTATAATGCACAAATTGAAACTAAATTCTATACATTGGATCAGAGATGTCTGCTGATTGTTTATGGTTTGGATTTATGTAAATACCCAAATCTTTTTTGAAGTGATAAAGAGCCTTAACATTTCGTAAACTTCAAATTGTTAAACCTGGTGATTTATTTAGATGCTCAATGTGCCTGTTCTTGGAGTAAAAGCACATGAACATTTCAATCTTCAGAAGTCCAGATGCAATATCTTTAGTTAGCATGACATTAAACTCCCCAACCCATTCTTTCAGAAAATGTGTTGGTAGATTGGTTTTTCAATATGTCCTAAAAAGCCCATGTACCCAGGCTCTTGTTGGGCCACGAACTCTCCACTGAAAATGCCCAGCTCCCAGATCATATCTAGGGACTTGGAATTGGGTATCTCAACTAGGGCAAAATACAGTGTCACTCAGCTGTTCCTACCTAGGTATTGCTTAGGTTTCAGAACAGTGAGATTCCTTTATATGCTTCATAAAGTATAAATTGATTTTAAAAAAATAGTTGACAGATACTAGTTCCCCAGTATTAAGTCTGGGGGGCAAATTGGTAAGCTTAGCTACCACTGTTGTGGTTGATGACTGAGAGCTATCTGTCGCTTATAATAAAATGGTTTTGGGTCATTCTCTTCGCATTTTAAGGTTTAATCCATACCTTGTGATTTATTGTCTCAAAAATGACTTCAGTTCTGAAGAGGCTAAATGTGGAAGCCTAATGGTGAAAAAACAGAACAGCAGAAGTCTGTAAGAACTGCAATCTTAAAGGGATGCTGTCCATTTGTCTAAGCTCACGAATTTTACCTTAATTTACCTCCCTGAGCGGGGGAGTTAGTTCTCTGTGGCAAGTTGCATTCAGTCCTCTGTCTCTTTTACTTTACTTTCCACCACTCTAGCCTGCTCTCTTGCTGCATAAGACTGTTCTTCCTCTAAATGCTTCAGTGGCTGCAGAAGGTGGCAGCAGATCTTTTAAGAAGCACTTTGCTTTAAACAATCTACTTGAAAATTCAGACCCAATTAACCCTTCAAGGAAAGAAGTGTTGTCTAGCAACTAGAGCAGGGAATGCACTCTGGATCTTCTGGGTTCTGTTCCTAGTTCTAGATCAAGGTTAGGATCAGAAGACTTGCCCATATGTGTGTTGGTATATCATGTTCAGAAGGCGCTTTTAGATTCTTGAATGAAAAACACTATAGAAGTGCAAAATAGCATTGTGATACTTGGCAGCAAGATTTGTGAAGACTTAATTGTGTAAATTAGTTACTTAGATTTTTGCTTTTTGGTAGAGCAGTTGTAACTTTCTCTGCTAACTATTAGGGGAAAGGAGGAAATCTACTCAATAACTTCCTTCTGCTTGCTTAAATTCTGCCTTTTGTGCTGTGTAAATTCAAAACAATTAACACAAAACCCTGTATTGTTACTGTGCTCTGCAACACTTGAGTTTTCTCACACTGGTTTACTTACATATTTTTGAACCCTGTGCAAGAAAAGTTAAGTTTTGATGTCCTTCTCTTTTTAAAGGTATGACTGGTATCAAACAGAGTCTCAAGTAATTGTAACTCTCATGATCAAGAACGCACAGAAGGATGACGTCAATATACAATTTTCAGAGAAAGAGGTGATTTGATTATGTTATTAGTTAACTGAAAAATAACTACTTAGTCAATATGCATTTCTATCTTTCAGGACATCTATCTGCTAATACAGACATACTGTATCATATCATTCAGTCGAGTCAATTGCCATGAAAAAGGCAGAATAAAGTGTTTTTTACAACAATCTTAAGGGAGAAGAACATTGTGTAAAGTGCATATTGGTGTTTTACTTCCTATGCTTTTGGTATCCTCAAATCTATTCCGACAATCATGACATGAGGTAACCAGTTTAAATGAAGCATTGCAATCTAGCATCAGTATTATATTTGTGTTTAATCTATTACTGGCACTATATTATTATTGATTTCTCTTAAACCCATGTCTGCTGTCAGAATATGTTGCTTAACTGTTAATTCTTGGTGAACAAAACCATACATGTTCAGTTAGTATCTACTTTAAACGGTCAAGATAACATGCACACATCTTGCTTCGTAAGTAAATGTTTGAAATATGGAGAAAAGGGAAACTGCATAATCTTTGTGTTCCATTATTAATGTTTTGGTATCTTATTGTCATGCAACACTTTCCTAAAGAATGCGGATCAAACTGATGAGATAACAGGCTTTTTGAGTAGTTTGTGGCTAGGAACAACAATCTCCTATTTATTTTCTAGTGTACTTTCAAATCACTGTTGAATAATGCAATAAAAAGTAGTGCAGTTCGAAATTCCTGTCTTGTGCCTGACATTTCATTAAAACATTCCAAGTGAAGGGTCATTAATTTAATCACTGAAAGAGTTGTATGTGGAGGATTAAAATTAATTCTAGGGGGGAAAATTGCAGCTAGTGTACTCTGTGGCCCTTTCAAAGATATGTTTATCTGTTAACAGTTGAATACATTGGTGAGACTTCCATCAGGAGAAGACTACAACTTAAAACTTGTTCTCCTGCATTCCATAGTACCGGAGCACAGTACGTTCAAAGTGCTTTCAACAAAGGTAAGCTTTTAAAGTGTAAATTATTTCTTTGAATATTTCTGGTGTTGAAAACATTTCTGCTCTTTTGTCTTGTCTTCCTATGACAGTCATTATGACTAGCTTTTTTTCCATTCAGAATTGTTTTTTCCAAGGTGCCCTTCATCCAACAGAAGACTTTCTAAACAGACATGTAAATATCAGAAGCTATCAAAATCTAAGATAGTTTTTACTGAAGTGCAAATGACTTCATTTTATAAAGTGAGTGTTTTTACTTGCCACTAGAAAAAGAATGCTGTGGTGCTCATCTCTTTATACATTCATAATCTCCAAATTATAAACTTCTTAAACCTTTCCTAAACTTTTAGGAGTTAGATTGCTTGTCATTCAAGGCAACTTTATGTAGATACAGCAAATAAGTTGTCAGACTTGACTTAAGACCTCAGTGTTGCAGTAATTTAGGTGTTCTTAATATAGCCTTTCTTCAGATGAGTACTTCTGCTTGCAAAAAATTGCCATGCAATTAATCGTAGGATGCATTTCACAAATTCATGTTAAACTTCAAACAATGTTTAAGCACTTGAAGGTAGCGTGATTTCTCAGCATCTTTGATAAATCTCAGTATTAGAGACAGAGGTACTCTGCAGTAGCATAGTTTGAGTAAAATTAAAGCCTTTCATTTCCTGGAAATTTATTAATATGTATTACAAAAATTGAATAATGCATGAAAATCAGTGGGAAAAAACTTCATTTTTCTGTGTATTGGGGTTAATATGTGGGGATGGGAGGACAGAAAAAAGACCAAATAACAAAAACTCAAAGTATTGAGAGTAAGAAGTTTAATTCTGTAGGTTTTTTTTCCTTTTTAAAAACAGTTTACTGGCACCACTCCCACAAATCTCAGTCACAGATACAGCTCTGCCAGCACCAGTAGGGCCACTCTCCTCCCCATGATGTGAGCTTCTCAGCTCCATAGGCAGACTGGGGTTGGGGGGGGGGGCCTCTGGCAGGGGAAACAGATGGATGTTCTCTCCTGACACCAGCACACTGGGTGGGATGGAAAAGGGTGCCTGGTACTCATGATGGGTGGTGGGAAGGGGAAATACAGTGAGTGGGAGGGAAGGGGGGAGGAAGAGGTGACCAGGATTCTCAATGGGCATGGGGTGCCCAGTACTAATGGTGGGGGGAGGTGCCTGACACTCACGGTGGACAGGAGGAAGCAAGCAGGGTTTTGGGGCCATGCTGAATGTCAGGGGAAGCAGTTTGGGGGGTGCAGTGCTCAGTGGGTGCAGCCTTCTGCTTCCTGCAGACCTGTTGCTGTCAGGACCAGGCTCCCTACCTGTCTCGCTCTCCTATTGGGCAGCAGCAACAGCCACCAACTAGCAGTTACTCTCTTTGTTCCCCCTCAATATAGGTGCGCTGAGCCATCTGGCGGGGACTCTGAGTGGGGGAGCTGGGTCTGGGGAGTTCCAGCACAGGAGGAATTTGGATTTAAATTGATAAAACCCAAATGCTCGTGTTTGAAAAAATTTCAGGAATTTTTGGAAGGTTTTTCAATTATCAAAAATCAGGTGGCCAATATGACTCAGTTACTTAGCCCCTCTTCATTAACAGAAGCAGAGCTTTACCCGTAGGGCTAAAGCCTGAACCTTTATCTTAATACAAGAAGATATTTATCTATCGGTATGTCTACACTACAGTTAGACACTTGCAGCTGGCCCATGCCAGCTGGCTCGGTACGGGGCTGTGTAATTGGGGTGTAGATGTTGGGGCTCCAGTTGGAGCCCAGACTCTGGGATCCCCACCTCACAGGGTCCCAAGCCCAGACTGTAGTCTGTACTTGAATGTCTACCATGCAGTTAAACAGCCCCTTCGCCAGAACACGGGTTTTTAATTGCTATGTACACATGCCCTTTAGGTCTAAAGTGTGAAGGACCTTATCTAGGAAAGTGGGTATGTTGGCTTTGTACTTCTACTTACAGTGGATCCACAGTGTTTGGAGCAGTCCTGTGGGTGGCCAAGCTGTTGTGAAATGGTGCATGGAGGAACTAAGCAGTGCTCTGCACTTAAGCTCTATTGGCATGGGAGATGAGCAGGGAGCTCCAGGATAAACTTTCAGCACAAGGGCTGTGATAACACTTGTGTCGGCCGAAATTGGGCTGGTGGACCCAAGGAGAGGAGCAGTGGAAGGTCCCTTTGTCCTTTCTCACCTTACCCTTAGTATTTTACATTCATTGAATCATAGAATCATAGAATATTAGAGTTGGAAGGGACCTCAGGAGGTCATCTAGTCCAACCCCCTGCTCAAAGCAGGACTAACCTCAGCTATATCATCCCAACCAGGGCTTTGTCAAGCCTCAGCTTAAAAACCTCTAAGATCATGTCTGAAGTTATATGGTCAGCTCTTTGAGGCAGGAACTTTGACACTGTATCTGTTCTGCAAAGCATCTCTCACACTCTTGAGCAGTATAAAAATAACAGAATTACTTCTTAAAAGGTAACGTGGGCATCTGCAATCCTGTAGGGAAATATTTCATTTGGGTTGGCTGATTTAGAGCTGAGCAGTCCATAATCTTTTTTTTTTTTTGGTTGACTTTAAAGCCATTCTAGAGTTTGGTTAGGTATCTTGCATATCCTTTTCTCCACTTGCATATGCTGAGACTGTAACCTTGGTTCTTATCAGCTAAGCAGGATAAGAATTTCTGCCATAATGAACTTCTGGTAGTTGCCTTTCATTGTGAAGATAATAGTTGACATGTACCTCTTGAAGTGTGAATAAACAGTAAGTTAAGCTGAAGTTTGTGATAACCAAAATCAGTACTATAAGCTTTGAACAGCTTGTAGAGTCTAATTGGAATTAAGTTATGAGTGTTTTTAAACATAGCAGGATAATTTAGTCTGTTATAGTGTTTTAAAGGGAAAAAGCTATTACAAAATCTTTCCAAAAAAAAAAAAAATGAAATTAAGGCTGAGTGTTTTACTTTGTCTCCTAAAATAGTAGGTGTTTTTTTTTGGGTGGGGGGGTGGGGGTGGGGGGAGGGTGTTTGGGTTTTTTGTTGAAATATCTGAAACTCAGACTTCTCAATTAAAGTTCCAACAGTGACGACTCCTGATAACCATTCACACTAACAATATGAAGTACAGACTGCTGCTTCCACTATTACCTTACATGCTGACTCAGCAAATCAACCACTACTTAGACTGAAGAAGGGTAAGATGCAAGATGTTGTAGGCTCTGGTCTATAGCAGGTATGTTCATACCTGCTATAGACCAGAGCCTACAACATCTTGCATCTTACCCTTCTCATGAAGTCCAGAGACCCCAACTTTCTCCAGTATGGACTGGAGAGCCCAATCTACCTTATTTCATCTTTTATAGGCTGAGTGCCACAGTATTACATTCATTTCCCTGCTTAGATTTGAGTCCAAAGATCCATCTTCACCCTGTCCTGTTAACACAAATTGGCCTGCAGATCCCAAAGTAGCATTTCCTGGGAGAAATGGCATATGCAAGGCCCTATGTACTCAGTGGCAAGCTTGAATTTGGTGGTTTCTGCTGTGCTGTATATAGCAACCTGGAGATTCTGTGACAATTTCATATACACTTAGAAATGAGCTTTTGTATTCATTCTCATAATGAATTAAATAAATCACCGTAGTTTCTTCTGTTAAAATGAATATAATATGAAATCTTTTTAAGCATCTAAATTTTTAACTTGGAGGCTGATTCAGAATCTTTTAGGAATATGCATAACTGTAAATAAGTTGTACAGTGGGGACAAAGGGAAAATCTAGAGGCTGTGGCAGTTAAAGGACGTTTGGGGCATTTTGAGATTAGGGATGGTGTCAGATAAGAGATGGTGGGGGTTTTCAGATAATTAGTGGCTATTAGTGCACAGTGAAAACTGGCATTCTGAAACTAAACTGAATTTTCTGAGTTTACACCATTGAATTTTAAAAGGTAATGCATTCTGAGTCTTAAATGGCTCCGTCACTTGTTTTGTTTTGTTTTGTTAAAGTAAATTAGCTGGATGTTAAAATGATGAACAGTGAAATAGTCAACATTGTTATTGAAACTGATGTGATTTTTTTTTCCCCAGAGTTCTCAGTCTAGCAAGATGAATCTGGCATTTCATAAATCAGAGCTGTTTCAGGTTGTTTGAAGACTCAGGCAGACATTGTATTGATGTACTCGTGGCTTGTGTTTGGAAGATTGTCTTTGCAACCTAAGGGATAGAAAAGTAACTTTTATTTAAAAAAAAGTTTATTCTGGAGCACAGCTTGGACACGGAGTGGGTTCTATGCCAAATTCCGTAGAATCTCAGAGTAGGCCCTGGGTATTGGTAAATCAGATCCTACTTTAGAGCTGCTTTATGGTTTCAGGCAGCATAGCTAGCTTTTGCTTGTCCTGCCCTTGCTTCAGGTGGGTCAGTGACAGACTGATGGGGTTGAGATGCATATATACTCTGTTTGCCACCTTAGGTCATGTAAGTTACACTGGCTACTGCCATCAACAGTCAGCTCAGAATTGGCCCTTTCCAGCACATAAAAATCCCAGGCATGAGTATCTGCCCTACAGTCTTCTGATACATGGTAGTACACTTGTGATTTGCATAACCTGAACCCAGTGTTTTGGTCTGTATCGTATCACTTAAACTATATCATTGGGATTCATATACTTCAGAGGGCAGACTTAATATTTATTTGTCAGGTGGTGAGGATTTTCAGGTAATTAATGGCTATTAGTGCACAGTGAAAACTGGTGTTCTGAAACTAAACTGAATTTTCTGAGTTTATACCATTGAATTTTAAAAGGTAATACATTCTGAGTCTTAAATGACTCCTTCACTTGTTTTTTTTAATGTTGACTATTAGAACCTTTTAAAATACTGACCTGATACAACCTGAATATTTTTAAATCCCATTACAAAAATCTAAAGTTTTCTTCCCTGCTTTAGATGTTATCTTACCTCAGTCCTGAGAACATACTCAGAACCATCACTTCTCCCACCCTTTCTTTGTTTATACTTGTACTTGCTGCAGCTTAAGTTTTTCAGTTCAGCTATACCTGTTACTGATAAACAATGTTTTGCAAGCCTGAAGTATGATCGCCATAAATAAACCTCATTTTACACATAATGCCAACAGATGCAAAGAAAACAAACTTACTGAAATTTTTACCAACCTGATAGCTAATCTGGGTGTAACTTGAAACGATGTCAGGTACAAAATTCAGATGGAATTGTGAACTCTTTCCCATACTTTCCCCATTTTTGGGGAAATAAAACTCCAGCTGCGTTATTTACTAATCTAATTTTCTGACCATTTGACATTGTCTCTTGATATGGAGCTGACCTCTTGGAAGGTTGTGTAACTCTAAGCAAATATCTTTCAGGTTATCTAACTCTTACCTCTGCCCACAGTGTTTACAATCTATCTCTTCTTGTGGTATCCACCTCCTAGGACTTAAACTGTTACCCACATACTCCTCCAATGTAAGGATTTCTCTCCTGTTGCCCTTCAAACTACCCTCCTAACATTTCTGGCTTGATCCAGGTTGTATTAAAATATGACTTGTAACTTCATAGAAATATAGAAAAACATTCCTAGTCTAGGTGAATGTTTTAGAAAGCTTTGCTTGTCTGGTATTCAGTTTGTTTCAGACAAATTTATTTAAGTCTTACATGAAAGAAAATTCTCGGAACCGTTTGCTGCAAAACTGTATTCTCTTAAAAAACAAGAGTCCTAACAAGACTAACACTTCATCAGATGCAAGTGGGTTGCAGCCCACGAAAGCTTATGCCTGCAGAAATTTGTTAGTCTTTAAGGTGCTACAGGACTTTCCTTGTTTTTGATGTATGCAGACTAACACGGCTACTTCTCTGGAACTGTCTTTTCTAAATCAGCTTTCTTGTCCCAGGTGTGCTTGTAACCAGAGTTTTGTCTTATGTACCCTGGTTTGGCTTGGCATATAAAGGGGCAAGTATGCTCAGTCTGCTAGATCTTCAAAGTCTACCTGGGATCTGAAAGTGACACGGTCTTCTCATTTGTTCACAGCCAGCAATAAAGGTTCTGCAATTAAAAGTTAACAATTTGGTAATTGATTCTGAAAATAATCTTTCTAGCTGTGTTGTGTCTGCAGTGCTAACAGTGATGAAATATCAAACCAAGTTTTTGAGAGAACTTGTTTGACTGAATATAGTGGTAGCAGATCTACTAAGTAATGTACCCTATTATATAATCATTCTTGGGAGCAGAACCACAATTTTTGTCTCTAACTTTTGCAATCACAGCACCCTCCAATCCCTGCATATCAATAGATTTTCCTTTTTCAAAAAGCATTGTAAACTATATAGTCTGAAGTTATCCACTTGCCCCCTACTCCATTTAGCATACCTGTAATGAGAAACTACTTTGTTTCCCTAGCAGCCCTCAGCTTCTTTATTCTAACGTATTATTGTGGTACACCTTAGCCAGCGTAGCTAGAAAATCATACTATATACACTTAACAACATCAGGTACATAAACATAAAGCAGCTCTTATTTCTAATTCAAAATATTTAAATTATATCTGAAAAATGCATAGGTAGGGGCTGTGTATGTTACAGATTACCACTGTAACTGTTAATTGTAGTAAAATAGTTTATGCATATTTGGTTACTGAAACCACAAACTTAGTTACTTAGACTTTATTTTTGGGGGAGAATTGTGAAGGAGAGTTAACAGCATTAATAGCTAATTGTTTTAAAGACTTATATTCAGCAGGGGGAGCCAAAATGCAGTGCCTGTGTCAAGCTCAATTGCATTACTGCGACAGCTCACTTCAGATGGTTATGAATTTCATGTGCAAAATGTAATCTTACTCATCTTGTCCTGTTCAGGAAAGAGCAAAGGAATACTTGATATTCTTAATTTGTGCTGAATAGGTAAATTGGATGTTAGTCAAGATTCTTGATTCTTCTTTCTCCAACAAGTATAGTGGGAAAGGCTATGAATTTACCAACCTGCATATAAAAAAACCTGTTAAAATAAACTTATTTTGATTGTGGAATACATGATTTCCTAAGGTTTTTAAAAGTAAAAAAGTTTAAAAAAAAAAAAAAAAATGTGCAACTGTTACCTGGCCCCATCCAAAATTATTATAATGGCTTGAATCCTGAATCTTCTATCACTTGAGTTACAGAATAATTATATTAGCTGGCAGCAAGAGATGATTTTAATCCAAGATGGATAAAAATCAATTTTAAAAAAATGACTTGGACTTTTTATTTAAAATCGGATTTTTTAAATTTTTGTTACTTGAATTATAATTCTTCTTCGAGTGCTTGCTCATGTCTGTTCCACTATAGGTGTGTGCATGCCTCCATGCACAGTTACCCGGAACCTTTTCCCCCTTAGCAGATCCCGTAGGGCCGTCTCCGGCGCCCCCTGGAGCCCCGCGCACATTCTGCGGTATATGAATTGCTGCCGGCCCTACGCCCCCTCAGTTCCTTCTTTCCGCCTGTGACGGTTGCTGGAACTAGCCTTGCTCCCAGTAAGTACTATTCACCTTGTTTGGACTTGTTTGATATTCTAAGTTAGTTTTAGTTAGTTAAGTAGTTGTTAAGTATAGTTAGAGATAAGGCAAGTCCCTGTGGGGACTGAGCGGCTGTGCCGTGCCCCGATTGCCAAGATTCAAGCTGTGTGCTTTCTGCGGGAAGGCCTTCTTGTTCAGCGACCCCACAACTGCTGCCTTATGTGCTTGGGGGAGGCCCACAGGAAAGAAAAATGTAAGATCTGCATGGCTTTTAAACCAATGACTCAGAAGGACCGAGAAATCCAGCTGAAAGCCCTGTTGATGGAGGCAGCGCTCCGTCCGATGTCCAAGCCGGCCCGCTCCACCTCGGCACCGAGCGTGACCTCGGTGCAGAGCGCACCGCTGGCACCGGCTTCGACTTGGCAGCGTGCAACATTGCCGGCACCAAAGAGGATGAAGCAGCATACGGAGCATGGACATTCCCCTGTGCTGTCGGTATGGGCAGGGTTGAGTACGGAGATGCACCGGACCAGGCATGTCGAGTCTTCTGCCGTGTCTGCATGTCCAGTCAGGGAGCCTTCCCCGACTCCTGGGAGTGGGAGAGTGCCCTTGCTGACGCCGTCGACACCGGAGGCTTTTCAGGTGGCAAGAGCCTTGTTGGCCTTGCCTATGCCACCTCCGCGCCTGCGCTGCCGCCGCACTGCCCACCGCCTCCTCCCTCTCTCCCCCTCCCCCCCCCGCCGGAGGCAGAAGGGGCCAGTGCACAGGGGAAATGGCCTTATTGGGCCCCATGGGGTATCCAGATTGGGCTGGGGCCCCAATCCATTATGTCATTGGGGGTGCAGTCCGTGCCTCCGGCACAGGAGAAGGCCCATAGACACCACTCCTCGGACAAGGAGTCAGACCCAACGGAGGGACCCTCAACGGGTGCAACCCTTCGCCAGGAGGGGACACACCCGCAGGACGTGCCTCGGCAGTCCTCTTCCTCCTCACCGGATGAGGCAGTCTCCTGGGAGCACTCGGCGCCACTGGAGGATTTCAGGGCACACCAGGAGCTGTTCAAGAGGGTGTCCTCCAACTTGGGGCTGGAGGTGAAGGAGTTAGAAGAGGCCAAAGATAGCCTCTTTAATGTGCTGGCAGTGGCTCCCCCAGCGAGAGTGGCCTTCCCAGTCCACGGAAGGGTCCTTAAGATTATAAAGGCCCTGTGGCAAACCCCTTCCTCAGTCACCCCTACATCAAAGGTGGCCAAGAAAAAAACACATGTCCCGGCCGAAGGGTTTGAGTATTTGTTCGCTCACCCCGCCCTGGGAACTCTGGTGGTAGATGTGGTTAACCAGCGAGACAGGCAAGGTCAGCCAGAGTCCACTTCCAAGAACAAAATAAGAAGCTGGACTTGTTTGGGAGAGAGGTTTATTCCACGGCAAGCCTGCAGTTCAGGATTGCCAACCACCAAGCCCTCCTGGGTAGATATAATTTCCCTGTGGGACTCCCTCAGGCTATTTGCTGAGGCCCTGCCCCAGGACCACTACGCCACTCTTCACGTCCCACTATGCCATCGTCCAACAGGCGAGAGAGAGAATGCAGAGCGGTGCTGAGAGCAGCTCATCGATAACTCTGACCCACCTCCAAAAAGGTATTGCTTGTTAGTCACCTATAGTGGAATGGACATGAGCAAGCACTCGAAGAAGAAAACAAGGTTACTTACCAGTAACTGATGTTCTTCGAGATGTGTTGCTCATGTCCATTCCACAACCCCCCCCCCCCCAACCCCCGCTGCTGGAGTTGGCAGAAAGAAGGGACTGAGGGGGTATAGGGCCGGCAGTGCCTCATATACCGTGGCATGTGCGCGGGGCTCCAGGGGGCGCCGGAGCCTGCCCTACTGGATCTGCTAAGGGGAAAAAAGTTCCGGGTAACCGTGCACGGAGGCGCGCAGTCACCCATAGTGGAATGGACATGAGCAACACATCTCGAAGAATATCAGTTACTGGTAAGTAACCTTTTTTTTTTTTTTCATTTTTAAAATCTGCTTTTGTATTAAATTCTGATTTAATTTTAATACACTAAGATCTATATTTATCTCTTGACACATTTAAGTGAAAAATAAATACCAATTTGTGTGTATAATTAAATTTCAGTTGCCATTCAAATGCAGCATGACACAATCATGAGCAAAATGTTAATTGTCTAGTAAACAAACAATATATCATTCACCATTTTCTAACATTCTAAAAATATACAGATAAGAATTTGAAAATATTAAGCTATATCCTTGCTTAAATAAATGTTTTTAGTTATAATGTCCCCTTCTAGGTTGCAAAAAGATGTACTACATCTAGTGTAAAGGCTCTACTTAGTTGTAAATCAACGTATTTTAATGGCTGTATCAATCAGTGAATGCACCTTTCTTTAGAAAAATAACTGAAGTACAAATGGAAAAGTTAATTAAAATCAGTGAATTATAGTGAGGCCTTCCACCTGGTGATTTAAATTGTTGATTTAAATTGCCTTGATTGAAGTGGACCACCCCACCCTGCTGCATCCTCCTTGAACCAACCACTGGAGAATGACATACAACACACACTGAAACAGTGGGTTACAATGAATGACTATCCCCATTTTACAGATGCAATAGAAAAGGACAAAGACACAAAAGCACTGTGGCTAAGTGGGTGGGATTTGGGTATGCCATATCAGATCTGGGTTGTATTCAGAGCTTAACCTCTGTGGGATATAAGGCACAGCTTAATAGCTGTAAAGGGTACAGAGTGAACGTGACAGCAGAAATATTTCTAGAATTCATGTTCTCCTGGTTCTTACTACTTCCATTTTCAGGGCTTCTCTTTTGCCTCCAGGAGGGGATTGCTCTTGCCCCCAAGTGGTGCTCACTGATGGCGAGGATGGGTCACTGAAGCCATGTGCTGATCCCAGGTTTTGGAAGAGAGGCTAGCCCAGTGCATGCTCTTTCTTCCATCCTGATTTTACTTCTATTTTGGCAGCAGCCAGGCTGACTTTATTCTGGGTGGTTCTCAGTGCAGTGTATACTGCAGCTGCTAGGGCCCATCCTTAGAATGCTAGGGGGTGTTGGCATGCTGTCAAAATCAATTCGCAGTTGATTCAAACTGTAGCAGGGAAATGATGACTTTCAATAGAAATCTGAATGGAATTCCATGGCATTAGCAAGAGGCACTTAGTTGATGACAGGGCTTTTCCCTAGCCAAAGATCAAAGCAATGCTTGCAAATAGTGGAGGTGTTAGAGCTTCCCAGAAAAAGTATCACTCTTTTATAATTGAGTGTGCGAGGCAACCAAAATTATTGCCAGCTCCCTCTATAACTGAACTGCCAGATTTTTTTTTTTAAATGGCTATGATAGTTACTCAGCCATTCTCATGGATAATTAAGTAATGCTATTGAAAAGTATGGTTTGAAGTCCCTATTGCAAGAAGCTGCAATGTATTTATGTATATTTTCTGTGCAGCATGTTGTGTTTTGCTGGCAATAAAATAAGTAAATAACCTTAAAGATGTTGACTCAGTAGTACCCCCAGCATTTTTACCTTACTTTTAGTCAAATTTACTCTTGTTTAATTGTAAATTATTTTGCTTCACTAGTTCTAGTTTAAGTTCTGATTCCCTTTGACTATGCCATCTCAAAAGTCACTTCAGGCTTCTTTAGTTTTTTTAGTTAATTGTTAGCATGGTGATGACTTGTACATGTATTTATAAATGTATTTCTGGAATTGGGATATTAAACATGTATTAATGTTGAATTTTTCAATGTTCCCGCTTACAGAAATTTAGGAATACTGTGTCCTATGTTTGAGTTTCACTGAACAGTTCAACAGTATTACATAAATGGTGGCACAGTGCTCGAGTATCAATAAAATAAGCTGACTAAATAGTCCATCTCTAGTTTGGTAATATATTCACAGAGGTGCCAGTGAGAATACATCTCACTCCTCATTTTCAGAATGTTCAAGGTACTGAAGCATTAGGATTTTAAAAGTGAAGATACTATTTTTTGCTACCTCTTGAAATTAATTACAAAAAACCCCTTCATTTTTCCAATACTTACTTCCCCAATCCATGTTATAAGGGCTTGACACATGCACTTGCCAATAGTAAGTAAATTTTTGTGGAGTGGGACTAGTTTAAATTAAAATGTAGTAAAAAGAAACTTGAATAAATCTAGAACAGCTTGTCTCACAACTAACCAGAATTTTCTCCGAGGGGAAAGTAAGAGATTCTCCTTCCTCTCTGCTTCTGTCTTTTCAACAGCAGGTTGGAAATACCTGTCCTAGAATTTATATATACATACCCTCTGCCACCACTCCACCACACACACACTTTTTTTCTCTCTCTCTCTCTCTCTACTTGTGCACATCCCTCAGTTTAGCAGAAAGTCTTCTAAATGCTAGTCAATTCTTATATATGTCTAACGCTTAGGTCTAGGAAAAAAAATATATCCATCCTCAAATCTAGATTGCTTTTTGTTCTTGCTTTTTCAAGTACATTTCTTTCCCTGATGTCAGTGAGCTTATTAAGGTGATCTTCCCCTATATTTTGGAATATTAGTTCCTGAGGGAACCCAGTGCCATCTCTCCATGTAGTCCTTCTTGAGGGTCAACTGAAAACTGGATTTACCCTAGTTAAATTTTCTAAGTTTTATTTAGTCTTGTATTTCTGCTAGTAGGTACTCAATGTAATCTTTGCATTCCTTGTTCTGATCTTTCGGGGTTCTGCAGACCAGGTCTGACTTTTGTCAAGCTGCTTCCTTCATCCAAAGGTCAAATTGCTCTTATGCAACACACATTTGAGGTGATGTCTAACTTTTGCTAGCAGTAGAAAAACAGATTCCTCTTCCTGTTTGCTCTGCTGCTTTTCATGGATTCAAAATGATCTTGGAAATTCATACCAGGTAGAAGTATCCATTGAGAGAACAGAATATTCATAAAGTGCCTTTCATGCTCCAGGTGCCTCACTGCTTTACAATAAATTACACATTAACATAGTGACTATGTAAGTAATCAAAAATACCATTGTGTGTTCAGTAACTCTCTGCCATGGACATTAGACTCTTATTGCAAGAAGAAATGTTTGCCAGAGCACACTTCAGAAAACTGTTCAGAATCATATTTCCAGCTTCACAATCGCCTTTCCAGTTGTAGGCCCCAAAGACACTGTTTAACATATCAGCCAGAGGATAGATTGATCTTTTGATTAAGAAAAAGTTGTGTTCACTTTGTGTAGCACAACATCCTAAGGCTCTGTCTATACTAAGCACAACCATGTTGTTTGTAACCAAGTTGTGACATTTATAATCTGATCTGGTTATAAAACACCACTGAGTTGTGTCCAGACGACAACTCTCTCTCTCCCCCCCCCCCCCCCATGGTGTTAACCTAATTTATATATACATATCTATCATGCTGTCCAGCTGTATCAGTGCATTCTGGGAAAATCTGGGCAGTTTTCCCATATTGCCTCAGTAGGGAATTGTGTATCTGTGGACATGCACACAAATTACCATTAGTAGCATGTAGGGCATTGTGTTCTAGATGGCCTACAGAGAGATAAGGACCACAGGACAACCCAGTTACACAGACATGGTCAGGTGATCCTGTTTACACACCAAAATACTTTTTAACCTGATTACAAGGAGATAACTATGGGCTGACTTAAACTGCCAGTAATGGATAAGGGAGCTGAGAATCAAGATTGTGGAGGCCCAGTTGAAAGATTTGTGAAGGTGTTAAATGTATGTATTAATTCCTAAATGAGTCCCAGAAGTGAGATGAAAGTAGAACCCAATAGCAGGGTTAATTTCTGCCTCCTTCTAATGGCCCTTATTTTGAAATAGAGATTTAGGTTATAAACTTTCTGGTAATGTGTGATTATTTCTTTGGTGCTTGAAGATGCTGCATGTTTGCTATTGACTATCTTCACTTTCAGTCAGGTGCACTGAGTTAATTGGTCAGAACTTGCCAGAAAGAAGCTCATTCCAATCTGCAAACTTAATCTTATCAGAAGCCAGCTCCAGTTGTACTGAGCTTTCCAATTTAGGAGAAGGGTTTAGCATCACTCAAAAATATAGTTTTAATTGGGAATGTGGCATAACCTTAGAAGCCCCCTTAGGTTAGAAGTTTGGTGTAGCATAGAAGTTTGCTCCAGCCTGGAGTTAGCTCAGAAATGTGTTCTAGTTATAGATGCTTACTTCAGGCCTATCCCTGTTTGAGAAACTTAATGTGAATTAGTTCAGCCCACACTAGGACCTAGAGATTCTAGATTTCAGTCAGGGGTTTCAGGTGAAGCCTTTTTGCCTTAAAGAAGGCCTTAAAGGGACTTTACTTCTGAGAAGTGGTCCCTTTTGGCCTTGGAATCTATGAAAATAAATTGTGAAATGTGTTCACCTTTGTCCAGGTAGTGAAAATCCCTCAAAAGAAGAATGGGAAAATGCCTAACCATTCTTGTGCATCACACTGATATGGTGCTTGTGTCACAAACCAAGGCTCTTGTCTGTTATATGTCTGTCAGCAGCATGAATTTCAAAAACGCTTTTTAAAAACTTACTTAAATCCTATTTATATAAATAGCAATGTGGTGTTCACAACTGTGCTTATCAGATCAACTAAAGCTCTCAAGTCAAATACATTTTTTGTGGGAAAGAATTTAAGTTTATAGGTTTCTATTTTTCAAAAATGTGGTTATATGGTGATAATCTACACATTGCCCTAATTTCTGTTCCTGTCTGCTGCTTTAGTTAATGAGGAAGGATAAGATTGTCAGAGATCTCCTTGACATTTCCCCTTCAGCCAGGATTGGGGCTGGACCTGTCAGCTGGCAGGGGCCCTGGAACTCCCAGCTCTGAGCAGCCCTGGGTCGGAGGGCTCCCTTGCAGCTCCAAGCGGTCAGAAAGTAAACTCAGTTGTTTGTTCAATCCCTAGGTTTCTGCTTTGAAGTCCAGCGTATTCAAAACTGAATGTTGGGTTTTAAAATACATGAAACATGCAATTATCCCTGCATTTTCTTTGGGAGAGTTGCACACCATCATTCCCCTTTCCTACTGGAGTTTATATAGAGAATTACTCTGTTTAACCTGGAAAAATGAAACAAAACATGGAACTTGAGCAGTAAATGATGAGAGAGAATGCCCCTCAAAAAAGGCAAGGAAGGATTTCAACAAAAGTGTGTTAACACTCTCTCAGGTCTAAGAAAAGCATCTCAAAGCAAAACAATGCTTCCTCCTCCACATATACTCTGATCTCAACTGCTATTCCTAAGTGCAGGAACATATTGTCTCTCTAATCCACGAAAGTTTATGCCCACAGAAATTTGTTAGTCTTTAAGGTGCTACAGGACTCTCATTTTTGTTGTATACAGACTAACACAGCTACCCCTCTGGAAATTGTCTCAACAGTTTCTTATGATCTCACCTCCTCTCCCACCAAATCAATATTAATAAACTTAGCACATCATTATTGCCCTCTGTTGTTGTTTTGGAGTGTTCAGCACTGTTAATGCAGCAGTTTCTGGAAAATTATTAAATCAGTTTCTTTTGAAACATGTTTCCTTTCTAAAAGTGAAGTCACTTGCTATTGCTGCTGTCTGCATTTGTAGCAGTAATTTGAAACAATTTAGAAATGTTATATAGTAAGTAACACAAGGATTAGTAAACAAACAAGATTATTTGGAATTTAGCTGATGTCACTCCTGATCAAAACATAAACCAAACAATGTTGGTAGCCCTACGGTTCCTGCACCACCTTACACCGAAACATATCTTCAATTTTGAAGAGAGAGAAGAGGAGAGAAAGAAGCATGCCACAGAACAAATAGAAACCTTTGAAGCATTTAGGTGAGTCAGCATCTCCTTTTAAGCATTGCAGGCCCTAGCAAAAAATTCTGGTATGTCTGTTACAACTGAATTCCACTTTCTGAAAAAGGTTGAGAACTAAACTTAGATTCTAAAAGGTTGGTGTTGTGGTGCCCAAACGTAGAACAAACTAATATTCTGTATGAATCTTAAACAGTAGCACCACATTTTATATTATATCCCTCCAACAGAACCTAGTATTAGATATGCTTTTTAAAATTCTTATTTTGTAATAAGACTACTGCTATTCACTGACTGGATGATATAAGATATGTAACAGCTAGATATTAAGTAATATATGCATGCAAAATAACACTCAGTTTTTTTTCTTCTGATCAGCATGCTGGATCCTGTGCTAAATGAAACATCTAACTGGATTCTGTAGTCCCAAACTGGTTTTTCCCCCTTTTAATGTCAAACTAGGTTTGCCCTCTGCTGGCCCAATCACCTATATGATTCATATCCTTTTGAACTTGGATGCACTGTTCATTTGCTCTGATGCCAAATTTAGGAACTACACATTTAATGTTTCCCAGACCCATGTTCAAAGACTTTAGGTGTTTGAATGAAGTCCTCCTACTTTTTCCTTCTCCCACAAATATAAAATATAGACCACTGGTATACTCTATAAAACTTTCCAACCAAGTTTTATGGTAACATTTATCTTCTGCTCTTAGAAAGTCTTTTTTTTCCCACAGCACCTACATGTATTTTACTTGTTCCATGTTTCTAATTACGATTTCCATAAAGTCTGACAGGGTTACAAATCAGAAATAAATTACTAAGTGTTTCACAGCATGTCAGCTGATTCTCTTTAATAGCTAAGGGTGTCTCAGTTACAGGACTAAGAATAGTCAGTCACCTTTCTATCTGCTTAACCTGTCATCCATGAAGAGAAGCCTGCATTTGAGTCCTAACCTAAGTGTGAAGAAGCAATGGAGAAATTTATGGGGGAAGTGTCAAATTAAAAAAGTTACGGAGGAATGAGGGATATAAGGGAATGTCTGTGATCTATGCCAATATAACTAATCTTCAGTAAAAGCCTAAAATAGTTCTAAGTAGGTTTTGGAAAGCAGATAAAAGTAGTATTGCTAAAAACAGACAATCACCACACTTTTGTCAGTTTTCAGACATTAAAACTCACTATACTATAGGTTTGTGATTAGTTTTAAGATAATTGCAAGGTACGTAGAGCTCAATTTAAGCTATGGAGAGAGAAAAAGGTTTGTACGCTGCCAGGTGTGGCAAATCACACCATCTCAAAGAACTGGCTTAAATGTCAATAAATTTCAAGTGCTCCTTACTCTCTAAGCTTTCATAATAGTGGACTGGGCAAAGTGAGCAGAGTTTTCCCTCTTGTGATATTAAAACATATTTAAACCAGTTATTCAACTCCCTGCTTCTTCAGCTATGCAGACCTTGATTACATCCTTCTCCTTTCCATTACACCCTTCTGCACAACCTGTGGAAAAATCAGTGGCTCTTCCTCTGACATTAAAAATGACTCTTCATCCTTATTGCTAAACCTTTGTCCGTGCTCTAAGCATTTCACTTGGATTGTTGCAGCCGAGTCTTCTGATAGGTTTCTTACCTTGCCCCACCATCCATGCCCCATTTCTATTTAATTGAACCCTTAACTGTCTTCATCTTTCTTTGTTTCAGATTCCCGGCCACAGTTTGTCAATATTGGTGTGTGATTTTAATTTAGTGAGGCTAAGTCTACACTTCAAATGCTGCAGGGGCACAGCAGGAAAACACCTCCCATCAGTGTAGTAAATCCAGCTCTGCAAGATGTGATAGTTAGGTCGACAAAAGAATTCCTAGCACTGCCTACATGCAGATTTAGGTCAGTTTAACTATGTCACTCATGGGTGTGGATTTTTCACACCTCTGAATAAGGTCTAGTGTAGAAAATTAGAACACCTTAGAATACTGGCCCTTAAGAACATGAGCTCCTTAGGGACAGGTACTCTCTCTTCCTTTACTTGTTAAGTGTTAGCATGAGTATGCCACTGTACAATTGATACTGTATAACACCATTCTATTTATTCATGTTAGCTGCTTGTTTGTGTTGCCTTGGCTGTCTGGCAAATTAAAGGCTAACAATAAAAAATTGAGAATATGGTTCTTAGAGTTTAACTTTAGTTCTTATTTTTGAGATCTGATTCATCCAGTAACAGACGTCGTAACTAACGTATGGCTAATCACCGTTATTTGTAGAATCGAAGTATTGTACTTTTCCCTATTGAGTTCCATTGCACAGAATTACCCAATTAGTTATTTATACATTAATTTGAGCTAAAACTTTACTTCTAAAAAATAAGTTTACAATCAAGAGTAGGATACCTTTTAAATAAGATATATATACTTTCTTCTAATTATTATTTTTTAAACAGAAGCTCTTTTCCTTCCCAACATACACCCACTTCATGGATTCCTTCTGAAGGTCTTGCATGCCCATCACAATACTCTCCCCATGTTTCAGAAAAATGTGAATAAGGTCTTTAATGTTTTGCTGCTCCACTGATTCCTTTATTTGTTTGCAGCATTCCTGCTAGTTCTTATACTTTCCTCTACTGCAAATGGCCCTGAGCCAGAGTTCTACTGTATGACAATTATCCATGAAAGTTGCTTTACAAAACAATTCCCAACACATAAGATGTAGCCTTCTGAATCTTTAAATCATGACAATAACAGCAGCAGTCTAAAATAGAGACAGATGAAAACATCTGAGTGAGAATAGTGATGACACAGTTAGACCTCGACTCAGTCTCCTTCAGTTGCAGTAACTCATTAGTAAAGTTAAGATTGTGTCACGGTTATTTTTAGTAAACGTCAGGGACAGTAAACAAAAATTCACGGAACCGTGACCTGTTCCTGATGTTTACTAAAAATAACCACAACAAAATGGGGCTAACGGAGTTGAGAGCCCAAACCCTACTGCGGGAGAGAAATAGTTGTGGGTGGGGTCCAGCACCCCTGCCCAGGAGGCTGAGCTCCACCACCTGGATCACCTGCCCCCCTGCAGAAGCTCAGAGCTCTGGGTTCCCCTACAGGGTCCCCCCTCCGCCTGTGAGCTGTGGGGTCCCTCACTCGCTGCAGCAGCTCAGAGCTGTGGGTACACTCCACAGTCCGGGGTCGCCTGGGACTACTTGCTGCTCCAGGCTCCCTCCACTGCTTTTCAGTGGCAGGAAGCTGCCAGGTACCCCTTCTGCCTGCAGCAGCTTGGAGCTTGAGGGGTCACGGCTCAGAGCTGCCGGATCCACCCGCAGGAGCTGCGGAAGCCCCCTCCCAGCCTGGAGCTCTGGGGCAGTGACTGAGTTTACTTTCTGTTTTCAAAACCATCTTCTTATTGCTTACCTGCAGCTGATTTGATGAATGGATGAACTAAGTAGGAGCTCTGGGGCTGGCGTTTTACAAAGGTCTCTTTGTTCTTAGGTCTGCAGGGATCCCCAGGTTATAGTGGCATTAGGTAGAACTATGGATTTAGATCAGACAAAACAGGGAACTTTTAATATTTAATAAGACACAATTTAAGGTAATATTGCATCATACTAACTCTGTAGTCTTGTAATTGAACAGTATAATTCTGTTTTGAGATGAAGTTTGTCTTAAATATGAATACTGACTCTTCCGTAGCATTTAGGAAAATTATGTCTGTTTGGACTTTCCTGTTGGATGTTGAGTTATAAAGTTGCAAAGCAAAAATGAAAGTTTAACAACTATGGGAAAGCGTCTTGAATGTGGCTTTTTCAAAGTAAGGGCTTATAGAGTGCAGCAGATAAATGTATGACTGTTTAGAGAGCTGTTTAGAGAACATTGCATTTACCATGTTCATTCTTCACTGCCAAATTTGACATAAATAACATTTTCTTCCTCAGCTATCTTAAAAACTAGGTTTTTATTTATCCACTAACCCAGCTAAGACCACAGAGGTTTTTAATGTCTTCTGGAAACTCTTAACTCCAGGCTATTGCTTAGTCTGTAATTATGTATTATGCTTTAAATATTAAACGTTCACATGAATGAACTTTGAGTTCTGATTCTGCAGCCCTGTAAATGTAAAAGTTGCATTTTGTTCTCGTATATGACTTGCATTGCCAGAGTGCTCAAAGGCTCTAGTTAAGAACAGGGATTCATTGTGTTAGATACTGTACTGACATGCAGAAAGAGACAGTCTCTGCCATAGGAGCTTACAACCTAACTTGAAACATGAGTAATAGTGAAAAGTGAATAATGAATCAGAGTAAAAAGGGAAGGGAGATTGAGGGTAATAAAATTATGCAGTTGCATACGTTAACTTTTGTGTAACTGGTTGGCATAGATTTGAGATTTTTTAAATCATAAATTAATATCCGTTCTCTCTGTCCTGCAACCTAGCCAACTTTAATCTGCAAAACTATTTATTGTGATGTGCAAATTACAGGTTTTGGTCTTTTATACATCTTGTATATTCTATAGATTGAGATAAAAATGAAGAAGCCAGAGGCAATAAGATGGGAGAAGCTGGAGGGGCACGAAGATTCTCCTAAGCTAAAACAATACACACCAGGTTTGTTTTTTGACCTCACTTAGCTTTTAATTCAAATACACATATTGTGCTGTTAAGTCTTTTCAATTACATATGAAATAAAATGTCTTATACATATGAAATATTGGTAGTAATAAGTTTACCCATAGTAAATGTAAAGATGTAATTCTGATACTCTAACTTCATGTGTAGTGGGAATGGATTCTAATTGGTAGCAGTGCCATAAAAATTCAGCTGTTCACTCTGGTCCTAGCTTTCATCTACCTGAGGGGATTGTTCAGGATGCATGTTTATCATCTGGGTTTCTCTGGGAGCTTATCCTTTGATTGGGCTGCCTACTATAGTTGTATTCTCCTTTGCTGCATTGGGAGGGGCTTCTATCTTTTTTGGAGAAAATTTTAGTTTAATAGTGCTCATGTACATCAGAAGATCTTCCTGATATTTGGCTTAATTTTTCTTTCCTTTCAGCTCATTACTTTTATACCCCTTGTGCCATCTAAAATTCACCTTTCATTTTCATAGATGACATTTGCATGCTCTGTTCTCCTCCACTCCCATCATTGCTTAGCTAAACTATATATTACGCTTTTTAATGTTTTCTTATAAATTAGTCTTTATAGCTGCCTAATCCCTAGTGTCCTGCTCACCTGTGTGCCTTCTGATTTACCTCCATTTTGTTATTGAGGCATCCAGAACTGAAAGTATTCTATATTCAGATTTGTAGAGCATTGGTTGTCACCTCCCTAATTCATGTGATGTTTCTGCATATGTAGTCCAAAATTTCATTAACTTTTTTGCTGCCACATTCAGTGCAGGTTCAACTTCTCTGTTTATATCTATATAAATATGGATATAAGCCAATATAATAGGCTTTTCAGCATTTCTGCTTCTCCCTCCCACTGCATTTTGCTTCAAATAACTTTTCAAGATGATCTTCATGTCTCTTCAGCCTAGGACGTTTCCAGCCTCACTAGGTTCCTTTTTTGTCTGCCCTAAATATGTTTGCAACACCTTCTGATTTTTAATATAAATTGCAAGATATTTTAATGTAACCATTACTCACTCTTTCTGGGATCATTAAGGCTGTGATCCAAACCCATTAAATGAAATGACTCCCACTGACTTCAGTGTTCTATGTATCATGTCCTGAGATCAATAAAACCAGCTCTGACACTTATCTTGCGACACATGGATACATTGCCAGTGCATCATTTTCTTGTTCTTCAGCCAATTTTAATCCTTACATCATGGCTCCTATTCAACCCCATCAGACTTAATTTTGCAAGATAGAGTATTGCCGCTGTATCAGATGCGCCACTAACATCCATCTCCTGCATTTCCCTTCATTTGTTAGCTTTAAAATTCTGTCCAAATAAGCAATCCTGGTTTGTCTGGTAAGATTTGTACTTATAGATCCATGCTACTTTTTGCTCAATTCTGGGCGGGGTTAATTATTTCATGCTCTAAATTTTGCCAAAAGATGCAGATTTAACTTACTGCAGATGTCATTTCCAGACTCCAAACACCTATATCCATCATCTTCTCATTATACAAGGAACTGGGATAAATTGGTGGTTGAAATCAAAGAAGAAGAGAAGAATGAAAAATTAGAGGGAGACGCTGCTTTAAATAAACTCTTTCAGCAGATCTATTCGGATGGTACAGATGAAGTGAAACGTGCCATGAACAAATCCTTCGTAAGACTTCAGTCTATTCTTACATATTTGTGAATGCTGTAAAGTAAATAAATAAAATTTATAAAAACTAAAAACCTTGAATCCAAATTTTGAGTCATGCCATTTACATATGCAAATGTGGTGATCAGAGGCAAATGTGCAGTTGTTGTAAAATGCATAAATGCACTAGAACTTGATCATATGCATGAATCTCTAGCAGTTGAAAACGCAGCCCCTAGTGAGTATGAAAACAAATGATTCAGCAATGTTGGCATGATAGCATTTTTATGGACTGGCGGAAGAGTTGCATTTTTTCCATGCTAATTGAACTTGGTAAACTTGGACTTAGAGCACAAAGATTGCTCTCCATTTTAGCTTGTTTGAACCTATATTAATGTTAGTGGGAGCAGCTTGCCCCTTCGTGGCTGGTCATAAGATCCCCAGAGAAGAGAACCTAACTCATAATTTTTCTGTCAATAGCTCATTTTTAAATAGGCGTTTTGGGTGCACAAGAATGAATGATTGGGCCCTGAGAGGCTACTGTATAATGAAGTAGTGTCACTACTTACTTGCCTTTATTATATCAAATGTGGATAATATCACAAAATAAATTATTGCTTTATTAAATTTTAATGTCAAGTTTTATGTGCAAAATATGTGAAGATGAATACAAAAATCATGTTCAAATTCTGTGTATAGATCAAGTCATCTTTGTTTAATATAATCATGATGGCACTATACAGGGAAGGATTTGAGAAGTTCTGGAGAACTCCGAGGAAATCTGCATTAGTACATTGATCCTGTAGATTCCACTCCAGTCCAGAAGAACTTAATCTGCTATTTAAAAAAGTGAATTATTTTAAATGACTGGCAATACCTAATTTCAGCATACTAAACAAATGTTCTTCCATATTGCAGATGGAGTCTGGAGGTACTGTTCTGAGCACCAACTGGTCTGATGTGGGGAAAAAGAAGGTAGAAGTAAATCCTCCTGATGACATGGAATGGAAAAAATTCTAATCTGTTGATTTGGCATCTTTGTATTGCCCATATTCACACACTGACCATTGTGTATGGACACAGCATTCTTGGATTTAAGGCACTGAATGTTCCCTTGAAGATCAGAATGATCATCTTTATATCTTGTGTGCTTTAGTAATTCCTTTGTCTGCAGGTGTAAGGTATAATCAGGAATGGGATGCCTATTTTTCATCACTCCTGTCCATTAGGGGTTTTCAGAAATAGATTGAACTAAGTCATAATACACATTTTCAACTAGCTTTATCAATTCTGTACTTTTGGGGATGAAGAGACCTTTAATGGGCTGTTTAGGATTATTGCCTTATTTTTAATTCACAGTATTCTTGTTGAATAATTTATTAGCTCTGGCAACTTTGGGTAAACACACTTTTCAACTACAGTGTTAAATGTTTGCTCTTTAACTCTGCTTAAGAATAAAACTGTAAAATATAAATTTTTCCATAAAGAAGTTTTGTTCATTTTATTTTTGTCTGATAACTTAGATGTGGAAGGAAAAAACATAAAATCAAAAATTTATAATGGAAGAAGTAATCGCTACATAGGAGCACAGCTACCACTCTGTTAAAAGAAAAATGAGCTCCCTGTTCTCTTCTTGAAGGGAGAGGAATCACCAGGGAAGGAAATTTGAAGTAGAAGCAGCAGGATTGAGGAATTGCTAGGGTTCCCACCCATCTTACCTGTGGGTGGAGCTGCAGCACATGATGGTGGGGGAGGGAAAAGAACTCCTATAGCTGGAAAAGCTCTATCTGCCTCCTCTATAGAAAGATGTGTACTATGCTAGTCCTCTGTTCCCACTCACGGGAAAGGGTGTGGAAAAACAATAATGCACAGATTTGCTTATAATCACTTTTTCAATCTGTCTTCTAAAATGCAAGAAATTGAAACACTCAGTGCAGTATTTTTAGAGAAGAGCCCCAATATCCCTCACTTTTGGTCTACATCAGTACAGGTCTTCCATCCTGATCAAGTTTTAAAAGGTGATATTTATAGAAATGGGGGTCAGAAGCATCGGGGATATGCCCCTTCCTAGATCTGCATGCGCACTTTGCTTGATTGGCTTCAAAAGGATGTAAATGTGTTCTCTTATTCCATCACTGTAAAATGAAGACCTGTGCCAGAAGCCACCAAAGTTTGTGAGCTATCCTCCTTTTGATCTATTAACTACTTGTTTGTCCAACCTATTATCAATGATGGGGATTCCCCAGTGTCCCTTGGAAGCATATTCCAAAGCTTAAGTACTCTTATAGTTAGAAAGTTTCCTGTAATATCTAACCTACTTCTGCCTTGCTGCAGAGTAAGCCCGTTACTTCCTGTTCTACCTTCAATGGATATGGAGAACAGTTGACCCACCCTCCTCTGGTAAACAGCCCTTACTTAGCACAGCGGTGGTCAGTTATTTTTTGTCAAGGTCCAAATTTCTTTTTCAAGGTATAGTAAAGATCCAGACTCCAGAGAAACATTTTTCACACCACACTCACAATAAGAAGTAAATAAAAAGATTTCACAGTCCATTCAAAAGCGTATGGCTGTCTGGATTTGGCCTGCGGTCTGCCTCTTGAGTACCCCTGCTTTTAACAAATATGAAGATTATCAGGTCCCCCTTCCAGTCGTCTTTTCTCAAGGCTAAACATGTCCAGTTTTTTAATCTTTCTTCTTAGGTCAGGTTTTCTAAACCTTTTGTCATCCTTATTGCTTTTCACTGGACTAGAATTTGTCCATCTTTCCTAAAGTGCGGTGCCCAGAATTGGACACATCTACTCCAGCTGAGACCTCACCAGTGCTGAACCGTTATCTCCTCTGCCATATATATCCTGTTAATACATCCTAGAATGATATTAGCCTCTTCAGCAACTGCATCAGTTGATTCATAATCAGTTTGTGATCCATTTATAACCCCCAATCCTTTTCAGCAGTACTACCACCTAGCCAGTGATTCTGCATTTTGTAGTTGTGCTTTTGATTTTTTCCTTCCTGATGTAGTACTTGCACTCCTCCGTACTGAATTTCATCTTGTTGATTTCAGAGTAATACTCCAATTTATCAAGGTCATTTTGATTTCTGATTCTGACCTTTAAAGGGGCTTGCAACCCTTTCCAGCTTGGTGTCAGCTGCAAATTTTGTAATTCTTCTTCAAGTGCTTGCTCATGTCCATTCCACTATAGGTGTATCAAGGCAGTCAACATTCACAACATTCTATAAGATTGATAGACTTCAGTCAGGTGAGGCAGACTTTGAAAAGAGGATTCTGCAAGCTGCAGCTCTCTTAGCCAACCCAATTATGGAGAGTAACAGGGGAAGTACAGAGTGTTGCATTTTTTCCTTTTTAGGGAAAGCTGATTGAAAAACTGTCTTGCGTTTAATCAATGGCTCTCGGGATCATCCCAGTTCATAAGGTTTTTTCCTCAAGTTGGATGTTATTACTTTTTAATGATGGTCAGTTTTATCTGTTGTTAATATGTTTTGAAAGAGTGTTTTATTCAGATACGACAGTTGTTAGGTTTGGAAGTGACTGTCTGGAGGGGCTCTCCAGTGGGATTAGTTATCTGGAGAGTAGCCCAGCCAGTCAAAAACATTTGATGCTACCTTCTACAGTGTGGGGACCGAAGAACCCTTTACTACTGAATTTATGGACCCACACCCCAACAATTTTCAGGTGTGTGAGACAGATTTTTCTTATATCCAGTCAGGCCTGCCGACAGGGTGAGACAAGGGGGCAGTTGCCCAGGAGCCTGGTGATTTAACAGGGCCCGGGCAGACGGGAGGATAGATATGTATCCTTCTTTCCTTCACACACCTTCTTCCTCCAGGGTCCCCAACGCTCACACTCTCTGCTCCTCTCTTGAGTTGAGCTTATTTATTATGGCCATGCAGGTTCCCTGGCAGCTGAGGAGGCGGTGTCTGTTACTCAGCTTCCCGGGTTCATCAGTAATCTCCCTGGGGAGTCCAAGGGACCTGGGAAGTTGAGTAGCGTATTTGGCCTTCTCAGGCACCCGGGAACCTGCATGGCGCATAATAAACAAGTAAAAACTTCCAGCGGAAGCCCACTCGGACCTCAGCCATCCTTTTCTAGGGGGACCATTGACTATTCTGCTCTGGGGCCCAGAATTGCTGTTGGTGAGCTTGTATCCAGCTAATAATACCTAAATACAATCCAGTTTATATTTGCTACATCTGTACAGCTTCAGTATTGCAACTTATATAAGTTCTAGATTTTATAAACTTCAGAAGAAACATGCTTCTCAAAGAAGCAATTCTCAGGTACTTGCTCAAGAAGCACTCTCTTGACATTGATATTCTGTCCAATTATTGCCCAGTCTCTAATCTTCTGCTTGTGGGGAAAATTCTAGAGAAGGAGATGGTTTTAAAAAAAAATATATATATATATATATATTCTCCACGTAATACCCATGTGTCAGATTTTTTTTTTTTTTTTTTTTTAAAAACCCTGGTCAGTCCAGTTTGAGGGCTGACTATGGTATGGAGCCTGTACTGGTTTAACTGGTGGATTTTTTGCAGATGAATGGAAAAAAGTTTGCTCCATGCTGCTAGAGGCAAGGAGTAAGGTGATGGGTGTAGTATGCCAATTTTCATTCAAAGCTGTTTTCAAACTGTAGGATTATGTTTCTCATTTTTCACAAGTGCAGCACCCATTACTTCAATTAAAGATGTAACTGAGGGCAGAACTATCATATATATATATATATATATATATATATATATATATATATATATATAAAAGAAAGACTTCACCCATCACTGCAACGCAGCTACATCTTCAGTTGGACACTGCTGCTGTCTTTATCAGTGCTTGACAACACTATATAATCCAAGACGTATTGAAATCATGAGGAATTTTTTTCTGTGTGAATCAGTGGTACATCAATGCATAATCGTGAACTTTTAGTGTACAGCAGAGTCCACCCATTTAGTTTGCAGCGCCCTGGAAAGCTGTAGATTTACATCCCAGCTTGCCATGCAGCAAGCACTCGTAGGTATGCCCTTAGTAGTAAGGATATGAAGAATGTATGTAAATACTCGCATTGCAGAGAAGTGAAGGGCAGCTTTTAAGCATGCCTTGTTAATTAAGCTGCCCCATTGCATCCCATGAAGAGAAGTTTCAGCTATCATTTAAAACTTTTTTCCCCTCGCCCTATTCCTTGGAAAGATAGGCTTAAAACTGTAAAATGATTGTTCCTTTCAATTCTAGCAAACAGTTGGGCTTCTCATCTGCAGCAGACGCAGACTTAAAAATTCCCCTGCCTTGTATAAAATGAGCCCACCATTATGTATGGGACATTTCCTAAGCAACGCTCCAGCCCTCTTCAGAATCCTCAAGCAAGCCGGGTTCATTGTGGTGTGACTATAGTGAATAGGAAACTGTTCTGTTTGGAGCTTCCAGTATTTTGGAAGCCTCCCTAGAAGGCTATGACACTCTCCTTTTTCAGAGCTTTCAGCCCTAATGGGCTGAGCCATCTGTTTGTGAACTCAAGCAGCTGCTGCACCCCACGTGCACTCATTATTGCTGCTGCAATGGGAACGTCCCTCTTGTATCCTACAGCAACGTCTCAGACACACTTCTGCATGAGAAGAACTAGTTCCCCTATTACAGCAGCTGTACCAGTGCCAAGCCATTATATGGAGAAAAGGCTCATGTATTTTTACCACCCTGCATGAAAACTTGCTGTTAATAAGTAGGGAACTCTCCAGTGATCAATTCGCAAGTATGGAAGTGAATGCGGTGGCACTGCCATTCCCTATGATAAGGGTTGGTCAAAAATTGTCCATCAAACTGTGTTGTATGGAAAATTAGGTTTCTGGTTAAATGAAATTTTTTGCAAAAGGTGTGTTTTCTCTGGAAAACCTTTTGTTGTTGAAATATTAAAATGTAGACAAAAATGAAAAGGTTTTGCTTTCATCAAAAATTTCCATGGTGAAAAAAAAATAGGGATCAGTTTTTTCTGACCTTGTGGCTAACCCTTGGCCTTCTGTACGTTTCCAGGGTCTAAATTTTAGCCATGTGCGAAGAGAAATCTTCCCTCTGAAAGGAGCTGATACAATACCTTCTTGCCAAATCTGGCAACAGCTATTCAGAAAGCATCTGGGGACACAAAAAGATCTTGAGTTGCAGTCCTTGGCAACCAACTGAAAGCAATGCTAACCCCCTTAAGTGAGGGGTGCTGATATAATTTTGCTATTTCTTTTGCTTGCTTCCCTGAGTTCTCTTTAAGCTTTATCACAGACTTGTCTAGATTGAGTCTCAATCAACTTATCCTTCATCCAGGGGCAGGCCCAAAGGGACAAGTACAGACCCTTCCAATATTCATCTTAAAAATACACATTTTTGCCGCTGCTCCAGCCCGGGAGGTTGTCTGCTGTTTGCTGCTCCAGCCACTGCTTCGGCCCCGAAGCTAGCCCTGGCTGCTGCTCCTGTCCTAGCGGCTGACCACTGGCTGCTGACCCAGCGCCTAGCTGCTGCTCTAATGTGACTCTCCAAAAGCAAATTTAAATTCTTGTGCATGCCCCTGCCTTCATCCATAACCCATTCTCTGCTGCATATTGGGTAAACTTCCCATTGCACTAGCAGGTTTGGAGGCAATGAATACATTTAACTGAAGCAATGTAATAGGCATCTTAACAGAAAATTTTTTTCAGGAGTCTGATACTGGCATAGCAATTGACTCTAGTGACATATATAACAGAAACCTTAACTTTCTCAGCTATGTTTACACCAGCAAATAAGGTGTGGGTTTTTTGTTGCTGGGTTGTTGGCTTTTTTTTTTTTGCAGTTTATTGGTAGGTTAGTGTTTGCTAATACGTTGTAAAAACACATTTTTTTCCTAGTGTATACATGTCCTTAGTGACAGTGCACAGAGGCAGTAAAATTTGTTAAACTTAGGGGGAGAACTTTATTTGGAATTTGGCAAATGTTGTGTGGGGATGAACTGAAGTTGGCTTACATGGCTACCACAGATGTAACTGAAGTGGTCCTGATATACCACTCAGGTAAAGATCGTACCAGATTATAACAATAAAGTGGGCAGCAGGGTTATCTCAGATGAGGGTCCTTGGTTTTGGAATTCACTCTTCCACTTAATCTCCCAGATCCTGGATGTGGTGACCTTCAGGACACACACTGAACAGTCACCTGTTCTCCCAGTCTTGCTGGACACAGGGGAGATTAGTTAGGTGGGATAGGGAGCATGATGGAACGGAATCTATTCTGGAGTTGGGAAAGATGACTTGACGTCCCTTTCGACCCATATCTTTTATAAAAGTCTTGTAGGTTTATTTTATTTGAATGTCTTCTTGATGTGTATCACATATGGACTGTTTATAACCCTTGTAAACACCTTTAGAGAATTTAGTAGGTGCTGTTAGGAAAAAATTTAAATAAATTGTCAGCTCTTAAAAATTGAGGCAAAAAAGGTAATTTAGGGATGTTTCCTACCAGTCAAGTTGTCCTTTCCCAGCACTTAAATACAAGACATTTCTGGTTTTGTCTGATAAAAACCTCCCTGTAGGTTTCATTAAGTGAATGTAGAGATAGGAGCCCCTAAGCTGTTCTCTGCATTAGCTGAGTACTGTTTCACCACTTTGGGATTTAATTCACTTTCTAAGCTTAAGGCAAAAATATATACATTGGTGCTTATACACCCCTGGGTCACGTAGAATGCAAGTATAATGGTTTAGCCTCAGGGTAAAACTTGTACCTGATCAAGCTGTAGCTCTCCCATCCATCTCAATTCTATGAGCTAGGATTGTAGATCTAAAGATATTACCTACATGTGTCTCTGAATACAGATAAATGAACTGTCTTTAAGCATCTTTGGTTGTTTTGTTCAATAAGAATGTGGCAATAACACCAACACCAGTTGCATCAAAATAGCAGATATGCTACTTTTGCCCTATACAGCACTTGGTCTTTAGAAAGATGGAAATGGATACTTGGGCTTTTTTTTTTTTTTTTTTTTTTTTTGGGGGGGGGGGGGGTAAAATGAGAAAATGGATTAAAGAGTTGTGTTTTTTCCCAGTTTACGGTACTTGATTGGCAGGACAATATGAAGGTATCAGATCCGGATAGTAGCTCTCCAGAATCTGCCTTTATTTGTGCATAAGGATCTGACTGTTGCCTTCCTCTCTAACAAAAGGTTCACTGATCAGATCTGGTACCCCAACAAGCTTTGTCTCCTAATTTGTGTGGGTGTCTCTTTTTTGTTGCGACACCAGCTGAGTGTCAGTCCCCCCACACTACATGTAGGGCAGCACCAGTGGGAGGAGCTTTGCAGCAGTGGATAAGGGTATGTTTACTCATCTGGGAGTGAGCCTTCCAGGCCAGGTCCACAAACTCATGCTAGCATGGCTAGCATGCTAAAAATAGTTGTGTAGATATTGCAAATCAGGCTGGAGCTTGGGCTCTGAACCCCAGTTTACCATATAATCCAGATAATTATGCATCAGTTACCTGTCATCTTCATTATTTATCACTAACTCTCCCAGTTTGTGTGGCATGTGCAAACAACAGTGGTGGTTTTGTGTGTACTTCCAGGTCATTAATAAAAATGTTAAATATCTTAGGGCCAATAACCAGTTCCTGCAGGACCCCACTAGAAACACGGCCATTCGATAATGTTTCCCTGTTTACAATTACATGTTGAGACCTATCAGTTAGCCAGTTTTTAATCTTTTTAATATGTGCACTATGTTAATTGTATATTCTAGTTTGTTAATCAAAATGTCATTTGGTACCAAGTCAAATGCCATACAGAAGTCTAAATATATTACATCAGCATTATTACCCTTATCAACCAAACTTGTAATATCAAAGAAAAAAATATTGAGTTATTTTGACATGATCTGTTTTTCATATCCCATGTTGATTGGCACTGATTTTATTGCATTCCTTTAATTCTTTATTAAACGAGTCCCCTATCAGCCATTATCTTGTCTGGGATCCATGTCAGACTGACAAGCCTATAATTATGTGGGTCATCCTGTTTATCCTTTTTAAATATTGGCACAACATTAGCTTTCTTCCAGTCTTCTAGAACTATGCCGGTGTTCTAAGATTTATTAAAAAATGAACATTGATAATCCAGTGAGTTTTCTCAGCCAGCTGTTTTAAAACTCTTGGATGCAAATTATCTGAACCTGCTGATTTAAAAATGTCTAACTTTAGTAGCTTCTGTTTAACATCCTCTTGATATACTAGTGGAGTGGAAAGAGTGTTGCCATATAAAATGATTACGTAATGTTTATTTCCCAAATACAGAACAAATATTTATTGAACACATCCTTTTCTGCATTATTCATAATTCTACCATTTCCATCTTGTAGTGGGACAATAATATTGCTAGGATTCTTTTTGTTCCTAATATACTTAAAAACTCCTTATTATCTTAAACTCTGCTGGCCACAAATTTCTCCTTTTGTCCCTTCGCTTTTCTTATCAGTTTTCTACAATTTCCAGCTTCTTGTTTATATTCTTTACTCTCAACTTCCCCTTTCTTCCATTTGTTATATATTATTTCTATAGATGTCCTCACTTGCCCTCTAAACAGTTTTCTTAAACAATTCCCAATTATCATTCACATTTTTCTGATTAAATTCTTCCTCCCAGCTGATTTGGCTCCTAATTGTTTTCATCTTTATGAAACTGGCCTTTTAAAGCACCAAGTATAGATCACTGGTTTGGACTTTATTCTCTTTGCACATAATAAATGTGACCATGTCATAGAATTATAGAAACGTAGGACTGAAAGCTCATGATCACTTGTACCTAAGTTACCATTAATTTTTAGTTCTGTGATCAGTTTCTCTTTACCTGCCAAGACAAGGTCTAATATAGAATTCCCCTCTGTTGGAAACAATTTTTGAATTAGAAAATTTATCTATAATATTTAGAAATTCCAAGGATGTTTTTGTACTGGCAACGAGACCTCCGGCATATGTTACTCAAATTGAAGTCACTCGTGAGCAAGCAATTTTTTTTCTTACACATTACAGATAGGTGTGTTAAGGAGCCAGTCATCCCGTTCCCTAGTGTGATTTGGTGGTCTGTACCAAACACCAACTAATACCCCATCTTTTGCTTTATCTGTTAAGACGCTGGTCCATAAGCATTCAAAATCATTTTCTTCCTAGTTATCAGTGACTCAGAGGAGGCATGGATCAATGTTCACGTCACACTCCCTGTGAGTAGGTGGTCCCAGCCAGGGAAGCTAATGATCCAACCAGTGGACCAAATTTGATGATGAATCCTGCTCACATGCCATCTGAGGCACATGCACTAAGAAGTTACTCAGAAACAGTAATGCCATTTTTGACAGAGTGCTGCTTTGGTTCTCCTTTTGCCCACTTACTCTTTCCTAAATAGGTTTTAACTATTGATTTTAACATTCCGGTCATGGGAATCATCCCACCATGTTTCAGTAATATCAACTATTTCAAATTTATTCTCATAGATGAGCGATTCCCATTCCTCTTGTTTAACCAGGCTCCTAGCATTGATCTCTTCCTGTCCCTTGGTTCCTTGATTAATTTTGTTCTCAACGTCTCGCTTTTGTGCTGAGTTCTCATATATTTCCTTTTTACCCTCCCCTTTTGTTATTAGTTTAACGCCCTCCTGACTACCCTAGCCAGCCTGTCCCTGAGAAGATTGGCCTCCTTCTACTGAGGTGGAGGCCATCCAAACTACATAACTTGCTCTCCCCATAGAAAGCGGATCAGTGTCCTACAAAACCAGATTCCTTACACCACTTACCTACTCAGCAGTTTACTTTCAGAATCCTTTGCTCGTGGAACTGGAAGGATTTCAAAAAGATTGCTTGGACTCTTGCTTGCCTCTTCTTCAGCACCCTTTTGAGTTCCCTGAAGCCATCTTCTATCTGCAAGATATCCCGCAACACAGTGTCATTAGTGTTGATATGAACCATCAACCACTGGATCCTTTCTGGTTGACTCCAAAAGCCTATCTAAACTTAGCATGATGTTTTGTATCTTGGCTCCGGCAAGGCAGTGCACTTGTCCTGTCATCTGCCTGTCCCTTGCAGAATGTTCTTTTGATTCTTCTGAATATTGAATCCCCAACAAAGATTGTCTGCCTTCCTTGGATGGCTGGAGAACTCTTTTTGTGGCAGACTTCATTTTCTTATATATTAGGCCAAGCTCCCATCCACAGTTGTCCTCTACATCTCTTCATTGCCTTGGAACAGCTTGAGAGGTGTATTCCACAGTTTCTATGTTGAGGACCTGGTATCAATTGGGCAACTTCTAGCTATGTGGAATTCCTCCCAATCCTCTTCTTTTTAGCCGCAGCCTGCCCATCCTTGTCTCTCTCTAGGTAAAACACTGCTGTGACCTCTTGCCTCTGATGGTTACAACTTCCGAGCCTCCTATCTGACTACTTCTCTATCTGACTCCTTGGTGCCTAGCTTTTTTCTTCTTTGAAGCTGCGGTACTAGTGTTTCCTGAACCTGGTTCTCTAGGAACTCCTCAGCTTCTCTGATTTTCAGAAGCATCCAATCCAAGAATTTTCTCCTCCAGCAAGCTACCAACTTCCACTTCATGCACAGTATGACCCTTGTTCTTGCCTGCCCCTCCAGCACTGAGTGTGCGGGTTTTTCCTGTCCTCCAATCAGATAGCTTTTTGACCACACATTTGTAGGTAACTGCCAAGTCCACTATATTTAAACAAGCACAGAAAACTGGAACATTTTTTTACACACACCTTTCTTTAATCTGCAGTAAAAATGATTTATTTAGGGGGAAAAAAAATCACCTTCCCTTTGTGCCTTCATGTACAAGTGCTATGCTTTTAAAAGACACGCACAATGATCAGGGTCAGATCTTGATTTAAAAGCCAACCTCAAATTTTAACAGGCCTTAAAATTCTATCAAAGAATTTTCAGTTACATCTTTAAAGCAGGATTTGTTTTTAAAAGTTCTTTTTTTCCTCAGTACTAAAGGGAAGGGGAGTTCATATAAAAAGTGATCATTTGAACAGCCAGAGCAAAATATCAATTTTTTTCTGAACTCATTCTGCCTTCCTCATTTAACACTTTGCTTTTTAGACAGTCTGCTTATTTTTACACAGGTTTTTTTTTTTTTTTTTTTTTTTTTTTTGGAACCACCATTATCTTAAATTATTCCTCCTCTTCTATTCCTGGCAAGCAGCTTTAGAACCATTACTTCATTAGCTATGCATCGGAATGTGTGCATTTGCCATCACACCTATGCCAACCTCCACATTTAGGGCAAGATTGCCCCCCTCTTTCTTTGTGGTAGGAAATAGTTTACTCTGCAAGCAGTCCCATCAATTTTGATAGGACTGTTCAAGCCCTACCCAGTGTGAATAAGGGAAGCATAATTTGACCTATTATTTAAAGTTAATCATGAATCACTACCCATCCTGCAAGTGTCTTAGCTCAGTCACTTCAGTAGGGAGATGCTTAGCACCGTGCAGAAGCAAGCCCAATCACTGCCTCGTGCCTGCTTAAATACTGAGGGGTAGAGGGTGAGTTCTTTATTTCCAGTGGTGAGCAGTTACTCACGAGTAATCCCACTGAAGCCAATGGAACTACTTGTGCGAGAAACTGCTCCCTGTGCAAGATAAAGGGCTCACAACATGGCCCTGAATGTTTCTAGTTTGAGGATGTATAAATACAGTGACTGTTGTGGGGTCTGATTATACAGTGCCTTGAGGCTATTTGGCTTACAGCTATGTGTAATTGCCTTTTCATAGTCTTATAGAGCTGACACCTGTTAGACAGTACAGCGGTACCAGTGATACAAGATTTTTGACACTAGGGCTACTTTGAAGTGCTGATGCACAACACATTGTGATTTCCTCACCCCACACGTTTCATTCAACAGCCTCTTTTTCTTGCCATTTGTTTGTACATATTCCTCCGTCCCCTGGGGTAGCTTTGTGGGAAAGGTATGCTGTAATTGGTCTAACACGGTTCATAATGATCTAGGAACTCTGTATGAACAACACTAGGGAGCAACTTAACTTGTGATTTATTTAAGCAAGCTACATGGTTGAAAGGTACTCCCAAGAGTACAAGTTTAGTCACCTAATTGGACATAAATTTTCACATCTATTTCAGAAAAGAGGGCTCTGTCATGAGATGCTGAATTTGAATTTATAAGCAAGCATCTATACTGTTCAACTAAACCATTAGCACAGATACTATAATCTGTTTTGGGGAGTCTTAAAATTCCAGTCAATAGGTTTTAGTGTACAGTTTGCTAAAAGAATACAAGTTACGCTCTGCATTTGTAAAGCTAATGAAATATTAAAGGTTTTATTTATTTACATCTAGAATGACTGACCTTATTGTGATACATTAACATACACTTAGTGTTTTAAAAGCTGAGACTGGTAATGCTGCCTTGGCTGTAGTCTTTTATCAGTTTGTCATATCTGAACAGTCCATCTCACACGACACCCAAGATACGGGCAACCCACCAGCTGCAAGGCATAATAATTCGGCAGGCAGAACGACATCCTTGGTAATTATAGGGCCAAGGGTAATAGCCCATGAGAGGTTCACAAATTCTCTGGCACTGGGTGTAGCTTCTTCTACATTCAATACAGCATATGCCTTCATGGTCCAGCATTGGGTCAAAAGTCATCCCTTCACCTTCAAGTTGCTGAAATGTAAAATACAAAATGTATTTCTGTGATCTGTTAGAGAGAAGATGGAATTCCCTGCATTCACACTATCCCCACAAAAGATGATAGGTGAAATACTGAAGTCAGTAGTAAAACTCCCATTGACTTCAGGAGAGCCAGGCTTTCAGTGGCCTGATTCGCCACTGTATTACTTCACATCTACATTGGATTCACCAGTATAGACCTAGAGGAACACAATGGGGAATCAGGCTGCCTGACTGAGTTTCATTATTATTTTACTTTCCCAGCTTTTGATGAGGTTAATAACAGTGAAATTTGAGTTATAGGGTGGTAGTAAGAAATGGAAAGGACTTGGGTTAGCCAGTCCATCTTCCTGTACATGCAGGATTGTGTCCTACTTTAAATTGTCTAATGCTCTATCCAGTCCAATTTAAAATAAGTCCCAAGTGATGGAACTTCCACCTTTCCCAAGAGGACTGTTTTACAGTTTATTACTGCAGGATTTCCTGATATTTACCTTGCCTTTAACCACCACTGTGTGATGGATTCTAGACAACTAGCATTGTAACAGCATCTTACCAAGGAACAAAGAGTCACCACACAATAAATGGCAGAGGATATCGAAAGACAGACTAGCGTCTTAGAAAATTTTGCTTCCTCTCCTGAAAACATGGAGCTTAGTTCTCAGTTCTTTGAATAGTTCTTTCTTTCTGTATTGTGCCTCCTTAATAGGACTAGAAGATAATCCATTTTAAGGCACTTGAAAGAGAGGAAGGTGATCAGGAACAGTCAACATGGATTCACCAAGGGAAAGTCATGTCTGACCAACCTGATTGCTTTCTATGAAGAGGTGACTGGCTCTGTGGATGTGGGGAAAGCGGTGGACGTGATATACCTTGACTTTAGCAAAGCTTTTGATACGGGGTCTCTCAGTATTCTTATCAGCAAGTTAAGGAAGTATGGGTTGGATGAATGGATTATAAAATGGATGGAGAGCTGGCTAGAGCGTAAGGCTCAACGAGTAGTGATCAATGGCTCCATGTCTAGCTGGCAGCTGGTCACAAGCGGAGTGCCCTAGGGGTCGGTGCTGGGGGTTTTGTTCAACATCTTCATCAGTGATCTGGAAGATGGGGTAGATTGCACCCTCAGCAAGTTTGCAGATGACACTAAGCTGGGGGGAGTGGTAGATACCCTGGAAGGTAGGGATAGGATACAGAAAGACCTAAACAAACTGGAGGATTGGGCCAAAAGAAATCTGATTAGGTTTAACAAGGACAAGTGCAGAGTCCTGCACTTAGGATGGAAGAATCCCATGCACAGCTATAGACTGGGGACCGACAAGCTAGGCAGGAGTTCTGCAGAGGAGGACCTGGGGGTAACAGTGGATAAGAAGCTGGATCTGAGTCAGCAGTGTGCCCTGGTTGCCAAGAAGGCTAATAGCATACTGGGCTGCATTAGTAGGAGCATTGCCAGCAGATCGAGGGAAGCGATTATTCCTCTCTATTTGGCATTGGTAAGGCCGCATTTAGAGTATTGTGTCCAGTTTTGGGCCTCCCACTACAAAAAGGATGTAGACAAGTTGGAGAGAGTCCAGCGGAGAGCAACAAAAATGATTAGGGGGCTGGAGCACAGGACTTATGAGGAGAGGCTGAGGGAACTGGGCTTGTTTAGTCTGCAAAAGAGAAGAATGGGGGGTGGGGGGGTTGATAGCAGCCTTTAACTACCTGAAAGGGGGTTCCAGGGAGGATGGGGCTAGGCTGTTCTCAGTGGTGGCAGATGACAGAACAAGGAGCAACGGTCTCAAGTTGCAGTGGGGGAGATCTAGGTTGGACATTAGGAAAAAGTTTTTCATTAGAAGGGTGGTAAAGCATTGGAATGGGTTACCTAGAGAGGTGGTGGAATCTCCATCTTTAGGGGTTTTTAAGGTGCAGCTTGACAAAACCCTCTCTGGGATTATTTAGCTGAGGTTAGTCCTGCTTTGAGCAGAGGGTTGGACTAGATGATCTCCTGAGGTCCCTTCCAACTCTATGATTCTAAGAACAAGGGCAAATCAAACAAGAATGCTTCATTCTTGCATAGAGCTTTTCATCCATAGTTCTCAAAAGCATTACACAGAGGAGAAAAGTCGCATTTTCCCCATTTTAGAGATTGAAAAACAGAGGCACAGGAAGGCGGAATAACTTGCTCATGGTTGCTCCCCCCTCCCCCCCATGCACTGTCAGGGGGAGACAGAGGAACGACAATGGCTTAGCTAAGGCCAAGACTAAGCATCTGTCTAATAACCCAGCAGTGTAGATTTCCAGTGCCTAAAAATTTTTGAGAACATCTTCCAGTAGATCCTACACTAACTGAGCAGGCAATATAGGAGATCTTGAGCGACTCCATTTTGTTTCCTTGCCTCCGTTTTGTAAAGTGCTGGACAAGTACGTCAGTGAGGTACCACTTCACCACCATTAGCTGAAAACAGGAGCACGTGGCACTAAGAAATTGACAGCAGAGGTGAGGCAGTTGTTGATCATGAGACTGGATACATTAGAAAATGTTATGTGGTATGCACTCTGACAGGAAAATATTAGCAAAAATAAGCAAAACTGTCAATCAAGCCTATCAGCAGAGTACATAAAGAGAGTGTCAGAGAGACAGACAGCTGAGGAGGTGTGAGGAGTCCAGAGACAGACATGGGTGGGGAGAGAGAGATGAGACCTCATCTGAAAGAGATTTAAAGACTTACCAGCAGCTGTCAGCCACTTGTGGAAGACTGGCCATCTGAAGCAGGGCACAGCCACTTAGGATCATCTTAACTGTATATTATTGCGGTTTGGGGTGCCTTTAACCTGTTGTGTTAGGGATTTGTGTTTTTGTGTGTGTGTTTGCACCAATAAAAGGGTGCTCTGTTTTAGAAAGAATACTGATAGTGTCAATCATTTATTGGAAGGCTGTATCTGTGTCCTCCAGTTATTTCCTTAGCCTCCCTGGAGACCCATACCTAATGAGAACAGATTGGTTGATAGGTTTACCAAAGGATCCCTCAAAACAGTCCACCTGAGAGGGGGCACTAGGGAGCTAGCTGAGTGTACCTAAAATCTGTCTTCAGGGTAACACAGGTTCCCACTGGCAGGAAGACTATCAGAGAGAGCCCTGCAAGGGACCCTACATCAGCTGCACTGCTCCCACTCTCCAGAGGGATAATGGCTCTACCTCTCAGGCCCCTCCTTCTTTCTAGGGGTATAGATCTTATCCCAGCAGGCTTCTCCCTTTGAGTAGCAGGTTTAGTTCTAGTGCTGCTTTTGGGTCCAGTGCTGCTTCTATTTAACTGAGTTCATAAGAAATAAAGTCAATTTAGTGCTACTTTATTTGGAGTGATTAGCTTAAGCCTAATTAAGAGATGTCAACTGAGTAGAAGAGTCACAGGATCATGATCTCCTGCTGTTACATAAATGTGAGAATGAAGCTGTGACTTATTTTCAAAGCAGGAGACTTTGATCTTGTGACAACATTCTATTAAAATAACTTTATCTAACTTTATCCCTGCTGTACCAAACAGTTGATGTAAATTGTCTGATGTTGGTGCAGCAGAGTGGAAGTGGCTCACTGTACAGTTAATTGTTCTGCTGTACTGTGATGGGCTTAGGGAAATGGGACTCTTCACATTTTCATTTTGTGAACCACTTCAGATGAGAGAAAGAAAATGACTGTCATAGACCCGTTTTTCCCCAAGTTCTTTCACTGCATTGTTTTTAAAAGGGCTCTGCGAACTATCTGACAACCACAGCTTCCAGGACAGACCTATTTGGCCTGATCCTGATCTCTGAAAAGTCAGCTGACTGCATTTTTATTGTTTCTTTTTATCAGTTAATAATCAGCATCAGCTGTCTGTCTGGGGCAGATTACATTTGGGGTAATTATTGTAATGCATGAACTGTATCAGATGTATCTAGTTTTTTGTATTAAACTGGATTCATTATGGCAATCTTGCAAAATTACTTTAAATTCACCAGCCTAAGCACAACGTCTACTTCTCCATACTTTGGGGAGTAATAATAACAAAAAACAAACTATATTTTAGTTGCTTTTGGTGAGTGAAATTTTTAAAAGACTGCATTATTGGATGAAAGTTTAAGTCAACAAACTGGTATAATTATTTTTAAAGTCCATTGGAAATGAATAAGTCTCTAGAAATGTGTACTTAATAAATGTTACATACCTAGCTGCAAAATGAAATGCTCTGACGGGATTCTAGAGCAAATATATATACTCACATGATACGGATTTTCTGGATTAAAGGTTGAACTAGAATCTTGCTCTCTGGGATCGGTGGCATTAGATTGGCGTTCTGGTTCTTGAACAGGCTGGGTAGTGGGTGACCTGGTATTTACTACTTCAGTAGCAGCTTCAGATTGGTCCAGATCAGAGTTTGATTGAATCTGACGTATTTTTCTCTTGATTTCTCGCTTCTTTCTCTGGCTATCTGCAAAAACAGTCACAGGAGTACATGTTTTAAAACATGTTTTTCCACTGCTTCAGGGAACATATTCTATTACCCACTCATGAAAGTGGGACTGCATAGCAGTAATGCAAAAATTAGCCTGCTTCAGATGGGAGCTACGCCTCTTTCCACCTATTCCATACGCAGTCTATACAGTTCTGTCTGTGGGTGTGAGATTTGTCTTTTTTCCCAAACAAATGGGTGGCTGGCACAAAGAACAGGCTGGGGAAGGGCCTCTGGACCCAGAGAGTGGCTATTGATGCTAAAAGATATTAATAGCTGCAGCCAGCACTCAACCAGAGCAACCACCTGGATGTCAGTGTGCATTTTTTATGGAAAAAACACATTTGGAAGGAGACAGACTTGAGCCCAGCTCCGAATGGCTTTTTGTAAACATGGTTTAAAGCACTCCAGGCCCACTTTGACAATACTCTTGATGCATAATGGTCCTGTGCAAGGCCACAGGAAAACAGTGGAAAATTTGTATTAAGCAAATTTGGCTCACATTAATCACGGAAAAATATAAGCAACTCTCGTCCACAAAATACTCCGTATTGCTACCTATTTCCCTTTTCTAATCAGTATTTTGTATTTGCATTTCTAACAAATATTTTGTATAGCAGTATTAAATCTCTGGGTATATTCTACACAGCACCTGGAAGGTGATTCCCAGCTTGGGTAGACGAATATGTGCAATCTCTGCTCAAGCTAGCATGCTAAAAAGAGCAGTGGGGTCACAGTATCCAAATCCTAGGAAATTAGAAATCATAGATCTTAAGGGCAGAAAGGACCCACTAATTCATCTAGCCTGACCTCCTGTGTCTCACAGGCTACCAGCACCACCCAACCACCCACACACCAAACCCACCTACCAAAATGAGACCAAAATATTACATCCCACAGGGGATTAGACTCACTAATATGTGCCACAGATGCACCAGTGGCCGAGCCCCCTCCCCACGATGGGAAATGATTAAATGAGATATCCCCAGATAATTCCGACAACTGTCCCGCACCCACACACTGCAGAGGAAGGTGAAACCCTCCCAAGGTCACTGCCAATCTGACCTGGGGGGAAATTCCTTCCCAACCCCACATATAGTGATTGGTTAGACCCTGAGCATGTGAGCAAGAACCAGTCAGCCAAGCACCTGAGAGAGAGAATGCCCCTCTCTGTCCAAAGTCCCATCTCCAGCCCTGGTCAACCCTGAGGTGTTAAAACACTTCAGTCCTCCTCTCCACTGAAGTTGTGTCATGGGACTGGTTGTGGCAGAGCCTGGTCTGAGTGGTTCCACATAGGGACCCAATGCACTGTGCGGGGCTGGGGGTGGGATAAAGTTTCAGCACTAGCCTACATGACTGTGGGAGAAGAACCATGGGGTCCACGACTGTGTAGATCTAGTGGCTAGACACCCTGCTGGTGTGCATTTGTTGGAGGGGGAATAAAAGGGTAGTGGTGTTTTAAGTGAAAGAAAAATTACCTTTTGGGTATGTTGGTCGAAGCCAGAAGATAGGAAGATCTCCACAAAGCTCTAAAATTTTGGGACTTAGGAAGCTGTTATCCTTTACAGGCTGCTCTGCAGCCACCCAGATAAGGGAATTTTCATCAAATTTAACTGGCATAATTTCATCTTCCTGTAAGTAGACAGCACAAAATCTATTGTTCGTTCAATGAACAGGAGCCCTGTGTGTTCTGTATATGCAGCGTTATGCTAATAGCCAAATGCCAAGAGCTTCATGTGGAATTGATATGAAATATTGTTCCAAACAGTGCTCTTTTGTTTTGTGAACTACTTGCACACAGCCAAATCTTGGTCCAGCTGAAATCAATGGAAAAACTCCTGGGGTGAAATTCTGTCATCACTGAAGTGGCAAAATTACCATCACGGTCAGTGGAGCCAGGATTTCACCCGTTGTCTTTAATGGGGCTAGTAGTCAGCCCATAGGACCGGATTCTAAGCTGGCGTACATTAGTATAGATCCACTGACTTCAGTAGAACTGTATTGATTTATATGAGCTAAGTATCTAGCCCATAGTTTTTAGGTATGTTTGCTTGTGTTGTTCTGATTTCATATAAATGTTAGGACGCTTCTATAATAGACAGACATATTTCTGAAAGCTTTACTCTGCACACAGCTACAACTTTCAGTTTTAAGTTAATATAATGGTCTGATTAAAGGTTTTGTTCAGTAATACCAATTCAATTGACCAAAAGCTAGAACTGTAAGTTAAAGGAGCCTTCGTTTTGAAGTGTACCCTGCAGGTTTTTTGTTCATATCTTCAAAGTAATACATGAAAATGTCAGTGATTGATTCTTTATAGTGTTTAGTTCAAAGTATTATTTTACATAAAACATCTAGCTATTTCTCAGTAGCAGCGAAACACATATAAAAAGTCTCACTCATCAAGAAAATGAGTATGATTTCAAAATTAAACTTTGAATTGCCTCCACAAAGTATCTGATATTTGGATTGATAGCCCACTGGATCCATTTATTTCGCCAAGCTGTTCCTTAGTGTAATTATTGATTTTTGTAGGATGTCCTGAGTCATCTAAATTCTCTATTCAGTGAGAGCAGCACATCATTTATATTCTCCCACTGGGGCTTTTGCCAGCATCTGAAATAACTTAACTGGAGCTAACTTTTGAAGATAAAAAGAACCCAGTTGGTTATCTTAAATGAAATTACCCCAAATTTGTGGGTATATATACTTTAGATAGCTATAAACTTATTTTAATTGACTATTTTGTATTCAGGGTTGGCATTGACCAAATATGTATTAGAACAGAAACAACTTGGTCTTTATTTATAGTATAAAAAATTAATTGAATTAATACATTACGATTGCACACTTAATCAGAAAAATCAGGCAGCAAAGGAAGTGTAATGTTCCAACAGTAGCATTAAGTTGCCTATCCTATCTATTTGATGCATATGTTTTATGATAGACACAGCAATATAAGATACAATACGTCTTAAGAAAAAACAAACAGAAAGCAGGAACAGAACATACTACACATCTGTAATGTGACCAACTTAATACTGAATTGGAATCTTAATTTTGCAAACCTGATTGCAAATATTTTTCAACAGTGGAAACTTACCATTGGATGAATGTAATATCCTTTTAAAAAAGAAAAATTGCCTGTGCTTAATTATGTTAAATTATTCCAATTAATCCATGAAGTCCACACATTCTTAAAATAACGATGCAGGGTAGAGGTGATCTGGGTACTTACCTCTGGGGGCTGATCCAAAGCCCACTGAAGTTCATGGAAAGATTCCCATGAACTTCAGTGGACTTTGGATCTGACCCTGGGCACTTTCCTTGTTGGCTTTAGAGATTTTTCTTTCTTTTTAAGTAAAAGAGTATTAATTACAGAATATTCTAGAGTATAGCAACTAGGCAGAGTTGAGACATCCTCATTTTGGAGGTTCTGCAATTTTTGTACACCATGATTTTCTCCTGACCTGATGATGTGGGAGGAGGTTTTTTTGAGGGGATGGGGGGGATGATTTTGCTTTGAGGCTGTTACACATTTACAATCTCTCTCATGCAACAGTAGAAACAGTGCCCATCAGAAGCACTCCCTCCTCCCTTCCAGGGCACTGAACGACCGACTAGATCATTTGACATTTGTATTTAAATCAATTTTAAAATCCTTATTTATCTGGGGTTAAGTATTTTTTTTTTAAATTGCTCCTTACCAGATCAAACGAGAGGGTCTCCTTAGTCATGGTATTGACATCAGGGATGTGAGCTTTAGCTTGTGCTTTAATGTAGCATTTCTGTCCTCCAGCAAAACGGATTCCAGTTATGCCCTACAACATAGATCTTTTGTGGTTACATTCATGGACATGTCACCCAATTGCTTAAAACAAACATTACGAACTATGTTCATGTAACATTAAGATACTCACTGAATTTTGGGACTTAAGAATTCTTGTTTTTTTTTTTAAAAACAAGCAAAAACTGACACGTTTTTTGATTTTTTAAAAATAAGAGTCAACTCCGAAACTGATCCACATTCAGTTGTATCACTATCTTAGCTGTAAAACTGTAAAGAGTGAAGTTTTAATCTTGAGTTCCTAAATGTAGGCAACTAATTTAGGCATCCAAAGAAGTGGCCTAATTTTCAGAGATGCTGAGCATCTGCAACTTCCATTGGAGGGGCCTGTGTAGACTAGGAAAAAAGGAGTAAGTTAACATGATTTGAAACATCACTTAGCACCGAATATTGATGCAGTTTAACATCCTTAAAATCATGTTAGCTATTTGTGTTGTAACCAAGTAATTTTTTCCTACTCTAGACAGATCTCTGGACTTTACCTATGAAAATCAGGTCATATGTTTACTAGTAGTGCCACAAATATGGATGTAGGTGCCTAACTTTAGACATTACAACTTTTTTTTCCCTCTATTCAGGGATACTTTTTATGTACAGAAGTTCATAATGAAATGAGAACCAAGACAGAATTCCAGTGTTGTTGTAATAACTTGTGTTTCTAAACCTAAATAAATGACACAAAGTCCCTGTATTTCAAACATATTGAAATTAGAGGCCATTAACTGATATAGGATTAGCTGCAGGGTAGCCTTTCTTAAGTCTTCTCCCTCGAATTCAAATGTAGCATTTCCTGTGCTGCTACGTGGGTTTGGTTTTCCCTACAGGACACAGCAAAAAAAAAATTGCCCAACGTCCCTACCCTGGTAACCTCAGCAATCATTTTGTCCATCCACCATTTTGTTCTGCTCCGCTTCAGAGGAAATAGGTGAGCAGATCTTTATGTACAAGCTACAGCATGACAAGAGTCCTTCTGCTGACTATTGAGGGATATATGCAATGTCACTACGGTCATTCTTTTCTTCAAAGGCTGAGAAAAAGTAGGCCTCCCCCAAGACGTAGCTCTGCCACTTTGGGATAGTCAAGGTACGTTTCTGTAATACCTTTCTGTCACCCAGGATGCAGGCTATTTTTCTAAAATGGTCACTTTGTCCTCGTTCAATGGTCATGCTCCTGTGATCAAAGCATCACTTTAAACATGGGGACTTTCTTGACCTTAGTGATATACATAAACAAGCCATTTCCATGTCACAGCTCTGGCTACCTTAGAACTCTATTGCTGCAAATGTGTAAATAAGTTCACATGCCAATTTATCCTAGAATCCCTAGTGTACATGGTATTTGCAACAGGTACTTCTCTATCTCCTTGGTATTCTTTATATCTTACACTTCAAGTTGTTTCCACTCCTTGTTGCCTCAAAACCTAACTGGCTTGGTCCATTTGCTTTCCTGGAGTTTGACCCTTGGCACTTAACTGAACGCAGCAGGTATCATTTTTTGTGCTAGTTTCTTCCCCCACACTCATCAACATAGATGCACAACACGTGGTCTCAACTGCTTTTGGGTATGTGGTGGGGTTTTTTTGACTGCGCTTAACCAGCAGCTCATAGTTGTCATGAGTGTCCAAGAATTCACTGACTCTCCACTGAACTGGGACTTCTGCGCAGATGTGGAATAGTGAAGGCAAATGACAAGAGGCTTATCAGCGTTTTAATCCAATGCCGATAGTGTTGTTATGTTGACGTTACCACAAGTTGGGGCTGAAATGCAACTTTCAGATGATTTGGGGGTTTTGCGTCCCCCATATCTGTGCATGGATTTTTCCAGGCCTCAAGTTACTTCCTTCTTGTTCCTGGACCCAACGTAGGGAGAGCCAGGGGCAGGAAGAACCACATAACTTCCCTCACCAACCCTTCCTGTAGGTAATGGATTCTTATGTTCTAGGTGCTGCCTCTACCTCACTTAGGGCTCAGCCTTGCTCCCTTGAAGGCAATGGGAGTTTTGCCATTGACTTCAGTGGGAGTAGGACTGGGTCCCTTAGGATCTGTCTGCACTGCAATCAAAAACCCACGGCTAGCCCGTGACAGTGGACTCAGGCTCGCAGGGCTTGGGCTAAGGAGCTGTTTAATTGTGGTGTAGACATTTGGGCGTCGGCTGCAGCCTGAGCTCTGGGACCTTCCCACCTCGCAGGTCCTAGAGCTTGGGCTCCAGCACAAGCCCAAATGTCTACACAAATCAGGTGGCACAGGCCAGCAGTGAGTTTTTAATTGCAGCATAGACATACCCTTGGAGTCCAACACCGGAGAGTATCTTATCTGAAAGACCTGTCAAATGTACTTACTATCTGGAAATCATGAACTTCTATAGCCTCTTCATTTCCACTTCCAGTTTTAAAGGTCTCTAGGTTGTTCCCAGAATCTATTTCCATTGATCCCTCTTGTACTTTTCCATTAATACTCATAGTGTAATGGACATTGTAAATCTGTAATTGAATAAAGAACATTAGCACACATTTTTGTATGTTTCTTCCTTCTATCAAGAACAAGTCTGGTGCCAATCTAATTGTCACGTACCTCTTCTGTTCTTGGCTTTTATCCATACTTACACTTTTATTACAGATTCCCCCGGCATTCAAGAGCATACTAATAAAACAGACATTGCTGATGTAAAGCTGTCAGTACTGATATTGCCTGTAACCATCACACATTGCATGTGGAATAATTTGGTTCCCAGGTTACATGGGCTTTAGGAACTGGTCTAAACCATACTGTGTGAAAGGAGCAGAAGGAGCTGATTTCCCCCAGAGGTCATCCCCACTGTACTCCTTAGTTTGATCTGTTGGGACTCACTTTTGGTTGGAGAAGTTGTTTGATACTGTAGAGATACTTAGAGAGTCTGTTGAATGTAGCAAGCTGCATGTGGTTATCTCATAGTGGAGTGAGCTTTGTTTAAATATCAAATAGATTTTTCATACTGTATCAAAGGAAATACTTGCTCCTACCTTTTGCAGTGATGAAAGCTACAGTATATCTTGCAGTTGCCAGCCCTTGCTGCTTACTGGTTTATTCATTTCCATTATGCAATACTGCCACAAGTACCCACACAAGGAGTTTATTTTTATTTTTAAAAAGTCTGTATATAAACAAAGTTTTCAATAAAGTTCACAATATAGTCTAGAAATCAATTTCTTCTGCTTGCAACTCTTCATTAGGGAAAAAGTTAAGGTGCTAAAAGTAATTGTCTTTTACAAAGAGAAACTCGATCCTGTATTCTTCATACATCCAATACTGCCACTCAAGTCTTGCATGAGGAATGCATGACTGGGCCTATATCAATAGTATTTAATTTTATATCCAGAATGTATAGACTGAGCTGGTATAAGATAACTTGGATTGTACTGCAACTAATGAGGCTCACAAAATTTTTTTCTTTATTGATTCACAGTTGGAAGGGTTTTTTTGCAACCATAAGATTTATAATTGATTTTTTTTAAATAAAGTGTTGGCTTCCTGAATCTGAGGGCAGGCTGAAACAATAGCTCTTAGTGTCCCCATTCTTCTCAATTGGGAATGAATCTGCATCTTACTGTTGACATTTTAGCTATTTCTGTACCAATCAGAATACCCTGGACTCTTTTTTTAAAAAAAGATTCAGTTCTTAAATGATGGCATTATTATCAACTTCCTGAGTTGGGAAAAGAGCCTTAAGTGAGGGAAAAAGAAACCCACTTGCTAATAAGATCTTTTGAATGCATCTGTTTGAACAAAAGGCACATATATGCTAAAAAAAAATGCAAGTATTGTGAAATGAAATAGACCAACAAGAAATTAGACTCTGTCCTGTAATCAATCTGCCATCCATGTGTCAAAACCATCAGTGCAAAATAGACTATTAACACCATACACACTCTTTGGCCCATCTGCCCACTCATGCCACTCTCTCTTTTCAAAAGTCTAGACAAGCAAATGGGTCTTACAGTGCGTCTGTCCTGAAGCAGCCTTCCTTGTTACTTCCTCCTTCTCTTTGGATTTTGGGCATGCTATGAATTGTCTTTAAAAATAATTAAATATCAAGCAGTTGGCCCCTGCAGGCTAAAATATTTATCATATTGAAACAACATCTACCAATTAAGGGAGCTATTCTGCACTCCTTACTCAGACAAGGCTCCTATTGACGTCAATGGGAGTCTTGCCTGAGACAGGAGTGCAAAATAGGTTCATTGGTAAATTCGGTGAGACTCATTCTCCTTGTCACTGATGAGCAAATGAAACTCAAATTCACATAATCTGGTACTTCATATTTTAAAAATATCTGAAAACATAAAGGAAATATATTTGTAATTAGTCAGATGTTCACTACACGGTGGAAGTTTGCTTCTTTAAACTAACCCCTCCAGTTTCCAGCTTTGTCCCTTTAACACAGGATTTTGTCATGTAAGTTCAGAACAGTTCTCTCCACCCAAACATAAGTCATCATATAAGATTCTTTTTAAATTGTTCTGCAGTTGATATACAATGAACTCTTGTGTCCATGTTCAGCACACATTTAAACCACTGGGTAAACAGTGAAATAATTTTGGTCCTTATACATTTTAATCAAACCTACACATAAATTAAATATAGCACCACATATTTAAGTGTCAAAGTATGATCTGCAATCAGCATTTGGATGATGTGGCATGTAAAATGGATGTATTTCTTTCACCACCATTTTGTCCTGATGCCTGGAATTTGCCCATGATGTGAATCTCCTGGGAAAGGATGGGGGTAGAATAGTGAATGCTTTGAAGATTTATCAGGAAAAGTAAATGTTGCTTTTGTCTGTGGTCTCAAGGATACACTTCATGTTTAATTACTAAAATCAGCTTCCATTATGCTACACCAAATGGACAGGAGAGAAAAGAGTTTTTATACTGAGATTTGGGAGGGGAAGATGCTACTTACAGAACTTGGCAACCGCTCAAGAAAGGTTTTCAGTGTGACTTTGGTTGTCCTTAAATTCAAACAGTTAATTTAAAAATTGGCTTAACAAAAAAATGTCTGTTTCCAAAATGTAAACATTTGGGTTCATAATTCTTTTCTTTGATTCACCCAATTCACCCTGACCTTACTTTAAATCAGATTTAAAAACGTCAGTGCAGCGGTAGGTTCTTACAGGACTACAATTATGCTGCTTGGTAGACAGATGAGTTTACTATTCGAATTGACCCCTCCTGCCTACCTCTGTTTACTTATTGCCTGTCCCAGTTAGCAATACTCTTTGCAGTAGGTGATCCAGTTTTCACTACTCCAAGACTGATCTTTCTGATTGTTCCCCTATATTTTCCTCTGTCCGAACCACTTCAGCATATTTACCTCGCATTCTGCGTGGGAGAAGAAGAGCTTGGGCAGGATTCTGATCTCCTTTCGTTGCTAAACCTTCTGGATCCTCACTCCCAAACTAATCAAGCGAGCAAACCTCTAACCCAGCTGCTGGCACTGCATGACACAGAGAGTGCCTCAACCTTTTGGATACCAGGGACCAGCTTGCGCTGACTTGCTAAACTGTGTGGGAGAGAGATCCCAGGGAGCGGCGCCGATCCAGGGACTGGTCCCTTGACAAAGCCGGAGATCCACCACTTTCCCCAAGCTGCTCTGCCCGGTGCTACCCAGCCAGCCCCGTCCCACCCTGCGGGGCGGCGGCTGTCTTGCTCGTCCCTGGGATGCGCAGGCTGAGCGGAGGGGCCGCGCCGCGCTGCGCTCCCCACCGCGCTGCAGCCGGAGGACCCGCCGGGCCCCGCGCAGCCGCCGGGGTGGGACCCTCGGCGAAGAAACCTGCGGCTCCAGCGGGTCCGCCCCGCCCCGCCCCGCCCGGGCCACTCACATGCCTGTCGCTCCCCTTCCAGAAGGAGAAGGCGCCGATGGCCCCGAGGAGGAGCAGCACGGCTCCGCCGACGAGCACCCCGGCGCCGATCTTCAGCAGCCGCCCGGGGCTGGAGGGTTGCGCCGGCACCGCCGCGTAGGCCTGCAGCGGAGGAGAGGGGGACAAGGCAGCTCAGCCGGCTCCCCTCGGAGCCCAGCTCTGCCCCGGGGCGGGCGGGCGGCGGCCCCGGGCTGGGCGCGCGAGGAAAGCGGCAGCTCCCCCAACAGGGGCGGCGATGGTGCATAGCTGGGCGCCCGCCCGCCCGCCGCCACCTTCCCTCCCGGCCCGGGGCTCCCGAGAGCGGGGACCCGCCGCGGGCTGAGCGCGGGAAGGGACTTACCGGGGGCAGGCTCCGCTCCACGTCCTCCGGCCCCGCCAGGGCGATGGGCACCTTCTCCGAGCTCTCGGCCATGGCTGCCTGGGCAAGTCTGAACCCCGGGGCTCCCTCCAGTGCCGCCGCCGCCGCCGCTGCTCCTGTGGCCCCCGCCGGACGGGAGAGGCACGGCCAGGCTCCACTCCGCCGCCGCGCACACACGCACACACACACAGACAGGCGGGTAGCCCGGCCGCAGCCCCTCCCTGCCCGCCCCAGCCAGGCCCGCCCGCCCGCGGGGGGAGGCTCGCTCGGCATACAATGGTCCCCTTGACTTTAGGCTGCAGCCCTGCGGGGCCGGCGCCTCAACCTGGGCAGGGTTTCAATGAACTCCCCGGGCCCCAGTCTGTGCTGCCCGCCCCGGGCCCTCGTTAGCTTTCCCCTGCCCACTGCAGTGTGTGTGTGTTGGCCCAGCACCACCAGGTGGTCCGAGGAGGCCTCTGATAGACAGACAGAGGGACAGGCGTTCCAGTGCTAGCTCACTGGGGGCCCTAAAAGGGAATATTTTGTCCTATGCCCCACCACACACAACGCATATTAATAATGGGGGACTGGTGCAACCACTAGGCAAACTAGGCGGTCACCTAGCGGAGCAAAATTTGGGGTGGCAAAAAAGCTGAATGAACTCAGCTAAATCAATGAACTTTGCCAAGCTGAAGTGGATCAGAACAGATGTTTGTTCCTCAAAGATGCAAGAAAAACTTGTTGCACTGTCCACCTTTGGCAGTGGAACATGAAGTTGCACAAAGCATGGACCTGAAGGAACTTGTTTCTCCAGGTGCTAAACTGAAAGCTTGGAAAGTTAAATTCCAGTGATCAACTTTGTTGCAGGAACAGGTAGTATTACATCCTGTGAGCCATATTACACATTATAATGTGCGTTTCTTCTAGTACAGATCCTGTCAAAAGTGTAGAACAATGAGAATGTACAACCAGTATCATAATATTCTGCTTTTTCACGTAAAATAAAGCTGCAATTATAAATGCAGTATTTTTATTCATACTAATGCACAATATTAATTTTTGAAAGTTAATTGGGGAGGGCACACAAGGCTGAAGGTTCGCCTAGGCCCTAGGGCACCTAATGCTTTTGCGCTGGCCCTGGGGGGCACCCTTGAGCTGCTTGAGGCCTTAAGCAGTTACTTTGTCTGCTTATGCCTAGTGCTGCCAGCTGCTGCTGCTTGGCAAACCTTATCAGGGCAGAAATCTATGAGTTTTGCACCTTTGGGGCTCATTGAGCAGCGTCCCAGAGCTGGGGGTAGGATGACACTGGTGCCCCTCCTCTCCTGGATTAGATGACATGGAAACAGAGAAGAGGAGGCAGTGGGGGAGAAATGATCAAAAGGAAAGCAGTGGGTGAAAGTTCCTCAAGACCCTGGTTAGCTCCCTGGGAGAAAGAAAGATGAGCCCCCTTCCTCTCTCGAAGCCAATGGTTATTACTGGTAAACAATAAGTTGTGGAGAATGAGTAGCAGAGCTTGGAAGAAAACAGAAACCAGTGCAGAGATTCAAGCCGTGTGACACAACTATGGTGGGAGAAGAATGTAACCTTCCATGGCTGTGGTTTGAATGGAGTGGAGTCGGGTGAAGAAGGAGAGGAGAGTTTTTACATCAGTCTGACACTACAGTAGGGTTGCAAAGGATTAAATGTTTATGAGCCATATCCTCAGACTGGATAAATCAGTGTGGCTCCACTGACTCCAGTGGAGCTCTGCCAATTTACCTCAACTGAGGATCTGGCCGTAATAGGCTTTTGCAGTTAGCTATCACATCAAACGAACAGCAGTGAGAAACTAAGACGTTCCTAATATTTTTGTTTAATTGCAAAAAGGAAAATGCTTAGTTTGTGAATTACTGCTTGTGCACCATGGGGATTCCTGTTACTATCAGTAGAGTCTTTTGCAAGCTCCACAAAGTCTGAAAACTACCCTTCCGTTAAGCCTTGCTTCCAGTGAGAGGGAAAATATTATTGGTGATAATGTTTGAACCAAAAGAACCCAGCTTGATTTCCAGATCCTTGGCAGAGTTTGCAGGATGGGCGGTTAGAAAAAATTTTACTTGTAAATTGAGCACATTTGATCTGGAGTCACTGAGACTCAATAAAGACAGCTCCACTTTCAGAGCAGAACCACATATTAAAAAAATTAGATGTCCAGCAGGAATTCTTGTGTATACTTTAGTTGAAAAGCACTAATTTAAAGACCACTTAAAATGCTATATTACATGCAAACAAAGCAACAATGCATTTCATTGAGTTTTAGCATCATCAGAAAAACACTGTAAGAGAGAGACAAACCCCGGTACACACTCAGTTGGGATATTGACAAAAAAACCACAACTTTTTATTAATTTTATTATGAAGTAACCAAGAATAGAACTGGAAATCTCAATTAAACCCAATCAGCAACCTGCACCTTGTATTTTACGGGACTGTTCACTACATCATTGAAGAGCAGGTCCTCAAGGAAGCCATTCTGAGGCAGATGATCAGGAACAGTCAGCATGGTTTCACCAACGGCAAATCATGCCTGACCAACCTGATTGCCTTCTATGATGAAATGACTGACGGTGGATGTGGGGAAAGTGGTAGATGTGTTATACCCTGACTTTAGCAAAGCTTTTGATGTAGTCTCCCACAGTATTCTTATCAGCAAGTTAAAGAAATATGGGTTGGATGAATGGACTATAAAATGGATAGAAAGCTGGCTAGATCGTTGGGCTCAATGGGTAATGATCAACGTCTCAATATCTATTTGGCAGCTGATAATAAGCAGAGTGCCCCAGGGGGTCGGTGCTGGGGCCGGTTTTGTTCAACATCTTCATTAATGATCTAGAGGATGGGGTGGATTGCACCATCAGCAAGTTTGCAGATGACACTAAACTGGGGGGAGTGGTAGATACATGGGAAGGCAGGGATAGGATATAGAGTAATCTAGACAAATTAGAGGATTTGTCCAAAAGAAATCTGATGAGGTTTAACAAGGACAAGTGCAAAGTTCTGCACTTAGGACAGAAGAATCCCATGCACTACTACAGACTGGGGACCGACTGGCTAGGCAGCAGTTCGGCAGAAAAGGACCTGGGATTACCGTGGACAAGAAGCTGGATATGAGTCAACAGCATGCCCTTATTGCCAAGAAGGCTAACAGCATACTGGGCTGCATTAGTAAGAGCATTGCCAGCAGATTGAGGGAATTATTATTCCCCTCTATTCGGCACGGGTGAGGCCTCATTTGGAATACTGTGTCCTGTTTTGGGCCCCCCACTACAGAAAGGATGTGAACAAATTGGAAAGAGTCCAGCGGAGGGCAACAAAAATGATTAGGGGGCTGGAACACAACTTATGAGGAGAGGCTGAGGGAACTAGGCTTGTTTAGTCTGCAGAAGAGAAGAATGAGGGGGGATTAGATAGCAGCATTTAACTACCTGAAAGGGAGTCCCTTCCAATCCTAATCTTTTATGATTCTATGATCATTACCACTGACTAATACTATTCATTATTTGTACTTCATTTGAGCCATGAGGCCCCAAATGAGATTAAGGCGCCAAGGTGCTAGACACTGTTCAAACACAGAGTGAGAGAATTCCTTTCCCCAATGAACTTACAGTATGTGTAGAAAAGACAGACAAATATGGGGGAAAATAAGTATTATTATCTCTGTTTTATAAATGGGAAACTGAGGCACAGAGAGATTAATGATTTGCCCAAGGTCACACAGGAAGTGTGGGGCAGAGCCAGAAATTCAACATAGAATTGAGGAACTAGAATTACTGGTGCAGGTAGTGAAACCAGATGTTATAGGGCTAACAGAAATATGGTGGAACCGTGGTCATAACTGGAGTACGGGTATTGAGGCGTATGTGTTGTTCAGGAAAGACAGAAACAAAGGTAAAAGTGTTGGAGTAACATTGTATATTAATGGCGAGTTAGACTGTAAAGACATTAGAAGTGATGGAATGGATAAAATGGAATCTTTTTGGGTCAAAATCACTTTGGGGAAAAATGGTAACAGAGGCTCCACTGGGATAGTGCTTGGAGTCTGCTATAGACTCCCAGGATCTAATTTGGATATGGATAGAAACCTCTTTAATATTTTAAGGAAATAAATACTACTAGGAATTGTGTGATTATGGGAGACTTTAATTTCCCAGATTGATTGGAAGACAAGTGCTCCTAATAATGGTAGGGCCAAGATATTCTTGGATGTGATAGCTGACAGATTTCTTCACCAAATAGTCACTGAATCAAAAAGAGGAGATGCCATTTTAGATTTAGTACTGGTAAGTAACAAGGACCTCATAGAGGAAGTGGTTGTAGAGGTTGACTTTCGTTCAAGTGACCATGAGCTAATTCTGTTTAAACTAAATGGAAGGATAAACAAAAATAGACGTGCAACTACGGTCCTTGATTTCAAAAGAGCAACCTTTAAAAATTCAGGGAATTGGTTAGGAAAGTGGACTGGACTGAAGAACTCAAGGATCTGAATATGGAAGAGGCTTGAAATTACATCAAAGAAACTATCTGAATCCTGCATCCCAAGCAAAGGGAAAAAATTCATAGGGAAGGGTTGCAGACCAAGCTGGATGAGCAAGCATCTCAAAGAGGTGATTAAGAGAAAGCACAAAGCCTACAAGGAATGGAAGATGGGGTGGATCAGCAAGGAAAGCTACCTCTTGGAGCTCAGAAAGTGTAGGGAAAAAGTGAGAACTGCCTAAAGCCAAGCAGAGTTGGACCTTGCAAAGGCAATTAAAACCAAGAGTAAAAAGTTCTATAATCATCTAAATAAAAAGAAAACAAGGAAAGAAGAAGTGAGACCACTAAGCACTGGGGTGGAGGTTAAAGATAATCTAGGCATGGCCCAACACTTAAATGAATACTTTGCTTCAGTTTTTAATATGGATAATGAGAAGTTTAGCTATAATGGCAGGATGGCTAATGGAAATGAGGTTATGGAAGTAGAAATTACAACATCCGAGGTGTAAGTCAAACCCAAACAGCTTAATGGGACCAAATCGGGAAGCCCGGATAATCTGCATCCAAGAATATTAAAGGAACTGGCACATGAAATTGCAAGTCCAATAGTGAGGATATTTAATGAATCCATAAACTTGGGGGCTGTACACTTTAAGTGGAGAATTGCTAAAATAGTATCTATTTTTAAGAAAGAAAAAAAGTGATGAGGATACTACAGGGCCATTAGTTTGACCTCAGTTGTATGCAAGGTCTTGGAACAAATTTTGAAAGAGAAAATAGTTAAGGACATAGAGGTAAATGATAACTGGGATAAAATATAACATGGTTTTACAAAAGGTGGATTGTGCCAGATCAACCTGATCTCTTTCTTTGAGAATGTAACTGATTTTTTAGATGAAGGAAATGCAGTAGATCTAATCTACCTGGATTTCAATAAGGCACAGTTCCACATGGGAAATTATTAGTTAAATTGGAGAAAATGGGGATTAATACGAGAATGGAAAGGTAGATAAGGAACTGGTTAAAGAAGAGACTACAACGGGTCATAGTGAAAGGTGAACTGTGAGGCTGGACGGAGGTTACTAGCAGAGTTCCTCAGGGATCGGTCTTGGATACAATCTTATTTCACATTCTTATTATTGACCTTGGCACAAAAAGTGGGAGTATGCTCATAAAATTGCAGATGACACAAGTTGGGAGGGATTTTGCCAATATGGAGGAGGACCAGAATATCATATAAAAAGATCTGGATGACCTTGAAAACTGGTGTAATAGAAATGGGATGAAATTTTATAGTGCAAAGTGCTAGGTCATGCACATAGGGACTAACAACAAGGATTTTTGCTACAACCTGGAGATGTATTATTTGGAAACGACAGAGGAGGAGAAAGCCCTGGGTGTATTGGTCAGTCACAGGGTGACTATGAGCCACCAATGTGATGTGGCCATGAAAAAAGCTAATGCAATCCTAAAATGCGTTAGGCCAGGTATTTCTAGTAGAGATAGGGAAGTGTTAGTACATCATACAAGGCACTAAGGAGACCTCATCTTGAATACTCTATGCAACTCTGGCCTACCATGCTTAAGAAAGATGAATTCAAACTGGAATAGATGCTGAGAATGGCTTCTAGGATGATCAGAGGACTGGAGAACCTACTTTACAAGAGGAGATTTAAGGAGCTTGGCTAGTTTAGCTTAACCAAATGAAGGATGAGAGGAGATATGATTGTTCTCAATAAACACTAGGGAGGGAGAGGAGTTATTTAAGTTGAGGGCCAATGTTGGCACAAGAACAAATGGATATAAACTGGCCTTCAACAAGCTTATGCTTGAAAATTAGACAAAGGTTTCTAACCATCAGAGGAATGAAGTTCTGGAACAGCTTCCCAAGGGAAGCAGTGGGGGCAAAAAATATAACTGGTTTCAAGACTGAGCTTGATAAGTTTATGGCGGGTATGATGAGATTGCCTACAATGGCGTGTGACCCATCTGTGACTGCTAATAGCAAATATCTTCAATGGCTGGAAATGAGACACTAGATAGAGAGGGCTCTGAGTTACTACAGTGACTTCTTTTCAAGGTATCTGGCTGGTGGATCACTGATATGCTCAGGGTCTAACAGATTGTCATATTTGGGGTTGGGAAGGAATATCCCCTCTGGACAGATTGGCAGAGACCCTGGAGTTTTTTTTGCCTTTCTCTGTAACAGGGGGCAAGTGTCACTTGCTGGTTTGAATTACAGTAAATGATGGATTCTCTGTAACTTGAAGGCTTTAAATCAAGATTTGAGGACTTCAGCAACTAAGCCAGACATTATGGGTCTATTACAGGAGTGGGTGGGTGAGGTACTGTGGCCTGCACTGTGCAGGAGGTCAGACTAGATGATCAGTATGGTCCCTTCTGGTCTTAAAGTCTATGAGTCTTACTCTTTTCTTCCTAATATTCAAGACGGAAAGGACTGTCAGCTTGAGCTCAGGGTTTTTTTTTTTTTTTTTTTTTTTTTTTCTCTCTCTCTCTCTCTCTCTCTCTCTCTCTCTCTCTCTCTCTCTCTCTCTCTCTCTCTCTCTCTCTCCAAACCTGGAAAAATAAATAGTATTTGATATTAATATAATTAAACACAAGCCCATGAGCACTGCAAAATGTTCCTCACAGAGCTAGATATAGACAGAACCAGCATCTGGAGAGACCAGATTTAAAAGAGATCGCAAATGGGAAGCTGGCTGGAAGCTTCTCAACAGGTCCATCTAGGTCCTCATGCATCTTCCAATTTGTTTTTTGACTATATTTGTTTTCATCTGTCCCATCTTTTCCTTTGTACTTACAGAATGTGTATGAACATGTATTCTCCTTTGATTAGTTCCTGTCTCTAACATCTTCAGCAGTGGCAATATTGAACATTACTATTATAATCCTCCTCACCAAGAAGTTTCTATTGTGTACTGATCCTTATACCAGCCTCATCACTGTCGTATGTGAGTGCATTAAGTGACGTGACTGACATCTGTCATGTGTGGTTCATTCTTACACCCTATTTCATCCTCTCCCACGGGGAAAAATTGAGGGCGCAATGTGGTGTTCTACTATAGTGGCTGTGTTGGGTATTTTAAATGATGTGACTACAATGCTATGTATTTGTATGCATAAATGCAAGGCAAAAAAAAATCACTTTGCACTAGGAATGAAAGTGGATTGAAGTCTCTGGTGGCTCTAAGTTCCATAGTTAAGGATGAGCTCTCCCCTCTTCAGCTCCTACAGAGGTTCCATGACATGCACAATCAACCTCCTGTCAAACAACACTGCAGCATCCTAATCCTTCTAAGATTTTAGCCAATCAAAACACCCGAGGCCAGATCAGGAGTTCTGTACGTGAAAGGACTGTAGGATCTGGCCCTTGCAATTAACCTCTCTATCCCTCCTCTGAAGCTTGCCCCATAAATGCACAAATCTTTGTCTTTTCTCAGTTCTTCAGAAGCCATCACGGCCACGACCAGTATCTTAAACAATATCATCAAGTTGTCCAAAATTAGAATACACTCAAGAACTATTGGGCAATATGCCACCCTATTGTTAAGAAATGAATCTTAGAGACTAGATCAGAATTTTCCCTTTCCTTAAACACAGGCTGGTCCTTGCTATCAGTTTCTGTCCTTAACAATCAGATTTTTAATAAAGATTAACAAGCAGAGATGGTGCTGAAAATAAACACAATCACAACTCATCAGCTCAAAAGCAAAGTATGATGTATGATTTTCAAACGAGGGCATAGTCTGGCCTTTTCTTGGATGATATCCTGTTGTAGGTCAGGTCGAATAATAAGCATTTGATCCACTTCATTAGAAAGCATTTTGTTACCCCAGAATCTTGTACACTGATATGTCTATCTTGGCAAAATGTGAGAATTCCAGCCTTTAACTTTGAACTTCAATTAGACTCTGGTTTAAACAGATTTATTTGAAGGACCTTTTTCTTCATCTCTTGAATAAAAGTGTTTGGGGGATGAGAACTTCACTTGGGAGATCAGTGGCTCCTTCTGAGTGAGTTCATTTGTGCTTGATTTCTTTTGGCAGCATGGAACCAGCAGCACTGTGGAAGGAGCTTAGTTTGTGGCCTGATCAACATAGGTAGGCTCTCGATTCAAAGCAACAGCCTTTAGCAAACCCCTCCTGCTAGTGGCAGGAATAATCTGCCCACAGAAAAGAAAGATGCTTGAGGTCACTGTTATCTTGGAAAGCAAATGTACACAAATGTGCAGGCCATGCCTCCTGACCCTGATGGAATGAATGCCCTTCTTTAGCTCCAACAATAAAAGGCCTGTAGAGAGCCCTTTTAAAAGGGTTTTTGTTGTTCTTGCTGGGTTGTTTTTTTTTTTTTTTGAGGAACCAGAATTGGGGAGAAAAACTTGTGGCCAGGACCCTCTCACACACCAAAATCTCCTTCCCTTAGGAGTGTTGCAGGTTTGCATTCTGAAGGAGGCATATGAAACTCCATCTCCCCAATGGAGCAATATAATGACAACTCTCTGAGGGGAACTTTGCAGAGTTTCCAATCCTCTGCACATATTTGGGTCTTTTTTTTTCTCCTTTAAATAACGTAAGCATCACCAACTCATTTATTTGGGTTTCCCTCAGTCCCCTTCCTGTCCCCCTGCAGCTTCTCACACATAAAAATTAGCTACAATTTTTAAGCAGATACAAGAATATACTGTAGGTCCAGTTGCCTACCACCCCTAGTCAAGCCATATAACGATGGGTCTGAAACTCTAAGTCTTTTGTGTGTGTGTTTGCGTGTGCACATGCATGGAGGAGTATAGGGAACACATTTTTTTTTTTTTTGCCATCTGACTGATTAGGTGACAACAGATCAAACAGGATTTTGCACAGATGTAAAGCAGTACAAATGGCTTACCACTCACTGACTCCAAATGCTTACTCTGGAATGTAAAGACTAGTGTAACAGCCAGTGTTTGCAGGTCTTAGGACAAAAACGTGACTTGCCTTCACCGGTGAATCCTTCACTTGAAATAAAGAAGGTAATGACAATGATGTTTGAAAGCAGTTTTCTCTCTAAATAAAGTGTGTGTGCTCAGCTGGATTAAACCAACTTTCTCAGACTAACAGTCATAATAGTCTTTTACGAGACATTTGATAGTCTAATACCATTATCCCCTGGACTGAAAAGCATTCCAGAGTATTTAGAATGTAATAATGAATGTGATGTTGCTCAGTTGAACGTACTTGCTTATCTCAAGGAAACATATTTTCCTATTTTCTTCAGACCTATAAAAAAGTTTAGAGGAAGAAAAAGGGTAACACATCAGAAATATATGGTGACAAATGTCCTGCGAGTTGGATGAGCCAAATCTTTCGATATTTCTATTGTAGCTCTGTATATATTTCTGCTAATTTTCTAAGTGCCACAAAAGCATGTTTGAAATCTACATTAGATTGGTAACAAAAATTCCCAGAAGATAATGACACTGATGCGTGATTCACTCTGTTACCCAGTGGCTTTGTACCAGCATAAATGTGGAGTAACTCAATGATGATGCAGGCTCTATAGCTCACAAAAGAGGATAAACAACTTTAATCTTCTTTGGAGTGTTTTGATTCTTAGAGATAGTTTTAGTGCAATAGGCCAGGTTTCCTCATCTGCTCTAGGTTCTTTCCAAATTGGGTAATTCAAGAAGCAACCTTGGAATGACTGGAAAGATTCATAAAACTATGACATTATAGTGATTTCTTCAGGTATTTAGAGACATATAACACACTTGAGAAAGCTTTGTCAATAAGCAAGCAAATCATGCGTGTGAAAATATCCATTTGATGGGGAGAACCAAGCATGTTTATTGGGGGGCTTGTGTCATCTACAAATATTACTTCAAAAATGAAGAATTTAAGTTCATTAGGGGAAAAATATGATTAGTTATAAGAAAATCCTGGCTTGAGCATGTCTCCATGTTTTTATCCTTCCTGTGCCTAGACACTGGAGCACAAAGGATTTTAAGGAAAGTTTTAGATTGCTACATGCAGCAAAACTCTGTGACAAAGGCTGAGAGATTCTGAGTGTAATTCTCTTTTATCATCCTCTTTCCTTTTTTCCTCTGTCTAGCCTCTCTTTCTTCCTTCCTTTGAAAAGCAGTATCTCCTTTCCTCCTCTTCTCTCTCTATTAACCCCAATATCTGCTGTCTACCCTTTTATTAATTCCCATATACCATTGTCTCTTCCCCTTTGCTGCCCTTCCTTTATTCTACCAGTCACCATCATTCCCAGCATTCTCATGCCCCCCTTTGTTCTGACTATTCCTTTCTCTTTCCCCTTTCCCTCTTTCAATTATCTTCATGTATTATAAGTGTAAAGGTACAATGTGGGCATAGAACTATAATACACCTTGCTCGGATCAAGATTATGCTGGTGAAACCTTAGCAAACCTACCCTGGCTGTCAAATCCCAAACTGAGTCGACTGGGCTGGCAGTTAGAAAAAAAACGTATATTTTATTTATAAACTGAGAAAATTTGATCTGGAAGGCACTGAGAGATCCACACAATGTTATTGTTACTGTTGCTCTTCTGAGTAGAACCACTCTCTATGGTTCAGTCTCTGGAGGCACAAGAGATCCAAAATATTTTCCACCAAAAGCTACAATATACTGTGGTAATAACATTCCGAAGTATTGGCTAAGTAAGAGATGCTTAGATATTGGTTCAGGACAGTTATAAACCTGAAACCTTGTTACCATCTTGCGGGACAGGATAAGAACATAAGGCCCATCAACGTATGCTCTTCTTAAGACACTAAAGATTGATTTGTTTTTCCCCGGGGTTGAATCAAAGCAATCCATATGTCATCTTATGTCCCCAAATTTAGCTAATAGCTGTGCCTTCTGTTTTCCTTGAGCCAAAGATATAAAATAAAATAACTGATTGACATTGCCTTTGACAATGTGCAATGTGTTCTGTTTTCTAGCCATTCTGTGTAAATTGCTTGTAGGCTAGTCTCCCGCTTACCCTCAAACCTTGGCTTTGTGCTTTGGAGATAGTTATTATCGCAAACTATTACGTGGCAGCAATCTGTTCCTTTCCCAGAGGCTTCTTATACCTTGAGAACTCTTTAAGTTTCTTTTTTTCTTTGTAGCACAGGCCAAATTTGGCTATTTTCCTCATCAGAAGTCACCTATGAATCAGTTATATTCCCCTTTTTGATCTCTGAACTATTGTACTAATTTGATGACCAGACTCAGAACAGTATTTCAAATAATCCATTTGCAATGCCAGAATATCACAAATGCAGCCTCCTGAAATTCATATTGTATTTGCAGTTCTGAATACACCTTAAGTACATTTTGCCTTTGTGATACGTGTGCCATTGATTTCAGTATATTATCCCCCTCCTTTCTCCTTCTCTCAGCTCTTTCAGACCCAGCCTCTCGTTGACCCAATCTGCTGTTCCTCCACCCTTTCTCCTTCAAGTCCCTCTTTAAAAGACACTTTTTTACAGAAGACTTTCCTTCAGGCAGGACTTATGAAACTAGACAATTGAGGAAAAAAGAAACCAATTAAAAAGCATAAAACTACTATGTTATGAGCTAAACTTCACAGCTCAGTCCCATTTTTGTCACTTCACATCCCTACTCTTTGTATGGGTCCTTGTTTTCAAAGGTGGCTGCTAAGTTTGTGTGATTACACTTTTAGACCGCTAGCAACTGATTTTCAGATGATGCTAGGCACCTACAACTCCAGCTAAATTCAGCGAGCGCTTCATGCATTCAGAACTTCTTGAAATCAGGCCCTAGGCAGTGAAATTAAGTCATGCAAAATTAGAGGCCGTATGTCTGAAAGGACTCAAGCACAATGCTGATATATCCTGTGTGTATCCTCTAGGCCCAAGCCATAGAGGATGTGAGTATATTATAGCCCCCCCTCCTACTGCAAAGCCTGGCTCTTTAGCTCAAGCGATAGCAACTTGTGCTTTTTAGCTCTGAAGTCCTTGCAGCACAGGTCAAGATGGCTGCTCTCCAACCGGCACTATATAAATAAAAATATTATTTATTATCTACATTAAGGTAGCGTCCAGAAGTCATTGTCATGGACCAGGACCACACTGTGTGAGGCACTGGACAAACAGAACAAAAAGATTGTCCCTGCCCCAAAGAGCTTACAATCTAAGGGCAGGTCTACACTACTGCTTAAGTCAATATAACTTACGTCTCTCAGGGGTGTGAAAAAGCCAGTCCCCCTGAGTGACACTATCCACACTGACGCTATCTCGACGGGAGATGCAGAGGAATACAAGGAAACAATGAGCCAATACTGGTCAGCATGCTAGGCAGTGGTCTGAATGCATCGGCACCTTAGCTGTTATCACATTTTTTGTGGGCATCAGGGTAAAGAAGAGTTTTAAGGAGGATAAAGAGTTAGTTTTGCAGGGAGCGTCTCCCAAGCATGGGGGAGGGGGGACAGCATGGGAGAAAGCACAAAGGACTTGTTTGAAAATTTAGCAAGTGGGTGATGAAGGCTGGCATCATAGACTGATTGGACGTGAGCATCAACAGCTTGATGGTAAATGAGAGATGATGGTGGTGGAGGGAAGGACAGGGGAAATAGGCTGTGATTAATCATTATTCCCAATTATGTTGCTTCTCACTCCATGTCTCTTCTCTGATTTATACTTTCAGTTAATCCCTCCAAAATCAGTTTTAACAGCCAACTCTTCCAGACCCCATTCTCCATTACCTGAGACCCTATAGATTATTCTTTATCTCTCAATGGCCAACTTCTTCTGAGAGGCAAAGGATGGGAGGAGAAGACAGCAATAAAATTCTTTCCTGTTATCTACTCTCTAACTGCAATCACTCAGCAGATATCAGTGCATTGTCTTGGTCTCGCAAGAAAAAATGTATAGCTATTTGCCGTCATATTCGGCTTTTTCTGGGGGTGCAGATGGCCCTAGTTAAACAGAACCATTAGGGTTCCATTGCAGGGGAAGGTGGGCAGTGTGGAATCACTGGCTTAAACTTGCAAACGGGGTGAAAGGAAGGCCCATGGTGGGATACTACTGGAGCCCAGGGGCTAAAGTAACAGCTGAGCTGGTGCTTCTTTCCCTGGGGAGGATTCCATCATTTCAGCTTCTAGGGAGATCCTCTGCACAGGCCTATCTCCTTGGACTTTTTACAGGGCTCTTCGATAAATAAGTTCGTAGTTCCAGGACATTCTTTGATCATTCAAGGGAGATTGTCAAATAGTTTAAGCAGTGGCAGTCAAAAAGGCTAACAGCATGTTAGGAACTATAAGGAAAGGAATAGAAAATAAGACAGAAAATATCATAAGGCCACTATATAAACCCATGGTGTGCCCATACCTTGAATACTGTGTCCAGGTCTCATTGCCTCATCTCAAAAATGATATAGCGGAACTGGAAAAAGTTCAGAGAAGGGCAACAAAGACGATCAAGGGTCTGGAACGGCTTCCATACAAGGGGAGACTAAAAAGATTAGGGCTGTTCATCTTGGAAAAGAGATGACTCAGGGGGATATAATAGAGGTCTATATAATCATGAATGGTGTGGAAAAAGTGAATAGAGAAGTGATATTTACCCTTTTCCACAACACAAGAAACAAGGATCACCTGATGTAATTAAGAGGCAGCAAACTACTACAAACAAGAGAAGTGCTTTTTTACACAATGCACAACTAACCTGTGGAACTTGTTGCCAGGGGATGTTGTGAAGGCCAAAAATATCACTGGGTTAAAAAAATGACTGGATAAGTTCATGGAGGATAGACCTATCAATGGCTATTAGCAAAGAAGCTCAAGGATGCAACCCATGCTCGGGGTGATCCTAAACCTCTGCTTGCCAGAAGCCAGGAGTGAAAGACAGGGGTGGATCATTCCATAATCATTTGTCTGCAACATGGGCCACAGGTATTTGCTGGTTTAAGCGTGAATGGGTTCTCTGTAACTTTGTCTTTTAATCAGAATTTGAGGACCTCAGTAACTCAGGCAGGGGTCTATTACAGGAGTGGGTTGGTGAGCGTTTGTGGCTTGCTACGTACAGGAAGTCAGACTCAATGATCATGCTGGTCCCTTCCAGTCTTAAAGTCTATGACTCTATAATTGCCCTGTTCTGTACATGCCCTCTGAAGCTCTGGCATGAGCCACTGCTGCAGACAGGATGCTGGACAAGATGGAGCATGGTCTGACCTAATGTGGCAGCTCTCACGTTCTGATCACATTCTGATCACGTGGCTATTTTGGGCCATGGCATGGCATGAAAAGAGAGCCAAGGAGCAGAAAACACGGTGACATGTGGCCAAACTAATCACAGCAGGGGAAGCAGTGGCTAGCCTGCATGGCTTCCCCTTTGCTGGAGTTACTGGAAGCTCAAATGAACAAGCACCAGGTGGTTGAGCCTCTGTGAGATTTTAGGGTGCTGTGGCCAGCCAGACAATGGGGGATTTCATGCTGGATTTGACCGTAAAATACAACAGCCCCCCTGTTAGTAAAGTGGCAGGCAAGAACATTTTTCTGTAGCTGTTCCAGACACTAACTGGAGATGCTCTCTCAAGTGGCTGGTGGTCACCTTTTCAGAGGCTACCTGAACAGTAAAGTTCTACATCTGGGTAGCTTTGTGGGTTGCTTTGGAGAAGAAGCTGATTCAGAGATCTTCCTGCCAAGTGACCCTATTGAGCTCCCTGGACTGGGCCCTATAGAACTGCCCTCCAGCTTCTTTATGGTCTTCCTGGTAATCTTTCACTGAATATTACATCTTCAGCAGAGCAGCAGCAGCTCAAGGTTGCCGAGTTCCCCATTTACAAGAATCCTGGAGAGTTAAATTCAGTCCTAGGTGTGAGTGAGCCCAACTCCACCTTTCGGAAGGAACCGCACTTGATTACATCAGGGCTGTGTTTGGTCCTTAAAGTTTAAAGGGGCTAAGTGAAACCTACCCTTTGCCTAAAAGCAGAAAGAGCCCCTGTCTGAATGAACTGATCTTTACGAAACCAGCGTGGTTTAATGAAAAGGGCTTTGTTTCCTTCTCTGCATTCCCTTGTTTACTCTGAGGGAACCTGGCTCCCAGCTGTGGTAATACTGGTTTAAGAGATTGATGTAACTGGTTTCTTCTTCCTCTGATGGTTCTGAGAGGCAGCGGGGAGGTTCCTTTCCTTTACGTAATTAATTAGTTAACGTCAGTATGGGGCATGGAGGGTGGAAAGCGCTGAGCAATAGAGAGAATTTTCTCAGCTCCTTCGGATAATGCATTTTAAAGATCAGCTTGAGTTTTTCATGTTATGTGGTTTGTTTAATTATTTGAACTCTGATAAAATATTTTCCTGGAGGGAGGGTAAAGCTACTGCAAAAGGATCCTCACAACAGAAACAGAGATCTCTGTTGTGCGGCAAGGAATTCAGGTAGCACACAAGCTCTGAACACTGATCCTTTTTCATTGCAGGCTGAAAAATCATGGCAAACACTGAGCGTCCCAACCTCAAAGGATGCATATGGAACATAGCCCTGCCTGTTATACTTTTAATTCCTCCTCAAGACCCACTTCTTCTGTGAGGCCTACCTGTTCCCAACTAACACGTTGGGTGTAATTGCTACGTGCTTGACATGGAGGAGGTTTATTAAGACAGAGAACTTATTCACCCAACCTCAAAACCCAACCAACCAACCAATGCTAGACTTTGACAAAGCACCAGAGAATGTGTTATAGGGAAGGATCCAGCATTGGCAAGTGGATGAACCAATATGTCTGTTTCATCTGACTGTGATTGTTCTGTCAATAAATACTAGTTTGCAAAGTAGTATTCACTGGTGTGTCTTGCTCACGTGATCGGGGTCTAACTGATTACCATTTGTGGAGTCAGGAAGGAATTTTCCACAGGTCAGATTGGCAGTGACCTTTGGGTGTTTTCACCTTCCTTTGCAATGGGTGGTGTGGGGTCACTTGGCTGGACCATCTGGTATATCGCATCCTACCATTGCAGGGACCTCGGGGACTTGTACCCCTCAGTGCCTCCTGTTCTCTGCTTGTGGCACACAATAGCTTAGTCTCCTGAAAGCTATAATACTTTGATCTAATTCTGGTTGCTGGGCTTCGTTTGGGGGTGGCTGGATGATGTTTAGTGCCTTTGATATACAGAAAGTGAAACTGGGTGATTTGGTGGTCCCTTTTGGCCTTAAACTCTATGACTTCCAGAGCAAAAATGTACAGACAAACAAGGCAAATAGCTGCTTGGAATAGGGTTTGATCCTGCACCCACTGAAGTCAACAACCCTCTGACCTCCACAGGTGTGGAACCAGATGCGTACTGACCTGTCTCTGCTTTCTTGAACAGTAAAGGGGCCAGATCTTCAACTGCTGTCAATCGGCTGATGTACGCCAGCTCAGGGTCTGGCTCAGAATGTTTAGCAAGTTTTTTTTACTTTGAAAAAAAAAAAAAGAAAAAAGAAATCCTGATTGTGCTGATCTGGAAAGAAACTGGAGTCCAGAATGGGCAGGTGTTTGACCCTTCTAGCCTGATGGCAGGTTCACTTTCTCAGCCAGTCAACCTAGAAGGTGTTAAATAGGAAACAAGCTGTGCTGGAGAACTAGCTGCCTGTTCACATCTGTTATTGAGCAACACATGCTAACCAGGGGCACAGACTGCTGACTGTATTTAATAAATATGCCCCAGGTACTGAAAGAGAATGATTACTGTTCTCCAAACAGATGTGTTCTTTAAGCACACATAGCCCTGATGGCTGTCTAACAGGTTGGCCATTATATGGAAGTGGTCTAAGCAGACTGCAAAGAGGGCCCCAGAGTAGTTTAAAAAATTACTGTATTAATCAGTTCTGCATTGAGATGTTGTGTGACCCTGTGCAATTAACATGGGGCCCACTTCTTTACTGCTTTGGTTTGATACAGGGCTGGACTGAGGGCATGCAGTGGAGTGAATACGTTTCTCCTGCTGTCACGGCTGCTGCTGCTGCCTCTGTTCACCTCCAGGAAGGGACAGAATCTGGCCATTCCCTACCACCGAAGCTGCAGACACTGATCACAAGTGATCTATGATCAGTCAGAGAGCACTCTTTCCATGTGCCAGGTAAAGTAACTTCAGGATAGTCTTAAGCATAAGCAAAGTAGGTTGACACTGGGGGGACTCACATCCCACGCCAGCTGCCCAATCATTATCTCTGGCAGGAGGACAAAAGGCAGAGGAATTATCTCACTGCCAGACACACCCAGCTCTGGCAGCTGAATCAGATCAGGAGGCAATTCATGGCCTGATCCAGATCTCCGGCAGGTTGGGGGACTCACTATTGCTTGGGATCCCCTAAAACGTAAGTCTGGTCCTACTGCCTCTGCCCTTCTGGGACCTGCCCTTTAATCCTGAAGGTGTCTTTCCCTCAGAAAAGGAAGTTGTGTAACCCTGCAGGGAAATTTTCCTCCAGTGACAAAGTCAGACCCTCTCAAGGCAACAACTTGCTGTTAGGAACTGGGGTGTAGGCGATCTGGCCCCATAGGAAGGACTGGGATAAGAGGTTGCGAGTCAAGTTGACGGAAGCCAGAAGACGAGCCAGGATCAGAGCCAGGACTGGTAGCCAATCGTCAGGACTGGAGCACAGAGGTGGGATCCAGAGACAAGGCAAGGATCAGAACAGGAGCAAGGCAGGAACCAGCAACAGGACTGAATCAAAGCAGTACCCAGGAATAGGGGTTGAATGCAGATCACAGGAGACAGGCCAGAGCAGTGAAGCGGGGCAGCAAAGTGTGCTCCTGAACATGTACCCCAGCCCACTTTGAGGGATCTTTTCCCCCAGCTGTTGGGGTTCATGCCATCTTTGTTCCTTGTCACTGTATTGGCTAGGGTAGGTCTCAGGGTATGGACTGAAATGCTTAGGCACAAGAGTGAGGAGCTCAGGTGCTGTGTCGCCTTGTTTGTGCAGTTTTATGAGACATTATTTTACTCCAATAGAACTTTCACTAACATCACTTAATTTTATTTTGACATTGAAACAGGGGCCCCTGAGACAATCACTGGAATGGCAAAAGCTGACATTATAAAGACATTGTATCAGGGTCACTACAGACTTAGATTAAAATTGTTGTTGCTTTTTCTTTACCCATGAAATCTGGACTCGAGGCTCAACTCAGATGCAACATCTGATTTCCACGAGGTCCACCCTTAGCCAGTTTTACAGCTGAGTTGACTGAGATACAAAGAGGTCAAGTGCCTGAAGGAACAGGAGACTCATTAAGATCTGAACTCAGGACCCTGGTTCCCAACCTTTTGCTCTAATCACTAGACTAGACATCCGAGGGCTTCACGCGGCTAATGCTGATGAAAGAAGACTACAAAGAGTCAAAAGATTTATCTTGCAACTTTATCAGCAAAACCAAGCAGAGTCAATGTGCTGGACTATATTGTATAGTCAGTAATCGCTCCCCACTCACATCCCTGGCCTTCCAGCGATTTAACTAGAAGGCATAATGAGTAAAATATGTTAGGTTCACCTTCCAAGATGGATATGCAGAGGCAAAAGTATAAGGTAAGCCTGCTAATTGGAGAACTTTCAGCAAGATTCTTCCTCCAGGGGACTGTCTCTTGGAATTAATGAATTAATGACATCTGGGTTGTGGCACTGCCTCATTGCCATGGGGTTCTACAAGAGATGATGGCAGAAAGCCAAAGAAAAATCCTAAAGCTCTTATAATGTGGAAGATGGGGATTTTCTGCTGTCACTGGCAGAGCTTTGGGAGAAAGCAAGCGGCAGTTTGCATCAGGAGGAAACAATCTCCGTTTCTTTTGACTTGTGGAAAAATGAAAAAACTAGCAGACAACTTGTTAGACCATCGCTCTGCCGATGTGGGTTTGTCCCCACAATACATTCTCTGTCGCCTCATCCAATCTAGTTTTAAAAGTCCCAAAGGATGATGCTTACTCCACTTCTTGAGTACGACTCTATTAGCTGAATACACACATTTCACTCTCGTGTGACGCTTTCCTGGGATCCTGTTTTTCTTTTCTTAATTTAATCCTATTTCTTCTAATGATACCTATTAGAATGGTCCCATTCTAAGTAACTCCTTCGCCTCCTTGGGGCTAGATTGTGACTTCAGACAGCCCTGCACAAAGCGTGGTGTGGAAGCAGTACTATTCCCAGGACATACTGTGCTTCAGACACACTTTGACGTCTTCCTTTCTCCCAGGGAAGATACCCAGAAACTATAGCAACAGTAAATTACTATCCCGTTCCATGCTGGCTCAGCTGCACTGGCCACCAGGTAGGGAATGCAGCCAAGACTTTGTCCATTCCCCACTTACTTCTGCACCTTCCCACCTAGCTGCTCTGGGAAGGGAGCAAGTGGGTCAAGAGCTGCTTATTCCTACAGACCTAAACCCAGATTCTGGGTAGCCTGTGATGAGACATAAGGAGAGAGGCGCTTATTACTTTTCACAGGTGCATATGTAACCTATGCCCACCTGCTATGGCGCGCTGTTCCCCTCTAATAGCACCAAACCCAGCTGGAGATTGAGGCATCTGCTACAGAGTGTTTCTTAGCTCATGCATTAGAGGCTGATACGTTACCCTTCAAAGGTCCCCAATTCAATCCTGTCCCCTGGTGTTACACATAGTTGTAGTCAGACCTGAGACCTTGGCTAACTAGTTCAGTACTTCTCAAACTTATTTGATTGTGCCCCCCTTCTGTGTGTCTGGAGTAGCTTACACACAATTGCATATACCGATAAAGAAAAACCAACACGCAACTCTCACTAAATATGAAAAGCAGCAAGGCATTGATTGAAACAGAGCCCACGATCCATTGTAATAAGAGCAAAAGCAAAGCTGCCCTGGTGATCAATGCTTGCAATTAAATGTGCACACTGTGTTGTAGCAAACGGATTAAAGTGCAGATGGCAACGACTTTGTACAATGCTATGCAAGCTTACCAGAAATCCGTCCAAATGCACAGCGCCATCTCGAGTCCAATGCACAGCGCCATTTGAGGACCTGATCTGTCTAGAGGGATCAGCTTGGCTAGTTATTCATGACTGTGGGTAAAATGTGTGCAGTAAGATTTTTTTTCTAAAGCTTCTCATGCCCCCCTCCGAATACACTTCACGCCCACCCCCCAGTTTGAGAACTTCTGAACTAGTTGAAGTCTGTTATCCTGTACTCTGACTCAGTTACTCCATCATGGGCTGTTAGGAGTACACTTAAAAATAACCACTTCTGCCATTCCTGGCTTTCCTTCTTGCCTTGTTCTTTGTGATTAAAACTTCTTTTGATTTGCTTTTTTCATGACTTATTATTTCCCCACTAATAGTAGGGAAGCAACACATGGACAGGACCACAATGTATAAAAAGAATGACCCAGAAAAAAACTCAAATACACAATAATGAATGATAATGATTGACATGTACCTACTGCCTTTTCATCCACAGATCTCGAAGCTCCTTGAATGGGTGTGTAAGTATCATCAGCACCATTTTACAGACAGGGAACCTGAGACACAGGCCAAATGTTTAAAAAATGTGGATGCCTCAGTTTTTGAGTGCTCAGCTTGAGACAGCAAATTGGGCACCCTAAATCACAGGCCACTTCTGAAAATATAGGTCTAGGATTCTTGAGTCAGGCATCCCAAAATTGGGCACCCAAAATCCATGGCTACCCACTGGACCAGGGGCAGAATCTACAGTAAAATGCAGGTCTTATGACTCCTGAAACTGTGGCAAATCTACCAATTAAACTATCCTGGCTCACTTGAAATCCATCCAAGAGACTTAGTTTTTCAAAAGTCAGTAAGAAAATGGCAAATTAATCCTTCTTTTTAAAGGCTGAGTTGGTTTCTTGTCATTTTCTGCACAGCTCAAGATATGATAGATTTTTTTGCATAAATACAGATTGTTTCTTTTCACAACTTCCCTTTCATCAGACTGCTGTGAAGGCCCCGAGGTTATTAAAAATGTGAAAGAAACTTGCTACCCAATTAAGGTCAATCTCTTTTATCAGAGTCTTTGCATATAAACTTCACTTTCAGAAGGGTTTTTATAAACTCCATCAATGTCTTTTACAAAGTGGAAGATACTCAAATCTCAGTACGAATCACCAGAGTGGCTGATTTTTTTCCAGACTCACAGCACAAAGAGTGGATCTGATCTGTCATAATGACTGAGAACATGTCACAACAATCTGTTTGCATTCTTCAAGAAATAAAAACATCTTTATCTCCTCGAGCAGTAGCTAACTTAGAGATTTTGCAAGCTGACATGCAACCTGATTAAAATGACCCCAGGCCACCATTTCTTTTTAGACAACTCAACTATCAAAGACTAGACCTTCTGTAGCCCATTCATCTCCCCAAATCCCTTTTAGGGAAGAAAGAGTTTTGTGTTTTAATTTTTAAATCTACATATTTGGAGTTTTTTCACACTTTGCTTCTACTGAACCAGAATTAACTAAAGGGATTTTTTTTTCACAGTCTAAGCAGATGAAACTTGTATACAGAAGTCCCAGTTTCTTGCCTGCTGGAAAGATATATTGAATATCTACTCTAAGGAAACAATAGATGAATAAACTTGAATGCACTAAGAAATACCTAGGGCCTTTTGTGGCCTAGATAGAGCTGCTCTTTGAATATCCTAGGAAAAAGGCTGTACCCTCAATTTCCAAACTCAGCTAATATTTTTGTAATGACCATCTTACCAACGTGAATGACTTTTTGCTGTTCCCAATTGCCAATTAGTTAAGCAGTGGGATCATCTTGTTAATCTGCTTAGTTTTTGTAAAAGTAGTCATTTGTGAAGCAGAAAGAAACCAAAAATAAATGGAGACCTGCTGGCAGATTCTTTGTGAGATCATAAGCAGACCCTGAGTTTAATTCTGCAGTTTAGGTAGATTCAGTAGTCTGTATCGGAATATTAAAGGTGTCTGTTTAAAACAAAAACCAAACCAACCAACCAAACAAAAAACGCCAACAACTCTGGTATGTGATCATTCAGCCAAGATAAATCCAGGAAAGATTTATTTGGCTCTTCTCCACTGAGGACTAATTCAGCATGAACCAATCACTGCATTGACTGGTTTATAGTTCATTGTCACTTGACTAAATAGATCAACAACTTGCATTTTGATAGCACTCTTTGCAACAAAATTAGATTCCCTAAAGGGGTTTACATATTAATTTTGATTATACACCTTTTCATTATGTACTAAACTGGAGACATTATGCAGGCAAATTCAGCAGGTTTTGTGCAGCACCAAAATACTACATACAGCTACAATTATTTACATCAGTGCCAGTCTATTTGTGGCTTTATAATGGAGGTGGAAGAGAGAGTACGAATGAATGATGCTGGCCAAAACCATTATCTTTCCTAAAAAAAGGAAAGTTGAGTTGCTTGCTTCCACTTGCCTGACTACCTCGGTTTAATATTGTACTGGAAAAATAGCATCTCGCAGTTGGTTGTTTGATTATTCTTTTTTTTTTGTTGTCATTCTGTTGATGTGACTTCATAATATTGCATGGTCTAGGTTTGCAAAACTCAATTAAAATAGTAAATGGGATGGAAAACCAGAAAATGGGATTGTCAGCAAAACTGCACCCCAAATCTCTTTCTCATGTCTCTCTCTTTCTGCAGCATTAATCCCACAGTGCTTTAATGCTCCTCTGCTGTCTGATGAATCTCACATAAGATCGCTATTAACCTTTAGCTAGATTTCTCAGGGCTATACACCTACCCCTCCCTGCATGGGAAATATTTGATAAACGACACGATTCTTTCGATTTACACTGCTATGGTTCGAAGTTGGTCCAATGGGACATTACAGTGTAAGGTCCAGATCACCTTTTCCTGAAGAAATTTCACAAGGAAGGGGCTCTTGATGAATGCCTCCTGCATTGCTCTGTCGGAGCGGAGTAGATTCCCGCTTCCATGGAATAGTACATGGGACCTGCCGAAGCAGCTGGTAGAATATGCAAGGTCAAAGCCCCCCACATCAACTCTGGCTCCTTGCACCCCTTTTTTCTTCGGCTCCCTGGTAACTTGGCTCCATTAGACTCCCTGGCTGAATGGGGAGGGTCAGCAGAATCTCAGACCATGTGATCTTTTCTAGGGAATTTCTGTGGGGAAGGCAGCACATATCCCGCTGGCCCACTCACACCTATCCAATGTCTGTCTCTTCTTTAGCATGTACTCTGGACTTGTACTTCCTGGAGCTTGGAGGAGAGGGGTGATGCTGCAGAGGTGCATAGCATTTTACAGACTAACAAAGGATTGGGGACTTGGGGTGCAATGTTGAAAAGGAGTTAGGGTTCTAACTTCCATTGACGTTAGGCTCCTGGCTCCAACCGCTTTTTGAGCATTCTACCCTTAGTACTCATCTCACTTACACTGATTTTACCCGCGAGTATCTCTTTGGACTTCAGTTGAATTATTGCTGATTGACACCAGGGTTTAATCAGAATTAGGCTTTAGGTATGTGGCCAAGGGAGTTTATATTCTAGGTGACTTATCACTGCTCCAGTAAGGGGCTGGCTGGCTAAGGAACATCTTCTAGTCAAGTTGGCAGTAACTTGAAGTTGTTATGAGAGCTGTCCTAAGGAGGCTATGTTTTGGTTCAGATCTGGGTCCTGTTTTATCCAAACCAAGCAAGGTTCTGGTTTAGTCTCTTTCTAGTTGTTACCATATGCTGGTTGTTTAGTGGCCTGTGTGAAAGCAGTCGACAGACTTAATAACCAGGTGTCCAAATCACACACAGAAAAAAAACCACATTTATCAACAGTTTCATAGGAAAGGCCAAGGACTTAGTAGAGACTGAACTAGTTCTCCTATCTCCAGGATTCAAGGCACACTGGTGGGACAGTGAGAGGAAGCTCAGACCAGTTCCGTGGGCTAAAAAGAGGTTCTGATTTCACTCCAGTCATCCTAGCACCTCACACAAATGCTAGATTCAATCAAGGGCAGAAATGTCATAAAAGTCAATAGGAATTCAAGTTAAAGCTTCGTAATCTCATATTTGCTTCTTTCTTAAAGCATAACCTGTGCTTTCGTTTTTCAGCTTTCATGGAGTGGGATTTGCAGAAGTATCAAGATGCCACCTCTGTTCATTTTTTAAATGATCTTATTAGTATTTTTTGTAAGTGAAAGTCCACTCACTTCCTTTGTGTCCTGGACTGTCCATTTCAAACAGGTCAAAGATTGCAAGAACTATAGCGCCACCTAGTGGCTTCTCTGTCCCTTGAACACCTCAGAGGGAGTGGGCCAGTTATACTGGAGTCTTTCTATCTGTCCAAAGGCCGCGTTATTCATCACAGGCAACCCACATCGCTGAGATGTTGCTTTCTTGCGCTTCTCGTCTCACTGGGAATTACATCTATCCAATTCTCCCTAAGGGAATTTTTGATGGTGGCAGGGTTTTAAAATAAAGCAAACTTATTCTGTGAGCTCTTCCCATGGGAAGCAGAAGTAGGGTGGAGGTAAGAGATCAGAGAATGAAAACATGCTTCGGGCTCAGACATATTCTTTGATTAATTTCTGTATGATCTCCTAATGACAATGCAGCCTGCCAGAGCTTAGCCGAGCTGCCGAATTAGCACCTGCTGCAGGCTGCAGAGCAGCCAGTGGAGGAGAATTCCTTTAATATCTCATTTATCATCATTGCTTCCAGTCCAATTTCATTCACGCCTAACGTTTTTGATTGTCTTGGATTAAATATTACCAGAGGGAATAACACTAATAGCCTTTCATGCTGCAAAAACCAACTTCTAAGGCATTTTGCGGTGGAAGGAATTGTAATAAATTAAATGCTTAAACTAGCACCGTGCAAGCATTTTTGTCTTGGATCAAAATGTTTGCACTGACTGTTTAAACATTTAATTTAGTATAATGAGAAATATCATTGTAAAATAAGACTGTTAATTAAACTTGAGTTTTGCAAATGTGAGTCATCCCACGTATTCATCGTATAATGAATATAGACAGGTAGAATTTGTGTGCCCTCCCCCCCTTTTTTCTCATTAAGAAAATGAACATTTACATCTTTAAACCCTGAAGCTATTAGTTATTTTTTAATGAAGTGTGTTGCCATTTCAAAGTTAAGCTCTTATATGATGCAATCAGATATTGCTAGGTCAGGGAAGAACATTGCTAATTAAGTTGCATAGAAGTTCTTTGTCACAGATAACTGATTAAACTTGTTACACGGATAATCAGTTTTGCAGTTAAATAAATAAAAAAAATAAACAACCTTCAATAAAAATCAGGTCATGTGGAGGTGATAAAATCTAACAAAGCTTTAGATTTTGTTACAATGTCACAAAGCCACGGTCAGGTCCAGAGCAAAATTTATAAGCCTATTTGAATGTAGAGGCTTTAAAGTCTAGACTAAACCAGCCTGTTAGTATCAGACAGGAAAGCAAGGGCCAGGAGGACAAGCAGAGAAGAAGGGCCTCTGGGGGTGGTCTTGGCCGGGGTAGACCGTGCTCTCGGGATGGTCTTTTCTTCCTTCAGATTAAGAGGGTGGAAGCCCCTTTGCTGCTGCTTCATGTAATTCTCTGATGGATCCAGCTGCCTCTACTCTTGGTTGTAGCTGCACTGGTCCAGTAGACAGTCACAGATCTGCTGGAGGGTCTTGGGCAGATCACGTCATCTTCCTGTGCCGTAACGTTCCCCCGTGCAAAGTGGGGCTAACAACACTAGCCCATCTTTGTAAAATGGTCTGAGATCTATGGATGAAAAGTAATACCTAGGTGTTATTAATTAATATGTTCCAAATTAGCATGCTGCCCTGCTCTGCATTATGGGGGGGAGGGGAAATACCGATTTCATCTCATAACTCAGCAGCATGCTGAATTCATACACAGAAGTCAACAGAAGGCAGCTGGCACCCAGCAGAATCCTTCTTCCCAGGCCACCTGGCCCCACATTCCCAGCGATGGGGCCTCCCTGATAGATCTGTGGGTTCTGTGGAGGCTACATGTCCCTATACAATCAAGTCTTAAATCCACAGATCCAATGGATCTGTGCTTCATGTGCCACAGCTTGGAGGGATCTTTGGAGTCTCTGAGCAATGTCACTGTAGGCCAGTCAGAACATACGGACTGCGCCATTGTTCCAGAAGTAGAAACTGAGATGAAGTCAGTGGGAGATTCACATGCAAAAAGATTTCTGGAGCAGGCTTCTTGACATCAGGGATGCCATTCAGATTTTATGGGAGGGGGGCAACTTTAACCACAATTCCAGGGGCTACTTAGGCACTTGAAAACTCTGGTTTTTTTTGCAGATGATAATTTAGAAATTTGCTGACAGGAGCACTGTATCTAATTCCTGTATAAAGAAAGAAAAAATATATACAAGCACCAATTAAAGCCACATTTTAAGTTTATATGTAAATTTAGAACCATCAGGATATAATACAGCAAAATATTCCCAGTCCCAATCCTTGAGATATCAGTTTTGGAGCCTTAATACAGATATCAGAAACAAAAGTTTGATACTTTGTACACTATCTTTAGTAGAGAGAAACAGAAATAAATAAAGTCTGCTTAAAATCTGCTTTCTTTCTCTAACAGTCACACTCTGTGTTACTGCCATTATCTGTTCTATTTTAGTCAATTATTTTTCACTCCACTAAAAATGTATTTATTTAATTTTAACATACGTGATTAATTTTTTTCTCTTTTATTAAGAATGGGAATTTATTTTTCTAATTATTTTGGCATTTCTGTTTACTGACCAGAGTCATGTACGTGACTCACTAACGTTTGACGCCATCATTACTATTGGTATCAGACTTGAACCGCATTTATTTTCCTACAACTTTTAAGTGATTTTACAAATATGAATAAAAATGCCATTTGAAAATAAGTGACCTTCATCTGCACAGTGTCTAAAGTTCTGTATTTTGCTAATTTTTTTGTTATTGAAACTGGCAGTTCTATGGGGAATACGAGCTAAATTTACATTCTAGAAGGGTACTATTATTTGATTGTACCACTTTAATTAATGAATGACAGTGGTGTACTGAGGGGGGGATGGCAGCTAGGCTGGGGGGGCGCCACCCAGGTCCTCCTCCTCGGAGCCACCCCCCCACTGACATCCCCAGTGGCTGTGCGGACCCAGTCCCTCCACCTCCCATCCTCCTGGCTCTTCCACCCCGTGCTGGGCACAACTGGGAAGCCACAGGGATGTCAGCAGGGGGTGGCTCCTCCTCTGAGGGCCTGGCTGGTGCCCCCCTCAGGCCGGTACCCAGGGGCATGCCACTGTACTTGCCACTCCCACTGTGGGGGGAAGTGTGGGAGAGCAGAGAACAGGCCCGCCGACACCCCCCCACAGGGTCCTGTCGCCCCCCTGCCGCCGACGGGGGGCTCAAATACATGTATTGGCCCCCAGGCGCCAGAGACCCACAGTACGCCACTGATAATGACAAACCACAAGATGGTAATAAAAGTAAGGATCATCACTGGAGCCAGGACAGGTTAGGCGTTTTAGAACTCACTACTCAAGGAATTAAATTTAAGCGTAAGAGAGAACTAGAATTATGAAATGCACAGACCAGTCCAAAAGCTAAAATAATGTCAGGAACTTAATGAACTCTGAAAGAATAAAATTACAGAGCAGATATGTGCCTTGCCTATTGTGACAGGAAGTACCGAGAAATACCAACAACGACAATAACACAAGTGTGTGTGAGAAAGAGAGTGTGTTGGGGAGAGTGTGTGAGCGAGACCATGTGTGTGTGTGTGTGAGAGAGAGTGTTGGTTGGTGTGTGTCTGAGAGAGAGAGAGAGTGTGTGTGTGTGTGTGTGTGTGTGAGAGAGTGTGTGGGGGGGTGTGTGTGTGGGAGACTGTGTGTGTGCCTGAGTGAGCGTATCTGCTGTCTCTTTAAGCCTAGCCCTGAGGAGCCTGATTGCTTGTTCAGTACAGCAGCAGTCGCAGCGCCCACACCAGCACAGACAGGTGAAGACCAGGTACACAAATACGGGAGAGGGAAACCCCAGCATCAGCCCTCCACCTCGCTCTGTGCGGCAGATCAAGCAGCTTGGGCAGCAGCAGCTCCATGGGGGCTGCAGATGGGTGGGGAGGGAAGCAGGGCAGTGTTTTTCCTCCTGCTGCAAACATCACCCAAATGTGGTACAAAACCTGGAGGGGGGGGGGAGGGCAGGTGCCTCCTCTGCCCTCTCTAAATGCACCCCTGATTGACATGCACTGGTGTTTGTTAGCACTTTTTGATGCCGTTCTTTAGTCAGTTGTCAAGCAAAACTGCTTTTAAGGTTAGCCAGAGGGTCTTTGGAAGGGTCAGGCTGAGGATACTCTGGACTTTCCCAAATGTAACTGACCCATTTTGAATAAAAAGGAAGGAGGATCTTTGTTACAGGAGAAATGGAGCCTAGCTGCCTTTGCTGGCGTCTGTATGAAGTAGACAACATTTCAGGGTTATGTTCTGCAAAATAATATTGGTGTCTGAGGGCCTTTAGGCCATCAGTTTCTGGAGGGGAACCATGAGTATTGTGCTGAATGCACCATTTTCTCTGGGTTTTGCCTCCAGTCTTTTGGGGTTTTTTTACTATAGAACCCAGAGTAGACACCAATAAGTTGTCAGAATAGTCACCAATCCCTTTTATCCCATCTTAAAGACATATAGGAGATCTGCCAGGGAAAGGTAACGTACAACAACACAAATAAATGCAAGTCCCACCGGTGGGCTATGTGCTGTGTGTTGTTTCTTGCTCTGTTCTCTTATTCCATTTCTTAATCCCAGTGATTCCTGGTCTTCTTGTGATGTGATGCTCCCTAGGTTATGAGGCACTTCACTGCCTCTTGCCCCTAGCACGAGGAAGTCTTGTCTGCACCTGCTGTGACTCAGCTCCCTGAAACCACCAGCCTCTGGCAGCACACGCCCTATGTCCAGGCCTCCATAGGCCTCGCTCCGTGTGCTGTTTAATGAATGGCACACATCAACCCCTGAGCCCTCCTTGCGTGTTCCCTGTAGTGTCATAGAATCGTAGAATAGTCGAAGATTAGGGTTGGAAGGGACCTCAGGAGGTCATCAAGTCCAACCCCCTGCTCAAAGCAGGACTAACCTCAGCTAAATCATCCCAGTCCCTTATCCACTGAACACTCACAGAAATATCCGGCCTGCTATTACCAGAGGAATAGTGTACACACCAGGTTGTAAGATTCAGCTCAGGACCTGCACTTCGCTGAACATCACAGAACTGGGGTATATTTATAGGGAACACGAGAATCAATTAATGATCAAAGACTAGAGATTCAGGAGATGGTGAGTGAGAATGTTGGAAATAAATTGTTACATATCAAGCAAAATCATAACATGCTTTCTGGAGATTAAAAATTAGCAGGTTAACCTCCTGACTAAAGAAATTTATCTCATTCAAAGTCCTCTTCAGTGTTGCCAAACAAGGCTGGCTGACATCCCATTTTCATGCATGCAAATGAGCTATCTGTTTACTTCCTAGGTGCAGGATGAAGGCGGATCTTTGCCATTTAGATCCAAAGTTAATTGATTTTGCTAATCTGAAGCTCTGCAAGGGGGTTGGATCTCAGAGCCCAGGTTCCAGCCTGAGGCCAAATGTCTACATTGCTATTTTTAACCCTGCAGCCCAAACCCCTCCTGATCCTGAGTCATGTGACCCAGGCCCTGAGACTCAGTGCCACAGGTTTTTTATTGCAATTCTGGGCCCCAGGAAAGAATGGTCCCATCCTGCCTCTTCTGCCCGTGGCCCCGCCCACAGTCCACCTTGCTGTGTCCCAGACCCCCCTCCCCCACTTCACGCCAGGCCCCACCCCCAGGGTGGAGGGTGGAGAGGAGGGATGCAAGCAGCGAGCAAGGCGGGGAGGCTAAGAGGAGGGGGGAAGGAGTGACATGGCGAGCGGTGCAGCTAGGTGAGGCCGGGGGTAGAGCAGGGGCAGGGCCACAGGCCTGTACCCTTTTAAATTGCCAGGCCCCTGGGCAATTGCCCTCTTACCCCTGGCGGCAGGCCTGGCAGTATGGACTAACCCTTAGTGATTTGCTCAAAGTCACATGAAAGAGTGTATGGCGGAGCCAGAAATAAACTACTGCTTAGCATTTACCTCTGCTGTGCTCTGGTTGCCTTTCTCCTGAGCGTAGATTTTTCCTATTTCTGCAGTATAGTGGGATGGACATGGGGGGAGAGTCTGCTGGCTTCCTGGTGGCCTGGCCTGGTGCTATGGATTAATATCTTGATGAGCTGGGTGCTAGTTTTCGGTTAGAAACCTTTGTATGCATTATACTATCAGTATATGTAGTTCAGTGTGCTAACCGTGACCTAGGAATGATTTTCAAAATGCTCAGTCTCAGCCTAGCTCTGTCCCCACTTAAGTGACTGGAAGTTTCACCACTGGTTTCAATGGGAGCAGAATTAGATCTATGCAGAGCGCTTTTGAAAATCCCGCCCACCGTAAACCATTTCAGCCAGTGGAATTAACGTCCGCAGTTTGTTTAAGAGAATTGGTCCCTTCTTTACCCAGCACTGCAGACCTCTATTCTAAAATATATCACACTTCCTACATATCTGCTACTGAGAGATGGGTTTCCCAAAAAATGTTCCCAAAGGGAGTTATTGCTCAGAGCTTGCTCGGTGGAAAACTCCTTACAACACCTCCGGATCTTGCCATGAATTAATGGGCTGTTTTGAATATAGTTGCCAAGGACATTATTTTACACACAAATGTTGCTGGGAAATGGTTCACATCATACACGGCTGGTGAAGGTATTCATGGGGGGACTGAGCCCAGCCCACGCTAATCCCACCGTGGGGCTCCTGTCTCGCAGGGCTGGACCCAGCTCTCTGCTCTGGCTCATTGATTATCACTGATCGCAGATTTGGAGGAGCCAGCCACAATGTCACTTGATGTGTGTGTCGGCATGGAGGCTTTGCACTGCCCCGTCCCCTTCTCTCCCCATCCCCTCAGGATCCTCCCTCCACCAGGGTCCCCTTTCTCTCCTCCAACACTCTCAGGATCTCCCTTTTCCCCAGGATCCGCCTTCTCCTCCCCAATCACCTCAGGAGCCCTCTTTCCCGGGATGCCCCCTTCTCCCATCCCATTTACCTCAGGATCCCTCCTTTGCCCCAGAACCCCCACTTTATCCCAATCATCTCAGGATCCCCCCAGGACCTCCATTCGCCCCACAATCACCTCAGGATTCTCCCCTCCCCTGGAACTCCGCTCTGCCCCTAAATCACCTCAGGATCCCGCTACCCCGGGGCCTTTTCCCATGCAAGGGAGGCCCTCCTCCACATGATATCTCACCCAACCCCTCCCTGCCTTCTTCCTGGCACTGCTGCACACAGCTTCGCCTGCTGAGCCAGGCCTGTGTGCTGGTGGTGGGGTGGCTCAGAAAATGACAAATGAGAGAGAGATTTGGTGGTGCGGGGTGGCTGAGCCCCTAGCCACATGCTGCACACACTTCTCTCTTGAGTGTTTTTTATTCCTGTGGATAGAAATCCAGAGATGACAGCACTGTAAACGAGCCCACCCCTCTCCTTGGAACTAAACCTCTTTGTGAGAACTTGTAATGTGTGCTATCAAATCAGGCCTTCCTCTGCCCATGTCTGGGCCTCATCTAATTTCTGGAGGGACCATCTCCAGGCTGCTTAATCTCACTGACCAATCAGTCTTTTTCTGCTCTGTAGGGCCTGCCACAAAAAATGCCAACTCTGCTGGTATTTTGTGGGAGGTGAGCGCCTGTTTGCTAAGAATTAGACTGAGCCCACCAACTCACAGAGGTCACTGAATAGTCATTGGGACTTTTGGCCGCTACTAACTGTGGCCCGTGTTGCTGTCCTTATTTATAATACCCTAAATAGGTAATACTCGTAGTAGAAAATACAATTACAGATGTGAAATCCTGTCCCAACTGAAGTCAGTGGCAAAAGTCCTATTGATTTCCCCCAGGGTCTGCGAGCTGTAGAATTCACATCCAGCAAATCTTTACTCAGGCAACTAGTTCTCATGCTAGTGAGCTCACTGAAGTCAATGGGAAGAATTTGATTTCTTTGAGGCTGCTAGGTTGAGTGAGGGTTTTCAGGAGAGGGGCCTGATGAAGACATAACATGACAAGTGGTGATTGCAAACATTGTGGCAAAGCAAGGCTGGAGGACCATTGTTACAGCAAAAATATAGGGTATCTGTTGAAGATGATGCATATGTCAGAGAGATCTGACATCAGTGGGTTTTTTTCCTTCCACAGACAATCATACAGCCATCCAGAGAGGTGCTTTTTTTTTTTTTTTTTTACCCCTGGGCTTCAGGATTGGTGACACAGCTCAACAACTACAGCCAACACTGCTTATTGTCATGTAAGGCCAAGATCCATGGGGATAACTGAGCCATAGATCCCAGCTTTCCCCATCGCTAACACCTCCCAGATCAATGGCAGCCTAACACTAATCCCTGTTGTGTGATCGTTGGCTGGGCCTATGACACTGATACCGGCCTCAGTGATCTGTTCAAAGAAAGGTACAACTTTATAAATAGGCCAGAAGTAATTTACGGTAACATTTGCATCTTAAGCTTCAGTGCCCTGAAAAGGGGCATGTTATGCAGAGCAGCTTTTCCTCTCAGTCCACCTCCTCTTCTGGATCAATCTTAGTCAGGTAGAGCTCAACTCCAATGTAGCACTAATATAGCACAATGAGGCTGCTGTACAGTAATCATTTTTTCCATATGTGCAGCATAATACACTACAGTGAAATGGACCAGTCCATTTCATTGTGGCAGATTATGAGCTAGTCCATTCTCATCCCCATGGGATGTCCAGTCCTTCTTGCTTGAACATAGTGATAGACTTGTTGGGCCCAATTCTCTGCTGGCAACACTTTACTGCAGTGAATGAAATTATGCCAGCAGAGAATTTGACAAACAGAGTCAGACTTTTAAGTAACTCATAAGGGTAGCTCAGCGAGGAGTTTATTACAGGGTTATTAGTGCAGCACAAAGCTAATATATGGCAAAAATGTGTATTCTGTTAAAAAAATTAGAACACATATTAGCAAAATATACAGGGAAATAGTATGGAAATATGTGTTAAGAAGACACATCAATATAATCAATTTTCTTTCCTTTAAGAACTCCTAACTGGTTTAGGACTGCACTCCAATTTTAATTTTCAATATCTACCAGCACTAATTACACTACATTCAGAATTACTGTTTTGAGCAATGGAAAAATTAGTCAATAGAATGATTTAGTTCCATCCTGCTTAGTGACCAATATGCAGCCTTAACTTCCACCCTAAATGTAATGAAAGGCAAATTTCAGGTCTGTAAGTGCTGCATAATTATTACTACCAAATTTAGAACAGCTCACCTGTTCACATAAATTTGCCCAAACACTACAGAAAAACATACAGCACAATAAACCATTTACAATCTAGTCCTGATCCAGTTAATGGAAAGATTCCAGTTGCCTTCTGATACTGCACCTCACTTACTTACACACATACGATGATACAAAACCACAATGTAATTTAATTTATGAAACCTATATTAATTCTCAGAACACACAGATATATTTAGATTGTCAGCATTAAGGCTACACATTACTTGTTCAGATGTTCTCTGGAAGTGACTGGAAGGGAACAGGGTGAGGTTGAGAAAGGAAACTGATGAATGAACTTTAGGTGAGATATGACTTTTTGTTTGCATTAATGGGACATACGGTCTAGTGTCTTTAACTCAAAGGTCATTATATTTTCTGTATGAGATTAGGAATATAGTCATTAATATGAAGCTTTTCTCACTGAAGAATTCCAAATAAAACCAACATGCATTGCCGTTTGCAAATGTTCTAGCACAAAATGTTAATGTTTGATGCAAAATATGTGCACATGTATAACATAACTCAAAGTATACAACAGTCTTTTGCAAAAGTTAACACTGGCATTAAAAGCTACTAGTTCATTTTTGAACAATTGGTCAGGGGAAAAAAAGCTTGTTCTGCACTCATGGTATTTCTTAAATGTCATTCCATTTATGACTTCAGTAGCAAGATTTGAGAAATGCTGTCAGTTTGAGAATGCAAATCATGGTGGAAGGGGAGGGTTCAAAGCGAAATACAACTTTTTTCAAACTTTTCTTTCTCACAAAATAAGTTTTATTGCGTCTCTACTGTGATTATATTATCACACGTATATGGGTCCACCTTGCCTTCTAGTGTATACATAGTAAAGTTCTATAACAAGGATCCAAGCCTACAAATACACACTATACTCAGATGAGTAATCCCAATGACTTTCAGTGGACTTACACACTTGAGTAAAACTACTTATATGCATAAGCATTTGCAGGAGCAAAGCCTAAGCCATTTTGAGGCAAGGGAGACTAGGGGATAGATCTTCAACTGGTGTAAGTCAGAATGGCTTCTCTGGTTTCAATGGAACTACACTGATTTCTACCAGTTAAGGTTCTGGCTGTAGTCCTCTGAGATGGCACAAAGACCACAAATACTAAGTTACCACCAGATTCTACCATTCTTGATCATGTTGAATAGCATCTTCATCCATCAATGTCGCTATTGAAATCAATAGGGCTACATGTGGAGTAAGGTGCCACTCGACAAAAATAAAAGATAACCCTAGAAGTTTAACAATTATTCTCATTAAGGTATAATTCTTTATGCAAATGGATTTTGTTAACCTGTAGGGGGTTGTAATCTTTGAAGGATGAAATCCACAAGCAGACCCCTCAAACACATCACAAAACCTTTATTAGTGTGTTTATTGGTGACATGGATTACAGAAACCAATGTAATTAAATAACATTTAACTTGAAATCGACCACAGACCGAAGAAATACAAGTCACACTTGGCAAGGCAAACTTCTCAATACACTGGGTTGCTTAGGTCATAATTACACTGCTAAGAAGGAATTTCCCTTACTTGATTCTAAAGTATTCAGGATTTTTTTTTATGTCTTTCAGACAATTCCTTTGGCAATAATTTCAATTTTTTAAGCTTTTATTATATAAAAATATAACAAATTTTCATTATATACAAACATTACATTACACGATATACAGGTTAAAAACACTACAAAAATAGCAGGCCATAGGTGAACTAAAAGCAAAAGAACAGGGTAGGGGATAAATTAAATACTGCACATTTCATAAAAATTACATTAACTACAACCAGTTTTTTTGTTTGCAAATACCAAACAGTACCAACGTGATTGGAAATCTTTCCAACAACTTCATTTTTAAGGCACATCTTGCATATTTATATGTACAACACTGAATCTGGCCAATAATTTAAGGGCTCTTGAGAGTGACCTAGTAGTGTACGTGTATGTGTGTGCTTGGATGGGGAGTGTGCTGCATTAAATCTTCTCACTGGTGTCAGTCTGGGGGCCCAGGTATCTAGTTGAGGGGGCTTGGTATAGGGGCACCCCGATCTCCTGAAGGTCTGGAAGCCTCCCAGGGCGAGGAGGGGACAGCAATGTGATTGTCCTGTCAAAGTCTCTATGTAACACTTTCTCGTAGACACTCTGCAGCCCCACTGTCTTGGGCAGCTGGGCCTGGTAGTAGTTGTCTCTGCGAAGGGGGTCCCTGGGCAAGGAGGTGCTTTTGCAGAAGGTGGACAGCTGAGCTGAGGGATGAGGAGACGAGTGAGGGTTGGATCGGCCACAGGATGGGCTCCAGCAGCGGTCCGAATGGCCCAGGATTTTACATTCAGCAGTACAAGCCCATAATCCTAAAAATAAAAACAAAATCTTAGACCTGTCATCACTGCAAAAACAGCCACATAATTCTGAGCTTATCAGAGAGTTATCACCGTGATCATCCAAAGCTTAGGACTCTGGGGTGGGAGAGGGGGGGGGAACAATACTCCTGGACACTGCTGCAAAACACACTCTGCAAGCTATCATTATTCCATTTAGCTAGCAAGCCCTAGCGCACAAGGTATGTCAGCAGGAAGAGCTTTTTGATAATGAATATTATAATAGGCTGGCTGCTTCTAATTTGCACTATGTGCTTGACATGCATGTGAACACTTAAGTTGTGAAAACGCTGGGAGGTATTCCTGCAGTGAACGCTGCCTTGGAAAGATGTAAAAGGTGTGATTAGTATAAAACAGGTACAGTCAGCTCAGTATGTGATTAGGTAGGTAGGTAGGTAGGTAGATTGATCCTTTTATTCCTGGGACAGTTTTTAATTTCACTGCAGTCCGTCTGTGCTGTGCAATGGACCCAACCCTTACCATTCTGCATGTGAGTGATGAGATCCTTCTTCAGGGCATCCCCACTGATGTCAGAGTCGCTGTCGTTAAAGTCGCTGTCACCTTTGCCACTGTCTTTGCCACTGAACTTTTCCGCTTCTCGGGCTGATATGGTGTTGAAAGAATGACCCTTCCAGATGGCCACTGGGGGGGTGGATTCTTTGCTATAACTAGGAGCAGAGGCATAGAGCTGGAGTGGATCAGAAGGGAGAGTGGGAGAAATAAGAAGCATATGTCAACATGGCAACCTGATCAAGACCCCCCTCATTCAAACCGCCCCATCCAGTCCCCCAAGCTAAAGCACAAAACAAGTACAGTGGGATCTTACCTCCACATTTGTTGCCCTAAGGCGTTTCTGAGCCTCGTAGAGACAGGCATTCGCAGTGCTGGTCTCAGAAGAGGAGACCTCTTCTGCAGGTGGAGAAGGGGCTGGGCTGGTAAAAGAAGCTTTGCTGGGAAAGGATCGTGCTTCAAACACATTCCCTCTGGGGCTGCTGTCCTCCTGCCTCCCCTTCTCTAGGTTGGAGATGTCGGTCTGCTCCGTCAGGGGCTCGTTGTTCTTCAGCTCGGTCTCCTTCTTGCGCTTGTTGCAGGTGGTTGCAATGGTGATGATGGCCACCAGCAGCAGGGTGCAGCTCCCCGCCAGCACGATGATGACGATCAGGGGAATGTCCCACTCCAAAGCCTTCCCCTCCCAGGAGCTGGCCTTGGCCACCTCTTGGCTGCTGGAGGGTGCCGTGGCAGTCACCAGGAAGTTGACCGTGGCTGTGGTGGCAAGGGGGGGCCTGCCATTGTCGGCCACGATGAGGATGACCTTGAACACCTGTCCCAGCTCTTCAGACAGGTCCCCCCGCAGCACGATCTCGCCTGTCTTCTTGTTGATGGCGAAGAGCTCCGGCTGCTGCTGCGGCGGTGGCTCCTGGGCCAAGGAGAAGGCGAGCTCCGCATTGGCCCCGTCGTCGGCGTCTCTGGCTTTGATCTGGGCCACCAGGGAGCCGGGGGGCGCCCGGCTGGAGACCCCGAGCTCGGCGGACCCGTTGGCGAGCACCGGGTGGGTGATGAGCGGGGCGTTGTCGTTCTGGTCCAGCACCCGCACCTTGAGCAGGGTGGTGCTGGAGAGCGGAGGGGACCCGCCGTCGCTGGCCTGGATCCGCAGCTCCAGCTGCTTGAGGATCTCGTAGTTGAAGGTCCGGAGGGCGTAGACGGCGCCGGTGGCGGGATCCACCGAGACGTAGGTGGAGACGGGGGCGCCCAGCAGCGGCGCCTCGTCCAGCAGGCGGTAGAGCACCTTGCCGTTGGGGCCCAGGTCGGGGTCCCGGGCCAGCAGCGTGGCCAGGTAGGCGCCGGGCGGGTTGTTCTCCAGCAGCGCCACCTCGTAGGCGGGCCGCGCGAAGAGCGGCGCGTTGTCGTTCTCGTCGCTCAGCCGCACCGTCAGCTGCCGGACGGTCTGCAGCGGCGGCGCGCCCAGGTCCTCGGCCAGCAGGGTGAGGTTGTACTCGGGCACGCGCTCGCGGTCCAGCGGCGCGGCGGTCACCACCACGTAGCTGTCGGCGTAGGCGCGCTGCAGCGCGAAGTGCTCGTGCCCGCGCAGGGCGCAGCGCACCTGCCCGTTGGGCCCCGAGTCCCTGTCCGAGGTGCTGACCAGCGCCACGAAGCTGTCGCGCGCCGCCGCCTCGCTGACGTAGGCCACCCCGGCGCCGGCGGGCGCGCCGCTCAGCGGGCTGATGCTGATGCCCGGCGCGTTGTCGTTCACGTCCGCCAGGCGCACGATGACTTTGCACGTGGCCGCCAAGGGGCTGGCGCCCCGGTCCTGCGCCTGCACGTCCAGCTCGTAGGTCCGCGCCCGCTCGTAGTCCACCGGCCCCTCCAGCGTCAGGCGGCCCGAGAGCGGGTCCAGGCGGAAGAGCCGCCGCGCCTCGGCCGGCACCTGGCTGCCGAAGCCGTAGACGATCTCCCCGTTGGGCCCCTCGTCCGGGTCGGCCGCGTCCAGGTCCAGCAGCAGCGAGCCCCGCGGCGCGTCCTCGCCCAGCTCCACCGTCAGCGAGCCCTGCGGGAAGGCCGGGCTGTTATCGTTGGCGTCCAGCACCCGGACGCTCACCGTGGCCGTGCCCGCGCGGGCCGGGCTGCCGCCGTCCTTGGCCACCAGCTCCAGGCTGTAGGCGGCCTGGCTCTCGCGGTCCAGCTCCCGCAGCAGCACCAGGTCGGCGCATTTCACGCCGTCCGCCCGCGTCTGCGCCTCGATGCCGAAGTGGCCGTTGGGCGAGATCTGGAAGCTCTGGATGGAGTTGGAGCCCGCGTCCGGGTCCGCGGCGATCTCCAGCGGCAGGCGGGTGCCGGGCGCGGCGCTCTCGGACACCTCGAGCGGGATGAGCGGCCGGGGGAAGCGCGGCGCGTGGTCGTTGATGTCCCGCACCTCCAGCTCCACGTGCACCAGCCGGTACTGCTCCTGCCAGAAGCTCACCACGTCGAAAGCCAGGATGCACTGCGGGGACGGGCCGCACAGCCGCTCGCGGTCCAGCCCTTCCTCGCCGATGCTCAGCTGCCCGTCCGCCTCCCGCAGCCGCACCAGCGAGCTGTTGCTGAACTGCTTCATCAGGCGGAAACTTATCTCGCCGGGCGCTTTCATGTGCATCTCTTCTGCCAACGTGCCGATGACCGTGCCCGGCGCGTCCTCCTCGTAAGTGCGGTATCTCACCGTCTTGCAGAGGGTGACCGAGAGCAGCCAGCAGAGGTAGAAGAGGCGCGGCGGACAGGAGAGCCTGCGCCCTTCCCCAGCAAGACCCATGTCACCTGCACTGAATTGCGGACCTAGAAGGGCCGAGGAGAAGCGGCTTTCCAGCCGTTAAGGAGTGAGTCTGCCCCTAAAGCAGGAGAGGGGAGGATGACTCTCCTGCCCCCAGATGCAGATCATGCATGCTCCGCTCTGCGATGCAAGGCGACTGTGCCGATTGCTTCCAAGTTGCCCTAACCCGAGAGGTGTCCGCGAAACCGGGGCGCCTGGCTCCGTTTATCCTGCTTCTAAAGCGGAGGGCGCCTCCTGAGGGCCTTTAATAGACGCGGATATGCAAATTTTGCCGAGCCGATCAGCCAATGGCAGGCGCTCTTTTCACACCGGTCTCCTGAATGCCTCCCAGAAAATCCCTTTAATGTGGAAAAGGCTTAGAGAGGAAAACAAGAAAGGAAAATTAGGGAATCTCTTCTTTGTTTTCTTTAACTCTTTTTTTTTTTAAAGCCAAGCTGCAAATGAGTTGGCACAGGGAGCGCGGAGTAAAATGCGCGGAGTGTTTTGTTAATTGTACCACTACAGCACCCTGCTGTTGAACAGGTGCCTCGTGTGCAACTATCTGCTCTTCGGAGCTAGTCGCTTAAAAACGCAGAGAAATAGCTTGCCCGGAGTGCGCGCGCCTGTATGTGCGATGATAGATTAATAAAGTGCTGTGCGCAGCGCATGTATAATAGGGGGTGACTTTCTTTCCGTTGATTTCTGCATGGATCAGAAGAGCAAGCCCCGAAACGAGACTGGGAAGGATTAACTGCGAATTGATTTCGTTCACATGTGGGCACAGAACCGTGTTTTACTCGCGTGAGATCCTGTGATCAGAGCTGTAATGTGCCTTTCGGGAGATAGTCCTAGGATGCTTTAGTATGCGTGTCACTGCCCCAAGTGCCTTTCTTAAGCCCTGGGCACTAGCAGGCAAAAAAAAAGTTCCAAATAGGATTTAGCATAAGCTTGAGGAGATTTGGAAAGGTTTCAAAGATCAGACTGTATCAAAGGCTTGTGAAGCCCTCGTTAGCTGTAGAAATATAATAGCATGGCAGGCTATCCCATTGGAGGCACCAATGTCTGTATTATTTCACGATGACAAGCCAAAGGGAAAGAAAGTTGAACAGTTTCCACAGAGGAGTTGGGCTAAGTTGAATATAATGAGCAAACGCCACATGTATCCATTATGTCCTTCTATTCATTCCCAATCACTGCCATAACTCTTTGACTAAACGATGATGGGCGCTGAATTACACACAATGCCCCGCTCATATTAAAATACATTTAAGACCTATCCCTCCTGATGCCCTGTTACGCCTATTTAGAGGATTTTCTTTTTGTCCTAATAGGGCCTCTCTGGGAAGCAACACTAGTCTCGTTCCAGAAGAACAAAATAACAGCATGAGGTTGAAACCTGGCACGAACCTCGGGGAACTAAACCATCTGCCCAGAAAAGTATGAAGACATAGCACAGCGAGTCACCGAGTTTTACTAGTCCTGCAGTCCGTGGGGTGACTGGGACAGCGCATGCACGTGCATTACATTGGGGATTTTTATTCTGCTTCATGCTAGGTCTAGTGAACAAATATCTGAGCCCGGTGGGGGAATGGCGTAAAATAATGCGCGCTTGATCCCAGAGACAGCCCTGGTGAAAGAGACCATTAAAATAAACGCAGCGGGAGAAGAGAGAACATGGGCTCAATAGTCGCGTCTGGGGGACTGGCCCTTGAACGGATCCCGCGTTTGAGGTCGCATCCTGAACCAGAAATACACGTTGCAACTCGCCCCCTGTGATCTGTGTACCGCGACGGGGAAATCAAACCACCCCTCGGTGCTTTAAATCGAACCGAGTGCTGTTTTGAGCTGTAAAGTTTGGTATCCGCCCTGCCGAGCGCTCAGAGCAGGAGAAAAGAGCAGACACCGGCTGCAAGACTGGGGGAGGAAAGGGGGCAAGCTGCGGGCTTTCTGCAGTGTGCAAGCCGGCCCCCACTCGAGTCTGTCTGTAGGTGTAGAGAGACACCTCGGGACACGAGGCAGCACTCTGCCGGCCGCTGCACTTCCCCTTTCTTCTTTGTATCCCTTCGCTGTGTGTTTCGGTGAGGAAAAAAAGAGCAATTGCCGTAGCAGCTGCAGCAGGCATTGTGCATGGGAAATACAAAGCATCGCCCCTGGTACCGCAACACCGCCCCGCTCTCGGGGCATCCTCTCTACTAACCTCCCCCCGCCCCGCCCGTGGTCCCAACACATCGGTTCCCTGGCTCGGTCCGTTGGACTAGAATGGCCGATTCTAGTAGCTGGAGCGCACCCTAATCCCTCTGTCACCAGAGAGGCTGCCTCCTTGAGGTTGATCATCAGGCCTTAATGGGACTCCCGCAGGACAACGAGCTTGTCACTGGCTAGTGCTTCCACGTACATCCCTACACAACCTCAGGCCCAACAGGCCTCCTGTGAGCTTTTAAGGGCTGGTTACTAATGCAGCCAAGGCTGATTTACATGCCTACTTTAAACATCTGTCCATTTGGTCCAGCTGTGCGCAGGAGCCGCTCCCTGGGCCCGATCGGATTCCCCCTGAAGTCAAAGGAAAGGCTCCCCCCACTGATTGCAAGGGAAGCTGGATCGGGCTCCAGGCCTTCTCCTGCAGTCCAGATCTGATCTCCAAGTTAAAGTTGTCTTATTGTTAAGGGACAATTTTGAAGAGAATGGTCCAAATTCTGTTCCCACTAGTCATAGACTCATAGGAGATTAGGATTGGAAGGGACCCCAGGAGGTCATCTAGTCTAACCCCCTGCTCAAAGCAGGACCAGCCCCAACTAAATCGGTCCGGATTCTGATTTCAATTTAGACACAGGTACCAATCCGGAGTAATTACTGGACAGATTCTGCGGTGTAAATCCGGAGTAACTCCTCTGAAGTCAGTCGGGCTTCAGAGGTGCACACGAGAGGGTAATTTGGCCCCATATCTGACAACAGCATCGAGCCGGCACGGGGCGGGGCGGGGTGGTGCTTGGCCCATGAACGACATGTGCTTCAGTCTCTTAGCTGCTGTCGGCCTCACCATCAGCTGCACCCAACCGCCCCGCCGAGCGATCGCTACGGCGCGGCGCACTCCTGCCTCCGACTCGGAGCGGTGGCGGAGGACGGCCCGCCGGCTCTGGAACTGCCCGCCGGGTGGCGACGCAGCCAGGCCAGGCGGCGGAGGCGCTTCGCGGCTGCCGCCTTTCAGCAAGCCGGGCGTGCCAAGCGCCGCGTTAAGAGTAATGACCCCCGAGGGGTGTGTGATGGCACGCGAGCGAAGCGAGCTCGGGTGCCTGCGGATTGCCAGCATTCTCCAGCCGGGCGGGCGGGCGGGCAGCGGCCGGGGCTGGGAATGGGATTTAAACCAGCGCATCCAGCGCCTCGCTCAAATCCCCACCGAGGGAGAGGGGGGGGGGGGGGGGGGGGGGGAGAAGAAATTCGCCCGGCGCTGATCCGGCCCAACAAAAGCGCCCCAAATCGCCTTGTTACCATACCAAAAGGCTTTGGCTGGCTGAAAGGAGCCCCTTTCTCTCTCTCTTAGCAACTTAGCAGACAACTGTCTCGCGCTCCTGAGAACAAACATGGCCACAATGGGCGGCATTTTCTCCGCATGCAAATGCGCGGGGCTCGGCAAAGCCGGAGCTCTCTGCCTCTGCCTAATGCCCGCATTGTGAAACTCGCGTGCAGACAGGCCGAGTGACATGGCCGTCACGTGATGGATTAGCGCCATAGGAAAGTTTTCAAAGCCGCTACAATGGGTGGCTCAGCTTGATCTGCTATCTCCCACCGTGGAGAGGGAAAGAGACGCGGCAGATATTCTCCGAAGTAATAGGATTAGCTTTTCCATTTCAAGTTCTAGCCAGCATGTAATTTATTTTTAATTAGGATTAGCTCCGCCGGGAAAGGAAACCCGACTTGGCGGCGAAGGCAGCGCTATTCTGCGAGCGGGAGAGGCGTTCTTCGGCTTTGCAAATAAATAAATCAGCCCGTCAATAAAACAGGACCGTGTTTTGCCTCCCACGCACTTCACAAGAGACACGGCGCCCAGAAGTGTATTTTAAATGCATAATCAAGAATAAATCCGGAGCCGCTTTGAGAGGCATGATTTCTACTACAGTATTCGAGCCTTTCCCCGGAGATTTCCGAGGAGGTGCTTGTGCCACTTGACCCGTTCGAAGTGGAGAGAGGCAGAATAGCCTTTCTTTCTGTCCGTCGTTCAGTCTGTCCCCACCCCTTTGGGTATCGTAGTTTAAAGATCATCCATTCACAAGGTTCCAAAACACGACAGAAGAAGTCGTGGTGCAGCTTAAAACATGAAACGTGTGGAAACTCTGTATTAAAAACTGGTCTCTGGAATATTATGGTTAACCAGCCGAGACCGCTTCACTTGGGGACATATGTTCTTGCAAATTGTTCTCATTGTGTCTAATCGAGATTCTCACACCACACCATTTCTTAGAAGCAGGGAACGGGAGGTTTGTCCATAGCTGTGCACGATTTTAATCATTTCCCAGCTTTCTTGCATAAATACAGTCGTTGTGGAGTCACAGCGCACGCTAGAAGCAGGTATTTCTTCATGTCCGATGGTTTGAACTGTCCGCTTCCCAACCCTGCCCGATCTACTTTTGATATGGAAATCAAGCCTGCTGTGTGTGATGGCTTCTATGCCACAAAACTTTAGGACCTGGATTCCGTCCCGGGCAAGCTGAAGTTTGGTGCTATACATTTATCTGAAGAAGTGAAAACATTTTTATTCTATTGATCTCGTGTCACCGACGATCAAGCTGGATTGATGGCCGGTAAATTGCCCAGTGGCAGGCTGCGGTTAAATCTATCTAGATATATTTTAGATAGATAGATAGATAGATATAGATAGATCGAGCAGTCAAAGAGAAAGCCAGTCGGGTTGGGCGGTGAAACACCCATTCTCTGATCACACCGTTACCTGTTTCTCAGAGATACCCGATCTAGGAACTGCTGAAGAAACATCCCCTCTGTGATCCAGTCTAGCTAAATAAAAGTTTGTCTGTCGCAAAACCCCGGGCTTCGAAGTTGAACAAAGGAGAGGCACTCCTTCGGGACTGATTGAGCGCTACTCTACCCGTCCTATCAAGGACACAAAAGCGCTTTCCTCACCCTGGCCTGCCTGTGAAAGTGACACGCTCACGCCACCCGGGTTATAAGTGAAATAAGCTTGCAAGTGAAAGACACGCCGGTTTGAGTTCCTAGAGCGAACGGAGCGCTGCAGGAAGAAGGTGCGATTGGAAAGGAGGTAAATCTCCCTTGGACACCACGATCGCAACACTTTCCAGCCTATGGCTCTCATTTCCCATAGGGCTAGCTAGAAGCGAGTAGAGCGGATTTTAGTAAATTCACCCTGCCCATTTTTCAACCGTAGGATGCAAGGGGCCAGTTTGTCCGAGACTATTGTGAGCGGGGCGTGATTGACAAAGTCTGCTTTGAGTTAATCAGATCCTTTGGCTGCACTGGCAACAGATTTTGACCATGTGGGGGTTCAGACGTGAAGCAAAGCAGCCGCTTTCCCTAACCACATGCAATACATACACCGTGCATTGCTTCCATGGCATGAAAGAATTGGTCTCATTTCTTCAAAAGGCTGCTCAAATCAGAGCCCAACCCTCTGACTTCCCTGCGAGCTGGCTGAAAGGAGCGGGTAGGACGCACATTGTTCTCTATATTCCCCAAGGGTGCACAGCTATCTCGAGGTTGACGTCTCTCCGACGCCGAATTCAGAAAACGCCACCACCACTCCGGATTTCAGAGTCTGGGCAGGACGGGAATGCAGGCTCCTGTTGAAAGGCTGCTCGCATCTCACTATGTTCCCCTGGCCTCGTCCGCTTCATGGAGGCTTCTGATCTGCCTTCAGTGATCTCCAAAAACAAAAGAATTCCTTACGCTTCGCGGGCTAAACAATCGCCCCTGTTTAATCATTTCTCTCCCAACTCCGGACGTGTGGGTTAACCTGTCACACCCTACAAGGGTAAGGCTAATCAAACCCCGGTGAAAACAAAGACTGGAACTAATAGGAGGAACGTTTCCGTTGTTCTATTGGTGTTCGCATCCGTATGCTTCTGCCTTTGGCCATGGACTCTGTAGACCGCAGAGGCTGCAGACGCTCCTGTGAATTGCAATTTTGTAGCAGGGTTATAAATCACCCTGATTATGGGGCTCTTGTTTTTTGCTACCTGAAATGTAGACCATGTAAAATGAGTTTCTTGTCTGGAATAAATAAATCACATAAACGCCAGCAAGCAGCTTTGAGTTCACCAGGACAGGTTTTTATTGGATTAATTTCTAGCCTCTGTTGGAGTGGCAGCTGGGTGAAGAGGAGAAAACAAAAGGAGGACAAACCCTCATCAGAGTTAATAAAATGCTAGAGGGAGTAAATGCATCTTGCATGGTACCCTGCAGGGGTCTCCGTCATCTCCAGAAGGAGACCATTCTAAAGGTGGGCCCATACACCAGCAGGAGCTGCGAGCAGAGGTTCTCACAGTTTCCCAGTTCATCTTGCCTCCCCAGGGCAGTGATCAGTGCTAATGAGATTTGACTGGATCCCAGGCACAAACCAAAAGTGAGCTTATTAGAAGTCAGCTATGTTTTTAGTTTCCCATCCCGCACCCGTCCATTGCACCTCACTCCTATAAAAATCTCCTCTTAAATCTTGGCACTCCTTCTCCCTGATGACTGTCCTTCTCCTCTCCCACATTTTGTTCCTTCCCCTGGGTGGAGGGAGGCAAATATTTCTCTATTTTTCTCCCTCATCTTTAGCCCTCTCTCCTGCCTTGCTCACTATTCCCCATCCTCTCTTCTGCCCCCTTTTATCATCGCCAGCTCCTATCTTTACTGTCAGCTTTTTTCAGGTTCAGTGAGGAAGGATGGTTCCAAGGTTAATTCCCTGCTCCGCCACAGACTTTTTGTGTGTGACCTTGGGCAAGTCACTTAGTGTCTCTCTGCCTCACTTTCCCATCAGTATAATAGGGATAACAGTACCTTCTTACCCCACAAGGGTGTTGTGAGGTTAAGTACATTATCTGTCTACACTTACCTCTGAGATTTGGTGGCAGTCGACGGGAGTTACGCAAGCTATGCAAAAAACTTGCATAACTTCCGTCGACTTCTCTGCTTCTCTTCTGCGCATCGTGCCAACGGGAACCGCGTTCCCGTCGACGCAACGCTATGCCACTTGTGAAGATGGTCTTAGTATGTCGATTTCTGGATATGTGGATATGTCACTGACCTCTCAGTCGATCCAGAGAAATCGATCTGATGGCGGCGACTTTGCCACCGTCAGTGTAACCGTAGCCTGTGAACACGGCTACCCCTCTGGAACCTTAGAGAGATGAGGTCTGCAGTCCCATCAAGTTTGTTGCTGGATCAGAGGCATCCTTCAGGGATAGGTGCCTTTTAAGCAGCCTTGTCTAAGCTTCTTTGTCTTGCTATCAAGGGTTTTGGCGAGCTCACACAATAGGCAGATCAGTCACTCACACCAGTCCCTGATGCAGGGTTTGAAAAACAAACAAACAAACAAACAAACCAACCAACGAACCAACCCAGCCAACTACTGGCCAGTAGGCTAAATATATTAGCTAGGAGCTGATCCAACATCTTGTTGGGGAGTGCCTACTAAGGTCCAGGCAGAGTTCCCAGGTGAAGTGGAACGGGGGGCAGGGGAGAGAGGGGCGTCCACTGGGTATTGCACTACAATGATGTTCCCGAAGAGTGCTTGGGGGGTGCTTTATCTTTTGCACTGGCCTTAGTGTGTTAGTGTCTGGTATATTTGGAGTTCCCCCATCAGTTTCTTGCATTGTGGGATAACATTGCATTCTCTCCTCCCTCTCTGGGGCCTTGTCTACATTCTCTCCCTGTCTGCAGGAGCTCTTAGAACCCATGTCTACACTAGAGAGCGTACAGCAGCACAGCTTTACCGATGCAGCTGCGCCGTTGTAAGATCACTCATGTAGCTGCTCTCTGCTGACAGGAGCACGCTCTCCCATCGACATCATAGAACCACCTCCACAAGCAGCCATAGCTAGGTCAGTGGAAGAAGCTCTCCTGCCGACATAGCACTGTGCACACTACCACTTATGCCAGCTAAACTTTTAAAAAAATGTGCGGGCATAAGTGGTAGTGTAGACATATAAACAAGAGAAAGGAAGGACCTCTCCGGCCTAGACATCTCCTGCCACTGTAGGATTGCTCCCTGCAGCAAATCTGTGATACTAGTGCATTGCCCTGCATGCTTTTAAATGTCCGTTGTAATGGGCCTTCCATCACTCCCCTTGGGAGACTGTTCCACGGACTTGTAAATCTCACCGTCATATCCACTATGCCCTTCCCCTTCCTTAATTTCATTCCACATAATGCTGGTTATAGTACTACCTAATAGATCTCTGCCTGCCACTCCTCAGTGGGAACATCCTTCCTGCATTTTTAAATTTGTCTACAATTGGACATAATATATTTATTTAAATGTAAAGATAGTCTATGCATACAAATATATTGTTATTAGTCTGCTCACAATGTCATTCCACCTCTGTCTCCCCTCATCCTCTCCGCCTTTCACATCCTCTCCCCTACTGCTAAATTTTAGTCTGCCGTTGCTCCCAGCTTTTTAGCTGAGGGGCAGCAGTATAAATCCCTAAGACAGAACCCTATGGACAGAAGCAGAGGCAGGCGCTGGGTCCTATACTCTTATAAAAGGTGTCTCTTCTTCCATCTCTTTTCTCCATCCCCCTCTTCTTGCAGGGTGCCTCCAGCTGTGAAGGACCGGTCCCTACTGTGCCCAGCTTCTCAAGCTGCGGTAAAGTGAGAAAAGAGTCCGGTCACGTCACTGCTGCTCAAAAGGCCTGTGAGAGCCGTGGAGCCGACCAGACTCAGGCTGCTGCTGCACTTGGCCACTGGCCAGAGAACGTATCCTATTCCTTACTGATGCATGGTGTTACTGACTAATTGGGGTCTGCGATTAGTGTGCTCAGCAATTGACAGGGCACTCGTTCGATTATGACAGAAAGGCTTTAACGACTATACTTATAAACATATAAAGTGAGCCCCCAAACCAAAAGGCCAGTATCTATTAGCTGCAAAAGCAATTTTCCTCCCCAATGCAGGCAAGAGGTGGCGATGGTTTCTTAACAGCTTCCCCCTGAGAGCCTGGATCCCTGGTCTCAGAAGAAAGCTGGGCAAAAGGATAGTTCTTGTCAGTTTCTTGTGGGGAGTGATTCCATTTATGTGAATGAACAGGGAAATTCCAGAAAACAATACAAAAAAGAGACCCATGGTTTTTACTTAGTTAAAAGGTGCTGGCCCCCTACATTTGTTGTTTAGTCAACAATCCAGCACTTGTTTGTTACAGTGTTTCACCCTTCAAACAAAGGGTATTGGGGTTGCTGTGATGAAACTGAGCAATACCAAGGGTGGCATCCAGCCATGGGCTTTGATCATAAGGTATTTTGAGAGGTCTGGAGCCACAAAGGTCTAGCGCGCCCTGCATATAACATATTTCGGTTTACAGCATAGATGAGTTGCTCATGGAGGATAAGTTCATTAGGGAAGATGGTCCAGACAGATTAATCCTAGGTAAAACAGTTATCTTAATGAAATATCAGACATGCTTTGAGAATGGAAAAACAACGTGTGTGTTGCAATGAAAAGCAATCACCCCTTTTCAAAAGGAACTCCAGCCACCGTTTCACATATTCTGCAATATGCATCTTCTTAATATTTGGTAGCTTAATTTTATAAGTAGGCCCAGTCTAGCTGAAATTTCATGGTCTACAGTGGGCAAGTGGTGTTTTTTCCAAGCCTTGCTGTTATGGGCTAACGAGAAAATTCTGCATGCACTATAGAGCAGGGCCGATGAAGTTCTGAGCATTCACGAAAGTCTAACACAATTGACAGCCTGAGTGGCTGAAGAGCCCGTGCTGACTTTTCTCAAAATTTGGTCTTGTTGACAGTTGCCTCCTGAATGGCAGGGGTAAATGGGATGTCCTGATACTTGTAGCAGGTTCTCTTCATGCCACCTATTGGAAGGTATGTTCCAGGATGAGCAGCAGCAATTTAACAATGACTTGGCTTCTGCTGGGGCTTGTATTCAGGGATCCAAGTGTCCACTGTCACGGAGTGCTTTCTTTTTGGCTATCTTTGTGTGGGAGGTGATCAGACACTCACTAGCACCCAGGCTCATCTAGGCCTTCTGGAATGTGGCAATTGCAGACTCATGCAGGTGAGTGCCCAGGAGTGAGGGGGAGAGGGATGAAGGCAAAATCCAGTGACAGGGTGATCCCGGCCGGCGGCTGGGAGGGAGGACTCATTAACCCCCAAAGTTTGGATTCAAGGATTCCATGGTGGGGGCACCAGCATAAGGTATTGGGGTTCGTCACGGAGACTGAAGACAAGGGAGTAATATTGGCAGGGATCCTGGAGTGCGAGGAGCACTTTGACTGATTGTGGAGGGTAGTTGGATTGACCTGGGTGTCGGCCGCATTAAGCTTAATGCACCAGGAATGCTGCATTCTATTTGGAGCTTTCCAAAAGAATTCTGGCTGTGGCCCCTGGTTCCTTAGGGAGGAACATCTAGAGGTTTGCTGGCCTCCTGATTCTTCATAGGGCTGGGAAGCCTGCATTACGAGCTCTTTATAATCTTCCACTACACGCTCCGTTTCTGCAGCGTGCACCAGAAGGAGTTTGGCACCTGTTCCCTATGGCTCGGAGCAGCCACATCTGTCTCACAAGCTGGGCTTCCTGAGACAGGCAATCAGGGAAACTGGGAGATGACAGTCTTTCTGTTTCAAGTACTATGTAAGGGCCTGATCATAAGAGTGTCCTTTTCAAGGAACAGCTTGTAGCTTCAGACCCTGAAGGAACAAGGGCTGGTCTCTCCAATTACATCCTCATTAACCTGTTTTTCTTGGCTACCGTAGTTTTGCTTTCTCGGTAGCCTCCTTTTGCTTCAAGGTCAGATGAAGTGTGCATTTGTGCCTACAGCATTTTAGGTCTGATCCAAAGCCCACTGATGTCAATTGAAGTTTTTTCACTGACTTCCACAGACTTTGGAGCAGGTTCCGAGTTATTATCTTTGTCAAATAGTTTAACTTAGGGCCTGTTTTATACTACAGAACTGGATTGGCTAGCCCAGGCTAGTCCATTCCTGCATGGCTAGGAGCTGCCTTGGGTCTGGTAAGAACGGAATGTCCTCAGGTTCAGTGAGGCCTCTCTCCTGCTTCAACACCTGGTTTCACCTCCCTTTTCCATCCACGTGCTGGATTTCCATGTAGAACCCCTCTGACTAACTCAGTCTTTAATGTGCTAGGGTTCCATGTCTGTTCTCCAGCTTCTGTTTGGTTTTGGTGTCCTATATTTAACCATTTCTTTCTTCTCAAGTATAGTAGTCTAGTATCTTTCTTTTCATGTGATCACAAAGTGCTTCATAGCCTACTTGCATTCAGCTCCCTGAAATGCAGCTAGCTCTGGGCCAGAGTAGGGGAGCCAACTGGCACACACCAGTGGAAGAAGGGGAAATTTTGGCCAAAGAGGGAACATAATGTTACAAAACTTGCCTTGGGATTTTTAATATCCATGCAAGTAGCCAAGGAGTAAAATTTTCAAAAGCATCTAAAGTGACTTAGGAGGTCGGTAGGCTTCTAAATTAAATAATTAGGCTTCTAAATTATTTAGGTACTTTTGAAAAAGTTACCCAAGACTCTTTGTTTTAAGGTCTCTCATACCCTACTGTGTTTCATGAATTTAGCATAATATGCTCAGCCTACCTTACTGGGTCAAGGAAAGAATTTTCCCATTAGGTTTTCTACTATCATTTGTGACTTTTTGACTTGCTGTCTCTATCCCTGGGGGTCCAGAGACAATGAACACTCACATATACATTGCTCACCTTTCACATTTGGATTTTACCTTTTCTCAGTTTGTAATGTGGTGAATAGTCCTATCTGATAAAGCAGGATCCAGGGAAGGAGCTGCACTCCAAGCTGTGCATGTGCAGGGGAGGGACTTGGAACAAGTAGCGGTAGTGGTAACAGCTTGCTATTTTCAATTTCAATTACGTGCCAGACGGGGCCATTAGACCTTCTAGTCTGTCCTCCGGCATGTCCTAGGGTTCTCCTGTGGATGGGGGCTATAGCCGGATAGCACAGCCCCCCAATTTTCTGTCTAGCCCACCTCAGCCCCCCATTGGAAGGAGGCTGGTGCTGCCCCTGTGTGCCGTAGGCAAAGACTAAGACTGATAGAGGCACCAATAGTGCCTGCAATAGCAGGAGATTGATTAGGGGAAATATGGCCAGATGATCCTAGCAGGTGAACCATGCCCCATGCTGCAGAGGAAGGTGAAAACAACTCAAAATCAGGGCCAATTTGACCTGAGGAAAAATTACTTCCTAAACCCAAATCCGGTGATTAGTTAGATCCCGAACATGTGTGCAAGACACATTAGCCAGGCCCCTAAGGCAGAAGATTCCCTGTGCCACTTCCGAACAGTGGTCCACCCCAAGAGAGCAACTAGCTAAAGACACAAAAACTAACAGCACATTTTTTAAAGTACATCAGAAGCAGGAAGCCCACCAAACAACCAGTGGGGCCGCTGGACCACTGAGGTGCTAAAGGAGCACTCAGGGAAGACCAGACTGTTGCAGAGAACCTAAGTGAATGATTTGCATTGGTCTCCGCTGCAGAGGACGTGGGGAAACTCCTCACACCTGAGCCATTCTTTGTAGGTGACAGATCTGAGGAACTGTCCCAGGCTGATGTGTCAATAGAAGAGGTGTTGGAACACATATATAAATTAAACAGCAATAAATCACCAGGACCAGATGGTATTCACCCAAGAGTTCTGAAGGAACTCAAATATGAGGTCTATAAAATCAGGAATGATGTGGAGGAAGAACTAGAGGTCACCCAATGAAATTAATAGGCAGCAGGTTTAAAACAAACAAAAGGGAGTACTTTTTGACACAGTCAACCTGTGGAACTCATTGCCAGGGGATGTTGTGAAGGCCCAAAGTACAACTGGGTTCAAATAAAGAATTAGATACATTCATGGAGGACAGGTCCATCAATAGTTATTAGCCAAGATTGTCAGAGATGCAACCCCATGCTCTGGGTGTCCCTAAACCTCTAACTTCTAGAAGCTGGGACTGGACGACAGGCCTAAAGCCTCTGTGCTTTGGAGCAGGAGTTTGAAATTTGGCAGGGAAGGGGTGGCTTTTGTGTCAGAGATGCGCCTTTTGCCATCACTGTGAAAATCATTCCACATTTGGCCAAGTTAGAAGCCTTTGAAAAACCACGTTTGCACATGCTCAGGAGAGATTTTTAACAGCTAAGTTTCCTGAAGATTCTGTCTGCACTGGTCACGTTCCAGTCCAGGGCTGAGCAGGACTTTCCCTGCAACTGCAGCTCAGGGCTGCTGCACTCCATGTTCGGTTCAGGCATCTGAACTGAGAGAAGGGAGTTTATCTCTCCTGTGCTGTCAGTGACCCTCCAGGCCAGGCCCAGGCAGCATGAAAACTAAACTGTCTGCTCTGAATGCAGAAGGGACATGTTCCAGACCTGCAAAGGTGTGGGAAGAATAGAATGGGACAAGGAGTCTAGGAGGGAGGGTGGAAATTGAGACTGGAAGCTGGTGTTGGGGGAAGAAGGAAACTGGGACTGGAAGCTGGGGGAGAGACTGGGACTGGCTGGGCAAGGAGACGGTCTGGGGATGGAAATGGAAGGTATGAAGGTTCTGCAGTGAGCAATAGATAGGACTGGGGCAAGGAGAGGTTGGAGGGGACAGGGCAGAATGGGTCATGCTTGGGGGAATGGGTAGAAGAGTCTATTACCACTAGAGCACACTTCCCTCCAGAGCCCGGAATGGAACCTACTTTCAGCATTCCTCTGTTGTCAGCAAATATTTGTGAAATCCACTAGCAAAATGTCCAATCCCCATCTAATGCTAGTTCACGCAGAGGATGGCAACCTAATACTGCTATCAGTTACTCCAGTAGCAAGTGGCAGAAGTCTGTGTGGAGGATCTAAAGGTTCCAACCCTGCTGATGAACCTTGTAGGTTTCAATCTGATGCCACACGACGGAATTTCTGTTTTTTCAATTTCCTTGATAAAAACCTAGGAAATTACACACACAAATAAGTTAAAGGGACATTATTAAGGTGGAAAAGTCAAGCACTCAAAATTTAAGAAAGGCCAGAAATAGGGCTGCCTGTATTCACTGCCTGTACTCTGCCCCCAGTGATCTTTCCTTGCCTTCCCTTTCCCTGTAGCCAGAAATCTTCTCCCTTCTTCCCTCCGTGATGACTGAGCTTCTGTGCTGGGTTCAATTGTGTTGCTGCCGCAGCAGGGAGGAGTTTGAAAACACCGCAGCTCAGAAATCTCCTTGATCTGCTCTTAAACTCAGTTAAAAGGGTTACAGCAGCTTCCCTTAACAAACGAACAAAACACCTCCACCCAACCACTAAAATATTCAAACACTGAAGGCTCAGACGGGCCCTGAGGCAAAGCTGAGCTGAGCTTTTGAGCAGCGGAGTCAGGGAGCCGCCCAAGGCAGTCCAAAGTGATCCTCATTCAGCTCAGTTAAAATTTGCCATTTGCTGGATGGTCTTGGCATCAAAGCAGTGGGGCTGGGTAGCTAGGAGATCTAAGGGCTTTTCCCAGCTCTGTCCCAGATTTCCTAACAGTCCTGGGCAAGGTGCATTAATCTCATTGTCTCTCTTTCCCCACAGGTGAAATGGGGATGATAATAATACCTAGGCCCAGGGGATTGTGAGGATTCATGTCTATAGAGTGCTCAGGTCTCTTAGGTAGATGGGGCTATGGCTGGGCAGGTCCTCATTTACTAACAGTGTTTTACGACATATTTTCCCAGCTACCAGCTTCTTCCTATTGAAATCATCCTAGAAACCTCAAGGTCTGATGGCAGGAAGGGGCTGGGGAGGAAGACAATTCCAAAAGGTTCTTTCCACAGGGATTCCTCATTTCAGATGGATGAGGGTAGAAGGATGAGCATTAGGGTCTTACCTTGTGGGGCAGGCCATGGGGCCTGGCCTTCAAACCTCCTGGACCTCTTGGCATCCCAGGGACAACTGCAGGAGGGGTCCACTGCAGCTGCATTGTCAGGGCTTCCCTGCTTGCTAATTGCCCCAGCAACTCCTTTTAAAGGGGAACCTCCACCATAGAGTGAAGCCATGGGGAATCAAAAGGGCTCAACAGGTAGGGTCTATGTCCAGCTCTGCCACTGATGTGCCATGCAGCCCTGAGCAACTCACTTCATCTCATTTCCCCATCTGTAGAATGGTGACAATGAATCCTATCTTCCTTTGTAAAATGCTTTGAAATCTATGGATGAAGAATGCTATAGAAGCATGAAGTACATCATTTATCACTATTACTATAGCCCCAGTCTGTATTACTTTTTCACCCCAATCTCCATGGAGCCAATAAGAGAACAAAGAGCTCCCTGCCTGCCTGCTTCTTCTCTGGGTCAGTATCTTTACCCTCTCTGTGTGGGTTACTGCTTCCTCAGAGAGTCCTCTGGGGAAGACCTGACTGTCGTCTACCTTCTACACAGGAGGGGTGAGATCAGTGTGGAGAGATTCCTTTCTGTGTCTGGATGAAAGGGGTGCAAGCGGGCTCTCTTCTCTGTGTCACCTACACAAATACATTAAAAATGAAGTAGATAGCTGACCCAGCAATAACACCTCTTTTCTCTTAAAACACTTTTTATTCATAAACACAGAGGAAATAGCTTATTACAGAGGGCCATGGGTGTACATGGAGCTTTACAAACATAGGAGACAGATCACTGCCCTGAAGAGCTTACAACTGAAGTGAGATAAATACAGTCAGAAGGAAAAAGGGATCTGGGTTGAAACTTGGAGCAGACAAATAAATGCCTGTATACAATTGCATCAGTCACAGTGTATGGAAATATGCTCCTTTTTGATTCAAGTGCTCAGCTGTGTCACATCTACTGCTGAGTTTGACAAACTGTTACTTCCTTAGGTAGAAAATGTTTATATTTTAATGCTTGTTATGCCATGAATTATTAAACCAATTTAACTTTAAAGATCAACTGAAAGGACAAACTTATATTTAAAGATAACCTACAGCATCTTAAAAATCAGGAACATTGACCGGACTAGTAGAAGCAAAGACAGATTTTATTTAGTTTACATTAGCATTATATTTTTGGCAGAAATTATGTGATGTACGTTGCATTGAGTGCCCGATCGTCTAGGAAATGTGCTGTACAGCAATATGAGGAAAATGATTATATTTAACAATGTTTTTAGAGATTACATTTCTAAGTAATACATGCTGATTTTATGATCTTTTGCTGGGTCTTTTGCTGGAAAGCAAGCAAGCATAAGATAATAGATTTGCATGTCTGCGTTTTTTATGTCAATAAGTATGTCCTGCTTATTACATTTTTGCTTGTTTTGTTTTTGCATTTTTCTCTAAAAAATAATAAAGGAAATAATTTAAAAAAAGTAAAGTTGTTATATTTTAGTGCAGATCAGCTATAAATATTCCTGTTCAGGGGTTGTGAAAAAGTGCAATGCAAGTATTTCCTATACTATGAGGTGAATGATCCTTACAGACAATACATAGATTTACACACAACGGCAGCACAAATAAGACATCATTGTGTTTTAGAAGGAATCATCATAAGAGAACCCCTTTAAAAATCATGCAATAACTTATTTTCAGTCAGATTCAAGGTGAATCAAGGAAAATTATGTCCAGGAGGACAAAGATGTTCAGCCAGTACCACTATAGCGTGACCACATGACATACCCAGAGGCATCTACAGGGCTGCTAGTACAGCTGCCTGCAGAGACTGCCAAGGAGCCAGATGATGCTGGAAGAATATCTTTCACAGCTCTGGATCTGGCTATTTTTGGCTTGTTCTCTGGCTACGGGAGCTGGAACTCATTGCTCGGCAGATAAACAAAGAGACTATCAAAGAGGATGAGGCACAGCTGATAATATTGGTACATCAGAATTAAATCATTAAGGTTATATTAGTATCTTTATGAAAAAGCCCAGCCCTTAAAATGGGATCCAAGGTTGAAACTCAACATATGGTTCTAGGAGCAATTCCACCCTTCCTTCCCCCAAGATGGAAAAAATATTAAGTCGTGTGTGTAGTTACAACAATGTAAAAATATGCCCATCCCTTTTGGACACTGATTTTGTACTCTGGGGAAGCTTTGATTTTCAGATTGAAAATATACAGGGCCTTTGTGGGTTGGTCCCTCAGATATTTTAAAAGATAGAAACAACATCAGAAGAGACATTCTGTTCTATCAGGTTGCATAGATTTTAATATTAGTGTTTTGTTTGTTTGTTGGTATGTTTTGTTTTTTAAAGCCCTCTTCCCTGGGGGAAAGAATACACATTTAAAAATATTTTATCCAGAGTAGTTTTCCATGGTTTTTAAAGAAGGCTGAGGTTGTCAAGCAACAGTCAGGACATTCATCATTACTACGGCCAGTCATCAGTTTGCTCGCTTATGTCAAAATACCATTCCCTTCCATGAGAGGAAAAGGGAGAAATATCTGGCAATGAGATTCCTGTTTTATTTACTTGTAAGATGCTCAGATACCTTATTGATGAACATGGTGTATATATCCAGATAGACAGACGGAGAAAGACCTGGATCCTACCCCAAAAATTAGATAGTCCAAACACACTTAGGGTCTGATTCGAAGACCACTGAAATCAGTGGGTAACTTTTGATTGGCTTCACTGGGCTTTGAATAAGACCCATAATGATTATCAGAAGATGGAGCTATTCTCAAGCAGGTTCAGATATTTATTTGACTGACCCTTGCCGCCTTGTTTGATGGATTAACATAGCTGCGTTTCATGAGAGAGAGATGTGTTTTAAGGGAAGATTTGAATGAAGAAAAGGTGGCATGAAGAGAAGGAGTGACATGGAAGAAGGACGAAAAAAAAAAACCTTTAGTAACCTGAACAGCCTGCAGGCAAAGGGAGTAGGAGGAAATAGGGACGGAGACGTAGGCAGGGGCAGAACTTTTAAGGCGAGGACAAGAAGTTTGAGAGGAAGTTAGAGGAGGGCTTCAAGGAGGGGAGCGACATGGCCAGAGCCTCAGATGTAACCCCAGATTTCCAGAGGTAAAAGGGTAGAGACTAGGTCCTGAAAACTCTTACCCACACAGACCTCAGATATATGTAGCTCAGAGTCAAGGGTTACACGCAGGGTTGGATTAACCCATCACTTGGTTCTAGGCAAACACACACTTTTGGATCCCTCTCCTGGCCAGCTAAACTAGATGCTTCCATTAATGGATGCATTTATATTAACCCTCTCCTGGCAAGCACAGCTGCACTAGTGATCCATTACCCCAAGCATGTCCAGCTCCGGCTGCATGGAGGTTGCTTTGTTAACCCTCTCCTAGCCAGGCCAGTCAGTGACTGGCTGCTGCTGCATGGACACTGCCCACCCCCTCGTGTCCCCCCACCCCAGGGATCTCTGCTGCCTCTCTCTCCCGGCGGGCTCCCCTGTGTGAGCATTCACCGCAGCTCCCCATACACGTAGCAGGTCCTAAGTCTGGTTCAGTGTGAGTCCTGTGGGCAGACCAAAGGGGACACGGGCTGTTGGAAGGGGGGGAGACTTGGTGCAGGAGCTGGACCTATGGCAGAGGTAAGGAAGAGCTGTGCTGGCCACCCCATGGCCCACTCAGGTATGTCCCAGCTGCCCCTGGTCATGAAAGATGGGTGGTCAGGCTAAATCTGAGTGTGTGGTGTTATGACCTGCCACATAGAGTCACAGCACTGCTCAGGTTGGTCCTCCCCTCCCCGAGGGATTAGGGCCCTAAGGAAGTTCCAAGTTTGCCTGTGCATTAATCCATCCCTGGTTACCCCTACTCTTCTCCTTGGGCTGCCACCTTGACGTACTAAAAATCCTAAGCATGTTGCTGTTGGGAGTCTTGCACTCCTGGTAGGATCACCCAGGTTGAAGGCGAGGTACCAGACAAAATGCAGCCCAACACAGCACAAAGACCTCCATGGCAGAGCAGGCGGATGAAGCAAGATTACCTCTGAATGGCTGTGAAGACGGATGAAGGCGGCAACGAAAGAGAAATTTCTTAGACTTCCTTGCCACTGGACACGGGTGCCTCTTCTGCCAAGATTTGTGTGGCTGCTGGTGCACAACGGCTCCCCCACATTAAACTACTCATGCTCAGGCTTTTTTCACAGGAACTTTTCCCCCACCCATAAAAGTCCTATAGCAATGGGTAAGTGGCGATGGGGACAGGTGAAGTGGTCACCAGGAGTCCCTAGTGACAGACCCACATGCAGGCGGTGATGGTCATCATGCGCCCCTGGTCTGGGATAGGAGAGCATTTCCGGCAGCAGCGGTCACAACTCAGCAGGCCTTTTTAGGATCCCCACTGCTCACCCCATACGGGGAAAGGGCTAGAAAAGGTGCCCCAAACATAGGCTACCCCACTATACCTGACTGGATAACTGAATCCAGAAGGATCACTCCCAATGCGGTCAAAAAACAAGACCCATATAAAATAAAATCTGTGAAAGAGATCAGCCTCGACCCTGAGGGATAGCCACTGGCCCCACCTCTTGACTTCAGCAACAGGCCTTCATGCTACAGAACATCTGCAGGCAGGCATGGGGAAAGACTGTGGTAGCTGGGAGGGGCCATCACAGCCTGAAGAATGAACAAAGCTGGCTGGGGCATTGTTATGGCCAGAGCACTCAGGGACTGTACTATGCAAAGTATATCCTCACTGCAGCCTTTTTAAACACAACCCTATGGATACCACTGCTGGGGCGAGAGAAGCCTGCAGTGGCAGGGGACCCAGGTTAGGCAGAGCCCTCAGGAGAAAACAGAGTCATGTGCCTTCCCCACATCATGGCTCGAGAAACCTAACCACTCACCCAGGGCCAGGGCGAGTAGATATTGCGCCCGGGGGGAAGTGCGTGTCGCGGGGCTAGGAAGCCACTGGTTCCTCCTGCAGAGGGGATAGAGAGAAAAGGACTAGTGATGTTAAGTGCCATCACTAGTTCTCTTTGAGGACTGTGGAGGGAAAGCATAGCCTGCAAGGTGCTGGTTCTTTAAGAGGAGGAAGAGTAAAGAACAGAGGGTTCAGGGAGTCTAAGAGCCTTCTGCACCTTGGGCAACAGGAGTGGGGCAGCAACAGAAACCAGGAGCCCGGCAAAGAGACTGGGGATGGAACAGATGGAGTTAAGGGAGTGGCTTTTGTGGCAACATGTAATCTACTGGAGCCTCCCCTCCATGTTTGGCTGGGAGAAAGGCCACGGCCCCTCGCTGTTGCACCTAGAGACACACTCGAAAACGGGGAATTAGCTATCTGGGGATCCTAGCCCTTAGGCAGGGCCTGGCAAGAAGCAGTATATTGCCCCTGGCCCTCAGGTAGGGGGCAGAACTGGCAAGCAGTCTATGGGCTCGGTCCCCTCAGGCCTGGTCAGAACATTAGGCAGTCTATGGACCCAGACCCTCAGGTAGGGCAGGGGTGAGCAAGCAGGCCTCCTGGCCTACAGTGGGGTAGCCCCTGTCCCGGGGATGGATGGCAGGAGGTTGGGGGACACGGGCCTGCCCGACCCCTACCATGTCCCAACTCGGAGGAAGGTTCCACCACTGGGTCAGCAGGGTGCCATCTGAAGCATGCTGACCGAGTATCAGGCCACAACACAATCAGACTATCGTCTGCTTTCCCTGGGCTACTTCCTACCACTTCCTCATAGGGTACTGGGCTTTCATGGTTGTCGTCGGTCTCCTTAGGGTAGACAGCTAGCGGCAGCCACAGCAGTTCCTCGGCATCCCAGGTGGCAGGTAGCTCCGGCCATTCTTCCTTGGTCTTGATGCTGTAGCACTTGGGCTCCAACTCCAGCGGTGGCAGGAAGACATCCTTCTCCTCTGGCAGCTCTAGCTCTACTGAGCTGTTCGGCTCTCTCTTTGTGCTTCCTGTGCTGCCCTTCTGCTTCTGGCATGGTGGGCGTGGCTGTTCTGGTTCTGCCCACCAGGGGACAGGTAGGACACCCTCTCTGTCCATTTCAGAGGGAGGCCACACCCCCTTGCCTTACACTCCCCTCTTCAAGTCCAGCTTCTGGCCTCTGGATGGATCGGTCTCCTTCCCCTAACCATGACAGTACATCTGTATTACCGTGGTTTTTACCAGCGTGGTGTTTCACAGTGAAGGCAAAGGGCTGGAGGGCAAGATACCACCACATAAGCCTTGCATTGGTGTCCTTCATCTGCTGTAGCCATTTCAGTGGGGCGAGATCAGTCACCATGTTGAAGTGGTCCCCCAGGAGGTAATAGTGCAGTTCTTCTAGGCCCACTTCACAGCTAGGGCCTCCTTTTCTATTAGACAATTAGTTCCAACCCCTTGGAAATTGCTTCCCACTGATAAAGAGAACAGAGTGTTCCTCTCTGTCAACGTCTTGGGAGAGGACAGCACCTAGTCCCACTGCCGAGGCATCTGTTTGCACGATGAAGTGACGGGAGAAGTCAGGGCTGTACAGGAACGGTTCTTGACATAGAAGGTTTTTCAACATCTGGAAGGCCTCTTTGCGGGTGGGGGTCCACTGTACATACTGCGGTTGGGCCTTCATGAGCAGCTCAGTTAAGGGGGTGGCAATCGTGGCAAAGCTGGGGATGAAGCATTTATATTATCCCACTAGCCTGAGGAATTGTCTCATCTGCTTTTTGGTGTTTGGGGCCAGGAGGCTGCAGATGGCTTGTACTTTCCTGATCAGGGAGCACACCGTCCCTCACCCCAGGTGTAACCCAGGTAGATTGTCTCTTGCCAGACGATTCGACACTTCTTGGGGTTCACAGTTAACCCTGCTCCTCAAAGTGTCCTCAGGACAGCCACCACTTGCTTCAGGTGATCGTCCCAGTGCCGACTGTAGATCACCACGTTGCCCAGGTAGACTGCATTTTATTCAATATGGGGCTGCAGGAGACAGTCCATGAGTTGCTGAATGGTTGCAGGGCCCCATAAAGGCCGAAGGGCATCCAGGTAAATTGATATAGTCTGGTGAGGGTTGCAAAAGCCATCTTTTCCTTGGACCCAGGCTCCAACAGGATCTACCAATATCCTTTGGTCAGATCAGGGTGGTGATGTATTGGGCCTCTCCTGGCTGAGCAGCTCATCCACCAATGGCATTGGGTATGCATCAAACTGGGAAATCTCATTGACCCTTTGGAAATTAATGCAGAACTGACAAGTTTTGTTTGGCTTGGGAACAAGCATGATGGGGTTGTGCCATTCAATCTGGGACTTCTTGATGACCCCAAGGTCCATCATAGCCTGGACCTCTTGCTCGACCATGTCCTGCATGCAGCACGGAAGGGGTCAGGTTGCATCCCAGATCACTTCTCCTGGGCTGGTCCAGATGATGTGCTGGACCAGGGCGGTCTGCTCGGGTGTGGATGTAAATGTCTTTGGGAAGGCCTCTAGGAGCCATTTGGCTTGTTTTCGCTGACTCTCTGTGAGAGTATTCTCCATCAGGGGCTTGATGGGCTCATCTGCTACAGGGATCTGGGTTCCAGTTCAGGTTCTGGGGGGTACTGGGTGATCAACAACCCCACCACTCACGCCACAGCTTTAGGAGGTTAACATGGTAGATCTGGCATTTCTTTTTCCTGTCTGGCTGGTGGAGCTTGTAGGTAAGTGGGTCCACCCTCCATATTACTTCATATGTTTTTTTCCATCAGGCTACAGCTTGGATTCCTCAGATGGGAGCTGCATGAGAACTTGATCTCCTTGTTTGAAGGCTTGGGTGCACGTTCCCCGGTTGTAGTTGTGGGCCTGGGCCCTTTGGGTCCCTTGCCAGATCCCCCACCTGGCCAGACACTCTTGTAACTGTATTACGTACTGGAAGAGTCTCTGGGCCTGTGACAGGATCTGTTCCTATGATTTGTGCAGTCACTGAGGTTGGCACCCATACAAAAGTTTTAATGGGGAGAACTTGGTGGAAGCCTGGGGTACCTCCTGGATGGTGAGCAACATGGTGGGTCTCAGCTGGTCCCAGTAGTGCAACTCCTTTGGGAGGAACTTTCACAGCATCTCCTTTAGCATTCAGTTAAAGTGTTTAACCAATCCGTCTTTTTGGGGGTAAACTGATGTCCGTAATTTTTTAATCCCCAGGAGACTGCACACTTCACGGAGCAGTCAGGAATTGAAATTTGTTCCCTAGTCTGTCAAAATCTTCTGGGCAAACCCACCTGGGCAAAGATCTTTAGGAGCTGTGTGGCAATGGTCCAGGCAGTGGCATTCCATAGGGAAACAGCCTTGGGGAATCGAATAGCGTAGTCCACTACCATCAGGGTGTATCAGAAGCCCGCAGCCCTTGTCTTGAGTGGTCCCACCGGGTCCATTGTTACTATCTCAAAGGGCATTCCCACCACCAGAAGGAGGACCAGAGGGACTCTCAGGACTCCTGGGGCTGCCGCCAGTTGGCACTCCGGGCACGAGGCACAATAATCCTTTATGTCCCAGTGTATGCCTGGCCAAAAACAGCGGATCAAGACCAAAGCTAGGGTCTTTTCCTTACCCAGGTGGCCTGTGGTGGAGCTGTCATGGGCCAGTTTCAACATGGCCCGCTGATGACATTGGGACAAGACCGACTCGCTTCAGGGCTCATGGGTTTGAGGGTCCTGGTTGATGTGGTATAGCCAATCCTGTTTTAATTCAAACTGTGGCCAAGACTTGGCCTGCCATGGGTCTGTCGCAGTGCCGTCAATGGATACTATTTGTTCATAGGCAAATGTTAAGTTAAGAGTGGGGTCTTCTCTTTGGTCCTGGCTGAAGTCCCCCACCAGGGCCAGTGGGGAGGGGTGTCTCTTCATCAGGCAGGGGTGGTGAGTTCCGTCTAGGGCCACTGTGATTGTTAGGTGCAGCTGGTGGATCGTTTAAGTCAGTCGTCTCTTGTTGCCCATTGCACCTCCTATGGGGTGCCCTTCTAGGGCTACCTGGGCTTATGGGCCCTGGATATTCACATTCCGCAGGACTTTGTGGAATCCTGGCTAGTTCCATCCTAGGATAACAGGGTTGAGTAACTTTGAGGTGATCCCCATGGTCATTAGTTTGGTCATGCCACCCATGGTTAATGACACTTGGGCTGTAGGGTAGGCCTTCATATCCCCGTGGATACAAAGGAGGTGGATCTGGCTCGGAGTCTGCTCCATCACCAGGGCAAGTCACTGACATATTAACGTCTTTCCACACCCAGAGTCCCCCAGACTGTGGACTTGTCTCCTGTCAAAGTCCACAGGGATCATGACTGGGGTAGTACTATGTTGGTGGATGCGAGTCTCTCTGGCATACACCTGGCAGAAAGATACGTCCCAGATTGTGTCCTGACACTGAGACCGTCCAAATGGGGTGCCCACAAAATAGGATCCCACCTTAGCTGGGTCTGTCTGGGTTGCCACGTCTCCGGTGGTGCTGACATGGCCATGGAATCTCAATGCAGAGAGCTGCCAGAGGTACTGCCCCTGCTGTTTGTAGAGCTGGGCCCCCAGCTTCTGAATCAGCTGTTGCTGCTCAGCCCTGGTTGTCAGAGCAAGTGCTGTTGCTGCTGGACCTGGCTGGCTTGTTGTTGCTGTTGGCTCTTGGTCCACCATTTCACCAGCCATCTCAGGGTCATGGTGGCACTCAGCTGGTGGCAGGCCAAAATCATTGCAATCCCCTTCTATCCAAGAGGGGTGGGCATTGCCCACATTTTCCACCATGTCTAGGACGTCGTGGCCACCCCTCCCTGTCCGACTGGGAGAGAGGCCACACCCCCTCAGCGTTGCACCTAAAAAATCAGGCTAGAAAATGGGGAATTAGCTGTCTCAGGGCCCTATCCCTCAGGCAAGGCTGGGCATGTATGCAGTCTATTGCCCCTATGCAGTCTATGGGCTCAGTCCCCTCAGACCAGAGGCAGAGCACTAGGCAGTCTATGGCCCCAGTCCCTCAGGCAGGGTAGGGGTGAACAAGCATATAGTGGGGTAGCCAACACCCCTGGGGAGGGGCGGCAGGGGTAGGGGACATGGGCCTGCCCGACTCTACCATGTCCCAACTCTACCATGTCCCAACCTTAACAGTGGTGCAAGGTTCTGCCACTGGGTCAGTGGGGTCCCATGCTAAGCACGCTGACCGATTATCAGGCCACAACACAATTAGACTATTGTCTGCTTTCCTTGGGCTACTTCCTATCACTTCATCATGGGGTACCAAGCTTTCAGGGCTGTCGTTGGTTTCCCCAGGGTAGATGGCTAGAGACGATATACCCGGATTACACCCTGGGGGCGAGGGACGGTGTGCCCCCCGATCAGGAAAGTACAAGCCGTCCGCGACCACCTGGCCCCAAACGTCAAAAAAGCAGATGAGACAATTCCTCAGGCTAGTGGGATATTATAAATGCTTCATCCCCAGCTTTGCCACGATTGCCACCCCCTTAACTGAGCTGCTCATGAAGAACCAACCGCAGTGTGTACAGTGGACCCACACCTGTGAGGAGGCCTTCCAGATGTTGAAAGACCTTCTATGTCAAGAACTGGTCCTGTACAGCCCTGACTTCTCCCGTCACTTCATCGTGCAAACAGATGCCAGCTTCAGTGGTGGCGGGGAGAGGTCTTTCTTCTCCAGCAGCTCTAGCTCGACCAAGCCGTTGAGCTCTCCCTTTATACTTCTTGTTCCACCCTTCTGGTTCTGGTGTGGTGGGCGTGGCTGTTTTGGTTCTGCCCACCAGGGGGTGGGTAGGGCGCCCTCTCTGTCCATCTCAGAGGGAGGCTACGCCTCCTCACTACACAATGTTAGTATTTTTCACTAGGGGTAGCAGGCTCAGTGCGTGGGTGAGCAGTTGATGGGGACATGTTTAAAGACATTGCTCTTTGCTCTGCTGTCTGATCACAGACACAGTGACAGGCTAAGCTGGATCCACTGAGCCCTGAGAAGAGCTCACACCTGACTGGCCCAAGCAGCCTTCTGACTCACACTCCTGCTGGGTGAGACATGATGGGAAGGAGGAGAGGGGATTTGCTATTTGGGTTGTGTGGCAGTCAGAGTTTTCTCCTCTCTAGCTGATTTACCTGCTGGTGGCTTTCTCTGTTTCAGGGCTTCAGTATCTGTGGTTTGGATGCTGTAGCTGCTGCCTGTGACTGAGGCTGTGCTAGGGCCCCATGGCCACTGCAGGAATGTTGCTTACTTCCTGTCCCTGACTCTGGATCCCTTCTTTCCCCCTCCATTTCCACTCTGGTCAGCTGCTGCCCCTGCACCCCCTCTAACAACTGTAATTCTAAGCAGGGGTTGTAGAAGGTGAATTAGAGCCTAGGAATGTGGGCCAGAAGGCTGCTCTAAAGCATCTCCTCCACTCCCCAGTACAATCTGTTACAGGAGTGAGTACATGAGAAGGAAGCCCCAGATGGAAAGGTCAGTAGGAGGCCCTAGATTTGGTTGAACAGGCCCTGAGTACAGCTGTGTGCCCCCTGGTGGAACTCTTGAGGGAAGATGGTGGTGGAAATGACTGCTCTCCTGCTGCGTGTATCTTGCCAGGAGCACAGCAGGCTTCGCTGGTGCAAGGAGGTACAATTTGCCTGCTGGGATGACTCTAGCCCAAGGACAGAATCTCCTGTCTTGTTAGATTGTATCATTATTAACTGTATTTAAACATGTGTTTTCATGTATAATATGGAACATTCCATCCTCAGTCATCCAGGCTTCAGTTGTCTGAAATGAGGTCCTGTCTCCTGGTGCTTATTAATTCCTCTGAAGAGTCCCTCAATTATCCAAACATATCCATGACATCTAGATAATTGAGGTTGTACCTTTGTATATTTTATTTTACCAGTGTGGCAATTTTAAACTACAGACTTGTCTTTCATAAAGATTAAAAATGATAAAGCAAGAAAAATAAAATCTCTGGATTCTGTGGGTCTTGTACATGTTTGTGTGAATGTGAAACTGGTCCAGCCTGGGCTAGAGCACATACACACAGTAAAGGAGTTGCTATACAGGCTTCCTTAAATAATGCTTTGCTAATTCATCCCAACTCTGGTCTCTGCTTGGCCTGGGTCTCTCTTGTGTAAGGACAAACTGTGTCTAGTATGTGATCTTTGGCTGCAGAATTTGCTGGAGATTCTGCCACTTGGCTCAGACTTGTGCTCCAGAATCTCAGTTTTCATTTAAAAACAACATTCCTAGCCCTATTGCTGTGAAGAAAACCAAAAAGTGTGAACTGAATGTAAACTGGTTCAGTTAGTTCTTTCTGAGTCTGCAAAACAGCTTAAAACAATAGTTTGGAAAGGTGTGAACTGCCCAATTCATCCAACGGGTTAGCCTGAATTTAACATTTTAACCGTTAACACTGTAAACTATTTCACTGCTGATCATTTTAGTAGAAACATCCAATTGATATTTATTCCACAGTTCCAATCTCTCTTTCTTCTTGGATGCCAAAACCTCCACTTTTCCCCTGGGAACTTCTATGATGCTGTTATGCAACAATACAAAAAGATGTGGCATATTGAAAATGCAGGGCCTGGTACAACATAAATGAAATGTAAATATCCCCATAAATAACACAGGGTGTACTGTAATGTTTGCGTTACTCAGGGCTGGTCTACACTGATGTCGACGTACTTATGTTGACGTACTGCGGTGTCTACACGGCACTACATCGAGGGAGACGGCTTCCCATTGACGCAGTCTTACTCTTTTCAGGGAGGAGGACTAATGGCATCGACTGGAGAGCTCATCTCCTATAGACTGAGTGGGTCTACACGACCTGCTCAATCGATCCTGCTGCATCGATCACTGCAGGGTCCGCAGTGTAGACATACACTATTTCTCTCTTAATTCAACAAAACTCCATTTTATAATGAATATGAAACTGCCACGGAATTTCCAATCTACTGCATCTCAACGTTACAGAAGCCAGAGCCTTACCACTGAATTAAAGTCCAATCTGCCACAGACTTCAGAGGTCCTTAAATATTGCTAACAAGTAGCAGTTGTATCCCTTGTCTTCTTGGGATTGAGATGAGTGACCCACTAAACTTATTACTTTTGTGGCCTGATCTAAGATGTGACGCTGGCTTTCCAAAGGTTAAAAACTATAGGAGCCAGATCCTGAAAACCTTTATTCAAACAGACTACTTATGCAAGGAGTCCTATTGAAGTCATTTGAGCTACTTTTATGAGTAAAGACTATACACGTGAGTGAAGTTTTGCAGGATTGGGCTCTGCAACCTTAAACTACTGCATCACCTGGCCTAGCCACAGGTTTCTTTAATTCATTCACTCCACAATCTAAGGCATCATTGTATTTCCCTAGTGTAGTCAGGCAGTCTTTTCAATAAAGACTGAAAGGCAGCTTGGGATAGTATTATTATACCAGGCAGCTTGTGATGGATTAGTTCTTATACCTTACTGTTAGTAAGTTTATTTGCTGAGATATAAGGCAGGTAAATGAATGATGAGAAAGATGCTGTGGTAGAAACATTCCTCTTGATTCTGGCTACAGGATGGTTCTTGATTTTGGGGTACCAAAAAAAATCTCGGGAGATTTGTGGCAAAGAGACTCACTAGTCAGTACAAACCTTGTCACTCTGTTTGGTATTGCAGGTTTCTCTCTCTGTAGTCCTGTTGACCAGGTCTGCTGGTGGGCCCCTTTTGCCTTGTGACTTGGCTCTCTGGCTGGGTCATCTTTGACCTCACCCCTTTCAGGGTAAATCAGGGTTTTTACCCATTAATCCCAAGACTTCACATCAGGCCCAAGCCCAATAGTCCTTCTGGTCCCTTGAGTTTGGGATCTTCCCACAGAGGCTGTAGGGCAATCCAGTCTCTCCCTCTATCCTGGTTCCAACCCAGGAACCCTTGCAGCAAATGGTTAAGGTCTGTCTGGTTAGATCTCTTGCTTCTTCCCTGGGCTACTTCCTACAATGGCCCACCTTCTCCTCGGGGGCTTGTATTCTCAGTGGTGTGTGTGTCTGTGTGTGAGTGTGAGTCCCAGGGTAAAGCCCCAGTTCGCTCAGTGCCTCCAGGCAACTGAAGGTATCTTGGCTTTCAGATGTGTGCCTTTCTCGGAGCTCTCTAGGCTGAGGTCTTCTGAACTGAGCTTCTTTTTTTAAAGGCTCCTCCTCTAAGGTGCAACGGGGGGCACTTTATCTCCTTCTTACTTGGTGTGGGATTTGCATATCACTTCACAAGATTCCATCTCTCTCTCTTTGAAAAATAAAGGCCTTAGAAAAAGGAGAGAATTTTTTCTGGACATTTTTCTGTTTCTTTTTTGGACAGAGTGGATCAAAAGTACATTTTGGCTCAGTGAACAGGGATGTCGTTTTAAAACGCCTGTCGACCATTACCATAAAGCAAATTGAAATATTGGATAGTAAAAGAAGGTTACAAGATCTTAATAGTAGGTAATGGCAATGGAAGTCCCAATACGAGGCTCTTACAAATGCATTAATCCTGTTTATCCTAAGAAAGATTCATCAGGAAAGAGGCAAAAAAGGGCAAACCTGAGATGATGCATTAAAATGAAATATTGAAAAGATAACTCCTAGCCTTACTATGTTCCTGGACTTACTTGGTGTTTCATGGAAGCAGAACAAAGAAGAATGATTTTATAAAACAAACACAAACAGCAACGCTTACACAGGGATATGTTTGTATGTTTTATAAGTCTGGATTTGTTTTTCAGCCTTTGAATTAATTAGCTATCATGCTGAATTCTAAATCTGATAATTAAGCAAATTAATGCTGCAGTGAAGTTATTAATGAGGCAAAATATGCTAATATGCTTCCAATAAAGAGCTCTTCTTCTGTCTCACCAAAAAACTGGCAAACATCTTTTATTTTGGGCCAGGGAGCTTATCTCGAGTGATTAAAGGGAAAGGTTCAAAGCCGTATGCTGGTGAAGTAATGTTATAAGCCAGGGTTAATATCTAAATTGTAGATATGTGTAAAACCTTGCAGCAGTGTTGCAGTAACAATGAAGCTATTAGCATGGTTTCTAGCAGCGTCAGCACTGAGGAAAGTAAAAGGTTTTATAACCTTTAATTCCACTATAGGAGATGATAATGTACAATAATGGATTGCTATTTTTATATTAATATTTTAAATATTCAATCATTTCAAGCAGTGAATTCAATTCTACCTAGATATAATTAACATACGTTTCCCTGTTCAGTATGCCACTATGTTTTCAGATTGTTAAGAAATGTTCAGAATAGTAGCATTAGGATAACGACTTAGTGGTTTGGAAATGACACATATATGTAACAATAATAATAACAGTTCATTTTTATAAAGCCTGTCCATGCACTTGGAGCACTGTACATAATCATAAAACACACTGAAAATATTAGAGTAACAGATTATCCTCTTAAATTTTCACAAAATATCAACTGCCAAGTTAACCATTGGCATAATTTAGTGGTGCTCTAAATCCCATTGACTACACTGGCCCCTTAATTACTCTCTTTAATTCAGGGCCAGCCCTAGACCAAATGGTGCCCCCTCTCCATTTGTTGATCTTTGAATACCTTATTTCTTATTGCATTTGTAGCCCATTTCATGACTTTGATACATGATTTGCATGCATGATTTATCCCTGTCCTATGAGACTATAACTTCTCCTTGTGCCGCCACCTTGATTTGGTAGAGAAGCTTGCATGTACTAAAGATCCTAAGAACGATGCCGTTGGGAGTCTAGAACTCCTGGTAGGGTCACCTATGGCGGCTAGGTAGAAGGTGAGGTACCAGACAAAGCACAGCCCAATACAACACAAACTCCTCAATGGCAGAGCCAATGGAAGAAGCAGGTCTACCTCCAAACGGCTGCGAAGGCAGATGAAGGCTGCAACGGAAGAGAAACCCCTGGTCATCTGGGATTCCTTGCCACCAGACAAAGGTGCCTCTTCTGCCAAGATTCGTGTGTCTGCTGGTACACAATGGCTCCCCCACACTAAACTGCTCACTCATAGGCAGAACTCCCCCCCCCCCACACACACGCACAAGTGGAAGTGAACTGGTGGTAGGTGGGATAGGGAGGATTTTGGTTTATAGAACGTTCTATGGGGAGAAGAGGCTGTATAATTTGCAGGGCCTCCACCTCAGTAGAAGAGGAACCAATCTCCTCAGGGACAGGCTGGCTGGAGTAGTTAGGAGAGCATTAAACTAATAGCAAAAGGGAAGGGTAAAAAGAGGGAAGAATTGAGCACTCATTTAGCACAAAATCGAGATGTTGAGAATAAAATTAATCAAGGAACAAAGGATATGAAGAAAAAAAATTCTTGAATTGCCTATTCACCAGTGCTAAGAGCCTGAGTAACAAACAAAAGGAACTGGAATTGTTAATTTATGAGAATAAATGAGACCTAGTTGGTATTATGTCTAGCTGGTGGATGATTCCTACTATAAAAATGTTAAAATCAATGGCTATAACTTATTTATCAAAAATCAAGTGGCAAACAGGTGGGGGGTAGCACTCTATGTCAAATATAACATTCCCTGTGTCAGAGTCACTGATAACTCTGAAGAAAATGATCTTGAATGCTTCTGGACAAGGGCGCTGGGTGAACCGCCTGTTAGGGAAGACTAGCCTATGGCTCTTCCCCTTCTGCCTGAGGCCACGCCCCTACCCCCTCCTTCACCACCATGATGCTCCCCATCCCCCACTGCAGCCAGAGGAGCTCCGCCTCACCCTACCCTAGAGCCAGGCCACTCCCGAGTCCCAACAAGGATGCCCCAGCTGGCACCCCCAGCTGTTCAAGAGTCCCAGCCAGCAGCACCAGCCGGGCTGCCCGAGCAGCAAGTGGCCCCAGCCACCCCGGAGAGGTAGCCACATGTGGCCCCAGGGCCTGCCGGTGGCCCCCGGCACCCCAAAGCTGGGGCTGTGCGCAATCCCAGCGCCCGCTGGTGGCCCCGGTGTGGCAACCCCAGCCTCCCCAAAGCGTTGGCTCCAGCATGGCCCCAGTCACCCTGCTGCGGCAGCCCCATTGCCCACCAACGGTTGCAGTGCGGTGACCCCAGCTGCCCCAGAGCTGTGGCCGTGTGCGACCCCGATGGCCCCAGTGTGGTGGCTGGCCCCAGCTGCCCCAGTGCAGTGGCCCTAGTGCCTGCAAGCCACCCTGAATCGGCGGCCCCAGCGTGGCCCCAGCACCCACTGGTGGCCCCAGCAGCACCTGGGAAGCTTCTGCTGCAGAGGCAACAGGAGGGGGCGGGACCATGCCTGGCTCTTTGGGAAGGCTAAACCTTCCCCCTGCCTACATTACCCGGTGCCCATGCTTCTGGATCAATGTACTAACAGATAAAGCAAAGGAAGCTGGTGTCTGCTGGAGAGCAGCAAATCACACTACAGAACAGGATGATCACCTCTTTACACATCTATCTATAATGTGTAGGAAAAAAACCTGTGAGATTATAGAGGGAACAGTTCGAGTGACATATGCTGGAAGTCTTAAGCTGCCAGTACCAAAACATCCTTGGAATTTGTAAATATTATAGATGACAATCTCCTAACTCAAAAAGTGTTGCAGCCAACACAGGGGAATTCTTATCACACAACTAAAAGTTATTGATAGTTTAGTTACAAGGTATAATATGCAAGCACAATAAACTCCAGACCAATCTATATACTTGGTGCTCTTATAGGGTCAGTTTCATAAAGCTGAAAAAAATTAAGAGCCAAATCAGCTGGGAGGAAGAATTTAATCAGAAAAATGTGAATGATATTTGGGAATCATTTAGGAACATCTTACTATATTCCCAAAAAGCCACAATCCTACACTTGAGGAAGAAGGCCGTACTGGTTTAAAAACTGACCTGTTTTTTTATATATATATAACAAATGGAAGAAAGGGGATGTTGATAATAATGAATATAAATCAGAAGTTAGAAATCGTAGAAAATTGATAAGAGAAGCAAAAGGAGAAATCTCTGGCCATCAGAGTTAAGGACAATATGAATGAGTTTTTAAAATATATTAGGAACAAGAAGACTCTTAACAGTGGTATTGGTCCAGTACTAGATGGAAATGGTAGAATTATCAATAATAATGCAAAAAGGCAGAAAAGGCAGAAGTGTTCAATAAATATTTCTGTTCTATATTGGGGAAAACCAGATGATATAGTCTCATTTTATAGTAATGATAACACTCCTTTCATTCCACTAGATAAGTTCATGGAAGATAGGTCCATCAATGGCTATTAGCCAGGATAGGCATGGATTGCTGTTTGCCAGAAGATGGGAATGGGTGACGGGATGGATCACTAGACGATTACCTGTTCTAGTCATTCCCTCTGAAGCACCTGCCATTGGCCACAGTTGGAAGACAGGATACTGGGCTAGATGAACCATTGGACTGATCCAGTATGGCTGTTCTTATGTTCACTAGTGTCTCTGGAGGATGTTAAACAGAAGCTGCTAAAGTCAGGAATTTTTAAATCAGCAGGTCCAGATAACTTGCATCCAAGTATTTAAAAGAGTTAGCAGAGGAGCTTGCTAGATCATTAATGTTGATTTTCAATAAATCTTTGACCACTGGGGAAGTTCTGAAAGACTGGAAGAAAGCTAACGTGCCAATTTTTAAAAAGGGTCAACAGGATGACCTGTCTGCCTGACATCGATCCCAGGCAAGATAACAGAGTGGCTGATAGAGGACTTGATTAATAAAGAATTAAAGGAAGGTAATGTAATTAATGCAAATCAACATGAGTTTATGGAAAATAGATCCTGTCAAACTAAACTGATATCTTTTTTTGATAAGATTTCGAGTTTGGTTGATAAAAGTAGTGGTGTTGATGTAATATACTTATATTTCTGTAAGGCATTTCAATTGGTCCCACACAACATTTTGATTAAAAAACTAGAATGATATAAAATTAACATGGCACACAAAAAGTTAAGGGTTAGCTTGATTACAGTCAATAAGTACCTACATGGAGAACAAATGTTTAATAATAGGCTCTTCAACCTAGCAGAGAAAAGTATAACATGATCCAATGGCTTGGAGTTGAAACTAGACAAATTTTTTTTAACGGTGAGGGTAATTAAACACTGGAACAATTTATCAAGGGTTGTGGTGGAGTCTCCATCATGGACAATTTTTAAATTAAGATTAGGTGTTTTTCTAAAAGAGATGCTCTAGGCATAAATTGGAGGAAGTTTTATGGCCTGTTTTATACAGGACGTCAGACTAGGTGATCACAAAATGATCACTACTGCCCTTGGAATCTATGAATCTTTGACTTCATTGCAAAGCATTTGAGTTCACCTAATTTTGCTTTTAAAGTTCCTGCATTTGTATATAGACATTTATAGATTTTATTCTTGATTAGGTTCCTGTTTTTATTTCATTCCTTGGTCTGGCATCCTACTGATTTTACAGAATTTACTTCTGTGATCTTATCCTGTCTCTCTTAGTTCAGTTGTCATTTGCATCCTAGCCTTAACTGGCTACAGAGATACCACTGTTTTGCTACCATCTTTACCAGATGTCTTTGTACAGCTTATGCGCCCCTGCTGATTTCCTTCCAGCTCTCTGTTTAAACACTCCCCCAAAATTTTATTTTCCACACCAGTTGTCTGGTTCCATTTTGATTAAAGGGGAGCCCAAGTCTTCCATAGAGTGTCTTTCTGTCCCAAAATGTTCCCCAGGGTCTCATAAAAATACACCCACTTTTCTACACCGTCTAGTCAACCACACACACAGATCCTGAAGTTCCCTCTGTAATATCTTACCGATGAGCAGAGCAGTGTCAATATAAATTCTCTATTGTGAACAGGAACTATGTACAAGTGAGATATCAAACTTCCTACCACTCTGTGTAGTTGCAGCCTGGGACTGCCTTTTCCTTGGTTACTTTGTGTCTGCCCCAGCAAGAAGTGTCACAGGGAAACCAAAGACTGCATCCAGAGCATACAACAAGTGTGGCATCTCTTACTTTATAGCTCCTCGTCCCTTTTTTAGATCTCTTTGTTGAACTGAGACACTATTAAATACAATTAAGAATCTATAACAAATACAATAACTGACAACAACTTTTCAGGTTTCTTTAACGCAAATTCACGTGTCTTGATCAGTCTCTGAGGCATTTTAGCAATCTTCCCACTCTGCTGTACTGCAAATCCTCATTAGGCAAATCCTTATCTGTAACAGACTGTTCAGTCACACAGTCAATAACAGGGTCAGTCTGTGAATTATTTTCACCTTCTATGTCTGCTGTCAATTAATCTGGCTTGGAAAAGTTGTCAAATATCTTGAGAAGACGCTTACAATTCCATCATAAGATGTTGCCTTCATCTGTGATCATTGAGTATGAGCAGGGTGACTCTTCTTTGATCACTGTAGCTTTGATTGGCCAGTGTTCATTCTGACAAGTTCTCACCAAATCTTTGGTTTTAGTTGTGGAAAAGATCTTGCTCCTTTATAGCAATATTCCGTCTGATTTTACTTTCCCTGTCTTTCCCTCACTAACACGAATGCCTTAATCATCTTTTGTTATCTCCCCCATATCTGGTAATCAAGTATTTATACATCTGTTGTAGAGAAATTAAGCTGGTGACTTTCCACTGCTGCGGTGTGGCTCTATAGTTGAGTGCTGCTAAATATAGATCTTCTCTTACATCTATTGCTTTCTTGAGCAAGTGCTTCACTATATGTACTTCACATATTCCACTAATACATTGGCTTGAGGATTTCTGGGACCAGATGTCTCAAAGTTGCAGGACAGCCTGATGACCAGCTGGTCTAGTGGTCAGGCAGTGGCCTTACAGTGTCTGCTGGCCTAGTTGTCCCAGAGAAGGCCTGACCAAGTTGCATGCATCTGACCTCAATCCCTCCTGAGCACTTCTGTGCTCCCCTTGGGTTTCTACTGTTACAGAGGAAAAGGGCCAAGATAGGGTGACCTGGGTCCACTCACTCCAGTGGGGCCTGACCCAATTTCCTGGGGGGGTTTGTCAAAGTGTCCGGACCAGTTCCTGATCTACTGCAAGTTACACTTTCCTCGGGTCACTTCCTACCAGACTTGAGCTCTTCTGTTTGGGGCATGGTCACTGTCTTAGAAGACTCCACTTGTTCTGTTAATGTCCTGTTCAAAGAAGAACGGCTCTATGACACTTGAAAGCTTGAAACAGAAGTTGATCCAGTAAAAGATATTATCTCACCCACCTTGGCTCTCTAATATCCTGGGACCATCACGACTCCCGTAACACTGCAAACCACTGTTCAAAGCAGTCTCTTTTAGGACTTTCTGCTCCCAAAGGTGTGCATGAGGGCAAATCCAGATCCCCGCTGCTAGAGCAGACTTAACACAGCTGTAGACATTCCTAGCACTGCTTAGGGTGACCAGATGTCCCAGTGTAGTAGAGACTGGCATGATAATCAGGGCTTTCTCTTATATAAGTGCCTATTACTCCCCTACCCCGTCTCAATTTTTCACACCTCAATTCTGGTCACCCCTTTTCCTGGGCTACCAGTGTCCTCTTATGCTGTTTGTCCACCAGGAATGGCATGCCCTGCACCTATTGAGGGCTGGGGCCATCTTAGCCTGGCATTGCTCTACTCTTTTCCTTGGTTCAGTGTGGGGTCTGTAGCCTCATCACACATATATTTTGGCGTAGTCCAGGAATTCTCTATTTCTAACCTATGTTTTGTCTTACTGTTCTTGGAATTCCCTGTGTGCAAATACAGATTTAATGTGCCTAAAAACTGTTGCTGCTCTTGTATCTTCAGATGTGAGTGCTACTGGGAAATTGGTAAAGTAGTTTATTATAACCAGGTGATCATGTCTTCCTAGGCTGAATATGTTAATTTTGATTTTGTCCTATGGAATTGCAAGTTGGTTGTGCGGTATAATTGGTTCCTTCTGCTAGGAATCTCTGTACTGTTTGTATTATTCATGCTTGGCCAAGATGCAGCTTCTCTAGCTCTTCATTTTGATTTCGTCATTCCCAGGTATGTATTCTTTCGATATTTTCTCTTTTAAGACCCTTCCTGAGTTCACTCACAGCTCATTTTTATTGGAATGTGCATTTGGGAAGTGCTGCTTTTTTCCTTCTTTCCTTATTGCTTCTATCACTGCTTGCAGCATTTCATCTTTAGTTGTTTCTGTCTCCAATTCATCCCATATGCCTGGAGATACAGCACATGATGCTTTTATTATGTTCGCATGTTTGTTTACTGCTTGTTCCAGATCATCAGGCTGTGTATTGTTAGACGGAGCATATGCTCTTGAGAATGTGTCTGCCATGACTAAGTGGCATCCCAGTTGGAAATCCTGGCTCACATCAGACGTCTGTACTTTCAAAAGTTGTCACCGTGTCCTTGGTGGTGCTTCTCCAAGTCAATTTTTGTGTATTGCAATCAGCGGTTTGTGATCCATTTCTGCTTTAACGCTATGACGAGAGAGAAAGTAATGAAATCCTATACATCCATGTGCCAGACATAGTGTCTCTTTTTCAGCTTGTGCATACATCTTCTCTGTGGCTGTCCTAACCCTAGAAGAATATGAGACTGGCAACTCATCAATTCCATGACACTGTAATAGAGCTTCTCCCAGCCCTCCTTCCGTGGCATCTGGGGAGTCTGATATCTCTCAATGGGTCAAAAAATTGCAGCACTGAAGCAAGTGTCAGAACGTGCTTGAATGTCATTGAACTTCTTTTCATGTGCTGGCTTCCATGCCCATTCCATGGCTTGTGAAGCGATGCCTTAGGTGAGTTGTGTGAGCTGTATAATTAGGTATGAATTTGCTGACATAATTCAACATGCCTGCCAGCCTTTGAATTTCCTTTTATCTTCAGGTTCAGTATTGCCTGAACCTTTGATTCATCAGGCAAGATTCCTTTTGAGGTCTGTTGCTCTCCCAAACATGTTATTTCTGCTGTTGGAAATTGACATGTAGCCTTATTCAGTTTAAGATGATTTGCAATTTCCAGCACGCCCCTCAATTGTTCCTGATGTTCAATTGTAGCACTGCCCCCAAATTATTATATCAGCAATGTACATTTCCATGCCTGCTAGACTCTCAGCATCTGGCTCATTGTACAGTGAAAAAATTCTGGAGCCGTACATATTCTAAAATGCAGTTTTAGGAAGCAGTATCTGCCAAATGGTGGGGTGAAAATGCAGATCTTGGAGCTCTCAGCGTCCAAGGGAATAGGTCAAAATACTGCTGATGCATCTAATTTGCTGACAAATTTGTTCACGTCTTGTGTTTGCTTTTGACTTTTCAGTTCACTTTTATATTTTTGTTCAGTTCCTTGGGCTTCATGCACAGCCACAGCCCTTCTTTTTTCCATGGACTCAGAGCGGCCTGAAAGGCCTTAGCTTTAGGAGTGTGGGTCTCTGGAAGCAGAGGAGTTGCCTCAGCTGAGGGGTGGGGGTGACCGAACAAGAATACGAAGAGGGCTTTCACTGAAGAAATATGGCTCATTTATTTAGTCATTAATATTAAGTAAAGAGCATAAATGTAAACAATACAAACATGAAACCAAAGAAGGATACAAAGGCCTAATATTTTTCTATGCATGCAATCATTTCTCATAATACACAATTCTATTATTGGTCATTTTATGTTTACAGACAGATATTCTCTGGTAAACTCTCAGTTTATTTACAGACAGATGGTCGTTTGTAAAATCCTAGTTACTTTTCACTGACAGATAAACAGACAGATGTTCGTTTGTTATCTTAAAGCAAGTGCTACTTTCATACGTTACCAAAAGCGCTTGTCTCCTTAAGCCCCTTAGGCCGAGTCGACTCTGATAAGTGTTAGCCATCCCTTGGATGCTGCTGGTTCGTAGAAGGGCTCAGTCTCATGGCCTCATACTCCCTGGCGGCAGCACGCGATGCCACGACATCTCGTGGCGTCGTACCCTCTGGCGGCAGCGTGTGCCGCTGCGACATCTCACAGAGTCGTACTCCCTGCCAGCAGCGCGCGACGTTGCCAGAGAATACACCACCACGAGATGTTGCGGCAACGTGCGCTGCCACCAGGGGCCGGACCAAAAAGGTTGGCGGGCCGTATCTGGCCCGCGGGCTGGATGTTTGACACCCCTGCTCTAGACAGCATGTAATGGTTTTGTTTTATCTGTAACCATTTGTTTCCAATGTTCTTACTCAGTCACTTGAATCTCTATTCTCTGATAATAAACACCCTTGGGTTCACTATATATATATCTAAATATTGTGGTGTTCAGCAAAGTGCTGGTCCTGAGCTGAATCTTACAAGCTGGTGTGTACAGTTCCTTTGGGAACAGCAGGTAATAATGGTAATGCTGTGAGAGTTCAGTGGAAAAGGGGCTGGACACGACAGGGAATGTTTAGAGGGCTTGTTGGTTGGTGTGCATCTATCAGTAACCTGCATAGAAGGAGTGAAACCTGCAGGAACCTGGAAGGTAGTGCTTATGTTGCAGTGGGGGAGGGCTAGGTTAGATATTAGGAAAAGCTTTTTCACTAGCAGGGTGGTGAAGCACTGGAATGGGTTACCTAGGGAGATGGTGGAATCTCCATCCTTAGAGGTTTTTAAGGTGTGGCTTGACAAAGCCCTGGCTGGGGTGATTTAGTTGGGGTTGGTCCTGCTTTGAGCAGGGGGTTGGACTAGCTGACTTTCTGAGGCCCCTTCCAACCCTAATCTTCTATGATGCCATGACTTTATGATTAAGTGATAGAGAGTGGTAGGTAAGTGAAAAGCTGTGCTTAAGAAAGGAGGGGAGAGAGGCACTGGTGCATTGAATAACTGATAACTAAATCACGTTTAAAATGATATATATACATGCATATATGTGCACAACAGGGATGAGTGATATATTCTCCTAATTAAAAATTAGATTATCCTAGACATAATTTCAATATGTTGTGTTTCAGTAGACTCGTGTTTCAGCAGACAGTCCACAAATGCCTGAGTCTTTGAGAATGTGGCCAGGTGGATCTGTGAGACACAAGTCATGAAGGCATGCTAGGGAGCTAAAAAAGGCACAGGTTGGAGGAATCTGAGACACAGGGCTTGAGGAGTTGAGAGACACAGCCAGAGAGGCAGCAAGACACAGTGGGAATGGCTCACAAAAAGAAAAGATGCATGGAAAATCAGCACTGTACATAGACTATTTCTAGTTTTCCAGTATACAATATACCTTCGTTTGTTGGGAGATGACTTATCAGAGCACATCTATAAATCACAGCCTAATAATTTACCTTGACAGAGCACTTTTCACTCTAAAGAATCCCAGAGTTTTATTTTTTATATGATCTACAATGAGGGATCACTTTCCTCACCACTGAAATGCAGCCACCATTATGATGAAATGTGTCAGCTTTTTATCCACACACAATAACCCAATGTAGCCCATTGTTCAGTGTGTTTTATAGATCCGCCTCCATGCCAGAGCCACAAAGAATATGACTATGATAAGTTCTCAGCTAGGGTACTTAGCTGTACATGCTCCTTATTTTAGCCATGGAGGTTCAATCCCTTGTGGTGGCCAAGATGACGTTCATTACAGCTACACAACAGATTAGGAGAAGAAGTGAAGGATAATGCTGTATTTAGTAGAAAGTATACAGGGAACCTTTCTTTATATAGGTGGAATGTAATTACCCAAGTTGGAAATTAACCAGGTCACTGGGACTATCAGTCATGACTTGCATAAAGTACCAAAGGATTTTTGATAACTAGAAGTGGTCAGGACTTTGGTTTCATATCTCATCTGAAAGGCCATGCTCACCTTCCAAAGGCTGATTATCCATGTTAAGAACAAATCCAGGCCACAGCTTCTCCCTCTCCATCCTTGTGGACATAGTCCAAAGAAGAAGAAAACAAGGTGATGGTATGGTGGAGGCTTTGATGCAGGCGGCTGTCAAAATATGTAGCCACGGCAACTACAGCGGAGTCCAGGAAGCCTGATAAGCATCGAAGCACAATTAAAATACAAAAGTTCAGTTCAAATATTGCACCCAGCCATAGTGCACTGCAGCTGTCTCCAAGTCAAAGCAATTACACCACGGTTAAATTTGGTCCATTAAGTGGAGGTAAGGTTTGGGCTGAAAAAAAACCCCAACTACTATTGTCCTTTTGGTTAAAATGCCTGATGGTGATCTATACTAATGTCAAAGATTGAGCGTATTTCAATCCAAAGGGCAATAGTTTTCATTGTAAAGTAAATCTTCCAGACTACATAGAGGGGTCAAATGGTTTCAGAGGAGTTACACCAGGAATTAATTTAGCCCCGTGTATTTTAGTGTATGCGCTATACAATTTTTCTTTGCTAATGTATAGTTGCTTCTTTTACTGCTGAGATTCTCATGTGACTTTCTCAGTCAACAGCAGGACTCCATCAGTAATTCATTAGTCAGTGTTTGTACAGATGTAAAGCTCAGTATAAGAGCTTTAATTATTATTTATTGTGGTCCTGATCCTGCAAACCCCACCCCCACCAATAGTCACCCGAAAGACAATGAGATGACTAATGTGAATAAGGATTACCCCTGTGAAGTTAAATGTGCAGGACAAAGCTTTTCTGTTTTTACCAGTAATAGCAGCAATCATTGTTTTATTGCTGTAAATAAATGTTTTCCTTGATTTTTAAAGCTTCTGTCATTCACCTTAACGTAGAAAAATAATTTTTACTCAGACTATTTTTGGCACAACTTCTGGGTATCCCAGGTGTGTTTAAAATATTCAATTTATTTTAAATTCTGTCTCATAGTTACTTCATTCGTGCAGCCCGCTCCCTTAGTTTTCCTCAGAAATGCATACCATCATGTCCTACGACAATCGTCCAATACATACTGCATCAATTGCATCCTACAGCTCTCCTCTAATGCTTTAAGCCATACCTGTAGGTTACAATAGCATTTTCATAGGCCTTGCTTCCCCACTATGTGGCTGGTTAATCTAAAAAGCAGCCCATCAGCGAAGAAATGTGCTCCAAATGTTGTAATATGTGGGGGAAGAAGCTGCTTTCAATCTGCAGAGTGAATCCGAAATTAATGGCAGAAATGGTGATTTATCTCCAGTTACAGATGAAAATGATCAGACACTGGTCCAAAATGATTTGCACTGGGGTGAGAGTGGGAGAATCTCAGTGAAGTCAGTCAAAGTTTTGGCACCATGAACAGAAGGATCAGAATTTGGTCCTGAGTGCATACCAGATCCAGGTTAGGCACAAAGAATCTGCAATGAGGGCATGCCATGGCTTTTTGTGCCTTCAAACTCTCAGGGCATGGTTCTCAAGTCCATTACCCCCATTTTATGCCAATTGGTGTAAGAGAGAGGTGAATCAGGTTCCAGTTGCTGAGTATTGTTCTCTCATATCTGTCTGAGTGGAAGGCCTTGGCAAACACCAGAAATGCCCCACTTCTAAGGTATGTCTACAGTGCAGCTGGGCACGGGCTTCCCAGCCCTGGTAGACCGACAGGCACCAGCTCTTCTTGAGCTAGTGTGCTAAAAATAGCAGTATAGCCAGGGTAGCATGGGCAGCTGCCTAAGTACAAATCTGCCCAGACCCCCTGGGTACCTACTTGGCTGGCTAGCCTGAGGCGCCCGCTGTATAGGCTGTCTACACTGCTAGTACTAGTGCATGTCCATCTACCCATGCTGGGACACACACTCCCTGCTGCAGTGCAGACATACCCGAAGGAGAAATAACTAGTGTGTAACAACTATGACAGGGCTAATCCCACAAAGGCTATGGAAAAACATGTTATCTGGCTTTCTTACGTCTCATAAAAGCACATGAAAATGGAACCAGGATTCCAAGTGCCCATGCATCCCTGTTTCTCACATGTGTATGCTGGGAAAAAATCATCTGTCAACATGAAGCCATTGAGAAACACAGAGGAAAAGTGACTACCATCAGCTCTTGGAAATGCACATCTTGCCAAGGAGACACTTGGGAAAAGTGGTCTGTGTTTACTGAGTAGAGTGGGTATGAATAACATAAAATGACACTTTCCCATCCCAAGCATCCTTTCTTATCCAGAGCACAGTATGTTACTACATTGTTAAACTTACAGTCACTAAAGGAATTGTGAGTGAGTGATGAGGGTCTATTCTTGGACCACTATGCTACCCTGTTCTGTAATTATTCCTTACTTTGGTGATCGAGCCATTAAAGAGTGGTAATCATAATCCTTTGCACTGATGAAGCAGCACAATAGGTATGGACTGAAGATTACTCTGTCCTTACTCTGTCTGTGGATACATTAGAATAACATACGAATGGCGACACTGGGTCAGACCAATGGTCCATCTAGCCCAGTATCGTGTCTTCTGACAGTGGCCAATGCCAAATGCTTCAGAAGCATCCCCTGTCATCCAGCCCCAACTTCTGGCAGTCAGAGATTGCATTCCTGACTATCCTGGCTAGTGGCCATTGATGGACCTACCGTCTGTGAACTTACCTAGTTTCTTTTGAACCCAGTTGTACTTTTGGCCTGCACAAAATCCCTGGCCAACAAGCTCCACAGGTTGACTGGGCATTGTGTGAAGAAGTACTTCCTTTTGTTTGTTTTAATCCTGCTGCCTATCAATTTCATTGAGTGACCCCTAGTTCTTGTGTTATGTGAAGAGATATTTATATTGCATGGGTGTTTAGATGTTGGTGCTGGTTTTTATTTTGGCACAGTCTGGATTGCTAGGACCATTGTGTTTGTCTCTCTGCCTATCTCCAGGACTTTTCTGGAGCTATCAGGAGGATATTCTTTCTGTGTTCCAGCCTGACTGAGGATTAGACTTGAATTCTGTGTGCTCCGTTTAGATTGTCATCTTTTGATCATGCAGAAAATGAACTGATGGAGCCAACAGGCCACCTGTTATGTAATGATTAGAGTTGGGCAAATAGTACAACAGACGTTTTGCAAGTATTAGCTTGATTTTTAAAATCCACTCAATTTGGTCAGAATCAAACCCCTTTTGTGTTTATTTATTTACATGAATATTTGAGTGGTTGAGTCTAACACATATGAATACTCAGAGAAAATGAATGGTAAATTTGTATGCTACAGTATTCTTGGATATTTTATCTGGGAAGGGGCAGTACTTGACACAGACGAGAGATGGTGTGTGTGTGTGTGTCTCCAAATTCCTCTCTAGAATTCTAGCGCACAAGCACCAAAGCAAGCCAGATAAACATCTGACTTCACCTCTCATAACTAGGACCACACACACATACAATCATTGTGTTTCAGTGTGAGGAAAGAAAAATAGATTTAAACTTTGCACTCAGGCAATAAATCTTGTAGTAGCTTAACTTTTATAGGAATGATGCCTCAGGCAAGGACTGTGTGGCCCAGAAAATAGGAAGTTTAATATTTTATGAAATTTCCTAATGCTGCTTAACTGCTACCTCTCCCGGAGTGACTCAAAGTCCCAGTGGCTTGTTCAGGCCCTCCCTCTGATTATAAGATTTATGGCTGTCCAATCAGGGAACACACACAACTGCATATGATTGATGTGACCAAACACAGCTAAATAACACTACCCAAAATGAAAATATTTGGAAAAAAAAAGTGTTGAGTAAAGCAGAATAATGGACCCATCTGAGGAGAGGACAATCAGCTTGGGGGAGCAATAAAAGAGTCTACATTCTGTGAGTTCCAGAGGGTAGCCATGTTAGTCTGTATACAGCAAAAACAACGAGAGTTCTGTGGCACTTTAAAGACTAACTAATTTAATTTTAGCAGGCATAAGCTTTCGTGAGGCTCAGCTCACTTCGTCAGATGCAGAGGTAGAAATGAGAAACATAGGATCATCATATACATATACAAGTGCATAGAGAACAATGGGGGAGGTGGATGAAAGCCGGGTACTTGAAGCCTAATGACAGTAATTGAGTAGGAGGTGAGAATGGGTGAGCAAAGCAATTTACCTCTTGTAATGAGAGAGCCATTCCAAATCTCTGTTTAAACCCAGTTTGAATGTGGGTTAAAATTAAATTTGTTAGTCTTTAAAGTGCCACAGAACTCTCGTTGTTTTTACATTCTGTGAGTAACTTATTTGCTGAAAATGAGTGACTCATATCTAATGGTAACAGGGTTGTGAGATGTGTTCTTGGTTAGGTAAACATTTCGTATACTGATAGACAGACCTGAATTGGAACATTAGATCCAACAGTTTGAATATGGATGCATGACTGGGACTCATTTCTCATTTCATGGGCAGTGTTGTTGTGGAACAATGAAGGGAACAACTTAATGATAACCTCTGTTTGTGATTGTCACATCACTGGAATTCATACTCTTCTTTTAATACTTAGAAACTGGCATTGACATACAGCAAACCGAGGGGAAGGCAGTTGGCTTTGTTGTGTTGAGGCAATTTGTGAGACATAGAAAGTGGGGTGTAATTTCCTTGGCAAGTATATAATCCACTTAGATCCCCTCTACCCAAGCATCCTAGTCAGAGTTATCCAGGTAGAGCTGGGAATATTATTATTATTGAAAAAATATTGGTATTGTGGTAGTGCCTAAAGGCCACAACCAGGCTGGGCCCCATTGTGCAAGGCACTGTACATGCATTATAGATGGCAGTCCCTGCCCCAGGGAGCTTAAACTAAGAACTCACATGTAAATATGCCAATGTTGTGGATAGGGCACATCACACACTGACTGGGTAGGCATTTTCAAAGGAAAAGCGATCTCCAAATCCCTCCCACAGATAGATTTGCAATATTAAGGTGTGAGGGTCAAGGAAAAAGAGAATTCTAACAAAGGACATGTCTATACTTCGAGTTGGCATGGTTGGGTGTGATCTTATCTGAGGCACTAGGCAGGTACTGTGGTGATTAGCCTCTCCCACTGCTCGTGCTGCCATGTGTACGCTCTCTTTTGAATGCTCTAGCTCAGTGGTTCTTAACCTTTCCAAACTACTGTACCCCTGAAGCCTGAGTCCCACCCCCACGGGGCTGAGGCATGTAACTTAGTTTCATGGCGCCCCTGTGGCTCCAGGCAATTGCCTTTCTTGCCACCCCCAATACCAGCTCTGCACTTGCGACCCCTCTAAAACCCCAGGTTAAGAAACACTGCTTTCTAGCTCAATCAGAGTTAGCATGGTAATGGCTCCTCAAATTCGAATTTACACCTCCAGCTCAAATGTAGACAAACCCTAAGACTAGATGGGGTGCAGAGATCCCCAGAAAATTATGAAATCTCTGTGTTGAAACTTTCTTATTCTAACTGACACCATTGCCTCTGCTCGGCCCACGATGTCAGCCTCCATCACCCACCTGGTAAATTTTCAAACAAGAACCCTTGTGCTTTCTCCCATGCTGCCCTTCACGCTTGGGAGGTGTTCTCTATAAACATCTGCAAAGCTACTTCATTATACACCTGTTCACAAATTGGAGAGGATTCAAAGAAGAGCCCTAGAATGATTAAAGGATTATAAAACATGCCTTATAGTGATAGACGCAAAGAGCTCAATCTGTTTAGCTTAACAAAGAGATAGTTAAGGGTGACCTGATTATAGTGTATAAGTATCTACCTGGGGAACAAATATTTAATAATGGACTCTTCAATCTAGCAGAGAAAGGTGTAGCACAATACAATGGCTGGAAATTGAAGCTAGACAAATTCAGACTGGAAATAAGGTGTTAATTTTTAATGGTGAGAGTAATTAACCATTGCAATAACTTACCAAGGGTCATAGCAGATTCTTCATCACTGACAGTTATTAAATCAAGATTGCATGTTTGTCTAAAAGATCTGCTCTAGGAATTATTTTGGGGAAGTTCTATGGCCTATGTTATACAGGAGATGAGACTAGATGATTAAATAGTCCTTCTGTCCTTGGAATCTATGAATATGAATCTATAAACTTTCAAATGCCTCCTCAAAATTCTCCTTTGGTGTGATGCCAACAAAAAACTTGATAATGGTTAGGTACTGGGGTGTTGTGACCACCACCTATCATGTTGACCAATATTCTCTCATTGTTTCCTTAACCTCCTCTGTTCAGCTGTCTATATCCATCTTGTCTTATACTTAGATTGTAAGCGCCTCAGGGCAGAGACCATCCTTTTGTTCTGTGTTTGTACAGCTCCTAGTACAATGGGGTCCTTGTCCATAACTGGGGCTCTTAGGTGCTAAGGTAATACAAATGCTACTACCACTACCACTATAGAGATGACCCCGCCTCAATCAGTTTCCAGCTGGTCAACAGTTGCTGAGATCACAATGCAAAAAGTTTTAATGTTACAAGGCCCTCTGGGCCAGACCCTCAATGGAGCTAGGCTAATGTACATCGGCTAAGAATGCAGTCCCAGTGCAATGGGCCGAGTCTGGCAATATGCGATTGTACTGAATATATATGTCTAATACAACTTCTACAGATGCCTTAGCCTATTTTTATTAAAAAAAGACAACCCTGATACAAGTAAAACAGAAACCGTATTTCGAGGATCCTAATATTACATAAATGTGGTCTAGGCTTCAAGATGTTTGGAAAGGGCATCCAAATAGAAAATGGCATGATTTTTCCAGCCAACATTTTAAAAACAAAATTAACTCTGGGAGATGGAAGCAACTTCCCATCTGAGAGACAAGACAAAATAATTTTTGAGATTTGCCTGAGGATTAGTAAATGGAATTGACTTGCGGCCATGAACAGAGATTAAAATTTGGTCGAGGCTTGATGCAAGCTGACAAATCTATATGTTGGTCTCCATGGAGGCTGACCAATATTGTGCTTATTGGAAGAGTTTTGACTGGAGTCATCATTTAGAATTTATCTGCTGGAGTTTTGCAAATGGAATGATCAGAGTAATGTTTTTGTGATGCGTGACATGAAATGAAGGCCTCATGTGATTTCCCATCATAATAGAGTCTCATTTCTTTATTTCAGCACTGGAGTGATAGCCTCCCGTGCCTGAGGCCCTCTTAGCTCATAATCCCCTCACAAAGCCTTATAACAGCCTTTTCACTGAGTGGCTTCTTACTGCAACTATACTCTGTTTGAGAAGTATTTCCTGCTCAGGTAGCTGGTGCTACCAGATGACATAAGGGCATCAAGATATAATTATCCATGCTGTGGTCTCCTTGCATTGACTATTGACAGGAGAACCATGTGGAGTCTGATCCTGCAAACGCTATGCGGTGTGATACTTTCTATCACGAGTGACTCCCATTTACTCCAAAGGGACTGCCCATGGTAATAAGCAGTAGGGCTTGAATTTTCAAAAAAGTTCAGCATCCACAATTGGAGCCATACATTCAGAAGAATTCCTCATGTTGGATGTTGAGTTCTCTTGAAAATCTGTCCTTCATAGGGGTGTTAATCTGGGGGGCTCATCTCTTTTGATAGTCTGGCCCCACACTTAGTAGTGTTTGGAGGATTGAGCCCTTATTGAGTAGCTCTTTGTCAGGGGATAGATTGGAGGGTTACAGCCCAATGGACAGATAAACTGGGGTGTAGGCAATGGCTGCAATGACATGTTGCTGAGGAGGAGTGGGTGGGAACTATAGTGAAGCTGGAAATCAGAAACAGTGGTTTAGAAGGCAGGAGCAGAATACTGGGCTGAAGATGGCAGAGCAGGACTGGATGAGAGGATGCAAGCAGCCTGGGCAATATTTTCTGAGCAGTTCCCAAATTCTGAGCCCCTTTAGTTTGCCAGTATCAGCAGACCCCAAGCCACCAGCTATAGAGTTGGTCTGGCACTGAGCTGTTGACTCTTCACCATAGCATCTGTATATTGAGTGTCACGACACAGGAGGGTGTGCCTCTGTCTCCACATTGCATTCACAGCTCCTGGGGTAGGACAGAGGCAAATGAGGCAGGTGATCAAGCAAAGCAAAAGAAGTTGTGCAAATAGACATTACGTACCATAGATATTCTTCACCTGCTCCGGGGAGCTGAGCTGGGCATTCTGGGAAAGATTTAAAAAAAAAAAGGTTCTACAACACTTGCTGAGAGTGCTGTTGGGGGACTCTGTGCAATGTGTGTACCCAAACCAGAATGCCCAGGGTGAGTATTCTGTACCATTGTGGAATGCACTGTTCCAGTCTCACTGGTGCAATTTGCAATGGGGCAATCGTCCAGTGTAGACACACGTCTATTGACTTCCAAAGGGTTTGAGGCTGCTCAGTACCTGTTAGGAGGCTCTCCGCACCTAGCTTGATTGATCTTCTATCTAGCTAGTAAACTAGTGCCACAGAATATAATTCATTGATTAAAATCTAGCCATAGGCCAAAGTGGCCAAAGTTTATGTATATAGGCCCTGATTCAGCAAAACACAAAAGCATGTGCTTAACTATAAGCACATACGTAGTCCCCTTGAAGTCAATGAGATCACTTATGTGCTTAAAGTTAAGCATGTGCTTAAATGCTTTGCTGACTAGGGCCATACAATCTCTATAAAGCCACTAAGGATACCCAATTAAAAGGGCTGTCAAACGATTAAAAAATGAATCATGATTAATCATGAGATTAAAAAAAACACCAGTTACAAAACTGCTACGCGAATACCTGTTCTCATTTTCAGATGAGATTGTAAATAAGAAGTGGGTGGCATCATCTCCTGTAAATGTAAACAAACTTGTTTGGTGTAGTGATTGGCTGAACAAGAGGTAAGATTGAGTGGATTTCTAGGCTCTAAAGTTTTGCATTCTTTTGTTTTTGAATGCAATTATGTAACAAAAACCCCCACATTTGTAAATTGCACTTTCACTATGAAGAGATTGAATTACAGTACTTGTGAACTGAAAAAATACGATTTCTTTTGTTTATCTCTTTTACAGTGTAAATATTTGTAATTAAAAATAATAATATAACGTAAGCACTGTCCACTTTTTATTCTGCGTTGTAATTGAAATCAATATATTTTAAAATGTGGAAAAACATCCAAAATATTTATAATAAATTTTAAATTGATATTGTATTATTATTAAAGAGTACAATTAAAATTGTGATTAATTGTGATTTATTTTTTTAATCGAGTTTATTTATTTTGAGTTAATCGCTGAGTTAAACTACTGATCAAAGAATATGGGTTTCATCACAATAGGTGAGTTCTATTCATGGAGCCCTATTTTTTATGTATAAGGTAACTCATGAGTAGAAGAGCCAGTGGCTTCTAATATTTGCACACTTTCATCACTTCACATTTTTTCAAACAATGTTTTCCTTTTCTGCATGACAGGAGGATTTTTAAGACCATTTTCAATCAAAACCAAATTACAACTGAGTACAATAAATTAAATTACAGTGTGTATTTTGCATCTTGGAACAAGGAAACTCTAAAGTCTAAATATTATCTACAAGTTGTAAAAGATGTTAAAAGTAGATACATATCTTCCTCCTGAATTATGTAGTGACCAAATTATGTAGTGACTATCAGTAAATAGAAGAATGAAGCAATATTTTATTTATTCATCAAAAAGGTAATTTCCCTGAACTTAATGTGTAACGCCCCTCTCAACCCTGTTACCTTTTTTAATGCCAATTTGCGTATAGGTTTTGATGGACAGGCCTGGGTTTTACGGATCTGGCCACCCACTTAGCAGGGTGTATCTGCTTTAATTTTTTCCCTATGAATTTAATTGGTGGTGCCTTCACCCCCCCCCACTCCTTCCTGGCAGGGTTACCAGAGCAGTTTGGGAAGAAAATTTTAACCACAGGATAACTTTTACTTGTTTGCCAGATAGCTGAAGCCTTTCAAGAAATAACGCAAACACATAAAATATATTTCACACAGCCATTATATTAAACAAGAGATAAATATAATATAACAGGGTAAAACACTGTTTTTAGGATCACCAGTCACATGACCTGATGTAACAATTGTAAAATTAGTATCCCATTGGTATACCTACTTTGTTGGGGCCCTTGATGACCTGTGACCACAATATTTTCTGGGCAGTGATTTAGCAGTGTAACTGACTGAGTTCAGCACAGTCCAAAAGGCTCACAAATAGGATAAAGTGGTTAGTCCCTGAGCAGGTTTAATAGGCAGCAGGTTATTAAAATACGCAGAATCCTTACTCCCTGGATTGAGGATACCGTTCAGGGAGTAGGGGTTCCCCAAACAATTTTTCTGGCTAATTAACTAAAAGACGGTGCTGTCACACGCTCCAGGAATGATCCTCAGGGTCAGGGATGACTTTGGACTCCTCAGTTACTGCAGAAGTGCTGGTCTGTGCTGGCAGGGATCCTTTTCATGCAGGCATCAGGTTGCTTCTGGTTCGTGGGGTGCAGTGCTCAAGGTGCAGATAACAAAACTACGCCAAAAATTTAAACTTTAGTTTTCCACCCCAGCACCCCAGCAAACTCACAGCAGGCCACAGCCCGAGACTTACAGTCAGAGCAGAGCTTGGCAGGTGGTGCCTCTCCCACCTAGGGAGCTGGAAGGCTAACTCAGCCTGCTGGGGGAAGTTTTCCCAACAATGTTGTACAAACTGGGAGACATCTTGGAGTGGGAAGAGCTCAAGCTGAGGGATCTTGCTTTCTGGTCCCCAGAGAGAACCCTGCATGCAGGCTCACCAGCTCCCCAAAGCCAGTCCTGCCCCTTTCCCCTCTGGCTCCAGACTATTTCCAAAATGTTCTCTCCCCTCTCGTGAGCTTCCTGGGAGAGGCGTTTCCATCCCTATTTGTTGCTGGGCAAACTCTGAGTCTGCCTTGACTCCCCCTCCCTGAGCTACCAACACGCAGAGCCCCAGGAATATAGATAATTTCCTTGGGGGTTACACTCTCCCTGGGCAAAAATTCTTGCTGTCCTCAGCCAGGTTCCTTTAATCACAGCACAAATATACAAGATTTCTTTTTCGTTAGATAATAGTGAACAGTGCTTAGCAGACAGGTATTGCTGTGTTTAAATGCAATATTAATTTAGGACAACATTAAATTGTCATTTAACATTGCTGTTTACTTTTACTCTACTGAAATAAATGACTTATTAATAACCTTGGAGTTTTCCTTGTTAACTTTTGGGCACAAACAATAATAGGCCACCCGCACCCATTTATTTACTAAGGGGAAAGGGACAGAGGTGGAGGTTTCTGGAACATCACAAGTGAGTTTTTGTACAGGTTTTTGCTTTGTTTTTGAACGCTGAAGTACAGGAGCTTTTTTATTTTTAGGGTTCTCAGCAGTAATGGCGGCAGGACAATCCCTGATTTCCCCCTTTGCAGGTGGAACCATACTAGTTTGTAGATCACTTGGCTTTTTAGGAGGAGCCAGCAGGCCAGGATTGTCCTGCTGCAATTTTGAGGGAGTGCAAATGGTGCAGCTTTAGGGTTAAGCATTCGAGCAGGATGAGATTTAGATTTTTCCTCCCTAACAGTTTTTACCTTATGTAACAGCTTATGAAGCATGGGAGGTGTTGAAAAATAGGGGAAGAATTTCTCCTTAGTGCTACTCTTTGAATGAAGATTATTTTTTTCAGGGGAGTTTAAAGATTTGCTGTCGGCCTTTTTGACAGATTTAAGTTGTTTAGTAAGGTTTTTTTTTTTGCAGGAACTGGATTTCTTAGTTTCGAACGAGTAATGGGTTGGAGGGAGGAACCACATGTATTTTTTTTTTTTTTACCTATTAACTGCCCCACTGGCAAAAGGTGGTTTTGGTGAACAGTTTTACAAGCATTTTTTTTTAAATTTTTCATTCTAAGGCAGTATACAGGTAAGTTTGGTAGCTTATTAACCACTATGTAGGGGTTTGAATTTCACTGGTTAACTAATTTGTGCTTTCTAGTGAGACCTAGATTTTGAATTAAGACTTTGTCTCCTAGCTGCAGATTCTGTTTACGCAGAAGAAAAGAGAAAAGAGACTAAGAGAAAAGTCTGTAACCGCTGAAAATCAAAAAAAAAAAAAATGCCAAACCTGGAGTGGGCCTACCCTTTTTCCCCTTTCCTGCTTGACTATTTTGTCTCCTCTGCAGAACTGTGCACGGCATGTCGATGTCTGTCCAGTGTGTGAGTAAATAGGCTGGGTCTGGGTCTGCATTTAGGGGGTTTTCTTTAGTGCCATCTGCCATTGTGAAAATGAAAGCAGGGAAAGGTCATTGGAATAAACCGATTTGCTAAACAAAATGGTTAACATCTCATGAATAAAACCTAAAAAAAACCCAAATCAAAACCCTGAGGAAGGGCAAACTTTGTCACAACCCTTCCCCCCCACCAAAACCTTCGGCCTGCCAGCCTTGTGCTCCGTCCACCCTCTTGCTAGTTGATTTCCATCATCATGTGGGACGGAAAAGCCCCCTCATGCCATTGTGTGTGTTGAGAAGGGGGTGGGGGGTTTGCAATCTGTGCGGGCGACGTGCCAGCCAGATTCCTAATGGCTTTTCAATGGTAATGTCTGAGGGGAGGCAGCTTTGTGACTTTTAGACCTAGCAGCTCCCACAGCAGCAGCCGCCGCAGTAGCAGCAGAGTCACTTTTGTTCCCTGCTCACTTCAGCAGTGCCTCCGCCTCCTCTCTGTTTCTGAGCTCCTGCAGGTCACACACGAGTGGTGAGCCAGCCCCTAAGAAACCAAGGACGAAGAAACAACCTTACACAGACACACAACACAAAATCCCATCCCCTTTTTTTTCAGCTCTAAGAATAGTCAGCTTGTTGCTACCATGCCACTCACGGTATCAGGCCAGAGAAATGAGTGGCGGACTTGAGAGGAAGAGGAGTGAAGCAGGCTCTCTAGCCTCACACAGCTCTGCTTTTTATTTCTCTCTGCAAGGCTAAATTCTCTGTATTCCCCACTGGGGCCCGAAAAAAAAAATAGTGATTGGTCTCAGTGTTTGCTTTCAGTTCTATGGGGCTAGCCCTCGGCGTTATGTTCTCAAGGGCCCCTTGATGGAAGAAAGGCTTCAAAAGGTTGCAGTTCTGGAGGATGGGGTAGATTGCACCCTCAGCAAGTTTGCAGATGACACTAAGCTGGGGGGAGTGGTAGATACCCTGGAAGGTAGGGATAGGATACAGAAGGACCTAAACAAACTGGAGGATTGGGCCAAAAGAAATCTGATGAGGTTCAACAAGGACAAGTGCAGAGTCCTGCACTTAGGACGGAAGAATCCCATGCACAGCTACAGACTGGGGACCGATGAGCTAGGCAGCAGTTCTGCAGAAAAGGACCTGGGGGTAACAGTGGATAAGAAGCTGGATATGAGTCAGCAGTGTGCTCTGGTTGCCAAGAAGGCTAATAGCATATTGGGCTGCATTAGTAGGAGCATTGCCAGCAGATCGTGGGAAGTGATTATTCCCCTCTATTCGGCATTGGTGAGGCTGCATTTGGAGTATTGTGTCCAGTTTTGGGCTCCCCACTACAAAAAGGATGTGGAGAAGTTGGAAAGAGTCCAGCAGAGGGCAACAAAAATTATTAGGGGGCTGGAGCGCAAGACTTATGAGGAGAGGCTGAGGGAACTAGGCTTGTTTAGTCTGCAGAAGAAAATAATGAGGGGGGATTTGATAGCAGCCTTTAACTACCTGAAAGGGGGTTCCAGGGAGGATGGAGCTAGGCTGTTCTCAGTGGTGGCAGTTGACAGAACAAGGAGCAATGGTCTCAAGTTGCAGTGGGGGAGATCTAGGTTGGACATTAGGAAAAAGTTTTTCACTAGAAGGGTGGTGAAGCACTGGAATGGGCGAAACAGAGGAACGACAATGGCTTAGCTAAGGCCAAGACTACGCATCTGTCTAGTAACCCAGCAGTGTAGATTTCCAGTGCCTAAAAAATTTTTGAGAACATCTTCCAGTAGATCCTACACTAACTGAGCAGGTGATATAGGAGATCTTGAGTGACTCCATTTTGTTTCCTTGTCTCCATTTTGTAATGTGCTGGACAAGTATGTCAGTGAGGTACCACTTCACCACCATTAGCTGAAAACAGGAGCACGTGGCACTAAGAAATTGACAGCAGAAACAGAGGTGAGGCAGTTGTTGATCATGAGACTGGATACATTAGAAAATGTTATGTGGTATGCACTCTGACAGGAAAATATTAGCAAAAATAAGCAAAACCGTCAATCAAGCCTCTCAGCAGAATACATAAAGAGAGTGTCAGAGAGACAGACAGCTGAGGAGAAGGTGTGAGGAGTCTAGAGACAGACATGGGTGGGGAGAGAGAGATGAGACCTCATCTGAAAGAGATTGAAAGACTTACCAGTAGCTGTCAGCCACTTGTGGAAGACTGGCCATCTGAAGCAGGGCACATCCACTTAGGATCATCTTAACTGTATATTATTGCGGTCTGGGGTGCCTTTAGAACAATACTAAGGGAAAATGGAAGTCATGACTTAATGGGTGCTGTCTGCTATCGCATTGTATCTCTCAGTTGTTCTGGTCAATGAAAGCAGCACACTGTAGATATATCGCAAAAGGACCCCCTGACCACGCTGTTGGCATTCTTATAGAAGTCGTGTGGGCAAAAAGGCATTTTCCATATTGACATTTAATTTTCTTGTGTAAATGAAGTTGGCCTACATTGCTGGTATGTGCCCATCTCAAACTTATATTTGACTTTATGAATAGTTTATAGATTTCACACTATGAATTTTGCATAAAATAGTTGCAGAAGAAATATGACTGGACTGCATTTGATTTTTCATGAAAAGGAGGGTGAGAACCTAATGTTTAATTGATTAATAAAGCTACGTTGTCCGATGTATTTGCTTTCTGAAATATACAGTATAAAAACAAGAGACTTTAACATTTACCTTCAAAACACCTTCAGGAAAAGAACTGCAGGACAGTTACACTTATTAGAAGTAAACTTCAAACAAATGAACCAATGAAAAACATTATCTCAGGACTAAATATTATCATTATAATTCACTTTCACCAATATCTACACCTATTGCTGCTGTTTACATGCTGGACAATTAATGACTGTGATGTCCTGATAATTAATAATTTTTCCTTTTGAACTAAAAATTGATTGGAGTTTCTTTTAATATGTTCTTTACTTGCTCGGATCTCTTATGGTCATTAATGTGTTCAACAATTTAAATTCTTGGACTTCCTTGACTATATTTAGGAGTATTAACCTGGAAACATCATTCTTTGGAGAGATGATTCTTTCTGACTCGATCTATTTAGAGTTAGAAAGAAGCAGAGCCCTACAGGGTTGTGGCAAAGCACTTGAGATAAGTGTTTTTTTTCTCTGTATTACTTATTTATTAAAGCTGGTGGAGCATAAGTAAAAGGGAAAAAAAAGACCAAAAAATATAGAATACAATGGCCTTCAGATTTTAATGGGAGATATGGCTGGAAGCTATTTTTAAATTATTAAATAAATCGATTTTATTTTTGCAGCCACCCTCCAAGGTGTATTTGTCAGCCTCGTTGTATTTGTCTTTGGCGCTATTCAAAACCACTTACAGGGAAACATGGTTTCTGCTGGCCACAATTCTTCAGTTATTCTAATTAAACATGAAATTTGCATTATGGCTGCAGCATTCTTATTTTTTTTCTTCTAATTTTATCAATGTTTGGCTCACGGGCCCAAATACATGTAAAAAGATTAGGTCAGTTGTCAGACTGAGATAGCTAGAGGTAGCCTTGTTCCCATTTCATATGCAAGACCTGTTGGTTCCAAGGTAATCTGCTTACACGCAGACCTACTTTTCAGCTGCCAGAGTCATACACAGTGTGTTAAATAGCATGTTTGTGACACAGGATTCGTGGGTAAAACTTCACCACACTAAGAAACAACAGGGTTTTTTAAAGGTCTGGTTCAAAATGTAAGTGATGTATCTCTCTCTCTTTCTTTTCCTGTACACACACACGCACTCACACAAAGCTCATTTTCTCAAGTTTTCCCACGAGAAATGCAGCCCTTGAATATTGGAACAAAAATGTTTTAAAAAGCATTAAAAAAAACCCCCAACGAAATCCCAGTATATAAAAAAAGAAGTTATTAATAAACAGCAGCTTATAACCAAATCCATTGCTGCACTGAAAATTTAAGAGGAAGGTAGTAAAGTATTTATTTTCCAAAGAATGACGTTACAATCTCCAGCAATTAAAAATGGATGAAGTAGACACATCTATTTTTCCGTAATTTCAATAGTACTTGGGCCTGTTCTCAGTGCATTGAAGCATGAAAAGAAATTGGGAGGAATTTTCACTGCTCCCTTTATGGAGGAGTGGGAACATACTCAGCCACAGATGAACACTTTAAAGGCATAGTGCAGTGCTTGTTTTCTTGTGACCATTGCCTTAGCTGGAATCTGTGTTTGAGTACAGGCTGGAAGAGGTCAGTAAATATCTGAAGGTGTCGTGATCAGAAGCTATGTGAACTTCACTATGCAAACACGTCGGCCTAGGGCTGTATTTGTAAACCTATGTGGTGAAAGGAGCTTTGCCCATGTTTGCAAAGGACCTCCCAATAGTCTGTGATCTGTGTAAATATCATTGTGTAATAGAGCACAATGGTACTGAAAATAAATTAATACCTCCCTAGAAAAATAGCCACACACTGAACAGTGCTCTTGCAGACGACTTTTGCTCATTGTTTTTGCAAAGATATGTAATTTTTATTAATACACATCAGCCTCATAAATAATACACAACTGGAGAGAGAACTAAAACATTCCCAGGCTCAATTAAACAGCTTATTATATCAAGGCTAGAACTATTGCCAAGTGCATAATGGCTGTTGCACTTTACTACCACAATCACTTTATTACCAGAACCTCGCTCATTACTTTGGGCTGCAGCGTATCTGTAGGCATGATCCTGAGCCAGGGGGGTGATGAGTAGCTGCACATGCCCCAAGATATCCCTGGGAGACATTGTGCCTCAGAGACAAGCTTCCCTGCTTCATCCTGGCTCCTGGGGACAGTCATTTACAGGAAACCTATGGTGGAAACGAAATACAACATCCCCTGCTCCATCTCAGCTGTGCTGATCAAGGTATTCGGGAGCAGAACCAAGACTCTCAGTATTCCCCACCCCTCCTTGTCCACTCCCTGCCCATCTGCTGTGGAGGCAAATGGAGGGTGCAATGCCCATTCATGCCTATGCGATCAAACCTGAGTCCTGGGTAATCCACACAGGGGCAAAAGGTTGAGGGTTCTTATTCTCCTTTATATCTCTGCATGGGCATTTAGTTTATGTCACAAGTTAGCTCTTTGTAAAGATCTTTAGCATGATATAAGTATGAAAGAGCTATATGGAATCAAATTCTGTTCTATTGGTATCTCATCCCTCTTAAAGCGTCTTCTGAAGAATACTTTTGCTAACTGCCCTGTCAGTGGATGGAAGGAGACTACGGTAGATCAAGGGTCAGAATCAGGAGGTGTGTGGGGACGAATCTCCCCTCACAGCCCCATAAAATCATGCTTCTGCTGAAATGTTCAACAGTGAAATAGCTAAGAATGCTGAAATTTAAAGTTTTCTTAAGGCTTCAGCTTCAACATCCTATTGGTCTGAATGGGGGAGATCATCTCTCTTAAAGCTACAAGGACAGGTCCAGTTGTCAGTTTCACAGGTGAAAAGTTAGACTAACTCAAATGAACTCAGTGAAGTTGCTTTGTAAATGAAGCCTTGTCTGTATGAGTAAGTTGCATTGATTTAACTTGGTTTGGTTTTTAAATCTATTTAAGTTAAACGTGTGCAAACCCCTCTGTGGACACTTTTATTTTGGTTTAAGAACAATGTATTTTGTTTTATTTTAAGATGATTCCAAATCATCTGAAGCTAATCTGAAATAAGCCTCTTAAACTGAATAAAAGTGTCCACAAAGGGGTTTGCATTCGTTTAACTAAATTGGTTTAAAATCACACCTTTAGTTAAAATGATAACTAATGTAGACAGAATCCGGCCCTTTGTTTGCCTTTGGTGGAAGACTCAGCCAGCCAGCACTCCATCTGTTCTGATAACATTTGGAATGTTACCTTTGCAACCATAAAGACTAGAACCTTATTTTGTATAAATCAGAGTTCACACTGATGGGATTATTGGAGAAAGACACAATGTCTTAGTCAAACAATGTAGATTTTAATCAGAAAAATTCCAGAATGCTGGATTTCTCCTCTTTTGGTTTTCTCTTAGCTGATCTGTATGAGATATAAAGCCTAACCCCTTGCCAGCCTGCAAATAGTGGGAACAAGAAATGGACTACACTGGACATGGTAGTTTCAATTTTTCCATGGATTGCTGTGCCACTACTCAGACCCCGGATAGCTCACTCTTCCTTATTGCTTAATTCACTTGCTCATGTGGTTAGTATTACACTCGTCATCATTAAAATCTTTCCACGTGCCTTTGAAGGTAATTTACAGTGAACATTGCAGTGTTGCCGAAGTATTCCCTACTCAAAATTCTGCATAGGGAATATTTTGAATACTGTGCTCAATCTTATCTACTTGCAAAGAGAAAATTAATCCTGCCTGCTGCACCTTGGTGTGGGTGCTGGTCCCAAGCCTGGATAAAATGGGGAGGGTTGAGTGCAAGCCTAATCACCTAGCCTGATTCTAGAAGTGGATTATAGAATTCACTGATTATAGAAGTGGAATCAGCTTATCATTCCAGTAAAAATGGCTGCTCAGTAGAGAATGCAGCCAACCTCGGGACTCCATAAAGGCTCCTGGTTAAAGCCAGTCTCTGGAAGCCAGGACCATGAAAAGTTTGATGCTATCAGCAAGAAAATACTTCAGAATTGGTTATTGGAGTATAAGAACAATGTTTCAACGATTGACGATTTCACAGATCTCACAGATAATAAGGGAGATGGACAAATATAGACCTGAAATCCTAGGCTTCAGTGAGAGCAGATTGATAGGTGTGGATAAGAAGTGCTTTAAGCCAGAGAAGGCACATCTCGTTTATTCAGGTCATAGTGGCAATAAACACTCAGAGGCGGTAATGCTTATTGTGACAGATTTTACAGTAAAATTACTCATCAGCTGAAAACCTATTAACCAATGCATTGTATACGTCCTACTCCAAACCAGATTCCTAAAGATGTCAATCACACAGTGCCATGCTCTGACACAGGAACATAGCTGTGAGGATAAAGATGAGTTCTACTATTGGCTCCAAAGTGTGATTGACAGACTACCAAAACATGACTTACTCCTTGTGACGGGTGACTTTAATGCTAAAGTAGGATGTGACAAACAAAGAATGGAAAGAGCAATGGGGAAGCATGGATAGGGAATCATCAACCAAAATAGCGAAAGATTAATTGAATTGTGCTTGATGTCTAATCTAGTTCTTGCAAACACTCTCCCTCCCAAAGACATACACAAAGAATCATGGAATTCGCCAGATGGCAAAGTGAAAAATCAGATCAACCACATCTTCATTAGTTTGAGATTCAGATCATCTGTCCAAGACACAAGGGGATATCTGTTATGTTAAGTTCTTGGAAAGTACTTGTATTCAGAGAGAAATCAGCACGGAACACAGAGAGATGCAAACCCATGAAAAGTCTTTATTGAACTACACTAAAACCAGCCAGGACTGGCTGACACATCCCCTAATAGTCTAAATCTATTGCTATGGCAACAAGCCGAGCTCTGTTGCTACGGTAACCTGGGCAATAAAGCAAGACACAAAATACACAACATATTCCTCCCCCCTTAATGAAAACGCTCATTTAACAGAACAATCACTAAGCTAGGGAATGAGGGTAGACTGCCTCATTTCCTGGCTAAACCCCAGGGATTATTTTGTCCCGTAATGTAAATTTTCCCTAGCTAAAGATCCAGCCATTGAAGAGCCCTTCTACCTCTAGGTGGATTACAGTGGACTTCTGGTGTTTTTGCACTGGAAGGTGTTATTGGTGCGGGTCTAACAATGGGCTCAGGACTTGTAGCTCGAACAGGTGAGGATGTTGTATCTGCTCGAACGGGGGGTGGGGGCTGTATCTGCTGCAGAAGTGGATGGAGAAGGAGAGTCAGGAATGGGTGACTCTTGACTCGAGAATATCTCACCTGTAATGGTGAGGTCAGGCAGTTCAACTGGAGATGTGTCCTTGGGACATGTATGACCTGGCAACAACTGATCTACGTGCCACCTCCAGGTGAGATCATCTGCAGTCTGGACAGTGTAGGAGACAGGTCCTGTTTGGGTGATGACTGTAGCAGGAACCCATTTAGCTCCAGAAGCATAGTTCTGAGCTAGGACAGGCTGTCCAGGACTAAAAATTCGGTCTTTTGCTCTGTGTGAGCATCTGATGACTTGGTTTTGCTGTTGACGTTGCACAATTTTCATGCTTTGGCAGGTTTCAGCAGATCACTTTGATCATCCTGTGTTTGCTCTACCATGTGTAGATTTTCCTTTTTGGTACACCAGACAGCAGGCTTCTTATTCTCTGGTTTGCCTGTTCTGTTTGACTCTTCTTTCTTTTGTTTGCAGGCATGCTCAATGTATTCCTTTTTGCCACATTGTCGACACTCTAGGTCTTTACACCAGCATTCCAATGCATGGTGACCCGGCTTTCCACAGCGCTAACATTCGCTGCTCCCCACTGTCTTGTGTGTAGGTTCTTGTAATACCTTATGAACTCTGGTCAATGCACTGAGTTGTTGGGCTTCCTTTGCATCCAGCTCCATAGAGATTGCAATTTCAATGGCCTTCTGTCAGGTGAGCTGGGCCTCTGTCTGTAGGCACTTCTGTAGATCTCCAGCTCTTGCAGACGTATGTTAGCGCTGAGATTATGTTTCAATTGAAAATTTTCAGTTTTGTTCTGGTGCTGTATATAGTTGATTTCTATATGTTGCTGAGCTTAGAAAATGCTGTAGATGCCTTTCCTATCCTTGATGTCACTTCCTTCTTGCAGTCTTTGTTGGCCAATTTAGTGCTATCCACTTGGTGAACTGTTCTACTTTTGTAATATTTTTGCCTTCTAATGTGATGTTACTGCTTGATGTCTGGGTTTCAAAGATATTTGTTTTAGCATAAAGAATTTTGAGCCCTGCTTAGCCTGCTGTTTTTGCCAAGTTGTCTGTGTGTGTTTGTGATTTTTCAAGGTTGTCACTCAGTAGCACAGTATCATCAGCAAAGTCTAGATCGTCAAAACATTTTTCATTTACCCATGCTATACCAGTGTTTGTATTGAAAATACATTTCTTCATTATACTGTCTACGACAATGCCAAATAATAGGGGAGATAAAATGCAGCCCTGTTTCACACTAGGGTCTACAATGTCCGGTTGTTCACCTTTACAGAGCACTTTATACCTCTCTAACAGGCCTTGATAATGTTGATTACTTTAGCTGGGATTTCCTCAGACTGAAGAATATTTCACAATGTGTGTCTGTGGTAGGCTGTCTAATACCTTTTGAAAATCAATAATATTAATGACAGAAAACTAGACATCTTTGAAAATAAGTGCCTATGAAAGATTCTGGACATTGGTTGGACAGACTTCATCACCAACTAAGAGATCTGGGAAATCAACAACAAGCAGCTTCTTTCCATCAGAATCACAAGGAAGCACTGAATATATCTGGGGCAAGTACTCCAGATTTCAACAAACAGACTCCCACATGAAGCTAAGTGGAAACCAAGTGGTATGAGGAAATAAGTACCCTCAAGAGAAACCCTGGAGAAGAATTCTTAGCAGAACTGTTGATCTCAGCACCACAGAACCGATAGAAGAAGCAGCAAATGACAGAAAGGAATGGAAGAGACTAGTTTCCATCCTCTTCTCCTACACAGATGCAGGGAAGAATGTAATGTAAGAAAAGCAAAACTGTAAAGGTTTTATGGATGGCCACTGTATATGCATTTTGGCTAAGATTTTCACAGCCATGTAGGCAATTAGGCTATTCAATTTTCATTAATTTTAAAGCCACCTGAGAAGCCTTTAAAAATCTGAACCTTTATGATCTATCCAAGAAGAGGGAAAGAGTGATTTTTACTGAGGAAACCTTTAGTAAAGTACTGTTAGCAGATTATAATAATTTCCATAGTATTGCTCAGTAAGAGTAACCTTTTATTAGAGGTACTGTGTATGAATTTATCTTTTTATTGACTTACCATGAACATCAAGGCAGTTGAAGGTTATAGTTGACTGAGTGGTCAACATTATATTAGGATTAAGATTCTTGAATGCTTGTCTTCTCCTTTGTTTCCCTCTTAGGCTCATAAGATTGGTTGGGTTGTCTATAGTATTCATAATAGATTTAATCTAGATTGGACTGGGAGGGAGGCCTCCTAAATTCAAGAACTTCATCTAGAGAACTCCTTCCCTAGGATGATCTTCAGTGTCTTTTTGTATCTCACTTCAAGTTTTGGTGAAAGGTCTTTCTATTCAGATCAGTTCAGCATTGATCATTTTTGTCCTCTTTTCACTATTATTCCTTTCTGGCATTAATTTTGCTTTGCTCTTCTTTTGACAGAATAGAGCAGGGAAAATAATTTGTAATGAATAATTTATTCAATGGATTTTGCCCTTTTTTCTGTAGGTGAATTATCCTCAAATAGTCTGGAATTTTTATGAATTGCTCGAATTATTGGATGAATGTTTGGTGTGACTATATTTTAGTCTTTGGATAGCTCATGAACTATTTTCTGGAAACATAATTTCAGGTATTTGATGTAAATAATATGCTATTTGAGTTGCTTTGATTGTACATAGAGATTGAAATCCTGACTCCACTGAAGTTAATAACAGTTCTCTCTGCCCTGTGGCAAAGTTATTGCTTGGGAGCTTTTTTCTGAGCCATAGCACTTGGATTTAATTTAATTTAATAATTATTGTTTTTGTCTTTTGTGTAACACCCAGATACATGATGGGTACTCTACATAAAGAAATAAAAATAAAATGAGTGTAAATATATATGTAATATATGGATGATTATTACATGTTTGATTATCTATCCATCCATCCATCCATCCAAGTTTACAGATTTGTTCTTAAATTAGATATTACATACAGTATTTTATGATAATTGATAAAATAATCTATCTTTTTCTCTAGGCATTTATTCAGCTCTCAGCACTGCTATATCTGAGTGCCTAATACCACTTTGCATTTATAAAGCTTTTTATCCAAAGTGCTTTACAATTGACGGTAGCATTTTATTCTCCATTCTACCTATGAGTAAATTAAGCCATGGAAAGGGTAAGTGACTAACTCAAGATCAGCAGCAGATCGTTTTAAGAGTTAGCACTAAAATTCAGGTCTGTTGAGGCCAGCCCCATACTTTTCCCATTACACCAGATCTAAGAGTTTTCTTCATGGATTGTGGTATACAGAAAACAACAGTTACTAACATTTATATTTTGGTAACACCTGGAAGCCTCAAACAGCTCTGGTCCACATTAAGCTGGGAACTGTACAGATATATATAATAAATGAGAGTCTGTAAGATTTGGAAGACAAAAACAGTGTAGGTCTAGAGAGAAGATTTACTGAGAATGTATTGCACGCTATTGTAGATAAAGAATTGCCCAGACCAAAATCCTGTATCCAAACAACTTCTTCCTCTTGGAAAAGTTTGGACTGGAATTGAAATGTGAATTGTGTGGCTCAGGTCTGTCTGTGGCTTCTTGAAGAATATATCTCTTGCTTAAAAACAAACTTATTTCTCAGAATACTTAACAGTAAACTTGTGAGTCAGACTCATCTCTGTTGTATGTCCAGTGAATTACACTTGAATTTGGCCCAGGATTTTCTAGGGAGCAGAATACCATAATGCAATAATTATTAAATACTTTTTGTTCAGAAATAGATTATGTAATTCAGTGTGTATCTTGCAGCAGTTTATGCTTTTGCCTACATTTCCAAAGCACTTAATGTTTAATAAAATCCCTTCAGAATGCCTTGTCATTAATGCACAACTTGAAAATGAGTTAAGTTTACATTATTAGAATCTAAATGAAGCAATAAACTATGCACTTGTGGTCTCCCGCATTACCCACCATCGAAAGTAGGCTAGAGCTAAAATAAACAGACTTCCTTGAAATGATGATTAATCTGTGCTAGACTAGGGCTGGTGGGGGAACCCCTGTGAAAGAATTGAATTTTGAAACATTTTGTTTTGTCAAAAACCTGAAGGCATCTTCCCTGTAGAATTTCATCTTCATTTAGGGTGGTTTTTTTTTTTTTTTGAAGTTATTTATTCTGTATCTTTAACAAAATGCCTTTAGTGACCTATTATGGCATTTAGTTCATTAAGTATTGCACTGTGTCACATCCTATGGAGGAATCAGAAAACTCTTTCGCTGTCCTGGAGAACCAAAATGTAAATAGTGGCGTTATTCCCAAGGGAAGAGCTTTGTTAATTCTGGAGCATTGTATCAGAAATCCTGGAAATTGAATGTCCTCATTGTTTAGTTAGCGAAGGGTGCTTACTGTGGGATTTAAACCATATGTCACTTGAATTCCAAAATTGGTCTTTTCAGTCAGCTGTGCTCTATCATCTGCTATTGATCATGGATAATATGCTTTGCAAATTAGGGGTGGTTACAGTGCTTTTGTCCATAATAGATGTTGTCATTCATTTACAAAAGCCTGAATGTAAAGAACATTTAAAATGGGGGTGATAGCCTCTATAGTCATCTTTAATGAATTTTATAATGCTTTCTGAATTCCATCATCTTGTGAAGATCAGTAGTTATTACAATATAATATAAATAAACAGAGAAGCCATTAGAAATGGAAAGTCTGTGCTGAAACATTTTATTTCTCTCCTTTTGTAACAGCACATTAGCTATTACCAGTACAAAATTGACTAATCGAGTGCATAAAATATAGTCTGAATGAGAGAGTGATTAGTGAAAGAGAGGCTACTGCTGAAAGAAGACAGTTATAGCAGCTTTTGTAAGTGAAATGAATTTGAAGAAATTTAGCTGCAATAACAGAATCTAATTTCTATAATGCTATGTTGCATAGGAATATTTATATCCCAGGCATTCGCAGAATACTGAAATCACAAAGGGAGAAATAGTACTAGTTTTGTTATTATTGTCATTCATCATTTATATTGAGGTAACACCTCGAGACCGCAACCAATTGTGTTAGGCACTGTAGAACATATAGTAAATGACAGCCCCTGCTCCAAAAGCTGTACAATCTAAAACTCAAGACATACCAGCTGGAAGTGAACAAAAAAGTGAGGGAATGGGGGAAGAGAGGATGGGATGACAAGAATAATAAGGGGGCCAGAGCCTCAGTTAAGACACCCGGGATGTCTTAGCATGGACTGGCTGGGTGCACATCTCAAAGCCAGTTGATGGTAGTGATGACTGCAACCATACTTTTAATACATCATTGAATTGTGTGCCTTGTCCATGGGTGGCATGTGATTCCTGTATTTGGGGAAGCTGGATCCGAGCGTTGAAAGCTCCCTAGAAGTGTGGGGAGGCACTGGCATCCAGACCAGAGCCCCATTCCCCTGCTCCCCCCAAAGCCCCGCCCATGCTCCATCCTTGTTCAACCCCAGGCCCTGCTCCCACTCGGTCCCCTCCCTGAGGGTCCCCCACCTGCCACTTGCATCTCTCTGCCCTCTTCCCCAAAGCCTGCTGCCCACCGTTTGTACCTCTCTGACCCCTCCCCCCCAGGCTCCCACTTACTGCTCATGCCTCTCTGCCTCCCGCCCCTCCCAGGAGAGGCATGAGCGGCAGAGGGGGATGGGGGTGGAGAGGAGCAAGTGGCGCGCAGGGGGGCCTCAGGTGTGGAGAGGTGTGAGCAGAAGGTGAGGGAGTCCTCAGGGGAAGAGGAAGAGCGGTGTGGGAAAAGGCCTGGGGAGGGCTACGAGGGAAGAAGATGAGCTGGAGGGGGGCCTCAGGGCGGAGCACGGGATGGGGTCGAGGCCCTGATGCCCTTTTGGCAGCGGTGCTTCAAAGGTGGCAGGCTGGTGTGCCTCCACGGGGAGGTGCTCTGCATCCTGTCCGGGGAGGCTTAGCCTTCCCTAGCCTCTTATACCTGCCGCCCATGGCCTTGTCTGTGGGAAAATAGATGTGTGTTGTACTCCTGAGTCTTTCTGCAGAAATCTCCAGAACCGGGTGTGATGCTGGCAAACCAGGTCCCAGTTTCTGCCGAGATCCCCATGCCTCGCTTGAATACTGACAAACACATCTCTGGGATTAGTCTGGCTCACCTGTGTGACAGCATTGATAAAATAGGTACTAGAGTTATAAAAATGTGCTTAGTGTTTAGACTTCATTGAATGCTTGTAAGCTGCTGCATGCATTCATCTCACTTATAACATTCGTAACCCATATTGGAAGTTAATAGATGAGCATGGGCATTGTAAGCTCCTATGGCTGTGTAAATCATCAGACAGGTGTGAGACATTAATTAGTGTGAAATGCTGGCCTACAACAAAAGGTGTTATGTTCTGCCCCGCAGAGAAGGCCCATCAACACGAGATGAACTATTGTGGAACATCAAAGAGGACAAAAGACTTTGTGAATTGCTCCCTGCCTCCCATGAAGAAGAGGCGTGCAAGTGAATTCCTCCCATCAGTTTTGCTGACAGCTCAGAGAAGGGTGAAAGGGAATAAAAATCCCTGACAAGGAGAAACTCTATATGCTTTTTCGACTCTTAAGGGCAAGATTTCTAGGCATAAGCAAGGGATCCCAGCTGCTCAGCCCTAAGGGACATACAGAGCTTGCTTATTATAGAAGCTTCTATTCCCTTTTGAAACTTAAGACAGTAACTCATTTGTGTGTGTATGTTTACCTGTTTTAACCTTGTAAATAACTCTCTTATTTTCTTTTCATTAATAAATCTTTAGATAATTTATTATAGGATTGGCTACCTGTGTTGTCTTTGGTGTGCGATCTAAGATACAATTGACTTGGGGTAAGGACTAGGAATAATCTGAGTATTGCTGTGATTTGTGGTGTAAGGGACCATCCAAGCACAAGGAATAGCTTGCCTAGATGACAAGATAGCTCAGAGTACCCAAGGTAGGGATACCATGTTTTGGGTTCCTAAAAAGAGGAGTGGAGTGGAGGGAATGAAAGGGGAGCTGGAGGAGGAAGTACAGTTGGGGGGCACTGGAGGGGGGTGTGTGTACTGGGAGGAGGTACCTGGGGAGTGCTGGAGGGGTTAGTGTTGCTCCCTGTCATGGTGGCAGGGCAGCTGGTGCAGATCCAGAAGGCAGCAACAGCCATCAGTCAACACCTCCCTGCGGAACCCCCTTCCCAGGGTTGGGAGCTGGGGTCTGGGTGGGAGGGATCTGGCATATGCGAGGGACCAATCAGATGCAGATGTAGGGGAAGGACCAATCAGGAAGTGGACCAATCAGGGCTTTTTCTGAGCTGCAATGTCTGCTCCACAAAAAACCCAGACATTGCCTTTTATTTGAAAAATCTGCCTGGATAGAAGGCAGAAGATCAAAAAGAGATCATGTCTGGGAAAACCTGGATGTATGGTAACCCTAACCCAAGGGGACTGTCTGTGATTCCATGACTAGCTATTACAGTGCCTGAGGAGTTAACCCTTGATACTTGGTTGGTGAAATCTAAGTATAAATCTCACAGCCAATTTGGGGTTTGTGCCTTGCTTCGTAACAGTCTGCCCTGAGGCTGTTACTCACGCTCTTGAGCCACTGCAGGACAGTTTGACATTGGGCACCAGACAATGCCAGGTTTTTTTGTAATAAACTTTGAGATTTTGTCCTGTGTGCAATTTCAGAATTTCTTTGATGCTTCATATGAGTCTTGAATCCTCATTTGCAAGGAGCTGAGTGTTTCCCGAGAAGTACAGAGGGCTAGATCCACAAAGGGACTTTGATATTGCAATTCTCAGCACCCGTCTCCCCAGCCTTTTCGTGGGGGTTTAGGGGTGCTCTGAGAACACCTACTAGATTGGGCCCCACAGGGGTGATAGTCAGGGGAATGCTTAGTCTGAGGATCCTGTGGGAGTTTAGATATGAGGTAGGTGCCCAGACACCTAGACTAAGGTGGCTCGTTGCAAGCTCGCTGGCAGAAATTTAGACACCTAGGGAACTTCTGTTACTTGGCAGCTCTGTGTTCTTGGGGAACCAGGGCACAAAACCCCGACTCGCTCTGGCTCACCTGAATACCCCACCCCAGCCCCTGCTTGAACCAGAAACCAAAGGCTGCTTGAATCAGAAACCAAAGGCATCTCAATATGAAAAGGCAGTGGACACAACTAAAACCCTCCCATCAAGGATGATACAACTCCCCATGCCTCATCTACATCAAAGATGTAAAAAGAAGGCAACTCAATTAGCACATCACTGGAGAACAGAAGCCTCATCTACATCGAAGATGAAACATGCACTGAACTCTGGGATTGGTAAAGCAGGGACTGCACTGAACTCTGGGATTGCCAAAGCAGGGACGCACTGCACGATGGGAGATCTCTGCTCTTGATGTAAATGAACTCACACCTGTGCACATCCAGCTCCGCAGTTATCAGACCATTCTACTTATTGGTATGCAAAACACTGAACCTGGTTGCATTGTGAGCTCTCTCTCAAGGAAAACTGCCCACAGCCAGGAAGGATCAGCTCCTTTTGTCCAGACATTGTTTATCCATAAACAAACCTGGGGTCTACAAAAACCCCTATCAAAGTTCCCCTTCCCCCAACACTCTCTCTCTCTCTCTCTCTTAGTCCAGGTATAACTTTCTACTTTTGTAATCAAACCTGGGCTAGCTTTCTCCAATACCCCAACTGCAATTGTGTAGTATTATAAGCATTTGATTGTTTTTCTCTCCTTGTATGGTATTACTATTAGTATCATAAGTTTTATACACCTAGCAGTAAAATAACTGTTATAATCAAGCTGGGTGCCACTCTCTCTCTATCTCTCCAAACTTTATTTTACTCCTTTGTGTTCTTGGCTTCCCTATATTACTCTGCAGCCACACTTCTTTTCCCTGGAGTGCCCAAAAATCCTATGGGGTTTGCTCATCACGGAGGTTACTGCTAGAACAATTGTGGTGTAAAAGGGCATATGAAGGGGACAGCTGACAAGTGCTGCTCTGTCTAGCCTACAGAGTCCAGGGGCAAATAAGGGTGGTGGCTGAAAGTGCTGTTTGACCCAGTCTGATTGAGTCCAGGGGCAAATAAGGGGGGGGGGGACGGGACAGCCAAAAAGTGCTGTTTGGACCCAGCTTGCTCAGAAGTGTGCTCTATTCTGGTGCGGTGCAAAGGGGCATATAAGGGTGGCCACTGAAAGTGTGGTGTCACCCATCCTGCTGAGTTCAGGGGCACATAAGGGATCAGCTGGGAGTGTTGATAGCCCGGTCTGCTCAGATGCACTCGGTTAATCTGGAATGTGTGTGTGTGTATCTGTGGGGGGTTTATTTGAATCTGGTGCTGGAGGAACCCAGCCCTGAAAACCTTAGGTCCTGCAGGATAGCTCCATTGGGAGGGGACTTGTAGCCATATGAACACACAAGTAACACAAGCAGTACATTAATAGAATCACACCCCTAGAATCATATCTCCTTCCAGGAAGGTAACCCTAATCACACCCCTATAATTACACCCCCCTTCCAGGAAGGTAACCCTAATAAATGAGCATACCCTATGGTGACGGGCAAATCCGGTAACACTTCAATGGTGGAAACTCAAGATCCTATGGATTTTAGGCACTGACAGGGTTAGGCGGCAGGTAAGCAGCATTTTTGAGGATATCAGTGGTGCCTCAAGGTTGGAGTTAGGTGCCTAAAATGGCAATTAGGCCCTTCAGTTCTTTTGTGTATCTGGACTCAAGTGCTTTTAGCTCTCACTGTCTTCAATGGGAGATGAACATGTTCATCCCCTCCGGAGTTGCTCGGCATCTTGCAGGAGTGAGTCCTTGATGGACTTCTCTTCACTGTCCCCTCTTTTACTGAAGGCTGTAAGGTTTAATTTAAAGGGATACTGCCTAGTGGTCTCAGACTCATCTCTGACCTGCATTCGAACTGCCAGACTTTGGTGGGAATGTCATCTGGAACATTCTGCCAGGCTGCAGGGAAGGAAGTGGGTGACCCACTGCAGGTCCTTTAGCAATGCCAATAATTCAATGCTTCTGTTAAAAACAGACCTGGCCATCCGAAAGAAAATATCTAACCCAATGGCTTCTGTTTGTATCTAGCCCAGTGAAAAGATGACTGTTATTATGTTTTTTCCCATACGCAAATGGCAAACCACGTACTTTGCAGTCCAGCTGACCTCAATTTCAGATTTAGAACACTGTCAAGGAGAGAGAGCGAATATCAAGCCTCCACATGAGCGAGATCTCATTCTTTAACATTCTGCATCTGAAATAAAACACAATTCAGCAATTGCTTCGTGTCTGCCCTGCAGAAGGCAGGGAGCTCCTCTATCTCTAAAGTTGTATTACACAGAAACACAGAAGCTATGCCCACACTCGACTCTATTTTCCTGTAAATTTCTCACTGGTGGTAGCTTCGGTAGAGTTCCACCGGTGGGAGCAATGCAGGGAGAGACAGTGCAGAACAGCTGTTGACAATTTAACCACCGTTTCACTCAACCCTGCTCAGAGCAGGTCCGGACAACATGACGGTCAAAACAGTGCTGGTGCCATGTCTGCACTAGCGCACCCATTGTTGCGTCAGGCAGAGGAACTGTAGCAAAAGTGGGAAATTTGAGGTAGACAAGGCCACAACAACAGGGCAGATTTTCAAAGGCACAAATAGCAGTCAGTTATCTCGTTTCCATTGAATGCAGGATTAGGGTATTTAACTGGCATTTGGATCTTTGAAAAATCTGCCCCTGACCTCCTTTCAGTTACATGGGTAGAGCGATGGGCTCACAGATAAGGAAATAAATGGAAAGAGGTTATTTCACTTCAGCTCCATTAGGAACACCTGAAAAGCCAGAGGGAGCGGAGCCCATAGAGGTGGGGGGAGCATTCTATGGAGGTGTCTCTCCCTCCTTTCTGTGAAGTTGGGGTCCTTTCTGTTCCAGCTGGCACTCCTTTGCTTCTGTCTGCACTACATGGGCAGAGGAAAACATTTCGCTTAAACTTTATTGGACCCAGATCGCAATTTCCAGCATTTCTCCAGATTAAACAGTGGCTCGCTGATGGTAACACATGGCCCTAATTTTAAGAGGCAGAAATTAGGCACATCCCCAGCACTCTGGTAACACACCCTCGTTTGAGAACTGTTCGGCTGTTACCAGATCTCTGCAGTGTGGAGACCATGGGAGTGGTTGTCCTTCAGATCACTATTTAAACAATCCTGGGACTGAGCCTGCTGGTCCTTACACACCGGCAGAATTCTTAGTGGCTTCAATGTTAAATGTTCTCAGTGCTTCAATTCAGTTTTGACTGAATAAAGATTTGCAGAATTGGCCTCCAAATATTTAATTTTTCTGACATTCAGAGCCTGGATTCTCCTTCTGTGTAAATCAGGAGTAGTTTCATTGAAGTCAATTAATTACACTAGTATAAAAGTCATGCAAGAGGAAAATTAGGCTCAAAGCTTCCTACTTCTGCTACTGCCTACTTCAATGACTAAGAACCTGATCCATCAATTTTTAGGTAACTGTTGTGGCTTCTTCCAACTATCTTTCTCCTAGCTTGTTGCCCCTTCATTATGTTCTGTAGCATTTGGACTATAAACTTTTTGGGGCAGGGACTGTGTATTTTATATCTGTCTCTCTCATTACCATAATACTCATGTTGCACCAATGACTTGAAAGGGACTACTCCCGTTAATAAAGATTACTCTGGGGAAGTAAGGTTTGAAGATCAGGCTCTTATTTTGAACCCATTTTGGGTTGGTGTCAGATTATTGTAGGACCCACAAACATTAAATGCTGTGATATAAATCACTATTACCTTTCATGACTATTTTCCGCTTTAATAATGTTTTCTAGCTATTATTTTCATTGTTTGTAAATGTGGGTTTTAAACATTAACAGGGCTGGATCTGTTTAGGGACAACCTTCACTACCAAATAGTGTCCAGAGTGTGAGTTCAGTTTCTCTGGGAATGGTGCAAGGATAATCAGGACTTTATGAATATTTACTGAAGTGTAAACAGGCACATTGCTCACATGCCATTCTGAATTCTAATTTGTCCAGGAATGCAAATTGGTGCTATTTGAAATAGAGAGCATTGCTCCTAAGATGACGTCTGAATGAAAAATGTTTGTACACTGTTTCTGACAGTTAGCAAACAGAGCCACAAATTCAAAAGTTCTTCTGCAGAGATTTTGAAAAAAAGGAAAAACTCTTAATTTCTGGAGTCTGCAGAAATAATATATTACATGAGAGAGGCTGTAACTACTGCATCACTGGATAGAATTAGTTTTCAGATTATGTCTGGGTCTTTTATAATGCGATCTTCTTAAAACCTGAAATCAAAGCCTTTAAAAGTGTTTCTTGTACTTCAGCCACAGATATGCAGTAGCTAGATCGATAGATCTACTGAATAGATCCAGGGCTAGATAGATACTTTGGGAAACACCTTCATCTTTCTTTTAAACTGGCAGATGGTTTCAATCGGCCGTACCGCCTGCTGTTGTTTTCAGTGAAGGAGTGCTACCTTTCTGGATTCATGAAAGCCTCTCCATCAAAGCTAAAATGGCAGGCTGGTGTGGTGAATCAATAAAATCTCTACTTTCAGCTGCAGTGTCGGATAGTAATTCTTCTCGTGTCACTGCCTGGTTAAACAGTCATACTGCCACTAAAAGCCCTATAAGACATAATAGATTCATGTGGTGTTGGTCTATTGTACTTCATTTACCCAGAAAAAGGGAGAGAGGTTACTGTTTCACTAAAACAAACCAGACACTGATGCATTGTGTATCAAAATGTATTCACCCATTTCGATCTGCTTCATTAGAGCAGAGGGGACTTCTTTTCTTACCTCTTGTGGAGCAGTGTTCAGACATCTGACATGTTCATTGCAAATCCTAGTTTAAGGGTGATTCAAATATCAAATCCCAAATGATTGTATATGCTGGTTTCTGGTTCCCCATTACAGCGGTTATGTGCATACTTTCTCTTTGTTAAATATATAGAGATGCACAAACTAGCAGCACTAGAATTTTTTTCCCAAGGGGCTTTAGAAAACACGAACAAATGTCTCAGAACTGTGCAGACCGCTTTATTACAATAGTGGAAAATTTACCGGATGCATCGGATTTCAGTCCTTCTAAACATTTCATGTTTTTGTTGAAAATGTACATGGGGCAAAGGTAGATTTGAAATTTCCTCCATGTTAAATATTAAGATCCAGACCCTGGAATGTGGCATGGCCACTCTGTGCCACACTGCTGGAGGATTTAGATGTGTGTTCAGCTGCAGACAGATCACCCCAGCGTAAGTGGGGTGCCTTCTACTCTATACCCTTCGAGGTGCTGAATTTGCACCAGAAAATTGGCTTACTGCACAGTGTAGGAATGGTGCTGTGTGTGAGAGAAATGTGGCTTAAACCCTGTTCACAGCCCTCCCCAAAATCTCCTTGAGCATCCTTATGCATTTCTCAGCCACAGAGATGAGTGTGGGCCAATATCTTCAGAGAGGCACACTGTAAAGACCTAGGACCAGATCCTACTTCCATTGAGGCCAGTGGGAAAACATCTACTGGACGTTCAGTGAGGGAAGTTTCATTTCCCAAATCCTGCTCACCTTATTCATGCAAGACTGCCTTTCACTTCAACAGAAGTTTTGCTTGAGTTAGGCAAGCAGGATTTTGCTTTAATTATTCAAGATGACCTGCCCCTAGTTAAACATATATGCATACCCACCCATGCATGAATACAGATTACATGTGAGATCCAAGGAATATATCAAATAAAATCCTGGGGTCTCTGTTTTTAACTCAAAGGGGATGTGCAGGATCTTTATATTTAATGAGGCCCACATAGCACATTATTTCACCACATGGATAGATCAAGAAACGATGGCGTAAAATGTTTCCCATTAGTCATAATAATATCCATCACGCCCTCAGCTCACAGAGAGGCACTACCATGGAAATGTTTCTTCCACCATATACGTTATTTTCTTTTGAAAGTCTGCTGAACTTGCTCATATTATGCAATCTTAAATATGGCTCTCTCCTGTTAGGTCAGATCTGACACTTGCTATGAAACAAGGGCAGAGTGCAGAACAGAGAAAATATCATGGGTTCCCTGCTCCCCCCTTCCAAAGCACCCCTAAGCAGATGTAGACAAGATTTTAATAGCCACATAAAGAGAGATGCATGACAACCTCATTGGGAGAACTATAACAGCCTGTCAGAATATCTCCAAGAGGACAATATATCAATGTCTATTTGTTACAGCGCTGCTAACTATGGTAGTTTGCTCCTCTCATAATCTTTCATCATCTTCTATTGGCCTGGTTTCCAATAATACTTTACCACCACATGCATCCAGTCTCCCTTTCAGCGGCTTCACGATTACTGACATAACTCTTTAAGTACAGAAGAATTGGAGCTGGTAAGTGACAGTAATAAAAAAGCAGTTAGTGGTCCACCCCACTGCTAGCCCTGATACGGTACATTAGGAGGGTTTTCTTTCTTTTTTCCATGGTCCTGAAGACCGTTTTGTCCCATCCCAACATCTGCAGGAGGTCAAGGCACAGGGAGCCTGGGGATTTCAAACCATCTGCCACAAAAAAAAAGGGAAAGGAAGGACCTAAATGGTGCTCTAAAGAGCTATTGAACGTTATTTAACACTGTAATGGCAAACCAATAATTATTAATTGCACCCGCCTATTGTCTTTCATGTACTTTGAAAGGCTTGTGGACATTATTAAAATAGATTTAAACCACTGCAGCTGGAGTCCCCTCCCCCCTCTTTTGGAAGTTAAAAGGGTTTCAAGCGATCCTCTTTTCTTTCTTTTATACTGAGCCCAGCACACCCATACTGCTGAAAAATTCAACATTCCTCTAAACCATAGTAGTCTGCAAAGGTCACAAGCCAGTTAATATGATACAGGCTCTGTAACTTGCTGTAGCAGCAGTAACTGCTCTGGGAGCTAGGCTGAATGCATCGTAAGAGGAACAAGGGAGAGGCTCTTTAAGATTGTTTTCTACTGCATATTTAAAGATTTGTGTTCCACCTGTCTAGGAAACATCAGTTCCAACTGAAGGGCAAGAAAGTGGCTGTGGATTTCTAGCCCTTTCTGTTCATTTCTGTCTGTAAATGGCATTTTTATTGAGCCCAATATTGCAGCCAGGAGTACAATAATGTGTCCTAAATGAAATGTGCCATTTGAAGGAAATCATCAACTCATTTTTATTATTGCTCACAACTGAAATACCAAGGAGGCAAGGTTGGGAAAAAAGCACAGGAGGCAAGGTTGGAAAAAAGAGAAGTGTTCCTAAAGATTTTTATAGTAAAAACAGGTCTGAAGTAGACCAGAAAAGTTAGAGTGACAAAGAGTCCAGTTCTTCTTCTGTTGAAGTCAATGGCAAAACTCCTTCTGACTTCAATAGGATCTTTATTTTAAACATATGACGCTGTAAGAGACGAGAGTACTGGGGAAGGAGTAAGTGAGAGGGAGCCTCACTGAGGCTATGGGAGAAGAGGAGAAATGAATGTCCCAGTGCAATTCTCAAACGTCGTCCGCAGGAATGTTTAATCCTCAAGCTCCTGTTCAGTTCAAATGGCTTCCCTGCCACTGCTGAAATACACAGCCAGTCTGCTTAAAGCCATGCACAGACCGCGGAGGTTACTTAACACCGGTTCATTGAACATGTGCATGAAAGGCTATTCATATGGCCCTACTGTATTTATAGCTCTAATTTTTGGGAGGGTTTGAAGTGGAGTGCATTTTGGTGCTGAGCAATTGGTTTGATTGGCTGTTTCAGCATTTGGTGGCTTTATTTATCAACGCACTTTAAGTAAGTGGTGTATTTCGAACAGTTTGTGCACCCCGAGAGCACCAACTAGTTCTTTGACCTCTTGTGAGTGAGGTTTCATTAATATAATTTAACACGAAACATTCACGAAGTGTTTCGTAAACATTAATCAGTCATCACAATAAGGGAGGAAAGAAAGGATGATCATCTTCATTGTATAGACAGAGAAACTGAACGGGGGATTAAGACTGTGGGGACAACGATTTGCAGAGGTGCTGTGCAGCCACAGCTCTCACTGAAGTTAAAATCAGGTTACTTTTGTTTTGGTGAACTATTGCTATGTGGGACAGTTAACACAGCAAGTCTCAAACCTTGCGCAGCCGGGCATGTGCTGGCATGTGCACCATTAATCAAATGAGATGCACCAGAATAGGTGATCATGCTCAGCAAATAGCATTGCATACCCACACCGTGACACAAAATGGATACTAGTGTTTTCAGTCAATGCAACGGGCTGAAACAGTGTGTGTTGTGTATGAGATGGGGGAAATATACAGCAGTACCTCCAATACCCATGGCCAGGGTCCTTTATCTCAAATACCCCTGGCCAGAATCCTGGCATTCAGATAAGCCCCAGCATTTTTGATCAAACATGCATGCACAGTTAATTTTGAATGTGATAAAAGAAGTTAGAATGAAAAGTCTGAGAGATAGCCAGCCAGTAAATCTGGCCTTTATGTTTGTCTTTCTTTTATTCAGAAAGGAGCCCATCTATTTTAAAAGCTTGAGTCCACTCAAGTAGCCAAATTGTTGTGCCTTTGTTTTTGCAGAAAGAGACAAGAAAAGATTTTAAATGTCTTAAAATTTCCGAGGTCTGTTTATCTCCAGTCACTCTGGGCTAGTCTCCGCTCAAAACTTACAGTGGCACAACTGTACTGTTACAACTGTATCGATACAGCTGTGCCGCTGTAAGAGCGCTTGTGTAGCTGCATTATGTTGACTGGAGAGAGCTCTCCCGCCGCTTTATAAAACCACCTAAACGAGTGCTGGTAGCTAAATTGGCGGGAGAGTGTCCACACAAGCGCTTCTGCTGGTAAAACTCATGTCGCTCAGTGGAAGATGTTTTTTCACGCTCCTGAGCCATAAAAGTTTTGCTGGCATAAGTGCTAGTGTAGACAAGGCCTCTCTCTCTTGCTATTCCCCGTGATTTTTTCTGACAGTCTTCCTGTTTCTAAACGTTAGGTCATCCAATTAAAGAAAAGAAACCACACTATGTGACTTAGGTGACTGCCCACAAATTGAATTCAGAATATTGAATACCCTGAGGCAGTATCAGTACAACAGCCCTTTGCACTGAGTGAAAGGGCTGGAGTGGGATGAAGGGACCCTCAAAGCCCTGTGTCCAGCTGGTGAAGGAGTCCCCCAGTGCAGGCACTGTGGGTGACGCAACCTGCCTTCCAAGGACCCCCCTCGCAAGCCCTGACATAGAGGTTGTGTGCCAAGGTTGTGTGAGCAGGAAGGGATGTGTGGAGGGGGATCCCACATGCAGTGCTGCAGACATTCCCAGCTGTGCTGCGGCTCACAGAGCAGCCCGGGGAGTCGGCTATAATGGATACAGAAACTCAGGGCTCTCTAAATTATGCTGAAGGCCTCCTCAGCCCCTCAAACAATCCAGGATTGGGTGGTCAACAAAGGTGTCTTAAAGACACAATAACTTCCCCTGCCTCTGGGCTCATTAGAAGTGCAGCACAGAATCTCACCCAGTATTATTTTAAAGGCATTAATGATTTCTTTTTTTTAAATCATTTCATCCCATGTGATCCATCTTTCCTCAACTAGTTCAGTTGCGAATCTACAGGGAACAAGCTGCTCCATTTTCCTTCATTCTTTGGTTCTTGTCAGCCTGCTTTCTGTTGTTGGCATTTTTTTCTGCCGTCACAGTGCTGCTGGAGTTACGATCAGACTCAAGCCTTCCCAATACTATTGCGTACAAAACGTAATAAAACTTTGCAACCTACAGATTGTAAACACCAGGATATGGTGGGGTTAATTAGAATATTTGCTGCTGCTGTGAAAGATACCCTGTGATCAAGAAATCTGTTTTCTTCAGATACTAATTAGACAGGTACATAATTAAGTATCCTAAATAATGAAATATATACTCTGTACATGGCTAAAAATATCAAGCTATAAATTAGTCATTGAAAGCTCTATTAATAAATAAACTCTAGATGTCAGCTCACAAAGACTTCATCTCTACTTTTGACCCATCGGTAAGTTAATTACAATCATATAAAAGCACAAATGCCCGCTGTTATGGTCGTATTCACTTGCAGGCCTTTGTTTTTCTTTATGCATACAGGAAACTGCACTTATGAATGTTAATGGGATCTACGTGCACTTGGACTTGATCTTTTAAGTTTTGGGCTTCAACTGAAGTCAAGAAACGAAGGATTAGACCCATGCTCCTTAGCATACTGGAGTCGAGTATATGACATGGCCTAGGTGGAGAAGACATATCACTCATTATTTAACTGAGGTGAGAGGGTATACAGTACACAGCCTGGGGCAGGAGGGGATTAGTCTCAATGTGTAGTTAGAAATGTGCATTTATGGTCACAAAATTCCATTTAAATCCCTTTAGAAAAATGATCAAACTAATATCTTGACAAAGGCCATTAGCTGAAATATCAGTTACTTGTCCTGAAAGGTGGCACTTAAGTAAGATGCACCAATAGACTCTCTAAATTATCTTAGAGAGTGGTCTGGAGCATCAGACTGGGATCATGAAATAAAATCCTGCCCCACTGCAGTCAATACGAGTTTTGCCACTGAGGCCAGGTCTACACAACAAACTTTTGCCAATATAGCTTTGTTGGTCAGTCATGTGAGGAGGTGTGATTTGTGGCTGACATAACTGTGCCAGCCAAGTCCCTAGTGTTGATGCAATTATATTTGCAAAACTAAGCTTTAGCCTCTATAGCTTATTTTGCTTGGAGGGGCTGGAATAAGCTAACCTGGCAAACATGAAGTTTTGCTGATGTGAGCTAAATCCACATGAGGAGTATTTTGCTGGTACAGTATAGTGGTAATAGCTCTTGAAATCTTGAAACTTGCGGACTGTGCACCTGGCTAGTCTATGCAACCTCTTACTGTTGTCCCAGTTCCTCTATCTCCTTCAAAAGCATCTTATGTCCAGCGTGGCATCTTGTCTTACTTTGCCTTGGGATAGCGACTGCCTCTTCTCTGTGTTTGTCCAGAAGCCTGATCCTGAGCGGGATGTCCGGGGACTATCATCATACAAATAATAATAGTGCTCTTGCAAAATTTCCAGTGAATACTTGAAATGTTTTATATAAACATAGATAGTATGGATAAGCTTGGAAAGGCATCTAGATTTTAGATATGAACTGAACCCCAGCTTCCCAAACCATTTGGCATTTGTCCATCAGTAACATAAATCAGTTTGTCCATTTGTGTTTTAGTCAGAGAGCAAAACAAAACCTAACAAACAAAGTCTGGCAGTCTGGATGCCTTTGCATCTAGTTAATTAGAAATAAATTAGTTCCTAAGGTGTGTAAGTTGAATCCAACAAGAAAAGATTCATGTTCTGAATTTTCAGGCCAGCGGGTAGATAGCACCCCATGATGCCTGACTGTGCAAACCTTATTCAGACTGGTGAGCATTTAATTATATGAGTATCTCCGTTGATTTTATTCACAACACCCTAGTAAGGTAAGTAAGCATCATCATCTTTGTTGAACACTTAACAGCCATACAAAGGACATATACAGGACATGGTAGGGCCCAGTTCTGTACCGTATACTCCTGTTGGGTACTGCTTATTGACATGAGTATGTTGACTGATTTCAAGGGGGCCGTAATGGGGTGTTTACCTCTCACAGGCAATATAAAGATTAATGTGCACCTGAAAAGTCAATTATGCTACCTGGCTGCTCCTGGATAGTGGGCCAGGCTTAATTAAAGATAAAGCTCAGCTGGGGAGGAAGCTGGGGGATGAGTATAGCTAAAGAAATCACAGATTAGAAGGAGGTTTCAGGGAGAGAGTGAAGAACACTACAGTTACTCTCTGGGACTAGAGACTGGGAGAGGCAAGGAAGAAGGCTAACGTGAGAGTGAGACCTGGGATTCTCTGCTAAGTTAAGAAGTCTGACAGGAGGCCTGGAGACACAGAACAGTCACTGGGCGTGGAACAGATTCCGGTAGTGAGGAGCCCGGCTAAAAGAGTAGAAGCTGGACTTCCAGGGAGAAAGCTCTGAAAGCTGTTTGGTGGAGGAATTTAAGGCTACGCCTACACCACAAGCCAGGGTTGTGACTCCCCAGCTTGTGTATACACACGCGTGCTAGTTTGATGACATGGCTCAGCTGTGTCTCTGCCGCCAGTACCCCTGCTACCGCAGCTAATTTATTATTTAAACTCATGCTAGCTTGATGAGAGCTAGTGTGAGTATGTGTACACAAACGGAATCACACCCCTAGTTTGTAGGGTAGATGTAGATGAAAGGGTATGGAAGATTAAACCTGAGGTGGGCAGAAGTTTGTTTGGGTTTATGCTCTTGGTTTAGGATTTATTGGGGGATTTGAGGGGAGAGCCCTGTGAGTCCTGGCTCTGAACGAAGGGTGAACAGAGAGAGGCTGTGGACGAGGCCTGCTGACAGGCTACAGTAGGAAGAAGTCCAGGGAAACAGTAGCAAGGACTCTGATGGAGTAGGCCATGGCTATTTGTCCGTGGATTGGAACCCATTATAGGGTTCTTCCACCAACCTCTGGTAATCGAGCGTGAGGCCCTGAGTAGGGGACCAGCATGGTAGAGAGCCCTGAGAAAAGAGTGTGTTGGCCATGCAGTGCAGAGTTAGGGCTAGATTTTTTTTTAAAGGACATTTGGACTTTTATTTGTTGGACTTTGTTACCCCGAAAAGCATGGGACTAAACATGAGCTGGCTGGCGGGCCAAGCCATGAGAAAAGGCCGACTAGCGGGGCCTGGAGCAACTGAGGACAGGGGGTGTTAAGAGAGGAGAAAGCCTGTTATGCCACATGCAGCCACAAGGGGGCATTCCAACAGTGAATGTACTCTTCTCTAAGGGCTGCGTGCAGGAGCAACTACTCACCAACACAAAGGTTGCATAATTGGGCCCATAATTAAGCATAAAAAGTGTCACGAAATTGCAAAGAAACACTCCCAGGCACAAGAAGAGCAGTGCGTTTATGGTGTATGGAGATTAGCAGAAAGAATGTAATGTCTGTTCAAGTATCTTGACTAGCTCATTCATCAAAAATTTGGGGCTCAGTTGTGCAAACCTTACTTATTTTGGTGAGCACTTACTCACACGAGTAGTCCTATTGAAGTCAATTCACCCGTGTGATTAAGTGCCACAGAACTGGGCCCTGTGTGCCTTGTGTATGTCTATTGTCCTTTGTGTGACCGTTAAGCGTTCAATATGTTGTTCTTCTATTATTTATTTGTATTAGGGTCTAAGTGAGATTGAGGCCCCATTACAATAGGCACTGTACAATCACATAATTCCTGCCCCGCAGAGTTTACAATCTAAATCGAGAAGACAGGCAAAGGGTGGGAGTAGGAAGTACTGTTCTTCTTATTTCACAGAGAGAGGACTGGGGCACAGAAAGAAATCAGGCGACTTTCCCAGGGAGTATGTGGCAGAGCCAGGAAACTGAGTCCTACTTCAGTGCCTTAATCACAAGACCATCATTCTTCTCAAGTATGCGGAGGCTTTGTTTACCATCACATCATACAGGTCGATTTTGGTCCAATGAGCTAATATACCAAAGGGGAATAGGATGCATAATTAATTTTTGCTTGTGAAGCTAGGACCGGAGCCATAAGATATGCATATTACTCCACCATTCCTGACCACAAAGCAGAATTGTATCTTTCCTGCCAAACAAAGAGCAACGTATGCTTGTTGTTTTACTAAACTTTTAATTGAGATGGAACTCTTTGCTTTTAAGAGATCAGGGTAAAAATTAGGGTCTGATTTTTTTCATGCCTTACTCAGGAAAAATTCCCAATTATTCCATTAACTTCAAAGGGAATTTTGCCTGAAGTAGTCTGAAGGATCAGGCCCATAATGTTTTAGATTCCTTTTAACAAGTTTTTGGAAATGTTCTTTGAAACTGGAATGGAATGGGTTACCTAGAGAGTTGGTGGAATCTCCATCTTTAGAGCTTTTTAAGCTGCGCCTTGACAAAGCCCTTGCTGGGATGATTTAGCTAGGGTTAGTCCTGCTTTGAGCAGGGAATTGGACTAGATGACCTCCTGAGGTCCCTTCCAATTCTAATATTCTATGATTCTGTGATTCTAAACTAAAATGATAGTGGAGTTTGCAGCTCTGTGTTGTCTATCTCTGAGCTTTTAGAGAAAAAACATTCCAAGGGAGTGTACACTTGTAGGAGTGCTGGGCCCTCCCGCACTGTCAGTCTCTAAAGGAGGCCATGCCTTTTTTGCTACAGGAAGACACAAGACAACAGATGTTTTCCTCATAGCATAATTCTCAGAAGCTGGAAAAAGGCACTTTTGGCACACACACCTCAGATTTTCACTTCATTTTGGTAAGCAAGTCACATACGACTCAACCTTTCCAGTTATGCAAAATCAGTATGTTACCACCCATGAATATGAGGACATTTCAAGGACAGTTTGTTTCATGGAGGGGGGCAAGGGTTGGTGGGAAATGCGTTCAGAGGTTGGTACTAACTCTACAGAGCCAGTTATACATAATAATAGAACAAAACCATCCAGTGGGTGCACAATTTATATAGGGGATAATCAAATCTAGAAGAACTAGGGGTTTACCAGCTAACCTTGGTAGCCATGAAACTTCATGCAGTGGAATCTCTTTTTTCTCACAACATCATCGCTATATGTGGAAGTCCAGGATACACAGAATTGTTTTGAGCATATTATGATTAACTGACATAGTTCAGGATTTTCAATTCTCTTTCACTACAGAGTTGCACTGCATTTGAATTCACTATCAGCATGTTACATTGCAAATTTGAATGCAAAATATTGAATTGCATTCCAGATAACTGGATTTGTTGTTCAAAATGTCAGAATGAAGAGTAGGCCATGGAGAACCAAGTATCTCAGTGCTAGTTAACTAAACCAGCAATTTCCTTGATTTTGTGTCTAGTAATCTAGGCTCCTCCTCTATGTAAATGGCGCATCATTACAACCTGCCTCCCATAAGATGGAACATTCTTTATCAACAACGGAGCTTGGATGACTCCAACAGTTAATCTTCCCTAGGATGTTTCAAAAGCACAGTGTACCCTAGCACTGTAGTAGGGGCATTGATTCAATATTGACTCAGAAGGATGAGGGACACTGACTGTATCACCAGCAACTGCATTTTCATGGGGACGTTTTCCATCCAAGCACAGACCAGGCTCACCCCATTACCTCAAAAGTCAAAGAAATCTGTGTTTTAATAAACAGCCTTGTTTCTTCTCTCTTTATTTGTAAAGGGGAAATACCTTTGCTTGAAAGTCTAAGTAGGGTGACCAGATGTCCCGATTTTATAGGGACAGTGCCGATATTCAGGGCTTTGTCTAATATATGAGCTTATTACCCCTCACCCGCTGTCACGGTTTTTCACACTTGCTATCTGGTCACCCTAAGTCTAAATAACATCAGCTGGCCTGGCTGGAAATAAAAAGAATCAGTTGCAGATGGGAGCTCTTAGATTTTATTCAAATCCAATCTGATCTTTTCTTCAGACAGAATAAGACAAATGCACACAAAGGGGGAGGGAGAAAAGAATGGCAAAAGATAAGAAAATGCAGCTTCTTTCTCAGATTCTCCAGTTTGGTTTTTGGAAGACCACAGGCATAGGACAGATCAGATGCTCTCTTGGACCCCAGCTTTACTCTCCTGACATGAGAAAAATGTTGGGAGGCCACTTTTATTTTCCTGTGGTCGTTCTGAGGCCAGCAATTTTTCTTTGATGAGGCTGAGCAGCTAAGCACCACTTTTACACTATCGCAACATGGGATTGCAAAATTTGATTTGTCATATTGTTATCAGACAGAAGGCAAAAAGAGAGTAGGAAATAGGTAGCAGGAATAAGATGCAGACAGAAAGTGACACACTCCTGTGGCTGGGTGGGTGGTGATAACAGGAGTCTCAGGTTCATTTGTCAGGAGTTACAGCCATGGGGATGATGATGGTCTCTGATTCCCTTTTCTCATTTGGTCAGAACATTTTTCAAGAGCGGGAGAAAGAAGACTCAATATCTGAGGGTAAATCCTAGAGATCCAGCATGCAGGGGCAGGGATTGTGATAGGGTTGGTGATGAGGTGAGGAAACTGTTGTCCAGAGTAACCTGCCATGCTGACCTACTTGCCAAGTTGTTGGCTTTTGTTGCTGAATACTACTTAGATTGCAAGTGCTCACCAGAAATATCCAAAAGGGGGTGGCAATGTTCTCCCATCAAAATTGTCCCATCCCAGCTACCTCCACTAGTCCACATGTGGATACTACCTTCCATTTTAGAAGATTCCAGCTGGTTGCTATAACAACCTCACTAGAAGCCTTGAAAGAAACCTATTTATCAATGTCTTTACTCCAGACTTAGTTTGCACTATTTTTTCTTTCGTCCATTTTGTACTTCCTTTCAGCAGCCATGTTGTATGTCATGCTGACAGGTTACAATCACCTTCCTGCCACCTTCCCCCTACTTTGGCTCAAAAGATTTCTACCAAGGGCAGGGTGCAACACCGCAGCTCCCAATTCATACACACTGCCTGACTGCCTAAGTTAAAGCTTCTTCAATGAGTGAGGGTATGTTCAACGAGTGAGGGGTTGTGAGGGCATGCAGTTAGAAGAAATATGTGGCATGGTGGCTTGCCATCTGGCTTTGTTTCCTTTTCTAGGGGCCCCATCTGTGCACCACACAGAGTGCCCTGCTATAGCACAGGGATGCATATTCTAGGAGTTTGGAGGTAGTAAGCTACCCCACATGTTCAGTGCAAGTTACATATCTTTGCTCCATATGCCGTTTTCCTCCAGTGAATGGTGCGAAGTTGAGGGACTGTTCAGGTCTGCCGTGTGTTTTGAGATAGTCACATCACTGATGTCTGGCCAGTTACAGCGAAGGCTTAATGAACCACTAAGAGAAGTTCAGAGTTTGAAGGCTAGCTGGTGCACTAAATCTGCAGGCTCTGGAAAATCCACCGTGTGTTCAAATCCCGAATAAGACACAAATTAATGTTGGGTTGCCTTGCCTCAAATCCACCTGTGTTCATCATGAAACCACAACACAATTTGCCAAGACTAGCAGAATCATGGGAACTACCAGAGCAGTGGTCCATCTAGTCCAGCATTCTGCCTTTGTCAGTGGTTAGTGCCAGGTGCTGCAGAGTAAGGTGCAGGAAACCCCATGCTGACCACTTAGGAATCCTGCCCACAGGAGAAGTTTCTTCCTAGCCCCTGTCCGACCTGTGTCCTGAAACATAAAGGCTCTTTTTTTTAATCCTTTCCAGTGTAATTGTAGATGTTCTTATTATTTATATAAATGCTGAACTCTTTTAAAAACTCTGCTAAGCTGTTACCCTCAGTGATGCCTTGTGGCAGTGAGTTCCAAGGGTTAGCTATACTCTGTATTAAAAATATTTCCATTTTAAAGTTGCTACCTTTCATTTTCATTGACTGGTCCCTTGATTTTATGTTACAAGGAAGGATCAATGCCCAGTTTAGGTTATTCTAAATCAGTCATTATTTTGTATACCTTTATGATGCCACTTCTATTCACTTCCTCTCTCAACTAAAATGTCCCCATCATTTAATGTCTCTTCATACAAGAGTTTTTCCATGGCCCCAATCATTCTTGTGTCATGTCTCAGAACCCCTTCTATTTTTCATCTATCCTCTTTGAGACAGAGTGACTGGTACTACATGCAGTATTACAGCAGATTTCTGCACTGTTGATTTATATAATGGTGTTATAATATTTTCAGTATTATTTTCTGTCTCATTTCTTTTGCTAACATTTTGTTTGCTTTTTTGACCCCTTCTGCTGTACATTGAGTTGTCTGCAATGTGCCTAGGTCCTTTTTCATAGTGTTTACAGGAGATGTCCCAGGATTTGAATATCGGGGAATTGTATGTCAGATTGAGGTGTATTGGCACAGTGATGTGGATAAGTTTACTAGAAATATTCCTGTCTCACTTATGCTCAAGGGCCTGATCCAAAGCCTTGATCCAGTTTCAAATGGTCAAAAAACCAAAGCAAATTCAAATAACATGTTAATTTTCCTCCCCAAATAAATTCACTTGTATGTACATTCTGCCTGCAAATCCACAGTTTAAGGCTCTGATTCCTCCTCTGGTTTGTACTAACATTCAAAGCATAGTAAACTGGGAGTTTTAAGACTTACTGCTATGGATCCTAATGATACCAGTTAGTTTCTTCTTTGCCCAGAAGAAGTCACTTTGTAATATAGGACAAGAGAGAACTTTAAGGAAGGGCAAACAGCACCAAAAGGTAAAGGACCGGTTTGCTGCAGGTTTCCAGTTGCCAACCATTATTAATTTGCTCATTTCTGTATTTGTCTTTGGGGCTTTTCTTGCGCTGTGACGTTAAAAGTCTTGGCAGATGTGAAAAGTAAACAGATTTCCCAGCGTTTGTGGCCTCTCTGGAGGGGAGGAAGGTATGACTGATCCCCGCTTTGCAACTCCTTGATAAAAACAATCAGCATTACCAAGGCATGTGAAGAAAAACCAGGCCAGACTGTTAAGGGGTACCTTGGGGGAGCAGGAAAAAAAAGAGAGAGAGAGAGAGAGAGAGAAGATTTAAGAGGGAACAAGAGATTATGCAAATAGAGGCTGAGAATAGCATCCTGGCAAGATAGCCTCCAGAGATATCTTGCCACCTGGCATTCGCCAGCGGGCACCTCCACCTCATTGAGAAACTGGAGCAGCTTTTGAAGAAAAGGGAAGGGGAGGGATCAGACACAAAAAGTGCTCTCTAATTCCAGCCACGTTAAACTACAAATGCTGCCAAAAAGCTGATAAGAAAATCTAATTCTTTCCGGGGACATGATGATCACTCATCTGACCGGGAATCAGAGCCTCCTGGGAGTGTTTCTTCCTTTGTGGGGCTCCAATAGACTTGACTTCGCAGCACTTCATATTTAATAATTGAACTCAATGCCCCGCCACCCTTTTAACATCTCCCTAGATTAAAAAAAGGACATTAATCACCCTCGCCTCAAAGCGATGCTGAAAAGAAGTGATAGGTCACAATTCACAGAGTCTAGGAGGTCTAGCTGAACTAGGTGCTCAGCGCATATAAAAGCAGGGAGCAGAGGGGGGAAATAACCTCCAGGCACCAATGATCAAAAGCCACATGAATGGATATGGTCTTCTATTACCTCATTAAAACAGGCTGAGAGATTGGGGAACATACCGGAGTCCCACACTTCTGCAATTTACCTCTAGAGAAGTGAAATCAGCTGCTGTTTAATGAGGTGCTTGCTTATTATTTATGTATGTTTGTCTTATTGACTAGAAAGGTTTCCATTCTTTTGGAAACAGCATCGCGGCACAAACTATAAACAGAAGAAGCAGCCAAGAGATGGCACAAATAGGTGACATAAACATGTCACTTCATATTTATGTATTTATGTATGCATTTATGTTTTTGTAGTCTCTATTGTGCGCTAAATCTTTGTATTTATTGTAATGATGGCAAAATGTAGGAATGGAAAAAAAATGCACCCGAAGAAGCAATAACATCAAGGAGGAGAGAAATGGCCCCTGGTTTTCAAGTGGTTGTGTGTGTGTTTTTAAGAAAAACTACATTGAGGAGTTCACGACATTCCAGACTTGAGTATTTATTAATTTCCTTATTAGCACCTCTGTGATAGCAAGGCCCTCCCACCTTTGAGCACCTCCCTGGAAGGGGAGTAGGAGTTGGATGGAAGGTAAGGACCTGGGAATCCCAGTCACAACATGGCAGTTCTCACCTCTGGATCTATCCGCAATACTGGGGCTAGGAGGGAGCAGCGTACTGAGACCCTGCCCTTGCATCTCCTGCCTGGGAACAGGGGTGGGATGGAGCTTGAGAATGAGTGTTGGGCCATAAGAGGAAGGGGTCAAACAGGATCCAGCTACTGCCTGGCAATCCTTGGCCCGCTGGCCTGCTCTCCCTGCTTGGGCAGGGGTGGGGACGGGGTCAAAGGAAGCAGCGAGCTGGGATTCTGGCAGAGAGCAGAGAGGGGTGGTCCTTGCCCCCCAACACCTGTCCCCTTTTCCTGATGTGAGAGGCGACGGAGCAGGGACCCTCCAGAGCCCTTCCCTTCGCTGGGGCTGTGAGGCAAGGATCTGGGCGCCCAGCGGTGACGGATGAGACAAAGAGCCCTGCAGAGAAACGCTCCATCCCTGTGGAGAAAACTCCTCCCTATGGCGCTGAGTTGAAAGCAAAGTGCCCCCTCGTTGTTTTAGCCTCCTTGTGGGGAATGGCAGCAGAGCCAGAGTGCAGAAAGCCAAGTCAGAGAAGACAAGGTCTCGATCTGGGGGGATCAGCCGGAACCGGGGCTGCCCACTGAAGCCGGCCAGTTCCCCTCTCCTGGTCAGCTAGCATGAGAGGCATGGGAAAGGGCAGCTGCAGAAATCTGGCGTCCCCATATGCTGCGCCACAAGGGCAGCCCGGGCCCCCGTCTCTCTCCCGTTGCCCTTGATTGCGTAGCCTGGCTCCGCCATCCTTGGAGACCTGGGATTATTGCGACCAATGTAAAATAATTCCTGCCAGAGCTTCCCAGGGTGTCTCTTGGGCTTTAGAGAGCGCCAGCCACTAGTTGCCATCTTGAGGATGTGCGTTTAGCCTTTCCAGACACTTCTCCGAAGTTCTGGGGCACATGGCTGAATGGGGCGATTCAGGCTGGAAAAGACTTTGGATTAATTCCTCCCCCCTCTGTTTTTCACAAGCTTCCAGGAAAAGAAATCAACACCCACCGCAAAACTCCTTTGTTACAGGCTTCCTCCCCCCACCAGAGAGGAGACGGGCTGTTTTCAGGCAGCTGACAAAGTGCTAAACATTAGACTGATCCCCCAGGATAGTGATAGTGACCTCCAGCTGGCTGGGTCTTTGGGGGGGCTCAGTTCATTCCCATATCTAAGGAACTGTGGGGCCGGCACATGGATGTGACTGGTGCAAGCAATAGTAGGTTCTGAAAGGGGCTATGAATGGCAGGGGCAATGATGACCTGTTATTTCTCGATGGTTCACAGCTGATGGCGATTAGCCAGTGTAACTGTAACCCCTCAAGAAACGGGGCAATGTGAAACCAGCCTCTCCTTCCAGAAACTGAGGTGAAACTCCATCTTTCAGTGCAAGCTCTGGAAGCACTGAGCATTGTCCTGAGGGGGTGATGGAAATAGACTTAATCCTCCATTTCCCTGCTAAGTAACATGGGAAGTGACTGCACATTTCTCTGAGCACATGGTTAACAAGACTCTTTTCGCTCTAGGTGCAGGGGGAGATCGGAACAACATTGGCTATGAAGTATTTATGGCGCTGAAAGGAGGATAAAATGGATGCTAGGTAACAGGCCAGAAAAGCAATCCATTCACTGCGGACGATGGTGATGTTCTTATTTTGACAGGGATCATTTTATGTTTCTGTGTCTCGCCTGTGCAGCTCACCTTGACCTCTCTGGGCCAATTCCTGCAGCTCTCACTCAGACAAAACTGGCATTAAAGTCGAGGTGCTGAACAAAGACTGCTAGATTCGTCCCTAATACTAACAGAGATGGGATGACTAAAGCCTCAGAGTGACCCCCCAAGAAGGATTGGAGAGACACTCTATTCTGAATGGCATAGCAGACAATGCACTGCGTGAGCTGGGAGGAAAGTGGAATCTAGAGCCTAGGAAAAGATTGCTATGAACCAGAACCTTTTTTCTCCCTTAACTCTGCAGTTCATCTCTCAGGCTGTTCCTAGCTCTGCTCTGCTCTTGCCTCAGGTCTCGGCTGCAGGCGTCTCTTCAGGCTCCATTTCCTCTCACACAGCCCGGGGGTTCCCTCACTATTCACTCCAATTCACACTGCTGCACTCCCCTAGGGAGCTGAAGGGGCATGAAGAAGATTGCAGGCAGGGTTAGTGCAAATCTTAGTCAGCGAGTGCTGACTGATAGGCCGGGGAGGGGAGGGAGGCAGCACATTTTCAGCTCCAGTTCCTTGCAGGGTTAGTGTGAGTTTCATTTGGGTGGTGGCATGGCCCTGCCACCAACACGGCTACAAATTGCCATGAATCCTATCCTGATGTAAACCATTGAGGTTTGGGGGGTTTCTCTTTCCGCTAGGTTGATCCAGTGACCTTCGGGCGAATTGTGCAGCCGAGAGGGAGCGACGAAGCGAAAATGGGACAAAAGTGGTCAATGCTAATGCTGCTGTTGAGAGATTGTGTGTGTGCATCTCCCTGGCTGTGTGTGTGTGTGTGTGTGTGTGTGAGGAGGGTGCAGAGCTGAAATCCTTTACAACGTCAAGAGACAGACCCTCTTAAATCATCATTGAAAAGTCATTAGAAATCTGTTGGAGGAGCAGGGCACAGATTGCCAAGGGATGACTCAAACCTCCCTTTGCTTTCCACAATACCTGTAATGAACTGGAAGGGATGGGGTGGAGCTGGGAAACAGATTTCCTGCCATAACTAAAGTCTCCTTTCAGCCTGCTTTGCAACAGTTTTACGATGTGTTAGAATTTACATTCACGTGTTGTTAACCATTCTTCAGTGCAATGAAACGTTTTATCTGTCTGACCTCCACCTTTGCCATATGGTGGTGCAAACTGTTCAGTTTAAGCCCAGGCAAGTAAAAAAGGAGGGTCCACAAAGCTCATTTCTCTGCTCTTGGTCCTGATGGCTGCCTCCTTGTCTATCTTCCATGGAGACATTTAGGAAGCCAATTAAAAAAAGATCCAAATAGATAAACTAATAGCAGCTCAAAACATGCTTTCTTTCCCCCTATTTGGCCAATCTGCATATGCTTCTACTCTGCTGCCATTTCCTTTTATGTTGTGCAGAGGTATTGATGAAACTTCATTATACATGTTAGGGCTAATAATATAGAATGTGTTTAATATTGATCAAAATCTATTTTATATCATCATTATTATATCCTAATTCCCCTAACCATGATCACTTTTCCAGCTTGGATCACTTGAAAAAAGGGGATTAGTAAATCACTGTTATAAATTTGTAAAATAACCTGGTAATTCAGAATAAAAGACCCAATTCTGCTCTTTTGAAGATGTGCCTTGTTAACTTGCAAATGTCACTAGATCTCTCCTAGTGACCAGGGCAGTGGAACTTGCTCCACTTTCTGCTATATGGTTTCCCTGAAAGGATAGTTGTGGATCATGGAGTGGGTGTGGTTTCCTAATCTAATCTCTGCCAAATGTGGTCACTGTTTAACCCATACCAATGTCCACATAAGGTCTATGTTTAAGTGTTATTCTATTCATCCCCTGCTTTGTCTTGGCTCTCCAATCCATAGCAGGCTTCCTAATCATTTATTTGCTGGACGTAATATAGAACAGCATAGTGATTGTGATTAGTTTTATATGGAGGAAAGACAATGCTTGGCTGAAACAGCAGTATTTATGAAACCTACATATGCTCAAGAGACATGATGAGGATGGATTTACAGTTAAAGCACTGGATTAGTCCTCAGGAATCTGGCTTCAGTTCATGGTTCTGCCACAGATTTCCTAGTGACCTTGGTCAAGTCACATAGGACCAGATTTATAAAAGGTATTTAGTCCTTATTTTCCTGTCTGTAAAATGGAGATAAGAATACTTAATTATCTTAATGGGGGGCTCAGCTACAATGGTTATGGGGGCCAGAGAAGTAAGTAGATCGTATACAGATAGTGTAATTGCAAACTACACATAGCTCATCAATACTATAAAGCAGTCCAACATTTATTGCAGCATCTTGAGGTCTATATTACTGCATTTCATGGTAGCTAGTGTGTCTCTCAGTGAAGTGAAAATCACTGTTGCTCAAACTAAAATTCTGCCATCTACTCCTCACATTTTTATAAGCAATTTCCATTTTGTTATGGTCTACTACACATTGTGTTTTGTAAAGGTTAAGCAAAATGAAGACCAATATCAATATTTTATTTGTCACAAATGAAAAAAATACATTTAAGGGCCAATTCAGTGTAAGCCATTCATTGATTTCAGTACTCAGAGCCCTTCAGGGAGTGTTGCCAATCCACAGGATATTTCTGAGTGTTATATTTTGCATTGAGATTTTTGATAAAGCCGAAAGGTGTGTAAGAACTCCTCTAAGACTATGGACCTGATTTTCCACTGCATTATTCCAATTTTATGTTGGTGGTAACTCTAGTGATTTTCATTGTGTGGATCTGCAAAGTGGTGATTCAGGACTCTCAAATAATTCTCGCTTTTGTTCCCATTGTCTTTAGTAGATTCATGGTTTGGATCATATTTGGGAATTATGACACATATCAGCAAGGTGCTTAAACACATGCCTAACTTTAAACAGATGAGTAGTCAAGTTAACTTCAATTGGGTTACTTTGGTGCTTAAAATTAGGCACGTGCTTAAGTCCTTTGGTGAACTTGGACCTATGTGTGGCCCAGAGAGGTTGCTATGCCCAGCTCAGAGGGGGAATTCCACTGAAATCAATAGGATTCTTTCTATTGACTTTACTGGGCTTCGGTTAGATCTGAGAAGACTCTAGAGCTCAATGGCATTTTCTGCTCCGAGTTACATGTACGCAATTCTATTTGCTTCAATGAGGTTACATTCATGTAACCGTGGGCAGAATTTGAGAAAAGTCACTTGTAATTTACATTCACTGACACATACCCACGTCTTTTGTAAAGCAGAGGGATATATTTGTTTTGTAATAGTTTTGCCCAACCTGCCACCTCAAATGGGCACTGAAGGTTCACATCTTTTCTTGCAGTCTGTCTTTCAGAAACAAATTTTCCAAATTGACATAGGGTTTATAGAACATAAGAACGGCCACACTGGGTCAGACCAATGGTCCATCTAGCCCAGGATCCTGTCTTTCGACAGTGGCCAATGCCAGGTGCTTCAGAGGGAATGAATAGAACAGGGTAATCATCAAGCGATCCATCCCATCGGCCATTCCCAGCCTCTGGCAAACAGCAAGCCCTGCCTATCATGGCTAATAGACATTGAAGACAATTTCAGAGGACAACTTGGCTCAACGGTAAGCATATTGAAAGTGAACAGGACACAAATTAGCAAAATGTATGACAGTTACCTACATCTGATTAAAACATTAGTTGAAAGTGTGATTAAAAAAGAAGCAGAACAGTCACGTTACTATGTCTGGTGTAGGTCACAGCTGAGAGGGCCAAGCTCAGGTCAGATTGTTAAAAAACTGGGCAGACGCTTCCACACTGGTGGTATATTCTGTAATAGATTTAATCAAACCAGCAACAAATGTGTGTTTCTGGATCACTATACTAGCTTACTGTGGAGACACAGACAGTCTACACTCCAACCTATATGACCATCCAGACAAACTGGACTTTTGTTATTAAAACCAAAATCACCACACATTAGGTTCTTCCAGCCCTAAAAGGCTTAACCCACGTTAATGGATGCTCAGGTTCTCACAGCAAAGACAATGTTGACAGCCACTTTCTTTGGTAAACTAACTAAAGATTTACTAGCTAAGAAAAAGAAATGAGAGTTATTCAGAGGTTAAAGCAAGTAAAAGACATCACAAGTAAATTAGAGTTTGTAAGTCCAAAACGATAGCATTGATGTTAAATCTGCTACTTTTCTATAAGTCTCTCCAGTTTGCCTGAATAGTTTTTGGGGACCTCAGTCATTTTGTTCAAAATTTCCCCTGACAGAATTAACTAGTTCAGAGATGGGGTAGGAAAGGGTGGCCAGGAACCTTTGCTCTCCCTTTTTATATCTTGACCCTTCTTGCTGGAAATACCCAGGCAGTGTTATGGGGTCAAGCAGTTACATGGCATATGTGTTTTGCCATCAGTTCTTCATATGAATTGCAAATGTTTGCTTCTACCTTCTATGTATGGGCTGCTTGAGGTGTCTTCGGCAATGCCATGCAGAAGCTCTTGTTTACAGTTCCTTTGTTATTCCTGAGGAGCTAACCTGTGGGTGTTTTTCAGACTCCCAACATCTGAGTTACAAACATATAGCAAAATTTCATAACTTCACACACAATGTTAATACATATTATAATACGATAATAAGACTCAGCAGATTATAACTTTTCCAGTGATACCTCACAAGGCATACTTTGTACAAGATTTATCACAATTTTGTAAAAGTGGTGACCATATTAGTGTAGACGGTCACCTTCCCCATCACAAGTCAACACATCAGAAAGAGTTTCCAGAAGCATTAGGATTTCCATTGACAATCAAACCATCAAAACTTAAGTAACCAGTCAAAGTTTCAGTGACTCTTATTTACACTCAGGCCAAAGTGAAAAAGAGTAGGAATGAGTGAAATTGGGAATCCTATGTGTAATATGGTTTTGATTTGAACACACAAACACTGCTAGAAAACCAAACATTACATTGTTAGAACATTACATTCTGAAACAACAACATCACATGCAAATATCTGTTATTTGTGATTTTAATACAGAAATTAAACCTACTCATTAAAAACATAATAAAACAAGAGCTTGATATACTTCTGAAATGCCTCATCAGCATTAGGTCTAAAAGGAATTCAACAAATCTAATATGCTTTTGTGCTTTAATTTAATTGATTAGGGGACTACATTGTGACTAGTCCTAACACAGTGAAAACAGGTCGGGGGTGGGGGTGTGTGGACTGGGCAAGGTTAGATGTCCTTCTTATGTGACCCCATCAAGGCTCCCATTGCTCAGGGGAGCTCAGTGGTTGAATGTCAGGGAGCAAGTGGGTGGGTAACGTGGGGAGGGACAGGAAGATCTTTGGCTCCCCTCCCCATGCATGCAGGCCTGTACACTGTAACCTCAAAAAGGCTATAGCAAGTTATTTTCCTCCCCCACCCCAAGGACACCGTGGAGGATGGGGGAGGCCAAAGAGGCTTTGTGTCAAAATATATTAGAGTCGATTGCTATTAAAATAAGTGCATAAAGTGCCCCCAATAATAACCTACATTTGTGTGTGTGTGTGTGAGAGTGAATGTGTTAGTTTTTCATTTATTTCACTCATTTTTGAAGAATTTCAGTTCCCAAAGTCTTTGAAAGACCAAGAAAGGGAAAAAAATAGGGAATATAGTGTTGTGTCAGAAGTAAAAGCAGACAAAGGAATCTTTGGCATTTCTGCTAGTAATAGGACATAGCAAATGTCAAAATGCTTTTTACAGTAACATTTTCTAAAGCATCTCAGAGACTTAGACACCTAAATCCCATTGAAAGTCAATAGGACTTAGAGTTTTCATAAACGTCTAACTAGGATCTATAATAGCAGAAGGTGCCAGGGGCTCTTAATGTAGATGGGATAAAAAACCAACATTCTTGTAGATGAAACCTACTGATTTACTTAGCTGTTTTTTGTGACCCCTTTTATTCACTTATTTATAAGAATATTCACGAAAAGCAAGAGAATACTAGTTCAAATATTTTGCCACAGTATTTGCATTGGAAATCCTCTCATGGCCATTTTGATGAAACTCTTTTAATTACTTGCACATAGATGGACTGAACCATTCAGAATGTTCACCATAAAAAGGATGCCTCCTGTTTATGAAATGTAGGGCATCCTATCAGGGATTAGAAACAATATCATGTGACTCAGGTGACCAATTACATGTTGTGTAGTGCAAATGAGACAGAGCACAGGGTGAGTGTGATCAGCTTGTGAACAAATTATAGATTAACATTTGTTTGCACTATTTTTTGAACAATTACAAATACAGAACAAATCTGTAAAAATAACACTGGCTTATAGATAATTTATAACCAGAAAAAAACCTAAATTCCTCAGATTTTGAGGAGCAATGAACAATATGACCAGCTCTGTTTGAATCAGTCATAACAGACAGACCCTTTTGACTTCCCCTGGCCAGCTTTCACATGATATAGGCCCAGATCCTGCAAACATTTAACAATTTAACTCAAGTTACTAGCCTCTGAGCTCTTGGCCCCACTGAAGTTATTGGAAGTTTTGTCATTGACGTCAATGGGCTTGAGGATTTCAACCATTGACTCCAAAGGAGATACTCTCATGAATAAACCTATGCACATGCTTAAGTGTTAGCAGGATCTGGGCCATATTTATTCTATGGTTGTTCTGGCTCTATACAATAAAAGCTTCTGTTGACTTTGACTAATCTATTAAAACCCAACCTGAAGCATATTTAGGTCTAACTTATTCTCTTGCTTACTAGATGGGTTTTCCAGCTCAAGAACATTGCTGCCTCACCATATTTCTTGGCTTGTTGCTTAGGGTATCCTTTGAGAACAAAGAGGTACAAAACATGGCAAACATAGAATATAATGAATTTTCTGGATAATTTTCGTGGAGTGGATAGATGGAGATGTGACTGGACTTCAGATCAGAGCCCACAAAAGTGTTTGGCAAAGTGCAAAATGAAATGCTTTCCCTTTCTTCTGTGGAAGGAAGTTAAAAGGAAATATAGAAGCACTTTTGCACTATTTACTTTGTTTCCATCACTGCCCTTTTAATGTAGCGTAGCAGAATGCAAAGCAAAAAAAAAAAAAAAAGAAAGCATTTCAAGATTTTTCTATGTAGAGCTTTCTCCCTTCTCAGAGAGTGCAGTGAAATTAACCCATTCACAGTGAGTCAGGCTCATAATTAGAATTCCTATTCAGACTTATTAGCCATTGATATTAATCATGGACCTGATTTTCAGGTCCACTGCATAGTGCACTGGAGAGGAAAAGGGTTTAAGTTGCATAAAATGCGATGCAAAACAATAAAAAGTAAGCTGAATAGGAGTGCTGTTTTGCTGTCTTTGAGAGGAGGGATGAATACTCCCTGTTACACATGGCATGCACTGATGTTTTGTGCCCTCTCAATGAGTTGGGCCTGGTTATGAAAAATAGAGGCATAGTCAGGGGGAAATGGGCTATCATGCGTTTTGCTCTCAGGGCTGGTCTAATTAAAATTGGTCTAGTTCAATGTCCCTGTATGGACACACTTACATCAATTTACAACTGACATCAATTCAGGTAGCTATCAAGGGAAGCTAAATTGATATAAGCCACTTGTAAATTGATGTATGTGTGTCCATACGGGGGGCTGCACAATCTGAGAGCTAAATCAATTTAAAAAACAACTTTAGTTAGATAACATATGGCTGGGTATACCCAGAGTTGTGAGCCACTGTATCACCTCTCTGCCTTACCAAGAGTGAGCTTTGCTGGAGATTCGACTGTGTGCCAGCTCCTGACCAAGCCCGTCTGCCTTCCTCACCAGCAAATTTGGTGAGAGTGTATCAGTGATCTCCATCATAGACTCATAAAAGATTAGAGTTGGAAGGGAGCTCAGGAGGTCATCTAGTCCAACCCCCTGCTCAAAGCAGGACCAATCCGAACCAAATCATCCCAGCCAGGGCTTTGTCAAGCCACACCTTAAAAACCTCTAAGGATGGAAATTCCACTACCTCCCTAGGTAACCCATTCCAGTGCTTCACCACCTCTTAGTGAAAAAGTTTTTCCTAATATCCAACCTAGACCTCCCCCACCGCAACTTGAGACCATTGCTCCTTGTTCTGTCATCTACCACCACTGAGAACAGCCTAGCTCCATCCTTCCTGGAACCCCCTTTCAGGTAGTTAAAGGCTGCTATCTAATCCCCCCTCACTCTTCTCTTCTGCAGACTAAACAAGCCTATTTCCCTCAGCTTCTCCTCATAAGTCTTGTGCTCCAGCCCCTGAATAATTTTTGTTGCCCTCCGCTGAACTCTTTTCAATTTGTCCACATCCTTTCTGTAGTGGGGGGCCCAAAACTGGACACAATACTCCAAATGTGGCCTCACTAGTTCCAAATAGAGGGGAATAATCACTTCCCTCAATGTGCTGGTAATGCTCCTACTAATGCAGCCGAATATGCCATTAGCCTTCTTGGCAATAAGGGCATGCTGTTGACTCATATTCAGCTTCTTGTCCACTCTAACCCCCAGATCCTTTTCTGCAGAACTGCTGCCTAGCCAGTCATTCCCAAGTCTGTAGCAGTCCATGGGATTCTTGTGTCCTAAGTGTAGGATTCTAAAGTGCAGGATTTGTCCTTGTCGAACCTCATCAGATTTTTTTTGGCCTAACCCTCCAATTCGTCTAGGTTACTCTGTATCATATCTCTACCCTCCAGGTTATCTACTACACCCAGTTTAGTGTCATCTGCAAATTTGCTGAGGGTGGATATCACCACATTCTCCAGATCATTAATGAAGATGTTGAACAAAACCGACCCCAGCACTGACCCCTGGGGAACTCCACTTGTTACTGGCTGCCAACTGGACATTGAGCCATTGATCACTACCTGTTGAGCCTGATGATCTTGCCAGTTTTCTATCCATCTTATAGCCCATTCATCTAACCCAAACTTCTTTAACTTGCTAATAAGAATACTGTGGGAGACTGTATCAAAAGCTTTGCTAACGTCAAGTCCACTGCTTTCCCCACATCCACAGAGCCAGTCATCTCATCATAGAAGGCAATCAGGTTGGTCAGGCATGACTTGCCCTTGGAGAATCCATGTTGACTGTTCCCGATCACCATCCTCTCTTCCAAGTGCCTCAAAATGGATTCCTTGAGGACCTGCTCTATGATTTTTCTAGGGACTGAGGGAGGCTGACTGGTCTGTAGTTCCCTGGATCCTCCTCCTTCCCTTTTTTGATGATGGGCACTATATTTGCCTTTTCCAATCATCCGGGATCTCCCTCAATCATCATGAGTTTTCAAAGAGAATGGCCAATGGCTCTGCAATCACATCAGCCAACTCCCTCAGCACCCTCAGATGCATTGCATCTGGCCCCATGGACTTTTGCATGTCCAGCCTTTCTAAATAGTCCTGAACCTGTTCTTTCAGCACTAAGGGCTGCTCACCTCCTCCTCATTCTGTGCTGCCCAGTGCAGTAGTCTGGGAGCTGACCTTGTCTGTGAAGACAGAGGCAAAAAAAGCATTGAGTACATCAGCTTTTTCCCACATCATCTGTCACTAGGTTGCCTCCTCCATTCTGCAAGGGGCCCACATTTTCCCTGACCTTCTTCTTCATGCTAACATACCTTTAGAAACCCTTCTTGTTACCTTTCACGTCCCTTGCTAGCTGCAACTCCAATTGTGTTTTGGCCTTCCTGCTTTCACTCCTGCATGCTCAAGCAGTATTTTTATACTCCTCCTTGGTCATCTGACCAAGCTTCCACTTCTTGTAAGCTTCCTTTTTGTGTTTAAGCTCATGGAAGACTTCTTTGTTAAGCCAAGCTGGTCGCCTGCCACATTTGCTATTCTTTCTGCACATTGCGATGGTTTGTTCCATCTTCTTCAGAGATGTTTCTTTGTAATGCATGGCACTTATCGCTGTACATTCACAGAAGATATTAAGTTTGCTTCTCTTTTAAAAAGTCAGAACATTATAGCTTATTCACTTAACTAGGGTAAACAAACCCTTTCCTTCAAAACACAGCACTGAGTGGTTTACAGTGACAATAAAACCAGTTTATTAACAAAAGGACATAGGGTTACGTGATACCAAGTAGAAGGAATAAAGATAGAAATGGTTATAAACACAGAAAAGTATAAATATGCTTTCTAATGGCTAAGACCTAACCTAACAAACTACAGTCTTTGTTCAAAGTTAGCTATCTCAATCTTCCTTTCCCACTATTAGCTGGCTAATTCTTAGCTGGGATTCCCATAGAGTCCGAGGGACTGGTTTTCATTGTCTCCTAAGGTGAAAGATCATCCAAAGTCTTTGTGTGTGTCCTTATATCTCAAAGGATACCATTGTTTCAAGGTAGAAATTGAACCTCTGGCTTCAGTCTCCTGTCTCCTCTTGGGGGAGTGAGGATGGAGGCTGACTCCATCTTGATTAAGGTGTTCTCTGTTGTATTCCAATGTAATGCTTCCTGCTTCAATTTTACAATGTGCGTTGATAAAGCCTCAGTAATGTATAAAGAACTGCCAAGAGTAGAGCATAAACCTTTTCAAGGATGGTTCTAAATACATCTTTTTCAGTCCAAATCAGCAGACAATGAGCAAACAGGAGCAGAGATCCAAAACTATCAGTCAAGCTTTACACTGTGGTGGCACGTCTAAGACTGTCCATGATTGGTATTTGTATGGTCAGGACATGATTCGACTCCCAGGTGCAGAAATTAATGACATAGGGTACAATAGCTCAACAGTGGTTGGTCAGCCAGCTAGATCCTCAGCTGTATCATTCTGTTCAGTAACACCCTCCATACTATGCAACAAGTGTCAATCTCAGTGATAGTAAGTTGTCCACACGCTAATGCACCTACCATTTCAGACTAGTATCAGTTCTGTGGCTGACCCCTGCAGCCAAAGATCAGTCATTAAGGGTGAGCCCTTATACCAGCACAATGTCCAAAGTTATGTCACTGCTGCTTCTACTTATCCTGGGAATCACCGTAATTGCTTTATATGGCAACACTTTGCCTTCACTCTTTTGGGGCCATTGAGAATAGCTTTTAAATGTGACCATGGCAGCCTCCATATATATAGTCTAAGAAGCATAGTTTGGGGGCATAGTCAGCTGAAAAGAGCATTACTCTATTTCAGTGCGTTTTTATGGGTTTCCTTTTCTTTGCAGGAATTTTTTGGCTAAGGGGGACTATCTGGCCCCATAAATGCACACCTTCTCATTAGGAAAACAAGAGCCACAGCTTCTATGTTTGTGTGTTGATGTCAAATGTGCATCATGCTAACATTTGGCCAGCCTGCAACTTGGAGTCCTTGGGTTAGGTCCTGGCTCCCAGCTTGGTTATAATGTCCTCCCTTAACATTTAATTTCACAGCCAATGCTCACATCAAGAACAATCAAATGATAAATCTGAAGTTTAAACCCCATATTTGCTACAACACATGTTTCTACAAACACATTTAAGCACCAGTAGTCCATTAGACTTAAAAGGATCACTCATGAAAATAAAGCTAAGCATGTATGCATGTTTGCAGGATCAGGTCCTAAAATGGTAAATATTTTCTGTAAGTCAGAAGTCCTGTTCCTTCCAGCCCTTGTGGAATTCTATTCCTTCTTATTTTCTGAAATTCTTATTAATTTAATTAATCAGCATGCTCTTTTAAAATTAAGGAGTTTAAAATATTCCATTTGTACTCTAGGGTGGAGGAAAATAAATATAAGTAGTGAATTTGTTTTTTTGTGAGCTGAATTTTGGAGCAGCAGAGCCAAATTATGCACACATACATATGCAGAATAAATCAGTCTATTAAATACAGCAATATATTTGTACAGTGATTACCTGTGGATGCATATAGCATCAAAATGTCCTGATAATGGAAACAATTTGTTTTAGAATCAGTCCAGAGGTTGCTAATTTCCAAATAATAGGAAATAGTTTGCTTGACAGATTTTTCTTTTGATTACTTATACTGCATATAGAGTGGAAATATACAAGGATCAGAGGAAAAAGCAGTGTGAAAAGTTCAGGATCTCCAACAGCTATGGCGACCCCTGCTGTACAATTGCAAGAGCAAATTCTACAGCAAAGTGATAAGGTTTTAGGTTATCACTGTTTGATTAACTAGCTAGATTTCTCTTGCTGTAAAAGAGTGCAGAAACGTTTAAAAATGAATGCATGTGTGGGAAAACAACCAGGCATGCTGAAAAGCAGGGCCTGTTTTATTTTCCTATGATTATGCTGTCTGAACACATATTTGAAAAAATTATATTTGCAGTGATTAATTTAGGAGATCTAGTGCAATGGTTCCCAAACTGGGGGGAGGGAACCCCTTTGGGGGGTGCCAAATATTACAGGGGGTCCATGAGGCTTCAGTAATATTGAGGGCATTTAGCCCCCCCTGAGTTCCACGCCGGGCACAGCATCCTCCAGCTCTGTGCCGGCTGAAGCAGAGGAGCAGCAGCCAGAGAGGAGCAATCGCCCCCAGCCGTGCACCAGCTGGGCGCCTGGATGGAAAGGAGCAGCCCCTTGCTGGTGAGGGCCTGGAGCAGCGCAGGCCAACCTGCCAGAACACGCCTCCATTACCCTCAGACTATGCGGGATGGGGCGTGCGGTGGCGGCTGCGCCAGGATAGGCTTAGCTTCTTACTCAGGTAAGAGTAATTTATTATTATTATGTGATTTAGTGTTGTCATCATTATATGTGCTTATAGGGGTTATATGTGTTTATGGCGTGTGGGATAGGGTGTGGGGGGGGCACGTATTTTACCTAGTGTTAACTAGTGCGGCTTTCACTCAAGAAGGTTGGGAACCTTTGTTCTACTGGACATTCTTCTGCCAGCTTATTTCTTCCTTCTTCTATTTCACTCCATGGCCAAGGCATATGAGACATGACGACAATGGTGGTGACTTTTATTAATCCTGCCTGATGTGTGTATGACACTTTCCACACAGAACCGACCAGGTTCCCGCCCTGGATGCATTGGGAGTTGAAAGCTCTCATCACCTGACAGGACTTCATAAGCTAGTACAGTAAGCAAATGCTTGGTGAGGTGGGATGGGCAGATGAGGGCTAGCAGTGGAGAGCATGAGCTATGCCTGTTGTTACACATGCATCTGGTTAGTTGCTCTGAGAGGTTTTGTTAAAATTAGTTTAATGCATTAAAATGCTGTGGCGGTGCCTAGGATGAAGGTCAGAGTGGGCCCCTTTTTACCAGTGGGATTTGATTATGGAAAGGAGATGATTAGCCTCCGTCTTGCCTAGCTCTCTGGGTGTGAGACAGGGAGGCATCCCTTCAGGCTAGCAAGGCTGAAGGAGAACATTTTTGAGGACCCTTTGCCATCTAGGCACAGCCACAGAAGGGCATAAGGAAGAAATGTGTTTCTTCTAGTACATGATGCAACTAAGTTATATAAGTAGCAGGTCACTGCTGTGGAAAAGCCCTATGGAATGTAATAGAAGACGAACCATCCTATCATTCTTAATAGACAATGATAGCCGTTATAGGTCTTTTGAACCATCCCATCAAATTCTATATCAGTGATACAATTCTTGATTAAATTCTATAGGATGCTTCAAATCCCTACAAGAAAGGTTGTCATGTTTTCTTAAATCCTGAGACTTTAGAGTAATGTCTATAGATGCTCCTAAAACTTTATAGACCCTTGGTTCTATCCCCACTCCATCCTATAGGAGTTTTGGTTTATGGGAAAGGTGGGGAGGTGTGGAAAGAACGGAAGAGGTTTCCTCAGATCCATGCCAGGGACTGCAGCAAGGAGGGGCCGGAGAACCTACCCTAGCAGCAAGCAAGGTTGGGTTTACTTAGCTTACATTATGCTAAACAAAAGGAAAGTAGCTAAATAGCCAAGGAAAACTATCAAGAGTTGAAGAACACTCAAAAGGCTGTTTGACATTTAAATAGTTAAAGAGGATAAGAGCAAAGGTAGAAGAGAACTTGCCTCTTGTGGTTAGTATGGTGTAGCAGCTCTCTCCCTCTAGGGTCCCCTGCTGACAGCTGCTCCTGTCCTGCAGTGCTCTGCCTTTTCTCATGTCTCAGCCTCTTGGCCAGGTCCCATTTTAATCCCACACCTTTCAGGGTAACAGAAAATGTCAAATGCCCTTACAAAAGGCCTTTGGCCCCAATGCTGGTCCCCACGGTCCCCACACTCTTCCCTCAGGAGCCCTCAGTCGTCCTTATCCCCTTCACAGGGGTCTTCTTCCACCAGTGGCTGGTAGGGGAACCCAGGTCCTTCTATTACACAGGATTCTGATCCAGGGGCCCTCTAATCAGCAGCCAAGGTCTGCTCTGTTAGACTCTTTGCTGCTCCTTCCCTGGACTTCTTTCTACCTTCTCCCCACAGCTTCTCTAGGTTCAACCCTTCTTTCATGGACAGGACTTGAAGGGCTCTCTCCTGGAATTGCCCCCACAACATCCCAAATTAAATGTACAACCATAAACCCCCTGCTGCCCCCCTCAGAACTGACCTTTCTTCCCTCTCTGTTTCTCAGTTGAACCCTTCCCATGACTCTCTCTCTCTCTGGAAGCCTATCCTGTCACCCAGGCTCACTACCAGAGCTCGCTCCACCTTAGCGGCTGTGCTGTGTCTCTCCTGGTCTCCTGCCAGACTTAGCTACTCCAGAGAGGATCCCAGGGTGAACTCTCCCTCAGGGCTTCCTCTTTGACCCTGCCAGGCTCCCCATTCTTTAACACCAAGACAGAGACTGCAGGATTCTTTCTATCTCTCCCTGCAGCCTTCTTCAAATCTGTGCCTCCTTTTTTATAGTTACCAACCAGCTCCTTCCCTAGCTGGGATTCATCTTTCATTAGGCCTAGTCCACCCTCCAGCGGCAGGTGGTTGGGTTAATTGGCTTCTCAGGTCCACATTAACCTTTTCAGAGTGAGGCTGAGGTGTATACCACATCACAGCCCATAAGTAAAATTTACAAATTGTATATGAGAAAAAGAAAAGAAATGAAAAACCTCATATCATGTGATACCATCTCTTTCTCTCCCACCTTAGTAGCTACCCTTTGCCTGTTGTTTCTTGAGACTGTAAACTCTTTGGGGGGGAAGGATCTATCATCTTACATGTCTGCGAAGTGCTTTGCATGCTTTTGAGTGACTAACAGTAATTCTTCAATGTGTCCTAGATGGGACCAAACGAGAGTGAAATAAAAACTTGTCATGATTTTAGCCAAACAGATACTGAGAAATTTTCTTCATTGGTAAAACATTTGCATGAGGAGGAAACTTCAAGTGCGTGATCATTTCCCCTGGCCTTCCCTCTGGGAAATTATATCACTGTGTCAGCTACTTTGGCTTCCTAAGCAATGTAAAAAGCAGACGCAATGCAGGGCCTAACAACAATCCAGCACAAGGAGGGAAGCAATTTGCAACCCCCCTCTTCCCCTTCTTGCCACTAATATAATAACATACCTTGGAAATGTTGTTAGGGTAATCTGAAAACAGCAATGCTGTCAGAGAACAACAAACGCCTGATGGATCTGATAATGCACACAGCTTATCTGTGACTCTTGGAATGACTATTCATCATATTTTCACATCTAGCTGATCCACTGCTAGACTGGTGTGCAGTGAAATGGGATCTCTGTGTTAATCCACAGCAGTAACTATATAGGTTGTGTGTTATCTATTTTATTTTTTGCAAAGAGCTATTTCGTGTCACAAGTTTTGTCAGGAGAAGCTAGTGCAGCCAGGCTTGGATTTGCTGGAAATGTGTTTTGTCTGGCAACACCTCTTATAGAGTGGTTGGGTCCCTAAAAGCTTTGTTTCAAACGATGAGATGAAAACAAAGGAGACATAGTTAGCTGGTGTGTAATAATAGAAATGCTTGTACCCAGCTACTATAGAAGTCATTTAATAAAGGATAATCTGGACGAAAGCCTGCACACAACAGCTGTAAAATATTTAAGTCTTTCAATGAGAAGGGATATCCAGAGGAGGGTTTGCTAAAGTGATTAAGAGAAATGCCTTTCAGAACAGTTTTATGTGGGCTTCATGATTCCTAAACTGAGGTTTGTAGCTTTCTTGAAGCCATAGTAGTAATAAAACTTTTATACACCACTGATACTTAAAAGCTAAATACAGCACATTAATTTTATGTCTGAGTGGGAACATAAATGTAATGTTTTCTATGTTCACAATGTCTTAGGGCTAGTCTACATTTAAAACTTACAGTGGCACAGCTGTATCGGCACAGCTGTGCTGTTGTAAGAGTGCTTGTGTAGCTGCGTTATGTTGACTGGAGAGAGCTGTCCTGCAGACATAATAAAACCACCTAAACGAGCGGCGGTAGATATGTATGTGGGAGAGCATCTCCCGTTGACATAGTGCTGTCCACACAAGCGCTTATGCCGGAAAAACTTATGTCGCTTGGGGGTGTGAAAAAACACCCCCCCAAGGGACAAAAGTTTTGCCGGCATAAGTGCTAGTGTAGACAAGGCCTTATATTTGCTACTGAGAAGCATCTCAAGCTTTTTCCATTTGTGGTAAATAGTTGAGAATCTACAGGTGAGCAGTTATTAATCTTAAACAACTATACATTTATTTCTAGTGCTTTCCGTTCCTTCCTTCCTCCCAAATGAAAATAGACAATTATTTGAGTTCATTCACAAGTTACTGTGCTCAAAGCAGGAATCACTCGGTGAAATTCTGTGGCCTGTGTTACACAGGAGATCAGACTAGGTGAGCATAGTAGTCCTGTTTGTCCTTAAAAATCTATTGAACTTTTAACCTTTCTTTGGGAAAATTCTGTCCAAAAGCTGTGAACATCAGTACATGTGTGGGTAGGCTTCCCCACAGACTTTGTGCTTCCCCAGTAATGGTAGCATAGTTTTTCTGATGAGCTGTTATTCAGCCAAATTCAGCTGTTCTGCTTTTGATAGCCTTCTCTTTTCAAAACTTCATGAATTGTGGATATTGAAAATATAGCAGAGTAGGATGATTTTTTTATTATTATTTCTGGTTCCTCTCATTGAAACAATTCCTCACTTACTTGGAAATCATAACAATATTAACTATACTATCAAAAGTTAACTCAAAGATGTTATTCAGGCACATACACATCATCTATCTATCTATCTACCTATCTATCTATCTATCTATCTATCTATCTATCTATCTATCTATCTCTTTCAAATTCTTCAATATGAGGCATGGAAATGATAAATATTCATGTATTTCCCAGTGAAAAGGAATTTGATCTTGATATGTTAATTCTTGCAATGATAGCAATCAAGAAACAGCTAAAGAGATGATTCCTGTGACACTGGTGAACTAGGTGTCTGCTCATGCCAAGGTCCCCATGCCTCAGTTGAATACTGACAAACACATAGCTGGAATCACCGATGTGTTAGAATTATTAAAATAGGTATTAGAGTTGCAAGAGCGTGTTTAGACTTTATTGAATGCTTGTGAGTTGCTGCATGCATTAATTTCCCTTATGACATCTGTATCCTGTGAGGTATACTTGAGTTTTTGCATTGTAAGCCTTTTTTACTGTGTAAATCACCACACAGAAAAAATATATTAACCAGTGTGAAATGCTGGTCTCCAGCAGAAGATATTATGTCCTTTCACCCCAGATGGACTAGAGTGAAACGTTAAAGAGGACAAAAGATTTTGGTGTTCACTCTCCCCTCTACCCACAAAGATGAGTCTTGCAAGTGAATTCCTCCCATCAGCTGAGTTTGCAGTTTGAAGCCAAAGTGGGGAAGGGAATAAAAATCCCTAACAAGAAGGAATTTTATCGCTGTGCTGCTTGGACTCTGAGCGTAGGTTTACATTGGTGTAAAAAACCCGCAGCATAGCTGTGGCTGGCCCATGTCAGCAGACTCAGGCTTGTGGGGCTCCAGTTGTAGGGCTAAAAATTGCTGTGTAGATGTTCAGGCTTGTGGGGTCCCAGAGCTTGGCTCCAGCCTGAGCCGGAACTTCTATGCAGCAATTTTACAGCCTGAGCCCTGCTAGCCTGAGCCAGCTGACCTGGAGCAGCTGTTGGTGTTTAATTGTTCTGTACGCATCCTATCTGGCAAGGTTATCTAGGCATAATCAAAAGAATCCCAATGCTTAGCATGGGTTAGCCCTAAAGAATATAGAAAGCTTGTTTATTATAGAAATTTCTATTACCTTTTGAAATTTAAGATTGGAACTCATTTGTGTGAGTGTGTTTATCTGTTATAACCTTGTAAATTACTCATTTCCTTTTCCTATTTAATAAATCTGTAGATAGTTTATTATAGGATTGGCTACAAGCTTTGTCTTTGGTGTGAGATCTAAGATGTAATTGACCGGTCTTTTGGGAATAGGAGTAACCTGAATATTGCTGTGATTTGTGGTAGAAGGGATGATTTATCACAAGGGTATGCTCACCTGGGTGGCAAGACAGATCAGTGTGTCCAAAGAGACTGTCTGTGGCTCCTTGTTATTGTCCTCTGGTGTTTACACTTGATAGGTGAAATCTAACTATAGAACTCACAGTCAATTTGAGGTTTGTGTCCTGATTCTCAAGTCTCTCTGACACTGATATTCATGCTCTTGAGGCACTCCAGGACAACTTGACACTGCCATTCTGGTATTAATTATAAATCAGTCAGTAAGATATTGGACAAGGTATATGTCATGACTTTAGTTAGGGACAACTTAAAGTACCATGTATCAGTGAGATTTACCATGCTAACCTCCATTTTAAAGGGATTAAACATCTTATAGCTGCCATTTCATGTCACATCAGGCTGGAACTTGATAATAAACCTGGATTCAAATTTCTGTTGAAAAAATGGTATAAATTAGTAATAAGCATGTTTAAATTGGAAAGTTTCAAATGCTCTTGGACAGCTAAAAAAATTAGATTAATTTTCACAAAAACCCATCTCTTAGGGCACAAGCCCTTGAATATTTGAGTGATTTTCATGTTCTTTTCAATTTTTAACAATCCTAAAATGGCTGTTTTTAACGTGTAAGGTATTTTTCATTGGAAGCAATTTTCTTTTTAGAACATTTTTAATATTGATAAGGTCAATTTTTGTTGTGAAGATGTTGCAGTAAGGAAGATACTATCCTGTTGCTATTAAAACATCCACAAAGAAGTCATTGGGATGTTGATGCTATTATGATCTGTGTTAGTTATATTGTAATAAAAAATAACAGGAATAAAATGCTATGATAAAAGAATACAATATTATCCAGGGTCCCATTTAATGTGATCAAAGGAAGGACATTAAAAATGAAGACTGTAACATCTCCTTCAGTGCCTTGGTTAGGTCATCCTATGTTGTGAGGTTCCTGATAAAGAACTGTGGGCCTGCTCCTAGTATAACAAATGAAAATTTTTCCACTGCCTTCAGTATAAATAGGTTAAGGCCTATGTGGTTACAGTACCTAAATAAGACAGAGTGGATTATAGATCAAGTGGATATGTATAATCTAATGTCCTTGAAATTGTTTCTGCATATCTGACCTTATTTAGAGCTGCACCTGCCATTCACCTGCCTGGAACTCCCCCACTGGAATCAAAGAGGAAGATGGATGACAAGATGGCATTTGAAAACATTTCAAAAGACCAGGAACCTTACTCTATAAACTCTTCCACATGTGTTTAACTTTACAACACGGAGGAGTCTCACTGATTTTATTAAGTACATGCTAAGTGTTAGCAAACCTTTGTTTTGTGGTTAGCTGAATTATAACGTAACACTGAGGGGTAAGATTTAATTTATGACCAGGTTGACCATTTAAGTGGAAGAACCTGTTTATTGTTTCAAGGATAGTTAGAGTGACAACTTTGAGGGATTTGGGGAAGTTTGGATACTGGAAATTTGCAGCTGGTCCCTATCATCAGCATGAGACCAACCAAAATCACAGAACCACATTCCACGGAATTTTGGGAAATTTGGGTCTGGGTCTGAACTTTGAGACATAGGCTCATCTCTGCATAGAGCAGTCACATAAAATTTGGTATAACTATATACAACTTTCTGGGGATTTTGGTCCAGAAAAGCATAATATTTAGACTGAAAGTAAGGTTTATAATTTTTATCACAGTCAAGAAGATATTAAAGAGCAGCACAGACATATACCTTGCCATAGCGACATTGGTTGTAGCTGATTTTTTTCTTTTTAAAATGTAAAAAATATCTGTGTATAATTTTTGTCTCTAAAAGTGAAAGTCTGATAAAATAGGCTAGAACAGAGACAGGAATAGTAAAGGCAGGCTCTGTGTAGGTTTCTCCAGACACATCTGCCAATACATCTCAATCTTGATACTACAACACCTGTACTATGAAAACCTTGAATGTATTCCAAAAGAATCAAAGAAAAACCCTCTCTGTCTTCAAAGGGAGCAGGTTTGGGTTCCCAGGGTGAAATCCTGGCCCCATTTAAATCAATGGGACCTTTACAATTGATTTCAATGGGGACAGGATTTCACTTGAGTCTGTATCTTCTGAGTGGAGATTACCAATTGTGCCCAACTGTGTGCGGGTTTTGTGTCCTGAACATATTCCCTCTTGGGAATAGGGTGAAGATTCATTTAAGTACAGAGTATGATTATTATTGCATTGTGACCTAAATGACCTTGGACATAGCTCTTTGGGGGAGAATGCTAGTGAGCCACCTTGTCATAGTTTGTAAAAGGAGGGATTTTATGCCAAAGATGAATGCAAAGTTAGTACAGAAGTAGAGATGTAAACACACTTCTCTATTTTCAATGGAGCAATTGCTGAAAAAAAGCAATTTTCAGAAAATGTCACATGCTATTAACCAGATTCTGCTGTCAAATAGTCCAGTGCTGTTCCCATAGACTTAAATGGGAGATGAACCAATGTAACAGAGAGCAAAATTTGGCCCTCTTTTTTTTAAGCACATTAGTTTCCTGATCCAGCACCAGCTTAATGAATAGAGGCTGGATCTGGTGAGTTAAACCAGCTGAAGATCTGACCTTAGATTCTTTGCTATAGCCTTCAGCGGGAGCAAGATGATGCCACAATGATCAATTACTGGTTTTAGAATCAAAGTATTTGTCCGATGGTGGTATATTTTGTAGTGTTTTTTATTTTTAAATAGTCTTAATGAAGAAAACAAAAATGAACATGGCAAAGATGACATTCCTGTTAACTCTACAACCAAACTGAATTAAAAAAAAAAAAAAAGCACAATCCAAAACAAAACACGGAATCCTACGTTCAAAAGAAAACTCAAACAAAACAAAGACAAGATACAAGATAGAATGAGCCATATACAAATGGATTATTATCATTGTCATATGTAGTTGAAATCAGGGACAGCCCTAGACCAAATGCCACTCCAGAATGTCTTCAGAGCTCCCCTTCATTTGTTAAACTTTTGAATACCTTATTTTTTTTATTGCATTTGTAGCCCATTTCTCGACTTTGAGGCATGATTTGCATGCATGATTTATCCCTGTCATATAAAATGATAAATCTGCATGCTAAGATCTGTAAATCTGTGTTTATTCTTGCCACAGTTACACAATAAAACAAGGTTCACAATATCGCAGATGGATTCTCATTTCACTTCAGTTCATTCTTATATCTCACTGACTGACTGGAGATGCCCTGACACTTATATACCCGCAAGGTCCTGGCTAACAACATTCTAGGAGGTTCGAGGAAAATGTAGTTCTCAGAAAGTCTGGAAGGTCCCACAAGATTCTATAAAGGTCCAGAACATTCTAGGAGTTTAGTGGAAAATGAATCCACATATGGAATACCTGAAACATTTTACCTCAAACATTCCAATTTCCCTTTTGTCGCTAATAAAAAAGACAGATGGTTGCCTGGGTTGCCTGCCCCTAAATCTGGCCCTGGTTTGAATCACTTGTCCTACTGCCCACTAGCCATAAGAGTCATCAAACAAATGGTTGTTGGAATTATTCTTATTTTTATTTTACATTATACACATAAAACACGTAAGTAGTGGGAGTGATCCTAAAACATTGTAGTAGATTTCCCATATGACAACCTGACTCCTTGTCCTAACAAGTACAAAAATGATGTTTATCACATCAGTGAAGCTTGACCCGCTGCAACATAAAATGACCTTTGAGTGTAAGAGGGTTAAAGAGACCAGATGCTCAGAAGCGACTTCATTGTGGTTTCAAAGTGCTTAGAGCTCAAAAATGAAAGAATAAGCTTTGGCTTCACTTATTTGAAGTTGCAGGTCACTGAGGTTACATTGCTCTAACTATGCAAAGGCCACATGAATGTAGAGTATGAAGACTTCTTCTCTTTCATCCTACAGCTTGATAGTAGAATCACCCATTGTTGCCACAAATTAGCAATTTTGGTTTCAAAAGGCTGAAAGAAGAAGAAGAACTAAATATAAAACACTGATTTCAAACATGCACATTTTCAAGCCCATAAATATAAGAACTGCTGGCATTGTATTTATCTGATGTTAGATGGCACTCAGTAAAAAATATCAATTTGGGTGGTGACCTGAACACTCATCAGTTTTAAGCACAAAATATAAGCATGCCTTTCATTGTGTTGGGTGTTCACCATTAGAGGTGGTCAAAAATATTACCTGTTTTCACATCCACAAAATTAGAGCAGTTTGTAAACATTTGTAAAAGTTTCAACAAAATTCCATGTGATTTTTGTTGCTGTTGATTGTGTGAAGATGATGGCAAAAATATCACCGCAATTTTTTTTTAATTTCCCTTTTCCAGTTTTGAGATGGGCTGTTTGATTGGTTGGTCACATACAACTGGTTCTTGTCACATAAGTCATAAGGATTGATTCTGATTCCCTAATTGGCTGAGCCCGGCTCAAGATGGTTAGCAGAAGCCATGCTGAATAATTTTTCCACAGGCTGTGGATGTATTTTTTGTGCTTTCTCAGTCCTAAAAGCAAGTTTTAGTAGCAGGAGCAGGGAGTGATTCTGTGTTGGCGTTTGTTATTACTTCTGCCTACTGCAGTGGTGGGGGAAGACCGCTTATGATTCCCCATTAAATACCATCCAGAATTCGAGGGGTAAGTGGTCCTAACTGATGATGCCTTGAAGACACTGGAAAGGGAGAACAGGCACCAAAGATGCCAGAGAGAGAAAGTAGGTCACTGACCCTTCCTAGGAAGAAGACAACACAAGGTAGGTATTGACAGCTGATGATGAGCGGTTGTCAGGGGTTAATTGGAGGTTACTTAATATTGTTGATGAGGTGATGTGCAGAATAGAATCCAGCTCAGTCTCCCAGGACTGTTCTGTATGGAGGATCCTCCATAGATTCAGATATTTTAAATAAGCATCTAAACACTGGATCTTTTGAGGGTCCCTTATCAGTTGATTTATATATTGTATTGCTGTGAGGAAGCTGCTTTACAGCCTGCATTTACATGTAGTTTTACTATGGAGAGGCAAGCTTACTGTGTGATCTTTTATGTAGATCTGCTGTATTAATGCCTTTCGAACGTTTTGAAAGCTTCTTTGTTGCTAAACCTGTGACCCAGGAACCTCTAAGTGCCAAGTGGCAAGGGGCACAGAGGGGGTGCATAAGAGTTACAGGGATCTCCTAGGTGTGGTATGCACATTCTAATTCATGAAAGAGAATCATGTGAAATCTCAAGTAAAAGCCGGTGTCATGCTGGTCATCAATACCATTGCAAAACATACGTATGGATGTTGTGTAAGGAGTTACGTCTATACACTGAAAAATATGTTTTTAAGGTCTGTGTTTAGGGCCTGGTCACTGGCAAAGGTGAACAGGTTTTCTGTCAGACAAGAAATGTTTATCTCTCTGGCTGTTTACATGTAACTTAAGTATTGTATGATTCACAATGGGTCTTCTCTCACAGTCTGAACTGAATGCTAGTGAAGGATTGTGAAAACTTCAAAGAGAAAAGTAGCAGGAGAAAGTAAGTTGTGGGGCTGAGGGCACATCAAAGATTTGCTCTAGTACATTTGGGAGAACAAAGAAGACCCCTGTCATTCTTCGCTTAGAAAGTAAATGGAGGGAGTGTTTGTTTCATGAAAGAAGGGTCTCAACCAGGCTTGGCTGAAAACTCTGCAGAGCACTTCGGGTGAGATAAGCTTCCTTAGACAAGAGGTTAACCTCTTAGTTGAATTTAGTTTCTAGAAAGCATGTTATGATTTTGTTCTATATGTCAAAATTTGATTTCCTTATTCTTACTCACTAACACTTGGATCTCTGTTCTTTGATAATAACTTTATCCTTGTTTCCACTATAAATATGTCTAAGGGTATGTCTATAACTGCAATAAGAAGCCTATGGCACTGGCTCTCAGAGACCAGGTTGGAGCCTTGCCGGGTCTCAGAGCCTGATTCCAGCCCAAGTCCAAACATCTACAGTGCAATATTATCACCCCAGTGCCCTGGGTCAGCTGCGTCCATGTTGCTTTTTTTTTTTTATTGTAGTGTAGATGTACTCTAAAGTACTGTGGTTTTAAGCAAAGTGGTGGTCCTGAGTTGGTGTGTACCATTCCTTTGGGAAAAACAGGCTTGGTAATTCTGCGAGTACTCAGTGGCTAAGGGGCTGGACAGTATAAGGAACACTTGGAGGATTTGTGGGTTGGTGTATGCCTATCTCTAGCCTGCAGAGAGAGAGAGAGAGAGAGAGTGAGACCTGAGGAAGCCGGGAAGGTAGTGTTTATGTTGCCAGAGGCTGGCGGTTTCAAGGAGCTGTTCCACAACAGGCACAGCCAAGACTTCCTCATGCTAAGGGGAGGTGGTGGTGAAGTGCCTCACAACCCTGGGTACCTCTGGGGAACATCAGAATACCGTCACAATCACCATTATTGGCCTTCACATCAAATGAGCCTCATTTACCCGGGTTGTCCCAAACTCCAGTTGAAAGTCACATATCTTCTTGATTGACCTCCTCTCTTTTGGGATCTTCCTACATTCTCATGGACTAAAGAGGCAGGAAGGGAAGAAGACCGATTGCATGGCTCTGATGATGTAACATGGAGAGGCCCACGTCAGTTATCTCCATCTCATGTGACTTCCAGCCAGCTTCACCTCCACTTTTGGAACATCATCTAGGTCCTGATGGTTTAGGGTTGATCCCGTACCCATAGACTCAGGTTATCTAGGACCTGTTCAAGTACCTAGTCATGCTGAGTTGAGAGCAGCTTCAATGCAACATGAATTGGCTCGCATCTGGGCCATCGCCTGCTCCCACACAGGGTATGTCTACACTGCAATAAAATACCCACAGTTGGCCCATGTCAGCTGAGTTGAGCTTGTGGGGCGTGGCTGCAGGGCTAGAAAATTGTAGCATAGACAGTGAGGCTTGGGGTCCAGGCTCAGGCTGGAGCTCGAACCCTTGGACTTTGGGGGGAGGCGGGGGGAAGGGTCCCACAGTTTGGGCTCCAGCCCAATTCTGTATGCCTACATGGAATTTTATAATTTCACCCTCAAAGCCCTGTGAGCCTGAGTCAGCTGACGCAGGCCAGCTGCAGGTAATTTATTTCAGTGTAGACATACCCTTAGTGGAAAGACCTGGTAGATGCTCCCTCTTGTCACTGCCAGCACCTTGGAGCCTCATCTTGGAGCCTCTGCCTTGGCCTTAACAAAGATCCTCATGCCACTTTTGGAGGTAGCCTGATTCATCCCAGTTACTCTAGTTTCATGCTGGCATAATACCACTGAAATTCATTTAAAAACCCTTTCTATTGTTCAAATGGAAGCTAGATTTGTGGGGTTAAAGTCTTTACTAGATACTGTCATCAGTATTGCGTTCCGGGGAAGCTTTTTTCAAACACAGGACAATGTTATTGCTTCCATGCTGCAGTTGCATTCCCCCTAGGCACAAAGAGAATGGTGCCTCTGTAATATTTAATGACGCCTTTTTTCTTGGAGGACACAGATGAATGCTTTATTGAGGAAGAGCCTTGCATATTGGAATCCATCTTCCTCTTTGCAAAATGTGCTGTTATTAGCCACTATTTCTCGAAGGCACCTACCATAACCTTTGCAGCATCTCACTAAACTTGATCAATAGCTTTCCATTAGTGCTGTTAGATCCTGAGGGAGAAGAATAGATTGCATGTGTTGAGTGGGATGCCAGATACAGAAGGTGGCGCAGCAGGGAACGCAAATGGTCATTTACTATTTACTACAGAATGTTCCAGGAGAGGAATTCAGCATGAATTTATGAATTGTTAAACATATTTATTAAGCAGCAGGGAATTACTTTCTCAGAGGTGCTCTCATGCTCCCGCTGAATGCAGGGGAAGTTTTCTTGGTGGCTTCAGTCGGAGTAGGAAAAAGGAGCTTGTAAAATGTGGGTGCCTAATGTTAGGCAACTAAATCTATATTTAGGTACTTAAATGAATGGCTGCGCACCACAATTTCCTTTGAAGTCAATTGGAGTTATGGAGTGATCAGTACCTCTAAATTTCAAGCCACTGATTTTGGGGTCCATCTAACTTAAAGCACTTTAAACCATAAGCTTCTGGCCAATGTGCTCATATCTAATTATAGGGCCACAAGGGTTATCTTCTTTCCTTTCAGAGGGTAAAATAGGAAAAATCTATCTGGAAAGATCTCCATTGGAGAAATACCAACAACAAATAAACATGAGTAACTTGTGTTTTAAATAATTGTAACATCTGTTCCAGTCTTTAACATAGGTAGGATGTAAAGGACTGCTGGAGAAAAAGAAGAGAAGAGAAGAAAAGAAGGAAGACGATTTCCTAGACTTGTTGCAGGTTGCTAGACATTAACGATTAGTATACTACAATATACTGGTATATAATACTATCCAAAAAGGATAATACATTTTTAGGACTGAGTTCAGTAGAAAACGTTCAAAAGCCTCTGTTGATTTGGCTTCCGAATCTGGTTAAGGTATTCAGCAGCAAACTCAGCCGGGCAATGGACTCTCATTTGCTGTAGTGGTGATGGAGAAGAGAACTTACAGATTTGGAAAGGCGTACATCTGAGTCCACATACCAATGGATGCCATTTTACAAGGCCAGCAGTTAATCTAGCAAAAGATGGAATTCATTTTCCTCTGTACCCACTGATAGCCACGTGGGCTCCTGAGCGCTATATATTTTTTAACATCCCTTTTACCGAAGTCAAGGTCCTCTTCTCTTTATTCGAGAGAGATGTACCCTATCATTCAACTTTCCTTCTTTCTTACCACCATATCTTTGTTCTTGCTTTTAAAGCACCATGCACACGATCAATAATCAATAATAAATGATAATATGGTTTATCACTAAATTGGTGCTGCTTTGAAACCTTCTCTCTTGTTTTTCTACCAGAAATCTCTCCAAGCCTCCCTCATGACACTTTTAGACCAACATTTTCAAAGTTGGATGCCTAAAGTTAGATATCTCAATCTATATTTAGGAATGAAAATAAATTTCTCGAGAGGTTCTGGTCACTTATTATGGCATATAAATAGGGATTTAAGTGCTTCTGTAGCTGCTCAAGTTTGAAAATATTAAAAAAAATTTTCTGTTCACAACATGGCCATTAAATTGCGTATTTCATAGGGAATGGAATTACAATGAATTGTGGTGCTGTACCATGGGAGGATAACATTAAATTGACCAGTTTATTTTGCTTACATGGTGAGGTATGATAATTTTGTGCACCTGCTGTGTGATGGAGTCTGATTTGTAAAGAAAATGTATCTATTTTTCCCATTTTACATCAACGCAAAGTCAGCTTTTGTGGGTAAAAAGCCGTGCACACTAGCTGTTCTTTGGAGAAAACGTGCCACCTGAAGAGATTTAGATCTTTTAAAACCAATTTTGTTTTTTTATGCAGCTGTTTCTTAAAAACTGAAAACTACAAATCACATAGCTGTTTATTGTAAAACAAATGCTTCTCAGAAAACATTAAGAACTGTATGCTCGCATTACAGCTGTACTGTGCTTCTTTGAAACATGGATACATTTGTGTTTTAAGAACTTGACTCATCAATGCACTTAAGCAAATGGGGTTTAAGCACATGCTCAGTGTATCAATACAGGTATACTAGCCAGATTCTGTTACACCTAACCCACCTGAGTAGAACCTTACTTTGATTTCCAGAGAACTACTTGTAGAATAAAGGGCTATTGAATTTAAGTAAGGGTGGCAGAATGTAGATTTAAAAGTGATATCAGATCTGTTCCACCATCTATTTTTACATAGAACTCCTACTGATATCAATGAGAGTTCCCACACAAAGAATGAGAGATGGAGTACCCCTTGACACTGAGGATCCACTGGTTAAGTTTATTATCTTAAAAGGGTTGGTTTCCAAGGCCTTGATACAATGGTGGAAAGACTCCCATGAACTTCAGTGAGAGTGTGATCAGGCCCTAGATCGATATGTAGATGGAATTTTTACTGAAAAGTCCCTAAGGACTACTGTTGACCAGAAGTGGGTTGAATCAGCATGGTATTGTGTCAACAGACGTGAATCTGGAGGGAAATTTTTGAGTACAAGTTAATGCTGTCTTTAGCTGAATAAAACATGCTTTCTTCAACATCCGCAGCTGTGTAGTCACTAGGGTGCTGTCTGGTTACATGTGTTTTTTCACATCTGTCAGCTTAACTAAATCAGAGATCCAAATGAACAATGTAGCAAACAGGAACAGTAAGTGGATTTATGACGGCTGAAATACATAATCCCTGGCAGACTTGGAGTCCATGAAGCAATGAGGGACATGATTTCAATCTGAGTAGATATAATCTTGCTCCGTTGTTCTTCAAGTTGCGTATAGAAAAACTGTACCCATGTACAGCTGAGTGAATAACTGATTTTTTTGGTTTGGTGGCTGAACCAGAAAATCTGAAAAAAGCAAACCTTTGATTTGTTTTGAACCAACACTGAATTATTTTGGCTTTCCTTGCCCAAACAAAAAATTGAAAAAATTTGTTGGGAGTCAAGTGAAACAGTTTGCATGTCATTTGGAAACAAAATTTAGTTTTGAAGCGAAATGCTGAAACAAAATATTGACGGGAAATGACATTCTGAAACAAGGCCGTTCATCTGGAAATGAAATATTGAAATGGTTCATTTAGAAAATGTCAAAATGAAGCATTTCAACTTAAAAAAAGTTCCTCTTTTTTTATTTGGCCAAAACTTTTGCCAAATTTGACCTGAATTCACTGCAAAACTGCATATTTTGGCAAATTTATTATTAGACTGAAAAATTTTACCCAGCTCTATATCCCTGGTCTTCAGACCAATCTTGAAATTTCAAAAAAAGAAAAAAGGAATTTAAGAGAAATATATATATACATGTAATAACTATGTTGACCTTTTAAAGCCATATTTCTGAGATGAGCAAAACAGGTACAGTGTTCTTTTATTAGTTTATAACAACAGGTGTGTGCAAACACAGCAGAAGGGAAATTGTTTATATCAAATATATGAGAGAGTAAAAACAATGGTTGTCAAGCGCATCATGGAAAAATGGGAGCCATATAATACACAATGCTTTTTTACTTGTGGTATATCACCCAGATTGTGCTGTGTTGCAACTTGCAGTGTTATGATGGCACAATCTGGGTGATTTACCAGATTTCATGATAACTGACACGAATGTGATTCCACAAGATACAAAATGGACAAGTGCTCATTGTGTGGAACTGCCATTGAAATCACTGAAATTGCTGGGTCTGGCTGAGCTCACAATTAATTTGGATTTGGTCCCCAGTGAACTTAAAACACCATCCGGACTGCTCTAGTTTGTGTCAGGAATCACTGCAACACAGTGGAACTCCATCTATGTACCTGAATACACGCCTTACATCATGTGGATCAGGAGGGAGTGGCATAGAGCCAGGTACATAAGCTCTACACCAGTTGGGATACACTCCCAGCCCCTGGCCACGAGAATCTTCACCTGTTCACTTAGGTCAACTTTACATCGCATTTATGCCTCTTTTACAACTCTGGAGCAGCGCAAAGTGGCTAGCGTGGGGGCCATGGTCAGCCCCCTAGTGTTCATACAATACAGTCAAGTTTTGTTAGGCTGCTGTCAGAAGTTAGGCCAGTGAGCTATACAATCCACTGTTTGGAATCATTCTAATTATCTGATGTTGAAAAGATTGAATGAGGAAAAATAGCTTGTGCTAGTTTGTGGCAGCTCAAAGTACATAACATCATGATGTCCACAATATTTTGCTCCCACAGGCTTTTCCATTTAATATTTTTAGCCCATGTGTGTGGTATATTTGCTAAATTCTGTCAGGCATGATCCATCATGGAACAATCTTTCAGGTTTTCAGTCAGGAATCTAGTCTTTCAGCATAAACACAAATACATGTTAGCAAATGCTATTCTCTATGAGGAAGTTGACCAGTCTGCCCTCTGGTAAGAAAATTGCTAGACAACCCAGCCTCTTAAATCTAGATAAAGTAGTTTAAAATCAAGTTACAGGGCTTTAGAATTAAAGTTTAAATCCAGTTTAAATCCAGTTTAAATCTAGATACTGTTATGATGAGCACATTGGATGGATGAAAGGATGGATAGATAGATAATTACAGGATGAAAAATGATTATTTGTTTCTGAAATGCAGCTGTGTGATCACCTTCTTTTGATTCATAACTAGAGATACAAAGTAATATCTCTATTTATGAAAGGGTCAAAGATGATAGAAGTTCTGATGCTCTAATAGGGCTTAGACCTATGGAGTGAGAGACTTTGGTGAAGAGGGAATGCAGAGAATGACTGAGCAATAGTGTGCAGAAATCCACTGAAATGTTTAGTAGAAGGATACTTTTCTTCCAGCATCCTAAATTGCACAACGTTTGGTTACAGAATAAGCAACACACCATGTGGAGTTTGCACTAGAGCAAATACCTGCTAAAGGAATAAACCCCTTAGAAGATTACAGTCTGGGTACAACTGCATTTGTCAGGTACTAGGATAAATAGAGGGACATGTAAACAGACACTGAGTAAAACTGGATGAACCTGATTGTCCTTATCTAGTGAGTTTATTTGGGAATAAATTTTGTCTTAATGTAAATAAATACCCTTTCTCATTAATTTAGGCTTAACGTGACTTCTTTAACAACACATAAAACAGGACAAGCGCAATTGGTTTCATTTGCAGGAGTTTGATCAGGCTGAAACCAGACTGACAGGAAATTCAAAAGCAAGAATTAACATCCACTGGTTATGGGAAATGAATTCATGTTCCATTAAAACACTGTCTGAGAAGATGTTTTAACCAAAGAGGATTATTTCTTAATAATGTGGAGATGCAAATAGACTCCTGTGCCAAGTTCATAATTGACACTGTTCTACATTAAATATATAGAACTATGTTTATATAAAATGAGGTTGTGATGTAACAGACAACAAAAAAACAGGCTCCACAGGTAAGATACATGGCAAAACATGCAGTTAGAGAGCCATTAGTAGAGATTGTCCACAAAAACAGGTAAGGAAGCCCAGGCAGAGTGATTAACAAAGGCACACATGCCAATTCAAGTGCTTCTATGTCCACGTTTTCTTCCTGTATACCTTTTTTTTGGTGTGACCATTATTGATTTTGCTGGGTGAAAACCACAGTCCATACCCAATTATTCAGCTTAATCAATTTTCAAGATTTATTGAGAAAACTTTTAGGACAATATATCACCATTTTAATCATGCATAAAGCATAAATAAAACAGAGCAGGACAGAATAATGATCAGTTCCCCAGTCTTCAGGTGCAGGAAGGCTGCTTCTGTAATTATTAGATCCATACTGTTTTGGCTGTATATGTAGAGCCTGTGGTGCTTTCCCTATGTTTAGTAGTGACGCTCTTTTTAAACCCTTACATAACCCATACATCATGCATATACCATCCTTGCTCTTGCCCTTGTTATCTAACTGATTACTCATGACCTTTATCCATATTTAGTATATTCCATGTTATACTTGCTATATTTTTTACACAACACTCTTTTCCCGATTGGGTCTGTGATGGGGTGTATCAACCCTGCATGGGGCCAATGGGGGCTGACCAGTTACTGTGGGCCCCATCACCCCTGCTGCGGATGCTATAGGTGGAGGAGACAGATAAAAGGAGGCAGCCCAGCTCAGTCGGAGCTGGCAGAGGAGTAGGAAGGAGGAAGGACATGTGCTTCAGGCTTCTGCAGAGGAACCGTCAACTCTCTAAGCTGTAGGGACCATAGACCCAAACTACGCTGCGGATGACCAGCCAGCTGAGGACACTGACTGAGACGCTGAGTCGCTGCCAGCTAAGGAGATGCACAAGATGGGCTTTTTGGTATGAAGTGACCCAGTGATGTGTTAGGAGCCAGTGCCTGAACCCTTGATAGGGCGTTTATTGGTTCCATAGGGCCTTGGGTTGTAACTTGGTGGAGTAGGGAGGACCTGGTTCCCCTAGCCTCTCTCCCCCCCCCCCCGGCATTTGCCACTAAGCATGGCTACTGGGGACTCCAGCTATAGACTGAATGTTCACTCTGCCCTGCTCAGAGGGTTAGAGCCCCCCCAACTACTATTGTCTGCCCCAGCCAGGAGGCTCAGGGGCCACAGACTGAGTGTTTGCCTTGCTCTGCCTCACCGCAGGGGCTATTGACTACTTGGTTGCTTTGCCCTGTCAGGGGTACTGAATCACAATTGTTTGACTCAACAGGGAATCTCAACAACTGTGTGACGGGGTGTATCAACCCTGCACTGGACAAATGGGGGCTGCCCCGCTCGACACGCCAAGCCCCCGTGGCAGGATCATACTTTCTTATCATGCCTTTTCATACCTACATATATAGAAAACTTTGGCTTAGGTATTTTCCTGTTTTTCTTAATTTTCTCTCTCTTTGTGGCCTTATTCATTTGACCCGTCACTGAGTTTCATTTGTTTTTCCATACTGTAAGTTATAGCCAGTTACTGTAATAGCCAGTTACTGTAATAGCCAGTTACTCACACAGCTTCAGTTTACCCAGTTTCTTACATGGGCCCTCAAATACTTTGGTTCTCTAACACTTGCATTGGCAACTTCTTATCTGTATTCAGTCTGATTTTCTAGATATTGCTCAGAAAATGACCATGTGTTTTTAAGTACCTTTCCATGAAATTGTTATGGTGTTAGATTACACAAGCATATATATTTATCAGAGTTTTGCTGAGAGGCAGTGTGATTAAGAGGCTAAGACTTCGGTCTGCCATACTGACCTGGGTTTTATTTATAGTATAGTTCATTCTTAAATAACAATAAGATTTATACATTTATATTTATAGCCTAAGTCTGGTGATTTTTACTTTTTAATCCTATTTAATATAACAGCAACTACTACTAAATGTAAGAGATTCAAGAAGCTCGATCTATTTTATTTATAAACGAGAAGGTTAAGAGGTGACCTGATCATAGTCTATAAGCGCCTGTACAGGGAGAAGATTTCTGATAGTAGAGGGCTGTTTAATCTAGCAGATAAAGACAATGTCCAACTGAACAGCAGGAAGCTAGACAATTTCAAACTGCAAATAAGATGCATATTTTTAACAGTGAGGATGAGTAACCAATGGAATAATTTCCTTGGGATGGGATGGATTTGAAGTATTTTAAAAATGAAGATTATATGTCTTTCTAAAAGATATGCTGTAGTTCAGCTAGCAGCTATTGGACTTGATACAAGGAGTACTGGGTGAAATTCTATGACCTGTGCTCTACAGGAGATCTTAATGAGCCATTCTGGTCTTAAAATCTATGAATCTATGCAGCTGAGCATCAGGCAGTGGAAACTATTTCTAAATCCATAATTCCTGGCATTGAGGACCTACCTACCAAAAAGAAAAAACAAAAAAAAACCCAAAACAAAAGAAAAAACCCAGTAACAACTGTACATATTACACAGTATAGTATATAACATATTATACATAACATATTATACAGTACAGCAAAATGTAATAAATTGAAGTAAATAATATGAAGGCAAGAGGAAACTGTGTTGGTAGAGAAATTACCTGTACTATTTAGGAGAGTTAGATGCTAATTACTATAAGCAATTCATCAGGGGATATTAAAAAAGGAAAATGGCCTAACCTTATTAGCAATGAATATTTAGCTAAGTGATATTGTCCTTAATGTATAACAAAAACAGTGGCAAACTGGAAAAATGTTAAATTGTGTGGATTGATCTCCTTTTAGTACCATTCGTAATTTGGGGTCAGTGGCACCACATCCTAATCAAGACAAATTGTTCAAAACAATGTTGCTCATTGTTTGGTTCCATCTATACCAATAGTGGATCCCAACACAACAATATTTAACAAATTGACCTACTGGATGGGAAGTAGCTTATCTGGAAGACAGCGTCTACAAGGAACAGCTGGATCTACCTCAGCTACTGGTGTATCATGAAGCAATGCAAATCTAAAGAGCACTGCATCTGGCTTGTTGTGCCGGAAATGTTTTTAACATTGCGACTTCAGCATGTGGCCACAATGACTTGGACCAATACAATGAGACAGAGATGCTAGCTGTTCCCATCTCCCGCCTGGTAAAGCTTACCAGATGGCAACAGCCAGCAGTAAGGGTAACCTATAATATGAGTGGACAGCACTGTGTAGTAACTAATTACAAGAAATGTATATATGAGGCCTCACTTGTAATGTCACTACTCCAATATTCTGTTTTCCTTCTCATGTATGTAGCACTGTGGGTTACACTATGATAATACCTATCCCAGTTTTTCTAAATGAATCTATTATCTAAGGCAAGCTCCAATGTCAGGATGAAATTGAAACTTACTCACCAGTTTAACAAACATATTAATCCACTTGCTTTAAATTTAAAAACATTACTAGTTTGGAAAGACACATACATTATTCAAATTAGCAATGACATGCAGAAGACAAAACAAACCCAGAATGAATTTATCCATGATGGAGAACTTAAAATAGTGATTTCCCACACTTGGACAGAAGTTGCATTTAAAGCTTTGCTTGTGTTACAAGGTGTATTAATTTTAGCTGTGTTAACTATGTAGTGCTGCTCATGCCATTTGGTAGGCCCTGTTACCGGGGGCCACTGCTGCTTCCCGGCTCCAAGCATTTGCTGTCATGCCCAGTCTCAGTCAAGGAGGTTGATTCTTTTGTGACAAAGATTAAGCAAACAAACAGAACGTGGTCTTTAGTCATTACCTGACCCCCACGCTTCAGGGTCACCCCGCCCAGGCGTCTCTGGCACTCCAGGTCCTGTCAGCTTCTTTGCCTCTGCCAGCTCTGCTCCCCTCTTGGAGCCACAGTTGTGTGGTTGCTTCCTTGAGCCCCTAGGTCCCCTTGCTCCAAGGACCCACCAAAGGAGTTAGTTTCACTCCAATATGACATTTGCTGCCCAGGACTTAGACTGTCTCAGTCCTTCCTCTTCAGCTGCCTACTAGCTGCCCTTTACATGCCCAGGGGTAGCGCAGTGCTCTTTAATTATCTGGATTAGGCTCATCTGCTCCATTCCAGGGGAGGCAATCTCAGTCTATCCACAGAGACCAGCTACCCTGTGACAGGCCCTCACCACTGCTCCATATATTAATCATAGAAATATAGAAGATTAGGGTTGGAAGGGACCTCAGGAAGTCATCAAGTCCAACCCCCTGCTCAAAGCAGAACCAACCCCAACTAAATCATCCCAGCCAGGGCTTTGTCAAGCCAGACTTTAAAAACCTCTAAGGATGGAGTTTCCACCACCTCCCTAGGTAACCCATTCCAGTGCTTCACCGCCCTCCTAGTGAAAAAGTTTTTCCTAATATCCAACCTAGACCTCCCACACTGCAATGTGAGACCATTGCTGCTTGTTCTGTCATCTGCCACCACTGAGAACAGCCTACCTCCACCCTTTTTGGAACCCTCCTCAGGTAGTTGAAGGCTGCTATCACATCCCCCCTCATTCTTCTCTTCTGCAGACTAAACAAGCCTAGTTCCTTCTGCCTCTCCTCATAAATCATGTGCTCCAGCCCCCTAATAATTTTTATTGCCCTTCTCTGGATTATTTCCAATTTGTCCATATCCTTTCTGTAGTGGGGGCCCCAAAACTGGATATAATACTCCAAATGTGGCCTCACACATGCTGAATAGAGGGGAATAATCACTTCCATTGATCTGCGGGCATTGCTCCTACTAATGCAATATGCCGTTAGCCTTCTTAGCAATAAGGGCACACTGTTGACTCATATCCAGCTTCTTGTCCACTCTAACCCCTGGGTCCTTTTCTGCCGAACTGCTGCCTCAGTAGTTGGTTCCCAGTCTGTAGTAGTGCATGGGATTCTTGTGGCCTAATTGCGGGACTCTGCACTTGTCCTTGTTGAACCTCATCAGATTTTTTTTGTCTCAATCCTCCAATTTTTCTAGGTCACTCTGTATCCTATCCCTACCCTCCAGCATATCTACTTTCCCCAGGTTACTGTCATCTGCAAACCTGCTGAGGGTGCAATCCACTCTCCTGATTATTAATGAAGATGTTGAACAAAACTGGCCCCAGCACTGACCCCTGGGGCACTCCTCTTTTTACCAGCTGCCAACTAGACATTGAGCCATTGATCATTACCAGTTGAGCCCGAAGATCTAGCCAGCATTCTCTCCATTTTAGCCATTCATTCATCCAACCCATAATTCTTTAACTTGCTGATAAGAATACTGTGGGAGACCGTATCGAAAGCTTTTCTCAAGTCAAGGTATATCACGTCCACCACTTTCCCCACGTCCACAGAGCCAGTCATCTCATCATAGAAGGCAATCAGGTTGGTCAGGCATGATTTGCCCTTGGTGAATCCATGCTGACTGTTCCTGATCACCTTCCTCTCTTCCATGTGCCTCAAAATGGATTCCTTGAGGACCTACTCCATGATTTTTCTGGGGACTGAAGTGAAGCTGACTGGTCTGTAGTTTCCCGGTTCCTCCTTCTTCCCTTTTTTGATGATGGGCACTATATTTGCCTTTTTCCAATCATCAGGGACCTCCTTGGATAATTAATCTGACAAAGGTGTTAACCTGGCAAAGGTGTCACTTTAGCTATAACAATTATCAAGGAGACAAGTGGAGGCCTGTCGACTAATATATGCTGGCTAGCATATATAAATATCATATTAATAATATGTATTATCTGCACCATATTTACATTAGTATACATTATGCACAAATATTATAGTACACCATGTAGCCTATAGTAGCCTATGCCTTTTCTATAACCCAGCTCACTTATGCTAGGTAGCACACAACCCCTTGCATTCACGGAAGTAAGTTTCAGCCTGAGCAAGTAGAGAAGCTGTCAAGATCAAGACAGATGAATGCTTTACTATAGCGATAGAAAGGGAGTTACTCTCAGAGGCCTGTACTAGAATGCCCCAAAGGACGAGAATAAGATATAATTGTTCTACCCTAGTACAAACCTAGGAGGTCCTTCATGGTTTTTGGCATCTGAAATGCATATGTTCAGAACAAGGAGTCAAGGGTATCCTGAGGTTCCAGAAAAACAAGGTAGAAAGCTGACTGGTTAAATGTAGTTTCAGATTCCACACTCAATACATTTAAATTGTACACTTTTAGGAGTACACCTTCAGCGTAAGGTGAATGTAACAATGTTGCATAATATCACTTCCCAGAGATTGGTATTATATGGAACCTTTTTTCTGTACTATATTATTATTGGGTTATAACAAGAAACCTGGTGGACATTGGTTCGTTTTGAAATATACTCCAGAGACCAAATAACCCAAGTATAACCAAGCAATTGACTATATAATTTATCAACAGTCTGCATATTAGAAATCTGGGTTCTCTTTCAGCTCTGCATGACTGATCTTGTGTAATGCCTCAGATATTTCTTCTCCTGTAAAATGTAAGCTTATAATTTGGCTAAATCTGACTGGATTTTCTTGGAGACAGCATAAAATACCTCTCTGACCCCACAACTCTGCCCCTACCACATTTCAAGTTACTTGCGCCACCCTACTGAAGCTTGTCTAAAATCTGCCATCAAAAAATTATCACTAGTAAAACGATCGATTTTTCCCTAACCTAGTTCTCAACAATGGTTGTTCTGTTTTTGCTGAATCTTTAAAAAACAGAATTAATCTGAGGCAGAGACTGAGGAAGTAAAATTTCATCCCAGATGGTTAAAGTTTGGCAAAATTACAAGCAATTTAAAACAAGGCCTCTATAATGGGAAGTGCTAGGTAGCCTTACCAGTGCCCCCTATATCATAGGGTTAACTTCATCCCTGGTGTAACATCACTGGAATTGAAGTTGAATTGGGTTCATGAAGTCTGGAGACTATAGAATTGGGCTCATAATGTCTACAGCTGTAACCATAACATTTCCTTAGGGAGCTAGTGAAAATTCAGGTTGTAATGTGGGTAGTATTCTAAGAAAAGATTCTTTTCTCAAGAGCCTCTCGGGGTTGCTGGGTCACTCTTTTCTTTTGACTCTATTGCTTCAGTTGTCACAAGGTTGAAAACTGGCATGGTAATTCATTCTGAACAGTAACATGATTTGCATAATGGCAACTGCGTGTGATGCTGAGCCAGCCTGTTCTACTGGAATTCTGCATACCACAGGGTTCAGCCTATCCTATACCAAGATTCTCAGTAACCTAGACAGGTGCTACAGTAACAACTCACATAAATTAGAAAAAAAAATTCACAGTCCTACTGACTATGTCCCCATTCCACCTCAGTTATATGTCTCCCTGTTGTATGCATAATTGCAGTAGAATAGGCTGGTTCCGTGTCACCTGCAGGTGCCATTATGCAAAACATGTTATTGGTCAGAATGGATTATCATGCCCATTTTTTAACTGGAAGCATGTATATTCCATGGTCTACAAGTAAACCAAAATCATGCACAATCTAAAACAACAGTAAAGTACTTTTTAGCTGAATAGTTTTTTAAAAAGAAAAATAGTGGGTGGGGGATTTCTTCCTTTAGCTTAAGTAGCAGAGAGCGGCATGGGGTTGGGAGCTTTCTTTTCACCGATCCCCTCTATGACCTCTTCAGCAGTCACTGAAATTGAGGATGAAGTCAATGGGATTACTCATGTGAGTAGCTGCTCACTTATTCTAGTCTTTTCTGGTTCTTAGACTGCCCGCATCACTATAGTATCGGAATGCTTTCCAGTAGTGCATTAAGTGATGTGATTAACATCTGTCATGTGATTCATTCTTTTTCTCCTTCACTCTCTAGAGGGAAATTGTATGAGTTTTTAAAATGTCTTCTTTTAACTAAATGATTTAGTATGTTATATGTACACTGTACTATGTGTTTATAGTAGGAAAGGCTGAAGGAATGCACTTGGAGTGTCAGGGGGTGAAGTCTATGATGAGTTTGTTTCACATTCACCGACTGTCCCTAAGAAAGCTCTTTCCTGCACAGATGAGCGTTAACCTTGCTGTAGAAAAATGAAAGTAAGAGATTCACAATCTGGTCCTTTGATCTTTGTGGCATGGACAGAAGTTGAGAAACGTCTGTTTGGTATATTCATTTCTGAGGTATAGAATAGTGGTTTTAATTCCAGGCACATGTCACATTTCCTCTTTCTTGTGGTAGCTTGCTGAAGACTAAGATCTGTAAGATGACCTATTTGCCCCCAGGCCAGCTTCAAGAGGAGGAAATGCAGAGCTTGGGAAGAGAATATCACCAGCAAGAGGTCACTAATGCTTTTTGTGCCAGTGAACTCACTGTACTTTAGATTACCTACCCAATGCATGCTGGAGAAGACCCTCTTTCTACCATAAAGACAGAACTTGTGCTGCTGCTGTTACAACGCCTTCTGTAGGTTCCACTTCTGGATCATCAAGATAGTCTTGCAGATGGGGCTCAAAGCAAGTGGAAATACTGAGAACCATGGGACTGAGGTTCTATGGCATCATTAGGGTGAAACTCGTACCACTCCACAAGGGATAGCAAGATGATAAATGTAGCACTTTGCCTGGAGTATCTGAAATGATAAAAGCAGCCCGGAGCCTTCAGTGTGATCACTATGTGTGTATTTATATTCACAAGCCATAGGCACACCTGAAGGGTGACAGGTCTTTCTCAAGCCTCATCACCACCATTGTTATTATCTTACACTTTAAACTGTTTGTATTGCAATTCCCTTGTGAGATAAGTAATATTATCCACATTTTACAAATGTGGAAAAGCATGCTCAGAGAGGCTAAAGATGTTATCAAAGCCATGCAGCGAATCAGTGGAAGAGACAGAAAATGAAACTAGAAATCCTGACAACCTGAACTAACCACTATACCACTAAACAATGGCCATTAGATTATCGTCACTGTTTCCTAATTGTTCCCTGACTGTTATCCTTACAAGTAGACTATTCTCTGTAACTTAGCACCAGTCCCTTGCTAATTCCATCCTGGTTTCTTTTCCAAGATGGTTTGCCTACCATATCCACTATGTATCTTACCCACTAGTGTGCCATCTGCTTTTGCTACATCCCAAGTTATTGTTGAGCAATTATTCTTCCTTCTTTAAAAACATTTTCATTTTTGCATCTCACGTCCTTATCCGCTTGCCTAGTCCCATATGCTGTATGTAGCCTATTTCTATTATACATTTATTTGTTTTCTAGCAATAGAGATTCCTTCTTACCCTGATTTCTCAGATTTGTCTTCCGCCTTTCTTTGTCATACTGCATACAGGTATTTCACGCCCGACTTTCACTCCCAGTTCTTTTAACTAGCTAGTTATTTCTTTTTCTTAAATGTCCTCTCAGTTGGAATTAATTCTCACACTCCTAGCATGTTTCATTATAGCCTGCGACATTACTGTCATTGTTCCATGCATGCACTTACAGTTCCTCTATTAATGCTCTTCATGCATTTTAATGTCTCCTAACAAAGTGTACCAGTTATCTTTCATGCTTTCTTTCTTGATCTTCATATAGCTCTCCTGACTATTTTCTTCATCTTTCTGTGGGTTATCTGTTTTCCTTTGGCTTTGACACTAACAACAGATCAAGGTTGGTATGTATTCAGTGCTTTCCAGTTTGCTTAGTTTTAACAGATAGCAGGTTATTCTGCTAAGTGCTTGAATCACTTCTTGGTCTGTCTCATACATTTGTATCAACCCCTCTCTTTCCTCTCCTGTTTTCTGTGCATCTCATCCTTTACACCTGCCACTTTCCCTATTATCATCATTAGTGTAGACACTATGGACCATTTTTTCCTTTCGATCATGGCAGTTCAACCCATTATGTTGATGAGATTACAACTGAAAAGAGAGTTGTACCCTCTTTGCAAATACAATGGTGTCCTCTGTGCTCAGTTTCAGCTCACTCTACCTGCACTATGGCCATCCTTTTGTAAAAACTCCCTGCTTCTCACAGTCTCTGTTACCTAAATCCTTTTTCGCTGAACCAGTTATTCTTTTGGGCATTAACACTTCTGCTCTCTCATCCTGGGCCTGGCACAAGGAGTAGCTCTGAGAATGTTAGCCCAACATGATGGTGACAAAGGGATCGAGCAAAAACACTTGCTTATCTTTTTGTTCTCTGAAATTTTCTTTTCAAAAGACTGGCTTCATGATGAATGACACTGCAGTAAATTTCACAAGCATTTAAATCACTTGGTGGGAAAAAGAGAAGTAGACACAAGGTGGGTGGGGCAATATGTTTTATTGGACCCACTTCTAATGGTGAGAAGACTAGCTTTTGAGCTTACACAGAGCTCTTCTTCAGGTCTGGGAAAGGTACTTCTTGTCAGTTGGCATGCGTGTTCTCTCCGTGTGCGTGCCAGCTCTGTGCAGACAGTTGATAGTACCACCCAGAAAGACCACAGACTCGGTTCGGTGGCTAAGTTTATTGATGATGCATGGTCCGAGTGCCCTGGCTCCGTGATTATAGGTACACTAAGACCATACCTGTGACAATGGACTCAGCTCAGTAGGCAGCAGAACTTTCTGCTGCCCTCTAGGCTGGACAAAGGTGACCCTCCTGTGATTTCTCTTTTCTACATTGATACAAACAATTTATGTATAACACTCCTGATATGTTTAGTTACCAGCCCTATACCTTGTACCTGCTGGTTCGAACAAAACATCTCCGTCCATCGTCCCGTCCTCCTATCCTTGTCTTACTCGGGATTGATATGTTCCTGTACCATCGCCCAGGTTTGGGTTTATGCCGTAACACAGTGGTTCCCAACCTTTTTGGCTTGAGGGCCACAAATATAATTTTTACAACTGGGAAGGGCCACCAGTCTCTGCCAGCAGCCCCTCCCGCCCACTGCAGTCAGACAGAAGGAGTTCAAAGAGGAGGCTGCCTTCCTCCTCGCTGATCTCCCGTCCCCCTGGCTGCAGCAGGGAAACCCCACCCACCCTGTAGCCCTCTGTGCCCCATGCCTGGGTCCCTAGGCAAGGGATCCCTTCTGCAGCCAAACTGCCAGGGGGATGGGAGATCAGTGCTCCCCTTCCTCTGGCTCCAGCAGGGACCCCAGTATCTATGGACCCAGGCAGAGCACTTTGTTGTGCTCCCTGCTACAGACAGGGGGAGGGGAGCAATGATTTCCTATCCCCTTGACTGCAGCAAGGAGCCTGCATCGGTCTTGTAGCCCCATGGCAACACACTCCTCCTGGATCCTTAGGCAGCAGCTTCCTTCTGCAGCCAGCGGGAGGGGAGTGGTGGGCCACTTTGAAAGCCCCCGCAGGCCACTTTTGGCCCTGGACCACAGGTTGGGAACCGCTGCCGTAACTCTATGTTGGGGTGCAACTGTACTAGCATTCTGGTTATTAGATGAATATCTAATACCTAATACTTCTTAGGAGTGCTGTGTCTTAGCAACGCTAGCCATGCTTTTGCCATGTAACAGACAGCGAACTTGTAATCAAGCGTCTGCTTTGTGACAGGGCCTGGCTTTTGTTCATAGCATGGCTTTTGCTGACTTTGGCTCAGGCCTCAGGCCTCGCAGCAACGCCCTGGGATCCTGGCTTTTTTTCTCTACTACAGTACTCAGAGAGTAATGACGTAAGCAGAGAATCTAGCAGAACAATGTTACGTCTGTAACACATGTGAAAGAGTGTGGTAACTCTGGTGTGAATTCTTGACTGACATCTTACTGAAGATATCCCACCTGCCGGAACTTCCTTGTTTTGCAATACATGGATCCTTGGTTATACGCAGATACTATAATAAAAGTAGCTGACCTGATTAGCTAATTGCAGCTGCAAAAGAAACCATTTTGCAATCATGCTGGATAAGGAAATGTCCTTGCCAAAACCCTGATATGTTTTTATAGTCAATATGACTTGGGAATAATGTTTGCTCTTTCTTTTTTTTGGCCTGAATTTCCACCCAAACTCAAACCTAGCCTTCCTGCCAGTTTAGAAATGTTAGGGGTAGCCTTTTTCATTCTTGTTTGCCTCTACTCCTGGCTCCACCGAGCACTGGAAGTGGAAGTGCCTAAATGCTATGAGACCAGCTCCTCAGAAACAGAGAATAGCAGCAATTGCCAATGGCGAACTGTGGGTCTCCAGGAGACTCCAGTGCCTGGTGGCCAACACTTACATTTGTGCTCCGCCGTTGGTGGCAGTGCCCCATGGAAGGGTGGTCTGAGGGCCCATTTCTCGCTGTCCCCCACACCCCGCCCCCCACTGTGGGTGCGGCGGGGAGCAGGAGTGACAGAGGCAGATGCTCCCGGCGGCATGACGGGCTATGCCCCAGAGCCCCGCCTTTGGCTGCCTGGCCCTGTGCAGCTGGGGTCCCCGTGCATCCCTCCTTGCACCCAGCATGGGGGTGGAGGGGCCGGGAGGATGTTTGCTCCCCCAGCAGTGGCAGCCCTTGGTGCGGCCGCTGCGGATGGCCTGCGACAGTGGGGGACAGCTCCTCTGAGGAGGGCCTGGCCAGCGCCCCCTCCAGGCTGGCACCCAGGGGTGTGCCCCCCCTCAGTACGCCACTGGCAATTGCACAAATGTTTTGAAATCTGGTGGCAAACTGCGCAGATCTTAGTGCGCCCATGCAGAGGGCCATTCCATACTGTGCTGCTCTCTGGTCTCCCTTGCTTCAGGAGCCGTGGCACCAAAGCTGTCGGAGGGGCGTTAACGCTGACTCTCTTAGCATTATCTTGTAGGTTTGCTGTGGCTGTTCTTCAGCTCATCCTCCTCCTCCCAATGCTTGGTCTTTAGTCCAGACTTGTGGAGCCCCAGGTGCACTATGTTAATGTTAAAAGGTAGCCATGGGCTTAGACTCAGAGGAAAGGAGAGATGATCTTTTGACACTGAGATTAGAAGCAGGGTTAGGAAGATGATATGGCCCATGTTGTCCATGTGTTCCTGAAAGGATTGACAATAAAAATATTGATGAAAGTCCTGTAAAAAGAAGCAGTTATTCCCCCCTCTGCCCCCCCCCCCCGCCCAAGAGTACAGTCCTATCAAATTAAGTGATTTGTCCATTGTTTACTTAATCCTTTGCAGCTCTCAGAGAACAAGATTATATACAGGGAATGAGGAAGGGCTTTGTGCTATAAAAGGGCAGGGCGGTTAATATTTGATAGCAGACAATGAAAAACTTACGATATTTGTTGTTCAGAGTTGTTCAGTCATTCTCCCTGCGTAACTTGTACTCCCGCATGTCACCTTTGTGGGAAGTGTCAAGAAATATTATGCAAGTTCCTCTTTCTAAGCCCAAAACCCCTAATGGGGGATTTCCCAGAGCACACTATAAAAGGGCTCCCACTGTCCTTTCTCTATCATATCTGTTTGCTGAGAAGATGAAGTGCTCAAACTTGGCTGCGCTACTGGTCTTTCTACAAAATGCCATTGCTCTGAATGCAACCAGCACTACACTCTCAAGTGTGGTAAGATGAGTATTATGATTTTCGCAGCTCTAATGTATTCTTTTTCGTTCCGCTATTTGGTTTCGATGAAAATCTTTTAAAATTATTTTTAGGCAAGTTTTCAGGTTTCCACTTGTTTTGTGGGCTCTCTGTATGTAATAAGTGTAAAATATCACTTTTAATGAATGCGCTGGGTCTGAATTTTAAATCTGAAAACAAATTACAATGTTTTAAAAACACAGAGCCAAATTCTTCCTTTGGTTAGATGAATGCAACTCCCATTGAGAATCTGAATAAAGTTTAAACACAAAATGCAGATTGTAATTAATTAGCTATGATTTGTTCTTGAGATGAGCTGAATCCAAAACCACAGATGCAAATGCCACCCTTTTGGAGTGTTTAAGATCTGGATCTAGATCTGAGTGTGTCAGGTTCATTTGCCCTGCACTTTGATAACATAATGTACTATCTGAGTTCTAGGTGATACTATTAATGCAATCTCTTGGTCTAGTAGGCCTTGCTGTGGACTGAGGTAGTGAACTCAGCATCGAAGGAGAGAGAATGTTTTTCACTGCAGCATCATTAAGCAGTGGTAATTCCTGGCAGTAAAAAACAAGGCTGAAGTGTAAATATATAATGATAAGCTGAGCACGGGGGAATTTAGTATGTCAGAAATTTCTCCTCATTATGCTCATAACTGAGTAAACCATAATTTGTGCAGACATTCTGTAAAATTTATGATGCTCGTTGCAACTTGGCTGTTAATCACTATCAGCTCCCCCTGTACAAAACGATCAGGGGCCCAGACAAATGGCTGTATACGTTATCTTTTTGACAAGCTGGCACAAAAAAACCTTTTCTCTGAATCCATTTAAACAAATGGCCCTTTTCCTGCCATCTTCCAGTTCCTGAGCTTTCCAGCTGGCTGTTTTAGGGGCTCCTTAGGAGTGGGACTGGCTGACTGGCTGGGGGAGTGAGGGAGCAGGTGATGGGGAGGCAGCGGCATGAGGAGCTGAACGAGCTCTTGGATGGAGTAGTGGGGAGGTCTTCAGGGGAAACTGGTTAAAACTCCAGTGCTCTGTAAGAATGGAGTTCTGCTTCAGTGTGGCTTTGAAGTTGTGCTGCTGGGGATAGCACCTGCCACGCGGAGCTCCTCAGCCTGTAGCAGTGGCACTCCGCTCTTGGGTGGCCGTGCAAGCCCCTTCCTGCCCTACCCTCCTTTAGTTTAATCCTGCCATCTGATGCACAGTTTATCAAATGGTTTTGTGAGCAGTGAAAATTGCCGCAGTTCCCATTCGGTGGAGCTTGGCGGCGTAAATTGGTGCACTGCGTCCCTGATGCATGGTGTTTTGTGCACAGTACACAGGGCCTTGATTACCGTAGACTCCCAAGAATGCATGTTAAGATTCAAGAGTGAAATCCAATCTTGCCAGCACTGTGGAGGGGTAGGACCTGACACCTTATTCCATAAAATGGCAGTGAGAGGGTATATGCACGTTGCTTTGGACATTGTTGGCCCTTCACTGATCACATGCAGCTTTTTTTGAAAGGAAGAAGGCTCCACGAAAGAATATTGTACCAGAAGAAACTTTACCTGTCTCAGCAGTCAGTCAGAAGTACCAGTCAGTGTTAGAGCTGCTGGAGATGGCTCACTTAACAAAATCAAAGTGCTTCAGAATACTGAGGAATGTGGAATGCTGTTTTGCTGTTGGGAGCAGGAGCAGGGGTCATGATTTAAATAGGGGTAGGACATGTAGTGAGTTGCATTGTAACGGGTGTTTTTGTTTCCTTTCCAGCCTACCACTCTTTCTACACTGATGGAAAATCTGCCTACCTCTCTTCCTACACTGACGGAAAATCTGATTCAACCTCAGGGCACACCCAACAGACCTCAGTTCATGCCAGAGGTATAACTATTGTTTACTGTTTTTGGAAAGATAATAAACATCATCGCTAAGATAAGAAAGATATGTGAGCTAGTATATTAAGTGCAGGACTGGAAAGCAGGTGTCAGACGTCTAAAACTGGCTCTTACATAACTTTGTATCCTTGGCTAAATTAAGCTGAAACTTGACCCCAGGATTTTCAAAATTGATTTTCTAAATTTAGGCTCCTAAATCCGTATTTAGTCACCCAAATAAATAGCCTGATTTTCAGAAGTGCTCAGCACCCAGCAGCTCTCATTTACTTCATTAAACTAAAAAAGATTTGGACCAGGCTGAATAATGTTCCTTTAGACTCAGATACCTTTATGTAATACATGGTTTAATTTTACCTACAGAAATTTTTAGTCAAGTTCTGTGACAGTTTGCTGTCTGTTAAATACTAAATGAAGCCTATTTAGCTTTTAAAAATACACAGAACAACCAACCAAAAAGAGCTGAGCTCCAGCATATTTTTATGTAGGACTTGGAAAGATGTTATGACTAAAATTAATAATCCTATTGACATTTTACTGTGATCAAAGAAGCAGTGAACCCAGGAAGATCTTAATAATAATTAAAATGCTTATGGTTTCATCAATATCATGAACGCAACATACAATAATATCAATGGAAGAAATGAAATAATTCTGTCAACATCATATTAAGTCTGAGGAAGCTCTACACTTCATGTGATATTAATGTGCAAAGGCCTTGAAATTTGCAACCACTGTTCATGCTGAATAGTCCTACTGAAGTCTGCCTCTCTGAATCCCTGCTAAGCTTTTTCTTGGTTCTTACAAGGGTTAAATGACTCATGATATTGATACCCCTTTTGGGGGGGAAGGGCAGAGGGAAGGATGTTCTTGTGGTTAAACCATTAGCCCAAGATTCAGGGAATTTGGGATGTTCCAGTGGTTGAGGCATTGTCCTGAGACTTGGCAGAGCTGGATTCGGTTCACTGCTCTGCCACAGACTTCTTGTGTGACCTCAGGCAAGTAATTTAGCTTCTCTGAGCCTCAATTCCCCATAGTAGTACTTCCCTACCTCACAGAGGTGTTGTGAGACAAATACATTAAAGCTTCTGAGGTGCTCAGATGGCATAGAAGTAGGGCCATATAAGTACCTAAGATAGAATTCTTGCCCTTGCCACAAATTTCATGTGTGATCTTAGCCAAATTACTTAATCTTTCTGGGTAAAAAGCTGGCTCCCTTTGAAGACAGTGGCAAAACTCCCATTGCCTTCACTTGGGCCAGGATTTCAACCTCGCTCCTCGTTGGTAAAACAGGGATAACAATAATTTTTTCTTCCACCTTTTGTCTATCTTATCTATTTAGACTTTAAACTCTTTAAGGCAGGATCTGTCTCTTACTATGTGTATGTACATCTTCTAGCAAAATGACTCCTCACCCTCAGTGAGGGTGACTAGACACTATTACCGTACAAATAATAATTTTTTAAAAGTAATTGAATCCATCCATTTAAGTTTGGTGGGTTTTTTGGTGGTTTAAATCCACTTTTAAAAGTTATTTAATTTATTAAATAAACATAGCTAAAGGGCAATGTGTGATATGTATCAGGGATAGAAAAATGCCTCCTCCACACAGAAAGTAGGAGACTAGCACAAACAGGGGCCTTATAAAAGGTAAGGACAATAACCATGTTTGTCTGTTCATTGGCTGTTTTCCTCTATGCTCCTTTTTTCACCGTTTCTGCCAAGCAGAATGCAAACCCAATAATGTGGGAAGCCTGAGGGTGACATTTTCAAAAGCACCTAAATTATTTAGGAGACCAAGGCCCATTTTTAATAGTGACCTAAACCCAGATTTTTAAAAGCTATTTAAGCATTGCTGCACTCAGTGTTGCAATGTCTAACCAATTTATGTGTCTCAATTTCATTTTCGAAAGGGATTGAAGCATTAAGAAGCCCAAATTTAGGGACTGCGTTAATTAATAAAGTGTGGAACAGAAGCTTGTTTATCTCACTTTATTAGAAGTGGGTAAATTTAGTCCTGGTATAAAACTATTCATAAAAGTGATATTCAACAGCAATTATTTTATTGTTTTTTAACTCTTGCTGTCCCAATTAAAAATAAACTTGTTAATAACTCTGGGCAATGCTGGAGGGAGCTGAGATGCATGGCTATTACTCCACATAATCTGCAGCTACTGCAGGTTGGGGTGAGTTTTTAAATCTTCAGCTCTCATGTGCATGTGGCTGAATATAGAACCTGCTCACCAGGGCTGGCTGAAAAATATCAAATGAAACATATGCCCAGTGAGGAAAATAGGGTGTAGTCAAAATCAAAATTTTCCATGAGAATAGATCAATCTTTGTGGATTCTTCCATCAATAAAATCCAAACAAAACTTTGTAACATGTTTTGAAATTAATTGACAAAAAGCGCTAATTGGACCTGATGCAAAGCCCATTAAAAGCAATGGAATGACTCCCTATGAGATTTAATATTCTTCCTGCTCTGCCATTGACTCATTATCTTTTCTTTAAAAAAATCACTTTGCTGTCCTGTACTTCAGTTTTGCCAGTGGTGAAATGGTTATAATAGTATTTAACTACCTGTATAGGAGGGTGGTGAAGCTTGATTAATTAATATTGGAAAATACTTTGAGTTCATTTGAAGAAATGTAATAATAATAATAGATAAATGCATTCTACCGAAACAGGGTTAGTATTATTATTATTAATTATTACAGCTCAACTTTCCCCCTTCTTGGGGACTATTGTTGGTCTTTACCAGTTGATTCCTAGTAGGATATAGAATATTGACAATTTTTTATTTGCTTTCTGAAACAAATTTGTTTTTACAGCCATTTGCCAATGTGACCGGCACTTTGAATAATCATGGAGTGTGCCAATGCTCAGTGTACCTGCCAGACACCACGTTTCCTGTGAAGAAGGTCGAGATGCTGGAAATCACAGCCCAAGTGCTTTCTGAGAAATTTGAGAGAGAACTTTCTAAAGTAAGGATTTTTGTTTTTTCTTTTTAAAAGCCTACCAGTCCTATTTTTAGTTGATATGAAAGAATCCAGCAGTCAGCACTTTGTGGAGCCTGACTTTCAAGCAGGTGCAATGAGGGGCATGTAAAAATCTCAAGGAAAAGGGTGATTCAATATAAAATATTTAGTTCTCTAGCATGCAAGCAGGGCCTTGTAATAACATGAGTTTCAAGTATCCTCAGGCTTCATTCCTGGGCGTATAGACACATGAAGTTCTTGGAGGGATGGAGGAAGAGCTATACTAGTCTTTATGAACCATGGAACAGTCTGATTGGCCTGTAGTTGCTATATACAGCCATAGAGGAAGCCAGGATTCCTGCTGCTTCCTGTGTTATTACTTGCATGTAACTATCTAATGGGAGGGAATGAGGGAAAAGAGAGCAAATGTCAGTTCAGCCCTGACATGGGCAAAAATCCACACTCTGACCCCCTCCATTCCCTTAACAGTTTAAAAAAAATCTAATATTTTCTCTGCCAACATCTGATGTTCTAGCAATGACTCCTAAATTATGCATTCTAGTTAAAGACAAACTCCTAACCCTTATGTTACTTTGCTTGTTTGTTACAAGGATTCAGATCTAATTTTCCTTGCAAAAATCAGGCGAAACTAGGGGACTACAGTGGTTTCTTGAGAGAAGGAGAATGTACATTTGATTGTTGCTGGCAGATAAATATTCAGAGTTAAAATTAAGTGTCCAAGAGAAAATGTTTGACTTCTCCAGGAGCCAGACATCTGAAGAAATGAAGTGTCCTTGAATTAATCAGCAGAAAAGGCACAGCAGTAAATTATAAATTCTAAGCATAAATATTCATAACTCTGCTAGTATAATCAAGAACAGATAAGAAGTTATCCATAAAAAACACAACAATGGGGGGAGAATCCTATAGAACGTCTTTTCAGTTAAAATAATTTGCTCTGAAATAAATAGAGCTAACGATGAGACACATTCAGTTGTCAGTAGAGATATGAAGGGCAATTTGACAGAAATCTCAGTGCCTCTCAGAACAAGAGTTACCTGATCACTTTAGGAGGAATGTGGAACTTGACATTAATGATCCATGAAAACATGAGGTATTCAAGGGCCCCATAGTGCTCCCATTGGGGTCAGTGGCAAAACTTAAATTGCTTGCAGTAGGACAGGATCAGGGCTATAATTCCTATCTGAAACTTGGACTAATTCTGCAAGGCCCTTCTGAATCCAGGAGGACTGAAATGAGACCCGACTGAAGTGTAGCCTGATCTATAGATTATATTGATTACTTAAGAATCCCCAGTTATTACTTTGAGAGTTGAGAGGTTCGTCCCAAGATTAGGCCTGATATTATATAGTTGGAAACCCCGATGTGCACAGTTACAACACTTACACTAAAGGAACTCATTTATATTTACAAAAAGTTTATTAATACATTTACCACAGTCACAAACACCCCAGTTCAATAAGGTAGATAGAGATATTATAGAATTTACATCTGCACATCCATATACTCACACTATCCCTTGTAGAACTACCTGAAATGTTCCCCAATATCTTACTCCTCCTCCTCATCTTCCCCCTCATCACCAGTGGCCATTATTTTGGCCCCCGGATGGGACTACATCTCCTTCTCCTACTGCCCCTAGGCTGGGACGTAATTTTATAATATGATACGCCACTATGTTTGATGCATATTCAGTAGAGGATTTTCCCCTTTTCCTTATTTCTATTTCCTTACCCTTCTAATTATGTAGACTCCCTCTTCTATAGGTTAGTGTATCCGTAATCTCAATTTATTATCATATATGTCAATTCATTACCATGGGCTTCTTGTGGTTAAGTATCTGTGGCTGTAATTCATATACCTGTTATGTATGTCAGTTCATTGTCATGACATTCTTGTGGTTGGATCATATACCTGTGGTTAGAAATTCTTCTTAAACACTATTTTCAGATTCCCAATACTTGGGGTTTTCTGTTGGGCCATTTATCTGTTTAAAACAGAGGCGTAGCCAGAACTGATTTTTTGTCAGGGACTCTGGTTGACCCGGGTCGGCACAAGCCTGATGTCACAAGTGAAACAGAGGCTGATAAAAATGTGGGATGAATTGCTTAAAATCTGATTGGGTGGGCCTGCTTTCAGAGTGGGTGGGCCTGGGTGGGCCATGGCCCATAGCTATGCCACTGGTTTAAAGTTTATCTGTTCAAGGTTCATAGGCCTCAAACCTTACGCTAACTTGCTGAAGCTAATGTCTTACAGTATATAGGTCTGTAGGTTTCTTGCATTACTGCCCAGTATAATGGAAAGCAGTGAATATAATAAAGACAAGCTAGCCATATGGGCTCCAGAAGCCAATCTCCTATTGAAGTGAAACTCTGCAATGGGAGTTTAGACTGAGTAAGGACTGAGTACAGATGGCAGGAGTTGGTTGATTTTTTGCAGTCCTGTTGCAGTTTTCTGTTAAAAAAAAGAAAAGAAAAAAGGAGCTCAGCTCTAGTGGCCAGATCCTCAGCTGATGAAGTTTTCTTGCAGTCCGTGGTGCTATGTCAGTGTATACCAGTTCAGGAGCTGGCCCTCACTTTTCAACTCCAGATGTAGATACCGAAAAAAACCTTGACCTAATCCAAGCTTCACTGCACTTTATCATGTTGAGTCTGATCAACTGAACAGTGTTACAATGCATCAAGGTAGATATAGTGTGAGAGATCCTCCAATGTGATCCCACATCAGGTCAGAAATGAAAACAAACAAACCGTGTTTTTGTCTAACTGGGGGCGGGTGTGTGTTCCAATTTCATAGTTAGTAATTATATTGTTTGGCTATAAAAAGAAGAAAGATACCAGGCATTAACCTGTTCATCTCTGAGTTGAAGTAAATTTAAATGTATGGATGGGGCAGAAGGTGCTTGAAACTTTGTACTTGTCTCATGTAAATGTATTTCTCAAGCTCTCTTTCAGATGAGTTTCTCACCTTTCTAGTTGTAAAGGTACCCCTCAGTGTGTAACACAGTGTTCTGCTTGTTTCCTGAAAATACTTACGAACAAAATGAAACAATGAAATCAAAAGAGTTGCATCTCTCAGTTCATCCTAGAAGAACTGATAGAGGGGTCTGAACCAAAACTTTGAGCTCCAAACACTTCCAAACTTTCACAGATGTAGAGATGCTCTGATATTTTAAATCAGTAAAAACTGTAGGCTGAAAATAGTGGACTAATTTTTTCATCTGTAACTTGGAACTTTGGCTGTGTAATTATGACTATGAAAAAATTAACCAGTTAGAATAATGCAGGAATTAGCTCTTTTCCCCAACAGTTCTCTTTGTGCACCTCATTGGAAGAAGAAGAATAGCAACTTGAACTCAAGGGGAGAACGTGCCTTCCAGTGCTTTGACCAGAATGCCCAGAACATGCTTGTGCAATAAAAATAAGAAGAGAAAACACAACTGCCCAACAGAGATGAAAACTAAAACAGATTATTGTGCTGGAAATATTCCTTTTGATTTTAGGCCGTGTTATATGACATGCAGGTGTCATGCTCATGTGATCATGGAGGTCAGACTTGCCTGTGGCCAAAGCACTTGCACATGCAACTTCTCAGAATTGCTTGCTCATGTCATTTCTATCCTCCTTTCCCCCCCTCTCCATCCTTTTTCATTGTATGCCTTCCTTCTGCTTCCTCATTCCTCCACTCCCACCCTTTGCCTGCCTTTTGGAGGAGTGTCTGTTTGCATGCCGAGAAACTCGTCTTGATAAATACCAGTTTCAGGTAACTGACACAACAAATGAGCATTACAGATTTTCTCCCTGTCCTTTCCAGGCCCTTAGTGTCACAATGCTTGCAGAGCAGGAAAAACTAGATAGGAGTTTTTTTTACACATACCTAAAATAGCTGAATTTTATATTTCTTTAAGGGCGAAATTCACCCCTCTGCAGAAGGTCTGCACAAGGCCTATGCACTGCTCAAACCCCATTGAAGATCTCTGTGATTAATGTGCGGGTGTGCAATGAATATTGATCTATACCCCAAAATGTGGTTTATGCATAGATTTCTGAGGTGGTGTGTTGGTCTGTTAGAGGGGAGCAGTTGGTTTCAACACAGTCCCCCACAAGTAGATACATGTATAGATACAAGATCAGTGATTGCAAGCTATTAAGGCAAAATGGGTCTAACTGCCAAGCAGTAGAGCAGTCATCATGGGGGCATTGTCCCAGATGACCTGGCTGGCCAACTGGGAAAAAACAGAAGGCAGATTGCACACCTGGGCCTTGTTACACACTCCACGGGGCTTAAGTAGTGCCTATGCCTTGTGCTGTCCCTCTGCATTTTGACCAAATTGAAAAAAACAGATCAATACAACTGAGAAAATCAAAACTCCTGGGCTCAGTCCTGAATCTCTTACTTATGAGAGTAGCCCTTACTAATGAAGGTAGGCCACTGACTTCAGCGGGTTGCATATTTGGCCTATTTTGGCATCTAGCTTTTCTTTTAAAACTTTTTTTTAAAGCATTTTAATATTATTAGCATCTGGATAGATACCCACATTTTGGAACATTAGTGCCTGCGATATAGATAATTGCACACAACCAGTTTGCAAATGCAAACACATTTTTATGCATGCGGTAAGATCATGTGCAAATTTTGCAAACACAGTTTACACCCCAACCTTTAAACATCTTCCCCACAGAGAAGATTATTGGGGAAATCTCCCAGCTCTCAGTGGATTTCTGTGATTAGAAAGGCTGTCAGAATCCATCTAAAACTTCTCTTCCAATAACATGGATCTGTCTTGCTCTATGCACTGTTACATGTTGGGGTGGAGGTAAGGGATTTTAGACAAACCTATGGTCAATGTCCAGGCAGTTAACTCCATGTATGGAGATAAATTTAAACACACACTATTAGTCTTGATTGCCAAATACAATACATTTGACTATTCCTTATCTTGAATTTACACAGGTCTAAGACTAACATCTGAGTGCCAGATCCTCAATTGGTCTAAATCAGTGTAGATCCATTGGAATCTATGAAGTGATGCCAATTTACACCAGTTCAGGATTGGGCCAATGTATGTTTGTGTTGAAAGATCAGATTGGTTTATAATGGATAATCTCCGGAGATGACATAATTATCACAAAAATCCAAAAAAGCATGTCATTTCTATGCAGGATCCTCTCTCAAATAATGTATTACTCTCATTCAAGATGTTATGGTCCAAAACAATCAATAGGATTGCATCATTTTTGATGTATTGCATCCATGTCAGTGATGTGAAATACATGACTCACACCTGCTTTTTGGCTGTGACATGGCATTTCTAACTTGTGGTATGACCTGGCCTGGGTATCACAAACCCAGCATGTGGTATGACCATGCTGGGTATCACAGCAGCAAAGGCTGTGAAGGTCACTTTTTTCACTTTACTGACATGCATGCCATGTTGCACACACTTTTGGAAAAACAATTGCTACTCTGTAGTGTTCTCTCTTTTGCACAAAAGAAACTAAGACAAAACTGTCCTCTTTTTCCTTCACACTAAAAGTCATCAGGTTTAAAAGATCATGCCAAATAAATATGAATTGTCAGTGCAAAAAACCCCGCATTAATTCAGCGTCAGGACTGACATTTTAATAATGATCATCCTTAGTCACTTGGGATGAATTCTGCCATAAGGTATGTGCACAGTGAAGTGCATGGGCTTCCATGGTATTATCTGAGGGCCAAATTTGGCTCATATCATATTTTCTGTGTACATATGGCGTTACGGAGGGAAAACAGCAAAATAAAGACAATGGACTTCAAGAAGGCAGACTTAGCAAACTCAGAGAATTGGTAGGTAAGATCTTACGGGAAGCCAGTTTAAAGGAGAAAAAGAGTTCAGGAGAGTTGTTAGTTTTTTAAAGAGACATTATTAAGGGCACAAGAGCAAATGGCTCCAATGCATTGGAAAGATAAAAGTATGATAAGAGACCTGACTTAACCAGGAGATCTTCAGAGACCTGAAACTCAGAAAAGAGTCATACAAAAGTGGAAACTAGGTCAAGTAGGTGCACAACTGGTTGGAAAAGTGTATTCAGAGAGAAGTTATCAATGGTTCACAATTGAGCTGGAAGGGCATATTGAATGAGGTCCTGTAGGGATCTGTCCTGGATCTGGTTTTATTGAATATCTTCCTAAATCATTTGGATAATGGCATAGAGAGTACACTTATAAAATTTGTTGACAATATCAAGCTGGGAGGGGTTGCAAGTGCTTTGGAGGACAGGATTAGAATTCAGAATGATCTTGACAAACTGGAGAAATGGTCTGAAATCTTACAGTTAGGAAGGAATAATTAATTGCATAAATAGAAAATGGATATGACTGCCTAGGAAGGCATACTGCAGAAAAGGATCTGGGAGTTATAAGGCATCACAAATGAAATATGAGTGAACAATGTAATATTGTTAAAAAAAAAGCAAACATCATGCTGGGATGTATCAGCAGGAGTATTGTAAGAAAGATACAAGAAATAATTCTTTCATTCTACTCAGCACTGATAAGGCCTTAGCTGGAATATTGTGTCCAGTTCTGGGCCACACTTTGGGAAAGATGTGGACAAATTGCAGAAAGATCAAAGAAGAGTAAAAAAAACCATTAAAGGTCTAGAAAATATGATCTATGAGGAAAGATTGAAAAAATTGGGTTTGTTTAGTCAGGAGAAGAGGAGACTGAGGGAGGAGGTGAGAACAGTCTTCAAGTACTTAAAAGGTTGTTAAAAAAAAGAAGGTGATAAATTGTTCTCCTTAACCTCTGAGGACAGGACAAGAAGCGATGGGCTTAAATTGCAGCATGGAAAATTTAAGGTTAGACGTTAGGAAAAACTTCCTAACTATAAGCGTAGTTAAGCACTGGAACAAATGACGTAGGGAGGTTGTGGAATCTTCTTCACAGGAGGTTTTAAAGAACGTGTTAGACAAACACCTGTCAGGGATGGTCTAGCTAATACTTAGTCCCACCTCAGTGCAGGGGATTGGACTAGATGATCTATCGAGATCCTTTCCATTCCTACATTTCAGTGAGTCTATGTTTAATGGCTTCCCTCAGACTCAAAAAGTAGTTGAGTCACAGTTGCACAAAAAATTATAACTTTGAAAAGAGGGTCATCTTATCTTTGGCTCATCTCCTTAAACTAAGTCACTGAGATTCAGAAGCGAGACACATTATTATGTGCTTAGTCGATCGTATCTGCCAGGCATGAGTATCGATGTACCATTGACTAAACTCCCAAAGACCTGCCCCAGCATGTATTGAGGTTCAGTGGATAGCGGGGAAAGAATTATTTGGGGGAAATCTTGTCTGTGGTTGTTACAAAGCCCTGGTCGAGAATCTGATGGAGATGTCACCAGGACAGTAGAGCAGCACAGGTCTTGTCTTAATGAAAAACTGTATCCATAGTCGACGAAGTGGGTTTCTGCCCATGAAAGCTTATGCCCAAATAAATGTATTAGTCTTTAAGGTGCCACAGAACTCTTGTAGTTTTGCTGAAAACAGACTAACACGGCTACCCCTCTGGAACTGCAACCATATCAAATTTTTAAAAAGTCATTGATCTGAACAAACATTTGTGACTGGTGCAAAACACTCTTAATTCATGTTAAGATAATGCAAAAGTGACCAAATTGATTTTTAATCCAAGAAATTCATTTTAGGTCTGAGAATATGCATGAGCAGTTTCAGTCCAGAAGGTAATTTTTAGAGGAGTGATAAGCACCTGAAAATTGGGGCTAATCATGGAAATGCCATCTGAGTCCATAACTACAGAGTTGCTAATTTGACACAACAACATAACTCTGTTTATTTCTGCTGAGAATGCTTCTTACCTTTTGGAATGCCATTAAGGAAAAATAGGTACAGTGTTAAGTCATATGGAACATATTAGGAGAGGATTATATCTTTCCCAAACTGTTCCATTTGTATGGAAATCAAATTTTTCAGAGAATGCTCCAAATCTTTGTCTTTGACATTCTTCTTCACAGTGTTTGCACCATGACCTTTACATTAGCAGATACCTGTGCGAAAGTATATTTATCCAGCCATCTGTTTAGTGGTTCTGCATATGAAGAGCTGTTGTGCAACAGTTATTCTACCTAAAGGCTGAAATAACTCTTTCTCCTCAACTGGCTTTCATTTAAATCAGTTTCAGGATGGATGAATCAGATTTGTAATAGTGCACTGTGCTAAAATAACTCTTTTTTGGGGGACTCAATTAGTTCTAATGCAGAAAAGGTTGGATACTCTTTGGAATATGGAGGTCTGATCAGTGCCCACTGAAGTCAATGGAAAGTCTTCTTGGAGAAACTGATGGATCTTTTGTTACATTTTCAGCCCCAGAGAGCACATGTGCACAAGTGGCAGGTTGCAGCAGTGAGTCTCTGAGCCCAGGTTAACAGACTTTGGCTCATACCATGGTGCTAAAAATAGTGGTGTAGGTGTTGCGGGTCAGGCTGGAGCTCAGGCTCTGAGGCCTAGGGAGGGGCTATTTTTAGCATTGTTATTTTAACACGGTAGCGGGAGCCCTGAGAGACTGGGTCTGTCAACTGGCAGCCTACAGCTGTGCAGAACATACCCCATAATTCTTCATGTGCATCACTTCTCTGAAATAATCACTGCAGGTTTCCTGGTAGAATCTGACCCCTGAAATTCTTTATAATCCTGGAAAAAAGTTAACTCCTAAAGGGAATATTAGTGAGTGTAAGCAGGTGGCTAGCCCTGTACAGGCTGGAGGTCGTGGGGCTAGCCAACCCTGATTACTGAAAGAGACATATCTGACATGGATCAGGTGATTCCCCTATAAAGAGCAGCTGGAAGGTGTACTGAGGGGAAAGCTCAGGGAGAACAAAGACTACTGGGAATGAGGAGGTTCCGGCAGAGTCCTGGGATTTGTGACTCAAAAGGTTTATCCACACTGTCCAGCAGTTTGGACTACAGGGATGTGAATATCAGTGTGCACCACCGTGCTGCACTGTAACTCACTCATGTGGATGCTGCAGGTGCAACCCAAAAAGTTCCTACTTTGTCTTAATGTAATCCTCTTCAAACAGGACTATGTTAATATGAAGAAGGAACCTTTAATTTAGTTCATGCCCCAGGCATCCACACAGAGGAGTTACAGAGCAGCACTTTGGTGTGCTCTGCTATTCATGACCTCTAGTCCGAACAGCAAGGCAGTGTAGACATAGCCCAAGACTCCAGCTAGGAAGCGCCGGCAGTAGCCTGCTAAGGCAGCGGAGACCCCGAGAAAGCAGGGGAAAGAGAGCAAAAGGTCTCCAGACAGGGAGGCTTGGGAATAGGAAGAAAAACCTTTGATTATAGGACTTTAATTTGGGACTCTGTTTTATTTTGAGTTTATGTTTTGTGAGTAAACCCAGACCCCAAAGAGGGGTACTTTGATCACAGAAAAAGTGTGTGAAGTCAGTATATGGGGCCCCTGAGAGGGAAAGAGAGGCAGGGTGCTGCTAGGTGACTTCTGGCCATGAGGGGTTGCTAACAAGGTGGTTAGTTGCCCATTTTACAGTGAGGAATAAAAAAAGTGAAGATTATGAATGAAATTCTGCCTTCAGTAATACACATTGAATCCCAGTGGGATTGCACAGATGTAAACATGGGCAGAATTTGACATAGTTATAAATACGTGTGTAATAAAGACATCAAATGTATCTGTTTTATTTGCTAAACTGAACTTAAAAATGTGCTGCTTTTTTTTTTTTTAAAGGTCAGCCAATATACCAAAGCAATTGAAATATATGAACAGAAAATCCGAAACCTAACTATCAAGGTGGAACACATGGAGATGACCAGTGTTTCTTACACTGAGTTGGACTTCCAGCTACTGAAACTGGAAATCAGGGAAATGGAGAGACTGGTCACTGAGCTGAAAGTCACACTTGGTGGAAGCAATGTGATTGTTGAGCAACTATACGTGGAGGTACAGTATGAGAGTTATTCAGCCATTCAGAACCCTACAGTTCTCTGTTACACCAGTGAAATCTGGAATGTCTCTACTATTCTTAGTGGAATTACTCAGGATTTAAAGCAGTGTAAATTAAAGCAAAGCTTGGCCTTAAGCATGTTAGCATGTTTCTTCTTCAGATATGGCAAAAATTGGCAATTTTTATCATTTGTGTGCCTGAAAGCTGAAGTTCTTGGATGCTATATTCAATAAATATGCTGTTTAAATTATTATGATAAATATTAATTTATGGACACCCATGCCTGAAAGCTTCTGTGCCTTAACAAAAATAATTAAAAACATAATTTATTAGAGTAGTGGCCCGATCAATATAAAATCAGGAACTGGGAAAGACACATACTTTCCCAATATTTAATAAATCAATTTCTTTTGATGGTAAGTAAAATATCATTAGTTTCTTCATTGTCCTCTTCAACATTAAATGAATGTGTTAGTAGATTATTTTTCTTGGCTGGTAAATTTTAAAGACACTTTTGCAAGGCTGAAATCATTTTTAGGTAACAGATAATAACCGAGTAAGCCTTACTGGACATTTTTGGGTGATCTTTAGCATTATGGTTTATGATTGCGTGTCAAAATTACAAACATTTTCTTGTGGTTATACACATCAGCGTAATACCTGATGCTCTGCTAAAACATATTCTCGGGAACGTTTCCTAAAACTTGTTGTGCAGCACCTTTTGTGACACGATAAATCCAATCTAAAACATTTGTGAAATAAATTTTTGTGAATTTTTATTCTTCTAGATCAGGAATCTGACTCTCATGGTTAATGATCTGGAATCACTGGACAAAACCAATATTCTTGCAATCCGTCGAGAAATTGTGGCTCTGCAGAATCGATTGCAGGAATGTGAAAAGGATAGAAATCAAACCACTATACCTCCCTATTTCCCACCAGGTAAGCATTTTTCTAAATACCACATGAAAGGGATGTGAAAAGTAGGAAGAAGATTGAGTTAAATAAAATGACAATAATGCACAGGTCTTGGAAAACTTGCCAGACACCTACTAACCTTTCAGCAACAGGCTGGTATTAAAGGTGAGGGCAGGAAATAAACATTTTCACATATTCTTATTGTTTTTCAACTGGAAAAAGTTGGAAAACAATACAAAAGTATGAAAAATGGTGTTTTCCCCTTCTTCCAAACTCTCTTTTTTTGTGGGAAAATATACTGACTAGCTCTGATTATGGAATCTGTGAAAGTGATCTGTATCTTATCAGTTTCACTATACTGCTGCTTGGGAACTTTGAGCAGCAGCACTGGACCTGTTTGTATGCAAACTAAGAAGACAACATTGCATAATTTATAAAAAAATTTACATGCAGAAATTTCTTCTGAGCCATAAATGCTAGAAATTTAGGGTGAAATCCTAGTCCCATTGAACTCAGACTTTAATGGAGCCATGATGTCACTCAGGTTTGGTTTTTTTATATGAAATTCTATAGCAATTGATAACTTTCCCTAATCATAGAATCATAGAAAATTAGGGTTGAAATGGACATCAGGAGGTCTTCTAATCCAACCCCTTGTTCAAAATTGGACCAATCCCAACTAAATCATCCCAGCCTAGGCTTTATCAAGCTGCACCTTAAAAATCTCTAAGGATGGAGATTCCATCACCTCCCTAGGTAACCTATTCCAGTGCTCCATCACCCTCATAGTGAAAAAGTTTTCCTAATATCCAACCTAGACCTCCCCCACTGCAACTTGAGACCATTGCTGCTTGTTCTGTCATCTACTACCACTGAGAACAGCCTAGCTTCATCCTCACTGGAACCCCCTTTCAGGTAGTTAAATGCTGCTATCAACCCCCCCCCTCATTCTTCTCTTCTACAGATTAAACAAGCCTAGTTCCTTCAATCTCTCTTCATAATTCATTTGCTCCAGCCCCCTAATCATTTTTGTTGCCCTCCTCTGGACTCTCTCCAGTTTGTCCACATCCTTTCTGTAGTGGGGAGCCCAAAACTGGATACAATACTCCAAATGTGGCCTCACTAGCGCCGAACAGAGGGGAAGAATCACTTCCCTCGATCTGCTGGCAAAGCAATTACTAATGCAGCCCAATATGCCATTAGCCTTCTTGGCAATAAGGGCACACTGTTGACTCATATCCAGCTTCTTTTCCACTGTAACCCCCTTTTCAAGTCCTTTTCTGTAGAACTTCTGCATAGATATTCGATCCCCAGTCTGTAGCAGTGCATGGAATTCTTCCACCCTAAGTGAAGGATTCTGCACTTGTCCTTGTTGAATTTTATCAGATTTTTTTTGGCCCAATCCTCCGATTGGTCTAGGTTTTTCTGTTTCTGATCCCTACCCTTCAGGGTATCAACCACTCCCCCAGCTTAGTGTCATCTGCAAACTTGCTGAGGGTGCAATCCACCCCATCCTGCAGATCATTAATTAAGATGTTGAACAAAACCAGCTCCAGCACCAACCCCTCACGCACTCTGCTTGTTGCCAGCTAGTCATCAAGCCGTTGATCTATCCAGCCTGTTGAGCCCGATGATCTAGCCAGCTTTCTATCCATCTTATAGTACATTGATCCAACCCATACTTCTGTAACTTGCTGATAAGAATACTGTGGGAGACCGTATCAAAAACTTTGCTAAGGTCAAGGTATATTATGTCCACCACTTTCCCCACATCCACAGGGTCAGTCATCTCATCATAAAAGGCAATCAGGTTGGCCAGCCATGACTTGCTCTTGGTGAATCCATGTTGTCTGTTTCTGATCACCTTCCTCTCTTCCAAGTGTCTCAAAATTGATTCCTTGAGAACCTGCTCCATGATTTTTCCAGGGACTGAAATGAGGGTGACCAGTCTGTAATTCCCCAGTTCCTCCTTCTTCCTTTTTTTGAAGTTGGGCACTATATTTGCATTTTTTCCAGTCAACTGGGACCTCTCCCAATTGCCATGAGTTTTCAAAGATAATGGCCAATGGCTCTGTACTTACATCACCCAACTCCCTCAGATGCATTGCATCCGGCCCCATGGACTTGTGCACGTCCAGCCTTCCTAAGTAGTCCTGAACCTGTTCTTTCAGCACTGAGGGCTGCTCACCTCCTCCCCATTCTGTGCTGCCCAGTGCAGCAGTCTGGGAGCTGACCTCATCTGTGAAGACAGAGCCAAAAAAAGGGAAAGCTTCCCAGTCACTAATGAGTGGGCAAAAGGATTATTCGAACAATGTTAATCCTTTGTATGCATTTTTGTGACTTCTTTTTGCCAAATCATTCTAAAGCAGAAGGTAGTCATATGTTCATAATACAATTGGGGAAGAAGACCGCTTTTTCACATATACCTAATCATTTGGCTAGCAAATCGGAGGTGAACCAGACTAATAAGGAAAAGTGTGGAGAAACCTTCGCACAAAGCAGAGCACTTTCCGCACTGTACATTTACTGCACGTGTTACCTACCAGCACTTGCCTCCTATCATCTTCAGGTCAGTTATTTCAAGCTTCCCATTAGAAGGGGAGAGAAACTGGTGAAAGTAAAAGTTTTCCCTTTTTCCCTCTTCAGGGAAGGCACTGAAGGCAGCCGGTGCAGTTTGTCTCTGATGGGAAAAAAGAACAGCCCCTTGTTTGTTGGATCAGATGATTGCGGGGGTGGGGAACTACACTCTAAAGGCCTTAGCTAATCCTTAGGAAAGTCTTACCCATTGGTTCAGTGGAAAGTGTAGGGTTTAAAAAGCATTTGAAGAGCATTTCAATGATTTATTGAGGGTGATGCTGTGTAGAGAGGCTGCCTCTTTCTTCTCAAGCCTGGGAGCAAGTATTTCTTACAGTGAAAAAGGAAAGGGGGTAACGTAGTGGGCAATTTAGTAGTACCAGTTATCACATGAAATGTCAATGCCTTAGTTGTGAATGTGTTAATTTAGTGCTGGACATTTCTATTGTGTTTGTACAAACACAGGACCCACTCCAGCAATCTGATCCATGTGCGTGGATCCCTGTGCCCCGTGGATTCAGTGGGAATCAATGTGGGTGTAAATGGAACTAAAATGTAATACATTCCCTTCTCCAGAGAGCTTACTATTTATGGGTTAGATGGTATCCCAGCCCTTAGTAAGAGGTGGCGCACTGCTGTGTTGCCCCAGGAGCAACACAGGAAAAATTGTGGTTCAAGAAGCCACATTTTCCCTTTCTGCCTTGTTCTTTGGGGGGCACGGGGATACCAATTCACTGCTGACATGAACTAGTTTAGCAGTGGTGACTGGCACACTGGGGTTATGGAGCCACAGCTTCCCACCTTCCTGCCCTCTCCATGCTCACTCCTCAGAAGTGGGTTAGCAAGCAGACGTGCAGTGCCACTTCCCAATGTGTATCCTCGCCCAAAGTCTGGGTAGCCTGTGTGGGGGAATAAAGGGTAAGTGTTTTCTTAGTTCCCTCTACCTTATTCCCCCTCATGAATATGCTGCCCACCTCTGAAAAAGAGATAAGACACGGCATTAACCTGGGACTTCAATGATCAGAGGCCTAACAGTAAAAAAGGAGTTAAAGTCTGAATAATTCATATGGATCTGTTTCAAGTGTCTCCCAATATTTATAAAATGACATGACCCTTTGTTTCTTTTGTGTATTTTTCTTCCACAAGATCCAGACAGGAAGGCCAGTTTAGTTTAAATAAACAACAACTAATTCCTCTGAACCTGTGCGGAAGACAGATAACCCTCCCTGACTACCGCAAAGGGGTTTTTTTTGTTTTGTTTTTTTTTAAACTTGTTTCTGGGAGAGTTTTCAAAAATCAAAATCAAACATTCACTGTATGGAACCTCAAACAACTTCTCATGTCATTAAACTGAACATGCTCCTAACTTTATTTTAATAATTCATGCATGTTTTCATAAATAAAAAACAAACAAGTGTTCAGCAGAGAGATCTCTTTAAGGGAAGAAATAATAATTTATTATTTATTTATTATTTCTTTTGTAAGAAAAGGTCTCTCTGCTGAACACACGTTTGTTTTTTATTTATGAAACAGTGCATGAATTATTGAAATAAAGCTGGAATGGGTTCAGTTTAATGACATGAAAAATTACTCGAGGTTGGATATATGAGTTTAGTAGTACCTCAGTACCAACGATATTTTTTGGAACAAATCATAGATTTATAGAAGCACTAAATAACCATTTAATTTGGAAATCAGATTGCTGTGAGTTAAGTTCAGTAATAGATTCAATATGTCGACAGTTAAGAACAAGCCATAATGCTAGAGGTAGCAGTACACAATAGAGATATAAGGCAAATGGCTCTGACAGATTTACAGAGTTGGCAGGTTGCAAGCCACTTTGCATCATTGTCTGCATTATCTTTCTTGCATTAACTGAGGTATGAGCACCTCCAAACACCACTGTGTGCGCCAAGTACTGAGGCCATGTTATTAGCCGTGCTAAGTGCCATTTGCAGAGCTGCAGCCTGCCTGGCCACACAGTGCCTTCATTGGGTGCTATATCTGGAAATGAGGTCTCAAGTCTCAGCAGTCCATTCCCAGTTAGTAAAGCACGTGTTTAAATGCTTTGCTAAATATGAGCCTAGAATGCTGATTTGCCGTAAATGGAGCATTTTTGGCAGTGTTTTTCAGTAAAAGAACAAAACACAGGGCTACAACTCCTTCTATCAGAGGATCCACAGAGGAGAAAATTGTTCAGGGGGAAGTTACGGTGGCACAGAATGGCTTTAACCTCTGCTCTGGCAACCAAGCCCCACAGATGGCTGGTGCTGACCAAGAAGGGGCACGACCTATGTGGCCAGGGGCTGCAGCAATTCAGCACAACCTCTCTGCAGCTTTCATCAGCAGAGCTCCTATGAAGCCCTGGGAAAAAACCCCCAACACTGAGTGTCAGATAGGGCAGTGAGTGAATTCCCGATCTTCATATGCTTTGGCACCAGGGGTCAGGATGAGGGAAGGAAGTGTGGCAAAAGATATACAACAAAAGAAAGGAAACAGTGGATCTTAGGAAAGGTGGAAAAACAAAAGCAAGGGAGACACGGTGCGGTGCATTTCACTGCAAACTGTATTTCATAGATTGCCACAAATGTTACAATTACAGTTGAATACACATTAACATTGGATTCTGCAGACATTACCAGTACTTAGACTGAAAGGCCACGGAGATATTGTCTTGCTGCTAAAGCAGTGCATCCCTCCATCTGGATGCTGATAAATCATCCCTGCCAGGGATGACTTTGATCCCTCTATTTCTGAAGAAGAAATGTTTTGCATTTGTACGCACCAGTTTTCTCCAAATGGCAAGTGTCTGCCAATCATTTCCCAGAGAGAGCATCTTCATACCGGCCACAAGGAGTTCTTCCCCCTCTGCACATTACTCCGTATGTTGTGGACTTCTCAGAAGATGTTTCTGACCACAGGCACCTGCTCGTCTGGGCCTGTCAGTAGCAGTATGAGTTTCCTTGTTCTGTTCCACTGGTGTTCTTCAACCCTCTATAAGAGGGACCAGCTTTAGGTGTGAAAGGATAATTATGTCTTTGTGTTATTTATTTCTGTCCTCAGTGCTAATAAGGGGGTGATGGTGTTACTTCTGCTTTGGACACCTCTCTGTTAGGAATAGACTAAGGCCAGCAACTCTTTCAATATAGGCTTGCAAATAGTCATCAAATGATATTCACTCAAACGATAAAATGTAAGTGACTTGTGTCAAAGACACCCCAACCACTAGAGCATGTGCAACCTCTGCACTGCGTTTATGATGTCATCAGCTGTTGCTGTGATTGTTCAATTAATAGAAACATGAAACTCAGATCTTGGTAAAATTTACTTCACCACCAAGAAGGAACATTGTCTAGTGGTTAAAATACCTGACTGAGTTAGGAAATGTTGGTTCTAGTCTTGGCATTGCTACTCACTTGTTATGTGACCTTGGGCAGGTCACGTAGCATCTGTGTCTCAGATGACCACATTTTTAAAGGAAAAAACTGGCACACGTTCATTCAGACATCTTTTAGGGTTGCAAAGAGTAAGACCAAAGGACACTTATTTTAAAGTGTGCTAGTGTCACTATGGACAGCTTCTGATTCATAGACATTCAGATTTTGGAATCGAAGATTTTTCCCAAAGATTAGTGTTCTGCGTTCATTGTGAAACATTGAACAAGTGTGACCAACCGTTGTTTTGAGCAAAAGAATAGTTTTGATCATGTCTGTGTTCATTCAAGTTGTCTTCATTCCAGACATGGTTCATTACATTGAATGCTTATTCCACTGGGCTGTTTGTTCTCATTAAACAGTGCAATTTCTACTCTGCATAGCAATACATCTCAATCATACATTGTGTAGCTATAACAAGCCAAACATTTTGGCTGATGAAATGAAGAAACAGGATATTTCAGTCATCCTGAAGCTCCTGGAACATCATATGAAAAACCAGGACTGTCCTTGTTGAACTAGGTTGCATGGTCACTTTATAGTTACTTCACAAGTAAACTGCAGCTATTTACCTACACCTTACAGAGCACTTGTAAGGCTGTGCTCATTAATGTCTGAATTGCTTTGAGAGCCTCAAATGGACGGCACTGTGAAGTATTGGTTTAAAGTGGTGATTTTGATAGCAACACGCTTATCTGAAATGAGCCTCTAGAAGTAGAGCTGCCAATTCTCCCTCCACCTTCTAAAACTCAGCGATGTATAGTGAGACAAGATGTTCCTTTTTCTTGTTTCCCATATTCCAGATCTATGCTCCGCTACCGGAGCAAATGACCTAAAATGCTTCTGAAATTGTCTTTTCTGTGTGATTTCCCAGCCCATCGGGTTGGAAAGCATAGAACACTGGAAACAGAAAACTGATCACTTATCTGAAACAGAAGCTGATCACTTATTTACTGCCAGTGAATACTGTCACTGAAAACTAAGGCCTCTATAGTTTGTTGCTGGACTGTTGGCTGTTTTTTCAATATGGCCCCATTTCTAGTGGTATGGGTCTTTGACCACTGTTTCTCAGTCAGACTGAAACAGCTACAGTACTGAAATCCATGTGCTGTTTGCATGGTGCAAACCAAATTGTTTACAATGCATTTATTTCTGTTCTTGCAACAAAGCTGATTCTTATAAAGCACACAGTATAAATCCTCTCTCCTAATCATGCTATTTGAAAAGCCTGCATTTTTTCTTTGCTTACAGGCAGCTGTGGTCATGGTGGAGTTATGAACATCAGCCAGCCCTATATTGTACAGCTGAATTGGAGAGGATTTCCCTACAAATATGGTGCCTGGGGTAGGGATTACTTTCTTCATACCCCACAAAAGGACTTATTCTGGGTTGCACCTTTGAACACAGATGGAAGACTCTTGGAATATTACAGACTTTATGATTCCTATGATGATTTGCTGCTATTCAAAAATGCTAGAGAGAGAAGAATTACATATGGGGAAGGCAGTGGCACTGTAGTTTACAATAATTCCATGTACTTCAATATATATAGTTCAAGAGATATGGGCAAGCTTGATTTAAACACAAACACAGTGGCTGTGAGGAAAACTCTGCCCAATGCTGTTTATGGTAACCGTTTCTCTTATGCTGGGGTTAACTGGCAAGATATGGACTTTGCTGTGGATGAAAGTGGATTGTGGGTAATTTATTCAACTGAGGAGAGCACGGGTAACATTGTGATTAGCAAACTCAATGAAACCACACTTGATGTGCTACATACTTGGCAAACAAGGCAGTATAAGCCATCTATTTCCAACGCTTTCATCGTATGTGGTGTTCTGTATGCCACAAGACCTGTCAACACTAAGAAAGAGGAAATATTTTACATGTATGACACAAACACTGAACAGGAAGCTAAAATTAGCATAATTATGGACAAAATGTTAGAAACAATTCAAAGTATCAACTATAATCCCTCAGATCATATCCTGTATGTTTACAATGATGGCTACCTTGTTAAATACAATCTGATTTTTCAACCTGTTTTACACTGATATGAATATACAGAACAGCTAGAGATCACAGAAAGTCAGATTTTATATCCCTTTGGATAATGTTAGTGTTAAATTGGGGTCTAATCCTACCAACAGTAAATACTGGACATAGGATTTATTACCATGAGCATTTATTACCATTGAAGGGAGTACTCACAGTAATAAGATCCATGTCTGGTAATAACTAGTTGCAAGATTGGGTTCTTAGCTTTTTAACTGGTGTATAGATACAATGGTGACAGGTGTACTAGAAAAGCCTCTGCTATAAAGATAGATGAAATAGATGATTTATTAATGGACAGAACATGCACAGTGATAGGGAAATTACTCACATACTGATGTGCATTTGGAAGAAGGTCTGTATTTGAATAACACATGGAAACTGAACTGCTGTTTCATCATCATTACTCCATGTATGGAAGGCCGTAAATATCATATTATACAATGGCCTCAAATCATTACTAAAAGATTAAAATTAGAGGCGAACTGGGGCTTGATCTTTAAAGAGCAGCCTATTGGTTAAGCTGAAGCTGTGGAAATGGTTGCAACCCAACAATGTATTTTGGATGGCAGGGCTCCAATGCCCTATTTTCCAAAAATTGCAGTCCAGGAAAAACACTTATTGATATGAACTGTTTTTGGATAGTTGAATTTTCTTAGCACTGTGTCCCGGGGGCCTGATCCAAAGCCCACTGAAAGCAATGGAAAGAGTTCTATCGACTTTAATAGTCCCTGTCAGTCCCTTGGTGTATGCCATATGCTGCAATAGAACAGAAGCCATCCTACATGCTTCCATTTAGCCAGTTTGGCATTCTACAATTTACTGTGGACTCCATTAGCATCTTTCAAAAACACTCTGAAAACAGAGAGTCAAACTCATTGCTGGTATAACTCCATTGGCTTGAATTATTTTACATTGGGGTGAATCTGGCACATGATCTGTCAGTTACAGAATACTAAAGTTGGGACAAAAATCAGTCATATTTTTTTTTTTTGAATGCTACTTATAATTTTTTTTTACCAATATCTGTACTGTAACCATGTTGGAAATATTGAGCTGTGCAATTATGAAAATGCATGTAGGTTTGCTGGTTTTCTTGTATTAATCCTGTATTTGTCTTCTTTTAATCCAGATCAGTAGATGTGGATGATTAATATTGGTTTAATAAAGTGTTACAAAAAATCCAAAACCCTATTCTATAGTTATTTAAGTCATTGTGCGACAGCTGGGAAACTTTTGGGATGCAGCAAGAAGCCAGCTTGACCAAACCATATTGGAAACAGAAATGATCATACTTCTTTGGTCTCAGAGTTTTTAAATGGTTCCTGGAACAACACAAAGGTGTGAATCAATATGTCAGTAACTAGAAGAGGGACTTTATTTCCACACAGTGAAATATGTTCCCTGGTTTGATTAACATTCTCCACTAAGTTGAGATGCTACTTAAGAGGTCTGAGGCCGATGATGCATCTTTAAGTCAGGTGCTGCCACTTACCAGGTATCTGCATCTGTTTCCTGAAAATGTGTGAAATGGATTTGAAAGCCAACCATCACGCGTGCAGTAATCTGATCTATGAGAATGGGCCTTCAAGAAATTCACAATAGCCTAACCGAGGGTTGGTTTAAAAATAAAATAAAAGACAGCAGAGTATTTCTTGCGTCACATTTTTTGGGGTGGCATCCCAATAATTCCCAAGGGTTGCCTTAGGCACAAAAGACAGCTCTATAGGGCATCACATTTTAAGGAGCAACATGGGGCTAGATCCACAAAGAGGACTGAGGTTCAGTGTTGCAACACCTAACTTTAGGTCCCCTGCCACTTGCTGGAACTCTGAGCCCTGAGTCAGGCACAAAGGCTCCCTATACAATGTATGAGAGAGTTAGGTACCCAAGAACAAGATTCACAAATGGCTGAGTGGGGAGCTGCCTAAGCTAGCTAATAGCAAATGCTGATTAGAGGGCTGAGCTTAAATCCATTTAATGCCAGCTGGTGAATGGTCTCCTGGAATCAGCCCTTTCTGGAGAGGGGAAAGAAACGACAAGTTGGATGGGAACACTGCCCTTTTATATCCAGTAGTCAAAGCATTCAGCTGGGATGTGGAGACCGGGGTTCAAATCCCCACTCTTCTTGTGTCAGAGCAAACACGTGAACCCAGGTCTCCCACTATCCGAGTGAAGTATGCTGAGCACTAGGAATTCTCGCACAGGGAATTCTCAAGGAGGGGGAGGGCCTTTCTCAATCTCACCTCGTGAAGCTGCTCCACTTTGTATGAAATACTTAAATATTCAGTAGGCCAAAGAGCCAGTCAGAATGACGCTATAGCAGAGTGATGAGGGAAGCTGGCGTGGAAACCCAAATTCTAGTTCTGTTTAAACCTGGGCCACTCCTCAACTCTAAGCTGTTGCAGCTTTCTATTTTTGTCACTGTGAGAAATCCGTTGATTAGCAACAAACTGGCTAGTAGAAGGCAGGGCCATACCAGTCTACTTTCTTTTCTAAGAGGTTCCTATTTACCAGATAGGCTGTGCAATGTCAGCTCATTCTGTATCTAATATCAGAAAGACCAACGCCAAGGACAAGCCAAGCTGATGTTGTGCATTTCCCACTTGTAAGTTGTCGAGTGTCACATCAGCTAGACAGCTCCATGCACTGTCTCACTTACCTTTCTGTACTGTCCAAAGAGAGAGTGCCTCTTCGCAGTCATGGAGATGCCTACTGGGAGGTAGGTTCCAAATGGTCTTATATTGTAAATGAGTTTCTGATATGGTACTCTCCAGTTTACGAAAAAGAGGAGCACAGTGTCTCCAGTCCCAGCTGCACAGGCTTGCCAAATTGCACAGCAATGCAAGAGCCTCCCACTGAAGCAAATAACAAAACTTCCTTTTTCTTCAGTGTGAGTGAGAGTACAATGAACTGAAACCTGGATCAGAAATTCGGTGGTTTGGAGATCCATTCCTGACTTGGTTCCTCTCCACAGTCTTGCGTCTTGGCCTGTCTTCGTCATCTCCTTGTGGATATTTTGCTATCTATTTCATTGTAACTCGGTTAAAATTGAGCTCCTTTCAGTCCCCTCAAGAGCTGCACTGAATTCTTTATCACCATTGACAGTACTACCATTCTCCCTGTCACTCAGGTTCGTCATGAGAGTCATCTTTGACTCTTTGAGCCTATCTAGATCTAGACACCCACACAGTATCCAAGTCTTGCCACTTCTTCCTCCATAGTATTTCCAATATCAAGCCTTTTCCCTCAGTCTACACCATTAAAACTCTCTCAGGGGCATATCTTCATCCTCTCTGACCTTCCAAGCACTCATCTCACTTGCCTGTCTAGTCAAAACGATATTGCAAAGTCACCTTTTTGACCAGTCACAGTGACCATGTCAGTCCCCTTCTCAAGTCCCGTCCAACATGTCATATAAAAGCTTTTTGTTCCTTCTTTATGGCCTTTTGCAACCTCACCCCTCCTCACTTGTCTCCCTTGTATCCAATCCTGCTCGCTGTGCTCCGTCAATGCTGCCGGCCTCCATTAGCTCACCTCTCACACAGGCTCCCTCCCATTTTCTTCTTTGCTGACTCTTCTGCATGGGCACTCCCTCTTAACTAATCCATAAATCCTCCTCCAAATAGCCCCCCACGAACAACTTCTGTGATGCCTATGGGAAGCTGCCAACTGATTACAGCTAAGCAGAGGTCTCCAGTAGGAATTTCTGATATTTATCATATTTATTTATATTAAAGACATGAACCAACTCAAAAACATCTATCTGTACACATAGCTGGCCTGTGCAAATTCATGATCTTGTTACTTTTACCTTCACTGTTCCTCCCTCACTCTTTTCAATTGTTTGTTACAATTACTTGTTGCATCTTATCTTAAATTCTGTTGTAGGTCCTTCTGAGGGGGAACTGCCTTTTTGCTCTGTGTTAGAATAGTACCAAGCACCAGTTTTGGCCTGTAGGTACTTCTGGGATACAAACAATAAATAACAGTAATAGCATGCCTGAGATTATTTCTGCATCTGTGTTTTTGTCTGAAATTTCATGCGTGCGGCTACGTGGGTTGAATATAAATTGGGTTTAAAAGTAGGCAAACAATATGCTTCCAGACAACTGTGTAAACATTCTGTTGGAAACACTGTTTCAATAGCTATGTGCACATAATGACATTTACATTTCATGAATTCACCCCTAAGTTTGTAAAGGGGATGAGATGGGCTCTCTTTTGCCTGTAAATATTACATTGCTTTTTTGTGATTGAATATTAGTGCGCTTGAAAGTTAGAGACTAACAAACACTAATCTGAGGCCATCCCAGAGCAGAAAGCCAATGGGCAATCTTTTCTACACTGGTGTGACTCAGCCATGGAAAATAAAAACATTTAGCATGTCTCTTGAGACTCACGATTTGCAACCATTGCTGAAGATTCTTGAGGAATTGCATTCCTATTTGTTCTTATTCTATTTTCAAACTCTAACAAACAGTTCCAGTGTTAATTACTTAGCACTTTTCAGTTAGTTAGTTAGTTACTTGCTAGTGTAACCGCCTTAGGGTTTAGGGATCATGGCCTTTTAAAGCCTTGTCCTGAGGGAGAGGCAGTGTTGGTTGTTCCAGAGGCGTGGGGAGAGGGAGGGAATGACAGGGCGTGTGTTTGTCTGGCGCTCCAGAAAAAAGGGCTACAGCAAGAAGGCCCTCACATAGTGAAGCAGCTGAGAACCAGCCTGAAGCCTGAGAGAGACCGAGTGGCCGACCGGGGATGCCCCAGGACAAGAGCCAGGAGGAGCACTGTGCCCAAGAAGAACAAACTGAAGCCTGCGCCAGTGTCACTGCTGCCCAGAGCTGTATGGGGCCGTGAGTACTGAGACTTGTGACCTTGCACTGGGAATAAGGAGGGAGGCTGTAGCTAGTTACGTGCAGTGACAGACTGGGACTAAAAATCGGCCCTGGCATTTAAAGCACACCAGGCCAAGCTCAGGCTGTGGGCTCTATGCTATTCTCCTCCGCCCCCGCCAATAAGCAAAGTTTATTCAGTCAGGGGAGAGCCTGCGGTGCCCCACGCCGTGTGTGCGCCACGCACCGAGACCGGGCTGTCTGCAGGCTCCGTGCCACGGGCTGCGATGCTGGGTGCCAACTCGGGGAGGCCCAGCGGGGCAGCTAAACACAGACCTTGGGTGACCAGATGGCCTGATTATTAGGGACAGGCTCATGAGTCTCTGGTTGACTCCCGGGAGGGGAGCAGTGGCTGGAGCGGGAAGTGGGTGCGAGTGGGGAGAGGAGGAACCGGTCAGGTTTGGCAAGCAGCAGCAGTCAGGGGGATGCTAGGAGCAGTGACTGGGGCTGGGGTGGGGGTGGGTGGGGAGCATGGGAGAGGAAGCAGGGAGGAGAAGAGGAATGGCAAGCTGGAGGAGAGCGGCAGTGAAGAGGGATGCAGGGAGCACTGGTGAGGGGGAGGAGGAAAAGAAGGAACCGGCAAAGCAGAGCCCTGCAGCAGTGAGCGAGGAGTGGCATCTCTCCACACTGCGATGGGGAGTGGGCCCTGGGCAGGCTGAGGGCAGAGTCTGTAGCAGATGACGCAGCAGTCACACAGGCGGAGGGACCTGAAACTGAGAGGAGGAGAACGCTGGGTGGGCAGTCTCACGCTGCGTGGGCGCGTGCCGGCCTGCCTGGCGAGCTGAACTTTATATGTTCCATGCAGATTCCTGCGTGGATCAGGAGGCCGTATCTGTTACTCAGCTTCCTCAGTAACTCCCTGGGAAGGAGTCCAAGCAGGGACCAGGGAAGCTGAATAGCAGATACCACCAGCCACCAGGAAACCTGCATGGAGCATAAAAACCTCTCCACCAGCAGGGAGGGCAGGGAAAGAGGCGGGGCCACCACAGCTTTTGGTAGCGGTGGATCTTAGAAAAGGCTCAGCCTTCCCCCGCCTTTAGTGGCAGCTCTTTTCTCCGCCTTTAAATATGGGCCACGCAGACCTCCCACCTGCCCTTGAATGCACCAGTCCCTCTGGCATTTGCCAGAGCTGCCAGATGGCCAGTCCGCCCATGATTATGTGGGGAGGTTGTGGGATTGTGGAGAACGGCAGAAGATGGCACCGAAGGGGTTTGCTGGGGAAAATTTCCTGGCGCTGAAGACAACCAGGAGCACCCCAGGCTTACCACCAAAGTGGAACTTTGCCTAGGACTCCTGAACTCTGAATGTAGAGGCATTATTTGGTATCTGCCCTTTCCTCTGGTGGTACAACTGGGCCTGTGAGGCCTTGTGTTGGATGTAATCCTAATGTTACCGCTTCCCTATCTCTCCCCCAGTTGGTTTTCTCCATTCATCCCTCTGGAAATAAATATTTCCCTCTCCTGTATTCATTGTACTATTTCGGTGTGGGTGTATTTACTCCAGGGGATGTGGAACAGGTGCCCCTGGGGTGGAAGAGAGTTTTCCTGCTGTGTTTCTGCATGTACCTTTTCTTGGTTGGAGCTGCCTTCAGAGCAAACACCTTCTTGGCCACGAGGACACTAAAGTTACACTAGCAAGTTAAAACAGTTTCTTTTGGCTTTATCTCCACCTTCAGTTTTCATTTCTGACTGAGCTAGCTTTATCATTGTAGTGGTAATGATTTACATTCTTACCTGGCCACTGATCTTCAGCTTTTTCCCTAGAAAGATCCTAAAGCACCATACAAGCCACATTTGTGTATGTATATGTTACTCACGGTGAGTGCATGTTACAGCTTCCCCTCTGTAGGTGGTCAGCTGTATCTAAGTATCTGTAACAGTCCCAGCTAGACAGTTTTTAGCTCAAGCTGTTCATGCTTTTAGTTCTAGGGGTCTCTACTTCAGTCCCCAGGGTGTTGGCTTAGATGGCAGCCATTATATATACACACACAAACATACCATGCCATTCTTGTGGGAGTAATAATTACATTCAACTTACACCATATCACACACCATAGAAGGTCTTATCTGCCCTCCACCCACTGATCCATCTTTCCTGGGACTTAGGATTTATCTACACAGGATAGCTGTACCACTTTAACTACATTGGTACTGTTAAAGTGGTACAACCCCTAATGAGGGATCAGTTATACTAGTATAAGGGTCCTTTATACTGTTACAGCTATTCTTGTACAGGAAGAGGAATAACTATATTTGTATAAGCATGCAGTGTTGTTGTAGCTGTGTAGGTACCAGGGTATTAAAGGAAGAGCTCTGTTTCTGTGTAGCTCAAAATCTTGTCCTTCTCACCCACAAAAGTTGGTTCAGTAAAAGGTACTACCCCACCCACCCTGCCTCTGTAATATACTTGCATAAGTCATCTTTATACCACTGCAATTGCCAGATTGGCTCAATTTTTCATGATTCTTGTTTTGATCAATCATTGTGCAAGAACGTAGCAGTGTACAGAAGTGTTAAAGACTGAGATTTAAAACTCAAGCCTCCTCATGAATGTGGAAAAATGCGTATTTAAGCAGCACAGACTGTTACCATCTACGTTCTGAACAGAACCCAGAGCTTTAAATTGTTCCATTTGTTGTATACATATGGAAATATTGTTTACAGCAGAAAAATAGACATGCAAATCCTTTATATGCATAATGTGGGGCATTTTATACATTCAACAGTAAAGCAATTTGATACATTTTGAATGGAAGCATTATTTGCTTATTCTTCTTCCTGTGACATCCTCTGCGGAAGAGAGAGCAGAGTTAAAGACTCAGACTTTTTGGGACTCGAAGTCTTGAGTGAGCAACTGCACTCTACTTTAACACTTTCTGATTCTCCCTTACAGGAATATTGTACAGGGCAAAGGGGTTCATTGTGTATTTTTAATTCAAATAATAATCGGTAGCACTGATATAGTTCCTTTTTTCTGTGGATTGCAAAGCCTTTTACAAACACAAATTCAGCATTGAAACGCCAATATGAGGGAGAGGAGTATTATTATACCCATTTTACAAATTGAGGAGGAAAAAAAGCAAGCTGGACACTGAAAGGTTCTCTTCATGAAGTTCCCCTATGTACCATCCCCTTTTTAAAGGAGTGGTTTTCAGCTTTTCAGAATGAAGAAAGGTTGACTTTCCATAGGACAAAAAAAAACCCCTACAGTTGCAGGTATAATGGGCCTTCCATTTCAGTGCTCTCTGCAGAGCCCTTCTTCCATGTGGCAGGATGGCCCTCTTAGAAGCCTTGCTTTTCGGTTGAACCATTGACAACTCCACACTGCTTCCTTCTCTTAGGAAGCAGGAGCTGGGATGGGCCATTAGTGCTGCTTCTGGCATTTTTAATTCCTGCAGGGATTTCCTAAAAGAAATCTCTTAGGTATAAGGATATTTTAAAGAGTGGCTGCTTTCCAGCGTTCCCTCCAGAGCCAGAGGGCCTGAGTCCTGTGTTTGTTGAAGGGCCTCTCTGGATTCTTAGGGTACTTCTACCTGGGGATAAAAAAACCCTATGCACAGTCAGAACTAGCCCGGGTTAGCTGACTTGGGCTTGTGGGGCCAAAAGTTGCTGTGTAGACATTTGGGCTCAGGCTAGAGCCCGAGCTCTGGGACCCTCCTGAACCCAAAATGTCTACACAGCAATTTTTCAGCCCTGGGGCTTGGGTCCCGCAAGCTGGAGTAAGCTGATGCAGGCCTGCCTGGGGTTTTGATCCCCATGTAGCTAGACCCAGAGGGACAGGAGAAACAGCGCGAATCTACTACTGTCTCTCTCTTCCATTCCGCCGTGTGATTTCTCTTCCGTCTCCTTTTTTAATAGGAGGGGACAAAGTGGCACAGAGGGATTTGGATCCATGCCCAAAGCCCCACGGCCAGTCACTGGAAGACCCAGGGAATGATCCCTGGGATCACTTCAAACATTTCTTTCAGTTCTGATCTCTTTGAACTATGTTCATTCAGCTTCTATGATAAATGGTCACAGTATACAAATCTAGAAAGACAGAGAGCTGCTTTGTGTTGATTTTTAGTTGTATTCAGTGTTAAATCATTACATTTCCATATGGTGAGATCAGCAGCAAGGAACTTTTCAGTGTAGAAAGGTGGCCCACAGTAATAATTTGGTTTTGAAGGGTATACAGTACCCTCGTTGGAACTATGTTCTGATTCACAAGCAGATTGTGAATATTTTCTTTGTATCTCTGAGAAATTCATCTGGAGGATGAGATAAGTTTTCCATGTTTTTCCATAGTCGACATGTGGGCAGGTGAAGCGGAAGAGAGTATGAATCAGTGGGTAATGTGTGATTGGAGGGAGGTAACTGAAGATTGGTATTGTTATGAGCTGGGTGAAATGTTGTTATAGGCTGAGTTAAGAGATTGATAGGTGCGAACTAACTCTTCAATTAACATAAATGTAAGCATAAGCACCTCCTAAGACAAAAGGTGTTTGTGAACCCATCCAGGAGCTTTTGGCTGAGTAGTGCTTTCGGTAAGTGTGTATAGGAAAAAGATCTCACAGAAACTGAGGTCAGACAAGCACAGTCAGAGTGAGACAGGCTGAATGAGCAGCTAAAAGTACATGGTTGACCTTGGAAAAAACCTGGGAAGAGATTTTTGGGTTGAGATGCAGACTGAAAAGAGTGCTTTTGGTGTTATGCTCCAAAGAAGCTGTTTCCTGTTATTTGATTCCTTCTGCATTTACTGGACACTGTATATTGTTTGTAAATAAAATTATATCAAAGAAATACCTGACAACCACCAATTTCGGCCCCCCACTGGGGCACCCACAGGGTCCCAAACTTTGACTAGCCGCTCAGGTTGAAAAGGGGCGACATCATTTACACTATGCAGGTGAAGGTTTTTGTCCCCCCCATTAATGTAGAAGAGGTACAATGGCACAGAATATGGTGATTAGTTTTCAAGAGATTGTTGATGGGTAGATAAGGAGGATGGGACAGAGATTAGGATGTTTGTGGAACCTTAATTTAGAATTGCCCAACTTGCTGATTGTTAAGAGAAATAAATTGTGCTGAGGATTTCCTGGTATTGAAATGCTTATTTATAAATAAGCTTGTGAGAATTAAATATTTTTATATAATTTTGATGGATATCAGTGTTTATTTGAAAACATTTGTAAAGATTTTTTGTTGATTTACGTTTTCACAGTCATGGGAAATGGAGGTGTCAGATAATTGTTTAATGACAGATGTTGAGAATCAAAAAGTTAGATTTATAACTATTAAAACAAATTGTTATCACCACGTGTCAAAGTATATAAAATAAATCCTTAAATCAAACTCCAATAAGTTCTCATTTTTCTTACTTTTCCTATCTGTAAATTTTGATTAATGGAAACATTTTCTCATTGGTTTGTGTGTGTGTATGGTGAAATTGATGTTTATTGACTTTTACCGATAAAAATCTAATCCTTCCAAGCCTATTTATAAAATGCCACATTTCAGCACATTTTTCTTAATTAAACGATGTGTGTTCACAGCTATAAAAATCTTGAGTACTTTTGTTTGGAAAATTTGCATTTCTAAAATCGCATGTTTTTATTCTACACAGCAAAAAAAAAAAAAAAAAAAATTAACTAAACAATTCATTGAATAGAAGAGATTTTGAGGGCTAAATCTCTAAAGCATTTCAAGATTCAATCTTGCACGTATCTTGATGAGAGAATACTAACTGTCTGTGATAGGATCAGAGCAAATGTATCCACACAGGTAGTGCTGTGAAATATACATTGTATGTGGGGCAAACACAGATTTGGTCTTGCTCCTGTCCTGTCAGGTATGTCACCAGATGTCCTGTCAGGTATGTCACCAAAGTTCCAGTGTTGTCAGAGAAATGCTGGCACTTCAAAGAGCACAGTCTCAGCACAGAAATTGCAGAGGAAAACAGCAACGAAGAGGTTAATGTGCTGAGAACTGGAAAGTAGACTATGGCTAAATCGAGCAAAAATTGCCATTTTGTACCTGACTCTTTCACAATCCATCATTCATTTGCAGCTATATTGTGCTATCAATCCATGGGCGTTCCATGGGGTTTCAGCTGCACAACTCCCATTAACTTTAATAGGAGTCAGGAGAATAAAGTGCTGAGCTAAGCACTTTGGAAATGTACCCTTTCATTCTTAAAAATATATTACTGTGCTTTGTGCAGTGGGGAATCTTCGGAAAATAGAGCTGAATGCTTCATAATGTCAGTGTGCTTTGTGCCTAATGTTAACACTGTGGCTCATAGGCTGCTCTATACTACAGTGGACAAGAGATTTCAGTACCCAAATGACCAAATGAGTGACTTTACAATTTATCTACACGAAGCAGACAAAAATCTCTCAGTGAGATAACCATTATGTGTGTGTGAGTACATGTGGGTTATGCAGGAAAGACAGACCGTTTAGGAACATTCGGTGCTTCTGCCTCTTTTACAAAAGCCTGTTGCCAGGATACAGTCAAGACCAATAGTGAAACAGTAGCTGTGGCAGTTCTGGTGTAAAAATGAAAAGAAAAAAACTGCCCCACAGCAACCAAAAGAGATCCAGAGCCAAATATTTAAACCTTAGCCCAGAGGGCCAGATGCAAGGAATGCAAGTGCGCCCACGTCCCCATCTTCTTGTGAACAATTATAGCAAATGTGTGTGCATATCAGAAGATTGCATATGCTAGCAGCTGCCGAGGTACCTCAAAAACCAAATACTGCCAGTCAGTAACTTCGCTGAATGGGAGTTGTGGGTGTTTAGCACCTTACTGGGGTTGCTTAGCACCTCATAGGGCTGGGTTCTAGCCCCCTGATTATCTACTTTGCTTCCTAGTTTTTATGCACAACTACAAGGATTCTGACAAAAATTAGTCATTATTAGGTATGACTCCACATTCTAGGTAATTTCTTGACCACACAAGTCAGCACTGATCTTTGACATGCCCCTTAAAGCGCAGATAAACTGTGAAGATTTCCTGTAGGAACATAAAAAATCCCAATAGCCGTAAAAGACCCTGAAGGAGGGATACAAACTTTGTCCTCTTAGTTGTGCAAGCAGTCACATTTCTTGTTCAGCAAGACAGTTTGTGCACAGATGTCACGTTCCTAGGAATGTGAAAATGGGGACACAATGTTAACTGCATTAAGATCAGTAGGCATGATCAGCTCTCAAGACTATTCTCCTTATCCAGATAAACAGTAATTCTTTACAATGATTTCTGAAGTGTACCATGTTACCTTTTACTTAGGCTATGTCTTCATTGATGGCGGCAAATAAACTTATCTGGATTGACTGAGCGGCAGTGAAGACCCTCTCAATCAATCCAGAAATTGATGTATTAAGACCACCTCCTCAAGTGGCGTAGCGCTGCGTCGATGGGAATGCGATTCCCGTTGGCACAGTGCAGTGAAGACGGCGCGCAGAACAGAAGCACAGACGTCGACGGGAGTTACGTAAGTTTTTTGCGTAGCTTGCGTAACTCTGGTCGACTGCTGCCGAATCTCCGAGGTAAGTAAAGACAAGCCTAAGACAAGCCCTTAGTGGGGAACCAGTGAGAAGTGTTGTCCTGCATTATCTAAGGGATTCCGAAGGAAATGGAAGAAATCTGCATTACAATACATTTTTCCTGAGAGGAGGGATCTCACAAAATCTAATTTTTTCTCATTCATTTTTTAGCATAGCCTGCACAACAAAAGCAGCTTTTCAGTGTAATTTACATGATAATTGTATTATTCCTTCCCAAATATGGTGCACATCTCAAGGACCTCCGCAGTCACATCAGGGGGTTTGTTCATCCCACATGAGGGGGATGCAATGGGGGTGGAAATGTTCAAATCCAACAACATGAATATATTCTTTTCTTTTCAAAATAAAAAAAATTAACATTATCCTTTCCCATTGCCAGCAAACACTAATTTCAGCCCTGGTCTACACTTACCCGGAAATTCGGCAGCAGTCGACCAGAGTTACTCAAGCTACGCATAGTAGCTTGTGTAACTCCTGTTGACTGCTGTGCTTCCCTTCTGCGCGCCATCTTCACTGCACTGCGCCAAAGGGAACTGCGTTCCTGTCAATGCAGCGCTACACCGCTTGAGGGGGTGGATTTTCTGTGTCGACTTCCTGATCAATTGAGAGGGTCTACACTGACTGCTCAATCGATCCAGAAAGATCGATTTGACGGCAGCGATTTTGCCTCCGTCAGTATAGACATACCCTTAGTCAGATTTGTCATTGGATTCCCAAGGATTTGCTTCCTGGCCCAGATCAAGGTGAACCGGTAGAACCTCCTGCTCCCCTACAAACGATAAGCTCATCCCTCAAGGGATTTCTCGCAGGTCATGGTTAAAACATATATCTGGGGATTATAGGGGAAGCTTGCACTACCATGGATTATAATCTTCATGTCTCGTATATGAATAGAAGGGTTCAGATTTCACAGCTGTCAAATTGGCATCTCTTCCAAGCATAACATTAAATTGAACCTGAAAGCAGAGGGCGTAATTATTTCCAGTCCCTGCACAGGTTTGTGGGGCATAAGGGGCTTTCCCTTTTTATCCCTGTGCATGAGCTAGGCATAATTATAGTCCTTCACCACCCTGAGGGTAAATGTTACTCAAGTCTAGTGGCACTAGACTCCCTAGAGGAGTCAAGAAAGGGCAGGACAAAGTGGAGTTGGTCCTTCCCACATGAAAAACATGCATTTCCTCCTCCTCAAAGACAGCATCTCCCACTGCCCTTGGAGATGTTATGCCTGCCTGAGGCGCAGTTCCTCCAAAAGCTACTGATGCTGCAATGCCCTCCAGACTTGCCCGAACACAGCATTGTCTTTAAAGCACAACAGAGCCCAGTCACTGGATCAGCCCATCAGCATCTTTTTCTAGTATTCAGTTTACTTAGGGCCTGATCCATTTCTATTGACTTCACTGGGCAAAAACGAATGTAAAATAGGACATGAAGTCCATTCAAATTGTATTTTTATTTAACTCAGCAAATAATTTATTGTGAATAATTTGTAGAATTTCACTTTTTTTTTCTATTTGTGAAATTGCATTTATTTATTCATTTGTATTCCTTTATATGTTTTTCCCCTGTATGACTAGTGTCCTATGAATATTTTATATTTAAACTTCAGCCTTTGCATTGTGTTGGTTACTTACAAGTCACAAATATTATAATTAGATATATTATTGTAAATTCACTTTCAGTGAATATTTCATCATTCAAGTTTAAGATTCACTTTCCACAAGTGTTCGTGCTTCAGAAGATCGATCACTTGAGTGTTCACTGAAAGCAAACACAAGAAGGGTTGTGAATATCGGTGAATAGAATTTTCAACTGCAAATACATACTGGAAGAACATTTTTCCAATCTTTGTTCAGTCACCTCTAGTATTTATAAAGAGTGTAATGAAAGCAAGAAGTAACTTAGATTTCTAAAAGCTGTCTTAACTCATTGATGCTATCCCACTGATTAGTGATAAAAATGGAAAGATATCAATATGAATATGTAAATTGCATATTGATATTTGTAATTGAGTCTTCCATGATGTTTCCCCCCCCACATCATACTCTGGTGCTCTAGTAGTCCCTGTCTTTTAATTAAGAGGGGAGAATGGAAGGCAGCATGCATTTGCAGTTTCTTGTTCTGGATGTTGTCACCAGCTTTACAGGATACAGGTCAATTGTTGTACAGTCATGGGAGATTGTCAAGATGTAGGAGGCAAGTTGAATTTAAGTGAAAAGTTCCTATTGACATATAGAATATTTTCTCCATCATTGTCATAGACCTTCAGCAAGGGTAGTGAATTGTGATTAAAGCACAGGACCTGGAATCAGGCACCAAGATTTTATTCCTAGCTCTCATGTCAATTTTCTGTATGTCTTTGGGTAACTCATTCTTTGTGCCTCAGTTTCCTCATCTGTAGAGGGGAGACAATAGTGCAGGGGTGATGCAAATCTAGATGTCGGTATGCCCCAACTCAAAAAAAGATATATTGGAATTGGAAAAGGTACAGAAAAGGACAACAAAATGATTAGGGGTATGGAACAGCTTCCAAATGAGGAAATATTTAAAAGATTGGGACTTTTCAGCTTGGAAAAGAGATAACTAAGGGCGAGGGATATGATAGAATATATCATAGATATATGATAGAATATAGTGTATAAAATCTTGACTGGTGTGGAGAAAGTGAATAAGGAAATGTTATTTACATTTTTACATAGCACAGGAACTAGGGGTCACCCAATGAAATTAATAAGCAGCAGGTTTAAAACAAACAAAAGGAAGTACTTCATCACACAATACACGGTCAATATGTGGAACTCTTTGCCAGGGGATATTGTGAAGGCCAAAACTATAACAGCATTCAAAAAAGAATTAGGTAAGATAATGGAGGATAGAACCACCAATAACTATTAGCCAGGATGAGCAGAGATGGAGTACTATGCTCTGAGTGTCTCTTGCCTCTGTTTGCCAGAAGCTGGGAGTGGACAACAATTACTTGATGACTGCCTGTGTTGTTCATTCCCTCTGAAGCACGTGACATTGGCCACTGTCAGAAGACAGGATACTGGGCTAGATGGACCATAGGGCTGACCCAGTATGGCCATTCTAATGTTCTAAATCCAGTGATATTTGCAAGGTGAGTTGAGATTCGCAGATGAATGGCAGGCACAATGGAAGTGCAAATAAATCGTCATTACTGTATCATTACTCATTCATTGCTGTTTTGCCATTCACTGCAAACCACGTTCTGTGGAATTTAGAGTAGATACAATGGACTGGAAAACAACAAGTTTGTTTCCCAAAATAAAAATGTGGCGCGTTAAAGAAGAAGGAAAGCGATAAGTAATTGGATTGTAGCATCACTAGTATTAAATGAGGGCCGTGTGTATATTTACTTGTTATTGCGGCTTTTAATATTAGTGATGCTTCTCTGAAGGAGAACAAGATGTAGAGAAGAGAATAAGAAGGAATCATCATGTACTCTTGTGAGGACTGACTAGATCTAGAGAATGGGATCTAGAACTTTCATAAATGCCATCACCTTGAATGTGTTCCCTGAGGATCAACCCTCCAGGTCAGGGTTGAGTCACATCATGGGGTGCTGTGTCCCTTTTGCTGTTCCTACCCAATTTTTGTGGCTAAGTGGAAGACTTCACTTTCCAGGTCTTGCATCTGGCACTTTTCATAAGCACTAAATTCCTTTTAAAAGTAGAGCTGACACTGAACCAAATCTCCAGCTCTGGACACTCCTCAACTCTGGGGCAGGGAGGTGTATGGCATTGAACCTGGACCTGTACTTTACAGCTAAATCTTTATAATGGGCCAAAACAAAACCCAAGATATAAAACACCCCTTAATTTTGGAGTGCTGAAAACTTGGATTCGCATCTGAATTTGGAGACATCTCTACTTAAAACATGCAAACATATGGGGCAAATCCTCAGCTGGTGTAAGCTGTAATAGCTCCCTTGAAGTCAGTGGAGTCATGACAGTTGGATTTGCCTCATGTTTTTTACTGCTCCCTGTAGCAAATGAATGGTAGAAGGAAGAAGCCATGGAAACAAGAAAGACTATGGGAAGGGGGGAAGAGTTAAATAATGGAGAAAGGAAGCCTTACAAACACTATCATAATTGTGAGCCCTCTGCATCTTCCATGTGGTTGAAAAAGGTAGGGGGCGAAAATGTCATCGCTAGCTACAAAAATAAAGCATTTAATTTCAAATAGCCAGTTGAGTTTTACTTGGAATCTGTGTTCCTTTTGACACTCCTAAGAGTGCAAGCCTTCACTAAAAAGCAGCCCCCACTACTAAAGAGATTGCTAAGAAAATTGAAAACAGACTCCTAACAATGGAGGCTTCAGTTATACGGCACAAGTGTTGGGAAAGCATGTCTCGGGACTTCCATGGGGCTGTTCTGAATACATTTGAAAAGCAATTAAGGCTGGCAAATAGCTACTGAAGTTTTGCATCACTAGTCTTGAGAGTGCCTCGGAAATGGCGTGACTTACTTAATTCAATGTAGGCTTGCAAAGAGACCTCTTAGGCTCAAAAATGCTGTTGTGTAGACCACTCATGGGCCTCAAGGGGATTGTCACAACATCTCCATGGCAATGGATGTAGTGAGCTGAGAGACTTTCAGGGAGCTGCCACATTATAAAGACTGCATTGTACATACATGTGTGTATGAGTTAGTAAGACTATGTCTTCACTACACAAATTCACCGCCATCAGATCGACTTATCTGGATCGACTGAGCGGTCAGTGAAGACCCACTCAGTCTATCCAGAAATCGACATATTAAGACCACCTTCTCAAGTGGTGTAGTGCTGCGTTGACAGGAATGCGGTTCCCGTCAGCGCAGTGCAGTGAAGATGGCGCACAGAACAGAAGCACAGAAGTCGACGGGAGTTATGCAAGTTTTTTTGCGTAGTTTGCGTAACTCCCATTGACTGCCACCGAATCTCTGAGGTAAGTGAAGACAAGCCCTGAGTGAGTGAGAGAGAGGGCAGTGTGTGTGTGTGTGTGTGTGTGTGTGTGTGTGTGTGTGTGTGTGTGTGAGAGAGAGAGAGACACTGCCCTCTACTGGAAGATACAACAGACCTAGTGAGGTATCTGAACTAGTGGGGTGTTTCTGTTAATGGTGAAATGTTGTGTAGACCTATTCCTATGCTTCAAGTGGATACATTTGCAGAAATCAGGTCTGGTTTGTGAATTATTTGTCATTAGAAAAAAGAGCTAAATACATCAGATAAAATACTCACAGTGAATAATTTAACTATTTTAGACTGACTATTTAAGCCATCAGCATAAGCTCAATGTAGTCAAAACAGAGCTCTCAATATTCCCCCCTAGCCTCTGCCTTCTTTTTCATTCGCTATGAACACCACAATAGGACCTTTCCTTACAGTCTACACAGCTAAAACTCTCATCTACGCCCTCATCATCTCATATCTTGAGCACCGCTGCTCCTTTCTGGCCTTGACAAATGTAATCTAGCTCTCCCTTATAACCATTCAAAATGCTGCTGCCAAAATCATTATCTTAGCTTGTTTCTTTGACAACATCACCACCCTCTTTGCATCCCTTCAATGGCTCTCCCTTCTCCATCACAACAAACACAAGAATTGTCTTCACTCTTTTAAGGCCTAGCCCTACTCTCCTCTAACAAATTAGAAGAGGAGAACCTCCTCCTCTGCTCTGCCAGTCATGCCAGCCCTCATTGTCCATTAGTCAAATTTTTCTGATACATGCTTTCACACCTTCTCCCATGCCATGCCTCATACATGGAAAACTCCTCTAAAACATTTGCCATTGTCCACCTTTCAAATCTCTCCTTAAAACTCTCCTCTCATGATGTCTACAAGACACTCGACAACTGTTAGGCAGCTAAAGTGCTGTGATCACTGCCTATCATGCTGATCAGAGCCTTCTCATTATTACCTCGGGCTTCCCAAATCAACCTGCTGTATCCACCTGTTGTCTCTCATTTTATATTTAGACTGCAAACTTCTTAGGGCAGGGACTCTTTGTTTTGTGTATGCTGCCTGGCAAAACGGGGCTACGGTTTGTAAGTGATACCACAGTACAAATAGTGATAATCATTAAAATCCAACTTCAGTCTCAAACTCCTTAGACCTTCCTACAGAGTTAGCCTCTGCCTTCCACCACGTCTTTGTAGAGAAGAGCTATTTTCTCCACCCTGCAATTGGCACACCTTCCACAGCTGTCCATGGACATGCATTGGATACTGTGTGCCAGGTGGCCAACCTCAGCAGAGGCCACAGTAGGACATGAATTAATTGGAGATGTTTTTGGAGTGAGCCAGCACTGTTTCACTGAGCGTTTTTTCTGTTGTGCTGGCGGCGTGTCCTTTTGGACGGCTGAGAAGTGACTTTTCCTTATGTCAGGCAGTGAGATTACCCTCTATCACAGAACTGACTTAGGTGCCCTCCCCCCCCATTTATACTGCACTTACCCTCCCTTTGGCCACTAATTTGTGGCTATTAAGGTTATTTAGCCTTTTTTACATCACCACAATTTTGTGAAGCTTCTCTGTTCACATTTTTCATCCAGTTACACCACGTGAGGGTCAAAGGGTGCCATTTATGCTGGCCTGCCAGGCTGATTCACATTTCTAGCCACTGTATCTTCAGTCCATTCCAGTTACCTTTTAAAATCTAGTTTCCCGAGGCTTCAGAGAATATTTCAAAATCTGATCCAGGCAGTCAGGCCTGTTGCCTAGATCTTGGATTGTTAACAGTATAATCCTCAGCTGAAAAGTGACATCCTCTCCTTGATGACCAAAAAGAAATCCTGGAGAAAAGAAGACCTGAAATAATTTGTAAAATCCTACAAGACAGTGTGTTTCTGTTATTTAACTGTGCACAGGCAGATGAGCTTTCATTCAGTAGCAGAAAACAGGAGAGAATTTCTGTTTCCTTTGCTGATATTTTCAGGTACCCAAATGCTATAGTTCAATTTCTCATCTTTCTCCACTAACTTCCCTTCTCTAGTCTGTAGAACCATCCAGTTCTGGATTCATTTGGTGTCTTTGGATTTGTTTAATCTCTGCTGTCACATCCAAAGCACTTTCAGAATCAGCAGGTAGTTTATTCCTTTTAGTGCCTGAGACATAGCTCTCCCCACTGCACCACAAAGCTGCTATTATATCCAGTGGATTTTTATAGTTAATTTCTTTTCATATTTCAGATTCTAATATAGTCTGAAAATCCCAATGACTCTCAGAGGCTTTCTGGAGGTCTATTATCTCACTCTCTTTTATGCTGTACATGGGGACTGCAGTACTGCTGAGAGAACATTTATATGCTTTCCAAATCCCACTTCTGCCTTAAAGAATGAAAAGTGTGCACGCATGTGTATGTGTGTGGGATTTTTTCTGCTTTTGTTTTTACTTCCAGCCACTATCTTCCTCTAAAGGAACTAAGACACTATGAGAAATGAAAATCTTATACGACAAGTGTTCAATTGCCAATAATGAACGTAGAGAGCAAAAGCAAATTAAAAAACCCTATGCCATGAGAGACCATTAGGAGCAATTTGACATTTATTGAACAGCAGATGGTGATTAAAAGCATAAAACCTAGATTGTCTTGCGAAAAAAGGGCAGTTCCATTTAAAAAGTCTAACATTTCAATTAAAATACCTCTAGACATCAGTTAAATCATATGAAGATCAACCTCAAAAGGGCTCCTATCTGCACTTCAATCAGTAGTGCAGTTAAAGTCTCCGAACTGGAAGCAGCAAAGTTTTTAGCTTGACAATTTGCCTAAGAGATTATCCAAAGCCTGAAGGAATCTTCCCCACCCAGGCAGATCTCAGTTTGTAAACACTTAACAAGGAGAACTGTCATTTATATTAAACAAGGGGAACTGATTGCTCTCCTCTTTCCCCTCCTTCTCACCCTATTCTAGCCTGGTTTTCAAGAGGTCAAATCCTGATGTGCTTCTCCTCTGCAACATGGAGCTCTAACTGGGGTTGGGAATCCTGTTGTACTAGAAACAGTACAAACACATAATGAGAAACTGTTCCTGTCCTGAAGAGCTTATTTTCTAAATAGACAAGGCAGGAATAGGTTGGGAAAGGAAGCGAGGCACAGAGAGGTTAAGTGACTTGTCCCAGTTCACAGGCAGAGCTTGGAATAGAACCAAATCCTTCATTTTGACTCCCATTCCAATGTGCTAGCCACTGGACAACACTGCCTTTCATTTGCATTCTTATCTGGGTTCTTGCATGGTCTTCAGCACTCTGAGGACCTCTGCAGCCCACCTTGGTTTAGTGTCTGGGGAGGCAAAATAGAACCCTAAGGAGGTCAGGTGGGCAACACGCCAACTGCACGATTTCATGCCTTCATGGATAGAAATAGCAACTAAGGCATTGTGGAGTGACATCAGGCAAAATAATATGGGTTGGGCATGACAAGTGACAGTAGTGCCCCAGTGCCGGCAGTCTGAGACGGAAATGTCAGCTGAGTCAGACAGGCCCTTTAGGATAAGCTCCCACCACGCCAATGACAGTCATAGATAGCTCTTTGTTACTTCCCCTGCCTGTTATTAGAACTGTGTGGAGATACATTTGTAAGCGCAGTCAGGAGTTTTGCCTTCTCCCTTCCCCACAATCCCTTGTGCTGAGCAACTGACAATATCTTTGTATTTTGGAAAAAAACACACCACAGTCACGAGGCGCCAATCCTGAGGGAGACCTCTACGAACTACATAACAATAATCAATAAAAGTGTAGGATAACTCTGCTTTCTTAACTGTGCTTTACTTTTTGCTTGCCCAGTCCCTATCTCACTGCCCAGTCATAACCTGACAGCCATCAACTATCTGGCAAATCCTCCATCCAAACCCGTTATTAACTTGCCCCAGTCATGGCTTACCTTTACTCTTCTCTCATGCTAGCACATATCTTCTGCACTAAATCTCCTTTCTCCTCCTCTGTTCCTCTCACATTCCCTCTTCCCCACCTTCTGTATCTTGTCCTTGCTCCTACCTTCCCCTTGTATCACGCTTAGTCAATGAATTTTGAATTGGTAATCATGGGCATTTTCACTGAAAACCTGATAAAAGAGTTACATTCACTCAGTGAGCAGAAACATGCAGTGTGACCCTATAGAAGGTCACTGCAGCTCCTGTTATGGTAGGAACTGTGGAAACTCTTGTGTATATAAAGGTGCTGGTTGCTGTTGACATTTTAACCACCTTGTGGTCTAGACCTGTCTAAGGAGGGTTGGACAACATGGTGCTGACTACCTGCAGCACTGATGTTCCTACCATTGTTACCATCAGCATTGCACTTATGGCAAACATCAGACATTTCTGGCAAAGAAGCTAGTCCGCAGACAAAAACTTGAATTCTGAATACTTGAAGCAAACAGCTTCTGAACAGGATAGAGATGAAGAATTATTCCCCAAAGTTATGCAGTGAATAACTTAGAATAATGAATACAAGAGAAAAATCACAATCTGTTCACAAAGCTTGAAACAGAGAAAAAAAGGGGCAACATTTGTCAAATAAATTATTCATGAAGTATTCACTCAGCTCTAAGAGAGAACAATGACATGCTCTTTGCTCTGTTTCTATGTTCAACTCTGGCCTCCGGAAAATTAAAAAAAAAAAAATCCTCTCGTTTAGACCTGGCAACGAATTTGCTCATTACATTTTGCAAAAGGGTGAAGAATCTAGAAATCTACCAAAACCGGGTAACATATTAAAGCTAGTAACAAGATGGGAAAATAATTACAACATTGATGCATCATGAGAGATGTAGTTTAAATGCCGCATGCTTCCATTTCCTTTTATAGTCTGGGCTCCCTGATCAAACTACAACTCCCATGAGGTACCATGGCAGCATTTCAGAATCAAAATAGTTAATTATTTTTGCCGAAATAGTTCAGATTGTGATTTCTTATAAAAAAGCTGTAATACTCCACAGGATAAAACAAACAGTCAGAAAATGGTTTGTTTGTTTTTTTATTTATCTCTAAATACAGCTTGCCACCTGGGTTCAAGAATAAGGGGTAGAGACCTGATTGTTAAGATCAGTCTTTGATGGCATCATGAAAGTTTGCATTTGGTTAGTGGGACATATAGTCATGAAAAATTGTGCAAAAACGGAGGGACTCCAGTTAGTTAATGAACCTACATTTACAATTTATACCTGAGGATCTGGCCCTGAGACTGGAAGAAGAAGATAAAGAGTGACCTATGAAAATTAGAGGATTGAACCAAAAGAAATCTGATGAGGTTTAACAAGGACAAGTGCAGAGTCCTGCATTTGGGACAGAAGAATCCCATGCACTGCTACAGACTGGGGCTCAACCAGCTAGGCAACAGTTCAGCAGAAAAGGACCTGGAGGTTACAGTAGGCAAGACATTGGATATGAGTCAACAGTGTGTCTTTATTGCCAAGAAGGCTAATGGCATATTGGGCTGCATTAGTAGGAGCATTGTCAGCAGAATTAGGGTAGTGATTATTCTCCTCTATTCGGCACTGGTGAGGCCTCATTTGGAGTATTGTGTCCAGTTTTGTTGTACCCCCCCACCACAGAAAGGATGTGGACAAATTGGAGACAGTCAAGCAAAGGGCAAGAAAAATGATTAGGGGGCTGGAGCACATGACTTATGTGGAGAGGCTGAGGAAACTAGGTTTGTTTAGTCTGCAGAAGAGTGAGGGGGGGATTTGATAGCGACCTTCAACTACCTGAAGAGGTTCCAGGGAGGATGGAGCTAGACTGTTCTCAATGGTGGTAGATGACAGAAGAAGGAGCAATGGTCTCAAGTTGCAGTGTGGGGGAGGTTTAGGTTGGATATTAGGCAAAACGTTTTCATTAAGAGGGTGATGAAGCACTGGAATGAGTTACCTAGGGAGGTGATGCAGTCTCTATCCTCAGAGGTTTTTAAGGCCCAGCTTGATAAAGCCATAGCAGGGATGATTCAGTTGACCTGGTCCTGCTTTGAGCAGCGGGTTGGACTACATGACCTAATGAAGTCCCTTCCAACCCTAATCTTCTATGATTCTAAGAGTAATTAAGTAGGACAATACAGAAGAGCATAATGAGAGATAGAGGGGCTGTATGGGGAGAGCAGAGGTGTTGATGTGGGAAGAGTTTTGAAGAGCTTTGAAATTGAGGTTGAGGAGTTTGAAATGGGTGCAGATGGCAAAGGAGAGCCAACGAAGGGAGTCAAGGAGGAGAAGCAAGTTATAAGGCTAGAGTGGTAGGAAAAGAAAGAAATCTGAGTGGTTTTTTAGTGTTCCATGAAATTGTATAGGTTTTTCTGGTCCAAACTTCAGCCAAGGAAGGCAAGTATTTTAACCCAGTTTGGCTACCAAACAAACAAATGGAATTCTCTTTTCATTGTTACTTGCCTGCACTTGGAGTCCCAATAATGCCACCACTGACTCAGCTACCACCAATGCTATCACAGATTTTGTATCATTTCCAATTGGAACCATGGCCTAAGAAAACCTTATTCATCAGTAGCACACACATGAAAGCAAGCATTTTCTTTCTGCTTATGCCAGCAGTATGTGATAACAATATCAGCAGTAACAAACTATTCAAGTACCACAAATTAGTATCTGATTGGCTTTTAAAAGTACAGTAATCACTTAATTAATTAAGAATATTCATTGAGGTTTAAGACATGAAATGAAAACACCTCATTTGGAAGTAATTAATACAAAATTACTTAAGCAACACAATTTGACATGCAAACAAAATACTTATATTTGAATCACTTTTTAAATCCACTTGAAAGGGATACTTAGATGTTTAATCATCATATAAATTAGATATGTTTTGGTAATTACTTATCAATCAATATTTCAGTTCAACATCCACATTGCTCTAGAAAAGAGCATGCTGTGTAGACAAGATTTTATTTATCATTAAACAGTTTTTCCTATTTCAGTTTTCTTTGTGCATATGGGACCCAGGAAGGTTTTATATTCAACCAGTTCAGATATTCAGTAATTCAAGGGAGAATTACTATTTTTGCCCTCCTCCCCAGTACTGAAAGCAAATCCCCCATGAGGTTTGATTTTTATATTCCTATGGAGTCAGAACCTCTCTTGACTTCAGTGGGAGTTTGGTCTGTGTCAACACTTCAGGAATGAGCATGTATTTACTTTAATAGTTTCTCACTAAGTCACTTTTGGATTTACTTTTTAATTTAGAGCCCAATTCTGATCTCAGTGGTTTTACAGCTGTGTAAATCTATTGATATAGTGAACCCAGGTACCAGCCTGAGAAGTTTACAGTCCAAGGGACTGCTCCAGAAAGGCTCCGAGGTCAATGTGTGTGAAGACCACTCAGCAGCTCTCAGGGTTGGACCTTAGTTTAGATTAATAAAGCAAAAGCCAGATATCATGCACTGGGGTGGCGGAAGAATAGGAAAAAGTGAAATGACAGGAAGAAGAGAGAAGGAGGGAATGAATGAGGAGTGTTAATTTTTCACAGAGTGACTAACACTGAATAAAGACTTTTTAAATAAAGACTTTTTAAATAAAACCTGCTAAGTTAAAAAGCTAAAAGGAAAGAAAGATTAATGTACATCAGCATTAGGCATACCAACCTAACCCATACCAGGAGCCCTCAGGCTGGGACCACACACTGCTGGCCACAAAAAGCTATATACCCGGAGAATGCAGATCCTCCAGTGAGCCCAAATTGCCTCTTTTCAAATGATAGCAATGTGTTATGTCTGCTCTACTAACTGAATGCGTGGGTTTTCTCTACTACTAGCAGTAATTTCTTGGGGTGTCCAGTGTCACATGGGGATATATATACACAACTGCAGTTCCTTCGACCTAGTACATGGATCCAATGAGGCAGAAGGTTTATCCTGCCCATATACCTGGATCCAGGCAGGGCACAATCTAATCCTCTATATTTAAAATGGCCAAACCCATTTCTTTTCAAAGGATCCCAAAAGGAATTTAGTTGGAAGCTGATTATATCCACCAGTTTTCAGACAGAATCTGAGGTGAGAAGCACTGAAAAATAGGGGTTAATAACAGAATGTTGACACAAACTTATCTCCAGCACTTTTAGCAGCTCTGCTATAATAAAAAAGAGTGAGGTTCAATAAAATGCAAGACAGAAATAGTAAATAATATTAGATGTGACATATTAGCCATAAGGCCTTTTCTAGAGCACAGTAGAAAAATTTAGGACAAGGGTATGGTAGTGTATTTCTACCCACATTGCGAAAAAGGCTTTCCACCCACAGCGTTCCCTCTAAGCTTATTTTCTATTTCTAGCATGTGTTTTATGAACTTTTACTTTTGGTTTGCAAGCTAGACACTAGCACCAACCTTAATGTCAAATTAGATAATGAACGGCAATATTCATCCTAAGAAAAAAATCATTCAAATAACTGTCATGTTGCATAATTAAAGCTTTTGCCAGCAGCAAAAGCTATAAAGTCTGTAGAATGGTTTCTGCTCTAACCCTCTGCTTTTCGATGCTCATAACTTCGTGAACTATTTTCTGTTAGGGCTGCATCTTTGTGTGCTCAGAAATAATTCTATGTACAGGGCAAAGAAAAACAACATTTTGTGGGGTTTTCACACAATTAGCTCATTTTGCAAGTTGTAAGAGAGAGGTTGTCGGATTTCACTTAGAATAGTTAGTGCGCCTATGCATAACACCCTATGCATAACAGTCAGACATATATTAAAAACATTAACAAGGTAAACCGGCAAAGGAAATACTACCATGAACCAGATCCTGGCCCCTTGATATGGCACCTTTGTGTTGCCCTGCAGCTGCCCTAGCTAGTAGCTGATGATTCCCTCCGTGGTGCAGAGTCAAGTTAACTGGTTTGTCCCAGGGGAAGAGTGTAGCTGGCTCTTTGCTGTGTTCCAGCAAGTTCCATTTGGAGTAAGGCTCTCTAGCTGGGTACTGCTACTAGCTATTCTTCTAATTTATGCTGGGGTCTGAATTGACAGCCTCAGCCACCAGGAAAGTGCAGAAGTGGCTGAGCCACCTTTGCCTCTGTCCTTTGGGTTTCGAGTTAAGCAAGACACAGCTCGGCCTGAGGAGCGGACCTAACACATGCAAACAACAGGATGTGAAAATAATATTATTGTCGAAACCATTGGAGTGGTAGACATTATTGCCAAAAATGTGTGAAGGGAAATCAATATGGCAAGCCCAATTCCACTTTAATTTATGTCTGTATGAACCTGTACTGGACCCACTGACTTCACAGAAATTACTTTGGATTTAAACAAATGTAACTGAGGGTCTTACCCAGCTCTCACTGAAGTCAGTTGAAAGATTCCCACCTAATTCAATGGGAACTGGATCAGGCCCCAAGATCAGAGTTTGGCCATGAGGGGATAATTCTCCAATGTCTTGCATCTAATGAAAAGTGAGTGCAAATGGCTACCAAATCAGAATTCTCCACTTATATTACATGCTTTTTGCACAAGTGTAAAATTATAAACCAGTGTACAAGGTAATAGTGAATCAAGCCCATGTTTTTTTTTTCACCACTCCCAGGGTCTAGATCTGGTTCTCCTCTCACTTGTAACTCCTTATTTATACCTATGTAACTGAGGGGAGAATCAGCTCATCTGTTTCTATAATTGAATTAGGGCTTGACTTTGAAGCCAGCTATATTGATGTAAATAGGAGCTACTTTTGGAGTAAGGTACTATTCCAGGAGAGTGGGGTGTCCCAAATGGACTTTTATTATCTCTGGGCCACAGTTATTCACCTGTAAAATGGAGATAACGACTTAATTTATCCCACTTTTTGTCTGTCTTGTCTATTTAGCTTGCAATTTCTTGCAAACATAGGAATTACCATACTGGATCAGATCTGAGGTCCATATAGTCCTGGATCCTGTCTCTGACAGTGGCACCACCAGATGCTTTAGAGGAAGGTGTAAAAACCCTGCAGCGGGCAGACATGGGATAATCTGTGTCCCACATTAGGCCTATCCTGATCTCTAATAGAAATTGGCTTCAGTTGTGAACCCTGAGTTTAATATCCTTTCCAACATTTTATTATCATTATATATGACAAATCTGGATATTCTTGGTACCCTGATATCCATATACATGCCCAATTCCTTTTTGAATCTTGCTAAGTTCTTGGCCTCAATAAATTTCTGTGACAAGGAGTTCCACAGTTCAATTATGTGTTGTGTGAAAGTGTTTCCTTTTATTAGTTGTGAATTTCCCATCTTTTAATTTAATTGGCTGTCCCCTTGTCCTTGTGTTATAAGACAGAATAGGAGTTTCTCCATTTACATTCTCTTGACCAGTCATTATCTTTAGAGTCAGAAAGGAAATGGTTTCCTCATCCCAAAAATCTTGATCTTTCTTGCTGCTCTTCTTTGACCCTAATTGTGCAATAACCTTTTTGAGATGGGGTGACCACTTCAGCACATTGTTTCAGATGAGGTTGCAGCATTGATTTTGATAAAGGCGTTGTAATAGTCTCCATGTTGTTCTCCATCCCATTCCTTATGCATCTTAACAACTTGTTTGCTTTTATCATCATGCAGAGGTCTTCAGTGAGCTGTCTACTCAGTTTTATAGATTCCAAGGCCAGATGGGACCATTGTGATCATCTAGTCGGATCTCCTAACATGTGCCATAGAACTTCCCCCTAAATAATTCCTAGTGTAGCCCATAGGGCGAGTTTGCCTTTATTATATTCAGCAGTAATGCAAGGAACCTACAGACCTGTATCCTGTAAGACATTAGCTTCAGCAGTTAGCATAAGGCTTGAGTCCTATGAACTTTGGCACAGATCAATGGCCAACGGAAAACCCCAGCTATTGGGGAGCTGAAAATAAAGTGTTTCTGACCACAGGAACATGAGTCCAACCACAAGAGTGTCATAGCGGTGAATTGATGTACATGATAGTAACAGGTACATGAGCAATTCATAAATGTATACATTCACATTTAGCTGTGTTAAAATGATTTATTGGTGCACAGCTTACGAAGTGATACAGATTGCTTTGAATCAGTGGTCTGTCCTCTTCATCATTTCCCTCTCTCCCAATTTGAGTCATCTGCAAACTTTACCAGTGATGATTTTGTTTTTTTCCCAGATAAAAATTTTAAACAGAGTAGGTCCAAAAATTAATCACTATGGGACCCCACTGGAAACACACCCACTTGATGACTATTCCCTGTTTACAATTACATTTAGAGACCTATCAGTTAGCCAGATTTTAATTCATTTAATGTGTGCCATGTTAATTTTATATTGTTCTAATTTTTTAATCAAAATGCTGTGTGGTACCAAGTCAAATACCTTAGAGAAGTCTGAGTATATTAGGTCAACACTATTATCTTTATCAACCAAACTTGTAATTTCATGAAAGGGAAAAAAGGTACTAAATTAGTTTGACAGGATCCATTTTCCATAAATCCATGCTGATTTGCATTAATTATATTGCCCTGCTTTAATTCTCTATTAACTGAGTCCTGTATCAGCCATTACATTATCTTCCCCAGAGTTGATATCTGGCTGACAGGCCTATAATTACTCAGATCATCCCATTTACCATTTTTAAAAATTGGTGCATTAACTTTCTTCAAGTCTTATGAAACTTCCCCAATACTCCAAGATTTATTTAAAAAAAAAAAAAATCAGCATTCACTACCTAGTGAGTTGCTTCACCAGCTCTTTTAAAACTTTTGGATGCAAGTTATCTGGACCTGCTGATTTAAAAATGTCTAAGTTTAATAGCTGCTGTTTAACATCTTCCAGAGAGATTAATTATATAAACTCAAGGAAGGGACCACTAATTAAAAACCTTATGCCTCATAGGGAAAGTTTACATTTTTCCTTCTAATGCGCATTACTTTGCATTTATCGACACTGGATTTTATTTATCACCATATTACCCATTCACCTAATTTGATTAGGTCTCTCTGAAGTTCTTCTGGATTTGATTAAGCTAAATAAATTTGCATCATCTGCAAATTTTGCCATCTGACTACTCACACCCACCCCTTTCTAGATCACTAATAAATATGGGACCTAGCATAGAAGCTTGAGATATCACACTGTTAATCTTTTACCATGGTTATAATGAACCATTTAATCCTCCTTTTTGTTTTCTGTCTTCTATCCAGTTTTTGAGCCATGACAATACTTTGCTTCTTGCCTTTTGGGACTGGGCTAGTCTTCTACTATACTTTTGTACAGTAGCTAGTAAAATGGGATGCCAATCTCAGTTGTCATGTTATTGTAGTAATAGTTACAGGTTGCAAGTTAGGCACTTGGCAATCTGATACTTTTGGTCAGGATTGCATTCAAAGAATAAAATCTGGCTTGCTCTACTCTTGCAGTTTGTCCTATTGGTTTCAATGGACTACTGTTGTGAGTAAGGGAATCAGAATTTGGCTCAATATTGGTGAATGGCAACTCTTTCTTGGGGTTGTAACATGTCAACAATGTAGGTCCCTCTCCTAATACCCTCCTTTTCACCCCCAGCATTGCTCTTTATCTCCCTTTGCAGAAATAATGCACATGGGCTGTAGAACCAGCACTCATTGGGAATACACCCTGGTTTTGACAGGGTGGCATATGGAAAAAAAAAAAAAACAGACTAAACACTGCTGTGCTACATTATATTAAAAAACCTGTCAAGGTTAAAAAAAAAATCATGGAAAACAGGAGAAAATGGAAAAAAATGAATACAGAACATTTTAAAATAAGTTATTTCGGGACTCTTTGAAACTAAAATGTTTGCAAACGTTTTGGGACTGTTCACACATTTTCCCCGATGTTTTGAGCAGCATTACATGAAAGCACAGGCAGGTAAAGGAAGAGGCAGGCTATTGGGTGAAACAGGGCAGAGAATCAAAGAGTTGTAACTAGCTTTCTGGTGGTCTCCTTTCTTTGCTGTGTCCATTATGCGGTCCAGACCCAGAAGTGAAGTTTGGTCTAGAGCTACATAATGTGATTAAATATAGTCATTTGGCAGCATAAATGGGCTCATAAATGTACTTGACACATTTAAACACAGTTTTGTAATGTATCTGTGGCCCAGATGTGTTAATATATCTTTCTCTTGTCTGTCTGTAAGGACACAGTGCTTTAACTCTGCTCAGTCTAAAACATGGTTCAGTAACATGATTAGGTCATGGCTTTTGTTACCCACTGGGGCAAGAAGAAGCTATTTTTGGGTCAGTTTGATAGAACTCAGATAGACTAATAACTAGGAGTTGGGGCAGATTTGCAGAATGACTGAATGCAAGGCCTACAGCAATCAGATGTTCGGTTTTTTGGTCCCATTCCAGCACCCTCAGAAATCACCGGGAGTCTTTCCCAAGACATCACTGCCTTCCTAGTGAGAGTTCTGCTTCAGCAGATGTCTATTGTTGGGCTGGTGAGATGATTCAATTCTGCCTTTTAGGCTTAAAAGTTAGATTCTACATTAAATGCAAGCAAGATATGGATGGAGATGTAATCAAGGCTTCTAAAATGGCATCATAGCTGCTTAAAAATCCACAGTCAGAAAAACCATTGAGCCAGACCAGAAGTGTATAAGATTTTCATTTGTCTTCATCACTGAGAGGAAACTCTCCCCATCCTGATGAATAATAGTTGTTTCTGCTGCTTCTCTATTGGTGCTGGTGATCTAAGTGTAGATACACAGGAGCAAATGGAAGATTAGGATGTTTAGTATGGCAGGGTAGTAAGATTATTTCATCAAAGTGGAAAAATTGTCAGTCCAATGCTGCCTTAAGATAAACATGTTACAATGCTTTTGTAGTTAGAAAAGTCTAAGAATATTAAAAAAAAAAAAAACCTTTCCTATTGATAAATTTCTCAGAAAGAAGGCCCTATAGACATCTAAGTCCTTCGTGTCATGACAGCAAATCTGGTTACAATATCAAAGGTAAAAGAATAAATTGAACAGCCCATGGGTACTGGAATAATGAAATAAAACTATTAACTTCATAAAGCAGAAATTGAGAATTTAGCTAAAAAGCAGACTCATTGTTTCGTGCCCTAAAGGAACTTCTTTCATACTGTCAAATTAACTTGATTTACGGAAGAATAAGTTAGTACATAGAATATGGGGTCTATACACATTGATGGAAGCCATTCATAGATGAGCTGAATAGTAAATTTAGCAAATACCTTAGAGGGAGAAACTGCTTAAATATGAACTGGATTGTCTGGACTGAAAATAATTAATAATTCTAAACAAATTCCTATTTATTGCTCCCAAAGTGAGATAGGCACTTTGCAAGCACCGAGGAAGTCACTGTTCCTATCCTTCACAAATTACAGTTTTCAAAAGAGGACGACTGACACAAGGCAGAAAAAGGGAGGGTAACATACAAGCAATGAGACCGGGGGATGACAGGTAAACTTGTTACATAGAGAGGGGCAGTGGAGTGGGTGGTGTAAAGTGAAGTGAAGTGAAAGCAATTTTGAGTTTCCCTTGCACAGTTGCCGAGGCACAAAGCGGACTGTATCAGGGCCGGGGATCTGGCTCAGAAACAAAAGATCCACGTGTGTGCGTGTGTGTATGAACTACACTGTTAATTCTGAAGCCTAATGGTGACACAAAGCATGAACTTTGTTCATGTTTCACTGCGAATCATTTTAACAGAAACATCCTGCATTCTGGAATGTGGGTGGAGTTTGAATTCTGGGAAGAACTGAGTAGAGCACTACCCCTTCTCCCACAAACACTCTGACCCCTGAATTCAATGTGTTTAAACAATTCTAAAAAAATCAATAAGCAGGCAAATTTCCAAGAATGTGTTACAAAAGATGGTTTCAAGCCTTCAAGGAACTTAGTAAGTAAATAATGTTGCATATGCTTTCGCCTAAACCGTTAGGAGTGATATAAAGGTATAAAGGTTCTAACAGCCTTGACTGACATAATTTTACTTCCTCTCAACTACAGAGGAAAAAAACCTCTGTTTCAAAGTTTCCAAACCTTATAGACTCAGACTATATATCTATCCATGTGCCTGCACAAGACCCATATTTGCACACACAAATCAAAAAGTTATTACACATAGACCTGAGCTGCAAAGTTCAGATCCAAACATTTTCAACATTTGAGGGTGCTTGACTCCATGGTTTTGGTTTGTCCCCCCAGAGAAGTGCAGTGAAATTTGGATCCAGAAAAACCACTTCCCCAAAGGTTGGAGTGTAAAGAGCTGGTGTTTTAGTTATGATCATAGCTCTAGTCCTCAGCTGCATAGTTTTCTTACTTGTCTGTACAAATAGGTGTTTTGCACAGGGCTAAAATGGATGTGTGTATGCAAATATTGCCCCCGCATATTCTGGAGGCTGTCACAGGTCACTTACCAGACAGCACATCCCCTCGCAGATGAGTGTGGCATTGCAGCAACTCCTTATTTTCCAGACAGTTGGTTGGCCCCTTCTCACAACTCCAGCCAGATCACTTATAATCTCACTCCTTATGGAGTAATAAAGAGTCCCACAGGTCAAGAGTCCAGTGACTCGGTATAGAGCCATATGCCCCAACCTTGGGTCCTTAGTCCTTGCCCCCTCTTCCTCAGGGAAGCTTTCCATCACCTTCTCTGGGGTTTGTAGGGAGTCCAGACTTCCCCTCCCCTCTTGGTTCCAGCCCAGGGACCCTTTTTAAGCAGTTAGAAACTGCTCCTTACAATTTCTTGCTGCTTTGTTAGAATACTTCCTAAGTCTGCGCCCACAGGTACCTTTCCTGGGACAGAACCCTCAACTCCTCTCTGTCTCTCCGGAAGTCCAACTCCTAGCTGTATGGCTTTCTGCCAGTCTGCTCCTTGAGGAATTTCCTCTTGGTAATTCTATCTGGCAGCCACCCACTCTACCTGATCTATAACTTTCTTATCCCAGCTATCAAAGGCCCAGCAATTAGCTGCAACTGGTAAGCAGGTAGCTTGCTTACCTGTTAACCCCTGAGTGACAGTGGTTAGGATGGGGTCTTTACCCTCATTACAGAAGCCTTTTGAAAAAGTTGCTGTTGAGAAGCTTGAATCAGCTGAAGGAATCTGTATTCTGTGATTTTAGACATTTAGACATTAAAGGATAAAATATCTTCAGAATCCATTTGGTAGTGAAGGAATTAAGCTAATAAATAACTGGCTAGCTACAGACAGTTTAGACATGATGGGGAAATGAGTTTTAGGGATTGTGCTTGATCTTTTTAGCAGGTTTGATCTGCTCCCGGCTTCAGGTTTTAGGGTAAAGGGGAGCCATAGAGATGCCATCTGTGGGCTAAAACTGGACATACGATGGGAGCCAGCTAGGGGCTGCTTGTTAGCACACAATTAGTATGTCAAGATGTGTCAGCCTGAGCCTGTGTGTAATCCTATATCAGTATTGCTAACTCCAAGAGATCAAAAATCGTGAGTCAAACCGCCTTAAAATCTTAAGACAGCCCGCCCAAATCAAGATTTTTTTTCATTTAAAAAAGATTGAACTGTATGTTTGGCCCCTCTTTGGAATGTTGACCTCCCCTGCCCTATCCCCATTAGCTGTGGGTGACAATTAATGGGCCAACATCCCCAAATTCATAAAGAAAGGTGATTCTGGTCCCCAGGGCGGGAACTCCTACTGGCTGCCGGACGGCACATGGAACATCTAGCCTCTCACTCAAACCCAACTTCTAAGCCACTAGCTCTGTGTCCCAGCCCAGCCCCCCAGCAATTAATTATGCACCCCCAGCCCCCACATCTGCCTTTCCCACCAGCCCATCCGTCAATTCTGTCCCCACCTCTGCCTTTCCTCCTCGGTACCCACGTCCATCCATCTGTCTCCCCAACCTCTCCTCTGGTTCTCCTGCAGCTTCTGGGTTTCTTCATCCTCCTCTCAGCCTGGGGCTGGGGAGAGGGGTGGAGAGATGGACAGTTGCAATAGAGTCCTCTTCTCCGTCTGTCCAGGTCTTGAGGGGAAGGGCAACTCCAGGCGTTCTTCATCTCCCTCTCCCACTTCCCAAAGCTAGTGTTGATGGGATGAAGAGGGGAGGAACAGAGAGCACATTGACACTTTGTTCACTGGAGGGGAGGGAACAGGAGGGAGCAAAGCTGCCCTGGGCTGCTGGGCTCTTTCTGCTCCCTCTCTGCTTCTCCCCTCCTGTGCATATGGTGTCAGCTGCTCCCTCTCCCCTACCTACAATCTCCTCTTTGGGCCTGAGAGAAGCTGGGAGAGCATTCAGAGAGTGGGGAAGGCAGCCAATCAGAGGAGAGTTTTCCCCAGGGACTGAAATTTGCAAGAGGACTGGAGCTTCTCATTGCGAGACTGGTTCAGCAGAAAGTCAAAATAACGGGATTCCATCTAGTTAAGAAAGCATAATACAGGAAACCTGCTCAGTGGCTAATACACATCAACCACAACTGCTGAGGCTGAGTGCACTGCTAAACAGCATCTAGGGTTAGGATGCAAACATAAAAACCAGATTCCCATCTTGTGTAAATCAGCATAATTCCACTGACTGCAGCCTGCTGAGGAGCTGGCATACAAGCCTGTTATTACTTTATAACAGAGCTCAGCCTGTGACTGTTATTACATTATAATTCAGAGCAGGCATGCCGGCGTTATAATGTTCTATTAGAGGTCCCTGTGTCACTGGAATTTTAGGGTATTGAATCTGAATTATTTGAATCTATGGGCCAGGAACACAGCTGGGGCTAACCATCATAAGTCAGTTGAAACCAGTGGCTTTACCATCATTTACATCAGTTAAAAATCTGTCCCTATGTACATCTGTGCATTCTTATGTGGAGAAAAACCTTTAAGGAATTACTGAAACTCATATAGAAAATCATTCCCCTTTTCATGATCATGTTCAGTTTGATACCTTTACGATCAAGCTTCTGGAAATAGTGGGAATGAGTTTGACTTGCCAGTTAAAAAACACAAATTGGTCAGTTACATCCTTTAATGGAATTAAACCTGGAATTATGCACTGCAAGTCTTCAAAAAAAAAAAAAGAAAAGAAAAAAGCTCTGCAAATACCTACACATTCTTTTACATTGTGAATCTTTGTGTAAAAGAGTAAATCTGCTGAATGGGAAGGAAAATAATTATTAGATTTAAGATAATCTAAAATATATTTGCTCAGCCAACTGGAAGTTAGAATACAATTATTCAGTAGATGTTGATTTTTGAGAATAGAAGTCTATGATGATGGCTGGAACAACATACAGGATAATGTAATAGTGGAGAGGAGAAATGAAAAAAAACCTGCTTTAAATATTGCTGATTCAGTGCACGTATATTTTTCATCTTATTTTTGTTGTTTACATAAAGCTACCTTAAAAGACAGCTTAGATGTTTAACTGCATCCAGATCCTATAATACAATCTCTGTCCTTTACAAAACAGAACATATCCTGCTGGGAATATGATACTTAATAAAGAAAATATGAGTAACAGCATAATCTTACAATGAAATGGAAGGATCAGATAGATGGTTGCTATGAGGTGGTTGGAAAATTTTCACTATTTTCAGGAATGCCACAATTTTACCTCATCAGAAAAAATAAATCAAAATTTTAAGGGAGGTTATTTTCTGTATTGAAAGACTGTAGACATTGGGAGAAGGGTTGTTGTAGCTGACCTTGCAAAAACTTGTTTTAAGTATATAGATCTGATGAAAAGTATCAATTTGATAGCAAAGGAGACAGAAGAATTCTCTTTATCTTCCAGACAACTATAGCCTGGGTAGCATCAGTACAAGATCTTCAACATCACCCTGTCCTCTGCCTTCATACTGCTTTATTTTATTTTGTTGCTATTGTGGCCTGGAGGGAACCAGTTTTATGGGATTGTTCAGTCTTCAATCAATTCAGTTGTCAGTTTCTCTTCTGAGATTCCCAAAAAGTGTGTCAATTGTGATAAGAATTTTGAGATGGGATACCTAACCAATAAGAACTCTACTCAGACAACCAGCTCATTTCATGTAGACCTCTGATCAGCTATCAGAAGTTAATAGTAATGCTTATTAAAAACTCAAATTACCAACTTTGTTTAGATGGAAGGCTAAGAGCTTTTATTAACTAAATGAACTCTTAGCTCAGTGTGAGTCTGCTCAGGCTCTTGGAAATTATCTAGTCCCATTGGACATGCTCAGAAACCTAATTCTCAGACCCACAGTATATCTCTTCATTTGCATAGTTAAAGTGGTGGTGCTGCTGGTTCTGGATGTACTGAATTAGTGATATTGCAGTGAGACAGAACAATTTTGCTTTTATCAAACTTTTTCCATGAAAAATCAACGTGCTTCCCAGAGCAGATGTGTTTCTCAGAACTACGTTCAAGAATACACCTCCAGAGGTGCTTGGGTGTTATTATGGAATTTTCTTATGGCACAATAACAAATTGTGTTCTCTGAATGCAAAAAATGCTACCCAGTTTTCAAACTGGTAGTGTGGATAGGGCTTAAAATTGCTTTAGAGAAAAAAACGGTAATAGAAACACTGATTTTCAGTTGGGTTTCAAATGGGCCTTTTTTTTTTTTTTTTGTAGGCACAATTTTGCTTCTGTAGAAAACTGCAGGCACATTTTTATGCGCACAGTTAATTGTAGGTACAATATTGCTAAACATTTAAATAACTGGTTTGTGAGTACAAACAGGTAGTTATGGAGGCGACTGTCATTGTTTTAAATTACACATGCAAAATCAAAGCCAATTTCTAAAACGTGGGCTCTGAGGTCTGCCTGATATTACCTTATCATAAATGATTACAAAATTCTTATAGATGATTAAATAGTAGTTGGGAAAATTACCAGTTGAGAGTATTTAAAGAGACTCCTTGGTTCTTTCACATCTTACCTTTCAATTCTCCAGTGCATTCTGTCTGCTATATGTCATATTATAGACTGTAATCTCATCAGGGTAAGGGCTTGTTTGTGTGTCCCATAAAGCATTGTCAGAGCTATACAAATGATAAATGTTAAATAAAAATAATGAATGATTTAACCTACGCTAGGTTCAGTTGTGTTTAAAAAATGACTATGTAAAAATGGTACCTTTTTACTCAGTTGATCTGTTCCATGTGTACATTCAGGGTCATATGTGCTGCTTTTCTGAAAAAAGTACCTGTCAGCTCTGCAGAACCAACCCAGCTCTGGAGGATTGACTGGAATTCTCTTCTTCCATTTGCATCATCATCAGAATCTTGAATAAAATCCATTTGCAGGGCCACCTGTGCAATCCTATTGTCTTCAGATTATGTCCTTCTGTGTGTATCCCAGAGAAAGTAATAGTCTTGCACAGGTGTTGCTGAAGACAATAAGGATGAACAGATGTAACTGAAAGCAACTTATGGGCTGCAGAATATTTATTATGAGTGATGATAAAAGAGCCAGAAAGAGCACAACTTGACTTAAAGATCCCAATCTGAGTTTTCAGGAATGGCAGTCACTATAGGAAAAAACAACTTTACATTTGTAAACACAGCAAATTTTGCCTGGAAATCAAAGAGACACAAGAAATGTCAAACCCTCCATGCCATTTTTTTAAAGTCACTTTCAGAGTAGAAACACACTGGAAGGCTCAGCACCTTGCTTTTTTCATCATGCAAGCTGCCATTGCAGGCAAGCATTTTGCCTGTGGTAAATGCTCATGTTCAGAGCACATTTTCCTCAATTAGCATTTTTTCAACTATGTAGCAAGCGCTTTCTTTTAAAATATTTTAATTTATGCAGAAATGATGTGGTTACATTTACAAATTCCTTTTATAACACACATCCTGTAATTTCATGCTAATAATTTTCTGTCGGTAATGGTTATGATGAACTGAAAACTATTCCCCAAATAAGAATAGTTTGCATTATTACTTCTCACAGTATGGCATTTTCTTCTTTCAGACATTTCTCATATTATAATGGCTGCCTTGTTTATAAATTTTACATCATTTAACAGCATTTCTTAAGCACAGGACTGTAGGTTCTGATTCCAAAAAAGCTTTTACACACGTAACAGTCTTTGTATTGTTCTATCATACAAACTCCACTAATACCAGCGACAGAGTCAGATGGACAAACAAAATAGTCTCTCTGCTTATTTTGTCATTCTTTAGGAGGCCACCACTACACCCCCCTGTCAGATCCAGTTTTACCAGAATGTCATATTTTCAGCTGAACATTTCTGTGAATGGACACCGTAGGTATTAAACGCTTCTCTGTATATAGACCAATATTGTTTCTGATTAATTTTTCAGCTATTGATTGCAATTAGCAATTGCAGAGTAGTGATAGCATTTCTATTTTCATGAGGGACTGAGGAGCTCAGGGCATTGAGAATGAAGTATGTAGCTTTTTGCAGCTAAGTTGTTAGTGTGAATACAGCTCAGGTTGGTAGTGACCGACAGTTGCTACCATCTACTGGCTGTTTGTAGCCCTGTGTGAAATAAGTTGTGGTTTCAGTCCATTTCCTAGTGTGCACATATCCATGCCACAGACGGAAATTGGCAATGTGAGCCTTGTCTATACAGGGAAATGACACCACAGGTAATATTTTCAGAAGCACTTTTGATAGGACTCAGGCTCCTGAGTCATTTATGCTTCTGAAAATTTTGCTCTGCATTACCTAACATAATGCTGAACACTTAGTTTAGACAAGGATGATCATGATTAAAATCTGACTGGTCATAGTTGAATCACACCCAGGGGACATGATTTTAAACAGGACAGTCTTTGTTTACCTTGAATGCAAATCATGTTTAACAACTTATTATTTAACATGTGTTAGTTATTGTGACTTCCCCCCTGGCAATCTGAACTAGTGTGTAGCTGTGTCACCCCAGTTCTTCACTCCTGGGCCCCAACTCACTCTGCTTTGCTGTGTGAACAACCCACTCCTGGGTCAGTCCACGCCCAGCCTCCTGCGAGTAATTCACTCTGGCCCAGTGAAGGAGCGCTTCTGGCCAGTCGCTCATGAGATTGACCCCCAGCAAACACCCCCAGTTCCAGCTGCAATCCCAAGAACTGCCATCTTACCGGGATCAGTGTTGCACACTGCACCCTGCAAGCTCATTTACATTTGTCCATCAATTTATGAAAGAAATTAATATGCACCCGCTCTGTCACTCTAAGCGGAGTTTCTGCACACACTCAATCCATGTGCGCTGTTTTAGATAAAACAAACATATAAGTTTATTGGCTACACCAAGAATTTAAATTATTATAAGTCAGATTAAAATTATACAAGAGATTTGACCACAATTAATTAAAGTAATAAATCACATGCTAAACTAGACTTAATATTTCAGTAGCTAAATCTGTGATGTCAGCTTACCCACAGCTGGCTGAGATGCCTCTAGCAACCGGGCCCCACCCCTGTGGGTAGATTCTCAGTCCTTGGTGTTGCTTAGAAGATGGATTTCAAGGGAGAGCCAGGAGACAAAGATGTCTCTGCTTTTAACAAGTTTCCTCAACATCCCCTGGGGGGGTCAGGTGATCAGTCATGTCCGGCAATGGGCATGATTTCTTCCACTTGAGCCAAAGTGCTCTAAGGTGCTCAGGCCAGTCCATTGTTCCTGTACGCATGCCTTTGCGAGATGTGACCCTCACTCTGCTTGGTATCTGTCTGGATCTTTTCAAACCATGTGAGACACACCTCTGGGGATATTACATAGCAGAGTTTCATCTCTGTACATATGTGACAATGCAGGAAACATGCTACCATAACAATGCTATTCAGTATGTGATGAGCATTCCAAAAACACCTTACATGGCATGCTTTGCGTTAGACAATACACAATCACACGATAAGGGTGTACATGGGGTACAGCGTGTCACAGTTATGTATTATAACATAACGTGATTTCCTAGTGTAGACAAGCCCAGAGGAGCTAGGGAATGACTGAATTTGAATCTCAAACTTGCTGAAATGCAGTTTGTTTGGCATAGGTATACCTTGACCCACCCTTTCACCCAGGAAAGTGACCCCTCCAGATTAGACTTGCAGGCTGCTGGATGGGGAGTTAAAGGACGATTGCTCCCTGCTGCCCAAGTTGTCCTGTGAATAAACCAGAGGATGATCTCCTTCTGCAGAGCCGTCAGCCTGGCATCTTTCATGAGCTCTATATTCACTTTAAAAATAACATACACAGTACCACTAAATCAGTTTACATGCAGTTGCTTGTGCTTCAGTGTCTGCAGCAGGCTCAAAGCATTTTAATTAACATTTCAGTTCCTTTTGCTTTAAGAAATGTAGCAGAGCGGCTCTTTTGAGCAGCCTTAGGCTATCTGGACATATAAACGTGCAGGGGGTGGAGGAAAATTACAAATGTCTGAGAGTTTTGTGTAGAACAAAATAGGGAAATGCACGTGTGAGTTAACAGAGCACCATGCTAATTCGCTCATGGACTCTGACCCAATCCTGGCTGCTGGTAGTTGCAAACTTTTCCTGAAGCTGGAACACCAGATAGATAGCTCAGTCACTGTTCATTTTAATACTTCTGCTGCATGCACTGCAGGTCTCCCTTCAGCAGCGTGGAATAACATCGCCCTCTGCCATTAGGGCACCACAAGAACTGTTGTGTCTTCCAAAATATGAAGGCCTGAAATGGCAGAAAAAGCCTTTTGCAGTAAGGGCATGATCAACATTGACCCCTCCCTCCCCCCAATATGGCAATTAGTTATGACATTTTTATGAAGCAGAATAAAGGTTTAATTTTAAACTTCGCATTGCCTCTGACTTCACCAGCCGTAGGCAAAACATGCCCTCCCCTGAAAGCCTCGCCGGCCCCACTGTCATTCTACAGGTTAGAGAGACGGGGTGGGTGAGGTAATATCTTTTATTGGTTCAACTTCTGTTGGTGAGAGTGACAAGCTTTTGAGCTTACACGGCGCTTCCTGATGCTAAGGAGGTAGCGAGGTGCCTTGCAACCCTGAACTGCTGGGGAAGGTCACACTAACCTAAATCTCTCTTCCTACAGATTAAGCCGATTATGTCTTGTTTTACCTTTAGTGGACATGGAGAACAACAGATCACCATCCTCTTTAGAACAGCCCTTAACATATCTGAAAACTTTCATCAGTTCCCTGCTCAATCTTCTTTTCCCAAGGCTAAACATACTCACTTTTTTAAACCCTTCCTCTTAGGTCAAGTTTTCTAATAATTTTTGTTAATGGACTCCATCCAATTTGTCCACATCTTTCTTGAACTGTGGTGTCCAAAAGGGGCACCAGGCCTGGTGACAGTGGGGGTGAGGTACGGGGGGCAATTGCCCAGGGGCCCAACAATTTAAAAGGGCCCCCTTTCCCCCGAGGCCCCCATTACTTGTGCTCTCCACCCCTCTCCTGAGCCAAGATTATTTATTATGGCCATGCTGGTTCTTGGGTGGCTGAGGAGGTGGTATCTGCTACTCAGCTTCCCAGATTCATCAATAATCTCCCTGGGGCGTCCAAGAGGCCTGTGAAGCTGAGTAGCAGATTCAGTCTCCTCAGCCACCCGGGAACCTGCATGGCACATAATAAAGAAGGAAAAAGTTCCGATGGAAGCCCACTCGGACCTCAGCCATCCCTTTCAAGGGGAGCCATTGACTGTTCTGCCCTGGGGTCTGGAATTGCTGCTGGTGGGCCTGCCCACACAGTATTCTATCTGAGGCCTCACCGATGCCAAATAGAATGCAATAATTACTTCCCATCTCTTATATACGACACTTCTGTTAATACACCCCAGAATGTTGTTAGGTTTTTGTAACTGCATCACACTGTTGGCTCATATTGAATTTGTGATCCAGTAATTTGCTAATCACAAATTTTACTTTTTAGTGAAGACTGAAGCAAAATAGGCATTAAACACCTCTGCTCTCTTGGTGTTGTCTGGTATTAGCTCTCTTCCCCCATTAGTAGTGGACCTACACTTCCTGTTGAGGGTTCAATTATTTTATTGATAAGACATAACTCACCTCAATCAGTTGATTAATCAAAGACAGATCAGCACAATACAGGAAGTCAAATATATTACAAACTCTGGAGAATAGCCTTGTAGCCGTTGCAATCTTTTCAAAATATGCTCTGAGTTCTGCGCATAGTTATGCCTCCTTTTTTACAACAGCGAGAAAATTCCCCAGATTCTGCTCTGTCATTACAGACCTTACTCCCCTTTCTTATCTAGTGTTGTACCTTTTTTTCAGGATACAAAACTATCTGCATGAATTATCCCTAACGTGCTGCAATAGTTGTACCTAGCACACTGTTCACATTTGGCAAGCCTCAGCAGAACAGACATCTTGTCTCTGGCAGTCCCTACATGTACAAGGGACAGTGGTGCCAATTTACCTGCTACTAAAATTCCACTAGAAAGCTTCATTTGAGTTCAAGATATTCCCACAATTTAGAATAAGTAAAAAGCCTTTTAGAAATATATGGTATTAGCTAGCATTTCCTTCATCTTTATCTTGCTTCTAATGTATTTATATAACCTCCTCTTACTATCTTTTATTTCTCCTGCTTGGTGTAACACATTTTGTGCCTTAGCTTTTCTGCTTTATCCCTACATGCTTGTGTTATTCTTTTGCACTGATTCTTAACACTTTGTCCATGTTTCCACTTTTTGCAGGATTCCTTTTTGATTTTCAGGTCATTAAAGAGCTCCTGATTCAACCATATTGGCCTGTCACTATTCATTCTATTTTTCTTCGCATTGGGATAGTTTGTTACTGTGCCTTAAATATTGTCTCTTTGAGAGACTGCTAGCTCTCCTAAACTCCTTGTCCCCTCAGATTTAGATTTTCTTCCCATGGGACCTTGCCAATTAGTTCTCTTAGTTTGTTAAAGTCTGTTGTGTGGCAGGGAGGAATAATTCCCTCCACTGCAAGAATTACTAGGTGAAATTCTATGGCCTGTGTTATGCAAGAAGTCAGATTAGATGTTTTTAATACTCCCATCTGTCCTGAAACTCTATGAAATCTATGAAAACTAAACAAATCCTGAACCCTTACCATGTAATCTACTAATACGGTATTAATCTACTCGGGCCATTTTAGACTAATGGGGAATTAAGTTCTGGAGTTGAGGGTCTTCCACTGGAAACCGGTTTAGTGACTTCTAGATAGTGAAGCTCAGCTCTTTCAACAGTCAATAAGAGCAGGAGGAGAAAGAAAGTGTCTGTGATATACAGGACACAAACTGCAAAGAGTTTCTCTGCTAATGCGTTGAATTGAATCTGGAAATTATTAGTGAGCCAGTCATATATATGGAGCACCAGAGAAATGTGCTTTATCAATCACCATTAAATAAATGGGCAGCTGCATTTCGTGCAATAGCTGAAATTAAAAGTGCTCTTCATTGGTAGCTCCGTAGAGAGCACATTAAGCATCTGAATACCTAATAAGACTCTGAGGGTTGCAAATCTCAGTAAAAAAAGGCAGACATAATTCCTTCAATAGATGGGAATAATCATCACCAGCTGCATCTCTCAGCCCACCAATATTTTCTCTGTTTTAATAAGCACTGAGCTTTCATTAGCTAGCCCTCATCCAAACCTCGCTGTTGCCCAGACATTAGAAAGACTCACTGACTGCACTCTCCAACAGATGTGGTACAAGACATAAATCAGCGTGGGATCAGATCTTACTGCACGGCACCCCAAACTAGTCAGGCAAAAATGAGTGGGTTGGACATAAGATGGCTTCATTCCTTCCTGTTGAAGAGAGCCTAAAGTATCCTTCCCTCCGGTCTTACACTTGTGGAGCCCTGGGTTCCACTGTGTCACACACTTCTTCAATATGTATTGCAGGCCAGTAGAGGAGACCGAGAAATACTATGGGTTGCACTGTCACCGTTATGTAGAGGCTACACTGCTGTACATCTCCTCTTCTCAAACTCAATTTCTGCAGTTTCCCAGTGCATGACTGAATGTGGATGTGGATGAGACTGAACTAGAGGCACTCAGCCCAGACAAGCTGGAACTGATGCTGGCTGGTAAGAAATAGGATCAGGAGAGATGGGTAGTGATTCTGCTTGCATCAACTGTTTGGGTCATTTGCCCAAACTCTGCTGAAATGGTCTTCAGTCAAAGGGCCACACTTGATCTGTCACTAGATGTCAATTTCCAGAGAGTGGTAGTGGCTCATCATGCCTTTTAAAATCTGTTTAGACAGAGGACTAAAGTATCTTCCTTTTTGTTGAGGCGCTTGTCAGAGTTATTCATGTCTTTGTCACTTCCAGACAAGATTACTGCACATGTTCTGCTTTAAAGGGATTTGGAAATGTCTGTTAATGCAGAGGACAGCAGCTCTCCTCCTATCAGTGGTGGTCACTAGATGCACCTTATAACATTGCTCTGTGTTCTGCATTGACTTCTGATTTGCTTCAGGGTACAATTCCAGATATTAATTATGTTCTTTAAAGCCCCAGATGTAAAATTTGTTGCGAAATGATTTTTTCCCCATAAAAAAATCTGTTGAAAATAAAACAGCCACTGAAACCAGGGTTGTTTTTTTTGGTTTAAAGCTGAAAGTTTTCAGTTTACATTTTTTGACGAATCCCTCCAGATTTTTGACGAACAGATTTTTTTTCCACTAAAATTTCCATTCAATGAAAAAGCCTTTTTATATTGAAAAAACATGTGGATAGTAAATTTTCAGTTCTGCCTGGATTGAATAAGACCTCGGAGACTGCCTTCTTTCATATATCCTACTGCAGAACATGCTTGGTGATGGATACTGGAATTACATTATCTGGGGGTAGTGGAAGGGCATCCTTTGTGGAACTTACTGACCTTCGTGATCTGACACAGCCTTGGGTCTACAGGTCACAGAGTAAGGGATATTTGTTTAAAGATTCTTTTACTAAACCTAATGCCCTGGCAGATGTACAGTGTATTCTTTGAAAATGGTTATTGCTGACAGGATGATGATTTTGTTTTCCTTGTTCAGATATCACACAGCCATGTGAGTGTTAAATTACAATATGTAAATAAATGCATGGATTTAGTTGGGGTTGGTCCTGCTTTGAGCAGGGGGTTGGACTAGATGACCTCCTGAGGTCTCTTCCAACCCTAATCTTCTATGATTCTACAAAATAAACTGTATCAGATTATATTTGGTCACCACAAAATTCTGCCTTTATTTCTGTCCCCCCAAAAGACAAGAACAATAATTCACAGCTCCTGAGTCAAAAGATCCATTAATTTCTCTGCAAACATTTTCCATTTTGAATGTGTAAAAAAGAAACTTGAGCTAAAGCTCGCTGAGGTTTATAATACCTGACACTTTTTAAAAAGGGGAAATATCTGGGTGTTTTCATGGCTTGCCAAGATAAAAATGTCTGAGTTAAAAATGCTGAAAATGTTGCACGTTAGATACTTTTGTCTTGTCTTGTAATTGCCTTAAAGGTAAAAAAAGAGCCTAATTCTAATAACTCCCCTAGCATATCTCTTCTCCATTCCCATTCCACATGGGAAGATAGCATGATGTGGTATCATCAAAGAGACATGCGTTGGGAGAGGGGAGAGCTAATCCTTAAATAGTTGTGCCCTGCATCTCAAATAAGGAATGAAAAACTTGTGAAAGGGTTTTCAGAAGTCTTACATATAGTATATCCCTTAACCTATTAACTGCTATAATTGTTTCAGTAAGATAAAATGCCTCCAAAGTAATCCATGCCGGGTGGCCCGAGGTTACAAACTATTTATTAATACCCCAGAGTTGTGCCATCCAGAGATAGCGACGGAAATTTGGCAAACTTACTTTATTCCTGTCAAATGAATGAAACTGTTATTTAATTTAAGCCAGGATGCCTGACTAGAGGCATCTGGAGAGTATTGTCTCTCCAGGGAATTTGAAAAGGAGGTTCCTGATTATGATAGAATTTGAAAGAGTACTGAGTACTGAGTACTGAGTACTGAGTACTGAGTACTTTCCAGAATGTTTGACCAACAGAAATGGGCCTGATTCCTCTTTCCCCTGCACCCTTGGTACTCCTTTATATCAGTGCAAAATGTTGCCAGCTCAGAACACAATCCTTTCACACTCACTGTGCACTGGTGCAAAAGATTTACACGAAGTGTAGGGCAATGAGGAACTGAGTGCAAGGAGTCTAATACCTCCTAGATAGATTAGTATTATTGCCCCTACTATATAAATGGTGCAAGAGACAGATGAGTCATATTTCCTCAAATTCACAGAGCAAATTAATGGCAGGCCTAGGATTAGGCTTCACAAGTCTCTGCCCATGCTACTAGACCACAGCTCCCTTTCATTTCTTGGTGGTGTGGGTGTAATTTCAAAACACGATTGAAAGCAGTGATTTGTCATCCTAACTCAAGCTCTGATCCTCAAAGTATTTAGGTGTCTAACTCACATTGAAATCAATGGGGCTTAGGCACCTTTGAGAACATGGGCCTTTGGTGCTTTTGCAAATCCCACCCAATAGTCTTTGTGAGTGTCTGTGTATCCCATTTGCGAGACCAGCATTCGGCAGCATCTGCCATCATGGGAATTCCTCAGCAAGGGAAGGCATCAACAGGTCCCAAGTGGTCATGATGGAATTTCATTTGCTATGTACAACCAGTCCTCCACAGTAATATATATACTTGGTGCTTTAAAAAGGCCAATTTCACAAAGCTAAAAAAAGTTCTGGGCAAAATGAAGTGGGAGGAAATATTTAAACATAAAATATATATAGGATAAGTGGGAATTGTTTGAAAATACATTATTAGATGCCCCAAACTCCACTATTCTGCAATCACAAATGAAGGCTTCTTTGGATAAAATCCATCCTGGTTAGGAGGGGAAGGTGAAGGCATCAATACAAAAATTTAAAAAATATATAGCTAGTGGAAAGATGCTAGTAGCAGTGAGCACAAATCAGCAGGGGCTGCTGACCATGGAAATGGTTTGAGAGCCAGAAAGGAGAAGAGCTGGTACTCTTCTCTTTCATTTCCCGAAACCCAAAGACTCTGCTTTTGGTGGGTGATGGAAATATACTGACTTGTTTAGGCTACCTAAACTTTCTCTGCAAGGGGATGGATACCTTGAACAGCACAGCTAGGGGGCAGTGCCCTGGACTCTGAGACAAGGAAGTGCTAGAGAGGCATAGCCGACTGCATTGGTTTATGAAGTCAAGGCTGAGGTGTGGAATGGCTGGGGAGCTTGTGTTGCTACTGCTAGTTTGGTACATATTCTGGGAAGGGGAACAAACCAAAAAAACCCAGAAGAGAATCAGTGTCTGCTTTCACATTCTGTAAGGATCACAAACACGGGAACTTAAAAAAAAGAAGACTAATTGAAGGCATCTGACAGATAAATCTTCAGCAGTACAAGAATATTATATGAATTATTTGAATTCCTAATTAAAAAACAAACAAACAAACAAAACATCTCAATGAAGAGGCAAGACATTAAATGGTCTAAAAGTAAATAATTCACTTTTATTAGAATAAGAAACAAATAACTTAGTGTAACATAGTGAACGTCAGTGAAAATGAGCTTGGATCTGAGGCTAAAATAGGGAAAGGACAAGTTAAAAATTACTTAGACAAGTTAGATGTCTTCAAGTTGACAAGGCCTGATGAAATACATCCTAGAATACTCAAGGAGCCGACTGAGGAGATAGCTGAACCATTAGTGAATAGTTTAAAAAACTCATGGAAAATGGGAGTGATTCCAGAGGACTGGAAGAGCGCAAATATAGTGCCAATCTATAAAAAGGGCAATAAGGACAACTTGGGGAATTACAGACCAGTCAGTTTAATTTCAGTACCCAGAAAGATAATGGAGCAAATAATCCAGCAATCAATTTGCAAACCTAGAAGATAATAAGGTAATAAGTAACAGTCAGCATGGATTTGTCAAGAACAAATCATGTCAAACCAACCTAATAGCTTTCTTTGACAGGGTAACAAGCTTTGTGGATAGGGGAAAATGGTAGATGTGGTATATCTTGACTTTAGTAGGGCCTAGATGGAGCTACTATAAGGTGCGTGAATAACTGGTTGGAAAACTGTTCCCAGAAAGTAGTTATCAGTGGCTGACAGTCAAGCTGGAAGGACATATCGAGTGGGGTCCCACAGGGATTGGTCCTGAATCTGGTTCTGTTCAATATCTTCATCAGTGATTTAGATAATGGCATAGAGAGTGTACATATTAAATTTGAGGACAATACCAAGCTGGGAGAGGTTGCAAGTGCTTTGGAGGATAGGATTAAAATTCAAAATAATGTGGACAAACTGGAGACATGGTATGAAGTAAATAGAATGCAATTCAATAAAGACAAATGCAAAGTACCCCACTTATGAAGGAACAATCAGTTGCACACGTACAACATGGGAAATGACGGCTAGGAAGGAGTACTGCAGAAAGGGATGTGGGGGTTATTGTGGATCACAAGCTAAGTATGAGTTAAGAATGTAACACTGTTGCAAAAACAGCAAACATTATTCTGGGATGTATTAGCAGGAGTGTTGTCAGCAAGACAGGAGCATAATTCTTTTGCTCTACTCCACACTGACAAAGCCTCAGCTGGAGTACTGTGTCCAGTTCTGTGTGCCACATTTCAGGAAAGATGTGACCGAATTGGGGAAAGTCCACAGGAGAGGAATAAAAATGATTAAAGGTCTAGAAAACATGACCTCTGAGGGAAGATTGAAAAACACTGGGTTTGTTTAATCTGGAGAAGGGGAACGTGGTAACAATTTTCAAGTATATAAAAAGTTGATAGAGGGAGGATCGGACAAGAAGCAATGGACTTAAACTGCAGCAAGGGAGGTTTAAGTTAGACACTAGGAAAAACTTCCTAACCTTCAGGATAGTTAAGCAGTGGAATAAATTATCTAAGGAGGCTGTGGAATCTTCATCACTGGAGGCTTTAAAGAACAGGTTAGAAAATACCAGTCAGGCATAGTGTACTCTAGTTATTAGTTAGTCCTGCCTTGAGTGCAGGAAACTGGATTAGATGACCTCTTGAGGTCTCTTCCAGTCCTACATTTTTATGATTCTATGAAATTAGGAAGGGTGCATGTAACGTCCCCTGATTGTGAAAACTGACATCTACACTTCCCATGGCCAAGAAAGTTTCAAAATTAATGGCAGCTACTTTCAACCAGAACTTTCAACCGAGCAAGGAGCAATAAGCATTCTCAATGGCACTGCCGTTCAGTCTAACTCAAGAACTGGTTAGATAACACATTGAGTGATAATAGATGGTGGTTGTGGGAGGGAAAAGTTAAATCACAAATTGAGTGACAACTGCTTGAAATTCTGAAATGATAGGTAGCACCTGGATTAAAAATTTCCAGCAAAGGAGATCTGTGGACAACCCCTATGGAGGTGCCTGGGCCGCCAGGAGAGAAAGGATGGTCCAATAGGTTTAGGCTAAGACTTGACAGTACAGCTGGCTGAAACTTGTGATTTCTGATTCATGAGATATTTTGACTTTTTGAAATTTGGTTTCATTCCCCTAGAAACCAAGGGTCTATGGCACTGGGGCAAAACGCATGGCAGGGTTGCCCAATAGCTTGCCAGACAGCTGGAACCCTGCCTGAGATTTGGCGGAAGTTCAGCAACCTGACTCACTTTCATGAGACGTGTCAGGTTTGACAAACTGGCATTTTCCAAGGAAACTACGTTTTGGCAGAAAATTATTGACCAGCTCCACTTGGGAGGCATAGGTTCTGCCACAGACTTCCTGTGTGACCTGGGCTGAGTCGCTTAGTTCACTCTGTACCTCAGTTCCTTATGTGTGACATGGGGATAGTAGTATTTAACCACCTCACAGGGGTGTTGTGAGGATAAATACGTTAGTGTTTGTGAGGCACTAAGTTGTCTGCCTCAGGCTAAAGTATTTTGGAAAATTTCTGCCAAAACGGTTCAGCTGTTTCCAAATATAAGGCTAGGAAAAATTAGATTGTTTTGCTTAAATTAAAAAATCAGTTAACCTTTTTTTTTTTTTTTTTTTTAGTAGATATAGCACCTAATGCTCTGAAGCAGGGATTTGAAATTTGTCAGCGGGTGGCCTTTGTGTCAGGGATGTGCCTTTTGTTATCGCTGTGAAAATCTGCTCAAGTTTAACCAAGTTATGAGCCTTTGAAAAATCACAGTTTGCAATTGCTTAATAAGGACTTGCTTGATCTTAACAGCTGAGGATGCTTGAGCCTCTCCTAGCTCCTACAAGCCAGTTCTGCAGGGCAATTGCCTTACCCATGAGGCCTTCCTTTCACTTCCTGAAATCCCATGCCTCATTCACTACACACCTTCCAACTCTGCAACAAATGAGGCAAGGCCTACAGATAACAATTCGTCCCCAGAGCAAGTCCATTGTGTGCAGTGAATGAAATAGAGTTCCTGTGGGATAAATAGAATGTGGTCATGTAATTAAGGACTACATCATAATGCATTTGCATCAGGGGGCAGATTAACATTGCACAGGCAACCTTAATTCTGCCATTTCCTAATTTTTGAGTATTTGATCCTCAAAATGTGTGTAATTTTTACTTAGAACAAATTTGAGTGACCATCAGCACTGGAGAGACCCTCAAAAACATGTGTCCTCTGCTTTTGCATTGTTGTAGAAAGATTGTAATTGTCTATGAGTGAAGGGAAAATGCTTTCTCTAACTGAATGAGGATCCTAACTATATATAATTAACTATTATTGACTAGTCTGAAGGCCTTGTCTACATAGCGCATTAGTCAGCACCAGAGGACAGCACACTAATGTATAGGGCACTAACGGGCCCATGTGGACCCTGCCGGCATGCACTAAAAGTTTCCTAGTGCACGTTAATGTAGTTCCAACTCTCTCTCTCTAGGCTTCAGACCCTAAGTGCCTGCCAGAGCTGCAACTCCAAAGCACTGGCTACAGAGCTATTTTTAGAGCACTAGCACGAGCTCCAGAAGCCCAAGTCTGTTGACCCAGGCTGGGAGGCTTGCTGCTGCGGGGCTGTGTAGACATACCCTTAGTGCATGATGTGCTACTGGGCACAAGGATTTACACTCCTCTGGTGTGGACTAATGCACCATGTAGACAAGTCCTTCGTGTTCATGTTCCCTTTATGCAACATATGCTTCTCATTTGCATTGCCTATACTTCTCATTTCATATCTTTCCTAATGTTAGAATACTGTGACATAACGAATTTTACTTCAGAGAATCATTCAAAAACTCATGTGGCCAAAGTGGATGGATTGCGGGGCTGCGGATGGTTTCAAGTGCACAATTGTTATTACAGAGGGCTGAATAATTAATCAATTGAAAATAATGCATTTGACAAGCTTTGCCTCTTTTTCTGCTGATAAATTTTCCATGAAAAGATTGCAGTGTTTTAAAAATTTATTCATTATTCAAAATCATTCATCAAGAAATTCATTCATTATTCAAAATCATTCATCGAGAGTCAGATTCTTTCATGCCTTACTTGTATTGAAGTGAGTCCAACTCTCTGTGGAGTAAACTATTCCTCTGTGTATGTAAGAGTGGTAAAACCTGGTCCCAATTAATTAATTCAAATAATTCTTCATCAGCAGCTTGCTTATCAGTAGCTCTTTGTGAGTATTTATTCAGCTATGTGAACTATGTTGATTGACCTTATAAGTAACATGGCATGTATCCATTCCATGACTGGATTTACATAACTCTTTGAACTGGGTTTCCAGTACCAATATCACACTTGAATCCCAAATTGGCTTCCCGTGATTATTCTCCAATATTTACATAATTAATTATTTCTACATTGGGGGGGGGGGGGGGGGTGGCGGCAGCGACACCAGGAAACGTGTTCACTAAAATAAGCAGAGAAAGCAAACACAATAGAGATGCAAACACAATTGAAGTGAATTCATTTAACAATCCACAAGAACGTGTCTCAGTTTTCTTTGCAGTGTGCCCCAGAAACATTAATTAACGAGCGAGGAAAGGATTCCATTTAGTGAAACGTGAGAATGGTCAGACAAGACAAACCCCACACAATGCTACTACATTCTGTGATGGTTTTACATTGAAGAGGTAAAGGAGACATAAAACTGTCTTGCAGAGAGATAAAGCAAATGCTATGCTTTGTAAAATGCCTTTTATATTGATTTGTTGGAAGGCTTGTACATTTTGGTGGCTTGCCAAGGAGTCAGCATGGCATAATAATTCTTATGATTTACAATATACAATTTTACCCATTTTAGCAAAAGTACTTCTAAATGTGACCTTTTGATTGAATCAGGACACTCAGTTTAATATCATTAAGAACATTTGCTGTTCTGTGGGCATCTTTCGTGGCTTGTACATGAAGAATAAGAATAGTAGGCAGAGTGGGATTTTTTTTTAATCTTCACTGTTTCATATCTAAAAAGACTTACTCTGGAAGAGCAAAGAACAGAAAACATAAAGTGCAAATGCATGCTCACAATAGGTACAAGACATCATGCATGGAAGAAATCCATAGTTGCAAGTTAATTTTGATGGCCTGAGTTGAGGGTTAGGAATCCAAACTTTGGATTCTCCACATTTTTTCATAGTCTTCCTTTTGGAGAAATGATCACATCTTCACTGAGCTGTTTTGAAAGGAAACATTTGACTGTGGGCTGTAAGAAAGGCCAGTCCGCCTTTTTCCTGTCCCTGTGACTTATGCCACGTCTACACTAGCACGTATGGTGGCAAAACTTTTGTAGCTCAAGGGTGTGAAAAAAACACCCTCCTGAGCGACATAAGTTTTGCCGACATAAGTGCTCATGTGCACAGCACTATGTCAATGGGAGACGCTGTCCCACTGACATAGCTACCACCACACATTGAGCTGGTTTTATTATTTCGATGGGAGAGCTCTCTCCCGTGGGCATAACGTGGCTACACCAGCATTGCATTTACTGCCACCTCCCCAGCACTGCTCAGTTTTATGGGACATAATTATGTCTTTCTAGTGGGAAACTATTGCTGCACATACTAACAAAGGGGTTAACATTAGCATACAAGAGCTAAAGATATGCTTGGTGCAGCTGAGGTGCGCGTTGGAAGAGAAGGAGAAGAGACTGTAAGCCAACTTTGCATTTTTTCCCACTCCTGAGCCTGGCTGGTATAATTTAGAGCATCTTTAGGGATGATCTAAGTTAGACCTGGCTGCCCTTGTCGCCAAAGAACTATTCGAGTAGAAATGTCCTGGCCAGCACCCTTTCTTCCAGAAATGCCCTCTATGTTCGGATCTAGAGATGTGTGTCATAGAGCCTCTAGTCTACACTGACACCTAGGGATTCTATTTCTACAAGCAGAATCATGAGACACTGGCTGCTCAGGCTTTCCACCTCCTTTATGCCATTGGAGTGGCATAAAACAGCTAGAGAGGATCCGAGAATTGGGCTCTTTGCCTGAAGCTCTTCCTCTATTCACAGGCAGCCTGGCCTGGTCTACACTGTGAACGTAGGTCGAGGGAATGCGGCTTCATCGACTACATAATGTATGCGCCTTCACTGATTGGTCAGCTCCGTTGACTTAAATCACGGGAAAATTCGACGTAATAAGACCACCTCTGCAAGTGGCGTAGAGCTGAAATCAAATTGTTTGGGTCGAATGAGCAGCAGTGTAGGCTGAGTGCAGAATAATTTGATGTAGTTGGCCTCCCGTGAGTTATCCCACAATACTCTGCTGTGACCGCTCTGCACATTCGCACTCTGCCACACTACGGCCATGTACACAGGAAACAGCCCCTCCACTCAAGCCCCGGGAAATTTTGAATTCCCATTTCCTGTTTTGTCAGTGTGGAGAGAGCTGCCAGCAGAACTGATCATAGAGACTGCATGCCCCAAACATGCTCCAGCCTGGAGTCGACCTGAGGTCTTGGATCTCAGTGGGGTGAAGAGTCTGTTCTGGCTCAGCTCTGAGCCAGCAAAAGGAATTTAGATATTTATGAAAAGATATCGTGTGGCATGTTGTAAAAGGGGCATGGGAGGGAAGTGCAGCAGTGCTGCGTTAAAATCAAAGAGCTGAGGCAGGCGTATCAGAAAACTTGGGAGGCGAACAGTCATTTTGGCTCGTCAACAAAGACATGTCACTTTTATGAGGAGCTGCACGTGATTCTTGGCAGTGACCCCACCAGTGTACTGCCACACAGCAGAGATACCTCAGGGGAATCCAGGATGAATGAGGAGGACTCTGTGGATGAGGAGGAGGAGGACAGAGGCCAGGCGACTGGGGAATCCATTCTCGCTGAAAGCCAGGAGCTGTTTGTAACCCCGGAACAGCCCAGTCGGATGCAAGACAGCGTGACTGACCAAGATGCCGCAGAAGGCACATCTGGTGAGTATGTACTGCAAATCTCATTTCTGTGGTTATCTCCCCAGTCCAGCTTCTTGTCATAGCAGGGAAAAAATGAGTATGGTGGTGGGGATGGCTTCCTTGTTGTTAGTTCACCTAAGCAAGGGGTTCCCCCTGGAAAAGAATGTTTATGTGCCCAGGAATGCTCCGAGAATCCTCCATGGATATCTCTAGGAAACTTTAATTTAGGTACTTTGTGATCCTTTGCAGAAGATTTCTGGGTAGAGCAGCCTTATTTCTTCCACCGTGATAGGACACTTTCCCCTGCCACTCTCTTATTAATTGTGCAGGCATCATCGTGGAACACAGCATAGCAGCATAAGAGACAGGCCTGTACCCAGATGCTTGCAGTAAATCCTCCCTTTCCACCTCTGTTACCCTCAGTAGACTCCTGGTCTATCATTCATGGTCACCTAGGAAAGATGCTGCAAATTTGCAGTACCCACTTCATACAATCGGTTTGTTTTTTCTTCTTCTCTGCAATGGGAGGTTGTTTGGGATACATAAACTGCAAGTTACGAGACAGCATGTGACTGTGATGAGTCTGAGGGGTCGCGAGATGGGTGCCCACATATGGTTTTGCCCAGGGGAATTTCACTACCCCTCCACACACCCTCTATACCGCCTTTTCAAAAAACAATTTTTGGAGGGTCAGGGGGTGCAACAATCCTGCTGGTTGGGGAACTATGGACTTATGCAGGATAAACTGCTGGGATTTCCCTGAAATGGATGCATCAGCCCCTTACTTACCATGGCTGGAATGGCACGATGAGCCCCGCAATAGGTAGAGATAGGTATGCAGGTCTGCCGTTGCCTTGGGAATATAAAGGGGAGTTATTTTTATATTCTAACATTGCTTTCTGTCCATGGGGTCAGCTAACAATAGATACCTTGTGCTTTGCTTGCCTTTCAGTGGACAGCGCGGCCTTCAGCTCAGCATCTACTACTCCCGCTGACTGCCTGTTGCAGATTAGAAGGCAAAAAAAACCAACTCGGGATGACATGTTCACGGAGATAATGAACACCTCCATGGCTGCTGACACAGAGCTAAGAGCCTGGAGGATTTCATTATCGGAGAAGATGAACATGGACATGGAGAACAAGAAGGCAGCCCAAGAACGTGAGCATGCAATGCAGGATGAGATGCTGCACATAATGAGGGAGCAGTCGGCCATGTTGAGGCGTTTGGTTGAGCTTCAAGAAGAGCAGTAGCAAGATAGTCTCCCTCTGCATCCCCTGCAAAGCTCTCCCTGCAAAACTCTTTCCTAGCCCCCCAACCGTCAAGCAATCTAGGAGGAGGTTGAGCAGGGTGCAATAGGTGCTCCAGTCCACGTCGGGTGAGGGGATCAGAAAGAGGCGCCGGCCTCTTTAAGAAACGGGACTGTTTTGTTTGCTGTTTGCACATTGAAACTTTGCTCTTTGTCCCTTCACAACCCCATTACAATGCATGTAAAATGTTGAAATAACTTCCTTTCCCTCCACTGGCTAGGTGTCTGGTGCTAAGATAGGGCTATGCGTGCCATCTATCACCTGCCCACAGTTTGGGAACCCCATTGTGGAAAACCCATCCATTATGTCCTGCATGTTTCCCAAAGTCACTATCTTTCTTAGCAAAAGTCTGTTAATGGCCGGCAAACTTGTATTACACCAACTCCCACGGCGGATTTACTGACTCCAAATTGATTCCCACTGATCGGTAGCAGTCTGGCGTTGCTAGCTTCCACAGAGCGATGGCCATTTGCTTCTCCACTGTCAGAGCTGGTCTCAAGTGAGCGTTCATGTGTTTCAGGGATGGGGACAGCTCTGCGCAAAGTTAAAAAAAAGTGGCCTTTCACATACGGAAGTTCTGCAGTGACTGCTCATCATCCCACACCTTCATAACGATGCGATCCCACCAGTCACTGCTTGTTTCCCGGGACCAGAAGCAGCGCTCCACTGACTGCAGATGGTGCGTGACAGCCAGCAGCAAACGGGAATTGTTCCGTTCTATGGCTTGTAGCAGGGCATCTTGAGTAACATCACAATTTTCCGCACTGTGGCTCCTGTCTCACCCTTGAAAATACTGCAGGAAAAGATGTTTGTGTTTGTGATGTTTGTGTTTGTGATGCTCACAATGATAGTGCAGAGCTGAGCGGGCTCCATTCCTCTCCAGCAGTGGCATGCGTGCAGCAGAGACTGAAGGGTTTAGAAAAATGGCATGAAAAAGTGTTAGTCTGTTTGTTTGGGATAAGAAGGGAGGGGGAGGGATGAAGTTGCATCATGGGAGGATGACAACCTTCCCAAAAGCCTCTGCGGGTAGTTACACTGTGGGATAGCTACCCATGGTGCACTACATTGATTGTCAACCCAAGCGCGGCTAGTGGTGATGCAATCCTGTGATGCAATAAGCATGGTGTGATCATGCTCCTGTGACTTCTAAAATTCAGCGGGTGAAAGTCGATTTAAAATAAATCGACTTCACTCTGCATTGTAGACATACCCTCTGTCTCTGTTGCTATATTTATAAACGGGAACATGAGTGAATTACAACTCCTATACATTACCAGGATTGGAGGGGATTTGTGATGCCTTCATGCTTCCATTGTGTAGCTATGTACTTAAACGTCTAATTTGAAATATGGAGAGTGTATTTATGGGCTGTGATACGGAGAAGGATATAATTTTTAAATGCAGTGACCAATATGGACACTGAAATCTTCTTTTTATTCAGAGGACAGATAGAGCATAAGCAAAAGAAGTGCAGGTTTCCCCACAATACCCACAGCCCCAATTAAAGGAGAACTCCTCTGAGATAATACCTAGCTCTCATATAGCATTTTTATCACTAGATCCCAAAATATTTTACAAAGGAGTTCAGTATCATTATTCCTATTTTTCAGATGGGGAAACTAAGGCACAGGGAGGTAAGAGTAGGAATATTACCTCTGAATTTGGCACTGGTGTGACCACTGCTGGGATACTGTGCCCAGTTCTGGTGCTCACAATTCAAGAAAGATGTTGATAAATTGGTAGAGGTCAGAGAAGAGCCACAAGAATGATTAAGAAACTGGAAAACCTACCTTTATAATGATGGACTCAAGGAGCTCAATCTATTTAGCTTTAAAAAGAGGAGGTTAAGGAATAATGAGCTCAGTTTATAAGGATCTACACTGGGAACAAATATTTAATAATGGGCTTTTCCGGCTAGCAGGGGAAGGTGTAACAAGATCCAGTAGCTAGAAGTTGAAACTTGACAAATTCAGGCTGAAAATAAGGTGTACATTTTTAACAATGAAGATAATTACTATTTGGAACAATTTACCAAGGGCGGTGGTGGATTGCCCCTTACTGGCAATTTTTAAATCAGGGCTGGATTTTTTTTCTAAAAAAATGTACTTTTAGCTGAAATAGGAATTGTTTTGAGGAAGATCTGTGGACTGCATTATGCAGGACATCAGACTAGAAAAATCACAGTGGTCCATTCTGGCCTTGGAATCTATGAAATGTCTTGCCTAAGGTCACTCATCAGCAGAACCAGGAATAGAACCCAGTTCTCACGAGTTCTCTGCCTTAACCACTAGGCCATAATGAGATGAAAGGCAAGCTCTCCATGTCCATTCAAACTGGTCACAAAGATGCTAGTTAGATCAACTGTTGGTCTCGGTTTGCAGGTTTCGACTGACATGAGAACCTATCTAATAGGAAGTGGGCTGAGATAATCAAATAACATCCCTTGGTTACTGGGCAGTCATCTATGGGCAATGATGCCTACATCCCCATCAGCATAAGCTGGATTTGAACAGGTAACCTAGAGGTAAATATGTACCTAATCTATACCAATAGTGTCTGAGCAATTTGATTTTCCCAGAAAAGAGCTTTTTATTGTTTCTACCCCTAGATTCTAGCCTTTTGCCTCTGCCATTATAAAACTAGCCACAGTGTCTAAAATTGCACAGGGTTATCCAACTTGAAGGGATGTGGAGCTTCCAGATGCCCATATCTCTCCATTTTCTGTTAGAGGAATGAGCTGGAAGCTAGCTGAGGAAAGGAGACTGCTGACTTCTAAAAAACAAGAACAACTGTGTTTAATTTTTCATATATAAAAGAATCCAATGTTTACTCAAGAAGGAATTTGAAGCCTTTTGTGTGCTTTTTGGTTTTTTTTTTTTAGATAAAGTGAAGCCACACTGCTGTTCTTAGGCAAAGTAATTTTACAAGGGAACTCTCTCAGGAATGAAGAGTTATTCCCCAGTGCTTAAGCATTATTCTTTATAATTATGGATATTTTTTTCCTCCAAAAATATTTTTTTTGAGACGCTGACATTTCAAAGGCTTTCAGTTCTGTGTGTCATTATCAAATAATCTTTTTTGTACTTGGCTGTTTATTATTGGATTGCAACAACGATAAAGCTCTAGGGGTTTTGTCTCCTTTGGTATGTTAATTAGCCATTTTCTCTTTGATCTTTTTCTTACTGAAAAGAGTGAAAAGCTATCTCGGTAGGGAATCTTACTGATGTACATTCATCCCCTCATCTCCATAATCTGAAGATCAGAGGAAGACAACAATTTCACTGCTGAATGAGGTTACTATAGACTATAGTTAGAATGTACTCTGCTTCTAAATAATCCCACCACCATTTATATTCGGAATATTGAAGAGAAAACCACTGAGAACAAGAAATGCAAAAATAATTCATTTTAAACTGAAAACTATCTTCATTAACTTAACTTTTTCTTCAAGTTTTAAACTCATGCGTATGCTCTTTTTCCATATATTTTTACTTCTTTACATACCCTTTTTCTTTCTTTCTCCTGTTGACTTGATGTATTTTCAGTAGTCAGAGTAATGAAATATAGAATGGACGCCTAGGAAATAGGATGATTTTCAAAAGAACTACCTGAACACTGGATTGCAAAGTGGTGAAAGTCTTATTGCTTTGGACATTTCAAGGAGACTGGACATACTGTATGCAGGGCTGTCAAGCTGAGGAGAAAATGTGTATGAGGTTTTCAATCTCTCAATGAAACATCTTTAGCAAAATCCTTCATGTTTCAGAGAGATACTTTAAAAACTGCAGTAAAAATATTCGACTGAAGGAGCTGGAAAAGATCAACTGTGTGTAACAATCCTGCACTGGCAAGGTGATAGATGAGGTGAGCTACTAGTTATTTTCCATACACGATTTCTCCGCGCTTGGCTATCCATTCCATAGGAAAATATGTGGGAGTAGAAAATGTATTAGAAAATCTCACTACAGAGATTCTTAGCTAACTTCCTGCAGCCGTTTGTGTTAGTTACCTAATTATCATCTTCTTGCCTGTGAAGAACAAGTTAGAGATCTGGACTCCTGACCACTTGGCGCTCAAAGATCCATTGGGAATTCTGTCCCTCTTTTGTATATGTAACAGTAGTTTATACCTTTAAGGCTCCTGTATTTTGTACTCTGCTCTGATCTTTTACAAAGGAAATAGTAGCGTGAAATGTGAGTAAGTGGGGTGCAACAGCGCTGGTATGGTTTTATTATTGATCTCTCCCCAAACTTGGCATTTGGGCATTGTTAGCCACATATGTCACACCACCCATTTTCCCTATCATGTGTTTCAGGCAAGATTAAGGAGCACAGAGAGGCACATAAGATTATAGCAGATGAGAGCTTTATTATGAAATGACACAGAAGAATCAGCAGTACTTCCGCTGTAGTGAGACCTACATTGTTAACTCTAAATGCCTATAAGCACATCTTGCACAGGAACATCCTTTCTGATGTCCTTATGCCCTCATTCTTTAACAGAGTTTTTCTCCACCTGGGAGGAGGGTGGGTCATGAAAGGCAAGCAGAGGAAGTCACAACAGCACTGAAAAATGTATTACAATCTAAAGAAAAGGAAATCTTGCTCTCCTGCTCCACGCACACCCTTACTCTTCAATATCAAGTATTCTCTATCAACCTTTTGAAACAAACACACAGAAATTAAATTCCCGGGCAGATCGTTCTTATCATCGATACTTTTTTTTAACGTCTGCTTTTATAATTTTTTTTTAATTTTGACTTTGAAAAAGGGTCGCCAATCTGAGAAGGTTGCCAATCTGAGAAATCAAAATGTGATTCTAAAGCAGGCGAATGGCCAAAATGCCCACTGAGTTAACGTTAACTGTTAACTTTAACCAGCTCAGGTATAATATCTGAATTTCTGAGCTTGTTGGCAACATTATTATACTTCCTATCCAGACATATCTATTAACGCACTGGGTTTCTTTATTTTCTGGCATTTTATTTACTTCTTTGCTTTAACTTTAGGCTTGACTCTCTGGTTTTTCTTTTCTGACTCTGGACTAGCCATTTTCTCTCTTCCTCTTTTTCTCTACGCTTGACTCTTTTTCCTTTTTCTTCTCCTTTCCTTTCTTTTGGCTGCCTGTCTTTCAGCATTCTCTAGCCCAGAGTTTCCCTGAAGGGATGATTCACAATTCAGAGTTTCTGGACCAATGTGACAATCCTCTTCTGCATCACCATATCCATAATAAGGTTTGCCAATGTAACCATTAAAACTCTTGGGACAACCTTGGCCATGGAGCATGTGAAACTGCTTTGGGAGGGAATCTCTTCTTTCTAATTTCTGCAATATTTCTCTGGGGAGTGGAACTTTTTAAATCCCTGAGTGGGACTAAAGAATCTGCCTGTTTTCTGAGATGGGGCTTTATCTGCCCTTGCAGCCCTTTCCAGAGTATTTAGTAGCTCACTTTTGTCATCCTCTCTCTGAGTTCAGCCCAGACCTTTCTGTAGTACAATGGCAAATTGAGAAACCTGAGTTTTTTCCAATAGCTGGTCTTAGACTTCACTCATCTGGTTTCTCTCTCCCATTTGGGGAAATATGATGGCTAATAATTATGCTTTCAGTGAATTCCAACAGTGGGACTCCAGAGCTGTCTCTCCTTTTCAGCCTGTCCTGGCAAGAACTGACTGTCTCTCTTCTTCAGTCTATTTTGTAATTAGTATCTAGGATACTTATATGCCCTGCATAACCATATCCGAGCAACTCACATACCATGATGTATGTATCCTCACAACACCCCTGTGAGGTAAAGTAGTACTATTATCCCATTATACAGGTGGGGGAACTGAGACATTGGGAATTTAAATGACTTGCTAGGGATCACACAGAAAGTCTGTGGTAGAGGAGGGAATTGAAGCCAGATCTCCTAAGAAAGCACACAACTGTGAAATTGTAACATTTCAAGGTAGCAGAGATTTTTACAATCAGATCTGTGAAAACACTGAGGAACTTGGGGGTCCTGGGAATTGTACAAAAAAAAAATGTTTTTTTAATCTCCAAAACCCACACAAAATGAACTGGTGATAATGTTATTTTGCTAAATTTCACACAAAAGTTCACCATCCCACTCCTCAACCCCCACAGTTCCTGGATGACCTGCTCCTGTACACTGATGTCCATGGCCTCTTCCACTTGGATAGCATGGATCTCTACCAAGCCACGCTGCCGCTGGCTTCCACTGTACCCCACTAGGCCCTGCTTATAATGACTAAACATATCTATCCTCCTCCCCTGAAATTCTGCAGAGACCCAGCATGTGGAAAGACTTTGGTGGTCCTGGAAGGAGAGAGGACAACATCCTTTTGGCTTTGTTCCCCTTCCCTTGATGGTTTAGGGCCACTGATCTGGATTTTCTCCTCCTTACATCCCATCAGCATTATGCAGTGGAAAGGATGATAGGATAGGATTATTTTGTTTTCCTGGATGGCGATGTTGGCCTTGAATTGGGCTGGCTACTTGCTTTAGATTTAGTGTGGAGGAGAAGGTTGGTAGTGTCACACTGGGCATTTCATGCCAAACGTGCCAGGAACAAGTCAGCAGCCACAGGTCACAATCTGGAAATCTATACATAGGAAAAAAATACTGTCATAGAAAGCTTGGCCCCAGAAATGAATGGATACCTGGCAGCCTGCAGGATATTTCTTGATCCTGTGGATTTATTTAAACTTTCCCCACTTTTCTTGTCCTAAAGACAATGGTACTTAGATCCCAGCTCTCACCTGCCAGCCTGGGATTGGTCAAGAGATGCAGCAGCAGCAGGCTCTTACCAACCGTTTGGTTGGTGGTTTAAAACTGTCAGCTTTGAAACACAAATGTGGTGAAGTTGCAAGCAATGGCCAGAGCACGTCAGTCAGAGAGAACTGATAAGGCTGAGGGGAGAGCAGCCGGGCATGGCTGTAGTGCCACACAGACAACCATTTCCAGTCACATGTCACTGCTTTAATCTATTGAACCCCGGGGGATGGGTGGTGTGACATTTTCACTGCTTTAAGCTGAGGCTGCAGAAAGGCTGCGTGGTGCTTTCATGTGAAGGTGCTAAAGTGGACACCAATCCTAGCTTCTTCCCATTTGCTTCATTCGCCCAAACACCCTTCCATTTGCTCAGAAGCAAAGAAGCTGGAGGAGAGCAAATGCTGTATAAACTGCATGAGGCTACTAATTGCAATGCCTGCCTAGGGTCAATGTGGCAAACTTCATGTCTCAATCCAAATGGACATGTTTGTGTTTAGTTTTACTTCACAGAAACAAGCTGGCTTGATAATATCTGATCCAAAGCATCAGGGTTCTGTGCTGACATATGGTAGCATTAAGCACCGAGGTGAATATCAGTAGCACAGTTTGAATCTCGAGTGGCACCCAAACTTTTCCATTCATTTAGGTTTCGTTCATAACTGGAATGATACATTTAATATCCTTTCTAGATCTCATATTTTTAGCTTTGCTACCGGTAACGCCCTAATATTCGCAAATGACACAAAAAAATCCCTCAACCCCCCCACCAAGAAAAGTGGGGAGAGGCTAGTGGACTGTCCTACCTTATATTTAACTGTGACACTCTGGCTACATTTTCCAGACCTGCTGAAGAACTCTGTGTAGCTCAAACGTTTGTCTCTTCCACCAACAGAAGTTGGTCCAATAAAAGATATTACCTCGCCCACCTTGTACATTACACACACACACACACACAATAGGGTATGAGCCAGTCTATATACATTATATTTACATAGTAATAACACACACAATGTCCTCCCTCTCCCCCTGTTAAAAGCACATTAAGGTTTCAAAGTCCAAGACTCAAAAATTAGAAAATATCAAAATTAACATTGCTTTAATTTGGCCCCCTTGTGCATCTACATTGTGCCTCGTTCAGTGCACAGGATGGATGGCTGTTGCTTAAGGAACATTTATTGAATATTTAATTTCCCCTCATCGTACAATGTGTGGCACATTGCTGCATTTAATACACACTTTTCAAACCCTGCTCTGAAGACAGGACTATTCATTTCCCCAGGGGTTTTTCTATGGTGCTTATCACTATAGGAATTCACTGAAAATATGCATCTGGAGACCTCCAAGGTTGAGGAAGCAGTCTAGCTGGAGAGGACTGCAGTAGCACCACTACGGGAGGAGGAAATGCTTCCTTCACCGGGAGGAAACTGGCTGCTGGTTACTTCTGGCAGCAGGCAGTGCTCCACCCCTGCTGCCAAACCGCCATTAAAACATGGTGCTGCCTTGGTAACGAGGGATAAGGAAACGCTCCTAGAAGGGGAGGAGGAGAAGCCATGTACCCTCAAGGCTGGGAGGATCATGGTCAAAACTCCCAAGACGAAATGAAAGGGGATGGAGTCATCCATCTCCCAGCCTGACATGGCATCCCAGATTGTGTGTTGCCTGCCAGGGGTCCATAGCTGAGACATAATGGAAGGAATGTCAAAGATCATCTGGACCTCTGACTACTATCCCATGCTGCTCATCCATGGGGGCATTAATGATACTGCAGAGTAGGATCCTGAGTTGATCAGAAGTGAATACAGGGCTCTGAGAATGAGGATGAAGGAGTTGGTGTTCACACTGATCCTTCCAGCCAAGGGTAGGCGCCCAGGCAGAGACAGAGATCCTGGAGGTGAATGCATGGCTAAGTGGATAGTGTCACCAGGAGGGCTTTGTCTTCCTTGACTATGGGTTGCTGTTCCAAGAGGATGGGTTGCACAACAGAGATGGGTCCACCTATCAAAGAAGGGAAAGAGTATCTTGGATACAAACTGGCTGTCAGAAAACATGATGGGGAGGGTCAGGACTAGTGGTCAGAGCCATGGTGATCATAGCTGGAATCAAGAGTCCAAAACAGGGTTGGAGGAAGGCTGGAGTGAGAACAAGACTAGAACAGGACTAGGAACAGGGCTGGAGCAATGGCAAGGAGTAGGGCAAGCTAAGGCTTGAGGCGTTTGTTGCCACTATCAGGTAGGGGAGAGTTCCAAGCCCTGGAATGCCATTGAACAGATTGAGGCTGCTCCTGTGAGGCTTATATACCTTCCCTGAGAGGCACAAGTCCAGCTCCTGTCTTGTGGATTGTTCTGGAGCCGAGGACAGGAATGACTCATCAGACCATGTGGCTTAATCAGATTCTAGTTCAGGGATGATTTATTATGTACACTGGCTAACCTAGTGAGGCAGGCTTTAAATGATGTTTGATGGGGGCAGCAGACAAAAGTCTACAAGTGAATCCAGAACATGGAGACCTGGGTGAAGGGTCAGAATCTGACGGCGACATGGAAAATCAGAGCAAGGACAAAGGAGAGACAAGAGGGAATATAGAGGGGAAATATAATGAATCTCTTATTAGTCTGTATACTAATGCAAGAAGTCTGGGGAATAAAGAGGAAAAACTAGAAATACTAGTAAATAATCACAATTGCAACATAATTAGAATCACAGAGATTTGGTGGGATAATTCATATGACTGGAATATTGGTATAGAAGGGTACAGCTTTTTCAGGAAAGACAGGCAGGGATAAAAGGGAGGAGGTGTTTCTTTGTATATCAAAGATGTATACACTTGCACTGAGGCTGAGATAGAAGTGGGAGGCAGAACTGCTGAAAGTCTCTGAGTAAGGATAAAAGGGGTAAAAACTAAGGGTGATGACATGGTAAGTGTCTACAATAGATCACCTAACCTGGAACAAGAGGTGGAGGAGGCTTTTTTTAAAACAACTAACAAAGTCATTCGGGGCACAGGACTTGGTGATGATGGAGGATTGCAAGTACCTAGACATCTGTTAGAAAAATAACACAGCAGGGCACAGATTATCCAGTAAGTTCTTGAAAGACATTGGAGATAGCTTTTTATTACAGAAGGTGGAGAAAGTGACTAGGGGAGAGGCTGTTCTAGAGTTGATTCTGACAAATAAGGAGGAACTGGTTAAGAATTTGAAAGTAGAAGGCAGCATGGGTGAAAGTGATCATGAAATGATAGAGTCCATGATTCTAAGGAATGGTAGGAGGGAAAACAACAGAATAAAGAGAATGGACTTCAAGAAGGCAGACTTTAGCAAACTCTGAGAACTGGTAAGTAAGATCCTATGGGAAGTTAGTCTAAGGGAAAAAAGAGTTGAGGAGAATTGGCAGTTTTTTTGAAGAGACATTATTAAAGGCACAAGATCAAACTATCCCAATGGGTAAGAAAGATAGAAAGTATGGTAAGAGACCACCCTGGTTTAACTAGGAGTTTTCAAAGACCTGAAACTCAAAAGAAACATACAAAAGTGGAAACTAGGTCAGATTCTGAAGGATGAATATAAAAAAAAAGACAAGCGTGCAGAGACAAAATTAGAAAGGCCAAGGCACAAAACAAGAGTAAAGTAGCTAGGGACATAAAGGGTAACAAGAAAACATTTTACAAATACATTAGAACAAAAGGAAGACCAAAGACAGGATAGGCCCATTACTCAATGAGGAGGGAGAGACAATAACAGAAAATGCAGCAATGGCTGAAGTGTTAAATGCTTTTTTTGTTTGTATTTTCACCAAAAAGTTTAGCAGTGATCAGACAACTAACATAAAATACATCAATGTAAAAGGGGTAGGATATGAGGCTGAAACAGATGAAGAGCAAGTTAAGAATTACGTAGATCATATTTACATTAGCGATCTTACAGTGGCATAGCTATACTGATGCAGCTGCGCCTTTGGAAGATTGCTCGTGTAGCTGCTCTATGCCCACGGGAGAGAGCTTTTCCTTCAAAATAATAAAACCACCCGAAGGAGTGGTGGTAGCTATGTCGGCGCTGTGCACACTACCACTTATGCTGCTGAAACTTATGTCGCTCAGGGGTGTGTTAGACAAGTTAGATGTCTTCAAGTCAGCAGGGCCTAGAATAGACATCCTAGGATATGCAAGGAACTGATTGACAAGATCTCTGAGCCATTAGCGATTATCTTTGAGAAGTCATGGAGGATGGGAGTGATCCCAGAGGACTGGAAAAGGGCAAATATAGTGCCTATCTATAAAAAGGGGAATAAGGACAACCTGGGGAATTATAGACCAGTCAGTTTAACTTCAGTACCCTGAAAGATAATGGAGCAAATAATCAATTTGTAGGCACTGAGAAGATAATAAGGTGATAAGTAACCGTCAACCTATTTTTGTCAAAAGCAAATCATGTCAAACCAACTTAGTAACCTTCTTTGGTGGGTAACAACACTTATGGATAGGGGAGAAACAGTAGAGAAGATATATCTTGACTTTAGTAAGGCTCCTGTTACTGTCCCACATGACCTTCTAATAAGAAAACTAGAGAAATATAGCCTAGATAAACCTGCTATAAGGTAAGTGCACAATTGGTTGGAAAACTACTCAGAGAGCCATTATCAGTGGTTCACAGTCAAGATGGCAGGGCATATTGAAAAAAGTCCTGCAGTGATCTGTCCTGGGTCTAGTTCTGTTCAGTATCTTCTTGAATGATTTTGATAAAGGCACTTATTAAGTTTGTGGATGATACCAAGCTGGGAGAGGTTGCAAGTGCTTTGGAGGACAGGATTAGAATTCAAAATAATTTTGAAAAACTGGAGAAATGGACTTAAATAAATAGGATGAAATTAAATAAGGATAAATGCAAAGTAGTTTACTTAGGAAGGAATAATGAATTGCACAAATACAAAATGGGAAATGGCTGCCTAGGAAGGAGTAGTGCAGAAAAGGATCTGGGGGCTAATATGGATCACAAATTAAATATAAGCTAACAATGTAATACTCTTGTAAAAACGTGAACATCATTCTGGGATGTATTAGCAGGAGTGTTGTAAGCAACACATGAGAAGTAATTCTTTTGCTCTACTGAGCATTGATAAGACTTCCACTGGAGTGTTGTGTCCAGTTCTGGGAACCACACTTTGTAAAGGATGTTGGCAAATTGGAGAAAGTCCAGAGGAGAGCAACAAAAATGATTAAAGGTCTAGGAAACCTGACGCAGAGAAAAGGTTGAAAAAAATTGGGTTTGTTTAGTCTGGAGAAGAGAAGCCTGAGGGGGGCTGATGATAACAGTCTTCAAGGATGTAAAATGTAGTTATGAAGAGGACAGTGATAAATCGCTCTTATCCACTGAGCACAGCAGAAGAAGTAATGGGCTTAAAATGCAGCAAGGGAGATTTAGGTTAGACATTTGGACAACCTTCCTAAATGTCAGGGTAGTTAAGCACGGGAACAAATTACCTATGGAGCTTATGGAATCTCCGTCATTGGAGGTTTTTACGAGCAGGTTAGACAAACATCTGTCCGGGATGGTCTAGATAATATATAGTCCTGCCTCAGTGCAGGGTACTGAACTAGTTGACCTATGGAGGGCCCTTCCAGTCCTACATTTCTATGATTCTATGATAGTATCCGAGTTCTATACAAACATTAATTATTTTTTCTTCACAACATGACTCTGAGATAAGGGATGATATTATCCCAGTGTTACGGATGGGGAGCTGAGACATAGCAAGATGAAGCTGAAAAATATCCACTAATGTTTGAGTGCCCAATTTGAGAGGAGTAGGATCAGATTTTTCAGAGTACCTAATACAGTATATTCCTGTAACCCTATTATCCAAACCTCTGCATTATCTGAATCACTTCCTTGTTACCCGTGTATCTCATGCTGAGGAATAATGAAGGGAATTGGACAATGCCAGTTGGGTAATAGAGCAGTGACCCCAGCCAGGACTACGAGGAGGAGGAGGTTGTGTGGGAAGCCACCCTGCTGCCGAATGGACCCTGTGGCAGTGCAGGCAGCCGCTGTCGCAGGAATGAGTGAGTGGAGCCATGACAGAAGAGCTGCAGAGGGCCACCTGTAATGTTGCAGGGCAGGTGACATCCAATCCCTGCAGAAGAAAGATGCAGGGACGGCTGCAGTCCTGGCGGGGCAGAGCAGAGTCCTGGATGGGGGTCCTTTCTCTGTCCTCCCAGGACTGCAGCCTCCGCCTGCGTCTTGTGCCTGCATGTGTCACTGGCCCTTCAGCCATGCAGGGAGCCCTCTGCAGCCCAACTGTCATGGGAGTGAGTGGTTAGGTCAGAGTAGAGCTGGGACTGCAAGGAGGAGGAGGTGTCCTCACCTACAGGGGGAGGCCACCACACTGCTGAATGACTGAATGGTTAAATGGTTCCTGCCCTCTCAGTTATCTGAACTCCCGATTATCTGAATGAAATCCGTGTCCCTGCTGCTATTCAGATAATCGGGAGTACACTGCAATATAGAGCACATTATATAGACTTCAGTTGCAGCTGTGAGTGTACAGCACTTCTGCAAATCACACGACAGGGTCTCAAGTCAGGAACCCCCAAAAATGAGCAACACACAATCAATGACCACCTGTGAAAAGTTTGGTTGATGTGAATTATTGCCCAGCATCTCATGGGAACTTTGTCAGAAGCAGGGATAAAAATCAAATTATCCAGGGCAGCATTCAACTGGTTCCATTGGTTCACGATTCCATTGGTTTATCTTGATGCAGTCCCCTGCCTTAATCACTATATGCCTTCCAACTTCTGCAGCAAATGAGACAGGAGTCCAACAGAAAACAACCTCCTTCCTTACACAGTCCTGGTTTATCCACAGAGCAGGTCCATCCTGTGCACTGAATGAGGCAGGAGTCCTGTACAAAAATTACTATGTTGCCACATATTAAGACTGTATTATAATGCATACTTACAAGGGGGCCGAATTAGGGTTACACATTAATTCTTTCCTAACTTTTGCAATCTTAAAAATCATAGAAGTGTGGGACTAGAAAGGACCTTGAGATGTCTTCTAGTCCAGTCCCCTGCACTCAAGGCAGGACTAAGTATTATCTAGATCATCTCTGACAGGTGTCTATCCAACCTGCTCTTAAAAATCTCCAGTGATGGAGATTCCACAATATCCTTAGGCAATTTATTTCAGTGCTTAACTACCATGACAGTTAGAAAGTTTTTCCTAATGTCCAACCTAAACCCCCCTTGCTGCAATTTAAGCCCATTGCTTCTTGTCCAATCCTCAGAGGTTAATGATAATATTTTTTCTCCCTCCTCCTTGTAACAACATTTTATGTATTTGAAAACTGTTTTCATGACCCATCTCAGTTTTCTCTTCTCCAGACTAAACAGACCTGTTTTTTTCAATCTTCTTCCATAGATCATGTTTTCTAGCCCTTCAATAATTTTTGTTGCTCTTCTCTGGACTTTCTCCAATTTGTCCACATCTTTCCTGAAATGAGGTGCCCAGAACTGGACACAATACTTCGGCTGATGCTTAATCAGCGTGGAGTAGAGTAGAAGAATTGCTTTTCGTGTCTTGCTTACAACACTCCTACTAATGCATCCCAGAATGAGGTTTGCTTTTTTTGCAACAGTGTTACACTGTTGACTCATATTTAGCTTGTGATCTACTATAACCCCCACATGCCTTTCCGCAGCACTCCTTCCTAGTCAGTCATTTCCCATGTTGTATGTGTGCAATTGATTGTTCCTTCCTCAATGGAGTACTTTATAATTGTCCTTATTGAATTTCATCCTATTTCCTTCATACCCTTTCTTCAGTTTGTCTAGATCATTTTGAATCTTAATCATATCCTCCAAAGCACTTGCAGGTTGCAGCCCCTCCCTTCTTAGTATCATCCACAAACTTTATAAGTGTACTCTCTGTACCATTATTTAAATCATTGATGAAGATATTGAACAGGACCGGATCCAGAACTGATTCCTGAGAGACCCCAGTGGATATGCTCTTCCATCTTGATTGTAAACCACAGATAACTACTTTCTGGGAACGGTTTTTCAACGATTTATGCACCCACCTTACAGTAACTCCATCTAGCTTGTATTTCCCTATTTTGTTTATGAAAAGGTCATATGCGAGACAGTATCAAAAGCCTTACTAAAGTCAAGATATACCACATCTGCTACTTCCCTCCATCCACAAGACTTGTTACCCTGTCAAAGAATATTCTTTTAAAGTACTTTTTGGAGATTATATATATATATAGTTTCAAATGGAAAAGAACAAATTTGGTTTCTGCTTCCTTCTAAATTCATGCCCTGGTCCCTTTCTTATTTATTTTGATTTTTTTCTACAGAGGAACACAATAATAAATGAATTAGTATATTTTAATCTGTAGGGTAACCAAGTCTAAAGTCCATATAGCAGAATAGGTTCTCTTGAAGGATTTGACCGACTCTGAACAGGGTAGCATTTTCCTTCAAGCTAGTGACTGGGGACTTCTAATTTCTAGGATTGCTTCTGATTAAGTTCATAACCTGCTCTGATTCTCACCTCTATTGGAAATAGATAGTGTAGACAAAAGGCTAAATATTAGGTGGAATCCTGTATCTCAATTTCCCTCCCTGTAAAATAGAGATTGTGGTACTGATCACCTTTGTAAAGCACCTTGAGACCTATGAATGAAAAGTGCTATGTAAGAGCTGATATTATTATTACTATTATCACATGGAGGAGGGATGTGCAGCTGCTGAACTGAGTGCACATTCTTAATAGGTAGGCTCCTACTCAGGAAATGCATGGTACGCTCCCAGGACTGTGATCTTCACTCTGAGCTGTCAATGGCACCCAGATTCCCTTCCACATAGGAGTGAACATTTGCAGAGGCTTTGCTGGGTGGAGATTGAGCCTTTCTGGAGCAATAGTGAAGAGCCCTGATCCATAGACTGATAATGTGGTGCTCAGCAGACATTGCACAGGAAAATGTAGACACTAGGTGGGAGCAGGCATGTAGCCAATGCCACATCGCTTTACTACCGACCTCTTAGGATGGCAGGTAGCCCAGCACCAACCTATACAGTCCTCCGTGACTCCCCTAATTAAACATTGACATTCCCGTGCCTGACTGAGTCTTTAGAGAGAGATACCCTGTTCCTATAACCCAGCGACTGGCTCCCAGAACTTTATAATTAAAAAAAATCTGGAGTGATTTATAAATGTAGAGTGAAGATGACTGATCTGATACGTTACTGTACATTGTAATACATTCTAGTTTCCATGCTACTTACTCCTTTCAAATCAATTCTTCTCTGTGTGTTTGTGAGGGATATGCCTAGTGAATCATTCTAATGCTGGAGAATGCATCAAAATGACACCTTCTAGGTGCTTTTTTCCTTTCTGACTTCCAAGCCTCCATTTATAGATATATAAAATCATTGTAAAAACCCTCCAGCTTCTGACTGTGAAAAAACCCTTTCGTGAGGGCTCCCCTGAAGTCTAGATGCCATTTTTTGGTGCCTACTAAAAAGATACATGCAGTATGAGCACAAGAACAAATCCAACTGACACGCACCTACCTCTTCATAAAGAGAGGGAGGTGCACAAATGGCAAACGTATTACATGAATCCTCAGAACGACTTTTTCACATCAACATTTTTTCAGTATATTCTTTTCCCCTGTAATAGGAATGGTACTTTGTACTAGGATGGTGTCTTGCATTGGATGATTTCAAAGATTTTTACAGACATTAAATGATGAATCCTCACAGCACTCCAGGTAGGTAGGTGTTGGTTGTAGAGCCCGATTTTCCACTGCAGAGCCATGCATGTACAGAGCCACCCAAATGCCCACAGAAGATCCTTTGGCAACTGCTGTCCCTGGGTTTAGGCTCTGTGCATGGGAAAGAGATGGGGAAAGTGAGGTAGATGCTTGGATTGTTGGTGTGTGCACTTACCCCCTTAACCATATGGGGAATTCATTCAGGAGTTAATACAGCCTGGGGCTATATTAATTCCTGAGAAGAGCCTTTCTGTTCTTTAGAACTCCCCCTTTAAGAGGAAGTTCCATTATATCTAATCTAATCTAATCTAATCTAACCTAATCTGGGTTTTTATACAATATGTTTTGGAAGATACACTAAAGTATGTATTGCATGGAGCAAGCTCATGCTGACAAGAAGATTAACTCAATAATCTAGCAGATCTTCTATGGCCTGATTTCTATTATTCTATGAAGGGCTTTACAGTTGTATTTACACTTAAACTTAAACTGATTTAATTAAGCCAGTTTTCAGTTTGTGTGTATGGACTCTTATTTCATAGAATCATAGAAATGTAAGGCTGCATGGAACCTCAAGAAACTATCTAGCTGAACCCCCTGCCTTGAGGCAGGACTTAGTACACCTATACCACCCCTGACAGGGCAGTTTGTCTGACCTGTTTTAAAAAACCTCCAGTGACAGAGATTCCATGACCTCCCTTAGAAACCTATATCAGTGATTGACTATCCTTACAGTTAGAAAGTTTTCCTAATATCTAACCTAAATCTCCTCTGCTGCAGACTGAGCCGATTATTTCTTGTCCAAGCTTCAGTGTACATGGAGAGCAATTGATCACCATCCTCTTTATAACAGCCCTTAACATATTTGAGGTCCACTGTTAGGTTCCCTCTCAGTCTTCTTTTTTCAAGACTCAACATGCCCAGTTTTATTAACCTTCCCTCATAGGTCAGGTTTCCAGAACAGAAGTAGCTAATGTTGGTATAGTTAAAGTCAGTTTGTTACCAGACTAATTTTTGCTTGAGTCATCTTATACTAATTTCACACTAAAATAATTCTGTTGTACCTGTGTGCAAGAATCACAGAATCATAGAAGATTAGGGATGAAGGGACCTCAAGATGTCATCTAGTCCAACCCTTTGCTCAAAGCAGAACCAACCCCAACTAAATCTTCCCCGTCAGAACGTTGTGAAGCTGGAACTTAAAAATTTCTAAGGACAAAGATTCCACCACCTCCCTGGGAAACCCATTCTATGCTTCACCGCCCTCCTGGTGAAAAGGATTTTCCTAATATCCAACCTAGACCTCCCCCACTGCAACTTGAGACCATTGCTCCTTGTTCTATCATCTCTCACCACTGAGAACAGCCTACCTCCATCCCCCCAGAAATCCTCTTTCAGGTAGCTGAAGGCTGCTATCAAATCCTCCCTCACTCTTCTCTTCTTCAGACTAAAGAAGCACAGTTCCCTCAGCTTCTCCTCGTAAGTCATGTGCCCCAGCCCTCCAATCATTTTTGTTGTCCTCCACTGGACTGTATCCACTTTGTCCACATTCCTTCTGTAGTGGGGGGCCCCAAACCGGACATAATGCTCCAGATGTGGCCTCACCAGTGCCAAATAGAAGGGAATAATCACTTCCTGCAATGCTCCTACTGATGCAGCCCAATATGCTGTTGGCCTTCTTGGCAATAAGGGCGCACCGTTGACTCATATCCAGCTTCTTGTCCACTCTAATCCCTAAGTCCTTTTCTGCAGAACTGCTGCTTAGCCAGTCAGTCCCCAGTTTGTAGTAGTGAATGGGATTCTTCCATTGTAAGTGGAGGACTCTTCACTTATCCTTGTTGAACCTCATCACATTTCTTTTGACCCAATCCTCCAATTTTTCTTGATCACTCTGTACCCTACCTATCCCTACCCTCCAGTATATCTACCACTCCCCTCCATTTTAGTGTCAACTGTGAACTTGCTAAATGTGCAATCCTTCCCATCCTCCAGATCATTATGAAGATGTCAAACAAAATTGGCCCCAGGACCAGTCAGTGGGGCACTGTGGCTGATACCAGCTGCCAACTAGACACTGAGCCATTGATCACCATCCTAAGTGAAGGACTCTGCACTTGTCCTTGTTGAATCTCATCAGATTTTTTTTTGGCCCAATGCTCCGATTTGTCTAGGTCTTTCTGTTTCTTATCCCTGCCCTCCAAGATATCAACCACTTCCCCCAGCTTACTGTCATCTGCAAACTTGCTGAGGGTGCAATCCACCCCATCCTGCAGATCATTAATGAAGATGTTGAACAAAACCAGCTCCAGCACCAACCCCTCAGGTATTCCACTTTTTGCCAGCTAGACATCAAGCCGTTGATCTATCCAGCCTGTTGAGCCCGATGATCTAGCCAGCTTTCTATCCACCTCATAGTCTATTCATCCAACCCATCCAACTTGCTGATAAGAATACTGTGGGAGACCATATCAAAATCTTTTCTAATATCAGGGTATAGCATGTTCATCACTTTTCCCACATCCACAGAAGCAGTCATCTCATCATAGAAGGCAATCAGGTTGGCCAGCCATGACTTGCTCTTGGTGAATCCCGGCTGACTGTTCCTGATCACCTTCCTCTCTTCCAAGTGCCTCAAAATGGATTCCTTGAGGATCTGCTCTGTGATTTTTCCGGGGACTGAAGTGAGGCTGACTAGTCGGTAGTTTCCTGATTCCTCCTTCTTCCCTTTTTTAAAGAAGAGAATCAGGACCACAAAGACAGGCTGATGATGGAAATTATATGAAGAAAACATGAGGAGTAATATTAGCCAACTAAAATATCTATAGACAAATGTAAGAACAAGGGAAACAAAGGAGAGGAATTAAAACTAGTATAAATTGAGGGTGATTACGATTTTTCAAAGATGTGCGAGGACATCTATTGTAAGTAGAATGACAGGCTTTTCTGCATGTATGCGGTAACTGAGGCTGGGATTTACAAAGGACCATTGGGGAATTAGGCACCCAAGGGTGTCTAATTTCTTTAGGCTCATTTTGAAAATCCCAGCATAGATGCATAGTTCAAATACAATATCTGATTTATACATGTACACCGGGTGTTGTATGGCTACAAGTGTATGGCTACAATTGCATCACTAATTTGGAAAATCAGTTTCTTAGTGATTAAGATGCAACCAGAGACAATATAAAAATCCACCAGTGAGGCAGAAGGCTGTATGGGGTGATGACTGGACCAGGATAGGTTCCAGTTACTCTACCTCCAATATCTATGCCATGGGGGCTGATCAGGTCTAGAGTGTGTCCAGCTGAGTTGCACAGATCTGCAGACTGTTCAGGAGACTATGGTTGCCCTCATGAGTAGAAAGACCTTAGCAATATTAATGCAACATAGCTAATCTACCAAACAGTTTACCATGCTTAACACTAATCTTAGAAGGGAAATTAATTACATATGCCAATATCTATTTACCCAAAAAGGAACATAAAGGGAAATAAAAATAAAAAGAGAAATGTTCTTTTATGTTAGGAATAAAGCCAAATTGCAAAAATATTCTTCTAATTCTCTTCCATTAGTTTTCAAAAGTTATGTCTATTTGGTGACTATTTACATTTTTAAAATAATGATAATTAAAACAGTATGTAATGAACTGGTGGGAGGACTACTTGTTCCTCCTCCTATTCCTTGGATGGAAATCAGAGGCTTGAAATGCTAGTGTAAAAGATAAAAGGCTTCTTATGTTGGCAACTTTACAGTAGTTTTTCAAGCCTGTCAGATAGTCCTGCTGTGGCATCAGTCTTTGTTCTTCTGAATGCCATATTCTTCTCTCATTTGATTAGGAAGATTCTATCATCATTTAAATTATTTTCCTTTCCTAAATTAAATTGACAACAAGAATCTGCAGATCATTGTCTTTAAGTGAGAGAATCCATCTATTATTTATTAACATCTTCCAGCCCTGCCATTGCTACACCTCTAACAGAGAAACTCAACAATCTATCCCCTGCAATAAAATAAATGAAAATGCTGCCTTGTATTGAATTAAAGTATTGGAAATGCAAAGCTCTACCTTGATGTTAGAATCAAGGGGGATATATTTGTATTATTGTAGTCAAGAAACAGAGCCAATTCTTTTCAAAGTAATTGGCTTCCTGCTGTCAGAAGTTATGAGGAAAGTTTGACATGTTTGTGTTTAGCTGTGTACTCTCGCTGTATTTATGCACAATAAGGCACTGTCCATATTGGACAGATGGACTTCCTCAATCAAAAGTGAAATATGCAATGTCTCTCTAGTAGTCCAACTACCAAGCTGCGCCTGTGTGTGTTGCACAACATATATCTCCGGTGTGTGTGTGCCTTTAAGCTAGTTCCTTTGGGAATAGGACTGTAAAATCTCTATGTGGCTAAAAGAAGAAGTAAACAGTAGTCTGAAAGAGTTCAGCTACAAAATTTACAATAGAGAATGCTGAAATCCTCGCTTGGAAGGGTTTGGAAAGGAGGCATGCCCTCAAAGCAGCTCTAATTCTTTATATCAGTCTAGGGGTTCAGAAATAGATCTCTCACACCATCTGGCAGGAAAAAGTAACAGGCTGAGACTGTGGAGAGGAAACAAGTCATTGACCAAAGGTTTTTCATTCAAGCATCATTGAATGGCAATCAGCCTCCTTCCCATCTTGGAGTGCTCAGATTACCCAGTGAATCTCTTCACCAAAGTATAAAATTCAAGGATGTGTGTGTGTACAGGAGGGTGTGGGTGAGGCTTTAAAATAAAGCTGTCTATGTCTGCAGTTGAAAAAGCAGTCTGGTTAGTTACAGTAAAACAGCATATGACAAACAATACATAAAAATAGCTGGAGTTTTGCATTAAATCACTAGGCAATTATAATCAAAGGGAGCCTGTATAGATGTGATATGAAATCCTGAAATTCCCTTGGGATAATATAACCTGCAGGGATAACATAGCTTCATGAGTTTGCATCACATTATAAAGAATAAAATAGAACATACTAGCTGATAAAATGTAGATAAAGAAGTATAAACTCCTCGCTATTAATGGTTGACTCTACAATCTTACCCCCTCTCTTTCTCTTTCCCATAAATGCATTTCTAATATTTGGAGAGAGAAATTCTGCCCTCCTTTACTCCCTAAGAGTTATGAAATGCAGCTGAAGGCAGAATTTGAATGAAAGAGCATGGCTTATTTGTACTTATCTAACAGTCAAAGCACAGTGTCTGTCCTTAGCAAGTAATAGGTAATAATAACAATAACTCATAATAATCTGTCTTTGCAACAGGTTTTCTTTGCACATGTTTATTGGATTTTCTGCTTATATGGCTAAAGACAAAGATTGGAATCAAAATAAAATATGGCAAGAAATATCATTCTTGAGAATCCAAAGAAATACAAAGATGATTAAAAATGATTCTTTTATTTTTAAGACAAACTGTCTAAACATCAGAACTGTTGACAAATATCAAAATATGAAGGGCATGGCTCTTTGTCATGTCTACACTGTTTTCTTCATCATTTTTGCTGCAGTTCCCCATCTTCTATTGCTTCTGTCTAATAGTAATTGCTGTTTAAATTGCACACGACTCAGTCATTTAGAGACTGATCCAACATCCACTGAATTGAATGGGAAGACTTGAACTTCCTCTTAGTGCCTGTCCAATCTGTCCATACCTTCGCAGAGGGTCCACCTCTAAAGGTGAGAGGCTATTTCAGTCTCCTGGTGCAGGGAAATGTTGCTCTCTCTGCTGTGGCAGATGCAGCTGAGTGTTGTGTGGACACTTACCACTAGGAATTGGCCTGAGATCACCAGCATATTTCCTAAAGGCTACAAAACAGACATCACAGTTTTAGTTTCAAAATTCAGGTCATTACTACTAACCTGGTCTAGATTCCTATTAGTGACCTATGGTAAAGGTGAAAGACTGCATATCCCATTACCAACCCCCTGAGTTCTTCAGTTTCCCAAAACAATTTTATTTTGCTCGAAGCCTGCTCTTCCAAACTACTGATTTTATATTTTAGCTGAGCACAAGCAGAATTTTAATCTTTAAGTGTAAGCACAGCATTTATTTTATTTGTGTAAAGATCAGCTCACCCCATAGCCAGCACAGAGCCTAGGTAATTGAAATGTAAGCACAGTACTCTTCTGCAGTTTAATAATAATAAAAAAAATAATAATAATAGGGAATAGAATTCATCCCATCAGACTCCCATGGACAATCTGCAGCTCTGCAGAACAATTCCTATATGGCAGCTATTCCATCTTGGCCACCATATGAGCTCTCCATCTGTACCTCCCCTCCTACACTGGTGAGGGACAATGGTCTTTTTAGGTGGTGCAGAGGGCTGTGTGTAGTTTTTTTCCCCATATAAATATATTTTCCTCAAGTCCATGCTATGAAATGATTTATGTCAATATTATCCAAATTCAGCAGAACAGAACACATCAGCCTCAGGAAATCCTTAAAACACCTGGGCTTATTGACTCTCTGACAACTTTGAAAAATCACAGAGGACTGAGGACATACTAGAATGTACCAATCCTCAAAAAGGGGAGACAGCTGATTCTGGCAATTGATGTTGGGGTAGTCTAATTGCGGTCCTTGGTATAATAATGGAACCAAGACTCTGAGAAATATCACTAAATATCAGATGATAATGGAATCTGTTTGTAAAGATCAAGTTTTTCAAGACAAACTTGATTTTTCAAATGTAATTACAAAATTAGGGCCGGATTCCAAATCTGATATATTTGAGTGGATTCCTGACTTCATATGTAGCCCCAGTGTTACATGAAGGTAAAATAGTCCACTTGTGCAATTCAGATTGTATGATCAGGGCCTCACTAAAGCAAACATTAATGACTGGACACATTATCTCACAACAACCTTATTTTTGGTATGACTTCAAATTGGCTGGGCTGTGAAGAATCTTGTGGAGAGGAAAATTAGATTAACGCTAACAAAGAAAGGGATAGATGGAAATACACTGAACAGGGTGAGGTGTACACATGGTAAGGTGTTTTATCCTGTCTTACTTGACGTCTTCATTAAGGTCCTGGGAGACTGGGTAAATAACATGTCAGCACAATTCACAGGTGGTAATAAACTGGGAAGTGTTGCAAAGATTAGTGTGGACAGAAGATAATAAAAATTGACCCAGAAAGGTTAGAAATATGGGTGGGAAACTAAAAATGAATAAATAAAAGAGAGATTTGATCTTTGAAAAATGAAAAGTACAAACTGATACATCTGGGGAAAATAATTAAAACACAGACCAATGGGGAGAAGAAATGTAGTGATGTTGAGCAGCAAAGCTGTAATGCCATTTGGGTTGCATGTAAAGAAGCATCATGACATGAAAACAGTATTAATCTACATATGGCTCTGGTTGCCACAGCACCTTTAATATTGTATTCAGTCCTGGAGATATTAAATGACTTTGGAGGGGGAGGGAGCAAAATTTCACCTCTCATTTCTAGGAATATTGAAAAATTAGATGGAATTCAAAGAAGGATGAGATGAATTAAAGCAGTGAAAGGATTGATTTATGGGGAAAGAATACATGGCTTGGCAAAAAGATAGCTTACTGTGGCGATGCAAAATAACAGGATATAATTAATTCAAGGATGCAAACACCAAGAAAGAGAGAAGAATTATTTACAGTGGTGTAAGGATAAATAGGATAATTAGGAAAGGGAAATTGCAGATAAAACTTTCTGACAATGAGATCTATTAGATTATGGAACAACCTCTGTAGGGAAGTAATAGAAGCCTCATCACTTGACATATTTTATATTTTGATGGGATAAAGCAATGACAATAGTCATTTTCAACTCTTTTGTATTATACACTGTTTCGTTAGAAGGGCCCCATCTCTTCCTCTGCTCCCAAGCTTAATATCTATATTAGGTCAAATTATTTGTTACAAATACATTATCAGATTCATTTTCCCTTTTTTTTCCTATTTGTGAGTCATACTCAAAGCCAATCATGATTTGTATGAATGATTGTACATGTAATGTATGAATCATTACAATTTATATTGAATCATGTACATGTAATGTAATGTATTGTATATAATGTTTGTACATGTACTTGTTCCCAAACTGTTTTCTTTGACTATTTATTACTCATAACGTAGGGACTGGGAGGTGGGCGGTCATGCTTAATCGATAGAGTCAGGAGCCTGGAACCAGAGCCGGGGTCTGAGTCAGATGCTGAGCCAAAGGCCACAGCTGGAGACAGAATCAAGAGTTAAGCCATGGGTAGGGTGTAGGCGCAGGGAACTGAAGTGAGGAAGGAAAGCAGGAACTGGGAGCAGACAGAGGTCTGGGATAAGGAATGCAGGAACAGGTTCAGAGCCAGGAGCCAGGAACAGGCAGCAAGGCAGAGCTCGGGAGTCAGGCAAATAGGCAGGTCCCATAATAGCAGCCAGCCAGAGATTCAATTAGTTGCTCAACAATTTCCTGTGCCGCTTTCTGGTTTAAATAGTGTGTCCCACTAAATAGTGGTGGGACTGGACATTTACCCCAGTCAGGAGCTTCATGGGCTAGATCTTTGTGAGCTAGATCTTCACTAGCCCCTCTTCTGCAGTGTTGGGTGGTGGGCATGGTCTGAGCACTGCCTGGGGTCCTCCCTGGTATGATGTCTGCGGTTCCTCACATGTAATTTGTGATTGGTCATCTAAATCACATGGTATTGAAATGACTGACATTTTTAAATGGGAGAACAGTAAGAACATAAGAAGACAATGATTAATAAATGACAAATAACTAATAGTGAGTAACAAATAACAATAGTCTGAAGTTCAGAATTCACAAACATTTTCAAAAATGAACCAGCAGCCATCCAAATACTTACAATCAACCAATAAAATAACCCTCTGAATACAAGACAGCAAGCTTGCTATGTTTATTCATAATTAGTATATGCAAATCCCCTTTTGTATTAGCCTCCCGACTCTACTGACCTCATACCTTTCCATAGTGCTTTAGCTACACTCAAAAGTAAGTTTATGACAGCATAAAAGTAGATTGCTCTGCCATTTTGTGTCTGTGCTGTTTATTCACTCTCTCTCCGTAAAGGATTTTATTAGTATTGAATTTTCCCGCATTGCCTTTCTGTGTCTTTTTGCAGTTTTATTCTGTCCTCCAGGGATTGCTAATCCTCCAGTTTTGATCATGGTTGGATTTACACCAAAGAAACACTCTAGAAAGAAAGACATGAAGCAGCTGTGCAGGATGCAGACATGTACTTGTTATTCTGAGTTTAGTTGATCAAAATACCCCCTGGAACTCCCAGAAGAGTCCGGTGCTGAGCTACAAGTAGCAGGAAGTGTCACTGCTTGAAGACTGACTGATGCTTCACCATTGTGACAGAAGCAGCTGCAAGGGCTGCAGTTTGAGGACCACTGCACTAGAAAATACACTGTAGAAGTAAGCTTGCATTGGCAGTAAGATGGACTAGATCACCTCATATGTCTTTTCTCAACTCTAATTTCTATGATTTAATGAAGGGTCAATAAAGTAAAAGACTTACACTGTGACATTTCTTTTAAAGACAATGCTCTGCTGTTGAAAATTGTGGATTATTTCAGATTATTTCAGATTAATGGGGGTGAATAAAGAACTACCAGGAAAATGGTGGAGTGGGGGTAGGTGGAGAAGAAGCAGACAAAGTAAGTAGGAGAAGATGCCCTTCCTCGCCATAACCACACACGCGAGAACAGGTTCCAGAGTGGTTAGTCTGTTGTAAGCAAAACAGTGAGAGTCCTGTGGCACTTTAAAGACTAACACATTTATTTGGGCATAAACTTTCATGGGCAGAAACCCACTTTGTCAGATGCAGGGAACATCTGGAGTGAGCTGAACATGCAGCTGAGAGCAGGGAGCATTTAGGAGTGAATGGGCCAGATCCTTTCCTGGAAAATCATTATAGTTTCACTGATATCAGTGTTTTCCAAAGATCATCTTTAACTGTTGTCTGGCATTTACATACAGTGAGGGGTAACTTAAAAATGCAAGAGATAGATATTAGTGGGACCGTTGCCTGTTTAAGGACCACAAGATTTGGTTATTTGGTAAATGAAGGACTCTCCCTGCCTCACTGGTATTTCTAAGTCACCAGCCAATCAGGGAAACAGTGAACAAGCCCTGACTCAGGAGTCAGAAGTCCTGAATTCCATGTCCAACTCTTCCCCTGACCTGTTGTGTGACTTTGGGTAAAACATTTCACCTCCCTATACCTCAACTTCTCCATCTATAGATAGGGGATAATGGTACCTATCTTCTTTTGTAAAACCCTTCGAGATCTATGGATAAAAATGCTATGTAAGAGCTCGGTGTCATTATTAAGTAATCAAAATGCCCCAGATTCAATGGGGAGTTTTGCCTGGACAAGGATTGTTGGATCTAAGCTTTTGTTAACAACAAATAACAAAATTGTATTGAAATTATTAGAATAACATTTTTCTTGTTGTATCATGTGGCATTCTCTGTATAAACATGTTTCTCAATAGATACTTTGGGGGAAAAAAGGCTTAAATGATTAGAAATAAACCAAGGTGATGTAACGCAATACATTCCTCTTCAGTATTCAGGCTAGATACCAATTAGTTCTGATTCTTCCTTAATTTCCACCAGGTTAAAGAAAAGATGGCTTTGAATTTGATAAAGATGATTTGCTTCTACACTGCTGTGCTTTAGTAATTCTCAGCTATATTTTAAACTGCCACTAGGATATTGGATATATGGCATGTTTAGCTCTGTGTGATCCTGAATTATCTCCTCAGAAGATACTTTATTAAAGAGATGAGTATTTTTACTGATATCTTTCTTTGTAACAAGCTGAACCCTCTGGTTCTAACCACAAAAGAATTTAATATCCAACAGTCTAATAAGAAGATGTGACAACATGACATTAAGACATATCTCATTTGTATGCTTTTGGCTCAGATGATTAACTTTGGTTCTGTTTTAAGGAATGATTATAAAACTGAAAAAAAGATCCCTGTCCTTCAGATTCATTTTTCAAACAAATGTATCAGTTTCTTCTTAATGGCTTCAGTTCCTGGTGTTTAAATCTTGAAGCTATTGTACTTGATAGTACGCTCTCATGAAATCTCCAGAATGTGCACCTATTTGAGAAATGCAAATTGTTTTCTGTCTTTATAGGAATCTGTACTAAGGATAAAACCACGCAGAAATTGTTCATTGCACAGGGAAAAAGAAATCTAAAGGAGAAAAACTTTTCAAGATCTTGTAAAAGTTTATGTTCCCATTAAAACATGCCTTAATCACCATTTGCTGCATTACATTTGGGGAGTCAGAAGCAGCTTCCCTGTGGTTTCATTTGTTCTGGAAACATGTTAATGGTAGTTTCTTGATTAGTATTAGTGATTATGGAGTGTATAGAATGAGATCTGGAATAGACTTTAGAGGGCAACAAAATTCTAAATTGTATAGCCAAATAATTCACAACATTACTCTTGCAACTTTCTCTGAGCAGGAGCTGGAACAGGGAGAGGGAAGCAGTTTAATGATTCTTGGAGGTTTAAATCTTATTTACACTGGGATTTCAATCGCCGGTCCAGCTGGACTAGTAGTGGGACAAAACCCTGGCGTAGGCCCAATTTACAATGGGGCTGTGTCATATGCACTGGGGCATCTTAACCACTTTGAAATTGGGTCTAAACTGCACCCCTGCAAATTGTACTGAATCAACGTGAACTGTACATATTAGGGATGAGATTGCACCAATCCCTGCACCAATCTCTGTAACCAGGTTTTGAGAGGGGGTCCTTTTAGAGGACAATTTGTGGCTGTCTTGCTCAGTTCCTAAGCCATTGGAAATCCCTCCTTCCAGCCAGATCTGGGGCTTTCAGAGCAGATTTGCATGAAGGGACTAGGGTGGGAGACAGGAGTCAGAGTAGCAGCCTAAGGAATTTGCATCAGGGCAGCTGCTACACTTGTGGCTGAAATCCCAGTATAGATAAGGATGCAGGGCCAGATTCTGATACCCTTACTCACCTTGAGTAGCAGTTTACACTGTAAGTAGACAGGAAGAAATGGGACTACTAGGAGAGCAAACAGCTACTCACTGTGAGTTAGAATCTGGCCCTTACCTATGTTGAAGAGAACCAGGTAGTGTTCTATCAGTCTATTTTTTGATTACTGCAAGTGTAGGCGTAGTTTACATTTAAACTACCCTTTCTGTCTTGTTATTTTTCTCTTGCAATGTTTTAAATCCTGTTTAACGGATTTGATTCCCCAACAATTTGGTGAAAATTAGTGTATCATGGGGCCTTTGTTTCAGCAACAAAAGCGAACTCTCTCAGCAGAAGGGTTTTGTTTTGCTTTTTTTTTCAAAGCACCATCAATGTGGTTTTACTAAACTGAACAAGAGGAACAAATTGCCACTTTCCTCGCCTGCCTTCAGGCACACTTTGCCCAACATTGTTTTTGTTTTATTTATTTATTTATTTTAGCTTCTGCAGAGGTCACCATGAGGTTTCTAGATTCACCTTTTGTCCGGGTAAGCTTGAAAGCAAACATATATTGTCCTCAAAAGTTTTGATGTGAAGATCGATTTTTTTTTTAACTTAATCCAAGCCTAACAGAAAGTAACGTGTGTGTTTCAAGCAGCTCCGGGTTGTAAACACAGCATGCTAAAGCCAGATGCCTAAAAGGGACACATCAGACAGTTTCTCTGTTAGCTCGCCTGTCACTCAACTGGTGCAGCGTTGATCTCGCCTCAGAAAATGTCTCTTTCCTTCAACTCCAAACGTCCTTCATTAATACAGAATGCATTGTTTTTAATATGATTGTTTATTAGAGCAGCAGACATAAGTCATAACAAAAGCTTGGTTAGATAAAGCATGATAACTGATCATTTATACATTGTGGAGGACTAGTGTGATTATAAAATCGGTCTAGGAGACGTTAACAAAAAGCAATATGTATTCAGGCTTGATATACTAAATTTATGAAAAATAAGGCCAAGAGATATGTCATGCTAATTGATATCTTTTGCCCCCTAATTGCTAAAGCGCACCAATCAAAAGCACAGCTTGAAAATGGAACACTAGAACTCGGGCTAACTCAGTGAGTTAGTAGAAATAAATTGTCTATAAGATGTAAGAAGACATTGGAAATTCAGATCATTAGCTGATGACAGGTGCATTGTATGGAACTTACAGAATTCATTATTCCTCTAAAAAGAGTGTGTTCAAAAAGAATATTTGACACTATTGATATGATCAGAAATATACAAGCAGAAATCCCCCAAAGTAACCCCCCACATCCAAAAACATACACACAAAACTCAACCAGCCTTAGAAACAAGGAATACTAGAAATGATGCAGAATGCCATCACAGTGTCATTTGGTTTCAGTTCTTTATTTGAAATTTCTACCTGATTTTTGGACTCCATTGACCTCTTTAGTGCATTGATAAATTATGTCTGTTTTAGAGTGTTTGGAAGAAGAATCGAATCTCGAGGAGCAGGACAAAACTTAGGTGCAGCGATGCTAATATACACCAGAAAAACCATACACTCCTTCATCGCCACTTTGTAGACGATGTCTAGAACCGTTAACAAAGTGACACTTCGGCACAGTCAGGGAACTTGACGCCTAGCGATTTGTTGCCATACGGCATTTGGGCAGATGGTTTAATTCCCTTTGAGACTCCCACTTTACAAACCTCGCAGCTTCCTCCGTGCAAGGATTTTAAAAATAATCTCATGGCAATATTTTGGTGTGGGGGCACCCGCGCACACACTCACACCTTAATGATAAACCATACACACATTTCATCAGTTAAAATCTCTTCTCTTCTTCCCTCCAGCCCCCAATGAGACAGTATTGGTACTGAGAGTTGGTGGGCTTCCTGCCTGCTTTCTTGAAGGATTAATCCCGGGAGATGCTCACCATTCAACCCCGATGAATATTAAGCGAGTGGAAGAAAAGGACAGTGTTAATTCATATTCTTTAACGCATAAAGTACCGTAATGACTGATTATGTTGCCTACATGGATACACGACAAGTAATTGTTAATGCGGGACTCCCTGTCATCATTCGTGCCCCTAGCTTCTTCTTACCACTCCACCCCGCTTTATTTCTACAAATACACGTGTTCGTTGTTTGTTTTTTTTAAATATAATGTTTGTATGATAAGTACATTCTTAAACGTATTCGAGGGAAAAGTCCTCTGCTTTTGTACATCTGGAGAGCAAGTTATTTTCGTGGGAAAACGTTAGTTTCCAAGTTTGCTGGAGAACAGAGCGATGTGTTTGCACATGTACAATTGACAGATTGTTCATTTCTTGGGGGTATGTCTCCAGTGGACTATAAAACTCTGGTGTCCCCAGGGATCAGAGGATTGGTCAGGGAAGATGCTGATTTGCATATCCTTATCTATATAACCTCTGGGGAAGGGCGCAGAGAGAGCAAAAAGATAAACTGTAGCCTGGGGCACACAGAGAGCTACTTAAAGATTTCGGGCACCAGTTACACAGCGGAGAGGTTTGATTGCTAGGATGTATTTAAAGAGGGGACAGTGATCAGCTTGTGCATTCAAGAGCGGGGGCTTTTGGTCCGTTTCTAATCTAGCATCTTTAAAACTCCTACAACACTAAAGAGCTTGTGGCTTTTTTGAGGGCCGAGGTAGGATCTCAGAGGCTATGTCTCCTGGCCTCAGTTTGTCCAGAGCGGGACTAAGCTCTGTGCTGCTGTGTCTTCTGGTCGCAGAGTGCCTGGGTGAGACACTCAGGTACTACACCTACGAGGAAGACGCCCCAGGGACAATCATTGGGGTGCTGTGGGACGATCTTCAGTCCCGCTCCGCGGACAGACCCCCCGGCAGTTTCCGCCTGATGAAGCAGTTCAGCAACAGCTCGCTGGTGCGGCTGCGGGAGGCGGACGGGCAGCTGAGCATCGGCGAGGAAGGGCTGGACCGCGAGCGGCTGTGCGGCCCGTCCCCGCAGTGCATCCTGGCTTTCGACGTGGTGAGCTTCTGGCAGGAGCAGTACCGGCTGGTGCACGTGGAGCTGGAGGTGCGGGACATCAACGACCACGCGCCGCGCTTCCCCCGGCCGCTCATCCCGCTCGAGGTGTCCGAGAGCGCCGCGCCCGGCACCCGCCTGCCGCTGGAGATCGCCGCGGACCCGGACGCGGGCTCCAACTCCATCCAGAGCTTCCAGATCTCGCCCAACGGCCACTTCGGCATCGAGGCGCAGACGCGGGCGGACGGCGTGAAATGCGCCGACCTGGTGCTGCTGCGGGAGCTGGACCGCGAGAGCCAGGCCGCCTACAGCCTGGAGCTGGTGGCCAAGGACGGCGGCAGCCCGGCCCGCGCGGGCACGGCCACGGTGAGCGTCCGGGTGCTGGACGCCAACGATAACAGCCCGGCCTTCCCGCAGGGCTCGCTGACGGTGGAGCTGGGCGAGGACGCGCCGCGGGGCTCGCTGCTGCTGGACCTGGACGCGGCCGACCCGGACGAGGGGCCCAACGGGGAGATCGTCTACGGCTTCGGCAGCCAGGTGCCGGCCGAGGCGCGGCGGCTCTTCCGCCTGGACCCGCTCTCGGGCCGCCTGACGCTGGAGGGGCCGGTGGACTACGAGCGGGCGCGGACCTACGAGCTGGACGTGCAGGCGCAGGACCGGGGCGCCAGCCCCTTGGCGGCCACGTGCAAAGTCATCGTGCGCCTGGCGGACGTGAACGACAACGCGCCGGGCATCAGCATCAGCCCGCTGAGCGGCGCGCCCGCCGGCGCCGGGGTGGCCTACGTCAGCGAGGCGGCGGCGCGCGACAGCTTCGTGGCGCTGGTCAGCACCTCGGACAGGGACTCGGGGCCCAACGGGCAGGTGCGCTGCGCCCTGCGCGGGCACGAGCACTTCGCGCTGCAGCGCGCCTACGCCGACAGCTACGTGGTGGTGACCGCCGCGCCGCTGGACCGCGAGCGCGTGCCCGAGTACAACCTCACCCTGCTGGCCGAGGACCTGGGCGCGCCGCCGCTGCAGACCGTCCGGCAGCTGACGGTGCGGCTGAGCGACGAGAACGACAACGCGCCGCTCTTCGCGCGGCCCGCCTACGAGGTGGCGCTGCTGGAGAACAACCCGCCCGGCGCCTACCTGGCCACGCTGCTGGCCCGGGACCCCGACCTGGGCCCCAACGGCAAGGTGCTCTACCGCCTGCTGGACGAGGCGCCGCTGCTGGGCGCCCCCGTCTCCACCTACGTCTCGGTGGATCCCGCCACCGGCGCCGTCCACGCCCGGAAGCCGCTGGACCGCGAGGAGCTGGAGCTGCTGGAGCTGGGGATTGAAGCCTGCGACGGGGGCGCCCCGCCGCTCTGCCGGCGGGCCCGCCTCAGCCTGCGGCTGGTGGACCAGAACGACAACGCCCCGGTGATCACCGCCCCGCCGCTGGCCAACGGCTCCGCCGAGCTGCTGCTGCCCGTCAGCGCCCCCGCCGGGTACCTGGTCGCCCGCCTGGCAGCCAGCGACGCGGACCGCGGGCCGAACTCCGAGCTCTCCTACTCGCTGCCGGGCGGCGCCCACCGGCTCTTCGCGCTGAGCAGAGAGAGCGGGGAGCTGGCCCTGCGGAGGAGGCTGGAGCCAGGGGCCGCGGTCCCTGCCTTCTTCCCCCTCGTCGTCGCTGTCCGGGACAACGGGAGGCCGTCGCTGTCCTGCACCGCCAGCCTTCGGCTCATTCCCACGGACACACTCCCCTCTAGCGTGGAGATCGTGGTCATACAGCCCGCGGCGGAGGAGCAGCAGCTGCCGCCCCACCTGGACCTCTCCGTGGTCCTCATCGCCGTGTTGGCTGGAGGCTGCGGCTTGCTGTTGATCGCCATCATCGCGGTGGCCTCCAGCTGCAGACGGAGCAAGAGGCACTTCCAACGTAGGCCCGAAGAGCCGGGGAGAGGCAAGGAAGCCAGGCTGCTGGAGGGCTCAGACTCCCAAGGAGGACGCTCCTCTCCGGGCCAGGCAGATTCCTGCCAGCTCTCTGTTACCACCGGCTCTGAGAACCCCAGTGACACTTCCCAGGCCGAGGACAGCAGCAGAGAGTCCTTGTGTCATTCTGACCAAGAGAGGAAAGCCAGGAGCAGAGACTCCCAGGTAAGCCCACTTGATTCATTTTGGGCGGCTCTGCCTTGAATTCATCCTTTTAACCCCCAAGAGTCTTTAGCAAGGGCCTGACATAACATCCCATGAGGTCACCTAGTCAGTTCAGCTTGATTCATGATATGTGGACATTTTTATCGTGGGAGAACTAGATCTGTTTGCTTGAAGGCATTGTGGTCAATGGACTAGGAGCCTGGAGATCTTGATTTGATTTCTGGGTCTGCCATTGAGGTATTGCCTGAATTTCACCTCTCTCTCTCTCAGTTTCTCTATCTGTAGAATAGGGATTAGTGTATTTACCTCCCTTTGTAAGGTGCTTTGAGATCTACAGATGAAAGTGGTCTATCACAGTTGAATATTATTATATAGCTGTGTATGCGTTTTTGTTTATATTTATTGGCTATTGTTTATTTGTTTGTTGTAATTATTATTTCTATTTATTTGATATGGAAGAATCATATTATCTATTCACTTAAGTAAACATTCTGCTTGAATTATTATTGGGCCATTTTTATACTGAGAGGTGCAAAAGTATTAACATATCTATTTCTCCCCTTTGCCAGGATCAAGTTCTTGTTCCTTTTCCTCCCCCATCTCTTTGGCAGGAGCATACATCTGCTTTGAGTTTAAGGTAAATTAGAGTTTTTCTGACATTTCATATTTTTGGCTATTTATGAATTTCATATTCATGCAGAGTATGAAAAAGACAATATGCTAATGGTTTCCTTTTGCTTTCAGCTCCCGTTCAACTCCTGATCAATTTAGTGTGAAAGACAGCGGGAAAGGAGATAGCGAGTTTAATGATAGTGATTCTGATATCAATGGGGAGGGGTTAAAGAAGCCACCTTCACAGATAGCTGAAAAGCAAGTTGGTAAGTATAAATTTAACTTCAGACTCTTTAGTGCAACACATATAAAATGATAGTTAAACTATAATGTTGTCCCTTCAAAAGTATCTAGCATTAACAAAGACAGTAATGTTAGACTGTAAGCTTTTTGAGGCAGAGATCGTGGGCCTGAATCACCAATGCATTACTCAACAGGTGAACCGATGGTGTTACACAGACATGAAACTGGAATGACTCAGCAGAGAATCAGGTCTTCTAGTCTAAATTTGTAGCCTAAATTGACTAGTGATTTTTGGGTCCTCAATTTTTAGGTTCCCAACTTGACACACCTTAAAGGGGCCTGATTTTCATAAAGTGTTGACCTGTCTTTTTAAGGTGTGTTTCAAGCTGAGCATCCCAAAACTGAGACTCAAAATCATTCATCAATTTTAAAATTTCTGTGTTCTGTCTTTCTGTTTTTGCTGTAAAGTGCTCAGCACACTTTTGGGCATTTTAAAAAGAAAATATATTTACAGTTAAATTGCTCATTGTCAAATTCCTTGTGTATCACACCAGCTTTACCTTTAGTAAAGCCCTGATCTTGGAAACACTTGAGCTCAAATTGGGTTATTCATATGTGTTCAGTTATTCATATGTGTAAGTGTTTCTTTGTAGGATACTAGCCTAATTTTAGTACATGATGTTGTTCCTATTGAAATCCATTGGAATCTGCCCCTTGACCATGCACAGAGATATGGATATACTTTTCTCAATATATAAAACTTTTCTTTTGGATAGAAATAAACACATCTAATTGCATAATGCTGGTGAAAATACTTTGTTCAACCCACTGTTATGGGAATTTGGTATTTCTCTTCTGATAGAACATATTTGATCACTGTATTCCAGAAAAAAAAAAAAGAGTGATTTTTAAAACATTACTTCTCTTCCAGGTACTGCAGCCTGTACAGATGGAAGGATTTACAAGGACGCAGAAAGATACTGTAGCTTTTATGTCCACCAGTCCCAAACAAGCCAAACCCTCCCATTGCATTATGAAAATGGTTATATGATTGCATATTCTACAACACCCATTTATCAGACCATCCCTCAGTTCGGGAAGCCAAATTTTCATCCACAACAGCCAAAGCCGAAAGAGTGTTATGAAGTTAATATTCCTAAAACTGAAAGACTACAAAGTGTATATGAAAGAGTTCTAACTGGTGGGTCAACAATGCCAGCAACCACTCTATCAAGACAGTATAAAGGATTAAATCACCTTCCACAGAACGCTTTACTCCCAAATGCCTCTGAAGTAGCGACATCATTCTGACATAGCAATGAAAAGACATCCAGAAATGTCAGAGGAATGTCCTAAATGGATTTGTGTTTATGTGTAAATGTTACCAGCTGAGATGTGTAAATGAAATCCCACTCAAAAATCAAATACTTGAAATTATGGCAAAAACAATCAATGACTAGACAAATCATCCTTCTAAATTTGTCCTTTATATTTACCAAAGAGTCAAAATAAAAAAATAAAATCATAGCAAAGGTCATAGTTACCGCTGCTAAATAAGGGGAGGGAGGATGGAAGCAAAGATGTATGTTTTATATTGAAACCATTAATGTAAATAAAAAATGTAGATCTAAATGTACATTTAAAAGCTAAATGTATACATGTGTCTGGTCTGTTTCTTATGAAATACTTATTTCCTGAGTTATCAGATGATCCTTCTGTTAAAGTTTGCATTAGCTGTCAAATAATAAACACAAATTTAGGCTGCAATCCTGTAACTGTAATGATGCAGGAAGACCCTTGTGTCCATGAGGGCAGGATAGAAGCCTTAGGGTATGTCTACACAACAATAAAAACACACAGCTGGCCTGTGCTAGCTGACTTGGGTTCGCTGGGCTCAGGCTAAAGGGCAGTTTAATTGAAGGGTTGACGTTTGGGATCAGGCTGGAGTCCAGGGTCTGGGACCCTGCGAGGAGGGAGGGTCCCAGAGCTCATGCTCCAGCTTGAGTCCTAATGGCTATGTTAAGGCTCCCCCGCCCTGTCCCCTCTCAGTTCCTAGACACAGTTCTCTGGAAAGCAACAGTCCAGAGTCCAATCTGCAGGCACTCTGTGAAGGATTTATTGAGGGTTACACTGACAAGCTTAAAACCATAGCCGTATCTCAAAGCCCTTCATAACAGTCAGGCTTATTTCTCTATATGCCGATAGAGTTCCCATCCCTCCAACCATAGTTCTATACGCTCATATAGACCATGTTTCTTTCTCTTTCTCTGACCATGTTTTCGTACACAGACGAAGCCTTAACTATATTTGTAGGCCACCCCCCACCCAGTACCACCGCTTCCAATATATGGTCATATTCTGTTTTTGGGGGTCTGGGTCTAGGGGTTTTGGTACAACCCCTTTTGTACTCCATGGGAGGGGCAGGGAGTGGGGTTACATCTTGGCCATGGTCAGTTTATGCCCCTATGCTTATGTTTCTTTTTAATACCTCCCTTCACTTCCCTTTCTTTCCCAGCCCCTTGCTTGGTCTTGCTCTGGCATCTGTCTTGAAAAGGAGTCAGAGCTTTCCCTCATCTGTGTATTCATATATCACACTTTCACTATGCCTTGAAACATTTTAACTGCATCCCTTATCTTTTCACAATAATAAAAAAACCCCATCTAATTGCAGACAGGCAAGAGGAACACACTCTGTCTTTGTTCTTTGCTAACGTGTGTAGGTCAGACACTTTGACTTTCAGGCAGGCCCAGAGGCCCAGAATCTCATCTCAGGCAGATACACAGGCCTAAATATTTATATGAACGTACACCATATACTATACCCTAACAGGCTACACCGCAATTAAACAACCCAAGCCCATGAGCCCAAGTCAGCTGGCATGGGCCAGCTGTGGGTGTCTAATTGCAGTGCAGACATATTCTTAGAGACTAGTGTGAGTAAAGGTTGTGGGAGTGGGCTCTTAATAAATAATTGGGAAGACTATCTATGTGGAAGGACTAAGTAGTTCAGGGTAATAAGGAGCCATTGTAATCTGGTTGTGGATACCGATGTTCAAAATCACATTCTCATTGGCTGGTTGGGGCTTTTGGGCGATGCCACAGCTGTATCCCAATCCCCACTAGGGCATATGTTAGTTAGTACCTCTTCACTGATTCACATATAACCATTCCCTACATGTATCAAGTGTGTGCATAAGAGAGAGTAACACAGATGCAGAAGGGCAAAAATAATAAGGCTTGGCCAGTAGATTCTACCACAAAATCAATATTAAATAATAAGATACTCTGTGAGTATGGGAATGAAGGGAGACAGCTGAGGGAGAGAAGGAAGAGCTAAAGGGGAAAAACAACAAGAGTCCTATAGCACCTTAAACACTAACACATTTCTGCAGGCATAAGCTTTCATGGGCTGCAACCCACTTCGTCAGATGCATGAAGTAGAAATCACAGATAGGAGGTATATATATACATCCAAGGGTAAGAAACAACAACGGAAGGGGGGCAAGTGCTAACAAAGTCAATTCAGTTAGAGTAGATGAGGCCCATTCACAACCATTGATTAGAGGGTGAGAATGTGTGAACAGTGACAATTACTTCTTGTAATGAGATAACCATTCCAAGTCCCTGTTCAGACCCAGCCTGATTGTATCAGATTTGCATATGAGTTCCAGCTCTGCAGTTTCTTGTTGAAGTCTGTTTTTGAAGTTTTTTTGTTGAAGTACTGCAACTTTCAAGTCAGCTACAAAGTGTCCTGGGAGATTGAAGTGCTCTCATACTGGCTTATGGATGTTACCATTATTTATGTCTGATTTGTGTCCATTTATTCTTTTGCGTAGTGACAGTCCGGTTTGGCCAATGTACAGGGCAGAGAGGCAGAGGGGCACTGCTGGCACATGATGGCATATATTGCATTAGTAGATGTGCAGGTGAATGAGCACCTGATGGTGTCCTGATGACTGATGTGGTTAGGACCTGTGATGGTGTCACTAGAGTTGATGTGTGGGCAGAGTTGGCAATGGGGTTTGTTGCAGGGGTACCAGGTTCCTGGGTTAGTGTTCTTCTTGTATGGTGTACAGTTGCTGGTGAGTATTTGCTTCAGGTTGGGGGACTGTCTGTAAGCAAGGATAGGCCTTCCTCCCACGGCTTGAGTGAGTGAGGGATCATCTTCTAGGATAGCTTGTAGATCCTTAATGATGTGTTGGAGAGATTTTAGCTGGGGGCTGTAGGTAATGGCCAGTGGTGTTCTGTTGTTTTCTTTGTTGGGTCTGTCCTATAGTAGGTGACTTCTGGGTATCCGTCTGGCTCTGTCAATTTGTTTCTTCACCTCCCCAGGTGGGTACTGTAGTTTTAAGAATGTTTTATGGAGATCCTGTGGGTGTTTGTCTCTGTCTGAGGGATCGGAGCAAATCCGGTTGTGTCTTAGGGCTTGGCTATAGACAATGGATCGTGTAATGTGTCCAGGGTGGAAGCTGGAGGCATGAAGATATATATTGCGGTCAGTTGGTTTTTGGTATAAGGTGGTATTCATGTGACCATCCCTTATTTGTATTGTAGTGTCCAGGAAGTGGATTTCTTGTGTGGACTGGTCCAGGCTGAGGTTGATGGTGGGGTGGAAATTATTGAAATCCCAGTGGAATTCTTCAAGGGACTCTTTCCTATGTGTCCAGATGATGGAAATGTCATCAATGTAGCGTAGGTAAAGAAGAGGTGCTTGGGGATGAGTTTCGAGGAAGTGATGTTCTAGGTCAGCCATAAAAATGTTGGCATACTGTGGGGCCATGCGGGTGCCCATAGCTGTGCCACTGATTTGAAGGTATAGATTGTCTCCAAATCTGAAGTAGTTGTGGATCAGGACAAAGTCACAAAGTTCAGCTACCAGGTGAAAGGGGAAAGTTACACTTAAAACGGATTTTCTCACAAGAGGCCAAAGGGCCCTTTCAGCAGCTGTTTGTTGCCTTTCAGACATAGTCAGCTCAATTTCTAGTGAAAAGCAGAATCCCAGTGCTGTTCAGTAAAAGTTTTTATTAAAGACAGTGAGTTAAATTTGGCTTCTAGGCCACAAACTGTTAATAGGGTTAATAGGGTTCTCTTTCAGTCTAGCCATAGCTAGCCCTAGCCCCCTAACACTTCCTTCTTGCCTTTTATCAAGCTAGTCAGTTGATGGGCCAATTAGTTTCTTAACTTATACAGTCTCCCCATCTGATTGGCTAATGCCTCTCTATTTCCATAATCAGCCATCACTGGGGAAGCTAAGTGAGGCCATAGTGATTAGAGTGTTCATCAATCTGTTAGGTCTCAGCTCCAGAGGCTAGTTCTTTTGGTTCTTTTGCACTGGGTCTCTGCGGGGGTCTGAGTCTTCCCCTGGAGGAGAGAGGACAGGGCCTGGGCTGCCTTTGGAGTCAGGTCCATGTCTTCCGCCTCCAGACCCTGCAGAGACTTTTTTATGGTGCAGGTTGTCTGGCAAAGAGCAGGCTGTCACATGCCTTCCTCTGTCACCTCTGAGGGCTCCAATATGACTCGCAGCTCTTTGACCTCCATCTGAGGGGCCTTCCATGAAACCTTTCTGAGTTGCTGGTCTTCTACCGAGACTTCCTTCAGACCTGGAAGCTAGTCTCAGTGACCAGGTCTGTGGTGGCTGCTGAGGCAGTTGATCTCCTCCTGGAGCACCTGCTACACAACCTCCAACTTGGTGTGCAAGTGGCAGAGTCCCCCTCAGTGCGCCAGAGGCTGGTCCTTGCAGGAACCACCAGAATTGGAGACCTCCTGGACTACGATTGAGGGAACTGGGTGGATGCCCTGGTGCTCGGTTGGCGCATGGGGTTCATACCCCCCCAGCGCGTACTCCAGGAGATGGAGGCAGTCTTATTGCCCACTCTTAGGGTTTTCCTTCAGCAGGTCCTGTGGGAGGGTGCTCCCCGCCCAAACCTCACCCCTAGTCCTCAGGCCTCCGAGCCCCCCTGGCTTCCTCCTCTATGCAGCCCAAGCTGGCTGTGTGACCTGCAGCATGTTCGCTCTGAACCGCACCTGAGGAAAAAATATACATGCTCGTGCTCTACGCGTTTCATTTCCTCACCCTCATATACCACCCTGACACCAAGTGGCGGGACCTTTTACCATCTATAGAAGGTGAGGAACCCCAGTGGGCCAGTCTGTATTCCACCTTGGTTCAACAGCCCTTGGGGGATATCAGTTGGTGGCTCCTTCATGGAGCCATGAGCATGGGCATGTACCTGGCACGGTTCACTCCCATCCCTGATGCTTGTCCCTTTTGCGGCATGCAGGAGACCCTGGCGCATGTCTACCCGCAGTGCACGAGGTTGCAGCCCCTTTCCTGGCTCCTCCAGAATCTTCTCTTAAGGTTCTGCATGCACTTTTCCCCACACTTCCTGATTTTTGCACACCCCATCCATGGCCCCACGAAGTTGTGAGACCTCCTCATCAAGTTCCTCCTGGTGTTGGCCAAAGTGGCCATTTATGAGGAGGAGGATGTTGGATGGAGAGGTGCTCTGCAACTGTGGGACCTATTTTTGGTCCTCCCTTTGGTCATGTCTCCGGGCAGAGTTCCTCTTTGCAGTGTCGACTGGCTGCCTAGACACTTTTGAGGAGGAGTGGAGCTGTCCAGGGTTCTCTGCTCGGTGTCCCCTACAGGATCTTTGATTATACTTCTGTAACCTTTACTCTTGTTCCTGTTAATTCATTTGTGGTCCTCTGACATTAGTTGAACCTTGAGTTTAGTGGCTCCTCCCCTTAAGCTGGAGGAGGGGCCTTTTGATAAGGGCAGACTTGTGCCTGCCCTCCCCAGAATTCAATAGGTGATAGGCCTCAGCACTCGTCACATTATCACAATAGATTCCCCAATTTCTTACACCTTGTGTAGTCATTTACACCTGTCAAAGTTTGTTCATAGGGGGTGTGAAAAGGTACTATTTTGACTCGGCATAGTTTTGCACCTGCTTTCCTTTCCTTTTGCACAGCTGTAAATGACTACGTAAGGAACAAGGCAGTGCAGATGCAGGCCCCTTTCTGCTCAGCATCTCTTGGCTATTTTAGCCATGGTAGCTATATGCGGGAGTAGCTTTTGCCTTTCAGGACTTGTGGACAGATCTGGTTGGGGTCATTGGAAGTAACTGCTGATATTTAGCATTTGAAATATATCATAATGTTAACAAGTACAGATATGTTGTGTTATGTTAATTGTATCAAATATATCCTAATTATATGACACATATAACATATGCAATACACTGCCAAGTGTGTACCTGTTCATATGCTATGCGCTAAGGAGCTGTGCTGGGATATACGAGGTAGGTGGCAGCTTTAGCAGTGAGTGGAGAAAATACTGAAGATTGCACTGCCAGACTGGTTAGTGGGGACACGCTACAGGCTGGCTAGTGAGAACTCATATTTTTTCAGTTGTAAATGGTTGCAATACTTATCTGTACCATTTATCCCTGAAACGGTGGGATAAAAGGGGCCTTGGAAGTTTGGGGTGAAATCCTGCTTACTCCTGTTCCAATTTTTAGGACGCTCACTCCAATGTGCTGGTAGAAATTAACTCTGCCTCTTTAAGACAGGATCCAGTTTCCACTGAAGAAGAAGGTGTCTGTGAGCATTCCATCCACTTTGCTGGCAGGAGGGAGGGGGAATTCTCCCAGGTAGGTAAAACACAGAGGGTACCTGTGCTGCTAGAAACAAAAACTGCAGATACTCTCAACCCAGAGAGAATACATCATAACCCCCTAGGAGCAGGGGGTAGGGGAGGATTCAGTGTTGGGAGTGGAGACCACCCCCAAGGAAGGAGAGGAATTTTCTGCACACGTATAGCCCTAGGGTAGGGGGACAGATCCACAAAGTGCCAGCTGAGTGCAGGATCCTACCCAAACTCTCATCTCATCAGACCCTGAGGCACTGATATCTCTAAGGTCCAGGCGGAGGCAAACACTGGATGGAAAGAAAATACAGGGACTATCAACAGGCAAAGGTCCATAAGTCTATTGAATGGCAAGAGGGATTAGACCAACCATTCCTGAAACCAGACTGCCTGAATAAAGGGCATCTATGATAACAAATTTGGTACTGATGCAAAACTTTGTGATGAAAATTGGAATATTCATATTAAACCTTGTAGCTAGATATATTATGCACAGATTTTGGAAAAAGCCTTTGATCCTGCTAAGAATGTCAAATGGGGAACCTGAGGGAGGCTGCCTCATGGCTTTCATGGATAAATACCAAAAAAACCCTAATTTACTGCCTCTCAATTAGCCAGTGGCTATCCCTCCTGCAGCTTTGTAAGAGAGGAGGTGTGACACACTGCACTCCTTGTACACCCTTATGGTGTGATTGTGTATCATTCATGTTCACCCTTATAGTGTAACTGTGTATCAGTTAATGCAAAGTGTGTCATGTAAGGTGTTTTTGGAATGCACATGACATACTGAACGTTATGGTTATGGTTGTAGGTTTCTTGCAATGTCATATGTGTGTTTATGAAGCTCTGTTATGTAATATTCCCAAATGTGTGTCTCACATGGCTTGAATAGATCCAGGCAAACACTAAAATCAGAGGTAATTCACGCCTCGCTGAGGCATGAATAAAAACAGCTCAGCTCTTCCAAGAACAATGGAATGGCCTACGCAACCGACAAGGTGATGCACATTTGACTCAAGTGGAGGAAACCATGCCCAACATTGCCCATCACCTGACCTCAGGGAGTGGCATAGAAACAGGTTAAAGGCAGAAATATTTTGGTCTCTTGAGATCTCTCTTGCAATCCATCTACAAACAACATCAAGACAGACTGCCCACAGGGGAGGAGTCTGGTTGGAGGCCAACCAACCAGCCTGTGGTGAGAACCATATAAGGCTACTGAAGAGTTAAGTTTAGTTCAGAATGTGATTTGATTTTATTTCTGCCCAATTAAATCTGATTTATATTCTTCTGGCTTATAATTATTTAAAATCTTTCTGTACTTAATAAACTTAATTGTTTGTTTTATCTAAAGCAGTGCATGTAGTTTGGGTGTGTGTAGAGACTTCATTTAGAGTGACAGAACTGGTGCATATCAGTTTCTTTGATAAATTGATGGACATATATGAGCTTGCAGAGTATGGCGGGCAGCACTGAATGCTATAAAATGGCAGTTCTTAGGGTTGCATCTGGGACTGGGGGTGTTTGCTGGGTCATTTTATTGCATAATCCCACGAGTGGCTGGCCAGCATCACTCATTTACTAAATCAGGGACTGCTTGCTTGCAGAAGGCTGTGTGTGGGCTGACCCAGGAATGGGAGGTTCACACAGCAGAGGCAAGTGCAAGATAATGTCCAGGAGTGAGGGACTGGGGAGACACAGCTATACACCAGTCCAGTTTCGGGAGAGGAACCTCACATTTAGCCCCACTGAAATCATTGACTACAGCGGGGCTAGGATTTCACCCTTGCTGAATTTACTGATATGTGTGTATTTTAGAGCATTCAGTGGTACTTCCCGAATATGTCTTCCTGAAGTACCATTCAGTGGTACTTCTTGAATACGCTATCCAACAGAATGCATAGGAATTCTGAAAGAAGTGATGGGCACATCAGTTTTCTAGTTGTATATCAAAAAAGACAACATTTTTGATTTGATATAAATCTGTGGCTAATGTGCTAAGCTATCATTATGAGTCTTGCATTATAGCTGGCAAAGTTTAGCACTGGAAAAATCCAAGGCTGCAGATCTTTTTCAGTACATTTTATTTATTCAAACATACATAACAGGAACAAAGTTAAGGGGAGTTCATTTATATATTTACAACATAACCTCTACAAGAGACCACCCTTATTAAATCATGTCTTCAGCGATATCTCCAAATGATTCCCAAATGTGTGAATTACAATTGTGCTTCTACTTTGTTGAGAAGATCATTTTCATTAAGCAGTTGATTATTCTCAGTCCTTTAAGTGATGGCTTAAGACAGGTTTCACTGTATTGTAATTAGCCAAGAAGGAAGCAAATCACTTTAAAACTTAGTCCATGCCTGCATTTGCTGTTTTGTGATATGCAATTGCATTTTGAATTTACTGAACACAAAGTGAAGCTGGTGAGTCACAATTTGCAGTTCATTGAATAAATGTCAGTTATTGATTTTTGTGGTTGAGTACTAGAGAGGTAATAGGATGTTTGCTCTCATTAGAGGTAGCGTAGCACAAGATACCATAAAATGTAATTAGGGGAACATCAATCATTTAAAATATGCAGCAAGATTAAATATATTGCCATGCACGGAGGAATGAAAGGGCTCATTAACAATATAGTCTAATGTGACAGCATGAGAGTGCTTGATTTTCAAAAAAGGAATCTTCCAGTGTATTGAAGATCATAACAGGCTGTTCTTCATGTTTTAATTGAGGTTTTAATCTAATTTTCCTTCGGCTGTTAGGATAGATGAACTTTTATGTATGTGGCTTTATAAAAAAATTAGTGTTTGTTAACTGTTGATTTGTAGAATTTTTTTTGCTATGGCACTCTTAAGACCATGCAAATACCTTGCCATTTTGCTGTGGTGCAGGTATTTGATAGCAGCTTAGTCCAATATGTTTCCATGTTCCTTCTGATCTTTGACTTACAGAGAGAGACAGACAGTGTAAGAATCTGGGAGGTAGGGATACATCAAGGCTTTGGCTTACTGTGAGCAAACTTCCTAAGTCTACTGGTAAAAAAACAGGGGACATCTAAGATTATAAGGTTCTTTTTATTCTTTCCCTTCAACTTTGCCTACAATTTGAGTTACAGTTTTGGTGGGGGTGGTTTTTGCTGCTCTTTAAGGTACTATTCCAGTCAATGGGCTATTAGAAAAACTCAAGACTGTAGGTCTGTAGAGAAGGCTAATTTTAGCTCTTTGTGTAGTGAGAAGACCCAGTTCTTGTGAACTATGAGAATTGTGGCCCTTTGATCTCTTCTTCCCTGCCTGCAGAGTCCCTCAAAGGGTCTGTCCTAGGCTGTATTCCTTTATTTATGCTGTCAGGCTGAAGCAACAACTGGGAACTAAAGTCTCTTAGGAAAAGAAACACCATGAAATGGCTTTATTAATTCTGACCCTTTTTAAAATGTATAACTGTAAAAATCATTCACACAAGGGTTCTTTGGATTTCATACACAATCCAGTTTCAAAAGCAAGGGTCTGGGTGCTGAATAGAAGACAAAGGTCCTGCCATAAAGCGATTTTTTTTTCTCCTTTCAGTAATTCTCAGATAGTCCAACCCTTACTGTTTTGCTTAAACGTAGCAAAATTATACAAGCATTCTGTATTGTGTTATAGACTTTTCTTTCTTAGATATTCTTATTTTCTTTAACCTATGACAAAAAAAGGAGCAGAAACTCTTCTAGAGCTCAAATGGGCTGTTTTAAGTCCGGGCTCAGAAAGTGCATAAATAAGTAATATGCACACGATAGTAGAGAAAACTGTGCTACATATGTACATTCACAAGCCGTGATACATTTGCTCCCACTCCCAGAGTTAACGAAGGTCATACCCATATCTTCAGTGTAAAGAGAACTCCAAAACCACAAGAGAACTGCAAGACCATAAGTCTCTGCCCAGTGCGTCAAAAGATCAGCTTCCATAGATTAGCCATTGCGGGGAATTGATTAATATATACATGTCTAACATATTCCATCCAGGAGAAGTTGTACAGGTACACCTTAGACAAAGGAATGTGTATTTGTTAGTCTGGCAGAGACAATGAAGGTCTGTTTACATATAAAGTAAAGAAATCTATTGGGGGGCCAGGGAGGAAGAGAAGACAGCATGATGTCTACCTTCAGCAGGAGAGAGAAACTTTATCTGGGCTATAAAGATAGGGGGTCTGAACCAAGTGCAAATGACAAGTAATTGAACCAACTGGTTGCATACAATATTACTGTATTAAAAAAGTGTATAGAGTGAGATATTTTCTGAAAGTTAATGACAATTAATTAATTGGTAATTAATATCATTGTGAAATGTATTTATTAATACTATATGAGAAAATATGGATAATTCATGATATCATGCTTTAAAGTATGTGACCAAACACAGGGAGAAGACAAGAGGGAAGGAAGCTATCTACCTGTCTCCAATGATAGTAAGCAAGCTGTGACCAGAACAAGGGAAGCTCCATTTACATATGAATCAGCAGGGGGATGGGAAGTCTATAGGAAGAGAAGAACAGCATGAAGTCATCCTGACTCTGGAGACAAAAGAGTGAGTTTAGGAAGGTATGAAGAGAGAGAAGCCATATTGGCATCCATCACTGGACAGACACAAGGGACCAGAGCTCTTACAAGTGACGAAAGATAGGTCCTTCAACCAAAGGAGTTGAAGTCTCTGGAAATGGAAGATTGGTAAGGAAACAACCTTAAACAAAGACTTGGTAAGTTAGGTCTTAGCCACTAGAAAGCATGTGTTTCTTTTGCTTTCCTAGCTTTATTCCTTCTACTTGGTATCACTTAGCCCAAGTCCATTTGTTAAGTTTGTTTTTATTTTTACAATAAATCAACTCAGTGCTGTGCTGGAAGGGAAGGGTATATTTACCGCAGATAGATTAATAAGCTGTGATGTGCTTTTGTCTATTTAAAGGCGCAAACAAACCTCATTATGAATGTTCCAGGAGAGGACTGGACGCTTCCGGGCAGACCACTTTGGGGAAATTTGGGATTGGGAGTGTGTTGGGGGGGTCACCCTGCAAGTAGTTACCGAGAGGTGGTGGGTACCAGGGTGGGGCTGTTGTGATGTAGGCTGCTGGGGTTAGAGTGCTGAATCAGGGCTACACAGCACACAGAAATTCAGGACACTGCATGCTTGACTGATGGCTGCCAGTGTCCACGCTGTGACAGCAGCAGAGCATTTTAAGGCACTTAGGGTTACAAGGCAGGCATGACACAACCCCTCACTTCTCTGGATTGCACTCCAGAATGTGACAATAGGCAAATTTAACTTTTGAGTGTTTGACTTTACAACCTTAATAATGTTCTTTTAATGTTATTTGTGTGCGTAGATTCCTAGTTTAAAAAAACAAAGAAAGAAATTGAACTCCACCCCAGAAATTCCATCACGTAGCATCCTATTGACACCCACTTGGTTAATCTGCAGGGTTAGAACCTTTTGATCCATCGCACAGACCTCTGCACTTGACTAATGTAGTAACTCATCACGGCAGCAGGTTGTCAGCCTCTATGTGGGTCAGCACTAGAGGGCACTTTGTTGGTGTGTTTCAGCGTTAGTGCGGTTCAATTGACAGTGGAGGAATGGTGAGATTCAGGGAGCTTGGGCTGCATTCCATGCTCTGGAGGGGAGCGTGCTCTAGGGGTCACAGACCCTTGTGCCTGTTTCCTGCCAAGTTTGATCTCTTCTGGCCCATTCCCTCCAATATGTCCATGTCCTAGTCCTGTCTTCCCCCCATGCAGCTTCTAGTCTGTCCCTGCTCCTTATGCTTCATATCCTAGTCCCAAATCTTTGCCCAAGAAATCTGAGTCTCATCCCTCTGGACTCCCTGTCCTGGTCCAATCCCAGTGTCCTTGCCCAGATATTCTCTGTTCCACCCCCCAGTATCTTGTCCCAAGTCTCCTTGTCCAGACAGTCCAAAGTCCCTCCCCCGACTCCTGGATCCTCATCTGACCTGTCTTTCTCCCTCACACATATTTCACAGTCACCTCCATCCACATTCCACATAGCCACTGGATGACTGTCCCATTCTCTCTCTTTGGAGTCCTCATCTAATCTCCATGTCCCCCCAACTCTTTATCCCAGTCCTTTTTCCTAGCCAGTCCCAGTTCTGCCCCTGCATCCCAGTAACATGACAGACTTGTCTCCTTCCTCCTTTTCTCCTCCCTACTGTTTCTCAGTCCCAATGTTCTTGCCCAGGCAGTCTCACTCTCCCATAAGGCTTCTCATCTGGTCTCAGTCTCCCACCACACCTAATGACTCCCATTCCCCCACCATTTATCCCCCAGCTCCCAGTGCTCATTGCCCAAACAGTCCCACTCTCCTCCCATTCCAACTTACTGTGTCTGTTGTCCCACCGCCAGTCCACCAGCCCCACTTTCCGCCTGCTGTCCCTCAAGCTCTTGTCCCATCTCCCTTTCCACTGCATGTACAGCTCTTGTCCCCTCTGCATTTGAAGGGCGCTTTCTCCTGTACATTCCCAAGGCCCAGAAGTGGAGGAGAGTCATTGAGAGCACAGGAGAAACCAGCTCCCTGCTCTTAGTTTGGGAATCCAGACTTTACTATGGCCCAGCCTACATCCATCCAGAGCTGCAGTTGAAGAAAAAGTCCTACTCAGCTCTGGTCTGGAGCACACTCAGTGTGGATAGAATCTTTGAATGTAGCTGGTAAAATCTCAGAAGACTCTATTGAGCATCTACACGCTGATTTTTGAAAGGTTTTGAACTTGATCAAATTGGAGCAGCTTTTCACAGAAATGGCAAAAGGCACATCCCTGCCAGAAGGACCACTCTTCTGCCAAATTTCAAGTCCCCGCTCCAAAGCACAGGGATGTTAGAACTTTTCAAAGAAAAGGTTGCCAGGATTCTTAACATGGGCAAAACATGTTTTTCTCTAACCTTGTTGTCAGAAATGGCTAAACTGCTTTGGCTGAAATTTTCCAGACTAATTCAGGCTGAGACAGGCACCTAGCATGCGAAATGTCAACTCACATGGTTAAAATTTGACAAAGTTATAAGCAACTGTTGTAAACAGGACTTTATAATGGAAAGTGTCAGGCAATCTTAATTACAGGGTGTGATCCCAGCCCTGCCTATAATGTACCTATAATATTTTTATATGCATGCATAACATAAACCTGCACTATATTGGTCAATTAAAAAGGGCATGAAAAATTGCATAAGCTGACTGGCTGATAAAATTTCTGAGCTGAGGCAGTAGAGAGTTGAGGCAGTAATTGAACAAGTTATGAGTATTGTAATTTTAGCTGAAAACTTGCAAACCTTATCTGCTTAACTATATACATTAAAATAATGTTTCAAAATTCCAGAAGACACTACAGTCTAGGAATAATAACATTAATCCATGTCAAGTTGTGTTGAAAGTACCAGGCAGAATATATGTGTAACCCTTCCGCCAGGCAGAGCTGGGTTCTATATCTATGGGTTCCTGTCAATGATACAACACCAAACCGGCTCGAGCCCCCATCCAGTCACCTGGGAAATCCCACACTATCCCCTGGGCGCCCCCAAAGGGCAATACTTCCCCTCTCGCAAGCACAGAGTCTGAGTGTAGAAAGTAAACCCTTTAATAAAAGGAAGGAAGCAACACAGCACTGGTTTTGGAACCAGTGCAAACAGAATTCATGAACTTAATGAGCCGAACCTACCCCAGAGTACGGGGCCATGTCTTCACCTCTCCCTTCTTGCTTTCCCCTGTACCAACAATCATAGTTGTAGTGTCCACCTCTTGGTTGGGAGCTCAACCAGTCCCCTTCTGCAGGGTCCTGCCGGACATAGGCTTAACCAGACCCTCTCCGCTGCTGCCTCCTGCCATCTCTGGGCCTTGCCGAGTCCCTGCTATTGACTCCCGCCATCTGCAGGTGCCGATCGCTCCTGGCTCCCCACTGCTGGTTGTCAGTCAAGGTTTCCCAGTTCCTCTAGTCTAGTGATTTCAGCTCTCAGTGAATTTCAGCTTTCAGCTCATGGGAAAACCTTCTGCTGACATAGGAACAATGTCCCCGCTTTTTAACAAGACAAAAGACTCCAAGAGGAATCATTAATTCTAGCTTTGAACAATGGGAGGAGATAGTCAATGTATGCCTGAGGGTAGCCCTTTGCCAGGGCTGGTGCAATCTCAACAGGAGACTTCTCATCCCGTCCCTGCTGCCCTTACACTGCTGAAACATCTGTCTGCCACCCTTGTTGGGCTCTGTTTAGATGAGAGCGAATTTTTCGTCAGAACTGTAGCCAAGATTTTTGCTTTAGTTGTCTAAATGGCCAAAAAGAAAGTTGAAATAAAGGCTTGCAGAAAAGCCTCAAAAAGGGTTTTAAAAAAAATTCTGAGATTGATGGATTGAATGTTTGGGAAATTGAAAAGATTGGTATCAGTATCAGGACATTTTGTAACATTTAGAATAATGATTAGTTTTAGGGATCGGATTCTTGGGTAAGGATTAGTAATGAGAAAGATCCAGCAAGTGACAATGGAGAAATGGCAGTTGGAAGGGGGTTCCCTCCTCCTCACTCCTAGCCCCTCCCCTATCCATTTTGACGTTCTCACTCCTAATGTAACCCCTCCCCTTCCCTGGCACATAACTCCCTGTCCCACCCTTCTCATTAGCATAGAAAGCGAGGGTAATTAGCATAGAAGGCCAGGCTCATTAGCATATTAAGTAATTGATTGGCTTAGAGTATTTTTACATCAGAACCTAATTAACATGGCAGGCACGGCTTACTTAGCATATTAGGTGGCCTTCAAGCTGATTGGCTGAACTTGGGTGACAAAGGCCGCAGTAAGCAGGCTAAGCTTTGTAGGGAGCTGAGAGTTCCTGAGGAGTAGATGAACTGAACTCATGGAGCTGACCACCTAAAGAAGAGATCAAGAGCTAGAAAGAATCAGCGGCGAAAGAAAGGAGCTTCGTGGCAAGATCTGAACAGAGGTGAGCATCATTAAAGCAAAGGTGCTCCTTAGGCTTTGGACAACCAGGCTAACTGAGTCCCCGCTCTGTGTCCAAGCCAAAGTAATCTTTCCATTAGGAAGCTGGACAATTGCCTCTGGGTTTACAGGCAAATGGGCTAACTGAGTCCCTGCTGTGTCTGGGCCTAAGGTGATCCGTGTGTCAGAGAGCTGCTTAGATGCTTCTGGGCTTACAGGCAACCGGGCTAACTGAGTCCCTGCTCTGTGTCTGAGCCTGAGGTAGCATTCTTAGCCATTCTTGGACAGTGCAGAAGGACCTTCCCTGATGAACAGAGGGATGTTTTAAAGGTTGTGTAAGTAAAAGGTCACCTGAGTCTGCATGTCAATAAAGTTGGATGATTGTGGTCTGAGTGAGAGTCTTCCTCTCTACCTCCAGCAACTGCCTTGACCTAACGTTTGCTGGATGATAGATTGTTAAGGATTTACAGTAATATATGTATGAAGTGTTAAGTATTAATGTATAAAATATTGTTAAATTAATTGTGTCAAGTATTATAGTGATAAGTTATTATAGTGTTAGTATTATTTCTTGTACTGAATAGTTTCTAATAGCTTAAGTATTATTCTCTGTACCGTATATCTTCTAAAAGTTGTATTCTATTCAATATATATATACATATTGAATATTTTGTTATATGGTTACAAGTCATGCTTGATTTTTATCTCTTTTTATTTAAGGTAACCATTCACTTCTAAATAAACTTGGTATCTGTTTTCAAATATCACAGCTTGTGTTCTATCTTGATTGGAGGGGCTGTATCCATGTCCTTTCAAGGGAAGATTTTCTCCCTGGAAATTCCAATAGAGCGAACTACCATACCAGTAGTTTTTAGGGGTAATCATGTACCCTAAAGTTCTCTCAGTAATAACAAATTGGCTTCTCTAAATTCTTTTGGTAACAGAACAGACTAAATATAGATCTGATGCCATTTCTTCATACAATCGAAGGACAACATTTCATTACCCTGCAGTTAACACAAAAGTGATTTGTAACACAATACCAGACACATTGACCATTTCCCATCATGCTCAGCACCTAGTGTGCTTATGCAATATGCTGAGTACTTAATTGTACTCATGCAAATTCAAAGGACCTGCAAATAAAGCACGCCCCCTTTCTGCTGCTGAGGAGGGGGAATGCCACTCAGACACTCAGACTTTGCTTACATATGATTATGATATAAATAATTCACATGTATACCCAGATGAAACAACTCAGAAGTTCAAAGCTAGTCTTGAAAGAATTTTTATTGCTCTCCTTTTAATCTTCATTTTAGAAATGTAGGGATATTAAAGAACTATTTAAATAAATAAAGAAAAATAGACAATATGTGAAAAAGGTCATGAGCCAGCCAGCCAGCCAGCCTGGGCAGTAGGCCATCACGCTACATAGGTGAAAGTGAGAGTTTGAGGGCCATTGAACCCCGAATTTCCTAATATATCAAAATTACAGAGACAACTGTGCTAAATAATCTTCTTCTGGTACAGCGTGGAAACTTAAAGTGCATTTATTAGCCTTCTCAATCATTCATTTGGACCCTGTGATGAGGTGGTCAAGTGGTTACATACTGTGCTGTGGTAGAATAAACACAAGCACATTGACTGAAGGACTTGAAAGAGATTTATATATTATATTCACACACACTGTAGGTTGGTTCTCTAATTCTTAATGTCTATTTTCTGCATTTATATCTAGAATGTTTAAAAAGGGTATCTTAAGATTCTATTAATATGTTAATAAGTACACAAAGAAGACATGAAAAGACCAGGGGCTGCTCTATACTGGGAACTTACCTCAGCATAGCTACATCTCGCAGAGGGGTACACATCCCTGAGAGATGTGGCTAGGCTGACCTACCCTCCCCCCTCCCCTGTAAACAGGCTGACAGAAAAATTCTTCCATCAGCCTAGCTACTGCATCTTGTAGAGGTGGATTACCTACGCTGACAGGAGAACCACCCAATCCCCGTCTGCATAGGTAGTGTCTACACTGAAGCACTATGAGGTGTTTGAGGTGTAGACACGTAGCCTAGGAGAAAACAAACTTAGCCTCGTATCTTTGATTCAGTGGATAACATTGAATTCAGGAATCTCACTCTGAAATCAAGACCATTGCTAAGCAGCAATGAGCAGATGAAAAGTGATTGGCAAAGGTTGTGATAATTTAACAGTTTACATGATCTTTTACATTATTATTATATTAACAAGATATACAATATATTGATGATGATAAAGAGCTCATAATGCCCTAACCCCCAAATGCATTTGTGTATTTCATGTATATATTGTTATGCGGACAGGTGATAATGGCTGCCAGCAAATGTGTCTTTGATCTATAGGCAATTACAGAACTCATTCAAGATGATGGGTAGGCTAGCCACCCTTCATCATCCTGGCTAAATAGCTGACTAAGATAGCTGAAACAATACAAGCTACTGCCCAGGGCATTGGGCCTCATAGGGAAGCCTTAGCAAGAACTAACACAAGGAGAATTAGAGGGGTTTCCCTTGGGACTGATTGCAAATGCAGTGGCTGGGGCATTGCACGGTTGCAGCTGAGTTTGTCTTTGTGGGTGTCAGAGTCAGAAAGCAACCAGAAAGCCAGAGAAGAAGTCATGAACAGAGACAGAGCTCTGTGGGGCAGAGGACTGGCTAGAAAGGCAGTCTTGGATTTCAGAGCAAGGGAAAGTGCCTCCTGTTATTTGTTCCTACTGTGCTCAGGGAAACAAGACTTTGTGTACATTCTTTGTAGACCTACAGGATTGCATTAAAAGACTATCTGGCTATCATCAATCTCTCCTCCTAATGGAAACAACCCAGTGAGGCCCAAATACTGGCTAACTGCTTGGGCCAATGAGGCAACAATATGATAGATAGCACCCATCCATCTTGTCTGATATCATTATTTATCTGCTGTACAAATAGGGAAGATTGTAGTAATTGGATTTCTATATTTGTTTCTTAAAAACATAATGTCTCTCTCTCTAAGCCAGGCTGTTTGCCAACAGTCCTACCTCCCTTTGCATGGCAATGAATCATGGTTTTGTTTAGAGCTGTTGAGAAGAATTATTGACTAATGGCTTTGGGTCAGATTCACCATTTGCATGAGTGGGTGCTGCCTTCAATGGAGCTGTGCCTGATTACACAAGGATTATGTGAAAAAGACAACTGAATGTAAAAACCTGATTTTTGAAAGATTATTTTTACTTTGGCAGAGCTAAAGTCTAACCCTTCATGCAGATTTTGTGTTTAAAACTCCTGTTCAAAGTTGAACTGCTTTTAGCTGCTAGTACCAAAATATAACAAGGGAAACATCTGTCTATAAAACATAACAGTTGCTCAATCTTAGGATAAGGATTTAGGGTTGTGCTATGTTTAATGTGATTTTAGTTCCAATTATTTTTGCTAGATCTGTACTTTTCCCCCCAAATTATTTTGGGTTTTGAGTTGGAACTTTTGTAGGATGGTTGAGATAATGTGTGTGCACTGACCCGTGACTGAGAAAGGCTGATCATATCTCCTTAGGGAAGGATTGTTGTTTGCATAGAGGTACCTCATCAAACCCTGTTGGGTGATGCTAGTGGCTTCAGAAAGGGAGTGTTCCCTTTTGATTCTTCAGGATGAGGAACCAGCAGGGCCAGCCATCATCTTCACAGCCATCATCACAGGAAAACGATTGCTTTTTTCTGACCACATGAGGCCATTATGCTTGACAAAGAGACCTATGCTTCCTCCACTTTCCTTGCCAGCTACTGAGGCATAGGAATACAGCAACATTCAGCATTTAAAATTTGACATCTACATACAAACACCCACTAGCCAGCCAGTTTTAGCCAGCTGAGCCACAAAAACCACTGGCTAATCTTTCCACCCAGCTTCCTGAATCTGAATGAAACCACAAGAATCACAATAACCAATATCAATCTTTCTGTTTTATTCCCAATTACTGTTAGTAAAGGGACTTCTCTGCCTCATCATTCTTGCACTTGTTTTTTAACTCCCACAGGTGACTGGGAATGAGTGTGTATGCACACAGAAACATGTGGGTAGAGCCTACTGAATTTATCTGAGAATGAATCCTACAGAACAGTTTCTCAAACACCTGGAGTAGTGGTAGGAGAATAGCTCCTCTGTCGGAAAGATCATGTGTACTCATGGTTGGGAGATGTGATTAATTCCTGAGAAAAAGTTATTTCCATCTAATTTCTTGTTTGCCAGTTAAATATAGCAAGCTGTGGTATCCTCAAGCATGTTGGAAGGCCTCATATAACCCTATGTTGTGGAGAGACATTGGCTATCAGCTAACCATCTAAAAATTGGGCAGGCTGCTTTAATTGGCTGAAGCCCAAATATTCAGTTTCAACATGGGAATGAACTGACCTTCCCTATATCACTCTTTGACTGGAAAATAAATAAAATAAAATTTGTCACTGAGATTGACAATTCCATATTATTTTGGGGTAGATAGCTAAACAAGGTCTGCTGCTTTCCCAAATTATTATAAACTTTATAAGGAATTGTTGTATCTGGTACCAATTAACCTGATAATTAGATTAATGTGATGAGCTGATATTACTCCACTTTCTACTGATTGGATTTTATGTGTTTTGTTTTATATAACTATAGGGTAATTCTTTAATTTAGTTAAAATGATTTGAAATTGGAGAATTGTGTGGCCTGATGGCTCTTCCCCAGATGTCAGGGTCTAGAACTGTGAGAACTCCAGGGTAGATAGATAAGAGACAACTCAATGAGCCACCTACTTGTGGTTCATAGAACCTGCCCATTATAGTCCTCAGAATGAAGTTGGCCCTTTGTACACAAGCCTTGGAAGGGAGAAGAAAATTAACTAGGATTCAGAGTTGTGCATATTCCCAGAGAAAATGGGCTAATATTCATGCGCTTTTAAAAAAGTTATGACTGCAACTGAACTTTGAAAACAAATGCATTTTATCCTATTATTAATAAGGAGACACTAATCCCTAGGAAATAATCAACTTGATCTGGAATAGAAAGTGATGTAAGCCCAAGTGCTAATTGATATTTACACTTGCACTGTCAACAATCATGAGTAAAACATACACATTATGCTGGGACATGGACAACTTTCTCCATCATGTGACGGAATACAGAAACTGGCAGAAAGAGACAGCTTTGGGACTTTTCCTGCTAATATTTTGCAACTAATCCTAGAAATGTAGAGTTGGAAGGACCTTGAGAGGTCACCTAATCCAGTCACTTGCCCTTAGGCAGGACCAACTGTACCTAGACCATTCCTGATAGGTGTTTGTCTAACCTTAATTTTAAAAACCTCCAATGTATGGATTCCATAACCTCCCTTGGAAGTCTATTCCAGAACTTAGCTACCCTTGTAGTAAAACAGTACAACAGCCCTTAACATATTTGAAGACTTATCAGGTGCCCATTCAATCTTCTTTTCTCAAGACTGAACATGACCATTTTTTTAACCTTTCCTCATCAGTCAGGTTTTCTAAACCTTATATCATTTTTGTTGCTCTCCTATGGACTCTCTCCAATTTGACCTCATCTTTCCTGAAGTGTGGCACCCCGAACTGGACACACCACTCCAGCTGAATGCACAAGCAGAGGAGGACAATTACTTCCTGCATATTACATACAACTCTCCTGCTAATAAATCCGAGAATACTATCTTTTTAGCAACTGCATCACATTGTTGACTCATTCAATTTGTGATCTACTATAACATCCAGATCCTTCTCTACAGTACTAACACCTACCCAGTTATTTCCCATTTTGGGGTTGTACATTTGGTTTTTCCTTCCCAAGAGAAGTACTTTGCACTTGTTTTTATTGAATTTCATCCTGTTGATTTCAAACTAATTCTTTACTTTGTCAAGGTTGTTTTAAGTTCTAATCCTGTCATCCAAAGTGCTTGCAACCCCTATAGCTTGGAGTCATCTGCAAATTTTGTAAGTATACTCTACATTTTATTATCTAAATCATTAATGAAAATATTGAATAGTACTAGTCCCAGGACTGACCCCTGTGGAACTCCACTAGAAACACCTTCCCAGTTTGACAGTGAACCATCAATAACTACTCTTTGAGTACAGTCTTCCAACCAGTTGTGTACCCACCTTACAGTAATTTCATCTAAGCCACATTTCCCCAGTTTGCTTATGAAACTGTCATGTGGGACTTGTGTCAAAAGCATTACAAAATCAAGATGTATCATGTCTATTGCTCCCTCCCCTGCATCCACTAGGCCAGTAATTCAGTCATATAAGGAAGTTAGGTTGGTGTGACATGATTTGTTGTTGGCTATTTTTTATAACCCTATTATCCTCTAGATGCTTACAAATAGATTGTTTAATAATTTGTTCCAGTATCTTTGCGGGTGTCAAAGTTATGCTGACTGGTCTATAATTTCTTGAGTCCTCTTTGTACTCCCTTTTAAATTAAGCTCAATGCCAGTCTGCAATGCTTTGTATACTATTTTTCTAGGGATGTATATATTTTTTTACCTGTCTTTCGCTTTATTTTTTCTCCTTATTACTTTGCAATTGCCCATAGAACACTGTTTCATTTAAGACCTTAATCAGAGACTGTTCTTTGTGATGTTAATATTGCCAGCCACAAAAGTTCAAAGATCATGAGTCAGAGCCCCCAAAATTGAGATTGTCCCCAAAATTATTATGTTTTATGTCTTCTTTTTGGCTTCTTGAACTGCCCTTGCCTGCCTCCAGTGTGGCAATTACAGCACTGCCAAGACTCCCAAATTGGTGGAGTAAGGTGATTTTGATCTCCTCTGTAGGCAATCTCGCTCGCAGAGTTAATGGATGCTTCCCAGCCTTCCAAAATATGAACTAATTCCATGCCCCCTCAGACTTATGTCTACCCAGTCCGCAACCCAGAAATCAGTTCTGCCCATCCCCCCAACCCCTACATCAATTCCCTGTGTAGTCCTGCATTTGCCTGCCTCCCCAGTCCCTAACCATATTTTCTCATCTCCCACATCAGTTATGCCCCTCCATCCCCATGAGTGCTTGTTACCCAGCCCATACATTAATTATGTACCCCTCCCAGCCACTACATCAATTTTTTCTCCCCCCCCTCCATCATCTACTTCTTGTCCCTCTGCACACCTGTAGCTCTAGTGCTTCTTCAGCCCCTCTTCCCCTTCCCTGGCCTGGTGTTGCAGGGATGAGAGGGGAGGGAGCAGAGTGCAGACTGACCCATGTTTCACAGGATGGGAGGGGAGAGGAGAGGAGGGAGCGGATCTGCTTTGAGCTGTTATCTCCTCTCCCTCACCTCACTCCCCTACCTAAGCACTCAAATAGCAACCCCAAACGTGTGGTGAGGGAGAGCTATGCCTGCCTCCTGCAGACCTTCTTCACCAGGAAATGGGGAAGGCAACTAATCAGAGGAGGTTTTAGCTGAGCTAAAATTTATGTGTGGGGTGGAGCTTTTCCTGTCATTGTGAAACTGGCTGCAGCAGGGGACAAAATTGCAACACTCACAATGAAATAGTGAGAAGTAGTAATATTGGGATGTGGTTGGTCAACACAAAGAGTAAAAGAGTAAAAGCACATTTGCCTGGGTGGAGTGAGAGTGGAATGAGGAGGGGGCTAATTAATCTGACAGGTCACAGCTGAGGGGAACCAAGTGGCTAAGTAATCTGCCTGCATGAGGGAGCCCAGCTGAGGAGAACAAGCTGGGATGGATTTATAAAGGCAGGAAATTAGCAGCAGAGAGGGCTGCTGGGAAATAGATTGCAGTTACTCCCTGGGAGGAGGGAGCTGTGATGTTAGCAAACCCTGGGAAGAGGGGCGAACCAGAAAGTAAGGAAAGAGCTCAGAGAAAGGCAGTAAGGACAGGAGGGACCAGATCTTGGGTGCTGGCTAGAGCTTCTGTGAGCCAGAACCTGGAGTAGAGGGTGGGCCTGAGTTCCCTGGGGAAGTGGCACCGGCTGGACTGTCAATCGTAAGAGCCTGAGCCCATCTATAAGAAGGGACCTTGATACCCCAGAAGTGGGAAACCTGTGAAGTGACCTGGCCAGAGGGCTGAGTCACGAAGAGGCAGCAGCAGCTCGTGGAGCAAGAGATGGGCTGCAGACTCAGAGATGGAGAGTGTTAGAGAGACAGTGTGCAACCGCAGGAAGGGGCATTGACTTCACGAAGCTAATTCCCAAAAGGCACATGAGGAGATGTCATCCTCTCAGTGAGTCAAGTGCCCTGTTACATAGGCACAAGCCTTAGTAGCAGCTTCAGTGCAAGGTTTAGACACCAAGGATGGTAAAACCTTCCTTCCCAGACCATTCCACAGGAGGTCTGGAAAAGGCCATTGTGGACATGGAGCTATCCAAACAATATATGGGGTTCAGGACACTTTTAGGACTACAGATTATAAATCAAGATAACAATTACCAGTTGTCACAGAGTGAGCTGGCCTTTTGAAGGAGTTGGGCCCATCCCCACCTGTGCCTAGTTATTAGGATGACCGTATTTTCCTAAACTGAAAACAGGAGGAGGGATAGGAGTGAGTCATGGGGATGGGTACCCACAACCGCCATGCCTAAATGACGCCCATGCTGGGAGGTGACAGAAGTGGGAAAATGGAGGCAGACTGGGAGGGAAAGAAGCTGGTTGGGGCTGTAGAGGGCTCAGGGGACTGACTCCAAAGGACGGTGGGTCGGGAGGGTACGAGGCCAGGGTTGAGGCTCTGGGAACCACTCAGGGGGTTGCTGGTGAGGCCATGCCACTCTCGCTGTCCCAGCACAAGCGGATGCTGTGGGACCCAGTAGGGAACTTACGACCTGGGTTGCCCAGTAGGGTTTGGGGCCCACAAATTATGGCTCATGGTCCGACTGGAGAAGAGTTTGAATTAGGGTCCTGACTGTGCTGCCCTTTGGTTGGGCTGCAGAGTGAGCACATGACACCCCATCGCTTGCTGATTGGAAGGGCAGAGCTTAATGGAGACAAATCAGCCAAGTTCCTGTTCCCCCATCCCACTCCCCTGCAATATCACCACTTGTTCTCCGAACATTTCTCCATGCCCCCCTGGGGGCGTTGACAAGAGCGAATGGGACAAATGCCCAGTTTTGCCAAAAATGTCGGGATGTCAGGAACAGGGCTTAAAAAGGGGACTGTTCTGGCCAAAACGGGATGTATAGTCACCCTACTAGTTATCTGCCTCCCAGGAGATGAATTTGGGCTTAGGCCCATTGGCTGGGACAGGTGACCAAGCATCACATGATGGAAGCATGGGGGCTGTGCTTCCTATAAGAAGTGATCTGGGGGTAAGTGAAAGAGAATCCTGAGTGGATTCAGGAGAAAAGAACCTGGATCTAGAATGAAAAGACCATAAGGAGGATGGCAAGTGAATCATTTGAGGACATACAGAAGCAGACTTAGACTTAGCTGGAGGGCTAAATCACAAAGAAGCACTGGAATTGACCTATCTCAGGGCAGAAAACTCATGCATGGCACATAAAGACTTGAGAGAGGGTGACATGATGGTATCACACCAAAAAACTTAGCTAATATGTCTGTAAATACTAGCTTGGACACTTCACAAACACTTATTTCTTGGCTGAGTCCTAGGATAAACCACACAGACGCTTGTTTCCTGGAGTATACTTTTGTGGTGTGTCCAGACTAGCATTCACAAATGCTTGAGTTAATTGGTTGCTAACTAGTTTGAGACAAAAAACTCTAGTCTAGACATAACTTTACAGTATTTAGGATGTTTTCACCTGAGATGTTTATCTACTGAAGGGAGTTTTTCCCCTCTTACTTAAAGATCAGAAATAGTTCTTAGTTTATTCAGTCTCTTTAATGAGAGGCTGAGATGGAACACAAAATGTAGTAAGATGCTCTGTCTCAGCACAAGAATCTCCTGAATGAAGTACATTGGAGAAGTTTAAATAAATAAATTAAAGCAGGTGTAGTCAATTATTTTTGGTCAAGGTCCAAATTTCTTGGTCTAGGTATAGTCAAGGTTCAGACTCCAGAGAAAATAATAATAATAAAAATAACAATTCTAATAATAGGTAAATAAAAAGATTTCAGGGTCCATTCAAAAGCCTTTGGTGGTCTGGATTTACCCCGCTGAATGCCCATTAACTACCCTGAATTAAAGAATGCTTTCTCATTACCCACTTTAAAGGAATTCCAGTGAGGGCTTTTGTTTTTCTTGTGTTTGCAGTGGCTATCCCAAAATGACTAGACCTGCCTAGAGTTTCTAGGGCGGGAGGTCTAGGTTGGACATTAGGAAAATGTTTTTCACTAGGAGGGTGGTGAAGCACTGGAATGGGTTACCTAGAGAGGTGGTGGAATCTCCATCTTTAGAGGTTTTTAAGCTGAGGCTTGACAAAGCCCTGGCTGGGATGATATAGCTGAAGTTAGTCCTGCTTTGAGCAGGGGGTTGGACTAGATGACCTCCTGAGGTCCCTTCCAACTCTAATATTCTATGATTCTATGATTCTCAGCCTCACATCTCAAAGCAAATTTACATTCATGGGTGAGCATTGTTATTCCCATTTCATGCATAGGCTAACTGAGGCTCAGCAAAGTACAGTGATTGCAGACTCATAGGTAGCATCAGAAATAAAGTACAGTTTCCCTGCACTCCCATGCCCCTTAGGTCACAGCAGCAACTAGCTAGACAAATAGATGTGCCCATATTGGGAGATAGTATGGAAGTAAGTTAAAAAGTAATTCATATTCATTATTGTACAGACAAGAATGAAAATGTATAACTGATGTGTCTCAAGCACTTTGAAAACGACAAGGCATAGCGTCTTCACATAAAGTATATTTCAGCGGCTTTTAGAGGGCTGTTTTTCATGTGCACAATTATTTAGATTTTGTTAAAAATAACTGGGAAATTTACAAACATGTCAGCTATTCTTGGCATCCGTGAGCGTGGATGTAAAGTAGCATTTTCCCAAATCCCTAAATCATGAGAAATTCAAATGGTGAGGCAAAAAATCTGGAGCCTGCTGCTTAAATGTAGAGTGCTGTCATCACTGTATTATATTAAAATATCTCGCCTCCAGCAACTGCACAGTATTTCTCCCTTTCAATCTGTCACTTCTCAGGAGTCTGTTACTTCAGCTGGCTGCGCCAGTCACTTTGTAGCTATGGTAGTCTTACAGCAAGGAGGACACTTAAACAGAGGCTTCTCATGCACAGTGAGGACTCATTAACTACTGAATGGACACTGCAAACACAGTACAGTTACAGTTCTAGGGACTTAATGGGGCCCCACACAACCTGAAATTTGAAGATGAATTATACCAGATAATGATTCTCAATCACATTTTTAAGACAGAACTATCAGGCTTCTGGGAGAATGAACCGTGTTTGTATATGGATTATGATAATTTAATAAGCTGATCAGTGTCTTATTGCTGCCTCAAGTCATAGTACTTTTAATGATGTCCAAACTATATAGCTATTAAAGTCATACTGTGTAATAGCAGCTCAATGGAAAGTGGTTTGAATAAGATGGAGACTGAAGGAGGTAACATGTCAGTGGCAAAGTAAGTTCCTGACTCTCAGAATGAGCTGAAGTTTCTCATTATAAAGGCTACGCCTTCTTTTCAACCTCTGCCTCCATTAAAAAAGAGTCTGCTGGAACTGAATGCCAGTAAATCATTGTTTTTCTTTGGGCTCTGAGGACATATTATCCTCTACCCTGACCCTTAGTGTCTCTATTCCCACCATTCTATTGGACATATCCACCTCTCCAAGTAACATACAATTTCTTGAACATGAGAGAACGCCCATGTTGGGGAATATTTACCCAACAGTGGGGAACTGATGTCTGCCTAGGCATGAATCTATTTGCTATAACTGTGATTTGGAGAGTAAAGAGAGCCACCAGAAGGGCTATCTCTTTCCTTATCCAAAAACATCTCCAATTTTGCCACGATCAATAGCATAAGACAATCACCTCAGTAATGGCAAGGCAGAAGTAAGGAGCCTGCTGTGACGGGATGTATAAATCCCACATCTGTGACAAAGGGGTTAAAGAAATGCTGTGGGCAAGGCTGGACCCACTCCTCTGGCCCGGTGTGACAGTCAACACTTTTATGGTCACCACTTTTACAAAATTATGATAAATCTTGTGCAAAGAATGCCTTGTAGGTATCATTGGAAAAGTCATAATCTGTGGAGTATCACTGTCTTGCTAAAATGTGTGTATCACCATTGTATATGAAGTTATGAAATTTTGCTATATGTTTGTTACTGAAACATGCTCTGAATTTGGGAACACCCACAGACCAGCCCCTCAGAGGTAACAAAGGACAGTTAACAAAGACCTTACATGTCAAGCCTCATGTGCACAGAAGGTGTGAGCTAAAGATTAGCAAATCACCTGAGAGACACTACCAATCTCAGGTAAACCATAGACTAAGTGTCTGCATCCCAGTCCGGGGTGGGGAGTGGGGAAGGGTGGGTATTCCTGAATGCAAGGAACAGAGAATAAATAAAGGATAATGACATCACCACTTCACTTCTTCTCCCCTGCCTACACTGAAGGCAACAAAAACATTTGGAAGACAAAGAAACATTCCAACTGGGTGGAGTGGTCCTAACTGGAAAAGTTTTCCAGTTAGCACTGACTGCTGTAGGCTTTTGGGTGAAAGAAACCTTATTATTTCAAAACAGCAAGAGTTCTGTGGCATCTTAAAGACTAACAAATGTATTTGGGCATACGCTTTCAAGGGCAGAAACCCACTTTGTCAGATGCATGAATGTATTATTTCAGATTTGGTTTAGTCTGATTTGGTTTATCTATTATCTATTTTTTGTAACCAATTCTGTCCTTCTATGACTATATCACTTATAATCAATTAAACCTTATCTTTCTGTAGTTAATACATTTATTTTAGTGTGTTATCTAAGCCAGTGTATTTTTGACTGAAGTTTCATGAATCTACTCAAGTTACAAATGCTGGTACCTATTCATAGTCTTTGATGGTATGACAGACTATTTAATGAGCTTACTCAAGGGAGTCTTGAGCAGTATAAGATGCACATTTCTGGGGTGCCAGGCTAGGGTCAGGGGAATTTGTGGGTGTCTCCCTGTATATAGTTCATGAGTGGCAGTGAGAGTCTTCAGGTAACTTTGGGTGTGCCTCCACATGCTAATGGCTGTGTGAGAGTAAAGCCTGAAGGGGCTGCTTGTCATTAGCAGAGCAGTGTGAGAAGTATCATGAGCCAGAGCATTAAGGGGGGGAGGGGTGTGCAGCAATTCCACAGTCCAGGTTGTACCCTGGGGCATGTCATGCCCCGTCGTTCTTGTCCAGAGTGGAACAAGGATTTAAAGAGCAGAACGTTCCAGTCAGCTGCTGGGCAGCTCTGAAGGAGAGCTGCTCTACTGCACCCATGAGAGACTCCTAGAAGGCTTCATGGAAGCTGCCCTCAGGAAGGCCATAATGATCTTACAATAGACTCTGGCACTGACCAGATGGGACAGATTTGGCAAGCCCTAAGGCAAGCTGACAAGCTGTCGGTACGGCTATACTCAATCTGTCTCAGGGTAAAGGAATCAGGGAACTATACTGAAAGGAGTAGGGGAGTGGGAGCCAGGATCCCCATCCCCTTCAAATACAGTCAAACTATTCATCTCTGAGACTCCTGTTTATACAGCTGGGGGTTCCCTACAGGTTTTGCAGCACCCAAGCAGTAAGGGGTGCCTGTAAGTAACCTGGGAATTGTGATACCTACTTTGAAGTGACACCTTTAAGCAGCATTTTCCTCATTCCCATTTTACTAGCATGTATATTCTTCATCCAAGCAACAAACAGATGAAGGCTCGATGAATAGTAGGGAAAATTATTCCTTCAAAATGCAGGCAAACTAGAACCCTTTGTATTCACTTTGTGAGCATTTACATGTGTGAAGTTTGTTTGTGTGAAGGTGCGTAGCATAGGTTTGTAGCCAAAATTCATTTAATGGATAAATAGACTTTTGAGGTGGAATTTGAAAGTGTAATGTCCCTTAAAAAACTTTATTGATGGGATTAGTGAAGGAATAGTGTAGGTGATAGTGCAGGAAGTGGAGAGGAAGTAGAGTAGGACACATTCTTATCTGGGTCCACTTGACTGAGAATAAGACCTCTGCAAACTGTCTGAAGGGTAGAAGAGCCAAGCTGCCAGTAGGAACAGTGGACATTTCAGTGCACTGTGAACTTACCTGCTGACTCATTAAAGGGCTGAACTGAAGGCCAGGATGGGGAAGCTGCTCATCCTTCCTAGCATAACGACCATCCATGAGGGGTGGTACCTATTGTAAGATGTGACAAGGCAGGCAGGAAAGCAGTTGGTAAGGTCTTAACCACAGGAACAACCATGAAGGTCTCTGGGCTTGCTTTTCTGGGTGGACAGGAGGGACCTGCAGGTGGAGAAGGTCTGAAGGAGGAAACTTGCTGGGAAAGTGGAGGCCTTTATTAAGTTGAATGAGAAAGATAGGAATCTAACTTTTCCTAGGCTGCTTCAGCAGATGCCCCCGCCCCCTGTAATATGATATTATTCCAGTTCCCAGAACCTCCATCTTCATGCTGGTACACTCCACTCATTCCTCCACTGATATCAGTGGGCTATGGATTGGGCCCCAAGTCTTCATATGCAAAATGCATTATTATCTTCTTCATATGTATAGGAAATGATGTGAGTTTCACGAGCACCAACACACAACCATATAGCTGGTTTAACACTTTTTAATGCTGAGTTTTTAAATGTAATTTTTCTTAGAAAATTCTGGTTTCACTGAGTCTCACCCAATTTTTTTTGATGAAAACTTTTATCCACCAGCTGCAGACCTGGATGGAATTAAAAAAGGTTGTTGAAATTTCAACAACGGTATAAAAGTTTCAGAAATGTTTAATATTTTTTTTAAAACCAGCTCTCCATAAACACAGCTCCTGCATCTGGTAAAAAATATTGTTCTCTACACCAAGGCCTATCAATAAAATTGCAGAACTCTGAGACGGGCAGCAGTGTCAATGTCATCATGTTTACAGGGCAGCACAGCTCCATTTTCCCCAGAGCTGATGTTGGCCCAATCTTGCTTTTATGAAATACATGAAAGAACAGAGCCACAAACACCCCCCACCCTCTTCCTACCAGGAGGCACTTCAGCCTGACACACTGTACCTTTAATCAAAAGCTAAAACCTCAACTGACTCTTATTGTTCTACCCTTTGAAATGTTCACTTCAGTCTTTTTAATATATTCATTTACTGCATATCATTGGAACAAGAAATCCCAGATTTTTGTCTAAGCTATTCTCTGTAGGTCCTACATTCCAGTTTGACATGGTTCCAAATCCTATTATTTAGTAATAATTCAAGTCTGTCTTTACTTTGAATATTTCTATCTGGTTTAAGATTATTTGTAAAAGCACTCTACTGACAATTTTATCTGTTGATTTTACCCACTTTCAGAATATTCGTAAAAATCCTATTTTATATGTGCTTAAGTCAAAAATGAAATAATGTTTGCTTTAAAAGACATGTAAATTCTTCAGCTAGGAGTTTGCATTGTGTGAATGGCTGAGCAATTGAGGTGGGTGTAGACAGGGAGAGTTACTGAACAATTAGTCTAAGTAAGGGATGTCAAAACATGATGAAGAAAACACCAGCCTCACCTCAAATGTTTGAGGGAGAAAGAAAGGAGAGAAGACAATAACTTTTACCACTCAACTGGCCAAAGAGGAGTCCACCCTGATAACTTTGGAGTCATCCCACTTCAAAGAACAAAATCTGATCAGGCTTGCAACAGTGTGAGTGATTAAGGATCACACCAGATGCAGCATGACAGAGCAAAAACCCATAGACTTACATATGGGTCATAGACTTAAAATGGGACAGTAAGATGAAGCTGGAGGTTCGGGTCTACATCATTACACCATCCAGGAGTACTGATGCACATCGGCAGAACCTTGCATCTCACCCTCGTGCTACAGTCACCTGTCCAGTGACTACCACAAGCACCAAGAGGCTGGTAACTATAACATCTGTGAGACCCTATGTATGTTTGTCTGTCTCCCTGTCTGTGTGTATGAGTGTGAATAAAAGTACCAATTGAAACGTGTCAATGAAGTATACTTTATTAACAAGAGTCTCTGTATTTGTAATCACTAAGTAAAGCACAATATTGATATTATTACAGTGTTGATACTGTTTTCCTGGTATTTGCACTATTGATACTATTTACCAAATTTTTGTATTCACAATAAACATGGCTTGTTGCCTTATCCCCTGAAAAAGATCCTGTGATATTTGTTATTTGAATAACACGGATCCCCACCTTAGTAAAAGGATTAATGTGGTTTGGTTTGTTAAACTAAGCTAATATGCTACCCTTCCTACAGAAGCCTGCAGAGCTCCGTGAACCTATCAGTTGTATACCTGCAACCACCACTGACCTCAGCTGTTAGGGTTATTGGATCTCTGACGTTCCAGAGAATATGCAGCAATTTTCCACCACCTAACAAATACTGTAAAACGTATTAAAAATAATTGTAAAGGTTTAAAAGTGTTCTAATGCTGCCCTCTGAAGTCTTCCTTCCTCAGTAAACTGCTCCCACTATCACTGAGACAATCAAAACACCAGGGACTTGCTCAAACGCGTCACCACTTCTGACAGTTATATTTACTGGAGACTTTCCTTTACTACCAGTGGAGCTGTCTATGGTTTTAGAACAGGTGACTCTGAGTTCTAATCTTGATGCCACCAGAAAGTTCTAGGTCACTGTACAACATAGTGACAGCTGTGAAGTTCCTAAGTGGCCACAGATCTGTTATAATACAGTGAATGATCCTAATACATTATAATACATGATCTCTGTTATGGAGACCCTGGGGTGCAACCTGGACCGTGGGACCACTGAAACCTCCAAATGCACCATCCTGGGCTGCCTGTCACACGGTGATGCTAATGTCAAGGTACAAGCCTCTGACAGGCACTGCACTTATACAAACATCCACAGGCAGGGACACTGAGTTAAATGAATGATCTCCCAGCCACTCATGAACCATCAATAGAGAGGCTCCAGCCAATTCCTCCCAAATTTCCAGCCTAGCACCCCAGAACTGTTCAATCTTGCACTGGTCAGAAGCCTGTGTAAGCTCATTACCTAGTTTGCCACTACCTCAGTGTGGAAAGGACATATACTAGCCTTTGTAGTCTAAGCTGAGATTTCCCAAGTACTTCAACCAAAACACACTGTTTTAGATAAAATGTAAAACAGATTTATTATCTACAGATAGATTTTATGTGATTATAAGTAGCAGGCACAGAGATCAAAGTTGGTAACTTAAGAAATAAAAATAAAGTTAAAATTTAGACTGTTTCTAACAGACTAAGCAAAATTTGAATCAAACAGTCTCATCCTAATGGATGATACTGTCAGCTTACAGGTCCTCAGTACACAGACTAGACTCCTTTCCAGTCTGGGACCAATCTTCCCCAGTTCAAAGTCTTTCTCTTCCAGACGTTGAGATGTGGCAGTGGGAAGAGAGGCCAAGGGATGATGTCATTGTCTCTCTTTTATGTTTTCTTCCAGTTGCTAAAAAGATTCTTGCTGTAACATGGGGGTCAGACAATCCCCATTGCCTATGTACCTTCTCTGTGAAGTCTCTGGGATGGCCATTGGGAGAGTGGATTCCCTTTAATGGGCCATTTGCACATGTCTGGCTGGTCCTTTGTTGCAACTGAAAGGTTGGCTCTGGGCATCTGCCAACCTCACAACATATTTCAGTAACACACACAGAGCTGAACTTCATAACTTCCCAATGTTACATAACTTCTGAATGCTACAATGGTAGCACCTATAATCCAACAGGATATTAATGTTCAGCAGATCAAGACTTTAAAAATGATACCTCACAAGGCATACATTATACAAACATATCATAATCATATAGCAATGGTGAATGTAAGGCTTCCAGGGTGCTACTTTGAGGCACAGAGTGTCACAATCTCCCTCTAAGCTGCAGAATCCTATCGTGATCAATGGTCTCTGTACCACTTTACAGAAATTTTCAATAAAAAACCTGAGCAAATTGTTGTTTCACATTCGCCACCTCTGCATATATTGAGGCATTGCCTTTTCCTTCTTCCAGGCATGATCAGTGCAGCCAGGATTGTGGGACCGCAGCCAAAGAGACCAGCAAAATGAAGAGTGCAGCCAAAATGAAGGGTAACAGCATCAAGTTAGGGAGCTTTATTGAACTGAGTCTGAAACTCTTTTGAACACCTTGCTGCAGGTCTAATTTCTCAAGCTATTATACAAATTAAAATAAAATTGAAATGAGTTGAGTGGAGGAGTGACTTTTGATGGATGAAATCACGTGTGTGTGTGAACTTGTAATATTTCCTACACATATAAAAATATATATATGGATAGAGATGGAAGGTATCAAAAATATTTCCATGACTAAATCGCTATTATTCCAGAAAATTCGAACTGGTAAATAAAGACGTTCCCGTCATTCAAACACAAGCAAGAAGACTGCTAAAGAGGCAGCAAATTGAAGAATAAATGAATATATATATATATTTCCTATGAGAAGTAATGATGAGTCAATTCTTTTACTTTCCCTGTTATGTCTGGTGGCCCAGAATTATTTGACAGTACTCCAGTTGTATGATAAACTGAAATGCAGGTTACATTACTACATGACTCCTGCCAGTGGCCCCCTTCCCATAACTTGTTAGATGACTGCAATGTTAGTCCAAAACTAATTAATATATCAGCTTTATATTTTCTTTCAAAACATACCCATCTATGTAGAAGATTGCAGTGAATGTGAACACTGTCTCAATAAGATACTGTTACTTCTGTCATACAGAGATAACTATATAATGATCTACATAATTATAGACAGAAGAAAATGTTAGTCTGCATATTTAAAACCATTATATACATTTCCACCTCATTAAAGAAAATCACTGGAGCTACATAGAATGCTTAGGCTGGAGATGAGATGGCAAAGTATATAGATTGTGTAATCTAATTTTCTAGTATTAAAAAGCTCCATCTGAACAAAACTGCTTCACTGTAAGCTTGCACACTGAGATGTGGATATAAAGGAGGGAGTACATTTCTTTTTCATAGTGAATCCCCAATTTTACAGCACACATTCTTAGAGTGCAGTATGAATTATCTGAGAATTTACAAGTTATTCTGTGAATTGAGTACGAAGTGTTTAAGATGGCCTGTAGGTGTTTTTGGGAGTCTAACACTTCTTCAGATTTCGCTAGCAAAGAAATGACTGAGGTCAGAAACTTGTTAATAGACTGACTTGTAGATTCTTGTAAAATCTGAAACCTAGTGAATTTTTAAAATTTAGTAATGTGTACGTTATTGTTTTAAGACCAGTATTTCTCAGAATTGTTTCTATCTAAGTTGCAGCGTCTTTTATGAAATAGTATTTGCATCTAATTAGTTTGAAGTAAGATGAATGTGACAACAAATACTTTTGACATCTAAAGTTTTTGGTGTGTGGGTGGAACCAGTATGCAAATAGGCAACATTATACAAATGAATTGTATATAAACTAGCTGCATCTTAATGGAAGCCAATGAATTCCACAGCATATAATGTTGCACATGCACATGCTGACATCCTGGCTTTCTTGCAAATGAGGCAATTGTATTTTCTATAAATTTGTTTTTTTGGGTTTGCTCTCAGTGAATAAATAAAGGTTCAAAGCTAGTCCAGTCAACTAGTCCCTGGTATGTCAATAGATTTTCAGGTAAAGAAGATTGGGAAAAGTACATCCCCCTATAGCTTTAGATCACCGATTTTCAACCTCGTTTACATTTATGGATCCCTAAAAAATTTCAGAGGGAGGTGAGGACCGCTTTGGAAATCTTAGATATAGTCTGCAGATCCCTAGAGGTCCAGGGACCACAGGTTGAAAACCACTGTTCTATGTTAATGACAAACTTCCATGGACTCCTTAGAGATAGTCTAAGCTACAGGTTGAAAAACACTGCTCTAGACATGTGCAGAGTAGCAAATATCCTTTGCAATACAGAGATATTGCAAAAAGAGATGGGGTCATATTGAACTAGAGTGGTAACAAATATGGCTAACTTTGCTTGCAAATACCTCCTCCAGCGATGATACCAAAGGCACTGTGTGAAATCCTGGCTCTGTTGAAGTCAATGGGAATTTTGTCATTGATTTCAATAGTGTCAAGATTTCACCCATGATGTCTATCATCAGGTAAAACCACAGAGTAGTGGCTAGCTGTTCAAGATGTGACCTTGACCTTACGTCCTCTGCCAATTGGCACCAAGGGGTCCCTGGATCACACACGATCATTGTAGTTGTATGTGTTGAAATGCAAGCAGTGATGTCATAAAACTACAGGCAAGTTCCAACTCTGTTACTTAGATACAGGAGCAAAGAATCCATAAATGGAAGGAACGGTAAATGTCTATAATATTGCTGTATTGGGTCTGTTGGTGGTGTTGTCACTTGACAATATGGGGACTGAAATCCTTAGGTCAATGCATTTCCAAATTAGTTTTGATTTTGCAAAAAGCTTGTCAAATTGGCCCTCATTTTAACTCTGGTTTGGGTTGCTTAGTTTAATAATTTTGTTAGATTAGCTGAGGTTGTACAAAATTCAGTGCCAACCCTTTTTGTTTCACACAAAGTTGCTTCGAGAGTGTTGTGTGAGATGATAAACTTCAAATTCTGAAGGAGACTATGTATATCTTCTGTTGTGTTCCAACCTTTTATGACTTTCAGAATACTGAAAATATATGGATAAAGTTGGTGGAAAATAATGAAAGCATCATGTTGATCAATCCATTGAGTGTCACTAAATGAGTAGAGATATTTATTTGCAATGCCACCGGAAATGATATTCTAGACATGGTACTCCAGACAGGTCACTCTCTAGGCTGAGTTATTGATGAAGGGATTGTTTTTGCAGATGTAACCCAATAGTTATGAATTGCACTACCTCATTAGGTTATATTTATTGATTATACTGGGCACACAGTGCATCTTGATGCTTACAGCAAATGAGTGCCTAAGCTGCAGAAAAACATCAACTCATGCACCCTTAGGTACACATATTTCACAGCTCAATCAATGTTTTTCTGATATGCCTGTCCAGTTATATAATGGATTTCTCTGCCCTGGAGGAAGTGCTCTCTGATGCCATTATTGCATAAATACTTTAAGCAAATGGTCTTTTGTTCCTGTTTGACATTGTCCATTGTTTCATGTGCAAACACACTCACTAATTTTGAACGGTTGATGCGGTTCATAAGCACATCTATTATTTCTTGACTGGTACTTTCAATCAGTTGATCTCTGAATAGTTTTGCTTGTGTGCTGCACATTTTTGAGACCATATTTTAGACAATTCTTCTACTTCTTGTCACCTCTATCAACAAATGCATGAAAAATCTCAAGCATGCGTCTATCATTCTGAGCTAAATCATCTTCTAAGACAGGACCACCAATGAGATGAATGAGGGGAGTCCACACCATCCATACAGTTATTGCTTCAGGCTGTCTCCAACAGACGCAGCACAGCATCAGTTTCCATAAAGGTCATGTTTGGAAGGTTTCTTTGCTATGGTGGGGGGGCTAGAAAATTAATTTATTTTAACATACAGCTTTGATTCTGTCAGTGCTATTGAACTTTATGGGAGCAGAGACAGCAGGCCCCCAATCTCTCTTCCTATTGCGTATTAAGGTGTTAAATCTTGTGTCAGAATTGTTCATGTAACTGTAGAATGTGAATTCCTCAGTTTTTAATGGTTATGTTTTTTAGTGATGATTTGTCTTGCTTTGAATTACATTGAGCCACCTTAACTATAATCTAATAAAGTTTTTTGTAGGATAATTGACTTTTCTCTATTACCTTTCAGGAAGGTCACCAAGTTATATGATTCCCACCAAGCAAACTTCTGTGTTTAATTTTTGCTGGACCTGGATAAACTCATACAGTACATAGAAAGGTGGTGGGTTTTATTTCTAGGAACTAGCTTGTGGGAGGATGCTCTTGGCCTACAAGCATTCTCCTAATGAATTTTGAAAGGTCATCATCGATGACCCTCATGTTTTGATAATATTTCTTTCCAGTCACACACACATTGCAGAATAATTTCCATTTCTTTTTATATCTCAAAATTTACAAGAGTACGTAAGTCTCTTTTAAAAAATTTATTCAAAGGGCCAAAGCCTGCAATTAACTTCAGGAGAAATTTCAGCTGTGTAATGGCTGTATGATTGGGTCCAATATAAATTTGTTTTCCCTTAAACACTATAAGGCAGATTTTTAAAGGTATTTACAAGCCTAAAGATGCAGTTAGTTGCCTAGTAGGATTTCCAAATGGTGGTCCAAATGTGAGTTAGGTGCTTTTGAAAATCCCAGGAGGTGCCTATCTGCATTTTTTAGGTTCCTAAATACCTTTAAAAATCTGCAGGCCTAATTATCTTCCACAATCAGGCCCCTTTAACCCACTCTAAAGCCCCTTTATACTGCCAGAGACATAGAAGGACCATAGTGTAAATGAGAATCGGACCCTGCATGAGTTGGCTTCATCTTGTGTCCTCATCTGAAACAAGCCAGAACAATGGGCAGTTGTGGTTTGATAACCTTGTTCATGTACATCAGAACCAGTTACTCCATAAGATTGTATGTGACACAAAAGAAAGAAATGGGTCAGTCACTGTTAGGATCTTCCAGCAGTTTTCCTGGTTTTAGAGTGACTGTGACCTTTGCCCTGCACCAGAGTTTTGGGATGCACTTGTCTTGGAAGCATGACTGAGGAACTGAAGCAATCATCATTTGGGCTTAGGTGAAGTAGGAACGCAATATGCATATGTTCCAGGCTTGGAGGCTTTCCTGTTTTCATAAGCATTATTGCCTAATCCAGCTCTTTGTCTGAAAAGGGAGCCTGGGTTTTAATTTCTCTGTAACCTCAGTTTTGACTGCATGGCTGAAAGAATTATCAAGTTCTGTGTATGGCCATTACCCACTAGATGGAATGCGATAGAATTTGCAGTGACTGGAAATTCTTTTTTGCTGAGGCTGGAATCTCCAGAATGTCTTCTCACGATATGTCTGGCTTTCTGGCTTAGAATGAGTCAAGTCCATCTTTGAGATTGTCTCTCCATTGGTCATGCCTGGTTTGATCTAGCAGTTGAATAAGGTCCTTGTTCTGACTAATGGCTTCCTTTACATTATCAGCAGATCTGAATTCCTAATAGAGCTTAATTGCCTCTGATGACCAACCAGGGATATATTGTCAGTGATCACCTCTAGGGATCGATTTCTCAGTAGCAGCCTGAATTAATCTTCAGAAAATTTGTTTATATTGGCTGGACATGTCAAGTCCAACTCAGCCAGGTTACTGCGAGGCATCTTTGATTCTTCCGGAAAGACATCCCTCTGAACTTTCAGAAAATTCCACTGGGCTTTCTGTAAGCTGTTTGTTATTGATATCTGCAGGCCCATGTTGATCAAAGATGGCTGATGTTGAGACTTTGGAAAAACCATCTTCTGCTCTCTGACTACCAGTGGCAGTTGCCCAGAAGATGAAAAGGTGACGTAGGGTGAAGAGCCAGTTGCTCATCTACTACTGTGAAAACTTGGCATTTGCTTTGGTTTGTAGAGGAGCTGTGGGTTAGTAACTGATTCCCACTCCATTAGACATGTCAGGGTATCCCCAGCTGTCATGGGGGGAATTGAAGTTGCCACGGTAGATGGAAGGACCTGGAAAGGTGGGCAGAACAGGGGTTGGCCAGTTATCTGATGGAGGCTTGTGGACATTAATCACTATAAACTCATTCACCTTCATTGCTTGCCAGTCTATGATGTCATTTGGATCAGATGTTGGTACAGTGATAGTGGACAGCCCCTCTTAAACATAAGATGCCTTCCCATATTGCTTGTGGTGATGATGAGCCCCAGCAATGCAGCCTGGAATGGAGAGCTGCAAGTCAGTGGTGGAGTGCATCTCCTGAAGCAAGAGCAAAAGGCTTGTTATTAGATGGAGAAAGCTCTGAAAGGGTTCCCCTTGGAGGATGGCTCTTTTGGGTTGTTAGATATTTAGAATGCCTATCTTCTGCATTTTGTCTGCTTTCATTTTGTTTTATGCTACTCGCAGGACATGTCATGAGAAAGCAGTGGACATGTCCCCCATGTTATTCACCTGACACAAGACATCAAAAGGTGTGTCTACACTACAGTTATACACCATGGCTGGTCCGTGCCAGCTGATTTGGGCTTGTGGCTCTTGGGCTAAGGGGCTGTTTCATTGTAGTGTAGACTTCCGGGCTTGGGCTGGAACCCGGGCTCTAGTACCCTGCAAAGTGGGAGGGTCCCAGAGCTCAGGAAGCAGCCCACACCTGGAAGTTTACATGGAAATGAAACGATCCTGCAGCCTGAGCCCCATAAGCCAGAGTCCACTGGCACGGGCTAGCTCTGGGTTTTTATTTGCAGTGTAGACATACCCAAAGAAGCCTTCAAGAAGGGCAAGAACGTTAGCGTCATTCTAGTGGATCTGACAGCTGGATAGGATACTGTCTGGCATGTGGGGCTTACCACCAGCTTGTTGCAGACTATTCCCTGTAAACCCGTGGTGTGGTTCACCAAGGAAATGATAATGAATTGGAGCTTCATCCTGCCAGGTGTAGACAAAGGCAGCCAACTTAGCCGTCTCCATAATAGACTCCTGAAGGGATGATTTCTAACTCTTCTCCTCTTCAACATGGGCTTGGGGGTTACAGTGGACAAGAAGCTGGATATGAGTCAACAGTGTGCCCTTATTGCAAAGAAGGTTAATGGCATACTGGGCTGCATTAGTAGGAGCGTTGTCAGCAGATCGAGGGAAGTGATTATTCCCTTATATTTGGCACTGGTGAGGCCACATTTGGAGTATTGTGTCCAGTTTTGGGCCCCCAACTAGAGAAAGGATGTGGACAAATTGGAGAGCAACAAAAATGATTAGGGCGCTGGAGCACATGAGGAGAGGCTGAGGGAACTAGGCTTGTTTAGTCTGCGAAGAGAAGAATGAGGGGGGGATTTGATAGGATCCTTTAACTACCTGAAAGGCGGTTCCAGGGAGGATGGAGCTAGGCTGTTCTCAGTGGTGGCAGACGACAGAACAAAGAGCAATGGTCTCAAGTTGCAGTGGGGGAGGTCTAGGTTGGATATTAGGAAAAACGTTTTCACTAGGAGGGTGGTGAAGCACTGGAATAGGTTACCTAGAGAGGTGGTGGAATCTTCATCTTTAGAGATTTTTAAGGTGTAGCTTGACAAAGCCCTGGCTGTGATGATTTAGTTGGGGTTGGTCCTGCTTGTAACAGGGGGTTGGATTAGATGACCTCCTGAAGTCCCTTCCATCCGTAATCTTCTATGATTCTATGATATATACTTATAACCTATCAGCAACTAAGGCTGCTAAGTATGTATATGCAGATTATATCTGTCTCATTGATGTGGATAACAATCTATACAGCCTCGATGGGTGACTCAGCAAGAATATGAATGCTCTGGCCACTTACCTTCATCAGTGGTGACTTACATTAAAGGAGTCTGAGATGGTGGCTGCAACCTTGCATCTGAACAATTGCATGACCAATCAATCCCTTCAGGTCTGTGTTCAGGATTGTCCAGTCCATTTCCAGATAGTTGTGACTTATTTAGGAGTCAAACTAAACTGCTGTCAAATATACTGGTCCTATGTAGAACACGTACAGAAAAAGATCAGGTCCTGCACTGCCTTGATCCGGAAGCTACCAGGAACCTCCTGGGAGCAGAGGCAAATGTTTTATGAATCTGGTGCTGATACTCACTCCAGTCGAACATTGTACAGTGGTTTGTGGCAGAAGGGGGCATATACACCTTGTTGATTTGGAGTTGAATACAGCCATCCATATCATGAGTGGCTGTCTTACCCACACATTAACATCTCATTTGTATGTGTAGCCTTTCATAGCTCCCTCAAAACCTCAGCAAGGTGCCATTACCTTTAAAACTTCATGGAGGGCTGTGATGGATGAAAACAACCTGCTGCACCCAAGGCTGACTGTGGGTGAAAATAAGCAGCACACACTTTCTATAAGAAGATCTGCCTGCCTCCAGAAGAAAACACATACTTTGGCAGTTCCTGTTGATTTGCCACGACTGATTTCATGACATCTTTTTGTGGTGGCCGTTCATTCAGTCACATCCACTGTTGCTGGCCCAGGACCAATCGGCATATCAGGGCCGACAGCTATGTCCTGTCTGAGTGGCAGCAACTCCAGAATATGCTGATGAATTTCAGAAGCCCTAACTTACTTACAGGGCCCTAACCTGTTTGCAATGTCAGATGCAGTTCCTGGATTAAGTTTAACAGACTGTTGACTGGAATGGCTGCCACAATGCAGAAATTTGGCTTAGCCCAATCCACACAGAAAGTCAAAAATGTGGTGGAGGAGTGCACAATTAAAAGATTGAAGGATGGACTGCAACACCTTGCTACCCTCGATGATGCAGCAATTAGGTGGCTGAACAATGCTAATTTGTGATGCATACCAAAGAAGAAGTCTCTGTATGTTCTCTTAGTCCTACTGGAAAGATTTTCTATTTGGAAACTGTATTTATCAACTGATAAATTTAATATGAAATCCTGTAAATTCATATATGATTTGTATAATATTATTTTCATTATTATAATGTTACAATGCAGAGATCCTTTAATAGGTATTTACCTTCAGGAATGAATATGGTACAAAATATAGCAAAAGATTTTAGTCTTTCTTTAAAAGAAATCAATTACAACAGTCAACATTTTGTAGCTATTCAATGTTTCCAAAAGTCTGGACAAGAAGGGAAGGGGTTGACACAAAAGAGAAAAGAACAGAATAGACTAAACTAAGTGAAAAGGAAAAAAGTAGAGATGAACAACCAGTCTTATCTTTACCGTAGGTTATATCTTTAACAAATTAACATGAAAATGTATATGCCTCATCTGAATATAGCTGCTCAGATTTGTATAGAGTTGCAGGATTCTAGGCTGCTGAATCCATTCCAAAATGGACAAATATCTCAACAAGTAGCCAACAGCAAAAATATTTTGATAAATATTTCAATGTGAATTTCTACTGCATGGCTAGTCTAGGAAACAGCCACTAGATGGCAGTAAATCTGCATATCTGGACCATAAACTAGAGCTTGTAAAGGAAAATCAGTACAATTTGTTCCATAAAAATTGGTACCAGAAGGTGGCAGATTTGGGCTGTGAAAAATCAAACTCTTTAAGGTTTCAGTGTAGCCTTCTGCAAAATTATTTCCCTTTCTCCTTCTAAAACATTGTATGTTAAAAAAAAATTAAAAATAAGATTATGATCTGAATAAAACGGGACTGTTATATTTTAAAATATGGAACACAAGTATTTTATATAATCATAAGTGTACTAGAAAGTAAGAGCCTATTAAAGCCATCAATAAAAGGGAATCAAAGAATAATTGGTTAATCAAGTTAGGAACACAATTCTAAGAACAATTTTTAATCTGTGGGTTTCAAGGATAATGTAAATAATTTTAATATACAGGAATAATAAAAAGCTAAAATGGTAATAGGAGTGTCTCGGTTTACCAAATCTATAATCATAATACTTTTCACTTCTATAGTGCATTCACACTGAGGTTCTCAAAGCACTTTACAAACATGAACTTCATCTACTGGGAGGTATTATTACCTTCATTTTGCAGATGGGGAAACTGAGGCACAAAGATTTCAGATACAGCTGTGGGTGCTCAGTTCCTCAGAAAACTGGAAACTAGGGGTGTTATCCTGGCTCCACAGCAAGCAGTGGGAGGTTTGCCACTGATTTTAATGGAGCAAGGAATTCAGCCTTGGTGTCTTTAGGAAACCAAAACTTTGGACCTAAGGCCCAGATGCACATAGGCACCTAACCCCCAGATTTAGGCTCCTAAACCCAATTTTTAAGTGCCACTGTGATCCACAAACCTCCTGCTCTACTGCAACCTAACCCTATCATTCCCTAAACTTACTCAGTGCCTGTTTTTGCAGTGAACCTTTCCCTAGCTGCCTAAGCTTCTGCCTCTGATCATGTGCCCGGCTGCCTCCCTCTAGGCATCAAGATGTCTGTCTCCCATCTAAGCTTCATTCTGATCCAAGAACCAGTCGGAAAGATAGGAGGAGGAGTGCCTATCTTCCCTGCAGTTCCTGTTACGGTAGGTGGCCTAAGAGGCTGCCTAACTCCACACAAAACAGTTAGGGGCGGAAGAAGGAGCAAGCCCTCCCTTATAACCTTTAGCCCTGTGGTTAGGGCACTCACCTGGATTGTGGGAGATTGTGGTACAAGTTCCCTCTCTGCCTGATGAGGAGAAAGGGGGTTTGTATCAGGGTCTCCTATATGCTGGGTGAGTGCCCTAACCACTGGATTACAAGGTATAAGGGAAGGCCTTCTCCTTCTCCCCCCTCCCAGCGGTTTTATGTAGAGTTAGGAGGCCTCAGATCACACCTACTGGACCTATTGGGCTCCACAGACAAGAGATGCACTTGAACACCTAATTTCCCGCAGTTTGTGAATGGCAAGCAGAGATATGTGCTTCCCTGAAGCTCTGGACTTAGGTGTCTTACCTCCACGAGAGGGGTGGACTTAGGACATACTCCTCTCATTGGTATCTCCCATTGACTACTGTAGGCAGCTCCCTGCCTAGTGTGCTGGCTTCTGACAATCCCATTCTCAGGTGCCCGTCTCTCCCCAAGTCCTTGTAGACGGAGCTGAAGTGCCTAACTCAGGCTTTATGAGTCGCAGTGTGTTCCAGTGATTTTCAAGGTGCCTAAAAGATATGTGTTCTGATGCTCAGCATCACAATGCCTAAGTCCCTTTGAGAATATGGCTTTAAGTGACTTGCACAATTTAGGGGCCAAATTCTGCTCTCATTTATACCTGTATAAGCCAGCGAAGTCAATAGGTGCTTGAGTGGTGTTTTGACTTCCGTGAGGCTGCAGTGCTGTAACAGAGAGTAGAACAGTATATCATAATTACTTGGTCTTGTGTCAGACACCCTCTATAGGCACCATGCATGTTGCCTGTGCAGGATAAATGTCATTAGTTATACCTGCTATGCTAATCCTGTAAATCCCAGCCCAGCCAGTCCAATTCACTGACACTATATTGTATACGTTTTCCTCGGCTTGTCTTGTAAATGTTCCAATCCCCAATTCTGGAGTTTTAGCCTGTGTCCTGTTCTGTACATCACTGCCACAGGCAGGCAGACAGAGTGGGATAGTTCAGCTGCCTTTTCAGGCTTTTAGCAGACTACAACCCTGTTCTCGATTTAGTCCTATTAATTCATTAATGTGATTAATTGAATGTGTGCAATTAACCAACAGACACAGTACACAAGCTGTTGATAGTAGGGGACTAGATGATCTCTTCCATTTCTGTGACTAGAGGGAATCCTCATCTAGTAGATCTGTCCCAATGGGTAGTGCCAGCTCTGCAGCATTGTGCCCTGTTCCTCCATTGGAACTGCGCAGGGTCGAGTCTCCCCAGCATTTGGTGAGAGGTGGTGGTGGAGCAGGTACCAGCTCTTCTTTAGGGACTTTCTTGTTGAGCCTGCAGATTTCCAATCAGAAGTTCAGTTTGGAATCAGTCCTGCTTCAGGCAGCATTAACTTCCACTAGCCTGTCCTTGACTCCTGTGAGGGACTCAGCAAAAGACATCTCATGGCTAATGAAGAAGTTATGGCGCCAGCCGGGAAGAGGAGCCAGAAGAGCAGTGGCTGAAGGTGGTTTAGCAAGTTTCTCTGCATATATTCTGCAGGATTCCTGTTTCCCCTCCTTGTGGATTCTCAGAGGGTAGAAAGCAATGATATATGTGCTCTTCCACGCTCCAAACTCTCCCACTTGAGAGGAAGGATTACTTGGAAATTCTGCAAGATTGGCCTCCTGGAGGGCTTCCTAGTCTATTTCTTCTCCATGGAAATGAATCAACAAGCCACTGACTAGTTTGGTTGGGTTCATATGAGGTAAGACCTAGACTTGTAAAAAATAAAAGAGGGAGAAATATATCCGGAGCTATTCACCCTATGAATGTTATAAGTGCTGCCTGCTTTACCTGTTGAGTTTGTAAGCAACTTGGTCTGTGGAGTTGATAACTCTGAGGGCTTCACCAGTGAAACTTGTAAGTTATTTGAACCAAATTAGTGTGCAATTTTACATGTACATTGTATTTATCTTTCCTGAGGCTTTAATCAGACCTATGTCCATGAGGTAGCAATGGCTCATTGGAACATGTCTTGCTGTGTGTGATGTTCAACGAGCTTCACTTAAAGGGTGGAGAGACAGGGTATGCACAGATGTAGGAAAGACAACTATGGGAAGCAACCCAGAGAAGGAGCTAAGTAAGCTAAAAAGGCAAGCTGATGCTGGGCTGCTCTGTCCTACCTCTGGCTGCACATGTTCAGAATGGAGTTGTGAAGAGTTCCCGCAGCACAAGCAGTAAGTGCTTAAAGTCTGAAACTGAGTCTGAAACTTTGGGCTGGATTCTCCTCTCAGCTACTCCATTGTTACCCCAGTCCAACTGCATTGACTTCAGTAGAGTAACTCCTGTGCATGAGGGAGAAGAATCGAGCCCAGATTTTTTTTTCTTTGAATCTGGAGAGCCACAAATATGTTGAAACTGTCCTTAATGGTACAATTTGACTCTGAGGTGGGTTTGCTGAAATAAGGCATATAATTTAACTTGTATAATATTTTTCTTTCATTTTGGTAAGGATGATACTATTGCCTTTGATCAGAACCATCTAATCCCCTCAGAACACCTGGATTCACTAGAAAACATGTGCATGTTATTTCCCTTCCTTTGTATTATATGCCCTGCAATTTGGCACTGTCATGGCTGTTTCCATGGCCCTTGCATCAGTCAAGATCAAGTCATGATGCAAACGGTAACAGCTGGACTTCTGAAACAAGCTGAAGTTGATTCTTAGCACATGATGCATAGGAAGTCCAGAGACATGACCACAGCCAGTCCATGTCCAGCGGCAGATTAATCCCCACACTGGTACAGAGCAGAGGAGAGGCAACTTGCACCTCAGCTATGCAGGGGCTGTGGAGCTGTTTTGACCCTCCAGTGCAGCCCAAATTGGGCTCCTGCTTCAGTAGCCCATACGGACCACTGCAAGTGCATACAATCCCTGGAGGAAGACCCATCATGATCATGTTCCATCCTGGCCCTAATCTTCTTCCTCTGGCCTGTCCCCAGCTTGCCCCAGAACACCCTATTCTGCACCTTTAGGCTTTTGAAGAGGTGTCGTAGAGCTGATGGAGGGCAGTCACATCTGCCATGTGTCTGTAGCAGCCTAGGTAGTGCAAAGGGACTGTAGGACAATGATGAAGGGGGTCCTTCTGCCTCCCTCCACAAACTCCCATCACAAAAACAATCCTATCTCTTTAGGTCCCCTATATTGTTACAATGGCCCCAACCTAAGACGCTAACAGGAACGGAATTTGGCTCAGTTTACTTCTTTGACAAACCTGGGAGTTTCTCTGTCAAGTTCTCAGCTGCAAGAAATTTTTTTTTTTTAAATCAAAAAGCAACTGTCTAAATCAAAGATTAATTGGCTGCCAAATTATAGGTTTATACAACTCACTCACTGCTGTTTGTTTTGCTTTTTTGCCAAAGCAAAAAAGCATCAGAAATTATTCTTGTTTTCTGTTAATAATGAAACGTCTGATGTCAATCCATTTATATCGAAAACTGCCATTCCCTGTAGTGAGAACCTGTCCACCCTGAGGATATCTTTTACATATCGTTAAAGACCAATCGTGCCTAGCTCTTATATAGAGCTTTTCATCAGTAGATCTCAAAGCACTTTACAAAGGAGGAGATTATCATTATCCTCATTATACAGATGGGGAAGCTGAGGCAGAAAACAATGAAGCAATTTACCAAAGATCATCCAGTTGGCCAGTGGCAGAGCTGGGAATATAACCCTGCATCACAGTTCAGTGCTCTCTCCACTAGGCCACACTGTTTCCCAACAAGAAGGATTGACAGTGGAAGCTCTGACACAACCTTACCCATATTGCTGTGATCAGGGGTTTGAAGAAATTCCAGTCTTCTGTTATATGGACTTTTTTACTTTACGGCCTGCAAGCTTTTAAAAGGTGTTACTGGGAGCTCCTTAAATCAAAACACTGCAACTTCATAATGGGGACAGGAGCTTTATTGTTCATGTCTACCTAGTGGCTCCTATCCTGCACCCACTAAAGTTAATGAGAGGTAGAAATGGTTTCACTGGGGACACTATCTGGTCCTATATAAGTAATCGCCCAGTGAATGACTAATTGCCCCAAACTATGAGCAAGCATGCACTGAGTTCAGTGATGACCTGAGATGGATTATTTAGGCCCAATCTCTTCTTGGTTGAGCTGAAGTACTAGTCTGGAATTGGGAAAGGATATCCTCGGGATGTACCAGCTTTCAGATCATATTCTCTTTTCTCTCTCTGTGACCGCCACTAGTCCTGCATCAAGCTCTCTTCTTGTAATCCTCTCAAACGTATCATATACAGAGGACTACTATGATAATGCGGTCTTGTTCTCTATGTGACCCTGCAAAGATGCAACTCACTCACTCAAAGGAGTTTTACCTTGCTCTTTTGTTGCAATTTCAGTATTTGAATTCACACTTAAAATGAAGAATAAGCATTTCAGGAAACGCACGGTTAAGCAATGGGAGCTTCCAGAAATGTATTCACCTAGACTTGCAATATTCATCTTCTAATCCTTTCCTTCCTCCCTAATGTTGCCCAGTGACCATTAGAGAGACAAGGGGCCAATATCTATTACTGGACCAACTTCTGTTGGTGAGAGACAAGCTTTGGAGTCACGTAACAAAACCATGGGCATCAGGTCACTATGTCCTGCACATTGTCACTATGCTACACAATGGCTACTCAGAAATTCACAGTGACAGTGAGAGTAGAATTCAGATGTACAAGCATCTAATATATTTCCTGAAGAAGAATCTCCATTAGTTGTGGCAGTATGTGGCCTATGATATATCACTGAGCAGTTAGGATTTTATCCAGGAGATGGTAGTGATATGCATACACGCTAGTCAGTTTGTTAACACACCTTTGCATTTGAAATATATTGTATGGCATGCAGATAACTGATAAGCAGAGGGGTGCAAATATAATTCCAAGGTTCTTCCTCAGCATATTGCATCTTTGCCATGTCAAAAATAAATTGCAAAATAAAACGATGAAGGATGATTCCACCATTTTGTATCCTCACCACTTAAAATAAAGGAGTAGTTTTAAAACACATAAAAATGTTCTGCAATGATAAATTACACATTTATAACCCTATTTAGCCAAGTATTTTACCTTTGTAATTTTAAAACTGTCATTTTGACAAAAAATATAGATGAGCGAGTTGGCCTTTCACATTTAATGTTTTCTTTCCTATTTGCAATTCACCAAGTTCAGCTTTGATTAAAGAAGTGGTATAAATGGAATGCATAATGGTCAGCACTTGAAGAATACATTACTTTGACGCTGAAGGATAAGATTTTTTTTGTGAGTAGATTTGGTTTCTTCACATTAGAAACTTCTGGAACGTGAGCCCCACTGGTTTCATCACATCAGGTATGCATCTTGCTCTCAACAGCTAATGTACACAGAAAAAGATACTTGATTTAAAGGGGAAGAGACAAAAGTCACAGTCTGTTTTTTTTTCAGAGCTTTTACAGCAGATGAATCATCCTGTGCAACGTGACTGTAATCCTGAAACAATATGCCGCTTCTGGAAAAATGTCCCATCCAGATGCTGAGCACCTTGTGGGAGGCACTATGCCCCCACAACATGAATGGGAGTTGAGGGGCTCAGGAGCACTCAACTCCTAACAGGATTGGGTCCTGTAGGAGGCCAAGAAGCATTGTGGATAGAAATGAAAACAATCCATTGCCTAGTGCATCACATGTCAAGGTGATGCGAGAATGTTTGCAATGCATTTTTTTTAGCATCTGAACTCACCTAGGTTTACGTCCTGATTTGTGACAATGTCAGTCCACAAAAAGCGCTTTTCAAAAATCTAGAGAAATACAATGAAATACATAAAATAATGTTTTTATACTAATTCATTTTATCATCGCAGTGTCTTAGTTGGTAGATGTTGTATTAGAACCTCCGACTTGAGACATTTTGTTAATTAGACAATGGAATGCTGGCCTAACAGTTTATGCTAACATAGTACCTTTCATTTACAGAGATCTTAAAGCAAATACATCACTTTAATGATCACTGAAATGCAGTTACCTCTGCAGTGGAATGTGACAGCTATTTAACTGCATACAGCAACACTGCACAACTGTTTAAGGGCCTTGTACTGCATTGGATTCCTCTAACTCAGGCCTCTGTGCTAGTGTTTAGTTCTTTTGAAATCAGCAGGATCTCACAGGGGGTCTGCACTAGCAGATTTCAGAGCCTGTGATAAGAAATTAAGAAGACCACCTGTAAGTGAAACACAAGGGGGAATTTAGGGATGTGGAATTATCCAGTTTGAAAATGGGACCAAACAGCAGGCTTTACACTCCTACATGCGTGGAAGACCCAGTTTCAGGAGCTGAGGTAGTTATACATTCAAACATTTATTCTCTTTCATTTTTTCTTTGAATTCCAGTTTTGTGGCAGACTTCCCTAAAGTGTTAGTGATGGCCATTAGAACATTGTACAGACAACTCATTTTCGGGAAGAGATTGGAGATCTTTGTCACTCAGTTTATCTTCAGAGGTTGTTAAACAGACAGCTCAGCTAGGTAAGTGAAATCCTTCACTAACTGTCCCTTTTAGAATTAGGGCAGTGAAGATATTTAATTTAAATATCACTTTTCCAGGCTGAAGGTGATGCCTTCACTGTATCTTTTCTTCCTTCATTGCCACTTACTCCACTTAATGGTGGGTAGATTAGCTGGCTGGTGGATCAAATCCTCTCTCTCCCTATCAGCTCTTAAAAGGCCAGCATGATAAATGGAATTCAAATCTCAAAGCTTCACTTGCATCACAAAATGTCAAACCTATAGCTTTGTCTGGGTTCAGTGTTTCTTAAAATGCATTCTCTTCCTGGTATCTATCTATCTATCTATGTGTGTGTGTGTGTGTGTGTGTGTGCATGTGGTTTTTTAAAAAGGTCATCATTTAATGTGGTTTTGAATTGTATGTACAGAAATTGTGGATATTTTTACTGCTATATACAGTGTATATGTTTTTATAATTTAGGTACAATAATCTTCAACTCCTGGATACTGTATCCATAGAAAATCCAACCCTTTGTCTTCCTTGGTACCCAGAAATATGCAGATCAGAGATTTGAAGTTAAGCAGGGTAAAAGCAATCAAATCTTTTTAACCCCTAGATCCCAATCCTGCAGTCCTCACTAAGGTAAAACTCCCACTGAAATTGGAGGGAGTTTTGCCTGACTGGAGAGTGCAGGTAAGGCTCTAAAGGAATTCTCAGCATTTATTTAAAAATTACTACTTACTCCTTTTAATCATTATGAACCGCTTCATTACCTTTTTCATGTCACCTGTGCCAAAATTGCATTTTAGGTTGACGGTACACTATCATGGACACTGGATTGCCATCACATCTCTCACAGTGACATTTTTATTACCTCATGTGTGGTGCACCTGTGGCTTTTTGGTGACACACTCAGCTTCTAATTGTACTAAGCTCATTCTGGTGAAAGGATCATGAGCCGTTTCAAGCAGTTCATAATGAGGAAGTCATTGCTTTTCATAGTGTTAACAAGATTACCATCCTGTGTTCATGAATACTTAAGCACATTCAATAAAATGGATGGGATGTGAAGAGGGTGAGCTATTGCATCACAGAGATTGTTAATCAAGGTTTTAAATTATCCACGTCCTTTGAATTCATAGGTGGGGGCGGTGGGACACAACAGAACGCTATTTCTCAAACTGGCAACAGTCAGAAAACAAACATTTGTTTTAAGGGATCACTGCCATATTCTGGCAAGATTTACAAAGTAGGATATTAATCCAAACTCTCATTTGATGGTCAGGAACCTTTTCTCTGTTTCCTTGCTTTTTACAGCAAGATATCAGAGTTTAAAGGGAACCTTTACAAGTGTGAATGGGTCTGAGTGGGAAAATCCAGATCCTGTTGTCACATGCAGTTAAATGCCAGAGTTTTGCTTCAGGCTCATCTCCATTTATTTATTTTTATTATCATCCTTCTATTGCCTAAGTCACCATTGTTGTTATTATTTCTATAGAGCCTGACCCTGCACTCTGCACCATTGCAGACAATGGGAATTTTGCTACTACTGAAATTGGCATACAATCATGTCTGCAGAGCCATAAAGGTGTAACATCAAGGGGTTTACAGAGTAAGAGTGTGACGAGTGAGATGTTCAGCATCTCACAGGACTAGGCCCTAAGGTCTACGTTACTGTGTGGAATCTGACTGTGTTTGTGAACAATTGAGTTAGGTGACATGAAGATGAGCACTATTTAGCAGTCAGTGTAGATCAGGCCAAAGTATCAGGTCAGCTCAGAACAGCTAAGATGAGCTAAACAGGAGTCGACAACAAGTGAGTCAGTGGGAAGGAAGAGGATAAAGATAATAGGATTGCATGATCACTTGGAAGGTTAATAAGCATGTCTTAAGTGTTAGGAGGGTTTTTTGGTTCCATTTTTTTACTAGGCAGGAGTACAATTCTTAAGTCTCCTTGATAAGTGGGTTTTAACAAGGGAACGGAAGGATGTTAGGTTGGCAGCATGGAGGATGGGTTCAGGGAGGGAGTTCTAAGAACAGACGCAACTGCAAAGGAGGCACAGAGGCAGGATTGGTAAAAATGGCATGAAGAGGGCATCCAGCTGAATAGTTTGAGCTGAGTGAAGAAAGCATAGTGAGGCAGCAGGAGGGAAAGAAACCAAGAGGTCAGGAGCTAAGTTGTGGATGCTGTAAGGGACTGAGGCATAAGCAGTCTTGCCTAGCAGTCACAGCTGGACTGAGGTCTGACCACAAGGGACGGGAGTCGCCAGGCCACACTTAGATTAGTAGCAAGGCCAGGTTTCATAAACAAGAGTCAGAGTCAGACCAAGGTTAGAGATTAGAGGTAGTACCAGGTTAGGATCGAGAGGCAGGAATCAGGATGAAAGTCAAGCTGAAGTCAGGGATCAGGAGATGAGGCAAACTCTGTGTGGTTGTCCAGACAACCTCCTGGGGCAACCCCTGGAGTTAAGTAGGGGCATTTGACCAAACAGAGGGCTTCTGGGTACTGTCACTCTGCGTCTCATGGGTGGTACTTCCTGCAGTGCCTGTTCTCCATAATGCTGCTCCTTGGCTGTGCCTCTACAAGTCCTTCTGATGACACTGTGGGACTATCAGTCTCCTCAGGCTCTATAGACCTGGTTTTTAGTCCCCAGGCCCTTACAGAGGGCCTTAAAGATGATTATAAGGCATCTCACCTTGATGTCAGAGAAAATAGGAGGTGACTGAAGAGGATTCTACAACACAGTTTTCAATGGATTGGCAGAAAGGGGTGAAGTGAGTGTCAGGAATTACTCTTGATTAACTTCAGTGTGCAGGAGAGGAAAAATCTAATTTACATTGTCTACACATAATCAGACAGGACCTTTGCATCCTGACACACCTCTATAGCCCTTTCCATTTTCACAGCACATTGCAAACATTCTATCTGCCCTGTCAAATTGGAAGTATTGAGAAAGAAAATGCAAAAAGGTACGCGGTAATTTAATGAGGTTTCAATACATTATTACTAAGTGTAATTTTTTTTTACACAATTCCCTACAATGTGGTAGAGGCAATAAACAAGTTTGTTACTGCATCAGTTTTAAGTTTCATTATCTTATAATACATCTTGTTTTCCAGGGTGTGCTATTAGGGTGCTATACAGAACAAAAAGTGAGAGTGAAAGAGAGACATGGCCAAGGTCTCTTCTCCGTTAAACTCATATTATCCGAAGGACCTCAGAGGGAGCTCAGTGAGAAGAGAGATTAGTCCCCTATGATTAATAATCTGATGTGTACTTTTGGGAAGTAGACGCAGCATAACAAATGTTTAACATGTGACTTTACTGTTGGTATTCTAAAAGAACAGGATTGCTTGGACCTGACTGATTAACCACCAGTATTAAGCACTGCAGTTTGGATATATTTGGATATGCTGCAGTTTGGATATGCTGCAGTTTGCACCATATTTAGAACCAAATGTTCAGAAGTGGCTTCCAGGCCTGGACATCTACACTTTTTGCACACTTACTTTATAACCTCTAAATTTTTGCATGCATAAATCTTGGAGATGGGTGCACAAACTATATTAGTATAAGAAAATAGGTCATCTCATGTACTGTCTGTGTATCTATTGTCACTGTACTATAAGACAACCAAATCTCTACAATAGATAAATGACAGAGTGGTTAAATTAGTTTCCATACAGATAGTTTATATGATCATATTATCAGGGTGCCTCCCTGCAAAAAAAAAAAAAGAACAATCAGAAAAACAAAACTCTCTCTCACTCCCTTCTTACTTTTTTCATTGTCTGGTCACACTGGAAGAAAGACAGAAGCAATGGATGTGGCTTAATTAGGCTGCAATTTTATTCACTTAAAATATCTGGGAGTACCTGGCAATAAATTGTGCAGTGAAGGTCATCATAATTTCCTTAATCATTTCCTATAATACCCAATGTAGGCTGAGCCATCCCATTGCTGGAACCCTATCACTTTCCCCTCCTATGAGGTGAAAGGGTGCTATAAAAGGAGGGGGGCTGGCTGTCCTCTATACAAGATGTAGGAGCCTCAACCCCTCAGCTCCCTTAAAGGATGATTGCCTTCTAATCTTTTCCAATCCATTTAATCTGATAACCATATCTCTTCCATACAGAGTAGCTGCACTGGATATCTGCCACAAGAAGATGCCAGCAATTATGCTTGGCTGCCTCCCTTCTCCCCCCAATGGGTTCCCAGAAGTTCACTGATTCCTTCCTTTATCACTGAGGTGAACAATAATAGCATTTGACTTTGTCCAGGCTGCCAAAGAACATACAAAGGGAACCATCTGATTCTACAACATGTCCCTCCTTCCAGGCCAGATTAGGATTGCTTCAATATGTAGGCCCAGTTGTGACCTTCCAGACAACCCAGAAGCCCACTTGTGTGCCCTATATATAATACGGTTCTTGCAGATCCACTCCACTGCTTGCTTGGCCCATTTGCATGATTTTGAAATTGGAAGCACCAGAAAATGAGTTCTGATTCTTTACATGGAGTCTCTGTATGTTCTGTATGCATTCAAATGCCATCGTTCAATTGCCTGAATTGCTATGGCCCGTAGCCTTAGTTGAACCACAACCATTGCAGCCCCAATCCAGAATGACTGGGAATCAAATTCTTGCACCAGTAGCCTCGTCTTTGTAAGCCCCTTTCTGAAAACTAACAAACTGGTATGTTGCAAGGGTCCTTCCAACACCATGAATCATAGAATCATAGAAGATTAGGGTTGGAAAGTACCTCAGGAGGTCACCTAGTCCAAACCCCTTCTCAAAGCAGGACCAACCCCAATTAAATCATCCCATCCAGGGCTTTTGTCAAGCTGGGCCTTAAAAACCTCCACTGCCTCCCTCGGTAACCCATTCCAGTGCTTCACCACCCTCCTAGTGAAAAAGATTTTCCTAATATCCAACCTACATCTTGAGACCATCTTGTTACTTGAGACCATTGCTCCTTATTCTGTCATCTGCCACCACTGAGAACAGCCTAGCTCCATCCTCTTTGGAACCCCCCTTCAGGTAGTTGAAGGCTGCTATCAAATCCCCCCTCACTGTTCTCTTCTGCAGACTAAATAAGCCCAGTTCCTTCAGCCTTTCCTCATAAATTATGTGCCCCAGCTCCCTAACCATTTTTGTTGGCCTCTGCTGGACTCTCTCCAATTTGTCCACATCCTTCCTGTAGTGGAGGGCCCAAAACTGGACACTATACTTCAAATTTGGCTTCACCAGTGCTGAATAGAGAGGAATAATCACTTCCCTCGATCTGCTGGCCATGCTCCTATTTAGGCAGCCCAATATGCTGTTAGCCTTCTTGGCAACAAGAATAAAGAGGGGCCACTCTCCACTGAGTCTCACTGCGATATAAGTCCTTAGTGTCCCTACTGGGCAAATCCTTGCCTCACCCCTTTCCTGTAGCATTCTGGACTCCCCTGACATAAAATCAGTTTTTGAGATCCACAGGGTCAAGATAACTGATTACTCCTTCCATTTTAAATCCCTCCACTCTAAAGTCCTTCCTAAGGTTTACAGATAAAAAACAATTTGACAAAACAAAACTCTTGCATACTCCTTCCTTTTTCCATTAGCCAGCGTTCCTTAAAAGATAGATTTTTCTTCTGCTTCTTTCCTTGCTTTGACCCTAAAAGTGTGTACGATGGATTTTTAAATACAGGTCCTGTATTTAATGGAGGCTCACTTCCATTTTGGGCACTCAAATAACTCAATCACCTGCTTTATATATCTGCACAGGTGCTGACTTGATTCTCCAAATTGGGCACCTTAACTTACGCAGCTAAATTGGAACATAGGTGTCCCCACCTTTCATATTTTCCACTAGCCATGAAGGAAAAACAGCCTAACTACACAATATCATTGAATAGCCAGTCCAATCCAAAAAGCATATCACTCAATTCTAGACCACAAGATCTGTAGGGAAACAATTAGTTGCAGTGTCTCTGCTTTTGCCCCGCACTACTGTCCCCACCATAAGTTTATTTCCAAATGGTCTGGAAGAGTAGGAATAATTGACTATATTTTAAACTAATAGCACTTTGGACTTCTGCATGGCTTTCCATTCAAGGAGCTTATTAATTTAGTCTCATGACACACCTGTGAGGTAGGTTTGTGGTCTGATCCTGCACTATTAAGGTTAATTTGATCTAACTGAGCCAGAGCTAGCTGGGGTATGTCTACAGGTACTGCAATCACACTTCCTGAGTGCAGTGTAGACATACTCTTAGTGACTTGTCCTAGGTTACACAGTGATTCTGCTGCAAAAACAGGAACAGATCCCAGAGTTCTCCTAAATTCTTATAACGTTCCTTACTTGCTTAACTTCAGAAAGCACTGGCAATTCCCCTTTACCTCCAGTTTTAGGAGGTAGGCACAATGGATCACTTACAATTAAAAGAAGAAAAACACCCAGTGCCTGCACATAGTAAATGTATAATTCATAAGCTAACAGAACCATACTGAATTACAATCATAGGTTTATAAAACAATGGGTAACGTTCTCAAAAGCATCTAAAAGTGACTTAGGAGCCTCAGTCCCATTTTCAAAGTCAATGGAACTTAGGCATCTAACACCAGGTTCATGGCTGAGAGTCCTGGGAAAAGGGAAGTACCTCCCTCCAGCCTGTCAGTCAGGCGCCTAAGGCCTGGATCCATGGGAGCTGAGAGCCTAAGTGCCTTTGAGAATCTGAGCCCTAAGCCCCACCCCTATCCTCTGCATTTTTCTCCTGACTGACTTAGTCAGCACCCCAGTCACCTTGCTGAATTCTGAGAATCCCTTTCTGAGTTGCCTAATTCTCCCCATGCATTGTATGTGGAGCCTGGGCGCCTAACTCAGGGCTGAGAATTCCACTAGGCAGCATGGCGTCTAGGGGTCAGGTGTTGCATTGCAGCGCCTAAGTACCTGTGTGAATCTAGCCCTTTGGGGCTTTTGAAAATTTTACCCAATGTCAAATAATTCATCCCAAAAGGAATCTTAAATAGAATGTAGCTAGTAAAGAACTGAGGTATATCCAAAACTCCCCAAATACCATTACACTTGTCAGCAAAATATGGGAAGGTCAGACTGCGTCGAGAGTAATATTCTACTATACTTTTATAGTGAATTTTTTTTAAAGGGAATTTTTAGTGGTTCTGAAGGGTGCTGGAATGTCAGAACTGTATATATATCTTTTTTAGAGAGAGTATGTTTTCATGGTAAAAGCTCAGGACTCTTGGGTTCTATTCTGGTTTCAGCCACTGACTTTTTGCATGACCTAGACAAATTCGCTTAACCTCCTACAGAACAGGGTAATAATCCCTAGCTACCTCATTGGGACAGTGGGTAAAATTCAAGAGGGCTTGAAGGTCCATAGGCCTTGTGCTGGCTCTATGTATTGTAGTGAATTTAACCCCCTAGGACACTTAGCCTATGTCTACACTACGCAGCCTATGTTGGCATAGTCCCTTTGCAGAAGGATTTTTTCTGTTGGTGTGAGAACACCTCCTCTCTGAAGGACATTAGCTGTGCCAACAGAAACAACCATAGATTGGCATAGCTGCATCTATATTGTGGATTTTGTCAACATAGCAGGTTGTTCATACTCCTGACCAATCTAATTACACCTGTATAAGTTTTAAGCGTAGACAAGGCCTTGATTAATGCAAGCTTATAAAACTCCTGGTGGAGGGGTTAGCACCACCACACCATTTAAGCCCTGTTTTAGGGGAGCTGCTGACCAAGTGGCCATGCATGTGGACTCCAAGGCCCCGATTCAGGAATATACTTAATTTTAAGCAATACTTAAGTTCCATTGACTTCAATGAGAGTTGAACTGAAGACAGTGGGATTTAAGCATGTGCTTCAAGATAAATATTTACTTAAATGTTGCCCTGAACTGGGACCCAAGATATTGACATCGTCAGTCACAGGAGCAAGAGTCAAAAAATGTCACAGTCTTAGTCATCACAAATAATGATGGCTAATACTTAGACTAAAAGAAATGGCTTGTCATATTTTGAGATGCTAGATTAGTTTGATTCTCCCTGTTTACTTTTCAGGAGTACAATGAAACATCATAGTAGAAATCTTTGCAATTAATGTGACCGAGTTTTATAACATAAGACTTTGTCAAATTAATACAGACTCTATTATAAAAAGGCTTTGTACATAATTTGTCCTAAAGTAGACATGAAAACACACTTCTAATCAGTAGCTCTATGAACAAAATTCTTTCAGGTTGTTATTACATTGTTTATTTTATCTTTGTGTTTTTGCTTTTTTTTCCCAATTGCATCCACCTTTTTTACATTGCAGTGAACTGTTAGTATCGCAATCAAAACAAACACATATTTTTCATTAAACACAGTCTAGACCTTCTATGTCCTATCCAAATCCCTTTGAAATTCCCAGAAGTAGCAATCTGATTTTCCTCATATTCAAAGCTTCCTACCTGAGAGAACAGTCAAAATATATATGATTGCCTTAAATCGTAGATGAGGTAAATGCAATGTTCAATAACTTCATCAAATAAAGTCTGAATTTTATGGTGCAAATGCCAGTCTTCACAGTTCAATGAGCTTTTTCAAATGGTACACAGCCTGCCTATATCAAATTTGTACAAAAGAATTGATTTTTTATGTTGGAATAAGGCCATTTCAGTCCTGTTGCATGCTTTCCGGAAATAATAATGCTATATTAAAAGATAAATGATAAAAAGATTACAGTTTTTAAGTATTGTTCAGAATGCTAGCATCTAACATTCCAGGCTTTCTGCTGTAAACCTAAATAGCAAGTGTCAACCTGATTATTAAAGTTCTGCTTCTTAGCAGTCATGTGGATCGTAGGACAAGCATTTTTGTCTGGCTGACAGAAACATTATGTTTTAGACTCTAATCTTATATTGCTCAGTTTGGTTTGTTCTGCTTTTTTCTGTTTTTGTCTACTTCCTTGAGTTTCTGGTATTATTGGTAGGACAGCTGTGAGAGCCAGACAGTGCTTTCTGTGCATAGCAAGTATTAGCAATTGTGATAGCAGCAGAATATACCACAAAAGCAGATACATTTAGACCATTATCCATTTCCACTGAAAGATTCATTGACAGCACAAGTGCTGGTTGTTTAATGAATTATTTGGAGACCTGACGAATACAATTAATTCCCTTCAGATTTTTCTTTCTGTTTTCTGTGGCCATTTATATGCAGTTTTTTTCCCCTTTTCTTTTCTTATTTGTTTGCCTTTATCTGTAGCAAGAAGATGAAAGGGCTGCCTTTAACACATGTAGGCAGCATTGCTTTTAAAGCCATCTAAAACTAAAGATGTGCCTGACCTGTGGATTCTGAAAAATATGGTACCAGATTCTCAGCTGGCGTAAAGGAATGTAACTCCATAGAAGTTAATGGATCTATGCCAATTTACAGGAGCTGAGGTTCTAGCCCATAAGGTCCATAACAAGGTATTGAATGATCAAAGAGTTCTTTTGCTCCTTCCTACGAATGGTTTACCTTTCATTCTAATTTGTGTATTCTAATTCCTTCATGCCACTTTTAAACAACATGTATCCCTAGGTCTCACAGACAAAACTCTTATTGACAGCAATGGGAATCTTACTTATGTAAGGTCTGTAGCAGCTAGAAGAAAAAGAGGGATGGACTTGCCTAGCGGAAGTAAAATAATTAGCAGTAATAAATCTGTGTCTGAGCACTAATATAATATGGCATAATATATGACCTGTCAGCCTTCTGCTGAGGTCAAGCCAAGAAGGGGTACAGTTCTCCATGACAACACAGAGCAATAAGAAGCTTAGCGGTAGTGAAACTAGGAAAGGCCACATAATAAGCAAGGAAAGTCTAGCTCCAGGAAGCAGGACGCAGCACCATTTAGGAGGTAAGAAATTGTATGGAGGCTTAGAAATTGAGCACAGTGATTTAATATTGATTAGCATGATGAGAAATGCTACTGGGGACAGAGAGAAAAAAGCTTGTGGCTAGAAAAGTCTATAAATAGAGGGTTCATCTCCCATTTACTTTGCTGTAAATTAAATGTTAATCCTTTGACCTAAATGGACTAAACCATGTGTAAGTGAGTGGAAAATCAGCATATTATATGGAGAGGTGTGAGGTGTATGAGATCAGACAAGTAAAAACAACTGAGCAATGACAATTGAGGAATCCGACTTAGTGAGCTCCCTGCTAAATTATTTAGGTTGGGATTTTCAGAGGAGCCAGGCTTCCAAATACCATTGAAAGGCTGACTCCCTCAGGCAGCTCTGAAAATCCCAGTCTTAGTGTGTGGACAGTACAGTAGAAATTTAATCTGCCTCTTTTCAGTGTTACTACAGTTCCTGTAGCCTTGATATATAAGTGCCACCTGCCAAGTAATCGGTGATAACCTGCTCCGAGACATAACCCAAATGTGGAATTTTGCCACTAGTAGATGCCAGATGTCAAGAAAGAGGTAGATAAATACAGGGAAGTTAGAGCAATGGCTTCATTAAAAAGTATTCACACAAGGTTAGAATAAATTATAGATTCGACCTGCCGCTAGCTTTGTTGGAAGCAAGGGCCTATATACTGAAACCTCCTGGATACAATTGACACTACCTATAAAATAAAATACGCGACAAAGAATTATGTGGATCATTTTTCTTGGCTGAACACAGACAAGATAATAATAATAATTAAGAAAAGATAAGAAAGATAAAAGGGGGAAAAGGCTAGAGCAAGGAAAAACTAACTAATGTTGTGAAACCAGTAGGAGATTGGATTTTGGATTATTGCAGAATATTGAAGAGGTTAAAATGGCACAGCATATTGTAATGTTTAACATATTCTGTGTATCAACATTTGGATTTCATATTCATTTGGTAAATAATGCAGTGAGAGGCACATATAAACCATCTCTGACATTGTTTGTATCAGTGGAATAGACTAGACTAGAACAGCAGTGCCTGGACTATCAGTTGCCACACAGACTAACAATTATACAATAAAGAAAAAAAAAAAAACCAGCCAGAAAAAATGTACAAATGAATCTGTAAACCCTACTGACCTATAGGCTAGACTTAAAAAAGAAAGTTAAATTTCATTTGCATATATTGTAAAATGAGAATTGTACATGCAAATTCACATGCCATCTACTGTGTACAGAGTAGAAATAAGACATTTTCAAACCATGTGCAAAAGGGATAGATGAACCGTAAGTAAGTCAGAGTTTGGGTTCCATACTGATATGTATATAAAGCTCAGATGATTATCTGAAGTTCATCCAAACCACTGGAAAGAATCACTCCACCAGAAACACGCAACCTTTTATTTGCACGTGCAATCCTCCCATACCAAACTCCACCGAACACCAATAAGCCCTCCAATAAGCTCTCCAATAAGGCTTAGTGCTCTCTCTCCTGGGAGGTCTTGCAGCTTGGTTTAGAAATAGCAGGGAGTTATTTTATAAATGACAGTCATTCTTTTCAAAATAGATTTACTTGTCAAACTATTTTATAAAATATGGGAATAAAAACCTTTAGGTATGATTAGGGGTAGATGAAGTTCTAGTACTTGTGTTTAATCAAAAGCAGATCTGCAGTGTTAATTTCATAATGTGTGCTGGTAATGGGAATAGGAATATCTAAATAATGTGTTCTCTTTTGCAAGGTAATGAGGTTCATTAATTGTTCTTGGTTTTTATTATGACTAACAACCTGATTAAATGAGCAATCAAATATAGTACGTGTGACTATTATTTATTGCTGTTTACTATTTTGGCTTTAGCCAGATATCATTCGAAGGTATTTGGCTGAATAACTTCAAATGATATTTGATACATCCCTAATGAATAAACTCCTCTAGCATATTGTGAGGCTTGAGAAATGACCCCTCTCTACACCCCCTGAGAGATAAAGTCACCTTTTCCTGAAAACAAAATTGTGTACCTAGTTTTCTCTGAATCCAGATCTGTTCCTTCAGCTCCTGCACTTATTTAATTTCTGCTGCCTATGTGCTTGCAATGGAACTGTTAGAACCAAGAAGGCTCCAAGGGCTGCTATGATTAACAGGCTCAAAGTCTTCTGTGGCACATTACTGCTACAGCAAAGAAGTGCGTGGAAATAAACAAGCTGAGTAGCTTTACTCATTTGAGTTTGAATGGAACCTACAAAGGCAAGTGGCATTTGTTCCTCACATTCTTTACAAATGATAGCCCTGCTTTGGGATATACAGCAGAACATGTCAGCTAACTAAATATTCAGCTTAAAGGCTTCCAAAGAAAAGTAAAGATTAAAAAGCAAAAACAATAATCAGACTATGTTAGGCTGCTGCCTGTTCCCATTTTTGATACAGTCATTGTCACAAGTATGAAAAAAATGTTATGTCAGATTCTGTTTCTCTTACAATTCCCCCCATCCCAATAAATATAAACATTTTCATGATTTATACACTACATGAAATATAGTATTTTGCTGGAATCCTTTGACCTTTTCAAAAACCTGTATTTTGATTGTCTGGCCAGTCTGCTGTTTCCCTGCAGGTTAGACAGGAAAGCTGCAGTTTGTGGAGGAGCTGAATGCACAATAGCATTGCATTAAGTTATATGACAGATATTTGGAAACATATTAGATAAGGTATAGGATGTAGGAATGATGAAGTTATTAGCCCTGCAAAATATACTGGCTTAGACTGATTGACCCAAGTGATCTTTTCTAACTATCATGTGATATGACATGCTTCAGACATGCTATGACATGCCAGATCTTCAGAAAGTTCCCTTTTAGCCAAGAGCAAACTCCTATAAGACCCCCAGAAATGAGAACCAAATTTACCTTGCATCCTAAGCCCACTTGTCTTTCACTGTACATCATGGCCATTGATAATAACACAGTTCTCTCCAGTATCCAGGAACACAACTAAGGCTGGCTGAAAAACAGGAATTCCAATTCACAAAAAAGTTAGAGGTTATTAAAATCAGAATAAAAGAAGACCTTTTTATATTTTTTGCAAAAATACTTTGAAAGCGTGAGCATCTCCCAGTATAGCCAATAGCTCAAAGGCTAGGGAACTCAGCTGGGATGGGGATTTCCCATTTCAAGTCCCTGCTTTGAATCACTGGACTATAGAGTCAGTCTTTCTCTCAGTCTTTTCAGCTGGACAGTTCCATTTTGTATAAATAATTAACTATTCCTTGGACCAAAGAGAGAGAGACAGACAGACTCTATAACTTGCCTGATTCAGAGCAGGCACTTGAACTGGGATCTCATGGCTCTAATGACCAGGCCATTGGCTATCTGGATCACTCTCTCTCTCAGAAATTCCATTCTGGACCTGAGAAACGGTTTTGGTTAAATGGAATTTTCCAACCAAAACAATTCTTTTATTGGTGAAAAACTCCTGAATATTTCTACTCACAGCTTGAGTGTCATTTCTGAGTTCTCTCTGACAGTCATTCCCCTTATTCAGGACTTGGCCAATTTCTGTCACTTCTTCTATGGCTTTAAAATCTGTCCCTTCCTCTCAAGCACAACTGTTAAAACACTGGTACATCTCTGAGTTACCGCACACCTTCAATAATGCAAAATTTTAATCAGTGTCCTTCTGGCCATACACCCACACTTATTTCAATCTATCCCAAATGCCACAATTAAATAATTTTCCTATCTCACCACAACAACTGTATTGTTCCCCTACTCTGATCTTTCCACTGTCTGTCTTTCTTTTTCTGTATCAGATTCAAGCTTCTTCTCATCTTCTCTTTTGACTCTATGTTTTTTCTCACATAGGTCTCTAGACTAAAGTGGTCCCTCTCTTCCAATGTGGCAAGTCTCCTCCTACAAATCTCTCCTTGAAAATAGCTTCTTTTTTTTCTTGCGCTTTGAGTGCTCTTTGTGTTCATATTTTAAGCGCTATGAGGATCTGATCCATTTACTTTTGGAGTAAATGGAAAAACATTGACCATAGCATTTAGACCATGAGCTTCAGGGACAGGAGCCTTGCCTAGTATGGCACACTTGTCAGTTGGACACTGTGTAGACAACAAGAATGCTATAATTGAGCTTGTTGGAAATGCAAGTAATAGGATTACTTTTCAAGTGCCCACAAGTTATTGAAGATAATAAAATACTCGTGACAGCTCTGGATTGCTCACCTCCAGATATAATGTAGCTTTCAGATCTCTGATTTTAATGGTAGCACCCTCGACACAGCCTATTATGGATGATTTACCTAGAGTGTGTGGTTTAATCCACCATCACACAATTTTTGAATAATAATTTTCCTGCCTAGTCATTATCACATCTGAAATTCACTTAAACCTTTCTTATATTGTGAAGAAAATAACTTTGATTTAGATAGTTATACTATAATTTAACATTTTGATCTTCATTACTTAGGGACTTCCAGCTGTATAATGTGCCTTGTCACTTTATTCACCCCTCCACCTCCACCCCAAATCACAGTAAAGCTATCAATACAAATGACAGACTCTCTTAGTATTTCAGTTATAGAAAGATACAAGATTTTCCAGATAACATGCTGTCTCCTACAGAAAATCTATTTTTATGATAGTAATGGATTTGCACAAAGAAGATGCCTGACCTTAGAGACTTAATAACAAAAAGTTCTACAAGTATATCAGATCTTTTTTGTAGCTTCGATTACCTCAGATATCCACAAGGGAAAAAATAATCTCACAAATTTTTTTCCCTACAGATGGGTCTGCAGGCACAAAATTCAATTCTGGATGGACTGGAGCTTCTTCAAAGTTCAATGTCATGTTCCAGTTCGGGCCCACCTAAGTCATCTTTTTCTAATATTCTTTAAACAAATTATCTGAAGATTTGAGACCTGATCCTGCAACTGGAACAGTGTGGATAGATCCTTGCACCATGGCCCTGCTGAACTAAGCAGCTGATATAAAGTAAGGAAGCAAATCACAGTAGATATCATCTTCTGCAATATGCTTGTTACTAAAGTTAGCTTCATTTACAGATAAAGGTTGGGTGAGGAACTCTTTCCATGTCCTTAAATCCTGGCATCAAGAAATGGAGATGGAGTCCCACTACTGAAGTTTCTCCAAGATTTTTTTTTATTTGGGCTCTTTGCTGATTCTCTCTCTCTCTCTTTCTCTGTATAGATGGGTATGTGTATATTTACTTTGTTTATAATTACACTTCTCTCAAAAATCAGAAATGCAGTTTTCTTCCTGCTTGGTTCTGCCACATCTATACTCAGAATCCACCAGAGAACAACCTCCTCATCCCATAATTATAACTGCTAGTGTGTGTCCTGGCTTCAGAGGAAGAAATGCAATAGTCATACTCAAAAAAGAGAAAATAAAGTCAGCACTGAGAAACTGCTCAAACTTTGAGTGAAGTAGATGTAGGAATGCTTGTACTGTCTATTGCATTACCTTACACTTTCCATACATTTAATAATGGCTAAGACTTATCTGCACGTTAGATTGTGGTTTTAAGGGAGTGAGACTAATTCTGCTCTGTAGTAACTTCACTGAAGTCATTGCCATTACACCAGAGATCAGACTGGCCCAATAGCTGCAAAATATGTCATTAACAAATAGTTTGTATTCTGTTTTGAATTACATAAATTTCAAGCTATAGATTTTTATTCTATTCACCAGCTCTGTATGCAGATTTGAACCCTGATCTTGGAATCAGCCCTCTGTAGGCACAGGGTTTGTTTACATGGAGTTGATTCCAGGAAAAAATTACATTAGCCTTTAACTTAATGGCAGAACTAAGTCCTAAAACTCTTCGGTTTACTTAATATTTTGAATATCTTCTTTGATTCCCATCCATCAGCTTAACAGTGACGGCAGGGTTGAATGAAATTTATCCACCATTATTGATCAAATACAATCTTCACGGCTTGATTAATCTTTAAGCCTTTTTGTTCTATGTAATTCTTCACCCATTCTTTCCAATTTTTTCATCCTATCTTTGTCTTTCTCTTTTTCTAGTTCCTTTCAGTCTGGTATGTATCACTTTGTATGGTATACTTTCTGGGCCCATTCTTGACAGGTGTCCAAACCATCATCGTCATCTTTCTTAAATCTGATATAGTGTTGTTTCTTGCCCTAACCATTTTCTTATCTCTTTTTATTTTATTTTATGCAATCTTAAAACTCTCAGTATTCTCTTCAGCCATTTCATTTCTGCAGTTAAAATCTTTCATTCATTGGCTTTTGAATATATTTTTCCATTATTTTTCAGGGGCTTAATTTTCAAGTCCTTACTGTTTCAAAACTCCCAATGACTTTCATGATAGTTTTTCCTAAGTAACAGTCGAACCAAGGACTTTGGGATTTGATCCACAATTTTTGTTTAAATATTAGGTTGAAATTACTTTAAGGTATAATTTTGATTTAATGAAGTACATTTTATTAGTTTTTAAAAAAAATTTAAACTTCACTTTCTGAGGAGCACTTTGGCAGCAAAAGTCTGATTACAGGTAAGGGCCAGCTCAGTCTGGAATGATGAGATAATAGAGAAAAAAATCCCCTCTAGAAGCTACTCTGACTGTTCAATTTCCATTCTGTCCAGAGGAGCTATAAAACTAGAGAAAGGTGAGTAATAGATTTGAGAGGCATCAGAAATATAAATTATAGCCAGACATTTCCTATCAGCATCCCATGCAGTTAATGATAAACAGTCAATGAGATGTATGCACTTCTAGCATTTTTATAATGAATTTATTGCTTCCATGGCAGTTTACTGTTAAATATTATGCTTAGGAACTTATAACTTTTGATACCATTTTAATAGATGATTTAGATATGTTACAATCTTTTTTCAGCTTTTCATGACCGTCACACTTTCACCTCTGGCTTACTAAATGAAGCTTAAATGCCCCTGCAAATACACACCCACCCATTCACACAGACACAGACATAGCAAATGAATTATTTAAGTGGCTTCATATCAATCCTTTGAAACCATATGATATCCCAAGAGAACAATGGCCAATGGCTGTCAGGAAGAACAAGAGGAACTAAAAGAAGAATTGATACAAATATGATTGTTTTAACTGTGTAATTGCTTAAAAACTGATTGCTACTGTGCTTTCTGCTTCACATTATTATTGATCTTTGTACTAGTATTTTGTAATGTTTGGTTCCTTACTACTTATATCCTAGCAATCTTCAGCACTGGCAGACTGCCAGTCCAGGGGCCTGATTCTTCACTGCCTTGCACTATTTTCATTTGGTAGTATTTTACATTCACATTGCATGGACATAAATGACCACACGAGGGGTCTCCATTACCAGGAAGGCAAGTTATACCTTTACCCTTTGGGGGTATACTTAGACATCAGTCTTTTCACCTGCAGACTTGGAATCTGATAGTTTATATAGAAACCATTAAAAATTAAATTTTCACTGCTCTTTGCACCAGGTTTAACATCAGGGAGGCGATAAATATACCCAGAATACAAGAAATGTATAAGCATCAGTCAAATAAGCAGTTGTATTTCTAATTCAAAGGGACTGATTCTCTTCTCTTTTACACCAGCTTTATGTTGATTTAGCCCTATTGGTTTCTGTTGATTTTATTGGCCGCCAGGGTTGGCTGGACCATTGGTGAGACACCCTCCTCCTCTTACCCTGCCTGCTAGCCACTCAACATTCACTTGCCCTCAGACCCTCCTTCAGTGAGAGACTTAGGCCTTGTCTATGCTAGAAAGTTTGTTGATGCAAATTACAGCGCTAATCAAAAAGCGCTGTCATTACAACACCTGTGCCTGTCCACACAGCACTCATTGTGCTGCCGAAGCACTTCCACACTTGGTGCTCTAGCATCGACAGTGAGAGCAGTGCACTGTGGGCAGCTATCCCACTGTGCAATGTGTTGCTAGGAGTTGTGGGAAGGTGGGGAGAATCGCAGTGCACCATGGGTGTGGGCTCAACATCCTTTGATGCAGTGATTTCCATCCCATCATTCCAGGGGTTTCCGACTTGTGTTTTGCGGCAATTTTTAATGGCCCTAGTTTTCCTGAGCACCTGCCATCTCTACCTGAAAGGATGGATCCTGCACTGCTCTTCGCTGTGGTTGTCAGTGTTCTGAACACATCGCAGCTGGTCATGCGATATATCATGAGCTCCCAATTGGAACTGGAATCTGAGATGCCTGACCTCCTGTGTGCCATGCAAACAAACAACGCGGGATTACTGTTTGTATTCATAGAGCATCTGTACACAGTGCACCGCCACTTTTGGGCACGTGAAACAAGCACTGAGTGATGGGATCGCATCGTTATACAGGTCTGGGATGACGAGCAGTGGCTGCAGAACTTTCGAATGCGCAAAGCCACCATCCTGGAACTCTGTGCGGAGCTCAGCCCTGCCCTGCGGCCGAAGGATACCAGAATGAGAGCTGCCCTCTCGGTGGAGAAGCACATGACGATTGCCGTGTGGAAGCTGGCAACTCCAGAGTGCTACCGGTCTATCGCTAATCAGTTTGGAGTCGGGAAGTCCACCGTTGGAGCTCTGTGGAGGGCCATTAATCGCATTCTGCTACAAAGGACTGTGAGTCTGGGGGATGTGTGTGAAATAGTGGATGGCTCTGCAGTGATGGGATTCTCTAACTGTGGCGGGGCAATAAAGGGCACACATATCCCAATTTTGGTCCCGGACTATCTTGTGCTGGAATGCATCAATAGAAAGGGGTACTTCTCTATCTTACTGCGAAGGTGATTCACTGACATCAACATGGGTTGGTCAGGGAAGGTGCATGATGCACACATCTTCAGGAACACTGGCCTATACAGAAAGCTGCAAGCAGGGACTTTCTTTCCAGACCAAACGATTCCAACAGAGGATGTTGTAATGCCCATAGTGGTCCTGGGAGACTCAGCCCACCCCTTACTGCTGTGGCTTCTGAAGCTTTATATCGGCAACTTGGATAGCAGCAAGGAACACTTCAATAACAGGTTGAGCAGGTGCCAAATGACTGTTGAATGTGCATTTGGCAGATTAAAAAGCTCATTGGCAATGCCTTTATGGCCGATTAGACCTAAATGAGGAAAATATTCCCATGGTGTTAGCCTCCTGCTGTGTGCTCGATAATATTTGCGAAGCTAACGGTGAAAAGTTTCCCCCTGGGTGGAGCACAGTGGCGGATTGCCTTGTGGCTGAATATGAACAGCGCAATGTCAGGGCTATTAGAGGGGCACAACGGGGGGCCATTCAAATCAGGGAGGCCTTGAGGAACTATTTTGACTATGAGCACCAATAAGGTGTCTTTGTAAACATGCTATGACTGCTATCCAGCTTGCACTGTGTCTCAATGTGGGGTGCAACCACTGTGTGCAAAAGACAAATAAAGATTGTTTATTCTTCACAGAATATGTCTTTATTAAATAACAATTATTCACAACACACGAGAAGCTGGGCTGAAGGGGATAAAGCAGTGAGGGACAGCGTGAGCTATGACAGCTGGGTATAAGTCCAGCTACTGTTCTGGAAGCTGTCTGAAGGGGTGGAGTGAATGGGCCAGCAAGACGGGCCAGGAGTTTGGTAGGAATATGTAAGTGGAGTTTGGGGAGAGCATGGAAATTACTTCTATATTGGCTGCACAGAGGGGATGGGGGTGGGGGGTGGGTGGGTGGCAAGCATGAATGAATTCAGTCTGCAGCGTTATGAGTGACTTTAGCTGTTCTGTTTGCTCTTCCATGGCTTTTATTATTATGCGCTTGTCACCTTCTACCACTCAATCTTGGTTTTCCCTCCTCTCCTGCCTATCAATTTTCTGATTTTCAGACACGGTGTCTCCATGCCCTTTCTTTTTTTCCCGTCTTAGAGGACTGGAGGAGTTCTTGGAACATCACCTTTTGCTCCTCCGTGGTTGTTTTCTTATCAGCCACAGGCGCTCGGCGGGTATGGAGGGTTTTTCCCTTAAGGACACGTCTGTAGAAGCACACTAAACAATGAACAGAAGCATTACTGGGAGTGCAATAACAGCATTGATGCATTACTGTAAAATACACCTCTTTCTCACTGTCCCCTAGCAAGCACACAGCTCGATGATCAACTAGGACATGGTGAGTTGTGCCCACGGAAGGGGGCACTCTAGCTGGGGAAAAGGTTCTGGGTGGTTGTTTGGGGGATTTATGCAGGTAGATAGGGACAAAATTTAAAATTGTGCCACCATTTTCCACAGGTGGGGGCTATAGAAGCCAATATCTCACTCCTGCGAGTAAGCAGGGACGCTATGGTGCATCTTCTCCATGCGAACTGCTTTAAATTGGGTCCCTATGCTGCTTGCCTGTGTGCTGCTTTGGTCCCTACAGATGTGATTGCTGATTGGCATGGGAAAGTTTCCTACAACGGGGGAAGAAACAAAGCAGCTCTGCTGAGGAAAATCCAGCAAAGGATTGGCAAGTACCTCCAGGAAAGTTTCCTAGAGATCTCTTTGGAGGATTCCCATGAAATCTCAGTGTGCATTAACACACCTCTCCACCACACTGCCTAGCTGAACAGGGGATTGGGAAGCAATGAAAACACAGCTACTCTTGTGCATTTCTATCTCTTCAACCAACTGTATAATGCAACAAAGCAAAGTTGTACCTCATGTAACCGAGCAGCATTAGCTCAAAAAAAAAAATCAATTACCCGAGGTCTCCTCTCCTGCATCCTGCACGCCAGACCTGGAAGGCTGGGACTGGCTTAAACCCTCCAGGATCAAGATGAGGACCTGGTTCCCCATGTCAGTAAATGACCTGGTCCCCTGCTCCAAATTGTCCTCCAACACAACTTCCTCGTCCATGACTTCTTTGTCGCTGTTGAGTCCAGTATCTGCTGCCTCTGGGTCTCTTGGCAGTGGAGGTAAGGTCGCTGCTGAGGACGGCTTCCAGCTCCTTATGGAAGCAGCAGTCTTTGGCTCTGCACCAGAGTGACGGTTTGACTCCCTAGCCTTTTTCGTACCCCTGATGCAGCTCCTTGATTTTCATATGGCACTGCAGCATGTCTCGTCCATAGCCCTCCTCTGCCATTAAACAAGAAATTTGATCGTACTTCTTGAAGTTCCTTTGGCTAGAGTGGACCTGGGATTGCACAGCCTCCTCTCCCCAAATGCTTATCAGATCCAAAAGTTCCAATGTGCTCCAAGACGGAGAGTGTTTGGTGCGTGGAACCACCATGGTCAGCAGGAAGGATGAGATGTGAGCTCTCCGTGCTGACCAAACAGGAAGTGGAATTTAAAGAATTCTCAGGACTTTAAAGGGGAAGGGGCAGATGGCTGCAGGACAGCGGAGTCCAAACTGATGGCCAAAGTGGTCAGGATGGGCATTGAGAGACACTTCCTGAAGGCCATTTACCACAACAGAATCAAGCACAGTGTCTACACTGATGCTTTGTCGCTAAACGTTTGGCACCAAAAGCTCTACCCTTATCGTCAAGGTGGTATTATTTTGTCACAAAATAGGGGAGTTGGGTCAGTGGGGTGGATTGCAGTGTGCATACCACCACTGCTTTGGTGCAAAAAGCTGACTTTGGTTGACAAAAGCCTTTAGTGTAGACCAGGCCTTTGACTACATCTAGACAACCATCACAGGGTGTGATTGCAGTGCAAGCCAACATACCTGATCTAGCTAGCTCAGGTTTGGGAAAACAGTGAAGTAGCGGCATTGTAAGCTTCAGAATTGGCAAGCCTCATGAGCAGTTACAGGGTTCCAGGTGAGTTTGTACAGCCCATGTTGAAGTATGGGTTGACACAGATGCACTGCTTGAGTATGCTGGCTTGAGCTTCAAGCAGAGCCTGTGATTATAGCATAGACATACTCTTAGAAGGAGTTGTGCTTTGCATCAGTCCCTTGGACCTGATTTTTCTCCCATTCTGTCTCCTTCTCCTGATTTCTTCTCCTTTTCATTTCCTTTGGCAGAGCAGATGAGGCTCCCTTTGGTAGCAAAGCAGCTCAGAAAGAATAGATGGCATATTCAAGTCATGTCCATAGATGAATTGCTTATTGTAAGATAAACACTGAACATCAAAATGTACCAAGAAGACGGCAGGCTGGGCTTTTTGTTTATTTTAGTACCTTATAATTTGAATATTAATTTTTTCATTTGGAACAGTATCACATGCTTTGCTCAAACGTCTAATCAAGGTATTTTTACCAACTGTCTCACTTGTATCAGACATCTGAGCAGCTGATAATAAGCTTGGTGATTTTTCCTTAAATCCATTCTGATATTAAATAAAAAGTTCTCTTTAATAATAAAATAGTAGGGAATCTGATAACATCTCCATTAATTGATTCAGATTGCAAATACTTTTATTAGCTAGACAATATAGCAATTGATACCTAACTTCTTAATAAGTCCAGGGCCTATAAAGAAATGGATAGTTGATATCTAACCTCCTCACTACTTATTCAAGTTGTAAGTAAATGTCGTAGATCTAGACATTTACATGTAGCTTGGTGAACCAACCTGATTGCTTTCTATGATGAGGTGACTGGCTCTGTGGATGTAGGGAAGGCGGTGGATGTGATATACCTTGACTTTAGCAAAGCTTTTGATACGATCTCTCACAGTATTCTTATCAGCAAGTTAAAGAAGTCTGGGTTGGATAGGGCTCAAAGAGTAGTGATCAATGGCTCCATGTCTAGCTGGCAACCGGTCACAAGCGGAATTCCCCAGGGGTCGGTCCTGGGGCCGGTTTTGTTCAACATCTTTATTAATGATCTGGAGGATGGGGTAGATTGCACCCTCAGCCAGTTTGCGGACGACACTAAGCTGGGGGGAGTGGTAGATACCCTGCAAGGTAGGGATAGGATACATAGTGACCTAAACAAACTGGAGGATTGGGCCAAAAGAAATCTAATGAGGTTCAACAAGGACAAGTGCAGAGTCCTCCACTTAGGAAGGAAGAATCCCATGCACAGCTATAGACTGGGGACCGACGAGCTGGGCAGCAGCTCTGCAGAAAAGGACCTGGGGGTAACAGTGGATAAAAAGCTGGATATGAGTCAGCAGTGTGCCCTGGTTGTCAAGAAGGCTAATGGCATATTGGGCTGCATTAGGAGGGGCATTGCCAGCAGGTCACGGGAAGTGATTATTCCCCTCTATTCGGCATTGGTGAGGCCGCATTTAGAATATTGTGTCCAGTTTTGGGCCCCCCACTACAAAAAGGATGTGGACAATTTGGAGAGAGTGCAGCGGAGGGCAACCAAAATGATTAGGGGCTGGAGCACAGGACTTATGAGGAGAGGCTGAGGGAACTGGGCTTGTTTAGTCTGCAAAAGAGAAGAGTAAGGGGGGATTTGATAGCGGCCTTTAACTACCGGAAAGGGGGTTCCAGAGAGGATGGGGCTAGGCTGTTCTCGGTGGTGGCAGATGACAGAACAAGGAGCAATGGTCTCAAGTTGCAGGGCGGGAGATCTAGGTTGGACATTAGGAAAAAGCTTTTTACTAGGAGGGTGGTGAAGCACTGGAATGGGTTACCTAGGGAGGTGGTGGAATTTCCATCTTTAGAGGTTTTTAAGCTGAGGCTTGACAAAGCCCTGGTTGGGATGATATAGCTGAGGTTAGTTCTGCTTTGAGCAGGGGGTTGGACTAGATGACCTCCTGAGGTCCCTTCCAACTCTAATATTCTATGATTCTATGATTCTATGAGGTGGGAACATGAAAGGAGTTTTCAGCAGAGATGGAGACAAAGCGAAAGAATAGACAAGCAATATTGCAGAGGTAGTAAAGAGTAGATTTACAGGCATGAGATGTAGAAGGAGAAACAAAAATCAGGGTCTGCAATATGGGCATCCCTGTTTAATATTTGACCAGATTTTCAGGTGTGATAGTGTATTGTGGATAGGACATGAAGAGACTTAGAGGAATGATCAACTAAGGAACTGAGAGCAAATTAGGGAAGAGAGTCTCTTGGGGGATCAAGATGCTTGAGAGCGCACTGAGATAGGCTAATTTTCAAAGCAGTGAATTTAATTTGTGTGCAAGCCACTGAAAAGTGTGTGTAGGTAAGATCAGGAATAAAATATTGGAAGGGGGAGCTTCCAGTGATGAATCCATAAGTATGGATAATAAAGAGGCTAGACTATATAAATCTATGAAACTCATGCTGAAGAGGAAAGAATCAAGAGGGATTGCATACATAATTCCTCACAAATTATGAAGAGAACTGACCCCAGTACAGTACTATCTAAAGGGATTTTCCCCCTTAATTCACACATAGGGGCGACTACATCTGATTTCTGTAATTTTGCCTTTCATTCTTCTCTTGAAGCAAATTATTTTTAAGTCATCCTTCTGCTGAAACTCTGAACAATTCATAACAAATCATCCCTTTCAGGAGACAATTCATTGTTAGACATATTGATGGCATGTTTGAATTTCTAAAAACGGTAATTTATGCTATTAGCTGAGTTGTCTTGATGACCTTTACTATAGTAGTATTTTACTCATTCTTTCGTATTCTTGTACTTCATACCTACCAAAGAATAATTCATATCCTTGGTAACCTTTGCAAATGATTTCCCTAGAGGTTTTTCTTCATCAATACCAGAGAAAACTAAACCATTGTCATCATCCTCTAAAAAGTAATTAGCCATGAATAATTGCTCCTTTCTGACATCTTTCTAACTTTGCATGGAATTGATTTTTTTAAGTAGATCTATTAATTGTGGAAGCATTAGACTGCTTTCCCACTTTTATTTTTCCATTCCTTATTCTCTGTTTTGGTTATAAGTGCTCTGGATTACATTTTGCCTGTCTTGTTTAATGTTACTTATACATTTCCCCAGCTTATGATACTTTGAGTTCCAGACTGGTATAATAGATTTTTCTATCCAACTTTATTAGATTCGATTTTGGAATACTTTTGCTTAGTGAATTATTTTCATAGAAGGCTTATGCCACATTTAAAGGAGGCTTTTTATGTAATTTCCTTAATAGGGCTCCCTAATGTTTATCTTCCAAGCAAGTTCCATCAAATTACTATTCACTAGACTATACCCATTCTTTTGGTGTGCAATTGAGCATCAACCCTGTATATGGTATGCACCCAAAAAGGTGTAAAAAAGAGGAAAAGGGAAATGAATTGACATATACTAGCAAGCTATGCCCATTGGTAAGTATTAAAGAATATATTTTCTTCAATTTTGAAGAATCTCTGCTTTCCAGTACTATTTAGAGGGATGAAGTATTATGGAAATATTTCTTCAATGTAATATTAGGAACAGACAGGATTTTCTTCAACATAAGAGTATCTTTTACATATACCAGTATACAGAAACAGATCCTCAGCTCCATTTGCTTCAGTGGAGATATGCTGATCTATATGCAGGCTGCTAATATAGAGTTTTGTATTCCATGTGTTCATCATGACACTGTGGTGTTCTGGACAAGAAAAAATCCACCCTCTTCCCACATTGGTCTGTTTGGAACCAACATAAATCCTTCTTCATGACATTCTTGAACAGTTCTTGCACTCGTGGCCCCCTTGACTAGCCTGCAGCAGTGCCTGAGTTTCAGTGCAGAGAGCTTTGCCCCAGTTCTAATTGGTTTTTTTTCCTAAATAAAACGTATAAAAGAAGTCAGCTGTTTTTGAGGCATCATTTTATTACCTAGCCTTCCTTCTTTATTAATGGACCTCCTTTCTCCATAGTGCATCTTCCTCCTGAATAGATTTGTAAAAGCCCTTCTTATTCCCTTGAACTCCTTGGATAGCATTTTTTCATTCTGCTTTTTTGTTGCTCTTATCTCCCTGTCCCACCTAATTATCTGACTCTGTATTCATGTTTGTGCTTGTCCATCTCTAGTATAGTATATTTTTAAACCTAGAGCATTGGTCGGTCCCCTTTTTTTTGCTTGTGCCTTGCATTCATCTTTTTTCACTGTAAGTCTACTGGGCCTTAATTATAACAGATTTGGGGAATTGCTAGGTTTTACTGTGGTGATACTGATAGATTTTAATACCCTTACCCATTGCACCTTTTCCTGTAGCAACCTGATCCTGCAAGCCTTCTGCATATGTTTCCCTTAACTTTCTTAGACATTTCACTCATAGGCCTGAGCTCTTGTTTTGAATTCTCCAAACTGTACTTTTCTGAAATCTAAAATCTTTGCACTGCTGTATTCCAGGAACTCATTCTTTACTCAGTCAAATTCAAGTATGCTCTGGTCACTGATTCCCAGCTTCTCAGTTTCTTCCTGTCATTTAGCAAGATCATTGATTCAGAATGGCTTAAACTCTGCCACTGATCTGCCTGCTAGATCTTAACATTGTCTTCTGGATAATTTAATAATCTGTGGTTATGTATGAGTGGCTCTATTTGTTTCTGATCATATAGTTACTATGTCCCATGAATATAGTATCCTCTGAATGTTGGTTTGGTATATTTCATTCTCTCTTCCCCAGTCTTGGTGGTCTGGAGCAGATGTCCATGGTCATGTCTAGTCAGTCTTTCATCCTTTATATCCTTACATTTTTCACTACCACAGTCTTCACTGTTGAATCATAGCTTATTGAGATAGTAAAATTTTCTGACATACAGCACCATCCCTTTTCCTCTTCTTCCCTTTCTATCTCCCCTGTAAAGTATAGTGCTTAGATACTATTGTGGTGGTGCTATGAAGAACCCTAAAATAGAACTATAAAAACGTCTACAGTGATATTCTATTTATGGTAATCATCCCACTAAATATCAGTTATGCCTACTAGCTCTTAATCAATATAATTTAATGTCCTGATTATTATTAGTATAATTATGATGCCTAGAGACTCCAACTGAAATCAATTCCCCATTGTGCTAGGAACTCTACATACACATGTAGTAAGAGATGGTTGCAGGCCACCAGAGCTTGCCAGTTAAATATTTTTCATTCTTTTTTTTCTTTACTGTTATAAAAATATAAGGGACTACATACTAATAATAGACTCAAATACTGCAGCAGCATTATTGTATTGATTCATAGTCCTCTGGTATTGTTCATTCCACAATATGTAAACAAACAAATTGTTAGGCTTCTTCAGATTGCATGATTCCCCTGAGACCACCACAAACTCCATGAGCCTCTTTATTATTATTTTTGATCCCTCTGTGTGCCAATATTATAAAATCCTTCCATAAATTGGGTGCATACACATTTCATCTTATACAGGAAACATTTAGGGCAACTCAAAGAATTGGGGATTTTTTTTTGTATTCATGAAAACTTAAATCCCTCCGGAGGAAAAAAGACTCATAAGAATAGGAAATTGAAAGGAAAATCCCCTATTGACTGTTGGATACCAAAAACTTCATAGAAATCTCACTGGGATTGTTATTTAACCTCAGATGCTTCTCTGCTGCCTTAGATATAATCTTATTTTTCATTTTGTATCTGAGTGCACCTACTTATTTCTACAAAAATATAAAAATAAATATACATATAAATTATAGATTAGGACTGAAGATACCTTAGCAAGTAATTCTGTATAGTTCAGCTACCTTTTTTCCATTCTATTAGTTTAAGTTTGACGTGATATAATCTGTCTTGAAACATCTTCCAAAATTGCTTGTGTTATTCCTTATTTGCCCTTTGCAAAGTCTCCACATATGAAAAGTTATTTACTGTGGCACTTGCACTTGCTAAAACTTAATAGGAAAAATCCTTGTAAGCAGCACCATGGTATCTGTCACAGTCATAAGCAATAATTTTGTTTCCAATAGCTGTTTGATACTTTGAGAAAAGATGCCCTGCTGATATGGAAATTGCCTGTGCTATACTCAAATGGACAGAGAGAAAGTATGAAGGACCAAATTTACTGCTGGAGCTAGCTGTAACTCCTGTGATTTCATTGTTTCTGCCTGAAATTAATTTGGCTACAAATTCTTCTGCAACAAGGCATTTCATGAGTTAATTATGTAGATCTCACTGCACCTGGAAGTATTGCTAACTTTTCTATGCCATTTGTCTATGTCACAGTGTTGTCAACCCTTGTGATTTTTTATTTGGAGTCTTATGATATTTGGTGTTTTTCTTAATGCTCCAGTTCCTGGAGGCAGACGATCAGATGAGAATCTCAGATTTCATTAAAAAAAGGTTCTAGTCCACATGGTTATGGAGAAACGTTTGCAAATATAATCTGAAGTGCACCCTAAAGGCAAATCAGAAGGTAAACAAAAAACCCAGCATTTAAGAGGTTTATAAATATTTCATGATTTTTGAGCTAACCTCGTTATTTATTGGGAACTAACTCCTGATTTGACTTATTGGGGGTGGGTGGTCCTTTATCTTCTCTATTTTATGGACTTCTGGCTCAGATGCCCCAAACCATCAACTTCTGTGAGAGATTGAGTTTTCGGGCCAATTGCTCTCCCATTGTCTTGTAACGAACCTCAAGTGTTTGCTTATCTCAAGTCATTCCTGTTTGTTTCCCTAACTGGCCTCTTGAGCTAATCAATATAGTTATACAATAAATAACCCACTAACTGGGTCACAATGCAATATTCATAGAGTATTTCAGAGTACAGCCATTTCCACCACATATTGTTTTAGCATTAAAAATATTTATCTTAACAAATATCTGTTCTATTTTCCATGGTACATGAAAATAGCTATTTTCACTGTGAAACTCTCTTTGGTAAAGTCACATTAGGAAAAAATATTGAAACATTTTATAATCTGAATGCAAGTTTCATAGGAACATTAGAAAGTAACACATTTTGCACTGCTCCAAAATTCATGAATTTTCACCCAATATTGTGAAGTACATGGAGGGGGCATGTGGGGAAAGGGATTTTGCAGCACAATTTTTTCATACATGGAAGTTGGTTGTTTAAAAGAGAGACAATGTGTGGCAGTGTTATGGCTGGGCTAAAAAACAGATACAAGGGGAAATCCGGGCCCAATTGAAGTGTTCTCATTGCTGTCAGTGAGGCCAGTATTTGACCTGGAGAGCACCAAAGCACAGATGGAAAAATTCAGACATGATTTATTTTTAAAAATTGTAATCAGACCCTTTATGTGTACTCAGAGAGTACGAAGAAACCCACTGAGAATCCTAGCTTAGTTGCTTTTTTGCCACCCAAATAAGAATCAAAGCTGTAGAACTGAATTTTCTCCAGCCCAGTAGCAGATCACAATTATTATTATTATTATTAATAGTTAAGTACTGACCTCATGCTTGATGCTGAATAAGAACCAAATCAAAGATAGACTGTGAATCTTTTGGAAAAGGAACTAAAACAGAGACAGAATGGACCAAAACCACCAACACATTGCACATAGGTTACCAAGAGCCATTGGACAGCAATGGTTAGTGCTGGTAGACACTTTCCAAATTCTGAATTTTTGACATTTTAAAATCAAACATTTTGATTTTTATATATATAGAAAAAATGAAATTTTTTGATGTAAATATTTCATTCGAAACATTGGGTTTTTTGATGGTTGGCATTTTTTGAATTTCAGAGTTTTGAATCACAACATTTTGTTAAAAATTCAGTTTCAGTGACAATTTTGGGAGGTTTTTATCAGTCCTATTAATGATGTCCACTCTCTCCTCACTATAGTGCTGTGTTGAGTTTGCACTGATGACTAAGAGGCACTTACATACTATAAGTACAGGCTTATTTGATGGGAGGCTCTGTATCGTGTAAGTCATCCAGTCCCTGCAGAAGTTCTGCTATTACAGTAGTATTACTGTAACATTTGTGGACATTCACTGATCTTCACTCCCCTATTTAGAGTAGAAGCACAAAAGAAAAAAAGGCACATACAATAACAGTATAAACCTATGTAAGTGGCAGGAGTGCAGAGTGAGATTCTACAAATGGCAAAGAGAGAGAGAGTTTCTGAGTCTGACAAGTTACTACAAAGTTAACTCCCCCCATAACTAGTGTTTGTACAACTATTTTCAAAGATGGTATTTTGAGCTTTATGTTGCTTTAGTCAATGATGTGTTTTAGTTGAGAAACAACAGAATTTGAGTTCGACTCAAGTCAAACACAGAAAATATTTTATCATCTTTTGTTTTATCTCCCCTTTCAGAAACAGCATAAGAGAAACATGTTCCAAATGACAGCATCTCTGACAACGAGTGCTTTTTGTTCTTCCTTTTGTTCTTCTCCCTCTGAAAAGCCACATGGTGAAATTTGCTGGAGCAGATTGTTACTTTCCTTATATAAATATGAACTACACATTGTACGCCTCCCAAAGGGCTAGAAGGAGCCTGTTGACTCTGTCCGAGTAAGGGGCTCTGCCCCTGGAGCAGTCTGGAGGAGAAATTGTGACTGCTAGTCACCATTCTTCCATGGAATCTCTCTTGCTTCAGGGCAGGCAATAAGTTAATGAAGCCCTTTAAAGGGTGTAGCTTACTTTCCACCTTGTGTTCAGCCAACTCCTCTAACCAGACCAGGGTGCAACCACGTTTCTTCCCACTGCCTGTCCCTCTCTGGTCACTTGCTAGCAGGAGTAGACCCTATGCTCTGCTCCAGACCCAAACTCAAGATCCCAGGAGGCTCAATCAGGGGGTACACCTCTGTTCTGCTGAGTAAGACAATAGCACAACCTAGCCCCAAGTAGGAAAGCCAAAGAATGAGTAAGGCAATTTATTGGGATAGGTCACACTTAGGTCCCAAGACCTGGCTTTCCAGCTTCTCCAACCAATATCCTCTATGCAGGGCACGTCTACACTGCAGCTGGGAAGGTGCTTCCCAGCTTGGATAGACAGACACGGGCTAGCTCTGCTTGAGCGAGTGTGCTAATAGTAGTGTAGCTGGGGCTGCATGGGCAGCAGCTTGGGCTAGCCATCCAAATATGTACCTAGGGGGTCTGGGCAGGTTTGTCTTCAGGAGTCTGAGCAGTTGCCTGTGCTACCCCCGGCTATGCTGCTGGTGCTCAAGCTAGTGCATGTCATGTGTACCCGAGCTGGGAAGCACACTCCCAGCTGCAATATAGATGTACCTAGAGAGACAACGAGAATCGGACACAGAGGGCTGCAAAGAGGCGGCAGTGTACCTGAGATCCCTTTTTTCTGTAAGGGAATGTTAGACAAAGTCTGCACTTGCAAAGTATGGCTAGCCATTGTGCTTGCATTAGCCACCGAGGTGTGCATCTAAAGGTGTGCTTATGAGCACAGCAATCCACTTTGTGTAAGATAATGCTGTGGTAGTGCACAGAGATGTGAGATTTTGAAGTGCGACAGGTGCTCTGAAGATATGGCCCCGTGTTTAACGACATACTTTCTGAACTGAAGGGGTTTTGTACTAAAACACTTTCATTATAGGGATTTCAAATATTTGTTTTTAATTTTAAACTTCCTACTTCTTGACCTAGATCAGTAAGCACGCACACGTGTAACTTTACTGTGCACAAAGATAAGCAAGTACCTACATGTTTATTTATAGGCTTTTCTATGGCTATCATCTCTGTAGTAGCTGAGCATCGCACAAAAAGTAATGAATTTTCCTCACAAAACTTTGGTGAAGTAGGGAAGTATTCCTACCCCTGTTTTATCTTTGGGGAAACCGAGGTACAGAAGTTAAGCGACTAAGGTGACTTTCAACTTCTTTTAAATAGCTATGCATTTGAATAGTGTTATTTAAAATTAATTGAATCGTGTGGTATTTACATGCTTAATTAAGTTTTTCTAGGTATATAAAATAAGCAGTGCTCATAAGTATGGGTAATCTCTGGTTAGGCAAGTCTATTAGAGAACAGTTCCAAAGTTTGTCAGGGGTGGGTGTGAGAGAGAGAGAGAAATGATGGGATTTATTCTGAGCACAGCTCTAGCTTTTGTTTTGGTTTTTAAATCTGCTCCAGCAACTGTACTGGCAGAATGGAGAAGTTTGCGAAGGTTGCTGAAGACAGTATGCAAAGCAGCAAAGATAATAAAGAAGCAACAAAGAGATGCACACAGTGTATTTTCAGACCAAGGTCATTGTTCATTAATATTGCTACAGAAAGCTTAACTGCACTCTGTTCTCTTCAAGTTAAAGTTATCAAGCTGCATGATATTCAGTCATTGTCTGCACACAGAGCAGCGTGATTAGACTTCTGACCGCTAAACCTGGGATCGCTGGCTTAGCTTGGGAGGCCATATGCTCAGCTTGGTGGCATTTCTCTGTTTGAAAGTGACACAATAACTTTGGCACACTGTCTCTAGTCAATTCCAAAATTTCAGGGCATATTCTAGGCACTAATGGGTACATGAAGGGAGGAGGGACCACAGAGAGCCCCTGGAATGGGGGCAGAACGGAGGATCCTTGCATGGCAGCAGGGGAAAAACAGAGTGCTTGGCATGAAGGTAGGGGAGAGTTGCAGGGGGATAGGAGGGCAGCAGACTGGGAGTTTGCGGGGAGGGAATGGAGAGATTCATTCAGCCTAAAGAAGCAACAAAATGTGCAATGCCCTAGTTTAGTAAGTGAAAATGTATGTCCAAGGACCAAATTCTGACCTTGTATGTGCCCACCCAGCTTCTAATTTGGCCCTAATTGTCACACATTCTTGGTATGGATGGGAGATACCCTTGTCCAGCATCAGTCAGAAGTCTCCCAACCATAGCTATCCTGAATTTAGATGGTCCTCATCTAACCCTGCCAAGATTTGGTGGGTCTAAATCTCTGAGCCTTCATTTCCATGATGGGATGGACCCTCGGAGTACCCAGAGCTCCCTTAGAGATGTGGTGCATGAGGCGAGGGAGCAGCGCTTACAAACAGTGTGTTAGGGAGCTGTAGCATTTCTATTTCAGTGTCAAATGACACAAGTCCAGTGGAGTAATGGACATGTGTGAGTTGAAACTGGTCTGTGCACCAAATTCTACAGCCCTTTACTCTCACAGGCAGTTCATCTGAAGTGGAACTTCTCATGTGAGAAAGGGCTGCAGCATCCAACTGCATATGACTTAAATATCAGGATATTTCTTTATTTTCTAAATGAAGGTCATTTGGACTAGATCATGCCTGGCCACTTGCAGCACCCAGACAGAACTGTAATGTCTGTAGGATCTTGAGTGTGGGGCTACATCCCCTAGAGCTTCCTGGGGTGCAAAACACCTTAAAGAGGCCTGGAGGAGAAAGAGTGGAGAGTGCACTCTAGTTCGTGTTTGCAAGAGCTTCTGTTATAATGAACTCTGTTCCTGCGCTGAAATTTAGCATATTGTACATGGTTTTAGCCAATGAGATTATTCTAAACTACTCTGTTTAGTTTAGAATAGAGTCAACATGCACATTGTAAATGCCAGGAGCGCCAAAGGAAAATGATGTGTTCTCAGAGTTTCCATCCTAATTCAAACGCAGCTTCACGTTGCAAGCAAAATATGTTGCAGTCCATTAATCTATAATGGAGATAAGCCTTTGGATCTTTATAAAGCATGCAGATATATACATGTAAAATAAAAAAGCAATACTTTGCACTTCTGCAGTGCCTTCCCACAGAGGCTCTCAAAGCATTAAAGAAACCAACATTAAAGAAATAAGTTTCACAGCACCCATGCAAGGTGGATATATATCATTAGCCCTATTTTACAGAAGAGGAAACTGAATTACAGAAAGATTCCTGTTACTTGCGCCAAGACACACAGGAAGTCCCTGTCAGCTCTGGGAATGCAACCCAGATCTCACTCTTCAGCTTATGCTTCCTCTATGCTTCCTTGTGTCCTGCAGACATACTGAGATTTAAATAATAAACAGCTACTGTGTATTGTGGCAAAGTTCTTCCTCTACCTTGGTGGGTACAGTGCTTCCTTCTAGCGGTAAGTCAGGGAACTGCTTCACCCTTTAGTGTTCTTCCACCCTCTAGTGATGGGGGAGGGTAATGCAGCCTTTCTAAGATGGCCACTCCCTGCTGGCTCCCAGTCCTGTCTCTAGTTCTCACAGGCCCTTGCCTCTTCACTGGGGCTCTTGCCCCTCCAGTGAATGGCCGGTAGGGATAGGGGGGTCCGGTCCCACTCTCGACTCCGAGCCCCAACCCAGGGACCCTACAAGTAGCAGCCTCGTGCTGTGGCTTCAGGAAAGCTGCTAGCTTCCCTGGGTTACTTCCCCATTCCCCTTGATTTAATGTCCGCACCCTGCTCAGACAGGGGCCCTTCCTGGCCCCCTTGCCAGGGAAGGCTCTTGACCCCGACAGCCCCACTGGGCATGGTAGTGCCCAAACCAAGTGTGCAGTTCCATCTTTCCCTTCTGCCAGGGTCTCTTCCCTTAGACCTCCAGGCCTGGGAAAGGTCCTTTGCCCTCTTTGGGGAGTGAGTGGCCCCACCACTGCTGCTGCTGCCACCTGTGCGGGGGCCCTTCTTGGCCAGCTGGTTTGCTGCTGGTGCTACCGCCACCCTGGAGCCTGTTGCTGCTTTTGCTGCCTGTGAGGAGAAGGAGAAAGACCACTGCTGCTGGGGCAGTATGTCGGTCCACTCCAGGATGCTGTGGAGGGGGTTTGTGTGTTGCTGGACTGAGTGACTGTGCCATCTCTGCTCTTGTGGTGGTGGGGGAAGCTATTTGTTGTTACTGTGGGGACAGGTACACAGGTACCACCATTGCCATCACCGTCACCCCCTCCACCACCCCCAGCCACCAGCTGCATAGACTGCTCACTCCTTGACTCAGCCGCTCACCTCCTGTAACACCTGGGACTGCTTCAGTAGCAAGGACTTTTGCTACCATCTGGGTGCACTTGGGTGCAGGTGCACGTGCTCCCCCCCCTTGAACTTGCCACCCTCCCTCTCTTCCCCAGCTATGTGTGGCTGGAGGGCTCCCCCACCCTCTACTTTGCCCTCAAGCCTTTCTGAGACAGTTTACCCCTCCACACTTTCCCTTCTCAGCCTGCCCCACCCACCCCTTGCTGCCTGCTTTGTCCTCCCACTCCTTTTTTTCCCTTGGGTTCCTTCAGGGTTTCCCTGCCCTGCCCTGGCCCCTCAGTGTTTGTTGCTCTCCCTGCCCCATCCCAGTCCCTGGGAGTCCTCTGTTCTTCCCTGTCCCACCCTTGGCTTGTGCCAGACCCATCCTTCCCTTCAGCTGTGCCCTGATTTTCATTGTGCCCCCTGATCACTACACCCCCTGATTCTCTTGTAACCCCTACTCCTTCACCAGTGCAACTGGAGGAGCTGGCACCCCCCACACCCACCCTAAATAAGGCTGTAGCTGGGAGGGATGGTTCACCTCTGAGAGGGACCTAGAGGGAGAACCGAACCGAACCGAAACCCCCCTGGCTGCTAGAGCCTAGAAGGAGATCACCTGCTGGAAGCAGGTGGGTGGGTCCAGGCCTTTAGAAGCCAGACGGACACCACCTAACCGGAAGCAGGGAGGCGGGGCCAGGCCTTTAAAACCCCTGCCCCCGACCCCAGTCAGGTGGGGGATGGTTAAGGGAGAAGGATGTCTCTCCCAGCCTGAGGGGGAGTGGCCAGTCTTAATCCCAGACTGGGGACTGGTAGAGAGCCTACCTGCTGCCTGGGAGTTGGAGGAGGACCTGCTTGAGCTACCTGCTGCTAGGGAACAGGAGAAGGATAGGCCTGAGCAGTACAGAGCCTGGGACCTGGAGAATCTACCTGGGGGCTGGAGGACCTGGAGAAGCTGCCCTCCAAAGAGAAACCCATGGAGCTGCTGCTGGTGGATGAGTCAGGGGCAACCCGGTTGGTGTGTTGTGAGGGTGCTGGTGTGGGTGGTAGGGCCCTCGGCCACTGTGGTGGCCTCCAAGATGTACAGGGAGGTCGTCTTCTTTCTGGCTTCAGAGGCCACTGCATAGGAGGTGGTAGAGAAGGGTCTGGTGGTGGGGGAAGTCTATGTCCCTTAGAGCCCCTGAAGGACCTGGGTGTACAGGTGGTCCTCACCTCTGTCCTGCCCTTCCTCCCTAACATTGCCCTGCTTCCCCTCCTCTCCAACCTCGGGAAGCCCATTTCCATCATCATACCTCTCCTGCTGGGCAGCGAGGAACCCACCCTCTGTCATGGTTTGTCCTTCTGGTCCAAATCCAGCTGCTGCTGCAGTGGCAAGTGATGAGGAGGCTCTTGAGGGGCCCTTCCTGGTGCCCCATCAAGGGGCCCAGTATAGAAACACTACTCCTCAGGGGAGGCCCAGTGCTTCCTCTGCCGGGTGACAGGGCACATCCGGAGGGACTGCTCCCTGGCCCGGCATGGAGGAGTGCGTGGGTCTCCTGAGGTCCCAATGGGCACCTGCCCTGCAATCACCAGCGATTCTGACAACCCAACCCCCATAGCCACCCCTCCTCCTCCTCCTGTGCTTGTCTCCTTCTGTGCTCGGGACATGGGGGCGGCCCCCCCATCATGCCCAGACAAGCAGCTGGGCCTCATCACTGCCACTGCATGTCCAGTGGTGGGGCCTGTGGAGGAGAGGGCGGCTGGGTTGGTTCTGGGCCTGTGAGAGGGTTCACTCCAGGAGGAGGTTTCCCATCCCCTTGTCACCCCATCCCTACCCCCTCGACCCCTGACGCCATTGCTCTTGCTGCCTGGCCCCGCCCCCCCTGGCCAGCTCTCCGCTAACAGCTGGGTGCTCATCGAGGGGAAGCATGGCAAGCAAGAAAAGGTTCAGAACCTCCCCGCCACCTCGGACAGGGAGGAAGCCCCCTGAAAATCTCTGCAGGGGGTTACCACTGGTGAACCTTCTGCTGCTCCCACTGACGAGGTCCAGCAGGTGGTGATGGTTGAGGAGGAAGTCACAGCAGTGAAGAGGGGCAGCACAGCCCCCCTCTTGGAGGCCCTTCTAGATTCCCTCCCTGGGGAGGCCTCGGAGGAAGCTGCCCCTGCCACCTTGTCATCTGCGCCCTCTGTCGTCATTGAGGTGGTTGCCGCCTCGGCTTCTGGCGGGGTGGCTGTCATGGTGGCGGAGGGGGACTTCGGCTCCATCTTCGAGGAGATCGAGTCCCTGGGTCTGACCCTGGTCATCCAGGGGGAGGATGACCCCCTGCCCAGTGGGCCTCGATCTGGGCGGCGACCTCCTCGCACCACCCTCTCCTCTTCCCCCTTCCTCTGACCACTGTTCCCACCCTTGCTTCTGAGTCACCCCCGGACACTTCCACCTGCCTGGCTGCCGACGGCATTCCATCTGTGGCTGCCAAACCTGCTGAGGTGATGGCTGGTGCTGAACAGCCTGACCCTGGGCCCACATCTGTGGCAGGATGCGGAGTCCACTGTGGTGCCCTGGCCTAGTGTTGGTGAAGGGCCTCCCCCCGAATCCATGCCCCTGACCCCCATGCTGGGTCAAGTAGAGCTGCATCCTGGTGGCTCAGCTGCTGGGGCCCCTGATCCCAACCCTGCCCCTGCCTCTGCCACTGCCCCTGACCCTTGATACCACCACTTGATACCACCACCCTTGATACCACCCTTGATACCACCACTGTCCCTTCCCTGTCCACCCCCCATAGTGCTGCCACCCCCGGTGTTGAGTCGTTCCCCCTTCCATCTGACAACTCCCAGGAGGTGCTATTCGTGTTCCCTCTTCCACCCGGGGCTGCTGTTTTCCCTTCGCTGTCCCTTGTGCCAGGGCTGAGCCAGGTAGTGTGGCACCCACAACATTGGCGCCACATGGGAGACCAGCCCCCTGTCTGCCCATCTCAGCTGGCCACAGGGCTGCCATGGGGACCTGGCCTGAGGATAGCCAGGATCCTTCGACCCTGGACCCCCTTGCATTGCGGGACGAGCCGCACACTTTCCTGGCTGACTTCCGAGGAGCCAGGGACAGGATGCAGTTCGCCCTGCAGTGCTGGGAGGACTTCCATCTCCTTCTCTGGACTGTGAGGGCTATACTGAGGGACTGGGAGGCAGGAGACCATGGCCTACCAGTGGGCCTGCGGCTTCCATGACTCCCTGATGACCTTCGGGGTTGATCACAGATTGCTGTGGGGCCTGATGGGGGCTGCCGGTGCTCCTGCCCGTGGGGATCCTCCCTAGCCTTCATCATAGCCCCAACCATCTTTGCCACTTTAAACGCCCGGGTCTGTAGGATGGGTCTCTGCAGGTGTCAGGTGTTCTCCTTCCTTCAGGAAGGAGGGTACTCTGTGGTATTCCTGCAGGAGACCCATATGGATCCAGCCACCAAGGATCGGGTGTATTTTAGCCATCTCTCCGTCGTGTGGCAGGAGTGGCCACCCTGTTCTCCCCTGACCTACAGGCCAAGGTGCTGGGGGTTGCTGAGGTCGTGCTGGGTCACTTGCTGCACTTTCGGGTCTACAGGGAGGGACTAGCATTGAATTTGGTCAATGTCTATGCCCCAAACTCGGGCTTGGAGCGGGTGCATTTCTTCCAGCAGGCATCCACTTTCTTTGGCACCTTGGATCCTCACGAGTGCCTGGTCCTGGGCGGGTTCTTTAACACCACCCTCAAGGAACAGGACTGCACAGGAACAGAGCAGTGCCAGGGCACCACAGACGTCCTCCAGGAGATCATCGACCTTCACTCCTGGTGAACGTCTGGCGCGACCACCACCGGGACAGCATCACTGCTTTCACTTTTGTTCGGGTGGGAGACGATCAGTCACGCCACTTCTGGGTGGACCGCATCTATTTATCATGTCACCATTTTTCGTGGGCCCACTCCTCCAGCATCTGGCCAGCACCATTCTTGAACCTGGTGGTGGAGGCCCCTTCAGTGTGATGGAGGATGTCCTGGCAGGTGTCACCAGTATCTGAGACCTCCTGGACTACGACCAGGGGGACTGGGTGGATCCCCAGGTGCTGGCTCGGTGCATGGGTCTCTCCAACCTTTAAACCCTCTGGCACACACTCTGACAGGTGAGGGCAGCCTTACCTCCTGCTGCTGGGGTTTACCTCAAGTGGGTCCTGTGAGGGGTGTTCCCCTCCCCCCACAGTCCTAGCTCTCCATAGCTTTTCATCAGGCCCCGGCCCTGTGTGCCCCCCAGCCTCCCTCTCCCCACACACTGAGCCGACTGCTCAACTTACAGCCAGTCCGTTTCAGAACTGTGCCCAGGGACCATCTGTACACGCTCGTACTCCACACCCTTCATTTCCTCGCCCTCATGTCCCACCCAGACACCAAATGGCGGGATTTGATACCACCTGTGGAGGGCAGGGACCCCCGGTGGGCCAATCTCTATTGCACCCTGACCCTGCGGCCCTCCCGGGACATCAGTTGGCGGCTCCTTCACAGAATTGTGAGCATGGGCATGTACCCTGGCATGATTCCGACACCTGCCCCTTCTGCAGTGAGGTACACCCTGGTGCATGTCTACCTCAAGTGCACCAGGCTGCAGCCCCTTTTCCGGCTCCTCCAGAACCTCCTGCTAAGGTTCTGGCTGCACTTTTCCCTGCACCTATTCCTCTATGCACACCCCATCTGGGGTCCCACAAAGTCGCAGGAACTCATCAGCCTCAAGGTGGTCATCTATAACACCAGGGAGAGGAGGTTGGCTGAGGGGGTGCTCTGCGACTGTGGGGCCTATTTCCGTTCCTCCGTTTGTTCACGTATCCGGGCAGAGTTTCTTTGGGCAGTGTCCGCTGGCTCCCTAAATGCCTTCCAGGAGCAGTGGGCGCTGTCTGGGGTTTTTGCTCGGTGTGCCCTTCTGGTTCCCTCCATTTGACTCTTTGACCTTCATGCCCTTTCCTGTTTTCTCATTAGTTGTCCCCTGAAATCGATTGAGTCCCGGGTTCAGTGGCTCCTCCCCTTAGGCTGGGGGAGGGGCCTTTAGCAGTGGACGGGTGCACTTCCTGGATCTCCAATAGTAGCACTCTCTGGTAGCCATCTAGTCTGTCCCTGTCACAGTTTCAAAAATAAATGTCTTTTTTGAGATAAATTTAGCTTGCATAATCATGAGTAAGTTTTCACTTGGTTGCCTGCACCTCACTCCTAACTGGCTTTTTCATAAGCATAGGAGGCGTGGGAGATGCTGTATAGGGAAGTACATAATAGGCAATATTTTTTTTTTTTTTAACATGAGGGTTGCATTTATAAATTTAGGCTCTGTGGTTCAAGTGCCCTAGGGTTGTCTCTATCCTATCAACTGCTCACAATGATATATGCTGCTTTGGTTGCCCAGCACATTTTAATTTCCCTTTATACTTCCTTCTGGCACAAGACATTTAATTGCTTTTATGATTTGGTCAGCTCACCTACTGCCTTACTCCTAATAATCCCAGGTGTCATATAATTTAGAATACTGGGCCAAATTAAGCAAGTACATCAGCCAATAGAGTTCCACCGGCTTACACCAGGTCTGAATTTTGGCCCAAAAACTTTGACCAGTCACTAGCTAGGGGAAATAATCAGAAGGACATGCAGCAGCTGCATAAAGTCCCTGGGAAATGAAATAGTTCCCATGAGGAAAGAAAACCCAACATACTAAACTTGATTAGAATGTAGTAGTCTGTTGCATCTTGTGATAGAGTGAATTACTAAGAAGCCACAGGTGTAAATGACATGAGCCGTGAAAATGTGATTGAGTGGTGAAATGATGATTCTGTGTCAGTAACACAGTCCACGCGAACTGCATGTGTTAAGAACTTCAAGATGGTTAGCAACAAGGGCTGTCATGAATATTTCCTGACTGATGTGACATTTCATAATTAACATGTAAAAATAGTAATGCTAAGTCCTTTTGTGGTATTTTTTCAAAGTGTTTCACAAACATTAATTCCCTTGTTAGACAGGTAGGTAGGTAAGAGCCTAACATACTATTGGATTTTTATAAACAACTAGTAACATGGTCTGATTCACCTCCTTCTGGTTATCTGGGGAATCAGCTTTCAGCCGGGTAAACGCCCTTCTTTGCAGTGTCTTGTCCTCTGTCATGTCTCCACTGGATCTTCCTTTTCGTGATTCAGCCCTCCAGGATCTCCTGGAAGGGAGGGAACACTGATTGTGACTCAACTGAAGTCCATTCCAACCACTTGCTTTCATAGCCACCACAGTCCTGCCACCACTCCTATGGTGATCGGAGGCAGAGGGGAGGAACCCAGACCTGGCCACTACTCCAGGTTCCAGACCAGGAACTCTGTGTGTGGCAGCCTTCTGCTTCATCTCCCCCACAACTCCTCCGTGGATTTCCTTGGGCCACTTCACCACAGCCCCAGTACCTTCTTCACCCATGAGTCGGGGCATTCAGCTCTGCTGAGTCCCAGCAGCCAGCCACTGCTCTGTTCAGGGTGCTAACAGTCCTCCCTCTTCAAGCTCCTGGGAGTCTCTCCTCTTGCTTGGCTCTGCAGCTCCCTTTTATATCAGCTTACTGGGCTCGCTTAGCTGCCATGCAATCCCTTCCCATTGGCTACCTTTTGTGGTCTCTCCAAGGGCCCTCTTAACTTTTTCCAGGCCAGTGCGGGGCAGGCACCCCGCCACAAACTAATAACAAGATATTATTAGGCCCATTTACAGATGGAGAAAAATGGAACACAGAGCATTTAAGAGACCACAAACCAAGCACATATCAAATATGAAATTATAATTTAGGAGCCTATGTGAGGTAACCAGCATTTGATCCACTAACCCATGCTGCTTTCTCTCCCTTATGCCTAGAGCTGAGTGGGAGACAGTTTTCCCGTCCTGTAAGAATTTGAGATTCTGAAATATTTTCCCATATCAGAATGAAAAGTTAGAATCTTGAACAATTTTGCAAACTGAAAATCTGAAAAAAAAATTCAAATCAGGTCTATCAAAACATTTTGTTCTGATAATTTTGAAATGCTGCCTCTGATTTTGACCATTTACAATTTTTTAACATTTTTTTTTCTAGAAATTAACTTAGATTTCAAGATAAGTTTTAATTTTGTCTCGGCCTGAAAATTGGAATTTTTCTTTGTAAAAATGCTGAAACAGGACATTTGGACAATTTGAAGCTTTTTAAAAAAAGTTTTCAAAAAGTACAGTTGCATATTGTTTTGGTTTCAGTGAACAGGCATTTTTCAACAACAAAACATTTGATCAAAAAATTCCCAACCAACTCTATTTACACCATCAAACCACTCTCTTCTTTCTAATCTGTTCTGCTTCTTCTTCCTTGTTTTTTAATTGTTCTGTTTAAATTTTCCCTTCTGGAAGCTTTTTTTCTATGACTTAGATGCTGGCATATCCCAGGCTTTAAAAAGTTATTGTATAAAGTATAGAAGTGTTTGGAGTATTCCCTTTTTAAATTAAACCAGTAAATTGAAGTAATATGGCAGAACATCAGGAATACATCCAACTCATTAAGTTTCCAATTTTTCACTGCACAAAATCCTAAATCAGTGTGATTGAACACCAGGGTATGTAAGTAAAACTGGTTTAGTTAACCGTATTAATAGAGCCCTGCAAATCTGTAGATCTCCTCTATAAATCCGCAGATATCACTGAACCATTTTTGCAGATCGAGGATCAGATGCAGATCCAAATTTTATATCTAAGGCCCTACAAATCTGTGGATATCCATGGATAATTTTTGTGGATCGCGGATAAAATGCAGATATAAATTGTGTATCCGCTCAGGACGCTACATATAAATGCTGGAGAGACTGCCAACCAAAACCTAATGTGTTGCTCTTTAATTTTTTTTTGCCACAAATTACAAAAGTAACACAGCAATAAATACATGGAAATAAATAAATACATGGTTCTGAATATAAAGATCTCTGCCCCCTCCAAAAATGTTCAGTATTGGATTTGATAGATGGATATCTGTCAGCAAATACTGAAAAATGGATATTTGATATCTGGTTGTTAGGGAATAGTCTAATCCTTTGAAAATGGAAGCCTTCGCACCTTGAATACATTGAGTGGTTGAAAGGCTTCTCAAACAGAACTTGGATAGAGAAAATAATTTTACACTGGTAACAAAATGGGGAAAATACTCTCAGGGCCAGATTGCAAGCCACTTTGCACACCATGCCAGAGAATCATGGGAGGCAAGGCCTCCTTACTTCCCTGTGTCACCTACCCAAACAATAAATAGCAGCATGGAAGAAAAAGCAGCATCTGTAGGTTTTCTGTTTCCAGCTGCTATGTATGTGGGTGGGAAGGGAAGGAGTCTTGACTCTTTTTTCACAATGCACTGGCTACTGTCGCTGCCTCAGTATGCCAGGGGATGTATGATGCACCAGATATAGGGATGATGAAGAATATGTCCCCACACCAGAGCAAGTGGAAACGGAGAGAGAGATTTTGACTGAGTCCGTTACTGTTTCCTGTCTGCTCTTGGGGCAGTGCAGCAACGCACTGCCACATGCACCAGGCTTACAGCAAAGTCACAGTTGACCTTTTAGATGGGTGTCACATGGATGCATTCATAGGTTTCTGATATAATATATGCTTTGATGTCATTACTCAAAGGAACTTTCAGAGACTGCATTTCTAGCTAACATACACTGATCTTATTGAGCCTTTTCTGTGTAACTAATGGGCCAGTTCCTCTACAGGTGTGAACAAGACTGGCATCATTAAAGTCAGTGGAACCCTGCTGATTCCCACCAGCTGTGTGTGATGGGAGCTGGATCTGGGTCATAACTGGGAAAAGGAGTTTGACTTAAAAGTGAAAAATATTAATATATTATTAATTAGGCTGTTAGAAAACGGTCTTTCCTCCTTTTCCCTAGCTTTCACCTCTGCTTTGTGGACTTACACTGGGACAATATTATTGCTGAAATAAAGTTGTCAATTAGATTTTTTTCTATTGTTAAATTATATTTATTGTGACACTTCCACCTATTGCTTTCACTTGGTTAAAAAATGAGTGCACGTTTTGGCCCAGTCCTCTCAGGTGTTGAGCCTGTGTGGTTCCCATTGATTTCAATGAGAATTTAGGGTGCTCAGTGACTCACAAGAGGTGTTTAGGATGTTGCAGAGTCTGATCCAATAAGATAATCAGTACAGACCCAATCCAGCTGGGTGTGTAACTGGAGTTTTTCCAGAAGAGAATAGACTAGAATAGTGGTTAATTTTCTGATGTTTCATATTAGCACATTTTCTGTAAGAAGAAGATACTTTACTGAAGCGAGCCATACGAAGTACAAAGACATCAGCTTGTGTTGTTACACACTTGCTATCTATCTCAAGTAAAGCAAAAAATATAGCGATCTGCCCAGGAAAATGTACAAATTGGAATGATTTGTCTCCTTAGTAGGTCCCAGAAGAGCCAGATCCTCAACTGACCTAATTCTGTTGACTTATATGGAACTAGGCCAATTTACAGCCCTAGACGCTAACACAGTTGCGCCACATGTGTTGGAAATGTCAGTTACATTGCTGGTATGTGTCTGTTTTAATGCTTTGCGTTTTATATAGCCAGTGGGGTACTCACAGAAACTATGAAGCATTTGATATTAGATGATATATACAAACAGACATGATCTGTCTCCATACTCAAACCCTTCAGCTGCTCTTTACCCTCCTTATTCTAACCAGAATGAAATCATGGGACTTCTGGTGATGCCTCCTGATGTCTCAGTTCATGCCCTTATGCTTGACATCACACATACCCCGCATCTAGTAGAGTAACAGCTTCACTTAGTTCAGAGAGAAGGGGATAAGTGGCAAATGATCCTCATACCCAGTGCATTTTTACAGTTTCCTTTCTTCTCTTTTCTTTTTTTATTATTTTTAGGAGGAAAATTAAATTGCCCCAAACCTCTATCAATATTAGAATCTTCACTTTGTAGATCTGCAAAAAGGAATATAACAGTAGGTTTGCTAGGTTGATCAGAAAAATGAGACAGTGGAAAAACTGATTAGGTTAGCATTTCCATCCCCTGCCAGTGCAGGATTGTTCCCTTCAGTACATTTGGTGCTTTGCCTTTCCTAGTATTGAGTGGCTCAAGCAATGGGGCTTCTGCTGCTTTCCTGGGGAGAAGATTCCAGCCTCACTGGGACAGATTCTCCTCTTCTTTTTCATGAGTGGAAGGGAGCCCAAGCAGTTGTAACGCAAGTGGGAGTACAGAGAGGAATAGTGTGGGTTTTGCAGCACGCTGCCCTACTTCCCAGATCCACTGCTGCTTGTCCCACAAAGGTCTGTGAGGTCAAGCCTCCATGGTTATTAAGATCAGAGGCAGGGGCTGGGGCTGGAACGCAGCTGGGCCAGATCCTCAGAAAGTATTTAGGTACTTGAAATCCATTGGAGTTAAGTGTCTAAATACCTCTGAGAATCTCAGCCTGGCTCCCTGAAGCATGTCCCGCTGCCGACCCGGCAGCTCTGCTGTTGGATATCTGAACTAGAGTTAATGGAGCTTCAAACAGCATTAACACACTTAACTACCCTCTGCAGTTGTAAGGGAAAGGCAGCCAATGGCAGTATGATTCCTGCTGGAGTCATGCTGTTGGGGGAAAGGAAGCAGAGATGTCCTTGGGCAATCTGCTGGTTTAAGGGGCTTGCCCATTCCCATTATGACAGAGCAGGGATGAACACTGGAATAATGAAGAGAGAACTCTGCCTGCTGAAACTCACAGGGTTTCCTTCCCTAGATGGGAAAAACTGCATAGGAGAGAACATGACCCATGGTGGTGAAATGCTTTTCCTCATACACAGTTTTCCTTGCTCATTTTCCTTTCACTTCTCTTAATTAAACAGCCAGGGGTGGTGAAAGGCTGGGTCCCACTTGAGTAATAGCAGCGAGAATTCTGGAAGCTTTGAAGATGGAGGACGTGTGTTACGTGTCAGAAACTTATGCTTGCTCTCACTCTAAAATATACATTAATGAAGAGATTCGTTTTAAAGGGAGTTTAAGGGCTCATCATCCCACAGACACACACAGCTAAATCGGACTGAAGTCAGTGGGAGCTGCCTGTCTGGGGGATGATTGGAACTCTCATTTCTGATACAGTGGGTAGAACTGTATGGTGATAGTTATTCACTTCAGCTCTTAATCACTGCTTAAGTTAAACCATAAACTCCATGTTTTCTGTCTACTACAACAAGCCATTTTTCAAAGACATTGCATTGTTTCACTCATTCTTTCCCTCCTTTCCTTATATCCTCCAGTTATTTTTTATTTTCTGTCTGGGTTGTTGCTGCCTTTTGCGTCCTCTGTTTTTCACTGTAGTTGCTGTAGCATTCTGATTCTGAACCCTGTAAGCTTTACCTTTGCTCTAGTAATTGTACCAGCTACATCTCACTATTAGAATCTGCCCTCTGTCTTCTCATCTGTTTCAGTAATTGACCTCTTTATTTGTCAGTTTAACATTTTCATTCCTTGCTCATTGTCATTACTCTACTGATTCAATCTCACTAATGTTTAACTCTATAACCATTATACGGAGAGAAAAGCGGCAAACAATTTGGAACACTAAGTCCGCCCAGAAATACTTCAAAGCAATTACCCTTTTCCCCCAAAGGGTTGTTTTTTAAAGCTAATCAGCTAATATACCAGAAAGAACCACTATGTTTTGTGGTTCAATAAGTGACCCTTTCCCAATGAATCAATAGTGAACTGTTGAGAATGTAAGGTGGGAAACTGAGTCACAAGTCAATTTAGGCTTAATCAATTTTTGCCTTTTTTTACACAATTTCAGACAGAATCATTGTCACTTACAGTGTCTGACCATATATTTATGCAGGGCAGTAAACAGATAAGATGGAAATGGTTCGCAGATGACTGTTCATCTCTGAACCCTTTTCGAACAGGACCGGTCGACTGTGCAGCCAGTCTCCTTGAATGGGCTTTGTCTAATGACTCGCAATGCAGCTGTGGTCAGCTCCAGACTATGTCGCATATTATTGTCGAATGCCCACTGACTTATTTCGACAGCAGGCTACTGGCTCTCCAGCTGGCTGATGATGGTGCCATTAAATGGCTGGGAACATTGCTCATACATTTATTTATATATAAATAATGGGTAGGAGGTGCAAGTTACCACATTCTGGGGCACTAGGAAGTTCTCCTATACTTCATGATGATTGTCCCTGCCTCTGAACCCTGGTCTGGTCCTTTAGTCCTATTCCTTTCAATTTCTGGTCCAGTGGTTCTCTCTTTTGGGCTCTTGTTCACTTGGATCCTTTTTAAGTATTTCTTTACCTAGCTCCAAACAGCTTCAAGCACAGTAAGCATTTTTAATGTAACTTGTACAATAACCATGCACAAGCTTCGATTTACTCAATTTTTGCTCTTTAAACAGTTTCTATGTCATTCTGTGTCATCCTGTTCCTGGGTTTTCCCAGTAAAGAGGGCTTCTTTTTCCTGTAGGTTTGTGTCTATATTTTTAACTCAAAACTTCCAGCAACTTTGTCCTGTCAGCAATAACATCATTTTAAGCAAATCAGCAAATCTACATGAAAGGAGAAGTGGCAAAATCATGTTCATGCCAGCTAGGCCATGGACCAAGTGTTACCTCATGTAAACTCATTTACTATTCATAATTCTAAATTATTAAAGTATAACTAACATAGCTCTTAATCTTACCATTCAGCAAATCATCGTCTTTATCTTCAATATTATAAGTCAATATATATTACAGTATATTATCCTACTGTACCCCCTTAATCTATTTGGGGGAAGGGAGTGGTGGAGCACACTATAACCCTTAATGTCAACATTTCTTTACCATCTGCAAACATGGGTTTTTCAGGGGACTTTTCTCACTCAAAGTCCAAAGCCTTATGTTTGTGAATACTTTGTTAGTAATCTTCCCTGTTATGATTTTGAGGTGCTTGTGTTTCTGTCCCTTGATATTTAGTTGTTTTTAGTGGTACCCCAACAGAACCAATGATCCTAAATTGTATCAAGGAGAATGTTCTACTGGATCTTCTGTCTTTGGGTTAGAGACTAACACCAAGATGTTGACCACTGCTGATCATGAAAGAGCTTGGCAATTTACTCAAGAGTAGTGGTGCTAACTTTGGTGTCCTGACCAAATTGCAGTATAGGTATATTTAACCAGCTTCCCCCTTCATTTTTAATTACAAAATGTTATACTTTCATTTTCCACCTAAATTGTTGTATGCTGTTAAAGACTTGCTGTGTTCCAATTCAGAGGCAGCTGCATTCTAGAGATGAATGGAATGATTCCGATAGATACAGTGATCTGAAAGCAGGATTTGGCCATGTATGTTTCCCATGGGTACCTGAAGATGGAACTGAACCTATAATTTGTAAAAGACTTTGGGATCCCAGGTACTACATACTTGTAAGATAATATTTTAAAAAAAGCTCAGTAGGGAATTTCGGCTTTGTTCCTTTAGAATAGGCAGCAGTTTTGCTTGCCCCATCCTCATTTGTTCTGCTAGAAGCACATGGCTTTCTAAGTGGAAACCCAATGCCTAAGATCTCCCTGACTCCTCGTAGGGCTGTGCTGACAGGGCTTCCTTGGCCAGTATCTGCCCTCAAAACCCTTTTGATATGGGTTCAGTAACTCAGACAGCTCCTCTCAGCAGTTAATACAGCCTCCTATGTATTTAATGGGTACCATTTAAAAATGTGTGTTCTTCAGTGTATAACCCATATCATAAAAACATTTATATAGAAGGTATATGGCGTACACAATGCACTGATTTTTTTTCAGTATACACTTGACTTTTTCATTATGCTATTTTCTTGATTATGATTATTGTTCCTGAGCCCAGTTTTTCAAGGACGCTGCACACAGAACTCAAGCTGAAGTTAACAGGAGGTCTATATGCTGGACTCTTCCAGGTTCAAGCCCTCTCTCAAAAGCTAGATATTTTACTCTGCATGGAAACCCTGCGGATTCTGTAATATCACAAAAGCTTTACTGTGAGTTGCTTTCCTCCTGTAAACAAGATCAAAGACAGCATGTTGCAGGGTTTTTTTTTTGTTTGCTGTCTGGTTGCTGTCATCTTGTTCTGTTCTGACTTGCCATATATTGTATCTTGAACATCATCTCTCACAGCACTCCACAATTTGGTGCCACACTCTCTGTGTGGTAGATGATACCTTCAAGTATTTTTTCCCATCAGTATATCACACTTGCTCAGCTCAGCTAGCCAAGATAGGTCACATGTCTATATTCATTACAACTGTCTTTTTTTCCAGACTTCTCTTATGAAAAACTATGCTTAAATATTCCCTATTTCCTCAAGGGTAAATTTAATTTTTTTTTAATTGATATATTTGTGATCATTTGTTAGTGTAACCTTACTTATACTTTCCCCAGATAGACAGACAGATATATTTTTAGTTTCATGGGTATTTTCAAAATTGTCTGTAATATGGATGATAAACTTTGCTTATTTAGAAAGTAATTAAAAATCTCTTTTGTTTTGTGAATCAAACAACAAATGCTTCATTGAAATTTTCAGGAAATTTTAATTATTTCACAAAAGGTTCCAGCATAACAACTCTTAGACAATGTTGGTTTTTTTAATCCATAGTCAAAACATGCTCAGCAGACGAGTGCAATACAAAGTTGAGCTGAGAAACCTCTCTCAACCCCAAATTTCACTAGAGGCCAAATTATACCCTCCGTTCCATGCAACTCCAGTAATGTAATTAAATCCTTTCAGCCAAATAGTATAAGGAGATGTTTTTCAAAAGAGCTAACCTTGCTTTCTCCATGTTTGAATTTAGACCGTTGTCTTCAATGCTGCATTGGAGTAGCTGAAGGAAGGATTTAGCACAGGAATCATTTATTTGTAAAGTGTTGACTTTGCCAGATAGATGGAGTTTCAGCAGCTAACGCCAAGGCTGAATTTAGACCATTAGGAGAGAATCATTCTGACCAAAGACCATGATAAGAAGCCAGGTGAGATAATAAAAATATTTAATCAAAACTACTGTATTTCATCTACTCTCATCTTAAAGCAACTTCTAATTTCTGCTTTTACTTATATTTTTAATACATGGTATTTGTGACCTGTCCGTGCCTAGGGTAGCCACCTGAAAATGCCAAGGTCAGGGCAGGCTGTAAAAGGAGAGCAGATTCTCCCAGTGCTGATGCGTGACACTGAAATCCGGCTTCCCAAACAGCCACAAACTGCTTCTGATTTCCTCACACTGGTTAACAAGAAGCTAGTCCACAAACACACACAGCCCCCTTACTGCATTCCAGTTCCTGGCTCCCAAATCAGTCACTAGGTCCAGTAAAGAGATCAATTCTTTAAACTCTATACTCTTTACTAAAAAGGTTCCCTCTGACCCCAAAGGGTCAGCCACAGTTACGAGATCAATATAAGTTTGGATCTTACCTAAAATCCCATGCTGCCAGCCAATCCTTCAATAACTAAAACTAAAGGTTTATTGTAAACAGAAAGAAATAAACCATAAAAGAAATGTTAAAGGGTCAAAGCAAATCAAATACATACAGATGATTGTAAGTCCATATACACCATGTTTCTGGGAGAATTGTGGAGTTGCAAGCTTGTACAGTTCCTCTGGTATACATCCAATACTTGGATTGGTCTAAGTCCTTCGGTTCAGTTGCAAAATGAATAGATTCGGAGGCAGGTATGTGTCTGTAGCTGAACAGGAACAAAGACAAAATGGTTTCTGTGGCTTGGCCTTATATACCCTCTGGCCTTGGCCATGCTGTCTTCTGGAATGTTACAAGAACTAAAATGGAGTCCAGAGTCACATGGGCCAATCCTGGTAACTCTTCAGGTATGCCTTTAGCTTGTTCCTGGGCCCTTTGCTTCTGTAAAGGTTTTGATGGGCCATTAAGCGGGCTATTGTCCTGCCGCCTCTTTGTCTGGGTTGTTGCCCAGGCAGCACAATTTGAAATACAGATATCTCAAATATATCTATAACTTATATTTCACACATTACACATGAACATAAGTATTATTATCTGACTTAGCATATTACAACCTTTCTAACAGCACCTGACATGGCATATCTCACATGAATTATGTTTTTGACATATTGATGTTAACTCATATGTTAAATGCCCCCCCCCCCTCAATCTAACCAGCATGACTGTATTTCTTTACGTCTAGCACAGATGACTAGTAGAGCAATAATAGGTAGAGAAATTCTGATTAGAAAATTCCCACTGGAGAAGAACACATTTATGAAATATACTAAAGAAAACTTGTATTAAAAATTACAATAAGGGCCAAATTCTGCTCACAGTTACATTTGGACATTCTGGAGTCAATGTGTTGCACAGGGGTAACAGAGCCCACAATTTGTCCCCAAGAATCTTAATTTTTCACCGATAAAACGATTAAACTAGGCATTAATATTGACACTGTCTCTTTAAAATATCCCTGTGCTTAGGCCCTGAGAATCAGACTTGGAATCCTATGAGGGGGAGCAGAGCTATTCTGCTGATTCTGCCTGGCTACCTAGACCAGATCGGTCTTGTAAGTGCTTTCTCAGTAAGATAAAAGGTATGTGCCTCCTCAGCAATTCTCCACTGCTTTACATCTGTTCAGAGTTGTGAAATGCTACTACTAGTGTGACTGGATGATTTTGATTTAGCAGCAGTGTACACTCACTCTGTCCAAACGTGAGTGACTCAATGAGGTGCACAGTAGTGGAGAATCAGGCCCTGAGTATCCATCTCTCTAGGCGAATAACCTCCCTTGGAGAAAACTGGGACTAAAGTTGATGCTGAACGGTTTGTAAGTGGGATCCTGTCTCAGGCCTTTGCTGCTAAGTTTAAGCCTTTCAGGCAACAGAACAAAAGTAGACCCCAAGATGAGGGTGAATTTGGACAAGACTCCAGAGAGTGAACTGATGTGTGGGGAAAGAAATAGGTAAGTGTGTTAGTTTACACACACATTTCTAAGAAATGCTTGCTATGCCACATGAGGATTCCCCTCTGTTGGGCAAATCCTTGGCTGCCCCTTTAGGGCAATTTTCTGCCTGCTTTGTACTGCAGCTGGGTGCTGCATCAGGTTATTTAAGCCACCCTAGTGCTCCCCATAGACTTGAGCTATGTGGGACTCTGCTCAGAGCCATGGTGTTTTAGAGAAACCTATGCTCTGGCTACAGTGGCCTCCTGTGGCCTGTCAATCACCAGAATAGCCAGAGCACAGCATGCTCCAGTCATACCCTTCTTGCCTCTCACTATCTTCACAGTATATCTCTATGCCAGGCGCTGTGGTGGTGTGTGGCATAGAGCCTATTGAAGTAGACATATGCCACACAGGGAACCCTTTCATACTGGGAGTATTCTCTGGAGGCCATGTATGTCCCCTTTTTCTGCTGCAGTGATATAGGGGGGCTGAGGCAGAAGGTGGAATTGGACTCCCGCATGCCTGTTGTATTCATTGAAAGGAGCAGCTGGATTAAGACACCTCCTTCTCTTTTGAACTCATCTTATCCTTACTGAAATCACCCAGGCTGGATATCTGAGAACTTCAGAATAGATGTGCTATTTCATTCTTTTATTTTGTTATAATGCATGTGACCTTCAATTGCTTTCACATACTTTGTGCTCTGTCAAGGAAATACTGTGCTGTATGGCTTAGCTATCATTTCAATAAAAACAAACAAAAAGACTGTTTGGGACAAAAGGAGCAGGGCTGGCAATAACACCCAGAAGTGTTAGATGTAAATCTGACTGCACAAAGCAGAGTTCAGTTAAATGTCACTGCCAAAACCTAGCTTATGTGCTCTACTCAATTAAGTTGGAATAAAGCTAAATAGTTCACCTGACATACATAACTAGGGAGATATACCCACTTGTGAGGCTAACAGGCACCTATTACATATCTACAGACATTTATCAGCCACATAGACTTCTCCAGACGTGGCAATGGACGAGGATCTCAGCTGGTGTAAATGCTGATTTGCATCTGCTGAGGTTCTGGGCCATTGTCTGTGCACAGTTCTGTTGGGAATTTGGGAGCTGTTCAGACCTCTGTTCTTTACCTCTTTGTGAATTTATGCTGGACTGTTTCCAGTTTAAAATAAACATGGGAAAAATATCATTTTCTTTAGCTCAGTTATAAGAGTTTATTCTCTCATCTTCATCTGCTCTGCTGTCTCCATCTTGCTTTCATTCAGATTAGGTTTAATACTGCATACCACTGCTGTGATTAGCAGAACTGGATATAAATGGGAATTTCCTCCTTCTTGAAGGGGACCTGGCAGCCACACTCCCTTGATTAGCAGTAGGAGTAAGGACCAAGGTAGGAACGCAGAACTGAATGCCTTGTTTGCCTGCTGTGGATCAGACCTCAGCTGATGACTTGAAAACATGTTCATTCTCCCCTCACATCCCACCAACATGATTGCATTTTAAAAAATCTAAATATGGTTATTTTCATATATTAATTTTTGTGTTTCTTTTCAATTTACCCAGTTTTTCTATTAAAAATGGACTATGTGTTTGTTTTGTATTTCAGACATCACAAGCTGAAAAATGTTTGGGTTCACTTTTTTCATTGAAAACAATGGAAAAATTCTACACAAGTTAAATACACACGATTCTCTCACGAGAAATATCTGACCAGCTCTAGTGAGAAGGGAGCCTGAGACTTATATCGATACAGGTGACGGTGCCCAGAATTTAACCTTACCTTTGCCCTTGAATGGTCTCTGGTCACACTTGCTCTTGAACATAACTTAATTGCCTACTGCTGTGCACGAATTTGCAGAATTGCTGCCTTGGTGGGCAACACTTCATGTTTGGTAGATATCCTATCAAACCACCCTTCTTGTCTGCACAAATAGACAATCAAAAGAGCTGGTCCTTGTCTGATCTGTTACTTGTATTTATAAAAGCAGAGGTACAGAAAGGTTTTAATCATGTTGTGGATTTAATACTGGCAGAGAAGGATACATTAAAATGGCACACGCTCTGCAATCCTTATATAGAGGGTCACTATTCCAGTCAATTTCATCCCTGCTTATTTTCCTGCACAAAGCCCAAACAATTTACAGTACAAGGGATAATTTTACCTTACATGAGATGCATGAGATTGAGGAACAATATATTACAAAGCCACAAGCATTAAAAAAATTAGTGTTTAACAATAAGAAGGTACTGCAATACCTTTTCCAACTATAACTTTGCAGCTGGAAATGAATATTTATTCCTAAAATGTTATGTTAAACCATTCTGCCTTAATATATATTTATATATTTCTTCCACAAGAAGTCTGTCTTCAAAAGCAGTAGGAACTGACATCCTGTCTTGCAACAAACATGACACCTCATCAGATGCTTGAAAGGAATTTATACTAGACTTTGTGAAATGTCTAACAAATAGCAGGCATTCTTCTGAAGAAGGCATTAGATTTCAAGATGTAGAAGTAAATCTGTTCAGTGCTTTAGGAGTTCGAAACAATCTAAAATGACTTCTTTTAAAAATGTAGACTCACAGTCTAATGTTTCCGTTAGATCCCTCTAGCTAACAGACGGTTTGTTTATAACATTTCTAAATGTAGGCCCATGTAGCTCAGATTAAATCTCAGATGCAGGTTATAAATAAAACTATAGTAATGAAGGTTATGAGCATTTTTTGTCACAGCTCTATTGATACCAAAGGAAGTCAATGATGAATACCTTCTTAAAACAGGCTACAGGCTTACAACCCAAAAAGTGAAGTGCTGGTACATTAATATTTGCTCCCTTATCAGATGCCTAGTCTCATTCCAGGCCTCTCCAGCTCTGTTCTGGGCGGATAGTCCTAGAGTCACCCACAAGTCCCGTGCATCTAAATCCACAGCCTCAAAATGCGCAGCTTTAATGCCCACTATATAGTTTTTGCTTTAATAATCTACAACACTGGTTGACACTACGAGGGCAAATCTTGCCATCTCGGAGACATGTTGTCTTCAATCTTTCATGCAGTTTTTTACACTTATCATTTTTACACATGTGCTATAAGCAAATGGTCTATTAAAACAGAGCTCATTATGTGCTTCCTGTTCAAAACACTTCCTATCTCTTATCTGTAATTTGAAATAGACATTTCTCATTGTCAGATGGATTTCCCAGAAATTGAAGTACTTCAAGGTTGGAGTTGAGATTGCGATTGTGCTTTTGAATAACAAGATGTGCAGATGGTGGGTAGGTGTAGGCTTTTATTGATTAGGAAAGGATGGTGGTAGGATGTTGTGTGAGGCTGTGAAGACAAAGAACTGCGTGGATGCTTTGGATGATAATATTTCCTTAAATAGGAATTTCCTAGGTTTTTGGGTGTGTTGATGGGAAAGTAATTGTGCAAAGTTAAGTTTGTAAAACCTTATAAAACCCTCCTTAGCTGGAAAAATATTAAGAACACATCACATGAGTGTTCTGCATTAGGCCTGGTCAAACATTATTTATCAAATACCGTACTTTATTCCTGGAATTTTGCAATTTGTTGTTGATCAATTTGTTTGACATTATAGTCTTTGCAGTATTTAGTGGGCTGGGCACTACATACCTCACTGGCTTCCAGTTTGATTCTGGTGCCACTTAAAGTCCTGGTTCTTCATCTTTAAGGCCTTGATGGCTTAGGATCCTACTTCACCCAAGACCACAGTACTTCTCTGGGATGATGCCCAGGGCAAAGGCGGCAAGAACCAGAGCTAAAGATGCAGATCAAGGACAAAACCCCAGCCTAACAGGTTTCAGAGCACATTGTGAAACTAGCCATTTTGCAAAAGCCTTCCTGCAATCACTGGCGACAAGGAGCTAAATACCAACCTGTCCTAGGTGATATTTTTGACTAGAATATCTTCAATGTAGAAGGAGTGGCCATGCTAAAGCCCACACTATTAAAGATCCCTGATGTAGGCCTTATCTACATTAGATAAATTTGTAACTATGTAACTATGTCAGTGTAATAACACTGGTGCTGTTTACCCTTGATGTGGATGGGCTGCACTGACGTAAAGCTGGGTTTACACCAAGACAACTTAATCAAGTAAATTACTTTGATGTAAGTCCCACTTTCCCATGGTGCAGCTCTGTTGCTGATAACGTCAATTAGTGAGAACTGATGTAGTTACACCAGTGTAAATTTCTCTAACCTTGACAAGTTGCAAAAGCAAAAGCAACTTGTTGGTTGAACACTTTGTTGAGCTGGAAAAAAATAATAGAAAACCTGCAAGAAATAAGTAAAATTGGAGAGGAACAATATATAATGGCCTCTGGGTCAACTTCTGGTGGTTTTGACTTCTATTTTATGGTAGTGTTATGGACTTCAGACCCAGTGCTGTTGAAAAGTTAGCTGTTAGTTGAAAAAGGACTTGGGTGGATCTATCCCATGTGGTGTAAAAAAGCTATGAAAAACTAGAAAGAATACTAGAACAACATGCTTGAATTCAAGGCAGTTCAGCTTTTGATTCAGAACAAAGGACTTGTCTATACTTACAGTACTGCAGCTGCGCCTCTGTAGTGCTTAATGAAGACACTACCTATGCTGATGCTAGAGCTTCTCCCATTGGTGTAGATACTACACCTTCCCAAGAGGCAGTAGCTATGTCGATAGGAGAAGCCTTCCAGTCGACATAGCTTTGTCTGCACCCAGGGCTAAATCGGTATAACTACTTTGCTCAGGGGTGTGGAAAATCTGACATAGTTATCCATAAGTTGATAGTATAGACCAAGCCATATTCATTTTGTTGGAGAAACAGAAGGAGCAATATGTGGGATGCCATCCTGGACTGTCCAAAGTTTTCAAATGTGACTGATGCTGTGAATTATAATGTGATAATACTATGTTGCAGTAAAAGATGACGCAAATGATCAGAACTGAGGGAGGCACAGAATAAACAATTGCCCAAAGTATATTTTCTAGCTAGAAGGATAGTCTGGTGTGCAGTGAGCATTTCTAATGCTAAGGAAGCATTCTCTGTGTTTTCAGATTTGCTATGGAAACACTATTGGAAAAGTCTCAGAGAACCTGACAAAAAGCTATTACAGATGCTCTAACACAACAAAGATTTTGAACTTGAAAAGGAAATACTAAAAGGATTTTTATACTTGACAGTTCATTTCATTGTATTCTCTTTTTATATTTAATTATTAAATAGAAATATATTATTGTGAGTAGTTTTTGGTGCCTTTTCCCCAACTAAGGTATATTGGAGAAGTTAAACATTTCCAAACAAAAAATTGTCAAAATGTGTTACAAACTTTAGACATTTTTCCCCTGGTAATTTTGTATTGGTCTCACCCTTTAACAATCCATGGTTCCCCCAACAGATGAAGCTTCTTTGTTGTTATTTGTTTAACATAACATTGTGGCATGCCTAATAAAGATAGTTATCAATCTAATTTATCCATTTGATCTAACTCAGGTTTTTTAGGAAGTTCCCATTGCCATGAGAGATAAGTGCTGATACCTCAACTTTATACCATAGTTTGAAGACCAGGAGATTTTTTTGCCATTGAATTCAGTGGAGCCAGGATTTCAGTTGAAGTCCTTTCCCCAAAAAGGTTTAACATTAAAAAAGAAAGAAACAAACACTGATTCCAGCTAACTTAACCCTCTAACTCATTCCAATTCCAGGTGTTTGGAGAAACTAACAGTGAAGGCCCAGAATTTTTAAGATATTTAGATATTGCTCCACTCGCTATTGCAATACTTAACTGATTTAGAAACTAGGGTGACCAGATAGCAAGTGTGAAAAATCGGGACGGGAGTGGGGGATAATAGACTCTTATATAAGAAAAAGCCCCAAATATCAGGACTGTCCCTATAAAATCGGGATATCTGGTCACCCTATCAGAAACCTAAGTCTCATTTTCAAAAGTGATGTTGGCACTTAAATCCGGATTTATAATGGTATTTAAGGGCCTAATTCCCAAAGAAACCAATAGGAGTTAGGAACCTAAATATTTTTAAAAATCCTGAGTTTAGGAGTGTAAATCTCCTTGACTTTCAATGAGACACAGGCTCCTAAGTGCCTAATTCACTTTTGAAAATAGATTTTGGCTCCTTGGTCAGTTAGGCGATGCATTGCTGAGAAGAGTAATTCCTTTTAAAAATCTGGGCCGAACTGACCAGATTACATAGCCACTCTATCAGGACAAGCGGTGCTAATAGGGAAACCGTACAATGATGCCAAGTGCTGGGGTTTTTCCAAGATGATTTATTTTTAATACATAATCTGGAATTTGGGGCTTGTAATGTGTTATACAAGAAAATGTTCACATAGGTACCATACACTCTTTAGTTGGTCAGCTAATATATAATTCTAATCAATCCAAATTACACTGTGATTTTATTGTTGTAACTACTGTCCTCTCTTTCCTCAGTCTGCTGTCACTTATTGTCTTATGTCTAAACACAGAGTGGAAGCTTTGCAAAGGAGGGATCAGAACTTTCATTTAACTCTTAGCTGCCCTGCTCTATTATGGTACCATAATAATATTCAAGGACTAGAATCCAACTGAAATCTGTTAACATTGCTAATGAATATTCTAAATTCTCTGTATGAAGTCTGCATATAGTTTCCTCTTGCAGTGGCTGATTTGCGTTTCACCCAGATCTTCAATCTTAACATGATGCTAAGCAAAACAAAAAGGATCTTATTTTAAATTTAGGGTTTTTTTCTCACAGCATTCAGGATAGCTGCATCTTCTGTTTACACCTGTATAAATCCTTGGGGTAATGGAGGAATTGCAAGCCTATCAAAAAATCTGGAAATGTTGGACATTACTGTGTTTCACAACTTGATGTGTTTTCCCTGAAGTTCACTGCTCTCAAAATTGCTATAGAGATTTTGGAGACTGTCGAAACCATATTATTTTTCCAGGGAAAAAGGAAATTATAAGATCTTTATCAAAATCCCGAATGCCTTACGTGAGAAGTATTGCTGGCTTCATTGGGAATTACATGCGTGATTAAAGCGACAGGATTTGGCCCTTATTTTTGTAATTAAACCAATTGTACTATAACTACCAGGAAGGAGTATTATGGTTGGCATCCTAGTGAGAAGTCAATGAGCATAAGGACTGAATTCACTTCTCACCTCTAGACATCATCCCTCTACAACGCTGTTGCTGTAGATTGAAGAGGCAGTGTGTAAGCACTTTAATTGCTGCGTTTACTCCAGGAACTCTTTCTGCCGTCCTTGCTCAGACTGAGTAGTCCTTTATTATGTCGAAATCTGGGGGATACCTACTGAACAAATGCCTACTTCATGTGAGTTAAGGAGGCAAAACTGTACCTTCTATAGGGATAAATGATGGAAAGGTCAGTTTTGTATCCTTTCACAAGCATCCTTTGACATCTCTTCACTAAATTTCACTTTGTAAAGCTAAAAACATGAATGTTTTCACAATTCTGCAGCTAACTGAAAGAGGTGATCTCCAAGAGGTTATACATTTTTTAATAAGGTTTGGCTTTTTAAGCTTTTTTTGGGGGGGGAGGAGGGAGAGCAGCCCTACTATATTTATTACAGCTTTAAAAAAAACCAAAAAAAAAAAACCCTCGTTTCTATTGCAAACAGTTAATATAGCTGAAAAAAGATTCAAACTATTTTTCAGCTTAATATTTTCCCAGGAAAACTGAGTACTAAGGACTGTGAAAATACTTTTTTTTTTTAAACCCACCAAGTTGGGTGGATATTAGTACAGATTTCAGAATAAAATAATAAATATAGATTCAACTAACTTCTGACTCAACCAAATCTCCCATTGACTTCAATGGGAGACTTGCCTGGGTAAGAAAAGGGCAAAAATTTAATAAGATCTGGCATGTTAATTATTATAATTTAGCACTTCTATACTGCTTTCCAGTTTCAAAATGCTGCAGGAACATTAACCAGCCTAATTAATTTCATTTAGAGATGTTCTTACTGCATCTCTTCCTCTGCTGAACATTGTGATACACTTACTGCTGTATTGTAATTCAAAGGTTGTTATGGTAAAGATTTTGACAAGAGCAGAGAATCCCTTGTGAAAATCTGCAATTGTGCTAATTACTTGAGAGGTTGGATGTCAAGATTATTCCTGAAAGCAATCCTAGTACCTCTGAACATATTGTACGTCTACCAAGTCTGCTCAGTGGAAGGGCAGGGATTTGCCTACATACCATTGCCCCGGTAGCTTTCACCCATGGGGAACACAGATTTATAAAATTGCAAGGGAAAGTAGAAGTCATGTTAACATTCAACTACAAGCTCCAAAAACTCATGTGAAGGAACAAAGCTGCCTTTGAACTTAGTTGGCTATTACACTACAACCTCACTCATTGCCAGCTTGTCACATGAATGAAGTGTGATTTTGAGATGAGGAGGGAGAAGTCTGTGTTTTATAATCTACTTATCCCAAGAGACATTTAGTCATCTGTTATTGATGTCGTTTTGTTTTTAAACTGGTAGTGCCAGAGACACTGAAATAGAGTAGCATCACTAGCTCGGGCACTATAGGAGACGTTAAAAATGCAGACATAGCCAAAGCACCTATAGCCCCTGGCATATGGACATTTGCATGTACAAACTCGTTTTTGTGTGTGGACGTTGGAAGGTAGATGGACAATTATTTAATCATACTGACTTTTTAAGTAATTCCTATAGCAGTCTATTATATTTCTATAGAGCCCTATTAGTTAAATCTCTTTTGAAGTCCAGAGGATTTTCCCTCTTTTCTTCTCCATCTCTGTTAAAGTCCCTGACTGACAATGACCATTCTGGTCATGGAATTTTAGACAATCCTTTCTGGAGTCAGTTAATGCTGTCTTTGCTTCTGATTAAACAACACAATGGATGTTTCTCCTTCTTTTACATGAGTGATTCTCAATCTGTAGGTTGTAACTAAAAATGTTGTGTGGATCTTCATTTATATAACAATATTGGTATATCAGCTCTTTTCAGTTTACTCAGAAGAGGGAGCTGCATGGTACAACTACTGTAAAAGTGCTGGCTACCTCAAAAGTGGTGTTTTGAAGGGGGCTTTGAATAACAATGTGGAGGTCGTCCATATACAAGCACTTAACAAACATTAATCAATGCACATTGGGAAAAATAATCCCAACCTTACATACAAAATGACAGGGGCTAAATTAGCTGTTACCACTCAAGAAGAGATCTTGGAGTCATCAGGGATCGTTCTCTGAAAACATCTGCCCACTAAGCAATGGCAGTAAAAAAAGCTAACAGCATGGTCAGAACCATTAGGGAAGGGATAGATAAGACTGCAAATATCATAATGCCATTACCTTTGGTGAGAAAGACATCTAAGCCAGATCAGCCCTAACTCCAGGAAAGGGGTCACAGCTATGAATCCAGAGTGGTGGGAGGTGCCTCCCTCCAGCCCAGACTGAGGCACCTAACTCATGTTTAGGGGTGTGGCTTAGGCCCCACACCTCTTCTCTGCGTTTTCTACAGGCTAATTTAGGTGGCCCCCTTCTCAGCCTGCCAGCTACTGTGAATCCCATTCTGAGGCACCTAATTATCCCCAAGCATTGTATAGGGAACCTGGTCCTCAAGTGGGGTTGTGGATTCCAGTGGGTGGCAGAGTACCTAAAGTTAGGTGTTGCAATGCTGAGCCTATGCCCTTTTGTGGATCGAGCCCTAAATGACTTGCGAAGGCTACAGAGGAAGTCAACATAGGACTAGAACTCAGGGCTGAGATTCTGAAATCAGAAGGTTCAGCACAAATGGGGTGGGATGGGAACAAAGATGTCTACAAGCCACCTTTGCACCCTTGGGATCATGGGACACTGTGGATGTTAGTGCTCCGGTGTAAATTAGAGCAGCCTGGGGCAGCAGCCATGGTTCAGAGCAGCCTAAAATACCCCTATAGCTATGGGCCTGCCTGCTATCAGTCCTCTTCTTACTGTGCCCCCCTATCATGCTTCTTGCACAGGGGCTGGTGGAAGGTGGAGGCCAACATAGGATCATCTATGGAAGTCCATCAGATTGCTCATGCCAGAGAAATTTCCCCTCCTTCAGGGCTTTTTATGAACCCTATATGACACTATGGGGGAGGCAGAATCCCTCATGGGAGTCAATCCAATGTTGCTACCACTGTATCCACTCCTCTTCCCAATAGGCTGGCACTTTAATGTTTCGCACTGACTCCTCTCTGATGTACTGATTTAGTATATAGAAAACATAGGGGGAAATCATGCTAAAACTGTAATAAAAGATGTTTACTGGACTTGTCATAAGTCATTATATTAAACTGATATGGAATATTAACAAGGGATATGAAAATATCATCATATAAAGTTCATATTCATTTTTTAACAGTGTAAAATGTGTTACAATTATTTAATAGCTTTCTAACTGGTTATGCTTGATAATTAACTGAGAGTGGTAAGGAGGTATGTGGTTATTAGAACTAGCTGGAAGAGACAGAGTAGCTTCAATTTAACCTGTTAATCACCCACAAAAATAATCAGGTGGCAAACATACAGCGTCCCTCTCCCCCACCCACAGGAAGCAAACATTAAAGCAAAAGTGTTTCACAGCTTCTGGACTTGTTTATTGCTTTGCATCTCCAGCCATATGGATTAGATCCCTGCGGTGCACTCTGCTTAGGGGCTATATCTTACATTCATTTAGAAGCTTGGGCTGGCGCAGAATGTTGCCGTTAAAAGGTGTTACCTTGCCTTGAGCATATTAAACTGGTGCTCTATAATCTGCACTGCCTACCTCTCTGTTTCAGGGTGGTAATTACAGTGGGGGTTCTGAACTAGCAAGCCCTAAGTGCCAGCTTTTCAAAATTATTTAGGTGCCCAAAGATAAGAGTGAGGCACCTAGGCATTTTTGAAAATCCCACTAGGGCCCAGGTCCTCAAAGGTATTTAGGCACCTACCCCCAGATCCACAAAAGGGACTATGGTGTTGCAACATCTGACTTTCAGGTACCTAGAAAATCGGAGGAACAACACTGCGGTCCGCAAAGCCCGAGATAGGCACCTAGACTCCCTAGACAATGAATGGGGAGAGAGAGGTGCCTTAGAATGCCATTCACAAAAGCCAGCATGCAAGGGGGGAGCTGCCAGAGCTAGCCCCTGGGAGATGCTGGTGAGAAGGCTGCTCCTTTCCTGGAGCTCAGCACCTGTCTCTGCTAGTGATCCGTGAATTGGGGAAAAAGAAAAGTTCAGCTGCCTAAGTTGTGTGCAGGGGCTGATCCAATGGGTGTGCTCAGATGCCTCTGAACTCCACAAAATGTGGCAGAGGGAGGAGGACTTCCTTCATAATTTTAGTCCAGTGGTTACGGCACTCATCTGGGACGTGGCACATTCTTCTATGGATCCCTTTTCCTCAGGCAGAGGGGGACTAAATACCTTTAAAAATCTGGGTTGAGGCACCTATTTACCTTTGTGGATACCATCCCTAATTCCCATTGATTTCTGTGGGAATTAGGCACTTAAATACTTTTGAAAATCTGTCCCTCAATGGCTTGGGATCTGCCTATGTGAAGGATCAGCTGTCTTCCAGTGTTGTCCTGCTGCAGTTGTGCTTGATCTGGAATTCCCTCGATAGATAAATTAGGCCATGGGCTTGCATGGCATTCTCTGGAAGAACTCCTCAACTGTAGAACTCACTCCCTTCTCTGCCTCCCTGGTTCAAAATTGTCAGGACTGAGCACCTTCACCTGTTGAAGTCCTGGGGCGCCCACCCACGTCGGATGGCCCCTCCCACAGCCCAAGAGGAGAAGCCACTGAACCCAGGGTTCAAACAAGTTTGCAGGGCATCAAATGATAAAAAAGGGACTGAAATGAGGGTCACAGGGTTACAAAGAGGGAGTCAGAGGGGGACACCGAGCAGAGAACCCCAGACAGCACCCACTGCCCCTAGAAGGTATATAGGGAGCCAGTGGATGGGGCCCAGAAGAACTCTGGCTGGATGTGTGACCGAAGAGAGGACCAGAAATTGGCCCCATAGTCTCAGAGCACCTCCCCATCCAACACCCTCCTCCTGGTGTGGTGGATGGCCACCTTGGGCAGCACCAGGAGGAAGCTGATGCAGAGGTCTTGCAACTTTGTGGCACCATGGATGGGGTGCACAAACATCAGGAGGTGTGTGGAAAAGTGCAGCCAGAACCTGAATAGAAGGTTCTGGAGGATCCAGAAAAGGCACACTTGAGGTAGAGGTGCAGCAGAGTCTCCCTCATGCCATAGAAGGGGCAAGTGTCAAGGAGATGGATCAACCATGCAAGTACACGCCTGTGCTCATGGCACGGTGAAGGAGCTGCCAGCTAATATCCCTGGAGGATATTAGGGGGACCAGGATGGAATACAGACTGGCCCACCAGGGCTCCTCACCCTCTCCCCAGATAGGAGATCCCATCACTTGGTGTCAGGGCAGGAGATGAGGGGAGGAAGTGAAGGGTATGGAGCATGCGCGCGTACAGCCATTTCCTAGGCACTGTTCAGAAATGGTCATGCACCCTGCTTGGATGGTATGACGAAGGTGACTGGGGGGCCTCGTGAGACAGGGGTACAATGGTGAGGTCCAAAAGGTTAGAGGTGAGGGGCAAGCGGGGAGCACGCTGCCGCAGGACCCACTCAAGGAAGGCCCGAGAGGTGGGCAGCAAGGAGGCCCTCACCTCCAGGAATGTACACTGGGGGACATGAGGGGTGGAGAGTCCCAGGTGCCGACTCAGCACCAGGAGGTCTACCCAGTCCCTCTGGTCATAGTCGAGGAGATCTCTGATCTTGGTGATACCTGCAAAGACAAACCTCTGGCGCAGCCAGGGGAACTCCTCCATGCTGGACTACCTGTACTATAAAGGACTCTATGTAGAGCCTGGAGGTAGAAGACATAGACCTGACTGTGGAGGCAGAGCAGGCTCTGTCCCCTCCTCCTTCAGGAGAAGACTCAGAATCCCCACAGAGCAGACCCAGTGCAGCTCCAGAGTTCATCTCGGGAGGCAGGTCAGGCTACCTCCTCAGCCACTTAGCCACCCTGCCCTCCAAATCATGACAATTCTCCTGTGGGGAGATAGGTGGAAAGGTAGGTGCCCAGATAGAGTAGCAGGCCCACACTCCCCCAGATGGCCTGGAGCATGGGTAGGAGGGAGCTCGCCTGCCACCCATTCCCAACCATCGGGCTAGAGCTCTTGACCCAGTTGACTCAGATGCAGGAGGCTGCTGCATAGCTTGGCAGGCTTCCACTCATGCCAGATAGCATCCCCCAACCTCTCCGGTCTGGTTCCCATCACTGATGTAGATTTGCTGGTGCTTGGGACCCTGACAAAACAGCCTGATACTGTTGGCTTCCAGGGCATGCTGTAGAGTTATTTGGGGGAGAGGGGCTTTTTGAGAGACTAGGATCTTTTCTCTCAGTCTTTCTTTTGCTGTAAGATCTATTGGAGGCTGCTCTATAGGGTGGAGGTCACTGCTGGTTTTGTCTTTATGCTTAGTTGTGATTTTAAATAATCATGAAGGTTGCCTAGCATTTAGAATAGAAATCTATTCTGGTCTGCTTTTATAAATCTAAATAAGTAAGTAACATCAGGTAAATCACAAGCTGGGGACAACAAACTCTTAGGATAAAAACCTATCCTCAGACTCAGCTCTGTGCAATTATGTTCTGTACCTGACAGAAGACTCAAGCCTTTAAATCTAATCAGTTCTTTCTGTGACAGGCTGTTCTTTTTGCTTACATCTTTTTTTTTTTTTAAAGACCAAATTCTGTCCTGAATTTCCCCTGTGAAACCCTATCAAAGTCAAAAGGGAAAATCAGGCCAGGATTTTGACCAAACAGATTAAAAATAAAGTACAGAAAACATTGACAGTGTTCTTCAGAAAAACAAGGTGAGTGAGGCAATATCTTTGATTGGACCAACTTCTGTTGGTGAGAAGACAAGTTTTCAAGTTCTTTTTCAGCCCTGTGTAAGCTCAAAAGCTTGTCTTTCTCACCAACAGAAGCTGGTCCAATCAAACATATTGCCTCACCCACCTTGTATCTAATAGCCTGGGATCAACAGAGCTACAACAACGCTGCATTCTCGAGGAAAAAAAAAAAAACCTGGGCTAAATACATCCATGGTATAACTCAGTAACTTCCTAAGCATTACACCTGAGATAACTTTGATCCTTTCTCTTTAAACTGATTCAAGGATTGCACCCAGGATTCAAGAAGACTGACACAGGAGAAGGAACTCTCAACACACCAGTCATGGAGGCATCGGCGTTGTTGGAGAGTGCTGCTTATCCAAGCCAGGGAGAGGAGGTCGGAGCACCTTCCCGCTTTTAGCAGAGGAAAAGGAGGTGAGATGTTACCTGACATCCCCTTTCATTAGTGCCTGGGTTACACTGTTGAATACCTTGGATTCAAAAGTAACAAACAGATGAGACTTTAGAATTTGAAGGTAATTAGGAATTAGATGTATCCATGTAAACAAACTCTGTCATTAGCTTCTCCCCTTCCTGTGTCTTAACCCCTGGAACATCCATACAGGGGAAATCCTGTTCCTTGCCTCCTTGACAGCAGCAGGTGCCCATCAGCAGAGCCTGTATGGTTCTGCTACACCATGATGGGGCATGAGCAGGCTTTGGAGTCATGGTGCATACCCTCTGCACAATGTGAAACCACACTGGCGAGGATCTAAGGGGTGTTTTATGGGCACTGGAGGCACAATACCTCATACCGCACTGGAATGATCTTGGGAAAGCTCTGTGAGAGCGCCTTCTTATGGAGCTATCCATCTCCTGCCTCCTTCTTGGCATCCCCTCCTCCACAAGCTGCTCTTGTGAGTCCAAGTCATTATTTTAGCAGGATATGATTTCTATATGGCTGTAAAATCTGCCAATTGCAGCTAAGTGAATAATTAATATTGTTTACAGTAAGTTATTAAAAAATATCACAGAGTAAAGCAGTTAATTTGTTTTGGCACAAATATGGTTTTAGAATACTTTTTTATTATTCTTATTATTTTCATAGATCTGGTTTCTGGAAATCTCAGAAAAAACAATATACTCAGACTTATTCCTGCACTGATTCTGTGCCTTCAGCCATCGTCAGTACTTTTATAGTAATCAGAAACCACAGGGTCTTTAAAAATATGTTTCCCTATTGAGCTGTGTTTGTTCTGCAATAAGTATTTATTGCAGAACAGTTAGTTTATTAAGGGACAATTTTGTTGTTGTTGTTTAATATTTTTGAGATGAGACAGTAACGGAAGCTAACATTTAACTCTTTTAAAATCATCTTAATATTTCCATCAAATCTTTATTTACTTTCCAGAGGTGTACATTGAAATCTCTGGGTGGTTTTATAACCTGCAAGAAAGCCAACATCCACTTCTTTCTTGTTCTTTACCTACAGTTGTTATACGGAAATTCTCCTGTGCTAAATATAATATATATACATACATATATATATAAATTATACTTGTCTCTTATTATATATTTGAAGACTGCAAAGACAGTGCAGACAGGAAAATCAGCATCAACAAAACATAAAAACACAAGGTCAGATTCTGCTCTCACATTAGTGTAAATCCTAATAACTCCAGTGGCTTTAATGAGAAGATTCCTGATGTAGATCATGTTCCTGCACTGAACCCTGTGCTCAAGAAGTGTCCAGTTACAATCAGTGAGGCTCTGTACAGCTATGGAAATCTGCCCAGGTGGGGTTCAGTGGAGAATAGGGGGCTGAGAAAGGTGTAAACTAAAAGAAGAATTCAGTCTAAAGACACAAAATGCTGATGATTTTAGAACCTTTTTCACATGTTATTCCTGTCATCTGTAAACAACGCACCAAGTTCTATTCTTTGTTACACAAGTGTAAATCTAATGTAACTCAAGCGAAGTCAGTGGGACTCTGCGAAAGAGTGGATAGCCAAGGTCAAGAGCAGAAGGTGGCAGCATTTTGTGGGTTTTTCGGCACACACAAGGCGTTACACGGAAATCTAATACAATGGTAAATGTCCATTTTGTGTGGCACATAATGTGATGCACAAGGCCTTGAATGTAGCAGAAGAAATGGAATGTCAACATCATGAGCAGAATAGTAGTGTCTAACTCTCAGGCTGTATTGATTCCACAAGGATTCACTTAGAATACAAGCTTTAGCACTGTTACCTTGTCATAAAATTGGATGTCTGAACATAAAGTACAGAGCAGAGCAATATAGTTGATCCTGGGACTAAAAGGTGAAACCCCGAGCAGGTGAAAGATTGGAATCCTTCTAGGCACGAATCTGATGGTTAAGAGGGAATTTACTGCGGCTTATACAATCTTCAATTGCATATATAATGTCACTCTAGCTTACCTTTTCCCTTAATGTAAACTAATGAGTGACAAATTCAGAACAGATGGTGAGAAACACATTTTTGATACAGAGTATCAGAAGTGGATGTTCAAGGGCCTTCCTGCAGGCAGGTTGTCAGAAACCATTTCTAGGGGACTACAACATTCTAGTCTGTTATCCACCTGTGAAAGATAGAGGTGGAAAGTGTCTAGGAAAGTATCTAGGGCAAGGAAAGTTTGCTCTTGTTTCTGAGAGGTAGAGGCCTGCCTTAGTCAATTAAATCACTTGAAATAATTCAGTAATTCAATCTTGGAAGAAGATCATTCTAAAAGTACTGCATCACTGACTTATTGAGTAAGACTTTAAATGCTGGGGGACTTCAATCCTTCAGTCAAGTCAGTGGGAATTGCACTATGCTGGATCAAGTCCTAAGTGCTGTCTTCTAAAGTCAGTTCTTTTTGTTCTCTCTTCACGTCAAGTTTTTGTTTATACCTTCATAACTTCTCCTACAGTGTGTCTGGAATCCCTGTCTTGCTACTTCCTACAACTTCCTTCATAGATGCAGAGCAGTGCTTGTTCTGGTCCATTGAATTTCTAACATGGAATTCTCCAAGGTATGAAATGCTACCTCTGAACTACCCATTCAGCCATCACTATCTTCTCATTTAAAATCCCTCCTCAGGACCCACTTCTACTGTGCATTCAACACGAATTTCTGCTTAAAAATCAATTATATTATATAGGCTTTGATCACAAAGGGCAAAGTCTTGAGCTCATTTACGCTGAAGTCACTCCAGATTTACATCAAAGGAAATGAGAGAAGAAATGAGACCAATTAACGTGTAACTCATGTGAAGGTCAGAGATCTAACTCTGCTGTCAGTTATGCCAGGGTCATTCCATAATGATTTTGTTGGCATTAGTTTGGATTTATAAAAGTTTGGGTGAGTAGAATCCTATATTTCAGAAGTTGGTGTTATATATATTTTTTAAATATCAGAGGAAGAAGGAAGGCATCCCACAGTCATTTGTTTTGCAGTAATGACATGCCACTGTTTCTGGATAATTTTTTGATAGAATTGGAAATGTGAAAAATTTGCTGATGCTATTATGAATCTGAAAAATAAACATAGACATTTATTTATTATATCACTGTTGTGCTCCAAATGTGCCAGGTGCTGTACACTCATGTAAAAGGATGTAGCTCTTGCTCCAAAGAGCTTGCAATCTATGAAGACAAGCAACAGATAAAAAGTGGGAAGATGGATAAAAACATACAATAATAAAAATACATATCAACTCTCCTTTTGCATAACCGTTCTTAAATGGGTGATTTCTTCTTTTTTATTATTTGTATTGCAGTAGTAGCTGGGACTCTAGTCATAGACCAGGGTCCTGTACAAATGGAACACAAGGACAGTACCTGTTGCAAAGAGCTTACAGTCCAAATATAAAAGAAGAGACAGCAAGCTATAACAAACAGACAGGAGGAGAACAAGGTAACAATTAGACAAAATTGCTGAGCATGAAAAACTGCAATCTCCACATACCATCTGTGTAACCATTCCTGTAGGCATTATGGAAGAAAGTGATCTTAAGGATGCATTTGGAGGATGATAGAGGAATAGCATTCAGGGTCATGCACTAGTGTGAAAAAGTAGAAAACTCCTTATTCTTATCTATAGCAGTTCTCCACTGTTTTCCCCTTAATGCTCTCTCCATTCACTTCCATGATATAATCCTCTTTCTATTCCCACTCTCTGTATTTATTAGCTAGATAATCCATCTTTACCATACTGCCAGTGCCATGATTACAAATCCTGTAGGTTCTCAAGCTGACTATAAAGCAAAACTCTTTGAAGAGCCTCAGGATGAGGACTGGTTGCATAAAGCAGATTATTCCTGTCTGGGGTTTCCAGAAAATTGTTGTATTCCACTTATTACCTGCCCTGGAAATGAAAACATCAAGATAGTTTATCTCTGAAATGCTACACTCTACAGTATATGAGACCAAAAACTTAATAGCATCATGAATTTCATATAAAATAACAATACATTTATCCAAGAGAGCTTTCTCCTTATTCCACGCCGTGAAAACATAGTCAATAAACCTATACACCATTGCATCATATAAACTTATTAAAATCTTTGATTGACTGAACTAATCTTTTTTCAATATAGCCTAGACATAAGTAAGCATGGCATAGGAAGGCACCACATAGGGAACTATGGCTATGTCCCCCTTCTGAAGAGACAAGCCAACTTACCTTTTATATCTTACTAGCTATTGACCGGCTTTGGCTGTCATTTATATCTGTGCAATTTCATGGACTACCGGGGCGGAATTAAATGATATATTATTTTAATCAACAAAAGAAGAACTCCCCTAGAGGTCATCATAAGAGCTGATGGTTAGATCACATACATGCGGACCTGAACACTTCCATGTTTATTTCGGGGTAAATAAGGAATAACTATTGACGTCAATGGATTTACATGGGGTTAAAACACATGTGAATGAAAGGAAAAATTGGTCCATAGATTTTTACATGCTAAATGCAACTAATGAAGTATCATGATTTATGCTATATGGCTTATTCATGTTCTTTTTTTTAAAAAATAGATGCTGGTTCAGAGTGTCTTCAGCTATAGCGGGGTTGCACAGAGTAAAACAGAGCAGAAAATGCTTCATTTGGTTTAATATACTAATTTAGTTTATCCAATAATTATCCATTAGCATTGTCAAAATGCCCACCTTCAAGTGCCTCTGAAAGTTCACTTCTGCAGGCAATTCTTGTACCTCTAGCCAGGCCCCTTGACAGTTCATCTCACTAACTCAGCTCACTGTTGCAATACAAGCAAAATTTAGAATAGCACCATCCAAAACTTCCCATAAAACACAAATAAAGGATGCAGTTGCAGTCAATAGCAAAATTCCCATTGACTTTAAGTGGGGCCAGGATTTTGTCCAGAGACCTCACAACAAACTTAATCCCTGCTGTTATTTTGCATCCTTTCTGCACTCCTTTGTCTATACACTGTCTGCTTAGAGTGTAAGCTTTTTCAGGTAGGGATCTTGCTTGTTATATCTGTACAGCACCAAGTACACAATTGGTGTAATAATAATAAAAATAATTAATAATAAATAATGGGTCCAATCGTTTCAGATGCTGAACAGCTGCAACTGCCACTGATGTCAGCCCTTGTCAGGAGCTGACTAATTAATAATAAATAATACCATGAAAATAATATCATAATCCATTTTTTTCATTACTGTAATCATCATTCTGCTGCAGTACTTCTTTCCATTTACTTATTACATGCATATGACTCAGACTGTGTTAGATATTGACATATGATATATATGTATAGTCGTAATCATTCACATCTCTTACAGTTCTGCACAATTTTTGGGTCATTTTCTTCAGGAACTCAAGAATTTTACAGTCCTTCCACAGGGCAATAACACAGTCAGGTGACAAAGAACGTAGGTGTCCCTCAAAATATTAATGTGAAACATAAAAGAAAGCATAGTGCCGATTTTATATGATTATTTTAATCTTGGCTTGTGGCCTATGTGTAAGGAATTGGAGGTTTCATTTAATTCAGGGGTTCTCAAACTTTTTTTCCCCAGGACCCCCTTTGAAAATATTTCAGGCTGTGACGACCCCCCCAAAAAAGTGGCTTACCCCCCCCATGCCATGCCACCCTTGTTTCTGTGCTGTTGCTGGGGGTGGCGCTGCCTTTTGAGCACCCAGCCAGCAGCCACTGCTCTCCGGCTACCCAGCTCTGGCTGTCAGCCATGCACAAGGCTGACAGTCACAGCCACAGCATGTGTAGGGGCTGACAGTTCGTGACCCCCCACAGATAACCTCGTGACCCCTTGAGGGGTCCTGACCCCCAGTTAAAGAACCCCTGATTTAATTGCTAAATGGCTCAGTATCCTCATCACAACTGACATTATCTTCTCACCCCTGGAGGTTCACAGAAATAGAGGTTTTAAGGTCATAAGGGACAATGATCATCTAGGGTGACCTCCTGCATAACACCAGCTGTGGAATTGAATAATCTCTGCATCTAGTCCCTCCAGGTCCGACTTGAGGCCCAAGTGAAGTAGGGTAATTTTGCTCCTCTGTTGTCCATCATGAATCTTCTCTGTGGGTACACAGAGGACTTTATTTCCCAAGGTTATCAATCAGGCATCTTTCACAAACACAAAATTCACTTCTGTAAAGAATGGGTTATTAACCCCATAATTTCCTGCCTTTGGAAACTGCTATTTTTCTGAGTCCCTCATGTGAAGTTATGACATCATAATCAATTGAAAGAATTTAAATTGCAATCACTTGGTTTTTAATATTGTTGGAGTCTCAAAGGACTCTGTTTCTTGTAGTTACAGCATTTTTTCTTTATTTTGCTCGAATCATTGCTAGGAGATAATGCTTTCACCAATACACCTGGTTTATCTGTTGGTAGAATATCTTCACTTCTTCAGCTCATTAATTTCAGTAATGCTAGCCAATAAGAAAACAAAATAGAAACTGCACAATAATTCCCCTGCCATGTAGCAAAATGTGTTGTTGTTTCTTTTTAAATTGCTGAAAGCTAGTTAATTCCTAGGGGATTCATGTGTAAGTGTTTACAAACACATGTGTGAATGAACTCATTGTTGCCTGAATTATTAACAGAACTGGTATTGTTCTAACATGAAGATAATGAGCACATTTAAGAAAGGAAGATAGAGAGGTAGCTGAATATACTGACAACAGGGTAAGAAAAATATGAGCACTTGTTTTAGAACTTGTTTAATACTGTTTCATTGTTGCAAAGGTCCCTAAAATAACAATGTTAACGAAGAAACAATGACATTACATGATATACTGCAGGGAAAATACAATGGGACTAATGGTGAGCTTTGGCAACTATGCAAAATTCCCTCAGAATGTGTTCATTTGGGAACTAGATTATTACCCCTTAAAACAGGGGAACTTTCCTGTGTACAATGCTATTAGCTTAGCAACGAAACATCTCTACGTAAAAATGGAGGGAGATTCTAAATATGTGCCTATGTTTCAGTGAACCTTCTGGAAAGATTTTAGCACCCAGATTTCAATTGCCTGGGCCTGATTGTGGTTTCACCCTCATTTTCCTCTGGTATTCATATTGCTACCTTTTTATCTAGCTGTAAGGAGAGTGTAGAGAAACACATGTTTTTATTTGTCTCACATTACTATAACGAAGCCAAATTATTTCGGTTCAATCAGCAAAGATTTAGCACATCCTTAACTTTATTCACTCCAGGTAGTTCAACTGACTCCTGTGGAAGTCCTGTCAGAACTGGGGCCAGAGATCATAGAATCATAGAATCATAGAATATTAGAGTTGGAAGGGACCTCAGGAGGTCATCTAGTCCAACCCCCTGCTCAAAGCAGGACTAACCTCAGCTATATCATCCCAGCCAGGGCTTTGTCAAGCCTCAGCTTAAAAACCTCTAAAGATGGAGATTCCACCACCTCCCTAGGTAACCCATTCCAGTGCTTCACCACCCTCCTAGTGAAAATTTTTTTCCTAATATCCAACCTAGACCTCCCCAACTGCAACTTGAGACCGTTGCTCCTTGTTCTGTCATCTGCCACCACCGAGAACAGCCTAGCCCCATCCTCCCTGGAACCCCCTTTCAGATAGTTAAAGGCCGCTATCAAATCCCCCCCTCATTCTTCTCTTCTGCAGACTAAACAAGCCCAGTTCCCTCAGCCTCTCCTCATAAGTCCTGTGCTCCAGCCCCCTAATCATTTCGGTTGCCCTCCGCTGGACTCTCTCCAACTTGTCCACATCCTTTTTGTAGTGGGGGGCCCAAAACTGGACACAGTACTCTAAATGCGGCCTCACCAATGCTGAATAGAGGGGAATAATCACTTCCCGTGACCTGCTGGAGATGCTCTCTTCCTAATGCAGCCCAATATGCTATTAGCCTTCTTGACAACCAGGGCACACTGCTGACTCATATCCAGCTTTTTATCCACTGTTACCCCCAAGTCCTTTTCTGGAGAACTGCTGCCTAGCTCGTTGGTCCCCAGTCTATAGCTGTGCATGGGATTCTTCCGTCCTAAGTGGAGGATTCTGCACTTTTCTTTGTTGAACCTCATTAGATTTCTTTTGGCCTAATACTCCAGTTTGTTTAGGTCCTTATGTATCCCTACCTTCCAGGATATCTACCACTCCCCCCATCTTAATGTCATCTGCAAACTTGCTGAGGGTGCAATCTACCCCATCTTCCAGATCATTAATGAAGATGTTGAACAAAACCGGCCCCAGGACCGATCCCTGGGGCACTCCGCTTGTGACCTGCTGCCAGCTAGACATGGAGCCATTGATCACTACTCGTTGAGCCCTATGCTCTAGCCAGTTCTCTATTCATTTTAGAGTCCATTCATCCAACCCATACTTCTTTAACTTGCTGATAAGAATACTGTGAGAGACCGTATCAAAAGCTTTCTAAAGTCAAGGTATATCACATCCACCGCCTTCCCTACATCCACAGAGCCAGTCACCTCATCATAGAAAGCAATCAGGTTGGTCAGGCATGACTTTTCCTTGGTGAATCCATGTTGACTGTTCCTGATCACCTTCCTCTCTTCCATGTGTGCACAAGCTTCCAATTGTAGTTAGAGGGAACTTTGGCCTGTGGACTTTTGGTTTTGTTATTCTGGAGAAGGACTGGGCTGAAGTATGCAATATTGTTGTAGCTGTGTTGGTCCCAGAGTACTAGAGAGACAAGATGGGTGAGGCAATATCTTTTACTGGACCAACTTCTGTTGGTAAGAAAGACAAGCTTTACACTCTGTAAGCTCAAAAGCTTGTCTCTCCTACTTACAGAAGTTGAAGATATAAAAGATATAAGATATAAAAGATATAAGTACTGAAATATGAGACTTCAGGTAATTATGTTTTAGTTCCTGAAATGATTCACTTACTACATCATTCTTGGATAAGATGGGGCTTGGGACAATTTGGGTAGGTCTACACTCCCAATGTCAGCCAGCCTCCGAGCCTGGATTGATGGACTGTGGCTCATGCTACTGCCTTAAAAATAGCTGTGTTGACAGTGTTTTTAAGTTTCAGATCAGGCTCTGAAGCCCATCCTCCTCCCTAGGCTTGAGACCCCTAGCTCCAGTCTAAGTCCAAGTTGCAATACCGACAGAGCTATTTTCAGCACAGGCGTGTGAGCCTGAGTCTGATGCCCTGGGTTCAGAAGTGTGCTGCCCCAAGCTGTGTAGACGTATCCTTAGAATATTCAGAAATGTTATCAGAACCACGGCAGATATTAAAAAACACAGAAATGTTCATTTACAGTTTTTCTATTTAAAAAAAGGTTAGTTTTAATTGCCTCTAATTACTGACTCTAGTTACGATCTATGGTTGATATATACATTATATTTTAAATGCAATAGAGTGATGAAGGAAAACTGGCAAAGCTCCCATGTGCACCACAAAAACACTCCCTTATTATTTCAATATTTAGGAAGTTAAGGCTATAACAGAGCAAAATATTCAAGCATTTGTATGTAAAGTTAGGCATGTTTGAAGAACAGGTTGCTTATCTAGGTGCCTAAACGTGGATTCACATACTGGGTTTACTTGTATTTGGTTCCCGATTCAGCAAAACACTTAAATACATGCTTAAGTGCTTTGTTGGATCAGGACCTATAACAAGGAAAGCCTGATTTTACTGAAGGGCTGGAGAAAGAGATACTTACATGGGCTGGAGAACACCCTGATGTTCAAACTCAAACTTTGCTCTCAGAATACATCAGTACAACTCCATTGACTTTGTCTCTGTATGTTGCGTATTAACCTGAACATCAATTTGATGCTGATATGCTTCTTTCAAACTCTGCTTATTAAAATTATGGTCTTTGTAAGAGAGTGGCTTGCCTCTTTAAGGGCGAGAGGCCTGAGGCCAGCCCACCCTAGTTACTAACTGGAACACCTGAGAAGGGATCAAGTGATTCCCCTGTAAATAGCTGTAAAGAGTTAGAAAGTTCCTTCAGGTTGCAGAGACCAGATGGCTGCAGGAGAGTTTGGGAGACAAGGAGAAATTAGACTGGATGTGGCTGCTAAAAACAGGGCATTGAGTTGAACTTCATAGAGTTTATTTTGGGACTTTGAGTTTTGTTTTGCAACTTTGCTAGTAAATCCAGTCCCTAAAGAGGGGTGTTTGCAAGAGAGAAGCTGTGTGGAGTCTATTAAGGAGCCAAGAAAGAAGGCAAAGTGAGGCAAGGTGCCACAGAGCCAGCCTGGTCACAAGGGTCGGGAGGTAGATGGCGGCCAATCTTCAATAGTCTGGAAGCTACAGGCCCTACATAGGGAAGTAGTGTAGCTCAGGCAATAAGGCTGCTGACTTGGATACCTGAAGAGAGGGGTTCTCCTCTTGCATCTGCTACCTACTTGTCAGGTGACCTTGGGCAAGTCACCTCTTCTTCCTATGCCTATTTCCTTATCTATAAAATGGGGATGATAATGAGACCAAGATATGGAAAGTACTATGTAAGAGTTCTCAACTGCTTTTGTGAGGAAGCCTGCAGCATTCAACCTCATGCTATGAAACACAAACCATAATCAAATATTCTTTAAGATTATTTTAGCTAGATCATATGACACTTAGAGAATCAAACTAGAGAGAGCCATAGTAAACGTTTATTAAAAACATTTAAATTGTTATGCTTGAAACTCTTTGGGCCAGATTCTCTACACAATTATGGCACCTTTGTGCCACTCTTGTTGTGGAAATGGATCATACTCTGGCTATGGAGAGACTGAAGGTGGCAAATTCACCACTGTCAGATTGATTTATCCAGATCGATTGAGCAGAAGTGGTGACCTGCTCAATCAACCTGGAAATCAACGCTATTAATCCACCTCCACCAGCTTGAATAACACTGCATCGATGGAAGCCCATTTCCCGTTGGCGCAGTGAACTGAAGATGCTGCGGTAAGTAGAAGTTAGGAAGTAGATAGGAGATACGCAAGCTACTCTTTGTAGCTTGTGTATCTCCTATTGACTGCTGTCAAATTTGGTGGCAAGTGTAGACATAATCTCTGGCTGCAAATGTCTAGCAGAGGATTCCCCTATATAAGTGTATTGCAGATGGGTTCTGTGCCTGAAGCCATGCCACCTCCCAGATCGAATTGTTGTATTCTGGGATGAGAAAGGGGTGGAGCAGCATGGTATAGGGGAGGATGGTCTTGTGTTTAGGGTGCTAGCCTGCAATGGGAGAGACTTCTGATTCCCAGGTCTGCCACAAGCTTCCTGGCTGACCTTGGGCAAGTCATTTAGTCTCTGCACCTTAGTTCCTCATCTGTAAAATGGGGTAATAGCTCTGCCGTATCTCACAGGGGTGTTGTGAAGATAAATACATTGAAGACTGAGGTGCTCAGCTACTACAGAATGGGGATGGGGGCACATAAATACATGAGTCAGAGAGTGTGAGGGGTTATAGACAGTTCAGGTTGGAACTCCACTATATCTACCCTTCACTGGTGCAGGACATGTTATGGTTCCAGTGCCAGTTGCATAAACTAGAACAGCCCAGCAGCTGTTGGGGATTGAACCAGCTCTGAGAATCAGGGAGCTGTAAATAGTTCCCTGATGTCCCTCCCTGCCTTTTTTCTGTAATCAGCAGTGGAAAATGTAGCCCAGTCTGGAGGAGAATCTAGCTCTTACCTCTTCTCATTAACCAGACAATCCCTTCTTCAAATCCTTCTTTTAAACACATCTTTTTAATGAAATATTTGAACAATGACCACTGCAATATGTTTGCATTGTCTTCAGCTTGCACCGTCTCCCAGAGTATTATGAGCATCTGAGTATTTTCTCTGTGTCTGATCTAGATCCCATGAGGAAGGTCATTGAGTTGTTACATGTTTGCACAGTGCCAAACATGCTTTTGGTGCTGATTACATACTGACTGATGAAAATAGTTATTCTCTAACTGAGATCCTATTAGACTTCAGTTACAAAAGAAAAATTAAGTCAACTCTTCTTTGTATGGGCTTGAATGAGTCCTAGAAAACTGTCTTAACCGAGATCTTCTGGAGTGTTGCCTTTCACACTCAGTAAATGATTTTGTACTCTAAATTTCTTCAAGATACTCTCAAATTCTAGAGCATCCTTGAAGATACAAGTACCTCTGGCCTCCCAAGCTCTGATGTTAAGCAGAACACCAGTTTTATTTTGAAATGTTTGTTTTATTGTTTATTTTATTACACTTATGACAGTTTTTGAGGGGTTATGGTATTTGGTTTACAAGAATAGCTTCCTGCCTCCAGCAGATGCTGTCAACAGGCACTGCATGAAAATGTACAATGAACATCACTCTAGTGTCTCCAAAAATGATGATGGAGAGTTGACTTCCCAGTGAGAGGGTATTTTAGTGGGTACTCACAGGTTCTGGAGTGTGGTTTATAATTTACTCTGCAAAATCAATCCATTAAAAAAAATCCACTACTGTGTTCTATGCTGCTGATTGCTTGTATTTTGGGGGGGAAGAGAGGAAATTGAAATACTACTTGATTATCTAATCTAAAAATGGAGGGAGATTCTAAATGTGTGTCCATATTTCAGTGAACCTTTTGGAAAGATTTTAGCACCCAGGCTTCAATTGCATGGGCCCGATTGTGATTTCACCCTCATTTTCCTCTGCTGTAATACCAGTGTGAGAGAAGAATATAACCTTGTGTGCGATGGTCAGACATACCCATCTACCAGACAACAACTTATGAAAATAATGGGCCTAACTGCAATTTAGGAAAAGAAAAGCCAGCAAAATCTATGCTGGCACAATGCTTCCTCAAGTGGTCCAATGTTTAGAGGGGCTCTTCAGATACATCGCAGTAAACATGATTGTTATTTGAAGAAAAAATGGAAGGTGTGTCAATTATCTCAGGATATTATTTTAAGAGTGCATGCATTGTCAAAACCCTACAGTAAAAGTCACTTGAATTACAAGCACTGTCTAGTGTTGTACATAGTGTTATTGTAGTCTTGTTGGTCCCAGGATATTAGAGACAAGATATTACCTCACCCACTTTGTCTCTCTAAGTGCTATCCAGGTCTGTTAGCTGAAGTACGGGACCCACAGATAAAGGAATTTTGCAGACTAAGGACTAGTTGTATGAGGTAAGGGCAATTAGGAGTAAATGCTTTAAAATATTCTACAATCATTACGTTGCTGAATCCTGAATTATGGAGAAACACAATAAAAATGGAATAAAGTGACTACTGCTTAAATACAATCCTCATTTGAAAGCACATACTACTGTAGTTGGGATCGAAGACTCAGCTCACAAGTTGTACTGAGGCTACAGAAAAAAGGAATATTTAACACAAAAGACTTGTATCGTTGACCCAGCTTGATCCCTGTTTCAAAGGCAAATCTAAAGCATTCTTGAGTGGACTTCACACATTGATCAGTACAAGGAAACTCCCATGAATGACACAATCTAGCCCTGTCATTGTCCTCTTTTACCTTGCCTTCTGCTCTGCTTCTAGATACAAGTCAATAATTAGTTCATCTAAAATAGATACTCAAAATCTGCGCAATATATTCCTCAAGAAATAAATGCATTGGAAAGGGACTATTTCTTTCTTTAAACTTTAAACTTTATAGGATTTTTACAGAGAAAATATAAAGAAGAGGAGAAGTGGAAAAAATGTGTACACACACACACACTGGCCTTGCAAAATTTAAAGGAAATCATACCCCCCCACAGGCAATCCATATACTCTCAATTTATCATTCTTGTGGATGATGATGATGTCATCATCAGTGAAAAAGACAAATGATATTCAACAGTTAAAAAGATACTTGTGTTACATGGTTGACTGAGTACAATTTTACATGGTGATTTTATCTATAGGGAATATAGGATGGTGTGGAGTATTATAAAAGTTTTAATGGAGTTGTGTTGGTCACATTACTCACTGGTGGCAAATCTATGAGTGAAATAAGTAGGTCAACCTAAAAGAAAAAAAACTTTTATACCACACCATGCCTTTGTTTATTATGTGTATGCGATTTATGTTACAGAATAACTATGGCTGGGAGATTTTTTGGGGTGGGACAACTAGTTTTTGTATTCTCCCATTAGAATATAGTATGTTACAATAATAACTATAAAACCAGGTGCCTTAGCTACCATGAATCCCACTGTAAAGGGCTGAGAGATAAATTAAAAATAATAAATGCAAAATGCCTCTGAAAATGATCTATAGAGCTGGTCGAAATTTTTCATCTGTGGGAGATGTTTGTCTTCAACACATTTTTTTGTATTTTTTATTTTTCAAAGAAAATCCAAATATTTTTGTAGAAACACTTCTATGAAAATGAAATTTTTGTCTGTTCGATCAATATTTTTCATGGGGAAAATAAATCCTTGACTCACTCAACCAAATAGGTTTGTCTATTACATAAAAACTTTATCTTGGGCCCTTCCAGGTCTGTATATTTAAAATGCCTTCACATCTTATTTTTATCTTGTAGGCATGCAATTTAATGTATGTACAGTGCTTTGAAGATGTACATTGGTATATACATGTTATGAGTGCCAAATTAAGGCTTAAACAGGACAAACTGTAAGGTGGCAGATAGGAGGGCCACCAGATAGGCAACAGTACTTGCAGGTATGATTCCTGTAGAGACCAGTACAGCGATAATGCCTCCCAGAATTGCTGAGAGGACCATGAAAAACATAGCCAGCCATTTAAATAGTGCCTAGATTTTATCACAACCCAGAGCTGAAGAATCATAATCTTGATACTGTTCTGTGTGCTGGTTCTCCGTAAATAATATGGAATAGAATATTTTCACGTTGACATCAGCATGCAAGTATGTAGGTTCTATGAAGTCTGTAGGAGCTTGAGTCATCCTGGGAATGGGAAAGAAAAACACCACAAGGGACATTAAAATTCAGAATTTAGGCCCCTATCCTTCCAGTACTTACACACATGAATAACTTCATGCATAAGAATTCACTAAATACACTACATTTATGTGAGGAAAATTAAGCACATCTGTGTTTGCCAGCTCAGGGCCTTAGTAGGTCATTAAGAGCTGGATTGAATCATCTTGTTTAGCAAGGGGGAGGGGAAGATATGGGTTGTGACTATTTTGAATACAATCATAGTTGTTTAATAATGAAATGCCAAATAAAGCAGGGCCAAATTCTACTTTTACATGTGTCAGACTAGAATATGACCCTTAATTATCATCAGTAGCATTTTGAAGATATCACCAAACAAACACAAGTTCAGATTGATGACGTATTTATGACATTTAAGCTCAATTCTGATATTTTCTTATGCAGTCAAAAACTCAGATTATACAAATTCATTGACAGTTAGGAGAAGTACGTTATGCAGATTTGGGATCCATTACTCAACCAAATCTCCTTGTATTTTACTGACAACTTTTGGCATCAGCATTAGAAATTATTTGAAAACTTCTATTAGTTTCCCCCACTTTTAGTGTCTATATATAAGAGAAGGAAGACTCTGGATACAGTTCACATCAACTCATTATTATTTTTAATCGTTTACTTTTATTTCCAGTTTTACAATATATTTGAAAAATTGGTTCCATCCAATTTCTATATGTTTAAAACATTATATTTCCACGCACAATGCACTCTAAATATCAGATGTCAATCCTTATTCTGCCGGTGGAATCCCTATCCAATGCCTGTATTTGTTCTGTCTATGCTTTTGGTTTACACGCAATGGCAGTCAGAACTTGATATGGAATGTATTTGGTTCAAAGACAGCCCAGCTTTACCAACTGATCCAAGAAGATTCCACACTCGAGCTGAGTAGTAGGAGCTGCATTAAACTTATCTCTGCTGGAGATCATTCTTTGCAGATCTGATACTTATCTTAATTCTTGTTACTTGGTACGGGAACATCCTTGTCATATGCTTTTTATCTTGCACTTGGGGGAAAAAATCAATAGAACTTAGTAAATCAACACATTTATCCTTCTGACTGACATGTTCACTTCTGACTTGCTTCATCTGGCACATGTTTATATTATTCACAACATGATCCTTGTTATAAAGTGGATGAATGTTACTGTTCATTCAGAACAGATGCACTTTAAGTGACAGCCTCTGAATCATTGCCTTTTATACATCAAGCAATTCAGTACAAAGTTGGCTGTCAGTTGACACAGTTACATCAGTCACCCTACAAAGGATTAGTATCCTCCAGTACGAACAATACATTCTTAATTTTTACTATATCTGTTGCCAGAGTACTCTCTTTTTGGTTTCTGTTAGTAGGGGCATCAGACAAGATGCTGTACACCTCATTAGCAGCTTACTTAGACCGGAGCGCTATATATCTCTATACATGTTCCTTGCTGATAAAAGGTGCACAGATAATGAACTTTTTATAAAGGTAAAAAAAAGCTGTGGAACTGGCAGGCTCCCAGTTTTTACTTTCATTCTAATTACCTTGAGAAAATAATTTATAGACTTTAGCTCCCTCCTGCCCAAGAGATGTTTAAGTTCTCAAATTCAATCTTTATTATTCATAGGCTCCAAAGCAGAAGGGCCCATTGTGATCAGTTAGTTTGACCTCCCGGATAACACAGGCCAAACTTCCCCAAAATAATTCCTACAGCATATTTTCTAGAAAAACATCTAATCTTTATTTAAAAATTATCAGTGATGGAGAATCCGCCATGACTCTTGGCAAATTGTTCCAATGGTTAATTACTCTCCCAGTCAAAAATTTACACCTTATTTGCTATCCGAATTTTTCTAGCTTCAACTTTCAGCTGCTGGTTAGTGTTATACCTTTCTCTGCTAGACTGAAGAGACCATTATGATATATTCATTCCCCACGTAGGTAGTTATAAATGTTGATCAAACCCTTAATCTTCTCTTCGTTAAGCAGAATAAATTGAGCTCCTTGAGTCTATCACTATAAGGCATTTTTTCCAATTCTTGTGGCTCTTTTCTGAACCCTTCCCAATGTATCAACATGCTTCTTGAATTGTGGACACCAGAACAAGACACAGAATTCCAGTCATGGTTTCACCAGTGCCAAATACAGGAGTAAAATAACCTCTTTACTCATACTTGAGATTCCCCTGTTTAAGCATCACAGCATCGCATTAGCCCTTTTGGCCACAGTATCATATTGGGAGCTCATATTCAGCTGATTATACATCACAACCCCCAAGTCTTTTTCAGAGTCACTGCTTCCTACACTAAAGTCTCCCATCCTGTAAGTATGGCACATATTCTTTGTTCTTAGATGTGTGGATTTACATTTGCTTGTGCCCATCTTATCAAGTGAATCAGATGGCTCTGTATCAGTGACCTGTACTCTTTATTATTTACCACTCCCCCAATGTTTGTGTCATCTGCTAACTTTATCAGTGATGATTTTATGTTTTCTTCCAGGTCATTGATAGAAATGTTAAACAGCATAGATCTGAGAGCTCATATCTGTGGGACCCCACTGGAAACATATTGACTTGATGATGATTCCCAGTTTATTGGCCAGTTTTTAATCCATTTAATGTGTGTCATGTTAATTTTATATCATTCTAGTTTTTAATCAAAATGTTGCAGTACCAAGTCAAATGCCTTACAGAAGTCTAAGTATATTACATTGTACTACTTGTAGTCTCATAATAAAAAGATATTTGTAATCTCATTAAAAAAATATCCAGTTAGTTTGACAGAATCTATTTTCCACAAAGCTATGTTGATTTGCATTAAATAAATTACCTTGCTCTAATTATTAATCAAGACTCAAATTAGCTACTCCATTATCTTGCCTGGGATTGATGTCAGACTGACAGGCCTATTATTATTTGGGTCATCCCATTTACCATTTTAAAATATCTTCCAGTATTTTAGAACTTTTTGGAGCAGTGTTGCAAGTCTTATTGAAAATTAACATTAATGGTCCAGCAAGCACCTCAGCTTGTTCTTTTAAAACTCTTGGACGCCAGTTAGCTGGACCTGTTGATTTAAACATGTCTAACTTTAGTAGCTGCTGTGTAACATCCTACTGAGATACTAGTGGAATGGAGGGAGTGTTATAATCATCAGTGGGTATGATTACATCATCTGTATTTTCCCAAATACAGAACAGAAATATTTATTGAACACTTCTGCCTTTCCTGCATTATTATTATTATTCCACCATTTCCATATAGTAATGGACCAATATCATTGTATCTCTCTTTCTCTTTTTCTTTATGGTGCTTTTTCTGGTGAGGGTCATGGCAGCAGCATGGAGAGTAGGGAGGACCAGACCTCCCTTTCTTCCACAGTAGGTTCCAGTGCCTTCTGGGAGATTCCCAGGCATTCCCAGGCCAGTCGAGAGATATAATTCTCCATCTTGTCCTGGGTCAATCCCAGGGCCTGCTCCCAGTGGGACATGCCGAGTATAGTTCCAAAGGAAGTCTACCAGGGGCATCCTTATCAGGTGCTCAAACCACCTCAGCTGACTCCTCTCAACCTGGAGGAGTAGCGGCTCTACTCTCAGGCTCTCCCGAATAGCTGAGCTCCTCACCCTATCTCAGAGATTCAGCCCAGCCACCCTGCGGAGAAACCTCATTTCCGCCATTTGTACCCGTGAACTCGTCCTTGCAGTCAATACCCAAAGTTCATGACCATAGGTAAGGATGGGAACATAGACTGACCTGTAAACTGAGAGCTTCATCTGAAAACTTAGCTTCTGCTTCATGGATAGATACAGTGCCCACATCATTGTCACCGCCACACTAATCCACCAGTCAATCTCACGCTCCCGCCTACCATCGCTTGTGAACAAGACCCCTAGATACTTAAACTCTTCTACTAAGGGCAGCTGCTCTCTCTTCACCTGAAGAGAACACTCCACTTTCGTCCAGGAAAGAACCATGACCTCCGATTTGGAGGTGCTGATTCTCATCCCAGCCGCTTCACACTCGGCAGCGAAGCGTTCAAGTGTGTGTCGGAGATCACAGTCTGAAGAAGCAAGAAGAACAACATCATCTGGATACACTCCCCAATTCAGCTGCACCTTGATATCCTGTCCATGAAGATCATGAACTGAAGTAGGAACAGGACGCACCATTGGTGGAGTCCAACAATCATCTTGAACAAACTTGACAATGCCAAGAATGCAAAACAACTCTCACTCTGGGAATATCATTGTTAGAATTATTTTTGCTCCTAATATACTTTAAAAAGTTCTTCTTATTGTCCTTAACTCTGCTGGCCAGAAATTTCTCCTTGTGTCTCTTGGCTTCTCTTATCAATTTTCTAAAGTTCCTAGCTTATGATTTATATTCATTACTATAGACTTTCCTGTTCTTCCATTTATATATATATAAGTAAAATTTTGTATAGCTGCCTTCACTTCCTGTGTAAATCAGGTCAGTTTTTTATTCAATACAGCCTTCTTTCTTGACTGTGGCTTTTTGGGTATATAGTAAAGTTCTTAAACAATTCCCAATTATTCTTCACGTTTTTTTCATTAAATTATTCCTCCCTGCTGATTTGACTTACAATTGTTTTCAGCTTTGTGTCACTGGACCATTTAAAGAACTAAGTGTATATATATTACTGGTTTGGACTTGCTTGCACATTAGAAATGTGATCAAGTCATGATCACTTCTGCCTAAACTACCATTATTTTTTAGTTCTGTGATCAATTTCCTTTTATCTGTCAAGACAAGGATCTAATATAGAATTCCCCCATGTTGGATGCAATACATTTTGAGTTAGAAAATTGTCATCTATAATATCTGGACATTCTGATGATGTTTTAGTACTGGTAGAATGAGACCTCCAGCATGTCACTCAGGTAAGGCTCCCATGCTCACACAGCCTTTTTTTCCCTACACTTTAAGTGCTTAAGGAACTGGTCATCCTGTTCATGATTGTGATTTGGTGGTTTGTAGCATACACAAAGTAATACCCCATCTTAAGCTTTATCTGTTAGGACTCTGATCCAGAAGCAATCCAGACAATTTTCTTCTGAGCTGTCAGTGATTCAGAAACAGGTAACATCATTTTTTACATAGAGTACCACCCCTTTCCCCCTTTGCCCACTCAATCCTTCCTAAATAGTTTTTAATAATTTATTTTAGCATTCCTGTCATGCGAATCATCCCACCAGGTTTCAGTAGTATCAGTAGCACTAGATCGATAATAATGACAAACATATGTTGAAGAAACATCCTGAAACTGTCTATGCCTGTCAAGGAAATGTTTTCCATGCACATAAGTAAAACCTATCTTAATCACAATATTCATTTTTTCCAACGCAACAAACCACAGAATATTTCATGAACTGCAGTTAATGATGACAGCAGAGAGAGAGAGTTTGTGGAAAAGCCCATTTGTAGAATAATTTTTTTCTTTTTATTGCTACTTCAGTATATTTTGTGCAGATGAGTCTATATACATAATTTTACTTTTGAAAGGTTTAAGTGAAACTAAGGAGATGCAAGACATGTTCATGTCAGCAAAAAGTTTAGATTTTTCTAAAAGAAATTCATGTCATACCAATGTCTGCCATTACAAAACTCTGCATTGCTGTTACTTATAGGCTAAAATTTGTCTCTGGTGGTTCAGAGCATTCAGATTTTCAAGTTTGCTTTTATAGAAGTAAAACCTAAAAGCATGTATATGATGTAAGATTAATTCATCAATATACCCCAGTTCATCAGCGATAGTAGGATAACTGATGATTATCTATTTTAAATTTATTGGGGCAAATTCACTCCTGGTGTAATTCAATTGATTTCTGGCTCCACTCTGTATTAATCATAGGATATTCAAATAAGACTGAACAAAGACCTAGTAAATGTACCATAGAGAAAAATCTTACACTGGCAGTGTGATGGACTATTATTTATTAGTTATTTAAGTGCTGCTAATGTGACAAATATGATCTACTAAGTCTTTTCTTACTCTAACGGCTATGACAAAAGAAACAAGTTTCATGACATTTTATATATTAATAAATAATAATAAAAAAACTCAAGGAAGGGACAAATGGAAGTGTTTCTAGCACATACCACTAAGGCTGCTTAATGAGTTCCTTTGCCCCCATACTCTCAGCAAATAAATGCTGCCCTGCAATTAATTGGTTTCACTTTTACTAAAGAGGCAATGTAAATTCACTGAAGTCAGACGAGTGCTAGCAATTTCACCCAGAGTGTTGTCATTATACTAGTTAAAATAATAATTAATTAAGTAATCTTCAATGCTAGTAGTGAAAGAATCAGCTGATACGTTTCACATGTATTTGCTGATGAAGAGGATTGGTGAGACTTGCAAGCTTGGTTTCATTCCATGCTCTGGAAGGAAATGTGCTTCTTTGGACACAGAATCTTCTGCCATGCAAACTTGTCCTCTTCTCCCTCCTCCCCTCTAACCTGTTTCTGTCCCTGTCCTGCCTCTACCAAACCACTGGCTCCTTATCCCAGTCCCTTTTGCCTCACCTAGCCAGACCCAATCTCCACTCATCTGGCTTCTCATCCAGTCTCCTTGCCTAGCCAGCCGCAGTCTCCCTGAACTCCTCACCTGTTCTTAGTTTCCCACCCATCCACTGGCTTCCAGTCCATTCTCCTTGCCCAGCCAATCCCAGTTTGCCCATGGGTTCCCAGTCCAGTCTCCTTGCCAGGCTAGTTACATTTTAGCAAGATAGGCTATAAAAGATTTACAATGTCACTAATTGGGTGCTGGTAAGAGGGATAACTTGATGCTCTTGTGTGGGTTTTCCAATGATAGGAGAAGAGGACAAATGAAGCCTAGTTCCTAAAGCCTACAAAAGGTCCAGTCAGCATATGACTTTTAGCACTCCCTTGGTAAAATCCTGGTGTCGCTGATGTGTGTGGGGGCTTTTCCATTCACTTTAGTGCAGTGGTTCCCAACCTTTTTGGCTCGAGGGCCACAAATATCATTTTTACAACCCTGAAGGGCCACCAGTCTATCAACTCATAAAAAATGTATTGACACACACACCATTAAGGACTACAAATCCCTACATATTTAAAGTAAACATTTTGATGCTACTGTGCTCATTTTTACATTCACTATTTTACACCTACAAATCACTCACAGTATGTCACACAGAAAGCACTAGTGTAGACAAGTGACTGTCACCACACACTGGAGTACGTAGCCTGACAGCTAAGTCATGGTGGGTGGCCTGTTAAATGCAGGCCAAACTGTAAGGCACTGATTTTTAGAGCCCTGCCCCTTCTCAAGACTGGTAGGTCCTGGCTGCTTCATCAGCAGTGCCACCCCCCACTGCAGCCAGACGGAAGGAGTTCAGTGCAGAGGCTGCCTCCCTGCTGATCTGCTGTCCCCCTGGCTGCAGCAGGGAAACTGCGCGTGTCCTGAAGCCCCGTGCATTCCACCTGGGGACTTAGGCAGTGGCTCCCTTCTGCAGCCAGGGGAATGGCAAATCAGTGTTCCCCTCCTTCTGGCTCCAGCCAGGACCCCAGCGCCTAAGGACCCAGGCGGAGCACTTTGCCGTGCTCCCTTCAACAGCAAGGGGGAAGGGTGCGCTGATCTCTCATCCCTTTGGCTGTAGCAAGGAGCCTGCACCGCTCTTGTAGCCCCGCAGCCACGCTATACCTGAGTCCTTATATGGCGGCTCCCTTCTGCAGCCAGCAGAAGCGGGGCGGCGGGCCACTTTGAAAGACCCCGCGGGCCACTTTTGGCCCTTGGGCCACAGGTTGGGAACCTCTGCTTTAGTGAATCCTGAGGGCTGAGGGCAATGCAGGGCAGCTAGTGAGACAGATGATGGACTATGTCCTAGAAGTGGCCTGTCCAGCTTGGTTGGAAGAATAGTCACGGGCACATCCACCTATGCATCTGCTAGAGCAGGGGTCAGCAACCTTTGGGCAAGGGCATGCCACCTCTTCCCTCCGCCCTTCTCCCACATGCCAGCACCCGGGGACCACTATTTGTATTTGCGCCCCTCCTGTTGGTGTCAGTGTGGGTGGTGGGGGCACCGGCGTGGGGGGAGGGCACCAGCCAGGCCCTCCTTTGAGGAGCTGCCCCCAGCTGACATTCACAGCGGCCCTCCAGCGGGGAGCGGGAGTCAGAGGGGCGGTAGGCTGCGGCGGCGGGGGGAAAGTCTGCCTGAGGTTGCCAAGATGCGCACGGAGTGGGGCCGGAGGAGGGGGCAGGAGGCTGAGGGACAGGCTTGGCATGCCACTGGCCCTGGTCAGGAACCTCTCCAGGCCTCAAGCCGTGCTGCACGGCGGCCGCTCCCCTCCCTTACTCCCTCCTGCTTTACGGTGGGAGCAGCACAGCTCTGGCCAGGGGGAGCGGCCACCGTGCACGCGGCTCAAAATCATTGCATGTGCCACCTTTGGCACACGTGCCACAGGTTGCCGACCTGTGCTAGAGTTTTGCTGGAAGCACAAAGGAATGCACATTACTACTTTTAAAAGGCCCAGGGTTCATAACAGACCAGCATAATTCCTCTATTTATCTGAATTCCCCTCTCTACAAGCCAACTAAACAATTAAAGGACATTCACTTATTTTCCATGCACTGGGCATATGAGTTTTTCATTGCACTGTAACTCACAACTTTTTTAACACTTTATCAACTGTCTAATGTAAACTTTGTTTTCTACACAGTCTTGTGCTTTACACATCTGGTGAGGGGGAGCATTTTGCAAGCTTTTCCTTACCATTCTTCTCCTTCCAAACATTGCCAGTCTTCTTTGAAAGGATTAAAAGTAAAATAAAAGGAGTGTCTGTGTGTGTGGAGAGTGGGGAGGACCAACAACCAGGCCTAATATAAGAATGCAAACGTTATTGGAAACTGTCATATTTAAAGTGTCTTTTTTTAAACAAGCACTGTACTTTCAGCAGCGACCGAGCATGGGTAACAAAAATCATTGTGCTCCAAGTAACAGCCGAGTTCTCTGAGGTTATTCTTTCAATCCAGGATCAAAGTGACAGGCTCAAAAGAGCTTATTAAAGACAGAGTTGGAGCAGATAGAGTGGTAGTGGCACAGCTGTTTCAGGTGAAAAAGGCAAGATTTGTCAGAGGTTCCTCAGAAGGTGTATAATAAAAACTATTTGGGAGCTATCCCCAGAGCGAATGCCCAGCTGGCTCACTCAGATCTATTGCAGCAGTTCAAGGATGAAATACAGTGTGACCTGACCTGATTAAACCTTGACAGTGCCCTTGTACGAACAATGCACATCTAAGTGCTGCCCTCATTCACAAGAATGCTTGAGTGCTGTTAATATCTTGGGCTGTGTTTACAAAGTCATTCACTCAGTGTGATGTTGGACAGTGGCAGGAACAGTCTATTCCAATCTAAGGCACAAAAAGACTGTCACCCAGGGGGAGAAAGATTACATTTAGTTGCAGTGTAGCTGCAAAAGTGGACTATTAGCTTCTAATAGAACCCTTTTTTCTTCTGAAAAGCTACAGAGAGATGGCATTAAATTGCTACTGCCAGAGAAAGAGAGAGTGAGCTGGGGCAGATTGGCTAGGTCTCAGGTCAGCATGTTATGCTACAAGCACAGGCCTCCTTCTAGATTAGGCAATTGTCTCCCTCCTGCCTACAGACCATATAATGCAAGTACTGTAGAGGCTTCTCTAATGCAGGCAAACACCCATTTTAAATCCTGGTCCTGGATACTAGTGAATAGTAGTAATGGAGGGAGGCTGGGAAAGGGCAGGAATTGTAGCTACTGCAAGTGAGTGGTGATGCTATTTATGGTGTGGATTTGGTGCTGATGTTGGGTCTTGAAGATCAGACATTTTACTTTCTGTTCCTCAATTTGGGACTATGGCAGCCCCAAACTATAAGTCATAGGCTCTCTGTGCCAATGTGTTTAATTTGTATATAAAAACGTATCATACATTATACAAAAAGAATATCTTTAAAACGTATTCAAAACATTTTACAATAAAGAAGGCCCTGTATTGTGTGTGTGTGTGTGCATAGGGGGGTGGGAAGGGGAGTGTGGGTAGAGTGGAAGCCTCTCTAACCACACCCCTGAAAGAGAAATATTTCTCTAGTCAAAACTCCTGGTAACTCTCTCTCCCTGACCTCCCAAGGTGAGGTTTAGCAAAGGAAATCAGAACCCAAACAGCCCTCAGGTGAACTGACCCTCCTACAACTTCATCCAAATTAGGCCTAACAAGATCCCTTATACAACTACATGGAGCTGGGTTTTTTGGTTCATAGGTGGCTGCTTTGCTACCAGAACCAGTGTTTAGAAAAAGTTGACTGTTACTGAAACTTTTGTACTGGTCTGTCAAAGTATTTCTTTATCCTGGCAAGTCACCAAAGAGAGGATCTTCAAGTGTGAGTGTTACTGGATGTATTTCATTTTTTAATATTTGCTGGGTTTTCATGCTAATTCTGTCATACTTTGACAATCTGCCAAAAGGAAAGTTGCCATTTGCCCTGCAAGTGGCTTCTTCTCCCATTTCATATTTGGTATGTGGTGTTGGTTCAAGCTCCAACAGCTGTTGAGACAGGGGGTTACTAAATGGCCAAATCAAAAACCATTCCAAATGTTGTGTTACATTGATGAATGCACCCAAAGGTTCAAGATTTAGTTCAGTGGTGCCTGAACCTGTTGCATGACAATACTATGAGACAAATGTCCTCCTATCCAGTTGCCTGCCCAAGAAAGCTGCCTCTCCAGATGATAGGCGAAGGCCTGCCATAGAAGGAACCTACTGGGATTCTGCTTTTTTGTGGTGAGGAATGCAGAACATGGGCTGTTGCAGGGTGGGTTTGTGTCTCCTGAACTGTAATCCATGAGAATGTTCTGATGTAGTTTGACTTTTCTTGCAGTGTCAATATGTACTGATTACAGGCAAGCATTGGCAAGCATTTTAACAAATGTTTGAAGTTTGCTTGTTTTGGCAATGGCTTCCTTCTTCCTTAACTACTATTTGCTCTTATATGAGGGCTTGTGGTGTTTAAACATAGATTCTTATTCACCCATCTGAATCTAATTAAGTCCAAGGAGACTGTCTGCTCCAGGAGACAGTCATGCACATTGGAGAAATTCAAGGGGGTTTGGGTATTTAATCTAGAGCTGTAGCAAATTATTTGCCATTTTTGATAATATTTATAGTACCATCTGGAAATCCCAAAGGAGATTAGGGCCTGGTTGTGCTAGGTGATATACATAAATGTAGTCAGAGACAATCTTTGCCCCAAAGAACGTACAATCTAAATGGATAAGATTGACAGGAAGAATTATTGTTGCCATTTTAAGGTTCAATTACTTGCCCAAGGAAGCTGTAGCAGAGCTAGGGACTGAATCCAGATCTTGTAAATCCAGGACCATCATTCCTCACCACCAAGTATCAAGATACACCTCTGATCCTGTAAATTCACTGCTGCACATCTGCTAGATTCCAGATAGAAGGCAAACCTTAATGAGGCCAATATTTCAGTCTGAGTCTGCTGTGTGACTTGGGGAGAGAATTTTCTAATTTAATTAACATCTTACCTCTAACATTCCCAGGTATACCTAGGCACTGTTTCAGTCATATCTAGAATAGATTCTATGCTATTACCATCATTAAAATTCTGGTGACTGTTTACCATTCATGTAAATGCTTGGTAACAGAATTGTGTAATCTTGTATTTTTCAAAGAAAAGGGCAAAATTCCACAAGTGCATCTAGACTGGGGAAAGGAAGCCTGACAGAGCTTCATCCCAGCTAGCACAGTAGTTGGCCTAAGATTTCAGTTTACCATTGCCTGGAGCATCTGTACCTTAAGATTTATGTGACTAACCAACATAGTGTGTTTCCCCCCACCCACCCACCCTGCCTCCCACGGGGTTTCCTGGGTATAACCCAGGGCAGAATTTGTGCTGCAGAATATTTATTACTGGGAATGATGCGCAAGCTGGAAAGAATGCTGCTTGGCTTTCTGATCCCAGGTTGCATTAGCAGGTTGGCAATCAGAACAAAAAACCTCATTTTATGTGTAAAATGAATAATTTCTTTGCAAGTCTCTGAGGGACGATATACATGGAACCCCTGAATTCTAAAGCCATTTTACAAAGTCACTTTTAGAGCAATACCACATTTTAACCCCAAACTGATATAAAGGACTAGGCCAAATTACACATAGGCTATCTGAATATGGAAGTTGCACACTAATTGTTGGATGTGAGCTTGACTGGCTTTGAATTAACAGTTAAAGCTGTATTAATTAATCTGAACAGGGAAGAGCAGGCCCACGGTCACAGCATACCGCAGTTCAGTAGTCATATGGAGCAGGTGAGGGAACATTAGCCATTTACAAGGTGCAGCAGCTGATCTCCATCAGTGCCTATCATCCAATGATGGAGAAAAAAGCTACCAGCTGCAATATCTAAAAAAGATTTATGCTTTATCTAGGAATCCACCGTCCCAATGGGCAAGAAACAACCTACAATTACACAGAATGATTAAACTTAGTTTTTAAATGCTTTACCACCTCAAGCCCTGCTAAGGGGACAATTCGTAAATGGATCCTGGTCTATTTGCTATACATACAGCTTCTGGAAAAATATTTCCTTTGGGAAAGGAGCATAAAATTCATTACTTTTGAATAAAATATCCAGCATGATAAAATTCAGTTGGAACACAAAATTACTTGAAATGAGAGATGGGACAAAGGCAGAGATCAATTTTCCCAAATCTGAGGGAGGGGGTTATTTGGGTCCAAAATATTTTAGTTTGGGCCCACTCTGATCTGAAATAGACACTAAATTGAGTCAAAGCTTTTTTGATATTAAACAAATTATTACTGAGGTATTTGAATATCTTACCATACGGGTTGTTCTTCTGGGTCTCTCTCCCACTTATGTAAACATGTACATAGTGGTATTGTTGCCTATATACACTAGCATTTAAGGTCTTGATGTCTGTCTTTCCAATTGATTAACATAAATATTGAGGATACTAGGGGCCTTGTGAACTTGACAGATGAGAAATCTGTGTATTAAAGTGAATTTTTCAGTAAAATTCTCTATGGTAGGTCTCAGAGAGTGAAAATTAGCATCCTACCACTAATTCTCTTAGGTGAACCAGCAGTGAACCCATGAAAAATGGTGTTACATGTGGAGAGGTCCAGTAGAATGAGTATGATTGTTCGCCCTTTGTCCGTGTCTAACAACATAACCAGCATAATTTCTCTAACATATCCTGGTGTGAAGTTCATCTGGAAAGGATCCAGAATATTGGCAGAAGTCAAGTGTAATTTCAGATAGCTCTTTGCTAGTGTCTCAGTAAACAATTGAGGAAGGAGAGATTTCATACTTGGCAGCAGTTGATGTGATTAGTTACGTTGGGGCTAACCTTCTTCAATACTAGACTATTGTGTTTTAATGTGTCGTTTTCCAGGGAGTCATTGACAATCTGTTAGCAAAGGGCTCAGGTCTTGATTGTCATCTTCCTGTCAATCTGAGTTGCAGGCAATGGCTTGGATTTCCTTAAGTTTTGGATGAATGGATTCTGATCCCTTCTGGCATTATTGTGACCTCCTCTATAAAACAAACCAAAGAACTTACACTCTAGGAATTATTTTGTCAATCTTTTAGGGGAAAAATCCAATCTTGATTCTAAAATTCAGTAATAGAGAATCCACTATGACCCTTGGTAAATTGTTCCAATGGTTAGTTATTTAATTTCCAATCTGAATTTGTCTGACTTCAACTTCATGTTATGCTAGATTGAAGAGCCCATTATTAAATATCTGTTCTCTATGTGGATACTTACAGACAAGAATCAAGTTACTCCTTAACCTTCTTTGTTAAACTAAAGTTGGATCAGGAGGTGAAAGTTACAAGGAGGGAAGGCTATTTTTGTGGCTTTTCCAGCCTAGCTGGAATAAAGGAATTCTGAACTTTTCAAAAGAATCCATGCTTTCAAGATTTCCACACACATGGGATTTGGATACATCTCAATTTTCCTTGTTCCTGAAATGTTTTTCTGAAACAAAGCATAGAGTAGTTTTGATGTTAAACATCACAGTGATTACCTACATTGGGGTTTTATTAAAATATCTGCACATATGGACTGTGACCCATATGCATACATAATGGAATACACTTATTTGCATACAGCATGAATAATCTGACTTTGAGCAGAGAGAACTCCATGGTGCTTTTAAGGTGGGGGATAGAATTCACTGCCTCACTGATAGACAAGGCAGCTTCACAGTGGACTCTACTCTAGTCCATAGGCTGGAATAATGGTGAATGCTCTTTCATACTTCCTACATAGGGTCAAAGCCACTGATCCATTGGGTCAGAAGATACTATGGTCCTTCCACCAGCCTGTCCTCAAATTCTCACTCAAAGTTGGCCTATTTTTAGCTGGCGTGGAACTCCCTTTCATGGTGCACAGGGGATACAGATAGGCACTATAGAGCCACTCTATCTTTGTCCCTCTTTCTGCAGCCCCACAGTGAGATTGAAGTAGTGTGGAGAGCTTTGTTTGTACTCTACACTCTGAGGTGAAGTTAATCCATAAAACAGTAGTAGTAGCATTGAATCCTCTATACTGTGTTATGTATCCTGAGGTTTACATGACAGAAAAGGCTAATTTTTAAAATATGTATGGCTATGCCAGGTTATTAGTACTCAAGCGGTATAACTTTTTTTCTTTAAAGTTAGTGACTTACCCTTGTAAAGACTCATAAGCAGGCTAAATTGGTAATTTCCCAAAATATTGTGTATGTTGAATCAACAAATTACGTTTGCATATTTATTTAAATTCCTCATTTAACCTAAGTGTGTTCCAAGGCCAACTAAAGTTTTGCATTTAAATTTTTTGTGCTGTCTGCTGATTTTATTTAGTTAATGACAACCACTTTTCTGTTCGGCCTGCAAAATGTGTTACTGTGTTGGGTGATGTTTTAAAATGTGGCTATAAAAACTGGCTTGAGTAGGATATGTAAATATTAGGGCTGGATGGAAAACATGAATTCTACTTTGTGAAAAATTTAGGATTTAATGTTTTTCATTCCACATCAGAACAAAAACCAGACAGTTTTCTGAAATCTTTAATGGTTGATGTCTCTCCCCTCTCACCCCCTAACTCAGAATAGCCCATAGCCTGATGGGCAGGGTCCTCAGTGGGGCTGTGGAAGACCTAGGTTCACATCCCTGCTCTGACTGGAAATGGACTGTTATCCTTACTAGTCTTGTGAAATATATCTGTGTTTGCATCTTGACTTTTCTTATTCTTATTTGAGGATACTCATTTGGGTCATCTATGAATTGATAACATGAAGAAAAAGAAGCAGCAGCATATGTACTCATTTGTTTTGAAAGTAAAGGTGATGAATCCATTACTTAAGTCAAAGCTTAGGTACTTGGTTCTATGTCTTACCTTACCTTTGTTCCTTCTCCTGTTAAAGTAGATTACTAGAGTGATGAGGCATACTTATTTAGACCTCAGATATACTTCTTGAGCATAATGAGTGAGCAAAGCATTTAACTGTGCCATTTGTATTCCTGTCAGCCAGCTGGAGTCTAGTACAAGGGATGGGAATGCTTATACAAAGACAGATGTGCACTGTCTACATTGGATATTGTAGTATTTAGAAAAATGGCAAATGTTAGTAGTAGGCAAATGCTTGCGTTTAGTTGCTTGAAGATTTTAGAGCTCAAGAAGAAACATTGATGCACACTTTTCCCCTTCACTTTCCAAAGTAAATGGAGAGTGGATTAAGGATTCATGTTGTCCTTGGATATACTTGCCAATTTCCTTTTACTCTGAGAATTGACTGCAACCATAACCCCATCACATAAGGAAGACTTCTGTAGGAATAGGAAACACCACCACCCCAGGAATTTGTAGGAAATCTGGTAAATCAACAGAACTATCGCAAACATCGTGGCCAAGAATCTGTGCTTTAGCAACAGTGTATTCATTTTCCAAATGTTCCAGCTGAGAAAGCTACTCAGAACATACCTACTATACACCAGATGGTTGATAAGCCAGTATTTTCTATGTATACGGAAACTTGCTCTTCTATCATTAGGCACTCTTCTGCATACAGAACAAATATTTATTATAGACAGGATCTTCTCTTGCCCTACATTCTGCTGAAGAAAGATATATACTATACCAATGGATATATCACTCTGTGGAAAACAAATAGATAGGGAAAAGTGTCTCATTCATTTTTCCAATCATGTTACATAGACATGGTTTTAGGTGAAATATAAGACAAACTGTGTTCATTTCATGCTGAACGAAGCTAAAATATATTTAGGTGAACTACCACATATTACATTTAGTTAGTGTATTGAAAAGAGATCAAAATGCATATGATATAAAGTTAATCACTTCAGAATGCTGTGGAGTCAAACCCAGCATAAAACTGCTCTAACAAGATCGTAAACCAGGCCCTATATGGCCAATGTTTTTACAGTTAATTACCATAGGCCAAATCCTGAAGCCCTCATTCAGGCTCAACTCTTGATGAAATCAATGAAAACTTTGAGTAGCTGGTTACGGACTTCAAATATGGCTCCAGAATAGAAAATCAGATTGAGTCTATGCATAAGTACTTTACATAGTGTCTTGCAAAACTTAGTGATGAATTTGCCCTCTTATTTGGACAAAAAGGAAAAACCATTATATCAGGCAACCTTAATTCTGACACTTAACTTTTGAGTGCCTGACTTCAGAACCTTAACATTCTTTTCATGTAGGGTTTTTTTATGTTCTATATAGTCAAAACTGATCATTCTTCTGGGCTTGCCATATTTGTCCTATTCTTCTCCATTTAATTTCTTAGGTCCTGATTCTGCAAACCCTTACACATATGCTTTGGCATGTGAGTAGTATCTATAAAGCCAAAATGACTGAGTCTTAAACCCGAAGGCTGGAATTTTCAAAGGGAGGCCTGACTTTCAGTGGAAGTTGGGTGCCTAAGACCTTTAGGTCCCTTAGCTGCAGGGATTGCCTTCACTTTGTGTTGTACAGTGCTGAGCATATTGCTTAATAGAAGCGGAGATGTTAACCAATTACCCGGTAGAATGTTAGCAAGCTTTAGTCCCTACGAAGTGTAGGAAGAAAAGCTGGATAACACAGGTGACATGCAGGAGTGTCCATTTGTTATGCCAAGATAAAGTTGGTTAACCTCCTCCCAGTGAAGTGAAGGGATGTTTTGCTGAGTGTCAATGAAGAGAAATTAGTGTAACTGTGATGATCTGTTCCTGAGCTGGTACTTGAGATTTCATGATTTACAGGAATGTTGAAAAATGCAAGTAAAAATAACAAAACAGCAAGCTAATATATTTGAAATAGGATTTAATGGAACTAGTTAATTTTGATCTTTTAGATAAAGCTTTTTTTAAAAAAGCGAATATACTTTTCTCATGCTGGACAATTTTTCCAAATGATAGCCTTGCCTACGTCGAGCAAAAGGTAAACAATCTGTGCTAGAACCATGAAGACTTATTTTCCCTCTATTCTTATCTCCGGGAAACAGTCCACTGACAGCAGCCTTTTGTCTGGCAGAGATTTGGTCATGTTTCACCTTAAAGCTCTGCAGGAAAAGAGAGGCATATTAAAGAAGTTTTAACTGCCAGTAGCAATTACATTCATTTGCCCATATTTTTTGCCCACTAACAAATGGACACAATTTACAACTGTAACATAGCTAAATACTGGCTTGTAATCCTTTCAGAGTAACTTCTGATATATCAGCGATGGCAAGAATTGAAAATGATGGTAATGAAATGCCCATACAGCACAAATACAAACTAATCCAAAAACCAAAAACAAAACCCCACCCACACTCACCACCCCACAAAAAACCCTACAATAACACCTCTTTGACATAGCTGAGTCACAGGGAGCACTGATTCTGAAGGGCTGATCTGGTCTTGGACTTTCAGCAACTTGATGGAAGTGTGCATGAGTTGCAGTGTATAAATTGCATATCGAATGAAATTAGCTGGGTGATAGTGTGCTGTTTTTTAGCACTCTGCAGGACCAGGCCATGAACTAAATATCAGACTTCAGGAGATAAAGGGTAATGAATATACAATGTAAAGTTGTCACATCTTTGTGTGACAGTCGGAATCTGATTGAAGTTGAGAAAATTAGGATATTTAATAAATAAGGAATTACTCCCAGCAACATTTGCTACAAGTGAGAATTATTTATATTAATATGCCCCGAGGAAGCTTTAACTTGTAGAACTATTTATTTATTCATTTACTTATTTGGTGGGGGGAGGGGGACTGTGCCAGTCATTTGCAAAAGGAAAACCTGTAGATATAATTCCCTTGGCTAGGAAACAAAACACCCTCAAAACAAAACAAATCCTCCTCCATTTTCTGTTATCTCACTCCCCAGATAAATGACTTGATTTCCCCACTGCCTTGCACATTGCACAGTCATTTTCACTTATCACAATAAGTGAGTGAACGATTGGAATTTGGTTGCCTTTTACACCTATTTTGTACAGGTTTAAATGATTACAGAACTGCAAGGTAGTGGTGAATGAGGGTTGGAATATTCAAAGTACCTGTGATGTGCTGAAGTTTAAAAAAGCAGAATATTTTTGTAAACATTCCTAACAGATGTGGATAAATCACCTAAGTATTTTAAAGTAAGTAGAAGTTCAAATGATGTTCTGTGGTAGGAAGGAGGAATAGGGGTTTTTTTGGTTTTTTTTTAAATGCTTCCTTTAATTTCAGGTATTCAGACACACCAAGTCAGATCTTGTGCAAAGCCATCCAACACTTCATTTGCAGTTAATCAAGCCATGTGTTTTAATAGTCACTAATCTTTGAGAATTACCTCAATTATCTTGCTATTTCTAGCAACCAGACCATTGTAAGGGACCAAATTGCAATTCTATTGTTTTTGTCCCTAGCTTAATTGCTGCCTTTGACTTACTCCTAAAAACTTCCTCATTCCCAACCTTTCTCCTTCAGTGCCCTCCTCTCACGTCCTTAACTTTAAACTTATTCCCCTTTTCTGCTTTATAACAGTGCTGAGCATATCCTCTTGCATGACATCCTGTCCTCCAGAGGACTTTGTGACAGTCCACTCTTGGTTCTCCCCTCACCTCCTTGGCAGACCTTTTTTCAGTGTCTCATTTGATGGGCCTTCCTTCATACCTGTTCCACTATCCATAGAAGTCTGCCAGGGATCCATCCCCAGAACCCTCCCTTCTCTTTACACTCTCTGGGTGAGTTCTGTAATGGAACTCTAAAACAGTATGATGATGATCAGCCACTAGGTGAAGTTGTGTGTAACCTACCTTGCCTTAGGTGATAATGGTGATAGCCAGCAGCACATTAAAGTATCTCAGAGAGCGCACATCTCTTGTACCTCTCTCTCTGGTGGAAGCTCTGTAGCCAGTCCAAATCTGGTACAGAAGCTTGTGATGTTAAGAGCTGAAGTCTGGAATGTTGTTGCCTCAGTAATACTGTTCAGGCTGCTCAGTGGTTCATGTATTGGTCAGTGAACTTGTAAGCATATGTTTTAAAACATGGTCTGACTTTTGCATTGCTGCTAAACTCATCAAGGAAACTGGAGAAATTCAAGTATCATAATTAAGGCAGAAGATATGTTTAACTCACTTGGCTTTTCTGATGACAATCACAAAGATGACTATGAAAGGCTTCTGGTTATGGTTGATGCATACTTTATATTTCAGAGAAATGTGGTTTATGAAAAAGTGTATTTTCACCAGAGAATTCAAGAACCTGGGGAATCTGTTGAATATTTTATAAGAGATTTCATGTAAAACATGAAGATATTAGAGACCTGGTTATTGGGCAGGTACAATTTAAAAACAGACTTAACCCTACACACAGCTATCCATAACAAAACAGACTGAGCTAGGGAAGCAGCAAAACAAGCAACTTGCTAAACCTGAAAAATCAAACTAGCTTAGAAGCAATACAGAGATACACATGAGTGGTAAAAGAAATTAACATAAGAGCCCTGAAATTATGAGGGACAAATTCCAAACTACAAAACCTTTCAGACTAAATGCACGAGAGATGCAAAAACTCATAGCCTAAATATGTGTCCAACCAAAGGTGTAAGATGTAGTAAATGCACAAAATGTGGACACTTTTCAGCTCTTTGCTACACTACAGCAGTTAGGGAGCTGATTACTATAAAAAGTCATAAGAACATAAGACTCATCATATTTGGTCAGGCCAATAGTCCATCTGGCTCAATATCCTGTCTTTCAACAGTGGCCAGTGCCAGGTGCTTCAGAAGGAATGAACAGAACAGGACTCTATCAAGCAATCCATCTGTTGTAACCAGTTCCAGCTTCTGGCAGTTGGAGATTTAGGGACAGCCAGGGCATGGGGTTTGCATCCCTGATCTTCTTGACTAATAGCCATTGATAGACCTATCTTCCAATTCTAATATTTTTTTGAGATGCGGCAGCCGGAACAGCATGCAATGTTGAAGCTGTGGATATACCATGGAATTATATAGTGGTATTATAATATTTTAGACTTATCTATCCCTTTCCTTGTAGTTCCTAATATTCTGCTAGTTTTTTTTTGACTGTTGCCACACACAGAGTGGGTGTTTTCAGAGAATTATGTATTATGACTCCAAGAGCCTTCCTGAGTATTTCCAGCTAATTTAGACCCCATCATTTGTATGTATAGTTGGGATTTTTTCCCCTCAAGAGCTATTGTTTCTGGGATCTAACCCATCTGATAACAGCACCTGTCTGGAGAGTGAAACTGAATATTCCTGGAAAGGCTGATTTCTAAATTTGACTCTGAAGCTGATGTCAGTCCTTTCAGAAGGGATTTACAATCACCTTCAACTCCTTCCAGAGCTGAAATCACCTGACACAGCCTTGACTAGCTCTGGAAGTTTGCTGAACTTCATGGGTCAGTTCATCACAGAAAGAATTTACACTCTGAATGCAAAGCTTTCGTCTTTGTATGTGACCAAAGGTACAAACAACCTTTTCAGCCACAGCATGGCAGCCACGATGGGCTTAATGAGAGAGGTGGAAGATCTTGCAAGAATATTTGGTGATATTAGACTTTTGAAAGGCAAACCAGTACAGTTAACCTTGAGACAATGCTGAACTATATAGTATACATGCAGCTTGCAGAATTCCTATCCCATTGTGTCATAAAGTGTAAAATAAGTTAAAGAAAATACAACAGATGGGCATAGTCAAGGAAAACATTTGAGCCAATAGCCTGGTGTGCCCCAGTGGTACCAGTTATAAAGAAAGTGGAAAAATATGAAACTGTGGATTGGATTCTTTTCACTGATACACCATAAACCATTTGTAACTCTCATCTACAACAGAAAAGACCTGGGTCAAGCACTGCTGAGATGACATCTTTGTATAAGGTTAACCCAATTTCTAAATATGTTCCTGGAAAAATCTGGTGGTAGCAATCTGGTGGTCACAGAGCTCAGTGTCATACTCAACTATTCATGGGCTTGAAGATGACATAAATGCATGCATGGATCCTGTGAATACATACAGACCAGTGTCAGAAAAAAGACTACATTAGCTACAAAAAACAACCTTGTCAGACACATCTTCAAGAAATTCTAAGTTGCATTAGGGCCAACTGGCCCAAGTGTATACATGATACAAATGAAGTGACAAACTACTTTGCAGTACATGGACAATTGAGTAAAATGGAGTCATGATTAAAGGCTGAATCAAGCCTTCAAGACTGAATCTTAATTCCAAATGCAATGATAAGAGAAATCTTGAACCTCATCTGTGAAGGACATAGAATCATAGAATCATAGAATATTAGAGTTGGAAGGGACCTCAGGAGGTCATCTAGTCCAACCCCCTGCTCAAAGCAGGATCAACCTCAGCTATATCATCCCAACCAGGGCTTTGTCAAGCCTCACCTTAAAAACCTCTAAGGATGGAGATTCCACCACCTCCCTAGGTAACCCATTCCAGTGCTTCACCACCCTCCTAGTAAAAAACTTTTTCCTAATGTCCAACTTAGACCTCCCGCCCTGCAACTTGAGACCGTTGCTCCTTGTTCGGTCATCTGCCACCACCGAGAACAGCCTAGCCCCATCCTCCCTGGAACCCCCTTTCAGGTAGTTAAAGGCCGCTATCAAATCCCCCCTCACTCTTCTCTTTTGCAGACTAAACAAGCCCAGTTCCCTCAGCCTCTCCTCATAAGTCCTGTGCTCCAGCCCCCTAATCATTTTGGTTGCCCTCCGCTGCACTCTCTCCAACTTGTCCACATCCTTTTTGTAGTGAGGGGCCCAAAACTGGACACAATATTCTAAATGCGGCCTCACCAATGCCGAATAGAGGGGAATAATCACTTCCCGTGACCTTCTGGCAATGCCCCTCCTAATGCAGCCCAATATGCCATTAGCCTTCTTGACAACCAGGGCACACTGCTGACTCATATCCAGCTTTTTATCCACCGTTACCCCCAGATCCTTTTCTGCAGAGCTGCTGCCCAGCTCGTCGGTCCCCAGTCTATAGCTGTGCATGGGATTCTTCCTTCCTAAGTGGAGGACTCTGCACTTGTCCTTGTTGAACCTCATTAGATTTCTTTTGGCCCAATCCTCCAGTTTGTTTAGGTCACTCTGTATCCTATCCCTACCCTCCAGGGTATCTACCACTCCCCCCAGCTTAGTGTCGTCCGCAAACTTGCTGAGGGTGCAATCTACCCCATCCTCCAGATCATTAATAAAGATGTTGAACAAAACCGGCCCCATCAAGGACTAACAAAGTACTGTGAATGGGCCAACCAGTCAGTGTGGTGGCCATTAATTAACAAGGGCATACAGAATAAAGTATGTCTTTTTGTGAACGCTGCAGAACTAACAGGCCAACAAAACACCTTTAACTACTCCTCTACAGATCTTGGAAGAAACTAGCTGCAGAGTTATGTGAATTCAGAGGGTATGAATACTTGGTTGTACTGGACTTCCCTGCACCCCCCAATATATAGAAATAACATACTTCAGATTCTTGATAACATTGCGACATATGTCTCTGAAGTGCACTTTTGTTCATTTTGCTACTCCAGAGCATCTAGTGACAGACAACAGACCACAATACACTGCAGTGGAATTTAAGTCATTCCAGACAAAATATGATTTTGATCACATTACTTGCAATTCTCATTGCCCACAAGTGAAAGGAGAGGGTGAGAGGTGTGCAGTCAGCCAAGAAAATCTTACAGCAGGAAGATCCATTCCTTGCTTTTCTGAGCTGCAGATCAACACGGATAGCATTAGTGGATATACAGCTGTACAGCTCAGTTATCTCCAAAGCGGCTACACATGACTAGAGTAGCCAAATAAGATAAGAGCTGTTACCAGATTTGCCCGTCACCTTGGTGTACATGCATTTATTAGAGTTACTTTCCTTGTGGCAGTAGGGATTGTAATGCTATTAATGGACTGCTTGTGTCACTTGTGTTTTTTATATGGAACTTTACTTCTCCTTTCTGCAAGTCCCCTCCCAATGGAGCTAAGTTTCCCAGGGCTGGGTTCCTTCAGCCCCAGACTCACACTCTCACCCACACCCACATGAACAGAGCGCGTCTGAGCAGACTGGGTCAAAACAGCAATTTTAAGCTGACACCCTTATATGCCACAGGTTCAGCATGTCGCTCTCCCCACTTTCACTCTACAATTATTCTGGTAATAACACCCTTAATGAGCAAACCCCACAGGATTTTTGGGCATTACAGGGATCTTTGGCTTGGGTAAAAAGTGTTGCTGCAGAGCAAGATAGGGAAGCAGAGAACACAAACGAGTAAATGAAGTTTGGAGAGTCTGGCAAACAGCTTGATTACAAAAGTTATTTTATTTATAGAGTAATAGCCATATAAGGAGAGACCATTAAACAAAACAGTTACAATATTACACAGTTTTAATTGGGGTATTGAGGAAATCTAGGCCAAGTTTGATTACAAGTCAGATTTAGAAAGTTATACCTTGAGTGAGAGAGATCGAATTAGGTCTGAGGGGAAAAAGTGGACGTAACCAGAGGGGGAGAGAGAGTTGGGGCTCTCAGCACTCAGTGCAACTTGAACCAGTCAAAGGTTCCCAGGTAGACAGGCTGTTCAGCTTAGGATCCGGAGTGCTTGAGACAGGCAGAGCCCCCAACACAATCAATCAGGAAAAGGTGAAGTCTCAGTGGAACTGATGCAGCTTTGGATCCAGGCATCAGAACAGAGTTTTGTGTAGGGGTTTTTGTAGGGAAGAAACAATGATTCATTGGAGAACACTAGATTTGTTTATGGGTAAACAATGACTCAAGAGAGTTTACCTGAGTTGTTTTGTTTAGGCTGGGCAATAGGAACTGATCATTCCTGGCTATGGGCAGTGTTCCTTCCAGGGAGCTCACAATGTAATTAGGCAGATTCAGTGTTCTGGATATCAGTAAAGGATCTATGAGTAGAATTGGTCTGATAACTGCTGAGCTGGGTGTGAGCAGGTGTGGGTTCATTACCATCTGAAGTGGAGATCTCCCATCATGCCGTGCTTTCCTGCTTCGCTGATCCCAGAGTTCAGTGCGGTCCCTGCCTTGAAGCTTGGTTCTCCATTCGGTTTCCTTGTTCCATCTTTGATTGTAGATGAGGTTAAGGGATTTACCTTAATCCTGTCACCCTTGTCTGGAGGGGTTTAGGTGTGTCTCCCACTGCCTTTTTATTACTTTTTGTAAGTCTTTCTTCTGATCAGTTCTGGTTCAAGCAGAGGCTGAGGGAGGGGGAAAGTCCTTTGTGAGTCAGACAGGCTGGGTACTGTGCCCTGGTTCCCAAAGAGCACAGAGCTGACAGGTAACAGAATTTATGAACACTTTTATAATAGATGTCACTAAGTTGGAAAACTGCCAGATCTAGAACCTGGTGACTGTTTGTGTCAGATTGGATGGAGAGAGAGGATTTATCACTCAGATTATATGTGATAGATACAGACAGTGGGGAGTTCAACCAAAACCAGCATCTTCAGTTTGTTCCTCAAAGAACAATCAACAGAGCAAACTCTACATATGGCAGATGAAGAATAAGTCTCAAAGATTACAAACAAACCAAAAATAGTTCTTGCAACTAATGAACAGCTAGTTGTTAATTCTTCTGGTCAAGTAATTAGAAAACCAGTATGATTCAGAGACACTTAGACTGATACATACTGAACTTCAGTGATAGTGTGATGGGGGTCAGTATCATAAATGGTAGGAAAGTAAACCTGAAGGGGGAGATGGAATAGAATAGTAAAATTGTATTATGTTCTGCCACATGTTATGTTACACACAGCATCACCTAACCTTTAGAGGATATCCGCTATAGTCAGCAGCACCTTGAAGTATTTCAGAGAATACACCTCTTGTACTTATCTCTAGATGGACAATCTGTAGCCAGGCCAAATCTGGTGCAGAAGCCTGACCTGCTAGATTTCAGGGTTGTTGCTATGACAATATCATCTGAAGGCAGAGTGTCAGCTGCTATCTTTGTCAGTGTCTGTCTCTCACTGGCCTCTTCGTTAGTGATCTCTTCCTCCAACTAATCCTGCATCTTGCCACGTTCCTCCAGCAACTCCTTCTGTACATCTCACCATCAACTGAAGCTTAACTTGTCTGAAATTGAATTCCTGATCTTTCTTCTGAAGCCTACTGCTTTCATTATCTGACACCTCTCATATCTTCCTTGCCATTCGGGGCTGTCAGCTAAGTCATCTTTTGCCTGGCACATCCAGGCAAATATTTTTCATGTCCAAATCTTACTGATGCTTCTATAACATTTAAGATCCTTCTTTCTGACCAGACATCCAAAACTCTCATCCTATCCTCAATTATGTATTTCCATTTGTTTATCAAGAATATCTCCACACCTTCTTCCATGATATCCTTAGGCATCTAATGATTTCCATGGACTGATTCATTAGGCTATCCCCCTCTTGTTCAAATATCTTTCCAAGGCCCACCACTGCTGGCATATCTGTGGGAAATCATCTAGCTGGTGAGGGCTAGTTTGAGGGGCAGCTGGGGAATGTCTCCTTGCATCTCTCTCCTTCCAGCCTTTGTATGTCACTTGCCTTTTTTCAAGGCATAGTTATCTTTGAATATGACTGTACAGAACTTGTACAATGGGGCCTGATAGACTTCTGGGCTTTACTGAAATATAAATATTTAATAATAATTACACATGCTTACATTGTTTGGTTTGTTCATCAGTCCCCTCAGGATTTTTTTTGTCTCTTGTCTGTTTGACCTTAACTTGATCATTAAAGGAAAAGGAACATCTATAATCATAAGATTAATGATCAGGAACACTCAAAGCTAACTAAAGATTTTAAGAAGTGTCAGGGTGTAATTAAAAAAAAGGTTAGATCCCTTCAAATATGGCTACTGATGGGGTTATCTTTTTTTTTTGCCTCCTCGCAGAAATTATTCATTTAGAGTATGCTCCTGGAAGTTGCTGAGAAGCCTCCTCTTCCATTAAAATAAAAATTTATCATCTTGAGAATTTATCAAATACATTTTCATTTGACACTCTGAATTTGGAAATAATATCTAGCACTCACATAGAGCTTCCAGCCTTCAAACATTTTATAGACAGTAACTAAAGCATATTAAGAATATAAATAGGGGTATGATTCTCTGCTGCCTTGCATAATTTTTTGTACCTGGGCAAAGTGTGTGTAAAAAAGGTACCAAATCCAAATTTTCTATTCATATGTCGATATGCCTCCATGTCCTTTGGTATTTTACTTAACTTTTGCAAAGGTTAGGTCATCAGTAATTATGATTTATAAAAATTGCAATGATTTTTGTATCCATAGAGCTCAGACACACCAAACTATGGATCTCGCTGTTCAGTAAATAATAAAAAAAAGCAGACCCTCAGGTAAGCTAAACTGACTGAGCTCTGGTTTAGGTTTCTAGAAACTTTGCAGTGAAACTAGGTGACATCCATTGGGAATGGTTGTTAAAACGTGTTCTAGCAAGTTAAAAAAACAGACTGAAAAGGTGTTTTATTCATGTCTCAGGTCCAGTGATAGCATTCTAAGCCAGCTCTTTTCCTGAACTTTGGGGAAGTTTGAATCCACATCCAGACATGAATTTCACAGCTCTGCTTATTTCTATAATGGATAAAACTAGTAACTAGTGACTATTAACGTAGACCACGTAGCCAGAAAAGCCAGAGGTGAAAGAGCTCTCTACTGCCTCTCTTGGTAAAAAGGGAAAAGTGCTGCTATAAACAGCTTCAGCTTCATAGGCTTCAGCTTCATAGGCTGCCTACTCAGATTTCCTCTAGTGACAGTTGGGAAATCATCATAACAATATATGAACTTGGATTTCAGGGTAGTGGGCTCCCAGAGATGCTCAAAAGAAAAGAGTTCTTATCTTGTGGCAATGCGCTCATTTTCAAGCAGCAGGACTCTGCTCAAGGGTCCTAAATGTTTTTGGCTCCCTCCCCATGGGGACTTTGCTATGAGACTATGTGAAGGATATCAGCAGAGCTGAGTGGATTCTGGCAAGATTCTATCTTCCCATCACCTTAAAAGCTGAATCCTTAAGATAAGTCTGTTGGTGGCAAGCAGGTAGATGCTTTGGGACTGGAGACTTGGACTATTTCTACTTACTGATCCAAATCATGAGTGGGGCTTGTTGAATGGATGGGGTAGTGCAGCCAACAAACTATCTGTAGGATGTTCTCAATGGCATGTGGAAGGGAGTTACATGGACCACTACCAAATTTACTGGAAGGGTAGTATTTTGCTTTTTAGTGGCATGTGCTGTGCTGTCTCTCAAGTTTGACTGTGTTCCCTTTTCCTTATAATTCCCTTGTTTGTACAGTCTTGGTGTGCCTGTGAGTGGGGCTTTCTAAGGTACCCAGGGAAGATCAGTTTTTAGTTTTCCCAAGTCGCTCAGTAGAAGCTTGAGCTAATTTTATTTGTTGAGAGGAACCTCAGGTATATGGAATGTGGCCCTTTCTGACCACCTGTCAGAAGGGTTCCATTAACACTCCAGAGTTTGGAGGTACAATTGATTTCAGTGGGTGTTCGGCACATAACCTGCTTAGATGCTTTTGAAAAATCCCTCTAGGCATCTATACACACCAAAATAACTTTGAAAATCTGACCCTGAGGAGTCAGGAACCTAAATCTAATTGAAACTCAATGGAACTTGGTTCCTAAATTCCTAAATCCAATCGGGAAATGGAATTTAGGTTCCTAAGTCACTTCAGTGCTTTGGAAAAAAATCTCTCTCCCTCCATTACTGACGAAGTTAATTTGTGTTAGGCCTTCTACTATAGATGTAAGCAGCAGATACTGACAGTCCAATGTATATCTGACCAGAGGTAGGAAGCCAGGAACTGTAATGGCAGAATTTTAAGGGTGGGAACTAGGAAAACCAAGTTGAATGGCTACATTGACATCAATAGTTGTTTACAACTTTAATGTTAGGATCCAGAAGGATAGATGAATGACTTCTTGTAAAATGCTATAACTTCACTGAGGATCTGATCCAGTCTTCCTCGGAACTAATATAGGGAGGAGGAGGAAGGGTTGCCATTGGCTTCAGTGGTATCAGGATTGGAGGTGGTATTCTTCATGCACCAGATCATGGCTGGCCCTATCATGGACTCATAGGGGAAGTAACACCACTCCCCTACTAACTTATGAGGCCTTCTCTTGTCTTGTCTCCAGATGGGGGAGAGAGATCAGGATCGAATTGGCTGCTTTTGTAATCAAGTGTGCGAGGAGGAGGTGCTAGGGAATGGGCAGTGTGTGGAGATTTGCCTCAGTCACCTCAATGCGTTTGCCAGCACTGCTGAGCTGAAGCGAGGGGAGAGATGCTACAGATGGTAAGGGTCAGTGCAAATCTTACCCACCTGACTCAATGGGGGAACAGAAGAACCTCCCTGACTCAGTCTCTCTGGCACAACTATGCATTTCTCTTTCATAGGGCTGTTCCTAAAGGTATCATCTATCCATAGGAAAAGCAATCCAGCCTGGTATTGAGTTGTAAGGAGTCCCATTAACAGAGGAGACTTATTAGTTCCTCTAAATAATACCTTTTCTTGTAAGTAGCTTCACACATTGCTGAACCAAATGTGAATAAACTCAAATATAGTTTGAGATTCTAAATAACTGTCTTTATTTATATTTGTATAGAGTGGCTTCATGGCAGGGTCTCTTACAATAAAATACAGTTTAACTATTTACTAATGATACTTTGACGTGAAATACTGCGAAGAGGTTTAAATTGGTATCCACCTATTTTTAGCTGAGAAGACTGCAAACTGTTCACAAAATAAGCCACAGCTGCAATAACAAGAAAAACTGATATAAACCAAATGCTTGAAATGGGTGAATTTCCACCTACTCATTGCAAATAGAATGAGATCATAAACAGTGGGAGGCTAGCCTCTCTCTAATTTTAATTGTTTTATTTTGCAAGTCAAAGCCTGATTAGATTGAGGATGGTAGGCAGGTATAATTTAATTTTAGCACTAGCCCCCCTACAGGATGGATTACAAAGAATGACGAGCCTTGGTAAGAATAGATTGTCTTACTAAATCTGATGCATGTTAAGATCTTGTTACTCAGTTTATCTACAGAAACGTCTGCTTGTAGTTCAGAGCCTGAAATTTCTGTAAATATGTTGCAGTGAAATTCACCATGTAAAGTTACATCACCGTTCAGCATACTGATATCTCTCATGAGTCTTATGAAGTGATCCAATGAAATCTACCTTGATATATTTCATAGATATGTTTATTTTACAGGCAAAATTCCCTCAGTGGATTATTATTATATTTTACAGTTTAGTAAATGGGAGTACATTAGCCATTCCAAAATTAATATTAAAATAGTTTCCATCATAAATCTGATTAAAAATCTATAAACAAAGGATTTAGCTTCAAACCTACCCTGCCAATCTTGAAGCAAAGTGGATATTTTTAAACCAGGTTTGACAAGGTATTCGTTAATTATATTCCCTTAAAACCAGAGGTGTCTATAAGAGTTAAAAACAAAAAATCTTGAAACTAATTTAAATAAAATGTGGTGCTTGCTACAATTGAAAAATTCTTCTCTCCCTTTTTTTTTTCTCTGAATCCCAGTTTGAGAATGGTAAATGAGAGAAAGCTAAGAGGTTGTCTACACCATGATGCAACATACACCAGAGGGATGTAAACTGTAGAGTGCGCTAAAGAAGTGTGCTCTGATTGCTTTGTGTGGACTCTGCTGACACGCTCTTAAAAAGTACCTACTGCGGTGTTGATATTGTGCTGTTTTTAAATGGGACCATGTCAGTGCACACTAGGTACCTTTTAAAGCACATCAGCAGGGTTCACATGGAACAGTTACAATGCAACCCTTTATATTGCTTTACAGTTTACACCCCTGGTGGTGTGTATTGCTGCACTATATAATTTGATAGTTGAGGGTGGAATACTTTCATCTCTTCCACTAGTTTACCTGATAGCCTCATTAACTTCCCCTTCTGTGGACCTCCTAATCTGCTTCCTTCTTGCAGACCTCAGGAAGTCTTCAGAAGATGCAGAGGGATTGGGGGAAGAGCATGGAATTTGGAGAGCAGAGAACAAGGGCATGGTGCATCAGACTGGGTGTGTTGTAGGACTCTAGCAGAGGAAGGGGCATGGACAAATTAGAGAAGTCACCAATGAGGGGAGTGCTGAGGAGGAGTATGATGGGACAAGAGAGACTGGGCAAGGTCAAGCTGACTGGTTTTGTAAGAGGACTATTTAGAGGAATCTTCAGGGTCTGGACCATCTGCCCTCAAGCCTGGGGATGCTTACTGATGGTCCATTGTTTAGTCTCATGTCAGGGAAGCTATAATTCTTTAGGGCCAGAGCAGTACCCTGAATAATGGGGTCCCTGCGTATGGACTCAAGACACTACCACTTTACAAATTAAAAAAAAAAATCTTAAGGAAGCCAAGTTTAAATGTGGCAGGCAGGTAATCTGAATCTTTTCCCTAGTTTCAGTTTGCTGTCTTGCTTATGTCTATAGCCGAATAAAACTGTACTGTGAGTAATACATACAGTGACATATTTTGATTTACCTCCACTTGTGAAATGGTGATATCTGTAAATAACATATGGCTGATCTCACACGTGCCTCTACAATAGTATCTGTCTGTCAGCAGATCATATTTAAATGTAACCCTTCTGCCAGGTGGAGTCAGCAGCACTAAGAGCCAGGTTCAATATCTAGGGGTTCCTCTGAACAATTCAAAACAGAACCAGATTGAGTCTCCACCCAGTAATCTGAGAAATGTAAACACCATCCCTGGGCATCTCTAGTAGGCAATACTTCATTACTTACAAGCACCGAGTCTGTGTAGCAAAGAAAACTTTTACTAAAAAGGGAAAAGGAACCCAGCACTGATTTGTAAAAACATCACAACCATGATTCAAAGGCATATTACCATGTGCAAACACTCACCCCAGAGTACGTTGGGCAGTGTCCTTTGCCTCAGTTTCTTGCCTTCCGATGTGAAATTCTGACAAATGCTTCTTTAACGTACCGCTTCCTCGGCTACACCCCACTCACAATTGCTGTCCTTGGTCAATGAAGACCCAGAGTTCAGAGGTGCATTCATGTGAGTTCACTTCCTACCCCGGGGGTGAGGGTCATCAAGCAATGCCTTTGCTGCTGCACCACTGCTCACAATTGCCGTAGGTCAGTCTGCCGTCGCTGCTTGCTGCCATGCTGTCATCCATGACGCCACTGGCTGCTGCTGCTACTGTCCCACTTTGCTACCTGTCTTGTTGCTGCAACATCACATTCTGCTGTTCCTCCACTTTACCCAGCTCTGTGACTTCAGAAGGAAGTAGGGAACCTCATTGCTAGTGCAGGCTGTGCAGTCTCTTTCACTGCAATGCTATCCCCCACCACGTCTAGAGCTTAGCACCTGGTTATTAGTGACTTCAGCTCTAGGGATCACTAGATTAAACTGAGATTCCTTGTTTTGTTTAATCAGCTCTATATTTAAGCAGTGGAGATGCCTAAGGAATCCTAGACACCAGACTCCACCCCATCAGATAGTAACACCTGTCCCCACCCTCTCACTGGGTTTTGACATTCCTACGATCCTGCTTAGCGATTGAGGTTCTATTTACAGGGAACTCCTCAGTCCAGATAGGCTAAACAAAGATCTGCTGCCATTTATTTATTCAATAAGGATAACTTTTCATTACCCCTGCACTCAATAACAAAATAACTTGTAATCCAGTGCCAGCCAAAATTAATCACTTTGGCAAAGCAACTCCCTCTGCTGAATACCTAGGCAAAGTAGGTATGCTTATGCAAATATGGTTTGTTCTTGAGGTCTTTCTTCCAGCTCATCACTAGATGTCTGGGGAGAGCTCATTCAGATCCTGCTTACATAAATATTAATTAGAATTATTACTTATGCCCAACCACCTTTAAATTACATACCGTAAGGTAACCAAGGACATAATTATTCATAACAGGGCAACTTGCCAGCATGTGGTCGAGAACTGGAGAAGAAGACACCAACGTTCCACCCCTGACCTATTGTGCAGAGACAAGTCAAGTCATATACTGCATGTGCGATGGCCACAATCTTGGCCAACCCTAGGGACCTTTAGAATGGAAAGCATGAGTGTCTACAGCTTGAGCTAAACAGCACCCTCTCCAGCTGAGACTGTAACAGATCCATATTCTGTGAGTGAGGACACAACACACCCTGACCAGGTTAACCGTTACATATGTACATAAATGACGAGGCAAAAACTATTGTAGTTCATACTTTCTTGAACTACTTGTTGGTTTTCTTACTCTTCTTCAGATTGTAAATTGTATCAATTTACTGATCAACATACTTTGCCCCATTGTTATTTTCTGTCCTCCATCTCCTCTTGCACGACTTAGTCTTGAACATATCACTAGAGCCACAAGCATCTTGTATCTACGTCACTGAAGATCTGGTACAGAAATGATATGCATTTCCCCGAACTCCCAATATGGATCTCCACAGGCAAGCCGCTCCTTTTCCTCCTGAGATTTCTATATTAACGTATCAGATCATGCTGAAATTTGAATGAACAATACAAATACAGGAAATGTACAGATGAGGCTGACAATGCACTGATTAATACCTTTTGGAGAAATAAGGCCTAGCATTACAAATGAAAGATTCAGCCTAGACCTTGAAACTCCTTTTTTTTTTTTTTCCCCTCATGACATCTCCACAACAGTAACGGAGAAATACATGCCAAGAAGGAAGGTCTTCAACAATGAAAAAAGACCAGCAGTGAAAGAAGCCTATAGGAGAGAAGCCTGCTAGGAGAAGTGGATTATCTAGCTATCATTTCTGAACAACAGTGAGGGTCCTATTCAGAGATATGTATGGTGATGCAGTTTAGATTCTCTTACACTCAGATTCCTTTAAGCCTTCTTATACTACTCTGCTGATACCTAAGGGAGCAGCTAATGGCATAACTTCCATGCCTAAGAACTGGAAAAATCTAATTTAAAGTGGGTGCTACTTTGTTATATCCTCTTATAGTCCTTAGATGCGTAAGCAAGTCTAAACTAGTGTAAGGTGGTGTCTAATTTACATAACTTTTTCACAGATTCATAGATTCTTAGATTTTAAAGCCAGCAGGAACCATTATGGTCTAGTGTGACCTGCTGCATAACATAGGCCATAAAACTTCACCAAGTAGTTGCTGCATCAAACCCATAACTTCTTGGGTATATGCTAAATTTGAATTTGGTCCAGAGTTTACATGACATGTAAAAAGGAACAGCAGCAGGAAGAGGGAAATGGTTTAGTAGAAGGAGAGAATAGGATGAACTGAGAAGGCCTTGGAAGCTAAGCGAGTGAGGGCTCTGATCAGTAAAAACAAAAGGTGTCCTGGGAGACTGCATGAATTCTCCAGGAAAGTAATATTTGTGGTTGTAGATTTCCTGCACTATGTTAGGATGGAAGTTTTGGTATGAAAGTTCTGCTAATAGAGAAGACCAGGGCTGGACCAATGATTTAAGCATGGGAGTCCTGTTGGGATATTTCCTTTTCACTGAGTTGAGAATAGTGATGACAGATGACAAGAGGAGCTGCATGCAATCCTTTTTGATTGAAATAGCAGGGTAGCCTGAAGCATACGATCTTTCAATAAAAAGGGAACAATGAGAACATCTGTGGGATCTCCCTCCCACAGTCAAACAAAAGCCTCAGCAGATGAGCTATCAGCTTCATCTACCACATCAGTCTTTTTGATTCTACCTCTCTAGCTCATTTTGTTTTGGTTTGAACTCTGACTGTCAACTTTAACACAGCTCTCCTTTTTTTTTTTTTTTTTTTTTTAAATCTAAAGCCTTCCTAAAGGGAGAGATTCGCTGTGCTGCAACATCCACACTTAATGAGGCCACTGGTGACATTTTGAAACTGGTAATGATGTTGATTCTGGGGAGGTGGTGATGGTGGGAAGCAGAGCACACCTAATGCATTACTGATTAATTCCAACAGCTGTCCTTTTCCTTGGAGACACCCCTAGACCCAACAGGTATCCTAATAATAGCAACAGTAGGTCAAACAGAAGTAATTAGTGGAACATTCACCCTGTACAGTTGTTCTTGGACAGGTTTCCACCTCTTTGATTTTATATATCCCTTATATGAATGTTCAGAATGAAAAGTATGCAAAGTACAGCACTATGGGGTTGGTTCTGCAGCACTGCATTACTTTCTCTTTCAGTTCTATACACTGTATTATATTCACCAAGGCCCATTCCTTGGCTATAAATGACCTACACTTATTTCATCTAGGATAAAAAGTATTAGACTTTCAAAAGAGCATTTGATTTAAAATGTGTTCTCCTTCTGCTGTGTGAGCTTGTTATAAAGCCAAGCTGAACAACTTGCAAATGTAAAGCATCTTAGTTTCCTATCTTTCAAACTCAGCAGGCTGTCTAATTTTGAATCTTATTTTTCTACTAGCTGTGACCTACAAAGGAAAATGTCTGGGCTAGTATTTTCCTATCCCTCTGCCCCTTCATTACAGAAGTTTTATTCCATCCCAGAAATGCAACAATATTTTGTGCCTTTGAACATCAGTGAGGTGTAATTTAGTGGTGTGAACATAAAGTAAAGTGCCTTGAACTCCTGAGTTCTAATCCTGGCTCAGAGAGAAATCCAATTAAAAAAATCTTCAGGCTAGACAGAATCACCACTTTGACTTGGAAGCAGTGCTGAGGAGCTCCTGGAGGCCTTGTGCCTGATTCTGGCATAAAGGGACAAGTTCTGCTCTCATTCAAATCAGTGCAAGTTGTGAATAACTCCAGCAAGTAGATGGTCATTGGTGTGCTTCATTCTTCAGCCTCTACATTCCACTGACCTACATGCACTTACACTCACTCACTGATGAATAACTTACGCTGCCACTGACATTGCTGGAACATGAGCCAGTGGCTTAGTTCCACAGCTGCAGCTAAGGAGCACTGAAAAGAAGGAATTAAGCCACCCAGGCACTCCCTTGACCGGTAGCTGTCTGAATGCCCTGGGCTAAGCTAGAGCAAATTTAGGCAGGTGATCTGAACTAACTTGTGGCAGATGCCCGCAGCTCCAAGGGCAGCCAGACATTGCCAAAACATGTGGAAACCATGGACACTCTCCAGCCATGGACATTCTCCAGCCACTCTCAGTCAGCAACTTAGTGTATCTCCCTACACTAATAGCCATGGACGCTTTTGTGCCAGCGAAAGATCCACTTTGATTAGGGTGTTTCTGCCACAAAGTGGCTGCGGTGCAGTTCAGGATCTGGACCAAGGTGTTATAGCTGGTTGTTACAATGTTTTAGAATGAGCAGCTGCAGTACAGGACTGTCAGTAGTATGGGAGAACATTGTCCTTACGTGCTGTGTATAATACATGGACATGTTTGTAAATGTGAATGTTCTAAAGGCTGTCGAAGCGAAGGGCGGATTTAGCTCTGAGCTCATTAGGCTTTCACTTTATGTTGCAAGTAACTAATCATTGATAAATCTAGAATATGTGATTGCATGGAGTACTTGGAGGGAATAGAAAATATCTGGGCGCCTGTGACAAAGCTCAGCTCACCAAGAAATGGACATGCCGGTGTGGGTAACACGTGACTTGAGGCTTTTGCCAAAAATAAAATGAGAAACTATTCAGATTCCGATATATTCTTCAATGTTTCTCTACATCCTGGTTCCAACTGGGACCACAGCTAAAATGGAGGAAAGGCCATGGGCCAGATTATGCTGCCCTTATTCACCTAGAACAGTAGCACCAATTCAGTGGGAATACTCTCATTCCTTATTACATAGCAAGTATCAGAATCTGGCTCCATGAGTATTTCCATTCCATCCTGAGTGCAGCCAGGATGCCTGTCATCATGAGAATAAGGCTAATTTCACAAACCTAAAAGGTCTGATTCATTCACACAAGATTCAGCTAAGCTTCTAGCATTGAATATTTAGCTGAATCTCTGAGATTTGTCTATTAATCACTATAGTTTTGGTGGGTGGGGAAAACCTTGGTTCATATGTCTTTGTCCATGTTTATTCCACTATTTTCAGTATATAGATTTAGGTAAGTAACAACAGAAATATTGCAAAGATCCTATAAAAAAGTGGTTCTATCGTTCTATTTCCTTGATTATTTTTTTTAACCTTTTTGACCACTTTCGCTGAAACTAGAATATCTGTTTTGTGTCTGATGTTCATATATACAGTATTTCAAACTATTATCAACTTGAAAATAATGTGGTGAGGAGAGATTAACCAAAATGATAAAAATAATATTAATTCAACTTACAAATCTACAGCCCGAGGTCATTTTGACTCAGCAGTTTTTTTCATTATTCCTTAGGAAATGTCTTTTGAGGAAGAGCCAGTCAGCAACAGTGACTGTAGGATGGTTTCTAGTAGTGTTGGCCTTTTTGAGGGTACCCTGGCAAACATCAGTGCAACAATGACTTCCCTTTAGGCTGCTGGACATAACTACTGCCCCTTATGGAAAGAACTGGAGCTGGCTTTCTGCTGCTATATTTATTTTCAAATTCTTTAAATAATGAATGAACTTCACTCTAAGCTAAAGTCACATTATTAATGGTTTGAGGATTCTTTTTAAAGCCCACATTCTTTTAATACAGCCTCTGGTGATACAAAAAAGTAATAAGAAAATTGTTCTATTGTGGTAGAGCATAGACACCTCATTCTTGACTGGGCTTCATTGTGCTAGGCATTGTACAAATGCTAACTAAGGCCTGGCCTACTGAGGTTTCTCTCATCGACACAGCTTCCATCTCTTGGAGAGGTGGAGTACCTATACCAATGGGAGAAGCTCTCCCGTCTGCAGAGGTAGCATCTACACTAAGTGGTGCACCTGGGCCACTGCAGAGCTGTATGTGTAATCAAGCCCAAAGAGACATTCCCTTCTGTGAAGAGCTTGCAGTCATACAATCTTAAGGTTAGAAGGGATGGCCAGGGTCATCTAGTCTAACCCCCTGCCAAAATGCAGGATTAGTTGTATCTAAACCATCCAAGACAGATGACTGTCCAGCTCAAAAAATGTTCCTTGAATCCGTCTGTCTGAACCTTTATGAAGGACAGGGCCTCTTCAACTCCCATTGCAAATCTTGTATATGTTTTCACTTGCCAAGCAAGTTTGAAACTAAGCCTCATCAAGTCTTATCATTAACAAACTGGGTTGCCTTTGCAAATAAGTTTTGAAAATAAGGCAGATATTTCTGAGCCTACTACTGATGGCAGCTGCCTTAGTGATACAAGGCCTAGTTCTAGTTTTTATTCTTTTAAATTTACTTCAATGGAGTAACTCCAGATTGACAACGCAGTAAGTGAGAACATAATCAGACCTGTCACTTTTAACCTTAGACGTACTGGAACTCTATGTAAAAGACTGGAGGGGAGGGGCGTGGAGGAGGGGAGTTTTAACCATCAGAATAAAAACCAAGGTTTGAGGTCCAAATATTTTTCTTAAAGAAACCATTACATTCTTCTGGGTTTTAATCTGAATTATGGCCTTGATTCAGCCAGTTACTGAAGAATATGCCTAATATAACTTCAGTGGCACTAGTCATATGCCTAAAGTTAGGCCTGTACTTAAGGAGACTGGTGTATTGAAAACTCTTTGGGTACATCTAGGCTGCAAAAAACCAAACCAAACCCCTGAGGCAGTGAGTCTCAGAGCCTGGGTCAACTGACTTGGGCTCATGGGACTTGTGCAATGGGGCTAAAACTAGCAGGGTAGATGTCCCTGCTCAGGCTGGAGCCTGGGCACTGAGACCCACACCACTCGCTGGGTTTCAGAACCTGGGCTCCAGCCCAAATGCAAACATCTATGCTGCTAGTTTTAACCCCACAGTGCAAGTCTAAGTCAGTTGACTTGGGCTCTCTGACACTTGCTGCTGCGATGGTTTTTGCAGTGTAGCTGTACCCTCAAAGTCGTAGGAGTTTTTCCTGGTCCTACTTGTCAAGCTCTCTGGAGTGGCTGTGGCTCAGATCTGAGAGTGCCGAGCTCAGGGCACACTGTTAAGAACCAGGGTGCAAAACTCCAAGTGGTTGTGTGGTTTCATCTAGTATCAAGTGTGAACTCCTCAAGCACTAGAACAGCCTTAACATGTAGGCACAGACAGTCTTCTTAGGCACTCTGGCCTGTCCTGGCCTGGCCTGTCCTGCCTTTTGTGATGGATGGTCCCTTACACCAAGAATCACAATATTCAGGTTACTTCCAAAGGGCAGACACTTACCTCAGGTCAATTGCCCCTCAGATCTCAAACGAAAGACCATACTTACAGCCAATCCCATAATGAACAAACTAAAGGCTTATTGACTAGGAAAAAGAAATGAGTTATTTACAAGACTAAAGCAGATAAACATACACACACAAATGAGTTAGTCTTAAGTTCCAAAAAGTAATAAAAGCTGCTGTAATGTGCAAGCTCTGTCCTTTAGGACTAACCCAAGCTAAACAGCTGGGGATCCCTTGCTTATGCTTACATGTCTTGCTCCCTCCCTGAAGTCCAAGCAGCATAGGGATAGCAATTCCTTCTTAATTGGGGGAATGGAATAAAAATCTCTGAGTTCAAGCTGAGTGGGACAAGTGTTTATAATCAACCGCCTTTTGTTCATTGATCCATAATGTTTTGTCTGGTATCTATAGGCCGTCTTTTGTTAAGGAAAGAAATGACAGTTCTTGTGGTAAACTAGTATTTCTCACTAGGCAATATATCTTTCATAGCAAACACTTCTAGTTACAGAGCAAAACACTTTACAGATATTATAAGTGAAATGAATGGATGCAGCATCTCACAAGCATTTCAAAAAGTCCAAACACTGAACACATCTCTGTAAATCCAATACCCGTTTTAACAATACTAACACACAGGTAAGCCAGGCTAGTTTCCAGCTATGCATTTGTCAGTATTCAGTGAGACCTAGGGGCCTTGGCATTAACTGGTACCTGATCTTCCAGTATGACACTGATGATAGGCTAGGGGGCTCTTCAGGGAAGTGTGTGATGCAGTGCTAGCAGCAGTTGGCAGACAGCCAGTCTGGAAAGACACATTTTAAAGCAAGGTGGGGTGAGTTGTACCTCTCTGCTTTAGGGAGCAGCTTGTGTTTGACTCTTTCTGTTGTTGGGCTCTTGTGTAATTGAGTAAAGTTACATTACAACTTTCTAGGAAGGATATTTATTTTCAACTGAGTTCAGTGTGTATGCATGAACATAACCTGGACCTTGCTGAATCAAGACCTAAAGCAAGATGGAGAGTTTGTTAGTTTTCTACATTTGGTGTCCATACAGTCAGTGGCACAGATGAGTCAGAAACTGGAAATGGGTGACAGAGGATGGATCACTTGATTGCCCTATTATGTTCATTCACTCAGAAGCACCTGGAATTAACCACTGTTGGAAGACCGGATGGGGTTAGATGGACCATTGGTCTGACCCAGTATGGCCGTTCTTATGTTCTAATGTTCCATTCTTGTAGGTACTGTTGGTTCATATCTTATTTCACAATATTTGGTATATCCCTTCTGGATTTCCCCAAGATAGACTACCCCAATCCACCAACTGGGAGATGTGCCTGTAACCATTATATCCCAACTCAAGATCTCTACCAATGCCTGCGGCCATCCCAGACTGAATGCACCTGATCTCATCTCTCTTGCCTGCAGCACAATTATTTTTGCAGTTGCATGATACTTAAAGATATCCTGCCTAACCTTTCTTACACCATGTGTCACAGAAAGGGGATAGGTAAGTTTTCTGATCTTAGGCAGCTGATGACATTTGATGTTGTAAATGGACCATGCTGTTAAAGTAAATGACCTAAGTAACATGCTGCCAAAATAATCTTTCTCTGTTGCAATGGATTTATCACTGGATAATTCATTCCTAGTGTGCATGAGGATAAATAGTCATCTACCAAACACTCCCCTGCTTTTTCTAACCTCTCTGATTCAGATTCCACTGATGAGACAACAGTACTTCAATAGGTTATTCCACTTTAAGCAACTAAAATTGATTTTTTTAATCCATATTTTTAAAAATCCATTTTTTCCTTTTTCGGTTCCTGTTTGGGGGGGAAGAGGTGAAGGGAGGAAAAAAGCATGTTTATCTGAAATTTACCAATTTTTTTTGTTTTTGTTTTTAACCCCTTTCACAGTTGCTGCAGATACAATTGTTGTGACTTTCTGTAGCTAAAATGGACTTGTTTCAGAATTTTCACTGAGCTGACTCAGTGACACAATTCCTACTCTAAATTGTTTTGTTTGGTGCCACATCAACAAAATTAATCTTTCCATTTGCTTTTGACCACCTCATTTAAGAGTGTATGAATCAACAGAAAGCAGCATGATGCAAAGCTTTATAAAAAAGGTGGCTGGAGCTAACATGTCTGCTTTATGTTTTGGGAATAAGAATTTTTTTTTAGGAATAACTGGTCTGGCTGGAAATTGTTTTTCTCCCATTCAGTGCTGCCAGAATGCATTGCGTCTGGCCAGCCGTTGAGCTAGAATAGGCAATCAAATTAAAAGGCTTTCTTGTGAATGTCTGTGTTCCAATACTTGTGCCTCCATAAAATCCATGTCTTCTATGCTGCAGGGGTTTGAAGTGACATTGTATTAAAAATTTTTGGTGTGCAGCAAAAGAATTCAGGTAGCAGGTTGTCTGCTGAGGAATCCAGTGGCAGCATATCAGGTTTAACTGACATGTGCATTTTAATGTTTTTAAAAGCTTTCTTTGGGACATTGGATTAGTATTGGGGAAGAGAGGGCTTTTTACTGGAATTGGGAGTGGATTGTTAAAATAATCTATTGATTCAAATCTAACCAAGCTGATGATCAATTGTTTGATGGGCTAGATGAAATGAGTGGTGGTCATCCTTGTCTAACTCTAAGGGTATGTCTTCACTGTGAAGTTTAAACATTAGCAGCATAGCCATGGCAGCACAGGCTTCAATGTAAGCTAATCACCTCAGTACGAGCCTGCCGGGGATCCTGGTTAGGTGGTCATGTTGCTAGCCTGTGCTACCACATCTTCACCACTATTGTTACCAGTGTTAGCTAAATTAAAGCTAGCACAGTTCACTACTACAACTGAAGGTGTACTGAGCACATGGGTAAACACATGCACTTAGTAGGTGGGTGTCCACACTACAAAGCCATCACTGCCAATATAGGCACTATTTGAATTCTTAGTTGGCATTCTCAGCAGAAAAGTCAGAGACAGCTACATCTCCATAGTGAAAAGTTCCAGAGGGGTAGTCGTGTTAGTCTGTGTACAGCAAAAACAACGAGAGGCCTGTAGCACTTTAAAGACTAACAAATTTAATTTCTGCAGGCATAAACTTTCGTGGGCTGTAACCCACTTTGTCAGATGTAAGGAATAGAAATCACATAGGAGGTATATATATACATATCCAAGGGTAAGTAACAACAATGGGGAAGGTAGATAAAAGCAAAGTCCATTCAGTTAGAGTAGTTGAGGCCTATTCACAACCATTGATTAGGAAGTGAGAATGTGTGAACAGTGACAATTACTACTTGTAATGAGAGAACCATTCCAAGTCCGGATTCAGACCCAGTTTGATTGTGTCAATTTTGCAGATGAGTTCCAGTTCTGCAGTTTCTCACTGAAGTGTGTTTTTGAAGTTTTTTTTGTAGAAGTATGGCACCTTTCAAGTCAGTGACAGAGTGTCCTGGGAGATTGAAGTGCTCTCCGACTGGTTTATGGATGTTACCAGTTTTTATGTCTGATTTGTGTCCATTTATTCTTTTGCGTAGTGACAGTCCGGTTTGGCCAATGTACATGGCAGAGGGGCATTGCTGGCACATGATGGCATATATAACGTTAGTAGATGTGCAGGTGAATAAGCCCTTTTATGGTGTGGCTGATGTGGTTAGGACCAGTGATGGTGTCACTAGTCGATGTGTGGGCAGAGCTGGCAACTCCTCACATCTGACGAAGTGGGTTACAGCCTATGAAAGCTTATGCCTGCAGAAATTAAATTTGTTAGTCTTTAAAGTGCTACAGGACTCTCGTTGTTTTTACATATCCATACTTATGCAATCTTCCACTGTGAACTTTGGGCAAAGAGAAGGCTGATGCTGATGGCCAATTGAGAGGTACTCTGGTGCATCTTAGATTCACTGAACTCTGGAAAGCTTTCTGATGCAAGTCTGAATTAAATGGTACCCTTCTACTCACAAGCAGACCTTCTGTGTTCCAAACTAGCAGACCATGTTAGGTGGGCTTTGTATAAACTAGAGAAAAGGTGGAAAGGAGCTTTAGTTTAACTTGACTTGTGTGTATTTTTAGTGCAGAAAGTATGGCATATGTGGAATTCTTCTGATTCAAAAAATGAAGAGTAGTAATATAACACATGTTATATGCAAATGCAAAAAAAACAAGGAAAACAAGAATGAAAAACTAGATGGGAAATGACATAATGGAGATTATAATCTAGTGGTCATAATTTAGAATTGCTGGGATCATTCTCAGAGTACTCAGACTGTCAGTATATATGTGTAATTTCTATAAGAAAGATAGAAAAGGAAGAAGGAATGGGGCAGTGGTCTATGCTGCAAGTATTCATAGTGCTACAATTCAACAATGAGGAAAGTGGATGTGAAATTCTTTGTGTAAGGACAGATGTGGCGGGGGAGGGGGAAGGACAATCCTTGCCCTAAGATGCTTACAATCTTTTTGTTCTGTGTTTGTATAGCACTGAGCACAGTGGGGGTCTTGGTCCTAGGAGCTATGATAATACAGACAAACAATCGTTACAATAATGTTGCTAAACTTCCTCTTTAAAAAGTGTGTTCTTCTGGCTGCCCCAAGAGAAGAAAAATTATTATTTTCAAATAATAAATCTTTAAAACGTTTTAACTCACTGTAGAAAAATAAATTATGAAGCGAAACCTAAGATATATTTCTAACTGCTTTATCTTAAAAATTATATTTAGGGGAAAATGGTGTAAATTAAAGGTCTGTGTGAGATTTAACAGCTTCCTAAACCCTAAAACAGCATTCCAAAAGGTTCCCCAAATCCCATTATGTTAGTTTGTCTCTGCTTCGCAGTCACACGATGTTGAGGGAAAGAATATAGAGGAGGGGTGATTTCACATCTAAGCTAATATCATTGTTTACTTGGGGACTGTTTTCCGCACGACTACATTATTAAGCTAGCTTTCAGTAAGGCTGATCAGCAGCACGTCCGTTTACAAGGCTCTCACTTCAACACTTCAGCTCGAAACTAATCACAGGGCACAATTCTCCTCCCGCACCAGAGTAACTCAGGAGAAACTCTATTAACATGAATGCAGTCACATCTGTGTAAGGCCCCAAATCCAGGACAACACTTAAAACTCAAGCTTAACTTTAATCATGTGACTAGTCCCATTGGCTTCAACAGAACTACTCATGTGCTTTGCTGTGTCAGGAGCAAGTGGTAGGAGAAACAGGTTCTTGGTTTCTGAGGAATCAGAAGCCATTACCTAGAGAAAGACATGCACCACTGTACTTCCAAAAAAGAAAAAAAAGCCCTGCCAAAATGTGTACCTAATCATTTTAGTGAACTTTGACTGTTAGGACATAAAAGGTTGATGATCACCATACTACTCGTGCCAAGCACTCAAAAGTTGAGAGTCAGGAATTTAAAACTAAGGATTATTTTTATTGTAATCTCAAATTTTGTATTTATTTTCTGATTTGTAAATCTTTTGGCTACATTTGGGTCATATTTTCAAGCTTTTCTTCATAAGCACAAGGAGTAGAACTAACTTACTGATGCTATAAAATGAAACTGAGATTCTCACAAGTTTCCTTGACTCTAGGATGTGGGACTTTGAGAAGAACACCCAATATTATGATATAAAAAAATCATGAATTAGCTACTCTATGGTCAGGGTATCCTACACATTGAGGTTTGGAAGACTCTCAGGGATAGAGTTGGATGAAATTTTTCCTAAGACGCTTTTTGTCCAAAAAAAAAGAGGCAGATAGTGACACTGAACCATTTCATAAACATATCAGTTTTGCCAAAGTGTTTTGGATTGGAGGGGGAGGAAACAAATTCAGACAAAGCAAAATACTGGGTTTGGATACTTTCAGAATGAAGCACTTGAATTTTTAGGTTCAGAATTAATTTTTGATGCCAAACTTCCTTTTATTTTTTGTTAATTATTGACATTGATCGGAAGTGTTTCAATGCAAGTTGAATGTTGGTGTGTTTGACCTAGACATTTTTTTTACCTTTTTTAGTTTGCACAAAAATTTTGGAAAATTTAGTTTTTGGTTTAACCCAGAATAACCTTTCCCCTCCCACCTCCAGGGTTGCTAGCGAACTGGAAAAAATAAATCACAGTTCTACTCAGAGGTAAGTATTAAAAGGCCTTTAAGGTTGCTCTTGATTCATTCTAAGGGTTATTAGTTTTTGAAAAAGCAGTGAAAACCCTGTTTAGAACACCATACATAAGTAGAAATTTTAAATCAATGGAACAAAATTGAGCCCCCACAAAATGGTGGTCTGTTTTATATTGGAGAGTATTCGTTTTTGAAATCCTTTATAGCTCTTTTTTTCTGGATTGTAAAGCACCTTGAGAGATTGTATGAAAAGTGCAATATTAGATTATTTTGTATTTGTAAATGGATTTGCGTAGCTAGAGCCTTATTTGAGTTCAAACTATACTCCTTAGGGCATACATCTGCTGCCAGCAGGAATGAGTAATTTAGAGCTAGAAGCATATAGTTCCTCCCTAGAGCCTGAAAGAAATATAAGGTATTTTTAAAAAATCCCTTACATTTTCACCCAGAGAAAAATTCCAATGCTCAGAGTTTGAATTGTTCATTAATTGCATAGTTAATGGTTGCGAGAAAACACAACAGACGGAATTTAACCGTACAACACATCAGGCAGCACTGTGAAGAATTTTTAGTTACCAAGACACAGCGTAGAACATGGAAAATGTATTGCATATAAAAATCTCAAAATAAATTGGAAGAAAATCAATATATAGGTCTATAATCTTCAGTGGTGCAAGCCCCACAGCATATTACAAGAAAAATGAAAAAGTATAGAGGTGTGGAATTGGAATGGACAAGAAGTTTTATAAATGTATCCCCATATATCATAAAACATATATGGCAAACAATTTATGGATAATAAACTTCAGGTAATAACTACTGTTTATTTTGGCCACTCAGAGCCAAGTGTGAGTTCAAAGGTGAAGTAGCATCTAAGCAAATATCTAGGATGGCCTTATCCAAATAACTGTTCAAATAAAAACATAGTTGGTCTATGAATGCTTTTCAGGAGCATTGGCAAACGATGCTAATTTTGAATTGATTGCCCAGAGTGAGAAAATAATTGAAAATAATTCAAGTCCCATTTTATCACTATGGGGCAGATTCTCTGCTAGTGTAAGTTGGCATAGCTCTGTTGAAGAGAACATCATTAGAACAAAGGACGCCTCCTAAGTGAATAGCACAGAGAATTCTAAGAGTGACCACATATAAAAGAATTAGACAGATGCACATTAGAGAATTTCGGTGTACTGAGTACAGTTGTGTAAGTGAAGCTTGACAGCTAAAGAAAGAAACTTCGTTGGCAGAGAGCTTGTGTATTCCTTGGGATATCATGGCTTACAGCAATTGAACTAACAGTAAATCATTATCCCTCCAGACCCTGAAGGATGGAAGCTTTTATTTTATATATAAAATATTTTTTGCCATAACTAAACTGGCAAATTCCACCTGTTCTCCCTTCCATGCAGGAAAAAGTTTGCTTGACTCTAGGGAATGCCAGCAGCAGCTGTAGCCTCCAAATCTTTATTGGAAGAAAGAAACATTAAAAATTAAGAAAAGCAATTTGCTAATACTTTCATACAAATGCAGTTATGAGCAACTGTGTGGTTGTGGATCAGCAAAACATAAGTTTCAAAGGTTAGAAGTTGGTAGTGGTTGATCGACATGTCAGATCTCAGACGTCACATCTGCCCCTTCCGCTTTGCCAGGAATTGAGGGAAAGTACAATCTGCCCTGCAGAGTGATGCTTTCTCTGTTCTTCCAAAATGTCAGTGTCCCCTTAACTTGATAAGCAGTTCCTTCCCAGAAAGTCCTGCTTTGTCCTTTTTGGTTTAATGAAAAGACTCTTCTTTGAAGATCTTGCCCCAATATGGATCTAAGTGCAGCTTGCTAAGTTGCGGCCTAGATCCTGCTCCTCCACATGCATTAAGGGCCCTAATAAATATGCCTTCAGTGCTATCCTGGGCCTATCATTTTAATAAGGCTTCGCTCTGGCAAACCCTAATTCACCTTTCATGCCCATACTGGCCATACTGGGTCAGACCAACAGTCTGTTTAGCCCAGTATGCTGTCTTCTAATAGTGGGAAGTGTCAGATGCTTCAGGAGTATTCATGTTGATAAAGTCTATATATAGACATCTCTTTTCACTGAATTTCATCTACCATTTTGTTACCCTCTCATCCAGTTTTGTGAGATCCCTTTGCAACTCTTCAGTCTGTTTGGATTCTATTATCTTGAGTAATTTTTTATTATCTGTAAATAGTTACCTCACTGTTCACCCCATTTTCCAGATCATTTATGAATATCTTGAACAGAACTAGTTCAGTACAGAATCTCTGGGCACCCCACTATTTATCGCTCTCTGTTGTGAAAACTAACCATTTATTCCTATCCTTTGTTTACTATCTTTTAACCAGTTGATGATCCATGAAAGGACCTTCCCTCTTATCCCATAACTACCTACTTTGCTTAAGAGCCTTTGGTGAGGGACCTTGTCAAAGGCTTTCTAAAGTCCAAGTACACTGTATACACTGGATCACCCTTGACCCTCACCTCCTCCGCAGTGAAGGCCGATGCAAACAATTCCTTTAACTTTTCCGCAATGGCCTCGTCTTCCTTAATTTCTCCTGTAGCACCTTGATTGTCCAGTGGCCCAAATGATTGTTTGGCAAGCTTCCTGATTCTTTTGAAATTAAAAATATTGCTGTTTTTGTCTTTTGCTGATTACTCTTTAAATGATTTTTTTGGCCAGTCTAATTATACTTTTACGCTTGACTTGCCAGAGTTTAAATTCCTTTCTGATTTCCTCAGTAAGAGTTGACTTTCAATTTTTAAGATGTCTTTTTGTCTCTAACCACCTCTTTTACTGTGTTTAGCCATGGTGGCATTTTTTTGGTCGTATTACTGTTTTTTTTTATTTGAGGTATACATTTAGTTTGAACCTCTGTTATGGTATTTTAAAGATTTCCATACAGCTTGCCAGTATTTCACTCTTGTGACTGTTGCTTTTGATTTCTATTTAACTAGCCTTCTCATCTTTGTGTAGTTTCCCTTTTTGAAGTTAAATGCTACTGTGGTAGGTTTCTTTTCTTTTGGTATTTCCCCCTACAAGGATGTTAAATTTAATTACATTATGGTTGCTATTACCAAATAGTTCAGCTGTATTTACTGCTTGGACCAGATTTTGTGCACTACTTAAGATTAAATCAAGAATTGCCTCACCTCTTGTGGGTTCCAGAACTAGCTGCTCCAAGAAGCAGTTGTTAATGGTGTATAGAAACTTTATCTCTGCATTCTGTCCTGAGGTGTCCTATTCCCAGTCAATGTTGGGATAGTTGAAATTCCCCATTTTTTTTTTTTGTTCTTGTAGCTCTTCTAATCTTAAATGTGACAGTTTCACAATCACCATCTTAGTCAGGTAGTGGTTGGTCATATATTCCTCCTGCTATACTCCTATTAGTTAAGCATGGAATTTCTACCTTGCCTTTGTTATGTTCTCTACCTTGCCTTCATTATATTCTGCCTTTATCATATTCATCAGTAATGCAAGAAACCTACAGGCCTGTATCCTGTAAGACATCAGCTTTAGCAGTTAGCATAAGGTTGAGGCCTATGAACTTTCGCACAGGTAAATGATTTAACGGTCACTCCTACGTTTTGGGGAACTGGAAATAGAGTCTGAGCAGGAAAGTTTATCCATAACGACACTAGCCAACCACAGAAACATGAATTAACGCTGAGCTTTTGGCAACTTTTAGAGAGAATATCCATATATATCTGACCACAAGAGTATCATGGCAATGAATTGACATATATGATAAGTTGAGATCACCTCAACATTAGTAGATTGAGGAAATACAAATAAGAAACAGGGCAGAAACCCCTACTGAATATACATCAGACATAGTGGAGTCAGCGTAACATATTATAAAAGTTACATCCCAGTGTATGGGAAATAGGAGAGAGAGATATAGCCCTTGAGAAGTGGCAGAATGATGGCCATGGGTGTTGATGAGGAAGATGATGGTGATGAGGAAGGTAATGGCTAATATTTCAGACTGTCCTGCAAGGAAGGGTGTGAGTATATGGATGTTCAGATGTACATTCTGTAATCTCTCTATCTACCTTATTCAGCTGAGGTGTTTGTGACTGTGCTAAATATATTAATAGACTATTTGTAAATACAGAACAGTTCCTATAGTGTGAGTGTTGGAACTGCGCACATTGGGTTTCCCCAACTATATAGTAATTTTAATAATACTGAGCCTGATCTCAGGGCAAGAACTTGTTGTGACATGCTGTACTCCATGTACACCCTTAGAGTGTGATTTGTGTATCATTCATGTTCACACTGAATGCTCATGACTTGCTGAACATTATTGTTATGATAGTATGCTTCTTTTAATGTCACATGCATAGTTACGAAACTGCTGTGTAATATCCCCAAATGTGTGTGTCACATGGCTTGAATAGATCCAGGCAAACACAAAGCAGAGAGATCTCACGCTTCGCTGATGCATGCATACAGGAACAATAGACTGTCCTGAGCACCTGATAAGGTGTGATGCACATTTGACTCAAACAGAGGAAGCCATGCTGGACATTGCCGATCACCTGACCCCAGGGGATGGCAGGGGAATCTGTTAAAATAAGAGGCATTTTGGTCTCTTGAGCTCTCTTGCAATCCACCTACAAGACAACATCAAGACAAACTGCCCACAGTGGGGGAGCCTGGTTGAGGCCAACCAATCAGCCTGTGGTAAGAACCATCTAGGACTGTAAGGCTACTAAAAGTGTTAAAAGAAAATCGTATTCTAAACTAAGTTTATTTCTTCCTGATCTAATCTGACTCTTTATTCTTGTTTTATAATCTCTTAAAATCTTTCTGTACTTAAAACAAATACATTTATTATCTACAGCAGTGCATGTGGTTTGGGTGTGTGTAGAAACTTCATTTAAAGTGACAGCTGGTGCATATCACTTTCTTTGATAAATTGACTAACCAATCAGCTTGCAGAATCCAGTGGGCAGCACTGAATTCTGTAAAATGACAGTTCCTAGGGTTGCAGCTTGGACTGGGGATGCTGGCTGGGCAGAGTCACATCATTGCAAAATCCCATGAGTGGCTGGCCAGAAGCCCTCATTCACTAAGGTAAGAGCTGTTTGCTTGCAGGAAGCTGTGAGCGAGCTGACCCAGGAGTGGGTGGTTCACACAGCAGGACAAGTGCAAGATAGGATCCAGGAATGAGGGATTGGGGTGACACAGTGATATACCAGTCCAGATTGCAGAGGGGAACATCACACCTGTCTATCCTCAAAGTGATAACTGATAATTTTTCAGTAATCAATATAATTAATACATAATCTCTAAATCAGGCTACAAGAGTCTATGGTACAACTTGATTCATTTAAGTTTTTTTTTAAACTGTATTTGATTCTGCTTTTTTCTACATGCCATTCCCTCGCCAGCATGACCTACTCTCATTTCTGTATATTTTGTATCCTCGTATTAGTGTTCCATTGATTATCATCGTTCCAGGAAGCTTCTGTGATGCCTATTATATCAATATCCTTGTATAACAGCTCTCAAGCTTACCCAGCTTAGAATTTAGACTTCTTGTATTTGTATGAGAGCACTTATAAACTTGTCAATATTTAGTTGTCTGCCTTCATGTGATGTTACTGAATGGGATTCTTCTTTTGTTTGATTGTTTCTCTTCATTTCCTATCTGTATTTTATCAACTTCTATTCTCTCCTTTTCATGAGGATATAGAGTATTCCCTTTAATAAATCCTCCCCTAAGGACTGTGTCTGCCTGAAACATTTGCTGCTCCACATCTGTTTGCTTTCCCTCAGCTCTTAATTTAAAAACTCCTCTGACCTTTTTAATTTGACATGCAGCAATCTGGTTCTGTTTTGGTTTAGATGGAGCCCATCCTTCCTCTATAGTCTCCAACTTTCCCAAAAGGTTCTATAGTTCCTAATTCCCTTCTCCTATCACTAGTCTTTCATCCATGAATTAAGGTCCTGCAGTTCTGCCTTTGTGTTCCTCAATGTGGAACTAAAAGCATTTCAGAAAATGCTACTAGTGAATTCCTGGGCTTTAATCTCCTACCTAGCAGCCTAAATTTGGTCTCCAGGACCTCTCTCCTACCTTTCCCTATGTTACTGATACCTACATGTACCACAACCATTGGCTCCTCTGTGTCACTATACATTAGTCTATAGAGAGGTCTTGTGAGGTCTGCAACCTTCACACTCAGCAGGCAATTCACCATGCAATTCTCCTGGTCATCACAAACACAATTACTATATATATTCCTAATAATTGAATCACCCATTACTGTTACCTGTCTCTTCCTAATAACTGTGGTTCCTTCCCCCAGAGCAATAACTCAGTGTGACAGAGTGACTGCTCTATGTCCCAGAAAGTCTTGTCTATGTACCTCTGTCTCCCTTAGCTCCTCCAGTTCACCCATTCTGGTCTCAAGAGTCCATACTCAGTTTCTAAAAGCCATGACTTGCTTACACTGAATGAACACATCATCCAGCTGCCCACAAGGCAGGCAATTATACATGCTGCATTCAGTGCAATATATTGGGTAGCCTCCACGCTGCTGCTGGACAGCTGTTGCATTTGCATGTGTGAATAATGTAACGCTCCAGATTCTTAGACACAAGTAATCTAGATTTGGAACCGCCTATGGACAAAGAAAACAGGGACAATTTTAAGGAGAATTAGGAGACGTTAGGCTTCTTACTTGTTTAGTTCCATGATGCTTCTCTCACTTTTTCAGTTTGTAGAGTCTTGTATTTATAATGCTCAGTGAGAGAATTCTCCCCTAATAAGAATATGAATATTTAAAAATTCTCACGTTGTGCATATTTGCTTCACAAGGGAATTCCCAACCTATCGCCAAGGAACTGTCCTAAAATAAAACTACAGAAAAGAATCAAAATAGTACATGCATAAACATCAGGATTTAAAAGCACAAGGCAAGCTCAATGCTAGGTCTGCAGTATCCAGAGAGAGGAGACTAAAATCACTTACTGTGACAGGAGCTCAGTATCTTAGCTAAAGAAGCATGTAAACTTATTTTGTATTAAGAGAATTAAATCTGCAGTGGTGAGCTAGAGCTTGTCATGATGTTTCTAATGTAGCTTTAACATGGGCTCACTGAGGCAAACTTAAAGATTTCTGGCAACTTTGGATTAGGTCAGTAGTGTTTCCTTTTAAATGGCACCCCCGCCCCCTCCTCCCCAGTGCCATGGCTGCTGCCTACACTGTAGGTGCTTCCAGGAGTCAGTCTCTTGAACTCCTAATGGATTTCTTTTTTTCCTTTTTCTTTTCTTTTACTCTCTTGGAGGTATGGAGGAGGGGAATCAGACACAATAAACTAGAAAAATCCATTCCGTCAAATTGCATGCCCTGCTGCTTCATCACCATTATTATACTGAGGTTTTACATTAAAGTACCCTGGATTTTAAATTGAAAGTCAAATATAATTTGCCACTAGAAGTACGAAGTGAGTGACTAGAAAAGCTGATAGCTAGACACAGCATGACAAATTGGTATCTATCTAATAATGAGCCTGACAAGGTCATGGATCACTATGATGCGCTCTCTCTGTTAGGTAAGTAGGAGTGGACTACATTGTGTCAATACAGTTACTTTGGGGAAAAGGGCAATCTACTTTGTCAGCATATTCATTCTGAGAGCTAATGGTAGTCAGGTACAATGAAACTTGCTTTGAGAAGATGTCATATTTTAGCACCTACACTTTAGGATACCTTGTGGTTGAGTGGCCTGCCTCAGTGAGTTGGTTTAGGTTCTGGGGGGAGAAAGACCACATTTCATAACCATTTTATAATTGATTTTTTGTTTGTTTTTTGTTTAGTGTAACCTACGGATAAAACTGATTTGGGTGTCTACACCTTTATTTACAAAGAGAAGACAGGAGCTGCCATGTTTCTATACTACAGAAATACTGTTTCTGGAAGATGTTATTGGTGGAACGATGTTAAAATGATAGAAACATTAAGACAAATCCTCAGCTGCTATAAATCAGTATATTTCACTGGTGTAGCTGTGGTGATCCTATGATAGTAGTGACAAGGTGGGTGAGGCAATATATTTTATTGGACCAGCTTCTGTTGGTGAAAGAGACAAGCTCAAACGAAGTTGGTCCAGTAAAAGATATGACAGCACCCACCTCATAAATCAGTACACTCCAATGGGCGTGAATGGAGCTACATTAATTTATAGCAGATGAGGTCTGGCTCATTGCTTGGATGGTGTAGAATATCATTTCAGGAAGTACCGTAATGGTGGGGGTACCATTTGGGCACCTCGAAGAACTTTGTTTTCCCAGATCAACACTCAGATGAGATATCATTTTTTAAGGGCAGCTCTTCAGAGACACTTTACATACCTGTATTATGATATATTATCATTATACACATATGAAACACTTTTTTCTCATAGAAACTGCCTCATCTCTGATCTATCTCATCACTAAGGACGACTAAAAACCATTTACAACAAAAAATAATCAGCCCTGAAGCAAAGTGAAGGCAATCTAAGTCAATCCAACACATAGACCAGTTCTGTTAGTTGGGATTTTGCATATGGTTATGTGGAAGGAAAGTTAATTCTTAATATGGACCACAGTTACAAGTGAGGATTTCAAAATTTCCTTCCACCATAGCTGATCACAGGTGGTGCTACTTTTCCATTGTCAGTGCTGCAATTTCCTCATCTGTTGTCCCCTAAAAAGCAGTAGTGGTGAGAGGGGTAACTTATAAAACCAATGACTGCAGTTGTAGGTAACTGGTAATTGTGATGTCCCTTCTATGATCAACGTTCTATCCAAAGGCAGGATAGGACTGTCACAGTTCAGGGCAACTGCACCTGTGCTTCCCTCTCTAGTCCACCAAGGAGACCCACTCTTTGCTTTCTACCTCCCAGCAATCACGTCTTTGGCAGAGACCTACATCTCTCTCCCTCCCAACTGTTCCTGTCCTCCCCCCCACGCTTTATTTCTCTGCCTATATTGGGATATCCCCACCAAGTCAAATTGCCTAAGCATAGCCAAGTGGTCTTTGCTTATAAAGGTGAAGCCTGGCAGCTCATAACTGCTTACAATTACAGCTGTTCATAGCCTTGAAAGAGAAAGCAAACACACTTATTCTTAAGTTAAAAACATTACAGAGAAAACAGTAAGAAAAATACAAAAAAAAGGTTGCCAGGAATCACCACAACTCCAATAAGGGCTCTGGTAGAAGTCAGTCCTTCAGATTCCATTAAGGAGTTTTTCTGTAGTTAAAAGTTCATAACAACCTCAGATCAGAAAAAGCACACATGAATAGGTTAGCATTCCTTGAATGTGGCTTGGGCTTTTGTGCTTCAGATTCCAGGAACAGGTAATTAGCAGACACAGAGGCAATGAGGGTAGGTGGATGGAGGGATCATGTGCCTCTCCAGATTTGCTGCTTGACTTGTACTGAGCATATTCAGTAACATCTTCTGAAGCCACTACCCTCATTCTGTTTCTCCCCCTCCCCCCACCCACACTATCTACCGGTATGGGTCATCTCTGTGGATAGTGTTCCCTTCCTCAGGGCTTAGCTTCAAAAGACTGGGCTTTTGCATAACTAATTATTTCCCAGGAAATCCACTTCATATATATTGTCCCAAAAAAACTATTGTTGTTGGCCACCTTTTTCAATATAATCCTTTGATCATCCAGGCCCACAATAGTACATAACCTAAATACAGTAAGATTCCCCCAAAGTTGCCGCAGGAAACTGACATATCTGTTACAAAGACTATCTCCCACAAAGTCTGGGATCTAACAGCTTCCCAGTGTGGACCACCTCTGAGACCATATGGTCAGGACAGTGGCTTCCTCCGCCTGGAGGGAATGATGATCAAACTGAGATTTGATCTGAATCTAATATTAAAATTCATGCCAAGCTTCAGATTCAACAGATTTCCCCTGTATGAATAGACAACCATACTCCAGTTTGTTTTTGGCTATCACAGTGACCATGAAATTCTCAGCAAACGGTCATTTTCTGTGGCCTAAGGAAGTACTGTTGGTAACTCAAACATCATGTCTAACATAAAAAGCTACTTTGCCTTGGTAAGAAAATGTTGAGGGAAGCAGGATAGCTTGTATACCACCTCAGTTCCTGCATGTGCCTTCACATACTAAGTGGATGCCCTTGCAATGGGGGAGATAGGCAGATAAATAAAAAAATATACTTTCCAGCTCAGAGGTCAGATGCACAAATGAAGATGCCAATTAAGTTAAAAGGTCAAGTATGTAAAACTGCAATTCCACTCATCCTAATGTACAGAAGAGAGACTTGGCCAGCCACTAGAAAAGAAGTCAATATGTTCTGCACCATGCAAATTAAGAGATTGAGATGATCAAATGGTTGGACACTCTGTGACTGGAAACAATATATGGTTCTAAGGGGCCTAATGCAGGTTCCTCCAACTGAAGACAAATTAAGGGAGGCTAGGCTTTCTTGGTATGGGCATATCCAGCAGAGACCTGAACTATGCTGGTAGGATGGCTCTTGCAATGATCTCAGATGAAAGATGACCAAGGGGGAGACCAAATCTGTATGTGAACCAGATATCAGGAAAGCTTAGTGAGTCCAATCTGCATGACAATCTTGCATATTCTCATGAGTTTTGGAAGAAGGCTGTAATCACTGACCCTTGAATCAGGGAAGTGGCTCAAAAGAAGTGGTCAGATGCACGAAGAACAGCCATTCCCTTCCTCAACCCTCTCTAGGCTCATACTGAGAAGCCAGCCTGAAAGAACTTCACTAACGTATGGCCAACAGTCTTCTCACTGTGCTACATGCAAGATCAGGCATCTCACACCGGAATGAAACCATAGATGGTGCAGGTTTCATCCATAGAATCATAGGAGATTAGGGTTGGGAGGGACCTCAGGAGGTCATCTAGTCCAAACCCCTGCTCAAAGCAGGACCAACCCCAACTAAATCATCCCAGCAAGGGATTTATCAAGACACACCTTAAAAACCTCAAAGGATGGAGATTCCACCACCTCTCTAGGTAACCAATTCCAGTGCTTCATCACCCTCCTTGTGAAAAAGGTTTTCCTAATGTCCAACCTAGACCTCCTCCACTGCAACTTGAGACCATTCCTCCTTGTTCTGTCATCTACTACCCTGAAAACAGCCTATTTCCATCCTCCCTGGAACCCCCTTTCAGGTTGTTGAAGGCCTCTAGCAAATCACCCCTTGCCCTGTTCTTCTCTTCTGCAGACTAAACAAGCTTAATTCCCTCAGCCTCTCCTCCTCATCCATGACCAACCTTGCATTCATTTTTCAGCATAAACTGGAGATTAGTCACTCTTCACTGCTGCCCTGCCTTTTTAGTAGAAATGAGATAGTGGGCATTGCCAAAGTAATGGACAATAAAAACCTGGCCTAGGGACCAGTCTCTTCACGTGCTTGTCATGACAGTGCAACCCAGTGTGTGTCATCATGTTATGCATGCTCCTCTGGGGTTAATCCACATAATATGAAAATCTGTTAGTACCAACTACAGACCCTGGCAGTTTAGTATATGCTGTAGAGACATGCTTGCAGTGCTAGAGGTCTTCTGTTTAGATCCCTGGTACATCAGCTAAAATGACATCACAACAGTGCTAAAGGAAGTAATAAAATGGTTGGCTCTAGAATGAATCCTCCTGCTAGCCTGCCAGACGTAGTGCAAGTAACAACAAGGCACAACCTGTGGCATATTTAACTGTTATGATTTGGTTTCCTGTGCACTGAACCTTTACATTTCTATGAGTCTACTGACAGTTGGAGGCAGCTGCCATTTTGTGTTTAGTTGAGGGGATGCACACAGTATGTTCTATCTTTGGTTGTTTCTTGGTTTTCTGTCTTTCCTTTATCTGAGAGAGATGCATAGAAAACATTCAGATTGAAAGTATATGGTTGCTCTTTGTGTGTGGGGGAAAATAACACAAACCTTTGGGAACCAAGGGCCTGACCCAGTGTTCACTGAAGTGAGTGGAAATACTTCTATTGATTTCAGTGGTCTTTGGATCAGGCCTGAAATTACAGTCCTTTGAAGGTTTCTGTTTTATGCATTTGAGGAGTCAAATAAGCCGCTGTGTAATTTTGTCACACTGTCAGATCACAATCAGCATATGCAAGAGCTATGTCTTAAAAGCACAATAGCCTCTATAGGTTAATGGATCCATGAGCAATAAGCCACCTGGGCTTACAAAGAATAAATCTTACCATACAAATTTGATTGTTTTTTAATTAAAATTACAAAATAAGTAGATGAAAGGAAAGTGGTAGATTTCATGAGACACTATCAAATGCTTTACTGAAGTCAAAATATATTACATCTTTCTCGCCAAATGAATTCAAATTGACAAATAGTCACACTGTCGTGGACTGAAGATTGGCTGAAAGACAATAAACAAAGAATATTGATATATTGAGTTGGAGGTAGATGTCAAGTGGATTATTTCAGGGACTGGTGTTAAATCCAGTCTTATTTAATTTCTACATTCTTGATTTGAGAGAAAGGAGTATAAATAATTCATTAATGAAATTCACAGATGACATAATTTGGGAAGAGTTTTGAACACCATTGTTGGGAGAGAAATAATGCATTCGATCATAGAAGGATCAGTGGGAATAAGAAGGGGCTCAGTCTTGGAAAATACAAGCTGTGGTATAATCAGAAATACAAAAATATTCAATGAAAGCTTGATTATCTGGAAAGCAAAAATGACTAAATACAGTTGTGCTAGATTATGGACAGAGAATGTAGTGTGAAAAGGCAGTGATAGGACCAGTGAAATTGAGTGCATAAGCAGTTATTACATCATGGAACTGTGTTGTACAGTGTTATCAAATGTAAGTGTGACCAATTTAACAGTCAGTATGAAAATACACCTGCTCTATATGGTTCTGATGCCTAGAACATGACCTTCAGCTCTGGGAAATGAATTACAAACAAAACTAAAATAAGTTCAAATGAGATTTAGAATAACAAATGTGACTGGAATAATCGACACTTGGAGCACATAACTGGACCACTGGAGTACTGTCCTAGATGGGTATAAACTATTTAGGAAGGGCAGGCAGGAGAGAAAAGGTGGAGGCATTGCACTGAATGTAAGAGAGCAATATGATTGCTCAAAACTTCATTATGAAACTGGAGAAAAGCCTGTTGAGGGTCTCTGGGTTAAGCAACCAGGGTGATGTCGTAGTGAACGTCTGTTATAAACCACCAGACCAGGAGGATGAGATAGATGAGCCTTTCTTCAGACAACTAGTGAAAGTTTCCAGATGACAGGACCTTGTTCTCATGAGTGACTTCAACCACCTTAACATCTGCTGGGAGAGCAATACAGCAGAGCACAGAGAATCCAGGACGTTTTTGGAGAGTGTTGCAGACAACTTCCTGTTTCAAATGCTGGAAGAACCTACTAGGGGTTGTGCTCCTCTTGACCTGCTGCTCACAAACTGGGAAGAATTGATAGGGGAAGTAGAAGTGGGTGGTAACCTGGGGAGCAGTGACTATGAGATGGTCAAGTTCAGGATCCTGCAGGATATGAACCCTGGACTTCAGAAAAGCAGTCTTTGACTTCCTCAGGGAGCAGATGGGCAGGATCTCCGGAGAGACTAATATGAGGGGGAAAAGATTCCAAGAGAGCTAGCTGTATTTTAAAGAAACCTTTTTGGGGGTGCAGGAACAAACCATCTCAATGTGCAGAAAAAATAACAAATATGGCAGGCAACCAGCTTGGCTTAACAAAGAAGTCTTTGGTGAGTTTAAACAAAAAAGGAAGCTTACAAGAAGTGGAAGCTTGGTCAGGTGATTAGGGAAGAATATAAGAATACTGCTCGAGCATGCAGGAGTGAAATCTGTAAGGCCAAAGCACAACTAGAGTTGCAGCTAGCAAGGAACGTGAAGGGTAACAAGAAAGGTTTCTACAAGTATGTTAGTAACAAGAAGGTCAGGTAAAGGGTGGGCCCCTTACAGAATGGGGGAGGCAACATAGAGACAGAAGATGTAGAAAAAGCTGAAGTACTCAATGCTTTTTTTTACCTCTGTCTTCATAGACAAGGTCAGCTCACAGACTGCTGCACTGCACAGAACAAAATGGGGAGAAGGTGAGCAGAGCTGAAAGAACAGATTCAGGACTATTTAGATTGGCTGAACATGCACAAGTCCATGGGCTGCATGCAATCCGTCCAAGGATGCTGAGGGAGTTGGTTGATGTAAGTGCAGAGCCATTGGCTATTATCTTTGAAAACGCGTGGTGATAGGAGGAGGTCCCAGATGATTGGAAAAAGGCAAATATAGTGTCCATCTTCAACAAGGGAAGGAGGAGGATCTGGGGCACTACAGATCAGTCAGCCTCACCTCAATCCTTAGAAAAATCATGGAGTGGGTCCTCAAGGAATCCATTTTGAAGCACTTGGAGGAGAAGAAGGAGATCAGGAACAGTCAGCATAGATTCACCAAGGGCAAATCATGTCTGACCAATCTGATTGCCTTCTATGATGAGATTACTGACTCTGGATGTGGAGAAAGCGGTGGACTTTGATTTTAGCAAAGCGTTTGATAAGGTCTCCCATACTATTCTTGCTAGCAAGTTAAAGAACTATGGGTTGGATGAATGGACTATAAAATGGATAGAAATCTGGCTAGATTATCGGGTTCAACAGATAGTGATCAATGGCTTGATGTCTAGTTGGCAGCTGGTACCAGGCGGGGTGCCCCAGGGGTTGGTGCTGGGGCTGGTTTCAGTCAACCTCTTCATTAATGATCTGGAGGGATGGGGTGGATTGTACCCTCAGCAAGTTTGCAGATGACACTAAGCTGGGAGGAGTGGTAAATACACTGGCGGGCAGGGATAGGATACAGAGTGACCTAGACAAATTCAAGGATTGGGTCAAAAGAAATCTGATGGGGTTCAACAAGGACAAGTGCAGAGTCCTGCACTTAGGACAGAAGAACCCCATGCACTGCTACAGACTGGGGATCGACTGACTAGGCAGCAATTCAGCAGAAAAGGACCTTTGGGTTACAGTGGACAAGAAGCAGGACATGAGTCAACAGTGTGCCCTTATTGCCAAAAAGGCTAATGGCATATAGGGCTGCATTAGTAGAAGCATTGCCAGCAGATCGAGGGGAAGTGATTATTCCCCTCGATTTGGCAATGCTGAGCCCTCAGTTGGAGTACTGTGTCCAGTTTTGGGCCCCCCACTGGAGAAAGGATGTGGACAAACTGGAAAGAGTCCAGTGGAAGACAATAATGGGGGCAGGAGCACATGACTTACAAGGAGAGGTTGAGGGAACTAGGCTTGTTTAGTCTGCAGAAGAGAAGACTGAGGCAGGATTTGATAGCAGGCTTCAGTTACCTGAAAGGAAGTTCCAGGGAGGATGGAGCTAGACGGGTCTCATTGGTCACAGATGACAGAAAATGGAGCAATGGTCTCAAGTTTCAGTGAGGGACTTCTAGGTTGGATATTAGGAAAAACATTTTCACTATGAGGGTGATGAAGCACTGGAATGGGTTACCTAAGGAGGTGGTGGAATCTCCATCCTTAGAAGTTTTTAAGGTGTGTCTTGACAAAGCCCTATCTGGGATGATTTACTTGTGGTTAGTCCTGTTTTTGAGCAGGTGGTTGGACTAGATACTTATTGAAGCCGTTTCCAACCTTATATGATTCTATGAGAGCAACAAAAATTATCAGGTGCAGGGCTTGACCTACGAGTAAAGATTCGAAGGGCTAAATACTGTGGGCTGAATTTTCATATGCACTAAGGCCCCTTTATGCTGATAGTGTAAAGAGGTCTTGGTGTAAATAGGAATCTGGCCCTGCATATGTGGTTAAACAATAACTAAAGTTGTACATGCTGATAGTCTACAAATAATGGAAAAGTGTGCACATCAAGAAAGGAAAAGAATTTAGTATGAGGTATGAAAGTATATCTAGGAGTAATGTGATGAAGGTGAGAAGAAGAAATTTTAGAGAGACTAGAAGCATCATTGCTTGGCACATTAAAAAATGTTCTGTAAGGAAAAAGTACTGCATGGGCATAATGACTGTACCTTTTTCCAGCCTTTCACTTCTGTGACTGAATTCCACAAATATAATTAACTTTACTGGAGTCTTTCATTTAAGGAAGTAGTGGGCAGGATGGTAGACAGATAACTTGGACAATACCAGTTCCCATATGCAGTGTCTTTGCCACCCGAGATGGTACCCCAAAAGACAAGTCCTAAAAATATTACTGAATTATTACCTTCTAAACGTGAGGCAGACTAAACCAGAACTCCATTCTGATATATCCTCCCCCAAATACTTCCAAAATTAAGGATAGGTAACTTTTCTTATGTACAGAGCACAGATGGCAAATACATACTTTATGGAAACATTCCTAGTAGAATACATGACATCGGACTACAAACAAGGAACTGTCAACAAACAGGATACAAATCTTTGCAGACCACAAGGAGGAACATTGAACATTAAAGGAAAAACTTACGAAACTACAGGAACCTGCCACGTTACCCAAATGAGGCCAATTAAAAGATAACTGACCAATTGAAAGAATCAAGTTTAAACTCTATGGATTACAGAACACCGGATGGGAGTGTAGTCTATAACCCTGTGAAATACTGCAGTTATGTGTGATGGAGAATATGAAAAACTAGAAATAGCTGAAACAAAATGATAGAACAAACTTGTCAGGAGATTTTTGGATGCCTAATCCAAACCGTCACATAAATGGCTTAGCTCTATCATAAGCCCCTGAGGCAAAAAAGGCAGTTGCAATCCATGGACGTATAAATGGGAGTAGTGAATAGGAGCTGGAAGGTGAATACTGGTGACATTAATACTGGAATATTGTATCCAGCTCTGTTGTCAAAATTTTAAAAAATGGTGTTGAAAAATTGAAGAGGTTGTAGAAAACAGCCACCACAATGATTTGAGGGCAAGAGAAACTTAGTTACAGTGAGATACTTGAAGCTCTATTTGTTTAGACTAGCAAAAAGAAGACTGAGAGGACTTGATTAGTGTATAAGTATCTTCATGGAGAGAAAATGCAGGGTATAGAGGAGTGTTCAGTCTAGCACAGAAGTCATAACAAGAACCAATAGCTGGAAACTAAAACTAGATAAACTTAGATTTAGGCACAAATCTTTAAAGTGAGTGACTAGCCATTGGAAAAACTATCAAGGGAAGTAGGGAATTTGCATTCTCCATTTTTATAGTGAGACTGGATGACTTTATGGAAGATATGGTTCAGTCAAACGGTGTGACTGGGTGAAATTCTATGGACTGGTTTACAGGAGGTCAAACTAGATGAGGTAGTAGTCACTTCTGGCCTTAAAAATGAATCTATGAAAGGAGAGAGTTCTGTGTTTGATTTATAATTAACCATTATCTGAGTTATAATGGGCATCAGTAAAAACTGAACATCTGCCACTTTGCAATTATTGTGGTACTAATCTGTCTCCTATTCTAAGTGTAAGGATATCCATGGTTACTATAGGTCCTGGGAAAATGAATGCTGAGATTTTAGTTGTATCTACTGTACTCCATGTAAAAGCAACTTAATGAAAATTCATGTATACGCATAGATTTGTTAAAAATCAATTAGGAACACCTCCAATAAGCAAAAATATTGACTTTCAGCTCAATATTACGCTAGTGGTATAATATTTTAGAGAAGAGAAGATGTGATATGTCTGCTGCTATGCTGCTACCATTGGTGGATGAGATGCAGCTAGTTAAAGATGACTGACAGACAAGAAGACTCTGTACTTGTTCTGTATATACCCGTTTGTGAAAGACAACTTTTGAAGACTGGTCTTGTTCAAATATACAGACACATGCCATTATGTTGTGGAATCATATTGCACTTCTGCAATGTGGCCTGATATGCAGGAAATGGACTTCCATAATTCAATTCAATTTAATAATAAAATAATTTTCTAGCACTTTGGATTAGTCATGCTGATATAAAATGGAAAGCTGATTCTCTCAGTGGACATGGATCATACTTATAGAATTTGATGTTAATAGAGTTGCACCTGCTGACTGAGATTTTTGTCCTTTTAAATAGCAGATTTCAATTGAGCAACATCAATGCACAGCAGTAGAAGATGTGGTCCTAAGTATTGTAATTGGCAGAAGTGCTTTCTATAATAAGAATTAGAAAAATCTGAAAGTCACCATTTTGAATTACTTTTAAACATGGAGTACAGCTCTACAATAAACATAGCATATAACCATGTTTTTATATTTCTACTTTTCTCAGCTTAATTTTTTTATAGGTTATTCTTAACTGCCTTGCACCTGTGTAGTCACATACACCTGTGCAGAATGTGTGCAAAGTGGAGAGAAAACGCTGCTGGGTCAGCATTTTCCACCAACTTTTGTGCAGGTTTAAATAACATTAAATGGGACCAAGACAATGGAGAATCACAGAAAGATAGGAATTTGCATACTGGATCAGACCCACCATCTATTTAGTTCAGTACCCTCTTTCTAACAATGTCCAGCACCAGATATTTCAGAGGAAGATTCAAGAAAATTTGCAACAGGCAGATATGGGGTAGCCTGCCCTCCATAAAGGTCTTTTCCTGACCACTAACAGTTAGAGATGGCCTAACGCTCTGAAGCATGAGATTTAATATCCCTTCCAAAATTTGTTTGCATTAACTATTATATAATATAATTTAGCCTGACTTCTCAGATGAGACGGAGACCTAGGGGTGGGAGAAGCCTGCAAGGGGATATGGTTGTGAATCTCTGATTAAAGGGCCAGTTCAACACAGGCTGCCACCTTTCAGGGGCCATCTGTCAGCTGAGGATTGCCAGACCACAACCCACAATGGGGTTTTCAGCTTTATTTGCTAACTCTATGCCCATTGGAGTGTAATGAAATGGGGCTGAAAGCCTACATAATAGCTCTACCTGAGTGGTGCAAAGGGGCAGGATCACAACAGAGTCTGCCTCTTGTGTTTAAATTGACTGTAATTATTCTTGAGTTATTTCTGATGTTTAAGGATTGTTTAATACAATTTTTTAAAACAAAAACCAGCAGTGTTGAGTGAACCACAAAAGATTTGAAGTTTTGAGTATTAATTGAAGGAAGATGGTTTGCTTTCTACCAAGCAGTGGCCAAAAAATGGGTGAATTCTTACTGTAACTCAACATCTTGGGTTTACATATAGATTTATTTTGTTAGAACCTGGCTACACAAGAATAAATTGATGCGCTGCTTGTTTGTGCATTCTGATGTCAGTTCTCTGTTTCTCACTGCTAAGTTTTGACATGTTGGTGTTGAGGATATGTTATCTCACCATAGTATTGTTTATCTGAAATAGAGCTTGACAAATAATGGGGAAATTATTTAAACGTTGAATATTCTAAATTGCTTTTTCAGTTAAACTACCTTCATACTCCTTTTTTGTTTGCTCACCCATGAACATTTGGCCAACTGGTTTCTGGAGTGGCTGTTCTTCATCCAAATGCCCATATTCCCACACCAACAAGAGGCATGTGAACATAGGTATTTACTACTTGTACAAGAAATTTTCCTTTTCTGTTTGTATAGATTCAGCCATCCATCAATACATATCATGAATAACAAATGAGTGTTGAATAATTAAAGGCATAGTCGAAAAGTTCACCAACAGCTAATAGATTTAAATGTTTGCATAAACCAAACAATTATAAAAAATAAATTAATAAAAATGATGTTTGTGGGATAAGCTGCAAAGAAAGGGCTAAATTTGTCACATAAAATGTTTGCCTAGCTGTAGTGTGAAATGACATGTTGAACTCTATTCCACACTGAATAATTTCTTTGCAAGAAGGAGAGATTTGCAAGTAGTAAAATATTCCTCCAGGTCAAAAGCTGTGACATTTTAGTGTTAGAAGCCTGTTTTCAGTTCACCCCCACTGCAGATTTTCTGGGCATAAGGTACTTGATTTACATGACAAAATAATGAAGGCTCCATATTTGACACCATGGAAATAATGACCCCCAAAACCCTCTATCATTTAGAGAAATAGTCTCTTGAACATTTTAAAAGATCTCAGCCCATTCAATGATTCAACCCCTCCTACAATGCTCAACTCTGAGTGATCCCTGTCTGTCTGTCACTCCCCACCTTGTGGCACCAAACTTTTCATTTTTGTCTATTTGTACATGTGTTTCAATTATCTGTAAAAGTACCAGTAAAGAATGACTGTGTCTAAACATATAAAAGATGCAAAAGGTACCTTGGGAGGAATTTAGTCTGGTTGTCTTTATACTCTAGTCCTAACAAATCTCTCCAAGATAGGTGTGTCTTTTTTATTTTTGTGCGCATTTCTTTCCAACTCCTCCTTTTAGTTTTAGCAAATTTAATAACCATGGGCACAGTAGCTTATTTTTACCATCTGCCTTCCATTTTTATTAGTTATGACTTATTGTTAATTGAAGTTGCAAATAGTCCCTATTAAGTTTGTACTGCAATAATGCATCTGGATATAACTGGGGGAAAGATTGTTGCTCAATTGTTTTCACTATATATAATGTTATAGCCTTAAAATTACACCTGTTCTGCAGGGGGTTTTCTGCTCTCCATGCTGACTTCTGTTGAACACTGAGGTTTGGTTTAAAAAACACAACAAAATAAAAATCTCCCTTCAGGACAAGTAGAAAGTCAAGGTTCTAGAACCATAACCTCAAATGCTTAATTTGAATGAATAAAAACATCTTGCTGTTTGAAAAAGGTAAGATCCAAAACCTTATTGACTTTAGTAGGCTTTGGATCAGGCCATCTCTGAATACAGAAGCATCTGACTACACAAAAAAAATAGTTAGCAGGTCTTTAGTAAGGCTGTATTCCTGTATATTTTATTTACTAGTCCAGTGTACTAATTCTAGTCACATCACACATGTGGCAGTGTAAGTTTCAGGGGCCATTGAACACTATACATTTTCCCAGGGTATCACAGTTTATAGATACACCTATGCTAACTAACTTTCTGCTGAGCCCCTGTGAGAATTCAGTGTTCAATAACCGTCAAAATTTCTCATTCTTTCCCTGTGGTGAGGTGGTTTAGTGGTTTCACACTAAGTTACAATATAAAACATTTAAGGTCAGTGGTTCAATATCTCTTAAAGGACCTTTTTTAACCATGTCTGCAAGGCACGTTTGTCTCTCTTTACTTATCGGTGCCTTTTTCTTTGTTTCTGTATTTCTATTTTGCACAGTCAAGGGGGACAATAGGTAGTAAAGATACTGCTGATATATTGTATTTACAAAAAGCACACAAAAGCCATGAACAAGTCAGCAAAATCTCATATGATAGAACAAAAATACAAGATTAGTTCTGAAATTGGCCGTGTCCTACAGTAAGAGCTTGATCCTGAAAGATATTGAGCTCCCTGGGAGGTGCTGGGGTATTTCCTCTCCAACTGAAGTCAGTGGAAGTTGAAGGCACCCAACAGGAATGTTCAGCTTCTTGCAGAACTGCGCCATAGGAGCAAGATTTTTTCTAAACTTCCTGCATCCCTTTAGGCACCAAAAGAATAGGCCAGATTTTCAGAAGAAAGCAGCACGTTGGGTGACCATAAACCGTTATGAAAGGTGCTGAACATTTTTTAAAATTTGGCCCTTATATCAATGCCTAAATAGGTGCTTGGAAATCTGGCTCCGTTTTACCAAAAAAAAAAAAAAAACCTGTCCCAAAGTGCACTACGTATGAGGCATGCATATTCACCACTAAGGTGGATGGAAAAAAATGTCGCTATGAAACTGTTCATAAAGCCTTGCACAGGGATGTGAAAGACAGGGGTCCAGTCTGAGCTATGCCTTTGACTTGCTATGTAATCTTGGGCAAGTTGTTTCACCTCTTACTGCCTCTGTTCTTCCCGCTACCCTTTGTCTTGCTTGTCTATTCACATGAAGTTTTTGGAACAGGTACTATCTTTTACTGAGCCCTAGTCTACACTTACCTGGAGATTCAGTGGCAGTCGATGGGAGTTACGCAAACTATGCAGAGTAGCTTGTGTAACCCCAGTCGACTGCTGTGCTTCCCTTCTGCGTACTGTCTTCACTGCACTGTGCCAACAGGAACACAGTTCCCGTCGACGCAGCCCTACGCCACTTGAGGGGGTGGTTTTACTTGGTCGACTTCCTGATCGATTCAGCGGGTCTACACTGACCGCTCAATCGATCCAGAAAGTTCGATCTGGCGGCAGCGAGTTTGCCACCGTCAGCATAGATAGATATACCCTGTGTGTTTGCACAGTGCCTTGCACAATGGGGCCCTGATCTCTCTTGGTCTCACTATATGTTTTGCATCTAGAATTTTATTACAAGATCTAAGGGTCACAAGCATAACAGGAGGAAAATGAACATGGGTTTGTCAAGTGTGTGTGTGTGTGTGTGGGGGGGGGGGGGGGGACAATAAATAGGCTCATCTTTGGTAGAACTGAGCACCTGCTACCTCTCAAATGCATGCCAAAATCACTTACACTGGCTGCTGAAATTTACACTTAGAGTAAATAAACTCCAAACCAAACCCGGGTGAAATATAAATAGCAAACAATTTATACAACACACTTAGCCCTCTTTTCTCTTAACAAATTAACTGTGAACAAACATAGATTTTAACAAATGTATTCATTATTCATAATTGTTTGATTAATGGTTTATATGAACATACTTTGGCATATGGTATACTGTGACCTATTAGCTTTGGCTGTTAGCTGGCCAGCCACACATCACTAATAGCAAAGTCACTTTGTCCTGTTTTCATTGTTTATTTGGAAGGCTGAAACTTTATATATAGGGGAAGTGAACACTTCTGGGGAGAATACTGACATGCAAATACTCTTACTAACATGTATGTTCACAAGGAAAATAAACATTTTCCCAGACATTGATGCAAATGACTCATTTCCAGATGTTCATTGATAAGAAAGTAAAAAGGGTCATCAATGGGGCTGAATAAAAATGCCATGTAGGTGTTATAATTTTATTTAATAGCTTTTTTCCTACTATTCACCCATCTCTACCTAAAACCATGTCATTTTAACAACATTTTTGCACAGCTGTAAAAATTTTTTATAAAGATATGTGCATGCTAGAATGAAGCAGGGATAAAGCAAAAAGGAGTGAAATAAGAACTCAGGACTTCTAATCTGCAGTCAGGGTAGAAATGATCATACAACACAAAAGGAAAAAGCTTGATATGAAAAATAAGATGTTTTTCTAAACTCTAAACAAAGTTATATTAAGTTATTAATATAAAACTACGGGATTGAATTAGTCTGGCCTTAAAGTAATATAGCATTTATATATTGCTACCACAAAGATATCCCTTTAAGACTGTGGGGAAGACAGTAGGTTACTAAGTTATAGTGCTTTTTTCATTTCTGCAATGAGTCACTTGAGTCATCTTCAGTTACAAAACTATAATCATAAAAAGCATAACATGTTTAAGACCACTAGCTTCTGGAATCCACTGATCCATGCAATTGCTGTCACACTGGTGAAGGCAAAGTTTGACTTGACATTAGTTTCTTGTCTTTCCATATTGCATATGACATATTTTCTTTCTTTATGCATTTTACTTGTGGGATCATGGCATTTGGAAGAAATAGAAGTATTCTTATTTGGCTGACATTGGTCAATTAATGTCAAAACCCCTTTCTTCTCACTTAGGGAATTGCACCAACACACATTTTTTAGGTTTATTGACATTTCATTCACAACAATGTCATGGAATTCATATGAGGAGTCAGTTCAGTAATTTCTGTGACTGAACAAAAATGGAGTACAATGGAAAGCATGGGTGCCATGTTAGTTGTTCTGTGGGGAAAGAATGGGCTAATGGCTAAGAACTACACTAAGTCTCTGAAGTTCTGGGTTCATTTCCCAGTTCTTCCACAGAATTTGATTTTTGTCAAATCATTTGAGATCTCTAGGCCAGATTGTAGGCCCCTTATCAGGAAGGTGAGCAGCTGCTCACAGGAACAGTCCTGAAGTTTAAAAGCATGTGCCTGTGGGTAACTTCTTGCCAGTATGAAAGGCACAAGCTGGTCCTCATGGCCTCTGTTCCTGCTCTGTAAAATAAGGATACCACTTCCCTACCACCTAGGGGAGTAAAGACAGAAGCTACAATTTTCATAAGTTGGGTTCAAAACTCCCTTAGGCTCTTCTGAGGATCCCAGACAAATTCACAAGTTTGCAAGATGCTCAGATACTATCGTGACCGGCGGTCATATCATTCTAATCCAGTGTAGCTAACGTGAGATAGGGAGCATATTTATTATTTAATGCTCTACACACTCAAAGAGTGTTAATTTCCTCACGCTGCCTGTGATGGATTTTTTTCTCTTTCACCTTTCTGTTGCTACCAATCCCATCTAGTCACAGGCCCTAAACAACGAAGAAACAGCTTGGTTGCAAAAAAAATTTCAGACTCTCTGGGGAAGATCAGAAACTTGTAGCATATTTTAAACTGTTGTTAGATTTCCTGAGGGGAGAGAATTGTCTCTAGGCACAAATTAGTGCTACCAGTGGAAGATAGGGTTCAGCTGTTTATATACTAATATGCAGCAATTATGATCAAACAAAACTCATTCCGAAATTCTGCTGTAACTATGGTAACCTGCATTCAATGTATTCCATTAAAAATATAAAGCGCTACCCCAGCAGGAGTGAGTAAATATTATCTATTATTGATTTAGGAATGTTTCAGCTTGTGAAAAGTGGTTAATTTTGTCATGAAACACATTTGTTAAACCTTCCTTTGTATTGATAGTTATTGTCTGTTTAAATAGTGTCTGCCAGATATCATTAATTTTTACATCTATTTTGAATCACTATCTGCCTTCATTATAAATACTGTTCTACCCAAGGTCTTGGGGCATTTCCTTAATGAACTTTGTTGCTTTGTTAAATTTCTAATTGGGGTCACTTCCAGTTGTATTCAACTCAAATTTAACAAATAAGCTTTCAGTCCAAATGTGATTTTGTATATTTATATGTATTTTCCTTTCAATAATAATAATAACAAAGTATTTGGCTATTTAAATGTATGATGGACAGACCAGCAATACAGAGATTATCACTAGTTTTCCCTACATTACTTGTATATGAAAAATAAAATGCAGCAAACTGAACTAAAACCTTCTGAAATTTTGCTTAAAGTAATGTTTTGAAAGGACAAAGATGTGTGAAAAATAGGTTCTGGTTAATGCATGTTGACTGCCTTTCAGAACTGTTCAGTATATTTTACTGCCTTATTATATATTGAGCAATGATATTGCACTCAGAATGATAACAAAGAGGATGACGCGGTGCTTGTCATTGTAAAGAGTTTGCAACTGAAGCACAGTAATCTGGTTTCTCTTTTGTGGATTCATAATGGTTTCCTCCATGTGCACTCATATGCAAGTGACAGAGTAGACATAGTACCACCATGAGCACTACATACACCAAAAAGAGCAGGTCTGGATCAGACCACATCATAAATAGTATCACTATTACTGGCACCAGGTGACTTTTTTAAGAATACATATTAAAGAATGACTGGGGCTAGAGAATTAATTACTTTCTCTCACTCCTAGAAGAGGTCCATTCTGGTCAAGGTTGAAAGTGGATGATAGAACAATGTGAGATGCTTGCATTGCAGCTAGGCATGCTGATCTACTCCGATGGAGAAACAGAGAGCTTAAGGCTCCAGAGCTTTGGATCCGCCATCTTCCACAAGCGTTTATGCGCACATGAAGACCTTCCCTCATGATATGTGCATTGTTGCAGATGACTCTTTCTGCCACAAGGCAGTTTCGGGAACACCTAACAAAATTTCTAATAGTTTATTATCTCAGAAGCACTGTAGGAAGAAAGAAACATTATGATGAGATAAATTTTTCCCTACATTGTATTCATAACCCAAGTCATGCATCTGATTGCTTGGTCTTGTTGTATGAACTTATTCTCTGCAATATAAAGTGCTGATATGGATTACTGGGCTGTTGTTCTGAGTAAAAAGTGCTGTCATTCAACTTTTTTGTTGTGGCTATGGGCGATTATTTCCAATAGCTGTAGCTGTCACTTCCAGTACTGTGACCCATCAGGAAATCTCACAGGAGATTGAAAGAGTTTTCACAATGGCTTGCCAAGGCTGCAATTTACAGGGTAGCAGAAGGGGCACCTGCCTACTGGTTTTAGACGTATCACTTATTGCCTGCAAAGCTTAAACAAGCACAAGTAGGTATGCTTTTCATGCTATTCAGCTGTCCACCTGCAGCACCACTGTTAGCTCAAGAGCTCCTCAGACTGTATATTTTCCACTAGCTGTCTGCTGGTGGTATTGTTAATGTGACCCAGAAGGCTTTGCTCTTGTCAGAGCTCACACCTTTCTGGAAAGTATCTGTACCACTGCAGGAAGGCAGGAAACATTCATAGTCTCAATATGTCTGGAGATACAAACAAGCTACAAAGACTCAGCTGGGAAAATGGATACAGTTCTATTTGAATGAGGGAGGGATTAAATATCTGGCTGGGAGTGTGCATTTGTGAGGCAGAGAGTAGCAGTATCTGGCTGTGAAGAGCTTATCCCACAGTGTTATAAGGTCTTTACTTTTGTCTGATGTTTCTGTCTGTATTTTCATCCAAAATACAATTTCTCATTTCTTCCAACATCCAAATATATATTATGCAGGAGGCAAATCTACTCCAGAACTTCAATTAATTTATTTACATTTATTGGAAATATTATGCTTCTTAAGTGAGGGCATAGACTGTATGTACATCTTTAGATGCCCAAGTAGGCCATGGAAGAAGGTTTGTTCTTCCACCGGCCCCTCACATTTTCTGAAATAACACTGCACACAGGACATAAAGGTCATTTGTATCATCATCAACTACAACGCATACTCGATGGGGATTCCATCTACAAATATTTCCTGAACCCCCTTTCCCGGCCTTCAAACAACCCCCCATTGTAATGCTCAGTATTTTATCTCGGTGGCGGGAATGGAGCAAACGGACAAAATGATTTCCAATTTAGCTTATTTATTAAATGAGATAGCGTAGGAGAGACAGGAGCGGGAATCCCCTGCCATAATGAAACAGAAGTTCCAGCACAAGTCTTAATGTAAAAAGTATAATGCAGATACAATCAATCACAAGGATATAAAGTAACAACTTGCAGGTATGCATGGATATATTACACTAAGGGGAAGTGCCCACGCTCATTATTATTGTTATTGTTATCATTGGCTGAGCAACAGCAGCAGTAGCAACAATTAGTAAACAGTGAAGTGAATCATACAGCAAGGAAGAGACCCGCCAAGAGGATACCTACAGCAATATACTCCTGGGGGCCCATCGATCTAGTAGAGATGGATTTATCTAAGCGGGTAGGGGGGCGCTTACCAATACAAGAACGAGGAGACCCATACTTCGTTCTGATAAGCAGGTGGCGTCCGGGGAACCGTCCTGACCGAGGCATCCGCTAGCGCTTCCACAGATTCACGGAGAGTCTCAATTAGGGGAGGCTCCCGGGGACCTGATATACCCTTTTTCCCTTCTCACCTCAAAGCAAGCCCTACCCAGTAATACATGACGTATATCTCAATCCCTGTAGGGATTGGGCCTTAACACTTGGTTACTATTAGTCTATTGGTAGTTAGTTAGGGACTTTTTGAAAAGAGGTGACGTTAGTTGTTTACCTTAAAAAAGAACTTAATTATTATTGCCAAAACAGGAATCATTCAGCTTATCAAGCATCAACAGGTGTATGTTGTCATCTCGGGATTTTCCAGACCCCATGGCACTTCCTCCTTCGGCCCAAGGTCGGGCAGAGGGCAGTGTCTGGGTTCTGCTCCTGAGAGGCCCAAGTCTTGCTATACTTGCTGCAAAAGCTTAGCAATGCTTTCAGGGCCTTGCTCTTGTCAAGCTATACTGATCTCATGTCACAAAGTCTTGCGCACCCTAACACCCATACTCCCCAATCTCTCCAAGCTCATAGTCCGAAGCAAGCTCCCCACAGACCAGGACACACCAACTCAAAGTGGCACCAGACACTGCCAGAGCAACAGTTGCAAAACCTGTAGACAGTTCTCCACTGCCAAAATGATTAACTTCCCCTACACACACCTTTCAAGGTCCATGGGTCCTACACATGCCTATCACAAAATGGGGTGTACCTCATCCAGTGCACTAAATACCCCAATAACTCTATGAGTGAAACCAGACAATCATTGTACTCTCGAACAAACTCACACAGGAAAAAAAGATAGGACCAAACCACCACATCATCTTTTTCGCAAAGCCATGACTCTATACTATAACTGATCTATCAGTCTTCCTCTTCAAAGGAAACCTGCACATCACTTTCAAAGATGAGCCTAGGAGCTTAAATTCATAACTTTGCTAGACCCTAAAAATAATGGACTGAATAGCGACACTGGATTTATGACTTATTACAACAATCTGTAACCCCCTAATAACCTCCTCCATCTTCTCCCCCACCTCCTCCCTATGATTGGAGTGGTGTTAACAGGCATTTCACCTTGTGTGGTCCTTTGAACTTAACTACTTGTGCTAAACAATTTGTTCCATCTCCAATTTAGCTATGACACTGAGTTAGTTTCCCAGACCTGAAGAAGAGCTCTGTGTAAGCTCGAAAGCTTGTCTCTCCTGCCAACAGAAGTTGGTTCAATAAAATATATTACCTCATCCACCTTGTCTCACGTCCTGGTATGATAACCAAGCTTATCACCATTGTGATACTTGAAACTGAGAAGACAATTTGTGGTGAATAACCTTTTTGGAAAATTTCACTGTGTCCAAAATTGTCTATAAGATTGATTTTCCCCTCCAATGTATCCATTGTTCAAATTACTTGCTAAATAATTACAGTGAATAATTCTTTGTAAATTCTATTCTAAATTTCAGCTGGCGGTAACTGAGACATGGTTCACCTGATATGTCTCTGTTCCCTGAGTGGATTAGCATTACGGCTAGAATCAGGTTTCTAGTGCAAAAATCAAAATATGCTTTCCATGAATATTCTCTAATATTTGCTTAAAATTCTGTTTTGATGATGATATCTACCAGTAAATTCATTATTAGACTATCTGTGGAGAGTAAGCACAAATGGAGTGTAACTATAGGTCAAGTGCATTTTGTTTAAAAATTACTCTGCAAAAAATTCAAATCTTTCCGTTCTAGTGCTATTTATTATGGCCCTGATTCACAAGGACGTTTTGTTTAACCATATTCCCTCAGCCATTCTCTTAAACTATGTTCACCATCAAAGAAAGCTGGGTGGGAATCAGATTTTTCTGTTTCACAGAAAAAGAAATGCAAAAATGCAGTTTCCTTTTTAAAATAGAATAGAAAAAAATTAAATTTCCCACAAAATAAAATTAAAAGAAAATGGCTGACCAAAACATTTAGGTAAAATTGAAACACTTTTTCTGATTTCAACTTTTTAAAGTACTGTTATATAAAATATGAAACGAAAAGTCATTTTGAAATGGAAAATCAAAACTGTTCTGTTCTGTAAAAGTAGAAACATTCCATTTTGACCTTATCAAAATGCTCTGTTTTGTTTCTTTTTATAAATGAAATGTCATCAAAATAAACGTGTTGCTTTCAGTGAATTGGCATTTTCCTGTGGAAAAATGTTTAATCAGAATTTTTCTGACCTGCTCAAATTGCACCTCCTCTGATAGAAGATAGTAGTGTATAACAATAATAATTTGTCTATTCCTCATCAATGGACATGTTTCATTAGCATTTTCATTTAACAAACACTGTCTCTAGCTGTTTTGTTTCTTTGCAGTACAGAAACAAGAGACAAATTCTATTGTATTTTAGAAACCCCCTCACCACATACTCTAACTTGGAGAAATGCAGCAGTGTAGACATGTAATATCCTGAGAGAGATCAATATCCTTGAGAAGAAAGCGGAGCTAGATGCTGATCCTTCCAATGTTTCAGCAGCTTATAGTTTACCAAACTATATCTTGCCATTCAACAACTGCTGAATATCTCTCCTGTGAACATTGAATCGTTCTATCGTGAAGCTGAAGGAACCATGACTCAGTGCCTCAGGCATGAGTGAGTTCCAAGGACTTCCACATAAGTGGAAAGAAATATAATTGTCACTCTTCATAGATCAGACAAAATTTATTTTGGGGGAAGTAAGGAAGGCGTGAATTGCTGTGTGAAGGATGTGACAAAAATCAGCCTTGGCAGATGTTCATCGTTAAGCCTCGGGGGATGTTTATCATTAATAAGGAGAGTAAATTAACTCCTATAAATTAGGAATGAACCCAAACTTTCATTGTGCATGTAAGGACATCCTAAAATGGAACTTTGTTTTAAGTTTGAAAAAAGTTTGGTTAACTCACTTTCTCATTTCCAGACCAGTAATAAATATGTCATATTAGAGAGCTTGACTCCACAAATACCGTGGAATCAGGTAAGCCATGTCTCTCATTGGGTCTCTTTGGGGGCCAGATGCTTCTGCCATAGAATTCAGGGGTCAGGTCCTTAACTCGTATAAATTGCTGTAGCTCAGTTGAAGTCAATTAAGCTATAACAATATGCAAAAACTGAGGAGCTGACTCTTGAAGTCTAATTCCCTGACAGCAGGGTACATACAGTACAAGTAATTCCCAGTGGTTAATGGAAATTACTTGACTGAAGTCAATTAGAGCTACTTATAGATTCCATGGAAGGAGAAACAAGTTGCAGGTCAGTAATATGCTAACATCACGTTCCACTTTGGACATATGTACCCAAGGTCTTCCATTCCTGTCCTAGTACAGATAAAAACCACGGAGCTTTTATTGTAATTATTGTCCAACCCAATTATGTTATGTTATGAAGAAAGAAAAATAAAATGTTACTTAGCAATGACTTTTTTACGTGATTCCCAAATAGAATTGAAAACCTTTTAAGACAAAAAGTCGCTTAAACATTTATAAACATGAACAAAATTTAAGAATGGAAATTCAACTAATGTACATTCTGCTGAATGCTGCTTCAGGGTCGCTAGAAGAAACAGGGTTTCTCTCAGTGAGTCTGTACCTAAATTAGGTGGGGGAAAATCTTTTCTTTGCCACACAACCGCCCCCCCCCCCAGCTTAATGTGATTATATGCAACACCATTTCCCTCACATGTCCTCCTCCTATACACCTAGCAGTGAGGTGTTGAGTATGGTAAAACAAGCACGTATACCCCACAGTTTAAAGCCCTGTGCAGTTTCCTCTTTGCCTAGTATGATTTTTGTTTCACTTCTGCTTTCAAATAGGCTATGTAATAGACTGCTCTCAAGGGATTTTATTTTCGCAAAGCATTGTAAATGATGATTATATAGATGGGAAATAAAAATGATACACTGTTGTAGGTGTGTAGGAATGGCAAATGTGAGCCAATATGGAAAAGTGTATGTGTCCATTTCTGAACCTTCTGCAGACTGACTCCCACCTATCCACCTGAGTGAGGAAGAGACAAGTGGCTCTGTGGATCCTGCTTTCCACCCATGCACAGGTAAGGGAGGTGCAGCATACAGTGGAAGGCATTAAAGGGAGTGCTTTACTTAGCTTGCTTAGGCAAGTGTAGAGGATGGGCTACAATCTGGCCCTTGGACTGAAAGGTCTTCAGGGCATGAAATGTCTCTTACTAAGTGTATGTACAGCGCCTAGCAAAATGGGTCTTGGAGTTCAGTTGGTGCCTTTAGGTATTATTATAATAATTACCCATTCATCCTGTGGCATGGAATCAAAACATAAGGAGATAAGAGTGAACCCAAGTCATTTGTATAGTGTCACAACCCAGCCCACTACCACATTGTACAGTCACCCAGGTGTAAGTGGACCCAATGGCTGAGTCCCACAAGCTTCTCAGTATATTGTTACTGGGTAGAGTCTAATCACTGTTTCTACCACTGCCTTTATAGGGAATAATATTCTTGTCTGAGTTTTTCCTTGGAATATGGGACCTCCTCCTGGGCAAATAACTGGCAATTCACTGGTAGTTCTGAAAAATCAGAAAAAATGGTTCAGGTTGAACCAAATCTAAAAACTCCGAGGGAGAAAAAAATGAGGGGAATTGAAAATGTCTGCTTCGGGTTGAAAAATGTTTAGTCCAACCTGAACTGTTTTGTTTCCAGGCATTATTAAAGGGCTAGATTTACAAAATGGCTAGTGGAGGTGTGTTGGGACCTCCTCTTATAGTTTGTAGACCACTGGGTATGGATTTGAATCCATGTCTCCCTCCTCCCAGGTGAATGCCGAAATTAACCATCAGGCTATTGTGGAGGGGCTCTTTCTCCCTCTCTGAATATGTTTCACTTTGTATAAACAGTGAAATTGGTTATTGGAGCAGGACATTGAACTTGGGTCTCTAACTATGAGTGTCCTAGCCATTGGGATCTAGTCATTCTCACTTTTTTTCTGTTCCCTTGTGCACCTAGCCGGAGTTATTTCCCCCTCCCCTCCTCCACTGAAACTATTCAAGATTTTGGGTCAAATTCCATATAGATCTGGGCTGGCCAAAATTGCATTTTTTTTTTTGTGAATAAATTACTTGTCTGAAAATTTTTGACCACCTCTTCCCTCAGTTAGCTGCCCCACAACCTGAAACTACTGCCTCAGACCTCCTGAGCCCCTCCCTCCATTTGTTTACACATGCTCTCTCACAGTTCCATCTTGGCTGTTGTTGTTCTGGGCTTCTAGTTGAATCCCTTTGAAGACAATGTGGTAAGAAGTAAGGAACAGAGGCTTACCAAAGAAATTTCTTCACTGGTGTCCCTTTAGTCTTACAAATCTGTAGAGGTAAATAGTTGCAAAATAACATGTCCTAAAACCTTCCTTAGTCTGAACTCACTCCTATGAGTCCAAGCCTTGTCAGCCATTCAGGCTAGGCAGAATCCCTCCTCCTTTCTCCCCTGCACATCCTGTTTCCACCCGATGATGGTTGCCCTGACCTTGTTCCGAGAAAAATTCCTCTTTAGTACTGTCTCTTTGTCATGTGCCCAGGATGAGAAGCTGAAGATCTACCAGTCTTGCTGGTGCTGCTGTTTCATGGGGTTCAGCTAGCAGTTCAGAAAAGCCAAGTTGATGTCTCCTGATTGCTTTGAGATGGCTTCTTAGGGATGGTTCATCAATGAGATGTTGATCACCTTTCTTAGCTAGGGGGATATCTCCAATTCAATTCAACAAGCTTGCCTTGGGCAGGTTAGGTGTGTGTTCGGCACATAAAAGAGAATGGTGGTCTGTTGTATTAATGTATATGGAATATATAGGCCCAAGAAGTTAAAGATGTTAATATGACCCTGTTGCTATCCAACATTAAATTGTGCTACATGAGGTTTGGGGCCTAGTATACAGCGACCTCAGCTGGCTTATTACTATGTCCTACACATTATTGAAAATCTTCTTATCCCTTTATTGAAGAAGGAAAAACAGTTATAGCATTTTGAAATGTAAAATAGTATGTAAGGTTTTCTTAGAGTCTGAGTCTATGGTCAGAAGGGACCAATACAATCATCTAGTCTGACCTCTGGCACAATGCAGGTCACAGAATCTCACCCACCCACTCCTGTAATAAATCTCTAACCCATTACTGAGTTACTAAAGTCCTCAAATCATGGTTAAAAGTTACAGAGAATCCACCAGCAAGCGAGCCGTGCCTCATGCTACAGAGGAAGGAGAAAAAAACCCAGAGCCTTTGCCAATCTGCCCTGGGCAAAAATTCCTTCCCAACCCCAAATATGGCAATCAGTTAAACCCTGAGCATGTGGACAAGACTCACCAGCCAGCAACACAAAAAAGAATTTTCTGTAATAACTCAGAACCCACCCCATCTAATAGTCCTTCACAGGCCATTGGCATATCTACCACCAGTAGTCAAAGATCAGTCAATTGCCAAACTAGGCTGCCCCATCATATCCTCCCCTCCATAAATTTATCAAGCTCAGTTTTGAAGACAGCTAGGTTTTTTGGCCACACTGTTCCCCTTGGAAGGCTATTCCAGAACTTCATTCCTCTGATGGTTAGAAACCTGTGTCTAATTTCAAGTCTAAACTTCCTGATGGCCACTTTATACCCATTAGTTTTTGTGTCCACATTGGCGCTGAACTTAAATAATTCCTCTCCCTCCCTGATATTTATCCCTCTGATGTATTTATAGAGAGCAATCAAATCTCCCCTCAACCTTCTTTTGGTTAGGCTAAACAAGTCAAGCTCTTTGAGTCTCTTCTCATAAGGCAGGTTTTCCATTCCATGGATCATCCTGGTAGTTCTTCTCTGTATCAGTTCCAGTTTGAATTCATCTTAAACATGGGGGACCAAAACTGCACTCAGTATTCCAGATGAGGTCTCACCAGTGCCTTGTATAACAGTACTAACACCTCCCTATCTCTACTGGAAATACCTCATCTGATGCATCCTAGGACCGCATTAGCTTCTTTTCACAGCCACATCACATTGGCGGCTCATAGTTATCCTGTGATCAACCAATATGCCAAGGTCCTTCTCCTCCTCTGTCACTTCCAAAAGATGCGTTCTCAGCTTATAGCAAAAATTCTTGTTAGTCCCTAACTGCATGACCTTGCACTTTTCACTATTAAGTTTCATCCTGTTTCTATTACTTCATTTTACAAGGTCATTCAGAATGATATCCAGATCCTTCTCTGTATTGGCAATACCTTCAAACTTTGTGTCATCCGCAAACTTTATTAGCACATTCCCACTTTTTGTGCCAGGTCAGTAATAAAAAGGTTAAATAAGATTGGTCCTAAGACCGAGCCCTAAGGAACTCCTCTAGTAACCTCCTTCCAGCCTGAGAGTTCACCTTTCAATATGACCCGTTGTAGTCTCCCCTTTAACCAGTTCCTTATCCACCTTTCAATTTTCATATTAATCCCCATCTTTTCCAATTTAACTAATAATTCCCCATGTGAAACGTATCATTTTAACATTCCTTGTTTTTTTTCCTTTAGCTGGAGAGAGTTTTTAGAAGGAAATCATCTATTCAACAGTCTTTTAGATGGCATTAAAGATGGTAATTGTCTTTTTTGGGAAAAAGAGAAAAAGTTAGTTGAGATGCGCTGGGGCTGTTGTCAATGGTGGTGGGGTTAGATCCCGTTTCCTAGAGCAGTGGTGTGCAAACTGGGGAGTGCAATAGGTTCTTGGATGGGGCAGGGGTGCAAAGAAAGTGGGATCCCACAGTCCAGCAAGATCCATTCTTATAATAGTGGGAGCAGGATAAAAATAGAGTGAATATTGTGGGGTGGGTCAGAAGCAGGATTAAAAAAATAGTCTTCCCATGCCACGAGCAACATGAATGCACTGGTCAGTAGCCACTGCTCTCTGGTTGCCCAGTTCTGAAGGCAGCACTGCCAGCAGCAGCACAGAAATATGGGATTATGTCATATTGTAAAGGAGGAGTGGGGGGGGGTCGCGGCTGGAGGGCATGACAAATTCCATGAATGGTAAGGATGGCATGACTGGAAAAGCTTGCATACTGATGTTCTAGAGGACAAAACAAGACAAGCACTGATGACAGGGGAAAGAAGAGAACAGCAAACAGCTTCTGTCTCTACTGTTGATTTTCATTTGCAGTCTTGCTGCTGCAAAAGCACAGGCCCAGCACACAGTCTTATTAGTAACTCCAAGACTTTGCAAATTTGTACCCATGTTGGTCTGTTTAGGGCATTGCCTTCACTTGCCTTTCTGGTCCCAGGCTTACAGCAAAACATGCAGTCTTGGCCAGTTAAACCAGACTCTTATTAGACAGAAGTAAAAAGGAGAGGGATTAGAAATAGAAGACTAAGGTGAGGAAGGAAAGGTATACATGGGTAGAGGCAGGAAAATGGAGTCTCACATACCAGCTAGTGTTTGGGATTCAGCTGTAGTGGAAATATCATCTGGATCCCTCTCTTAATTATGCTTGTACTTTCTTTTGCCTCATACAACAGTTTTTCTCTGAGTCCCCCTCCCTCTTTTGTAATAACCTCAAAAGGGATTGATGGGTGGACCAGCTTGTCCCTTTCATTCTTTTGTCCACCAATTGGCCTAATTTCCAATAAAACAACTTTTATTAACTGATTTTCACTTTTTTTGTTTACTAGGCACGGTTTTAGCACAAGCCTTGAATTATAGCGATGGGATTTTTTGTTTCAATTTGTTCCTTTTGCACCTTTTCCCATCAGCATTTGTTGTTATAAGTTACTGTGACATTTTATGAACTTTCACCCACTTTTCACAGCTGAGCCTCACCATTAGGATAAGTTCATAAGCCTAATTATCACAATAGGTCCTAATTAGAAGTGGAAGTTACAGTGTAAAATGGACTTCACATTTTGATACAGACATTCCCATAGCTTTTAAAACAAACCCCACCAAGTACCCACATCACACTTTCGTAAACTATCTGGGAGGTACCAGTGAAATATGCCCCACTTGTATGAAATGTAGGTGGAGCTTGTATTTCATGAGCACACAATGTTTTCGCAACCTTAAATTCACTGCACTGGCCAAGCTAAGGAAAGCAGGGAAGGAAGAATACAGTAAACATCAGTTTTACGATTAAAAAAAAAACCAGGATGCTGTTCATGTAAATTCCTCATCCGGCAAAGCAAATAAAACAGTTTTTAGACTGAAGTGTAATCTGAATAGAATCCACTTTAATAATAAATTGGAGACAGAATTTAATTATTGCTTTTCTCTGCATGAGTTGCTCCTTGGCCCCTTTGCAAACCTGCTAGCACTTATTTTCAATTCTTCTCTTACCCATCATCTGTTGACATTATTTACATACCAAACTGTGATGTGTTTACCATACAATTAGAATAGATCTGTATTTTAATTAAATATCAGTTCAAGATCACAGCTTCAAGCTATTTTTCAGCACTGTTAGTGATCAATAGAAGTAGATGTTGAACAAAGAAGACAAATAGATTTACTTGGAAACCAGGTTTTTTATTTCTTCCCTTAGCCCTTTTCTTACATTGAATGAAAAGATTGTATTTTCTGTATCCTCTCAGTAATTCAGTGACATGCATTTAGAAAGTTGAAATCTGATAGTAATTGCCACATCATTTTACTTAATTGACACCCTTACTTTTTCCTCTGTAACTCGCCCTGACAGCTGTGCTCATCTGGGATGTGGGGGCTGATTGTCCCTAGAACAAAACCGTCAGTGGTTAGGGGGTAGGGTAAGATAAGTGAAAAGCAGGTGACTGAAGAATTTACTGTTGCCAGAGATTGTAATGAACCCACATTTTCCCATTGTTCAGGCGCAATAGGTAACTTTAGAGAAACCTTCCTGTGGTGTTGGGCCATCCTACAGCATGTTATTCCTACTGATAAATATCAAGAATGATCCACTTGAAGCCTAATTAAAGGGGAGCTCAGGCAGATATAATTTTTTTAACTATATAAATAGCACTTGGATACTTCAGAGATGGAGACTTTACTTCTATCTTACCTATGAATTTTTAAACTATTATTTGCCAGTTGACTAATACAAGGGTCTTTCATTTCTACTGATTTCCATAAAACATGATAAATACATGAAAACAGTGAATATGTAGTATTCAGAATAGTATCAACATTTCATTGCTCCACTGCTGTGCAGTTACATTGATCTGTGAGATTTCCACCATTTTGGACCAAAACATTTAACAAGAACACGGCAAGGGCTGTCAATCCTGAATTTCTAAACTTTAGCCTAAAATGGATTCAGAGTTGAATAGTGATCCCATCTTTAATTCTGCCTTTACATCTACAGGTACCATGTGCCAAAATTTATTTACCCTGCTGCAGTATTTACTTACACTTACAGAAGAGCGGAATACATTTTTGTGTGTGTATGTAAAAGGATTCTCATTATCCAGTAAAGCTCTATATTTTGTTATTATGAAGTGGAGTAATAGGTGAGAGAAAACAAAAGAAAAAAAATGAAATGAAAAGAACTCCTGATGAAGCAGATGAAGAAACAGAATGAATTATTAAAGAACTGCTAAGGCTTTGTGCCAGGTTTTCAGAATCTTGTCCTACGGTGTCAAGGAGTATCGCATCCCATAGAAAATATACTAAAAGTCATGTATTCAATCATCTTGTAATTTGACTAAAGTCACTGACACCATGTAATTGCATGTGCATGCCCCATCTTAGCTGCAAAGAGTGTGATTAAATTCTTGTATTGCACATTAATTGCCTCTGTGAATAAGTTCTACTGTGTGTCAAACTGTGTCTCCTCCCATATAAAATATGCCATTCTAGTGTGAATACTTGCGTGTCTGAGTTTAAAATTCACTATCCATGAGTATCCAAGCATGTAAGCTTATCATTCGCTTTTTGCATGAATTTGTACAAGTAAAACTCAAAACTTGCATGACTGCAAAAAACAAAGGCTAAAATAAATTCATTTTGAACTTTGAGCAAATCCTTTATTCAGTGTTTGCCCATCTAAAATAACAAGAGAATGTAATGTGGCCCTCCAGGCTTTCAATCCCTAAGCACCCCCCAAAAAATAAAGAAACTCTTAAGTCATGTTCTAGGGATCTGCACATAATAAAACTGAATCAAAAGAAAATTTAAGTAAAATATTAGACATTTATCAGATGAAATTCTGCTGTCAAGAAGATCAAACCTTTCATATTGTCTTTGTAAATTATTAAACTAGACTTTGGTTCATAATGATAAACTTAAATTTAACTTTCATGGTTAGGGGCATTCTGCATATAAAAGCCTTGAATGAAATGTTGTCAAAATGCTAACCCTTCCACACACTAGCCATACTAACCTTACAGAACCACATGTGACTGATTAGAATCAGAACTTTATCTAGTCACAAATGCATTTTCAAATTAAACTTCCATAGGTTGCAAATGTACTGGAATTTGACTTCATGCTGGCTGTGCAGGTTGTAACTTACTGGGCAGATCCTCCACTAGTATAAATTGGTGCAGATTGATTTGTGTCCAATGGAGCTACCCCTATTTACAAGAGCAGAGAATCTTGCCCGCAGTTTGTAAATTAGGGCAGAATCTGGCATCAAATACCTAGTGAGAGGAACTAGGAGTTATGCACCATGTATGTTTTGCATTAATGGCATTTCCTCTAGGCTTACAACATTCAGAGCAAAATTTGTCCTAAGAGCTTAACTAGTCTTTGTGACATTTTTCAGACCCTCTGTCTTGGAGTGTATTTTACCCATAGAGAATTCTAGAAAAATAGTAGGCAGGCTCATTTCTTTCATTTTCAATTTTAAAATTTCCTAATCTTTGAAAAATACGAGAAACTGTCCCTGGGTTTCTAAATGTTCTGAGGGAAGATTCCTGGGTCCTCTACACTCTGACCCTGTTCTTCCTCCTCCCTTCTTTCAATGCCCCTCAGCTTCCCTGCTTTTGCTTGGAGGTCTGAGGGCCCAGTGGCACTTCAAACATGGAATTTTATTCCTGATTTTGAAGAGTCTTATTGGTCTATTTGGTATCACCTGAGGCACAGACTGCATTTACAGTTAGGGAACCCTTTCCAACATAGTTTTGTCAGTTTTCAGCTAACTTGTTCACAGTGGCTGGCATGGCAGGATGCCAGTCCCCTGGTTTAACCATTAGGCACACTTCCCCCTTATAGAGCCACTATGGTAACATCACCAAATCATCTTTTAAGATTATGTTCTTCACTGTGTCCACAGAGGCCAGCACAAAAATGTTAGCTGAAACTTCTTTAAAATGCTGATGAGTTCCAGAGGGGTAGCCATGATAGTCTGTTTTGGCAAAACAGCGAGAGTCTTGTGGCACCTTAAAGACTAACACATGTATTTGGGCATAAGCTTTCGTGGTCAGGAACCCATTTCGTCGGATTTAAAAATGCTATTTCCCTGTTACAAAGAAAGATGCAATATAGAAGGGACCAGTGAAAAACCTTGAGTGAAATCTTTCCTACATGTGATGCTAAATCATGCTAATTCATTAGTAATACTGTTTGAGGGTTTCCTATACTTAATTTATACCACCTGGCCAATGACAGTTCATAGGTAATGCGGTACTTAGGGGTTCCAGTCTTGTAAAGCTTGGCTCATCTGAATGACATGTGAACATTCCCATCAGAGTTGACAGTTCATGCATGTTAAGGTTTGAAAGATCAGGCCCTACAGTGGCTTGTACTCTGAGTAACAGCTGAAGTAGAAAATTCAGCCTCTAAGTGGCTTTCTTTTGAAAGGATGAATTTATTTAAATATATAAAATGCCAAATTCCAGCAAGAACAAAGATACCGCTGTGGGTGAGTGTGAGTCAGCTCCCAAATTACTCACAGAGAAACAGGTTGGGGAATGGCATTTAGAAGAAAGCAGGTGTAGTGTTAAAATTAAAATACTTCAGTTCCTCGTCCCACCCACCATGTTGCTGGCAAAAAACAACAGGACTGATCCTTTTAAAATATATAATAAATGAACAAAGTAAAGAAACTGAAAAATAAGTAAGCAGAGCCCTCGTACATGAAAGGAAGGGAGAGAGTGGGAGAGGGTGAGGCTACCAGATTTGATATAGTAACAGTGAAGCTTTCAGGCCACATGAAGTATGGCAATGTGCTAATGAAAATAGCTCTTAGGCAGATGGAGATAAAGGTGAAGCTTTTTCAGATTCATGAAAAAAAAATGTTTTCCTGATGCCCACACATGCAAAGTTTTAAAATAAAAAGAAACCAAGAGGAAGGAGAACAAAGCGCTACATATGTATTTGGAATAAGCTAGCCCAGGGAATCTCCTGCAGTTTACTCTCTTCTCTGTTGCTACTGTGAAAAAGGTACATTGAAAAGAAGATCTGAATTTCTTGTGCTGTAGTCAGCTGCAGAAAAAGAAATTGAATCCAGGTCTCCTGAGTGACAATCCCCTTCTCTAATCACTAAACATACTTTTCCTATGGAATGATTGCATTAGAGGCATATATGATGTGGTCTGATACTTTGATGAAGAGACTAATAGACTGGTATTATAGCAGAAATGATAATTTGGCACACAACAGCTCATGCTACAGGAAGCGATAGCTGACCAGTTCTTTTTACTCAAAATCATGCAAAAGTTATCAGCTTAGCTTTTTAAAAAAGCTGTGTCTTATTACAAGAGGAGGCTTTTTGTGTATAAGAATTATTGAATGGAGGACAAAGGGGGGTTGTGATGACAACAGTTGATTAACTGATACTTGCAAAACAAAATTTTCAGCAACTTGCATTCATCAAATGACAATAAATTATGTGTGAATATTGTTTTCCATTGGTTAGCCAGCTCCTGTGGAAAGCTAAATGTAAAATCACGGGCATCAGGGGAAACTAAAAGAGAGCAAGACTATAGTGACATAAATGGAAACGTGAAAAAATAAGGCTGGTAGAAAATTTTCTGTCAAAACTCTTTTTGGATGGAAAATTGGGTTTTCAACTGAACACAAGTTTTTGCAAGAAGTTTGTTTTCAGTGGAAAGGCAAATGCCTCAAACCCAAAATTTTTTGTCTGAGAACTAAAATATTTTGATTTGACTCCACTGCTGCCATGCCTCATGGGAGTTGTCATTTGGTGCCTTATGTCCACATTTTTCCGTATAGACTGGGATTGCCACCCAGGCTACATATCCCATTTCCCTCTGAAAAACCAACGGATAAGATTATTTTTTTTAAAAAACAACTTGGGTATGGGGGGGTGAAGATCACAAAAAACAGTGCTTGCATGGTAACTTGCATGGACATGTTATTTGCGCTAAAGTTGGCAAATTAAATTGACCATATTTGAGGTATAGTGTTCACAAAGAGTTCATATGAAGTCTATAGTTAACTGACTCTTTGCAAAGAGAAAAAAAATGTACAGATAAGTTGAATTTAAGTCCTATTCCTAATTAGCAGAAATGTCTGCCAACAGATTTCTGTGCTACTGGGTCAGCGCTACATATTAACCACTTTCTGAGACCCTGCCCCAAGATCACTAATAAGTCTGATGATAGTGAGAGGTTACAACAGGAGCAAAGCAAAAGATCTCCTTTCCACTGGGGACACTATTTATATGCATGTCATCTTTGTATCTGAAGTTATGAATATTAGTTATGTACTGATACCGTACACGTGTTGTATTCCTGGGTAACCCCTCAGATAGATTTTGCATTAAGACCAGACACTATGTGACACAAGGACACTTAGCTCTCACAATGGGCCGTAGAAGAAGTTCATTGCACCCAGTAAGCCTTTCCTGTGGATGCCTCAGAAAGAATTTGGGCAATGGCTGCTCCTGTGAGTCATCAAAGCATGTACAGGCATGTGATATACTCTTGTAACCCTGGACTCCATCTTGGGCCAATACTTTTCCATGCACCTGGGCTGTGAGCTTTGAGAGAGCAAAATTCCATGCACGTGACAAAGGATATAAAAGGACACTTAAGATATCTCCATTTTTAATTCATTTCCTGCTTCATTTCTCTGGCCTGGATTTTTGACCAGGACTGATGACCTGATGTTTGGATAATTCCAGAGAGACTTTTGCAAGCTAGCAGTTTATTCCATCACTGCTATGATCCTAATTTATGAACACTGAAAAATCAATTGTATATATGTGATCTATTAACCATTTATACCATTTATAACTCTCCTCTTCTTTTATTTTATTATTAACCTTTACTTTTTTAGTTACATAGGATAGTCATCAGCATGATTATTGGGTAAGATCTGAGTTATATATTGACCTTGCTAGGTGGCTGGTCCCTTGGGATTGGAAGGACCTTACAACTGATTAAATTTGGTTTTCAGTAACCACTCATCATAAAGTCTAGTATCTGGTGGTGGGCTAAGGGCTGGAATGCCTAAGACGACTGCATTTTTGACTTCTTGTTAACCAGTGTGCTGATACAGAAGTGTATACCAAGCCAGTAACAAAAGTAATCTAATGATAGTTTGGGGTGAATCCGTCCTATTTCTCAGTGGTCTGTCTTGAATTTGTCATCCTTAGATGTGACCCACTGAGCCGGGGTGACAAGGTAATAAAAACTGCCTATGTCTAATATCAACCCCAAGGGAAGGTAGGTGATGTGACCATTGCCTGCACTCTTCAAGGATTAATCCTCTGAGGGGATCCCTAGGATCCAGAAAGATATAAATTACACATCATTGTATAGATCTGGGTGAATCATGTCCCCTTTGTCAACACAGACCACTGAGGAAATTTTCTAAACATTATTACCTACTAAACTGCCTTACGCTAGAGCTAGAAGTGATAAAAGTCTTTGATGTCAGGAATCGTGTTGCATATCTTTTTGAATGACTTACAGCTGTATGAATGATGACCTTGTCTGCTACTAAAGAGAAATCAGAGATATGGTCACTGTTTATTATCATGTCATTTTGTATGTGATTTTATTACTTGTGCTATTTACAGCAACTATGATTGTCTGCTTAAAGCCTCTTTTCCTCAGTACTGTAAGTTATCCAGTACTGTAAGTTATTGTGAAAATTGCCATTCTATTTGAAAATGCTGTGACTTAATTAATCAAAGTGAACTGTAGGAGAATCCTATACTCTTGATCAATTAAAAGTATGATTCCTTTTCTGTCCCCTAGCAGTAAGTAGGTACTCTTTAATAGCCAGTGATAGAAGGTGTTAAGTGAACTTTGCATCCTAGTCACTGTGTCCTGCACAGTCGGTTGGAGGATGCTTTTTGAGGGCTACCTCTCACTGCATGATTCTTTTACAGCTGCTAGTGCTCTGACAGACAAATGGCTTTGCCAAGTGTATATTTTTGTTAGGAAACCTAATTTGAATATGAATATAAATTTCAGGATGGAATTAAAAGCACAAGTCCCATGACTGTTAGAATATTTGGATTTCAGGCACTTTACATTATAGTTTTCAAAAATCAGTTTCCAAACTGAGTCACTGAGTTCTTCAAAACTTTTTCAAGTGCTGATTAACAAGGCAATCCCAATTCTTTACAACTTTTTGCCCTTTCATTTTATTAAATGCATGACATTTCACAGTATTAGCTGATGGCATATGATGAGCCTTACTACATGTGCTATGTGATGGAACATGATGCAAAATCGAAAAAGAAATATGGACTGAAATATTGCCCTTAGCTGGGACAACCACTATTTAATGTGATTTTTCTGAGGAAAATTACTCACAAAAACAAATTGTTCTAAGTAGATATGTTATTGTAGGAGGGTGGCACAGTTCTACATTAATTTTATTCCAGTCAGAACCTTATGCCAACTGAAAGAGCTCTGGAACCTGAAGAGCTTCAATATTTCCTAAAATGTTCTCTCTTCAGTACTTACCAAAGTAGCTCTTTTTTTCCAAATGTATAGCCTCCATGCAGCTAAAGTATAGCACTCGTGTGCTTGTCCACACAGACACAGAACCTTTGAAAGCAGTTCTTGATTGCTAGGAAGTAACTGCAGAACCCTGGGTCCCAGAGTCCAACTGACTGCAAGTATTCGCTATATACTGCTTTCTACCTTCATAGATGTTAAGATATCTGCTGAATATGGCTCTATTCTTAGGCAACCCATCAAAGGGACTTTGACAGCTTACCAAGTTCAAAAAAGCCCATGTGTTATTCATTGAGATAAACCAGCCATCACAGCCTCATCATGAAAGGAGGAAGATGGTGGGATTACAGAAGATTGACCAACTGATGTTACCGTTCCTAAGAGACAGAAGCCATATCCTACAACACTACCGATCCAGAAGAATCATGTGGAGGGGGCTGACAAGACACAACATGTTTCTTTGCTGTCATTGGTGGTGGAGACTTAGATCTAGGTTGACATGGTGTTCTGTCTGTAACATCTCCTTTCACTGACTATGGTGCAGAGACAGGAGGTAGAAGCCCATGCGACCAAAGCCCCTCTTCTAGTTAGAAGCAGTCCAGTGATATAGAAAAGGCTTAGAAGAAGACCCTGCTTAGATCCAAGAGCCCCATGAAACTCAGTATGGCTGCAGTCAGAACTGAGACTTCAATGGATCCAGTGAAAGCACCATATTGGCCCAGATTTGAAACTTCCACGGCATTAGCATTTTTACCTAAGGGGGTGAAAGCTCAGGAGAAAATTTGTTTGGAATCATCTTCATGGATATGATAGGAGAATGGTCTATTCGCAAGACTGAGGATGGCATCAGTCCATTGATATCTCCTCCAAACAGCCCTCAGGGTATCGAGACCTGAAAGATATCCAATGCAGAGGACCAGTCTGTACAATGTGAATCGAAGGAGGCCTTTCCCATTTGGGGATCCTTAGATCTAGATGATCAACTGCAATGAGTTCCAATGAAATCTGATAGCTGGATCTTCTAGTGCCTCTCTTTCCTTTTCTTGTGTAGAACCTGGTAACCACTGGAGCAATGAAAGGCACTCCCTTTGACATCACTATAGACTAATAGATTTTAAGGCCAGAAGAAACCATTATGATGACCTATATGACTTCCTGCATAATTCAGTCTATAGAATTTCACCCAATTACCTCACATATCCAAAGGCATCTGATCTCTGCGGAGTGGATTTAACTTCAGTGGATTCTTTATGGATGTCCTCTTGTGAAGACAACTCCTCTCAACCTGGAACCTGCCAGATGATGATAAGCTTTGATATTGAGAGGGACTTTGAAACCGGAAGAAAGTTCTCCTGGACTCCTGAACACAAGAGAAGATATTGCATTTTGGTGCTCCTCTCTTTTTTGACTCTTGAAGAGAGGCGCTTACCCACAGTACAATCTTTGAAGGAATGACCTTCCCTGAGACACAGAAAATACTTATTATGCCCCTCAGAGCTTCCTTTCATTCTGGCCCAGATGCGGGAAGGTCGTGTGGTGTTATTTCCTCTAAACTGGTCCTGGAGCCTGAGAAGAATTGAGAGCTAGCCATAACTTGTCAAGAGTGCAGGAGATGCAGGGTTCAAGCATTCCCTTGATTTGCTTTTACTTAAGAGAAGATCTGCAAGAGAGATCATAAATCGATTTAGAGTATCAGGTACTTAAAGGTCATATATTTGTAGCTAAAGTGACATTATATAGTTGCTAACTGGTTTGAGTGAGGGTTTCCTGGTCTGAATGAGGGTTTTTTGTTTAACTCAGCGAGATATTCTATGTTATATTTAGCACAAGAATTACTTGCTTGAGATGATTTTCACTTGCCATCTTGTCAGTTCTTTCTTAAATATTATATTTCCTAGTTTTCTTTAGTAGATTTCTCATACATTATAGAATTCCAATCAACATTCCTTAGGGTATTTCACATTCTTTCAAAGGCCCCTTTCCCAAAGTCAGAAATATTTCTAGTAAACAGTATTGTCTCATGAGTGTTTCAAATCAAATGATAGGTTGATCTGAGATGCTCCCCATCTTAAAACTGATTTATCATACTTGGTTCATTTCTAAGGAATGGGTCTAGAATAGCTTGTGATCATAAAGCCTGTTCAACAAGCTATTGAGAAGAAAACAAGCCTGAGCTAAGAACATGTAACATTAAGACTGTGTTCTTCTTTATAATTGCAATCTTGTTATCCTAATCAATATCTGACTAATTAAAATGCCTCATGATCAATGTTCTTCCTTGTTAAGAGGTATTTTTTATCTCTAAAAAGATGCCATGATCTACCTTCTCTAACCTCCATAAAGGCTTGTTGCCAAAAGTCACTTGACTAACTTATTTGGCTATAATTTATATCTAAACACTTTCTATAGTCAGCTAAAATTATATAGTTTCTTCTTCCACACTGCATATCATTCTTTCCCATATATTCATTCCTCTTACAGCTGTACAGTGTTTTCATGTCCATTTTGTAAACTCGCTATATTAATGTATTGAAGGGCTGGAATCTGTTACCCTTACTCTAACTTAGTGCAATGGAGTAAGTAAGATAATATTCAGTCTGAGAAATATCAGAATTTAACCCCAAATGTTTTTTGCATGTCTTTGTTATTCTCATCATTGTCATCCCCATATTATGTGTTAATATTTCTGGATTTGGCATTTTGGAGAAAAGTCATTGGACGAGATCCTCACATCCAGTCTGAGAGCTGTACACTTGCTAAAAGGGCCAGAATGGTGTAAAAGATCTGGAGCCATCTGGGGGAAGATTGCAGGAACTATGGAAGATGACTGTAGGGTGCCTTCCCTTAACTCCACCTTCTCTCCTGCAAGTCTTTGTGCAGGAGGCATGTTGGAAGCAGGGATGCAACATGCAGTGCTGAAGAGATTCTGGACAGCATGGAGAAACTGGAGGCTGCTCCAGCATCTGGAGAAGTCCATAACTTCTAGAGGCACAGCAGAGATGGTACGTCTATACCATATGCTTCTTTTGGTGACATGTCAAGTACATACACAACCTTAACTCAGGTATAAATAGCAGTGTAGATGGGTAGGCACTGCTTAGGTGAGTAAAGACACTCCTGAACCCTGTGGATATGTACAATATAGGCTCTCTACTTGCCCTAACACTGCCTCCCTGTCTACACTGCTCTTTGTAGCAGTGTAGTGTCCTGCTATCTACCCATCTTTCCTCACCACAGGGAAGGGTTCTGGCATGGGGGAAAGGCTCTGGCAGTGGGGAGGCAATGAGGAAAGACTCTGCCAGCTCCCCACTGCTGGAGCCTCTCCCTAATAGAGGGAGCTGCTAAAGCCTTTCCACACTGCGGTGAAAGACTCTGTAGTGGGGAAAAGCTCTGGCAGCTCCCCGCTGGCCTTTCGTTGCTGCCTCCCCACTGCCAGAGCCTTTCATTGACGTGTAGCTACACCCCACAGCGTGGGAGCAATCTGCTTTTCACTGCAGCATGTAGCTGCACTTACCCTACATATTGCTGCAAGAGGTGTGCAATGTAGACATAGCCAGAATTTCACCCAGTGTTTCCACTGAAATATTTGTGTGTTTGATTTTTGCTCTTTGCCTTTCTTCCATCAACACGTATTGCAGGGAAAAAAATTATCCACTTGGAATTGAGGTTGCCCCTCAACACCAGTTTAAGGGTTGGATTCAAAGTTCATTGAAGCTAAAGGGAGATTCCTATGACTCCAGTGACCTTTGGATCAGGTCCTTTATTCTTCCACTGTCTATTTTACACCACCCCACACACACCCCACCCCCACGATGATTAAACCAAATCCCAAACCAGCCATTCAGTCACTCTCAGTATTCTAACCACAGTTGCAACCCTCCTAGTAATCTTTGGTCCTATAACATCAAATAAAGCCTTACATCACCACCTTTCATATCCAGTTTTCTGATCTACTCTTCACATATTCTGATGCCTTTCTTAAGTTACTAATCCAATATACACAACAGCTATAACAGGTGCATCCCAATTTCATGGCCTAACTACTATCCACCCTTTTAGTAATATATTTAGCTTTTGTACACTTTTTTCTGTCCTTTTATCTCAACTCATCTGATAAAAATGACTGACTATCTACTGCACCACTGACCCCTTTATTACCAATGTTTCTGTATTATTTATTATTGTATTATTATTATTATGTTCTGCAGTCCCTCACTCTTTTTCTTTGAGTTATACAGTCCCCTCCTCTAACTCACCATCAGTGACATTCAATGCCTGAAATGTCTTGGAGAGTGTTACTTCACATATCTCTTTAATATACGTATACCTCTTCTTATCCTCACTTCTTATACAGTCATTACCCCTTATGTCATCTTATTTCTTTTGCTCTGTGCCTCCAAAGGACTCATTTTGCAACTCATACACAGCTTGTTCCCCTTTCCTGTTGTCACTGCTACCTTTGTGTTTGACACTAACCGTGTGTCATCTATTAACCTGTCATATTCATTGATCTTCCTAAGAATCAACCTATCTCTCTAATTCTGCTGTCTGATCTTCTAGTGCCACAACTAACTGACAACATGCACATACAAAGTGTTTTCGATTCTTTTCAGCCTAATAGTCAGGAACATTTTACAGTCAATACATTCCATTATATATATTTTTAACTCCACAGTTGCTTCCAAAAGTGCAACTTTTCACAGATAATTTTGATTAAACTCTGAAAGGGTGACAGTAAAGGCAATCAAACACTAAGATTCAGGAAACTTTTGGGGAAGGCTTGAAACTTTTATACTGGTATTTCATCTTCTATTTAAAAGAAAACATAAAAGGCCATTCCTTCTTCTCTTAAATATGAAAGACTTGATGCCATAAATATTGATGATGCATGTTTGCCATTCTCTTGACCTCAGAGAACAATGGAGAAGCTGGTCTCTTGAGTTTGAGAGATGATATTTTCTACACTTTTATATGAAAAATTAATAACAACATGTAATCCAGCCCACTCTAATTACAATGTACAAAGTACGCAGGTGATATAGCTTCAGCTACTTATCTTTTTTTCCAAGCTCTTTTTTCATACGCTTTTTAGCTTTTACTTTTTATCTTCAGCAACAAAGCTGGCTGATGGCACATTTTCTCTTGTGTATTCAGATGTGATATATTTATATACAGCATGTCCTATATCTGTATATGTAAATGTCACGGAACAGGTTCTATGTCCTAAGACTGTCCTAATCCATAGTTAAACTTCGTTAGCTGTCTTTCAGAGGCAGGGGAGAAATTTGTTTGGGGGATGCAGGGATAGGAATTGTATTTGTAGAGGTGGGGAATAGTGTGTGTGTGGGGGGGAGGGGATTTGTGGTGGGTTATCTGAAATTTCTGCTCTTGTATTTTAAGTTACGTTGAGGAAATCCTAGAATATGTGGATAGGCCCCCTTTATAGCATTTCTATAAACTGGAAAAAAAGTATTGATTGGACCCTGAATAAAATTAATGTTTGTTGTTGATGTCACTGCAAAGTAAAGTTATATTTTTTCAGTACTGAACAGGTAAGGCACGCAACCTTAAAATTTTTTGCATTTCTTTTTATATAGTCTTTTAAATGCTTATAAAATTCTTGTGTATCAAAGTTAGTCTCCAAAGGTTTCCTTGCCTTCCTCATCTCTGGGAAGAGATGTGAGTACATGCCATTTTCCTCCATATAATTCTGTTTGTTATATGAGTTTACCTACATATACAAAACAAAGTGAAGCTGATGAAGAATAGATCTATTAAACAAATTAAACAAATTTCCTCTGTATGGAAACAAAACAGGGACATTCTCTAAATACAGCAAAAGCCTTTAAACATAAACATGTTAAAAGCCTTTTAGTACAACAAGGTAATCCATTAATTAGGTTGCTGCTTTAAAGGCAAATCCTATTTCCCTAAACCTACAGAATTTCTGAAGCCTATTGAAAAGCAAAACAACTAGAAACATCAATGGTACTAAACTTTAGTTTTTGGGGTTTTTTTAAGTGTGCCCATCATATCAAGATTAATTAGGTTTCAGATCATCTTAGTGACCTTCAGGAACTTGTGGGCTAAAGCTAAAAGGTAAACAAAAACATATATCTGCACGCTATATTTTAGGACAGACAACCTATCAGACTTTAAGTCATTGTCAGTTACTGAGCTCTCACAAAGGTAGGCATAACTCTTCCTTCCTTTCTAACCTAAAACATCTTCTTTAGTGTCCTCTTTTACCCTTGCTTCAGGAAGTCCTTCAGCTACTTAGATGAGAGATTCAACAAAGTTGTGGACATTAACTGGTTTTAGACTCATCTGTGAAGTGCACCTTGCTCATTCCCTACGTTGTTAAAATACAAACAGCGTATCTTCTTGGGCGATCCAGCTACTGATTTTTAAGATTGAAGCTTGTTTGTATTGGATATTAATATTCTTTCTCCTTGACAGATAAGACACCGCAGAAGCAATTTTTAATTTCTACATTTCTATAGATTTATGTGTGTGTGCGCTGCGAGGGCAGGGAAGGGAGTGAAATGGGGTTGAGGGACAGTGTGAAAGTGTGGGTGTTCTAAGAAAAAGATTGGTTATTATTACGGTAATGTCCACAGGCACCAATCAACAATCATGGCCTTTTTATATGAACATAGACATCAACAAGGTCCTTTCCCCAGAGTTTGCAATCTAAGGCTCTGTGCAATATTTTGAACATGGCAGCCTCCTTGTGGGATCAGGACCCAAATAGACAAAAACAGATTAAGGGTGGCAGAGGGGGATACAACATATAAGCAGAATGGTCATGGTGATGTCAGGCCCATGCTTAATTCCAGTAATTTTCTGTGTATTTGCTTTAGCTTTTCAATGCATTAATTGTCCTTCCCTGTATTTTATGTTTACTGTTGTCCATTTTCTTTTTTCTTTCATTCCTTTGCTCTTTTCTTGTTAGAAATATTCTCCCTTATACTTACACTCGCCTCATATTCATCTCTTGTGGGGAAACAGTCCATGAATCTGTTTCAAACAAGATGACGACTATGCAGGGTGCCAGTGGTTTTGGAATTTAATCTTTGGGGCATAATAATCAATTGAAAATTCTGTGGGACAAATTCAGATCTGGTTTGGTATAAGCGTACTTTATTGGGGACTATGCAATACTTGCTGCTGGACTCAATTTTGTCCTGTATATCTGTTTTGTTTTGTTTAGTCCTAAACTGCTGAGGACACTTTAAAATAAAGCCCAAAGTTTTATTGCATTAAATATTACACTTCATGAACTATATTTATGAGTTAATTTTTCTTTTTTGTGCAATGCTGTACATGGGAGAAAATTCCTTTCTGACCTATGTGGCAATAAGCGTGCACTCTGAAGCACGACATCTGATTACATTGTCTTAGCTTGCAGAACACAAACGTTATTAATGGTCATAAAATTATCCATCCCTTTTAAAAATCAGACACAGTATTTGACTTGATGACCTTCTGCAGTCATGAAATTGTCATTCTGATTGAAAAGATATCATTCTGGAGTGTCTGATAGTTTCAGTGCAAGTGTTCTTCCATTGAGGTGGAAAAGAATCTGAATGAGTTACGTAGTCAATGTAAGTATATAAAAGAGTGTCACTGTCGTCTGATTATTGCACAACATTGGCCATACAAATGCAAGTTTTGGATAACCCTTGCAGTTCGTTGGGTAATGAAAAGGATATTATATCATTAAATGATTTGTGAGCACTCGTGCGCTGTGTTGTAGAAGCTGCTTAAAACCATTCTGAGGCTTGGCCCATTTGTGTGTATTTAGTAAACTTGGTCATTTGGGGCCCTGCTGTGCTTCTGTGACATCTTCATATTTATTTTGTTGTGTGAAGAGCAAAAGACACAACACTTTCATATGTGAAAGCTGTCAAAGCAGCCAATTGACTACTGAATCTTAATGCAAAGGTGTAGGATGGGAGAGAAGTAAGTAGGTAGGGCCCAATCAGTACCCTTTGAAATCAATAATCAACTCCCAATAATTTCAGTAGGGATTATGCCTATGGAGAGGAGTCAGGATGCCTGGCTTCTCCCTGAGAATGATAGGATCTTCACCTGTGGGAAGTGGCTACAGGAATATGATATGCTATGAGCTAACCCAGTAGGCTGCCCTCACAGGACAAATCACTGCAGCAAGTTATTTTACTCCCTGTAGCTGATCAGGCCATGATTGGTCAGGCCTGTTGATGGAAGCAAGAGTTCAGCCTACTGGCTAGAGCTGGATCCCAGGTGGGCAAAGTCCAGGAAATGAGCCAAGGGTAAGTGCTGGAGGGAGAGAAGCCAAATGCCTGGGCTGGAGGTAAACTGGTGTCATAAGCCAGAGGTGGAGCCAGGGATCAGTACTGGGGATATGGAAGCCATATGCCAGAACTAGAGGGTCAACCAGAGTTGTAAGCCAGAGGAAGAGCCTGGGGTCAAAGCCAGAAGTCTGAAGCTGGAGCAGAGCAGGGAGTGGAACAAGGAAAAGTACAACTGTAAGTATGGTGCATATTGAGCAACCACTGATCTGCTATGGGGGCCAGGATTATAAGCAGGGCTGCTAAAGAAGTAGCGAATTAGGGGTTGTGGCCACTCTGTGAGTTTTGAGGCAGTGCAGCTGGATTCATTGGTTGCCTACCAGTGCAGTTAATCAGGGAGCAGGCCCAGCAGCTGGTCCCAGCTGTCCCAGACAGCACCCCTCTCCTTTAGAGACACCTCCCAGGATCTTGGGCTGGGTTTCTCAAGGTAGGCTATATGGAAGGTATGCAGGAGGTTTGGGGTGAGGCTGTGTTCCATGGGTTCTTATGAACACTCCTGTTGGCAGTCTTCCACCTAGTTAATCAGATATTGGAGTCTTTCCTGGACTGGAATGAGAATCCAGAATCTGCTGGCCCACATATTGCTTGATTCTGCACAGTTATCGGCAGGGGAGAGGAGTACTGTAGTGTGGGAAGGGATTCTCTAAAGTTTTCAGGAGAGAGAAATGGAGCACAGGGTGGATCTTGAGGGATTCTGGATGCTGCAATAGAAAGGCTGCCAGATTAAGTTGTTCTATGATCACAAATAGCTTTGAGGATGGACGGGTGGATCACAGGTTTTGGGCAGACGGTCAAGCATTATCCCTTGCCTTGAGGTTGGGGGTGGGCTAACAGTGTTGGTCAGTGTGGTGCTCATATTCTGTCTTCGCTTCTTCTAGCTGGTTCCTGAGTTCTTGATGGACTCGGTGGAAGTGTACAGTAAGGTCAGCAATGGTAGGCATTGGCAAGTCAAGGGATTTTAGAGTGATACTGAGGGTCGATCCCATAATTTGTGAAGAAAGGGGTTTGCTGGATTGTGGTGCGAGTGGAGTTATTGTAGGCAAATACTGCATAGGGAATGAGTGTCAGCCTTCATTCTGGTGGTAATTTAGGAAGCAGTGTAGGTACTGCTCCAGGACTTGCCTGATTCTCTCTGCCCAATTGTTGGTACTATGACCATGAGCAATCGAGGTGCAAGGTTCAATGCCCAAGAGGTGCAGAAATTCCAACCAAAATGAGAAAATGAATTGGTTGGATACTATGCTTGTGAGCAATCCATGAAGGTGAAAGACATTGTCTTCAAATAGATGGGCTGTGGTGTGGAGGCCATGACACAGTAAAAAATGTGTCATCATCTTCAAGGTAAAAGTCAAAGCAGGCTAGATGTTGGCATTGTCTAGGGCTTGATGGATTTGAACTGCAAAAAGGTCATTAGACAGCAGGGACGTTATGGAGAGTAGCAGACATGGACAGTGATACTCAAGATGAAATTTGATGATTTGAGGATCATGGATGGAGCCTCTTGATCAGTTTCACAATATTCCTCCTTTTGGGAAAACACAACTCCCTTTCCATTCCTGGTCACAGGATAGTAGGTCACCATGAAGTTGAATGGTATGAAGAAGAAGGATCTGTGAGCCTGTTGCTGATTTAGGTGCTGAGCTATCTTCAGGAATTCCAGGTTTTTGTGGTCAGTGAGGACTTGGATTGGGAATCTGGCACCCTTCAGGTGATGCCACCATTCCTCAAAGGTTGCTTTGATAGCCAGTAGCTCTTTCTCAGGATGTCATAGTTTTGCTCCTCTGGGATGAGCTTGCGTGAGTAAAGAAAGCAAGGGTGAAGCTGACCACTGGAGGCTGTCATTTGGGAGAGGGCTGCTCCTAGAGTGAGGTTGCTGCTCCTAGAGTGAGGCATCCGCTTCTGCCATAAATAGCTGGCCTGTGTTGGGGAGAACCAAAATGTGGTCTGTGATGAATTTCTGCTTTGGGCACTCAAAAGCTACATGCACATCTGGGGACCAAGAAAAATGGAATCCATTTTTCAGGAGGACTGTGTTTGGGGTGACCATCCCTGAGAAACCTTTGATGAACTGTCTGTAGAAATTGATGCAGCTCAAAAAGGCATTGCAACCCCCAAGTATTCCCCAGTTGATGATGGCTATCGCATTCTGTGGATCCAGGGGAAGCCCTCCAGAAAATGTTATTGTTAAAGTGCTGGATGGTCGTGGGAGCATTACATAGATCTAATAGCATGACTAGGCATTCAAAGTGTCCATATTGGATGCAGAACATGGCTTTCCATTCATCTACTTCTCACACCTGCACCAGGTTATAGAATCCCTGGAGATCTAACTTTTTAAAAATTTGGGCAGAGCATAATTGGTCTAGGAGTTCATGAAATAGGGAAAGAGGGTAAAGGTTCTGAACCATCACCTTATTGAGGGCCTGGTACTCAGTGCAGGGCCTTAGGAACAATCCTTTTACACAAAGAAGAATGGGGCCTTTACTGGAGAGGTGGAAAGCTAGATAAACCATTTCTGCAAATTCTCCTGCAGATAGACGCCTGGAGCTCTCATTCAGAAAGGGTGCATATGCAGCCAAAGATAATTTTGGTGCCTTGCTGAAGGTTGATTTGGCAATTGTATTTAGGGTGCAGGGCAGGGTGGCCATGTTTCCCTTGTCAAACATATCTGCAAGGTCATGGTATTTGCAAGGTATTGTGGCAGTGGCAGGTGAGATGGTCGGGGTTGCACCGAATTACTAGGGCCTGTTACCTCATAGCAGAGATTCCTTGAATGATGACATGAGCTGCACTGGTTCTCTCTTTGACCCTAGGTAGGCAGAATCATTGGCAGAAAAGGCATACTTTTACTTTCCCTTTTTTCCAGCACACATGAGATCATTTGTAGCAAGCTGGGGCATTGCCAGGATGTCTGGAAAGTGAGGGACCTGAATCAAACTGAGGCATCTCCTGGTGGCCCTGGAAGGTAACGATACCTAAGTGGGGCAGTTAGGTGGGTGACTGACCCTAAAGCTAGGATAAATCTATCAATGGTTTCCACCAGAGCTGGGGAATTCTTACACAAGACAGGGATCCTGTTGGCCTTAGCCACATCCTGATGCAAAAATTATGTGAGCCTCCCATCCCGGGTTGACTAGAGCCTCCAGCTGAACTGCTAGGCTCATTGGGGGTAGGAACTGCAATGGCAGTCAGAGTGCATCAAGGATGGATTCACAGTCGCCGCTATCCCAACAGAGGCATGGGGACGTTGATAGTTTCTGGAATGGGAAAGGGATCTGCCCCACTTTTTGCGGCTGGGGCTTAGCATTTCCTACCCTGAAGCTGGTCTGACCTTTGCAAGGCATCCCAAGATGAATGCAGGCAAGGACCAAAGCTCAGTGTTGATTCTTTTCAGCCTCAGACAGGCGTGAGTGGGCCTGGTCAACATGCATGGATCCTGGAGTGAGGCACACAGTTGAGAGATCGGAGGCCAGGGCATCGTCACGGGTTGAGGAGCTAAGCCACAGTCAGGCCACTGCTTGGTAACGCAGTGGTCATTCTGATACACAGGTCAATCAGGTCAGTGAGATGGGACAGTTTGACCTTGATAGCATCATTCAGCCCAATCCAAAACTGATAACAGTGCACAGCCTCATTCCACTCTATGGCTATGAAGAGGTGATAGAATTGGTTGTTCAAAACCCTTGCTGTAGCATTTGCAGCAGCACCGGTTCAGCAGTTCAGGTGTGGTGGGAGTCACTGAAGGTAACTGACATGGCCTGAATGAATGGCTCCACTTGGCCCATGTGGGGGCTGGACTGTTCCAAGAGCCCCAGTGAACAAACTTGGGACTGGCCTGGGGGAACAATTGGGGGCATAACAAGCAGAGGAGCTGCAATTGGTTTAGGAAACCTTGGAACTGACCGTGATCACCACTAAACTTGTCTGAGAGCAGGACCATTGGCTCCCATGGTGGCAAGAGCTAGGTTGCTGGCAAAGGGCCATATTCTGCACCTGCAGGGTGGACATCTGCAAGTTCTGTATGGCACTCATCAACTCCACTAAGGAAAAACTGGCCTGAGTGGGGTCTATGCTGGCAAGATGGGCTCCTTGCCTTCGTATGCGGCTGCTCAAACTGCAGCTGACAGGTCCATGGGCGGTCAAGATTAGTGATGGAAGCAAGAATTCCGCCTACCAGTTAGAGCTGGGTCCAGAGTGGGCAGAGTCCAGGAAATGAGCCAAGCATCAGTATCGGAGGGACAGAAGCCAAATGTTAGAGCCAGGTGGTGAGCTGGAGTCATAAGCCAGAGGAGGATGCAGGGATCAATACTGGAGAGACAGAAGCTGAATGACAGAACTGGAGGGTCAGCCAGAGTTGTAAGCCAGCAGCAAAGCCAGGGATTGAAGCCAGAAATCTGGAGCTGGAGGGGAGCAGAGCAGGGACGTGTGTTGCTGCAGGTGTGGTACATGTTGAGCAGTGGGGACTAGGCTTATAAACAGGGCTGCTAAACTAGCAGCTAATCAGGCACTGTGGCCATTCTGTCAGTTCCAAGGCAGTGCAGCTGGGCTCAGTGGTTGCCTAGCAGCAAAGATAGTCAGGGAACAGGCCAGATGTTGGTCCTAGCTCTGCTGGTCCCTGACATCCCTGTGACATCTTCAAACCTTCCAAAAAATTCTGTTTAATTTGAGCGATGGGCATGGATTCAGGGAAGTTCTTGTTTTAAACAATCCAGTTCACCTAGGTCTATGTACAACTGTAAGTAGACCAATGAATATAGATGATAGCTTTACTCTTTATAACAGTGATTTGCTTTTTCAGGAATGTCCAGGATTCAAGGGCTTCTTATAAAGCAAGTTACTGAGGTATTATTTTTAGAAAACCTTCGCAGAATAGTAGCAAGGGATGTCATTTTTTCTCTTTACTTTCACATTGGTAGAGTTTGTCAGGCACCTCTATTTAAAATAATGTAACAGGGTGGCAGAGATCTTCTGCTGAAGTGTGAGCGGGGGTTAGCAACCTTTATAAAGCTGGTTGAATTTCTGCTGAGTCACTGTGCCAGGCACTGCTTAACTCCATCGAGGCTACAAGGAACTAAGTGTTTTTGCTCCAGAGAGCGTATCTGGAAGAAAACCCTTAGGACAAGCCTGCTCAGGGACATTTAGATTGTGGTTTATTTGGTTTTTATTGTTTTGTGAGTTGCCAGGTTCCAGGAAGGGAGGAAGCAACTGCCACGCTCTCAGAGACCATGTGCTCTGAGGATGCAGTAGGAACTCAACCCAGTTCCTTGGGGTTATAATCAGGGCTCTGTATGTTCTCTTGCTATGTAATTTGCTGTGATTCCTTCCTTTGCCATTCAATTGTGCTCCAGAATTTAAGCTGCTATTAAAAAAAAAAGTTTCTAGCTCTTGTGGTTATGAAGATGATGTTCTAAAGAGAAAATGAATGAAGTGATGTCTTCTCAGGGCCAGAAACAACAGCTTTGAGTGGTATGGCCTGCCCCATTTATCTCCATTGAAATGTAATGATGACCCTATGCGTCAAAACTGTTAACTATTTAAAAGCTGATTCTTTTTATCAAAAGCATCCAGCTATGGTGCTTTTTCCACAATCGCAAACTGCACTCCATGTCTTTTTAATGCCAACAGCCCCAACTCTTCCCTATCCAACAGACAAAACTACAAGGTACCTACAATGCATTACAGCTATATGCTTGCAGTACAAAATTTTGCACTCCAATGTAAGTTAGAATCTAGGGCAGCATAAAAGTCAGTTTATTACCAAATGAAGTAACAGTAGGAATGTTGTGCTCATTTGTACTCATTTTCAGATGGAATTAAAAAAACAACACCTTCATTTTTTTTAATTATCTGAAACTGCTGCAGAATATTTAGTCTGTTGCATTAATCTGTTTCAGAATCTAGTTCTCTTACTGGAAAACTTAGGTCAAGCTTTTTGAAAAGCTGCAAGCCCCATGCCATATATTCTTTCCCATTATTGGTCTGTCTCCCTCATCTCTATACAAGGGCTGTGAAACTGCCAATTTCTTGTTGTCCTAGATTACTCCAGCTAAAAGAAGAGAGAAGGGCATGAGCTGCAAGCTCTGAGCAACATTTTACTTTCATCAATTTGCTTTGAATCTGAGTTGGAATGGAAGATCAAGTGAGAATGATGTCAGGACTGTTGGGTTATTGCTAGAGTATTCCTAACCTTGGAGTATCCTGGTACTGATTAAATGGGCATTATAAATGAAATATGTAATATTGAGATTAGAAACTAAAGGAAAAGGTTTATATCCTATGGACTAGAGCTGTCGGGCCCACACCTAAAAGAGAGCTATATGCCAGCTTCAAGAATGTAGTTTTACACTTCCCTAATTGCAAGCAAAACTGTTGACTCTTTGATTTCATGTTATATATGAAAATGGCCCTATATACTCATTCTTTTGACACACACATCTGCTAAAACTTTCTAATTTGGCAAGGATTAAGTGTTGTAGGCTCTTGTACTAGGAACTTAATTGCTCAGACACCAATTAACATTTCATTGCTAAGGCTAGTCGATTTGTTATTTGCAGCTGTGGCCAAATTTGTGCATTTGAACTTTAAAGACTTTGTTTGCATGTTCTATAGCACAGCAGAAAATGATAAACAGCTAAATCTTCCGTAAATAAAATAGGCTAGAAGTGCTAGCCTGTTGCTGAACTAATTTGGTCCTCTTTCTCTCTTGTTGTGAGCTTTGCTCCTCTACTGCTGTTTATAAATATCTAAAACGTACTGTACAATGGAAAGGCATGTAAATCTAAGGGGGACAGTTGGGAAGCTACTAATGGGTTAAAGAGGAAAACAATATATTTAATGAAAAGTTTATATAAGAAATGGAGGAGTAGCTAATGTATGGAAAAGGTCATGAAGTGGTATTTCAGAACAGAGAAAAATGATCAATTGATCTGTCTTTATTACCGTTCTATTTGTGATTCTCTGTGTATTGTGTGTTCTGTGTTTTAATTTACTTTACTCAGAGTTCCACTCCCCCCCATGCAAATGAGATTGCCTTTCCTATTTAAAACGTGCATTATCCTTAAGCACAAAGTTTGGTAAGATATATGTCACTATATTTATGCCATATCAAATGATGAGGTGACCCAGCAGAAAATTCACTGAGACCATTTAGGTTTAAATGAGAAAAAAATTATTTATGGATTAGATACTACATGTCAAGGCATTGGAAGACATTGTATCCAAATTGGTAATAGCAGACAGCATTTAGGGTCTTGGAAAATCTGCAAAAATAGCATGTACTACAGTACTGTACTGTACTATAGGAGAGACATTCGCGGTATAGTGGCAAGTTTAGTTTTGTGTGGAGCTATCCAGCATTCCGGAAGATCAGTGGTGGAACAATCCAGCACTGGCTGCACATTCATTCTCATCTGTTGTTACTCATTTCAGTGAGTTGTACACATTTACTCAGCAGCATTATACCAAGGATGGCCGTCTCCATTCACATTCCTGATGCTCGGCGTCCATGTGAAGAGTGCGCCACCACCACCATTTTTTGGTTGCTGCTTGTGCAACTGCTGAGAATGTACCGATGACTGGGCAGTTGCATATCTCCCATCCAGAGGTCTCGCCATGTTACATGAGAGCTTGCAGGAGAAAGCCTGAAGCATGCATCCACTCTCACCACAGTAGTAACCATGAATTGAGATATGTGCCTACAATCACATTGGCTCAGTGTATGCTATATCATTTCTTTGTTCTTTTGAGCTATACGTAATCCTGCCTCAGCATGGGGGACTGGACTAGATGATCTCTCGATCCCTTCCAGCCCTACCTTTCTATGATTGTATGATTAAAAAGGTGTTATTCCAACTAATGGACAGCAATTCTGTGCGCTGGGCACTCTGAAAACAATTAAAACTAAGTCTCAAATCATTACTCCATATATCAAATAAGACTGTGCATTCCATCAAGATAAATAACTAATCTCCCAATAACTAACCGCCAATACACTGTGAGGGGGAAAGGGTGAATTCTTGAGTCAAGGAGTCTCCAAGGGGCATACCCTACCTGCAGCTTCCTCCCATTCATAGCTAGAAAGCTCCAGCATGTGCATCTCTTTTGAATGCGAGCATGGCAGTCTGGTCAGTAGAGCCCTGCACGGATACAAAAATGTGGATCCACATCCAATCCACATCTGTAAGAATGAATTTACAACTGATCTGCACCCTCTCTTTTCTATGGCATCTGCACCCACATGGCACCTGCAGCCCTGGGTCCACCATCAGCTGTTTGAGGTCAGCCCTGCTACAGTCGCTACTGCTGATCAGCTGTTCATGTTTCCCCTCTTTCTGATAGGTGGCCTGTGGGTGGGAGGGGTGCCAAATGGCTAATCGGTGTCCCGTGGGAGAGCACTGAACAACTGATCAGTGGCCAGCCCTCTCCCTCTGATCTCAAAGTCGGGGAAGAAGCCTCAAAGGCTATGAGCTCCAAACAGCTGCTTCCCTGCCGTTTAGTTCCTCATCTGAGCTGCCATCTGCAAAAAAATGATCCACAGATATAAAGCAGATATCCACAGATTTTCAGGGCTCTACTCATCAGAGAGAGATTTGATCTCTTGGATAACTAGGTCTCAGATTGTTTTGGGGTTTAAAGGGTAAAGCCAATACTTTGAATTCATCATACCTAGAAATCCTAAACCAAAATTCTACAAAACTTGGATAGTCAGATCATTGGCTTGAGTAATATGTAATACAAATCTGGATTAACAGAACACCCAGGGCCAGATTCATCCCTGGCTATATTGCAGTCTCATCCGGAGTGAAGTTTCACCTAGTGTGCTCTTTTGTAAACTGTAAGGATTGCCACAGCTCATTAATTCTAAATGTATGCTCATTTTATTCCAGGAAAGGAAAGTCTTTAGCACCACAGACAGAGATCTTCAACTTTTCCCCCTCACAATTCCATTAATTGCCTTCCTCGAGTTAAATGGATGCCTCATGAACACACTGGCCTACCGACAGGGATTTCAAACTTAGTTATCCCTCCTACATAATCCGCAAAAAGTCAGGTCACATGGCAAAAAGACCAGCCAAGTCTGATGAATACTCCTGGAGAGTCCCATGCAATTTTCTTAAAAGAAGATAGAATAAGCCTCTTTGTAGGCCTGGAGTTCCAGGGCAGTGGTTTAAAAGTTAATTTAGCACTCATGAAATGTGCCAAATTGACAGGTTTCTATCAAGCTAATTATCAGATACAGCCTGAATGGTGGCAGTGCAAGATTCCATGCTCCACTATGACTCCGTGATGCACCGAGGAAAAACAAGGTGAGGAGCTTACATCAACATAATTGTTTCCCCTCTTTTTGTCTCTGGCACTTGGGGAAGTACAGACCATCAGGTTTCCAGTTTCTGTATGTGAGGTCCTCTTCCACCTATAGCATGAATATCAGGCTTGCTAAGCATTATTGCTCATTGCTTTGAATTCCTCTGTTTGAAATTCAGGTTCTCTGTGGCTTGAAGTATGCATCTATGTGTTAACATGTCTCAGAATACTGATATTTGGCTTGTTTGATCTAAAGAAAAGTCTTAATGACAGTATGAAAAATTTTCAGCACACGCTTCTATAAGAGAAAATAAGTACCCCTCCTCACTACCACGTATCGCAGTTCTCAGTCTTGACATATTTCTGGCTACTGAGGACCAAGAAGTGATGAAAAAGAAGGGATGCCACTTCCTTTGGAATAACTGGAAGATCGAGATCATCTGCATCAGGATGAAACAGACCTTTTGGAATAAAAACATAGAGAAACCACCTGAGAACAGTCAATAGCCTGGCAGTTGTTGTACTCTTGCCCGATTCAGACCAGGGACTTGAACCTGAGTGTTTGGCATCTTAGGTGAGTGCCATAATCACTAGGCTATTTTGATATAGGAATCTCTTTTATTGGGTTTGACCAGAAATTTTATTCTGTACATGAGAAACATTTCCAGAAGAAAGTTTCATTGAAACTGGTGCACTCCTGTGAAGACCTGGGAGAAACTGGTATTTTCCAACTAAAAACTGTTTAGTCCAAAAATTCTTGACAAACTCAAGAAGGCACCCATTGAAAGGGGTGTAGGACTTGGCAAAGGAATGAGTGGTAGCAGAATTCCCATGTCTGTACCGTGGAAGATGCAGTGGTGGAACACATACCAACTGTAGCTTCAGAGTGTGGGATTTATTTTGTGTGTGTGTGTGTGTATGTATTTTTGTGTATCATATGCACACACCAATACAGTTTGTCATATTTGACAATGAAGACAATAAATTGGTTTTTGTCTCACGGTGCTATACTAATGAAAAGAATGTTTTGAATTTTATTTATTTATTTGGTGCATGCACTCTGGTCAAGCCAAGCCACAGTGTTCTTATCAACAATTTTCAAGGCATGAAGACCTCCAGGAAGTTAAGTCTTTTTGCAGTCCTCAGCAATATTTGTCATGGTTTGTGGCTGCCCACATTGACATAGTGGACTGTGTTTAAAACACCATCAAAATTCCTCTGCAGTACAAATTCCATGTCTGGCATGAAACCAGTTCACAAGGCTCCATTGCCTTTATGGTAAATCAAACCCAGGCTGACGTTGACTGAGATCCAAGACAAGATAACTATTTTCACTTTCTTTGAAGACCATGGAGCTTGCCACACGTCCTCTACTGTAAATCCCTCTCTGGTGAATTTATCCACAACAGGTGCTGTGAGGGCAGATGACTATGTGGTGGATTAAAACGAGTCTTTAATTAATCGTAGATGTGGCATATCATGCAAGTAGCCTCTTTTTTTTTTCCTTGGGAGCAGGCAACACTCACATGTGTGCACAGGCGCCTAAGGTTGCTGACAACAAAGAAGATCCTGAGTATCCCAGTGATGATGTAGGATAGGTGGGAATCCTCTATCCACACCTCTGCTGCAGTCCCTTTACTCCTCAAGGAGTTTATAATTGGCTGTGCCTGCACCTGGCTGGACACTGCACACGCTCAATAATGTGCCTTGAGAGCTTCCAGGACTAAACATATTCTAATAATAATAATAATCTGTGGCATGAGTCTAACTCAAAAATACCAATCATGCAAACTATAATCCAATATACTTCAATTAGAGTTAACACACCTTTACTTAACAAATTAAGGAAATATGGCATAACAGACTGAAATTAAATATCGCTACTATTTTAAATCCACAGGGGCAGTTGAATAAATCAATGAATAAATATAGTATACAGTAATAAATGAAATTTGTCTAACTGGCATTTACACTGCCACTATTTACCCCACCTCCGGAGTGTACACTCCCCTAGAGTTCAGAGCCCTAATCCCTTGCTTGTGTGGGTGCACTTGAAGATCTGAAGAAGGAGACAGCACTCTGTGTGTTCAGTGTATCAGTTAAGTCAAGGTATCAAGCTGAAAATTTGGAGTTGGCCCAACCAAATGTCAGCATCCTGGCTCTGCTCGAAGAAAATACCTCTCTGCCTCTTCTCAGGCCCAGTCAAAGTCTCTCTGCTCTGCCCCTTCCTTTAAAAGCCTTGCCCAAACAAAAAGGGGTGAGGAGGCACTCACACCACCTTCACTGCTGGCCTACTTTAGACAGCTCCAGGCTCGGTCCCTGCCCTGGTTTGGGCAATGCCACCAACCTCCGAAGCTGGTGGCTCGATAAAAACTTCAACAGGTCCTCAGCAGCAGCTTTGGGACCCCCATAGCAGTCAGCAGCAGCTTTCAGCCTCGGCCTCACTCCAGCTCCCAAAAAGAAAATGGAGTCCACACATACTTTTTTCCCTGAGCTCCCTGGAAGAGGAAGAGTCTCTCTCTGTCTTTTCCCCAAGGCATCATGGGAGTTGTAGTCTCCCAGGATCTTCTCAACTGTAAAACTCCCAATTAAGTTCCGAGGTCCCTCAAGTACAGGGCTCCTACATGCAGTTTTGTCATGAGCTTAGCTACACTTTCCTCTCTGCAAACATTGGGTGGAGCAGTAGTGTAGAGAACTGGTAACCATGGTAAAAGATTAGATTTAAGTATGCCTGAAATAATATGCATGGTGGAATTTAGTTGTACATTGATCATCTTTGAGTGAGATGAGCGAGTGTTTTGAATTAGATGCATAGAAACAATATAGAAGAAAAGCCGCAGCATCCAAAAGTTATACTTCAAGACTTCAATCTGATAATTACATCTGTATACATGAAATAGCACAACTTATTTCCCAAAATAATGCATATCAGGGTAGTGGGGGCAAAAAACCTAGCTGGCTTCAAGACTGGAAGGGATGATATGATGGGGCAACCTAATCTGGCAATTAACTGATCTTTGACTACTAGCAGTAAATATGCCCAATGGCCTGTGATGGGACTTTAGATGGGGTGAACTGTGAGTTACTACAGAGAATTTTTTTCTGGGTGTCTGGCTGGTGAGTCTTGCCCACATGCTCAGGGTTTGGCTGATTGCCATATTTGGGGTTGGGAAGGAATTTTCCCCCAGGGAAGATTGGCAGAGGTCTTGGGGGGTTTTCGCCTTTCCCTGCAGCAGAGAAAAAGAATAGAATAGAAAAAGAAAAGAAAAGAAAAAGAATAGTGTTTACTGAAAAGTACAGTAACAGGAATAGACATTAGAAAGAGGAAAGAAAGATCTTTAATATGTGAATGCAGTCCACCTATGTAAAGAAGCATTTCAAGACAGTAAGTGTCTTTTGAATACTATGATCAGGGACCTGGAAATGTATTTTCATATGTCCATGACTTACATTAATAAAAAAGCAGGATGTTTGCCTGCAGGAGTGAGGGACTGTAATGCAGTCAGTCTCCCAGTCCTCTTGGCTCATTCTCTGTCCTGTTTTAAACCAGGACATCTTCTTTTGTATAGCTGGGCATGCAGAGGAGGAAGTGTTTCATTCTTTTATGTTGCAGTCCAAGATGTATAGATAAAGAATTGAGTAAGTAACAGAAGTTTTGTCTTATGATGAATAAGTATTAGATTCAAATATCATACAGTCAAGTTTTACTATTCCATCCCTTTATTTAGGCTTCATTCTATAGCGTCAGCCTTTCAAATCCCATTCAGCCTTAACGTCAAGGGTAACTGCTTTCTTTATCAGCAGAAAGAACTAACTTAAACCAAGTGTCACACACATTTGGAAATTCACAGAAAATCTCATAATGAATTTTAACCCCCAAGTGGGATATATCTGAACTCACAACCATAAAAGCAAGATGTGTGAAGCCCATGTGGAGATATCAATGTTTGTTCTTCTTATCTTACTTGCACTATCCCAAATTCTTTCATATAATAGCCGTCTGACCCAGAATTTTGCAAGTACAGCTTCTGAATGCATTAGGAAGGTTAATTCCCTGGAGCAGTCAGTATTCTTTAGTGATGAAAGGTATTGAAAAGGCTATTACTTGCTTCAATGCATGGGTAGCACCAAAACACTCAAAGGTTCAACTTTCTTTTAGCATTGTAAATCTGTTTTTGTGGTTAAATAGAAATGGAACAAGACAATACATTGTGTTTTATAGTTAAGATAATGTGCGGGTGTGATGCTATGTCCTGCTGATGCATTAAACTTGGGAATTTCACCTAGCCATGAATCACTTCATATTTAACTTCAAAAATAAAATAAGAAAAAGCACAAACGCAATGTTCAATTTTCAATAAAAGCCGACAGGAAAGTGGAAGGAGAGGTTAAGTGTTGTAGAAGGGTAAGTGCTGCTTGCGAGGTGCTGGATATGCAGATAGGAATATGGGAGAAGAAAGACTGAAGTTTTTCAGCAAAAGCAGGTGGAAGAGGCATACATGATAGCTTAATGGGAAATAGGAAGAGGGAGCATGTGTTCATATTTGAGAGAGGCCCTGCCCTAGCAATAAAGATTGAATTAGGTCCCCTGGAATCCATCATGGTCTATTATGTCACTAATTATTGAGTAATAGAAGAGTCCCTAATAGTATATCTTGAACTGGCACTGAGGTCTATAATACCAGTGCTCCAGAGACTACATGAGTGTTTCATACATTGACATATTTTCCTTAAAGAAAACTCTCTGCAGAGAACTTTTTGGCAATTAAAACCTTTTCCATGGCATTAAGTAGCTCTCCTAGAGTTTGTCTTCTGCTCAGAAGAGTCAGCTGACATGCTGAATCTCCAGTGCTACTTCAGTTTATAGAGAATTGGGAACTAACCAGCTGAGAATTCTGCCTTTTCAAACCTTCCATCCATGCTGCCAATGGTTCCAGTTTTGATTGCCCTTTTGTCTACTTCTGTCATAAACATCTCCCCACTTAATTCCATGTCACCAATTATGCATGAAACACACTGCCTGAGATAATCTTCAAGACCCAGTTCTGGGTGGCCTGCAAAAAACCAGCCTTTTTCAGAGTCACTACTGTGCAAATATGGCCCATGTTCTTTATTCCTATAGAAGTGTATGGTCTTACATTTGGCCATATTGAAATTCATATTGTTTGTTAGCACTCAGTTTACCAAGGGATCCAGATTGCTCTGTCAGTGACCTGTCCTTTTCATTATTTACCATATCCCCCATTTTTGCCATCTGAAAACTGTATCAGAAGAGATTTTATATTTTCTTCCAGGACATTGATACAAATATTACATAGCACAGGGCCAAGAGTTTATTTGTGTGGGACTCCACTAGAAACACATCTGCTCAATGATGGTTCCCTGTTTACAGTTATGTTTTGAGACCTATCAGTTGGCCAGCTTTTAATCCACTGAATGTGTGCCATGTTAATTTTATATCATTCTAGTTTTCTAATAAAAATGTCAGGCAGTAGTAAGTGAAACGCCTTACAGAAGTCTAAGTACATTATATCAACACTATTACTTTTCACATCTGACAAAGTGGGTTACAGCCCACGAAAGCTTATGCCTGCAGAAATTAAATGTATTAGTCTTTAAAGTGCTACAGGGCTCTCGTTGTTTTTACTATTACTTTTATCAACTAAACTTGTTGTCTCAAAAAGAAGTTTGGCTGGATCTATTTTCCATAAGCTCTTGTTAATTGGCATTAATTATATTAACCTCTTTTTACTCTTTCTTAATAGAGTCCTGCATTAGCCATTCCATTTTTTTGTCCGGGATCAGTGTCAGGCAGAGAAGCCAATAATTAGTTGGGTAATCTGTTTATCCTTTGAAAATATTGTCACAACATTAGCTTTTTTCCAGTCCTCTGGAATTTCTCCAGTGTTCTAAGATTTATTAAAAATCATCATTAATGGGCCAGAGGCAGTTATTTTAAAAAACTTTAATATAGGTTCAACACTTGTGTTTTTTCTGCATCAACAACTGTACCATTTCTATCTAGCAAAGGACCAATATCTTTTGTTGTTCATATACTTTAAAAAATTCCTTCTTGTCTTGATCTCTGCTTGAAATAGATTTCTGCTTGAGTTCTTTTGCTCGACTTATCCATTTTGTACAATTTTTAGCTTCTGATTTATTTTAATTGTTATCAATTTCCCCTTTTTATTATTTGTTATATATTTTATTTTGTATAGCTGCCTTCATTTCCCCTTGTAACTAGGCTGTTTTTTCACCTAACAGGTGTAGCCTTCTTTCTTTATTGTGGGTTTTGGGGCAGTTAGTAAAATGGTGTGGTAAAGTCAGGCCAGATGACCACAAACGGGTATACCTATTTGCAAGCTAGGAAGGTGGGCGGGCGTCCTGGTATTAAAGATGGCGACTTTGGCCAGGGCCAGGAGGAGGTTGACGAGGAGGTCCCGCGACTTTGTGGGGCCACGGAAGGGGTGTGCATTAATAAACAAGTGCGGGGAAAAGTGCAGCCAGAACCTCGGCAGGAGGTTCTGGAGGAGCCGGAAGAGGGGCTGCAGCCTGGCGCACTCCAGATATGCGTGCGCCAGGGTCTCCCTCGTGCCGCAGAAGGGGCAGGTGTCGGGGCGGGGGGTGAACCGCGCCAAGAACACGCCCGTGCTCACAGCTCCGTGAAGGAGCCGCCAACTGATGTCCCCGGTGGGCCATGGGGTCAAGGTGGAATACAGGCTGGCCCACCCGGAGTCCCAGCCCTCCATGCTTGGCAGCAGGTCCCACCATTTGGTGTCGGGGCGGGACGCAAGGGCGCGGAAGTGAAGAGTGTGGAGCACGAGTGTGTAGAGGTGGTCTCTCGGCGCGGTTTGGAAAGGGACTGGCTGCAATTCGTGCAGCCGGCTTGGTGCGTAGGGAGGGGAGGGGCCGGGTGGGCTTGCGGGGCCGGGGCCCGATAGAGAGTGCCGGAGGGCCTGGGCCTAGGGATGGGCAAGGAGCAGCCTCTCCCAGGACCCGCTTGAGGTAGGCATGAGCAGCGGGGGGCAAGGCTGCCCTCACCTCCTGGAGTACGCGCCGGGGGGTTCGGAGGGTGGAGAGCCCTATGCGCCGAGCCAGCACATGGGGATCCACCCAGTCCCCCTGGTCATAGTCCAGGAGGTCTCCGATCTTGGTGACTCCCGCCAGGACCAGCCTCCGTCGCACCAAGGGGGTCTCCACCACCTGCACACCGAGTTGTGGGTTGTGTAGCAGGGGCTCCGCGAGGAGATCCTCCTCCTCGGGGACCAAAGGGGGCCTGGAGGCAGAGGTCTGGAGGAGGTCCTGGTAGAAGACCGGCAGCTCGGAGAGGTCTCGCGGAAGACCCCTCGGGTGGAGAAAAAAGAGCTGCCGGTCGTATCGGAGCCCTTGGAGGCGGCGGAGGAAGGCGTACGCCAAGTGGCTCCATGCCGGATTACCTGCACCATAAAGGAGTCTCTGCAGGGCCTGGATGCGGAAGGTGTGGACCTGGCTGCGAATGCAGCACAGGCCCTGCCCCCCTTCCTCCAGGGAGAGACTCAGGATCCCTGCAGAGACCCAGTGCAGTCCTGGCCAAAAGAACTCCAGAACTGTCTTCTGGAGGTAGGCCAGGAAACTCGGGGTCGGGACCAGGGTGTTGAGGCGGTACCAGAGCATGGACAGGACCAGCTGGTTGAGGACCAGCGCCCTCCCCCGAAGGGAGAGGCACCGGAGCAGTCCCGTCCAGCTCCGTAGCCGCCGCACCATCCTGTCCATTAAATCTTGCCAGTTTTCTGCCGGGTAGGGATGGGTGGCAGAAAGGTAAACGCCCAGATAGAGCAGCGGACCCGCATTCCACCGGATGGCTTGAAGTGCGGGTGGGAGGGAGCTCTCCAGCCACCCGGCCCCTACCATCAGGCCAGAGCTCTTGGCCCAGTTGACCCGGGTGGAGGAGGCTGCCGAGTAGGCGGCCAGGCAGGCCTCCAAACGCACCAGGTCGCCCGGGTCCTGGACCACGAGGAGCATGTCATCGGCGTACGCTGACAAGACCAGCCTCAGCGCTGGCTCACGGAGCACCAAACCTGTCATCTTCTGACGGAGGAGGCAGAGGAAGGGCTCAATGGCCAGGGTGTACAGCTGGCCCGACAGTGGACAGCCTTGGCGCACTCCACGCCCGAAGCTGACTGGTTCGGTCAGGGTCCAATTGAGCTTGATCAGTCACTCCGCGGAGGCGTACAACACCCGGAGAAAACCCACAAAGCAGGGCCCGAAGCTGAACACCCGCAGGGTGCCCAGGAGATACCCATGGTCCATCCTGTCGAACGCCTTCTCCTGATCCAGAGACAGGAGGGTGAACGACAGACCATCCCTACACCCAAGCTCTAACAGATCCTGGACCAAATACAAGTTGTCGAAGATGGTGCGGCTCGGGACGGTGTAGGTTTGGTTTGGATGGACCACGTCCTGCAGCATGGACCCCAGCCTCAGGGAGACAGCTTTGGCCACGATTTTGTAGTCCATGCAGAGGAGCGAGATGGGACGCCAGTTCCGGAGGTCTCAGAGGTCCCCCTTCTTGGGCAACAGGGTGAGCACGGCCTGCCTGCACGAAAGGGGGAGCTCTCCGCCCAGACGGTGGAGAGGTCCGGGCTGAGGACATCCCAAAACATGCGGTAGAAGTCCACGGTCAGCCCGTCCATGCCCGGGGATTTGTTGGTGGGCATGAGGCGGAGGGCTTCCGAGAACTCAGCTAGAGTGAGAGGTAGCTCCAGCCGGTCCCGGTCACCTGTGCCGACCGTGGGAAGTTCGTTCCAGAGCATCCTGCGGGTGGCGGCATCGGTCGGATCCGGGGAGATAAGGTCCGCGTAGAAGGCCCGGGCCCTTCCACGCATCTCCACCAGATCCGTGAGGGGGGCGCGTCCTCCGCCAGAAGGCAGGTGACGTGCTTCCGGGCCCCCTGTCTTTTCTCCAGGGCGTAGAAGAAGTGGGAGCCGCGATCCATCTCCTGAAGGAGACGGATGCGGGATCGAACGAAGGCACCCTGAGCCTGGAGGTCTTCGAGGGCCCGGAGCTCCTCCTGCTTCTCCCGGCACGCTCCGCAGAGGGATGGATCCTCAGGGCTGGCGGCCAAACGCCTCTCCAGTGCTAAGACCTCCCGCTCCAACTGCTCTGTCCCCGCATCCCTCTGCCGGCTGGCCCCCCGAGTGTAGTCGCGGCAGAAGAGCCGGGTGCGCAACTTCCCCATGTCCCACCAGTGCCGCGCCGAGGGAAAAGCACACCTCTGCCCCCGCCAGGCCATCCAGAACTCCTGGAAGGATGCCACGAAGCCCACATCCTCCAGCAGGCTGTTGTTGAAATGTCAGTAGGCCGGCCCCGGCCTCTCTGCCGTCAGAGAGGCTGTCACGGTCACCAGGTGGTGATTCGAGAACGGGGCCGGCTGTACGCTGGAGGAGTGGGCCCGCGAGAGATGGTGTCAGGAAAAATAAATGCTGTCCAACCGGGAGTGGCTTGACCGGTCTTCCCCCACCCGGACAAAGGTGAAGGTGACGGTGTCGTCTGGGTGGTGGTCCTGCCAGACGTCCACCAGGGAGTGGTGGTCTAGGATCTCCCGGAGGACGGCGGCGGCGGCCTGGCATTGCTCGGTCCCCGTGCGGTCCCGCTCCTCGAGGGTGGTGTTAAAGTCCCCGCCCAGGACCAGGCACTCGTGAGGATCCAGTGCACCGAGGAAGGCGGCCGCCTGTCGAAAGAACCGCACCCGCTCCGGGCCCGCATTCGGGGCATAGACGTTGACGAGATTCAATGCCAGCCCCTCCATGTGGATCCGGAGGTGCAGCAGACGGCCCGGCACAACCTCGGGCTGCAGGGTGGGGGAGAACATGGTGGCTACTCCGCCCGCGCGGGCAGAGAGATGATTCAGGTGCACCCCGTCTCCCCACTCCAGCCGCCAGCTGGCCTCAGCAGCTGGGTCCGTGTGGGTGTCCTGCAGGAACGCCATGGAGTATCCCCCCTCCCGAAGGAAGGAGATCACTTGCGTCCTGCGGAGACCTGTCCTGCAGCCCCTGGTGTTCAAGGTGGCAAAGACAACAGGCATCATGAGGAGGGCTGGGGGGGATCCTCGCGGCCAGGAAGCACCCGACCACCCCGGTCCAGATTGGGATTCAGGGGCGGACCATGAGGGTAACAGTCGACGTCGTCCCGAAACGTCCCTACCCAGTCCTCATAGGCTGGGACTTCCCAGGGTTTGGGTCCCTACTCCCCATGGGAAACTCCCCATCAAGTAGCGACCCTGATATTGGGAGCGAGGAATCCATTGGTTGTCCTCTCTTTCCCCCCCTCCCACGTGTTCGCTGAGTCCACCCCAGTCCTGGTCCCTGCCACAGAGAAATGGCGGGAGAGGTGAGCGGATGGCTGGTCATGGGGCCACGATCATCCGACCCAAGTAGCCCAACCCCAACCGTGGGGTTGAGCGGGGGGGAAGGAGGAAGATATGTGGTAAAGTCAGGCCAGATACCAGGGCCAGGGTGTGAGCCCAAGAATGTCAAAAGCCCTTTTTCCTGCAAGCAGAGGAGAGATTGCTGCAGGGAAATTAGAGACACCTGGACCCAATGAAGGGTGAATCCAGGTGTACTTAAACGCTGCCTTCACTAAAAGGAGGGGGGGAAGCATTAGAGGAGGAAGCTGCCAGAAGGTTTGTGGCAGCTGGAGGAGAAACCCCCCGGCTAGGAGATGGTGCTTCTTTGCAGCCAGAGGAACAGAGAAGGGGAGAACCCTTGGCCCCAGCCAGCAGGAGGGAGCCACGGCAAGGTACCTCCCTGGGGAGATGGGGTAGCCGGTGACTCCCTGGCCCACTACAAGGGGCAGAAGCATGAGACCCACTAGGGTGGAGCCAGCTGTTTGCCACAATAGTTCTAAACATCTCTCAATTATCATTCAAATTTTTCTCTTTAAATTCTTTCTCTCAACTGATTTGACTCATAATTGTTTTTAGCTTTGTGGAATTGTATGCAAATGTAATCAAGTAATAATCACTTTCACCTAAGCAACCAGTAACTTTTACTGCTGTGATCAATTTTTTATCTGTCAAGATGAGGTTTATTCTAAAATTCCCCTGTGTTGATGCAACACTTTTTGAGTTAGGAAATGGTCATCTATAGTGTTTAAAAATTCTCAGGATGTTTTAGTGCTGTCATTGTCAGACCTCCAGCATACGTCATAGATTGAAGTCCCTTGTGATAACTCATTCTTCCCTTACTGTTATACATAGATGCTTAAGTCAGATGGTTCATTAAGGTGATTTGGTGATCTGTAAAGACACCAACTAGTACCCCATCTTGTACTTTATCTGTTAGGTCATTGATCCATAATCATTCAAGATAATTTGCTCCTGAATTATCAGTGACTCGGAAATAGGAAACAGCATTTTTGCATAGAGTGCTACCCTCCTCTCCCCTTTTGTCTAATTAATCCTTCCCAAATGGGCTATAACAAGTTATTTTAACATTCCAGTCATAGAAAACTCCATTAGGTTTCACTCAGACCTGCTCTTGGGGGGGGGCAACTGCCCAGAAGCCTGGAAATTTAAAAGGGTCTGGGGCCTCTTCCACCTGCAGCCCCACCCACACTACACCCCCACCACACCCCACGTCTCCCGTGACCCTACTGCTGGCTATGTTGCTCCTCCCTTCCCACTCAGCTTCCCCACCATCACTCCTCACTTGCATCTCTCCTCTCCTCCCCCACTTATCTCCCTGCTGCTGTTCATCATGTTTTTCCTCCCCCACTTAGCCACCCCTCCCTCCCCCCCCCCCCCCCCCGCCGGCTGTCGCTCACTGCCTGGGGGAAGAGGAAGTGTGGAAGAGAGGAGGGGACCAAGTGGGGAGAGGGATGCAGCGGCGAGCAGGCTGGCAGGGTGGAGATGGGGGCGGGGCCTGGGGCAGAGCAGGGGTGGGCCTGGGGTGGAGTAGGGGTAGACTCTGGGTGGGCTTGAGGGCAGAAGAGGCAGGGCTGGACTGTTCTGCCCTGGGGCTAGGAATTGCTGTCAGTGGGTCTGGTTTCATCAATATCAGTTAGGTTCAATTTATGTTCATAAGTGAGCAATTTCAATTCCTCATGATTATTACCTAACAGGAGCCTGGATTGTGTGTAAAGTCAATTAAAGAATTTCTTTTTTTCACATCCCTTGGTGCCTTGATTAATTTTGTCCTTAACATCTTGATTTTATGCTCATTGAATACTCAATTTTTCCCTTTTTCACCACTCCCCTATTGTTTGTTTAATGCCCTCCTGACTACTCTACCCAACCTGCCCCTTAAAAGATTGGTGTTTTTTCTACTGAGATGGAGACCATCCAAACTATACTCTCTCCTCTCCCCACAGAAGGGGGCCTGAAGTTCACAAAACCCAAATGCCGTACTTTATACCAATTACCTAGCCTGCTGAACACTTCCAGTATCTTCAGTCTTCCGTTGCTCACAGGACAGGAAGAAGTTGAAGATCACTTGAACATTCATCTCCTTCAGCACTTTTCTGAGTTCTCTGAAGTCATCAGTAATATGTGAAGTATCATGTGAAGCAGTGTTGTTGGGACCCATGTGCATCTTCAAGAATAGAGCCTTGCCCACTAGGTTTGGGTAGGATTTCCTGCTAGCTAGGGTTGGGTAAGGTTTCTTTTTTTTTTTTTTTGCATATTGCTTACTTTATCTTGGGAGGAAATTGACATTGTACAAGAAAAAGGAACTATATATAAAACTAGGGGAGCTTGTAGAAACCCCTATATCTAGACTGCCTAATACTTTCTATTAAAATGTTTTTGCAACCTATTCTTTGAGAAGCTCTCACATATCCATGGTTTGTAGCAAGCTTTTGATATCCAACAGGAGGAAAAACTTAAGGCTGTAGAAGGGCCTTTTCTTTCTCACATGAAATTTCTTTATGCAGTCAGTTGAAAACTGATTTGTTGTTAGTGAGTGACAAAGGCATTGACAGCATTGTTTTCTTCTTTAGAGAGAAAAGAAGTTGGAAGCTGGTCATGTGGTTGAGACACAGAACTGGTAGTCATAAGAGCGGGACTTTGCCACAGGCCTTCTGTGTAACCTCAAGTAAGTCATTAGGACTATTTGGTAACTCTATAACCTGCCCAGAGTAAGGGGCAGAACACAGCTACAGTTTCCCATGAGCAGACCAGAGGATGAATTGTGACTAGTGAATCAAAATTCATTTCTTGGTTTTTCTCTATTGGTTCCGGGAGGAGAAGGGGGAGTAATCTGTGCCAGCCATTAACCAGGATCAGATTATTTTCCCCTATCCCACCAGCTCAGCTGTGTTGGCAGGCACACTGAGGGTAGAGTCAAAGCTTTTCCCATTTCCTGTTCACTTCCCAAACACTTTCATTGGAGGGGGAGTAGTATTCCTTTGGGGGTTCCTTTCCCCTCCTCCCCAGCACTGTGACTGGAAATGCAGGTAGCCTGTGGAGGAGATAATCGGGTATTTTATGCCCTCCCTGAGCCATGGCTTTGGGTAAGTAATGATCTTGCCCTTAAGGTCTAACTTTGCCTCCCAGGATTATGTGCCTGTCATCACTGAGGTCCCTTTGAAAATGTGATTCTTAGTTTCACTGTTCCTCAGCTTCTCTGCTTGAAAAATCAAGCTAACACCCATTGAAGAAGCTAAATTCATTGTTTGTAAAATGCTTTGAAAGCCTCAAATATTAGGTGCTCTGTGAAGGTAAAGCGTTATTGTACATTACTTGGCTTGTTTTACATAAAGCCAACAGGCCTGTAATAATTTAACGTAAAAAAGAAATTTGCGACTCTTTACTTTCAACTTTTCAGAAAATAAAAATATTCTGCTTAAACCCCATCAAACCAATGCGAGCTTTTTCTGTATTTCCTTTCCTGTTATTGCTGATTAATTAAGAAGGCGGAAATACTGCAATGCACAATATCCATTTGTCTGTTAAGTGTCAGGTTGTCCTGACATGATGTCCTAATGCAAAGCATGTGAATCATTAGCAGCAGGTGCTCCAGACCTGACAGTTCCAAGACAGGCATTATGAGGCCTTGAATGAATCAGTGTCCCACTATAGTTTAACCTAATACCAACCCTTTAGGGTTCTCTTACAAATGTAAGAGAAATGAAAGATTTTAAAGGCTACATTAATCCTGGTGACCCTGCACAGGGGAAAGCTAAAAGTTATTTGGCACAGGTCTTTTTGTTCTCATGACAACTGTGGTAAAATGTGAATTATTCAGTGTTCCTTAAACTCTTCCTTCCCACCTGTTTAGTATGGAGGTCTTGTGCTAGCACACCTGTAATATTCAGCATAGAAATACACCTGCTATTGGCTGTTGTGTTCCACTGGCTGAGCTCCCTTTTTTTCCCTGTTTCCACAAGCATGAGAAGCAGCAAAAATGTATTTAGGAACAAGCTCTCAACCTAAGTATCCCAAATAAACAAATCAGTGGATTTTCTGCTATCAATTATAGACCCTATTAAAGCATGTAACTGTGATGGGTCTTATGCTGGAATTGCATATAATACATGTTTTTGCTTCTGTCTTCCTGTGCACTTATCTGTATATATTTTTTTTATAGTTGGGATGGATGTTTTGCTTTGTGTTTTTACCTTGAAGCTGCTATGACTCAGGAGTTACCCTGTTGTTTTAGAAATCTCTGATCCAATGTTTGCAAAAACGTTGCCTCAGGTAGCTGAGTTCTCATGACAGCGGAGGCTTCCAAGTGCCTTCTGGCTGAATGAGAGGCTGAGGTTTAACATCGTCAAGTGACAGTTACAAGAGCTGGAGCGCCTGCCATGTTCCGAATTCCTGGGTTTCAAATTCACTCCACACACCCTCAGTTCATACAAATTATGCAACCCGCTGGACACCAGACTGGAGGTGCTAGCCTTATTAAAGAATTAATCATAACATCTGTGAGGTCGGTTTTATTATTCTCCTTACTTCCACATTTTCAGCCCCCTGAAAAACCCCACTGCAAAGAGCACTAATGAAGGGGTTCCCACACCATCTTTGGAGGGAGAAAGGAGCATTCCATGAAACCACTGAGTTTTTCTGCCCTTCACTTGATTAAATAGGTGGGATCATAGAGCCCTTTATATTCAAACAGAAGCAAGAAAAGGAAAAATTATAGAAAGTTTCTAGGATGGACAATGTGCAGCCCACACAATTCCACAATACGGTCACAGTGTCCATGGGTTCGATACAGATGTGTGGCACAATCATATTATGGGGCCCAGCATATACCACAATCTCCATCTTCATCTAGGCAAGAAGGAAATAACTAGAGAGTATTTGACCAAAGATTCCAAACATGGGTGCCTAAAAGTAGTCCCCTAAATAAAAGTGCCCTGATTGTTAGAGGTGCTGATCAGTTACAGCTTGCATTGAAGTAAGTTGAGGTCAATGAGGTTACATTTCTATAGATGCCTAAATGTGTATTTGTCTGCCTTTCAGTCCCTATATTCGGAAATTTTGACCATAGCTTATATAGTATGTGTGGTAACATGGTATGAAGACCACTTTTTATTGAAAATATGTTGTCTGTAGGTAACTGCTGATCTATTCTAGAGGCCTGCTCCAAAGCCCACTGAAGTAAATGGAAAGAATTATCCAATTGACTTCACTGATGACACTCTAGAACAATAATGTTTATCCATCACACTTAAGTCTTGTTAGTTTTAAATACAAATCCCAAACATATCCAAGTAAGTTTCACTCCTGCTTGAAAAAGTACCAAGATCAAATTCAGAGCAGGGTTTCCTAACCTTATTATAACATCCCTTTATAGAAGTACATTTAAAAAAAATTAGACTTCCCAATAGTGTGTATATATGCTATAAACAGTCTGTGAACATAAATAACCAAGGAGGAAAATGATTCCTTATTACTTGGTCAGAAGAGACTTTAATCATGCCAGGAAAGCTAGCCTTGTTGTTTGGGAGAGGCTAGACAAAAGTTTAAAGAATCCAAATTAGGATTAAATCTTTGCTTTAACAGTAAGGGCTGACAGGGAGCAAGTATCCTAAATGGGGAATAAACTGTTTTTACAGAATGTTTTGTGAAGGATAGAAAGATATGTACAGTCACTCGATCAAATGATTTCTCTGTTGGATTCTGTAGATACTGGTGTAAAGTCTCCTTAAAAAGCATCCTGTTAGCAGTGGCATGACCACAATATCTGTAACTAAAGCAAAAGAAGTGGTAATTGAAGCTCAGGGAACTAAACAAATGTTACCTTTCCCTTTGAGAATCCATTGTAAGTGAAAATGGTCCCAGGAGACTTCTTTCACCACATTAGGTGGAAGGAATTTATTACAATGCTTTGCTCAGGAATGGCATTTGGAGGAAGAAATGCATCCCTTTGGACTCTGTTGTTAAGCCAAACTTTTGCCTGTGTGTATATTACTAGTATCATTTTTCTAGCTGTACAGAGTCACAGTTGGATATTTCACGAGCCAGATTCTGTAACCTTTACCACATTGAGTTGTACTCACATGATTAGTCCCATTGATGTAGAAGGGACTACTCAACATTTCTCACCATGAGTAAGGTTTGCAGAGTTAGGCTTCAGGTGAATGAGCTAGATGTTAGGTTGTATTAAGATACATATAGAGCCTAGCGAGGAACATGTGTCCCTGGCTGTAAAAATCTCTGGCATATCATCATCTTGAATACTCATTCAGTTTTGATGACCTCGGCTTTAAAAAGATGTGTTGAAAAAGAAAAGGAAAAAAATCATAGATGAGGAAAACTGGCTGGAGTTGCGTTAAATGGGAGGTTGAAGATATTCCATATGATGAGATTATAAAGCATCGAATTATTTATAAAAGTTGGGAAAGAAAAATAATTAGAGCACATGACAGAGGTATATAAAATAATGCAGTGATCGCTTGTGAGCCACCTGCAATCCTGTTCACAGCCTTTCCTATTCACAATCATAAAACAGCCTTTGGCAACTACAGCAATTGCCTACAAGTAATTGTTTCACAAATGGAAAAATAAGATTAGGAGGTCATAATGCATCTTGCTAACTGCCAATTTATTTTATTTTTAGTGGTCTCTTAATTCAGGTTACCAGTTGAGAAATAAGAAGGAAGAGCCAGCAACATGTGACTGGTGGTCCACAGACCACAGTTTGAGAACCTCTGGTATAGTAAATAGCGGAGTTTTTTACTCTAGCACTCTTATGTATCCATAATAGGAAATCAAGCCTAAATCCCTTAGCATAGGGGCCAGTTATCCTGGAGCATAGTTGGCAGGATGCATCACGTTTGGTTTTTAACTTTCTTTCAGAATGAGGTCACTGTTGGGATGCAGGGTATCTGACTCGATAGCGTGTTGTCAGATGGTTCTGTATGAAATGCTCTAAGCAAATTCTCATCAAACTGCTGATTTCCGTCTTGCAGGATGATGCTAGTATACATTTCAGGATCATATATTTCCAAGCTGGCATTTACTTTAGACTCCCGAAGGTGAAAAATTTCAGATGACTTCAGTAAAGTCAGGAATAATTCATTAGCTAAACTAAGACATTCATTGGTGAATCTCAGGAATTTAGCACTCCTTCCTTAGTAATACCTCTGTTTCCTACTTTCTCTTGGATTTTTGATAACATTGTTCACATGTGCAGGGTAATTAATGAGTTATAGGACTGATCGTCTATTGGATTCTCTTTCCTGTGAGCTTTCATATTTCTTTTTGGTCTTTGAGGATACAATAACATCACAAGTTATTAGGCTGGAATAGATTCACCACTCCTGGCACAGTGCCTTCTAGCTCAGCAGAAGAAAGCTTCCTCAGGAAGAAGGACAGATGGTAGTACTGCCCTTGCTTTTTTTTCTTTTCTCCTGGACAATCAGCTTTGTTACAGATGGAGCCACAATGATGTTGTATTGAATAGTGGATCCCCTAGCTGCCCTGAGCATGCTTTTGCCTTGGTTAGCATGGCCACCTTTTTGGCCGATTAGGGTATGTCTGCAGAACAGCTTGGAACGTGTCTCGCAGTCTGAGTAAACAGATGTGATAGCTCTGCTGGAGCTAGTGCTGAAAAACAGCAGTGTGGACATTGTGGCCTAGGTACTAGCATGAGTCAGCCACCTGACTATGGACCTATGGGATCAGGCGGAATTGCAATTGGGTAGCTAGTCTGTGCGGCTGCCTGTGGTGCACCATCTACACTGCTATTTTGACTGAACCAGCTCAAGCGGAGCTAGCGCATGTCTGTTTACCCTTGCATGGAGACATGCTCTCAGCTGCAATGTAGACATACCATTAGAAGTCCCTAGGAAAAGTGAAGCTGCTGTCTTTCTTTAGCTTCAATGTCCCGCAGAGGCTTCTACCAGGATCTTTGGTGGAAAAAGCTGGCATAGAACCTGAGTTGCATCTCATAGAAGATTAGGGTTGGAAGGGACTTCAGGAGGTCATCTAGCCCAACCCCCTGCTCAAAGTATCTGCTCCATTAATTTTAATTAATTGGTGACTTTCCTTTTTATTATTGTTGTGCGTTCTATTCTATGCTGTTATTAGGCTCGTGGTGCAGACATTTGTACCCATGGAAAAGGAGGCTTTAAATAAGGGCTCATAACTTGAACAAATTAAAATAATCAGTTACTAGTGCTACTTTATTATAGGTTCATACAGCACATTCATCACTGTGGTATCTCAGCACCTTCCACTAGAGCATTAACTGATGTGAATAATATCTGTCACAAGTAGTTCATTTCCTCCTCCTCTCCCCAGTGGGAGAACAGTGTGAAGTGGAGTGTTTTGTTTTGCTACCTTTCTTTTATTACTCATGTTGCTATATGTTTGTCAGATAAAGCAGGTCAAAGAAATGCACCTTGCAGTTGGAGTGAAAGGCAGCGAGGTTAGTGATTGGTCCTAAATTCTTGTGAGTTTATTCCATAGGCTTGGGTCAGCCCTGATTCCCAGTCTAGAGCTCTGTCTACTAGTGCCCTGTCTATATTTGCCTCCTGAATCAGGAGCAAAGAAAGTTATTCTGCTTTCAGGTTTTTGAATGAAATATGTGCTCTCTTTGATGGCAAACTATGTTCTGGATAACAATGCAGTAAAGAAAAGTGCCCTTCATTTGGAGAGACAGGAAAATGTTAGAAGAATGAGGATTTTTGGGTTACTCAGGAAGAAAATATTGAAATTTTAACTGTTTCATATCATTGGCTGGAGCAGGTCAAATACTGTAAAAACAGTGTTTGTGAAAGTGTGCTCAGTGTATGAATATCTGTTTGGTTGCACCACGGTCGTGCCTCATTTTCATCATGATCAATGAACATTCATGTGAATGGGCTTTTGTGCACATGAATATTTGCAACTGTCTGTCTTCACATATGTATGAGAATATTTGTATATGGACAAAGGTACTTTACATTTACTATTTGTTAACGTCTGCTGGACATTTTATTTCTTATTCCATTGTTTATAAGGTTTCAGTCAATCAGGGAGAAAATAATATCTTTTCTCACACTCACGATGGATAGCAAATAGTCAGTCTGTAGACCCTATCAAGTGAAATTTATTTGCATAAACCTTTTGTCAAATAAGTATGAAAAACAAATATATTAGAAATCAAAGTCTCTTCTCAAACTATTGACAAACAGAAATAATCAAATTTATTTGCAGTGGATAATTTGATGGCTGGGGCACTTGGAGAAGAGATTGTTACATCGCTTATTTTGCTGGCGTTAAAGAGGGCAGAGAGAGGATTGAAAAAACATGGATGGGTGATATGAAAAGAGACCATTGCAAGTCCCATTTTGAAACTGATGTGCTAGACCACTAAGAAAAGGCAAAAAGCTGTGTTTTTATTCTTTATATTAAATCAACAATCTGTAATAAAAATCACTCCTCTATGTATCATTCAGATAAATCTATTTCTCTTCCAGTATTTTGAAAGAAACATACAAGATTTCCAAGAAAAATCACAGTACAATAATATTGCTGTGGGCTGAGTGAAGTGGCGTTGAAATTGCTGTTGTAACCACCGCTGTTCATTTAAGATAGCTATGGAAACCATTAGACTCTTATGAAATAATAGTGTTCTTCACCCCCAAATACAGATACATGTCAGTGCCCAAAAGAAAAGCATATGAGTCTGTTAAGGAATTACAACTGTCGGAGAATTTTTTTGCTGGTTATAGGATAGGTGGGCAGGCATATGAGAGAAAGGAGAGAAGCAGCTAGAAAGCTAAGCTGACAGTAAAGGAAGTGCTGGTAATAAGGCCCTGAGAGAAAGCAAAGAGAGAGCTGTTTGAGTACAGAGTACTGGCTGGAGAGGCAAGCTTGGCACAGTGAGGAAAGAAACTGCTGTGATTCCTACTATATTCAAGAAAACAGGACTTTATATATAATCTTTGCAAATAACTGAGATTGCATCAAAGAAAATACCATCTCAATCATCCATTTCTCCTCCTAGTAGAACCAACTGACGGGGCTACAAACTTAGTCTATCTGCTCAGGTCAAAAAGGGGTAACAATATCTTAAGTACCCTTTCTTTCCATTCTGTTGAATAACTCTCACTTGGAAGAAGAGATTACAAAACTGATTGCTTTCTGTGTGTAGATACTGTATTTAGAGCTGGAAGGAATCAATCTGTTCCGTTTCTTTTCTAAAATGATCTACGATGTATGTTACTGAGAATGTTTTCAAAATAAGAAGACTTTAGCAAGTCAGCAAATGTAATTAATTTGTTAGGAAAAAATATGATGGTCATTAATAACATGGATTTGATGCTTCCCTTGGGGAATGGTGGGTTATTTGTTAATTCACTCAGTTTACAAGTATGTGGAGAAAAAGCATATTAAAGAAATGAATTATCTTTGGTTTTTGTTTTTGTTTTTTCTTTCTGGGACATTTACTATTATAGTGGAAGTCTGCGGAATGGCATTTGTGCCAGCTAAGGGGAAAAATTGCATCATGTTCCTAATAATTTAAAGCATGTATCACAAAAGATAAAAGAGGACAAAGTATTTAAAGCTTAATGATACAGCTGTAGCAATTGCCCTGTGATAATGAACACAGTAGATTATCAAGCGAAGCTTAATGCATGCCTTGTTTACAACAAGCTTTTTACAAATAAATACTGCTTCAGCTATCTTCCAAAATTAGCACGAACATGAAAACGAACTGATGATTTAATTAAAATATTCAAGATAAATAAGAAATAGGAAAAAGGCACTGTAAAAAAAAATAGCCTAGTAGCAAAGTTTTCTAACAAAAGTCCATCCAGAAATTAGGTAAAGGAGCACAGTACATCTCCAATTTGATGAACAATATTATAAATCAGCACCTTGGGGACTGATTGTGACTCTCTCTATGTAACCCTTCTGCCAGTTGCAGTCAGCAGATTCAATATCTAGTGGTTCCTTTCACAGAATCATAGAAGATTAAGGTTGGAAGGACCTCAGAAGGTCATCTAGTCCAACCCCCTGCTCAAAGCAGGACCAACCCCAACTAAATCATCCCAGCCAGGGCTTTGTCAAGCCGCAGCTTAAAAACTTCTAAGGATAGAAATTCCAGCACCTCCCTAGGTAACCCATTCCAGTGCTTCACCACCCTCCTAGTGAAAAAGATTTTCCTAATATCCAACCTAGACCTCTGCTGCTGCAACACGAGACCGTTGCTCCTTGTTCTGTCATCTGCCACCACTGAGAACAGCCTAGCCCCATCCTCTTTGGAACCCCCCTTCAGATAGTTGAAGGCTGCTATCACATTCTCCCTCACTCTTCTCTTCCGCAGATTAAATAAGCCTAGTTTCCTCAGCCTCTCCTCATAAGTCACGTGCTCCAGCCCCCTAATTATTTGAATTGCCCTCTGCTTTTCAACAACACAAAACTGGCGCAAGCCCCCACCCAATAACCTGGGCCAATTACACATCACCCCATTTAGCGCCTCTAGAGGCAACACTTCCCCTCTCACAAGCACAGAGACTGAATGTAGAAAACAAACTTTTAATGAAAGGGAAAAAATAATCCAGCATTAACTTGGGAAAATATGGCAAGCAGGATTCACAAGCATAAAACCATGAGCAAAACACCCACCCCAGAGTACATTGGACAGTTTCCATTTGCCTCAGGTTTGTAAGTCCGGCAAACAGAAATTCCTTTGATGTTCCCCTCCCTGCATGGCACTCCACTCACAGCAGTTGTCCTTAGTCCTTGCAGACCCGGAGTTCAGAGATGCAGCTGCACAGTTTACCTCATATCGTGGTCAGAGAGAAGGGAGGAAAGAAGGTCCTTTGCTTGCTCTGCTGTCCAGCCACTCCACTGGCCACCCTGCCAGCCCCTCCCTGCTCCACTGGCCACCCTGCCAGCCCCTCCCTGCTCCACTGGCCGCCCTGCCAGCCACTCCCTGCTCCACTGGCCACCCTGCCTGCTGTCACCAATGCACACCATCACCTTCTGCTGCCACCTGTCTCTCTACTGCGACCTCTGCTGGTTGGTCCTTTGAGGTTCTGCCTAGCTCTTAGTGATCATCAGCTCTCAGTGATTGCCAGCTCTTAGTGGGGGAACTTCATTGCTGAAGGAAACTGGGCAGAAAACGTTGTCCCACAACAAAGATTTCAGCTCCAGTGATCACCTAACAAAGTAAAAGGCTCCTAATGGAGCCTTAATTAGCTCTATCTTTGAACAGTGGGGAACAGCGGGGAAGTCCATGCCTAGGACTCTTAGACCTTGTCTCATATAGGAAGGATAACAACATTTCATTACTCCTACATTCATGTGAAGTGAATTTGTAAAGTTGGGCACTTTGGCAGCTCAGCTCTGTCTGCTGGGTATCTATGCAGAGTGGATGTGTTCATCTAAATATGGTCAGGTCCTGAAGCCTTTTCTCCTCCCCAGCTAGCTATCAGGGGAGAGCTCATTCAAATCCTGCCCACATATATAAGAGAGTAACAACCCGCTTTACTCCCTGATGCCAGTTACTCGGACCTTGAATCTGAACATATAGGAGTAGGCGGTGCTATCTGTTTGCCTCTTCTCCCCTCTCCCCATCCCAGGCAGACGGGCAAGGAGAAGGCAGGGAATAGGTGGAACCTTAGCTCCATCCTGTTACCTATTGGCTCGGCCCACCTGAGCCAGTGTTGGGAGTGTGACGATTTGCTGCTGCTACAAAGCAGCAGAGAAGTATTATGCCATCCTCCACCCTTGGCTCAAGGGAGTTACAGGCAGGGGAGGAGTCATCACTCAAAGTGTGTTCATGAATTGCAGTGTGTCCCAGGGCTGGTTCTGAGGTGGTACAACTTATGCACCAACCCTTGCATGGAGCTCTGTCTAAACTAAGCCAACAGCTAGGCGATGGTATTTTGTAACTGTTGAATTACATTCTACCCATATTAACATTTAGTTATAAAAGTAGTTACGAATTCACAAGATTGTTGAAAATATGTGAGAACACTGGTGTGGAAGAAAACAACTTTTTAAAACATCTTTCCTTTGATACTAATTACTGCCTTTATTATCATGTGTTGACATCTGCTCCTAGGATCAGACTTTGGTCACAATTACAAGCAGATTTTAGTTTCCCAGATTGATGTTAGCTGGATGAAAATAAGATAATTAACTTAATGATTTGTGCTGGAATTAAAATTACTTTGTGTAGAGATACAAACAAAGATACAGCTAAGGTTCTCATGAGAAGCCTCCTTCTGCAGGTGACATATATAGTTCTAAACATCTAATGATATTCTGTATTCCAAAAAATGTGAATTTTATTTTTTATGGTAATATATATGACTTGAGTAATGGAAAAAAATGATTAAAAAAAACCAGGTCAGCACTTGAAATTTACTGCAAGATATAAAAATCAGGCTGCACACCTGACTTATTTTATATCTTCCCAATGGCCAAAAGACTAAGCATTGAGAAAAGACATGACTTCCATCAAAAAATCTGTTTATCTATAATTAAATGACATTTGGGGCAGATCCTCATCTGGTGTAAATCAATGCGGCTTTATTGAAGTCAATGGAACAACATGGATTTACATCAGTTGAAGATATGGCTCAGAAACTAAAAACAATGAACACTGCAAAATACAAGCATGCGTGTGTGTATCTATATAAAATTGCTCCTTTTTCACCTGAGAGGTTAGACAATATCTGGGGCCTTGCTGGGTTGCTTCTGTTAGGAGGAGAAATTCATGATGGTCAGGTATTTCTCTGATGCAAGCCTGTTTATTTACAAAGAATGTACACAAAGGCCTGTTTCCCCAAAGACAGTAGGAATCAAACAGGAGATGGTTTCCTTGTTTAGAAATCTAAGCCTTCTTCTAAGCAGTACTCTGCCCAAAAGAAGCTTTCTCTTGGCTTCCTCCTGGGGCCACATTCACCTGTGCTTCTCTGGCTGTTTTTGGGCTTTCTGGCTACTTTCTGGATTTCTGCTTCTGAGACAGACAGACAAACGACACCTACCTACTGCATTTGTAATCCATCCCCAGGGAAACCCCTCTGCTCAGAACCCTCAGCTTGTTGGTGACCTTCCATGCATCCTAGTCCACTGGGTGGTGGTAGCTTCTATTGTTTCAGTTTTCTTTCTTCTTAAAGGAGTCTACTTGCTGCATATGTTTATCCTGAATGAAGGGCGATTAGCCTGTCAATCAGCTTCAGTGAGGTCTGTGATCAGATCAAAGACATGCCTGCTGGTCACCACCATCATACGGAACAAATGCAAAGAAGAGAAAAAAGAAATGCCAGTACCAACAAAATACTTCCAAATGGTAAATTGATTTCAGGAAGGATGATAACTTTATTTCTTCCTTGTCTTTTTTGTCATTTCCTGCCCCACCAAGGTGTTTGTGTTTGGGGTTGGGGAGGGCGTGTTTGGCTCATTAAAAACATTCTGATTGGAGGGAAAATTCCTTCTCGAACTATATACAAATAAGTCACACACAAAAAATTATTTACAAACTGTTTACAGAAATTAGAAGAGCATGGAAAACATTGTTTGTGTTGGATCAAGATTTGTGATGATACCAAATATTAGAAAATGATCTAACTAGAGAGAATCAATGAAGAGTGAATTTTTAATCTTGTGAAATATTCTGAACTGTTATTACTGAGCTCAACTGGACAACAGAAGCTTATTTTGCCCTTCTGAATCTAGGCCTCCAGCAAAGAGTAAAAGTGGATGCACTCATTTATTAGAATGGCTGTATCCACCTCCACACAGCGTTATTCCCCCTTAGCAATGACACATCCCCTTGACCACAGGAGGCTGAGCTACACCAGATGGCTGTTTCAACATCATCAGCTTGGAGCTTTCATTGAACAAAAAAGGTTCATTTCCTGATTTCTGGCTCGTGTATTCTTCTGACTCTGTTTGGAGGGCATAATACCCACTCAGAAATCAGTCAGTTTTCTAAAATAGTTCAAAACCTACTATTGCCAGGGAATGAGGGAATAATATAGGCAGCCTACATCACCCTTCAAGTGACATTTGTTCTTCATGGGTCCCCTGAGTTTATGCCAATGCTGATGTCATAGTTACAGTTAACATATCTGGGTGCCAGCAGAAGAATGCTTAAATTAGCCAGGAAACTGAGATGGGCACAGGTGATAGCTACTCAAATAAATGATATTTGCTTTGTATTCTTTTGAAACCCATGGAATCTATTCAGGAGCATAGTGGAGACAGACCAAAACTTTTCTGTGTATATCTAGCCAACTTTTTGAATAAATTCCTTTTAACTTTTTGTACTACTTTTGTGTTTACTTTCTGGACATCATAGAGGTTGAGTTTACTAGCAGGAATGCTCATAAAGGCTTGATCTGACATCCTTGAACTCAGTGGGAAGTCTTCCAGGTGCTTCATTCAATAGGATCAAGTTCAGGGCTTGTTTTTCCAGTAGAGCTTGTCAGGAACGTCTCAATGAAGTATTTTTTCATTGGAAAATGCAGATTTGTGGAAACCAAAACTTTACACAAACATTAGCATCCACATAACTTGTTTAGAAGATTTAGATTTTTCATGTCCAGAATGGAACTGACAGCAAAAGGAAGATAGACATAGAAGGGACTTCAGGAGCTCATCTAGTCCAATCCACTGCTCAAAGCGGAGCAACTCAAACATCTAGCCAGAACAGTTGTTATGCCACTTACCCTGGGATATAGGAGATCTAAATTCAAGTCCTTGCTCTGAGTCAGGGAAAGTAGGGACTTGAACATGAGTGTCCCAAATTGAAGTCGAGTGCCGTAACCAGTTGGCCATTTGTTGTTTCTTTTTCTAGAAAACTTTCAAAAAGCCTTGTGTACAATGGTATGAGTAGTCTGTGGCCCCGGCCTTTAGGCAGGGCAGGCCAGCAAGTAGTTTATTGCCCTGGCCCTTAGGCAGGGGTCACAGACTACTCGTTTGTCTGCCCTGCCAAGGGGACAAGGCACTAAACTGCTTGCTGGCCTCAACCAGCCTCAGGGCCTGAGGCTAGACTGCCGACGCACCTCACCCTGCCGGGGGGTTGGAAGGCTAGAGACCACAGGCTTGCCCGCCCTACCCGAGGGCCAGGGCTAAGACCCGCGCACAAGAGCTAATTGTTCCCCATTTAGGAAGGTGCTGTGGCCTCCCCCGGAGTCTGGACCTGAGGGAGGGCTGCAGCAACCCGGCCGGATAAGGTGGCCATCGTACACCTTGGTTTCGTTTCATACTAAAACAGAAAGAAACATTGTCAATTTTTTCATGAAATATCATTCCTGTTTACTGGCTAGCCTGAATATTAAGTGAATATTGCAAGATGCTTACAGAAAGTGAATTTCAAATGGTAAGATTGTAGATGATAAGCTCTTTAAGGGGGAGGGCTATCTCCAACTATATATTTGTACTGAACGTACTTCAATAGGGCTCTGTTGTTAATTGGAGCCTTTAGGTAATACTGTAATACTAATAGCTAATAATTCTGTGGACACAACAATGTAAGGAACCTAGTGTCAGTAGAGCAGATATAGGATTAATCACTAGCTTGGAATACCATTTTCCAGCTTTCTCTATGTATGTGTGTAATATGTATATATGAGGACATCTGGAGCCTGTATTTAAGTAAATGTTTGTAAGTTTTACTTATACTACAAATTCACCTTTTTATATTGCATATTGTGAGAAGATTAAAAATGAGTGAAGTAAACAAGAATAATAGAAAATGAAACCTTCTGAACCTCTTGCCTTCATAGGGAATCCAGCTGATAATTGGAAAAACCTGTGAACAGCCATTTCAAATCTACATGCCCATCGTGCATGACAAAGTTGGAACACAGATCAAAGAAATGAAAGGCAGGTAAGAATAAGCATCTACACCTTACAACAAACAGTACGTTTTACCTTGCAAAAGATGTAGTGACAGGCAGATACATCATAAGAAACATCTGATGGGGGAAATGCCTAATCCAATGAGCAATCTGCTTTTCTGGTAGGGAAAATAATAATTTTGCAGTGAGATTTCTCAAAAGGTTACACATGCATTTGTAATATTGATGCAAGCTGGACGGAACCTTTAAAGTTTTAAAGATGGGTTTGGAAGGCTGGGCTGTACAAAGGATACCAAATTAAAGTTGCTCAGCTTGTAAAGTACTCCTTTCGTGGAGTGCTATTAGTACTGAGTGAGCAGATTAAACACACTTTAGATCACATTGAAAGACTAAAGTCAATTTAGCAGGTACATAAGCATGCATGATTATGATCTCTAAATCTGTAGCAATAAGGTGAGGAGATAAGGATGTGATATGAAACTAAAATAATTTCCTTTGAAGACTGAAGAGAAGGCCAAATTTAGATGCTGGAGTTTAACTACATAAATTCAATGTACTGGTCTGGAAGAGACATAGGTCTGACAGCAACTTTATGCCATTTACTGTAGGGTTCTCTTGACCTGACCCTGTGTGGAGTAAACTGGATCTCAGCTGAATGGCTCCATTTTTTATTATTGTTATTTGTGCAATATTGTGCAAGGGTTTGTGTAGACAGGTATTAAAACAAGATCCCTGTCCTATATACCCAGTTTCCAGAAACTTTTGTTGCATTATTGACATCTGCCCCATGGGCTTTCCTGTGTAGGGCTCTGCAATGTTCTAATTTGTTTTCCTCTTGTTAGTATATATATGATGTTGTTGGGGAGAGAGTGAGACTATGTTGATATTGGTATGGGGAAGTCATGTACCTCCAGGGGTCTTTTTCATTGAACCAGAATCGGGCCGTGAAAATAATGGCTCTCAGGATTTGGCCCTCTGCTGTGTTTTTCAGTGAAAAAATCACTCCATTATAAAAAGTTTCATTTTGTTTGAATCCAGACTTGATGAGATCGATGCATGAAAAAACAACAGACGCAATAACAGAATTGTTAAAAAATGAAAATGGTGGAATATTAGAACTAGAGGTGAGAGAACAAATTTGGATCAAATAAGAATTGACACAAGCATTCACCAACACAAGAAGTCTCTTTCACCTCTCCTTTCCTCTGCCTCTAGTATTTTTCACTGTTGTCTGTCTTCACATTTACTGGTTCTATTCAGGACTAGAAATGGAAGAGCCAGAATACAGAGAGGCTCTTCTAAGAGTATTTCCAGCCTATTCCAAACAAGAAATACAAGAAAATGGAGAGACTATTTTCATGATGCTTTTACCTCCATTTTGCAGACCCAAAACATTCATGATGATACTTCCTGACCAAATTTTAGTGGCTTATCCAAAATGAAACTTGAGGAGATGTTTTTGGTTTCGCAAAAGCTTATTGATTTGGATTTTGGATTTGGAACACACAAACCAACAGTGGTTTGGATCTAGATTTCATTTTGCTTGAGCTACCAAACTTCCATGAGGGTAAGAAGAAAGGTTTGAATTTTGTCCCATTCCATAATTGCTTAAATTTTGGAAAATTTCACCAGTCAGATGTTTGTTTTATCAAATGAAAACCAAATCCATGAATAATTCAGAACCAGATTTCAACTGATCAAAAACATCAAAGTTATGTGGTGTCATATACCAAAGATAGTCCAAAATAATATCTGGTAAGTTAAAAGTAAGGGACCAAACTCATCCTTGGTGCAACTCCATTGAGCTTAGTGAGCTTATGCCGTGAATCTGGCACACTGTATGTAAAATTTTTCTGGGCCCGTCCTTGAACATTAATAATATGATATAGCACAAGGATTTTCACCTGTGAAATATTTTGTTCATTTCAGTCAGATGACTCATCAACAACCAATTAGATCAATGTAGTTTTCCTGATCTTTTCCAGTGATTTAGAAGAATTGGTTAGATCTAAAATCTGTGAGTAAGCTGTGAAGTATCATAGGCAACACAAGAAGCAACAAATGATACAGTAGGTCAGGCGCACAAGCCCACTACATTCTATTCCTCTTGGTCAAAGTTTCAGAAGGCAGAAATTGTGTGACCTCTACTTTGAAGTTATACTGACTGTGACACTACTCTAGAGAATCAAAGGAAGTAGCAACACAAGATAATGTGGAGAAACCTTTCTCAGTGAGAGATAAAAAACAAAATATAAAGACTTTGGCATGGATAGTACCATTGTTATAATTCAAACTGCATTTGCAAAGAAAATTGCAACAGGAAGCCGACATTTAATGCAGACATTAAACCTGCATGATGCTAAGATAGCTAGATGGCAGAGGGATCTGGAGGAAGAAAGAACTTCTCACATATTCTTCAGGAGCCTTACTTGTGTGCTTGTGAGGAGATTCTGATTTTCAGGCTACTTGTTACTTATAAATGTTTTGATTTGACTGTTTCCTCTTTATCATTCACTGTTTGCGGTGTGTGATTGGTCACCTATCATTTGAAAGATACAGTTTCTGCTCTCTGCTTGGATGAGAAATGTTTTTAAAATATAAGAATAACAAATAATTAATTGTGGATAACAAATATTCTGGTATATTTGTTACTCCCTTTGTAAGCAGGGAAATATGAAGCACAGACATTTCCCAACTAGTCACACATAATAATAAGAGTGGCAAGGGAACAGAAATATGGATGAACCCGAATGTGAACAAATGTTCATAAACATTGTTTTGCAACATTGAACCACAAGAACACAACACATAAAAAGTAACATTATTATTGGAACCTTTTGCATTTTCTGGGTAGAAGAGCAGGGCACTTGGGATGTGTGAAGCTGAAGACAAGACTTCTCCATTTCAGGATCTAGAGTGGTTAGGTGCTATTCTGTGGCCACTATACTGTGATTCTAATGTGTGGCCTTCCTTAAGGAAGGAAGGGAGAATCTATGGACCTGCAGATCTGCGAGCCCCACTTGTGCTCAGCTTTGCTGTGCCCCACGTGAGTCTTGTATATTACTGCACATGGTGCCAAACTATATACTATGCAGGCCCACCAAAGCTAGTACTCTACCATGCACACAGAAATGCATTAGTCCCACTGGCAAAGGACTCTCCACAGTTCCAGAGGATGAGGCGGCATTGGCTGTTAATAAAGTAATATTGGAATAACCTTTAACATGTTGATTTTTGAAAAGCAACATTATAAAAAATAACAGTATAAGAACAAAGGGAGAATGTTGAAGAGATTTCCAGTTTTTTAAAAAGTAAGTATTTGTAAAAAAGGTTCAGTTTACAGTAAATATTGTGGGGAAACATGCAAATGTAGGATTGCACTCACATTTTAAAATATAACCCATTTTCAGTCCACAGTGCATCTCTCGTCTGCCAGCCACTCACAAGCCATTTAAAATAATGTTGTTTCACATAACATATCTGACATTCTGTTCTATTCTGGTTCTTATACCATGCCCATTCCCATGGTATCTGTGTGCCTGATATATCTATTCTGACTTCTTGCATTGTTGGTCTCGTTCTTCATCTGCAAGGCCTGACCCCAGTGTTCAGAGTATATGACCTGAGTCAACAAGTTAATTTTAGTTCAGTTTAAAGTTAAATTTTAAGCAGTAGTTCTACTGAAGCAAAAGGACTACACACTTGCATAAAATTAGCAAGATACTTTAAACCACAACTGAATCTGGGACTATTTTTGTAGATTACATTCCTTCATAATAAATAGCATTGTATCGTGTGTCATGGCATCACATGACATATAAGCCAGAGTAACTCTCAGCAAACTACACAGCTTTAAAAATGGGGGGGGGGGGGGGGAAACCTTTCTTTACAGAAGGCAGGATGTTGATTAAGAAACCTAACAGGTATTGCAATTTGATCAAAATACAAAATTAAACTAGGTTGCATGGCACATTAGTGTGTCTGTCAATGACTATGGCTTTGGTCAGGCAATTAAACAAGGCAAAAATATTCTAAATGATATTTGAAATAGCTTCTTCCAATCATTAAACACAGTTATCATATTCATATTTTCTAAATGTAGAACACTGAAATCCTCAAAAGTCTGCTCTCCGCAGTAGTATTTTATTGATGATGCATCTGAGCTTCATTTCCTAACTGAAAAATGTTGTCGATCAATTTATTCCAACATATCACTATTTGGTTGGGTAGTTCTCAATCCTGTAATAGTTCACGGCATGTCAGGAATAATTCAGCTAATTATTACAATATGTCTTGCTTTGCCATGCCTCTATGTGTCAAAATGCCCTTTGCATGTATCAGAAAAATTCAAATTCCTAATTAAACGGAAGATATAGGAATTGATTATTAACTCACAAAAAAAAAAATGGAAAATGACTTTTTTTTTGCCTGTTCTACATAGAAATGTTACTGGTCTGAACTCATTTTTGACAAATATTATGCTACTAACCTTAACTGATCTATTACCACTATTCTGCCGCAAAGCCTAGAAGAGGCTGTTGTCACTCAACATTAGTTTCTGTTATTGGACAACTGTAACAAACCACCCTGGGTTATAATGGAGAAGAACTACATTTTCCCCAATTCATTAGAGGGGGTGGGGACGGGGATAGAAAGAGATGTTGTCTTTACTACCAAAAATGTAATAAGATTCAATGGTCTCCAGTTAAATGGATAAACAGAAAAAAATCATGTATAGTGAACAGACTGCAATATACACATTTGAATACAGTTAAAATTGGTCAGATTTAATTCAGTAACAATGATACCATACTGATAAAATACAATATGTTGATTATTGTATTTTCAACACTTAAGACTCTATCCTGGCTAAGGAGCTCACAATTAATGAATGACTGTGCAAGTGCAAACTATAACAACAGGTTACACAGTGGAGAAAATATATTAGGTGTCATATTGTGATATGGATTTCTGTAAGATCAGAATGATTTACGAAATCATAACCAGCTGAAAGAATCAGCAGTTTGTAGCCCTAAAGTCATCACCATGAGGCATTAGCTTGGGGCGTTATTCTCAAAAGGTGACATTCACCCCAGGAAACATGGACCCTACAGGACCCTATGCCCTGCTAAAAATCCATGTTGAAGGTTTATATAGGAACTTAGAAATATACAAAAAAGTTTTTAAGGGTCTTCTGAACTGGGGTGAATTTCACACAAATGATGAACAAATCTTTGAAACTAACAGAGGAGACAGAGGAAATATGATCTGGAAGAATAAACTGACTAAAATTAGCTTGTGATGCAGAGGCCCATTGGTGTCAACTGGCAGAGGGCTCACTACCCTGTGTCAGCAACTCCTATCAAGCCTGATAAATTCACTAAGGACTTGTCTACACTTAAAATGCTACAGTGGCACAGTGCAGCTGCACCACTGTAGCGCTTCAGTGTAAACATTACCTACACTGACAGGAGGGATTCTCCCATCAGCATAGGTAACTCTGTTCCCTGAAAGGCAGTAACTAGGTTGACAGAAGAATTCTATGCTGCTCAGTGGTTGGATTTTTCATAACCCTGATGGACGTAGTTATGCCAATTTTTAATTTTCCAGTGTAGACCAGGCTTAAACCTAACACCTTGCTGACTGTCGTAGTATCATACTGATCATTAATATAATTGTGAAATGTACGTACTGCTGATATTTAAAAAGTTATGTCTATATATTGAAACTATGTCCTTCGTTTGTATCAAGATGTTACTCCCCAGCAGAGGTGAGAACTGGATTCCTGCCAGACAGAGATGTTAATCCATCTATCTGTGGAAATTTAAATTGAGTATTGTGTCATTGACAGTCATTGAGATATATTCATGAAAACAGGATCCCTCCCAACCTGTCCTAGGTGGAAATGCAGCAAGGAAGCTTTAGGTGTAAAATTATTTTAGACAAAGATTTGAGTCTGTTAAAGTTAAATTTAGACTCTAATAAACATGTTATATTTTTGTTTTATATGTAATCCCTTCTGTTTCCCTGATCTTTTCTCAGAATCTCTTAAATCTTAATCTTTAATAATAAACTTATAATTCTTCTTCTAGGTAATAAACTTATAACTTATAATTGTTTCACTATATCTCTGTGCTTTGTTGTTATAAAGGATCTGATCCTAAGTTGTACCAGTTGAGCTGTGTGTATACTGTTCCCTTGGGAATGATGAGCCTCATAGTTACTGTGGGTGCCCAGTGACAGGGCTTGGACACTACAGGGGGGATGCTTTAGAGTAGTTCATGGACTGAGGTACATGAAGTGCTAACATGCAAGGCAAAGTAAGAGCTGGCAGAGCCCTGAAGGGATTATTTGGATGGCTAACAGACATGGGCTGCACCAGCAAGTTTCTCTTTCACTAAGGAGGGTGGTGGGGGTAATAGGGTAACTCTCAGTACTGAAAACCATGAGAAAGTGTCACATAGCCACTGAAACTATTGGAAAAAAATCCTGCTATTCTAATGGCTGCTATCTTGGCCGATACTAAGGGATTGAAGCAGGGAGCTCCAGAACTAAAAGCGTGAGTCCTTACAGGTCAGTTGGAGAGTCAGACTCTGTAGCAGGACATGCAACAGTTCCATATGTTGTGTGGATCAGGCACAGAGGAGGACATGTAACACATACCGACCAGTCGATTGCATTATCAAAATACAATTGCTTCACATCTGTAAGTCATTTGTGTTCTTGTGCTTTCCCTTCTCTATTCTTTAGGAAAACCAATTAAAATAATAATTAATAAAGTCTGTCAAGCTACCAAACCATTTGAAACTCTTGGATATGTAACTAGGGGGTGAGTAAATTTAAAAAGGTGAGCAGTTTAGGTTCACTTTGGATACACAACCAAATGTTTATCTGTAGTTGATCTGAAGTATCTGAATCCTTTAAATTTCCAAAATTTCTGATGAGTTTTCTTGGGCTTCTGCTGCTGGCTCCTGCCTTTCTCAGGGTATTTCTCATGCTGAACAGAAATTAAAAGTGGTGGTGGGAAGTGGGGGACAAATAAACCCTATCCAAATATTTCACAACCTCAGAAAAGGTTAGGTTCAAGTCTAAAGATAGGGGAAACTTCAAGGATTCTCTTTCTCTAATCTATGTATCTATCTCATTTAGGTATTTATAATTCATCAGTCACCCTACTACCTGGGCAATATCAATGTCATTCTTATTTTATCTGAACCTGTTTTCCCAACCCTAGTTAAAACTGGGCTACAGTTCAATGAATCATTTATTCTTTTTTTTAAAAAAATCTTGTTTTATGTTTGTTTTAGTTCCATCTGTGATTATAATTATTAAACATGATGTGCTTTGCACCAGTATAATATTCTGGCATGAAGAAACCATTCAGATAATGCATACGTATGATGGTGGATATCAGACATTGGCCAATCTAACTTAGAAAGCAAGAAGACATTTTCAGTAACACTGAAAAGTACAGTTGGTTGGAAACCGGAATTTCTATTCCATAGAAAATTAAAAAAAAAAAAAAAGTAAAATAAAATATATATTAAAAAAAGGAATCAAAATCAGAATGAAAAGCTGAAATTTCCCACAATGAAAATTCCATACAATTTTAATTTGGGACCTTTGAATTGTTTTCCTTTGACAATCTTGGAACATTATAATATAATATAAAATACTAAATAAATATGTTCTGTATACTAAATTAAGTATAATATACATGTAGTAGAAGCAATATAATATAAAAGTCTAAATGAAATGAATTGAAATTAAAGTAAAAACAAATTGTTTTTAGTACGTTGAAACAAAAAAATTAGACATTGAAGCAAAATGAAAAAGTCAAAATTTGATTTGACAAAATTTTCAACAAGAGAAAGTCAAAATAGATACATTCCCACAAACATTTAGATTTCAATGAAAGTGCATTTTATGTCTGGAAACTTTTCTAGTGAAAATTCTTTTGACCAGAGCTACTGAAAAACTCTTGATGACAGAGTGATAGGAAAACAGTAGTTATGCCAAACAAGAATAATCTTAGGGCTTTTCTGTAACCATTTACTTTATTACTCGTGTTTCTATTCTGAAAAATACTCTACTGTGGATTGTAAATTGAAAAAGTAGATACACATGTTCAGGTTGGCCCTGTTGACATTAATATTGCGGGATCAGGCACATAATGTAATGATGGAATGGACACACAGTATATGTTAACTATTACAATTTCCATTGTTGACTGTCCTGCTGCCAACTGTAACCAGTTCAATTAATTGCTTAGTCGGTTATGAAAAAATAAGACTGTACATCTATTTGCATATAGATAGTAAATCTGCCAAAGTGAAAACCTTCAAAGAATAAGAACAGCAATTTCTATCTTGAATATTGCAGGAGGGGCTTGTGTGTAAAATACTACCCTGGGAGGTCACTGTTCTATTCTGGTTCTATCTCAGACTTTCTATATGACCTTGGGCAAAACATTTTAGGACTACATTTTCATATAAATGTATGTGCAACTCTGCATGCAAAGTTACTGGAATTGCACAAGCAGATTTCTCAACATTTTAGTCCTTTTCTTATCTGCTGTTCATGTAAAATAGGGATAATACTAAACTTGCTGTAGAGTAATTATTATTATGGTGTTGTGATGACTGATTAGTTGTATTTTTTGTACAGTGCTTTGAAAATTGTGTTGTATAAAGGCTATGTATAATTATTATCATCAAAGGCAGGTAATTCCCATTAATCTGCCTGTCTAGCTAAGTATTTATGCTATCCTCATTACCATGGTATCAGAGCATCTATGGGAATTAATTAATTCTTTGGAGTTATATGCATATATTGAGTGGAGACTGGACTCTTCTGGACCAGATTCTGACTTCTTTGTGCAGTGTGGCCTGGCCTAGTACTTGTTTTGCCCTGTATTTGAGGGGTGTGTTATCAAGGTAATAGCAGTCATATTGTGTGCATTCAGCCACCATGAATTAATAAAATAGAACACCACATTGTTAAGGGTTAATTTGAACAAGCAGGGCTTCTAGAGGCAAGGTCACTGCAGGCTGGCAGTTTCTGTTAATCAGAAAAGAGTCAACAATTTGAGACTGAAAGCAAACAAGTGGATGGGAACCTTGAATTTAGGTGCCTTTACAGAATCTTATTATGACTAAGTTTGTTAGGAATGTGTTGTTAATGAGGTTAGGAGAGGTGATGACCCCATAAGGGCCACTATGTTTTGTGTTTTGTGATTGATAGTATAAAAAGACTATATAAGAGAGTGTACTTTGGAACAGTTCTCTGAAACTATCCTGAGAGATTTTTCCTGATACCTTTACTCCCTGGTGGGCAAGTGTCTGGCCAGCGCCGACATGCTGAAAATACCTAATGCCATCCCAGATTCTAGATAATTATGTGGGATTTTCTAAACCTATTGTTTACGTTTGTGTGTGCTTAAATCTAATAAACACTAGTTTTAGATGAGAGCACACTTGCTTGTATTAATTTTAATCAGCAGGAAGTGCTGTGTTCCCATTGGTTAATTCCTGAAACCGCCTGGAGTGAGACAGTTAAGTTACCACTGCTGTGGGTTCTGAAAACCCTGGGGAACGCTTGGGAGACCTGGGTTCTGTTCCTAGCTCTGCATCTGTCCTGTTGAGTGACCTTGGGCAGGTCACTTTTCCCCTCTGTAACTGTTTTTACAACTGTAAAATGGAGATAAGGATACTGACCTCAAAAAAGCCAACAGAATGTTGGGAATCATTAGGAAAGGGATAGAAAATAAGACACAAAATCTTGTATTGCCTCTTTATAAATCCATGGTACACCCACATCTTGATTACTGTGTGCAGATCTGGTCACCCCATCTCAAAAAAGATATACTGGAATTGGAAAAGGTACAGAAAAGGGCAACTAAAATGATTAAGGGTCTGGAAAAGCTTCCATATGAGAAGAGATTAATAAAATTGGGACTTTTCAGCTTGGAAAAGAGAAAACTAATGAGGGGGGATGATAGAGGTCTATAAAATCATGACTAGTATGAAGAAAGTAAAAAATAAAATGTTATTTACTCCTTCTCATAATACAAGAACTAGAGGTCACCCAAAGGAAATTAATAGGCAGCAGGTTTAAAACGAACAAAAGAAAGTATTTCTTCACACAACGCACAGTCAACCTGTTGAACTCCTTGCCAAAGGATGTTGTGAAGGCCAAGACTATAACAGGGTTCAAAAAAGAGCTAGATAAGTTCATGGAGGTTAGGTCCATCAATGGCTATTAGCCAGGAAGGGCAGGGATTGCTGTTTTCCAGAGGCTGGAAATGGCTGACGAAATGGATCTCTTGATGATTACCTGTTCTATTCATTCCCTCTGAAGCACATGGCATTGGTCACTGTCAGAAGACAGAATACTGGGCTAGATGGACCATTGGTCTGACCCAGTATGGCCGTTTTTATGTTCCTAATGTTGTGGTTCATTGGGGTTCTTGAGAGAGAGCCTTGTCATTAGAGCAAGTAATTCTTTCCAGTGATCATTATAAGGTGGGAAGCCGAGCTTTTCCCGCCTAGTTCCCTTGATGGTTTCATGCCAGACATCAACTACAGTATGTGCTCTGCTCTAAGGACTTGATCTAACTCCTAGTGACACTAATGGGAATCTTTCCAGTAACTTCAGTGGGAGCTGGAACAGGCCCTTAATACTTTTCCTCTTTTATGTTCATACAGATAAGCCTGATGCCCTGGATGCTGCTTTATTCCAGCTGCTAGGTACAATAAGCAAGAATCATGCAGTTATATGGTGCCCAATATATTGTAGCACTCCATGTGTGGATCCAATTTGTGGCTATAACCCCTCTGACATATTTTATGAGACCACTCCCCTTTTCTTCTGTCCATCCAAACGCTGGTAGGGAACCAGTAGATGGGAACAGCCATTGGTCTACTCCTGCGGTACAATAGCAGATGGTCCCTCTACTGGATGTGTGCTTATCTTTATGTTGATCCTTTTTGTGGGTCTAAAAGATGTGTAAAAGGGTCAACACTGGCTCGCTATATACATATATGATCACATGAGGCTAAATTCTACTATCCTTACGCTTTGTATCCATTTATTCTGAGGTCAGTGGGACTACTCGCTCTGTAAGCTACTATTTAATGTGAGTAAGGCTGGAAGAATCTGGCCCTTGGGTTTTAGAACTTAATTAAACAATAAAGTTTCAGTATCAAAGAGAGAAGCACACTTGCGGTTAGTGTGTTGTTAGAAGCCGCTATGCTGTTGATGTTTGTGGCAGTTGTACTGACTTTATCTTACTAACACTATCAACGTTCCTATATTATTTGTCCCTTTTAAACCTTCAGGCACCAACTGTATTTCTGACTAACTGTAATCCAAAACTTGATTTCAATCATGAGTAGCCCAAGAGCCCTCGACCATACCAACCTTGTTTGAAATCTTACAAAATTGTTTTTATTTTTTCTGTATTTGAAGCAAGCTATATGTTACAGAGCCATTTTGGGGCAAATCATTTTTCTCTAATCTCTGGCAGCCTACTATTTTGAATCTGTTTTTATATAATAGTCAAACACCTTTGTCGAACTTGATTATTATTGTTGTTATTTATTATTTGCATACATGTGTTACCTGCAGGTCCTAGCTCCATTGTGCTAGCCACTGTACAAAAGCAATATGTTTTGTACAGTTCGGTGGACAGTGGCAATCTTCTTTTTTCTTCTGTGCTATCCCCTGCACAGTCACTGAGTATCATTTGAAACACTTAGAAGATACACAATGATGATATATAATAAGCTTTTGAATGGTTCTAAATCAATAATTCTATCTGTACAGTGGCTGTCTCTTTAGTTTGTTTGCTTTAATTTGATTGGTCTACATTTTCAAAATGAAATGTGTTTTTCATGATATTTTTACTGTATAATGGTGTATAAAATAGGATCGACTGTGTTTCATAACAGGTTTTGATGCTTGCCAAAATAGATTATACAATGCCTAATGGTAAACAGAGATAGTTTAGGTCTGTCTTGATGATAGCGTACTAAGAAATTGGGCCCATCATTGTCATTTTTCTCAGCAATTCCGCTCATCTGTCACAACACAGTAGTTATGAAAAATGAAACCATAAATTCAATTTAGAGGGCAATTTGCAGCTAATCTTTGGAGTAATTCCAGTGTGAATAATGCAGCAATTTGGATGCATGGTCAGTCAATTCAGTCCCTGATTTATTAGGATTTAAGGAATTTTTCTTTCATTAATGATAATTACCCAACAAGAGAAAATAATTTCTCAAAAATTATCTCCCTTTACATCTGTGGTCTCAGTTTTGAGAAAGGCTGCAATGTTGGTTAAACTTCTTATTATGGGAGGGGGGAAGCTTTTTACAAAAGATATATGAGGTGTTTAAATTCTGAACTGTATCTCTTTACAGCACATGTGTGAACTGATCAGCACTGGTTTATGGCCACTTTTATATTACTCCCATTGGAGCTAACATTTTGAATATCTCAGCATAAGGACACTGGGATTTGCTATTGATTTTCTACACTTTTTACCCCTTAAAGATTACTTTAAAATCTGGCTCAAGCAAGAGTGACATTTTTTGTTCCTGTCTAAAAGTCATATTTATTATCTGAGACTTTTCCTGATGACTAAATCCCCCGTTTCTCTGATCCATTCTGTGAATCTATTTGTATATATCTTTCCTTCCATTACAAAGATATAGACAGGTCCTTTAGGGGTGCCAACAGTCCCTTATTACTAGGGACGTTCCTTATTTCTTCATTTCGGTTCAACACGATCGGGAGTTGCTGAGTGCTGCAAAAAGCAGCAAGAAATATCCCTGGCAAATGGAGGTGAGTTCAGTTTAGTATTAATAATAATAATAAATATCAAGGGAAGCCTGGATGGTAAGGAAACAGTCTCTTATTTTTAAATACATTGTTGGAAACCCTAAAATATCTATCTATCTCCCTATATCTGAAATGGGTATTTTTATACTTTTGTTTCTATGTGTAGCTGATAATAAAGGTACTGTACCAGGTTCTCAGCCCTGGACTAAGTACCCGATGCACCAACTTTAAGCCATCTCCTTCACCCTCCCTAGTGTAGACACTCCACTTGCAGTTTGTTGGGTGGCCATTTTAGCCTCAGGATCAACGAAACTGACAGGTGGCATGGTGCAGCTGAGGAATTAGCCTACAGATAATATTTAAATCTATAGTCTCTTTTTCTTTCCATTCTGTAAATTCATGTCTCTTCCAAAAGAGGTCTTAACTTTAATTTAATATGTTTGCTTATTTTTTCCTAAAATTCATACTTATGCAAGCCCTTCAGGGTCTTTGATATTTGTACAGTGCCTAGCACAATGAACCCATAATCCCTGGTTCAGACCTTTGGATGGTATTCTAATATTCATTATTATTAATAATAGTTATGCATTAATAGTTATGCATTATTATTAATAATAGTTATGTATTCTGATCATTTATTTTTCCATGAATCTGGGACAGTACGTTTGGCTCTAATGATGAAAAAATATACTTGAAGTCTGGCAACATTAAAATAAGATACATAAACATGAGGTGAATGATGCTCTTGAGGCTGAGCCATTATGAGATGCCATGTAAGAATGTGATGCCACATGACTTGGGAAGGTATAATCCGCAAAGGAAAATATAATACATGCTATTTCCCAAGTCATTAAATGTTTTGCATATTTAAAATTTAGGTGTTTTTAAAGGAATGCTTCATCAGGGTTTTTTTTCTTTACATCTTTAGTTAGCATGTTGTGTTTTGCATCTGATGGAAGGAATTTGAATATGATTATGATTGAAAAGAAAGAAACACAATTAACTTATTTTCAGATGTTTCCTTATAATAGACAGTAACAGTTGTAAAATGGACCTGTAAAACTGTGACCCTGGAAATGATTTATGATTACTGGAGGAAATGTGTATATTTGGCTTTTGTGAACATGCCAACTTTTTGTACTTGCGAACGCAGCTTGAGCTGGCTTCATGAGGAAATTCATGCACCTGGTAACAGATCTTAAATCATGCTTAGTCTAACAAGACTAGAGGGACCTATAACCTGCATATTTTAAACGTTTAATTTTATGTTTCATGGAATAAGTTTCTTGTTATTGTTTTCTTTCAAGACTTAAAACTGTAGTCCAGGAATGTACTTTTATACTCAAATTAAAAACATTCACAGATGCCATTAGTGTTATAATCTACAGCCATTTCTCAGTTGCACCCAGCAAAAGGTCCAGCCCATTAACAATGTTGAATGTGAGGCTATTAGAGTACACTATTTTTCTCAAGTACTACAGTATTATGGCTTTAAAACTTCACAACTGAAAGGCTCTGGGTAGCCTTTTCAATTTTGCAGTAATATTATGATAACTTTAGATTTCATCTCCACTTCTATCCTAATTATGAAAAGCATCTTGATGAAACAGCATTTAATTTATTATTAATCCTTCCCAATACTTTCCACTAAATGTGTCTAATTAATTTATGAATGTGTCACATTAATTTAGTGCTTTTCACCATAATATTTCAAATCCTTTTACAAACACTCTACAGTCAAGCTGATGTACACTCAGTGAAGTGCAGCCATTTCTTGGGTGGAACATAAACTGTTATTTTCACCAGTCTCACAATATGCCTGAGTTTCCAAGGACTGTGACTTCACTTTCTATCATTAGTGGTTTCCGTCATATCACAGAAATTTGTTCAGTAAGAGACTGTCCAAGTCCATGTTACCTATGACCATAAGCACTTTAAAAGTTACACACACATGTACTTGACACATACATGGCCAGTTAGGACCACATGGTTGTTATTATGCTGCAAAGCTCCTTAGGTACTGACTCTTCAAACATTTGTATGCTTGCTTAATTTTATGCATATAAATAGTCCCATTGAAGTCAACAGGTAAGATTCTTACTGTTGCTCCAGCTCTGTATACCAGGTAACAAGGCTGGAGTAGCATAAAATGACTTTAGAACAGTGGTTCTTAACCTTTCCAAACTACTGTACCCCTGAAGCCTGAGTCCTACCCCCACGGGGCTGAGGCATGTAACTTAGTTTCATGGCGCCCCTGTGGCTCCAGGCAATTGCCTTTCTTGCCACCCCCAATACCAGCTCTGCACTTGCGACCCCTCTAAAACCCCAGGTTGAGAAACACTGCTTTAGAAGACCCCAGGTCCAGCAGGGGGGAGGATTCCCCCAGCACAGGAACGAAGGGCAGACAGCCTTCAGAGAGCCGCTTTGCAAACACTGGCATAAGGAGGCAGGCGAAGAGTGGGCTGGAAGTTTGAAAGGGGTCCGACTACAGTGTTACATGCTGTGGGAATTCTGTGCAGAGCGGCTGCCTTTGGGCAGCTGAAGTCAGGCTGATGTAACTTAGGCCCTCAAATTTATGCCCAGGGTCTCGCCAACCTCCAGACCAACCCAGAATTGGGTTGTTGCAATGGTGGCTCCTCCCTCTGGCTGTATATTCTGCGCTGTGCTGAGCCTAATGGGATTACTCATATGCTTAAATTTAAACACGTGTATAAGCACTTGCAGGATTTAGCACCATAGGCTGTAAATTCTTTAGGGCATGGTCTGTGTTTTCCTTATGGGTGTGTGGGCAATGCCTACCAATATGGGCTCTACCACAGAATAAACAAATTATAACAAAAGAATGGTGGGTGGAATAGAATTCAGATCCTCTTGCTCCAAAAGCTAAAAAAGTTAAAGATGCGTGCCTGTAGGCAGCCTAGAGTCTGTGAGTAACAAACAGCTGAGCAATTCTTACCCTGTGCTATGGAGAAGTACTTACCCCTCTGCCACACCAATTCATTATTACAGCGTAAATAAATGCACAGTGTCAGATTTGTTACTTGAACCTATGTGTATAGCCTACTATCCCCTTTAACTTCTTTGAAATGATCAGAATGTCAAAAAATGATGCATGGACAATCTCTGAGTCTTTTCATTCTCTTTTCTTCTTTTCACTCAATGAATGCTAAGAACAAAGCAAAATGTGTAACCTAGTATTTAAAGAATTTTTTTTTATTCATTTTTAAAAAAAATAACAGACTCACTTCCTTTGTGTGAGTTGTTGCCCAGTTCTTCATTCTGAGATTGTGTTTCTTTCTCTTGCATTAGCCCATGAATAAGCAGTTTTTTGTAGCAGTGGCCACTTTTGGAGAACTTTTCTGATGGCCAGAAGATAAAAGTACATAGTCTCTGAAAAGGTTGCTGTTATGTTTCCATCCACATAGAGCAAAGTATGTACTTTCATTTTAATGTAAGGAAATGAACTACTAGAAAGAACAAAGTCAGATGTAAAGTGACTATATCCCCATATGAGAATCTGGCTGTGTGTGTTTGTGTACGTGTGTGTGCTCTGTGACAGGTCATAGCAACTCTGAGAACAATATTGCTTCTTAACTATACCCAAAGAGAGTTCTGAGAAATATAAATGTGCAGTGCAAAGAAAACAAAAGTCATCACAACTTAATAGCTGCATCCTCAGTTGCCATTTCTTCAGATTAACTAGCTGGTGTGGTCAGATTGATGGTAATTCACTTCTATAACCCAACACTTCTTCCACAATATGTCTGGGTTCCAACTATGTGGTGTTTATGAGATTTGAGGTAGAGTAATTCTTGCATCAGTCTCTGGACTGACAGTATATTATGCTGCTGCTATGCCATAGATCCTGTTCAAGGCCTTTCTTGCAGTGCTTATGTTCTAAAAGGAAATAAATGGGAGAAAAGGGATGACCCCACATATTTTGTCATTTTGCCTTCTCCCCCTCCCATAGGCCACATATCAAATTAATGGTTCCATCTGAGGTTCTCTTACACAAACAAAAACTTCACCTGGCCAACCACCTCTTTAGGAGTCACTAAAGAATACTATGAAATGTTTCCTTCAATCCCCTTCCAGCTTTGTAAGATCTGTATCACATTTAGTACCCTATTTTGGGTGTATTGGTGTGCATGCTAGTATATTGTGCTGCTCCTAGAATAGTCTCAGATTGCTTTAATCAATGGTTCTCTACTTGCGGCCCAATCAGCACACAGCTGTGGCCCATGTGATATCCTGAGGGTTATACTGTGTGGATATATATTGTGTGGATGAGGGCCACATAACTCAGAGAGAGCTGCATATGCGGCCCCCAATGGTAAATAGGTTGAGAACCACTTCTTTAGATAAATGCATCTGGAATCGTAAGTGCTTCACACATTGATCAGGAGGCTCTAAAATCTTCATTAATCAGGGGATAAATAAATCTGTGAAATTAATGTATTAAATTAATACTTGTGATTTTGACTTGCATTCATTCTATCAGTTATTTTAACTATGACTTCAGGGGTGCAGTCTAAGTGAGATTTGTTTACAAAAAATATGAGATTTCCATAGACACAGTAGGCTGGAGATGGATTCTTGGTGTGCATGAAATCACATGCAGAATTCAATTATGGATAGTAATGTGGGCATGGCGTTCTCTGCTGAGTGCCCTTAAGTGTAGAATATAACATTTCATAGAATATTCTTTCAAGAACACTGAAAAAGGCTGGTGTTTGTACTTAGCATCATCATCAAGAGACTAACTTTAAGATACTGGAACAAGTATTTTTATCACTGCCAAAAAAATACTTGTAAATAAAATAAGTAGAACAGGTCAAAACTTGGAATTTCTGTTTCTGGTAATCTATTAGGTAAGAGAAACAAGGTAGGTGAGGTAATATTTTTTTATTGGACCAGCTTCTGTTGATGGAAGTGACAAGCTTTTGAACTTCACAGTGCTCTTCTTCAGGTGAGAAGACAACCAGAGTGTCTAAGCTAAATATGAGTTGGGACAGTTTATTAAGCATAAGGGGGTCACACATACCGTAAGAGACCACTTAAAATGAAGTGTGAATTGAGAGCTAGATTTTTAAGCATAAGGTAAGAGAGACATGCATGTAGAGCTTTGTTATTCTTAAAAACCTTTTCCTCTTACATGGTGCTCTGTTCTTATTGTTCAGATGAAACAACACTTTGGTTTAAGAAGATTGTATTTACCTCTGCTAACAAGCTCCCAAAGTGAAGAAAGAAGGTACAGTGGTGGATAGGATGAACATGCCCAGGGAGTGGCTGCTTGAATTCAGATGCTGAATAGAAGGGTGGGATCCTGTCAAAGACAAATCAGACAACCATGAGTACCTAGCATTCTTTTAATTTTTGGACTTCAGTATTTTAGAGGTGGAACTCAGTTGCTTGTTGGCCAGATGGCTAACTCACTACTGTGCTGGACCCCATGAGAGGTGACAACCAATCAGCTGAGACTCCACAATAGGGTGCATAGTATCCTATTGGGCCATCAGGGGACACCACAGATGTGGGACCCGTCATTGTGCTATGTAAATTCCTCTTGACGATGATAATAGATATTACCATTGGAAAATTCATCTCATAGTCCTGGTAAAAGTCATTGTTCTGAGATACATGGAAAAAATTTGCCTGAACCACTTTTAGCTACCCTGTCTACTTACCCTTGTTTTTTAAAAAAAGGTGACTGTTTGCTACTCACCGTGATCACATTGGTAGGAACAGGACCAGACTGAGGATTTAAAGGAGAGTGAGTGAGACTATTCTTTATGATACACCCCAAATTGAGCTATGGCATTCTCCATTTCTAGTAATGGGTTTACACTGACTTTCAAGACTAACTTTGAAAAGAATGGGGGCAAAAAACCACCTTCTTTAAAGGAAAGTTGACATTGTCCTTTACATTTTTAACTCCTTTTAATCAGGACATGCCCTAGGCATAAGCTTCCTGGGACCAAAGACTGGCTCTTCTTTCTTTTGGCACTCTAATTCTGAGTCTACAAAACATTTTGGAATTCAATTTATGGCCCAAGTTGGAGATCTAATGTCAAATCCTGCCTCCACTGAAGTCAATGGCAAAACTCCTATTGACTTCAAGAGATCCAATATTTCACTCCTAAAGTTCTGAAGTAGAAGGCATAATTTTTCCTTTGCTGGCTTTAATTTTAGACCCTATTTTATACTGATGGTGTTTATCTTATGAACGGTATTCAATTCCCTCTTTAGGGCTCACTTCCTCAGTGACCACAAGAAGTGATCTAACAAGTAACACAAAAGAAAATTCCAGGTTATTCCACCTGGACTTGCAAATATGTTCTGAACTTCTGTCTTTTAGACTGTAAAATCTTAGGGCTGGGACTGTCTTCACTTTGTCATTCTAGTTCTGACAACATTGTCAGGGATTAATAAATAGCAAATAATGATAACTAGTGGTGGTACAATGTGTTAACCAATTGTGGTTTGCTGTCCTTGTTTTCCCTTTTATTTTATTTTATTTTATTTTATTTTATTTTTGTATTTTGCAAAATATCAGTAAGGAATAAATCAAACAATGAAAAGAGCTAGTTACAATGGCAACAAGTTATGTCCTTCCTGCTTGTGTGAAGGGCAATGAAAGTTGCAGGAAGAATGACTTCAATTCTGTCAGGGAAGATAAGGGTTGTGTGCAGTGTTGTGTATCCAAAGCTGGGTGAAGAAAACAATATCTGAATAGAGTTTTAATAAATGTATCAGGATCAGAGATGGAGGAGATCCTGTCTTCATCATGTTTTGCTGTTCTTAACCCAAAGAAAGGCCTTTGAAATATTTGTGTTTTGGGGCGGGGGAGACTGATTTTTGTGTGAATGCGCTTGATGAATATGTGGGTGCGAAGCATGGGAGGAGGAGCTTTTGCTAATAATGCGATGAGAATATATTGTTATTATTACTACAGGGCAATTATAACAATGTCCCACTCACCTGGATGACTGCTGTGACTTGTACAGTCTTTTGGTCTATTATAGTCTATTTTGCTGAAAAAAGTTTGGCAAATTAGTGGATTAGAATTGCTGGAAGTGTTCTCAGTGACCCTTGAAACTCAGATGATGTTTATCATAAGGTTTCCTAAGGTTCCTGTGCCTTTAGGATGAACTTGACCCGAATTGTGGCTTTGCGATGAAATCATGAAAAAATGTGCAGCGTCCATCTGCACTGTGGTGAGACTCGTCCTCAGGTTGTTCCAGAATTCTCCTGAACATCATTCTGATACTTTTTTGGGGAGCCAGTACAGTGATGTGGTACTATGGCCAGTCCAGGGTGAGGTGACTCCTTTCCCATCCCACTGCTGCAGTGTGTCCTCAAGTGGGCAGGTGCTGGGCCTGGGCAGGGAGCTTTTGATGGTGGGTTGCTGCGGAGGGAGGCAGGGATGCTGCAGCAGGGACCAGGCAGGGGAGCATGGAGAATGGAGATGGAGCACAGCCAAAGCCAGGCAATGTCAGGAGGCAGGTGGTGAGACTGCCTTGGACAGTGGAGTCGCCTGCGAGGAGCAGGAGCCAGGCACAGGTGAGGGAGAAGCGGGGAGAATGGGATGGACTCTGTGGGGATTCACTCCCTGCTTCCCTGGGCCTCCTCTGGCTCCTGCACAGCCCCAATCTTTCTCACAGCTCCCTCTGATCCCTCCCGGGCCCTCTCACTGCCCTGAATTCCAACACCTTTCTTTGTTTTTAGTACTCAAGCACTTAGTGGGTAAGTTTTCAGTGAGGCGCCTGACTCCCAATAGGCTAAGGCCATGTGTGCCTTTGAAAAACTCAGCCTTTGACTGAGTTTGGAATTGAAATACTGAGTTTCTGTGAAGCAAAGGCTCGAAGCAAAATCTGGTTTCTCTGTGTGTGTGTGTGCGCGCGCGCATGGTGTGTGTGGGGGGCGGCATGGTATTGTCTTGTGGGGGGTCAATACTGAAGAAAGTTGAATTGTTTCAGCTACATTAGTCCTCATGTCGACTACCGCTATCTTGGCTGGCTGTGCCCCTAAAGCACAGCTGCAGTCTCAAACACACAAAGTAGCATATCCTCCCATGCCAAGGAAGAACATGGATAAAGAATTGCAGTGTATGTAGTATTTTAAAATACAAAACCAATGTGCAGTCATGGAACAAATATTTACATTAGAAAGACACTGAGCCTCTTTATTTATACAGGTTAAAATAAGATTCCCTTCAGGGTAGAAACATTTCCTGTTCTTTGTAAGTGAAATTCGTGATGTCCCTGCATTATTGTCTTATGAGAATAATGTTGCTTTTTTGTTTTGGTCATGCTTTTTTCCTCTCATTTGCATTTGCAAAGTGATTCTTCCTTCCAGGAGCTCAAATTGATTCATTTGACTAGTTTTCCAAATTTTTAAATATGTTCTTCCTTGACACATTTTTTTCATCTTTGTATTGAAGAAAATCCTAGCGCCAGCCAACTCATGGAGGGTTACTAATATAGTTTCCCAAAAGAAACAGGCATGTTGTAAGTTTGTTTATTTTGGTATTTTATATTTTGCGTGAAATCAATTAATATTGTCTTGGCATGCTACTGCAGTATTTAATAACTGAGATGGGTTTAAAGTTTTCAAAGTGGATTCTCCCCACTGCAATAGACATGAATCGTGGGGCCCAACTGGAGAAAACTCTATTGGAAGGGGGAAAATTATGGTGGTAGGAAATAAGCTGCAACCTTCTCTGTGCTTAAGAAGTCCATAAAAGTCTAGTTTTAACTTAAAAGGAGATGGTCGGCACAATGAAAGAGCATGTGTGCTGATTCAGCACATCCTGTTAGCAACCTCTGCCAAAGGTTGCAGCCCTGGTGCCAAACTAAGGTACCTATCATGGAATAAGCTGTGCCAGGGCATAGAGTTCAGTTCACATGGAGTTCATTACAGGATATATCTGTCCTAGGTAATTGTATGCCCCGCCCCATCACTGTAGCATCTGAGCACCTCTCAATCTTTAATATGTTTAACCTCTCTGCGGTAAGAAAGTATTACTATCCCTCTTTTACAGATGGAGAGCTGAGGCACAGAGAGACTAAGGTCACGCAGAAAATTTGTGGTAGAACAGCAAATTGAATACAGGTCTCCTGAGTCCCAGTCTAGCATCTTAACCACAGGACCTTTTCACTCTCTTTGGATCAGGGCCTAAATCTTCCCCCTGGAGGTAAAACCTCTACGAATGGAAGTGGTAATACCATTGCCTGATCTACACTGGGCTCAGTAACTCTTGGGCTGAACCACAGAGGCATTAGCTGGTGCAAGGAGTGATAAGTAAGATCTTCACATGACTGCTTCAGGGAATCTGGCTCCTAAAATGTAATGAGTAAAATTGTGCAGAAGACAGAAATTTTGTTTCATAAAGGAGTTTGAGATCTCAAAGTATGTCTTTATTCTAAATCAGAACAAAACCTGAAAAAAAATGAAATGAAGGAAAATTTGGAATTAATTGAGTTGTTTGTTTTGAGTTGATTGATACATTTCAGTTGAGCAAAATTGACACATTTTATTTTGCTTTTGATTTGATATAATATATAATACAATCTTTTTAAAGAATTCATACTGGAAAATCTCTTCAAAATGAAAAATTGAAAGGTTTTTTTTCCTGAGAACATTAGGACAGGACATTTTTACATTTTGGGAAGTTTTTCCCTAATTTTCTTCTAAAACAAAATTCCAGCAAAATTGGTTTTGTGAAACATTTTGATTTTGATGGAACTGCATGCTCTTCTTCAAGCATATCTGCACAGATCCCACTGTAGGTGTGTGTGTAGACACCTTTGGATGTGAGCCAAGAATCTTTTAGCCAGCAGCATCCTGTGGGGCTGTGCTTGTGCCCTGGGCATACGCAGGTTCCCTGCAGCGAGGATATAAATGATGGAGCAGCTCCAACCACCACTTAGTTCCTTCTCACCACCCTTAGTAACAAGTCAGAGTCCTCAGTGTCCTCTTGCTTACCTGTAGGTCTTAGATAGTTTAGTTATACTTAGTTAGTTTTGTGTAGTTTTGGTAAGTTTTATTTAAGCTCATTGGCTAAAAAAGCAGACACACAGTCTCATTTTAGTCTCACTTTGCCACTGAGTAGGTCTGATGGTGCAGAGCAGGTCTCAGGGCTTTAAAACCTTCCCTGCTTGTGAGATTGCTGTGCCTGCTAATGCTTCACACTCTAAGTGCTTCTTTTTTTTTGGCGGGAGTGGGAGGGGGAGACAATTACACATCCCTAGTAATTGTGAACCGGTCACTAGTGCCATTTGTAGCTCTTTTTCAGAGGACTGTGGGGCTGGTCTAAAATTATTTTTGAGAGAAATACATGCACAGTGTGTCTAATGCCCTCAAAAGCAGCCATAACTTGCCGTGAAGCTGGTTTCTTCAAGTGCTCTAGTTACAAGGAATGTCACCGCAGGAGATAAGAGATCTGGTGTCACAAGACTTCCTGCCGCTGGCAAACAACACGCTGTCTGCTTGTCAGCTTCACATCTTTGATGGACCTTCCGTCTGAGCCAATGGCAGCATGTTCTTTGTTTCACCTCTCTGTTAAGACAGTGTCTCTAGTTGCTGTTACCTCAGCTGCAGGATGGGAGAAATTCAAGGATTAAGGGCAGAGTCACCATATACTGTCTTTCATAAAGACTGAGTAACACAAACTGTACCCAAAACTTGTGCTAAAAATAGTCTTGGACTTTCATATCAATCGGTTTATGCACCTACCAGTGTTCCTTCCCCCTAAACCTCATGTTTCCTGTATAGATACTAAACTCCATGCATTAGATGTGAATCGGGCTGTGTCATTTTATCTATCTAGATGAAGCATTTTCATAAATAGCCTGGACTTTGGTAATAGGTCTAAGGGCTCAGCTGTTTCTTCTCAAAGACTTTCTACATGGGTTACTGACTACATTAATATTGCCTACTCCCTGAACAAAGTTTCCGTTCACTATCAAGTTAAGGCTCATTCCTCTAGGGCCCATTTGATGCCCATGGCTTGTTGAAAGAGGGGTCCCTGTTTCTAAAATCTGAGGAGCAGTTGCCTGGAATTCAGTTCATATGTTTACTGTAGCTTCTAGATCAAATGGCCACTTTGGCAGAATTTTTCTACAGTCATTATTTATATAGCACCTCCAATCATCCACTTCCTTGTAGGGTAACGACTAGAACTCACATACAAATGCTTGAAGAAGGAGAGCCTCTATTTAACTTCCAGTAAGTAGAGTTCTTCAAGATGCCTTTGTCTACACTGATCCCACCACCCACCCTCCTTCCCCACTGATATGAAGTCCTTACCTGGATTTCTATGTTAGTAAAGGAACTGAATGGAGTTGAAGCTGTCCCACCCTTTATACTCTTGTTGTAGGGGATGCAAGCCCCAACTGACACTCCTGGCCAAAAGAAGCTGAATTATTTTAAGGAGCATGCACACTTATAATCTGATCCATGTGGAAAAAGTCATCTTGCACTCTAGTTACTATAAGGCAGGTAACCTCTCTTTCTGATAGAAAAATGGTAGTGTCAAGGGTTCTCCAATCAGCTCTAGTAATGAAGTTATCTGTTAAACAATTGCTGAAAAGGTTATGACTACTGAACTGAATTATTTTGCTTCCTCCATAACTCACTGAGTTCGAGAGTCACAGTTTCATGTGTGTACTTTTTCCTTTATGGCTAAAGTGAAAGTAATCAAGGAAAAAGTACAGGGCAGCTCTTCACATTATATTGACATGCAGTTTAAGTTCTCTTATGCGCACATCTGCAAGCTTTTCAAAACTAAGGCAAAGGAATATTATCTATTCCACTGAAGGATTCTGGGAATTGCTCTTCACTCTCACAAGGGAAAGGGTTTATCTTTCAAAACATGGATGGACTTCAGCTTTTATGTAATTAACTTGCTTAAGAAGAAGAAAAAAAATCCCTGCCTAAGCATAAGAAATTGGCTGTCTTAAGGCCAGTTCATTAAAAAAAATCGCTGCTTGGTCCCTACTATATATTACCAAGGGAAGAAGATATTATTATAAGGAAAAAACAGAGATTGCTTTAATTTATTATAATAAATTGGTGGAATAATTTTTAAAAATGCTATCGTAATTTAAGATTCTTTCTAACAAAATAAAAGCGGTAAATTACTGATTCAGCAAGATCTATTGTGCATTTTGTAAGTTTACCTTTTTAGATAATGTATGACTTTGCTAGATAAAGTATTATATTTTTCAGTGCCTCACAGAGTGTATAGTAATATGCATTTAGGGATGGCTGAACCGAAGGATAGTCACTCCAAGTAACGCTCAGTCTGATCTAGATCTTCATACAAGACCGCCATGGTATGTTCCCAAGCATTGACTTGAGGGGTTGGGAGGGGAGATTCATCCTTTGATCTCTGCCCAAGGTTTCAGATGACTTTTTTGGTCTTGTATAGTTGACTATTTTCCTTTTAAATGGTTTCAGACAATGTCAGACATAAAATAAGTAGATTTGTTGTATTTGGGCCCTCGTAGTCACTTGACAAGTGAACCTTGCCTAAACTGTGATTCTGCTCCCACTGAAATCAATGATAAAACTCCTTTTGACTTCAGAGGTGTGGGATCAAGTCCATGCAGTGCTCACAGTCTTTATTTACCCATGCTGGTAGCTGGCAGATGGGGCTACTTTTTGTTCATTATTAACTATGGAACAAGCCTGGGATAGGAAGTTATGGGGCGCAAAGGGTAGCGAGTTTATTTGCATGAGCTTTCCTCTCCAGTCACCTCTCCCAATCTACTCCTCAAGAGCCCAGTGTACTGAAATATTGGAATTCCTGCTGGATGGAATAAACAGGATAGGACTAAACTTAGAGACCATAACTTGAGTATTGCAGGATGTGGCTCTCCATTCCCGATGATTATTACACCTAGGTAGTAGCTCTGGGTTCATTTCTGGAAGAAATTCATGATGGTGGTTTTGATCTATAATGACTTTTCATGATTTAGGCTCAAGGGCCCAGATCTACAAAGGAATTAATGGAAGCTAGGAGTCTAAACACCTTTGTGGATCTAGGGCCAAGATATCTTCCAGGTCACCTCTCTTTTCTTACTTTAACTTGGCAGTAGACTAGATAGATGCTCAGGCTAATAGTTTGCCTGGGATTGAAGCTTTGGGAATTTTCTGTAAAGGCCCTTCAGTGCTGGAAGCATTACCCTCTCCTTGTCTAACAGTTTTTTAGACCTTCCGAGTGCATGACAGAGTTGGTCTATTTATCCAGGAAAGGTTCAGCTGGTATAAGATGTTAACATCAGTAGATGTTGTATCAACTTTTATAATTTTTTGTGAAATACCCTTTAAACATTTGAATTCTCTGTGCATTTAGAAGAGTTTGAGATAAGTACATTGTATAAATAGAAATAATAAATAAAATTAGAAATTGTGCGCAAATCACTTTGAAGATGTCAGACACTTAAAAAAAAATGCTGAGTATGTATCAGAGAGCGAGAGAGAGACAAAGGTTTGATAAGTATTTGAAGTACTACTCAAAACTACCCCTGCACTTTCTCTGATGTATTATGTCCAGAAATCATTGAGGATATGTTCCAGAGAATTTGCTAAAATTAGATAAGCAAGGATTTTAAAAATTAAAACGAAAAGCCCACCGAACAGATACCATATAAACAAATAGAAAGCAACTCTAAGTGAACACGGGACCCTGATCTTGCAAATGAAACCATGTGGTTTAACTGGGGATCTTAATGGCTGCAGGATTGGGCCAATTTTTGTAATTTTTTTATATCTAAAGTGTAAAGCCCCAAAGGCAATATGATATTTTTTTTATTTGCCAGGCTGGGTCTTAAAAGTTCAGGAAGGTGATGAAACAGTTTGTTTTACACTAAATTGATTCCAAGGGCTCTACAGTGTGATAAAAGAATAAAGGAAAAGGGAAAAAAGAAAAGAAAAGAAAAGCAGTGATAAACAGTCATCTGGCTAACGTGTCCTATTATGTGATTTAAGATTATAGGAAGATAAAAAACTTGGTGTACAAAGTGTACCATTTTTGCTTTATTGCTCAGAAATCCCAAATTTATCTGTTCTGGAGTTCTAAAAAAGTCAATTCTTTAATGAACAAGAAGTCCTGCTAGTTTTGTTTTATCTCTCCTGTTTCCTTAGAGTTACATGACAAGCTATTTTATTAATCTGAGAATGTGATAGAGCACTATTTAAAACTTTGGGACTTTACTTTATTAAAGCTAACATTCTGTGAGGTTCTTGGGAGAATGAGAAGGCAATTGTTTCAGTCGCTTGAAAGTAACAGTAGTGTTCATGGTTAACCTCTTTCTTTTTCTTTCTTACCACAAGCCTATGCCAATCAAGGATAGCCCATTAATGTAGTTAATCATAACTGTTTTTCTTTGTGGAATCAAATAGGCCAGACTCCAAAACACAGTTATGACGGTACAGATAAAGTGCTTTCTTCTGCCTTGTTCTTACAGAACTCATAACTGCTTTTTTAACAGCATTGTCTTGAATTCATATTTTAGATCTTTCCTGAAGATCAAATTGTGTATTAGTGGGGGCGCACAAGAAGCCCCATTGTGTGCCTCTGCCCAGCAATTGAGGGACAATTGCAGTCCCTGTCCTCTCAGGCCACAGTTGTGTTCCCTGTATGCATCTCTTGGGATGCAAGACACATTTAAAGGGCTACAGGTGTGGTGGTGAATAGGCAGAACAATGGTCGCATCCCCTCATGTACCAGCCTACTCCTCTGGCTTGCAAGACAAGGGGAGTATGGTGTACCTGTTGAAGAGCTAGCAGAGTATGCACTACCTCTGCAAGTCGGTGCTATGTTAGGGGTGGGCTTCCTTGGAGTGACATACCTGCTCACTGTCTCCGACCCACAGACTCAATGGTACAACTGAGACCTATGATAAAATTTTCAAAAGCGCCTAAGTGATTTAGGAGTCTAAGCCCCACTACTTTCAATGAGACCTTGGTACCCAAGTGGTTTAGGATGTGTTTCCACTGCAATTAAAAACCCACAACTGGCCCATGTCAGTTGACTCAGGCTTGTGGGCTCAGTCTAAAGGGCTGTTTAACTGCAGCATAGCTATTTGCACTTGGGCTGGGGCCTGAGCTCTGAGACCCTCCCCCGTCATGAAGTCTCGGAACCTGGGCTCCAGTCTGAGCTTGAACATCTTCATCACAATTAAATAACCCGTTAGACTGAGCTCATGAGCCTGACTCATCTGAGACAGGCCAGCAATGGATGTTTAATTGCAGTGGACACGTACCCTAAAACACGTTTGAAAATGTTACTCCTAATTTTTCTTGCAAAGTTGTACCTGGTGATTTTAATTTATCCAAAAGAGAAGTTCACTTAATGGTTGAGTACTAATCTGTGCAAAATCACCTTTGTTCTGAGAACCAAGAACTTTGCTAGTAAAGTATTTTCTAATGTACATTATAGGCTGAAAATATAGTCTGAATTGACTGCTGTAGGCGTCAATCTACTTTTTATCTATAGAAGAATTATGGCTGCAGTTGTAGCTGTTACTGTTTTCCTCCTTCAATAATATAACAATTGTTTAAAGCTGAGTGAAAACTGAAACCAGTTACTGCAGTTACTCAGTTTATTTTTAATTCACTTCAACCATGCTCACATTCCCTTTTGTGTGTGGGTGGGTTTTTTTAACAGACATTTGTATGATTGAGGGATAGGGAAGCAAAGTTACATGCACAAGTATTTTCCAAAATTGAAATTGGATTCTTGACCAAAGAACATGGGTGATCATCAAATCAGGGAATAAAACCTGTATAATGTGATTTATCTGACCAATCACAATGAACTAACACAGTATCAAATACTGAATATCAAATATTCTCAGAGAACTGTTTAGAATCAATCCATAGAGTTAAAAATATTCATTAAAAAATTACAATTCTGATTAACAAATAAACTGGGGAAATAGGCTTGCTAACAGATATTTACAAGCGGATAATGAGGCTACATTCCTGGGATGAATTATTCATTTTGAATTATTTGCTCAGTTCTAGTAATTATAGCAGGAAATAATTAATTAATATTACAGCAAACACTGTAATTTTTATAATAAAAAGATTGATCATGGAAATGAGCCTCAAAAAGAGGTTTCCCAAATGGAGAAAAGAGTAGGATATGGTCAAAAAGAATACCAGCTTCAAGCTCATCCTGCAAAATATGCACATGAATAAGTTCATACATCTACATAGTCCCATTGAGTTTGATGGGCCCTAGGGACATCTTTACTGTTTTCTGCTTCCCCATCATTTTTATTCTGGCTCTCTTCCTTCATAACATTTCTATTTATAAGAACTGCTCACATGTGTAACACTGCTCACTTGTGTTCGAAGGATTGTGTCCTAACTGACGAAAAAATAGATGTAGGGTAGCTAGCTTATTCAAGATCTGATCGTTTTACAATTAAACTAGAAAGCAGTGAGGGCCAGAACAAATGTGCAACTGAGCCAGAAACCAGTAAAGATATTTCTGTATCCTAGTGAGAGAATAGGACAGGAATGGGACTCTGTCTACACACACATTTGTCCTGGTCATCACCGCTTTCAAGATGGAGTTTTGATGACTTTGTCTTGGAGTGGAAGGAACATCTTTATTGATCCTTGAGAAGAAATAGGGGGAAAACAATGAGAGAAAAGGCATCCTCCTCTTAAACCCTCTTTCCTGCTAAATGTTTTAAAGGAATAAACAGCATTTAAAAAAATCAAACACCAAATCTTGTGGAGAAATCTAGAGTATTTAATAGACAGCGATGATATTTCCATAGAATTATTAAATCAACATATAGAATTCTGTAGCTGGGATATTAAATTCTATAGATTGGTTTAAATATTTTACATAAAACTTAGAGGTATTTTAGAGAGGGTAATTTTTTTTTCATTCAAAATGCTTTGTCAAATATAGCTTTTTCATTAAATTTGAAAATTCCATAGGAATTATCAGTGATGAAAATTTTCAGATTTTCATAAAAAATGAATAACATTTGTATTCAGTTATTCAGTTGGTAACCCCCCATCTCCTCCTTCCCAATCTCTCTCTTACACACACACACACACACACACACACAAAGAAGGTAGGTGTGGGGACTTTTTCAAGAAAAAATTAAAAATGTTTCAAGAAAAATTTCAATGAAAAGAAAACCTCTGTGCCTTCTCTGAAACTTTTTACCAGAACAAAAAGCATTTCCCAACTAGCTCTAATAAAATTCTCTAATAATTTCAAAAGGCTGCCTAAAATGATGGTTTCGTGTCAATCACATTCGTAGGACTTTTTCTAAATGGAAGAGGTAAGTTTAATTTATTGGTTCATTTAACTAACCAAAGTTCTAAGTGATAGTTTGCCATTAACCTCATAATTGTAGCTAACGTAGTAAGAGAGAGTTTCTTTCCTAAAGATTTTACAATATACATTGATGCAAGAAGATACTGTAATGAAAAAGTGGAGAGAATATAGAAGGGATGATCATAGTCACACAGGGTAGCTTCGTGCATGGTTTGCATTTTTTAAAAGGTATAAATACATAAACCAGAGACACTAAATATGTCAGTATCCCTGCTGGCTACCTGCCTAACCATGAGCCTGAATGCTTATTAATACAGCAAGAGTTCAAAGAGACGCAAAACAGCTTCTTGTAATCAGAGTTCAAGCAATAAAAGGCAAAAGGGATTCCTGGAAACTCTTTTCCTTTCATCCTAGGGAGCATCTGGCCCCAGGGTCTGTCTAAACATAGAATAGTTCCCTCTTTCTATTTCCTGGTTTCTCTCCCTTATGGAGCATTTAGCCTCACTTCAGCCCATTTACATTTTCCCATGACAAAACTCCTTGGCAATATCTGCAGTAAGGCAGACATCTGTTGAAGACACTGTGCTTATGGTTCAGGCTTTTTCTTTGCCATAGTCCATATACCTCATTATACTTTGGGGAGCAGTTGTGATTTAGTACATTAAGTGTGTGAACTGGAGTGGGTTCTGAGGAACCAGGTATTGGTTCTGACGGTCACAGTTAAATAACTTTTGACAAGTTCCTTTAATCCTCTAGGCCACATTTAGCATGTATGTTAAATACCAGCTCCTGTTTGTTATGGGGGATCGCTGGTTTGTGGGCCAGCCACATTTCTCCTTCAGTTAACCACACCACACATATCACAGATATATATCCCATTGGATTAGGTGGTCAGAGTTGCTGGTATAATGCTGTCAGTATTGCAAGAGGCGGTCTTGCCTACCCATATTCCACGCATCACCGCTTGTGTGTTGATTTTTTGTTTTGTTTTTTTCTTACATCTTTCTTTCTTAGTGCAAACCTGCATATCCAATTGCAACACTTAGATCTATGGTAGGAAGTGAAACATCTCTCAAGTTATAACAGTTCTATTGTATTACATTTAAGATGGCAGTGTTTCAATAATGTTCTTAAGTAATAGTCAATACATTAACTTGGGAGCTTTACAAAAGGATCCTATTCCCCTACAAGAGGCCTCTCAAGTGTTTTCTTTAAATCTATGGCTGAGCTAGGATAGTTTTCAGTCAGAAATCTACACTGTTCCCATTACAGGCTGTGTTGTTTATACAGTGCCCAAAAATGTGAGAGATGCTACACAGAACAGGTACTGCTCTGATGAGAGTATGAACAAATTTTAGATATAACAAGACAAATAAGAGTAACAAGCAATAGGGGAATCAATCAATTTCTTTTTTTATTAGTTGGATCAGAGCTCATAACTTATGAAAAATGATTATTTAAATGTCTAAAACTCTTATTGACTTGAATGGCAACAGGATGAAGTCTTAATTACAATGATGTCCTCTTCCAGAAGCAACTGTATTAATTTCATATTAAGTTTCTATAAAACCTTCTGCCTATGAATAGAGACTTTTCTTTCTACATTTGTTCCTGTAATCTTAACACGGCAGCTTCACTGGTGTGGCTGGTGGTGAAAACCTGAGTTTCACTTTAAATAGATTTTTCCATGTCTGAGTAATAACACAAGTTTGAATCTCCATATTGTGATTGAAACATTGCAGCAGGAGTTGTGTTTTGCAGCTCAGACTTTCAGAAAGGCACTTGCTAAAATGCCAATGGAAACATAATACTCTTAATTATCAGTGGCTATTTAATTCTTCAATTAAAATATAAGCTATCTCTTTTACAGCTTCCATTCCTTATTGCAGTGGTTCTATTTGATGTAGGTTATTGGAACTCTAGCTTTTCTCCAGACTCTCATATACAGGAGATTTTTTGTCCTCTGGGATATGTGCTCACTTGTTTTGATTGATTTTCACTCTTTTTATTACCTGCAAAATACTAAGAGATTTTGAAAGTAATAGCAACCATCATTAAAGAGTATTGAAAATAAAAGACACTTCCATTGTCTGAGGGCTGTTTCTGTCTTCCATCACTTATCTGTAGTGGCACATAAGCTTTGTCTATGGGCTGGAAAAAACAAAACAAAAGATCCCTTTTTTGCAACACAGAATTTTTCTGTCCTCTTAAATCTAGATTTGAAAGGCTGCATATATTGAAGGAACTAACAAGAAAAATGAGTTAAACACCAAGAGTCTGTTTCATTCGAAGCATTGCATTTATTCCTGTTGTTAGCAGGATTCAGGATAGCAGGATTAGCTGTTATGGAAAAATGTATGTTCAGGTGTGTTCTTCTGTATATATTATATGGTGAAAGAAAATAATTGTTTGCTTGACCACAGTTACTCCATTTTGTTGTTTTTTTAGTGTTCTGCTTTCTGTTGAAATCACCCACCCACTCCTCTCCAATATGTCTAGGGTGCTTATCTCTGCCAAGGTCAGAGAGAGAGATTAACAGGAGAAATGAGGAGTCAGCCTTAAGTAATTTTTGCTTTCTCTTCAGTCTTGAGAAATAGACTAGACAATGTTGATAGATAAGTTGAAATCTTCTGCCCTTATCTTTTATGTTATGCATATGTTTATAGTTAGAAGAGGTAGAAAGTGTAATGTTAATAGCAATAATAATAATAATCTAAGTGTACCAATAAGCATTAAGAATTTATGCATATGTAATTTCTTTGTTTGTGTTTGTATAAATATGCAAGAGAACATGCCTTCCGGGTCGCACACTGACCACTTGCTGGGAAGTGTCCGACCTCTGCAGAAATAAAACTTGGAGACTGCCCAAATACCTGCTTAGATCTCTTTTTTATCTGGTGCAGGGTAAACGAACCTCATTTGGAATATTTTTCCAACAATGGATAAGGCCTTTTAGCAATCTGAGGGCCCAAATGCCTGAGCTAGAAGCTATGGTAAACTATGGAGTTACAATAAAAATAAAATCTAGCTCTTATACAGTTCTTTTCATTTAAAGAGCTCAAAGTGCTTTTACAGACTGGAAACTGAGTTGCCTAAGGTCACCCAGCTGCTGGGAAGCAGAGCTAGGACTAGAATTCACAGGTCCAGAGTCTCAGACTAGTGCACTATCCACTAAGCAACTCTGCCTCCTATTTGTGTGTTGTTTAGCTAGCAGGAATCTTGTCTTATTCAAATTTGAAAGCCCCATGCACATTTACAGTGTTCTATAAACAATGTTTACTTTAGTATACAGTCCTGACTTGGGCAAGTTTCCATGCTCTCAGTAAAGACTGCAGGATTAGATCCAATCTGGGCAATGTGGGAGAATTAATATGGTAATCTGACCCTTAAAGTACAGATCTCCTGACAATGGTGTTTTTTTAAATTCACAATCTGAACATTGTGATGTTAGGTTTTGGAATTCGGGCCAGATCATCTGATGCAGGGTGGCTGCTTTAGCCCACGTCACCAGTGTAGCTGACTCAGGGAGGGTCAGCACTCTGTGTAAAGGTGATCCTTGAGACAGACATAGAAAAAGTGCTCTTCTGCTTCTGGCATAGGATGTAAACAGGGCATTGGCTAGGGAAAAGGCAGAGTAGCTGGGGTGCCCCTAGTTATATAGGTCCTTGACCTCCTTTTTGGCCCCAAGTGGCATTGTAGCATGGTGTAATTCAGAGTGCCCAGGAGGCTGCTCTAACCCAAGCCAGAGGGATGCTTTGTAGGGAAGCCTTTTGCACAGCAGCCCCTTACCTGTGCAGTTCAGTCACACATGAGGGTCTGGCCTCTTGTTTACAACACGGACAATAATTCCAACCTTTACTCTAGACTGAAGTGTACTGAAGCTGGTTTTGATCCCATGACCTCCTTCAGCAATGATTTCTGCTCAGTTTGCAGTGGAAAACCATAGCTTGGTTAGTATATATTTCATTTCCATTTTCATGTTTATGTGCATCGTTTTATAGGCATGTGAGTGAATGATGTGAGCAGTGTGTTGGGAATGCTTCAGTGATTTGGTCTGACTGTTGAATGAAATCAGGAGGGGATTGATCAGTGTCATGAAATAGCCGAAGAATTCCTTAACCAGCAGCTCACGTAACTGTCGGTTGCTGTCCTGGGGCATCTTTAAATGATGCATAGATTTTGTTTTCTTATTTTAAATTTTTTTTGAGAGAGGAAAGTTAGTTGGCAATTTCACATGGTTCATATCACTGCTGGGGGACATGAACCAGTGTCCTTGTCAGAGAAATCTCTCTGCTAGCTACTCCCCCTCCCCCGGCCTCTCTAAAAATGAGTTCAAATACTTCCAGAGAGAGACCGTTAATTATTTCCTCTCTTCCAGATAGGAGTAGAGAAGGGAATAAATAAAGCCAGGTTAGAGCCAGTATTAGGAATTGTTAGCTAGGAATGTGCACACGCTCTGAGACTTGGTTTGGGAGGGGTTTTACCAAACTGAATTGTGGTTCAGTTCACAAGGGCTGACAAAGGATCCCACTTCCCACTGTATTCCACCTATGCAGCTCCATTACCTAGAATTGCACTGTTAAGCAGCAGATGGTGGGAGGCAGAAAACAGAGTGAAAAATTCAACATAATGATTTTATTTGCTCAGTACATTTAAGCTTTTAAAAAAATCACCAAATTAAGACAACATCATTAGTGAACAACATACTGTATTTGTTTAGCCCGCCAGTCTGAGGAACTGGCGTCATTAAAATATTACCTGTGGGTTATATTTAATTACAGTATTTTTGAGACAGAGGTATACGTTTTAATTGTCTCCCTTTTAAAACAGAAGTCAAAGTTTAACAAGTTGATATTTACGAGAGAGATTTTAATTTATAGCAGGAGCCTTCCATAAACTGAAATATCTTTCCTAGCTGCTGCTGCTGGACCACTAGGTGGCATAACCCACTTACATTTGTTCACTGCAGTATTTGCGAGAACCTAATCAAGCTGGGGGTTGCTTAGTCGTGCTGCACTCAAAGCTGATATAGTGTATAAACAAGCATAAGAAGTGACCGACATGCACAATTATTATGAAGGCACAATGAAACCCTCAAGTACCCAGCGCGATTTCTGATATCGACTGGCCAGCTGAGGCAGCTGCTTTGTCTGGTGTACAAGAGAGAGAGAAATTATTCTTGGAGATGGCTGGGTGCTGCAAATGAAAGTGTGGAGACAATGCTTGAGTAATCTTGCCCCATCGTCCTAGCATACTACATCATATGGTGGGACTGGCAACGCAGTGTTCAGTTACTGGCTTGCCCTGAGATGGTACTTCTCCCTGCCACCCCTCAGCGCTATTGTATGTTGTTACTACCCTGAAACTCATACGGAGGAAAGAAAATGGTACCGAGGAAATTCAAACGGTAACTAGATATGCAAAACGTTGTTTGACCTGCAGTATTGCCAACCCCAAATGTTAAAAAATCATGAGTCAGGCTCACCAAAAATCATGAGATTGGTTCTAAAATCATGGGATTATGTAAAAAGAATAGATCTGGTGCTCTTTTTATTTGCCTTCTGCGTTTTGAGCCTTTAGGGTGCACTGGGGTTGTATTTTGAAGCTCTCTCCACAGTCATGAGGGCTAGAAACTTACTTTTTCTTTAAGAATGAAGGCTGAATTCATCCCATATCCACTTGATTCCAGGAGCTGAGGCTTTAAGGAAAACAATCATAAAACTTATGACAAAATCATGAGAGTTGGCAACACTGTTTGCAACATTTGCAGTTCAACAGGGTATTGTGATCCTGGGGACTGTCCCTTTAAGCACTGAGCTTTACAGAAACTCTGGGCAAAGCGGTCTGGAACTATTGTTATGCACCGGCACAGGTATTTGAAACCAGACACAGAATAAATCAAAGCTTTTGCAAGCATTTTAAGCACTTAATGATCACTGATCACCTCCACTGATACACTGATTGGTTCAGCTGGCTGAAGATCTATGGGGAAAGGGAGTGTCTTCATTTGAGTGTTGTGTACTGTGCAATGTGCTCTCGGTGCTTAACAAACAGAGTACAGCAGTACATAGTGGAGTCTAATTTAAGTACATTTCAGTGATATGCTGCCAATGTGTTAATGAGGGGCTCTCGTAAAATTATACCATGTGGGCTGTAATGAGCCATACTGTCTACGGAAACTTATGCAGAAAGGAGGGGCTGGTGAATCTATTAATGTATTTATTGATTTACAATAAAATGTTCACGCCAAGTAAATACCACCAGTTTCAGGAGGGTTTATACTCGGCACATCTCAGCTGTGCCTCTGCTGCTGCTACCGATGCGTCTGTGGCCACACTGTTATTTATATTCCCGCTAGCTTGATGAGAGCGGGCATGAGTATGCATACACGAGCAGGGGAATCGCACCCCTAGTTTGTAGTGCAGACACACCCTAAGAGGCTGACTGGGGCTGGAGCCAGCCTTGAGGAGCTTTGGTGCAGGAGAGAATCAACGTGTCTGTACATTTGTAGACTGTCGTGTGCTGTACAGGGCAGCACAGCATCAAACGGGTATGTTGTTTCTCATGGGTAGGGCTGACAACTTCTTGAGAGAGTTCAGGGGTGTCCTATCCAAGCAAGCTTAAAAAAAGAGCTCTGTCATATGGTGCAACCAGTGCACTCTAAAGTCACAAAGATACCCCTGAAAAGCAATTTACTCTCCGCCTAAGTAACCACATAATCTTCTTCACCTCTAACCTCCCATGTTCTCCTCTGCTTCTCCTGTCATTCTCCTCTTAATTTAAATTGCAAACATCTGGGGGTGGGAAATCAATGTGTTAAATATTTCATATTGCTCCATGCACATCTATGGCACCATATCAGTGATTAATAATAATGTCCTTCCTAGCAGGGATAGTTCAGAAGCATTCAGAGTCGATGTGAGTTCCATCGCAGGCAGGAAAATCGTCCTGCATCTTTCTTTATTGTGATTGCAAAATTAGCCAGGGGCAAACAGGAGTCCTCCAGAGCCCAAGAATACACCACAGGGTTTAGCACATGATTTTTTGTTTATACTTCCAACTGTATGTGCAAACTTCAAAAAGTAAGGCCAGTGACACAGTCTGATCATAACTTTAATTTTAACCAACTTTAAATATGCAGTGAAATCAGAACTATAGAGGGCTTTTGTAATTATCAGATGGGATTTTTTACAATAATTGAAACCAGACATCGAGCAAAACCAAAGTCACACTGGGCCAAAGTCATCCATGGTGTTACTCTGTTGTTTTTAAATGAAGTGATACCACAGGTTTGTATTCCATTTCCTTTCAGCTATCTTTCCAGAAAACTTCATTAGTGTATAAATTAAATTAATAAATTCATTGGTATAAAATTGCATTTTATAATGATACCATATTCACAGGAATGTTGCATTTTAGTGTGGACAGCTCTTCATGCTATTTTTACAACCTAACTTGCTGTGCAGTATTTAGTGACAAAACTCTTGGGACAGCCACAAATTTATTTTGTTCCTATGAGTACTCTCTTCTCACTAGTTCACTTTTCTTGATGCTGGCAAACCATCTTGGGTATTGCCAATGGGTCAGACGCAGATCATTCAGGAATTATGAAGTTAGGGCTTATCCCAAGTGAATTCAGTACGGACCATAAATCACTGTGATGAAGACTAGTGATTCCTGGGGCATGTCAATTGAAAACCCTTCCTAATGATTTTAAAATCTCCCAAATAAATTGGTATATTGACACAGCTCAGTCCACAGCAGGGAACATTTGTCTTTCAATGGGTATAAATCTCAGAGCAGTTGAATAATCTTACACTAAAGTCAAGTGTGCAGTGTAATCAATATCTAGTGTACATTCTCCAACAATATTAGCTTATTTAATAGGTTTAATGGAGACATGTTATCTATCACTTCTCTCCTCCCTTCCCCCTCCCCTCAGTCTCACAACAAGATGTGTATCTCTGGAGGCTACAATCAAGTCATGCCATTCAGAAACCAGATATAAAAAATCAGGTTCTGTATGCACTAGGCTGAGGTGAAGAGTTCTGATTTTAGTTTGTCAGGAAGAGCAGATGCCAATTTTACACAACCATGTCCTCAGATACTGTAGCTCTCAGCAACTTTCCTTTTCATCCATTGTCTTCTAGAGAGATCTTGCTTCAGATATGATTTTAGTAAGTCCCACATGACTTGGCACAGTCCCACATGACATTCTCATAAGCAAACTAGGGAAATGTCTTTTAGATGAAATTATTAAAAGGCAGTTGCACAACTGGTTGAAAACCATAGTCAAAGAGTAGTTATCAGTGGTTCACTGTCAGCTGGAAGGGCATATCTAGTGGGTTCCCACACGGATCAGTCGTCGGTCCAGTACTATTTAATGTTTTCCTTAATGACTTAAATAATGGAGTGGAAAGTGTGCTTGTAAAATGTGTGGATGACACTAAAGTGGAAGGGATTGCAAGCACTTCGGGGGACAGGATTCAAAACAAGCTTGACAAATTGGAGAATTGGTATGAAATCAACAAGATAAAATTCAATAAAGACAAGTACAAAGAGCTATATATAGGAAGGAAAAATCAAATGCACAACTACAAAATGGGGAATAACTGGCTATGTGGTAGTACTGCTGAAAAGAATCTGGGGATTATAGTAGATAACAAATTGTATTTGAGTCAACAATGTGATGTAGTTGCTAAAAAATCTAATAGAATTCCAGGGTGTAAAACATAGGACATAATTGTCCCACTCTACTCAGCACTGATAAGACCTCAGCTGGAGTACTGTGTCCAGTTCTGGATGCCACCTTTTAGGAAAGATGTGAACAAATTGGAGAGAGTCTGGAGGACCACAACAAAAATAATAAAAGGTTAAGAGAACCTGACCTATGAGGAAAAGTTTAAAAAATTGGACATATTTAGTCTTAAAATAAGTATTCAAATAGAGTAAGGGCTGTTATAGAGGTTGGTTGTTGTTCTCCATGTCCACTGGAGTTAGGACAAGAAGCAATTGGCTTAATCTGCAGCAAGGGAGATTAAGTTAGATATTAGGGAAAATTTTCTAACCATAAGTGTAGTTAAGTTCTGGAACAGGATTTCAAGTGAGGTTGTAGAATCCGTATCATTGGAGGTTTTTAACAACAGGTTAGACCTACTCTGTCAGGGATGGTCTAGTTTACTTGGTCCTGCCTCAGAACAGGGAACTGGAGTTGATGACCTCTTGAGGGCACTTCCAGTCCCACATATTTATAATTCTATATTGTGTTGGTGGAAATCATGGAGAATCTATATGACAGGCCTGCTATGGTTCAGATTCATTCTAAAACACTCAGCTATTATGGTGACGAGGGAGATATAAATCTACTGATAAATATGGAAGATGTTACTTTTACATTATGAGTAATAGTAATGCTGCATTTGTTCATAAGAAATCCCAATGAATTTACATGCATAGTTAATGCCAGGAACCCCAATTCTGAATGTTTATTGGAAGAGTTCTGAACTACTTCAGACATCTGTCTAAAGAAATCAACTGTACATCTTTATGATCTTTACTAAAGGAGACCTCTTATGGTCTGAATACAAATTTGTCGTTACAAGCGATGATCCTTTATCTGCTTTTAACATTTATTTCTTCAGAGAGTAAAGTAATGTGGTAATGGCACTTTGCATTTTGATTATAAAGATTCTATATAGGTGTATACAGTTTCTAAACAATGTAATGTTATTTAATGCTAAGCTCTGATCCCATTTTTGTATATTTAGTATTATAATAGCCTCAGTGCATAGAACAAAATATTTCCATATAATAAATACTATTAAGCCCTTGGTGATATTCTAACTATGTACCTGAGAATCTTCCTCTCTCTTTATTTCATGCTATGGCACTTGAAGTCAGCCAAGGCACTCAAACTGTTAGTCCATAAATTTGCACATATTGGGTCCATAGAAAGGTATTCTTAGTGAAAGGCCTAGTAGATCACATATCTATTGAATATTCGGGCATATGGCAAAGCCTACTTATTCATACTTAGCCATATAAGGCCTGATCAAAGTCCACTGAAGTTAATGGTGTTGCCTGATTTCTGTGTGTTTAGTAATTTGAATGGAGTTATAGGCTCACCAATTGATCTGAACAGAAGATAATGAGGTTCTAGTCCTGGAGTCATTAGCATACATAAGAGTTTTATAGGGACTCCCGGGGTGCACGACAGTAATGCTCATACTGATAACTGAATCTGTATAATTTTATAAGCTTTTATTGAGGTAACATAAAATGATAGACAAATGACTGATTTAAAAAAATGAATAATCAAATGGATAATGAATAGGATTACAGTTTTATTCTAAAGACACGTGATATATATATTTATGTGTTATGCTTTGGATTAATATACTCACACCCTTCCCTGAGGGGTGGAAAGCTACAAAATGCTTGAGAACTAAAAGCTATAAGACTAACACAACAAATAATACTAAGTATAAACGAAGAACAAAAGATCTTAACACACTAACTAAAAGAAGTTTTAAGAAGGAGTAGCTGACGATTGCCCCAAGTAACATGGTTTGCCCCTTTTTATACCTTGAACAATAAGGGTCCTCCTTCGAAGTCCAAACTTGGCTTCTTCACCCTGAAATTATTAGGGTACACTTATTTTATGGGCAGGCAGGTTCGTGCATATTAATGACAAATCCATATCCTTTCCAGATGGTTCCAGATGGTTCACTTATCTTATCTTTGTTATTTCTGGTCCTTTTGAGGGTTTTGTGGTATATCTGTGAAGTTTACTTGGGGCTTAACCTGAGACAGCCCCCCATGTCTTGATGCCTCCTGACTTATCTAGGGTAAAGGTTATAACCATATATATCTTATTCTTTAATTTATCATTACTTATCTGGGCCAAATGTCCCAAACATATGTATGCTAATTGCCTTAGCTTTCATACAGGATGTGGCCTGTAAGATACCTTGCATTACAACTACAATACTTTAATATGAATCTATGACTCTATTCTAATAAAACAACAATACTTAAATTTATAAAGAAAGGTATATATGTACAAGTAAGCAGGCTAGTCCTATAGGCTACAATGGAAAGATTGCTTGGCTTACGTGGGCTTTGGATTATGCCTTTAAGTATAATAATAAAAAAAATTCAGTAATATCACTTACTGGAAAAGTTGTCTCTGCAAAGTTGGAAAATTATGTCTAAGTACATTTCAAACCCACTTGGGGTTTCTAGATTTTGAAATTTACTAATATACCTAAAGCTTATGAGTTGTTCCATGTCCTGTGACTACAGTGACTCCATTTTTTTCAGTTCTGACACTCTAACACAGGGCTTAAAAATTGTATCCTAGCACAAAGACGGAGAGTGCCTTTGCATGCATCATCTCTAATAAGCAACAAAATATCTTGCTTTTTCATCTGTTCATCAATCTCTTCTCTCTGATACAGAAATCATGGAAAGGCTTCAATCATTCCCTTTTTGGTGTGTTTTAAAAAAAAGAGAGAATGTAAACCGGCACCCTAGCATCACATCAAATCAGTGTGAATTTATAATCTGAACAACAACCAAAGTGACTGTGATTTCAATGTCAGTGTGTGTCTCTTAAAAGAAAATATTTACCAACACTGACTGTCACTAAAGTGTCAACTTTTTAAAAATGTTGCCACATGTATATGTTTATTTCTAAGGGGTGGTTGAACATTAGAATTTTCATTTGGTGGAAAATTACAATATGTCAGAATTTGTTTTCAATGCGAATTGAAACAAAATATTAAATATTTTTGTGGGATGGAAAATTCAGAAAAATCTTGGTTTGGAAATGTTGAAACAGGACATTCCCCAGTGAAAATGTTTTGTTTCAGTTTGTTTAATCAAACTGAAACTAATTTGTGTCTCCTTGAGCTGCTGAGGTGTCTCATGCCTCCATTGTCTCCAATGGGCTGGGCTCCCTGGCTGGACTACATTTCCCATTCACCCAGACTGGAGCACATGATGCATCATGGGAGTTGTAGTTACAGAGTCCAGCCTATAGGCAAACATGGGTGCATGAGACATCTGAACTACAAATCCCATGAGGCAGTGCGGCAGCCAGGCCAAATATAGATTAATGTGTATTTGACCCTAAATGAAACTCTTCAGTTTGGTCCAACAAAACAAAATATTTTGATTTTGGTCAACCCAACCTATTTATTTTAAAATAAATAAACCCATTTTTTATAACCGAAAATTACAAAAATGCAGTGGGAAATTTTTCATGTGGTAGCTATTGTAGAATGCCAAATTTCTAATAGCAACCACTGTAAATTTTTTGCAATGTCAGTTATGGTTCAGATGAGGAATATCTCTGTTTTTCATAGCAAAGAGGTAAATGATTAGTATCAACAGAAGCAGGTAGACAGGCAACACAAATATGGAAAATATCTGAATAGTGTCCAGAATCCCAGGAAAGATAATAGCTCATAACAATTGATGTAAGGTATATTAGAAGAAACAGTCACCTGACTCAGATATGATTGTGTACAGACATTGCTACTAAGTACCATTTTTAACAGAGCTGGATATACAGTTTCTGAATTCATGCACCCAAACAACAGCACATATCTGAAAGCATGCAGATTCCATGTGACATCAATATGGGACATCAGTATGAGAACTGTATCACAAATGATTGTGCATATTTGTTATCGGTCCATCTATCCAGAGGCATGACAGGAGCAATGACCTCTCACTGGAATTAATGTCTACTGCTGTCCCAAGTGCAGAGGAAAAAAAAAAAAAGCTGACATGCCATTCCATATTTCAAAGCAGAAAAGGGGCAAGTTGTTAACGCCATAGGTAACTTCAACATGCTCCCTTTTCAGAGTTGCCGTTGAAGGAGAGCACATTGATTAAAGAATTTGGCTTTATTATGTCTCTCTTTCAAAAAGCTATACCCACTTCCTCCAATGTCTCTAACTTTCCCCACCTTGTGAGGATGACAGAGAAATGTATTTTCTTTGGTGCTACTTTGCACTCTTTTCAAGAAAATTGGGAGCTGCTTTGCATCCTTTTAATCAAATGCACACTAAAGGTCAGATGGGATAGTTAGGCCCTCAATCTTCTTTGAGGATTTTGAAACCCATTTTCCAAAATATCAAGGAGAAGGACGTGAGCAAAGAGATGTCCTGTAGAGGAAGCAGATAAGGCTCTGGATAGAGCGGGAGCTGAACATTGATTATTTTATTTAGCTAGATGTTCTTTTCAAAACTGCAAATATATCTACGTATAAAAAGGTGTATATTTAATTGTATCCCTGTCCCCCGGGTCTTCATATGTGACTTGCTATCTTAGATTGTAAGCTCTTTGTACTGTGTCTTTGTGTAAAGTACCCATCAAAGTGGTGCCCAATGCTGAGTAGGGCATCTGGCTGTTATTGCAGTATAAGTATCAAGCTTCTATCATGAACTGCCATGAGAGGAGAGTATAATTCAGTTTTATCCTCAGTCTTTTTGCTGGTAACCAATCAAGTGGCTATTTAGTGCAAAATATGATGGCATTTTTGTGAGGTGAACGTTAAGAAAAAAATATTTTTCTTTTCCATAGAAGGCTACTCAGAATTGACAAAATGTTGCCACAAGGCCAGGGAGCAGAGAACCTTGCAGAGATTTCTTCTGTTTTAGCCCTTTCTACAAATACTTCCACAGAAGGAATCTAGCAGGCATTGAGTTAGGGAGACATAGACTCCAGGAGGTTTGTGATATCTGATTTCAGAAGAAGGGCTGATAAAGTCTAATACTATTGCCTCTAATATTTTAATGGTCGTGTTCAATAGGAATTGTGATGTCACTTTTTTTTTTTTTTTTTTTTTTTTTACATTGACATCAATGAAGCTAAAGAAACTAAATTTACAAAGGTATGGTCAGAATCCTTCCCTTTGCCACTGTCTGGCCTGATAGAGGAGAGTCAGAGGCAGAAAGAAGATGACAGCTGACGCTTCTTTTTTCTGAAGTACTGAATTGCTACCCATACTGTGGCTGGGGTAGTGTACTTCCCTCCACTATAGTTGCTATTGCTGCCCAATCTGATTTCATGGTACTTCAGTGAATGAGAGGAGGTAGCCACAGCTAATCTGTCACATGAAGTCCCTCATGGAACTGCTGCAGGCTTAGTCTTTGTCTGCTTGAATTTTGCTGCCTTAGTTCACCGAGTCAGGGAGTCTAGTGGATAAGAGATGAAGGCTGCATATAAAGTGTCCCGTGGCTGAAGCCTCAGATTTTCTTCTTTGTTCCTTCCATTCAGCCCAACCAATAGAGTTTAATATACACCACTGTATATTAAAACATAGATTTTAAAAAAATACCATAGAAACTTCACAATTTTTTTTTCTCTCCTTAGTGGATTTTGGAAACCCATCATATACAAAGAAAAGTTTACATTGTATCTCTGCATTTGTTTGCTGAGAAGATAATACATTGTACTACACAACTCTGGGTTAATACCAATTCTCAACAGCATGGTTCTGTTATCTACAGTCCTTTCTTCTTTGAAAATAATTAAACATCAAGAAAAAAGGTCATGTCAAGAAAAATGGAGCACACAATATTTACAGCAGGAATATAGGCTTTTAAACTTTTTTTTACCATAGTGTTCCAGAGCCTTTATATTTTATTATATTAGGAAACAAATCCTTTGGATTCCTTGCATTATTTATGTTTTTTGTAAGTTCTATGCATTATGAGACATTTGAAATTGAAATAGAATTGAACTGAATTTTAATATATTCTATTTGGGCCAGATTTTTAAAGATATTTACGCACCTAAAGATGCAGATAGGTGCTTTTGAAAATATCGCTTGTACCAGTCTGCATTTTTAGGGGCCTGAATACATTTAAAAGTCTGGTCCTTTGTCTAACCTAATCTAAGATATTAATCTAATCTTTGTGTTTGCAATATGCCTAGCATCTTTGGGGCAGGCCTCATGGTTTTTTGCAAAGTGAGTAGTACTCATTTGATACTCTGTAAATAATAATGTAGGCACCATATGCAACAATAAGATAAACACATCTTTTTCCAGGAGGATTATACCATGTCCATCATTGTACAAGGTTCTCTTAAGTGGAATATATTGTTGTCTATTTCCATGAGAAACATTTCCCAGGAATTTTGCAGCCACTGGTAATGAGGGCAAGTTGGTGCAAAGATATGAGCCTTATATTCTCTCTCTATTCTCTCTGGATCTGATTCACGTTTATATTAAGGTCCCAGTTTAAAAGTGGGTATAAACTATGCTCACTTTTAAGACCCCATTACGCTGCCAGAGGGACATAAAAGGGCCTTAGCGTAAACAAGAATTATGCTCTCTGTGCGATTTCCAGATGCTTAACGCTTGCCATTGTTCCTCCTGCTCCCCAGTGTAATGAACCTCAGGCAGGTCGCAGAGGAGTACTCTAGCTACGGTTCTGCTTGCAGTCCCCCTTACAGACAATCTCAGAACAATTTTAGCATTGTCTTTGGGGAGGCTTTTCATCTACCTTCCTAGCTGGCATTAATCCATACTCATGTCCAGGTAAAGAGGGATAGAGCTTCAGAAGGTGTGAAGTATTTTGAATTTTTAAAACTTTGTCTGGGCTGACTTTATAAAACAAGGCAAGGCAAATAAAATATCTGCAAGAAAAGAGAAAAGGAATTCACTTTAAAAATCCACCTCTTCAGTACAATATTTACACATTTTAAATGATCCTAAGATTACTGCTACTTGACTACTATGGGGCAGAAAAGGGTCATTTTAAACTGTTGGGCACCAAGTAATTTTGTTTAAAAAATTACTAGAAATATATAGTTTAGGGAAACAAGAAACTGTAGGCCACCTCTTACTAATTGTTTCTCTTTCCACTCCTATTTAGCCTCAGGGGTTCTATTTCATACACTAGGGGTCACCATGATTAAAACCAAGCAAAATAAGGACATTTATTAACCATAGCTATTTTATTATTAAAGAAAGTAAAAGAAAACATTAAATAAAACAACACAGGTGACAGGACACACAGGATAATCTGGTTACGTCCATTAAAATCTTTTCTGTATGTCTGTCTGTGGAGAGATTTTAGCAGATATTACTCCATTGACAGTGAACTGCATCTGGAGTGCTCTTCATTTGGTAAGTTAAGACTGAAGTATATTGTTTCCCAAATTTATTGTGATCCCAGCTGAGTTTAGTGTCTCATAGTTACTTAAACTGTTTATAATTAGAGGGGGAAATAATTTGTTTAAGGGCAGGTGGATCCTTTTGGTTATTAAGAAATAATCAGGCAATTTATAACTGGGCAAAGCACGCAATCTCAACTAAATCATATGAAATCAAAAACTATGTTTAAATGAGTTACTTAGAAGAATCCATTTAAGGAGCTGGCTTAAAACAGGTCAAATTCAAATATTAAGAATCTGAAATCCAATTAAATCCCACTATTTCTCAGTTTACCAACGTTTAGCCCTGTTATCTTTTTCAGGAATACACAATCTAACTATTTGGTGATTAACAGGAGAAACTGTTAGTATCTTAAATTACAGCAACATTTCCACAGTTCAATAAAATCATGACCAGAGGTTTAAATGTAACCCCTTGGTAGTGTTTCAGTGAATGTCCTCTCACCAATCCATGTTGAAGTTTTGGGGAGATTTTCCTTGGATTGGTTTGTTCTTAAGTGTTCTCTGGGGTATCTTTCTTGTAGAGATGGCCAGGATAAGTTGGTGAGTATTTGCTGTTTATGCATGGTAGCAGAGGGTGAGTGTATGTGAAGGGTGCTCACTTCAGACTTTTTATTTATACTCTTTTCCTTTCTATTTCCATGAAATTATAGGAAAACATACCTGTTTTGGGCTTGTTTATATTCAAGATGACTGTTGTCATTCTTTAATTGCCTCAGTACTTTCATGGGTTGTCCCTAGGCACCTCTTCATCATATGAACATGTAGTTTGTTAATGCATATATATATTAGGGGTATAATTCTGTCTTGACAGTAATATTTTTGTGGTTTTCTCAGCATGTCTTTAAATGTAGTTTTAACTATTCAGTCAATTTCTAAGATATTTCTTTGGAATTATTAGAGTTCAGCAGGAAATGAAATTTTGAAACACTTCTTTTCTTTCTATAAAGGTTTTTAGTTCTCAAAAAAGTATTTAAAATTAAATCATTCTTAATGTGTCTTCAGCTTAAATAGTTATTAAAAAGTTTTTGATTCTTTGTAACAATTTTTGGAGAGATGATTCTTTTTTCTTCCTCAGCTGGATGAGGAAACTGCTTGAGCACTGTCAATAATTAATTAATTGCCCATTAATATAAATATTCTGTACTTAAATGGTTTCTGACATTTGTAATTTGTTTAGCAAGATTATTAAATTTCATGTTGGTACATAAAGCATTTTACCATTTACATAGCAATGATATTAAGAAACTACATTAGACACTTTGTATTTAGTTCAAATACTTTTAAATGTGCCATTCAAAATGATTTGCCATTTGAACATTTAAGAAATAAACAAAGGTCTAAAACATTTCCAACTAGACATGTTTTTCCTCAAGGCTTTTCTGAATGAAGTTTTATTAGAATAATTATAAAATTCATTTCAACAAGGATATTTCTAGAATTCTTTGTGAGGGTTTACTTAGAAGATTTTTATTTTGGTTTGCTTTTGAGGATGAATTAACCCTAGATTTACTGCTCTGATACACAACCCAACATTCTTTTTCACAATCAAGTCTTTTGCTAAAACATGAATGTTTTACATGGTTTGTTTTCTTCAGATAAGGATTACATTTGTACCGAACTGGAATTTACACAAGAGGGAAGTGTCATGGCCTAGATAAGACACACCTGATTTAGTGGCCTTTTAGACCAAATGGGGTTTACCAATTGCAGTATGCAATTTGCAGTTAAAAACTCCCATTAAATGTTTTATATAAATCACCAATCACAACAATGCTTACATCCATTTTTCAAAACATAGTGTAAGAGAAAGTTAGAACAAAATAAAGTTTTAGATGCAGATTTTTGGAATTTATATAAACACTCTTTGGGGTATTAAACATGAATTAGTGGCTAAGGAGGTGTTATCTTCTTAACATTTGCTTGTCTACAGGGTGATAGAAAGCAGAAGCCTCCTAGAATTCCTTTGGTTAACTTGAATGTTTCATATAATTAAAATTTTTCTCCAAGCATTATATGTATGAAAATAATTATACAAATATCCTAAGTTCAGTAAAGGCACAGGCAAATTTAATGACAAAATAAAATAAATTTTGTCACCAAGACTAAACTCTACAATAAGAGCTCAGAGCAGATAAGAATTCCATATCTGAAGCCACAGTACCTATGACTCAAGTACACCACTTACACGGCTTCCAAACAATTAGACTGTGGTATACAGGGTACTTCCAATAGTACTCTGCTCAGTTGCACTACTTACTGTGCTCCCAAAGCCACTTGAATACATCCCTATGCCACTGCTATTTAACTGCACTAATACTGTACTTTGAAAGACCCTTGATTGTACTACTTACAGTCAGAAGGTGCCTGAGCCAGATCTGCAGCCACAATTTTCCAGAGTTTGGTTGTGTTCAGATCTGGGAATTTGGTTTCACTAAAGACAGATACCTAATTGTGAGAAGGAAAGTTAGTCTCTAGATCTGCACTTTCTCAAAGTTCAGCATTGTTTAAATCTGGAGTTTTGTTTCAGGACCATTTCAACTTCCAATGCCACTTGACTATACAGCTAATACCAGAGCTAGTACTTGACTCTTCTTCCTTTGCAGCTAATACCAATGCTATGGTACTTGACTGCACTACTTACAGTGCTCCCAGTGCTACTTGACTCTGCTACTAAAAATGCACCTGATGATATTGCCACTTATCCACTGCTTCCTAATGCACCACCAGTTTGGCTCATTACTGGATGCCTGGAAGCAAAGTGAACTGTTCCACTCTCTTCCCCTAAGTTGGCAAAGTTAGGAACAGCATAATAAATAGAACTCAAGTGTTATATTTTTTCCATTCCATCTGGAACATCTAGCCTATGACTTTGGAATAGGTTGTAAATTCCCCTAGACACAATCACCCATAGATTATCAGTGATGCAAATACAATGAACTTTGTTCTCTTTTTTCAAAATGAAGAAATGTCTCCAGCAAAGCAGATCTGCTCAACTGCTTTCCAGTTCTCATGTGCAATAGATTGTATCTTTTACAAATTATTAATGTTCCTATTACAAACTGATTTGATTTATATTTTCGCTGTTAGCAATGGTCTAATTATTTTCATATTACTGTGTGGTCATAATGATAATTGTCCTCAATTTACACAGTGACTAAGCATTTACTTTCAGAGATTTGGAGATTGTGAGATTACTGATGAGAAAAAGCAGAGACTGTAGAATTTAATATAATTAGTTGTAAGGGAAGTCTCTAATAAGGAACCATAAAAACTCAATTTTCATTGAAAGAATCATATTCCATTACATGATTTTTTCCCCTAGAAATAGACAAAACTGGAATTTACTGAAAATAGATCTTTTTATGACTATAATGTTTGTGTAATCTGTAGAGCCATTTACTTTTTCTTAAGCTTTTGTATCCTTCATATGTAGTAATGTGAATAGAAAAGTGGTGTGTGAACGATTTATTGCAGTAGTGCCTTCAGGCGCCAATCAAGAATCAGCACCCCAGTGTGCCAGGTACTGTACAGATATGCAGTAAGAAGACAGTCCTTCCCCTAGAGAGTTGGATAAAATCCACAGAGGTCAATGGGAACTTTGTCATTGACTTCAACAGAGCCAGTATTTCAGCCCTAGAATGAAAGTTCTGACAAGACATACGACAGGTGGTGGATAAGGACACAAATGGTAGAAAGGGAGGCAAACAAACATATAACAAGCAGAGGTCCCAAGCATTGTCAACGGGGATTGTAGGTTTCATAGCAAAGGTTATATTATAATCATAATTATATAATGAATTATAAGAAGTATTTGGAGACCGAAGTAGATGGTTTGTATTAGAGAGGTTTTGCCATACCCATGGTGGCATGGGAAATGTTGTAGTTCTATATGTTTTTGAAATAGAAACCTACTTGAGGATGGTGAAGGCTGAGTACAATGGCAATGAAAATGTTGATGTCATGGTGAACTAATAGATCAGACTGCTTGGTCAAGGCATGGACCATAAAGGTAAAGACAAGTTGTGCTGGATGCAGAGGTGAAAGAAGAGCCAATAGAGGGACACAAAACTTGTGATTATGTAGGAAAAACTATGAAAATATATACTTAATTCCAATTAATAGGACGTTTGGGTCTATTCTTGTGTGGAAATTCCCATTGTTCAAGTCTTGATCCAAGTCAACAGAAATATGGGGGGAAATGATTTCACAAAAATTCAACAGCAAATAAAATCAACATTTTGAAGTTCTTTTCATTTCACAAAGTTTAAAATGGACTCATTTTCTGGATTTTTAAGAATTTTCTCTGGTAGTTCCTTTATTGAAATTTTTATAGGAATTGGTTTTGAAATTTTACCAAAAACATTTTCCCTTGATTTTTAGTAAAACATCATGGAAAATTTAGACAACTTTGAAAGTTTTGTCACAAAAAGTTTAACTTTAAAAACAAACAAACAAACAAACAAAAAAAAACCTTTATAAGAAAAAAAGCTTCCTGTGAAAATTTTTCATCAGCTCCAGTACTGATATTGCTCTTATATAGACCTCATTTTCTCTTTTCATAACAACAAATAGAATGTTTTCTTGAAAAGGTATATTTGGAATGGGAAGAGCAATCTGGTGCATAGTCTATTGTAACTAACCTGTAGCTCATGAGATGCTTTAAAGTCTTACTGTCTGCTTTCTGAAGAAATACTAAATTCTGCCTGTGTGGATAATAAAGCTTCATTCAACTGAGGCAATAGCTGTGCACTGGAATTTGATCCAGTCTTTAATCAATAAGTATTTTACACCAGCCAATATAACTTCTTGAATACCTTGACACACACACCTTCAGAGGTGAGATGGTTGAAATGATGTACTTGGGTTAGCGTGTTTTTCAAAGGAGGAGAGAAGGAGAAATGCTAGCCTAGAGCAGAAGCATGCTCTCCTGTTTTTGTTTTTTTTTACGAGGAATATTGCTCCGTAAAGCGTTATCTAAACTATAGGTTTTGGTCCTATTGTAACTCAAGTTAACTGATTGCCTGATAACTCAAGTTAACATGATTGAAATTGCCAATATAGACGTTCCATAAATGTTTATTCCAAGACAGACATTTGTTTGTAGTTTTGGTCTACTGTACAATCAAGACCAAAAATAACTTGTGGATTTATAATTTATTTTAAACAAGGTTAGTTTACTATAAAATAAAGTTTCAATCATTTTGAACTGTAATCACATGGGTAAATGATCTGCAACTATTTGGTTTGATAACATGCTTAACAGCTTTGACAGTTAAGGCCAAAGTAGGTTACTATTTATTTCCATAAAACACATTTGGATGAGTGATGTAGTAACATTAAAGATGGTGTTACAGCTTTTTGGAATGGGAGGAGTGGTTTTAGAGTTATAGACCATATTCAGAAATAAGGCGTTATAAGTTAGATTCCCTTACACTAACTTTCACCAACTTGCACTCAGCTCACACGTGGGCCATGCACATGTAAAGTAGATCGAAGGGTGTCTAAGGTCTGAACTACAAACTTACAGCGATATAACTATGTTGCTCAGGGTTGTGAAAAATCCACATCCCTGAGTGGTGCAGTTATACGGACCTAATCTCCAGTGTAGACCATGCTGGGATGATGGGAAAGCTTCTCCTTTCGATGTAGCTATCATCTCTTCTGAGGAACATTAACTACCCTGATGGGAGAAGGTCTCCTGTTGGCATGGTAGCATCTTCACTAAAGCGCTGCAGCTGTGTTGAACGTGCAGACAAGCCCCATTTGAGAGTAAGGGGTCCACCTTGCATCATTTTCTGAAAAACTTCCAAATTTAGCTCAGAATATTAATAAAGTCAGTCCCTACGTCACATCCTGATGCTTTTTTGGGGGGAGGCCTCAGGTGCGGAGGTTTGATGTACATGTAGTGGTAATTACAGTACTACTTGCTTCCAGGTTGAAAAACAGGGATGGGTGAAGGGGGAAAGATCTGAAAAAAATGTTCCCGTTGGAGCACTTTCTACAAGAGATATGGTAACACCTGAGTGCTGGCAGTTTTTGGTTCACTGGTCTGTTCCCCTGCAAAGAGAATAGATAAAAAAAATAATATAATAAATAAAAAGAATTTGTATTCTTATGTAATCTGTTGTTCATCCTGTACAGTAAGGGTAGTATTTCAGCTAAATTATATCTAAGCATGGGAAATACATGCTGATATACATGAGTGTGAACTTTGTGAAGGAACATTAATACTACAGACATTTTTTTGGAGGGGGAGATACATTTTGTCAGCCAGTATTTTTTGTGCTCCCTCTGGTATTTAAAATATTTTTTTATTTAATAAGGTCTTCCTTTTTCATATTTACTGAATTTTAATAAAAAGAACACCTATCTCTTAAGTAGCTCTTTCTTCTATAGATCTCAAAATACTTTAAGAAGGAGGGTGCTGTAATTATTCCCATTTTACAGATAGAGAAACTGAGCTACAGAGAGGGGAAGTGACTTGATTCAGTAAACCAGTGGCAGAGATGGGAATAAAATCCCAGTCTCCGTCTCCTGAGTCCCAGTCCAGTGCTCTATTAGGCCACACTACCACTGATAACAGGATAGCATGAGAAAATCATAATCTAGATTTTTGAAATCATAGAGTGTTATCATGGAAATGATTGTGACACCACAAATACAGCATTAGTATTCCACCACAGGAAGGAAAAATACAGCAGGTTGCAAGGGAGCAAGTGCTTGTTTAAACACAAATAGCTTTGTTAATTAAAAACATAGTTTGAGAGGTTATAACCCTTCTATCTAATTTTAATTCTACCGGTTGTATCTAAGAATACGTTATTAATGCTGATATTCTGAAAATGCCACTTAGGTCTTGTGTAATCAAAGAGCTGTATTCCCTCAGAACCACTAAGGAACCCTTAGTGTGAATTTGTAATGAACATGTTGAAGGGGTTGCTTCCATTCAGGTGCTGAATGCAATTGTTGGGGCTAATAACCAAGCACAATAGATTCGCCCCTTGAATATGATCAAAGGATAAATGAGGATACAGGCAAACATAATTTTGGGAAGCAAAGAGATATTGTTTAGCATGAGATGATATCAGAAGGAAAAGGATGTTAGGTGTGTGTTTACTTCTGCATGAATAATTTCCAGAGATACGAGCACACCTTGAATACACTAACAGCAAGAAGTATATGTAGCTTTTGATGGAAAGATGTATGTTGAACTGACCAAATAATCTGGGATAATTTTTACATCAAAGAGAATGGGAGGGCTCCATGACTAGAAGGAATCTCTAGACAGTCTTCACTGACAAAAGGAAGTTTTTATATGTGTTTGCTATCCCGCTATCAAATCCTAAAGGAGATAAAACACTCGTTTTTACTGTGAGGTAAACTAGACAAGATCAACCACAGGCAGGAGGTATGGTGCTGACCTCATTTAGCTCCTTTGCTGTAAAAATTAGTGTCTTGTCTCTACTAGGATTTTACAGCAGGATACTTAATGTGCATTCGTTATCCTGCTGTAAAAAATCCACATTTTTTTTTAATACATAGCCTAAGGATACAGACACCTACTCTTAGTATCATGTTGTGCTGCTGTATCCTCAGAGGCGGTGAGAGTACTGTCATATTTATACATAATGCTATAGGCGAGATGATTTTTTAGTATTCTCTACTGCCGGGCTTGGAGTCAGTCTAAGGAGAGAATCCCATTTAGATTTGTGGATTTACAATCCTTTTGATTTCTGTGTTTTCTCTGTCTTCACTAATATGCCAGTGTGGATCTTTGCCTTTTACTAACATTAGTAGGTACAAAATTTTCAGATGGAAATATGATTTCCAAGGTGAAGCTGCCCCTTACAGAAAAAAAAAAAATTTGATAACATTCCAAAGTTTTTATTCAAGATTTTTACTTTACCTCCTCCCCCTCGGGCTTGTGCCTTAAAATAAGGTCTCTCTTTGATAGCTACGAGATATTTTAAATAATACCATCTATAATGTAATAATGATGAATTATACACTTAACCTTACAATAATCCAAAGGCCTGCAAGATATAAGAGTGTATAAAAACCCAAATAAACACATATATCTATCACCTCAATGGCTGGATAAGAACATGAGAACTGTCAAACTGGATCAGACCAACAGTCCATTTAGCTCAGTATCCTGTCTCCAACAGTGGCCAGAACCAGAGCTTCAGGGAGAGTGTACACAACAGGGCAGTGGGAGTAATCCACCCTTATCTTTCCCTCCTGGTTTTTGGCAGTCCGAGGCTTAGGGTTGCCCTGAGCATGGTGTTGTGTCCCTGACCATCTCGACTAACAACCATTGATGGACCTATTCTCCCTGAATTTACTTAATTCTTTTTGAACCCAGCTTTACTTTTGGTCTTCACAACATCCCATGACAATGAGTTCTACAAATTAATTGTATGTTGTGTGAAAAAGTACCTCCTCTTGTTTATATTAAACATTCTGCCTATTAATATCTTCAGGTGACCCATGCTTTTCATATCCCCCTGTAGTTGTTTCTTTTCAAAGCTGAAAAGCCCTAATACTTTAAGTCTTTCCTTGTATGAAAGTCATTCCATACCCTTGATCATCTTTGTTGTCCTTGTCTGAAGCTTTTCCAGTTCCATTAGATCCTTTCTAAGATGCGGGGACCAGAACAGAACAAAAATATCCAAGGTGTGGGTGCACCATGGATTTATATAGTGGAAGACATTATAATATTTTCTATCCCTTTCCTAATAGGTCCTAACATTAATCATAGAATCATTAGAGTATTAGAATATTAGAGTTGGAAGGGAACTCAGGAGGTCATCTAGTCCAACCCTCCGCTCAAAGCAGGACTAACCTCAGCTAAATCATCCCAGCCAGGGCTTTGGCAAGCCGCAGCTTAAAAACCTCTAAAGATGGAGATTCCACCATCTTCCTAAGTAACCCATTCCAGTGCTTCACCACCCTCCTAGTGAAAAACGTTTTCCTAATATCCAACCTAGACCTCCTGCACTGCAACTTGAGACCATTGCTCCTTGTTCTGTCATCTATTACCGTTGAGAACAGCCTAGCTCCATCCTCCCTGGAACCCCCTCTCAGGTAGTTAAAGGCTGCTATTACATCCCCCTTCATTCTTCTCTTTTGCAGACTAAACAAATCAAATTCCCTCAGCCTCTCCTTGTAAGTCTTGTGCTCCAGCCCCCTAATCATTTTTGTTGCCCTCCGCTGGACTCTCTCCAACTTGTCCACATCCTTTTTGTAGTGGGGGGCCCAAAACTGGACATAATACTCCAAATGCGGCCTCACCAATGCCGAATAGAGGGGAATAATCACTTCCCGCAATCTGCTAACAATGCTCCTACTAGTGCAGCCCAATATGCTATTAGCCTTCTTGGCAACCAGGGCTCACTGCTGACTCATATCCAGCTTCTTTTCCACTGTAACCCCCAGGTCCTTTTCTGCAGAACTGCTGCCTAGCTCATCGGTTCCCAGTCTGTAGCTGTGCGTGGGATTCTTCCATCCTAAGTGGAGGACTATGCACTTGTCCTTGTTGAACCTCATCAAATTTCTTTTGGCTCAATCCCCCAATTTGTCTAGGTCACTCTGTATCCTATCCCTATCTTCCAGGGTATCTACCACTCCCTCTATCTTAGTGTCATCTGCAAACTTGCTGAGAGTGCGATTTACCCATCCTCCAGATTATTAAAGAAGATGTTGAACAAAACCGGCCCCAGGACTGAACCCTAGGGCACTCCGCTTGTTACCACCTGCCAGCTAGACATGGAGCCATTGATCGCTACCCATTGAGCCCAATGATCTAGCCAGCTCTCTATCCATTTTATAGTCCATTCATCCAACTCATACTTCTTTAATTTGTTGATACTAATACTTGGGTGACTGTATCAAAAGCTTTGCTAAAGTCAAGGTATATCACGTCCACCGCTTTCCCCACATCCACAGAGCTAGTCACCTCTTCACAGAAGGCAATCAGGTTGCTCAGGCATGACTTGACCTTGGTGAATCCATGTTGACTGTTCTGGATCACCTTCATCTCTTCCAAGTGCCTTAAAAATGGATTCCTTGTGGACCTGCTCCATGATTTTTCCAGGGATTGAGGTGAGGCTGTAGTTCCCTGGTTCCTCTTTCTTCCCTTTCTTGAAGATGGGCACTATATTTGCCTTTTTCCAATCCTCAGGGATCTCCCCCAATTGCCATGAGCTTTCAAAGATAATAGCCAATGGCTCTGAAATCACATCAGCCACCTTCCTCAGCACCCTTGTGTCATGCTGTCTGAATGAGGGGGCCCCTTGAGGTATATTCAGGAGCTCCGATTGCTCCCTTCTACACCAGTCTCGCATTGGGGTTGTCACATTGGGTAGAATGGGGGAGCATTTGTCATATTGGTTAACATCAGTGTGTCAAAATCATAATAATTCATGTGAGATATACCATGTCAGATAATGTTAGAGAGGTTATAATGTGCTAAGTCAGATGACAATACGTATGTTCATGTGCTATATCTGTAATGGAAGTTATGGACATATTTGATGTACCTGTATTTCAAATTGTTCTGGTTGGGATACACCCCAGAAAGAGAGGCAGCAGGACAATAGCCTGCTTAATGGCCCATCAAAACCTTTACAGAAGCAAAGGGCTCTGGAAAAAACTAAAGGTGTACCTGAAGATTTACCAGGATTGGCCCATGTGACTCTGGACTCCATTTTAGTTCTTGTAACATTCCACAAGACAGCATGGCCAAGGCCAGAGGGTATATAAGGCCAAGCCACAGAAACCATTTTGTCTTTGTGTGTCTGCAGCTGAACTGGAACACGTACCTCTGGATATATTCACTTTGCAATTGAACCAAAGGACTTAGACCCATCCACGTACTGGATGTGTAATAGAGGAACTGTACAAGCTTGCAACTCCACAATTCTCCTAGAAACCTGATGTATATGGACTTTGAATCATTTGTATGTATTTGATTTGCTCTAATCCCTTAACATTTCTCTTATGGTTTATTTCTTTCTTTTTACAATAAACCTTTAGTTTAAGTTACTAAAGGATTGGCTGGCAGCATGGTATTTTAGGTAAGACCCAAACTTGTATTGAACTGGTACTCTGGCTGAGCCCTTGGAGTCAGAGGGAACCTTTTTAGTAAAGAACATAGAGTTTAAATAACTGATCTCTTTACTGGACCTATTGCTGATTGGGAGCCAGGAACTGAAATGCAGTAAAGGGGGCTGTGTGCATTTGTATACTGGCTTCTCTGGGGATTCAGAAGTGCAGTTTGTGGCTGGTTGGGAAGTCTGACTTCAGTGCCACCCACCAGTGCTGGGAGAATCTGCTCTCTGTTTGCAGCCTGCCCTGACCTTGGCATTTTCAGGTGGCTATCCTGGGCACGGGACAGGTCACACCTTGGATGCATTGAATCTGGCCCCATGGACTTGTGTATGTCCAATTTCTCTAAATAGTCCTGAACCTGCTCCTTCAGCACTTAGGGATATTCACCTCCTCCCCATTCTGTGCTGCCCAGTGCAGTAGACTCGGAGCTGACTTTGTCTGTGAAGACAGAGGCAAAAGAAGCATCGAGTACCTCAGCTTTCTCCACATTCTCTGTCACTAGGTTGCCTCTCCCATTCTGTAAGGGGCCCACACTTTCCCTAATCTTCCTCTTGTTGGCAACATACCTGTAGAAACCCTTCTTGTTCCCTTTCCCATCCCTTGCTAGCTGCAATTCCAGTTGCACTTTGACATTCCTTATTTCATTCCTGCATGTTCGAGCAGTATTTTTATAATCCTCCCTAGTCATCTGACCAAGCTTCCACTTCTTGTAATCTTCTTTTTTGCGTTTAAGTTCACCAAAGACTTCTTTGTTAAGCCAAGCTGGGCGCCTACCATATTTGCTATTCTTTCTGCACATCGGGATGATTTGTTCCTGCACCCTCAATAAGGTTTCTTTAAAATACAGCCAGCTCTCTTGGATTCCTTTCCCCCTTATATTAGCCTCCCAGGGGATCCTGCTCATCAGCTCCCTGAGGGAGTCAAAGTCTGCTTTTCTGAAGTCCAGGGTCCGCATCCTGCTGTTCTCCTGAACTCTACCATCTCATGGTCACTGCTTCCTAGGTTGCCACCCACTTCTACTTCCCCTACCAAATCTTCCCTGTTTGTGAGCAGCAAGTCAGGAGGAGCACGGCCCCTAGTTGGCTGCTCCAGCATTTGCACCAGGAAGTTGTCCACAACAGTCTCCAAAAACTTCCTGGATTGTCTGTTAACCTTTTTGACCACTGCTGCACACTGAGCTGAAGTTCTCAGAGAACTATTTACAGTATAACAAAGATCTTTGTTGAATGATAACAGCTAATTTAGAACCCATCATTATATATGTGTAGTTGGGATTATTTTTCCAATGTGCATTACTTTGCACTTATCAGTGTTGAATTTCATCTGCCATTTTTGTTGCCCAGTCACCCAGTTTTGTGAGATCCCTGTAACAATGAGCAGTCAGATTTGGACTTAATTATCTTAAATAATTTTGTATGAACTATAAACTTTTCAACTTCACTGTTTGCTCCCTTTCCAGATCATTAATGAATATGTTGAACAGGTCCTATAACAGATCCATGGGAAACCCCACTGTTTATCTATCTCCATTTTGAAAACTGACCATTTATTCTTACCCTTTGTTTCCTATCATTTAACTGGTTATTGATCAATGAGAAGATCTTCATCCTGTGACTATTTAGTACTTACATATTATCTTAGGTTTTATATAATACCTATTATCACAGCATCTAAACACCTAACACTCTAAGCAACCTGCAGATTGAAGTAACTGTCAAAACATGTACCTGGAACACTGCAAATCTGACTATTTTGTACTATGTTTGTACAGCTCATGCATGAGTGCTCACCCCTTATTACTGAGATTTTGTTTAAGATAGTGGAGATAAATAAGGAATATATATTTTGTGACTTGAACCTAACATGCAGAAATGTTTCCAGCATTGCACACTGCACTTTAATGTTTTGTTTTGTTTTTCTGTTTTTGTTTTTTTGTTTTTTAAAGGCTTAGGGAAATGGAAAGTTTCATTAACATTATTTCCTGATTTTTAAAAAAGAAGGTTTTAAAAATGTTGAACAGCCTCATTCTGCTAAATGTGATGTTAGTTCTTCTGAAAAGGAAAACATTCAAATTGTTAAATTATCAATTCAAATGGCTTATCTTTGAAACTCAAGAGACCAGGAAGCAATAAGAAGCCTTAGGGAAGTGAAAGGAATTCACAGTAAATTTAATCAAATACAAAAGTGTTTGTAAGTCTCTGTGCATCTGCATGTTGTTTTTCATTGTGCTGTCTGCATGTTCATGGAAATTGGTGTAATTCAATGTAGTAAAACTATTTTTAAAAATTCATTACTTATTGTGTGACAGACACTGCTCTTACTTCCCGGAGAACAAGTACAACAGGGGTGGCCAAATTGTGGCTCATGAGCTGCATGTAGTTCTTTTACACTTAAAGTGGGGCTCGTGGAGCCTCCTATGCCTCCCCATTCTCTGATTACCAGACTGGGGTGGGAAGCTCTGAGCTTCTGCCCTGCGGCAGGGTGCTAAGGCTAGAAGATTCTGCCCAGCAGGGAGTAGGGTCTCGAGGGTCCATAAATTTGGCCACCCCGATCTATAATATAATGTGGATTGAGCATATAAAGTAAAGAATTAATTGAAAATCATATATTTTGTTTTGTAATTAAATTCCGAGGATGAAATCTCCAACGTTTTCTTCTGCACAAAATCTGTTCTAGTTTTGCCTGGAAAATTGTGCAATCCAGGTTATCCAGCCTACAAACTAAAACTATCCAATCCTTTTCTGCAGTGGAGGAAGCTATGTCGGACATTGCCTGTCACCTTACCCTAGAGGGGGGCAAACGAGCAAGTTAAAAGAAGAGGTGTGTTGTAACCTGGAGCTCTCTCTCCCACTTTCATCTACAAAACAACATCAAGCAACTGAAGGACTATCCACAGGGGAAGCGCCTGGCTGAAGGAGTCAGCCAGCCTGTGGTGAGCATTATCTGACTTTGTAAGGTATTGAAAGCGTCAAGCTTAGTTTAGAATTTCAATTTTTTTGATAAATTGACGAACTAATCATGAACTTGCATTGTTCAGTGGACAGCACTAAACATGGAAGTTCTAAAGTTGCATCTGGGACTGAGGGTGTTTACTGGGGTCAGTCTACTGCAAAATCCCATGAGTGGCTGGCCAGAAACACTCACTCACTAAATTAAGGGCTGCTTGCTTGCAGGAAGCTGACCCAGAAGTGGGGATTCACATAGCAAAGCAAGTGCAAGACAGTGCCCAAGAGTGAGAGATAAGGGTTACACAGCTATACACCAGTCCAGATTGCAGAGGGGAATGTCACACTGGCAGCAGTTGTGATTCTGTCTCAGGTCTGGGGGGAAGTGTTGGGGTTGGGTTGGAAAACAATTCTACCCTCTTGGACTCAGGTCAGGTGAGCTTGAGTCAGGCTGGGGTTTGTGTTGGGCCTAAAAATTAGATGTGAGCAGACCTCTACATTACATAATTGAAATACCACAAAAGACTCATCTATGTATTTAAAATATGGCCTTGTCTCTGTCCCACTAACCCTTTGTATATCATTTGCCTGCTAAGTCCCCAGTCCTGTAAACATATGTAGATCTTTGCTCACTGTAGAGATCCCAATGACTTCAACAGAACTACACTCGTATGAATAAAATTAGCCATGTGCCTAGATGTTTGCAGGATCGATGCCTCAGACCAGTGATACTCAGACCTCAGAGGTTCAGAAGCCAAATTAGCGATCAACATATCCTAAAGAACCACAGTAGTGTGAATTCATTGGTTCATTTACTATTTATATATAAATATATATATATGTATATAAAATTCTCGCACCAAAATGACCTACTGATTGGTTAATAACAGAGTACACATAGTACACAACTACAATTGATTAATAACATAATAAAAGCATCCTGATTAGTTAATAACTTAGATTGGTTAATAATTAAATCACAGTGTTTTAATATCATGTGCTTCAGAGGGCTGCAGAAGAGACATTAAAGAGCCACTTGCAGCTAGGTTTGAGCCTCAATTTGAGTATCACCTCCTTAGACAGTAAACTCTTTGAGGTATGGACTGCATATGCCTATGAGTTTGGATAGTCCCCAGCACAAAGGAACCTCAATCCTGATTGTATCCCTGATTGCTACTGAAATGTAAATATTAAATGATAATCTTCACTGGTCTATACTTACAATATGCTAGCTGTGACAGTTTCTCTTTTCTGCATATCAGAAAAGCAAGTAGTTTTAAAATGAGGATTAAAAAAAAAAGCCAATGTCTGCTCATGCTATTATATCACTTATATCAAGCTTTTTATGGCATATGTAAATTATGCTTTGAACTTGATATCATCTACCAAAGTATGATTAAAATGCCTGTTCTGCTTATTTCATTCTATCATCCATGATAAGATGTCTTTCCTGAACAGAAAAGCTATGTTCATTAATAAATATTCCTGTATTTTGAATAACTGCTTTAGAGGAGATGGGATTTAGCCAGACCACAGTGCAGAAAAACACACCACATGTTCACCGCCTCCCTGCAAATGACATTGAAATTTTTGGATTCTGCACTATCTGGTCATATAATCTTATTTCCACACAAGGTATTACATCTAATATGTAATTTTTGAACCTGCCCTCAGATGAGTTATTCTCTCTCTTGTGATTCCTATCTTCTCTGTTTTTGTTTTAGATTATAAGTAGTGATTCTTAGTTTTGTATCGTACCCAACAAAAAGCAATCTTAACAAAAAAATAACGTAGGGATAGGTAAACCTTCCTGTGGTAAAGCTGGGATGTTGGGGTGTTGTGTAGTGCCCATGTGGTGGTTCCTGGTGCCATGGTTTCTCTGAGAGGTTGTGGAGTTATTGTAGTTGGTTCTACTTTGTTGTGGTTATTTTTGTGTTAGATGGCTGTCATCGGGTTTTTTTAATAGTTGATTTGGGTTTCTTGCATGATTTCCACGTAATTTTCCTGATTGTTTTCTTCCAGTGTGTGGAAGCATGTGATGAGTTCTTGTTTGAGGTGAATTCCTAGATAATTTCCCTCTGCACTGGTACACAAAAGAGGAAAAGGGAGTTCATTTTCCTTTTCAGTTGCTAAAACTTGAAACCAGTCAACTTAAAAACAAAGATTTTTTTTTTCTTTTCTCTTTCTCTCTTTGCCCTCCTGGAGTGTAAAAAGAAATTGTATTTGTGAAAATAAACAGCATGTTGCTATAACACTTCCCCAGTCCCAAGCATATTTTCAGACTGACATTTCTCCTCCCCCACAAGAGCTACAACACTCTTCTGGTATATTAGAGACCCCCTAGGATCACTGTGCTGTGCTACATTAATGAGTTCCGTGTAGACCACAGAATACTCTAACTATGCGGACAACATTTTCATGTTTTTTCCATAAGTGAAGTTTCCCCTAAACAGAATGCATTCCTAAGCAAAGTGTTAACTTTTGCAGTTCAGGAGATTTGGTTTTTCAGGTTTTAGAACTGTCAGTATCTGTATGTATTTTGCTGTATGCTCTTGAATGCACTGATCATATGTTAGTGTTTTGATTTATGTTAATGAAGATAATAATTGGATTATGATGAAAGAAGGACAGAAGCAAGAACGGGGAAAGAAGGAGATGAGAAAGAGGGAGCAAGAGATCTTGAGGTAAAAGTCTGATCCAAAGTGCTTTAAAGGCAATGGAAGTCTTTCCGTTGACTTCAATGGGCTTTGGATCAGGTCCAAATACAATGAAGATAGAGTGATGCTCATCGACAGTTGGTTTTTTTCAGAGTTGCTATAACTAGGTGTGTATCCCATAATTTCTCCTTGGAGCAAACACTGTGTTAATTGCCCATTTCATCTTGAATAGTCTCTTGCAACATGTGTTAACTCCTTATGGTTAACAATCTGTTGCATCATATATTTAGCTGAGACACTTTGATTACCTTTCCCAGAACTGAAGAAGATCTCTGTGTTGTTCATATTGTCTCTTTCATAATCACAAGTTGGTCTAATAAAAGATAATACCTCACCCACCTAGTCTCTCTGAACAGTTGTTTGCCAGAATGGTAACCATATCATTCACACACCCATGTTGGGCACAAAAGTTAGTGTCCAACCACCATAATTTGTTATGAGGACCCAGAAGACTTCAAGGTTCTAGAATGATATGTTCATCTTGGTTTAATTTAATTGCAGTTATTTCTGCTGTCATTAGCTTACTGCTTTGGCTCTGAGCCTGTTTTAGTAGCCAATGATCCCTTTTGAGACTCTGGATTTGCTGTAGGGCACTACCGCAGCATATATCATTAACAATTATGCTGCAACATTGGGGTTGTTTAAAAACTGGTGACAGTAAGTCCAATAGTCACAATTTTAATGGAAAAACAAAAATGCTGAAAGTAGAAAAGTCATCACCTCAGACTTTTTCCTTTGGATGATTTGCACCAATCCTTTCTAGTTACATTTGGCTGCTAAGGCGACAACATCTAGCCTCTGGCAAGGAGAATAGATGAACAACAATTTTCCCCCCTCAAAGCTTTACCAAACTGACATGCTTTCCATGATTTCTGTTAGCAAAAATCTTGACCCTGTTTTTAAATTGGCATCACAATAGTCAAGCCAGGATGACGCGTTGCCAGAACTACCCCATCAGGATGGTCTCCACTGAGATAGCACTAATCATTTATTTTGAAACATTTTCCGCATTAGTTCTTCGTCATTTAGATATTCACAGGATTGTATTTTCCTAAGAAATCAGTCTGTCACTTTGCACTGATCTTGGTAAAATACAACGGGCTAACAAAAACAAAACAAGAAAGAGAGGCAAGTCTTCCTTTCTTCATTCACCTCTTCCCCAGCCTCAGTTTGTAAGTGATCTTTTAATACATAGGGAAGTAAGCATTGAATTCATACTCATGTCAATCTAAATTAAAGCAATTTCTTCTGATTTTTTTTTGGCAAGTATTATTTTTATTGTTTCTCTAGTAATCCTCCTTTGTTTCATTTGGCTGCTGCAACAATAGTTTCTAGCCTCTGGCAAAGAAAGCCGATGAGCAAATATTCTGTGTCTTGGACGCTGAATGCATCACTCAAATGATCTGCCTCCCAACATTCCAGTTACCAAGAGTTCTGAGCCTGCTCCTCAACTGGAAACTCAGCAGCCATGCCAGCACACCATGTTGCCAGAAATACTCAATCAAGTCAGTCTATACTGATTTCTTTTTAAACCTATTCAACATGGGTTCCTCTGTTTTCTGTTCATTAGCTATACTGTCACAGGTTTTGATTCTCCATCATCTCCACTGTGAATTCTATGAACATATTATCAAGCAGCTAGTGCGCCGAGGATTTGAAATTGACAATACAGGATCAATGTCTCAGGGGCTCAACTCTGAATTTCAGTAATTCAATTAAATTCTTTGAATACTGGATTCAGCCAGAACATTGATTCTGTATTGCCTGCACGTTCCATGTACAAGGCATCCCACACGTAGAACCTAAGTACAGCCTTCTTGTCAGTGTATAATTAAGGGAAAAGACTGGATTCTGAGCTGAAGGGAAGGATAATGAAGTGTTGAATCTGCTGAGTTTATGATGTAAAAACTAGTCAAGAGTCTACTCTGCTGCAGCTGAAACTACTTGGGGATGCTGTTTGCAAAATTGGGGTTCAGTTAAAAAGATATGTATAGTTATACTGGATTAGTATAAGCTATTGCTGAATAAAATGAACTTACTGGAGGAGTCTTAGATTCCCTCAGGACTCATTTAGTTTTCTTGAATCAGTTAGAAGAGGGAGCTTAATACTGGGCCACCTCTCTGATCGGAGGGGTGGGGAGATAGACACCCTTTTTTTAGTGCGCAAGATTCTATGCCATCCATAACAATCATTAATAAGAGTTGGTTTCTGTTGCAATTTACAGGTGTGCCTTGTTTTATCAAGGAGTAGTAGGAAGATTCACATTTCCAGTGCAAGTAGCTATTTATTCTCCATGGTAAAAGACATTCTCTCTTCATAATTAAGATAAGAAAAGAGAACAACGATTTATTTTAATCTTTCAAAAAGAATGCATTAGGGCTGCCCCTAGTTCCAGGCCCAAATAGCCAGGCTTGGCACAGGGGGTTCAGATAGGGGCTAGAGAGAGGCATTTTCTTCCCCAAGCTGCTCTCTGGAACTGCTGTAGCCTCCTGGTTGTAATAGCTACAGCTGGATTGGAAACAGTTGTCCTGTTATGTGAAAATTTTCAAGATTTCAGAAACATTTCCTAGTCCAAATCAGGCCAAAATGTTGAAATTAAAAATTTTTAAAAAATAATAAATAAATAAAAGAAAAAAAATAAATCAGTTCAGGTCAAAATACTTCATTTAGATTTTGACTATTTTTATTTATTTTTTTTAAATCACACTAGAATCTTAAATTTTGAAACAAAGCCATTTTTAATTGGAAAATATAATGGGTTTGTTTTGCAAATGTCGCAACAGGATATTTTGACAGTTTCAAAAAAAAATTCTCCCAATATTATTGATTGCATCATTTCTAGGCTTTGCAGAATTTGTTATTTATTTTTTCATAATTTCAATGAATAATGTCGAGGTTTATTTTTAAGCATTTTTTTAGATTCTCATCAATGTAAATTTTCACAGTGGGGGAAATTTGGGGTGGGGGTCTGACAGTATAGGGGTCAGACCATAATTATTTAATGATAGTAGTTGCTGGGATTAAAAATGTAAAAGCAGATATTGTCAACATCACATGTCAAAATATACAAAGTAAACATCCTTAAATCAGATTCTATTAAATTCTCAAGCAGCATTTCTTACTTTGCCTCTCTGTAAATTTTGATGATTGTCTATGAAGGAAAAATTTTGTTGGTTTGTGTGTGCATGGAGAAATGATTTACTTATATTTACTGATGATAATCAAATCTTTCCAAGCTAATCATTTATGATGGAAACAAGAACTTCAGCTGATCTGGCAATGGTCTCAGCTTAAAATTCTGCTGTCATCACTGGAGTTGGTGGTAAAAATGATTACAAATGTGGTTTTTTTTACCCAACAAAATTGTGAAATATTGATGACATTTTGAAATTTTAATGTGCTCTATAGCTGAGGAGAAGAATCACAATTTTTGGTAGAAATTTTATTCCCCTTTTGGTTAAATTTTGATGAACATTCAAAAAATGTCGACCAGCTCTAAATAGAACCCTTTGGAAAGAAAAGAACTGTTTACTTCAGACCTGGTCCCATCCATTTTATTCTAGAAAATCTCTCATTGACCACAGTGATCATGGATAATAGGGGTTGGATCCAGCACTCTGTAATCCAGTATCTCTCCCATTGCCTTTAATCCAGAAGTCCCGATGACTTCAATGAGAGACATGAAGGAGAAGCACTGTGGTCAAGTGGATATGGTCCTGGACTTGGACTTGGACTCGGGAGAGCCGACTTTCATTCCTGCCTCCGACTATTTGTGTGACCTTGGGCAAGTAACTTTAACCGAGATCCTCAAAGGTATTTGGGTGCCTAACTCCCACAGATTTCAAGGAGTAATTTTGAGGATCTGGATCTTTACCTCTCTGGGCCTCTGTTTCCCCATCTACTCTTTATCTGCCTTCTCTCTTTAGATTGTCAATTCTTTGGTGCAGGGCCTGTCTCTGTCTCTGTATGTATCACTCCGTGCACAATGGAGTCAGTCTCAGTTGGGGCCTCTCAGCATTACTGGAATTCATATTACAATACTAACGAGCTTTGCCTGAGTAAAGATTACAGGGTCAGTCCCCTGTTACACTTGTGAAGTGACTGCTCATTATACAAAGATGAATTATATTACATGTGTGTGTGACATGGACTGTTGTCCTCTGTGGCTGAAGCAGAGGATCATCCAATTAATTTGTTCATGACAAACAAGCAGATTTTAAAACAGGGTCCTAGAGTGGAAAAGAAAGGACAGTCCTTCATTAACTTTCTCCCTAGTCTCAAGGCATATTTATTGTGTTCTCAAGCAGAAATAATAAATGCCTAAGCATAGGACCACTTGTGTGAAAAATCTTCCAGCTCTTTTGAATGTAAATGGATTAGACTTTTGATTGAAAACATTGTAGATTCTTGCAAAGGAAAACTGTTTTGAAACTTAAAAAATCTATCCATAAAGTACTTAATTTAGAAGGATAAGAGTGAATGCAAAGGAGTGGTTTTCATAATGCATGACATTAGGATTATTGATCAATGAAAAAGGACATTGCACTAGCATGTTGAACCAAAATAGCCTTTAGCCACCCCAGTGTACCAGATCATAGGTCAGTTGTGCACTGCTATGGAGGCAGACTGTAAGATGCTGAGTAAGGGATCGGTTATGCTTCTTAGGAGTCTGAATCCTGATAAGGGGGATACACACTGCCTCAGCAGTGGTGCCTGGGGACAGCATGACATGGAGCAAGGATCTTGTCTTCTCACTCAGCAAGAAGGAACCCATGCAATGGGGGGGTTTTCAAGTCTGACACAAAACCTGTCCCTGATGAAAGGGATGGGCCTGTACGCATGACCTCATATGCCACAGGTCACATATTTTATGCAGTTCAGGAATGAAGGTGTGCCAACACCTCTGCTGTTTAAGTAGTGGGCTCTCACTCATGCCAAGTGGAGCCAGTCTGGGTTCTAAGTATGGGGTGTCATTAGCAGCTATTGAAAACCCTTGAAAGCACACTGTAGTCTAAGGGGTATGCTGGCGGAAGGGTTTTGCTTTCTTTGTCCGTCCCCCAATGACGTGTAAATTGCTTATCAAATCTGAGTTGTCAGTGACTCTCACACACGTTTTTTGGTTGTGATAACTCAGTGAGTTCGCTGATAGGTGTTCTTGGGCACAAAGGCTCTGATAACTGCAGCTTTCTGAAAGACTCACCGAAAACTCAGGCCTTCCACGTTATTATGAATTATATATGGTCATCATTTCTCCAACACCTTTCACCTAAGGAGCTCAAAATGTTTTACAAAGGCTAATGAGGTAAGCCGTGCAATGAACCTGTGAAGTTTTATTATTCCCATTGTGCAGATGGAGAAACTGAGGCACAATTGGCAAACACTGGGGAAACTATAATGTATTATATTTAGCAGGGGAGTACGGTCTGATAGTTTTAGTGAATTAAAAGAACAAGAACAAGGAGTAAAAGCCTGGATGCATAAAAGGAGTTAAGCATGATGATGCTGAGTGTCACAGGACCTAACTTTTAGGTGCCTAGAAAAATCACTGTGATTCACAATGCCTGAGTCAGGTGCCTATGCTCTTATATAACGAATGGGGAGACGCCTTAGATGGCAATTCACAAAAGCCAGCTTACTAGGCAGGGGCCAGCCTAAACTAGACAATGGGAGATACCAATGAGCAACATGTGTGCTAAGACCCGCCCCTCTCATCGACTAAGGGTATGTCTATACTGACGGCGGCAAAGTCGCCACCATCAGATCGACCTATCTGGATTGATTGAGCGGTCAGTGAAGATCTGCTCAGTCGATCCAGAAGTCGATACTGGTAAACCACCCCTTCGAGTGGCGTAGCGCTGTGTCGACGGGAACCGCGTTGTACAGTGAAGTGAAGTGCAGTGAAGATGCCACGCAGAACAGAAGCACCCTGTGTAGCTTGCGTAACTCCCATTGACTGCTGCCGAACCGCCAGGTAAGTGTAGACCAGAGCATAGGCACCTATGATCAGGCTTCAGGGAGGTGCCTGTCTCTGCTGGTGATTCTCAGCTGTGAGCCCTCTCCTGGAATTAGGCACTTATGCTTATTTAGCAAGAAACCGAGGAGGAGGGCGTGAGGAGGACGGTGACCACCTCCCTCATAACTTTTAGGTCAGTGGTTAGGGTACTCACCTGGGATGTGGGAGACCTCTGGTTCAACTCTGCCTGAGGAGGCAAAGGGATTTGAACAAGGAATCTGCCCTCCTTTAGAAGAGTGCTCTAACCACTGGGTATAAGTTATTCTGACATGGGGCTGGCTCAATCTCTCCATTTGAAGCTGTTGCCCTGGGATAAATAATGAAATATTCAATGGAGCACAGGGACTGGAACCTGGACCTTCAAAATCCTGGGGGAGTGGACTAGCCATCAGGCTACAGTCATTTTAATGCTTATGCTCTCTTTCTTTCTGTCTCTGTCTCCGGCCCAAATAGCTCTTCAAGTGTTTATTCACAATGGAACAGCTTGAGCAGGAGAAACTGAGAGATCCCTGTATCAGAATGTCTCTTAGCCCAGTGGCTAGCACACTCACCTGGGAGATGGCAGAACCTTTTAAAATCCTTTCACCCCCTCACATGGAGGGGAGTGGGGGAGAGCTGAACCAGAAGTTTCCTATATTCCCAGTTGAGTGCTTTAACCACTGGGCTGAAAGTTATTTCCCCAGTTGCTTGTTTTGTGAAGGCACCTACTAGATTGGCCCCCTCACTCAGCTTAGAGGCTGAACTCTTGTGTTACTTTGGTTTGTGAATTGCTCTGGGGTTTAGGCGGGATATGAGCATCCAGATACCAAGATGGAAGCAGCAGCTGTGTGTGTCCAGAAGCAGAAACATAGGCACCTAGGGGACTTTTCTTGCAAAAACTGAGGCCCTGAGTGAATTTAGGTGCCTACAGATTTCAGTGAGCATTTTGTGCAACACAGTGGTCCTGAAACTGGGACCTAGGGGCCTAAAACAGGGATTTGAGGCCTAACTCCCTTTGTGCATCCAAGGCAAATTGTCTGTCTTGTTATTAGGGTTTAGTGCTCTGGAAGAGTTGTGGTCCAGCTTAAATGTTTCCCTGTATTGCAGTGAAAGATGGGACAGATTCGCAGCTGGTGTAGATTGTCATAGATCTATTCTAGTCAAAAGGCCTCTGACAATTTACGCCAGCTGAGGATCTGCATCTGAGAGCATGATATGACTCCATTTCACGTCATATGCCACAAAATGCTTCAAACCTTAGTGTATAATATTGCAATATGTATAATAGCTATTTACTTAGGTTTTGGAAGCATCCTAATTATCTGCTGTGGAAAACATTGATTGAACAAGAGATTGCTTTGGGGGATACGTCTATGCAATCCTATTATATAGATCTATGTGCACAACATTATGCTGCTTCTAATATGATTCTGAAATAGGCAGCCTTCTCATTATATGCTTTTGACCTGTATTCTGTATGTTGGGTAAATAGTCTCCAAGATAATCCATAGCGGAATAATTTTTTTTGGACAATTAAGTGGGGATCCTACATTTCCAGTTGAAACAAATATGCTTGGAGAAAATGGTATTCTCAGTTTGGAAGACTATCAAGTAGGAAAATTACTAGCGTTCATTTTTTCTTCTATAGCTGAAGCATGATGTTTTAATTCACAGAAACAGTTATTTATTCTTGCCTTAGGATACATTGATCAGTTACGATACCATCCATACACATGGCCCATAAAACGGAGGGAGAGAGAGCACAGCATGGCTACAGAGGGTGAGGATTGGATCAGCTCTACATAGCTATTCTGGAATCCCATGGGGGATTGCACGCTGACCTGATAACCAAACACTAGTTAGGGGAACCCGCTAATGTCAGGCACGAGCAGCTGGTCATTTACACATACGCATTTGCACATCAGCTGTGGATGCAACATTAGTGCCTATGTTCATATGACATCTCCCCTGGCTGAGGTTCGTGTTTTCTCTCCTGTGTCTTGGACTAGCGACTACAAGGAGAAAATCCTTACTGTGCAAACGATTTATCCCACTGCCAGTGTGATCACACTCTGTGGAACTGGGATTGCTTGCCACATCATGATTATAGTCATGTTTGTTCTGATGCATGCCTTTGTTGCTTTTGACTTGTACTGCTGGCTCTGGGTCACTGGCTAGGACTGGCAATGTTTTACCATCAGTTATGTTTGGGCATCTCCTTACCTACTGCCTTCCATAGCAGCTGTGAGGAGTGCTGCTGCTTGAAGCTAACATATTTTCCAACAGATTTATCATCCTCGCCTTTTCTTAGTCAGACACCATGTGCACCAAGAGACTTTTTCTATCTTGGCTGCACTCCTGGCCTGGTTAGTGCAGAAGAGATGAATATGAAGGTTTACATAGTGCTTCCTTAGCTTAGAAACACCTAAATAATTATCCTCTATGCATTTCCTTGGTCTAAACAGGATGATTAAGGCTTTTGTCCTTTTCTCATTTCAGGGGGCCCATCTTTTTCTTTCTCAGTTCATTTCCTCCCACCCTTCCTACATTTTTCCCCCTAACAATACCATGATTTTTAGATTTAGTTTTTTAAGGCCGGAAGAAAACATTATGAAAATATAATCTGACATCTTTCATAACACATGACACGGAATTTCACCAAATGATTCCTGCATTAAGTCAATAACTAAAGGATATCTTTTAGAAAAAAAAAATTAGATTTCCAGTGATAGAGAATCTTCCATGTTCATCAGTAATTTCTTCCAGTGTTTAATTACCTTTACTGTTAAAATTTACTCCTTATTCCCAGTTTGAATTTTTCTTGTTTCAGCTTCCAGGTATTGTCTGATAAATTAAATAGCCCTGTACTATCAGAAATCTTCCCATGTAGATATCATAGACTATGATCAAGTCACCTTTTAACTTCCTCTTCGATAAATTAAATAGGTTGAGATTCTTTAATCTTTCCAAAGCTTGAATAATTCTTGTAGGTCTTTTCTGAACATTTCCAATTTCTGTACACCAGAACTGGAAACAACATTCTAGTAATGGTCTCGCTAATGCCTATATAGTGAAAATAACACATTCCTACTTCTACTCAATCATCTTATTCTTTATACTTCCAAGGATTGCTTTGCTCTCTTAGTAGTTGCACACTGGAAGCACATGTTCAACTAGTCATCCACCATTGCCCTTCAATCCCTTTTAAAGTCACTGCTTTCCAAAACACAGTTCCTGATCCTATAACTATGACCCCAGTTATTCTTTTCCCTGGTCCCTGACCTTGCTTTACCAGCAGTGATTTAATATTTTTTACAACATTGATAGAGATATTGAATAGTGTTGAGCCAAGAATGGATGACTTTGGGACTCCACTAGAAATGTATCTATTGGATGATGATTCTCCATTTACAGTTACTTTTTGCTATCTATCAATTAGCCAGTTTATAATTTATTGAATACAGTTTTATTTTGTATTGTGCTAATTTCTGAATTGGAATGTCATAAACTGCTAGGTCAAAGTATGTTATGTTGGCATAGAGAACTTTCTCAACTAATTATTTCTAATCACATCAAAAGAGGATATCAAGTTTATTTGATAAACAAACAATGTGGTTAGCCATTAATTATTCAATGCTCTTTTAATTCTTTACATTCAGTTAGGCTCCAACCTTCACTAAATTTTCTTTAGTACCATTTGCTTGCTACTCCAAGAAGACTATTCTGGAACCCACACGTGGTTTGTGTGGGTTAGACCTTTAAAGTAGATTATTTTTTTATTGTGGCTCAATATGTTCTAGAATTAGGAGATCAATGACTTTGCAGGACTTCTTTTCATTGTTCCTTATAGCTCATGACAATGAACTAGAACAGTTGCAGTTGTACATGTATAAACTGTAACTAATTTGTCCCAGTGAGACACACTGCACCCTATGTACATCCTTATGGTGTGATTGTGTATCATTCATGTTAATAGTGTAACAGTGTATTGTTTAATGAAAATTATGTCATATAAGGAGTTTTTGGAATGCTTGTGACATACTGAACATTATTGTTATGGTAGCGTGTTTGTTTCAATGTCATATGTGTGGTTATGAAGCTCTGCTATGTAATATTCCCAAATATGTGTCTCACATGGCTTGAAGCATATCCAGGCAAACACTAAAAGCAGAGAGGTAAGTCATGTCTTACTAAGGCATGCATAAAACAACCCAGTTCTTCCAGGAACAATGGACTAGCTTAAACATCTGATAAGGTGATGCTCATTGACTCAGGACATGGAGAAATTCATGCAGGAATACTGTTGGTCACCTGACCCTGAAGGGGGGAGTTGAGGCCCCAGAGGGGGGCATAGGGACATTTGAAAAAGGGAGATTTTTGAGCTCTCTCTCTCTCTCTCTCTCTCTCTCTCTCTCTCAACTCAGCTATGAATAACATCAAGCAATCACAGGGGAGAGCCTGGTTGTAGGTTAACCAACCAGCTTGTGGTGAGAACCATCTAAGACTGTAAGGCTGCTGAAAGTGTTAAGCTTAGTTTAGAATGAGATTTGCTTTTGTTTCATCTTGATCAAATCTGATTTATAATCCTCTGTTTTATAATCACTTAAAATCTTTCTGTATTTAATAAACTTATTTGTTTGTTTTATCTAAATCAGTGCGTGTGGTTTGGGTGTGTATGGAGATTTCATTTAAAGTGACAGAGATGGTACATGTCAATTTATTTGATAAATTGACAAACTGATATGAGCTTGCAATGTGGGCAGCACTGAACATTGCAAGATGGCAGTTCCTAGGGTTGCATCTGGGACTGGGGATATTGGCAGTGGGTCATATCATTGCATAATCCCATGCGTAGCTCGCTAGAGGCACTCACTCACTGAGTCGGGGTCGGGGGAGGCAGCTTTCTTTTTGGTGGCTGTACGTGAGCTGCCCAGGAGTGGGAGTTCACAGAGCAAATCAGAGTGAGATGTGCTCCAGGAGTGTGGGGTTGGAGTGACACAGCAATATACCAGTCCAGAATGCATAGGGGAATGTCTCAGCCAGGCTTATCCTTACCTATTTCTTTCCCTTGAGCCATTGTTGTCAACTATATTATGCTGCTGTGATAGCTGCTGTGCAGACTGTAAGTAAGACAATCAATTTTTCTAATGGGTGGGATTTTTTAATAAACAACAGACTAGCAGAAGGAAATTACAGGACTCAACAATCCTTTTTGAGTTAACAGAATTATATTAAAACTGTGAATTAAGAGTAGTTCCTTGTAAATGTAATATATATAATTAAAAGGAGACTGAGGACTAAATATCTCCTTTTCTGTTCTCCATTTTGTAAATTACTATCCAGGAGTGATGACTTTACATCAATCAACTGTGTTCCAAAATATTTATTTATTTTCAACCCAGGGGCACTTACATATGTTTTGTCTCCTGTAGGGATTACAACATTTATACAGCTTTCTTCAGGTCTGTTACATGGGTCTTTGAAACCCTGATAATTTGAGCTAAAAACAATATGTGTAACCATAGCAATCAATAGAATGATGCATTTTTCTCAACTTACTGAAGATGAGGTGTATCTAAAAACCAGACTATTGCATTGACATTTTGCCTTCCTGTGTAACTTTTAATGTTTATCCCATAGACAATAGCTTTTATTTGTCTTGTATCTTTTTCAGTGCAGAGATAGCTTAAAAAAACCAAAACATAAAAGCAATAAAGAAGTGGTGGTTGATACTAATTTATATAAATAGAGGTACCATTAGCTCTTTAGTTCATTAGAGTGCAATCTGAGTAGAACACATTATATGGAGTTAAAAAAAGAACATCAGTTATTATATTGCTTTTCCTGTCTTTTAAATGCTGTGATGTGATCCAGCCAAAATTACTTGCTGATGGATGCATACACTGATTCAATGCCCCATCTAGAGCCAAGTCTGGAGGACATTGCTGCACTTTGGATATTGAGACATGTTTCCATGAAATTCAAGCCATCAAATTAGGGACTTTGACAAAGTGCATGAAAATATTAACAACATTTTTGTGACAGCTGGAAAGCAATAGTATCCAGTGTGCTAATTAAAACATCCCTATTTTTGGTGGTAATACAAATTCCTATGTAGTACTGTCAGTTGAAAAGTGTGGGAAACTAGTGTAAATTTTAGGAATTCAGAATTCAGCAAAGTATTCTCTAGTTGCTTTCAGTCTCTTACACTCCCTCTCTCATAGACATACACATATGGGCCTGATTTCAGGGTGGCCTAAGTTTAGCATCAGCTTCTCTACATGTTTCTTTGCATATGCACACACTTGCAACTACACCTTATTGTGCACCAACACCTGTAGGCAGTGGTGAATGACAGTATGACGTGAGTGTTCAGATGATCGAATTTGCATATGGAAAACACATCACTGAGGTTAATGGCTTTTGCGCATGTAAATGTTACCACCCACACTTGCATGTTTTATGCATGCAAGAAGAGGTCATCTATATATACAACCTACATGCACTATACATAATGATGTGTGAATACACAATCATACTCCAGCCCTTTATACTAAAGGTAATAAAGCCAGAGTGTCTCATCAATTCTCTGTAGGCTAGATTGTCAGTTTGCAATCCCACACATAGTAAGGGATGGCATGATGTCGTGCAGCAGCTAGAGCAGCCCAGCAGAGAGATTGTGACTTAGGGAGATATGCTAAAACAGAGTCTTGAGTCACCACCTCCCTTCCACTATTCCTGTTTTCTCTGGGGAAGGTAATAAATTGCACCCAGTCTGTCTTTACTTGTGGCAGCATGTTCACCAAAGCGTTAGTGTAACTATGCAACAGAGTAAAGGCTCCTCCCACTCCTTGCCCCTTCCCACGGACCTGAAAGAAAGGAAAATGTAGCAGTTTTGCAGAGCCTGATTTCCATGCAGGCAAGAAGCAGTGTTCCAGTGCAAGGAAGTAAGGAAGCACTTTCTGATCCTTTTTACCAACTCACAGAATGGGCCATGATTTGCCTCCATATGGTTAATAATATATAATTTATAATAAAGTCTCTATTCTGATTTTTTTGAACTGATATTCAAATGTTTTTATTCCTGGTTGGAATGAAATTGTGCAGAAAACTTTACTCTGAAACACAGGAAACACATGGGATGAGAAGGAATAAAATGACTTTCTTCCATAGTCTTGTTTTCCTTCCTGGAAGCTCTGTGACACAGAACAACATTAAAGTGTGGCAACATGATGGGAAGAGAGGAAGCACACATGTTGCTTAGTAAAATAAGAGAGACCATATTTAAACAAATGCTTCAATCTTGGAAACACTTATGCATATGAATAACTTTACATATACGAATAGCCCCACTGAAGCCAATGGAATTATTTAGGTGCTTAAAATATGCAGGTGGAGATTAAGGAACAAAGAATTCTATTGTCTTTTATTGTCAGGAACCAAGAAGTCTCCTATTAATCCCTAAAAGGACTGAAAAAGGAAACAAAACGAATCACTAGCATAGCAGCATTATCATTGCAAGACCCCAACACTCAGGGCCAGCCTTAGGGAAAATGGCACCCTGTGTGAACTTGTATTTTGGAGTCCCGGGCCCTCGCTGCCTTACTCTTGTTCCCCACCCATTCGCCCCTGGGCCCCTGCTGCAGTGCTTAATTTGTGCCAGGGAGCCCTGGCATTTCTAGGCTTGGCAGTTCATAGTCCCAGCATCTATGGGCTCCTGGCCAGCAGCCGTTGCTTTCTGGCCACCCAGCTCTGAAGGCAGCACCAGCAGCAGCAGCAGCACAAAAGTAAAGGGGCAATACACCATACCGTGCCACCTTTACTTCTGTGCTGCTGCTAGTGGTGGCGCTGCCTTCAGAGCTGGATCCCCAGCCAGCAGCTGCTGCTCCCCAGGCATTCAGCTTGAGCCCTGGCACCTCTTTCAATACAAATTAAGCACTGCACTGCTGCCTGCCCCCATTGCCTCAAGCTCTCTTCTGTGACTTTGCACCCAGGGCCCATGCTGCTCCTTGTCTCTTGACCACAGCACTCCCCTGACCAGGGCACTCCGGGCGGGCTGTTGCCCACCCATAAGGCCAGCCCTGCTGGCACTCCCTCACCTAAACAATGGGAACTTGCTAACTGTCCGAGTTGTCTATGACTGATGACCCAGTGACAGATGTACCATCTCTATACAACCAGTGAAAACCACTTCAGGCCGGATTCTCCTCTCACTTACTCCCTCATAAATCTAGAAGAGCCCCAATTAAATTACTGGAATTACATCAGCGTGAAACTGTGATAAGTGAAATCCAGAATCGGACAGGTTTGCCCCTTCTCTCATACTACCACCCTTGAGATCAGCAAAGACACTCAAACCATATCCCCCTCAGAGCGAATGGGCAGAGGCTGCTGGTTGGGCATGCACTGTGAGGATCTCTTGGCTGTGGAATTTGGTTCCTCCCCCTCAGTCTTTAGGAGCCTGGATTTTGGTTACAATGTAATTATTATTATTGATTATGTGTATTATCATAGCACCTACCAGCCTCTGTCATAGTGGCCCAGGACCCCACTGTGCTAAGAGCTGTACAAATAGACAATTGGGAGATGGTTGCCTAAGGGATGGTGAAAATATTCTAGTGACATTTTTAATTGCTGTTTCGTGCAGTGCCTGAAAATGTATGGCCGGATGAATAGGTACTTGATTACAGTAATGTTGATGAGTCTGCAGTTTTATAAGAATTGTTGATCCCAACCTGATCTTATGATTTATGACCCTGCCTTATGATCTATGACCCTGTCTTGTGCGTGATTTTCTGCTTGCCAGAGGAAAAATGACATTATAGAGTATAAGATTGACAGGAGTGTATTGCTTATTGGCTTGGAACATGCATGGGGGGCAAATAGGTGAACATAACTAAATGGGTTATTAAGCTTGTGAAAAGGGCATGTTGCATCCCAATAAATAATCTTATAAGTATAGTAACTGATAAGCCTACATGATGCTTAGGGTGTACAGTTGCTAGCTGTTGATTTGTATACCTCAAAAGAAACAAAATAAATATAGTCTCACTGTAGGTCAAATATTAATGGTTATAAGATTCTGTTTAGTACTTTGCCACTGAGCTGTTGAGCTGTTTTCTTGCAACGGTAGAATAGTAGAGAATTAATACATTTTAATGTTAAGGAAATCCTGCCTGAGGGCCTCAACCAAAATAACTAAAACTGTAACTTATGACAATTGGTAAAACTTGTCCATACTGTTCAAGAGCAGAAGCAATAAAATAATAAAAAATCCTCATTACAGCAAACACAATTAATTAATAAACCAATAACAAGGCAACAATAACTAATGTCATTTTTTAAAAAAGTCTTATTTACTGGGGGCCAAATCCTGCCTCTTCCTCCTCCACGCTGATTCCAGTGGATGAGGGTAAGAAGTATGGGATTCTGAGACAACACATAGGAAGCATGTTAGACCCCTGCATGCATTGACACCCTCCTCTATGGGTGCTCCCTATGCACCATTACACAAATCACAAAACACGGGCGTGTAGGGAAATGCATAAATGGGGCAAAATTGTTCAGGTTTGCATCATGAATTGTATAGTGCCCTGGTGTTTTGATGGGTTGAGGTTAGTGCATTTTAGTATACTACAGCTTAATTTGTAGCTATGTCTTTTTTCCTCTCCCCTCCTGTCCACTGAGAAATAAAATGTGATCATCTCAGTCTATCTTTTCCTGGCAACTATTTTAAATAAACAATCCATCTTAATCCATCATAGTGCAGGAGGGAAATGTTGCATATCTTGGCCATGATTTCCATAAGTTCTGAGCACCCACAACTCTGGTTAACATCAGTGGGAGCAGCAGGTTCGCAACACCTCCAAAACAAGGTCCATAAGCACAAGATACAAAGTGATGAGCATGAGAAGTAGCTCATTGGCACCAGTGGATGCACTGATGATAGCACTGCTGAGTTGTCACCAATTAATCCCAGTTTAGCAGAAGGAACAAGACCAAATAGGGGAGTACACAAGTAAGTGACTGAGGATTGTGTTTATGTCCATGTCCTCAGACACATGCATTCTCTACACACATCCTGTCCGTTTTTATCTGGTGACTAAGGGCTAGTCTATGCTACATCTGATCAACATCTGTACAAACAAGGGTTTCCATTGTTTACTGATGTTTGTTTCTCTGTGTTGGTAATAAGATACAGGTAAAAGTATACAAAAAGCAGCTGTCAAATTAACTATTCCTATGTTATCCTAGATGTGCTACAGTAATTGGAGCCAGCTGATTGCATATTCTGCTTTCTTAAAAAATTGCATTTTTTATGGGGAAACTGGGGATATCTCTGTTCATAGGTGGATGTTCTGTTTGGATAGTTGCTGCTTAGTTTTCAGATGCTATATAGATGTTGATTTTCATCACATCACTGATTGCCCAGATATGTGTTTTGCAACTGCCCATACCATTTTACTGATATACAAAAGAGTTCAATACTAGTTAGTACTAACACATGGTTATTTTGGCCAAGATTTTCAGAATAGGATCTGAAGTTAGCCTCCTAAATCCATATTTAGGTACTTCCCCCATTTTCCAGAGTGCTGAACCCCCAGCAAGTTCCTGGCACTTATTTAGGTGCCTAGGTATACCTAGAAGAGGGTCTTTTTTAGGCATCCATTTTTGAAAATATTGGTCAAAATACAGATTAGCAAAATATGCTTATTTTGAGTATGGTGACTTAAACGGCCATTTTGAATAGGTGAATGGCAGATATCAATATTAGTTCTGGAAATCAGAAGACAAGAAATAAGGGAGGAACGTCCTATAGAACAGACACTTTATTCCTCATTCCAGAAAGGGGCTCTGTTAATGAACAAACTGCAAGTGATAGTGGCTGTTATAAAAGATAGAAGAACTAACGCTCTCGGTAGGATCTCTGGACATGGTAGCTCTGCTGAGAATTTTTTCCTTTTGTTTTTCTTTTAATATTAAGTGTTAGTCCCCTAGGCAAAATATGTAACTGACTTTACATTTTGTTAGCAATTTAAAAAAGGCTTTCTCTGTAGGGGGTCTTGTTAAAGGAACTAGACACTTTAGACCTTGAACCTAAATTTAACGATTTTTGTGTGCCTTATGGCTAAGGCTGGGTGAATATTGCAAAAATATTTCTGCAGATATGCACTCAAGGTTTCAAACCAATACACTTTTCCCATGATCTCTTATCTCATTTTGTGTTTGCTTTCCATCCATACTGTAATAAACATATTCACTTGATTGAATACACATGGAAACAGCAACTTTTAGGTGAATTTGGGAAAATAATGCCATAAAAAGAATTATGAATATGTAAACACTAGTAGTTGTTCAGGCATCTTTTTTCTTTAATTTAGTTTTCAATTCATTCAATGAAGATAGAGCAACTTACCATCTGATCAGAATTAATGGTCATTAGCTCCAGTGGGAGTGGTTTGGTGCTCAGCACTTTGAAATTCAGACCATTTCTTCAGGATCCTAAGCCCAGACTTTAAGCTCCTATTTTTGAAAATCACATGTGAGATGAATACCATTTATGGTATTTTTATATATTGAAAGTCTGGAAATGCTCAAATTAAATTAATTATCCAACATACTGATTTCCTCAGATATTTAGGTTAGAAAATCTATAAGGTTAGTAAAGCACTCATGGGGAATGTTCCATTCACAGGGGAAATTTTATCTTTCCTAAACAAAGAGTCAAATATGAGAAGTTTTGAAACACAAAGTTTGGGGGCATTTTTAGACCTTTTTCTTTTCCTGTTCTTGATGGAACATGTTTTTGTTAACACGAGAAGAAGCAGAATTAGGAGGCAGTGATGTTGCAAGCTTGAGATTCAGTCTAATTTCTACCATATGGTGTTTTTGTTTTTTTCATCATCCTTGGAACAAAGGATAGAACTTCTCGACTTTTTTTTTGTTTTTATGCTAATATCTGCTTTTTCTGAAGATATAAATGGTTGACTTGAATCCCATAAGTTTCATTACTTTTTCTCCCCTACTTTTTTTTCTAACCGGCTTTCATATTTCCAACATTGCATAAAATACCCATTTGTAATTATGTTTAACCTTTGTAAAGCCTCTGGGTATAGTCTACTCATTAATCTTTAACCTGACAAGCCTTGGGGGTTGTGGAATTGGCACAGCCATGTATTAGAAGCACAGAGACCACAGTCCAGAGGTACAAAAGGGGTAATTAAGAGGAGGTATGAAAGGAAATGGAACAAACTAAAGGGATCTGATTATATTATGGTAGATGTCAGACAGCAGCAGGGACAATGGAATGCAAATTATTATAGACAGAGTTCAGGAAATAACATTTTTTAGAACAAAACTAATTTAATCAGACCTTGTTTTACCCAAGCGAAAATAATTTGCACTGAATTAGATGTAAAATATAGTCATATTAATGGTATGGTCATGTGGCCTGTTTTAAATGGATAGATTGACTCTATTGAGTTTTTAAAATAAACATGACACATTTTAATAATTGTGTAAAGGTGCTAAATAATCCAATCTCAATGTGCCCCGGGGAGCAGAATGTCACCTGGACAATAATTATTTTGAAACTAAGGGGCAAATCCTTTCTCAACCTTCATGGATGCAAAGAGATCCCTGGCAGCAAAACTGGTGTGGTTCTGCAAAAGAAGGGACCACTTGGCACTAACCACACAGCTCAAATAGGGTCTTTGGAGGGAGTTCAGGGGCTGGCTGGTCAGGGGAGAGAAGACAAGGCCAGGATTCAGAATAGTGGCTTATGTGAAGACCCTTTATCTTTTCAACACCTCAGAAGGGCATAGTAGGGCCATGGAAACTGTTTTAGTTCTGAATTTGAAGTAGCTCACTGATACCCCAATTACCCTCCACCCAAAGCTGGCCGAGCTGGTCGCCCCAGGTCCTTTTCTCCCCCTCTGCGCAGAACTGACCTGGCCAGCCCCTATCTTCCCTGCCTCCCCACCCCATGCAGAAACCATGAAGGTCAGCTGTAGGCAGGGAGGGCGCTGAAGATGCTGTGCCTAGGAGTGTGTAAGGTGTAAATACGGTCCTGTTGACAATGCTGAGAGCCACATAGGCCCATGGGAAACACTGGGAGCCATTCTACACAAAGATCATGCCTGCTGCTGCAATCTTTCATACTCTTCTCTGTGCAGGGGTCATTTCACGTGCTGGCACAGAGAGTCCTGCCCCCTGCTGAGGTGATATGTGCCATGGGGCACATAGAGGGAACAGTCCAGTTCTATCAAGCCCTCTCATGGGATATACAAGGGAGGGAATCTCTTTGCTTTTACACACACACACACACACACACACACACACACACACACACTCTCTCTCTCTCTCTCTCTCTCTCTCTATTGTGTATATATCTATACATAAGAGATTGTACATTTCATGAATGTATTATTTTATTTCTAGGGAAAGAAAAACATTTGTCCCCTAAAAGAGGGAAATACAATCCTAAGAACAATCTACGTTTTGTAAATTTCTGTTTATTTTAGCTACTCACTCAGTAAGAGGGAAAGGTAATACTTTTTATGGTGAAAACAATGCATCTTAACTTGGTTTTCTCAAGGGCAAGCATCATAGTTGCAGCTATAATTAAAGCTCTTTTAAAAATGCAGCAGAAACGTTAAGAGGCTGACAAAAGGAGTCTTTGCCAATTTATAGCTTTAGAAAGATGCACAATGTGGAAGTGGTAAAATTTCCACATCGAATTTCTAGTGCTTGGAAAATCAGCTTTGATCTGAAAATGGAAAATGAAATAAAAAGATTTAATGTTTTAGGTTTGTTTTCTTTTGGTTTCTTCATAATAAGCAAAACCTGAAAAAGGACAGAGTCCTGATTTCCTTACCTACTACCCGCAGTCAATGGGGCTATTTCCTAGATTTCAAGGCCAGAAGGTACCATTATGATCATCTAAGCCTCAGAGTTATGTGAGTAAGATGAGCTGAATATGGCCCATAAACTGGAAAAAAGGTATCAAAGAATGAAACAGAAGAACAAGAAAAGCCCTCTACTGTGATTATTTCAAGCTTCATTTAATAAGGGCAAAGGTCCTATGTACTCCATCAACCTGGTTCTCCACTCTTTTACCCTAGTTTTACGTCAGTGTAGCTCTGTTGAATTTACTGGAGTTAAACCAGCAGAAAACCAATTTAACAAAGCAGAGAATCAGTCTCTGACTTTTGAATGATCAGTGTAAATAAGAATAACACTGCTTTATTTTTCCCCTTCACACTAGCAATTTTCATTCCTTAGTGAGATATAGAACGTGTGTAGGTACTGCGGTACATATGCATGCTTTGTTTACCATACTCAACTCTTCAGGGCATCTGCTTTCCCAAGAGTAACTAAATCAAATCTAATAGAAAAAAAATCTTACTAAATTTAACAGATAACTAGGAGATTCTGAAGTCAGAATAATAGATGTAACCAATATGTGAACTCAGGATATAACCGGTAGGCAATTAAGGAAAACAAAAATAGGTCAGAATAAAAAAAGAGAAAAAACATGTGGTTTTTATGCTATATTTATTAGCTGTCTAGGTCAGCTACTTTATATCTTTCTAATCATCTGTGTAAATAAGACTAGCGATGTCATATTCTTTCATTCCTGTGCTATGCTGACAATTTTCATTGCTTAATGAGATCGACTATTTCTAAGTTCTACATATGTATGCTCAGACTATTCAACCCTTCAGGGCATCTGCCTTTCCAGAACAGGAAAAAAACACCTACCCAAAACAATTTATTCAACAAATAAATAGGATATGCACTGAGAACTTTACATTTTCAGCTATAATACAATCATAGTTAGTTTCAGAGAAATCTCCACCTGAGGTGCAATATGGCACTAAAAGGTACTGTATGTGGGTTTGACATCTTTCTCCAAAGTCTCTAGCATTGCCTGTTGTAGGAAGTAGAATACAGAAGGATCTTTGGTCTACTCTGGTATGGCAATTCTCATAGTAGCCAAATCCTCCTTGCCTTTCATAAGAGTAGACTTATTAAGCTCATTAGAAATACTCTTGGAAGGAAAGCAGAATGTGTTTTGATATTGGTGCCATGGTAATGAGTAGATCAAAATAACCTCACTCCCTCTAATTTATGTAACGCTTAATCCTTATAGCCCCCTCCCCTATTTTGGGATCCTACCAGAAGCATCCCTTACAGGCACCAACCTCCAATTAACAAAGTAAAGCACTTGCCTGGCAACCCTCAGCAGGGATCCTTTCAGGACGCTCCAGAAAGGAGGAGGACCCCCGGGACCCCAAATGTCTGCCTATTTTGAGTGCCCAAGACATGGACAACCAGCAGGGGCTGGGTCAGAAAAGCAGGGTAAGAATTCCTGACCCAGGGGCCTGAGTGACATACCAGAGCAACCAACTGAAAATCCAGGATAGCTTGCACAGATTAGTTCTGCCCAGACTTGTGCACTCAACCTGGACAGGCCAAGTGTTTGAGAGTGAGATGGGTGCAGGGAGTCAGCTTCTAGCAGCAGGAAGAGCTGCAAATCCCCTGTTACTCTCAGCAGGAGGGAGAGCAAAGAACTCAGAAGCCAATGAGTCTTAAAGCATGCCACAGAGCCACTGAGAGGAAGAAATAAGTGGACTTTTGGAGTGCTTCAGAAGGGGGCTATCTACTGATTTAACCTCCAGTCAGTTACAAATGCCACAAACCATTTATAACTGAATCACTTATGCTATTCTAAACACATATACCTAGAAAAGCTCAGAAATGCAACCAACATTTTATCTGTGCTTTTTTTTAACACCAGTAGCTGCTTCTACCTTTGCTCTTCACCTAACCTCCATACTGTTACACTTGCAGAGTTCTGAAACACTGGTGTCAAAGGCTGACTTGGTAATTTGAAATCCACCTAGAACACGAATGCCTTTTTGCTGTCCCTAGGTCTACTTCTTTAATTCTTTCTTTCAATAATTTCTTATTCACATTGAACAGTTAACCGATGAGAGAAGAACAATTTCTGTCAGATGCTTCTGATTAAGTTAATACATATTTAATTATCACAATTAATATGTATCTTTTAAAATCTCTTTTTTGGTGGTTGTACTTGATCACACAGCTTAGTGCTTATGATCCTGAATCTACCTCCTTACTCCTGACCTGTCTCCCTCACTCCTGTTCTGTATGTCGGTCTATGTCTCTGACATCTCATGGATAGGATACTGTCAATTTAAATTTAACAGGGCCAAAACTGATCCACTATTCTTTCGTGCCAATCCTTTTCTTACCCTTCCTATTTTTCTGCCACCACCATCACCCTCCTCCCAGTCACCCAGCTCCACAACATGGTCATTACCTTTAACTCTGCCCTCTCTCTGGATTGGCACACCCAAGCTGTTTCCAAATCTTGTAGTGCCTTCTGTGATAGCATTTCCAAGATCCAGCCTCTTCTCTCTCCACCCTCTTAAATCTTTGGCCGAGGCCCTAATGAGTGATTAGGCAGCTGCTGTGCTGTAACTGCTGCTTATTATGCTGACTTGTATTGTCCCACTGTTTCCTTGTGCTCCTCTTGTTGTATCTACCTGTTGTGTCTCATAGATTGCAAACTCTCTGGGGCAATGACCATATCTTTGTACAGTGCCAAGTACAATGGATCCCTGATCCTTAGACCCTTCCTGTTAATATGTTCTTTGAAGTATCATGTTGCTCTTTGCCCACTATGACAATGATACTAGCTTACATCACCTATTTGCTCATTGCTGCCACAAACACATCAACTCTTTCTTCTATGATGCCCCTTTTGCATGGAACCCCCTTCCTCGAATAATCCGTAAAGCCACTATTTTATCCTCCTTCAAATCATAGAATCATAGAATATTAGAGTTGGAAGGGACCTCAGGAGGTCATGTAGTCCAACCCCCTGCTCAAAGCAGGACTAACCTCAGCTATATCATCCCAGCCAGGGCTTTGTCAAGCCTCAACTTAAAAACCTCTAAAGATGGAGATTCCACCACCTCTCTAGGTAACCCATTCCAGTGCTTCACCACCCTCCTAGTGAAAAACTTTTTCCTAATGTCCAACCTAGACCTCCCGCCCTGCAACTTGAGACCGTTGCTCCTTGCTCCCTCCCAAAGACCCACTTATAATCTTGATACCTATTGTCAGTTGTGGCCAATAGAGAGAGCTGATATTATTATTCCTTCTTGTATATAATGTCACCTTGAAACCTGCAAACTGTGACCTCCTGTTCCTAGCACTATTACCCTCCTCCTCCTTCTCCCCATTACTCTCTCTGCTGTCCAACTTCTTGCATCCTCTCCTAAATTAGATTCTTGCTCTTTGACTCTCCTACTGTGCGTTTGTACAGTGTATAGCACAGTGGGACTTCATTATTGAGTGGGGCCACTGGGCAAATCTGTAGTGCAAATGAATAAGGATTAGGACTAGAATAGCCTCAGTATATGGCCTATATGACACAAAAGCTGAGGGACTCTGATTCCATCTGATTAGAAGATATGCAAACTGGTGTTCATTATATTTTGGGCTGGCCTGCAAACCTTTATTCATGTCTTCAGTGGACTACTTGTGTAAGAGCTTTGAGCCCATAAGCCTTATGAACTAAGTGATTCAAGAGGACCTGTTGCTAATCAAGAGTTTTATGATGTTTAAATGTGAAATGCAGTTAAACAAAAACAGACAAACAACGAACCCCACCCATGTATCTTTTGAATCCTCAGGTCTCATTTTTTGTGGTGGTGTGGGGCGAGGGCTCTCCTTTTCATCCATCAAACTGACTTCTTTGCTAAGTGGGAGTGTGAGAAGCTACAGGACTTGTGGCTAATGAGGGTGTCTCATTTATTGGTATATGTAAAGAGTATAAGCGTCAGTCCCAATTATAATTATATAATTATCATTATAATTAGTGAAATAGTTGATACACTACCAGTTTACGTTAACAAAACCTTTTGGGCACCCTCTGGCCTTTTTTGATTCTCAGGTCTTTGGCCATTGGGAAATTCTCTTCCCCAGATATTTTCTACAGCTCTCATAGAATCATAGACGATTAGGTTTGGAAGGAACTTCAGGAGGCCATCTAGTTCAACCCCCTGCTCAAAGAAGGGCCAATCCCAACTACATTATCCCAGCCAGGGCTTTGTCAAGCCACACCTTAAAAACCTCTAAAGATGGAGATTGCACCTCCTCTCTAGGTAACCCATTCCAGTGCTTCACCACATTCCTAGTGAAAACGTTTTTCCTAATATCCAGCCTATACTTCTCCTCTGCAACGTGAGACCATTGCTCCTAGTTCTGTTATCTACTACCTCTGAAAACAGCCTAGTTCCATCCTCCCTGGACCCCCCTTACAGGTAGTTAAAGACTGATATCAAATCCCCCTTCATTCGTCTCTTTTGCATACTAAACAAGCTCAGTTCCCTCAGCCTCTCCTCATAAGTCATGTGATCCAGACCCCTAATCATTTTTGTTTTCCTCCGCTGGACTCTTTCCAACTTGTCCACGTCCTTTCTGAAGTAGTCCTTTCTGAAGGAGGGGAACTGGATACAATACTCCAAATGTGGCCTTACCAGTGCTGAATAGAGGGGAATAATCACTTCCTTTGATCTGCTGGCAATGGTCCTACCAATGCAGCCCAAGATGCCGTTAGCCTTCTTGGCAATAAGGGCACACTGTTGACTTATATCCAGCTTTTTGTCCACTGTAACCCCCAGGTCCTTTTCTGCAGAAGTGCTGCCTAGCCAGTCGGTCCCAAGTTTGTAGCAGTACATTGGATTCTTCTGTCCTAAGTGAATCCACTTCTGCCAATATCCAGCTCATGATTACAGTATATATTTTAAGAATGTTGACAAGCACAAGACTTTCCAATTGGAAATTACTTTCATTGTTTTGTATTCAGGAAGGATTTAGAAAAGCACTGGGTTTGATGTATTATTATAAGTTATATTGAGTGAGAGAGACTTTTTTTATCTCCAAGAACAATCTGTACTGAAACGCAGGAGGCCTTAGCAGGCGCTCAGAGCTGCCTTCATCTCTTCTCTTTTCAATTCCTACTCTTTATTTTTTTAAAGAACAAAGTTTGAGTTATAAGTTTTCAAACAAATTGTGTTGATAGGGAGAAAATACTAGTGTATAGGTGAAGGCACCCAAAATTATGCAGTTTGCAGTGACTTATTATAGAAGCCACTAAAAGTCAACGTTTATCATACATATCAGAAAAGAATGGGGTAGTCTAGATGATAACTGTTGACAAATGCTGATTTTTCCCCCCACACAATGCACGTTTAGCCTGGTGAACTCATCACCACAAGATATCACTGAGACAAGAATTTAGTGGAATTCTGAAAGGTATTGGATATTTGTATGGATAATGAGAATGTCCAGAGTCACAATAGCCAGGATTATTTTAAAAGGAAGGGATATAAATCCTTGTATTTCAGGGCATAAGCCAATTTTTAAATATCAAGAGTTTGCAAAGAAACTTTCCCTGTGGCCAGTTATCCCTTAACTGCACTGGTGACTATTGAAGGCAGTATATGAGATGAGACAGACCATGGTTCTGACCTAGTATGCAAATTTCTATTTTGATGAAAGCCACTATACTGATTTAGTTTTCAGCTATTCCAGGAGAGGGGGAGAGAAACCAACTACTACATTTTATATTTTGTAACAAGCCTTATACTTTGGCAACTCTTCCTACAAGCCAGCCTGACTGAAAAAAACAGCAACTAACAGGCTCTCACAGATGGTTGTGGGTGCACAAGGTAGCAAATGGTGCTTATGCACCTTTCAACTAAATTTGAGGAATCAGTAACCGTTGATCTTTCATAACAAGTTACATTGGCTTGGCATTCTCCCCCCACCCCTCCTTCAATCACGTCTGACTGGGGGGGAAGAAAAACATGCTAAGTGATGAGTTTTAGTAAGACGGGCACACAGCTGTTTATGATGTTGCCGCCACATAATTTCCAGACAAAGTACAGCATAAATAAAACAATTTACTGGAGACAGACATAAATCATCCATTTAGTGCATGTGTCTTAGCAGCAGTTAGAGTTTTCATTTCTCCCATGTGCACTTGGTAGCATGTCCAGCATACTTGTCAGGAAACCAATTTTTTTAGCTTGATTATGGCAAGGGAAACATTTGTCTGGAGGAGTAGTGTGGGATTCTTTGCTGAAAGAAAAACACAATTTTTCTGGGTAGAAGAAAAAGGATCAGCTCAAAATAAAGAATGAAGGGGAATAACTAATTAGTGCTACCAAGAAACAAAAAACCCCAAACCCAAAACACCTTCATAAGATATGGGTTTGCTTTTGCGCTGAGTTGTGGCCTCATGCTGTAGGGATGGGGCATGGGATCCCCACTTGCAACCATCACAAGCATTGGAGCCTTCATAGCAACAGGGGAGGCAAGTGCTAAAATGTTGCTGTACTAGCATGGGATATAATCCAAAATCCACTGAAATTCTGGAAAAATTCCCTTATCCAATGGGCTTTGAATCAGGCCTATAGCATCATCTCATACTGTATATACAGTAAAAACAACGAGAGTCCTGTAGCACCTTAAAGGCTAACAAATTTCTGCGGGCATAAGCTTTTGTGGGCTGCAACCCACATACTCAGATGCAATTGATGAAGTGGGTTGCAGCCCACAAAAGTTTACTCCCGCAGAAATGTGTTAGTCTTTAAGGTGCTACAGAACTCTTGTTGTTTTTGCTCTATACAGACTAACACGGCTACCCCTCTGGAACTTTTCACCATGGAAGGCACTGTGTATACAGTGGACAATATATAAAAGAGCAGATCCCCAACATAAGGTTACATCTACACTGCAAATTAAGGTGGGCCTATAGTGGAGATATGCTATATAGTTGTGACTGGGTTAATCCCAGCATATTAGAGAGACAAGGTGGGTGAGGTAATATTTTTTATTGGACCAACTTCTGTTGGTGAGAGACACAAGCTTTTGAGCCACGCAGAGCTCTTCTTCTGGTCTGTGAAAGGTACTTCGAGCGGCACATCTAAATGCAAGGTGGAACAGATTGTTTCGCATAAGTTGTTAACACACGTTCTAAGGGACCATTCAAGGTACAGTTGCCCATTAATTCCTCTCCAATCACAGGATAAAAATAGGGGAGATGGTAGAAGGTTATAGATTGTTGTAATAAGCCATAAATACAGTGTCTCTGTTCAGTTCAGGATTTTTAGTGTCTAGCAGAGTTATGAATTTAAGCTCCCAGGTTTATCTTTGGAAAGCATTCTGCAGGTTTCCTTTGAGGATGAGGACTAGCCTGGGAGTTAAAATTCATAACTCTGCCAGACACTAAAAATCATGAACTGAACAATTCAAGTACAGACGCAGGGTCCTCAGATGGCTTGAGCTGGGGCAGCTGGCCTGTGTTGAAGCGGCATGGTGTCTTTACTGCTATTGTTACCTGTGCCAGCTAGATTAAAGCTAGCATGGGTATGCCTACCCATACTACAATCACACCTTTATTACAGAGTAAACATACCTTAAGTTTCACAGTGCGTGTTTTGTTCCAAGAATATCAGTAAAGCTGGATGAAAAATTCAAAATTTTTCATCCAAAATTCATTTTTTTTCAAAAATTTGAAATTTAAAAATTTTACTTCAAATCCTCAGCAACTCAAAGACTTTAAGCCCAGAAAGGGCCATTATGATAATCTAGTCTGATATCCTGCACATTTCAGGCCCCCCACTCCTGTAGGAGGCCCATATCTTCTGTTTGAATTACTAAAGTCCTCAGATGTTGATTTGAAGACTTCAAGTTACAGAGAATCCACCATTTACTCTAGTTCAAACCAGCAAGTGATCCATGCCCTGTGCTGCAGAGGAAGTAAAAAAAAACCTAGGGTCTCTGCCAGTCTGACTTGGGGGGTGGTGGTGGAAATTCCTTTCTGACCCCAAATATGGCAGTCAGCATGTGAGCAAGACTCACCAGCCAGACATCTGGGAAAGAATTCTCCGTAGTAACTCAGAGCACCTCCCCATCTCTGGCCATTGGAGTTATTTGCTAATAGCAACCACAGATGGGCCACATGCCATTGTAGGTAGTCTCATCGTACTATCCCCTTCATAAAGTTATCCAGCTCAGTCTTGAAACAAATTAGGTTTTTTATCCCCACTACTCCCCTTGGAAGGCTGTTCCAGAACTTCACTCCTCTGATGGTTAGAAACCTGCATTTAATTTCAAAGCTAAGCTTATTGTTGTCCAGGTTATATCCATTTGTTCTTGTGCCAGTGTTGGCCTTTAACATAAATAACTCCTCTCCCTCCCTGGTATTTATTCCTATGAAGTGTTTATAGAGAGCAATCATATCTCCCCTCAGCTTTTGTTTGGTTAGGCTAAACAAGTCAAGCTCCGTACGTCTCCTCTCCTAAGGCAGGTTGTCCAGTCCTCTAATCAACTAGTAGCCCTTCTCTGCAGCAGTTCAAGTTTGAATTCATCTTTCTTAAACATGAAAGAACAGAATTTAACACATTTCTCCAGATGAGGTCTCACTAGTTTCCTATATAATGATAATAATACTTCCTTATCGCTCCTGGAAATACTTCTCCTGATGCATCCTAGGATTGTATTAGCAATTTTCACAGCTACATCATATTGGCGACTCATAGTTGTCCTGGCATTGACCAGTACATCCAGGTCTTTCTCCTTCTCTGTCACTTAAAACTGATACATTCCCAGTTTCTAGCAAAAAATACTTGTTGTTAGTCCCTAAGTGTATTACTTTGCATTTTGCACTAAATTTCATCCCATTTCTAATACTCCAGTTTTCAAGGTCATTCAAATCTTCTTGTATGACGTTCCAGTCCTCCTCTGTATTGGCAATACCTCCCAAATTTGTGTCATCTACAAATTTTATTAGTACACTCCCACTTTTCGTGCCAAGGTCATTAATGAGAATGTTAAATAAGATTGGTCCCAAGACTGATCCCTGAGGAATGCCCCTAATAATCTTCTTCAGAATGACAGTTCACCTTTCAGAATGACAGCTCCCCTTTAACCAGTTCCTTACACATCTTTTGAGTCTCATATTAATTCCCATCTTCTCCAATTTAACTAATTATTTCTCATGTGGAACTGTATTCAACGATTTACTGAAAACTAGGTAGATCAGATCTACTGGATTTCCTTTGTCTAGAAAATCGTCTCAAAGAAAACTTCTCAAAGAAAGAGATCAGGTTGGTCTAGCACAATTTACCTTTTGTAAAGCCATGTTGTATTTTATCCCAGTTACTGTTTACCTCTATGTTCTTAACTACTCTCTTTCAAAATGTGTTCTAAGATGTTGCATACAATTGAGGTCTAAGTAACATACCTGTAGTTTGCCACATCATATTTTTTTCTTTTTTAAAGATATATACTATATTTTCAATTCTCCAGTCACAGGGTATGACTTTCGAGTTTATGGATTCATTAAAAACCCTTGCTACTGGGCTTGCAATTTAATGTGCCAGTTCCTTTAGTACTTTTGGATGGAGATTATCTGGGCCCCGATTTGGTCCCACTAAGCTGTTTGAGTTTGGTTTCCACCTCAGATGTGTTAACTGATTCCTCTATTGTTTCACTATTCTCAAGCTCCTCATTACTCTTATTAAAACAGAGGAACAGTATTTTTTTAGGTCCTGGGCCATACTGTGATTATATTTAATCTCCACCCCATCCTCAGTGCTTAGCGGTTCCACTTCCTCTTCCTTGTTTTCTTTTTATTTATGTGGCTAAAGAACCATTTACTATTGGTTTTAATTTCCTCTGTAAGGTTCAACTCTGCTTGGCTTTTGGAAGTTCTCACTTTTTCCCTACACTTTCTGATCTCCAAGAGGTTGCTTTCCTTGCTTATGCTTTCCATCTTCCATTCTTTGTAGGATTTCTATTTTCTTTTAATAACCTATTTGAAATGCTTGCACATCCAGCTTGGTCTGCAACTCTTCCCTATGAATTTTTCCCCCTTGCTTGGGATACAGGCTTCAGATAGCTTCTGCAGCTCTGACTTAAAGTAATTCCAAGTTTCCTTCAGATTCAGATCCTTGAGTTCTTCAGTCCAGTCCACTCCCTAACTAATTCCCTTAATTTTTTAAAGTTATCTCTTTTGAAATGAAGGACTGTAGCTGCAGATCTATTTTTTGTTTATCCTTCCATTTAGTTTAAACTGAATTAACTCATGATCACTGAAACCAAGGTTGTCCTCTGCAACCAGTTCTTCTTCTTCAGTTCTTTCACTACTTACAAGTACTAAATCTAAAATGGCATCACCTCTGGTTTGGTTCAGTGACTTTTTGGTGAAGAAAGCTACCACAGCCAGGAATATCTGGGCCCTATCATTATTAATAGCACTTGTCCATCAATCTATATCTGGGAAATTACACAATCACACAATTCACATTAGTATATATTCCATTACATTAGTAAAGATGGTTCTATCCATATCCAGATTAGATCCTGGGGGCTCTGCAGCAGCCCTCAAGCAGTATCCCATTGGAGCCTCTGTTACCATTCTTCCCAAAAGTGTTTTTGACCCAAACAGATTGTGTTGTATCTATTCCATTACTTCTAATGTCTTTACAGTCTACCTCATCATTAATATATACTGCTGTCTACCACCTTTAGGTTTTTTTTTCTGTCTTTCCTAAACTGTACATTCCCTTCAGTATCTGTATTCTGTCATGTTTCCATTTTCCCTATAATATCTGATTTTATTTCCTGCACCAGTAGTTCTAGTTCCTCCATTTTGTTGCCTAGGCTTCTTGCATTGGTGTACAGACATCTTAGTTTTTTCTGCTTGGCTTCACCCACATTCCTTGCTTGATTAGGTACAGTCATTTTGCTGCCAGTATCGCCCACCTGACTGTTTTTTAAAGCCTACATTGAAAGAAAGTAGACCTGTTAGATCTGAAGGGTCTGTTTTGCCTCAGTCATGAAAGCATCTTGAATTTAGATTTTTACTTTTGAGGCAACTTCAGAAAAGTCTTAGAAGTTGGAGAAGTCAACATGAATGACTCAGAACCATTAGCAACACATGGCTGAGTTTCTTATGGACAGACTTGTCAATATTGTCTTTCACGGAAAATTAGTGTAGGAAGATTAATGTTATGAGATAACACATTCTCCCAGCTGAGATTTCCTTTGTCTTCAGCCGTTGTTTGTTTTCATTAAAGACTTGTTTTCAACTCAGTCTTACGTCCAAGGTAAAATGAAGAGAAGAAAACTGGGCTAATTTTTGTTTCAAAGGATGCTTGAAGTTAAGACCCTAAGTCCACATTTAGGTGTCGAAACCTGATTTTCAAAAGTGCAGCTGCCATTGTCTCTAACAGTCATAAATAAAGTCAAGGGAATTAAGAGAATAACAGGCTGATTAACAGGCTGGAGGAATTGATTAATGAGGAAAGACTGAAAAAACTGTATGTCTACAGCATGGCCAAACAATGCCTAGCAGGGGATAGGAGATCTGTCTACGTGTTTTTGAATTGTGCAAACACATAGGAGGGATAGGAATTGTTTAGAGTGGTCCAAGGGAGCATAACTAGGAATAATGGAATGAAAATGAGCTCAGAAAAATATAGGCTTTACATCAGAAAAGCTTCCTGTGAGGTCTATTAGTCTGTAGTAATCTCCCTAAGGAAGCATTGGAAGCCCATCACTTGAATAATTTAATACTAGAATGGATAAAGCATTTGAGAATATACTGTAGGGAACAATCCTGCACTGACTTATTACATCTTATAGCTGGTAAGTTCCATGCCTGCAGCATGCAGAATTTCCATTGGATTTGGGGGTCAGGCTATGAGCAGTTGGCATGTCAGTACAACATGACAACATTACAGTAGATGTAACCAACTTTTCTCCCTACAACACTAAACTCCCTGCACTTCAACACACATCGGTCTTCTGTTTTCCCCATCAGTGCATTTCCAACAGTCTGTGCTTGGGGAGATGCTATTCTTTCTGGAGCAATTTGCTTTTCTTTTTACAATTTGCATTGCTAGATGATGGTCAAAATTTAGTGTGGTATAAGCAGAAGGTGAAAAGGCTCTTATTTCTATTCCCAACACGTTATCAGCTCGGTGTCGGCTTTGATCTAGTAATCCAGGGTCTAATAAAATCATTTAAAAATTGTTTAAAAAAAAAATTGGAATAATTCTGATATCGTCCCAAGCCATGTCCCAGACTTATTCAAATAGCATTATTAGTAGCATATTTTTCTGCATTGTTATTTCAAGAACGTAGGAGCAAATTAGTCTTGTATTTACCATTGAAAGCTATATATGTATATATTCATTATTAAATCCTCCATTTCAGACAAGGCTATTCTTATAATTGATTTGGTGGCACTTAGTTTATGTTTAATAAATGTAGAAAAATATATATTATTTTATTAAGGTGGTCTATATCTATAAATTACTTTAACTTTCAAGTCTATTAACGATGAGGTCTTTGGCCCATAATGTGCTTTTTCTTTAGACCAGAACATACACACATAATCTCTTGGGTAATTATCAGTCTCAGGTTAGGTTTCAGTGGAGTAGAGTTCAACAGATTAGATTTTTTAGTCCACAGTATTGACAGGACTACAAGGCAGTGTTAAAGATGATGGATGTGAAAATCAGGGACCAGATTCTGGGCCTCTGGCATGGCCTCTTTGCACTGCCCCATTGTGCAAAGAGGAACATGGCAGCTGTGGAACATTTTCCAGGTTATGGTCAGAGTCTTGCAGTCCAGAATCAGTGGAGGTCATTGCCACTGGTCTAGTTTAAAGTAGTTTTGAGGATGCTCTATTTTATGCTGGGTGGGGACTGAGAGGATAGGAGAGACTGTCACCCGAGGATTAGGGGAACACAAAAGCATCTTGAAGAACAGCTAGACTGGACCTGAGGATCTGGCTCTAGATGTCTTTTCACAGTGATATGTATATCCTTCAGTCTGAAAAAATGAATTAGTTAAATATTGTAGGGCCCTGAATATTATATGGCTAAACTGCCAGAGTTGCAGTCAGTGGAATCTCTTGAGCTGGATCCCTCATCATTTACAAGAGAGGGGGATGTTAGTAAAGCATTCTCCATGAGGTGCCCTCAGCACAGGAAGAAACTGTCCTGTTCCAAAATAGACTGGATCTATTGATCCTCAGGAGATCAGGTGCATCTGTTTGTGTGGATAGCAGTAAAAATGGGCTTTGTCCCAGCTTGGTGGGGACAAAGATTAGTATTCTGTGTGCTGTTTTATTTTTGGGTATTTTATAATATACAGCAGCAGGACTTAGAGGAACGAAGGACCAGACTAGCTTGAGACCATGGAGTCCTGGGCTAAGTTCCCTGCTCTGCCATAGACTTCCTGTGTGACCTTATACAAGTCTTTTAGCCTCTCTTTGCCTCAGTTCACTATCTATAAAATGGACCTACCTACCTTACAGGGGTATTGTGAGGATAAAATTTTAAAGATTATGAGGTGCCCAGACCCTACAGTAATAGTGGCCATATAAGTACCTAAGATAGAGACACAGAGCCTTCACACCTCTTTGCTTTTAATTATTTTATAAATCTAGATAAACAAATATAAACATATTCAAATATTATAAACAATTCATCTTTTTTGATGTACTTAGTGAGGGTTGGAGAAGATAATATACTCCCAAAACTCACACTGCTAAGGTTATTCTTTACTTCTACAGCCTCGGCCTTATCCAACAGACTCCTGGTGACTTTGGTGAAGTCTTGCCATTAGATCTAGGAGAACTGTGGTGGGGCTCTACTCCACAGAATGGTCCTATCAATTGTGAAGATGAAGTTTCAGGAATCCATGCATACATTTTTTTGCTTTTGTCTGATAAATCTCAATAAGTAGAAACATTCTTCAAATGTTGACAAATTTGGAAGTTGAATCATATTTTCCCATTGTTTAATTTTCTACTATACAGAGCACAAACTCAGCAGAGCTGAACGAGGCTGGAAAAAAGAGCTGTTTTCTTTTTTTTTTCCTCTCGTTTTTATACTGAAATATTTCTTGGTGTGTTTTGAGAGATTAAAATGTTCTAGAAAATGTGATGGACACCTCTCCATCTTAGTTTGTTAATAATTCTGAAATGTTTGTTGGGCCAATCCAGCAAATCCTTACTTATACGAGCAAGCATGGGCTACTCATGTGAGAAAGAATTTGTAGGCCTCTGATTGTAGTAGCGTATTCAGGTAGAAAAAAGGAACTAAATGACAAAGAAGAAATTAAAAACACCAGTAAATTAAAATAAAGTTGCAATACACTCAATTAGCTAAATTACTATCAATATCTGCCATTATAAAATACCTATGGGCTGTATAATTTTCTTTTAATCCCCCAAACACACAACTAAGCAAGTGAGAAAACATATATTCCTACAACCCCCAATGGAGACATTGAAATTATACATGCTCTCACTAATTTAAAGAGTGACTTTCATACTAGGATACATTTTTTTTTAAAAGGGAACATTTAAACAAAAACCAATTTGCTCTGCCTGTAATTGTATTCCCCTTGCTGATATTGCTAATTATTGAAGTTATTTATGTTTGAATAGAACTTTGTTTTACTTTTATTTTTAACAGCTCATTTTCTATTTTCACTTGATCCTACTTATGCATACTATCCTATTGAAATCCAGGGCAAAATTTTTCTTTTGGTTGCACTGGGGTAAATCAATGGAGCAAATTCAGCAGACTCACTGGCTCTTTAAGGGATTCTTTAATCTAGCAGAGAAAGGAACCATTGGCTGGAAGCTGAAGGCAGACAAATTCAAATTAGAAATAAGGAACACATTTCTAACAGTCAGAGAGATTAACTACCATGAGAAGTAGATTCTCCAGCTCTTAATGTCTTCAAATCAAGATTGGACACCTTTCTGGAAGATATATTTTAGCCAAACACAAGTAATTGGGCTCATGCAGGCTAACTGGGTGAAATTCAATGGTCTGTGATATACGGGAGGCCAGACTATATGATCTAATCATCCCTTGCACTCTTAGATTTCATGAATCTTTGGAATTTTGAATTTACACTAGTGTAATTGAGAGGAAAATTTGGCCTATGATCTGTTGTCATGATGAAAATGATTGTGCTCTGACAAATTCACCACTGTGATTTTCCGTCATGATTCATGCTTAATAAAAGCTGGGCTAAGGGCAGAGACAACCCTTTTAATATCACACTGCTTTCAGAACTGAACAAAGTGGCAGAATATACATTTTAGGATGGATAAAATGTTGCAGAATTTGAGGGTTTATTAAAATTTCCAGCTGATTGTTGAGTTCATATAATCAGTCTGAATTTGCAGACTTACTTTTCCTGTCATTTAAATCCATGCTTTTCTGATCAACAAAGCAAACGTATTGTTCTAATATAAAGGAAAGCCATGCTAGTGAGGCTGGCATAAATGAGTGTCCTAACCCTCTGATTCTGTTTTCACAGTGTTGGGTTTTTTTATACTTATGTAGCTTCGAAGTTACATGAATACACTGAACACACGCTATATAGAACTATAGGAAAGGAATTTTAGTGTTATGCCAATCACTTCCATGTTAGGGGAGCACAGTTAAAATATGTAAATAAACCTGTCCACTGCAATACTCTAAAGAGCTAATTGTGCAGGGAATAAACACCTGATTACAAGAACTCTTGATGATGTAAGGTATGATGGTGGATGCCCAGATTTTTAAAATAGTGTTCTCAACTACAACCTTCGAAAATAGGGCCATTTTTGGAACTCTCTCTCTCTCTCTCTCTCTGTGATATTATGTATACACTAGAGTAATGAAAAACAAAACTGTATGATGTCAGGATGGAATTCTGTATATACTATGATACTATAAAGATAAACCTGGGTAGCATCATTAAGATTAAATGATCCTGGTAGCTTTAGAATGCTTGACTAAATTTTCAAACATGGGTGACAAATTTCTAATGAACCATATTTGCACATACTAAACCTGCATTTACATGCACATGGAGAATTCTCGATGGTTAACTTCATGTTAAATTCCTTTTTTATACAGGCATTTTACTTCTTTTATGGGTGCAAATGCTGTTTTGGCACACACAAATGTGAATTTTGCAATGTGTGTCAGTTAGACAGTGGATTTGGCATAAGCAGCTACATCCACAACTAAAATTGTGGTTCTTTATGTACAATAGTCCTGCTTATCTTTTGACATGGTTGTGAGTCCCGGGTAACTCCATTGAAGTCAGTAGAACTGTACTGGTCTAAAACCAGTGTAAATGAGATCAGAATCAATTTCTATGCCAGTACATGCTTTACAGTGCATTTCAAATTCACTTTTATTCTTTCCTTAATATTTTTGGGTTGTTTTTAATGCTCATAAAACCACGAGGGGAGTAATAGCACTGACTTAAAACAGACGAGGAATGTGCAGGTGGTTTGCAAGCTTCCCTCCTCAGCTATGTCATTAAACCTCAATCTGGCCCTGGAACACCCCAGCTATTTCAATTTGCTATTCCAGTTCTGTCTCGTTTTTGAGCAGTGAGTGAAAGTTTTGCCAGTGTTTACTTTTACCTTTTAAACTGACAGGTATGAACAGATAATATGTTGTTGTTCAAGGACTGACAGGTGTGACTAACCAATTGAAGGGGGAAAAAAAATCCATTGCTTTTAGACTGATCAATATCGGTGCTCATTAGAAGGCAGTTCATCCCGAAAGCTTGATCTTGCAAGATGTGAAACTGCATGTGTAACACTTTCAAAAGGGACACTGCACATTTATTAAATCTGAGACAGAACCATTACAATCAACGAAAACCTGAGATCTGCTGAACGCTTGAAACTATAATTTCCAAATATCTTTCTTTTTTGAATTGAGGTTTGTTCTGCTGACAGATGAATGCACCCTGAGCTGAATTTGAATAGAGCTACTGCAATGATCAGTGACTAGCTGAATGATACGCCATGCAGACTGGCTCTCTGCATGGGCATGTCTGGGAATATCTCTCAGACATGGCTCCTACTTTTCCTAATTAAAAGTGGTAATAACTGTTTTACTGAATCTAAATGGTAAACCCTGATTTGACAAACTTAATTTCAAGTGTGACCTATCAACTTAATGGTACATGGATGCTGGGCACAGCTCTACAGAAATTAGAGCAGAGTGAGATGTTTTGCAACATTATCCAGAGGGGTAAAGTGAGTAGGAAAGAAACCCAAAATAAAAATTAAAGAAAAAAAAAAAAGCCAAGCATTGTAGCTAATGAGGTTTTCAATTAGTTTGGAATGGAACCAAAACAAACTACATAGACTACTGGATTCAAGGCTAAAGATTAAAAATAAATGTTTGATGGAACTTTGACATTTCAGTTTGAAGTGGTTTGATTTCTAAAATATAACTGAGAGAATTTCAGATAGTGAAGTTGCAAACACAGAGTGGGATGGTTGCTTTAATGGTTTGAATTTTTTAATTAATAAAAAGAATACTTTTCTTCTATACATCTCTAAGCACTTTACAAAAATGGATAAGCATCCTTCTCTTCATTGCACAGATGGAGGTACAGAGAGCTCTCAAAATTGTACCAAACACTTGATTCATAAATAAAATGAAATCCCAGTGTCAGGATATGACATCATATGATGAGAGGTGGTAACAAAAATTTGAAAACTGAAAGAGTTAAAGTTTATGTTGGGGTGATATAGTGCCCTAGGTTGCCACGTGTTCCTTATTAGCGCTGGATGGAAATTTTGTGACTTTTTAGTACAATTAGTATTTTTAAAATAATGTTTGTTTTGATTGGTGATTTTGATGTTTTGTTCTGAGTTAAGATGAGAAAAATTTCTGCAATCTCAAAAATTCTAAGAGGGTGGTAAAATTGATTTCTACCCTGCTCTGTTCTTCTAGTCACTGAGTTTGAATAGCAGATATTAACTATGAGATTTTTATGTGGCAGATCCATAGCTAAGTAAAAACTGTCAAAGATTCACTGACTTCAATAAAGCTATAAGAGTTTACATTAGCTGAAGATCTGGCCCCGGTATAGCTGCACTGTATGAGTGCTCACACAGCATTGCTTAAATTCCTAAAATCTACTCCTAGTGTACCCTAGGTTCTAAGTAAAATAAGGGAAGGGCAGGGATCATCTTTGTTCAAAAGAAACCTCCAGGAATCTGAATGTGATGTCTTCTGGAGCATTTCAATGGGGCTTTGGATTATGAATTCTTTGTGGCAGGGGCTGTGTCTGGCTAAATGTTAATTCAGTTCTTAATTCAATGGGGCCCTAATCCTAATCATGGCCTTTGGAAGCTATTGAAATAATAATGGTGATAACTTGTATAAACCCCTCCTCCAAAGCATAACTCAGGCCTCATCCTGGGGGCTTGCTACTTGGAGGGTTTAAAGGTTTTAGGACTATTGGTTTTTCCCCTTTAATTAAAATGCGTTTTGTGGCTCAACGTGTACATACAATAGGACAAAAATGAGAGGATTTCCAGATTTGAGTATTTAAGGCAAAGTAATAATACGATGTGTCTTTTTAATCTAAAATATATTTTTTATAACCTGGAGCCTACTTCATTACCTTCTTCAGCCTGTATGAGTGGACTTTCCCTCTTTATCAATAACAAAGAACTACAGAATCCACACTATAAGAAGAGATCCTTAGAACCATATTATGTTAACGTTTCACACATAGCTCTGCAGCTGAAGAATGGAACTAAACTGAAGACTGTGAGTATTATAACTCCAGGAATGACTACTGCAAATTCTCTTTGTCTAGGGATGAAGCCCAATGCCTTGAAAGCCACAAATTGATGCAGAATACAGCAGCCTGCCTGCTCAGTAACACAAATTGCCAGAAATACACTGCCCTGCTGCTTTGCTTTCTGAGCTGGCTCTATATGGAACACAGAATCCAGTTCAAGGTCTCTGTTCTGAATTCTAAAGCCCGGCATGGGACTGGACCTAGCTACTTGAAAGTCTAGTTTTCTCTCCGCCACCATAGCCTCACTCAAGTCTTACTCCACTGGAACAATGAAACTGTCCACCAATAGGGGGAGACATGTGACTGCCTGAAACAGAACAGATACACCAAGTTAGCATGAGAAGAAGGATACAGCCACTACAGTCAAGAAGGGAATAGGGGAGTGAGAAGAGGGACAGGTCCATCAGAAACATGGGAAGGCTGAGGAGTGGGCAAGGACCACCAGGGACTATAATTGGGTCAGAAAGGATGTTGCGAATTAGGATGGATATGTTGTGTTAGTGACAAAAAAAGCAGGTGTATGAAAGGGAGCTTGATACTTGGGTTGAGGGCCTCACATTAACAATTTGTACATCTGAATAGTGTTATGTCCTTGGTTTGGCCTTTAACAGATGAATAAGGATTTGATACAAAGTTAATTGAAGTCAATGGAAAGACTTATGCTGACTGCAAAAGGACCCTTACAAAAGGGTCCTTATTCTGGATTTCCTGTGACTTTCGATGGGTTTTCTGAGGGAATTACAGGACTATTTTTGTTTTTACTAGCTGCAGGAAGCTATAATATGACTGTCTACTATAACATTGAAAATATTTATAATATAAGAAAGCACAATCCAGAAACTTAAATTCTGGTATATCCCATACTCAGGAATAAAACTTAGCAATGGCCTCAATAAATCAATAAATGGACATAACCGAAATATCATCAAGTACATATAAGGTGTTTGTGAATGAAAGATCATATCCTCTTATACATAATAAAAGGGAGTTGAATATTAGGATATCTTGAACACAACAGTAAATCAAGATACAGGAAAGTTTTACCATAGGAAAAAAATCACTACAAAGTGGAATTTATATTGCAGTTTATTTCACAAGCAGAAATCCTAGCTACCCAGCTGAGGAAAAGATTGAAAATAAAATGAAATGTAATAGAGATTTTTTCCCCTGAAAAGTATTGAAGACAAGAAAATGGAAACTATATATGTCTCTCTCTCTCTTACTGATGTATTTTGTGTGTACAGATAAACAGAGAGAGACAGTAAAAGAGAACAAGGTAGTGTATAATAATGCAAAGACTTTACTGGCATAAATTTGGGAAAGCAGGCTGGATTAAAGCAGATGCACTGTAAACTCATGCCTCAGGCCTCTAGCTCCTGTAGCCATGTGATTACATCAGAATCTCAACTTGTATTTTTAAAAGAAGGTAAATTCTACCCCTAGTAGGTGGGGAAAAAGAACTTGAAAATGTGACCCAATGCAGTGATGTCTATCAATAGGACTGAAGTTGGGGAATGACACCATGTATATCAGTTGGTATGTTAACGCCAAGACTCAATTCTTTGGAGTTCCCATCAACACCCCTCCGGCTAGCTTTGTGTGTGGCAGGAAGAGAAAAATGCAATAAGCCAGGACTACTCACTCATGGAGACATACGATGGCTTCTGAGGTAAATTACTTGGTGGCAGTCCTGCTTCTCTGAAGCAAACAGAGAAGACTTGTTGCTGCCCAGAGAGGATGGAGACTCCTCTGCAACTCCTGGGAAGGAAAAAGAATCCCTCTCCCCCTCCCACATGCATGGGGAGGACCACACAACATATTCTGTTCTGTCCTATTATTTTCTCATACTGTTTAGTTTCTTATACTCACCATGGAATCCAAGAGCCAGATTTTCCGAGGTAATTAGGTGCCTTATAACATAACTAGGCACCTAGTGGAATTGATAAAATCAAGAGGAGATAGGTGCTTTTTGAAGATCCCAGTATGTGCCTATCTGCATTTTTAGTGTTCTAAATATTAGAGCTGCGTGGAAAACGGTTTTCCTTTCCAGTGAGAATTTTTGAGATTTTGACATTTGTTCCTGTCCTGAATTGGGATAAAAAGTCAAAATCTTTTAAAAAATGTCAAAATGATAATCTGAAAAAAAATGTTTGCATTGGTTAATCCAAGTGTTTCATTTTGATAATTTCAAAACATTCAATTTCCACTTTAAAAAAATTAACCTTTTTTGTTGAGTATATGGAAACTAAATTTTCAAAACAAAAAGTTGTTTCAAATTGGAAAATCAAACTTTTCATCTTTCAAAAGTTTAAAAATAGAAGGCTTTGACAATTTTAAAACATTTTTTTCTCCCAAAAAAATTTGAATCAGGAGATTCATTGAAACAGATCCTTTCCTGTAAACAATTGAGGTTTTGATTAATTGGCATTTTCTAATGAAAAACGATTTACCTATTGATTTCCTGACTTGCTATATTAAATCTCTCTCTCATCCTCTACCCAAGGGAGCCTGGGAGTCGGAGATCAGGAGAGGGAGGCTTGTACTGTGGAGTGCATTCCAATTTCAATAATTATTCATGTGTGGTGAATCTGTAAGTGGGCTACAGATATAAACCTGGAGGTCATCCCTAAGAAATACCAATACAGTTTTTAGACACTAATTCAACAAAGATCTTAAGTGTGTGCTCACATACCTCACTATTTGGAAAAGTATTTAAGCATGCTCTTATATTTAAGCCCACATTTAAGTCTTATTGTCAACAGGACGTAAGCCCTTGCTTAAGGGCTTTGCTGACTCAGGATGTCAAAGCCTTGCTACCACTCGAAACCATCATAGGCTTGCTGGCTATGCAATTTTTATTGAAAAATTATTTTGTAATTTTTGGACAGTTAAAAAATTCTTCTTACCACTTTTTGAGATAATATTTATTGCAAAGCTAAGCTGCCTTGGTAAAATACACCAACTATATATGCCGTGGGGAGAAAAAACATGACAATAACACACCGGTCAGCATACCTTCGATACCCGGAAAGAGACTGGAACAAATTATTAAACAATAACTTTGTAAGCTACTGGAAAATAACAAGGATTTGTCAAAAAAAATCATGTCAAACCAAACTAATTTTCTTTGACAGGATTACTGGCCTTGTAGCTATGGGGGAAGCTGTAGATGTGATATATCATCAAGGCCTTTGACACAGTCCCACATGACATTCTCATAAGCAAACTGGGGAAATGTGGTCTAGATGAAATTACTATAATGTGGTTACACAAATGGTTGAAAGACCATAGTCAAAGAGTAGTTATCAATGATATACTGTCAAACTGGGGGGATGTATCTAGTGGGGTCCTTCAGAGGTCTGTCCTGGTCTGGTGCTATTTAATATTTTCATTAATGTCTTGGATAATGGAGTGGAAAGTATGCTTATAAAATGTGTGGATGACACCAAGCTGGATGGGATTCTAAGCACTTTGGAAGACAGGATTAAAATTTAAAATGACATGACAAATTGGAGAATTGGTCTGAAAGCAACAAGATGAAATTGAAAGAAGACAAGTGCAAAGTACTACACTTAGGAAGAATAAATCAAATACACAACTACAAAAAGGAAAATAACTGGTTAGGTGACAGCACTGCTGGAAAGGATCTGGGAGTTCTACTATGTCACAAATTGAATACTGAATATGAGTCAATGATGTGATTCAGGTCTTCAAAGGCTAATATTATTCTGGAATATATTATCAGGAGTATAATATATAAGACACAGGAGGTAATTGTTCTGCTCTATTTGGCACTGGTGAGACCTCATCTGGAATTCTGCGTCCAGTTCTGGATGGCACACTTTAAGAAAGATATGGATAAATTGGATAGCAAAAAAAAAAAAAATATATATATATATATATATATATATATATATATATATATATATATATTAGAAAAATTGACCTATAAGGAAAGATTAAAAACACTTAGCATGTTTAATCTTGAGAAAAGAAGACTGAGCGGGGGACCTGATAAGTCTGAAGGGTTGTTATAAGGAGGAGGAGGATCAATTGTTCTCGCTGCATGTAGGGCTGATCTCTAAACATCTCAAGCTAAAGTGTTTTGCTTATTGTATCAACACAGAAGTAATGTAAATACTGTACTTATATGTTCTTGTGTCTATTGTGTTTTGATTCCAGTCAAAAGGAAACCCAGAGACCTCAATTTATGTAGTGAGCCAATATTCGATAAAATAGTATTCCAAAAGGTGTAAGAAGACTTTTACATGATGAAATTACTGGGAGTGTATAGTGTCTCTAAGCAGCTTCCTTAACATCTCTTCTGAGTCCCTCCCTGAGTTAAAAATACCTGCCAATCCCTTGTGAGAGTCATAAGGGTTTATTAAGCTTGCTATGAGTTACTTCTAGCTAAAATGTCAGTGGTTAGTATATAACTATGTTAGGATAACTTATAGCAAGCTTGCAGCAATTTATGGCTTCTGTGTAAGGGGATGATGCAGAATCTTATTATGTAAATTTTGTAAAGCCATATTTCACAGGAAATTTTTTCCTTTTCTCATGATCAGTAAACTGAGCTAGAGAAAACAATACGTTTTCCTGACATCATTGAACATGTTGATAACACTAAACACGGCAGTGATTTTAATGTGCTATTTTTAATGACCACAGAGAAGAGAAGTAATATACCCAAGAAATGGAATCTAGTGGGAAAAAGAACAATTGAATGTGAAGGGCACAGAAAACTTTGCTACATGTCAGCTCCTTGGTTCTTTTATCATTTCATTTTTGTTCTTCTCCTGTGCTTGATTATTTAAGAGTTTTCTGCTTGCCATAACCCATCTCTAATCTTTAATTGATTCTTCCAGTTGTCTCTTACTGCTGTGGGCATTCTAATCAATTAAGGATCTTCACTGAACTGTGGCCTCCTGTTTTTCCCTCCTCCATCTTCCTTCCATAAAGTCTGTTGTGCACGATTGCCTGCATGCTTGTGTTTATATATGTATATGCTTGTTTGTTTTTTGAACTTGAATCAGGTCTTTTCATTTTCTTTATCTTAAGATTGCTTATGTCAGTCTGAATTTCTGCAAGTTCCTGCACTCTGTGTGGGTTGCTTTAATTCACAGCTAATCGAAAAGCTCCTTGCACAGAACTCAAAGGTATTAATAGTACTTCGGTAGTGTTTATCAGGCCATCTCATGATATTATTATATCAAAATATTTATAATGATTCAGTGTCATAAACAATGTTATCATAAAGCAGCAAGCAACTAAATAATTCATTAAAATTTCATGAACTCTTTCAGTTTATTTAATTTCTTCCCAGCAGCTGAAATTCAACTGGATAGCTTTACTTCACAGGTTTTCTTGCTTATAGACTACTGTTTCTCTTTGTCATCTATATATTCGTGAAACTATCTCTTACTATAATCTCTGTCACTGTACCTCAGAGCTGTAAAATTCCAATTGTCAGTGCTCTTACTATTTGATTATTGTTGTTCTTGGCATCCAGTGGTTTGAGTATCTGAAACTTGGCAGTCAGCTTCCAAAACACCCTTCACTTATAGTCTGCATATTTGAAAAATGTTACACTTTTAAAATTATGAACCATGACATACTGTTCGTATTAAAATGGCCCCATGCCATTTTTCTCAGTGAAGGGAGAGAGAGAGGCTAGACAAGGGATTAAGGAAAGAAATTGTTCAGCTATCACTCAATACCACTCTATATCTTTATAAAAATGTTCGCAATAAAAACCTTAATGTTTTGTTCATCTGTTTAATATGATGTTCTTTAGGGGAAAATATCTGTTGTTATTATTAATAATAATTGTATTATTATTATTTTATTGCTGCTCTGTACATTCCAGTTATACATATTGCAGGTTAAGAACCAGTTTGTCCCTTATCTCTGTGCAGATGCAGGAGGACTGCTTCCTCTGAGTGCCCTCAGGAGCATACACTACCCCAGGAAAATGGGAAGAAAGCAATGTGCACTGCAGGCCAGGAACATAGAGGAAGTATGCTGTGCTGTCCTAAGGAATGGTGCAGTCTGCACTCTCCCCCTGAACCATGAGAAGCTCTAGGAAAGCTTCTTGAGGCACAGTCCTTCCTAAAACTACTACAGTGGTGGTTCTTGCATGTCCGAATTTAATAGTGAGACAACATGGGTGAGATAATATCTTTTATCAAACCAATTTCTGTTGGTGAGAAAGAGAGAGAGAAAGAGAGAGAGAGAGAAAAGCTTTTGAGGTCTTCTTCCCAGATCTGAAGAAGAGTTCAGTGTAAGCTTGAAAGTATCTCTCTCTCATCAACAGAGGTTAGTCTGATAAAAAATATTACCTCACCCACGTTGTCTCTCTAATATCCTGGGACCAACACAGCTACAACAACACTGCATACAATGAATTTAATAAGGTTAATGTTAATAACATGAGATGTCAGATAATTAGCTCAGTTGGAATTATTGGATCAGAGACTATTTGTCAAAGGTGAATATAGCACAATACAGAAAGTAAAGCATACTTTACCAAACCCTTTTTTAAATGGTGAAGCAATAGCAGCTTGTCCACTTCCAACTTAACTCCCCAAAACTCTTCCCTTTTATAACGTGTAGGATAAAAAAAAAAATCTTTTGTAGGGAAGAGAAACTAATTTCCCACAGTTGATTCCACTATGTATTCTGTTTCTGATATCTCAATTTACCTAATTGTTTATGGAATGTCTTTTATGGTATTTCAATTTACATGATTGATAAAATGAAGGAATTACTAATCCATTCATTATTACTAAGAACATTTTAACTAATTCCTAATTAGTTAAAAGCCTCTTTCAATGGGGTCATTATTTCATAAATCACAGAAAACATCTGCAATAACAAATATCCCTTATCAATTATAGAACATCTTTGGATCATAAATACCCTTCATCTATCACACCGTCTTGTTCTTCACAACATACATCTATGGTTATCTCTGTTAGTCACCAGGAGCATGTGGACACACTTCTCCACAGGTTAACAGGCTCAATAAGATTATACCCTTTCCATTATTTGGTCACCCACTGTAGTCTAGCCTAAGTCCAAAGCACTTTTCAGTTTGCTAGATACAGAGCACCAGATTTGTAGATTGAAAACAATTTGGTTTATACACAAACAGGATTTTGTTAATCTCTCTGTCTATATACATATTTATTTAAAAATTAGAGGGGATTTAGTATTTATTAACAGCTCTGTCACCTCTCATATGAGCTTATATTTTAATCACACAGGTCCTGATTCAGCTAGATGCCTAACTGGATGTATGTGAGCAATGCCATTGACTTCATTGGGACTATTCATGTGAGTTGAAGTAAGCGTATGCATAAGGACCTTAATCAATCTGGGCCAGAAGCTGTTCCTATGCTCCTCTCTCCATCATATTGCTTCCTTAATAATTATTAGACCAAGTTCATCCTGGTATAGGTTGGCTCATTAGATTTAGTGATGTCTCTGGGTTTGGGTCTGATCAGAGTTCAGGCTGTCTCTTCACCAGAACTCTAATACTGTCTAATGCCATTCATTTTCCTGTCTCTAACACCTCTAGGAAAAATCTTTAAAAGCATTGTAATGAAATTCCTGTGGTTAAGGTATTTTTTGGGGATGTCATTAAAGTTCTTTCCCTAGAGATCTAAGCAACTCTTAGTGAAGGAAGAAAATGTATCTGTTCTCTCATTTTCTTTCTTTCTTTTATAATTCCGAGGTCGGTCAGCAATAATTCTTCTTTTCCTCTGTGGGTTTTTTCCTCCTCTTCTGCTCTTTGATAAAGTTACAGAGACTCACGGGATCCAAGAAAAGCCTTAAATTATATGACTGAAAAATGTGCTGTACTTTTATTACTTCACTTCCCAAGCAAAAGTATTTGTTTTATCTTAAAGAAAGATTCAGCCATCTTTACTGGGGTTGTTTGTTTGTCCATTAAATTATGGACAACCAATTATATAAATACTCCTGTGCTTTATAAATTAAATGGTAATCAAATTAATCAAGTAACAATAAATGAAATATTCATTTAGAATTTGACAGTTACATGCTGTTTATACACTAGTTGTCTCCTTCAGGTTACATTAGCTGTACATTTAAAACTTCCTTGTAATGGTCCCATTGTATTGGTAATTGGCTTTGGCTACTAATGATTTAAGGGGCCATATGCCAACCATGGAATAAACACATGGGAACAGGGCTGTCCCAGCCATTCTCCCTTCCCTCTCTGCTGCAGGGAGTGGTGGTGATGAAGGAGCTACTATGGCAGCTGCAATCTCTCTACTTAAGGCAAATTCTCCAGTGAGTGTCTAAACCAGTATTAGGGCAGCTTGGTACCATGAGAGTAGTCCAAAGCTGCCCTAATTCAGCCCAGAATCTGGTCCAGCATTTTTCATTTATCGGTACTTGCCTTGCCCTTTAAATGATTCCAGATGCATTAGAACTGAGCAGACATTCACATGTAAAGCTCATGCACGCACCTCTACAAATAGGGCTTAATTGGAATCCCCTGCTGATTTTGAACCAGACCCACAAAGACGCTTGAAACAAAATGAAACTTTGAACAACCTCCCAACAGGGAAAACTTTCTAGTAAGTGACATGATGATTAAATATAAATGTATTTTTATAAACTAGGTAGAGAATATATATGTCTCTTCTGTACCTTGGGCTATGTGCTGTAAAACAAGAGATGAGAGATAAAGGGTAATATTCTGATTATGTTAATTTGTGAATCATTTCACTGAAGCTCAATATACACATGCCCATGCATATATTCACTAAAGTGGCTTAAATGTTGAATTGACGTGGCCTTGTTACCCATGGCCAACCCATTGGATTGCAATAGAGATTTCAGTATACTTTGCCATGACTACTGCAGCAAAACAACTCTTAGCCTTAGTGGTCCCACATTACTTTATCTTATTTTGACAAGCTAAGCTTCCTTTCTACTTCCTTCCCCTGTGGGAAGATATCAGACTCCGTAAAACTTGGCCACAGGTCAAAAGCCAAGACAGGATAAAGGACCTTCTTATTTTACCAATCTCCCCTTGAAATGACATTGACCTTAATTATTACCTGCTTCTAACTTTAATTCAGTGTGGTACATTCTAATTAAAAATCTGATCCTGGACCGTTCAGCCTGATTAGAATGGAAACCTCAGCCCAGCCATTGTAGCATTGTGCAAGTGCATAAGAACTTGAAAGTGACTAAGAGCAAAAGGAAAACCAGCGATTTTCATTATCCAAAATGAAATACTAATTGTGAAAAGTAAATTACATTTTAAAAAGCTTTATTTTATTGAAATGATGTAAGAATCTGGTTGAACAACCATACTCAAAGAGTAGTTATGAATGATTCACTGTCAAATGCAGGGGAGGTGTCTAAAGGCGTGCCACAAAGGTCTGTCCTGGGTCCGATACTAGTAAATATTTTCATTAATGACTTTGTTAATGGAGTGGAGAGTATGCTTATAAAATTTGTGGATGACACGGACCTAGGAGGGATGCAAGGATAGTATAGGAGGATGGAGGATAGGACTAGGATTTAAAATGATATTGGAGAATTGGTCTGAAACCAACAAGATTAAATGCAAAGTACCATATTTAGGAAGAAAAATTCAAATGCACAACAACAAAATGGGAAATAATTGGTTAGGAGGTAGTACTGTGAAAATGATCTGGGGTTATAGTGGATCACAAATTGAATATGACTGATGCAGTTTTGAAAATGGCTAATGTCATTCTGGGGAGTATTAACAGAAGTGTTGTATGTATGACATGGAAGATAATTGTCCTGCTCCACTTGGCACTGGGGAGGCCTCAGCTGGAGTTCCGTGTCCAGTTCTGGTTGCCACACTTTAAGAAAGGTGTGGACAAATTAGAGAGAATCTAGAGGACAGCAACAAAAATGATATAATGTTTAGAAAATCTGACCAATGAGGAGAGGTTTTAAAAAAATTGGACATGTTTAGTCTTGAGAAAAGAAGACGGGGGAAAGGGGGAACCTGATAATAATCTTCAAATATATTAAAGGCCATTATTCATAGATTCATTGATTCCAAGGCCAGAAGGGACCAGTGTTATCATATAGTCTCTCCTCCTGTATAACACAGGCCATAGAACTTCCCCAAAATAATTCCTGGAGCAGATCTTTTGGAAAAACATCCAATCTTGATTTTAAAAATCGCCAGTGATTGAAAATCCATCACAACCCTTGGTAAGTTGTTCCAGTGGCTAATTACCCTCAATGATAAAAAAATTATACCTTATTTCCAGTCCAAATTTGTCTATCTTCAACTTCCAACCATTGGATTATGTTATACTTTTCTGTGTTAGACTGAAGAGCTATCAAATATACATTCCTTCTGTAGGTACATAAATTGTAATCAAGTCACCCCTCAGTCTTCTGTTTGTTAAGCTAAATAGATTGTACTCCTTGAATCTACTATTATAAGGCATGTTTTCCAATCCTCTTCCTTGAACCCTTTCCAATTTATCAACATCCTTTCAGAATTGTGGACAAAACTGGACACAGTATTCCAGCAGTGGCCATACCCATGTCAAATACAGAGGTAAAATAACCTCTCTACTCCTACTTGAGATTCCCCAGTTATGCATCCAAGTATTGCATTAGGCCTTTTGGCCACAGCTTCGCACTGGGAGCTCATGTTCATCTGTTTATCCACCTTATTGTAAATAAAAAAACCTTATTGCTCCCCTTTAAATAGAAATGTATATTTATATTTCTGTTTAGGGGGAACTATCAGGTTACTACACACACACACACACATATACATAAGGATGATAGTTCCCCTTTAAATACAAATGCATATATAGGTACATTCATAGATTTTATCTTAATTTAGGTCTAATTTAATAAAAGAATATTCTTACAGATATTAAAGTGGGAGAAATCACAATTTTATTCATGCAGTTTCTCACCTATGTACTGTTTCTCTCAGGACAGTGATTGTCATGACAATTATTCTTCAGGTCAAGTGCAAATTGGAAGCAATCTCTTTTTGGTACTAAAGAACTCTTCTTAGTTTAGCTGGGTTCTAAATTTGTAATCTCCAAAACTTTTTTAATCTAAAGATGATATACTAATACTTTCCCTTCCTCTGAACTTTGGTTCACTATTTTCTTTCTGAACAGTTTCTTCACAAAACAGTTAATTGGATGTCCTGTGTGTTGAACGGCAAGATCATTACATGTTAAGGAACAAATCTTTGTCATACCGAAGCCCATGGATGTTATTGGGACCAAGTTTTGGCTTGAATGCATAGATTTCTCTGAACTACATTCTTGACAAACGTTTTTACTGTATATATCTCTCACAACGGCAACAGTTTTCTGGTTTCATTTATTACAAATCTAACTGGTTAAAAAATGTATCAACGCAATATGCAGACCAATAAATCTGTTTCGTGGCAAGGTATGGAGAACAGTTTGCAGGGAATGTATCCTATTTATTTCTTTCTTATAAGGTGGAACTTCAGCAACTATTGCAATTTCCAATTTGACTGATACCTTTGCATTACATCCTAGGAAAATTGCCTCACTTCCCTATATGATTTGTCAGACTGCAGGCAGTTGGCTCTCAGTTTATATAAATACACAGGTTAGCTTTCAAGTCTAGTTAGTTATTTGCAGTCACCAAGTGAGGAATTGGTGTTGCTATATAAAAAGTGCCTCAGCTGTAAATATGTAGGACTAGAAATAGCATTGCTGCAGTCTGCAGAAACCTACTGACATGAAGTATATGGATATAGTAAACGTGGGGCATACATACGGAAAGTAAAGAAATCACTTGATGCATTTCAAAAACTGCCTTCTGAATGCATAGAGTCATAACATTTAAGACTATAAGGGACCACCAAATCATCTAGGCTGACCTCCTGTATATCACAGGCCACCAACACTAACCAGCACCAACACACTAAACCCAACAACAGAAGTTAGACCAAAGTAGTACAGTCCTCAGGAGTGTAGATTATTAAGCACCACAGGCAGAGAATAGAAGGGACTGAGATGCACCAGAGCATGAGGTCCCTGCAGTGGCAGGGAAATGATTAAGTGAGATATATCCAGATAACTCTGGCAAATGATACACATCCACATGCTGCAAAGGAAGGTGAAACCACCCCCACCCCCAAGATTACTACCAATCTTATCTGGGGTATCAGATTCCTTTCTAACCCTACATCAGTTAAACCTTGAACATCTAAGCAATAACCGCCCAGCCAGGAACCTGAGACAGAAAATGTTCGGTGCTACCTCAGAGCCCTGGCCCACCCTGTCTAATGTTCCATCTCCAGCAGTGGCCACCATTGATGCTTCAGAGGAAGGAGATAAACCCCAATTCTCCTCCCCTCAGAATACACTGGGGGAAGAGGGGAAATCACTTCCTGACCCCTGTAGGTGGCCGGCTAAAACCCTGAAGCATAAGCTTTTAAGCATAAGACATAAACGGGAAGTGAGCCCCAAAGCTGCTGAGTCCTGCCTTCTAAAGCACTCATAAATTTGTCCAGCTTTCTCTTAAAGCTACTTAAGTTGTTTGCCCCCACAACTCCAGTTGGGAAGCTGTTCCAGAACCTCACCTGTTTGATGGTTCTTCAAATTTTCAGCCTGAATATGTTCATGATCTATTTATATCTATTTGTTCTTGTACCAACTTGTCCTTTAGCTCAAATAGCTCTTCTCCCATCCTTGTATTTATCCGTCTATTGTATTTATAGAGATAATCATGTCTCCTCTGAGCCTTCTTTTTGCTAGACTAAATAAGCCAAGCTCTTCCAGTCACCTCTCATAAAATAGGATCTTCATTTTCCTGATCATCCTAATTGAGCTCCTCTGCACCCGTTTCAGTTTAAGTTCATGTTGAACTTGTTTCTTCAGCATGGGTGACCAGAATTGAACACAGTATTCCAAATGAGGTCATATCAGTGCCTTGTACAATGGAATTAATACTCTGTCTCTCCCACACACACACACACACACTGGAAGTGCCTTGCCCAATATATCCTAAGATTGCATTTGCATTTTTCATAGCCACAGCACATTGCTGACTCATAGTCATCCTGTGCTTAACCCACATACCCAGATCTTTTTCATCCTTTGCTACTTCCAACTGAAGAGCCCCTAACTGCACTTTGTATTATTCAATTTCATCCCATTTCTATCACTCCTGTCTTCAAGATCATCCAGATCTTTCTGTACAATATTCCGATCCTGCTCTGTATAGACGATACCTTCCTACTTTGTATCATCAACAAATTTCATTAGCACACTCCTACTCTCTTTGACAAGTCCATTAATAAAAATATTGGATAAGACTGGTCCCAAGACTGATCATTGAGGAACTCTTCGCCAGTCTCCTCTCCAATAGTCCTTTCCAGTATACTCCCTCTAGCCTGATAATTCATTTTTCAGCACAATGCCTTCTCCTCTTTAGCTAGTTCCTTATCCACCTGATAGTTTTGTACTGATTCCTATCTTCCCTAATTTAACTAATAGTTTCCTATGTCATATCATTCAAATGCTTTACTGATGTCCAAGTGTATTAGGTCTACTGCACTTCCTTTATCTAAAAAATCAATTATTTTCTGATAGAAGGAAATCAAGTTAGTCTGGTATGATCTAACTTTGTTAAATGCATGTTCCATTACCTTCCTTTTACCATTTACATCCGTACATTTAATTATTTTTTCCTTCACAACTTGTTCTAAAGCCTTACATACTATTGAGGTCAAACTAACAAGTCTGTAATTGCCTGGGTAATTTTTGTCCCCTTTCTTAAATAGAGGTATGATGTTAGCTATTCTCCAGTCATACGGTACTACCCACAAAAAGATTTATTAAAAATCCTTGTAACTGTACTAGCAATCTCATATACCAGTTGTTTCAATATTCTGAATATTCAGTATTCTGGGGTGGACATTATCCATTCCCACCTCCCCAATTTGAGCACATTAAGATCGTTAAGGTTTCTTCCACTTCAGATGTGGTGTTTTCCATCCATTTCTACACATTCATTTCCACCAGCCACACTGCCTTCATACACATGTTCCATATTGTCATCATTATTGAAAACCAAAAAAAAGTATTTAATTAGTTTTAGCCCATGATTAGATTATCTTTAATTTCTCTCCCACACAACATAGTGACCCAACCTCATCCTTCTTTATTCTCTTTTTGTTTACATAGCTAAAAACTCTTGTTCTTTTAATTAACTCTTTTAATTTTCATGGCAAGATCTAACTCAGCTTGAATTTTAGCAGTTCTCACGTTATTCCTACATTTTCCATCCTCCATGATTTACTTGGCTGATCAGCCCTTTTTTCCATTGTCTATAGGCTCTCTGTTTCCTCCTAATAAACTTTTTCAGGTGATTATTCATCAAGCTGGGTCTGGAGCCTTTCCCTACAAGTTTTTTCTCCTTGCTTGGGATGCAAATTTCAGATACTCTTTGTATAGTTGATTTGAAGAAATTCCAAGCCTTCTCCACATTTAAGTCCTTGAGTTCTTTAGTGAAGTTGATTTCCTTAACTAATTCCCTTAATTTCACAGTCTATCCTTTTGAAATAATAATAAAAAAAATGATAGTTGATTACCTGGTTTTGATTATCCTTCCATTTAATTTAAACTGAATCAACTGTGATCATTCAATCCAAGGTTATTTCCTTCAACCAGCTCTTCTAAGATGTCCTCAACATGTACCAAAACAAAGTCTAAAATTGCATCATCTCTTTTGATTCAGTGATGATTTGATTAAGAAAATTGTCATCAATAACATCCAGGAAAAAGTGGGCCTTCCCAGTATTAGCAGCATTTATTCTCTAGTCTATATCTGGGAATTTAAAGTCTCCCATCATGACACAATTCCCAAAAAGCATTAAAATTATTAAAGAGATCTCTATCCTTATATGAGTCTGACTCTGGGGGGCCTCTAGCAGGTCCTTTCCACTATCTCAGTAGAACTTCTTTTAGAAAACTTCCCCAAAATGATTTTGACCCAAACAAATCCTGTTTTGTCCATACTATCACTTCTGATTTCTTTACAGTTTACTGCTTCACTGATGTACAGTACTACCCCACCACCTTTACCTTTATTCCTTTCTCTCTTAAACAGCACATTAACCATGTCTCAACAAAACCCATGAGAGGAAGGAATTTAAGTATTATTATCCACATTGGAGAAACTGAGACAAAGATACTACGGGCAAAATTTTCAGAAGTGTATCTTAATCTCTTTTTGGGAAGAAATAAGTGTGGCCATTTGGGTAACCAAAAATGAAAGTCTCCGAAGATATAGGATGTTTTTGAAACTTGTAGATCTTAATGAGTTGCTGAAGGCCAAAGATCATCAGGTGCACAGACTATCTAGCACTCAAACTTCCAGCTCTCAGTTTTGTGCTTCATCCATCAGACAACACTTGATGGTGTATAAAGAGTACTATTTATTGTCCTCTTTCTTACTCTTTGTTTATCTTTTGATGGTGAACTCCCTGAGGAAAGGACTGTCCCCTCTCGAATATCTGGAAAGTGCACATTGTGGGTGCTACTGAAACAATAATTAAAAATAATAACACATCATGGTCTAGAGGATTCTGGGCCAGATTTACAAAGGGACTTAGGTGTCTAAACTCCAGTGTTAGGCACCACTATGATCCACAAAAATCCTGTGTGGTTGACATCTAAGCCTGTAGGTGCCTGAACTCACTTGGTGCCTAAGTTTTTGCTGTAAAAGTTCCCTTGGTGCCTAAGTTTCTGCCTTTGAGTATGTGCACTGATGCCACACTCTAGACATCTGGATGCCTATCTCACGCCTAAAGCCCTGTGTGGTCCTCAAAGCAGGAGAAGATAGATGTTTCCCACCTATTTTTCCCATGTGGCCTGTTCCAGTGGGTGTGCTCAAAAGCTGCCTAACTCCACACAAAATAGCTGGAAGAAGGAGACCTCCCTTATAACTGTTAGCCCAGTGTTTGGGAGACCCCATGTCAATTTCCGCTTCTGCCTGATGAGGAGAAAGATTTCAATAGGGGTCTCCCACCTCGAAGATGAATCACCTCGAAGATGAATCACCTAATCTCTGGACTATTCCAATAGGCGTCTTTCTCCATTTCTCCTAAAGTGGAACTGCTTCCATATTAATTGGGCCAGAGAAAGAGCAAGAATGTTTCTATAATTCAGTGGGTTTCTTCCTCTAAATGTGTTGGCTCCATTAAAGCATCAGCTCAAAACCACATTATTCATTAGAAGATATTTTTGTTTTAAAATAAGGTGTCCACTCCCATTTTAAACAAAACACCCATTCATATATTTCCGTATGTTGGTGAACACCCAAGTAGAGGAGATAAAAAATGAGTATCTATGAGCTGTGTATTGTTTTGTACATGAAAGGAAAAGGAAATATCTTACATTTTACTTGTGCACCGTCCATTAAACAGTTCAATTATTATAAAGAAGTAAAGCTTCAATTTTACCAATATAATTATTGCTATATATATATTATTGGTATATTATATATATTGGTATATTATATATTATTGGTATAATAATAAGGTATTAATTTTAATGGCTTATTTCAACTACAGTGTATGCCTATGTACAAGTTCTCTGCCATCATATATGGATCATGAACATTCATTCTCTTCGTTGTGTTATCTTGTCTATATTTTCTCCATATATTTTCTTGTGCTGCCTGTAACATTTGATATATTTTTGAAGTATTGACAACTTTTCTTTACTTCCAAATTTTGCATACAGTGCTTAGAGTTGCACCCTTAACAACAACAATAATATCAGTTTCTTCTGCAGGATATTTCATATTAAAATTCATTATAGCTAATGTTTGTAGGGGAAAAAATGGCATGTCTCACTGGTACATGAGCTAGGTATGGATGTCACTTATTGTAATAGGGTTTCTAACGAATGACAGGTCAAAGCCTTGCCTTTCAAAGTACTTATGCAGAGTGTCAATCAGCCAGTTCAAATGCACAGTCTTCTAGGCATACCTTTAAGGGATGCTCCTAACTTTTCATCAAAAATTCCTTCTGTCCTTATCTCATCTAGTGGAGCGTCTCACTAATGATCGGAATTTGAAATGAAAAAAAAAATGACAGATTTGAAAGGAAGACTCAAACAGTTTTTACATTTTTAATTTAGCACTTTTTAAATGTACATTGTAGTTTGATTCTTTACCTCCACTTTTTTGATAAGCAGAGTTCCCCTGATTTCTGTTCTTTCTCCTTTTATTTCTGAGTCCTGCTGCCTCAAAGAAGTTATTCAATGGCCCGGTCCTAGCCTTTCAAAAATAAAATAAAACATGTCTTTAAAGAACTCAACAAAAGTTGCAATTAAGGAAGAGTCATGGCTAAAATTTGCTTTAGTAGGTACCTACAGAAAACATATAGTCTATAGGAAGACTGAAACTAACTACAAATATGGTATTCAGCACTGCATTTGAGAGACTAATTTGCAATGAATAATTTATTTTATTAACTTAGTTACTTTAGTTTTCTATTCTCTTTTATCAAAATATCCACAAACAGATCACAATTTCTTCTAAAATAGTTGTTATACCTTTTCAAATGTTCTTTTCTCAATGGGCTCACCATATATATTTAAAATGTGAGATATACTGATGAACTATGATTGATCAGATAAATCATGAGATGTTGTCTTTATTGAGCAAGTTTAAATTTTGTTTTCTTTGAATATTTGTTCATCTTTGAAATTCTGTTTTGCCAGTAAAACACATTTCCTTGAATACTTCATTGGAAAGTAGCCCAGAAGAGAGAGAAATTTGGCTATTTTGAATTCACTAGCACTTTCATATTAATATTTGCAGAACAACTTAACTTTATTCACCTAGCTCTATTCACTGCACCCCTGCAGCTACTGTTATAGATACAGCAGAGACAGCCTTTAAATGTTCAATCAGAGGCTCTTGGGCCCCAAAAGAAATATGTATAGTTTAGATAATGAAAGAAGGGTTATTCAAAAGAGAGAAAGCTCCAAGGAAAGTAAGAGTAACACGATGTGGACACACATCTCTTTTCTGTGAGCCTTCAGTATTCTAGCAAGTTATTTACTTCTCTATTTCTTTGGCATCATAAAAAGAGAAGCTCCATAAGAAAATCTTGGACATAGACATAACAGGTTGAGGACCATCTTTTTGTTCTGTTTCTGTAGTGCCTAGGACAATGAGGTTGTAGTCCATGACTAGAACTCCTATACAAATAATACATAATAACCATATTTTTCAGAAGCTCTCAGTATTGTCCTAACTTTACACTCATTGATGTCATTGGGAGCTCTATTAATTGCATTAGTGGGAGTAGAGCTAGACTAGAGCTGAGTGCTTTTGCAAATCCCCGTACTATATGTTACAATGCCTAAGGGTCTCATAATGCCTCATGGAAAGCATTGCAAGTTTCTATTAGCTTCAACTGGAGTAGGATCGAGCCCAAAATGTATCTCTAAACTTCTCTACTAGAAGAAGAAGAAAGAAAGAGTCAAAAGAAAGACAACATGAGGTCTGGATAAGAATTGGAATGGTGAGGTGTATAACCAAACATTGAGAAGCTTTCTTATAAATCATATATATTTATTCATTATATTTGTCCTTGCAAAAAATCATATTTCTGGCCAAGAAATTAGAATTAACTATTTATTGGATAAGAGGCAACAGGATGAGAATCTTACAGTCTGATCTGACCTTATTGCAGGCCATCAAATATTGAAAAATATCCAGTTGTTAATAAAATAGGCTCAGTCTACGTGGTAAAAAGCAAGTCTCTTCCACTGTCATATAATTAACTTACATACTGTCAATATTGAAGTGAGGGCATTTTTGTAATCATTACAGTGTGTAGGGATGATCCTACCAACACTGAGGCAGGTGAGCAAGTTACTCATGGAAGTAATCCAATTGAAGTCCATGGAAATACTCCCTTGAATAAAGTAACATGCACAGGCATCTGTAGGATGCGGCTTATCTACTTTAATGGTTATAAAACAGGCCTAACTTCAGTACTGAAAGCAGGTAACTTAATTATATAAACCAAGAAGAGACTGACCCTGTATTGAATTTTTTAATAATACACTAATTGCCTGATAAGAAAATCAAATCAGACATCAGTGGTAAGTCTTCATCTCAGCATGCAGGGAGTTACATGCAGAAATCTTGTTACCGGCAACAGAAATTGCATGTAATTCCTCATGTGGTGTGATGAAATTCAGGTTTGTTTGTTTTTTACTTTACTTTGTGTTTCCTTCGTGGAGTGTTGACTTCTGAATTTCTCTTAATCTATGTTGGCTCTTTGCTATTGATCCAGAAAATGAATCCCAACTGTTTTAATGTATTCTTCAATGACAGCTGGCAAAATGGTTGCCATTAGCAGCCCCAAGTAATTTAACAGTACTATTACCAATCTTATAACATTATTAACCACACACTTTTAAAAATCTTGAGTCGGGCATCAAAATATCATGATGGGCTTACAAAGCATGAGGTATTAAAATAATAAACTTTGGGTTTATTTATTTGCCTTCTGGTGTTGGAGTCTTTAGGGTTCATGTTTACAAACTGTTCACCTCTAACGTAAAGACTAGAATCTTACTTTTTTTTAAAAAAAGGGAAGCTGAGATTCTCACAAAATCATATGACTCCAGGAGCTGCGTCTTTAATAAAAATAATGAAATATCACAAGTCTTGTGATAAAATCACCAAAGTGGCATCAAGTTCTTATGGGTAGTTATCAAGTGTTAGATTCTGGTACCTTTGTTCAAGTTGAGTAGATATTACCAATGACTCCAATGAGACTTCTTGCCACATAAGGTAATATTCAATCTAAGTGAAGATATCAGTATTTAGTCCAAAGAGATTTCTTAAGTTTGAATTGTGGACAAGGACAGAAGCCCTCCATGTCCCTTTCCCTTCCCTTTCTCCTCCCTTTCTCAATCCCTGGCCAAAAAAAAAGATTCTGGACTTTGGATTATGCCCTTTTGGAATTTTAAAAATAACTCTTCAAAAAGGATCAAATCACACACAGATTTAATGGTTATGTTAAGATTTAAAATATTTTATTGTCAGAAACTACAAGCTATTTTTGTTTCTTTTAGAAAAAATATGGCCATTTAAGCTGTTTTCTACTACGTTCACTCAATTTACCAGTATACTCAGTTCAGTAAACAAAACATGTAATTATTATACAACAAAACAACCATTTATAAGTGCTCTTTCCCAATAAAAGAAGTTGAAACTATACCCTTTTTTGATTTTCACAGGATTAGTACATTTTGTTTACAAGTATTATCTTCATTTAGTTCCAGAATTTGGGGGGGGGGGGGGGGAGTAAATTGTCTCCCTGTTGCTGGATTGTATTTAACTAACTCAAATTATGTCAGAAATTGTCATTGCAATACTTAACTGTAAATATTAATATCTTTTCCAGATTAATTTCACTTGATAACTCCCTTGTTTTCTCCAAACAATCAAATTCTCAGTCAGTCAGTGTCCATCCAAAATAATCAGTACTGACTTTCACTAGTTTTTACCAGCCTGAAAACATAATGTGAAGCGAGATTCTTTTCCAGAAGTATTAGCAATCAGGACTTTTAGTTCTTTCACTTCTCTTTGCTGCAAGCTGCTGCAAGGTCTGGAGCTTAAGGCAATTTCAAAGCAGCGTAGGAGTGGTGTCTTACCACTTAAACAATTATTTTGATTTGCAAAATCCTCTGATGAGTCTTCAGATGGGAATTATGGATTAGCTGGCAAATAGAGTCTGAAATTTGTGTTGTAGATGCACAAGTTAAAAAATCAGAACTATACTTGTCACGGCTGGTTCCCCCAGCCTCAGAATCCAAAATTCTGTCTTTCATCTATCTCTGAGTGGCTGCTGACAATATTATTCAAAGTTTTTCTCAAAGCAACTCTGGAATAGCAAAGCAACACCACCTCACAGGGTCCTAGGATTCCAGCCCAAGCCTGGAAGTCTATATGGCAATGAAACAGCCACGTAGCCCAAGCCATGCAAGCAGCTGTGGGTTTTTAATTGAAGTGTACCCTAAGTGTCATGATGATCTGATTCTTCTTCACTAGACTGGATAGCTCTTGTCAATTTTGCCAGTGAAATTCCCAACAGCCTTCCAGGCAGGGAAGCAGAATAATTGTATGTTGGCTCTCCTAAAATGGAATTTTTCTTAAAATCACTTCCAGCAAAATATTTTGCATTTTTTGATGTTTTCTCCAGTTTGGGATAAATGGTTGCAACATTTTTTGAGAGAAGGGATTTCCATTTTTCCAGCCAGTTCTAGATGACAACCTGTAATTAATAAAACTATTCAGATTACTAAATAAAGCATACCACTGATTGGTGGTGCTCTGGCTCCATCTACTCTGAACTCCTCCCAATTTAGAGTGTTTTGCCCTCCTGGAGACCCTAAAAGGGAACACTCCTCTAATTCCTGGCACATGGATACTATAATTGTGCCTGGCCTTTCCATGGGAGACATTCCTTTCTTTCTTCCACTTCCATGCATCTGCACAGAAGCCAAGGACAATATGGCCTTAATTCCCGTTTTTTCCCCCTCTCTCTTTTGCTACTTCCAAATCCATATTCACTAATTCGGGTGCATGTATTAAAGATGAGTACCACTTGTTCTGGCTTTTTCTGAATTTCTTCAAGCTGATTTCAACATGAAACATTCAGAATTGAGAAGCCTAGAGCTTTCCATGTCCATGCGAGTGTCCTCTGAGATGCCCAGCATTGACAGTGACAACTCAGATATTGAAGAATCTGAAGGGAGTAGGATTATTTTGACATTTTCCTCAATGTAGGGCATTATTTCTTAATTAGACAGGTTCTTCTGTTTCATAAGCAAATAAGGAGTTGCTCATACAGCATTCTAATCAAGGGGACTTCAAGTATTAAAATGCAGTGTGCCATACCATGTGATCAAGATATCTATTTATTATTTGTCATGCTTCGCTGTAACTGGGCCTTGGTCCTAGTTCAGTATGGAACAATGGAATCTTGGGAAGTGAATTTCTTAGAAGAGCCCTGTGAATTGTAGGTTGGGCAGCAATACATGCTGGGGAAGGAGGCAATGAAAGCTCTGTCAGAGGTTGGGGAAAAAAAGTCAGCCTGTGTTAGAAAGCCCGGAAGTAAGCCTGGGGAAAGTAATGATCTGTCTACTGAAAAGAGGACACTTTGGATCTCTCCATAAGTAAGAATTACCAGAAGTATATGTGGTATGTTTACTACCTACAGGGAGCAGCGAGGGGAAATTGTGGGAAGACACCTGAGACCATGTTGGAGAGGAGGTCTAGAGACAAGCTGTAGAAGTAGTTGAAGGAAGTGAGCCTGGGTAATGGAGCTTTGTAGAAAAAAATGGAGCTTTGGAGAGTTTGTAGAAAAACTATCATCAAATGGGGATGAGGTAAGAAATCTATTGCACTCTGCCTGTTGCATCTATGTTTTGAGAAAAAAATCAAGTAATATTTATACTTCTGCATATGAGCTGAAGTTCCAATGTAATAATGGAAGTTGGCTTTTGGCGGGGGGTTCTCTGGGAGGAGCACATGGCTTTGGGATCTACTTCTCTCCTTGGTTAGTCATAGCAGGATCTGTTAAATTGCAGTGGATGTTTCAGGGTTCATCTTTTCTCACACATATTTGCCTGGGTTGAGATTTGGAGAGATTGTGCGGTTTGTGCCAGTTGTTTTAACTTCTGGTATGTTTATTTTTGGTGATAAAAGTTGTCTATTGTGTATACTATACCATGATGGCCAAAGCTCAAAATAACCATCTCTTTGTGCTTTGATAAATCAAATGACTGAATATTTAGGTATCTTGAATTTTCCCCTCAACCACCCCCACCAAAAAAAGCTAAATTCTGCCCTCAGCTATGGAGTTGTGCCTTGCATATAAGCAGCAGAGTCATTTAACGTATCAGGATGTGTTCTAAAATAATTGCACTAAACTGCGAATTTATAAAGTAACTTCCAAAATGAATGAAATCCTATTTTTATGTTGTTTTTGCTTGTCTGATCTTTGCTAGTTTTCAGACAATGCTGTATAGTTGTTCATGTTAGGAAAGCACAACATGCCTATTACTTAAACAAAAAATGGTTTCTGATTGCATGTTTTTACTATATGTCCAAAATTATAAGGAACAGGGGAGAATAGACTTCGTGAAACAAACTTGCAAACAAATGACATAGCTAAAAAACAAAACAACCCTCCCCCACTCAAAAAAACTACAAAGTTGCAAACCTAAGAATATACTAGGCACCTGAGAATAAACAGACAATAGCTCTAAGCCCTGATGTACTTGTTATGGTAGAATATTTGCATTTTTCCTTGAAGTGCTGACTTGCCAAACACTTAACTCATCTGATATCAAACTATTTTCACATTCTACTCATTATACAACCAAGATATTATTGGCCAGATATACTGTGTACAGCAATAATTAACACCCCATCATTACTTTCAACGGCTTTTACTGGTGAGAATGAGAAGCATTATTGTTACTTATATCAGCTGGAGATACACGAGATGTTTCTGAATTAATCTGGTTTGATTTGAACTACAGATGTTGAATAAGCATAGGCAAGATGATCACTAGTGCTTGTGTCTCTTTTTTGTTCAGAAACATTGTTCATTTGTCACCTGAATAAATTATGTACAAGGTCTCTGAAGACTCCCTTTTGCATATCTTAAAGCTATTGTATGTTTTTGTAGTAACAGAAGTCAAAAAGAAAAAGACAGAATGCATCAGATATAACATATTTATTATAATGTCCAATTGAAAACCAAACTTTGATCTGTGTGTAAGGAAGTGCAGGCACTGAGAGCTTTACATAGAGGATGGCTACTTTATGGTGTCTGCATATCAACAAAACTTTTTTTGAGATGGAGCTGCAATGGCCAGCCCACCAAAGTGTGTCTTCTCATTGGGCATGACCTTAAGCCCATTGATGTCAGCGGGTTTTGGATTGGGCACATGCTGAGTAAGTGTTGAAGTGGGTGAACTATTTATAATGAAAAAATTATTTGTATCTGTTTGTGAACTATCAATAACCCAATGAGGATTTTCTGAATGTGTTCGCTACTCACAGTACTACAGATTATCCTTTCACTGAGTGCTATGAGTGTTTTCTTGTCATGATGGGTGACATTCAACTCAGTGCAGTTGCTGCTGCCCTTCTGTCCCTCTTAATTTCTGCATAGATGTTGTACAGAGGGGCCTGCTGGTTCAGTGGATGCAAAGGGGTTTGTGATTTCCCCTTTTTGTGATTTGGAAAAAGTCTCTAGGCCTGCTAGACTCAGGATGCTACACTGAGGACAGGCTCAGTGTGAACCAAGGCAGGGATTTCTGATTTATTTTTTCATGGATTCAGTGGCCTTAGTATTTCACATAACTGGTATGAAGAAGTTATTTCTATTGTTCTAGTTTATCAGCTGAAATAGCAGGCTATGTGGGAGCCCTGAACCTTGGCCATAGGCTGAAGAGTGGATTTCACCCCTGCCCAAATTACAGTAGGAGTAGGTTTCACCCTACGTCACATAGTGCTGTTTCTATTTCCAGGTTGGATGGCTGAACCTTTTTGAACAGAAGAATAATGCTAAGTAGCATTTGTAGGTTTAGTGGTGCTGCCACAACATTTATAGATATAGAGACCAGTAGCTGTTATTAAATCAGCTCAGATTACTTTCCACTCTGTCATGTTATCACATCTTTCAAATACTTTTCTAACTTCTTTTTAAAGCTATTTATGCAGGTTGGCTGGTTTGAGAGTTGGTATTACATATGCCGTACTAATTGCACTGTTTTTATTCATTTATTTGTAAAGACTTTTAGAGTTAAATGTTACCTTAGCAATTGTTTCATGCCCCTTAGTCCTTATATTTGACAATGCTCAAAGTCCTGGACTGTCTTTTCTTGTCTTCAGAACTTTCTATAAAGTTAATGAGGTCAAAACTTAGCTTTCCTTCTTTAGAATACATATATTGTCCAAGTCTGTTTGTCAAGCTCCCTACTCATGATATCTGGTTATACATTTTTGTTTTAATACTGGCCTCCACTCGGTCCTTAATTCATTGTTCCAAACTTTCATCTGATGAAACATTAATTTCTTGTTTTTCCAATTTTTTCCTCAGCACAGACCTATTCACAAACAAATATACTTCAGTTTTTACTCAAGTGTTTAGTCTTTACTCACTATAGTAATCACAAGCTATGTAGGCAAATGACATTTAAACAAAATAAAAATATATATTGAAATGACCTTGCTAGTGAATTTCAAAAACAAACTGGATAATCCATGGTTTAGTACATTGGATAATTCTATGGAAAATAAGTATTAGATTGTAGACATTTTTCTACAACATTTAATTATTATTATTATTAATTTTTGCAATGATTGTGTACTGATCATGACTATAGTAACTTTTCAGTAATGTAGTAGTATAGGGGTGAACTATCGGTAGATATTTCGAGCATGAGCCACATATATAGAGGGACTATAGGAAACCCAGTTAACTTTAGCGAGTGTTCTCTATGTGGAATTCTTGTAGGACTGTGCCCTTAATGTATTAGGGAAAACTTAGGCTACCCCACTAGTTGACTTGTTTCAAAATCAATATTGATTTTGTTTACAAAGTGAACTTTTTTTTTCTTTTTTTTAAAGCTGCAGCACTTCATCATGGACATGTTTCACAGATAATGCTATTTGTTTCACAGAAAAACTTCAGTCCACTACTTGTGTGGCATATCAATTACTCCCTTGGCCGGCACACATTGTTGCATAGGAAATATATGGGGATGGATATACAGTTTGTAGCTTAGAACACAGGACCATACATGCGCCCTTAGTGAAAGGTGGACTACACCTTATTCACAGAACAAAGCCTCACAGTTAAGAATGACCAGAAAAGGAGGGCAGCAGGCAAACTTTGTATATGCCCTCCAGGTTATGAACAGTGAAGCTAAAGGAGACCATGGAAGTGGCCAGCTACAAATCCTAGTGTTTTGGACTTGGAACCCTGAGCCTGGCATCTGGATCTTTCAGCTGCCAGCTTCACTCAGTGAATAGCCTTAAAGGTTGACTCATCTGTAGAAACAAAGGAAAATGAGAGCCAAGGGGTCTATATACAGTACTACCCTGCCAGCTACCTGAAGATGCAGTGACAAATGCATTTTGAGTAGTTCAGTCACAATCATGTCTACAGCTACAGACTGGGGACCGATGAGCTAGGCAGCAGTTCTGCAGAAAAGGACCTGGGGGTAACAGTGGATAAGAAGCGATATGAGTCAGCAGTGTGCCCTGGTTACCAAGAAGGCTAATAGCATATTGGGCTGCATTAATAGGAGCATTGCCAGCAGATCGCAGGAAGTGATTATTCCCCTCTATTCGGCATTGGTAAGGCCTCATTTGGAGTATTGTGTCCAGTTTTAGGCCCCCCACAACAAAAAGGATGTGGAGAAGTTGGAGAGAGTCCAGCGGAGGGCAACAAAAATGATTAGGGGGCTGGAGCACAAGACTTATAAGGAGAGGCTGAGGGAACTAGGCTTGTTTAGTCTGCAGAAGAGGAGAATGAGGGGGGATTTGATAGCAGCCTTTAACTACCTGAAAGGGGGTTCCAAGGAGGATGGATCTAGGCTGTTCTCAGTGGTGGCAGATGACAGAACTAGGAGCAATGGTCTCAAGTTGCAGTGGGGGAGGTCTAGGTTGGACATTAGGGAAAAGTTTTTCACTAGGAGGGTGGTGAAGCACTGGAATGGGTTACCTAGGGAGGTGGTGGAATCTCCATCTTTAGAGGTTTTTAAGCTGCAGTGTGACAAAGCCCTGGCTGGGATTATTTAGCTGAGGTTAGTCCTGGTTAGTCCTGCTTTGAGCAGGGGGTTGGACTAGATGACCTCCTGATATCCCTTCCAACTCTAAGATTCTATGATTCTATTCTATGTCACTATGGTCCAATGTTTTAAAAATACATTAGTGCCAGATGAAGCGTGTTGTATGTGTATCTACTGTATTACACGTATATTAAGGATTGCATTCTCAAAACACACTCTATTTGAAGTAATCGTCAGGGATACCATTTAAACCTATCTCTAGTAAAGTTTGTGATCAATCATGCCAGTTCTCACAATAGATGTCAAAGAAGGCAGTAAAAATTCATGTTGAAAGATCAATAATGGAGCTGAAGATGGACTTCAATCAGCTGTGAATTTGAAAGAGAAATCACTTTCATAATCTTTGGGGCCGAACCCTACTATGTTCCTTAAGCAGACAGAAGTCCCATTGAGATGAAGGATAGACTTGTGGATAAGACACTGGATTAGCACTCAGAGTATCTGGATAGATTTCTCAGTGCTGTGACTGACTTTTTGTATGACGTTGGGTAAATCCTTTATACCTCAATTCCCCATCTGAACCAAAGTTAATAATATTTCCTGTTGGTGTATTACGTATTTAGATCGTAAGCTTTTTAAGGCAAGGACTGTCTCTTATAATATATATGTACAGAGTACAGAACAACAAGGTTCCAGTCTTGACTGGGATATCTAGCTGTCACCACAATTTAAATAAAAATAATCTTCAAATGGAGGTATCTTGAACGAAAAACCAGGAAAAAGACCTTAGCTTTTAAGTGTGTATTCTCCTGTTCATAAGGGAATGCTTTATAAGATACTGCAAAGAAGCATTGCCTCCTGGCGAATGGAGAAAAAGAAAAGAAAAACTGTTTGAATTAAGAAAAGTATTTTGAGGTTTATCTGACCAGCTCCAATAGTATTAATCAAACTAAAATAGGACAAGTCTTGGCTTTTTCCATTTGCAAATCACTCACAAACCAGTCTTGTTAGCTGTAAATATGTTCAGTATTTGTCAGTATTCACAAAATAGTTTTACCTAATCATTTCAAACTACCAGCTGTTAGCAAAACCATTTAACTTATTCATTAGAGCTGGTAAAAAAAAAAAAAAAAAAAAAAAAGTGCTAAAAATTATTTGAAAGATGGAAACTGACCCTTTTATAAAATTAATATTTTAATGGAATTTTTTTGGGGGGGAGGGAGAGACAGAGGTTAAACTTTTTTGAAGTTTTGATAAAACAAAATGAAAAAACTTCTCCATTTTTTGGTTGTTCTCCTCTCTTCTCTCCTGTTTTTCCTCCGTCATCCCCCTTTTCAGGGGCCTAATGGAAAAAGGGAAGGGATTAAAAGGCAGGAAAATGAAAAAAGGAATGCTTTTTATTTTAATAATTAGACATTTTTGATCATTTCATGAAACATACTTCCTTTTTTTGACTAGCTCTGTTATTTATTATTTCCTAAACATGTTGTGTGATTGGTCACACACATGATATTTTTTTCTGCTCCCTGATTGGGTGTTTGGCATTTTTGAACAGAAGAATAGTAAATGATGAATATTCAGGAACAAATAAATAATGCAAATCTGCTACGAAATGGCATAGCATATGGGATTTCATGAATTCTCAGTAGTTTTCTGACTCTTCACAAATATTAAAACCTTATGAAAGCAGCAAGTCTCATTTGAGCTGTTTAATTACTTATATATTAGAGCCATATTCTAATGCCTCTGATCACATTAAGTAGTACTTTTTTTCTGTGAGTGGTCCCACTGAATTCAATGAGATTACTCTACAACTAAGTTTCTGTTTGGTGTCATTAAGTGTTTTGGAATTTCAAATTCAATTAGAACTATAATATCCCAATTTAAGGATGCTTTCCTCCACCCTTGTATATAGTATTGCACAATGTATTAGGTTAATATTGGAGGTTAAAACGCTTGTCCTCCTTTGAAGCTTTGGGTATCAGCTGCTATTGGTCTGAGGAAAGATAAAAACTAATGATGGATCTGGTTTGCCAATTTCAGTGTTCCTAGTTGAAAAAAAAAAAAAAAAAAAAACCACACTACCAGCACTGTTTATTCCACTCGTTTTAGAAGAGCTTAGGATTTTCATTGTAAAACTGCATTTGTCATGCACCAAAGCTACAAATCACTCATAGTTTGAATCTTATTGTTCTTTAAAAAGAATGTCTGGGAAAGAAAATGGAGTCACAGTCATAGTCAGAGAAAATAGAAACATAGGAAAATGTAATTGATACACTCCAAAGGGCCTTTAAAATGGTTAATAACAGCCAGCTATTAAAAAGAGAGCCTCTTGTTCCAGCAGCTGCTTACATAATTAATAATAATGATATTAGTGATGACAGTACAGCATCTCTTTTACATTCCTTAACAAAATTTCAACTTTTGATATAAAGATAGAACTTAATATTGCTTTACGTTTTCTGGTTCCTGAGATTCTTTGACATTGCTATTGTTAGTTCCTATATACTTCTAAATATGCATGAAATTCATTTGTGCCATTCTAAATCTTCATATTCCCACTTCAGAATAACTGCCAGAACTGAGCTTATCATCAACATTTACACAGAATAGCTGGATGCCTCTTAAATGTAGAATCTCAGGGCTTGTCTTCACTTAACTCCGAGATTCGGCAGCAGTCTACCAGAGTTATGCAAGCTACGCGAAAACTTGTGTAACTCCCGTCAACTTCTCTGCTTCTCTTCTGCGCGCCGTCTTCACTGTACTGCGCTGACGGGAACAGCATTCCCGTCGATGCGGTGCTACACTACTTGAGGAGATGGTCTTAATATGTCAATTTCTGGATCGACTGAGTGGGTCTTCACAGACCGCTCAGTTGATCCAGAGAAGTCGATCTGATGGTGGCGAATTTGCTGCCGTCAGTGAAGACATAGCGTCAAATATAACGAAGGTATCTGAAATAAAGATTTCTTCCAAAGTGATTCCATATGCGTTGTAACTGGCCAGCTTCCTCTGTCTTGCATCATTGCTCAGACAAAAATGAAGTAGTTCAGGCATTTTATGAAAAGGACATAATGCCTGTAAAATTTATTCTTCTCTTCACACCACTAGAAAATACTCTAAGATATGCCAGCTCATAAGGGACACAGTGCATTGGATGCAGGTAATTAATTTAGCACTTTCTGAGCCATCCACTGTGATGCAGCAGGCAGCATTAACTGTTACAGGTATTCATTATTAATACTTATTGCCCCCACTTCTACCTGTTATGATACTGTTTAACTGTATCTGTAAAGCAATTCAAATTCAATAGTTTCCATATAGACAAACCCCACCCCAAATCTCTTCCAAAGAAAATACTACCGTATTCTGCAGTAAGGAATCACTACAGTGCAGTAACACTATTGTCATCAGAGCATTTGGGGCTGTAATACTATAACATATTTCTTTCAAATAATTGTTGATCCCATCTGGAAAAATCTTCAGTCAGCTAACCTGAAAACAGTGTGTTCAAGAAAAGGTCGTCTAATGGTTTGAGCCAAGGACGAATGCTAGTTCTGATTCCGACTCCATCTGTGGCCTTAAGTAAATCACTTAGGCCAAAACTTACAAACTTGGGAGTCTAAGTGTGTATCTACATTTAGGCTTTCACATCAGTGCCCTCTTCTTATCTCATAACTTTACTGAATGAAATATTTTTTCTGTTTTTAATTAGTTGTACGGGTACTATGTAGCCAACCAATCTGTGAGAAAGGGAGCTAGATTATATTCTTATTTGTACATCAACAATCTTGTTCAATAAATTCCATTTGTAGAATCTATATTACTGGTGGTGATGTACAACACTGAAAAAAAATCACAAACCAGCTTTCAGAAATCAAGGTGAGTTATAGGGCTGGCAGTTATAATATAATATAATATAATATAATATAATATAATATAATATAATATAATATAATATAATATCATCTATACTTGTAGATTGTCAACATTGAGTCACTGAAAAACAATTAATATGGAACCCTGGGATGAGTATTTGACTATTTTATTTTAAAATACTAAAATAATAGATAAAAATGCTCAATTATGGTGAAGAAATTACTAAAAAACATACATAGAATTTTCAGTTTTCAGTTTCCCTTTCAGAAACCCAAAAAAATCTAATTTAATAAAGAAAACAATAATTAACAGTAGGTAATGTGTGTGTGAGAGAGACAACAGCAAAACTTCCATCACATATTGTTGGTGTAAATATAACATCCTGTGATAACAGTAACATGGAAAGATGTTCAATATGGAGGTGCAAAATATATGCTGCAAAATACTAATACATTAACAACTTCAATAAGAAATCTGAGACATAAATTTTATGTGAGAGTGATCATGATATAAATGAAAAGATAAATAAAAAGCTGATACTATTTCATCTTCCCTGTGAGAAAATGTTCTCTAATGTTTAGAGATCATCATTCAATTATTCCTTTTATCTATACATGTTTGAAGTCATCAGACACTTAATTATGAAGTGTATCATTCACTTTGTGAAATTTACTTCATCTGCCTAAAGCCTGCCTAAAGCCTGAGTCATCAAGTTTGTGGAAGTAATCTTCTTTGTGTTTGAAATATGTGCGTGCATGTTATGGGAGGTGAAATCCTCTCCCCAGTCTGGAGCCACTGCATAAGGCTGCAGCATAGACTGCTTCTCTCCAGTCTGTGGGTTGAAGTCAATATTAATTGTTCTGTGAATAATGATCTGCATGAGTGTAAGAGGAGCAGGATCAGACCCATTTTAAAATAATAAAGTACTCGTTTTACTAGTAATGAAAAGAGGAGGTCAAAATATTTATTATGAATATATTGTCTGAAGAACTTCACTGTAGGAAGGTGCAGTGGCCTTTCTCTGAGCCTGGGCCTGAGGAAGGGCCACATCATCCAAAGCTGGCAGAAGAAGGGCTGGCTGACCAGTCTGCCCGGCAACCAGGGAGCTGGCCAGTGATAGGTACTGCCGGCTGGCCAATCCGGCAACAATGGGGCGGAGCCTCAGCCGGGGCTGAGAGTATAAAAAACAGGCCCCACAACTCAGTGAGGGATAGGGTGCCGCCGGAGGCAGACATGCCATCCTGCTGGCTGCAGCCAAGGCCTGAACCTAGCCGGGCCGCTACCCCAAGCGAGCGCCTCCCAAAGCCTAGGACCCAGGGACGGCCCAAGCGACCAAGCCCCAAGGGTTGGATAGGGCATCCGGGCCCCCTAGACTGGCCTAGGCCTACCGGCCCTAAAGACTGGGCCAGGGCCCTGGGTCCCAGTAACTGGACCAAGTCCCCCGAGGCCGGACCTGACCAGGAGGAGCTGCCTGAGGCCAAGCCATCCCCCGAGCCCTGTGACCTGGAGGAGCTGCCCCGTGCAGAGGATCTCCCCGCCTTGCCGCCTGTGGACGCAGAGGGACTGGCGAGCCTGCCGTGGGCTGTGTACCCCAGTGACACCGAGGATCCCACCGATACAGGTACCTGGGGATATGGGGAAGAAGTGGCCCAGGGACAGCCATAGCCGTGGCTGAGACAGGGGCAAGACCCCATCAGCGTGTTGCGGCGGGAGCCCCGCCGACTCAATGGCAACATCTTTGCCACTGTTAGGGCCCTGGGCTGGGACGCAGTGGAGTCGGGTCGGCCTGCGTCCCCGTCCCCTCCCCCTTGTCCTCGCCACACAGGGAGTGAGTACCGTCCCCTGCTCTTCTGACTAGAGGACACTGCTGTGTGCTCTCCCGCCCTGCCTGAGGGCCGGGGCGGATAGACGGCGTGCTCACCTGCCCTGCCTGAGTGCCTGGACTGCAACGTATCCAGACGCTAATGTTCCCCTTTTTGGAAGGTGTAGTGGCCTTCCTCCGAGCCTGGGCCTGAGGAAAGGCCACAACGATGGGGCCCAACCAGTCCCTGTGTTAGTCACTTATTTCTTCTTGCTCACAGATAATTTGAGAACTCATCCTGACTTCTGCCCTTGCTTTTTGTTCTTCATGTGTATTCTACAAAACCTTTGGGTGAATGATTTTCACCGCAAATATGTTGGCAAGGTGTTCATTATTCATGATGTGTGACTGTGACTGAGTTGCAAGGTTTTGACTCAGTTCCTTGATTGGGAGACTGAAACTTGTTGAATAGGAAGCTAAGTAATGATTAACAGTGAAATGTGAATAACCTCATCTGCAGGTATGTGAGGAAATAGTAAACATAAAGGGTCACAAACATGGCTGAAATTATCTGCTTTTCAGAATACAAATAACGGTTTGCAAATACTAGTTTTGCTGTGTTCAACCCATTCCAATAATGACCTGTACATCTTACTGCAGTAACTTTTGTGCTACGAAATATATACTCTTTCTTTCTTTCTTTGAAATTTAGTCCTTGATCTGATCCTGTCTTGAACTCAATTGAGATAGACCTCTGTGACTCTAATGACTTCACTGGGGTTCTGCACAGGCACAGGGATCTGCTTTCATGGAACTCTTTGCAAGACCAAGTTATTGAACATCTACTTAATTATATAGCAGTGTTGTACTAAACCTACTCATGTTTGTCACGTACATTATGAGAAGGTTTAAAGAAAAAGCTTTAATTTAAACTGAGGAGGTTAGATCTCACTTTCATTCCCCACCTCAGAAATCTGATAGACTGTAAGGCCAGAAGAGACCTTTGTGATAATTTAATCTGATCTCCAGCAAAACACAGGCCATAAAACTTCATGAATTAACTCCTGTTTGAACTAGTACATTTCTATTAGAAAAGCATCCAATCTTGATTTAAAAATTTCTTCTCAAAGAGAATCCACCATAGCCCTTGGTAAATTGTTCCAATGGTTAATTATATTAACTGTTAAAAATGTACACCTTCTTTCCGGTCTGAGTTTGTCTAGCTTCAACTTCCAGTCATTCGCTCTTGTTATCTCTGTGTCTGTCAGACTGAAGAGGCTTCTATTATCAATTTTGTGTTTTCCATGTAGGTATTTACAGACTGTGAACAACTCATCCCTTAACCTGATTGTTAAAATAAACAGACTGAACTCCTTGAGTCTTTAACTATAAGGCATATTTTCCAGTCATTTAATATTTCTTGTGGCTCCTCTCTAAACCCTCTCAGTTTTTTCAACATGCTTCTTGAATTATGGACACCAGAATAGATCACAATATTCCAGTAGCAATTGCACCAGTGCCAAATGCAGAGTAAATATAACCTCCTATCAAATATTCCACTATACATCCAAGGATTGCATTAGCCCTGTTGGCCACAGTGTTGTACTATGATATCATGTTCCGCTGACCATCAAGTCTTTTCCAGAGTAACCACTTCCCAGGATAGAATCCCCCATCCTCTAAATATGGTCTACATTCTTTGTTCCTATACGTATGCATTTACATATGGCTGTTTTAAAACACACATATTGTTAGTGCCCAGTTTTTCAAGAGACCCAGATCACTCTGTACCAGTGACCTGTCCTCTTAATTATTTACCACTCCTCCAAAATGTGTGTCATCTGCAAGCTTTATCAGTGATGATTTTATGTCTTCTTTCTTGATTGTGGCATTTGGAGCATCTAATAAATGTTTTGAAATAGTTCCCAATTATCGTTTACATTTCTATGTTTAAATTCTTTCTTCCAAATGGTCTGGCTCATTAGTGTTTTCATCATTGGTCCTTTTAAAAAACTAAGTATACACTTTACTGGTTTGGACTTTTATTCTGCTTGAATTTATGTACTTACCCACAGATGTCCTATCAAGGAAATGTCAGGAAACGTGGTGCATGGATCATAATCTTTTAAATCTTTTTTTCAAATGAGTGTGGGAGTGAGGTGGTTGTGGAGGTAGAGAAGCACGTTAACTGAATGTTTAAGGCCCGAGTAAGTGCAGTATAAGAATCTGCATTCTCTCTCTCTCTCTCTCTCTATATATATATAACATTTTTCAAAAGGAAAAGATTTGCAGTAGATTCAGATGATTACTTTGGTTTAATGATTGAGAGACAACAGATCTGATCCTGTATTCTTTTTGCACCCACTGACTGCAAATGGAATTGACTTAATGCAAGTTTTAGATGCACAAGGAAAGCATGGCTTAGCCCTACAGGTAATTTGCTAAATTGAAAATAAGTTGTTAGTGAAGCATTGAACAAGTGGAGAACTATGCCCAGAGAAATGGTACAGTTTGGGATTACTTAGAATGTATACAAATGATCTTTACACTCTGTTTTCTAGGCTTGATTATGTGGAGGCAAATGCTTACTGCTTTAGCATTCTTTTCAAATTCATCTCCAGGGTTAACCATCCATGTTTAATCATTGTTGATAATGAGATTTGTAAACTTTTAAAAATCCCCTAACTAGAACTCTATGAATAGGTTTGCACATAAAATAGAGTGGGAGAAATGTGCTTTTGTTTTTTATTGAAAGCGTGAGAGAATCGACTGACTCTTTTTCTTTCTTTCTTAAATGTGATGTAGTTTTCAATTGGTTTCGCTGGGCAGAAACCAATCTGGGAACTAACAGAAAAGAAGCTCAAAGAATGTACTCAGTTTCCTGCAGTATCTGAATCTTTTTCAGAGAGCAGCAATTTCTGTTGTCTTACTCTTGTCCAGATCTCTCTCTCCGGTGGGTTTTCCTCTGGTAGGGGTCCTTGCAGTGAAGAAGTTGAATTTCTGCAGAAGGAGAAAGCTCCCAATCCTACAGGCTTTTGGGGCCCCAGATAACCCCACCAGGTTCTTATCAGTGCAGCTCCAATAGACTTGCATTGTCAAAGCTATCCATGTTAGTATGGCACTGGAGTGTCCCTAAAGGAGGATTCCATGGCACAGAGAAGGCACTATGTACGTCTTAGGCTGCATTAACATTTTGGTGGTGCAAAATATTTCCCCAGTATATGTTTTTTGTCTGCCTACGTAATTTTTCTGATATCGGAAATAATCTCAGCATCACTGGATCCAGATCAACCAGTGCTAGGTGCCAGAACTACCCCTCAACATCCATGACCTCATATACTAAACAAATACTATCAGTCATATTCACTACATGCAATGAAAATTACACGTGGTAGACACTAGCAAAACCTTGCAAATATGTGCCGCTCTTCCTCTTCATTTGCTACATTGCTTTGGGTCTCCAAATTAAATAAGGCACATATTTTAAGTACTTGGGTTGAGCAGCACTGCGCTCAAGTGCTTGGCTAAAGTGGGACCTAAAAGCATCATCTAACACTGTGGGTCTGATCCAAAGCCCATAGAAGTCAGTGGAAACACTAAACATTGAATTAAGGGGGTTCGGGTCAGCCTCTAAATGAGGATTAATTTTACTTTTAAAATTATTATGCCTCTGAAGACAGTTTAAGGGAATGATAAAGATTTAAAGAAAAATGATTACAGGAAGGAAGGAAAAGAGGAGTAAAGAAAAGGCAGACAAATGAATCCGCTTCAGAGATGAGGAAAATATTTAATTCTTCTTTCAACAAAGACCTCTTAGTTTCTTCTGTAAAAGAAAAATGGCCTAGGTAGTAAATCTATAGCAACGATACACTACTCCTCTCATTCCTGAGAAAGGCAGTCCATAACTTGACTTTTTTTGAGTCGATTCCCCCAATGAACCACAGAGAAATTAGCTTTATTTTTGTCACATCATTTATCACAGAAACAGATTTTTTTTTTTAAAATATTGTACATTGCCCTAAACATACATCTACTAATTTTAAGTTGTCATTCCAGTTCCAGTTTGGTTGCATTTGGTTCAATGAACTAGCTCTCTCTGTCTCAGGTTCTCTGACTTAATTAGTTGTCACTGTACCAAAGACATAAAATAAATGTGTTACTTTGTGCAGTTTCCTCAGTAGCCATCTCGCTCTATGTACGATAAAGTGCCAACTGTTAGTTTGTTGTAGTGTTTGGTTTACTTTAGTCATGATTTTTTTCCTCTCTTTAGAAAGTGGAGGAAGATACTGCACTGTTACACAGTTTTGTTCTTAAGTTTTTTGAACAGGACCCTTTGTCAAAATAGTAGCAAACCTCTCTTATCAATGGCTGATGCTTAAGCCCAAGTTGTTAGATCTGATGCCAATTGTGTAATGTGACAAGACAGGCAAGTCTACCTGTTTCTTGCTTTGTGAAAGATCTTGTTTTATCCCTAACATCCCATGGCTATTGTCATTGAAAACTACAACCATGTTCTCTCACTTACGTTCTCACTGAAAAAAAAATATTTTTGACTCTAATGAGATCTTATACTATCATGCCTAGGAACCCTATTATCTGTCTCCTTGAGAACATTCTTGGTGAGGAAGGCAGCCATCCTATCATTGAAAATATTACTTGTGTCTATCTGGAGCCTAATGGTTGAAGCTATAATACTGGGTCACAGTAATATTTTGGAGCAAATTGATTTTGTAATGTGTTTTGTCTTCCAGCAGCAATACATTCTGGAAACTTAATGTTTCTAGTAGATTTCTAAATGTTGTAGCATGGAAATATGTTTGACAAAGGTAAAATACTTTCTACAGGCTTATCAACACCAACAAACTAGAATTTGACCAAAGAACGAACACACACAACTAACTTTGATAACAATGTTTGTAAAGAGTGTGGAATTGGATTTTTTAGTGATGAAAATAATCATACCAAATTCTGTCCTTAGTTTTCAGTGGGGTTCTCTTTGTGAAACTGAAGGGAGAAGCTGGCCCATGTTTCTTTAAATCAAGGTGAGTATAGAGTGTTCACTATTTTAAAGAAAAATAATTTCATAGCAGTAAGTGTTATCTGACATAAATTTTTTTGTATATTCTGAATGGGAAATAACTGCACTATCTCAGAAACAAATGTGGCCACTGTTAGTAAATATTAACTTTTTAACAGTGTTACACCTATGGAATTTCCATTGACCCTAATGAAAGTTATGCAAATATATCATGAGGTGAACTGATCTTTGACTGGCTGATCTTTTGTGTGTCTCCTAGACATCATAATTGGCATGCAGTGTAGGCACACCCACACTTAGGGTTTGTCTACACTGCATTGTAAATCCAGGTCTGTGGGACCTGCACTTGTGGACTTGATGTTTCAAAGCCCATGCCTGAGCATCCACACTGTATTGTAAACCTGCATTGTAAGCCTGATTTGGACCTGGGTCTCACAACTACGCTAAAGCATCCATACTGCACAGACCTTCTGACTCAGGTCTTCAGCTTGAGCTCTGAGCACACTGCAAAAGGACAGGTGATGAACCTGAGTTACAGTGCGACTCAGGCTTGGACTCACCTCTCTCTCTCTCCCACCCTCCGGGGTGGGTCCTAGGACCTGGGTCCTGATTACATGCTGATCTAAGTCAGAAAGATTAACGTGTGGAGGGTTGGGCTCAAACCTGAGTCTGAGGCTTGATTCATAATGCAGTGTAGACATATCCTAAACAGTGAATTCTGTATTATTGAAAAGTGTAGTTCTTGTTTAACTCTCCCAACAATAAAATTAGAACTATAACTTTGGATAGCAAAGCTTACTTTCATAGGGAGAGAGATATGGAAAAAGTGGCCTGAATTTAGTGGTTTTGACTCAATGGGAACATGAATTCAGGTATCCATTTTGATGTATTAAGTTTTGTAGCTGTTCTTGTGGTGCCCCGTAGCTTTAATCTCAAAAGGTGGGGCTGTTTACTGAGGCAGACAGCCAGGTGAGCAGGCCGTGTTCAGCCTGTTAGAGGAAATAGTCTGTGTTTGAGCTCTTTCTCTCTTTCTCGCAGGACGTTTTATGTTTTGTTCATTCTTTTGTTTCGTCTCTTTTCTTAATGCCCTAGCTCTTGTAGTCATGTGATTAAAGCTGAGCTTCTCATCTATTCTTTAAAAAAGTAAGTTTCTAGCCCTCAGAGTTGCAGATCAAAACTTGGAAATATGAGTAAAGTGCATCCTACAAGACTCAGCAATCAGAAGGCAAATAAAAAGAATCCCAAAAAATATTTTTAAGCACTTTATGATCTTTTGGGGGCCTGGCTCATAGTTGTGCTGGGTGTTAGCAACTCTTCTTATTGTAACATTCCGCACAGGGAAAAGGCATTAATGCTGTCCAGCATGCAGAGTTACCCATAGAAAAGGAATATGTCTTGTAAAAGTATTTGTGTGATCATGTGCAACCTATGTTAAATATCAAAAAGCCACCTAAGAGAATAATAGTGATGAAAATAGCATAGAGCTAGGGTTACATGGGATGGAGGATATGTATTAATTTGTTCAGCTTTAGGGTGCTCTAATCAATGCTCATTGAAATGGAAAGATTCTCTTTGACTTTGATGGGTATTAGTTGATAAGGGCCAGATCTATCTTAAGAACACAGATCAAAATATGAACACAAATTGCAGCAGCTACTTCTACCATATACAACAATAACGAGGGGAGGGGTTGCAATTTGCAAGTTCCACAGATGTGGGAGGACAATTTTGGAAGGCACAGAGTCACTGCCTTCTCCTTGCATGGGAATGCCCGCAGCCATCTTCCCCTGCTTCCTGCACACAGGCTGGCGATTGCTGGCAATTCCAAAATACTGGGGGGGAAAAAAAAAAAAATTGGGTTGAACCAAAAATGAAATATCCTGAACATTTCAGTGAGTGGAAAAGTTGGAAAAAGTTTGAATTGAGTCAAGTGAAACATACATATTCCCCAAAAATATTTTGCCCAGATCTTCTCCTTAATTCTTTTATTTCTGTGATTTCCACATCTCCCCAAACCCTTTCACCTTTTCCCTCTATTGCTACTACCATCTCTTCTTTCTTTCTTTTGCACCCCTTCCCCATTGACACACACACACACACGAACTCCAATTCCTCCTTTGTCTATTTCTCTTCTCCAGTGGCAGCTGCTCATCTTGGTCCTCCTTCTCTTCAATCCAATCCCCACTCCACTCTTTCCTTTCTTGCCTCTCTTCCTTTCAGAACTCATCTTTATCACTGTCTCCTCTTCACATTCTCCTGCTCCCCTGGAATGTGCCACCCCCCAATCTTTTCATCTACTGCTCCCTTCATCTCCCAGCCCTTGGTGGAACTCCTTTCACATCGCTTCTCCAACTGCACTCTGTCTCTTGTGCAACCTCTCCCTCTCTCACACTCCTGGCTGTCTTGGACACTCCTGGAATCTGAAATAGCAGGCTGGTCAAGAGGTGTTGCTTTTTATTTGCAGTTAACTAGGAAAATGTGATATTGTTTCCTGTCACTGGGTTACATCCAGAAATGGCAGCTAGAACAAAATATTGCAGTCTGCTGGCTTAGAATTGGTAGCTATTACGCCTGTGCCCCATGTGCTGCATGCCTTATTCGTTTTCAGAATGTTCAATTATAAAGTCCTTTGTGCTCTTGGTTTGGGCTTGCTTAAAAACTTCCTTTCCCCTTCTGATACATATCCTCCCAACAACTGAGATCCACCAAGTTATTTCAGTCCTGATATTTACATTCCGGGTGCCTTAGGGCAGGGCATTTTTAGTGGCGTGTCCTCAACCTGGAACACAGTCTCCTCCTTGGTCCACCAGAAGCTGAATTTCCATGCAAGATACAAGGTGCTTCTGTATAACTAGGCTTTTGCTTTATTAGGAATTTGGCATCATAGGCCATGGAGCCAGGGTGGAGGGACACCTGAAACATAGCCTGACCACTTTTGGCCCACCACAGCCCAGCTCAGGGTAGGCAATCTGGCAGCATCAGAGCCAGAAAGGGGACAGGGCATCACAGGGGAAGGACTTTGCCTGTACACTGTGGCAAGAACCAATGAGCTGGAGCGGGGAGCCAGGCCAGAAGCCATTGCAGGGTGAATGTGGAGCAGGCTCGCTCTCCAACCAGCCCCACCCTGAGGCTTCCCACCCCATCCCCACCCCACTTTAAATGATGCTCCATAGTCCCTGTTTGGATTGAAGATACTCGGGGCCCAACTTTCCTCTCATGAATGTCAGTGTAAATCAGGAGTGACTCCACTGTAGACAATGGACTTATACCAATTTAAAAGTGTCAAGAGACACAGGCTCCCTGTATCTAAATGGCTGTAGATGGGGTTCTTTTATTTTCTGTGGTGTGTGTTACTTGGTTTGGATATTGTCTGTTTTGCTGCCAGCTGATAGCATTCTGTTTTTAATTATTTCATGCTAATTACATTTTTAAAGATCTAAGTGTGCCCAGATGCTTGGCCAAGAAACACATGCTTTCTAAATAATTAAATAAAATGTACACACCATAATTGTGTTAGCCACTTTTTTTGCTAATTTTTTATGTTTTGTAATATCATGTACAATAGATCTCTCTATATGATAATATATTTTAATGGTTTAGGTGGCACAGTGAATGCATAATCCCTTTAGAGAATTTCCTTTTATATTTATATTGAATTTCTTAGCTGAACAGGACTGCAATTCAGTTGTGTACACTTGCTTTCTCTTCTTTGATGGTAGGAGAATTGGCTCTCTCAATTGTTCTTTACATTCTCCCCATCACTATTAAATAATAACAGTCATAGAATGATCAATCACTAGATTTAAATTATTACATTTGTGTTTGGGTACTGGAAAATAAAATTTTATAGAAAGAGCCCATGTGAAAAGCTGATCAGTCAGTTCCTTTCATTTAAATATTTAAAATTAAAATCCAATGTATAAATATTTGAGACCATTCTATATTTTAACAGGTAGCATTCATTATATATTTTCTAGACACCTGTAATAAAATTTCTCCTGTATTCCAAAAGCTACAGTATAACTATAGGTGCTGACCTCAATAAAAGGTGGTGTGTAAGTGCACCATCCCTGTAATAGCCTAGTGAGGTATTATGACTCAGACATATTTCTGTCACAATTCCTGACCTCCTTCGTCTTTGCTCTGGGAGTAAGGATAATCATTTTGCTGTTGGTTAATATCTGCAGCAAATTACAGCACCTCCACATTACCCCAACTGCTCTGGTCAGCAGGTTGACGGGATGAGAGTTTCATCTGCTCTGTGGAAGTTATAAAATGGTGTATGGCCCCGTCTACTCCTTCATCATGAAAGAAGGAATCTTGGGTTTAAAATCAATCCTGGTTAACAGGGAAGGTGAAAGAAGCGATAAAAAATAACAAATGTAAAAGCTGATATCAATGAGTACAAATCAACAGTTAGGAAATATAGACATTTGATAAGGGAAGCTAAAGGTATGAGTAAAAAATATATGGCCTGTAGAGTTTAGGATAATAATAAAGAATTATTTAAATATATCAGGAATAAGAACAATTCTAATCATGGCATAGATACAAAACAAGAAAAAAGATGGTAAAATCATCAATTGTGATGCAGAAAAAGCAAAAGTATTCAATAAATGTTTCTGTTCTGTATTCACAAAGAAGCATGATGATGTATTCATATCTTACAGTGATAATAAAGTACTTTCTATTCCATCAGTAAATAGGAAGGATGCTAAACAGCAACTATTAAACTTAAATCTGAAGGACTAGAAAGCTTGTACTCAAGAGTGTTAAAAGACTGGCCAAGTAGCTCTCTCAACCCATAATGTTGATTTTTAACAAATCTTGAAATACTGGGAAAGTTCCAGAGGACTGAAAAAAGCTAATGTTATGCCTATATTTCAAATGTTAAATGAGATGATTAGAGAAACTATAGGCTGGTTAACCTGACATCAATCCTAGGAGAAATTATTAAAAGGATGATATAGGATGCAGTCAATAAAGAATTAAAAGATGGTAGCGTAATTAAAACCAGTCAATATGGTTTTATGAAAAATAGGCCTTTTCAGACAACCTTGATATCTTTCTTGATGAGATGACATGCTTGTTTGATAAAGGTAAATTACTGACCTAATATATTTAAGACTTCTATAAGTCATTTGACTTAGTCCCACATGACATTTTACCATGATACACCAGCGGTCTTCCTTCTGAGCAATACGCATGCTGCATCTTGGGAGTCACATGACTGCGAGTACATCATGGGAGAAGTAGTCCAGCCAAGGAGCTTGGCCCATAGGGAAGAAAAGGGGTCCAGGTAACTGAGCTATAGTCCCCAGAATCCAATATGGCATGATAGGGAGATGAAGTTTGATATTGAATTAACCTGTAAAAAAAAATATCGGGTCACTTCAGCAAACCAAAACATTTCAATTTAGGGATGCTTTAAATGTTGGTTAGTGAAAAATTATTATATTACTTTTTGTTGTTACTAATTTGGGACAAACACAAATGCTGAAATATCAGAACTTCCCACATGACAGAAATAACATTTTTTACTCAGTTCTACTTAAAATCTGTACTTGGACCCAAAGTCGTCCAGGTACCCAGTATAGGGAGAGAGCTGTTTTTGTTTCCTCATAGTCTAAGTCACCTCAAGTGTTTTGTCCATTAGCTGTACAGTAGGAATAAAGATCCAGATTGTGGAAGAGTTGCTCATGTTGAGAAGAACTTACTCATGCAAGAAGTCCCCTTTAATTCAATAATAATCCTCAAGTGCTTGCCAACATGAGTAAGTGGTTCACAGTCTAGATATAATTTTTTTAAAGCCTCTCAAATGCCCAGTTCCTACATGTTTAATATCATCTATGACTATTTTTTTCTCAGTGCCTTAGTTCTTAGTTGCTCTTTTAACCAAGATGACAGAATTCTTAATGGCTAAATCGATAGTAATCTGCAGAAGTACGTAGCAATTTTGTCTAAAGTCTATGGTATTGCAGAAAGAATTTGCAAGAACTCTAGAGACCATCTTAACTTTTCCCACTATGGGTAAACTTCAAATTTGCACAAATTACTTCATATTTTACACACAGATAGATAGATAGATGTAGTGTGTGTGTGTTTGTGTGTGTGTGTGTAATTAAATGAAAAATGTATCACACTGGTGTCACAGTATGAACAAAAGCTAGAGAAAAACTACCAAGACAAAAACCAAATACATACAAAAAATGTGAGGGAGAGAAAATTACATGTACACAAATAAACAAACATAAGCAGCTGATGGAAGATCCCAATGAAGAGCATGTCATAAAGACACAATATACCATGACAAAGATAAATCATTATCTGTTTCTATATGGGGTTCAGTGAGGGAACAATTTACTTGTGGACATATTTCTATTCAGGCAATCTTTAAACAAAACCTTTCTTCCTCCTTCACCTATTCAGTGTACAAAAAATTGACCTGCTCTGCATTCTGAAATTGGTCACAGGCAAAAATTATTCTCATCACAAACTGGTCAAGTCAAGATGATTTGGGAATAAATCCTGAAGAATGAAAAAAATGATTTAAAAATCATCTGAACAGATCCATAACTGTCTCCTAGCAAGTGGAAACAAGTTACCAAACAAAAGCAGTAAAGAAAAAAAAGACAAACAGCAGAGATAAAAGCTAAGCTAAATCATAGTTTATTGTGCTGTAGAAGAAAAAATCCTTTGCTCTCTTTTTGCAGTGGATCCTTTTTCACTTTCAGCTTTCTAAGGGGCTCAGAGTAACAGCTGTACATGAGCTAAGGATTTTGGATGCTGTAAAATAAATAAGAAAAAAACCTTCTAAAAATTGTTGGGGAGGCAGGTTTCCTGTTCTACTAAGTAGTCTGTACTGTAAAGGGTATTACAGGCTGCTTCAGGGAACAGAAAATATGTCTTCCCCAGATTACAAATGGTATATTATTTTATAGCGCTCAAGCATGCTAGGTGCTTCACAAGGTAGCTAATATTTGGGGGCCAGATACTCAGTTGGTGTAGTGTTGCTCCATCTGAGGAGAGTGCTCAGGTCCTGTCCCTGAAGAGCTTAAAAACTACCTAGATGCATTACACAACAAATGGGGAACTGAATCAGAGAGGAGGAAAGATATGGGAAACATTAATAGTGAGGCTAAGGCACAGCATTAAGAGCAAAGGAGTCTTTTAAAAACAAAATAGATGTCTTAGAAAATTAATTTCTTGTAGACACTGCAGCAAAAATGGATCTTGAGGAGGGATGTGAATGAGGAGATACCAGTGGTCTGACCCACTACCCACTGAGAATAAGCGGCATAGAAGGCTGCGTGAAAGAAAACGAGAACATGTTTTTGGGAGAAGGGAACAATAAATAATGTGTTGAATCTGGTATCGTTGGCAGAGCAGAGAGGGCATGGATGAGGATTGACATGATGAGAGACAAGAACAGAAAATTAAGCAGGAGAAGAATTGCATTGGGTGATGTCGGTAAGGACAAAAAGCTTGAACTTGAGTCACTGGTGGAGGGAAAGCCCATGGAGTAATTCAAAGAGGGGCACCGTTCCCAGATGAACGGATTAGGAAAGTGATCTGAGTTCCCATGGACTTAAAGGGGGATAATATGGACGTCAAAAAAGCCAAAGACAAGTAGGTAAGGGCCTGGATGAAAAATCTAGCAGTATGGACAAAGAAAAACATAGCTCTTCAAAATGTTATGTAGGAAGGAATAGCAGGATTTGGGCAAAGCCTGGACATGTAGGGCAACAGAGGTGTTGAAGATGACATCCAGGTTAAGGGCCTGAGTGTCAAGAAGGACAGTGGTATGACAAAGAATAAGGGAATTTGACAGTGTTTGGGAGGAGAGATCAGAATTAATTAATGGTGAGACATCCTTTTGGAGGTTTGGGCAGATAGTCTTAAATGCAGATTTGAATGGAAGGAGACAGAGCAGGCATAGAAAGATAGATTTATTAGTCATCCACTCCTCTCTCAATCAAATCTTTCCAAGGAATTTATAGGCAGCTTCGTCCTCTAAGTCATTATCCCTTCTGCACTTAGGGAAGACAGGCTCCAAAGCTATTTAGCTTCAATCCTGCAAGCTCTTTAAAGGAGTGATCATTTTGGGGTTTTATACAGGAATGAGTACAATCCTGGTGATAAACAAATACACAATAATGGCATTTTGAGATGCTGAAAACTACTGAAATCAAGGAAGCTTACTACATCTGGTAAAGAATATTAGCCTCCATCTTGGCCCTTTTTTGCTCACTAATCAAAACAAGCACACAGTCAGACAAACATAACTTTACAGGCAACTCTGTCCTTTGGTTCCTACACTTTTTTTTTAATTGCTGCAGTTATACACCCTTCAGACTGCAATCTTGTAAGTGAAGCAGATTTGGATCTGGCTTTTCTTTTCATCAGAAAACCCAAAATAAAACCTAAGGTCTCCACTACCTCATGCAGCCTCATGCACTTGTGAGAAGGACGCATAAACTGTTACCAAATCAGAATGATAGTATGATGGCCACCACCTTGGCCCACACACAGAGGATTGACCCCCAGGTACCTCGAGCTAAAAGAATGAGTCTCTATAACTTGAGCTGAAGGATCAGGCTTTCTGTGGTAGAGCTGTAGCAAATTTTTATCCTGTGTGGATTGGGCACAGAAAGGGACATATCACACATGTGCAATGGTTGGGTTACAGTGGCACTCTGCCCGGATGTGAGTGACTACACAAGGTGCAAGCCACTGGAAAATCAGGCCGTAAGGTATTCTCCAGAATTAGATCCTCACAATACTTTCCAGCAAGTAATGTTACTTATTCATGAGGGCTGGTCTACACTGGGAACTTACGATGGAATAGCTACATCTTTCAGGGGTGTGGCTTTTTCACACCTATTAGGGTTGTATCTATATCAACCTAACACCCAGAGTAGATGGTGCTAGGTCACTGAGTAGACAGAGGTAGGTTAATCTAACTACCATCTCTTGGGGAGGTGGATTACCTATTCTGATGGGAGAACCCTTCCCATCAACACTGCTAGTGTCTACACTGAAGTACTACAGCAGTGCATGTATCTGAGGCAGTGCTGAGTAATGTCACACTGAGTTGCTATGGTGAGATATAAAACCAAGGAACTCCCGTTGTGATAGTGTTCCTACTTAAATTCAATCTGCTGTTTCAACGGGACTCGTGTCATTTTCTATTCCAGTAATAAGGTATCCTCTGTTTGGTTTATTGAAAAGGGAATATTTATCCAATTGCTAATAAGGTGGGAGAGGAAATGTTGAAGATTCTTAACAATATTTCTGTCAAAAAAGTCACATTCTCATATAGAGACCCCACCCACCCACTCACCTACACATTCAAATAACTTAAGTGTTACACATCCCATTTGCAGGACAGATTCCTAGCATTTCAGTACAGCTCAAATAGAATTGTGACAGGTGGCCATGTAATTCCAAACCTCAGTGGTGGTTTTGAGACCAGACATTACAGACTTCACGTTTTTTTCAGATTTTCCTTTGACACAGATGGTGCTTTATTTTTCCCCTTCAAATCTTTACCTCTGGAAGCTATTTTTATTTGTTTTCTACTAGTGCACCTTCAGGCAATAGCAACAGGGGGTCAAATTCTTTATTTTATCCTGTCAAAACTGATACACTATGAGTTATTCACATTGCTTTCTGATGTGCCAGTCAACTGTTTCATGTTTGTGGCAGTGTGAGGAGCTAACACAAACCCAGAAAAAGCAGCTTGTTGACTGGCAACATCAGAGTGGGAGTTAGTAAGGAGAAAAAAAGGACCTTTTTGTTGTTGTTAGTGTCCTACTGAAAGCGGATGAACCAAAAACTGTGTAATAACATGGGCTTGGCCACTTAGCCGTAGCAGTGGATTTCAAATGAAAGCTTAGTCAGCCTATAGTGAGGACCTTTTCAAACCGTCTGTATCATTTCTCATCTACTGCAGTTCTCAGGAAAAAAATCAAGTGAAAGAATATAAATCAATTCCCTGAATTTTTAAATTTGATTCCCATAAGAATACTTAAACTTGCCTAGAAGATAAGTAAACCATCAGGCTGTTTGAAAGATGTTAGGATGCTGGGCCTTTTTTTTTTCTTTCCCCAGTAAAAGTAGATAATTTGTCAAAGCCTTCAGAGCTATCAATTTAGGATGATGTTTGTTTTTCTCATTTTTTTTCCTAAGGAATTTAGCTCAAACCTGAAAACAAGTGGAAGTGTAAGAGCAAACATTAGATAATAAGCATGTGAGGGGATAGGTGCCAAATTGCTCCACGGCTGCTCCATGAAGCAAAGGAACTTATCAAGTCTTCATACAGTGCAGAGGCCTGAAGAAACATTTCTGAAACTGTTACAGCAAAGTCTTATAATCAAAATAAATGTGTTCAACTTTTTCTTTAGCAAGGAAGGGGGAAAAAAAATAAAAGCTTGGTTTACTAGAGAAGTGTGCTGAAAAGATGTTGAACAAATCTCCTCAAACTGTCTGTCTGCAGAGAAACGTAACCTTCCTAAATCCTACCTCCAGGTTGATGTTGACAGGAAAATCTGTGGAAAAATTAGCATTTTATCTAGGGAGCTGCAACAGTTCAGTACAACATAATAGTTTTCTATATGAATTTATAGAACACCAGCCATCAGAGATAGATAATGTGATACAGGTCCCAGAAGCTCAGTTATTCAGAATGTCTGAAGTATGAGAGAACTACAAGCAAGACAAATACAGATGTTTTTCTTTAAGTGACTATGCTGACAAGATTTTCTTTCTTATCTCGAGTGTTGAACTGAGGAAAGTCCATTTAGGTTCCAGTCCAACAAACTATTCCTTGTGGGTGGACCCACATGGCTGCCTGGAATTCCATTGACTTCAGTGATGCCAATGTTCTGCCTGGACAGGACCATTTTTAGGATTGGAGCCTTCCTGAGGTGTGGGGAAAATAAAAAAAAAATATGGTGGCTTGCAAACTGAAGAGCTTTCAATCCAGTGTTGGCAGCTACACTGAATACAAAACATGATTTCTTTGACACACTTGCAACCCAAATTAATTACTGAAGCAACCACACCAGCTACTTTTCTACAGAACAGCACAAGCAAACAATCTGCAAACAATCCCCAGGGAGGAAACTAAAACTTTATCTTAAGCTCCTGGAGTTCTGTGTATTTAATAACAATAAGAAAGAGTTACTCCTCTGGCTTTTTTGTGTATGATAACATTTCATTTTATTTTACAAAGTATCATTTCAACAAAATGTACCCCAAGACACTTTCCAGAAGTGTATGATGCAATTAAATTATTCCAATCCCCAAACACCTCATTTCAGTAATCTGTTCACCTTTCTGGGAAATTTCCAAACATTGAAGCTTTATTTGAGAAGAGAATTAAGGTTGCAAAGGCCCAGATCTGCAAATGTACTTGATTTCAGTGGGAGTTAGGTACCTCAGTGCCTTTAAGGATCTGATTCTAAGGCTCTAATCAGTTAAGCTGCTCCATACGAACAGACCTCTGCACCCATGCAGAATCCCATTGAAATTAGCATGCAGGGGAACCCAGGAAGAGCAGTTTCTTGGATCAGGGCATAAGTGACAACAGTGTATCATGTTTTGTATAAAAGTCATGCACTTTGATAATGATTTGGGAAATCATCTCTATTCAGGAAAGCACTTACGCACATCTTAAAGACCCACAGAAATCAATAGGATTCAAGCACTTGCTTAAGATCTTTCCTGAATCAGGGCCTTTATGGTTTCCTTAACTATTTCCTTAACTAATTCCTGGCTTTAAAGCTTACCCATGTAATAATAAATATAAGGACATTATTATCAACTACAAAGAACTGCATATTTCCTAGTTGCATAACCATCTTAACTTTCATCCAAAATAAATGCTATTCCTTTATCAAGAATTCCTAAGTATATGAATAACTCAGACTGGAGAAGTAGGATGATGAAGGGTGTAAATGCCAAGGATTGAGAAGAACTATTCAGGGTGGGACAAAGTGATATATCTAGTGGCAATGGGATGAAACGGAAGATTTAGGTTAAATATTAAAAAAAAACAAAAAAAAACAAGGCCATCCTGGTGGTATTACAAAGTGGTGAATCCTGTCATTTGGGGGCATTATACTGTAGGGAGAATGCCTGCACTGCCCCTGACAGGAACTAGGTGAATCAATATGTCTTTTACCTCTATTTTCTCTTTCTCTTCTTAAAATGAGGAGCCTTTCTTTAATTAAATGTCTTTATAATCAATACAACACTGAGAAATGGTTTTCCCTGCCCTGCAAATATATTTGAGATTTTCCCATCCCAAATTAGAATGAAAATCTAATTCTCAAAGTTTTACACAAGCAAAAAACAAAGATTAGGGTCAATCAGAATATTTCATTTCAATTTTGGCCATTTTTTATTTTTTACTTTTAAAAAAATTACTAAAATTAGCTTAGATTTCAAAACAGAAAAGTTGGTTTGAACTACAAAATCAAAATTTATCATTTAAAAATATGGAAAGATTTCATTTTAAAAATTTTGAAACTCTTTAAAATTGAGTTGAGAAATTTATTGAGACCAACCCTTGATGTGAAAAGTTTGTTTCAATGAATTTTCCAACAAAAAACATTTCATAAAAAAATTCCCAATTATTTCTAGTAATCAGTACTGATGAGAGAGAAAATATTACCCCTTTTTTGCCTGGTCAGTTAGCCAATATTCAGGATATGCCAGGTTGTTTCTGTTAGGAGGAGAAATTCATGATAGTCAGATATTTTTTTATGCAACCCAGTTTGTTTACAGAGAATGTATCCAAAGTCTTTTTTCCCTGAGCACAGTAGGAATTGAACAACAAAAGGCACATGGTTACTCACAATTCCAAGTCTCTTTTCAGCCAGTCCTTTCCCAAAAAGCTGTCTTGGCTTTCTCTCAGAACCACACTACAAAATGCTTCACCTGTTTTCTCCTGACTTTCAGTTTGCTTTTCTAGCGGCTTTCCTGCTGGTTTTGTGTTTGACCCACCCACTCACACAGAGCTGCAACCAAATCAATCCCTAGCTGCTGTGTCTCTGGGCACTGGCTCTATTGTCGCAGATATCACTAAAGAAAGAGGTATTTAACTGTTCCCTCATTTTGACTGAATAGAATATCCACCAGCTTCATCAAGATTTAACCCAACCTCCACTATAACTGAAACATGTTTTCTGTAGTGCAGTGTATATTGAAACTTTAGTAACATTATTATATTTTTGACATCTTGAACACAGATGAATCAGAGGAAAAGATGAAATTCTAAATTTTATGCATCATAACATTTGTTTTGACATAATGAATATTTTTCTGTGGATTAGTTCCTGTGATATTTGTGATTTGCTTTTTTTTTTCCCTAAGGATTTTGTTCTGCAGTAACTGTACACACACATTTTTCGTGTAGGCCATATAATATTCTAGCTAGGTTAACTTATCAGCATACTATCTGAGCACTTCATTGACATGAATAAGTTTCCTCACAACACCCAAGTGATATAGGGAAACATTATTATTCCAATTTTACAGATGCAGAACTGAAGTACAGAGAGACTGATTCACTTACTCAGGGTGAGGAAGTCAATTGCTTCCTGTGTTCCCATATTTCCTGATTTCCAGTTTAGTGCTGTGACTAAAATACCTGGGAGACTTCCTGGGAGACTTGCTTGTGCAATGACTACCAGGTCAGAGTTTTGGTCTGTATGGATAGGTCTGGGAACATACCTCCCAGCCAGGTAGACAGACACAAGGTAGATTTGTTTGAGCGATGTGCTAAAAATAGCAATTTGGATGTTGCAGCATCGGCACCTGCATTAGCCACCCACACTCACAACCAGCAGGTAGGGCTCGCTACTATTCAGAAGACTACCCTATGTAGCCACCTATGCCACAACATCACCACTGCTGTTTTAGCACACTAGCTCGAATAAACTTAGCACATGCATGTCTATCTTGACTGGGAGGCACACTCCTAGCTCCCATTGTAGACATAACCTGCATTGCCTATAAACCTTTATACACATACACCATATCTTTAAAAACTGCTGAAAATCCATACAAGCTCAGTGAGATCCAGAAGCAGACTGTCATCCAGTGAGAAAAGCATTTAAAGGTTTTCTTTGAAGCAAAATTTGATTACCTTGTTCATCATAAATCAGAGCCCTTGATTGAAACAATGGTGTGTGATAACATGGGTCTTGAGTGAATTAACCCTTGTCACCACTCTGTTCGCATCTTGTTTTAATTGGAGGTGTGCAAGGTAAGTCATCTAGTTAATGAAAGTTTGATAACCTAGAGTAACAATCTTTGACATTACAGATCAGATAAAATCTTTTATGTGTCAATTGGCTCACAAACGTCTGCCTGGGCAGATGGTGTTGCTTTTACAAGACAAGCATACTTTGCCCGGAGAATTTCAGAGAAATATGGGCATTATTTTCAAACTCTAGTAAAGGAGAAAGGTGTCATTTCATTGACAGCCCCGGAGAGTATTTCCCTGTTACTGCTTGCTTGACAGATGCCAGGAACAAATTGATGTCTAAAGAAAGGCAAGGTACAAGGAAACCGTACGTTAAAACTCATTAATTTTAGATAGGAAACTCTGCTGGGAGCAACTCTAGAGCATATTTTTGATGTATAGTGAATGTTTAACATTCTGAATATATGTGCTTTTTAATGCATTGGGACTGCATTTACATATTTGGTGTAAATCTGAATGAAAATGAAAACAATGATAAGGTAAACACACGAGGAAATGCAGCAATAGTGAATCAGGAAGAACATGAAGCAAAATACAAAATAAATGTGTTAATTCTCCTGGTTCTAGAGTCATGGGAAAAACTGGAGATGTGCAGGTTGTGTCTGGATTCAGTTTACTCAAAATTGAGGGACTGGGAATGTTCAGATTTAGTTTATCTCTTTACAGAAATTGAGATTTAATTGACGAGTCTAGCAAAACACTTAAGCACATGATCACCTTTAATCACATGAACAATCTCCTTGCTGTAATGTGGCCTAAATTCAAACTTCCAAAAAATACTAGGGAATTGAGTCAATTCAGATCAAGTGTTCCTGCTATGGAATTGATGCAAACTGTAACTCCTGAGTTAACGCAAACACTCAAAACTATTATCATGTATAATATCTAAAATATGTCACGTGTATCATATCAGCATGTGACCCATATATGAATATTAATAAACAATAATGTTCTCCATATTCCTCCCTCTCTGCTTCTCTCTCATCTGTCAAGACGCATGGGGCTGTGCACAAGCAATTAAAACAGTCTCGGTAGGAAAACAGATAAAGCAGATAAGCATTACTTTTAAAAATAAAAACAAACTTTGTTTGAATATAAAAACACTGTTAAAGTGGGGAGAGAGAGGATGAGATCGTTGTCCAAGGAACATGAACTCCGGCAATCATAAGTGCCTTCTACCAAGTTAAGCTCTGGTTCTTCGTGCAGACCTTTGCACCTGTGCAGAGTCCCACTGAAATTAATGGGACTGAAAAGAGTGCAGGGTACTCTTATGCAAATCCAAATACAGGATCAGGGCCCGAAGGTACAATATAGGTAGGCAGTTAGATCCTTCACCATTAAAAGTGTCAAGACTCTAGATGGTCCAGATTGTAAACACTGGCTCTGAACATATACCATAACCTCGGGGGAAGTTTGGAGCTGGATCCAGATCCAAACTGGGATCGGTCACTGTCTCCACAGTAAACTGGATCCAGACTTTCAAATGGTTTGAATCTAAATCAAAATGCAAACTTTGTGGCTTGGGGGCTGTCACACTGGCTGGATTGGGGGGGAGGGGGGAGGCATTTATTATATTGTTTGACATCAATATGTCAATTAATTCATGTAAGATATGCCATGTCAGGTACTGTTAGAAAGGCTATAATGTGCTAAGTAAGATGATGATGTTTATGTTCATACGTTATGGATATGTTTGCTATATCTGTATTTCAAACTGTGCTGTGTCTGGGTCACACCCCAGATAGGATGGCTGCATTACAAAAACCTGCTTGATGGCCCATTAAGAAATTCACAGGTGTAAGGCGCCCAGGGGGAGAAGCTAGGAATATACCTGATGAGTCACCAGGATTTGCTCATGTGACTCTGGACTCCATTTTGTTTCCTGTGAAATTCCACAAGCAGCATGGCAAGGGCCAGAGGACATAAAAGGCAGAGGCCTGGGATCCATTTTGTTTTCAATCCTGTTCAGCCTTCAGCCACCTATCTACCTCTGGATCAAGTCATCTGCAACTGAAGCTGTGAAAGAAAGGACTGAGACCCATCCAGGTACTGGATGTATACCAGAGGGACCATACAAGCCTGCAAACTCCACAATTCTTCTAGAAACCTGATATATATGGACTTTCAAATCATTTGTATGTATCTGATTGCTTTAATCCTTTAACATTTCTCTTATAGTTTGTTTTTCTTTTTATAATAAACCTTTAGTTTTAGTTACTAAAGGATTGGCTGGCAGTGTATTTGGGTAAGATCCAAACTTATATTGATCTGGTACTGTGGCTGACCCTTTGGGGTCAGGAGGAACCTTTTTGGTAAAGAGCATAGAGTTTAAATAGCTGGTCTCTTTACTGGACCTAGTGGCTGATTGGGAGCTGGAGACTGAAATGCAGTAAAGGGGGCTGTGTGCATTTGTATACTGGCTTCTGGATAACCAGCGTGGGGAATCAGAAGCACTGTTTGTGGCTGGTTGGGAAGTCCGATTTCAGTGTCACCAACAAGTGTTTGGAGAATCTGCTCTCCTTTTGCAGCCTGCCGTAACCTTGGCATTTTCAGGTGACTGCCCTAGGCATGGAAGGGTCAGAGGGGCCATCTTTATTTAAAAAAAAAAAAAAAGAGAGAGAGAGAGCAGGCAGTTTAAAGTTGGTGTTGAGAATGTAAGCTAGTTGAAACAGTTGATTAATGTAATGAGTTTGTGAGCCGGTGAACTTTGCACCAGGGGAAGGGATGCAAGCCCTATTAAGTAGAGCTGTTCACAGGATGACAATTTTGTTATACAGTACATTTCATGGTTTGGAAATTTGTTTTAATTCCGCATTGTAACAAAAATTTTTGAATGTTTTTGCAAAAATGGAAATTTCAGATCTACATCTGAGCTTTTTGATTTGGGAAGATGGGTGTGGGATCTTGCAGTTGGGGCATTGACCTGGGCTGTGGGAGACAGAGTTTCAAAATCCATTCTGCCTGATTCATCCCTGATCTTGGATGAAAAACTGCTCTGAGCGTTTTGTTCACTCTTTGACCTTCCCGATGAAAACTTCACTGAAATATCTGTAATTCTTCTGCCAGGCTTTGTCAGCAGCGATATCAGCCCTTAATGGTTTCAGTGGGTAGAAGGGAACCTCGCTGATGCTGAATCTTCTGCACTGCAACACTGTCCCCGCACAATGTATAAAGTTCGTCCTCCTAGATTTGCTTATCAGCTATTTCAGCTCTGGTAATTACTGAGCAGGAACAAGAATTCTGAAGTGAGTCTGATCAGCAGGTCTTTGAACACTGGAGAAGGTGGGTCAATGGTATCTCGGATCTTCATGCAGAGACCATGCTAGCAGGTCAGAACACCTGTCCTACCTCTTTGGGCTTTCACTTGGATTTGGCATCAATACTCCCTGCTTAGCAAGCGAGGTTAAATTTAGAGTGACCCTCTCTATTAGGGCATATTAAGTACAGTGCTGTTTCCCTTTAGCCATACAATAAGGAGAAAAAAAACATTTCATTACTCCTATGTTCAAGGCTAAAGTGAATTTTAACTGAAAACAGCCAACTTTGATCACCTTGGAAAAACAGGTCTGTCGCTGATCATTAGGCAAATTAGGTGTGTCTATGCAAAAACAGTCTGCTCCTGAGGTGTTTTCCCCATGTTCATCAACAGATGGCAGGAGATAGCTCATCCAGACTGTGGCATACACATGTCTGTGAAACATTCCAGGTTCAACTAAACTGCATTTATTTGAAAATGTTCCTACCAGTTTTACTATTATATGCCTCATCTGGAGTTGCTTACTCCAAGTGAAGTTTTGCTTGAATAAGGACTCTAGATCTGGACCTCATGGATGAATTTCTGTGATTGTACCATGCCCTTATTACTTTCCACATAAGGACATGGTCAAAATGATGGCTGAAGTCATAACATGCCTAAATTTCCAAAAGTGTCTCCAAAGTCAGTGACTCTTTTTAATGAATAGAAGAAATAATTGGGAGAGAAGGGAAGGTTGCCTATTTTGGGGATGGAGGGAAAGTGGGTAGAGAAGAGGAAATGCTTCAAGCGGGCGAGTGATAAAAGGATATAGCCTAATATTTAGAAATGTCATGTTATGGATGGCAGAGGTAGCAACGCCTATAGCTAATGTTGCCTGGCAGTTTCCATTATAAGAGACTCCATTTTCAGTTGCTTATAACTCTGCCAAAGGTTAACAGTTTGGGCTGAAAGTTTCCATGACCTACATCTCTTGGGATGAATTCTTATGAAAAGTTTCAGCTATAATAGTTCAGCCAAGAATTAGGTTAGGGGAAAATGTGGTGGTTCTTATTTGTTTGTTTTTGCCAATTGTGACAGGGCCAGACCTGATGGCTACAGGAGAGTGGTGGAGGATATCTATATTAGCCTCAGGATTAACAAATCCTTGTTCCCTGGGTGATTCAGCCATGGCTACTTCAGGGCAATTAGGCCAGCTGAGGCCAATCAGGGAGCTGGCCCCAGCAGTTAAAAGCCTCCCGGACAGGCAGATGGGAGCAGCTGAAAGGGAGTTAGGAGGAGGAGCTGCTCTGCTACGCTACAGGGCTTGGAGCAATTGCTGTTGCTACCACAACCCAAAGGTACTGGAGGCAAGAGGGAGCCTGTCCAGGCACGGCCAGGGATCCTAGGCATAGAGGCCTGAGGGAGGTGCACCTCCTTCCCCCTGCTCCCACCCAGTCATATTGCCGTGTAGCAGAAGAGTGTGCAGGACCCATGGAAGGGCAGAACAGGCTGTCCTCCACACACAATGTTAAAAATAAAAAAAATAAAAATTAAAAAAAAAATTAAGGTATTGAAGCTTGGGGAGAGAGGAGGCTAGAACCTGAGAAGGGGCAGAAGTTGCTGGGGAGGGTTAGGAGCTGGGGAAGGGGGATAATAGGAGTGAGGGGAGAAAGAGGAACAAGGGTAGGGGATGCTGAATGGGGACAGAAGAAAGAATAGGAGATGGGGAGGGGAGGATAGGAGCAGTGTGGATGTTCAGGTGTCTGTTTGATGGAGGAAACAAGCAGGAACTAGGGGAATGGGAATGGGGGAAGAGAAGTAAGAGGGGGAAGAAAGGAGAAAGGGTCAGAGAGACTAAAGGAGATGGGCAGAAGGGTCTGCCACTAGAGCACACTCCACTCTAGAATCTGTAACTAAACCCATTATTCCTAAGTCTCAACATTCTTTTGCTCTGAGCAAATAGCTTGAAACTGACTGAGAAAGTTGCACCTCTATCCCCTTCTAGTGACAGGTCCACATAGCAGATAAAAGCCCTCTACTCCTATTAGTTATTCCATCAGGTCAAGTGGCAGAGGACTATGCTGTGGATCTAAACATCCCTCCTGATGGCATATGTAGGTGATCAATAATTTTGTTTTTTCAGTTTGTAAGTTTTTTTTAAACACTTATGAAACTGAATTAAAACCACACACATTTACAGCAAAAGAACACTGTTAAGGTTACAAAGTCAAATACTGAAAAATTAGGGAGATGCCAGGATTAAGGTTGCCTGTGCATTTTTATTTCACTGCCCAAGTGCATACGCCTAATGATACAGTCTTTAATTACATGATAACATACTATTTTTTCCCACTGTACATCTGCCTTATATAGTCCACATGGGTAGTGCTCAATGAATGAATCAGGGTTTGTACTGAATGAAGCTGTTGTCTGTAGTTCTCCTACCTCATTTGTTGCAGAATCTGGAAGGTGTGTAAAGAAGGAGGCAGGGGGATTGCAAGAAGAGAAAGGATGGTCTCATAGTTAAAATAGTCATATGGTCCCCTGGAAACATGAGCTTGCCACTTTCCCACCACTGAACAGAGTTTCTGCATAATGCTAGGCAAATTAAACAAACCAATATTTTCATAGGTGTCTGCTGTGGGTTCTTCAATTTCTTTAGACTGCAGAAGTGCTGAACATTCTGAACTGCCGGTGAATCAATGGAAGCAGGGCTTTGAACATACTAAGTACGTTAAAATACCACATACTCTGTGAAATTAGGTCTTTGGTGTCTCAGTTTAGGCAACCAAAATAGTGGACACTTCTGCCCTTAAGCTCCCTAAGCCTCAATTCCCCATCTATGAAATGGAAATACTGCCCCCTTTCCCCTACAAACACACACACTTCACAGGGCTATCACACAGATAAATTAAAGATTGTAAAGAAGTAAGGTAAGACAATGACAGAACCACACAAAAGTATATTTCTGTATTAAGTGCAGGGTTTTTATAATGAACAGTGAGCAATGCACACATTAAATGATGAGAATAAAAAAATATATTGAATAGTTACCCATTTATTGAACCCTGTCTGTCTATGCACTGAATGAGGCAGAGGGCTTGTGGAAAAAATAGTATGTGATCATGTAATTAAAGACTGTATTACAATGCATACCAATAAAGGGTCCAAATTAAGGTTGCACAGGCAACCTTAATTCTGACATTTCCTAACTTTGGAGCACTTGACTCAGCAACTTTCCTATTCTTTTAAAATAGGATTTGGAAATAAATTAAATTGTGTCTTGTTTAGATGCAAATACATTTGATAGTAATTTTTATGATGAAAAATTCTAAATATTAAACAATTATGGGTGAAGGGAATATTTGCAATATATTCTGCTTTTTGAAATCTGGGATGCAAAATGGTAGTAGCCCTAAGTGGACTGGATGTGGAAAATATAAATAGAGAGTGGTATGTCTATACTATGGACATGTATACTTAGTCTATATATTTATGTTAAATTTGGGAAGGCTTCTTTTAGACAGGTAAAACTTAATTGTTTTATTAGAGATGTGTGGATACTAAATTATTGAAATATTCATGCATAATTCAGATAATTGCTTTTAGTAGATACCCAGTCTGATAAATGTCTGACAGAAATGCGGATTGACTAATTTTTTTTCTTATGAAGGATTTTTTCTTTTTAAATTCATGAAATATTGTGTTGATTTGCATAATGGAATAACTGTCACAGCAGGTTACAGGTGACTACTTAGAACTTCATGCTACCTAATGCAAAATGACCCATTCCTTCCTTCAGCTTGCAATCTGCAGCTAATGGAATTCAAGCCTAGAAACATCATGCAATTATAAAGATATGGAAAACCATTGGAAATATGTTTCAGTCACCACTTAATATTCATTTTTCATAGTAGAGAGGCAAATGCCAGGGTTAGTTTTATTCAAGATCCCCAACATAGGAAGTCTATCAAGAGTTATCATTTAATTCTATAGAGACGCTTATACTGCCATCATCATCATAGTATCTGAGCTCATTAAATGCCATGACTACCATTGGTCATATGTGGATCAATCTCTCTTTCATTCTCTTGCCAGGGGGAGAACTGTGTGGATGGCGTAGTGTTAAAGTTTTGGTATGGTTGTGTTTTAGGTGTACACGCTGTGTGTTTATGTTAGAAAACACAAGCTCAAAAAGCGCACTATGAATTTGGAATAGAGTATGCTGAGGTCTGCGATGGCCCTTACTTCTTGTGATAGTTTGTTGCATAGTCTTGGACCAATTCCTGTGACAGATCTGGTTGTTGCACAAATGAGTTGTATGCTTATGGTAGAAAGTTCCATTGTGGCTGAAGAGCAGAGTTGCCAACCACAGGTTTCATCCTAGAGCTTAAGGTGATCTTTTAGAGCTATAGCTACACTGTAGTTAAACACTCGCGGCTGGCTCATGTCAGCTGACTTGGGATCGTGGGGCTCAAGCTAGGGGGCTGTTTAATTGTGGTGTAGAAGTTTGGGCTCTGGCTGATCACAGATAGTAGGCTCCAGCTTGAGCCTGAACATCTACACTCCAGAGAAACATCTCCATAGCCCAAGCCTCTTAATCCTGAGTCAATGGACACAGGCAGGTGTTTAGTTGCAGTGTAGACATACCTGTAGATATTTTGGGCCCAGACTCTCAAGTTCCTTGAAGATAACTCCCAAGACCTTCAATTTGACTTGATTTTTTATGCAAAGCCAATGTAGAGAGCAGAGGAGACCTCTGATGTGCTCATGGTAACCTGGGTTGCAAAGAAGATGTGCTGTATTAGCTCAAGTTACCTAAAGGCTCCTGTCTTCATACCCAGGTATATTGCTTTGCTGTAGTTCAGATGGGGTGTGACAAAGGCATGTATGAATGAGGACAGGTCATCGTCCACCAGAACAGAACAGAGATGATGGTAAACCAACAGGAAATGGTAATAAGTTTTATTTACAGATGCCGGTTTGGGGATAGTTAGGATCAGGAAGGGCATCTAGGAATACCCTCCCCCTACCAAGCTACAAACTGAATAGACCAGTTGTAGGTATGGGTCTTCAATCAAAGGTGATTGCATCATGGTTGCAGACTCTTCATAGTACTTTCTTCTTCTCACTATAAATCTTGCTTGGATTGTGCTTCAACCAAATTGTTCATCATCCATGAGCTGTTTTTATCCAAGCACAGGGCTATCTTGGTGGTAGCAATATGATGATATTTGATGAATAGTAGAGCTGTGTGTTGTCTACCTATTGCTGGCACCTGAGTCCATGTTGCCTTACCAGTTCACCTAGTGGCAGAAACCTTAGCATCTGAGCTCATTGTTGTTTGAAAAATCAAAACAACAATTTCTTGCTTTGCCTCCTCCCATGAGTAGGAGTAAATTGCTTGTTTTGCTTAGTTTATTCTTGCCATTGTGTTTTTCTTTTAAATTCTGATAAAAATAATGAGGGCCTAATTTGCCAACCTAATTACAACCCTCTTGATTACCTCCACCCCCACTACTAGGTAAACACAGTTTATCATTCAAAGAGACTGGAACTTTTCAATCTTTGACAGCCAGCTTAAAAAGAAAGTGGGAGGGGGAGATAAAGGAAAAATCAGAGGAGTCTCCACATGGCTCTGATGATCCTCCACCCTAGATGAGCACCTCCTTCCCAGCCTCTTCACTCTCCAACTCCTTCTTTTTTCACTGAGGCCCTTCAAAGCTCCTTTCTCTCCCTAAAGGTCAGCTCCCTATTTCCCCAAGCTGCCATAGCCTCTCTTTCTCCCAACCTGCAGGGGCACAGTTAGTAGGCGAAGCCAGTGAGAGATGCACTCCTCTCAAGGTCTTTCAGCTAATATCCTCCCACCTTGGAGCCACTAGCGGGACGGAGAGAGAGCCCTAGCAAGAAGGCGAGGTGGGGAGCGTGTAGCCCAGAAGGAGGAGGCAGGGAACTGAAGATCTAAGAAAAGAATGTGGCAGCGGGGGCAGCTCCAAAGAAGCCCAGAAGATAAATCCATTAGCAGTTGAAGAGGTATGGGAAGGAATCTGAAAGCCTTTACTCAGCTGGTTGCAAAGTGTTGAAATACTATAAAAAGGCTATTTGGTAATATTGTCAACCTGAATGGACCCCAGACATAAATCTCCTCCTGGGATCCTGTTCATGTGAACCGTCCAGCATAGCTTTGCAGGTTGAAGAGCTTTGGATAATATTTGAATCAGAAGCCACATTTTGAGTTGCTTGTATAAGCATAGATTCAGAATCTTTTGGAGACTTGCTCATCCCCAGTTATAGTGGAAACTGAAGTAGTAAAGCTGAACCAGACTCAGTGAAATAAAACAACCTACATAATTGTCCTCTATTCAATTTACACATCATTATGTATAACTCTCACCTGGGCTTGTAGTGAGTATTATTTTAAAGAGATCACAGAATCATAAAAAAATAGGGTTGGAAGGGACCTCAGGAGGTCATCTAGTCCATCCCCATCCTAAACCATTCCAGCTAGGGCTTTGTCAAGCTGAGCCTTAAAAACCTCTAAGGATGGAGGTTCCACCACCTCCCTAGGTAACCCATTCCAGTGTTTCACCACCCTCGTAGTGAAAAAGCTTTTCCTAATATTCAACCTAGACCTCCTCCACTGCAACTTGAGATCATTGCGCCTAGTTCTGTCATCTACCACCGCTAGGAACAGCCTATCTCTATCCTCCCTGGACCTCCCACTTCAGGTAGTTGAAGGCTATTATCAAATCCCCCCTCACTCTTCTCTTCTGCAGATTAAATAAACCCAGTTCCCTCAAACTCTTCTCATAAGTCATGTGCTGCAGCCCCTTAATCATTTTAGTTGCCCTCCACTGGACTCTTTCCAATCTTTCCACATGATTTCTGTAGGGTGGGGCCCAAAATTGGACTCAGTACTTCAGATGTGAATAGAGGGGAATAATCACTTCCCTCGATCTTCTGGCAATGCTCCTACTAATGCAGCCCAATATGTCTTAGTCTTCTTGGAAACAAGGGTACACTGTTGACTCAGATCCAGCTTCTTGTCCACTGTAACTCCCCAATTCCTTTTCTTCAGAACTGCTTCTTAGCCAGATGGTCCCCCGTCCGTAGCAATCGTGACAGGGCCAGCCCTGATGGCTATAGGAGGGTGCTGGAAGGCATATATATCAGCCCCAGGCATAGCAAATCCCTGTTCCCTGGGTGATCCAGCTGGGGCCACTCCAGGACAATTAGGCCAATCAGGCCAGCTGGGGCCACTCCAGGGCAGTTAGGCCAATTACGCCAATCAAGCCAGCTGACGCCAATCAAGGAGCTTGCCCCAGCAGTTAAAAGCCTCCCAGTCAGGCAGATGGGTGCAGCTGAGAGGGAGTTGAGTAGATCTGCTACAAGGTGTGGAGCCGGTGGAGGAGCTATTGTGGGTGTGGTGAGAGCACCCAGCTACGGAAGGTAAGAAGGAGCCTGTGCAACCAAGACAGAGGATGCTGGCCCCAAAGAGCCTCAAGGAGAGCCACAAGCCAGGGGGGGCTACAGAAGAGCGACCCAGGGAAGATAGTAGCCCCTTGGACTAAGCTGTTTGAGGCTACTCCTTGCAGGGTCCCTGGGTCGGGGCAGGGACAGGGACAGGGGCAGGGCCCCCCGCTTCTACCCAGCCACACCACCGGCATAGCTGTAAGAAGCGCAGACCCATGGAGCAAAACAGGCCCACATTGCCACACAATGCATTTCATTCTTCCATCCTAAGTGCATGACTTTGCACTTGTCCTTGTTGAACCTCATCAGATTTCTTTTGGCTCAATCCTCCCATTTATCTGGGTCACTCTATACCTGATCCCTACCCTCTATTGTATCTACCATGCCCCCCAGCTTGAAGTTCATCCATGAACTTACTGAGGGTGCAATCCATGCTACCATCTAGATCATCAATGAAGAAGTTGAACAAAACCAGCCCCAGGACTGACCCCTGGGGCACTCTGCTTGATACTGGCTGTCAATTAGACAGTGATGCATTGATTGCTACCCACTGAAGCTGATGATCTAGCCAGCTTTCTATCCACCTTCTAGTCCATTCATCCAATCTATACTTCTTTAACTTGCTGGCAAGAATACTGTGGGAGACTGTATAAAAAGCTTTGCTAAAGTCAAGGTATATTATGTCCATCGCTTTCCCCACATCCACAGAACCAGATCTCGAATACTACAATAGATTTTAGATTTTGGTTTTTCCAGGAAGCTTGGAGAAGGTAAACTAACTTGTAGAGATCCCATCTCCATAAAGAAGGAATGCCAAAAAAAGAGTCCACCCTTTCCTTTTTTTTTTTTGGTATTGATGTGTGGTGATAAGCACTTATATGACACATAAAATTCAGTGTATTTGTAAGGCATCAATACAAAATATTTATTTTTAAAAATGAAATTGTTTGTATTTAATGAAGTAGTGGGAAGGTAAGATCTGTCAAGAAATGTGCAGTGACAACATTTCTTGAAGTAACATATTAAATAATAATGTCAAACATCTGAAAGAGTGAGCAGACCTTCCATGCATAGTTTTCTAGTTATAGCAAATTAAAAAGAGATTGGAATACTGCCAGTCAAGTGACTATGGGGAAAAAAAGGACCCATAATAAGCAACAGTTGTAGTTACAATATTTGCTGAAACCAACATGCATTAAATAATAATGAAAGCAGCCATCTCAAAATGCTGGCAGACAACAGAGAACAGCTGAGCTGAAGATCTGTAAAAAGGGACCTTAGCCAACATTTTGGCTAAGAATAGAAAGCTCCAATGGAAACTAAATGGTGAGATCAGCTCCAGGCAGATATTTATTAAACAAAAGCAAGGGAGCAAAAGAGTTAATTTTTGGGCCTTGTGAATGGCAATAGCTACACAGGTAAAAGTATACTCTCAATTAAGAGGTTATTTAAGAAGAAATCTGAAGGTGCAATTAATTGTATAGGTGCATTAATTAATATGGAAAAGAGGTGGGCACTGTCAGATTACTCAAAGTACTAAATTACAGTGAAGTTGAAGATGTCCTACCAAGAAGCTTATATGAAATTTAGTCCAAAAGTTTATGGCAGACTTTAGAGTCTCTGTTAAAGCCAAATGAACCTTATTATCCTTTATACTAAAGAACACTAACCTAATGCCTGTTGACAAAACTTACTGGGATCATCTGCTCATTAAAGAAATTTCACTAAAAAGCATGTCATTGAAAGGTTTTCACACGAGCTCTAGCAAAGGAATTGCTGAACAGCTGAATTTATGTTTGTTCTTTTGTTTGTTTTTGTCTTTCATGGATTCTAGTAAAGTATTAAACTGTGTACTTTAGACACTGGGATGAGTTCTGCTCTCATTTACACATTTACAGCAATGTAAATCCAAAGTAAGTCTATTAAAGTCAGTGGAGTTACTCAACAATGGAGTTTACAAAAATGGAATGGAGTTTACAACAATGGAATTCCAGTCAGAGGAGTTCTTATGGTTATATGCACAATATATATTTCTAATAAATTATATATATTTTTACTTTTAAAAACTCAAGCTATTTTCATTTTAGAAGTGCAAAAGGCCTTTTAAACCAATAAAGTTTGTTTGTTTTAAATACTTTGTCCAATTTAAAATTAACCAACACACTATGATATTTTTATACTTGTACAATTTAAACACTCTCAGTTTTATCTAGCAGATTAAAAATAATAAAGCTATTAAGTGGAGACAATGGACTCATGTGAGTAAGTAAACTATTATATCTTAATATATATGGAACTCACTCATTCACAGCGAAGTCCTGATTTACTCCATCAGTAGCCTTCCAGTGCCGTCAAATCTGCAGTTAAGAGGAGGAGGCTCCTCAGTTGACAACGAGGCCACATTGCAAATGCCACTGATGTAGTTAAAACTGAAACCAAATCAAGAATCTACTGTTATTAGGTCTCCGATATCTATATAGATACTTATATGGCCCCCATCACTGTAGTATCTGAACAACTGTAAGTTACCATAACAGTTTGCAGATGGAAAACTCGTGCACCCACAGAGTAATGGCTAGATTCTGCAACTCTTCCCAATGTTGGGACCCTCTGTAGAGCTAGGTAATACCTAAGTGTGACAGAATCTGGCTCTAAGTGATTTACCCAAAGCTGAACAGGAAGCCCATGACAGAGTTTGAATCCATAATTCCTGTGTCTCACCCAATGCCTTAAACCCAAGAGTATCCTTCAGATGTTACAATAGCCAGATAATACATTGAAACTGTCTCCAGGTAATAATGTGACGAACAAATTTTCTGTTGTGGGCTTCAAAATCATTTGCCCCAGGAGTGTTTCCACAATCCAAAACCCACCTCTATTTTAATAACCCACATTACTATCAGAATAACAGTATGCCAATTTTTATGCCCTTCTTGGGAGCGATGTCACAGAAAATGGCATTTTAAAATTTTGGGAATACATGAAGGAAGCCTGAGGGAAGGGTCAAATAAGTCTTAACCCAAGAGCAGAGCATATAAGAGATATGTCAAATTTTGGAAAGAAGCACATTATTTACAGCAAATCAACAATTTTTCAAAATGGGATTTGTATTGAAAAGGTTGACAGATCCTTAACTGTAGTAACATGAATGGCTCCACTGTAATGTTTGTTCACCTTTTTCTTTGTCAGTATTGACTAAGTATTGCTTTTTTCTTCACTTCAGAATGAAGGCGGTACCTGAAAAGGAAAGGTGTCATTATATTAAATGCAACAAATATTACTTCTAGCATAATATTGATCTTATAGAAATCAGTTTCAAGTGGAATTATTGACATTTCTAGGATCTTAGTTCAATGTGGCCAAAGTTACTTTTGAGATTATAATCCTTTAACTAAACTGGCTTGGTCCATTTTTATCACTGTATGTTAAATGTTCTATAAATATATATATACAATTATATTTACTGAGAAATAAATTTAGATATCTTGCTTTCCAGACACTATTTTAATGTCATAAAGCAAAACCATGAAAAGGTTTCCATGGTTGGATCCCTGCTAGAAATTCAGCTGTCTCTGAAATCCTTAACTCTCACATTCACAACCTTCTGAAGGTTATGACCGACCTCCTCCTCCTCCTTTGTTCTTCTTGGTGGTGGTAAAAGCTGGATGCACGCCCAACGAGGGAACATAGTGTAAATAGCTTTGCTGCAGACTGCTACTGGCTCGTTCAAATATCAGATGGCTAGAATATGTTATTATCAACAAGCTGTTTCCCGGCCAATCAATTAGAAACTCTGATTGAGCACAAGGCAATTTATAGTAGGCTAGCCAAGAGGTTTGGATGGAGAAAACATATGTCAATTGTCTTTTTAGTTGATGCTTAAAGAGGCAACTCCTGTTCCCTCCACCTCAGATTTAGAGGGTCCCTTTAAAATGGAACTCAGGCAATTCTGTGTGGTGGGAATATACCCAGCGATTGTGCATGGGTGCACCTGTTTTGTGTAATATGGAGCTCAGATCCTTGGGGACCCACTTTGTGCTATTACACATAGGTTATCCGAGAGAGTGTAGGAGCAGAGCTGAAGGATGAGGGGATGCTCAGGCCATATTAGTGCTTGTGCAATGGCTTCATGGTGTAGGAGGTAGTGACAATCAGGAAACATTTTTAGTTACTGTGGAAAATTTCAACAAAAATAAAATTTTTGGTTTTTGCGATATCTTTTCCAAAACTCTCATCAGAAACCTCCACCACTCCCTCTAGCTTTCTGCAATGGAAAATAGAAAAGCCCACATATTTTATGATTACATTTTCTGTTTGGCTGAAATAAAAAACTTTTTTGTCTGAAAAAATTATCTTTGAACAAAAGATTTCAACTAGCTATAATGGGATGGGGGATTCTCCCCCGCTCGCTATCTCCCTCTATTTTCTACTATAGAGTTCCCTAGTGCTGAAATTAGTTAGTTGAGCTGGATGCCAGGAAGAGGCTTTAGAGAAGTAGAACATCCTAATAATAATAAGAAGACTTAGGACAGCTTGCTTTGGAAAAAAAATCTGTAACTGCATTAGTTGCAAGTAGTTGGACAACTTTTCCAAAGGAAGCTTTGGCAATTAATAGAAGGAATAGACCCTGCAAATGTGTAGCCATGCACCACAGTCACTTTATGCCATGTGTTTTTGTTTTTAATGACTCTTTTGGCAACACCGGCAGTCATTTCAGCTTCTCTTTCACTAAGAAGCAGTCAGGTGCCATCAAGGCAGATGTTTGCATTTGGAAAGCAACGGGGAAAACTCTACAAATATCTTTCAAGTCTTGTTAAAAATTCCAGTAAAAAATCTCCTGAAGAAGAGCTTGTTGTATGCTTGAAACCTACAGAAGAAATAAAACACATTACCTCGCCCACCTCTTCACTTTAATACCCTGGGACCATCACGGCTACAAAATCTGAATTGGTCATTTGAAGAATGTCATTTGAAAGTGTCCACTATTCTAATAATGCATTGAAGAGATGTGGTAAGCAGAGCATTTTATGGGTATAAAATAGGTCTATCTGTATCTGTCTTGGGGTCTGAAAGCCAGTAACTTGTGAGAGTTGCTGAAGAGACTGACTGTTAGAGGAGATGGGAAAAGATCATTGAGATCTGTATTCACAAAATATTTGACTGAAAGTGTTTGGAATGCTTGGTAATATTCTACAGTTCTCTTAAGGCCAAACAATCATTCACACTGAGTGGTATCTTGCTCTGCAAGTAATTCTATTGCCAGTACTAGTCAATATGAATAAGAGAAGAAGAATCTGATCTGTAATGATTACAAACACCGCAAGAAGAGTTTATAAATTCTGAAGGAAAAAAGGTTGCCTCCCTGTGGAAGTTCTGAGCTCTGAACGAGTACAAAAGATTTTGGTAGAATATATGTTTTTAGATTGAAAACTGTATATGGAGAAAGTTTTCTACAATGACAACTTTGTCCATTTATATGGAACAACCAGACTTGCAACTTTCAGCTGGCACATGGAAACGTTATTATTTTATTGCTAACCAATGACCTCTGGCCAACTCAGCTCCTTCAAAACTTAAATATAATACACCAGACGTTCAGTGGGTGTAGTTCAGCTTAGTTCCATTGACTTCAGTTGAGCTACATTAATTAAACCAAGTAGGATCAGGCCCAATATTTCAAGTATTAAAAACCCATGCATGAGAAGTGTTATTAAAAACAAAACAGGAACAAGACCAATTTCAGTCACGTCTGAATTATGCATCACCAAAGCATGAATATTAAAATGTTTTTCCCGTGGGTAAAATAATTTTTTTAAGCCTTACTTAGTTCAAAATGCAGCTGATGGAATTTTCCTGAAGTTCATTTATCAGCTGTGGTTGTGCGTGGACATTTCTATCCCCAAAGGACACCCTCAGAAAGGTTTAAATGTAGAATTTGCTAAAATGTTTTTTGAAATTTTGTTTTAATTAATTAATTAATTGGAAAAACACTTTTAGCATTTTTCAACCAGCTCTAATTATGATCATGAGCTGATACCTGCTACATAAATCTAGAGCACCAGTGGAGATGTTGATGCCCCTTATGTGCCTAGCCCTCAGACTTAGGCATCTATGTCCAATTTTTAGGTACAGTGTATTCTACAAAACCCCCACTTGGCTGCCGCCAAATCCTGAACTCACCTGGCACATGAGATTTGTGCATTAAAATTCCTTAGGTGTTTGTATTCTGCCTCTGGGCATGTACACTGCTGCATCACCCTAGGCATCCGAATGCCTATCTCTTGCCTAAGCCCCAGGGTGATCCAGGAACTGGGGGAAGAAAAGGGTTTGCCCACCTAACTGGTGTGTGGGGCCCAATCCAGTAAACATGCTCTGAAACTGCTTCACTCCATTAAAACAGCCAAGAGGATGGGGGAGGAGGATGACTTCTCCTATAACTCTTAGCTTAGTGGTTTGGGTACTCAGCCAGGATGTGGGAGATGCTCCACTTCAGGTCCCCTTTTTGTCATGAAAAGATTTGAACAGGGATCTGCTACCTCTCAGGTGAGTGCCTTAAACACTGGACTATAGAGTGATTCTCACTCTTTTGCTGGCCCAATTAATAATTATTCAATTATTTAATTAAAGTGGAACAGCTTCAGTAGGACAGACTGAGGGAGCTGCACATCAGACTGTCTTGGAGAGCTCGCACTTGTGAAGTGGCAGATCCCTGTTCCAATCCTTTCTCCTCAGTAAGCACAGATAGGACTTGAGCCCATGGTTTCCCATATCCTAAAGGAGTACCCTAACCGTTGGACTAAAGATTATACGGGAGGCTTTCTCCAGGCAGTTTTGTGGGGAGTCAGGTGGCTTCTGAGCCTGCCCACTGGATTGGGCCTTGAACGTGAGTTAGATAAACAAACGCCTCTCTCTGCCCCTGTTTTGTGGCTCACAGGCAGAGATAGGCATCCATCTTCATGAGAAGGGCTGGGCTTAGGAAACGCTGCTCTGATAGGCATCTCCCCTCTCCCACTGTCCAGCTCAGGCAGCTCCACACCTAGCATGCTGGCTTTTGTGGATCACTTTATAAGGTGATTATCTCACTCTGTAACCTTTAAATTGTGGGTTCCCAATGAGTAGTGTAAAAATAAGGACTAAAACCAAACTGAATTCTTCAAGGTTCAAGCCTCCAGGGTGGTTACAAATAATTTAATTTAGTGGAGGACAGTGAATGAGCCAAGTGATGAAAGTAAAAACTTCATTTAATATAAAACATTTAGCTAAGCAAACAGGCATTACAATGTAACCCCACACTGAATTGATACTCACATTCTCAGATGAAATGATGCATCCAGAGGTGATCCATCTTTAAATGATGCTAATGGGTATAATCCTTTCTCTTGAGGGCGGATGGGCATGCCTAATCTCAAATTAGCTTGCTCCCCTTTTTATAATACAATATAATAATAATAATATAATACCTTAATTAATTAACATTACATCCATCTTTTATTGTATCTATCTGTCTGCAACCATAATTAAATCTTTTTCTACTTTCTCATTGGCTATTTTATGTTAAGCACCATTTTAATTAGCATCTGCATAAATACCATACCAATAACTCTTAATATAGATTGCATTTTCCAAAACATTAACGTTTTATCTTAAACACTTGTAAAAATAATTTAGGATCAAAATATTATTTACAACAAGACTGAGGGGTATGTCTTCACTTATCTCTAACTTGCCTCTGAATACCCTCACTGCACTTTCCTCATATTTTACTAGTCTTGCCTGTTGGCAAGTCTATTTTTAGGAAATAGATTTTAGGGCCTACTTACATTTTTATATAAACATAAGCAAGAAACATCCCTACGGGCTACATCCATGTGCTTTGTATTGGGAACTTAGGTTTCCAACTTAGACTTTGTGGATCACAATGCTGTTCCTGTGATTTTCTAAGTGATTAATCCCTGTAACCCAGTGGTAAGATCAAGCAAAAGGCATTGGATCATGTACTGTTAGCATTTCTAACTAAGTAATCCAGGCAAATTTATCTTCTATAACACAGGCTGTTGAACATGAGCTGAGTCAACAAAGCTACCCTGCCATTGGATGACGGGGTGATGAAATATCCTCAGAGAGGCCTGTGGTCAGACAGCATGGAACAGATTGGGACCTGTATTCATTTTTCACTTCAGTGTTTGAATAGTGATCGAAACAAGCCATGTTGGACCTTTAAGACCCGCTACATGTCCAGATTTTGCAGATGAGCCCATCTCTGCTATGGCTCAGTCTAAGGACTTTTCTACACTATAGGGCCTATGCTGGCCTAGATATGCCATTAGAGCACTCTAGCACAGATCCAGTATAAAAGGTAAAGGCGAAAAGGAGGTCTTTTTACAGGCAGAACTATACCACTCCTCAAAGGACGTTAGTTAAGGTGAAAGAAGTATTCTTCTGTCAGCATAGCTGTGCCTACACAGGAGGTTTTGCCAGCGTAGCTGTGTTGTCTGGGGAGTTTGATTATTTTTCCATGCTCCTAGCCAACATAGCTATGCCAGAAAAAACTTTGTAGCGTTGATCAGGTCTGTCTGATGCACCCTGCGACAGCTGTCTGTTTGCTAAAGCTTATCACCACAACCAAAGTCAAGATCAAAAGCTGAACAGAAACAGAGCCTTCTAGATATGCCTACACTGCAGCTGGGAGCAAGCCCCCAGGTAGACAGACTTGTGTTAGCTTGGCTCAAGCCAGTGCACTAAAAATAGCAGCCTGGGCATTGCAGTGGGGAGTCAGGCTCCCAAGGCCACCTGACTGCCTGAATCAGAGCATGGGTGGCTAGTCCAAATCTCTGCGATGGCCACAATGTTTAGGCAGATGTCTTTAATGTGCTAGCTCAAGACAAGCTAGCATGATTCTGTCTACCTCGGCTGGGAGGCCTACTGCCAGCTGTGGTGTATCCATAGTCCCAGAATCTGGTAAAAGCGTAAGACAGAAGCCACCAGGAAATTTCCATTGACAGCCACCATGCAGATGTAATTTACCTTGTTCACCACTTAGACACCAATTAATGCTCTAGAGAGGCTTTCAAGCTGAAATCAGTGAGAGTTTTGCCATTGATCTCAGCAGGAATACAATTAGGCCCTAGTTAGTAAATGTGGTAATGAAAACCTTAAAAAAAAAAAAAGCCAAGAGAACTATAAAAGTGAGTTTTGTTTGAGAGTTTTCCCCAGTGCCACTGTGTCTCTTTTAACAAACCATTGAAGCAGTATGCTTGTGTGTGTGTATATGTATGTGTTGCTGTCTGTCTGCATTTGCGCTTGAGGGAGCAGCAGACCAAACACCTTTCTACTGGTTGGAGAAAGAAAATAATTTAGCCTGTGCTTGGTAGGTGCATTCTGAGCCTCTGAGATTTTGGAACAAGCATCATCCAAAGTACAAACAATGTAAGGTTGTGTGCATTTTAAGGTTGTGTGCATTTTACTGGCTTTGGTTTTTGGAACCATTTCATACAAATAGAATGAATAATTTAGTGGGTGTCTCAGTATGTGCATCTTGCACCACTGAGTTTTTGGAACACTTTCATACAGGAAAAAATATAGCGGGTGCTTGCCTTGCTGTTCTGTGATTTTACTTTGTCCTTATTTCAATAACTTTTTAAAGCAAAATCTCTTCCTATTTGAGAACCAAATTAAGTTCTATTCTGTGTGTGTTTGTTCATTTAGTTAGTTTATTACTAGAAATTAAAATGGGGAATGGGGGAAGAAAAGAACAAACACTATGTACTATTTCTAATAGTCTTAAGATACCTAAATCCTTTTTTCCTTTTACCTTGTGTATGAAGACTCATTGACACACTGACTGCTTTATTCCACTCTGGAACAGCACAAAACAGCCTGAGGGTATTGAGCAGTTAAGTTGGGTTTACAGCTCTTTTGTTTAACCAGAGCAGGATTAAGCAGTTGCAGAATGACTCCAGTTTTCCCCTCTCACTTCTCCTTCAAATTTTCTCTTCCTCTTGCACCTTCCTGCATTCCTCTGTACACATCCCAATATCCTTCTTTCTCATGTCATCAAGTGCACACTCCCTCACACTAGTTTTCCCCTCCAATTGCCCTCTCTGACTAGATCTGGTGCAGTCAGTGCTTTTTCAAAAAAGATCTTTAAGATTAATGATCTCTTTCTGCTTTTCATTTTCATAAAGAAAAGTTTTTGTCAGAGTATTCTTAATAAAATACTCTCCATCAGAGAAACTCATGAAGAACTGCAATCTCAAGGAGCGTGCAGCCAGACTACCCTTAGAGAACATGATCATCCTTGTGCAGTCAGGATAGGAGGCAAAAACTTTCCAATCTCATTGAGAACAATGGAAGAATCTCTTTCTCAAAATGGCCAGATTAGTGTACTTGTGACTTCAGTCCTAATGAGAACTCTGGAAGATGGATATTTTCAAAGAGGGCAGTACTTCATGGAACACTCTATAGCAGAATATTATTCATCAGGCCCTACTGAAGAAGAAGCTTTCAGATATGAGGAGTAATGGCAAAAACTGACCATTAATCCTAAAACAATTCTTCAGATGTCACCATTTCGTGGTATTTCAGTGAATTTTAATTATATGGGAATATCTGAATCTGTATTAATCTGTTTATTAAAATCATTAGAAATTAAAAACAAAGGTCTGACAGTGGCTGCTAAAATTCCTAAATGAACTGTTTTAAAATTAATTTTACCTCAAACTAATTAAAGGACTTTTTTGTAAATTGTTACCAGCAACAAAAACTCTATACTCAAAGAGCAGTAAATGTGGGACTAATGTGTACTCTTAGTACACAGCAAAGCGGTTGAATCCCTGCTTTAAATGAAAAGCTCAATTCATCCTTTACTATGGAACTGTGAGTAGTGATTCCAGAAGGACAAGATGACTTTGTTAATGGTGCTGCCACCACTGCCCCAAATTCCCTAAGTGCTGCTGTGTTATTTTAGATAGAATATATTGGGACGAAGATGTAAACGTAAACTAGTCACTGTACAATATTAAACAGTTTTAAACAAAGGTCAGGTTTTGGTACACAGAGACCTCAACCTGCTTAACCTCAACCATGGCAAATATACCATTAAACGTCAGTTTAATCTTTTATTGAAGATACCAAAAAGGAAGGAAAAAAGAGCATTTGAAATCATTTGAAATGTAAAATATTAAGTGAGGCATTTAATATAACAACATCTTTTGTTCCCTTTGCCTTTAGCTGGAGAGACGTTTTAGAAGGAACCCTCCCCCCCATATTAGATAGTCTTTTAGATGTTATTAAAGATGGTAATAATTGTTCTTCTTGGGGGAAAGAGTTAATTAAAGTGATCACAAACTGTTTTGTTGTTGTTGCTGTTAAAGTCTCATCTCCTTTCTGAGAAAGAAAACAAGACAAAAACACACTCCAAACGGGAAAGAAAAGAGCAGCAAAGATGGAAAATGCCACTTTTGACCCAGGTGTTCACTTTCATTTGCAACTGCACTGCTGGAAACACCAAGCCACAGCACACAGTCTCATCAGCCACTCTGAGAGCTGGCAAATTCGTATGAGCATCAGGCTGTTTAGAGCATTGAATTTAGCTTCCTCTTTTCTGCTCACAGGTTTACGGCAGTGTTGCAAAATATACAGTCTTGGCCGGCTAAGCCCTGCTCTTATTAGATAGAAGGAAAAAAGAACAGGATAGGAAGGAGAAGAAATAAGATGGGAAAGGTAAAGGACACATGGGGAGAGGGTGGTGGAAGAAGAGATGCCGACTCTCACATTCTAGATGGTGTTCAGGATTCAGGTGGAGTTGGTGATGTCATCTGGGTCCCTCCCTCTGTCCTGGTATGGTCTGGACATCTCTCAGGATTAGAATAAAGAAGATCCAAAATCTCAGGAGATGATTATGGTGGCAGGTATTATGGTGAAACTTGCTTCAGTAACCATTTTTTCTTCCCAATGTCCCTTTCCTTAAGGACACAAAAAGGGAGCGATCGGTGGAATAATCCATCCCCTTTATTTTGTCCACCAGTTAGGCCTAATAGTTGACATATCAATTTTGGTTTATTCATTTTCAGCCCTCAAGTCCTTTTGTTTACCAGGTATAATCTTTGAGTTATATCAGTAAACATCTTAGCTTGGGTCACTTCAGTCTTCCTGTCTCTTTGTCATACCTTTTCTCATCAACACTTGTTATTATACGTTATTGTGATATTTTATAAGCTTTCACTTAGTTTTTACAGTTGAGCTCACAACTAGAGTAAACTTGTAGGCCTAATTATCACGACAGTACTGCTGCTTTAATCATAGTCTGATTGCCTAAATGGAAAGCCCAGTTAATGCCAGATGTACATCAGTATATTTTGTTTTGTGCCAGCTGTTTTAAAAGCCATGTCATATTGAGCAATGGTTGCTTTCTGGAGTGTGGTTTTCAGCACAGTTATGGAAGGGGCTAGTTTGCAAATACTCCTACCAAATGGTAGAGTTTAAAGTGGTACAAGATTTCAGCCCTCATGATTCTGCAAAGATCATCTCACTTCAAAAATCAGCCTTCACTCTAGAAAACCCTTTGAACCCCATCCCGGAAGGTTTTATGGATAACTAGAGAGATAATTCTGAGGGATGTGTGCAAGTGGAGACATAAAGAGAAAAAGGATTTCAGCAGATAGGGCCCATAGCTGATGGAATCCATTTGGGAAAGTTGTCAATGATAAGAGTAGAGACTTATTGATGTTCAACTGGAGAAAGCTATTGGATGGGAAGAACTAGTAGAGAGCATGAGTGGCTGTTATAATTTCACTGAGAAACTATCAGGGTTCAGAAATTCCATTGTAACAGACGTGGTTGTTGAGGTTAAGAAGCTATTCAGTCACCTGGGGAAGGTGTGATATAGTTGAGATTATTGCATGGGAGGAAACAATCTAGCTAAATTATGAGACAACATAATGGATTCACAGGTAATATGTGTTTATCACTCCATTGATGGGATTAAACTGTTTTCATTCACAGTGGTAGAATGGTTCATTCCATTACTGCCATCACAGCTGGTTATAGTGGCAAATGCTAATCCAGTTTTCACAGAGGTAACAAGATTAATTACTTCTGGACTCATAAAACATCTTAAAAATACCATAAATTGTGAGACAGTCAATGTCTTGCTGCCCAATATGAATTATATCTTCTAAAGTGAGTTTAATATTTATTGTTCAGTAAGTTAAGATAAGGTTTGTAAGGGATGTTTTCTAAGAATTCAATTAGCCTGCCTTGTGAGCCAGCTCCATTTGCATTATAATGAAATGTTCTTTCAAAAATGTGTTGAAGGAAAACACGTTAATGAGTTTTTTATGTACAACACGTGATTTTCACAGGGCACGACGATGACAATGGCTATATGCCTGCCCCTTGTGAGAGCTCACTGAAACGTTTTCATCTAAAAGTTGGATGGAAAAACAGCTTTATGAAAAACATAAAACAATTTTCATTAAATGTGCACATCATTCACTATTTCACTAATTTTGAATAGAGAAGGAAAAAATTGGTGGCTTTGTGGGGTTTTTTGGTTTGTTTCCCCCTTTTCTCTTTTCCCCCCTTTTTCAATCCAAGTGAAAAATATTATTGGTATGAAAAGTCAAACATGTCGATTATTTTATTTGCAAATGAAAATTGTTTCCTTTGAAATTTTTCACAGAAAACAATTGTCATTTTTCAGTTCTACTTCTTATGCCACCTGACTCTTCTACCTGGACTGACTGAATTATGGGTACCAAAATGGGGGCAGAACAGCTGCCAGTGTGCTGCTTCTCATTTTTCTGTTCCAGTGGGTTTGACTCAATGCCCCCCTGCCCTCTCCCCCCCAGCCACTGCGGGAAATAAACTACACCAGGAAATGGGCTGTCACACTTACCTCTCCCCAGTGCATGCCATACTTTAATTTTTGCTCTGTTCCGTGAGCAGCACAGCTACATTTTGTTGTGGATGGGAAGCTGCCAATCCACTCTATAACAGAGTAGGGAAAATACAGCTAACAAACCAACCATAAATATTTATTTGAATAAAAACAGTTAATTTGCTTTCACAATGTTTGTAACTCCCCTTTTAATTCATTTTTCACAAATATTTGTGTTCATGGAAAATGAAGGTATCAGAGAAACTTATGGGCATCTGATTTTAGAGATACATTAGTGCCAGAAATGTTTGTGTGTTCATTTTGAAATCACTTTGATTTTCCTCCTCCTGTTTGAAGAGCTTCACTCACCCAATCAAGAAGCAGAAACAATACAGTGTGACTGAATGAAGGAATTACACAATACCAATATTGAATTGTGAATATTGAATGTTCACATGAATGCCTGCACCATGGACAAGCCATGAGTGGAAATATTTGCACAATAGATTAATCTAATAATTGCAAAGGAAAATATGAATTTGCTAGGATTAGGTATTGCCTTTTAGGTATAACCTGTACTATTCTAATTCAAGCTATGTCCTCTCAGAAGACTAAATAATGACTTAATCAATTTAATAATGATTCATTTAGACCAGCCATCCTGTGTCTGGTGAGCTCTGCTTTTCCTAAGCAAACAGGTACGGTTGAATAAGAGTCAATAATTTTTTATTATTATTATTTTATTATATTATTTTATTTATTATTATCGTATATTTATGTTGCAGTACTATCTTCGGGTCCCATTGTCCTGGGTACTCTACTAACATACAGTAGGACACTCCCTGGGCTGAGAAGCTTACAAGCTGTAAGATGATGATGAAAGCAGTGTGGCTGAATTAAACACTGAGTCTATGGTGGAAGAGTGAGTTCCAGTGTAGTACTTTCTTCCTCTGCTAAAACTGTGATTAGTCCTCTTAAAAGCATGACTACTGTTCGGAACACAAGCTCGGACATCTGTGTATGAGTAACTGCAGTATGTGTGCTGCAGCTCAGCCATCTGCCAGACTTGTTTGACTTTGGTTCATAGCATAATAGGAAAGACGGCTGTCTTCTGTACTCTTTCATTGTTCTTCTTATTTTATCTTATCTCTCTGTGTACATGTTATATATTATATTATGGCAATAATTCTGAATGTGACAAAACAATAATCAACACATTCAGGGTGGCTGAAATTCACTCCTTCCTTAACTGAGCCAAAGGGCTACACCTAAAAATTAGATTGACTTAGCTACTTTGCTCAGGGCTGTGAAAAATTTCACTCCCTCTGCAACATATTTCAGTCGATCTGACCCTCCACGGTAGATGCAGCTCGGTTGACGGAAGAATTCTTCTGTCAACCTAGTTACTGCCTCTCCAAGAGGCAGATTACCTACACTGATGGAAAAATGCTTTCTGTCAACGTAGTAAGAATGGCCATACCAGGTCAGACCAATATCCTGTCTTCCGACAGTAGCCAATGCCAGGTGCTTCAGAAGGATTGAACAGAACAGGCAATCATCAAGTGATCCCTCCCTCTGTCGTCTAGTCCCAGCGTTTGGCGGTCAGAAACTAGGGACACCTAGAGCGTGGTGCTGCATGGTAGCAGGAAGCATCTACAATACCGTGGCACAGCTGCAGCACTACAGCTATGCTGCTGTAGCCTCTCTAATGTAGAGATGGCCTAAGTAACTAGATTTTGGGGGGGGGGGGAGCAATAAGTGGGGCCAAGTCAAGGTGGATAGCGGATCTGGCCTGGAATATAACAGGCTTAGTTCCTCCATGCTCTTTTTCTTAGAGTTCCAAGCCATTAGATCGACATAAACCTAGATCCAGGGCACCTTCCTTCATCTCACCCAATAACAGCCAGCTCATCACCCTCAACACAGTTATGCTGCGTGACTTAAACAGTATTAGAGGTAGTGTGAGGGCTTTATGCGCTAAGGTGAATTTCACCCTGTGTGAATAATTAGTAACTAATCACTACCATCCCTTCCAGATACTGCACAGTTAACCCTTCTGCTTCCAAGTGATTTGTGATTTTTTTTCCCTAAATGTTATAATTAATTTATTTGATTTTGTACAATCTAAGGTGCTGATCCTGCAAGGTGCTCTGTGCAGGAAGGCCCTTACATTTATGCAGCGCCCTAATGTAGGACTGGGCATTTTGTAATCACTGGTACTTTCTCTTTCACTCAGATTATTTTTGAAACCATATATAGAATAAAGTCTCCTATCCATGATAGACCTATTCCTGTTTGAATCAGCCATTACAACAGATATGCTGGACAATCTCTGCTCTCTCACAGGAAAGGATTGAGGCAGTTAACACTTATGCTCTGAAAAAAAACAGACTGCGGAATAAGCCAAGTGGGGAAACATGATTTGTCCAACTTGTGTATTCTGTTTACTTAGATATTCACTGTCTCTTGTGCAGTCTGTGATAATGAAGGTCACAAAGGCCAGGAGCAGTGGAAAAAATTTGTGTACCTGTCTAAAGCCTCAACTGAATGAAAATAAATGAATTATAAATCAGTAATCTACCTAGAAAAAAGGAGAAAGTAAAGTATCTAAGAACTTCACCTTTAAAGGAGACAGAAAATCATGGAATATAGTTTTGAATATGCTTGACGTCATGAAGGATTTTCTCAAGAGGGCCTTTAATGTGTTCTGTAGAGCTAAACCTTTTTTGAAAACCACCTTACTGAGGGTGAAAGAAGCAGCATATAATATGGCTTGTTACCACTGTATAAAAAGGTCATCTCTTTCATGCTATTAACGTAACAGGAATGACTTGAAAAGGAAGAAGGATGGTCTTAGAGGGAGTCTATTTTGAGAAAGAATGGTGATCCAGTGGCTAGGGTGTGAATCTAGGACTTGGAGATCAGAGTTCCTGTCTTTGCTCTACCATATACTTCCTAGGTAACTTAGGCAAGTTATCTAGTCTCTCTGTGCTTCAGTTCATCTGTAAAACTGGGGATAATAGTACTGCCCTATCTCAGAAGGGTGTTGCTCTTGCTATATATGTTAATTAAAAATGGTAAGATTCTTAGATACTATGATGATGAGATTCACAGAAGTACCTAGATAGGATTTTTTTCCTTCTATTTCTGTGGCTAGTGAAAGCAAGACACAAGGATGATACCCCCCCCCCTTATTTTCCCTTAAAAAGGACATTTTAAAACTAGATTTAAAATAATTTCTCACAGGATTAGGATATGTAAATATTATTAATTATACAATTATGTTAGAATTAGGAAAAAAGAGCCAGAAATGTCACTAATAAGATTACCTAATTTTGATAGATGTTCACAAGTAATCACTGGCTTAATGTAGAATTAGATAGAAAAACTGTAAGTCCCATTTTGATAGTGCTACAAGGTAAAGTAATTGTACAAATTAGTGTCTTGCCTTTATTTACAAAAAAGATATGATGCTGGCTTCCCCGGCCTGTCAGATCCAGCAATGACTCCGAACAGAATGCTCCCAGCCTTTCACAATAAGTGTGCAAATGACACTGCAGAGGGGTAATTTTTTAGGGAGCCAAACCCGGAAGGCTAACCTGAATCAATTACCTGGCTACACAGTGAACATCAACAATCTTCTGGGTTTTGTGTGGCTCATAACTGCAAGTGATTCTGTCTTGATTGGCCCCCACCTCCAATGCTAAATTCATACAATGAACTTTGCATCTCTCTGAAGTCTGTAGGTCCTGGAGGACAGGAATTTTGCTCCAGTAATTGGACTCCTTTCTGTACCTCATAGACCAGAGTCTCTCCTACTCCACTCCACTCCACTCAGATGGTGCAAAGGGATCAGAAACTGCCTGTAACTTCCTAGGGGCATAAGGGAAGATCTGACACAGGTTCTTATGCCACCCCCACAGTGCCATTTTAGTAGGCTTTTGGAAGTGAGGAGGGATGTGGTTAGAATGTTCTGTGCTCTGGCTTTGCCCAGCTGTTGGAGATTCCTTGGGAGCTGATACCAGCTTTCCAAGTTTAAGGCAATTCGTAGCCTACACTTACTAGGATGGGGGTGGATCAGGGTGCTGAAATATCCTGGCTTCTAGTCCATCCTCATCCAAGTCACTTGTTGTGCCCAATGGAAACTGAGCACAGCAAAGAATCAGGGCCATTATTATCAAAGCTTCCTAATTAATCCAATTTTTTTTCTCTCTCTCTCTCTCTATATATATAGAGGGAGGATATATATTGCATGACTATTTCATAATGGGTTATTAACATATTAGGCACTTAAATATTATTTCAGACCCATTATTATTTCTTTGGAACAATTTAGATGAAGCAACATTCAATGTATATTGTAATTTCTTAATTCACATCCACAGCATCAGAAACGTGTTATTTAAAACCGTAGAACTGTAGAAGCATAGGAGCTCTAGCTGTGGACCAGCACTTCACTGTGCTTTGTGGTAATGAATTGCTTTCTTACCTTTCCAAAGCACTGAGATCCAAGAATAAAAAGCTGCCTAAAAGTTCAATGCATCATCATCATTATTTATAGTAAGAACAAGGAAGTATAAACATCCTTTCATCAAGTTACTAAGTGTTCCAGCTCTCTTCAATTACCAATGTAATAACTCTCTATTTGATTCCCATGGACACTCCTGTCTCTTTAAAATCCATTTCAAGGGTGAAAAAAAGATAACTTAGTTAAATATGAATGAATGCAGAGAAGAGTATATAGGTGAAATGGATAAGCAAGTTAATATTAAGTGACAGCATGACTAGAGCATAATACATATACATAATTTTTCCAATATTCCATAATACTTGTTTTTCCAAACAGCATTTTTTATCAAAATCTAGTGTTCTCAACCTTGATCAGTTTATTTCAGGTGAAATAATATTAGTAATTTGGAAATTCAGAAGGTAAAATGAAACACAGTTTGCCAAATTCTGCCCTTAGAAGTACTTACATGGTGTCTAAGAGCAGAATTCAATAGAAGACTCTCCACTGTGCTTCTAAGGTAATACTTGACTCTGTCACAGTTCCCAAAGAGCCAGGGGAGGAAGGCAATGTGTAAAACCCTGGGACTTAATACTAGGTTGTGAGCAGGTGTCTTTCCCAGCCAGCTGTAAAACAAAGTCCATGTGCTGGGTAGAATCAAAAGTCACCACCTATCTGAAGTTAAGAAAGGAATTAACAATGAGATAAAGTTCCGCTCAACCTTTCCCCCTTCAGGCTTTATCTAAACTAAGATTTAAAGGTGTATTGTTAGATCATGTTAGCTATCTTGATTTAGCTCAATCTAACTCACATCTTCTAAAATTCTTGTCAAGACAAGGCAAGTATGATGTTTGTTAGATCAAGCTAACTAACATGGTCTAACTCTCATTTAGACAAAGCCTTAGGCGTGGCTGCTGCTAGAGTTCCAATCTCAAAATTCCTCAGCCCACATCCCTAGATATTCTCTTAATAGAAAGCCATTTCTATTATCCCTATATCCTGTTGAGGTAATGTTTTGTCTCACTGAGTTAACAGAATACTCTTAACTCTTTCCAGAATCATTAGCTGCCAACAGTGTTTCACTCACATTTCCAACTTGTCAGATCTGATTTCTTTTCAGGACAATGTATAGAATTCATTGTTTATAAAACTGGGCAGAAAATGCATATAACTCACTTATTACTCCTTTGGCTCCATTGAAATCAATGGGAATTTTGTCATTGACTTGAATGGGGGGATGTCAGGATTTCACCCCTCAAGGAGGATTCTATAAATTCTTAGCGTTAATTAACTTTCTCTTCATCCACACTATTTAAATATTGAGATGTCCAGCATCAAAGAATTAAAGAAAATACTTCTGCAAGGGTATTTTAGTTTAAATTTAAGAAATCTTAAAGGAAGAGCTAATATCTATCAAAATTTAAAATCAGTGAGAAGTAGAACAAAAATCTACTACTAACTTAAAATATTCTTGAGCTTTAAAGGAACAAAGAGAGTTTCTTTAGCTTAATTAACATTGTGTAGAAAAACTTAAGATACCTTTAGGACAAAAGACACACAAACCAGATTTTGCCTGGAATGTGCACTGTGAATCTGAACATCAATCATGTTAGGCAGTCATATAACACTCTGCATGTGAACATAGCAATCAGAGCATATCAATAAAAAACAATTAAAAATGATGTTTTTACAGTTGGATTAAAAGTTTTTGGCAAAGGTTTAGCACCAGTTCCTCAAAGGAATAAAATTCCACAAATAAAGGGCAAGTAGGCAGAAGAACTTGCCTCAAATGAGATCATGCTAACTGAAGAGTCAACCAGTCCTTACAGCTGTAGAGAACTTTACTGACAACTACAATAACCAAACACATATGAAGTTTTTGTCTGTTTTTAGCCAAAGCTTCCTCCAAAGGGGATTGCCCTTACATCACAGTTAAATTAGATGGCCCAGATTTTAGTCCTAAATCCATATTTAGATAGCTAAAACAGACCCTGATGTGGGAAAGCACATATGCAGGTGTTTAAGTCCATCCTTATTTAGGAAAGCATTTAAGTACATAAGAACAGCCACACTGGGTCAGGCCAATGGTCCATCTAGCGCAATAGCCTGTCTGTGACAATGGCCACTGCCAAATACTTCTGACAATTGGAGGTTTAGGGACACCTGGAGCATAGGATTGTGTCCCTGACTATCTTGGCTAAGAATCATTAATGTACCTATCCTCCGTGAACTTATCTAATTCTTTTTTGAACCCAGTTATACTTTTTTGCTTTCACAACATCCCCTGGCAATGAGTTCCACAGGTTGACCATCCCTTTTGTGAAAAAGTACTTCCTTTTGTTTGTTTTAAACCTGCTGCCTGTTAATTTCATTAAGTGGCCTCTAGTTCTTGTGTTATGTGAAGGGGTAAATAACACATTTTCTCCTTACCATTCATGATTGTATAACTCCCTGTCATGTTCTCCTTAGTATGCTTAAAAGCCTATTGTGAGGGACCTTGTCAAAGGCTTTCTGAAAGTCCAGATATGTTATATCAACCAGATCACCCATGTCTACATGTTTGTATACCCCCTAAAGAATTCTAATAGATTGGTGAGGCATGATTTCCCTTTACAAAAGCCATGTTGACTCTCCCCCAACGTATCGTGTTTGATATGTTTGATAATGTTTGATATGTTTGATAATTTTGTTCTTAACTGCTTCAATGGGGCTTAAGCACATGCAGAGAGCTAAACATGCATTTAACTGCTTTCCAGAACAGGGTTGCTTTCCTGAATTGGGGCCTAAAAGAGATCTGAATTTCAGAGGTTCTAAACACCCTCTAAAGTCACCATAAGTATAGGTGCTTCTATGTCTATATATCCCATGGTTGAAGGAGCCTTTTCCCATGATATTTCAGTGGGTAATACCAATTTTCTCTCAAAGACCACTGTGAGGTATGGAAGGGTTGTTAGGGCTCCCGCCGCCCTGTTACTTCTCAGTTCCCAGACACAGTTCACTGGAAAGGAACAGTCCAGAGTCCAATATGCAGGCAATCCTTGAGAGGTTTATTGGGGATACAAAAGACAAACATAAAACCAGAGCCCTTCATACCTGTCAGGCTTCTTCTTCCATAACCGTATTTTAAACCCCTCACACTAGTTGGGCTTATCTCTCTATATGTTGATAGAGTTTCCTTCCTCCCCCTTAACCATAGAGCTTCCTCTTCCCCTGACCATAGTTTCATATGCTGACAAACTTCCTCCTCCCCTAAGTATGGCTCCGTATGCCAAAGGAGCCCCCTCTTCTCCCTCCTTCTTCTTGATACCTGTAGGGCCCTGGTACCATCCTTTCCAATATATGGTCATGTTCCGTTTTGGGGGATCTAGGTCTGGGGGCTTTGGTACAACCCATTTTGTACCTCATGGGAGGGGTATGAAGCAGGGTTACATCTTGGCCATAGTCACTTTATGGCCCTATAGTATTTCTTTTTCACCTCCCTTCACCCCCCACGTCCCCATATTTCCCCAGCCAGTTGCTTGACCTTGCTCTGGTGTCTATTTTTAAGAGGAGTCAGAGCTTCCCTTCATTTGTGCATTCATATATTGAACCTCCACCATGCCTTGAAACATTTTAACTACATCCCTTATCTTTCTCACATTTAAAAAGAAAATCCATCTGCTTTGGGTAGGCAAGACGAACACACTATGTCTTTGTTCTTTGCGTAAAAGCAGGCCCAAAAGCAGACCCAAAATGCTATCTCAGGCAAGATACACAGGCCTCAATACTTATAGAAACCTAAATTATATACTTATATCATAACAAGGGTTATGATCCCTATTTTATAAATGAGGAACTGAGTCACAAAGGGACTGACTTGTGCTGTGTCACACAAGAAGTCTATGGTATAGAATAGGCAATTGAACCTAGGTCTCCTACATCTTAGGCTAATTCCCCAGCCACTAGCACATCTTTACTGCTCTGTAGGTGTTTAGCAATACTGAAAATCAAGACACCTGTAATTAGGTGCCAGCCTTTAGGCATTAAGATTTGAACATTTTGGCCTCACATGTCCTTGTGCATGTATATGTTAAAATAAAGAGAAAAATAAGTTGCCTGTGTATGTTAGCATTTAAATTGTTCCAACTAGATTTTGAAGTTCATACTTTATTTAGAACACTGTGGTGGGGCAGGTAGCCCACCCTGGCAGAGAAGGGGTTAATAGAGCCCTGGAGAGGTTGCGGGGGTAGCAGCCAATCGGAAGGACTAAGGGGGAAGCAGCCAATCGGGACCAGGCAGGACCATATAAGAAGGGCTATCTGCCAGAGGGAGGGGGCAGTCACCCTCAGGAGCTCAGGGGAAGAAGGCTGGCTAGCCAGCAAGATGAGGCAGGCCAACACACTGGATAGAGCAGTGTCTGGCTCCAGGGAAGGAGCAGCCATGGTCCCTGAAGCAAAGGCAGGGGTGGACTGCAAGAGGAGGAGCAGCCGCTGGGCCCTGGAGTAAGAGCTGGACAGAGACGGGAGAGCTGACTCCAGCCTGGGAGCAGATGGGCTCTGAAGTAAGGGCCTGACTCTGAACTGTGGCCACTGATATAAGTGGCTAAGGACTATTGAATTCCTCCCCCCCCCCAGAAGGGGGAGGCACAGATACTGAGACATGGAGAGATGTGGGTCTGGGAGTGGAGAAAGGACGGGTGACGCACCGCTGGAGAGGCCAGCAGGAGGTGCTGCGGTAGTGAGCAGGGATCTGTTACAAACACACTGATAGGAATGTGGTAGGAGATGAAGTGGGTTCATACCTTAGCTGTTTGTGCTTGGTTTAAAACATTTTTCTGCAAGGCTTGGTTCATAGGACAAGTACGAACTTGAAAAAAGGGCTAGCTCAAGACAGCAGCAATAAAAATAGTGCCTTATCCTCATTTACATGGAAGCCCCTTTACATCGCTCTGATAGTGAGGTCCTAAAGTGGTTGTAACCATGAGGCACTATGAGGTCTCAAAAGATGCCAGTTAAACAGATGCCATCTGAGAATGTTAAGAAGTGGGTTTGTCGTTTAGAATTTTTAATTTTTTTTTATTATTATTTTCTGTCCAGACCTAACAAAATCCTAATTCTCAATAAAAACTGTACAAAGTTTAGATAATCTGACACACCCCATTGCCTTGCACATGATATAGTCACTTATACCTGTGCAAAGTGAATGCTAAGTATATGTTAAATGCTCCTATACAGACTTGTCAACTTTTTTTTTAACATAAAAAAAGACTTTTAAACTGAAACCAAAGCTTTTGATGAAAGTTTTCATTTTGGGTTAAATTTTTTTTTTTTTTCAAAACAAAAAAAATTGGAGTGTTTAGTTTTCAAAAACTTCTCTGGATTTTTCTCTTTCCTTTCTTCTCTCCTCCTTTCAAGTGACAAAATATTTTTTGGTTTTCATTTAGTTGAAATACCTTTTTAAAAAAAAGTCTTCAAAACTTATACATTAAATTATAATAAAATCTTTGCTATGGGGCTTTTTTTTTTTTTTTTTTTTACAAGTTCTAGAATTAAATATTTTTCATCCACTGGACTATTTGATCCCCTAAGTCATTGCAAGTGGCTTCACTGCTATTGGTATCCAAGCAAGCAACACTAGAGGAGAAATAGTAACAAAGATGAAGAGACTTTCCCAAGGTTACACAGCAGGTCAGTGTCAGAGCTGGGCATAAAACCCTTGGTTTCTTAGGTGTCAATGCAGACCTCTGTCCATGGGACAATGCTGCCTCTCCAAGCATAAAATGTGTGCTAGTCTCCATGCCAAGACTTTTCTTTAGTAGCTTGCTTCATCACAGTTTTAACATTCTCATTAGAGTGTATATGGCTCCATTTTTTAGAAATGTATGTGCATCCACAGTATACATTCAAGTGCCTAATTTGCAACAGGATATTTTGACATATAACTGGCCAGTTAGGCACCAGGGGCCATTTCTGCATATAAATAGCAGGTATGCATGCAATTCTAGTAAATTAGATGCACCATTGTACATGTGTAGTTTAGAAAAATAGGCCCACTGTATTTCAAGTAGGATGGGGAAAAAAATCAGAACCTATGATTCATTTTAGCTGATGAGCGTAGTACTTTGTTGTCAATTCTAGTTCTGTTTGTCATCAGACAAAGACATAGAAGACAGTAAGCCATTAGAGGTCTGCATTCTTCTATCCCCAAGAGGGCCTTTTTTAAATAGGCAAATTGATTTTTGCCACCAGCCGGAGTCATGCATACAAACTAGTAAAGTACTTCTGATTCACTATATTCAGTTCCCCATGGTGCTTGGTAAGGTGAGTTGTTTGCCTGAATTATTTAGGAATAGATTTGGAATATAACTGTCTTTAACCCCTGCCTCAAGAACAGTGGAGCTGAAAGACACTCAAATAAACGTTTGTATTCCCTAGGGAAGGCTCCCTGTACATAAATTTCTGATTTACACAGAACTGATATGATCAAACGATTTGTGACATACTGTGCACAGAACTTTTTAAACAAGTCTTGAAGCTGCTACTGCAGAGAGAAAAGGGGAATTGAGCAAGGAAGAACAGGAAGATTGTCTGATATTTCAGATCAAGCAAAACAAGAAACATGGATTTAAGATGCCTAACTTTAGGCACCCACATTTGAAAAAAATGGTCAAATATTTTGTAAAGCACCCAGCACAACTATGATCCCTATTTTAGATAAGAAAACAATAAATAGGCCCGATTCTCCTCTGTCTGTGTCAGTGGGAGGAGAATTATGACCAATAGCCCTAAGTAAATAGCATTAAACTAAGCTTATCTCCCAAATTGAGTAGAGCTCACTAAAATCTAAGATATGTCTCAGCTTGGAGACTGAAACCGTGGATGGCTCAACCTCCAAATTGAGAAATCCTTGATTTTAGCAGGCTACATGCAGTTTGGAGATAAACTTTGATTAATGTCGTTTGCTTTAGAGTTATTTTTCAATCGCTTCATAGGACTGTGGGTTTCTTAACAAATCACAGGCTGCCTAAAATTAAACACCTAAATCCAGGTTAGGCATCTCAATAAAAGACCTCGCGATGCTGGCAGAACTAGTGCCAGCTCATGTTGAGGCCACAGGCTTCCCTGAACATTTACAAATGAACAGCTGGAGACCCGTCTTGCTTACATGTATATTAGCATACTCAAAATAGATATTAGATGTTAAGATTATAAGAATGTGGTTAGTGTTTAGTCTTTATAAAATACTGGTAGGACGCTTCATACATTGATCTCATTTATAATAGCCCATCATACAAAATGTTATTGAGTGTTTGCAATGTAAACCTCTGTAATTGTGTAGCTCACCAAGCAGGAATTAAAGTATTAATTAAGGTAAAGTGCTTGTCCTGCATACAAGATGGCCCATTGAAGGCAAATAAGATATTGTGTAGCATCAAAGGACAAAGGCCCTGTTGACTGCATTCCTAACTCTCTCCAGGAAGGAGAGACCTATTCATGAACTCATCTTATCAGTTTTGCACTCTGGAGTGAAGGGGATAAAAATCCCTGACAAAGATAACCTGGATCTCTTTCATGCTGTCTGAATTCTGAGGGGTAAAGATTCAGAAACACAATCAAAGAGATCCCCATGCTACTTGATACGGGTTGGCCCTGAAAGAAATTTTTAAATTGACAGATTATTACAACTCTGTCACGTTTTACGTCACAGACAAACTCATTTGTGTGTGTGTGTGTAATATATAAAAACCTTTAGTTACTTTATTACAGGATTGGCTATCAGCATTGTCTTTAGGGTGAGATCTAAGGTACATATAAATCTGGGGTAAGTGACTGGTCTCTTGGGACTGGGAGCAACCTGAATATTTTATGATTTTTAGGTTTAAGTGATCATTTATCACATAGTCCAGCTTGCCTGAGTGGCAAGATAGAGTGAAGTGCCCAAGGGGACTGTCTGTGACTCCATGGTAAGACTGTAACAGTGATCCAGGAGTTCACATTTATTACAGAGCTGGTGAAATCTAATTATAGAAGATAAAACCAGTTTGGGGTGTCTGCCCTGCTTTTTGGCAGTCTGTGCTGACGTTGGCACTCTAAGTTGTGAGCCATTCCAGACTGCATGGCAATTGGCATAGCCTTGGCAGGATTCACATGCCACATATCAATTGGGCTTATCATAACACCAGCGCTCTTAATTTAAATTTGATATTGGGAGTTTTTAAGGGATAAAGATTAGTCACAATGAATGAATTACAGTCATAGGAGGGTCTTGACACAAAAGGCCTTGAAAAGATATGTAAAGATAAGGAGATATCCCATACAAAGAGAGCCTCAGATCAGGAACTGAGAGTTTTGCTTACAGGCTTTAGCCAGGTGTCCACGGGGCCTGCTGTCCCAGGCATCACAAGGAACAGGCAGCCCAGAAAGTATGTGGGCACAAGAGAATGATGGCAGAGCTGCAGTGAGACCAAGGCTGAGGAACGAGCTCATCAAAGTCTCACGGAACGTATAGCAGCAGTCAAAGCCAATGCTAAAATTGAGGGAAAAGCCTAACAACACATGGAATAGCTAAAAGAGGAAGAGAGCTCAAACATTGCAGCGCTAAGTACTTGAGCAGGAAATGCAGTAGATCTAGTCTGTGTGAATATAGCCTCCTTCACACAGCACCAGGTAGTGGGAAAAAGCTGGCTCAGTTTACCAAGAGTCTGACTATATAGAGGATTTCCTATCCATCCTTGAGAGACTGTGTGGGATCCACAAGATCCCAGAGATCAAGGGGATGCCAATCCTCTTGATCAGATTAACTGGGAAGACAAGACAAATTTTTAATGACATGGAAGATAGTGATGCTAAAGTGTGTAAGAAATTTTAAGTAAAATGTATTGAAAAGGTTTAAGATTATCCCTGAGTCCTATTAATTGAAGTATAGAAATCTTAAAATGTTTCACAATATCACTCATGTTGAACATGTGCATAAAATGTGTAATTTTATGAAAAAAAATGGATAATAGGGTTGGGGGCTGAAGATAACTATGAAAAACTGTTTGACCTGATGACACAGGAGCAGTTGTCATGGGTGGCCAAAGATGAGGTAAAGGAAGCTATTTGTGACAAAAAACAAAAACAATACCTTCCACAGTTCTGGAAGCTGCAGAAAGTGCTGATGAATATGTTATGTCAAGGGCTTATATGGAGAGGAGGGTGCAAATCTCAAGGGAAGGGAAATCCCCCAGTCATTCCAGTTTAAGAGGCAGGAAGCATCTGGGAAGAAACCTAACCTCTACTTCCCCAAATCCAAAGGAGCTCATATTTTAAAATCTCTTTCCCTAAGGGAAGGCAGGTAGTCTGCCATCACTGTGGGGCTCCCGGCCATATAAAACCAAATTGCCCAAAGCTTAAGGTCACACCATGATCTGCAACCACAACTCCCAATGTTAGTGCCACTTGTTGCCCCATGAGCAGCAGTAGAGGAGGAGGAAGGTAGAGTAGGAGAGGTCTTGAAGAAAAGAGTTGCTTGTGAGAAATGAAGAGTAAGAGGGGGAGGAGAATGGGAAGAAACAGCTATGGAAAGATTAGAGAATAATTGCTAAAGAAGAGAGAGAAACTGGAGAAAGATAAAACCCCCATCCCCAACAGGAGAGCAGACGTGAATGAATTGTTTTGAATGAAGTGAGAGTACCCAGATCTTTCACTCCAAATTTGTACCAAACCTTTGATGAAAGTAAGACATGGTTTGTTAGTTTTGATAAGAAAGCATTGTTCAGCGCTGTGCATTTCCTGTTTGCAGTCACATCAGGCATCAAAGGAGTCAAATACTTCAAGGACAGTCCTTCCCATGGTTTTTCAACCTCAACTAGCAGCAGGGAATATTAGAAATATCATAAGGAGATAGTTCACTGGAGAGAAGAACAACAAAAGAAGTGAAAAAGCTTTGCTATCTGATGCCTGTTCAGTGACCTAGTTGAAAAGAGTTCTTTGTTGAGTTTCTAGTAGACAAGTATCTAAATCACAAAAACACCTCCACAGTTGACACTTGTAGTAGCCTCAGCATAGGGACAAATGAATGAATTAAACTCTTTCCCTTAGAACAGGTCCTTCCAGGTCTAAGATTTTTATGCACATTGATGAGACAGTTGGGGAAGTTCCTATCAGTGCCTTGTCAAGGATGTTTGGGCCCAGTTTGAAAACTCAAATCCCCACCATCCCCCCACAACAAAAAAACAAACAAAAGATATAATCTTCACTAAGTACTTTTAGAAAAGGACCTTCCTAGCCTTCTTTGAAGCTTATTAATTACCTCATCCCAGTCCATCCATCTTGCTTCCAAGTTCTCTATAGAAATAATGTCAGTTCACTTAACCTTTTCTGCCCTATGAACGTTCTTAGATAGATCTCGATTACTTTTAGTTTGCTGAAACTCTTTCATTAGCAGACCTGATTACAGGAAGACAGCAAAAATATGCAGTGTTGTTGGGGAAACTTGCATGTAAAGACTTTTTGTGAATGAATCTAAGGAGATCAATGGGCACCTTCATTTCCAAGTCATTATTAATGTTTTGCTTGTAAAAACTGGCAAAGAGCTCAGTTCTCAAAACTCTGACTTTAAATCTTCAGGTAGTTGCTTGCTAAGTTTCAAGTGTTCCTCTTTAGGCCTGCTGAGACTTTTAAGTTTCTTGCTTTGAAGACTTTTAAGTTTCTTTAAGTTAAATGAAAAAACCTTTCTCCGACTCCATCATACTTACACATCCTATCATCCAACTGTATTAATATTTTGTCTAAGACAGGATTGAAAACCTTGCATTCAAAAACTTTCAGGATTTAATGACCTTTCATCCTTTGAGAGTTTGCTTGGCATTACTTTACCAGCTCATGTCATTTCTTTTTGAAGTGCATGAATATACCTAATGTTTCAGCCTGTGAAGCAGCAGCTTCCTTACATGCAATGATCTCAGAAGACTGTTATTCTGATTAAGTGTCTCAAATGCTACCAAGTTAACCACAAGCCATTTGAATGTCAGGATCTGGACTCTGTAGTTTTTTGCTCACAATGTTAATTTTTGATAGTATACCACATCTCAGCTAAACCAGAAAATACAAAAGCTCTGAAATATTTGTTCACAAGCTATCAGCTTCCACCTTATGTTCTGGCACAATACTGTGTGAAGACTTTGATCTCATCTAAAGTGTTACAAACATGCCCAGACTGATTTCATAGAAGACAGATTGCCTCTACCCTTGTTGACCACTTGTTGTGCTTTGGCATTTTAATGTAATGCTAATGTGCTTTTTCAAACACATACCAAAGTGGAAGTCACGGTATGCAATCTTTGAGCAATTCCAAAAAATAGAACAATTTGGGGAACAACCATCGCAGCAGCTTCTCCAACAAGATTAAGTGAGTGGTCAGCGCATGGTGTGAAAGATGAAAGCAGATTTACCTACTTAATTTGATTTTGAGCACCTTTTTGTCATGACTAGGATGACAGCAATGATACCTAGTAGTCAGAGCAAGAGTCGGGAGACAGGTTGAGTCAGGTACCAGAAGGTCAGACTCCAAGATGGGCCAGAGGACAAAGCAAGAGTCAGGAACCAAGTGGTAGGCAGGGTCAGATTACTGGTAGGTCAGAGTCTGAGACAGGACAGAGGATGAACCAAGACTCAGATATCAGGAGACATGCAGCGTCAGATTACCAGGAGATCAGGGTCATTAACCAGGTTACAGACAGCAATTGAATGTCGAAGTAAAGGACAAACCAGGATTGGAAGCTGGAGTCTAGGATTCATCACAAGTAGGGTCTGGACCAGAAACAGGCAGATGGTTACTCAGATAGCTCCCCTTCTTGGCTTCCTGGTTTTAGTACTTGTATTGGCCAATCAGGGGGCTGTGAGGGGCCGACACTCAGGTCCCGCTGGGCGGTACTTCCTGCCAAATCCAGCCTCACAAGGTCCTCTCATGGGCACTAAGCCTAAGTTTCCCATAACAATGCAGAGGTATCAGTAGCCCAGAACCACCATGATCCAAGGTTACAGCAATGTGGGCTTCTACACTTCATATGCTGCAGCCATGTTAGCTCTGCTGTCATAGTTCTCTCCACTGCAATCAGCCATATCTAAACTGGCATTTGTTTCAGCTTCTCTAAAATAACCTACTTCTTATGGTGTGGGTAAACATTACATCTACAAAGTTCTCAACAATCTGCACATCATCTTTTGAAACCCCGATCAGCCTTAACATCTGAGACATTTGTTCTATTTGGGAGAGGTCTGGAGTGTAATCAAACACAATATAAAAGTATTTAGTTTTTCTTACCTTCTTAAAAAGTCTGTTATACTTTTCTTGTGATCCTACTGATAAATTCATTTTGAATTTGCTTAGATAAGTATGTCATCTTTGCAGTACTGGCCTTATTAGTTTCCATGTTATGTTGCAATACGCTATCATACCTTGCAAACAATCCCAGTAAACACAAAAAAATTACCATTGTGAGGACTGTCTTATTTCTTGTCCAAAACTCTCAAAGCTAAACGTTTCTAACCTAAATACAGCAAAATATTCAAGTAATGATGCAAAATATTGTGCCACATGTCCTGCATCTGACAGCAGGTTTGTATACCTTTGTGAAATGTGTGACTCTTTTCCAGTCAGTCTGCAATTCAGTGAGTATTTCCTTCACGTGTGCCTTCAATCATTTGTGTTGACCTACTCACATGATAAAGTCGAAAAAGTTTGTGAACCCAGTTTTACAGTTCACAAATGACAATGAGGCATTTGGTTGGAAAAGCAAGCAAGTAAAACGGAACAAGTAGGCAAGAGCTGAGCAATACATCAGCCAAGATCACTGGTGTAAGTTGACATTGCAGTTTTGAAAAAAACAGTTATTTTTAAAACTTGCCTTCTTTTGCATTTGCTAGGCAGAAAGCTTTGTTCTAAATTAACAACAAGTCTGTTTTCTACCAAAACCCAGATAACAGACTCTGTCTCTTGTGGCCAAGTAGTTGGACCTTCACGCAGGATAACACAGGAAGAGCCCTGCATGCCTACATAGAGTCCTATAATTTGCCACTCTATTACATGGTAATAAAGATTCTGAGTGTCTTGCAGTTCTCCCACACTTTCTACACTGTTCATATAATGAAATAAAATTACCTGCTCTCATTTACACTGGTATAAATCCAGGGTAATCTTCTTAAAGTCAATGGAATTAGTCTATATTTACAATGGTATAACTAAGGGCACAAATAACCCCATAGTATTTGGATTACTCTGTCTTTACTCTGGAGTAAATGAGAACAGAAATTGGCGCAATACATTGTTTATGTATAATGTATTTAAGTTAATATATAGTATCACAAAGCACTGCAGAGAGACAACCCTAAAATAAATTCCAGTGATTTTGTCAAACAGCTTGTGAACATATTCTATTAGGCCTTAAGAAATAAAGCAGGATCGATCCTTTTATCACTGTTGGTTGACATATTTAATTATAGTATTTTGCATGGTTACTATGGCTTTTCGCCACATATTATTTAATCTAGAGAACTGCATCTTCTTCTGCTTGAATAGTGACAGATTATTGAGTTTTAATAACTAGTGAGGAAGCCGGATTTCAGGTCTTTGCTGAAAAGTTGGCATGATCACAGAGTGAAGGGCGCTGTGTATGAATAAAGTCCTTAAACACATTGATATTGTTATCAAAAACATAAACCAAGGAATATGGAAGTATGCCATTAAATGACAAGTCTTCCAGCATTTTCAACAGACTACAGAATTTTGTTTACAGTCTTAATCTAGTAAAGCTTCTGGTTTTACATGGAACAAGCACTAACAGAAGGTGCAAAAGGGTATGGAAAAAAGACACAGGTTTATGGGGGAGGGTTTGCCCCATTGAGCAGAGGGGCTATCAAAAACTGCAGTTACAGCATTCAATAAGTGCACAAAGTAATACAATATGTAACAATATTTCAGACTGAAGATTATTATCTCAGCTAGTACATTGGTTCTGTTCTGCATGCTTTCAATTTGTCCTTGTCTACATCTATGCAATTCCAATGAGATCTGTAACTACACTGATGTAACAGAGGCAAGATTTGAACCTATGATTTCAGCAGGAAAACTAATGAACTGAAGAGGTGCTTTTAAATCCAAAGTATAATTTGCTGAGTTATAAATGGACTAGTATAATTTATTATAACTCCATTTATACTAGATGTACAGGCATACACTGTCCAAATATAATAATAGTACTACTTGGGATTTATATAATAATGCTTTTCAGCAAAAGCTCTTAAAGTACTTCACCAAGGATCAAAATCCATTTTTTACAGGTGGGAAAACAAAGGCACATAGGGCTAGATTCATAAAAGAATGTAGGTGCCTAACAGCTACTTTAGGCACCTAATCCCAGTGTCAGGCCTCACTGGGATTCACAAAACCACCTCTCAGCTGCTGCTGAACCCTGTAGCTGCCTAAACTTTCACAGTAAAAGTTAGCTCCGTGCCCATGTTTCTTCCTGTGCACTTGGGCAATGGCAACCCCATTCTAGGCTTTTGGATGCCTAAGCCACAGTGTGATGTTCCTCCACCTACTCACCTGTGGAGCCTGATCTGGTAAGTGTGCTCAGGGCTGACCTACCGGATTGGACCCCGTATGTGAACTCACACAAAACTGCTCAGGAGTGGAAGGACAACCTCCTTCACAACTTTTAGCCCAGAAATTAGGGTATTTGTGTTAGAGAGCCCCTCCCCCCCCAATTCAAACCCTCTTCACTGAGAGGGAGAAAGTGTTTCGACATGTAGCTGCCTACTCCCAGAAAAGTGCCCAAACCAGAGGGTTATGAGATATCCTGAGGTGGGGCTTCCTCCATCACTTCTGGTGAAGCTGTTGCACTGTGGCTAAATAATGAAAGAGTCATTGGGCCAGAAAGAGCAAGTACAAGCATGAGTTTGACTACAGCCTGGTGGCGAGAGCACTCATGTGTGACGTAGAGGACCCAGGATCCAGTCGTCCTGCTCCAATGACTTTTTAAATAGTATATCCACAGTAGAAAAGTTTCAACAGGAGAGATTGGGTAAACTGTGTGTCAGAAAATCCCATAGTCCAGCAGCTAGACCATTTACATGAGAGGTGAAAGATCCCTGTGTAAATCCCTTCTCCTCCTCTGGTGTAGGGGGAGATTTTAACTAGGGGAGCGTGTCTCTCAAATCATAAGGACATAAGAATGGTCACAGTGGGTCAGACCAATGGTCCAGTATCCTGCTTTCCAACAGTGGCCAGTGCCAGATGCTTCAGAAGGAATGAACAGAACAGGGCAATTTATTGAGTCATCCATCCCCTGTCATTCAGTTCCAGCTTCTGACAGTACAGCTTCTAGGGAACGTCCCAGAGAACTATCCTAACCACTGGGTTAAAAGTTATGAGGGAGGACTAGTGCCTCCTCCTCACAAAAATAACGGAGGTGCCTAACTTCAAGGGAGGATTTGTAGCTGAGAATCCTAAGGAGAAGGAGGCGCCGAACTCCCTGAAAGGGATGAAGATTAGGACACAGCCCTCACTTTGGCATTGCCCATTGGCTAGCCTAGGTGAGGTGCCCTCTAGTATACTGGCTTTTCTGAATCCTATTCTGAGACACGTGTCTCCTTCCATTCATTGTATAGGAAGCCAGAGCACCCACCTCAGACTTTGTGAATCCCAGTGGTTTTATAGGCACATATAATTTAGGTGTGGGGATGGTCAGCGATGCCACATCTATGCTCCTCTGCGAATCTAGCCCACAGCATTTACAGCCAACATTTTCAAACTTAGGTATCTAAAGTAGGATCCTAAGTCCATACTTAGGCACATTTAGCCTACGTGATTTGCTCAGGATCATATAGTGAGTTAATGGTGGAGGCAGGAATATCCATTAGACTGTCTAGCCCATGGTTCATTATTTTGTATTACACTAGCACCTCAGCCTCCCAACCAAGATCTGGGCTCTGTAGTGCTAAGAATGCACTTAATAATAGACATTCCCCACCCAAAAGTGCATAAAATCTAAGTAGCCAAGACAAACAGTAGGTGAGAGAAAGGAAGTATTATTATTCCCATTTCACAGATAGGAACTGAAGAACAGAGATTAAGGGGCTTTCAAGGTCTCTCAGGTAGGCTGTGACTAAGAAAGGAATTGAACTCAGGTCTTTTCAACCCCAGTCCAGTACCGCAGACGATCTTGCCATTTTGTTAGCATTTCTTTAATTTCTACCTTGCTATTGGAATTCCTCTCTTTCAACTCTACACCGCAACTTTTACACTCACACACACACATGCTTCCCCTCCCCCAAATATCCACATATAACTGGTCACATATATTTTGCCTCTTTCACAATCCTAGGAGAACCTAGGAATCATTCTTGTTGCTTCCTTCTCCCTTTCTGACAATATGAACTGCATTACTTTTAAAGTGTTGTTGAATGGACAGGCTTGGGGTTGCTGCCACTGTAGAAAATACTTCCCAAAAGGTTAACACCTACTTTTTATCAAAGAAAACAGCAATGAAAGATTTGAACGGTTGTTTCTTGAATTACAGCTTTCTGAGATGGCTGAATCACTTAATCCTTCTAATACTGTTCTATTTTAGCTTTTATATAAGCATCTGCTCATTCAAAGTCTGCATCAAACTCCAATCCAAGAACTATTAGAACTGCTTGTAAGACTGATTGACTGAGCTGCTGAGCCCAGGGTAGGAAAATTCAAGAAATAAGCAGCAGAAATACCATTTGAGTCAAGCAAGAATCAACACTTGGTTACTCATATGCTTTGCTATTCCAGATCTTACAGACGATACTTTTCTACTACCAGATTGTTTCTAATATGTATGAATAAAATGGTGTCAAGAAATGTAGCTAGATTGGTGTAATTTTTTTTACGTACTAGGCACATTGATTGAGGCCATCTTAGGGAAAATACTATAATGGTAGTTGTGCCACATGACTTTGAAATCAATTAGACTTGACTGCTTGTCTCATGTGACGCATTTAATGGAACAGATTGATCTGCTTTGTGCATGGTAAGTACTTACAATTAAGATTTGATTTTGTTATGTTACCAGTAGTAAAATAAGAGTGTGAGAGAAAGAGAGCTAGCACTCTCCTATAAAGAATTAAAATAAGGCCATCAGTTCTTTAAAAAGAAACTGCAGTCGTGATATAAAATGGCCTGCAACAAACTGTTTTTATCAGTGTAGATACTTCAAAAATAGAGGGATAGGCGAATAACCAAGGCAGTTAAGAAGAGGTGCAGGTCAAGAGGTCATAGACCAAGCTGTTTTTCTCCTAGCTTAAGGCTCTATCTCTAGTACAACCTGTAATCTCGAATTGTAGTAAATTAATGGTTTCACAGAGTTCACTGATGCATAGTTGGGCAGTTGTAGATTCACAATTATGGTTGACACATGGTGGAGAAAAATGTGTCATGTGGACACAACTCTGTTTATCATAAGGAGGTTGGATGAGAGTGCCACTAAAGGATTACAAAAACCACAGATGCACTGGTACTGTTGGCACAGTTTTTTAACTGGCAAATGCTCAGCCCATTCCCATGTTAGAAAAAAAAATCCATTTAGTAAAAGGGCTTTGATGTTTTAGTAGTTTGTCATTGTTTTAAGTGACAAGACTTTAAGTCCTCCCAACTCACATAGCTTCCAAGTCACTGAGTATAACATAAGTATGCTGGGTAAATTACGTGGCAAACCTTGTTTCTCTTTGTTTCCCGTGTTTTAATACATGGGCTATAGGGTTTGCCTTTCTGTATTTCAGAAGTGATGACACAACAGGGGACAGAGGGACCCATCTTGTAAAGATGTTTTAGATTAATCTACTTTTTATAAATAAACAGACTGAACTCTTTGGAGAGACTAAATAACTGCTGGTGACTCATAATTCAGGTTTTGAATATTGAATCTTACAATTTGAAAACAATTATATTATAAATACAGCATATACTCTCCAATAAAACCATTCATTAGGAACCCATGAAGCAGAAAAAGTAAAACTGGCACAAATGATTAATTTTAAAATAGAACTAGACATCTTGTTTTCTCACTTGAAACAGAACAAAACAACAAATAATTGAAACATGAGTTGAAATTGCAGAATAGTAACCAGTTAACCTAACTGAATATAGGTTGCTCAATTTAAAAAAGGTGGCTTTAGCATTTACTTTGGTACTTAAAAAACACAACTAATAAACACCTGAAATTATCTTCCTACAAGTCAAGTACCACTCACTTTCATGTTGGATGATAGATATGTTATCAAGACCTCTTACTTCCCTAATGTTAATTTTGAAGAGACAAGCAGTTTAAGCACAGATCTGATCTATGAAAAATCTTTTTCTTTAAACGAATAATAGCAATGATTAAAATCATACAAGACAATGTATCAAAATTATAGCAGTACTAATTTATGACAGGTAAGACAAGGAAGAGCTAGTTTCTGGAAACTTAAGCTCTGATATTGCAAGACATTCTTCAGAGACATACCCAACCATCTTTGCAGAGACGTATTGAGTGGAGTTCTGCAGAGCTGCAAGAGTCCACTCACACTTATGTATGGAGGATCAGAGCCTTAGGCAATAAAGTGCAGAATGTGATTAGCTATAGTGGCTAAGAGTCTGATCCAGAGCTGATTAAAGTAAATGGAAAGATTCCCACACACTTCAGTGAGCTTTGGAACAGAAACCAAGTCAAGATATTACAAGGACTATCAATCCTTATCAATTCAGGACATAGGTTGATTGCTTATGGGGATTAGTATTTATTTCCTGTTATTCATCATTGCAAAATTGTATGGACACATTTTAGACTTTCCTAAAAGTTTTCCAAAAACACAACAAATGCACCAAAAATGTCGATATGGTCATGATTGCTTGGCATGCTGATTGTAATATGGGGGGAAAGACCAACTGTTCACTTGCTCTAAATACAAAAGGTAGACTCACTCCTTACATGATACTTGCTTTTGCTTTCTCCTGTATATTAATAATGTCATTAAACTATCATTGTGCAAATATTTAACAGAATATTTTGAACAACAATCTTTAGGATAAATTCAGTTGTGGATAAGCATTCAAGTCAAGTGAAATGGAGCCAGAATAAAATGATGAAAACTTTCACATTAAATCTAGTTTTTTTCCCTTCTGCAACACTAATAAATACCATTATATTATGGAAGCAAAATGTATTGTAAATTGTAAGGCTTTTTGTCTATCTATCCAGAGTTTTAGACCATGATCAGCACTGTAGTAGCCAAACACATGATTTTCTCTTTATAAAAGAGACAGAGAGAAAATTCATCTTGAAGATGAGGCAATTATCCATACAGGAGGTGTTACCAAAGTGATTGGGTTGAGAATACTACTAGAGCTGTGTGGTTTCTGTAAGGAATCTGAGGGCCACAGAAAATTATGGGATCTATTCCATTGATTTCAATGGGAGCTGGATTAGCCCTTAAATAATCATCAACTTCACATTGTCATATAGCTTCCAAGCTCTGAATGAATAAATAGTACTTTGTAGTACTACATCCTATGTATTTTGAATTGAACACAAGTTTCAAATTTAAATGTCAAATGACATCATTTAACAATAGACTAACTAGCAATGGTTGTGCTCCAAGGGCTAGATTCACAAAGGAATTTAGGCACACTGATGCTGAGTATCACCACACCTACCTTTTGGATGCCTAGGAAATCATTATGATTCACAAAGTGTGAGCTAGGCACCTAGGATTCCTGTACAATGACAGGAGGGTGATAGATGCCTTAGACTATGATTCACAATAGTCAGCAGGCTAGGCAGCTCCTCATCCAATCTAGCTAATGGGAGTGGAAAGGTGAGGGGTGGGTCCTAAACTCTAGGGAGTTTGGTTCCTAAATCTGGGATGAAGAGAGGAATCATCCTCAGTTTAGGATTCTCAGATGCACACTCTCTCTTGGCAATAGGCACCTACGCAAGTTTTGCTAGAAGCAATGGATGGGATGAATTCCCTCCTAAATTTTAGCTCAGTGATTAGGGTACTGACTTAGGATGTGGTTTTGGAGCATAGGGACTGGAATCTGGGTCTCCCACATGAATGCTTTAACCACCAGGCTATAGCATTGTTATCATGGTTATGCTTTCTCTCTCTCTTTCACTCTCTCTGTCTGGTTCAATGACTCTTTCAGTATTTATCCAGAGTGCAACATCTTCAGCAGGAGAGACTGTGGGAGCTCTGTATGAGACTAGCCCACTGGTTGGGGCCCTCATCTGAGATGGAGCAGATCACTGTTCAAATATCTTCTCCTTCTCAGCTGGAAAAGGAACTTGAAGTTTCAGTGGGTTTCCTACATTCCAGATGAATATGCTATCCATTGGGCTAAAAGATATGAGGGAAGTCCTCCCCCCCCCCCGGCCATTTTGTGTGAACTCAAGGGCCTGATCCAGTAGATGAGTTCTAAGCACACTTACCAGATCAGGCCCCATAAGAGAGTTAGCTGGAGGAACCAGTATGTGCATTGCTCTGGGGCTTAGGTGTCCAGAGGCCTAGAGTAGCGCTTCAGTGCTCATGCCTATAGGCAGAAACAGAGGGAACTCTTATTGCAAAAATGTAGGCAGTGAGTGAGTTTAGACACCTGCAATCTTGGCAGTGACTGCGTAGAGGTTTTGTGAACCCCAGTGGGGCCTGATTCTGGGATTTAGGTGCAAAAAATGGCAGTTAGGACCCTTAATCCTTTTGTGAATCCAGCTCCAGAATGTTACCTTTCAAGTGCCTTTGTATTTTTATGCATAATTTGGTTATTCTGTGGCTTGTTATTAACAGCAAAACCTCAATGTAGGGCAAAGAAGAAAACACGGTGACACTCACTTATGTGCTTTACTGTAATCCTTCAATGACTGTATAATTGCTGTTTAGTTAATACGCTTAAATGCCAGTGATGAATATGGTTTTATGTATAGCATATTGATGGTAATATCTGGGAAAGATATGCTGCCAAATGAGACACAACCCAAAAGAAACATTGCAGTCCAAATTACACATAAAATAACACATTTTCTCTCTGTGCAATCAAAAATTGTATACCGTGTGGTTATTTTCATCAACACACTTTGGTATTGTAGAATGAAAATAACAAGTTCATTTGATTCATAGCAGATGCTGGTGACATAAACCTACACACCTGTGGAGAGTAGGATGTAGTGATCCTACTGTGATTAAGGAGATGTATTCTTGCTGCTCTGCAATCAGAATGGATTGTTTACCTTTTCTATGAGGTCTGTAATTAATCATCCAGGCGCGATCTGTTTGATATCAAATGGATTTAGCGACCCGCGTTGTTTAAGTAGCATGTAGGCTCATACAATGCCTACTGTGTCTCACATTAAAAGGCACAACCACAGAGCACACTATGGTATTTATTTTCTTGCATAACCTGTTATCTATTTGGACAGAAAATGGCAGTGTTGTGAATAGAAAGAGATAACCATGGAAAGTCTATTTGAAAAATAGATGCTTATGAATTACCATTTCTGTGCTGAATAAGTAATTTTCTTTTACACAATGCCTTTTATGTGTACTGCATTTCGAAGCCCTTTAAATAATAATAAAAAATATGTAACAAAAAAAAAAAAAAAAAAAGGAAAGGAGGTCAAATTCTGCTGTTTGTTGCACTGATATTGTGACAGAGTGGGCTATATCTGGGTCAAATTGTGAGTGAGCTCCATTTTGTATAATAACCTTCAGTTTGGATTAGAACATCTATCTTGTGCTACATGCTGAATTCATGTCTAAACTTGCCCAAGGCAAGTTTATTATGCTGTATTCCAGTCAGTTACCCTGCACAAGAAAGTTGCTTGACATCTCACTGAAGGACAATCTCTGTGAAGCCACCAAGACAATAATCTAAGCCCATTGGCTGATTGTCTCTCAGCTACAAGCCCATGTCCATGGAACAATGGACTTTCTACACAGAAATCTGACTGAGAAACTCCAGGCACTTACCCAGCCTGGACACGTGGCAGAAAAGGACATAGGCAATATTTAAGAAGGGGTGCTCCTCTGTGGAGGTGGTCTGTCCATCACTATATACATGATGATGAGAGGAAAGAGAGAGGACAGAAATAACTCTGCTTACCATGATGGGGCAAGGTCAGACATGGGAAGAGTGCATTTCAGGACTTCTGTTATTTTTCAAAGATCTCTAACTCTTTATAGCTTTTTAAGAGTAAAGCGACTGTTGTTAAGATATTCCTTTGCTAAGTCTGTGTTCCTTGCTTTCTTCCCATGTTGCCTCCCAAGGAGTTCAACTAGAAGCCAGAGTGCTACAGCCATGTGGAATTCAGGGGGGCTATGTGTAAGCAGCTGGGGGCATGGGAGATCTGATGCATTGGTTTGAAAGTCTGGTAGTAGACTTCAAAGTCTGATGTCCCAAGGAAGTGTTCAATTGAGAGGTCTGAATCTGGGAATATGCCTTACATCCCAGAGGTAGGAACAGTGACTAGTCTAAACCCAAACCCAGGCGGTTTGAGAAATTTGTGGTATCAGCAGTTGGGTCCACTTACAGCAGTTTCATGATTGTCCCAAAGGAGGACTGTGCCAGGTTGTAAAAGATATAAATCCAGACTTCAGTGGGACTACATAACTGTAAATGAGAGGCGTATTTGACAAACAGACATTTTGAAGATATGTAACAAAGCAACAAGGAAATGTAACAGCCATTTATTGAAAGGGGTTGGAAAGAGCTGCTGCATGCCCATATGCTATACCAACACTCCTTTGAAGATTTCACCTTATTCTCCAGAATCTAATCTTTCATTTTAAAAGAAAAAGTCGGTCATTAGCTGTTAACATTGTGAAGAAAATCTAAAAAGTGTGAAATAAGTGTAACTGAAGCAAAGATGAATCTACAGAGAGCCTGGAACAAATACTCAGAGAGGTGTGACCCGCTGCATTCATCTCCTGAGATGTTAACTTTCAAGAAGTGATGATAATTTAAAGGTCAATGTTGTTAAGTATTTTATTCTTCATACAAGGAAGGAGAGGGAGTATCACAGATTTACTGTGGGTATCTCATTTTGTTGCTAAAATGGGTGGCTTTTGGAGAGATTATCACTGATCATTTTTCCTCAAATGGGAAGGAGTCAAGACCAAGAGGCCTAGCACAACCCAATGGCACATTCAAGCCCCCTCAGGGATTACATTTGGAGTATCTGCATGATATACTGCAAGTAGCATCTATTTTTTTGCAACTCATAGAGAGAGCTTATTTTGTGGACAGAGCTAGCAAGACTAACAACATTTTTTTCCACCAAGCTGACCCTGTCTATAACGAAAGATTAGGATATAGTAACTGAGCTATCCCTGAGGAGAAGCTACAAAGATCAACATTAAAATGTTGACATTCACTGTTTGACAGTAATTAGAGAGACAGTGCTTTTGCTAGTATTTGCAACTTCAAATGAAAATCTTCAATGTTTTACTGATGACCGCTATAAAATGTTTAGCTAAGTGAAATGAGAGACTTTAACTAGACTTGATATGGTGTTGCTGAAAATGGGCTCCTTGTGGTGGTATTGGTAGCACAAGAGTAGAGAGAGTGGAGCTTTAAAATGCATTTATTTTCTGGAAAACGTTAATGTGAATAAAAATATAATCAATTGCTTCAGATTCCTCATGCTAAAGAGAGAACATTATTCTTCAGAAAGAGTTGTAATTTATAGGAAGAGCCCCAATATCACATCTGAATAGATTATAACAATTATTACATTCATATAATATATCCCACAGTATTTCAACTTTTTTGGGGGGGAGGTAATATTGTACTCCTTAGAATTATAGATGGAGAACATGTTTTGCAACTGGCCCTCCAAAAGACAATGGTAAGTGGGATGGAATTGATGACTTAGTGGTTGGATGAGTCCTGTGTTTAAAAACTTGGAATATTCTCCCTACCACCTCATGTGGACTGGGTAAGAAAGAGGGACCAGCATGATCTCTTCATTTCCTTTCCCCAAAGAGAGGGAGATTTTTCTTTTTCCCACTGCATCGAAGGAAGAGACCTGATTCTCATCTCAATGCAGTTCAGATGCTAGTTTTGTTCACATACTCATGGGTCTTGAGTGGTACCAAGAATTCATGGTGTAGATCATGCTATTCTCTGTCTCCACAGCTTTGCAGGATAGCTGAGCTGTTGCTGTTGCATGGGTGCACCAATCGGAATCCAAGAGGAGTCAGCAGCACCTGCAACTTCTGGTGCAGCAAGGCCATACTTACTTCACCCAACGCAGGGCACTACTTTAAATACATAAGCCCTAGACTGTTTCATATTTCTGTTGTATCCCCTCCACACCCTTTAGAAGGAGTCAGAGCAGCTACCATCTGCAGAAGCTGTGTTAGTGATGCTACATTGGAGATGCATGAGGAAGAAGCTGGGAGAAGATGTGCAGCCAAGGCTTCCATTGCATTCTAATGCTAAATTTAGTGGAAATTGCTAGTGTATGTGCAAAACCCTGCTTTTGTAATGAGTTGTAACTCAATTACTCAAATAACTTTTTATTTATATTTTAATCCAACCTGGAGATTAGTCTTCAGTGAGGACAAGCCACCAAGAAAATATCTTTTAAAAACAGCTTTTCCTAAATTACACTGAAGGAAAAATGGATCCTTTATGCAATTCCTTTAGAGCCAGTGAAGCAATACCAATGATGAACTAAAAACTTTTTTTTTTTACCATTGTCACACAAGGGAGCCCACAACTAAGTGGATATTTCTCTTATGTCTTCACAATAAAGTACCTGCAGGCTGAACCTAGCCTTGAACTTTATATCCAAAAGGAAGAATTCTGCAGAAAGTTACATGCATTTGAAAACAGGTGTTTATAATGGAAGTGTGCTGTAATATTGGTCATGTGAATATGGCATAAAACAGCAAAAGTACAATCTCTTTTCTGTGCTGTTGGACTATTTCTAGCTGGTCATGTGCAGTAAGGTTACCAGGTACCTGCAGGTGCTTGGAAATCAATTGTACAGCAACTGAAATGTCATTTCCAGAATCAATGTTTTCCACCAACACACTGTATGTGATAGTGGCACTCACCATTTAGGAGTAAGAGCAGATAAATGCTTGACAATTTATATACGTGCCTCCAAACAACTCTGAGTCCAGAAATATCCATTTGAACCCCAAGTCAGATCCATTATTAATGTAAAACTTCCACTAAATAGCATTAGCTTCTCAGCTGTTTTCCTAGAACCATAGAAGTTAGAGATCATAAAGACCTATTCAGTCAAGCAGTCCATCTCCCTGCTGCAGGATTGTACCCTGAAGTACATTTTCTGATGTTTTACCAGTGTAATTTTTTAATGTCCAAAGCAAATGGGCTTCCCATTTCCCTCTTGGGATACTACCCACTACCTAATAGATTTCACCAAATGGAAGACATGTATTGCTGATATTTTGTCTAAATGTCCCTATGTTTAAAGCAATCATGACTCCTACAAGAGTAGTAGTGGGAAGAGAAACATTTTTGACTATACAATAGTAAAGTTTTATCATGACACTTCCTTTTCAAATATAGGCAATATTTCAAATAGCACAATAAATTTAAAACTTTGTGCGGTAAATGTGGATTTATTAACGTGAAGCACAGTAGTTATACCCTTTGTACCTCCCCAAATGACTTCTATTCTTTCATGGTAGCTACAACCTCCAGCTACAGTTACTTGTCACCTTTCTCCAGCCTCTTCCCACCCAAAATTTTCTCTTAAACAATCTATACATTTTCAGGGTTTTTCCCCCCATTATATTTAATTTTGGGGAACATTCATATTCTTTAACCTTTTTAAAAAGGTATTTCTTCATATATAACAGGTTTTACCCATTCCGTGATCATTATTTAGGCCCCTTGTAAGTTTCATCAAATTGGTATTTTTAATATAACATTTATATTGATATTTAGCTTTATATTTCCTTACAAATTGTAATTGACTCTATACTCTTGTTCATTTGCCCCTCTCTTGCCTTTCTATCCATATGGAGGTGGTTATTTTAACATCAGCTCTTGAAAAGTCCCTTAGGAAACCACCTTGTCTCCATGTCACTTGCATAAGTCTCTTACGGAGGAATTGTAGTTTCTGCTGAATTATAGTGTATTATAGGATCTTTCTGTTTTCCCATGTTATTATGTACAATTTCCTACATTCACTTAAAAAGTATTAACATGCAAAAGGATTTCTGTTCTATAGATAATTCCACCTGGTTCAGATCTCCTTTCTGAAATGGATGAACAAGTTCTTTACTTGGAAGCTTGGTAGAGCAATTCATTTCTCACAGAGTAAGTGTAGCAACTACCTTTAATACAAGAACTCAGTCAAAACGGAATTAGAGGTGGTTCAGAGATAGACTTTGATAGCTGAGTTAAAGTGGTAACTGAGCTTAAAGGTGAATTGAGGAGGGAGGGGAAATAAATGAAAATACAAAAGAAACTTTTTTGTGCTTTGTTCTTCTTGTTTAGGACTCAAACTTACTTCTATTCAAAATAAAATCTATTTCTTCCTACTATTCTTTCCCAGAGGACCTTAGCAAGATCTCTGGAGAACATCAGCACTGCTAACACACGTGGTTGAAATGTGACCCTTGAAATACTGGTAACATGGCAGCCTTTCATCTTGATCTTGCAAATGCTCATGCTCAGTAATGCCCAGGGGAATAGTGTCATTGCACTTGCTGTGCCACAGTTAGTACATTCGCTCAGCAAATGAGTTTTCACAGAGTGTGATGATAGCCTCTGTAGTGAATGGAGCCCAACAACAGGTTATTTATTGAGGTAGGTGAATAGTATGAACAGATTTTGCACATTTGTTCTAATTTAAGAATGAATTCACTTCCGCACGCTTATGCCACATTAAAAGGGAAAAGGTTTACAATTTTCTGATGTCCTCTGCTCTTGCTTATCTGACATTTCTCCCAGCTTGCCACAACTCCCTGGCAAAACCAAGGCCCCAGTGACTGGCTCAAGCCACCCTTTTCCAGATCAAAACAATGAAATGTATCTAATCAGGAAACAGAAATTATAGAGAATGTGGGAACAATCACAATTTAACCAAAATGGCTTACGTTTCAAATGACAGGTGTTCAAATTTGACATTTAAGTGTTCACAATCGAAGTATGGATTAAATCAAAACAACAACAACCTTGACAAAACTGTATAGTGTAAATTCAAATAATAAATTAAAAGAAATCACAATCTGTTCACAGACATTCTGAAAACAAAAACAAACAAACAGGTTAAATTCATCATGTTATACAGTGAATTCTTTGCTCCTCTCTTATTTAGATTTTGGATGTGGGTGCTGATAAGACCCCAGTATCTCTAGGAGCCCCGAGAGCCACATGATTTAAGGTTTTCAATGCTTATTTTGCAACAGAGTGTTGATGCAATAGGACAATAAAAAATTATGGCATGTGCCTAAAGGAAGGTCAGTTTTACTCCCATTTTACTGTAGCTCACTGTCACTCCAGAAACTTACAAAGATGGAAGCCTTCAGCAGCTAATAGAATAGAGAAGAGGCAATTTTAGTGTCTTGTGGGTCACCTCTTTTATAGTGATCTTCATTTGAACTCATAGATTTTCAGGTTCAAAATAAATAGCTTTTTATTGCAGGCTGAACAGTCATGCAGAAATATCAGCAACTGTGGCTTAGCTTTTCCCATCCATTTCAGGTCTATAAATTACAAGAAAACAGAACTTTTGTACAATTAAAAATGCTGGCAGACATCCGTTTGGTTCCCTGCTTTCTAACTGAGCTTTCATTTAGCACAAACACGCTCCCAATTTGCATTCATTTAAGCCTCTAACCTACAAATAGTTATGAATGTATACAATGTATACAACAGCAATGCCATTGAACTCAGCAGACCTACTCATGTGCATAAGCATTTACAGGATGAGTACCATATCCTTTCCTAGATACTTCTGACATAACCCTGAACTAATGAAAAGAGTGCTGCTCAACATTTTTATACCTGGAGTTACTCTAGCTTTTTTGTTTTAAAAGATTACCCTCACTTGTATTAATAATATATATTAAGTCCCAATCATGGGCAATACCAGTTTAGCCAATCACAATTTTACAGACATTAAAATATTAACCAAAGTAGGTGCAAACTCTGGTCTGTTTTATATGTAAAATCAAGAGCTGGATTCTCCAGGGAAACAAATCAATCCAATTAAAATAGTCAAAGTCCACCTTTCCTCTAGCTCAGAGTCCTAATAAGCTGATCTACAGCACACCTGGAGCAGTGCAACCTGCTATTGCATTCCACATTTATAGCTGCAGGCAGGTGTCTTTAGTGAAAAGGGAAGCCAGCCAGTTATTTAAAGTTATTCTTCCTCCCCACCCTCTTCTGCAGCTGGTCTCAAACTTTTCTTGAATTGGCTAGTGCCCCTATCATTCTGTTGTAGAAGATGGGAAGTTAAGGCAGAAGAAAGGAGAAAAAGGTAAGTAGGCAGATGAGATCAGACAGAAAACATGTATATCAGCACAAAACAATAGGACACACTTTTATCTGTCTATCTAAGGGTTTTCTGTTGCACCCATCTCTGTAGTCGAGGAGCACTTATCCTACCTGCTGAAAGGAAGGTAGATAGCAGGGGATTTGTGACCAGCTAGCTTCTGGAATCCTATTTTCCAGGAACCTTACACAATGCCCATACACAACACTAACCTCTTCTGAAGCCAAACTTCTTATCCAAATTATGCTTTGGTCTGACTCTTAAAAAGGACCTCCCTGAAAGAGACTTGGAACCCAAATACTCTCTTCAACCGACTTTTACATGAAAAACTCTCTGACACAATGGTTCTGCTACACGGGTATTCATTTAGTTATTTTGGAATTGAAGTACAATTAGTGCGTAAGCATCAAAGAGGGAGATTTTCTTCTGATATGTCATCCTTTTATTTTTGTTATCACACATTAACTTGCTGAATGTCTCATCTGTTATTTTTAACTTAATAGCTAAAGCCAAAAGAGAATTGTGGGTTAACAATATTCTCTTGTTTAATCACTCCAAATATTTCTGTTGCATTTTGATTTAGAATATATATGATGGTGTTGGTTACCAGTTAGCAGGGTGTATGCCTTGTTAATCTCCAATAAGTTCTAAAATGAAGCCAGAAAGGAGGTACTTTATACCTTTCACAGCATAGGAGTGCTGCAGAATGGATTTTCATTATAACATGTTAGGAAGATAGTAACCAAGCTCAAAAGACAGCATGACACCTACACCCAACGTCATTTATGAGTTCATGGCAATTTATCAATATTATAAAGTGAATATAGGGGAAAGCATTATGCATCCCATTTACATATCATTTGAAAATGACTGCAATCATAGTGGGAGTAATGCAAAGTCTCGGTGTTCAAAGGTTATATCTGAAAGACTAAGAAAGTCAGGCATTTGACAAGGGGGATTCTCTGTTCCTATGCTGGTGACTACAAATGTACACAATGCCATTATAATCCATACAGCTTTTCTTGCTGCTTGTAGAGTTGAAATATAATCTCACAAGCCTTTGATCATGTTCAATTGTGTTGACTATTAGGGTACCCTAGCTAAGAAAACCTATTCTTCAAAGCTTTATATAAACTAAAGAACAAAAAAAAGTTAGGCCTGGAGCTATACTGGGTACCCAGACACTTCTTGTTTAGCTTTCAAATCTCAACTCTTTTCAGTTTTTAAATAAAAAATGAGAAAAAAATGGAAGTCGGCATCCAGAGGGGATATGCTTGGTGCCATGGAAACATATTGATTTTGCCAAGTCCTTTTGAATGAGCCAGGTTATAATTAGAAGTGTTGAATTACTTTTGGGATGAGACCCTCTAAGCATGGGGTTACCTGCGGAAGCTGAGTGGCTGGCCAGGATAGATTTTGTGTGTGTGTGTGTGTGTGTGTGTGTGTGTGTGCGCGTGCGCGCGCGTGCACGTTAAAAGCTTGTGCACAAAACCTAAGCCTGTTAGTTTCTGACACTTATCTTTCACATTTTATAGTATTCACTGGGTAGAAAATGCTATAGTTAAAGTTATATTGAAACTTCAGTTACAATTTTCTGGTTTTTACATACTCATAATTTTCAACAATACTCTCTATTGTCACTGAATATGTCCATATTTTCTATTTTACAAAGCTGAAGCAAAATCTATTCACTGAATTACAAGTAATGCAACAATAACACTAATATATATTTCCTGTAAAAAGTACTTAATATTATTAATAGTTTTACACACACACACCAAAAAATGGATGAATGTTACAAGCTTACATTTTTCTGGGGCTTGCTAAGAACTAGTCTCCAGGGGACAGATCCTCAACTGCTGTAAATTATCATAGCTCCATCTGCTTGAGGGTGAATGGAAAAGGGGGGGAAAAAGACAAAACAAATGGCCATAAACTATTTTTTAAATGTTCTTGTGGATGTGAAGAATGAAATTTTGGTGATTGTGGAATACAATAATACAGCGTAGGTCTCTATCCTTCAAAGTTTAACCACATGTTTAATTTTTTTGCGTCTGAGTAATCCCTTGAAGTCAATTGAACTACTCCTATAAGTAAAGTTAGAGATGTATAGGTCTTTGGAAGATCACAGGAGAACTACTGGCAGTTGTTAGGTGTGGTTTTGGTTCCTTGTGGACTTCAAATTTGTGTAAGGCTTTGCAATGACATTGTAGAATACAGCGTGAAATTAACAAAGAATATCAATCTAATCAGCATTTTTTCCTCTTAAAGTAATAAGGAAAACTAAATACAATCCTAATTGTTGTTGTTGAACATTAAGAAAACATCTATACAGTCAAAACCCAGGAAATGCCCAAAAAAAAAAAAAAAAAAAAAGTTTTTTTAATAGCAAACTTAACTTGGTCACATTTCATATAGGGGTGACGACATTTCAGAAATTAATTATACCATTATATACTGGACCCAATTCTGCATTGAAATTTGCATACGTTACTCTAGCTGACTTCAGAGAGATTTGCATGGATTTGTATGAGTCCAGAACTGGCTCTCCTGAATGTGCCATCTGGGCAAGTTACTGTGAAAGCTTTAATTTTTGCATTTTCCAACTTTTCATTTAATGTCCCCAGTTCTTCAAAAACTCACATACCTGAAATCTTACACATCTGACTTGTCCCATTGGTCTCAGTGGGACTACTAATGTGCATAAAGTTACTCTTGTGCATCCGTGTGTGCAAGATTACAGCCTGAAAAGATAACTTGAATATTACATTAATGTAATATGAGTTTTAATATTAAACACAGAAGCCAGATTCTCAGCTGGTGCAAATCAGCATAGCTCTATGGAAGTGAATTGAGCTCAACTACTACCTGAAGACCTGGCAGGTATGGAATAGATGGCCCTGACTGAGAAACATAAATCTACCTTTTCCCTCTAAAAAAGTCAGGGTCAAAAGACTGGATTTAATGGATTAAGTCCAGAAGCAGCCATTATGTTTAGCCTGACCTCTTGCATAACAGACCATGGAATCTGAATATCTTAGTTAGAACTCACTTCACCCTACCCCTTGGTGTTGCCAGATCAGTTCCTAAAGCTAAGGGAGCCTACTTCTTAAATCTATTTTGGACGCAACTCACAAAATCATCTTTATCATGATACTTCTACCATTTTGGATCTTGGCAATTGTTGCCCTGTCATAAAGAAAACCTCAAACATACATTAATTTTTAAAAGATAAATATGAGTGCTAAATAGCTTGATTTGTGTTTAAAAAACCAAAACCAAAGTTGATCTTTTTATAGGATAGAATTACAAAATGAGTGCATGAAGGGAAACAGCAGATGCAATGGATTTTGTTTTTTGGTAAAACATTAAAATCTCTCCTAAAATCCCACTCTCAGATTAAGTGGCATGAGGCTTGGATATGACTACTAACCCATGGACTGAAAACTGGTTGAAGGGACCATAAACAGTACATACTTGATTGCAGGAGTGGAATTTAGCAGGGTACCTTGTGTTCGGCCTGAACTCTTTAGCAGTAGTTTAGAGGAAGAAGTAAACTGCAGGCTAATGACATTTATAGATGATACTAAATTGGGAGGTGTTGTGAGTATTGGATGCAGTATAGCTATGTAGATTTATACCTGCTGAGAATCTGGCCATATGAGTTTACAGTGCAAGATAGTTTGATTTATTTATTTGCTTCTTTTGCTGCTCATATAATTTTGGCATGCATGTGCATCACATCAAACGTCAGAGAGGTAAAAAGAGTCTGTCTATATTTGGCCCTTGCACCACTCATCTGGAGTACTGCATGTAATTGTGAGCATCATGTTATGAGAAAGATACTGACAAAGTGAAGGGAGTCCAGAGAAAAGTAACAATAAGTAATCAGAAGTAAAAGAAATTGATCTATAATGAAAGACTAATGGAGTTAATTATATTTAGTTTCCCTAAGGGAAAATGATTAACAATCAACAAATATTTGAAGTAGAATCGGAATTCTGAATCCAAAAATCTTTGGAAACATCGCAGTTTACAGCTGATTTCTGATTGGAACTTTGTTTCTTGACCTGTTTCTGATTTGAAATAAAGATGAAGAAGAATAGAAAGGAATTATTTGAGAGAGCTATGTAGAGGTTGGGGGGAGTTGAAGATAAACCTTTTTTAAAAAAATTATAAACATAGGAATAAACAGCTGCAAACAAAAATACTAATATGAGGTGAATTAGGGGGAAAGTACAAATTGAATTATATGGATTCAAAAATTTAATCTTTGTTAGTTACAGTTGTGAGCTCAAACAAATTGCTTAGAAATGTAGCAAGTATAAATCTTATTTTTAATTTACATAAGCAAGCACTTTAGAAGATTGTCTAGACCAGATGTGCGAAGTTTAGTCTTCTCTAAGATTAAATAAAATGCAAATATAGGCTACTTTTATCACATTCCGTAAACATTAAAATTAAGATAGCAGCACAGGAAAAAATAAGATATTTATTTTGTTGAACTCCCTCATTTCAAGCCTTGCCTGAGTTGAGTGGTATCATGCAGTCATATGTCCTCCTTAAAGAGCTTTTAAATATAAAGAAGTAGAGTAACACAAGTTTAAGTGAAGTACATTCTCTTGAGGAATCAATCACCAGCTGATTTAATGTTGCCCATTTAATCATATTATAAACTTCTTCAACAAGATGCTGTGTGTAATTGCCTTCTTAGCAGAGAAGGATGAAAAGCATACCTTGCAATTTTGGTTGTGTTAAATGGGATATTACAGTCCTACAAGCACCAAAAGGTTTGTCAGCATTTCCATTTTTAACTCTTTTTTTCAGGAGAGAGAACCCTGGCCATAAAAAACATACTTTTGACTAAAATTTGCCATGTATAGTCTCATCAGGGGAGCAACTCCCCACTCCTGCTCCTTTTATTTTAATATATATTTGGTGTATGATCTTCATAGATTTCCTCTCTCAGAACTCCCATATTTTCCACTTCAAGCAGGGCTGATCTATGTCTTTGCTGAGGCTTAGATCAACCCAGCTGAAAGGGGGGGGAAATGGCAGAAGTTCTGAGGGAGGAAATTTATGAAAATTTATTCTTTCACACAATCCCTCCCTTGTTCTTCCATTGGACAAGGGAGTAGAGTTTTTCAGCCCTCATTAAATAGACTAGGGTCTGTCCTCCTAATCCTTATGGTTCTCAAGGAACTGCAGGAGGCTTGGTCCATCCATGAAGAGGCACTTTGCCTCAATACTTCCCTGGTTCCCTGTCAACATGGCTATTTTCCTGTGTTTCCATACACTGCCCCCACTAAAGGGTCCAGGAAAAAATACAACAATGGACTCAAGGGAATGTACCTGTATAGACTATCCCCTCCACCTATTTACTAAAAGGATGTGTATAGGGTGACCAGATGTCCCAGTTTTATAGGAACAGTCCAGATATTTGGGGCTTTGTCTTATGTAAGCACTTTATATAGGCACACACCCCTCCCAGTTCTGATTTTTGACACTTGCTATCTGGTCACCCTAGATGCATAGGGCATGAACATACAATATCTGTCACCAGTTAATAAACTATAGAGGAATACACAGTTCACATAGAATGAATCAAATAGGTTCACTCTGTCAAAAGCTTTGGCCTGATTCAAGGCCAAAACATAAACCTCCCATCCTCCCTGTCGCCTGGTTTTATAATTCCTGCAAACTACACAAAATGACTGCCATTGTGTGACCTTTAATGACATTAGACTGACGGGGATGTAATAATTTCCCTGCTATTTTCCCTTGTCTCTTGTCTTAAATGGAAGCCAAAATTTTGTAATCCATGTTCAATTTTGTAATCTGTGTTCAAAAGGGCAATAACCCTCCAGTTCTGGATAATTTCCAAATCCTGCTTTGTGCCAAAAAAACAGAAAAAAATCAAAAATCTTTCATAAAAGGAAGATCCTAATGTGCTTTGTTGTTGTCTTGTAATACAAATAAATTAACATCACTGAAAGCCCTTGAAAGCACAAGAGAAAAGAGATCAATGAACCACTGATAGAATTTGGCTGTCAATCTGTCAGCTCCAGGGGAAGTCCACTCTTTTATTGGCATATTAGCTGCATGAACCTCCATCTCCTGTATTGGTCTCGCAAGCAAGTTCTGTTCCCCATCTGCCAAAGTTGGAAAACATGCAGTATTATCCAAAAACTGATGCTGCTGGAAAGGAGAAATCATTTATTCCTGAGAGAGCTCACTGTAGTATTCCTGAACTATCCACAACATGCTATCAAGGTCCCTACAGACATGCCAGTACTAGGAACTCAGAACCCCTCCATTTCCCACTATAGTCTCTTTTTTCTTTACATCCTGCAGATATATCAGAGGAGGCTGACCCACCTTTTCTATTAAAGTCCTTTGAAAATTTACCTTATTCCAACTTCCTCTTTTGATGCTGAACTTTTTCCTTTTATGAGCCTCATGTCCACATATTCCCCATCTTGCAGTTGAGACTATTAAGATCTCTCCGATGATTCTGAAATGCTAAATAATGCTTGTAATCAGTTGTATACAGACACCCTGTAAAAGAACAAAGACAGGCCACCAGACTCCATTTGATCAAATCAGAAGCCCCCTGAACAGTTTCTTGGTCCATAAAGATGCCCTCAGCCTTTCTAATTGCAATTGTGTTATTGAATAAACAAGTATTTAGTTTCCAATAACCTCATCCAAAGTCACTGTCCCATACTCCCAAAGTTCAGCCCAGACCAAGCAGTAGTCAGAGAACATTACATGCTGAACTACACTACCTCCAATCCTCTAGGGGTTGTGAATCAAAACCGAGGACTGAAAGCTCCCACGATGCTGGGGTATCTGAGAATTACTACAAACCAGGTCCCCGCCTCAATATGTTTGATGCAGCTTTTTGGTATTCTAAAAAGATGTGGGAAAAATATGATGCTTTGTTCAGAGAGCGGATGGGCGCTGTGTTCTCCAGGGTTTCGGAAGAAAGAATAACCAGAAACCATGTAAAAATGCAAAAGCTCTTGATAAATACGTTGAAAAATATTTCAGTTTTCCAGAGGGTGGCTCTAAAGCTGCACAACTAGTCACAAAAAGGGGCACCCGACCGTTAAAGTGTAATAAAAAAGGGGGACATCATTTGAGGAATAGATGGACAGCTGCCAAAAAGTTATGGGCCAGAGCCATTGTAAAAAAATTTTAAAAGGCTAAAGAGGTGATAAGGAGAGAAAAACAAAAAGAGATGCCTCCTTGTGGAGATTCTCAAACTGGCATGTCTGAGAATGGGGAGGTAGAAACTGACTTGCGGGGTGGTGATGACTCTGATTTAGAAAGCTCTCTAGGTGGGTCCCCATCTGCTCCTGATGGCCCCTTGGAGTCTGACCTAGAAAATGGTCCCGTAGAGGAACCCCCAAATGACCCCAGCCCCGATGTGTATATGGAGCAGGTGAGAAGCTGGCAAAGGGAGTTACCTAGATTTAGGGGTTCGGTGTATTGTGAGGAATTTTGTTTTGTCAATCTTGAGTGAATCAATTCAGCTGAGCAGGTTATTGAAGCCATGCACAGGGGGTAACATCATTGAGAACCGACTGTAACATCAGGCTAGACCCGGACGATTATGTTTAGAGGGTCATAATTTAAACAATCCTAATTTACAATTTAAACAATTTCAGTCAGAAGAAATAGGGACGACCTGTCTGTTGAGGATTTCTTAAATTAGGCCTCTAAACTGTTGCAGAGTAACAGAGAGTTGTACGTTGACGAGACATTATGCCTCATTGTGATGGTTGTGAAAAACAAGGTTGGGGGCGGCCATAGGGTTTTAAACTCTATTCTCAACAGTCAAATAGTCCATAAAAAGAGACAGTGTTTAGTGTGACCTGGCTTACACTGGTACCAATCTGTGTTTTGTGGGCGGGCTCTTGGCCGTCATGTCTGACCGCAAACCTAAAAATGCATAATTGTTAGATGGGGCTAGAAAGTTGCATGAAAAATTGGGTTGGTCAGACAAAAAGGTTATGCTCCGTGATGTGGCGGCACTTGAACAGCATTTGCATGTCAACATACAGGTGGTGCTTTACACAACGAAAGGGAGGTGGGTTTTTTTTTTTAAAATGGGGGATCCAGTGTACCCCAAGACATTTTTCATCCCGCTGCACGATGAGCATTACTATGGGGTTTTGGATGTGAAATGGTTGTTGGGGCAAAAAATTGTGAGTTTTGCCACACGGTGTTCAGTCACGACCACTCTTGCAGATACCGTTGCCGCCTCTGCTTGAGCACGACATGTTTGGACAATCTGGGCATACTGCTGAGATGTCCTAGCTGCAGACTTTATTGTCGGTCCCAAGAGTGTTTTGACGGTCATGCAGAAGCTGTGTCCAAAAATCAAATCAAATGCCTGTCTAAAACTTTGTGTGATAAGTATCAATCTTAGGTGGACAAAGGGCTAAAGTGCAAAGGAGGGCACTGTAAGCAGTGTCACAGTTTCAACACTGGTGGTGTAGATGGTCACGTGTGTTTTATGGACAGCATTAGAAAGCCCGAAAAGTCAGAAAAGTATATTTTTTTTAATGATTTTGAGTGCATGCAGGAGACAGGGTTGCACGTGCCCAATTACATTTTGGCTATGTCCCTAAAGTCGGAAAAATCTCGTGAATTTAAGGGCAGGTAGTGCTTTTTTCTAATTTCGTTCAAACCTTTATCGGCAAAAAGTTTTGGGGCTACACATTCATAGCGCACAATTCCAAAGGTTACAACGCTTACTTTGTCCTCAGGGAATTACTGAAGGAAAAGATGGGCGTAGCGAAGGGGTACACGGTGGCAAAAATCTACGAAATCTGGCATTTCGAAGAAAAATCTGACAAACTCTTTTCAGAGTACATAAAATTACACCTGCATCAGAAACAAGAGTCTTTGGGGTATCCCAGCTGGCATGCGGAGGAAGAAAGGCAAAATAAGTTAATGATTTTTATCAGAAAGAAGGCGTGCGTTTATGCCTGCACGAAATCACCCTGAACCCTACTAAGCGTCAAATCGCTAAACTGTTTTTAAATTCTCTGCGAGGTAAATTCGGCAAAAGAACAAACCTGCCCAAGACGAGCCACGTGAGAGACCCTGATGAACTCTTTGAGTACCTGTTTTCCCCCAGTTTCAAAGTTTCATTCAGTGGGTTTATCGATGATGAAACAGCATGCATGTCTTGGAAGCATGCGAAAGACCGCTACTCGGTCTCCGGCAATACCGATGTCTTCATTGCCTGTTTCTCCACCGCTTATGCCCGTTTGGAACTGTACAACCTGTTAGACAGGTTGCAAGAGTGGTGCCTGTACCATGACACAGACTTGGTGATATTTGTGCAATGGGAGGTTGACTGGCATCCACCTCAGGGGGATTATTTATGGGACCTCACAAGCAAAATCCTGCCAGATCAGCACATCACCGCGTTTGTGTCAGCCGGTCCAAAAACGTATGAGTACAAGCTGTTGGGAAGAAAGGCCTGTATGAAAGTCAAAGGGTTTACCCTGAACATAGCAAACTGTGAAAAGATTAATTTTTACAGTTTGAAAGATCTGGTCCTGCACTATAGCGCCGACCTGGGGGAAATCACCTCCAAAAAAACAGAGGTGCAGCAACCCTCTATCGTGAGGAACAAAAACCAGTGGCAAATAGAGACAAAGACCCTTAAGAAAATGCAGAAAGTCGTTTACAACAAGAGGGTCCTCAGAGAAGGGTTTAAAACGCTGCCCTACATCTTTTTTGAAAAATGAACATGTGGTTCTATATATTCATTTTCTATAATTCTCGCGGGGCCTAGCAACTGCGGGAAAAGTTACTTTATAAAAAATGTGTTGGATAACGCTGAGTGACTGTTGTCTGTCATGTCTGAGAACATCATGTGGTGTTACAGTTGTTGGCAGCCTCTGTATAAAGAACTGCTCGGTAAATATCCCTTTATCAATTTTGTAGAGGGACTGTCTGATGCTTTTGACAATGACCGTTTGTTTCCCACCAATAAAGTAAATATGGTTATCGTAGACGATATGATGAACTCTGCTTGTGAAAGCAATGAAACTGAGAAAGCCTTTACCAAGTATGTGCATCACAGGAACCTGAGCATTATGTATATAGTTCAGAACGTGTTTTGTCAGGGGAAAAAAGAGTCGCACGATTAACCTAAACGCCAAGTACATGGTTGTGTTTAGAAACCCCAGGGATAAATTACAAATCACCATGCTCACTCGGCAAATGTAACCCAGCAAGATGCAATTCTTTCTAAAAGCTTTTGAGAATGCTACCAAAAAACCTTACGGCTACTTCATGGTGGATTTAAATGCTTCAACACCAGAGGCTTATAGATTAAGAACCAGTCTTTTCCCTCCAGACTGGCTGGCGGTTTACACTTTAAAAGAACAACAGCCGGGTATAAAAAGAGGTGGCTTGTTGGTCAGTTCTTTTTAACAGCCTTTTTAATTTGTGGAAAATTACAGGCACAAGATGGAATCCAGGGTCACGTGAGCAGGTCACATTCCCTTGCATGCTTTGTTGAGTCATAGGAGCAGCCATTACCCATATTCTGGCTAAAATATCCACAGGAAGGCTCATCAGGCGGGGATGAGCTTCTTCTATATCCTATTGTAAGAGCTAAGTGTTCTCTGATGAGGCATCGACTTGAATAGTCCATTCACAATGGGCTGGCTAGACGGGATACAAACTACCTTGTGGGTATTACCCAGGAGCAAACACATTTGAAATACAGGTAAATAGTCAATATTCAAAACTTCGTATACAAAGATGATACATACATACAAATAGTATAATGATATTTGATAAATTGTAACTTTTCCATTGATAACTTATATGACATACTTTGTATAAGGTTTGTTGCAATTATATAACAGTGGTAGCAACAATGACATGCATGGTCATATTTTAATCATACAGCATCACACACAGAGCATCCATTTGAAGGAACAGCCTATGCAGTTCATCCATGTTTCCTGCCACAATGGGAAACCTGCCTAGGATAAGCTTTTGAAAGTTTGGCCCATTAGCTAGAAGTTACCAAACTGTGTTTACATGCTTTAAATCAAGTAAGTGAAAATGAGATAGGATCTGAGGCTAAAATAGGGAAAGAACAAGTTAAAAATTACTTAGACAAGTTAGATGTCTTCAAGTTGACAGGGCCTGATGAAATACATCCTAGAATATTCAAGGAGCTGACAGAGGAGATATCTGAACCATTAGTGATTATCTTCAAAAACTCAGGGAAGACAGGAGAGATTGCAGGGGACTGAAAGAGGGCAAATATAGTGCCAATCTATGAAAAGGGGAATAAAGACAACCCAGGAAATTACAGACTAGTCAGCCTAACTTTAGTACCCAGAAAGATAATGAAGCAAATAATCAAGCAAGCAATTTGCAAACACCTAGAAGATAATAAGTTGATAAGTAACAGTGAACTTGGATTTGTCAAGAACAAATCATGTCAAATCAACTTAATAAAGCTCTTTGACAGGGTAAAAAAAGCCTTAGGGATGAAGAGGTAGATGTGGTATATCTTGACTATGGTGAGGCTTCTGTTACTGTCTCACATGACCGTCTCATAAACAAACTAGGTATACCCAAATGAAGCTACTGTAAGGTGGAGGCATAATTGGTTGGAAAACCATTCCCAGAGAATAGTCACCAGAATTTCACAGTCAAGATATTGGGTCATATCGAGTGGGGTCCTGCCTGGATCTGTTTCGGATCTGGTTCTGTTCAATAACTTCATCAATAATTTATATAATGGCATAGGGAGTACACTTATAAAGTTTGCAGATGATACCAAGCTGGGAAGGGTTGCAAGCGCTTTGGAGGATAGGATTAAAATTCAAAATGATCTGGGCAAACTGCAGAAATGGTTTGAAGTAAATAGGAGGAAATTCAATAAAGACAAATGCAAAGTACTCCATTTAGGAAGGAACAATCAACTGCACACATACATCATGGGAAATGACTCCCCAGGAAGAAGTTATGTGGAAAGGGATCTGGGGTTATAGTGAATCACAAGATAAATATGAATCAACAGTATAACACTACTGCAAAAAAACCAAACATCATTCTGGGATGTATTAGGAGGGGTGTTGTAAGCGAGATATGAGAAGTAATTCTTCCACTCTACTCTGCACTGATAAGGCCTCAGCTGGAGTGTTGTGTCCTATTCTGGGTGCCATATTTCAGGAAAGATGTGGACAAATTGGAAAAAATCCAGATGAGTGCAACAGAAATGATTAAAGGTCTAGAAAATATGATCTATGAGGGAAGATTGAAAAAATTGGATTTGTTTAGTCTGTAGAAGAGAAGACTGAGGGGGAACATGAAAACAGTTTTCAAGTACATAAAAGGTTGTTACAAGGAGGAGGTTGAAAATTTGTTCTTGTTAATTTTTGGGTATAGGACAAGAAGCGATGGGTTTACATTACAGTAAGGGAGGTTTATTTTAGACATGGGGGGAAAACTTCCTAACTGTCAGGTAGTTAAACACTGAAACAAATTATCTAGGAAGCTCATAGAATCTCCATCACTGGAGGTTTTTAAGAACAAGTTAGACAAACACTTGTCAGGAATGGTCTAGTTATTATTTAGTCCTGCCTTTGGTGACGAGGACTGGATTAGATGTCCTTCTTTGGTCCATTATAGTCCTACACTTCTATGATTCTGATTCATTATATTAGGAAACAATCAGTGCTGTGCCAAGAAGGGGGGAAAGAACGATTCAGATTCTCATCTATTTCTTATGTAAAAGAAAACATAATATATAAAACATAAGAAATACATTATGGTATGGTATGGCCTCATTTTCCCTTCATTTTCTCTTGTATTTCTTTAAAGAAGTAAATGAGCAGGATAGTTTAGATGCTTTTTTTAGGACTGACTTCTAAGCTGGCACTCACAAATATGGAGGCATTATTGTAAGTAAGAACATATACTCAATAAAACCTGTTTTAACAGGGAAATCCATTATATATTACTGTTATATGGCAGAGATGTTCTGCATGGTCCATTGAACAGAGGAGAGGAGAGAACAATGACTTTCCCAGACTTATTGTAGATGATATATTTAATTATTGATATTTTCTGATCAATATGTTCAGTCATGTGGGTAAAATTTTATCTGGTTGGATGAGTTGTTGAAATAGATGACTTAACTAGATTCAGGCTTGGTTCTTGGCCCTAATTTGTTTTTTGTAGTGAGTTCTGCAATTAGATCTGCATGGGAAGACTCCTGAGCATTTTTTGAAACCCCACTGACTCCTGTATGATTTCTTGCAGGTGGAAGGGTCCATCTTTATGGAGACCCACTCAACTTTTGGGCTCCCACTTTGCATATCTGATTGCATATGGGCTCCTAAGGTTAGTTCTACTGCATCATATGGGATAAGTTAGCTTGTCCCTTATTCTTCCCACATTTGCATAAAGCTGATCAACAGCTTGTATCCATTGTGAATATTGTGTGGTTGGATTTTGGGATATGGCATGATACAACATATGCATTTTTGCTGTGAGCAATCTGTCTGTCTAGATTGGTCTCATCACCATAATATCTGAGCATCTCACAATCATTGATGGATTTCATCCTCACAACAGTCTTTTGAGGTAGGGAAATATTATAATTATTTTACAGATGGAACTGAGAGGATAAAGTGACTGCCCTAGTTCTCATAGGAACATGGATGAGCTGGGAATTGAAACCTGCTTTTCCTGAGCACAAATTCAACATTCTATACCAGACCATCCCTCCTTCAAAGCTGTAGCTGTTGAAACAATGTTTAAGAAAGTTATATAATGAAAGTAGCCTCTATTGCCTGTAACCCAATAAAACATATGGACTATTGAAATTAACATGAGTTTTTGGAGCTGAAAACCTATGCAGGGCTTTGAAGATTTACCACTGTGTGCCTGCCTTGAATTCACAAAAGCAAAGATGTTTGGAATGAAAGTGAAATCTCCAATGTGCATATGTCCTTAAGGATCTCCCAGTAATGTGTAGTTGATAAGTTAAAATTCTAGGGTGTAGCCAAAACCACTTGCTTTGTATGATGTGTGCTATACTGTCTGACAGCATAAAAGTAGTTCCACACCGAAGATCCATAAACCTTTTTCAAAAAAAAAAAAAAAATTTAAATTTAAAAAAAAAAGGTTATAGTCTGTGAGGAGTCAAAGTACCATGCTGGCTACCCTGGAAAAATGATATAAGGTAATAGAAAAAGCTGATAAGTGAGTGTGTCTGACAGCAGCACTCACTACACAAGAAATCCACAAGTCAAGGTGGCAACATGTAAATGGTGCAGTGGATAAATAAACACACAGGGTCATCTACAAACAGTGGGGGAGAGTGGCCCAAGTCAGACTGTCTCTAGTCTTGGTGTCCAGCTCCTGCCAAGGCCTGGCTCCTGACCACTGGGACCCACCACAGCCACCAGCCACCGTGGTCCCCAAGGTCCCTGGAGTCCCCGGAGTCAGTGTTGGCCCCCAGCCTCAACCATAGCCCCCCAACCATGGCCCATCTCCCAGCCGCAGCCCCTTCCCAACCATGGCCACACTCCCAGCCTCAGCTGCACGAGATCCCTGAGCATGTAAACTGTGATGGGAGTATGTGAATCCTCCCTGGGGCCCCTGGTATGCAACCACCTCACCATAAACCTTTGAACTAAAAAAACACTGCAAGGATCTGCATAACCCTTTAGCCTGCTGATGAATGTAATGGTAGAAAGGTGATTCGAGATTGTCGAGGCCGACAGTTGATGGGTTGTCAATGACAACATGTACCGCAGCACCTGCTCCTTTGCAATGGGCCAAATTGTTGACTGGCCTTCATGATCCTGAGCTTGCATGAAATCATTAAAACTTCTTTCATAGCTCTGCCATGTGTGCAGAGCAACTGATCTCTGCACGCCACTGACAACCATCCTACGCCAAGGTTCCATAGCGCCAGGTGCCAGCTTCAGAAATCTGTGCATCTGAAAAATGAGATAAGGCGTCTGCTATGCCATTATCAACCCCAGAAAGGTGATGAAATAATCTATATTTCCTGGAGACTTCTTGGGGGCCAACGCTCCGGGCAAAACACCACAAGTTCGCCACTCTACCTCAAGTCATTCTTGCAGAATCATTATCTTAACAATATAGCCAAATCCTGGCCAGATTTAGTTTATTATTATGATGTTAAACATAACAGGGATCAGAACCGCCCAACCCCATTAAACCCTGCCTTCAATCTGCCCCATCAGCTTTGCTGAGGTAGTCCCACGGGAGCACTCTTAACACTGCCAGCTTAACTGGAAATGGTGCCCTTGCCTATCCCATTGCTTTCAGCTAGCCCTTGCATGTGTTCTGTTCCCTATGCCCCATACCTGCCAAGCCAAACCTGCATGTGGCATTTGCTCTATCCTCTAGCCTGTTTCCCCCTTATGACCTCCTCTCACCTTTCTGGCATGAATGTGCTGTATGAGCTCCAAAACATATTTTGCAAGTATGCCTGTACTTACAGATGCCGTGAAAACAACTGCTATCACTAAATGCCCAGCAAATATTTTTATGTGCCCGAGGCCCCTGCTGGGCTTGCTGTGGAAGGAATATGCTGCAAATCCACGGATATCCACTTTATATCCACAGATATCCACATCTGCAGATCATTTTTGCAGATCGTGGCTTGGTTCTGGATACAAATTTTGTATCCACACAGGGCTCTATGAATAGGCCACTATTTGTGTGGTTACCAGATCACCATGGTGTCATCCATTCCAACCACAGTGTAGGATGTGGTATGTCCCACTGAATCCCAGTTTGTGTTGCTGCCTTCAATCTAAACTGCTCATCATAACACCTGTACAGATGAGGAAGGCAGCCTCCCAATTTTCCCACATTCTAGGCACCCTCGACTATTCAAGCATCTTTCTATGCTGTTTACTCAATCGCTGCTTATTGTCCACCAACAGCAAGAGTGATAATATATCCACATATTCACTTCTTAGGAAAATCTATCCCATGAAGTTACAGTCTTTGATAGTGGACGAGCAGAAAGCTTCCCAGTGCTCTCCCAACCGCCACTCCCCCAGCTGAGGGCTCCCACACCAGTGCAGGGTATCTGCTCCTCCTGCCTATTGCCTGTTGCCACAACTTGTGCCCTCCCTATGCCTCCATCACCACCCTGGCAAGATTCCCCTCTCCCATGGATGTCCCAAGCTGTTGCAATAACTGCAAGTTAGCTGGTAGCAGCTGTGCAATACCTGATCCTCCTTACAGGGGTGTGTCCCTCCCACATGAGCTGATATAGCTTTAAGATTCTCAGTCCTTGCACCAGCCCATTCAATACCCTGTCAGGTCCATCCGCATTTTCCCCATCTAAAGCCTCAGAGTAACTAATAGTGCCCGGATCCCTTGCCTCATCGAGGCCACTGCAATCCCCATCTGTCACCACAATGTGTGGTAGGGGCCCACCTGTACCATCTGTCACTGTGGCTTTCGCCCACTGCCGATCCAAGCACCCCTGCAATCAGGAACCTCTATCTGTTGTTGATTCAACTCACCCCTGCCCTCTGCATCTTCACCATCTCCTGCAATCACCTGAGACGAACGTCCTGGCTCTGATCGACCCCTTACACTTTGTATGGCCTATAATGCTGCAAAAACCACCTCAGACACAATCACCCTGACAACTGACTGACCCACCAGCAAATGCAGCCATCTCACTTGCGCGGGTGTTTGCTTCACCTGGAGCCCCCCGATTCCATCAGTGGGGGCTGCCTTTAGTAATCAGACACACTACCTGGGCTCCACTGGCCCCTTGCCCTTCTTAGAGTGGGTCCAGGGGGGCTAGGATCCTCCTATCTGCCCTGTCCAGGGTTTAATTCACCTCACCCTTCTTTGTCCCAGCAAGACCAACCTGGAGGGAGAAGTGAAATTCCCCCCAGCTGTCCTTTGGTCACAGCAGCAAAAACCTAAAACCCGATCCCCTATCCTTCCTTTCCTTCCACTCCCTTTCTTTCTCCTCCCCCGCGTACCAAAACCCAAGGACAGAATCAGACTCTGGGCTGCCTTGCTAGTCAACTCCTTCCTTTCTGGAGCTCTGCCCTCTGCCTGCCTCGCCCTACCTGAACCAGTCCTGTTCCCTCATTTGTTGTCCCCCGCATTCAGTTGAGTCCCAGACTCAGTAGCTCTTCCCCTTAGGCTGTGGGAAAGGCTTTTAGCCATGTGAGGGCACAAGCTGGAACCCAAATAGACCTATCTGGACAAGGGGAAGGAGGAAATCAACCCTCCCCCACCCCATTCTCACAGTTCTGCATCCACCTGGAGCCATGAGGCACTGAACTCTGCCATTCCCTGCTGCTGCCTCAGCCTGCTCCATGTTAAAGGGACTTCACCGCATGGGCTGCCCTTTTAAATCCTTCCACCCAGCTGGATTCCAGGGGATGAGTCAGTGTCACCCCTTGTCCTCTCTCTCTCCCCTCCGCCCACTTTCAGCCATAAAGCACTGTTCCCTTCATTCGTCCAGCCACACAAATTCCCTCCCTTAAAGGTCAGTGCGGCCCTTTGTATAAAGTCAGGACCCACACTTCACCCCCTGGAGAATGCCCTGCCTTTAGCCCTATAGGTTTCAACTTTGCGAACTGTTACCAGAACACCTAAGCTATAAAGGTGGTGTATAAGTATGAAAGAGCTAGGACTCAAAGCATGTAGGACTTTATGGCTTAAAGACATGACACTTAATTGTACCTGGAAATATGGATAGCTAGTGCAATCTACAGAACACTGGGGTAATGTTTGTGTTGTCTGTGAATTACAATGACTATCTAAGGAATTAATTATTATTTGCTTCTTGCAATAAAGTTTTGCTGATGAAGATTCTTTTTCTATTCTCTTTGGAATCTCATGGAAGAATGAGTACAATGTAAAGAAAATAATTCATAAATTTCATTACATACAATTTATTTCATCAGAATTCAACACATTTATGACTTTTTATTAGATTTGTTGGTGAGTGCATTTATGGATAAGCAAAGGAATACAGTGTAATTCATTTGATAAGCCAAGTGCTCTATTTTTTATCTGTTCAGTTAACTTTTCATTGGGTTTGCATTTTAAATTGTAAGAAAGCCCTCTTTTACTTTTGTCTATTTTTGCTGGCTTACTGGTGGGTAGAGACAGTGGGAAGAAATGTGTGTGTTTTGGAGACTGTGGGAGGTTAGTAGTCAAAGCTAGTGTTTATATTAACATTAATGGGAATTACTAATATAAATCTCTGCACTTTGAGATAATATAAGCCTAATGAGAGAGAGGAAATAATATTGCATGCTCTCTGAGCTCTCTACATATGCTTCCACAATATACCCACTCCCAAAGACATTTTCTCTTATACAAATGATATTCTTGTAAATGAAATTAATGGAAATGTTTTGAAATTTTTCATTGCTTGAAAATGCTAAAACTCAGTTTTCTCTCTCTCCTTATATGCCTGTCACCAAAGTGTCTGGGAGCTTATTTCCAAATAGTGACTTTCCACTCATATTTTTTCCTTAGAAAATATTTGTCACGCACACACACACACACACGAGCATCTTTCCCCCAAGAAATCACAGAATGTCAAACATTTTCTTGAATAACTTATATTGAGGGCTGATTCTTAGCTTCACTGAAGGCCTCTTTCATCCACTCTTGAAATGTAGAACAGTTGTAAAGTGGGGGGAGGTAGTGTAGCTTAGTGGACAGAGCTCTGGCATGGGATTGAAGAGATCTGGGTTCTCTGCCACTGACCTGCTGTGTTACTTTGGGCAAGCCACTTTCTGTGCCTCAGTTTCCCCATCTGTAAAACAGAAATAATGATACCAGCCTCCTTTATAAAGCTTGTTGAAATGTACTGATCACTCTATAACAGCTAGGTATCATTATTAGTATTAAACCTATTCTACTTTATGCCTACTTTACACTGCAACAGTAGTGAAAATTGAACTTAGTGAAAGTGAGACTTGCAGTCTTTGACTTTAGGCATTTTTTTTTTTTACCTCTTCATGAAGTAGAAACATTGTCCCTTCTATTACAGAAGTCAAACACACAATTCAAACATATTTTCTATTGTTCCTCCTAAATCTAAATATAAAAGGTAATACGTGTTCTAAAAAAGGGAATGTAATAGAATATGTAAGTTTTTTGAGGCTAGGAAGGTGTTTTTGTGTGCATTTGCCACACAGCATAAACAGTAATATACGTATGAAATGATAATGCAAAGTGTAGCAGCATTTTACTGGAGGTAGCCATGTATTATTGCTCTGGAAAGAGGGTTTATCATGAACTTGAAAATGTGTGCATCTAGTTTATCAAAATAAACTTTCTATTTTGCATTTTCAAGTGTACATTTATGTAAAAAAAATTTTGAGTGTTTAGAGAAATACATTGATGTTGCAAAGAAACAAGAGATTTATTTACTCACTTTCTCATTATTCACTACCCCTGTCTTTTCCCCCTCTTTTCTTATTTGTCCATTATCTGCTTGGAAAATAAACTCAAAATGTGACATGCGCAAAGAATAAATAAAATGTTGCCTCCAGAGTGCTCATCAAAGACAAACTCAAACTAAATATTCTAATGAAAGGTAAATGAACAATGAACTAAAACATAGTAACAAATATGTAATGAACTAAAGAGAGCACAAATCAATAATTGCACTCAAGCTTTGGAGAGATGATACTGTCCTAGAATCTACCAGGAGACAATTTGCTGCAGTATTTTGTGAACACAACTATCATGGGGAATCAGGCTGTAGAGGACATTTCAGTGGGAGGAAGAGAGCAATACGAAAGAGCAGTATGATTCATGTTCAGCATCTCAAGTGGAGGGTAGAGCGCAAGGACTGAATAATGAAACAAAGAGGAGATATTCTGCATGCCAGGAAGGTTTCTGTTAGAGAGCTGTTAGAATTATTTAAAAAGGTTAGTCTATGAATAAACATGCTTCATCAAGGTCTCTTACACATGCAAAGAGAGATGCTAATGAATAATAAAAGAGTAATGGGGACTGGCAAAGAAATTAATGTTAATCTTATCCAAAGCAGATACAAATTAATATTGGAGCAACATTTTTGTAATCACTTCTCAAGGCAAAAATTCAATTAATGTGACTGAATCAATATTTCAAATCTCAGTCCCTTGAAATTATACTTGTCTCTCTTCATATCAGCATGCTCTCCCATGTGATCAGTCTGTGCTATTCAAGTCAATACTCAGGGAGATTTCTTAATGGTCTGTTTTTGAGAAATTTTGGTCCAGTTCTATAAACCACAATGCTATATTTCAAGCTGCCTCAGGCTAGGTTTCAGTTAGAAAAGCTAAGTTTAAATAGGGTAATTACTGTATAGAAAAGTGAGCCCGGCATAGTTTTGCCTTGAACTCCAGCTTTTGATATTTTTTTCCAAGACAAGTTAGCATTCTCAATTTGCACCGGATGCCATGTCAGTATAGATGACATTACACTTCGGACAATATCCTCTAACTAACATCTTATATTAGGATGAAAAACAGCAAGGAAAGAGAAAACAAACAACTTCATCTGAGCAAAAATTAAAATTGACTCTTCAAAAGAATAAACAGCTGTATCTGCCTCAGTTTTATTGCAACATGGGGTACTTTATACACCACTGATTGGTATCCTCCTGCCCCAAGTATATCTAACCATGCAAAGAAAAGCTATATTTGCAAAGGTCACAGGAATTATTATCTTCTCTTCATTGGCAGAGTCACTAGATAAGTTATTTTTATATATATACTGTAAGTGATTTTTCTTGTATACTAGACAATATAAATGTCTGTCATATTTTGTTTAAGGTATCCGAGAACTGGGAAAAGTTTATGAAACTAAATGGACTCCTCAAATAATAGTTTTGCAGCCTGGTGGATTGTATTATTTATGTTGCAATGTCTTGACAGATTTACACAGTAAGATGTGCTAATGCCACCATACTATGATAGATTGGAATTGTTTGAAACATGGTCAACAAATAGGCTTTCTAAACCAAATGGCGGTCCATACAGAATTATCCTATTAAAATAACTGTATGGACAATTTCCTCTTTGTACTTTTAATAGATAGAATATCATTCCCGTAATGAAAGATACATGAAATGGTTTCCATGCTGAATGAGCTCCCTAGAGAATCTGGGATTTGTCTCATTATATAAAGCTTTTCCATCACCATTGCACTACCTCTTCTCATCTTTGGTTCTCATCTGAGTGCAGAAATTTCTGTCAACAGCTTTAGCCTGGCTAAACCGGCATAACGCTGAAAGGGGATATGCAGTAGATAAGATTATTTTTTTTCCATTTATGTAGAAAATTATACACACAGTGTTCCTACTTTAAAAAAGATTACTGTCTGATGTGGCCAGCATTCTGCACTCTCATTAAAAGATAGACTACAATTTTATTTCTCTAAATAAGTAAGTCTAGGTTAGGCTAGGAGATCAGTAATTTCAATGCTGCTACATTCACAAGGGGGGAAAAAAGTCATTGCTTGTGTATTCTTATCAGAATCCTTAGGTAACTGACAATCCAATAATGTTCAGAACAGCTCCCCATCCAGCAACCTACCACATTCCTCAATAATTTTAGATGCAAGAAGGAAGGGTAATATAATGAAGGAAACCATTTTAAATTAATATAATTCAGAAAGAAACTGACAAAAGCAAGGAAATTCAGAGCCAAGGTCATAAACATGACCTAAATTCCCCCATTTTGTGCCACATACATTTGAGCAGTATATTCGTTATGGGCATGGACCAGATTCAGTGCAGAGTTTACTCCAATATAGTCTATAGAATGGAGCCTGACAGTGAAAAGTCCACCAGGTTGCAAAGGGCCATAACCTCAGTTGTTCCAACAAGGATTCTAGGCATCAACACAGCCCATAAAGAGGGATATATTGGCCAGGTAAGCTGGTGAGACCTCATCTGGAATATTGTGTGCAGTTCTGGTCCCCCATGTTTAACAAAGATGGATTCAAACTGGAACAGTTGCAGAGAAGCGCTGATAGGATGATCCGTGGAATGGAAAACCTACCTTACGAAAGGATACTCAAAGAGCTTGGCTTGTTTAGCCTAACCAAAAGGAGGTTGAGGGGAGATATAATTGCTCTCTATAAATACATCAGAAGGATAAGTATCAGGGAGGGAGAGGAATTATTTAAGTTCAGTGCCAACATGGACACAAGAACAAATGGATATAAACTGGCCATCAGGAAGTTTAGACTTGAAATTAGATGTAGGTTTCTAACCATCAGAAGAGTGAAGTTATGGAATAGCTTTCGAAGGGGAGCAGTTGGGGCAATAATCTTAGCTGTCTTCAAAACTGAGCTTGATAAATTCATGGAGGGGATGGTATGATGGCACAGCCTAATTTAGCAATTAACTGATCTAACTACTTGTGCTAAATATTCCAATAGCCTGTGATGGGACGTTTGATGGGGTGGGTTCAGAGTTACTACAGAGAATTCTTTCTTGGGTGTCTGGCTGGTGAGCCTTGCCCACATGCTCAGGGTTTAACTGATCATCATATCTGGGGTTGGGAAGGAATTTTTCCCCAGGGCAGATTGGCAAAGGCCCTGGGGGTTTTTCACCTTCCTCCTGTAGCATGGTATATGGGTCAGTTGCTGGTGGATTCTCGGTACTTTGAAGTCTTTTTAAACCATGATTTGAGGACTTCAGTAACTCAGTCATAGGTTAGGGGTCTATTACAGGATCAGGTGGGTGAGGTTCTGTGGCCTGATTGTGCAGGAGGTCAGACTAGATGATCATATTGGTCCCTTCTGACCTTAAAGTCTATGAGTCTATGAAAGGGAAGCAATGGTATTACCAAGGATGGTATGTCTCTCTTTCTGGGTTCTCATGTCACATCCATCACCACAGTATTTGAGAAACTAGAAGAAAAAGTACATTTCCTCTGCAGCCTTTGCTAGTGGGGTTCTCCACCACAGAAGAAACCCCAAGCTTAGGTGACAGCTACTCTGGGTAAATTTACATGTAATTGCATTAGTGCTAGTGAATCTGGACCTAAAATTTCAACAATGATGAGATCTCAAGTGTCTCTGTTTTTGTTAGAGCCACATTAAAGGGCCTGATTTTCAGAGAATGCATTCAGAATCACTAGTCACTTTTGGAAAATGTATGCACTGGCCTGTATTTTCTGCAATATTTATTCATTGTGGAGTGATTCAACTGATTAGCTCTGGTAAACAGACAGATTCCAGGCCTCACTTACCTCAAAAGGCCACTTTTCAGCTTCAGCTATTTATTGTGCACCTACAAAAGTAATTCCGCAAAATGGATGGTTAAACAGAGCTCACACGTTTTTGTGAGCATAAATGCTTTTAGGCGTCATATTAATGTAGTGGCTGACAACCTGGCTCATCGTACTAAGAAAAATATAACAACGCTCCTGATTAAAGGGCTAGTGGGACACAATGAAACATATTAGCTGAAGACAGCATAACATCACTTGAAAATAACAGAGCACTTTCTGGGAAATGTACAATCTTCCTAAGGTACTTATATAGTCCCCAGTAATATAATTTATCCCCATCTATAATATATTTATCCTCACAATAGCCCTGTGAAGGTAGGTAGGTGATACCAAAGAATACATGTTGGCTGATAGAAGGAATAGTTAAAGAGGAAGAAGATGGATGGAGTCAGGGACAGGAGGGATGGTGTATTAAGGGGTTAGTAAAAGGCAGATCTTTGATTTAGATGTTTGAGATAATTCAACTATAACCTCTTTGAGCCTTTATAAAAATAGTACAGTACTCTACAGTCATCCCCCCAAACACTGTAACTACTGGAAGCTGTAATATTTTGGACTATGACTGTAAAATACTGTAGTGCTTTATTTTTAAAGGGGTGGAAAAAAAGAGTTCAGGTGTGTTTGTCATTTGTTGTATGCTTCCCTATCTTGACTAAAGCCAGTGAACAACACTGATGTGGTAGTGTGTCTTTTTAAAATATTATGTCATTTTTCATAACTTGGAGAGCTGCCTGGCCCCAGATCACTTCAGCCAGGCTTTTATAGTTTTAAGTCAACAATTGACTTTGTGTCAACAGACATCTAGATTTATGTTTTGATTTTATTTTGTAGAGTCGAGGCTATCCACACGAACTGTAGGTTTAATTTGCCATGGACCTAGTAAAGGAACCTGACAAAAGGAATCTTTACGTAAAGCATGAACATGGTGAGGATGCAAACCACCTCTACAGGGTGGGCTAAGAAGTCGAGGGATTTATTGAATATTGGATATATTGAAGCCAAATTTTTCAAAGGTTCTGAATGTGCCAGTGAAGTACATGGGGCTTCAGCACCTTTGAAAATCAGGCTCCTTTTATTTAACTGCCTGAACATGGATTTAGCACATGATTTTGGTGGTTATAATGTGAAACATTCAAAATACTTAGTTCTGATTAAGCAGCTGAATCTTAGAGAGAAAAGAACACATGCACACTACCAGAAGTCTATCTGGAGGACAGGGGACACACTAAATTATGGGCAGAAAGGGTAGGAGGTGTTCAGTTTAGTCCACTCCTGCAAAATGTGATGGAGTGACCATGTTAATTATCATCTTCTCTTTTATGCGGCCACAGAAAGATCATGAAAACAAATGTACTTTGACCATTCACTAATCTGTTCCTTTGTTCAGTATATACGACACAGTATATTTGACTTCCTACATTTGTATGTTTGAGAAATACAGTTCCCATTTCTTTCATTTTTGTGTGTTTTGTAACCACCCACTGGGAGTCAGGGGTGATAAAGTATGTTGCCAGGTAAAGTATGAAAGAGTTTTAAGCTGCATAAGTAACAGGAATATACATGGCATGATGCCTTTTAAGGCTAAAATTGTTCCATCCTCACCCAAATGCAATAAAGAAATTGATCTGTTTTATCCACAAGTGATGTAGCAAATGGCTTTTATACAATGGTCTCTAACTTCTCACATTGTAAAATAATTGGGAAGGAACTATATTTAAACTCTGGATTTTGGATTTGATCAATGTAAAAGGAGAATTGAGGTGCCTTGGATATTGCTTGAAGTTAAGAATAATTTAAAAGTACCTTATAGATTGGTTACTATAATACACTATATTAATATGTGTATTAACATGTCTACATAAAATCATATACCCAGTTACATCCTTTAAGGCAACATTATGGTCTGAACAGTGGACTGGGCACTGGTCCCAGTGTATCTCCACTGAGACATGACAAGGTGTTATGGAGCCCTACATAGATAAAAGGTATTGGTGGATTAATCACAAAGAGAATATCTATTTGAAATAGATAGGATTTCTGTAAGTCCCTTTTGCTCCTTCAATATGCCATTATGAAAAATAGACCAGCATTGATTCTATGTCTAAGCAGTTAACCTGCTAATTTGATCAGACCATTTAGATGGAGGCTAAGCAGCACTTTTTTTCCTATGATATCTCATTTTATTCTTCAGGAAGAACACAACAAACTTTTAAACTCAATCAGTTTCCTGTGTCTCAGTTTCTTTAGGCATATTAAGGGCTTGTCTAAGGTGGCAACTTTTTAAAAAGACTTCTTAAAGGTGATATAAAAGAAAAATAGCATAGGTGGAGATTCAACATAAGCATTATTATAAGTAAAATTATTAATTGTGCTTAAAAATATCCTACACTAACTCAGGGTCATGAAGGAAGAATTCATTGGCTCTGGCCAAAAGAAAATTGTTTACTGCAATATACAAAAGAATGCAAGTTTAGGCACCATACAAACTGTACCCCCAAATGTGAACCAAGTGGATAGGTCCAGTAACAGTGAAAAATCACTTACACTTGTTGCATAGAGACAATGTATAGCGGAAGTATGAAGTGTTCAATTATAAAACCAATAATGAAGGGACGTGATTTTAGGAATTAGCGTTAAGGAAGAAAAGAGAGGATTTCTATTGAGACTGGTATAAAAGATAATAAACCAGGCTATGGGTTGTGATTAAACAGCACAGAGAGAAAGTTAAGGGGAGATGTTCAAAGATTACTTAAAGTTCATTGTTTCACCCCCCTGATCCAGCGGGTGCTCTGTGCTGGTCAGTCCTGCTTGTACTGTGCTAGAATAGCCCTCAGACTTCTCTGTCTTTCTCCAGATACAACAGTTATAAAGGCCTGGATACAGCCAAGGACTGGCTTAGTGCATGTGAATCCTGACTAAGTCCCCCTTTCCTGTGGCCACACCTCCTAAATCAGCAGGGGGGAATGTGAATGGAGCAAGTTCAGATATTATTTCTATTCCAGTAGAGAATTGCTCTTACGCTAGCGTGATCCTCCCTGGACTGGTTAAATCCACTTTAGAGTGAAATGATGCCAGCATTGTGGTACAAAGTGGCTGCACAGCATTAGGGGATATGCAGGGAGATGCAAGATTTACATCACCTTCTACTCAAGAAGAGATTAGTGAGTCTCCAATTAGTGAATTAATGGTTCTTTTACTGTAAGGAGTTGACCAAGGAAATTCTCGATGATACCTCTCTTTGGGATATGAAATCATTTCCTGAAAGATATATCCTCTGGCTACTACACTGTAAGTGAACTAGATCAAGAATGGTGGAATGCATGAGTCACTAGCTGAAATTTAATTTTTATATTAAGGCTATGAGGAATACAGTGTAAAGGTCCAGGGGAGCAGATGGGTAAAGGGTACATGCTTGAAGTCATTTGTTATTGAGTTTTGAACTCACATTTTAGTTTTATTCCTTTAAGAAATGTAATAACTCAGGGACCCTTCCCTATTCCTGGAATCTATATACAATTTAATTGGTTAATGTAGAAAGCAAAGATGGAACTGTTTAAGAGGTCTCTGAGCAATTCTGTATCAAGGCAGGTAATTCTGGGGGAAGGGATTTGGAAGGTTGTGCCCTTCCTTCTAACACCTCAATTTTGGGGTTCAATGGAGAAGGGACTCTCCCCTTTCTGCAGGAAGTCAATATCTGCCTGAAAGGATAGATACTGCTGACAGCACAGATCCTGACAGAGCTGTACTGCCGTTGGCTGGAGGTGGTGGTGGTGATGGTGGGCTCTGCATCACACAGTAGTCACAAAGGGGCTGTGCTGTTCCCATAGCAGCCACAAAGGGGAACTGGAGAACTGTAATACTTTGATCTCATTTCAGTTGTTGGGGCTTAGTGTGTGGGTGCTGGATGGTATTGGTAGTCTGTGATATACAGGACAGACTAGACATCTGTGGCTCCTTTCTAGCTTCACGCTCTATGAAGTGGTGTAGCTCCCCATGGCACTACACCGTATGCAAAAAATTTAGAAGCAGTGCAGGGGCTAATGCTGCAGAGAGCAGATCAATCTATTCTCCAGATCCTCACACTGATTCTGCAGTCTGACAAAGCTCTGTCCCAGCTCTCTGTCCTGAAATCTTCAGAGCTCTATCCTTACAGATCTCAAGCAAAGGGATGTCTGTGCAGGGCAAGCACAGGATGAGGTTTCCATGGAAGCAGCACTTTTAATCATCCCCCTCACACCACTCATGAAAATGGGGAGATCTGAATCCAGAGGACTCTCCCACATGTAGATCATTATTGGATCATGTGTCCTTGGTCTCCAGGAAGGAAAACACAGTCAATAATTTAGTTTACCTAGTCTTTCATCAGCACTGAATCATTGCTTCTGAGTATGGGGTTCTTTTATTTTTTTTGGATGCCTCAGAAAGGAGATTTTTTTTTTATAAGGATGCATGTATTTTGATTTGGAGTGCAGCGTAGATTTATTTTTTTATGTTTAATTATTTCCATAATGCTGTATGCTGGCTATAAGTAGTCCCCTACCTCCTGTACTGAACCAAGGGTTATTGAGATCATTAAAGTGACAAATGCTCAGCAAACACATTATTATTTTGTTGTCAGGCACTAGACAGAAAAAGGAAAGCTGTGTTATTTATCTTTGTGAAGCCTCACTTTGGCTGCTAAAATTTTTGAGGCTATGTTGGTAAAATGCCTTTACAGATCTAATGGGGAAAGTTGCATGGTATGTCCATTATTGGAATTGTTTTGTGTCTATCTTGCTTATTACCTTCCAGTCTTAAGGTCGATATCTCACCCATCCTTACACTACATTAAGGATGGATAGTCAGGCTTGTTATGGGGGAAAAGATCATGGGGAATGGGTGGGAGTAATCCTCCTGAAATATATAAACCAGCATCTGAACTGCTTGGTAGAAAGTTCCACTCCCTCGCTCATTGCTTGTGGATCTGTATATTGACAGAACTATTTTTTGTATCCACACTTCTCTCCAGTGCCTTCATCTGTTTCCATCCAAACTTGGCTGTTCTGGTGAGTGGAGAGAGGCTGTAATGCTGGGCTGTGCTGAGGTCCTCCTCATGGCCTACACGGTGCTTCTCAACCAGGGGTACATGTACCCCTGGGCATACAAAGAGGTCTTTTAGAGGGTACATCAACTAGATATTCTAGATAAATCTAGATATTTGCCTAGTTTTACAACAGACTACATAAAAAGCGCTAGCAAAGTCCGTACAAACTAAAATTTCATACATACAATGACTTATTTATACTGCTCTATATATTATACACTGAAATGTAAGTACAGTATTTTCATTCCAATCTACTTATTTTATAATTATATGGTAAAAATGAGAAAGTAAGCTATTTTTCAGTAATAGCATGCTGTGTATTTCTGTAAGCAAGTAGTTTTTAAGTGAGATGAAACTTGGGGGTATGCAAGACAAATCAGATTCCTGAAAGGGGTGCAGATGTCTGTAAATGTTGAGAGCCATTGGCCTACCCAAATCCTGCTCCCTTCAACTACTCCAGTGAAAAAATGGACATATTCTGTTACATCTGGGAACTTCTGTGAGCCATTTCATTGCAATTACACATATATGTGGCTAGACTTACTAAACACATTACTCTCCAAATCTCTTCTTGACTAGTGATGCAAAATGTCTACACTTGTATTCTGAAATGAGACATTCTTAGGCTGCACAACTTATTTTCTGGCATTTCCTATCAGTTAAGCACATTATTATTTATTCTTAGGCATATCCTAAGTACAAATGTAAATAACATTTTAAATTCAAATAGTACATCACAGAGGTTAAAACAGACGAGGCCCCTCTGTCTAAGAGTTTACAGTTTCTGCAGACAGATCTGAAGATATGGGACAAAGAAAATGGGTGGGGTAAGATCCAGTGAGTGCTACAGGAAAGAGAATGTGACTCACATTTTATTATGAAAGGATCATATACATTATTCTAATGTTTTACACTGAGAAGCGGTAGAGGAAGAGGGGAGGAGCAGATAGTGAGTCCATCAGAGGTGAAAAGCAAGCCGGTTATGAGGACGGATTTGAAAGGAGAGTGAGCACTCATGTCATACTGGAAATGGTGTTTCATGCTGAGTCAACTCCTCTGAGGTCAAATAAGGCTGAGGTTTAAGGCTGAGTTGTGGTACTAAGCCACAGCCTCCATTAGGGTTCAGTACATGGGTTCATGAGCCCAGCAGAAAACTCCAGGATGCATTGAGCCTTGAGTGGCATAATGCCTCCTGGAATGCAGAGGGATTGCTGCCATTGACCTTCATTTCATAGAAGATTAGGTTTGGAAGGGACCTCAGGAGGTCATCTACTCCAACCCCCTGCTAAAGCAGGAGCAACCCAAATAAATCATCCCAACCAGGGTTTTGTCAAGCTGCACATTAAAAATCTCTAAGAATGGAGATTCCACCACCTCCCTAGGTAACCCATTCCAGTGCTTCACCACCTTCCTAGTGGAAAAAGCTTTTCCTAATATCCAACCTAGACTTCCCCCCACTGCAACTTGAGACCATTGCTCCTTGTTCTGTCATCTAACACTACTGAGAACAGCCTAGCCCCATCCTCCCTGGAACCCCCTTTCAAGTAGTTAAAGGCTACTATCAAATCCCCCTCCATTCTTCTCTTCTGCGGACTAAACAAGCCTAGATCCCTCAGCCTCTCTTCATAAGCCATGTGCTCCAGCCCCCTAATCATTTTTGTTGACCTCCTCTGTACTCTCTCCAATTTGTCCACATCCTATCTGTAATGGGGGGCCCAAAACTGGACACAATAGAGGGAAGTGTGTTCCCACCGTCCTCCCAGTCCTCATTCTGGGCTGGAATCCCTGTCCCTTCCCTGACTCTTCCTGCCCTCTTTGGGGAGCCTAGCACCAAATGCATAGGCTCTGTATGAGGAGTACAAGGACTTTCATTATGTCCATGCCCAATAAAGGGACTCAAAGGGGAAGACTCCTTGGGCTTTCTAACCTTCCCCTTGTGCCCCTTTTGGACCTAAATATAATATAAGAAATTTTAAACAAACACCAAGTTTATAGGGGATATCAGGAATTCTTTTCTTTGAAATTCTTATTTCAGAGGGGATCTAACTCAATAAAAATTACTTTGTCAATTATTTCAGAGAAAGTTATTTCCTCTGAGGAGCATAAAACTACCTATTTTTCCTTTACTTATACATTGTATTGGTGTATAATGCTGCCACTTTGATGCCTACAGCTGCTGGTATCCCAGCTCTAATATAATATGGTTCTTTTCATTTTCTAATGCTTTATATTTATTGACATGATATACCATAGGAGAGAAGCAGATAGTGCAGAAATCCAACAGTGGTGGGGAAAAAAGATGGAAAGCAAACATAGTATTCAGTGTGTCACCTTTTGTTTGTCATACTGCAACAACGGTTTTAGAATTCAGTCATATGAGTAGGGGATTACTTGAAAATAGTTTGCAGTTTAGAGCTTGAGTGGCAGGTATTTATGACCCACATGTTCTTTACTTGTAGTAGGTACTGTGTATAAATGTGTTATCACATACATTTGCCTGTTTATGTATCTACATTATTCTCTAGCAAAACCAAGGAAATCTATTTAAATGCCACAAGGACTATGCAAAATGTTTAACTCAATGTGAAAAAGAAAGCTCAAAATCTTACTTAGTTTGAGTTTGACTGAATTTCGTGAAGCATTACTGGTACATGAGAACTTACTTTGTAACTGTGAAATGTCTGTTGATCTTGTTTTGCTGTATTGGATTTAGTCAAAATTGTGAGGCTCCTGTTTGTCAGAATGTTTTCACTTCAAACTGTGTTCATTGGGAAAAGTCACCTGGGACAGGTTGTGGTATTTTCCAGTATGCTGCAAGTTTCACTTTTTATTCTGGTGAACCAATGAACCCTGTGTGAAATGATCATACTAAGCTTCCTTCTGGATTGGACCATAAGAAATTTAGGTTCATTTTAACCCCAACTTTTCAAAGATCAAAGTGTCCAAAGCCCTGGGTACAAGTCTAACCCAGAAACTTCATGAACACATTTCAGACTAAATTGGAAGGGTTCACAGAATTCTAATTACTGATTGCATCTCACATGCTGATAAACAATTCACCAAGATCCTGAAGCTTAAAAGTAAACAACTTAAAATAGTACCATTACTATGCTTCTGTGTCAAGCACTGTTCTTTGCCATTTGCCTGCAGCTCTTAATGAAGAAGTAAACCACAGAGGTGAATGCAGGGTATTCTACACAATGCACTATGTTGCCATGGGCTTGTTCATCCTTTACTCACTGCTATGCCTGTAAATCCAAATCCTTGAACCAGTGCCCAATCTGAGTAATCAGGATAGGAGCTGATGCCTGAGGGGGACTAAGAAGAGAAATCCTTGTCAGAGAAGAGCCAAATGTGCAAGGATGTCAATTGAGATTGGTCCTAAAAGCAGAGGATAGGTCATGCAAGGAGTAGGTAGGAAAATGACAATGGGCCAAATTTTGCTCTAAGTTACAGCATATAAATGGAACTGAATTTATGTCAGTGCACAAAGAGGAACATGTCCTTTTCTGTAGCAGATTCATGCTTTTTAATTAAAAAAAGGAAGTGTTATTCATGAAAAAAAGTTTAGTCTCTGGAATGGTGAGTAAAATTTACAACATTTTAATATCATGCAATTCAGGAGTGAATCTTTAAAAAGGCAAATTGCACATCTTACGAACCGCCACTCTCCATTACAGTCAATAAAACAGGACATTGGCAATGCATCAGAATAGTAGTTGACACACAGAGAAAATTCCAGATCCTTGAATATTCAATCAACTGATCATGGCAAGGAAATCCATATGGAAAACATGGACAGGTGAGGGAAATTATTTGGAATACCTGGGGTTGTGGGATAAATTAATTGAGAACTCTATCTTACGTATCGGATTAGAAGTTGACGGAATAGTTTATTCTAATATGTATTTAGTAAATACATTTAATAAATGTGGCTGGAAATTTTACTTGAACAGTTGATGGAAGCAGCATAAGTTAAGAACCAGAGTATGTCTGTAGGCACAGCCCAGTGTAAGAAGCAGTGTGTAATCGTGTCACTGTGAGTGGAATCCAGGGAAGGAATTAGTCCTCAGAGAGAAATCAGGACGAGAAGCATAATTCCTTTCATAATTCTTCCCCCTCCCCCTGGGGGGACATAGTCTGCTAATGTACCTGACCAATAACAGATCACTTACTACCCTCTGTGTGCCAGCAAGCAAGGCAGAGCTTCTCCATTCTTCACCCTACCCACCTGCAAAGTGCAGTAGGGGAAATACCAGCCTCCCCCCCCCTCCCCCCCCCACTGCTCTCAAAGACAAAAGTGTCAAACTGATAATTTAAATTGAAATGGGGATAATAATTCTTCCTAAAACCTCTTAATGTCCGTAAGGTGCTCAGATACTGTAATGATGAGTACCATAAAAAAGCCTGTATATATAAATAAATTCCAGAAGGACTTGAGAAAGCGAGACATTAGACAGGACACTAGCTGTTGAAAGTCACTGTAGATAAGGGGAATGTGATGCACATTGGAATGAACAATCTGAGCTACTTATATACATTGATAGATTCTCGATTAACTGTAACCACTTAGGAAAAAGACCTAGGTGTCATTGTGAAAACATCTGCTCACTGCACAATGGCAGTCTACAAGACATAAGGCTGTGTTAAGATAAAGAGATAAAATAGAATAATACTGATGTGAATCCCATGAATGTTGTACCCATCTCTGGTCACTGCAGCCTAAAAAGGATATAGCAAAATAGAAACTTGTCCGGAGAAGGGAAATGAAAATTCGTATATATATGGAAAGACTGCCATTGCAAGAGAGAACAAAAAGATTAAGTCAATTTAGTTCAGAGAAGAGATTAATAAAAGGTGAAATGATAAAGATGTATATAGTAATGAACAGTACAGTGAATGTCAACCAAGTGTTCCTGCTTACTCTTTCACGTACTTCAAGCACAAGGGATCACCCACTAAAATTAATACCATAAGAATAATTACTGGCACAGTTATTTAAATTTTCCTAATGCTTTCAGTACGCTTCATCTTGCATGTTGTCATTATTTTTCTCTTATATACCCACATTTTATCCTACTAATTGTTATAATCATCTCTCCTTAGCTTAAATGAGAATCCTTCTTAACATAAATTAACCTCTTTCTTTCTCTCTTTCTCTTTCTCTTTCAAGCCAATGAACATGAGCAAGGAAAAATTTAAACTTTGCATTGTGCAAGAAGCAAATATTCATAGCTTCATGTTTTTATTTTTGAAGGAAATCAAAAGCTAATGTCATCATAATCCTAAATAGATGAAGCAATAGTGAAGAAAACTGCAAAGCAAATATGAAATTTAATAATGGCCCTCCAACAGCTTGCCTTTCAAATTGTTAGGAATTCATTAAACAATGGTTGAGCAGAACTGACAATTAAATTACTCTCATATGAAGTATCTAGCCATATTAAGAATACTGCATGCTACGCAGTGCACATTTCTAAAGGGATGGAGTCAACAAATTGCATTTCACAGAATTAACATGAGGCTTGAATTTGGTCTCCAGATATATCCTGCTTTGTTTCCCAGAAAAAAATAATAACAGTAAATGAAATGCTGATGCATAAACATTAATGCAGAAAATTTTAAATAAAATGTAACGTTTTGATAACTTTAGACACAAGGTTTGTATCAGTTGTTTTGTAGCGATTTCTATATGTATTTTTCCCATAAATAAATAAAGAACAAGAGAAGGTCCAGTAAGAGGTCTGTGGCAGCATTTAGGGGGTGGGAGAGGAGGAAATTAATGGGATTAAAAAAACAATAAAAACAAACAAGTGAAATGTACAGTGCTGTATGTCATGCAGGTGGGGAATGAACTGCAAACACTGAAAAATTAATCTCATACTTCCATTCATTTTCATTGTCATGTTTTGTTCATTTAAAATTTGCTTTATGATTAATTTTAATATGTTGGTTTAAGGTCTGGAAAAAGAAAATCACCATTTTAGTGGATATTTGAGAAGCAGACTGGTTATAAGTTTAAGAATCCAGTAAGTCAGGGGAGCTTCTAGGTAAATATTAAGCGACATGTCCTAAATAGGTTTAAAAAGAGTTTAGGGTGCAGTTAAAAGAGTTCAGACTCAGAATACGGAATATTAAAGAACCTTTCTGTAATCCTTATTGTGTCTTATTTTAAGATTTAAAATACAACACATCCTATGTATTTTTAGATACTGTAGCTGTGTAATCATTAGGGTAAATGATCCATACCCTTTCATGGTTCTTCAGTGATTCACAGTATGTGAAATGAGTCTAGCTCCCAACAGACTACCCAACACAAAAATATATTGTATATGTCTCTAATATGCTTTTTGTTTACATTGTCCCCAGAGGCCAACATTGAATGGGCATAGACAGCAAACTATGGTCTGACCTGTATAGCTGAGCTTTTTATGTCATGGTTTTTACATCTTTGGTAGAATAGTATGGGGAAACTGAAGTACATTTTAATTTTAAACCTTTCTTGGCCTCCTTTAACAAGATACCTGGCACCCTACATCAGTAAAAGCAACCAATTCCTTATTGATTTTATTTTAATTTCTAGTCTTTATTGGTATAAAGATCAGTCACTTTAGGTTCCCAATATTTGTAAACACAACTCATGGACCTTAAAGAAGCAGGTGCCAAAAGTATAGGCCCTCCATTGCCCTAGCTCCAGCCCAGGGAAGTTTAAATCCCATGACTTATGGTGACCCCAGAAGATGTTAGGTTTCCATAATGGGGCTTATAAAGAGAAGCAATCTCTCAAACAATGATTTCTAGACAATTTCAGACTTTATGGATCATAAACAACTTCACTCAGAAGTCCACAGGTAACCAATGCAGATCATGGAATGCTGGTATATTACAGTATCTGCTGATACATTTTGCCCTTTTGAAACAATGAGCCATTGCACGCTGCACCAGCTGTAGTTTTCTATCCTTGTAGTTACAAAGGCAGGGTCTGCATCAGATGGGGAAACAGGAAAAGCCTCCTAGGCAAAGCAAATGGAGCTAGTCCCAATTTTGGAGCTTTGTCTTATATAGGTGCTTATTACTCCCACCCCGTCCCGATTTTTCACACTTGCTATCTGATCTCCCTAAATGGAGCAAATCTTTTCATATCCCAGCTGACACTTGAGGTTCCAGAAGCAGTGATCCAAAATAATTCGAAAACACTGAATCATCCTGGCAAAAGCCTGATACCCTTTACAGAGGGTGGAAACTCACATCTTCCTCCATTCTTTTAGATGTTTCCCCTTCCCTATTAGAATAATTTCCATTTGAGCTAAATTGAGGCTAAAATGGTTTGTGTTTATCCACCCACTTATTTCAGTCCAGCACTAGGATGATCAAAAGCCCATTAAAGTCAATGGGAGTCTTTCTACTGACTTCATTAGGCTATATAGCACAATAGATAGGCTATAGATAGCCCAACTTCATCTCTACATGTCCAGGAGGATGGAGTTATCAATCCATTCTGGTTGTTTGTGGTGGGGAGATGTGTGTCATTATTTCATCACTACTGAGATCACAGATGTTAGAACTGCATTCAGGTCACTGTGGAATAGTGCGCATGAAAGAAATAGACTGAAGCTACTTTTGGTGGCTTGGCCTAGACAGTGCCATTGAAGAGAAAGAGCTTGTATTTTATGTCAGAGTCTGAGGAACACACCTCAACTGGCGCCCCTACATCCTTGGGACTGGCCTGAAAACCAATAGTGTATTCACGTTGATTTTGCCGGTCCATTTGAAGGAAGCATGTTTCTGGTTGTTGTCAACGCACACTCCAAATGGCTGGAAATCTCTGTAATGTTGTCCAATAGTGCTGAAAGTACTATCCAGAGACTGTGTGAAATCTTTAGTTGTTTCGGTCTGCCATAACAGCTTGTGAGTGACAATGGACAATAGTTTGTTTCTCAGGTGTTTGAAAATTTTTTGAAAGCAAATGAGCTACATTACATCACTTCAGCACTGTATCATCCATCCACCAATGGATTAACAGAAAGGTTTGTGCAGACAATGAAACAAGCTTTAAAATCTGCATGGGGACATTCGTCCGTTCAAAAGTGTCTGGACACCTTCTTACTATCCTACAGAAACACACCTCATGCTACGACCAAAGCATCTCCGACCTTTCTGAGGATGGGACGACAGCTGCACACTTGCTTTGATCTGTTGAAACACGCCAAAGCACGACAAGTTGTGCAACGTCAACAGCAAAACCAAGTCATCAGACATGCACACAGAGCAAAAGACCGAACCTGGACAGCCTGTTCTAGCTCAAAACTATGCTTCTGGAGTTAAACAGGTCCCTGCTACAGTCATCGCCCAGACAGGACTTGTTCCCTACACTGTCCAGACTGCAAATGATCTCATCTGGCAGCGACATGTAGATCAGTTGTTGCCAGGTCACACAAGTCCCAAGGACATATCTGCAGTTGAACTGCCTGACCTCAACATTTCAGGTGAGATATCCTCGAATCAAGAGTCACCCATTCCTGACTCCCCTCCTCCAACCACCTCTGCAGAAGATACAGCACCCTCACCTGTTCAAGCTATGAGTCTTGAGCCCATTATTAGACTCGCACCAATAACACCTTCCAGTGCAAGAACATCAGAAGTCTGCCATAATCCATCTAAAGAGAAAAGGCCTTCTCAATGGTTGAATCTTTAGCTAGGGCAAACCCATGTTTATGGAGCAGAATAATCCCTGGAGTTTAGCCGGGAAATGAGGCAGTCTATCCTCCATTCCCTTGTTTAGTTATTGTTCTGTTAAATGGACATTTTCATTAAGGCAGGAGGAATATGTTGTGTATTTTGTGTCCTGCCTAGTTTGCCATAGCTAACAGAGCTAGACTGTTATGGGATAACTCAGTCAGTTCTGTCTGGTCTTAGAGTAGGAGAATAAACTCAGTCTCTTTGTATTTACATCTCCTGTGTTCCTGTCTGCTGGTTTCTCTTTGAGTGCAAGTAACTTACAAGTATCCAAACATAACAATAATGTTCTGTTTTGGGAGGTCTGGGGGATTTAGTACAACTCCTTTGGTACCCCATAGGAGGGCAAAGAGCAGGGTTACATCTTGGCCATGGTCAGTTTATGGCCCTATGTTTGTGTTTTTTTTAACACTTCCTTTCACCTCCCTCACTTTCCCAGCCGCTTCCTTCGCCTTATTCTGGTGTCTGTCTTGAAGAGGAGTCAGAGCTTTTCCTCATTTGTGTATTCATATATCACACCTTCACGATGCCTTGAAACATTTTAACTACATCCCTTATGTTTCCACAGTAATAAAGAAAACCCATCTAACTGCGGGCAGGCAAAAGGAACACATTATATCTTTTTTCTTTGCTAACTTGTGTATCTCAGAGATTTTAGCTTTCAGGCAGGCACAAAGGCCACAAAAAGCAGGCCCAGAATACCATCTCAGGCAGATACACAGGCCTAAATACTTACACAAACTTAAATTATATACTTATACCCAAACAACAGGTAACACCCCGATTGTGTTAGGAACTGTACAAACACATAGTTCCTGTATTCCTTAGCAGGGTTCTTATTCAGTGACAGATGATTGTAAGTTGTGTGTAAGAGGTGGGGGAATGAGCACGTGATGTAATAAACAGCATGAATGCTTAGCTCTCCTACACATAACAAAAGCCTATTTTACATTGCAAATCATTGTTTCAATGACAGCAGAAAAGTGTTGAACTGGTCTCTGCTCCAGGCAGTTCCCTTCTAATTCACACACTGGAAATGGGTGTGGGAAGCAACCTCTCTTTTTACTCTTCCACTCAGTAAAGCCTGTTACTCCTGCTCTCCACTCTAATAATTACACTTCATCACTTTAACCTCAAGCCAGCTGACATGCCAATTTCCTCCAAGAATTGTGGAACTAGCATGTGTCATAATTGTTGCTTTTGTGTTATTTAGAGAACTTGACCCTCTAGTTATTAGTATGGACCTGCTTTCCTCACTCTCTTTTTAACTGAACTCTGAGATTATTTACCTTCTTATTAAGGTTCACTGACTAACTCTACACATTGCATGTGTCAAGACAGTCACCCCTAACCTCACTCAATTAAGTCCCAGGGTTATACTGTAAAAAAAAAAAAAAGTTGCTTAAAGGGTATTTTTGTGTGTGTTGTGTTGGTTTTTTCAATAAGAAGAGTCAGAAGTGATCTCTGGATTTCAGATGCTCTTACCCACTTAATCATACTCCTCCCAGCACATTGATGGTGACACTTCATTTTTTAACCTTTACATTTTATTCAGCTTTGGGTCCATCATCACAATTCTATTTTCCTGCCCTACATTGTTTATCCTGTCCTGTACATCTGTGTTACTCCTGTTCCTAACCTCATCCCTCTCATGACTGATCATTATCATTTTTCAGCATGTCAAGCCAATAAAAAGGCATCCTCCCTACCCCCACCTTTAATATACTACTGTTTCGGTGGGGAATCTGGAAGCAGAAGTGCTTGCCTCAGGAGGACTGGATAACTATTACAAAATGAACAGGACTGAGCACCAGTGCAATCCCAACATAATTGAAGGTCTGCTTGAAATATAACAAATATTATTTCTGTACCTGAGCATTATGTGAGTTTTACAGTACTGTATGTTATGCCTGCCTGTCCTTTCTTCTGCCATAGGTACAGTAACCCACATGCTTTACACTGCAGCATTTGATTTTTTTTAAGCCCAAAGAAAGAGAGAGAAGCAGTGGGGAAGGGACACACATTTAAGTTTGGAGTACTCTGACTCTCTGCAGACATGCAAAGTGCAGGGCAGAGTAACTCAGTTAGAAGGGCCTAGAAACATCCAGAGCTAGGGTATGACAATTCCGGGCATGTTCAGTAATTGTTTCTGAAGCTGTATTGGAAGATTTTGTTGTGGGAAACTCTGCAAGGAATTTCACCATACTCCCCAGTTGAGAGCTGAGCCAAACAGAACTTGCGGGGGGGATTATAAATACAGGAGGAGTTAAAGACAGCCCTCTTGACTCAAGAGTTGATCCTTGCAGAATCAAGAGACATATGGTGTGAAGGCTGGGTCCCAATAGCTGTACTATACAGTCATAGAGTTTTAAGATCATCTGGAATTGCCTCCTGTATATTAGAGGCCACTAAACACTCCCATACCAGCCCACCCTCAAGCCAGACCCGACAGCCAGAATTAGACCAAACTATTCTGGGAGAAATCTAAACTATTGAGTGCCACACATAGAGAACAAGTTTAGGCTTATGCGGGTCTGCGATTTTGCTGTAGCTGGATTTTGCTCCTGCCCTCTCCTTTAATTTTGTACCAACACAGTCTACCCTAGGCTGAAAAACCTAGGAAGTTTATGCTGTGGGTTCTTTTCACTGTTTGCTTTCCCATAGGCTCTCACAGAGCGTATGGCATGGAATCTACCAGCCTCAATGTTATGTCTTTTACCAGAGCCATATCTGTAGTAAAAACAGCTTTGTGCTTTTCTTCCAATCTGCCCCCCTCAGCTCCCCCCACCCCCCGCTGCCCCCGGTTTGTGGTGCACTGCACTCCAGTCCCATTTAAGCTTCTATAGCAAGTGCCTACCAATGAGTGAGGGCCCATTTCCTTCAGCTACGATTAACTTGAATGGTGAACCCATATCTTTATAAATTACAGTCACAGGAGATGTCTTAATAATCTTATCTATCCTTTATTGTATTTCTGTAAAAGCACATTAATTTGTCTTAATCTTACACCCAAGAGATCTTTATTTGGATACCACATCAGAACTCACACACATTGCCACACCTATATCTACTTTCACTTTCAATTTTATGTAATTTATCCTAACATAATAAGGGGGATAATATGTTCATTTTTCACCTCACACAGTTCTGTGAAATTGCATATCATACACATCCTTTCATCCAGGGAACAACGTACTTCTGAGCCCAATTACTTCACAGGCACATAACTACTTTGGAGGTTCCACCTTATAAGCTCTGATGACTTCTGTTCAGCATAGCCTTTGGTGTGCTATGGTGCACTGTGGCAAGCCCGAGTGGCATGTCCTCTCTTACCTCATTTCTTGCATTGAAACTTATCAAAGAAACACTGCTCCCACCAGTGCGATGTCTGTCATAGTTCAAGGCAACTTCATCTGTATTGTTTCACCTCCATGGTCCCACAAAGACACTCACTCTGGGCTCCCATCTCCTTAGCCTTTGCCTCGCTCTCCCTCCTGACCAGGTTTTCCAAGCTTCACATTTCCCTGCCTATGCTGTGCTGTTCCCAGCAAGTCAGATTGCCTAAGCAGGCCAGCATTTGCACTTTGTTTTCTCTTTGAAGGCTATGAACAGTTGTAACTGTGAGCACTCATAAATTGCCACACAGCCTTTCATAAACAAGCACATTTATTCTTAAGGTGATAGCATTGCAAAGAAAATATATTAAAAACAAGTTGCTACACACATGCTAAAAAGCTCACTAGAGGTGACCCATTAGGTAGGAAGGACTGGAACAGGAGGTCCTGTGTCAATTTGCTAGATCAGAAAGAAGGCCCTGAGTCATTTTAAACTCAGGCTATTTGTCCAAAATTCCTTTCTTTGTCTGTTGGTCTCTGGTGAATCCAGGTTGAACCAGTATATGTGATCCTCTCCAGGTGGTGGTACTTCTCTGGAGGTGTTACAACTTGAGTGAATTTGTCTAATCACTCCCCGCCCCCAGCACCAACACACACACACATTTTTAATTCCTGGAGGAGTGTGGTCACGCTCCCACAGGGAATTACGTAAATCCCTGGCCCACAATGATTCACAAACTTAATATAGTAAGATCTCCCAAAGATATTATGGTAAATTGCTACATCTCTCACAAAGTCCCTAAACAGCAGAGACATGGCTCCCTCCATTTTGTCTGGATCTTGTGAGAGGTGCCAACCTGTGTTGTTGTCTTCATCACTCCCTGCTTTAGACTTTCTTTAGAGGCCTGGCATAATGGGATCAATATATTTTCAAATTCTGCATTTTTTTTTTTGTGTGTGGATTCAAACAATGCAGTCTCCACAGCTTCTTCTAGTGACAGTTACCTGTTAGACACAACATTCCGATGCCTTTCTCTTAATTCAGGTTATTTCACCCCAAAACCAAATAGATCTCTGAAAATCTATTTCAGAAATTACTAAGTAGCAACAAGTAGCAGACATATTTTCTTTGCTTGTTTTTTTCAGGAATGCCAACAATTCAGAGATACTTTTTCCTTCTGTTTGGTTTCTTAAATGAAACTTGTATTGTTCTGTTACAATTTTTTAGTAGACACATGATGCTTCTTTAGAGTCCCTTTTATGCCCTTATAATTCAGTTCACTAGGTTCTTGTGGAAAACATAAGTGCTGGAGCATTGTAGATGTAGTTTTCCCCACAATGTTAGGAAAAGCGTCTTTTGTCTTTCAAAATCTTCTATAGTATTTGCATAAAAAAAAATGCTCAGGACTCTGGCTATATTTTGCAAAATCTTCCTCTTTTCCATTAAATTGGAAACTGTTTACATTGCCATATGTAGCCATTTTATTTTTGCACTTTGTCACAGGGTGGTCTGGACCCTGTAAGAAAAAAGCTGGTCTAGCCCACCTGTGCCTTATAAACAACCTCCTGATGGGGCCTGATAAAGGCCAGCTGATCTCTGTAAAGAGCCTTATGGGAAGAGGAAACAGGGAGCTGTGGAAAAGACTGCTCTGATGTGGAGGCTCCCACAGGAGACCCTTGGCTAGGGGAAGAATAGAGTTTGGGCTTGGAAGCCAGAACCAGAGGAAGCTGTAGAGAGACTGCAAAGAATGAAGGAGGATCCCGCAATGAAAACGCTGAGAACAGGGGAGTTGCTACAGCTAAGAGTGGCCTGATAAAGCAGGGAAGATCCTGAGAGATCGAGCAGAAATTCTAGGCAGGGAGGCCTGGGAGGAAGGGTCCTGCAGGGAAGACCCTGAAACAGCAGGGGAATTTGAGACAGTACCTCAGGGAGAAGAAGCTGTGCCTAGCTTGGAGGAAGACATATTTGTGATTGTTTTGAATTTAATGCCAATAAAATCAGACCCTTAGGAAGGGTATTATTGAACAGTGAGAAGACTTTTTTTTTTTTTTTTTTTTTTTTTTGAGTTATTGAGGAGTCAAGAGGGGAAACTGGGGAAAGGCACTATACAGCTACTCCAGGCCATGGTAATCAGGCAGTGGCTGACCCTGTTAAATTCTCTCTCTCTCTCTTTAACAATTCCATCCTCGTTGCCAGTCAGGTCTGTTATGATCATGGCATATAGAGACGATAGATAAAAACATAAAAATACTGAAAGGTTGCAACATAGCACGACTTTATATCTTAGAATTCAGAATGGTAACACACAAGAATCCAAACATAGAGGCACAACTCACTCCACCTCACTGTAGGCTGGCTGGCTGCTGAATTAACTACTGGTAGGCCCAAACTGAACACTGTCCATTTTAAGGTGTAGCTTGACAAAGACCTGGCTGGGATAGTTCAGTTGGGGTTCATCCTACTTTGAGCAGGGGGTTGGACAAGATGACCTCCTGAGGTCCCTCCAACCCTAATCTTCTATGATTCTATGATTCCCTTCAGAGCCCCATAGCCTGAAATCAGGACCAGGAAAAGCACCTGAAAATTTAGGGCGCTAGATCACAATTTTAACACAGTTTTCAATACACTACAGGGAGACAAGGCATGCAAACTATAGCTCCTATGAGGCACTGCAGCCCATCAGAAAGATGCAGTTTAATGTTAAATTGACTTGAAATAAATGTTTTGGTTGTGTACAAGAAATCAAACCATTTTCATTCAGGTCCCTCCCATGGAAATTTTCTATTTTGTGGAATTTTGTCTGGCATCTTTAAGACAAGGACAACCATACATTCTCCATACTTTATTTAGAGATAGGCCTGACCTGCAACGTTGGGATAGTTTTAATTAGGTCCCATCTCTAATTTTAACTTTTGAAAAAATGAAGACTCAGTATATTATTTAGTTGAACTTTATAATCCCATGAGCTCCCCTCCCTTGGTTAATGAAGATCTTGAAGAAATGTTTTAATTCTCGACACTGGGTTTTAATTAGAAGACTGTGAGGACAGAAAAATCAGTCATTTAGTACTGTAGCAATGTCAGGTCCATTAAAGGTAGCCTTTGCTGAACTGAAGCCCAGGAACATCACGCATTTCTAATTAGAGCTACATACATTTTCATTTAAAAAAATAAAACTGGGGTTATATGTATAATTAAGTCCTGGTTTCTACAGAACTTATTATTACCATTACTAGATGATAGCCTCAGGATGAAGTCACTGACAGTTAATGATATTTATGATACATTTTCATAACTTCTGCAAATGCTGCTTCAGAGGAGATTGTTGCTATTATAAATCTTAAATGAAGGTCTCACTTTCCAATCTTATTTCCCCTTGTTACTAAATATTATGAAAATAAGTGGACACAGCTCAGCAGGGTCATTTACTTTTATAGGGCTGCTTGGAGTAAGAAAGTACTTTTATTGGTTAGTGAATAATATACATCACTGAGTGTTCCACATGCAAAAATAAAAATGGCATAAAAGAGGAAATAAACCAGGAACAGAATGGGAATCCTGATTTTTTTTAAAGTGCCACAGTACAGGGAAACCAATATTTTTCTGAACGTCATATAACCACATTTCTTTTATCCAAAAATCATATCTATCCTTACAATCTGCAATTTGAACCCTGTATTGATTTTTTTGAACCTTTGATTTTGTGGAGGTTTCAGATGTCTCTGGAGACCTTTTTAAAAAAAGCTGGATTTACCTGTGCATACAACTCAGCCATGAGTTGTCATAGTCCTGGTCGACACTTACCTGGAGATTCGGCGGCAGTCGACGGGAGTTACGCAAACTACGCAGAGTAGCTTGTGTAACTCCCGTCGACTGCTGTGCTTCCCTTCTGTGTGCCGTCTTTACTGCACTGCGCAATGCTACACTGCTTGAGGAGGTGGTTTTACTCAGTCGACTTCCTGATCGATTGAGCGGGTCTACACTGACCACTCAATCGATCCAGAAAGATCGATCTGGCGGTGGTGACTTCGCTGCAGTCAGTATAGACATATCCTGAGATTATTATTCACTGCTATATTTTTATGGAGTACCCATTATATAGGCTAAAATACTGCTAAAATATTGAAAGCAAACATCAAATAGCATGAGGGAGACAATGAGTTTCAATTAATAAACCAGGTCTAGCATGGTGTTTGATCAATTAAATTCTTTATACACTGATGGTGTATTTATTCAGAGGTCCTATTGAAAAGAGACCCTACAGTGATTGTCTCAGTTAATTTTCTCATAAAAGTCTGAATTATTAAGGCCAAATTTTAAAAAAGTGTCTAGTTGTTTTGGGTTGTGTCAAATTTTGGATGCCCAAATTGAGATGCCTCAGAACAGGAGCAGTGGAACGGGGGGAAGGGCTGCTAGTATGCCCACAGTGGAAATATTGTGAGGGCTAATCTATGTTTCTGTCCCTGTGTGTCGTTCCGCTACATGCTCTGGAAACCATTGTTTCCTGTGGGATTGAGTCAGGCTGGGGAGCAGGTAGGAACTGGACTGATTATCCTGGAGCCAGGAGCAGCTGCCCCTGGTGACCAGCGAGAGAAACACCAACCACTGGGACCCACTTTCCCAGCCTGGAGCTGGCTCCCCTTCCCCCCTACTGAGTCTCAGGAGCTTTCCTCATTCTCCATGCAGAACAACTACCCCTTTCCCCCTCCTATCCTTGACACCCTGTCATCTCACCTCTGTCCCTGACTCCCCTTGCTCCTCGTGCAGAGTGGCCTTCACACTCCCCCTTCTATCTCTTATCCCCTGCATTCAAAGAGAGCTTCCGTCACCTCTGCCTCAAAGGGGCTTGATTTTCAGCAGTTTCTTAGGCTCTTTTGAAAATCTTAACCTTAAGTCCTTTCATATTGGATACATATTATACATCATATTAAAGCGTTGTATTAACTGTGGTTAGAAGTGAACACTTCAGAGGTCCTGGCCCCACTAAAGAATTGGAAGTGTTGCCATTGACTTCATTGGGGCCAATATTTCACCCTCCATTTTTTCTAGAAGATAGTTTGCACAGTTCATTTTAAGGTTTTTGACTGTGTCTCATCCTATTTGTGATCTGTGGCATGTATTGTCATGGTAAAACCATTATAACCCTGTGTATTGATCTCAAAAGGGGCCTCATACAAATCCTCCTTTTTTAAGTGTTATGGCTATCCCTTGATACGAGAATGATGTCTTCCAAGGAGAAAGTCATTGATGTGACTTAACATGGCTGAGGAGTCCAATTCGTGCTCTACAGATTTTTCGACATATGTGACAGGTGGTAGCTTGGAGAGAGCACTACTGCTGACTCGGATGCTATACACTTTCCTTCCTCCTCTGCTGTTTCTCAGCCTCTTGAGCAGGGTGATTCTCTTCAAAATGGGCTACAGCTTGATCTGTGAGGTGACGCCATTTCAGTCTATTGCCAGCCAACTCTTTCCAATTCATGGGGTCATGGTCTTCCTTTTTAAGATTTACTTTTAAGGTGTCCTTACAATGTTTCCTCTGTCCCCCACCAGTCATGAGTATGTTGAGAAAAGAGGACTTGCTTCGGAAGATGAGTATCAGCCATCTGAACACAATGACTAGCCCAGTGAAGTTGATGTTTCACAATCTTCACCTCGACACTGGAGATGTTAGTTGCAGAGAGAATGTTGTCATTGGTGTGACGGTCTTCCCATCTGATATGGAGAATCTTCCTAAGGCAGCACTGTTGGTGCCACTCCAGACACTTAAGATGGCTTCAATATGTCACCCATGTATCACACCCATAAAGAAGAGTAAAGTTGACTACTGCATTATAGACCAGGATCTTGATTTTCACTCTCAGATCTCTGTCAATAAAGACATGATGGAGCAACTTTCCAAAGGATGTGCTGACACAACGGATCCTATGTTTGATCTCCACATTAAGATTGGCTGTCTGGGAGAGGTAGATACCAAGGTAAAGGAAATGCTCAGTGTTTTCCAGGGGTTCACCACCAATGACTATTTGTGGGAGAACGGGGCAATTTGTGCTGGGGTAGGCTGGTGGAGCACCCTATTCTTCCCAATGTTGAGGGAGAGTCCTAGGCTATGATAGGTTCCTGAGAAGAGATCTAGGGTGGATTGAAAGTCAGCCACAGTGTGTGCAAGGATAGCACAGTTGTCAGCATACTGAAGGTTGATAATAATAGTCCTGGTGACCTTCTATGTAGAATGAAGATGTCACAGATTGTAAAGCTGGCCATCCATGAGATACTCAATCTCAATTCCAGAGGAAAAGTGGTCACAAATAAAACTCAATATTATGGCAAAATAGATGGAGAAAAGGGTGGGTTAACACCAGTACAGATGGTAAATGGGTCAGTCTCTGACCATTACAGAGGACAGTGGTGGTCATTCCGTTATGAAGTAGCTTGAGAACACAAATGAACTTCAATGGACAACCAAACCTAGACAGCACCTTCCATAACTCTTCACAATTGATGGAATCAAAGGCCTTAGGTAAGTCAACAAATGCCATAAACAAGGGCTGATGTTGTTCTCTGTACATCTCTTGGATCTGTTGTGCAACAAAAATCACGTTGGTGGTGCCCTGAGATAGTCTGAAACCACACTGGGATTCTGGAAGGATGTCTTTGGCAAAAGGGAAGAGATGGTACAAAAGGATGCAAGCAAAGATCTTCCTGGCAATGTAGAGGAGGGCAATACCACGGTAATTCCCGCATATTGACTTGTCACAATATTAGCATTCTTTAGGTCAAATGGAATTTCCTCATTAACCCAAATTCTAACCCGAAGTTGATGAACTTTTTTTTCCACAAGTGCTATTCCACCAGCTTTGAAGACCTCACAGGGATGCCATCTGGGCCTGACACCTTGTTGTTTTTAGTCTGAGTGATGGAATGCTAAACTTCCTCAGAAGATGGGGGGTCATCAAGAGGTTCTTTTACTGGGTGCTGAGGAATGGAATCAATGGTGTCAATTGAGACTTCAGATTTGGGGTTCAACAGAATCTCAAAATGCTCCTTCCAATGTTGCTTGAGGGTTATATTGTTCTTAAGAAGGGTGGAGCTGTCCTGGGATCACAAACATTATGATTATGACATTTGAACTTGGCCTGTAGATGGCTTTCATTGCTTGAAAAAAAGGTCTCATGTCATGTTGATCAGTGAAACTCTTCATCATTTGTGAAGAAAAATGCCAATTGACTTTGGTGTGAGGTTCCAAACTATTTTTCACCACTCCCAAAACAAACATAAGTAAGTTTGTGTTGTATTTTTCCATGTATTATTTGCTTTCCCTTTATCATACTTTTTCTTCCTGTGCCCATACCTTCTCTTTTTTATCTCTGTACATTTGTTTACATTGAACTAATCTCTTGCTCTTTTACCTAGGGGTACTGTAGCATGCAGGGGTGTCTTAAGGTGTTAACTAACAGCTCTAATCCTTTTTGACATTTCATGACCCCTGAGGAAATATGCAGAAATGTATTCTGCTTCTATATTAACTAAGATTTCATCTTATGCATATCTGACAGACAAATGGAGTGGAAATGATACATAAGACAAATATAACTAGCTATCCTATCTAGTAAACTGACATTTCATTTGTTCCTCCAACTGAGGGGGGTGGTTCTAATGACAGAAGCAGCCTTGAACTATGAAATTGTGTTTTGCTATCGACAGGGGACAATGCTGAATGTGTTTGGATTTAAGAAAGTGCTTTTCTAGGGTGGTGGGAGTGAAAAATAATATTAAATGACACAAGAAACTATTCTTATCTACTAGTGGTAAGTTTAACAGTGGGATCTGACTGACTGTCTATAATTAGAAAGATATTGGGCCTGATTCTACCTTGTGTGCAGATTTCTATTTCTGTAAAGTGCCATCATGCAGATTTGGTAGCATTTTACAAGCATTTTGCACAGGTATCCATGGCTATATAAGGTGAAGGTATTAGTTACTCAGCTGAAGGTAAAAATTGCTAAACAGCCGGTGAAGCTGGTTTATATTTTTATCTCCACCTTAAAAGGAAGAAATCCAGGTATTTTTCCAAAGCCAAATACAACGCTTTTTTCAAAAAAGGACAAAAAAGATTTAAAATATCCAAAAAATTCTTATGCTTGTTTATCTCTTCCTCCTACCCCATCTTCTCACTGAAAGAATCAAAGTCCTAATGATTTTTTATGCACTCCTCCTGTTTAGCTTAGGTCATCCAATCACGGAACAGAAACTACACCATATTACTACAGATGATGACCAGTCACACAATGTAAATAGTGAATCACAAACTATGATGACTCTTGCTGAACAATTCACAAACAAAAGATTCTTCAGACAGAAGCAAATAAATTAATAAAAAATATGATGGTGTACATTTTTCAAAAGTGTTCTAGGGCCAGATTTTTAACAGTATTTAGACACCTAAAAATGCAGACTGATGCCTAGTGGGATGTTCAAAAGGGCCTCAGCCTCTAACTTCCTTTGGTGCCAATGCCCTTTTGAACATCCCACTAGGGGTTAGATCCATGAAGGGGACTTGGACTCAGCACTGAAAGACTTAACTTTAGGTACCCTACCACCCAGTGAAATCCTCAGCCCTAAGTTAGGCACCCAGACTTCCCTATACAATGTATGGAGACAACTAGGCAGTGCAGAACAGAATTCATAAAAATCCAGCAAGCTAAGATAGTCATTGGAAAATGCTGAGGGGTGTGTGGCCTAAACCCTGCTCATCAAAAGAGATCAGGTGCCTACCTCCATTTGGGATTCACAGCTGTGAACCCTCTCCTGGAGTTAGGTGCTCAAGCCAGGTCAGGCCTTTCCCACTAAAAATGTAGGTGAGGTAACCTTAGAGCCAAAGACAGGCAGTGTGATTGACTGTATAGTCCAGTGGTTAGAATATTCACCTGGGAGACCGAAGTTCTACTCCATGCCCCAATGATGATTTCAGTATTTTATACAAACTGTAATAGCTTCAAGAGGAAGAGCAGAGAGACCCACCCCTACATCCCAGTGGTTAGGGCACTCACTGAGAGGTAGAAGATCCAAGTTCAAGTCCCTTCTCCAAATGAGGTAGAATAGGGACCCAGGTCTCCCCCCATCTTGGGTGGGTGCTCTAACGAGTAGGCTATAAGAGAGGGGCAGGATTACCACTACCTCCTCTAGCTGTGTTTTGTGGCCCTGACCTATAGGTATGTTCCTAGGTGGCCTCTGAGAATGCCTAGTAGATTGAGCCCCCAGAAACATAAGTGGGGAAATGCCTAATTTGAGTATCCCCCAGACACTAGCATTGGAACATTTTTTATTGTGGAGGATGCTGAAAGCCATTGAACAAAACTGTTAACCCTGTATATGATGGAAACCACTTCAAGCCAAGGGGTGAACACCTAGTTCCAGCACCCCAGCCCACAGGACTTAGGTGCTGAGCACCTCAAAAGTATGAGGATTGAGGTGGCTTTGGGCATGATCACTGGCAGAGATTTAGGTGCCATGAGGACTTGACTGGTGGAAACTCTAGGCATCTAGTGAATTCAGGAACCTACCATGTTAAGTGACAGCAGAATGGGGGTTTTGAGGATCTAAAGTTTGGTCTTAGATGCCTGGAGTGGCAGTTAGACACCTAAATCCCTTTGTAGTACTATTGGCACTTTTAGGTGCCTAAGTATCTTTTAAAAGATGGCACTAGGAGTCCAAGTCTCATTTGACAGTATAACACACCCAGATAATAAGCCAGTCTGCCCATATTTAATTTCTATATCAAACATGATATTCCCACTTTCAAACCTTAGACGTATGCTCCTGAGTCCCTTGGGCACACTTTAAAATGTTACGTATGATCACAGACAGAGAAAAAGAATGGTGTTTGGAGAACTGGCCCCATCATTTATTTATGTATGGCCTAAAAGTTTACTTGGTGCTCCACGGAATTAAGACATGGTTCAAATCAGGTCCCTTTGTTTATTTTAGCAAGGTACCGTCCTAAAATCAGTCTGAATACCTATTTTATTTTTTTACTTCTTCTGTGTTGTGGTTCATTCCCATGTCAGAATTTCCTCATTCTTTAGTCCCTATTCATCTACCTTTTGCTATCCTTCTAATCCCATTACTTCTTTACTGGTACAATATTTTAACTCTCAGTAATCATTCTTTCTTCACTACTAATTAATAACGGTAATATGATTGACAGTTTAAAATGAAACTTTGTCTGTAAAGGTTTCCGCACATTGATAAGTGAATCAAGATTCTGGTATACATAAATATATATAAAACACCATTAATCTGTCTCTGCCCTCAGTGGTCTTTGGAGCTTCATAGGACAGCTTCTTCAACCTGGAAAATTATGTTTTGAAGGAACCAGACATTTCAGTGAGTTTAAATTTAAAGTTAGAAGATTATCAGTAAAGCCTATCTATCGGAATTACTTATCTGAGCCAAAGTAATTCAAATAATTCAAGTGCAGTGAAACACTTCTAATTTTAAATTCAGGAGCACTGATCAGTGAGTTGGATTCTTTGGTGTAGCACTTAGTTGAAACCACTCTTTGTCTTTCATTCTCTCTGCTTTTATAAGCTAGCCTTTTTAAAAAATTGTTTTAAAAAATCCAAGTGCTGGTGAAATTAAAAGAGAATTGTAGCATTAAAAACATACATATTCAGATATTTCCAATGAAACATAAACCAGCTATAGAAAATTGTTAAAATATAATTATATTTACATTTTAAAAATGCAACAGTGAATTTTTGCGTGTGTGTGCTGGAGTGCAAATTGTTTGTGTGTGGGAGTAGCATGTTTATTGCAGAAATTACTTATAGGCAGTCAACCCTGTTATATAGGAGGGTGATACACAAACCAAATAGTCAGAAAGTGAAATTTACATAGCTCTTTATTAAAGATGGCTTGCTCCATAAATGGGAGTATGATGCACAGGTGTGATGAAATATGTTTGTTTATTTTTCAGTTTGGGTTGTGGGGGGTTGTTTGTGATAAATTACTTGCTACAAAGTTACATCAAAAGGAGTTGTTAAAGGAACCAAACAGGAAACAATAACTTAGATAAGGAGCATCCCGACAAACACTCAAGATAGTTAAATTTAAACCAAACTGAGAAGAGTTATAAAGATATCTCTCAAAACTGGGTGACTGAGCAACAAAATGGCAGATGAAATTCATTGTTGGGAAATGCAAAGTAATGCACATTGGAAAATATAAATACAAAAATACGTATAAAATGATGAGATCTAAATTAGCTGTTACTACTCAAGAAAGAGATCTTGAAGTCATTGTGGATAGTTCCCTGAAACATCTACTCAACATGTGCAGCCACAGTCAAAAAAACTAACAGAATTTTAGGAACCATTAAGAAAGGGGAGATAATAAGACAGAAAATATCATATTGCCTCTTTATAAATCAGTGGTATGCCCACATCTTGAATACCGCGTGCAGATCTGGTTGCCCACCTCAAAAAAGATATATTGGAATTGGAAAAGATACAGAAAAAGCTTCCATATGATGAGAGATTATTAAGACTGGGACATTTCAGCTTGGAAAAGGATGACTAAGGGGGGATATGATAGAGGTCTATAAAATCATGACTGGTGTGGAGAAAGTAAATAAGGAAGTGTTATTTACTCCTTCTCAGGACACAAGAACGAGGGGTCACCAAATTAAATTAATAGACAGCAGGTTTAAAACAAACAAAAGGAAGTGTTTCTTCACACAACGCACAGTCAACCTATGGAATGCTTTGCCAGAGGACGTTGTGAAGGCCAAGACTAAATTGGGGTTAAAAAAGAACTGGATAAGTGTATGGAGGATAGGTCCATAAGTGGCTATTAGCCAGAATGGACAGGGATGCAAACCATGCTCGGAGGTGTCTCTAGCCTCTGTTTGCCATAAGCTGGGAATGGGCAACAGGATGGATCAGTTGATGATTATCTGTTCTGTTCATTCTCTCTAAATCATCTGTCATTGGCCACTGTCAAAAGACAGGATACTTGGCTAAATGGACCATTGGTCTGAGCCTGTATGGCTGTTCTTATATTCTTAACTTTGTAATGAAGATAGGCAGACTGTGGTCCATTTTAATCCATTTAAAAATTGGCAAATAGTAAGTGTGTTTTAAGAAGAAGCCATGCATTTCAGAAGTAGCAAGGTCACTAAAGGATTTGAAAATTAATGTAGAATCTGTTCATTTCTCATTAATAAAATCACAAGTAACCTATCAGAACATGATTTATAGCTTCCCCCACGTGACTCTTACTTATGTACTCTGCTCATTCAATTTGATAATATGTTTTCAATAATAAATTAAGTTAAAAAATTCAGTAATAAACTTGGGCTTCGTGTGCTGAACCTGGGAAATCCTCTTTTTCAACTGTCAATGCTCTACTGGATTTATATGCATTAGGTTAAAAACAGAGAGGGAATAGATTTAAGCTACATGGAAGTATTGTGTGTTGGATAGACGGGAATAAAAGAAATGTAAAACATAGGTTCAAATTGTGAGAAAATATGGGTTTAAAATGTTTGATTCTCTTAAAATTCTCATAAGTAATCTGATAATCCACCTATATAAACATACAGCAGCTAACAGCCAACACCTCCAATATCTCTAGTCACATATTCAAAATATAAAAATGCAAATTACAGAACACAAAAATAACCCATTCTCATCTAGAAAACTATCCTCTCCCCTACCTTCCTAGAGACTAAGCCTTCCATTCTATTCAACTAGATAAACATTGGTGTGAACAGATGGGTCTCGTGGCTTTTTGTGCCACCCTATTTGGTGAGCAGCCATCATTGCTTAGTTTTTTCTGTTTTTCTCTGCTGAGTTCCAGACAGTAATTTGTGTTTAGCAAAGGCTATAAATGTCTCCCTTTCTTTATAGAAAGACCTATAAAGCATGTGAGAAGGATGAAGCTAAGATAACTTTAAAGGAATTTGATAGCATTCTGTACACATTACTTTTAAAGAACTATCAAATTCCATTAGAACTCTATTGGCTTCATCCTTGTCAAATGCTGATTCAAACAACCTATGGAAAATATGTCATTCTGTAGTGTTCTGTAGCAGGAATATTATTCTCTATTCAATTTTAAAGGACCTTTCCATAAGACTTTCTCTGATGGAGAGATCATCTGAACTGTGAATTGGATTTGAGGGAAAAGGAAAAGCCTGATTAAATTCCTCTGGTTGTTCCAGTGATGATTTTTCACTATATTCAGTGTGATGATAGAACTAGAGCACTGTGAACTCATTAGTTTCATTTCATAAGGGCTCATAAAACTATTTTCCTTAGTTTCAATAAATATGGGCTTGCACCAAACAATTTTTGCTTTGATTTTGTGGACTTGAATTAACCATAGAACCAAAAGTTTCCCAGGTTTTCAGTGCAAAACCATGTATCATCCCAGATTACTTCAAAGCTTGTCCCATATTTGTACCAAGTTTCCTTTCAAATATTTTGAAGAACCTGCTTGGTCCATCTAATGTATCTACATACTTGTATGGTCCTTGACACAATCGTGTTTTGAGTTTGTTCCAAAACCTGAAGCCTGGTACGTTGATATGGCTTTGAATGTTTTGTGATTTGAACATTTTGTACAGCTATAAACACTATGTGAAAGTTCATGGGTTATAAAATACATTCCCTACCTATGTCTGGATAGATTGACAAGATAGAAAAGTATCCACATTTGTCTAAATTGGTTCAGCCCATTGCTAATAAAAAATTGTTATGCTTATGATCAGAGAACAGTGGGAAGGAAACCCATGCAAATATTTTTAAAATTAGGATTTTTATGACAGCTGCTACACTATTATATGCATACAAAAGAATTATTTGATGCACTCTGCATTTGAAATTCACATTCAAATTATTGAACCATTAGATTGCTTAAGATGAATGACTGAGGAATCATGATACAAAAGACACAGAAAAAAATTATTTCTAATTGAGAGAAACTCAGAAATCAAAACTGATTAAAATATTCATATGAGCAGTTTCCAGTTAGCAAATGGAAAAAATAGCGACGAAGGCTTTGAAATCACCCATCCACCAAACATTCTGGATAAATGAAGAATACATTTTAGCTGCTGTGTTGTTCAATCTCTCTCTCTCTCGCTACATAAAATGTGAGTGTCTGTGTGTGTGTGTGTGTGTGTGTATATATATATATATACACAGACACACACACACATATATATTTATATATACACAGACACACACACACATATATATTTATATATAAACATGTGTATATATATTATATAAAAAGAAAAGAAATATTAATCAAATTCCATCTTCCTTAGTTTATCTATAGTTGGCTGACACGCACATTATGGGATTGGACTGTCCATATTAACACTTAGAATGTATTATTTTTATGTTTGAAGTATGTATACAAAGACAAGAGAATACAAATTAAAACTAAATCTTTTAAATATATACAACCCTGTGAAATATGAGAATTTCATAGTGTCTTAGTTCCCAATTCCTTTCCGTGTGTAATAAATTACACCACGTAGACACTGATTAATAATGAAAAAATGAGATTAGGCAGGATCTAGCTGCAAGATCTCTGTGGACCTCCCAGCAACATTGATCCTCATGTGAGAATATGAATAACCACATGCTGAGGGACTCTGGCTTAAAATTCTGAAGAAAAAATGTCTGGGTGATGAAGAGCAGTTAATCTCTTGTGTCGCGATTACCATCTGCTGGTTTCCTATAAACAAAGATGATGCTAGGCATTAGTAGATTTTTTTCCCATTTGAGAAACAAATAGCAAGCGTGTACCTGGAATAACTGATGTGCCATTTATGAAAATTATGAAGCTGTTACACTCTGACTTATTTTGTGACTTGTTAAAGTGGGAACACTGGTATAAACTCCATGTGTTGGAAGTTGCAAGATTGCACTCATGTTCAATAATGAAGATGCCAAATATATGAATATATGAGAATTCACCATAATATGTGATTTATTACTTTCTTGGAGAACAGCCTTAATGATAATATTCTTAAAAGAAGACATTGCACAAAAGTTACCAGTATAAAGTGTTTCCGAGTCCTTATAACTCAAACTAAAACAGGAAGAAGAAAATACCCTACCAAAAGGCAGAATAAAAATGAAAAAGATATGTATGGTAAAACGTGGAACACAGTAACTATAGATGACTAATAGACCTATTTGTAAGTAATTCCCACTCTGGCACAAGCTCTCAGCAAGCTTCTGTTGGTGCCATCCTGAATTAAGCTGACTACTAAATATAAACCTGGCATTGAAGATGGTAATTTGGCCTGAAATAATGGGCCGAAAGCATGGAGAATCAGATATTATGCTGATTTTCACCAGTTATGCTCCAATGAAGTTGATCATGTTTGAATTTACTCCCAGCAAAGAGAGATACTCATTAAGATACTCCATTTTCCTGTGTAGTAGTAGCATAAAAAGATATATAAGGTTGTTTTGTTAAAAGATTGATGCATGCACAATTTAAAACTTTCTAGTATGATGGGACTACCTGTTGGATCAGTTTGCATATGCATGTGGAAGAAGCAAGGTATGTGGGCTACTTGGAAATCCTCTGTGGAACACTAGAAGATTCTCAACCACAGTTTGATTGTCAGTGGCAACTCAATGAAGGTACAGCATTATTTTAATTATACTGTACAACTGTGGTAAAATCCTATAACATATCACCTTTAAAAACTTTCATTATCTCAGAAGATTTTCATCTGCAGTTTAAGGACATGACTGTGGATTTTCCTAAACATTTACAAAGACAAACAAATGCCCTCGTGTGTCAAACAATCCCAAAAGAATTCAGAGAGAGAGCAACTTTTTAATGTTTTCCTTGGACTCCAAAAATAAGCTTCACCAATCATGTGCACAAAACAACTGTTGGAAATACAAGCATGCTTTTCTCTTGGGACTTGCTTAAAAACACAAACAGTTGGAAGGACTATCTCTAGGTGACACTCACTAGGAGTGCATGATTTGTTTAAAATGTTCCCTATAAAGGTGGTGTCATGAAGGAGCTGGTATCTTGGCATGTAAGAATGATAACAGTGATAGAATCTCCTGTCTCCATTAGAAGACAGTGACCATATCTTAATGGAACAAGCAAGTTGTCCAAACAGACAATATTTTTCCTTTTTGTAAAACATGCCTTATGACAGTGTTAGGTACTGATGAGATCTCAAAGGCACAGGCTAGCCTAAAGACAATCAGGTTTGCTATCAGTTCTCATTTATCTAGTGAAGGTTTATAGACCTTTTATACCTGGGCAAAATGAAAGTGATACCTTACATCTCTTCTTGTACTGAGTCAGTCCAAATGACTAAAGTTTTGACAACAATCACTGAAAGCATATAGGCTTGAAATTTTGCACAACTTTGTCACTATCAAAGTGGAGGAAGATTCAACCATTCTTTGGGGCAACAGCTGGCTTTCTGATTTCTATTGAGTTCTCTCTTACAAGATGTTAAGTTTATTCACTCAGTGGAAACCCAACATAAGAAGCTGAGACCCTTCTTTGTTGACAGTTAATTCTGTCGAGGAGGGTGGAGGGAACAAAATCAATGGCAAATATGCATCAGGATTGCTTATCCTAGGCTGTTGTGTTGCATCCATGACATAGAAAACAGTTCTTTAGCTTTGAGATGTTGAGCTTGAAATTTTTGAGCAATTTCTCCATCAGCAGGCATTCATTCTCAAGGGCTAGCACCTAAAGCTGTTGCTAAGTGGCATATCTGCCATACCAGGGGAAACATAACATTGATTTTTAGGAAAATCAATTCCCAGTTTTACAAGATCAAACCCAGAAGACAGCAAAAGAGAAACTGGACTTTATTATATAATGATAATCATTGTCCTATACAGATTCTTGAAAAAGATGCATGGCAAAGAAACATCACATTGATTTACTAGTAATAAACTCTGACTGTTATGGTTCTAACTGAGCTGCTTGAATCACTAGATATAACACTATTGATCATAAACAGCGAGTATCTTCTTATCTGTAAATAAAGTCTTTTCATTCTATTTCTCCGTACTTACAAATTGGTGCAAATGTGGTGAAGCACAATAAGACACAAGATGTCACTGCTGCAGAGTATTGCTAGGAAAAAAAGAGAATTTGAGGCTTCTCATAAGCAAAGGTATCAAATCCAGAAATGGATCCTTTGGGTAACATTTTTGAAAACTAGCCTGACCCATTTCCCCATGAATCTGACATTTATTATTCAGAGAATTTATTATTAAGTGATCTTGTTTTCTCCAGCTGGCATATGTATCTATTTTCTCTTCAGTAAAAACTTGAAGAGTGGATGAAAGGAAAATAGGTGCTTAAGTTGGAAAGCATGTATATTCACTGAAAAAAAGAAAGTTAATAAATATTGTGTCACTATACAGCTTATTATATATGCTAAAAGAGGTCTCTACTCTCTCTAATTTTAACAACGTATTTATTCTACTATTTAAAACAAATAGTTCTAGTAATTGTGTCTAAGTTGTTTCTGTCTATATGAGAAAAGTTGCACCAAGTTAACAGAAGTGATTTAAAATCAGTCTAGTCAAAGTAGTCCAATCAACTTACTTAAATGCACGTAAACTGGTTTAACCTTCTCTTTAAATATGTTTAACTTAGATTGGTAATTTATACACACAAGCTCAACCAAATTGAGCAGGAGTTAAAATGGTTTAAATACATCCACAATAGGGCCAGGTGCCTTGCAACAAATTAATTATATAGATTAAAATGGATTTAGTTAACCTCATGCAATTTTTCTCATACAGACAAACGCCATTCTCACCTTCCCCTTCTGACCCAATAAAAGATATTACCTCACCCACCTTGTCTTTCTAATTTACTTGGATCAACATGGCTTCATCAGAGCTTCAAACAAAGTTTAAACTCAGCCTTTTTATACCAAAACCCTTTCTTTGTCTGATTGTCTCTGGAAAACCCAGTTTGAACCAGTATATGCTAGCCACCCCGTGGAATTGTTTACAGTTCCAGGAAATAGCCTTCCTTATTCACACTGTTTTTGGTTCCTGGAGGAACTGTGGCAACTCTCCCCCTTCCCTGGTGTTGCATACAATCCCTGGCCCCCAATGATACATAAACCATTCATAAACTTAGTACAATATGGTCTCCAACTGATAGTATGTGTGGTTGCCATGCTTTCATCAACAAAATTAACTAAAAGGAGAAAGGAAGTGTAGAAAGTAAAGCAGCCTGTCCATGCTAATTACCATGCTATGGTATGGAGAATGATAGTGGTAATGTTCTGAGGGTGCTATTTTTCGCTCTTGAAGCCCAGAAATATGGATTCTGACCTTATCTCTGGGGACAGAGAATTCTGAACATGAATTACCCTGGGTAGAAGTTCCTATATAAACATAGTTTGCCTAAATATTAAACAAGAAGTAGTTCTAGGATTCTGTGTGTCTTCTAATTGTTACTTAATTTGAATATATCCATACTGAACCAATGTAATATCCTTCTTAATATACTAGCAGCAGACTGATACTTTTGGATCAGATGATTCAGTATACTCTGTGAAAGATATTCCTGCTTTCGTGTCAGATCCATCATGTATTGCTAATAGCAGTATCCAATTTTATATTCTATTACTCACACTTTTGACAACTGTTTTGTGAAGTTGCAGATAAAATTCACAAAGGCAGTTCAGCTAATACATTTCAGATTGGTTAAACAGTTTCACTTGTGATACCTAGGCATCACCATGAGGCATACTGAAACTGTAGTTACCCAAACTGAATCATCTTGTCATGAGTGGTCCTGAGGTGTTTGAAAACTTTGAAATATTTTTTGCCCTGGTTGATATTAGGGAATGAAAAGACATTTGACATTCTGAATTACACATTCCACTGTCCAAGTGATATGCAATCTTATCACTGGCAATGAGCAAGAGAGTAGGTGACTATACTGTATGACTGGCTAGTTTAATGCTGGACATATTTTGTTTATCACCACTCATAGAAGGTGTTATGCTCTAGATCAGTGATTCTCAAACTTACTTGATCATGCCCCCTTTCTTTGTGTCTGCAGTAGTTTACAGCCCCTGTCCCACCACAAAAGTATATATGCCAATTTTAACAAATCAATATGCAAGTCTCACTAAGTATTAAAAACAGTAAGGCACTGATTCAAACAGAGCCAACAATCCATTGTAATAAGAGAAAAAGAAAAACTGTTATTGTAGTCAATGCTAACAGTTAAATGCGCACACCGTGTTGTAGCAAATGGATTAACACACAGATAGCAACAACTTTGTATGATGCTATGCAAGCTTAACAAAAATCCATCAAAATGCACAGCGCCATCTGAGGACCTGATATGTCTGGATGAATCATTTTGCTAGTTATTTATTGCTGTGAGTAAAATGTATGCAATAAGTGTTTTTTCTAAAGCTTCTTATGCTCCCCCCAGAATACATTCCATGCTCCATCCAGGGGGGTCCACCTGCCCAGTTTGAGAACCTCTGCTTTAGGTGTATGAGAATGACTTTGGTAAGTTAAACTGTGAGGCCAACAGGCTTCATATACTAAAAAAAAATCAATGAGTCTTTAAGTCCTTTATCTTCCACCACATTCTGTTTGGTGAGGTTTATATTTTTAAGAGGCAGTATATAGCTAGATGAAGCTAAAGGACACAGTTGACTGATAATATCAGCTTGTGGTCTTACCAATAAGTTTTATCTTGAATGACTTTGGAATATTTTTTTACAGCGTATTTATTGACCGTTGCAGAAAATGTGCTGTTGCTCTGCTTGTCATCTGAGCACTGAATAAATTAAACGTACCTGAGATGGAGAGTATTTCTAAAGATTGAAAAAATATTTTTGTTTATGGTTATTATTAGAGATATATAGGGACAGACTCTGATACCTTTACTCAAATGTAATCTCACATCCTGTATTTGTATTGGGGCACTGTGTAGAGGTGTCATGCAAGATCAGGGTTCCGTTTTAATACACAGTAAGAGACAGTCCTTGCTCTAAAGGGCTTAGAAGCTCTGAGAAGCCAAGCAAAATATCAAGAGTGAAATCCTTACCCAGTTGACATGAATGGGAGTTTTGCCATTGACTTCAGTGGGACCAAGATTTTGCCCAAAGGGAGGGAGAAGAGAGCCCTTTGGGATCAGAAGATTGAAGATTGAAAGCCCTTTGGGATCATCACTCTTATATTTTTACACAGTGTCCAGCACAAATGATCCTATGCAAAGCTTGTATGTGTGTTATGTGTTACACCATTCACAATCCCCTTGAAGAGGTAAACAGTGGGCTCAGGACATCCAAATCAGTGGCATTCTTTCTGGGAAAAGGTGTGCTTAAGCCAGGGTAGAAAGGGAATTTGAGGGCTCAACGTTGATTACAGGGGCTGGGCAGTGGGCTGTGTGGCTGCAGCTCTCGGAACGGGAATGCTAGATAGAGGATGAGCGCCCTGAGAACGTGCCTAGACACACCAAGATATGGACAGTGCATAGGCTCAATACAGACTCCAGAGACTTAAAAACAGACAGAGATGTAATGTCTAGATCCCCTCACAGGAAGTCGGTGAGTAGCCAAGGGCAGGGTGCTCAACTGGAGTCGTGGTATTTGGTCAGGCTTCCTCAGATGTGGGATAACGGGCAACCACATTGGTTAAATTCAGTCAGACATTGAATACTTGGCAGCCACAACAGTATTCACAATTCATAATGGTGTGATCTTTCCACTACTGATACAATTAGAGCTGTGCCAAAGACTGACGTATAACTTGCTCATTCCTTCAGTAACTTGGGTTTTGAGGCTTTTTTCTCAAAAAAAAAAAAAATGCTCAGAGCATTCACAAATGGGTTGAGCTTGTTTGCATTTTGCTGAGCTCTTGTTCCAGTAGCATTCTTCATTTGTGGAAAGTTCTCTTAGAACACAAACCTCCTTGCAAATCAGCAGTGCTTGGTTTGTTTCCAGCTCCTGGGAGCCAAACCTGCAGGGCTGAGCACTATTGTCCCATCACGAAGTGAACCTTGCAGGGATTTGCACATTCTTAAATAAAATGTTCAAGTCAGTGAGTTTAATCGTTAGAAAGGATTCTGTGAATGTTTTTATGGGAGTTACTTACTAAAATATGCTCTCAGTGTAACCCTAGTTTTAACTGACTCATTTAAAGAATCTTAGAGAGAATAAAGAAACGTTTTCTAGATTAGATGTGTGTTGTTTCATTTGAAACGTCAAGACATTTGTGGTCAGCAAACCAACACAATAATATCCAAAATAATTGTACAATATTAGCACTACATGGCATGACCTGGTGGAGTTGGAATTTGTAATAATTATATCATGAAAAAATCAAAAGATACAATAAGTAGTTCTCAGCACCACTCTCATTCTGTCAATTTTGCAATTTTTGATAGATTATACCATTCTTTTCATTTGCTTAGATCAAGCTTGCATTTCCTTCTAAATTGCAATTATACAATAATGGTTATTGTAATGAACTCATTAAATATGAGAGTCAATATTGATGGACTATCAGAAAGATCTTTATGAACTGCACTGGCAGTTACAAATAATGGCTTAATATAAACCATTGGTCGCATAGTTATGAGTAATCAATTTATATTGCTTAAAAATTGGATATGTGGAAACAAATATTTTTGTATACTGAGCCAGATCCTGAACAAGTATAAATCAAAATAGCTATTCTTCAATACAGCTAGGCCTATTTACATCATCAGAGGATTGTATTTTTAACAAAGGAGATGCTATTATATCAATGACAATACTGAGAGTCCCAAATATTCAAAAATCAGGGGTCAGGTCCCATTTGGCTTAAAAATCATGAGATTTTAAATAAAATACATTTTGAGTTTTTTATTTCTCTTCTGATTTGTGAACCTTCAGGATGCACTCAGGACTCATTTTCAAGCCTTTCCCCCCATAATTATGAGGGATAGAAACTTATTTTTTATTTTTAAATGAAAGCTGAGACACTCATTTAATCATTTGTCACTAGGAGCTGGGGCTTTATGGAAAACATCAAATATTGTAAGACTTGTGATAAAAAATGCAAGAGTTGTCAACGCTGCTGTCATTCAACTACTGTAAAGAAAAACAAAACAAAACCACCACCACAGAGGCTAACTAAAATGGTAGCCTTTTTTTTTTTTTTTAAAGTGAGGCTTCATAAGAATGCTCTATTTGCTCATAAAAACTGTTCTATCAAAACAGAAACAGGCACAAAGAAGATCCAAGGTCAGGTAACTCCCAGAGGAAGTGACTTCCTGTCTAGCTCCTGGCTGCCCAGAAGAAATTGCCTGTATCCTTACACAGGGTATGTCTAAACTGCAGTCCGAGGTTTGACTGAAGATCTAGTAGACTTACCCATGCTAGCTTTACCTGAGCTGGTAGAGCTAAAAATAGCAGTGTAAACAAGGGGGGAAAAGCCTCGGCACAGACTAACAATACAAGTATATACAGACTACACTGTAGCCTGCGACACCACTTCTACGCTATTATTGTGGATTGCAGTGTACACACGGGCTGAGCTAGAGGGAGACAAACAGGAAAGTAACAGAATGATGAGATTCTGAAAGACACAAATTCCCCAAACATTATATGCAAATAGACTTTCACCATAAGGTTGGATCATCTATGCCTCATTTACAGTTTGCATCATTCTGCACAAGTGAACAACAATATAAAAAATGGATGCCTTCAAAATCTCAGCCTGTCCCCTATTTCCACTCCTCAGTGCAATTGGATTAAATAACTTTCCTTGCATTATTCCATTCTGACCTGTGAAGTCATTGGGCACTACTCACATGACTAGCTGCTCATTGATGGGAGCCAGAGGTACACAGTGTGTCTCGAATAGCAAAAGTTTCTGGGGTGTTTGAGTTTTGGTACAAACAGAAAAAACAACAACACTGGAATGATCATGGAATATGTCATGTTCCTTCACAATGAGGATGTCACCTCAGATCTCAATATCGCTGTCACTTTCTATATCCCTGTCTCATTGAACAGTTTTCATTTTGTTGAATTTTTTGAGATAAAGTTTCGGTCCAAAATAAATATACCTCTTAACAACCATAGCAAGTCAGTGCTTTGAGGCAAAACAAGGCTAGAGGCCTCAACCCTCTCCAATAGAACTGTCTCTGGAGCAGTACATGCCTGTCAGCCTTTGTAGTATAGCTCACGATGGAGAGAGGGAGGAAAAAAAATGAGTACTTTCTGATCCATCGTGCAGTTTTTCATCTTGGCAGTCTTCTGGCCCCCAGTTCTCTCCTGTGCATATGACAGAGTGACTGTGACTCTCTCTTTTCTGTATTCATGCTTGCAGCTGTTGCAGGTGCTCTGCAGGTTCATCTTTCAGACTCACTTTACAATCATTCTGAGATGAGACACTACAAATGAAATTAAATCTCAGATCCGTACCTAAAACTTTTATTTTTTAGTGGAGTGATACCAGCATCACAACTAGGACTGGCTGGAAAACAAAATCCCAGGTTATTGCATGAATGCACAAGTTACATGCTGGCCATTTGGCACACCTCTAATTTTATCAATCAAGTGAAGAACATACCATCATAGATTATAAAACCTGCAGGGACCACTGTGATAATTCAATTTGACTTCCTGTATAACACAGGCCATTGGACATCCCTGAATTAATTCTTGTTTGAACCAGAGCATATCTTTTAGATCAGCCATAAATGATCTGCATGACAACACATTTGGGGCTTATGTCAGATCGGAATATAAGTTAGTGCTGGAATCAATGAGTTTGAGACTGAGTGCAACCAAAAAAGTGCTGAGAACTAAAGTCTATCACGTGGCCAAACTGAAAAAGTCATATATCAGGAAAGAATACAAAAAAGCCATGCAATCAAACATCACATATTTGGTGTAAGAAGAAATGAATATTGAAGACACATGGAACAGTGTAAAAATGGGATTGTGAGAGCTGTTGAACAAATGGGCTACAAGACCAAAATGAAGAAACCAAAGTGAATAATGGTTGAAGTGCTGCAGTTCAGTTACAAGTGTAGGGAAACTGAAGGAGAATAAAAAGGAAGATGCAAGTCTAAAAGATGAGTACAATAGTTGACCAGAAAGGTAAAACCAGAAAGTGAAGAGAGACAGAAACAATTGTTTAAGTGAACAATATAAAGTCGTAGAAGAATATGCAAAGAGAAATGCAACACAGAATCTATTGCAAGACAAAAGAAAAGGCCATATGTGCTGACAGAAAAGCACAGGCAAATAATGAAAAAGCAAAGAACAAGTGATGGAAAGAATATTTGAAGAACTGTACAATGTAAAATATAGTAGATGAAACAATCCTGAAGAAGATCCCCAGTAGAAAATGAGGAAGAGCAGATGCTGGGCTTCCTTGAAGAAGTAAAGATCTTAATAGAATGTTTAAAAAAGAAAAAGGAACTGGAAAGTGAAAACATAACAATAAAGCTGCTGCAAGCAGGCAAGGACCACAAGGTGAAGGTGATAGACAAGTTATTAAATAAGATTTGCAAACAAGAGCAAGTGCTGAGCGAATGGGGGAAAGTGATAATGGTGCCAGTCTACAGAAAAGGAAATAAGAGTGAGTACAAGAACCACAGAGGAATCAGCTTATCGGTTGGCAGGAAAAGACATTGCAGAGGAGAATGAAGAGGGATGTGGAAGTCAGGCTTGCAAAGAGAGAGGCCAAATTTAGATCAGGACAAAGTAGATCAGCTAATTATGATAAAACATGTTGAAGGAGTAGATGGAACAACTTCATAGACCTCAAACAGTCTTTTGACAGCATTTGGCAGAATAGGTTCTGGCAAGTTTTGAGAATGTATGGGATTCCTGAGAAACTGATCAAGTGACAGACAACATGTACAGATAGTTGATGAATATGGTGAGAGTAGACAAGAAGCTGATAATAAGGAGGACCTTTCACATGGGTGACCATTAAGGGCACTGTGGTCAGAGGGTGTTGTTGAAGTGTCAGAAGCTGGTAGGCTTGGGCTCTCAGAGAGGGGATGAGTGCTGGCGAGACCAGGGCTGAAGCCACAGGCTAGCTAGGCAGAGGGTGAACAATGCCGCACAAAGCTGCCAGCCTGGCAGAGTGGTGCAGGCAGCAGGGCTTGACCCTGTGGAGCCAAAAGGCTAGTTTCTGGGTCCCCCGTTCCCACAGGTACAGGTGGTGGTCGTGCACCCACTCTTCTCCTGCTTGGTGATTAGAGGATGTGTGGCCGGGGGAGCCCTTGCATAAGAAACTCCTTCTGGTGAAGCCCATCTGAGGCCCAGGGCCAGGAGCTGGTCCTCATCCCCTGCACTCCACACTGCTGTTTTGAAACTGAGAGACAGGGCACCAAAATACAAGTTCATCGGGGGTGCCATTTTCCTTAAGACCGGCCCCAGCTGAAAAATGGTTCAGGGCTATGTAGGAGTGAGACAAGGGCACATGCTATTTGCTAATTTGTTCAACTTGGTACTGGAAGCAGCAATGCCGTAGCACTGAGGGATTAAATGGCAGGAGTCGTGTTATGTTATGAGGACAATGAATAACCTTAGATTCACAGATAATATGGACCTCATAGCATTGATCAAGAAGGAAAGGTAAAGGAGAAAATTTGGACTGAAGATCATCATGGAAAAGGCAAAAATTATGGCAATTGGAAGAGAAAGGAAGAAGTAGAGATCTGAGATAGAGACAAAGAACAAGAAAAAGTAGAAAAAATTGTGTACCTTGGAGGACTAGAATCAAAGAATATGAATTATGAAGGTGACATAAGAATTAGACTAGCTAGTACTATATTCAGAAAACTCTATAAGATCTGGAAGGCTAAAATGAAAATCAATGTATATGAGACAAATGTCCTGCTAATACTGCTGCAGAGGTCAGAACGCAGGAGTATGAGGAAAGCCAACCAATGAAAGATATTGAAGGCAGAAGTGAACTGGCTAAGGAGAATACGGAGAGTTTCAATACTGCAGAAAAGAAAAAAAAATGAGGTGATAAGAAAATGGTTAGGACAAGAAATAACATTGTTACAGAACATTCAAGAAAGAGAACAGTAGTGGTTTGGACATAGAAAATGTACCATATACAATGATAAATACCAGAGTGCAAGAAACTAAAAATGGAGGTGGCCGAAGGATGCACTGGATAGACATGGTAAAGAATGACAGAACAAAAAGGTTTAAAGATAAATGAAGCTGGTACAAGATAGAAGATGATAGAAGGATTTAATCTGGTCCCATTGTCACTGCTGAGCTGATGGATGGGAATCAAAAAAGAAGAATATATATTTCAGAAAAAGTCCAATATTGATTTAAAATTTCCAGTGACAGTGAGTCAACCATAACACTTGATAAGTTGCTCCAACTGTTACTCTTTTCAAAAGGTGCACATTATTTCTACTCTAAATTTGGCTGGCTTCACCTTCCAGATATTTATACCTTTGTCTGATAGACTGAAGAGGCCTCGATTATCAAAATTTTGTTCTCCATATTGGTACTTATTGACTGTGATAACGTCACTCCTTAACCTTTTATTCATTGTTTGATTGTCAGTCGGTTGGTTGGTTGGCTGATTGATTGATACCAAGAGTTCAGTCCGTTTTGGTTATCACTATGAGACATATTTTCCAATCCTTTAATCATTCACACGGCTCTTCTCTGAATCCTCTCCAATTTATCAACATCCTTCTTGAATTGTGGAAATCAGAAGCAGGCATAGTATTCCAGTAACAGTCACAAATAAAGAGGTAATATAACATCCCTATCCTATGCAAGATTCATAAGTTGTGAGAACTATTGTGTCTGCCAAGCATTGAGGTGACACTAGATTGAATTTAACTAATGTATTTCTGAGAACAGCTCATAAAGCTTATTCTTCAGTTACTTTAGTAACAGGGTGGAAGGGGGGCTATACAAATAGAGAGAGATACACAGAAAGATAAATTCACTGCAGGTGAAAAAAAGGAAATAGATGGAGTAGCATGTGACTATGTCAACAGTGGATTTAGATACTAGTCTGTGAAGAGCAACTCTACCCAATGAGCCAAAAGAAAGCTTATCTGTCATTCAGCAGGAACTGTGCTAAGCTTATCAAAGACATAATTTATGTATTAGATACTTAATAAGAATATAGATGCCCAAAGTGGAACATGTATGCAGTGTAGTTGTAGCTGTGATAGTCCCAGGATACTGGAGGGACAATAAAAGATACTTCCTCATCCACCTTGTCCCCCGAAGTGAAAAATGGCAGCATTTAATGAGGGGATTTGAGCTAGACCCATCTGAATAGGGAGCCACTGAGGTTGAACATGGGAATGAGTTAATCAGGCTCCTTTGGTATGTGAAAAAGCAGGAGGTCATACGGAGTAATCTGGGATGAAAGTCAGTACTTTGAATCATGCAGAGCAGGCACCTGAGCCTGGGTCTCCCATGTCCCTGGCTAGTCCCTTAATGACCAGTCTATAAAGAGTTTCTCATGCTGTATTATGACCAGACATTATAATTAAATACTGAGAAATTGTTGGAGCTGCAATGCTACCTGGTTTCAAGAGGAGCAAAATTGTAGAGAAAGCCAGGATTTTGTGATAGGGAAAAGCATCTATGTAAAATGCATCTCCTCTTTGTAGCTGTCCGCTTTATGTCTGTACAATTATCTATGTGGCCAATAGGCCACACAGCAAAAATGATTCAAGACAAGGAGAGAGTGGTGAGTAACCACTTAACGTGGTATGCTGCCAACCTGATCTATACAAGATCTGTAGAAAAAATGTGCTGAACATAAAGACAGCACTACTCTGAGCACTTTGTGATCTGCCCATGGAACTATGAGAATAAGAGAAAAGGTCCTCTTCTGGATCAGTAACTGGTTAAAAGGCAGGAAACAAAGGGAAGAAATAAATGTTCAGTTTTCAGAACGGAGAGAGGTAAATAATGGTGTCCCCCAGGGGTCTGTACTGGAATGAGTACTGTTCAACTTATTCATAAATGATCTGGAAAAAGGGGAAAGAGTGAGATGACAAAATTTGCAGATGATACAAAATTACTCAAGATAGTTAAGTATAAAGCAGACTGAGAAGAATTACGAAGGGATCTCACAAACCTGGGGGACTAGGCAACAAAATGGCAGATGAAATTCAATGTTGATAAATGCAAAGTAATGATCATTGGAAAACATAATCCCAACTAAACATATAAAATATTGGGGTCTAAATTAGTTATTACCATTCTAGAAAGAGATCTTGAAAACATCAGCTTAATATGCAGCGACAGTCAAAAAAGCTAACAGAACATTAGGAACCATTAGGAAAGGGATTGATCATAAGACAGAAAATATCATATTGCCTCTTTTTAAATATATGGTACACCCACATCTTTAATACTGTGTGCAGATCTGGTTGCCCCATCTCAAAAAAGATATATTGGAATTGGAAAAGGTACAGAAAAGGTCAACTGAAATGATTAGGGGCGTGGAAAAGCTTCCATATGAGGAGAGATTAATATGACTGGGACTTTTTAACTTGGAAAAGAGACAACTAAAGGGGGATGTTGGTTCTGTACACTTTGTGATCAGTGTAAATACCAGTGAGACACGGTACGCCCAATTTGCAGATCAATAAGGTTTAATGTGCAAGGTTTTCTATAAATATATTAGTTAGATACAAAGACTAAAATTAACTGCAATATATCATACTCACTAAGCCTGGAGAGCTAAGCAGTCATTCAGAAGGTTGTATACAGGAACGGCTTTCTTCAGGGGTCCCGCCAGGGAGTCAGTGGTCTCTGGTCCAACCAGCAGCACCCCCCCGCAGAGTCAGGTGTTGATGGAGCGCCTGCCTTTGTCTAAGTGGTAATTACTTATACCCTTCCGTAAACAACCTTCACCTAATTATCTCTTTCTCATTATCATAAATGCTAATTACCTACATTGGGTTTCCACCCTTAACTACATTTCATTCTCACCATAATAATTGGGGTCGTCAAAACAACATCTGGTGATAGGAGGGGCGGAGTAAAAGTATGCTTCTTGGCAATAAAACAGTGTACCCCAGACGTTCAAGGATAGCTTCTTGTTCCCATCACCGTTATCTGTGTGCAGCTGCAAGCATACAGTATCTGTATTTTGTCTTATGTGCCGTGCTATGCAGAAATTGAGACATCTATACTGTTATTCAGTCTCTGCCAACTGAAAGATGTCATGCTACAGGGGTCAGAATAGCCAAGCAAGCAATTGAATGCTATGCTAAGCCTGTAGGACAGTGGTCAGGCAACTCAAATTGTACTGGGCCTCCAACAGGGGATATGATAGAGGTCTATAAAATCATAATGCTTGTGGAGAAAAATAAATAAGGAGTGTTATTTACTCCTTCTCATAATACAAAAACTAGGGGTCACCTAGGCAGCAGGTTTAAAAAGAACAAAAGGAAGTATTTCTTCACACAACTCACAGTCAAACTGTAGAACTCCTTGCCAGAGGATGTTGAGAAGGCCAAGTCCACAACAGGGTTCAAAAAAGAACTAGATAGGTTAGGTCCATCAAGGATTGGCAGGGATTGCTGTTTGCCAGAGTTTGGGAATGGCCAACGGGATGAATCACTTGATAATCACCTGTTCTATTAATTACTTCTGAAGCAACTGGCATTGGCCACTGTCGGAAGACAGGATACTGGACTAGATGGGCCTTTGGTCTGACCCAGTATGTCCATTCTTATGTTATTTAATTAATTCATAACCAGTCCTTATATCTTGTTGTCCATCTGAAGAACGAATGAAGTTGGTTCTTTTTAGCATATGACTTGTTTTCTGGTTGTATTACTGGTTATGTTTAATGGCATATTCTTTTATTGTTCTTTAATAGTACTGGGCTACAGCTTCCTCTGTGGAAGAAAAAAACTATGTAAGAAGTCAGGAAACTCTGAGATACCATTTCTGGTGTTTCCTCCAGATTGGCCCCCATTTTCCCTAATGAATATTATCTTTTTTCCTCCCTCCATATTACCTTTCTGAGTTCCCTTTGAATGATATCTGTTCTCTCAGATTTCTCTCCTTTAAAATTATTTCTATATCTTGCTGACCAAATCAAATGTGTTGAAAACGTAAACATAGATCATCACATAACACAGTAGATTATTTTGCAATGTAATCTCAGGCCATTTGCTTTAATTAGGGTTCATTGAAAGGGAGATTCAGTGGCAGATGATCAAAACCCAGTTAAACAGTCTTCCTCCCTTTCCCACACACAACTCTCTTTTCTACCTTCTCATGTTTCTGTTTTCTTTTCCCTGTATCTTCCCAGAGCGATGGTGGTGAATGTTAATGATGAAATATTTGGTTCTACTCCAACCAATCATTTTCAGAAAAATAAGCCCCATACACTGTATACTTTAAGTATAACGAGACATTTATACTAATGAATAATAATGATATACAAATGAACTCCAATTCTGATTAGCTGCGGACATGTCACCACCTGGTTGGCAAAGAATAATAAAAGAAAAAAGCATGGGTAAAGGTACAATGGCTGCTTTTTTTTTTTTTTTTGGTCATTTATCAGTTAAGAGAAGCAAGTTAGAAAAATCATTCAGCACACACAGTGTGCAATGCAAAATAAATTAATACCTGAACAACTCTGCCATTTTAAAATGATGTTTTCATAAGCAGGTCTGCATGAAGAAATGATGGTAGATGATGTTTCTGTTTAGTCAGAAGTGATAGAGCCATTTTATTTCATGAGCAGTAAACAATTCATACAACCCCAATAAAAATAACGACAACCAACCAGCAAACCAAAATCAGAAATAATATTAGATAAACATAATGAGGAAAGAGAGTTGGAGGACTATGGAACAGATTCTGATCTCCGTTACATTGCTCACAAGGGTCATGGTAATGGTGGGGTTCTCTCTCAATTCAGCTGGGTGAGAAAGTAAATTATCAGTGTCATTTTTCACACTGATAGATATCTCTTGCTGCAGCAGAACCACTCTTCCTTGGAGCAGGTTGCTCTAGAATTTTGTGATTTTATGTCAGCACTGCTACTTAACTGTATTTTAAATTTTATTTCCATAAATGGTATGTCCACAGGGTAGCATTTCAACATGTTAGGGACTTGAAGCCAGTGCCTGCACCATCACAGTCAATTGGAACAGGATGAGATGTTTAATTCTGCTTGTTTTACTCACCCAAGTAGTCCTATTGATTTCAGTGGGATTGCTCGTGTGAATAAAGGGGCAGGATTTGGTAAGATTTAATTTATGATTTAATAATCAGGTACAGATTGGCTTCCAAAAACCACACTGATTGTCATTGGTCATTGGCAACCATTAATCCAAAGGGGATTCTGGTATATGTGTAAAAAGTCTAATCATGTCTGATGAATCTGCTTATTACTGGCAAGTCCAATTCGAGAGCGACACAGCTGGTTACAAATTTCATAGATCAATGTGTTGTCTGAGTTAGAGTCAAAGAGTATAGCACACTGATTTTTTCTTTCTCACTTTGCTTCCATCCTCTGGATCAAAGCTGCTTCATGTTGAGCTTCATTTGTATCAGTGCCAGATGTTCTTTCCAAATTGGACAGGATTCTGAATGCTCCTCCAAGCTTTCTACATTGATGTTGAACGACTTCATATAATTTTTGCACCCATCATGGTACCGCCTTAAAGGGTGACACCCTCTTTCTAAAGCTGTCCCAAATCTTGCTGTACAAAATATTCTTGGGGATACGGTCTCCTCCCATTCTCCTGACATGACCGAGCCATCACAACCTCTTCTTCTTGATAGTGGTTTCTAGGTGTGCCAGTCCTACACACTCCAGCACCTCTGTGTTTGGTATTTTGTCTTCCCACTTTATTTTCAGAGTCTTACGCAGGCATCTAATGTGGAAGTTGTTCGGTCTCCTGATGTGCCTGGCATATGTAGTCATGCTTCTGAACCATTAAGCAGAGATGACAGTACACAAGTCTCATAGATTTGCATCTTCACCTTAGCTGATAGTTTGCTATTATTCCATGCATGTCTCTGTAATAGCCCGACATTTTTAGCTGCTTTTCCAATTCTATTAGTCAGTTCAGTCTGAAGGTGAAGATTCCTACAGATTGTAGAACCCAAGTAGCAAAAGCTGTTGATAACACCAATAGATTTATCCTTCAGAGTGACGTCAGACACTGGTTCTTCCACCCCTTGATATATGATCACTGTCTTCTTGAAATTAATTGTCCAGCTGAAGCTCTTGCATGTTGCAGAAAATCTTCCCAAAGAGATGTTGCAGGGAAAATTCACTATGGGCAACCAAGACTGTATCATCCACAAACAGGAAATTTCTCAGAACCAGCTCTTTCACTTGGCTTTTCACTCTGAACCTTGAAATGCTGAGCATGCCTCCTCCATCTAGTCTGGTTCAAAGATAAATGCCATCATTGCTGTCCTTAAATGCATGAAGAAGCAGGAATGAAAAGGGATGTTAAAGAGCATGGGGCTAAGGCATACCCTTGTTTCACCCTGTTGTTAATGCAAACAGATTTGATTCTATGTTTCATACACTACAGTTGCCCTCATGCATTGATGTAAGGAACGAATGATGTTCAACAATTTGGGGGGGACAACGGTAATGGTAATCTATATTAAAATCATCTGCAAAAGACAAAGAAAAAGTGGCAAGCTTATATTTTTTGCAAACTAAAACTTGTTATTTAGGTGGAAACTTTAAGCATGAAAGATTGTGCTCCAAGAGTATATAGGCGTTGCTATGGGGATCACAAGATGACTTTATAATTGTTGCATTGCAATGTACTGAGGATAAAATATTGCTGCCAGATAAGAGCAGTAGAAAAAGTGGGTTTGAATGTCCTCTTACAGGCACTTGTGTAAATGAGAGGACCATCAGGCCCTATATTTTTGTTATTGTAATGGACTGGAACTCACGACAAAATTGGGTTTTCAAATTTATACGTAAATATGGAGGATATATTGATGTCACTTTGCTGGATTTTGATTCAGATACAATGACATCAAAGGACAAATCCAATGTTGCAAGCTTCACTGGAAAAAAAACCAAGATGACTTGTATAGCAGTGTCTATATAAATGCAAGAAGAGCTATTTCAGTACAACGTGTCAAAAATATAGAGAGAAATAATGGTGTCCACAGCCATAGGAAAATTTAGAGTGCAAACAAACTTGAATCTAGTAATTTAGAATCCATATTTTTGCTGTTTTCTGCAGAAACCAAATTTTCATATTAAGAAAAGGTGTCTAGCAAATTCCTTACCCTTCAGTATGTGATCACTGTCACAGATCATTGTGAGCACACTTCCTGACTACCCACTGTGATTGTTATGAGAAGAATACGAGTCTCTGTGCTCTGGATTCCTGGAGGTGTTTTATGCTCCTGAAGTCCAGCCACTATTCCAATCTCGGGGTCCCTAGGCACACTCTTAGGGTGCAGACAATCCATCTGGCACCCTCATTCTGAGTGGATCCTGATGTCCAACCACTTAGCCCCAGTGGGCACAGCACTGAACCTTCATATCCCACAGTACTTGAACACATCCCTTTCCTAGAACTCCACCTAAAAGGTGTAAAGCTCCTGGTTTACAGTTTTAATTCCCTCAGTGGAACTCAGTAGTGGTGAAGCAATCAACACATGCACATGTTACCCAGTCTAAAATCTTTGTTTTTTATTTAGCAGATAAAGCACAGGAGAGTACAAACCATACAAAACAATAAAACATCCTAAAAACAATGCCCCTCACTAGCTCACCCTTCCCTTGGTGGTCATTAGAGGATCATCTGTGTTCCATCAGACAGACAGGGACCTCCACACCTTTACCTGTCCCTGGTGCAGCGTCTCTCATCTTAATCTGGTGCAAAATGTCACCCCGTGAATCCCTTTATAGATTCCTGCTGGAGTCATCACCTGCTTCTTTTATTCTGCCTTTTGGAATTTTTCCACTGCTCTCAAGCCTTTCTCCCTTCAGACAACAGGAGGAAGTGTCTTCTCCCTGCTACAATAAATTCATTGTCCCAAGGCATTTTACTTTGAATGGATGATTCTTGAGTGGCGATCACTCAGCGTTGTCTCTGGCCTGGCAGAGACATGACACAACCCTAATGACTCAGGGTGGATCCACGTACACTTAGGCTTTCAATGACACTGTAATTTCATGATACAAGTTCATAAGATCATCCACAATTCAGAGAGATCCCCCAGTTCACCACAATCTCATTCGTATAATACTCTGTTTTGTTCTGTTACCCCATTAACCTAGCTTTAAAGAAAAGTGCCTACAGGTAAACAACAGGGACAACAGAACTCTCTCCCATCTTCTCACAGTCCAATGCCTAAACAAATTGAGTAGTGCTTGAATCATTTAAGACAAGATTGCACTGAGCGCTCCTGCTGTCTTGTGAAATGAAAGATTGTTCCCTTGTATGCAGAGAAAACAATCCTTCATTGCACAAGATGAACTGCCTCTTCATCTCTGATGTTTATGATTCTATCATATGATTCTGTAAGTACGTACTATATTCTTGGAAATGGAAACAAATCTGCTGACCTACAGAAAATTGCAAATGAAATGCCCTGTGGTTTATGAGGGAATTCAGCACCTATTTCTAGAGAAAATTCTCTAGTCTCTGGCATTTTGCGTTCCTAAGCCTTTATTCTGAAAAAGCACAAATCACTCCACCCTGAAATGAATGCAGAAGATCCTGAGCATGCTTGGTAAGAATTTAGGATTCTTACAATGGTGCCCTGGCAAAGAGCCCAGTATGTGTGTGGGTCGGCAGAATCACAGCTCTGAGGTAAATGACAACAGTGAGCATGTGCAAGATTGGTGGCTTTTGAGCATGTGCTGTGAGGAGTGACAGAGAGGTCAGTTAGCTGAACAGCTAGCTGGTCAGAATCCACTAATACCGGTCACAACTTGTTTTAAAGGTCAGAACTGTCAATCAGACTTCTGAGATAATGGTTAAGACTGAGCATGCGTGAGTGAGATAATTGCTTCTATGAATAGCTAGTTATGTAAAGAGAGGCATGCATTGTAGCACAAAAGACCAGCTGCAGTTTCAGAGTCCGGAGTCTGCATCTGAGAACGAGAGACGCAGTTGGAAAGAGCCAGGAAGCCAGAAGAGAAGCCAGAGAAGCCACTGCAGAAAGAAGAAGAAAACTGAAGTGGAGCAGAACTGACTGACCAGGAACTAAACAGCAGCAGCAGTGATTTTCAAAAGGAAACATCAAGGGACTTATAGAGTAAGCTTAATATTCTTTTAATTATAGTTTAGAGTAAGTATAGTATAGGATAGTATATAGGGTTAGTATGTGTACGTGTGTTAATAAAAATGTATACAATTATTTTATTAATTGCAACATCTCTATGTAAACTTTAAAGCACTTTAAGCTCTGCTATCAGCAATTTGTTGCAAACTGGCCACTCGCAACAAATTGCTTCACTTACAATCATTTAAACTGTATGCTATTGTAGTTTAAGTGCTCTTTAATTTAAGGGATTTGTGGCTGAGGGATTTTGTGCCTTGTTTAGGATTTTTAGATTATATTGTAGTGGGGATTGTTAGTTACATCAATAAAAGATACTTTCTTTTGGAAAAAGTGCTGCTGCCTGTGCCAATTACTTTATCGGAAGGTTGTATTCCTGTCTTTTAGTGTTTCCTTAAGAACACCGGGACCTTTTACCTCAGAAAGAACAGACCAAGGGGGCAATAGGCAGATTATCTAGCAGTGACCCAAAATTAATGTTTCGGGATAACACACCAGGTGGTAGCAAGCATTTCCTGTTGCCTCTACCCATCTGAATGCCAGCAAGTGAATATCTGCTACTGCTGATCAGATTTAAATGGGAAGATGGACAGTTTAGCGAGAGAGAAGGTCAAAGTTCTTAAGGCCCTCTGGGTCTAAATTTATGACCTGATTCGGGCTGTGTTGTGACAGCAAAATGTGAGTGTTTGCTATTCCACTGCTTCCCAGTGTCATCATGACTATAAGCCTCTAAATCCTAACAAGACATAGTGACTACAGTAGATATATTTTAGTACCTTCTCTGACCTCAGTTAATTGTTGATTTCAACACTAAGGTAGGGCATCTGTAATGGAAGACAATGAAAGAAGATGGATCTATTTTGTTACTGGGAGACTGCAGGAAAAGCACACTTGAGACAGTAGTGATGGGGTAAGGAGGGAAGTGGAATTGGATCATATAAGACAGGAAGCAAGACATAGCAATGATGGAAGTGAGGTGGAGAGTTAATATTAAGCCCTGTATCATGATCAATGGAAATGGAGTCAGGGTTGCAAGTTTCCCTGAAGTTTAGCAGCAGCTAGTATGAGCCATGTAACTCAGTCTGAAACCCACTGATGCCCTGGATTTTGCAGACATAAACTTAACTCAGTAATGGATCCAGTGGATGGAGAGGCTCGAGCTATACACAGACCTTGTCAGGCAGGAGGATGATAACAGCAGGAAAGTAAAACTATTATTTTTTTACTGCAACACTCTGAAGCTAACCACTTCTTCTTCACAGCAGTCCTAGGAACCCTAGGGATATATTGTTCCCCAAAGCAAATGAAAACTATGGAGTGACACAAGTCTTTCACTAGAGAACAATCTAAAGGGGAGGGCTTAGATCCCTATGTTACTACTTTATGCACTGTTACCGGGGGCCTTGACAGATTCCCAAATTCAGAATAGGATAACCCGCAGCCCTGGGGATAACCATCGCGGGAGCAGCTGGTCTGGGAAGATGATCTCACATTAGGCAGATACTTACATATGAGGCATGCAGCAGATGCTTCAAGAGAAAGAATGGAAGTCCTAAAAGGTACAACATCTCCAGAAGTCCAATCAGTGAGACAAACAACAAAGGGTATCAGGTGGCCAGGGTTCCTAACCAATACTGAGATTCATTAACTGTGGGAGACAGCATAAGTGGGTAAAGGAGAAATGTGCTGCATTAGGTAAGTATTGCAAGGAATACGTTAAGTTGTACCATTTTAGGACGGCGTGCAAGAGCAGATCCCAAAAAGATTCAGTCAGACTTATGTAAAAGTGGGGTGGCACATCAGTGGTGATGACATCATGACTCTCTCTTTGAGTCTGAAAGCACAACAGGCTGCCGGGAAAGGAAACCAAAAAAGGGACAATATCAACCTTTATGCACACAGCAACATTGGTAGGGAAACACCCTGTGCGATTTCAGCTGGATAGGGGGCTTTCTGCAATGTGATTCCTTGGGATGAATTGGACTTGAACACACCCATTACAGACAACAGGCATACTCTAATAATATATGATGAGAACATAATACAGCCTGTAGGAAAATGTGATCTCATAGTAAGTAACCTGAAAACTAACAGATGATACCGATGGACATTAGTGGTGGTGGATGGTTAGAACCACAGGCCCCTCTTGGGTAGTACAGTCATACAAGCCAGGGATCTGATCATGGTGCAGCATCAGAATTTTATAGCTGTGATGCTAGAAGCAAAAGCATAGATAATGGAGACCATTTTAAAAGCAAATGTGATGGGTGCCTTGAAGGATAATTGTGACTGGAAGTAGACCCTACAGTGGAACCTGTGTGCTTACTATAAAGGAAAATTCCAGTGGCAGTACATAATCCAGTACACAAAGATCTTGAAAGTTTGCAGAGAAGGGGTATGATAGCACCTGAAGAGGCCAGTACGGTCTGGGTAAGCAGCATGGTGGTAAAAAAGCCACCCGGCAAATTAGGTATCTAAAGACCAAAAGTCACCGAATGAGCTGCTGAAAATATGCTGTGATCCATTGTCCACAATTAATGACATCTTGCCAGTACTTTCCAAAGCCAGACCCTTTATGGTCAGTGATATGAGGAACTGGTTTTTGCACAGTGATGTGAAGGGGTACCTAACACTTCCTCATTCACTTTCTCCACACCATTCGTGATTTTATAGACCTCTGTCATCTTTCCCTTTAGTCATTTCTTGTCTTAGTTGAACAGTCCCATTCTTTTCAATCTTTCCTCATATGGAACAGCTTCCATATCCCTAATCAATTTTGTTGCCCTTCTCTGTACTTTTTCCAATTTTAATATATCTGTCTTGAGATGGGGTGACCAGAATTGCATACAGTATTTAAAGTGTAGGTGCATCATGGAGTTATATAATATCATGATATTTTTCTCTTATTACCTATCCCTCTTTTAATCCCAACATTCTGTTAGCATTTTTGACTACAACTGCACATTGAACAGATGTTTTCAGGAAACTATTGACAACGACTCCAAGATCTTTTGTTAAGTGGTAACTGCTAATTTAGATTTCCATCATTTTATATGTATAGTTGAGATTATATTTTCCAATATGCATAACTTCACATTGATCAACATTGATTTAATCTGTTATTTTCTTGCCCAGGTACCCAATTTTGTGAGAGCCCTTTGTAACTCTTTATAGTCTGTTTTGGATTATACTCTCTTGAGTAATTTTGTATTGTCTGCAAATTTTGCCACCTCATTGTTTACCCCTTTTTCCAGATCATTTATGAATATGTTGAACAGCACTTGTCCCAGTACATATCCTTGGGGGCAGGGCCACTCTTTACCTCTCTTCATTGTGAAAATTGACCATTTATTCCTACCTTTTGTTTCGTCTGTTTTAACCAGATACTGATTCATAAGAGAACCTTCTTTCTTACCCCATGACTTCTTATTTGCTAAAGAGACTTTGGTGAGGGACCTTGCCAAAGCCTTTCTGAAGGTCCAAGTACATTATATTTACTGGCTTACCTATTTACGTGCTTTTTGACACCCTCAAAGAATTCTAATAGTTTGGTGAGGCATGATTTCCATTTACAAAAGCTGTATTGACTGTTCCCCATCATATCATGTTTACTTGTTTGTCTAATAATTCTGTTGTTTACTGTAGTTTCAACTAATTTCCTGGTACTGAAGTTAGGTTTACCAGCCTGTAATTGGCACGATCACATCTGGATCCTTTTTAAAAACAAATACCAGTGTTACATTAGCTATCCTCCAGTCATCTGGTACAGAAACTGATTTTAAAGAATAGGTTACATACCACAGTTAGTAGTTCTGCAATTTCATATCTGAGTTCCTTCAGAACTCTTGGTTCTGGTCCTACCACCGGGTCCTGGAGACTTATTACTCTTTAATTAATCAATTTGTTCCAAAACCTTCCCCCAGCCCTGGAAGGACTGCCTGGATTAAAATAATTGCAGATGATATTCTCATTGTAGGTGAAGGAAGCAATTATACAGAAGCTGCATGAGACCATGACAGAAAACTACAGCATTTTCTACAGTGATGCAAGGAGAAGCACATCAAACTCAGACCTGAATAAATACAATTCAAACAGTATGAGGTGACAAACATTGGACATCTATTGATAACAGAGGCGATCCCAACAAGATCAAGGCAGTCAGACACATGCCAGCTCCAGACGATTTGAAAAGGATTTAATGCTTCATAGGAATGATACATTTCCTGTCCAAGGTCTGTTCACACTCAGCTTCAGTAGCGGTAACCGTACGCCCTCTCACAAGGCAGGATATAGAGTGGGACTAAGCATATCCCGAAGAGTAAGAATCTGACATGCTGAAATAATGAGACCAGCCAGGAGAACCACTGATGCTCTTATGTGATACATCAGAAAAAGGACTGGGTGTAGCTCTTTTGCAAACCAAAAAAAAAGATACCCCCAATCAGAAAAAGAACATCTGGCTGTGGTGCTTGGAGCGGTGGTGCTTGGTAAGCTGTGGCTATCCCTTAATAGTTCAATTAGGCCACAAACCCCTAGAAACTATCCTGGTAAAGCCCCTTCTTAGTGCTCCAAAGAGATTGCAGTGCACATTGATGTACCTCCAGCTCTAACAGGCAGAGATCAGATAGCGTTCAGGAAGATTACTGGTGTCGGTTGACACCCTGAACAGAACATATATGCCCATCAGTGAGTTGGAGGAAGGGGATTGGGATGCTGCACTATCTCCCAGTTTCAACAGCAAAGCTGATGAAAATCAGAGAGGCTACAGAAAAGGACATCCAACTATAGGCAGTCAAGACAGTGATACAAATAGGGTGTCCAGAAAACAAAAGCCAAGGACTGGTAGGAACAGAATCATATTTTCAAATTAAAGATGAGCTGAGTGTGCAGGATGGAATCATATTTTGAGGACCAAGAGCTGTTGTTCCCACCCTCTTTTGTAAAGATGCCATGCAAAAAGTACATTATTCATATCTGGGCATTGACAGCTGTCTTAGATGAGCTCAGGAGTGAGTTTACTGGCTGGTAATGAACACAGAACTCCTCACCTTCACAGAAGAAGCCTCCGTCCAGGAGGTCAGTGCCGAGCCTAATACAAGAAACAAGTCAGTGGTTGGCACACCGAAGGCCCACTTTGCAAGATATGGTATTCTGGACACTGTGTTCATCAACAGTGGACCCCAGGTTCCCCTAGAAGAATTCAAGAAATTTGCTTGCAAATGGGAATAGGACCACCATAAAGATTCACCAGCATGTCTACAGAGTAATGGTATGGTGAAATAAGCTGTGAAAACAGCTAAGAGACTGTTATACAATGCTGTTTTTTCTGGATCAGATCCGTTGTTATCATTTTGGCATTCAAGAATACCCATCACAGGGTTGTCAAGACACTCCAGCACAGGCACTGATGGGACAAAGGACCAAAACCCTGCTATCTATGAGGGGAAATCTCTTGTGGGCAGTAGATTGAAGATACTGCCAAGAGGGGATGGCCAACAATCTGCGAACTCGGGCACTAGAGTAAAACAGGTCAGCCAAGGACCTACTGGCCCTGGAGGATCCAGCTGTTAGAGAGACACCAGAAGGAGTGGACTAAAGTAGTCATGAGGGGTGCAACAGCACCCACTACACAGGAAGTGACTGCGCAAGAGTGATAAGTGATCTTAAGGAATGGGAGCTAGCAGACACAATACCCAGAGAGAGCCAAGAGAGATCATCGCAGAACAGGGGGAATGAGAATTATGAGAGAGGCCAATCCCACAAAGAGAGAGAAGAAACTCCACAGGGAGAGCTGGCTAGACTCAGAGACAGGTGTCAGGGAGACATAGAATTCAGTCCTGGCATGGTCACCTGCTGAGGAAACCAAACTACCTCAAAGACTATATAACCAGCTGAGTCTCTGGTAAAGACAAAACTCCAACTCAGGTATGTGCTAGCAACTTCTGGCTGAAAGGACAGGCAGTGGGAGTCTGGGTGTCAATTATTTGCTTTTAATGTTTATATTAAATGTTTGTAAAATAGAGAAGATGTATTATGATCAGTGGAACTGGAGTCAGAGCGATCATGTTCCCTCAAGAGGCTGTTACTGATGGGACACCAGGGAGTTAGGTTGGAAGCAAACTCAGCCACATGGGCAAAGCCACACACAGGATTTAATAAAGTTCCACTTGTTCAACTTAACCTGCATTCAGCTCCGGTCTTTGTTAATTAAACAAGCTCCACAAAATTTAAAGTGAACTGCCTCTAAAGAACCAGTATAGCTTAAGACCTGCAGCAGCCATGCAAGAGCCCCTCACTCCACCATACCAACGTGCCATTGGACTCTGAGTAGGAGTGGCCACCTCCATGGTTCCTTCTTACGGTGAATCATTTTCTGGCCTCTCTACTGAGAATGATGATGAACCAACTGTGGTTCTGGTAATGGGCTCTGAGACCACAAGATCATTTCATGAAAGCCACTGAATACCTAAGCAACTCACCAACAGCCCAAGATGGATTTGAACGAGTGATCTATGGTAACATTTTAAAAAGCACCTAAGTGACTTATGTGCCTGAGCATCACTTTCAAAAATGACTTAGAACCAGATTTTTAAAGGTATTTAGTCACATAAATATGCAGATCGGTGTCTAGCAGGATTTTTAAAAATACTGCTTGCTATTGTAATCAATGATACAATGATAATGGGAGTTATATACCTAAATGCTTTCAGGATTCCCTCTAGGCACCTATCTGCCTCTTTAGGCACCTAAATACCTTTAAAAATCTGGCTATTATGTAGGCGCCTCAGTCATATTAAAATCAATGGGACTTAGATTCCTAGGTGACTATTTCACTTTTGAAAATGGGATTTAGGATCCTCTATCACTTACGTGCTTATGAAAATTTAGCCCTAGAAGTGAAGTGTTGTCTGCAATATTATTAATCTCCTGTGCCATTTTGTTCCCTTATATCATTTGAATTAACAAATAAAATATGAAGGTATGCAGTTTAAGTAATATGACAGTACTGAAGCAAGATATATGTGCTGCAATAAAATAGTAAGAAACAAATGAAGGTTGCAATTCGTATTCATCCTGGCTAAATCAAAGTACATAATAGGACAATAGAGGCCAATGTACTTACGAAGGGATATAAAACTAGAACAGGAACAAGCAGTAAACTTTCCCCCCCAAGCACCTTGCACAATATAGAAATACCCTGGATGCTGCAGAAAAACAGCTAGGGGTCATTTCCATTAGTCCCCAATTACCTAACATCCAGAGGTCTTTGAACAAGCAAGGTTAAAAGCCCCATTCATTCTCCATCTGCTACCCCTGTAGGCAACCAGCTGAGAGCCATTTCCATCAGACCCAAAATACCTAATATCTAGAGGTCCCTAAGAGAGCAGGGTTTAAAATCCCCCGAGTCTCCAATCAATGCCATTGCAAGGAACCAGATGGGGGCTATAAACATCAGGCCTTACCTACTTGACATCTGAGGACTTTCTATTTTCAGTTCTCTCTTTCTAGTGAGTTGTGGAAGGTAGGGGAGAATATTCTCTGCTTGTTGTTCCTATTTAAGATGAGTTTCTTTTTTCTTAATACCCTTTGAGACTCCCCTGTCATGAGGCCTATTTTAGAAAAGCACTTCTATTTTAAGAGAAAGATTACTTTTTATCTTTGTGTCTCTAACAGAGAATCTCTTCACCTCCCTGATATCATGCCACCAGTGTCAGGCAGAAAAGAAGGTGGCTTGGATACATCTTGCTGTTGGCTATATTGTGATAAGAGCTAGTAAAATCAAAAAACTCAATCTGAGTCCTACTTTATTCCATAAAGAATCTTGTTGGGCCAGATTTGGATATTCTTATTTATAATTAATTGAATCTGAGTGTCATTGAAGCGAATGGAACTATTCACCTAGTAAGCAGAATCTGCTGCTGAAGGCTAGACTGGGTAGCCCTCATGCTGGAGAGCACTTACTCGCAGGAGTGGTCCTTCAATGAGAGTATTCATGTGAATAAATGTTCACAAGAGAAGTGCTCAATCTAGTCTAAATTAGGAGCCAAGAAATCTGGCTCAAGTTCTTCACCGTGTTCCTCTTCCAGTGTTTAACAGGAGATGGTTTTCTCTGCAGTAAGAACTCTTCAAAGTGAAGTTGACATAGCTGAGTCTAAATTAAATGCTGTTTCAAATAAAATTATAAGTTGAGACAATGTGCTAGGAATATGGAAGTAAAAGTTAATGACATGTTAATTTCAAGGATTTTTCTGTTCAGAATTATAGCCCTAATGCTCTAATTTTAGAACTTACCAAATGTGATGTGCTTGTTCACTGTCAACTAGAGCTTGTGGAAAACTTTAATAAATCTACAAATATTTGGATTTGGGTTTTCTCCAAATATTACCATGGAGAAAATATGCAGTTTCAATTAAAGTTTCAATTATTCTAGATATATCAGTTACTTCTTTGTCAGCTGAAACTCTGACCCTAGACAGTGTACAATATTCTTTGAAAGTGCAGCTGAATTCCCTTCTCTGGGTTTCCAGACATCAGCTATTCCTTACATTTTATTGAATTGAAGATGATTGGTAAAATTTTAAAAATGCCTCTTAAGACCCTAAATTACATTTTCCAAAATGACTTGGGGACTTAGGAGCCTAAATGTCATTGGAAAGCTATATACAACTTAAAGACCTAAGACACTAAGGCCTAGTCTACACTAAAAAGTTAGGTCGACCCAGCTATGTCACTCAGGGGTGTGAAAAATCTACACCCATGAGCGCCACAGTTAAGCTGACTTAACCCCCAGTGTAGATAGCAGTAGGTAGACAGAAGAATTATTCCATCGACCTAGCTACCTCTTGGGGTGGGTTACCTAAGCCAATGGGAGAACCCCGCCTGTTAGCATTGGTAGTGGTTTACCCTGAAATGCTACAGCAGCATAGCTGCAGCTGTGTCACTGTAACATTTCAGGTGTAGATAAGCCTTTAGGTGCTTTGGAAGTACTCAATAATTCATATATTTTGAACTAGGATACTGCAAAGTCTTTTTCACCATTGTGGCTTAATAAAAAAAATAGAGCTAGTTTATTGCAGGTGAATTTACAGATTCAGATGGGGAAAAAATTCCAATATAATTTCTCTCACTAAACACCTGTAATATCTTCTAATGTTTTATTTTTTCAATACTATACATTTCTAGGTGTTATATTTGTTATGCAAAGAATCTCTAAATCCTCCTCTTAAAAAAAATGCTGGGTGAAAACGCCCTTTAGTTTTTCAACCCATAACTGTCTCTTTTACAGTTATTTTGGTTAACTTGTCTAACGTATTTAATGTGCTTTTCTTAAAAAGACAAAATTCTTCTCTTTGGATTTGAATTCTTCAATCATGGGATGTTGTTCCAGGAAGGATTACTCAGAAAAGATGAGATTCACCTCACAAAGAGAGGGAAGAATATCTTCGCAGATAGACTGGCTAACCTAGTGAGGAGGGCTTTAAACTAGGTTCGATGGGGGACGGGGACCTAAGCCTGGCGGTAAGTGGGGAAGTGGGACACCAAGAGGAAGCAGAAGGAGGAGGGTTCAACAGGGGAGGCTTCCTGAATTGCACTGAGAAAGTAGGGCAATCGGCCAGTTATCTCAAGTGCCTATACACAAACGTAAGAAGCCTGGGAAACAAGCAGGAGGAACTGGAAGTCCTGGCACAGTCAAGAAACTATGATATGATTGGAATAACCGAGACTTGGTGGGGTAACTCACACAACAGGAGCACTGTCATAGATGGGTATAAACTGTTCAGGAAGGACAGGCAGGGGTGAAAGGGTGGAGGAGTTGCACTGAATGTAAGAGAGCACTATGACTGCTCTGAGCTCCAGTATGAAATTGGACATAAGACAGCTGAGAGTCTCTGGATTAAGCTTAGAAGCGAGAACAATAAATGTGATGTCATGGTGGGTGTCTGTTATACACCACCAGACCAGGAAGACTAGGTAGATGATGCTTTCTTCAGTCAACTAGGGAAAGTTTCCAGTTCACAGGACCTGGTTCTCATGGGGGACTTCAATCACCCTGACATCTGCTGGAAGAGCAATACAGCAGAGCACAGACAATCCAGGAAGTTTTTTGAGAGTGTTGCGGACAACTTCCTGGTGCAAGTGCTGGAGCAACCAACTAGGGCCATGCTCTGTTGCTCACAAACAGGGAAGATTTGGTAGGGACATAGAAATGGGTGGCAAACTAGGCAGCAGTGAACATGAGATGGTCGAGTTCAGGATCCTGACAAAAGGAAGAAAGGAGAACATCAGGATACAGGCCATGGATTTCAGAAAAGCAGACTTTGACTCCCTCAGGGAGCTGATGGGTAGGTTCCCCTGGGTAGGCTAATATGAGGGGGAAAGGAATCCAAGGGTGCTGGCTATATTTTAAAGAAACCTTATTGAGGGTGCAGGAACAAACATCCCGATGTGCAGAAAGAATAGCAAATATGGTAGGGGCCCAGCTTGGTTTAACAAAGAAGTCTTTGATGAGCTTAAACACAAAAAAGAATCTTACAAGAAGTGGAAGCTTGGTCAGATGACTAGGGAGGATTATAAAAATACTGCTCAAACATGCAGGATTGAAATCAGGAAGGCCAAAGCACCATTGGAGTTGCAGCTAGTAAGGGATGGGAAAGGGAACAAGAGGGGTTTCTACAGGTATGTTATCAACAAGAGGAAGATTAGGGAAAGTGTGGGCCCCTTACAGAATAGGGGAGGCAACCTAGTGACAGAGGATGTGGACAACGCTGAGGTACTCAATGCCTTTTTTGGCCTGCTTCCAGACTACTGCGCTGGGCGGCACAGAATGGGGAAGAGGTGAACATCCCTCAGTGCCGAAGGAGCAGATTCAGGACTATTTAGAAAGATTGGACCTACACAAGTCTATGAGGCCAGATACAATGCATCCGAGGATGCTGAGGGAGTTGGCTGATGGGATTTCAGAGCCTTTGGCTATTATCTTTGCAAGTTCGTGGCAATTGTGGGAGGTCCCTGATGATTGGAAAAAGGCAAATATAGTGCCCATCTTCAAGAAAGGGAAGAAAGAGGATCCAGGGAACAAGAGACTGGTCAGCCTCACCTCAATCCCTGGAAAAATCATGGAGCATGTCCTCAAGGAATCCATTTTAAGGCAATTGGAAGAGAGGAAGGTGATCAGGAACAGTCAACATGGATTCACCGAGGGCAAGTTACACCTGACCAACCTGATTGCCTTCTATGAAGAGGTGACTGGCTCTGTGGATGTGGGGAAAGTGGTGGACATGATATACCTTGACTTTAGCAAAGCTTTTGATACAGTCTCCCACAGTATTCTTATCAACAAGTTAAAGAAGTATAAGTTGGATGAATGGACTATAAAATGGATAGAGAGCTGGCTAGATCATCGGGCTCAATGGGTAGTGATCAATGGCTCCATGTCTAGCTGGCAGGTGGTTACAAGTGGAGTGCCTCAGGGGTCAGTCCTGGGGCCAGTTTTGTTCTACATCTTCATTAATGATCTGGAGGATGGGGTAGATTGCATCCTCAGCAAATTTGCAAATGACACCAAATTAGATACCCTGGAAGGTAGGTATAGGATACAGAGTGACCTAGACACATTGGAGGAGTGGGCCAAAAGAAATCTGATGAGGTTCAACAAGGACAAGTGCAGAGTTCTCCACTTAGGATGGAAGAATTCCATTCACAGTTACAGACTGGGGACCGAAGAGCTAGGCAGCAGTTCTGCAGAAAAGGACCTGGGGGTTACAGGGATAAGAAGCTGGATATGAGTTAGCAGTGTGCCCTGGTTGCCAAGAACGCTAATAGCATATTGGGCTGCATTAGTAGAAGCATTGCCAGCAGATCGAGGGAAGTGATTCTTCCCCTATATTAGGCATTGGTGAGGCTACGTTTGGAGTATTATGTCCAGTTTTGGGCCCCCCACTACAAAAAGGATGTGGACAAGTTGGAGAGAGTCCAGTGGAGGGCAACAAAAATGATTAGGGGTCTGGCGCACAAGACTTATGAGGAGAGGCTGAGGGAACTAGGTTTGTTTAGTCTGCAGAAGAGAAGAACGAGAGGAGGTTTGATAGCAGCCTTTAACTACCTGAAAGAGGGTTCCAGGGAGGATAGAGCTAGGCTATTCTCAATGGTAGTAGATGACAGAACAAGGAGCAATAGTCTCAAGTTACAGTGGGGGTGGTCTAGGTTGGATATTAGGAAAAAGTTTTTCACTAGGAGGGTGGTGAAGCACTGGAATGGGTTATCTAGGGAGGTGGTGGAATCTCCATCTTTAGAAGTTTTAAAGCTGTAGCTTGACAAAGCCCTGGCTGAGATTATTTAGCTGAGGTTAGTCCTGCTTTGAGCAGGGGGTTGGGCTAGATGACCTCCTGAGGCCCCTTCCAACTCTATGATTCTATGATTTATACTGAATTTTATCTTTTGAAAGAGGGCATACTTCTAATTATTTCTCTAGCTTAATAAGAAAAAATGGAGAAAGATTAAACAAAGGACATTGCACTCCTACAGCCAACAGGAATTCTTACTGGTGCAAATAGTCACACTTTTTACTTTTTGCAAATTGCTATTTACAATAATTGTGACATACACAATAAGAGCTAGATTTTGTCACCAGGACACAGCCCATTTTAAAGCTATAGCTGTACCACTCTAGAAGGATCTCAGAAGTCACATTCCCTTTCCCACTCTCACCCTCTCATCAGGGGTAGTAATTTACTGCTGGCCCATGCTGAACAATAAGTGAAGATTCTGCCCACTCCTCATGCCCCTGCTCCAAGGAAGTCGTAAACAGGAAATTAGCTAAATTTAGTCCTGCATGTCCAGATTCAGGGGAGCAGAGAAAAGATATTCTTACTCCCCTGAGTGGGCCTGTAGTCCAAGGCACAATCTATGCCTAAGAAAATTCAGTGCACATAACTACTAGAGTTTCAGGTTTTGTTTACGGAGATTCTTTCAGAGGGTCAAAAATTGTGACGTCTAGAAAAATAAAAGCAGGTTAAAAAGTTGAGGACAACAACAAATTGTCTTTAAAGCTGAATTGCACGTGTGTCTGCACTCACTCACTCACAGCCGAATATATATTCAATTAACAGTTTCCCATAATATATTCACATGTATTCTGATTAATCACTTTTGTTTCTCATATATACAGTAAATAGAGGGTCATTAATGTATCCCTCTAGAGAGCTATAAGGAAGCCATATTTTTGGAGATATTATATTGTCATGCAGATGGCCCTCGGTCTAGGAGGCTTGACTAAAAGTACACTTGTGCTTCTAATTAACTATAGAATTATCTATGCCAATTGCTTTGCTGTTCTCATATATTCAGTGAGATGTTTATTCACAAACAATACTTGAATGTTTTGTTGGCTTCAGAACAGAACTCAGATAGATACTGAAGTTGGCAAGAGTTAGCCTACACCCTCTGGTCAGACTATCAGAACACATTAACAATCTTCAGAAAGCATTCCTTAGCCTACCTTTGATTGAAGGGTAAAGTCTATGACTGTAGTCTGCAAATATTTCTTGGCAGTAATTCAATATAGCTGGAGCTCACAGATCTGTAATGAACTGCAACTCTAAGTTCTTGCTAAACTAAGCTGGCTCCTAAGTTCATTACAGAAGTCTTTCAGAAACAAGGCTACCATGATCTTTACTCAACTCTTTAAAAGATTAATAGTAAATTAAATGCTGGCATGCAAGGTAAATTAGAACATCAAATGATACTGGAATAATAAACTTTAAACCGTGTGCTAAATTATGTTTAGCAAGCAAAAGGCAAGATATGCAAATTAAGCCCAAGACACCAAGCTACTACTGTGCATGTAATTGTGTGAAATGTAATGGGAGGTGTGTATGTTTATAGCAGTTTTGAAGTAATTTGACTGATGCCTGTGTAGGTAGCCTCCAAGAGTACATTAAGGCAAATGCTGACATATGGTTTAATCCTTAATTTGCAAACATATACTGTGAAACTACTGCATTTAAAACAAATAAACAAACCAACCAACCAACAGTTCACATATGTTTATTCACTGATTAGGTGCTCAGAAGTACCAGGCTTTTCTCTTTGATGTTACTTCATCTGCTTTAAAAATGGCCTGTAGGACTTATAACCAGATTGTCCCTGCCATTTGTGCCAGTGTGCAAAGAAAGGGAGAAAAAGATACGAGAACCCACGAAGGCTGCCCTTACCTCTCAGTCTGACCCAGGGAGATTCCTACATATTCCTCTATCAGGCCAGGGTTCTCCCATCCATGGCCAGTGAGATTTAACATTGCCCCCAGTGGAGGGCTGATTCAAAAACTGCCCCACAAGAAAGGAGAAATTGTATGTATAAATGAGATGAACATGGACAGACAGGAAAAATAGTGGAGACTGCTGGGTGAGAAAGGTGGCCAATGGAAGCATGTGACTGTGAGAACCCAGCAGAGGAAAAAATGGGCTAGTGGAGGAGAAATAGAGCTCAGGTTTGCGGAGTTGGAAAATGAAGAAGGGACATAGCAGGTGGTTACTGAAGGTGGGAAGGCAAGGAAGAAGAGAAGAGCAGCTAGTCCTATACAAAGAGTGGAAGAGCCAATGGAGATACCACTAAATAAGAGCCCCAAGAGGACACAGGAATGGTTTCAGAGGATTGCAAAGGAGAATAGTAGATGAGATGATTTGCAGCCAGAAAGAACAGGGGATAGGCCAGAGAATCGCACTGTTACCAGGAAAAGGCAGGTCTACATGATTGGAGAATCCTTGCTGAAAAGAACATACAGGCCTGTAACCAGAGCTGATCCAGAGAACAAGATGCATGTGCTGTCTGCCAAATGGTAAGATACAGGATGTGGACCTGAGACTGAAAGAATCCACTGATTGTCCTTCATGTGGGTACAAGTGATATAGCTAGATTCTCGCTGGAATGTACTAAAGGAGACTATGCCAGGCTGGAGAAGACTCTTAAGGAAATTGAGGCTCAGGTGGGATTTTGCCTGTCTCTAGAAGAGGAGAACAAAGGCGTGACAAGATTCTGATGATCAACAGATGGGTCAGGCAGTGGTGCTATAAGGAGGGCTTTGAGATGTATGGTCATTGGGGGGGCATTCATGGGCAGAGAACTGTTTTCTTAAGTGGACTTCACCTGAGTAGGGAGGAAAAGGCACTTCTGGAATGGAGGATGGCACAACTCATTAATAGAGCTTTGAACTAGGGAGTTGCGGGAGATGGTTGGGAGATGTACAGGTAATCTCCACACCTGGTTTTAGCATTGAAAGGGAGGAAAATGAAGTAAGAAAGGACACAGTAGTGGGGAGCAGAATGGACATTAAGAGGAAAGGTAGTGTAGATACCAGTGTAATAGGTGATATTGGCAGTAGAATGACTGTGCCAACTCAGGTAAGGAACGCGAGCGAAGCCAAACAGCAAAAATTAAGATGTTTGTATTCTAATGCGAGGAGCCTGGGTAACAAAATGGAGAACTAGAGCTACTGGAAGAAGAAGTGAAACCAGTATTATAGGGACAACAGAAACATGGTAGAATAGTAGTCACGACTGGTGTACAAGTATTGAAGGGCATGTGCTGTTTAGGAAAGACCGATATAAAAGCCAAAGTGGTGGAGTAGCATTGTACATCAAAGATGAGGTAGACTGTAAAGAAATTAGAAGTGATGCAATGGATAAGACAGAGTCTGTCTGGGTAAAAATCACATTGGGGAAGAAAACTACTCGAGTTTCCCATGGGATAGTGCTTTGGGTGTGCTACAGACCACCGGGATCTGATTTGGACATGTATAGAGACTTATTTAAAGCTTTTAATGAAGTAAATGCGCTGGGAACTGTGTGATTATGGGAGACATTAACTTCCCAGATATAGACTGGAGAACAAGTGCTAGTAGTAATAATAGGGCCCAGATTTTCCTGGGTGTGATAGCTGACCAATTCCTTCACCAAATAGTTACTGAACAAACAAGAGGGGATGACATTTTAGTTGGTATTGGTGAATAGTGAGGACCTCCTAGAAGAACTGGTTGTAGGGGACAACCTTGGTTCGAGAGACCATGAGCTAATTCATTTCAAACTAAATGGAAGGATAAACAAAAATAGATCTGTAACTAGGATTTTTTACTTCAAAAGGGCTACCTTTAAAAAATTAAGGGAATTAGTTGGGGAAGTGGACTGAACTGAAGAACTCATGCATCTAAAGGTGGAGGAGACTTGGAATTACTTCAAGTCAAAGTTGCAAGAACTATCTGAAGCCTGCATTGCAAGGAAGGGGAAAAATATTCATAGGCAAGAGTCGTAGACCAAGATGGATGAGCAAGCATCTCAGACCAGTGATTAAGAGAAAGCAGAAAGCCTACAAGAAGTGGAAGATGGGAGGAATCAGAAAGGAAAGCTACCTCTTGGAGGTCAGAACATGTAGAGATAAAGTGAGAAAGGCCAAAAGCCAAGTAGAGTTGGACCTTGAAAAGGGAATTAAAACCAATAGTAAAAGGTTCTATAGCCATGTAAATAGGAAGAAAACAAAGTGGGACTGCTGAGCACTGAGGATGGGGTGGAGGTTAAGGATAATCTAGGCATGGCTGCATATCTAAACAAACACTTTGCTCGTGTTTTTAATAAGGCTAATGATGATCTTAGGGATAGTGGTAGGGTGGCTAACGGAAATGAGGATATGGAGGTAGAAAGTACCACAACCGAGTAGAAGCCAGACTCAAACAGTTTAATGGGACTAAATCAGGCAGGGAGGGGGGCTGATAATCTCCATCCAAGAATATTAAAGGAACTAGCACATGAGAATGCAAGTCCATTAGCAATGATTTTTAATGAATCTGTAAACTTAGGGGCTGTACCGTATGACTGGAGAATTGCTAACATAGTTCCTATTTTTAAGAAAGGGAATAAAGGTGATCTAGGAAACTACAGGCCTGTTAGTTTGACCTCAATAGTATGCAAGGTCTTGCAAAAAAATTGAAAGAGAAAGCAGTTAAAGACATCAAGGTTAATGGTAATTGGGATGAAATACAACATGGCTTTACAAAAGGTAGATCATGCCAGATCAAATTGATGTCCTTTTTTGAGAAGATAACAGAATTTTTTAGACAAAGGGAATGCAGTGGATGTAATTTATCTAGATTTCAGTAAGGCATTTGATAGGGTTCCATATGGGGAATTATTAGTTAAATTGGAAAAGATGGGGATTAATATGAAAATTGGAAGGTGGATAAGGAACTGGTTAAAGGGGACACTACAACGGGTCATAGTGAAAGGTGAACTTTCAGGCTGGAGGAAGGTTACTAGTGGAGTTCCTCAGGAATCGGTCTTAAGACCGATCTCATTTAACCTTTTTATTACTGACCTTGGCACAAAAAGTGGGAATGTATTAATAAATTTGGTAGATGACACAAAGTTGGGAGGGTATTGCTAATGCAGAGAAGGATCAGGATATCGTACAGGGAGATCTGGATGACGTAAACTGGAATAATAGAAATAGGATGAAATTGAATAGTGGAAAGTGCAAGGACATACATTTACAGACTAATAACAAGAATTTTTGCTATAAGCTGGGGACGCATCAGTTGGAAGTGACAGAGTAGGAGAAGGACCTGAGCATATTGGTTGATCACAGGATGACTATGAGTCACCAATGTGATGTGGCTGTGAAAAAAAGCTAATGCGGTCCTAGGATGCATCAGACGAGGTATTTCCAGCAGAGATAGGGAGGTGTTAGTACTGTTATACAAGGCGCTGGTGAATTAGAGCTTAATAAAAAAAACCCTTTTTGTCACAATATTAAAAGGACAAAATTTCAATAGATTTAATTACTCCCGGTAATTGAGAAAATACTAAAAATATTATCTTTTGAGATGATGATAAAGATTCTTTTTTTATAAAAAAGAGGAAAAATCCAACATCCCCCTAGAAGCTGGAAAATTAAACAACCCAAAAGAAAAGGAGGTAGATCTTCCAACTCTCCATATTTACTCTGGCAAGTGAAGGAACTTTCCCATATCTACATGTAAGGACAACAGTTTCCATGGTTTGGAATCTTAACTGAATATAGGCCTTACATAAATGAGGATTTGTTCAAAAACATAGGCCATCTTCAAAGTAGAAAACCAAAAATTATAAACACCTTAGAATCATGAATCATAGCCAGATCTTCTTGTTAGGTGGTATTTGTTACTGTCCGTTTGAGTAGTTGATTATAGTGATTAAAAGATTATTGACAATAAGTGTAATAGAAAAATCCAATCTATCTATAATAAATTGGTGAATCTTATACCATCAAAATATGATATGGACAGGTTGTTCCTCCATCTTCTGAAAGCAAAGATGGAACAATCTATGATCTGCAAGTGTACAGATTGTAGACCAAAATTAAGAAAAACAATACAAGCTCTACTACCTACAGAAAAAACACCCACCTTGGCATATTAAAAGGAGGAAAGGATAGAATTTTGGAAAATTAAGTCATCTAAAATATTTTGAACAATATTAAGGCTGAAGTTTAGCCCCTAAACAAAACTTCAGCCCCATAGAACATCTGTGACAGTATTTTAGCACAGAAATTCTTAGTGCTGGGGCACCTCTGTTCCCACCATATGAACAGGTAAAACGGAGCATTTCTTGAGCAGAGCTAAGTGCCTTTTGTTTTAAATCTTTATGACGCGGAGATAAATGGCCCCAATGATGAAACCTTATCCCTACATAAGTAAAAGCAGACTCTTATTCTACAAGGTAGCCTTCTATCTTCCACTCAATTTGTGGAGGTTGTTCCAAAAAATCATGATTTCGGTGCTCTTATAACAGAAAACTAGGTCCTGAGAATGCAATAAGAGGAAAAATGAGATGATAATCAGTGGAAGCTTCTTGGACTGTGTCATAAAACAACCATGTCATTGACATAATAACACCAAAATAGATCCATCTTAATTTGCAGTGAAGAGAAATGAGCCTTTAAAACATTCACCGCATCTTTAATATATACATTAAAAAGAAGAGGCACTAGAAGGCATCCCTGCTGTATTCCCTTAGAAGTAGGAAAAACCTTAGTACATACTCCATTGACTTTATTTCTTATCATAGCCATATTGCCTCGGTGAAGAACTTCGAAAATATGCAAAAGTCTTAGATCGATAGCCATCCTTCTTAGTTTCACCCAAAGTTCGTCTCAGTTAATAGAATCAAATGACATCTTCAGATTGATGAAAGCAGTTTATAGTCTAATACCCTTAACCACAATATATTTATAAATCAGATAAGATACAATAAAACGATTATCATTTGTGGTTATACCAGCCCTAAAGCTGGACTGTTCTGCATGCTGTAAATTAGCCTCTAAAACACAAGTTTATAGTGTAAAAATCTAGAATAAATATTCCCTGCCGCATAGAACAGATTAATAGATCTATATGAAGTAGAATTGTCTCTGTCACCTTTTTTAAAAATAGCAATTATGCCACTAGACTTCCAGATGGAATGCATCTGGAATGGTTAATGATAATAAAAATTTTTGTCAAGGTTGGGGACCAACAATCAAGATTCTCCTGAAAATTCCACCTCTCATGTATATTTTGAGAATAAAGGTGCTTATAAACGTAACAGAGTTGGATGGGAAATAAAAACGAACCACATCTGCTAATAACTGACTTAGATCTATATCTGTAAGGGGCTGTCTTTCTGGATATAGTCCTCTTGAAAAATTAAACATCAACACAAGGCCCCATTTATGTTGAAAGTCAGAAGGCCAAACTTTCAGCATTTTCCAAGACTCTGAGATATTTGAAAGATTTCTAAAGGAGGGGAAATTTTTCTTAGAAGAATTTAAATCAACAGACAGGATTTCTGAAACCTCAGAAATCCTGTCTGTAGTAAGCCAAGAAGAGGAGTCAATTTCTCTTAAATTAGCCTTAGGAACATTAAGAAAACTCAGTACATACTAATCTTGAATTTGAGTCAAATTATCAAGAATTTTAGTTTTTTTTCCTCTTTCAGACTAGATTTAGTTGTGTGGGGTTGGGGGGAGGGGGAATTGGAGAGGGAGGCCATCCAGTTTGCCATTTAGACCAATCCTTCCATAATCTACCCAACTAAATTTTACATTTAAAGAGAGAGTTCTAAATATTCGCTAACTGCTCCATCAGAGGTTTCAACAAAGATAAAACCGATGGCCACTGATAATCATTAAAACAGGGACATTCTTAATCCTATTAATCTGACAATATAGGTACATAGATGTTGCTTTTAAGATAGATGATATTACTGCTTTCAGAGCTCCTAGGGAGTGAGGTGCTCCACTAAAACTGTCATCTCCCCAGTTTTCTCCTCCTCCAGTAGACTTGGGTTCCAGGGTTCACTACATCTGCCACTTGTTCCAAACCTCCAGCCAGTCAGAGATTATAGAGCTATATTGTTATATATAGAGGAAGCTGCCGCTTAGTCACTAAGCAGCAGGGCCGTATTATCCATTAGGCACAATAAGCACAGTGCCTAGGGCCTACGAAACTTTCGAAAAAAAAAATGTATATATAATATTTTTATTTTTATTTAAAAAACTATTTATTAATAGCTTAAAATCAAATTAGTTATTTCGGTTGGGGGGCCTACGAAGGCAAGTGTGCCTAGGGTCTACGAAGGTCTTAAAATGGCCCTGCATCTGGATGTGAATGCCTAAGCCCCTGTGTTATATGTGAACCCAGGGAAGATAGTCATTCCTTTGCCTAACCCACTTGCAAGGCCTGATCCAGTAAGTGTGCTCAGAGCTTGCCCACCAGATCAGGTCCATATAAGCAAGCTTACAAAGGCAGTGGCAGAGGAAGCCCTCCCTCATAACTTTTATCCCAGTGCTTAGGGTGCTCACCTGAGATGTGGGAAACCCTCAATTCAAGTCTTCCCTTTGCCTGAGTGGTAGAAAGGGATTTGAACAGGGACCTGCCCCCCTCTCATATGAGTGCACTAATCATTGGGCTATAGGAGGTGGAACTCAGTGCCTGGAAGAAGGAGCTGTCCACAGGACACAGGGAAAGCAGCATCCGGGGGTGCATCCAACTTGTCTGAGGAGTAATGGAGGAGCTTCTGGGAGTTTATGCTGCTTAGCCGGGCTATTTTAAGACCTTCATAGGCCCTAGGCACACTTGCCTTTGGAGGCCCCTGGACCGAAATAACTAATTTGATTTTAAGCTATTAATAAATAGTTTTTTAAATAAAAATAAAAAATAATATATAATTTTTTTTCGTAGTCCCTGAAAGTTTAGTAGGCCCTAGGCACTGTGCCTATTGTGCCTAATGGATAATACGGCCCCGTCCAGATGCCTGGTGTGAGGCTGCAGAGGCAGAATATAGATGTTTAGGATATCTCAACTGCAAAAACTTGTGTCAAGCATATTTAGGCCCCTACAGGGTTTGGCAGCAGCTGAACAGGACTTTGGGTATCCCAGAGGGGCTGATTCTAGGATTTAGGAACCTAAATTCGCAGCTAGGCACCCAAGTCCTTTTGTGATCTTAACCTCAGGACGTTAAGTGATTTACCTAAGCTCACACACAAATTCTGTGGCACAAGTGGGAATAAACTTAGAACACCTAATTATCAGTCCAATGCCTTAACTGTAAGACCATTCTTCCTCTCTGTTTTTGGGTACTGGATTGATTTACATTACTTATTGGATTTGTAAAAACACAATAAATAAAAGTTTTAAGAAATGGAGTCCAAATTGACCCATCTGGAGATCATAGACATTGGTTTTCAGAACCAGGAATCCTGTTCAGGTGCTTAGCTGAATCTTATCCAATCTACTGGTTTTGCACTCATCCAATCACTTGGTTTTGTAAATCTAAGTGGTACTCTTGCAAGAAGTGTGTCCTGAAAGTATTTCAGCATTTTAATTCAGTTCATTTAATTCAGTTCATTTTAATTCATGAGAGTCCTTCCATTCAGTGGGCTATGGATGGGACCCCAGGTTTTGGTCAGAATCAGGAAGAGGAGAAGGACACAAAAATGAAAAACATTACATACTTTTAAATCAAACTTTTGGAACTTCAGACAAAATGTGCAGGTCAAATGCAGCTTGTATTTTGAGGTGAAGAACTGGGTCATTGATCCCAAATTTGTTTGACTTTAATATCCAGTATCCATTCTAATAATCCCCTGAATAGAACAGTAAGTAAATTCCTATTTCAGAAAGACTAAATATTTGCTGAAGGTACTTCAGGTCAGTAAGTAGTGAAGGTAATTCATTGCCTATATATCTCATGTTGTAATCAGGCAGTTAATGCAACACTATAAGAAGTATTTATTAGGATATTCTGCTTACACATTTTATTGCCTTCTTCTTTCTTACAATATTTCATTTATATGTTTGTGTCTTTCCTCTAGTTTATTCAAGCAAGAATAAGACATTACAGTGGTAGAATTGCAGAGTGTGGTACATTTGAGTAGATTGTTATAGCAGCGGCTGTTTGTTTGTCAAGGCATGTGTACAATTCGATGAATTTAAGAGAAAAAAAGGAAAAAAGGTGATACGGGCATTATGAGCACTATAGAGAGTTGACTGGTCTCATAAAGAAATCAATGGAGGTATAGCCATTTACAGCAGAAGTGAATTTTGCCCAATTACTTTCAGTTAGCTGTTTGTAATTTACACCAGTTGACCCGAAGCCCTTTGTACCCTCTTGTTGTCTAATTACCATTGTTGTATCATAAAGTTGTTTGTCTTAGAGTCAGAGCATGAACCTTGCTGTGCAGTCATACAGGTGAGCAGGAAATGCGTGGGCTGGCGTGAAGAGTGGGTGGAGCCTTGGGCTCGACACCCTCTCACTCTCTCCAACACAAAGCACAGATGAGCCAGCACAGAGGAGAGAAGTCAGCTACAACAGGAAAGAATTTACACTGCTTACTTTCATTCATTGAGGAATAAGGAGCAGAGAATAGATTATGACTCAGTAACAGTTCATTCCCTGCTTTGCTCTTGGAGCAGCACAACTACACACTGCCCCTTTAGTGCTGATTGAAAAACTAGTAAGGATTTTTCAGGGAAAATTATTTTTTATTTATTTTTGTTTTTCCAAAATTTCCTTATTGTGGAAAAGATCCAAATTTGTCCTTTTGGTTTCAATGAAAAAAATAAAACCTGAACATTTTTTGTTTTCAGGATGATTTTTGTTTTTAAGTTTGTTGTCCCCCCCCCCCCCTTTTTTTACGCTTCTTTTCTATTTGCACTCCTTTTTTACAAAAGTACAACAATACAAAACAAAATTGATGTTGCACAAAAAGGGAACAAAACAAACTCATTTTTTTCCTCTAAAATACTGCAAACTATTGAACTTTTCACTTTATTTTTAATGAAGAAATTGGAGGAAAAATAAAAAGAGATTTTCCCAGGAAATTTTTATGTCCAAAAATACCATTTGTTTGTATTAAAGGGAATTAAAACAAAAAATTTCAACCAGTCAGTACCGTTTACTCAGGGCACATTGTTAGATTGCAATGTAGTTCTCAGATGGTGTGGTATTTAGCAAGATTGAGCTATTATATCAAAAGTATCAGTGTGGCTCAGTGAGATGGACTAAGAAAGAGGGATTTGAGCTAAGGCCCTACCTAGATCAGGATTTAGGCTTATATATAATATTGCAGCATTGGTGCAGTAAAGAGATACTACTGTTAGCTGTGAATACTACTGGGTAAGACATTAAATTAAAGATCTTTGAGGGGGGGGCTAATAATCCTTTGCCAGAAAAGTTTATTTTTCTAGCCAAGAAATTGATAATGACAGGATGAACTTATTCAAGTCCACTCAATGTAGTTATGTAATATGCATTTTTAAAAATAAATTACTTTTAAAAAAGAAACTGTGTTTAAGGTTTCTCTGTTTTGAAGAGCCCTGAGGTGCACTAACCTTATCTCTTTTTTGGATTGTATGGTACTGAAGACCCTGCTGATGCTTAACAATTAAATAGAAATATTAGGTCGCATCAGTTGGATTTCATTTCTTTAAAAAACCAGAATATTTGAAAAAAGTGGCAAAATGGATGGTAAAAGTGTGAGCCACAGAAACCATAAAATAAACCCTTTTTGGGGGGTCTTTTTTGTAGCATCATCAGAACAGAAATGTTCAGTAGCAAATATACATTCTGAATAAAAGTAAAACATGAAGGATGAAGTATAAACCTATCCACTTTAGAAGGTTTATCTTGTCTGGATTTGCATACAAATTTATGCATTCCAAATGAGATCATTAATTCTTAAGTCATAATTGAGTGCAATGAGTAAGATATCCAGTGATTAAAAAAAATAATAATAAGCATCTTAGATCTCTGTTTTAGTGGTGTTTTATTACATTGCATATATTATTTATACAAGGGATTAAAAAAAGTATTAAAACAGAAATGCCTTCCTGATAGCTATTGCCTTATGAGCACTGCCCTGCATTAGTACAATCGATTTTCACATCATTTTCATGCTCCTGCAGTAGGTCTACCCTACTTTAAATGCACAGATTTGCAGTGAGGACAGAATATTGTCGCCAAACATAAGACAACAGCTAGATTTACTGGGACTCTGAAGTCAGAATTTAAAACTCTTCAAGTCTTTTCCCTGCATGCTCATTTTCCTCCTCGGTCCAAGCTATCTCTAACTCTTCCAGCGTTCTCTCTTGAATCTGGAGGAGAAGTTCCCTGTGATGTTGCCAAGCAGTAGCTAATCCATCACTCGTGGTATGTTCTTTGAGTGCTGATTGCACAATATCATTTTCTCCATGTATTGGGGATGCTTCACTTGTCACAGGCCCTTGAAAGAAGTCAGCTTTCATCTATGGATCCTGACAACACGGAAAGAGTTAGTCACCTGAAGGAAGCATAGGTAATAGCATTTCAAAAGTGATCTCTGAAGACTGATTATTCCTTGTCCTTGACACCATGCCAATGGCTAGATACATTGAATGTTTGGGATGTAATGGAGCCTACAAATCACTAGTTGCCTAGGGTCCCACTCAGGCCACAGCATGATAGCATGCTTGGCTTTAGTTCACTTTTTATAACACGTTGTAAACTTTTGACTATTCTGTTATGTGTTGTCATTGATGTGTCAAGACTGGGCCTTGACAGGGTGTCTGACCTCATTGAGATTAAAAAAAGGCTCCATCGAAGCTAACAGAAAATATTAGGAATAAGGCTGCTGTGGGATCTTTACCAATCAAACACAGGCTATGGTACCTGTGCCATCTGGAACTACAATACAAGGCAGTTGCCAAGCACAGTAACCATACCTAAAACTACTATCCACGGTCCCAAGTTGAGAGCTGGTGTAGTAGAGAACTGCCAGTAGTTTGCAGAAAACCATAAGCTATGTATTATGAAATTCACTTTCTTGTTAAAGAAAGAAGTGTTTGTCTTGAAACATGTTCCACTATTCTCAGCATGAATTTTGTTTTTATTATGGAAACCAATTTAAATGATACTTTAAAAGGCTAGTTATCAAGCTCCAGTAAACTACCACTTTGTTGTTTTAATATTGAAGAAGTTTGCTTGACAACATATTTTTAATCTTTCGCACTGGCTCAGTATATGGTTTAGAACAATGTCATTCCTCTCCAAAACAGCATTATCAATGATAGCAGCTAATCTACCCTGTTGAGCAGGAATCTAGGATCAAGCTGGTTTTATTTTCTTCCTGTAAAAGCTAGAACAGGCAACTATAACAGTATTATCTCAGCCACAGTAAATCTTAATCAAAGTAGAAGAATACCAAAGGGACTGAATGGCCCCAAAACATACTTCAAGTTGAATTTACAAAATTTTTAGTAGTATGGTGCCCACTTTTAGATGAAAAGAAGTAGCCCACCAGAAAGTGGCAAAGTGCTCTTTTGGAGAAGTTCCTTAAACAGGGGTTCCCTAATTGTTTGTTGGAATGCAGGCAAGGCAAATGGAACATAAAAATCCAGCTAACGTATGAACGAAATGAGCACATGCACATCCTGAACTAAATATCCTGAACTGTCTAAATGCAGACAGTTGAATCTGCAGGATGTAAAACAGCATGAGTTTAAAAACTCATTTTTCCCCCTGACTATTTCAAGTCCAAAGATATTTGTCTGGCATAGACGTGCTGTTCTAACTGTTATGGTATTTTTATATTATTATTTCTTGTGTTCTTCATATGATAGTAGGGAGCTAAAATTCTTGTAAAACATTCTATCCGTACTACCCCTACTATTTACCTACAGTACCACTGAGGAGGAAAGAGTATATTATTTATCTAAATGACATTTGTAAATCTTTGCAACCACTTAGCAACTGGACTAGTATTTATAGTTCTCTTTTTAACATAGACAAGTAGGTCATTCTAATATATAGAAAACAAGTAATATTTCAGAGATTAAAGTTGCAGATCTTTTTGATCCTGACATCGCATAAAACCCTTTCAAACAACTGACATTTCCACTGAGTCAATTATTTATACTTCTGTAGTCTTTGGAATTTATAAATTGTTCAGAAGGCAATCATTTCCTCATATGGTGTTTAGCTTTCGAAAAACAAAAATGTGAAAAACCCAAGTATGTTTAGCATGACAACAAAAATATTATAGGCATAGCTCATAAGCAATGAGGAATATTTCCATTAGCAGGCATTAGAGAATCACAAAACAATATTGATTTGAAAGACCTACTATATGATATAGACTAGCCACCTGCCAATGCAGCCCTGTTCTCTACAGCTTTGAATGAAGTGACCCTCATGAGTGAGCTTTCACCACATTCCTTGGGTCTGTACAGTCTAATGAATCACATCGTTTCTATATTTTTCCCCAATACTCAGGGTAAATTTTCCTTTGTTTCATGTCCCTAATTATACCTCTTTGTACCACATGAAACAATTCCTCACACGCCTTGGTAGCTACACCCTTCCACTACTTTTATAAATGCAACATACCATCTCCCTCACATTGATAATAAAGAATTAAGTCATATTGAAATATGAGATTATGAAACAAGAAAAATTACATTGATAAGAAAAGGACCATGCTGTAATTCTGAAATTGATTTGCTACGGCTTCCTGATTTCTGCAAGCAATTAAAAAGCTGCAATGCAAGAAAGCAGCAGGGCTAAAACTAATGTGACATCAGAATAAGTCGGCATGGAGGCTTTCCGCTAAATGAGGCAACAACACTCAAATCAAGTGGTGATCTAAATACCACAAAATGAAAACAAACAAACAACCCTTCTGTCACTGATAAAATAATGTAGTGTGGTATTCACCAGAATTAGTATAGTGCTCAAAGTGAATAGTTATTTGTAAAGCCAAATAAGGGCAGGTGAAAAAGGAAAAGGAAGGAGAAAATGAGGTGACGTGAGGATGATGCTGATACTGGTGATTGATGAGGAAGATTGGGATTGGGAACCAGAATATGTTATGGGAAAACCTGGCCAGAAACAAACAGCATAGTGTAATGTACTTTAATGCAAAGAGCAGAATTCTGTATTTTTCTATACTAGTTTTGTCTGGCCTAGTCCCCTTAGCCTATGCCCATCACTGAAATACCTTAGTATAGCATGAAGCTATTACCAGTCCCTAAATGTACATGTGATATATTCAGCAAGAGCTAGATTTTGCTACTCTTAGTTAAACCAATAATCACTTGCCATGAATAGTCCCACTGCGGTCTAAATTTGAATTTTGGGATTTGTTTCTAGCATATGGCTTTGTTACAATTGCTGGCATGAAGAGAACAAACTCGACTCTAGCTGCTCCTGCATTATTTCTGTTTACTCAGGATGTAGTTACCATTTCATCACTCACTGTGATACAACTGAGGCCTTGTCTACATGTACATTTTACCATTTTAACTATATTTGGTGGTGTTAAAGAAATACACTCCCCACCCTTACACCCTACCAGGTGCACACAGTTGTGTTGATAGAGCTTATTTCCATATAGAAAAGGGAATAAGATGTATTGCATATGGCACCTTTGTACTGGTATAATTGTGTCCATACTGGGGATTGTACTAGTATAACTACATCAGTTTTAAAAATCACACCCCTAACCAATATAGTTATATTAATACAAAAACTATAAATAGACCTTGCCTAAGAGAAATGAAGAAACAGTGAGCTTTCTGTTAATCCCCCATAAATTCCTCTTTCTTGATAAACATCAGCAGACTTGTAAAACTCAGACATTACTTAGGATGGGATGTGCATTCTAATGAATGCACCTTGTAATGTCCTTGAAATCTTCCCTGGGTTACTGTGAAATCCTTTCTTGAAATTTGGAGGGCAGCATGACACTTATTTAAAGTATTTATTTTTGAAGATGTTGAAAGTCGAGAGCAAAAATTATATTTAATAGGTGGTTCACAGTGAAAGTGCTTGAATTACAGTGCACTGTTGTTGATGCACACGGTACTTTCCTCGATGATGTGAATCTAATTACCTACTTCTTGTTTGGCTGGGGCAAGGGGGGGAGAAGGTAAGGAAAGATTGTCCTCCTGAAAGGAAAAAGTGAAGGTAGAGAGAATTCAAAAGGTCAGCAAAGCATCAAGAGAAGTATTTGTAAGAGAGAAAGATAAAAATAGATGTTGCAAGTGAGTCCACAACTGTCAGACATTTACTTAAAAATAAGCAAAAAGAAATATGTCCAAGAGGAAGGAATCCAGCTGGGGAAAAAAAAAGAAAAATCATGAGCTGCTGCTTAAAGCAGTGACAGCATCTTTATTATATTACATCCAAAACCAACATTCTAAAAGAGCATTGTCTCAAAGTCAAGCACTCAAAAATTAGGAAATACCAGAATTAAGGGAGTCTGGGTAGACTTGAATCAGCTCCCTTGTGCATAGGTGTTATGCTTCAGCCTTTAATTACATGATCACACACTGTTTTCTTCACTTGAGCTAAAGGGGTAACTGGTAGCAGTAGAATGTTGTTATCTGTGTCATTGGAGATTTTTAAGAGCAGGTTGGACAGACACCTATCAGAGATGGTCTAGATCAGGGGTTCTCAACCGGTGGTATGCGTACCACCAGTGGTACGCGGAAGACGGCTCGGTGGTACGCGAGTGAAAACGAACCCCTAATATACTTCAAACTTAATTCACTAAGGCTTAACTTTATTCAAGAAGATTTGTGCAGGATATTGCAGAAAACTGCTGTATCTGTCACAACCACATTCTAGAATGCAAAGTGAAACCACATTCCCTAGCATGCAGTTGTTAGAGTTTAGTGAGCTCTGTATGTTATTGATGAAGCCGATCTAGCATTTCATGGCTCTATGATGGGTGGGAACAAGGAGCTTTCTCTCCTCTTGGAGACCGTAATTAATTCATACAGTGCCCCTGCCTTCTGATCCACTTCCCTTTCAAGGACATTGATGGTAAGATTGGCTGCCCAGGGGAGGTGAATCCTTTAAGTCAGCATGGTTCAGGAAAGGAGACAGTCTACTACCCTACCCGGCAGATGACAAAAGCAGATATGGAGAGGGGGTACATGGGTAGGAAGGGGAAATGTGTGTTAATAGAATTATTAGCTCAGGGATTTTTTAAAAAAGCTTTTGAGTCAATTGGCTGATGTTTGAAGTCACAAAACAGCACTCAACTTACCATGATATGGAGTGCAATACTTTTCATACAACTTTTATACCTGACTCTTGTTTAGACTACAACTCTCTCCCATAACAAACTTTTCAGGCTGCATTGCGCTTATCAGATTTGAGTTGCTTCTCCAAATGAGACTCTTTATCTTCTAATCTTCTGTTCTAGCCAAGAAATACCTAGCAATGTGACCCTTCTTTGGATTCCTTCCTTGCCTAGCCTGCCTGCTGGGCCCTACTGTTGACAAGCTTCCTTAAATTATATTTTCTTTCATTGGGAAAGTAATACATTGCTTATATCAGGTCTGTGACTGAAGCCCAGTGCATTGGAGCAGCACAGCAGCACAGTGAAGCAATCACAGATAAAAACAGGACATATTTGTAAACAGGTTGTGAGTCTCTTGGTTTTCATTCACCTGTGGTCTTATAAATAAAGCCAAAGGCACAGACATTAACCATCCTGCATTTGCTTCATGAATATTTCTATCCAAACCCCCGCATATCTCAGCATATCTATGCGTTCAAAAGCCACAAATTAAATTGAAATCACTTTCCCCTGTGGCCAGCAAGGCAAAGGTGTGACTACCAAACCATGCAAGGGGACGTTACTAAAATGAAGGCAGCATTTGAAGAGGAAGGTATGCTATTCGGGAAGGGCAACATTTCATCATATCCACTGCCCAGCAGTTTTTCTGAAAACAATAGCAACATTGTATATGAGCAATGTTTTGAAATTTGAACCAAGTCATTTATTCCAAGTCTAAACAAACATGGGGCCATATCTTCCTCTAAGTGGGTTATTCATGTCTTGGGGGTTAGCCACTTCTCAAATCAGTGTTTGTGGAGCTTGCTCGCCTTTCAGATGCCATCCATATAGGTGGGGTTTGTTTCTTTCCCATCCATTCCCCCTAGCTGTGGAAGGGCAGTTGGTTTGGTCCCAAAATTCACTCCCTTTTGTGGATATGCAAGAACAAGGTTATCAGCACAGAGACATTATACCTCTGTTCTGCTATCTACCTCACACAGAGTGCAGTGTTTTAGTCATGCTGACATGTCCTCTCCACCTGACAGGCATCATGAAACAAAGAAGGTGGTTTCACTGAGTGGGCTGGGAGCCCACAGAAGTTAATGATCAAAGACCTAATCATCCTGTCCCAAAAGGTAACCCACAAGAGGATGCTCAAGTAGAGGACATTTCTGTAAAGTTCCCCTTATAGAAGTTCCCTCAGATCCTTGTGTCAGGGCACAAGGTTTATTTCTCATGGAAGAGGCCACATGATCTGCATTGAACCTTGTGGATCTTCAGATCTGCCTGCACAGCTTTATGCCCCTGGCTACCTCCCAACTCTGCTCCTTGACAGTAAAGATCCATTGGAATTATGAAATCATGCATTCCTCTAGGCTTCAGGGACAACCCTAAAAGGCAAAACTGCTGAAGCAAATATCCTACTACTTGGCCATTTTGTCTTTTCTCAGTAAGCTCTTCAGGGCCAGGAGGACAACAATATGCATCTCCCCTGTCCCACCCTGGCTCACTCACTCTTCCCTATCTTATCCCAAACACTGTCTGCACCTCTTTCTGATTCATTTTCCAGACCAGATATCAGATGGGCTAGCCCTAAGAACAGAGAAAGGAAGTGAGGCCATGGATAACTGTGGCTCTGTCTGAAAGGGGATAGTCCCCGATCAGCATTAACTTACCCTGTGTTGTTCCACAGGGTTAATGGTGGGCCAATGCCACAGACTGCAATTGTCATCCCAGCTCCTTCGTTTTCCATCAGCTTCATCTTGATCTTTTCTGTGAGGTCTCTGTGTGGTCAAGGAAAGCATTTAGACCTTGTTCCCTCTGGCTCTCCGCCCCATTTTGCTATATGTCAGGATTTCTCCCTTCATCAAATTTCAAGGATGAGCACAGGGGTTTCTCCTCCATAAAATCACAAAAAAATATTTCTGATGTAAATTATACATAATAATTTTGACACGTAAAGGATGTTTGTTTTCAGAACTCCCATTTTGTGATTATAACAGGTAATGATTATAGCTGGGGGCTAGTCATCTCACACAATAAATGATGGTAATAGGCTCTTTTAATAAGTTCACAATGTATTGCATTATAGCAGAGTCTGTTGTAAGATAACATTTACATAATATGGACTCTGAATTCTGATTATTTTTCAGATTTCAATATCATCCTTTAGGAAATACATTTTAAAAAGTTGGAAAAAATCACTAGAGCCTCAGATCAATGCACTTCAAACAAAGTTGTTGGAAGGGGGTGGGGGATGGACATATTTTTAGTAAGACTAGGGAAAAACTTTAAAATCCCTGGAACCATAAGTATTTGCAATTCCAAAAGCAAAAAAATAGCTTTTCTTAGAGATGCTAATTTCCCTCTCTTTTTTACTTATATTATGTGATATCAGCATGCAGATGGAGTAGAAAGCCAATATTACTAATCCAAAATTATTAGTTTGAAACAGGTACATTTTCAGTGAAGTGAAGAAAGGTAGAGGGAATTAGAAGAACCAAATAATAATTTATAAAGCTATTTCTGTTCTATTCTGTATAGGTTAGTCTACCGCGCTCACCTACATAGTATCTGAGTGCCTTCCAGTAGTACATTAAGCAATGAGAGTGACTAACATCTGTCATGCGTTTGTTCTCTATTCTGCTCCCCAGCGAGGAGAAGTGTGGGCAGTAGAATGTGTAGATTTGAGTGAGATGCGATATTGATTTTTGTTTCTTTGTTTTTCTAAATATATCTGTGGCTATATATTTATATTAGAGAAGGCAGGTCAAAGAAATGCACCTTGTGCTTGGAGCAGAAGGTGGCAAGGTTTGTGATGGTCCCTTAGTTCCTGTGGGAGTTCATTCCACAGCCTCAGATTGGCCCCCTAGAGAGTTCTGGCATCCACCTAGATGAGCTTTTACCTTTACTGAAGAGTTTCATTGTGCCATAAGAGTAGCGTTGTCAACGAGACTTCATCCCAGTTCAGAAACACTGATTTTTTGTTTGTGTTGTACTTTGAAAAAATCAGTGATTCCGTTTTGGAGTATTGGTGGGTTTGGGGATTGTAATGTAAATCTCTGCAGAAAAGGCTTGTATGAGGATCAGTGTTGTGATAGTTCACACCTCCTCTTCTGTATATGATGCTAAATTATCCAAAACAAAATTATACACAATGGGAAAACTATTGAAATGTGACTGAGAATGGGCTTATAATGGAATCACTGAGCCTTAAATATATTAGTATTAATGGGGATACCGAAACACAGAGATAAAGCCCTAACTCTGTCTACATACAAAAGTTGCACTGCTTTAACTATATTTATGTGGCTGAAGTGGTACAACTCCCCCCTAGTGTGGATACAGTTATTCTAGTATAAATGTGTTTCATATCAATTTAGATCTTTTTGTATGGGAAGGAGAATAAATTATACTTGTGTAAGGCATTTTTATGGAAATATACTGCACCCACAATAGGAGATAGGAGTGTAACTATTTTGGTAAAAAACTGATATAACTAATATATCCCTAACTGATATAATTATACAAGTACAAAAATTGTATATAGACTAGGAGAATGACTAGCAATGACTTTTTCATTCAGAGCTATAAATTAAAAGGCTAACTATAGTAAATGTGTTCTGCTCATGGGTTAATGTTTAACTAGTGGTCATCAGAGGGTATTAAAAGGTCTATTTTCAGAGTAAATATAGAGTTGAAATTGAGTTTGTGTTTACCTCTCAGGAGACATGTTTCCTATCCCACTATGAATAGACAAGTAACAAGCACTTGGTCACTGTCTGTTTAAAGCTGTAGGACAGTTTTGTCAAGCTTGTCCCTTTCTATTTGTATGTGACAGTGGAGGAAAGGTATTTTGGTAAATAAATAGGCAAATTTACTTGCCTGCAACAGTGTATTTCACAGAACCTGCCAGTGCTAAACATCTCTCAGAGCTACAGATTTGAAAATGAACTACAAGTTTCAGAAATGAAAATCTCTCAACACTTCCTGCACATTTTACTATGGTAACTAGTGACTGCAGAGAGTAGGCTGGAATGCCCATATCTGACAGCTGGTCTGTTATAATGTATGAGTCGCTGAAAGCAGAAAGGTCAGGCAACTGCTACATGCAGCCTTTGTCACTATCAGCATTCTAGAATGGAAGATAGAGAAAAGGCCCGGGGCCTTAAGGTTCATGATGGCTTGGAGAAAAGACTATTTTATACAAAGTTTATCAGACTCTTTATTTCTTGAATAATGCCTAGGAACATATGGGATTTTGACCTTGTGTGCCCTTGGGTGGTTGTCACTAAAAAAAAAATCAGCATTTATTGTGCAATGACAATTGAATTTTCAGGTTATATGTGGTATTTCCTATACTTGGAATAAGAAATGCCATTCTCCATAATAAGAAACACCCCAAATATTGCTGTAAATTCAAAGACCACAGTCCAATAAAGTTTGATCATTTTAGTGGTGAACATTGCACTCTAGCAATCAGTCAGTGCATTTCAGAAATATCTGGACATCTCTAAGTCTCTTCACCAAAAATACACCACAAATTATATATAGCAGAAATTATTCAATAAGCGAAAAAACTTGTTCAAGCAAAGCCAGTGCAGTTCCATCACATTAAAAATATATCTTGGGGACACTATATAGGGGGCGAGCAGGCTGTTTGCTTTCTGATCATGCTGAATTGTTCTGTTCTATTCAGCTTCCTTAAACCTTAGTATGCAGTGGATTTTAATGACTGGATCCATGACTTCACCCATCTGCCTTGCAGAAGGGTAGTATATCACAGAATCATTGGGCTGGAAGGGACCTCGAGAAGTCATCTAGTCCAGTCCCCTGCACTCATAGCAGGACTAAGTAATATCTAGACCATCTCTGACAGGTGTTTGTCTAACCTGCTCTTAAAAATCTCCAATGAAGGAGATTCTACAACCTCCTTAGACAATATATTCCAGTGATTAAGGTTTTCCTAATGTCCAACCTAAACCTCCCTTGCTGTAGTTTAAGCCCATTGCTTCTTGTCCTGTCCTCAGAGGTTAAGAAGAACACCTTTTCTCCCTCTTCCTTGTAACAACCTTTTATATACTTGAAAGCTATTATGTCCTTTCTCAGTCTTCTCTTCTCCAGGCTAAACCAACCCAGTTCTTTCAGTCTTGCTTCATAGGTCAAGTTTTCTAGACCTTTAATCATTTTTATTGCTCTTCTCTGAACTTTCTCCAGTTTGTCCATATCTTTCCTCCAGTTGAGTCCTAATCAGTGCAGAGTAGAGCAGAAGAATTACTACTCGGGTCTTACTTACAACACTCCTGCTAATACATCCCAGAATCATGTTCGCTTTTTTTGTAACAGCATTACACTATTGACTCATATTTAGCTTGTGGTCCACTATGACCCCCAGATCCCTTTCCGCAGTACTGCTTCCTAGGCAGTCATTTTGTATGTGTGCAATCGATTGTTCCTTCCTAAGTGGAGTGTTTTGCATTTGTCCTTATTGAATTTCACCCTATTTACCTCAGACCAATTCTCCTGTTTGTCCAGATCATCCTAAATTATAGTCCTATCTTCCAAAGCACTTGCAACCCCTTGCAACCAGTTGATGAGTATCAACTGATGCTCAGCTGAAAAGAGGCTTATCACTGTTGTTTATGTATATTATAGTAGTGCTTAGTCAAGATCAGTGCCCATTTCTGCTAGCCCCTGTACAGATATGCAGTAAAAGAGTCCCATTCTGAAGAGCTTGCTAAAGAACACAGTATATGAATACAAATCCTATTCCTTAAATACTTGCAGCCATTTTTCTCTTACGTTTTATAAATCTTTTTTATTATTAAATATTTCTAGTGTGCCAGATTTGTACATGGTACAAAATAGGGATTCACCCTAACCCGGAAGATCCAGATGCAGATTTTGATACTAACACCCTCCTAAATTCTGTGAATATAGAGATGAGGTTTTGATTTTAAGAGACAAGATCCCTCCCTTCCCTCTGGAGCTCCCAATTTTCCCAGACATATGTATTCATCAGGATCACACACCTGCTAAGAAATGCTGACATACTTGAATATTGGATCTTTTGAAGCTGCTCCTAAAAGTGTCTTTGGCTGACTTATCTGATGAGCTGTAAAAGGGTCTTTCACTAAATGTTACTCTGTTCTGGAACAGCTTGCTAAGGGGTCAGAGGAAAATGTTTATTTTGTTCATTTTCTGGGCTGATTCCAGAAGCTCTCCAAGCACAGAAACGCTAGTGGAATCAATGAAAATTGTATGCAGAAATGGCTCCATCCAGAATCCATTTAAATCAATGATGGTCTTGATTTCATTGAGCTTTGAATAAGACTATTAGGGCTTCCAGGATCGGGCCCCAAATTTGTATGTAGAGTGTGTACACCAGTGACTTCTCTTTGGGGTTAATACTGAATTAGAAACCTATAATTATGTGCAGATATAGCTGATTAATAAGTATACTATTTGGATGCGCATAATAAAAGCTGCTTCTGCATCAGATTAGAGTTCTGCAGGGTTTGGTTTTTTAAGCTCGCCTCAGAAGTCTAGATGGATGATGGCTATCTTTTCATCTTCATGTGTGAAATCTTTGTATCCTCTGACACAGGGTAAACTCTGTCTTCCTTTACTACATAACCTAGAAGATGAAGTGATCTGCAAGAATATTTGTAACTATATTACTGAAGTATCCACGCAAAAGCCGATCTTAATGACAGCAGCATTCCTTCAAGAATATGTCTGGATCATTTGCTTTCGCAGTTTTTCCATTTATTAGAAGCTTACAGTCATCATTACAGATGTGCTTATGAACAGATGCCTTTCCTGTTAACACGTTACTTCCCATGTGAGTATTGACTGCTTAGTACAAATGCATTTGGAGCTTGAAACAATCCCACTGAAACAAATGTGAAGACTCCCATTAACTTCAGTGAGGTTTGAATCAAGAACCTGCACTATGTAAAGACACATTAGTGAATTTTTAAGTAATTGTTTGTGGATGCTGGTCGTGAGAGGAGATAATTACGGAACTAGTTTTCTGTGAGGATGAAATAATCCCTAAGTGATTAGCCAAACGATTTAAATCTCATGTTATACAAAACAAATGCAATACAATAGAAAACACTCACTTTGCTAATCTGCGAACACCATAAATTTCACAAAAATAAGGAACAAAATTAAATGGAGGTCTCCTCCGCTCAGTAAATTCATTTGCACAGTACTGTCATGAGGACCCATGTTATCAAGCTGCCGTTACTTTAACACTACATTAATTAGTGTAACTATGAAGTTTAATAAATTATTTAAACTAAGCATGTCAAAATAAATGAACAAAGTACACTTTGTGATCCACTAACCTTGTTTGTTTGTTTCCCACCTTGCTTATTTGTTCACTTGATAATTCACAAAACTGGCTAATCCCCTGTGAAGGCTTGTTTCAATTCCCATTAATAGCAATGGGGGTCTTCCCATTGATTTTGATGAACATTAAATCAGTCCTGGGGCCCCAGGAGCTCCAGTATCAATTAAAATAAATCATGTTATACTGTAATCACTAATTAGACTATAAGCATTTCCGAGCAAGCACTGTCTTTTACTCTGTGTTTGTAGAGCATTTAAATTAATAAATTCCAAAGCCAGAAGGAACCACTGTGATAATCCAGTCTGACCTCCTTTATCACACAGCAGAGGTCCCAATTAGATGTGGCTAGACAGGGAGGAATGTGGTGGGGCAAGTGCCCCCCCCACCCACAGTTTTTGTACTTGTTCTACATTCCATACAATGCAGAGCTGGGGGGGGGGGGGGGGCTCTGTGGAGATATGACCTGACCACTTTTAAGCAGTGGTCCCATACCAAATCAGTGCAGCTGCTGTCAGAGTGGTCCTGAGCATTGCCTTGGCTGCTTGGTCACAATGCCACTGAAATTTGACCCTCCATACAGATGAAGGGGTAGTTGGACCAAGTGTCAATGAATAGCATTGCAACATAGTGCCTGGGGTTTCAGTGCCACTCTAATATGGCATGGCTGCCCTTCCATCCAGACAGAGGGATGGCTGGATCAAATAGTGTTGTGACTTGGCACATGGGAAGTCTGTTCCTGTACAGTTGAGCACAGGGAAGTCTGCTGAGAACCTGATTCCTGGCAGCAGTGTCTCATGCACTGTATATGTGAGAGAGAGGGGAGACTGCCCTGCCAAAGGAAACCTGGGATCCATGCAGGAAGAGAGGGAGGAGAAGAAGAGTTGAGCTGGGAACAGAACGGAGACCCTGCTGGAAGATACTAAAGTAGACCATAGATCTTCCTCAAAATAATTTCTAGAGCATATCTTAGTACATAAGAATATAAGAACAGCCATAATGGCTCAGACCAATGACCAATCTCTAGCCCAGTATCCTGTCTTCTTATTGGTGCTTCAGAGGGAATGAACAGAACAGGTGATCATAAAATGATCCATCCCCTGTCACCCATTCCCAGTTTCTGTCAAACTGAGGCTAAGAACACTTTAGAGCATGGTTTTGCATCCATGCCCATCCTGGCTAATAGCTATTGATGGACCTATCTTCTATGAACTTATCTAGTTCTTTTTTGAACCACGTTATAGTCTTGGCCTTCATAACATCCACTGGCAAAGAGTTTCACAGGTTGACTGACAGTTGTGTGAAGAAATACTTCCTTTTGTTCTTTTTAAAGCTGCTGCCTATTAATTTCATTTGGTGATCCCTAGATTTTGTTATGAGGAGGAGTAAATAACACTTCCTTATTTACTTTCTCCACATCAGTGATGATTTTATAGACCTCTATCATATTCCCCCTTAGAGGTCTCTTTTCCAAACTGAAAAGTCCCAGTCTTATTACCCTCTCATCATATGGAAGCTGTTCCATACCCCTAATCACTTTTGTTGTCCTTTTCTGTACCTTTTCCAATTCCAAAATATCTTTTTGAGATGGGGCAACCAGATCTGCACACAGTGTTCAAGATGTGGGTGTACCATGGATTTAAAAAGAGGCAACATGCTATTTTCTGTCTTATTATCTATCCCTTTCCTCATGATTCCCAACATTCTATTAGCTTTTTTGACTGCCGCTGGACAATGAGTGGATGTTTTCAGAGAACTATCCACAATGACTCCAAGATCTCTTTCTTGAGTGGTAATGGCTAATTTGACCCCATCATTTTATATGTATAGTTGGCTTTATGGTTTCCAATGTTCATTACTTTATATTTATCAACATTAGATAACATCTGCCATTTTGTTGCCCAGTCCCCGAGTATGGTGAGATCCCTTTGTAATTCTTCGCAGACTTCTTTGGACTTAACTACTTGAATAGTTTTGTATCATTTGCAAAATTTGCCACCTCAGTATTTACCGCTTTTTCCAGATCATTTATGATCTTTTAGGAAAAACATCCAATCCTGATTTTAAAATTGCCAGCGATGGAGAATCCACCATGATCCTTGGTATACTGTTCCAATGATTAGTTGCCCTTATTGTTAAAAATTTACACCTTACTTCCGCTCTGAATTTGTCTAGCTTCAACTTCCAGCCAACTTTGGATCATGTTATTACTGTCTTTGCTAGATTGAAGAGCCAATTATCAAATATTTGTTTCTCATATATGTACTTACAGACTGTAATCAAGTTAACCCTTAACTTTTTCTTTGTTAAACTCAATAGAGTGAGCTCCTTGAGTCTATTACTTAGCAGAATGGGGAAGGGGGTCTCAATTCTGATTGGTGCTTCTAATTATATATTATATATATATATTAACATAATATATACAGTTCTCTTGTGAATCTTTTCCATTTGCTCAGTATATTTTTATTAATTACTGTTCAGCACCTAGTTCCTTTTGTTAAAGGTTCTATAATGTGAAAGACAACGAATAAATAAAATGTGTCGTAAAATCTGTCAAGCAGTTGATATCCACCACACCTGTAATGCTTCACGGCATTATTATATAACAGTCAAACATTCAGAAATGAACAGAAATAAGAAAAGATTGCTAGTGAATCTAATATGAATAAACTAACCTGGGCCAGTTTGTATTCTGCTATGCTCTGGATACAAAGGTGAGGGGGAGGGGCAGCTGATTAAAACAGCAGCTGTGTTCAAAAGAGCCCAGAATGTGTGAGAGTATGTTCCTTCTGCCTACACCTGAGAGCACAAGGCATCTCAAAGGGGGCATGGAGGAAGAGGAGAATTTCTTGCACTATTGGATTGAGTATCTTGCTCGCATTCTCTAGAGAGAATTTCTCACATCATTCTTCCTAGGACAGTGCAGTTCATGCTCTCCATGGTGGGGCTGTGCCTTTAAGACACGGATGAATGCTTTAAGAAGCGTTTGACAATTTTATTACATAACACATACATGGAAGAACCAAAACTACCTCATTACCACTGAGCTGTGTTACTACACTAAGTCTGATCCTTCAACCCATACTCAAGTGAGCAGTCCCATTAACTTCCATGGGACTACTCATGTGAGTAAGAGCTGTCAGTACAAACTGAGGGTCTTTAACCTACTCTTGCCACAAGGCAAAAGAAGACTCTCTTCCTGACTAATGAAAAGAAAACAATTGCTGACGTGCCTTTTGAAAATAAAATTGTCCTCAGAAGACCTGTTATCAAAGAAAAACTAAGAGCTCCAAGCCTTATATCAGTGACTGTATTTCACCTAGGCTCTGTTTGATGAGTTTATTCAGTTTTAGAGTTCCAACGATAAATTGTCTGATTCTCACTAAATAGCTGTGCAGCATCAGCATTCACTGGTGGTGACTACTTGGGAAAAGACACTGTTCGTAAATTACAGAGGCTCTTCTCCCCCTCCCACCCCTTTGTGAGAGACAGCGGTCAGACTACTTATTTGTTTGTTTTATATATGAGCATGGCAAATGAGGTGGTACTTTAGTCAGGTTCTGCTAACTCCATTCACAATCCAAGAGTAGCTGGTTGGCGTTGATCACCACTGACAATAGTTAACAATGCTGACTTTAAATTGTTGCCAAGAGTAATTCCTCCCGCACATATCCCAGCAGCTTAGTGCATGGCATCTGTGTAGCTTCCAAAGTACCCTTGGTCTTTGTATTCCGTATAGCATGTGCTGCATGAGCACTTCAGGGCTGTGCCTCTATAGAGTGGTGGGTCGAAAGGACACTATGAAAGGGTGACCCTGCATGGTAGTTGTAGGTGCTGGAACTAGGGTGCTGCCACACCCTGTAGGTCAATGTGGTTTCCATCATATACAGGGTTTATAATTTGGTTCCATGGTTGCAGTCTGGGCTTTCAAGTCTAGGGGTTTGGGTGGGTTTGAGAGCCTGAACTACAGCCCAACCCACGTCTAGCTGCTGTGTGGACATACCCTCAGGGGCCAGCCATTCTGTGGCAACACCCCTCGGCTCTGCTTCAGCCACACCACTAAACTACTCTGTATGAAGTCCTTCTATGCTGTGGTCCTCACATGCGAGGGGCACGTGAGTGTGTTTTAAGGCCTTCCCATTCTGTGGAGTGGGAAAAGGAAGGTTGGCTCCCCGAGATATTTTTTTCAGCTATTTCCACTCAGCATGAGTACGTATTCAGAGCACTCACATCACAGCCAGAAGGGCTAGAAACTTCTTTTTTCATGAAAGTTTAAATTCTGCAGAAATTGATGGGTTCACCAGAGAAGACAGGCATGGCATACTGCCATGTAATGAATCAGTCCGAACCCTGATAACAGATAAATATAAAATGTCATAACAGATGTCCGCTTAAAATTCAAGGGCTCTGCTTGTGAATCTTATGTAAGGTTCAGCATTGCTTGTTCTCACAGTCGATGGGGAAGTGGATCTGGCTCCCAGCCCTGGGCTCTCACATAATGATTAACCTGAGACTACGTGGCACCATCTGGTACTGTCTCAGGTATGAAACATATAAAAGTGCCTAAAAAGCTGTATTTTCCCTCCGTAAGCAGTCTTATTTGAGAAATGGCACTTTTTACCAGAAGTGTAGCCTTGAAATCTCTCATGTAGAGCTAAAATAGACAGTACTCTCTTACTTTTGGTTCTTTTTTAAAAAACCCTGACCATTTTTATTTAAAAAAAAAAAATCACAGAAAAGTGAAGAAAAAACAAATATTTCCTAGTTAACTAATGTTCTTGAGAGGGCAGAATGGTTCAATTGGAACCAGGAAATTATTTCCATCTCTGCCACTTTGCTTCCTATTTGTGACTAATGTGATATACAATCTCTTACTCAGCTAGAGGAGTGGATAACCAGCACTTAGAGAGTGAAATTAATTGATGGTAATAATACATAGCTTTTATATAGCACCTTCCTTCTATAGAACTCAAAGTGCTCTATAGAGGAGGTCAGTACCATTATTTCCATTATACAGATGAGAAACTGGGTCACGTAAGTGAACTGACTGGGCTCAGCAGGTATGTGGCAGAGCTAGGAATAGAACTCAGGTCCTGTGCATTAGCCTCTAAGTCACTCTAAGGCCATCCTAAGAGATAATGCAGAGGCACAAATTACATTGGGCTGGTGCAGACATACATTACTCAGGGAGGAGCTCCTGGAGGCATCAAAAGTGGTCAGGGAGAGTATGGCCATAGCACCACCCTGTTAAAGGATATATCTTGCACTTTCCATACAAGGGAACAGCTCCTCTGACCAAGGTGTAAAAGGGCAGAACCATGGCCTTCTTTCTCCTACTTCCTTTTCCTTCTTCAGCTACCTTGCACCCCCATGTAGTAAGGACAAAGACATCCATAATTAGACCAAGCTGCTACTATGCAAGGGTTTAAAACACTGAATATGCTCCCTACATCCTCCCTGGTGGTAGGCACAGACAAAAGACCAGGTACGATTCTGTCTCATTATTGTTTGTTCTACCCACTCCTGGAATATTGTATCTTGGATCACCGTGTTGCCAGAAATACATTGCTGAATTGGTTAGAGGAATGGAGTTCTGAAGGAAGACTATAGTCTAATTTGCCTGACAAATAAGTGAGGGAGAGGAGGAAAGCCCACAAATATTTGAAATGTGTAGCTAAAAGGTTAGAATAGAAAAAGAACGGATGGTACAATGCACAAACTGTTCCTCCAGTTTCAAACTGTGTTCATTACTGTAGAGTAGCTGATGATTTTGCTAAAACAATCAGGTGTGAAAGAGTTAATACTGACATTTAAAATGACAGGCCAGTCTCCAGTGTAAAGATAAATTAGAACAGCATCGATGGTCTAATTATCCCAGCTACCAATGGCCCTTACAGGATTTTCTGGCAGTTGAGGATCACCGGGACTCAACATGGCCATACCCCCTTTTCTCTGGCTATGCCCTGCCTTGGCAGCCCAGAGAAGTGATGGCTTAGGAGCTGTTTTGGTGGCTCTGTGCCAAGAGTGTCCAACCTTTTTCACAAAAGGGGCCACACTCGGGGGGCTGCTAAGCAAATTTCAGATAGGGAGGAGGGCTGCGGCTGCTGCTGTGCCTGGCCAACACAGGGCTTGAGGACAGGGGTTGTTCTTCCACTCTGGCTGGGAGGGGGAGTGCTCTTCCACTCCGGCCGTTTTGGAGCTCAGGAGGCTTGGGGCCAGGGCTGTGCCGGCCCAGCAGGTCAGATAACAGCCTTTGGTGGGCCGGACTCTGGCCCGCGGGCCTTGGGTTGGACAACTCAGCTCTTTGCCATCCAAGGATTCCCATACATAGGATGAACCCTGTAGTGACAGACGGATAAATGTTTGTGCTGCTTACCACTAAATCATGGCTCTGCATGTCCCCTGGATGTAAACATCAAGAAAAAGAGGATTCAATTATTATTTGGTATAAAGGTTTATGTCTAGAAGTAAAGGTATGGAATTAAGAAAAGAGAAAAAACCTTTTTGACATTGACGTCTCATAAAGTAGAGACGTCTCTGAGGGGAATAGGTAAAAGATCTATCAACACTAGAAAATGACCAATTCTTCACTGGCAGTGACGTGGACTAGATAACCTAATAGGGCTTTTCCACCTCTGTTTTCCATGATTCTATGGTAAAATTAGAAGGTGAATAAACAGAACTGTTCACTACAGCCCTAACTTTTATTGCCAGTGGGAGAATGTTTACCATCACCCAAGCTAATCACAATGCAACATAACTTCAGTATTTTATACTGGGTATTATTATAGGTACATATCACTATAACATAGTACTTTCATTTTGAGCCCATCATGGTGCTGTTACTGTTTTCTAGCAAAAAACGTTAAATTTAAAAGGGGGGAAATGAGTGGGAGGTCTGGTACTCAATTATATCAACTGTGGCTCCTGCTTTAGGGGGTTTATGGTTAGAGTTGTTTTTTATTACTAGTTCGCAATAGGAGCTGGGATTTGTGCTGTTGTGTGTCATTTGCAGTTTGAAGCTCTCCAGAGTTCTTAAATGTTCAGCCTTTCATATACCATGGCATTTAGTTTGCTCTGGTGTCTTCAGCAGTTTCTAATGCCACTGAAATTATTTGTTGTGTAGGTCAGTGATTAGTGAATGTCAGTGTTTTGATGGGATCTGAGGGAAGGAAAGGGATTTTGATTGACAGTGGAGTTTTCATAAACAGGGACTCCTGAAATGAGGAGTTTAGCATTTGCAAAATTTGTAGAGATTTTAGCACTAACCACGTAAAAGGCTAGTTTCAGATTCAGATTACATGCCCATGGGCTACTCAGAGCTGAGGTCCGGAGGCACAGGATTGCTTACTCCCTCCCTGGAGCAGGTGGAGAAATAACTAGCAAGGGGAGAAATGATTGGGGAATAGATAGAATCTTGTCTAGACACCCTCTACCCTCACTTGTTGACCAGAATAGTTGAGACAGCATGGTGCAATGGAAAATAAAGTAATTTGCTGCTGGTCAGCGGTAATTCCCACCACATGTGATCAAGGAAGGAATAGGGAAGGAATTGTGACATTTGAAGAGTGTCTGAGCTACGACTTCTAGAACTACTCCTAGGGTGATGCAGTTTACAAACCACTTCTTATTCAGGGCTGTGTGTAAATCTGTCACCTAGCCCTAAATGATTATTTGAGAGGAGGAAAAGAACCAACTCTTTGTAATTAATTTAGGTCAAATTGAGGTCCTGCAACAATTTTCAATGTACGTTTGACTAAGTTAGCTTGAAAAGATAAGTTATAGTTCATACATTTCAAGGGCCGAAGGGAATATTGTGATAATCAAATCTGATCTTCTGTATAACACAGACCATAGAACTTCCACAATTTAATTTCTAGATCATAACTTTTAGAAAAACATCCAAACAAAATTGCGAGTGATGGAGAATCCACTACGATCCTTGTCACATTGTTTAATGGTTTATTACTCTTAGTATTAAAAAATTGTGCCTTATTTGTTTGGTTTCAACTTCCAGCCACTGGATCCCATTATACCTTTCTCTGCTACATAGAAGAGCCCATTATTAAATATTTGTTCTCATGTAGGGACTTACAGTATAATCAAGTCATCTGTTTGATGATTCCCGATTTACAATTAAATTTTGAGAGCTATCAGTAAGCCAGCTTTTAATTTGTTTAATGTGTGTCATGTTAATTTTATATTCTTCTAATTTTTTAATCAAAATGTCATGCAGTATCAAGTCAAGTGCTTTACACAAGTCTAAATATATTACATCAACACAACTACCTTTATCAGCCAAATTTGTAATCTCATAAAAAAGAAATAAACAAGGAAACCTCACGTTAGTTTCACAGGTCTATTTTCCATTAACTCATGTTGATTGGCATTAATTATATTACACTCCTTTAATATGAACCAGGAATTGATGTCTTACTGACAGGTGTATGATTACCTGGGTCTTCTGATTAACCCTTTTTAAATGTTGGCACAACATTAGTTTTCTCCAATATTCTGAAACTACCCTGGTGTTCCAAGTCTTATTGAAAATCAATATAAATGGTCCAGTGAGCTCCCCAGGCAGTGCTCTTAAAACTTTTGGCTGTTATCTATACCAGCCGTTTTAAAAATATTTAACTATTTAACATGCTCCTGAGATACTAGTGGAATGGAAAGTGTATAATCATATGATATGACTATATCATCTGGCTTTTTCCCCAGATACAGAAAATAAATATTTATTGAACTCTTCTGCTTTTTCATATTATTATTGGTAAGTGTTCTATCTCCATCTAGTAATGGACCAATACTATTATTTGGACTCTGTTTGTTCCTATTCTACTTTTAAAAATCCTTCTCATTGTCCTTAAATCTGCTGGCCATACATTTCTCCTTGTGTCCCTTTGCTTCCCTTATCAATTTTCTACAAATCCTAGTTTTTTGTTTATATGCATTACTATAATCTTTCTCTTTCTTCCATTTGTTATATATTACTTTTTTTTGTATTTATAGCTGCCTTCACTTGCCCCCTAAACTTGGCCACTGTTTTAACCAATACAGCTTTCTCCCTCAGTTGAATGCTTTTTAGGCATTTAGTAAAGTGTTCTGAAACAATTTCCAATTATCATTCACATTTTTCTGATTAAATTATCCCTCCCAGCTGATTTGACTCATAATTGTTTTCAGCTTTATGAAATTGGTTCTTTTAAAAGCCAAGTGTATATATCACTGGTCTGGACTTTATTCTCTTTGCACATTAGAAATGCGATCATGACACATTAATTTTTAGTTCCATGATGAAGTTTAATATAGAATTCTCCTGAGTTGGATGCAACACTTTTTGAGTTTGGAAATTGTCATCAATAATATTTAGAAATTCCCTGGGCATTTTAATACTGGCCATATGAGATCTCTAAGATGTTACCCAGATTGAAATCCCCCATGATCACACAGTTTCCCCCCCCTTACACATTATAGACAGAAGCATAAAGGAGCCAGTTGCCCTATTCTCTATTGTAATTTAATGGTCTATAACAGATACCACTAATATTCCATCTTATGCTTTATTTGTTAGGACATGGATCCGTAAGCATTTGAGATAATTTTCTTCCGAGTTATCAGTGACTCAGAAATAGGTAATGCCATTTTTGACAGAGTGCCATTCCCCCTCCCCTTTTGCCCACTTGATCCTTCCTAAATAGGTTATAACAATTGTTTTTTTCTAAAAGTCATGGGAATCATTCTATCAATTTTCAGTAATACCAACTAGATCAAATTTATGCTCATAAATGAACAATTCCAATTCCTCTTGTTTGTTACCCTGGTCCTAAGCATTGGTGTGTAGGAAATTAAGTCATTTCTTCTGTTCTGCCCTATGATTCCTTGATTAATTTTGTTCTCAACATTTCAGTTTTGTGCTGAATGTTCATATCTTCTCTCTTGTTATTAGTTTAACACCTTGCTGACTTCTCTAGGCAGCCTATCCCTGATTCATCCCCATTCTTTTGAAGTGGAGGCCATTCAAACTGTACAGTACCTTCTTCCAATAGAAGATGGACCAATATTTTACAAAACCAGAACCCTCTACTCTATATCCTACTTACCTAGTTAGAAGTTCACTTTCAGAATCTTCTGCCTTCTGTCTTTCTTTTGGATAGAAGGATCTCAGAGAAGATTGCTTGGACATTTTTCTTCATCACACTTCTCAGTTCCCTGATGTCATGTAGTATGTGCAAGATATCCCACAATGCAGAGTCATTGATACTGGTATGAATGTTACCAATGGATCCTTTCCCCTCATCTTCAAAAGACTATCTAATCTTAGAGTGATGTCTTGTGTCTTAGTTCCAGGCAGGCAGCACAACATCCTGTTGTCCTCCTGTCCCTTGCAGAATTCCCTTGCATCCTGTTGTCCCTTGTCCCTTGCAATTCTTTCAGGCATTGGATTCCCAACAAGGATTGTTTATCTTCCTGAACAGTTGGAGTTTTCTTGGTGGATAAGCTTGATTTTCTTACAGACTTTGCCAACTTGCCATATATTTGTCCTGAACATCTCTCCATTCCCTTGGACCAGCTGGATCTTGAAAGATATTTCCCACAGTTTCCACACTGAGGATCTAGTATTGATTGTAAACTTCTAGCTGTGTGAAATTCCTCTGAGTCCTCTTCTCTCTGGTGGCAACAACCTATGCATCCTTGTCTATCTCAAGCCATGTAGCATGCCACCATGCCCTCTTGCCTATGGTGGTTACAAACTGCTACACCTCCTCTCTGACCTCCTCTCTCTCCAATTCCTTAGTGCCCAGCTCTTTTCTGCCTTGAACCTGGAGTACTGGTGTTTCCTGAACTCAGTATCTAAGATCTCCTGGGTGTGTCTGATTCTCAGTAGCATCTCTACTTGCCTCTGCAATTCAATAATCTTCTCCTCCAGCACAGCCACCAACTTGCATTCATGTACAGGAAGTCACTTCTGGCTTCTGGCAGGAAAGAAAACATGGTACATAGGTGGTGACCTGAAACCTATGTTTCATCACTGGCCATCTTGAAATCAAATGTAGAGCTGAACTTGGACAGAAAGCCTCTTTAAATTTCCTCAAAAACTCTCCTGTTAGCTGCCTGTTTGAGACTCTAGAGTTTGTCTAGCAAGTGACTTTTTATGTCAAGTTTTCCTGATCAGCTCAGCTCCGTCCTTAACCCTTAGAGAGTGATTAGCCACTCAGAGACTTCAAACAGTGGAACTTATCAAAGCTTCCAGGGTTAGAGCTTCAGGCCTTTAGTAATGACTTATCTTTGCTCCTTACTGAAGAGCCCATGGCCCAGCTACTCAGCCCGTATAAAGAGCATAAACAAGTATTCAAAGAAACCACTCACAGACAGACCAAAACACACCACTCATCAAGTCCTGCTACCTCCAAGCACAGAGTCCACAGCTACACCCCTACAAAACTCTCCCATCAGCTGCTTCTGTTTTGCTTCTGATGAGTGTGCAAATTTAGGGCCTGATCCCTGTTTCCTTGGTCAAGGAAAGCAGGGTTGGGCTGATAGAGGGGAAAAAGTCACAAAATGCAAAAGATAAAGGCTTTCATTGCAAACAGTCCCTGGATTAATAATAATGCATTGCACTTATTTCTGTAAATTACTTAATACCTACCCCAAACTCATGTCTGATTTCATTGAAGACTTCCCTGCACTCTGAGTTCCCTTTAGCTTCCCTGCAGAGCTTCCAGCCTGCCCATCAATTAACTCCTTTCTGACAGTCCTTTGATCTAAAGGCTTCAGATGTGCCTCTCCCACCCATCAACTGGAAAATTTTCCTCTTAAGTACAGGCAGGGTCAAATCCTTCTCTCTAGGTATGTCTACACTGCAGTCAGAGGATGTGATTGCAGCACGTACCTGAGCTCACTTTGCTGTAACTAGCTCAAGTAACCACAGCAATGCAGCCACCACAGCACAGACTGCACAAGCCTGCCCCAGACCTTGGGTATGGACTTGAATAACTAGCCCATACTGCCACCGATGATGACATAACTGCACTACTATAGTTACTTGAGCTTCCTAGAGCAAAGCTATCTCAGGTGTTCTACACATGCTGCAATCACACCTCTGACTACAGTGTAGGTATATTCTCTGTGAGAGGGCTGGAGAGAAAGTAGCACAGGTGAGATTCAGAGCTAGCCACAGATAAGAGTGGTAGCTCTGCAGTTATGGTCCTTACCTGGGCTCCCCCTCTCCATCTCCATCTCCTTTACCATCTAGTCAGCTCCCCTTGATCCCTTTCAACTTCCTATCTGTTTTTGTGGTGGTGAAGATGTTTCATGCCCTGACCTTTTGGCTACCAGTTGTCTTGCTGAAGGATACCCAGGTTCTTCTCTCTAGTACTACAGTACTGTGATCTACTGGGAATGCCATACTGCAGACTCAGTATTTTGTGGAAATTAATTGACCATAATGAATAAAGCTCCAACCACCATCTATAGATGCACTTAAACCATTTACAACAACAGGTCAGATTCTCTTAAGACTATAAACGTGAGTTTTCTCTTACTTATAGTTTGCTAAGAAGCAAATTTGTCATATTGAAGTGTAGAGCATTGATCTGAAATGCTGAACAATCTCTGCTCAAACCTGTAGTTGCAAATCTCCTTACAGACCTATCCAAATATCCTCTTTCTGGAAATTTGTCAGCTAGAGAGCAGGGCCAGGGCATTGCCAGGGGAAAGCCCACAAGTTTCTCTGTGGCCCAAGGAGCCCTATCTGCCAGATCAGCATTAGCAACCACTTTTTCAGCTGAAGAAGGCTAAATGTGTTTCTGTCCTACCACAAATCAGTGCTACTCTCTTATTGCTTAGAGGGGTCCCTTCAGAGAAACATAAGAGGAGAAACATCCTTCCTCTAGGGGATGAAAGCACTGCATCTTCAGAACTCCCAGGCATTGCCAATCTAGAACCAAAGGACTAATTGTGAGTCCCAAACTCAGATCTCCCTCCTGGCATGCTATCAGTAGATGTGTAGTCTATTTTATAGACATTGGACTAAGTGATCTGCTGAAGATGTGTTCATTTCCCACTCCCTTCCCACCTCATGTCTTGAGGGACAATCTGTGAATGCTGTGTAGGTGACTGGAGGGAAGTTGGATCAAATCTTAACCAACTGAAAACAAGTTATAGCTGTATATATAGTGATCAGTAGGGCTGTAACTTTCATAGGGCTGGTCTTTGAAGGGAATTAGATGCCTAGCCCACCTGTGACAGGATCCACAGAAGGGAATGAGTTTCACATCCCCTTGGAGATTGTTAACTGTCAAAGTAGTGGAAGGCAGTTAATTAAGAAAGGAGCACCTGGGCCTTGATACAATCATAGGAAAGCTCAGTTGGGGAAAAAAAATCCTGAGGAGGAAGGATGCTTCAGAGAAAGGGAGCTCCTAATAAGCCTGAACTTGGCAAAACCTTTTCAGGTGTGGGGTATGGAAGAAAGACTGTAGGGCACTCCAGACAGCAGAGAAGTCTGAGGCCTTACAGGACAAGGAGCCATTGCTGCAACCTAGACACTTGTTTTGGAACTTTTACGTTTTATCTAGGCTCTGGAGTAAGAGCCTTTAAACCCTGGTAGAAGTGGTCCTTTTGGAAGGCTTGATCAAAGGAACATATATATTGTGTAGAGTAGAGTGCTTGATTTCTCCTTGACTGGGCTGTTTAAGTGACCTAACTAGATGAAACTGAGGCAGGTCACAACAGAGACACACACAGTCACAATGGGTGCTCAGAAGGTGATTGTGCCCTTCTACAGTAACCCAGAAACTTCAGCACCAAAACCACAGACCTTTGCCACTTGAGCTAAAGGGAAATACTTTCAATTGCCAGTAAGTTGCAAGGTAGTGTTCTCCAAGCTATTAGAAAAAGACATCTTCAAATTGAAGAAATCCACTGTATTATAATTACTTTTAATGTCACTTAACCCCTACCAACAAATGTTACACACTTCCCATGACCCTTGTAGGTTATTTATATTTCTTCTTAGCACAATATTATGTACATTTCAGTTGGAATTATTAGATATTTTTTTCAGAGGCTGGGAGTGCTATATTGTGTTCTACTTCCAGAGGGAAGAGTGGTATTTTATAGGCAATTTGGGTTAGATGAGAGGGGCCAGAGCAGGGATTAACCTAGTTTTTCATTCAACTCTTCTGGAATGTGGCAACCATATGCAACATTTTTATCTGTATCATATAAAAGAAACATTACAAAGTTGATTCTTTTCAAATCCTGTTCTTTATAACTGTTAGACACAGCTGGCAAGATTTATATGTTTGTATTCATTTAGATATGAAAAACAGTCTACAAATCAGAATCAAATAGGAATATTTATTGATCTGAATCACCTTACCTGGTACATTTGATGAGACTCTAAGTCCGGCGAGGTGGGATCAATAAGGGAGGACTTTATAGCTCTAATTCAGTAGCTCTGTATCATCTCTATACTGAGAGAAGCTGTGTATCAGAGTTTGTAAGGAATCTTACAATGTGCAGAGAGTATTTGAAAAAAACATCAGCTAAGTCTTTCTTTTCAAATGTTACTACTTACAGAAAGTCACCGGTATGATAAGAATTTAAAATCCTATTAGGCAATTCAGATTTTTTTTCTGTAATTTGACATGAAAGTCTTTTTGTTACTGACTTTCATATTGTATTAGCTATAAAGAAGGAATGAAGAAGTAGGCTCTGGCTGTTAGCCAAGTCTGAGCTTCAGTGCTACCACAATGAAATTCGAGGATGAATGGCAGAGGCATGCAAATTAGTTAGGAACTCAAATGAGCAGCCACGGCGCAGACATGCTGTTATGAAAGCGTAACATTAACCTCAGATTTCTACCATTACAATACAGTTCAAAATTTAGGAAGCTAAGCATGAGCCCAGAGCTGTTTGTTATCATGCAATCTCTTATACAATGTAACAAATGCCTCTTTTGCAGCAAACGGACAACTTCAAGAGGCTACAGACCATATCAGTTAACACTCTTACAGCAACTCCTGTTTTTGTTTTTTTTTAATACATCATTCAAAGCAATTGGGCATTATTTTGCCTTCATCTTGCTGGATAATGGTTCTGGGCTTTTTTTAATATTTATGAGAATAATATATTTTAATAGCCTTCACCTTTTGTGGAAAGAACATGAAGTCTGCGTATTGTCTAAATTAGGCTTCAAAATGAGACATCGCTCCCTTAAAAAGTAAATGGAATAAGAGAAAACAAAGATTATGATTCTAGTTAGTTCATTCACTATATAGGTAGAAAACAGAATCCATATTTAATTAAAGCTAAAATTGCAGGGAATATTATTTGGAAAAAAAAAAAAAAAGATACATTTGTATGTTTGCTTATTTAATGCTTAATGAGAACATCTGGTCATATTTCTGGTTATTTTTTTCACATAGGCCACACTGTCAGAAAGGCCTATTTCCCTAAAGCCTACAGAGGAAATGAGAAGTTTAAATGACATAATAAGCAGATTTATGCAATTGAATTGTGGTGTCAATAAACCTTTACCTAAAATTATACTGCTGGAAGTGTAAAGTACGTAGAGGAGAGAGAAACCAATATTCATTCAGTAATCAAGATACTGTACTGATAGTGCTCTGAATAGATGATATACGCCAAGTATTGCCAAACAATTTTGTCTTGCCTATGTGCTTTCAAAAGTACTAGATCTATAACTATGTGTCATATTGTACAAAAGCAAAAATAAATGTAAGTACATTGAATTAGATTTCTGAAATCATGATTTTTAATGGACTTGAACTTTGGTGACTGTGTGTCCGGACAGGAATATAAAGCATTCCCTTCAGCCCCAATGTGAACAAACTCTAGCATAGTTTAGTGCTGGAGGCAGTGTGGCCTGTTGGGTAGAACACTGGACTGGAGCTCAGGAAACTTGCATTTTTGTCCCAGCTTTGCTACTGAATTGTCAGATGCCTGTGGGCAAATCACATCACCTCTCTGTGCCAGCCTCCTTTGTAAAGGACTTTGAAATCTGCAGATGAAAAGTGCTGTGTAAAAGCTAGGTATTATTACTGAACAAAAAATGGATTAGGCTATTTGACCCATGAGACAATTGATGTTGGTTGATGTTACAGCAAATATTAAGATAATAAATGTCAGTGTATTTGCATGTGCATATTAAAAATAATAGGGATTGAAAAGAATCGCATGGAAGTAAAACCTCTGGGTAAGCCTGGTTTGATTTCTACAGTTCCTTCCTTTGTTATGAAGTTAATCACTTCCTTTTTCTCCAGATCTTCCATGTCTTTTTCAATATGTCCTTAATGGGAATGGATTCTTCTATTCCTTATATTTCAGAACTGCATGGGAGGTAAAAGATTTTTGTCTTTGGAAGAATAGCAGGATAGACTGAGACCACATTTCAGGAAAGATATGGACAAACTGCAGAAAGTCCAGAGAAAAGCAACAAAAAATATTAAAGATCTAGAAAACATGAACTATAAGGGAAGATTGAAAAAATTGGGTTTGTTTAGTGTGAAGAAGAGAAGACTGATGGGGGGGCATGATAACAGTTTTCAAGTTCATAAAAGGTTGTTACAAGGAGGAGGGAGAAAAATTGTTCTCAACTTCTGAGGATAGGAAAGAAGCAATGGGATTAAACTTCTGCAAAGGTAGTTTAGGTTGGACATTAGGAATAACTTTCTAACTGTCAGGGTAATTAAGTACTAGAATAAATTGCCTAGGGAGGTTGTGGAATCTCCATCACTGGAAATGTGTTAAGAGTAGGTTGGATGGACACCTGTCAGGGGTGGTCTAGATAATGCTTAGTTCTGCCTTGAGTGCAGGGACTGGACTGGAAGACCTCTCGATATCCCTTCCTATCCTATGAGTCTCTGGTCCTCTCTTTGTAGAAGTTCCAGTGGTCTCTTTGGGTGGTAACATGGACCCAGTGTCACTCTGCTGTTCACCTCTAAAGGTCCAGGTACTTGCTTCTACCCTCAACATTAGTATTAGTCTCTTGAAGGAACGAGATAGTAGTGAGGCTTTCTCCTAGCTGACTCCCTAATGGATGAAACTAGAGCTAGTTGAAAATGTTTTCACAAAACATTTTTTGTCAAAAATGTAATTTAATTAAAACCAAAATGTTTTGCAGAAAAGTGTGAAAATTTTAATGTTAATATTTTCAGGAATATTTCTATGTTCCTGATGGGATTTCTGGTCACAAAGAAAGTCCCACTGTAGAATAGCCAATTGCTCATCTGGGACTATTTTGGTCAGTCTCTCCTCTATGTGTGTGTGTGTGTGTGTGTGTGTTGGGGTGGGGGAGGGCAGGGGAGAAATAGTCTCATTTTTATTCTGATGCCTGATGTGGAACAAAAATAAATTTCAAAAGCTCTACATTTTTCATGAAATGGAATTCTTTTTTTCTGGCCAGTCCTAGCTGAAACAGGTAGCCACGGTTTCAATTGTACATCTTACTAGCCAGGGCAGAATGCTTTGTAATTTCTCTATCATGTCCTGTCTCTCTTTTCTCCCTGCTTCTTTATTCCATCAAACTCAGCCAATCAGCAGAACTAATGTTAACAATACCACATGGTTGGATCCTCAGCTGGTGTAAATATATATAGCTTCATTAACTCCAGTAAAGCTACACTGATTTTCAGCTCAGGATCTGACCTATCATGTCTAATTAATCCCTTCTGAGACCCTCCTAAAACTGCAGGCTTTATATATATGTGTGTGTGTATATATATATACACACACATATAATATGCATACATACACACATAAAATACATACCTTGTACTCATATTACTCAGAGAATTCACAAATTAATTTATGTTAATTGCTGGTTAATCATAGAGTCTCCTGACTGATATTGGTAAAGCTTATACTGGCCAATATATATTTTAAAGTCCTAATTGGAAATTACCCAGTATAAACTGCTGATTATCATAAAAGCAGCTCTACAAAACGATGTTCCTAGGAAAAAGAGCTGTTGCAAAGGAGTGAGTGAGACAGAAAGGGGGAGAGAGAGAGACAGAGAGAGAGAGAGAGAGAATGCTCACATCTCAAAGCAAAAATGATCTTTTTTTTCAAAGGACTTTAATATATATTATTTTCCAAGATACGGAACTTCAAAGGTTTTGGAAAAAATGTAGATAAATAGATTATTTTTATACTGCCAAGGTGACTCATCATTTCAGAAAATACGTGTGATATTTTTATGGACTCCCACCTCAAATTACTTGAGTTCTGTCTTATAAAAGAGATGTTCCTTTTATCTACATTATTTTATCTTTCCAAAGAAGGAGAAGAAAAAAACACTTCATAATCACCTACAGTACGTTGTTTGATGTCATCACTAGACCACTCAACAAATGTAGAAAAGTATGATTATTATGATATATAAAAGACTGATGATAGTCACTACAATGCTTTATACCTATTTGAAAAGACAAAAAGCAACAGAATTAAAGAGAAAAGATTTCTTACAATCCCAAAATAAAGTTAGAAGTTCCAGACTTTGTTAGTTTGCTTTCATGTTACGGTACATCTATAAATTTTAGGTGCTACCAACTTTATTTCTAGGGATCATCTAGCAACTATCCCTCTTTTATTACAGCCTCAGTGCTCAAATGGCTTGAATTGTGACAACCCCCTCTCCAGGTGAGGAAGTGAAAAACTGGCTTCTTTTGGAGTTTGTGAATACTACTTTGTCAGGGCACAAATCTGGAAAGTGACAACTGCTTCCTGCGATTTGCTAAGTGCTATCAATTGCTGGAGTTCACGTTGCTCAGCACCTTGCACGCGGCACTAAGCAGATCACAAGATCCAGCCTGCAGTTGGCTGAAAATGTTCATTAGAAACGAGAACTGTAGGTGTTCCAACCATAGCACTTCCAGCTCAGCCTTGGAAGTTACTGTGCAGTGGTTCTCAATCTTTCCATTCTAGGACCCCTCTCTTTCAGACCAAGACTGACCTGAGATCCCTTTTTCCTCTAACTAGTGATTCCTCCTGTTTAGCCATATGACAATGTCAGTGTGTTCACAACCACCTGAGCCGTCTGCTTGTGTCCCTCCTTCCTTCCTCGGGGTCACAACTACAGCCAGTCAAATTTTTTCAATTATATTTTTGTAATGAAAAGTGGCTTTTCTCAAAACAGAAATTTCAATAACAGAGGCCCATTTTTGAAAATAATAGTTTTCAGGTTTTCATGGAAAAAACCCCCAAATTATTTGTTTTTTGCCAAGAAAACCTAAAAACCTTAGAAGAAAATGTTGGATGAAAATGAAAAGTATGTTTTCCTCAATTTCTTTTGTCAGGAACAAAAAACACTTCCTAAGCAGCATTCTCTGTTTCCACTGGCATCCCCTTTGCTACCAAAGCTTCCGGATAAACTAAGCTTAGGTTGCAATGGACTGCGTTCTATGACCCAATGTTGTGGTTTTCTGTTTACCATAACTACAAATACCAGCAAAGCAATGCCAAATCAACTCAGCTGCAAGAAATGACTGTTGGAAAGCTTCAGAGATTTTGTCCCCTATAGCATGTTCTGTTAGTGAGTACCAAAAGAGGAGGTCTTCCTGTATTGATCCTTCCCACCTAGAGAAATGTTAAAAGTTGGGCAGAATATTTATCTGTAGTTTCATCCAGTTGTATTGAGAAATACGGGCTGTTTCAGAATATTTGCAGCCATGTTATGAATTCATAATCACTTTTTTGTCATTGAATAGAATAGAATAGGGAATAGATTTGACTTGACTGGCAGCTGTAGAGTGCAACATAACGCTTGCACTGGAACACAGGGTACTGTTAAATGTTCCCCCATCACATGAAGCTTGTATCACTATTCATTTAATAAACCAGTTTTTTAGTTCTGTGAATCCATGAGATTCCCCCCCCCCCCCCAGGAAGTCATTTTTTAATGTATTTTTTTAAAAGATGGATGTTTGCTTTAATCACCTGGTTCCCGCTCATTTTAATGGTTTCATGCAAACCTTCATTCCTTTGGCAGCTACCGTGACGACTTCTTTGAAGCACTGCAGTAGCTGATGAGCCTTCTGGTGTGTGCAGTGGTCTGAGTCCACTAAAGAGGAAAATCAGGATGCAAATAGCAGATCCACAGAAGAGGGGAAAATGGTAAGAAAGGGAGGTTGATTCATGACCACCCTGCCACCTCACTGCGTGAAACAAGAGCATGCACTGTCATATAATTAATTTCCCTTTGAAGGGAAAGCTGAACAAGAGGCAGTTGTAGACAGGTCCCAGCGGGGCAGGGAGACTAACAAAATATCAGACAACTGTCTGCAGCAAAATGGCAAATTCCATGGCAAAAATGATGAATTCTGTGGCACATTGGAAAAAAAACGCCCAATTCCATGACCTCAGAGTCGCACAGTCTACAGGGCCTTGACTGAGATGAATGAGGCAGTTCACGCCTATTAAAGCTATTGTTTCAAGCTCTCTGCCGATTCAGGCACGCACCACTGTATCTGTTTGTGGTTGGTTTATGTTTCTGAGGTTATCTTGACAACCTTTAGAGCTAGAAACATAATTTTTGTTTTAACAAAAGGATGAAAAAGGGAGAAAAGGATGGGATGAAGGCAGCCTCCCCTTAACTTGTTCATGAGCCCCCAGAGAATCCCAAGCTCCAGGTTGAGACCATTGGTATAGCAGATAGGGCACCAAAGTCTGTTGACTTTGGTTCCATTCCTGTCACTGACCTCCTGTGTGAAACTGAGTCTTTAACTACCTGAAAGGGGATTCCAGGGAAGATGGAGCTAGACTTTCTCAGTTGTAGTAGATGACAGAACAAGGAGCAATGGTCTCAAGTTGCAGCAGGGTAGATCTAGGTTGGATATTAGGAAAAACTTTTTCACTAGGAGGGTGGTGAAGCACTGGAATGGGTTACCTAGCAAGGTGGTGGAATCTCCATCCTTAGAGGATTTTATGGTGCAGCTTGACAAAGTCTGGCTGGGATGATTTAGTTGGGGTTGGTCCTGCTTTGAGCAGGGGGTTGACTAGATGATCTCTTGAGGTCCCTTCCAACCCTAATCTTCTATGATTCTATGAGTAACATTGCCTCTCTTTCCCCTCCCACCTTTTGTCTCGTCAATTTAGACGGTAAGATCTCCAGAACAAGGATTGTTTCTGAATATGTCTTTCTACAACACCTAGTGCAATGACTCTTCATCTCAGCTGGGGCATCTAGGCATTACTGTAATGCAAAAAATAATTACTAAGAAAAATAAGGGCCAGCTAGGTCAAATTCCACTCACCTTCGTGGCGGCATGTTGCATTGTCAGTTCTGCCTCGCAGATATGTGGATTGGTGTGGGAACACATGGCATGTACTTCACTCCCATTGACTCCAAAAAGGACAGTTGGCAGTCAGCACCTTGGGGTCAGGACTCAAGCTCTTGGTCAGGCAAATGATTACCAATATCATTATGTTTCAAGAATCAGTAAAACATTGAAATAAAAAGCATATTGATATTTGTTTGTTGTTTTTTAGGAGCTGCTTCTCTTTACAACGTGCCACATTTCCTGCGTAAACAGAATATTTTAATAATCCAGAATGCATTTGATAAAACTGTTTGAATTGCCTCCTATGATAGACAGTATCTTCCCAGTACATTATAATCCTTCCTGGAGATAGTAAGTGTAAGTATTACTACACACTTTCAGAATCATTATAAAAGAGTCAGGTAATGACAATTCTTTCAAAACATGCTTTTTATGTTCTCATAAAAACCCTCTGTAGATTTTGTGGAGAATGTTACTTTCAAACTTATCTCCCAAACAAAAAGGGCACTATGAATATTTTTTTTTAAAAATCACCAAAAATCCACCCTTTATTGAGGGAAGATAACATGAATGTGGTTATTATCATTATTATTTGTACAGATGGATAAAGTCTCTTCAAGAATTCACTTCACGTTGCTATTCTTCTGAGTACAATAGGGGAAAAACCACTTCAATTACTCTCTATTCACAACATTAGCAAAATTGATATTTATAGCAAATGCATGGGTGCAGTCTAGATCTGAATCTGATGTCTTGTCACAGAATACTACTTGCCTCAAAAAACACTTTTATTGACAGCTTTGCTTCCTTTCTGGATTCATCTTTTGCCTTATAATCTTGAAAAATCCCCATGGAAAAAGAAGGTTTTAAAACCTTCTGAAAAATTAGTAAAATGCTCTAAGATGATCCACCTGCTTTAAAACTACAGATATCCTAACCTTTATATAATCAGCTTTCTTACAAGAAACTTCAAAGCATCTCAGCTACTTGCAAAGCACTGCCACATGTAGCAGCAGGGTCAGAAGGGGAGAGGATTGACAGGAGGAAGGACGGATGGTAGGTGGGGAGTGGAATACAGGTTTGAGCTGCCTAATTGCTCAAACGTATAGTATTTTCTATTTCATTTGTGTTTGAAAGAGAAGGGATTTTCACTACTTTTTTTTGTTTTAATTTTTGGGGACACTGGTCATATTTACATAATAGGGACATTGATCCAAATGTTACTCCAAGTTATGCCTGGATTTCCCATGGAAAGATAAAGTTCCTTGCATCCTATACTCAATTGCAGCCCCTGTGCTCTCTCTTTTCCTTGCTAGTGTCCCTGAAGATGCTAGTCTCCTCCAAGGAAGCAAGGGAGTGGCGCCACCTCCTTTCTGCATATCGCAAAGGAAAGCATGGTGCGCTTTGGTGTAATACATGCATTCTCACTGCACTCTAGGAGGCTTAGGGAGGCATCGGCCTTCATGAAGCACGGGACCTTTCAGCGTTTCCCCTGGGGCAGAACAGCTTTGCACAATACCTAACATAAGCCTGCATTTTAACAGCCTGATCTTGCCCTTTGTAAATGAGATGAGGGGATGATGAAGCTGGTTGTTTCATACCTTTGTTTCAGTGAAGATATATTACTTTTAAAAAAACCCCAACCATTGACCAAGTGCTCAAAGCCATGTGTTATAGTGCATTTTCAACAGATAATTACAGAAAACAACACACAAAAAGTGCTAAAAACCACTTTGGGGAATTTGCATGTAAGGGTGTGTACCGTTAATAAAGTGCCTTTGGAACATTTTCCAATAGCAAAATTCCATGCCCAGTGATACAAAAACTGCAGCCACCTCATTCTTTGTACCTCGGTCAGATAGAAAATTCTCTTACTTGTGCTTCTGGAGAAACTGGACCTGTGTTTGGGTTGCATGTACGAATTCTGAGCCAGATCCTCAGCTGCTACAGTGGGAACAATTTTCAGAAGGGCCTAAGACCCAGATTCTGAAAGGTATTTAGGCGTCTAAATCCCATGGACATTATTTATTTATTTATTTATCCGTTCATTTATTTATTTCAACGGCAGTACCTACCTAAATGCCTTTCAAGAGCTGGGCCTAAGTGACTTAGGTGCCTATGTCCCACCAATTTTCAATGGGCATAGGTGCCAAAGTCACCTTGGCAGTCTTGAAAATTTTGCCCAGTGGGTTTATACCAGTTTACTTTGGTTGTGGATCTGAGCCTCAATGTATCTCTATTTCTATTTCTAGTGGCAAGTGTTCATTAGCTGGGTATTATGAGGCACTAAGCACTATCAGCTCCCATTAACTTTAGTAAAGGTTATGGACAAATCATCATCTCACAAAATTAAGCCCTAGAGCATGCATCCATATTAGGAAAATATTTTTTTTTATCATATGTTAGTGAATGGGTGGGCACAGATCCTCAGTTCCTCCTGATCTTGATGGGAGTAAGGCACCACCGTACCTTTAACTAACACGTGGTGGAATCCCAGTGCAAACAAGGCAGTTGTAGTTTTTGCATATGAGCAGGTCAAGATAAACATTAGAGTAGAGCGTGTGTTAACAGTACAGCTGCCTTGTCCATGCTAAGATTTTGCCATGTGCTACTTTCCATATCTTGGCTACCATATGCTTTGGTTTTTTTTCTAGTGAAGACAAGGCTATAGAGGGAAAACTCTGAGGAAGAGCTTGAGGTATCTCTGTGTCCACAATATACCTATTAGCAGAGGCATGAACAAGAGGGGGCAAACAGGGGCAAGCCCCTCCCCTCCCAGACATGTCTCTGTAGCCCTGGGAAGGAGGAAACAGCAGGACAGCTGACCTCCTCCTCCTCCTTCCATCCCTATAGCTGCAGCCTGCTGCTGGAGTAGTCCCAGAGTTGCCTCTGCCTCCTCCCCCTTACTCTCCTCAGTGGGTGCAGTCTGCAAAGCAGGCAGCAGCGCTGGGACTCCAGCAGCAGGGAATGAAAAGCAGCAGGCTGCAGCTGTAGGGAGGGGGGAGGAGCTCAGCTGTCTTTCTGCTTCCTCACTCCCACCCTGGTTTGCAGGGACACTGAGAGTGCTGCTGCCGGGGGGAGCTGCTGCCTCCTCATTACTGAGTGTCCTTACCAGTGGCATCCTGAGAAATCTGGGGGACAGGGGGTCACGTGAAACTTTCATTTATGTGTATTTAACAGGCCCCTCCCAAAGTATTCAAATTTAAATTCCTGTGCACGCCCCTGCCTATTAGCTTGTAGTAGTCCTGGAGAAAAGACATAGAAGTTCCTCTCAAGGGAGAGGCTTACTGTTTTGTGACACATGGCCTCAGTAGAGCAGATTTTTTTTAAGGTACTAGGTCTGCCAAGAAGCAATATGTCGGATATGCATTTAAACCCTGTCTTAAGGGTTCCACTGTTCAGTGATGAGGTGCAGTTCTGTCACCCCGTGTTGAAGTCTCACAGTAAAGAGTTTGGTTTGTTTAGCTGAACTCTGCCGGGGGGCAAACCTGCTCTCATTGCATCACGCAGGGAGCAAAGGCATGTTTGTGGGGCCACTGACCCCTGTACATTTTCTGAACGCAACAAGACCATAGAGATACCTGCATTCAGAAACTTTGTGCCAGTCCAGTGTGCAAGTTCACAGTGCTCAATAGCCCTTGCCGGTTTTTCATTTCTCACCTGTGGTGGTGGTGTGCAGTGGTTGCACATTAAGCTATGGGGGGAAGAAAGCATGTGTAAACATAGGCGGGCGCAGCCCATTTTCATTAGAGTGTGCACATTTTCATTAGGCTGTGCACCCAGGGAATTTCATTACAAACTCAGTTCCACCGGTGGGCCACATTTGAATTACCCGCCAGCAGAATTCTCGCCGTGTCCTACTCTCCACCACAAATTATCACGCGGAATGATATTTTGGCGGCAGATCGCGGCAAAATCTCGCAGCTCCTTCTTCCTCCTGTCTTTCCGTCCTCCGAAGAATCGTGTGCCCTCCGCTCTTTCGTTGGCAGATGGCACCCCGGGACACATCATAAGGGGCCGTATGTTTGACACCCCTGCATTAGGGTGTGCCTGGGCACACCCAGCACACCCCGTGCGCACGCCTATGTGTGTAAATGCAGGTTAAAGAGCTCCTAAATTGTATTTGATGCTTTCTACAAGGCAGACATGTATTTCTTTATTTGTGAGTGCGTTATCTTTGGCTCAGCCATTACTTCTAAAACACAGGGAAGGGGAAGAAAGGAGAGCGGCTTTAAATTGCTGTTGACATAAAATACAGACAAGACATGTAAAGATCAGGGGCAAAAAAAAAAAAAAAGTCATAAAAGAGAATGAAAGTACAAGGATAACTTTGAAGTTAGAGGTCTCCAGCAGTGTACTTGCAAAAGGAACATTAGCATATGCTCCATGAATAAGTGAAAATGTAGTTGTGATGACAGTCATGTGCCCAGAGTGGATGTATGCCAACGTGAACCTTTTCCATGATACACAGAGAAGGATGGGAGAGTTCAGATCTAGGTCCCAACAGCCCAGATCCATTTCTAACTCTGAGTATTTTTAGCTAGTAGATTTAGATTATGGCTCCTTAATTCTCTGCTGTGCTTTCACCCTCTGTGAAGGTTATGGAAGTCCTGGAGCTGATTTAACTTGCACTAGCTGGCATGGGCCCCAAGGGAATCTCTTGGAGGTAAGCATAGCCCAAGTGCATTGTATTCAGGTCACTCCTCCCATGCCCTCCCTGTCCCTGATATGATTCTGAATCACCCTGTATGCTGGGGGTAGCTGGGAGGGTGATGTAGGAACTGGCATAACTAGCTCTATGCCTGCTTTAAAAGGGGGTTCAATGAGGTAGAGAATCTGACCAATTATTTTCAAAAAAAGCCAAAATGAAAGTCAATGTAGTTACAGTGATTTACATGAGCTTAAGATCTGGTCTGTCAAAGACCATCAGTCAGGGACCAGGTTGTAACAGGACAGTACAAATCTATAGTTTGTACTAAAGTTTTATTTATTTATTTGGACCCTGTCTTGCTGGGTGCTGTTTCTCTGCCCCCTGCTGCTCTTTTCCCACCCAGGCTGCTCTGCTCCCTGTGCACAACTTGGCTGTAACTGACACTAATAAGATTTTCAGTTTCTAAAGCACAGGTGGCACTCTTCATGCTTCAGAGACTGTCAATCTTGTTAGTTTCACTTCCTGGTCATTAGCACATGGAACAGAGTTAATGGGGAAAAGGAAGGCGTAAGAGGAGGTTCAGCAAGTCACCCAGGAGAGGAGGGGAGGGGAATGCCCCCTCTCAGCATGATGGGGGAGTGGGAAGTAACCAGGGGCTAGGAGGAGGAAGGGAGAAACAAGATTAAATATATAATATGAAAAAAGTTAGAAAAAAAATAGAATGAAGAAAACAGGAGGCAAGAAAAGAAGAAAAGTTAATGGAAAGAAAGAAAGAAAGAGAAAATATAATAAAAGGAGAGAAAAGGGGCAAAGAGATCAGAGGGCTGGACTTGGTGGTTGCCCTGGGGGAATATGGGATGTGAATAATGTTATGAGGGCCAGGTACCATTTGTGTGTGTGTGTGAAGATGGGGAGTAGACAGAGTGCAGGGAAAGGAGGTGAAATAGAGAACGGTGAAGAGGATACCATACATGGGGGCTGGGGGTGAGTAGTCATGAAAAGGTGGAAAGCATGCACTGCATGGAAAGTAGAAGACTTTGGGGTTGTATATTGCATGTATGGTAAATACTATGCTGGGGGAATTATGGAACTATGATGCTGGGGCTTGTTTTGTTATGCTTTGTACGCCCAGGACTTGGGTAATAAATGATCCCCACAAGGGCTATATTTATACGTGTGAAGACTCTGCTGACTATTTCTGGTAACTCTGAAGGAGGGAAACTGAGGCAGCAGTGCCCGTCAGGCTGTGGCCTGCTATAGAAGAATGCACCATTCAGGGTCACCCTATAGAAATACCTTTGCTCCTGAGTGGAGCTTCTGGCTTTTTTTAAATGAAGACTGTTCATTTACTAATCAGGGTTAAATTCTGGAGGTTTCTGGGATTCTGTAATATCTGGCTATGTTCTATCCTTGTCCTATCAAGTGAGTTCTCACTGGTGTCAACAGGCAATATGTATACACATTGAGGAAATATAGTTCAATACATACAATAGCTTTAACAAGCAACATCTTCTTCCCTTATATAGCTGATTTTCAGCGGCTATGCACATATAAAAGTTTTCAAAGAAACAGAAGTTATTTGTTTATTCAGCATGACTTCAGAAAGTACATTTAAACCTTCACAGTTTTCTCTCTGCATTAAACCAGCCTGTCATCCTTTCCGACTCTCTTCATTGTAATTCAAGAGGTATGGTATCTGTGATCACTAAGAAGTATCTTCAGCTTTACTTAAAAATTAAAATCTGCAGGTAATACTTAAAATAGACAACACACTTTAATCTACAGATTTTGTCATTATTAGCTGGCTCATTTTTAGTGTTGTGCACAAATGTTGACTTTTTTGCTTTGCTAAATCTTCAAAGCACTATGATATTTGATATTTTTGCAAAAATCACAGAATACAAAAAAGAAATTTCAGAATTGGGATTTGAAAGGAAATGTCAGCAAAACTAGGTGAGACTGTAAGTAATTTAATCTGCCTCAAATGAAATAGAACACAGAAACAAAAGAACTTTGTTGGAACCACTAGATTGTAAAGCCTTCCTGAAGATAAGGAAGAGACCATGTGCAGTAGCTCTGTAAGACCTTAGAACCAAACCATTTTGTGAAAATAATTGGGTTGCATTATTTGACATTGGGAGATTCTCAATAAATGATGTTTCTTTAACGTTCTCAAAGAGCTCTGAGTATTAACATCAGTGATGATGAATCTCCAAAGGCTCAAGCTGAAATTTTCAAACCTGGATGCCTAAAGCAAGGCATCTAAGACCATAGTTCAGTAGCCAAATATGAACCTGAATGCATATCCCATTGACTTCATTAATAAAACAGGTAAGTTATGTAGCAGCTGAAATATGGATTTTGATGCATAATGTTTGGCATCTGGTTTTTAAAATTTTGGTTTCAAAGATTTGCTTTACATAAATACACAGCACCTGCTTTGCCACTGTATTATTCCATTTGTGCACTGGTGTCATTCCATTGGCACCAATGGAGTTACATCTACACACAACCAAGTAATACAGTGGTGAGTCTAGCCCCTGTTACTTATTGGCGATACCTCATAGACCGATGGAGGAGTAATTAATTAGGGCCAGATTCTGATGCCTGGAGTAAGATTCTATTTGAAGAGTAGTTTCATTAATTTCACAGAGGTGCAAAGCGGGCATCACTGGCTTTGTGCTTATTCCCCCTCCTCATCCTCAGCATATGAAGCATGCCAGGTAGGGAGCAGGTGTGCCTGGGCAGCATGTGGTGCTCCTCCTCTGTCTGCAGGCAGCGCAACTTAGAACAGTCCATTTGCTGCTCTAAATTATGCCAGGGGGCATTTCAACCCCCCAAGAAATTGCAGGAGCACAAACATATCATAGAGAGATTTTCCTTCACCAGCTGGACTAAACATAAACCCAATGTAGAGATATGCTTGAAGAAGATTGTGATTTAGAGATGCTCCCTAGCATGGGACAGGGTTGTGTGAATTGGGAGATGTGCCCTACATCAGATCTAACATGGCTGCTCCCAGCTGCATACCTGGGAATCACTCCTGTCTGTGTTGTTAAAGTTGTGTTCCTTACTCATTCAATAGTGTGGTCTTTAATGAACCCTCAAGATCATTACATGATGTCAGAAGTGGTGAATGAGTTCGGAAACTACAAGGATTTGGCGGAAAACTCCTGCAATTGCAACTGAAAACACAGACAAACACAGGGGAGCTTTGAAAACAAAAGACAAAGTAAGCCTTTAGCAAGTAAGTGAAAGCTCTAAGAATGGATGTTTTACAACCTCCTTCCACGCTGCAAATGTCAGGCAATGTTGCAGAGAACTGGATATAGTTTAAGCAGCAATTTCTGTTGTTTTTTCTGCCATTGGGGCACAGAACAAAGATGGCAATCTAAAATTGTCTATATTTTTACATGTTGCTGGGCAGGAAGCACTGGATGTTTATAATAACTTTGAGTTTCAGGAAGGTGAAAGCATGCATTAAAATATAAATATTGAAGAATATTGAATGCCAAAAAGGAATGTGACTTTTGAGAGGCTTAGATTTTTTTATATTCATGCGAAAACCAGTTGACACCAGAGAGCAATATGTCACAGAATTAAGTTCCAGAGGGGTAGCCGTGTTAGTCTGTATTCAGCAAAAACAACGAGAGTCCTGGAGCACCTTAAAGACTAACAAATTTCTGTGGGCATAAGCTTCCATGGGAGGGCTGCAGCCCACGAAAGCTTATGCCTGCAGAAATTCGTTAGTCTTTATGGTGCCACAGGACTCTTGTTGTTTTCACAGAATTAAGGAAACTCAGTAAAACTTGTAACTTTAGTGGCTTCACAGAGTCTCTGATCACAGACAGACTCATCTGGGGCATTACAGACAATGTGTTAAGAGAGAGAGAGCTCAGAAAGGGGGAGTTATCTTTGAATGAAGCTCTCCAGGTATGTAGGGTTGCTGAAATGGTAAAAACACAAGTAAAACAGCGGAATTCACCAGAAGGGGTCATTCATGCACTAAGGAAAGCAGCATATAGTCAGAGTGGTTCAAATCACAATGTGGAACACACCCCTGCTAAAGAGAAGACTGAGTCTAGACGGTCATGTGGCAAGTGTGGATCATGCCATGGCCCCAAATAGTGTTTTGCCTATGGGAAACTGTATCATAACTGAGGGAAACTTAAGCATTTTGCAAACTGCTGCAGATCCAAAAGGCAGAAAAGTCAAGTGCATTTAGTTACTGACAAAGTGACTGAGGAATGTTTTGTAGATGTATTGAGATCAAGCAAGGCTGATGAGAGGGACTGGATACTGCCTCTGACAGTGAATGGAACAGTCATTCCACTGAAACTGGACACAGGAGCTCAGGATAATATTCTATCTGAACGAGATTATGAGAGACTGAAAATAAAACCAAAGATGGGACCAACAAACATAAAAGTAACTGGGTATTCTGGAAACAATATACCAGTTCAGGGATGATGCTTCACTAGCATTAACCATAAAAACACCATGTACAGGCTCCCTTTCATTATAGTGCCACAGGAGGTGATACCAATTATGGGCCTGGCTGCATGTGAGAAACACAATCTAGTAGAAGGGTGCTCTCTCTTTCAAGAATATCAGGATCTGTTCCAGGGATTGGGTTGCTTGCAGGGTGAACATACAATCCGGATAAACAAGCAGGGCCCTCCAGTTATTCATCCGTGTAGAAAGGTGTCATTTGCACTCTGTGATAAACTCAAGGCTGAGCTCGCAAGGATGGAAGCTATGCACGTAATACAAAAAGGAGAGGAACCAACAGAATGGGCGAGTTCCCTAGACTTCGTGTGGAAAAAAGCACTGGCCAGCTATGCATACACTTAGATCCCAGAGACCTCAACAGGGCTATATAAAGAGAACATTTCAAATTATCCACCAGAGAAGATCATATGCCTCAGTTTGCCAAATGCTCAATATTTCAGTAAATTGGATGCATGCTCATGGTTTTGGCAGCTAAAATTAATGGAGGAAAGCTCAAAATTATGCACATTTAACACTCCATTTGGAAGATACAGATTTTTACACTTATCCTTCAGCATAGCTTCAGCACCAGAGGTGTACCACAAAACCATACAAATGATCTATGAACATATTAGCGGTGTGAGCACCTCCATGTATGACTTAATCATCTGGGACTCCACAAAAGAGAACTATGATTGTCGACTTCAGCAAGTGCTAGAGCTGCAAACCTCAAACTAAATAGAGACAAGGGTGCCTTAGGAGTTAGAGAACTGACTTTTGTAGGGGACATGATTTCCGATGAAGTTGTAAAACCTGATAAAAGGAAGATTTCAGCCATGGAAATCATGCCACATCCCCAGTCAAAGAAAAATGTCCAACGGTTCCTGGGACTGGTTAACTATCTTGGAAAATTCATACCCAATCTTTCTGCCAACGCAGCACCAGTGCGACAACTCCTAGAGGACAAAAATGAATGGTGTTTGGGTGATGCACAGGAGGAATCATAGGAAGGTTTAAAACAACACCTTATACAAGAACCTGTATTGAAGTTCTATGCACCAGGAAGGCCTATTAAGGTTTCATTGGATGCATCACAGTCTGGGTTGGGTGCAGTGAATTTACAGAACCATGAGGATTGCTGGCAACCAGTGGCATATGCATCCAAATCACTGACTGATGCAGAAACTAGATATGCACAGATTGAGAAGGCGCTTTTAGGAATCTTGTTTGCCTGTGAAAGATTCAATCAGTATATTTATGGACAGACAGTGGAAGTTGAAATGGACCACAAGCCCCTGATTGCATTAGTTAGCAAACTGCTAAATGACTGTACCTTAAAGATTCAAAGAATGATGATAAAGTTGCAGAAGTATAATTTGCTGGTGACCTACACCCCTGGTAAATTTATGTTCACAGCAGATGCATTTTCCAGCGTGGTGGCACCCATGGCACCTGAGAAGACACTGGAGACAGAGGTGCAAGCCTAAGTAGATATAAACATGAGATCAGTTCCCAGAGCTAACAGGAGACTACAATAAGAGAGGAGACGAAGAAAGATGAATCATTGGGAATACTTAAAGAAGTGATAATTGAATGGTGGCCTGAAGTAATAAGCAGTTGCTGTCTAAGTAATAGAGACTATGGGAACTGCAAACATGAACTGACAGTGGTAGATGGGGTGATTTTTCGAGGGCGGTAAGGTCATAATTCCACTGAGCCTCCAAAAAGAAATGCTACAGAAGATCCACGAGGGTCATTTAAGAACTGAGAAGTGCAAAGAAGTAGCATGAGAGGTGCTATATTGGCCACAGATCAATCATGACATCACTAATGTGGTAAGAAACTGCTTTTCATGCTTGAAATACAAACCATGCCAACAGACAGAGCTACTGCAACCCAATCCTGTTCCACAAAGGCCTTATGAGCAGGTAGGCGCTGATTTATTTACCTGGCATTCAAAGGATTTCTTAATAGTCACTGATGATTATTCTCTGTATCCAGAAATTTGCACACTGAACAGTACTGATAATAAGTCAGTGATCACTGGCATGAAAGGAATTTTTTCCAGACATGGAATTCCAGATGAGGTCTTCAGTGATAATGGGCCACAATTTTCCAGCACGGAGTTTAGGCAATTTGCCTTACATTGGGATTTTCATCATGAAACCTCCAGTCCACATTACCCCCAATCAAATGGACTGGTGGAAAGGTCTATACACACGGTAAAGAACTGATGAAAAAGACTTTTGACAGTGGGGGTGATCTGTATAAAGTGTTGCTGGTCTACTGAAGTACAAGCCTGGAGAATTACTTTCTCCAGCTCAGCAGTTAATGGGAAGAAAGATCAAATCTAATTTACCTATTACTGATAATTTGCTGCGATCTCAGAACAATGCCACCATTCAGAAGATGAAAGAAAATCAGAAATGGAGGCAGAAATATTATTTTGAAAAAAGGGCCCGTGATCTCCCATCTCTTAACCCAGGTGATAGAGTGTGTCTGAGAAACCACCTCTCTAATAATTGGGGCCAAAAGGGTACCATTAAAGAACAGCTGCATCCATGATCTGATGTGGTCCAGACAGACCAAAGGGACACATTTCAATGTAATCGATGGGATCTACAAGTTATCCCAGAGAGTTCCAACACCGTGGAAGTTGAGGTAGTTTCCAGCATATCTCCTCTGACTGATCCGGTATCATCAACACATGGTGAAGGCACTGTTGGGGAATGAGAGAACTCAGACTTGAATGAAGGGCTGGTACTGAGAAGATCTAATCGGGTGATCAAACATCCAGAAAGACTAACAGAGACTTGCTAGGATATGTGAGGAAAGTGGGTGGTAAAGATTCACTTGAGAATGATGTGCTAGTAACCTCTCCTCTGTAAGTAGTTGACAGGTTGGGTTTATGGAATTGTATAATGCATGTGTTATTAGATGTTAGTGTATTCTTATGTGTTTTTAGATAGTTTTTTATATGCATTTAAGGGTCCACTTGTTTTCCTTAGGACAGAAGATATAGAGATATGCTTGTAGAAGATTGTGATTTAGAGACACTCCCTAGTATGGACCAGTGTTGTGTGAATTGGAAGAGGTGCCCTACATCAGATCTAACACCTGGGAATCACTCCTGCACACTTGGGAATCACTCCTGTCTGTGTTGTTAAAGTTCTATTCCTTATTCATTCAATAGTGTGGTCTTTAATGAACCCTCAAGATCATTACACCCAGTTTATCTGAGAATTAAGCTCTGAGTGCTTAGAGAGATTTGGTAATGTACTGAGGGCAAATGTATGGAGGAAGAAGCTAAGGTGAGAAGATATTTTGAGCTATTGGTGGAAGCAGCTGTTCACAAGATGTCTAGTGAAGTCATTTAAAACTAACGTCTGCTAAATAAATGACGATGCACTAGTGTAACTCATTTTCCAGATAGGGAATCGGCTCATACAGTTCTGGAATCTTATAATATTCTTGGAGCTACAGGGAGTGAGAGTCTTTATATGGGAGCTCAGAATTCAGTGGAGTTCACCCTTCAGGATAGGAGAAATTTTAAATCATCTGGACTGGATACAGAAATGCCTATTTAAATGAATGCCAGGTGAAGAATAATTTAGGAGAAAGAATGTAATTTTCATGAAAATAGTCTGTCTATCAGTTTGCCACTTCACCAGTTTCTTCAAATGGTACTCCCTGCTCTTCCTCCTGCTGCAGCTAGATGCTTTTTGGTACTTCTCTTGACTCTTGAGCCTTTTGACAATTCATGACAATCTCTATTGTTCCTAGGGTTGATTCTTCCTTGGCCTTTACTCAGTTGTCTTTAAAGCACGCTAAGGCCTGGTCTACACTACAAAGTTAGGTCAATGTAAACCACCTTGCAACGATATAGCTGTGAATGTGTCTACACTTAAATTTGTCTCCCACTGATGTAAGCACCCCAGTGCAGTGGTACAGTAACAGCATCCCCTCTGAGCAGCACTGAGTCATGGTCGACGTACTGAGATTGACAAGCACGAGTGTAGACACTGCATTACCTATGTTAACCTTATCAGTCCTCTAGCCACTGTCCCACAATGCCCAACACTGACTGGTGTGGTCACAGTTTTGAACTCCGTTGCCAAGGGGTCACAGAGACCAGAAGTGCCTCCATCCCTTTAAAGCTCTGCACATTTTTAAAATGCCTTTTCCTAATTGTCTGGCTTGGTAAGCACGCCTAGCAGCTCTCTATTGTTGTGTGGAACTGCCCAAACCATGCTGGCGCCACACTCCAGCTGTCTCTGGCTTAGAGTAGACAGGAGGTATGGGATGTTCTGGGCCTGTGAAAGAAGTTCAGGCACCACTACAGACCAGCCATAGAAATGTGAACATCTATGAGCAGATTACATGGGGATACAGGAAAAGGGGCATGACAGGATCAGCAGCAGAGTTGCATGAAAGTGAAGGAACAGTGGCAGGCATAGCAGAAGGCCAGGGAGGTCAACAGTCAGTCCAGTACTTAGAAACTTTAAGAAGAAGATTGCAGAGTACCTCCAATGAAAGGACAGCTAAGGATGGCAGCCTTATTTCTTCCCCTGTGGTAGGACACTTTCCCACACCATTCGGCAATAATTTTGGCATGCACCATTGCAGTAAATAAGCCAGTGGACCCCGAGCCTTGGTGATTTCAGGATGCAGGACACAGCAGGCAGATATAATCATTGGGATTTTTTTTTTTCAATGAGATTCAATTTTGTGAGTAAGCAGCACCAACATCCCTTCAGTCTACTAAAAGCACATTCAACCATCATTCTGCACTGGCTGAGCTTGTAGTTGAATCTTTCCTTCGTGATGTCAAGGTGGCCAGTTGCATGGATTCATGAGCCAGCGGAGCTAGAGGTAGGCTGGATCCCTCAGGATCACTATTAGCATTTCAGCATTGCAGATGGTAATTTGCTGGTTGGGAAAGTCCCAGCTTTCTGAACAGTCCTGTGTTCTTAAAGATGCAAGCATCATTCACCTTCCCTGACCAGCCAACACTGATATCAGTGAAGCATCTCTAGTGACCCACCAGTGCTTGCATAACCATGGAAAAGTAGCCCCTTCTGTTGTTCTTTTTTAATTTCTTGCAGCAATAGTTTACATGTACATCACACTATATATCATTTAATCTCTTTCAGTAGCTGCTCTGTTCCAAAGGTATTAGGCATCATACACCTTTATTGAAGAGAGTCAAATCCAATGAAAAAGAAGAAAATATTAATTCTGATATCTCTCTCGTGCTCTTTTTCATGTTCTGCAAGTCTCTGTCTTCAGAAGTTCTGGAAACAAAAACAAAAACAAAATGGGGTGAGTTGGTGGTTTTTACAAGGTACACGTTTATCATAGGGCTGGTCTACACTGCCATCGGTAGTCGACGGGAGATACACAAGCTACATAACATAACTTGCGTATCTCTCGCCGACGTACTTACGTTGACGTACCGCGGTGTCTACATGGCATTGCATCGACTCAGCCTTACTCCTTTCTGGGAGGTGGACTAATGGCATTGACCAGAAAGCCCATCTCCCATTGATTGAGTGGGTCTACACAACCCACTCCATTGATCCCGCTGCATTGATCACTGCGGAGCCCGCAGTGTAGACATATCCTTAGAATGACTTGGATCCTGTGAGGTTAGCACGAATAAGTGAAATCTTACCCTCCCTCTGCTCATAATCAAAACCCAAACCACAGTGGCAGTACAGTGTGTCTGTTGCCTGGGGTGCCAGGCCATAAAGAGATGTCATGGAGCAGTGCTCCATGGAGGAATGAAACAGTGGGATTCATGGGTGGGTCATGGGAATGAGGAAGGATAGCTGGAAACTGCATGAATTTCACAGAGCCAAAGGCTATACATTTCTCTTTGGGAGTGTATTGGCTTGCAGCTATTACTGCAGGTTGCGATATTAGGCTGTGCCAGGTAGTCTGTGCATGGGTTCTGGGTTCAGAGACTTATCCACATTCTGGTTCAGTGCTATCCACATTCTTTAATTTCTCTTCCAAATTATCAGTGAAGATTCTAGGTAAAACTGGGGCTGGTCCCAAACTAACCTGCCAGATCTGAACACCCACAAAATATTTTTTCTCAGACCCAGCTCTGAGAGAGAAACAAATGGACAGCAGCAATTTACCACTTCTTTCCGCTTGATACTTGGCTGATTTTCAGTCTTTGCTTGTGACCCTGCAGGCGATTCACAATCCACATGGCAGTGCTGCTATCCCAGGCAATTTTATTTAATTTTATGATTTCTCATAAGATTTCCAGCCCAGTTTTGCAGACTCGAGAGGTAAAGTTTGGATAAATAGCCAAATCTTTTGTGATTCACCCACCACTAATACCACTAAGTGCATTTACCTTGAAAAGACAGAACTATATGCAATAGAGGGACTCTTTTCTTCAAACAAAATTACACTACTTGCCTAAGGCTTTGAATATTGTTCCACTTTCAAAAGATCATGAGCCTAGCACAATATCATTGATAGTGATGTCATTCCTAACAATATTAAGAAGATTTTCAATCATTTTAAAAGCTTTTCTCATCAAGTAGCTGTCTAATGATGTAATATATTTCTGATTTTTGTAAAGTTTATTTTTTTTAAGATTCTATTGCCCCAAATTCTGAGAGCCCACGAGAAAAAAAAATGTTATAGGCTGAGATACTTAGCTGGTGTAAATCAGCATGGCACCACCAATTTAGAAGTGAGCTAGCCTGATATAACTGTAGCTGTAGTTTAAAAAGTAATGGAGCTACATTTGAGCTTTTCACTATGTATTTCTCTACTGATTCTATACTTGTAACCCTGGATTTTCAAAGTTACCACTTGGTGGCTTTTCATAATGTCTACCAAATTTTCACTTCAAAAGCATATTTTCACCACATTTTTTAAAATAGATATGTTTGTCTATTTCTTTATTATTAATCTGTTGCCTTAAAGCAGGATCTTACTTTGGAAAATGAAAAGTGATGCATGCATGCACTTACATCTGATGTTATCATTAGGGCAAAATAGGATGAAAGGGATTGCATTACTGTATGGTACATGTAAAGGACTATGGTCAGCTGTCTTTAATTGATTCAAATAGTGTCAGCATGGTGCTTTGGGGGAAAAAAAGCCAAATCCGTAATACCTAGAGGGCTGTCTTTCATCCAGCTTTCAACAATATTCTTCCTCATTTCTGAGGTTCTGAAAATTTTTAAAACACTGGCTTTCTTTAAAGAACGCAGTGCTAGCCAGAATCATTGTTGTGAAGGCAAGGGAAAAAATAGGAATGGAAAAGAAATTACTTAGCTTACAAATGTTTAAAAATGGTTTTATTGATTTCTTCATGTATGTAAAAAGACATGGAGAAATATGGGAAGAAGACAAGACAGCAAAGCTGTAACAAACAGATCTGCTGCAGTATGTTCATTCTGTTCATTTTTTAAGTGGTCAATCAATGAGAAGCTTACACATTTTTATTTTAAAAAAATAAGGGCAAAATTCTAATACCCTTTCTCACCCTGAATAGCATCTTACAACCTGAGCAGTCTCTTTGTAACCAATGGGGCCTAAGGCCTTGTCTACACTTAAAAAATAAGTTGACCTAATATAGGTCAATTTACAGTCACTGGTGTAATTATAGCGGTGGCTGATGTCCACACTGCCCTCCTTGGGTCAGTGGAGTGCGTCCTCACCAGGAGCACTTCTACCGATCTAAGGAGCAGTGTGGGGAGTTGGGTTCCCTGTGGGCTGCCCCCTGCACTCCCTGGTCCCAGCCGGAAGTCGTGCTCCAGCCGCCTCTGTCCCAGTTCGCTGCCAGGAGCCAGGCTTACAGCCACCTCCATCCCAGGTCGCAACTGGGAGCCAAGCTCCAGCTGCCTGCAGTTTGTTCGGTCCCAGTTTGCAGCTGGGAGCTGGGCTCCAGCCACCCAAGCTTGTAGCAGCTCGGACTTCTCACCCCGCTCCCAACTGGGAGCAGGAACCAGCCCCCCCAGGCTTTCATGTCATTGACAAGAATGGCAGCCCCACAACCGATATAAGGGGATGCAGTGTCTACACTGACACCGTGTCACCCTAACTATTCTGACAAAGTCCTACACCTCTCGTCAAGGTGGTTTTATTTCGTCGAAAAAACGGTATTTTTGTCGGCAGGGGGGTGATTACAGTGTGTACCCGAGCACTGTTTTGTCAACAAAAGCTGACTTTTGTTGACAAAACACTCTGAGTAAGGCCTGGTCTACTCTAGAGAATGTCTATATTGTAATCAACCTTGAGATTACACTCGAGTCGATGTATCTGAGCTAGCTTTAATGTGGATAGCTCAGGTCCCAGAGCAGTGAAGCTACAGCAGCACATGCTTCAGTATGTGCTGAACAAGACCAACTGAAACCTTGAGTAATTACTCGTGGGGCTAGTCTATGCTGAAGCACTCACTGAGACTGCTTCACTGCTCCAGTGGCCAAGATAGCTAGATTCAAGCTAGCTCATGCGGTAGTCTGGTCTGTATAGCCATACCTTGGTGTGAGACTGGGGCTGTTTTAACCTATGCCAGTTGTTTGTGGTCCCAGTAGCACTGTTCCTTACCTCTTTCTTTCAAAGTGTGGCCACACCTCACTTTCCTTGCTGGTCAGTAGTCTCCCTTTTCAGTGACAAGGTGTTTAGTATTGCCCCTGACTAAATTAGAAAAATAACCCACTACTTCCAGGATAAACAAAGTCTGATGAACAAAAGTCCCCACCAGCTCCTGCTCCTGCGTCCTCTTGCCCAAATCTCTGCTCCACTTTTCATGAGAAACTGGGACAAACAGCTATATTTGGAGTAGAGATGGTTGAATTTTTTCAAAAGACTCCCACTAATTTCAGTGGCCTTTGGATCACATCCATAATGATCAATATTAGTATTAGGTATGTTGATGTTTCTTTTCCTTTTATTTTATGATAGTCTCTCTATTTTTCTCAAATAAACCATGTTTTGTTAAATCCGTTAGAAGTGAATTCAGATGGCCAGAGTCAAAGTTAATAATTTCTGGGCAAGCTTGATTGAAAGAAATCTATGATTTGTTCTCATGGGAGGCAGAAACAGGAGATAATGTAGCTATCTGAGTCCAGGGTCAAAGCTGAGGATAATGAGGGCTATTTACCTGAGTATGTCATGAGTAAGGACATCAGGATTTGGCCCTTAATAACATTGGCATTACCATTGCTAGAGAGCATGTTGAAAACCCTAGCACTTAAAAAGCAATTTGTCTGCAATAAGGCTACTGATTTGAAGCTTAATGTAGGCTTTTATTTATTCTTTTGTGACTATAAGGATGATAATTATTTTTTTAGGATGGTTTTGATTGTTCTCTAGTACACTGATTCTCAACCTTTTTTAGTCTCTGACCCACAAAATGTCTAAAAAATCATCTTTCAGCCTACCATACCCTATAGCCCATTTCATAACAACTCTTTCTTGCCCCTCCTGCTTACTGAACCTATTTCCATTGAGTACAACTGAACTGTTTCAAGTCATATTGCAGTGAGTCTAAACAGCTAAAATACACTGACTGGGGACTGCGAGGGTAAAATGATCAAACAAATACATTTAAAAATCACATTGTTTTTAGTAACAAGTGAACAAAAATATAGCATATTTATGAAAATGAGGGCTTCTTTTTACATTTAGCTAGCTTAAAAGCAAACTCCTTTACATTTTTAAAGGGAAGTTTTCCAGCAAGTTAATCCTAGGTCTATTGGCAGTGCTCAAAGGGAATTAACAGAAGCTGGGCTCCAGCATTTTTCCTCCCAGCAGAAACAGAATGGCAGAGCTTCTGAATTAAAAAAGAAATGCTTTTATTCTTGCAGCTGGAAAAGAAAAAGTGATGCAAAGTTTTGAATAGTAAAATAAAAGGCTAAAGGGAAATAAAGTCGCAAAGAGAACAGTAGTGTTCACAGATGTTGATAAAATCTGTTCTGCTGTATTTGTTTCACCTTTAGGGTAACATTATGGTCAATGTGTATACTAGTGAGCAAGACGGAGAGTGCATGAAGCCTCTTCTTATACCCCAATGCAGGCATTGACAATAGTCGCAGCCCTGCACTCTCATGAGCTGCTCATGCCTAGCATTCTCATAGGTGCTAGCTTTTCCAAAAGCGGAGGGATGGATGTGGGGCCTTAGGGTGGGGCTCTAGGAAGCATTGTACGGGAGTGACTATGCAAATAAGGTAAGCAACTATCTTGCTGTCTGTGTTGAGGCTTGAAGCATGTGCAGAATTCCCTGCAGACCAGGCTTAGAAAGCTGAGTGCTTGTCCTAATAGCAGAATTGCTGACCCGACATTCAAAAATCATGGTTGGATGGAAAAAAAATAATGAGATTGGCTTAAAATCATGTAATTTTAAGAAATAAATACATTTGGGGTTCTTTAACATTGCCTTCTGGTTTTTGAGCCTTTAGGTTTATTTTTTCAATTTTTCCTTTGCAACCACAGGGAGTAGAAACTTACTCTTATTTGAGAAGGAAGTAAAGATTCTTGTGTGATCACAATACTCCAGGAGCTGGAACTTTAAGAAAAGCAACAAATATTGTGTGATGCCTGAGTGTTCCTGAGCATTATATAGTGCCCAAAGTTTTGTCTGACCAAACATAAAATTACTTCCTCTATATCCACTGGAATTTCAAAGGAAACTTCACAAAAAATGTTTAAGCAGCATTTTAATATTTTACATTGGGTTCCTGAAAAGCACTGAGAGTGCTGCCATTGAGGTTTCCCTCCCGGTTTTGGGTGCATCAGCATTACAGATAACTGATACTTTGACATGCAAAAGAAAGAAAAAGAGAAGTTAGCAATGATTATGGATAAATTTGCAAGTTTCTGGAACCCTGCCAAAGATTGTTACTAATGAGAAACCTTTTTTAATTTTCATGTGTTGATGCATATGTGGAAGCACATTACAAGACTGTGGCTCACCCATCAGGGAGAAAGAGAACATAAAGCAGGCTATCCACCTCATAGATTACAGTCAGGAGGAAAGAGCAGCCCATGATGGGCTGCTACTTCTCTTCCAGTGCAGGGAGTGTGTGGGTGGCGGTGGGAAATGGGTAGAGCCTTGAGTTCCAGAGCCTGCATGAGGCGAACATGGAGGGGGAATTAAAGTTCACCAAGGAAAACTGTCCAGCCACAAGATTAGTTGAAAATATATTTCTTAAAATAGCAGGCTAGGAGAATTCTTAATTTTTGTTCAAAACTAAGGGCATGTAAATGGAGAATACTACGTTATGACAGACAAATCAGTGATGCTGGTAATCCATCTACCAATAAAAATTTAAATTACCCATTCACGTGAAGTAAAAAAAAAATAGCATGATACGATGGAAAAGCAGGGAAAATTGAAGTGCTATAACAACTTTCACACTTGGTTAACTCTGTGGTTTGTAAATGAAAAGCCAAATAAGGTATTATTGACTACAAGATTAAAATAAAGCCAGAAAACACGAACATTATTTAGTGAACACTGTCAAAAAAGTGGCACTTAAACTTAACAAAGAAAAATGCAAGAGAAGTGTTTTGGAAAGTAAAGTTAGATGTGTCAAGCTCTAAGCTAGTGACTTTTTATATACTATGTCAATTTTGTAAATTTAAGTGAACACCATTTGGTATTAAATCTGCTCCCAAGGTATTTCAGAATGATTGCACAGATCTTTGAGGGTTTACAAGGTGTTGAGGTTATAATGGATGAAGTTTTAATTTAAATTAGAGAACTTGCATAATACAGTGAAAGATTTAGGAAAGTTTTGCAGAAAATAAAAGAAAGGAGCCTAATACTGAACTTAAAATGAGGCTAACACAAGTTGCCTATCCTGGACACATCAAAGCACTGATTCTCCACTGCTTTGTACCTTTTATAGTCATTTACATGTGTGGAAAATGAAGGCTACCGGAGTATGAGTGCATAGAGAATTCTGATTTAATAGCATCCAACACTCATTTTACACAGGTCTAAATAACTGCATCAAGTACAAGGCAATGGAGAATCAGGTCCCATCTAATCATGAAGCCTTAATTGCTAATCCAGAAAACATTAAACACTGAGCCTTATTTCCATGTACACTGAGACCATTTTACACTGTGCTGGCAGTATAAAGGGGCCTTAAAATGAGTATAAATGTAGTGCAAGCTTAAGTGTAAATGAGAACCAGGCCCTTTCTGTCTAAATTGTATTTCAAAATCAGCTTTAACATACTTCTATGATAAATAAGGATTGGAAAACCAAGTACACATGATATAGAACCTCTTAAAACTTCATGGGGGTTCAAGTTAACAAAACAGTCCTGCCACACTGGGTTACAGAAAAATTCTTTAAACAATGGCATGAGATGAGACAGCTTTGCTCGTAAAAACAATTTTTTTCTTTTGAGCCAAGCTGGCCCTCGGCATAAGCAAACTATGCAATTGCCTAGGGCTCTGAGCAGCTCAAGGGAGCCTGCTATTTGCTTTTTTAGTATGTGCTGGGAGGGGGAGGGTTCAAAATATTCCTGTTTAGGGCCCCAAAGCACTGCCTCGGCTTTTGAGTAAAGCATCTGAACAAATCTTATATCACCATTTCAGCACCGAGCTGTCTAAATCCAGCTATTTACCACGTAACTGACATCCCAATTTCAGTGAAGATCTGAAATATTTTTCCTTTCAAATCCTTTCAAGAGCTGTAAAGGTTTTGTGAAAGCCCAAATCTCTCTGGGTTCTGGAAATTTGGGGAAAAATGCATCATAAAGAGATTGGAGTCTAAAAACTGCATAAAAAGAAGGACTTAAATACAAGATGTACATTTTTAGAATGTTACAAAACATAAACACCTACCTACAGAAAAATTGTTACATAAATAGCATGTGCAGAAAACAAATCTTATTTTCAATTCAGCACCATAAATATTTCCAATTAACATTTTAGCAAGAAGCATATGGTTAAGAACTTAGGTTCAGTTCAAGCAGAACATCATTTGGGATTTAACTGATAGGTATTCAGTAAAACTCCACAGCATGTTTAGCAAACAGCAGCAAAAAATGTGTGACCAATTTAATAAGCGTGTGCATTGGGAGTGGCTATAAATACGTTTCTAATGAATACCCAACTACCCTTGTGAAATCAACATTTGTCTGTTTGGGCTCCCGCCTCCCCCTGCCTTCCCAGCTGAACCTTACTTTGCATTTATTAAAGAGAGAGAAAAATCAAAACAAAAACACCCACAAGGAGGAGAGAGAAAAATTGGTGGCTCAACAATTTTCTGCCAGAAAAGGAAGCTGTATAAGATAACTATTGTTTGAAATTGGAGCAATATATATTAATCTAGATGTTCAATATCATTAAATGTTTTTTTCAGGCTCAAAAATGTTTGAAAAAAATCCTACCAGTCTAGCTAAGCCAGTGCATGAGGATGCTGCAGCTTCCTTCAGGTGTTTTGCTGGCTCCACCTTACAGCATGGTGGGGGTGTGGCCATGATCCTCCCCCCCTCCTTGCTCCTCCATACCCTCTTTGTAGATGCACCAATAGAATGTAATTATAATTGCTTGGGCATGCAAGTTGGGGGAGGTTAGACTGTCCTTTGCCTGAACACTTAAGAAAATTTCAAACACAATCTAGCCCAGAATAAGCACCAAATCTGCCTGGTCTAGTTAAATATAATGGTCTAGAATCAGGGGCTGGGGGCACATTCACTGGAGGAAAAGGGCAGGTGATGTTTGCACTGCCACCCTGCCTGTCACTTAGAGGAAGACAACTTTCAGTGTAGATTGCGCTCCCACTCTGTGGGAGATCTACTACAGAAGAATGCCCATGGTGTATACTGTCTCTGTCCAGACAGCCACAGCCACTTTCTGGGTTGTGCTAGGTAGTTCTAGACACTGGATGGAGCAAGGGGTTTCATGTGTTTTACACTTCAGTGATCTGCTCCTGCAGACTTTCTGCCACTGGGGTTCCACCATAGAAGCTGACAGAACTGGGGAACTCGATAACTTAGCAAGAAAACACAAAGAAGAATGTGTCTGGTGGGGTGGGGTGGGGTGGGGTGAAGTAATTGGATAAGTGAGGAATGATAGTATGCTTTTCATATTCAATAACGTTAGACAAAATGTTCCTGCTCAGCAGAAGAACATAATCAATCAAGAACTGATTTTAAATATCATGAAAAGTGCTTATGTTGTCTTGATCCTATATGCTAATGCAAAGATTCATGTGGCTTCAGTACTCTAGGTGGCAATCAGTCTTTGCAGTAACTAAATGCAATGCTTTTAACTAACATCCTCTAAAATCCACAGTAAGAAGCTGAGAGCTTAATTCATTCATCTTTTCATTAATCTATCATTAAGCAATCAGAAAAATTGGATGCTGGGTATTTACTGTGCTCATTCTATGCACACCTTACCTCTCAAATTTGTAGAACCCAGAGCTGAAATGTTCTGGTATGCACATTGCAAATGTCTCTGCCAAGTGACATTTCTAGCTGCATCTGATCAAAAAGCATGTAAGCCAACAGAAAAGATCTATTTTGGGGGGACTGGTTTACATCTAAAAATGTTCTGAAGTATTTAAACCATTTTTCAGAAAAAATGAGATCTTGGTTGACAGCTTGTATGACAAGTTTAACCCAATGGGATTTTGAAAAGCTGATATATTAATCCCTAAAAATCCTGGTTTATAACAGAAAGCCTTATAGTCTCTTACCTGTGTTGCTGCTGAGTGCTGTTAGAATGCTAATATTTAATATAAAAAGCTTTTCAAAATATTTTATTTAAAAATATATATACTTAAAGAATAATTTTTAGATGGTGACACTAAACACAGAGTTATTTAGGCCAAAATTATTAGAGCCCTGAGGAGATACAAAAATTTGGATCCACATCCACAATAATTAACTTGTATCCAACCCGCAATCTGCATTCTACCTTTTATATATATCCGCCTCTGCACCCACACCAGCACCCTATCTCACTGTTAGAGCCTAGAGCGGATACAAAAATGTGGATCCAATCCGCATCCCACAAAGAAGGTAAACAATACAACTGCATTGGCACCTGCGGATGAAGATATCCGCGGATATAAAGCAGATATCTATGGATTTGCAGGGCTGTAGAGATCATCAAAAGATATGTAGGTATTTAGGACTCGAGATATATTTGAAGATTTGGGCCTCAGTGACTACTACAAGATCATGCATAAAGTACGTCGCAAAGTGAGGAATAGAATGTATACTTACTATTCTCAGCTCTATGCCAGTTCTGGGAGGCTTAAAATATCTGTAGGCCATAGTAGTTGCAATCTAGAAGTGTCCATTTGGGATAAGTCCCGACTATCTCCTGCTGCTATTAGGTGTTCGTTGAAACCCCAGTGATGGTTTGCCACCTCGTCCCTTCCACTTAGCTCTTACTGCCAATCTCTCCCATTTCAGTAAGCTGTGGCTTCTTCCCACCCTTCTCTAGCCCTACAAACTGCCTACTTGAACTCTCTGAAGGAGCTGGACTAATACTCTTTAGTCAGAGAATATAGCATTGGTTAGCGGACCCCCAAAAGTAGAGTCATATACAATATTACCTGTTGAGTGGTTAGAGCCATTCTAAAATTATTGCTGCTTTCTCAAAGAGAAATCAAACAGAAAATGGACAAATCCTATCCCCCTCATTAATTTATGTGGGCACAGATGTGGCTGACAGCAACACTTTCATTGCCCAAAAGGGGCATAATGTCAGGACTGCAACCTAGGTATGCTGCAGTGCTGTGGCCATGTTAAGTGGGTATTTGATTACAATTCAGGAATTGCTACTTGATCATCAGTGTCTGTGAATCTATTTGTAGCACAGAAAGAAATTCTCCTCATCTATTCATCTATTGGAATTTCCCAAAAGGGACAGAAGATTTATTTTTGCCAGCAATAGTACTTGGGAAATTTATCAGTGCTGGACATTGAACAACTTCTAAATGACCCTCTTGGAATATATGACAAACCAGATTCCTTCCTTTCTATTTATCTATCTATCAATCTATCTTTCTCAATGGCAGGCTACAATCGATCAGTTGTAGTCTGTTCGTGATTGAAGAAGGCCAAAGACTTAAATCTTAAAGATAAGAATGACTTTTTTAAAATAAGCAAAATCTGTTTTCAAGCTCCAGTTCAAAGCACCACATTTGGTCATTTTGTTACTGCACAGCTCCATTATGGTGACATTCAGCTGCATAATGTCATCTACAAGACACTAAGGCATTTGGTGGATCATGTGTTGATGATTTGATGCCCATGACTCATAGTCCATGTGTCAGATACTCCAGTCATCAGGGATTCTTTTAAGCAGGGTGACAGCCAGTGATGGATGTCAAAATGTTATAAAGGCTATGTCATTGTTCGAGCCAGATTAAACAGAGATGTTTTCAGAATTCCAGCAGCTCCAAGTCTGTCACCAATCAGCATGCACCTGTCGACTGAGGACTTGGAGAACGGCAATATGAGAACATCAAAAAATTGGGTTTCTAAAAAGTGTGGGTGTACAGTAATTGGTCATGGTCACATAGGAGAAGATTTGTTCATTTTAAATTATGTTTATTGTATGGCAACTTCTCCTCTCCTAAAATGAAACACATGAGCTAAACATATTCAGACATCTAAATGCACTGTAAATCCATTTTTAAAATCACCTGGGAGAAAGGCTTTATCAGCAGACACTTCCCCATTATTGTACCCGTAACCATTTTAGCAATGTGACTCTTTTACTAGAAATACCATCATTTTAACAGGAAAATGTGCTCAAAGTGTATTTATGTATGTATGAGAGAGAGATCGTGATTAAGTGTGGATGAGGTAAGGTTAATAAAACAAGAATGAACAAACAAACAGAAAACACAGCTAAATGGTCTTGAACCAATCAGTCAGCAGTATTCAGCTTGAGAAGACCTCCGGGGAAACCATCACAAAAAGAGCAACCATCTAGCGTGTGTACACTATCCTCCACAGCACCACAGATGGTGGGCTGTCCTAGTGGCCCCAGGCATGGCTAGTCCTAGAGCAATGAACCACACCCCACCTGAACCAGTTAAGTTGGCTCCAGAGGCAGCATGGGAGCCCGAAGCCAGGTAACTGTTAATCTGGATTGATGATGATGTAGGAGTTCCTGGTAGTGGCACCAGAGTGAAGTCATCAGCTTGATAGAAAGTGTGCAGCACGGTGCAGATAGGATTATTGCCATGCATTTGGTGGCTGTGTGCATCCCTCCCATCTGAACCGTGGCAAGTGTGTCATTTGCTGTACCTAGATGATCCATTTTTGGCAGCATTCTAATGCAGGATGTTAGAAATAAAGGCAAAGGTGGTGGAGTAGCATTGTATATCAATGATGAGTTTAGACAGTAAAGAAATTAGAAGTGATCCAATGGATAAGATAGAGTCTTTCTTGGCAAAAATCATATTGGGGAAGAAAACTACTAGACCTTCCCTGGGATAGTGCTTGGGGTGTGCTACAGACCACCAGGATCCAATTTGGATATGGATAAGAGATCTCCTTACTGTTTTTAATGAAATAAATACTACTGGGAAGTGTTTGATTATGGGAGATTTTAATTTCCCAGATATAAAGTGGAAGATTAGTGCTAGTAATAATAATAGGGCTCAGCTTTTCCTGGATGTGATAGCTGACAGATTCCTTCATCAAATAGTTGCTGAACCAACAAGAGGCGATGCCATTTTAGATTTGGTATTGGTGTGTAGTGAGGACCTCATAGAAGAACTGGTTGTAGGGGACAATCTTGGTTCGAGTGACCATGAGATAATTCAGTTCAAACTAAATGGAAGGATAAACAAAAATAGATCTGTGGCTAAGGTCTATGATTTCAAAAGGGCTAACTTTAAAAAATTAAGGGAATTTGTTAGGAAAGTGGACTGACTGAAGAACTCATGGATCTAAAGGCAGAGGAGGCTTGGGAGTAGTTCCTGCAACTTTGACTTAAGTATCTGAAGCCTGCATCACAAGGAAGGGGAAAAAATTCATAGGCAAGACCTATGTAGACCAAGCTGGATGAGCAAGCATATCAGACAGGTGATTAAGAGAAAACAGAAAGACTACAAGGAGTGGAAGATGGGAGGAATCAGAAAGGAAAGCTACCTGTTGGAGGTCAGAACATGTAGAGACAAAGTGAGAAATGCCAAAAGCCAAATAGAGTTGGACCTTGCAAAGATAATTAAAACCAATAGTAAAAGGTTCTATAGCCATATAAACAGGAAGAAAACAAAGGAGAAGTGGGACCACTAAGGACTGAGGATGGGGTGGAGGTTAAGGATAATCTAGGCATGGCTGCATATCTAAACAAATACTTTGCCTCAGTTTTTAATGAGGCTAATGAAGAGTTTAGGGATAGTGGCAGGGGGTCTAATGGGTTTGAGGATATGGAGGTAGAAATTACCACATCCGAGGTAGAAGCTAAACTCAAACAGCTTAATGGGACCAAACTGGGGGGCTCAGATAATCTCCATCCAAGGATATTAAAGGAACTGGCATGTGAATTTGGAAGCCCATTAGCGAGGATTTTTAATAAATCTGTAAACTGAGAGGTTGTATCATATGACTGGAGAATTGCTAACCTAGTTCCTATTTTTAAGAAAGGGGAAAAAAAGTGATCTGGGTAATTACAGGCCTGTTAGTTTGACCTCACTAGTATGCAAGATATTGGAAAAAATTTTGAAAGAGAAAATAGTTAAGGACATCAAGGTTAACAGTAATTGGGACAAAATACAACATGGCTTTACAAAAAAGGTAGATCGTTCCAGAACAACCTGATCATCTTTTTTGAGAAGGTAATAGATTTTTTAGACAAAGGGAATGCAGTGGATCTAATTTACCTAGATTTTAGTAAGGCATTTGATACAGTTCCACATGGAGAATTATTAGTTAAATTGGAAAAGATAGGGATTAATATGAAAATTGAAAGATAGATAAGGAACTAGTTAAAGGGGAGACTACAACAGGTGACTTGTCAGGCTAGAGGGAGGTTACTAATGGAGTTCCTCAGGGACTGGTATTGGGACCAATCTTATTTAACTTTTTAATTACTGACCTTGGCACAAAAAGTGGGAGTGTGCTAATAAAGTTTGCAGATTATACAAAGTTGGGAGGTATTGCTAACACAGAGAAAGACCGGTATATCATACAAAAAGATCTGGATGACCTTGTAAACTGGAGTAATAGAAATACAATGAAATTTAATAGTGGAAAGTGCAAGGTCATGCATTTAGGTTCTAATAACAAGAATTTTTGCTGTAAGCTGGGGACGCATCAGTTGGAAGTGACAGAGGAGGAGAAGGACCTGAGCGTATTGGTTGATCACAGGATAACTATGAGCCTCCAATGTGACACAGCTGTGCAAAAAGTGAATGTGGATGTGGATTCATCAGACAAGGTATTTCCAGTAGAGATAAGGTGGTGTTAGCACCATTATACAAGGTGTTGGTCAGATGTCATCTGGAATACTGTGTGCAGTTCTGGTCTCCCATTTTTAAGAAAGATGAATGCAAATTGGAACAGGTTCAGAGAAGGGTTACTAGGATTATCCGAGGAATGGAATACCTGCTTTATGAGAGGAGACTCAAAGAGCTTGGCTTGTTTAACCTAACCAAAAGAAGGCTGAGGGGAGATATGATTGCTCTCCATAAATAGATCAGGATAAATACTAGGGAAGGAGAGGAGTTATTTAAGTTATTAAGTTATTAAGATTGCTCTCCATAAATAGATCAGGATAAATACTAGGGAAGGAGAGGAGTTATTTAAGTTCAAATGGATATAAACTGGCCATCAGGAAGTTTAGACTTGAAATTAGATGAAGGTTTCTAACCATCAGGGGAGTGAAGTTCTGGAACAGTCTCCCAAGGGGAACAGTGGGGGCAAGAAACCTAGCTGGCTTCAAGACTGAGCTTGATAAGTTTATGGAAGGGATGGTGTGATGGGACAACCTAATTTGATCTTAGATTACTAGCGGTAATCTAACCTGATTTTTAGATTACTAGCGGTAAATACGCCCATAGCCTGTGAAGGGATGTTAGATGAGGTGAGTTCTGAGCTACTACAGAGAATTCTTTGTGGATGTCTGGCTGGTGAGTCTTGCCCAGATGCTCAGGGTTTAACTGATCACCATATTTGGGATATCAGGAAGGAATTTTCCTTCAGGGCAGATTGGCAAAGGCTCTGGGGTTTTTCACCTTCCTCTGTAGCATGGGACATGGGTCACTTGCTTGTGGATTCTCTGTACCTTGAAATCTTTAAATCATCATTTGAGGACTTCAATAACTCAGTCTTAGGTTAGCGGTCTATTACAGGAGTGACTGGGTGAAGTTCTGTGGCCTGCATTGTGCAGGAGGTCAGACTAGATGATCATAATGGTCCTTTCTGACCTTATAGTCTATGAGTCTATGAATCTAGGTGGAGAAATATTGGCTAGGACCAGTAACCATACAAGCCTTGTTGGCTTCAATGTGCCTGTGATAATTTCCATTATAAGAATAGATTGTGTTTCTTGTTTTGGCAGAATTTACCCAAACAGGACACAGTATTTGTCAGATGAGCAGAAGAGAGCTAGCCACAAATTGTGCAGTGTTTGTGTGTTGGCACCGCAGGTGCACACCACCAGTTTATTCAGAAAACCGTTTCTGCTTGTGATTTTATGAAGTACTTTAGTGAGATGGTGTTTTTATGTCAGTGGGTGATCTAGGGTAACCCATAAATACAATGGCTTTGGATTGTGTGCCAGCCATGGACATTTCAAAAAATGTTAAACTCAAGTTGGCTCTGAGCTTGGTGGAAGTGGAAGTATCTTGATATGGTCTTTGAGGTACTTTGTTTCAATCTCCCTTTCTTGCAATAGCTTAAATTAATAACTTTGCTAGACACTAAAAATCATGGGCAGAATAGAGATTTGTGGCTTATTACAACAATCTATAACCCAGTAACAAGTGCCTACTCCCCAGCTCCTTTTTCTCCTCCTCCCTTCCTTTCCTCCGAGAGGGGTGTTAGTGGGCCACTTAATCTCGAATGGTCCCTTGAAATCTATGTTAACTTCTTTTGCTAAACAATCTGTTCCACTTTGTGTTTAGCTGTGACACTCTGAGTAAGTTTCCCAGATCTGAAGAAGAGTGCTGTGTAAACTTGAAACTTGTCTCTCTCACCAACAGAAGCTGGTCCAATAAAATATATTACTTCATCCACCTTGTCTCTCTAATATCTTGGAAACGACATGGTTATGACAACACTGTATACAATAGTCACCTAAGGTAGCCATATCACCATACAGCTTTTCTTCAGTCTTTTGAATTCATGCTCCCTTGAGGCCAAGCAGATATTGCTGGCATACATAAACCATCTGGAGATAATATTCAGTAGGTCACTGGTGAAAACATTAAATAAAGTTGGTGCCAACAATGAGCCTTGCAGAAGTCCATTCTTTTAGAATCTCCAGATGCTAGTTTTGCAGAGCCACCTGCAAACATCTATCTTGGAGCATCAGTTGCTCCAACCCATCTGGAAAGAATTCTTGACATCTTGTACAGCAGATCAGTATGTCTGAGGGTGTCATAGGTTGCTGTAAGGTCAAAAAAGACAGCTCCAGTTTCTTCTCTTGAAATCTATTCTCAAGGTACGTAGCAAGGGCTAACACCTTGTCAAAGGGCTTTGATTTTGTCAGAAACCTGCCTGATCATCACTCACAAGTTGTTCTGTCATGGGCATAGTTCTCTGTAGACTCATCTGCTCCAGGAGTTTGTAGCTACAAATCAAGAGTGATACTGGCTGATAAATGGCTGCTAAAGAGTGACCTTTACCTGGTTTTGGTAAAGCTATCACTTTAGCTTTCCACTATATATTGGGCATTACATTCTCCTGATTAATCATACCCACTGTTAACCCCATGCCAAAGGATGATGGGGACAATGGACAAGTTCTTAGGCAAACAGGGAACTTGACCTGTAGATTCATGAATTAGAGATAGGTTTGATTCAACAGCCCACCTTCCTTAGCCTCATCAATGTGGAACTGGTGGGCAGGCTCAGAATCTAACACCAAAGGAATTTTGCAGTTGATCCCTATTAATATAATGGGCTAAATAAAAAAACCCAAATCAAGCCCTCTCCAACTTTGCTGTGTTCTAAATCTGGATCCTGATCTGAATTCTTTGAACATGGGCCCCTTTCTAAGTCAAACAAGGAATTATTTGTGGGGCTACACATATTTCAAAGGATTTTTCTTCTTGATTTTGAAGGCACAGCATTGTTACAAAATCTGGGATATTGTACTGACGTGATCAGACAGAAGAAATTTCAGTCCTGGTCACTGCCATTTCACATAATAGAATGGGTCCATTAATGGCTCCATTAATGCAACACAACAGAGGCCAAATGGTGGTGATTTCAGCTGTCGGAGAGCACTGTTTTCTAAAACTCACTCAAAGAAATTTAATTATTTTCAAAAGTCTGGTTACCCCATCTCAAAAATGGTATATTGGAATTGGAAAAGGTAGGGAAAAGGGCAACAAAAATTATTAGGGGTATGGAACAGCTTCCATATAAGGCGAGATTAATAAAAGTGGGACTTTTCAGCTTGGAAAAGAGATGCCTATGGGGGCGATATGATAGAGGTCTATAAAATCATGACTGGTGTGGAAAAGTAAATAAGAAAGTGTTATTTTTTTCCTTCTTGTAACAAAAGAACTAGGAGTCACCAAATGAAATGAATAAGCAGCAGGTTTAAAATGAACAAAAGGAAGTGTTTCTTCACACAACGCACAGCTAACCTGTGGAACTCTTTGCCAGAGGATGTTGTAAAGGCCAAGACTATAACAGGGCTCAAAAAAGAACTAGATAAATTCATGGAGGATAGGTCTATCAATGGCTATTAGTCAGGATGGGCAAGGATGCAAAACCATGTTCTGAAGTGTCTTTAGTCTCTGTTTGTCAGAAGCTGGGAATGGGTACCGAGGGATGGGTCACTTGATGATTACCTGTTCTGTTCATTGCCTCAGAAGCACCTGACATTGACCACTGTCAGAAGACAGGATATTGGGCTAGATGGACCATTGATCTGACCCAGTATGGCTTTTCTTATGTTCTTATATAAAAGTGTTTTCTTCCTTTCTTTTAAATTATCAAACTTTTACAGTGCATTCCAGCAACTAATGTAGTATATTGGTGAGCACTGTGAGTTGTGGTTCCTGATGAACCATTTGTGACATTTCTTATTTGAATTTAATGTAGGAATTCATCATGATCCCTGACAGGCTTCTATATAACATAGAAACCTCCATTTTAAATAAGATTTTTATAGAAACATCTTGTATCTCCTTTCTAGATGATGTTAGATTTCATCAGCTATGACTGAGATCCCCAAAGGTTGTAAACATAAAACTTACACTAATTCTCTGCACTAAAAATGAGTATTCGTTACTTACATTCGCTTTTCTCCCTGAATAAACTTGTTGTTAGTGGTGGTGGTGACACTTCATTCAGATTGCTTCTTACTCTATAATAAACTAAAGCCCTATAACATTTAAATGTATTTGTCATAGTCTGATTCTGTTTTCCTTTCATGCTTGTTAAAATTTCAAAATAATAGGAAACTGCAAAAAGAATATTATTCTTACGCCTGGCAGAGGTGAATCAGCCAAATCTGAGGCTCAAATGACAAGCACAGCAGTCACTGACACAGACCAGCTGCCAAGCCTCTTTATATGCAAGTCATTCAATGAGATATCAAAATGTGGAAAATATAATACTCCTACCACCATTTCTTGTTGGATTAATGCCCAGGTGAGTTCTGCTGAAATACTGCAGTTGTATCTTAGCATAAACAAGAATCAGTAAAGCATCATACTTATTAGGACCCAATTTGCCACAGCGGCAGTCAAGTGCTTCAGTCTTTCCCAGTGGCAATGGGGAGGGAGGAATGGGGATAGAGAAACTTAAATTAAATTCATAGTGCAGTGCACATTTAGAATTCAATATTGACAGCTCTAATTACACACACCTTTCCAGCATAAGTTCATTAAGGAGAAGAAAAAGGCTAGAAACGCAATATCAACTTCTCGAAGAAGAATAAAAAAATAGAAGCCCAGTACTTTATCATTATTGACATTTCCTTTTCCTATTGAACAAACCCCAGAATGTTGCTTGAAGAGTTAATGACTATTTTATATTGGGGGGAAAAGACAATCAGGCTAAGCTATTCTTAGAAATATATTCTGGAATGTTATCAGAGCAGAATGTTGAGAAAAACCATGTGTCCTTCACCCTGGGTGAAATTCACCTTTGTGCAGAAGGCCAGCAGAAGACCTATGCATGATTTGAGACCCCCCGGCTATGCCCGCAAGGCAATTTATTATCCCAGTTGCATTCCAGCAGGAATGCCATAGGAAATGCAGGATACTATGATCAGCTGACTTTAAATGTCCCTTTTGCAGTCATGGAAGCTGGTAGATGTAAAGTAGCAGGATGCCTTCAGCAAGAGACACTCACCACTCACTCTGGTCTGCAGTTCACAGGCAGACATTCACTCCAGTGGAAAATAATGGGGAACAGGGCTTCATTGCATGGGGTGTGTATGTGTGTATCCTATCCCCAGCTAACAAGCTTGCAATCTTTTCATGTCACTCTTGTGATCCTTAATCTGTGAGGGTTCTGTGATTGCTGAGCCCCTCAGTACTACGCATACTGTCCTGAACCTTAATTCTTCTGAATGACTCCAAACCTGGGAAATTGTGTCCATTTCAGCCTGTGCCATTGCTCTAACCTCTCCTCTTCATGGGACACTGGCATCCCTTGCTCCAGACATTGGCAAAGTAATGAACACTAATCAGAATCACTATAACACCCTCATAGTCCACGTCACTGTGCCCTGATCCACTGACTTAGCTATAGCTTCTTTATGAGAGCAGAATTGCATATTGCACTAGCAGAGGGAACAGGAGATAATCTTGCACCATCAATAACAGAAATTTACTGGCTAGCATAGGTCTCACCAAGTCTTGATGTTATGTTTATAAAATAAACAGCAGGATCTTATTCAGGGGGACAAGGCAGTACACCACGTTTATTGTGAATACAAAAATTTCAAAAAGCAATTGCCTACACACACAAAGTTCTTCGAAGATGGAGTATAGTTACCAGCCTCAGTTGCTCATGTTAGTCCACTGGCCAGGTGGCTAAGCATGAAGGAGGGAGCAGGGGTCTGTCGGTACACACCAATGCTCCTGGAGGATGATTGTAGAACCAAACCCAAAGTCCTCATCTTTTCATCCCCTTTTTATAGGGGTAAGCTCTTATGTCATTCTATGGGTTCTCCTTCGTCATGCCGCATCTGCCTCCTGGTGTTGATTATCAATCACCCATGTTTTTCAAGCATAGCCATTGTAGTTATTTTTCATCGTCCTTCGAGGTGGATCCCAGGGTCATCAGGGTGGGCAGACTTTGGCCATCTGGGTCGTAAAAGTTGTTATCTTCACTCCCTTGAACATCCAAGGCTGGCGCATTTTCCCGTCACTCTCTGGTCTCACATACACACATCACTCATTCATCTATTCACACCCTAATCTCTTAACATTTACTTAAAACTTGTAACTGGAAGACACAAGTGTCCTTCAGAAACAATAACATTTCTCTGTATCTAAAACATTCACTATTATTAGAAAACATCCTCATTTAACATTGAGTCTTTCTATTTCAGAACATTTGCTGATGTTACTTTAAGTAGTGATCTTAAAACACATACTTCAACAATAGCAACAGTTTCACAAAATGATCTTTGGTAACTTTACAAACAGGATAATCAATGACCAGATGTTAGTTTCGGACAAATAGAGGTGGTTTCAAACAAACTTATCCATAGTGAACAGATAGGCCTACATACTCAAAATGCAAAGCCTCACAGAGACTGTTGTGGTGGTTTGTCACATAACAAAAGAATAAGGGAATTTCACATAGAATCAATATAACAGAATCAAGATTTGGCCCTACATTGATGCCAGATGTACCCTCCGAGTCACCGCAGCGAATATGTCCACTAAATATGCACACAGGGTCTTCTGCAGGAAACAGGTCCTATGTCACTGTGTGAGCAACCTGAATGACATCCATGCATTGGTCTGTGGAAACTCATTAAGTCCCAGTTTATGTTATAACAACTCACATTATATCAGTAAATAATTTTCTTGTGTTTTGAAGTCCAGGGGACTTTGGGCCAGTTTCTGCTCTTACTCATATCAGTGTAAATCCATCATGTCAGATCCTCAACTGGCATAAATTGGCATTACTCCACTGACTTCAATAGAGCTATGCTGATTGACACCAACTGAGGATCTGGTGATGGACTTCACCAGAGTGCCTCTAGATTTATTCTGGTGTAAATGGGAGCAAAATGTGGACGTTTAAGCTTGGAACTTCTCTCATCACCCGGAGTTTGTTTAGCAAAAAGAAAGGAGGAGAAATGCACAAATGAAGGGAAAGTTTAGAAAGTGTGATCACCTGTAGATTTACATCTTAATCCTGCAAACTGCTCCACAAGGATGAACCCATGAACCTACACCGAAACCCATTTGAGTCAGTGGGGCTCTGCATCCTTTTTACTATTCATAAATCCATCCTGATTTCTACTAATATTATGTTATTCCTTAATATTTGCAGAATAGTTTATGGAAATAAATTTTAGCGTAACAAGTAATTTGTGAATGATTCTCTCCAGTGATTCATCTTCATTGTGATGGTGTTCATCTACATCACATTGTATTCTTGATTGGCTAATATGTTTCACAAATAAACTAGTGGGACATTCAAATTGTAACTAATTTGCCTCCATGAATAACAGTGGAGCAAAATCCCAATATATATTCATGAAAATGTTTGGCTCATTCTACCAACTCTACTCATGCCTTAATCTTTTTGTAAGGCATATTGCAGGACTGGGATTGGTAGATGTGTTAGTAATGCTAATAAAATGGATAATGTATTAAGAAGGAGAACAATGAATCATAATTCTCATTCAGATGGAAATCAGTACTTTTAAAGTGGCAGTGAAATTGTATATGACACTTGTGTTTATATGAACAACTACAAAAGATAGAACTACTAGATTGTATGACTTTGCCAGCTAGCAGCCATTTCCATTTCAGCTCCCCCTCCCCAAGTATCTCTTTAGAAAATATAATACTTTTATAGGCATTTTTGAATATTTTTATTGTGTATGTGACTCAGCCCCTCACAGAACTCTTAGCAGTTACCCTTCAGACTGGCCACAAAGATTGCTTTTGTTGTATCTGCTACTGACAATCTCTTTTTGTCCTCACTCCAGATATCATTCATTATACCCAGTTAGTGCTTCAGAATGCCAAAGATAATTCAGTTGAGACAGTCTGATATTTAGATAGAGGATACTATTTTTATTAAAAAATTGAGCTTCCCCAATCTACCAGAATTCCATTTTTATTCTCTGCCACTCTTGCTGTTACCTATCAGTCACATACTGCTTGACAAGGGGCATTCAAACAATTTTCATCAGTTACTTGTCAGGTTATATTGTCCAGACTTGTGTTTTCATCATCTTTTCCCAGAATAACATATATCATCTAGTCAAGGTCTGGCAGTTTAAAAACTCTCACAGGTTCGTGCCATTTGGAAATGGTGGGAAAGTGTTAAAATCCTCCTAAAACATGCAGTTAACAAAAATATACCCTCGCTCCTCATAGCCCCTTTTACCTGATCATTTCTATTGCTCATCATGACTTGCAGATATATCACTTCCTTAGACCAGCTATGTGGTAGGGCAGTGTCAACGAGCTAAAATTTCTGGAATGGGGCCCGGGACAAGATTCTCTTCTTCATTGCGGAAGAGTGCAAAGGGTCTGGAAAGCCACAGATCTGTCTAGTGGAGGGATGCCCATGGTCGCCCCATGGTTCCAGGTATTAGAAGCATATTGAGGGTGGGAGGGAGCATGGCCAGAATGCTATTGTACTGTTGTTATTCTAAGCTGGCATGCAGGTCCTTTGGGAATATTACCAGATGGCCTATTTTAGAGAGAGCCCTTACCTCAGGACTGGAACTGACAAAGTACAGGCCCGAGGACCAGAAAGGCACAACTGGCTCCTTTGCAGCCACTTCAGCTGTGCTCATCAGCTCCTGAGAGCAGCTGAGAATCTAGACTATGATTTCTATAACTCATATATTTTGGAAATGGTGTTCCTGAGAACTATACTATAAGGTAGCAAAAGCTGTGGTGCTACTTACACTGCTTTTTATTAATGCATTGCATGATGTACATCTCCACCCCACATCTGAGCAGGTAACAGTTTTCTGAAAGCACTTGCAACTTTATATGTTTTCCGTGGTTAATATTTATATTTCTTTCAAATCTTTTGGCCAGTTCTTAAATAAGAATATGAAGCGTAGCCTTTTGAAAATTCTCCATACCCGTGTATCACAAGTAAATAATGTGAAACTGTACACATGTAAACTGTAGGATTGTGGGGCTTGTGGTTCTATATATCTTTCCCCATAAAGAAGTAACCATCAACAGGGAGCTCGGCAGACACATTTATGTCTTGTAAAGAAATCCCTAAATATTTACAGCCAGAAAAGCACCATATATTATCAATACATTATCACTACTAATTTATCAACACTTTCCATCTTGTTTTCTGTTCACATATTGCCAGTGCACAGATTTACAATTTTCTTATTTTTTATTAAAAAATCTTCACTGAGTAATTTATTGAGTGAATAATTCTCCATCTGTAGGTTATTCAAGAGCATTTGTTATGAGTATTTGAACTATGAGCTGTTTTGTATGGACACATAGACCAGTGGTTCTCAACCAGGGGTATGAGTACCTCTGAGGGTATGCAGAGGTCTTCCAGTGAGGTCAGTACAAACTAAAATTATTACACACAATGATTTGATTATGCTGCTCTTTATACTGTATCAGTGTTTCTCAAACTGGGGTTCACAATTTATTTTATAATTATATGATCAAAATAAAAAAGAAGCAATTTTTCAGTAAGAGCATGCTGTGACACTTTTGTATTTTTATGTCTGATTTTGTAAGCAAGTGGTTTTTTAAGTGAGGTCAAACTTGGGATGTACAAGACAAATCAGCCTCCTGTAATGGGGGAAAAGTAATCTGGAAAGATTGAGAACCTCTGACATAGACTACAAAGTATATACCTGTTGTCTGCTTAGATGCTCGGGTTTCTAGTGATTCAAAATTTGCCTTCTGTGAATGTTCAGCAATAATATCTGTTTTAGAGAACATTATTTTTGGGAAACTCATTTTCTAGAACATTTATAAACAAAACCATAAGGAATGCAAATACATTAAAAGAAAATCTATTCCAAGCTTCAAATGACTATTTGCAGATAATGGTTTTTTAAAGCATATGTCCTTTTTTTAATTTTAGCTGTAGTGAACTCCCAGGTTCAAAGCTGCTGTAGTTTTATATTTATCCTCAGGTCAGGTTTTGTTTCTGCAAATCTTCACATAGTTACTGTGTGCTCTTATAATTACATCAGTAGCATCTCTAACAGCTATTTCCCTTTTTAAATATGCAAAATTTATCAGTGATTAGTAACCATCTGTTACCAGGTCTGTTGTAGAATATTGTCTCTTCATCATGCTAGGAGCATAGGGTTTAATCTGTTCCAGTAACTCTAAAAAATAGAGGTATAGGAACTTTGAAAATATCTGGTTTGTTTATTTGTTTGTTTTTTTACCATATTGCAAAATGTTGGCACATCCAGATAGATCCATAACTGACATAAATTAATATAGCTACACTGACATCAGTAGAATGATATTGATTTATACCAGCTTAAAATGTGGCCTCTTATATTTCAATGACCAGGAATATTTATTATTCTTTGCTAATTTATTTTTATACCCAGACTCTATGGATACATTCATTAAAAACATAGACAGATAGATACTCAGAAAGAAAGTATTTTCAAAAGATTTAAGCTGATGAAGTTTTTTTAAATGAGTTCAAGGCACAAGAAGAAATGCAGGACTAGATTCAGCAATACTCTTTTGCTGCTTTGTGCTGCTTCAGTGATTCAAATCAGCAGTAACCCAGTTTAATTGACTGGGTAAAAGAGGTTTATAGCTGTATAACCATGAACGTTGTCCCCACGATTATGGAAATTTATTGACAATGTCACATATCACCACTGTGCACAGTTAATGCTAAGGTTCATTAAAAAACTAAAGAACTTTTGAAAATCAAAATTAATTAATTAATTTAAAAATATGCTAATGAACAAATTTAGAATTGGCTTCAAATTTTGAAGTCAAGTATATGGTGATAAATAGAGGGATTCTTTGTAGCATAACAAGCACACTGGCTGTATCCAGCTCTGTATGCAGCATCCCGCACTGTTGAGCCAATTAGGGGCTCTGATTCAGCACAGCATTTAAGCATATGCTTAAGTTGCATTGAAGTGTTTTGCCAAATTGGAGCCATAGTAATAAACACAACTAAAACTCCTGTCATGCAATGAGATCCATGTAGGTGGGTGCCTTTCTTTGAGTGGACCTCTATTGGAGCTCTGCTGGGGTGCAGAGGCCAGTCTGTACAGATCTCTCTGGAGGATGGGAGACTAACAGAGTAAAGCCCTGATCTTGTAGCGGGAACAACATACATGGACCTTTATTCCCATGTGGGATCATACTGAAGTCAGAGGGGAAATTAGTTCCCACACTTGACTCCAATGTCTAATCCATATTCGATTCCTTCATGGAGGTCAATGCTACTCTGTGTGGAAGAATGGGCCCATGTTTGCAGTTCCTTTTCAAGTATTTGAGCCTTTAACACTGCAACCCTTACTTACATGAATCATCCCTACACACAGAAGTAGTCAGTCCTATTAAAGCTTGTAGGTGTTTAATGGAAAGTAGGTATAACCTTTTTTTAAGAACCTTCAAGACTTGAATTCATTTTCTGTGTCTGAAGCCAGTGCCACAAAGCCATCTCTCTTCTCTAGAATGGTTTTGGTTTTATAGGCAGTGTGGTTATAGCCATGTTGATCACCGGATATTAGAGAGACAAGATGAGTGAGGTAACATCTTTTATTGGACCAATGTCTGTTGGTGAAAGACACAAAGCTCGAATAATCATTTTAATAAATATATCTATAATCATCTTAACAAATATATCGACATTGGCTACAATTTCAAGGGATTGTTTTATTCCACGTGTCTATTGCAAGTGCTTGTTTCCCCCAGTAAGGTATTGATCCTTGTAACCTGTATGCTATGATGGAGTAGAGAGGCCCACGCTAACAATTGAAGGGTAAAGGAAAGCCTGTGAACACATTTGCCTGGCCCCACTATACCTGCAGCAAATGTCAGGCATAGACAGGGAGATTTAAAAGGAGGAGACCTAGCTCAGTTCAGGGTTGAACAGAAAGGTGGACAGACCTCTGCTTCTCTTGATGGGAGAGAAGCCCAGCTGAAGCCCAGAGATTGAGTTAGCTTGACAACTAGATAAGACTCTGTTAGAAGGTATGCCCAAACTGTGGGGGCTTGGTGGAAGCAGAACTGTTTGGAGACAAGCCCTGAACAGAAGGTTGGGGTCCCACCAAACATTCATCAGACAGCCATGTTTTGGTGGTTTTTGATTCCTGATTTCCACTGGACCTTTATACTGTGGAAGGACAAAGTCCTGCTACCTTAGATCTCACAGAGATAGCAGACCAAGGAAAGCCCTGCAGAAGGGTTAACCCAGGGGCTGGAGATAAATCCCAGTACCTGCCACCAGGTTCAGGCCATTTTGATTTTCATGTGGATGCCCTGACACAGGCACTGGGATAGCCCAATCCATTTATGGGCAAGCCAAGCAAGGTGGCCAGGGCCAGCTAAACTGACCACTCCCGTTAAAGTAAAGGGGATACAAGTAATGGACCTAACGTACTGTGGCCAGATCCTTGTGAGGGAATCATTGATACCAAATCCAGAGCCACACCAGGGCACCATCTATCTACAATATGTGCATAGGGACATAAAAATTCAGCTAACTGTGGGGGAATCTCTCACCTATTCAGTTGCTGTAGGCCAACATTGGGAATATTTTGAGGACCATTTATAACTCTATCCTTTTCTTTTATTAATAAATCTTTAGTTAGTTTACTAAGGATTGGCTGGTATTTGGGTAAAATCTGAAATATGTATTGACCTGGGGCTAAGTGTCTGATCCCTTGGCATTGGTAGAACCTCATGTATGGTGAATTGGGTTTTCAGTAACTTCTCACTATATTAAACCTGTTTTTCTGGATGGGAACCAAGGTCTGGAATGCCTAAATGGGACTGTGTTTGGTTTTTAGTTAACCAGTGTGGTGCTACAGAAGCTCCTTCGTTACTGGTTTGGTGAATCTAATTATAGAATAAAACACCAGTTTTGGGGGCTTGTCTGCCCTGTTTCATGCAGTCTGCCCCAAGTGTGGCATTCTCAGTGTGGTCCATTCCAGGGACCCAGTCACACTGGGTATCAGTACATCCCAGTAACCATGTATTATGCTGCAAGTATCCTACTGCTGTACCATGAATTCAAAAGCCATCTCAGGAGAACTAATGAAGATCTTTGCCTGAGTGGGGGTTCCTCCATTTATTCTGATGGACCAGGGAACCTATTTTATATCCCAGGTACTGAAGGAGTTGTGCAGACTACTGAAAATCAAATCTCTTGAAACCTCTATCTGCCATCCTCAAAGAAGTGGATTAGTAGAGCACTTCAACTGGGCACTAAAATATGTATTAAAGAATTTTTTTGCCACAGACACTCATCAATGGACTCAATTGCCCCCCATCCCCTCCCCCCAATGTTCTGTTTGTGGTACAAGAGGTCATCCACAGTCATCCACAGTCTTCTCCCCATATGAGCTGTTGTACGCAACCTTGGGGAACTCTGAAATATGGGAGAAGCCGGTGCTTCATGCTGAAAATATTGCACCTCTCCTTTCATGTCCTCTCCTTTAGTGAGAGGCTAGAAGCTTTAGGCACCTTTGTAAGGGAAAATCTCCTGAATGCCCAGAGTGCTCAAGAGAATGCCTGCAACGAAGCAGTTTGCCTTGTTCAAACACAAGGATCAGGCGTTCCATGTTCCATGTTACTCCCTAAACTTACTCCCTAAAACTTTTGCCCCATCGGCTTCATCTTTATGAAAGTATTTGCCAGGTAGGGCTGGTAAATCATGAACTTAGACAGCCTGACTAAAGAAAAGCAAAACAATTTGATCACATCAATCTGTTAAAACTGTGGAAAGCCCAGGAGAGCCTACTTACAACTACTTTTCCTTCAGAACCAGAGCTATGGCCACAGATAGCCATAATTTTGACTTCCAGCATCTAGGCCCCCATATGAGCTGTTCTGGAGACAATCTCATGCTGCAACAGAAGGTTCAGATCCAACAACTGTTAGTTGCCTTCTTTCCTGTGTTTCCTGCTTGGCCAAGGTGAACTCACCTTAGTTCCTACCAAATCCAAACTGAGTCTGGACAATGTGTCTGGGAGACCCAGTGGTCTCTGCCATAGAAGATGAAGCAGGAACTCCAATCCATGCTGAATCTTGGGGTGATTAAAGATTCTCTTAGAGACTAAAGGAGTCCATTTGTGTTGATCCTAAAATGGCTGGGACTACCTGATTTGTGCTCCAACTTGAGATTTCTAAAGTTGACATTTCTAAAGTGTCATACATACCTCATGTCATGCATTCACTAGTTACTGGATTGGCTGGGTGAGGACAAATATATTGCCACCCTACATTTTACAAAGAGATACTGTATTGACATATCCCATTCACTCCAGAGTCTTGTGAAAAAATAGCCTTTGACACCCCCTTATAGTCTATACCTGTTCTGGACCATGATGTTCAGCCTACACAGGACCAGATTCTTTGGCTCCACTGCAATTATGCCAGGCCTACCTTGACAATATAATCTAGACAAGCCTTGTATACAGTGGGTGCACAACTAGTTGGAAAACCATACAAAGAGAGTAAATATCTATGGTTCACAGTCAAACTAGAAGAGTTATTGAGTGGGGTCCTGCAGGGATCTGCCCTGATACCAGTTATATTTGATATTTTCATAAATGGCATAGACAGTACACCTAGAAGGTTTGCGGATGATAAGCTGGGAGGGGTTGCAAGTGTTTTGGAGGAAAGAATTAGAATTCAAAATGATCTTGACAAACTGGAGAAATGGTTTGAAATAAATAGGATGAAATTCAATAAGGACAAATGCATAGTACTACACTTAGGGAGAAAGAATCAGTTGCACAAATACAAAATGGGAAATGACTGCCTAGGAATGACTACTGCAGGAAAGTTAGAGAATTATAGCAGATCTTTAACTAAATATAAATTAATGTAACACTGTTGCAAAAAAAGGGGAATGTTCTGGTATGTATTAGCAGGAGGGTTGTAAGCAAGACACAAGAAGTAATTCTTCCACTCAACTCAGTACTGATAAGGCCTCAAATTGAGCGTTGTGTCCAGTTCCGGACACCACACTTTGGGAATGATATGGACAAATTGGACAAAGTCCAGAGGAGATCAACCAAAATGATTAAAGGTCTAGAAAACATGAAAAAAACCTGGGTTTGTTGTGTCTGGAAAAGTGAAGATTGAGGGGGAACATGATAACAGTCTTCAAGTATGTAAAAGGTCATTATAAAGAAGGAGGCAATAAATTGTTCTTCTTATCCTCTGAGGACAAGACAAGAAGTAATGAGCTTAAATTGCAGCAAGTGAGATTTATGTTAGACATTAGGAAAACCTTCCTAACAGTGAGGGTAGTTAACCATTGGAACAAATTATCTAGGGAGGTTGTGGGATCTCCTTCACTGGAGATTTTTAAGAGCAGGTTAGACAAACAGCTGTCCGGGATGGTCTAGATAATATTTAGTCTTGCCTCCGTGCAGGATACTGGACTAGCTGATCTATTGAGGTCCCTTCCAGTCCTACATTTATATGACTCTATGGTTGTATAATGCCTTGGTCTTTAGTCAGAACTGGGAGGATCACCTGAAGCAGGTTACTACTGGACTTTGGTCCTCTGAAAGGGCTGCACTAACAGAAAGTCCCATGAATTGCAAAACAGACAAAGATATAACTACTTACCTGGGTTATACATTGGGGAAGAGCTAGGGACAACCTCTGGTAAACAAGTTCCAGACCTTAAGAACCTGACTTCAAAGATGCAAGTATGCCCATTTTGGGGGGTAGTGGTATACTACCACTGGTTTGTAGTGGTGTCCTCAACCAATGAGGCCCCTGTCACCCATCTGCTCAAGGACAGCATCCCAAGGAAGATCCACTGGATGGAAGTTTTGAGAGAGCCTTTCAGATGTCAATGGCTTACCTCTGTGGGAGCCTGTTTTACACAGTCTAGATTTCATCATAATGCTTCTGGAGTTAGGTTGGCAGCTGGCTTGTTCCAGGTTGTTGAGGTGAGACATCCTGTCCTCCATCTAAGCCAGAAATTTTTCACAAAAGAGAGCCTACTCTGCCACAGAAAAAGAGGGCTTAGCAGTGAAAAGGGCCGTGGAGAAATTTTGATATTATCATGTCTGGAGCAGAAGAGCAGGGTCCCACAGAAGCTTTGTCAGACCACCCTGTTTTGAATTGCTTTTGTTTGTTATTGTTTTTTAAATACATGATTTCCTTTGGACCTTAATGCTCCAGAAGGGGCAGGACTTACGTACACCTTGGCTGGAGGGCCAAAACACTGCTACCTCGGACCTCACGAGACAAAGACATACTGGTAGAGACCTGCAGCTGGGTGAGTTGTGGGGCAATCTAATGAATGTATGCAATAGCTGCAGTGCTCTGTAGTCTATTTGAGCTTCAAAGATAAGTTGAAAGTGGGTTTATGTCACTGGGAAATGAAATCAGACAAACCTACCTATTCATTCATCAAGAATTTGTCCCTTAACAAATGGCTAGGTTTACATTTTGACAATAAATGCAATCTAAGGCCACAACCTTGCAAAGAAGAACACATTTAACATTAAGCATGTGAATAGTTCCATTGATTGAAAATGATATTGGAAATTAGTTTGGCGTTTTCATTCCTATTAGTTACATAACATTTTCGACAACAGAGAAACATAGCGTATCTTTTCTACATTTTTTTTTTTTGGTAATATAACTTCTCCAATTCTTTTTTTTTTTTTTTTTTTTTTAAACAGATAAGTCCCCTGCAATACGAGCATAACCTATTATGTACCTCTTCATTCTGGCGATGCCTTGACCTTCTGTTAACACACCATAAGTCCTCCTGCTCTACCATATGAATTGTTCTTGGGATCAGGGCAGGTCATGTCATCCCCTCTGAAGATATGGTTCTTATTGATCCATAGATCATCTGGCAGGAGATGTTGTAAAAATGGAACAAATCAAGTGCAGTGTTCTCTTACCCCATGGATCAAGGTCATCACCTCCAATAATGAGCCTAGATGGGAGTCTCTGAGTACACTATTAGCAGTCTCAATGATTTGGCCTCTATAGTCCCTTGCACTGCAACTGCAGAAAATCCACAGAATGAATTAACACTGTTATTTGAAGAGTTTCCTTGTATGCCTTTCGTTTGAAGGTTCAGTGTGACCAACAGCAGATAGTTCTTGTGTTGAAGTTTAGCTGTAAAGATATTTTGTGCAGCATTAGATTTGTCATACTCTCTCATACTATGATGCTAAAGGTCAGTTTGATCAGCTCATTACAGAAGGCAGGGAAAACATAACAATTGCAAACCAGGATCATGATTCATCATAAAGTAGGCTGTGCCTATTTACATCATTTTACCTGCTTACTTTACTTTTATAAGCTGGATTGTATGTCATGTACCTATTTCACAAAAACATTTCCAGGTGCAAATGGAGATAAAGGCAACTAATTAGGTATGTGCCTATTTTCATGAAAGTAATTAACCCTAATTAGAGTTTTTTAATAATTACAGATTGAATGCTTTCATGTGGCATTTATACAGAACGCTATTCTTCTAGAAATATTTTCTACATGAATTTTAAAAGAAAAATGAAATGTCACTAGTAAACTGCTCTTATAAATTTTGTGGTCTTTGAAAATATGGTCTGTAGCAGTAGCACACCACACTGGGCTGTGATCACAAAAGCCAAACAAAGCTAACGCTGGACAGCTCAGTGTTTAGATGGGAAAACTGAAAGAAAAACTCAGATGGTGTAGGAAGTGATGTCAGTTATTCATTAGGTCACATTCATTTCTCTCTCTGAGTCAGTGGCTCAGGTTAGAGGTACTGTCTTTTTTATCAGATGTCAAGCTAAAGTCATAATGATTTGTGGTTCTTAATGAGGTGACCGCACTTCTCAGAAGAACATAGGTGTTATTTTTGCTATCTAGACAAATTTCAACATGAGTAAGAACATTCTACCCACCAAATTCTGCCTGCTGTTTCAACTGAAGATTATATTCCCTTTTTAGGAAAGGAAATAAACTGCCACATAGAATTGCTTTGAACACCTGCCATGTTCCACACCATTTCAGTAGTGAATTAAGTGAATTAAAGATAAAGACATTAGCTATGCACATTTTAATTTAGTGTGTGTGTGTGTGCCTTGTAAAGGTAGGGGGAGTATTATTTTGAAGTTTTTCCTACTTCTGTATTTTTTTAATAGAAGGCATGAAATAGAGATAATTAATAATAATAATTAATAATTAATACCAAGTTCTTATGCAACTCTTTTCATCAGCAAATCTCCAAGTGCTTTCCAAAGAACGTGAGTATCAGCACCATGGGTTTAGATTATTGATGGAAGACAAGCTGAAAGAAGTGAGTCTGGAGAACAGATTTGAAATGGAGGAAGTTGAAATTGTTTGACGGACAGGAGAAGAGAGAGTGCTTAAGCTGAGAAAAACACATAATAATGAGAGAGAGGATCAGAGAAAGGGAGCTATGAAGAGAGAGGAGCTGGTAGGAAAGTGGGAGGATGAGGCAGCAGGAACTGAGGTTTAGGCCAGAACATAGCTCCATAGAGGTGAAAGTGAAGATTTTGATCTACCTAAGTGCCAATCTGAGCACTAAAATACAGTTCCAGGGCTTTTTAATTAAACAGAATTTTGTGTTTCTTGAAGATAAGTTAATAGCATAAAGATGGGAAAAAGTGCATGAATTTAGTATGCCCCAAGAGGAAAACATTCAAAGCTAAAGTGTTCCAGGAATAAATATATGTCAATCATTTTTTAAGTTCACTTTATTGATCCCTCCCTTCCACCCACATAGCCTTGAGTTCTAAGAGCACAGTGAACCAGTTATGTACAACATATGTTGGGTTTATTGAGTTGGGAATATATGAATGTATCAAACAATAACATACAACTCCTTTCTCCCCTTAATTCCACAGTTTACAAGATGTGAGTGTGAACAGTATTATAACACTGTGTTCATCCAGTCTTACACCCATGTAATTCTATTACTGATTATACTATGCTTGCCTCACCTTGTCCCATTAGCCAGGGTCAGCAGCACAAACCCACAAAGCCTATATGATTGGCACAACCTTTACAACCCAGGCTACCCAGGACTGATGTTCTTCATTTGAAAACAGAGTTTTCCTTCTTCGTGGTGGACTGCCTGCCACAGAGGCCCAACCTGTATCCTCCACTCTACTATGCTGCCTTATATTAATTAAATTATATTTTATTGTCAGTACTAGGTATTCAAAAATCATGACTCAGGCCCAGAAAATAAAGAGTATTTGGATTAAAAATATAAGATTTTTAGCATAACAAATTTGGGACCCTTTCCCCCCCTTTTGGTATTTGAGCCTTTAAAGGTCATATTGTTAAGATTTTCTTCATAGTTGTGAAGGCTAGACATTTACTTTTTTAAAAATGAATGCTGGAACTCTGGTTCAATCACTAGATTCCAGGAGATGACACTTTAAGAATAACAGATATCACAGATTCACTATAAAATCATGCATCTGACAAAGAGGGTTGCAGCCCACGAAAGCTTATGCCTGCAGAAATTTGTTAGTCTTTAAGGTGCTACAGGACTCTCGTTGTTTTTGCAATAAAATCATTAAAATTGGCAACACTGTTATATTCTGATTGTTGTGAACACTCGTACTTGATTATAAACTGTTTCCTGGTGCTTCTAACTACTTTTGCAACTTCCCCACCACTTAAAATTCTAAATCATCCTCATGATTATAATGGATCTTATGGAATTTTCTGCTTTTACAGTAGTCTTACAGAAGAAAGTAAAGTTATTACCATATTCCGAATTTCAAGAATGAGAAGTGAAACCTCATTCTTTCAAAAGGTTTTATTATGCTTTTTTATCACTTTTAGGGTTCTTTTCATGTAAAATATATTTTTAATCTGAAACTTTAAAAAATAAACAAGAGTAAAGGCCTCAGAATATTGAGAAGGGCTTTTCAACGTAAAACAATACAATACATTTTGGAGCGGAAAGGGTAGAGAAGAAGGGGTGAATAAGAGACATGAAAAACATTTGCAGTGAAACCAGGAAACAAGGAACATTTCTGATGTTAGATTTAATCAAAAACACAAAAGTTGACTCCATTTTAGTGGAAGGCTTCACCAAGGTCTTCAAAATATTCAGGAAAAGTGGACTCCAGCCCATGATTACTTTCCTTCGCATGGGATCCACAACCCCTAAAGAATTCCAGTGACCTTCAACCGATTACCTTTGATGTCCTTTCTGAGGGATTGGAGCTATTAAGACTGAAGGTGGGAAAGAAGGCTAGCTGAACTCCTATTAGCTCTGAGATAATCAAGGCTGGATAGCTGAACCATCTCCAGTTTTTGTGCACCCCATTACTTGGAAGGATCTTATATGGAGAAGGCAATAACTTCCTTGCCTCCAATTTGTCAGCAGTCGGGTGATTCATATGTTTTTTCCCAGCCACTTTACATCATCTGTGGAATAAAATGACAAAGATGACCCAAAGTTATTAGTTAATTTCTAGAATAGAGATTCCCAATTATCAAAGTGCATCTGAGACCACAGAGACTGATAAAATGAATGGAGAAAGCTAGCCAATTGGTCACCTACCAGGGAGTCTGGTGGGGTGGAGTTAGCTGATTTCCCGCAAAATTTTGGCAATGTGCGTACAGTTTGTAGTTGATAACCTGGATGTGTTGCATAAAGAGATGAAGGAATTAAGGCCCTTAAGACACTGTGCCCAGAGAAAAAGGAACATGAAGCTGGTTCAAATCATTAAGTAGAAATAATGGAAATTTAATTGGGTTAGAGTCAAAATTGTGCAAAAGAACCCTGTCCTTTGTTGTGCATTCAGACCTGAAAGCCCTGGTTCCAAGAGAGTCTATCCGTCAGGCTGAAAGGGAGCCTGAAAGCCCTGGAGCTTGACTGCTGAGAAGCTGTGAGCCTGGAAGCCAGGGCTTCCCTGAGGTGTAGCTGGCAGGAAATCAGGCAGGTTTCTGTTGAAATTTTGTTGAAATTTAACTGTATCAATGAAAAATTTTGATCTTGATGAAACAGAAAATTCCAGCAAAAAAAAAAAAAAAAAAATCTCCAACCAGCTCTAGTATTGAGTTTTTCAGGGCTGTAGGGCCAGATTCATCCACCCCAGCTCTGTGATCTTTCTGCTGCTCAGGAGACACAAAGAGGATGGAGAGCTTCCTGAACAAGACAGCCAGGGAATCCCTTCATGTAGGCGTAACCCCTAGTGATGTAAAGTTAGTATAGCCAGCTGTATACCATTCAATCTCTGTTCCTAGACATAGACAGCATTCCTGGGCAGAATGGGTGCATAAGCAGGAGCTGGCTGGGGCAGAGCTGCACTAAATTATTCTGAAGTGAATTAAGTCAGACTGAGCAGAAAACCTGTTCTCTCTTCTGCACTGAGTGTCGGTCAGTCAGACGCAAGAATCTGGCCCCTAATTCCAGTTTATCCTGGTGTAACCTCCTGAAGCATTTTTTTTTTCAACCACAATATTGTCTTCAAAGTACTGGCGTAACTTCAAAGTTACGTGTTTCCACAATGGGTGATGCTAGCATTCTCTTGTTTTAGGGTAGGAGACCCTGGACTTGACTTTTCCATTCAGTTTCCTTTTGAGAAGACACTTCCATGAAATCACAATCCAGCATAACCAAAGAGATTGGATAATTTCATGAGGCACCTTGATCCACCTTGAGATACCTTAATTCAGACTCTGTGTGTGTGTGTGTGTAGGGGTTAACAAAAAAATTTGTGTCACTTGTGTCATTAGACCATGATCCCCTAGGCCTTGTGTAAATACATTTTTGGATTTAAATTTAGCCATTATTTTCTGCAAAATCATTTTATGAATTTGCTGGGGATAGAAAGTTAGAATTACGAATGTGTGAGCAATACAATGGGAATAATTTACTCTAAAGCTTCTCCCTGGAAATTTAGCAATCACTTGGTTTTCTCCAGGCTTGGATATCTGTTATCTTCTGGAATGATCATAGCAGTGAATTCTAGCATCATATCATTGAGTAGCTGTGGATTCTCTAATGATGCTGATAGTATCTCAATTCTTGCTAACTGCAAAACAACTATTATTTGTTCCTAACCACTTGAAAAATTAGACAGGCCTAGATATTTCTTAAATGCCAGTACCATAACAAGGAAGACTCTTTCTTAAACAACAGTTCTAAAAGCCAACCTATTTTTTTATACGTACCTACAAAAATTTAAAATGCACAATTTTAATCAAATTTGCTGAGTTTTTAGATTAAAACATTTTCCTTGAAAGGTGAACATAAACAGCTTTGTAATTTAAAATCCTGGATATCATTAGTCCCAGTAACATCTGTGATTTCTTCAGGGAAGGTTTAATCAGTTTGTTGTGACATAGTACCAGAAACTCAATTGTGATTGATCACTACTGCTCCAGAATTGGCCAGAAGGGAGCCTAAGCAAATCATTTTAGTAGTGCCTCTGAGCTGCAGAACCGCAGACAATGAGAGGTTTCCTGAAGTTTGCAGAGGTATCACCAGGCTACAAGGATAATTCCAACAACTCTTCAGATGCTGCTTTTAGTGCAGTCATTGGGACTTGCCCTGTCCTGTTGCCTCACACACTGGTTCTGAGATCAGTGCTCCTAAGCCCTGCTACTGTGTGGAGGGCAAAATTTACCAGTTCCCTGAAGATATTTATCATTAGAGCTGATAAAAAAATGGCAGCTTTTCATGGAATCATTGTTTTATCTTTTAACAACATATTTTCTGGAAAAAAAAAATCATCCCCACCTCCTTGTCTTCCCCATTAATGGACTTTAAATACAAATGGGACCATTATGATCATCTAGTCTGAATTCCTGCATAGAACAAGGCATAGAATTTCTCTAGGGATACCTGCATCAAACCCACAACATCTGGTTAAGCTAGAGAGTAACTTTTAATTTAAAGACTTCAAGTGACACGGAATCCATCTTATCCCTAGTTAAGTTGTTCCAATGACTAATTATCTTTGATATTAAATGTTTGCATTTTGTTTCTAGCCTTAAATTCTAGTCTGGATCAGTTAAGAAAGCTACAATAATTGTACACTCGTAATCAAAGTAGCAGGCACTGAGCATATTGTATTCCAAAGCTATGGAAATAAATGCCTTAGAAATATGTAGAGAGAGAAAGTAAAAAAAAAAGGACAGAATAAGGGCAACAGGATCGCTGAGCTGATCAAAAGAGTCCAATAAAGATAAGAAAAGACAGCAGAAGAATCTAGTTACCCTGAGAGGAGGTTAAGGCATTGATGGGAAAGGACCTCAAAAGGTATGGACAGTTTTATTAATCAAAATATTTTCTATTCTAAGTTGAAAAGTCACCCAGGACTAGATCTGGGCTAAAATTTTTCATCCTAACCTTTTTTTCAGTGAAAAATGCAGACACTGAAACATCTTATGAATTTGTGTCAATTTTGCCAAATTGTATCAGTTAAAAAAACAAAACTAAAATATCCCTACAAATAAAAAAAAGTCTGAATATTATTGAAATGTTTTGTTCTGACATTTTTTAAACAAAACATTTTGATTTTTTTATTTGAAACTTTTTTGTTCCATTTTTGTTTGAATAAAACATTTAGTTCAACCCAAAACAATTTTTCCTTTACTTTTTGATTTACTTAAAATTTTGATAACTTTGTTTTCCATGCAATCTGAAAGGACTGATTGATTGATTTGATTTGATTTTGGGGTGGTTGTGGAGGAAGGGAATTTCCAGCAAACCAAAACTCTTTCATTTACACAGCTCTACCAAAGACATTTAAGTAGAAGTGAGAAATATTTTCATTTTGATTTCTCCTCACTGTAACAAACAAAACAGAAATCTAAGGAAATTTCATTTGGGTTTTACTTTCGGAGCAGTATCCAGGATACATCTTTTTCGTATAGGAAGAAGTTTGCTCTTTCAGAAGTGTCAGTACTGCTTCTTCAGATATTACTGAAGAGCAATATATTGGCTAGTCACTTCCCTGAAACCACTGTAGGTAAAATTGGAATTTCTGTATTCCTGATACATGAAAATAAGTCAATGTTCTGCTTGCAGTTTTTAGTTCTGGAAACACTCTTTCCTGAAATTTCAATAGATGGTGAAGTCTTATCTTATTCAACATCTATTCTGAATAAAATACACTAATTTAACCACTAATCTGTCCTACTTCTTGATTCCAAATGCCCATTTTTCCCATGACCAGATTCTTAGTCAATGATTTTGTGTTCCTGATGTTACCAGGACATTGGTCATGCTAAATTTACTGTTTGCTTCTCTTATTCAAAACTGGATGCTATTTTAATTCAGATTTCATTTACTCTCTAGCTTTCTATTCCTCTTCTATACATGGGATTCCAAATCTGAGCTATATGTTCTGCTTAGGCGTTATTGATCTGGAAAGTTAATGTTATTGTTTGTGCTTCTCGATTGAATGACTAACTGTTAGGATCAGGTTTTTGGTGAAAATGTTCTCGATAAAGAAAATGTAAAATTTGCTTTTTGTGAGTGCAAGCATAAAACTCCCTTCCTGAGAATATTTGTGCTAGTATTAAACACACAACAATACATGTGAAGAAAACACAACCCTGCCACAAATGTGGTTCATTCAAATTCATCTTTAAATTCAAATTAATATTTTGCATTATGGGCCTGATCGAAGCCAACAGAGGTCAATGAAAGTCTTTCTATTGACTTCAATGGGCTTTGGATCAGGCCGTATATATCCATTTCTATTAAGTATAAATGATGTACCTAAAGTCCCTAGGCAGTCTCAGTTAGATATTATGCATTTTGCAGCATAATTTTGAAGCACTTTAGACTCCTTTGAGATAAAAGGAATGAAACACTCATAATTATTATTATTGGTGTTGATTTATATGGGGTGAGCCAGTTATTGGAGGCTTTTTGGAATATCTTAAAGTAACATAGATGTTTCAATGAACACCACTAGAGAATATACACTGTAGGTACCCTATAGATGGTTGATATCAAAGAGCCATATCTCAATATCAGCGAGTGGCAAAAAATAGTTTATTATGGAACATGGATAAGACAGAATAGAAGATAGGAAGAGGAGACAACTTGGCTAGCATGAGGCCTGGGAAAAGAAATTTCTGGGATAATAACACTGGGGCCAAAAGGACGGAGGGGAACAGAGATAGAAAAGATGTGCCAAGGGAGAGACAATAATAAAAAGGAAGAAACTGAAAAGGAGAGGAAAAGAGTTAAAGTGTGTGTGCGTTTGGCAGCTGACAGAAAGACTGGCAACTAGAGAGAGCACATGGAAGCTCAGGCTGGCAGAGAAGAAAAGCAAAAATGATTAGTTCTTGGCACAGGAGAGAGACACTGAGCCTGTCATCTGAGTGTGAACTGGCAGAGAAAGAGAGACCTTGGGTTTACAACACCAAGCACAGCCGCTGCCTGGAGGTATGGATAGGAGATAGAGTTACAGGCATGGACAGATCCAGGGAGATCTGAGGAGAAAGATCTGAGCCTCGGAGTTTAAAAAAAAAAAAAAAAAATGCACATAGGAATGAAGACCAGTCTACTGTTGTATAATGAGCAGCAAGAAAGTTGTTTGACCTGGAGTAGAGAGAGAACAGGAGAGAGACTATAGATCCCTAGAAAAAAGATAATAACCTAGTGAGAGAAAAAGAGAGAGAGTGAGTGGCTAGATGAAAGAAGTGGACAGTGAGATAAAGAGAGGCATGGGTATAGGGGAAGTTTGAAGAATGTGAAATAGGAAGTGAGAAAGGTCACTGAAGCAGAAAGAGACAGGGAAATGGATGCTAGTGGAAAGCTGGGCAGCTGAGACTAGGAAAAGCCAAAAGATGCAGTCTGGAACCAGACAATAAAGCAGATGGGACCCTGAAAGTAGAGAGAAAATGAAGGTCAAAAAGCATGACAGCACACAGCTCCAAACAAACTGTTCAGCAATGAGTCTGCCAGGCTAAAAATCCCTCCAAATAGCTGTGCTCCACAACTGTAGCTGAGAAATGGAAGTGAATGGCAAGTACAATAACAAAACATTTTATAGTTTCACTGCTCTGTAGCATACCATACTGTATGAACAGCAAACCACTTAGGCAGCTTTGAGGATATATTATATCATATACTTTTCAGCTCGTTCAAATCAGTTACACTACATCTACTCTCTATAAATGCACAATCCCCTCAGTACTTGGAAGGTTAATTTTCTTGAGCCATCTAAGTTGTTATTATTACTATTATTTTAATATATGAGCTAAAGTAATTGGTTTATATCTCCCATGAGCAGCAGAGAAATCCTAAAATAAGTGTCATACTTCCAAATAGCATGCCTTGGATTACCTCCAAAATTAGCTGGACTGAGGGTATAAATGTATCTATATGACTTACTGTACTGACCAAAAGACTGAGTCTTTGTGTACATGATTTTAATGCCAAACATTATGGCACTTGGTTTTCTGCTCTACCCACTAGAACCCCCCAACACACACCTACCGCCATCATTTAACAAGACTTTTTCTCATCAGTGTTAAAACAAAATGCTTTAATTTACGCACTCAATCAATACACCTAGTGCAGCAGCATTGCAGATCTCCCCTACCATTAGCAGATCAGCCAATAAATATTTTGCTGCAAGGTCAGGTGGGGGAAAGGACAGCTTCTTTTATCCCTGGACCTTCGTCAGCTGATTAGGAAGAACATGTGAGCAGCCATCTCTCCGTGAGTCCTCCAAGGCAGTCGTGTTCATTCAAGCTATTTGATAGATCAAGGTTCCATCTGGAACTGGCTGAATATGAGACATTCATGGCATGGTGTTATGTCCCTAAGTGCATCCACCACGGTCCTTTTGCAGCTGATTTGAAGATTAGATGCAAGGTTTTTCTGCTTGGATTAGTTCTCCCCTTTCCTTTTTCTCTTCCTTTTAGCTTTCTAGTCTGCTCCTTCCTTCTCCCTCTGCTGGAGGCAGCAATAATGTTATCTATTTCCTTCATAGTTCTTAGAGCACCTTTAAGGCAAGTACAGATGGGGAAACTGAGGTACAGTGACTTGCCAAGTGTCTTGTATTGGGCCAGTGGTAAACCCAGGATTAGAACTCCAGTCTCTACAGTCCAAGTCAGGTGTGCTGTCTGTTAAACCACACTGATGCCTACATGTGTAGCCCTTTGAGAACTGCATTTAACTCTATTCTGACTAAGTATGCTGGCTCCTATCTGAGCGACTAAAACAAACGTATTCTGCTTTGAGATCTGCACATAAAACTGCTAGGAAAGAATCAACCAATTAGTCTAATTGGGGGTTATGCATCTGGTTAGTTTGGGCTAAATTAAGTTGGTTGCCGTGGGTCCCAGAAAATGTCTGGCAAACAATCTAGATTTGCTAAATTGCTTTCCTTGTGTTTCCCCCCACACCCAGCTCTACTTGAAATGCTTTAAAAAGTTTTCCTGAAAGGCGGTTCTTAATCACCCCACTTCGCAGTTATAGCAGCCCTGTTGCCTTCTTCAGTCTGGTTCCCCTGGGCCTGGCCTAGCTCTACTGCCCCAGTTTGTAGTACTTTCCTATTGAACCATGACTTAAACCTTTGCAGTTTGAATGAAGTGAGTTATAAGAAACATCAATCCTAAGTGCCACATTTTTATGTTGAGAAAAGTACTTAGAATGTTGAAGTGACTTTTGCAAACATTTTGTAAAGACAAGGAAGCTGAAATTCCATTTTTATTTCCTGCCCCTTTACTACTACTGAATAATGATACAAACAATTCCAATTGCTTCAACTACCAACTCATTTTATTAAACATTTAACATTGCAGAACTCTACACCTTTTCCCCATCTAGTCACTGAGTATATACTCGGGGGTTGTGCAAGATTGTACTCAGCTAGCTATCATAGTTACACTGCTAATTTTAGTGTGCTAACTTGAGAAGAGCACTGTGTAGCACCAAGAAGCAACTCCCAGCTGTTCTGTTGATATACCCTTCGATTATTCTCAGTTGTGAATGCACTTCACTCAACTTCAATCTCTCTCCGTTACTCATTCATCCTGGAAAATAGAGGAAAACAATGAAACAGAAGAAAACAGAATCTTTCTCAGGTGGTATCAAATCATCACGCTCTTCTTCCTTCTCCCTGAAATCACTTATCCATTAAGTACTTTAAAATAAGAAGAGTTCCTTGTGATCTTAGTGTCGTCTTCTGCACTGTAGCCATTCGTCTTCATTGTTCCATAGATCTTAATTAGTATGAAGCGGGTAATTTCCCTTTTTCTTTCACCACATACAGGTCTTTTCTGCTGCTCTTTGGGCTGTTTCTCTGCATAATTCTCAGATCATGATTTTTCCTCTCATTTCATCATACAGTTTTCAGGTAACTGAGTGTCTTTCTTTTGAAGATTAAATCTGTTAGGGATAGGCTGAGAGTACTATAAGACATGGCTCTAAGTTTATCAAGAAGGTTATAAATTTCTTGCTTCCAGTTCTTCATTTCAACATTTATAGCTCCCATCATTTTTCCCTACAGCCACAAATAAATGCAAAATTGATATATTGGTTCCATCAATGGAGCTTTAGGGCAAAGAGTCCTCCAGTTTCCCCTTAGTCTTTTTTAAGAAAGATCCTCGCTTCTTTTTTTAAGAAAAATTCTTTGTGGCTCTATAATTTAAATCCTTAACATGCACTTTTCAGTCACTAATAAGGTTTACATGTTCTTTGCTGAAGGTAGTTTCTACTGCCTGTTGCTTCCCATCGCTATCTTGGTTTATTGAGCAGCAGGTAACTCATACTGGAGAAAGATAAAAGTAATTTTCTTACATGATGTTTTATCTTCTCTAAGGCAGTGATGCTGTGCATTGGTGCCCTCCCTCATGCCCGTGTACAGTAACGTGCAGGATTGGGGATGCTAAATGGGTATCTGCTGCTCTGTTAGAACCTGCCCTGTGCTTAATCTTTATAAAAACATTACAATCTTTATGTATGTTTGTTTGGCAGAGTGAATACCTTGACTTCTCCTTTCTGATATTTAAGAAGTGAGGTATATGTTTTATCAGTAACAAGAGCTATGTGTGAAATGTTGTTGTGGAGAAAAGCAAATGTATTCCTTGGAGGCATCGCATCACATTTTAAGCTCGAAGTGCCTGCGGCAGTAGAACTGGGACATCAAAGCGGCCCCATATTTACAACCTATTTTCATTTTTTCCCTCAAACTTTTTTTTGTGCAAACATTTTGGTGGCTTCTCCAGTTGGTCCTGTAGCAGTAAGTGGGAGCCTGAGTCAAAGTCTGGTCAAGTCTGTTATAAAGCAAAGTTAGCAGAAGTCATGCTGTGAGTGATGGCAGGCTCACAGTAACTGGCAAGAATAGAACTGATACACACATTCCTAAAAAGAACTAGCTACAGAACACTCACACAAGCACATTCCAGAAAAGTACCAGAACATTCCAATGCGCCAAAGATAACGAGGGCATACTGACCCCTCAGAATGACAATACAATGTTTTGGTCAGACCATCTGGTACAAGGTGAAAGATGGTATCTTATCACGTCAGAGGTACAACACGCAACTTGTTTGTATCTGTGTATAAAGGAGGGTCTCAAAGGGAGTGTCTTTGTTTGGCCAGCTGAGGAACGGAAAGTCCTGCTGTTTACTTAGCTGGTCCATTGTCAGGGGCATACATGTATTAAGTGTACTTGTAGCACATATAGAGTGCTTTTTACCATGCTCATTTGACAATAAACTTGGCCTGGTGCCTTCGTTGCAGAAAGAATCTGTGGTTGTATTGGATAATCTGATTGTGGAGTAGTTTCAGTTATTTGCACAGAGCTGGGACAGCATTCACAATGGGAGAACACACACACAGTCGACAACTGACAACAGGTCGCTTGGAACCTTACGACTTGATGCTTCATCGCTATGCTTCTGAAGTAATTTACATCCTGATTCAGGAAGACATTTAAGCACAAGCATAACTTTAAGGACCTTAGTAGTCCTATTGACGTCAAACTAAAATTAAAGTTAATTAATTAATTAATTAATTAAATCAACATTAAAGCACATGCTTGCTAACCTTGGACTCTGGAGATTGAGGCTCAGTATCCTGCTCGGCTACAGATATCTTGTATTACCTTTGGCAAGTCACTTAGTTCCCCATCTGTCACGTGGGGATAATACCCTTCCTTACTTCGCTGGAGTTCTGGGAGATAAATACCTTAAAGATTATGAGGTGCTCATATGTATAGCAATAGGGGCCATATAAGTACCTAAGATACTGGACTGGGGCCTCATGAGAGGGCAAAGTGACTGTAAATGGTAACAGATCAGAAGGAAAATGTTTTATAATGCAGATGCACGTTGTCCCACTGTAAATAATAACAGAAGGTGCAAAACAGTTGAGAATCCTGCAAAGACTTAATGTACATGCTGAACTTACACAACAAGAGTAGTCTCAATGGGACTTCTCACACTGCATAAAGTTAAATATGTGCATAAGTGTCTGTAGGTTTGTAACTATGAAGACTATTAGTAAGAGAAGAAAACTTCTCTTATGAGAGAGACCAATTTTTTCTGTGGGTAATCTTTAATTCATCACAAATATTAGTTTTGTATATATATTATTAAGAAATACCTCTAAAATATTTCCTTGAGCATAAGAATTACAAACATAGCTTCTTTGCCAATATATCTTAATAAGATATTTTTCAATACATAAATGAAAAACACGAAATCACTGACATTTTTGTAGACAGATTTAGCATATTAATTTGGACTTTGAGAAAGAAACTGAATTCGTGTTTGTCTGCTTCAAGCTATTTGTCATTCAAATAACGGTTAGTGAATCATATTCAGGTAAGCCTGATTCTCCATTGTCTTGCCTGTGCCATAGTCATATAGGTATGACTGTTGCTCCAGTTGCACTTGATTGCACATGCAGTGCCGTGTAAGGTGATGGAGACTCTAGCCCAACATTTTTCTAATCTGAGTTTGTGAGTTATTATTAACATGTATTTTCCCCAATATAATTATTGTTCTTTTAAGCTTTATGTATTTTTGCACAGTTGATTATGGGCTATGTGACCAACGTTTTAATTTAAAAACAAAACAAGAGAATTGAAATGTAAGAGTGGCAATTAAAATATACACACAATCATATATATTCCTCTGTAATTTAATGTGTAGGTAAAAGATATCAAAGTAATAAAAAGAGTGCTTTTCAATTGCACAATTATAAATTAGTGACCAGATCTTTAGGTGGTAAAAATTGGAGGAGCTTCAATGAATTCAGCAAACACCAATTTATGCCAGTATCAGGTCTTGAGTCATGCTGAAATGTTCTGGAATGTCATTCATTTTTGGGGGGTGTGTTCCGGTAGTTCCAGAAGTACTGGAAATCCGTTCTGGCCTTTCCTTTTTTAGGACTCAGTCACTGGCCAATGTGCCTCTGTAGAAAGGTTTTCAAGAAGAGGAGTAAGCGAGCACTGATAATAGTTGTTATTATTGATACATTTTGCAAGTATATTGAACAATCTCACTGTGCTGATCCTTTCATGAATAAAACCTACTTGTGAAAAAATGACCTTGAATTAAGGATGTCCCTTCAATGCATAGAACTAGAGAGCTTGTAGCTTTCAAAGCTAAATGTTACCCTTTGAGGATATATTATGATTATCATAACTACATGCAAATATATATTCATATTAACTCAGTGATATGACTGTTTTTATGGACTTTTATGGTGCGGGACTGATATTATTGTTTCATGTTTATCATAAAGCTCTTGTGCATCATATAGATCCACATTCACAAATCATCTGTCATCAATGACCTGAATTCTTTTCTTAAGGATGCCGTCAGGTGAGACCCATTTGTCATAAGCTGTGATTTTGCTCCAGCTAAGCTTTCCTGGAATAGACCTGCAAGTAGGAACGTAGAAGTGAACCATTTTGAATACCTCCGTGAATAATTTGTTAGGCAGCAATTTTAAAGCTTTCATAGCTCTAATATAAATTTTAAATGAATTTTGGTAAACATATCAAGGTTATGTCAAAGTTAATGCATTTTTTAGCATATAATCCTACCTTCCTGAACAGAGTATCACTTTTTGGAAATGGAATGATAAATCAGTTCTGCACTTTGCTTCTTGTTTTTCCTTATGTATAATATAGTGTAATACATTATATTAGAGTCAGGAGGAAAATGACTCCAAAAGTTTGGAGCAGGTCAAATTTTACATGTACACTGATTTGTAGAGAAACCTGGGCAAAATATATCCAAATATCTCAGCAGGTCATGTGCTGAAATTTGTGATTTCCAAATGACATACAATAGTTTAGAAGTAATAGCCTCAGCTGGTGCAAGTCAGCTTAGAGTCATGTATTCAAAGGGCCAATGGGGTTATGCGACCTTTCACCAGCTGAGGACTAGCTCTGTTTTTTTTAAAAAAGCTAATTGGGCTCCTTACAATCAGTTCACAGTGCAAATATACATTAATGACAGGAATCTTAAAGATGACTTGAAAAAGGAAAAAAAATGGCTTTTGCCTTTTTTCCTTCTTTATGATACATACAGTGCTTTTGAAAGCTTTTGGTAGCATGCATGCATCCCCTCCCCCCCCCCCTCCTTTTCTGCTTGTTTTTTAATTTAAAAATTCAGATCATGTCCAACCTGAAAGACTCTCTGGTAACTGAAGAACTAATGAAATTATAATCTCACAAGAGACTGAGGGCCAAATATTCCTGTAGTGTAATTCACTGTAACTCTATTGACATCAATGGATCTATCCCAAATTATGCCAGTTGAAGATCTGGTCCTTTATTTTTTAATTTCTGTTAATGGCTATTTAAATGCAATGGCTAATTGATGCTTGGGAAAAAAGCTGTCTTTGTGAAAGATGTAATACAAGTGCCCCTTCAGCAGAAGTGAGAACTCACAATAATCCTCTGAGGCCTTCTGTATATGAGAAAATTGCACTGATTGAACTGAGGTTTCCTTTTCGCTCTCTCTCTCTCACACACACACACAGGTGTATTTTTTATACTGAGCTAACTATTTCTATGTAAAATCCTAGTGGGGACAAGGCATTGGTAGTTTTTACTTTGATGTAGCTATTGGTCACTCTGTATCTCTTAACCTGGGGTTTACCTCAGCTACCTACATCAAGCTAAAAACTACAGTATCTTATCTCCGTTGGGAGTTTATACCTCATCTTAACTATCTTGATGTAAAAACACACATCAGCCATGAAGACATAATTTAAAAATGTGATTTTTTTTCAACTAATTTAATTAAACCAGTTAAAAAGGCTATGTGGACACACTTGTTTCAATTTAAACCAGGTTTATTTCACCCTGGTACTCCTAAGAAATTTTAATTTAGCTGAAACTGATTCCTAATTGACTGAACTAGACTGAAAAAAGCCTGGTTTAAATTGAAATAAAAGTGTTCACACAACTTTTTGCTCTGGTTTAATTAGAACACTTTAAAATTATACCTTTAGTTAAACTGGTGCCCTTTTCTTGGTTAGACAAGATCTTAGACTTGACATTCCTGTTATTTCTAAGATTAAAAAAATAACATGCAGGATAAAAATTCAGGCTTTCATAAAGAATTAAAGGGCACAAAATATCTTTTGTTGGTCACCTTTACTATAGTCAGTTTATGGAAAGTCTAAACTAAAACTAAGAAACCAGAAGTGAAAATTATAGACTTCTTGGTATACTGTAAAATAAAGTAAAACAACGAGAGTTCTGTGGCACTTTAAAGACTAACAAATTTAATATTTGCAGGCATAAGCTTTTGAGAGACTTCAGCTCTCTTCTTCAGATGCAGTAATACAGAAAATAGGTTTCCACTGATGTAAGTGTCTACACTACAACGGTAGAGTGGCATAGCTGCTGTGCCACTGCATCACTCAAAGTGTAGACACAGCCTCAAAGTGGGTTTAAAGGGGCCTTAGTATTAAAAATAAGATTACTTGCATAAATGCTGTTCATAATTTGTTAGTGCTCATGAAAGATGCCAAACTCTCAATCCTGGAGTCTGAGTGGCAATGCAAGCTTCCTCAAACTACCCCTTAAATGTGCCTTAGCCCTTATTTCCTGGGACCCTCTTTAGGGAAGACAGAGTTGTTTAGCTTCTTATTGATATGAATTAGATTTGTCCGGGATGGAAACATTGCAGTCCCCTGAGCCGCCTCTGAAGAGTCATTGTAATGTGTTTTTTTAACCATATTTCCTGCCTCCTTTTGCCATTTCACAGTTTTATCAAATGGAGATCTATTTACTTAGGATCACTTACTGATTTAGCTCTCTTCCTCTAATCTCTGTGAAGCTTCCAACAACTTCCAAATGCCTTTTTTTTTTTTTTTTTTTTTACAAAGTCTGTGAAAGCAGTGAAATGTTGCAGTAATATCATTTGATTTTCATTAATATTTCTGTAGCGTTTTAGTACAAAGCAATCATCCCATTTTGTATGGACAATCTGCATTTGGAATGAGCCTAAAGATACTTCTGATCAGAGTTTAACATACATCCCTCTTATCTGAAAATACTGTTAAAATATGTTACTTGGATTATAAGCAAAGCTTTCATTTGTACAGCCCATGGCTGTCTGTGTCATAAATATGCACATATCTCTGGTTCAGCAAGACTTTTCTAAGCACATTTCACGGTACTTTTTATATGCACTGGATTTGATTTGTTTTAGGGCATAATATAAATTCTTTGCTGTGATACATTCTTTGCTGTGATAAAAAAGTACTTTCAAGAAATCTGGTCTAGTCACAAGCCTGTACTCATCTTGCAGACCCCAAGTTTTATTAAGTGTCTAAATAACCTGTTATCACTATTGTTTATGCACACAGCTACTCATCTGGTTCTGACTACAGTATCTACCTTTCTTTCCAATATCTCCATTTCCATGCGTTTCCCCTCAGTCACCAGTGTGAATTCTTCCAGCACATAATGATAGTGTTTCACATTCCAATCCATGAGCCATGCTACATGCCACAGAATACAAATGTGCATGAGGTGGTAGTTTCATTATCTTAGGGTCAATAGAATTTCAAGAGCTCTAAAATTACCTCTATCAGTGATGCAAGTGTCAACTTAGTTTTAATAAATCTTTAGAAACATCCACAAGTTACTTCTAGGACATCTTCCTATTTCCGGAAATACATCATTCAGCTGCCAAACCTGCTATCAGGTTGTAGCAAATAGAATTTCATCCGTTAAATGCAAAGTCTCACTTCAGCTTTTGCATGCCATCACCCTATGATAGCTAAAAGTGTGATTAACCTGACGTTTAGTTGATATCAATCCAAATGTAGGCTATTCCACTTAAACTGGAACAAGGTCTTGGAAAATTGTATTTTCTACAGAATATGCGTAGGGAATACTCTATTTACCATACCTCTGATTATTTCACAGTACATGCCCTGGATACCATTAATGTTGCAGAAAGACACTACAGGCTAGATTCACAAAGTGATTTAGGTGCCTAACTGCCATCGCAGATGCCTAAATCCATAATGTAGTTCTTTAAAACCTTGGCTCAGCTACTCAATTCTGCAAGTGCCTAAACTCCATAGGTGCCTAAATTTCCACTGGTAAAATCCCCTAAGTGCCTAAAACTCCGCTAGCGAGCATACACCACAGTTGCCTCAGTTTAGATGCCTAGCACATGCTTAAGCCCCAGCAGGATCCTCAGGCTAGGCAGTGTCCTACCTACCTGGCCTGTAGGGGTAGGGCCTGATCTAGTAGGCATTCTCAGAAACCACCTACTGGATCAGGCCCCACACAAAACAACACCAGAAAAGGAGGAGGTGGTGGTAGTGTCCCCTATAACTTATAGCCCAGTGGTTAGAACACTCAACTGGTATCTGGGAGTCCTGCATCAGTTCCCTCATCTGACTGAAGCAGAGAAGGGACCTGAACTAGATCACCTCCCTCCGAGGATATGGCCTAATCACTGGTCTCTGGGATATCCTGGATCAGGTTTTTCTCACTCTCCTGTTGAAGCTGTTCCACTGTGTATAAATAATTCAATATGCATTGGAGCAGGAAGCTAGATCTCTGCTGTGAATGCCCTAACCACTAGGCAAGAAAATCACCCTCCAACTCTCTATCTGGCCCAGAGCATATTTAATTATATGCGTACAGTAGAACAGCTTTGAAAGTAGAGCTTGAGAGAGCCCTGATCCAGAATACTGTATAGCATCCCAGTGGAGGGGACTTCCCTAAATTTGAGCTCCTTCTCTATAGCATTCAGAGAGGGGAATTGAACCCATATTTCTCACATCATGGGTGCGTGTTCTAGCCATTTGGTAAGAAGCTACTGTGATTTTATTGTAAGGAAAGGCTTAGGTGCCTAACTCCAGGAAATGATTCACAGCTGTGAGTTCCAAGCAAAGGGAGGAATTTGGGTACTCCCCTCAGCATTTGCTACTGACTAGTTAAGGTAGTTCCCTGCTCACCCAGGCGGCATCTGTTAATCTCTTAGGCACCTTTCTCTCCCCATGAATCGTATGGAGAGTCTGGGACTTAATTTGGGACTGTGAATTCCACTAGACAGCAGGAAGTCTAAAAATTAGGTATCACAATGCTAAGTGTATGTCCCGTTTGTGGATCTAGCCCTACAACCTTTTTGGGCGTTTTCATTCCTTCGTCTTTAAAAAAATTCTTTTTATAAATAGGATACTTGGGAAATGAAAGATCAGCTAATGTAATGATAAACAGACTAAGTCCTTCAATTTGTATTCCGTCAAAAACCCCATCGGTATTAATGGGAGTAAGCACTGCAGAATTTTGCCCAGTAATAACCTGGAATTTACAAGGTCTTTTACAAACATTGGCTACTCTGATTAATCTTGACAACAGCTCAGTGAGTGTGGGAAAGTATTTCTCTACCTTTTACATAAATGTGGAAACTGAGACATAGAAGTTAAGTGATTCACCTAAAATGACAATAAGTGGGTTAAAGAGCTGGGATTCAAAAATTAAGGAGATCCTGACTCTCTTTTTCATGCTTTCAATATTAGAGCACACTGTAAACCTGATTCTTAATTTCTTGTTAATGTAAATCAAGAGTCTTTCATTGACTCCAGTGAGTATTGGATCAGGTCCTTATACTATAAACTCTGGGAAAGGAACTGTCTTTCGCTGTTTATATTGTTCTTTATTGCTATATCTATATATCTATCACAAAAGATTCCTGATACTGATTTGGATCTTTGGAAAAGACTGTTATTTAAATATGACAAAATAATTACAAGTCAAACATGATCAGGCTCTGCCTCTAAATTTTCTTTATCAAATATTGTGCTCAAGTTCTTCATGGTAGATTCAAATTCATTTGATTTTTTCATCTTTATATAGATGTTGAAGATTATCTTGCTACATCCGTCACTGATAACTACAATTTTAATTTCTGTTTTTCTGAAGGTGTTTTTCTTGCTTTCTGATAATTAACTAAAATCTACAGACATGCCATGCCTTTTACTGTCTTGCTTAACTAAGACAATACATCTCTTCTACTTATAAAAGTGGCAAAGTTATATACACTGCAAGAGACACTTGTTTGCAATATGATATTGATCATGTGATTTTGTTTCATTGCAAAGTGCTTTGTATTTAGATTACATGCCGAGATTTTAACTCCTACACAAAGAGAAAGTGAAAAAAAAATTCAATTAATAGCATTTTCAACCAAATGCATTTCAGGAAAAGCCATATATGCTAGATAAACTCAGTAAATATGTTTTCATCTCCATGGTTTCTAATGTAAAACACTAATAAAGCTACAAAAGATATAGCACTATTAAATGATCAACAACTTTTAGCTCGGTATGTGTATCCAGATCATCCTACTTCCTTAAATATATTCTTATCTGCTCTTACTTTATCTCATCTACAAAATATATCTAAAGATATTTTCAGTAAAAATAATCTACATTTATATTCATTTTGTAAGCAGGGTCTGAATGGACTCTCCCCTGCCAAGCTGGCTGGAGGGAGGGGAGCTAGCATGAGCACACCCACCCCAGGTGCTCAGCATGATGACACTGTTTTGCCCAAATGATCCCTTTGGCTAATGTTGGGTTACAAATCATTTTATTGTTCAATGCAGGGATAATGAAATGTTGTTCCCCTTATTGTATGAGCAAAAGGTAGCAGAACTGTGCTTAGCCTGTTCTGATGGAAGGTTCATTCTCATCTGAACAGAACTGACTAAACAAGGGGCTCAGATGCCTGAGCCCTATGAAGGTTGAGAGGAGGTGGGAACAGATATTCCTGCCTGGATCTATGGGCTCTGCCTAGGAGACCTAGGCATGGCTTAACCTCTCCCTCCCACTGTTCAGAAACAGAGCTCATTAAGATTCCATTAGGAGTCTTGTTTTATTAAGTGCTCACTGGAGCTGAAATCATCTGCTGTGGGATAGCGCTTCAGCACTGAGGTTCACCCATTAAGAGCTGAGATCACAGAGCCTTGTAAATCAGAGAGAGCTGGGTGGAACTTCTGCAGATGTCATAGTGAAGAAGCAGGGTGGCTAGCGGGAGTCTGTTAGAGTGGTCCACGGAGCTATGTGCAGCCAGAAGAGTGGTGAGCAGGGTGGTGGTGATGGCCACCATGGTAAGCAAGGTGCCTTCTTGCCCCACTTCCCCCCAGCTATGGTGCGATGTGAATTCACTCAGTTGCACCCCTGAACTCTGGGTCATCACTGGCCAAGGACAACTACTCTGAATGGGGTGTGGGGAGGGAAGAAAGAAAGAATAGGCAAAGGACACTGCCCAAAATACACTGTGGTGGGGGTTTTGCTCATGGTTTTATGTTTATGAATCCTGCTTGTGCTGTTTCCCCAAATGAATGCGGATTTACTTCCCTCCTTTTTTTAAATGGTCTTCTTTCTTCACACAGACTCTGTGCTTGCGAGAGGGCAAGTATTGACTTTTGGAGGTGCCCAGGGGGATGGCGTATAATTTCCCAGGTGACTGGGTGGGGCTCAAGCCAGGTTTGTGTTGTATTGTTGAAAGGAACTCCCAGAGGTCGAACCTGGCCCTTGTTGTTATCGATTCCAAGTGACAGAAGGGTTACAATTTATAAGGCTAAAAATCAGTGTGGAACATACACATAAAAGATTAGAAATTTCCTCATGGAATTTGAATTTAATGTTCAGATGTATACATCTATTATTATTATTAATAATGATTGTTTTATTTGTATTACTGTAGCACCTAGGGGCACTTTGCATGCATCAAGACTATATTATGCTAAGTGCTGTACAAACGCAGAACAAAAAGAGGATCCATGAAATTATATGTTAGTGTACCAAAATATGTTTTCTTTTCACAATAAATTGGGTGTGCCCAGCATCTGAAAATAGTATGGTGGTCCTTATACTTAAGTACCGTGGTAGCCAATGAGACAAAATCATATACTTAAAGTTAAGTATATTTTTCCTAAATGGAGGTGTTTTGTTTTTAATAAGAGTCTATGCTCCTGTAAGGAAGTGAAACAGTGATTAGGGGAACTTACTTGATATAAGATGGTAAGGGACTAAGTGTATTTAATGGATTATATATTGGCTAGTAATATATAAGTAAATACATAATTATTATTTAAGGAATATAATTGTTGGCTAGTTTAGTGTGGTCAATAAGACCTGAAATTCTGTAACCTCACTAGAATTGAAAATACATTTTGAGGTTTGGCAAAAAAAAGAAGAATTAGTAAGTTTCAGTGTCGATATAACATTAGTTTCTTTAATTGGGATGAATTTTATTCCAGAAACGGGCTATGATTGTTGCTCAAATGGTTAGTATGTGGAAAACAAGACCAAACTAAAACAAAAAACTCCAAACCTACCTGGTAGTAAAATTGAATAATCTTTTCTAAATACAAAGGATTTGATCCTGATATCATATTAATGCATTTATATGGCACTGTCTGACACACAGATACCACACAAAGAACAAAACAAGGGTGTTAACGCGGTAGCAGACTACTACACACAGAATTCTGAACCTAAAGTAAAGTCCACAAGTTCTAGTGGATCTGCTCTGCCAGAGGAATGCAGCGTGTAACTGCAAATATGCATTTGACAAGCATAAATCTTCAGGTTAAATACATCTTTCATTTGGTGCCAAGCAACAACAGAATGTTGCAGCAAGAGATTTCGGAATAGTTTACATTTTTAATTGACATTAGGGTTTAAAAGCTTTTAGGGTCTCAAAGATATTACTTTAAAGGTAAATTTATGTGCAGGAATCAAGACACTTAACTATATGAATTAACGCAGATTGTCTAACCTTGTGATGTGACTGGCAGAGCGCTGCTGGAGTGCTGTAATTCTCATGCACTACAGAAGGCATGGTGTTATCCAAATCCCAATGGCACTCCACTGAATTGATGAAATGACCGGGAAGGCCTAATTAAAGCTGTTCAGCTCAAATGTATTGATGTATTACATCTATTACAGCTTGGTTCAATAGGTCTACCCTATGAATGCTGCCACCGCCTGTAAAGCAAACTAAACAGACTGAATAAATAATGCTAAAAGGAAAAGAGACACCCATGGAATCAAAGCTGCAGAATGCAAAATGCAACAGGATGACCTGTGGACTTATTATCACATAATGTCATATAAATAATGATATTCTTTATCCTTTACCAGGTGAAGAAAGGAGGCAAATGCTAAAATTAAAAATGTATGTATGCTTTGTACATACTAAACTTCTGACTCTTCGCCTGAAAGTTTAGTTGCTTTTTTACAAAAAAGTCCTTCAGTGATTACTGCTCTTCCCACCGTTGAACCAGCTTTAAACAGTAAATCCCTTCTAATGGATACTCTAGTTCAGCCCTGTTTCTTCTCTCTCTGTTTACATTGGCTAATAAATTGTTAAAATTTCTAGTCTGTGCTATTCAGTTCCTCAGGAATTTGTATTTCTGCACTGATTTAGCAGAAGACTGCTGTACAGTGTGTTGTTAAAATGATAGAATCAGAGCCATGTATAATATCAATCTCTAGCAGAGGTGACCTAATCAAGATGAACTAAAGGGTATTCTTTTTCCTACTGCAAGATTATTGCCTATAATAACAAACAAACAAACAAAAAACAACAGAAGAGAAATTAATAAAAAATATAGGGTGAAATTCTGTTCTGGGATACACCTGCATATGTCCTGCTATGCTTCCACAGCTGGCAGAGATGGCTGTGGATCTCCAGTCTCTGTTGTCTTTTTGAATCCTGGTCAATGGACTGAGAGGAGAGGTGGGGAAGAATTTATGGACTTTGTAGCTCCACTGAAACTGCATAGCTTTGGCATTATTTTGTGATCCTCCACATGTGGAAGTGGAACATACGGTCCTAGACACCAACAGCCCAGATATGATCTGATTATGATATTTAGGACAAATGAAATATTTATCTGAAACCTCCTCAAATATGAGTGGCTCAGATAAAAGGTTTGGATATCCAGCTATAAGCAGAAACCCCAAAACCTGCCAGGAGTTCTTCTTTGCAGGAGCCCCAAATACTGTGTCATCATCCTGTTTTACTTTGAATTTGAATACCGGGCCTTTCTCTTCTCACTTCCCTCACTACCCCTGAGCCATGTTCCCTCTCACAGAATGGTACTAGTGGCCTCACTGCTGCCTTTAAGTTCCTCATTCCACTGATAAGGGGGAGGATTGCCCTGTAATTTCTGTGGCAGATGGGAGATGAGGTTAAACAGACCCCTGCGACTCCTTTCTTGAAGCCAAATGAAGGAAGGAAGGAAGGAAAGAAGGGAAAAACACATTTGGTAGTAAAACGTAATGTAAGACAAGGAGCATGGGGAAGGGAACTAGAGGAGATAGACTTCTACCTAAGCAACCTCCTTAGGGGCAGAATTTGGTTTCTTTGCCTCATCTAGACCTCCCTATATCTTTTTCTCCTACCACTCCCCTACCTTCACAGATCTTCTGAATCACTTACCATTAACTGTCTTCTGGGCAGGTAATGCAATTATATTTTACCTCCTTCCCAACATTTTCTTGGTTTGGTTTAGCTGTTTGGACAACTCAGTTTTTGTTTTTTTGGGGGGCCAGGAACTGAAATTCAGGACCCTCTGCTTATACCAGGTAAAATGCATGTGTTTTTTTTGGAAGCAGGGGACTCTCAGAAACCACATGCTTCTACTTCATGTGTGCTGCCATGGGGACCTGGCCAGACTGAATGTAGGATGGCTACAGCTCTGCCTTTCACAGGTTTATAGGATGGGAAACCCCACTCACCAGGCCCACATGGATTAGATAGGGTTTTTCAGAGGAAACCTGAAATGCAGCTTCCCTTCCTTAAGCATATGTCCCAAAAGTTTATCCTAATCATTAAAAAGCAGATGCAGGCTACTCAAACCTAGACAACAATACGGTGATAAGTGATAGACAACATGGATTTGTCAAGGACAAATCATGCTAAAAAAATCTAATTATTATTTGACAGGGTACCCAGCCTAGTGCACAGGGAAAAGCAGTAGACATGATATATCTTGATATTAGTTAGGCTTTTTGTCACAGTTCCACATGGTATTCTAACAATCAAACTAGGAGAATATGGTTTAGATGAATTTACTACAAGGGGGATACATAACTAGTTGAAAGACATTCATAAAGAGTAGTTTACAATGGTTCACTGTGGAACAGGGAGGACATATCAAGTGAGGTTCCTCAGGATCTGTTCTGGGTCCAGCACTATTCAATATTTTAATTAATGACATGGAAGATGGAGTGAAGTGTATGATTATAAACTCTGCAGATGACACCAAATTGGAAGGGCTTGCTAGCACTTCAGAGGACAGGATTAGAATCCAAAATTATCTTGATAAATTGGACAATTGGTTTGAAATCCAAAAGATTGAGTTCAATAAAGACAAATGCAAAAGTACTACGTTTAGGAAGGAAAAATCAAATGTACACCTACAAAATGGGGAATAAGTGGCTAGGCAGAGGCACTGCAGAAAAAAATTTAGGGCTTATAGGTGATCATAAATTGAATGTGAGTTAACAATGTGATGCTATTGCAAAAATGGCAAATGTAATTCTGGGATGGATGTATTAACAGGAGTGTCATATGTAAGACACAGAAGGTAGCTCTGCTCCACTCACCTCAGCTGGAATACTGTTTCCAGTTTTGGGTACCACACTTTAAGAAAAATGTGAACAAATTGGCATCCAATGGAGAGCACCAAAAATGATAAGAGGTTTAGAAAACATGTCATATGAAGAAAGATTGAAAGAATTGGGCATATTTAGGCTAGAGAAGAGGCAGCTGAGGAAGAACATGATGAAAAATCTTCAAATATGTAAAAGGTTGTTTTAAAGAGAATGGTGGTCAGATGCTCTCTGTGTCCACCGAGGCTTGGACAAACAGTAATCAGCTTAGTTTGCAGATAGTGAAATTTAGGTTTGATAGGAAAAATCGTTTTTTATCTAAAAGGATAGTTAATCACTGGAATACGCTTCTAATGGTGAGTATATAATTCCTATTATTGGAGGCTTTTAAGAACAGGTTAGACAAACACCTAATTATACTTGGTCTCTCCTTAGTACAGAGGGGATGGACTAAAAGGCCCTTTTCACCCTAGACTTCTGTGACTCTATGCCCTCTTCTGGTTGGATTCTTTACTTGCTGGATTGGTAGGGCAAATATGGCAAGAAAAATAGTAGATGGAGTTAGTATGGACCAAGGACTAGATTATGCCCTTAATGCACAACCCTACTTGAAATTGCATCACCCCACCCCAAAGGGAACTTCAGAAGGGAGTGTGACAGGTGTGCATGAAGGATAATAATCTGCTTCTCTTCTTGAGTTTGTCCTACTCTGCCAGCTGGTGTAGAGAGGACCATGGCTCCTCTCTTCTGCTTTTTGGATTGCACAGAGTGGTTGTAGGTGTGTCTGGCTCTTATTTGGGGGGTACACAGGGAGTGAGGATCCTTGCAGCCTTCTCCTAACTTGCACACCCATTGAAGGGCCAACCACAGCCTGGCCCAAATGGGTTTAAGGAGACTGACGCTGGCTGGATTAGGGAAACCATTTATGATATTATTTAACATCAATATGTCAAAATTACAATAATTCATATGAGATTTGCCATGTCAAGTACAGTTAGAAAGGTTATAATTTGCTAAGTATGACGATATTGTTTATGTTCATGTGTTATATGTGTATTGGAAGTTATGGATATGTTTGAAGTATCTGTATTTCAACTTGTGCTATGTTTCTGGATGACACTCCAGACAGGATGGCTGCAGCACTAGCCTGAATAATGGCCCATTAAGGAAACTCACAGGTACAATAAGCCCAAGGAAAGAACTCAGGGGCTACACCTTATGAGTCACGAGGACTTACCCATGTGATCCTGGACATTTTATTTCTGTACATTTCCACAAGCAGCATGGCAAGGGACATAAAAGGCAGCTGCATCACGTCCATATTGTCTTTAGTCTTCACCTAACTCTGGATCAACTCATCTGCATCGGAAGCTGTGAATCAAAGGACTGAGACCCATCCAGATACTGGCTGTACACCAGAGGGAGTATACAAGCCTGCAAATTCTACAATTCTAATGAAAACCTGATCTATATGGACTTTCAAATCATTTGTATGTATCTGATTGCTTTAATCATTTAACATCTCTCTTATAGTTTGTTTCTTTCCTTTTATAATAAACCTTTATTTTTAGTTACTAAAGGATTGGCTGGCAGCGTGGTATTTTGGGTAAGATCCAGACCCATATTGATCTGGTAATGTGGCTGACCCTTGGGGGATCAGGAGACCTTTTTATCTCTTTACTAGACCTAGTGTCTGATTGGGAGCCTGAGACTGAAAGGCAGTAAAAGGGGCTGTGTATGTTTCATTTTAGCTTCTTGATGACCAGTGTGGGGAATCAGAAGCATTGTTTGTGGCTGGTTGGGAAGGCTAACTTCAGTGTTATCCCCCAGGGCTGAGAGAATCTGCTCTTCTTTTGCAGACTGTCCTGACCTTGGTATTTTCAGGTGGCTACCTAAGGCATGGCTTGGTCACAGAGACTATCAAAGACTTTTTAAAATATACAAGGGGGAAGCAGACCTTGACACGGGGTGTGTCTATTAATGCATGAAGAAAGAATTAAAATAACAATTTAAAAAAAAATCCTGAGGTACTAAATTGTTCTTTTCAAAACCTGTCTTAAAGGAAAAACAAGAAAGTAAAGGAGGTTTGAACAAGCGAGTAAGGAAGAACATGTAAAAATAACTATTGATAAATGTCAGGCTAGGTAATATGAAAGCATACAGTACTGCCATTGTAGATGAAATACATCCTAACGTATTAATGGTTTTTTTTCAAAGCACTCTTCATTGCCTAATGCTTCATCTCATTGAAGTCAATGGGAGTTTTACCACTGACTTCAATAGGAGGGAAGCTAGGCCCAAAACAGCAATTTTGAAAATCCCACCCCAAGGTCTGTTCTACACACAATTTCTGTCCAGACTGAACTATTTTAATTAGGGGCATGAATGTCTACCCGAATAGTTCAATTGGTAAATCCCTATAATGGACATTGTTATATCGGTATAATGATGCCTTATACCAGAGCCCCTTCCTGTATGAGAATAGCTGCATGGATCTAAGCACCTTCATAGTGGTATAACTGATTCCTAGAACTGGTTGGGAATGTTCTGATGAAACTTTTCATGTCAGAAAATGTGGATTCATCTAAACCAAAACTTTTAATGACAACGTATCATTTCAGACAAAACTCACAGGGAAGGTTTCTCAGGACCAGGATGAAATTTCTGGTCAAAACCAGTGAATGAGTGCCCCACCCCAGAATAGCTAGTAGACTGGTGATTAGAGCACTTGTGGAATTTGGAAAACCTAGGTTCAAGTCCCTGCTCTGCTTGATTTGGAGCAGGCACTGAAACTTAAATCTTCTACTACCTCCACGTGAGTGCCCTAGCCAGCAGGATATTTGCTATTCTATGTATTCACTCTGTTTTAAATGATAAATTTCAAAATATCTTGATTTTGTCCTGATGCAGAACAGAAAATATTTTGAAATCTCAACATTTTTTGTAGAAGAGGCAAATATATTTTCCTCCCAGCTCTACTATATCCACACTAGGGGTTTGCACTACTTTAACTACACCAGTACAGTTAAAGTGATACAACTGTTGTGTGTGATGAGCCCTAAGAGAACCTACTCGCCCAGTAACTGTGTAATTTGCACAGTCATAGAGAACTGCAGTGATATGTACAGAACCAGAGTAAAACAAAAGTAGTAGTAATTTTTAAAAGAAGGGGGAAGAATGTCACAGGGAGTGTCTAATTCTTCTTCTTCTTTGCCTTTTCCTTATTCCAAGTCAGGGTCAGTTGCTCTTGTTCTTTATCTCCAAGCATTTCTGTCACGTATTTCTTCCCAAATAACACCAACCTTCTTTATGTCCTTCAGCATCTCGAACCACCTTTTTCTAATTCTTCCTCATGATCTTTGTCCCATAATTACTAGATCTTGTATTCTCTGACCAACGTACCTCATGTCTAATTGTCTCATATTATCCAACCATCTAAGCGTTTCAATGATAGGGACCACCTGTATCTTGGTTCATGTCATTTCACTGCCGAACCTACCAGCTTTTGTTTTATCCAGCATCAACCTGAGCATTCTCATTTTGATAGTGTAAAGTATTTGCTCTTCTCTCTTTCTCATAGGCCAGCATTCTGACCCATACGTCATGGCTGGCCTATGCCCGGTCTTATAAACTTTGCTTTTTAGTTTATTTGACATGTTCTTATCACCAAGAATTTATGTCAACTCTCTCCATTTGCACTAACCTCTCTTCACGTGACTTCTAACATCCACATCCATATTCCCTCGTAATTCAACATTGAACCAAGTTATTCAAACTATTAGAGAATTTCTAAGTAAAATAAACAAGTACTGAGTGAATAAAAATCTTGAGCATCTTGAAGAGTAATGGGATGAAGCACAATAAGCACCATGAATTTATAAAAAATAAATCTTTCCATACAAACTTGATTGTTTTTATGTTAGTAATAACAAATTAATTATGTAGATAAAGAGAATTCAGTAGATCCAATACATTTATATTTTAGCAAAGTATTTGAACCTGTCTTACAAAATCTTATCTGAAAGCTTATTTCAGATTTGTCTGGATAGCAACACTTATATAGATAAAATGCTTGTAACAGCAGGGAAATGATAAACCGCAATGGGTGCAGTGTCTAATGCTGTAATGTAAGTATTAGTTTTATTTAACAACTTAATTAATTAACTAAAGGAGGCAGTAAACAGCAAGTTAATGAGATAATGAAATCCACCGATGACATTAAATTAAGTGACATTTGTAAACAGCAGGGAGGTCAGAGAAATATTACAAGGCGACAAACAGAGGTTATTGTTGGCCAGAAACTAACTAAATCTGACTTTGGAAAGTGCAAGCTAATAAATAAAAGATGAAATAATCTAAAAGCACAATGCTCAATAGATGAGAGAAATTTTGAATGCAGTAATGCTTAAAGACCTGGGGATGATAGTGAATAGTAAAATAGACATGAGGTTGCAGTGTGGTGTTTTGGCAAAAGACAGGTTAATACAAAGTTGGACTATATGAGCCTGACTGAGAAAAATACTAAACCATTTCCTTAATTTTAAGTACAAGAGAAGGTTGATTATGGCCGACCTATCAAGCTTCTATTAACGGATATGCTGCTGGCCCAAGGGATGATCTTAAATAAGTCACTTCACTTCTCTATAACTTAGTTTCTCCATCTGTATAATGGGGATAATGATACTGACCTCTTTTGTAAGGTGCTTTGAGATCTAATGATGAAAATCAGTATATAAGAGGAAGGTATGTTTATTACTGTTTTATCCAATGATATTATGCCATGGAGCTGGGAGGTAATTCTCTCTTCCTCTGGGCCACGTCTAACTTTTTATTTACTCTAATGAGAAATAGCCTTTTGGGTGGCCGCTGCAAACAGCAGTGAGGTCAGAGAAATAATACAACGAGCCAAACAAAGGCTTTGGTGCAACTGTGCCTAGAATATGGTGGTCATTTCTGGCTACCTCATTACTAGAAAAATACTGAAACATTTGAAAGGGTTCAGGGACATATATGCCACAGAATGGCGTATTTTGAAGTAGGAAATCCAGAAAACAATCCTTCTGGGAATGAGGACATGACAGCACTAGTCATAGTTACAGAAAAGTAAGAGTGGCACTCCAGGAAATAATGTTGCTTAAGTATTTGAACATCTTCTGGAATGACAGAGAAGCAGTCTTTTTTTCACCCAGTGAACCAGAGCCTCAGCTGATATAAATAAATCTGGTTCCACTGAGTTCTGGCAGACTATGCTGGTTTACTTCAGCTGAGGTCTGCCATCATTATTTACATTTACTATTTTATGAATGCATGGGTCTCTTAAGAATCTTTGTGTTATTTTAGCCATGCATTTTTTACCTGGAAAACCAAGAGTCAGTTGCAGTACAAGTGTTTTGCAGTCATGTAAGCTGTGGAGGCTGCACCCCTCTTTATCTAGTGATGATCATGCAAGAGCAACACATAATCTCATGACCTGAAGGCTTGTGTATTGAGTCACCATCTAACAAGGCTGCCTACAGTTTGTGCAATTATTTGAATAACAGTGATCTTTATTATGCCCACCCTCTCTCCTTTATATTTGCTGTCTGTTTATAAAGATTGTAATGGTGTAGGCCCTGTCTGCTATTCAAGACTAAGATTTACAAAAGTGACTAGCAAATCTGGATGCCTTAATGTTTGAGTTTGAGACACCTACAAGTGACTTTTCAGAGGGCAGTGGCTTATCCCTTTTTAAAGAGCAGGCACCTTTTAGGCATTTCAAATTGGGTGTCCAAATACTGGCCAGTGAAAAATCACGAGTACATTCTGAAAATTGTGGCCCAAGTCTCTTCATCATAGTTCATTCTGAGGGATGTTATGACTCTTACCACTAGCCTTCTAAGGCTTCCACAGGTGCATCTCTCATTAGCCATCTTTCTTTCTCTTAAGGCCTGCCAGAGAGCAAGACAAGGACCGTGAGGACACATTATAAAGCCCATTCTTGTGAAATCAGGTGCAAAGTTCCTTTTTACTTTTTCAGTGGCCACAAAATATTGTGTACCTGCACTATTTAACAGCCTGAAGAAGGAAACAATATAAATGTTCGTATCTCACACTCTCCTATTGGCTCATGGACTGTATCCAAACACTGACCCCGTTTTGGTACACCCACATTGATACATCTTCTCTACACCATTCATGTGGAAATCTGCTTTTACTGCATTTGGTGTAGTAAAATTCCCAAAATGGCTTAGTAGATGGTCAGGGATACTTTGGAAATATGTGTATTATTATTAATAATAATAATAATGATTGCTAGTTTTTCAATTCTGTTAGTCAGATTTTTAATTGTATCTTATCAATATTCAAGCAGTGCCAGTTTTGGAACAACCGCGCCTCCGGCTGAGATCGTAGAAAATGATGTACAACCTTTAAGTGAGTATATTCTTCATATTCGTATCAAGTTTAATGACTTTACTGCACACTGAAACGTGAAACTACACAAGGACATTTTGAAAGGAGCTATTTGTCTTACATCCAACGTTTTCAAGTTTTATTGGGACAGAGGGGTGATAGGGAGGGAGAAGTGGGAGTCAAGATAGAACTAGCTTTTCCATTCATTCAAACATTTTTCAAAATGTCAGCTAGAGTGTTTTCAGATCTCTGGCTGTGTCTGGAAAGCCACTCACCTCACAAGCCAAATCTAATTCAAACTGCTCATTTCAGCTCTAATCAATATGTCACTCTGAGACGTAATGCTGTAATGTTGTTTATACATTCAGTTTGCACTGTCTCTCATTCCCACATAATAATGTTCTGAGAGTGGGCTGTTTATGAACATCATATCTGTCAACTGTCATGGTCAAATAGCTTTCAAAATGTGTCCAATTAGATTAATATTTGTGTTTATTCACACTTATTAGCGTCTTATATAACTTAAGAGAAAGTTTTTTCCTGTGCGTTTCTCCTTCACAAACACAAGCTAGGAAGCCTCTCTTACAACCCAGATGCTCAGCTCATTCCCTAAGGATCTTTTTTATAAAAGGGAAATAAAATATACTCAGTAGTGTGGGAGTGAGCCACCAATCACAGTGTGAAAGTCTGAAAACACGGTATTTTAAATAATGATGTTGCACCTAAAGCATCCGCTTTATATTTACAGTGTTTGGGTAATGATCACAGAACAAGAATTAACCTTGCTTTGACAATGGATTTTTTCACATTTGCATTACAGGTCAGCAACTGAATGATATCTGTCAAACTGTATACAATCACATCAGGTTATGATTTCCTCATGGCAGGCTTTGCTTCACAGTATTTTCATCAAAGAAGTACCAGCAGCAAAATGCCCATTAACTGCTTCCACCCACTCTTCCTAGATAATTATCCATATCCATGCTTTCTGAGGGGGAAAAATAATACTGGCCATTTGTTATTTTGTGTTACAGACTTCACATTGCTGTGGGTTGGAGTGGGTTAGGTCAGCTCACATAATGTGACATAACCTAAGACATTACAATATGACAGGGTCTTCATCTTGCATAAGAAATATAAAGAAACATTGTGGGCTTTTTTTAGAAATGTGTAGCAGCTTCTGCATAATGCAAAACATAGAAGAAGAAAATAAAAAGCTGAACAGCTTTATATTTCCAATAGCCACAGTGTGGAATCCCTCACTGCCTAAAAATTCAACTACCTCAGTGCAAGAACTGCCTTCCCAACCTATAGGTAAGCTACTAGTAGATACTTGAGTAATCATCGAAGTCCCCATATTTCTCATTTTCACACATAGGAAATGTATGCTTCTAGTTTATATTATATTTAGTGTTATAATAAATACACTACTATCATATTGTGCTACTTGGTATGCAAGAATATGAGAAATACACACGAGTCCGTCAAGAATTTCTCCAATGAAAAAATAACCCATTGAAAGCGTTAGCACTCACACTTGTTACACATATTCATTTTATACCATCAAATGCTTATATTTTCCCATAGTGAATAAAGGCATATTAGGCATATTAGTCAATGGCCAAAACCAGATCTATTTATTCCATTTACTAATCCTAGGAGTTTGGATAGAATGGAATTTAGCTCTGTGCCACCTGTTTAATGCTTGGCTTTGCAAAAGCTACCCCAGTTTTGCCCATTGCTGGTACTGTAGAGTAAATATTAAATTATAAAAACAAACAGCTTGGTTAAAAGGAGAAAAACTAACTTGCACTTATTCTTAAATTGTATAACTTGTGTATTTTCAGTGCTTTCATTAAAGTAATAACATTGAGTAATGCCTTAATTCAAAATAATCCCACTGAATTGAACAGGCTAGTGATTTGGACTATGTGCCAGTGCATAGACGCAAGGAAGTAAGAACTTCCCTTACACTCCTTCATGGGTTATCTGAGCATTAGGTCCTGCTTTGCAGGATTAAGTAGACTCTGTGCACCTGCTCCTGCTCTACTCAGGGAAGCAGATAGGTGGTGAGTGACTGAGAGTGGAGACTTGGCTCCAACCCTCAATGCACTGACTCTGAGCTGTCCAGTGCAGGAGTTGTTGTAATTTGTTGCTAAATTAGTCCAGTAGCAAATTACTAGTTTCCCCCTCCAGAACAAAAAAATAGGTAGGGAGTCTGCTAAACTAAGATGACACTCCTTACCATATGGGACAGGCCAGCCAATCAGGGATGAGGCAGAAATAGCATGCAACTTTTCTGTGTGATCTGTCTCAATGAACCAAGACTGCAAACAGGATGCTGAACAGGTTTAGGGGTATCATGATACAGCAAAAATAAATAACAAAATACTTCCACTGATGTTTTAGGAACAAAAAAAAAAAAGTTTTCACCACTCTCCATTTGCAAATGCAGTTCAAAATTGAACCAAAGCTAAATTCGAGTACTTTTGTGGTTTGTCTTGAGCAGGTTGTAACCAGTTAATTTCTTCAACATTTGGGTCCTGACTCTCTGCTACACATAACCACACCCTTAAAATTAAGCACATGCTTCAGTGCCTTCCTGAACAGGGGCCTTGGAAATGAACAGGTTCATGGGCTTTTTGGAAGCATAGAAAGTACTCTTGGTAAAGTAATATTTGTGGTAAATGAGGGCTCTGAATGACAGGAATTTTGCATTCAACTAATGTTGCTGATGCAGTTATTCCGGATTTACACTTTTGAAGTGAGAGTGTAATCTATCTCTTGTCTCTCCATCTGCAACATTTTTGAAATCACCCATCATCAACGTATCTGAGCACAAGTCTAAAATCTGAAAAGAGCTGTTGTGAAGAGGTGTTAGATTAATACTGTTATAATCTATTAATTGGGACAGAGTAATGGCACAACACAGCTAAACAGCTTATTTTGTTCTATCAAACTCTACCCAACAAAAAGGCTTTTATTTTGAGGAACCACATTATGATAGCAATTAATGATAATGCTCTAGTGCAATCTGGCAAGCTCCCAAGGTAACTTGCTTCACTATACAATGGGCTAATTCCGATCACACTTTGCACTGCTTTTGCACCATTGTAGCTGAATTGACCTGAATAGAGTTACTCCTGTTTCATGCCAGTATAAGACAGATCAGAATCAACCGCTAAAATTATATTATTAGTCTACTTGGGGAAGCATTTTTGTATGGTAACGTGGGTTAGAAATACTTACATGGTGGGTTTGCGGTTTGTTGAATAAGAAATAAAAAAATATGTTCTTTGACCCTAATTTAAACCCTGACATGATATGATGCCTTCATTTAACTGTGAAGGTGACTTACAGCACACAATTTCCAAAATGAACTTGAGTAGATATGGGATTTTCTGTGAATATCAATGCACTAAATTTCAAACTGGCAATTTACTCCATAACAAATCATATTGTAGAAAGAAGGAATTAAACCCCAATACTATGAGCTTTAATAAAAATGATCTTAAAAAAATATTTTTCATAATACAGTATATCCTAATGAATACCTGATCTGTCAAGTGTTAAATTTACAGGTAAATCTCTTCAAATAGCCTGGACATGGTTCAAGAGTTTAAGAGAGAAATCATATTTTATCACTGCTTTGTGGAAAGCCTTATGCATGGCTGCTTTGGTTCCATTGAACAGAAGGAAGATCTCTGGAGTCTTTAGATCCATCCTCTAGACTGATAGAGGATGACTGACCTGAGATTCACCTTATTTACCTTGGTGTTAATGTGCCTGTTCCACTTCAGTTATAAGAAATATTGAAGTGAGTTCCTCAGCGTTCAGTGGGAGGCTTTGTTAAAGCTACACACCAAACACTGCAGGAAAAAAAACCTCTTTATATATAGTCTTTAAAATGTTTTCAATAAATCACAGTTAAATCTTTCTAATTTAATCTTAAATAGAATGCTATGAAATCTGGATATCTAGGATGGAGTTTTAAAAATCTATCCCAGTAAAATATAATGGTATAAAGACCTTTTATGGAGTGTATCACTAATAGAATGACCAGTCTGGATCAAATAAAGCCCACAGCTACTCTTCATGCTTAATTACTCTCAAAGTGGTTCAAAGCCATTTGCTTGCTGTGTCTAGTCATATGTCTAAAATGATGTTCACAAAGCTGAGGGAATGATCAGAAAAGAACTGATGTGGCTTGGAGTGATGACCAATAGCAGTACTGGTAACTACAGAAATTTGCCTTTTGTATTTTGCTTTCATCAAAAGTGGCTAGTTAGTGTATAGCTTAGCTGTCAAATAAATGTAAGACCCTGTTGGCACACTTAGAGTGAATGGGCACAATGTGATTTGGAAGAAATCAGCTGACATAAGGTGGAATCATCTGTGAAAAGAAAGAGGTCATTACTGGCTTCTTCTGCTAGCTGACTCGGGAAGAGCAGTAAACGTGTCAAGCTCTGCATTGACCCTTTAGGCTTTCCAGCATAGTAAGCCATTGGCAATGACAAGTTGCCATCTGTTAAGGAGTTATTCCAGAAGAAAAGTGAAGATGCTGAAGAATTTTACTGTACTAGAGTCAGCAAAATTGTTTGTTTGTTTGTAATGTCATTGGGTCTGTTGATGTTTTCAAGCATGCATGCATGCACACACACACATACACTTACTGACTGAACTAGATAAGAATGGCAAAGAATAAATTATAATTATTTCCACTTTACTGTTTGCCAGTTCAAGAAATCTGTCAGTTATTCTAAATATAAACAGGTCTTTTAAACCACTAGATATTTTAATATTTTTCAGGAACAAAACATTGTTTCAAAAAATCACAGACTGTACTGTTTGGGATGTTTGATTTATACCTATTGAATGTGGGGAAAATATATAATGTCACAGTAGCCAGTCAATTGATATTTTATGTATTCATGTAGGATGCACTGCTGTCAAATTTCCTGATAAACATGGCACACTTTCAATACAAAGTTCTCAGCAAATCTCTTTTATGCATGTGAAATTTGAAAAATGTCAGCAAATGAAATTTATTTCCCAAAACAAGTTGATGGTTTGTAGATATCTGCATATTGCATTTTGTTCCTTATAAAACAACCAATTATGCTTTGTGTTTTTGATTATTTAAGTTTAAGGCAAATGAAATTCAATAAAAAGTTAATTCTGTTACATCATCAGTAATGAAAATGAATTAAGGAAACCCATATTGCCTACCAAAAAAAAAAAAAAATCAGATGTACACTATGTTAAGGAGCCTTTTATAAGGCAGGTTTTGCATTTAAAAATATTCTGCAGACAGCAATAATGATACTACTGTAATGCAATCTTGGATGATGATGCAATTAATATGAACCACTTTTAGAAGTTCTCTGAAAGTGATGTTTTGAAAATGCCATTGAGTATTAATCATAAAATATAAAAATCTTGCCCCAGACAGCATGGAACCATTTTTAGCAGGAATTGTCTCAGTTCTCTGACAGACCTTTTTAATCTTTCTGCTACTTCCAGTGGAAATGCATTTATAAATCTGAGTTTGGTATTTTCTTCATGTAAGGGTCACCCATTCAATAACTAGCAACAATCCTAGGAAACCTCAGACTTGTCTGCATTGGCCAAAACTGATTAATAACAGTTTTATTAAACTGATTAAAAACTGATTAATAACAGTTTTATTAGCCTTCATTAAAGCATGATATACACTATATTTTTCTCAGTACTGGATTAAAGTCCTCACTTAAGAGTCCAGTTTTCTTCCCACCAAAGTCAATTGCAAAACTTCCACTGATTTCAGTAAGAGCAGAATTGGGACCGCAGGTAGCGTCTTTAATGAAGGCAAAGCAATCGGAAAGTTCCCATGTGGTTAAAAGTTTTCTCATCATGTATAAAATCTTCATTGTATTTTGAGATAATTAGCTTAGATTCTCAACTGGACTCAAATATAGTAGCTCCAAGGTTTTAGTGCCCTGATTTGCAACAGCTGAGGATCTGACCAAAGACATCTGTCCCCTACACACTTATAAAGGTAACTTCAATTCTACTAAAAACCCTGAAGTTTTTCCATTTCTATCTTTTTATTCATTTAAAAATACCTGTCTCCATCCACTTGCATATACAGTACAAAGAATTCTTCATACAGTTTCCTAACTTAGGGCAGGACTATGCATGCTGTGAACCTTTGAGGCAAGTGAGACCAATGATCTTCACTTTCAGATTGACTCTGCTGAATGGGCTGTCTTGTGATTTAGTGGCATTCTCCCCCAGAGGATCCATCTCTTTGCTAATGAGGTCAGTTTTCTCCAATGTAGGAGAAATGCTGCTGCTGTCACTTTGTTGGCATTCTGTTGACTGTTAAGTCATTGAAAATGTTTTCCTATCAATGCTTTGCATTCTTCTGCTATGTGAAGGGCGTTATGATTTCAATATGGGATAACATTTGGTGAACCTTCCTTATAATTTTCCTTTCTCATCATTTTGATTTGTCCTTGACTAAAACATGACATTCCAAAGGATGCTGTCTGATTGCTTGTGATGATCTCACTAGTGAAAACTGACAAGGAAGACAATATTTCGACTTATCCTTCCTCTTTATCCCTATTGGATAACTTTTAGCATCATCCTTAGGGGATGAAATCACTGCTGAAATCACTGTTAGCCAGTCAGCAAACTGATTAACCAACCAGTTAAATATATATATTTAAAAGCCCTGTTACAAGAAAATACAAAACTGAAAATAGCAAAATATAAATGAGACTTTCACCATTATTACATTTAAAGAAATGTTGGTGATTTGAGATAATTTATAGCTGAGTTAATTTAACTAAAACAGTTTGCCTAAAAACCAAACAACATTGAAAGTAGACAATTAAAATCAAATAAATTATTTTTCCCTTTTCTATGATTAACACTCCCGGGGCTTCCCTGTTGGAGGGTTAACAATATCACTAACCTGATGCAAAACGCTTCAAAGTTAGGGAAAACAGTCTGTTCTCTGCTCCAGAGGCTCAGCTTCTCCTAACTCACAAAGAGCGCATGGCCTTCTGTAAAGCAGCTGCCCTAATTGCTTGTCCTCATGGAGTCTGACCCCAGCATCAGGGAACCTACTGGAGTATACCCAAAACTATTCCCAGTTCCCAATGCACACCCAATTCCAAAAACTTCTAGATGTGGAGTGCTAAATCATCCTAGCAACACTGACCCAGAGACCTTTGACCCCCACAGAACCTTTGACTCCCCACACCCATTCCTATTGTTACCTTAGTTGTCCCCCATAATTAGTTGCATCCTCGGTCCAGTAGCATCTCCTCTTAGGCTGTGAGCAGGCTTGCAGCCAGGCACTTCCCGGAGTCCAATAGGAACAATGACCCAGACACATCACTCCCCAGCTTACCCAAGAGATCCATCTGCCTAGCCCTCCCCAATAGATCTCTTTAAGAGGTATCTCTCTATTAGGCATGTGGGTTATATAGGCACCCTCTACTAACAGGGCCTCTGGATTTAATTGGGAGTGTTCCAGTTGGGAAGATCTTAGATGCTGCAATCCAGCATTGGATACTACAACTCCTATGATGTGTTGGGAAGAGAGAGAGAGGCTTCCACTTCCAGGGGCTACAGAGAGATCATGCGGTGGGCTCCATCTTACAGGGGAGCTGAGATTGCTTTGTGGAGCTCTGTCCCAAGCAGGAGCTGCTGCTAGAAATCCAGAAGCTGCTGCTGCGGGTCTGCTGGGGCTTTGACCAAGCAGGGAGCCTCAGAGGCTGTTGGTGAGCTTCACTGGAGCTAGGGCAGAGACTGCTGCTGTGCCCAGAACTGACCTGAGGTGGGCCTGCAGTGAAGTCAGTGTGAGCAACCACCACCTTTATAGTTTGGTAAAGAGCTTCAAAGAGACGTGTGCTAGCAAAGAGACTTTAAGGGGTTGCCTGTGTCTGAGAAGAGACAAAGTGGTCTTATCGTCTAGCCGGAATCCAGGGTTACTGACCTGATCTTCAGAGCTGATGTGCAGCTTGGAATGATCCTCAGTTAGATTCGCTCTGCCCCTTGTTGCTTTGGCTGGACTGTTTTACCGGACCAACAGAGCACAGTGCCCAGCTTCAAGCACACAAACGCAGGCAAACATCTTGGAATTTCAAGAGTGCCAGGGGTGCACACTCAAGGATGGTGTAAAGGGTGATAGTGTAACTGCTAGTCAGTTAAGTTTTCTTTACTACTGCAAACTGCATTTATTAATTGATTTGTTGAAGTTCCCCCTGCTGATTTAAATTGCTTGTGACATTTTAATTAATCTCAGTGTGGTATATAATGTTTTCTTAAATTGTTAAGTAAAGGTGTGTTAACATTAATTTAAATGTATAATGAATGCATATTGTTTATAATTGGTACTTCTGAGTTTAGTTCTGCATAGATTAGTTGAGGTTTATTCCTGGAGGCTTCCAAGGCATGTCATTGAATGTGTACAGGGCCCATCCAAGTGGACGCACAGTCCAGATTAATTTTCTTTACAAGTAAAAGGACTGCAGCAGAGGGTTGAATAGAAAATTTCCACTTATCCGACATCATCAATGGGATACTCAGAATCTCCTTTACTGTCAACCACATCAGGCGCCCAGGCACAAAGGTGAGTGCTGCCTGCTCCTGAGTAACCCAGGGAGGAAAGGGTGTGTGTTTGTGTCTGTCTGTCTGTCTTTAAATAGATTTGTGTCAAGGATGGTTTATACTGACATGTTATTTATTGCTCCTCAGGCATTGTATTGGGGTTCATTTAATGATTTTGTACATACTATATGACTATGAGTGCTAGAAAACAAGGCTAATGTTAAGGCATGTTATACCTCTCATGAATCAGAATGGTTTGGAAGCTGAGTAAACCTATTTATGAGATTCAGAATATGACGGAACTGCTTTTTTTATTATTCTTGGTGGAACTGATATTTTATAAAATGTACTGATATTTTGTCATAATAAAAAAAAGTTTAAAACTCCTCTTTACAAACTTGCATCATAATAATGAAGATTAAGATTGCTTTCCTATATGCAAATGTGCATATGGGTATATTAGAATAAGGTGACCAGACATCCTGATGTTATCAGGACTGTCCCAATAATAGGGGCTTTGTCTATATTGGACTATATTACCCCCCCTCCATCCATCCAGATTTTTCACTTTTGATATCTTGTCATCCTAGATTAGAAAGAGACTATGAGTGAGATTTTCACCCATGTCCTGGGCCCTTTATTCCAGGTAAAGGGGTGTCAGAGTGATGTAGATGGGTTTTAAAACCTGGAGCCAGCCACGGGAAAATTCCCCTGACAAACAAAATGAGGTCGAAAGCTACAGAATATCTATCGAGGACCCCCTTACAAACCCTGACATCAAGGGCATGCTTGGGATGGGACTGCAGGACACAGCACTGCAGAGATTCTGAGCAGTGCTGCAGCTAATAGGACAGCCCTGGGAAGCTGCTGTAATTTACAGAGCTCCCTCAGGTCTGAATTATGCCTGTAGCCACTCCAGTTCCTGGAATAACCCAGAATAACCTCCTTCCTGGACTGTGAGTTCTGTGCTGTACCTCTTTGAGGCACTGCACATAATCGCAGTGTGCATGTGTAAGAGAGAGACATAATGTTTTAATTTGGAAGGAAGAGGAGATGTTTTTAGATTATTTTATTAATTCTTTGATCAGACAACCCCAATATTAAATTTGATATTATTTTAGTTATTAGATATAATAATAAGATTACTAATAATTATATTTTGTGAAATGCTGATAAAGTACAAGTCACAAAAATCTAAAAGACAAACAAGCCCGCAAAAATCTATGGCTACACTGACGGCGGCAAAGTTGAAGACCCGCTCAGTCGATCCAGAAATCGAGTACTAAAACCACCTTCACAAGTGGCATAGTGCTGTGTCTATGGGAACGCGGTTCCCGTTGGAGCAGTGCTTTGAAGACGGTGTGCAGAAGAAGAGCAGCGAAGTTGACAGGAGTTACGCAAACTTTTTGAGTAGCTTGCGTAACTCCCATCGACTACCGCCGACTCTCGGAGATAAATGTACACAGAGTCAAAGAGAGGTCAAGATGGATTCCGAAATTTGGATTAGTGAATTAACATGGAAAATCCCCATAGAAGTTGAAGCTAGACAAATTCAGACTAGAAGTAAGGTGCACATTTTTAACAATGAGGGCAATTAACCATTAGAATATTTTACCAAGGGATTCTCCATCACTGGACATTTTAAAATCATGACTGGATGTTTGTCTTAAATATAAGCTTTAGTTCAAACAGGAATCAATTCAGGGAAGTACTATGGCCTGTTTTATACAGGAGGTCAGGCTTATGATTCCCTTCTAGCCTTTGGAATCTATGAAAACAAAAAAGAATGTTTCTGTAGAATTTTTAACCAACATATAGAATCCCATAGTAGGAATTTAAATATCTAGTACATTCTGTAGGTTGTTTCAAAATTTATGTTGAAAGAATTTTTTAATATCTTCTACACTTTCTATCTTTTGTTTGGGTGATTTGAGCAATTCTTACACAACCTTATTTGATCCATCCCTATCCTCAGGAGGGCATAATAGGTCAGGAGAGGCCACTGGACATCTGGGACATGTTGGCCCCGCCTCTTCCCTCCTCCACTCCACCCCAGAGCTCCTCTGGATGGCCCGGGCTCAGGACTACTCTGGGGGGCCAGGGCTGCTTTGGTCACCAGCTGGGCACCACCGGGGGCCAAGGCTGCTCCAGGCATCAATCAGGCTGGCCAGTGAGAGCAGGAGGAGGTGGCAGAAGGAATGGGCTTCGGGCAGAAGGGGCAGGGCAGGGCAGGACAGGGCAGGGCAGAAGGCTAGCCTCCCTCAAGGGGTGGGAAGTTCATGCACAGCTCATGCTTATTATCCAGTTAAATAATACAGGCCTCTTGTGTAAGGGGAGTTTTCCTAAACCAACTCACTTCACCCTTAATGTAAAATCATAGTCAGAGGCAGAGATATGAAGGGGAGTTATTTTCTGGATGAGCATATGAATAAAGATAAATTGAGTGGCGCCATTTATCAGAAATCATTTGGCAAAAATAATCTATATGTTGAGAGTTTCCATGCATCAGCAATGAAGAAAGGCCTTCCCTTTATTCAAATTTTAAGTGTGAAAATAATTTATAACATTGATGAAAATAACCATATGATGAATGAACTTCCTATGACGTAGTTCCAAAGGGACATGGAGGGAAAACATAATTCAGGGCAAGGAGAGAGTAGAAAAAATAAAGGACACTGCTTTGTTAATGTGAATATTTTATAATACATACATATATATAACAGAATAATATGACCTATGCATATATATTTCTAACCAGAAAGCACGGTGAGAATTAGGGATACATTTTTATCCTCCACATGTACATATCCAAAATTGCATGAGCAACTTTACCACACATTACAGGTGAAAACAACTGTGAGTGCACTGAACCATTCTAACCCTTGGACATGTGTGTGTTACAGGATCAGATGGCCCTTTAAGAGAGTTGGGTTGAGCCCCGCTATGTGAATAATCAGCTGCCTCTTAGCTGGTATGATAAAAGGCCAACAGGCAGCTGACTTAAGATCAGCAGAGAGTATTTTTTGCAAGGGATCCTGAGACAGAATAAGGAACCAGAATTGGGGGGTTCCCACACTAGGTAAGGTAGATATCTGGCTGGGGGATCCCTACTGTGTAGGTGGCAACAGAAGCCCTCTGAGACAGAGGCCATAGGAGCAGCCAGGTGATAGGACTTGGTTTACCTGTCTTAAAAAATGTTGAACTGTGTTTATGTTTGAATAATAAATGCATCCCTGGGAAAAGGGAAGGGAATATTGATATTGATAGGCACTTCGTGGATGCAGCTGGCTGGTGTCTTGGCCTGCGAGCATATATGGAAGTGGGGGAACTGAGTCAGAGGCCTGTTCAATACTGAGTACAGGGAGACCCAGCTAAGGTGTGCCTGTTAAGAATTTGCACCTGTAGTTAAGTCTGGTTGTACTTGACCTATTAGTAATAGTAGTAGAGTTGGTAGCTGATAGCCTATTGTCAGTCTTTCAGGCAGTAGCAGGTGAAAACATTTATCTCTTCACTTTGTGTCTGAGCCAAACGTAATAACAGGTGAAGGGTAAATCTCACATGAAACCAGTGGATTCTACTGACCTGAGGATATCGGGGAAAAGAAGAAAGGAGTATTGGACATATGGAGCACCACTGTATGGAACCAACATTAAAGAAATATTATAGTAACTGTCACGGTGACAACCACAAATGCAGTAACTTCTTCCTTACCATATCTAACACCAGAGTATTTCTGAGGCATATAGATATTTTGTCTACAGTTCAGGATGGGTCAGTGAGCATACCCAGGAGGACACACTTCCATAATCAAGTAGATATCATAAGACCCTTTAGTAAGCATATGAGTGAAAAGCTAGCTGTGGTTCTTTCAGAAAAACAGCTTGGTTCTTTACTTGCCCTCCCTGTTATGAACTGTCCGCTGAGAAAGCCCATCCTGTGAGGTGTTCTAACTTCTTGTATTATACTATTTTCTGGCAGTTAGATGATAGTTTAAAGGCATTGCCTCACGGGAATCCACCACCTGCACCTCTTGACTATATTGTTTCCTTGAGTGCCAGGGTTCAGAGGTGAGTCTGCGGCTGCACCTTTTTACAAGGCAATACTGTGCATTTTGACCTTTATCCAAAGCCCACTGAAGTGAATGGGTTCTTGGTTAGGCTGTTATCCACCCACCTGTCAAATTCTATTGGCCTCGACTGTGTGGGACTTGGCCTTTCCCCTCCCTATTCCCTTTTTCCCCATCCCTCGCTAGGAATTCTGGTGCTGCTCTCTGTGCTTCTGTCTGTGCCAGAGTCTGCTTTTTGCACATCACAAATACAGGGATTAACTTGTTCCTGGCCCCTATACAGAAGCACAAAGGGGTGGAAGGAAGGGAAAGCTAATTGCTAAAGATATCTCCTCATGTGAAATTTCTCAGGAGTGCCTATAAGCTACTTCACTTGGAGGGGCATTGCCAATTTTGGTAACACGAGAGATCCAAATCTTGACTGCCAGTCAGGTAAAAGTTTATTACAGTCTGTTGATAGACATGCATCCATTTGTTCCTGAAGGAAAAAGCTCTGTCTGGGAATGTGCATTTGGGTGTGTGCCTGATGAATGGAGGGGGGCCTTGTTAGTACAGGAGGTGCATATGTTGCTCTGGGTATTTGTGACTGCTAGGAAAAAGACCATGGGCCTGATGATACATCTTTGTTGGAGATCCTGCCAGCTTCCTAACTGTAGTCTACTGAAGAGGAAGATTATTCCCCTTGCAAATATATGCTCCAGTGAGTCTCTTCTTAACAAGAAACACACATTAAAAGCAACTGTGGCATAACACACAGTAATATACAGCAAGTCAGACCTCCACCTGAACAAAGGATAGCAGGGGTTCTTGTAGTGTGGGTACCAGGGTAAGGTGGCCACTGCTGCATCCCCAGAATACTAATATTTTCAGGAACAGAGGATGCCATTTTGAAGTGTGGCCTGCCCCAGCCAGCGTGACCTTGCACACATGGTATGCCAATGAGGGTGCAGAAGAGTTCGCTTCAGAGTGGCGTCCCTCATCCCTGATACTGGGCAAAACCATGCCCAGTTTTGTCTCAGTTCTGGACAGGGGACAAACCTTAGAAAAGAAGACTATCTGGCATATAACCAGACAGATGGCCTGCCTATACCACGGGGGGACTAAGATAGGACTAAGTCTGGGTCAGGAGAGCAGCCAGGAATAATAATTAAAGATTTATAATATTAAGAAGTGGCAGAACTACTTAGCAGTATGTTAAAATACAGAATGGCTTAAAGCCTAAAAGAAAACATGACTGAAATTAAAGGCAAACTATTGAATCTCTATTTTCAAAAGTATTGGTCTGCTGGAACAGAGTGACAAATTCTAATGAATGTCCTTAATGATTTTACAGTGGGACAAATCATCTGTGAAAGTAAGGTGGTTATAAAAGACACTTACAGTGCAGTATGAATGCTAAATGAAATCAGACATCCTTATAATCAACATCAGTAACAGTACCATAACTAATTTAACTGCTTCAGAGAGCAACCTAATAAATCGTACCAAAAGAGAGAATCCATGGCCTCAAAAATGTTGATTTTTAATATATATTTAGTTTCTTTGCTGAGTAAAATGCTTACACAAGTAACATGAAGCCATTTACTAAAAGAAGCTAATCCCATTTGTAGTAATTCCTTTCTCCCTTCCAGGCAAAACACCCTTGACAAAAAATAAGGGATGATTTTCCATAGATTTAATTAGGGTGACGTACAAAACAAAAGGCAAGAAAATCTTAATCTTTATCCAGAAATCATCTCTTGAATGCCAAAGTCCAAAATCCTATAAAATAATTTACAAGTTTATATGTATAAGGGATGGAGGAACCATGCAAAATAATGGCATAGAAAAGAAATGGTGAGGGATAAACTATACGGGAGACTGTCTTTTTGTTCATGTTTGTACAGCTCCAAGCACAGTGGGTGCTAGGCACTACCACAGTAAAAACAATGGAAATAGCATCTGAGGGAAGAGGAATATTTAAGAGGAATAAGAAATAACTTAAGCGGGTTCAGATAATTTTAATCATGTCCCATGACCATGGGTTGCTCCTTATTTTTATCCAGTAGACAATGCATATATTCTAGCTTCCAAAATGCACTTTTCAGTATTATAGCTCTCTGTAAATTTGACCAGATGCAATACACTGACTTCAGTTTCCTCAAGGAGGAAAGACCATTGTTTTTTTCTCAGGTCTGGAAAGAACGTGATTCCTGCACACATCTTCTTCCCTGTATTTTAAAATTGTGCTCCTCTTTCTCACAGTTGTCAATATCTTAGAATCATAGAGTTGGAAGGGACCTCAGGAGGTCATCTAGTCCAATCCCCTGCTCAAAGCAGGACTAACCTCAGCTAAATAATCTCAGCGAGGGTTTTGTCAAGCCACATCTTAAAAACCTCTAAAGATGGATATTCCACCACTTCTCTAGGTAACCCATTCCAGTGTTTCACCACCCTTCTAGTGAAAAACTTTTTCCTAATGTCCAACCTAGATCTCCCCCACTGCAATTTGAGACCATTGCTCCTTGTTCGGTCATCTGCCGCCACTGAGAACAGCTTAGCTCCATCCTCCCTGGAACCCCCTTTCAGGTAGTTAAAGGCTACTATCAAATCTCCCCTCATTCTTCTCTTCTGCAGACTAAACGAGCCTAGTTCCCTCAGCCTCTCCTCATAAGTCTTGTGCTCCAGCCCCCTAATCATTGTTGTTGCCCTCCGCTGGACTCTCTCCAACTTGTCCACATCCTTTTTGTAGTGGGGAGCCCAAAACTGGACACAATACTCCAAATGCAGCCTCACCAATGCCGAATAGAGGGGAATAATCACTTCCCATGATCTGCTGGCAATGCTCCTACTAATGCAGCCCAACATGCTATTAGCCTTCTTGGCAACCAGTGCACACTGCTGACTTATATCCAGCTTCTTAGCCAATGTAACCCCCAGGTCCTTTTCTGCAGAACTGCTGCCTAGCTCATCGGTCCCCAGTCTGTAGCTGTGTATGGGATTCTTCCGTCCTAAGTGCAGGACTCTGCACTTGTCCTTGTTGAACCTCATCAGATTTCTTTTGGCCCAATCCTCCAGTTTGTTTAGGTCCTTCTATATCCTATCCCTACCTTCCAGGGTATCTACCACTCTCCCTAGCTTAGTGTCATCTGCAAAATTGCTGAGGGTGCAATCTACCCCATCCTCTAGATCATTAATGTTGAACAAAACCAGCCCCAGCACCGACCTCTGGGGTACTCTGCTTGTGACGGGCTGCCAGCTAGACATGGAGCCATTGATCACTACTCGTTGAGCCCTATGCTCTAGCCAGTTCTCTGTCTGCTCCCTTTCAAACAATAGTCAGCTTTAGATTTAAAATGCTGTATTGACACAGTTCTTAAGTGAAGACACTCCTACATTAACACAAGAACTTCTCCTGTATGTCTCTCCTGTGTGTCTCTCAGGGCTGCTTATGTCCCACCCCTTATTCAGACCTGTGTCTAAAGTCACAATCTAGCCCAAAAAGTTCAATTTTATGAACTAACATAAATAAATGCTGTGTTGGACTTCACCATCTTATTAAGCAAATTACATGTTTTCCATCTCCTTATTTATTCATTCACTCCTCTGCCCACTCAGTGTTCTCTTAAAACCAGTTGTTGTTCACTGTACAAATGCAGTAAGTTGGCCAAGTTTCGCATCGCTCGTTGACACCACTGCTTCCAGTTTCTTCACTTCTTGAAATGTTGCTTTTAAAGCAGCTGAGAATCCATCTGATTAAACTGATGATGCTGGAGTTTGGCTTTCTGAGGGAGGTAGGCTGTGCCTGGCAACTATCCAGGCCTCGGCAAAGAAACCCCTCATAACAAATACATCTCATCATTCTCTTTTCAATTTCGTCTTTTACTTAATTTGTATCAATAACTTGTGTCTCTAATTAGCTCCCATATTGTATCAAATAAAACAATTTGGACAGCTTTGTCAGGCAAAATCTTGTCATCAAAACAAATTTCTCAAATACAAGTCCTTGTTCTCAGCTCAGGAATTATATCCTGCCCAATTTCATCATCTTTGTCTTTAACGCTGTCTGCTGTTGATCAGCATGGAGCCTTCTCTCCTTTCCCTTGGATTAAATCACCCAGGGACTTAATAATATTTCAGCATTGATACCTTCTATCTTAGGTCTTTATCTGGCCCCCATTACTGTGGTATCTGAGTGCTTCATAAACTTCAGTTTATTTATCCTCAAAATGCCCTTATGGTCTAGGGAGGTGTTATTATGCCCAGTTTACAAATGAGGAATTGATTGAAGGGAGGCTGAGGCACAGATTTTAAAGGCATTTAGGTTCCTAAAGATAAAGATAGGTGCCTGGTACCTAACTCCTATTGAAAGCATTTAGTCACAGACACACAGGAAGTGTAGGGCAGAGCAGAGAAATTGAACTTGAATCACCTATATGCAGGGGTATTGCATTAAGCACTGGACCAGCCTTCCTCTCCTGTTAGCCTGAAGTGTTTGGAAGCTAGTTTCTAAATGTGCATCTCCTTATATCACTAAATGACATTGCAGAACAGTTATTCTTTGATTTAGTTGAGCAAATTATTCATTTTGACTAACATTCAGCAAATTCTACCTTTTCCATCTTTGCCAATTATCTGAAAAATGCTTACATTTTTCACTGATGTATTTATTATTTTAAATTACTCACCAAATAATTTTGGAGATTAATTCTTGATCTGCTGTTTAGTTTTGATTAGCCATCACATTCATATGATAGTTCTGTTTCCTGATTAGCTAAGCATATCTCTTACAGCTAGATTCAGATACACATATGTCATTGTGTTTCATCTTCTTCCACAAAAGGTGGGACCTTCAGTGGGACCATTCACAGAGAATCAGAATCTGAGAACATAAAAACATAAGAACAGCCATACTGGGTCAGACAAATGGTCCGTCTAGCCCACTATTCTGTCTTCCGACAGTGGCCAAAGCCAGTTGCTTCAGGGGGAATGAATATAGCAGGTAATCATCAAATGGTCCATTCCATTGGCCATTCTCAGCCACTGGCAAACAGCAATCCCTGCCTATCCTGACTAATAACCATTGATGGACCAATCCTCCATGAACTTATCTAGTTCTTTTTTGAACCGTGCAAGGACTTCCACAGGACTGTGCGTTGTGTGAAGGAGTACTTCCTTTTGTTCATTTTTAACTTGCTGCCTATTAATTTAATTTGGTGACCACTAATTTTTGTATTATGAGAAGAAGTGAATAATAGTTCCTTTTTTACTTTCTCCACACCCATCATAATTTTATAGATTTCTATCATGTCCCATCTTTAGTCATCTCTTTCCAAGCTGAAAAGTCCCAGTTTTATTAATCTCTCCTCATATGGAAGCTTTTACATAAATCTAATCATTTTAGTTGCCCTTTTCTGTACCTTTTCCAATTCCTATCTGGCCTTTAGAATCAAGTTGATGGTGTAAATCCTTGAAAACTTACTTCCAAATTCATGCATTTATATTCACTTAAGATGTGTTGTGTGAACATTTCTGATGGAAGCAAACACAAAGGTGTTCAAAAACAGCTTGAAGTGAATTCAGCATGTTTATTGGAGTAGATATTGTGAAAATTGTTTGAATATGCTTGTTTGGCTCAAGCGAAAAATGCTACCTTTGGTAACAGTTTAAGATAATTACATTGGTTACATAACCATTTTCTGTCGTTTCTGTTTGAGTTATTTATTTTTCTGTAACTTAAGCATAAGAGAATTTGAGAGCATTTTCTGTATAATTTCAAGGCAGGAGAAACACAGTGTGAGTTCAGCAAGATGACTGGAAAGAAAGGGAGAAATACTATTTAAGAAACAATCAGAATAATCAGCTAAATATCCTTTTTTTGTGGTTGGAGGAAGCACAGCTATGGTTTGAGGATTCTAGAACTAGCAGTGCTAGACAGAGTTTGGGAGCTATAAAGAAACTCATATAATAAAATAAATAAAATATTTATATTTATTAAGAAGATGCAAATCGGGCCAACCTAGTTTGAATTTTGTAACTAAAGTTTGGTTCAGCAAAGTACATAAACACATGCAGTAGCCCATGGTGCTCATTGATGTGGGCACTAATGATACTGCAAGATCTGACCCTGAGCAGGTCAGCAGTGACTACAGGGCTCTGGGAGCTAGATTGAAGGGGTAAGAGACACAAGTTGTGTTCGTATCCATTCTCCCAGTTGAGGATAAGGGCCCAGGCAGGAGCACGCACATCCTGAAGATGAATGTGTGGCTGCTCAGACTGTTTCCGATTTGAAAGCTTCAGCTTCATTGACCATGGGGTGCTGTTCCAGGAAGAATGTCTGCTGGGAAGAAATGGGGTCCCCCCGACCAAGAATGAGAAGAGCATCTTCATGCACCAACTATCCTATCTAGTGAGGAGGGCTTTAAACTAGGTTAGAGGGGGCAGGTGACAAAAACTCACAGGTAACTGTAAAAAAAGGGACCTCAACAAAGGGTTAGATGTTGTGGGAGACATGGAAAATTACAATAGGATTCTAGGGGCAACAAGAGGGAAATCAATGGGCGAATCTGTTCAACATCTTAGATGTCTATACACAAATGCAAAGAATATGGGTAATATGTAGGAAGAACTAGAAGTATTAGTACATAAACCAAATAATTAATTAGCACCACAAAGACTTGCTGGGATAAGTTTCATGACTGGAATATTGATAGAGAAGGGTATAGCTTATTCAGGAAGGACAGTTAGGGTAAAAAGGGAGAAGATGTTGCATTTTACATCAAGAATATATACACTTGTTCCGAGGTCTAGGAGGAGGTGGGAGGTAGACCAGCTAAGAGTCTGTATGGGTAAAGAAAAGGTGGGGGGGAATAGGAGTGATAGCAGGGAAGGGTTTTCCTACAAAACATGAAATCGAGAAGAGGAGGTGGATGAGGCATTTTCAAAACACAAGACCTGATATTAATGGGAGACTTTAACTACCCAGACATCTGTTGGAATTGTAATACAGCAAAACACAAAATTTCCAGTATGTTCTTGGCATGTATTGGGGTCAACTTTTTGTTCCACAAAAATTGGAGCAAATAGCCATGGGAACAGCCATTTTAGACTTGATTCTGACCAATAGTGAGCAATTGGTAGTGAGTCTGAAGGTTAGAAGGCAATTTGGATGAAAGTGATCATGAAATGATAGATTTTATGATTTTAAAGAAAGGAAGGAATGAGAGCAGCAGAGTATGGACAATGGACTTCAAAAAAGCAGACTTTAACAAACTCAGGGAACTGGTAGGTAAGGTCCCATGGGAAGGAAATCTAAGAGAAAAAAAAGAGTTTAGGAGAGTTGGCAGTTTCTCAAGGAAACAATATTAAAGGCACAAGTGCAAACTTTCCTGATGTGAAAGAAAAATAAGAATAGTAAGAAACCAATATGTCTCCATCACGGCCATTTAATGATCTGAAGATCAAAAAGGAGTCCTGCAAAAAGTGGAAACATGGACAAATTGATCAGGAGACATACAAAAGAATTGCACAATGTAGGTACAAAGTCAGAGAGGCTAAGGCACAAAATGAGTTATACCTAGCAAGGAACATAAACTATAATAAGAAGAGGTTCACTAAATACATTAGGAGCAAGATGAAAGAAAGTATAAGTCCTCTACTCAGCAGTGAAGGAGAGCTAATAACTGATGACATCAAGAAAGTTGAAGTGTTTAGTGCCTAGTTTGCTTCAGACTTCACTAAAAAGATTAATGGTGACCAGATACTCAACACAAATAATATTAGCAACAAGGGAGAAGGAATGCATACTAAAATAGGGAAAGTAAAAGTTAAAGAATATTTAGGTAGGATAGATGTATTCAACAATTCAGGGCCTGATGAAATTCATGATAGGGTACTTAAGGAACGAGCTGAAGCAGTCACAGAACCATTAGAAATTAGCAATTGTCTTTGAGAACTCCAAGAGCACAGCAGAGGTCCCAGGAGAAGGGCAAACATAGTACATATATTTACAAAGGGGAACAAAGATGACCCAGGGAATTATAGACCTGTCAGCCTAACTTTGATACCTGGAAAGATATTGGAACAAATTAATAAGTACTCAATTTGTAAGCACATGGGAGATAATAGGATTATAAGGAATAGCCAGCATTGATTTGTCAAGAACAAATCAGGCCAAACCAACCTAATTTCCTTCTTTGACAGGAAACTGGGTCTAGTGGATAGGGGGAAGCAGTAGCTGTGCTCTATCTTGATTTTATTAAGACTTTTGACACAGTCCCATATGACATTCTCATAAGCAAGCTAGGGAAATGTGGCCTAGATTACATTTCAATAAAGTGGGTGCAGAACTGTTTGAATGACCCTACTCAAAGGGTAGTTATCAGTAGTTCATTGTCAGACTGGGAGGGCATGTATAATGAGGTTCCACAGAGTCAGTCCTGGGTCCAGTACTATTCAATATTTTCATTAGTGACTTTGATAACAGAGTGGAAAATATTATTATAAAATTTGTAGAAGACACCACGGTGGGAGGGGTTACAAGCACTTTGGAGGACTGTAGTAGAATCGAAAATGACCTTGAAAAATTGTGGAATTGATCAAAAAAACAACAAGATAAAATTAAATAAAAATGTGAAAAGTACTGCATTTAGGATGGAAAAGTCAATGCACAACTACAAAATGAGGAATAATTGGCTACACAGTATTATTGCTGAAAAGTACCGGGCTTATAGTGAATCACAAATTGAACATGAATTAACAACATGATGCTGCAAAAAAAGGCTAGTATCATTCCGGGGTGTATTAAAAAGAATGTTGTATGAAAGACACAGCAGGTAATTGTCCCACTCTACTCGGCATGGGTGAGGCCTCATCTGGAGTACTGTGTCCAGTTCTGGGCACCACACTTTAGGGAAGATGTTAACAAATTGGAGAGAGTCCAGAGTAAAAGAACAAAAATGATAAAAGGTATAATAAACCTGACTTCTGAGGAAAGGTTAAAAAACCTGGATATGTTTAGTCTTGAGAAAAGAAGACCGAGGGAGAGATCTGATAACAGTTTTCAAATATGTTCAAGGCAGTTGTAAAAGAGGACAGTGATTAATTGTTCTCCATGTCCACTGCAGGTAGTGCAAGAAGTAATGGACTTAATCTGCAGCAAGGGAGATTTAGGTTAGTTATTAGGAAAAACTTTCTCTGTAATGGTAGTTAAACTCTGAAATAGGCTTCTAAGGAAGGTTGTGGAATCCTCATCACTGGAGGTTTTTAAAAACAGGTTGGATAAACACTTGACAGGAATGATCTAGGTAGGGGCTGGACTTGATGACTTCTTGAGGTCCTTTTAAGCTCCATATGATTCTGTGATAATTTTCAGCACAGGAACAGTTCCATCAAAGGACTTTTTCATGCTGATGCTTTTTTTAAAGCTCCGAGTCTGTGGTTGTTGGGTGTATGTATATTTATACATGATGAGAAAGACTTGCTAGTACCAACTTCATTCCAAGGAGAGTTTCTTATACCTGCAGAACACCTGGTGCATTACCATCTATTGTAGAGGGATTACAAATGAGTGCAGCAAATTACTTTATTTCTAATTACTTTATCATTATTAAAGGTCACTTGGAAAGTGTTGCACTCAGAGGGGGCATTTTGTTGTAATTAACTAATGATAACAGTATGTGTGTGGAACCAGCAATTAAATCCTGAACCTAGAAGAAATAGGTAAAAATATCATAATATAGGCCATCTTTCTTAAATAGGCATGAGGGAGTCATCATTGTTTTAGACTGATGGAGGCGGTGTTGCCATTGCCTAACTCTGTCACATTTGTTGGTAGAGAACAGTCAGAAATAGATATAAACTTTTATTACGGGTAGTGTTCAATGGAGCATTATAACTCAGTGTGATTCCATGGAAAAATAAGTCCAAACAAGAATATAGAAATTGCATAAATATCAGGCAAGGGGTCTCTAGATACTTAACAGAAAAGTATAAAACTCCATAATCAGGAATTATGCAATAAAATGCCCATGGAGGAATTATTTCCTGAACATAGGTCATTATGGTTATGTGTCCTGAATCATTAAAGTTTATATCCCTTAGATATTTTTATCCTATGTACAGTAACTTAGATTAAAGGACTTTAGATAAACATACTCAGAGGTCATACAGTCTCTGAAATATGTGTGCACATTTGCAGTATAATGTATTTAAATGTAAACTGTGATATTACAAAATTGAAAAATGTATTTCTTAACTTTGTCCCCATAGCCTCACACAATCTTTACCTAGAGTCCAGAACCCTTCTTACAGCATTGCATTTTGTACATCAACTTTAGAATCTCAACAGTCAACCACCACAGTCCCTACTATAGACCATCCTCCACCACCCAGTATTAGCTAACATCTCAGAGTGGCACAGTCTCGCTGGTGCTGTTCCCTGTGCAATCTTCTCTATCTAAAAAGAGCTCTTCAGGGTCTTTGTATTGCTTTAATGCACACTATCTTGCATAGATTATGAGCACAGTAAAGCTTCCAGCTTCCCCCAGATAGCTTTACTTTACTGTATGAGCCGCCAAAATATCTCTGGCTACCCTGCCTCTTTTTGCTCTGCAGAGCTGTGGAGCGCTTCTGATTGCCTAAGTTTTAAATTTTACATTGCGCTTCAGTGCAATTTTCAGGTTGCCCATTTCTCCTCCATTCTGATTGCTCTGCTTAGATTTTACGAAGAACCCATTGGTCAATGGGACCTCATTAAGTGCCGGGTGAGTCATACAGATTTTATGAAGTGAACCCCTCTATATCAAGTGATAAATCTGATTTTTGCAAATAAATCTTTTTATATTTTTAAATTACAACAATATTTTGTGCTTTTATGATATTAAGTATCCTGTGCATGTTAACTGCATGTAAATGTTAACTGCATGCAAAGTTTGAAGTATTATAGTCAAGTTAATTTTAGCTAGTGGGACCCAAAGAAAGTCTGCCAAAGCACTGTGCACATGCTGAACTTGAAGTCAGAGGGATTACTTGTGTGTTTAAAATTTATGCACTTGCCTAAGTGCTTTGCCAGATTGGAGCCTGAGTTAAAAATGTTATTTTTAAGCATCCATAACTTAGTTATTGATTTTTGTGTTTATTAATATCCTTGTTTTCTTTAAAAAAATATGGGACCAATGTGGAGACAGAAGGATTACAGAGCTGATCCAAAACATTCACTGAGACAATTTAAGAATAGTCATAATGGAGTCTCCATCACTGGCAATTTTTTAAATCATAATTATATGAAACATAATAGAGGAAATTCTATATTCTGTGTTATACTGGAGGTCAGACTAGATTATTACAATAGTCCCTTGTGGCCATGTGGTCAGTAAGTCTTTCTATAGCCTTTAATATGCTTTGGATCAGACCCTAAAAGTACAGTGCAAAATTCCCATCTTGCTTGCAAAGTAGTAGTTAGGAGTTTCACAGGGTCCCCCGGAATCCACAGGCTCTTAAAAAGGCACTAGAATGACGATATTAGTTAAAGTCCTCTCTGCGGCGCTAAGTAGATGCTTTAGTAATAGAATATACAGTCTTTTGTTAGTATTTGAGGGAAGGTGCTTAAACTATGTTGGCAAGATATATGACATACAAATAAAATTTATTATTCTTGCCAAAAAATCCAGTACTTTCTTTAGTGTATTATAAATGAAACATCGTCATTACATTCCTCTGTCGTGCGTATTTTGGGAAACTGCTCTGTTTTACAAGGCATTCTAGCCTTCTTTGTAACCTCCACTATTTTTTCTCTAACTTATATAGTAAACTCCTACTTAGTACTTCACCATAAAGTTGGCATAGTGCAAATTGCAGGGAAGTGTGCAGGGTATGTTGGTAAAACTGGATCCCTTGTTAAGCATTTTAGACTACCAAGATCAGTTACTGATTGTCTGGATTATGACTAGATATGTAAACAGGGATATTAACCATAGAAATATTATTTTTCTCTTATAAACTTAATGTCATACTTCAAAATGGCCTTTCCCATTCTTGATGCATTGCTGTATGTCTGACTCAAGCAGAACAACAATTTTTATGTGGAAAGATTTTCAGATGACACTATCCAAAAGGGCCCATAAACACACTACTTGAAATAAATGGGCATTTGCAATGAAATACAGGATAAAGACATGAATGTGACGTGTGCACCTCTGTGCGGCTTAACACTCTTTATGCTGAGTTTTCAACTATAACGTTACAGTTATCCATGTAAGAGAACTGAAAGAGTGTGGTGGGGAATAGGTGAGGGAGGTGGATCAGGCAGCAAAGGCCAATGAATGTTTTCTCTGTCTTTTGCAGCCTATATGCTCATTATCCTCCCCTCCAAAAAGCATGAACATAGAGAGCTGAGGTGGAGCTGAAGCTCAGCACCTTAATTTAACTTCCAAAATTATACCTGAGTCAGATGAATCTAATCCCACATGGGCTGCATTTTTTCCTCATGGTGGGGTGATCTCCAAAAGGGAAGGAGGAAGAAAATGATTTAGAAGAAAACCTAGAGGAGGGACAGAATGTTAAGAAGACTTTGATAAGTGGCAAAACTCAGCTAAGTCACTTACCACCACACTTGCAAAACCTTATTCAGAGTTATTAGCACGGTCCCCATGTGTACAATGGGAGCGGCAAAGTTCAAAATCTATCCATTGTATGTTAAAAGTGAGGGTTAGCTACTAAGTCTGCAATAAATAATGTATTTTGAAGAGAAATGTTTCTGATGTTGTTCTTGAATTTGGCATGTAATGAGAGAAGCTAGAGGAGGAAATAATGGACTGGGGAACTTTCACATGGGGAAGAGAGTTTATATTATTTTTTCCTTCAAATAGACACATACACACACACAAATCTTAGGTAAAAAGCCAAAGGCGATGTGGTAGAGGATTATTGTAGGGATTAGCCAGGGAAATCTTAGTTCACAGGAGCTAAGCCTTAAGGAATAGAATGTGACAGTGGTAGAGAAACAATGACAGGAGACATCACTCTGACATCCATGCAGCTTAGAAAATTCTGTGAAGAAGAGAATCTGTTTTTAACAATACTTTCCAAACACCCGTCACCAGAATGATGTTTTGAAAGGCAGAAAGCTGCTCACCAGACCAACGGGGAAAGAAGCTGGATAGAAATGAGGGGAGGAAAGTAGAGGCTTCAGGGGAACAGGAGAAGCTGGAGAAGGTCTGATATGGAGAAGTGAGCAAAACACAGAAAAAAAGCACATTAAGGTAAGAAAAAATAAACTAGAAGAGTGAAATTAGCAGAGATAAGAATTGTAAAGGGACAAATTCTTCCACTCTTGTTCACATTGAGCAACAATACTCAGCAAGTAGTTTCACTGATGAAAGCTACTACTCAGTATGAGGCAGAGTGGCATAACCTAGCTCAAAGACATTAACTAATGCAAACTAACTTTAGAGTCTATGAGCTTGATTGTCCCTCAACCTACACACCCAGGTAGGTGTGAACAGAGACCCCATGTGTGTTAGCCAGGCCTTGAGTTCAGGCATGCCGGGGTAAGTAGGTGCTGTATGGTAAGAGCTGCTGTAAACAAATGCCACAAGAAGCCATTTGTGGTACATAACAAATTTGACTGGTCCTACAAAACTCAGGAACTTTGCTACGTATTCATGAGTGTCATTGTAGAGGTTATGAAATTCAAGCTAAGCTGGGCCTATTTATAAAATTAAGCTACCAAATATTACTAATAAAAAGGATATTGCAAGAGTATGGTGGTGGCTGGAATTCCTTTCTGAAAAGAAGTGATTGCTTCTTTTGGCATCATATATGTGCTGTTTTCTTCTTTAAGCATGTCTGGTATTTCATCAGGGTAACTGCCTTTCTTATAACTAATGGCCTGTCTTGACTGACCAGTCTCCCTAATGAAATTATCTTCTGTAATTAACTCATCTATACCTCTGTGGCTCTGCATTTTTTTAAGGATATCTTATGATCCTATCTTCTGATGGGTGCCACCTCAGGTATTATTCAATTTTCATCTCAGCAAATCCCAACCCTCTTTTGTTGAGAAAGGGTGGAACTTTATGACAAACAAGTGCTAGATTGTTGACTAAACAAAATCCAGGCAGCTAACATCTTTTGAACAGAGCAAAAACATGTAGGTATTTCCCCTTTTGTTATTGTTTGGATTTCCTTTGTTTTCTCATGTAATAACCAAAAATCCTTTGAAAACACTAAACTTAAGAGTATAAAGAGAGAAGCCATCCCAATGCGCTTCAAGTGCGCTTCAAGACTGAGAAATCATTCCAATCATCTCACCCAGCTTCCTTCTGAGACTACAGAGCCAAGCTCTCATAGAAGCTGTCAAGAATGGAAACCACTGCCTCTTGCCTGCATTGGTGAGGAAAATTGCTTTTGCAGCTAATATATACTGAACTTTTGGTTTGTGGACTCATTTTATAAGTATAGTAATTAAAGCCTTTCTGTCATTATCGAACGAGTTTCATGTAAATTCCTGAACGCATTAATATCAGATCTCAGTTACTCAGGTAACATCCATCTACTGGCACTTTATCTATGCTATCTACAAATGTATAGACATAGAACATTCTCATAACACAGTTATTACTGCTTCCCCTCACAGCAGATGGATAGGGAGCAGGCTGGTATTGGGGAGAGTACTGTGTCTGCCTTCCCGCCAGGCATCAGCCGGTAACAACACACACAGAGGTATAATGGCAAGATCAAAAATTTAGCTTTATGGTTTTGGGAGGCCTTACTGATGGTGTCATAAATTATAATGTGTTTTAGCAAGATGACTGTTCCCAGTTAAAAGCCCAGTAAAATATGGTTTTCAAACATATTTCACAGTTGATAAATGTAAAATTATTCTTATCGTATGAATGTTTGGCACAATACGCTGAGCAATACAGTTACAGTTTCCTTTTGAGATGGTGATTCAGATGACTTTTTTCAAACTAAATTTTAAAGTTTAAAATCAATTTTATTTTTTTCTGCTCCTTTTTGCAGCAGTGAGAGGGGAAGGGGGGGTAGTTTTAATTTGGAAAGGGAAGCCTGCAAAAATATGTAAATTGAATAAAGTATTTATCATTTTAGGCGAGTATTTAGTTTGGTCCTGGTTTTGTTCACCTAGTGCCTAGTTTCCCCCATTCTGCTTGCTTTCTTTTATGATATATGTGGCAAAAATGTGTTTAATTTGCCAAATGTGTGCCCTTGTACTTTTACAATCATTCTCCCTGTTTTATGCTGAAGTTGAAATCTATTCATAGTAGGATGCCCTCATGAACAGAAATTGTTTGTGCCTCAGATGAGCTTGTGACTGGATGTTTATTTAAGCAGCAGGTGGTGGCACATTTGTTGAAGCAGACCATTTGTTGTATTATTAAGACAAACAGAGGTGTCTATTCATTACGTGCAAGGTAATTCCAGTTCATGGCTACTGTTCAGATTTTGGCAGCCATCAGTTTTGGATTCAAACGTGTAGCATATGCATTATGGCTCGAAATCCAAAAGAAGAAAAATGATGGAAAATAGGAGCATGTCAGCATCAGTAAACAGGCTTATTTCACAGGAGCCATAGCTAGCATAGTTTGCCCTTTTTAGCATGTTTTCTATCCTCTTTGAAGTCAGCATATTGCCACTTGTGGGATTCACCCTCCACAACTCGGAGGAGGCGGGTGATGTGGAGCAACAGGAGTATGGCAAGCCTAGGTCCATCTTTGTTGTGGTCATTTAGAAGTGGATTTTTTAAGGCAGTAGCCAAGCACAGATGTAGAGTTACTGAGAATAACTGTGCAGTTATAATGCAAACTCCGGTATCTCTAGGAGATATTAGAAGCCAGTCAGAACATAGGGATTTGTACAGTTTATGAAACTACAGTTTTGCTTTAGTAATTGTACAGGATATAGAAACTTTGGCTAAAATCATTAGTGTATAGAACTGTCAGTGAAATCAAGTTTGCCTTTCTGTTAATACTCTCCTTCCCGCCCCAAACTTCATTAACCTCCCTGGGCATAATTAATCCCTGATATAAAGCAATGCAACTTCCATGGATTATGCTATCATTTACTCAGAGTTACTTGAGATTTACACTAATGTAACCAAGATCAAAAACTGTCTGATGGGGATGTAAAGAAGAAAGAAAATGGGTGCAAATGGTAAAGAAGTGTAAGAATTTAGTTTTTGGTGGTGTACTAAGTGTAATTTAATGTACTATGAAAATGTATTGAAGCCAGTGGAGTTACATCAACTGAGGATCTATCTGGGGGGACCCAAATGTTCTCGGACTAGCATCAGTTATACACCACCAAAGTTACTGGAGTTATTGTGATTAAACAGCATAAATGAGAGAAGAATCATAATAGGGGATGTGGAAGGAAATGCTCCTCACAAGAGATCGTAAAACAGGGCCCCATCCTTTCTAACTTGAACTCTCCTGAGGGCTGTTTTTCCTGCCGTATTCTCCCCCTCTGTGAAACTCTACTCAGTCACATAATGATATTGACACTACATAAAGCGTCCCCTGTTGGGGGCGGTGGATCTCCCTCGCCCTTAATCTCTGAGGGAGGCCACACCACCCGGCACCTGCCCTCTGTGTGGAGTACACAGACAAAAGGGACCATCTCCTGCGCTTAGCAGGGCGAACCCCACCCTTAGGTGGGTGAAACAGACAAACAGGAAAGTAGTCTTTAGCCCTTCATAGGGTGAGTAAGCAGTTCTGAGGCCCGGCCATTGAGCAGGGCAGGCAGGCAGTGGGGAAAACAGTCGCTAGCCCTTGGCAGAGAGAGGAAATAGTCCAAGGCCCAGCCCTCAGGCAGGGTGGGTGGCCGGCAGTGGGGAAAACAGTCTCTAGTCCCAGAGGGATGAACAAGTAGTCCCAAAGCCTTGGTCCCTAGGCAGAGCAGGCAGACAACTGGGAACAGTTCTGGCCCTCAGCGGGCAATCACCCCTAGGTTGGGGTAGGACGCAAGCCCACTCTTCTCCACTGCGTCCCAGTCCAGGGCCCTGGCAGTGACGGGGTGGCCGATCACTGTGTCAGCAGTGCTCCAGCTGAAACATGCTGCCTTGGGGCAAGCGCAAGCTCAGTCAGACTGTACTCGGCTGCCCCTGAGCTACTTCCTCCCACCCTCTCCCTAGAATACCTGGTCCTTGGAGTCGTACCCCGGTTTCCAGAAGCCCTCGGCATCGTCGCTCGACGGCAGGTCTGGGAACTCTTCGGACTCATTTGCAGAGGGCAGCTCCTCCGGTCTCAGGGTCCTGGGGCCTCCTCTGGCTCACTGGGCTCAGGAAGCTCCTCCAGGTCGTCCAGGCCCCAGGCAGTAGGCATCTCCGGCAGCTTCTCCTCCGGGTAACGGTCGGGTACAGGTTCAGGCCCCAGAACCAAGGAAGAGATGTCCTTCTCCCTCGGCTGCCTTCCCCTGACTGAGTGAGAAGGCCTGCTTCTTATACTTCCTGACCCACCTCCCTGCTTCCGGTCAAGTGTTGCTATACTCCGAGGCCACACCTCCCGGCTACACACTACATAGATTCAAAGCAATAGGACCCACTTCCATGCCACTCGAACCTAGTGTAAATTAGGAGAAGGAATGTTTTAGGCTCCAGGATTTTGATATTCTTTCTGACTTTGTTCTGCCATTTCAATCTGTACTTGTAAAAGAAACGCACACACAAGATTTAATAAGACTAGATAACTAATTATCTTCATTCTCAGAGTGTCCATATTCCCAGCCAATTTATGAATCAAACCATAGTTTTTACTTTTAAATTAACTTTGCTGTTCACTCAGATGAGCTTTACCTGGCAAAAAAATGGCCAACAAGTCATGGATTTCTGTCTTCTATCTCTTTGCCAAAGATCAGGTTGTGAACAGTGGCACAAATGCGGTATGCGGTATGGCACAAATGTTTGTTTTCCAGTAATTTAGTGTTCAGAGATACCGGATTGAGAATGGCAGACTCTTAAATTCTCAATTTGTCCACAAAAAAGTTATATCAGGTTATTCCACAGGGGAAAGCAATAGCTGGCATGAGCTGAGGAACTCTTATCCCCTTTACACCTGCACATACATACATCTGCATGCACACACACAGGTTTATCTGGGTAGGCTGAATGACCTTGAGAGTTCTGTTAACTAATACAATCTTAAACAAGGTAGACAGTGACGAGTTGTGTTAACATTAGGTCAGCTGGTTGTGGTTAAAACTATGGTTCCATTATGTTTGTTAATACAACTCCTCAAGGTCATTTTCTAACATGACCTAATTTTCTAGTAAGGACAAGCACATCTACACAATTCCCTGTCGATGTGGTTGGATCCAGATTCAGAAGGATTATTTCTCAGGATGACAGGTACAGAGTCTCATATTTGTTCAGAACTAGAAAGCAACCCATTGGCCCTTAGGTTGTGTCTCCACCGCAGTTGGAAGTTATCCTCCCAGCCTGGATGGATAAACTTCTCTTAGCTGGGCTCATGCTAATATGCTAAAAATAGGTGTGTGGATGTTGGAACACCAACAGAGGCTTGGGTTAGCCACTTGAGCCCAGACCCGGGAGGCAGGGTGGGTTTGAGAGTCCGAACTGCTGCCTGCGCTGCAACATATACAATGTTATTTTTAGTGCACTAGCATGAGACCCACTAACATAAAACTATTTACCCAAGGTAGGAAGATTATTTTCAGCTACAGTGTAGACATACCCTTAATATCTGGAACTGTTTCATGGTATCCTATAGTTTTTAACCTTAACAAACATACACAAAACCCAATATTTTAAACCCACCCTTACCTTTAATGGTTCCATATTGTGTAGTTATTATGATGATGATGCCCCATCACATGTGCCATGTGTTTGACTTTTTCCAAGAAGCAAAAGAAGGATATTTCACAAAATAAATTATCAACATCCACCTGCCCATAAAATCCGTAATCTAATCCCTTAACTCATCCAGTTTTACCAAAAAGAAACTCTTCTCCTTCACTAGAATTTCTTCTCCTTCACTAGAGCTGGTAACATTTTTTCCAATTGTATGTTTTTCTATCAGAAAATACATTGCATCAGAATTGAAACGTTCTGTGGGAATGGGTCAGTTCTCATGTAATTTAAAATAATCAAATCAAAGCATTTTGGTAATATCAAAATGCTCCATTTTGGTTTTTCAGAACACATTGTTTAATTTTTTTGTTTTGAAATGACTTTTCATTTATAAATTTATAATTTATAATATAAAAAGTCAACATTGAAATGAAAAATTTATATTTGATCAAAACAAAACATTTTGATTGTTTTTGTTCTGTGAGAAATTTTTAGAGTGATTTTGCTTTGTGGCAATTTTTTAAATTTGATGCAATCCTGGTTCCCACAACTCCTATCCTTCATGGATGCATATTTTTCTCCATTTACAAGTTACCTACAAAAACTTAAGATCGGTTTGTAGTATACAAGTAGTTTCATTATTTTCAGTGGAACTGCTCACATGTCTACGTGCTCACCAATGTAAGGGCTTCACAGTCTGGCCCTTAAATTGGGAAAATCCATATAGGTATTATTAAAAACAGATTTGCTACTAGAATAGCTTACTTTGTTTCTTTTTCCTGCAAGTGAAATTACTCTGCCTTTTTGAAACTGTCAGTCAAATGTATCCCTGGCATGACACATCATGTCCAGTTGTATGTCACATATCTTAAAATAATGTGAATGAAGTATCACAGTTAGACATGATGTGCTCCATCAGTAGAAGTTCAAGTAATGCAAAGGATAAATTACATGATATTCAGAAAAATATATTTGCCAAAGCTTTACAATATTTTCTAAATTAATATTTTAGTCTTTTCACACTAGATGCAAAGATCATTGTGGTTATGGAAAAGACAGAGATGCTTGCTGAGCCACTGAGATACTTCACAAACCAGGAGAAAATCATCTCATAAGGGATTATTACAAAGTATCATAAATTAGAGGGACACTAGGGCTTCTTTAATTTATACTGGAAGTCAAATATACCGGCCCCTAGTAGCTCTGAGGAATACAAAAATGATGTACTTTCCTCTTCACCCCCTTCTCTGATACACCTGAGGATTGGGACTAATAAATAGAAAATATTACCTGAGTAACACCAGCATGTCACCTATTCTTAGTACAGGAAACATCCAGGGAATCCTGCAAATGCTGTTTTCTGGTAATATTATTTATCTGTGTAAGGTGATGGGGGTGTTTTGTAGGGTGACAACCATATAAATGAGCTGCAGAAGACTTATAAACATTCAAAAAGGAAAAAAAAAACATAACAAATGCATTAACAAAGAGGATATTCTTCAAAAAGAAGAAAGCCTAGAGATATAACCCACTGATTCAATTTGGAATCCTTACAATATTGGTATTTAAGATATTTTAATTTTATATTCACTACTGATTTTTCAACCAATTACAGTGACCTTCATAGCACAAATGAGCTCTGTGTGGACTTGTAATAGACATGTTAATTAAGCATATAACACAATCTTTAGCAATATAAAAGAAAAGGTAATTGAAAATTTAGCCAACAGTCTTGATTATTGGAAACAATCATCTCTCTGATTATGATGCAGTTGCCAACCTCTAGATCAAAGGCATGTTTGAAATGGACAAACTATTGGTGAAACTTGAAAAGTGATTTATAGTAAGAAAAAATGATTTATAGTGAAAAGTGACTGTAAACATGGCATCAGGGGCTCCAGACTTCATTGTCTCTCAAGGTCTTCTAGATCAAATGTACTCAGTAAACACTAATTTCAAAACAGAGGCTGTCTCAATCAAAAGCTAATCTGTATTTTGACACCTCTCTCTCAGGAGGGAAATTCTGCACTATTTTGGACACATTGATTTCTGTGTGTCAATGGCATCAGGTAAGGTGACTTGCTCTTCTCAGGCATACTTGAATAAGAGACAGATAGGTGCTTTTCTGTCTCCTTTCTGTCCACCTCCAAATTTGGAATCCAGGTCAGTCTGACAGGTGATTATGTACAAGAATACATCACAGTGGTACTTTAACTTACACTATCTGGAACATCCACTTATGGGTCATTTCACTATGGTCAGTGAAATTCAATCTGTGAATTTATGTTGCAGTCCCCATCCCCCTTTCTTCTGGCAGAAAAGGATGCAGATAATTTGGCATAATCATAGCAGAGCTGAATGGTAAGATAGGGTGGGGAAAGGGTTGATGATCTCTGCAAGGTTTGTTGGCCTAGAGAAGTAAGACTAAGATGAGACTTAATGAGAGTGAGGTGTAAGCACAACTAGGAAGTGGTTGTGGGACTGAAAAAGAGCAAATTCAAATGATGGTACTACAGTATGTGTAGCTTACTTACAGGTCATTTTCCCCATCACTCCATTCTCTTATGGTATTCATCAAAATTGGGCCTATGTATTCAGACTGAAATGGATATTTACAGCACTGAGGTACTTTCCATACTGGGAATAGAATATGTGGGGATGGTGCTGAATCACTATATAGTATTGCAATGGACAAGTTTGATGAGCCTGAGTTAGAGGATTCTGGGAGCAGGACCTCTTCGCACTAGACAGTGGAAAATCACTGAAAAGGCCAAACTCACACTTGGCACTGACATGAGCCCTGTGTTTGAAGCTGTGCTGATGTGGAAGACTAGTGGTCATGGTCAGCCAATGGCCAGTTCGCCTTGTGTGTAAACGTGGAGATGTGAAATGATGAAATTGGGACTAACTAATTGGGGACAACTGACCCTATAGAACAAAAGTGACATCAGGTGCCCAGGTGAGTAGTTAATGAAAAGGTCAATAACAACCAATACCTATAGCCACCTCCCAAATTATGAATTAATTATGATATGTTAGATGATACGCTAGCAAAGTATATTTTTCATATCTTGGGACATGTGACTCCTTTGGAAAGAGGGTATAAGCATTGGAAATATCATGTTATATATCTATATACATGCATATATCCAAAGAGGCTGGTGATACTGCTGTACAGAAGAGGGACTTTGGGGTAACCTAGACCCTCCTATAAAGGACCTTAGATCAGACAGCTTTGGAGTAGTAAGATCCTGCTATGAGAGACTCAGAAAATAGACCAAGTACCTGAAGGAAGAAGGAGGAAGAAGCAGTCTTCACCTAGAAGTGGTAGCTATACCTGCTTTGTTTACTAATCAGGATACTTTGTGAGGCCAGCATAGTTACTGAAGGTTTATGCTTGGAAAATTGAGGCTTATTAAGGAGAGGCATTGTATAGCCTTTTTTGTTTGTCTGTGATACAAGCCTGCAAATATATAGCTTTGCATTGAAGAAATTGAATCCTGGTCTTCATGGGTATGGTTATTGGGTGCCCAGCCATGGGTAACTGAATCGATCCCGGCCCAACAGGACATATTTAAAAAATCACAGCAAAATGAAATGCTATTCACAATAATGGTTTATATTGTAATAGATTGCAGTGAAGCCATGAGGGAAATTCTGCAGCACTGTTCCTCATGGAGAGTATATCCAACACTGGACCTAATTCTCTATTGCCTTGCACTTTGCATAGTCAATTACACTTAGGCAAAGTGAGTGAAAAATCTGTTCTTATGTGGTAGCACGTTATTCTGATTATTCCATCTTTTTGCCCAGCTATAAGTTATTCAAACCAGGGTCATTGCAGTGGAGAATCAGGCCCAGTGACTCCTGTTGTGAGCCTAATAGAAAGGCTCTTGCATGAAGAAAAAAATGTGTGACTGGAGAGCAATTTATGCATGTTTAGAGGATTTATTTTCTGTTAGAAAGAAATAGAAGAGAAACGAGAAAAGATAGTTTGGGGAGCTATAATAGCAGGATTGGATCTCCTCATTTACCATTTATATTTGTGCATGCTATGAGCATTTCAGAGAAGTGTGTTGCTGCTTACTAAACTATCTAGATAAGATAAGGAGAGCACAAGCTTTTTATAGGCCAGGATTGCTTGTCTGGTAAAGGTTGTGTTTAACCTAGATAGGGAGATGTCTTGGGATGAAATCAAAATGTGCCATTACTCATATACCAATATACGTCAATTATTCAATAGCCAATACTTCCCGAGCTCAAACAGCTTTAAACCTGGAATGCAAGTTATAAAACCTTTAGAGCTGTAAAACTGAAATACATAGAACTAGTTTAATATTTATTTGTACAATTATAGAAAATCAGGCACTGGGAGCTTGCTGTTGCTGTGGGTGAATATACTAGCCTTTCATCTCTTGTGACCTCAATTTAAATGATAACTTGGATCACAAGTGAAAATGAGCTTGGTGGTCTCAGGCTAGTTTCACTTTTTCTTTTCTTCACACCATCAACCAATTTGGAAAGATTGGCAGTCTGTGCTCTAGAGAGGCTCAAGACTGGAGAGAAAGGTCACAGGTCAGGCTTAAGGTGAATTGCCAGAAGCTCTCTGGAGACACTTGCACAACACCTACTCATGCTAAATCTCTTCAACACCACTTAGCAATACTGGAGAGCGGAGTGGAACAATGCAAAGGAGAGCAGAATAAGGAAAGGCATAGAAGTGAAAAAGGCAGTCAAACTGACTGGAGAAGAAAGAATGTGTCATGACTAAGGATATGATTCTGTCTCGGTGGTCACAGATTCTGGGACTTTCCAGGACCTCTGTGACTTCTTCTGGGGCAGGGCTGGAGCAGCTGTCAGCCCCGGGGCTGCCAATGGCCAGCCCCAAGCCACCAACCAGCTGACCATTGTCCAGACCCAGATTCTTTGAAGCAGCAGACCCCACCCCATTGGAGCAGCATGCAGGGTTGTGTCAGCACCTCTGGGGCTGGAGCAGGAGCGGTCGGCCCCTGCCCCCAGAGCAGCTTCAGGGATGGAGCAACCACAAGCCTCAGCAGCGCTTCATTTGTCCCTCCTTCCCCCGGAGTATTTTTAGTAAAAGTCAGGGACACGATATGGACTTTTGTGAATTTTTGTTTGTTATCCAACCTGCACTTTACTAAAAATGCCTGTGACAGAATCTTAACCTTAGTCATGACCCACACTCTCAAACTCATGTCTGCAGCATTCATGAGGGCAGCTACACTCCAACCCTCCACCTGACAGATGGCTGACAAAGTCTTACCTGGGACCAATGAAGCCCAGTCCCTATGTGAAGCTCTGCCTCTGAGATCTGATTGGTGGAGCTTCAGAGTGGCTGATTGGCTTACTAGCGCTGCTTAAGCCTGGATCAGGAACAGGAAGCAGTTTGATCACCTGGGCTCCACCATACTCTGGACTACATTCCTTGTAATTCCTGCTTCTTCTTCTTGATCTCCTGGCACCCTGACCTGGCTTGGCACCTGACATTTGATTTTCTGGCCTCCAGTTTTTTTCCTGCCTCTGGCCCCCTCATATCCTGACTTGGCCTGACTTCTGTTCCCAGCTCATGGTTCTTATCTCCAGTTTATCTCCTGCCTCTGAGCTCCCAGTATCCAGACCCAGCTGACTCTTGACTTCTGTTTCATGACCATGGACTCTGGTTCCAACTACTAGGTCTGACTGCCCATGACCCAGCTATGACAGATTGTTCAGACCTCAGTAATCCTGCAGGACTGAGCCTGATGCGAGAAGGATGGACTCTGCCTCACCACCACAGCCATCAGGAAAATTGGACTTGCCCGAGTGGGCCTGCTGCCTCCAGGTGGATAATCAAGCACTGCAGGCCAAAGATGTGCAGCTGGCTTCGAGCAACCAGTGGCTGCAGGAGCTCCAGGCCAAGAATACTATGCTGTGGACAGAGCATAAATGCTTACAGTAGATCAACAAATATGCTCAGCGGTACATCAGCAAAGGGACCCACAGCACATATCCTGCCATGAATTAGGCCAATTTACAACAGCGGAGGATCCAGCCCATTAAATCAGACCTAAGCTTGGCCAAAATGTTTTGTTTATTTTCCCTGTGGTAAAGGTAGGCCACAGCAGCATACTTTGTGGGAAGGTATTGCTAAGGATTTCAGACTCTTTTTTCAGATTTTCCAGATTTTTTTCTCTGTTTTTTTCACTGCAATTAACTTTATTTCAGCTCTGGAAATGGCTGACATTTCTGAGAACTGTAAAGGCATGTTAGAAAAGAAATCAGACTGAGTTAATACGTCTGGCTGAAATAGAGGTCCCAAAAGAAGTCATCAGCTTTTTCACATCTGGCATTGGTATGTAAAATGACACCAACACTCTACAAATTGTCAATAAAAATATGCCATTCCCTCAATATAGTAAAACAGCCAAGAACTATGGATGGCACCATTTAGCATAGAATCAGCATTGAATGAAATAGTAACTACCACCAACAAAAAGAAAGAAAAAAAACCCCTCTCCTTCCATCTTCAAACAGCAAGAAGAACTTGTTTTTTCCTTTTAGAAAAAAGACTTCCCCATGATCCATTTCTGTGTTCTCTCCAGCCTGGGCTATTGAAATTCATTCTTTCTGAGGCTGAAGTCAATACAGCTCATCTATCATGTGGCTGCCCAATTCCTATAGTGGAACAGACCAGAGATGGTATATTCCATGACTGTGCCACTGCCTGTATTTGCTCCCCTTTCACTGGTGTAGTCATTTCAAAGCATTGAGTTGGTCCATGCTGTCTCAGGAACCAAACCATATTTCCCTCCAAGCATTGCCACAGGACCTTCAATCAACTGTCAGATGACAGCCAAGGATTAGATTATCAAGAGCCCTCTTAGCTGAAGATGCTAGGCTGTGGAAACCAGGATGTGCTCAATCTTGTCACATTTGAGAGAAAACTGCAGCACACATCTCCTTACAAAGGCCTTCAAAGTGAAAGTGAAAGAAGCACCCAATAATGTTCCAAAAGAACATTGCTGAGTGCTTCTTTTACTTTCACTTTGAAGGCTGTTTGGAATATTGTTCCAAAGATAGCAGTCAGTGACTAGATTAAGGGAAGGATAGAGACTTTGGAAGTATTATTTAGCCCTGCTTTGGACAAAACTTGCTGTGATTCTTAATTATGCAATGCAGTGATAATAGGTAGAATTATTTAACAATTAACAGTTTTACATTTCTTCACTTTTATTTGTGTATAAAAGCATTTTCTTTTATATACAACACCTATTTATCTGGAACCTATCCCTGCAACAAAACCCATTGCCAGCTCTGCCCACACATCGACTCTAGTGAGCATCACAGGTCCTAACCACATCACTCACGCGAGAAGGGGTTCATTCACCTGCACATCTACCAATGTTATATATGCCATCATGTGCCAGCAATGCCCCTCTGCCATGTACATTGGACAAACTGGACTATATGCAAAAGGATAAATGGACACAAATCAGACACAGAAAATAATAACATCCATAAACCAGTCGGAGAACACTTCAATCTCCCAGGACATTCTGTCTTTGACCTGAAAGTTGTTATTCTCTTGCAAAAAAACTTCAAAAACAGACTTCAAAGAGCAACTGCTGAGCTTGAAATCATCTGCAAACTTGACACAATCAAACTGGGTCTGAATCCAGACTTGGAATGGTTCTCTCATTACAAGAAGTAATTACCTCTGATCACCCATTCTCACCTCCTATTCAATGGTTGTAATTAGGCCTCAATTGGATGGGGGAATATACCATTATCTATTTTAGTTTGGGAGTGAAGCTTCTTTTCCACCCACGCCAACATCTTTGCTTTTAGATACATTTCATGCTCATGGAAGGAGGCTGATTAGAATAGTAAAGGAAATACCTGATGTCTTGGAACCTGGTTGCCTTTCTAGAGCCCCAGCAGGTTCACATATTCTCATCCTTAGTGTGGCTTCAGAGCAGATGTTGAAAAAAAAATAGATGTCAAGCTTTCAATTAAAAACATTTGTGTCCAAAAAGTGTGTCTGTGTTTGTAATTTTAAAAGAATCATTAAACATTTCAATCCACTTCAGCCTGGAATGGCATCTGAGGTATTTCATATTTAACTACTCTTTATGCCAAAGATTTTCTCTAAAGCATTATTTTTTTCTCAACTATGCAAACTTTAAACATTCAAAATGGATAGAATATTCTACATTTCTTGTCAAAGAACCTTATATAAGACTGTCAAAAGCCGACTCTTGTTTTAAATTGTTGCCTACATACAAAGGAATTGGTTCACTTCTTTCATACACACATTTTTTCTAAGTCTAGGCTGCCGAAAAAGATGATTATGTCCCTAATCAAATGTCAAAACAGCCCCAAAATGTAAGTTAAATTTGCATTTGGGGTTGAGGCTACCAAAAGCCTATGCATATGTTTCTCTGTTTCAGTAAGTATGTAGCTTTAGCCATTTATTATGCAAGCACTAAGATCACATCTTCAACAGGTGTAAACCGGTATATTTCCATTGACTTCAATAATAATGCTACCACATCAGGCATTGGCAGGGACTGAATTTGGCAACTCTGGATCTAAATTTGAGTCTCTACTCTCTCGATGAGCTTTCCTTGACATAACCTTTAGTAGCAGAGTGTAGAATGCAGAGTAGAGTGCACAGTGTAGAGCTTTGTCCCTTCTCATGTCTGGTTACATATATATGCGCACACATACGTTCATACTTACCAAGACATCAGAACAGGATATTGAAGCACAATTTTTAGTAGGTAGTGTATCGCGGCATCATCCCTTAATTAGACTCCATACAACAGATGGTTCTATATTTCATAGGGAATATATTGTATCCAACAAATTACTAGGTAGTCGTCCTGAACATGTTTTTCTCTCATTAATTAAACTGATTTAGAATATTTTGTTTTTAAGCTCTTTTTACATGACAACAGATTTGAACATCTGAGTCATATATGGTCCCTACTGTTGAAGCATTATGCTCTATCCTGCATGAAAATGTGAAGCAGTTTACAGTAAATGACTCCGACAGTCACTGTAGCAGTCAGCCAACATTAAGAACATATTTGGGGGCATGTCATCATTTCTCAGCATTTGACATGAAAGCACAAAAGTCCTCTTAGAGACCACAAACAGATATTTATTAATGTCACAACAGTGTATAACAATGTGACTTTGTTTATTCCAGAGGTGCCTTTGTACTGTACCTTTATTACACAGTGTACTTGACAATGCTGAACCTAACATTTTGTCTGACTACAACTGTAAAATGTTTACATCGCAGGCCTTTGCTGTTGGAAAATGAAAGAAAAGCAATGTGTGTAATGCTGACCTAATGCAGTACAGGACTTCTTTTGGGAATAAAGATATGATCATTCCTATAACTAAAGTATTCCATGTAAATTGTCAGCAATTCATATTAACGAAATAAGTAATGAATAACTGCATGCAAGATTACATAGAGATTAGCAGTACAATTTTTAATATCAACTGAAGTTTTCAATCATTTCCCAATGTAATTACCTACATTGTTGAATAGAAAATTACCTTTAAACTATGTTTCAATTTATTAACTATTAACTATTACAGATAACTTGCAAAATATGTCTGTTAACATATAACATTATATATACCATTTTCTAATGTTTTACTTTCACAATTATTATAGAAGAATTATACTTTGCAGACATTTTATGCTATGAATTCCCTTTCCACAATACTTTATAAGAGAAGGAATGATCATCTGAATCAATATCACTACAATTGGTCCTCTCTGTTTTTATCCTATCCTTTCGTTTTATTTCTTTCCATAATTCTTAATGCCCTGCTCATCTGGAAGACATCTAGATAGCTCTTAAACCATTTAAATTATTTAATTCACTTGTGCCCCCAGTGATTGATTCCATATCCAAACAAACAAAAAATTTAACTTGAGTAACACTCAATATTAATTCTTGCCTTCCTGGTTGTTCCTAAAATTATATGGCTATAGGTGGTGTCTTTGAGAAACAGCTCCTTGCATGGGGCAAAGTGAAGGTGAACAACTCTAGAAAGAGGCTGAGGGGATATTGTACCTAAATCTGGTTCATAAGCTCCACAAGGCTGAAGATAAACACACAGAAGAAGACCTGCTAAGGAGCTCTTCAGTACTGAAGCCTGAAGGCAAGCTCTGTGGAAGTGGTGCTCCAGTTTGCCCACATCAGGAGTTTCAATCAAAATTGGGTTAACAAAGGAAGTTGTGTTACCACTGTTCAGAAGAATCAAGGTTTCATTGTACCTCATTGTACCAGAAAGAACAAATATCATTCTCTCAAAAAAAAAATTCACATTTAAATTGCATCTAGCCACGATTAGCGTAACATGGCATACCCACCTCCCATAGATCTGTTGTAGTTATCAATACCAAGAGCCACAAAATTTTCTACTGGAGGGGAATCTTATAAAGGTCTTCTCCGATACTAATCCTATTGTATATCTCAGATCTTCTTAGGACGTTACTGAGAATAGTTATCTCATTTATAGATATTATGCTATAGGCAGTTCTACATGTGATGCACACCAACCTGACACAGGGAGTGAACAGAGGGCCTCCAAAGCTGAGACCATAAGTCTACCACTTTTGCTAAAGACACAGGTCTGTAGCTGAGATTGTAACACACTTACATCTTCTGTGGAGCAGGCACAGAGGGGAATGCATAACACACATTGAACAATGATTTATGGATACATGTCCAAAGCTCCCTGTTCTTGATTCCAAAGGTCAAACTAATACAAAGGTAAAGATGCTTTTCTACCTGATCAAATTTCTCCAATGGTAATCACAGAAGGAAAAACTCAGTCAAAGTCTGCCGATGGTGGTTCCAAAGATAAATGATTTTTATGTTAGCCATCTTCCTCTTGGGCTGGGAGCACACTCCCAAGTAATCTGAGATCTAAAGTCAGTCAAGAAGTACAAAATGAGCATTGACTGATTGGTTCTGAGGTTATGTTGACACTGAACACTAAGCCTGGCTCTCTGGGACCTAGACTTTTGGACTCGGTGTTTCCAAGCCCATGCTCAAGCATCCAAGATGCATAGTAAACCTGGGCTTACAATTGCTGGATCCCAGGTCTCAGGTTGTGCTAATGCATCCATAATGCACTTCTGACTTGGGTCTCTGGCTTGTCCTGCATACATATTGTAAAATTACTGAGGGTCTGAGTCACAGTGAGACTTGGGCTCTGACCCACCTACCATCAGGGTCATAGAAGCTCAGTCCTGCGTGCTTGCTGACCCAAGTCAGACTAATTTCTGTGTAGATGGAAGGTGGGTTTGGGCTCAGAGCTCAGGTTTAGTGTGCTGTGTAGACATACCCTAAGAGTTTAGGCATTGTAGTTAGAAATTTCCCAACCATAATGGCTTAAGCCAAAACACATGTCATTTTTCATACATTAGAAAAAAACGTCTATGCATTTGACACACAAATATAACCAACTCCTCGCATGAGGGTAGGGGTCTGTGGCTACCAACTGATGTGAAAGACACTTCTGTCATGCCTTTTGTTGAGATCATACAGAATGCAGATGTACAGGTCTGGAACACAAGCAGTAGATTTTATCTTATCTTTGTGACTCAAAGTAAATACACCCATTTTGATCTAGCTGCTCTGATTAACCACAAGGAACATCCAGAATCAACTTCATCGCATTTATTACAGAACAAGCATATGAAGGGGGGATTGTCTTCCCTGCCTGCCAAGGTATCTTACAACCCTCCCTAAGTCCATACACAACCAGATATTCAGTTGTTTATCAGATACAAGATATGTCATAATGTCATGACTTACTGTAGTAAACCTCAAAATTAATTCAAAATAGGAGATCAAGCCCTCAGTCACCTCTTCAATGGTGCTGAATTACTGGTCCCCAGGAAGAAAATGCACAATTTTTAAAATTATAATGTATACAAATTATGGGTTAATCAATTTACAGTTTGTATGCTGAAAAAAATAGCCTCTAGTCATTATTCCTTAAAGAAACGAAAATCCACAGGCCACACTCTCAATTTACATTGCTGTCTTTACAGAAACATTTTAGAAGAATCAGACCTCAAAGTAATAATCACATAAAAAAACTACAATATAAACCCATATCACAGAATTATTTTGATTTATGTTAGTAGCGTAGATAGAATTACCACAGGGAATTTACAGTGCAATTCAAGTGGAAAAAGATAAGTCTCAAAATTTGGTCTCAGTACAGTTTGCTACAGAGAAGTCTCACACAAGAGGGTCATAAACTGACTTTAATGGTAGTTAGTAATTTGCCTGCTGCATGTTGAGTTGCCTAATTGTTGTTTATGTTGATGTAATTGCTATGATAAAAGTAGTAAAATGGACTAAACCAGATTTTCAGAGTAGTAGAATGATATCCTCATTAAATTAAGAGATGATCACTAAATTCAATCTGATTGGCTATTAAGACATTTTCTAATGTTAATTCTGCATAATAAAACATGTTTTACTTCATATAAGAGACAATAGAGGCAGAACAATGCCAAGAAATGAACAGAGCTTTCTGAAGTCTGATTAACACTGATGCATTTCTTCTTCACTATTTTCTGATTTCTTTTTTTTCGTAATTTTGGTCCTTTATGGGTCATTTTATAATTGACAAGGTCGGAGAAGAAAGTCTAATGCTTACAGCTTGGCAAATTGGAGTCAGGACTCACTATTTCTTTTCTCAGGTCTGACACTGCCTAACCACATGACCTTGCACAAGTCAGTTGATCTCTCTGTACCTCCATTTGCACATCTGTAAAATGAGGGTAAGAGTAATTACTCACATATATCAAAGGTACCTTCTGAGCATAAAAATACTTTTCACTTATCTAGTGATTACTATCTGAGAATCATAACGTGCTTTACTAATATTAATGAAGTAAACCTGAATATACTCCTGTGGGATAGAATGTGAATAAGTAGTATTATCTCCATGGGGAAATGCAGATACAGAGAAGGTAAGACTACAGTTTTGAAATCTATATATGTAAAGATAGGCACATAAATCCATACGTAGGCATTCAAGTAAGTGGCATGATTTTCAAAGGTACTGAACACCTATCACTCTGATTTTGCACCCAAGTTTGCTCCCTACCGCAACCCTTTCATTGAGTCCAAGGCAGATGAAACAATGAAGATTGTTGCCAGTCTTGGATATAGTTCTTTTGCATTCTTCATAATGTGAAGCTTCCTCCTTCAGACACACCTGAAAAAAGAGAAGATCATGTGACAAAGAGAAATAACAAACATCTTCTTGTGTCAGAATACTGAGGAAGCACTGACGTACTGAGAGGACTACTAAACATGAGTGGCAGTAAGGAATTGCCAGAGAACTGAAAAAAATCGGTTATTCGTCCAGCTCTTTTGGCCAGTAGAAAACCTGAACTTGCTCTTCTCAATGAACATTGGGTTTGGGGTCAAAACTGAGATAGTTCTTCCAGTTTCACACAAAAAACCAAGAGTGAGAATCCTGGCAGCTGGTGGTTTCATAAAAAAACCCCAAAAAAACCCAAGATAATAAAAATGTTTCAGCCAAAGTTAACTTATCAATATGAAAAACTGATACAAAACAGAACAAATGAAAGCATAATTACCAAGACCAATACATACTAAACTAAAGCCACTGAAGGGTTTCATTACTCTGCTATTGACCAGCACCATCCCTTGACATGGATCCCCCTCATTGCCATTACTAATTATTATTTATATCATATTGTCATGCGGGCTGGCTTGAGAGGGGGGGCAGCTAGTATATTGTGTGTCTTCAGCATGGCAGAATCATAATAATCTATGTGGGATAGGCCATGTCAGGTACTGTTAGGAAGGTTATGATATGCTAAGTGAGAGAATAATACTTATGTTCATGTGTAACATGTGAAATGGAAGTTATAGATGTATTTGAAATATCTGTGTTTCAATTGTGCTGCTGGGGCAACACCCCAGATAGGATGGCTGCAGAACAATGGCCAGCGTAATGGCCCATTAAGTCCTCCCCAGGTGCAAGGGACCTAGAAAGAGAAGCCAGCATCACTAATGAGTCACCAGAACCTGCTTACGTGACTGGACCCCAGGCACACCTGAAGAATCACCAGGATTGGCCCATGTGACTCTGGACTCCATTTTGGGTCTTGGGACTGTCCGCAGGCTGCATGGCCGGGGGAGGGGGTTTATAAGATCAAACCACAGGATCCATCTTGGTCTATGATCCTGTCCAGCTGCAGACACCCACCTGCCTCTGGACCAATTCATCTTGCAACTGAACTGAAGGACTTAGACCCATCCAGGTACTGGATGTAAACCAGAGGGAACTATACAAGCCTGCAACTCCACATTTCTTCCAGAAACCTGAAGTATGTGGACTTTTAATCATTTGTATATCTGTGATTTACTTTAACCCTTTAATATTTCTCTCGTGGTTTATTTCTTTCTTTTCACAATAAACCTTTAGTTCAGATACTAAAGGATTGACTGACAGCGTGGTATTTTAGGTAAGATCCAAACTTATATTGATCTGGTGCTGTGGCTGACCCTTTGGGGTCAGAGGGAACCTTTTTAGCAAAGAGCAGAGAGTTTAAGTAACTGGTCTCTTTGCTGAACCTGGTGCTGATTTGGGAGCCTGGAGCTGAAATGCAGTGAAGGGGGCTGTGGGCATTGGTGGACTGGCTTCATGATATCCAGTGTGGGGTAATCAGAAGCAGTTCGTGGCTGGTTGGGAAGCCGGGCTTCAGTGTCACCCACCAGCGTGGGGATAATCTGCTCTCCTTTTGCAGCCTGCCCTGATCTCGGCATTATCGGTTGGCTACCCTGGGCACGGGTCGTATCACACATATGTTATTTATGTACTGTGGAAGGAGCTTCCCACATCATGGCTAATAAAAATATAGCCTAGTGTTGAGCTCCCTTCATTTCCCTCACTCATGGGGAAGGGGAATGAACCAATTAGTGGATATTTGTGTAGGCATAAGGAATAAGGAATGCAATACACCCCTTGTTGCTTCTGTCAGCAGGCTCCTAGACTCTAGGGTCCTCTGGGAAGAAAACTGCTATACAAAGGATGTCATATAATTCCCTTGTATTAATTAATATAAGAATCACTGAAACTTGTTGCTCTGGGAATTGGTGGCCATTTTCATGATGAAGGATTGCTGAATCAGTCCAGAATTCAATTCATTTAATTTCATTTTACTGAAATGTACTCTCTTAACGTTTCTCTTTTGCAAACTTAGCTCTAGTCTCAGTTACGTGGATGTATGTGAATAACTCCAGGTTTCCCCCGCAGTCTTATGAATCAAATTCTTCCCTCAGTCACACCTGGGCAGATCCTTTGAAAACAGCAGAGTTGCAGAAGTATAAATTAAGGGAGGATCTATCCCAGTGCCTTATTTTGAGCATGATTTCAATTCTGTAACATATAGAAACCTTAAGTAAAAAGCATTTTAAAATAAAGTCAAATTTATTCCAAACACAATACTGTTGTCATTTGTTGGCTGCATGTGTGTTCTCCCAGTATGTATGCTGTCCCAGCTCTGCTCAGATAGCCAATACAGCAAGCCACGACTGGCGTGAGGCCCTGGCTCATCATACTTGGCCTTGTGTTTTAGGTTCTTACTTTCTACTACAAACACTAGCTTCAATTTACCATCAAATAAAATCTTGAAATAACATCTCATGCATTGTGTTTTGTTGTATATATTCATTGTTATTGTTATAAGCATTTACATGCCACTCGTCACCATGGCATATAAACTCATATGAAGCATATGACATTACCCAAACTTAAGTAGAAAATTCTTTATGACATTCCACCCACTCTCCTCCTGCAACACTGAGCTTATCAAGGACAGAGAGAAAAACAAAACAAAACAAACAGCCAAAACAGAGCTATGGGCAATCCTGCTTTTAACTCCAGTCAAAAAAAAATCTGAAGTATAAACATGACCAAGACATCCTTCACCTGAGCACCTGAATGACCCACAACAACTAAATCTAAAAAATACAAACAAAAAAGAGGAAAAAAAAAACACACTATGAAGATAACTAGATTTAAAGTATTGATCTCACCCTATATAAATTCCTATGTATATACTTACATTTACTTGGCCAGCAAAGGAACAAAAATAGAGAACAGCCATTAGGGGGATAAAAAACTCCCCATATAAATTAGGTGCTTGCCACACACTTCTGGGAAAAAAATGTCTTATATAATTTAAATAAATTATAAAGTACGAGAATATTTGACATGTGATGGTCCATTTTCTTTGAAAAAAGCACTTAATTGTTAATATTATATTCCATAAACAAGTATAACAAAAAAGGGCACTAGCATCAGAATAAAGAACATGAAAGGCATGAAGTTGACAGTATTAATACCAAATCTGATGGAGCATAGCAGTTATGGAAACATAAAACATGTTGAAAACATCATAATTATAACTGGTTAGAGACCAAAGAGATATGTGCAATAAAAGCAAACATAAAAGCAATCAGATAAGACATTCAAAGGGAATTTTGCTGTAAACATGAATGATAGCTACAGGATAATATTTTGCTGACATTATTCAATTAAAAATAAAATGATATTTTATGACATTGATCTTATTTATTTATTTGTTTACTTCACTTGCGTAGGATTAGCTTTCAAGTTTCAAATAGAAAATTCTAAGAGTGTGTAAAAGGAAATGATATACCAACGGTTTACACATTGCACGAAGGCCTGAAAACACTCTAGAGACACTGCTTTCCACTTCGTAGCTGATCAAACTCTGTTATTGTAAATCATCCTTATAGAAAAGTGGAAGTTCGAAATATAGACAAACCCTATGCAAATACAAGGTATTGCACAAATGTGTTTAGTTAGATTGTCCTAATCTGATACAGGAGCTATTCCCTTAGTACTGCTGCTCTAGGACCTGATTTTGCAAGCTGCTCCACATTAGTGGACGCTTGCACTCAGAAAAAGGTACACTGACTTCAGCAAGAAACTCCATGGGCCCAGAGGTCTACCTATATAAGCAGCTTGCAGCATATGGAGCTTAGTCTCCTCCCATGTAGCTATAGAGACAGCAGGAACCACCATACTGTCAATGGCAGAATCTCCTCATATTTAGGTAGTAGCAACCATAAGAGGAGCAAGATGATATTGGATCAGGGTGTTTAATAAGTTTCCATGGAAAATGGGAGGGGGTCAGTCCCTTTATGAGACTTGGGCTTCTGTTCCATGCTGATCGTAGGAATTTACAGGGTTCGAGCTTGTATGCACTACATCCTCAGCTCTCTAACCTCTCCCTTTTCAGAAGGAAAGATCTACAAGTTGTCCTTTAAATATAAATTTTACTTTAATGTTATGCCTGTGTTCCATAAATCACGACAAAGAGTGAGTTGGGACTTGTGCCATAAATAGAAAAATCATCTTTAGTTTCATACCCTTCTAACTTCTGCTTCTGAAATAGTTGCATGGATTTGTATATTGTTTTACCTAGGAAATTTTTCACATTTTCTAAAAAGGCAAGAGCATTTTACCAAAGCCGGACAATGGGCTATGCTTTACTTTTTTATTCTTTTTGTACAGGCAGGAGATTTCCAAAAAACTCTAATGAATTTAGGAGTGGAGTGGTCAGGAATTTTTTTATAGTAATTTGTTTTCTTCTTCAGGAAAAGGATAAGAACATAAGAATGGCCATACTGGGTCAGACCAGTATCCTGTCTTCTGCCAGTGGCCAATGCCAGGTGCTTTAGAGGGAATTAATAGAAGAAGTAATAATCAAGTCATCCATCCCTAACAGCAATGAGCAATCCCTGTCTATCTTGGCTAATAGTCACTGATGGACTTGTCCTCCATGAATTTATCTAGTTCTTTTTTGAATCCCATTATAGTCTGGGCCTTCACAATATCCTTTGGAAAGGAGTTCCACAGGTTGACTGTGTGTTGTGTAAAGACATATTTCTTTTTGTTCATTTTAAACCTGCTGCCTATTAATTTCATTTGGTGATCTCGGGTTTTTGTGTCATGAGAAGGAGTAAACGACAGTTCCTTATTTACTTTCTCCCCATCAATCATGATTTTATAGCCCTCTATCATATCCCCCCCTAGTTGTCGCTTTTCCAAGATGAAAAGTCCCAGTCTTAGTAATCTCTCCTCATATGGAAGCTTTTCCATACCCCTAATCATTTTAGTAGCCCTTTTCTATACCTTTTCCAATTCCAATATATCTTTTTTGAGATGGGGGAACCAGATTTGCATGCAGTATTCAAGATATGAGTGTACCATGGATTTATTAAAAAGGCAATATGATATTTTCTATCTTATTATCTATTCCTTTCCTAATGATTTCCAACATTCTGTTAGCTTTTTTGACTGCCGCACACATTGAGCGAATGTTTTCAGATAACTATCCACAATGACTCCAAGATCTCTCTTGAGTGATAACTGCTAATTTAGACCCCCATCATTTGATATGTATAGTTGGGATTATGTTTCCAATGTTCGTTACTTTGCATTTATCAACATTGAATTTCATCTGCCATTTTGTTGCCTATTCATCCAGTTTTGTGAGATCCCTTTGCAGTTTGCTTTGGACTTAACTGTCTTGAATAGTTTTTTTGTCATCTGCAATTTTTGCCATCTCACTCTTTATATCCCTTTTTCCAAATCATGTATGAATATATTGAAAAGTATTTATCCCAGTACAGACCCTGGGGGCCACTATTTACCTCTCTGCATTCTGAAAACTGACCATTTATTCCTACCCTTTGTTTCCTATCTTTTAAACAGTTCCTTATCCATGAGTGGATCTTCCCTGTTATCCCATGACCACTTACTTTGCTTAAGAGCCTTTGGTGAGCGATCTGCAACCTTCACACCCGGCCGGTAAGTCACCTTACGGTTCTCCCACTCATCACAAACCCAGCTATCTATGTTTCTAATGATCGAGTCCCCATTACTATTACCTGTCTTTTCCTAATAACTGGAGTTCCCTCCCCTGGTATTCTCAGTGCAAGAAGATACCATGACATCATGTGGAAGAAGGGTCCCACCTATGAGATGGTTTCCCTCCACTCCAGTTTGATCTTCTCCTTCCCTGAAATGTTCATACTCCTCAACAGTTCAGAGGCTGTCATACCAGGGATAGGACCATTCTCTTGTGTCCCAAAAAGTCTCGTCTATGCACCTTTCTATCTCCCTTAGTTCCTCCAATTCAGCCACCCTGATCTCCAAAGCTTGTATGTGGTCTCTGGAGGCCAGGAGCTCCTTGCACCAAATGCACACATACGTCACCTGCCCAGAGAGTATGTAACCATACATATTGCATTCAGTGCAATAAACTGGATAGACCCCACTCTGTTGCTGGACTTCTGTTTGCATTGTCTTTTCACTCCTGCAGTTCTTTCTTTTATTGTTGTTTGTTTTTTATCGAGGGTGGGTGGGTTATTGTCTTTAGTTTACAGAATGTTAATGAAATGTATCTACACCCCCACTCTCCCACTCCTCCTCTAAACTTTCTCACAAAACTCCCCTGTTAGCTGCCTCTGGTCGCTTAGGCATGGTCTTTTTAAACCCTGGTTCTCCCTGAGTAGCTCCTCCCCCTGGTTAAAGATTGATGAGTGCTAAAGGGCTTGAGGATCAAATCCTAGTTAAGAAGCTCTCAGCCTTGCCTAGCACGCCACTAAGATCAGCACACTGTCCCTCAAACAAACAGGCCACACAATATACTTCAGTCAAGCAGCAAGCACACTACAAACACACACTACAAACAACAAACTCACCCCAAGGGTCACATCCTCCTTCACCTGGAGAACTCCCTCACAAAAGTCCCCTGTTAACTGCCCCCATTCGCTAGCTCCTGCTCCTGATTTGTTGAACTGGAAGCTTTTGTGGAAATACATCATTACTGACAAAACTTACATCTGGAAATTTTCTCAGGTCCAGAATAGAATTTCTGAGTGTGTGGAGGAGAAGAAAAAAGAAGACTCCAGAACATCATGTGGGAGACCCTGGGTCAAGGCTTTGTTTTTGTTGACTTGGATCTATGACCATTCCAGGAAAGTGCCCTAACTTCAGGCTATTTTGTGGAGGACCTCTCTCAAATTCTCCTTTTAGAACCATTACACTTTGTATAAATAATTAAATGTTTAGAGGTACAGGAACTTGAACCTGAGTCCTACATCCTAGGCACATGCACCCTGAGTACTAGGGTAGTACCACTCCTGTAGCAGTCTCATGCTCCCTATTACTCTCTGGAGTGTTTGGGATGGAGGTTGAAAGCAGGTGTGCTTTGCTATTCTCTATGTTTTCTTTTGTTGGGGGAAAGGAGTTTTGCGTGGTTTTTTGTGTGTGTTTGCTTAGTTTTGTGGTTGTAATTTCAGGATTTCTTTTGTCTTATGCAGGCTTTTGTCTGTCCTCTGGTCTGCAATGGCCAGCCCAGGGGGAAGGAGACCTCAGTTTTTCGTGGCCATGGGTTCCAGATTTTGCTTTCAGATTCTGCCTCTGTGGCGGAGTCTGTTCTAGCTGTGAGAAAAGTGATTGGGTTTAAACTTATTTAGTATGCCTCCCACATGAACAAGGTAGTTGTTATGTTTGTTGCAACACTTAGCCTTGTTGATCAGGTGGTGGTGAATGGGGATTGTTGTGCAGGGTGTTTTTGTCCCTGTAGTGCTCCTCCCAACACCTGCTGTTAAAATCACTATCTCTAATGTTTCTCCTTTTTTTAGGAAAAGAGCAGCTGGCTAGAGATTTGGGGAGTTATGGTAAGCTCACTAATACTGTTAGGAGTTTTCCTTTGGGTTGTAAAGCTCCAGAGGTTTGGCAGGTCTTGTCCTTTTGTAGGCAGGATTATATGATATTAAAAAACCCTTAAAAGTTTTAAAACTTTCACTGAAGTATAGCACTGTAAAATGTGAATACATTGTGTATGGCCACTGAGGACATGGCCTGTTTTCACTGTGGGAGTCTGACACATTTGCTTAATGAGTGCCCTCAGAAGAGGCAAACTGCCCCTGGGAATGGTGATGCTGTGCCAGGGAATGTGTTGATTCCTGAAAGTAAAGCACAGAGACTGGATCCCATCAGGCACCAGATGTCTCTAGTGATGTTGCTCCATGAGGGTGTGTGCCCCCTTTACAGCGTGGGGGAGATGGTATTACTGGTTCTCTGGCTCCTAATTCAGTGGCCTCTTAGCTGAAACCTGACTGTTAGTTATGGATTCTGTGGCTTTGGTTGTGGATTCTGGCTTGCTGACAAAGCCTCAGAGTAAAAAATGGCCATTGAAGGTGGAGGTGATTCCAATTTCTGCGGGTGCTGTGAAATGGACTAGTTTGGTTAATGCAGTTGTGAAGCAACTCTGTTGAGGATGCTGCTGAAGGTGTTTTTTTGGTGGGGCGCATGGGGAATTCTCAGGTGTTAGTTTTGCCCTTTGGTCCCAACTGCTCCCTCCCTCCAGTCTCTCTGAGATTGGTAGTGACTCTCTGTCTGAGAACGGGAGAGGATGGTGAATTCACAGATTCCCTGGGTCATGAATTCCTTGAGTACTGGTGGATTTCTGGATCAGACTAAGAAAAAATAAAGGGTAGAGGTGGTATATTGGTTTGCTTACCTTAATCTGTTTTTGTTGTCTGCTCAATATACTATGAGACGTGTCTCTGTGTCTGGGTTTGACAAACAGAAGTGTTACAGATTGAAAAACAGAGGACCAAAGTGCATATTTCTTTGACCAATGGAAATGTTGAAGATTAATGGATATAGGAGAATTTGGTGTTTTTGTTTGAAGTTTAAGAGGTTTTTTTTCTCTGTCTGTCTTTTTCTTATTTTTTCTGATAAGTACTGGTCTGATGATTATTCTTGTATGTGATTCTGAATGTGAATGAGTGCAGGGACATTTAAAAAAAAAGTATGACTCTTTTTGAGTACCTGTCCCGGAAAAAGGTGGATATTTCGGTTTTGCAAGAGCTGCATATCACTATAGACAACCAGACCAATTGGCTTGCTGATTGGAGAGTAGAGATTTTTCTGTATCATGGTTCCACTACAAGCACAGAAGTTGCCATTATCTTTACTGATGAAGTAAAGCCTTATTTGGTGGTTGTGAAGGAAGTTGTTCCAAGCTGTTTATTTACAGTTGGAATTACTTTTTGAACAATATCACCTTCTTTGTTATTAATGTCTATGGTCCTACTGAAGGGAAAGACAAGGTGTATTTTTTAAGAGCTTGGGTACCCTTTTAACAAATTGTTGACAACTGATACTTTAATTTTGGGTGATTTTAATTGTCCTCTTAATGAGAGATTGCATAGGAATAATTTGGAACCATTTGAAACCACATCCACTGTCTGCTCATCAATTTGCAATTCTTTGACATGCTTTTGACCTAACAGATATGTGGTGACATTTTACCAACAGTACACCTGGTTGAGTGCTAGTACCAGCTCTTTCTTTATGTCCCATTAGGACTCTTCTAATATTTTTACTCATCATTTGTCTCATTTGTTATCTAGTTGTATTGTCTTTACTGACATTTCAGATAATTGTTTGGCTTTTTTTGTGTTGTCTCTTGCTTCTATTCTAGACTATCATCCATACAGGCATTTTAACACTCACCTTGTACAAGATATTCATTTTTAGAACTCTTTCAATTACTTTGGGGGAGCCTGCGTTGTCTAAAAGGATATTTTCTCTTCCTTGAGGCAATAGTGGGAGGTGTGTAAAGTTAATATTAAATGATTTTGTCAGCTGTACATGTAGCAGACAACCTTAGGCCTTCACCAGAGTATGGAAGAGCTAGAGCTGGAGGTTGTGGAACTTGAAAAAGCCTTTCATGGCAGTAATGATGCTGGGTTACATGAGAACTTGATATAAAAAAATCAACTCTTGTGGGACCCATTGGATAGCAGAGTTCAGGAGGCACAGGTTAGGGCCTGCACCTACTTAGAAACATGCAGAGTGGAAGATGATTGACCGTTTCAAGATGTCCTTCGGCCGAGTGCTTTCACATCCTGTTGGGATTAGGAACTTTGTTGTGAATTTTTTCTTAGACCTTTATGCCACAGAATCTGTGTGTTCACCTAGTACTCAGTGGCTCCTTGAGAATCTTCTTAGGATCTCAATGTTGGATGTGGAGAGACTTGAGCAGAACCTCATACTCTCAGAATTGACTTCTGCCCTAATTGGCTTTGCACCTGGTGTTGATGGTTTCCTAATTGAGTTTTATAAGGCCTTTTGGACCCTTTATGCATCTGACTTGCTCCAGGTTTTTCAGGAGGGCCAGAGAGAAGATATTGCCACTCAGTTGTCGTTGAGCTGTTCTTACCCTGTTGCCTAAGAAGGGGGACCTTTGAGAAATGGCGAATTGGAGATCTGTTCCCTGCTTTGCACTGATTATAAACTTTTTTCAAAGGCTTTGGCAAATAGACTAAAAACTGTGATTGGTTCAGTCATACATCCTGATCAGACCTATCACATTCCCCCAAAGGTCCATTTTTGATAAACTTTTTCTATTGTGTATTGTGATATCACCCTAAAAAATGTTTGATTTTCACATTGGGTTTCCCTTGGTCAAGAGAAGGCTTTGGATCATGTACATCATGTATATTTGTTACACACCTTTTGTGCTTTAGTTTTTGGATCCAGTTTTGTCTCTGGCTTTTAGTTACTCTATAACAATAAAAATTTTGAGCCACACAGAGTTCTTCTTCAGGTCAGTGGCTCTGTGTGGCTTGAAATCTCGTCTCTGTCACCAACACAAGTTGGTCCAATACAAGATATTACCTCACCCACCCTGTGTTTCTAATAGATAGATAGATAGATAGTCTATTTAAGGTGAATGGGAATTTGAAAACCCCTTTCCATACTGTAGGGGAATCAGACATAGTTGTTCCCTGTCTGGGTTATTGCATACTCTATCTATCCTTTGTTTTGCATGTTGCAAAAGTGCCTTTCAGGTCTCTCTGCTTGTTCCATTTTTTCCTATATATGCTGATGATGTAACTGTGTTTATTATTCATGATTGTGATGTCCAGGTTTTGACTAATTGTCAGCATTCATTTGAGCAGGCTTCTTCAGCTCACATAAATTGGGGGGAACAATGACATACTCCAGCTGGGGGCTTGGGTGATCTCCTGCCTCCCAACTTTCCCAGGTGGCTATCATGGGGCCGAACTGGCTTTAAGGGACTGGGAATTATGCTTGGAACAGATGATATTTTGGGTTACAATAGGAAGGAAGTTATGGAAAAGTTGGAAGGGACGTTGCAAAGGTGGAAGTGGTGTTTGCCTTGTCTCTCCTTTTGACAGTGAGTGGTTGTCATTCATAATTTAATTTCCTCTGTGTTGTGTCGTAAGTATATTGTTTTGGATCCCCTCTGCTCTTTTTAGAAAAAGTTCAGAAGGTTGTGGTGGAGAAAGAAAGTTTTTTTTCCTAGGATGGCATCATTGGCTGAGGCAGAATATTTTGTATGTGGACGGGGGTCAAGGTCTCATTGATTTTTTTGAGCAGATTTGCTACTTTTCAGTTACAGTTTCTACAGCAGTGTTGTTCGTAGATGAGCCTGTTCAATGGAAGCAACTGGCCTTTCCTTTTTTTTAGTGGGTAGGGGGGTTGGATTTTTTTGTTGGTCCCTGGGTGCCTCTGTTTTGAGGTGTTACCCATTTTTTATCAAAGCTTTTTTAATAGTTGGAGATATTTTAAGCTGAGGCCACAGGACAAGCAGCTGGACTTCCTAGGGCTGTTTGCTGAATCCCTTCTTTATAACACTGCCAGGAGGATTCCTAGTATTATTTCTAAGGATATGGCTACACTGCAGTTAAACACCCATGGCTGGCCCATGTCAGCTGACTTGAGTTTGTGGGGCTCAGGCTATGGGGCTGCTTAGCTGCAGTGTAGCTGTTTGGGATCTGGATGGAACCCCGGGCTCTGGGACCCGTACCCCTGATGGGGTCCCACAGCCCAGGCTCCAGCCTGAGCCTCAAACATCTATGCCAAAATTAAACAGCCCTTAAGCCTGAACCCTGCATGAGCTCCCATGAGCCATCCATGGTTGTTTAATTGAATTGTAGACATTCCCTAGGGGTCCTGTCTCTTCTCTTACTGCAGCAGGTGTAACAAAACTAGTTCCTTTATTTGATTTTATTAATTTGATATGGGCTTCAGCAGATATCTTGGCTGTCAAGCTTGGTTTTCATGCCATTTGCTGTGTTTCTCATTTTTTATCAGAGGTGGAATCAGCCCTTCCTAGAAGCAGCATTGCCAATCTTCACAGTTGCATCCTTCAGTGAGACATCCCTGATTATACTAGTTTAGATTATACTATATTTTCTTTCCTGTTGCTCCTCCTGTTGATTGGGGTGTTGACAAGCTTGCCTTCAATGAGTCTTCTGAATTTATTTTTAATAGCTCACGGCAGACATAAGTCATTTTATATGCTTGTGGTAAAGATTAATCATTTTTGACACTTGTTGATTATCCTGATGAGGTCTGGTGTAGTCAGTTTTTGGTAGCAGATGCCACCCATCCAGTCCGGCAATTGTATACAAACCTCCAACTGCGAAGAAGATGGGTGATCTTTAATGGAGAATTCTTTAATGGGATTATAGTCACAAATATGTTTATGCGTCTTTTCACTCTGGAGGTGTTCATGTCATGTCCTTTTTGTAACATGACAGAGACTATCTTTCATGTATTTCTTATTTCAGGTTTCAGCCATAATTTGTTGTACATCATGGTATTTTTCAGTTATTGGCCCTTGATTTTCCACCTATTGTATTTATTTTTACTGTTAAGTATAGATTCACAAATAGATCCTTGGTTTGCCTTGCAAACTTTATTTTGAGTCAAGCTAAGGTGGCCATTTTAAAGAGGAGATGATGTAAATTATCAATACTCTCTTTTTTTTTTTTAAATGTTTACAGTTTTTATTCCTTCATTTTGAGTTTTAGGTATTATACCCTTACAAGTGATTTGGATCAGTTTATTTAGCAGTGGGATATTGTAACTGCACTTTATATTGTTCAGGATAGGCAATTGTTTTTGAATTTATTATTTATTTTCTTGTTTTTCCTGTGTTTATGTACTGATTTTAGTAAAATGTTTTAAATCTCTTTCTCTCACTGTTTTTTTTTGTTTGTTTTTTGTTTGTTTGTTTTGTGTGTGTGTGTGTGTGTGTGAAAATTTTCAAAAGTTCTTGGTTTCGTTTTTATTTTGGAATTGAACCAAATGATGTTGAAACTCCTATTTCCCCCCCTCAAAAAAAAAAAAAAAAAAAAAGAGAATTATTACTTTTTCCCCAGACAGGTCTACTTAGAAGCACCAGTCACATTGACTTTTAAGAGAACTTCTGCTCCCAAATCTCTTAATGATGTGACAAATGGTCCCCCTATTCTTCTAAGTTTTCTTCAAATTTGTTAATGGGCAGAAGGCAGGAAAAATGTATAAAATCTGGAGCTATATGTTTTCATATTTGGTGTGGCTGAAATAACTGGACTTCAATCATGCATCTAGGTGAGGAATATTCAGCGCAAGTTAAGAAGGGGGGCAGGTGTGGGAGTTGAATGGTTTAAATAGAGCTGGTAGAATTTTTTCTTTCAAAAAATGTTTTCTATGAGAAACAGTGCAAATTTAGCTTTATACATTTTCACTTTTTGTCTGTTCTATGTTTTTGACAAAAACCTGAAAATGTTTCAGTTTTTAAAAAATGATTTTTTTTTTATTTTCAGAAACAGAAACCATTTTTAAAGTAAAAGTCCCCCAAATTTGGGGTTTATAAAAGGTCTGAAACATACTGAAAAAATAAATAGATAAACAATTTTTTTGAAAAAAATGGGGGGAAAGTCATAAAAAACAAACAAACACAATTTCTGTGGAATTTTTTTTAAAAATCTTCATATTTGAAATGTTCTGCAGAAAATACTTACATTTTTGACCAGTTCTAGCTTTAAGATATTTGTATGCTCCTCTGCTCCTGCAGTAATTATATATCGATCCAGTTCCCAGGCACTAATTTCCATTAGAGGCTAGATATCACAAGGGACATTATGCCTGCCAGGGCATAAGGACATTCCAGACATAGGTGGTGGTGGGAAATAGCATAGGGACCGACAAAGTAGATCTACCAGAGGATCACCATGCATTGGGAGAAAACTTCCCTAGCTGAATAACACAGAGACATATTAGTAGATGGCTGAATAATACGGCTCATTGTTCTTGAAACATTATGATGCTGAGATATAAATGTTTTATTGTGGTAACACAGGTAAATCATTTTCTTTATCTTTTTAGGTTATTTACTTTGCAGCCAATCAGCTAGCACATGGAAAGCTAACGTCTATAACAAAGTTACACAGTTTACAGTTAAACAGTTTCTTCCATTTTGGAAGATTTGACTAGTTTGAGAGCTTGTCCTCTATATTTAAAATGGAGAATTCTGCTTGAACTGGGAACATCTTTCTAAACAGAAGTATGTTTTTATGTGCAACCACTGTAATTATAAAATATAATTCAACCTCCTCCACCTCTCTGCTCTTAAAAAAATCAAATCAAATACATTTAATTTTTAAGTCTAATTTTATTTCTGTGATGACCAGGGATATTGAGGCAGAGGAAACTGAGGATTTTTTAAAACCAAGATAACAGCATGTATCATTGCACACCACGCTGAAATGTAGATTGTCTGAGAAATGGTTTGATATGATGAAAAGTACTGAAGCTGCAATCAAAGCACCTGAAAGTTAAGATCATTATTAATTTAAAGAGGAACATTTATTAATGCATCCAGCTCCAAAGCAAATCCTGAAGGCAATGGAAGACGTGGCAACTATTGAAAAGCCAGACTCAGTGACAGCATGTGAGCAAACAAATTCACACAAAGACACATATATACAAAAATATCAAATCCCACAACTGTATCAGAGCTGCAGGTACACACTGCATTAAACATTAAACATTAAATTGTCAGATTTAGAGGTGGGACTTCTGTACCCAATAGGCTGAGAGTGATGTGCCTGATGATAAAAGGCACTGAATATATTCTTATAATAACTAGATAGAGGCAAAGACATGGGTTGCAGTGGGATGGTAAAGTGAGGATTTTATCAGATCCCAGTTCATTGAATTATAGTAAAGTTTTCTTACTTTGTATCTGATGTACGTAAATCAGATAGTGGTTAATGAAGAGCATGTATGAGCAATGAACATAGATGCTTTTTTGTGGGGGAGGGGGAGGACAAACCTTGGAGAATATTGTGAAAACTTTACAAAGGATTTTGAAAAATAGCACTGCTGAAGTTGAAGCCTACATCTGTGCTGTGAAAATGTACAGTGTAATATGTCAGTGTAATATGTAGTACAGGTTATACACTATTAAGAGAAGCCATCAATACGTTGGAAAGAGGGATTCATTGGATGCATTTAGAATCACTAATGCCAAATACTAAAGATAAAAGATATCATCCTTCTGACACTGACTAGAAACCCTAAGTAGCATATGGGGAGGCTTTAGGAGATGAGCAAGTAAAAATGACAATTTGTTTTGAAAAGCTGTGTTAATCTGATTTGTAGGTGACAGAAGGTCACGATGGAGGTAAAGAGTAAATGGTATTTTCAGAAATGATGTACTCTTGTAATGTATCCACTTGCCAAATTTGAAAGCTCTAGATAAAGCATAAGGACTGTGATAATTAAAACATCTGAAATTAATACCTACTGGTATTTGAGATAAAATTTAGTTTCAGTGTGAAAACTAAAATACTGCTTTTGTTTCCACATTGACATTTTAATGAAATCACTTTTCAGAATAGAATAGCTTCTTTAAACATTGTATAAGTCTTGTGTGTTTGTGATTGATGAGCCAGGGATGCTAACCTGAGGTATGTTTTGTAACAAAATAATAATAATATTAATAAATATTATCATCACAGTAAGTGATTGAGTAGGTTCTGTTCCTTGGCTGGTATATTTTCATGACAACTTTAAGAACCTGATTACTTTTTTTCTCAATGGAGAGTTATCTTACATGGAAGAAAATTAAAGATTCATTAGAAAGAAAGGTGAAGGCTAGAATCTAATGAACTTATAAATTGGAGCCTAGTGATTGTTGTAATGTGTAAACTAATGCACATGAAAAAGGAACTTTATGGACATAAGGTCTCCATACAGAAACCATGTCTTTAGCCTGCTTACCATTTGGCAAAGTTTTGAAATGATTTTATAAATAATTTTCCCACCCTCATAAATCTCTGCCTCCAAGACTATGTCATAAGAGGTGTAACAGTAAGAAGAAATAAATTGTTTAGGAATTAGGAATACCTGCCAAAAGGGACAGGACATGCATCAATTGTCTGTGTCCAGCATACCTCTGTGCCTTTCAAGGTATATCTACACTGCAATCAGAGGTGTGACTGCAATATATAGACATACCCAAGCTAGCTTTGATCTAGCTAGCTCTAATAACAACAGCAGTGAGGTCACGGCAGCGTAGGTAACAGTCTGTGATGTTTGTAGTGTAGACATAGCCACACTGAATCTCAAAATATATTCTATTATCCTGGCTCATCAGGTGCATTCTAGTTTGAGAAGACTAGGGTTGTGTTCACCTGTTTCTAAATTTCTGAAATGGTAAAGGTGGCAAATAACCCATTCTACAGAATGGTAAAAGAAGGAAAGCACTGGAGAAAAGTGATTCCCAGGGAGGAAGGGGTCATTAATTCATTGGCTTTAATTATATGAAAAATAATGACTGAACACAGTTGTGTGTGTGGGGGAAAGGGGGCGGGGTGTATCGGAAAAAAAGGTGGCGATTTCTGGCTCCTGTTATATCCATACAACACTCAGAAGTCAAGACAGGCCGAGTACAATTTCACAGAAAGCCATGTGTTTGGCGTGATGCAAAAATGGTGTGGGACGTCTTTCCAATTAGCTCAGGCTGCCTCCTTCTTTATTCTACAATGCCCTATCTCCTACTATGTGTTTGCTCAGTGCCTATCACTCTGGGCTGCTGAACTTTGTTGGGGTCTCCAGGCACTATACAAATAATAACTAAATAATAATAACAGCAGCAGCATGCTGGGGCATAACATAGCCCCATAATGATCAAGCCTACTACTGCTAGTAACTCACAGGGTTGCCCCTTTAGCTTAAGTGATAGAAGCCTGTGCTTCTCTGCTGGAGGCACTGGGTTAAATCCTCACTGATTATTTGTTTAGGGGATTGTTACATGGTGATGGCCCAAACCATTAAGCCTTTAATGGTCAGAAACAATACTTTGAATTCCACCCAGGAAACCACAGGAAATGTGGTTCCTTTCTGTGAATACAGTCTTGGCATGTGGTTCCATTTATAGATCAATAGAACTGGAAGAGACATCCTGGGGCATTGAATCCAATCCCCGGCTATTGCAGGCAACCATGTCATATAATCCCATTCATAAATTTCTCAAGCTCTCTCTTAAAACTAGTTGGGTTGTTTGCCCCTGTGACTAGGTGCCTGGGATGGACCACACTGCAAATGCCACTCTTAGGACAGACTGCAAGAAATAGGGCAGACAATCCCCCAAACCTGCTGATTTATTCTATAATGAGATTAATCAATCCAGTATCTCAGCTCCTGTATTACTATACTAGTTCACAGAGAGTCACGCAGCAGTCCCCCAAGCATTCAAGCCCCTGGTTACCACCCAGACAAGTGGACTTTATGAACACAGGTTACTGAAAACCCAATTAATCATATGTAAGGTTCTACTAATCCCAAAGAATCAGATACTTACCCCAGGTCAATGTGTATATCAGATCATACCCAAATATCATGCTGTCTACCAATTCTTAGTAAACTAACTAAAGATTGTATTAATAAAAGTAAAGAACAGAGTTACTGAATGGTTAAATAATCATATTGATATAAGTGATTTTCATAGATCAGGATGATAGAAGTGATGGAATAGACTGCTGGCTTGCAAAAGTTTGTCTGGTAACTTCCAAAAGATTGTAAGTCGACAGTCCAGAGAGGTTGGAGCAGGAAAGAGGCAAAACAGTGATATCACAGCATATAATTTATACCCTAGCCCAGGTGCATGGAAGGTGTCATGTCCTCATCACATGTCCTTACATGGTTTACTGAATCACAGAGGCAGCCATTGGCTCCTTGCTGTCTGAGAAATCCACAGGAAAGGTCCATTGGATGGGATGAGTTTCTTCAATGGCCTATTGTGAGACTGGAGTGTCTCTAATGGACCATCAACACATAGCTGTTTAGTCCTGAAATAAATGTATCTAGGAGGTGTCACCCAGGAACACGTTTGAGATACCAATGCATAGCCAATATTCATAACATCAGATACAAGGATGATACATGCATATAAACAGCACTATCATACTTAACAAATCATAACTTTTCTATTGATATCTTACATGGAATTCTTTGTATCAGATTAATTGCAATTGTGCAACACTGGTGATATATTAGTGACTGTAACAGTAGTGTAGTGTACTCCTGGTTATCATTCTTTCTATACAGCATCACGGTCCCAATTACTCCTAAATCAGCCACAACACTCAGAACCCATTTTAGTTTCCAGATTGTCTCAAGATGTACCCCATAGAAAGTACATTTTGGTTATGTATTCTTGAGGTGACAAAGGCATGGATAAATGTATTAGGTGCTGAATCTGAAAAAAAAAATTAGTTGCAGTTTTCTCATCAAGTGAAGATAGAAAACTATGCTCTGGGTTCCAGACACTACCCAATCTTGGCTCGAGCCAGACCCGAAAACTAGAAATCTGTGTCTATTAGTGACAGCCTCACATCCATATTTAAATCAGCCTCAGACAGCTGGCTTTCATTCAGATGCTGATCACCAGTCTATGGGAAGACCTAATCAGACACAGTTCTATGTCAGCATAGTTCTGGCTAACAATGTTTCAGTGCAAGTGTAGATGGTAAATTCTACATTCTAAAACAGAAGTCCCAGCGGATGCTAAAGATAAGAACTTTCTCCAGTCACCTTCATCACTGTTAAATCTTGTTTTGTAAGATCCTGAATGCAGCTACATAAATAAACTTCTACATCAATAACTTATTCAACCACATGGAATTTTACTTACCACATGATTGAACATGTTATTGATTAGATATTAGCAGTTACCCAACTCTTTCATCAATCCTGATACCAATATAGAACCATTCCTCCCCTCATCCACATTTCTTCTACTCTCCTCTTTCTCTTCTTATTTCTCTCTCCCTTCTCCATTTCCCCAACACAATTTTTTCCTTGTCCTTGTTCTTCTCTGACCAACCATCATTAACAAATTTACCAGCAGGTGCTTTGCATCTCATTCGGTCAGGGCTAAACTCTGTCATACAGCACATGGCTTGCAACAGCGAGATACCAAGCAGCATGCAGCTGAGTTTCCCTGAGCCAGGCAATCCATTCAGGGGTGCCTCTCTACAATGTAGCCTAAAACCATGTGTTCTATTAGTCAAAATGAGTTTCACAGATGTGTTTTTGTTGGTAAGAGAGACATAATGGAAGAAATCATTCAAAAGAAGATTTCCTTACAGCAAAAGTTATTAGCTTGTGGAATCACTTCTCTAGAGAAGTGCTGGGAGCCCCATCACTTAAGACTTTTAAACTAGACTGGACAACACACTCTAGAATGTGCTATAGGGAAAAAATCTTGCACTAGCAAAGAACTCGGACAGACAGCCCAGTGGATCTTCCTCTTCTCTAATGTCTATGATTCTATAAAACTGACACTTGAGGCCATGGCCCATGCCACTGATTGACCAAAAGAAACCAAAAGAAAGAGTGGCCGAATGAGTTGGAAAGAGGGAACGAGAGAATCGTGGTAATTGTAGAGTACTTGTAGAAAAAAGACAACAACGATGAGATTAAAGAAGGAATACAGACAGGAGGGTTAAAATCTTATTTTTTCAGAGAAAAGCTCTCTATGTACTTCTCTTTGAGTTTGCTTGTGAATAAGATTTATATTGTAAATATCATTGTGTTTGAGGAGCTCAGTGTCTTAAGATACTTTAAATATCAAGACTCGTGACAGAAACAGTATTATCTTAGAATAAATTTTTGCTCTTTCACTATTAACAGGGAGTGTTGCAGTATTTAAAAAAGAAAGAAAGAAAGAAACTAGCACCATGCCTCAGGAGTGAAAAAGTGACAAGTGGAAATATGCAAATGGCTTTTCAAGAGTGTGAAATGTGAAAGCCTGTAAGTTTTTTATATAACTTTGGAAGATTAAATGTTAAAATCATGATATATTTAATACAAGCTTTTAAAGCACAGGAAGGGTTTTTACAATATACTAATTTAGAATTGTCATCTTCTAGCATTTCAAATTCATTTCCTTTCTGCCATGTCTATATATAACCTCTCCCCATTCTAACACTTTAAAACAGGAAGTTGGTTTGGAGAGTACAATTATTCTCCTCCTATGAAATTTTCAGAGTTTATGAATGTTTCAGTAAACGCTACACCTTTTAATCTTAGACAGGTAAAGGTGGAAGAATGAGTAAAGTATTTGACATTAAACAGAAGCAGACAATTTGACTTAACACAGCTGTTAAATAGAATGATTTTTTATAAAACTAAGTATGTGCATCTCATATTCCAAAAGCTGCTCTTCCAGGATGAATTAAAATCTACTGGTGTTTATCAGCAGCAGCTGTATGACTGTATATCACTGTAAGCACACTGGTCATTTTCAGTTTTACAACTTATTGTTGAGTGGGTGGCCAGTTGCACTTCCCAGTTGTTATAGAATGTCAAAAAAGGTGTTTTCATTGCTGCTGTTCCTCATGGTTGATACTGAGTTGGACCATACTTCAGTTCCAGCTTGGGTTCTGTAAGATGACCACAGGTAAGTGGGACTAATAGTATCCTCTAAACTGACACATTCTCCCCCAGCCTCTCTGGCCATGCCTCCACTAGCCACTTTTGAATGCACTGCCCCTTCTCTCTGGTTGAAGTGTCTTGCATCACTGCAACTAACAAGCCAGGCAGACTTCCATCACTGGAGACCTGGTACCCAAGTTTAATTCATTCTTTTTGAAGGCTCAGAGATTGAGGAGAGGAGTACTGTAATTAGAGATGGGCCTAATCCTAAACCCTGAATTGGAATGTCCACCCAACCACACTGAAACAAAAGTTTCAGACCTTTAAAACTGAATGTAGGGCTAGAATGTCACAGCCTGACTCTGCTGTGCAGGGGAGGAACGTCTATGACTGTAAGTATGGGGAGGAGAGCAAGGGTTACTTGTCTGCCATTCCTCTCTGCAAGCATGTGTGCAGAAAGGTATCGGAGAAGTGCAGGAAATGCTAGGCGCTGTGACCAGGATAACTAGCCATGTGCAGAAGAGGAGTAAACTGTTCCATGAAAAGGCACACTAGCTTTTCCCAGAGCCAGGAAGTGAGGGATTATGACAGTTTGGTCTCTAGTATGCTCCTGGGGTGGAACAGCTATGAAGCAATAGCTCAAGAAAGCTGTATTATTTGCAGAGCTGAGACATGCAGGTCTAGGCCTGCCCACTCAGATAAGGGGAGGAACTGATAAGCCCAGGCCACAAGTGGGTACATGAAGAAACTAAGAGGAAATAAAACAGGAACAGGAGTGAAGTCAAAGGTGGAAAATGAGGGCACCAGAAATGGACACTGAGGCGAGAACCATAATATAAAGGACCTGGCATTGGCAGGCTGGCGTACAGTCACAGCTGGGCCAGTGTCCACAGATCAAGGATGGCCATAAGACATTAAGTAATCAGCAAGCAGGGTTCAGAGTAGTCATTAGAGCCAGGATAGATAAGCAAGGGTCGGAGTCAGAGACCAGAAATAGTATCAGGCTGGAATCAGGAGGCAAGAATCAAGCTGGAGTTAGAGACCAGAGATAAGTTATCAATTTGTTCCAAAACCTCCTCTAGTGACACCTCAGTATGGGATAGTTCCTCAGATTTGTCATCTGAAAAGAATGGCTCAGATTTGGGAATCTCCCTCATATCTTCTGTAGTGAAAACCAATGCAAAGAATTTGAGGGGTCCTCTATTTTCTTCTGATGTACTTAAACATGTTTTTGTTAGTTTTTGAGTCTTTAGATAGTTGCTCTTCAAATTCTTTTTTGGCCTGCCTAATCATACTTTTACACTTGAGTATTTCACTTTTGTGACAGTACCTTTTTAATTTCCATTTAAGTAGCTTCCTCATTTCTGTGTACTTCCCCTTTCCGAATTTAAAGACTGGAGATCATAAAGCAAGGTCAGGAGTCACAGCAGACCAGAAGTCTATATAATTGCCCAAACAACTTCCTGGGGCACCCACCAGGATTAAACAGTGCACTTGGTCAGAGGGCCAGAAGGTGCTTTCACTCTTGTCCCTTTGGGAGGTACTTCCTGCAGTGCCTAATCTCCACAGTGCTCCTTGGATGGGGTTCTACATGGTCTCCCTGTGATCATGTGGGAATGTCAGCTTATCCAGACTCTGCAGACCTGGTTTCAAGTCTCATTGATCTTTAAATTACCAGTGTGCCCTTCCTCCTGGTTGGCACCAGGCCTGGTTTGTCCAGATGGCCTTAATGAAACATTTTTATTGAGGCATGGATATGGGCAGCATTAGTGCTCTTCAGGGTCATAACTTTCCTGATCAGCAAGGTAGTATAGTCTCCCCCTCTGCAGTTTAAAGTTAAGAATAGTATGGACTATATATCCTCATGCCCTTGGATCTGGCGTGGTGGAAGAAGCGATTGAGACCAGTGCTCCATTAAAGGCTTCAAGGGGGGATACATGGAAAACAGGATGTATTTTAAGGGATTGAGGGAGCTTCAATTTGAAGGTGATCAGGTTGAGTTGCTCACTAACTCAAATGGTCCAAGGAGCTAGTGGTCTAACTTGTGGGAAAGCCTGTTCATACAGAAGTTATTTTACTGCAAGCCAGGCCTTTTGTCCCACTGTGAGAGCAGAGCCTTCCTGGCGTCAATGTTCTGTGTACCTCTCGTAGTCCTCTTTTGCATCTTTGAGGTGGTCCTATAACTCCTACTGGGTATGATGAATTTGTTGGATCCAGCTGGTGGCTGTTGGGTTTGAAGAGGCTGGTGGAGAGGCTAGATGGAAGAAAAGTTATAATCCATAATTTGCAAAAAAAGGGACTCTGCCCTGTGGAGGTATGGTCAGCATTGTTATATGAGAATTCGGCATTCTCATATGGACCATATGAGGGAGGGAGGACCATTTTTCTTGGTGGTAGGTGACAAGGCAACTTTGGTATTCCTCTAGCACTTCCTTCACTCTTTCTGTCTGCTCATCTGTCTGGGGAGTGGTATGTGGAGGAGATAAAAGCGTGAACATCCAGTAACTGAAACATTTCTCACCAAAAGCATGAAACAAAATTTTGGCTTCAGTTCAAGGTGATACAGTCTAGAAGCCCATGAAGATGGATAACATGCACCATCAGGTATTGCGCCATTCTTTTATCAGAGGACATGTAGTCACAGAGAATGAAGAGTACCATTTTGGTCAGTTGGTCTATAATTGTCAAGACCATTGTGTGACTATCAAAGTTGGGGAGTTACACTATGAAATCCAAGGTGATTGAGGCCTGGGGTCTAAGTGGGGTTTCCGGGGATGTCTGGGTACTAGAGTGCTGAAGTGCTTAGCATGCACACTGGTCACAAAATACTACATAGTCCTGGACTTTGGCTCACATTCAGGGTCATCAGAAGAAACAGGAAACTGTGTGGAAAGTTTTAAGGTGGTAAAAATGGGCCATCAATGGAATTTCATGGCAGAGATAAAGCATTTCTAGCCAGGGGCACCCCCGTGGAACGTATATGTGCCCATCGAGGTATGTGATCCATTGCATTTCATATTTGTTCTCGCTCTCACTTGCTCAGGCTAAGGGATCACCAAGTGAAGCGTATCGGATTAGCTTAGTCAGGTCTTGGTGTTTTGTGGCACTAAGGAAGTCATGAGATTTTAGGATACAGTGTGATTCTTGGTTAGGGTCTTTGCAATCTTAATAGTTTCTCCCTTTTGGCATCAGCTTTCCTTTTCCTGGTTCTCAGGTAATGATGAAATTGAACTGAGAGACGAATAATGTCCACCTGAGCTGTCTTGAATTCAAAGTTTCAGCCTTATACAGATATTAAAATAATAGAATCATAGAATATTAGGATTGGAAGGGACCATAGGAGGTCATCTAGTCCAACCCTCTGCTCAAAGAAGGACCAACCCCAACTAAATCATTCCAGCCAGGGCTTTGTCAAGCCGGGCCTTAAAAACCTCTAAGGATGGAGATTCCACCACCTCCTTAGGTAACCCATTGTGTTTCACCACCCCCTTAGTGAAAAAATTTATTTCTAATATCCAACCTAGACCTTCCCCACTGCAACTTGAAACCATAGCTCCTTGTTCTATCATCTGATACTTCTGAGACCAGCCTAGTTCCATCCTTGCTGGAACCCCCCTTCAGGTAGTTGAAGGCCACTATCAAATCCCCCCTCACTCTTGTCTTCTACAGAGTAGGTTCAAGGTTCTTACGGTCAGAAAAAACTTTCACTGGGTGTCAGGCTCCCTTGAGGAGATGGTGCCACTCTTCAAAGGCTGATTTAATTGTGAGCAGTTCTTTATCTAATATTTCATAATTCTGTTCAGCGGGGGGGGTGATATTTTGGGAATAGTATGCACCGTACATGCTGTGGGCTGTGGGTGCAGTACATGCTGTGACCTGTGCCTCTGAGAGAGTATGGCCCAATAGCTATATTGGACACATCAGCTTTTGTTAAGAATATCTGAGCTGAGTCTGGATGTGCAAGGATGGGAACAGTGGTGAAAGTGAGTTTGGGGCATCAAAACAAATTTGATGGCCTTATGGAAGAGGTTTGTCATGGAGATTATTTGCCTTGAGAAGCCTGGAATGAACAACTGGTAAATATTTACAAAGCCCAGGAAATGCTGTAACTCCCAGGGGGACCTGGGTACTGCCCAGCTGCAGATGACATCCACCTTCTGCAAGTCCGTGTTAATGCTCTCTGAGGAAAGGATATAACCCCAAAGTTCTGTGGAAGATTGGCCAAAGGTACATTTTTCCAGTTTCACATACAGGTCGTGCTTCTGTAGTCTTTCCAGAATGGAACCAGTGTGGTAACAATGCTGCTCAGGGTTCTCTGAAAACACTAGTATGTCATCAAGATAGATGACTACATCTTGGTGCAGGATGTCTCTAAATGTGTCATTCACAAAGTGTTGAAAGGTTTCAGGAGTGCTGGTCAGACAGAATGGCATTATTAAACATTCAAAATGTACACAGTGGGTTCAATAGGCGGTCTTTCATTAATTAATTCATTCATTTCCTGCCCTAATGAGCACTAAGTTGTAAATCACATGGAGGTCCAGTTTGGTGAAAATTCTGACAGGCTGCACAAGATCTAGAAACTGGATTCTAGAGATTAGGGACAGGGGATACTGGTTTCTGACCATCACCTGGTTTAGGGCCTGATAGTCTATACAAAGGAATGGCATTCCATTCTTTTTCATAATGAAAAGGACTGGAACCCCTGCTGGTGAACTATAAAATGGACAGAGAACTGGCTAGAGCATAGGGCTCAACGAGTAGTGATCAATGGCTTCATGTCTAGCTGGCAGCCGGTCACAAGCGGAGTGCCCCAGGGGTCGGTCCTGGGGCCGGTTTTGTTCAACATCTTCATTAATGATCTGGAGGATGGGGTAGATTTCATCCTCAGCAAATTTGCAGATGACACTAAGCTAGGGGGAGTGGTAGATACCCTGGAAGGTAGGGATAGTATACAGAAGGACCTAAACAAACTAGAGGATTGGGCAAAAGAAATCTGATGAGGTTCAACAAGGACAAGTGCAGAGTCCTGCACTTAGGACGGAAGAATCCCATACACAGCTACAGACCGGGGACCGATGAGCTAGGCAGCAGTTCTGCAGAAAAGGACCTGGGGGTTAGAGTGGATAAGAAGCTGGATATGAGTCAGCAGTGTGCCCTGGTTGCCAAGGAGGCTAATAGCATATTGAGCTGCATTAGTAGGAGCATTGCCAGCAGATTGCGGGAAGTGATTATTCCCCTCTATTCGGCATTGGTGAGGGTGCTTTTGGAGTATTGTGTCCAGTTTTGGGCTCCCCACTACAAAAAGGATGTGGACAAGTTGAAGAGAGTCCAGCGGAGGGCAACAACAATGATTAGGGGGCTGGAGCATAAGACTTATGAGGAGAGGCTGAGGGAACTAGGCTTATTTAGTCTGCAGAAGAGATGAATGAGGGGGAATTTGATAGCAGCCTTGAACTACCCGCAAGGCGGTTCCAGGGGGGATGGAGCTAGGCTGTTCTCAGTGGTGGCAGACGACAGAACAGGGAGCAACGATCTCAAGTTGCTGCGGGGGAGGTCTAGGTTGGACATTAGGAAAAAGTTTTTCACTAGGAGGGTGGTGAAGCACTGGAATGGGTTACCTAGGGAGGTGGTGGAATCTCCATCTTTAGAGGTTTTTAAGCTGCGGCTTGACAAAACCCTCACTGGGATTATTTATCTGAGGTTAGTCCTGCTTTGAGCAGGGGGTTGGACTAGATGACCTCCTGAGGTCCCTTCCAATTCTATGATTCTATGAAGCCCTTGGAGGGGTTTTCCTGGATTTACACATGAAGAGCTGCCACTTCAGGCTCAACATTACATAGATCCATCCATAAGGGATATTTGCCCTGGGCTGCAGTTCTATGGCTCAGTTGTAGTCAAGTTGCAGGGGTTGTGTGTGTGCATTTTTCTTTTAAAAAACATCCATATAATCCTGATTCAGGCTTGGGAGTGGTTCCTTTCAACTGCCGCTGTCATCTGGGGGTCTCCAATGGGTTCTGATCAGCTGCAGGAGCCAGAGACCAGAGGGTTGGGGCCAGATGCATGCAGGCAAACCCTTTGGAAAGGTTCTGAACGGAAAATGATCCTCATCTCTCCCCAGGAGGTGAAAGGGTCCTGGTGTTCCAGCCAAGTGATGCCAAAAATTAGAGGGAACTGTGGAGAATGAATGACACTGAACTGTAGCAGTTTCCAATGATCTTAGAGTACAGCTTCTAGGGGTGTTTTCCCTGCGTTACTCGCCCCAAAGACAGGAATGACCCATCTATTGTTTCTATGACTATTGATATAGGCTTTAAACAGAGGGGGATTTGTAGGGTTCAGGCAACTTCAGAGTCTACGATATTATTGGCAGTCCCAGAATTGCATAGGATCCACTTAGGAGAAATCAACTTGGTCATGGTACATAATTGTATCTGTACTTGAAACTGTAGGAAGAGCCCACATGTATCAGGTTTTCCTCGAGGGCTAGGGAGTAGTTCCAGATCATGGTGCACTGGTGGTTTCAAGGCTGTCCCTCACATAAAGCCCAGGCTAACTCATTTCCTGATTCCTTGCTGGTTGAGATCCATGATTGGCAAGAGGCGAGGGCATATCCTGAAGCTCGGCAATTAAAGCATAAGTCATTGTCCTATTGTTGTTCATTTTCTTCTAGGGTCAAACATCAGCAGACTAGATTAATCTACATTGTTTTGTGGCTGGGCTCTGGGGTTTTTGGCATGGTGTGTGGGAGAGGCAGCAGCATGGTCTCCTCCACTCCTGCTTTCACTTACACAGCCAGTTGTCAATACTGAGAGAGAGGAAAATAAAAGGATCCAAGATGACTGGGGTCTCACCGTAGGCTAACTCATCTTTGCCCTCTTTGCTAAGTCCATACAGAAGTTGGTGCAATTGGGCCACCTCATTCCACTCAGGGTCAGCCATGACTCACCGGAACGGGGCAGCATATGAAGCAGCTGGCCCTCACCCTTGCTGGAGCCTTTATGTTGCGCTTTCTGCGGAGCAAGTGCAATGAAGGTTGAAAATTGCATGCGTGGAAGTGCAGCACATGGTTCTGGGTCTGGAGATCCTGCAGATCCAGTATCCCATGGGGTGCAGTGTGTGGTGTCATAAATGACAACAGATTTGGACCTATCACTTTCAGAACATGTCTACACTGCATGCTTCTTTCAGCGGTATGTAGTGTACAGACTTACATAGTCCCCCTAGCATGAGACATGGCTTAGGTCAGTAAAGACATGCTTAAAGAGTCTGGGTATGTACACAAGTGCATATCCTACACGGCTCCGTACTTGCCAATGCCATTCCTCTACTATGCTATATTTAGTAGTGTAATGTCCTGCTGCCTCCTCGCTGCTGGAGCCTTTCCCTGTGGCAGGAAAAGACTCTGGCAGTGGGAAGCAGCAGAGAAAGTCTCTTCCACCTTCCTGCTGCAGGGAAAGACTCCAGAAGTGGGGGAGAGTTCCAGTAGCTCCCTGGTATTGGAGCCCTTCCCTGCTACAGGGAAAGTCTCTAGCAGCAGGGAAAGGCTCTGGCAGCTCCTGGTGCTGGAGCCCTTCTCTGAAGCAGGGAAAGATTCTGACAGCGGAGAGCTGTTGAAACCTTTCACTACTGACCAAGTCTTTCTCTGACATATGTAGCTACACAATGCAGTGTCAACACAACTTGTTTTTCACTGCAGTGTGTTGTTAAACCTGTGCTACATGCTGCCGACATTGCTGTGTAGTGTAGATGGAGCCTTAGTGATGTCAGTTTTCTTTTTTGTATATGAACAGCAAATCTGAAGGCATTCAAGTTATTTGCTGAAGTATTTTTTTTTAAAAATGAATTTCTTAAGCCAAGTTTAGTGGGGATATAAAAGATGGTGTGAGAGCTAGTGAGAAAAGTTAGTATAATTCCCTGCAGTGAGTGAGCATACACTGAAGGAACATACACCACAAGAAGACATGTGGAAAGAGCTGTAGCAGAAAAGGCAACAAAGCAAATTTCCCCATTATCCATTACACCTTGCTGTTTATTGCTTCCTGATACAACCTTATGCCATATACTTACACTTGCCAATATTGACATTGTCTTTGAATCGGACCATTAAAATATCTTCTGTTAAAGATCAATAATTATGTTGTTGTTGTTGTTGTTATTATTATTATTATTATTGTAATTGTGTTTTTTTATGGTTTTCCGAGTCTTTTCTGCATTATTAAGACTTTTGAAAAAATTTCTTCCTATCACTTACCGCTATCAAATTTTTTACATCTCATGTTAACTAACTTTGATACCCTTCACCCAGTTATCTGGTTGGATTTTACCAAGATAAATTTGAATTGCAGTTTCATCAGTACATTTCCTAAGTGTTATAGATCCCCAGTCAAAATTCCTCTGAGTGTTTCAAAGTCAGCTTTTCTGAAATCAACATTTTATGCTTATTTCTTTGGTACAAAATCTCATCGGTATTTCCAACCAAATGATTTTGTATTCATTGGATACTGCATGCTCCCTGTCATCAACCTTATTTATTATACTTATCTCAAATAATTGAACTAGATATAGAATTGCCTCTAACCGTGCAGGCTATTTACCATACTTTGTATTAAAAAAAAAAAAAAAAGCATAAAAAACCATAGAAGAACCTCTTTCCCTGTTTTTTGCAAGTTATCAGAATCAATATCAGGGTAATTAAAATCCCCATGATAAAAATTCAAGCCAAGCTCTTACAGGCCTTTCTTATCTGGAAGAATATTGGCTTATCTGCTATTTCTAACTACCCAAGAGATCTGTAGCTACATCAGTGAATTACCTGGCTACTTTTATTATCCAAATTTCTATCTAAACTCACTCCAGTGGCAGCCAAAGTATTTATGCCATTTATCCTAGTAGAATACATTTCATTCCTTAATAATACTGCTGAACACTTCTTTTGCAATTTTTTTCCCCTGGCTCTGTCTTTCTTGAATCCTGACATTTTAAATCATCAGTCACTATATTGGTATGTTTAGGTATGGCATTTTAATCATATATTGTATGGAAAAGCAAACACAGTTATGGGCACCCGCATGGCCCCAGAGTATGCCAACATTTTTATGGCTGACCTAGAACATCGCTTCCTCGAAACTCATCCCCAAGCACCTCTTCTTTACCTACGCTACATTGGTGATGTTTTCATCATCTGGATCCATGGGAAAGAGTCCCTCGAAGAATTCCACCGGGATTTCAATAATTTCCACCCCACCATCAACCTCAGCCTGGACCAGTCCACATAAGAAATCCACTTCCTGGACACTACAATACAGATAAAGGATGGTCACATTAATACCACCCCATACCGAAAACCAACTGACTGCAATACATACCTTCATGCCTCCAGCTTCCACCCTGGACACATTACATGATCCATTGTCTACAGCTAAGCACTAAGATACAATTGGATTTGCTCTGATCCCTCAGACAGAGACAAACACCTACAGGATCTCCATAAAACATTCTTAAAACTAGAATACTCACCTGGGGAGGTGAAGAAACAAATTGACAGAGCCAGATGGGTACCCAGAAGTCACCTACTACAGGACGGACCCAACAAAGAAAACAACAGAACACCACTGGCCATCACCTACAGCCCCCAGCTAAAATCTCTCCAACACATCATTAAGGATCTACAACCTATCCTTGAAGATGATCCCTCACTCACTCAAGCTGTGGGAGGCAGGCTTATCCTTGCTTACAGACAGCCCCCCAACCTGAAGCAAATACTCACCAGCAACCATACACTATGCAACAAGAACGCTAACCCAGGAACCTATCCCTGCAACAACCCCGTTGCACATCGACTCTAGTGACACCATCACAGGTCCTAAACGCATCAACCAGACCATAAGGAGCTCATTGACCTGCACATCTACTAATGTAATATATGCCATCATGTGCTAGCAATGCCCCTCTGCCATGTTCATTGGCCAAACCGGACCGTCACTACTCAAAAGAATAAATGGATACAAATCAGACATAAAGAATGGTAACATCCATAAGCCAGTAGGAGAGCACCTCAATCTCCCAGGACACTCTGTAGCTTACTTGAAAGTTGCCATACTTCAACAAAAAAACTTCAAAAACAGATTTCAGCGAGCAACTGCAGAGCTGGAACTCATATGCAAACTTGACACAATCAGACTGGGTCTGAATAGGAACTTGGAACGGTTATTTCATTACAAGAAGTAATTGTCACTGTTCACACATTCTCATCAATGGTTGTGAATAGGCCTCATCTACCCCAACTGAATTGACTTTGTTTGCACTTGCCCTCCCCATTGTTATGTTTCTTACCCTTGAATGTATATATATACCTCCTATCTGTGATTTCCATTTCATGCATCTGACGAAGTGGGTTGCAGCCCACGAAAGCTTATGCCCGCAGAAATTTGTTAGTTTTTAAGTGCTACGGGACTCTTGTTGTTTTTGCTGTATACAGACTAACATAGCTACCCCTCTGGAAGAACAAAAAATGTTTTGCAGGGAGAGGAATTGGGAAAAATGTAGTGCCTTCACACTGGTTAATGAGTAAATTCTGAATAATGTGAGTAATGGTTGCAGATTAAGGTTGTAAAGAACTACTAATAAATAGTTATAGCTTATATAAGTGATGACTATGTTTGTTGGGAAGACATAACTGGTAACAAATATATAAACGTTTTTTACATTAAACAAGAGAAGAATTATTAAGGGCTCAATCCTGTAAAGATTTATACTTTTTTTTAACTTTAAGCATGAAAGGAGGCCTATTGATTTTAATATTGCCCAATTCTCCCCTAGGTGACGGACTCCCCAACCAGACTACATCTCCCATGATGCACAGTGGTCCCTGTCCACTTGAGCCACAGTGGTGTACCATGGAAGTCCAATGACGACAGGAGCATCATGGGATATGTACTCCTGTCAGGAAGCTTGGAATACAACTCCAATGAATCACTGTGGCGGCTCAGGCAAAAGCAGAGATTAACTGTGGAACTGAAATAAAACATTTCATGATTGTCTAAGTTGAAAATCAGAACTTGCAGCAAAATTGGCTTTTGCCTTTGGAAAATATCAATTCTGTAAAAACCACATTTTCCGTTTAAAACACATTTTGATGAAAATGTACCACGAAGCTCTAATTAGAGATTTACCATGCTTTATTAGTTTCCCAAGGCAAGTTGAGCCAGCCGGATGGAACTTTTAAAAACTGTCAGAACAGAACACTAAAAAATATACAGCAGGGAACAATCCCTCCATATGCTAAATAAATATAGGTTTAATCTAACAATTTTTTTTTCATTTCTAACTTTAATAGTTCTGTGCTATCCACACACAGAAGTCATTAATAATAGTAATAATTTTTTTAAAAAATCAGAATTTGCCACCAGTTATTGCTCAGATGTCACCATATTTTTTTCAGAATAGGAAATAACTGCAATATCTGTCTTCCTATTCTGTCCCAGCATTGTGGTATCTGAGCTTGTATGATGTGGTGGTCAAGTAACATCTATGTATAGACTCTATATTGCACATTCTATCTGGGGGTCAGGAGGAGTAGAGAACCTAAGATGTATGCATAAGCTATAGAAACAAATATATTGCCCACTATCAAAAGTAAACATTTATTGTCACAGTTACCACAGCATGTCATCTTACTTCCACAGCTACTTATAATCCTAAGTGTAGTATTTCTGAGATTCAAATGTGTAGTAACTGAGTATAGATGCTGACTTTTAACTAGTGACCACTGTATTACTCTCTTCCAAGGATGGAGCGCAGAGAGCTGAATGTGGGTCTCTCACATCTCAGGTGAGTAGCCTAACTACAAGGCTATTGGTTATTTTAGGGTAGGGTGATCTCTGTTCATGAAAAAGTTTTGAAACATCTCAGTTTCATGCTGATGAGGAATAAATCCAAATGCTAAATTTCACTGGGGGCGGAGGGGAAGGGAATTCTTGTTTTCTGGCCAGCATCCTTACGAGACATGTAGGGTGCAAAACTTATTGAACAGTTAATTCATCCATTAATATATTTATTTCTCTCTTTTTTCACTTCTTATGGTTACTAGGCTTTATGCCATTCAGTTTCTCCTATCCCATGCTTCTAACACACTCACCCTGCTGCTTACACATATGATCATTTCTTCTGTCACTTCCTCTAAGTCTATAAACAGTCATGCAGGTCTTCAGAGAAGCTCTCATATTCATCTATCATTCTGAGATAGGTTGTTATTCTTCTTAATCTGATTTTTAGTACTACTGACAACCAGCACTTACACTAAGCATTTCCCTCCATTCTGAGCCTTAAAAAGGATCAATCATATATTTAATCATATATTTAACTGCTATTTGTGGTCATAGCTCCTAAGACTGGTAACTTTGCTATCAGGTTATTTTCTTGCTCTTTCTGATAACTTCAGGGCTGCTACAAAGTACCCTAGCTACACAAGCAATCAATCCCTTATAAACCATTCCAGAGGAGAAGGATGGTTTTATGGTCCCGACACTTAACTGGACCTCAAGAGACTTGGGTTCAATTTTTGGCTTTGTCATAGACTTTCCATCTGTCCACGAGTAAGTCACTAACTCTCCCTGTACCTCAGTTCCATATCTGTAAAATCGGGGAGGAACCCAGGAACATTTCCCTTCTCCCATCTTTTGTGTGTTTTGTCTATATAGGCTATATCTATGTATCTACACCAGCTTGCCACACAGTAACATCCTACAAGGACGTTGCTACAGCTCAGGAACTTGCTGGGTAGACAAACCTGTGTAGCTCTTCAGATAATTCTTGCTATATACAACCTCTGGCAGAATGATGCCCTGATCTCAGATGAGCCTAACACAAATAACATATATTAGAAATAATTATCTTCTTCCTTCTCAACAAAAATAGCAAAAATATCCTCGTCTACCCAGCTTTCCTGAAACACCTCCTGGATAGTTGAGTAATCAATGGGTATTTTTTCTTATATTTTGACACCCCATCATTATTTGAAGACACGTGGTCTAAGCAACAATCCTTACCCTTTTCAAACTAACCTTTTAAATAAAATATTGCAATAGCCCAGTATTTTGAGGAAGAAAATGCAGTTTTCTTAAAGGTCAGTTCAGTCCTAGATATGTTTTCACTTTAGACAATACATTATGAACTGTGGAATCTAGTAGCAATTTTCAGCACCACTAACAATGGGAAGTAAATTTCAGTCATTCACAGTAAGATGGCAATGTGGTGACATTTGAAGCCTGACTCTGGGCTCTTAGAGTTACTGCAAGAGACTGCCTGCAGAGTGGAGAGCACCTTTTTCTAGTTAAGTGGGTGAATTTTAGATACAGGTGAAAAATAAGATCAGAACACTTTACAAAATGATTGCAAGTCATCAACTATGTGGCAATTTCCCCACCTCCACCCTCCTCTTATAGCAAGTCAGAATTGAAATATATCAAATTAATAAATCCCTAAGAAACCAATAATCTCACATTTTCTGTACAATTGTATGTGACAGATGTTTTTATCTTTTAGTTCCAGTGAGCCACTATCATTATGTTTTATTTTCCAGATGTATGTCCTTGCTTTCTTAAAACTACAGCAGTTGCACTACACAGTTAAGCAATAAATTTATAAAACATTCTTTTGAAGTGGCTGCTTGTGTCATAATTCTACTTCCATATCTTTAGTTGTTCTAAAATATATTGAACTGTCAGTGTGGGGGTCAGGAGATTAGAACACTTTGTAGTTCTTCTGCCAGTGTCTTTGTTTAACTTGGAAAATAAGCTACAGCACCCAGGGAGTGATGAAATCAAGGATATGTAGAGTCACAAAGGCATAAAAATGTTAAACACTGTATACTGCAGACATTTCTTAAGAAAGAAAAGTAATATCTCTGCATGTGTTTACTCCAGGTACCCACCAGTGAACTATCTTTATTACAACTTATAAAGAATACAAAACAACACTCAAGGGCCATGCAATAAAATTTAGTTGCTCTCTGAGCTACTGTCTTCTGGAATCATTTGGCTTTTGACCTTGGAATGATATGCACTGTGCCTGACCCTGGATTATTGTCAGTTAGTTTAAACTTCATTAAACATTTTACTTTTACCTGAGTGGAAAACAGCAAACCTCATGGGATTTTCTGGATTCTGTGAGCACTAGATGCATCATCATAATTTTGAAGGCAAATAATTCCACAGAAAAAAAAATTGCAACATGTAAAAGGACTTTAAAAAATAAATCCTAACCAACAATGGAATGAAACTCCACAGGAAAGACTTTACTAATGCTGAACTTTAGGGTTATATGTAAATGGATATTTAAGTCAGACTTTTGGTCATATATTAGAGTACTATGTCAATATGAAAACTTCTTATACCAGGTACAGGAAATTTCTGAAGCGGATAATGAAATAATGAAAGGCCCCAGCCTCTGATTGAGGATGAAGGTGATATGGAATGCTTTTTGTGCATGCAGGAGAGTAGGCATCAGTCCTCTACTCATGCTGATGAGTGCTGGGCTTTGACAGATCCAATGATTGGAGTTACAAGAAGAAAGAAAAACTGGCAGCATTCTTGCTTATGCACAAGTGTCCTAAACTGTCACATTGGACTGTTACCCAATAGGCTAGTGGGTAGATATACTTCTTGACACACTCTGGGGTGCAATTCAGACTAATGAGGGGTTATGTCTCTGCCTGCTACGTGCCTAAATAGGACTTCTGCTGCGGTTCTCTTGTCTGGACAATCCCAGTCAGCATACAAACCTGCACTGAGTCTCTATGGGTTAATCAGCTCTGACTCAGCAATTCTGATTCCAGCAGCCTGCTTGTTACCCCCAAACCACATTTGGCAAGATGACTCCAAAACCCCATAACCCTGAAATTTCCAAAAAGCCATGTTCTGAAATGTCCAACCCTCTCCTGGACCATTCTGAGAGTTATTAAGGTTTGTTTGTTCCTTTAAAGATACAATACCCAACAGCATGCCACATTAACAGGAGTTTAAATTTACTTTAAATCAAATCACAGCACTGGGTTGGTTTAGATAAAAAGTAAAACAAGTTTATAAACAAAAGGAGATATTTTTTTAAGTGAGTTCAAGTACAAAGGATAGAGTTAGAAAAGTTTACAAGCAAATCAAAATGAAACATGCTTTCTAGTGGCTAAGACATAACAAAATAAACTATAGCCTTTGTTCAAGATGACTGACCAAGCTTCTGATCAGGATCTCCCACAGAGTCCAAAGTATTTGGTTCCTTTGTCTTCTTAGGTGAAAGATCACCGGGAGTTCTTTGTCCCTCTTTTTATAGTCCAGTGAACCTTTAAAATGGATTCTTTGGAAGATTACCTTTCTCCCCCCCCCCCTCACTGCCCCCCCCCCCCAGTAAATTAATTGAAGCTGTGAGAAAAGCAACATCGAATCTGATGATGAAGAAAATTTAATGCTGGTTTCTTCCCCTGCTGGTGTTTGCTAAAATGCAAATTGATCCATTTCTGGCAATCTCCTTCCACTGCTGTCTCGATAGTCCTGTTTACCTTCTATGTAATTTGCATTTGCATTGCCTCTTGATGTACCTTGGAGACGTCTTCCAGGTAGCAGACCCACATTTCTTTGTTTAGAGTGGGTCTTTATTCCTGCCTGGCAGAAACCCTTTGATAACATAATTTCCAAAATGCTTGTAATTTTGAATTTGTCCTTTGTACATACACCACACAATAATAGTAACGATCAATATATCATTAGCTTTCTGTTGACATATTACATGATACCTGTGTCTGGTTCTTTAGACTGTAATGTCTTTGGGGCAAACTTTTTATAGTTTATGTCCTGTAGAATGCTGTTTACATTGTCGTTTAACAAATAGTACATGATAAAAACCAGCTATATATATAAGGGAATATAAGATATAGAGTGAGTCTGATTGGCAAGTGGGATCAAGGAGGCTGTTCCAGGAATCAGAAGCATTGTGAAAAAAAGGCATGGGGTTATAAGTGAGAGATTGAGCCAAAGATTCAGTAAGGTGTGTTGAGATGGTGGAATGTTACAAAGAGATGAGGGTAAAATGGGAGATACAGGAGATGAAGGCAGAAGCAGCAGAGACTTGAGAATCCTTAATTGGGATACTTTGTAGCCTAGTGGACTGAGTACTGTCTTGGGGCTCAGAAGACCAAGGGTCTATTTCCTTCTCTGTTCCTGGCCCTCTGTGTGAACTTAGGCAAGTCACTTCATAGACTCATAGACTTGAAGGTCAGAAGGGACCATTATGATCATCTAGTCTGACCTCCTGCACAAAGAAGGCCATAGAACCTCACCCACCCACTCCTGTAATAGACACCTACTCTATGACTGAGTTATTTAAGTCCTCAAATAATGTTTTAAAGAGTTAAAGTACAGAAATTCTACCAGCAAGTGACCCCATGCTGCAGAGGAAAGTGAAACCCCCCCAGGGTCTCTGCAAATCTGCCCCGGGGGAAAATTCTTTCCCGATCCCAGATATGTTAAACCCTGAGCATGTGGGCAAGACTCACCAGCCAGACACCTTGAATTAATTATCTGTAATTCTCTGTAATAATTCAGAACCCAACTCATCTAACATCCCGTCACAGGCCACTGGGCATATTTACTGATACTCGTCAAAGATCCGTTAATTGCCAAATCAGGCTGTCCCGTCATACCACCCCCCCATAAATTTATCAAACTCAGTCTTGAAGCCAGCTAGATTTTTTGCACCCATTGCTCCTCTTGGAAGGCTGTTCCAGAACTTCACTTCTCTGATGGTTAGAAACCTTTGTCTAATTTCAAGTATTCACTTATCTGTGCTTCAGTTTCCCTATCTGAAAATAGGGTTAATGATACTGACTTCCTTTTAGATGTAATGAGAAAAAGTTAAATATTGATAAGAACTAGTTATTAATACTATTAATGATGCTGATTGACTGCCACTCTGACAGCATTCATAAGCTGATGCACAAACAGACCACACCTGCCCCAACATACATACGCATACCTCTGCCAACCTGGAGTGCCTTTTAATAGGCAGACATGCATTGCCCATGGAAAGTATCTAATACCTTTAAGATTTCCCTGTAAATGAAGGCAAAAGAATTAAGGTCATTCCTGGCACACCTCAGAGTCCTACCGAAGTCAATGAGAGCTTGATTTCATAAGATGTATCTGTCTCAGCTCCCTCCAGTATCATGTCAGTGAATAAATCTATGGGACAAGCTGGAAGTTGAATCAGATAAACTATACTCTTCTTTGCCAGTTTTGTGAAATGTTGAAAAAGATCACTTCTTATTAACAAACCAAAACACCATTGTTGATATGATACCAAAAGTTCTTTCCACTCGCCAACCATGAAACGTGTCACAACAAAGTAGGGAGCTGAAAGTTAAAGGGATCTTATGCAGCATATTTACAGGGGCTGCATTGTGGAGAATTTCAAGGGGATGGGGACACAAGCAGGAATCTAAGACTGAGATTTCAATAAATACAGTTCAAAAAACAAATTGCAGCTAAGTGATAATATTGGTACTTGTGGTCTAGTTGTTCAATTTCATTGCCTTTGTTTGGGACATTCGAGGAAACTAGTCAAGCATTTATTTGAAGAGAACTTACTATTCTTTTTCGAAGAAGTACCACATCTAGAAGATGGGGAGGGGAGAGTGAAAAATTGATACAATCACCCTAAAATAATGGACTTTAAAAGTCAAGGCAGAGAGAAGGAGACGGAAACAATAAGGAAAGAAGTGCACTCTGTTCCTGTCTTTCTGCCTGCTAACAACCACCTCCGACACCCATCCTCATCCCTCAAAGAGAAAATAAACAGCATTTTGGCAAGGCAGAGCAAAAGACCGGGCAGACAGTGCTGCATCTAGGTCAGCACCAGTAGAAGCTTTGCTGGATGTTATATGCAGAGAGAGAAAACCAAGCTGTGCTTTCCTTTTCAATTCCAGTAAAGAAATGTCTTATAACTACTAATGATTGATGCATCTTTTATCAAACACATATAGCAAATGCAGGGACTAGATCTTTCACATTTAAGTGGCATTTTCAAGTGCATGAAGAATAATTAAAGCTGATCACTGAGACATTCTCCTTTTTGTTGTAATTCACTAGGGGCTGGTGCTTCAGTGACTGTGTCTTCTAAAGCTCTACAATATCTTTCTATGACTATAAAGAACTTTTCTATTCTGAGGATTTTAAGTCCGTGCTAAGACTTTTCTGTTATTGTTGCTATTGTTCACGGCTGAAGGAGAAGGTTATTTGTTTTACTAAGATAAGGTTTCTAAAACATCCTGCTTTAAAAAGAATACAGCAAAAACAGATGATGTTTTCTCCCTTTTTCTAGTTATCTATTATTTTTTAAGGAAACTGAAATGTCATCTTGCCTCCTGGATAGATTAACTTCTTGTTTAAAATGGAGGCAAAAAAATCTTTGAGATATAAATAAAGGTCAGCTGAGGAGGTCTAGCTTGGAGTATTGCTGAACACAAAGTTATTTAGCTGGACTTAGAAGTTGGATATTTTACTTTTCCTCTTACCTCTGATCCCGAGACATCTGGGACTTTTGCCATTGACTTCAATGGGCCCAGAATTTCACCCCATGAATCTCTATAGGTGTGTCAAGTCCAGTACTTGAATATGGGAAGTAGAGAGGTATTGTACTTAATTCTGTACTTTGTTACACCCATTTTACTCCTGGGTATCCCTATTGAAATCGATGGAGTTCCATTGGAGTAAACCTGGGATAACAAAGCAGAGAATCAGGCCCATTATTTCCCCCATTAAACCCTCTGGGCTAGATCCTCCAAGGCATAAATAGAGCTATGCTGATTTACATGAGCTGAAGAGCTAGCACTGTGTAAGTGAAGGTAGACATACAGGATAAATTCTCCCACACTTATATGCCTTATTTGCACTAGGATACCCTAAGCAGAATGTAACCAATTTTTGGTGAAATAATACTCATTAGGCCATATATTTCAAGATTTATGTGAGCTCCTCCCAAACATGGGTGGTAGCATCGGAAAAAGCATGAAGTTTGAAAATGTAACAAGTAGCCAATATAGGCTGGCATCATGGCCAGATCTGAGGTGGCAGATGACATTTCAATAGTGAATTAGAGATCATAGGTAAGGTGCAGATAGACTGAGAAGAGTCATGAGAGCAGCTTATGTTCGATGCACTAGAGAAGAGGTAGACAGTGGAAGGATGCAAAGAAATGGCTGAAATCATAGCAACGGGCTAGCACAAAGATCTGAATGGATATAAGCAGGACAAGACTGCATTTGTCAAGGCCAGATAAAAGGATGTTGCAGTAATTGAGATGTGAGAAAATGAGAGCCTGGATGAGAGTTTTAGCTGGGTGGATAAGAAAGGCCATACGTTACGGATGTTATGCAGAAAGAACCAGTGGGGATTAGACATAGCCAGCATGTGAGGATCTACAGAAAGGGCAGAATCAAAGATACTACCCAGTTTGCCAGTAGGAATGACAGGCAGGATGGTGTTGCTGTCCACAGTGATGAAGAATGGAGGTAGCAAGGAGAGCTTGAGGTAGGGGGAAGATTAAGAGTTCTGTTTTAGTTGTGTTGATCTTGAGCTGACAGCTAAACATCCATGAGGAGATGTCAGAGAGACAGACTGAGATTTTAGTTAGGACACAAGGAGATTGATCTGGAATAGAGAAGTAGAATTGTGAGTCATCAGCAGAGAGATGGTAGTTGAATTTGGGTTTGTGGATGAGATTACCCGATGTAAAGATGTAAATGGAGAAGAGAAGGGGACTGTCAACTGCTCTGAGGGCATTCTTTCTAAGGTCCCAGCTTTTTCCTAACTGGTCTCCCTCTGTTCATCTCCAATCAGCCCAGTCCATCCACTTGACCTAAAATGAGACAATCAGCCCTTAAACGCCAGGGTTGCATTCTTCCTTTGTCTCCTTATCAGTTTCTTAGAGGCAGCATGACATAGGGTTCTTGCGCATCTGCTCTCCCAGGCCTTTCTACCTCCTCTTCTTGCTCTGTGCTCTTTCCTTTATAGCTTGGCTTATTTTCTTTATTGGTCCCAGCTGTGGGTGCATGCTTCCATGACTGGCATTTCTGGCAGTTGTGCTGGTTGGGGTCAACCTGCTAGCCTGTAAGCAGGGAAGACTCTCCTCTCCTTTCTGCCTATGTTCAGTATTGCATTTGTAAACCCCATTAGAGCGAGCTAGGACAGAACCCTGTGGAACATCCACAGAAATATGGAGAGGAGACGAGGAGAAGGAGCAAATAGAAGGCAACCCAGGTTAGGACAAAGTCACAGAAGTCAAGAGAGGGCAAAACTGAAATAGGAGAAGCAAAGTCAATAATGTCAAAGGCAGCTGACAACATGAAGAAGAAGAAGATCTGGTTCTTAGCATTGGTTAGGAGAACGTCATTAGAGATCAGTTAAATAAATATGCAGAGATAGTTTTCTATTAACAATTTTCTACTAAAAAGCAGTTTGCTTAATGTTGCAATCATCTCTAGAATGAACACCAATACCGCTGTTAGTGACCACTTCATAGATACATTTATGGAACATTCATTGCATCCTGTGGTAGTAATGAGTTTCTATTAGCATTTCAGAATTACCAGCTTGCTAAGAGGTTTTAGCATCCATTAGAGCACTCCTATCATCATAATTCATATTTCATAACAAAATCCTCTTTTGTTGATCACAGAAGTCTCCTGTTTCAACATGCAGAAGTCCTATTATGTCCCAATACTGTACTGGGGCTGGGATCCACTTTTGCATGACTATTTTATATTCTTGTTAGTGAGAAGTAGCTCTTAATCAAACCATGTCACTTGCTGGAGTTATTGAAGTGTATTTGCTTATGCTGATTATAATTAAGACTATAGAATAACCTTGGCCTTCTGTAGAATATTTGGCCTTCTTGATCATGGCTTGTGTAGATGGTACTTAGTTATAAACATTTTCAGGCCACTTTGTATTAACGTATTTGTTAATTACATCACAGTATTAGAAGTGACTTGCATTTCTCAAAGAAGTTGCTATATATTATAGAAGAACTAGATCAGGGTCTTCACTTGTAACTATCCTTTTTGTTAACAATATTTAGTCCATTAATCAGTGGATCTCTTGGACTTCGGGTTGTGTGTTCAAGTCCATATTGTTTAGCAAACCTTGCAAATACAGTACCACTGAACTAAAGCATGTTGTCATTCACAATTCACTGTAAAAATCTCCTGATAGTTAGGACTGCACTTAATTCTTTGGTAGCATGTCAGGCCGTAGTTCTCTCTAAAGACACCACTTTCAGATTATTAGAGTAATAATCCATGATAACTGCTTAGTCTCTCTTTTGTAGCATAATACATCTATACCCACTTTTTCCCCATAGAGACAATGGAGACCCCAGTAATCATAATCTCTTTTGGGTGTAAATCTCTGTAGTGCAGAGCTATTACATTTAGCAGCCATGACCTCAATATCTCTGTGCCTGTTAGGCCAATGTATGATTCATATTGCACATCACTTGCATTGTTCTGTTCCTAACCGACCTTTGTTTATTCATGTAAGGATAGACTTTCACACATGTACAGGCATTACAATTCCTGTACCTTTCATTAGAATTCCATCAATCACTGACAGTGCTGCTTTTTAAAGAAACATGCTCTATATGAATGTAACAGTTTTTCCATCAATATATGACAGCTTCTATAACAGGTGGCAAGATCTCAACTCTTTTGGAAACTGACTCTCAATTATACCAATTTGACACTGCTGTAACTCTGACTTCAGAGGAGTTATTATTGATTTAAATCATTAGCAGAGAGATCAAAATCAGTTCCTCAGTAGATTAGGCAACTCCTTCTTATGCAATTGAAGAAACAGCACAATTGTCTAATCAAATTAACATTTGCAAACATTTTCACATCACAGAAAAAATATATCAGATGTAGATTTTGGTCCCACACCCAAATAATGGGCTTGATTTCTCTCTCATTTATACTTGTTTTATGGCTCCATTGATTAAACAGAGTTACTTCTTATTTACACCTGTGTAAGTGAAAAAAGAATCAGGCCAAACGTGTTCTTTAGTGCTAAGTGATTTTTCTGGTACATATACAATCATTAAATCATTATAGTGCAGTCTTAATAACATTCTTGGTATGCAAGAAAATACATCCTCCAGGCTGCTTTTTGGTCAATAACAGGTTTGTGGTCCATTTCTTCAGTGATGTGCAGACCATAAGTGTAGTTATGGAAAACCTCACATCCATAAACAATTAAAAATGTCTTTCTCTATCTGTGTATATTTTTATTACACTGGCTTCCTTGCCCTTCATGCATATGGAATGGTTTTCCAATATTTTCCCTCCAGCTGCAGTACAATAATTCCATAGCTCTTCTGAAGTGGCTTTGTTGAAATTTTCATAGGTAACCTAACATCAAACAGTGAATATTGTGTGTTGAGATAAGCATCTCTTTAATGTTTAAAACTCTCTCATTAAATTCTGCCCACTGCCATGCTCCAAATTTATGTAACACCTTTTTGTATGTCTTTTTATTTCCCAAAGAGACAGGATAGGATCATTTAATGGGATCAATAAATTAATAGGATAGGGCTAGGTCAAAAGATTGGGATTTGCAGTTAGTGCTGAGGTTTGTGTTCACCCTAATCTCTTCCTGATTCAGAAGTGAGTTCTAGATTTGTAGAGACCATTGAAAATAATGAGACTGCTTTTGCCCACCTGTGCTGCTGACTATCTGGGCAGCTGTGTAATGAACAAATTGTAGCTTTCATACTTAGGCATGGAGAATTATAATACTCTAATCCAGAGGTCCAGAAGTAGTGCATCACCATGGTTAAGTCTGAATGTGATGGTGGAGAGGTAGTCTTCCCAGACATCCTGCCAGACAGAGGTAGAAAGGATGTTTTGGGTGGCTGTGGTTATACAGATATACAGAAGCAGTAGGGAGTTCAGATAAGTGACAAGGCTGTAGACTGTCTTACTGACCTGGGAACAGATGCCCTCAGGGAAAAATGGTGTTACAGAAGTAGTGAGTGAGCTCTTCATGAAATGTCCCTCACCCCACCTGCATTGTTTCAGTCTTTCCACGATTAATCTTCAGTCACTGTGGCTTTAAGAGCATTCCCAATGCCAGAAGGCTAGGGATTCATTGGTATCAGGTAATGAGTTTCAACTGGTCTGCCCAGGTCATAAGAACATAAGAATGGCCACACTGGGTCAGACCAATGGTCCATCTAGCCCACTATCCTGTTTTCTATCAGTGGCCAGTGCCAGATGCTTCAGAGGGAATGATCAGAACAGGGCAATATATTGAGCGATCCATCCCCTGTTGTTCATTCCCAGCTTCTGCTACCAGAGGTTTAGGGACACCCAGAGCATGGGATTGCGTCCCTGACCATCTTGACTAGTCACCATTGATGGACCTATCCTCCATGAATTTATCTCATTCTTTTTTGAACCCAATTAGACTTTTGGTCTTCACAACATCCTCTGGAAGTTCAGTGTACCCTAATTCACCTATGTCAGAATCTGTATCTAAAAGTTATCATGTGAGGTATCATAGGAAAACTAATAACTCACTGATCATTAATATTCTTGTCTGGTGTGTATGGGATGTGTACAAAGAGTTATGGATATGTGCTGGAATTATGTTCTTAAAATGTGTTTGGCAAGCAATGCATAACCCAGTATGCCCTATACAAAGGAATGCATATTTGTTTGTTTGACCTGCTTGTCACCAGGCAGCGACAATGAAGGCACATTTACATAAAACGTAATCAAAGCCATCAACATAGCTAGTGGGGGAGATAGCCTTTTGGTGGAGTCTGAACCTCAAATGATAAGTAATTGAATCAATGGAGTGTTTACAATATTACTGTATTATAACAATGTATCAAGTAAGATCTTTTCTGAAAGTTAGACACCCTGGTGATTAGTATCAATGGGAAATGTATATTAACATTATATGCAGAAAGATGGATACTTCATGATATTATGCTTTAATGTCTGTGACCAAACACAGGAAGAAACAGATTTTCTCCCAGACAGGAGGGAAGGCAGCTATCCACCTGTCTCCAATGAAATTAAGCAAGGTGTGCCCCATAGCAATGGACTTCTCATTTACATATGAATCTGCAGGGAGATGGAAAGTCCACAGGAAGGGTGAAAACATACAGGATTTACACACAGCTTGCTGTTTTGACTGAAGTTTTACACTTGAAGCACTGGTAAAACAGTTTAAAGTGATTCCTCAGGGGTGGAGGCTGAAAACTGTCACAGATAACATTACAGTTTGTTGTTTTCTGTTTGCTTATTTCAGGAGAGGGACATAGAACGGAAGCAGGACCGAAATGAGCAAAGAAACATATGCTAAGTTTAACAAAAAAGCAGTTAGAAGAGTTATGTGAACAACACGGCCCATTTTGTCTGGGGAAAAAAAACAAATGAAATAAGAACTTGGCCAACAACAGGAAGAACTGTTGGGTCTACAGAAATTGTCAGAAGGGGCAGGAGCCGGAGCATCAGGAGGAGCTGGACCTTCCAGCTTGCCACTGAGCCAAGAATGGATGCAGCTGGAGAGGGAAAACTGCAGTTAAAAGCCCTTTGATTCAAGCAGGAGCTAGAAGAAAGAGAGAAGCAATATGAACATGAGCTCTAAATCTGGGAACTAAGGAAGAAAAACCTTCAAGTAACAGATATCCTTCCCCAAAATTCACTGAGCTGGGACAAGCTGTGCTTTGCAAACAAAGAATCAGCAATATTGAGGAGTACTTTACAACTTCTCAAACAATTTAAGTAAAATTCTAGAAGAAAGGAAAGTCCCCATCTTGATTTCAAAGTTATCAGGTTAAGCGCTAAATGTATTTAATGGAATGGAGACTGAACAGGCTTTGAAAGATGATGAATTTAAAAAGGCTGTATTGAAAAGATTTCAAGTCATTTCTGAAGTGTATAGAGTGATATTTAGGGGTCTCAGAATGAATGACAAGATGAGTCATAGAGAAAATGTGTATAATTTCTGTGATCTGTTGAGAAAATGGGCCCAAGAGGAAGAGGGAAGAGAATTATAACTGGTTGTTTGATCTTTTTTGAACAGGAACAGTTCCTGACTGTTCTGAAGAGATCATACAAGCATTCTGGGAGAAACCTCTGGATTCTGTACAAAAACTGCTGATCTAGCTGATGTGTACATGCAAGCTAAAGCATCCAGTGATTGCAAGACACAGAGGGAGGTACAGAAGCCTGGTATAAAAGGAGGACCTCATTTAACCCCAGGCACTTATTTCCCTAGAATCATGCCCACCCTAGAAATCATACTCAAGAGAATGGTCCGAGAAGGTGCTAGGATAACTCCACTGAGCACACAAGGAATAATTGCCCTAAACTAATAGAATCTAAGACCACACTGTAACTAACCCAGGACCCTTGACTAATTTTGTGAAGGGTGACCCAGAGGAGGTGGACATGTAATTTATTAAAGTTGCCAGGGTAAATGGCAAAGAATACATAGGATGGAGGGACACTGGTGCCCCGATTTCTCTAGTCAGGGAAAGCATGGTCAGAGAGAATATCTCAATTTGGCCATGAGATATAATTTCTGGCATTAGGAAGATAGAAAATTTATGTACCTTTGGCTAACGTGCATTTGGAGTGGGAATGCTTAGACGGTACCTTAAATGCTGGGGTGCTGGATTGTATTCTAGTGGAAATACTGGTGAGAAATGACTTCTTAAACATGACTAAGACTGTTTTGTGTTGTAACCTGTGTTAAAAAAGGAATATTGTTCTGAAATCCTATAGGGCAAGGGGAAGACAGCAGAAAAAAGCATTATGCTTTCAAGTGCAGGTGGGGTTGATTCAAACTTCTGTGTAGCAGAGGAAATTAGTATGCTCTCAAAGCTTCTGGGGGGAAGAGTTAACCCTTGTTACTGAAGAAGCTGTCCCAGCTGTCAGCTGACAGTATTTTGCAGATGAACAAAGGGCAGATCCCACTCTAGAGTGTATAAGAGGACATATTCTAGAGGAGACGCTAGTGAGGGAAAATGGGGAAAGGTTTTTAGAAGAGCAAGGAAGGTTGTACAGGGAAAAAACACATGGGAGAGGACAAAGGCCATGGGAAACCTTACAAGCAACTAGTTTTGCATACCCAGCACTGTGTAAAGTTAATGTTGCTAGCCAACAATTGCTCTTTTGTTGGTCACTTGTGAGCACGGAAAGCCTACAATAGGTTAAAGAAGAATTTTTACTGGCCAGGGATATAGAATGATGAGGGAGACTATTGCAGGTTTTGTGAATTATATCAAAAGAGAAAGAGATCTGTAGACCCCAAGAAGTCCCTCTATACCCCTTGCCTGTGATACAAGAGGCATTTTACTGGTAGCAATGGAGTTTGTGGGCCCTATGCTGTATCCTACCCACAAGGTGAAAAAATATGTCTTGGTGGTAGTAAATTTTGCCACTCGATACCTGAGTTGCTCTAACTAACATAGAAGCAAATTCTCTGGCAAAAGTCCTTTTCACTACTTTTAGCAGAATGGGCTTTCCTAAAGAGAGTTTATCAGATCGTGGGTCAAGTTTCAAGTCCTCGCTATTCAGTGAGTTATGAAAGTTGTGTGGAGTAAAACAAGTAAAGGCTTTCTAGTGTCATCCAAAGACAAAAAGTTTGGTGGAGGGGTTCAATGGAACAGTGGAATCAATATTGGGAATGTATGCAGACAAAAGACCCAGTGATTGGGATAAAATGTTACCCTATCTGTAATTTGATTATAGAGAGGTTTCCCAGGAATCCACAGGCATCTGACCTTCTATACAGAAGGAAAGTGAGAGGACCCCTACATCATATCAGAAACTCCTGGGAAGTGGATACTGAGGTAGGGGGACCGGTAACTGAATATATTCAGAGATTCAGGAAGGAATGAAAAGACACGATGGAGTTGGTTCAGACTAACCTCAGGGACAGCCAATCGAAGGAAAAGCATGGTATGATAAACATGCTTTTTTCAAATAGGGGACTTGGTATTAGTGCTAAACCCTGTTAAAAAAACAAAATACAAAACTTATGACTTGAGTGTATTGAAATATACAGGTAGTTAACCCCAATTAAAATGGCAGAAATATTGTCTGTACTACAAACACATGAACAAGTGTCTTAAGCAAGCCAGAGAGGATCCATAAGATCATCACTGAGGGTTCACAACCTGCACCCAGATGGGCCTACCATACCGTTGGCAAGGTACAAGAGCAAATTTGCACAGAAATACAGAACATGCCAGACATAGGAATCATTAAAGAGTCTGACCGGTATTGGGCATCACCTGTGGTCTTATCCCCAAGAAGATACAACTGTAAGATTTTGTGTTGATTACAGAAAACTCAGTGCTGTCATGGCGTCAGATGTTTATCATGTGCCCAGAATTGATGATATACTTGATATTTTGAGGAAAGCTAGATATCTTAGCACATTTGACCTCATGGAAGGTTATTGGTGAATATGCACACCCTTTAGATGAAGATGAACAGAAAAGAACCCAGCTTCTATTAATTTTATGGGCCTGGTTGAATTCATAATGTTACCATTTGTGTTAATTCATGCTGGAGCCACTTTTCATAGGCTGGTCAACTGAGAGTTAAATAGATTGCAAGACTTTGCAAAAGGATATGTTGCTGATATAGCTATTTTTATCACCTCTTGGACAGACCACACAAAAACTTTGTTATTGTTCTGTCAAAATTCAAAGACACAGGGCTGACTGTTAAATTCTTTAAGTGTAAAACTGGAGCATCCAGAGTTCCTGATTTGGGGCATTGGGTAGGTGGTGGTCAGATCACTTCTTGCCCCAGATAAAAAATCAGGTCCAGTCTTTCATAGGTCAATTTTTGGATGGCTTGAGTGACATCATAGCTGCACAGATCTCTGTAAAAAGAAAAAGGCAAGCAAAGTTTACAGTCAAAAACCTGTCACAAGGGTTTTCATGAGTTAAACAAAATCTAATCTGAAATGACCAGCCCAGATTTTTCACAAAATGTTTGAACTTTGTACTGATTCATCAGACATTACGCTAGAAGCAGTACTGACACTAGCAGGGGAACGCAATAAAAAGAACTCCATTACTTTCTTATGCAAGAAATATGGATACCCACTGACCAGAAATACTCTGTCATAAGAAAGAGTGTTATGCTATAGTGTGAGCAGTTAAACAACTGTGGCCCTATCTCTTTAACCAGAAATTCAGAATCCTGACTGATCACTTTCCAATAGTTTGGTTGCATAATACTAAGGGCTCTAATTCCAAACTACTAAGGTGATGTATGATGCTCCAAGAATATGACATGGAGTTTGTACATATAAAGAGGAAGGAAACTGTGGTGTCAGATGCTGTCTCCAGAAAGAAGGGCTCTGACCTGCTGCTTCCACGTCAACCAATGGCAAACCCTCTGCAGCTTTGTAAGAAGGGAGATGTGACCCTAAGAACATTCCAATGCATGAGGGCAAGGAGATCACTGGTCTCTGGTAGTGTGTTTCAGCTGGCCTGACCAGTTCAGTGTACCCCAATTAATTTATGTCATCATCTGTATCTACTAGGTGTTGTATGAGGTTTCATAGGAAAACCAGTAACACAAAGATTATTAATATTCTTGTGTCTTGTATATATGGTGAACATGCAAAGGACTGTACAAATATAAAGAAAATATGGGATTAAAATATGTTTAAACCACACAAGTCTGGGGACTGGGTAAACTATTTATTTTTTTCTTCCAGACAAGGGAAAGGTCAGTGCCTCCATCTAAATGCAATCACAGAAAATTGGCAATCACACTCAAGTGGCCATTCATTGGCCTATCAGAGGCTGCAGGGACAGATGAATTTGCATTGCAGAAAACACCAGCAGGGAAGAAAACAGCATGGAACTCTGTTCATCAGACTACAGGCACCTGTCCCACAGCCTCAGCACTGAAGTTTAAGAAGGATACATTTAAAAAGTTCACTGGACTATAAAAGGGAGGAGCAAAGAACCCCAAGTTATCTTTTACCTAAGAAGACAAAAGGATCAAGCACTTTGGACTTTTGGGAAATCCTGACCAAAGGGGTGGTCAGCCATCTTTCTGGAAAGAGGTGTCGTAAGAATTTTACTTTGAACCAAGACTGTAGTTTTATTAATTCTAGTCACTAGAAAGCATTTTTCACTTTTATTTGCCTGTAACCAGTTCTGACTTTATCACTTATGCTTATACTTAGAGCTATGTTTCAACTGATTGTTAACTTGTTTCAATATCACTCTTAGTGATTTGATATAGACACTGAACTACATTTATCATTAAGTACTCTTTCATTTTATTGTATGTATCACTAGGAAACATTTCATTTCCTTACATCTAAATCAGCTCTTCGGGGCAGAGACTGTTATTGTCTTTATGTTTGTACAACAACTAGCACACTAGTGCCCTGATCCTCCTGGGCTCTAGGTGGTACCACAATATAAATGCAAAATAATTATAATAATCAAAAGACATTCTGCTACCAACATTTCTGTTGGCTTTGTGGTCTATTTATAAGCCTCAGTAATGGTGGCTAATTCCCTGGCAGTGCAGCAAAAGGTGCTAACTTTCTTTTATTTGACTTTCTGTTCATTTTTCAGGAGACATTCAAAAAAGGCACTAGGGGACAAACTTTTTAATGACTTTATTTTGACAATGAGCTTTAAGCTTCAGACATAAACTAATTCCTGATATTTGATTTCCACACATGCAGAGGTACAATTTTGAAGAAGGAAGGTTTACTTATAATGCAAGTGGACATCTGAGTTTCTCTCTCTTCAAAATATCTCAATTTCAACCCATCTTTCACCCCTTCTCACCACTAGGCTCTGTTGTTCCATTTATACCCTGGCCACCTTGCTTTTTCTGCAGCAGCACAAAGAACAGCAGCTCAGAATTTTCTAGAGGAGAAAAGCTGTCAGAGGAACTAAACATAGATCTTGGAGACTAGTTTACCCCAGGAGCCTGTATGTCACATAAGACTTCCAGCAGGTTTGCTGAAATGCACCTTTGTGAGAGGAAAAGAACTGTTTTGGGAACACTCAGGAGGGTCATAATCCCTTTCCGTTCTGACCAGCTGTTTTACTAAGCTTTCAGAAACACTGATGGGATTGTTTTAAGTTTAATGTAAATTTGCCCAGAGCATTGAATGGGCTCTTTATATATGAAAATGAATAATCAAATCACAAATGATTTAGAGGCAAAAATGATACCAAAAGGAGTTAAAAACTGGCTGGAGTTTGAGCAGGGCCTAATCTCACCTATGCTTGGACATACTTGTGTATTTTGGGTACACTAACACTTATGCATAAAGGGGAAGTCATCTAAAACCTCCACATACAGATGATAGAATTAAGACACACAAAGCCCATTCTTCACAATGAAATTCTGAGCATGAAGATTCTATCAACTACATGTGCAGACTGGTTTTTTAGTTAAGGTACTGGACTGGAATTGTGGATATATGAGTTCAATACCTTTCTTTTCATGGTGAAAAGTTCCAGAGGGGTAACCGTGTTAGTCTGTATACAGCAAAAACAACGAGAGTCCTGTAGCACCTTAAAGACTAACAAATTTTCATAGATTTTTCATAGATTTTCATAGATTTACTATGTGTCTTAGGCAAGTCATTTAATGTCTCCGGGACTCGGTTCCCATGGAAAAAATAATACTTTCTTCCTCAGCCTTGACTATTTAAATTATAGGTTCTTTGGGGCAGGAACTTGTACAATGTTTAGCCATGAGATTGGTTAGAGGCTACAGATGTTACCATAAGATGAAAAATAACAAAGGTTTAGTGAACAAAAATTGTACACAGGGGATGAGTACACATAGAGTTGCAAAGGAAAAACAGTTGTAGGAAAGATAGAAAGTATGTATATATATATATAAAACAATACAAGCATGTAGGGACAAAATTAGAAAGTCTAAGGCACAAAATGAGATTAAAATAGTTAGACACATAAAGGGTAACAAGAAAACATTCTACAAATATAATAGAGACAAGAGGAAGACCAAGGACAGAGTAGCAGGCCCATTACTCAATCAGAGGGGAAAGATAATAACAGAAAATGTTGAAATGGCAGAAATGCTAAATGACTTTTTTGTTTCAGTTTTCACCAAAAAGGCTAGTAATGATTGAATGTCTAATATAGTGAACACCAATGAAAATGTGGTAGGATCTGAAAATAAAATAGGATGAGAGCAAGTTAAGAATTAATTATACAAGTTAGATGTCTTCAAGTTGGCAAGGCTTGATAATATTCATTCTAGAATACTCAAGGAGCTGACTGAGGAGATATCTGAGCCATTAGCGATTATCTTTGAAAACTGATGGAAGATGGGAGAGACTCCAGAGGACTGGAAGCGGGCAAATAAAGTGCCAATCTATAAAACAGGGAATAAGGACAACCCAGGGAATTACAGACCAGTAAGCTAAACTTCGGTACCTGGAAAGATAATGGAGGAAATTATCAAGAAAGCAATTTGCAGATATCTAGAAGATAACAAGGTGATATGTAACAGACAACATTGATTTGTCAAAAACAAATCATTTCAAACCAACCTAATAGCTTTCTTTCACAGGGTAACAAGCCTATGGTTGAGGGGAGTGGAAGATGTGGTATATCTTGACTTTACTAAGGCTTTTGAGATTGTCTTCCATTACCTTTTCATAAACAAACTAGGGAAATATAGCTACTGAGCTACAAGATGGAGCTACTATTAGGTGGGTGCATAACTGGTTGGAAAAAACATTCCCAGAGAATAGTTTTCAGTGGTTCACAGGCAAGCTTGAAGGTATATCAAGTAGGGGTCCTCACGGATCTGTCCTGGGTCTGGTTCTGTTCAATATCATAAATGATTTAGATAATGGCATACCAAGTACACTTATAAAGTTTGTGGATGATACCAAACCGGGAGGGGTTGCAAGTGCTTTGGAGGATAGGATTAAAATTCAGACTGATCTGGACAAACTGGAGAAATGGCTGAAGTAAATAGGATGAAATTCAATAAGCACCAATGCAAAGTACTCCACTTAAGAAAGAACAATCAATTGCTTCAATACCTACCAAATAGTAACTACTGAAGAAAGGGATCTAGGGGTTATAATGGATCTCAAGATAAATATAAGTCAACAGTGTAACTCTACTGCAAAAAAAAGCAAAACATCATTCTGGGATGTATTAGCAGGAGTATTGTAAGCAAGACATGAGAAGTAATTCTTCCACTCTACTCTGAGCTGATAAGGCCTCAACTGGAGTATTGTGTCCAGTTCTGGGTGCCACATTTCAGGAAAGATGTGAACAAATTGGAGAAGGTCCAGAGAAAAGTAAGATAAATGATTAAAGGGCTAGAAAACATGACCTTTGAGGAAAGATTGAAAGAACTGGGTTTGTTTAGTCTGGAGAAGAAAAGACTACGGGGGAACATGATAACAATTTTCAAGTACATAAAAGGTTGTTACAAGAAGGGTGAAAAACTGTTCTTCTTAACCTAGAAGGATAGGACAAAAAGCAATAGATTTAAATTGCAGCAAGGGAGGTTTAGGTTGGACATTAGGAAGAACTTCCTAACCAGCAGGGTACTTAAGCACTGGAACAAATTGCCTGGGGAGGTTGTGGAATCTCCATCATTGGAGGTTTTTAAGAATAAATTAGACAAACTCCTGCCAGGAATCGTCTAGTTATTACTTAGTCCTGCCTTGAGTGCAGTGAACTGGACTAGATGAACTATGGCGGTCCCATCCAGTCCTACACTTCTGTGATTTTATGCACATATGGAAGCCAGAGCCTGATGATCAAGCCTAAAACACCATTCAGAACATTCCACTGAAATATCTGATTCTGTTTTGGATGAATGCAGATAAGCCTAAAAATCTTTTCAGACAGAATCAGGATACAACTCTTAAATCCATTTCTACCTCATTTTCTAAGGAGGTTTGTTAATTAACAATAGAATCCAATTTTATTTGATAAAATAAACTGGGAAAACTGGGGTTATAGATCTATTTGTTTTGTTTTTTTCCTCTTTTCTTTTTTTTTTTTTTGTTAGGGAAAGGAGAGTTTTTGTGTAAAGAAAAACTTTATTATAAAGACTTAGTCATTTGAAAAATATCATTGACTCCTTCAGTCTTGTCTCAGAGGACAAATCACTCAAAAATATAAACCATTTATTTTATTAACTACTGCTATCAGACATAGTGTGTCATTTGGGGGGATCTCTCCCTTTATTTCTCTAGTTGTCTGTGGAGATATATCAGTGAAAGGAATCTAAAAAACCACAGGCATGAAAACCAGCACCAAACTAGATCAGCTTGATTATTTTTTCTGTGTGTTTTGATTGCACTTGTTGTAAGGAGCTCTGTGGTGGGGAAGGAAAGTAAAGAAAAAAACCCTGAAGTGTTGGGAATTCTCCAGTTAACCTGCCACTTTGATAAAACAGGTCATCAGTGGCATCTCAACTAAAAGCCGTTGCTGTGTTTAGTGCATACATGCCTTTCTCCAGAGACAGCACAAGCTGTTAGTTCGGCTGCCACATGCCTGCTGTGTGAATGGAGCTATGACATTGTTTACTCTGCATTGCACCTTTAAGTTTATAAGCAGTCGGCAAGTCTGCAGTATTCTGCAAAAGGCAGAGTTCAGGCAGCACATTACAGAGTAGACACTCACTGTGCTCTCTCATGAAGGTTTTTATTTCTGTCTTGATTTGTTGTGGCCCATAAGCTAAAGTAAAGTGAATGAAACTGAGTGGATGGTTGCTCTTGTATTTAGCAAAAACAGAACATACAGAACATTTACAGAGGTGGAAAAACTATAGCAAAAAAGGGGCTGATGATGGTTTACCAGGACTTCTCTGCCCCTTCTTTTCCAGACCATCTTGGAGGCACTGGTGCTTTGATACCCTCCTCCCTAAAATAAACTCATTCAGGATGGGCTATCAACCAGATTTAATCTTCCAGAAGCCTAGAAGGGCCAAGAAGACACTGACCAACTGGAAGCCAGCAGGCCAGTTAAGAAGGCTTGCCTACTTCCTCTCAGGGAGTGCTGGGTGAGGCTGGGATAGTAAACTCCATCACAGTGATGAGCTGAACTCTTCCTCCATACTAGCCCAGAACCCAGGGCCAGGTCAGGGCCTTAGTTAAAAGCACTGTGACCAAGCAGTTACCTTGGATGTTTGTTTGTTTAAAGGTGCAGATAGCAAAGCATTCTGAGTTTATTGTTTACCTATTTAATACAGACACCGAGCTTACAGCATTGGCTGCCTCCTCCGGACAGACTTCCACACCTTGTTAACTGAGGTAGGAAGCACCATGTCGAAGAAGGGGACATGATGGTGCAGCGACACCTGTGACAGGGCTCAAGTCACTTGTTTACTGCAGCTACTTTGTGCCACTCCAGTGATGCAAAACAGCACTAAACTCAGCTAAGCCAACCAGTTAAAACAGTTTTATGGGTGCTCCGCATCACTACAGCAGCAAATCTGGTCCAAGATCTTCAGACCTAGTTGTTTTGCTTCTAGTCCAAAAGTGCAGCTCTGCTACATCAAAGCATAAAATCCAGATGTGCATTAGCTGAAGTACTGCACTTCAGTACTTTTGATCTTTACATCAACTAACCATTTAACACATGAAGAAAGGTGTTGTTATGGTCAGAGGGCTAACTGCACTTCTGTCTCTTTTCTGATCTCCCTGAGGCCTTGCCTACACTACAAAGATAAGTTGACCTTATGTCGACAAACATAAGTCAACCTAAGTATTAGGTCAATTTACAGCCATCTCACTAATTACTGCAGTGGCTGATGTCCACGCAAACCTCCTTGGGTCGGTGGTGTGCATCCTCACCAGGAATGCTTCCACCGACCTAAGAGGGGCTGTGTGGGGAGCTGAGAATTGGGTCTCTCAGCTCTGCTGGCAGCTCCCTGTTGGGAGGTGAGCTGCCTCTCCCCACCAGCTCCATGTTATCTGCTGCGAACAGGGGAAGCTGTCCGGAGCTTTACGCTTCCCCATTCCCTGCGCACTCCCTACTAGGAGCCAGGCTTTAGCGCCATGAAATTAATAAGAGAGCCAACATTCCCAACCAGGGGGTGGGGTGAGCTGCCCTGGGCCTCTCACTTCCCCATTCCCAGCTGAGAGCAGGGTCCAGCCACCAGGGCTTCTCACCTTCCTGTTCCTTGATGGGAGAAGGGTCCAGCATGGGCAGCGGGTATAAGACTTCCCAAACAGCCACCACGCAGAAGCTCACACTCTGCATCTTTGCCCCACCCGTGCTCCATGCCCCCAGTCCCACTCCTGCTCAGTCCCCTCCCCCAAGGTTTCCCCACCTGCCACTCACACTTCTTCGCGCCGTCGCAAGGCCACTCCTGCACCCATTGCTCACGCCTCTTCACCTTCTCCCCTGAGAGGCGCAAACAGTAGCCAGGGGCTCAGAGGAGGGGGCAAAGCGGCTCAAGCAGCAGGTGGAACGGGGGATAAGAGATACAAGTGGCAGGCAGGGGAGCCTCAGGGGAGGGGGATGAGCAGGAGTGGAGCTTGGGGTAGAGAGCAGCGGTGACACGTGGGCAGGGCCTAGGTGTGCAGGAGGAGCAGGGGCCAGGGCCATGGTCCAAGCACTGGTTGTCCCCTCCCCATCCTCTCCAAACGCAGGAGTCACGTGCTGCCCATAAAGTCCAGCCACCTGGGCTTCTCACGTGGCTCCCAGCTGAGGGTGGGATCCAGCCATCCAGGTCTCCAGAGGAGTGAGGGGTGGAAAATGAGCTCTAGCTACCCAGCTTTCTTGTCAGTTTCACAGAGCTGTGGCAAAAATGACAGCCAACAGCCCATGTAAGGAACTCAGTGTCTACTCAGACACTGCATCACCCTATCTACACCGAGATAAGCCCTACCCTTCTCCTTGAGGTGGTTGGATTATGTCCGCATAGCAGAGGAGTTACATCAGCAGGAGGAGCATTTCAGTATGTACACCTACACTGTTTTGTCAACAAAAGCTGACTTTTGTCGACAAAATTGTGTAGTGTAGAGCAGGCCTGAGTGTATCCCATTAGGTTTTAGGCCTTATGCCTGTAGCTTACTTGGGGTGGAGTTCTGCATTTCTTCCACTCTAAAACTGGGCTCTGGTTTATAGTATTCTGCATATTAACCATTCTTACCCTGTAGGTCCTACTGACACCACTGGTTCTTCCTTTTGGGAATCTGTAACCAATGGTGTACAGTGATCAGATAGCCTTCTTACACCAAAGTGTTGTATATTTAACAGTAGGAACAATGCACTAGAAACAAAAGATTATAAAACAACAATCTACAGATTTATTTATGTTACTTAAAGGTTTACAATCTCCTGATGGCACCCCAGGCAGACCTAATTCCTTTAGACACCCCCAGTGGGTGTCTGTGTCTCAATCTGTGTCCCCAGAACAATTACTCCCCTCTTTAAACCTCACTGGAATTCTTTTGATCTCTAGTATTTATAGACCTTTTCCTTTCCTGGCTTTGTCTCTTAACAACCCTCAAGGGATTACTGAGGAGTGGCTTATCTTGAGTCATTCTTTCTCCTTCCTGTTTGTTTTTCCCAACAACCCTTTATTAAACTAAACCAATATACTCATACCGTAAGCTGCCCAATAACCTGGTTAACATACAGTATTCATAAATCATTACAGAACAGCTCCAAATCCATAATTTTAAAAGGGTTTCATGTCAGGGAAACACATACTAAATAGAAAATCTAGGTGGTCTGGTGAATAGAACACAAAGCATACAAGGCAAAGAGAGACAGACGATGTAATAGAGTGTAGGGGAAGAAACGAAAAATGAAGGGATGCAGGCTAAAGATTTCCAAAGCCAACCAGGAATACCCATTGGGCAACCAAATCCCTTAGCTGGTTTTAGAAATCTCAGACATAATGTATTTTTGAATGTGACGGTTATTATTATTTGTATTTTTGTTCTATTTTATTTTTTGTATATTATTTATATTTTATTTCCCCATCATTACAGAAGCTCTAAGCACCTTACATACAGTCCAGGGCATCCCCTTTAGCACAAAAAAGTATGCAAGGGAGAAATGCCCCCCAAAATGTGTTAAACTGGATAAGAGAAGAGGGCCTGTTATGCTATGGCTAACTACAATCCCCCTTCTCCCTCTAATTCAGTGGAAGCAACTGCTATGCAGGACCAAATGCACAGTAAAAAAACTGCAAGTAAAATGGAATAATAGAATTATAGAAGATTAGGGATGGAAGGGACCTCTGGAGGTCATCTAGTCCAACCCCCTGCTCAAAGCAAGACTAACTTCTACTAAATCATCCCAGACAGGGCTTTGTGAAGCTGGGCCTTAAAAACCTCTAAGGATGGAGATTCCACCACCTCTCTAGGTAACCCATTCCAGTGCTTCACCAACCTCTCAGTGAAAAAGTTTTTCTAATATCCAACCTAGATCTCCCGCACTGCAACTTGAGACCATTGCTCCTTGTTCTATCATTTGCCACCACTGAGAACACCCTAGCTGCATCCTTCCTGGAACCCCCTTTCAGGTAGTTAAAGGCCACTATCCAATCCCCCCCTCGTTCTTCTCTTCTGAAGACTAAACAAGTCCAGTTCCCTCAGCATCTCCTCATAAGTCATGTGCTCCAGCACCCCTAATCAGTTTTGTTGCCCTCAGCTGAACTCTTTCTAGTTTGTCCACATTCTTTCTGTAGTGGGGATCCCAAAACTGGACACAATACTCTAGAAGTGGCTTGACCAGTGCCGGATAGAGGGGAATAATCACTTACCTCAATCTGCTGGCAATACTCTTACTAATGCAGCCCAATATTCCATTAGCCTTCTTGTCAACAAGGGCACACTGTTGACTCATATCCATCTTCTTGTCCACTGTAAACCCCAGGTCCTTTTCTGCAGAACTGCTACCTAGCCAGTTGATCACCAGTCTGTAGCAGTGCATGGGATTATTTTGTCGTAAGTGCAGGACTCAGCACTTGTCCTTGTTAATCAGATATCTTTTGGACCAATTCTCCAATGTGCCTAAGTCACTGTGTATTCCCTTAAACCACATAGGGATTTGAATCCAGAATCAGAACTGATTGTTTTGCCTGAATAAATTCATGCCCCAATAAGGGAGAAAGGTAATAATTGAAAAGCTGTGGAAACATTTTGGCTCATAGGAATCATGTCACCCAGGAACTAATGCAAGCTAGGGAACTTTCCATTGCCTGAAAGAAGATGTGCCAGCAGATACACATCAGTGAAACTGCTCTGTTGACCTGTTTATAGTTAACAGCACATTATATTTAGGTTCACTTGGAGAACAGCTTGCAGTATATGATAGTAAGTCATACAACATAGAAACCTAGTTGCCAATGACATCATATGAAGCGAACACAATAGCCTAACAACCATGTGAAACACAGAATTTCTTAACTAAAAGAGATGTTGGAATAACTGGATTTGCAGTGTTTGAATGATCAACGTAGGTGCACGTGCATAGCAGTGTTTATTGCACACTATGTAACTCGGAGGCACAGAAATACAAGATGTTAGAGGAAAACATCACTTGCACAGTGTGTACTGAGAAGTTATAACCAAGACATAAAAGCAAAGAGTACATAGGAGTAAAAATCACCATCTCATCCAGACAACTACATAAGCAGCCAAAGGATGACAGGTTGAAACTGTCTCAGAATAGACACAATAACCCATAGAGAGACAAGGTGGGTGAGGTAATATCTTTTATTGGACCTTGTCTTCTGAGAGACAAGGTTTCAAGCTTACACAGAGCTCTTCTTCAGGACTGGGAATCTAAACAAAGTGTCACTGCTAAATATAAGATTTGAACAAATTGTGTAGCATATCGTTAGCTCATGTTTCAAGGGATCATTCATGGTGAAGTGGCCCGTTAACACCTCTCCAGTCATCGAGAGAAGAGGAAGCAGGGATGAGTAGGGAAAGTAGCTGGGGGTAGTTGTTAGTGGGTTACAGATTATTGTAATAAACAAAAAATCCAGTATCTCCATTCAGCCCACGATTACGGACTAGGAGACACCAACTCAAAGCAGCACCAGACCCTGCCAGAACAACAAATGCAAAACCTGCAGACACATGTCCACTGCTACAATGATTAACACTCCCCACAACACACCTTTTAAGATCCTTTGGTCCTACACATGCCAATCACAATATGTGGCATACCTCATCTAATGCACTAAATGCCCCAACAACAACTATATGGTGAAACCAGACAATCACTATGCTCTCGAATAAACTCACACAGGAAAATGATAAAAGACGAAAACACCCTATCACCTGTGAGTGAACACTTTTCACACAGCGATCATTCTATATCTAACCTCTCAATCCTCAAAGAAAATCTGCACAACACTTTCAAAAGACAAGACTGAGATCTTAAATTTATAGGTTTGCTAGACACTAAAAATCATGGATTGAATAGAGACACTGGATTTACAGTTTTATTACAATAATCTGTGATCCACTAACAACCCCTCCTCAGTTTCTCCCACCACCACCGCCCTTCCTTTCCTTCCTATTACTGGAGGGGTGTTAATGGGCCACTTTGAATGGTCCTTTGATATATGTGTTAACTACTTATGTTAAACAATCTGTTCATATCTTATATTTGGCAGTGACACTTTGAGTTATTGTTTTGCTGAAAAAAGCTGACTTTTTTTGAAAAAACAGCCTAGTGTAGACCAGCCCTCTAGTGTAGAAATGAAGAAGAGCTCCAAAGGCTCAAAAGCTTGTCTCTTTCACCAACATAAGCTGGTCCAATAAAAGATATTACATCACCCACCTTGTCTCTTTAATATCCTTGGACAAACACGGCTACAACATATAACAACCCATGTTATGGTCAATAGAACATAAGTTCAACAACACATAATCTAATACATATAAGTGTTCTGTATCATCCATTAAGCACTGCTTTAGCTGAAATCATGAATTAACTCACCAGCTCCTTGGAACTGTAACATGCATGAATTCTACCTTGGAGTAAAACTAGCAAAAGTTTTGAATAATGTTAGCTTTTGCTCAATGTACTCCTGTCGGCATTTCAAACAGCACACTTAAAGGAAATGGGCCCAAATATACGATGTGTGTTGTGTATGATCTTTTCTCTGTGTAATTGGAAAGGGAGAAAGCCGCATGCTCTGACCACACCTTCATTTTGCACAACCAAGTCCAAGTGTGCCATGGTGGTAGACCAGACCTCTCTTGTTGCAACTGTAAATCTGATACTACAAGTGGAACTAAATAACTGGGATCCCATGTAGGGCTTTAACAGTGAAACCCTGACCTGAGTCTATACACCAGCTGGCAGACAATGGACCAACAGTTAAGCAAACTTAAAGTACTCTTGAACAATTACAAGTAGACAGAAATTCTGAATTTTGACAACTCAACTAACTAGCCCTTTTTTGTGTGGTAAATCTGTAACTGTTAACACTAGCATTCTTCTGACTTGGATAGTTTAGACTACACAACTGTAAAACATAGTAAGAGAACTTACATTAAAATAAATGAGCTTATTCATTTCAGTAAACTATGATAAAGTCATAAATATCTACCGTAGGTGGAACCATCACCTATTTTAGTTCAAAGTACTGGGACGGGGTGGTAAGAAAGGGTTAGTGAGAATATTATCTATAGTCTAAGCCTATGATTTTCAAAGGAACTTTAAAGAGTTAGGAGTCCAAATCCCATTTAAATTCAACAGAAGTTGGGTGCCTAACACACTTTGAAAATCCCTCTCTATGTCCTGATCCTCAGATCAAGGACCATTTTCATGGTAAATACCAGTGGAGAAAGGGACTGTTTTTTCTTAGTGGTGAAATCACTGCCCAAACACCTCCACTACTAAAATATTGACTGTTCTTACTAGCTGCTTAGTATCAAATGAAACACCAATGTGCCAAATAAAAGTACATTATGTAGATGGATTTATCCTTATGTGACACATGCGACATGGTGACATATTTATTTATCATTAGTTCAGTGGGATCTATGTTTCTATGAAAACACTTCACAAATGTATGTTATCCTTACAGAGGCAGTATGCAAATATCTGTAACATTCCAATTTTAGTAAATATGCATGTTCAAACATGCACAGGATCTATATGTATGTTGCATTTCTTTTAAATCTTCAGTGAACACATATTTATCTGTATATGTGTGAATTTAGTATCCAGGGAAGGTGTCTGATTGACAGCCCTGCAAACCAAAATCCCTTCTCTAGCAAATAAAAGAACAAGAACAAATCCCAGAAAACAACAACCAGGCCCAGGAACAAGCAACAACAGTGCCAGCTTTCTAATACTCCTCTGCCAATGTTCCTCTATTCTGATTGAGAGGGATCTCCTCTAAGGTGAGAGGTTATCTGAATTTCTATAACCCATTCAGCCTTTGGCCTTTCAGTGGGAGAGTCAACAAGTGTGCCCATTAGTCTGATATATTTGTATTAATTTCAGCATTAATGGCAAAAATCATCTAGTTTGAACATTCTGTAAGAAATTTGACATTGGTATACAATAAAACTGAGCTTTGATTTTAATGTTCCATATGAAAAATTGCATACTTACTAGAGAAACATCTGGCTGATGACCACAAATAAACTGGCCACTGTGCACGTGTCCCACTGCTCACTACTAGATCAAGTCAGAATAGCTCGTTTCATCATAAACCTAAAATATTAACAGCTAACAGAGCATGTCCTTTAGTTCTGGTTATAGGAGAGTGCACTTCTGTCGTGGGTCTGAATTCTACAACCTATATCACCTTGATGTTCCTGGTTGACCATGTTACACAGCATAGTAACACTCATGAATTCTTATAAGATTTGGTGCATGGCTGCATGCCTGTTTCTCACTTTTTCGAGGGCACCTTAAATAAACGTATATTTCACCTGATCCCATTTTCCTAATTGCATTTTAAATAATAAATCGTTTTTGCCAGGAGAAGATTTTCATAATTTTAGCCAGAAGCGAAAATATGCATGGAGCAAGGAAAGGAATTAGTCCTGCAAAATACTTTTCTTTCAATCTTACCATGACATTTTAAATCAGCATGTTTGCTCACATCTGGTGTTTTTCCTGGTCTCATTTAATCAGTCCAGTTTCACATTGCCTGCAGTTTTTCTCATAGGATTGTTTTCCTTGGGCCAAATCCTGCTTTCACTGACCCCACTGATTGTAATGGAACAAGGATTTGACCCACTGAATATAGAAGGCTTTAAACTGTCCATTCTTAAACTCCCTTTTCTGGGCTGTGAACCCCTGAGATACTGGGTCAAGGTTAGGGAAGCTATGCATAGTTATTTTTGTGCTTTATAATATGTCTAACATTTCTGTTACATAAATCATTTTTAGCTTTACCTAATTTCAGAGCATAAAGGGCATGTCAAACTTTACTAAACCGAAGCCCTGGGAAGCAGTCGATAACCATGATGGATTTTTATAATGATATAGCCCTTAATGAATTATTGTAGTTCTTTAACAAGGTTTTAATAAGAAATTTCTTTTGCCAGCATGGTTATTAGTTCTCTCATCTGAATAGCCCTGGGCCTGTCTATCATAGACTAGTACAACATAATATTTCTTTCTGTGTCAATCATACAGTACTGCAAAACTCCAAGCCATGAATAAAACACACTTGCTTTTCTTTGCTTTTTTATTTTAAAGGTCAGGTTTTTAGAATATGTAAGGTGAAAATAAAGATGTGTTAACTGTACGTATTCTGCTCACCAGTCAGATGTTTCCTGTACTCTAAAGCACCTTTAAAAAATAAGAACAATATACTTATTTTGCACTAACTAATATGTATGTGTATAATGTACAGTATAGTATACTGCACTGATTTTCTTCAGGGACTTTAAGGAAACATCTGAATGGTAATCTGAATACTGCAGTGGGCATTCTTCCATTATATATGAGTCAGGAATGGCAACTGTCTAAAAAGACGATGATACATGCACCGAGCAGTTCAGTTACTTTGTGTCATGCTGCAGCAACACAACTGGGTAAAAAGTCCAATTCTCAAGCGATAGTCCTTCCCACAAATAGGCACAGGGCCAGAAGATGAAGTTGGAGCACTATTAGCACTTGAGGCCTGCTGCGCTTTCCTCTTCTCTCTCTTCATTTTCCTCTCTCTCTCTCAACCATCTCTCTTTAGCCTCTTTGACTCCCTGGCACAGCGCAGCCCTCCAGTATGGCCTATTGCTAGCTTCAGCTTCCCAGCTTGTGGTGTCACTGTTTAAAGTTTTCAGCTCCCTCCTGCATACATCCTTAAAACTGAGCTTAGGTCAGCTAACTCCCACGAATTCTCCGTACGGGACATCCTTTGGAAAGCGTCCATCATCCATCTGGTGCAGATGACCAAGTCCATGAAAATATGTGTTTGAAAATAATGATTTGACTTGGCAATTTTGCTGTCTCGAATATTTTGGTGTCAGGAACTTTGGTTTCCCATGTGATATTTAAAATATGATGAAGACAGCAGGTATGGAAGGTTTTTAACCTCTCATGTCTGCTGTAGGTAGTCCAGGTCTCATCATTATACAGTAGCATGCTCAAACCACACACGCAGTAGAACCTATCTTGGTGTTTAATGTCAGTTTTCTGTTATTCCACATGCACTTGATCAGTTTGCCTAATATAGTATCTGCCTTTCCAATGTAAGAATTAAGCATGTCATCCAGAGATAAGTTATCTGATACAATTGATCCTAGTGGACAGAACTTGTGCACAATTTCTAGCGTGGAGCTAGCTATACAAAAACCTTTGGTGCAGTCAATATACCCTGTGAGACAATCAGTCTTCTTTGGACTGATGGTTAGTCGAAATTCATCACAAGCTAGCACAAAGGTATTGCAAATTTGCTGGTGCTCCTCTTCACTGTGTGTAATGAGAATTGCGTCACTGGTGAAAAGAAGCTTTTTTGTCAAGTGCCTGAGTGTGCTTTCTGCTCTTAGACATGCGATGTTGAAGAGTTTTCCATTGGATCTCATATGGAGATTTACACTGTAAGTGCTAGATGACAAAACATGATGAAGCAGCAGAGAGAAGAATATACCAAAGAGTGAGGGTGCCAAAACACATCCCTGTGGATTTCAAAGCTGCTAGATTGATCATTATCATACTGGATTGTAGCCTTTCTGCCATCATGGAAGGATCAAATCAGATGGATGAGGACACGTGAGCAACCAATTCTCTCAAGCAATTGGAAAAGGCCCTTTCTGCTGACCAGATCAAAAGCCTCTGAAAGATTGATGAAGGCCATATAGAGAGGTTTCCTTGTTTAACACTTTTCTTGAAGTTGCTTTAGTGCAAAGATTATGTTGATAGTTGATCAACCAGCACAGAACCTACACTGATTCTCTGGATAAACACGACAGCAAGAACTTGCAGTCTGTTGAGAATGACTTGTGCAAATCCCTTGCCAGCCACACTAAGAAGAGTGATTCCTCTGTAGTTGTTTCAGTCATTCTGCTCTCCTTTGTTTTTATACAATGTTAGGATGATAGCCTCCTTAATGTCTTGTGATAACCCTCCTTCCTCTCCAGAAGGTAAGCAAGACATTGTGCAGTTGTTTAAGCACAACCTGTCTCCTTGCTTCAGTACTTTAGTTGGAATTTCTTCTTTTTCCTGTAGCCTTCCTGGTGCTAGGAAAGTGATTGTGTTTTCAGGATTTTATATAGATGGTTCTATATCAAGCTCTTCAATAGTCTGGACCCTGGGGATTTCATTTAGCTCTGTTTCAGAACAGTGGCTTCATGTCAATAGCTTGTGCTAGTTTTGCATTTGTTTGCTTCTGTCAATTATGATGTCACCGTTAAGAGATTTGAGTGGAGCAGTCATCTTGCCTGAGAGACCTACTGCTTTCTTGATTTCATCAACTATATCTCTTAGATCTCCATTTTCAAAGGATGTTTGTATCTTCTCACACAGACCGAGCCAGTATGATTGAGCACATTGCCTTCCTGTTGTTTACAATGCACTCTTGGCCAATATGAGGTTAGCAAATGTCTCAAGAGAGGGTTTCATGTTGTAGCAGAGATATGCTGTGCATTTTGCTTCAACAAATGGAAGAATTTCTGCAAACCATTCTTTATCTTGTATAGTCTTTTTTACCAAAAGCTAAGTTGCAGCTTTATAGAAAGTCATTTTGAATGTTTTCGGTGCTGCATCAGTACTCAGGGGAGCTGCAATCAATGACATAGCTTCCCTGAGATTTGCAGTGAACTGAAGACACCTTCCTTGTTCTTTTGTGTTCTTGATGTTAATTCATGGGCAATAGCTTTGTTTGGTACAATAGAATTTCTGCAGTGAAAGCCTTATTTTGCAGCATACGAGTGCATAGTCTATATAACAGCCTGCACTGTGAAAACTATGAGTATGGAAACATTCTACAGGTATTTTCTATAACAATTAAATCCAGTTGGTGCAAGTGCCCAGATCTTGGCTGTCCCCATGAGAACTTCTGACAGTGACTGCATTGGAAGTAAGTGTTGATAATGCACAGTCCACATTGGTACAGAGATCCAGTAGTCTTTCCCCTGTGTTGTTAAATTTTCCCACTCCATAGTGGCCAATACATAGTGGCCACATCTCATGATCTCACTGTGGCATTGAAGTCTCCCAGTAGATAGAGTCACTTGCCCGGTGGTAGCTCATCGATGATATTGTGCAGTTGCTGACAGAACAAGTCCCTCTCTTTAGAGATAGAGGAAAGTGTTGGGGCATATATAGTGATAATATTGGCAAAGCCACCGATGGTAGATATGCTTAGTGATATGATACATTCTGATGTTGCAATGGGATTTCAACCATGGGTGCTCATGAGTTTTTTTACTGCAAAACCACCCTGTGTTTGCAATGGTCTTGTTTGCTATTTTCTTGACAGAAAAAAGTGTAATGAATTTATATAGAGAGCCTGGGTCAGCTACATCAAAGCAGCTACATCAAAGTTAAACTTCTCAAACTCTCTGTCAATAATGATGGACTTCTAGAGTCATTGACCTCTCTTAGATAAGTGAGTGGTGTAGTTCCTGGTTTAGTTGCCAAGCACTCAACTCATAATGTACTGGGATACTTTGTACAAGTAGCAGGCTTTACATGTCTGACCTCACCCTCTATACATGATTAACAGTATATATGTAGCCCTCCTTTTAATTTGTGAGCTCCTGGAACACTGGACTGTGCCTCTAGGGGGTCCTATCCTATCAACTACAACAACAGTGGGTCCAGAGCCTCTAGACACCATTTCCCAACCTGCTTAGAGTCAGTGGTGGGGACAAAAAAGATAGGAAACTCCTGCTGAGACCAATAAAAATGGAATGATTTATACAGGCAGTTTGCAGCACCAATTATGAGCCAGGACTGCTCAGCTCTCTGAGTGGGAGGGGACAGCCTGACTCAGAGAAATAGGGACTAGCATTAATTTAAGTTTTGGCTATTTGAGTTAGAAGCAGAGAGAGAAGCAGACCACCTTAGGGAGTCTCTGCTAACAAAGAGAGATGTTGAATTGCTGTGTGATTCACTATGTGATCAGACAGTGCTGGCCCTGCAGAGACTAGCATCCAGGAAGGCAGAGATTCAACCTGGTGCCGCCTACTGAGACCTCCACAGAGTTTCCGTACCAGGAAGCCCAGAGAGGACCTTGCCCCACTCAGAAATGAAAAACTGTAAGCAGTTCTCTTTAAGCAGACCAATTTAGTACTGTTACACTCATCTTTGGACTCATACGCCACATTCCATCTGCCTAGAAGGTGCCAGGGAGCAATCTGGGAATGTAGTACAATTGTGAATGGGCGGAGGTGGGAAATTTATTGTATTATTAATATTTTGTCATTTATTACTTAAACTTATCCCTTTTCTTCCCTAAAGACTCTTTTTCCTGCCCCCAGTAAGGTCTCCTTTGTTCTATTGTTATTTCTGAGTGTGGCATTTCATTTGTTGGGGTTTTTATTAATGTATTTTGTTGTCTGTGTACTGAGTTATGTTCCTTGTTAAGTGTGATAGCATTAGTCGTTTTCCCAAGCGACAGCCCCCCTAGTGTCCCAGGCATAGTTGCTTGGTGGGAACAGGCGTCAAAACAAAGAACTCAGGACCTAACTGCAAAGTGACTGAGGGGAGAAGTAACAGATGTGAGGGAGGAGGCTTGAACCATACTTCAGGGGAGGGGCTACATATACATTATATATATGTATGTTGCTTGAAAACAAACACACAAACCTTAACCTTGCAAAGTCCGCACTCAAAACTTAGAAATGTCTCTGAAACCTTGTCACAGTTTCAGGGTAAGTGCACCTGTATTCCCCATCTGTGATCCACCAAGGGCACCCATTTAAAGCTTTCCAGCTCCCAGTCGTCAGTTCTCCTGGGTGAAGACATGCATCTAGCCCTTTTGACCAGGAATTTTAATGCTTCACTGCTCCTTGGTTTATACTGTGATATACCCAGCAAGCCAGACTGCCTAACCAGGCCGGCATCTGTGATTTGTTTTCCCTTTGAAGACGAAGACCAGTGTATTGTCCTCGGTTGTATGTTACTGCACAGCTCCTTTTAAGTAAGCACATCTTTCTGAAGGTAAAAACATTACAAAGAAAATGAATTAAAATGATGAAAGAATCTACACACATGCTAAAAAGCATACCAACTCCAGCCTAGGGCTTTGGTAGGCTTCAGTCCTCCAAAACTCACAACTGAATCCTGGTCTACGCTTACCCAGCAATTCAGTGGCAGTCAATGGGAGTTATGCAAGCTACGCAGAGTAGCTTGTATAACTCCCATCGACTAACGTGCTTCCCTTCTGTGCCGTGTCTTCACTGCACTGCGCCGACGGGAACCGTGTTCCTGTCGACACAGTGCTATGCTACTTGAGGGGGTGGATTTACTCAGTCGACTTACTGATTGATTGAGCAGGTCTACACTGACCACTCAATCAATCCAGAAAGTTTGATCTGGCGGCAGCAGCTTTGCCGCCGTCAGTATAGACATACCCTGAGTTTTCCACGTGGTTAAAAGTTCATCCATTTTACATCTAGAACCAGAATCCAAGCTAGAGAGTTCAGCTGTTTCTTTATACAGTTCAGGCCTTTGACCTTGGCCTTCTGCAACAGGTAATCAGCAGACAAAGACCCTCTCCTCATGGTGTAGCTTCAAAGGCTAGGTTTTTCCATACCCAGAGCTGGGTAATTTGCATTAACCTTTCCCTAGAGATCCCCCAGGAAATCCACTTAACACTTATTGTCTCAAAAGTCCATACTTCTCTGGCATATTTTCAATATAGTTTTTGAACTCCTAGGTCTTACAGCTGTCACATCTCCCACACAGAGAGGTTACATACAATCCTGGCCCCACAATAGTACACAAACTTAATGCAATAAGGTCTTTCAAGTACATTGCAGGAAATTGTTGTGTCTGTCACAAACCTTAACTCAGCCCCCTTATGCATAAGCATTGTGAAGCAGTCTTTAATTTCATGTGAATATACTATGGTGCCTGGGAGCCCTGGTCACGCACCAGGATCCTATTATTCTAGGTGCTGTCAAAACACCAAACAAAAAGACCATCGCTGCCTCAAAAACCTTATCATTTAGCTGCCAGCTTTAAGAAGCCTCTAGAGAGCATGTGCAAACACATTTTTTTAGTGACTTGTAATTTGGCCAAATTAGAGCAAATTTTTACTTGGATGGCAAAGGCACATTCCTGGCACCAGTGTGACTTCCTTGCCACAATTCAAGTTCCTGCTTCAAGAATGGAGGAGCTAGAACTTCTTAACAAAATGAGAATATATATGATAATATATACATATATACACGCATGCACACATATATAGGACTAGTATGTGTCATCCACCTGAATTTTTATATTATAAAAAAGTTTAGGCCTTTTTTGGTCTGATTTAGATCAAAATTATTTGCATAAATCACAGGGAAACTTATCTTACGAACATTGTGACTCATTAAAGGTCTAAAAATGGATATAACATGAACTTCATCCATGTAACTCATGAACAATTACATGTGATTACTCTGAAGTCATTTTAGTTGCAAACAAGGAAGGATAGGGAATACTGAAATCTGCATGTCAACAAATGTAATGGAGACTAATTCTGATTAAAACCAGCCATTTTTATTGGTCAGCACTCTGGACAATGCATTTTAATAGCATGCAAGGAAAGAAGGCAAAGAGACAAGTTTAAAAGGCAGAATATTGATCTCACCTGCAGCTGTGTGTTTCAGCACATCATTCATTTCCAGCTGTTTGTTTCAGCTGCTGTACCTGGTCAGTGGCTGTAGTATTGATTCTTGAATTGTTTTTCTTCTGCACTGTTTTTTTTTTCTCTTTTCCCTTTGCAGAAGTTGCAAGAGACATCAGTGAAGAGACACAGACTGCTGATGAACTAAGAAGGACAGAGTTCTCTGACCTGGAGCAAGAAAATAGCCACTGTCTCCCATCAAAGCACACTCACATACAATCTCAGCTAAATAGCCAGCTAAGGCTTTGTATATAGTCATATATAAATAGTGACAGTCATATTTCTTCTGACATTGATTTTTCCTGACCGTTTTTTTCAGTTGAAATTTTATGTGCAAATATGAAAAGAATGTGAGTATTGTGGACTGTGAATAAACAAATTTGAATGACTTCATCTTTGAGGAACTTAACTGGTACTTTAAAAACAATTGGCTATGGTCATGTTGAGATATGCCAGGGTAAGTTAACTAACTGGAGGAAGCCTGGACCATGACCTGATTTGGTGCGAACAAGCTACAAAACAATGCATCTCAGATCTGACCTGGACCTCTTGTTTTTGCAGGCACCATATCCAAGGTGAGCTAGAGGGATACTTCCTTCTGGCTGGGTCAGTAGGAGCTGTCATAAGCATCGCTCAGTCAGCAGGAGTAATTTCTGAGTCAGTAAGAGCTGTCACAAGTCATTCTGACATACTATATATCATACGAGATGTGAGAGTGACCTATCTAAACGTTACCAAAATAATTGTGTATAACCAGGTCACTCCATCCGTCTGGTACCTAAAACTCAGCTCTCTCATTCGGTATTGGCCTGATTATGCAATATCTTTGTGCAATACCAGTTTAGTATTACTGTAATAAATGGAATTACCGTGCTGTAAAACTGGGGTGATGGAGTGCAGAATAAGGCCCTTTACCTTTTAGTGCCACAACCCTCAAAAAAGGCAGCGTTGCTAAATTTTGAAAAGATTGAGTCCCTTCATCTCTTTATATTAAAATTCATGATAAGTTTGAAAAACCTCATGTTTTACAATTCTTTCATATGCCCCATTTTAGCCTCATCTGAATTTATGTTTATTATTTAATGGTCTTTTTAGTTATTGGTGCAAAACAGAATATAGGATTCCAACTAATATTAAATAACAAAATATATGCCCAATGCCAAAGTGCACTATGGGGTAGATATACAGAATTATGGATACAGATTTGGATACTGATCATGATGTGATTCCCAGGACCAGATTAAGTGCATAGAAAAGCTTGATATGTGGCCTAAGTGTAACCAGTGAAGAGAAGTCTGAATAGGTCTGCAGACAGCCTAAAACAAATAGGTCTGAGAGTGTGAATTACCGCAACTATCTCAAGGGATATTAACTCCAAAATCCATTGCTATAAGAGGCCCCGTCAACACCTTCCCAGCAGATGATTCTGTATATGACCAAAGGAGACGAGTGCAGTAGGCCTGACCCTCCCTCAAGCAGGTACACCCTGGCTGCTGAGGTAGATACTTTTATGGGGGGACGGATGCTGCTGTCACTTCTGCCTCTCTGGTGGGAAGGGCACCACTGCTGATTTCAAGGGGAGGGAGATCCTTCTGTCACTTATGGGGATCCCTTCTCCTGTCACTGCAACTCCAGGTGGGGCACAGCCACAGTATGGGAACAAGGTCAGAAGGGTGAAACCATGGGTGATCCAACGTTGGGGGTGTATCCAGGGACCTGGAGTGAATTAATCTAACCCTAAGCTTTCTACCTGTTGATGTAATCCTCCTATTTGTGGCATTTTGGCAGTGCAATTACTGATGGTCACACACTTCATTGCTTCTGTAGACCATTCTCATTGCACACATTAGGGGCTCCTCATTGGCTTCTGGGCTGGAAGGAAACTGCTAGCCTGCCTGGTTTCCAATGAAACTTTTACTGAAATTGACACATTCCCCAGGTTCAGCCTTTTCCCAGATAAATGTTTTCCACTACAAAAAACAAAACAAAACAAAAACAAAACAAAAAAACAGCTCTGTCCATACCCTAACCCTTTTTCACCCTGTAGCAAGGTGCTGTGCCTACCTCAGAGCCTGGGCCTGAGGAACAGCTGCAATCTCCCTGCTGGGCAGAACAAGGTCCTGCAGGCCAAATACCCTGGGAGAAACATGGCGGAGCCAGGGCAGGAAAGGCCAGTATAAAAGGCCGTCCTAGCAGCACAGTTAGGGGGAAGCTGCCACTGGAGACACGTGGTCTGGGCCTGACCCAGGCCATGAGGCTGTGCGGAGCAACTGCCCCACCAACCGGAGCCTCCAAGGCCTGCCTGGGCTGCCAGGCCCAACTGACTGGATAGAGCCACCGGGCCTGAGTGACTGGGAAGACCTACCCAAGGACACTGAATGGGAGCAATCCCCTGAGGTCAGCCCTGACCTGGAGGAGCTGCCTGACACCGGGGACCCACTGGAGCTATCTGAGCCCAGTATACCTGAGGAACTGCTGGGATCCTGTGACCTGGAGGAGCTGCCCTCCACTGACGACCACAAAGAGTTTCCGGACCTGCTGCCGGTTGGCGGTGAGGGACTCATGGGGCTCTCGCTCGCCATCTACCCTAGCGACCTGGAGGAAGGGTGCGAGAAAGTAACCCAAGGACAGCCGAGCATAGTTTGGCTGAGGCTGTGGCCGAACCAGTCTGTGTGTTGTGGTTGGATCCCTGCTGACTCAGTGGTAAATGACTTTGCCACTGATAGGGCCCTGGGCTTGGACGTAGTGAAGTCGAGTGGGCCTGTGTCCCCCCTCCCCTCTTCCCTAACCACCCCGGCAGTGCTTGGCTTCTCTGAACCCGCCTGCCAGAGGATACCAAGCTTACCAGCCCCGCCCTGCTTGAGGGCTGGGGGCTACAGACGGCTTACCAGTCCCACCCTGCTGGAGGGCCAGGGGCTACAGATGGTTTACCAGCCCCGCCCTGCTCGAGGGCCGGGACTACAGACTGCTTTGGCCAGCCCGACGAGGATTGCCCCAACAACGTGGGACCCCAGAAGGGAGAGACCCCTCCAGCACCCATTGACTCTCCCAATCCGGGGGAGCCAGGAATGATTTCTGTTGGGAGCAGCAGGAACACCTCACCCTTAGCCATGCCTATGACCAGCTGGCCGCCATAGACTGGGTGGTGACCGACCCCCAACAGGCTGCCCAATGGCCACAGTTTGAGCTATGCCATGACCGGCTAGACCGAGTAGAACGAGACCCCTGGACCAGGGCCCTTCGCACCCAGTTGGTAGTGCCCCGGACCTATCGAAGAGCTGTCCTGAGGCTGGCCCATGACATTCCAGCCACGGGCCATCTGGGCCTCGACAAGACCCTGGCCCGAGTCCTGGCATGCTACTACTGGCCCGGTGTACACCACAATGTCTGACAGTATTCTACCTCCTACCCAGAGTGTTGGATGGCAGCCCCAGCCGGCGTTCTGCAGGCCCCCCAGTACTGCTTCCTCTAGTCAGGGTTCCCTTTGAGAGAGTGGCCATAAACCTCGTAGGACCTCAGGTGTGCAGTGTAGCCTGGTATCGCTACCTCCTTGTCCTGATGGATTATGCCACCCACTTTCCAGAGGCCATCCCCCTTAAGAACGCTATGGCTCAGACCATCGCGGGTGAACTGGCTAAGATCTTTGCAAGGGTGGGGTTACCTTGAGAACTTCTCATGGACCAGGGAACTAATTTTACCTCCCAACTGTTTTGGGAGGTCTGCGACATTCTCGGGAATGTCAGAAGCTCCAGACCTCAATTTACCACCCCCAGACTGATGGGTTGGTAGAGCGGTTCAACTGGACCCCAAAACACATGCTTTGGACGTTCCCCCCTGAGGATCTGCGGAGGTGGGACCGGTTGATCCCACCCCTGCTCTTGGCCATACGGGAAGTACCCCAAGCCTCCACCCAGTTCTCCCTCTTTGAGCTATTGTATGGACGACAACCAAGGAGATTCTGGACCTTATGCAGAAGCAGTGGGAGCAAGCTTCCTCGCCGACCCGGGGAGTGCTACAATATGTCCTGGACCTATGGGAACGCCTTCAACAGGCAGGGATCCTGGCCCAGAAGAAGCTGCAAACCACCCAAGCCAAACAGACCCGGACATATAATCAGGGTGCATGGACTTGCTCCTTTGAACCCACTGAGTCTAAGCTACTGGCCCAATGGCAAGGGTCGTATGAGGTCATCCATCAGGTCGGCCCCATGAATTTTGAGATTTGACAGCCAGATCGGTGAAAGAAGAACAGGTCTATCACATCAACCTATTGAAACTCTGGCATGAGCGGGAGGGTCTGATGATCAACTCTAACCCCCCTGATCTGGACCTTGGCCTGCAGATCCCCAAGAGGGAGGACCAAGGCAAACCCCAGCTGGGCTCCGATCTCTCCGAGATCCAAAGGTGGCAAGTGAAGCACCTACTGGAGGCATTTGCCATAACTTTTACCATGAACCACACCATTGAAATGCACCCCGGCGAGGTGGTATGTACCGGCACAAGATCTCCCTTCCACCATCTACAGGCTGTGGTGGAGGAAGAGATCCAGGCCATGTTAAGGCTTAGCGTGATCAAGCCCTCGACCAGCGAGTGGCGTAGCCCCATTGTATTGGTACCAAAACTGGACAGGTCACTCCGGTTTTGCATAGACTTCCGGCGAGTCAACTCCATCTCGAAGTTTGACACTTACCTCATGCTGCGAATCAACGAGTTGCTTGATCAGCTTGGGGAGGCTCAGTACTTCACCACGCTCAACCTCAGAAAGGGATACTGGCAAATTCCCCTGGAAGCCTGGTCTAGGGAAAAGACCACGTTTGCAACCCGAGAGGGTTGTACCAACTTGTGAGGATGCCCTTTGGGCTCCACGGAGCCCATGCCACCTTCCAGCAATTGATGGACCGGCTCCTCGGACCCCATGTAAGCTATGCCGTGGCCTACCTCGATGACGTGGTAGTGTACAGCCGCCACTGGAGTGACCACCTGCATCAGGTGGCGGGTGTCCTGAAGACACTGCATGAGGCCGGGCTAACCACAAACCTCTGAAAGTGCCTTATCGGGTGGCAGGAGACCACATACTCTGGGGTACACCCTGATTCGAGGAACCCTATGACCCCTGATCAGGAAGGTACAGGCACTCCAGGAATACCCACAACCTACTACAAAAAAACAGGTGAGGCAGTTCCTGGGTTCGGCCGGTTACTATCAGTGGTTTGTGCCAGACTATGCCACCCTCGCCGTGTTGCTAACAGACTTTCTCCAAAAGGACCAGCCATTCCGTGTCCGGTGGACCCCAGTATGTGACCAAGCCTTCAACACCTCGCCACTGATAGGGCCCTGAGCTGGGATGCAGGGGAGTGGAATGGGCCTGCATCCCCATCCCCACTTTCCTAATCACCCCGGGAATGCTTGGCTCCTCTGAACCCGCCTGTCAGAGGATACCAAGCTTACCAGCCCCGCCTGCCTAAAGGCTGGGGGCTATAGACGGCTTACCAGCCCTGCCCTGCTCAAGGGCCAGCGGCTACAGATGGCTTTGGTCTGCCCCGCCCTGCTCGAGGGCTGGGGGCTACAGATGGCTTTGGTCTGCCCCGCCCTGCTCGAGGGCTGGGGGCTACAAACTACTTGTCAGCTCCACCCTGCCTAGAGGTTGGAGCCTGAAGACTAACCAACCGTTAGCTTTTTCCCGCCGTAGACTAAGGCTCTGTGGCCTTCCTCAGCCCGAGGAACAGCTGCAACAACTTGCCAACTGCCTACACATCCCCTCCCATTCCTTAACCCTAACCTTGTGCACTCCCTCATTTGCTCCTTTTTCATGTTAGGGTCTCTCTGTGACACCCATTTCCCTCTCCCTGATCCCAAGATCCCCTCTTCTCTCCCCCATTTCAGGGTCTTCGTGCCTCCATTTCCCTCACGTCAGAGTACCCTATTTTCCCACATCCCATGTCAGCAGCTCGGTGTAGCATCCAGAAGCTCCCTAGTGGGATTGTGATACCAGAGGCAAATTAGATAATCACCTGATTTTAGTGGAAATCAGGCTTTTTCTGTGTTCAAATTATCACCAAAATCAATGGGATTCTATCCATTGACACCTAAATTATTCCCTGCAGTTTAGGGGTTGATTGCTGGGACCTTCAAAAATTATTGTGTTACAGATAGAACTGTCATAAAATTGAGTGTTAGGGCTGGTCTACATTAGAGAGTTTTGTCAACAAAAGTCGACTTATTTTTCCAGTGCAGACAAGGCTTTGACCACACTTCTGTCAGTCAACATTGCAACACCAGGTAGCTCCTTTTAACAAATTCAGAAAAAAATTTGGAGAAGCACAGACAATGAAAGGAGAGAAAAAAAACCCGAAAAACAAATGCTTCTAGAAAATCTTCTGGAGCTGTCTAAGATTTCTTCCATTTTTAAATATTAATTGCCCATCACATATCATGGCAGGGCCATATAGGTGGGACGTGTGCATTCACGAACCACTGAAAACTATACATTTTCTCAGTGTACCACAATTACAGAAACATTTGTGCTAAATAACTTTGTGCTGAATCACTGTGAAAATCTGCAGTGTTCAGTAGCCCTCAGAATTTCTCATTTCTTGTCTGTAGTGAAGAAGTCTAGAGGAAGTACATTAAAGTGCACTTTAAAACATATGGAGACTCCTGTTACAAGCTCTCCCAAACAATGCTTTATATATACTTTCTGCAAGGTATACCTGTGTTTATTTCTTTGACTCTGATTTTACCTTTAAAAATCACTGTCCCCTTTTAAAACATGATAAAGGTACTATGGATTGGACAAACTAATGCTGTTCAGGAGACCTAAAATCAATCCTTTATTCCATTTTATTCTCTCAGCCAGTGGAACTGGGAGCACTGTACAAACCAATTGTTCAGCCACTGATGAGGGAATGACTCTTGTGACTCACGAACATTTCATTTGCACAAATTCAGTAGATCACAGCTTCATCATACCTTTTCTTTATTACGTACCTGATGTAACATGCAATGATCTGCTATAAAGCCAAATGTTAAATATCACTGGCAAAACAATCATTGCATAGGGGTTGTATAAGTAGTGGGCGTGACCACTAGTGAATAGGTTAAGGACCAGCTTTGTCCTTTGACTTCCTTCAGCTGCAAGTAACATGGAGTGCTGAAGGACCATCAGGTTAGAGAGGGAACAACATGGAGAGATGCCACTAGTTCAGATAGTCAGTATAATGCTGAGGTCAGAAGACAAAGGGAACCAGAATATTTCATGCAAAAGAATGGAAATAATAAGAATTCTTCTAGATTTCAACCAAGCTACAATGTGATTGTAGCTATATGACTTATTAGTGAGTGCATTTTGTATGTCCCTTGCTTTGCCCGATCCATAAGAGATATGAGTCTATTACAATCCCATCTAGGGTGGGCTTCTTTAGCTTAAATTATGGCAGCTTATTTCTTAATTTTGGTGATCCTCAGTTCAGTCCCCAGTGTGTTGACCAAAAGTGTGCCCATCTCAGAGAATGTGACAATTATAGGTTGGGTTTTTTTTTTTTTTTGTCCATTACATATACATCCTGAAAACATACATGCACATTTGCTATACACAGATATTTTAAGCAGATAAAAATTTGTACCAAAAAACCATAAGACAAAAAGTTGATACTGGACTGTGAGTTGACAAAAAATGATGAAAGATAAATGGGAAGATAAATAGAAAGATAATACAAAAACAACGAGCACCTGTAGCACCTTAAAGACTAACAAATTTATGTGGACGTAAGCTTTCGTGGGCTGCAACCCACTTGCATGCATCTAACAAACTGGGTTGCAGCCCATGAAAATTTATTCCCACAGAAATTTGTTAGTCTTTAAGGTGCTACAGGATACTCATTGTTTTTGCTGTATTCAGACTAACACAGCTACCCCTCTGGAAAGATAATGGAGCAAATAATCAAACAATCAATTTGTAAACACCTAGTGATAAGTAACTGTTAACATGGATTTTTCAAGAACAAATCATGTAAAATCAACATGATATCCTTGTTTGAAAGGGTTGCAATCTTTGTGGATGGGGGAAGCAGTAGATGTGATATACTGTGACTTTAGTAAGGCTTTTGAAGCTGTTTCACATAACCTTCTCATAAGCAAACTAGGTAAATATAGCCTAGACTAGTGGTTCTCAAACTTATTTGATCAGGCCAGCCTTCTTTGTGGCTGTAGTCATTTACATCACTCCCCCACCACAAGTACATATACTGTCACCCAGCTCTGAAGGCAGAATTGAGAGCAGCAGCTGCTGGCCAGATGCCGAGATCTGAAAACAGCACCGCACCAGCAGTAGGACAGAAGTGAAAAGTGGTATTTGTCATCACTTTTCACAGCAGACTTAGTGCCCTATTGTCACCCTTACTTCTGTGTTGCTGCCGCCTCCCCAGAGCTGACAGCTGGAGTTCCGCTGCCTCCTGGTGATGGATTGGGCAGGGGGGAGGAGGTCCCGAGCCGGGTGGTGGGGCTCTAGCTGTCAGCCCTGGGGCAGTGCAGCTCTGGCTATCCCCTTTATCCCTGCTTTCTGGGTGTGCATTGTGCTTCTGCACCAGCCCCAGCCGCCCAGGGTCAAGAGACAGAGATCTTAAAAAAAACCAAAAACACATATCTCATGCCTCCCTTGACACAGTTCCATGCCTCCCTTGGGAGGCTCATCGCAAAGTTTCAGAACTTCTGGCCTAGACGAACCTATGATAAGGTGGGTGCACAACTACTAGGAAAACCATACTCAGAGAACAGTTATCAATGGCTCACATTCAAGCTGGAAGGGCATATTGAGTGGGATCCCACAGGGATCTCTGCTGGAGCAAGTTCTATTGAATATCTTTATAAAATGATTTGGATAATGGTATAGAAATACCCTTATAAAGTTTGCAGTCTCAATTGCAAGTGCTTTGGAGGACTGGATTAGAATTCAAAATAATCTTGTCCATCTGGAGAAATGGTCTGAAACACACAGGATGAAATTCAGTAAGGACAAATGCAAAGTATTACACTTAGGAAGGAACAATCAGTTGCACAAATACAAAATGGGAAATAACTGTCTAGGCAGGAGTCCCGCACAAAAGGATTTGGGGGTTATAATGGATAACAAACTAAATAAATGTCAGACTGTTGTAAAAAAAGCAAACATGATTTCTGGGATGAATTAGCAGGAGTGGTGTAAGCAAGACATAAGGGATAATTCTACTCCACTGAGCACTGATAGGCCCTCAACTCAAATACCGTGTCCAGTTCTGGGCATCACACTTGAGGAAAGATGTGGACAATTTGGAGAAGGTCCAGAGGAGAGTAACAAAAATGATTAAAGGTCTAGAAAAGGTTGAAATAATTGGGTTTGTTTAATCTGGAGAAGAGAAGACTGAGGAGGGACATGATTACATTCAAGAACGTAAAAAGTTATTGTAAAGATGAGGGTGATAAATTGTTCTCCTTATTCACTGGATATGGAGCAATGGGCTTAAGTTGCAGCAACGGAGATGTAGGTTAGAGATTAGGAAAAACTCCTAACTGTAAGTGTAGTTAAGCGCTGGAAGAAATCATCTAGGGAGGTTGTGGAATCTCCAGTTTTGGAGGTATAAAGAATAGGTTAGCTAAACGGTTGTCAGGGGTGGCCTAGATACTTAGTCCTGCCTCACTGCAGGGGGACTAGACTAGATGACCTATTGAGGTTCTTTCTAGTCCAACATTTCTGTGATTCTGTGACCAATGAAGAAGGTGAGATAAAATGATGAAAATTGTTGGATGTAAACAAATGGATTCAGAGCATTGTAGTGACAAGTAGGGATTTGCTGCTGATTTATCTTCAAATATGTCCTTAACCAGAGTTTTATCCCAATAGTTTAGATGTGCATAGCAGAGCAGATATTAATGTTTATATAATAGGGTGGCTTAAATCTAAATTTTCAGAAAAAATGTCCTCACAGTTACCACAATACAAAGTGCAATCACACAAATTGCACATGCAAATTGTCAATTGTATATGTTACTGGTTGCTTCCATACAGAATTAGGTTGTAGTGTGCAGACACATTTTACTGCAAACATAGGCCTAAATCTGATTAGGAAATGAAATAATAGTTACCAGGCTGCTGATGTTGTAACAATGGCCTCTCCAAAGAAACTAAAAATAGACCTATACATGACATCACATCTCATCCCGCAAAAAAACTATTAGAGTATTTGCAAAATAACTTTAATTACAGATAAAAGGACTATAATATATGCCTGCCTATAAACTTAGAAAACTAGGCTTATCATATCTGTTTACTCTATAACAAATGCTTCACTCATGATATTTTGAATTATTGTATTGCAATTCATGTATTCACTGTATTTTGTTTATTTGGGCCCCAGTCCTATGCAAGGATCTGCTACCCAAACCCCTGTACCCGGGTTTAATCCCAGACAAGATACAGCCATGCAGTACCATTCCCATGTGTAATGGTATTGAAGCAGTGGGAACCTGCTTGGATGCAGGGGTCCATGCCACTGGATCATGAGAAAGATTGAGGCCTTTTTCCTAGAATTCCAACAACAAGATTTTTTAAAACAAATGTCTATAGTAATGATTAAATATTCAGGGATAGATTCTGTTATCCTTTCTACACTAGATAGTAACTCAGTGGGGCTGTGAGTGGAGTAAGGTACTTTCAATTTGAGCAGGGACAGCAGAATGATCATTTGTTCTAATTTCTTACTAACAGTGTTTTGTGGAATACTTCATAATCTTTCCTATATAAGGAAGTACTTGATAGATGAGTTAGTAGCTTGTAGGAGTCCTGGATAAAGTTGTAAGGGTAGGGATGGTGTCACAAGGATGTGTTAATAACAATCATGAGGTGTATATAAAAAGTGACAGTGTATGATAATTAAAGCCCTGATGAAGGAAGACATTGAAAAATAAGCTATTAGTTAATTTGCAGCCAAATAAAAATTGTTTGAAAATAAGATGACATATGAGCAGTTTTGCTGAGGAGTACAATGTGCTGTTTATGCTTGTTTACAGATCTCTACCCAGCCATAAAGACAACATGAAGCTTAGGACTGGGATGTGTTCTGGACCTCAAAGCCTAACCACTTCCCTGGTTTTAAAAACAAAATCTTGCACCACTGGGTCTAGTGAGACCTCTTCTCTTTCTCTTCTGCCCATGCCACAGATTTGCTGTTGCTGGGCCAGAAAGTTTAAAAAAAAAAATCTATCAGAGGCTTCACATCCCTTTAAACCAGGTTCCTACCTGAAACAGTCTGGATTTATGCTATTTGTGATTTGGCTGTGCTACTAATGTCTACCCTGTGTGTGCCTGGGATATGAACAAAACTGGAGTGGGAAAGGAGAAAATTTTCTAGAGTTGGGCTTACAACCAAACAGTGGTCTGGAACCCCACAAATTTTAGGAGAGTTCAGAATCTGAATCTAGATCAAAATTGCACAGCTGCCTCCTATTTGAACCCAAATCAGAACAGTTCTCTGAACTTTGGGATATTGGAAATCCAGACTCAGGTTTAAGTTCTGCACCTCAGGTCCATATGTAAATGACACTGTGTAGTGGGGGAACTGAGGAAAATGATGATTGACTCCTCCCAGCAAAGCACTAGGAACTATGAAAATAAGTTTTTATTTGACATATGTGACATTTCCCTCTGCAATCTTGACTGGTGTATTGCGGTGTCACCCCAATCCCTCACTCCTGGCACCATCTTGCACTTGGCCCCGCTGTGTGAACACCACCACTCCTGGGTCAGCCCACACACAGCCTCCTGCAAGCAAGCAGTCCCTGAATTAGTGAATGAGCGCTTCTGGCCAGCCACTCCTGGGATTTTGCAATAGAATGACCCAGAAAACATCCCCAGTCCCAGATGCAACCCTAGGAACTGCTGTCTTACAGAGTTCAGTGCTTCACACTGGACTCTGCAAGCTTATGTCCGTCAATTTATCAAAGAAATTGATATGCACCAGCTCTGTCACTTTAAATGAAGTCTCTACACACACACAAAGTATATGCACTGCTTTAGATAAAACAAGCAAATACGTTTTTTAAGTACAGAAAGATTTTAAGTGATTATAAGTCAGAGGAACATAGGTCAGAAAGCAAATCAGATTCTACACTAAGCTTAACACTTCAGTAACTCTACAGTCTCAGATAATGCTCACCACAAGCTGGCTGACTCCTCTTCAGCCAGGCCCTCCCAGCTGTGAACAGACTTTCAATTGCTTGGTGTTGTCTTATAGATGGATTGCAAGAGAGAGCTCAAGAGACCAAAATGTCTTCTCCTTTAACATGTTTCTTTGCTACAGGTGACCAACAATGTCCGGCATACTTTCCTCCACTTGATTCAAATGTCATCACTTTATCAGATGCTTAGGCCAGTGCATTGTTCCTGAAAGAGCTGGGTTATTTTATGCATGACTCAGCAAGATGTGAAATACTTTCTCTGCCTCAAGCAATGTGAGACACATTTTTGGGAATATTACATTTGCAGAGCTTCATAATCATACATATGACATTGCAAGAAACATACTACCATACACATAATGTTCATACTAAGCATTCCAAAAACACCTTACATGACATACTTTGCATTAAACAATACATAGCTACACTATAAGGATGAACATGAATAATACAAAATCACACCATAAGGGTGTATATGGGGTGTAGTGTGTCACAACATACTTTCTGGACTGCTCACAACATGTGAGAAATCTGGTGCTGTTTAATTGCTTCCAGAAGCTTACCTACCTATAATTCTGATGATCATCCCTAAGCATTCTTTACGTGCATGAACTCCTCTGACAGCAATTTTCTACAGACTGGGAAAATGATCCATATTGTAAAAAAAAAAAAATCCAGATCTGACATTGTTATTGCCATTCTGTGTGTTTTTAAACTATGTTTGCTGATTCACAATCAGGCTTTAGAGAAAGCTTTGCTTAAATTCTGTAGATACAAAAGCGTAGTTTCCATAAATTTCCAGGGAGGATGAAGGGAAACCAGAGCTGTCATAAGGCACAAATAGTGAAGACATTGCAAAACTGTTATCCAAATTACAAGTTAGCACCCATTCTCTGCTGCACTTGGGCACTGCATGATATCTATCAAATTCAGAAAAAACAGGATTGTCTTACTGAAGCTAGGACATATGGCAAGTACAGAAACCCCATAAATACATCTCATCACTGATAAAAACTGCCAACGAAATAAAAACAGGCTTAGCACTCAGGTCTCAAAAGCAAAGAAATAGATTAGAATTAATGCATATGATGTGGGAAAGTTGGTAAGAGAGTTCAGGGTAGGAGATAAAAGGAACAAAGATTTTTCAAACAACTTAAAAATGTCAACTTTAATGGTATTAACTGTGTTCTGCCTTCTTTGGCTTGCAAAGATTTAACAATATTGTATTTTTTCCTATCATGATGTTCTGAGTTATATATATATATAAATTATTTCTAAGTATCATCATATATTCAGAATATGATGGTCCTAGGCTGATTATTAAAATCATGAACCATAGAAGAACAGCTTTATCAGAGCTTGGTATGTGGAAGTTTAGTACAACTACTGTCTGATGTGCGCTCCTGATTCCAAGTTCTGTTGGCGTAAGCAATCAGCATTTGAACTATTATAGACAAATAGAGTGTAGTAAGTTGTGTTTAAGTAGACTGTCATTTTGAATGCATCAGTGTACCTCAGCACTTTCTTCAGCTAGCACACTCATGTCAATCATCCACATCAGGGTTTTCATTAGCTCTAAAACTGCCTGACCTTGTGCCAGACTTGAGCAGACGGATAGTTCATAACCCTTTACTGTCAGAATTAGCATTCATGATACTACTTAAGCTGTGGAGCAAATTTAGAGTTCATTATTAAATGAGGCATATGTTACTACACTTATAACTGATTCAGTCAAGTTATTTTTAGTTTGACCTTTTCTGTATTCATCAAATCAGCTTTGAAATAGACATTGAGGTACCCTTTACTGTTAGTTATAAAAATTCTTACAGCTGATGTTTTTATGCAGTTTTCTGGCAAATTCTTATTAGGCCTCAGTGGTTGCATGCTATATGGAGTGCTGTGCTGTTAGCTTAAGTGTAAATCAGGTAAGCTGGAATCATTAGGATGTTAGTGACCGTATTCTTCAGCTATATCATCCCTCTTTTTCTCTGCCATTGAACCCAGATTTGAAGGGATAGAACTACTAATTCAGGATATAGAAACTGCTAATGAAAATGACAAAAACTGAGTTAAGAAGATGAGCTCATTGATCAACTTCCACCAAAATATGAAAATACATGTGTTCTGATGTTGTATGAGGATAGCTAACGATGACATTATTATATGAATAATGCAGCACAGTGTCAGAAAATATATTCCAAATTTACCTATTTACTTTCATAGAAATAGACAAAAAGACCCTGATTCAGCAAGGTACTTAAGCACATATGTCTCTTTAGGCATGTCAGTAGTCTCAGAGAAGTCAGTATGACTACTCATATATTTAAATTATGCACATGCTTAAGTACAAGCTCAGAACTTCCCTGATTTAATTCCTGTTTGAAGTAGAGCATAGCTTTTTATGAAGAAACATCCAATCTTGTTTTAAAAAGTGCCAGTGATGCAGAATCCATGTCAACCACTGGTAAGTTGCTTCAATAGTTAAGTACTTTCAGTGTTAAAACATTATGCGTTATTTTTCATCTGCATTCATTTTTACTCCATCGTCTAAGAAAGGGCTGGATACAATTGCAATTCCAATACTTCAGGGAGCTCAGGACTTGCTCCCCCTGTATCCATTTATGGGGAGCACAGGAGTGAGTCAGCATCACAGCTTTCTGTGCTTTAAAAGCACAGCTGAGCCCATGTACACTAAATACAAGGTGCTTTGTTGAATTACCTCTTAGGCTCTGAACTAAGCGAACAAAAGCAAGGACATTCAGAATGCTGTGTGGCACTGCTCTGAAGTACCCCATTGTGAACCTCTGTTGAGGGGTCAGAATCATAGATTAGTACCTAATATTAGGCATCATATTTAATTGGGACATGCCATGGCCTCTTTCCTGACTGCAAGAGACTTCCTGTGCATGAAGTACAAGTTGATGGCTGTATTGGAGGAAATGATTTGAAATCTTGAAGGCCAACTATTACTCCTGAAGGAATTCTATGCCAAAAAGTTAAAAATTCTGCGCACAATATTTCAAAATTCTGCAAAATTCTGCAAATTTTATTTGTTTAGAAATAAATGTGGAGACTCCAGCCTAGCAGTGGGGCACACACAGGCCACTGGCTGCATGGAGGTGGGAGATCACACTGCAGCCCTCCCCACCCCCAGGGACAGGGATTGGGTGGTGAGGCTGCACCCGACCCTAACACAAGTGTGGTGGGCAGGTGTATCCCAGCAGGATCCAGCAGTGGAGGGTCTTAGTGTTGCGGGATCCGTGTGTGGGGATATAGGGGTCTGTGTGCAGCAATCTGCGTCTGGGAGGCTCTGTGGGGCCTCTGCATGCACAAGAGTGCATCGGAGGGTTCTGGGTGCAGAGGCAATGGGGCTCTGCAGGGCGATCCTGGTGAAGGTGATTGTGGCTCAGCAGGGGGATCTGAATGTGGGGAATGGGGCTTGGAAGGGGGATTCCAGTGCTGAGGGCTCAGTGGGGGGATCTGGGTGCAGTTGGTTGGGGCTCAGTGGGGTGGGAGTTCAGGTGTGGGGGGCACATCAGTATAGTACAGGTGCAGGGAGTGTTGCAGCTTGTTGGGGTGAGGATTCAATAGGCCTGCTTAACAGGGGAGCCCCAGCTGCTGGTGCTGCTGAGGGAATACCACATGGTGAGCTCCCCCTCCCCTCTCATTACTTTATCTCCTTCTCTTCCCCATCCTTTCCCCCTTCTCCTCCCCACTGCCCTATCCCCTCGCTTTTCCTCTCCCCACTGTCCCCTGACCCTATATCCTTCCCCTCACTCTCATATCCCCCTCCTCTGCCATATTCCTTCCCCCTTCATTACCCACTACCTCTTCCCCACTCCCTACATAACTGCCTTCCTGCATTTCCTTGTCCCTCCCTGCCTCTCCAAAATTATGCCCATGGAATCCCCAGACCTGCCCCTCCCCTCCCCCCCAGTAATTTACCTCTCCACCAGCTGCTCTGAGCCAGAAACAACATGCCGGCACTGCTGTGGGGAGGCATGTGAACGCTCTTGTGACTTCCCTTTGCTTTCCTGTCTTTTTCTGCAGGATATAGTAGAAAAGAGAGGATTGACAGTTTGTGACCAAGAGAGGAAAGAGAAAGAAGAAACATTCTACGCAGCCAGAAGCAGAAGAGTATGGACAGTCTGTGACCACCAGCAAAATGATGACTCTATGGACATGGTGGAATTTCCATTACATGAAGTCCTTAAATCAAGACTGGATATATTTCTAAAAGATATACTATAGCAGAAACAGAAGCTACGAGCTTGAGCAGAAATTACTGGGCAAGGTTCTTTGGGATATGTTATGCAGGTGGTCAGACTAGATTATTATAATGGTCCCTTCTGGTCTTAAAATTATGAGTTTCCTAAGCACAACAGTATAAATTGTAAGGATGAGGAGATTTAACTCGTCATTGTTTTAGTCATGTAAAATATAAATTTCCACAAGGCTTCTACTTTGACCACAGTCAGGTCCCTAACTGCTTCCAACATGCTGCTTAGGAAGAAGAAAGCTGACTTCCAACTGCTTGTTGTTGTCTCCTTCTCTCTAACCTTTGGCTTACTTCTCTGTCTGTCCTTAGATTGTAGCCTCCTAAGAACAAACATCTTTCCCCCTTTTGTAATGTTTGGAAAGTGCCTTGCATAGCCTGAACATTACAGTATAGCAATAAGTAGTATACAACAATCAACATAAAATACATAAGATCTATTTGAAGTTTGGCTTTTGAACAATAGGAACATTTTTGCTAAAATGTTCATGAAAAATTATATCTTCCCTCCATCCTCACCTCCATCAACATTTTTTTATTGTTTTTCAACTAACTCTGTAGTTGGTTGAAAACTGGAAAGACATTTTTTGCTAAAAGATTTACAAAATATTTTACCTTATTTTTTTTAAATCTAATTTTCATGGATTCATAAAATTTAAGGTCAGGAGGGACAATTAGATCATATAATCTTTACATTTAACTCATTGACTACTATGCTGAGCCAATAACTTGTGTTTGACTAAATCAAATTGCAGAAAGGCAACTGGTCTTCAGTTGAAGAGATCGAGATATGGAAAATCCACCACTTCTTTTGGGAGTTTTTTTCCAATAGTAAATGTTATGTTAAATCCTTGGAAAGTACTTGTATTCAGAGACAAATCAGCACGGAACACAAAGAGATGCAAACCCATGAAAAGTCTATATTGAATTACACTAAAACCGGCTCAGCTATCCCCTAATAGTTTAACTCTATTGCTCTGGCAACAAGCTAAGCTCTGTTGCTATGTCAACCTAGGCAATAAGGCAAGACACAAAATACACAACAGTTAACCACACTTACAGTTAACATTTGTGCCTTATTTGCTATTTGAATTTGTCTGACTTCCACTTCTAGTCATTGGTTCTTGTTATTCCTTCCCTGCTAGATTAAAAAGACCTTAATACCCAGTACTTGTGTGAAGGTGCTTAGACACTAATTAAGTCACCTCTGAATCTTCTTTTTGATCAGCTAAACAGATTTAGCTCTTTAAATCCCCCACTGTAAGGTATTTTCTCCAGCCCATGAATCATTCCAGCTCTGGACATTACTTGTGATTGGGAAATTTCTGTCAAAATATTTTAATGGAAGATGCAGTTTCTGCAAAATCTATTTTCCATGGGAAAAAATTAATTTTGCTGAACAATTTCTATTTTCTATTGGGAAAAAAGAAACAAAATATTCTGTTTTGGGTCAACTTGACCCAAATCAAAACACTTTGATTTGTCAAACTGAATCAACATGTTTTGCTTCAGATTGGTTTGGTATTAATCTTTGTCTCCTTGAGCTACCATGGTGCCTCATGGGAAATGTAGTTCAGTTGCCTCAATAGTCCATTCTTCTCAGTGGGCTAGTCTCTCTGGCTGGACTGTAACCCCCTGTGACCCTAAAATCTCCTCAATGCAATTAGCAAAGGGTTCACAGGTCTCTAACAGTAACTCCTGTCAGGCCCAACAAACTCATTTTGTCCAATACATTGCATTCATAAAATTTATCCAAAGAGGGTCAGGTGAAGTATCTAATAAAAATTTATGTCATACTGATCTTCACAACTATTGTAAGATGTATGTATGCATGATATTTATGGAATTGTATATAGACTGGAAATACGTTTTAAAATCTCAGTGGAAGCAGTGTTGACAAGGTTTTGATGAGACAAGGGTGTATATTCACCTGTCTGCCTTGATTGACATGTAAAATAATCATTGTGTAAGCCAATACAGTGGAAACCATTCACCAACATGAGGTTGTGAAGGCAACATGGAGCCAACAGAGCAGGGAATAAACCAAAGGGTCATGCTGACATTCAAGACAAATAAAGACTTTGAGGAATATAAGGGGAAAGCAAAAAGACCTTCATTCATTCTTCACTGAGGAAGCAAAAAGGAAAGTAGTTTTTTTGCATTTATGAAAGCGGAATCCCAGCCATGTTGGTTGGAGATGCTGGGAGATTGCTTTAGGTCAGATAAACTACTTTAGAAAAAGGTTTTAGACTGTTCAAGTTGTTACCTGATCTAGTTACTGTGTATTAATTATATTGATTACTTAGGAATACCCAACTCTCTCTCTGTCGTTTGGCAGGGTCTAGTCTGAGATGAGGTCCAGAGTTATTAGAATTATTATTAATTTGGGAACCCCAATGTGCAAGAAGAAGACAATTACATTTAGGTTTCTGTCCCTATAATATTTTTATTTAGCACAATTAGAAAAGTCAGAAACACTCTAAACCAGCCTGGAAAGTAGAGAAAATATAAAAGGAGTGTCTGCATCCATATACTCACACCATCCCTTACTGAAAAATTTTAATTGTTAGTCATCATAATCATCATCCTCACCATCATCATCCTCATTAGTGAGTGTTATCTTGGAATCTCCTCAGTCATGCAGCCTGGGATACAACTTTTGTGTGTTATGCTGATGCCCACTATGTCTAATGCATATTCAGTAGAAGTTTTAGCCTCTTTTCCTTATCTATATTTCCTCACACTACTAATGTTGGAGTGCCCTCTCCCATAGGTTACTGGGCCTTTTTCCTCAAGTTAATTAGCAAGTACATCCATTAGTTACCATGGCATTATGGGCAGAGTTTAGAGGAGGAATTGGGGGGGCACTGACCCCCCAAATTTATGATGGCTTGGAATGGGGATCACCTGGGGGGCGGGTGGCTGGCTGGCTGGGGCGGAATGGCAAGCCCAGGGCCAGGGGGTGCTGGCGCTCAGGTGGGCTGGCACAATGCGGGCCAGCGGCACTCTGGGGGCTGGGGCAGACCAGCCAGGGCCAGTCTGGGGGCGGGGTGGGCCAGAATTGTGGCATGGCATGGGCCAGCAGTGCTCCAGGGGCTGGGACCACTCGGCTCAGCAATGTTCCGGGGTATGCGGGCGCTCGGGCCAGCAGAAATATGGGGGCCAGAGGCGCCCAGCCCCCAGCCAGCCTGGGGTTGGGGCAGGCCATCAGCAGTCCGGAAGAGGGGGCCGGCCAGTCTGGGTCTGGGGTGGGTTGGGACAGCACAGAACTGGGGCATAGGCCCTGGGAGTGCTCAGGGCACCCACCACTGGTGCTGGGGCACTCCAGCACTGCAGCCAGTCTGGCTGGTGCCTGGTACTTGGGCCACTCAGGGGTGGCCCAGGATTGTGACTGAAGAGGGGGCGGAAGGAGCTGGGCTTTGGGCGGAATGGGTGGGGCCGGGGCCTATCCTCCCCAAACAGGCTGAGGTGGTTCACTAGCCGCCCCTGGTGGCTGCCCTCCCAAATTAAGTGGTTAAATTCCACCTATGGATGGGCATTCTTGTGGATGGACATCTGCTTATATTCCTAACTTAAAATGTATCAAGCTGGTATAAACTGGCATTTTATGGTTACCTGTCAGCAGTTTAGTTATACTTGTTTATTACAGCATTCTAACTTGTAATATCTTATGATCTAGGGCTGCTGTTTCCAAACATTTTCCCTGCATGACCCCATTTTCAGATATGTTGTTTCCCACTACCCCAGACAGCATGGAAGTTGCCATTTAAAAATGGTGTTGCCCATGCAGTGTGACCTCACACGCACTGAACATGCAGGGTCACGCCGCAAGGAGGCTGCATTTTGCTTTACAAACCCGTGTCCTCTGGATTGCATAATCTCACACACATATGCATACGCAGCATGTGAGGCCACGTTGTGTGGAGGAGGCCGTTTTGTAAAATGGTGTTCTCTGCATGTTCGGGATTGCCATGACCCCATCTGCTGATGAAGCAACCCCACTTGGGGTCACAACCCATAGTCTGGGAACTGCTGATCTAGAGTTACTTCTGGTTAGTTGCTTAGGCAGGGTCACAAACATGCTCCAACCTTTGGGGCCTGATTCCTTGATTAGCTTAGCTAAATACTCACATTATGAATCATGGTCTCCCCTCTATTTGAACCACTGTGGTGATCATGGCAGTCACAATCACCACGTATTATGGGACATGCAGTCCGGCTGGAGCCTTGTCCATAGATGGCATGGAGGCATGAGGCATTCAAATTAAAACTCCTAGGAGGCACTGCAGTGGCTCAGGGGAACATGGATTAATGTTGGTTCAGAAATTTTTGTTTTTGACCAGCTCTACTACTCCTGCACATACCAACAAGGTTGCTTTGAACTGTTTAACATCTTAGATCTCTCTGATATTTGCTGGCAGTGTAGGTTTCTACACTATCATTCCTTTGAAGTATGTATGTGAGATTCCAGAAAGAGATGGGGAAGTGTTTGGGACTGTAATGCTGAAGCTATTATCATTTGCACTAGATAGTGTGTTTTCTTTGCATTCCTAGGTCCTGATACATGGCCCCACTAGAGTCAATGGAAATCTTAGCAGAGAAGCAGGCTCCTATCTAAAGCCTGGCTGGGAGAGGGCTTTGGGCCGTGGTAAGCCAGCTGAAACTCAGCCCAATGTGGAAGTGAAACTGGAAGGTTAGAGAAACCATCTAGAGGAAATGGCAAAGGTTATATCTGTTATCTCTATTGCGGGGCTGCATTCACTTATTATTCGAGAGTCCGCAGAATCAAGTTAAGGAGCGTCACCATTTCTTTATCTACTTAGTTTTACTGGAGGAGCAGTGTCACAGGGCACTTCTGTCTCTACCTAATGTACTCAACTGCCTGGTCACAAAAGTGCACCAGGTTATCTTTCTTTACAAAGTAGCAGGTTTACAGCAAAGATCATCCCCTGAGCTGCCCCTTACTTCCTGTTCCTCCCACTTATAGCCTCCCATTTACTTCATTAAACCAGTGATCAGCACGCAGGTGCTCATAACGCCCCCCTAACAGAAAGTGTAAGCACTCCAAGTCTCTTATATCCATTGCCCATGCCACCGAGACAAACTGAACTTTATGATAAAAGATTACTTAAACCTAAAATCACACCACATCCGGTTGCTCCCAGTCCCAAGAGACAAGTCACTTACCTCAGATTACTTGGTACACCAGATCTAACACCAAAGACAATGCTGGCAGCCAATTCTATAGTAAACTATAGGTTTATTAACTAAGAAAAGAAAATGAGAGTTATTGAGCGATTAAAGCATATAAAATACATGTACAGATAAATCAGAGTTTGTAATTCCAAATGGTTGCAGTGATTTAATAAACTGCCAGTTTCCCAAAAGTCTACCAGGGATACCCAAAATAACTCTGGGGATCTCGGTCTTCTCATTCAGTTAATCTTCCCTATTAAAATCCAAACATTCCAGAGATAAAGGATCTTTCTTTGAATACATATTTATAGTATCTTCACAAAGAAAGCAAGGTGACAGTGTCTCTACCCATATGGGCTTTTTCTTTTATGACAGTGGAATGCACTTAGACTTTTGACCTCCAACCATATACAGAATGGCCACTTGCTTTGACATTAGAAATTTCTGTTGAAATCCTTAAGTCCTTCATTAGTATTTCACAAGATTTCTTCCATGGGTAATTTAGTTACAAGGATATTAACCATGTAAATGTTGGTTATTACATTATGACAGGAACAGATAAGCCAAAACAATACACGTAACGATCCACTCATTTTCATGAAGTTTAAACAGCTGAATACACACTTATACATGTAACCATTACTTTGATCTATACAAGTGAATTGACCTGAATACAATTTAGCCTGATCTGGTCAGCCAGTGTCACATCTACATGCATGAATTGTCCCACTAGAGCCACAATCTCAATCTCTTCCCCTGATTTATCTTGCCTCTGGTTTGGGATTATTGGGATAGGTTCACTCACCAAGGCTTCCTTGTCCAGACTCTTCTCTCTCACTTTGGCATGTTCTTTATCTTGTGCCTTGCCCCAGGGTTGGTCCTCTCAGGAGTCAGCTGAGCGTCTGCCCTCCTTTTCCTCTAGGTGCAGGGACAAAATACACTTCTAATGATTCTGGCTGGTGCCTCCAAACTCATACCCTTGTCTTAGGGAGGCTTTGTGTGAACTGATCCAGAATAATGGAGTCCTTTAGGGCTTTAATATCCCATCTATCCAGTGGCAACCATCGAGTGGCTCTATCTGACAATTTTTACACAAAGACCCTGGGACATATCCCACAGTTCCGTCTGGCTTTCTTGAATTTTTGGTGGTATTTCTCAGCTGACATAATGGCCTACTCTGTTCAAAATAGCGGTCTTCAGTGTATCATAGTCCTTAGCCCGGTGTTCACTCAGGGCCATATAGGTCTCCTGAGCCTCACTGGCAAGGTATGGGGCTAGTCACTGTGCCCGGCATCCTTGTCCTACCTAGCAGTATTAGCCACATGTTCAAAGGTTAGTAAAAAGGCATTGGGGTCATAACCCGGGGTCGTCTTACATAGTCCCACACCCACCGTTCGATTTTCCAGTCCCCTAACTAGAACTCACCAGCTTCTGCAGTAACTGTTGCTGTACCTGGGCTCCTTTATGAATTCTTGCAATGTTTGCTGCTGCTCAGAACTGCTTGCCTCTCCACCTGCTGGGAAGGAAGGTGAGTATAGCAGGGCTAAGCCTAAAGCCAGCATCACTGTTACAAAAGTATGTAGGCAGCAGACATAGTTATATTATTTCCCTTTCCTCCCACCCTCATCCAGTGATTTCAGTGAATTTTTTCCTGAAGAGGATGAGGACGAAAAGCAGAAATCACTTAGGGACCAACTCACACAGCCACAGAATACTGGACATTCTTGTACTTCCAGGAATGGCATAGGCCGGCACCCTTCCACCTAGTGCGTCCTCACATGCACAGCGCATGCATGGTCATGGTGCATTCATGGTCACTCTATACAGGGGATGCCATTTTGAAGACTGTGTCACCCTGCCCCCTGCTGGTGTAACCGCACATACATCATGTGTGCGAGATCACAGCAGCAGACATGGGGCACCACACACTTCAGAGTGGTGTTCCCTATCCAATACCAGACAAAACCACATCTGGTTGTGGACAGGGGACAAAACTTTAGAACAGCAGAATTGTCTGACTTAGAACCAGACAAACGGCCTGCCTATCCCATATGTATTTGGAGCTATGTCCGAGTAAATCCCCATGGGGTGAACTGAAGACAGAAGAGCCTGTTGAAATTAAGCCATCAACTCAAACCATGCTGACTGTGCTCACAGACTCTTTAAAATTGGATTGAAGCCACACATCAAAGAGGAAAGTAAGTTCAAAAATAAAACATTCTTTTTTAATTCAGTACTGAGTTTAAAAATTTACCTGATCTGAAGGTATGGGGTTTTGTTTGTTTGTTTGTTTTTTTTTTAATGACACCAGTTTCTCTTTAAAGTCCAGCTTCCAGACAAGACACATCGATTTTAAAGAGTCTCTGAGCAAAATCATAGCAGCCTCAAATTGAAAATACTAAAATGCAGGTGAAGGGGCTGTAACATTACATTTTTTTTTTTAAATAGTGATCAGAAAAATGCAAACGTTATGTTCTGTCACTAAAAAAAATAACATAGAAAAATATGTTTGGAAAGTTAGTTCAGATTAGATCCCTAAAGAAAATATTCTTACCTGGTTTATCAAAACCTTTACAACCAATTGGCATGCTTCTATGTAATTAAGAAGGGAAGTAACCTCACTGAAGTCAGTGGAGTAATAAAGTGTAAAACACCAGTGAAGTGAATTCTGAGTCTGGCCCCAACTGTATTATATGGATTAAACCTTGCTATCCCTCAAAGGTAAATTTTTCAGTATTAAAGGCCCAATCATGCTCCCACTGAGAGCAATCAGAAATTTGCCTTTGTCTTCATGGTAACAAGAGTGGGCTCTAAGAAACCATCAGCTCTGTGTAGTAAAGGAAAATGGATCCATAAATTAACTATCAGATTCATCCGATATAAGTCACACACTGGCTTTAGTTTACTTTTCCATCATTTTTTCAGTATATATTTGGATAGCTGCATGAGATAACTTGACATACTGGTGCTTGTTCTGCACTGGTTTGTTGGACAGCAATTACAAGGAGCTGTATGAAAGAGGTGTTAGAGAAGACTCCACTGGGCAAAAAATTGGAGCAATGTGCTCCTCAATGGCAATGTATAACATGCTATACCCAGTAATTGTTGCTTTCTGATTCAGAGTATGTTCAATTATGTATTCCATGTGCGTTCCATCAGAATGAGGTGTCAAAAAGAGACACTTCCATTGTTGTGTGCAGTGTTGTTATAGCCCTGTTTGGCCCAGGGTATTAGATTGACTTGAAGAGTTCTGTGTAGCTCGAAAGCTTGTCTCTTTCACCAAAAGTATAAATGTTATTGGTCCAATAAAATATATTACCTCACCCACCTTGTCTCTCTAATGTTGAAAGAGAAGCTTTTAAAATTTAAGTAGGTGGATTTGTGTAAGAGTCTCTCATTCATTTATTGAATTGATTAAAATGGAGGGACAAAAAGGTCTCTTTTTATCTGAATCATCCAAGTGATGTCTGACTTGGAAGTGAGAGTCTAAAAGTGTAGATAATGGATCTATGGCTTGTTTTGTTTAAGATTAAAGATACAGGGGTGTAACCAGGATCACATTAAGGACAATAGCAAATATCCCATTGACTTCAGAGAGGCCAGGATTTCATCCATTGGATTTGCTTCTCCTCTAACTTATGCCACTAATGTCATTTATGTCAATACATCTGTATAAAGTGAGCACAAAGTGGGTGCACAACATAATGATTCTGATTGGCTAGCATTTTACACATCATTGCACAGAAGTCAATATCACCACAAGGAAAAAAGCAGTGGTGAAACAGGCCTAGAATTTATAGTTGTGCAGGCCTAGGATGTACAGGAGTGAGACATACCCATCCATTTTTGTGTCCCTCCTGAGTTAAAGGTGCTTTGGATTATTGGGAAGATCAGAGATCTGCATTTGATGGATAGTAAATAACTGCCCTCAATGAACTGTCAAATGCTGTCTCGAACAAGTATTTATTGTTTAAATTTAGGTTGTAGGCTGCTCTAACGAAGTAAGAAAGTAAATGAAGAGTGTGAAATAGCTAATATTTATTACTTATTTGGATACTGCTGGTGTTCACACTAAATTGAGGGGGGTCAAAGGCCGAATCATTCTTCTCTAGAGCTTTTCTGCACTGAGGGAGATTACACCATTCAGAAGTGGGGAACTAGAACCTGTTCCCAACACAAATATATTAACAGACCAATGGCTTCTCCCTCCTCACACAAGTAACCAGCACTATCTGTTAATATAACTGTGTTCTCTAGGTCAGGAGATTGGAAGGACAACTACGACCCTTTTCTTCTAAGTTATGGGTTTTTTTCAGCTTTCCCACTTCTAATTGGCATCTGCTCCCCCTTAGGCTGCAGAAACCAATAACCCTGCACTGCAGACTAACCCCAGTGAAGAGCTACCCTCCCTACTGTTTTCTCTGGGACTGGGAGTTACCTTACTCTTAAGCTTCTCTATCTTTAACTTCTCCTCACTGCTCCCATCCCACTGCTCCTTCACAGGTCTTTGTGAGACCTAATGCAAATTCAAGAAAAATGTATATTATCATTATAATTATAATGTACAAAACCAAAAAATAGAAGCAATTTGAATCTAGGTGAAGTTGAACCCATGAGGTTCAGTGAGGGGAGAGGGAAGGAGAGATACTTGGTTTCATTTTGTGCCATCTCTAGTTACAGAACATTCAATACAATATTGGTCCATCAGGTAGTATCTAATCAATTGGCCAAGTCCTTCTCTCCATTGCATTGGATACTAAACTGAAGTCATTGAAGTTACTCCAGATTTACCACAGTGTAAAGGAGAACAGAATGGTTGAATTATTCACGCCATGTTGAATTAACTTTTCCAGGCAGATTTTGAGAAGATACTTATAAGACACCTAAGGCCTTGGCACATAAGCATCAAGGAGCTTTGGATGAAGGATGACAGGTATTTAATTTTGGATTTTTTGCCCATCTGAGGATGAAAACCATTAGAAATTAGAGATTATCTTAAACCACCACAGTCAGATCTAGTTTCAGATTCAAATATTTAGCACCTTCCCTATAGGGGTTTTCAAATATGGGGTTTTAGTTCAAGCCAATATGTAATAGTACCTGATGTTGACTTCAGATTTTGTAAATGTGATTCTTTATTATATTTGTAGTCTCAGTGTTAGAGATGAACAAAATAGTTCAAAAAACTAAAATTAAACTGACCAAAACATTTTGTGAAGAAAAATCATTCCCTGCTCATTCCACTAGCATTCTTTTAGTACAGAGAAAGAACAATTGGTTGCTGTACTTTACTTGAACTTTCAAGAAGCGTTTGACAAAATCTCTCATGAAAGTATACCAAGAAAACTAAGTAGACATGGGGTGAGGAAATAACTAAAAATATTAAACAAACAATGGAAACAAATGGTCAATTGTCTATACATCAAAGAGTTAATAGGATAACCCAATGATCCATACTAGCACCAGTGTTTAAAGCACAGAAAAGGGGGTGAACAGTGAGATAGTGAAATTTGCAGACAATACAAAATTATTTAGGTTAGTAAAGATGGTATAAGATTGGAGCTCTGCTATCCCACTCCAGTAGGCAGTACTTCACCTCCTTGTACCTTAGTTTCACCTTCTATAAAATGGGAATAATGAACTAACCTATCTTGGTAAAGCACTTTCCATGAATGGAAAGCTCTATTTATATTGTAAGTGTTATAGCTGTATTATCTGTCTTCTTCAGAATATCTGAACAAACAATTTTGCCTTTACAGTCACATCCATCTTTATGTTCCACTCATCATCTGGGAAATTAGTAGCTAGTTGATTTACTTGATCTGTTAAAAAGCAATCCACCTATCTTACATTCAGATTTTAGTAGCCCACTGGAGTTTATACTTCAAAGTTCACTACAATATTGGAAAAAAACATAAGAGACATCCTTTGTTTCCACAAGACTAAATATTTAGTCTTTGTCCAAAGCTTCAAAACTATTAATGTTATAGAAAATCCTAAGATACTTAGATAAACTTAATGTTATCCAGCAGCAAAAAGAGTGTCTGGTCTAACTCCCAATGAAGTTAGTAGGCATAGATCTGTCACACTTTCCATGTAACCAACTCCCTTCTTTTTACCAGAAAGGACAAACAACAGAAAAAACAGAATGCATAATGGGGCTAGATATCCACAAACCAAACTGTCTTGTGAGATTTCAAGCACTTTGTGGATTTGGCTGTATAAAGCTCAAGAGCAGTGTCTTTTATGATATTTCAGTATTTCTGCTGCTGACTGATACCAGGAAGCATAGAGTTGTTTCGCACCCCTTCTTCCCCAAATCCCAGTCCCTCACCATATGATTATATGAATATAATCAATCTGACTAAAATATTTCACACATTTTGAGAGATAGGAGTTGTTTCAGATTGGTTCTCATTTTAAAGAAACATTTAAAAAAATTTCATTTCCACATTTTATTAGCATGCCAAAATGTATACAAGTGTATAAACTCTGCAGACAGATCTATTTGTCAGGTTTTGAATATATATATGATTACAAAAACTTGTTATTCATCATTCACACAAACAGAAAAGTTGTTCATCAACCAACACCTTTGAAATGTTGAAAGTGGAGAAAATTTATATATTTTTGAGGAAATTGGAGAATCTGTCCCTCACTCATTTCAAGGTTATGGGACCCAGGATGCTTAGTACAGCGGGTCCTGAAAATAGTTGCAGGGAAAGTCTCCCTTTTCTTAAGGCAAGGGTTGAGGTCTGGTGCCACCCCTTTTCTTTCATTTTGTCTCGTACTTGCCAATCCATGTGATAGGATGGAGGTACTCGTTGGTGACTATCATTTAGGGCCCTCCTGGGATTGGTTGAGTGGTTCCCACTTCAGAGGTCATGTGCCTCTAAGTCAGCATTAACCACTCTCTTTGAGACACAAGGGATTAACTCCTAGGAATAGACACTACACTTAATCATAGAGCTATACCTTTATCTGAGTAGGGCCAAATCCTTTGTCAGTATCAGGGGTGATCCGAGGAATAGATTCCTTAAGGCAGTTACATAGATACCTTCTGCAGCAATATGCCTGGTGCTCAGTGACTAAATATACAGATTAATACTTTCTGACCTTTCTCTGAGGGTATGTCTACACAGAATTTTGGAGTGAGCCTCCCAGCTGGGTCAATAGACTTGAGCTAACCAAGCTCATGCTAGCACTCTAAAATAGCTGTATTGACTGCCCTTTGAAGTTGTGGCTCAGGCTGGAGCTCGGGCTCGAAATCCCCCCCCCCTTCAGGTTTCAGAGCCTGAATTCCAGCCCTAGATGCAACTTCAAAGCTCTGTCTATACAGTTATTTTTAGGGTGCCAGTGAGAGACCCGCAAGCCCAAGTCTGTCGACCCAGCTGGGAAACTCGCTCCAAAATTCACTGTAGACATACCCTACATGACCAGCAATTCACTGCCCACCTTCAAGATATCATCATTTTATAGCCATTCAGCTGGAAAAAGCAGGCAAAATTAGCAAGGATTTTATTTGCTTCAAACAAGGGAATAAACATAGTGATGATATTATAATGGTTAGCCATAAACAGTTATATAGTTAGTTTTAAGACTAAGGTTTCCGATAAGTAGAAAATAGTGATCGTTCAGAGTAAGTTTTAGGTAGAAATCAAAATGGTAACTGATGATGTCATCAGGTAGAGAGGGAGAAGAAACAAAATGGAGGTATTGAGAAGCTGATCAAAAGAAGGAAGACGGGGGGGGGGGGGTGAGATAAAGTTCACTCCTGGGAGGGATCAGCATGTGAGAGGGTAGAGCTGGGTGGAGTCAGATTTGAAGTAAACAAATGATCTCATCTCTTAGCTGATTGGCTAGAAATCATATCACTAGGTTGGAGGAATAAGGGGCATTCCCCTAAATTAGTATAGGAGGTGAGGCTAATTAGCATATCAGGTAACTGATTGGTTCAAAGTGATCTCATCTCAGAGGCTAATCAGCATAGTAGATGCAGCCTAATTAACATAGTAGGAGGGGCAACTGACAGTGGAAGGGCAACCAATCATTAAGGATCTTTAAAGGTTAGACAAACTCTATATAAGACAGAAGGCTGACAGGCTTGGTGTGTGAGTGATTATGACTTCTGAAGAAGACTTGGGCATCAGAAAGAGTAGCAGAAGAAGACAACAACAACAAGCAGCAGCAGCAGCAGCTGCTGCTGCTTCTGACAATAAACTAGACAGAACAGAAAGACTGTCAACAAAGCAGAGGGAAAGTTATAGGACGAGTAAGTAGGACCTTTCCTTAATAGTAAGGAATGTATGGGAATAATTGTAAATAAAGCTGGATACCTGCCGCTTGAGTGATTGCCCCACCTATTCTATGACTGCCTGATCAACACTTATAGAATGTTAATTACATAATTTATTGTTGTAGTAGTATTATTAAGAATATTATTGTCATGTTACTGCATGTGTATGTGTTACCTGCCACGTTTTAATAAGCTCTGACTATTGCAATGTGCTAAGCATTTATACATATGTAGCAGGATTTTCTTATGTTTCATCCTGTTATTTTGTATTTATGTTATACCGCGCCACAGTTAAGTATTCATAACGTTGTAAAGGAACACCATATTATGTTGTGAATGCTGTATTGTGATCTTAAGATAACTTACTATATTAAGCGCTTATTTTGATGTGTTTTATTGTATTGACTTTCGATTTAAAAACCTAATTGTATTAAAATTAGTAGTTAATAAAGAAACATTTTGTTTTTGAAGAATTTGCTGTTTAAGTGTCAATCTGTTATTGGAAGGCTGTATCTGTGTCCTCTCAAGAGTAAACCAAAAGAGGCAGGTCTAAGGAATTTCTCAGTGATTATAAGAAGAATCCCTGGTAAACCCTTGTAAATTCTCTAGGGCAGACCACAGTAAATACCTGTTTATAGAAATAGGCCTGGGAATGGTATTTTCAGTATACCCAAGCCAACATAGGGCCTTGTGGATCCCACAGTTTTCAGATAATAAATTTAGCATCCCTGGATGAGCCTGGTATTGAAAGCATTGTGCTAAAAGCAGCGGCAAAAATATTGTCTGACTAGTTGAATCTTCCCATGCACTGCTTCTAGCAAGAACTCTCTCTCTCCCACACACACTAGCCTTGAACCCAGAAATTGAGATGCTGAGGGAACTAGGCTTGTTTAGCCTGCAAAAGAAAAGAATGAAGGGGATTTGATTGCTCTTCTCCAAATATTCAAAATTTCTGATTTCTTTGGAAATATTTTATTTTCTATCCACACCTTAAATGTCGTGTCCCCCCCCCCAAAAAAAAAAACAAAAAAAACAAACAAACGAAAAAAAAATATTTTGATCAAAAACTAAAAATATTGTATCTGAGAACCAAAATATATCACTGGAAGGCAAAAAGTTTTGCTCTGGATATGCTGCTGCCTTATAGGACTTGTAATTTTCATTGTCTCATGTCTCATTTTTTCCTCTGAGCTTCCTGATTAGACTCTACCTCTTATAGTGCAGCATTACCAGGAACTCCCATGATGCACTGCCTCCCCCTTCCAAGAAGCAAGACCATCATACATGATGAGAGATGTAGTCCAGTCAGAAAACCTGGCCCATAGAGGAAAATAGGAACTTGAGGCACCTGATCAACAAATCCCATGAGTTACTGCAGCAGCATTGCTGAATCAAATATTTTGGGGTTTCAGCCAAACGTATTTAGTATTCAAATTTGCATTGAAAAATCAAAATTTTCCATGGAAAAAATATTTTCCAGCCAACTCTACCTGCAAGACTTTATTTTTTTAATAAAAGAGACCATTTATTTATCGGCCACACCTTTCTGATGTATAGAGGACAGTTATTTGAAAAAAAAAAATGTTTCGCTAGTGTCGTGTCCAAAATACACATGTTCACCAGGTAGTATAAATGACTCATTTCTAAGTGGGCGTAAGTAGTTGTAACTATAAATTGTTGAACAATGGAATAGCAATTGGAGGCGGTAGTAGGAAAAGAAACTAATATGAGAATGTAAAGAAAGCTACAGTGAATATTGCCCAGCTACCCTATCTTATCTTACATTCTCACACATCTTCTGGTTGCTTTTCCTGCCACTCCCCTGTGCTTCTATCCTCTAGCTATATAAAGTGCTCATGCTTAACAAGTAAATTACATAAGCCTTTACATTTCCTGGGAATTTGGTCCTTAGTTAGATTAGATGCCCTAATTGTTTGTTTTCCCACATATTAAAGATGATTCTATGATTTTCTAGCTATTTTGAATTTTCACCTCAATCTTAATGCTGTATTTTCTGCACCTAGATAGGTGATTCATAAATATATGTAATAATAGTAACTGTAGTTAATTTATATATATGTAAGGGCCTCAGGGTAAATCTAGTGCTTCCTCACAGGAGTGCACAAAGTACAAGTACCCACAGACTTTCTGTGGTTCTAGTAAGTGAGGACATACCCCTAATAAGTAATGGGCTTGGAGCAGACTAGAAAAAGGCCAGGGTGTGGTGTGGTTTATCAATATATATCTGATGGCAATGCTACATTAAAACGATATACAAAAATATCAGAGACTTCTGGCATCCTGGCAAAAACACATTAGGAGAGCTAGAACAGCAGGGTATTAAAGCTCAGTAGTTAAGATAATGAAGTCAAATAAATTGTCTTCATTGTTGTGCTTTCATTGGCACCGAAGCACACAGTGATAAATGGAATTGACCTGGTTGATGGAAATCATAAACCTTCATATTTATTAAACAATTATTAACAGTTTTATAACATTGCTGTTGTATATTCATTACACGCTCATTGCATTACAACAACTTTATTTCCTTGTTTCATTGCACCGGTGTCATTGTTCACTGAGAACATGTGTAAGACAGATCTATTTTTTATGTTATACAGTATGATATGTGAGGACGGTTCAGTTCTTAATGGAAGTGTCATCTCATTTCCAGATCGAATTATCTAGTTTTAACAGCTAAATGGAATCAAATTAATCAGAAAAACAAACAAACTGCATACAAAACAGTACAAATGGTTTGGTTCCCAAGGTGTTGATTGAAATGTGTGAAGGTCATGTTTACCAGTACTACATTAAGAATCATCATGTGAATCAAGATTAAGAGAATTCTCCATTAGTTATCATTAGTAGTGTTAAAGGAGGAGAATATACAAAGATTTAAGCAGCTAAGACAGTGGAGGACCCTGTAGTATTTTGCTGACAAGCAGACCTGTGTCAAAATAAAATATATATTATGAACATGAATTCTGTACAACAATAAGGTAACAAAACTTTCTACTACGCTGTGTAGCTGCAGTCTGACTGCCCTGTCCTGCATTTTTTTTTGTTTCTGCCCCTATAGGAAACATATCCCAGCAAATGAAAGACTGCATCTAGAGTGCACAGAAAGTGTGTCATTTCTGCACTTCCTGGAGGATTTACTATATGGCATATTGTCCCTTTTTAGATCCCGTTTAACATTTAAAACTGTTAAATCAAACTATTACAAATACAATAACTCCTTAGGTTTCTTAAACACAACCTTAATATGCCTTGATTAGTCTCTAAGGGCATTTCAGTAATTCCTGTCTGTAACAGACTCTTAAGTCTCAGGGTCACTAATAGGGTCAGTCTGTGAATTGCTTTCACTGTGTATGTCTGCTCTCAATTCACTTGTCTGGCCAAATTGTCAGGTATCCTGAGTAGATGCTTATGATTCTATCATAAGACGTTGCCTTCATCTGTGATCACTGATTATGAGCAAAGTGACTTCTCTTTGATAACTGTAGCTTTGACAGGCCAGTGCCCATCCTACCAAATTCTCACCAATTCTTTGTTTTTTATCTGTGGAAGAGATCTGGGTCCTTTATTATACTATTCTGCTTAACTGTACTTTCCCAGTTTTTTCCTCACTATCACAGACTCTTGAGTTATCCTTTTTGTCTCATATCAGGTAATCAAGTATTTATATGTCTGTTGTACAAGTTCAGCAGGTGACTTTCCATAATGCAGCAGTGTAGCTCCATAGTTGAGTAGTGCTAAATATGACTCTTTTACATCCAGTGTTTTTTGAACAAGTTCTTCACTGCACATTCAGCTAATACATTGACTTGAGGATATCTGGGATTAGATGTCTCTCGATGAAAGTCATACATTATAGAAATCCAGGAATTGCCTCTTCTTGAACTGTGGTCCATTGTCAGTCATCTCCTTTCTTGGAATTCCAAGATGAGAAAATACAGTCATGCTTTTCAAAGTCTATTTGGTGTATTGCAGTCAGTGGTTTGTGATCTGTATCTGCTCTGAAGCGATGACCATAGAGAAAGCCATGCAATCTTGTACCTACATATGCCAGACTGTGTCCCTTTTTCTGAATTTATGCCTACATCTCCTCTGCAACTGTTACAGCCCTAAATGCAACCAATCAATTCTATGACACTGTAGCAGTACTGTTCACAACTCTCTTTTGAAGGCATCTATGGAGAGCATGATGTCTTTTGGTGGATCAAAAAATTGCAGAACTGGAGCTGATGTCAGAATGTGCTTTAAATCATTTAACTCTTTCTCATGCTCTGGCATCCATGCTTATTCACTGTCCTTGCGGAAGAGATGGCTTAGGTGAGTTCTGCAAGCTTTATAGTTCGGTATGTATTTGCTGACATAATTCAACATGCCTTTGAATTCCTTTCCCTCGGGGGTCTTTTTCTCTCTCAAGTATGTTATTTCCATTGTCTGAAATTGACATTTGGCCTTAATCAGTTTAAAATTATTAGCTTTTGCAATTCCGGTACTCTCCTCTGTCATTCCTGATGTTTAATGAGAGTGCTGCCCCAAATTATTATGTCATCAATATACTCTTTCATGGCTGCAAGACCTTCTTGTATCCAGCTCATTGTACAGTAACTTGCTTCTGGAGCCAAACATATTCTGAAAGGGTCTTAGGAAGCATTATCTGCCAAATGGTTGTTGAAAGTGCAGATCTTGGACAACTCAATGTATAAGTACATCTGCCAAAATCCAGCCAATGCATCTAATTTGGTGAGAAAATTTGGCTCTTGCCATTTCAGACAACAGCTCACTTACTGTGGGCAAGTGGAAGTATTCTCTTTTAATGTTTTTGTTCAGCTCCTCAGGTCCTATGTCGTTCCCCTCCATTTTTTCCTCTGCAATTACTAAAAAATGAACCCAGTATGTTGGTTCTTCTATTCAGCAAATTATAATATTTGGGGTGTGTCTACACTGACGGTGACAAACTCTCCGCTGTCAGATCGATTTATCCAGATCAATTGAGTGGAAGTGAAGACCCACTCAATCGATCCAGAAGTCAATTTAATAAAACCACTCCCCAAAAAGCATAGTGCTGTGTCGATGGGTACGCATTTCCCATCAGCGCAGTGCAGTGAAGACGGCATGCTAAATGGAAGTTGACTCTGTGTAGCTTCCATCACTCCCGTCAACTGCCACTGAATTTTGCTGACAGTGTACATCAGGCCTCGCTTTCATTTTATGCACCTCCTCTTCTAGTCTCTCTTAAACTTGTGGACTTTTTATATAATATGTATTACAGATTCTGCATCTTCTTTTAACCATGTCTTGTGTGTTACCGGGAGGTACCCATCTCCTAGGAATACATCTCATATTATGCTATTCATATTTCTATATCTGGTTCTATGTTGTCTTTGTGTCTCTCTGTGGTGTACATGCTCTTAATGAGACGAAGCATCTCATATGTGTGTGGGCCCAAGACTTGTCTCGGTGTACCATTATAAACTCTTGTTTTATCATTTTCCCTTTGTATTCAAGTGTTGGTGTATACTATCCCAACACTGGAATTGTTCCTTCCTTGTAGACATTTTTGATTCTTCCATTTCTATGTTGTCCTTACTTTGTCAGACTGAATTAAGTTAAACCTTACTGAAACAGGTTTAATATCTCTTGGGTCCATTATTTTAAGAATGCAATTGTGTACGTGTTATTGTGGAACTGTACGGAATTTCTATAGGAGACTGAGGAATGCAATCTCTGGAAGGTATTAGGAATTTAAATGGGCTTTTTGGAATGATTCATGTGAAGTGGATTTCCTAGGAAGTACCTGGGGATAAGGTGAATGCAAATGACTCATTTTGAATCACCTTTTTGAAGCTAAGCCCTAGGAAGAAAAAAACCCTGTCTACTAATTACCTTCCCCCTGGAACCTCCATATCAAAGACCCCTGAACTGCACAAATGATAGACTCTATGTTATGAGTTTGCTTATTCTGAGCTGATGCTGTGAACTTGAAACCACAAGGAAACTCTCTGGGTGGAGTGTTGAAAGATGCTCCTGTCAGAGCCCATGTTAGTGTTGGGGTGATCAGTGGTGATTTTATTAGCATGTGCGCAGGCCCTTTTATTGTTTTTAATATATTTTCCCTTTAGCATATTTTTCTTAGGAATAAAATAGGCTTGTGTAAAAAGAGCTGTGTAGTAACTATAAGTGTGTGCAGTCACATTGTTCACAATCTCTGAAGAGAAAGCAAGCAGACCTTCTTGGGCAGCCAGTCTCTGCTGGCAATAACACAGTGAAGGCAGGGAACTGCTCAACCTGGAGATACTCTGGTCAGAAGGGAGAGAGAAAGATATCTCCAACTAGGAAATGTGATGGTTGAGGAGCCAGAAGAGATCGGGTAACTTTGAGGGGCTCCTGAGTGGAAACACAGGTGTGGTTGTCCTGAACTGTGACACTTACACCTATTTCAGTTTTTTGAAATTACATTTATTTATGTCCCAGTCTGTATTGTATGTCACATAAATGCCATTTATGCATATTTCAATTAAGGAGTCATTTGAATTTTCAGCCTACTCCATTATGGTACTTAAGAATAGCTCTTTCTTTTCATTTGAGAAATCCCTTTCTGCACTTAATACATGTACTTTCCTGCTTTCTCTGTAAATTTTAGCATAATGGTTGCTTGTTTTTTTTTTAAAACAGTTTCTACATATTTGCCTGAAGCCTGGACATTAATTACTCTACTCGTGCTGCTTTCCATGTTTCTCTATTTGTCCAGTGTAATTTCTATGGACAATTCCTTTGTTGATTTAGCTATAGTACTGAGAGTCATGAGCTCTGTGCCTTTCTATAAGCTTTTATTTGGGTTATTGTTTGTTCAACTGCTTACCATTTCTAGTGTCAAATCCATCTCCTTTAATAACCATTCAAAAATTTTTAAATTGTTACACTTCAGGACAATATGGTCTTTAATAAGAGAGTCTTAATAGTGCATATTCAAAAGACTGACTTTTTAGTTTTACATCTGTGGCAAACATATCTGTTTTTTCCCCCTTCATTCTGCATTCTCATCTTGAATGTATATCTTTCAAAAGCAACATTTTTTTTTTCCAGGGACAAAATGGTCCTCAAATATTTTCATTATTTCTGCAAAGCTTTTCTCTCACTCACCAATCACAATCTACATGCAATATATCATATACATCAAAGGCTTCTGTGCCTGCCACTGTGATCACAGAGTGATCTTTTGCTCATCCATGAATTTATTTACTCTGTGGCTTTCATATAAAGTTCACATTTCCATCTGAACCTTTTCCAGGCATATTCAGCATTTCCCCTGGTTCTCAGAGCTGGTGAGGGGGTATTTCTTGTGGTTTCATAGACTCTATAATAGCCATATCAATGATACATCTTCCATCTGGTCTTCCAGCAAACTGTGCCTTGCACTCTTAGTACCAAGTTGTATCTTGCTGACTAGCAGACTGGTGTCAAAATAAACTCTTTATTATGAACATAACTACATATAAAAATAAGGTAACAAAATGTTTACTATTCTATGCAGCTGCAGCCTGTGACTGTCTTCTCCTGGGCTTCTTTGTTTCCACCACAGCAGGAAGTATCCCAGAAAACCAAAGACTTCCTCAACAGTATTCAAGAGTTGTGGCATGTAACCAATGATTTCATTTTTATCATTTTATCATTCATTTATTGTATGATGTTATGATTAACTATCATATTATGTCATATATATTCATTCTGGACTAAATAGAGTTAAATTGTAGGTTTATAGAAGTATAAGATTGTTGAGTATTTAGAAGTGATAATTACTTATTAGGTATCTAAGGAAAGAAAGGTGATATGCAATGTGTATAGGTTGAGGCCTGTAATATTTTAGCTTAGTTATTTTAGGCCTTAGAGTTAAGAAATGATGACATAAGTAAGTGACAGAAGAATAACCTGATGCCGTAAGATTATGGAAAAAGATGTGCCACAAGGTAATATTGCAAAAAATTACCCAGAAGGTTAATTTTAGATCACAAAAATGCACTAGAGGCACATTTCTCTCTAAACACATGCCATAACCACAGGATACAGGTTGTGCGTCAATGCTAAGGAGACTAAAAGGAACTGTAAAAAACTGGAGTCCATCAAGATTCTTAAGGGACACCAGACCAATAAGGAAAAAGAGGGTTGCCACTTTCATGCACATGGACAGAGGGTGGGTCTTATGGGAAAACTCCAACAGGAGCCATCCCTCTACTGATGATCAGTCCATGAGAGACCCATCAGACTCTAAAACTATCTAGGAGGATGTGAGTATGACTAGCTATAATTTGTACATGGATATCTTCAGAAGTTATATATGCTGTGATATTCATAACTGTGCTGGAAACTTTAATAAAAATGATAAAATATATTAGACCTTGTTGTTGGAAAGTAGAACATACAATCACTTGGTCTTCATGTGTTCATATAAGCTGTAGATCTGAAACAAGAGGTAGAGGTAACTGCTGAACGTGAAACTGTAGTCACCAGAGCCGAATCCACAGTGGTGTAATACAACATCACTACATTTACTTTAAATAAAAAATAGGAGGCTACAGGTTTGGTGTCCAACATGGGGCAATAGAGAACACAAAAGACAAGGGGAAAAAAAACTGATTTGAGGATAAAAGCATGTCTCAGAACAATACTCACTAAAAGAGGGAAGCTTCCTGCTTTTGCTTACACTTGCTTTTTCATGTGGTTTTGTATGACTGTCTATGTGATGTTGTAATAACTGAGCTCAGGGAAAAATCACAGGAAATTTGTTTTTGGTTTTAGTGGTACCAAATAGAGAAATAGCACTTGTGTGTGAGAGACCCAACAGTCACATACAGATAGAAACCCCATCAGGCATGGCAGAATGAATCAGACAGTTCACAGTCATTAATATACTCCCATATTTTGCTCCTTCAAACTTTGGACTCTTCTGGACAGCACTATCAAGGGAAGATTGAGGAAAAACTTGTGAGGTGCCTTGATCACTGCCCTGCCTCTTGGGGTACTCCACCTGGAAGCTGAAGGAGAAGTAAGCACCACAAGTGTTTGTCAGCATGGAAAATCCCCATAAATATTTGTAGTGACTATTGGAAGCAAGGAAGGGACACCTATTTGTAAGAGAAGTATTTGGAAGAGAATAAGGTGTCCATTCAGACATTTGTCTTAGTAGATGTACAAATGCCCTTGGAGGCCTTTGTATGAGATCACATTAAAACCCATGGGGCAGGGTGAGAGAAAAAAGCAAATAAATAATGGAGCTCTCTGGGCACATAAAGATCCAGGGAATTTAATGTGTTCCCTCTTTAAGAAGGACACATTAAAGGAAAAAATCTCAAGAGGTGAAAGGAATAGCTATGGATTGTTTATATATGTATGGCATGTAATATCCTTGGAAGGAGATTTAAGAGAAAAGTAGAAAAGCTGGAGGAGGCAAGACAAGTCTTATCAAAGGGGACAAGTAAAACAATAAGAGAACAGTTTAGTCAAACAAGTGAAGTAAATTCCATATTCCTCCATCAGAAGGATAGGCTTGCAAGAGACCTGGCTTACATTAAGTACCAATTACAAAAAGCTAGATATGAGATTATAATGTGGAGAGAGAGAGAGCAATGGGGCAGGAGTATTCATTTGAGCATGGAGTTAGCTCACAGAACACAGGCATTAGAACAAACCTGTGACATTCTGGAGTATATGTACTGTCAGTTAGTAAATACTGAAAATAAGGTTGGGCAGGAACCCCAAAATATCCTAGAGAATGATGAGAATATCTATATAGAGATGCAGTTGCCACCTATATATGTTGTTAATATAATACCAGATAATATAATGCCAACTTCTCATATCCCAGTAGCCATGGTGGGCTCTGGGGTGGGGAAGAACAATCCACCACAATTGGATAAAGAACTCCACCCCACTTACCAGACTGAGTGATAAAACCAGACAGAAAGAATAGAAGGACACTGAACAATCTGGGGAAGTAGAAAAAAAGGAATTGACCGACACAGAAAAATTGTGGGGAGAGAAAGGGGGGCTTGAAGAAGCTGACAGAATGACGTAAGGGAAGAGACAAATAGGCAGTCTTGGTGAAGAATTACATGAGGGATTACATGTTGAATTGTTGGAACAAGAGATGGAATGAACAGCAATTAGTAGCTGTCGTGTGAGTGAGAAAAAGTGTCAGTTACAGCAGGTTTACCAAGAAAGGAATAAGCAGGATATGTTACAAACCCATATTTAATTGCACCACTTGTTACAAGAAACCTAGGGAACTATAGAACTTTCTGTAGGGGCTTGCAAAGAGTCAATCTCAGATATAGGTGCCTCCCAGGAAAGACGAAACTCTTTGCAGCCTGTAATTCCAGCAAGTGATTCTAATATCTTTAAGCCTGGACCAGTAGTGAAAAAAAACGAGTGGCATAATTCATTCTGAATCCAATATGCCCACTGTACTCCAAGCCACCATAGAGCCAAAATTAGTATTCCCATAGGAAACCCTGCCAGTGCCAGACCTTCTTAAGGTGCAGGTGCCTACCCCAGCCAAAAGAAAATGCCAAGGGTTAAAGTCAAACTCCCTATCAAAATGGTCCACTGTAGAAGTGACCCCACATGGGAGGTACCAGAAAGAGGAACGAAGACTTCCCAATGTAACTGTAAAAGAGGAAAAAACATCTATTTTTAATGTGGAACCCTTCCAGTCAAGTACTTGTGTTTCTCCAATAGCAATGGTGACAAATGTAAAAACTCTTGATGCCATTACAAAAATGGTAGGGCCAGTGAAAAAAGGAGATCCAATGGCAGCCCATGCAGCATACTTAGAAACAATAGTAAAATTATGTCAGCTAGATGAAGGGGATTTGGTTAGGATTTTACAGTTAACTGTAGACAGAGCTTTATGGAATGCATTCCCACTGGATTTGAGAAGGGGAAAAATAATTTAAGGATACTGTAAGTCTGTTAGAACGGAATATGTTTCTGGGACAGGCACAATTTACTTTAGTACTAACATGAGACAGAGGGAGAGGGAATCCCCATATGAATTTCATAATAGACTGTGTGCAGCTTGATCAAATCCAAGCAGGGGGTGCATACCATGATGTTTCCAAATACAAAATCCCTGATACATAACCCCAGGAACATGAATGAAGGGGTAAGGTCACGTTCCTTATCATCTTCACCAACTACAACGAGGAAACAATTCATGCCTGACATGAACCGTTATTGCCCTCACCCAAGAAGCCCAACCTACTGAACCCCTAGTCCTACAATGGACATGGTCATCAAAGAACTTTGCCAGATAGGGGCAAATCCCTAGAATCTCAGAAGCATGAAATGCAGGAAATGCAGCACCAGAGGAACTCCATGATTTTGGATTGACAATACACCTCACCTCAACCCATTGCAATAGCTACTGAACCTTTGTCCTCCGCACATGGAGTATACAAGCCAGGAAAGGGGGATAGTATGGACTCACAATGACTGAGAGTGTGACACCAAGAGGCCCCATGCAGAGTTGTAAGCCCTTTGGGAAGAGATGTAAATGGGAGGTCCACAGTATCAGCAATGGTGGAGGGCTGCCATTTTTTATTTATTATTGATACTGAGGCGTCAATTAGTATAATCAATTATAAAAATCCAGAATCATCCCTTTTATCATAAGGACAACACAAAGTGCTAGCAACATTTCCAAGTAACCAGGTCACAGCTATGTTATCTAAACCAGTAGTGATACAAATAAGAGACATGAGGAGGACATATGTATCTGCACTTGCAAATCTGAAGGAACTCTACAATTTATTGGGAGCAGATTTTTTGAGAAAATATGGGTTGCATTATATATTTGACAAACCACTTGCTATGTGTAACTATAGCACAGGCATTAGACATTCAGCCTGTTGTCATTCCCACATGGAATGACAATTTCAACAGCAACAAAACCAGGAATGTGTACCCTAGAAAACACTGCAGAAGGGAGAGCTGATATGCAGGAGTTAGTGGCTAGCATGCATGAGTGTGGAAAGATGGAAGTAACTGTTGAAATTACAGGAGGAGATTTTCTCTCACAGAAGAAGTATCCTTTTCCAGATCAGGCCAGACATCATAGTGCTAACACCATTGAATCTTTCCTGCAACAAGGAATCATTCATAAATGTACTTCAGTATGTAATTCTCCAATTTGGCCAGTACAAAAACCAGATGGGTCATGGTACCTTACTATTGATTATCAAAAATTAAATCAAGTGATTCCAGCTTGTGCAGCTGTTGTAGCTAAACACCTGACCTAATTAAATCTGTGAATCCCAAAGCAAAATGGCTTTCCACCATTAATATTGCCAATGGTTATTGATCAGTGCCTGTTTCTAAGGACAGTCAACACCATCTGGCTTTCACAGTTTAGGGGGTTCAGCATACCTTCCAAGTCTTTCCCCCAGGGACTCTGTAACAGTCCAGCTATCTTTCATGGGTAAATGAAGCGAATCTTGTCTAGGTTTTTGAAACCATCTGTTCAATTTCAGTATGTAGATGATATCTGTTTAGCAACCGAGACTTGAGAGGAACGTCTGGAGTGCCTGGATGAGTTTTTGCCAGTCATCAAGGAAGCAGGACTAAAGTCTAACTTAACAATGGTATGACTAATGGTCCCAGAAGTTTCTTTTTTAGATATCACATTGTCTCAAGGAGGTTGAACACCAGTCCAACAAAAAGTGGATGCAATCAGGAATTGCCTATTCCTACTGCCATTACTTCTTTACAATCTTTTCTAGGTTTGGCAGAATACCATCGAGACTTCATCTCTAACTTTGCTTACATTGCAGGCCCACTTTACAATCTCTTGAAAAAGGAAGTTGCTTGGGTCTGGACGGACCAGCATGTAAATGAATTTGTGAAATTAGAGCAAGTAGTAATGCAGGCAGCTGTACTGATCACCGCAGATACTAACAAACCATATCATCTATAGGTATCTGTGAGTACAACTGCACTTTCCGCAGTAGCTTCTCAAGAGAGACATGAAAAAAGTTCATTAGCTTATGCTTCTAGGAAAGTTAGTCCAGTGGATCACTGATCCATTCTATCTGTGAGGAATATTTGTTGGCCACCAGCTGAGTGATTCAACATTTTTGCATTTTTGATTGGCTTAAACCCAGTAATCTTGCATTCTATGCATACATCCCTTCAGTTTTTGCTTTCTAATCAAATCAAGGACAGACAGGTGTCTAATGCTTGACTGTCACACTGGACCTTGTTGTTGGAGGGCAAAGATATAACAGTAACAGTATGAATTCAATCTCCATTGCCAAAGGCTCTGTTGTATTCTGGGAACCCTTGTGTTTTCCAGATGTGGATCAAAGGAAAAACCTTCACTCAGTTTTTTACATTGATGCTTATCCACACAAAAAAAATTACAGAATCATATTCCTTTTTCATGGGTGGGTCTAGTTATTATGATCAGGGGAAACCATACACAGGATTTGGAATTGATGGTATTCCTCCAAAAACAAAAACCCATTTCACCAATGTCCAGATTAAAGTAAATCCAAGGAAGAAGGACGTGACCTTGGAAATTGTCATGGTCATGAGTTCCACATTCTGCTTAATATGAAGAACTTGCAGCAGTGGCTTGTGTATTGGAACAGTGCCAAAAGCTATCCATTACTACAGAGAGCCACACTTGGATAATTTTTACAGATTCAGCTGGGGTTATAATTCACTCACAGAATTTTTACCAGCATGGCATACTTATGGATCTATATCCTTAACTGAAGCTCCTCGCAGATATGCATCACTTTTGCAGTATATTGGCAAATTGGCTGTGAGGTTGTCCACTGCAAAGCTGTGACCCATAGTCCAGAAGGTGAGAAACTGGGACTGTATGTTCAGGAAAATCATCATGCTGATTTGTTGGCTAAGAAGGGAAATTGTAGTGGGATTCTATGGGAGGAACCCAGGCAGATAGATCCCATGGCAAGTTCAGAGCTGATCACAATAGGAGCAGCAAAGGAACAACTTAGAATAGTGGTATCAGATCTTAAAGCTTTGCAGGGAAAGGATCAGGAGATAGTGAGGGTAGTCAGATAGCTGTCAAAATCAGATTACAAACAAGGAACTTGGACTTCATTATCACATGGCTCCCAGTGTCAAAAGCACAAATCAGAGTTGTACATAGATGAGGGTGTATTGATGTACATTGGAAAGCATTTCCCAGTGTGGGTAGTCCCATTCCAGCTGTGCAGGAAAGTGATCTATCTTGTGCATGACACACCATCAGGGCATCAAGGGGTAGAAAAGACCATGCAGCACCTTACCTCAGAGGGTTGGTGGCTGTGCATGAAGACAGATATGCAACAATACTATGAGCATTCTTTGGCCTGTGCACAGAACCATCCTACCGCCTCAAAAAGACATGCTTCCTTAAGGTCTCAAATGTATAAGGGTCCATGGCAATCTTTGCAAATTGATTTTGTGCAACCCTTAACAAAAACTCAAAGAGGAAACCAATACATTTTGGTTATCATTGATCCATTCTCCAAATGGATGGAAGCATTTCCTTTAAAAGCAAAAACGTGTTAGCTATAGCAAAAATCTTAGTCAAACAAGTCTTCTCTTGTTGGGATAGAGTCAGACAGAGGAACACATTTTACTGGGCAAGTGTTTAAAAATGTTTACAATTGTTGGAAGTGCAACAAAAATTGAACATTCCATATAGGCTCAATCATAAAGGATGGTAGAATGAATAAACCTCACCATCAAACTAATGCTGCGGAAACTGGTGGATGCCTACAGATGTAATTGGGAGACTCTGATTCCATTCATATTCATGGCACTCAGGACAACGCCAGCTGCCGCCACAAATTATACACCCTTTGAGGTAATGACTGGGTGAAATATGTGAATGCTAGAGCATATTTTGTGGCATACCAGTGGGACACAGCTAGAGGGAGTTAAACTAGAAACCCATCTGCAAGTATTATAAAAACATCTGAATCAGATTCACTTGCAGGTAGCTGTCAAACTGGGAAAATCCAAACAGAAGGCAAAAGCCTATTGTGATAAAGGCCAAAGAGAGAATGCCTGGGAAACTGGCGAGTAGGTTATACTCCTATCATATTCTATAACTGAACACAATTTAAGTAACTGATGAACTGGGCCACATATTATTGTGGACAGACTCAGTACCTCTGTATTCAAAACTAGAATTTCACATGGGAGCAGAAACATAGATAAACATTATCATGTGAATCAGTTGAACTTAAACTGGAAAACAGATATTTCTCCACAGGCAGAGGAACCAGAGATGCTAATTCTAAAGAGGAAGTGGAGAGTGAGCCAGCCCAGTATCAGAAAAAGATGAAAAAATGCAGGGCATAATAACACTGATGCTGTACTTTTGCTTGAATGCTGCCCTACAAACTGAATGATAGATTGTTCTGGTGCAACAAGAGGCACAGATAATTGAAGTGAAGCAAGATGTTGTGTTGGAACTAGACTCAGATATGCCTATTGAAGCTCAGGATGCACAGATAACAGTGATTTGGGTGCGAGAAAGAATGAGATCAGATCAAGGACGAGGTGGGATACCATGATTTCAACTGAAATTTTCTTTGAATGGGATTATCAACCAGCACAAGGACAATTTATATATAAGACTTGGGATAAAACATTTTTTACTGCGTGGACTAATAGTACAACATTTTCACATCTGTATGGATTGGGAGGATTACATCTAGTACTGAAGGATGAGTGCAAATTTGTATTGTAGAAGGATTTTCCACTGGAGGTCCAAAAATGTGGAGGAAGGTATATACATTATTTGTCAAAGAAATTAGGCAGCCAAATACTTCATCCTACTACTCATAATAGATTTTATCAAAACCTTAAAAGAGTAGTAGGGGAACAAAATGTTCTTCCATATGACAGAGAAGAAAATCAATGAATATCTTTTGTAGATTGGAAAAAATCTCTCCCATACTGGAGGAATCTAGGGGTGGGGAGGATGTAAAACACATATTACAGGCGGAGGTTATTCTTTGCCAATATGTGATGGAATTCCATATGGATTATGGAGAAAGAGAACCAAGTGTCAAAGCTCAGTGAAAAATGGAGCAATGACCATATATAATCTAAATTATTAAAATAAAGGAGAATATGGAGCCTGTATGCAAAATAGTTTTTTGGATAGGACAAAAGTTATTAATAAATATTTCAAAATAGAGGTACAGGCAATAATAATGGGAAAAGACCATGATTTACAGAATTCAGTGGAATGTCCAGAGATGCAAGAATGCCCTTTCAGTGGTCTCACAGCTGTGCCTATATCAGGTATATTAATTAACTAAGTATAATTAATGCTTATCGCTGGTGTGTTAAATTTATCTAATTGGCAAATGAGTGAATTTATTTATTGTAAAAATGCTAAGATTGCATCTTTCTTTTCAATACTCCTTCTGGATAAGATTACTATTTATCAATGAGTACAGGATATTGCTAACTTGAGTCTAAAAATACCTGTACGTTCCTAGAAGAAAATAAGGAATTAGTCCTTTGGGAGTTCTGAATTGTATCACAGGTTTATTTGACACAGGAATCTCAAGTTGGAATAAGGTTGATGTTGAAAGAATCAAAAAGCATATTAATTATGTAATCCAGGAAAAAGCTAATCAAGTATTTGATCCAATGTTAAAAGGGATTTATGGTTTAGCAAGTGAAGAATAATTTACAGTGTATGATTTGTATGACATAACTGGATTATTTAATGAAACTCAAAAGTAAATTTCTTAATTGATAAAATACAAGATCAGGCCAAAAATCACTATATTAGGAAAGAAATTCAGTATATGAGGATTATGTAATGAATGCCATTGCAAATATCTTACATTTCTTGGAACAGAAAAGTACCAGAATTAATCTGAGATCAACAAATTTTGAATTGGTATTGTCCTCAATTGATTAAAAAATGTGGAGGAGAAAAGGTTGAATGTTAAATGGAATGTAAAAAAGTATCATTTGGTGCAATTAGAAACTTGGGATCTGGGATCTAGGATCACTTCCAAATCCAGTATTGTGTAGTAACTAATCATATGGAATTCTATTATGGTCAATGTAGATGTGTGGTCACTAATCCAGATTTTTGTTCTAAACCACAAGTACTTACAATTGTTGGGCACACAACACGATCTCTGATATCTATTTTTGAAAATGAAACTGTTATTTTTAGTAACCTGCATTATCAGGATCTTATTAAATAAAGTACTTAAGGGTTCATGCATATATCCCACCACTGACCTTACAGCTAAAACAATTGCTAATAAAGATTCACATTTAATTGAAATGAGTAATGACTTGTATAAGGCAAAACACACAATATCTGAAATTTTGGATAATCACAGCTCACAAGACAGTACACCTGGAGGAATGGGAATTGGATGGAAGCAATGAATTATTAACCATAGTATGCTTGCTATGTACCATGCTTACCTTGCGTGACATGGGAGGAAGAATTAGAACCATAAGTACAGAAAGGGTTAAACCCCTGTCTCGTGTAATATGACCTATTTCCTTTCTCCTTTTGTCAACTGTCATTTCACCAGTAGCAGTTAGAGTTAATATGAGAGAAGAATATGAGGAAGTGGATGCTTATGAAGATATGCATAACATAAACCCACATTAAATTCCAGAGGCTCCATATGGCTATATACTACAGTGTAGAGGAAAAATAGATCTACCACTTGAAACGATCCCTATAGGAAGAACTAATCCCTAGTAAGTATAGAATAATGAAGTACACATAGAGTTAAGTTACATATAAATTTTAGGCATATATTTAAATTGCATATCAGATTATAAATATTATACCAGTTATGTTTGCTGTGTATTACTGTATCAATCATTGTGGACTGTCATGTAATATGTATGTGACAGGATTCTTATGATCTTATTATTAAATGTAATATTCAACTGGTCAAGAGGGGAAGCTACAGCCAATGATTTCATTTTAAACATTCATTTATTGTGTGATGTTATGATTAACTAACATGTCATGTCATATGTAAGCACTATATGCTAAATGGAGTTAAATTGTAGGATTATAGAAGTATAAAATTGATGAATATTTAGAAGTGATAATTATGTATTAGGTAACTAAATAAGGATGCAAGGACTATAGGCTGAGGCCTGTAAGACTTTAGCTTAGCTATTTTAGAACATAAGAACGGCCATACTGGCTCAGACCAATGGTCCATCTAACGCAGTAACCTGTCTTCCAACAGAAGTGCACAATGCCAGGTGCACAAAAGGGAATGAACAGAACATGTAATCATTAAGTGATCCATCTCTGTTGCCCAATACCAGCTTCTGGCAATGGGGCTAGAGACACATTAGCGCATGGTTTTGCATTCCTGCCCATTCTGGATAATAGCCATTGTTGGACTTATCCTCCATGAATGGATCTAGTTCTTTTTTGAACCCTGTTATAGTCTTCGCCTTCACAACATCCTCTGGCAAAAAGTTCCACAGGCTAACTGTGCATTGTGTGAAGAAATTCTTTCTTTTGTTTGTTTTAAACCTGCTGCCTATTAATTTCATTTGGTAACCCCTAGTTCTTGTGTTCTGAGAAGGAGTAAATAACACTTCCTTATTTACTTTCTCCAAACCAGTCATGATTTTATAGACATCTATCATATCCACCCTTAGTTGTCTCTTTTCTAGGATGAAGAGTCCCAGTCTTCTTAATCTCTCCTCATATAGAACCTGTTCCATACCCTTGAGTGCTCCTTTAGCATTCCTGTTGTTCAGTGGTCTCACTGGTTTTTTAGCTGGCTTCCTGCTTCTGATGTACTAAAATAATTTTGCTGTTATTTTTTGAGTCTTTGGCTAGTTGTTTTTCAAATTCCTTTTTTGACCTTCATAATTATATTTTTACACTTCATTTGGCAGAGTTTATACTCCTTTCTATTTCCCTCAATAGCATTTAACTTACACTTCTTAAAGAGTGCCTTTTGACATCTTACTGCTTCTTTTACTTTGTTGCTTAGACACGATGGCACTTTTTTGGTCCTCTTACTATGTTTTTTATTTTGGTGTGTACATTTAAATTGAGGCTTCAGTGAGAAACTGCAGAACTGGAACTCATATGCAAACTTGGAATCCTACCTTCTCAGTCTCCGACTCAAAGGAATATTTCCACCACACCACTGAACAATGCACTAACCCACAGATACCTTCCTACCAACGCTACAAGAAGAAGAATTCTGCATGGACTCCTCCTGATGGTCAAAACAACAGACTAGACTTTTACATACAGTGTTTACGCCGACGTGCACTGAGTTTTTTATTTTTATAGCCCCTCTAATCTCCCTGAGCATTTCACAGTCATTATCAGCATCCTGGTCAGGTGGTCGGTAGTATATCCCTACTGCTATATTATTATTATTCAAGCACAGAATTACTATCCATAGAGATTCTATTACACAGTTTGGTTCATTTAAGATTTACTTCATTTAACTTTATACTTTGTTTCACATATAGTGCTACCGCCCCACCAGTATGAACTATTCTGTTTTTCCAATATATTTTGTACCCTGGTATTAGTGTGTCCCATTGAGTAACCTCATTCCACCAAATTTCTGTGATGTCCTCATTAAATACAACATACTCAATTTCACCCATCTTAATATTTAGACTAGTATTTGGAAATAAGCATTTTTAAATGTTCACTTGTTAGCTGTCTGCTGTAATTGAATAGGACTCTTTTTCATTTGACTATTTTTCTTCAGATCGTACTCATATTTCATCATCTTCCATCCTCTCCTCCTTACAAGGATACAGAAAACCTACATTAATAGAATTATCTGAAAAGGATATCTCTGTCTGAACCATGTGCTCCTCCACACCTGTTAGCTTTCCCCTAGCCCTTAGTTTAAAAACTTCTCTACCACCTTTTTAATGTTACATGCCAGCAATCCAGTTCCATTTTGGTTTAGGTGGAGACCATCCTTCCTACATTGGCTCCCCCTTTCCCAAAAGATTCCTCAGTTCCTAATAAATCTAAACCCCTCTTCTCTTACACTATCATCTTACCCACACATTGAGACCATGCAGTTCTGCCTTTTTAATTGGCCCTACATGTATTTCATAGAAATCTTCCATAGATGTCCTAGACTTCAATCTCCTTCCTAGCAGCCTAAATTTGGCCTCCAGGACCCCTCTCCTATCCTTCCATATGTCACTGGTACCTACATATACCATGACCACCAGCTCCTCCCCAGCACTACACATAAGTCTGGCTAGATGTCTTGAGAGATCCGCAACCTTCACACCCAGCAGGTAAGTCACCCTTCGGTTCTACCCTTATTATTACCTGTCTCTTCCTAATAACTGGAGTTCACCCCCATTGAGAGGTATCCTCAGTGCTAGAGGATACCATGACATCATCTGGAAGGAGGATCCCAACTATGGGATTGTTTCCTTCTGGTCCAGTTTGATGTTCTCCTTCTCTCAGTTTTTCATTCTCCTCAACTGTACAGAGGTTGTCATACTGGAAGTGGGAACATTCTACTGTTTCCCAGAAAGTCTTATGTATCTACCTCTCTGTCTCCCTTAGCTCCTCCAGTTCAGCCACTCTGGCCTCCAAAATCCATATGTGGTCTCTGAGGACCAAAAATTCCTTGAACCAAATGCACATGTATACCACACACCCATAAGGCAGGCAATCATACATGCTGCATTCAGTACAATAAACTGGATAGCCCCCCACTCTGTTGCTGGACTTCTGCTTGCATTTTCTTCTTACTTCTGTTTTGTTTTTATCATGGGGCATATAAGTTTAAAGAATGTTTATCAAGTGTCTCTAGCCCCCCTCCACTCTCCCACTCCCCCTCTAAACTCCCTCGCAAAACTCCTCTGTTTGCTAGCTCCTCTGGTTGCTTAGGAGTGGAATTTTAACCCCCTGTTCCCCCTGAGTAGTCCCACCTTCTGGTTAATGGTTGATGGTGCTAAAGGTCTTGGAGATCCAAGCCTCATTCAGAAGCTGTCACCCTTGCCTAGCAGGCTGCTCAGCTCAGCACATGGTCTCAAACAAACAGACCACACTACATAAGTCAGCCAAGCAGAAAGCACACCACAAACACTAACCCACACACTAAAGACAACAAACTCACCCCTAGGGTCACATAGGCGTTCCTCCTTCACCTGGAGAATTCCCTCACAAAACTCCCCTGTTAGCTGCTCCTGTTTGCTAGGCCTTAGAGTTAAGAAATGCTGACACATGTAAGTGACTGAAAAATAACCTGATAACATAAGATTATGGGAAAAGATGTGCCACGAGGTAATATTGCAAAAATTACAGAGAAGATTAATTTTAGATCTCAAAAATGCTCTAGAGGCACATTTCTGTCTAGAGGCATGGTACAGGTTTTGCATCAATGCTAAGGAGACTAAAAGGATCTGTACAAAACCTATAAAAATTGGGGTCCATCAATATTCTTGGGGACACCAAACCAATAAACAAAAAGAGGGTTGACACTTTCATGCACATGAGCAGAGGGTAGTTATAGTCAAAATCACATTATATAAAAAGCATGCCCAACTTGGAAAAATTGAGCTTGCTATGGGAAAACTCAAGCAGGAACCATCCCTCTACTGATGATCAGTCTATGAGAGACCCAACAGACTAACAATATCTAGGAGGATGTGAGTATGACTATAGCTGTAATTTGTGCATGAATATCTTCAGAAGGTATATATGCTGTGATATTCATAACTGTGCTGGAAACTTTAATAAAATTGATAAAAGATATTAGACCTTGTTCTTGGAAAGTAGCACATACAATCTCTTGGTCTTCATGTGTTCCTATAAGCTGTAGATCTGAAACAAGTGGCAGAGGTAACTCTGTAGAACGTGAGACTATAGCCACCAGAGCCAAACCCATAGTGGTGTAATACAACATCAATAAATTTACTTTTAATAAAATATAAGAGGCTACAGGCATCTCTACACTTTGTGGAGTACTTACTCTAGCGCATAGACCCATGGAAACATAAAGCATTTAATATTATTTAGGGATGATTCCAATGCATCAAAATCAAAAGAATGGTCTCTTAAAGGACAATTGTCTAAGAGTCAATGGACAATGCTTAATGGAAGTCTGCATGGGTACATGCTCTAACGACTTCCTGAACAATAACTCTACAGGCAAAGTCACATTCCATTCTGAACAAATAGCTAGTTTCACCAGTGTCAGGAGCAGACTGGCAAAGAAGCTCCAAAACATGAGTTAAACATACGAGGGAATATTCAGTATTTTGGAAAATGATTATAATAAGCAGAGGAGGTGTGATAGTGAGTTCATTCTAGTGAACGAACATACATACATGTGCTAAACATGTTCTTGGACTTCTGTTTGTGAAAGATTAGTATGTTAAGTACTATGGGTCTCTGTACTCAGGTTTTCATGAAGTATCCTCCGACTCAAATCAAATGAGATTGAAAAATGAGATGAGGGCAGAATCTCTAACATCTTTCAAGCTTCTTGTTTTTATAAGGAAGAAACTCTCAGTGTTTTGAACCTCAATGTGCCTTATTTGCATAATTTCTTAGTCTCGAAACACACACATCCACTCTTTACTTTTATTTGCTTTGCTATTAGCCTTATATTTTTACAAATACATGCAGTTGAAAAAGAGTTTATGTTATTTTGATTGAACAATGGTGTTGCTTTATGTAAACATTTGATTGGGAGCACAGTGTTGAAGTTCTGAAGTGTATTTAATTGGGATGTTGTAGAATTACAAAGATCAAGGCTTCTCTTAATGTAAAATAGCAAAGAAATGTCTATCATAATTTATGTGACTAGAGAAAAAAACTGTTGGCACTACTCAAGTTAATTTAAAGAAAAGTCATATTTCCTGCCTCTGATGACAATAGTTATTCATATATAATTAAAACGACAACATAAGATGTTTCTTCACTGTTTACGCATAATGGAATTGACATGAACAATTTGGAATATTAACATTCAAATGTCTACTATGTCAGAATGCTCAGTGACCAATTTGAGATTAATTTTCTGAATTAAAATTAATTTAAATGATATTTTAAATGCTATAGAAATGTTGAACAGCATATGCTCTGGACATTATTTCTGATGCTGAATTTCTCCATGAATATAAAACATCTTTTTTTCAAAGCAATTAATTCTCATTAAGGATTAGTGGACTGATGACCTTGTAGTTTTAAAATGAGAAAGCTTTTGAGTTATCTGAGTACCTCAAACCACCTTAAACTAAAATCTCTCTCTATCTCTCTCTCTCTCTCTCTCTCTTTCTCTTTCTCATGTAGCCTGGTACACAAAAATAGCTAGATCACATTTTGTCAAACTTGAGGAAAGGGGCAGTGGGGAGGGAGAGGATAATTGCTCAAGTATTAAAAGTTTCAATCAAAAATTGTTATTTTTGTCCCTGCTCAACTTTTGCCAGAGGATTAAACTAGCACACCACCGTACAACTAAATTGTTTTCAGTTGGCAACAAACACAATATTTAAATATATATACAACAATAGAAGGCTTTTAATTTTGCTAACTGGCCTAAAGTTTATCAACTCCAGAAGACTAACATTCATCTTCATGTTGCTACACAGATGCTAAACGGATGCTAAACGGAGACTATTACCTCATAAACAATGCTCCTTTCACTGTTTTATTTGCCTTGGTCCTCCCTCATCCCTACCACCTACACATATTTGTCCATTCGTACACCTGTTGTGTCTTGTCACAAATCTAGATTGTGATCTCTCTCAGACATGGATTGACTTCTTATTACTTGTCTGGGAGGTGCCTGGAACAATGGGGCCTAAATCTCCTTAGATTCATAGATTTTAAGGCCAGAAAAACTATTAGACCATTAATCTGACCTGTACATCACAGGCCATTAAATTTCACCCCGTTACCCTTGTATTGAGCCCAATAAATGCTGTTAAATTAAAGTTTAATTTGTGTTTGGCTAAAGCATATCTCCTAGAAAGATCTCCAATCTTTATTTGAGGATGTTTTATCCTAGATGTATATCTATACATTTGGCTGTACTTAAAAGCGTTTTGTTTGAATAGATCCTCTTGCTAAGATCCAGATCACACTGTATGACTGATCTGTCCTCATACTTTTTTACCATTCCACCAATCTTTGTGATACCTGCAAATTTTATCAGCAGTGATTTTATATTTATTCTAAATAATTGATAAAGATGTTGAATACCACTGGGCCAAGTAACGTGCAGCACTTCAGTAGAAACATTCAATGATGTTTCCTCATTATTACTTTTTGAGATCCATCAGTTAGCCTGTTCTATTTAATGTGCACTTTTTTATATTGTTTAGTGCTATAGTTTTAATCAGAATGTTATGCGGTACTAGGTCAAATGCCTTACAAGAGTCTAAGTATATTATATCTATACAGTTACCGTTATCAGTCAAACTTGTAATCCCTTAAAATAAAGAAATCAGGATTGTTTGACAAGGCCTGTTTGCCATAAATCCATGTTTACTGGCATTAATTATATTCCTGTCCTTTACATCTTATTAATTGAATCACACATCACTTTTTTCCTTATTTTCTTCTGGACTGATGTTAGGCTAACCAGCCTACAGGTACTAGGTCATTCCACTGGCCCTTTTTGCTACAACATTAGCATTCTTCTAGTCTTCTTGACTTTCCCTAGTATTCCAAGATTTATTAAAATCTAACATCAACAGGAGAAAGAGCTCTGAGCCACCACTTCTAGGACTCTTGTCTAAGGGTATGTGTATACTGACAAAGTTGCCGCCGTCAGATCGACCTATCTGGATCAATTGAGCGGTCAGTGAAGACCCGCTCAATCGATCCAGAAGTCGATGCTGATAAACCACCCCCTCAAGTGGTGTAGTGCTACGTCAACAGGAATGGGGTTCCCGTCGGCGCAGTGCAGTGAAGACACCGCGCAGAAGGGAAGCACAGCAGTCGACGGGAGTTACACAAGCTACTCTGCATACCTTGCATAACTCCCGTCGACTGCCGCTGAATCGCCAGGTCAGTGTAGACCAGGGCTCAGTTACCTGTGGCTATTGATTTAAAAATGTTTATTCTTAGAAAATGTTGAACCGTCCTCCCTGGTTACTAATTAATTGAAAAGTACTTCATCCTCCTCCTGTAATACAAGTATCATGTGGCTTCTTTCCAAATATCAAACCAAAATATTTATGGAACATTTCTGCCTTTTTTCTATCATTATTAACAATTTACCATCTCCATCTAGTAGGGGACCTATACCTTTGCTAGGATTTCTTAATTGGGAACACTTAGTGCTACTGTAATACAAAATAATAACAATTAACAATATGCTATCAACCTCTCTGATTCCAAACCATCAATATCCTGAATTTTTTCAAAAAGGAATTTAGTTGGATATTCCCAAACATACTAATATTGTTCAAACTGAAACAATAGAACTGAGCTTTCAAGCTCCTCTTTTAGCAGTACATCTATTATTATACTAATGATTGCAAACCATATGGTGTGACCAATAGGGCTGTCTTTAAATATACTAATTATATCAAGAGCCAACAATAAAGCAGGTGCTAAAACAGTGTTCTCACACATTGATGCTCATTTACAGCTTCATAGAGGACCTATACTATACAACATAAAACTTCAATTCAGTTGCATAGGCTTCCAGCTGACACCTAAAGACCTCATGCAAAGCCTAGTTCAACCAGCAGCTGGCAATATATTGTTTTCCTATGAAAAGAATAAAATAAAAAAAATGAAACAGAAAAACTGAAAGTAGAGAATAGTGGGCTAAATAAAAATCAAAACAAAACAAAAAAACCTTTAGATTGCAATGGTTTTTGCAATCAAGTAGGCGAAGTAGTATAAGTAGTCTGACAGCTCTATACTACTTTATTCACTGAACCATTACACCAACAACATTTTGTTCTGACTGGATTAGTTGTGTTGTCGGATATGTATCATTCTATTTTTGTATTGAAACTGTACCTAGCTACAGTAGCTCTCAGAGCTGCCATTATGAGAAGAAAAATAAGAGAGATTTTCTTCCTAAGAAACAACATATCAGTGTGGGTGAGAAGCAAACCCAATAATTCCCAGATTTTTAAAAAATATGTTAAATTAAAGGTTGCTAAGTTATTTTGCCTTACAATAACTGCAATGAAATAGTACAAATAAAAATATTAAAAAATGGAAATGCTTGGAAAAGTTGCTTATAAATATTAAATCTCATTAATAGTTTCAAAATTAATTATCAAAACCAACCTTACCACTGCTGAAATATAGTTACAAGCATTACAGCTTGCTGACAACTTAACTACCATATACCTCAGCAGTTCATCCACAAACTTTAGCAGCTATTGGCATTTTAAACCTTGGATAGTCCAACATTACTCTTATGGGCTTCAAAGAGACTGCAGTCTATGGCTATGCATCTTTTCGGTCATATACACTGTAATCTATGTGGCAAGGTGAACATAACTGAATGAAGGTACATAGGGGTAAGCAATTCAGATAGGGATTTTTTCTAACTGAGTATGTGTACATAACATCTGGCATAAAGGATGTTAATACTTATTGGAATATTACTGCAATAAAAATACTTAGTAATAATATATCCACAGACATAAGAAAGTGAATCATTGTGGAGACCAACAAAGAAATGCACTGAACTTTGGAATTCTTTTAATTAACTCAAAGTCATTCAACAGTGGTCAGACCTTTTAAGTGTTGCATCTCACCTGAAGGCTAGTCTAAACTAGAAGCTGCACAGATGCAGCTGTGCCTTTGTAGTGCATCTGGTGAAGATGCTCTATGCCAATGGGCGAGAAGTGGTAGCTATCTATGTCAGTGGGAGAAGCTGTCCCGCCAACATAGCACTGTCCACATGGTTGCTTAAGTCAGGTAACTTACATCACTCAGTGGGTGGCTTATTCATACTGCTGAGTGACATAGGTTATACCAGAGTAAGTGGTAGTGTAGAGCTGGCCTAATAGTCACTCATGCAGGCCACTCCTCACGCATACCTGCTGTTCAGATTGAATGTAATGCATTCAGCTGGGCTGTGGCAAATGAGGGTTTAGGCTTCAGTGCATTCTGGCCAATGCTTTCAGGGACTACTTTGGGTAGACAGGGAACCAGGAGCTGATGGAGAGAGGACGGGAAAGGAATGAAGAGCTATTGGGAACAGGGACGAAGGAAGTAGGAGATAGATACTATTGGAGAAGGAGAGGCATAGGTGGATAAATGGATGACAAGAGATACTGGAGTAGGGGGAAGGGAGGGAAAGTGAAGGGCTACTTGTGGTAGAGGCAGGGAGAGGAATTTTTGAAGGGAAGGGAGCAGGAGCAAAGGGAGGACAGCAGTTTTTGTGGGGCACACAAGCTAACGGGGGAACAGAACAGGGAAACAATAACTAATGGGAAAGAGAAGATGAGCTAATGGAACTAATGACATATCTCAGAAATCCCCACCTACATAGGTGGTCTGCCTCTTGCTGGGCAATCACATCCTTGCCCCACCATTCCTCAAGCTGCCTCTGGCTCTTCAGAAAACCTTTCACATTTTATCTGATGGGTGCAAGAAATAAAGGTTCTGCCTTCCTACCTTGGTTCCTTTCCTTTGTAGATCTCTTTAAGGAGACATTTAGTCTCAGTCTGAAGCCTTTCACCAGCCCTAAACTCACACAATGGTACCAAAACTGATATTTATGCTCACATTCAAATTATTTGCCAATATACAAATTTGATAGTTGAATAACTTCCATGAAATGCCACATGTGGATTTGCACAAAACTTGGCAGCTATGCAGCCCACAAACTTCTGGACCCTTCACAGAAAGTCTTTTACATTATTCCCTTTTACCTAAGTAATTTAAACAACAACTGAGGCCTGGTAGAAAAAAAATTAATTTCTCATATGCACTTTATTTTGTGATCACGTTCCAATGACATCGATCTCTAGGTGCTACTGTAATAAATCCTATTCTTGAGATTATGATTAGTACTAATTGAAAATTTACTATCAAAACTGCTTTATGAAAGAAAATTGGATTTTGGACTAGTTGAATTCTTTCATGAAAAATGGCTGCTTTTGTAGAATTCTTCAAGTTTTTGTCAAAGAAACAAACACACTGAAATATTTCAATTAGGAAACTGAAACTGAAATATTTCCATTATGAAATGTCACTCTGGTGCCTCATGGGAGTTGTAGTTTGGATGCCTCATTTCTCCAATCTCTTCTATGGGCTATGCTTCCTAGCCAAACTATAACTCTTCTGATGCACCATGGCCAAGATTACCATGATGCATCACTCCCCTGACAAAGAAGCAATACAATGATGCTTTGTGGTTGCCATCCCAGATACAGTCAAACCTATATAGGGAATGGGAGCCTTAAATATCTGAACTAGTGCTTCCATGAAATACAGTGGTGACATTTCTGAATTGAACTATTTAAGCTTTTGTCAGTACTAATTTGAGTTTACATTTTTAGCAAAAATGTCAAACTATTCTAGAGAGGGAGGGAGACATTTTCCATTGTCTGAGACAGGATCCACCAAGCACTCAAATACTTTTCAAACTATTACAACTAAGGAATCAAATTCTAGTTTGTGATAATTTAATTATCTCAGATATAACATTAAAACACCATGATTATGGTTCTTAAACAATTTTATGCTGCTTACTCACCATCTTTCTGCACACTCTTGCCCAAAATAAAATAAAAAAACCTCACAGCCTCACCATTCTTTTTTGCAGTATTTGCCGAACATTAAAAGGGACTTGCAGACTTGTGGTTGTAGGCATTTAAGCCAAAATAAAGTACAAAAAAGACAAAGACAATAGACAAATATCTTATTAAATTCCTGACAATTGATGGACACACTTTTTAAAAGGGATACATTTGAAGGGTTTCTTGAAAATTATAATAATGCAAATCATTTAGATCTATTTATTTGTTTGTAGGAGGAGATAAATTGCAGATCAACAAAAATGGCAGACCACAACAATAGTAGGATCACACATTTTTTGTGCAAAAGTGTGTTTGATTTACACGCTTAATTTGTGCATCCAATAGTTTGTATGCATGCATCAGATATAGTCTGTTAGATGCATAATTTGTACCTATCATTTGCAACTACACAATTTATATATGCATAATTACTCATTTGCAGCAATTGCAATCACAAATTAGGGAAGAAAACAAACACTTACGCACAAAAAATTGCATCTTTCCTCTTCTGCAAGTTGGCTCTTAAAATCTACAAAACATGCACAATAATCTGAACAGCGTTTCCAAAAAGATATAAAATTAATATAGTAAGGGCTGACGATAGCAGTCTAAAAACTGAGAATAGAGGAAAAAGGAGACATTCTAATACATAAAAGACAATATTGTACAAAGAGTGTGAAATATATGAAAGGTGATGTTCATGTATATCAGATTATTATTGAATAGAATAACAAATTTGTGAGTGGCTATTAACATGAAGTATAGACTAGAGAGATGGTCTAAACCTTGGGATTTTGACCGAGGATCACAATCCCCTAGATTTCAGAGGACTGCAACTAGACTTAGGCAGGAAGTGGTTTTCCTTTCCTGTGAATTTTTTCAAGTTGTTGAAAAAAATTTTCATCCTAACTGGGACAAAAAATTGAAATTAAAAAAAAAATTCATGAGTGGAAAATAATAAAAAACCCAGTTTGGGTTAATTAAAATGATTCATTCTGATAATTTCAGAATTATTCATTTCAATTATGACCATTTTTAATTTTTAAAATTTTAGATTAAATTTTGGAATGAAAAGGAATTTTGAACTGGAAAAATAGGGGCTTTTTTTTTGTTTTGTTTCAGAATGTCAAAATGAAACATCTTGACAATTTTTCAATCTTTTTTCAAAAATTCTTTGAGCTGAGAAATTTGTCAAAACTGACCCTTTCCCATGAAAATTTTTAGTTTCAATGAATCAGCAATTTCAAACCATTTAGTCAAAAAATACCTAGTTCTAGTTCTAGTTGCAACTACCCTTCCTTTATTCCTGGATATATGAGATTGGATCATAATATGGAAAATATGAGAATCACTGATTTAGGTTATTTAACTATACAAACATTGCTTAATTTATGTATTAATATAGAATCAAAATAAAAATAAAGATTGAGAAGGCCTGAGTTGAAATCCCACTTCTCGCACAGATTTGCTCATCTGTAAAATAAGGATATTTCCTTTCTCCCACTCTTTGCCTATTTTGTCTATTTAGATTGTAAACTGCTTGGGGTAAGGATTGCATCTTACTATGTTCATATACAACATGTAGCAGTGTGGTACCTTGATCTCAGTTGTGACTTGTAGCGATTTCTGATTACAAAACCATTCAAACAAAAATCAACAATATATTTTAAAAAGTTTATCATTGTGTACCAACATGAAAACCATAATATGACGAACATGAACCTTACCTTCCTGCCTTTTTTTGGACTATGGAAGTGCTTGACTGCCAACTGCAAAATTTTGAAACCAGAAGAGGAGACAAAGGAAATTAATATCAATGACAAATGCTCAACTGGCCAGGAAAATGCAAATTATACAGAATTATACAGTGTCACCGACAATTATTGTTACAATTCTCAGTGTGTTTTAATGAAGAGGCAGATAGTTGGGGTTAAAGGTTCATTTCAAGACAGACTGGATCAAATGAGAAAATTGGATGGTCAGGGGAGACTGGAATTTGTTAATGATAACAATTAGCAAATTAATAATTTTATATACATGTATATAAATTAGAAGTGAATTTGATTGTATTAATTGATTGATTGATTGATTGATTATTTGCCCTTGTGAGGCGCTATTCCAGAAAATATGGCCATAATACTACATGTGTAAATAATGAATGTTTCCAATACATTGCAAGTGCTGAGCACAAATTTTGAGCACAACAGAATAAATTGAACAGACCATCCCTTTTCTAATTATAGTATCAATCCTTCTAGGTATACATATGATTTATAAATTGTTAGCATTTGCAAATTTCTTTGTGTTGGAAACAGTTTCTTGAATAAACACAGTTTTCAATTAAAATATACATTTTAGAAAAAAGAACATAGCTTAGCTCGTCTTCTGGAAGAATTTCCTAAAATTGCTCATGTGAATGTAATGGACCAAAAGAAAGATTAGTTGGGGGTGGGAGGAGGGGCATTGAGATCTCAGAAAGCAGAAATAGGGAACATGGGCATGAGGGTGAGGGGTCAGGGAGAGATGCTGATCAGAGGAATAGCCCGTCCCGGGGTCAGGGAGAGATGCTGATCAGAGGAATAGCCAGTAGGGGGGAACTGAAACCGGCTGGGGTCAAGATGACTGGGGCTGGGGGCTAGGAGGATAGGGACTTGGATGCGAAACCTGAGGCGTGGAGACAAGGACTGCCTATGCAAAAAGAATAGGACTGGGATGAGGAAATAAGGGTGGGAAGGAGACAGGACTTAAACAGGGCCAGATTGCAGGGGAAGGAAACATCCCTTTCCCTCCCCTTTTTCTTTTCTTCCCTTATTTTTTGGGAGGGGTGTGTGAAAATTCAATAAGATATAAATCAATCAAAATGCCAGAATGAAGGTTGCCTTCATTTGTTGCACAAGCTGGAAGATGTGTCCTATGAATAGGACTAGGGTTGGGCAGTTGTAGGTCTACCCAAAACTAAAGGCTTTACCCTCTCTGGTAAGGGGGCAGAAGCACTCAGCGCAGGCCACTTTTGATTTCTGGGGACAACAAAAGAAAAAATAGGATTGGGAGTGGGGTCAAAAGTTAATAATGAGGGATCCAGAGGTGGACACCAAGCAGAATACCCTAGACAGCATCCGCTGCACCTCAAAGTTGTCTAAGGAGTCAGTGAACACCTCCCAGAGGAACTGTAACTGGAGGCATGATCAGAAAAAGGAACAAAAATAGGCCACACAGTCGCAAAGCACCCCACATCCAGCTGCCTCTGCCTGAAGTGATTGATAGCCGTCTTGACCAGCACCAGGAGGAGATTGACAAGATGTCATTACTTTGTGTAATCATGGATGGGGTGTACATAAATTGGGTGGTGGTAGAAGAAGTGCAGTAGGAGGTTTTGGAGAATCTGGAAGAAGGTCTGCAATCTGACACACCCTGCAGCGATGTGAGGCAGCATCTTCTCTCACTGCACATTGGAAGATGTGTAGTGAATGAGGCAGCAGTCTGCAGAAAGAAAGGATTGTATCATGGTTAAGGCAGTTGAATATTGTCCTGAAATCCTTATTCCTGCTTCTGCGACAGAGTTCCTGTGTCATGCGAAGTAAGTCACTTAAACTAAACTTTTCACAGTAATCAATTGTGTGTTCCTCATTTTTTTGGGTGCCTGACTTGAAACACTTTGGTCTGATTTGCAAGTGTGCTGTGCACTCGCAACTGTAACTGAAATCAATAGGAGCTGTGGCTTTAGCTCTTTATCTGTAAAATAAATAATATCATCTGAGCATCTCATAGGGTGTTGTGAAGATTAATTAATGTTTGTGAAGCACTGTAGTGATGAGTGCTATAGAAAACCCCATGAGGAAATTAATAATCTGCCTTCGGAGCACAGTTTGAATAGTGTTTCCTAAATAAGGTATGTGGCCACACATTGGATAACAGGGAGAAAACAAAGTTATGAATAGCTGTGCACTGAAAAAGACACATGTCCTGTGGAGAAAAAAAACCAGTATGTGATCATGTAATAAAAGACTGTATCACTGTGTGTATGCACAAGCACATCGAATTAAGATTGCACAGGTAACCTTTCTTCTGGCATTACCTAACTTGTGAGTGCTTGATTTTCTAAACTTAATAATGTTCTTTCTAACACAGGGGTGTGTGTGTGTGTAAAATACATACATACTCTTTGCATACTGAGGAGTATCTTCAGTGTGTTGAGTAGTCCCTTGGAGTACAACAGGACTACTCATCTAAAGTATGTAAATAATGAATGAATGTATGTATGTAAATAAGGGGGACAAACTGAGCTTTGAATTAGTAGAGAGAGTTCCAACTATTTCGTGTTGGAATACCATTAAAATGCATGGCCAGCATTTTCAGAAGTGGTCACTGGTTTTGTGTGTGTGTCAATATTTGGGTGCCCGCTATGTGACACCTGATTTTCAGGACTACTGAACAGCTTCAACTCCCACTATAGTCAAAGGCAACTGGAAGCGCTCAACAACAGACCTGATAAAAACATGTCAGAATTAAAAATTTCAGTTACATTGAAGGATTTGCCACAGACCTAGTCAAGCACTCTCTTGTGACTGTTAACCAGATTGCTGTGATTGAACCCAAACCTGGGTTCCCTGATTGTTTTAAGCTTCCCTGGGTCTCAGCAGCAGTACTTAATTTGTGCCATGGCTTGCCAGGGCTGAGTCCTGGCATCTCTAGGCTTGGCAGTTCACGGCCCCGGCACCTCTGGACTTGTTGTGTCAGTTATGAAAGTAAAAAAAATTGCTTGAGCCCCAGCACCTAATCGCTCGAATCCCAGCACCTCTTTCATTACAAATTAAGCACTGCTCAGCAGGCCACAGCATTGCTTCCTCCTTGGCCTCTATGGCAAATTTCCTGGGCACCAAATCTCAGTCTGGCTACTCAATCACGGAAATGGAGTCCTTCAACCTGAGACCCCAGAACAAGCGCTGACCCTTCTGACTCACCAGTTCTTAAACACACCCTCTTCCAGAATTCTACCACTGGTGTGACCCTTCTGGGTTCCATTTAACTCTCTCTAGGGACCCGTGGCAGTTGTGAAGCTGATCACACACAGAGAGAAGTGCTTAGCCCAGAGTTTCACACTATTGCTCTTTTATATTTAACAGATAAAGCACACAAGAGTACAGATCATATAAAACACAAACTCTCACCCTAAATACAATGCCCCTTATCAGTTCACCCTTCCCTTGGGAATCCCTGGTGTCCATCTGTTTTCAGGAAGTTAGGCAGGGACCCCTGAGGCTTCTATATGCTGGTGGCTTCTCCCTCCTGCACTCTTCCCTAGCTCCTGTGATTTGCTTCATAACATTTCCTGTTCCTGAGTTTATATGTCCTCTTCTAACTCCTGGCTTCCTTTGTTCTGTCTTTTGGTACCTTTCCATTCTCTCCTTCAGACTAAAGGAAGAAGTCTCTTTTCATAGCTTGAGAAAACGTACTTAGCATGTTTCTTGTCCATTCAGAGCAGGTTGTCAGTGTTAAGCGTTCCCCATTGTCTCTGGCCTGGGGAAGACAAGTGCTTTCAGACTGGTAGGATATAGTGAATACACATACAGGGTGACATTCATGATACAGCAACTTGCATAGGAGCAACTTCATAAAATTAACCAGAGTTCATGACTTTTACAGACAAATCTCCCAAATCATCACGATTTCCTCCCGCATCCAGTTGCATAGCTGCATAATAGCTGCAAGGATGGTTGAGAAAAACCCTGAATTTTGGCCAAGGGGTAAATTTTTTTGTCAAAAATGATCACTCGTTTTTGAGCAGCTGTACTCAGCAACTTTGAATGAGAAGACCATGGTTTCTCAAATTGAGCACCAAAAATTGCTACATGCAAAATCAGAGGGGCAGACTTTGTGCAGTCGGGAAGAAATAGCATCAAACATTAGTAACATACCAAACTCTATAGTTTTGCACTCCCTTTCCCAAAAAAGTAATAGATTGATCAATAAATTCCTGTGATTTAACAAAGTCTTCCCTTTGCAAAATACTGTATGTAATTATTCAAAAATATGTTTAAACCAAGATTGAGTTGAGAGTGATCTCTTTTACTTCCGCTTATATTATTGTGCTTTCATTCTGGGAAAGGAAGTCTATTGGTTTATCATTAATTAATCATCTCCCCCCCACTTTGCATCTTTGCTCCCTTTTCAGAGATTGTTCAGTCAACTCATTAATCTCAGTAGGCTACCCTCTATGATATTTCCTAAGAACATGAGGAATAATCCAGTTCTGAGTGATACTTGTACAGCTTTGCATTCATTTGATAAATTAAAAAGGAGTATTTACTTCATGCCAGAATCTGTCCGGAATCCCAACTGAAAAGGAATATATATATATAAAAATATAGTTGTGTGAATGTGACAAACATACATTAGGAGAGATCACTGAATACAATATACCAAATGTTAAAGCCAGTTTGAGAGGCCAACTCACAGTTTCCTTTACAGAGAACCTTTCGCTGGCACTGAGTAGTCAGCTTCTGGCTGGTGAAGCATAGCCAAGGGGAAAATGTCTGGAAGGAATTGGTCAGGAGCTATCACTGGACTATCCTTGTAACCTGGTAATCCTTAACTGCCATAACATCCCCTTACAGTGAGTGCAAATTAGAGAAACCCATGATCGGGGCGCCACAAAGGTGATTTACAGGATTCTTTGCCCGCTCCCTCTCTGTCCACCTATGAACTGTGCTGGCATAAGTGACTGGTACCAAGGATCTGAACCCATGGATCATGTTATCCTCTAAAAAGAAATTTAAATTAGGACTAACACCAGTGAAGAAAATGGAGTTATGACAGTGGCACAAAAACTAATGTGAAAGGACACAGCAATGTTGCCCATTTTACCTATCTAGCAAATATATGTTTCCTTCTCATCACATTATAAACTGTGTGAATAACTCTATTTCCCAACCTTCAATTAACTAAGAGTATCCCAACTTTCACTAACACGTGTATTTTCCTTATAATGGTCAACTACACTGGAAAACTTGGCTCTTGCCCCAGATCTTTTCCTGCAAAATTAGTGTGAGAATTAGCAGCAACTAACCTGGACCTGATACAATGGAGTACATCTGCAATCACCAGTCTTCAGATCGCTGCACTACTTCAAACCATGTTCCATTATGCATTGTCATTTTTAGATGCTAGTGAAATTAATGTAGAGCAGGATCATTTTGACATAATCTTGACCTAAATAGACAGGCACATATGCTTTATATAGTGTTTGAATGTTAGACGGTAAAACCCGTTTGGTCTTAGGTTTGTTTTTTCATAGAACATAGTGAGGTGGAACTCTAATTTGTTCTTATACTTTAAAAAGTGGTTTTAAAAACACCTGGGGTCAGATTTGCCATTAGAAAAATAAACATACTACTGGAAATAACACTTTCAAGCAGTGATACTCTAATGGAAGTCAACCAACATAGCTGACTTTGATTTTTAGTTTAATCTAATTTGTTTCATGTGTGAATTGCAGCTGGAGGTCAGCAGCATGGAAAACATTATGAATCAGGTCCTCCACAACGGGATGAACTCCCTATTTTTTTTTCTAGAACAGCAGCAATGGTGTGTGTCTGTTTGCTTTGTTGCCCATACAAAGTAAGTAACTTCATTTTCTAATTCTAACGAACATTAATACAAATATTATGAACAAAAAAGAAAGATAAAGTTGATTATTTCAAAAGCTCTTGTGTTAGGCAGGCGGTACTTCTGGCTCATACAGACACAGCATGCTGCAATATATTCGATCACTGAAAAGAGCTTCTGGCCAAGTAATCATTCTTCTGCTCTTCTTCCTGCTTTGCTGCCTACATGTCTCCTGCTCAGTTAATAAACTACATGTTATTTCATCACACTGCTCTCCTTTTGCATACTATCCATCTCAAGTATCTGCTTTTCCCCTTGGTGTGTTGGCACTAATACTGAATGCTGATGTGTCACTATGTATGTGTGAGGCAGTTCTTGGTGCAATGCCAGGAGTGTGTATGGGGGTGGTTTTGTTGTTGTTGTTTTTCACTTTGTTTTTTTGGTATAAAGAACTAAGGATTGATACAAAAGGAGTGGGTGATATTCCAACTCAGGGTTCTTAATATTTTGATGAAGGACACACCCAACCTATTCATATATTACATTATATACATTGACAGGATGGGTGAGGTAAAATCTTCTATTGGACCAACTTCTGTTGGTGAAGGAGACAAGTTTTTGAGCTTCTGTGTAAGCTCGAAAACTCATTCACCAACAGAAGTTGGTCCAATAAACCATATTATCTCATCCACCTGTCTCTCTAATATCTGGGGACCAACATGGCTACAATAACACTGGGAATATTATTTACATTGACAGGCATTCCTCCCTCACATGTCCCTCACCTGGAGCCACAGCCACCTCCTCCAAACCATTCTGTCTTTAATGTGTTTTGGAAAGTTCCCATTGACCTGAAACCATAGGGAGTCAGAGATAGAAGGGACCTCAAGAAGTCATCTAGTCCAGCAATTTTGTACTGAGGCAGGGTAAAGTATACCTAAAATCTTCACCTCATTTCAGTATAGTCTTGGAATTCCTCATTGTCCTGGATCTTCAGGGAATGCCTGATTTATAAATAACACAGATAAATAACACAGATGTTTCTAGATATTTGATGTATTGCTGACTTCAGGATTTACTTCTGCTCTGAGAGAGAATGGGGGGGAGGAGATCATGGAAAGGGAATATAAAATTATATAAAAATAAAAAAAGCAAAGTCAGCAAGGGGGACATGATGGTATGGGAAAGTCAGCGGCAGCAATCCCTCGATTCAAGGATGATCTCTATCACGGATTTACAATGTTATTTCCTATGGTAGAAGCCTGTGCGTGATTTCTTTTAAGGTGGGGAGGCTGGCGCACCTACAATGACCAGATGATCAGGACAGCCATTCAGATCCAAAAGACAACTGTTCCACCTGATCCACTACTGAGGACTTGGGGTTGGGGTGTGGAAGGATTTGGACCTTGATTTGTCTGGGACCTCCCCATAGACCTGTTTGCCTCTGGTGACCCTACCAGGAGCACAAAGCTCCTGACAACATAGTTTTGAGGATCATTGGAATATGCAAGCCTCTTCACCACAACAAGGTGACAGTCCACAAAGAGGGCTAGGGAACCAGAGGAATATAGAGTGAAGAGATACATCATCTGCGGAGAGTCTGGAGGAATGAAATGAAGCAATTTTTCCTGTTATGGGAATGAGGCTTAAAATCTTGAGATTTAAATAATAATATTAATAAATAATAAATGTTGAGTTCTTTTCATTTGCCTTTCTGATGCTGAGCCTTTAGGGATGGGATATTCACAATTTCAAGCTCTTCTCCTCAACCATGAGAGCTAGAAACTTTTTCTTTCTTTCTTTCTTTCTTTCTTTCTAAAAAGATCTGAGATTCTCATGTAATCACAAATCTCCAAGATTTGGGACTTTAACATAAACAAAAAAAAATCACCCCACAATAAAATATCATACAGAAAAATTGCCAGTATTGGCAACTCTGAAACAGGTTTTTAACCATTTCGCTAAAAACTAAAAACTCAACTTTAAAAGCCCCTTTTCTTCCCATCCCTTTCCACCATCTATTACTCTCCATATTTCACCCAGGTGTGTGTGTGTGTAAGATATCTCCTATGAACTTGTTAAATTTTGCATGAGGGGACCCTTGTTTTAGTGGGCATCTTAAGATCTGCTGGACCAGGACACATCCCTGCAATCTTTATATCAGCCTGATTTAAATTTTGGTACTCATTATAAAGCAAAAAACTAAAACCACATAAGGGAAATAAATAAACAAATAAACAAAACCATTATAAAAAGTTCCATTTGAAAGTGATTTATTTCATTGTACTCCGTGAAGCACTGCACCAACAAAAAAAGTTTCATGTTCTTTACAAAAAATTACACTTTCCAGAATTACATCCCAAATTTTGTAAAATCTGGGAATGAATAATTATTAAATCCAGCTAGTTCCCCCTTGTCATATAATCCTTCCTATAATCATTGGTCAGGTCAGATAAATCCTATCTCTATTCATTAAAACATTCTTTCACCACACCAACACATCACACAATAACACAAAGAATAGAACGTTGACATAACTTATTGTTCCCTGGACTATATTCCTTTCTCTACAACTCATTTAATAAAGAATACACGACACCAACTGTGTACAACCAACAGCAATTTACCTTTTCAGAACAAAACAAGTGATCGAAGCTAAGGTGGGATAGGTGGAGTAAGGCAGGCAAGAGACAGTGAGTGATGAATGATTATATGGCATTGAAGAACTAGTGGTCTGGGGGTGTTTTTCATTTGTGAATATCAACCAGAGTGCCTATTTCTCTTATGCACCAGCTGCAAATGAATTCAGGTATTGTACAAAATGTTCCAGTCTTAGCTGGGTGTTTGGGTGGCACCTGTTAAATAATTTGTTGGGTCTGAACATTCAGGCCCAAATAGTTCAATTTGTCATGTAACCTTTACAGGAGGTCTTTATTCAGCTGTAGCAGTTGGAGATATACAATGATGGCCTAACATACCAGGCTCTGTAAAACTGCTCTCACAATATGGTGCTTTGCCTCTTTCAGCTCTTCATTGCTTAAGCAGTGTTGTTGCCATTGACAACCATAGCCTATTATTACCATACACCCATTTTGTTGCAGATGTATTGACCATTAGATGAAAGTGCTATTTGGTGATGATCTGTAAACAATAGATAGCACAAGTGTTGAAAGGAAAAATATTTTTTGGGAAAAGGCTTAGAAGCTATAGCCATCCTGGAGTAATTGGAAACCTGCAGACTTAAAACAATAAAAAGAATTATTTTCACAAACAACATGATATAGATTTTCTCTATATCTATATATCTATCTATGTCATTTCAAATATCCAGACCTCATTTTATTATTTTATTTTGGACTAATTAAACACCATCAAAATTATATAAAGCAACCATTATGAAATGCTCTTTTAATCATTCTCCTGGCATAGTTAGTCAGATCTTATCTGAATGTCAACCCATCATTAGGGACTGGAAAAAAGTAATTTCCCTAATAGAGAAATTAACTAAAATGCCATTGAAAGTTGTTGTGGTGGTGGTGGTTTTTTTTTTAAACTAATCATACTGAAGTCACTAACTTTACACAAACAACCTCAGTGGCATATGGAAAGGTTGGTAGATACACTAATGACAATGTCTCAAACTGCCTCTAGAGCTTTTGGAAATAACTTTTAATTAATGATGACAGGCAGAAAGTTAACCCACTGAAAATTACTACCGTGCCATTTCTGGCATTTTGTTAAAAAGACTGGACTAGCCATGAGACTTATGGGACGCTCAGATACTAGGGGACAGATTCACCAGCTGTGGCTGTTTTGTGCTGCCTGGTGACACAAAGCATCCTGTCAAGGCATAACCCAAGTTTATGGTCAGTTTGCATCACTGGAGTGTTGCAAAGCACTCAGAAGATCATACCAGTCTCTCAAGACTCAGTCATGACTCAGTCTCTCAAGAACTCTCCACTTCTACTGAGGAACAATTGAAAGATGAACTAATTGTGGTATATAATAATTTAATGTAATCTAATTTCTCCTTCAATTATCCGCCATTGCAAGGTGCTTTGGTAGTTGCTTTGGCAAGTAGTTTTATATCTTTAAGAAAAGCCCTTTACATTCAGATTCTAACAAAGCAAGTTTTTTTTTTTTTGTGAAAGATTCAAAGTAAGGGAAATTGCAGATGAAATGAACCAGTTTGTGATAAAATGGTAACACCGGCTCAATCCGTTCAATGTTTCCCTGATGAAAATGTTGACCAGCTTGACATGACAGCCAGGATCAAATGTATCTTTTTGTGCTGTTATAGATATCAGTTCTATAAGTGGAAAAGTTCAATATGTCCCTCAGATGCTGTGTGTGATTATTTTGAAGGTTCAGACTAAGACAGTGGTAACATAAGCAGCTGACTTGTCACAGATACCTATCTCCAAGAGAGGGTTCGCAGTTTTGGATCCCAAATGGAGTGATGCAACTATCTGGCCAGTCAGCGAGATGGATGAGGCACCTAAGCTCCTCTTCTCTCCCTGGCATTTCACTCATGGTTAGCCTTGGCAGCTCCCTGCTCAGCTTTCTGGTTTCTGGGGAACCATTTCTTGGGCAACTAACTCTCCCCATGCATTATATGGGGAGCCTGGGCACCAAGCTTGGAGTTGTAAATTCCATGGGGCGGCAAGGCACTTCGGGAGCTGAGTGGAGCAACACTTAAGAATCTTTAAGGATCTGGGTCTTAGGCACTTTTGAAAATGTTACCCTTAGTCTCTCTGTGCCTCAGTTCCCCATCTGTAAAACAAGGATAACTGAAGTTCCCTGCCTCACAGGGGTGTTGTGAAGATAAATATATTCAAGTTAATGAAGTGCTCGGATCCTGTGGTAATGGGGTCTGTGTAAGTAATAGTTTCTAAAACAACTAAGGTCCTTTTGTGGAAACTATCTGCTTTGTCAGAGAAGGGTTCTTATATTTTGCTGAATGGCAAAGCTATTTGTACTATTTTCACCTATATACCATTTCCTACCATGCAACGACACAGTTAAAAAAAGAGATTTTATTCATTCTAGTTTTTAAGACAGAGTAGGAAATTTTTCCTATGAGATTGCTCTGAGGGAAGAGGATGGCATAGACTTTCTTAATTGGTTTAATAGCCTCTTTCTGAGCAATAAAATTCTGAATATTGGCTTTAACTTACCCTTTAAAATTAGATCAGGAGGAGTTGCCAACACATATGGTATCCTGTCAAGCATTTCATTTAATATGGGGTGTGTGGAAAGCCTCAGTCCATGCTTTCTGCCAATTGTACAATAGAAATGTCCTTTGTATTTATAAATGGGTTTACATTTATTCTAAAAAAGATCTGGAGAAACCTAATTTGTGACAGTATCTGCTTTAAAGATGAATCTTCAGTAACTTTCTCGGATAGCCAATACAGCAAACCACAACTGGATTACTCAATAAGACCAGAGATCCGTTTCTGTAATGAAGGCACCAGGCCAGGTTTATTGCCGACAAGGCACGGTAAAAAGTGCCCTATACATGCTACAAGTACACTTAATTCATGTATGCCCGTGACAATGGACTGGCTCAGTAAATGGTGGGACTTTCCACTCCTCACTTGGCCAGCCAAAGATGCCTCCTCTGAGACCTTTTATACTCTGATACAAACAAGTTTCATATTACCTCTGTGATGTGTGTAGTTGCCACCCTTTGGTGTGGCAAGATACCACCCTTTACTTTGCACAGAATGGTTCTATCAAAACATCTTTATCATATTGTTACCTTGACCTTGGAGGGGGCAGTATGTCCTTGTTACCTATGAGGAATGAGCTTGTACCATTCCTGGTGTTAGGATGTCCTGGAATGTGCTTGTGTGTTCTGTGCCTGTGTATTTCTGCAATACCAGATCTGTTCTTGCCAGTTTCTGATTTCTGCTAACTTTGTTTTATAATATTAGGGCTTAACTGCTGCCTTAGCACAGGACTTAGGCTCACGCCCTGGCCCATTATACTAGGCCTTGTGTCTTAGGTTCTCATTTTCTACTACAGAGAAGACTGGGCCTGTGTGTTGTAATCAGAGAGTTAATCTGGGTGTGCAATGAAATTTAAATCTATGGCCCAGAGGAGTCTGATTCTGCATAAGGAAGGTAAAATTACACTAGAATATAATGGAGAAATAACTTAGATTGTAAACTGTTTATGATGAGGTCCATTTCCCAATTAATGTATTATACGGCTCCAAACATATTAGTGCAATATGAAATATTAATATGACAAAAATATAATAACTCATAAAGGATCTGCATATAGCCTGGAGGAAAAACTGCAGAGAGAAACCAACCAGTGACTCTAGCCAGTAGGAGCAGCTCCAGAAGCAGCCAAAGCTGGGGCATTCAGACACTCAGAGGATTTTCTACCATTTTGACTAGATTTTCTCTGCCCTGAGATGATTGGCTGTTTGCTCTATCACCTTTCCTTTCCCTCCTTCACTTTCTCTTCACCTGAGCTTCACTCAAAACCTGCCTCTCTCTTACCTCTTTTCCCCTTCTCTTTTCCCCTCACTCCATTCTCTTCAATGTCCCCTCTCCCTTCACTTTTCTTCCATTTAGCTTATCCTAACTAACCCTGCTGTCAGATTGTTCACTCTGCTTGTGTGTTAGATGTTTCCTTCTCTCTGTGTCTGTCTTGTCAATTTAGATGGTAAGCTCTTCAAGGCAGGGGCTGTCTCCTACTCTGGTTTTTGCAGTGCCTAGCACACTGGCTCCCCCTTCTTGGTTGATTCATAGACACTGCCATAATAAACACCATTAATAACAACAACAGTAATTCTGCATCCACAGCTATGTGCATTTGCAGTTATTGTTGCTTGGTTGTTTTAATACCTTATCTGCAGCACAATCAACTCCTTAAATCCTTGAATGACCTAAACGGTAAGCACAAAAGGGAGGATCAGTGCAGGTCATGGTAAAAATGTGCATCTTATTGTCTGATGAAATGAAACTAAGAATAATGAAATTAAGGTAAATCACACTCATAAAAATGCTGTAATCTCTTTTTGGATTTAATGTGCACTGATTCCTAAAGAGATAGTGAATTAAATTTAGGATTTTTTAAGTTTATTTTTATCATTTCATATTTATTTTTAAAATGTCAACAATGCCTAGGTTAATATTTGCCATGGTGATTTTTTCCTTTGATGTCACAAGATGCTATCTCCTTACAAGCATATAGGATTAACTTTTGGGACTCATGATACCTACATCCAAAAGACTCTTGGTTTTTTGGTTGAGATCCCAGATGCATTTGCATCTTGGAGTGTTAGCCAATAATTGAACTCCCGACTCAGCTGAGCAAGTGATGCAGCCTCTGGCCATAAGCAAGGGCAGAGCAGTTCACCAAAGTGAGAAGCCACATGGTTTAGAGGATGGATAGAAAGCAACTACTTCCCTGGGTGTGATACTAACAATCTCTCTGTGGCCTTGGTCAAGTCACTTCACTTTTCTGTTTCTCTTTCCCACTGTGAAAACACAGATAATGGCCAGGTCTACACTACAATGCTCAGGGCTGTGGATTTTTCACACCCCTGAGCAGTGTACTTATACCCATCTACCCCTCCCCCCAAGTGCACTGCATTATGTCGGTGGCAGAGCTTCTCCCATGTACATAGCTACTTCTTTTCAGGGAGTAGATTAACTACACTGACAGGAGAAGCTCTCCTGTCGGTATAGGAGTGTCTTCACTTAAGCGCTATGGTGGCCAGCTGAGTCAGTGCAGCTGCACCAGTTCAGTGTTTTAAATGTCGACCTGCCAAATGATACTTATATGTCTACTTCAGGAGGGTGATCTGATGATTAATTGAGATTAATAAAGTGCTAGGTATTATCATTTCACAGACTAATAGATAGTTTAGATAAGTAGGTTAGGCAGATATGGGGAGAACTAGAGAAAAACAATAGAAAATAGACTGTAGGTGGGAGCCAGCAGGAACGAGTGACAAGAACGTAATGTAATGTATTTAGGTTTTTGTTTTTTGCTTCTTCCTGAAAGATATTCTGTGTCTTTGTAAGTGTTGTGGAAAGCTGGGATTCGATAATCAATGCTATCTCTTGCAGACTCCATAGCTAAGTATGTGAGACAAAAAAAGAGAATATAACAGTGGCAAACGGCTGGCTCCACCCTAGTGGGTCTCATACTCTTCCCGCTCATAGTGAGCCAGGGCATCTCCAGTCACCCCGTCTTCCCCGAGGAGGGGGGTAGGGACCTGGGCCCACCCGCTCCTCTGGGTCCCAGCCCAGGGGCCCCATGAGAAGCAGCCATGTGCTGCTGGCACCATGTTCCCAATTGCAATCTCTTCTCCTGGGCTAATTTCCCCTGGCTGGTCCTTAATTGGCCTCAGCTGCCCCTAATTGACCCCTAATGACTCTTAGCTAATCTGCAGGGAACAGAGCCCTGAGCATTCTGAGGCTTACATACCTCCCTTCGAGTACTCTCCTACTGCTTTCTGCCCTCGCTATATCACATAACCTACAAATGTCCACAATGCAAATTTATGGCTGATGGGACTGTGATGCTGCCTATATTAGGGATGACCATTTATGATATTATTTAATACCAATATGACAAAATTGCAACGATTCTTAGAAGATATGCCGTGTCAGGTACCATTGGAAAGGTTATAATTGCTAAGTGTGATAATATTGTTTATATGTATGTATTGTCTTTGTACTGTAAGTGGTGGATATATGTGATACAGATATATCTAAAAACTTATGCTGTGCTACTGGGTTACACCCCGCCAGGCAGATTAGTATCAGCATTGATGACTCATCAAGGATCATCAATTTTACAGTGAGCCCAGGGAGAGATGCCAGGGCTGCACCTATGAGTCATCAGGACATGTAGGGACATGTCTTGTAGTCAGTGGGACTGCAGGTGCTTTTCCCTGTCCATGTGCTGTGAGCTTGTGTTTGAAAAAAGCCGCATGGCAGACCGGAGACTATAAATGCAACTGCACCATCTCCATCTTAGTCTTCATTCCTGCTTCCTACCTCTGGATCACCTATTCTGCATCTGAAGTTGTGAAACAAAGGACTGAGACCCATGCAGATACTGGATGTATTCCAGAGGAACTATATAAGCCTGAAAACTCTATTACTACTAAGAATCTGATATATATGGACTTTTAAGTCATTTGTATGTATCTCATTGCTTTGACTATTTAACATCTCTCATCTTGTTTGTGTCTTTTCTTTTATAATAAACCTTTAGTTTTAGTTACTAAAGGATTGTCTGGCAGCATGGTATTCTGGGTAAGATCCAAACTTACACTGATCTGATAATGTGGCTGACTCTTTGGGGATAGGAAGAACATCTTAGTAAAGGGAATAGAGTTTTAAATAACGTATCTCTTCACTGGATTTAGTTGCTGATCAGGAGCCAGAGACTGAAATGCAATAAAGGGGCCTGTGTAACTTCTTGTTGTAGCTTCTAACCAATGTGGGAAATCAGGAGCACTGTCTCTGACTCTTCAGGGAATCTAACTTCAGTGTTACCCACAAGTTCTGGGAGAATCTGCTTTCCTTTTGCAGCCTGTCCTGACTTTGGCATTTTCAGGTGGGCTATCCTAGGCACAGACGGGTTACACAGGCCTCTTGTCAGTCATGAATGGACATCAATGTGAAGCACCTGGACTCCACTTTGCTTTCAGAGAAGGCTGATGTCAAGTCAAAGATTCCTTTGTATCATATGAGGAGCTGCCTGATCCACCTGGAATCAAGAGACAAGGATTTTATTCGAAATTCTACAATTGATTTTCTCCATAGGCTTGAGCAAGTTACTTAAAGTCTCTATGCTTTGCTTTCCCAGCTGTAAAAAATAATGATAATGGCAGTGAATCTTCTTTGTAAAGAGAAAACACTTGGAAATCTATGAAGAAAAACCACAACATTAGTATGGAGTATTATATTTTCATAATCCTAGCCAAAATACTAAGGTTGCTTCTCTATATAATGTGTGAATGTGATTGACAGGGGGTCATTAACATTAAAATTCTGATGTCAATTACACTGGTATAAATCAAAATAGCCCCATAAAAGTCACTCATTACTCTGGGTTTATTACAGTGTAATTGAGATCAAAATCTGGTCCTAAATAATGGGGATATGAAAAATTCTTTTTCAGGCCCACCCCAAAATGGCAGGGCAGCTGTACTTGGAAGATTTCCAAAATATTGATTCTAGTGCATACACCATCATTAGGATGCTTCTATTCATCCTTGAGGGCAAGCAGCTGAATAATATGGGATATTTTTGGAATTCATGGAAACATATACAGAGAAGTTCACTCCTTTATTTAAAGTCTCTGGAGCAGAAGCTATTATTCTTTGAAATATTTCAGCAATAACATGTTTACACCTTCAGGGTGTGGCAAATTTCCGGCTTTGCTATCATGGGTCCCATGCTTTTCCTGCTTATGGCGGGTCTGGACCCCATCTTTTGCTCTTGGTTCTGGACATCAGCCACTCCAGTAGCACCCAGTAAGGGGCAGAGACAAGGGGAATCCAGGCCCATCCTCTTCAGCTTCTTGGGTTCCTGACCCTCTCCCCCCTTGGCTCCTGTCCCTCCTGCACTGACTTTCAGTTTGCTCCTGGATTCTGCCTGTTATGTTGACTACCTTTTAATTGCTTGTGTTCAGAGAGAGAAATCAGCACAGGATCATAGAGAGATGCAACACGGGGTGTGTCTTTATTGAACTAACACTAAAACCAGCCAGGACCGGCTGAACTATCCCCTAATAGTCTAACTCTATTGCTATGGCAACAAGCTAAGCTATGTTGCTACAGCAATCTAGGCAATTAGGCAAGACACAAAATACACAACATATTCCTCCCCCCTCAATAAAAACACCCATTTAACAGAACAATCACTAAACTAGGGAATTAAGGTAGACTGCCTCAGTTACCAGCTAAACCCCAGGGATTATTCTGCCCAGTAACATGGGTTTGTCCTAGCTAAAGATCCAGCCATTGAGGAGGCCTTATCTCTTTAGGTGGATTACGGCGGACTTCTGGACTTGCACTGGAAGGTGTTATTAGTGCGGGTTTAACAATGGGCTCAGGACTCGTAGCTCAAACAGGTGAGGATGTTGTATCTGCTCAACCAGGGGAGGGGGCTGTATCTGCTGCAGAAGTGGAAGGAAAAGGGGAATGAGGAATGGGTGACTCTTGACTCGATGATATCTCACTTTAATGGTGAGATCAGGCAGTTCAACTGGAGATATGTCTTTCGGACATGTATTTCCTGGCAACAACTGACCTACATGCCACCGCCAGTTGAGATCATCTGCAGTCTAGACAGTGTAGGAAACAAGTACTGTTTAGTCAATGACTGTAGCAGGGACCCATTTAGCTCCAGAAGCATAGTCCTGAGCTAGGACAGGCTGTCCAGAACTAAAGTTTCCATCTTTTACTCTGTGTGCATGTCTGATGACTTGGTTTTGCTGTTGACATCGCACATCTTCTCATGCTTTGGCAGGTTTCAGCAGATCAAAGCAAGTGCGAGCTGTCGTCCCATCACTGGAAAGGCCAGGAACGCTTTGGTCAAAGTATGAGGTGTGTTTCTGTAGGATAGTAAGAAGATGTCCAGACACTTTTGAATGGATGAATGTTCCCTTGCAGATCTTAAAGTTTGTTTCATGGTCTGCACAAATCTTTCAGCTAATCCATTGGTGGATATGGTGCTGAAGTGATGTGATGTATCCCATTTGCTTTCATAAAATTTTCAAACTCCTGAGAGATGAACTGCAGTCCAAAACAACTAAAGATTTCACACAGTCTCTGGATAGTACTTTATGCAGTAGTGGACAGCATTACAAAGACTTCTGGCCATTTAGAGTGGGCATCTACAACGACCAGGAACATGCTTCCTTCAAATGGGCCAGCAAAATCAATGTGAATATGCTTCAGACTAGTCCCATGGGTGTAGGGGCACCAAATGAGATACGTTCCTCCTTGACTTGAAGTACAAGCTTTTGCCTTCTTTTCAATGACACTGTCCAGGACCACCAAAAGTAGCTTTGTGCAATTTCTTTCATGCGCACTATTCCACAGGAGCTGAATGTAGCTCTTTTAACATCTGTGATCTCAGTAGTGGTGGAATAATGATGTGCATCCCCCACAACAAGCAACCAGAATGGATTGATAACTCCATCCCCCTGGACATGTAGGGAAGAAGGTCGGGTGAGACCTTAGAGTCCTGTAGAAATGTTCTATGCATCACTAGGTCCATAACTTGGGACTGTACTGGGTCAACACAGGTTGCCTTATTTACTTGAGTAGCAGTGATGGGTGTGTTCTCTACCTGTTCAAAGTAGAAGATTTCTTTCTGGCCAATATCTTGATGTTTAACTGGTTAAGACAGCCTTGAGAGACCATCTGCGTTGCAGTGCAGAGTGGATTTATGATATTTGATCTCAGATGTCTGTGCAGAAAGCAACAATGCCCATCATTGCATATGACTAGCAGCCAATGGTGGAATGCCTGTGCATGGTCCAAAAATTGATGTTAGAGGTCGATGGTCGGTGAGAAGTTGGAACTTCCATCCAAACAGGGACTGGTGAAATTTCCGAATTCCAAAAACAATTCCCAGTGCTTCATTTTCAATTTGGGCACAGTTAGTTTCTGCTTTGCTTAAGGTGCATGAGGCAAAGGCAATGGGTGTCTCCTCTCCCGCATAATGTGTGACACGACTGCTCCCACTCTATAAGGGGAGGCATCATAGGCCAATTGTAGAGATAAGGACAGATCAAAATGAGTCAGAACCTCTGAATTTAGCAATGCGCGTTTAGCCTTGTTAAATGCAACATCACAGGCTTCAATCCACTTCCAGACCTTGTTCTGGCCAAGGAGTTCATGTAATAGTTTTAGTAGTGTTGCTAACTGTGAAATAAACTTTCCATAATAGTTCAGTAGCCATTGCTGTCCCTCTTTTTTTTTCTTTTCTTTCTTTCTCTCTTGTCTTTTAGTGTCTTTTATTCATGTGTGTTCTGGTCATTCACACACAATTGCTGGTGATTTTCATTCGCTAGCACTGCTTTTGTTTTCCCTGCTCCCTAGTCTATCTGCTTCACTTGGGTCAGAACAAAGCAGAGCCTGTTTTAGTTTCAGTTCTTATTTCATCTCTTTCATCACCTATTTTTGTTTTCATAGATCCAAATTTCCAGCCCTTTGTTCAGCTGGTTTATGATGTTCAGGTAGTGCAAAGGAGCTGGAAATCTGCCATAAGAAAGCAGCTGCCTCAGACAGTGGAATACGCAGGTGATATAAAGCTACTGTTGGCAGTTCTATGCCAATGCACTACCAGCATCCCCAGATATCTGGGAGTAGACCAGGAGTTGGATGAGTCCTGGGTAGAAAGATGTGCTCTCTGGTGATCCCCAACTTGCATAACCATCCTCCCAGGAATAATTCCTAAGAGTGTAATTTAGAACAGCCATTAAACCCCAGGGTCCATCCTCCAGTTTTGAGGGAGTGGAAAGGTGGCACAAAGCCACATTCCTCAAACCATCCTTTGGGATCTGCACTAGGCTCAACTCAGTGAGACCCAGGGATCTGGCCAATGACCTCTCTTCTGATTTTTTTCATCCTTTTTTCTCAAGGCTTGTCTACACTTACCTCGGAGAGTCGGCAGCAGTCGACCGGAGTTATGGAAACTGCGCAAAAAACTTGAGTAACTCCAATTGATTTCTGTGCTTCTGTTCTGTGCTCTGTCGTCAATGCACTGTGCCGATGGGAACTGCGCTCCCGTCGACACAGTGCTATGCCACTTGAAGAGGTGGTCTTAATATGTCTATTTCTGGATCGACTGAGCAGGTCTTCACTGACCGCTCAGTCGATCCAGATAAGTCGATCTGATGGCGGCGAATTTGCTGCCGTCAGTGTAGACATAGCCTCAGTCTCTGCTCTCACAAGTCATTTCACTTGTCCTTTTCTTTCAAGTCTTTGTAGCAGGTGACATCACTTCTAATCTAGACCTTCAGTGTATCCCCCAAACTGTCTCAGTCCGCCTAGTATCCCTGATTTCCTTCCGCCTTCATTCTCTCTACCCCTGTACACATAGCCTCTATCCACCATCTGAAATCCCCCCCCCCTTTAAAACAAAACAAAACAATAGTACCATCAGGATATGCATAAAAACAACCAAAGTAACCATGAAATTATTTTCACTCTGCTGCTTGTTGCTCTCATTTACTGTTACTCACATTTTTCATATTAGACTGTAAGCTCCTCGGGAAAAGGACCGTGTCATTGGTTTGTTTTGTGAAGTACCTTCAACGCCTTAATAAATAACAAATAATAAAAGCCATTAGGGAGGTAATGAGATCAGTGGAAACTACCAGTCATCAGCAATTAAAACACTGGCAGAGGTAGGAAGGTTAATTTAGAGACCCCTTTCCTTTGTTCCTCCTAATTAACAAGGTGGGACTCTTTAGTCAACATAAAATATAGTACAGTAGTCTTTCAAATTCCCCGCCCCCATCCCCTCCCGAAAGCACTGATTAGGGAAAGCACTCCATCTACAGGGGTCCAGAGCTAACAGACACGGATCTGGGTTCTCATCATGCCAAAGGTCAAGGCTGTTTGGATCTGAGATTTTGAATCGGTCCTCTGTAGATTGATATAGAAGACAGTAGAAGCCAGGGGGTTGGATTTTCAAAGGAGCCTGAGGGAGTTTAGTTACCTAACTGCTATTGAAATTCAATTGAAGTTGGGACCTGAACTCCCTTAATTCCCTTTGAAAATCACAGCAGGATTAAAAACCAGATCCATGCCTGAATTTCAACTCAGCCAATGTTAAGAGGTGTTTGAATATAGGATTATGTTTGGGGCTGGTCTGTACAATTTAGAACTAGTATGAAGAAATCCGGGAAGACTCAGTCACAAATGTGAAGGCAGTGGAGTATTATATATTGAGTATCAGTGTGGCCAGTTGGTATTAAGGATTTATTTTCCCTAGTAATGACTAGGTATATAATATATTTCCGCTCATTCTCCGTTAACAGCTTACTCTATTTACATTCTTATCCAAAGCTATCATATAATTATTCTTTACAACTTTAATTATAATGAGTAAGACACCATAATGTTGATGAAAGGCCTTTAAATTCAGGTCTAAGACATGGACTTTTCAGAGTTAATAGTAGAAAGATGTTCTCTTTATTACAACAGATAAAGTGTCTTAATTGAAAATATTGATACAGACACTTTAGACACAAATCATTATATAATTCTAGTCCACACATCAATTCAAGCTTTTGAACACTTCTCATTTCCCTTTCTTTTTTTCTCTCTCTCCACCTCCATCCACCCTCCCTCCATTGTACTATAACTTTTGCCACAAAAGATTAGTCTTCATGCTTTTCCCCTGCTGACCTTCCATTGTGTCCCATTTATAAAGTGAAGTAAATTATGGGCTCAATCACTTGCATGCCTCTGCCACATTCACTTGCCCCTTCACCCATTAACCTGCACACTAAGTAGCTAAAGTAGGACATTAATTCAAAACAGACCTGCTTTCTTTCAGTGAAACAAATGCTGCTTTTAGTTGTTATGCTGTTTGATTGAGCACGATGCATTACAGAGTTTCAATAACATTTGATTTACAGCATTAGAGCTAGGACTTTCTTACATTGTTAACATTAAATTATGCTTGTGCAGACACTCAGTTTGGTTTCACATATGTTGCACTACAACACTGCGTGCTTTTGCTGTGAGAGAATTTTGTGCTATGCCACCGAATCAGACGTGTACTGAGCAAGATCACTGAGCTGGATTTTACTACACAGAGTTTATGATCACATTTACCCATGTAGCACCATTCCCGGCGTTTCACTCCTTGCAATTCACCGTCTGCAGCCAGCATGTGGCTCTGATAATTGGCTTTTGTTTGGCATCATCCCTGAATTTAATATTGAGTGGGAGTGTAGTGCTGGCAGCTGCTGTGCTTGCATGTTGGGATGAGGTACTGTGGCTTTAGCCACAACCCCAGCAGTTAGCTTCTGGGCAAACCTTAATATTTATGTCTTCCTAGTGTCTTTATACAGGGATTGTGGTCTGTGTTTCTGAGTGGCAATCACTTCACTGTTTGTTGTTTTGTGTGGGCCTATGCAGAAACGGAGGTTACTCTGTGCAGCCTGTGTGAAGGAGAGAATCACTGCCTTGTGTGTCTGTCTGTTAGCATACATCAACACAGCAGCTGGAAGCATGCTTTCCAGCACAGGTAGACAGATGTGCTAGTTCTGTTTGGGCTAGCATGCTAAAAATAGCAGTGTGGCCATGTGATATGGCTGGATGTTCAGGCTAGCTGCCTAAGTACACACCCACCCAACCCCTGGATATATATTAAGGTGACTAGCCCGAGCCTCTGTGCCACTAAGGCCACATTGCTAACTTCAGCAAATTAGCTGGAATGTAGTTAGCATGTGTCCATCTACCCATACTGGGAAGCACTCTCTGAGCAGCTATGTAGAGTATCATTGCATTGTCTGTTTGCTGTGTGTGTTCACAGTGCTGTGCCTTGCAGGGGCAGAGAACTGACCACTGGGGTCACAGCTTGTGGCAGAGGGGCCTTGGCAGTTGTCTCATTCCCAGGAAGGCTAACTGGTGATTGCAATAATATCCCAGTGCTGCCAAACCTCTGAAGAAGATGGTTTCCCCTCATTGGGTGTGACACCCTATACTCCATGTACCACTTTTCTATGGTTATGTTATATTTTGTTCAAAGCATGCCTTGTGAGGGGTCATTTGAAAACTCACAATCTGCTGAATACATCCTATCAAAATGTATGTAAAGACTGCATGTAAAATTATGAGATTTTGCTATATGACTGTTACTGAAACATGCTGCAGTTCTAGATAATGCCCATAAACCAATTTCTCAGAGACAAAGGAACCGTAGTATGCCAGCAATGTGCTAAAGAGCTGTTACTGGTTTAATCTGAAATTTTCCAGCAAGGGGGGGAGTTCTAAATAAGAAATTTACAATTCATCTGACGGACAGTTTGGAGCTCAAGTACGCAATGGAACTGTCTGCTCCCATGACTCAGCAACGATTTTTCCAGGCCAAAGGGTTGGGGGTATAAACAGGAGGGGGGGAATGTCCCTAGCCACCCCTCTCCTCCTTGCACCTCTCTGCTCATAACAACAATTACTCTCAAAGAACAGGAAAAAGCCGGGTGTGCTCCCAGGGTGGAAAAAGACGCAGCCTGTGAAATGTATTGTAGCTCATGGTGAGATAAACCTTTTGCTTTTAAGCCTATTAGCCTTGGTAAAGTTTAGGAATTAACTGGCATGTTTATCCTTTTATTTCTTTTGTAACCAGTCCTGACTTATATTGGTCTATACTTGTAATCACTTAAAATATATCTTTCTCTAGTTAATAAACTTATTTATTGTTTTATTTCAACCAGTGTGTTTTGGTTGAAGTGCTTGGGAATCTCTACTTAGGTCAACAAGCCTGGTGCACATTCAGTGCCTATAGATGGACTATCTATGAGCTTACACTGTCCGGGAGGATCCTGAATATCGTAATACGCACATTTCTGGGGAGCAAGGCTAGGACTCAGGGATATGTAGTTCATGGATGGCTGGGCATAGAATTCCTCTATCCAGCTGGGAGTGATTTTACATGCTAGTGGCTGTGTCTGAGCAGAGCTTGGAGGGATTGCTGATCAGCAGCAAAGAAGTGTAAAAGCATCACAGGCTGGAGAGCTAAGGGGACCCAGAAGTTCAGCAGATCAGATTGCACCCTGGGGAATGTCACAATGGGTCCCTGTGCACTCTGTCTACATGTTTTTGACTGACTCTGTGTTGCAGTGCTGTCTTCAAGGATGGAAATCCTGACTCTTGCCAGTGATGCCATAATTTCTTGTGCGTCAGTGTAAATTGGTGGAATTTGTCCTGCCATTTGTGCTACCATCATTGTAAGACTCCAGCTGACTATTTCTGCTGCATGGTTGTCTATAAATAGCTGCTTCCAAAACACATTTGACAGAGCAGATCTTCAGCCAAATACCCAGCAAAGTGGTGTATCTCAGCACTCTTTAGTGCGTATGCTGCTATGGTCATGCTGTGGAGGGTTTAGAATGGCTGTCTTTCTCTGCAAACCATACCTTCTCCTGCTGTCTGTATCTGTCACCACTCCAGGACCAGGATTGAGCAATATCTTGCCTATCTTTGTGTCCTTCTCCTTGTCTGACAAGACATCCTAAAGCACTGGTTGATGATGGACATGGGAATGGACAAGTGCTACATCTATACTGAAAAAAGCTAGGAATCTTTATGTCTCTATAGTTTGTCAATTGCCATGAAAGCCTGGCTGTAGTTTTGTGACATCTTGGTATTGCTCTAGTTTATTTGGACTCTCTGTTGTTACCAGCTTGACCCTGCAGTGTACTCTGTACTGTGCGTTTCATCCTTCTGACTCCCTTAATGGGTGTACTCTGCTGTTAACCCACTAGCTGTCCACCATGGTATTGCCACATATTAGCTTGGAAAGTTTTACTATTGACTTCAAAGTGCTCAGGATCAGGCCCTAAGTGAGGTCCTGCTGTAGGACTGGTAGCCTCAACACAACACAATGCAACACAATATTCCTTCTTTCTCCTGACATACGATGGGACTGGGGCATACAGGATGGATTCAGACAGCATTTTACCACACCTTGTGTAACCCTGTACTTCACTAGGGATGAGGTTCCGCACTGCTCCTCTAATAGATGCAGCATAGAACTTGCAGCTTAGGAGGAGTGATGATGGACAGTTTCCAGGGCTGAAGTGACCCCCAGCATAAATGCAGGCAGCCTGTGTAAAATCCTGCCCCTCAATGGCAACATTCCCATTGAGTTCATTGGACCCATAATTTAATAGAGGGCTCTCTAAGTTACAGAAGTCTCTGGCTGCCTATGGGCAGCCGCACTTCCCAGCCTTTCCACAGCTCTCTGCCTCAGCCCTATCCCAGCCTGCTTCTCCCAGCCCCACCCTGGGCACAGCCCTTACACCCAGGCGTATGAGGTGGTCCTCCTGAGAGGACAGCTGCTCAATTCCTGTACTGCAGGAATTCTCCCATAGTTTTTAGGATTCCCTGATGCTGCTCTGGTCATTTTATCTGGCATAAAGAGGCCAGAATATGGGTAAGAATTTCACACTCTCTGTGAAATCCTGACCCCATTAAGATTAGTAGGAGTTTTGCTATTGGTTTCGGTAAGGCCAGAATTTCACACTATATGCAGACTTCTACCATTTAAAGTATGGATTACTCAATCATGTACTATGCAGATCACATCCTAATTATCTGTCTTTTGAGTCATGAAGATTCTGTTCTGGCTGTAAATTACACAAAGTGTTAATTTTTGTTAATTTTCTAATTTTTCCTTTTACATATGAGGCTACACTATCCCTTTCTATTTTATCCTGACCTTTCTTAAACAGCCTACAGTACAATTTCCCCTGTGCTTCAGTCTCCCCCATATATTTTAAACTGATATTTTTTCCTTGTACACAAATAAGAGAAGCATGAGAGATCATTCAGGAACTTCCCTTAATTTATTCATAGCATTTAATTTCTAAAGTAATCAATACATTGTTCTGAGGTTTGTGTAGACATCTCTCGGCATAGACACACACACAAGGTTGACATCGATATTGGTACATACATACACACACACGCATTTTTTCTCACTACAACTATTTGTAAACACACACACACACACACCTCTCTAGGCTTCATTTTTATAATTGATTTTTAAAACAAGGAATAGTACCATTTATTTTTTAATTAGGTTTTTAAATGATTTAACTAGGAAAATGACTTATGAAAATACTTATTGGCTATACCACATGAAAACGAATGGGATTATAAACATGAACGCATGCCCCAAAATGTCTATACTTCACCAGTCCTAAAAATCCATCAGTCTGATGAAATTCCTGCACTTGTTGATTCAACATTCATGAGAACTCAGATTCTTTTCACTCTTAATTTAAATATAAACTTTCATGAGATGTGAACTTAAAAAATAGTCCATCTTTTTTAACAAGTGTGCACAGCCATATCTTGCCATGTTTAAATCATATGTCTGTGTAGTAGTCCAAAATAGCTAGTAATGTGTTTCTACTAAGCCTTCCTTTGCAAAGAGATGAAAGACAGTGTTTCCTTTTCCATTAAGTCTTCTAATAACTGTATGATTTAATAGTAACCTTGCAAGTTACAGTAATATATTAATATTTTCTACAACATTACTTCTCTCAACTATGTGCCATTAGATAACTTATATACAGTATATTTCTGCACTGTATTATTAGCCACCCCCAAATGATAATAGGAGTAATCAGAAGGAGCTGCATTTGTTTCACTGGCATCTAATGGATTTCCAATTTAAAGACTATGTGACTCTCATATAAATTGTCTGACATATTAAGTACTTTTCCATCATAAAATCAACATGATATTCTAAAATTGCATTTTATGCATTCACAGGCCAGGTTACTTGAATGTTTTAGCTTTATCTCACAATCAGCCATTCAGTAGTTTTATTTTAAATCAATTATTAAGGATGCATTTTGTCTCACTACAACTATTTGTAAACATTATCTTCATTTTTCTTGTATCTTCACTAACACCCTGTCATCTTCAAACTATTTTTGTAACCTATTAGTTCTGTTGCTGATGTCTGAATATTTCTGTCAATAGACTCAAGTGTACCATCAAGGTAAAATCTTAGACAGACAATCACGCTAAAATGAATCATTGATTAAAAATTACATGAACACCAAAGTCCCAAATATTGAATTAGCTGTGTAACTAAGAGTAAGTGATCAGAGCTTCTTCACTTAACTGTGGCAAAATATTGCTTTGACACATAATTGCTAAATCCATCAAAAACAGATCTGGATAAATACTGTTAAACCTTTTCAGTTAATATTGTTTTAGATTTTTCAACACATTTTCTCTGGTTGTATTGGGACCACCTTTTTGTTCTGTGTTTGTACAGTGCTTAGCACAGTAGGTTCCTGGGTGCTACCACAATACAAATAATGAAGAATAATAATGAATAATTCCAGTATATATGTTTACTGGCAGGAGTGTTCACCCAAGCAGTACATTTTAAGCACCCATTCCAGGGTGCATGTGCTGGTCACCAGTGCCAAGGGCTTAATTTTAGGTCAGCTTCTCCCTCACCTGCAGTGGTGCTCAATAGAAAGGATTAACACTGGCTGCATGGCAGAGGGGAAGTAGGGTTCTTCACCCAGGGGTCATAGTGCTGGATTGAACCCCAAACTGGTCACACTTCTGTTTCCTTTTCAGCTCATGTGTTGCCTGATCTATTGATTATGTATTATTTATATTGACCAATTAAAATACCAATTAACCTTGTGACCAGACCCAGAAGCATTAGAGTTATTACATGTGCCCCGGTGTGCATGGGAGAAACAATTAGACTTAGGAAAGACATTCTGTCCTTGTAATATTTTTATTAGCACAATTAGCAAAATCACAAAAACTCCAAACCAGCAAAGTAGGCAGAGATCATACAGAATGGTCAAAACATCCAGAGTCTGACCATCTATGTATTCACCATCCCTTGTGGAAAAACCCAAAGTGTCAGTTATCCTTCTCATCAGCATTCTTATCATCATCATCACCAGGATTAGTCATCCTGGCATCTCCCCAGGCACACAGGGTGGGACACAGCTTTTATAATGTATTATACTGATGCCCACTATGCCTAATGCATGTTCAGTAGGGATTTCAGTCCCTTTTCCTTATCTGTATTTCCTCACAGTACTAATGTTGAGGTGCCCTTTCCCCATAGGTTACTAGGCCTTTTACCTCAAGCCTATTAGCATATACATCAATTAGTTACTATAGCATTCTTGTGGTCAAACATCTGCTGGTGTTCCTAAGTGAAAATTTCTAAAGCTGTTATAAACCGGCACCTTGTGATTACCTGTCAGCAGTTTAGCGACACTTACGATACCTTGTGCTATGGAGTTATTTATAAGTTAGTTACTTATGACAAGCTTTTAGGCCTTGGACTTGAATTTGGCTAAGCTATTGTCTTTACAGACTTGAGACCTGTAGGCTTTTGAATTTGCATTACTTCCTTAATACACATTTATATTTTACCTACCTATACTAATAGGCTACACATAGCAACTTGCTGTCACAAACATCTCTTGAAAAAAGCATCTTGCTTACTGCAAGTATTTTTTTCTGCTGAGTTTACATTCTAATTAAAAATCAAACAAACAAACACTCCTCCTTTAAATTCTACTGATCTGATCAACAAGGTTTAGGCTACCCCCCGGAACGTCCATGGAAGCTTTGCCATTGACTTCAGTGAGGCCAGAATTTCACCCTGATGTGTTATGATATTTGCTTATTACAGTATTCATAACTCTCCCACTGCGACCTACCTCCTGCTGCCTGTTTATTGTTCCCACTTACTTCTTATCTTAGATTTGTGTCTTATGAACCAATGTCCTTGTGAAACTTCTGTCTTATAATGCCTAGTACATTGGGTCTCCTATACATATTGTTGCAGTACAAACAAGCTATTTTTATATTTTAAAACTCTTTAAATGGAGGGACTTGAGAGACTTATTCTCCAGTTCAGGCAGAGTGGAAGACAGCTATCTCTCAAAAAGTGGCCCTGCCTGTGCACAAGCAAGAAGCCAAGTACAGCTGGGGATATTTCATTTTAAAAACAACAACAAAACACCATAGATATTTTCTAATGTTTTATATCCATCCTAAATGTTTTTCATATTGTGTATCTGGGATAGCATGGGGGATGGCATATACAGTGAGGATTATAACAAAGACTTGGTAACTCATTTTAAAAAGCTTCAAAACTTTAAAAGGGGATTTTCTAAACATAAAGAACGTTCATAAGCATTTCAAGAATTGAAACAAATTCTTAGATTGTGGTTTTTAAGCCACAGCCCTGCATAGAGTTTTACAGAGCTGTACCACACCAGATGATGTGCTAGCAAAGGTATAGTCTTCTGATATTTCCCTGTGCATATGGTGGGTGAGAAATCTGTTCCAATCCAGATTGAATGGAGACACCACATTGGGGAGCAAAGAGCCAATGGGGGTGGGGGTGGAGACATAGCCCTATCTCTCCCATCCCACTTTACAATTCTGCTCCTTGCTGGGGAAGCAGGAACAAAAACTAGAACTGGGCAAAAAATTCATACAGAAACTTTTTTCAGCAAAAAATGAAGATTCAGTAACACCACAACATTGTACAAATTCATGTCGGTTTTGTTCAACATTTCAGTAAAAAAAAAAAAAATCTTAAAAATCCCCCCAAATAAAGCATATCATTGACATTTTCATATGAAAACACTTGAATTTTCAAAACAACTTCTTGTTTTGAAATTATCTTTATTTTTTAAAATATAAAAAAAAAGAAAAGAAAAAGAAATGCTCAAAATTGAAATGAAGCATTTCAGTTCAGGTTGAATGAAATGTTTCAATCAACCCAAAACTATTTTTTTAAACTTATTTTTATTGTTCAGAATTACCAGCAAGCCAAAAATATCCATGCTTTACCCAGCTTTAATGAAACATCCTGCACTGTCCAAAGAGCAAGGACTGCTGAGTGTGAGACGTTTGCGCAGCCACACAAGGAAAGGGGGGAGCTTTCTGCTTATCACTCCACAGCGAAATCTGGCATACATACAGACTAACCCTATGTATGCAGGGCCAAATCCTGCATTCCTTACTCAGAGTTTTGTCTTTGGATCTGACTCGATTTTTTTCAAAATGGCAACATGTGTTCCAAAGTGATACTTGTGAGTTAAGAGCTCATTCTCTAAGACACTACAAAAACATACAGGTTCTCCAATATTTCTATCTCATGTTTAATAGCTAGATACTAGCTAGATCTGCTTTGTTGTTCTAAATAACAAAGAGCTCTCTTCTATCATGATTCCTTGTCCCTGCATAATAAGGGACTTGTTTTTTCTCCCCCTTACATCATTGTCACTCCTTTCCTTCTCATCTGTTCACTAAATAAAAAAAAGAGGATGATTGATAGACTGCCTAGAAGTCTGTAATGGATCATTTTCCTAACTGTTGTTTGTGCTTTGATCTTCTCTTTCCCTGGATGCCCTATTGTACACTCATGAGTGGGACCATTAGCCCTAACCACCTGTTCTCAATAACAACCAGGCATTGTTTTCAGAGTTAATTCTTAGTAGTGGCTCTGAGGGTCCTGCACAGTATAGTATTTTTGTTAAGTTACTCTTTAGTGCTAACAATATTAAAAAGGACAAAAAAGCTCTTTAATTGGCAAATCATGCCCATTCATATATAGTACTATCACAATAACAGAGAGCTTCCCTTGACAATGAACATTTGAAAATTGTACTATACAAAAAGGAAGAAAGAGCTGAAGCAAAATTCCTGAAAATCCAAACATAGAAAAACCTTTCAAGGATCATGTTGTCATTTATACAGTACATTTAGAAATGTCAGACTGACCAATTCCAACTCTATCACTCGATCTTCACTATACCACGATACTGCCAATTCCCAGAGGCCTTTTTCTCACTTTCCTTTCCCCTACCACAGTAGATTACTTGGGGAATTTGTTCACAAGATCTGTGTATGGAGCATCCTCTGTGCATGTGGAATTCCTCTTTTCTGCATGGGGTGGAGGTAGGGTTTGAGTTACTGCTTCACTGCCTCTCACAGCTTTAAGCCATGAGGAACATTATGGTGTTGTTTGTTTTGTGTGTACTTTAAAGCTGAAAAGTACCACATTATATTATTTTATATATCAAACCATCAGATAGAATGAGCAGAGGCACTGTGGGCCAGATTCATTTGCGCCTGTGCAAACTGAGATTACATCAGGGGTATAACACTAATAAGTATTTTTGTCCAGTATCTATTAAAAAAGGGCTTACACTGGGTGTTTCAGAGGATCCTGAGACCCACTGCGGTTGCATAATATAATGCATTTAGCTTATTCAGCACTGTGTACTTATTCCCTTTATCTAAAACAATAGCTCAGACAGACATAGGGTGGAATTTTCAAAGGTGCTTAGAATTGATGTTATTCCGCTCCCATTAAAAACAATGGGGATACCGGTAGGGCAACGCTGGGCTTCTCCTTAACATTAATGTACTTCTGCATCAGGAGTAAAATGAGTATTTTTGTACATCTAGTTTTCTTATAGATCACTTCTTTCCCTGGCTGTCTTTTATTAGTAGAGTCAGTTAGCCATTCAGTTGCTTGTTTTTTATTTATTTTATTTATTTACTTAGGTTAGTTTTGTCTTTGTTTTGACCCCTCCCCAATTTCAGTATGAAAGAGCTATATAATCCAATAATATATGATGCAAGCAGGGACATGCACCGGCGGGAGGGAAGGAGCCGAGAAGCAAGCATAAGCACAAGAACCACCCCCCACTCCTAATGATTGTTGGGGGCACAGAATTCCTTCAGCCCCGGGGCCACGGCAGGAAAGCAGAGAGCTCCTCCAGTTTTAGGGCCACGGCGGGGTTAGAGAACATGCCCCTCCAAAAGCAGTCAAATTTAAATTCCTGCTCATGCCCCTGGAATCACAAGATACATGAAAACTTCTACATTTTGGGGAGGGAGCTGTTTGGACTGAATGTCCTCGCACCCTCTCTTTTTTGGGTGTCTCCTGATTCTGACCAGCTTTGTCACTGCTCCCCTGCTCTCTCCCTGTCCCTTTGTTGTCTGACAGTCCAGTACTTGGATACCCATTCTGCCATGCTGTGTTATCTGGGTTTTTTTTTTTATTATTTCTGTACTGAAATGAATATACGGGGAGTATATTCTATCATGCATTAGGCTTAGAATCTTTTTCCTTAACCCAGTCATGCACAAGTCACTGACAGAATGATTAACAACTGGCCAGTATGTTCGGTTTGATTCTCATTTTATACCCACATAGAAGTTCAATAGGAGACGTCACTGTTGTTATATGTGCCTAGCTTTGTCATTTTGAAGAAACTCAGAGATAAAGGTCTTTCCCAGCTTATTTGCTCTTTTGCAGCAGTTGATATGTAATTTTTAGGACACCTTCAAATCTCTCAGTTTCCCCATAGTAAGCAAATGGTTTACCAAGACTTGTATTTTTAATATCTTTCACATGAGAGCAACCAAATAAATAAATAAATGAAATCACTAGATGTAAATTGGCATCCATTATCATAAATCATCTGCTATGGATTTTCTTTGTGGCTAATAATGGAAGCCAAATATGTACTGATAGTATTTGTAGTAAATCATAATAGGAAGCAAGACTAGCATTTACTGTATAATCAACTGCCAGCATAGTATAACAAGAAACTAAAAGGTAATCGAACAGTACTAATAGAAAAATTAGGCTAAGGTTCATAAGCCTGTTGTATTGACTGAAGAAGAAAGAAATGGCCCATGGCAATGTTGTCATTTAATTGACCATCCCTTATCATTTTAGAATGGATTCAGCTAAGGGACATTTTTAGGTAATCGGTGTGTGGGAGATTATAGTTACTGTTGCAGACTCTGCTTTGATGGTTTCATTTGTTGAGTTACTTAGAATAGGTTTAAATACTGTGTTGCTTTGTTCCTAATACAAATTAATTTTCCATCGGTACCTCCTTTTCATGGAGGAAATGTGGGACTATTTCATTAGTCTCCTGGATTGGGGACATCACTTTCCTGTTTAGAATGCATATTTCTGTGTCAGCTGTAGAGAACTCATAAACCAGAACGTAGCTGACAAGAGAAAGGGAAATAATAATTAAGTACAGATAATATGAGCCACCCATTTAGTTTAAGCCTCCCAAAAGTATCGCTAACTATATCAATAGACAAGAGTAAGATAAACGGTGCAAAGAATATTATAAAATAATTATTTCTGAGAGGGGATGGGGATAGGTATACCGCTCATTTGTATTTTGCAAATCTTGCCTTCATTATTTTCTTGAATTACAGTAGCATACCAAGGTCCCAATCAAGGATTAGGGCTCATCTGTGCTAGGTGCTGTACAAATACTTCAAAAAGATAATCTATGCCCAAGAGAAGTAAGGGTTCAATCCCGGCCCTATTGAAGTCAACTGGAGTTTTGCCATTGACTTCATAGGGCTTAGGATTTCACTTCTAGTGTAAGTAGAGGCAACACATCCTTGGAACAGACAAATGAACAGGGGAGAGAAGGCTGAGGAAACATTAAAAACAGCCCATTTTGTATAACACACAGTAATCTCATTTTGGCACCAGTTTGCCATTTTTAGAGGGCAGTATACTGAAGGCTGTGCAACTGAGTTAAATCCTGAGGAGAATAAGGTGAGGGCTTTACAGATCTGTTTCAAGGCATTTTTTCCTCTACTCACAGAGACGTACATGAAAAAAGTAAAAAAAGGTGCATATAGGTGAAGTGAGGAGACAGGTAATTCAGGCTGGCTTTGCTTAATTTGTAAATTCCCTCAACTCCCTTATAACAGCTGCTTAATGAAATCAGATACAACCTGACACGCATGGCATCTGATCTACATTCTGTACAGATCACCAAGTGGAAAAGTGATACCAACTTGTGTCACAACAGGTGGCTGCTGCGGGACAAAATGGATTGGATATCCAACTATCAGGCTGAAAAAGGAACTTCTGACTATCCATGATGTGAAACAGATATCTGCAAAACAAGAGGGACCATAAAAGCTGACACGAAGCCATATTGGAATTTTTCTTTCAAAAAAGAATTGTTTTCCCTAGGAATGGGCCTACAAAACTGAATCTTATATACTTTTCCTAGCAGCTAGGATTGTGGCTTTTGAGATGCAATTTTGTGGTAGAGAGAAAGCAGCTTTCAATTTCAAAAACTGCCTTTTTGCAACCACAAACATTTCAGATGAAATGCCAATTGAAAGCAGAACTGGCAATAATAAACATGCACACTTTGCTTTGAATGCAAATATTTTCTCCTAAGATAGCACACAGGTGAAGTGTTTTCTATGCCCTAAACAGGATCATTAATTGATTCTACCATTATTGTCACATTTCAGAGACCCTGAAATGTGCAGCTGAAGGGCAAACATCAGATTAATACTTGGTAAAGACTTATTGGCTTTGACAATAAAGAAATGAAGCAAAGAACTATGCCATCATGTATAGTATGGACCTCAAGACAGCCTAACACAAGCAAATCTTCTCTGGAAAAGGTTATGTCAGACCTCAGGTAATGTCAAATGGAAATTATTTTCTACTTCTGGTTAAGAAGCTTTGGTAATATAAACATTGAAGAGCCTGTGTCCACAACAGAGCCAAGAGCATGACTTGCAGCATTACAGAATGACATACAGTTCTGTAGACTGGAATTTCATTTGAAATAACTTGAATATGAGAAATAATATACAAAAGTAACAAGCAACTGTAGTTCAGTGAAGATGCAAACAGAGCAGCCTGCATACCTGCTGTGATGCCTCCAAAATATTACACATTACAGGAAACACTAGATTATCCCCATCTTTCTTTGTATAAGAAGTTAATACTCATGAAGACGCCAAACTCTTTTTGGAAGAGTAAAAGATTCCATTTAGCATAGAACACTCTTAATACAGGCAACACCATTCCAAGCTTTTTTCCAAAATGTCTCAGGTTTTTGTTTGTTTTCCTATGGGGACCACTTCAGTAAGTGAAAAAATTTGCTATCAGAACTGGGTAAAATATTCTGGATACAGTTTAATGAATTTTTTTAACTTAAAAAACCACATGAAAAAGAGCTCATATCTATGTCCCGTAGCCAAATAACCTAATGCATTCAAAGCTCAGGATCTCTTGTCCTATGTCCAGAACTCAGGATCTTTCATCTTACCTCTACCACTCATTAGCCTGAAGAGTACTTTGCAGATATATTATATTATATCAAAATGTTTATTTGTGAAGTAAGGAAATATATTTATTAGAGCTGGGCAGGAAAGGGTTTTCCCATCCCATGAAAATTTTCAAGATTTTGACATCTTTTCCAGTCCTGAAATGGGACAAAGAGTTAATGTCTCAAAAATGTTTGCAAAATGATAATCTGAAAAAAAAATTGGATCAGATCAGTTGACAAGTTTAATTTAGATAATTTCAAAATGTTTCCTTTCAATTTTGACCTTTTTATTTTGTAATTCTTTTTAGCATAAAATAACTAAGATTTCAAAACAAAAAGTAATTTTGAATCAAAAAGCAAACCTTTGTTCTGAAAATGGTAGAAATAAAACATTTTAATCATTTCAATTTTTTTTCCAAATGCTTCTTTGAGATTCATCAAAACAACACTTTCCCAGGAATGGTTTCAGTTGCAATGAATCAACAATTTCTGACCAAAAATAACATTCAGTCAGAAAATTCCCCATCAGCTCTAATAATGATGTCTGTGTGATACATATGGCAGTAGAGGTGTGTGAGCAATTAGACCTCAAGTCTTCTTTATTACTAATATTTATTATTTCTGTAATGCCCGGTGAGTACAAGACCCTAACTCTCCTGTACTGTAGTCTAGCAACGGTTCTCAAACTGGGGGCAGGTCCCCCTCAGAGAGCGTGAGATGGAACGTGGGGAGGCGCCATGGGTGGAGTTTGGGGAGATATGGGGGACAATGCTCCCCCAAACTTATGATGATGGAGCTGTCTCCTCTTGCTGGGTGAGGGGCACCGGGCTGCAGTGGGAACCCTGGCGCTTCACTCAGGCAGCTCTGGGCAGGTGTTGGGGATGGGGGACCTTAGGAGGGGAGTGGAGACGAGGGAAGGCTGCTGCAGGTGGCGGGCCCAGCATTGCTGGTGGAGTGGGGGACAGAGCCGGTCCAGCTCCACACCGCGCACTTTGCGCAGCTGTTTCTGTCTCCAGTTGAAGCACTGCTTCCAGCAGCTACTGCTGCTGCCTGCCCCCCCGCTGCTACCAGACATGCTACCCACACTGCTGCTGCTCTGCAGGCTCCCTGAGGCAACAGCTTTGTCCATACTGCTGCCCAAGGATAATCCCGGTGACGAGGTGTGGTTCCCCGCTGCCATTTTCTCTGAGGGTCACATTGGGCTCCAGATCTGTGGGGGAGCTCCTGCTATCTCTTCCCCCCCTTTCCCTCCCCCCCTGCAAATTAAGCAGTCAAACTCTGCCTATGATATATAGGCCCTGTTTTTTTTCTGAAAGTGGGAGAGGGTTTGGGGCACAATTGTTACACAAAAGTCCACAGGAGGGGCTCCATTTAATATTCATGAAATTCACCCAATCTATCCACAGCCTTGAGGTAACAACTCAGTTTCATGCTTGTATTACAAGGTATTCTACATTTTGGAGATTTGATATCAAGGAAATACGGTACAGTGTGTTTTAAGAACATCATTCATGTTGCAGAGTCCCTGGGATTTTTTTGCCCACTAATGTAATGTAGCAAGTGCCTAATTTGCCCACAATCCTTATATTTTGCTCTCTCTTCAGAATACACCAAAGCTTTACTAAGTGGGTAATTGAACTACAATGAAAACATGAACGTGACCTTTTTTTCTGTCTTGCAGAGAGAAAGATCTAAGTAGCGCAAAAAAAAAAAAAAAAGCCTTGTGCTTATGATGTTTGGTTTCTGATTTCTGAATCTATCTTATGAGAGCCACTTCAATGGGCAGTGTATCTCCCTCAGTAAGCATCTCTGCATTATTAATAGCTGACACACTATGGCATGCTTGAAAAATTTCTTTTTGCAATGAAAAATGAGGTTCATGTAACAATCTTTCATGAATTTGTATATGTCTTCCACTAATTAGTCTCTTAAGTAGTTCATCTGTGTCATCACTAACTCTTACACCAAGTAGAAAATGGATAACTACCATATACTGGACCATAATTCCTTCAGACATTTCTTCATGCTATTGGAATCTATGACATTCAGAAACTATATTAACCTTTGGAGTAAAGTGAATTTCCAAAACAGTAATAGCAGAAACATATGTATCACCTCTATCTGGCAAGGTATGGAAAATACACTCTCCTTCTCTGTCCAAGCAATGGAGCAAAACACTTCAGTTATGTGTATCAGGCCATGCTTGCCCTGCAACATCAATCATAAATAGGTAATTTTTAAGCATTTTCATCCACATTCAAAACAAAATTGATGGATCTCTTGGGCAAGGAAGAAAACTACCAAGTACTAAAACAGCAGCAAAAAGAGACTGCCTCATCACTAGTTTGTTGTGTGGATTAAATTAATGATGACAGATGGCAATAGATTTACTCCACCATTTACTGCAATGCAGCTATTTCTGCCTTCTTTGCTATTAAAGTGGTTTCAACCACTTTGTCTTTTCAAAAGAAGTATCTTTTCACCTATTTAGATGGCAAATGTGATATTTTGCATTAAATGTACACGGTAGCAAAAAAAAGCCATTCTCACAGTGTAAATGCAAAACAACTTCCTCGACTGGACGGAAAACCATGTATTGGCCTGGGAACGGATCATTGTTAAAATATAAACTCTGATCTTGCAAACACTTATGCATTGGCCTCAGTGAGGCAACTCACATGTTTAAAGTTAATTTAAATATGTGTGTTTGCACGATCAAGATCACATGTGCTTTTAGCCCACTGAGAACCAATAATCTTTCTACCTTGGACCACTGGACCCCTTTAAGCAAAAATCGAAAAAAGAAAAATTATCTTTTGATGTAACAATGGACTAGTAACTTGGCACACAATAGAGGTTTCTTAATGAATAGTAATGTCTAGCACTTATACAGCACTTTTCATCAGCAGATCTGAAAGCACTTTACAAAGATGGAAAGAATAATTATCCCCATTTTACAGACTGTGAAACTGAGGCAAAGGAAGGCAAAGTGATTTGCCCAGGACCATCCAATAGCCAGTGGCCGAACCAAGATTATAACGCAAGTCTCCCAGCTCCAAGTCCATTGCTTTATCCACTAGAAAACACTGCTTCAACTCCAGCAATTCTTCAGAAAAGGGAAGGTGAATTACTACTCTCTACACTCTGTTATAGACCTATATCTGGACTAAATATTTTTCTGTGGCACTGCCTATGGCCTTATTTTTACCAATGACTGTCATATATATATATATATAAAAAAAATACATAAAAAATTTTCACCTCAAATACCTGGTTCTGACCTCTTCTTTTTGAGAATTTCTTGTCTCTTGGGTAGGTGAGTGGATGTCCCATTGAATCTTTTCAGCTGGTAGTTTTAGTTCTACCAAGAACCACAGTAAACATTCTTTAAACAGCTGGAAATTATGCTCTGGGTGCTCACTAGCACTGAGTGAGGAAAGACAAAAGATGAGGACAAATGCATAAAACTGAGTTGATTAATATGTTTTAGATTGTCCTCCATTTTCAAGCTGGAGTTTTGGTTGACCTCCGCCAGGTGCATCATCCTTACCACTACTTATCAAGGGAAGGTGCTGTTCAGGAGGAGTGATTTATAGGGCTACAAAATAGAGCCAAAGACCTCAGCATGAACAAATCTTTCAGACTAAATATGAGCTGTTCCATAGACTAAGGGAACCCATCTTCTATCTATGCCATTGTTTTACAACTGACTTTTACTTAAACCTGATTCATACTTCTGTAACTAAAATATCCTTATGAAATTTTCAGCTATGCTCAGACCCATAATGCTAACACTTAGTGACATTTGTATTTGATATTATAAGCTCTAACATTAAATGCAATGTAGTCCTAAGGACCGTCTAATCACTTATATTTTAACAAGTGACTTGTAGGGCAAAACATTCACATTCAAAACCTGTGGAGAGGACAGAGGCTTGGGCTTCCTGACAGAGACATGCACAATTCTTAGGCAGCCTTGAAGGAAAACAAAGCAAAGCATAGCATTATACAAAAAGATTTTTTCTCTCATTGAATCCACAGCAGAACAGCTATGCAGTCTGCTATTAGTGCAGAAGAGACAGCAGCATAGTGAAGGAGGGTAATCACAAAAGAACATTAATTCTAAAAGCCTACTTAAACATATATATATATATATAACTGTGTGATAGGAACACCTGCATGATTTGCATCTAAAGCCATCCTAGGCTACCAGCGGTAGAGACAGAAGACAGAGAAAGGAGGAGGGAAGGAAAATCACAAGGATGACTCAGGCTATGTCTACATTGAAAATTCCTTTTGGCAGCCTGTAGAGTAGATAGACTGCATGCCCTAGTACAGGTATAAATAGCAGTCTAGATGGTGAGGCACTGCTTTTAAGGCGTGTCTACACTGCATGCTTCTTTTTGGTGGCATGTAGAGTACATGCCCACATAACCATCTAGCATGGGTATACATTGTAGTGTAACTGCTGAGGCATGGCTTAGGCAAGTAGAATAAAGACATGCTTGAAGGTATGGGTGTGTATGCAAGTACATACCGTACACACTCTCTACTTTCCCAAGCTGTGGCTCCCCATCTACTCTGCTATTTTTAGCAGTGTAGTGTTCCAGTGCCAGAGTCCTCCTTCTCCTCAGGAAAAGTCTCCCCCAGCAGTGAGAGGCTCTGGCATGCGGAAGACATCAGGGAAAAGCTCCACCAGCTATCTGCTGCTGGAGCATTCTTCAGTGACTGTGGAAGGCTCCAGCAGCAGCGAGCTGCTGCAGCTTTTCCCCACTGTCTCTTCCCTGCTGGGGCCTTTCACTGACACTGTGTAGGATGTCACACACACACAGGGGAGCCACAGATGGCTTTTCAATGTGGTGAACAGCTGCATGAAAACTACGCACTGCTGCCACTGATGTTCAGTGTAGACATTCCTTCAGACAGTTCCATATCAGTAGACGCCCCTTGAGTGGCATAACTTTCACTATCCTTTTACTTATACTTTACCCATAAGTACAGGAAATGGCAGATAGGCAAATGACTATGATATAACAGCATTGGAAATGGCAACTATGGGAAGCCATGCTACAGTTTGCAGTCTAAATGCCAAGTTGATCACAATGTGGTATTGCATTTTCAGCCCTATTTAATTCTATGGAGTTTTCTGGAACAGCTGGAATGACAGAAATAACCCAGGAGAATATTGTTAGTGTTGTGTATATAGACCTGTCATTGTGTTTTTCAGATCTGAGGGCAAATCTCAGCATTAGTTGGCCATAAAGCCTACTGTTCCACCCGCAGGTCAAAGGACTAGAATGCTCAGGTTTAGTACCGAAGGCCTCAGAAAAACAGGAACATGGAAACAAACTTCCATACCAGGTCCAATATCCTTAATCTGACATTGCCTCCTACCAGATGCTTCAGTAAAAGAAAATTATACAAATAACTTACACATTGGGGACGTTTCTTGCTAATGAGTTGGAGATTGGCTGTGAAGGTTTACACCCCTTTCTAGACAGACAGAGATAGATATGTTTTGCAGATGCTGTCATAATCCATATACATGTCTAATCCCTTTTTGAATCCGCCTCAGATTTTAGGCTCAATGATAGCCTGTTGCAATGAGTCCCATATTTTAATTGTGCACCGTGCAAACAAAATGTTTTTCCTTTCATTGGCTTTAAATTAAATTGCTTTTTGATTTCACTGGATGTTTTTGTTCTTTGGTAGTGTTAATCTTTGCCAGTTAGAAAATTGACCTATAGTCAAATTTTCCATTAAACTTTTTTTTTTTATTGAAATGGTAGAAGTTTTAAGCCATGAAAATTTTTTGACTTTATTAAAACAACATCGGAAAAGCTGTTTCCCTGATGGCATGCAATATATGCTCTGGAAAGGAGCTGAATACAGTTCCCAAACAGTCAGCAGATCTTTTAAACAAGACCGATCTCCACTCAAAATTATAAGAATGGGTTTTGCCAGTATATGAGGTTACTGTGCAGAAGGCTACTGTGTGTCTGTGAAATCTCAGTTGTTTGATATGCCAAATAGGCAGTTTTAACTAGGAGATATCTGCTTTCTAAGTTTCCTCTTTAGATTTAATTTTTATTCAGTTTTTAATACAAACTGGGGGGGAGCTTTTCCCACAAAGGCTGGCAAAATGACATTTTGAGGTAGATTCATAAACAAATATGAACCAGTGTTTGCTTTCAAAGTTATATTTAAGGGTTTTTTTAGTATGAATCAGTGAACTGTGCTTCATCAATAAGTATGTCACTATTTGAATGACCGCCGGTTAAATTTTAACTGACTTGTTATTAGACAAATTATGCTGCAATGTGAAAGGTCATAACCCTGATGATTTGCAGTTGGCAAGTTTTTCTATGGCCAGAAATGGATGTTTCTTAAAGGTTAGTTGCTTATAGGAGAGCCTTTAGGTGGTGAGCCTAGTCATTCATTGGGTCATTTTGTGTGGTATTTGCATTCCTGTGTTTCAGTTCTGTAGCAAATTACAGCACCATTTTAATGTCACTGAGCATTGTGGAAGCTGCTATTCCATGCACTGAAACCATAACCATAATAATATTTTAACCTGTGTGACAATATTATTTCCTACTATAGTTTTAAAGCAAAATAGTTACAACCTGCATATTATATGATTACTATGTCTACAGCAGACATTCACTAATGTTACTTTCATTCTTACAAGCTCATGATTTGGCTCAACGATTCAAACTCATTTCACTTGTATGTTTTTAAAATATATGACAGAAGTCTCCATATATGATGAGATCAAATGCTTAACATTCATTATTGCACTGAGTAATCAATAGAAAACATTTGTAAAATTTTAGACTGCAACTATAATCATGGCACTTTCATGACAGTTAGCACAGGTTTCTCACTATCAGAGCACTACATCTTCTTGTAGGGCTGACCTCAGTCACTGATGTTCATATTTACATACTCCATGCAGGACTGTAAGAAAGACATGGATTATACAGATAATATTATAAACATGGTTATAAATTCCAGGCATGCACTTCACTTATTGATTCAAATCTTGGAGATCCTTGTTTTGTTTTTATTTGTAGTCACAAGTTGTTTTTTCAGGTGATGCTGCAGGAGTGAGTTTTTAAGGAGCAATTTCAATGAGGATTATTGCTGGTAAGGAAATTTTTGACTGAATGTTTCAGATCTGGGTTTGAATCATACTCTTGGCAGAACACCTTATTAACTGGGGTTCATTATGACTGATAAAGTATTATACCTCACCTTTATCTAGAAAGAAAGTTTATCAAAGATCAGAACACGATGAGTCTATGAGGTGTTTCCAAAACACTTCAACATGTTTCTATTACAGAGCATAATGCAGCAATCTACCTTGTATAAGTATTAGCATTACAATTATATTACCCACATCTTACCTGTAGTTTTACTGTCAAAAGAAATTATACTTAGTCAAGGTTGCTTAATGGCACAACTATAAGCGGAATTGAAAAATCAAAACGCAATATATGGGAAAAACAAATGTGAGATCACATAGGGCAACGATATCATTCATCTCTAATAATTCAAACCTGCAGTATGTGTTCCAACTGGAACAAACCACTGAAAAGAAACAAACAAGGGAAAGTGGCGTACCAGGGAGAAAAAAAAAAAGGTCTCACCACAATTTATTTGGTGATCAATAAAGAGCATAGACCTTAACCTATTTTAACAACTAATGAAACATTAGTTTAAAGTGCCCAGAGACAAAGAAATTTCAAATGCCACAAAAGGTTGCCAAGATGTAAAGGTTTCTGCATTTATAAAAGCACTTTCTCAAATACAGAGGTGGTTTTAAGGCAGTAATTCATTCAGGGGGTTCAGCTGACACCATAACTCTCAAAAGTTTAGAAATGTCAGGCTCCTACTCGATGAATGAATGCCTCACAGGGATTTCTAATGATATGTTATAGATAAGCTAAATGAAAGACCATCTCAATTAGGAATAAAAAGGAGTGATTAGTGCAGATCCTGAACTGTTTATACTTCCATACACTGTACAAATCCTACATACACACATACTTTTGAAGTATGAGAAAAGCATTTTGTTAAAGTGCATTAACATTGTTACATTTTACATGGAAACTGCATTTGTGACTCTACTTTTCAATAAATTGTTTCTTTCTAGGGTCTTTTTTTTTTATGCTTGGTATGTTATTGCAATTATGGTCCTAATTCTCATTTACACTAAGGCCACTTTACATCACCAAGGCTGTATAAAAGAGCATTGTGTTTGTTTACACCAATTTAAGGATTTTTTTTCTTTTATGCCTCAAGAATGGTATAAGCTTGCCTTAGTGTAAATGAGAATCAGGTCCCACATGCCAACCTTTGTGACATACAGCAAGCTGTCAACATCAAGACCAAAGGATAATGTGCATAATATTTAAGAACAAACAACAATATGTAAAAGGAGTTTGGTTTCCAAGAGAAATGCACAAACTGATCTGATATATTCAGGATCCTCCAGGCTTCCTAGAAAGGGTGTTTAGCCTATTTGCCCTTACTAAATACCAGCCAGAAGATTGGGGGCATAACTCAGGGCCTCATGTAGTAACATCTCCGGGAAGGATGCTAGGAGTGAGAAACTCTGAGAGGTTCTTCATACAAAGGTTCCTCCAAATCCTGGATGCGGATTTGCCTGAGAGAATTTCCAAGAAGCCTGAAAATCTGCACATCCTCTGAGATCTGAGTGGATCTTTGGGAAACAGCCAGATGCCTGGGCCAATCATGTGAAGGTTTTATGCCTCATTGCTGGCCCTTTTCCAGCAATCCATTCCTCCCTAGCACTTCAGTTGCCCAGGAATCCCCTATTGGAAAGGGGATTCCACTATATGGAGTGGGAGCTGCTGACAGGACAATACAGCTTGAGGCTGTGTTTCCTTCTCCATGGAATCTGGGTACCAGGGGCAGGTTGGGGACATATTCTGTCCAGGACGACCTACAGCCCTTTCCCCTCCATGTTTGCTGGCTATACAAGGTCAAAAGGAATATTGTGGTGGGGTGGCTGACATCACTCTCTGAGGTATGGCAGATGGAGATGCACGCACAAAGTCCCCTCTGCTCTGTGGAGGTGGGGGGAATGTTCTCCCCCTGAGTTAGGTACAGACCTGCCTCACCAACTTTGCGAAATGACTCAGACAATCTCTTTCCACATTCAATCTTTTTACTGTAAATTTCCCACAAGTTGGAAATTGTTTTTTCCCCAAATTCCCTACTCCTAAAGAAAACAGACATTGTTACTAGAAAAGTCTGTGCTAGGAGTGAAAGGCAGGTCTGGTAGCAAAATCTGCCTTTACTTGTGAAAGTGAAGCTTTTGCATCACAGAGGCTGGAGAGCTGAAGGTTCAAGGTAAATTCCAGTTAACAGGTATGTTTTTATAGTAAACTCATTGATCACCATAACAATCTTCACAAAAACCAAACAGTTCTCTAACTTTGGTAACTGAGTTACTACAGATCTCTCCTATACTTAGGATAGGGAAGTAACTATGGATAACTGCATGGTACCTGATGGGACAAGAGGGTTGATTTTTAATAAGTAACCAGTGCAGATGGCTGACACAATGCATGCCCACAAAGGACACGGCTTGGATAAACAAGGAGTGTTGTGGTATGAGGCAACCGTAGAGTAAGAAAGACTATTTTAAAAATTGAAAAAACCCAGCTGTTTATACCATCATTAATTTACAGCACCCAAAAGTGTGCTAAATTACTCACAGAAACATGTAAAGACATGATCCTGCCCTGCAAACTTTATATAAGCTATGACCCTGATACTGCAATTGACAACAGATGTGCATATTGCAGGATCAGAGCTTTAGCTCTATCTTATCTAAAGTCACTCTGTGTGTTTGAGAATTGGGTGCTAATCTCTATCCTATCTAAAAAATGGGGCTCCAAACTGGTTCATAAGTCCACAATGGCCATCAATTTGATGATTGGTGCTTTAAACTGGTACTTAGTTACAAGTTAAATAGTTACTACAGCTATTATTTTCTTTTATGTTGTTTGAGAGTGATAAGATAAAAAAAGAGAGGGTCTAAGGGCAATAATATCATTAAAAAAAGATAAGAAAGCAGACTTTTTAATAGAGGTGTCTCTGCCACATATTCCTCCACCCACTTCCAAATCTTTCTGTTTTAAGGAGGCAGAGCAAAATATTTCCAAAACAGTTACAAACAGTAGAGGCACAGGTTGAAATTCAAGCAACAGCAGCTGTTTTTCCTTGCACTAACCAGATCCACCAACTCAGTGTAATTTTCTCAAATCAAGAAGGTTCAGCTTCTAACATTTGAGTAGTCCGCCAGCATTCTGCTCAGCCGTATTCAAAACGCTCATTAAAGTAATTTTCATCAGAGCTTACTTAACACCGTATCATCCATCAACTGTTGTCAGTCTGAGTCAGCCTCAGTCACTGTGCTGACTCATGTTACTAATACTGGACATATTGCTACCATCACAAGCACAGATTGAGTAAGTCAAGGGCAAAGTTGCAGAAGGAAAACAATAAATAATTAGAATTTAACATGAGTTTTTCAGGACTTTCAATGCTGGTATTGAAAACAGCAAGCATGGCATTTCATAGTTTTTGGTGTGATTTATAATAGGAGTGGTTCAGCTGTTTATGTCTATTTTATAACTCATTTATTTTATTTTATTTTATTTTTGTAATATTGTCTTTCATCAGATGATGGAGAAAGGAAATGGTCTAGTCTATGGCAATTTTTTCAAATTTAAAATTTAATTTAAAGTTGAGTTTCCTGTTCAATAAAAGAGTTGGATTGATAGTATTTGAAATAGACATTTGTTTTCCAGATATAGCACGGGCAGTGGCTATTCCCCCAATGTTCTTAAGAGGATAATTTCATCTCCTTATCCATTCACTGCTGGGTCTCTGCTGAATAGTACTCTAACTGGTGTCAATTAGTAATAGTTTAGTGTCTTGTTTTGTCATTTGTCATTTGTATCAGTCTCAGTGTGGATTTTCTTTTTGTCCTTTGCATATCAGTTTTCTGCAAAAAATACTGAATCATTAATATCAAGCAAGTGAAATCGCCATATTCCCAAGTAACAGCTGTCCCTCTCACGCTCCTGAACCATTATTTGAGTTTTGGAGAATATTAACAGTTAATTTCTTCGTCCTACACTATTAAGTATCTCTGAGTATGACTCTTGCTCCAACCCACTGCCCTGCCAAAAATGAAAAATCCTATATCCTTCCAAAAACCCTAAAACAGAACAAAATACCTACAAGCAGTTTCTAATAATCTGTGACTGATAAAGGCATTCATGAAAAGATACTGAGTTTGCAAACTAAACTGAAACTGGCCATCACTGAGCAATCTACCGCTGCAGATATTATTTGATAGGAGAAATCTGTATGTGAGTGGCATAGGTAGACACTACAAAAGCAACAGAAATATGTATTCTGCATGCTGCTCTGGTTCCACTATCCATTTTAACCCCCTAGAGGTACACATTTTATATATAATGGCCTAGATTCTCAGTTGCACTGAATTTCTGTTCTGGCTCACGGATTTTCTTCCCAACCCCAACCATGGAGCAGGTTAGAGCAGCCTGTGGGCCTTTCTAGCCTGTGACAGCTAGCAATAATCCTTAGGGGACAGACAACTATCTATGAATAGAAAGGAATGCAATGTGCTCTGGTCATGCCTCTTCCCCAACATGAGGAGCTGCAGGAGAAGATGGCATTGGATAGGATTATGCAGTCACTTCATGCCAGGGGAATCATCAGGAGGAATGCAGTACTGTAATGCTAAATTATGACATGATTGTTATCACAGAGATGTTCTGGGACAAATCTCATAGTGGAATATTGGAATAGAAGGTTATAGCTGGCTCATGTAGGACAGGCAAGGGAAAAAAAAACCAGAGGAGATGTTGTATTATGTATCAAGAATGTAAACATTTGTTCAAAGGTGCAGAAAGAGGTGAGAGGCAGACCCATTGAAAGTCTCTGGATGAAGCTAAAAAGGGAAAAATAGGGATGGCATCATGGTATAAAGTTTACTATAAAACACCAAATCAGGAAGAAGAGGTGGATGAGGCATTTCTAGAACATACATATACAAAACAAAAAACCTAGCAGAAATGGGGGATTTTAACTACCCAGACATCAATTGGAAAAGTAATACAAAATGGCAAGGCACAAAATGTCCAGTGAGTTCTTGGAATGTGTTGGGGACATATTTTTGTTTCAGAAGGTGGAGGAAGTAATCAGGGCAATCACCATTTTAGACAGGATACAGATGATTAGGAAGGAATTAGTAGCAAATTTGAAAGTGGAAGGCAATTTGAGTGAAAGTGATCATGAAATGATAGATTCATGATCCTCAGGCAAGTAAGAATGCCATAGAATAAGGACAATGTTCTTCAGAAAACCAGATTTCAACAAACTCAGGGAACTGGTAGGTAAAGTCCCACGGGAAGAAAATCTAAGAAAGAGTTCAGGACAGTTGCTTTTTCTCAAAGAGACAATATTAAAGGCAGAAAAGCAAACTATCCCAATGCAAAGGAGACATAAGAAGAATTCTAAAAGGCCCATGTGGCTCCATAAGGAACCCTTTAATAACCTGGAACATGGACAAACTGTTAAGGATGAATACAGAAGAACATCACAAGCATGTAGGGACAAAATCAGAAAGACTATGGCACAAAATGAGTGACTCCTTGCAAGAGACATAAGAGACAAAAAGAAGTTCTATAAATACATTAGGATCAAGAGAAATAGGAAGGAAAGTGTAAGTCCTCTACTTAGTGTGAAAGGAGAGCTAATAAGTGATATCAAGATAGCTGCAGTGTTTAATGCTTGTTTTGTTCCAGTCTTCACTAAAAAAGTTCATGGTAACCAGATACACAACACAATTAACATTGGGGGAAGGTATGCATGCTAAAAAGGAAAGAATAAGTTAAAGAATATTTAGATAAGATAGCTGTATTCAAGTTGATAGGTCCTGATAAAATTAATCATAGGGTGCTTAAGGAATTAGTTGAAGGAATCCCAGAACAATTAATTATTATCTTTGAGAACTCATGGAGGATGGGTGAGGTAGACATGATATATCTTGCTTTTAGAAAGGCTTTTGACAGTCCCACTAGAGATTCTCATAAGCAAACTAGGAACATGTGGCCTAGATTAAATTACTGGTGCAAAGCTGTTTGAAAGACCATACTCAGAGTAGTTATCAGTGGTTCACTCACAAACTGGGAGAACGTATCTAGTGGGGTCTCACTGGGGTCTGTCCTGGATCCAGTACTATTCAATATTTTCATTAATGACTTGGATAATGGTGCGAAGAATATGCTTATAAAATTTGTGGATAACACCAAGCTGGGAGGGGTTGCAAGCATTTTGGACGACAGGATTAGAATTCAAAACAAACTTGACAAGTTAGAGAATTGTTCGGAAATCAACAAGATGGAATTCAGTAAAGACAAATGTAAAGTACTACGCTTAGGATGGAAAAATTAAATGCACAACTACAAAATGAGGAATAACTGGCTAGGTGGAGGCACTGCCGAAAAGCATCTGGGAGTTACAGTAGAAGACAAATTAAATATGAGTCAACAATGGGATGCATTTGCAAAACAGACTAAAATATTTCTGGGATATTTCTGGGAAGAGTGTCATGTGTAAGACACGGATGGTAATTGTTCCTCGGTGAGGCCTCAGTTGGAGTACTGTGTCCAGTTCTGGTTGCTACCCTTTAAGAAAGATGTGGAGAGAATTCTGAGAAGAGCAACAACAACAACAACAAAAGTTTAAAAACTGGACACATTTAATTTTGAGAAAAGGCTGTTATCAAGGGACTTGATAACAGTTCTCAAAAAGTTAAGGACTGTTATTAAGAATACTGTGGTCAATTGTTGTCCACGTCACTGAAAGTAGGGCAAGAGGAATGGGCTTAATCTTCAGCAAGGGAGATTTGGGTTAGATACTGGGAAAACTTTCTTAACTATGAGGATAGTTAAGCACTGGAATAGGCTTCCATGATGCTTTGGGATTCAGCTCAGACCATAGGTGGTTGTGTATCCTCCTGCCTTGTAAGACTGGGTGTCTCTGTGCTGTGCAGCCTTGGTTGAGATCCCCAACATCAGCAGCATGCTCACAGAACAATAGCTTCACCCTGGCTTCCACAAGCCTTGGTTACTCTTTGCAAGGTGATCCCCTATCACCCTTCCAGTCCTGCACTTTCCCTAAACTATCTGTCCTGCCCTGTCACTGGTCACTTACAGAAATTACTAAGTTCACTGCTCCCTTAAAAAGTCAGCACCCAGCAGCTTATTACCTTAACAAACACTCTATTTTAATCAAGCACTGAATTTGTGTATTGTAAAAGTAAGACAAGTTTATTAAACAGAAAGACATAGCTTTAAGAGATGCCAGTATAAGAAATAAAGATAGCAAGGATTACAAGCAAACAAAAGTAAAAATATGTTTCTAAGACTAAAACTTGATTTAAACTAGAGTCTATTGTTCAAAGAAGTGTTTCTCACCAAGTGTGTTTTCCAGCATGGCTAACCAGACTTTTTGGTCCAGAAACTTCACAAAGCTCAAAGTGCTTGGTTTCTTTGTCCCATTAGGTGAAAGGATGCAAAAATGGATTTTCTCTCTGCTTATATCTTTCTAAAGACCATGGACTCTGCTGCAAGAGGCAGGAAGCTTTCCTGGATGTGCAGTCTCCAGTAGCAATCAAGACTATTAAGTGATCATCTTTCCCCACTGGCTCTTCTGATGGCTTTCTTTACCTTCCATGTAAATAAGCTTTTCTTTGTCTTTGGTCACACCTTGCTTAATTTATATTGTAGACAAATTCAAGCAGGCGGAACCACATTTCTTTGCCTGGATCAGGTTTGATTTAGGGACTGCAAGTCAAATCCATTTTAAGAACATATTTCCAGCACATATCTATTAAATCCTTTATGGGTCTATCTTACATACATCACACAATACTATTAATGATCAGTGAGTTATTAGTTTTTCAGTGATATACTACATGTCACCTTTTGGTGTATATCATGACAATAGTTTGCCCACTGGCACTGGGTGCATTTAGGGTCACAGTTTTTTAGGGACGTTGCAAAATCACCGTCACCGGAGGTTTAAGAACAGGCTACTGCTTAAGAACTTCTGTCAGGGAAGGTTTAGGTTTGCTGGGTGGTACTTCAATGCAGAGGGCGGACTAGATGACCTCTCAAACTCCCTTCCAGCTGTACATTTCTGTGATTCTATTTCCATTTCCTGTGCATTGCCAGACCAGTGTCAGGGATATGAATCTGATCTTATATTTAGGTACATGATTTGTGATTGTAGTTGTAGAGCTATTTAATAAGGCCTGCATCATTCTGTAAAAAAAGGAAACAAACAGAAACAAGGCCAAGTTAATTAAAGATTATGAGGCAGTAAACCAGGATGATGAGTTCAGCTAAATTTAAAAGGAACTGATTAGGAACTTGGGCAATTTTTATAGCATCTCTCTCTCTCTCCTTTGTTCACACTGAGACATTATGAGGCCTGATTTTCAAACGTGTACAGAACGTACAACTGAGCTCATAAATCCATTTTTAGGCACCTCAGCCAGCACTTACATATCTATATAAAGATTTTGAATCCTAAATTAGGCATTTATATTTCAAAATTGAGCTCTGTGGGTGATAAAATAACTAACATTAATTGATTACTTCAGTTATTTCATTGGTTCCAGGTAAGTTTTTATTTCAGATCTTGCCCATTTTTGCTCCTAAGATGTTGCCTCAATCCTTTCCTCTCATGTATAAAGCTGGATTTTTAATTATTTAGATTCTTGTTCTTAACATAATTTTGTTTCATTTGGGTTATTTATAATTTAAATGTTAAATGTATTAAGATAAATACTTTCCAGTTAACAACAAAACAGCAATTATTAGATTCCATAATTAGCAGTTTAGCAGTTTTCCTGACATCGATTGTACTGTATACACACAGGAGCCAATTAGCAAGACACTTAAAAACTTGCCAAGTAAAGATACTCAAGTAATATTTAGCAGTGGTAGGTTAACCTGGATCCATGAAATATGCTTCCTGATTATTTAGCGGTTGAGAAAGAAATGAACAACAAATAAGATTATGAAACCTCCATGTGAAAAATGTGTTTGTGAAGGACACAGTTTATCATCTCTGCTAGACAGGATAAGAACCTGATTCTAATCTCACACCAATGTAAATCAGGAGTAACTTCACTGAAGTCAATGGACCTGATTCTCTTCATATTGACACTTAATTTATACCAATGCTGCAGAGAGATCATAATCATGTCCTTGGTCTGAGCAAGAATGAATTCAGCTAAACATTTGCCCCCTGTGACCTCCTAATCTGTCTGGCCTGTCTCTTTGTATCTAACCTGTCTCATCATGACATCCATCTCTCTACCCACAATGTGGTATCTCTTGTCTTGCTTTTTCACTTCTTTCCCTCTTTTTCCCATCACAAAACTATTAATGGCACAGAAGTATCAGAAAATGTGGGTAAGTGACAAGGATACATCAGAATGCCAATTGACTATGGTGCTCTCTCCAACAAACTAACAACACTTTATGTTAGTAGTATGTGACCTTGTTTGAAAGGAGATCAGATAACAAAAAGCTCAAACTGACCCCTCTGCTTCTGCATGTGTATATTTTATGAATAACATTAGCTGTAACATTCATAGCACTTTATGGTACAGATAAAGATGGATTTCATGCCATAGTCAAAATTGAAATGGGAACAGATAAAATGTAACACAGGGAAGGGTGGCAGATGATATGTCATATGATTATGTGGTTACTTGGAATGTTAATACATGTGCATATATTTGTATGTAAACATGTGCACTTTATGTGCATGTAATACAAAATATTCATTGTGCTACAAACATTTAGTTTTACACAACAGTAATAAATAACAATGCATGCACTAACTGAGATATATTAAAATAAGATCAGAATTTTTGCCTATCCCACTTCTGCATACTGTTCCATGGTCTGGGTATAACTGGGAGCATCAAAATGCTGTAAAACAGCCTGTCTTCCTGTATGTCGTGCTCAGTCAGAAAGGTAAAGTAACAAAAACTTCACAAGAAAACTTATTTCTGGGAGAGTTCCAGGCCAGTTTTGAAGACCTAGGAAATATGGGTGATTTGGCTACTTTTGGGTCATTTTATGTTCCAAAGCGAACATCACGACTTTGTGAACTTCTCAGCATAATTCAGATGATAAAACACATGAAGTCACAGACAGTCCTTCCAGTTTCTCTCAAACCACTTGACACTGTACATACCACTGGGAAAACAGTAAATTGAAATACACATTATAAAAAAAACTATTGTGGACTCATCACAACTCAAGCCAAGCAGGCCTACAAAGAGTACAAAGATGCATGATGTGAGTTTAGTGATTTATTAGGTGCCAATACTTTTTCTCAGTCAGGACTGACCCATGCCTCAATTTAGTGATAAGGGCTCTTGGCTTTCAAATTAAACCAAAGTAAGACACAGGGATGTCAAATCCAGCAAATACTAGCTTATATTCCTCATACCTAACTTCCTTATGCGATTTCAATTGCATATGATGTTATTCTTTACCTCCTCTGGTAATGTCTGCTGTTAAGCATCTGCTGTGTTTCACTGTAGAGATGGGTGAACTGGCTTCTTTAAATCTTATGCCTACCTCTGAAATGTATTGTGAAGATTAGTTATTGTTTTGAAAACTCAGACTTTTGAGGTTCTTTTAAAGATATATATATATATGTATATATATGAAGTGCCTTACTACCAGTTTGAGGTATCTGCTCTGTTTTTGACAATCTGCCCTGAGTAGGCACTCACAATCATGAGTCACTATAGGCAGCATGATAATTTGGTCAATTTCTCTGATAAAATCTGTGGATTGATTAATCTGTATTGACAGAATAACTGACCCCTCAGCACTGTGGATGGCTTTAAGCAGGAATTCATTATTGTACTACCACTATTCTGACTTATCTTTGCAGCAATTTAAATGAAGTAACTCATGACCTAACCTAAAGTGATAATAGGAGATTCTTCAGGCCAACACTTCCATCTACCTTATTTGTGTTTATCAACAAAGGTGACTATCTTATTAGAGAACAATTCTTTGAGGGAGGCAGTGTGCTTTTATCCTACTCAGAACAAGACCCGCAGATAATGACATCACATTTTTAGTTGCATCTGTAAACTTTGGCTAGATAGTTCATGTTCCAAAGACTGAGATTATGTATCAACCAGAGTTAAACAAACAGCATGTGGAACCAAACACTGATATCAATATTAAAGCAGGGAACACCAGGGAGAAATTTAGCTGTCTTGCAAGTGTTCTCACTAACAACTGTCTGATAGAAAAGGATGCTGTCTTGTAACCAGCAAGCTAAATCTGCATTTAATCATCACCTGATTGTCTGGAAGCAAGTTTCTCTTTGCTTTTGAACAAAGATCAAACTGTAAAATGCAGTAATGCTTTCTACCCTATAGCAGGATGTTGACACTTGGACCAGCTACCAACATTAAATTAAAGTGTTAGAAAACATCCTTACTGCTTGAGTTCTGCAGTCACTTAGAATGAGATAAAACAACCAACAACATTTTACTGGAGCCTGCTGGGTTTTTGTTTTCTTTTGGTTTTTTTTCTGACAGAGGTAGCACCATTGATGATGCAGCTCAGAGGAAACAATTGCATTCCATTACTAGATTAGCAGCATATATCAAAGCAACTGACCCACGTAATGAAATAAGATAACATTCAGATGAACAAAGATTACAGCTTAAAGATCCTCTGAGAAAAAAAAACTTATAGCTATTTGACAAAGCATTGAGAGCTATAGATGCCAATGGGTCCAGTTAGCAACAGATGACTATGTGGGAAATAATTGGTTTGACTACAAAACAAAGTAACAACTACATCTGCAAAAGCAGTGATGTCCAATGTATTGGCAGCGTCAGCCTATCTGCCCAATTTGTGGCAGGAAGTGTAAGTTATAAATTAGACTCTACAGACTTGAATATGAAGGCAAATACCCACATTCTTCATCTACAAAATGGCAAATTCCAAATGACTGCTGTTACTATGTTTATGTAATTTGTAGCTAGGTTGTAAAGTTTGAGATCTTTCTATGAAATCTGATATATAATCCATGGTTGTTGATATTCTTAACCCCTAGCTCTAAAGATAGCTGAAAAAATTATCTCAAAACATTTTTTTTTTTTTTGCTGGAAATGCCTTTTTGAAGAAAATTATTATTTGTTAAAAAATCATTTTGACCAACTTTTTTGTTCAAAACCATGTAATTTGAGAGATTTTTTTTAAAAATATTTTGTTTAGGGAAAATCATTTTTTAACACTTTCTCCCACTTTTTCAGATAGAAAAAAAAGTGAGTGAATTTTTTCTAACCTTCATTAAAAAGAACATTTCTAGAAAAAAATAAGATATTTCAGAATTTAAAAAAAAGAAAATTTGAAACAAAAAAGTTTTTTAAAAATATGCTTCTCTTTTTCCACTAGCTCTAAATATTATGACTGTCAGATTTGCATTATGAGATCCTGGTATTATTAACACATGAAGGGTTAAATTAACAAAAGGTTTTAGAATCCCAGAATCAAGCCCCACTAGGATTCACAAAGCCCTAATCAGTGGTTGCTAAACCCTCATGGCACCTAACCTCCCTTGGCTCCTAAATTTTTGCAGTAAAAATTCCCTAGGTGTCTATGCTTTTGCCTCTGAGCATGCACATTACTTCCTCTCTCCCGGTGTCCTGACACCTAAGCCCCAGTGTAATGCACAAGCTGGCAACAGATGAGCGATCCTTTGCTTAACTTGCCAGCAGCAAATGTGTTCAAAGTTTGTCTACTGGATTGAGCTTCCGTGGATGAGTTCATATAACATGGCTGAGGAGGTGGGAAGGAGGAGTAACTCCCTTATATCTTTCATCCCAATGGTTAGCTTACTTGCCTGATTCAAAATCCTCTCTCTGTTTAAGGGGGAGAAAGTATTTGAACAGGTGAGTGCCCTAGCCACTGGGATATGGGATATTCTGATATGGAGCTCTCACACAGTCCCTCTTGTTGAAGCTGTTCCACTGTGTATAAATAATTTAAAAAGCCATTGGGCCACAGTGAGAAAGAGAGAGGGAGGGAGCAGAAACATGAGAATGAGAATAACTCTGTAGCCTAGTGGTTAGACCACTCACTTTGCTCACTGGGAAATCAAGGACCCAGTCCCATTGTTCAAATCCCTTCACCCCCCTGGGAGGAGGTAGGATTGAAGTAGAGGGTTTCCCACATCTGAAGTGAGTACCCTAACAACTGGGTTAAAAGTTATAAGGTGGATCTCCTTCCTATCTTCTGGGGTTTCTTGCAAAAATGGCATAGGCACCTAACACCAGGAGAGGGTTTGTAGCTGAAAATCCTAAACAGAGGAAAACACCTCCCGTCAGCTTGGATTAAAAGGTGCCTATCTCCCATAAGGGGGCAGACCTCTCATGTTAGCATCTCTCATTGGCTAGATCAGGCAAGGAGCCGTCTAACATGCTGGCTTTGTGAATCCCATTCTGAGGTGCCTATCTTTCCCCATTCATTGTACAGAGAGCCTAAGCACCTAACTCAGGCTCTGTGAATCTCAGTGATTTTCTACCCCTAAAAGCCTCAGTGTGACCACACCTAAGTTTCTTTGTGAATCAAGCCCAAAAATGTTTTTAAAAGTTCAGGTTACCTCCCACCTTGCAGTACAATTCCATTATGAGATAAATAGAGGTTTTACTATCCACTATCAGTTACTTACTATCAGCTGATTATTAATCTCCCAAATTTAGGAAAGTGGAAGATTGCAAATACTTTTATGTGGTTCAGAAGTCAGAAAGATCATGTGAGTGACAAACTAACATTTCACAGATTTCAAGGTCAGAAGGGACCACTGTGGTCATCTAGTTTGACCTCCTGTATAACACAGGACACAGAACTTCCACCAAAATAACTCCTATAACATATCTTTTAGACAAAGATCCAAGCTTCATTTAAAAATTGGCAGTGATGGAGAAGATGCCACGAACCTTGGTAAATTGTTCCAATGGTTAATTACTCTCACTATTAAAAATGTGCGTGTTATTTCCAGTCTGAATTCATCTAGCTTCAACTTCCAACAACTGGATCATGTTATACCTTTTCCTGCTTGATCAAATGGCCTGTTATTAAATATTTGTTCCTCATATAGACACTTACAAACTGTAATCAGGTCACCTTTTAACCTTCCCCACACTGTTGTTAGTCATTTCAGTATGTGTCTCATTATAATACAGTTAACAATACACATGCTAACTAACAAATAAGACAGAGTAAAAACTACAATATCTTCAGAAACCTATTCATTTTATAAATCCCTATGAGGATTTCATGACAGTTGTATTTTTTTTTCTTTTTTAAGGTGATGAATTTCTAAGATTTTTCAGATAAAATGGTGGATGTAGAAAGTGGAAACATAAATTGAGAGGTAAAAATAAAAATACTCAGTCCAATATGTTAAAAGAAAGAGCATAACAGTAGAGCTTTCCCCAAGTTGGAAGCTTTGGGGGCTGTTTGGGCTATGTCTGTATGTTATGTTAGTGAACAGGGGAGTTTGAGAGGAAAGAAGGAGATTACCCCATGCTGAACGAACCAGGTGTGAGTGCTAATCCTGGGATGAGTGAGCTTGCTTGGCTGTTTTCTGGTTGTTTGTGTTTTTCTTTTTCTTTTGGGTTATTTTAAAGTTATGGGAGCAGTTAGGATTGTGTGTTTGGGGACTCTTTGAGCCTTTGTTCCCTAGATCAGCCTTGATCATCTTTGATCAGCCTTGTGATCACCCTGGTGTGATTAATGAATGTTAGAGCTGACCTAGGAGAGAAGGCCTGAAAATCCAGAGCAGAGGCTAAACGACCAAGGGCGAGCTAGTGAACAGGGGACTGCAAACAGTTTGTAAGAGGGACTCATAATATAATCACTATGGTTAGGAAAGGCCACATTGCCGGTGCCCACGTTGCTCCCATCTCTTCTGTCTGCACCTATATCCAGACAGAGAATCTGACCATGGATGACTTTTCCCAGATCCTGGTGCAGGTTTGCAGAGACTGTGGCCTGCATTTCCCACTCTCAGAAAGTCAGGCTGGGGGGGCGGGGGAAATTGACCAGTGTCAAAGTTGTCTGCTGGTGGAATCTCTCAGGAAGCAGGTGGGAGAGCTACAGGAGGAGATAGCAAGGCAAAGGACCATCCATGCACGAGGAATTCATTGAGAGTATTCATATGGAGACGTCCAAGACTGAAGAAGCTATCTAGCTAGACAGCACTGCTGTCATGCCCCAGGGGATGATACATTATTTTGTATATACAAATTTTTAAAAATGGTCAAAATGAAAATGAAACATTGGATTAATCCAAAATGATTTTTCCTCCAGAATTTGATTTAGGAAAATAGTTCAACATTTTGGCTTATCATCCCAATTTTTTTTTCATGGGATGGAAAATCCATTTTCTGACCAGTTCCAGTAAGAACCTATATGGTATAGAATAACTAGTCCATTACAACTGAATAACTGTGGACACTGGATGCTTCTGTTGCTTTAGGGGAAAAAGAGGTGCCATTACATAGTTATTTCTGTTTGTATTTTAAGAATTATCTGAAGATAGAAAGAATTGACCAAAGGTTCAGATGACTGATCAGTAAAGAGAAGGAAAGGCAAAATGAAGATGAAAGAGTTAGAGGAGTAGAGGAAAGAAAGAAGAATGGAGGGAAAGTGGTAACTTAGAAAGGGAGATGGGGAGATAATGAGAAGAGAATGAAAACTGGCAAGTGTTTGGATTCTTCAAGTCTAGTACAAAGGGCATTTCTTCCCTAGAAAGTGGCATACCAATCTTGCTAATGGATTCCCACAAAAAACTATACTTCTTAGTGTCCAGCTTTTACATGAAGAGCAGACCATATTTCCTTCCTCACTGACAATATAAGGTTAGCCACTAGAAAGAATGTTGTGTTTTATTTTTGAAACATTTAGGTCTTCTATAGTGAGTCCCTAATTTGACTTTAGTCTACACAACTTCAATGTACTGTACATAAATGCCTGTAAAAATACAGTGAAACCATTTTTAAGGACAGAGGAATTGCCTAAATGGATCAGATCATAGAGTGTATTTTCCTGCCTCTGAAAATGGCCAGTGCTTCGGAATAAGGTACAAGAAAAGCTGGAGAAGGCAGTTATGGAATAACTGGCCCATAAGGAAAGTTCTTTCTATAACCCCAAATGAAAAGGTTGGCTCATGAGTTGAAGTATGAGGGTGTATATCCCTTCCAAAACATTTTTTATCTTTATTATAATACTATAACTTCATAGAGAACTTGGATACAGTGAAAAAAAAATTGCTGTTCAATTCAGAGTGATCCTCTTTATGGTAAAGCTATTCTGTCAAAATGACTTTGCAATAAGCTGATTCCACTACAGAACTATTAAGAAAACTACTGCTAATTCAGGAATCAGCACACATCTCGTATTTCTTGATCATCCTCCACTTATTAAATCTGTTCTGAAACAATCAGGAATTTCACTCCAAATTTTGGAAAATGTGCAGAAAGCCACAATATTTTTAATTTTCACAGTATACACACCAGAAATATTGGAGAGATGAAGAAGCATAAGCTGTAAACAGATGTCTCAGTTATACAGTTCCATAACACAGACAATCAGTGGAGTTTTCATCATAAACTCTGAGGCATCCTGTTTCAGTTTAAAGGAGAGTAGATATGCCTGATTAATGTCTAGAAAGGGACTTACATCAATGCAGCTGTGACCCACGTCAGGATTATTCCTAATATTCACAATTAATGTCTGGAGAGCAGCTTGTCTACAACATCACCAGCTGTTCCTTAACCAATGGTGCATGCTTTGGCAAGCAAATGCAACTCAAGCTTCAGTGACTGATTATTGTATTACATTTCACTCAAGTTATAACATAAAACCAGGATTTAGAGTTCAATCATAATGAGCAGCTTTTTCTCAACTTGTTCTTTGCTTTAATAAATGGCCTCCTGTTTTCTCTTAACACTTTTCACTGTTTGATCAGGAATTTGGGCCCAGTCCTGCTCCCAAGTCAGTGGGAGTTTTCTCTTGATTTCAGTGGGAGCAGTATCAAACCCTTAGAAGCAAATTAGGGATGAAGAAACAGGTGAGCTAGGTAAGTCCCCTGCATTTACTGGAAGTGGTGCTGACCAGTGAATGGATCCAGTTAATTCATATTAGGCCAAATCTTGAAAACCATACTCAATTCTTAATCGAGCAAACTCCCATAGACTTCAGTGGCAGCTGAATCTGAGTGTCTCACACGGTTTATCCTCAGTAGAAAATTACATCAAATTGGAACATGACCTTGTATATAAATATAGACTGGGAAATGGACACATTTCCATGGCCACCTTCAACTGCAAAATATCACTCACTCTATAAATCTGACATGTCACATGAATCTGTCTGAAAGCATGTGGTTTATCACTCTATGAAGTTTTATCAACACATAAAACTCTCTCAGTAAATCCTCTTGTTTCATGCACAAGGAGTCTACAAGGGTTTTACCACAGTAATCTCAGGCAATATCACACAGTGTTTGCTGAGTTGCAATAAAGTTCCTCGTCCTGAAGACATTTTATTCCCTCTTTAACAGGTGCTCTTTTCTTGATTCTGCTAAACTATCAGGGAAAATGTGTGTAATATCTCTTGAACATAAAAAAGGTTCCTCTCTTTTGCCACTTAAAGGCTATGTACACACTGACGGCGGCAAATTCACCTCTGTCAGATCAATTTTTGGGGTTCGATTGAGCAGCAGTGAAGACATGCTCAATTGATCCGGAAGTTGATCTAATAAAACCTCCTCCCCAAAAAGTGTAGCACTGTGTCGACAGAATGCATTTCCTGTCAGCACAGCACAGTGGAAATGGCACTCTAAAGAGAAGTTACGAAGTCAACGGGAGTAACGCAAGCTACCCTTCGACTGCTGTTGAATTTTGTGGCAGTGTAGACCTGCCCAAAATGTCATTACTAAAGATTTCACATACATATATTGTTGGTGGTGATCACACTGGATCACGATTTCGACAGATCAGAAAACTTTTGTGCAGTAATCACAGAAACATGTGTACAATTGCTAACTATTTTTGCCCTTGGTTTATTTACTGAGGAAGAAGCACATTTTCCAGTACTGAAATCACTGAGACTCATGTTCTATTCTTCATCTTTTGATGTGTAAGTACAAAGTTCCTCATCCTGCAATTATTTCTGTAGGTTTACACATTCCTGTTACTACCGAGATCCATCATTTTAGGTGCTTTCAGAGATGGCAGTAAACAATTTTACTACTGCCCTTCTGCTGAAGAGTAGCAAAACTTGGGTACTTTCCAGTGGGCAAATTTCTCAGTGGGAGAGAAACTGGTAACAGACTCAGGCAAATTTCTGTAATATACACAGGCCTTTACTGTTCAAGTAGTCCCTTTGATTTCAGTAAGATAAGAAACTATCAGATGAGTGAGCGTGGAAGAAACAACTCCTAACATATTAATTTGGGAGCCAGCTAACCTGTGTTCTTGTCTTGATCCAAAACTGATTTTGTATGATCTTAGACTTATCATTAAGGGCCAAACCATGCTTCACATTTATGTTGATGAATGCTGGGAGGACTGTAGGGAGGAGGAAAGAAGCTACAAAAAGCCACTTTAAGGCCCAGTGCTGAGCCTCAGTTTTCCAATCAGCAAAATACTAGTAATGACACTTACCTCCTACCAGAGCCAGCACTAGGCATAAGCAGACTAAGCAATTTCTTAGGGCCCCAAGCAGCTTAAGGGAGAGAGGAAAAATATCCACTCTTTTAGTATGTGGCGTGTGGGGTGTGTGTGTGTGGGGGGGGATATTCCTGCTTTGGGCCCACAGTCTGCTGGCCACCACTTCTGCTGCTAACTAAATTTTGTTTACAGAAGCATAAATTGTTAAAGTCAATGTTGGCAGCTATAGAAATAGAATTTGTGATCTCCTGGTTCTGTTGCTTAGGCTCAATGCAACCGACCAGGGCTTGGATGCTATGCTGTTGTGCGGCCCTAGGAGCAGCTAAGAAAAGAAACTGACTGAAAAATCAGGGTTTCCTTCCCTGACCTCCCCCAGTAAATTGATTCACCCCTTCTTTGTGAATCAACTTATGTTCTCCTCCTGCCCAGCCAACTACACTAGTGTGCAAGGAAGGGCGTGGATGTAAGGCTCCTACTATTACCACCCTTACTTGCTCATAGGGGGAAGTAAGGCCCTGCATTCTCCCCTTGCACTGCAACCAAAGTCTCAACCTGCATGGGGTTGAGTAGAGTGGAGGGTGAGCTTTTCCCCCCACTTCTCCACTCTGCAGCTGAGCAGCAGCTGTGACAATCCGGCCCATGTGATTTGGAGAAAGCTGCTTCCCCAGTGGCTACTTTTTCAAAACCCTCCTTTGTGATTTTTTTTCCCTAATGTGATTTCTGAATTCTCAGAAGTATCCAGAATAGGGGGAAATATTTCACACAACATTGTCAAAATTAACAAAATAAATTAAATTGCTCCAGTTTCACTGAAGCTTCACTAAATCAAAAACCAGGCTGACTTCATTTATAACAAGGTGGTTTGCAATGTATAAAGCATCCCATTCTACTAAAAAAATTGCACTTTTAGACAGGAAAACAGTTAACTTGTTACCTAGTTACTTTTCTTGACCCCAATTTCTTCCCAACTTCTGTTAGAAACATTCACAAATAATAGCAACAAATAATAATTTGAAACAAGTCCAAATTAAAAAATAAATAAATTAAAAAATTACTCCCCCTCCACCTTCCTAACTATAGATGGACAGCATTCCAAAATCTGTAAGAATTCCAAACATCTTTCAATATCACAACAAACAAACCATGACTGGGAGTACTACTTAATCATTGCCTCTAAACTCTTCTTGATTTAACTGCCCAATCATTGTCTCAGGATTTACTTGCTGTTAGCTCCTGACCATTGCAGTAAGTAACATATGCCCATAGCTGCCTGAACTACAGGTATTGTGCCTGATCCTGCAAACCCTCAGGTATATAGGTACCTTTTCTTGCACAAGGAGTCCCATTGCTTATTGAGCTACTGTGAATTATTTATCTATATGAAGAAGTGTTTGCAGGATTGAAATGGATCCCTTAAAGTGGGGCAATTCTTTCTGTACTATCTGACAAGCCTAACAGCTTTGTAGAGTATTTTTTTTCTTTTGCTTTACTTTTTGACTTAAAAAAAAATCAGCAAAATACTATTTGACAAATAATTAATAATTGCTCTCATCAACAGAGCTCAACACGGTTTTTTTCATTATCCCCATTTTACAGATGAGGAAACTGAGCCACAGAGGGGCAAAATGACCTGCCCAAAGTCCCTCAGCAGGCCAGTGGCAAAACCAGGACTAGAACCCAGAGGTCCTGAGTCCCCGACCTCGTTTCTATTCACTAGGCCACACTACAGCCTGCGTGTTCACATAAAACAGAACAGCTTATCTTCAATAATACATAAGAAGGCACTTTATTTTTAAAATGATAAATATAATTAACCTAAGCTCTATTAAATTGAATGCTAGCCTCCTTTCCATTCCACACCTGGGAGTCAGTATGAACTATTGGATTCTATTCCTGGCTCCACTGGTGGCCTGATGGTTGATCATTAACAAATCACTGTGTGTCTCAGTTTCCCCATCGTAAAATGGGGATAATGACTGCAACCTCTTTGTAAATTGCTTTGAGTTCTACAGATGAAAAGGACTACCTAAGAGCCTAAGAGCTAGGTATTATAGTTTCCTTAGTATCTTTTGTAACTTTATTACTGATCATTCCCTTTACTGTCATAACTTTTTATCCTATTCTGTGGATATGAGTTCATGAATTTAAGAGAATCCAGCTTTCAAGCCTGCATCCCTAGACTCATTAACACTCAATAAACAATGCTCAAAGAATTAAAGTGCGAGACAAACAGGAATTAAAACATTCTCTTTCCAGGAGATTCACTATGTAATTTAAGTGAGTCATTCAGCCATTATTTTTATCTCTTAATCAAACTCTCTTGGCATTTTTCAATTTGAACATACCTATATCTTTTTTTGCCTAATGAACCTTAGAGATGAACCACTTTGCAATTTTTAAGAGACACATATTTTCCAAATCATCTGGTTGGTTTGGGTAACAGGAGTCAATTTAATTTGGGTAAAGTAGATCTTTACTATTGGGATTTTCCTCTGCAGTCTTAATTTCCCTGCAGGGCTTTTAAACCCTTGATGATTTTTTTTTTTAATTAAGAATTATGTACCTAAAGCCAGAAGATTTACTAGTCAGAGAGAGCTGCTGCCCAAAGAATTGACAGCCTTTTAAGAACTAATGTAGGAAAGAGGAGAGAAATATCAGTCATGCATAAGACCGGGAGGCTGAAAATGGAACAGTGCAGCTGCATAAAATAGGGTTACTGAATTGAAATACAGTGGCCTTTATTAAAACATTAAAAATTGCCAACAGTTACCACACTGCAGAACCTATGAAACTAAAATTACTTCCTCTGCAAAATATAGGAAAACTCTGCCATATAACAGAAATCACAATGTAATATGGTAATTGTTGGTATATACTGTGGCTACTATACTAATGTTTTTATAGGTGGATGTTTTATTGTATTAGGAAGAAAGGTGGTCAATAAACAATAAAAAACTAATGCAGGGAGAAGAGAAATCAGAAGCCATGGATCTTGAGGTGTGTGTAATAAAATAGCAAAAAAAGGAGGCTAGAAGAAAAGTAAAGATAAATATAATAAAAACCAGGGGTTAGTGGAGTGCTTTTGGCAGAAACATGGATATGCATTGCTCTTTCTGTAACATAAGTAGTGACCTGCAAACTAGGTCAGGGTCTGACAAATGTTACATTAGTGGAGAACAACTGGAGGAAAATAACACTCAGATGCCTCTAAACCAAAAGCAAACAGATGATGAAGCCATTCGAGCAACCTCATCATCAGCTCTCTGTAGACTTGACCTTGGAAACAAATCTGCTGGCCCCATGTGCCCTAATCTTTTTGTTTATCTTCTGTGACAGTTTGGAAATCAAAAATGAGCCTTTTCTTTCACTGCCTTTATAAATGCTTCTTTATCCAATACAGTGTCAGAATGTTTTATTCCATTCTTTTTTTCCTTGTTATAAGTTCTACTGTGTCCAATCAGTGCTTATCAAGAGGAAGTTTTCACAAAGATTCATTCTGGGGACAGAGAAAAAATATTTGAAGAAACAAGTGAGCATGTAACTTCAAAAAAATATATATGACATATTCTGCATACAGCTCAGAGGACTGGAATGTCAGACAAAAAACATTTTCAGAAGGCATATTCTGAAATTGTTCATTCCACCAAGCTCCCATTGATGTTAGTAGAGCTCTATGGCAGGAATGAGTACAAAGTATTTCCCTCACTATATTAAAATGATCCCTAGTCCAGTGAACTAAAATAAATACTAGAATTCGACCATAAATCCTAGTGATTTTAATCAACCCAGGGCCTATTTTTTTGTGGAAATGATTAAATTAGTTTTTCAGTACAACTATTCCCTTTTCATTTTTTATGTGTAATACAACATTTTAGGGAAGACTGAATTCATCCATAAGTATGGGAAATATCTGAGTTTAATGACAATAATAAGCCCCAAGACAATAAGCATGAGTGAACAATTTTACATTCTGTTAGTTGAGCTCCTTTTTGGAAATCCCCCTACCTCCACACTCACTTTCTTTCCTGAAAAAGAAACTCTAGAGTAGATACCACTGCATGGATCAGAGAAAGAGGTCACAAACACATTGTCTTCAGATGGATGTCTATAGAGATGTAAATAAGCAAGTGTCAGTGTTACAGTTCTTATCTCTGGTCCAATAGTTCACATGTTGAAGAAGCCAGTCTAATCTGGGTGAATCTACATCTGGAAGCATAATACCATCTTCAAAACTGCATGTCCTTCTCTTTCATTTGCAAAGCACACAAGCTAATATTTGTCCTTGTTCACTGCTGCAAAAAACAATTAAATGACTCAGCGGTATATAATATTATGGTAAATGTATATCTTCTTTTGTCCTGTTTATAAACCAACAGCTATTTGTTGGAATGCAAGAGCTTTCATGATTTGGAAGAAAAAAACCCTTAATATTCCAAAGCTGCCACTGGACTTGCTGATAGAAAGGTACCATAGCAATGAAAAATTATTTTCCTACCATTATAAAAGCTGTTAAAGAGTTAAGTGGGAATTCTTCAAAGTACACAAGTGTACTTAGCTCTTCTGTTTTATGTAAAAGATTTTCATGTCATTGTCTGCTTATTGTTTGAAGTTGTTGGATTGAGTGCCGTAATTCACAGTGCGATGCAGGCAAAGAATTATATACTTTCTACAAAACATCCAGCATCCTTCACAACACAGGTGCCACTCTTAAGAAACACAGGTGCCACAAGAAATAAGATGATGGGTCAAAGTTGTTGTTTATGTTTTGTGAAGCATGTCTTGTTGACCTACAACCACATCTGTGGCCAATTCTGCAAAATTTCACTCCAGTAACTTCACTTATGTGAGTAACCCCATTGAAAGCATGTGGGATAATGCTTCCAAGATCAAGTCCTTAAACTAAAGATGAAACCAAGCTTTGCAGTTCAGGCCCATGCAGCTCTAAACTGTCACTAAGATCGAGGCTATATGAAGAGTTGTGGCTTGTCTCTAGTAGAAATCAAAAGGTTAATAAAAAGGGGTGATACACAATCTCCTTTCTCTCTTTTCTACTTCTGCTTTTCTAATTCCCATGTCTTTTGTTTTATTGTCTTATCTTTGTCCTAATTTTGTTTAGCTAACTTCACTAACATTTTTCCATAGAAAGTGCTTCATTTAGTTTGTTAATAAAACCTAATTAAAACAGTTTCTGTTTTTCTTCTTTATTGTTCACTACTGTAAACATTGGCATGAGAACAGGTTCTTTGTCTGGCAGAAAGAATGCAGTCAGTACTCATTGGAACATTTGTCATGTTGTTTGTGGCCTCATATTTGCTTGTTTTCACCTTATTCTCCAAGATCTCCTGGAGATTTCCACTGCTTTTTAAAATAAAACATATATTTTTCTTCCCTCCCACTTCCATCTACCCTTGCAATCCAACCTGCTAATCCGTTTTTCCTCCATATTTTCTCTACAGTTTTTAGTAATTCATTGCTGATCTTTTCATAAGGGAAGAGAAAATCCTGTCTTAATAGGTTACTTCAGAAACTTAACCAGTTTCCACAATTTGTGCCATTATGACATTAAACTGGCTGTCTTCTTTGATGTCCATATATACCACAGTCATCTTTTCCTAAAACATTTTAGCAGCTCTTTATGGTGGCCCATCTCGACATTTCACTAGCAAATGCAAGATACTGAGATGACACAGTTTTAAGCATCATTGCTAGAATTCCTGAGCTAAATGCCCAGCCAAAGACTTGCAGTTAGTTCTAAAGCAATAGAGGAAACCAAGACAGACCTCTCTTGTGTTGTAGCTCATTAGTTTTCACATCCACAGAGGATTTGTCAACCCACCAATAATACCTCTTATGTTGACTGCTTTCCAGAAAAGATTACTGAACAAGCATTTAAGAAAAAAATACAGAAGTAGCAGCTGAATGACAATACTGAGGTCTTATTGAGACACACTGAAAACAATTTAAAAGTTTTGTTTTGGAACCTGAAAAGCAGTCTTGTCTAATACTCCCAAGGTAAAAATGAAAAAGCTTATTCCACTGAAACCTATTGTGTTAGGACAGATAATAGATTGTCTTCCCCTTAGTATTCTGGGTCCTGTGGCTAATAAAAAGAACCTGGATTCTCCTCTGCTGAGGTCCCAAATTAATTCTTCATTGGTCCAAAAATTTATTCCGGCATCTTCATCCACAATCTCAGCTCAAGCTGTTCAAGTGTCAGTTTTATCTTGCTTCTAAGGTGCTGTGAGAAATTGATGTTTTGTCATGTACATAGGCCGGTATAATATGTGGAATACAACTAGTTGTACTGATGAGGTATAATTTGACAAGGCTGTTCAGCATTGCCAAATTATTACAGTCTCCTATTTTGAATACTGGTAAATGGTTTTCTTTATTATCTGATTTGCAAGCATTTCAGGAGATGAAAGATCTCATATATTTTGAGGGAACTTTCCAAAGGCACAAAAGAGGATTTAGTTTCCCAACTGCTACTGAAAAATTGATGAGAATTGGGTGTCTAATTTCCCTTAGTGCCTTAGAAAATTTCCACCAACATGTGTGTGACCCCAAACCAATGCAAAAACCAAGTTTAACAATCTTATCTCAAAATTCTCCCTTTCACAAGCACCAAAGTAGGAATGGAAGAATACTTCAAAAAATTTCCATGATTTTTCATCCATATTCTTAAACAAATTATCCCCACTTTGTGTTTGCTTTCTGTGAATGTTATAGTGATTGAGCTTAACCAGTGAGAAAACTCATGAAAAGGTCATGGAAGTTTGAATGCACAATCAACAAAAGCAGTTGCATAAGCAGCCAAAAACAGAGTGAATTTCAAATCCGCAATTCAAAATTGCACTTCAAAAATAGACTTCAATATGCAGTTTAAATTCACACAAGGGGAATTTCAGTTCTTTGCAGAAGACCATCTAGTAGGCTTTCCAAAAGTACCCTAGCAGTTTAGATGCCTGACTCCCACTGCTTTCCCAGATAACTTGTTAAAAGTGAGGAACAGACAATATTTATCTAGTAAATTATTCAATGCAAATTATTTGCCAAGGTCTATTCACAAGTTTGGTAATTCCCCAAATAAGAAGTAGTAACATGGAGCGCAGAAGACTCTATAATCCAATTGGACATGTAATCAAAATAAAAGCATAACTATTTACAAAGAAAAAGTTCTCATTTGATAGATGGATCACTTGATGATTACTGTTCTGTTCCTTCCCTCTGAAGCCCTTGGCATTGGCGACTGTTGGAAGACAGGACAGTGGGTTAGATAGACTGTTGGTTTGACCCAGTATTGCCATTCTTGTGTTCTTATGTCCCTCACTTTTACATGGAAATTTAAGCTAACATTGTATGGGACTAATAAAGAATTCAAGACCACCTTTTCTGGTATTTTCTGTGTATCTTATACTGTCTCCCATTAAAGGGAAAGATAGAAAATGAAGTTAAGTTTCAATTGCCTATACAATCACCATTTGATTGAAATATTGATAAATGCCCCCAAACAAAAAGAAAGGAGTCATGACTTAAAATGTTCAGGATGAAATCCTGGCCCAATTTAAATGGAGGTTGTTTGTAACTCTGAAATGTTTGTAACTATGAACAAAAGGTTATAGTTGTTCTTGCAAATGTTTACAAATGAATATTGACTTAATACAGCTTTGACACTTTACTATGCAGAAGAAAAATGCTGCTTTTAAGCATCTTAATTTAAGTGAAACAAGCAAAGCAACGGTTTCCTTACCTTGTCAAATCTTTTTTTCCCAAACTTCCCTTTTCTTTTTTTTAGTAGTTTACGCTTAACACAACACTGTATGGTATTTGATCTTTTTTTTTTTTTTTTTTTGTCGCAGCTGCTGCCTTATTGCGTACTTGCGGTTCCATATAAGGTGTGTGGTTGACCGGTCAGTTTGTAGCTCCAGTGTTTGTAACTCTGAGGTTCTACTGTACATACAGATATAGATATGGATCGTGAAGATTTTTTTGATAAATCATAAAATAAAAGGAAGGAACATAAATATTATTTTCTCTCTCTTTGCAGAGCACCTTTAAATATTGTATGTCCTCTCATAACCTCAAATTTTAACTCCTGAGCCATTTTAGTTATGTAGTCTTACAACAAAAGACTGCTTACACATCTGTCACATTCTCCTAAAAGGCAGGTTTAAATTCTATACTGCATTCATTATGTAAATTCATATTGAAATCTATGGTGAAGGTGCCTCATGCCTTTCAAAATGAGTTTGCATAGTAAATTTAGCATGGGTCATGAGGACGCAAAAATATTATCCCTGGTGTAGCTTTAACAGTTGGTAGTATACATACTGGAAAATACATATACAGTGAGAAAAACAAGTTCAGTTGTCTTTGCACTACACAGTTTTAGGTAAGCTGCTGCTTTTTTAAAAATAATTTGTTCAATTTTTTTTTATTTGAAAACATAATTAAAAAACACTCCGGGTTCATCTATACTACAATCAAACACCTGCAGCTAGCCTGTGCCAGCTCACTCAGGCTTGCCGGACTTGGGCTAAGGGAGTGTTTAACCGCGGTGTAGACGTTCAGGCTCAGGCGGGAGCTCAGGTATTGGCACCCTGTAAGGTGGGAGTGTCCCAGAGCTTGGGTTTCAGCCCGAGTCAAAAACAGCTACACCACAATGAAAAGACCCTTTGTCAAAGCCTGCGAGCCTGAGTCAGCTAGCGCAGGCCAGCTGCCGGTTTCTAATTGTAGGGTAGGCAAACCCTCCAATAACAACATGGACTGCCTGCAGAGTAACTAACTTTTGTCAGAATTAACCCTTTCCAAACTGGAGCATAAAAGAACTGCATTTGAAACTACCAAACAGGCTATTTTTCTGCATCTATCTAAAAATCAAATCAAACAAAACAAAAAAAGCTAAATAAGCACTTCATATCATATTTGACTTTTTAAAATTATGTATAGCAAGAGATACCCAGATACAATAGGATTTAAGATGGCTATGAAATTTTAAATATGTTTCAAGGGGATTATAGTCAACTGTGAAATTGAATACTGGCCCCCAGTGTCTTGACTGTGTTCTTACTATTACAATATATTTCCAGATTAAAAACTACATTAAACTAGAGTTAAGGCTGAGTACATATCAGTTACCTAAGAGTAAAAAACATTACAGGAATATTATGGGAGGTACTGTCAATATAAAGAAGGACTGGAATATCATACAAGAAGATTTGGATGACTTTGAAAACTGGAGTATTAGAAATAGGTTGAAACTTAATAGTACAAAGGGCAAGGTCATAACAACTCTAGGGAATAACAACAGGAATATTTTATATAAGATGAGAATGTATCAGTTGGAAGCAATAGAGGAGGAGAAAGACCTGAGTGGATTGGTCAATCACTATGAGCTGCCAATGTGATGGGCTGTGAAAAACACTAATGCAACCTACAATACATCAGGCAAGATATTTCCAATGGAGATAGAGAAGCATTATTACCATTATACCAGACAATGGTGAGACCTCATTGGGAATAGTGTGTGCAGTTCTGGTATCCATGTTTAAGAAAGATTAAATCAATCTGGAAAAGGTGCAGAGAAAGGCTACTATGATGATTAGAGGAATGGATAACCTACCTTATGAGATGAGAGTTAAGGAGTTTGGCTCATTTAGGCTAACTAAAAGGATGACTGGAGATATGGTTGTTCTGTATAAATACATTAGAGAAGTAACTATCAGGGACAGAGGGAAGTTATTTAAGTTAAGGGCCAACATTGGCACAAGAACAAATGTATATTAACTGGCCATCAATAAGTATAGGCTTGAAAGTATAAGTATAGGCTTGAAATTAGACGATGGTTTCTAATAATCAGAGGAGTGAAGCTCTGGAACAACTCTCCAAAGGGCATAGCTTGTTTCAAGATTGAGCTTGATACATTTGTGGAGGGGTCTGATGACATTACCAACAATGGCATCAGGCCCATCTGTAACTTTTAGTAGCAAATATTTCCAACAGCCAGAGATAGAACAGTAGATGGGATGGGCTCTGAGTTACTATAGAGAATTCTTTCCCATGTGTCTGGTTTGAGGTCAGACAGATGCTGGAGGTAAGATTAGATGATCATGATGGTCCCTTCTGGCCTTAAAGTCCATGAGCTTGAGTCTATGTTGTCATTACCCCCAAAACTAGCATTAAAAATTCAGATTTACAGTTAAACTTAAAAGAAATCCAAATATATCTGAAAATATAGTTAAGTCACTCAGACAACTTTAACTCTGAGCTCTAGGGACACTAACCATACAATTATGATTACTGCATAATAATATTTTTGCTCCCAGGTTAGATTAAATTGATTTTTAAAGACATTTGATTTTCTCATATTTTTTCATTGTATCATTATCTGAGAAGTTAAGGTTGTTTGGGTACCCTAATTGTGCATTTCCATACCTCGCTCATGCATACATCAGAGGTCACAAATACACCCAGGCTGGCCTGATAGATGTGTTTTTCATTGACTCATTTCCTTGCTTTCCTCTAGAGGTCTTCTACATGCACTTATGGAATGCTTTGTATTAATGAACTCTAAAACATTTTTGTGGTCCTGGAGTTCTAACCATTTCCCGCTCCTGTTTTGTATCCTAAAATGCCAGGTTGCCAACAGATATTATGAAACAATTAAAGAGTAATAAAAAAGACATTTCCTTTATAGGATTTCATTGTTAAATCAGAGAATACTTTTTTGTGGTTTCTAGGTAATATGTATGATTTTCCCTTTATCCTCCCAATTTTCTTTATGATTCTCCTAGAACACCAGAGTATCATGATTCTCGACCTAATTATTTGATAATGACAAATTAAGAGCTTTCCTTATTCATTTCTGCTGAACAAACTTCCCGAAGAAACAGGCAAGAATTCAAGCCAATACTTCTTTTTCTGGAGGGAAAGAAAACCCATTAGATACTGCAGAAGCAAATAAAGAAAACTTGGAAAATTAAGAGACATCCCCCTCACTCCCAGTACTGTGCTGAAGTGTATTATCAACTACTAGTCAGAGTTACATCTCGGATGTGTAATGAGATACTTTTCTCAGGTCACTGCACATGTGTGACTTCTAGTAACATTTATGGACATTCCAAGTGCTCATCAATCTTAGTATCCTTCAAACACAGACAGAAAATATCTGATTCAAATCAAGGAAATGATTCAATGAAAAACACAGATATCAGACCAGTCTGGGAAGATTGGTAAACTCTGAAGGGTGCAGAATACCCTGAAGGCAAATTCGAACAGTGCATCCTCTTTGGATTCTTTATGGTCATTCACTTTCTGTAGTTTACACCTGTGCAAAGTGGGGATAAAATGCTACCATTCTCATTTATATTTTCATGCCACTTTGCCCCATTGGAAATGATCACACAAGTTGCAAGGCAATGGACAATTTAGACAGTACTGTTTACTGAATTGTTTGATTACCAATCAAACGCTAAAATCAAATGTATTTATTTTTAAATGGCATGGGAATAAAGACGTTCAAAATTCAGTTACAGATGCTGAACCTGATCCCCCTTTCACTTATTTACCCCCTGTTGGGATTATTGATTTGTACCAGTGTACGAGAGACAATATGGCATTGCATGTAACTTATAGTTAATTTAGACTGCAGTGATAAGGATCTTGTATTTATATTTGGGAACATATCATGATTGCTGGGTGGCATGGGGACATCATATTTAAATATTTCTCTGCTGAAATGTTTCTGGATCAATACATTTTTGGAATGAAATATCTATCTCTATCTATCTATCTGAATCATCCCCATGCTATCAAACTGTTACTCAGGCCACCAAAAAGCACCATCATTCCTGGGCAGAAGGACTACCCTGTTCTTTTCTTAAACCTTAACTTTACCTGAGGCTAGGTTGTTGGCCTACCACTTAACTCCCAACCTGGAGGAACAGTGGATTGCTCTTCATCTGGTCCCTACCCTTTCACTTCTCCCCCTAAGATGGCCCTATCAGGATTTAAAGGTTTCACTTGTATATCTGTCAGGGTCACTTAACACATAAACCTTCCCATCGTGTCAAGGTGCAATCCCCAGAGGATGATATATAATGAATATATACATACCCATATATAATATAGCAATGAACTTATGAAATAATAGTTACGCTGCTTAATTAACCTGTCTACAGACACAAGGCTACATTCAGAAAGCATTCTGCATGCCAAATTCACATAGACTTCAGTGGAAGTTTTGCATGAAGGATTAGGACTTCAGTTTCTATTTTCATTTAAACCTTTCATTAATAAGTAAGTTGTACAGAACAAATCTTCCAGCATGTATCACTGAAATGTTTCAGATATCACAAAATATTAATTAAAATGTAATGGAAGATTTCCAGGGTATTTAACTTTGGTGTCATTTATATATTGGGCTTTTGCTTCAAAATCCTCATAAAGACACAGATCAGCAGATTCACTGAAAACATTTAGGAAAAAAAAATACATCAAACTTTGTACGCAAATTCTGCACAGCATTCCATTTTGCCAGTTTCTGTCAGAAGATATGTATGGAAAAAATGAACAAAACTTTTTGTATTTCTTCATTTTAAAATAACCATAAAAGTATAATTTAATTGGTAAATATTCATAATTAAAGTACTTCTCATTAAACAACAATCAGTTGCTGAGAAAATTTATTACAGTTTTCCATAAATATTATTTACATGAAGCTGTAGCAGCGTACATACAATAGAGTCCATTAAAATACAGTGAAGTGAGGATGGACAATCTTTATGATGTAAAATATCTATTGTTTCTATCTATATTACAACTTGTAATAAATAATGTGTAAAATTTTCAGCTATAAACTCACTTGAAAAAGTCTGAAAAGTGAACAGAATACCTTCAGGAGTGAAGGCCCTGTTTTAGGGAAGCATTTAAGCATGTGCTTAATTAAAGCACATGTATAAGTCCCATGAACTAGTGTTGTGCAAATAACTAACTTTCAGTTTGGTGGGCAAACTGACAAATATCAGAAAAAATATTGTTTTGGGTCAAATTGAAACCATTTTAAAAAAAAAATTGATGAACCTAAAACATCATAAGAATTTCATTTTGGGTTGAACAAAACATTTCATTCAACCAAAATGAAAAGTTTCATTTAATATGAGGGTTTTTTAATATTTAAAAAATAATAATTTGAAGTAAAATTTAAAAAAAACCCTAATTTTTAATCAAAATTAAAAATGTTAACTTCAAAATTTTCAAAATGAAATGTTTCAACTTTTGTGATTTTTTTTTTTAATAAAAACAATTCTGTGAGTGCAACATGAATTGGTGAATGTTTCACAGTTGGCCCGAATCTGCATTTTTCTGTACAAAGTTTTATCCCACATTTTTTGCCCATCTCTAAATGGGACGAGCATATGCTTTATTTCTTTGCTGAATAGTCATGCTTTCCTGAGTCAGGAATACATTGCCTTCAATATCTATTTTTTAAAATGTTTTTCTCTTAGTAAACTATGTGCATGTTGCTTAATGTTACCCTACATGCGGTGTTAAACCAGCTTTACACAAAACCTGTACTCATTTCATGTTCCCAAAGGAAGAAACAACATGTATCAGGGTGGGTCTGTATATATATGAACAGGATCTTCATTTGTATGTGTTTTGCCCACATCTCACTGTGCCCCTGTGCAACACCAGTGATGAAGGAACTGCAGAGTGTGTCCCTAACATTCTGGGGAGGGAATGGATTCGGGGAGTTATCCTTCTTGCAACAGGTCTTCCTTTTGATGCCTGCAAGTATTCTGGTGAATATATATGTACTGAAAGAGAGGCCTGATTTTCAGAAATGGAGAGTATTCACAACTTCTATTGGCTGCAGGACAACCTGCCATTTTCAGCAACACCTCTGAAAATCATGAAGTTTTATTCAGGTGCTACATATGGACATAGTGACCTAATTTTAGGCATATCATTTTGACAGTATGGACCTATTTTTATAGTATTTATCCTCAGTGCTCTATTCAGCTAAATCCACAAACAGCTGGCGTTTAGGAGAAGGGAAAGTTGTACTGAAGACAATGCAGTTAAAAATAACAATAATCTGTATGTTGGGACAGCTTTGTAAACTTAGCAAATTACAGAATCATTTGGAGACAGTAAATCTTATAAATTGGTTTATGAAGTCTGCCAAGGAAATAATGACATTTTTATTTTCCTTACAGGGTAGTATTTTATATTAATCATACAACAATCAAGAAAAATATTTAGACAAACTTTACTTTAAATAGTGGGCTTTTTGGACAATAAACGACTCTTGAGTGTGTGTTTTCTCTCTCATGAGAGACAAATTTAACCTAGCACCAGACTATTCTGAATAGAAATCCTTTAAAAACTGCATTTTCTAGCAGGTGTATGTTTCCCCACTGGACATCTAAAAAAATTTCTGTATAGAAACATGAAGGTAATAGCCCAGCTTCTATAATGATAAAATATAAATGTAGAGCCAGAGTGGTTTTCAATAGACCACAAGTTAATATGCCCTTGTAATGGATTTTTGCCTATAAAATATGTTTTATAGTATAAGTTATACTTGGAAATTGTCCATTGATTTTTGTAATCCATAGGCCAAATATTAATAAACATTTTTTGGGTGCAACATTTGAACCTGTGTTGAGTAGTTTTCAAAATCTGATTCTTTGTAGAGTTACCACAAAGCATGTTCAGGTTTCCTTTGCATATAATGTACTCCTGTAAGTCTTTCTTTGCTTACATTTCTACCCTTATTTTCTTTTGTCTGCGATCATTACCCTACCCACCAACATGCCATTTCTATCTGCTTCACTAGATGCTGAGGCATGGGTTACTTGGTGGTGGATTCTCCGTACTTTGAAGTATTTAAACCATGATTTGAGGACTTCAATAACTCAGTCATAGGTTAGGGGTCTATTACAGGAGTGGGTGGGTGAGGTTCTGTGGCCTGCATTTTGCAGGAGGTCAGACTAGATATCATATTGGTCCCTTCTGACCTTAAATTCTATGATTCTATGCTTCATTACTGACACCTAAAATATCTGCATCATATTCCCAATCAGTGTTTGTCAAGCTCCCCATCCCTCCTTCAAAGGTCTTATTAAAACTTCTGGTGAAGAATTCTAGCTCCATGAAGCACATTGTGTTACGGTTTTGTTCCACATTGCCCTGTTTTGATCCCACTGTGCCTTAAAACTCCTTGGTACAAAGACCTTTCCAGCACACTTCTTTAGTGTTGTTCACAAAAGTGACACTATCTGAATATAGTCAGTAGTCCTGTGGCAGTAGCCACAATACTAGGGTCTAGTCAGGACTTCCCCCAGGACCCCTGGACCCAAAATTTTTCAGAGGTGATCCCATTTCTCAGATAGGGGCATTAGAACCCACCTGTCACCCCTTTTCCCTGGGCCATGTGGGTTTTGGGGAAGAAAGAAATTCCAAGGCTACAGGGACAGAAACTCAGCAGCCTTGGCAGGTTGTACAGTAGGGACTGGCAGACACTAATGGTGTCCTAAAAGTATCTTCTACGGTTCTGACTCTGAACAATCTCTGCCCTTTGCTGTTTGGATGTTTCCTCCAACCACCCCTCCTGTCTCTCCGTCACAAACTTAATTTCAGATTCACTCAACCTGTCCTCTAAGCCCCCTCCTTCCTCTCTTCACCTTTATCTTCTCCCGTCCCGCTGTATCCACCTCACCTCTCTCCTTTCAGTGTCCCCTCTCCTTTATCTTTCCAGTTAGCTAATCCCTTCCTAACAAAACGCCACCCAGAGAAAAACAAGTCCAGAGTGTTAACTTAACATTTGCTACAATCTTACTAATCATTCTGCTTAGGTGTTATACCCTTTCACCTATGCTGTGTCTGTCTTGACTATTTAAACTGTGAGTTCTTTGGGAAGGGACTGTCTTCTACTGCATTTTTTGGACAGTGTTTAGAACAATGGGGCTCTGTTCTCATTACCGTAATAGTAATAATAATAATAACAACAACTTCCATGACAAAACCCCATAAGACTAAATCCTTGGGTATGGATGAGGAGCAGACACCTCAAAGTCAGGGAGGTATAAAAAAGAACCTAAAAACTCACATTTGCATTTCGATTCTGGGATGCTGTCTACAGAGCTAGTTCCCCCGTATGAGTCACAGCACCTTGATGGTGCATTAATTTATGCTGATTCCTAATGCGCCAAAGGGTCAAAATGGTAGTTAGGGACTGATGCAGCATGGTGGTCTCTTCACTACATCCCTTGACTCTAGTACACACATTACACTGACAATAGAAGGAGCCTATTTCTCTCTCTTGTAAGAGTAGGAGTCTCTATCCTGCTCTTTCATCATAGGAAGATAGGAAGATTTCTTTCATATGGGTGTGATCCTCACAGGGTCAATGTCACTGGCTATAGAGCCAGAATCCATTAACAATGCTATATCCAGTTGCCACACATAAGGATTGTTTCCATCATGTCAGCCATTTCCTGCCATGCTGCTAATGAACAAGCAACCCTCATGATGTTTTGTTAAAACACATTTGCTTTCATACTTATCCAGTGTAGTGGAATATGGAGTGGGATGTGGGTTTTTAACTAAAATTATATTGTTTCCTGGTTTTTGTCATGACAAACAGCAGCCTCAGCTAAAAAAAATGCTAAGCAATGTTTTAGAATTAAATTATTACACTTTAACAACGTACATTGCACATATATTCAACATATATCAATTCATCTATCTTATGTACTTCTATAACTTCCATTATCGTAGTACCTGAGTGCCTCACAACCTTTAGTGTATTTACCTTCACGACACCCCTGTGACATAGGATAGTGCTTCTTTCCGCATTTTACAGAGGGGGAAATGAGGCACAGAATGGCTAAGGCCCAGTTCAAAGTTAGGAGGGTGAATAACTTTGAGGCTTTAGGCCCAAGTGACTTGCCCAAGGCCTCATAGGAAGTCTGGGGTACAGCAGGGAATTCAACTCCTGCCTCTAAAATCCAAGGTTAATGCCTTAAAGATCTTTAATGGACCAGCCTTCCTTTTATATGCATATATGTTCATGCATACATGAACCATTATAAAGGGAAATTATTGGATGGTTGAATTATTCACTGTGAATAAATTATACAGTTTAGCCCTTTGTTAATGAATGGCTGATTTTTTCAAATGTATTTACTGTTAGTTGCTAGAAAAGTTTTTAAGAACAAATTTCATTCTCTGCAATACACTGTTCATTTCAGCCATATTATATTATTCATTTTGTGGTGTTTGATTGGTCATCTGAGTCACATGGTATAAGTTTTGCTTCCCTGATAAGAAGACTGAACCTATTTAAACAGGAAGATGTGGGTACACATTTTTGTGTGAAGGAAAACTCATGTTCACAGTGAATATGAATATTTGTATGAAGAACATCCTTTCCCCAGATGTTTGTTTAAACTATAACCTACCTGAGCAACAGTCACAAACAGGGTGAAATTTATCTTTTTGCAAAGCATCAACACAAGGTGTATGCAGCACTTTAAACTGCATTTATGTCCTATTTCATAGTTTTTGTGCTAGCCCTGTGCACAGCGCTGAATTTCACCAACAGCAAGTAAAACTGAGTATAGACACTTTCAAACTTAACAGCCATTTGGAATTGGAATAAAATACTGCTTCAAACACTGGTTTTGTGACCAGCTCTAGCAATCCTATATTAATCCCCTGCAAGAGTCTGCAGTATGCAAAAGAAAAGTCACTAGTCACTACTATAGTTGGTAAAAGAAATGCATTGAACTAAATAAGTACACAATTGCCTAAACAATTCGGAAATTATAACTGAATATGAGCCATAGGTCTCTTAAAGAAATGAAGACTAACAAATTGATGGACTCTGTTTCAACCTCACCTGTAGATTTAGAGATGATCCTGAATTTATATAGCCACATGAATACCTTACTCATGTCAATGGTCCTACTGAAGTCATAAATATGTGCTAGCAGTATGTACATTATAACTTTAGGCAGAATCACAGAATCATAGAACTATAGGGTTAGAAGGGTCCACAAGGGTCATCTAGTTTAGCTCCCTGCCAAGATGCAGGATTTGCTGTGTCTAAACCATCCAAGACGGATGGCTATCCAGCATCTTTTTGAAAACCTCCAGTGAAGGAGCTTCCACAACCTCCTAGGTAGTCTGTTCCATTGTCCTACTGTTCTTACAATTAGGAAGCTTTTTTTGAGATTTAATCTAAATCTGCTATGCTGTATTTTGAATTCATTGCCATTTGTCCTGTCCTCTGTGGCAAGAGAGAACAACTTTCCTCCGTCTTTTTATGGCAGCCTTTCAAATATTTAAAGACCGCTATTATGTCTCCCCTTAAACTCTTTTCCAAACTAAACATACCCATATGCTTCAGCCTTTCCTCATATGTCTTGTGTTCCATCCCTTTGATCATCTTTGTCGCTCGCCTCTGAATCCTTTACAGTTTCTTAACATCCTTTCTGTACATTTTTAACCAAAAATGCATAAAATACTCCAGATGAGGCCTAACCAGTGCCAAATAGAGTGGTACTATCACCTCCCATGATTGGCATGCTATGCAAGTCACTTCACTTTTTCTGTGTCTTAGTTTCCCAGTCAAACAGGGATATTAATACCCACCTTTTTAACAACATAAAGTTTTTAAAAGATACAACAGATATGGATCTTAGCCAATAATCATAAAGGAATGAATGCTGGACCCTGCTTGCCCAGTAGTACTACCCTCTTTTCAGCATATGTCGGAGCAATATTTGTCCTGCTGGACCTGAAATAACTATCCATTTGAGAGTTGTCAGATCAAAATTTACTCCTTGGCTGTGAACCCATTGGTCTCATTTAGCTGGAGAGAAATGCACCAATTCCCAGAACCGTTTGGACATCAGGGTTGCACCACCTCCTCTGCTCTTAATCTCCAGTTCCTTAATGACTATAGTATCAGCATTCATAATAGTCAGATGGTGGTAAGTGGTGAACTAAGGAACTCTGAGGAAGAAGGAGGGATCTGGCAGAGGCATAAATGCCAGGCAGCCACTGCAGGTTAAATCCACTCTAAGGATACAAACAGATCTCAATGACCTCAGAGTAGGGTGGATCAGAAATTGGTTCATGGGCTGGATTCTTGATTCTTTGTAATCCAGTCAGATTTTTCCCTCAGTCCCAATAACAAAAATAGTGTATATATATGAGCAAGGGGAAAGGGGACAGGACACAAAGAAGAGGTAGATTTGGAGAAAGAAAAATAGAGGAGGCATATATTGTCAGTACAGTTTCTAACTCCAAGATTTGTATAGAATCTAATATATATTTCACAGTAATTTCTATAGACTCCACAGATATCCATAAAGGGTATTTTTTTTCTTTTGCCCTCAGATCTCTATAGAGAGTTCCTGTAATTCTTTAAAATAAATGCCCATAAAGGGAGACTCTGTAATAACGTTCTTCATTTTTTCTGTTTCCCATTGTCTCAAAGGAGCACTAAATTAATCTTTTTTTACCTATTCACAGTGATGTTCTGTGAATAGATTGCAGTTGTGTTACCCCAGTGCTGCTGTATAAATAAATTACCATAAAGCCTGAAGGTACAAATGGGAAGAGCAGATGTTATAGGTGGGAAAAACTAAACCACACTAAAATAGAGCTCAGGGTGATGACGTTTTTGTCCAAGTTTTCCCTGTACAGGGGCATATTAGCAATCAGCCAGTTGTCCAAGCCACTGCCAATTATTGGGATAGTTTACCAATTATCCTGCTTGCTGCTTTTAGCCGTTTTCAGGCCTTTGCAGGAACTTAACATAATTAGGCAAAATGGGAAAGGGAGGGTTGTAGACAGTGGACACGTGAAGTAAGCTTTACTCTGCATGTTCTCTCTCTCTGAATATGTTGGGGCAGATGTCTTTGAAAAACAGGAAGTTTGGATATATTTTAGAACTGCAGCTATGGGGAAATCTAGCTACTAGACTAATAGCTCAAGATTGCTTGCTTAAGAATATTTTTAGTGAAATGTCTGTAATTTTTGCTTCTGCCCAATGATTGATATTATTTGGTCAGCTATGTAATGCTATGTAAGGTATGTTCGGTCAACTTTTCTTGATTGACATGTTTCTGTAATTTTTGGCATATAAGATGGAGGTAGTGAGTCTGAGGTAGCAGATCACTTCATGGACACATCAAAAGGTCTCCAGCCACAGACGGAAGAACCAGCCATCTGGAAATCTGTGACTGAATCACCTGAAGACTGCCTCACACTTGCAAGGGTACCAATCAAGTGCCCTGACTTTTTCGGTACTCTAATTACCAGTTGTTTTGTGTTGCTTCAGGCTGTTAGGTGGAGACAGTGCTGAAGGTAATTCCGAAGCGGACTGCTTGGCACCAGAAGTAAAGCTTTTAAGTCATAAGCATTTGGTTTTGGGTCATCTTTTGCTAGCTGTATAACAGGTGGATGGACTGTGTTTCCTTGGTGTATGACTTGCTACCAACTTGCAGAGACTAAAAGATAATGGGTTAAGGAACCCTTGGTAACCTCCCCTCTTTGTTACACAGAAGAAATTTGTTATACAGAAGGTTGCACCAGAACATCTCTGTGTCCATAAAATCAAACCTTTTTAACTCTAATTCATTAGAAAATTTATACACTGCTAGTTAATCATGATTTTCCCAGGGTAAGATATATAATTTACTTTAAAGTTTTGGTTCACTATATATTATGAAACATTTAAACTGGGATCCAGCACCAAAGTCATTCTTTCAGAGTCTGGGTGTTACACTACACTTACTAGAGTCAGTCAATTTAGGGTTATGACAGCAAATCAGCGAGTGGCAGTTAGTCCAAAAGAAAAATTACCCTTTAGGCTAGGGTTTGTAAAAAAAGATACTGTGGTCACATGGTTAGGGCAGGGAACCATAGTCTAGTCAGGTTTTGTTGTTCTTTTTGGAGTTCTACCATTAATTTTCTTTTGCTACATTAGGTGTATCACTTAATCTATGTGTGCCTTAAAGCTATCTGTTTAAAGCTCCTTGTTTACTTTATGTTTGTCGAGCACTTTGGTGATACTTAAATGAAAGCTGTTATAAACAGCTGTGCCTGATTCACTAGTTACTCTAGTTTGTGCAGCTGTAACTTCATTTAAGTCAGTGATCTTACATCAGCAAAAACTGGAGTAATTCAGTGGTGAATCAAGCTCAGTAAATACACATTATAATTAAACACAAAAACACTGCTGAAATAGTAATGATATAAAAAGAATACAAACACAAAAGAGTATACATAAGATAAATGACATATGTTTCCTCACTGCACTTTTTTCACATTCTAAACATCAAAAAAGTGTATCTTTTAAGGCCTCATTGGTCTGTAAATTAGCAGTTCAAACAAAACACAAAATAAGATTGTTTTCCTAATTCAACATTTAAGTTGGCTAGTAACATTTTTCTACCCTACAGCAGACAGAGGTTGACCTGATCCTGGATAAAATATTGACTTAATAAGTCTAGCATTATGCTAAAGCATGGATATGGTGAAGGAAGGAAGGAAGGAAGTCCCATAAATGATTAAAAGAGCACAACAGTCTAGTCAGTGTTATGGCTCTGCTGTTGGGACAATGAAGATCAGTACAGTATTTCATTGCTTTTAAGATCATCATGGAAAAAAGAACCCTCCAGCTGATGGTCATGTGACAGCAAAGACAGGATCAAAGTATGTGGGCTGTGGGTGTCTCCATCTCCACCTTCCCTCATGTTACCGTGAATATTCACCATGTTCTCCTTGTCTACAATGTTCAGCCTTTCCAGATAACAATAGTTTGAGTATAGTACTGTATATAATTATTTCCCGTAGGTGAACTCAGAAAAGAACATCTCAGCAAAGACAGCATCATTCATTTTGTTTTTTTAAATAATTGTGTCCTCAATAATATTTATTAGAATTTCATTCCAGTAGTCCTAACTGATTTCCTTACTTATTTTTTTAGCGAGAAGCAACGATACAAGATGAGACATGACCATGAATACGATATGGAGAATAAGAAGCATTAATTAACAAATTAAACACATTTTGTTCCTTTCCCCTGTTGGGAAAGAAACCAGATTCCTCTTTGGCTAGAAAGTAGATGGTGAATAGAGGCACATGCATATATCTGCTCTCTAAATATTGCAACCTCAATAAACTATCTCTAGGGCTTCTTTCTTCAGGGTAGATTCAGATTGTTTTCTTAAACTAGTTCACCCATCCCTAATCTACAGTTTGCCAACATAATTTGCTTCTGCTTTTGGTGATGTCCTAGCAGCTGCAGAAATAATATAACCCCTCCTGGCCTTCACTCACATCCAAAACAAAACAGCTTATATTTAGCTACATTTCCTCAGGGCAGATGTATAGTACAATATATTGGGTACTCTGCACTGAAATGTTTTTGCTGTTGAAAATAAATGTAGGAACTTCCTAATTCTTTCCTGTGTTGACCTGTGTACATCCTTAAGGTTGAATGCATGTATGTGTTATGTAAGGTCCAAGGGGAAAGGGACAGATCAGTGAATAACAAAAACACGCATTTGAGCATATAACCCATTTTCCCATATGGTCTATGGTCTTGGACAGCAAAGAGCACATTTTTACTCTAACAGAAGCAAAGCTGAGGTATTTCATAAAGTCACTTTAATAAAGTATTACCTAACAACAAGCACATATGCAAAACCCTGAACCCTTCTCCCTCATAAGCATAAGAAAATCACCATGTATTGTAAAAAATGACAAAGAGGTTATTTTCTTTTCACAGCATGCACCTCTCTCCCTTTATCTTTCTTTTTCTTATTCCTGCACTAAACTTGTCAATATTTTACAGTGTTACCAGAACCACTGTCTCCAAATACAATTAATGAATTGTACTCGAGACAACTGTGGTCTCGGCTGGAGCTGTGTAGTTCACTATGACTATGGAGGCACCTGTTGAACCTTAGATGACAACTCTTCCCCTTTTTGTGCCAAAGTGAATTTACATTGAGTGTCCCATGAACTCAGGAAAAAAACATGAAGGAGATAGTGCACATAGGCAATATCTAGCCAAGGTCAGGTCAAAATTACAGATTTCCTCATGGTTGGGAAGTCAAAGTGGGGTGAGCATGACCCAAATTTCTTCCCCAGCAACATATATCCCTTCCACACAAGAAGTGTTGTGTTCCACCACCATAATATTGCTTTTAATCTGTCCGTGTTAATAAAAACACTGTGGTACATAGTGGGGAGACTTCAGCTGTGTGCTCAACCTGACCTCTGATCATCACATACAATGACCATGTGCTTTGAAGTTAGCACTTTTCTGTTAAAGTTTTTCATTTGCAATCCCCAAGGCTTCTTCCTTGCTTGATGGGTTGTTTATTTACAGGGGTACACACAATGTAAATGTTTGCTATTACATAATAACAGGATACAGATAAGTGAAAACAATCCATGTAATATCCCATTAGTTTTCATGAAGTTTAAATACCAAATACACTTACACATTTAACAATTACTTTGATATATACTCATATGCAAGTGAATTGACTTGGGGTTTAGGCATGAGTTGGCACCTGGTCTGCCAGCGTCTCACCCATATTATATCATTTTTGATCAATCTGTGCTTGCTTTAGTGTCTTTGAGACCTTCATTCAATATTCAAAAAAAGTTTGTGGAAATATTTCTTTTTCAGTACTTGCAGCTAATATATCCTGACCAGTGCACTTGCTCTCTTACTGAAGGAATTATCATAATTAGATTATGATAATTATAATATTTTAACAATAATTTTTAGTGAGTGCATAATGAAGGCTTTTCTCTCTTCAAAATTCACAAATCTTTGATAAATGCTTAATACAGGGAACATTACGGTAGTAATGTTAACAATTTGCAAACATCATTTGTGAAGATTGTAATGAAAACCACTGTATGTATCACCGTGAAGGGAATTTTTCCACATGATTTTATAATATATCTCTAGGCAGGTGATTAGAGAGATATGGGACACACCTGACTCAACTTACTCATGTTGAGTAGTAACACTGAGCTTGGTGCAAATATTCACATAAGAAAGGTGAGCAAGAAGCTGCCTTTTATGGAATTTTCCAAGTTGTCTTAAACCATAAGAGCCAACTTCTGCTTGCTTACTCTCAGATGTAATCCTGTGAAATTTAATGAAACTTCTCACATGAGTAAATGAAATAGGATTTGATTGATCACTGTGTCCCAAATAATAGCGATTCTTGAAAAAGTATGAACTTCTAATTTAGATCGGTGTGGGCTGAGGATATCAGCAGGGATCTCATGAACATCAGGATAATTAAAACTGTGTTGCTCTATATTCAAATGAATTAATATCAAGTCCAAAAGGGAGTGAGTTTGTTACAATGATCTTAAAGAATTCTGATAGAAAACACTCCAGGCCTACAGCTTTTCCTTTTGGCAAGTACTTTATAGGTTCTGAGGATTTCTTTTTTTTTTTTTGTTAATTTCTTGATGGAGAAATTCTCTTTGTTCATTAAATTTGGATAGATTTATAAGATAGCAATTGACTCAAGTTCCTCAGCTCTGGAGATACTGAAGAGGAAAAAATGTATATTAAAAATCTGCTTTTTGATTTTCTTATGAGATGTGACACATTTGCCATGTTTCAGTTTAATATTTGTGATGGGATTTCTAATTCTTTTATTTTTAAGCATCAAAGCTAGTCTCATGTCCAATTTACTTATCAGAACTGGAGGGGATGGAGGGGGGGATTCTGGAGGGGAGCTAGGGGTGTGTAGTGGGATAATGAGGGAGCTGGAGGGAAGCCAGGCAGGAGCTGGGGGATGGGGGACTAGAATGCGGTTATGGGGGAGCTAGGTGGTAGATTTCAGAATCAGGAAGTACGGCCCTAACTAATTCTTACACCGGAACCTTAGAATACCCTGGAACCTTGCTATGTACAGACTTATACCCCTCCTTACACGGCACCTTTGAATTTCTCTTCACTGGCTCTGAATACATGGAAATGTAAGAGTGTTGGAATATTTCACATAATGCAGCTCCATTGGAAAGTGTGTAGGAAGAAATCAACTAACAGAGAGAAGTAAGAAGACATAAATTAAAGTAGGCCAATTCATATTTTAGCTTATACCTTAAAGACAATAGTGATATCTCTCTTTGAAGAAGACTCATGTAATTAACCTCACCAAAGTAGAAGCAAAGAATGTGGTCCTATCTGGATGACACAGACTTTTTCAATTATTGTATGCAGCCACTAGATACATAATAGAGAAAAAAAAGTGAAGGAAGATCAAATCAGGAAGTGCAAAGACATACTAACCCACAAAAAATACCTGAGATTGGAATCTTTTGAAAAGTTGTCTGAGTGTGAGCTAATTTGGGTGAAGTGATATCAGTTATTATTTTATCCAACATGCTTTTTCCAACCCTGATAGAGCATTTATGTCCTATGGTATTGTTATGCATAATAAGGTAGGCTCTGAAAACAACAACAATGACAAGCAAACAACCTCCTCTCTCCCACTCCCTCCCATAGAACCAGACCTTTCACTTTACAGCTTTCATTTTCTGCCTGCCACACTAGCCAGTGGGGCCAGCGAAGTTTGACCGTTATCATATGACAGGAGTATTATCCTTTGTAACTCTGACCTGTGTCATGTGACTGAGGCCAGGCTATAAATTCACTCTCCTAATTACATTCTTTTGTATCACAGCAGTGCCAGCACCATGCCACTGCTGTATTCCCTGTAACAGAACTTCTCTGGAACAGCAAGTTGTTAGGTGGTATTAAATGTCTCATCTGGAATATAGCTACCTAAAAGGTGGCAGGTAGACAGGTTGCAGGAACATGTGCTCAATTAAGCAGCATACCCCTAATGTCTTCTACCATCAAATATACAACTTTTATGATCACTTATTTAGTGACATTTATTTTTAAACAATCTGATTTTTCTTTTTCTTTCTGTCATTGGCTGGTTTTTCTTATGCTGAATGCAGCAAAATGTCACTGCACTGGCTGTCAAAATGTTCAGGTTCATGTAATCTTCAGATGGGTCAAAGACCCAATTATGGCCTGAAGATGAAAGTTGGGCTTCTTTTTACAAGTCACATATTGCTTCACTGAGCTCCATAGCACTGGGCCTGCATCCACGTGACATCATTTAATGGGTAAAACCGAAGATCTGATCAACGCTTCCCTAACAACATATTAAAACTGAAATTATATCTTCCAACAAATCACTTCATTTCCAGGAAAAAATATTTTCAACAGTTTCTTTAATTCTGAAATCTGCATTGGTTAAATTATTCTACAATGACCTTGATTTATTGTCACTTCAGGGAGATATTTCATTTATAAAGAAAGTCTGACTCAATTATGCCTTTTTGAATGGTTAATATGTGTATGTTTAAAATGCCTGACTAGTTAATTGTTTTGAATATACTTGGAATGCATTTTAAAGTAGCATTTAAAAATTGCTAATAATCTAAAGAAGGCTTTTGGTACTAGAAAGTATGGCCACAACTCAGTAAAACAATTAAGAACATGTCTGATTTTAAGCAAACGAGTTGTTCCATTGGCTTCAATTTGCTTTAATGGATACGGGCCTATATCACTATTACAGAAAGAAATGTAAACACTGGGAGGAGGCGGGGGGGGGACATTTGGGAAACTAATGTTACAAATAAATTAACGAGATAAGACTGGAAATGGCTCATACGCATGATGCTGACATTTATCTCAGTCTTTATAGATTTTTCAGCACTGTTGCCCTTCCTTACTGTATCCTCAGAACGCTGCTGCAGTTCAGCATGTCTTAAGGAAATGCCTGTCTTGCTGCAATCCAAATCTACTTTGATCATTGAAATTTTGAGTATCTGCTTTAAAATAACTATGTTAAAAATGCTTTAAACATTTGGTACTGGAGGAATGTCCCATATGGCAAAAGGTTTGAACAAGTTTACAAAAACTATTTCATAGTCACATCAGCATTCTTGAACTAAAGCAGTAGATGGCTATTGCCCCTTCTCTCCTATGCCCACTTGGTCTCTTGCTTTGTGCCTTCTTTGCCCTCACTTATCTACTGGGATGTAAATTGAGGAAGGCCTTTGCATAGTGTAACAGTAACCCTTTCAGAAAGTTCTCTGATCTGCTGGGGATCTCTCTGTTGTAAGATCAGTCCACTGCTACTTTCCCTTTAAAAAAAAAAAAAAAGAACTGTCTCTTTTATTCCACAAAGTGGTTCTTTAGAACCATTAGCTGTTGTTTCTCATTATTGAGCGCACTCTCTTTAGTGACAATCTTTGCATTTTAATTTGAACTTTTGTCGCTATCTACTAAAATGTAAGAGTTATGAAGGAGTCTCAATAACTATTTAAGTGTCAACACTAACCTGAGAGGATCTACTTTATTCATTATCAAATCTTTTCTCTTTACTCCTACATTTTCTGGCTTGCTTTACTGCTTTTGCTTCTTCTCCTTATTTTAAAATTGGGCTGAAGAGGAGCTCAGGCAATTCAGTCATCCCAAAATCTTAGCAGGCCATCAAAGCAAGTGATCTAATTTAATTTAGGGAGTTTCCTAACCAAAACTCCACTCTTGAAATATGATCTGTTGCCGATGAATGCCTGTACCCATGTGGAGACTCACCAAAAACATTGAGGACCTTTGTTTGATGAGGCAGTCACATCACTGGGTATGAGTTAAATAGATCAGGTTCCTAGACGCAGCAGAAGAAAGAACAAGCTCTGCTGGACCCTGCTACGAAGTAGTTTTGATGCAAGAAGAACATGATCTGGGTTTAGGAGAAAAAGTGGCTGTTGAGACTGTGAAGTGCATAATCTGGGTCAAAGCTTAAAAGAAAAATATCATTAAGGCCACATCCCAAAACCAAATATGAGAAATTGCATAGGACAAAACTCAAAATAAATTACACAAGAAAATTGCACAGGATGATTCTTTACATAATATTGCATTAGTTTCATTGCTATCTCTGCTTCTGTGAATGTGTTGGTCACAATTCTGACACACCAGAAATTCATAGATAATAGATTCCAAGGCCAAAGAGGTCCATTGTGATTGTCTAGTGTGACTCCTGTAAAGTACAGGTCAGATAATGTCTCCAAAATAATTCTTAAACCATGTCTTTTAGGAAAACATCCAGTCTTGATTTAAAAATTGTCAGTGATGGAGAATCCACAATGACCTTTGGTGAATTGTTCCACTACCAAAAATGTTTCCCATCTGATTTTGTCTAGCTTCAACTTGCAGCCATTGGATTGTGTCTGCTAGACTGAGGAGCCCATTACTAAATATTTGTTCCCCTTGTAGCTACTTATTGACTGAAACGAAGTGACTCTCTGTCCTTCTCTTTGTTAAACTGAATAGATTGAGTTCTTGTAGTCTATCAGTAAGGCATGTTTTCTAATCCTTTAATCATTCTCAGATCTCTTCTCTGAACCCTCTCCAATTATTCAACATCCCTCTTGAACCTTGGACACTAGAATGGAACATTGTATTCCAGCTAGAATCACACTAGTGGCAAATACAGAAGTAAAATAACCTCTCAATTCCTACTCAAGATTCCTTTGTTTATGCATCATAGGAACACTGTTAGGTCTTTTGGTCACAGCACTAAAGTGGGAACTAACGTTCAGCTGATTATCCACCATGATCTCGAAATCTTTTTCAGAGTCGCTGCTTATGGCCTACATTCTTTATTACTAGATGTATAAATTTATATTTTGCAACATTAAAATGTGTATAGTTAGCTTGCAACCTATTTACAAAGAAATCCAGATTACTCTGAATCAGTGACCTGTCCTCTTCATTCTTTAGCACTCCCCCAATTTTTGGGTCATCTGCAAACTGTATCAGTGAGGATTCTATGTTTTGCTCCAGAACATTGATAAAAATGTTAAATAAGAGAGGGCCAAAAGCCAATCCCTTTGGGACGCCACTGGAAACAGACCCTCTAGATAACGATTCCCCATTTACAGTTACATTTTGAGACCTATCAGTTAGCCAGTTTTTAATCACTTTAAGGTGTGCTATATTAATTTCATATAGTTCTAGTTTTTAATAAATTTGTCATGAGGTATCAAATTAAATGCCTTATCAAAGTCTAAGCATACTACATCAATACTATTATCTTTATCAACCAAACTTGAAATCTCATCAAAAAATGAATCAACTTAGCTTGACAGGATCAATTTTCCATGAATCCATTGTGATTAGAATTAATTACATTATCCACCTTTAATTCTTGATTAATCGAGTCCGGCATCAACCTCTCCATTATTTTGCCTTGGATTGATGTCAGGCTGACAGGCCTGTAATTACACGGGTCATCCCATTTATACTTTTTTGAAAATTGGTATAACATTAGCTTTCTTCCAACCTTCTGGAACTTCTCAGTGTTCCAAGACTTATTGAAAAATCAACATTAATAGTCCAGCAAGTTCCTTAGCCACCTTCTTTAAAACTCTTTGACATATGTTATCTACACTTGCTGATTAAAAAATGTCTACCATTAGTAGCTTCTGTTTAACATCCTCTCATGACACTAGTGAAATGAAAAGAGTGTTAACATCACCATATCATGAAATTATAGTCTCTTGTTTATTCCCCCAAAACAGAATTAAAAAATGCATTGAACACTTCTGACTTTCCTACATTAATATTGATAAGTCTACCGTTTCCATCTAGTAACATTGATAGTTTATTTGTTTTCCTAATATATTTAAATGTTCTTTATTGTCCTCAACTCTGCTGGCCTCAGATTTCTCCTTTTCTCCCTTTGCTTCTCTTATCAATTTTCTTCCATTTGTTATTTGTTTATTTTACTTTATTTTTTATATCTGTTTTCACTTTCCCACTGAATCAGATTGGTTTTTTAACCAGCACAATTTTTTCATCAGTTGTAGGATTGTTGCTTTTGAGGCCAATAGTAAAGTGTTCTTAAACAATTCCCAATTATCATTCCCATATTTCTAATTGCATTCTTCCCTCCAACTGATTTGGCTCATATTTATTTTCAGCTTTGTGCAACTGGCCCTATTAATGCAACAAATGTATATATTACCAGTCTGGGCTTTTTTCTGCTTGCACATTATAAATGTCATCCAGTCATGATCATTTGTACCTAATCTGCCATTAATTTTTAGTTCTGTGTTCAATTTCTCTTTATCTGTTAAGACAAGTTCTAATAAAGACTATTCAAATCAGTGGGACTTTTGCCATTGACTGCAATGTGCTTTGGATCAGGGCCTTAGAATATTCTTACACAGTAATAGTGCCTGGCTATAGCCTTGAGTTTTTCACTGATTTCTCAAAATATGATCCTTTTCCTTTCTTTTGCTATTGTGAGAATGTATATACATGACACTAATCAACACCATGCTCTCCTTTTTACTCCTTAAGTTGTGTTGGAAAAATTGTGTTGGAAGAAAAAAAAATCAAGAGCAAAGAGTTGAGATAGAAAAAAATGACTGATTTTGTTCAGAGATTCATTCAATTGAGTTTAATTGAATAGGATCTATTTTCTATAAATCCATGTGGATTTTCATTAATTACTTTACCTACCTTTTAATTGTTTATTAATCAAGTCCTGAATCAGCCTCTCCACTATCTTGCCTGGAATCAATAATTAAAACTGCTCAATTAAGTTGGAAGGGGAGTATTTAAAGTGCTATCTTGGTCCACTGAAATTGTATCTACATCAAAGATTTCTAATCAGGATAAATATTAAATTCCAAACATTATATAATCTGAGAATACTTCCATTGTTTGGCTATACGCTACAGTGGTGATGACTATGGAGTAAGTAGCCATATACAGAACTTGATGTTTGCTGGCTGTCAAATATGTATTTAATGAACTGTTCAAAGATCAAGACCCATAAGCCTAAATTTTCAGAAGTGACCAGTGATTTTATGTGCCCCATTCTTGGGAGCCCAACATGAGATACGTGAAAGGGTCCTGATTTTAAGACCTGATTTTTAGAGGGTGGATGCTCATCGCCTTCTGAAAATCAGGCTACTTTAAGGGTATGTCTACACTGCAGAGGGAAGTCTATTTATTTTAAATCGACTTTCACCCGCTGAATTTTAGAGGTTGGAGGAGTGTGATCACACCACACTCATTGTGTTGGGGGATTGCATCCCCACTAGCTGTGCTTGGGTCAATAATCAAAGCAGTGCACTATCCCACAGAGCTACTAGCCACAGAGGCTCTTGGAACATTGTCATCCTCCCTCTCTTTTATTGTCCCAAACAAAGAGACCATCTCCTTTTCACGCCATTTTTTAAAACCTTTCATGCATCCCTATTTTAGCCCTGGAACACCTTGCCACAGAGTTCATAAATCGAAAGGGATACTTCTCAATGGTGTTGCAGGCCCTTGTGGATCACAGGGGATGCTTCATTGACATCAATGTGGGGTGGTCTGGAAAGGTGCATGATGCACGCATCTTTAGGAACTCAGATCTATTAAAAAAAGATGCAAGTGGGCATTTTCTTCCCTGACCAAAAAATAAATGTTGATGATGTTGAAATGCCAATAGTGATCCTGGGTGATCTGCCTACCCCTTGCTCCCTGGATAATGAAGTCCTACACAGGGCACCTGGACAGCGAAAAGGTGCGTTTTAATAATAGGCTTAGCAAGAGCAGAATGGTGGTGGAATGTGCATTTGGACGTTTAAAGGCGTGTTGGCAAAGTGCTCACAAGGTTGAAAAAACCATCCCAATAGTTATCTCTCCTGCGGTGTGCTCCATAATGTCTGTGAGACAAAGGGGTAGACGTTCTCATTGGGTAGGATTGTGGAGGCAGATAGGCTGGATGCAAATTTTGAGCAGCCAGATGCCACTGCAATGCTGAGAGCCAATCGTGGAGTGCTGCGCCTCAGAAAAGCATTGAAAAACCGCTTTTGCAATGAGACAACAGTAATGTGCATTGCTTATATGTGCTGTGCTTTCACTTTGCATCCCCTACCCATCCTCCATCGAGCCAGTTTTCCCCCTTCCCCCTCACACACAATTCCAGTCCCAATTCTTTCCCCCTCTCTTTATTCCCTTTTTATCAATAAATAAAGAGTAATGATTTGTAAAGCAGTTCTTTCTTTACTGGTGATCCTTCACAGAGGGGGGAAAAATGGAAGAAAATGTAATGTTCTGCATGCATTGTATGGGGCCAGGGATACAGAGCCCATTTTGGCTGCGCACACTCAAAAGAACCAAACATCCTCACTCCTTAAAGGGACCATCACCTCTTTCTGCTCACCTCAACCAGCGTGGAGGGCAGCACGTACTGCACCCTGCTCAACCTCCTCCTAGACCTCTTTGGGGTGTGTTCTAGGAAAGAATGGATTAGCTCAGTGTTTTGTAGGGGCTGCAGAGGAAGTCTATCTTGCCATTGAGCTTCCTGAAGCTCAACCAGATGCCTCAACATGTCTGACTGATCTCGCATTATATGCAGCATGCCTTCTTGTGTTGAAAGCTCATACTCCTGTGCTGCCTTCGTGTTGTCCATGTCCAGTTTGTCAGATAATTAAATCCTCCATGCTCTTGGCTCTATGTCAGCATCCGTGGAGGTATTCATTAGCTCATTAAACACATCATCCCAGGTTTTTTTATCCGCTTTCTTATCTGTGAAAGGTGCTCTGCAGGAGTATGAGACAGTGGGTGTGTTGAAGGCCATGTTGTCTACTGTAAGGGAAAAGAAACACAAGGTACCCCGTTGTTAACTCATCCCATGGATGAAAAGCAATGTTACAATGTAAAAATAAGTCCCCTGAACATTCCCAAGGGAAGGCTACAACCTCATACCATTGTCTGACTATTGCAGGGGTTGGAGTGCCATTCCAGCCATGGTAAGTAAGGGAAGAGTGCATCTATGGTAGGAAAATCCCCGGGGCCCATGCTGCACAAGTCCATGCTCTCTAGAGCAACATGGATGTTGGGCTCCCAACTGATCAGGCTTTTAACAGGCAGTAGAAAGGCTGAGGGATGGGTACACATCAACCGTCTCTGGAGGAAAAACATGGGAACCCATCTGCAGATGGCCAAGGCCCATAGCAACAATGTCGTGCTTAGGGACTTGCAGTGTGCTGAACCAAGAAACCATCCCCAGCTGTGCAATAACACACAGTTTTAAAAATTTTCTTGGTCGGGAACTGTAAATGTGCACCATCTTGCCTAGGTAACTATCAGCCTTCTGAGGGTCACACAGGCAGAATGGGGGGATTTACTGCAAGCATCTGGCTACAGGTCTGGCCCTTATGCTGCTCTGTTCCGTGATGATGCCTGCACAATTAATAACAGAGTGGTGGGGGAAAGTGTCCTATCACAGTAGAAGAAATAAAGCTGCCCTCCCAAGAAACCTTCTGCAAAAGATTGCATGAAAGCTTCCTGGAGATATGAATGGAGGATTCTTGGAGCATCCCTGTGCACATAAATAATCTTTTCTGGGGTGAACCCAATGCTTAATCACAGCAAGTACGAGGAAGCACAGCCCCACCATCCCACACACCACTTTTTCCTAATGAGACAAGATTCTGGATGGGGGATATGGGGATATAACCAAAGACATGCAATTTGCAGTACATACTCACCAGATGTGCCTTCCCCCGCATCCCAGTCAGTTATGGTTTCCTGCCTCCGGGTGGGCTTCTCCTGTGTTGCAAACAGTCCCTGGCTTTCAGGGAGAAGGGATACCTCACTTGCCTGCCCCCCATTCTCTTCATCCTCCTCCTCCTCCTTCTCCATATACTTGTCCTTATTCATCCTGGACCCTGGATTCCCCCACGGTATCAATGCTGCGTGGTGTCATAGTGGTGGGGTCTCTGCCAAGAATCATATGCATCTCTTCATAAAAGTGGTATGTTTTGGGTGAGGAGCCAAAATGGCTGTTAACTTCCCTAGTTTTTTTATAAGCCTGTCTGAGCTCTTTGATCTTAATGAGGCACTGGTGCGTGTCCTTGTTGTGCCCCTTCTCTAAAATGCCACGAGATATCTTCTTGTAGATATCCAAATTTCTTTTGCTTGCTCAGAGCTGAGCCAGAACAGACTCTTCACCACACAGACTAATGAGATCCAAGACCACAGGTTGACTCCAGGCTGGAGCATGTTTGGGGCATGCAGTTGCCATGATCAGTTGTGCTTGCAAGCTCTCTCCATGCTGACCAAACAGGAAATGGGAATTCAAAATTTCCTGGGGCATGCAGTAAAGAGCTATTTCCTGTTTATGTGGCCACAGTGCAACAGACTGCAAATGTGCAGAGCGGTCACAACAGAGCATTATACTTCCCGGAGGCCAATAACGTCGATTTACGTTGCTCTCTGCCTACACTGATGCTTATTCAACCCACAGAATTTGACTTCAGCACCACATCACTTGTGGAGGTGGTTTTATTAAGTCGAAGTTTACCTCAATTTAGGTCGGCGGGACTGACATGCCAGGGGAGATGCATACTTTATGTGTTCGACGTAAGCCATGTTACATCGACCTACATTGTCAGTGTACACCAGGCCTTTGGTGTCTCAGATTCAGCACTTAAAAATAAGGCACTGCAAATCACTAGCCACTTGTGAAAATTTAAGCCAAGAGCTTTAATAAAGTAAACAAAAGTTAAATAACTTGTAGCAGAAGGAATTACTTTGTTTTGATTTGTAATTTAATTGAAAATAATGAGCCAGAGTTTGGAGGAGGAAACAAAATCTAATAATGAGACAAAGCTTAGGTACAAGAGAAGCAGCATTAATTGTAAAAGCACTGAGGATGGAAGGAAGATTGGCATTAGCCATGGCAACAGCAAATCATCTTCAAATGAGTCATTCTGGAAGATATTCCAAAACACCACATGCTAGATGCTGAACACTGTCTCCATGATAGCAGTATATTAGTTAGCACTCCTCTATTTATGCATCCTGCTATTTTTACTTTGGCATATTATTTTATTTGCTTATCATAAAGGAGTAGAACAAGATAAGAAGAACCGAGATTCATCCATGGCTTCTGTAGTTGGAAAGAATAAATAGTTTGGTAACTGCCCACCTGGCCCTGGACTCATGTAAGTGTTTTCCCATTGGTCCTTCATTTTTTAAAACTTCTAAAATCCTGTCTCATAATCATATCAAAATTCTGCCATTTTTTTAATTGGCTCTGTGTGCACCTCTGTTAATCCCATCTCAAGAATGTGGTTTCAGAAACTTTTTTTTCTGACCAGTGAGAAAAGATAGAGTGTATTCAATTATGTTCACTCTTATATTAGTTACAGTTGCTGTAAAGGACCTGAAGTACATAAAACTAATTTTTCTCTCCAGGCCTTTAAAAAGGAATCTAGTTAAGTCAAAATATATTTGACAATTGCTGTAGTAATACTCAATACTGACAATGTATAACTAACACCGTTCATTTACACTCCTGTGATATACTGTAGTTAAGTTAGTAGTATTGATCTAATTTTACAAAGTGGTTAAATGAGTTGCCCAGAATTATAAATGGAAGCAGAGTTGAAACTGGAATTGAGGTTTGGTAGTACAACTGGGCAATATTTGATTTACTACTTTCACGGTGTGTTTGTGTGTGCAAACATTCCTTTCAGTCCCAGTCCACATCCCCTGATTTTTTTAAATTGAGTTCCAGGTTCCAACAACTCCAAAAACTCAAAGCAAAACTCAGTAGAAATAACTGACGTTCACCTGGTGGTGTGTTAAACCCATCAGATGCTACAAATGTTACATGATTTTTATGCAAGACAATAGATCAGTCCAGATTCAGACAGGCCCAAGTGCATGAGAAAGGCACATGAATCTTTCAACAAATCTTGTCTGAGTTTCAAGTTTGTAATGAGACACAACAGCAAGTGACTTTCTCTTTGTAGTGACCATTTTGCATAGTTTTTCTCAAGAGTTCCTGACTTCCAGACCTGTGCAAAGACAACTCTCATTTATCTCTTTTTATAAAAAGTTATCCTTGTCCTGAAGAGACAAAAATTAAATGCTTCCTGATGTCCCTCCATCTCAGAAATGCCTTGTTTGTTATCACTGTATGGAACATGAAACGTAAAGACAAGTTCTGCCCCAAGGACTTACAATGTAAAAGACAGACAAAAAAATGCAGAGGAGGGAGTTAATGGATTGAGTGGAATTTTTTAAATTTCTTATTAGAATTTAGTCCTATAAAATCAGTTTTAATATTCAGGTATTTCACACAAGGGTTAGGTTGTGGGTATAGCAAAATAAATCGGAATCAAAGAGAGATTTGAATGAGGAAGGAGTGTGGTCTTACTGTGCTGGGATAGGAAGGTTGTTCCATGCTTAGTACTACCATACTACACAGGCAAAAAGGAGCCAGTGGCAATGTCTCTCAACTCTCTTTCATCACAAAGAACATCAGTCACGTTAAACCCAAATGTACCTCTGTCTCACACAAACCTTGTTTCCTTACAGCTGATTGCTTTGAATTAATGACACTATTTGTCACACATTGTAAAGTCCAATGTCACACGACTGGGCTTCGGCAAGATGAAAGTTTTGCTTGCAGAACAAGCAACAGTGCATAATATCTATCTGAATTCTGAATCAGACATACTCATATGGTACCAAGAAAAGTGCTTTGCACTTCATGTCCATTTGTTTCGGTAGAGGTGGATATTTGAAAGCTCAAGGAGCAAATTGCATGAAACATCCAGCCATTTCTTTTTTAACATATGTATATATATTTGCATCACTGCTGGTATAGCAACCATTAAGATTAAACATTAAAGAAGAGGGAAGAAATCCATGACTTCTTTTAAAGAAAAATGTCAGTTTATTAGCCCATGACACAATCAAATACTCTGTCTGCTATCTGGAGTGGGGATGTAGTATATATTGCATTTTTCTGCCTTTCTTTGCTTTGTCTAGATATAACGAACTTGGAGAGTGGTTATGATATCATTTGTGGTCTTGGTTCTTAAAACATTATTTCCCAAATTTCTGTGTCCTTCAGATTGTCTGAGCTAACCATGCTGATATAATTCCTAAGCATCATCCTATCATTTTGCCTATAGGAAAAATGGGAGCATTTCCCCCCTAGATGACAAAATAGAGTTCTATATGTTTATATATCAGACACTCATTGATATGTGGTAGTTACCCATCCACCTAAGCATTAAATATACAGTGACAATCCACAGAGCATTTGTGGTTTACATATCCTGTGAGACATGATCTAAAGAGAATATTAAATATGGTTTATTTTAATGAAGAGGCATTTTAGTGCAGTCTCAGGGAGAAAGTGGGTCTAGTTTCATTTAGGAGTTGCACTACTAAAAATAGTTGCCAATACTATCATAATTCCATTTCTATACTGGCAAATTAAAGGTCAGGCTACAATAAAAAATATATATTTGATATAATTGTATTAAGCTTTTAGTTTGTTAATTGAAGTTCAAGGCACACATTTCTGTGTTTATTTCTTTTGGTGTACCCTAGAATACAATATAAATCCAGGAAAAAGTAGGAGTGTGACTCTATCTCCATTTGCATAACAGGTATGGTCAAGAACTCAGTCCTGCTTATATTAATTTCATATCTAAGCACTATTATAGTAGCTAAGGAAAGACAAAAAATGTAATGAGACTTTTCTGCCAAACTCTGCTTTATTTTGTTTTTGTTACTTTTGTCTTCCCACCCTACTCACCTCATTTGTCTCTTGTCACCTGACACCTGGGGTAAAAATTTCAAAAGTGCCTAAATGATTTAAAAATGAATTAGTCTCCTAAATCACTTATGTGGTTTTAAAAGTGATTGTAAGATCTCTGTGGCGAGTAATTTGTCTCAGATATTCAAAGGCATTTAGGTGCCCAACTACCACTGATCCTCAAAGACATTTAGGCTTCTAATTCCATTGACTGATTTAAAAGCCTTTTTGGATACGGGTCGTTGTACTTTCCTACATATCTGTACAGTCCCTAATTCAATAGGACCCCAATCCTTGATTTGGATTCCTAGGTGCTATCATACTATTATTACTAATAAAATCACCTCATAATTATTATCATCGTGATGAATATTGGGAAAATACAGGAGTATATTTTGTTCCTGAGTTTTTATAGCCATTTTTAAATTAGATTATTTGTTCTGTCTTTCTTAAACTGGACATTTCTATAAATGTTATTATGGGTGCAATTTTCTGGAGCATTCCTCTTGTGGTTGTAGAGCGGTTTGAGGTTTATTTTTCTGAGAGTATCCTACATGCAACCACTGAAGCCTTTATAAAATTCCATTTTGCATCTCTTAATTTCTGCTGTTAGGTTGAAGAGGACTACTTGATACTCTTTCACAGATTGTCAACTGTGCTCTTAGGGTTTGATCCAACTAGGACTGAAGTCAGCAGGTGACTTTCCCTTGATTTCAACAGGAGTTGGATTGTACCTGTACAATCTAATCCAACACATGACTAAATAAATAGCTCCTTATAGCTTCAATGGAATTATTCATAGAATCATAGAACTGTAGGACTGGAAGGGACCTCAAGAGGTCTTCTAGTCCAGTCCCTGCACTCAAGGCAGGACCAAGTGTTACTCTTTTAAGTATTACCTAGACCATCACATAAGTAAGTTGGTCACACATGTAAGTGTTTGCAGGAGCACGGGTGTTCATTGGTTACAGGTACTATATTATGGGTAGTGCTGCTTAGGAGTTAAAAACATTGAGCTATACCAGCTCTCATTCACTACTACTTTAGGATTGGGAATAGGACCTGGTTTTTCCAAAGGTAGCATAAAGCATGCCACTTAGCCACTGGACTAGTCTGGCCCCGTAGCTTCTGAGTTTTAAATTTTGTTTTTTTAGGTTAAATGCTATACTAATTTCCCTAATAAGGACTGAAAGTTAAATGTTTATTAGAACAGCAGGTGAAGCACGATGGAAAACTTGCTAGGCCAGCAGCTTTGATTTCAAAGCAACTTTTTTTCTTTAATAGTGTCTATGTAAGCAGAGAGTATCCATTACAGCAGGAAGGTACAGCAGGAAGTTTCCATCCTGTGTGCAATCATGGTGTATGTATATATTATATAAAGACAGGCCGTATTTCATGGTGGCAGTATAGTGCAGGCCTTTCAAGATTCACATGAACAAGACCAATACAAGACTGCTGCTGAGATTTGACTACTCAATGGCTTCAATACAGCAGGAAATCAATTTGAGGGGAAAATGATTTTTTTTTTTAAATAAAACAATGAGGTTGAGGAGTTTGAGAATGAAATTTAGAAAACGATTTCTCAAACAGTTCACCCTTGTGTCACCTCCTCCCTGGAGTGTCAAGCAATGTTATAAAAAGTGTTGCTATAACAACACTAATTAATTTTAGTGTGATTTCATGGGTTACAGTAAAAAGCCAAACCACAGTAGTCCTATACTTTGTCGTAGCTAGTGGAGTAAGAGAGAACTATATGATATAGAGATAGAAAGTAATGCAGTAATTACTGAAAAGGGCTGTCCTGGCCAGCCCTTGTCAAGGCAACATATGGATACCCATCTCTTCATTATGGACATGGGGTGACCATATCAACAACAATGAAGTTTACACACATCTTATTCAGTACATTATGGGATACATTGAAATAAAGTGTAAGGTTTGTTCAAAATAGTAAATCCCTTGTGGAGCTACATGGCTTGAAAAATGACGTCTGTCAAAGTGCTCAGGCTTTTGCTTCACATAACTTGGAGGAATTCTGGAAAGAGTACTAAATCCTCCTTGTGAAAAGTTTGAGAGAAATACTATGAATAAAAAAGTGATAAATATCTGGAAAACAGTAAATAAAAAAGCATTGCCAAATGCCATAATCTTTCCTTGACATGTTAAAATGTTTTCATCACTATTAAGGTGTAGCAACAATTCCATAGTCCATATATTATTGACTCCCCAATTCCGTTATAATGGCAATACAAACCCTGTCACTCTGACACCACCAAGACATAACTAATCTTCCTAATAAACAGCATTCATGGCCTGTCTGTCATAATATGGCTTTTCTGGGAAGCTTGAGGTGAGATAAACAATTTAGCGTTCTTTTGAAAAGTTTCCAAACACTGTTTTACCCTGTCACCATCAAATGCATATCTTGGAAACAGTTTAACTTAGAAACTCCAAAATTATTGTGTCCTACTGGTGTCACTGAGGATGTAGTAGTTTGAGGATTGTAGTCTGAGTAGTTATGGAGAGTAATGTTCATTGTAGAGTGATTAAAGGCAGATAATGAGTACTTTCAGGTATGTGCATGACCATTGTGTGCACGTTTTACTGAATATCTTATGTGCTGCAGTGTAGATCTTATTGAAGAGTCCAAGCTTCATCGCTGCAAAGGCTGTCGGTAAAGCCCCATGTCAGAGCTGCCATGCACATTGTGTCTGAAGACATATCTATGTCCATTGTGCACAATGAGTCAGAGCTGCTGAGCCCACATAGGCATCAAAGACACTGAGATGTTCTTCCAAAACCTTATTAAAAATTGAAGAAATTCTCAGGCAAAAAGCTTTGTTAACCTGGAGTCACGTTTCAATGTTGTTGTTCTTTATGTGGCTAGATAACTTTTTTCACCAGCTGAAAAGTTCCAGAAGGGTAGCTGTGTTAGTCTGTATACAGCAAAAACAACGAGAGTCCTCTAACACCTTAAAGACTAACAAATTTCTGTGGGAATAAGCTTTCATGGGTTGCATGATTGGGTTGCAGCCCACTTCGCGGGATGCATGATGCAGATGCATGCATAGGTCTCCAGCCCCTTAATAATTTTTGTTGCCCTCTGCTGGACTCTCTCCAATTTGTCCACATCTTTTCTGTAGTGGGGGCCCAAAACTGGAGACAATACTCCAAATGTGTCCTCACCAGTGCCAAATAGGGGGGCATAATCACTTCTCTCGATCTGCTGGAAATGGTCCTACTGATGTAGCTTTCTTGGCTATAAGGGCACAGTGTTGACTCATATCCAGCTTTTTGTAAAAGGTCCCCCAGGTCCTTTTCTGCAGAACTGCTGCCTGGATAGTTGGTCCCCAGTCTGTAGTAGTTCATGGGATTCTTCTGTCCTAAGTGGAAGACTCTGCACTTGTCCTTGTTGAACATTACTGTATATCTTTTAGTCCATTTCTCCAATTTGTCTAGGTCACTCTGTATCCTATCCCTACCCTCCAGCATATCTATCACTACCCACAGCTTAGGGTCATCAGCAAACTTGCTGAGGGTGCAATCCACCCCAGTCTCCAGATCATTAATGAAGATATTGAACAAAACGGATGCCAGCACTGACCCTATGGGCACTTCCCCTGTTATCGGCTGCCAGCTAGACATTGAGCCATTAATCACTACTGTTGAGCTCCATGATATAGCCAGCTTTCTATCCATCTTATCATCCATGCATCCAACCCATACTACTTTAACTTGCTGATAAGAATACTGTTAGAGACTTTATCAAGAGCTTTGCTAAAGTCAAGGTATATCACATCCACTGTTTTCCCCACATCCACAGAGCCAGTCACCTCACCATAGGAGGCAATCACGTTGGTGAGGCATGATTTTCCCTTGGTGAATCTATGATGACTGTTTCTGATCCCCTTCCACTTTTTTATTACTAAACTAGAACTATATAAAGTTAACACGGCTCACATGCAATGGATTAAAATTGGCTAACTGATAGGTCTCAAAATGTAATTGCAAATGAGGAATTATCACTGAGTGGATGTGTTTCCAGTGAGGCACAGCAGGGTTCAGTTCTTAAGCCTTACTCTGTTTAACAGTTTTGTTAATGACTTTGAAGAAAACATAAAATCATCACTGATAAAGTTTGCAGATGACCCAAAAATTGGGTGTATACTGAAAAAACAAAGAAAACAGATAACTGATTCAGAGCAATCTGTATCACTTGGTAAACTGGTTGCAAGCCAACAATATACATTTCAGTAGAGCTAAACATAAATGTATACATTTAGGGGAAAAATGTAGGCCATGCATACAGGATGAGGGACTATATCCTGGGAAGCAATGACTGAAAAAGATTTGTGGGTCTTAGTGGTGTGATATGGTGCAGGCAGGAGGCAGTAAAAGAGTGGTGGATGGGAGGTATGTGAGTCCCAGAATGCTCCGGGCCTTATTCCCTGCTGACTAACTAAGAGCCACTGGGGGCAATAAGGAGCAGCTGAGGCTGATTAAGGTTCAGCCAGGTGCTCCATAAAAGGGCTCCGCCCCAAACACAAGGGGCACAAACTGGAGGAAGTAGGAGTGCTGTGCTGTGCTGTGCTGTGCTGTGCTGTGCTGTGCCGTGCGGTGGACTGGACTGGACTGGACTGGACTGGACTGGACTGGACTGGAGAGCAGAGCAGAGCAGAGCAGAGCAGAGCAGAGCAGAGCTCTGCAGTCGAACAGTGAGGAGGAAGGTACCGGCTCAAGAGGCCAGAAAGACTGAAGGAGGGGGAGAATTAGCCCAGGGGAAGAGTGTGCCATCTGGAAAGCAGTACCAGCAGCACATAGCTGCTTCGCATAGGGCCCCTGGGCTGGGACCCAGAGGAGCGGGTGGGCCCGGGTCCCTACCCCCTCCCCTGGGAAGATGGGGTGACGGGCAACTTCCTGGCCCACTACAAGCAGGAAGGTGCGAGACCCACTGGAGGGAAGCCGGCCATCAGCCACAGTGGATAATCAGCTGAACATGAACTTCCACTATGATGCTATGGCCAAAACAGCTAATTGTGTCCTTAGGCTGCATAAACAAAGGAATCTTAAGTAGGAATTGAGAGGTTATTTTACCTCTGTATTTGGCATTGGTGTGATTGCTGCTGGAATACTGTGTTCATATCTGATGCTCAGAGGGATGTTGTTAAATTGAAGAGGGCTCAGAGAAGAGTCCTGAGAATGATTAAAGGATTAGAAAACATGCCTTATAGTGATAGACTGAAAGAGCTCAATCTATTTAGCTTTACAAAGAGAAGGTTAAGAGGTGACAATTACAATCTATAAATATCAACACAGGGAACAAGTATTTCAGCTTTTTAATTTATTAGAGAAGGTATGACATAATTCAAAGGCTAGAAATTTAAGCCAGACAAATCTCACTGGAAATAAAGTGTAATTTTTTGGCAGTGGGAGTAATTAATCATTGGGACAATTTCCCAAGGGTTATGGTGGATTCTCTATCAGTGACAATTTTGAAATCAAGATTGGATGTTTTTCTAAAAGATGTGATCTAGTAATTATTTTGGAGAAGTCTTATGTTCTGTGTTATACAGGAGGTCAGACTAGAATGGGTGATCACAGTAGTCCCTTGTGGTCTTTGTAGTCTATGAATTTATGGATCTGTGAGCAGGGTGAAATAGTGAAAACATTTAGTCATTTTCACTAGTGCTAGCTTTGGATATTTTTAACATATCACTAAAGTCAACCATGACAACAGAATCCTAATGGACATGGAAAGAGACCAATAGAAGGGATAAATAAAACACGTGCACTATATTTTAAATCAGTAAATAGATCAGTTATAAAAGCTTGGGTTTTAGGGAGGGAGGTTGTTTTTCTTTTTGCTGCTGTCATAATTTATTTTAATGTGTTTTTCTCTATGGTTTATATCAGTCAGGCTGTAATTTTACTCTATTGACAGTATTTTCAACCTACAACGTATTTAACAAAAACTGATTTGTTTAAGTCTGTTTAGAAATTATCAGTCTTTTAATTTCCTTCATTTCTCCTGTTTGAGTAGTTTGTTTGTTTTCAGGCAGGTGCTTATGTTGGCAAGGATTAATGAGATCTACTACAGTCAAGCAAGAAGCCCTAGGTGACCAGTTTACCCTTCCCCAGTAGAGTACCAGCTGGCAATTGCCCCCATTCTGTGATGGCTTGTCCTTCTTCTCACCTTGTCATAAAGCCAAGATTGTACACTGTAGGAGTACAGGTAAGCATCTGCCTCTGTAATCATTGCCAACAGCTCTCCATTATCAGCTGCCAGGGGTGCTTCAAAGAAATGTGCACAACTTCTTCCAGATGCAGATACCGAGTGTTTTTTGTCTGCAACAAAGCTTGCCTTGCTGGCTGGGAATCACAAATGTCAAATAATTTCCAAAGTTGCATCCCAGCTCACCATTAAATAAAAAGCATTTTGAGGTATCATTTTTACTGGCAGGCATTCCACGCTGACCTAAATACACACTCTTCATTTAAATAATAGAAATATTTCCTCTGATGAGATAATATCTTACAGTGCAAAATTAACTGTCAACTACATGGGCCACCCTTACAACCTGCCTCTTTTGCCTTTGACAAATCGATAAGGTTAGTGCACGCTCTGCACTGCCCCTTGTACTTAATCTACGATTTACCTAAAATATTGAAGCAATTATTTAGTTACCCAAGTTGCTCTGGGAGGCTATGGTTTGGCAAATAGACATGCTAGTGCAGTCCCCCCTCCCATGGCTTCCCATTGACTCTGCGAGGGTCTGTATTTGGGGACTCCTTTGCAGGCTGGAGACTTTTGGCAAGATTTTAAAGTCACATTGTAAGCAGCTACTGCTGTTTGAAAAATACCCAGTAGCTGCAATCAGATAGCTTCAGTTCTCCCTTGTGTTGCTCCTGCTAGCTTCATCCCTCTGATGACTCAGTACCTGATATTTCAAACCTTCCTTATGGGTATACTCACATAATTAAGATTTTCAGGGCCAGCTTCATAGATAGAACCTCTCAGCGGCAGGGTGGCTCTTCCAGGGAAAAGCTTAATAGTCAAATTAAAATAATAATCTAATTAACCCTTACTTTATTTTGTCTGCAGTGTTCCAGCCACTCCTGACAGGTAGAAGAGAGCCCTTTAGGAGGAAAGAGAACTGGAGAAAACACTGATTCAGTAAAAGGAGCTGTGTCTCTAACCATGGAAATCCTCCAACAGATAAAGAAACGTGTTACATAAACTTAAAGTTTCCTGTTCAACAACCTTATGGGTGGCTGGGAAAATGCCAAAAAAATCAATTTACCATGAGAATGTGTGTATTCATCAAAACTGAAATTTTCTGTGGGAAAAAGTAGATTTTGGCAGATTTTCTATTGGGAAAATTGAAACAAAAGCTTTTCAGTTCAGTTCATCATTAATCTGTCTGCCTGATCCATCTGAGCGCCTCTTGGGAGCTATAGTTCTGGGTCCCCATTCTCCCTTGTGGGTCCTGCTTCCCTGACAGATTAAATCTCCCATGATACAAGATGATCTTTTCCTGTGTCTGAGCCACTCTGGCGCTACCCTGATGTCCAAAGTGCGTGACCTGAATTTTTCAATTTGTCAATATTAATTTCAACATTTCCAAACTGGAACTGGCTGGAAGTTTTCATTTTTTGATTTCAACTTTCCCTATTCAATGTGAGCATAAACTCAAATGTAAAAACATTGGAATTTCCCAAGGGATGGAACTTCAATTTTTTTCTATTTGCTCTATCCACCACGCACTTAACTTGTGTTCTGATGTCAGCACTGTTGCTACTGTACCTACAGTCATGCTATATGGGGAGATTCATTTATTGTGTGTAGTGTGTTTCCTTATTGGCTGAGGGAAAAAAAATCCCTGTGACTTTTTTAACTCTGTTACTGTAAATAGAATGTGATTTGTGGGCTTGAGGATATGGTTAAGAGATATCCCCAAAGTTGTTATTTTCTTGTTTTCTTGCTTCTTATTTTGGAGAGAATGACTTACTTAACCAACTTTAATCTTTTAAACAACATTATTGGGTATAATTGTAAAAGCAGTTTTGTTTGTAGCACATTTAGAATGGTTATGTGTTGCTAGATGATGCAATACCTATTTGTATTTTCTGTTTTGTTAGATAGTGAAATTTGTCTTTTTGTTAAAGTCTTACTAAGTTCTCATATATGCCAGATAATGATCCTTTTTATTAAGAGTGTCCCCAAACCCTTATATCAGCTTGCGTTTATTTCCTGTAAAAAATTCACATGTATGGATTGGTAGCCAGGTGCAATGTCCCAGCTGGATATATTGATAGAAGGGTATATTACTCCCAACTAGACATCTCAGGTTTTTTCCCCAGGGGACAAAAGTGAAGTTTGGAAACAGCTGGTCTGTCTTTGTTACTTCTATATTCTCTAGATCAATTGTAAGAGTTCTCACCACCTTATTTTCTCAGAGCTCTTCATAAGCTTTAGGCAATTGGGGAAATAAAGCATCTATTGTACTGGCCTGCTTCAGATTCATCTTTTGCATAATAACCACATTAGGTACACATAGATAAAGAGGCAGGGATTCACTTTCTCTACTTTGTTTTGACCCCTGAAACAGAGTAAAGTGTGGGCAGTCTAGCAGAATTTTCTCTGCTTACCCAATAGGCAGTGGGAGGAAGATCAGCCAATATTACACACCAGCTATAGCAACTAATGTGTATCTCGGTGGTGACCTAGTCCCTTGCAAGAGCATACTGTTCATTCCTACTCAGTTTGTGTACTTCATAACATCCTCAATGGGTCAAATGGCATCCTTTGGTGTGCACATGTCACTCCCAGTGATGAAATTTGTCTCTAAAATGTTATCCCAAGGACTAGTAAATTATTCTTCTTTTAGCACCCTGAATAGAGTAGAGGATATACTATCTCATCTTATTAATTAAATCATAGAAGATTACAGTTGGAAGGGACCTCAACTGGTCATCTAATCCAATCCCCTGCTTAAATCAGGACAAACGCCAAATAAATCATCCCAGCCAGGGCTTTGTAAACCCACACCTTAAAAATCCCGAAGGATGGAGATTCCACCACCTCTCTAGGTGCTTCACCCTCCTAGTGAAAAAGATTTTCCTAATATTCAACCATGACCTCTCACACTGCAACTTGAGACCATTGCGATTAGTTCTATCATATACTACCACTGAGAACAGCCTAGCTCCCTCCTGCCTTGAACCCCTTTTAGATAGTTAAAGGCTTCTATCAAATCCTCCCTCATTCTTCCCTTCTGCAGACTAAACAAACCTAGTTCCCTCAGCCTCTCCACATAAATCACGTGCTCCAGCACCCTAATCATTTTTGTTGCCCTCTGCTTGACTCTCTCCAATTTGTCCACATCCTTCCTGTAGTGGGGGGCCCAAAACTGGACACAATACTCCAAATATGGTCTCATCAGTGCCTAACAGAGGGGAATAATCACTTCCCTAAATCTGCTAGCAATGCTTCTATTAATGCAGTCCAATATGCCATTAGCTTTCTTGACACACTGTTGACTCATATCTAGCTTCTTGTGCACTTTAACACTCAGGCTCTTTTCTGCAGAACTTCTGCCTAGCCAGTTTGTCCCCAGTCTGTGGCAGTGCATGGGATTCTTCTGTCCTAAGTGCAAGACTCTGCACTTGTCCTTGTTGAACCTCATCAGATTTTTTTTCACCCAATTCTCCAATTTGTCTAGGTCACTCTGTATCCTTTCCCTACCCTCCACCATATCTACCACTCCCCCCAGCTTAGTGTCATCTGCAAACTTGCCGAGAGTGCAATCCATCGCATCTCCAGATCATTAATGAAGATGTTGAACAAAACCGGCCCCAGCACTGACCCCTGGGGCACTCTGCTTGTTACTGGCTGCCAGCTGGACACCGAGCCGTTGATCACTACCTGTTGAGCCCGATGATCTAGCCAGCTTTCTATCCATCTTATAGTCCATTCATCCAACCCATACTTCTTTAACTTGCTGATAAGAATACTGTGATAGACCATATCAAAAGCTTTCTTAAAGTGAAGATACATCACTTCCCCTTCCACAGAACCAGTTATTTCATCACTGAGGGCATTCCGGTTGATCAGGCATGACTTGCCATTGGTGAATCCATGCTGACTGTTCCTAATCATCTTCCTTTCTTTCAAGTGACTCAAAATGGATTCCTTGAGGATCTGCTCCATGATTTTTCTGGGAACTGAGGTGATACTAACTGGTCTTTAGTTCCCTGGCTCCTCCTCCTTCCCTTTTTTGAAGTTGGCACTATATTTATCTTTTCCAATCATCCAGGGCCTCCCTCAGTCACCACGAGTTTTTAAAGACAATGGCCCAGTGGCTCTGCAATCACATCAGCCAACTCCCGCTGAACCCTCAGCTGCATTGCATCCAGCCCCATGGACTTGTGCATGTTCAGCCTTTCAAAATAGTCCTGAACCTGTTCTTTCAGCACTTAGGGCTTCTCAGTGCAGTAGTCTGGGATTGGGGCAAGAGGCACTAACTAATATCATGCAACAGACCATTCCGATATTTGTTATTCATACCCAGTTCTTGGCAGGCTGCTTAAAAGGAGACAAAGGAACATTATGGGACAGTGTAGCTAGGCATAATGGGGACTGCATTATATCAGCAGATGTGGAGAGTTTGGTCAGTTCCACTCCACAGGATAGATACCAGTGACTGGGGAGGAGGACAAATGTAAGTCAAAAGAGCGAAAGGCAGAAGGACCATGTTCAGACAAAGCTTGGTGAAATAAATTGACATGGAAGGGAGGCACTGAATTACCTGAGTGAGGCACCGAACTGCTTTTTTTTTTTTTTGGCTTCTGTACAAGTTTCAGATATCTGTTCCCTAATAATGGGAAATGAACAGGAGAGAGATCACTAATGCAAAAAACAATAGAAAATAGAAATGAAGTGGGAAATTTTGTGTTAGCAATTGCTGCCCTTCCATCACATGATTTAGAGGGCATATTTCTCTTGGTCTGTACCTCCCCTGGCCGTTTTTTTGTGGGGGGGACAGGAGAGAACTACAGGACTAAGAATAATCTGTTTGTTTTGTTCCCTTGGTCTCTGAAGTGCCACCCTTACCTATTTGCTTTCTTTCATTGTTCATTTACCATAGCACCCAAGGTCCCAATGAAACAGGGGCCCCTTTGTGCTAAGTGCTGTATAAACACATAGCAAGCAACAGCCCCTGTCCTGAAGAGCTTACCATCTAAACAGACCAGACAGACCAGACCACGGTGGGGGAAGAAAATGTGACGTATCTTAGCTCATCAATCAGTTAAAGAAAAAAACACATTAAAAAGTGTTTCTTTCTTAAAAGGTTCTCGCCATTGTTTGAATATGAATTATTAGTGGCCCCACTCTTTGGATGCATTCAGTATTAAAACTGGTCCCAGTTCCCATAGGTTGCCTCATTCTGGAAGATACTACCTGAAGGAAACTTGAATGTAGTCAGTAGCATGTGGGACACATAGGAGCTGGCCTATGTTATAAAATTCTCCCATGTCTTGCTATAGATTTTCAAATACAACCTCCTGCATGGTATCTTTTTCAGTGTTCTACTCTGGTTTTACATATATTTTCCCTTTGTGGCAAAGCTATAAAAATATTTATGGATTGTCAATTTGCATTTTGAAAAGGAAATAAACAGGTTTGCAATTGCTTTTTTACAGAATTTTTTTCATTACACCGATCATCCAAATAAGAATTTCTACCCTCCCCCAAACCCTTTCATTTCATTTTTCATAAGCAATTTTTAGTTGTTGATTGATATTAGGATTTTGTATCTCCTAATAACTATGTCTGCAAAAGGAAATTGTTACTAGTCTCAGGCCTGAGGGTTGTGAGTTTATATATAGATAGTGATATGCAAGCATTCTAATCACTGAAAATCAGAGCAAAGACACTGGGATCTGTCCCAAAAGAAATATGGAAATGTATTATGCAACAAGACCATGCATAGTCATTATCCCCTTCAAGAGACTATCAGAAGGAATTAGTGAGCATTTGGAGTGTTGTGGCTGCTGTTTACCATACCAAGCAGAGTTGTTCCACTTTTATCTTGTTCTCCTCCTTCTCATTGTGATTTAGTATTACCCTATTTTCTCTTGCCATAAGCTCAGGCCCCAGTCCTGCCACTTGTTATGCTTGAGAACACCAGTGACCTCAGTGGGGTTCGAGATAGACACAAGTGCCCACCCACAGTGGGGCAACTGTAGGATTAGGGCCTAGGCTTGTAAGCTCTTTGGGCTGAGGTTGGCTTTTTTTTTTTGGTTATATTTGCTTACAGTGCCAGGAACAACTTTTATATTTTGAAAAGGAAATAAATAGAAATAATTAGAAAGTATTGATCTGTGATGGGGGCCTCTAGTAATAAATAATAGAATAGAATAGAATAGAATAGAATTCTCTCTAGAGGGGTAGAAGGATTTGGTGAGGGGTAATGAGATACATGAGTTATGCCTATGTAGGAAGACCTTCCTCAGTAGTATACCTGGTAATAATAGAGGCTCTGTGCCCTTCCATCTACTCAGAATCAATTCCCCATGCAACCTCTTGGTCCAAAACCTCCTCTACTAGAAAAAACAGAGCAAATAAGACCTATTACTTTCCCCTGAGTACTGTGACAACAGATCTAAGATGGAAATGTTTGAGATTAAAAGTAACCTGTATACTGATATCAATGGAAGCAGTTTCAGTTCCCATAGTCTCCCTTATTCTGGAAGGGGATGAGGATAAGGATATAAGGATATTCCTTATATCTGGAAGGATGCTGCCATGAGGAAACATAAATGCACCCCAAAGCACCAGGCATGTAGGAATGGGACCATGTTATAAAACTCTTCCATGTCTTGATGTTAGTGATGCTTTAGAAATTATATTATAGAATAATAATGAATAACCCATCCATTCCTTCTCACCCTGCCCTGCCAATTTGACTCAGTATCTGCTACATGCAGACAGACTTCAAATGCTCTGGTTTTCACAGCTGGTTCTCTGACAGAAGCTGTTGTCAGGAACCCCCAGACAATAACCTCTACGGAACTGGTGGTTACTCATGGTTTAGGGTGTGACTCTCATGGTGTGGCTCTCCACCTCACCAGTTTTCTGGGAGAGCTACACTTTAAATCCTATCATAGGGATACTATCACCTTCTGTACCAATCATAGAGCTCATGGGTCTCCTCTCAGTGTGAGCTGGGCCCATTGCTCCTACCAGTTTGTGACTGGCTGCTGTGTGTGAAGTAGCTAGCACAATAAGGCATTGCAAAAGAGCTGATGTTGGCTATTCACCTTGCTTAGGCAGTTGTATTTGAAATCCCAAACACCACTTCTAGATGTACTTGTGATAGAATTTTCCATAGAGTACATTTCACATTCCCCTCCTGTCAGATGCAAATTTTAGCAGGCCAAACTCCTTTGCTCCCTAGTTGTACCTTCTTTTGAAATTGCAACTATTGTATTTGCTATTAAGCCTGCAAATATTTAAATTAGGGACATCAAAAACTTTGAATAAAATATAACCCTAATTTGCTAGCCTTTTTCCTTTTCATTAAAATTGTTAGTGTCACATTTGTTTCCAAAGCTTTCTTCTAAGCTGCTAATGGCCCCCTCTGCATCCACGTCCATCCACTTCCTGCAATCTCATCAAAGAACACTATGTTCTACTTTCTATTAAGCACCACAGTAGGTCACTTTGAAAAAGTTAAGAATATAGAAAATTTCTTTTTGTGTGAGAAGTTGAAAAGAATAATCTGTCAATCTTTGCTCTTCCTGAGTTACAAAAATAACTTCAAGGAAAAGGTGAAATTGAATTTGGCATTCTATAATTATTTCCATACTTCCTTGTCCTTGATAAGTGATTGAAAGGAGGATGGCACAAGGAATTGGTAATGGGATATAAAGTCTTCACCTTTAAGTTAGCAGTGCCAATCTACCAGAGTTTGGTAGTGAACGCGAATTGTTAATTACAACTGGCTATTTCATTTCCTGTTGACTCTCTGATTTCTAGTGAGCAAGTGTCCTCATCCATGGTACACATACATGCACAACAAATAGGCCCATGTTCCTCCTGTGTAATTGTGTACAAGCTCTTTCATAAATGTCCATACTATGTCAGACCAACGTTCCAAGGCAGTGGCCAATTCTGAATTTTTCAGAGGAAATGAAGAGAACTGGGAAAATTCAAGTGATCCATCCCTTGTCATCGAGTCCCAGATTCTGGCAGTTGGAGGTTTAGAGACCTCAGGTGCATTGGGTTCCATTCTGAACACCTTGGCTAATAGCGATTGATGGACCTATTCTCCATGAACTTACCTAATTATATTTTGAACCCAGTTATGCTTTTGATCTTCACAACATCCCATGGCATCAAGTTCCACGGTTTGACTGTGTGTTGTGTGACAAAGTACTTCCTTTTGTTTGTTTTAAACCTGCTGCCTATTCATTTCATAGGGTGACCCATAGTTCTTGTACAGTAGAACCTCGGAGTTACAAACACCTCGGGAATGGAGGTTGTTCTTAACTCTGAAATGTTCATAACTGAAAAAAAGGGTATGACTGTTCTTTCAAAAGTTTATAACTGAATATTGACTTAATATAGCTTTGAAACTTTACTATGCAGAAGAAAAATGCTGCTTTCCCTTTACGGTGCTGTATTTGCCTTGTCTATTTCTTTATTTCTTTCTTTCTTTTTTTTTTTTTTTTTTTTGTCTATACTGTTGCCTGATTGCATACATTCAGTTCCAAATGAGGAGTTAAGTTGATTGGTCAGGTCGTAATTCTGGTGTTCGTAACTCTGAGGTTCTATTGTAATATGTGAAGTAGTAAAAAATGCTTCCCTATTTATTTTCTCCACACCATTCATAATTTTATAGACCTCTATCATATCCCCTTCTTAGGTGGAATGAATGGATTATAAAATGGATAGAAATCTGGCTAGATCATCAGGCTCTACAGGTAGTGATCAATGGCTTGATGTCTAGTTGGCAGCCAGTAACAAGCGACGTACCCCAGGAGTCGGTGCTGGGGACGGTTTTGTTCAACATCTTTCATTAAGAGGGTGGTGAAGCACTGGAGTGGGTTACGTAGGGAGATGATGGAATCTCCATCCTCAGAGGTTTTTGAGTGTGGCTTGACAAAGCCCTGGCTGGAATGGTTTGTTTGGGGTTGTTCCTGCTGTGAGCAGAGGGTTGGACTAGATGACCTCTTGAGTTCCCTTCCAACCCTACTCTTCTATGATCTCTTTTCTGAGATGTACAGTCCCAGTTTTTGAAATCTCTCTTCAAATGGAAGCTGTTTCACACTCCCACTCATTTTTGTTGCCTTTCTCTATACTCTTTCCAATTCTTTTTTTTTTGAGATGGGGCAATCAGAACTACACATAGTATTCAAAGTGTGGGTATGAATTTATATAGTGGCAGTCTGATATTTTCTGTTTTATTTTCTGTTCCTTTCCTCATGATTCCGAATATTTTTATTAACTTATGTGACTGCTGCTGCACATTAAGTGGATATTTTCAGAGAATTATCCACTAAGGTTCCAAGATCTTTTTCTTAATTGCTAACAAATAATTTAGATACCATCATTTTGTGTGTAGAGTTGGGATTATTTTTTCCAATGTGCATTTCTTTGCAATTATCAACATTGAATTTCATCTACCACTTTGATGCCCAGTCACTCTGTTTAGTGAGATCCCTCTGTAACTCTTTTTATCGTCTTTGGATTTTAGTATATTGAGTAATTTTGTATCATCTGGAAATTTTGCCACCTCACTGTTTATCCTTTTTTCTCCAATAACTTACAAATATTTTGAACAACAGATTCTAAAACACATTCCTGGGGAATGCTGGTATTTACCTTTCTCTCCATTGTGAAGCTGACTATATTTTAACCAGTTACTGATCCATTAAAGATCTTGACTCTTATCCTATAACATTTTAGTTTGCTTATGAGACTTTGGTGAGGGAATCTGTCAAGTACACTATATCCATTAGATTACTCTTGTCTATATGCTTGTTGACATCCTCAAGGAATTTTATAAGATTGGTGAGGCATGATTTCCCTTTACAAAAGCCGTATTGACTCTTTCCCAACATATCCTATTTATCTATGTGTCTGATCATTCTGTCCTTTACTATAGTTTCGACCAATTTGCCTGGTACTGAAGTTAGGCTTACTGGCCTGTAATTGCCAGGATCACCTCTGGAGCTTTTTTAAAAAAATTAGCATCCCATTAGCTATCATCCAGTCATCTGGTACAGAGGTTGATTTAAGTGATAGGTTACATAAGTAGTGGTAGTAGTTCACTCCAAATTTGAGGAGATTCCCCCATTATTTTGTTTTTATGTAGTTTGCTATGTTGAGGCTGGTTTGCTGCATGATGTTATATACAGTTCTGCTGTGGTAAGGTTGGTTTACTAGGTGTTCTTATGTATAGTTCCTTTCTTTTGTATAACTGAAGGATCTGCTCATACAAATCCTTAACTATTTAAGCCGACCTTGTAACATTGGGCAAACTGTTCATAACAAAGTGTTTATTCAAAGAACTTCGCTTACTTTTCTGTTTGCACAGCTTCCATAGAGAGGATTTACAAAATTATTGGTTATTCAAAACTAAGCATATGCTTTGCTATGGATTGTTTGCTAAATGATTCAGTCTGTATGACTGGTTTCCTAAGTTATATAGTATTGTTTCTCTTCCTTTATTGGACAAACTACCTAAACATGCACAGTGCCGTTGGGGCTGAGAAGGCAGGTGGGAGAAGAGAGCACATTAGTAAGAAGTCTAAGGAATTGTAAGTGATTTTAAATGTTTTGGACATTAAATAGTATTACATCTGAGTAGGCATATGCATCCCAGACTGTAAAATATTTAGGTTTCTTCCTGACTGAGGGAGAGAAAGACAGACAACGGTCAGATTTATTTATTTTTAAATCCAGTTTCTCTTGAAATTGCATTTGCGTAAAAATGCGTAGTATTATTTGTGAATACATCAGCCAGATCCTTGACTGGCTCATTTAATTGCCTGTGTGTCAGGCCTCCAGCCAGGGAGTCATATACAGCTACACACACACTATTTCATATGTCTGGCAACAGCATGGATTAAAATTTACCAGTTTCCATTAATCATGCTATAATTCTCAAACTGTTCACCACAGTCATTAATCAGGTGTACATGTGCAATGCACTTTGCAAAGGGTGCATTCAATGTACCTTCCTCTGTCTAATCAGATTAACTCTGATAATGCCAGATCTTTATCATTTCTTTCTCTGTAGTCACTGTCAGCCTCTCCTTTCAATAAATATGTGCAGACCTATAGCCAGAAACTCCGTAGGTCAAAGAGCTCTTTACTCTCTCTCTTGATGAACAGGGAAAAGCACTGCCACAGAGAGCTTCATATAAATAGGTTTCTTCTCGTGACACTTGGTGGTGGTGGGGTACTCACCATAACTATAAATGAACTTGGATTTTCAGGCATAGTAGGTTTATTGGATAAAGAGCTCATACCTTGTGGCACAGTGCTCATTTCCAAGTAGCCAGAAGTCTGCTCAAGGAGCCTGAGTGCTCTTGGATGCCCTCTTGTAGACTTTGAGAGACTCAGACTTTGTGATGAGAGATAGCGCAGAGTGCAGCAGAGCTGAGTGAGGCTTCTCAGTACCTTAGTAAAGTGAAATCACCAAGCTTGATCAGTCGGTGGTACCTCCAGGCTCCCTTGGGAGCAGAGACAGAGCTGCATGGAGGCACTTGGACTGCTGCTAGTCAGTGATCAAAATCATGAGAAGGACTGGTGGAAAGGTGAGGGGGTGCAGCTCACAGACTGTGACCCATGGAACATTCTCACTTACAGGTAAGAAGGAAGTCAGATAGACTCCTGTCAAAGTTACTGGAAGGAGGAGGGATTTTACTCTTTATTTGGATATATATAGAGAGAGAGATTCTGCAGCTGGTTTTCTCCAGTTTATGACTGTGTTCCTTTTCCCCTAATAAATATTTCCCTGTTTGTACACAGTCTCAGAGTACTTGCAAGTAGGGACATTCTGCCTGTTAAGTGCACGCAGGTATTGCCAGAGACGATGAGTTTCGTTTCCCAGGTTCCTGGATGAGGGCTTAAACTTGTTTTGTTATTTGTCAAGAGAGACTCTAGTTATATTGAACCTTGCCCTTTTTGCTTTCGTTAGCCACCTGGCAGAAGGATTACATATACACTGTACTTGTGAAGGTGGTAGTCAACTACCTTTGTCGGTCCTGTTTGGTTAACTATTAGTTTGCAAGACGTCAGGTTTGTGGTTTTGGGGACTGGTCTACGACTGTTTAATGTCCCATAATACCAAGGGTATTTCAGAATTCTCTCACACAAGCACATTTATTGGATATATCTGTTTCTATCACCAGAGTCATTTTGTCACAGTAACCAGAGGGCCAACTTGGGGTGTGGAAGGAGCATAGCCCTATTTGTGAGGGATGCAGTCATATACTTCACTCACTGTTGTTTGCTTAGCCAGATTAGTGTGGCAGAGAATGTTGATAACTGTAGTCTTCAACTTTCCATAACTACAACACCAACAGATTCACTCTTTCTACTTCTGCTAAGTGCATTTATTGAGAATTCATAACACTTCTGCTATTCAGGAGTATTTTTGTGAATAAATCATCATTCGTACAAATGCTTGTAGAAGGTCAACAACAAGCTCCATCAGAGGCATTCTTAGGATTTGCAAGGCCCCCCACAAGTAATAAGTATGAGACCCCATGGAACTCCTAGTAGGGTGTCAGCCCACCAGAAATGGAAAGTGGAGATAGGAGTTTTTTGATCTGGAGCAGGGTGGAAATGCGAGAAGCAGTATATACTTCTAGATGTCCAAAAAGCAGTACATCCATAATGGCCTTTGTGTGATGCTCCCTAGGAATGTGAATTTGTCAAAACCCAAAAAACAATTCATTCCTTCAATAACGAGTTTTCAGATTCAGGTACTCAGGAAGTAAGTATTTCTAAGTATGAAGGTTCCTGAATCTTAACAGCAGACCCTAGAAAGTGACATATTGAACATTGTAACATATTGAATCATTCTAGATTACACTTAATCACCATAAATGCAACTACATCCTGTATTCCTAAAAAGAATTTACTTGGATGGATCACATCAAAGTAACAATCCAAAATGAAGATTGATCAGTGTAACTGATCTCTCTACATTTCTGCTTGTCACACTTTAATCCTATAAACCAAGAAGATTCAGGAAACAGTCACATTTCACCTGGTCATATTTGTTCATCCGATCCTCCTTTTAGCTTTAGAGCAGGTGGTCTCCAATTTTATTAAGAAGAAGAATATATAAGAAGTAAAACCAGGAAAGAGATGTTATATAATTAAAAATAAAATTACCTCTTTATTTCTCATCATACATTTGTTTCCTATTCTGTTTAAAAAGCATACTACTCTTCATGCTAGGAAATTAAGTAGTCAGCAGATAAATCATGCTGCATGCAGGTACTAGAAATAGATATTTTTGAAATGTGAGGTTATTAAAATGTCTGCAAAAGGACTGAAAAATCATTTTACACACAGACTGGTAAATCAAAGCTGGGGTTAATTATTTTAAAGGACTAAACCTTGTATTGTTGGCATCAAAATCTTTACAAATTGCAATGACTATTTTTGTTCTTTCATGTGCTGTATTTCTTTCCCCAATAAAGCACCAGCAAACTCATCAGCTCTATAGATCACAAATGGACTGACTTACAGGTACTGAAAGATGATGGGTATATACACTTGAGATGCCAGGTTATTAATAAATCCTGCAAAGTGTTTGGGCTGAAGCCATGACCACTTCTATTTGCTGGTTTGGGTTCATATGCCTTTTGACTCTCCTTCTCTCACTTATCCATCTGCTATCCCTTTGATTTGTACATCTGCCTCTTACCCTTTCCTGATACTTTTCATTTTCTCTCTCCAATCCCCTTTTTCCTAGCTACTCCTTCATTCTTCTTTATCTTTTTTCCCTACCATTTGCAAACTTCATGTTGAAAAAACAATTTTTTCCCACATACCTTCTCTCCTACATCAATAACTGAACCAAAAAAAGAAAAGGATTTTTTTACAGCTAATTTGCTATGTCACTGTGCACAAAAAAGGTGAAACTAAAACTACAGCTAAGGACTCACAAATGACAGAAATGGGTTATTTTTGTCAATTTTCTTCTCTACTCTTTAATGGATGCCCACAGAGCTGCCTCCATCTCTTAGATCTGTTTGTGAGAGCCAGTGCAGTGCTGCTGATCTCTTAGTGATGAAGAACATTTTGAAAATTCACTCAGTTCTGACAAATTCTAAAGATTTCATTGTTATCTAAACAGAATTAGATCCTGGACTGAAAGAAGAATTGACTAGAGCAATGTTTCTCAATTTTATTTCCCCCCCGGAACCCTTGTGCGCCCATGCCATACCCTCCGCTGAAAAGTCGAGGAAATCTTCCTCTTTTCGGCGGCCCCATCAGCTGTTCGGCAGCACGCGAACAGCTGTTCGGCGGCACCCGATTTTTGTTATTTTCGGCGGCGCGGTTCCGCTTCTTCGCGGAACCCTTCAACTCAGCCCACGGAACCCTGGGGTTCCGCGGAACACCATTTGAGAAACACTGGACTAGAGAAACGGAATAGTATTTTCCCTCTTTTCTATACTTCTTTATTTCATTTCAGAATCTACCCCCTGTAATGTCCAAATTCATTTAAAGTAAAATTTACCCCTGATGCAGAGATGAGGGCAAGGTCAATGCATCACTTAGGTTCTGCTTAAGCTGTCAGGTACATAAGTCCTCTGCTGGCCCTCTAGCACAGGGGTGAATTTCACTCACAGTGCAGTGATTTTGCCTTTATGCTGCCACAATGTGGTTGCTCAAAGGAAATCCAATTTTCTTAGTAAACATGAATGACTAAGGTTTTTGTAATGCTCCCAGTACAGCAGCAGTGCACACTAAATACACACACAGCCACCCCACAAGCTAATGGCTTTTCCCAATGTTTCTCTTTCGTGGTATAATCTCACATCAGTTTAAAATGCTGGGAATTGAAGAGGGTGGGGAATGTTTGGTTTCAGTTCTTACTGCATGAGTTCTTATTGAGTGAGGTCACCCTTGTAACAAAGGAGTGACATAGAAGATTGCTAGGAAGAAACTGAAGTTTGTTTCAGGCCTGAGTCGTCAGTCATGCATGAATAAGTATCCACTAATTCCTGTGAGCACTGTTAGGATGCAAACCTCCACTTCCAATCCCAGAATGCATGTATGAGGAAAACAAGTAATTGAAAAGCCAGTGCATCATGATCAATGAAACTGGCATCAGAGAATCCATGTTATTGAGGGCACACCAAGAAGACAGGCAATGTCAGGGAGTTAGATTGGAAGTAACTCAGCCACATGGACTGTCCAAAGGCTTTAATAAAGTTCTACTTGTTCAACTTAATCAACATCCAGAATTACTCTTTGCTAATGTAACACTGTGGTAGCATCTCAGCTGTGAGTTCTCCACAGTGCAGCAGCTGGTTGTGTGAGCCTTGGAACTCAGTTTGAAGCCCCCCAGAGCCTGGATTTTGCTGACACAAACATAACCCAGCGTTGGACCCAGTGGAAGGAGAAGTTCAATCTGTACACATTCCTGGCAATGCATGAGAACAACAGCAGCACCTGTAGACGCCAGTATAGCTTGGATAAGCAGCATGGTGGTGGTACAGAAGCCATGAGACAAATTACACTTCTGCAAAGATGCAAGGCCACTGAACTGAGCATTGAAAAGATGTCACTATTCACTGCCCACAATTGAGGATATCTTGGCAGAACTTTCCAAAGCCAAAATCTTTATGGTCTGTGATGTGAAGAACAGGTTTTGATATGTAAGTCAAGATAAAGAGTCCGGCATGCTGACAACAATTATAATACCATTTGGTTGCTTCACATGGTTGATCGTGCTGATGAGCATAAGCCCAGCACCAAAAGAGTTTCAGAGAAGACTCACTCAAGTACTGGGTTGAAAATAATTGCAGATGATATTCTTATTGTAGGTGAAGGGAGCATGATACAGAAGATGAATGACACCATGACTGAAAAGAACAAGCTTTTCCACAGTGATGCAGGAACAAGAACATAGAACTTAACACAGAAAAAATGTGTATGGAGACATATATTGGACATCCTCAAAAACCAGATGGACTGAAAGCAGATTCCAGGAAAATCAAAGCAGTCAGAGACATACCAGCTCCAGTTGATATAAAAGGGAGACTGTGTTTTATGGGAATGATACATTTTGTGTCCAAATTCTGTCCATACCTGGCTGCAGTAGCAGAACCCATATGTTCGCTTACAAGGCAGGATGTTGAATGGGACTAAGTAGATCCCCAACAACTAGCATTTGACACCTTGAAATAAATTATATTGGGGTGATCCTGTTCTGAAGCACTACCAGCCCAGACAGTGACTGACACTCTAATGTAATGCCTATGAGAAAAAGTTGGGTATAGCTTTTTTGCAGGAGCTGCTGGTAACTTATGTCAGCAGAGTCCTGTTACACTGTGAACAGGGCTATGCCCAAATAGGAAAAAAAAAGCATCTGGCTGTTGTATTTGGATTGGAATAATTCTATCATTACATCTATGGTTGCTTAGTAACAGTATAAAACACCACAAACCCCTAGAGACTATCATGGAAAAGCCCCTTCTTCAGGCTCCAGAAATTTCAGCACATGTCAATGCACCTAATAGAGATCAGATATTGTCCAGGATGACTGTTGGTGCTAGATGGCACCCTGATCAGGGCATACATATCCAGCATCAGTAACTGAGGGGAAGGGGATCAGAACATTGAATCCATTAATATGCTATTGGAATTCAAAGATTCTATGGAAAAGGACATCCAGCTATAGGCAATCAAGAGAGTGATATTAGCAGAGTGACCAGAAGACAAAAGTCAAGAACCGATAGGAACAGAACCATATTTTCAAATGAAATCTGAACCGAGCGTGCAGGAGTAAATGATATTTTGAGGACAGAAAGCTGTTATCCCTGCTTCATTACAGAAGAATGGTATGCAAAAAGTACATGCCTTGCGCTTGGGCTTTGAGCGCGGTTAGCCTGGCTTGAGAATGTGCTTTCTGGATGGGGATCAATACACAACTAAGCTCCTTTACAGACGCGTGTGATACCTATTGTTCATGTGATAACTGTTAACAGAAAGAGACTCTGTTACCATTTGAGCTGCCCATCTGACCATAGAAAAAGGAGGGAGTGGACTAATTTACCTTCTAGGAAAAGCAGTACTCTATTACAGTGAATTACTATTCATATTTTTGAGAGGTTGATAACCTACCTGTTACAAAGAAGCCAGTCAGTGACTGGGAAACTGAAAGCCCACTTTCTGAGATATGGTATTCTGGACACTGTATTCACTGACAATGGACCCCAGTTTGCCTTGAGAGAATTCAAGGAATTGCATGCAAATGGGAGTTTGACCATTACACTTAATTTCCAGCATAGCCACAGTGGAATGATAAGATGGAATCAGCTGTGAAAACAGCTAAGAGATTGTTACACTGGCTATTTATTCTGGTTCAGACCCCTTGGTAGCATTTTTGTCACTCAGGAATACCCCATCACAGTGCCAAAACAGTCTAGTGTAGGCATTTATATGGTGATGGATCAAAACCCTACTACCAGTGAGGAGAGACCTCTTGCAGCCTGAAGGAGGGAGCTCACTGAGATCAGATGGCCAACAATCAGAGAAAGCAGGCACTAGGGTATGACAGGTCAGCCAAGAACCATACAAGTCCTGGAGACAAACTCCTGTGAGGATTCAGCCATCAGAGAGACACCAGAAGGAGTGGATTAAATAAATTGTGAGGGGTGCAATGGAACCCAGGCCAGATGAAATGACTACAGAAGAGAGACAAGTGATCTTAAGAAACAGGAAGCACTTACAAGCTAGCAGATATAACCACCAGAGAGAACCTACAGAGCAACAGAAGTTATCACAAAACAGAGAGACAGAGACCCATCCAGAGACCAGCCCTACAGGGAGAGAGAAGCTGTTTGCTATACTCAGATTCAGGAGACAAGAACACAGATATAGGTCACACCTGGTGTGGTTACCTGTTGAGAAGACTAAACTATCTCAAAATATATGTAACCGACTGGGTCTGTGGTAAAGATGAAACTCCAACTGAGTCATGTGCTAGCAAGCTCAAGCCAAAGAGATGAGGGATGGGAGTCTGGGTGTCAATTTTTTGTTTTTAATGTTTATATTAAAATGTTTATAAAATAGAGAAGGTGAGTGTGCTCAGTGGAATGGAGTCAGAGAACCAATTTTCTCTGGAGGGACTATTATTGACAGAAAAACAGGGAAACAGGGAATGCTGGGAATTTATGCTGGAGCAGCTGAAACACAGATAGAGAAGTCTAAAGAATTTAATAAAGTTCAACTTGTTTAACTGAGTCTGTATTCAGCATCACTCTCTGTTCATGAAATACAAAGCTTTTCCTCTTGGCTGCTGTCTTGATTATGCCACCAGCCCTCCTCCAGAACACACTCTTTGCTTCTCTTTCCCATTTGGAAAATTGGAAATTTGGCATCTAATAATTTTAATGTTTTTATTTTAAATGACAGAAAAAAATAATCCCTGATTTTAAATGGATGCTTACAACAATGGGGCTCATGCATGGTCCCCTCTGTGAGCTGTCATCCTCCAAACCATTTAATAAAAAAATGCACTTGCGGCATTTACAGCCATAGCCACCCTACAAAGCCTTAAAACTCTAGAAGCCAGCCAAAGGGCCTGGGAAATCTCCCAGTCTCAGACCAAAAAGCTGAATCAGGCAGGTATGGTCCTCAGCCTTTCCTGATCCCAGAGTATAAGGATATTGATTCTTAGGATTACGTAAACCTCAGACCAATGAATTGTTAAAACAAAGAAACGAAAAGTTATATTGTAAGGCAGCCTTGTTATTACTTTCAATGTGTTCTTTTTTTCTATCTAAGACCCCAATACTCCGAGTTACTGTGCATGAGCAGATTGTTCTCAGTGGGGTTATGCAAGAGCACAGGGGCTCACCTGCTTAGAGTGTTTTGCAATACTGGGGTCCATAAGTGTGCAAAAGAATTGCAATTAGAAAAGTTATTGTAATTAGAAATCAGGTTTCCCCACATTTCTGGTCAGATTTTCAAAATATGGCAAATGTATTTTCTCCTTGAAAACAGGAGCATATTTAGGAAAAAGTGATTCCTTTCAATAAGGTTCTTTCCCCTGCCTCCCTAAAATCAATGTATATCAAAACATGGAACCACTTTTTAATCTATTAATCTAGTTTTCTCTGATCCAGAAGCGGAGCTCTCAGTCCAGCCTCTCTGGATGACCATATCCACATCCAGGGCAAAACCTCCAAAATACATAAAAATGTGTTAACATAACATGTTCTCTATGCCAAATAAATTATAATGTGTTTATGTGCAAGTCAAGGGACAGAAGATGACGTCAATTTTTCTATGTATAGTTGCACAGTATGTGTGGTGCATCGGACTACATACGTTTACATATATATTTATGGATCACATTCTGGCATAGTTGCATCTGAAGAGCAGTATCAAGAGACCTTGCAGCTGTTCTAAATGGGCAGTCAAGAAGTTCCCTGATGCAGAGAAATCCTAATTAGTGTAAGTCTGGTACAGCTGTCTCCATGTCAGTCCTGCCTGGATTCACCACTACACATTGTGTATCAAAGGCCAGAGCTCACTGCATGCTGGCGAACTTCACAGGCTGAACAGCCTCTTGGATCCATTAACAGCTAGCACAAGCTTTTAAATCTCTTCTGAGTGGTTAAAATCCAGTTTATTTCTTGCTGAACCCTAGGATCAAGATGAAAGTGCTAACAGGTATCTAAAAATCACCTTTGCATCCTCTAAATTCAGCTGAACCAAGTTCTGCTGTTATAGCCCAGTGTGTTTGCATATGTAGCCCAATTCTGCTTCCAAATGGGCATGTGTAGCACACTGACAAAGTGAACATTCACATTCCCCTTTCACACCTGGTCTACTATTATTAGTGGCTGAAGGAGTAACTTCTTTAGCTCCAGTGAGAGAGATCTGTGCTGTGGCACCAAAGGTTAACAGACTGCTGATGGTCCATAAAAGGAATCTTTATACATGTACTTCTCTGACTGATTTCCATGGGAGTTTCACCTATATAACACATGTAGATTTGGTACATAATAATTCCAATCAAATTACTCACTTGTTTTGTTGGTCAATAATAGCAGCTGTTTTGGGGTTTTTTCTACTGAAATTCACAAAATATATAGTGAATGTTTAGGAAAGCTTGGTGAAAATCAGGGCTAGGAAAAGACATATTGGTGTTTTGTTCCTTCATTCCTAACTGCTCTGTAGTATTCTCAAGCAGTCAGCAAGGTGTCTGGCTGTCTGCAATATGAATGGCTGAGCGTTTCTTGCAAAGAATGGAATACACTACATGGCTGGAATTGCATATAAAAAAATCTTTAGTGATATGGAAAAAGGCTTTGGGACCTTGGATGTCAGTTCTAGGAAAGATGAATTTATAGGTAGAACAATCTCTCTCCTACAACTGACATCCGAGGTCCCAGAGGCTTTCTCCATAACACTAAGGATTTTTTCATGCATTTCCAACAATGTGATATATGGTGCACATAGTATTTTGAACAATTTCACACTCAAAGTGACACCAGCAAACTTTGGATGAGAAAATCAAATTTTTTTTGCCTCTGATATTATTACAAATTTTTTGTTTCTAGCAATTATTTGCTTAGCAAAATGGAAAGTAGCAGTTAGCAATAAAAGGGGGAGGAAGATCAGAGTTCAAATTCAGCTTGCCTTGAAACTTCCCTTTTCATTTAAATCCTTTCTTTGTGTTCATTAGGGATAAGTGGGCTTTTCTGGCAAACTAATTGGCAAGGTGTCCATATGGACAAACTAAACCAAACCTCTTTCAAGTTATATACTGTGCATAAGCTTCTTTTGCAGCTCACTCTGTTGCAGCAATCCTTCTCTCTGAATATTCCAAAGACTGGTCAGTCCTTCTTCCCTTTTTACAGCCAGGTTACACTGCTCCTTTTACTAAACATAGCTGAGCCAAAATCGGACATCATTAAGTCAATGGAAGTTTTGCCATTGATTTCAATGGGAACCTAGCTTTGGTCCTACTTTCCCATCTCATAGATTTTAAGACCAGAAGGGACCACTGTGATCATTTAGTCTGACCTCCTGTATAAGACAGGCAAGATAAATTCCCCAAAATAATTCCTAGAGCATATCTTTTAGAAAAAAATCCAGTCTTGATTTATAAATTGTCAGTGACAGAGAATCTGCCATAACCCTTGGTGAATTGTTCCAATGGTTCATTACTTTCATCGTTACAAATTTATGCCTTATTTCCAGTGTGAATTTTGTCTAGCTTCAACTTGGATATGTTATCCTTGGATATGCTATCCTAGACTGAGGAGCCCATTATTAAATATTTGTTCCCCATGTAAGTACTTACAAAGTGTAATGAAGTCATCCCTTAATCTTCTCTTTGTTAAGATGAATAGATGTAGTTCCTTGAGTCTATCACTACAAGGAATGTTTTCTAATTCTTTAATTATTCTCATTGCTCTTCTCTGAAGCCTGTGATTTATCAACAGCATTCTTGAATTGTGAGCACCAGAACTAGACACAATATTCCAGCAGTGGTTGCACCAGTGCCAAGTGCAGAAGGAAAATAACCTCTCTATTCCTACTTAATATTTCCTTGTTCATGCACCCCAGGATCACATTAGCTCTTTTGGCCACAGAATCACACTGAGTTTTCATATCAGCCTACCCTGTCCATATCACTTATACCAAACAATGTCCTCAGAAAGATCCCTCTCTATCACTTTAACTCCTCCTTAGTTGCAAAGATTCTATGAATTATGATATATATGGCCTTATATACTTTTTTTGCATGTCCTGTCTTTTTATGTTTCTCTGACGAAATACTTCCCTTAAAGATGTGAATGGTTAGTCTATTAATACAAACTGAGGAAAGAACTGAGTGTGAACATATTTTGAGAAGAAAAGGTAAAAGGAAATTGCATGTACAAAATCTTGAATTTGAAGGAACAATCCAACCTTGGAATGCAATACTTGCTTATAGAACACTTAACTAGTCAAAACCTCTGATGCTATAATGCCATTCTTGGAGAGTATAGGTTTTGAAGTATGTAATCTTGCAAATTATAGCAATGCAGTAAGGTGGATGTGCCCACCCACTATTTAGAAAAAAACAACAACAAAACAAATCAGGGGAATGGAAGAAAGAAAATTCATCTGTATTATTACAGTAGTTTGTAAGAACGTAGGGTCTCCTGTTGATAGAAAAAATAGAATAAAACTCGGTGGGTAAATACATATGAACCTTCAAAGATGTTTGGATTTTTTTTAAAGACCCCGCTAGCCCTGTTTTTTCCAGACATAAACTGATATGTCTTAATGGCAGTTTTGGGATTGTAGCCCATAGGGCAAGCTTGCCTATTATATTCACTGGTTTGCCTTCATTTAATTTAGCTGTTATTACTAAATTCAGCTGTAACACAAGAAACCTACAGACCTGTATCCTGTAAGATATTAGTGGAAGCATAAATTAGCATAAGTGTGGCTAAGTAGGCCATAACCTTTGACATATATTAATGGTTACTTCTAGATTTTGGGAATACAAAAGATGGCAAAAGTTAAAATGTTCCAGTAAGTGTTGTTGCAAGGAACACGGAAGTAATAACTGCAAATCCACTTAGGCAAGAGGTGAAGGGTATGATCATGAGCTGAAGTGGTAGTCGCACATATTACCTACAGAAGGAGGACACCTCAACAAATACTAACCTACAGAAGAACACCTCAACATTAGTAGGATGAGGAAATATAAATAAGGAAAAAAAGGAAAACATCCCCACTGAATATGTATTGGATATAGTGGCATCAGTGTAACATATTATAAAAGTTGCATCTGGGCAGTAGGGGAGAGAGAGATGTAGCCCTTGGAAGGGGCTAGAATGATGGCCACTGGTGATGAAGAGGAAGCTGATGGTGATGAGGAAGATAATGGCTAACATTTCCGATTGTCCTGCAAGAGATCATTGAGTATATGGATATTCAGATGTACATTCTGTAATCTCTCTATTTAGTTTATTGAGTTAGAGTGTTTGTGACTTTGCTAAATGTATTAATAAACATTTTGTAAATATGTGAGTGTTGCAACTGTGCGCATCAGGGTTCTCAACTATATAGTAATTTTAAGAATACTGGACCTGATCTTGGGACAAGAACCTGTCTACACTCAAAGTGATAACTGGGAATTCTTAAGTAATTACCATAAAAATACAAAATCTGTACATTGGGCTACAGGATAAAACCCATCAGCACTTTGTTTGTGTCTAGAAACATGTATCAAGCAAAGGTAGAGCCTGGACTAGAGATATTATGTGATTACCTTGAAGATAACCATATTCTGCACTAACTGAAACATCACATTGTCTGTTTGAGTAGCCCCCAAAAGGGTCATTAAAGTAGTTCAGCCTTTTCCTTTTTCTGACTGATTCCCTATATCACTCTCCCACCGACCTTCTTTTGTCCCCTCAATCTCTATATTTCTTTCCTCTTTTTTTTGGACCCTAAGGCCAGATCATAACCCTCCTTCTGTGAGATGTTGTTCTACCATGAAATCACATCAGCAGGTGATTGCATTGAAACACAATGACACAAAGCGATCACATACGGATACATCACAATATAATATTAGTATCTTGTGCTCATTACTACTTTGTGGCCCTCTGCAAATGTAATAAGTAACTAAGTGGCTTTATAGCTGTTGAAGTCTGTCTACCTCTGTCCTAAATAGAGGGTGAGTGGGAATCAAACCTATTTTTACGTATATGACAATGATAGAGTGAATGTTTAGTTTTAGATCAAATACCAAATTCATCCTTGGTGTAACTCTTTCAAAGCCACTTAAACCACCGTCCAGTTTTACTCCTTATTGTTATAAGAGGTTGTTTTAATTTGACCTCACAGTTTCACACTGTTTAGCAGTTTGGACCATTTTGCATTTATATACTAGTGCACATAACAAACTAACTAACTAAAGTGCTCCTCTCTTATACTGGTGCGATGCCATTAACTAAATTGGTATTGCACTGGTGCAACTGAAAAGAGAAACTGGACTAGGATTCAAAGCTGAATGATCGAATAGGATGTATATAACCTTTGTTTATGCTTGTCTGTGCCTGTATATTTATTAGTGTCTGCAAAACACATATAAAAATGTACAGCATGCCACTGAGTGATATATAGTGTCACTTTAATGCAATGCTCTTCACTTTGTATTCCTTTGCCTTCTTCCTATTTAGGTGGCAATCACAAGACTTGGAGTCAAGATAGGAAAGAGATTTTACTGGCAGCAATGCCCAGTTTTTAAGCAGACTCCATGAGTAATTGTGTGGGCAGCTTTTGAGCTGCTTGTGGGTCACTCTCCTGATCCGACTGCTGATGAGATGTCTGAGCTATCTTCTCCTCCTTCATGTCATCCCCATTTAATTCACTTCTGATTCTGGGAAATTATTTTGCCTGGTTGTGAAATAAATATACTCCCTCACTGAAATCATAAACAGACAGACCCTCCAAAGGCAATACAAGGAGAATATTTATATATACTGCTGTGTACATTCTCCATGTATGAGTTTTAGTATGTCCCTCTCTTTAATCCCTCAACATCTCTATTTTGACAGGTTTTTTTCTTTGCACTTATGAAGGCATTTACTAATTTTAGATGATTATAATTAGAAGTATTTTCTTACTGAGAATATGGGGTGGAATATGGTGTGGCAGTTGTAATTTGGAAAGGTCACAATCCTATATTTGGAAACACTAAATTTAAGTGGATAAAGCTGGATTTTCATCTCCAAAGTTTTCATTTGCTGCTTTCAAAAATAATATTTGCATTTCCATTCTGGTGGAAAAATCTTGTCTCTTCCAGTAAAGCAGAGAGATAGGAAGCCAGATAATGGTATTGTACCTAATAAAGAGGGACAATAAAAATGTGATCTTTTCGACTGAAAACAAAATCATATCTAAGAAATATTGTTTTCAGGAGGATGCGGCAGGATGGTTTCTGTATTTGTGTTCTGACACTGCCAATTTTCAGGGCAGAACATGGTACTTATTTGAAAAAGGAGAGGTCTCTGCCTCGGCCTCACAGCAGTTTCAAGTCAGTTTAGTAGTTTTTGATGTGTGATTTCTAAATAGAAAACATCTTTAAAAGACTAGCCTGATGACAACCCTGCATTCTGTGGTGCCTCATGTATGGCCCAAGTACTATAACTGGAAGACACACAATCCCCTGCTTTGATGAGAACATATTCACATCAGGAAAGTGATACCAGGGTAGTCATTCACAGGGATGGTATGAAGGTGTGGGTCAGTTAAAGCTAATATTATTGTTTCTAATTAATTAAGAGAAAACCATACATAACATTCTACCCTCTGAGCAGGAGAGGGAGATTAATAATAGACAGGACGGTGGGAGGAAAAAAAGGGTAATCCTAAAGTCAAATGTCAAGCCACTGAAACTTTGCCACTGGCAACAACGTGAGCAGGATTTGGCCCCTAGTTTTCAAAAGCTACTTGTGACAAGAGCCCTTTGGGAGTAATCAGTGGTTCAGTTTTCTTTCTTCCGGCTCCATCACTTCAATCTCTGATTCTTGGATGGGCAGATTCCAGTGCTTCAAAATGTCTTTGTTTTCTAGCCAAATCATGAAGCTCCTTCCCTCTCCCTTCTGGGGTAAACAAAAAAACACTAGAAACACCAAACAAAACCTTTTTAACTCTTCACCTTCAGCATGAAATTCCCTATATACCTTTGATCCTCCTCTGTGGCTTAAGGTTCCAGGTTACTTTCAATTTCCCAGAATCTATAAGCAGTCAAGCTCTGCCAGTTCCCCTCCTGACCTGAACAGCTGATCCCACAGGTATCTCCTCAAACCTTTCAGTCTGTTTCCCAGGCCTTCTTCTTGGCCCACTTCCGACAGCCTTCCAGTGCTTCCTGCCATTCATTTGGCTCTACTGTAGAAGAATATTTCTACTCCCTATAGGTCTCCTTCCTCCTGACTGACTGAACAGGTTTTGTCATATAGAAATCACCGCCTCTGGTCTACTGTCATGTGATGCTTGGTCATCTGACCCAAACCCAAAATATCACCTAAGAGATGGATAACTAGGCACAGGTGTAGCTGAATCCAATTTTCTTAAAGGACCAGCCAACGTAGTGATGCTACTTGTGTACGGAATGTATTTATATATAATTATATGCAAGTCTGGTATCCTTATATGGTATCCACTAATGACAGGTAAACTACAAAATGTTCTTAGTTTCAGATGTATTTGAATACCAGCTGGATAACACTGAACAAGCAGCATTTAAAATATGATAATCTTAGATACCAATCTGCCAGTAGTGTGTAAGGGGTGGTCCGCATATTTGCCACATGTAAGATGTTGAATACTGAGGTAGTTTCTGTATTTAAATGTAATATTTTATTCATAGAACATCTGCAATCTGTCAATGACCCAGGAAAGGATGAGCCATTGTTTTGTAAGCATTCTTTCAGCAGCTATCAACAAAGTTTTCCAGAATATATTTGAGAATCAAGGAGGGAGAACATGTATGTCTAAGGGCTCTGCACTGAAAGAAAAGAGAGTAGGGAGACAAGAATGAGAGTAAGAAAAAAAAAGAAAGAACCCCATGAATATTCACCAGCAACTCTTGTCACTACCAATGAGAGGTGAGTGCTCCTGAATCCTGAGCAGCATGGGCTAGACAAGGCAAAGAGAGACCATACCTTACCCCTGGGAACTCCAGGCACAAGAAGAATACATTAAAATTTAAAAAGACACTATCAAATACATAACACATTGGCGTCCACTCTCCCCTTCAATTTGTATTGTGTACTGGAGGCATAATGTTACTGCAGATCTGAAAATACCACCAAATAGCACTCAATTCTTTTAAATCTGGTTTTCATGTTGGCTACAACTCTCATTAGCAGCTCTTGACAAGAGGGGCACTGAACCCCATTAATTGTGCATTTAATGTGGGATACAAAAGGTCAAACAATATGTGGGAATATCCATTGAATGGAATGAAGATGAAATAGTGGCAAGCCCACCTATCTGTGTCTTAGTTCCTCTGTTATAATCTGCATTCAAAGATAAACTGAATTAATGGAGATTCTCGAAATCTTATTTTCCTCTGAAAAAATATTAAATATCTAGAACAAAGGGCTATGTTTACATTTAAAAAAAATCTCTCAAAATGTGTCTGTAAATTTGTACTTTATGGCTATTATACTGTATACATTTTATATGGCACATATAATTAACTTATTTTTAAAACATTGTATTTCATACATAAAAATAGAGTTTTTATTTAATTTAGTGTTTATTTAGCTATTTAATGAACTATGTGAGAATATGACATTTCTACTTCCCTAACAATAGTGCCTTCCAATGGCCTATGTGAAAGGCAGAAAAAAAAAGTCAGGAGGAAGAGTTAGTACTTTTGACTGAAATAGAATTGAGTATGGACATTTCTAAATTTCACTGGGTGGGAAATAAACTAGGTAGAAGATAGTAAGCACACACAAGAATTGAGAATTGATTGTGAAATGATGCATCTGACTGTCTGACAATGCAAAGACATTTGTGACAACCCCCCCTCCACAGTAGTGTAAAGGCCAGTCTAGAGAGAGGGTAGGATCTCCTTTACAGAATTCTTATTCATGTTGAAAAAGCAGCTACAACAAACATTTATTTCACTATACTATTTGTCTTAAAATTTCTCACATCAGTAATAGTCTCACTGGAGATGCACCATCTTGTTTCCACATGCAGTAGGTCAACCCATATAGGTTTCTGTATAATCTTTTCACTTAAAGCTATATGAAATTACATTAACGTGAGAAATATACACAAATATAGGACTCCTATTGACAATAAAGTAAAACAAACACCTGAATTTGCATTTTGGAAGGGAAGGCTCCATACTGTGATCTGTGATATACCAGTGGAAATATGTAATGACTCAATTTACATTCTGAATTATTTCACTTGAGTTTCTCATGGATTTTCATTTGCATCTGACACAGTGGGTTTCTGCCCATGAAAGCTTATGCCCAAATACATTTGTTCATCTTTAAGGTGCCACAGGACTCTCAATGGATTTTCACAGTGAATCTGAGAATAGAATTTGGCCCCATAGAATTTTTAAAACATGCCAGAGTATTCCAGTCCTTTGGAACTACAGTGCAAATCCTTGAGTCAGTAAATTTTAGTACGTAATCATAGAATCATAGGGTTAGAAGGAAACAAGAGTAATCTAATCTAGCCCAATGCCAAAATGCAGGATATGTTGTGGCTAAACCATCCAAGACAGATGGCTATCCTGCCTCATTTTGAAAACCTCCAGTGAAGGAGCTTCCACAACCTTCATAGGTAGTCACAGTCACACTTATTAAACAACACTTGATCTCAAATAAATAATATATAATTACAGTTGCTTTTTCCATTATTTACTGTAGCTTAAGAAGGATGAATGCTTATTTGTTCTATAATCCAAAGTCATATCAAATGTATAAAATCGTGAAACAAATAATAAGAGGAAACAAATCTGTAAGTGCTCAGCAAAGTATAAAAAAAAGTCAAATAACCTAATAACCTTGGAATTCTTTGGAACAAATTACAGAATTAGTGGATGATGAGAATTAAATGATATAATAAAATATATATTACATCTATATGTGTGTGTGTGTGTGTGCTTGTGTTCATCTGACTATCAATTAAGTAGCTGTGCCTACTATTAAGAAGATGTAATATATCTATATCTATTAGTTTGTGTGTATTCATTCACCTACTAGTCCACTCATCTACTTATAAGATTATTTCCTGGCCCTATTCACCTGAGTTAGGTCAAGCTAACCTCTCACTTGCCTATCAATATCCAGTAACTAAAGTTATTCTCTGATCAACGTTCTTGTATGCCACATGTATTATATCACCATCCAGGACCCCAGTAATATGTGTGTGTCCATCACATCCTTCTAAGAAGTTAAGCTTGGGTAATGTATTAACACTTACAGTAGTGTGTAACAGTTCCTAAAAGCATATCTTTCAGAAACCTGGCATGGTATAATGTCACCCAAGTTAATAGTATGGCAAATAGGAAGCAAAAATACACGCCTCCCTTAAAATGAGGAGAAAGCCAGGTGATTGAAGGGATCCAAATCCTTGAGAGAGTATACCAGGAATCTCTTTCATTTTTCTTATTTTTAAGAAAGCAGATTTTAATACTAATTGCTAAGCTAAAGATTCCCATAGTAGTATAATAATTCCTCAGAACCCCCATGCAAAGTGGAACATAGAATCTGTTAGTGAGCATCCTGATTCAAATGTAATGAAAATTACAAACAAGTCAACAAAGCTATGCAGATTTACAGCAGCTGAAGATCTGGCCCATACAATTCATGTGTTTGCAGTTAAAGGTGTTCTTATTTTTTTCAGGTGACATTCAAGCTACATTTGCCTTTTCTTCTCTCACCTGGAACATGTCACCTCCACACAAACCTCTATAGGCACTTTCACCTGAGGCTGGCTTATATGAAGATGTATATTCATACTTGGCAAGCAACTACAGCGCCTTTCAGAAATAGTCTCAGCTTCTTTGTAAATGTCAGCAGAGGCCCACAAAACCAAACAGTTGCCATACCCAGAATGTCTGCATGAATGTCACAATGATGCACGCTACATGCATACCGTACGTGTAGTTTGTGTGCGTGTCAATTTCTGTCAGATTCACCTTAAGGAAATGCTGTGCTTTAGAAGCAGTTACCTGCAGCCTAGGGTGAAATCATATTCGTGCTCTGCATGGGTCAGTAGTTACTGGGGTTTGCCTCCACAAGAAGAATAAAAACATGTTGCCTCACCTCTACTTCACTTTGCATTTCTCACTCATTTCAATGTGTCATCACACAGCTCTCGGATTATCCATGTTTTAACCACGTATATTTCGATAATCATCTCTCTTTATATTACTTCTAGTTACTGTAGGGCTTTTATTGTTGTTGCCATTTATATTTACTTTGGTGATGATGGTTAATTTCATACCCGTATCTTGGCTGGTGTACATCATGTTTCCATGGCAGCAAGTTATTATTTCCAGTGGAATAAAAGACCTGCTTTGTCACTCACTCTCAGGAATGAAAGTGTACAATTAACCTCTGCCACCAATGTATCCATTATATTTGTGAATTTGGAGACAGCAATATATAGCTATAAAAGATGGGTTTTCCCCTGAAACCCTTACTTATTCATGGAGCCTTACTGACGTCAATATCACAGGACCAACATCTCCTCATGGGTGTCAAGACTGCAGGTTTGTGCCCATTTTTAAAAAACTCCCTTTCATGTTTATTCAATCCAATAAAATAAAAAGTTATCATAGTCCCATTTCTTTACTCAAAATATCTTTTTTTTGTGCCCCATCTTCTTCCTTTCTCTTCAGGTCATGTGATTGCAAATTATTATTTTATTTAAAACTCAAGTTGACACCAGCAAAAAAAAAAAAAAAAGTTATTAACTAGGGACATTTTAAATGAGATATCTCAACCACACTCGTTCATCCACATACAGAAACACATTCTGTTCTGAAAGCAGCTGTTTGACTCATTCTATTCCCTGTTGCACTGACCCCTCAGTTCTGGGTGTATCAGTTCCTAGAAATGCAGATTCAGCAATAGCCAATCAGCCATTTTTGCAGTTCCTAAACATCCTTTTTGCAAAAAACACTTTTCAGAGCTGTAGCCACTGGAAACAATTCTTGTCTGCAGGCATGGGTAGGTAATTTGGGGTCAACATATACTGGATATCACAAGTATTTTTAAAAGAGTTTTATCATTTATGTAAAAGAATTGTGTGGATGATATACATAATCATGTACAATAAAAGCTACATTTAACTCTTGAGATAATACATGCAACAATGGCCAAATTCAGCCTTAAAATATGCATATAGGATGCCCATTAACTTTGTTGGAAATTATGCTCACATTTCTTAGCATTTGACCTAATAGCATCATTTAATTTCTTCACAACGGAAAACTGTTGTAACAAAGGCACATATTGCAAATCATCACATTCACACATATAAATTCAGGCTAAGAGATTAGCCTCCAATAAACCTTTTGACATTTAAAAAATGTAAGAAATGTATTGTTTCCTTCCTTAGATTGGTGAAGTTTTCCAGCTGAAAATCCATCTACCACACATTCTTGAAAAGGGTCCAATGAGCCAAGTATATGCTGGGTTAAATAAATGTCTAAAATTAGCCAACTTATTGGTTAGTGTAGGCCGGTGGTACTGTCCAGCCTGGGCGTTGTGGCCCTTCCTCGTGCCTGTGAACGAGTCTTAACCCCAGCCCCCAGGCCGGGGTGAGACAGGTAAGCAGTCTAGGGTCTCCAACCCTCAGGCCAGGGTGAGACAGGTAAGCAGTCTGTTGCCCCCAGCCTTCAGGTAGGGCGGGGCACGTAAGCAGTGGATCCGTTGTCTGTAGCAGCAGGGGAGAGCACTTTCTCCCGGAGTGATTAGGGAAGGGGGGGAGGAGGATGCAGGCCCACCCATCTCCACTGCATCCCAGCCCAGGGCCCTATCAGTGGCACAGCTGTTGCCACTGAATCAGTAGGGCTCCAGCCACAACACACTGATTGGGGCTAGCCGGCTGTCCCTGGGCCACTTCCTCCCCCTGGTCCCCAGGTATCCTCCCCCATGTCCACGGGGTCTCTGGGGTACTCAGCACGCGGTAGGCTCACCAGTCCCTCCTCGTTGACTGGCGGCAAGTCAGGGAGCTCCTCTGCGGAGGACAGCTCCTCCAGGTCACAAGGCTCCTGGGGTTCCCCGACGTTGGGCAGCTCCTCCAGGTCACAGGGCTCTGGGGGTTCAGTGTCAGGCAGCTCCTCCAGGTCCTGGCCGGCCTCAGGGGGTATCTCCCACCCACGGGCCTCAGGGGGCTTGGTCCAGTCCGGGGGTTTGGTAGCTCAGTCCAGTCACTGGGACCCAGAGGCCCTATCCAGTCCTTGGAGCCTGACAAGTCAGGCAGCTTCAGGGTCCTCCGCTTTGGGAGATGGTTGCTTGGGGCAGCTGCCTGGCTGGGGTCAGGCCTAAGCCACAGCCAGCAGGACGGCACATCTGCCTCTGTCAGCTGCAGGGCCTGCCTCTTATACTACCTGTTCCTGCGGAAACTCCGCCCTTCTGTTGCCAGGCAGATTGATCTGATGGGCCTGGTACTGTCCAGCCTAGGCATTGCAGCCCTTCCTCAGGCCCAGTCTCGGAGGAAGGCCACAGCACCTTCCTACAGTTAGATTTATTGAAAGTGAGCACTTGGGTCCCTCAAGGCAAAGCCCAAGTAAAAGTGCTTTAAATGGAGGACCCAATGTTGGAATTCTTTTCACAACCTATAATTGGGGAACAAAGAGTCCACAGAGTCAGACCATATCTCCTATTTTAGCATAATGAGCAATATGCAGGGTTTTGTACATGTAGATTTGCAGGCTGACCAGGTTCACAACTACTCCATCAACTCCATAATGTTCCTTACTGTGGCAATGTATAAAGACCTGCTGCTGAGCACTGTTCTGTGGTCCACAGGCAATCCCTGAGTTCCCCTGTATGTAGTTTTCATGGCCTTCATGATCGTCCTCTGTGGCCTCCCAATGCACTGGAAATGGAGCATTTCCGTTGCACTTGAGGCTTTCTGAGCATGCAGAACTGTGAGTCTGGCACACAAGATCTGGCCTCATGTGTGATGTAGTTTTGTAAATATCACAAACTATTCTCAGTCAGGACCAGATTACCATTGTATCCAAACCATCGTTCTTTGAAGGATCACATGTAAAATATGTGAATGCCACTTTGGGTCTATTAGTTCAGTAGATTCAATAGTTTTGTGTTTTTGGATAATTGGCATGGTCTAGTGGATCATAACAAATGTCTTCTGTTATTATAGTGGCAGTGGTCTCTGTTCTCAGAAAATCCCAGGGACTGCTACTTCCTACCAACTGCCATAAGCAAAAACCATCCCCATGGAACTGGAAAGTCACAGGTCCACTAGCAAAATAACTTTGGTCTGGGCAGCCTTAAGCTTCTGGGAGTAGAGAAACTTCTATGCTGCTAGGGACCTGATCCTGATGGCCTTACTCACTGTGAGTAGTGCTTTATTTCTTGGATAATCTCATTGATTTCTATGGGACTATTTAAAGATCTACAATCTCAAAGCATGTGATGGTATCAGCATGTGGCCCTAAGGGATTGTGCAGCATGCACAGTTCTACTTTCTGAGGAGAACCAGGAGAAATGATAAATCTGGCATCACAGTCCCTTCCAGACCACCCCCCAAGGTGGAAGAAGGGTTCTGCTTCCCTTCAGCTGTGGAATGTACACAATTTTGGACTAGATGACCTCCTGAGGTCCCTTCCAACCCTAATCTTCTATGAATTTGGCCCAGGATAACACAGAAGGCTTGATTCTGCCAACCTTACCCACAAGTAGTCCTGCTGAAGTTAATGAGATTGTTCACATGAACAGTTGCTTACAAATGTGGACAATGGTTGCATATTTTGGCCTGCTATATGATACAGTTGTCTATAGCACATTTGATAAGTATTTGAAATCAGGCGCCACATATGAAGGAAGCAAAATCAATGTCTTGACCATACATGCATTTCATCTGAACTTTATGGCAGCTTGTCATAACTTCATCTGCCCATAGGAATCCATGCTCATAAGAAAGATATAGATGCTGTTAAATGTGAGCATCTATTCATCATATCAGACATAACATTTTTAAATAAGCAGAACAGTAAATTAAAATGTCTCCAAAATGTTTCCCTTCCCCCCCAAATATGTGATACAACATGACGTTTTCATCTGGTTCTGTCAGGTCACATCATATTTTGTCACATCACAAGATATGTTTAGCCTAATGCAATGTGATATATGTGCAATGTCTATATCAAATATTTAAAGGGATATCTTTAAAAAAAATAAACCTGAATGTTGGATCTGCTACAGGTTACAAATATACCTCTGCTTCCTGATGATAGACAGGTGCCCTTATGTTCTCAGAGTCTGAACCTGAGTCAGTAGCAGGTACTTCATCCCCAGCTACTTGCAAATAATCATAATAAAAAGAGTGGACAATTTCATTGAAATGCCACTTACTTTTTTCTTGTAATGGGTCTTGACAAGAAAATGTTCATGCTGTGTGACTTTGAAAATGCCCTTTTCTGGCAGACAGCCTTTCTGCCAGCACTACTGTTTGCTGGCATTAAATAACAGGAACAAGGGCCAATTTAAAGTCCAGGAATCAACCAATTTGTGATGCTCAGACTCCCCATAAAGCAATTATTCCCTTGGATGGGCAAATTGTCTTTATTATTCCATAAATTTTGCACAACTTAAATATTCAGTGTAACATATTTGGTACAGTTGTTTTAAAAAAAAAAGACAGTTCCTGCATTACTGCCTTACACGGTTTAGTGTGACAATCCTGAGGGTAGGAGGTGGTGGGGGAGGATGCATACATGGATAGATATGGAGTATGCCCTATGGAGATGAACTGGACATGTTTAATAAAGAGCTTTCTGTGGTCTTTGGAGGTCTATGAACATTCAAAGCAGTGAATATATATTTTATTTCTCTACTTTTCAAAACATGGAGCTGGCTTCTCTTTTTTCCAAGATTTTTAGGTGTTTTCATATTTTCTATACTTCCCTATAGTTGATTTTCATTAGGATTTTTGGTTAGCTTCAGAGCTTCTCTGTCGTATGCAGCTTCTTTAAGTGCGTTAGTAATTCTTGCTATCTCTGCAGTAAGTCTCATTCACTTGCCTTTGAACAGTTTGGGAGCAATAGGAGACAAGGCAAATAGAAGAAAAAGAGAGCAAGCCCTTTATGTTCTACAAAGTGCGTGGTATTATTGTCCAAAAAGTACTGCAAAAATGATTCTCGGTTATTTTGTTTTCAAATTTGTTCCATTGATGAGTCAAAGGAGCATTTTTTTTTCTGCTGCAAACTCAGCTGTAAAGGTCTAAAGTTGGGCATCCTAAAATTAAGACATCTGAAATAAAAGACCACTTTTGAAAACCTGGCCCAGTATTAACAGCAGAGAGTTTATAAGGAAGGTGAGGCCCACTCTCTGAGGTTAGATTATAAAGCTTTTATGGCCTGGACCTGTACCATTTAAGTCAATGGGAGTCTTGCTATTATTTCAATGAGAGCAAGATCAATCCATAAAGAGTCAGTGAGAATGGAACAGATATTAGTAACTGGACATTAACTTTAAATTTTGATTATTTCACCTTTGGGATTATATTTTAAAACTATATTTTCTCATCAATGGCAGTAGGATGGGCAGCTGAAAGAGACTCAGTAAAATAGAAATGCAACCATTTATAGCAAGTGTCTAAATTATTCTGGTAGAATGAAATAGAAAATTCCCCTTCACTGCTAGATTCTACATGCATCCTTATTAAACAGAAGAAGGGGAAAAAAACTAGACACACAGACAAATGAATTGGTCAGTTTGCTTTCCCACTCTTTAAAGGTCACTAAAACAATCTGCTTCCTGGATAACAGTATTCCATTCCAGTCTATCGTTTTTCTATATGGGCATAGAGAGTACATATTGAAAGGATGAAATATAAAATTGTTCTGATCAGCTGTGGTTGAGAAAGTTTCCATGGCACTTTTTTTTTTTTTTTTTTTGGCAAATGTAAGAGTGTTTACCTCCAGAATCCCGGCCAAATTCCATCAAAGTACTTATTAGTACTGGGCAGAAAATGGTAATTCTGTTTTATGGAGGATTTTGAGTTTTTGAAATTTGTTTTTGTTCTGTTTGGAAATAATAATAATGAAAATCATTACAAAATCAAAATGTTTTATTTCAGTGTGAAATATATTGGCTGTCCTTTGCATTGGATGTCTCCTTCTTATATTATGAGAAAGGAAAAATAGGTCCCAAATTACTTTCTTCTGTTCCTTATTTCTATCTCTCTATCATATCCCCTTTCATTCATCTCTTGTCTAGGCTAAACTGTCCAAACTTTTCATTCTCTTTTCATATAGAAATCTTTCCACGCCTCTATTTTTCCCCCACCTATCTCTGGAGTTTTTATATTCGCTGAATCTCTTTCGCTTAATTCATCAGGAATGCACATAACATTCCATGTGGTATTGTATAAGTGAGTTATGCATTATAGTAATGTTCGCTATTATTTTGTATTCCATTCTTTACATATTCTAACATTTTGTTTACTTTTTGAAAAGCCACTGAGCACTGGAAGAAATTTTCACTGAGTTGTCCACTGTGATATCCACGTATTTATCCAAAGTAGATATAGCAAATCTAGAACCTACTAACATGTCTGAGTAATTTAAATTACTCCTAATTCAAATTACCTTGTATTAATCAACACTTTATTTCATCTGTCAACCCGCCCATTCACTTACATTTCTTAGATCACTCTGAAGTTCTTCTCAGTACTTTCTAGTCTCAAGTAACTTAAATAGTTTTATGGCATCTACATATTTTACAACTTGTGTGGGGGTTTTCTGCTGCCATTGAACATCTAAAAAATACTCAAATTATCAGGTGTGAGTATTGGCTCAAAAGGCAGCAAATATTCCCCACATATTCAATATCTCTTCTTCAGAAGCATCAGATTTTTCTGGAAACATTTTGGTTGATTTCTAGGTTCAAAGTAATCTAGGATATGTGGGTGATAGCTAGAGCTAGATGGGTTTTTTTATGCCAACGGAAATTTTAATTTTTCTTTCAAAACCTCAGAAATCAGACTCTTTAAGCAAACATTTTATTGTGTCAAAAAACCCAATTTTCAGTTGAAAAAGAGTTTTGACAGAAAAATTTTGACCAGCTTTAGTGGTAAGAGCATATTAGCTAAATATATATTATTAAGCAATGTATTGTTTAGTTATCATAAAATAACATGGCCACATCATACCATCATTGTCAAGAAGAAATTCCCATAAAAAACTGAAAAATTCTGCCTAAAAAAAAAAATCAATGGGAGATATGACCCATAGGAATTAGAAATGAAAAAGGACTTCTGTGACATTTAGTCCGTCTCCTTGACAATGCAGGAGTGTTCCTCTTAATACTGTCTACTGTTTTGGTCATTTTTAAATGATGTCACTGTCCCATTTGGTTTGAGAAACTTTGTTCTTTGATATTTAGTGTATTTTTTACTTTCCTTAATGTCATACTTCTACTTCTAATTATAGGCTTCTGACTCCTTGTAAACAATTCTTCTCTTTCGGTGATTGTCAACAACACTACATGTCAAAAATGATCACATGATCCTGCTGACGGTTCCAATCCAATGAAACCTGAGCACATGCTTAGCTTTAGGCATATGTATTCTCTCATTTAAGTAAACAGGTTTTTAAATGCTTTGTAGGATCAGGATTTTAGTTACACCTTCAACAATGCAAACATATTTAGCTCTTTTAGGACCTGAACCAAAGCCCAGTGAAGTCAATGGAAGAACACCATCAACTTCAGTAGGGTTTGGGATCCTCTTAATCTGTCCTCATACAATAAATCAGCCACTCCAAATCATTCTCTTGCTTGGGATGTCGAGGACCGAACAGAATTCTAAGTGCAGCTAAATTGGCTAAGATGACCATTTAAGTTCCTCTCTAGTAAATGCAAAATATAAACATGATAAAAATATGTCTTTTTTCTTTTTCTTATTTTTTGACATTTTTCTTTTAAGATGTACATAATATACCCATAGTAACAGTGATAAAATTGAATAGAATACTTCCTCTGCTATGATAAATAGTTAAAGACTCAGTACTAACCTTTTAGATCAGAATTTTTTCTTTGATACAGAAATTTACTGATTTGCTGATTAGAGGTGTTCTAATCTATCCATGAGTACTTCAGGTGGATAAAATGTGTTGCAGGTAAGTAGTAAAGGAGTTATGTCTGCCTCACATTCTGTTTGGTTTACAATACTCTTTCAATATCTATATTTTTCTTTTCACATTTTGAACCCAAATGTGCAAGCTAGTGTATTCAATATTTGAAATACGGTAAGAAATAATAGTTATAATGCAATGTTGTACTTTGCCTCTCTTGTTTTCCTGGCTAAATTTGGTTTTAAAAAACCCAAACTTCAATGCTTTGATTTGAGTTCAATCCTAAGAAAAACATTTAAATGTAATTATGCCACTAGCACTCATCACCACAGCAGAATGCCACCTATATTGACTTCAGCCGTCACTGGTGTGCCTAATAGCAGATTTGGCCTTAACATTACATTTCTAAGCTATTAATAGTTCACCAGCTTTTTAAAAGCTCTAAAATATGGTAGTAGTTGTTGGGGAGGGAGGAGTGTTGATCAAAATTGGTTTAGGTTGATGTGAGCTTTCATCTTTTTCTTCCCTTGAGAAAGCATATGACCTCAGAAAATCCAGGTCATGGGACTTGAGCTGGAAAAAAAAATAAAAAAGATAAAAGGAAGATTTTTACTTTGTCTGAGTCAAGCAGAAATTTCCTTTATGGACTTGGAGTTAAATTTTAAGAAGTGTCTAAGTGACTTTGGAGACCAAATTTAATTTCCAAAAGTGCTTAAGTCACTTGGGAACATGTCTCATTGAAAGCTAAAAATTCTGAACATTTTACCTTTGGTCTCAACAGTTTCTCTGGACTGTGTATGTTTGGATTTTATTCCTAATGATTTCCATTCCAGGGAATTGTATATATATTAGAACATACTATGCCTCTATTTTTATCTGCTTCTTTGTCATTGTAAGAAATATTCCTTCTTTCTGTATTTGTGTTTAGTGCTATTAAGTCTTTTTAAAGTTTACACAGGTTTCTGTAAACTGTTTTATTTGCCAGGGAGAAAATATACAAGTATATAAGATTCTATTTCTTCCAGGGACCAAAAATACTTAAAATAAAAAGTAAAATAGTATATCTCAAAATGAGCACCACACAAATAGGGGTTAAAATACATGGAAGGAGGTGAGAAAGCTATCAAAGAACCGCCTAAGCTTTTAGAAGAGGGTGGCAATGTGGCTTACCCTTTTTTCATACACATCCCCTTACTTTAGTCCTTGTACTCAGCCATTATATCCCCCTTTTGCTGGGCTACTTTCATGCAGCTCCACATTGCTGAATCACAAAAATAGACAAAACACTGAACTTCAGAAACAGGACACATTTGTTGTCTAGTACATTTTAATAATTCAAATGGCAGCTTCTACACTGAGTAATGATGGAAGAGCTAACAGAGCTACAGTTTCGGGGGAGTTGTAAGCTGGTGAATGCTGGTGTTTGACTAGTGCAAGAATTCAAATCTATTAATGAAAAGAAACCGAGCAGGCCTAGAATGATATTTGCATAACTTTTGCATGTTGCAAACAATGATAAGTTGCTTTTCACTTTTTGCTTTTTTCATGGTTCTCTCTTTTTATTTCTGTTTGTACCTTAAAAAAAAAAAAAAAAAAAAAAAACTGAGAGACTTATGTAATTTCCCAATTTGTATATCAAGTTGTGCAAGCTTTGAGCTATGTTTGTGACCAATCAATGAACACCACAAGCACAGAACTCTCAGTGCCTACTCCATAAGTGCAGGTGAACTAAAAGGTTATTTTAGCTTACATTAGCCCACAACCTACATACAATTCTGATTTTTTTTTTAAAGAACTCTTTGCATCCCACCTTTATTGGCTTGAAAAAAATATAATCTTGCTGCTTTTCCTGACACCTATTGACTCAAAAAGATACATGGATATCAAAGACTAACAGGTAACCATATTGGTTTATCATTCACTCTCTGGAATCAAATGCAGTAGGTTCTTCATTGCTTTCCTTTCCTCTGCTAAAGCTATGTTAGTAGAAAGAATATATAAATGGCTATTCTTGTGTTTTCAATTTTAATTAAAGATACTGTATTTCTAATTGGTTACTAAAAAAGTTATTCCTATTGTATCATACTTTGTCTATGTAACTTCATCTGAAGTCAATGGAGCTCTTACATGTGAAAGGACTGCAAGACTGGACCCTAGAAAGAATACTGAAAAGGATTTCAGGTTCAAGATTTTGGCTTCTCTATAATTGTGCAGAAATTCTTGTAGATCCATGCATGAAGGTGAGCATTGTGATTTTCCTGCTGATTTCAGATTGTGCAGAAGGCTAATGTAATGGCCGGACACATTACTCTGGAATCCTTAACATTAGAAGGCTTCCTCTGTGCCACTTCCCTATGTCATCTCTTAGGGTAATAAATGTAACTTCACACAAGCCCTTTTTGTGACCTTTGGACTATGGCATTGGTTAGCATCATATGATTGTTCTCTCTCTCTCTCTCCCTCATGTGAAAGGTCTCTCCTTTGCTCCCCAGGATGTGCAGACAGCGGTTGTATCCTCCCCAAATTAGCAGACCAAACTTACTTCCAATTACACAGCATACTGTTTATTTAAGAAAGAGGAGAAACAGAAAAAAATAAAGACAAAAATTCACTCTTATTCTCCCAAGCACTGTCTGAGAAAGCAGCACTACTACGGGTCATCCGAAACATAAGGTACAATGCTTAAAAGCGTAGAGTAGTATTTTTACCTCTGTGTCAGTAACTGTCTCTTTTTGCTCCGTTTTTGTAGCTTCTTTTTGCTGACAGACTCTCTGATGTTTGCCCAGAAGTATGCATTGCTGCCCATAGAGGATACATCCTTCATGGGCAGGCTACCTTGTAATTGTTCATTCTGGGCTTTGTTTTCTACACCACCCACCCTCACTGCTCAGATGCGACTGGTTCTGGGCAATGCCAGAGACAAGATATTGGAATGGAACGGCCTGTTACACATAGTTAGTCTTGGCAAAAGTTGATTTTTTTTTATTTTTTTATAATTTCAATGGATAATATTGATGTTTCTATTTAAGCATTTTTATAATATTTCTGTGTATTTGAATTTTTACAGTTGTAGGAAGTTATGGGGAGTCAGACAATCAGGGAGATCAGACTATTATTTAATGACAATAGACAATGAGATTTAAAAAGGAAAAACTTCATAATCATTAACACACAAAATTGTCATCACATGTCAAAATATACAAAGTAAACTTCCTCAAATCAAACATCAAGTTCTCAAGCAGAATTTTTCCTATCTGTACATTTGATTATTAGCTTTGGAAATATTTTTTCATCAGTTTGTGTGTGAAATCGACATTTACCACCATTTTTTGATAAAAATCAAATCCTTCCAAGCATATATGCAGTCAAGCTCAGTTCTTTGTCCTATCTCAGACCAACCCAAGTAGCCATTAAGGCCAGTAGACACTGAAGCCAAGACATTTCTTGGAGATTAGTGACTAGCTGGGAGGTGTTGATAACCCAAGTCCCAGTCAAAAAGTACCATTACATTTAGTCTTCAATGACATTCATCCTAGGGAAATGCCTTTAATGAAGTTATTTCTATTATAATGAAAAAACATCTGGGTATAAACAGTTAGAGAGAATATAATCCATAATACATTGTGTATCCTGCTATTTTATTTTAAATCAGTGTGGATACTCAAGAGGAAGAATAAAAACAGTAACAAGAAAGCAAATATAATACTAATAATCTTTACTCCTATTCCTAATTATGCTGGTATGTGCCTGCTTGGTTATTTGTTATATGACAAACTGGTCAGAGTAATGAGATTTACAAACCCTCTTCTGGGCTTAGTCAGATGGGAGAGGAGTGTCTTCCCTGTTTACAGGCAATCAGACTGACCATACCCCCAGACAGCTGCCAGAACCACCAACCATGGAAGTATGCACCCAGAGCTGTGACCAACAGAGAAAAGTAGGGAGAACAGAGAGGGGGGAAAAAGGAGGCAGAAAGACTTGGGATAGCAAAGGGCAACAGCCCCATGCCAGGCTGCCTCTGAGAAACTGACAGGGAGATACAAGGAGACTCTAAGCCTGGGAATTTAAGGGCTTAAAGACTCAATTTATGTTATGAAGTTATAGACTGGTCTAATTGTATATTAATTGAAGGGGCACCACTGTAGTAGAAAGTAAGAGCCTGAAACATGAGTCCTAGCATAAGAGGTCAGACATGAGGCCTGAGGCCTAGTACAACATGTCAGATATGAGGCCTGAGCTAAAAAAATTGGTCAAGTCTGTTATAAAGCAAAGTCAGCAGAAGTCATGCTGTGAATGTTGGCAGGCTCATAGTAACTGGCAAGAATAGAACTGGTATAACAAACACATATTCCAAAAAAGTACTAAGCATAAGCACATTCCAGAAAGGTACTAGGACATCCTAATACCCCAGAGGTAACGAGGGCTCAGTGACCTCCTCAAATGACAGTATAACGAATAGAAATGTCTTATTAATATGATAGAGATGTTTTGTTTGAAACATCTAGTGCAAGGTAATGGGTGGTAACTTACCACATTAGAAGGTGCCAACTACACACATCAAAGAAGAATACATAATTTGTTGGTATTAATGTATAAAAGAGTGTCTCAAAATAAACATCTTTGTCTGGCCAGGGGGAAATGGAAAGTCCCACCATTTATTGTGCCAGTACCATTGTAACAAGCATACATGTGTTAGTGATCCTGTAGAGTCTATAGGATACTAGGACCATGCTTGCCCACAATAAACCTGGCCAGGTGCCTTTGTTACTCAGCAGATCCCTGGTCGTGTCGAGTTATTCACTCGTGGAGTGGTGTTTTGGTTATCTGAGCAGAGCTGGGACAATACACACATGGGGAAAACACACACGAAGCCAATAACTGACAACCACCACTTAGGAGAAAGCTGGATCCCCTAATCAGACTACACCAAGAGCAACTGACAGTCAGTCATGTTAACACCGTTATAAGTGAAATAATTTAGAAGGATGTTTTCTAAATACTAACAAAGTAATTAAAAAATAAAATTGTTTAAAACATATTTTGTTCTTCCTTTAATGGATGTGAACTAATAAGATAACTCACAGGTTTATCTTTAATACTAAGCAAACCCAATACTTGAAAAGATCATATGTCATAGATTCCATTTCTTTTTGACAAAAGGGTAGTAAGTCACATTTTTAACCAATATTTTTAGCTACCTGTACTGTGTCATAAATGTGGTTCTCATGAATATCAATATCAACTTCTTTGGCTCTTTCACCAGTGCTACAGAGACAAAGAAGACAAAGAGCTATGCCAAATGGAATGACAATCCCTGGTAGGTTCAGCTTTTGTAATAATATCCATAAGGAAAGGAATCTAAGCTACTATTGGCTTTGGCTACCAAATGCATTGAGATTCAAACCAAATCCATCATGGCTAGATCGTAACATCATATATACTTTACACAGTGCATAATTAACCTGAGGAATTTACATCAATAAGAAACTGAAGTCAAGAGCAGATATTAAAAAAATGGATATGGACACTGAACATCCAGAGTTATACAGAGTTTAAAAAAAAGGGATATACACCTTCATTCTTCACCACATAAGCCAACTGCTATCCGAAGGGGCTTAAGGTGACATCTTCTGTGGGCAGGTTACTTCATAATTGTTCATTTTGTGGGTAGGGGTTTGTACGCCACTCACCCTCATCCCTCCAGAAGCATCTGGCTCTGGGCAATGCCAGAGACAGGATCCTGGAATGGAAGGACAATTGATCTGACCCACGTTCAACTAAGAATAACGGGATCTTAAACTGCAGATAACATGCAGTTGAGTCATGGATTAACAAAAATATCTTTAGGCTAAAAATAATGGCAATTGTATAAGGAAGGGATAAAAGGGATAATTAACTTGACCAGTCTATTTGATCCTATGGCTCTGCCAAAGAAGGTTATGGCCTGGTTGGATGGCAAAGCTAAACTCTAGCCTAGAGGGACTACTGAAAGTGTCATTCAGAAAGTCCACTATAATCTCTGACCAGCAACACAGAGTTGTTGGTGAGACAACATTACCAGGGATTTGTTATGAGGATATGATTCTATGCTGGGTGGATGGTAACGAATCAGTGCTCGTTATTTTAGCAGAAATATTCCAGCTAAAATACCTACCACACAATCCAAAGCCTACCCAGGTGCCAACAATTCCATCCGCTGAAACTTCCAGCTTTCCCCTCAATTAATTCTCTAGTGCAATTATGTATTGTCTATATGAAGATGTCAGCTATTCAAGCTGAACAAATTAGGGGTAGAGTAAAATAAATTGCATTTACTAGCAAAAAAACCCAAACTCCAGATAATATAGTAGGGATGCTTATTTTTCATAATAAATAGAATCAAAACCTCTGGTTTTGAATTTTCATGAAGCTGCCACAACATTTCACATTTGCCACAGCTACCAGAGGACCTTGCAACAGAATTTGGGACCAGCATCCTGTAAAGTACACCAGTCTTGAGTATATATCTCAGATTTATTTAGATTAAGTAGGTCTGTCTGTATACACCTGCCATCTGGAGTATAATGCATGGGAAAGATAAGAAATAAGATAGAATTGGAAGTGATTTACAAAATTAGATGGTAAGAAAATTATAAAGTTCCAACCAGTGGATGAAAGAACTATTTGTTGTAGACAGGAATCTGGGAGGGAGTTTGTAGAGAAGAAAGATGAGTCATTCTAGAGCTGGAAGCCTTCCAAACTGATATTCTTGGTCATTTTTAATGCCCAACTTGGAATAGCATTTGCCTTAATCCCCTGTAGAAAAGATACTTCAGAGAGATGGTAAACTAAAAATGACAATAAGACTTTTAGAAACAGTGAAAAAAAAATCCCACTTTGTTACATGTAACAGATCCTTTACAAATCCATTTGTCGGCAAATCAAAGTCTCAGGCCAACAAGCTAAGGATATGGGGAAAGAATTACAGATATGCGGCCAACTTCTTCCCTGGAGTTACACCAATGAAATTGATGGATTTGACACTAAGGATGAATTTAGCCCATGAAGTTTAAAACTGAAAAAGAATGAAGAGAGTGAAGTAAGGAACAGCATATAGACAAATATAGAGTGTTTCTGGCATGAGATGGAGGAGGAATGAATAAACCCACTGAAATAAGAGAGAGCAAGAAACTTTGGGCTTGGTCTCTACTTAAAATTTAGGTTCACATAGCCATGTCATTCAGGCGAGTGAAAAATCCACACTCCTAACCAATGTAGTCATGCCGACCTAACCCCCAGGGTAGACACAGCTAAAACAGAAGAATGCTTCCACAGACCTAGCTACCGTTGCTCAGGAAAGTTGTGTTCCTACACCAATGGAAAAATCCCATCAATCAGTGTAGGCTGTGTTTACACTTTTGGGTTATGCCAGCATATCTACGGCATTGTAGCTATGTTGGTATGGTCCGCATAGTGTACATATACTATTTGTATCAGGAATTGATTCAAACTGAATATAAAGACTGAAAAATACACGAAGAAAGCCAAGGAAAGAAACAGCGTGAAGGGAAAAAGCAGCCTGTTTTCAGGATACACTTAGCTATGTCTACATTACAGAGCCTATGCCAACATAGCTATGCCAGCATAGCCCTGTGAATGTAGATACAACCTACATCGACAGAACATTTTTCTGCTGGTGTAAGAAAACCATCTCCATGAATGGAGATGGCTATGGCTGCATTTACACTGAGTATTTTGCCCACCTATCTATGTTGCTCAGGGATGTGTTTTTTCAAGTGAAGCCCAAGTCTAAGACTTCCCTTGTTATGAAGCTATTCTTGTTTCTTAGCAGTGAAGGTGTGAGAACATAGGTATCTGAAGATGTAGTCTATACTTAAAATTTAGATTGAAAACCTAGGTTGGCTAGATTGTCCCTAGCCCGTTTGCCAGAAGCTGGAAATTGGTGACACTTGATGATTACCTGTTCTGTTCATTTCCTCTGAAGCACTTGGCACTGGCCATTGTCAGAAGACAGGATTCTGGGCTAGATGGACCATTGGTCTGACCCAGTATGGTCATTCTTATGGCATATCTACATTGTTCAAGGATGTGAACAACTCTAACCATTGGCTTTGTAGCTACATCAACCTAACTCCCCAGTACAGACATAGCTATGTCAATGAAAGAATGTTTCCATCAACCTAGTTACCGTTGTTTGGAAAGATGGTGTTTCCCCATTGGTTTACGCTGCATCTACACTACAGGCTTATGCCAACATAGCTCTGGTGACATTGCTATGCTGCTATAATCACTGTACTGTAGATATACCCTAAGCATTGTTACACCGGATCAGACTATTGGTTTATTTAATCCAGTATCCTGTCTCCTGACATTGACCAGTACCAGGTCCAATACATATTGTATAGTTTTCAGATAAAGTTATAGAATAACCTGCCCACAAATAAAATTTCTTCCTAGATCCCCATTAATTAGAGATTGCCTTGCATAGCTTGTAGCTGGCTTAAACTCAGAAGTCTGGTAGAATGAAAAATGGGGATAGGTGTGGGGAAACCAACATAAGATTTCAGTGACAATTAAAAATCTTTTGTTTTCCTGTGAATTTGCAGGAGAAAATTTTGACTTTGTTGATGCTTATGTGGGAAGAATTTCCTGGACATGCCATATACATCCAGCAGCGTTAGAAATAGAGAAGGTGTCATGCTATTTAGATGAGACACTGAGCTGGGAAAAGAAATGGACAAAGGATCAGAAGAGAATTTTAAGGAATAAGAAACGACCCTGGAAAAGGTACAAAGAACAGTGAATTCAATACAGATAGGAAAAGACAGATGGGGACTTATAGGATGTGGTGGAAGTGGACGCTTATATAAGTGAAATTTAACAAAAAAAGTTTTTAAAAACAGAAAATATTATACAAAGTTAGAAATAAGAATATCTTTGTATGCTGAGAATCCAAAAATCTGGTGTTTTTTTTTTTTTTTTTTTTTTTAAACAGTAAGTGGGATTATGTGGGTAAAAAGAACCAGAATGATTTCAGAAAAGGACATGGCTGTATTGACAAATCTGATACAGTAGAACCAGTAATAATATTTTGGAAAACTGAGGGATGATTTATGTGCATCAAAGAAAGGATATGATTACTGTCACATCTGAGTGAATGTGTGGTGATTCTAGTACAGTATTTGTATTGTTTCTGCTTATATGTCAGAGGAAAACCTTGCTCTTTTAAAAAATGTAACTCCAACATTTGTTTGATTTTTTGTAAGGTAAAGGTTGTGTTGAGAGAAATACATGTTAAAAGAGAATGTATAATTAAAATCCAAAATTAATAAATATATTCTAAGAAAAACTTATTGGAGTTCCAGCTTTTCTAGGGCAGTGAGTAGATCTTACCTAGTGGGGCTCAGAAAACAAAAGTTATGTTTTTGCGACAAATATTTTCTTTTTTTCATTAAAAAATTCATAATGACCTATTCTAGCCTTACCATATTTCCCATCAGCTGCCATCTTATAAAATAGAGAGTACAATAAACTGTATCTTATCTGCTTCCCCACTCTGGCCACTGATCAGAGCACAGGCCCACGTTTGCATATGTTACAGCTGTTGCTTATTCTCCCTCGTCTGAAAACATGTCTGTCGCTCTTTGAACTTGTATCCCAATAGAGTGAATTTTCACAGAAGGTGAGTGCCCACAGATTCAATGGATTGGAATCACCTTCAAATCATAGGGGAGAAATTTTCAGCCTGTATGGGGGAAGGATAGTAGCTGTAAAATGTGTTCAATGTAGTACTGGAAGATATGCCAGAAAAGTTGGCAGCTGACAAAAATTAGGTAAATTTCAACTGACTTGCAGTGCTGATTATCAATAAATCAATTGGTAAAGTGAGAAACAGAAAAGAGGAGCGAGCTTATAGAATTTCAGCAAAGCAGTGGGAGGAGATGAAAGAAAGAAAGTAAGAAAGGAGGAAGAGAGTAATTCAAGGAGATGGAAGAAAGGAAATAAGGGAAATAACGACCATGCAATGTGGAGAAGGAAATGATTGAAAAAAGGATTATTTCTTATTTATGTAGATTCATAGGTTTACACAATGCTTATGTCCATGTTGATGCAATACCTGACTTCTGCTGAGATTGATAACAAGAAACTGATAAATTCTTTAGCATCAATGTATTGTGGTATGAATTTTTGGGACTCTAGGAAACCAAAAACTCAGTACACACAGGCCAGTGAACATCTGTCAAATGGTAGTGACCTTTGGTCTCTAATGTGGGCCAAAGTCTATTCACCACTGATTACAGATAAAAGGCATTATATTCTATTCCCAACACACTTTGCTGGGTTGAGTTTTGTGGGCTGAGTTACGACAAAAAAATTCTGTCTACAAAAATCAGTTTATGTATTGCCCTGTGCTTTCATTTTAATGTAAACAAAGCTTTAAATATGAAGCACTAAATAATCCCAGGTGATCAGCTTTAAGGAGTTCAGAGGCAAACATTGATCTCTCTGACCTGTGCAGATTTATTTTTCATGTCTACAAGGAATACCAGTTAAGGACTTTCAAAAGTGATTTTCCACTCATTCATCTGAACATGTTGAAATCTAGCTAACCCTCTAAAACTGATTTGACTGGCATTTTAGTGGCACAGTATAAACAAGTTCAAGCTGGTAATTATGCCTTTAGAAAAGGCCAACACATTTTGTACTTTCATTTGCTGGTTATGTGAGCAGTTGAGGAATCTGCTTTGACTATATTTGGAAGCTCACTGAATTGTTCTATGGGGAGACCTCACCCTTGGTTGGAAGAACAGTCGCCACAAAGTGAAGGATTTACATGGGTTGGGGTAAGAGCAGGGGAGGAAGAAATGAAGGGATTCTGGAAGAATAAATCTACCTAGTCTGCACCACCCAATCACAATGAAAAGCTACATTTTCATTCTTTGTCAGTGTGCAACAAAATGGGAAAGGTTGATTTCACAATCACAGTGGAAAAATTCTCTGTGCAACTCACTTATACTAGTGATCCTGATTCTGCCACTTTATTATCCTCAAAGCATCTGTTTTGATTTTCTGCGCTCTTGGTGCAACTGTGCTCTCCCAGGCAATAAGAAAAGGGCAAAACTTTGAATCTTTATGTGACAAGATTTGGGGGCGAAATTAAAAAAAAAAAAAAAAAAGTATGATTTTGGGTTTTATAGACGTAGGAAGGTCACCAATTGTTCTCTGGTGCTCAGTTAATAAAAAGAACCCGAAGAAAAATAAAAAAAAAAGAATAAGGAATCAGAAACTATAATACTTTACTATTTCATTGCTTAGATTAGAAAAAAGGAGAAACAAAGGAGTGAAAATTCCTATGCATTTGTCACAAATTGTTTGTGGAATAAGAAAGGAAATGACCTGCCTTATGTTGATGGAAACCATGTCTATATCAACAATATTAGAATCATTCTTTCAAGGAAAGTTTACCCTTGTGAAAATGGTGTGGCCATGAAGTTAGCAAGGTCAATGTCAGCTTGATTTTCTGCTGCATAGTCAGAACTAATTTGCCTGAGTGATACTTAAGGGCTCGTCTAACCTGGACACCTAGTTCTCTGAAACCTTTTCTTTCCTGAATCAGCATTCCTTTTGTTCATGTGCTACATCCATTCTGTTTTCATCTTCCCCTCACTAACCTCATTTTTAACTCTGGACCCTCTTCTGACTGACACAGATAGAGATCTGCATAGTGTCGTGGTCCCTATTACTATAGTATCTGAGTGTATTTATCCTCACACCACCACTGCTGAGAGGGAAACGAAGCCTAAGAAAACCAAAACTTGAGATTGGCTAGGTTGCTGGTGTACAAAGACCATTGCCTATCATGCTGCTCAATAATGTCTCATTGTTTCCCTATATTTCCTGTCAGTCTGTTTTTTGTTTCCTCTGATACTTCAATTGTAAGCTCTTTGGGACAGGGTCTATCTTTTTGTTCTGTGTTTGAACAGCATCTAGCTGTCCTGTTCCCTGTGGCTCCTAAATGCTCTGATTTTAAGGCAAATCTCCATTTTATGGATGGGGAACTAAGGCCTAGTTCCTGAAATGTATTTAGGTATCTAAATCCAATTAAAGCAAATATTTTTGAGGACCTGGTCCTAAGTGACTTTCCCCAATCAAGGTCACACAAAAGGCCTGCAGCAGAGCAGAAAATTGAACCTGGATATCCCCAGACCCAGCATGGTGCCCAAACTGCAGGGGTACCACAAACAAGGGAGTTTGTCAGGGAGAGAAGGAGATTCCCCCTGCTGAACAAACAGGTGCAAGTTCTAATCTTGGGGTGAGTAAGCTTGTCTGGCTGTTTGTGTTTTTCTTCCAGGTTATTTTAAAATTATAGAGTCAGTTGGGATTGTCTATTTGGGGACTATTTGAGCCTTTGTTCCCTGGATCAGCCTTGATCATCTTTGATCAGCCTCGATCAGTCTTGTGATCACCCTCCCTCTGTGTGATAAATGAAATGGTAGAGCTGACCTAGGAAAGAAGGCTTAAAAGTCAGAGCTGCAACGACCAAGGGGATCTAGTGAACAGGGGACCGTGAACAGAGGACTGAGAGGGGGAGGAGATCCCCCTCATGAACAAACAAGGTGCCAGAAATAGTCTTGAGGTAAGTAAGCCGGTTTGGCTGTGCCTTAGTTACCCATACATAAACTGGGGTTTGTATTAAAATCAGAGCATTTAAGAGCCCCACGGACTAGAACAGCTAGGTGCTGTACAAATACAGAACAAAAAAAAAAATAGATTGTAATCTCTCTGGGGCAGGGTTTAAGTAGAAGAGAGAGAGAGAAAAAAATGGTACAATAAGGAAAAAAGAACTTTCCTGATCATTCTGCTAATGTTAAGATTTAACACCTGATTCTTTAGCTTTAGTATGTGCAAATAATGGTTCAGAAAAAAATGGGAATACATCCAGATCTCTTATCAAATGTCAGTCAAGTACAGAACTATTTATGGATTCAAAACAACTTACATGCATATCCCATGTCCTTGACACCTACCAGTTCTGTCAACTTCACTGAAATCATATGGGCTCAGTTCTGTTGGGACATTTTTAGCTTTAGATGTCATGAGTTCCAAAAGTTATCTGAGGTTAGAGAGGAAAATGCATTCAAAAGAATTTCTGAACCAAGAATATCTTGGCATATACAAGGTTTGTATAAAGCAGCTGGTTAGAACCTAGCATAAAGAAGGTAGATTTATGCTGCTTAAAATGAATATCACTAGGGGTGAAGGATCATTTATACTGAATACATTATTCAATGACTTTTTCCCTTTTATGTGTGTATGAATGTATTCACTCTCTCCTTATTTATACAGAGGCAGTGTGGCCTAGCATCTAAAGCACTGGACTGGGACTCAGGAGTCCTGGGTTTTATCATCAGCTTGGCTTGCTGGGTCATCTTGGGCAAGTCACTTCACTGCTCTGCGCTTTATTTTCCTCATCTGTAAAATGAGGACAATGTGCCTGGATCTCCTTTGCAAAGCTACTTTGAGATCCATTAATTTCTTCAGTGAATGATTCTTGGGCTACAGATAATTTACAAACTGTTACTCAAAAGGATTGGAAATTCAAAATTCATCTTAGATAAAGCATGTGGCATGGTTTCTACCTTCTGATCGATGCAACTTACCAAAAACAAACAATGTGAAATCCCAAGTGTAAATTTGAGTATAAAAATTAAAACTAACCATTCAAAATGTATAACGCTGTTAATTGCGGATTTTGGAACTTAATTTTGGTAAATATTCTGAGTTCTGAAATTTGCTTTTTACAGATCTTTGCACTAATAAAGTATGTTCCATACATTGTTCAAGAAAAGAGAACACAAAAAGAGCAAGAACATAGATGAAGTTGATTTAAATTAAAACATTCGAATAAATATTCAAATAAAGTATTTGAAATATTTTCAGGGTTCACCAATTTCTAAATATTACTAATAGCTTGATAAAAAGCCCATTGAAGTCAATGGTAGTCTTTTTATTGAATGTAAATGGGCTTTGATCAGGCCCTCCCACTAGAAAGCTTTTTGTGGGTGAAGCAGGTTCGCACAGGGCCCTCCTGTTGCTCAGGTCCTCTGCTCCCACACACCACGCACAGGCTGCAGCTTGTGCTCCCACCACTGTGCTTTATTTACCCACCACCATCTACTGACACACAGTCCGGCCTAACAGCCACAGGGTCCTCATAGCTTCAGCCACTGGCCAAAGGGAGCTCCCCCTCCTCGAATGGCTTCTCCCTTTCAGGCTGCTTGCACCCTCCCGCCCCCTTCCTGTGAGCCTTTATAGCCCTTGGCTAATGAGCCCAGAAGGGGCTCCCTATTGGCTCACTCCGTGCAGGCTTACTCAGCCCACTCCAATTCTCCCTTAATTAGGGCTCACGTGACAGAGGGCTGCTTCAGCGTTGCATTGCCCAGCACCCTGTCACAGTGGATTTGAGACTAGAAGATGAAATCTATCCCCACTGAAGTCATAGATGCAGGCATTAAGAACATATTTGCGGTATTTATATATATATATGAAAGAACGCCTCACGTAGTATCGTGAAATATATGCACAGCTTATATTAATGACCAGAGTGACCCAGGCTTTTATTCAAGACCTCACCTGACACTCTTTTGGTGAGCTATAGTGTAACCTGTAACCCTGGTGCACTCTCTCTGAACCCCTTACCAGATGGCGCTAAGAGGTTCCTGCATCACACCAAGATCTGGTGTTATCCCTTATCTTGAAGAATTCAACAGGAGTACAGGATATTGACAGAGGCACTGGATCAGACAGTGCTCAAGTCTCTGCCTAGGCTTTCCACATTCACATTTGGGGTCATTCCTCAGCTTCCACTTGGCCACATTATCAGTCTTTGCCATCACAGCTCTGACTAGATGTAGAGTATACCACTGTTTTCATTTGAGGTCGGTGTCTGGATGGAGTTGTTCTGTAAGAACCAAGTTCTCCAAGATACCTGGCATTTTCTGCTGTTTTACTATTCTATACCACCTTCCACAGTGGTATTTTGGGGTAAGGGATTTTCAGAAGCAAAGCCTTTTCTGGACTTCAGCCTCTTGGATTGTGGAATGTGTCCATGCAGTTGGTGTCTTGGATCATGCACCTGTTTTGTCTCTCCTTTTTTACTAAAAGCATCCTGTTTCACTGACAGTAGTGCAGTCCCTGCATGGCAGTATAGTGACAGTGTGAGAGCCAGTTTCAAAGTCCCTATGATGATCCTATAGGATTGATTAAATTCAATATTAAATGTGTGCATGGCTTGAGCATGACCATATTCAGGCACAGTACTCTGCAGCTGATCACTCAGGGCGAGACTGGCTGCTCAGGATGTTTTGGTGTCAAGTCACCATTTTGTTCGGCCAGTTTCTGGAGTACACAATTCCTGGAGTTCACTTTCTTTTTCAGTGGCTTGATGTGCTCTTTCAATGATCAGCATTCAATCTAATGTGAACCCAAGATACACCAGATGTTCATAATCCTCAAGGATTATACCATAATGTGGTCAATTCATTGAAGATGGCTTTGAAACTTGCAAAATTTTAGGGGATTGTGTTTGCTCATCTGTTGGCTGCTTATGGCACTGTGAACTATTGTGCACTTCAATGGAAATTAGAAACAATTTTGAGAAGTAGCAAGATGATCCAGGTCATCTCTTCCCTGCTTGAGGATTGACATTTCTTTATTGAGATGGATGATCAGAAAAGTAGCTGACTTATTCAACAGAAAGTACTGAACCTTGGGGCAATCCAAACACCTTTACTGTTCAGTGTCTATACAAATGACCAATCAGAATTCCCTGCTGTGTGAAGATTCATATATGAAGATGATCTTTGCATTGCCACTTAAGTTAGAAAGATTTGAAATCAATAAGCACATTCTAATTGGCTCCCTGAGTGTTTTTGAAGAATGCTGTCACACATGGTTTCTGAATGCCAACCCTAGTAAAACAAAAATGTGTGCCTCCCATCTGAAATCACTGTCAGGCCAAACAAAAACTCCAGATATTGTAGGATGTCCTTGAGCACTATGAACATCTAATGTAGTTTGGGGTGACATTAGACCAAACCACTCTAATAATCAAAAAAGGAGCACTAAACAGTGGTCCTCCAATTATTTCATTCTGTGGACCACCTTAAGAAGAAATCTTTCATAGACAACTTTTTCAATACCCCAATTCCCCACCACTTGGTGCTCAAATCCTGTGGCCTGCTGGGGGAAGCTCCGCTGGTCTCTAAGAACCAATGCACTTCAATGCACTATAGTATAGAATGCAATGTGCACATTTGTAATGTGGTGCTGATCATTCTACTCACTGTGAGTCCAAAGCAGAATGAGATTGCTTTTATGAGTTTGTGACATATTTGATTTTATTATTAGGTACATATAACTTCATCAAACAAAGGTTTGACATATTTGAAACCATATACTTTAACTTTCAAATTACATTGCTTCATGCTACATACAAAAGATGACAGCTCAGGGTAGGTGAAGTAAATAGTCAAATGTGAATCTGAGAAACAATGAATGAATAGCTCAAAGCACTGAGCAGTTTATACCTTTTCATAATGTTATGCCTGTTGGCTATGGACAGTCCTTGTTGATGACTTTTGCTGGCATAGTGGATTACTTCATGTGCTGAGGTGAACTCCAAACTTTAAGCATTACAGAGAAACTATATACCCCATTCCTATCCCGTCTTTGCTTCACTGCTTTTGAAAATCACAGGAACAACTACATACATGCAGCTATTCAGTGGGAACCTAACAGGGCATGAACTAAATGAGACATGGCAGTCTGGTTACCACCTTAGAAATTGCATGACTTCCCTAATGGAGTTTACTATAGTCTAGACAAATTAGAATTCTACAACATGGGTGCGGGGAGGGTAGTTTTTGACATTGTGAGCCAAATTGTTTTTCCTGAAAAAATAACCTTACAACCTCTATGACACACTGCTAAACATATATGTCTGTGATAGGATTAATTCCTTTTGGGGGGCTAGTAAGCTATTTGTTTGCAGAGGGAATAAATCAAAATAAAAAAAAACAAAACAAAAAAGGTAGGTTATAGTTCCCTTGGGATGTGGAAAATTACTAATTAAATGCCAAAAATTACCCCTTAATGCAACATTAAGGGTGTGTATTTAAATATATAAAAGCAAGGAAATGAAAAAAATTAACATTAACTTACCTTCAGTGGATATCTATGTATTAAAATATTTTTATAATGTAGTTCTAACTAAAAATTTTTTTTAGAATGTCAAATGCATACCTAAAAGTGATAGTAATTTCATCTGTTTTACAATGGCATAATGCTATTGACTACACAGATATTTGCATGCTTAGAGATTTCTTGAAAAGTCTGCCCACCAAATGATGTAAGGGGCACAGAAGACAGATCTTCCTGCACTATTTCATTTTAAAGACAAAAAATATATATTTTAATCAATCGTGTTATAATAATGAACAACAGCGTGAACAGATTCCAGATTATCTATAAGCAAGGAAATATAGTTTCCATTAATTGTCAAACATACTGTGGTTTGAATACTTTTACTATCTTTATGTAGGTAGCCTTCATCACCATAATATCTGAGCACCTCATAAACATTAATACAGAGCCTCACAACACCTGTTAGAGAAGTAATTTTCATCCCAATTTTACAGGTGGGTGACTGAGGTGCAGAGAGACAAACACTATGCCTACACCTGTGCGTGTACTCCTGTACAGGGCCAGGACTGTGCTTGTCTGTGCTCCCCATTACTGCACTGAGTGTCCCCATTTTACTATGCTGGACATGGGTGTAATGCTGCGTATACAGAGATTCATTGAATCATAGAACTGGAAGGGACCTCGAGAGGTCATCTAGTCCAGTCCCCGTCACTCAAGGCAGGACTGAGTGTTATACACACCTATACTTGCATTCACACTGGGTGGAAGACATGGAGCAATGGGATGATGATCTGGTTCTGCTCCTGTTCCCTGTTGTGGGACAAATGATTATGTGACAGAATAGATGGTCAGCAAGAGACTGATGGAATTTGAGTAGAATTTGAGTTAGTTTTAGACTGCTGACCTTAAGGGTCAATGATCATTCATCTTATGAGGTACAGATATGACGACTGCCAGTACTGCCAAAGTATGCTCTTAGGTGGATTGCTGCTTCTGGTATTGGATTAGCAGCATGTTGTGATGGGATCGTGTTGTCTTGGAAACCTGGGATGACCAGCAATGGCTTCAGAACTTCCGAATGATGAAACATATTTTCATGGAACTGTGAGAGGAGATTTCACCAAACTTCCATTTCCAGAACACTTAATTCAAGGGAGCCATGACAGTGCAGAAGTAGGTGGCTATTGACCTGAGGGACGTGGAAACACCAGACATCTGTAGATCCATTGCAAACCACTTTGGGATTGTAAAGTCCATTATAAGGGTCATGGCTGTGGATGAGTAAGAAGAAATGCAAATACATTAATAAAAGCAGGATTTGAGAGGATGGGATTTCTGAACTGTGCAGGAACTATGGATGGCACTCATACTCAAATGTGTTGCCCAATACAAGGGGCAAGTGAATATGTGAACCATAAATGTTCCTATTCACTCACTCTGCAAGGCTTGGCGTACCACAGAGACAGATTCATGAATGAAAACATGGGAAACACTGGAAAGTTTCATGACACCAGCATGCTGAGGAGATTAGGGTTGTATTTGATAGGGGAAGAAACTATTCCTCAGGAACTATATTGTTCTGTATGGTGTGTCTGTGCCAACTGTTATTTTCAGGGGGCCCAACATACCTATTACAAATTTGGCTTATGAAACCACACCCTAGCATCAATTACCCTGGGGGGAAAAATGAATTCCAAGCTGAGTAGCCGTGAAATGGTCATGAAATGTGTCTTTGGTAGGCTGAAAACTTGGTGCTGCCTATGCACCTGTCTGGATGCCAAAGTGACCGATACGGTTTGTATAATCATCACCTGCTGCACACTCCATAATATTTGTGAGGGTAAAAAGGAATGGGTCCATCCTGTAGGTCTTTATGAGCAGCTCTTCCAGGGTCCTCCCCTGTCAGTCTCCTGTCTCTGGGGTGATGTTCCTGCTTTCATGGAGGAATGGCTTCTGTCTTGGAAGTTGAAGGTCTTGCCAGTTGAAAGACAGGGATAATATTGTATTTCTTTCTTTTGGGAAGAAGCCAAGAAATCTTCCCACATAACATAACTTTGCTGCAGATGGCCATCATTTTGATACTTTTCAGCACTCCAAGAATACAACTGTTAAATTATCCTTGATTCTTAGACCACTTTTCCAGCCCATGGGAAGGAGCAGAGGCTAGTAATGGCAAGGAAACTACACTAATGTTTTAAAAAAATTAATAATGTCAGTGTCGGGGGGGCGGGGGGGGGAGGAGGGGAGAGGAAGGGAAGGGAAGGGCAGGAGAGGCCCAGTTCTTTCCATGGGCAGTTACCAGCTTGCAATTTCTTCTTTAAAGGCTGGACAACATTTGGATAACAGCTGGTTTCAAGGTACCAGAATGGAAAAAACAGGTGATTTTCCATTCTGTGGAGGAGATCCAGAAGTCTATACCAGAGAGATGTTTTGGCTAATGGTCACCCATATATATATATATTGCCAAATGAAGGGGTTTGATCCACTATGAATGTTAAACAAGCATATTTGCATGGCTGTTGATCCCTAAGACCCCAGCTGCAATGTCTACTATAACAGAAATTTGCTGAAATATGCTTACAGGACTAGGAGGCAATTCTATTGGAAACTAAATATATTCTCAGCTAGCATATGGAGTTTCATATAAAGGAAGATGCAAACCACAAACACTGCCCATCACACACTTCCCCCCAGCAACACCGGAAAATCCTACTCTTGTGATTGCCTGACAATGGTGAAATGGACAAGGAAAGAAAGGCACATCACAACTTTGTTTTCCTGAAGTTTCAGATCAGCACCACAAACCTCTCATCTCTCTAAGGGACACCACTCTGTGTTTATCCAACCACCAGACTTCCTTCTCCCTGTTCCCTCAGCTTATGCAGTATGGCTTAGTGCAAGGAGAGGCCAGACACCAGGGACAGGGATGGTACTGATCTTGTAATCTTCCAAGGGAGAAAGAACTGCTGTGACTAACTTCTCCACAGACAACTGAAGTATTCTACATTCCCTCCCTTCCCATTCCTGAACCTAACATCCCTTGCACCTCAAACTGCCAATCTCCCTCATCCATGTGGCTCCCGTTTGTAAGGATACGCTAAGGTCAGGGAGATGGGAGAAACACTGCATCTGACAAAGTGAGCTGAGCCTCACGAAAGCTTATGCCTGCTAAAATTAAATTTGTTAGTCTTTAAAGTGCCACAGAACTCTCGTTGTTTTTGCTATATAAAGACTAACACGGCTACCCCTCTGGAACTGAAACTGTGTAATCTTCCAAAGGACAACAAGAGATCTGTTATTAATTTCAGACAATCGACAATCTTTTCTACAACTGTCCCATCCCCATCTGGCACCTTTCCAACCTGCCCCCTCCTGTTCCCTGGTCTGTGTGGCCCCAGGACCATAACTGCCTGTATGCGGGCTGAAAAATGCACAAGCACAGGGGCACTGTGATTTTTCATTAATCTGGTTTTAAGAAATAGCTTTAGATGAATGCATGGTTGGTGGTTAATTACAAATGAATAAAATCATTGACTTACAACCATGTCTTGCTTATGGACCATTAAGTTGGAGGCATTCAGTAAGGGGACAGGGTGCAACAATGCCATGGCTTCAGCACTGCTCTTTGAGAGACATAATGTATGGCATATTATTTAGGGAGGAAAAGTTAGTGAACACTACTGATTTTAAGATCCAGGGCTTTTGAAGTAATGCAACACAAAAGCAAGAGGGTATATGGGCAGGCAAGGTGGGTGCCCAATTTAATTTACCACCCTTAGGTTCTGGTTCCTGTCACAACTCAAGTTCTCTTTGGGTTTTTTGGGTGGGGAGGAAGGGCTTCTTCAATAGGCTTCTTGAGGTAGATGCAGAATCACATGCTCCTTGTCCTCTGGGGCATCGTCCATGGTCCTTGCTGCCTCCAGGCCCTGGCCCTCGGTAGCTTTCTGTGGGATAATGTGGCCAGTGGGGTTGAGAAGGAGATTGTGAGCCACTTCAGCTCTCTACTGAGCCCTTGACTACACCTGGTCAAGCTCCTTGTAGAAGGAGCGTGTATGACAAACCCTCTCAGACTGATGGTTGGAGCTTTTTGCGCTCCTGTTCAGGAGCCACAAGTGCTTGGTGCATTCCCAGAATTAGCTTGGAGTCTGATGAATACTTGTCTGCTCCAGCCTCCATAAATTTCCCTGTAGAGGTGAATGTTTCCACCACCCCAGGAAAAGTTATGGTGGATAGTGTAAGGCAACCACACATTGATCAGCAATCGGGTGTGATTGGTGGACCAGGCAGCTGCTCTTGGAGCAGGATTGACGTTCACCTGTATTAATTGAAAGAGTGCAGTGGAAAGCTGTTCTGATGTGGTCAGCACAGCACTACTAGGGACCTTTATAGATTGTGTAAGGGTCAGGAAGAAAAGGGTTCAGTGCATTGTGGGAATGGGGATGGAGCACTATTGAAATTCAAGACCTGGTATATGCCTCTTACCCCATTCACATTGAAAACTGGCATGGGTATCATGCTGTGCCACAGCCTGAAGCATGTATTTACCCACACCACGTAGCTAGCTTGTTCACCCTCACACATGCTTCTGGGGTTTAAGTATGGACAACAGGAGGGTTATGGTGAAACCATGTACATGGACATGTACAGTTGTAGTATAGAAGTACCTTAATCCCATGGTTTCACAAGAAGTTCGTGGCAAAACTAGGTATTGCACCCAGATCTCCGGAGTCCCAGTTCAGTGCCTTAATCGCAATTCTATCTTTTACCCACTTTAAGAAAATAGCATAGTACACATCAGATTTACAGAACGTTATAGATGGTGGGGAATTTTTCAGTTGTCTTTTCATTGGAAAATGCCAGTTTGTTAAAACCAAAACTGTTTGAAGGAAAGAATAGTTTTTGATAAATGCCCTGTTTTGAAAATATTTTGAAAAGTTTTGAAATTGTAAAAACATCCTGTTTTAACATTTTTCTAAATAAAAAGTTCTATTTTCAGTTTAAAATTACTTGGTTTTGAAATGTGTTAATTTATAGTAAAAATGAAGAGTCAAAATCAAAGTAATAAGAAAAACATTAACTGACCCCCTTAATTTTATTTACATTTTCAATTAATGAAAAATTGTTAAGATTTTGACTACCTCCCAATTTCAGAAGGGGGAAAAACATTCAAAATATCACATTCTTGCAGGACAGAAAACCATTTCTCATCTCTCGCTGTAATCAAAATCAGACTGTAGTTTCAAGCAAAATAAGCCTGCATTCTTTCCTTGACTCCAGGTTATTTGAATATCTGGGCATTGTCTTGAATACAGTGGACCTCCTGTAAGTGCTATATATAAAAGTATACTATTACTCACTATTTATTTCTTTCTTGAAATGTACTTGATTCATATATCCTTTTATGAATCACTGAAATGTCTTTTCCTTTCACACTAGACCCATCATATTTGCTCAAGTCTACTGACAAAGACATTCACTGACCTCTATAATTACCACTACATCACAGAATAGTCAGGGACATTAGGATTAGGATCCAAGATGCTCTTCCATAGATGCCAACATGTCCAAAAGACCTATTAGTCATGATGAGGCTGCTCACATGCAGTTTTAAATTGCTGAAGCTCCACTTGCTCAAGGAAATTAAAAAGGAAAGGTGGTGATTGTAGTGTTGTCAGTGTGGATTCCTGCAAAGCTCTTAGATCAATATTGATTTAAAAGCCACAGGAAAGACAATTGTGATGGCAAAACTGCCTGGGTCTGAGGTGGGAAAAAAGGTATGAAGCAGATGAAAGGTGATCACGGCAGAGAAAAGGTCCAAGTTTATTATACTATTGGTTTAGTCTTTGCACACAGGCATTTTATGATTTTAGGACAATTTTTTTTGATTGTGGGATTTATTTGCCCATGATGTATCAGATGAATAGACAAGTTACTAACTACTGTACAGTGTCATACTTATTTCTTTAAAGCTATTGAACTCAAATGTAAGAGCAAAGTAACAATGTATCAAGGGACTATAGCAAATTGGAAGATTCCTTAAAAAAAAGACAGCTGGTAGCATTAGCTAACCAGATTGGGCCAATTTTATGAGTCAAAGGCTCAACAACATATGCTGTAGAATAAGAAACTTTTATTTTTATTATTCAAGCAACAAAAAAGAGCATAGATCAAACCAGATCAACAACTTCCTATTAACATAGTCTACTCAGCTTTGTTACTTAAGCATGCTCTTTAAGTGAACATGTTCTTTTCTTAATTATAGAGGTTAATGGCTTTTCAATTTTCAAGAGTATTCTTCTTATGGCTATGCATTGAGGGGCCGATTTTCTAAAGGTTAGGTATGCATTTGTCAACTTTTTTTAAAAAAAAACCCACACAATTCCTACAAGTGAGGGTACACATGGGATATTTAATTATGCAAAAAATACAGAAGTCACCTAACTGGACATTAGACAATCATAATAATTCCATGCCTCAAACCTGCTGGGCCTTTTGAAAATTGGCCCTTGAATGTTTGTATCTGGGGAGATATAGTAAGACAGTTTGGTAAATTTCTTTTGTACATATTGCAGACTACATAAGGCAAAGCTCTAGCTGGCTCACCTATCCATAAGGAGATCTGGATGACCTTTTTGCTACTTGTTACACTCAGTACTCACAGATATCCTATTAACTCTTTCCCCCCCTGATTATTACCACTCATCCTGGTTATATGACAGTGCTGCAGAAATGGATTCAGAGTTTGAATTCTCTCTAGAGATTTCAAAATATTGTTTAAATTCAAAGTATGGTTTGTTAAAATTTTCTGACATTTTCTTTTCATTAGAAGTTAGTTTCTGACATATTTTCATCATTATAAGACAAAGGATCAAATCCAAATTGAAGCCTGAGGTAAGCAGGCACTTGCATTTGACAAAATTTTATCTTCATGGTATTTCCTTTACCACACAGTATGATGGATATTCAATAAAGAATCTAAATGTAGTGGGAGTTTAATTGCACAGAGGTTCAATATTGCATGTAACCAACTTCATATGGTCAAGTAACCATTAAAACAACAAAGGTTTTTTAGATCATCTGCAATCTTGTGTTACAATGGTGATTTATTTCTCTTCTTGGTATAGTGTGGAGAAAAATAAAGTTGTTGCCAAAACAGCAGCAGTTCGGTTAAGTTTGTAATTAAAGTATCTAGGTAAAGATCGCTAACTAAGAAATGAAATGGAAAACTCTGAAACAAAGTTGGAAGGTTGCTTTGAGAAATCATCTTAATCTTAAAGGCTATTAAACTATGTTGCTATATAATGAGTTTTTGAAAATGTAATTAGGTCCAGTAGAAGTACAGGATAAAACACTAAATTATGGTTTATATATATATATATATAAATATATATATATAGATAGATAGATAGATAGATATATATATACATACACACACACACACACACACACACACACACACACACACATATATATATAAGGCTATTGTTTTTGCAATTCATTTATCCATGCTGCTGACAAACTTTTGATCCGTGTAACATTATACATACTACATTTTAGTATATATACACAAGTATCAAAGAGGATTGATAACAGGCTTATTGCTGAAACACCCAAATCATGACATTTAATCATAAAACCCCAAACATCAGCATTGTAGTAAAGATTCAGTAGGGCACCCAGGGTATATCTACCTTTACAGTTGGTGGGTGCAGTGAGAGCATGTGTAGGTATATCCAAGCTAGCTTTGATTAAGATAGCTGACCAGAAGGAGCAGTGAAGCCACAGCAGCATGAGCTAGCTGTCTGAGAATGTATCCAAGGACCCTGCACTTGGGCATTTAACGCATGCTGCTGCAGCTTCACTGCTATTTTTAGAAGCTCATTCTAGCAAAGCTAGCTTATGTGTGCCCACATGTGCTGCAATCACACCTCCCAACTGAAGTGTAGACATAAGGTTAGGAAAATGTTAAAGTATGTGAGTAGTCTCATTGAAGCTCAGTAGAAATATTCATGGATTTAAAGTTAAGCACAGGCTTAAATACTTTTCTGAATCAGATCCCGTATCCTTAAGGAACAGAACTGCCAGATCCTGATACGTTTGTTATTTTAATGGTGAGACTGAGTCAATTAAATGTTTTCATGCTGTAATTTTTAGCTAACTGCTAGCATAGTATCATTCCCTTTAACAATCACACAGACCTTTATTGCACTGCATATCAAATGGAACTCAAGGCCAAACCCTGAGACTGAGATCAAGACTTTGAATATACTTTTGTGTAAGAAGGTGCAATTTCTGCATAATTACTTTCTTTGACCATTACTACACCATACAAACACTTAGGAAAGGGAAATCTTTCCCCCATTTTCCACAACAAAGGTGCATATATCCAAGTTCACAGTGGTGGGGACTGGAATAGAAGTCTATTCTGACCACTAAACCACACAAAATCTATAAGAGTATAACTACATTAGTCCTGTGTGAGAAATGTAATCTTTTTATACTTCAAACCTGTAGGAGCTTTTAAGAGTGTTTGGGGCATCTTTGCTTTAATTCCGGCTCTTTTAAATAACTTTTTGCATAGTTGTGAATTTCCATGATCTAAACTTGACCACTTTTTTTGTTGATAAATTTTATGTGTGCTCATGCTCAGGGATCTCCCCAGTCTCTGCCCAGTTTTGAGAGGCACAGAACTAGCTGCACAGCACATGTGCACCTACAGTAGGTGATGCTGAATTTCAATATTCACCTTGAGAGCTGGGATGAACCATTAGCAGTGAATACGTTTATTTAACAAATTTAGTTTCCCCTCCCACAGTGTCAAAATCATCACCAAAGTGATTTTAATTTTTTAAAACCTGTTCGTTGTTCAAAATTGCGTGAACATTTTGTGAGTGGCTCAATCTTAATAGAGAAGTTGTCTCATGAATTTCCTCCCCTAAGTCCACAGTCATTCAGCTCATCTCCTCATCTCCTAATATACCTATGGCAACTATAGCAATTGATTACATGGAAAAGTTCTTAACCTTCAATACATCTATTTCGGTCATTAAATGTTGTTTAGAGAATAGTAGTTAAACTTGGGAACACGGTTCTGACACAGCAGGGGGACATGAACTTGAAGACTTTGAGCTCCCTTCCAACCCTATATTACTATGATTCCATGAGTTTGCCAGTTAAGGGTTTTTGTAAATTTAAATTCTATATACATTTTAAAGCCATTTTAAAGCATTATCCTTATTTTTTATGATTTGGAACTCAGTCAGTGAATGGGCAAGAGGTGGAGAGTAAACACGGGGTGGAACCAGCAAGGACAAGAATGGAAAAACACTTCCACAACTGTGGACCCAGGTGAAATATCATCTCCATCATTTGCTTGTGTGTTTATATCCCTTCCTCCAACCTTGATGTGTTTGAATCTACTTAGATTGTAAACTCTTCAGGGTAGAGAAATATCAAATTACAGGCCTGTAAAGTATCTAGTCACTTTGGGTCAGAGTCTTACTGATTCAGTATTCTTCCTCTCTTTTCTCTCTCACATCAATATCTTCAGGATCAAAATGGCTACCATCACATGCTTCCCATGAGCAATCTGCACTCAACAGGATTTGAGCTCATTCATCTTTTGAATTTTGTTGGTTCATGAGCTGTGAATGTTATTGAATAGCAGGCATCAAGTAAAAGTCCAAGCCTTCCCGAATGGAATAATGTATAGGATGATAATATGAAGATCCTCCTTCTCTGAAACGATACAGTGACACTTTGTATTAAATTCTCTTAATGGTGCTGAGAAATCAAACAAATCAAGATGATGTCACTAACTTGTGGGCCTCTTGACAAGCACTCTTTAACCTTTGTTAGACATCCCATGTTTGCTGTGCATCAGCTTTAAAGATCTGGATAAATTAATTAATTCACCTTTATCCCCTTGAGGAACCCTATTGATTTTTATGAAAATGAATTAAACATTCCCTATCAATTAAGTCCTGTGTTTGCTTTTTTTTTTTTTTTTTAAAGAGAAGAGCAATCTCCTTGCTGAATGATAAGTTTACCTAACAGCAAGTACAATAGAGTGTTGTACTGTCCACTTATTGGCATATATATATTGGATAAACAAAACCCAATTACATTCCTGTTTATACTATATTGGTATTACACATTATGTTTAGCCCAGTTTTTCAAGTAGCTCTGCCCAGCTAAATTACCTCACTTAGCCTAGGTTTCTTTACTGTTTTAACATTATAAAACTGGTTATTATTGGATCTATGAGATCATGAAAAAAAAAAAAAAAAAAAAACTGAACAAAACAAAATGCACCTCCTGGGCTAGGTGTGGGTTGTATTTTATTATTGCTTTTCCAAGCACGAGCTTCACTTGCTCACCTCTTTACTGTTTGTGCTGACAAATGACTTACTCTGGATGTTTTATTTCCAAAGTGACTAATTCTTGGTGCCCAGATACTCCTCTTTTTGCTGGCATTTTTACCAGAGTCTTGCCTGAACACTTTTTTCTTTACTCCTACTCTTTCTCTGATTATACCTGTACCATCTATTATATTTGATCTGTTCAGTTCCTGCCCTCTTTGAAGTAATAATGAGTAGAAGTTTGGATGCAACCTAGAAAAATAATCTCTCTTTTAATAATCACTCAACTTCACACTCAGGGCAGGATAGAGACCCAATCTTCCCCAAAATGGAAAGAAACAGGTGAGATCTACTCCAGAGAAGTTCCACTCATGCAACTCCCCTGCCAGGATATCAAGCAACTGATAACACACTAAACAAATGAGATGAATTTGGAATCATTACATGATCACAGTAATCTCCCATTGGTTAATTATACACTGAAGAGCTAGTGGCTTTTACAAATAAATCCTTTAAAGGGTATCTCATACGGCACACTTACATGCTGACTTGATCTTGACAACCATTCTTCCACTCATTTTCTCTCTTATCTCATCCCTGAAGCATTTTAAAGAATCTGGACCAAATACTCTACTCTATTACACTGGTTTTGTGTTGGTCTAGTTCTGTTGATTTAAAACAAGTTAGACCTGTGAAACTGAGTGGAAGATCACATCTTCTGTGTATATGTGCTTCTGTGTGGGACGGTTCAAATATATAACTCAAAGAGCTATGGCCTCCGGAAGATTTGTGATTGAGCCTAGTTCTCCATAAACCTGTGATTTAAGGGGACTTTGCAAGCAGGTAGAATTCCCAACTTACACCAAACAGTATATATACACATTACATACCTTCCACATGTAACCCTTTTCAGGAGTAACTCACGTATTTGCCACAAAGGGCATCAACTTCATAGCCAGAAAGTGAACGTTTATTAACTTGAGGTGATTCTTGAGTGGAACATGCTAGAAATGTACTATTTACCAGCAGCCCAGGACAACAACAAAAACAGTCCAGACATGCAGTTTAATTACTTTCTGCTTGTCAGGCAAGTCGCTGAACTGCACTTAAAAATGTTGGGTGCATTGGCTGATCAGTGCATCCATCCTGAAGCTGAAAATGAAAATTGGCTTCCTGAGAGCTGAGAATCAGAGAGCTGGATGGAATCTCAAGGAACCAACCCCAGAGGTCATAGTGGAGAAGCAGGTGGTAGCAGAAAGTGATGGTGTGCAGCAGAACAGCTGGCAAAATGACCTGCAGAGCAATGAGTGGTCAGCAGGGAAGCTGGAGAGGGGCCAGCAAGGTGGCTGGCAGGGCAGCTGGAACATAGCAGTTGGACAGCAGAGCGAGCAAGGTGCCTTCTTCCTCTCTTCCCCCACAACCAGAGTGGGAGGTGAACTCTGCAGCTGCACCTCTAGATTCTAGGACTGCTCTGACTAAGGACAACATCTATGAGTGGGGAGCTGTGAGGGGAGGGGCACATTAAAGGAACTTCTTATTGCTGAGCTTAAGAACTTGAAGCAAAAGGAAACTGCCCCACATACTATGGGGTCAGTGTTTTGTTCATGGTTTTATACAGGTGAATCCTGCCTGTGACGTTTTCCCATGTTAATAAAAAGGGGGCAAATAACCCGGCATTAAAAGTCTCTTTTCTACACTCAGTCTCTGTGCTTGCGAGAGGGAAAGTATTGCCTTTAGAGGCACCCAAGGGGTGGTGTGTAATTGTCCCAGGTTACTGGATGGGGGCTCAAGCCAGTTTTGTGTTGTATTGTTGAAAGGAACCCCTAGATATTGAACCCGGCCCTTGTTGTCGACTCCGACTGGCAGAAGGGTTACATTGCCAATGCATTCCATTGATTACCAACATAAAATTAGTACAAGCGTGTGGAGAATGTGGTGTTTTAAAATAAGATATCAAGCCAAATCTTCAAAGAAGCCTCAATCTGTCTTCCAGTTGTGCAGAGATCTGTGGGCAAACTTTATTTTCAAGCACTAACTAACTAACTATGGAGCCACTAAAGTACAGAAATTGTTTCTGATTTTTAGAAGAGGTAAGAGAGGATGATGAATACCATTGATAAAAAGCCCTACGCTGAGGCCAACCATATATAGGATGGTTTGGGCTCAATAGAAGTACTTATGAGTACTGCTTCCATTTCTGCATTACACAGTTTGGTCTAGGCTGCTTCCTTTTCTGCATCAGCTGATGCCTAATTTTTTTTTTAAATAATCCTTCTCTGCCCTCTGTAAACATGAACTTTAAAAACAGTTCCATCATGTCACGCTTTTCCCGCCTCAGTAACACTCACAAAACATTATTTTAATCTATTAAGAGTGCACCTAAGTGTGAAAATCAAACACCGGCTAACAAGAACAGAAACAAATAGATAACCTTCAACTTTGTTAATTGATTGTTTGGACTATTTTTGATTTTACACCCCACTTATGTCCCCCTTCCTGCCCCTCCTTCCCCCCCACCCATGCCTGCATGAACTCCTTTTCCTTCCAAGGTCTCCCCAGAGTGAATAAGTGATACTTATCACAAGGATAGGATTCAAAGCGAATGCAGCAAACTGAAATTGCCCCTTGACCTTCTCTCTTTTCAGTTGCAATATGATGCTCTCAGTTTTCACCATGAGAAAAAAAAAAAAACCAAAACCAAAACTGGGCAAAACACTAATTTTTGCCAAAAAAAAAAAAAATCACTCAGTGTCTAAATTACCACTGTAAAAGGTTCTGAGGCACCTATATTTTTGTCTCGTGGCTCCACGCTGCTGCCTTACTCTAGACACCTAAACCCTACTGCAATGCAGAAACTGAGGGGAGTTAGGTCAGATTGGTCCTTGAAAATGAGTTAGGTGAAGCAACACCTATCTCCACAGAAAATAGTTGGGGTTAAAGGAGGATGACCTCCCTCATAACTTTTAGTCCTGTGGTTAGGATACTCACCAGGATGTGAGAGGCCCTCCCTTCCTCCCCACCCCCCCTTCAAGTCCCCTTTCTCCCTGAGGGGGAGAAAGGACTTGCACAGGGATCTGCCACATCTCCAGTGAGTGCCTTAATCACTGAAGATAAGATATTCTGTTGCTGGACTCCTTTAGTCTCTCCTATTGAAACTATTCCATTGTGGATAAATAATTAAACAGTCATTGGAGTAGGGGGTCTGGATTCTGGGTTTCCTTTATGCTATGTGTATATTCTAACCTCCAGACTGAAGTCATGCTATTACTTATGATCTCTCTCTCTTTGGCCTAATGATTCCTTAAGTATTTACCCAAAGTGGAACAGTGTCAATAGGAGAGATTGAGGGGATCCCCCCTCCCCACCCACGAGTATCCCATAGCTCAATGGCTAAAGCATTCTCAGGAAAGGTGGCTGGTCCCAGTTTCAATCCCTTCTCCTCCTCAGGTGGAGAGGGGAGTTGAAGTGGGGGTCTGCCACATCCCAGGTGAGGTCCCTAACCACTGGGCAAAACAGTTATGAGGGAGGTCCTTGTCATGGCTGTCACTTTAGGCAGCTAACTCCAGGAGAATTTCACAGCTAAGAATCCCAGCTAGACATAGGATCCACTCTCCTACCTGGATTTAGGTGCTGAACTTCCTCAGAGGGACAGGGACTAGGACACACGTATCTGTGATACCAACCTTTGGCTAGTTTAGGTGGGAAGCCACCTACTCTCACTGTCCTGGTTTTTGTGAATTCCGTTCTTAAGCACATATCTCCCTCCATTCGTTGTATAGAGATGCTAAACAAGTAACTCAGGCTTTGTGATTTTCAATGATTTTCTGGGCACCTAGATGCTTCACATCCTAACATCTAGGTTAGTCTGTTTCAGAATCAGGAAATGAACCCAAATGTCCTGATCTATAGGTCACTGCCTTAAGCACAATACCATATTTCCTCTCATAAAAGGTCCTAAAATTACTTCTGGTTCGTCTGAGTGTTAGAGCTGAGCCTTTCCATACAGTACAGTTCTCTGGGACCCCCCATTATGCAAGCCAATTTATCATGCTGTTTTGTTTCTTTTTTAAAATAGGATTTGTGTTTAGTTTTCTTCTTGTAATTGAATTCCTAATCACCTTTTAAAAATGTGGTTGAACACAGGTTTACCTTAGAGTCAGATATTTGCCATCCAGACCTTCCAATAGCTAGTGACAGCTGCAATCACTTCAGTACTAGCGCTCCTAACAGCTTGGCAAGTAGCCCTGTTTCCCCCCAACACCAATTCTCCAACTAACTTTTGTTCAACCCAGCACATCTTTCATTTTTTAATGTTCCCCCCCATTTCCCAGTTTTTTTGGTGAACTTTATGCAAGCTTTGACTTTATGCATCCAAATATGTTATAAAATCCATGCCTTATTTTTCCCCCATCTTTCCCTTTAAATATCTTATACTATAGGGAAAAGTCTCAAGAAAATGCTGTGCATTATAGGATGAAAGGTAAGCACAAAGCCAGAATAAAATAGGAACTTGAAAAGTGTTTGCTAACCATTCAAAAGACTGTAGGTCTTTCATATAATATTTGCAATTTTTATGACACTGTATGCAAAATATGCAATATTCTTTTAAAAAATCTCAGTCTGTCTTCTAATGATCCACTAGAAAATGCTATTTTCACACACACACACACACACACACACACACCCTCACTGTGATCATAATTAGGTCTCTGGTACATAGCCTCTATTGTGCATGCAGAATAGACATCTTTAATAAAACTTACTGATGGCAATAAACTCTTCAAACAGTGCAATAAATTTCTATTTCAGCCGAAACCTAAAACCTGATGCAAATGTGGAAGACAGAAGAAATTGACTCAGTTGTGCTAGTGAGATATAAAAACAAAAGCAATATGATTTATGCAAAATGTAGACTTGATTTATGTTCACAGTTATTATATATTTTGAATTAATTGTTGGATCAGGCACTATGTCCATTTTTTAGTTATTGTAATTATATTACTTATTATTACTGCATAATTGTTGGCTATTTCTTTGGAGAAAGGCTTCTTAATTGTCTACTGTTTCTCACAGATAAGGGCAACAACTCCAGTAAAATTTTCAAAGTGCTTTGGGGCTAGACACCTAACCCCAGGACTGGGTTTACAGTTGTAAACCCAGTCCTGGGGTTAAAGAATCCCCCTCTGGCTCAGAGTTAGGTGCCTAAGTGCTGTCCCTCAACTCAGAATTTCTTACTGGCTAGTTTAGGAGGCCTTCCGCTCAGCTTGATGGCTATTCTGAATTCCATTCTTAGGTGCCTAACTCTCCTCATGCCTTATATGAGAAGACTGGGTGCCTAACTAAGGAATGTGGATTCCACTAGGCATTAGGGTACCTAAAGTTAGGTGTGGTAACACTGAGACTAAGACCCCTTTGTGAATGTAGACGTAAATGACTTAGGCACTTGGAGTCCAAGGGCTTGTCTATACTTAAAACGCTACAGCAGCACAGCTGGGAGGGTTTCTTCCATCGGCATAGGTAATCCAAGAGGCAGTAGCTAGATTAGCAGAAGAATTCTTAGAATCATAAAAGATTAGGTTTGAAAGGGACCTCAGGAGGTCATCTAGTCCAACCTCCTGTTCAAAACAGGACCAACCCTCACTAAATCATCCCAGCTAGGGCTTTGTCAAGCCGGGCTTTAAAAACCTGTAAGGATTGATATTCCATCACCTCACTAAGTAACCCATTCCAGTACTTCACCACCATCCTAGTGAAAAAGCTTTTCTTAATATCCAACCTAGATCTCCCACACGGCAACTTGAGACCATTGCTCCTTGTTCTGTCTTCTGCCACCACTGAGAACCTAGCTCCATCCTTTTTGGAACCCCCCTTCAGGTAGTTGAAGGCTTCTATCAAATCCCTCTTCCCTCTTTTCTTCTGCAGACAAAACAAGTCCAGTTCCCTCAGCCTCTCCCCATAAGTCATGTGCTCCAGCCCCCTAATCATGTTCTTTGCCCTCCGCTGGACTCTCTCCAATTTGTCCACATCTTTCCAGTAACGGGAGGCCCAAAACTGAACACAATACTCTAGATGTGGCCTCACCAGTGCCAAATAGAGGAGAAGAAACATATTCCTCGATGTGCTGATAATGCTTCTGCTAATGCAGCCCAATATGCTGCTGGCCTTCTTGGCAACAAGGACACATTGTTGACTCCCATCCAGCTTCTTGTCCACTGTAACCCCCAGGTCCTTTTCTGCAGAACTACTTCTTCTGTCATCCTAGTACTGTTATCTACACAGGAACTTAGTCTGGTTTAACTGAGCTGCTCTGTTGTGTGGATTTTTCACATCCCGACCAACATAGTTACACCAACATTATTTTCTAGTGCATACCAGGCTTCAGGCTATATCTACAGATCTCTGTAATTCAGGCTACAGAGTTTAGAATTGCAGTGTGCACTAGTATGCATCCACATGGGGCAGTTATAGCACAGCATGCAAGTTCATGCTGCAGGGCTGTGTAGAAAACCTCTAAGATTCATTGAAAGTCAATGCGATTTAGACGTCTAACACTTAAATCACTTATGAAAATAGATCTTCAGCTTCTAAGTCAGTTAGGTGCTTTTGAAAATATTACCTATAAATATAGGACCAAATTCTGACAACAGGACTGCTTACATGCTTCAAATTCAGCATGTGCTGACTTGCTGAATGAAGGACTGAGCAACTATTGGCCAAGATGATGAGCACCCTCAATTCCTATAGAAGTATTGGGTGTTCTTCATCCTTCTGGAACTGCTCAGCATCTCACAGTTTTAGGGTACTGAGCCGATTGCAACCTCATTTAAGACAATAGAGTTATGTAAGGTATGACAACAGAAGAACATGGTTTTAAGAATCTCTAGAAAAGTGGAACACAGGCTGAACAATTCCACGAAAAAGATAAAATCAGTGCATGTAATAAGCAACCATGAAGGTGAATGAAACAAATAGGGTCCTACACATGCCTGTCACAATAAGTGGCAAACCTCATCCAGTGCACTAAATGCCCCAGTAACAACTATGGAGATGAAACCAGACAATGACTATGCTCTCGAATTAACTCACACAGAAAAATGATAAAAATACAATAAATAACACCATACCACTCTAGTGAACCCTTTTCACAAAATGATCACTGCATATCTGACCTCTCGGTCCTTTTTGTCAAGCATCGAACAATGCCTTCTAAAGATGAGCCTGGGACTTTAAATTCATAACTTTGCTAAACACTAAAAATCATGGTATTAGTAAAGACACTGGATTTATGGCTTATTAAAACAATCTAACCCAGTAATCCCCCTTTTTTGTCCCATGGCTACAGAGGTGCTAACTGCACACTTCAACTTGAATGGTCTCTTGCAATATGTGATAATTACTTATGCTAAACAATCTGCTCCACCTTGTATTTAACTGTGACACTCAAAGTACCTTTCCCAGACCTGAAAAAGAGCTCTATGTAACTCAAAAGATTGTCCCTTTCACTAACAAAAGTTGATGTAATAAAAGCTATTACCTCACCCACCTTGTCTCTCATATCCTGGGACAAACAAAGTCTGAACAAGCTGAAGAGACAGGTTTTATTTGTAGAAAAATGCAATTGAGGAACAGGATAAGGAGGAGGGTTAAGGTCAGGAAAGAAAATGTAGGCCAGATGCCCTTTTCTTTTTCCTGGATTGTATGATAATGCTGTATGCATAACAGGACCATAGTATATCCATCCATGGTAAATCACACAGGAGACCTGTCACAGGGCAGGACTTCTGCCCAGCTTTCAAACACACACTGCACTATCCACTCTCCTTTAAAGAGGTTTATTTTTCAAAAATAAGCAAAACAAATACAAACAACTCCTCAACTTACCCCTCTCTGCCAGTCCTTGTTCAGCCAACTCTAGTCTCCATTAGCTCTGCTACCTTCCAGGAACAGTAGATCCAGGACAACCTTCCCAGGCCCTTTGCTTCAGGGCCCCCACCACAATCTACCCCAATCACTCCACTCTTTTCTGCCCTATGACAGGTCTTTATAATCTCAGGTGTAGCTCTGCCAACTTTAATCGGCTCAGTTGGGCCCACCTGCTCTGACTCAGGTAAATAGGCCTGGTCTACTTAGTGAGACCAGCTACCTTGTGACAAGGTCTTACAATGTTCCTGTTGTGGAACATAAATGTTCCTCACGCAGGCCTTGGCATTGACAAGGCAGGGGTTAGAGCTTCCAAACCCTGCAGATTTTAGGGAGATTCTAGTTTCCTAGGAGACATGATGCCACTGTCTAGCCCACCTGCATTTGTGCTGTATGTGGGGAGGAACAGCATCAGTCACAATTAAATGCTGTACTCTAAACTCCTGCTGCTTTTTCCAGTGTGTTTTTTGCAAGATTCTGCGGGGAAACCTATGGTGAAAAAGACTGTTCCACAGCTTTCCACTCTCAATAGCTTCCCATATCCATTATGTGCTGATTTAGCAGAGTTGGATACATGGAGCTTCTGCAGCAATTCTAGGAAGAGAGAATCATGAAGCATTGCTTTGGCACCTCCTTTCCACAGCTTTAGGTCTGTTCTACCCGATTTTACTTTCTGTGCTCTCCTGTACTTCTCACAAAGTCATTTTGGGCTATGCTTTATTAAATAGCTAGTTATAATCTTCAGAAGTTCAAAGGTAAAAAGTTTCCTTGTTTGGTTTTTAATTATTCCTTTTTTAGACTTTTTGCATTGATGCACTTGGCATGAGTCTTGAAACACCATGAAACAAAAACAAACAAACAAACAAAAAAAAAGAAAGAAAGAAAACCTTCTTTCAAAATAATGTTGAACATGGAGGGGGTAGAGGGAGCCTAGGTCTATGACTATCTCTCTGCACACCTAGAAGATTGTGTCTGCTCCTATCAAATTCAAAATGCAGACCCTAGCCATAAAGATCCATACAATTGTAACTCCTAGACTTTTGTAATCCTAGCTCCAACTTATTCAGAATGAGGCTCAAGTTACCAGGAACATCTCACTCTTATATACCAATAGCCACAAATACTCTTGTTGATCAATAAGAATCTGGACCAGAAATACGGAATGCACTGGCAGAAGAAATAAGAACAACCAAAACCCTAACCACATTCAGGGCTAAATCCAAAATACACCTCTTTGCCCAGGCTTTCCCAAAATAGAAGACTTATTCTCATAAATTCATTAAAAAACAAAGCCCAAACAAACAAACAAAAACATAAATAAAACCTGCTGGTGGTAGAAAAGGAAAAGAGAGGGGGGAGAGAAAGCATTGTCATCATTTAAGGTATGGAAGACACTTGGATACTGTGGCTATCAGGTCTTTGCAAGTACCTGGATAGGTTGTTATAAAGTGTCATCACTGTAGTATCTGAGCACTGTCCATTAGTGCATTAAGCAACTTAAATAAGTATTTGTTCTCTCAAACCCAGAGAAATATGTACACTGAAGTGTTTTATTTTGGTTGTGTGTTTCTGATTTCTGTGGAGACTCTTTTTTGATAGAGAGAGAAAGTTAGTAAATGCTCTTTTAAATTAATTGTGATATCCTGGAAATATTGCTAGATCTAGAATGTGCAACCCTTCCTGATGTCTGTGAGTGCTTATTCACACAAGTAGCCCTTCTGACATCAGTAAGGGTTGAACACTCTAGCCCATAATGTTTAATGTCCTTGAAACTTGACCTGGGTGATGTATTAGCAGTCTACAGGGCTTTACAAAAATGTCTCCTTGACAGTAGTGAACTAGATTTATGTAAAACTTCCAACTGGAAAACTCTTTGCTGCTATGTTAAGAAGTCTTAAATTCAAACTTAGACTCAAATTTTATTAACACTGTCCCTATCATTCTGTCCCCTACACAAAACCCCTTCACACTTCTTAATGAGAGCTTTTGCCTGCTGTCATTATTTATAGCATTTTTAAATGGGGAGGATGTCATAATTCTTTCATTTCCCCCTTGACCCTGGTTTACAGCTTCCATCAGTACTCCAAGCTACAGTGATTATTCCTTTATCTGTGAATAGCTGGTTGAAACTCCCTTCTGAGACCATCAGCGTTTCTAGATTGGCAAGAAGAATTGCAGCAGAGCAATGGGACATGCTACCTGCCCTAGAGATTCAGCTCAGGATCTGTGTTGAGCTCTGAGATTCTGACAGCCTGTGACAACATGTTGACAATCGTCTTTTAAACGTGCAAAATATATCAGTAAAAGTATTAACAAACACACACAACATCATGTTACATACAATTTCATGGTGCATTTTCTTCATAAGTCCTAGTTCTAAAAGCTTTATCTTCATAAAGAAACATTTCAAAATATCAGAGCAAAAGATATGGAGATGACTTAGACAACTTAAGCATTAGAATGCATGAATTTATAAAGCACAGCAGATGAGTCAAAGGACTAATGTAAATAAGATAGCTGTGAATCTGCATGTTCCCCCGTTCAAGGAACATAAAAGTTCAGCAAAAAATGCTATCCTCGTTTGCTTTGATACTATGTGTTACAGGTGATTTAATCTGGCAGTGAGTGCTGTATAGTCTCCTTTAAATTTTCTCTGTTATGTTGGGTTATGTTGCTTATGTGGCATCTTGTATACTGATGTGACACAGTATAATGTGATTTAATTTGATATGACAGTTACAACTAACGAGGAAACCTACTTTGAATCAGATACTCACCATCAATTTCAGCAGCGAGTATCTGATCTGATTGGCTGAGTTTTAGGGGATTGGATATCTGTGAACAGCAGGTTCTTTTGGGTATTCATGGCAATCTATGAACAGTGATAACTTTTTGCCTACACATCCTTCGAGGGCACTCCTGGTGAACTCATGATATTCTCAACATGCCTATTAGCCTGGATAACTGTGGGGTCTAGGAGACAGAGATAATAAATAAACTAACACCAATAATGAGCATCAGGCCTCTACGATATGATGGAATGCCCCCTGAGCATTCTGAAAATACTTGAAAAATAAAATTAGCTAACAGTAATAGTCATGAAAAGCTTCATAAACACAAGTGAGGTCTCAGAATTCTAGAAGCAAGAAGTTACATTTCCCAGCATATGAGAAGGATCTGGAAACTATAGTATCACTAATAGCTAACTATTAAAGACATCAAAACATTCTTGCTTGTGTAGCATGAAGGTAGCTCGAATAAATTGGGGGAAAGTTTTAGTTGTGGTTTCTTTTTGGGGTGGGGGGGTCAGTTCCCTTTTCTTGGATGGGTCTTGGAACAGAACCACTTTCTGCAAAACCATTACCTGCAGGTCTTTCTCGACGACAATTGTTACTAGCTAGGCCTCATCTTCTTTAATTTGGTTTTCTGTCACCCAGGACTCTATTGAGTAAATAATATCCACTGGCCTCTATTCTATGAAAATCTGCAGAAGTTACAGAAGATGCATTTTTGGCATCACAGCTGAGCTCACTGTACAGCAAGTGCCCAAGAGACATTTTTAAATCACTTTTTCTATTTCCTCTGGTATTAATTACAGTAGCATCCAGAGTGAGTGGAGCCAATGGAGGTGGGACAACAGACAGCTCATTCATTATGGAAAACTTTGACTGTTCTTCTCAGGCCCCTCACTGCCTTAACTAAAACAGCAAAAGTGGCAGATGTTCCTGTGATGCTTTTCCTGAATAATGCCACTCTTTATTTCATCCCAGTCCACTCATTCCTACTGCCCAATGCATTTTTTCTAGACATGAGCTCAAATCTTAATGCTGACTCCGATAATCCCTGATTTTTGGTTAAGTTCAAATTTAGAAGCAGTATCTTCCACAACATTGACATCCCCCATCTACCCAAGCCCTGCCCCCACAAAAAATAAGAACCTGTAACACAAACAAATCAACTATCCAAGACACACCAGCCCACCCCTCACTAAACACTCTACCTCTGCTTCCAAGCAACAACCAAATAATCAGTCAACCAAATATTTCTAGCAGAGTTTTTACCCCTAAAAAGAGAGAAGACCCAGATCCTCCATGAATTCCACTAAGGATGTTCCTGTTGCTATTGTTTTTACAGATACTGTGATGGTGGGCAGCAGTATAAAACCCTAAGATAGGAAGGACTGGGAATCAGACTGCAGTTCTATTCTTAGTTCTACCTCTGATCCACTGTGGGAGCTTGGACAGGTCATTTCCCTTCTCTGCATTCTAGTGTGCCCATCTGTAAAACAGAGGAAATGATAATTATCCACTTCTAATTATATAGATCCATATAATTGCTAAGTGTTATCTGAATCCAACCTTTGTAGCTCAAGTTTATCTCTGCTCTCTCTCCCCCCCTTCTGAAAAAAATTGGGGAAATAAGACAGGAAAGCTAGTCAAGCTTTAATTATAACAATAGTGAAATCCCCTGAGAGAAAAGTAAAACTCAACTGTGCTGTCATTGTTCTGGACTCACATTCTCTCTCCCTTCCCACTCCCCTTCCCTCCCCCCCCCCCATTAGTTCCACTCTCTGATAATAAAACAACTGAATCTCCAAATACAAAGCTATTAATATTGGCAGCTTTCAAGCTTGCTTCTCATGCAGAGCCAGGACGGGTGGGTTGAAGATCAGCGAGTTCACAAGCTTTGCTATGCAATCCTAGAGGGGCTTGATTGCCAGAGTTCATGTCTCTGACAAAGAAGTCAATGCAGCTATCATCTTTTTCCTCTTCAGTTACAGCTCCCTCACATGCTGCTCTCACATTACCCTCAATATCCTTCTCCCTAATGGCTCCCTGCTTGAGCTTCCCCAGTGACTGTTTACATGGCCTCAGGCTTTCTTTTTATATTACTGGTTCACTGAGCCCACCACAGAGGGTCATGTCCTTGGGGGGAATTTTCTCTCTCTTTTCTTTTTTTTTATCCTTTTGAGTCTAGGCCTTTGAGAGCAAAACACAAGTCTAACAGACTTAGGGAAGTTTGCAGACCTAACTCCCGCCGGGCCCCAATTGACAATAAGAGCTTGTTTGTTGTGTATAACTGCCTGGGACACCAGCTCTTTGCAGTACTACTCTAAACTTTGTTAAATAATAATAATAAAAATATCTGGGGAGTGGTAAAAAGAAAAAAAAAATCTGTATGGATTTAGAATTGCTATTGTATTTGTGTGGCACACGGCTATTACATTTTGCTTTCATATTCTAATAGGAGTGAAAGCATGGTAATACTTTATCTGCTATCCCATATTACAGTATTACGAAAACAGAAAACCTGATTTACAGAGCCAAAAGCTTTTAAAAATCAATACATCCGAGTAAATTCCCTTTGTCTATCATATTAAATATGTAATTTGTAGTGATGGACAAATCCTTTTTGGTTTAATCCAACCTCTTTGAATTTAGGAGCTCAGAAGAAAATGTATTTGAGCTCAGCATTGTAAGTCAAAAGATTGTCCACATTAACATAAGGAATATAAATACAAATGCTGCAGGATTTGTATTAAACATTTAAAAAAAACCATACTGCTATTCAGCTGTAAAGAATAAAGGCACTACACTTGTCAGACACTTGGCATTGAAGAGAGATGCATCTCAAATCATGTCATGGGCTAATGTTTGGACAGCAGACTGGGGAAAGATTACAGATCCACTGGAGATTATAGGCATATCAATTTTGTTCTCTTCAATCTCACATTAGCCTCATAAAAGTCAAGAAAACAAGGTTCATATTTGCAAGTTGTTGGTATCCTACATGTTAATTTAAAATATCCATCAGTGATTTTCTTAACTAGTATTCTGAATGGGCCAGATTCTACAGCCTGAATCCATTCCCTTTGCAGCTATCTTGAGGCACTGAGAGCTGCATTTCCTGGTGTTTTTCCGCCTGGGGATCCTATCCCAACCCTCCAGCCACATCCAATGTAGGAGGAGGTTTTGGGGCAGGAGCACTGTGTGACCAGAGTGCAGTGTGCTTCAGCAATTGCTAGCTGGTATTTTCTCCTTTGCGGACTGGAGCCAGCTGACATGGGGCGTTGGATCAGAGGGGTTGATATAACAAGGGCAATGAACAGCATATGCTAGTCCTGAGAATTAGCGAGTCATCAGCTGGCTCCCTAATGTACCTCCTCATTCCCAGTACCAAAAAGATCTGTGGTGGGCAGAATCTGGACTATTATCGTCATTTTAAAAATTACATTTGTGTTGTCATGTGATAATGTGGCAGGTTCAAATGGTCACAAAATATGTTGTCCAAAAATTTTAAAACGTAAGGCAAACATTTAAGAAAACACAAAGCCACACAAAGCTCAGCTAAAACTCCCATTGAATCTTGAATAAGACCTGTAAGATTTGGCCTGTAGTATTTTAGCAGTGCCTATTCATGTGCAGACACCCTTAACTAGAGGCATCTCTGATTTTAATTGGGAGTGTTCCATCTATTGAATTCCCAGGAGTAGACCCTTCCTGCCTGGGGCCCCCGGGGCAGGAAGAGTTCTCTGCCTCCCCGATGACTATTGGAGGGTCCCGTTCCCCTGCTTGCCCCCCACTTGTGCAAGCCTCTGGCTCTGCCCCTTGTTGCCTTGGCTGGATTGATTACTGGACTAACAGAGTCCCAGCTTCAAGAACTTCAAACACACCCGTGCAAGCAAGTTTTTAGAACTTTGAAATCCAGAGGTGTGTACACTCAGGGGTGGGGTAAATTGGGACTGTAAATGCAAGCTAGATAAATGTCATTTACTACTGTAAAATGTATTTGTTAATTGATTTATTGAACTGCCCCCTACTGATTTAAATTAGTAGTGACATTAAATCTCAGTCTGTTATATCATGTTTTCTGAAATTGTTAAGTAAAGGTGTGCATTAACTCTAATCTAAGTATATATTGGATGTATATTGTTTATAATTGGTATTTTTGAGTTAGACTCATTGCATCAATTATCTCCGGTTTTTTCCTGGAGGCTCCCAAGACAAGCCATTGAGAGTATATAGGGCCCAGCCAATTGGAGGCACTGCAAAGATTAATTTACTCTACAAGTAAAAAGGATGGTGGCAGAGGAGTGGATATAGGATTCCAACCTATCCAACATCAGCACTGGGATACTCAGGATCTTCTTTATCATCAACAACATCAAGCGCTCGGGCACACAGGTGAGTGTTGCCTACACCTGAGTAACCCAGGGAGGGAAGAGGGGTTACATACATAATATAGTTTTTCTGTATTTCCTTTGCCATAAGTACTGGGCAATTATCAATGCTGACCAAAAAGATAAAAGCTATAACTTTTTTTCTATACCATACCCAACTAGAGCTGGTCACAATATCAAATTTCAATGAAAAAGGGACATTAATATATATATACATATATATATGCAAGATCCATCAGCTGTTAGGCACTACTGCCATACATATCAAATAATAATCTTGAGTTTACTATTCTAAATCTCAATCTCTCTATTTTAAAAAAAGTTTAAATTAATTTAGAAAGAATTTTTGATATTTTTACTATTTTAGTTCAAATGGTGATAGCATCTTCAAGCTCTTGCTGATAACTTTGGGGCCATGTTGAGCTATTTCATAAGTATCCATCATGTACGTAGTGTTGCACTGAAGGTAATGACAAAATGTTAGCATTTGGCTATTGCTTGTTTAGAATGTATTGCAAAAATTGATGAAGCTTGAGCCACAGCTTTCCTAAGGAGATCAAGAAAGATAAATTTGTGGGCACATTTGATTTCATGATGGACAGAGTTACCATTGTGGCTGAAATTACTTACTTTTCAAGCAGCATTTCTCTTGGTATGTCTCAGTGATTGGAAAAGAATTTCAGGGAAAAAAGCATGCCAGTTAAACTGTACACCAGGCTTCCATGAAAAAATCAGAGAAAATGGAGTCTAATTTTGATTTCAATTCAGAATGTTCTGAAACAGTTCAGGAACACACTTCTATTTACAATGGAGCTGTAAGCCTTTACCTATACCCATATATGGAATGTGTTTAATGTCCTCTTTGTCCATGTGATGGGTTGTCAACCCCATTGCATATTGCTAGTCTTGCCCTCTCCTGGTCATTAGAGCAGAGACATGTATTTTAACAGTCATTATAGCTGCTCACTGAACGAGTCCCTTCTATCAATGAATCCCAAGTTATTAAAACTATAAAATAAAACTTTTCTCATGGAGCTGCCTTGAATTTTAAAGATTATCTTCTAACCAACAGGGATGAACAATAAAATCAAATAAAAAATAAAATATAATGCAATAGTAAGCAAAGTCTCTCGGATAGTTCACCAGACAACTTATTTGAATGGCATATATTAAAACATGTTATTTAAATCTGCAGAAAGTCATTAAAAACAAAGTCAGAGGTTCACCAGTATTGCCAGTCTATCCATTCTGAACATATTAAATTCCTTCCTTTTATTTTAGAATGATTTCAGGATTTCCATTCTACAGTCACACTTTTTAATATTCTCAGATCAAGAACAGCAACTCTCTAACTAAGGTGAATTAAATACAGTAAGAATTGTATATTGCTCTTACCAGCTTAGGTCAGACCAGCTACTCAGCAATTTTCTGCCTCTTCCACTTTTAATATGTGGTGTGTTCTGGAGATGTGAGGGGAATAAACTTCTGTGGTTTTCAACTCTATCTCCCAGTAATTTTAATCATGCAATCTTAGCAGCAGACATCAACTAATAAATAGCATGCATACCATCTACAAATTAGATTAACGCCAGCACAAAACACAGATTGAAATCTCCATGTTGAGAATGTTTGTCTGTTGCATCCCACTTTGGAATGTCACATTGTATCTGTAAAGTAGAAGTGTGTGAAACCCTACAGGACAAATTTTCAAAGGATGAAGATGATTTTGGTTTGGTTTGCATACCTCCTTTTTTCTGATTTCCACCTGTCTGTACCAAACTGGAGATATACAGGTGGAATCTGGGCTGAGATTAAGGTCTGTAAGAAAACCTGAAAACTTTTAGCTTTCATTGTGAAATTATGGAGGTGGGCGTGGATTCCACATTTGGTAGAAAAATGGAAACATTTCCATGATGGGGACTGAATCTGGTCAGAAGTTTGAAATGTTAGAAGTAATGCCAATCTCCATGGATATACAATGGGCACACCGGCCCTTTTGGAATAAATCCCCACACTGAAGTACACATAATAAAGCAGAATAGTCATTTGTACACTACTACCAGTATTGGCATGAATTAAATCTCTTTCTCAAATGTTTGTACAAAGAGAAACCAGGATCCTAAATGTTTGCAAAAACAAACCAACAAACAAAAAAATAAACAAACAAACCATGGATGAATAGGATTTTGAGTAGGGTGTAGTGAACATGGTTTCAAGCATATTCTCCCAATATTTGCCCTTCTTTATATACAGCACCTTGACTCTCCAGCTGTGGGGAGATTAGAAAAATAGACACAAGGTAAAACATTTGTTGAAGGTAGAACACCTGCAATATCAATGAATTTGATCACTTGCAACCAAACATTTGCTCCCACTAATTTGGAATTGTTTGTTATTGAAAAGATCTATTGCAAATAAGCCAGTATGTTCTGTGTTTCTAAGTCCTTCTAAACATATATTTGGTTGTCATTTATTTCCTGTTAATATAGGAATACCAACTCATGCATGGGCAAATTTCCATTTTAACAGAGTCAGCGTGAGTATAGATATTCATCATGTTTTTCAATAAGATGAACCAGATTTTTTCCACATCTATAAAAACAGCATTAGGTACACTTACTGGGTGGGAGTCAGGAGAATCTTAGTTTGTTAGGAAGCACAAGGCTTATTGTGGCTTGTGCTCCTATGTCACTGAGACACTTGAAAAATCCCACCTTTATATTCCTATTACATAGAGGCTCAACAGGCTTATCTGTCAGCTTTATTCCAGATGATCCAGCTTTAAGGCTTGTCTTTCTAGATCCAGAGGTAACGTCTTATGTTGTGTTGCTTTTCTGTTTGTTCTGTCCTAGTGAATAAACTAGGGGAAGAAGGAAGGGTATCTGTCAATATATCTGGCCCCCATTACCAGAGAATCTGAATACCTCAACATTAATTACAATAGAAATAGTAATAACAATCTCTTATTGAATTCCATCTTAATCTATAGAAGAAGTAGCTTGACTAGTTTATTGGGTTTTTTTTAATTTGTTTGCTTTATATTTGTGTTTGTGAAATGTAGGTGAGCTGTGTGCCTATGTGAAAAAATTACTGAAAGAAATTTCACTCGAAGCCATGAGATCTGTGACCATGCTTATATTTTTTGGGAGTAAGTTCCACACTCCTAGCCAGCTCTTGTGAAAGTTTTGGCTTCTAAACTACTGAGTCTTTCCCTGTGTGATGTTCCCCTCTGCATTCTGGACTGGTGTATTGCTGTATCACCCCAATCCCTCCCTCTTGGAACCCATTTTATATTTACTCTGCTGTGCGAACCCACACTCCTGGGTCAGTCCGCACACCACCTACAGCAAGCAAACTGCTCCTAGCTCAGTGAGTGAGTGTCTCTAGCCAACCACTCATGGGATTATGCCATGGTATGATCCCAGCCAATACCTCCCAATCCCAGATGCAATGCTAGGAACTGCCACCTAATGATGTTCAGTGTTGCCCATTGAACACTACAAGTATATATGTTCGCCAATTTATCAAAGAAATTGATATGCACCTGCCTTGTTACTTCAAATGGAGTCTCTAACACACCTTAAACCACATGCACTGCTTTAGATAAAACAAACAAAAATATTTTTTACGTATAGAAAGATGGTAAGTGATTATAAGTCAGAGTAAAGCAGGTCATATTTGATCAAAAGCAAATAAAAGGCAAAGCACATTCTAAACTAAGCTTAACACTTTCAGTAATCTTATAGCCTTAGATGATTCTCACCACAGGCAGGCTGGTCCCCTTGGCTCTTTCCTGGGCCAGCATTTCAGTTGCTTGGTGGTGTTTGTAGATGGAGGTGGAAGAGAGGGAGAACAACAAAATGTCTCTCCTTTTAAAAATGTTCCTTCGCCCCTCTCCTTCAGGGTCTGGTAGCAAACAATGTCCTTATATGGGTTCATGCATGCCTGAGTCACATGAGTATCCCCTTATCGATGCTTAGGCTAGTCCATTGTTCCTGGAAGTTCTGGTTTGTTTTATTCATGCCTTAGTGAGGCGCTAACTGCCTCTCTGCTGTGTAAAGTTTTGCCTAGATCTGTCTCAAGCCATGAGACACATACTTGGGAACATTACATAGCTACTCCTGATAACCATACACATGATATTGCAACAAACATATCACTATAACAATAATGTTCAGTATGCCATGAGGAGTCCAAAAACATCTTACATGACACACTTTGCATTACACAACACACCATTACACTATAAGGGTGTACAAGGGGGTGCAGTGTGTCACATCCTGTTTTTTTTAAATGGAGTGTCAATCCTGGACTTGTTCAGATGAGACTTAGAAAGATAGACAAAGATAAACGGACATACATAGAAATCAGCCAAAAGTCTTTGTCTTGGTTAGGCTGCCTAGGAGAGATATGAAAGCACAAATGTATGAAATAAATATATTAATAAAAATGTTACGGTTCAGATATGAACCCTTACCCACATTGAGGAGTGAGACTACTCAAATAAGTAACTGCTCACCATTGTGATTAAGGAGTACAATCTGGGTGTTATTGAGACAGACTTTTAAAATACTACATTTAGCGGTAACTTGCTCCTTGAGTAGTCCCATTGATTTCAGTGTAAAGCTATTAGAATCTGGCCCAGCATGAAGATGTTGAATTGGTATGTGCAAGCAGAAATTGCTAGGAAATTCATTATTTTCATAAATTCAAAAATCTAATAATTTCACAGTCATAAAAAATAAAACTCAGCAGGTGACAGTACCAGAAAAGTTTCTGTTCACTATTTCTTTATTTTCTATGTTGCAAAATCCATCATTACTATATTTACATTATTACTTCCTGATATTTGCATGAATTTTGGCACCCCAATTATGTACATAAAAATTATATTGCCAGCTGAATCAAATTTGCAGACCTCTCCGCATATTATGCATCATATTTTGTATCATTTAGATGAAGAATCAAATAGTTCACTCAGTTCAGTGAATAAAAGGAATGCATAAGATTGTCTAGAATCCCAGCAAGTATACATCACATTTTTGAGACATATTATCTGCTTCAGCAATTGTTGTCATTCTGCTTAGTTTTTCACTCAGTGTCATCGGCTGCTGAGAAATGAGGATTAAGCTATCCAAACTACAAAGCTGGAAAAAAATAATTAAAGCTGTCTTACACTAAACTTACCATGTAGTCTTTAATTTGTGAAATGGTAAATATTAGCCTTTTCCTTGATCTCTCCTATCAAGGGTTTCCCAGTGGAGAAACTTCTGCTTTAGGTTTTTGCTATTAAACCTCCTCTGATGCAGGCACACTGGAAAATCTTACTACTTTATCAGAATTCTTTAGGGTTTTTTTATGTATGCACACTTCATTGGTTATTAGTTTTCTGATTAAGCTTACTAAAGTCCAGGATTCTGCATAAGAAATATGCTGATTACTGAGGGGAAAGTGGTTGTGTAATTGTGGGCAGCTCCTTTAAAGAAAAAAGGAACACTTGTCCTATTATGAGTACAGTAAATAACAGCTATCATGAAATTGCTGGTGAACTGCTGATGATTTCTCAGAGAATGGATACTACTATTGCATTTAGGGATCAGATACTACCCTTACATTTAGGGATGACAATCATCACTGAGGGCGCAATCATAAGAAGTGTGGAGCAATTTCTCTACAGAGCTACATGCCATCAATTCCCACTTAATCAGTTGAATGTCCCATTTAAGCCCCTGATTCATCAAAATTATGCCTTGGACACATGAGCAATCCCATTGACTTCAGTGGGACTACTAATAAGCTGATATTTAAAGATGTGCTTAAATGATTTGCTGAATCAGGGCCAAAATCAGGTACTCCTCATCAGAACAAGCTCTGAGTGCCCACTTCTTAATTATGGCTATCTTAATAGAGTATCCAAATTCTATCTATCTAAGGTATTTGTATGTCGCTCCCACCACCATAGTATCTAAGCACGCACAATCTTTAATGGATTTATGCTCACAACACTCCTTTGAGGTAAGGCAGATGGGGAACTGAGGCACAGAGAGACTAAATGACTTGTCCAAGAGTAAATCTGTGGCAGAGAAGGGAATTGAACCTGGGTCTCCTGAGTAGAGCTGGTCAAGAATTCTTCATTTTATTTTCCATTGGAAAATGCTGATTTGTCAAAACTGAAACATGTCATAGAGTCATATTGGTTTTAATGAAAATTCCATGGGAAAGGTTTCTCAGATTAAACCCAGTGAGAGAAACCAAAAGAGTCAATATCCCAACTAAATCAGGAAGAGCAGAGACTTGAAATTGTGTTGCCCATATGTGGGCCCTAAACATGAGTTATTAGCTATTTTGGTATAGACAATCCTTTGTCTTTCTAAACAGAATACTTGTTTTCCAACTATCCATATTCCTGAATCCCAGGCCAACACACTAACCAGAGCACCATCGTTCCTCTCAAATTCTGTGTTGGAATACTCAGGTTTACTCCTGGGTGTGCAAAATGGGCACTTATATGCCCATACTGTAGATGGTGGTCTGAGCACCTAAATGAAGAATAATAAGGCACACAGGTGTGAACATTGGGTTTCTTATATTTCCCTATTTAAACTTCAAAGGTTTTCTAAATTTTGGGGCAGTGCATATCAGGGGGTGTGAATAATAGCCCACCAAAGTGCTGCACCGTAACTTCTCTGCGTGACCACTGTGGGCACAAACTAAAAGATTCCTAAATTGCATTGATGTAATCCTGTTTGAAGAGGACTATGGTAATGAGCAACCTTTTAGGTCATGCCTACAGCATCCACATGGAGGAGTTACAGTGCAGCACTTTGGTAAGTACTGATATTCACATCTCCAAAGTCCAAACTGTGGGGAAACGTAGACCTAGCCTAAGAGAAGATAGGGAGAAATAATTTGAGAAGTTTCACTATGTCTAAATATCCCACATTCTTAAATATGTCTGACACTCTTAAAAGCAGCTATGTAGATATTTTCTGACTTAAAATAATTTTGTAGAACATTTAAAGTAAGGCAATGAAAGCTGCCACTGTCCCAGTAGTATTAGTGTCAAAGATATAGACGAGAAATATTTCTACAGTCACAAGCTCCTTCTCTTGGGAACAGATTCACCAGTTAGGTTGCAACTTATCAGGTAAACTAATGTATGTCTCCATACCTCTTAACATTACAAGCTCCACTGTTAACTCTCCCCCTCACACACTCTTGATCTTCTCAGTGTGAAGCAGTTGTATAAATCATGCAGCAGTGGAAGGAAAGCTACAGTAATATGAAATCCATGTTATGCTTTCTGATGGTTATCACACTGACATTTTTACGTGAAGGATTTTGTATACTTTTTTTCCTTTTCTTTTTTCTTATCTAAGATGTTACCTATTGCTTTACTATCCTGTGAAAATACGAGAAAAGGATGAAGTGAGAAATGTAATCGGTGGCAAAACCAAATACTAGGACAGTGTTTCTTTGCTTGTCAAAAACAAGCACAAACATAAACAAAATGCTTTCACTTCAGGAAACCGATCAAGGAAGAAAAGATAACTTTTTTTCCCTCGTGATACTGAAACTGAACATTCCAGGTGAGTGTTGAGGTTTAAACTCATCTCCTATAGGAGTGTTCCAAAATCTGAATTTCTTTTCTCTTAATGAACCACTAGCTGGCTGGGATATCAGTTTGCTCACTTTTATCTGGAATGAAGTATATTATGCTCCACATTGCTGTAAACTGCTATCTGATGAGAAACATTTAACATATGCAAAACAAGATAGTTCAGAGAAATAACTGTATAGCACTGTTCTGCACTTGCATATCCCTATTTATCTAGATACTTTAGAGTAGCTCCCTATTTTACAGATAGAGAAATTAAGATTAAAAACTATTAAGGCCCTGACACAGCAATATTAGCATTAAGCATGTGGTTAAGTCCATCCCTATTCAGCACAGACCTTAAGAACCTGTTTAAATTCCACTGAAATCAGTGGGACTTAAGTACATATTTAAATTAAGCATGTGCTGTGCTAAAGAAGGATGGACTGAAGCATGTGCTTCAGTGCTTTGATGAATTCAGGACTCGGGAATAGCTCTGCAAAGATACCTAGGTGTCTAAATCTGTGTTTAGGCACCTAAATGCCAGTTTTAAGTTCCCTTGTGATCCACAAAATTCCTGCTGAACAGTTTAAGCACCTAAGCTTACTCTACACTTACATTTTCAGGATAAAAGTTCCCTCTGCACCTCAGTTTCTGCTTCTGAGCATGCACAGTGCTGCCTCACTCTAGGTGTCCAGATGGCTATCTCCCACATAAGCCCCTGAGCTATTCACAAACTGGAGAAGGTAGGTGTTGTCCGCTTACCTCAGGTATGGGACCCAATCCAGTAGGGATGCTCAGAAGACACTTACAAGCTCAGATTCCATTCAAAATCTGGCAGCAGCAACTTGTATGACTGTATAACTTTTAGCCCCGCAGTTAGAACACTCATCTGGGATGTGGGATGCCCCACTTCAATTCCCTCCTCTGCCAGAGGGCGGAGAAAGGATTGAAGAGGAGTCTCCCAACACCCAAGAGAATACTCTAGCCACTGGACTATGGGATGGTCTGATGCTGGGCTCCCTCTATCTCTCCTGAGGACGTTGTTGCACTGTGTATAAATAATTAAAGTGTCACTGGAGCAGGCAGACTGAACTCTGGGTTTCCCACCACCCACGTGGATGCCCTAATCAGCAGGCTACTGAGTCATTCTCATTCTCTCTCTGTCTAGTCTAATGACACTTTCATTTTTTATATGTAGTGGAAGAGCTTCAACAAGAGAGACTGAGCGAGCTCCCACGTCAGAATAGACCATGACTCAGAGTACTTTCCTGAGGGATTGGAGACCCCTCTTCAAATCCTTTCTCCTTCTCCAAAAAAGGGGAGAACTGAACCTGGGACTCCCACATCCCAGGAAAGTGCCCTAACCATTGTCCTAAAAGTTCTATCTCCTCCAGCAGATTTATATGGAGTTGGGTACCTGCCTAAGTAATTCTCACAAGAAACACGTTAGGAGCCTAAGATACCTGACTCCAGCAAGGGGGCTCCTGATTGTGAATTCCGCTCCTCCCAGAAGTCTGGACTTACGCGCCTAGCTCTGTGAGGGGGCAGGGCTTAGCATATCCCATTGGCAAGCTCAGGCAGATCCCCACCTATTGTCCTGGATTTTAAGAGTCACGTTCTGAAATGCCTATTTCTCTCCATTCTTTGTATAGGGAGCTTAGGCTCCTAACTCAGCTTTGTGGATTTCATTGTTGTTCCTGTAATTTTGTAGGCATCTAGAAGTTAGGCATTCAGATGTTCTGTGTCCTATCACCTTAATCCCTTTGTGAATCTAGTTGTGCGTGACTTTCCCATGGTGAGAGGTGAGTGAGAGGTAGATCAGAGAATAGAAATCAGGGATGAAATGCTGGCCCTTTAAAGTCAATAGCAAAACTCCACTGGCTTCAGTGTGGCCAGGATTTCACACCTGGTTGCCCTGGATCAAGGTTCCAGCTATTTGATCATGCTGCCTCCCTTTTGCCAACAGCTGTGTGTGTGACAATGAAGCTATGCTCATCTCCACCAGCCAAAACTCTGACTGGTGAGATCAGCCAAAAAGAGTCAACAAAACAAAACTACATTTTACAACAGTTTTTCAAGGCTGTCATGTCTTTCCACCAGATACTTAAAATTCAGATTTTGAAATTCTAGGAGGCTGGGTTATGACAGTAAATACAAATTATAGAGCTAAAAGGACATTTTAATGTACTTGTTTCAATATATAACATTATTGAAACAGATTATTCTTGCAAATGGAACCCAAAGGTAATTTGGAGAAAAAAAAAACTACATTAATGTCCCCTATCCCAAACTCTAAAATGGATTGTTTGTAGAGCTGATCAAAAAAGATGAGTGTGTTTCCTAGATGCAAACTAGGAACTAGGAAATTCCTCAAATGCAACTATGGGCATTACTACTTTCAGGTCATTCCTATACTATTACATTCTGTAAATTACCACAGCAATGCTGATGGGCTGTCATGCCTGCCATGCCCAAGCTCTCATCAACCCAAAGAAACTTCAGACAAAGATGATGTGCTTTCTTTTGTGAAGGGAGTGGTACTACAAAGTACAATGTTAGATCAGAAGAATTCCCAGTTTACACATCAATGTGAATTATCTGAAAGTCATGGTTGCATCTTATGGAGAATGTGAATAATCATTCCAAAATCACTTCAATCTCAGGTGTTGGAAGCTCTTCACTAAGATCATTTTTTCGTTGTATGGATGAAGGCCATAACTTGGAATCATGTCTGGTGGCTATGGATCAACGAAGATATTTAGAGGAAGGCGAAATGCCGTACTACATCAGCAATGTCAGCATGATTCCAACCCAGCTTGTCTACATTCTTGGTTGTGGCCTCAGACTTCTTCGACATGTATTCATATGGAATTTGCTGCACCTTTAGGAGGTTATATGTTTTGGTGATAGTCAATGTCCATTTGAAATGGACAGAAGTGTTCAGAATGACTTCTATAACACCTACCAAGACCATTTTCATGCCTTGTTCAGCCAATTTGGTTTCCTGTTATACTTGATGAGTGACAATGGACCTCAGTTGTATTCTGAAGAATTTCAGAGGTTCCTAGTTTCAAATAGAATTCAGCTCATACACGGTGCTCCTTACCATTGTGCTACAAATGGACTAATAGAATGTTTTATACAAACAGTTAAGTATGCCTTAAAAGCTAACAAGTCCATTTTGAGTGATCAGCAGAAATTGGACAATGTCTTGATTGTCCACAGGAACGTCTCACATGCTACTACCCAGGAGTGGCCTACAATTCTTTTCCTGAAGTGATCTTTGTCTACCTGTTGCAACCTGCTACATCCTCGTATTGCCTCACATATAGCCAAATCTCTAGCTATTCAGATTGATTGACAATGTGAGACATCATTCTTTACAAGTCAGAGACTTAGTGTGGACTTGCAACTATGATTGTGGAGTGAAATGGTTAGCTGGAGAACTTGTAAAATGCATCAGACCTGTTTTATTTGTGGTAAAATTATCCTATATTGTTTTATGGAAATAACATATGGACCAGTTGCAGCATTGACAAGTACCAGAGTCCAGTGATATTCCAGTAGTACTTTGTCTTAGACTCATAAACTTAAGGCCAGAAGGGACCATCATGATACTTTACTCCGACCTCCTGCACATTGCAGGCCACAGAACCTTGTCCTCCCACTCCTGTAATATGCCCATAACCTCTGGATGAGTTACCGAAGTCCTCAATTCATGACTTAAAGACTTCAAGTAACAGAATCCACCAATCACACTACTTTAAACCTGCAAGTGACCCATGAGCCATGCTGCAGAGGAAGACAAAAATACCTCAGAGCCTATGCCAATCTGACCCAGGGGAAAATTCCTTCCTGACCTGAAATATGGCAATCAGTTAGACCCTGAGCATGTGGGAAAGACCCAGCAACCAGACACCTCGTAAAGAATTCTTTGTAGGAACTCAGATCCCTTCCCTTCTAGTGTCCTATTACTAATCATTGGAGATATTTGCTGCTAGGAGTTGCAGATCGCCTACATGCTATTGTAGGCAATCTCATCATACCATCACCTCCATAAACTTATCAAGCTCAGTCTTGAAGCCACTTAATTTTTTGCCACCACTGTTCCCCTTGGAAGGCTGTTCCAGAGTCTCACTCTTCTGATAGTTAGACACCTTCTTCTAATTTCAAGTCTAAACTTGATGGTCAATTTATATTGTTGCCTGTCAGCTGTGTTCTTGGGGAACCAGTACGCAAAACCCCTTCTCTCTCTGGCTCACCTGAACCACCCCCATCCTCTGCTTGAACCAGAAACCAAAAGCAATAAAAAGGCAGTAGGAGACACACCTAAACCCTTCCAAACAAGGGTGATAGGATTAAGGCAACTTCGCTAGTCTCATCTATATCAAAGATGTAAAAAGGAGGCATCCTGATTAGCACATCGAATGGAGAATAGAAGCCTCATCTACATCGAAGATGGAAGAAGAATTAGCACACTGAATGGAGAACCAAGCTCCAAAGCTGGAACCGCACTGAACTCTGGGATTGGCAAAGCAGGGACACACTGCATGATGGGAAATCTCTGCTGCTGATGTTAATGAACCCACACCTGCACACACCCAGCTCCGCAATTATCAGACCATATCTAGTTATTGATATCCAAAACATTAAATCTGCCTGATTGCATTGTGAGCTCCCTCAAGGAACACTGCCCATAGCCAGGAATGATCAGCTCCTATTGTCCAGCATAAACAAAACCACTCCAGTATACTCCCTTGAGTCATCATTTACCCATAAACAAACCTAGTGTTCTCCCTTGAACCATTGTTTCTTCCCTACAAAAACCCCTACCCAAGTTCAAACCTGGGTTCTGATGCCGGGATCCAAATGCTGCATCAGGTCCACTGGAATTTCCCCTTTTCCAAACTGATCGTGTTGGGGGCTCTGCCTGTCTCAAGTGCTCCGGACCCTAAGATGAGCCGCAAAGAGTGGTGAGACCCCTCTCCCATCTTCCCCCAAAACTCTCTCTCTCTCTTTTAGTCCAGGTATAACTTTCTACTATGTAATCAAACTTGGGATAGCTTTTTCTAATACCCCAACTGAAATTGTGTAGTATTGTAAGCATTTGATTGTTTTTCTCTGCTTTTATGGTATTACTATTAGTATCATACATTTTATATACCTGGCAATAACTAACTCTTATAATCACACTGGTTGCCAGTCTCTCTCTCCAAACTTCATTTACTTTTTTGTGTTCTTGGCTTCCCTATCTTGCTCTGCAGCAACGCTTCTTTTACCTAAGCCAAAGATCCCTAGAGTGCCCAAAAATCCTGTGGGGTTTGCTCATCAAGGGGGTTACTACTAGAACAATTGTAGAGTGATGAGGGACATCTGAGAAGTTCTGCTCTGCCTAGCCTGTGGAGTTCAGGGGCATATAAGGGTGGCAGCTGAAAGTGCTGTTTGGACCCGTCATGCTCAGAAGTGTGCTCTATTCTGGTGCGGTGCAAAGGGGCATATAAGGGTGGCCACTGAAAGTGCTATGTCACCCAGCCTGCTGAATTCAGGGACATAGAAGAGGTTAGCTGAGAGTGCTGATAGCCCGGTCCACTCAGACACACTCGGATAATCTGGAATGTGTGTGTATCTGTAGGGGATTTATTTGAATCTGGGGCTAGAGGAATCCAGCCCTGAAAACCTTAGGTCCTGCAGGATAGTTCCATTGGGAGGGAACTTATAGTCATATGAACACACAAGTAACACAAGCAGTACATTAACAGAATCACACACACCCCTTCCAGGAAGGTAATCCTAATAAATGAGCATACCCCAAGGTGACGGGCAAATCTGGTCACAATATTCATTTGTTTTTGTGTCCACATTAGCACTTAACTTAAATAACTCCTCTCTCACCTTGGTATTTATAGACAGCAATTGTATCTCCCCTCAGCCTTCTTTTGGTTAAACTAAATAAGCCAAGCTTTTTGAGTTTTTTTCTTATAAGGTAAATTTTCCATTCCTCTGATAATCTTAGTGTCCATTTTTGCACCTGTTCCAGTTTGAAATCATCTTTATTTAACATGGGAGACCAGAATTTCACAGTGTTCCAGATGAGGTCTCATCAATGCCTTGTAAAATGGTACTAACACTTCCCTCTCTCTACTGGAAATACCTTGCCTGATGCATTTTGGGACTGGATTAGCCTTTTCCACGGCAGCATCACATTGGTGGCTCATAGTCATCCTGTGATCAACCAATACACTCAGGTCTTTCTCCTCCTCTGTCACTTCAACTAATAAATCCCGAGTTTATAGCAAAAATTATTCTTGTTAGCCCCTAAGTGAGTGACCTTGCACTTTGCACTATTAAATTTCATCCCATTTCTATTACTCTGGCTTTTAAGGTCATCCAGATACTCTGGTATGATATTCTGGTCCTCCTCTGTAATAGCAATACCTCCCATATTGTGTAATCTGCAAATTTTATTAGCACAATCCCACTTTTTTGTGCCAAAGTTATGAATGAAAATGTTAAATAATATTGGTCTCAAGACTGGTCCCTGAGGATCTTCATTAGTAACGTCCCTCCAGCATGACAGTTCACCTTTCAGTATGATCCTTTGTAGTCTCCACTTTAACCAGTTACTTATCCACCTTCCTATTTTTATATTAATCCCCTTCTCCAATTTAACTAATAATTTCCCATGTGGAACTGTATCAAATACCTTAGATTCAGTAGCATTTCCTTTGTCTAAAAAGGTCAGTTATCTTCTCAAAGATTGGTTGAGAGATCTTCTCAGGTTGCTTTGGCATGATCTAATTTTTGCAAAACCCTGGTTTTTTTTATCCCAAGTACTGTTTACCTCTATGTCCTTAACTACTTTCTCTTTCAAAATTTGTTCCAAGACCTTGCATACAATTGAGGTCAAACTAAGAAGCTTTCTGGATCACTTTTTCCCTTTCTTAAAAATAGGCACTATTTTAGCAATTCTTCAGTGATAGGGTATGATCCCCACGTTTTCATGTTCATTAAAAAATCCTTGCTATTGGGTTTGCAACTTCATGTGCCAGTTCCTTTAATATTCTTGGATGGAGATTATCTGGGCCCCCCAAATGTAGTCCCATTAAGCAGTTTGAGTTTGATTTCTACCTTGGTTGTGGTATTTTCTACTTCCATATCCTTGTTTCTATTAGCTATCCTGCCACTACTCTTCAGTTCCTCATTATTGAAGCAAAGTATTTGTTTAGGTGTTGGACCATGACTAGATTATCTGTAATCTCCATCCCAGTGTTTAGTGGGCCCACTTCCTCTTTCCTTATTTTCTTTTTATTTAGATGGCTATGGAACCTTTTACTATTGGTTTTAATTTCCCTTGCAAGGCCAACACTGCTTGGCTTTTGGCAGTTCTCACTTTTTCCCTACAATTTCTGACCTCCAAGAGGTAGCTTTCTTTGCTGATCCATCCCATTTTCCATTCCTTCTAGGCTCTCTGTTTTCTATTATTAACCTGTTTGAGATGCTTGCTCATTCAGCTTCATCTGCAGTCCTTCCCTATGAATTTTATCCCCTTGCTTGGGTTGCAGGCTTCAGATGGGTTCTGCAACTTTGACATAAAGTAATTTCAAGTCTCCTCCACATTCTGATCCTTGAATTCTTCAGTCCAGTCCAATTTCCTAACTAATTCCCTGAATTTTTTAAAGGTTGCTCTTTTGAAATTAGGGACCCTAGTTGCCAGTCTATTTTTGTTTATTCTTCTATTTAGTTTAAACTGAATTACCTCATGATCACTTTAACCAAGGTTGTCTCCTACAGCCATTTCTGTGGTGTGGTCCTCACTACTCACCAACACCAAATCTAAAATAGCATCACCACATGTTAGTTCAGTGACTATTTGGTGAAGAAGTCTGTCAGCTACCACAACAAAGAAAATCTGGGTCCTACCATTATTATCAGCACTTGTTCTCCAATCTGTAACTGAGAAGTTTAAGTCTCCGATATTCACAAAATTCCCAGTAGTATTTATTTAATTAAAAACATTAAAAAACATATCCATATCGGTTTCTGGGGTTTGTAGCATACCTCAAGCACTATCCCAGAGGAACCTCTGGTAGCTTTCTTTCCCAAAGTGATTTTGATCCAAATAGACTCCTTCTTATCCATTCCATCACTTGTAATTTCTTTACAGTCTACCTCATCATTAATATACAATGCTACTCCATCACCTTTACTTTTATTTCTGTCTTTCCTGAACAGCATATGCCCTTCAATACCAGTACTCCAGTCATGACTACTATTACATCATGTTTCTATTATCCCTATCTGGTTTCACTTCCTGCACCAGTAGTTCTAGTTCTTCCATTTTGTAACCAAGGTCTTTGCACTAGTGTACAAACATCTTAGATGTTTCTGCTTGGCTTTGCCCAGATTCCTCACCCGATAGGATACAATCATTCTACTAACAGTATAAGCTACCTGATTCTTAATTTCATTGGTATCAGCACTATCTTTCTTCTTAATGTCCATTATCCTACCCCGTCTTGCTCCTTTCCCCACTGTTGTATTCTCTCTTTCTTGATTTTTCTTCCAGTCAATATTAGAATTAAGTGTGGAGATTACATGAGCATCTCCAACCATCTCCCTTGAGTTTCTAGTTTCAAGCTCTTTCAATCAGTTGTGCCAACCTCGGAAGTCTATCCCAGAAGTCTATTTCCCTCCGTACTCAGCTGGAGTCCATCCCATGAGAACAGTACTCTATCCATGAAAGCCAAACAGTGATCACACATCCCAAAGCCCTCCTTTTAGCAGCACTGCCTGAACCATCTCTTGGTCATCACAATCTTGTCTTGCCTTTGTTCTCTTCATCTAGGGAAAGGTAAAATCCCACTGAAGATCACCTAAGCCTCCATTTCTTTAAGTGTTTTCCCCAGCCTGGCATAATCTCCCTTGATACGTTACAATGGGAATCATAGAATCATAGAAGATTAGGGTTGGAAGGGACCTCAGGAGGTCATCTAGTCCAACCCCCTGCTCAAAGCAAGACCAACCCCAACTAAATCACCCCAGCCAGAATCTAACTGTATCATTTGTTCCCACATGAACACCAATCAGTGGATTCTTTCTTGATCCCATTAGGATTCTCATCAGCCTCAGATCCATATACTGTATCTTAGTTCTTGGCAGACAGCACACCCTTGTGTTCTCTGGATCAGCTCTGTTGATAGGCCTGTCTATTCTTGTTAGCAGGGAGTTCACCAGTCATGTAGACCTGCCTCTTCTTAGTGTTGGTGTCATTCTCTGGCCTTCCCCCTGTTCCTTCTGGCTGCAAATCTTCTTATCTTATGTGAGTCATCATGTATCCTCCTAAGGCTCCAAACAATGGCTATCTCCATTGACTCTTCTCTTCTTGTAGGACTAACCACTCTTGTCTTCCTTGCCCTCCTACTTTCTGTTGCTGCCTGCTGTGTCCTTTCTTCGTTTTGCTCCAGAGCTCTATTTCTCCTTTATTTGCCAGTCTTTTCCTCCATCTGGTTCAATTGATCATATGCTTCCAGTGGCCACTTTCCTTACCCAGAAGTCTGCACTCTTAATTCTCCATTCCAGCTTGCATTTGTGAGTCTTGACTTTTCCCTTCAGCCTCCTCTTCCCTTCCCTCCATCCTCTGTTCGAATCCCATTCAAAACTCAGCCATAGTTTAATAAGAGCATAAGAACAGCCATACTCGGTCAGACCAATGGTTCATCTAGCCCAATATCCTGTCTTCTGACAGTGGCCAATCCTAGGTGCTTCCCAGGTGAACAGAACAGGTAATCATCCCCTGTTGCTCATTCCCAGCATCTGGCAAACAGAGGCTATAGTTACTAAGAGCATGGTTTTGCATCTCTGCATCTCCAAACTTTCTCTTCCATACACTCTCTCAGGGTGCATTTCATACAAACAAAGCTCCTTTCAGGTACCCACTCCAGGATAATGTACTTGCCAAAACTTCCACATCCAGTCATCTTCATGTCTCTTCCATTGCTTGGTTCACTATCACTGCTGCCTCTGTATCTGTCATAGACTTCCTATGTAAGCTCCTGTCAAGGAAAACAAAAAGCAAAAACAAACACCAAAACAAAACCAGGACATCAGAAGTCCCTCTCACAAATTCCTCTTACAGACTACTGCTCAAACTCCCCTGTTTTCAGTTCTGTTTGCTGGCTTTTGCATCTGTGGCTGCCTGTTTTGCTGCCTTTATAGGTTCCTAATCAGGGAAGTCCTTCCCCCTAGTCAGGGCTCTGCTAGGATGAAAGACTGTGCTTTTCTCACAGCACACACTGCCTCCTACCAGCCTCTGCAAAATAAACTCCCCCCCCCCCCAAAAAAAAAAAAAAAAAAAAAAAAAATGCCCACAAAACACAAGAACTCACTCACTATCCCTAAGGAAGAAGTCTGTGTCTGTGTCTATCTCTTTGTCTCCTCCCTTCTTCTCCAACAGAACTCCCATTCAAATTCCCCTGCTTTCAGCTCTGTTTGCTTCCTCCTGTGCCACTGCTCCTGCTTTCTGTTCCTCTAATTGAACCTCCGCATCACCACATCATCCCAAGAGAGTGCAAAAATCAGTGGTGCACCTGAATTTATCTGTTGTTTGGTTAGTGAGTTGCTATTCCTGGATAGAATAATCCTTTGCAATTTGAGAGTCTTCAGTAGCCTCTACACTACTTTTAGTTAGGTTATATAGTGTTTTATGTTAGCCATGTAAATGATAATGTATATACATTTGGCAAGTTTTTTGAAGTAGGATGGTGATGTCTTGTTCCTTTAAATGTTTGAGCATTCTTCCCTCTCCAGTTCAAAGCCTCACTTTGATGTTGTTACCAGTTTTGCTGCACAAATAATAAAGTTACCACCACAGCAGACAGCTGTGTTTCCAACTCTGTCTGTGTCTATCTCCTTCTCTGCTGAGTGCCCCAAAGATACTTCATGCAGTTGAAATATCTGTCACATACATTCCTTGGGAAAGATTTGGGGAGAACCTGGAAGCACACTGTGACTTCCTGAGCCACAGCCTTCTTCAGAATGTCTAATGAAAACAAATGCAAAACACAAGATCTCTTTGGTTTTACTCAGTTCAGTCAAATTATCCACCAAGGTACATAAAGTTTTTTTAGTTAAAAAAATAAAAGGTTATAAACGTGTAAAATTTACAAAGTGTGGAGGCCCATACAATTTCATAAATTGAATGGAAACATATTGCAGTTGAAAAAAGTGAATTATGTAATGGCTTAACTGAAAGCTGTGATCTGAATAGTTGAAGAGTACTCTAAATGCAGTTAATTATCTCTCAACAAAAGCTCACATCAGGGCAATAAAATCTCTCCACTAAACTGATCACTACCCTGAATTACAAGACATGTAATATTGGAAAGCAGTTTTATAAAATAGTTGTAATTAATTCTCAAAAATAAAGTTACAATTTTAAATTACCTAAAGATAAGAACTTCCTAGAGACATAAAGCTAACACAAGGAGATATGTAAATCAAATATGACATAAAAGTACTGAGGATAATTAATTCAGCTGCGCTCTATTGCAATGTCATCATGATTTATTTGTATTTATATTGTGTTTATCTACCTATGAGTGATTCCTATCACATGAAAATTAATTCAATTGCCAAAATATATGTATATAATATTCAACCTATCTTTCACAAGGCATATTATATGTGTAATTAATTTGTGAAATTTGGATCCATTGTAGGTATTTAATTAGTGATTATGAAACACCAAGAGTCAAGTTTCTTTTTCAAAGTGAACCCCAATTTCAACAATAAACTTGTGGTCAAAATTTTGCAGGTTCAAGTTTTTCATATGTGTTTTCATGCTCAAAAACTCAATTATATATGCACAAACTTCATTTGTATGCATATAGTCAGATAGATAATATCTATTCTGGCAAAAGGAAGGAAGGAAGGAGAGCAGCAGAATACAGACCCTGGACTTCAGAAAAGCAGACTTTGACTCCCTCAGAGAAATGATAGGCAGGATCCCTCGGAGGCTAATATGAGGGAGAAAGGAGTCCAGGAAAACTGGGGCTGTATTTTAAAAACACATTATTGAGGGTGCAGGAACAAACCATACCAATGTGCAGAAAGAATAGCAAATATGGCAAGTGATAAATTTGACTTAACAGAGAAATCTTTGGTGAGCTTAATCACAAAACGGAAGCTTACAAGAAGTGGAAACTTGGACAGATGACTAGGGTGCAGAATAAAAATATTGCTCAAGCATGCAAAAGTGAAATCAGGAAGGCCAAAGCACAGTTGGAGTTGCAGCTAACAAGGGACATGAGGGATAACAAGAAGGGCTTCTACAGGTCTGTTAGCAACAAGAAGATCAAGGAAAGTGTGGGCCCCTTACTGAATAGGGGAAGCAGTCCAGTGAGAGATGATGTGGAAAAAGCTGAAGTACTCAACATTTTTTCCCCCCTGTCTTTACAGACAAGGTCAGCTCCCAGACTACTGCACTGGGCAGCTCATAATGGGGAGGGGGTGAGCAGCCTCAGTGGTAAAAGAACAGGTTCTGTACTATTAAAAAAGCTGCACATGCACAGGTCCATGGGGTTGGATGCAATGAATCCGAGGAAACTGAGGGAGTTGGCTGATGTGATTGCATAGGCATTGGCTATTATCTTTGAAAACTTGTAGTGCTTGGGGGAGGCTCTGGACAATTGGAAAAAGGCAAATATAATTCCCATTTTTAAAAAACGGAAGAAGGAGGATCTGGGGAACTACAGTCCAGTCAGCCTCACTTCATTCCCCAGAAAAATCATGGAGAAAGGCTTCAAGGAATCCATTTTGAAGCACTTGGAGGAAAGGAAGATGATTGGGAACAGTCAGTATGGATTCACCAAGGGCAAGTCATGCCTGACAACCTGATTGCCTTTTATGATGAGATAACTGGCCCTGTAGATGTGGGGAAAGCAGTGGATGTGATATACCTAGAATTTAGCAAAGCCATTGATATGGGCCCACAGTATTCTTGCCAGTAATTTAAAGAAGTATAGGTTGGATGAATGGACTATAAGTTGGATGGAAAGCTGGGTAGATCATCAGGCTCAATGGGTAGTGATCAATGGCTCAATGTCTAGTTGGCAGCCGGTAACAAGCAGAGTGCCCCAGGAGTCAGTTCTGGGCCAATTTTGTTCAACATCATGAATGATCTGGATGATGGGATGGATTGCACCCTCAGCAAGTTTGCAGATGACACTAAGCTGGAGGGAGTGGAAGATACACTGGAGTGTAGGGATAGAATACAGAATGACCTAGACAAATTGGAGGAATGGGCAAAAAAGAATCTGATGTGGTTCAACAAGGACAAGTGCAGAGTCCTGCACTTAGGACGGAAGAATCCCAGGCATTGCTACAGACTAGGGACAAACTGGAAAAGTAGCAGTTCTGTAGAAAAGGACCTGGGGGGTTACAGTGGACAAGAAGCTGGATATGAGTCAACATTGTGCCCTTATTGCCAAGAAGGCTAATGGCATATTGGACTGCATCAATAGGAGCATTGCCAGCAGATTGAGGGAAGTGATTATTCCCCTCTTTTTGGCACTGATGAGGCCACATTTGGACTATTGTGTCCAATTTTGGGCCCCCCACTACAGTAAGGATGTAAGCAAATTGGAGAGATTCCAGTGGAGGGAAATGAAAAGGGTTAGGGGGCTGGGGCACATGACTTACGAGGAGAGGTTGAGGGAACTGGGTTTATTTAGTCTACAGAAGAGAAGAGTGAGGGGACATTTTAACTACCTGAAGGGGGGGTTCCAAAGAGGATGGAGCTAGGCTGTTCTCAGTGGTGGCAGATGACAGAACAAGGAACAATTGTCTCAAGTTGCAGAGGCGGGGGGAGGTCTAGGTTGGATATTAGGAAAAACCTTTTCACTAAGAGAGTGGTGAAGCACTGGAATGAGTTACCTGGGGAGATGATGGAATCTCCATCCTTAGAGGTTTTTTAAAAATCTGGCTTGATAAAACCCTGGATGGGATAATTTATTTGGGGTTGGTCTTGCTTTGAGGAGAGAATTGGTCTAGGTGACCTCCAGAGGTCCCTTCCAACCCTTATCTTCTATTATTCTACGATTTTATAAGTACACAACTTATGTACAAATTCAGTTTGCATGCACAAATCCACCTTTTTTTTACATGAGCTGAAATGTAGGCATGAATGAATTCATAGGGAAAGATAGGTAAAGGCTTTGCTTAAAATTTGCACCTAAACTGCATCTTTTATATAGCATGTGGTATAGTAGCGGGAGATCTGTGTAACCATGTGGCTATATGAACTGACTAATAAAAACTGAACAAGTTACAGAAATGATGTACTTGTTCCCGGGAAAGTGCATGATGGAGTTACCCTGGATTCAGCTTCAGAGATAACAGTTGACCTTTTATGCTTAGCAAAAATAAAATTCTAAGACAAGTGTAACTGGATGGAGAATGGGAGACAAAAGAAGGCAATATTCTTGAGGCAGAATAACTGAATTATGAAGATAGTTTTTTTGTTATTCTTACTTGTGCTGAATAAATGACTGCAGTTATACAACATTGGGCTGTGCTACCATAAGGTGAAGTCAGATGTTGTGAATACTTGGTTGGGCACCTCCATCTCCTCCCAAAGTAAAACCCAAGTAAACCTTGGTAACTCTCTGAATCAGCATTAAATTAATGTCCCAAATTAGTGGTAAGAGGCACTATGTACAGCCCAGCATCTACCACTTTTGATTAAATGGACCATAGATCTTCATATGGGTCCTCTATTCACAGGTGAATTTTACACTATATAAGGATGAACCTTCATGATGATTAAAACTTTCCAGGAAAATGGTTTGAGAAGAGTCAGTTGAATTCTGTTCAATTTTAAATCTGTTTTCTTGGGTTGTCTTGAAAAAATTATAAAATACTTTCACAAAATTACCCCTTATCCTTTACCTTTGATTACCATAAAACTGGATTTTTTTTTCTTTTTCCTGCAAAATTAGGATGGCAAATTAAGAATGACATACAGAAAACTCTTCTGGTGCATTTTAGGGATTCATCATTCAAGAAATGAGAAATTATGTATTTTTGAGGCACTTCATGGAGTAATCCAATAAAAGCATACTATGGTGAGAGACAAATCAAAATTTAGAAATCAACACAACACACAATGCATGTCCTAATTTATTAACTGAGTGAAGTTGTAATAGCCTAGACTTAGAAATACAATATCAGATAAGAACATCAGCTGACAGGCTCATTTTATTATTCCTCATTCTATGCCTTCTCCCCAGTCACCTCTTTCTCATTGTGGCTGCTCTTTATTAGTATTCGTAGCACTGTGTCTTGAAAGTGGAGATAATAAAACAATACCACCGTGGTCTTCCCATCAGCAGAGCCCTGCAAGTGATCCAGCTGTGTGTGAGAGTTCAGTGGTACAAAGTCACTCTTATTCTATTGTTCTTTCCTTTTCATCCCTGAGGGGTAACAACTCTAAACAAAAAGATGCTTTCAGACCATACAATAGGAAGTGGAAACATGTCAATAACAAATTTACCTGGTGATTCTAGAAGTCATAACACAACACATACAAATAAATAAAGTACAATGGAGCTATATGTATGCGTTCTTGCCATTAAACTCTCCATAACATTATATCAATACCAAATTCTTATATTGTGCTTTTCATTCATAACTCAAAACACTTTACAAAGGAAGGTACTTCTCAGTCTGATTTGAGGTGATGGGAGAAACTAAGCCTCAGAAAAATGAAGCAATTTCCTAAGGTCACTCAGCAAGTTAGTGACAGAGCCAGGAACAGAACCCCAGGGTGAGATCTTCACCTCCACCCCAGCCCCCTTATGCCATATAAAAGGGTCAGAAGGCTGTAAAAGCCACAAATATTGCTGGGGGAGGATTCCCACTGATGCAGGTTCTGTGGAAGACTGCCTGTCAAGGATCCCCTCACAAACCTCAGGATAAGGGTATGTTGAGTGAGGGGTTAAAGCTGGGAAGAGTCTGTTAAGGGCAGGCTTTCATCACACACCACTGTGAAGTTTCTGAGGCCCTCAGGGAAGCACAGGCAGGCTGTTGAAATGTAGGCAGACCTTTGGGGTTTCTAAATTATGCAGAAGGGGGCTCTGGAGCCCACCATAGCAACCCAGGATTGGGAGGGAGGAAAAGTGGCTCAATGACACTTTAGCCCCGACTTCCTCTCAGATGGGAGTTCTGTGCTGTGCCTAATCTCTGGAGTTCCAATGTAGTGTCCTATCCACTGCATTTGTCTGCCTCTCCAGATATTGCTTACAAGATTTGACTTGAATTGATACACCCCACCCTCCTACTACAAGAATGTGGATTGTTGTGAGGGCAATTTGTGGAATATTAGACATAATGGTCTGGGAGAATTCTTCCTTTGTTTTACCACGACAAAGGGGCCCTAGCATGGGCCAGATCTTAAAGAAGAATTAGCCAATTTTGTGCATGTGCACATGTACCTTAGAGTGGGTTAGATTATGAACTGTGAATAAATTATCAAGTGAATGTTTGTGAATCTATCCTAATTCGTGCAAATGTATTAGTTATTTATAACAATAAATTGAATAAAGAAAGATTGTAAATGATCAAAGAACATGTTAATACTTTAATACCAGTTTTATACAAAAGGAATATGATGCTCTATAGATCATTTATACGTATCTAAAGTTATCATGGAGTTTCAGTTGAAAAATCCATGTCAAGACTACAAAAACTACTGCAATTTCTCCATTCTCTCCCAAATAACTACAGTACTTATTTCTGAATGACTGTGAATAGAACAGGTCATTCTGTACATTTGCATGAGGATGTCAGGTGCATGACAGTGGGATAATGGAAAAATACAGAAATAGAACACGAAATATAGCAGGCTTCAGCTCATGAATCTTGTAATAAAAAATAAAGAAAAAAATCCTAACTTCTGCTGAAAGCTCTAGTGGTATAACAGAGTGCAAACTGTGTAAGAAGGATTTGTTGTATAAAGACTGATATATTGACCACAGCTCTCTCTGTTACCCTTATTTCAAGATCTGGTTATGTATTGCACTCCCTTTTTTTTTCCCCTAAGGCTAATAATACAATTTATTTTAATAGCATTAGTCCATATGCCAATGTGAGATATTAGCTAAAACAAAAGTGCAGTACTTGTATTCTTCTGTATCAGTATACACACATCAAAAGAATATCTGTGCATGTATCCATGAATGTAGTATGCTTGCATCAAAACAAAGCTAAAAAACTTCCTTTATATAGTTAATCAAGTGCATTAAGGTTTTGGTTGCAGCAACAGGAAGCAGTTTTATTTATGAAGATACAAGGCTTTTTAGGAATAAATAAAGTAATTAGAGAAGTGATTTATTTATGTATATTTAAATTTTAGAATATTATTTCAATGTTATATGCTAGATGACTTTGACAAAGATCATTTAAGATATTTCTACAATAATTTAATAGACCCTTGAATTTTTGTGGTTGCTGTTTCCAAAATAATTAACATAAAATAATTATAAATATATTTTCAAAATTAACACAACCACTCAGGCATAGTTATCTGTAAATGCCACATGGTGATTCTTCTGTGCTGTTATTTAAAGTGAATTTATAGTTTGATGTTCAAAAATTACATGGACATTATGGACTTTACATAACCTATTGGATATGTTGCAGTATGGATTTTTCATGTTCATTATTTTCAGATGTGAAATGGGAATTCCGCTAAGAGATATATCACTGTACAGATGTGTTTACTAAAAATATTGCGAAATGGATAAATATTCATTGAAACATCATTCCAAATTTCATCTGTCTCATATAAAACAACAAAATAACAACAGCCCACTAATAACCCTACCCCGACCTTTTTTTTTATTTTTTTTATTTTAGATCACTTCTTTCAGTTCAGCCCATCTTTCCTCAGCTATTAACCTAATACAGTAAGTAAGCTGCCCCATTGCTCTTAATTATTTTATTCTGGTCAACCACATTTCTTTAGATACTCATTTCTTTTTGCCTCCAGAGTGATGAAATAGATTACTGACTGCAGTCACAAGAATTTAGCTCTTGCTTTCCCAACTAATTATTGTTTGGCTTTGTCAGGTAGCACCACTGGTTGCTCCTCTACTTCTAAGGAACCCTCTTATTGACCAGAAGGGAGGGAGTTATTCTCCATCTTGGGTGGTCTATGGTACTGGTCGGACATATAGAATTGATTTCAACCTAGTCATGCTTTTCTGAGAAGAAAAAGCTTCCCAAACCTATGGAAAATTTCGGATGCACATGCAGAAAGACTTGTGATTTGCCTTCTTGGGAGCACTCTTGGGCAAGCAAATATATTCCCTCTCATAGTATATCTATCTAACCATCCATTCCTCCCTGCATCTGAGGCTGCATGGTTCCTGGATACAGGCAAAACAGTTATAGTAAGGAGGATGAGGGTGGGCTGTATAGCCTACAGGTCCTGTGGCCTGATTAGCAGCACCCAGTCTCTCTCTGAGCATTAAGGGACATTGAGGCCATTATGGGTAGGTTTCCTTGCTTGGGTTTGGAAGAGTTACTTCTACGGCTGCCTCCGTCCTGTGATTTATTAGGGCTTCAGGATCAGTGAGCTCATCCGGCAGCGAGGGAAAGGGTGCACAATGAAGAATGAAGAATTGCAGAAAGGTAGCATGTTCATTGTCCTGTGCCTATGAGCTTCTCAGTGAGATCAGATAGATACAGCCAGCGTTTTGTTTTTTTATGGAGTTGCTCCACTGAGCCATCTGCCTAGTTGCTGCAATGATAAACTACCTCCCTTCTCATCCTTGGGACTCAGAGGTTTACAGTAGAGCAAGGGGATGGTTCCCCACTTATGCAGCGCCAGTTCCTGGCAGTATTTAAAAGAACACTGGGGCATTTAGGCTTTCCCACAGTACCCTTAGGCACCCATTCCTTTACTGGATAGGTACAACTGCAGTGGTATCTGGAGCAGGTTTGCCAGACAAGATAGCAAGAACTATCAGACATTGGAACTCAGACAGTGTATTAGGGATTGATGCTCTATTGCAAAGGCTGGTGTTTATTTATTTTAAATTTGCACTTTGCCTGATAAATTGGAATCTTCTCAGCGTGTCTGGCTTGGGAGCCATAGCATAATTCCCTAATCCAGGAAGACAATAGCAGTTGCCACTCAAACTTACAGCTCAGGCTTGTGACACAATTGGACAAAATGTGTACATCAGGAGGGAAAGGCATAGGATAGGACTAGATCTTGCCTCTCCTTGGGAATATGATGAGGTGGTTTCAATATGTGTTGTGATCCCACAAACATTTGGTAATGATTTAGAATGAATTTGGTAAATTATTGACTTGGTACACACAAATGACTTGGTAAAAGGCCTCAATCCTTTCTGAATTTAGATAAAGTGAAACATGAGCAGATGTCTTCTGATTATTTATTTTCCTTGAGTTAGTGTGGTTTGTGGAAACATGATCTTATACTACGTCTGGAGGAGAGCCTCCTCAGCCATGGTTATTGATAGCTGTAGGAGAATTTGATCTGGTCTGGGAAATTAAGTGGAGATTCCTAGGATGCAGGGACTTCCTGGCCTTTCCCCCTACACCAGCTGCAGGCGGGATGTTGTACTATTTCCATATATTGGAGGGATCTTCCAGGAACCATAGGGCATTATGGTGTTTCAAAATGGAGAAAGCATCAGGGCTCCCAGTGTTGCTAACACTGTTCAGCTGCATAGATAAATACACACACTAACTTCTGTCTGGGTGATAATTCACTTTTGAGCTAGGTGGTGAGCACAAAGCCTATGTATCACTTAAGACACCCTTCTGCCTGTCCACCATAAAATTTATATTGCTCTGGGAAATTGTTAACTTCAGCTTCCCCCCAGCCAATAGTTAATTCTTAGTTCAATGCCTTATGTTTATGTCAACAGAAGTCAAAATCCTTATGTTATTTGAAAGTTTTCTTAATTTAGCAGTGATTTAATTCTGTATTTCTCCATGATCGCAATGGGGAGATACATCTCCTGTGTCCTAAACTACAACTCATAATCATATTGTCAAGATGGAGGTTCCTTATTTGACTGGTGGAGATGTTTTCATTACATTTGACATAGAACACCTGATGTCCTGGTTAATTTTTCTTTCTAATAGATGTATTAATTAGAATTTCCTTTTTAATAGACTTCAGTCTTCCCATAAACTGTTATTTAATAAGTCCAAACATTCTCCTGGTTTAGAATCAGCATTAGGATTATGCACATGATCATGAGTAGTTAAAGGAGCTGCTGTGGGACCATTTTCCATGGGATGTTAGGGTATATGATGAAGTTTTCTCTTGCCCAAAATTGTTGGGAAATATCTTCATCGTCACAGGCTAGAACATATAGTAGTGTGAACAATTTTTTAAATGAATTTATGGGTATTTCTAGAGCACTCATTCCCATAGCATCTAAGCACATCGGTAACATTAGTGGGACCTGTGGGTATGTCTATACTACCATCATGGGATGTGAATGCAGCTCTAGTAGACATACTTGAGTTAGCTTTAATCTACCTTGCTCAGGTCCTGGAGCGGTGAAGCTTCAGCAAAATGCACTAACCACCCAAGTAGTTGCTTAGTATTCTGGTTCGGTTTGTACAGCTTGTGCTGTAGAACCCCAGGACCTGAGCTGGCTAAATTAAAGCCAGCTCGAGGATGTTGTAGCTCTTGGAGCCAGCTTAGCCTTATTTTATTTAGCAGTAACACAAGGAATCTACAGGCCTTCATCCTGTAAGACATTTGCTTAAGCAAATTAGCATAAGTGAAGCTTAGGCCAACAGTCACCCTAGATTTTGGGGAACTGGGAATAGCTTGCTTAAGGGAAAAGGTGGCATAAGTGAGACTAGGCAACTGCACGAAGACTGAACCGATACTAAACTTAGATATTTTAGGATAGGATCATTGGCGAATGTCTAACCACAAAACTTGCTTGAGCAATATGGCAATGAGTAAATAGGGATTAATATGCTTGCCTATCAGGTAAAGTCACTCAAATACTATGAGGGTGAGGAAGTTGGATATGGACAGAGGAGGTTGGGTTTTTGTATTAATATTCATAGTGGTTCTCAGGTCCTGTATGAGCAAGAACCCACATGAAGAAGCTACCTATCCCTCCACCCAACAATATTTTAGTGCTATAATCTATCATCTATCTTCAAGCTCTGAGTATCTGGACCATCAGACCCATTTGGCATGCCAGAAACAGGGCTGGTCTTTTGTCTCTTTGTCACTTGCTACCAGATTGTCTCTTGCCAGCAGATATGCTATGCTAGGAATAACCTTTAAGATTTCTCTAATACTCTATTATTGCCATTTGCTTATGTGGTGGAGCTTTCTTGTCTGTATTAATTGTATTAATAAAGGTGGTTAAGATTGTTTTTTGCTCTCTGTGTGAGTGCCCTTGCCATGCATCCCAGGGTTGCACTTGTCAATTTTGACTCTGTTGTGTCTGATTCTGGGGCAAGAACCTTAGTGCACTCCTCTCATTAGTTGAGTACCAACTGGTGTTCATTATATGATCAGGCTACTAGAGCTGCAGTCAAACCCCAGGATTGCAGTATGGACATATCCTGTGAGTTAAACAAGCAGTCTTATTTTACGAACACAGACACTGAGGAACGGAGTGGTGTTGAGGGACTTGTTCTAACACACACATAGGGTCAGTGGAAGATCAGGAAATAGAACCCAAATCGTCTGATGCCTAGTCATGAGCCATAACCACAAAACCATCCTTCCCTGTGTGTAATATTATCCTGCAAATTCAGGGGACCACACTGAATGACCCAAATGGTCTGCTTTTCACTCTGCTTTTGTCTATGCCAATAGATGAAACATGGTATATATGATTTTTAATTATTAGTATAGGAAGAAATTTCAATAACTATACTTAGAAATGTGTAAAAATGCGTACATCTGGAATATGCATCTATACATCTCCAAATATGCACATATTGAAAATGTCACATCTCAGCATTCTGATATGAGTTAAGTCATATGCATCAAGTCAGCAAAGGGTCATGACTATCATCCTCCATCATAGAGTCAGCGTTCTTCAAAATAACACGTTCTTCAAAAGAGAAAAATACACCTTATTGGTGTATCATAATAGAAAAGAGACCAGCTATCCTAGGACATAATAAAACTGGAGAGAGAAAGCAGCTGGTTAACACACAGTTATAATATTCAAATAAGTCAGAGCTTAATTTAAAATAACTGATTTTGAGTGAGGCCCATAAGAACTTAATGTAAAAGTCAATTACTACTTTTTTAAGTAACAAGACTAACTCCAGAGTGCCTATTGCCAAGTGATTACACTTGCGAGATTACCCTGAAAAATATTGTTATGGCTCTCTGCAGCAGACAGTGCTCATTAGCAAAAATATAAATACAAATGCAAATGGAATGCTGCTATAGTTCCACATAGGGGGGCATTATGAGTTTCATTTAAACATATATGTTTTTAATATTTTGTTTTTTAATTCAACGGAGAACATAAGAAGGTACTTTGGCTTTCAGAGTGCCATACTGTTAGCAAGAAATTTTGTTTAGAAGCTGCAATTAAATAATTCAGAAATAATTAATTCAGAAGACAACCCATTAAATTATAACCCTCCCCACTGGTTCACTTGGTGCCAAAATGTATTGTTTAATTTATCATTCTTAGTATTTTTAGAAGGCCTCAAGGCAGGGAATGAAGCAATAATAAATAGGGAATAGTGGATAATTAGAGAAGGAAATGTGGAACGAAATTACTAAGGGCTTTAGGTGAAGTTCATTATTACTATTTAATAGTGCCCATGAGCATTTGATCAAATTATGGATCATGTTTAAAAGTGGGCTGAGAGAAATCCTTGTGGAGGAGAGTTTTCTCACTATCCCTTTCAGAATTTTGCAGTGAATTTTATAGAATTTTAACAAGCATTAACAAAGCAAAAGCATATTGACCTCACCTACTGGTTTATCACATAGAGAGCTCTAGAGAGCTGAAGAAGACTGAGATTCTTCATTCTTACGATATTGTTCAGGCTGAGACCATTACATGATTAAGCAATAAAGCACTTCAAGGGTGAGTGATAAGGTGATGTTGTAAATGCAGCCCTTAGGGCTTTTAAGCAGAAGGTGAACTGATTTTGTCTTACTCCTCAGATTTATTATTTTATTTTGACTTATCCTGAAGGCACCCTATTTCTGTAAGAAAACTTTCAAGGCGACCTGCACTTTAGCTTTGAATAATCCCTCTCTCTCCACCTTTCTTATTTGTGAAACATTAAGACACTGTGAAAGGATTTTTCAACAGACATGCAGACTATACACACATATCCTGCTTGTTTTTCTTTATTTTAGACATCCAGGTCCTACCTATACTACCTTTCCCTGGAAAACTTAATGGATAATTTTATGGACAAGTTTAGAGAAGTGATTTTATTCTGACTGTTTACAGCCTAGTCTACTCTTAAATCTTATGTCAGCATAGTTATGTTGGTCAGGATTGTGGAAAAAACCCCACACATGCTAGTGACTTAGCTATGTGGACAAAATCCCCAGTGTAGATGCTTCTATGCCAGCAGAAGGGTCCTTGTGTCAGCATACCTACTTTCATGGTCTTTCATGGAGGTGGTGTTCCTTCACCAACAGACAAAATCTTCTTGGTGTACACAGCATCTACACTATGCTGGCATAACTAGGCCAATATAGCTACCCTGTCATAGGATCTGTAGTGTAGACGTAGCCTAAAACTCGTTGTTGATGCCTTTTTTTCTCAAATGTCTTAACAGAAGAAGAGTTCCTTTGTTATAGATATGTTATCCTTCACCCCTCTATAAATAGCTGAGAGAGCTCTCAGTCCATGTTTCTGGATCCTCCAAGAGGGAGCCCCAGAAGAAAGGGAGAAGACAAGACTTGCTATTGTTTGTATTCGTAAGAGCTTTTCTATATGGTAAAGTTTGACCAGCTATACTGATATAGTTATCTCTCTTCCCAAGTGACATAAGCTGAATAATAAATAATAATAATAAAAAGCATTCTTATGCTGCAATAAAATTGTCCACATAAGATTTTTACCATTATAACTGTATCAGTTTAAATTCATGCCTTAGTTTATGCTGATTTTTTTTTCCAAATAGGCAAGGCCTAAAAACAAAAGAGAATTTAAATTAAAAAAAATTAAAGCAATGACTAATTCCTAAATTAGGTAGTTTATTTACAAGTTATAAATATATTGTTTGTTTTTTTAAAATAAAACTGTTTTACAGGGAGATTTTTAGAGATTACAGAAAGCAAATGAAAGTTTTGATTCCTCCATTTGCAAACTCATTTGGATTGCCGAAAAAACCTCCCTGTAAATAGGGAAAGTATATTGTTACTTATGACTTAAAGGGAAATTGTGGGATGTTCTGCACTTTTGAAAATCAGACTAATTCCTAAATATGAGTTAGGAGAGAATTTTCCTGGACTACAAATTGGATTTTCTTTCATCCTCAAAATACTAGGGATGCCTAGTGTAGGGGGGAGATTTATTTAGCACTGCATTCTTTAGAGCCTGATTCTCGAACAGTCCATGTGAGTGCTTTAGCCTTCAAGCTCCTGGGATGGGGCAAGAAATAAAAGAGAAGGCTCGTCAACAAAACAAGGACCTGTACCTGGTGTTTGTTGACCTGACCAAGGCCTTTGATATAATGAATTGCAAGGGCCTATGGAAACTCCTTCATGTATTTGGCTGTCCAGAGATGATGATTGTGGTAATCCACTCATTTCACAATGGCATGATGGCCAGGATGATGGAGTGTGATGACTTATCAGAAACCTTCTCTGTCATCTACTGCATCAAACAAGGATGTGTAATATCTCCAGTCCTTTTTAGCAATGTCTTTTCAGCCATGCTCTCGTTCACATTCCGACTTGATAGAGGTGTACACGTACGGTTTAGATTGGATGGGAATCTATTCAATCTTCAGCAACTCAGAGCCCTCGCCAAGGTAATCGAAAAGTTACTAAGAGAGCTCCTATCTGCTAATGACTGTGCCCTCATTGCATACACACTGGAGGCCATTCAGTTTATCATGGACCTCTTTGCCTATGCCTCAAAATGCTTCAGTTTCACAATCAGCCTGTAAAAGGAGGTCATGTACCAGACAACATCATGAGCCTGATGATCCCATTGTCACAGTTGACAACACACCCCTCAACACAGACAGGAAATTTTACTATCTGGTTAGCATACTTTCCAGCAACGCCATCTTGGATGAGGAAATCATTCAGCACCTGGCAAAGGCAAGGCTGGCATTAGGCGAGCTCACCCGCAGGTTGTGGAGGGAGTGTGGAATCTGTCTCAGAGTCAAGATAAAAATCTAGTGTGCTGTTGTATTCATCTCACTCCCCTAAGGCTGTGAAACATGGATGCTGTACCAATGCCACATGAAACAGCTCAAGAACTTCCACCTTCATAGCCTAACATCCCTCTGCAACAGCAAGTGGCAGGACAGGATCCCCAACACTGAATCCTTGAGAGTTGCCAAATCTCTAGCATCAACAGCATGCTCACCAGGGCTCAACATTGCTGAGTTGGACATGTGAACCGCCAGGAGGTTTTCTGTGTACCGAAAGCTATGCTCTTCAGCCGTCTGAGCACATCCAGCTGAACGGGCCTAATTAACAAACAACCATCACAGGAGCATTCACCTAGATGCCTACAGAGTACCACTTGGGTCAGGTACAGTCGGGTCAAGTACCCCTTCACCTAACTGTACCTGGCCAGAGTGGGACAGTAGTTTGGAATCGTTAAGAACCACTGCCGCCATTTCACATCGGCGGCAGAGAGGATGGTGCTCACCAGGGCTCGGAAAATGCATTGCTGAGTTGGAAAGTTTTTTGACCGGAGGCAGGGGAGGTTTTCTGTGTCCCGGCGGCGGAAGGGGGGATTCGGCGGCATGCTCTTCAGCCATCTGAGCACATCCGGCGGAACGACGGCCGGCTAACAAACAACCATCACAGGAGCATTCACCTAGATGATTTAGCTGGCAGAAAAAACAGTCCGAGGAAAAAGGAAGACTTCACACTTAGATCCTGTAACAAAGGCCATTGAACAATATAGATGATTTAGCTGGCAGAAAAAACAGTCCGAGGAAAAAGGAAGACTTCACACTTAGATCCTGTAACAAAGGCCATTGAACAATATAGCAATTAGGCCTCAGAGAGACATACTCTGGAAGGAAAACAGAGACAAGGTCTGGGTCTCAAGAGCTCCTGTGCTTCCTAGAATAATATTAGTAGGTTCTGTCTTTTCCTGCAATTTAAGAGGGAAGCCCACCTGATGGAGCTGTATAGAAGCAATAGACTTCATGTATCTAAATATGCTTGTAAGCTGTTTGTTGTTTTTTCTAATGCTTTGCTCCATTCGCTAATAAACATACTTGCCTTAAAAAGGCTGCAGGTCACTAAGGCCTTGACTAAACTAACAATGCATGCACACGAACATTAGTCTCCACTAATTCAATTTGCATTGATCTTAATACACTTTCAAAGTGGATTATAAAACACATAACTGGCAAATTAGTATCCTTTAAGAATTGCATCCTGTGTTTACAGACCATTTTAATGTACACAAACTAAAGTTAGTGCCTAGTAAACCATTCATATAGACAAGCCCAATTGCACTGGTCACAGGCTCCCAAAGGAAAAAGAAGCCAGGGTCCAGTCAGATTTTCACAGTAATAAGTACATGGCATAGATGGGGTACTGTACTCAGATTCTGTTCTAAGAGTGGTAGAATTGTGAGAGTCCACCCCACAGGAAAAGTCATGACGCCTAAGACCAGGGAAGATGCATAGAAAGGAGACAGAGGTAAAATCATCCCCATATCCATGTGAACACCTGTGATGATGTATGATGGAGATATGGCCCTTTATATCATTAATATTACCACTGTTGGTAATAACAAAAACAAAACTTGTACAAAATATATTATGTAAGGTATCAATGGAAAAGTTATAATCCATCAAATAGGATTATCCTGTTTATATGTATCTGAAGTTATAAATATTGGCTATATAGATCCATATCCCAAATCTGTTTGTTCCTGGGGTAACACCCACCACGTAAAATCTACATTGAAGCCAGAAAGCTTTGTGTTGTCCATTAAAGACAATTAACTTTCACAATGAACCATAGAAGAAAACTCATGCCAACCAGCAAGCCATTCCTGTGAATGTCTTAGCCACAATATGGGTAATGGCTGCCCCTGTAAATCATGTAAGGGTATGTGTCTTGCTCATGTGACCCTGGACTCCATCTTGTGCCTGTACTTTTTCACAAAGTGTGCTGTGGGCTCTGTTTGGGACAGAAAATTCCATTCACATGGAAGAGAGTGTAAAAGACCCTGGAAATAGCTCCATTTGGTCTTCATTTCCTGTTTCATTTTCTCTGAACTGGACTTCTATCAAGGAAGCTCTAAGCAAGGACTGACGACCTTAGGTAATTACCAGAGAGATTTTTGCAAACTAACAGTTTATTCCATCATTGCTTCAAACCTGATACAAAAGTTTTGCAATTACATGTATATATGTGATTTCCTTTAACCATTTTAATGCTCTTCTTCTTTTCTCTTATGAATAAATCTTTAGATTTGAGTTATTAAAGGTTTGGCAACAGTGTCAGTATTGTTTAAGATCTGAGTTATGTATTGACCTGGCTGTGCGGCTGATCTTTTGAGATCAGAAGAACTCTTTTTTGATTAAATTGGTTTTCAATAACCACTCATCACAAAGTCTAGATTCTAGGTGGTGAAATAAGGGCTGGGATGCCTAAGACACTGCATTTTGGATTTCTTGTTAACCAGTATGGTGAGACACTTTTGTATGGTGTTTACCACTGTTACAGGTTTGGTATGTCTAATGGTAAAGTAACCATCAGTTTAGGGGTGAGTTTGCTCAATTTCTCAGCAGTTTATCTTCAATCTGGTATTCTCAGCCATGACCCACAGAGGCAGTGTGACACTACCCAAATTGTAATACTCTGTTTTTTAAACCCTGCTTATGCCCAGATCCTGAGAAGGTGAATAAGGGATATGGAAATCTTAGGCATCTTTTTTTTTAAACTGTTTTAGGAAATGTTGATCTATCCATAAGATAACATGTGCTAATACCTCAAAATGAACTGAGATGAGGATAAAAAACCTAACCAAGAGAAAAGACAAATGGAGCCAGGTAAAGGATAATGTATGCGCTTTACCGGTTTCCCTCACTTGAAGAATCTCATTGTCAGCCACGCTGCCATTTTTGCTCACACAATTGTGTGCATTATCACCTCCTGTCGCAAATAATAGAATGTACATGTTCAAACCCATTTATGCTGAATTTGGGCTCAGTTTGTAGGGAAAATGGATTTAGCACATGTAGGGCCAAGTCCTCAACTGGCATAAATTGGCATAGCTAGACTGACTTCAGTGGACATACACCGGTTTACAGCAGCTGAGGATCTGGTCCATAAATCCTAACTGAGCATAGATGTAATAGTGTGAAAAAAAATCATATGGCAGAGAAAGTGTTAAAGGACCTCCCATAAATCAATTCCCCCTAGCTGAATTAATCTGCATATACAGTTTTGGAAATGTGTCACTGACATTAATAGCAGCGTATGGAGAGCAATAGAATTGTTATACAAATTAACCTAGCATTAGTCTGCAATACTCATTATCACACGACTGTGTCCCATCTCTTCTGCTGAAAATTAACTTTTAGAAGAGATGCAGTGATTAGAGTTCCTCCACTGATAATGTTCTACTCTGCAGTTGGTGAAATTAATTGCAAATCAAGTACAGTGTCCCATATTATCTATAAAAGTTTTACTCTTTATATAACCTCCCTTTTCTCTCTTTGAGATATCTTCCTGCTCTGCTGTCAGGTCCATTTCTATTCTTCTCTACCATGGGCCAGACCTCTCTCCTCTGTTTTCTGATTTCATATGCAATTTCTTAGCTGCATGTACATAACCTTGAAAATAAACAATTTATTCTGAAGGTTGGATATGGCATCACATGTATATTTCCCTCTACTATACATTCTAGTACATGTTCATAGGTATTTTGATGTCTCATACATGAGTGAAATCATTTTATCTTGATTTTTTTTATTAATATAACACTGTTTCAATATGAAAATCAGAAGAAAATAGCTAGGCAAAAATCCCCAAGTGTTACTATGAAAAGATCAGACTGTCAGAAAACATTAAAGTGTCAGCATATGTTTTAAGTTGTTGGGCGGTTCTGTTCAATTTCTTCTAGACAGTCCCTCTGGCACATATTACAGTGGATGGGAGCCCCAAAGTAAGCCCAGAAGAAGAAATTGTCCTTAAATGGTCCTTTGAGGCACATCAGGTCTCTAAGTATAATAAAGCTAGAGCCACCAGTGCACGTCAAGTTATGCCTCAAAGACATAGTAGGGGTTGACTGTAGCAGTGTTTTACTATTTTTATTACTATTTTTTCTGCTGGTCTTTTTTGTAAATGTAAGTCCTTCTGAACATATATTCACAGAAAATATACTTGGATAATAAATATTTAATATTCATTAAGGAATCAATTATTCTCTCAATTTATTTTTTTCCTTTTTGAAATATTCTAAAAACTTGAGTATTCCAAGTCTAATCTTTTTTATGTCCTCCCCCAGTATTAGTCCCCGACCTTTCCTTTACTTGTGTCTTTTTTCCCCACCAATTTAAATCAGCTCATTATTTGTGATAAACCCTTACGAATCTTTTCTACCATCAAATGCACCTTTATGTTCTTTTGTGGCCATTGATAATGTTCAGCCTCCTGGAAATCACAGATGTTAAGTCAACGACTTTTGCTATCATGAATCAAAGTACTAGTGAAGATTGGAGTTCCAGAAACAAATGTAAGAAATAATAATAATAATACTTTGCATTTCTGTGGCATCTTTCATCTGAGGATCACAAACGACTTCACAAGCTTGAAAGAAGTTTCAGAATGCCCTTGAAAACATGAAATCAGAACCACTTTTTTTTTTTAAGACTTTCAAGCTTAGAGATTGCTGGACACTTACTGCACTACAATAAAAAGAGAATTAGAATTTTTATTTTTTTAGTGACTCAGTGCAACTTTATATGCTTAGGACTAACATGTTTTGTTTTGAAGGATAAGACCCTGCTACCTTTTTAAATCAAGCTAACCTGAAATATGAATTATGACTCAAAACTACAAGCCATTGCTTTTAGATACACTTTATACTAAACATCCTAGGATAAGTAACAGTTACAGTCTGCTTAATAATTAGGTCAGCAACAAGATACAGCCTTCCAGACAGGTACTGGTTTGGGTCAACTTACAAGGCAATTCATCAAACTTGCTATAGTGCCTCCCAGGCAAGTTACTATTCACTTTTGTCTGGAAGAGAAGGCAGAACGTTGAGATGCCTCTCAGGCAAAAAATTAAATGGGTCAGCCTTGGAGGAAGCCCAGAAAGGTGACTGTTTAGCTTTCCCTGAAAATGGATTAACATGGTCAGGTCATTCCTGAGTGCCTAACTATTGGCTCCCGCTAGATGACAAGCTATTATTCATGGACTTCTTCCTATTTCGTACTGTTCATACTAGCTCATTTTAAAAAAAGATTACTAGCTGATTAGCCTTTGGTGATGGTAACAGGTGCGTGTGAATAACACGAAATTTGACCTTATTGGCTGCATTTTTGTTAATGATACAAGGGAGCCCTAATTTTAAAATATTTTTTTTAAACTTAAGATCGTATTGGAATGCATGGAAAAAGATAAAAACCTTTGAATTGATATGCCTGCCTAATATAAGCTTACAAATCTCCTTTGGCATGCTTGCAATTTGGGACTGTGCCTGTGCTTACCAATACGTGTGCATATATTTCTAAACTGGGCATGAGTATCAAGAGATTTGTATGCCTAAACTGGCACTAGGCTCACATGTAACTATGTGAAATGAAATGAAAATTATACTGTATAATTGTGAGTAAATGGCCATACCATCTTATGGAATAAAGTAACAAAAACATCAGAGACCTAGACAAAAAGGAGGGCACGGGGCATGCTAGAAAAAGTGAAATAATTAGATTGGGGAAACTAAAGAGACAGGCAAAAATGTCCCTCATCCTACTTCTTCTCACCTCTTCCCATTACTATTTGGGAATTTTTTGCTACATTTCTCTACTATATAATCACGAGAGAAAGAGTGAGGTTATAACTGGCCACCATGGAGTTGAGAAAGGAGAGGAAGGCAAGTGGAGAATGGAGAGAATCAGACAAATTGGAGAGATTGATGGCTCTCCCTGAGCAGAAGATGGCGTGTTTGTAAAGGTGAGCAATGCTGAAGGCAACTCTAATTGGAGAGAAGGGATTTGATAAGAGGAATATTAGAGAAAGGATCTAGTCTTTATCCAGTACTGCCATGATTGAGCATGGCAGTAGGTGGGGGAGCTGATGCAGATCTGCATGCTGCATGAGTTGTTTAGGGAGAGAAAGTGAGAACTTTGAATTGGGACTAAACAGTGAAGATGCCTAAACTTGTGTTCTACAACTCACATCTAAGCAGAGACTTCAATGCTGAATATAAAAGCTTTATTATCTCATTTCCATAAATATCGTGAAACTGAGCCGTTTATTTTTGTTGGGAAATAGAAAAATGAAAGGCTACATTAAAAGAAAAAAAAGGGCCAAATTCTGATACACCTTAATTCATGTTAATCTGTTACTTCATTCAGGAGTTACATTAAAGTCACTGGAAGAACTTGTGGAATGAGGTTCATTTAAAAATGTAAAGGATTTTTTTTTAAAATATGGCATTATACAACACCTGAAGTGTCAACTGCTGACAGGAGCTACTACGTAGTTGAGAGTCCTGCACATGCAGGACAAGATGATATCTGACTTTGCTCCATTACTTGGGATGTGAAAGAAGAAAGGACACTTCTGCACCCTCAGAGGAGCCAAACGGAATGTGGGTTCTTAATCTATCCTGAACACATAGAATCATAGAAGATCACAGAATAATAGAAGATGAGGGTTGAAAGGGACTTCAGGAGGTCTTCTAGTCCAACCCCTTGATCAAAGCAGGACCAACCCCAACTAAATCACACAGGACTGCTCCAGACAAGTGTTGCTGCTGAACACTAGTTTCTTCTCCAAAGTGAATGGCGTCATGACCCCACTCTAACTCTTCCGGCCACCAGAATTGGCTGCATGCAGAGTGAGTTGAAAAATCCTTTGTACAGGTGACAGTATGACAGTACAGGTGACAGTGCACTTCCCTTCTTCTCACCAAAGATCCAGGAAGCTGTTGATGTGCTTGCTTCAACCACCAGGAATCCTGGAGCTCTCCCTGAGGTGTTGTGCTTCTGTACTGATCCTGATGTGATCTGTATTAAAAGGTACAGTATGGGCTACAGTAGTTGGATAGGAAAGTGGCCTTCCACTCTTATTTTCTTTTAAAAAATATATATTGTCTAGTAATTTCAGGTAATATAGAAGTAGATATATCCATTAATCAATGCAGTTAAATTGGAAAACAGGAGGTTGTACAAGTTCAAATATTCTTGCCTCTACTAGCAAACGAACAGGTGCATTTTTCTTGCTGAGTAGTTATTCAGTTGAATTATATGTGCCACTTATGCCTGGCATTGATCTGGAAATATCAAAGATGAATTATCTCATTTCCATCAAATACCTCTCCAGGAGAGTCCATATTTTTGCTGTTTCCTCACTGAAGTGCTATTCTAGCCCACTGACAACTTTGGCACTCCAAAGAATGCTTCTGCAACCTGCTGAAGCATAAACATTAACATGGATGTCAACAGTCACATGGCTGTGGAGTGAGTGTGTGGCGGGGTAACCTTCCATTTTCAGTCAGTCGTTCTCCCGTGTCCAGCAAAGAACCTGCTACTGCTGACACTGTTAAGTATTCTATTTTGTTCCCATACTGAAGCACTCAGTTGAAATCACTGCAATGGAAACATCAAATTGTGTTATAGCAAAAGTTAACTTAGAGAATTTCACAGGCATAGTATCTGATACTGGACAATCCTATCTATGTTTGTGAGGGTGGCGGGGGGCAAAGGGGTCCAGGGAAAGGAACAGGGAAGATTTGGGAAAACTTCCATTAAACAAAAGTGTCTGAAGTTGGTGAAATTAAGATCAAACTCTGAAGCTGATTTTGAGGTTTCTCTCTAGGGGCCTTATGCTATTCTTGCTTTGCACATACAACACCTATTAATGGCCTTGGGAACTGCAAACAGACTGAGAAGATTATGTAGCACTGGTATCATTAGGAGCAATATTTATATAGTACTACCAGCACTTTAGGCACTTGACAGACATGTAGGGAGGCAAGATCCTGCTCCAAAATCTTCCAATCCAAGGCCTTGATCCTGCAAACATTTACAAGCATAGTTTACACACAAGTGGTGCCATTGAACTCAGTACCACAGCTCTGGCATACTCCTCCTTCGGATTCTTTCCTAGCTTCCTAGAGGAAGCACCTCTTATCACAATGGGTCAAAACTGACATCCAGTAGGGACCTAGAGGAAGGCTATAGAGACAAGAGGTCAGAGTCTTCAAAAATTGTATTCTTGGGAATATATATCAGGGACAGTCATAAGGGGAGACAGATGCTTCAATACACCATGCACAAAATCCTTCCCTGCTTGTTGGCAGGAGATCTGGATCAGGAAAACAGACAAACCAGAGCCACCTGAAGACTCTTTTACCCACGGTCTCAAACTGAGTATGGCTGCCTGGTGCAGAGTAGCATGGCCCAAAAGAAGCGGTACTGAGGGGAGCCAAAGGGAGGAGACTAATGTGGGAAAGTGAGCAAAAAGCAGAAGTGTAGTATCAGGTTGTAGACACCTGAAGCAGGGATTGTCCAGCAGAGCATGAACCCCTTGTTTGACACAGTTATCTTCATATGGAAGTAAGATATGAAGTACAGGCTGTGTGTCACCTTTTGGCACCTCAAAAGCATAATAAAAAAAGGCTACAACCATGTCAATGGTAGATGATATACCTGACTGGCTTGCATGATGTCTTCTTTTCCCCACTTCATAACTGAACTTCCTTAGTGGATACTGGCATATACCCATAGCTGAGACAGATTGAAAGGTTAGCATTTATGCTGGGACAGCATATTTTTTAGATTTGGTAGAAAAATGTTAAAGGCATTGTGTGTGTGTGTGTGTGGGCGGGGAAATGCCATCGTGTCACATTTTGGAGTGCACTCCAGAGCACAGAGGTTGTGTCATCACCTGCCCTGTAACTCTGGGTGCTCTGGTGTAGCTCCCTTATCTGGACAGTTCCAGACAGCATACAAGTATACACTTAGTGTCTGTGTGATTAGCAGGTCTGGTTCAGTAACTCTGACTCCAGTAGCCTGCTTGTTACACCACAGCCACACTCTGGTTTCCACCAGCAGCAGTTACTACTAGCCAAAGAATTCCGACAGACTCCCACTCCTGAAGTTCCCCAAAACCATCTGTTCTGAAATGTCCAAGCCTTTCCTGGACCACCATCCCCTGGCTGATTCATATGTAAATTGGGCTTCCATTGTTTTTGGTTAAATCTTGCTTAATTTACATAGAAGACAGATAGCTGCCTTTCCTCCTGCATGGGACACAATCCGTTATCTATTCCCCCTGACCTGACTAGTTTATACAGCTTTTAGTCATAGACATTTAAGCATAATATCAGTGAGTACTCAATTTCTCATATAGGGTTAATACATACATTTCACAATAATATTAATCACCAGTGTGATTAATTAGCTTTCAGAAGAGTCCTTACTTGATCCACTTTTATAATCCAGTAATAGTGCATACAGTCAGTTTCAATTGCTTATCATTTGAGGTTCAGATCCCCTGTCTTTATTGCTCAAATAGTTTCTTTCCTACCGAGGTATAGATTCCATGCTGTCTTCTTCTCTGCTTGTTAGCTTGATAGCTTTGTTTATCTTACATATAAATGAAGTTTTATTGTCTCTGTGTGATAGCCAGTCTGGACAGATAAATATGCATTCCTTTGTCTAGGGCAAATTGTGCTTACGCATTGCTTGTCAAACATATTTTAAGAATATAATCTTAGCACATATTCATAACTCTTTGTACATATATTACACAAGAATATTAAAGATCAGTGAGTTATTAGTTTTATGATGATATCTTACATGGCACCTTTTACATACAGATTATGACAACACCGTTAAGTTTAGAGTATGTCAGGCCTGACAAGAATTGCTGACAGTAGTGAAACACCAATGGGCTTGTGTCACACATCCAAATTTCATCGTCTTGAAAAGTTTAACTAGCTCTACTATATACGTATATATATATATATATATATATATATATATATTGAGGAGGAGGGGACATACTGGAAAACATGAAGATATTGCAAATTACCACCTCTGGCTTTCCCTATCTGCAGATGTTAATGACCATTAATGTTCATGTCCTGAGTATCTGAAAAAAATAGTAGCAAAAAATCAAGAAAAAAATATTTGCACTTTAAAAAATGGAGAAACAATATATTACTTGAGAGGTGGGGAATTGGGTATATTTTACAGCACAAAATAATCATAATCTGTAAGTGGGGAAGAAAAAATAGATGACAATAGGATTTCTTTAGACCTTTATCACTTTAAACTGAATCTATTTCCATTTTGATGCTGCTTTGACAGCAGTGTCAACAGTGAAAGCTTCCAGCACCACAATCAACATGGAAGCATCTAAAAGTAGTCTCAAAGAATTAGTGGCATTTTGAAGTTACAGCCAATAACTGTTTTGAGATTCATAGATTTTAAGGCTAGAAGGGTCCACCACAATCATGCAGTCTGACCTCCTCCACAATCCAGGCCACACAACCCCATCCAGTAATTTCTGCAGGAAACCCAGGATGTCTGCTTGAGCTGTTACACATTTTCTGAAAGAAATCCAGACTTGATTTAAAGACCTCAAGTAATGGAATGTACCTCATTCATAAATAAGGTGTTCAAATGATTAATTACTCACAATTAAAAATTCACACCATATTTTTATCTTCCTTCAGTTTCCAAACACTGGATTTTGTTATGCCCTTTTTAGCCAGATTAAAGAGCCAAAGACTTCTTGATGACAACTAACAGAAGGTACAAGGGATACACAGGGTTGTACAAGGGTACTCTGGGTTGGATATATGCTTATGAATTCACTGAAAGGTGGCATGAGGTGTCTACTAAAAGCCAGTAGCCCTCCAGTCTTCACAATCATTATGAAGTTGTTCCACTAAGAAAACAAATCCAAAAGGTGGAAATGGTTCACTTTTCACCTCCAAAAAAAAAGGTTTTGATTTCTATTTTGCAAAGATGGTTAGTGTGAGAATTTACTTCAGTTTTATTGGAAAATTGTAAACTTTTTTTTTTTTAAACCTTAAATGTTCAGTTGGATTTGAAATTTTTTTTTTTTTTACTTCTGTTTCACTGAAATTTTTAAAAAAAATAATAATTTTGAGTTCCTGAATGATTTTTTTATTATTTGGTTTGGCCACTGAACACACACACACACACACACACACACACACACACACACACGTTCTCTTGAATCCAATTAAGTATTGGCATGAGTCAGCCTACCAGGGTTTAGCCCACAATATAACTCCTTTTAACACAATATAACTCCTTTTAATTATTTGTCATGGATTTTGGTAATACAAATCTTACTTTACAAAAGAGATTCATGTGTATGAAACTGCATGATATAGTTATACAGATTCTCCTTTCAAGATTCTCCTTTCATGAGTGGCAGCAGGAGGAAAACAGTTCAAACTGGAATCCAAACACCCGGGAGCACTGGGTAACCTGCTTATTTTGTCCTCCTTTTCTTTTTTAACATTTCTACATGATTTAGCTTGAGCATTTATTGAATCAGTTTGAAGCAAAATCATGCCTTTTTTCCATAGGAGAGCCTTCAGTAGTCACTTTCATTTTTTACTTGCACAAAAGATAAGTCTGTACTTTGTGCCCAGAAGATATACAAGATTGGCTCCCAAGAGTATGCAAAAAAGAGGGATGAATGTTACTGCAAGAGTGCATATATATTCAGATAAAGCTTGACTATGATGTGGTTAATGTTTGCAGTGGGAGCATTCTAGCACACAGTGCACCATAACAAGGTGTACAATGCCAGTTACTGATCTGTTAATTTCCCATACACTGAACAGAAATTGTATTCCAGAATGAAGAGTTGTCAAATTAATATATGATCACCTGGACCATGTATTTGATAGCTGCATATTGTTTTCAAGTAAAGAACTTATTTTGGATACATGCCATTAACATTTAAATTACTGATGATTTAAAAAACAAACAAAAAACCCCCTGATTTTTGAAGAAGAAAAAAAAAGAAAGAAAGGTTCTCAGGGTACATACAGCGTTTTCCAGAAGGTACTATAATTTAATTAGTAAACTTTCATTTCAGACACAATAAACCCATCCCTTTGTTCAAGGACTCCTTAAAATACAAATGTCAAAAATTCTCTTCATTATGACTAAACTGCAGCATTTTCAACCCATGTTACCCTGAACAGCAAACTGTACAAATTAGAAGTTGAAACAAACAGTCCTCTTTTTAATAACCTTTCATTAACCATCCTCAAAATTGTCCTCCTCTTTCCAAACAGGAAGAAAAGTTCAGCTCTACAGCAAGGCCTGAAGGCAATCAGATGTAGGCTATTTAGAGATAGACAAGGAGAGCCAAATAATGAGGGACTCACCCACCAAACACCAATCAATACTGCAGCAATATCACACTAGGAGACAGTCTAGCGTGCATGTGTTAAACTCTTGGCCACGGACTGAAGTGTTAGACCTACTCAGTTATACATGCTGTGTAGTGACTGCCTATCAAAAGAGGCTGTAAGTGCTATCTTTTAGCATTAGTGGAAGAAGTCAGCCTTTACGAATGAATTTCAGTACTCGCTCTTGTCTGTGACATCCTGATGGCCATAAGCATGCAGCCATGGATTTGGTGAGTAAGGCATAAATTCTTTGGCCAACCACTGGTTACCTCCATTACCCATCTCAGCAGAAGCATTCTATATTTCCCAAGACTAACTCAAATCCACTGTATGTAAAAATAATGACCACTTGGTCCTCTCCTGTTCATTTATGTCTTCTGCCTTAAGGCTCTGGGATCTGTGCTCGTAGATGCTCTAGCTCCCCCTCAAGCTTAACTACCACTGAGAATCCCTCAGAGTCTCTTGGCACTCTTCCTCCTGTTACCCCCAGGTATACCAATGACAAGTGAGCTGGTGACTGCAAACCTGTTTTCTTGTGGTTCTCCATCACTGCTTCCCACTGGGGCATTGTCAGATCTCCCATTGGTCAGTGCTGGCCCTGCTTTGGGACCCTGGTTTCCATCATTCATTGCTGACCAAAGCATAGCCAGCTTCTGCCAGAACAGCTGGCACCATTGTGTCTCGTATTCCATTTCTATCTTTGTATGACCAGTTCTTCTTCCAGCCCTTTGACTGTGGTATCATTTTTTGTCACTCCCTCCAACTCTTTCAAAACTCACCCATGGGTACCTGGGCTGTTTCACTAAACAATTCAATCCAAGTCAACCCTCCTACCCTGTGGCTGGCCATAGTCCTCAGAGAGCCCCTTGCTTTCAACCAAGCTTCTTACCCCTAGGTAGGAGAAATCTGTCAGCTGTCCTTCCTAATCAGCCCTCAGCTGCTAGGCTTCCTTCTCTTAAATTTAACACTGAACACAAGTGTAGTAGGGCAGGGCTAACTCAACAGGGCTGACTGTCCCCAAACTTCCAGGTCCTTGAAATGGCTGATCACCCTATTACACTCACCCATTGGCCTCCTGAATATTTGTCATCCCTCTTTGTAGGGTCACTGGAAACCTTAGGATCAGATTTTCTACTGCACCCAGTATCTGTAAAGGGTCCCTGAACCTGGAGCTGGTTCTACATCCTCCTTAGCCCAGATATTGTCTATTCCATATCACTCTATCCTCCAAGCAAGCATCTGCCAATTGGAGACAACTAGAGCACAGCACACGCCAGTCACACCTCCCTCCCATTGTAAACCAAAAAGTTTGAAAGGGGGGATGGTGTAGGAGCCAGATATGACAGATCTATACCAGTCTGGGATTCCCCTCAAACTGGAGAGGGTGACCATGATCTTTCCAAACTTTGTTTGCCAGTGATTCAAAAGAGTCCACGTCAATGGAGAAAATATGGCTCTAAAATTGTAAGCTCTTTGGGGAAGTCTGTGTCCCTCTATGTTACAGAAATTGTAAGACTACTTTTGGGCATAGCAAAATAAATACTAATGATAAGACATTTATTCAACTTTTTAAAAAAATATTATGTATTGTTATAAGCAGTTGTCGGTTAGTATTTGAGATTCAAGCTGGGTAAATTTGTTGTGACTGATCAGATACTTATTATACTCTTCTAGTATGCAACACTGACACCTGTAAATTTAAATTTAGGTTCTGTGAATTCTTAGCATGCAGATTTGAAACTTGCCTTGCAGAAACAGTTGTATCAGTAATACTCAATTGCATTCCTATTCATTGAAAATTAATACAAAAGGACACATCTGAAATTAATTATTTTGAAAGTGCCAGGCATTATTCAGCAGCATTCACTTTGCTCAGGTGCGTACAAAGCTGAAACCTAAATCCATATGGAAACTGAAATTCTAAAATGACATTATTGTAGTAGAAAAATGATTCACTGTGAATGTTTTAATATATTCCTGTTCTATATATTTAGTTCAAGCTGTTGAAAATTAAGCTGAACTTTCCAGATCTGGAGAAGATAAAAAACTGGAAAATATTTCATGAGCATGTGTTCTTTCTCCTCCCCAGCCAGTTACTTTCCAAGGGACAAGTAACTATGAATCATTTAGAAATCTCCTGTACAGAAATGTGGCTCTGCAGGTACTAGAGTGTGAAGGCTTCTTGTGATTACCATGACTCAACACCATGGAGTCTAATCCTGGTTCAAAAACAGAAATATTTATACAGTGCTATTCATATGGGGTGTCTTACAGTGCTTTATAATAGAAAAGCAAGTAAAAGGAGCAGGAGGCTAACCAAATACTCAACCAAAAGCCAGTCTGAATACACTGGATTTTATTCAACCCATAGCAAGAGACAGACTCAGATTTCTTGATGATGACAGACGCATTGTACAAGTGTGCAGGCGCATAACAGGGAAGAAAAATTCCTTGCCCCAACTGACCTTAAAATGAGAGGGTGAAACATTTAACAATCCCACATACTGTTGCGGCTGTGAAGGACAGTAGGGAATAATCAAGTAAAAAATACAGGAATGGTTGCAACCAATACAAGTAAAATGATAAAATGAATATAAAGTGTTACAGGCAACCACTGTAGAAATTCCAACTCTCGGACAATATGCTGAACTTCCTTAATCCTAGTAAAAAATCATACTATAGAATTTATATGTGGGAAAACCTACAAATAGATCTTTATATGAGTCTTGAAAAGAGAGCACTGCAATAATTGAGCCTGTGCATTACAGAGATGTGGGATGAGATTTATGTAGAATGATATATACCATGCCTTCAATCCTGCAAATACTTATGCACGTGACTGAGTTCATACATGCGAGCAGTCCTATTGAATGGAAGATTGGAGATGATGGTATTATCTCACAGATGGGTAAAGACAAGATTTAGTATTCCTGGATTGCTGTTAACCAAGTTATTGACTAATACTACCACGTTGTTATTATTAAGAAACAAAGTCTGTTAACTTTTTCATTAACGGTTTTGAGATCTCCCCCCAATAAGTGTCTGCATTTATTTGTATTGGGATGTCCAGTTATTCACTGCAGAACTGTACTGAAAGGCATTGCCCATTGCTGGAGCAAAATTATTGGAAAGCAAGGAAAACCAAAATGCTATCTGCATAACAATCCTAACAAAAGACTATAGGTATTTCTGCAGTGTTTTGGAGCCCAAAGGAATGAGATTCCGAGCCTGGGATGACAGATTTGAGAAGGGTTTGCATTAGCTCTCTAGAAAGAGCTGTGTAAACATCACTTTGAAGTTGTGGCTAAGTCTCTGAAGCTTGGGGGAGTGGGGAGCCTGATGTAATTTTCTTAAATACTAGCCTTGCAAACTCAGTCTGGAATCTGACAGCTACCCTGGTACAACCATATTGAAGTCAGCAGACGTTGCACGGACATAAGTAATGGGTGAATTGGGCTTTATTATCTTGAAATATTTCTAATCAGTAACTGAATTCCACGGGACATATCCTCATTGGGAGTCAATCATGTAGGTCCAGTTTGAAGGCAACTATGCAGACTTAAACCAGATGGGAATCTGGCCTGTGTGTGTGTGTGTGAGAGAGAGAGAGAGTGAGAGACCTACAGTGTAGGGTGCTTGCCAGTGGACTGTGTCTGGAGTGGAGCTCTGCTTTCACAATTCTCAGCTGATATGGTCGCTTAGAGATCACAGCATCTGTTATAAATTAGAGCAGGCCCTAGATTGTTCAAATATATACCAGGGCAGGGGCAGTTGCTGATTGAGAATCCAGGAGCAATAAATGCCTCCCTGATAACTATGCCCCCACCCAAACACACCCACCTTCCTGCTGTGCTGGGTAGATCATAGCAGGAACCTGCCACAACTGGGGGACAGCTACCAGATATGGGCAAACCTGGTCAGGACAGGCGAGCAACTGGTCCTTTTTTATTTTTTTCAGTTATGTGAAAAAAACCAAATAATCATTATTTTCCTTCACAGAAAGCAGGCACAGTCAGTGATAGATTAAAGACTGACAGGAGCCCTTTGCTAGAAAGGTACATCCCAGACAAAATGTTTGTATCACATATTATCCTATACATCGTGATGCTATGAAACAAATAACATAAATGGATCTTTGCTCCATTAAAAAACTAATCCATTCATAAGCCTAGTAATTAAAACTTTTGGGTGATTTCTGATTGACCAATGAACTTTAAGTCATTTAGTCCCATTGACCAATGAAATTTAGCATGAGATTATGAAATACTAAGTCTTTGAAATTCAGCAAAAAAATACCAGGGATCTGTGATGAACAGTTCCCTTTCTTATCATTGTTTAATCTATTGCTCCTCTCAAAATCTTGTTCTAGTTGTTTCAGTGGTAGGGTGGTAGTCTACTAAATTATCGCTCTGCCAAACTTCTGTGATCTATTCCCATCCCAGCATTGCTGTTGCTGATTCATTCCATTTCTGCGACACTCCTGTGCAGGGTTGCTCCAGTAAGACTCAATAAATTATCTCAACTGTGTTCATTTTATTTTAACTATTAGTGAAACAATCCATAAGGACACAACACTCTAGTCAGGAAGGCAAAATTGGAGATGGAACAACACTACAAGAAAGAAAGAGTCCAGGCGGCTGAACATACTATTTTAAAATAAAAATTAACCTATGCAGGAGAGACAGTCTAAGCTTAATTATAACCACTATCTTCTTAAAGAACTGTGGAAATACTGTAAAGATTAGACTCCATTGGTGCTAGTGATGTGATAGGATGAACTCTCTCTGATAATATACAATAGTGGCTGGGAACTGAGCCTGAACTGCTGTGCTATATCTTAACCTGATCCATGGATTTTAGGCCTACAGATGGGTTAAATTCAAATGCATATAGGCATGGACCAGGGAGTTTTTCTGGTTCTGATGCAAAATGGCCTCATGAGAACATCTGTTCTTATCAGATATATTCCAGTCTGCCCCAAGTAGCACAAAACTGCTACCTGTGACCATGGAGTGATTGGCTATTTCCCCTTCCATGCTGCTTTCTTGCTAGCTTTTCACATCTAGGAAGTGTCAATTTTACCTCTGCCTATGTCAGATCTTACAGATTCTACTATAGGGTTCATCAGGCATTAATCAAAAGGCCACAATGGGATCGTTGGGCACGTATATATCCATTTTGATCCTTCTATAACCCACATCCAAGTATTAGCTGAGCCAGGAGATGAGGTTCCCAGCTATTCATAGGATCTTTTCTCAGTAGCTCTTCACTATCTGTCCTTGCTCATGGCAAAGTTGTGTGCTATTAAATAAGAATATTTCAATTTCTCTGGCAAGGTTGGAAACAATAAATATGAATAGGTCAAGTACACAGCCAAGTGTAAAAGCATACATTTTTGGCCTTGGAAGAAGTTGTCTACAGTGGGAAAATATTGCTGTTACTAAGGAAATGTTATTTGCAGCCAAAGAAACACTGCTATTTAGAAACTAGCTTTCTTTACACAAAGAATCCTGTGTTTTTTCCAGGAGAAATCTTTATTTTATGTTTTTGCTCTCTATCTAGCTTAGCATTTTGTGCAGCATATCTTCAATATATGGTTGAGGAAATAGATCTGTGTATAGCTTATACTACATTTTCCTCCAAGTCTTGCTCTGTGTCTAGCAGGGGACATATATCTCACCTACTAATCACATGGTCTTAGTGGGTTACATACCTAAACTGAAGTCTCTAGGGAATATCATGTCATTCTGCTTCAGTGGACGTAGTGCAGGTAATGCAAGATGCTCTTACTATATGGAACTGACTCCTAAAGCCTGTCAGAAAGTCAATGGGCTAGATCCACAGAGGAGTTTAGGCACCTCATTCCCAAATTTAGATCCTCATAAACTCCGCTCAATGACTGCTTGGCCCTGTAGGTGCTTAAATTCCTAGCCACCTAAGTTTCCTCTGATTAAGTTCCTTAGGGTGTAAAAATCTGCCAGTGAGCATGCAGCCAGCCATCCAACTCCTAACGCCCAGCAACTATCTCACACCTAAGCCCCAGTAGGATCCTCAGACAGACATTCCCCACCTGTCTTGCCTTAAGGGCCTGATCTGGTAGGTGTTTTCAGAGGCTGCCTAACAAATCAGGCTCAAATAAAACACCACTAACAGAGGAGGAGGTGCCCTTCCCCCTAGGAACTTTAGCCTTACAATTAGTATATTCACCCAGGATGTGAGAGACCTGATTTGGAGCAGGGATTTGAATCACATCTCCTACCTCTCAGGAGAGGGCCCTAACCACCGGGCTTTCGGATAAATCTCTGAGCATCCCAGAGGAGTGCCCTATCTACTGTGCTTTAAAGTCATTCTCACTCTTTTGCTGATGCAATAATTAGTTATTTCTACAAAGTGGAACAGTTTATACAGGAGAGAGAGAAAGAAAAACACTGTCAAACATCCCATAGACTAGTTGTTAGGTCTCTCTCCTAAGAGATGAGGAGTGAAGTCCCTGTTCACAATCAGGCATGTGACCCATTTGTGCCTTGGGTAGCTCACCTGAAAATACCAAGGTCAGGGTGGACTGAAAAGGAAGAGCAGATTATCCCAGAACAGGTGGGTAACACTAAAGTTAGATTCCCCAACCAGTCACAAACAATACTGCTGATTTCCCACACTGGTTATCAAGAAGCTACAGCAAAAAAGTACACAGACCTCTTTACTGAATTTCAGTCTCTGGCTCCCCATCAGCCATTAGATCCAGTAAAGAGATAAGTTATTTAAATCTCTATTCCATTTACCAAAATGTTCTTGTGATCCCTAAAGGTTAAGACATATTACCAGATCAAGATAGGTTTGGTTCTTATTCAAAACATCATGCTGCCAGTCAATCCTTTAGTAACTAAAACTAAAGGCTTATTATAAAAGGAAAGACAAACAAGAAAAGAGATGTTAAATGGTCAAAGCAATCAGATACACACAGATGACTTCAAAGTCCAGATATATCAGATTCTCAGATGTATTGGACTTTGCTGCTATAGGGCATCAGGCCTTCCCTCCCTGTCCATCTGGGAGAGAGGCCACACCCCCTCGCTTCTGCACTCCTGTGGGTGCAGACTACAAATGGGGAATTAGCATTTGGGGCAAGGGTCCTGGTCCCTTCTGCAGGTTACAAGGGTCTGTGCAGTCTCTGGCCCTAGGCAGGGTGAGCAAGCAGCCTGTAGCCCAAGCCCTCAGGCAGGGTGGGCAAGTGAGCAATCTCTATCCTAGGCAAGGTGAATGAGCAATCTATAGCCCAGGCCCTTAAGGCAGGGCAGGCAAATAGTCTAGGACCTCTGAGGCTTTACAGGTCAAGATGAGGCAACCACACCAGGGTGGTGTGGAAAGGGGGAGGGGGACACAGGCCCACCTGAGTCTACTGCATACCAGCCCAGGTCCCTATCAGTGGCAGAGTGCTCTGTCACTGAGTCAGCAGGGCTCCAGCCACAACTCACTGACACAGCTGCAGGACACCAAACAACCAGACAGCCATCTGGCTGCTTTGGGCTACTTCCTTCCCCTTTCCCCAGAGTACCTGTGCCTCAGCGGTGCCTTCAGTCTCCTCGGGGTAGATAGTCAGGGATAGAACCCACAAATCCTCAGCATCAGAGGCAGCCAGCAGCTCCTCTAGGTCATTCCCCGCAGTCAGCTTCTCACAGTCACAGGCGGACAGCAGTTCTGGGTGCTCCTGTGGGAGTTCCTGTGGGATCCAAGCAGTGGGCAGTTCCCCAGCGGGGCAGTAGTCTGGCTAGGGTGGCAACACTCATGGAGAGATGTCCTTCCCTTCCAACAGCTTCCTCCAAACTGAGCTACCTGGCTCAGCTTTTATACTTCCGGTCCCAGACTTCAACTTTTCGTGGGGTGGGCAGGGTTGTTTCGATTCTGCGCACCAGGGGTCAGGCCATCCCTCCCTGTCCATCTGGGAGGGAGGCCACACCCCCTCACTACATCCGGCTTGTACAGTTCCTCTAATACATCCAGTACCAAGATGCATCTCAGTCCTTTTTTTCACAGCTTCAGTTGTAGATGAGTTGACTCAGAAGTAGGAAACAGTAATGAAGACAAGATGGAGATGGTGAAGCTGCATTTTATAGTCTCTGGTCTGCCATGTGGCTTGTTTCAAAATTAAGCTCACAGTACATGGGCAGGGAAAGGCACTTGCAGTCCCCTTGGCCACCAACATGTCCCCACATGTCCTGGTGACTCAGTGTTTGGATACACACATATCATACATCCATAACTTACAGTACAAAGATGAAACATACACAAACAATATAATCATCTTTAGCAAATTATAACCTTTCCAATGGTACCTGACATGACATATTGCATATGAATCATTGTAATTTTGCAATATTGATATCAATAATATTATAAATGGTCACCCCTAATCCAGACAGGGTCATGAAACATCCAGGGGATTTGAGCCTGAGTCTCCTCCATCCAGGATGAGTACACTTACCACTGGACTAAAGCTTATGGGGCAGTAGTGGTTAGGGCCCTCACCTAGGATCTTCAAAGACTCAAGTTCTTGTCCAATGACTCCTGAGCAACATAGATAGGCTGATCTAAATTTTAATTATAAATAAATCATTAGGTACCTAACCCTCTCCATTTTTAGGCACCTAACTCTCGTAGGCCTGGGAGCCTAACTCAGGGCTGTGGATTCCATTATATGACAAGATACCTGAAGTCAAGTGTTACAAAGCTGAGCTTAAGTCTCCTTTGTGGCAATAGGCCAAAGTCACCTGTCTGAGCAATGACTATTTTAGTCCAGTGAATCTGCTCAAAAAGACCATCTTAAATCTTTGGTGCTGAAAGGCAACACTTTGGATAGTCACCTTTTTGTGGCCTGATCCAAACACCGTTGAAGTCAGTGGGACTATTTCATGTGCTTAAAGGGTAAAGATGTTCCAAAGTGTTTACAATATTGGGGCCTAAATTACTAGGACAGCCTTAACTTTCAAGTTATTACAAACATTTCATGAGGCCTTAGTATAAAGTGCTATAAAATTTTTAATCAGAAGCGTTCATTAAAATTGAAATAACAGATCTGCAAAACTATTTCTATAAGTTCATATAATGCCTGAAGTTTTACAGTAACCTTTGCAGCTAAACAACATTAGAGTGTTACATGGTGTCAAAGAATGATAAGCCAAGAATACTTCTTCCATATACTTTAAAGAATTGCTATGGCAGAGAAAAATATTTTTTAAAATAAATAAAGGTACAGTAATTTTGCTGTCAGATGTGCAATAAGGGAATAAAGCATACTTCAAAAATGTGATGCTGTATGATATGTCACTTTCCTAAACTGTGATTTTCTTTTTTTAATCTGTTTGTAGTAGTGGGGAGTCTTAAGAGATGGAACAGAAGCCAAGTAACTGCAAATAAATGTAGTGCAGTGACAGTCACTGACAACTGTAGTTTTTTAAGTTTTCACCAGAATGAAAGTGTGGTAGCTGAACCTCATATCTCAAATGCCAGAAATATGAATCAAATCACAATCCTTCTAGCATAGGCCCCTGTAACTATGCATAGTTCCAATTCTAGCATATCCCAATGGAGACCTGGAGTTTAAAATAATAGTCTGGCTGTAAATACTATGTTGTAGCAGTCAATATACAAAATTAAGCTGCTTAGCTTTGATTCATCACTCAGCTCACATGGTACTTTTCTATCTGTGATTGGGTGATTACAATTCTTAGAATTAAATATCTAGTTCAAATATGAGTAGTTCAACATTTGTTTCCCATGAACATTCTCTAATAGTCACTTAAAGTTTGATGTTTCTATGAACATTCCCACTAGAAACTCAATTATTAGACTATTCCTGGGAAGCATGAGAATTGGGATGAAATAGGTGAAGCAAATTCAGTTTTTTTACATTCTATTGAATATTCATGAGCATTTTTTGATAGATATTTGCCCAATTGTAGAATACATTCCACTTTATATGAGCCAGAAGAAGATGATGACCAAACCAACAGACCATGATGTTGCAGACCTTTGTAAACAATTTATCAGAGCCTGATTAGGCCAGCAGGATTCTGAGGCTCATCTCTAATAACAAAACTTGCAAAAAGACCTCAAGGCAGAGAAAAGGGTCTTAAAGTCCCTTTATACTGTAACAGACTCACTCTGTATATGTAAGTAATTTATGTGTCCACAAGGAACATAATTTAGGGAAAGGGGATAGTGCTTCTTAAAGATACTTCCAGTATTTCATTGCACATTCTTGCTTAAAGATATCTGCAAACTAAATGTGTTAATGAGCTTCCTTATGTTGCTATAAATATATAAATCAAAGCAGATTTATAAGAGAGAGTTGTTCTTGCTTTATGATGAAATATTTTTCAGCTAAAGCCAATTATATTTGCAGTGGCTTATCACAGCAATTATATGAAGCAGCAGGCCAGTCAGTAATGACTTTTTTGTTAGAGAAGTGCTAAAAACACTTCCAACCGAGCTCCATTACCTGGATTACAATCACAGTTTTAAATTAGGTACCAATGCAAGTAATTTATTTTTGTTTTTGTACTTAATTGGTCATTAACTTGTTCATGCCAATAATTTCTTTTCTGTGCCAGTCACCCATTAAATATTTCCTGAAACACCCAACCAGAAAAGTTCTCTATTGAAGAAGGAACATTTAAGAGAATTCCTTATAAAGCAGTTCTAGAGCTGTTTGGCTCCTCATTTCCCCACGGTTTCTCTCCCACACTGTTATCCAGCACATAGTTTCCAGCTTTACTCATCCTAATTAATAAAAGTCTATAGGAGAACAGGAATTGTGATACTGGATTGAACCAGTGGTTTATTCAGTATATTGGCTGTCAGTGGCCAGCAAGCAGATGCTTAAAAGGAAGATGAAATGAACAATTATGCAATAACCTTCTCACAGAGGAAGTTTCTTCTTAATCTCATCAGTTAACTGTTGGCTTATGTCCTAAAATAAGAGGGTTTATAGCTCTTTCTTTTATCTCATCTAATGTAAATGTGGATGTCCTCATTATCCATATAAATGTTTAATCCTTTTTAAAATTCTATAATCTTTAAGGACTCAGTGATATTTTGTGGCAATGAGTTCTCCATGTTAATTATGCATGTGTAACAAACTATTTCCTTTTATCAGTTTTAAATTTAAAGCCAGCACATATATTTCTTCATAAAGTAACTTGGTGAATCTATATAGTGCACTGTTCTGCTTCAGCCCATTTCACTTGAGAGAGTGTATGCATGAGTATAATCGCAGGAGGATGACCTAGTAGGTCTCTTACATCTCTAACTGTTTCGATCTATGTGTGTTGTCACAGGTCCAGCTGGGAACTCCCTGCTGGCAGCTCTCTATGATGCTGCTAGGGCAATCCTGCTTCTGGGTCCCCAACTGTTTTAAGCTTCCCTTCGTGAAAACAGAGCCTCTCAGCCCACCTTCCTGAGGTCCCCAGAACCAGTGCTGACTTCATGGTACCCCCAATAGCTTAAACCTACCGTCTCCTGGAACTCCACCCCACTGTGAGAGTCTCCTGGGCTACAGTTCAGCTTTTTCAAGAGGCCACATGATAGGTGTGGCATGTAACACACTGAGACACACTGCAGAGGATTCTAACACCAGTGTCTCTTTAACTTAACAGATAAAGCCAAGAGAATGCATGTTGAACCATACATATAGAGTTATATAGAACACCATAAACATCCTAAACTCAATGCCTCGCATTAGCTCACCCTTCCCTGTGCAGTCCTTGGGTGGGGGGGGGGAGGAGGAGGGAATCTTTATTCAGGAAGGCAAGGTTCTCCTGATTCATCAGGCTTCTGCATGCTGTTCCTCTTAGCTGGAGCTTGTTAAAAACAGCCAAAGAGAGAACATAAAGAATTGCTTCTTCCCTTTTTAACCGCTGAACCCTTCTGTCAGGTGACATCCTATTCAGCCTCCTCAGGTGACCTGAGGCTCCTAACAGCTGATTTTGTTACCAGGCAACCTCTCCCATGATAAACCAGTTACCCTGATTGGGACCAGTATATTGTTTGGAGTTATTTCATTTCAATGGTAGAGCTTTTTAAGTCAATGACCTTCCTTTTTTATCCCTTTATCACCAGCCTTTGGAATCTCAGTCCAGCATGGAGGCAAACAGACAACAGAAAAGACTAACAAGGCTGCATATTCAAAATGGAGTTGCAGTTTGGTAACATACATACAGAGAGATCATAATCTCTTGCAGAATTCATCTACAGACAGATTCTCCAAATCATCATGTGTGTGCATGTCCATCTACCTATAGGTCTGCTGTAAAGGTATGACTGAACTGGAAACCTAAGTACAGAACCCACCAAAACTTTTGACGAGAGTGTTAGAAATCCAGACCCATGTTTTATTTCCAAATTTCACAGATCCTGAGATCCGCAGCTGAGATCTACTGGTAAAACTGGGTGAATAATGGAGAAAAAATCTTCAATTTTTTGTGAAAACTATGCTTTTTCCCCCTTTAGTGACTGGATCACAAAATGGTTTATGAGTCTGATGCGGCCATTGAGCTAAGAGAGGGAGGTCTTTGAGCTCTGCCACTACAGCATTGTGACTGTTATATCTAGAAGTTCTGGATTCAGTCCCTTCTCTTGCTCACCTAAAGGCATAATGTTAAATTTGTTTGAATTTAAATACAATTTCCCTTCAGTCATGTCTGAGAATGTGTCATGTCTGCACAACATAAAGATTTGTGCAATCAAGTTTTATTTGAGAGAGAGGATTTTGAAGAATTATTAAGCAACTGAAACAATCAGTGTTAGATCCTCCTGCTGGCTTTTCAGTACCCGCTATATATCTCTTAGTCTGATTCCTGTGGAATTCTCACCAGCTTAACTCTTTTACCCATGGAGACCTTTCTATATTGTGCACATTTTCTCCACTGATGCTGGCACAAAATGAAGGAAGCAAACAAAAAGGGCCAATATAAACCCAGCTCAGTGAGAAATGTAGAAGAAAAATCAGTTCTGGCCAAATGGAACTGAACAAAATTGGTAACAAAAATATTATTGTTGGTCATCTGAAAAACTATTCAAAGCAATGGGAAGTAAAGCCAAAAAAATAAAGAAATAATTGTGCTTTTAATCAGTCAAAGTGCATAACAGTTTAAAAAAGTAATTTAGATGATAATTATATGAATGCAATTGACTCCAATCAATGATCAAAATCAACTAATTGCACTTGGCCCATCTAATGTCCAGTGGCTCTTTACAGAAGAGTCCCTCATGATGAAAGAAAAGGAAGATATAAATGCAGATGAGGATAAAAGAAATGTTTGAATCTATGGGAAAGAGAAAATATTTTTATCACTATTATAAAATAGCTCAAAAGCTCCTGAATCAAAAGGGGGCTTTAATTACAACTGAGGCTTCAGATGAATTGAGAGAATTGTTCAAGATTCAGTCATCATTTATGATGTTATAAGGTCTTCTAAATGGAGTTTACAGCTGCCTATAACTTTTAATTCATGGTGTATAACATTCAAATACGGAGTACTGCTTTGTAAGCCAGATATTAATGTTGTAAGAACACTTTCCCTCCACACTGAGATAGTTGAAAGCTCTGTGGCTGTGCTCCTCTTCTACAGTTATTGCATAGATGTCTGACTCTGTGCACTCTCAGAATCTACAGATATCTCTTTGACCAGATCCTTGAAATTTTGTATGCTCGGTACAGAGGAGTCATCCTTTTCAAGGAGTCATCATATTGTAACACATTCAGAAAGGTCTAAATATCTGTCTGTAAACTTTCAACAGCTTTGTTTGAACTCAGACGAGATAACTGTGTTGACTGAAATTTACCTAGAGTAAGAATCCACTCCTGCAAACTATTCTCCCCTTACCACATTAACTTCCCAAAAATATCCACTGATAATGCTAGTTGAAATTTTTCACTCAAACTTTTTCCAAAACATTTCATGATAAATTCACCAAATTGTTTCAGTTCGAAAAAACAAAACAAAAACCCCAAAAGAGAGGAAAAAAATAGAGAAAAAAAGAAGAGATTTATTTTGACATTTTCGTAATGAGAGGGTGCAATTTTTCAATTCAAAATGATTTTTTGTTTCATATTTTACCTCAAGTGTATTTTTAAAAGGTTAATAGAACCTTGACAATGAAAAAAAAAGTTTTGTTTCACATTAAAATCTTTTGTTCAACACAAAACTAATTTTCTTCAACAATTTTAGTTCAGCAACTGAACCAAAAAAAAAAAAAATTCAGTTGTTTACACAAGCGTGATTCCCTGTAACTGCTGCTACCCAAAGTTTTTCCTGTCTGTATAAGACTCTAGTGACTACTTGAAAAAAAATCACTGGAATAGAACAACTACCCTCTAGACAAAGCTACTTTTGTCTCTGATAATTTTTCAGATTACTTTACTAATCACAGACATAAGTATACAATTCCTCTTCATTACCTGCTTCTTTGGGCCTGAAATGGTAGTTGCTGCCCATCTACACCAGTTGTGTGGTATATCGGGGACACAGCATCTGCCCATATGCAAAACTCCTATTAAATTTAATAGGGATTAGATTGTCCACAGAAATTAAAACTGTATATTTTATTAGTTTTTAATGTGTTTCTTTCTAACCACAATATATTCTGTAGAAATGAGAACTCTATAGAATAATCCAAACCAAAGTTCTATCAAACTTTTCCATAAAGGCTGCATGAGCAGGTGACAGGTACACAGGATTTGTAAGGTTAAATTTACCCCTTTCTTGGTGTTTGGCTTTAATGGAAACCTAAACAGCAACAACTGAACATAAACCTCAATCTAGAGTTTTTCTACAAGCCTGACTATTCTTGTGTTTTTGCTGGACTTCCTATTTATTATTATTAATTTGTGTTGCTGTATCGGGGGGGGGAGGGGGTCAGTTATGCAAGGTATGTACAAAAACAGAACAAAAAGATGGTCCCTGTTCTGAAGAACTTAAAATAAGACAAAAGACAACTGGGGAATACAACAAACAGACAAAAGGAGCAGAAAGAAAACAATGAGAGAATATCAGTTATCAAACAGTGGTTACATTGTCCTGAGTTTCCTCTGGAACAGAGGATCACTCCCATTGCTCCTGCTGTTCCTGTCATAATGAGTCAGCAGACCTTATTCATCCACTTTATGTAAGATTCTAAAATTCCTGTTATCACATGGGTTAACAGAAGAGCCTTTATCAGAATATAAACATGGCTCCCATGTGCCCCCGCTCTCCAATCTGCAGCCCCTATTCTGCCCAACCTTCTCAAGGTAGCATGGACATCACCAGAACATAAGGGTTGCACTAGCAGTCCTGTGTGGCCGTTCTACCTACAATCACTACAGGCAGCCCTTCCAAGGCTCTCAGTTGGCGAGGTCGGCTTATTCCGGGCATTCAAGTCTGAATACCTTTGCTTTGAAGTGATCAAATGCTAGCAAATAAAAGCTCTCTGAGAAGGAGGGTTTGGGTGTTTGTTGTTGTTGTTTAATAAGAGGAGCCTCTGGTGGCTTGTGGTGCGGAACTGGCACTGGGGTACCATCACAGAAGAAAAGACATTTTATACCTAAGAAGATATTGTCAATACCACAAACTAAAGCAAATTACAACTATAAGTAAAAAATATAGAGAGACAAAAAATGATGCTGAGATGGAAGTTGCAGGGAATCTGTTGATGTATGAAGAGGATACTGGCATGGCATGTGGAAGGAGGGAAAGCACATAGTACTAGGTTGCAACAGCAATTGTCTGGAGAGACAAACCATCAGTGACAAATTTCTGCTTAGTCAATGATGTTTTAAAAAGGGGGGAGATACTCTATGAGGTGGTCTCCGCTTTTCAACCAACCTCTTTTCATACCCCTCTTCCTTGCCCTCACCTGAAACAGTCCAAATCCATTGATTTTTCAAGGCATGATGCTCATCTCTTTACTGGGACCAGAACCATAACTGGTGTAAATCACTGTAGTTTGATAGAATGTTAATAATACCGAAATGTTAACATCTGCATTATCTCTAGGCACTTGCCAAAGGTGGTTCAGTATCATTACCCCCATTTTACAAATGGGGAAAATGAGACACCTGGGGTGAACTGGCTTGCCCAAGTTTACCCTATATGACAGTGACAGATCCAAGCAACAACCGACACCTCCTGATTCCCAATCCAGTACTCGATCCCCTGCATCTCCTGTGGATGATATATAGGGAGGATAGGGGTAATTCTGAATTATTTATTTTATTACATAGGTTTGGCTTGTGATTTCTCATTTATGATGGGATTTATTGCTGAGTTTGTCTACAAAGGAAATACAGTTCTCTGGGTTCTGGGGGACATACAAGGGGATAAGGGGAGAGTAAATCTACCCCTCACCCATGAGAGGCCATGTAGAATGTATCCTGATTGCCTCTTAGGAGTGCAGAGAACAGAGGCTACACACCAAAAACTCTTATCAGAGAGCAAGTGGGCAACAGCAAGTTAGACCCATGGCTTCCATCCCCACTTCTAAACAGCTAACGGAGCTGGTTAATAGAAAGATTACAGCTAAACTGCAGAGGGATCTAATGTCTTATTCCTCAACTAGAGCAAGAAGGGAGCAGAGGAGGACCTGTAATTGCCTGAGGTACTGTGCCTTCCAGGAGCTTCTCCTGGAACACCTTTCTCTAAGGCATTGCAGTATAGAGTCTCAATCTATCTCTAAGTGATTAATGCTTTTACAGGGCTGTCAAAGATGAGTAGGACCTGATATAGGCACTTTGTTATATTTTTATTAATTGAAATAAATAAAATAAATAAATGCTTTCATGTATTTGTATCATTTATGTCTTCACAAAGAAAGAGTAAGGGACTCTTGTGCCAAATTAGAATCCATGGATTTATTTTTAATTGAAAAAATGAATGATAGAAACTTTTTGTGGGTCAATGTCTCGTTTATAGAAGTGAACTGATAAAAAGGACAGATTTCAAGCAATCCTCAGTACAATGTTGACCCCCAGGGACATACTTGATATTCTAGGAATGAAAAAGATCCTCAGATGGTTTTGGAAACATTCTTAAGTTTTATATGCTCCTGTAAGGAATAAACAAACAGACATTTTTGGCCTAAAGCAGCCAAAGAAACATCTAATAAAAGGAGATTTGAAATTAAAATTTCACGACAAAGAACAATGTAGGATAGCTCAACAGATATAACTTACTATGCCCTTCAAGAACTATGTCTGAATCCTAGGCTTTACCACTGATGTTCGGAATTTTAATTCTGTTACAGCTTGAAAAGTCTCCATAATGATGGAAGAACTTGGAAATAAAAGGAGAAAAAATGCACCAGTCACAAGACCCATCTAGTTTATTTGCATGTACATGTCATCTAGAGCCTGCATGTGTTATTTAATCCTGTCTATGCTCTTCATAATGTCTGCATAATTACTGTAATTTTATCAAGTAATAGGATGGTTTTAAACCGGCCAGTTTTGCTTTTGTCAGCAGATATCGATACATTATTTATGTGGGAATATACAGAATAACTGTACATAACGGTGTAAACCAGTGCTGTTCCATAAAAGTGAATGGAGCTATGCCAGTGTACAGTAGCTGAGAATCTGACTCACAATATATATCTTATTTTAACAGCAACTGGTACAGAACTAAAAATCAGACAGCCAAACAACAAAAGTTTTGGGTTGGAGCCCACCAGCTATAGGAGGAACAGAAGGGAAACATAAAGCCTAGTATGCACAGCAATTAACCTTTCAACATTATGAAAAAAGTCTAAAAATCACCCATGGAAGGTCACAGGCACAACTATTGACAATAAGCCAAACAGTTAAAAGGAGTCATCAAACAGGGAGAAGCAAGTGATCCTGATCAGTTAGTCCATAATGAGGAATGTGTGTTTAAGACCTCTAGCTATTGTAAGGAAACTTGGAGAAGTGTCCTTGTTGCTACAACCTTTCCATTTACCTTCAACTTCCACATCTATCCTGTTTGCTGTTATATCTTTCTGTATGTCTCTGATGGTTAATTCCAGTTAAGCCAAATTTCTATGTAGAATATTCCATCCTCCATGTTACGTAAACTGTATACAAGTTCTTTATCTGGAAATATCTATCCATAGTTTGTCTTACTGCCAAAATGTACTTTAGGCTTTTGGTATGCTTCATATCCACAATTAAAGTTTTGAAAAAACTAACCTATAATAATAAATACAGTATGCCAATGAAATGACATATGGTATAACTTAAAGATAATGAATAATTATGAATGATATTAATGGTCCCTTAATGTTAATGTCATTCTGCTAATTTAAGATAGCAATTAATTTTGTACATGAAACACATCCAGGTGCTTTGATTCATTTTTTAAAAATTCTTCAGCTGCCTATCTCTCATGATAGTTTTTCTTATTAAAATTAATATTGTATAGCTTCCATCTTTTTTTTTTTTTCATTTTTAATATGTTCTTGCCAGAACAGCCAATTATCTCATGGAGAACATACTTCACATTAATACTATTTATGGTTATATGCAGTAATTATATTTAAGATGATTTCTGTGTGTTAGCTTATTCCACTGACAGCATTAAATTAATAAAAACATATCTCAGCTAATTCTCATACATAAATTATGTGCCATGATCTCTAAAGTTTTTGGAAATATTGACTTTGAAGCCCTTTCATATGTCTCGAGGACTCTTTATTAGAGCTTTTTTTCAAACTGAGGGGTAATTGGTAGATACAAGCATTTTAAGAGGAAATTTATCCCAGGGTGCCATTTGATAAATCTTGTTATGTACATATTTAAAATGAGGTCAAATAGACTCTGTAGCTGGGGTTCACAGTTGTTGCTGACAACAGGAGAGATCATTAAAGCCACCTAAACAAAAGTAGACAAACATTTCATGACTGGAATATTGATGTAAAGGGTATAGCTCGTTCAGTAAGGATAGGCATGGCAAGAAGGAGAAGGTGCTTCATTATACATAAAAATATATATACTGTACTTCTAAGATCTGTGATGGTTGGTGCTCATTGGAAGCATCACCTAGTGGTTAGGGAGTTATGCACATCTTAATTCAGAGGAAGCCTTGGTAGGGGATCCTGGATCCTTCTACTCCAGTGGGATCTGGCCCAGGCCCTGGTAAGGGTTACCAAAGATCCAGATCCTTAGGGCTGCCCTTCCTGGGCAACTTCCTTCCCCCCACTCTATTGTCTATGTTTTGCAGTCTGTTGTGAAAAAGAAAGCACCTTCTGAGCTGTATGGCTTTCTTTTAAGCTCCATCTTCAACTGGGGCATGCACTGCAGCTTCAGATGGGTGGGGTCATCTGGGCCCAGAGTTTCTCTTTAACCCTTCCAGTTCTAGGGTTTATACACCCCTTCACAAGATGAGGAAGGAGGTGAGAAGCAGATCAGTTGAAAGTCTCTAGGTGAAGATAAAAGGGGAAAAAGCAGGGGCAATATCATGCCAGGGGTCTATTATAGAATCCCAAATTAGGAGAAGGGAATGGATGAGGCATTTTTAAAACAAATAACAGAAGTATCTAAAACACAGACATGGTAGTAATGGGAGGACTTAAACTACCGAGACATCTATTGGAAAAGTAATACAGTAAAACACAAAATGTCCTGTAAGTTTTTGGAATGTATTGGGGATATGCTTTTCTGTTTTTGAAGATAGAGGAAATCATCAGGGGGATGACTTAATTCTGACTAACAGAAGGGAATTGGTTACAGACCTGAAGGTAGAAGGCAATATGGGTGAAATTGATCATGAAATGATGGATTTCATGAATCTAAGGAAAGGAAAGAGTGAGGGAAGCAGAAGAATGACAATGGACTTCAAAAAAGCAGACTTTAACAAACTCAGAGTTGTGGTAGATACAGTCCCAGGAGGAAAAAAATCTAAAGGAAAGAGGAGTTCAGGAAAGCAGGCAGTTTCTCAGAGAAACAATATTAAAGGCACAAGAGCAAACTATCTTGATGTGAAGGAAAGATAGGAAGAATAGTAAGAGGCCAAGATAGCTCCATAAGGAGTTCTTTAGTGACCTGAAAGTGAAAAAGGAATCTACAGAAAGTGGAAACATGGACAAATTGCTAAGGAGGAGTATGAAAGAATAGCCTGTAGAGACAAAATCAGACAGGCTAAGGCACAAACTGAATTAGACCTAGTAAGGGACATAAGACACAATAAGAAAAGGTCCTATAAATATATTAGGTGCAAGAGAGAGATGAATGAAAGGGTAGGTCTTCTACTTAATGGGGAAGGAGAGCTAATAACAAACAACTTTAAGAAGACTGAGGTTTAGGTGTTTTAAACCTATTTTGCTTCAGTTTTCATTAAAACGGTATAATCTGACTAGATATTTAACACAATTAATTTTAATAACAAGGGGGAAAGAACACAAGATAAAATAGGGAAAGAAAAGGTTAAAAATATTTAGATAAATTAGATGTATTCAAGTTGGCTGGGCCTAATGAAATTCATTCTAGCATACTCAAGGAACTAGCTGAAGAAATCTCAGACCTGTTAGTATTTATCTTTGTGAGCTCTTGGAGGACAGGTAAGATCCAAGAGGATTGGGTAAGGGTAAACATAGCACCTATCTATAAAATGGGGAAAAAAGAGAGCGGCTGACTGGTCAGCCTAACTTTGATACTGGTACAAATTATTAAACAATCATTTTGTAAGCACTTACAGGATTACAAGTTATAAGTAATACATAATATTTGCCGAGAACAAATCATGCCTCACAAACCTGATTTCCTTCTTTGACAGAGTTACTGGCCTAGTATATGAGGAGAAGCTGTAAAATATGATACATCTTGATTTAAGTAAGGCTTTTGACATAATCCCATGTGACATGTTCATAAGAAAACTAGGGAAATGTGTTCTAGATGAAATTACTATAAAGTGGGTGCAAAATTGGTTGAACGACTGCCCTCAAAGAGTAGTTATCAACAGTTTGCTATATAAATGTGGGGACATATCTAGAGAGGTTCTGCAGGGGTCTGTCCTCCATCTGTTACTATTCAATATTTGCATTAATGACTTAGTAATAGAGTGGAGAGTATGCTTATAAAATTTGTAGAGGACACCAAGGTAGGAGGAGTTATTAGCATTTTGGAGGACAGTATTAGAATTAAAAACAACCTTGACAAATTGGACAACTGGTTTGAAATCAACCAGATGAAATTCTGTAAAAACAAGTGCAAAGTACTACATTTAGGAAGGAAAAAAAAAAACAACAAAAAAGGGGAATAACTACAAAAAAAGGGAATAACTGGCTAGGCAGTAGTATTTTTTAAAAAGATCTGGGGTTTATAGTGGATAACAAATGTAAGGAATCAACAATGTGATTTAGTTGCAAAAAAGACTAATTATTCAACAGAAGTGTTTTATGTATGTAATGTGGCTGTAGCCATGTCAGTCCCAGGATATTAGAGAGACAAAGTGGGTGAGGTAATTCTGTGTCCACTTGTAGTCTCTTTCTCTCTCTCATTCTGGGACTCGGGGTACTCCTTGATTCAGCCCTCAAGCCAGGTTGCTATACCCTTTTGGAGTATCAAATTCCCACTGGAGCAGCAGCCTGTTTGCTGTTCAAGTAAGCCTTCCTGTCCAAGGACAGGTGCATTACCACTTTCCTAGAAACTGATTGAGGAACTCGGGCCCTTCCACTACTCCAGATTCCAATCCTGGGACTCTACATCTGGCAGCTATTGTCTGCTATTTCCCAGACCCTGTTGCTACTTCTCTGGACTCTTTCCTACTTCCCTTTTTATCTTCTGGGACTCCTCTGAGTTTACTGGCCCAAACTCCATCCTCTGAAATAATAATTGATGATAACTAAACTAAACTCCATAGCCTCAAACACACCTTTCTACTCCCAAGGAGTGACTGCAGCCCTTGGCTGCTGCCAACTTCCTGGCTTTATATCAGTGGGGTTCAATCTTCAGTCTCCTCAATCTCCTTTGATCCCTGACTTTTCCCCGCATGCATCCTATTAGGTTAATTATCCTTATTTAACCTGTTCTGCCTTATGCGGCATGAATGCTCCATCACGCTCTTTTAGCCTTTTTATTTGATTTGGCTGCTGTCTTCATGTTTGGTCACTTTGGAGACAGAACAGTAGTTCTGAGTTGTCATGCCATCAGGAGTTGTGCTGGACTATATCCAGTAGCTGCTATTGGTGTTGATCTGTAACACAGAAGAGCAAGGTATGGATCTTCCTGCTGTAGGATTGTCTTGGACTCTTTCAGCCTCTCCATTTGCTTGTGGGTAATATGGGCTGCTGATAATATGATCAAAATCATATTTAATTCAGAATGATTTCAATTCAACTGCAGCAAATTGCGGGCTGTCATCTGTCACTAGTTCTGGAATACCGAAGTGAGCACTTCAATTCAATGCACTTCAGTTCCTTGATAACACTGTGACATATTATATCTTTCAAGTACATTATTTCCATATAACTGGAACAATCATCTGCAATGACCAGTTAAAGATGTCTTCTTGATTTGCATAAATCTACAACTATTCTCTTCGAATGTCTGTCTAGTAGAGGAGTTTGTATACCGTATGACTTAGCAAGATCAATTAGTTGATTTGTACTGGATTTGCTTTCAAAAGTTCAGTATCATCAAATCGTCCATCAAGTTCTTCCATCTTTCTCACTAGGGCCATCATAGCTGCTATGCTGAGGTTGTGAAGGTTGTTGGTCTTTAATCCTTTGATCACATGAACACTGAATGCATGGCTTTTGCCTTAGTAAGTTGTTTCTGTAATGAACTGGCCTATGCAGTTCAGAATACTGCCAGGGCTAGTCAGAACTTTGTCAGGTGACTTCAGCTTTGAGAGGGATTGCAGCTGATTGAAAGTCCCTTCTAAGATGATTGTGATGTCAGTTTCTGAGTCAATTTTAAAATCAGTAGTCTTGCCATGAAGTCAATTTCACTCTCTGGGCAGGCTCTATGTCATAATAAGTGATAGATCCCAGAAACAATGGCTCCTGATTGGCAGTATTATGAGTCAACTCACTGACTGATTTGGTGTGGCAACCAGCTGCAGAATGTCCATATTTCATACATTTATTACACCATGTGCCTCTGGCTGGACATGCATCATCTCTTGGGATATGACTTTTCCACACCTATTGCATGTAGATTGGAATTTGTTCCTCTTAGCCTGAGAGTTCTCGCTCCTTGCCTCCGGGTATTTTGTAATGACTTTTAACCCTTAAGTGTCTGCTTACAGTTTCTAACTAATTTCAGGGGTTTCAAGTTGCTCCTGCCTTTTTTCTATTATTTTACTAATTCTGACAGTTTTGCTCTCTGTATAGCTAGGGTTAAATCTCTATTCACTTGTAGCTGCTGTGAAAGGTTTTTATCTGTTAACCCAATAGCCATCCTGTCTCTCATGGTTTGCATTCTCAAAATCAGTTTTCAGCCAATGTATACATAGCTCTTATAAAACATTCAACATTTTCTCTTGGTTCTTGAATTCTCTGAAGAAAACATGCTCTTTCATAAACCACATTTCTCTGTGCATCAAACATAGACAGAACTCTTTCATAGTGTGACTGTCTTCAGTAAAGTAAAAAGATTTAAAGATATGCTCTGCATGCTTCCCCATAGCGTAAATTAAAGAAGATACCCGTGTTTCTCCAGTTTCTTTATGGACTTTGTTTGCAATTTGAAATCTTCCAAAATACTGCTTCTAGTCTGTCCATTGTGCAGGATTGTCACAGCTAAAGCTCTGAGGGGCATTGAAAAGTGTGTGGTGATGAGATCCTGCAATTTTTGTTGCTTTTCCTTCTGTCTATAACTTTTGTTGCTGTTTCTGTTTTTAGTTTACTCCTGACACCATGTCATGTTCTTCTTTACCAGATACAGACTGACTACAGAACTTGCATATATACTCTAGATATGTTCATCTAGAGAATCTTGAATGCTGTCAGATTCATTGAGGTTCATTTAAAGGGGGTATTTTATTCACAGTGCCACCTACTGGCTGCAATATAATACAGTTTATGATTCTATTACATAGGGATACTTAGTCCTGCTTCTTCATGGAGCTGAATTAGATTTCCACTCCAGGTCACTTCCAAACCTACATTTCTGTAATTCTTGACATCTAATTTTAATTGCAATGAGAAATAAATAATTGCTTCATACCATAGAGCGATAGTACCTTTGGGGGGAGGGTTAAATAAAAAAAGTAATGATGCAAATCCTCTGTCCAGACACTGCCAGACACCTTCAAAGAAATAAGTAAATTTCAATTCCATTGAGTAAAGTACCATGACCAATCCCAGAGTCCAGGTGGAGGACACCCATTGTTACACTACTAAATGGGTTGCAAATACACCCCAACTTCACACCTCCTTGATCTTTTGGATGGCAAGGGAGGCAGTAACAAGGAACAGTCCAGTTCTCAGGAAAACACAAGGTCCATAACTGTGACTAGCTCCTGTGCAAAGGGGGCTGGACTAAATGACTTCTTAAGGTTCCTTCCAGCCCTACATTTCGGTAATTCTATGACTGATTTCTCATCCAAACAGAAACCACTCCATAAGGCCTTGAGTTTTGGCTTGTGCAGACACATCATAGCTTGGCAGGTTGGTAGTGGGGATATTTCAGGCAGGAGCAGGTGAGACAGCAGCCTCTGTACTATCCTTCCCTCCTCCCTCCTTGTAGATCGCTGGAAGCTACTGTTTTTCCCTTTCCCTACCTTTTCCCCCTAACCCTTCTCATGTATATGGTGTGTGAGGAGGTAGGTGTTAGATCAAGGACACATGGAACATCCTAGAGTTGATTCTGAGGCTTGGCTTGCCCATTTTTTGCTGTCAGTGGGTGGTGCAGGGTCACATGACTTACTCCCATTCAATGTGGGGGAATATTGTAGTGCATAGGGATTGAATAGTATCACTTCAAATAGCTTGTGAGCCCTTTAGTGGTCTTCCTTGTCTTTCATGTTTCAGAAGCCACAAGAGTCCTGGAAGTGTCCATATATAATTAGGCATTGCATTCTGTACCAAGTTAGACTCTGCTGTACCCAAATGGGTTCCTTCATATTGTATTTGTGGTATAAAGAGCAAAAGACACAACAAGTATATAGGCTGCTTTCTGGGAGTGGGAAAGCTATTGCCAGGCATCCCTCTTTGGCACCACTTTTTTAGGCATGATCAATCTGCTGTTATGCCAGAGATTAACTAATTGCTAATGTGAGTGTCTGGCAGGCATTTTTTCCATATTGCAAAATTATCAGATTGCTGTGATGGTTTTTTCACCTTCATCTTGGCATTCAGATAGTCTGGTTTTGGCAGTTAAAATTAAACTGATGTGAGTTTGTCAGGTACTATTGTGGGTTTGTATGTTAGGAAAAGACCATTTGGGGATTTTTAAGCCCCCTGAACTATCTGGGCATTGAATCTGGCCATTCACATGATATGATGAGGGAGTTTTGGCTCTATATCTGGATCAGGTTTTGGCTCCCTTCATCTCATCTTTCCTACTTCTGGCATGAAAATAAGGAGGATATTATGGGTTTGGTATCCAGAGGCGGTCAATCCTCAATCCTCAAGCTTGCTCTGTCACCCAGAGATTCACAGTATCATAGGTAATTGATACCAACTGAAATCCAGTAGCTCAGGGTGGCTTATTCCAGGTAACTATTGTTTGGTTAATGAAGTTACACCTTCCATATTTAAGCAAAGTATGCTGTGTGTACCCCATTGTTTTTATTTCTATGTCAAGTTATAATTTCATGATGATACAAGCTCAGTGACAATAAAGGTAAATAAACCAACAATTATTCAATTAATAAATAATAATAATAATAGTAACAATAATAATAATAATAACAATAAAAGTAAGAAATAACTTTCTATGTCTCCAAACCTGCAAAGACCTATGTCTGAGTTCTAGCAAGTAAGTAGTCTGTTTATTTCAATGAGACGATTCACATGCTTAAAGCTAAGCACAAAGCTAAGAACATGTTTAAAGCTCTGTAAGATTGAAGCCTATGCCATTATACAATTCTGGTCACATTTAAGCATTTCACATTTATACCCCAAGGATGTCTAAGTTTAGTTAGAGTCAGAAGTGTAACTTTAAAAATGATTTCACAGTGCACCTTATTTATTCTTTCACAGTGACTTCCATGCCAAATTTCAAAGTCAAACACAACTTGGGATATGAAAATCAGGCTTTCTGCATCTTTCTGCCTCTTATACTTGTAATTTGAATTTAGCTGACAAATTTGTTGATGATGAATGAGACAGAATAAAATCCAGTTCTCCTGTTTTTGTATGTCAATTAATCAGCATCTATTTAAAGAAACCTAAGAAACAATGCTGAGTAAGAATGTGACTTTTTTGAACCATTCTTCATATTTATTAGTTTCAGAAAGCCTCAGAATTAACGAAGTGCTTTACAGTGAAGATAGAATGTCCTGCCTACACTTATGGTGGCATGTAGAGTATAGACACTGTATGTCCAGCTATCACAGGTATAAATAGCAGTGTAGAGAATGAGGCACTGTTTAGGCAAATAGAGTGCAGACACACAAGAACTTATATCCTACCTGTATCTCTACATATCCAAGCAGTACCTCCCAAATCTACTCTACTATTTTTATCAATGTAGTGTCCTGCTGCTTCCCTGTTGATGGAGCCAGTCCCCACCACAGGTAAAAGCTCTGGCAACAGGGAAATGCTTTGGCAAGGCAGAAGCAGTGGGAAAAGGATCTGGAGGCTCCCTGCATCTCGAGTCTTTCCCTCTCACAGGGAGCAGCGAGATCCTTTCCTCATTGTCTCTCACTTGTCAGACCCTTTCATGGCCGCATGTAGCTACACACCGAAGTGTGGACACTTTGGCAGATAGCTGTGCGTACACTACATGCAGCCACAAGTGTAGACAAAGGCACAGCCTATGTCCCAATTTTGAAAAGAAAAAGTTTATATTAAACCTTTTATTGCTGACATTCTCAGAGACAGTGCGTTGTAAGGAGGGATGTAGTGTGGCTAGGATAGTGGTTTGGTTGACTAGAGTTAGATGTATGTAGTGTGGTTGTAGCTGTCTCAATCTCAGAATATTAGAGAGATAAGATAGGTAACATCTTTTATTGGGCCAGCTTCTGTTCTTAGATTTTCAAGGTCATTCTACTGTGTGGAAGCAGCATGCAAAAAGGTAGACAAATGGCATTTTCTGACTCTCCTCATCTGGAACCTGTTCCATACCCTTAATCATTTTTGTTGCCCTTCTCTGGACCTTTTACAATTCTAATATATGTTTTTTTGAGAATGGGGGGGGGGGGGGCACCAGAACAGCATGCAGTATTCAAGGTGTGGGCATACCATAGATTTATAGAGTGGCATTATGATATGTTCTGTTTTATTATCTATCCTGTTCCTAATGGTTCCTAACATTTTGTTAGCTTTGAGTGGATGTTTTCAGAGAACTACCCAGAATGACTAGAAGAGCTCTTTCTTGAATGATAACAGCTAATTTAGACCCCATCATTTTGTATATATAGTTGGAATTTTGTTTCTCAATGTTCATTATTTTGCATTTATCAACATGAATTTCATCTGCCATTTTGCTGCCCAGTCACCCAGTTTTGTGAGATCCCTTTGTAACTCTTTGCACTTTACTTTCAATTTAACTATTATATCATCTGCAGATTTTGCCATTTTACTGTTTACACCCTTTTCCAGATCATTTATGGGTATGTTGAACAGCATTTGTGCCAGTAAAGATCCCTGGAGAACACCATTATTTACCTCTCTCCATTCTGAAAACTGACCATTGATTCCTACCCTTTGTTTCCCACCTTTTAGCCAGTCACTGATCCATGAGAAGACCTTCCCTCTTATCCCATGGTTGCTTCTCTTTTATTCCGTGTATGCAATGTTGTTGTAGCTACATTGGTCCCAGGATAATAGAGACACAAGGTGGGTGAGGTCTGAAAAAAGTTCTCTGGAAATGTGAAAACTTCTCTCTTTCACCAGCAGAAGTTGGTTCTTTAAAAGATATTGCCTCACCATCTTGTGTCTTGTGATGGTTTTGGGGATCTGGAATGAGGCGGAGTGGCCTCATTCCAGCATACAGGGGTTAATTCATCGTGTTCGATGTAGTTATCCCTGCTCCTTCCTCCTCACAGCAATGTGGGGGCAGGGCAGGAAGTATAAGGGATAGGCCTTGCAGCTCTGTTGGGGTCAGATCAGGGAAAGAGCCATATGTCCCACGGAACCCACTGTCATCTTTGGCAGGTGATGGCGCTCAAAGTTGGCCTGTAGAAAAGGCAAGCTGCGGCACCAGGGGATGGAGGAACTCACAGAGGAAGTTCAAACAGTTACTCAGGGAGGAGATGAGGAACTAGGCTCCAGCAACCATGGAACGACTCAACCTGACACCAGTAGGAAGCCCCCCAGGAAAATGAATCTTTGGATCTGCTGTGTTCCCAGGAAGTGAGGTAACAACTTCACATTTCCTATCAGTCGGATCACCCACTGCTTCAAAGGTCCTGAGTTGGGACCAGATAACCCTGGGATGGGACCCCTACACCAGGCCTAAGAATTTGGGGATGGATGAGCACTACTGCCTAGGTCAGGAGGCCTGAACTATTTCTGGTTTGTTCTCTCAGCCCTCAGTTATTAACTGTTTGTTTGCTCAGCAATCTGTCAAGATACCTGAGCTATTGACCGTTTGTTGATCATCCCACACCCCGGGGGGCTTGAACTATTGACTGCTTATTTGATCACTCCCGGAAGGCTGATCCATTGACTATTTATCGGTTTAGCCCTCAGACAGGAAACCTGAGTCACAGACTTCTTACTGGCCCAGCTCCCATCCAGGAAACCTTTGCTACCATGTACCCAATGGTACCCAATGGTAAAACTAGAATGACTGATCACCCCACTCGGTGCAAACATCAATTCCCTGCTTCTGCCAGAGAGGGCACCTTGTAGGAGACCCAAGGAACCTTACGGGATCTGTCTGCACAATTTATGCATTCTGGTTGATATTGTAAAACTGTTGCTATGAAAACTGTTCTTTCATAAATACCTTTCTGTTTATATGTATGTGGATTCCATCACTGCTGGCAAAGCTCTGTCATGTTTCTGCCAGACCAGGAAAAACGGTGCATCATTAGAACTCTTAACAACTTGTCAATAGGTATGGTAAAGGGAGTTTGCTGGGAGAGGAAACTTCCTTCTCTGGTGTATGGTGTAGTTTTGGGGGGTAGGTGGGTGAAGCAGTGGAAAGATATCAAAACACAGAACATAGAAGTTAGGGTGTTGGTATGGGTGTATATAAACATTTGGTCTCACAATCAACATCAAGAAGACAGAAGTGATGTATCAGCCTGCACCAGAAAGCCACACACAGCTCCTACAATCACAGTGAATGGCCAAACCCCCCAAGCAATGGACAAGTTCAGATACTTCAGCTCTACATTGTCACATGCAGTTCACATTGATGATGAAATCAACACCAGAATTGCCAAAACAAGTGTGGCCTTTGGCAGACTACATGGAAATGTATGGGAGCAGAGGCATCAGTCAACAAACAAAGCTGAAGGCCTACAAAGCCATCATGTTGCCAACTCTGATATATGCATGTGAAACCTGGACGATGTACAGACGACATGCTATGAAACTGAACCACTATAACATGGGCTGTCTGAGGAAACTGATGAGGATAAGATGTCAAGACAAGGTTCTGGCTATTGAGGTTCTCATACTGGCAGGCATTCCAAGCACACATACCCTGTTGATGAAGTCACAGATGAGATGGGCAGGCCACAACATCAGAATGTCAAATGAGTGACTGCCAAGGAAGATATTTTACAGTGAGCTAAAGGAGGGAAGGTGCTCTTAGTGAGGTCAGAAGAAATATTTCAAAGACTCCCTCAAATTATCCTTGGGGTGTTTCAACATTGATCCAGAGTTTTGGGAAGATCCCACTCATGATCATTCTCCCTAGTGAAGCTTCATCCGTACTGGAGCCTCAGTCTATGAGCAGAGGAGAAAAGCTGAGGCATAGCAGAAGCAAAAGCAGCATAAATTTCAGAACAGCAGCAGGTCCACTGTAAAAACAAGCAACCCATTGTGGTATCTCTTGTTCAGTGTGCGACAGACAGTTCAAAGCTCAAATTGGCCTGATCATCCACTCATGCATTCACAGAAACAAAACCAACTAGTGATGTCATGGTCATTTTCGAACCTGAAGGATGAACAACAACATATAAACATATAAAATATACACACACCGTCTCTCGATGAGGCTTGGGATGAGACACATTTTTTTTTCCTTTTTATGCTGCTCTCACTCCTTCCTTGCTTTAAAATCATGAAATCTATCATTTAATGATCACTTTCACCCAAATTGTCTTCAACTGTCAGATTTGCAGCCAATTCTTCCCTGTTAGTCACAATGAAGTCTAAAAGGGCATCCTCTGATTACTTCTTCCACCTTCTGAAACTAAAACTTGTCCACAGAACTTTCCAAAAGACTTATTGGACATTTTGTGTTTTATTATTTTCCAACCAATGTCTGGGTAGTTTTAGCCTCCTCCCTCCAATAACTACCAAGTGTTCAGTATTCATAAATTATTACAGATCAGCTGCAATTCTGTCACACCTGTGTTTGGAATCACTAGGAAACCCCATAGCTCCATGTTTCTTTGCTTGTGGCCACATAGCTGACCAAATAAACTCACCAAAGGAGGGTGGGCATTTTAGCTGGCAGTTCTCCAGGATAACTTTAAATAATGGTGCTTCTTGTATTCACTGGGTTTGAGAGAGAGAGAGAGAGAGAGAGGTTCTTTTTTTTCTTTTATGGGATTATAGAGTGCCTACCAAAATAGGATTCTGATTTATGCCTGGGGTCCTAGGCACTTCCACAATACAAATAAATAAAATAAGTGAGATAGAACCATTTATTTTAAATTGTCTCATTTGTTTCCTGAATTTAAGCAATTAATATTAGGACCAAAATCTAGTTTCACATTCAACTCACTTAGAATTGCTGTGAGTTAGTGGTATTATGCTAGTTCAGTATTGTGACATAGAACCAAACTTTCGTTAACAATATTTGCTGGTATTTTGCCATAATTTATGCTGGAGTTGTTTTAAAAACATAACATTAATACACCAGCAAAAGAAAATCATTTTTATCAAAATGATTTATATTATTAACCTAATATAATACATGTATGCATTGTTGTCTCTGTATTGGTCCCAGGATATTAGTGAGAGAGAGTTAGAGAGTTCTCTGTAAGCTTGAAAGCTTGTCTCTCTCACTAACAGAAGTTGTTTAAGCAAAAGATATTGTAGGAGGGGGAAAATTTGGATAGCTCAGAACCCAGTAACATGCCTAGATCACTGTCTGCAGCTGGAATAGCAATTGTTATGCTTATTGCTGAAAGCAGCTAAAGGGATGCCATTTTCTGAGACCTTAGCACAACTAACAGACCAGGAGAGGAGGGGGAAGTGAATGACCATGAGGAGTAAACATGACGCTGTGCCCTTTTAATTTGAGCTTTTTTTCTGAAGCATGTGGTTTTGCAAGATGGAAAGTCTGGCAATAGTTAACTATTGCTATGGGAAATATATCTGGTTAACTGAAGGAAAATTCTTGACAAATGCTTGACTGGCTGGAAAACTTCACCTTCACTTAACTTCTGCTCAGTAGTGTTTGTTTGTTTGTTTGATGAACAAGCTATTGATTTATTTCCTACCACCACCTCACAAAGAGTAAAGTTACCAAGAGCTTTGGGTTCAGTAAAATCCCAGGTAAGACTATCACCTCACCCACTTTGTCTCTCTAATTTAAAATATGACTGATTGCATAATGATGATCACTTTGGCAGCTGCAGAGAAGATATTCCAAAACTAAATGCTTGGAATTTATTCAATTATCCTTTTGTCATTTTCCCAGGAAGGCTTTCCTATTGCATACTTTGCTTCCATTCTTATTGTCTACTTGTGACACTGTCTCAAAGCAACACCCAAGAATCCCCTTATTGCCCACTGTCATATAATTATGATATGTTTTGTACAAAATATTCTTTGTGAGGTATCATTTTAAAAGTCTTGATCTGTTGTACACTAAAATCCTGTTGGATTGTATGTGAGGTTATGAAGTTTTGCTATGAGTTTTGCTACTGAAAGATATTGTGAGGTAGAAAACACCCATAACCAGCTTTTCAGGTACAACAATGGAGTAGCCAGACATGCTGATGATTCGTCTCCCAATAGCCACCCCAAAAGACTTCACAGAAGAAGCATGTACACAATAGAGACTGCTTGACTAATGAGAGTGCCCCCCATGCCGGATGCATAGATATATCCCAAGTTGGAAGAATCTATAAAAGAGGGAGAGTGACATCATCACTTGTCCTCACTCCCACACACCTCAAAACCTGAAGGAACGTCTGGCAGACTAAAGACTTTGAATGGGTGAGAGGATCCCAGGCTGCAAAGCTGATGCAGCCTGTGTCTCAAGAATTTGTAGCCTGCTTGTATCATCTGTCAGGGTGAGACACTGCAATCTAAATTCTACCAACTGAACAGGATTTAAATCAAGGAAAGTTATTTTTATCTCTTTGGTAACTATCTCTGACCTTTTATGCTTACCACTTATAATCAATTAAAATCTATCTGTCCGTAGTTAATAAATCTGTTTTATAATTTTACCAAAACAGTGTGTCTTTGTTGGAGTGTTTGGGGAATCTCAGCTCAGTGGACAAGTGCTTTGCATGTTCTCTCCACATTGAGGGAGGGCAGACTAAATAATGAATTTATTCTGGCCAGAGCAAGATGGTATGATTCTGGGTTACAGTGTTGAAAAGCAGGTGGGAGTTGGCTGGTGCCTCTATCTATTGTTGGTTCATGAGTGGCTAGAGAAAGCATTCATGTACCTCAACTGGGTGTGTGCCTGCCTGTGAATGTCTATGTAAGCGTGCTTGTTGACTGAATCACAGAGACAGGTCAGGTAAACATTCTTGCCATCTAGCTAGGTGCGGAGCTGCCCCAGCTCTTGCATTAGGTGAGATCAGTGTCCGGATGTGTCCACTGTTTGTCACCAGTGAGGTATTTTTGGGACTCAGCCCAGGCTGGAAGGTTAAGGGGGCACAGTGGTTCCACAGCTGTCAGCCTGCATCCTGTGGGAACCCATTATACTACTACAATAATAAAGATGGAAAATGCTTTAATCTGGAAATGTTAAATTTTTAACAGTGTAATCAAAAAACATCAATTTCAGGGAAAAACAGCATGTGTGGAGCAAGATTAGGGGATTTGTTTTTATTCTGTTCTGAATCTTCTGTGAAGTGTTTCTGCCCTTGCACTCTGGTGTCTATGAAGTGATGCTCCTTTTGTTTATTTATTTTTGTCTGAAAGTTACAGTTTCTACTCTTCCAGTATGAATGGAATCACTTGTCTGTATCTGGTGATGAAGTCAGCCAACTCTTTCGATTTTACCATAATTTACCTGAAATGCATATTCATGGAATAGTATATTAAGATTTGTTTGGTTTGGTGATTTTTCAGGTGGTTCTTCTTATCCTGTCCACTAAAATCCATAATTGGTCCATTTTTCCTACTTATTTTTTATATTTAATTATTTATTTATTTATATTTTTGATCATTAGATGTTATTTGTCAGGATTTTTCACTTTGAAAATATGCTATCATGATTGCATGCTTTCATCTGATTTAACCAATTTGGGCTAGGGATTTACATACCTACGTGCCACTTTAGGATCCTAAATCCATAATTTAGATCCTTAAAAATGCCTGTGCTTGTCTAAGTTTCCACCAGTAAGGTTACTTAGGCAACTAAATATCTGCCAGAGGACATACACCCACTACCTACATCCTGACAGCCAGGTGCCCTAGTTCAAGCCTTAGGTCTAGCAAGATCCTTCAACAACACATTGTCCCATCTGTCGCATAACACAGCAGGATGAGATTTTCCTGCATGCTCATAACTTTTAGCCAAGTACTAGCTCCAGATGTGGAAGACACAGGTTCAAATGGCCCCTCTTCCTGATGCGGAGCAGGGTCTGCTAAATGAGGATCCGTGCCACTGGGCTACTGCATCATTCTCACTCTTTCTCTGATCCACTGACTCTTAAGCATTTCATACAAGGAGGAACAGCTTCAACAGGAAAGTCTGAGAGCAAGCCACCCTGGAATATCTCATAACCCCAGAGTTAGGTCACTCACCAGGGAGATGCGACAGGAAGGGATTATTCACTTAAATCGAGTGGGAGGCACATCACTCCATCCTGGATTTAGGCAACTAAGTGGGGTGTCACCTCACCTTGACATTTCCTATTCACTAGCTTAGACGGTTTCCTGTTCATCTGGCTGGCTTTTGTGGATCCCATTCTTAGGCACCTGTACAATTGATGGGGAGAGTTAGGCACTTAACTCAGGACTGAGGATTCCAATAGGTGGCAGGGCACCTAAATGTTAGGCTAAGTGTTACAGTGTCTAAGTCCTTCTTGTGGATCTAGCCCTTCATTGCTAATATTCCAATTAAAAGGAGGCAAATCATCATCTGTGTTTCCTCATGGTCCTGATACATCATTCCATTAGAAAGTGAGCACTTAGAAGGAATGTCTTTGTAGTCCACCACAGAACAGATTAATAAAATGCTCATAATTGGCCAAAGTAGCTCATCTAGTATATCTTGCTATCAACGGATGTTTGTTCCCTATCGTATAACACAGTAGAACATAGCAGTGAAGGAATTAAAGACCTCACTGATTATTTCTGTAACATAGTGTCCATTATTGTCTAGACTGTGGAAATGATCTTGTAGCTATTTTGGCTGTAATGTGTCTGCCATTGTAGTCAGTTATGTATATTTTTAAAATCTCAATACAAAAGAAAAAGTCAATTTTCATGGTTTAATCATAGCAATCAGTGTGATATGTATACTTAATAGACACCTAGCCATCAAATGTTGTAACATAAAGTGCAATAAAGCAGGTAATATTAGAAAAGACATATACAATCATAAAATATCCGTGTCCACAATGAAAGTCTGAAAAGATTTTCATACCAGTTTTAAAGGTGGCCATTTGTACACTTTCTTCGTCTGGAAGTCTTTACAACCCCAATCTTATGGACAAAGGAGATATATCGAAAACCAATAGTTCAATATGAGTAATCTACTCCATGGATTATAGATTACTGTGGGACCCCATATGCTAACCCAACATGATTTAATGAGAAATTTGTAAATGATAATTGCTAAAACCAATTTATCAATTATAATCAGAACCAGATCAGGATGTCTTAGGGAAAAATGCACACAATCAGTAAGTCAACATCTCAAATATAATACATATATTATTCCCTGTTATCCAGAATGTAAAATTTGAGACCAGATGAGAACATCTAGGAAACATGCACACGATCAAAAACCCCATTATGGATAAGTAAAGGGAGAGTTCCCTCCGATCTTGGAGAAAGATGAGAAATGCCCATTGCCCTTTTAAGTGAAACAGCTGGCTGAAATGTGTTTCAAAGCATGAAAGTTAGGAAGCTGAAAGCCCCTCTGAATCTACTAGAAAGAAGAGCAGGACTACCATCTGCTTCCCAAAGATACAAAGAACAAGATCCTCAACTAGTGTAAATTAATATATCTCCACTGACTTCAATGGAGTGATGCCAATTCATTTCATCTGAGGACCAGGCTCTATAGGGGAACTGCTTCCCCATCTCCACCCTCAATATTGCCAGAGGAATGTGCAGGTCTCCTGACTGTCTCCACAGACCCCAAAGGGGAAAAACAGGCCACTATACCTCTTCCAGAAGTGAATAGTAGTTTGGAAAGAGAAAACAGGGCCAGCTGGGATCAAGGTTGGGTTTGTAGCAACAGACATCTCTGTCATGGGGCCTGCTGTTGTTGTTTAAGAAGTGTTGGGGCCTGGTGGGGGCCTCTCTAAATTTAGACACTTTTGATAAGTCCACAATTTTAAGTGCTTTAGAGTTTATGTGAGATCACCCATAATAAGCTCTTGGACATACTTTGAGTAACATAAACAGGAGATTTTTTGCATGCATTCTCATATATATATTTTACAATGGTGGTGGAAGCGGTCTTCGTTGTTGTTTTTTTTAACTTTTCGCCCCTGTTTTACCCAAAAATAAGAGAAGAAGTATTTAAGCTAGTCACAAGACATTTTTTCTTGCTTGATGTCAGGAACTGAATAGGGTAAAGGTGTCACCTGAACTATTTTTCTCATTCATATTGATCATGAATCTGAACCTGAACCATCCATGGGTTTGCAGAGCCTGTCCCAAACAAGAACACCCTGTTGTGACAAAAACAGACTCTCCTTTTGTTGATTTAACAATTGCATACTGAACAGATCCTCTTCATACTATTCTTCCTCTGAATATTATAATGACCTCACCACACATTAAGTGTGTGCCCCTTTAGGGACAAGAGGGGACAAGAGAGCCAATCAGTGACTTTCTGCAGTAGCTGCAGGTAGGTCAGCATGGGGACACTGACCCATCCCCCTCAGGTGACTGGAGAGGAGAAGGCACTATATAGGTCCATGCTGGTGCAGGAAAAGCCATCTTTTAATGAATTTTAAAGGGTTTTGTGTAGAATAATGAACTTGCTTTGTGTAAATGTTATAGGAGAGGGTTTTATGATAATGACATGTCTTGAAATGTGACTTCTAAAATTATCTAGGTCTTCATTATTTTTCTTTCCCTTAAAGGAGATGCATTTTAAATAGTTTTACTTCCAGAGATCTTATACAGACTTGTTTACATTGGCTTAAATGCAGTCTTTGGTTAATAATGACAAGATCCTTCAGTACACTATTGAAAGAGATGTACAATTAACCTGGCACTCTAACGTTCAAATGAGATTTAATGAAGATTCAATAAGCTGTGTGATTTCTGTAGGATTTGTGTGGGAAATTACATACGGTTAACTGAGTGAAGTAAACTCAAATTTCATTCATATGTAAGAACAGACAGGGTGGTTCTTTAATCATTGTTTTTCTTTATGATAACACATGTAAAATAGGTTACTTAATGTACAGATCTATCGAGCCATATTCACCATTATACTCTGGCTGCTTTGCTCCAAATATGTAATGGTAAAGAAGGCATAAAACTGGTTTACCCAGGCAGTTGGGTTTATGGTTACCCTAAATCACTGGAATGGCACAAAGCAGCCAGACTATACTGATGAATCTGGCCCCTGGTTTCAAATCTGAACAATCATAGGTCTGTGACTAACAGACTTTCCTTCTTACACTTGTCTGTATGTTTAGACTGTAAAATCTTCACAGCAGAGACCTGGGGCTTCCTTCTCCTCTGCCTTCTATCTTTTTGATCATTTACAAATTGCAAATTGAATGCAAGGTAGATTTAAAATGCAACCATATCAGAATTCTCCACCCACTTATGACTACAACAGATGCAGAGCAGTAGAGAATCAGGCCACTTGTCTTTTTATGTACAACTATGGCTTATTATACTGTCATTTGGACTGTATACATTATGATAATAGTTAATGATATTGGTCTGTTAACTGTTAGCAATGTAGTACTGTTTGAGTCCTAGAATTCAAAGCCAGAGGAATTGTTGCGATAATTTAGTCTGGCCTCCTGTATAACACAGGCCATAGAACTTCCCTAACTTACTGTTTGCATTAGAGCATATTTTTTAGAAAAAAACATACAATCTTGGTTTTAAAAATTTCGAGCAATGGAGAATCCATCACAACCCTTCTTAAAATGTTCCAATGGCTCACTGTTAAAAAAGTCATTGCATCTGACAAAGTGGGTTTCTGCCCACGAAAGCTTATTCCCAAATAGATATGTTAGTCTTTAAGGTGCCACAGAACTCTCGCTGTTTTGCTGAAAACAGACTAACATGGCTACCCCTCTGGAACTGTTAAATGTGTGTATCTTATGTCTAGTCTGAATTTGTCTAGCTTTAATTTTCAGACATAGGATCATGTTACATCTTTGCTATATTGAAGAGCTCTCTATTATCAAATTTATGTTCCCCATGTAGGTACTTATACACTGTCACCTCTTAATCTTGTCTTAGATTGAGCCCCTTGTGTCTATTTAATTTATCAGTCACTATATTACATATTCTCTAACCCTTTAATCATCCTGTGGCTCTTCTCTGAACCCTCTCCAATTTATCAACATTTTTCTTGAATTTTGGATATCAGAACTGGATGTAGTATTCCAGCAGTGATCAGCCCAGTGCCTAATACAGAGGTCAAATAATGTCTGTTTATGACTCCAAGGATCACATTAGCCCTTTTGGCCATAACATCAGACTAGGAGCTCATGTTCAGCTGATTATTCACCAGTCCTTTTCAAGTCACTGCTACCCAGAATAGAGTCCTCCATCCTGTAAATTTGGCCTGTGTTCTTTGTTCTTAGATGTATGACTTTACATTTGTCAGTATTAAAATACATATTGTTTGTTTGTGCTTAGTTTACCAAACCAGTTAATCAGATTGTTTTGTATCAGTGACATTCCCTCTTCATTATTTACTGTTCCCTAGAATTTTGTGTCATCTGCTAACCTTATCAATAATGATATAGTTTTCTTCCATGTTAAATGGAATAGGCCATGAACTAACCCCTGTGGGACCCACTAGAAACACATCTATTCAGTGATGATTCCCCATTTACAATTATATTTGAAACTTGTCAGTTAGCCAGATTTTAATCCATTTAACATACACCATGTTGATAGTATTGTTCTAGTTTCTTAATCAAAATAATGTGCAATAACAAATGCCTTACAGAAGTGCAAGTATATTTATTACATCAGTATTATTACCTTTATCAACTAAACTTGTAATCTCAAAAAGATATCAAGTTACTCTGACAAAATCTGTTTTCCATAGATCCAGATTGATTGGCATTAATTACATTACCCTCCTTTTATTTTTTATTAATTGAGAACTATATCAGTCTTTCCATTATTTTCACTTCAATTGATGTCAGACAGACAAGCCTATAATTTCCCAGGTCATCCCATTATCCTTTTTAAATATTGATGCAACATTAGCTTTTTTCCAATTCTTATTGACAGTCAACAAAACCTATTGAAAAATCAACATTATTGGTCAAGAGAGATCATCAACTAGGTGTCTTGAAACTCTTGGATGCAAATTACCCAAACATATTAATATAAAAATATCTAGCTTTAGTAGCAGCTATTTAACATCCTCCTCATTGCTATGGAATGGAAAATATTTCATCATCATCGGAGGATGAGACTATGTTGTCTGTTTTCCCCCCAAATACGGAGCAAAAATAATTATTGAACATGTCTGCCTTTTCTGCTTTATTATTGAAAATTCTACCATTTTCATTTAGTAATGGCCCAATACTACTGTTAGGATTCCTTTTGTTCCTAATATATTCTAAAAACCCCTTATTGTCATAAATTACTCTGGCCATAGATGTCTCCTTGTGTCTTTTATGTTCCCTTATCCATTTTGTACAATTCTTAGCTATTGTTTTATATTAATTATTATTAGCTTTCCCCATCTTCCATTTGTTATATATAGTTTATTATTATTTTAAAGCTGTTTTCACTACACCGCTAGAAATTATATTTATCAAATAATTATTGTATTTGAGATAATCAAATTAATAATGATTAAGTCATTGATATAACATCAGCAAAGTCAAGAAATTGCTCTCCCACCTGCCCCAATATTTGCTCCTTTAATGACATTTGAAATTTTTGAACTTTTTCTTGCATAATATTTTAAACTGATCTGTTTTGTTTTTAAAGTTATTTTCACAATTTGTTTTATTGATTCCAGATTCACCAAATCAATACGTATCATACAAAGTTTAATGGATGCCCATTATTAGCTCAATGTTTGGGAGGAAAATGATTGAATTTAATTCTTAAAGTATAAAGTTGAAGATTTTCAAACCTGAGTGCCTAAAGTTAGGTTCCTAAGTCTATATTTAAGTACCAAGATCCAGATTCTCAAACATATTTAGGCACCAAACTGTCCTGGGAGTTATTTAGGCACTAAATAACTGTGGATCAGACCCAAATGTAGTGACCTCATTTTCAAGAGTGCTGAGCTTCCAAGAGCTCCTTGTGAAGTCAACAGGAGTTATGTGATGTTCAGCACTTTCTAAATAAGATCACTGGTAAAGTTGGAGTCTAAACTTAGACAGCCAGGTTTATAAAATTTTGCCTATAACTTTTCCATTTTCAAAATGATATTAATTGAGTTTTCACAGAAGTTAGAGCGTGTCTTGGTACATCTAGCTGTGCGCACAAACTTTGGAGTAACAAAAGGACTACTTCTGTTCAAATTCCATTGTAAAACTCCTGACAGGAAGGACAAATAAGTGTTGCTGAAGTCTTAAGTGACACATGCCTATTGAGGAACACCATTTGGTCTTCTCAACATCAGCACGGGTATCTTCCTGGAATTTAAAACATTTTCATATTCCCATGCACGGTCAATGACCTAACAACATTTGTGGGGATGGGTGAAAAGAAGAGGGGAATACTCACTGATGCTCTTGCTGTCAAAGTTGCCCTGGAAAATGACAACCTTGCTTTTGAAGGGGGTGGGAATGATCAGCCACAAGTGTGATCTCCAAGCAGGCCAAAACAACTTGTCAAAATTTATATATTCAGGGAATAACTGTGGAAGACATAAACTATGTCACCTCCTTCACACTAGGTAAGATCAATGACCATGCATACTATCAACCAAGCAATTTGTTTGAGTGACAGGTGACAACACTTGAATAACAACGAATATCCTGGCAAGCGCACAATAGTGTAATACGTGGCAAACACACAAATGACTATTTTTGTATGCAGTGTGATTAATTAGGTATGTGTTATGAATACTTTGTAAGAGTGGTTTGTCTAAATGGTAATTAAAAGATTAGGTTGTGGCTCAAATGACTTCACTGAGTGACAAGACATTAAGCTGGTTATTAACAAATGTCCTATTTATACTTTGGCACGGCATATGAACTGGTAAGCACTATGGATAATTTTGGTTAGCATAAAATGTGTGCCTAAGATCATTACAAAATATTTTTCCTCTCCTTAATATATATTTGTGTCATAATGAAACCAGATATATTAAATTCCATGCTCAATTAGTCTTTGTATTTCTTTCAATTTGGGATATATATATAAATTGAAAGAAATACAAGGATTAATGTGCATGCAAATTATTATATGCATTTTATAATTATAAAATAATTTAATAATAATAATATTATATATATACAGAAAAGTAACACAAAAATGCAAGAACAGGAGATTAGTGTGGATAGCATTTTGCTGATTGAAAAATCCCCAGTCACCAAGGTATAATGTTCAGTGCATTTCCAGAAATAGAATCAGTAAACTCTGGAGATGTGAAGAGCTCTATCTAATTAAGGGTATGGTCAGCGGAAGCACTAAGGCACAGTCTTTGTGGTTTAAAAGAAAGTTGATGGCTGGCACAATGGTCACACAGTCTTTAAGAGCTGGGGGGTGCTCAGCATTTCGCTAGAGTGATCCCAAAAGGGATTCTATAAAAATATTTAAAGCACTGGGCTTGAAAATAATATTTCCTTTATTAAAGCTAGAATTTGTACATTGATAAAGCCACTGCTAACATACACTATTAAAGAACCTGTCATGTAGGAAATTAATAGTACAGTAGTATATGTCAGCTGGTTGCCAAGCAAGAAAAGTAAAGAAAAATGAAAGGATCATGCAGAGAAACCAAGCTTCACAAACACATATATGTTGTTATGTGTGTACCTGTCTATCCAATTTGTTTGAAATACAGTATTAGGACTTCAAGAGAATTTCTCAATTTTTCAGGGTTCTACTCTCTCTACAGCAGTTCCAGCAGGTGCTGGCTGAGCTTAGACTTGAGATTTCATGGGTTTTTGTCTCCACAGTGCCTGCTGGAAACTTGTAACATATCCCAGTGTGTTTTACCATGCAATCAAAGAGATTTGTTTCCAGCTTTATGCATATAAATATATGGATATATATGTATTTTCTCTTCCAGTGAGAGTTTAGAGCCCTCTTTAGCAAAAGAATACTCACATACCTTAGGAATTGAATATATAATAACCTGATTGACTTGGCAATAACTGGTATTTTTTAGTTTTTTAATGGATTCTGGCAAAGGGAGAAATTCGGACTAAAATCTCTGAGTCTTTGAAAATCATAAACATACAGTCAATGGCAAAACACCCAATGACATCAACGCAGCTTGGTTTTCACTCACTGCCTTTTTTCCAAAATTTAATATCTCAGTTTTCTTACATTGTTGTACCCAATTGTAATTTTATGCAGCAAATCCAAAGGATTGGAATTTTGGGACTGTTTCACCAGTTTACTCTAGTTGCTTTCCTTTATTCTAGTAATGCAACACACTCATAAATCTAGCTCAATTAGCCATGAAACCAGTGTCTGCAGCTGCTTTGCATTGCTGGATTGTGCAGAGTCTACTGGTGCAAAGACTGCAAAGACTGCTGGTGAATCTGGTCCTTTATTTTTACACAGAAGAGAGAAATCAGATTATTCATCTTAAACGTATGAATGCTGACAAATAGCCCTACTAAACAAAGCTGAACACAGTTCACATGCTGACTCATGACCATGGTATATCACTGTGGAAAGCCAACTTTCCAAAGTAACTTTGGCACTTCAGAGAAATAAAGAAGTGTTGCTGTGTTCCACTAAACTAAAGCTTAGCAGTGAAAGGATCAGTTTCAACCAAAATTTTCCTTGATCCAGTCGCTTTTTCTTTCTTTCTTTCTTTCTTTCTTTCTTTCTTTTAAGTAATATATTTGAGGCTGATAAATATGATCACAATGATATAACATTCTGTGATGGAAGCAACTAGATGTAATTTATCTCAACTGAGACAGTCACGAAAAAAAAATAGCCTCTTAAAAAAGATAACTAAAAAAAGTTGAAATAAATGTAAAAAGCAGATTGTGTTACAAAATAGTAATAGGGTTCCTCAAATGGGAAACACAACTCATCGTGATTTGCAGATGTTCAAATGAAACAAATTTCAACAAATAATTTTGAGTAAAAAAACATGCTTTTACATTTTCTTAAAATGTCTTAATGGGAAAAATAACTCCTTAACATTATGTGGAAAAGAGTTTGTTAAATATATAAAAGGAATATTTACTATAATATAGGCTTGCAGCTAGACAGAACAAATAAAAAATCCAAAATAACAAGGCAGAGAACTGGGATCTGAGGAACAAGAGTAATGCACTCCAAATATCAACATCACTGGCCTGCCACTTATCTATCAAGACTACCTCTATCCCTCTGACAGCCATTCATCCAAAAAATGCTGGTCTTTATGGTGAAGGACTTTTGCAGGTTAGTCAGAACATGGAGTGCCCATTCTGCTGAAGTCCATTGACTTAACTGAAACTATGGTGATCATACCTGGATATGAAAATGCATGATCTACAAAGTCAACAGAGCATTTTAAAAAGTAATGCATTGAAAAATGAAGTAATGCCGGGCTTTTTTGATTATAGAAATTTCACTGTGTCAGATATTCACTTTCCCCTTTTTGTGTTTATATAATATTTTTAGAGTTAGATGATGCATTATATTTAGGACAAGTGCCCAGAAGGAAATCTTTGGATCTAGAAGTTAGAGACTTTTCCTCATGGTAAGAGGGGTTAAAAAGTGACAAAGAATGATGCCCTTGGGAATCACAGTTCCTAGTCATTTCAGGTTTGATGGTAATCAGTTGGAAGATACTGGAGATCTGGTTAGCAGTGTCTTGTTTTTGTCCCTACTTCACAGGTGCAGATTAGAACTATTCCAGCCACATTTTCACCGATGTCAGAAGCAGAACATTTTTTCTATGCATTAGATTCTAATAAAATAGAGGCCAGATGGCTCAATTTGTCCTACAATCTGTCTGAGAGTGACCTGCAAAATCTTTATATTTTGGGTGTGTAGGACCTCTGTCTAGGAAAACAAGGTCACAGCAAAGTCATTGCAAGTAACACATCCTTGTTTGTGATTCCTTATAACTGATGAATAGTTTCAATTTTCTCAGCTCCAAGATGAAGAGAATTGGAGCAGTTATTTGAAGATCCATAAGAGGTGGCACTAGCTGAATGAAAATGACATTTGTAGCATTGTTGTTAGCAAAGTCAGAGCATTTTTAAAATGTCAAAGCTTTTTCTTCTTTAGAATTCAGTTTGGTCCTTTAGGTTGATATGGCTGGGTGAAAGGACAAGCATAAAAAACATCTTTTTTTAATTCAATACAGTATGACTGGAGTACCTAAGAGCTTTTTTGCACCAAACTTCTGTGAACATCTGTGATGATAGATTTTGAAAATTCCATAAGTGCCCTCTGATTTCAAAATCAGATTTGGTTGTTGTGGAGGGGAAACATTTTGCCTACATGCATGGAGCTGGGATTTTCAGATATGCTTTTGTATGGTAACCATCTACCCAGGCCAATTCTGAGATGTTTATGCTTCACCTATTTGCAGGGAAGGAGTTCTGCTATATGAGTTTCCTAGGTGGGGGAAAAAAGAGGCACTCTGAAGATGGTGAGGTCAGCCCTTACACAAGTTCTCGCCGTATCAGGATGATCAGCTGTCATCCATAACTGTGACAAGGATGAGATATTAGACATTAAAGTATGTCCTACTATTTCTGTCACCCAGAGGCTTCTGTAAGGTGATCTGCCTTTGCCAGATGAGTGATAGAAAAAATAGTACCTAGGAAAAATGTAAAGCTCTAAAACATGTTCTAAAATCCCATTTTAAAATGTTGCAATGAAAAATCCTGTGATGCTGTATGCATTTTAAAAATGGTTTAATTGCTACTGAATTGGAATAACCTGCATCAACTGCTCAAGAAAGAAACTTGATAAAACCATTACCCATTTGATCAGCCCTATCTTCAGCACGACAACAGCATAGAGAAGCTTCAATCATTCAGGCTTAGCATCTAGCACATTCACAAATAAGGTTAAGTTAAAGTATTGAGTCCAATAATGTTCCGAGGAAGTAAGAGAAATGAGGAAATCTGTAAGCCAGCAGTTAGAATAAGGCAAATATCCATCTCAAAGAGGGGGGAAGGAGGAAGGAGTGTTGAAGCCAAATGACTTGACATGAATTAACAGTTTGTTTATGTTATGTATTCATTACATTCTTAGTATTAGTGGAACTACTGATATGACCATATTATTTTGTAGTGTATATAGCAGGGGTGGCCAAACTTTTGCTTGGGAGCTGTATGTGGCTCTTCTACAGTTAAAGAGCAGCTCATGGAGCCCTCTAGGCCCCTGCCCCATACTCCATCTACCAAACTGGGGTGGGGAGTCTGGGGTTTGTGCCCTGCAGGCTTCTGCCCAACAGGGAGGCACCTACTGCAGCTCAGGGCTTTGGCAGGCATGCCCCATGGGGCAGAAGTCCCAAGCCCCACCATCCTGCCACAGGGCTGAAGCCCCGAGGCCCAGCAGGCGAGCCCCAGCTCTCAAACTTCTGAAGATTGCTGTATGTGTCTCAAAGGATCAGTAAGTTTGGCTTCCCCTGGTCTATAGGCTTCACCTGTATGCTAAACAGAAGCATTTTTAAAAAGAATTATTTTAGCAGAAATATTTACAATTCAGATTTCTCTTTTCATCACTTTTTTTCTCTTTAGGGTAGATTTCATCAACGTTCAAATAAATAATTCAAAACTTACAAGGGATTGAAATAAGGATTTGAGACGCTGTCAGGAGCTAAGGTTCCTCATAGGTACATGTATTTTTTCTCAGCAATGGAGCCAGAACCTATATGGTTAGTTTATTGTGCTACCTTGAAATGGTCATTTTTAAGATTTACATATATTTTGCTTTTCTGCCTTGTACTCATTTTTTTCTATGAATCTAAACTTAATTTTGTGATTCTTTCTTACTGATTGGGAAAGGGATTCATCTTAGCCAAGATTTTCAAACATAAAAGCTAGGAATTAGGAAACAGATTTTTATAGATGTTTAGGTAGTTGAAGATACAGATAGGTACTTAATGAGATTTTCAAATATTCTTAGGTACCTATTTGAGTTAAGCACCTAGATGCTTTTGAATATCCCACCAAGTGCCTGTCTGTATCTTTAGGTGCCTAATTACCTTTAAAATATGGTTCTAGGTTCCTGAATCTCAAATAGCTAAATCACTGGCCAGATTTTCAAAAGTGTTGAACATCCAGAATCATATTGGCTACAATGCGAACTGGTGAGAGTTTTGCACTTTTGGAAATCAGTTCACTTATTTCAGTGCTTAAATATGGACTCTGATCCTTAACTTTAGGCTCTGACTATTTAAAAAATCTTGGCCCTTACTTAAATCTCTAAAGCACCTGGCTGCTATTTAGCACAGTGATAATAAATAATAACAATAATAACGATGTAATTTCACAAGGGCAATCCAAGAAAGCTTTTCTTAATTATTTTCTTTATTTATTCATTTAAACTTTATTTTCCTATTGATTTCTCTACCCTCTTTGTTCCTTTCTCATCCTCTGTATTTATTTTTGTTTTACTTCTTATATGTGATTACAGCATCTAAGTGGGATTGACAGAGGAAATCTGGGTTCATTTTGGTAGGTAATCCTCTTAGATTGTAAACTCTTCAGGACATAAAACGTATGTAAGATTCTGACCCCATTGAAACCAATAGGAGTTTTGCCTTTGACTTCAGTGGATCCAAGATTTCATGATTGTTCTCATATTGGTCTATAAAACATCTAACTTTCATGTGATATTATATAAATAATAATCAAGAAGGGGAATTGAATCTAGTATTTTCTAAAGATAATAACCAACTGGAACATTAAGCCAAAACACACCATCAACCTTCAGATGACTAGCTCTTTCACCCTCTTCCCTGTTTAACAGGCCAATAAAATAGATAGGCTTTGCAGTATGCCATGTAGGTCAACAGAGTCTAGCTATTTGGTACCACTTGAATTCTAAATTCAAGAGCCTATTATAGAAAATGCCATGCTATCAATGGTCTCCTTTGAAACCCAGGTAACTCTAATTCAGGCACCTCTGTTGATTGCAACTGCAGTTGCATCACATGATGGCAGAGGACATCTCTCAAAAGGCAGTGTGAATTTGGACAGAAACATAAATAATTTGCATCCCCGATTATCTGTCCAAATCTACACAATAGATTTTTCTATTAGCAATTTCAGTTTAGACCACTGGAACAGGTCTATAGCATGCTGTCAAAAGTTGCCCTGTTGGCAATGGGGGATGCATAGCTTTTACTATAAATACGGTCCTCCCATGATCATGTTGGTTTAGTTCAACAATAGTCTCTTGATATTTGTATTCCTTTTCTTTTGATACAAGTTAGCCCATTTTCACCCAGACATAACCTCCTGAGAAATATATTCCCAACCCCACAATGTTCCACATTAAATCTCACTTCTTTTTCAATTCTGTCAATGAAAACTGCTGTACAATAAAACATCGCACTGTAATGGTATCAAACTGTCAATCGAAACTTCATATTCCATTGGACAAAGAGCCTAAAACCTACTTCTTCCCTATCACTCCCCGCCACCCCCAAATGTTAGAATACTGTATTGATGGAGTATGGAGTTAGCCCTGATGATTTTAATGACATTTTTAAAAGACAGTGAGGCTCTTGTTGCTCTGCTTCCATGACCATTCAACAAAAAAAAATCACATTCAAAATACCTATATTCCAGACAATCACTCAACAGAATAATATGCAGTGCTGCTGATGAGTAAATGAGAATTTCCACTGCACACAACTCTGTAGGTTAGCAAGAAGTTTTGTCTATATTAACATCATGTGGCTAGGTGTGCAGGCCTCAGGGTTTTTTCTCTCAGGCACCAGCTGAATAGCTGAGAGGCACTAATACATCCAAATGAAAAGGAAAAAAAGACATTAAAAATTATCATCTGTTCTTCCATACACTCTCAATGATCTGTCAAAAGACAAAGTGTAAAGAATACAGAAACTAAGAGGATCCAAAGGAGGAGCAACACCAAAAGAAGAATTGTGAAATGATCTTTGAGTCATCATAACATCTCCTGATGTGTTTGTTCTTCCACATGTTTGTCCGTGCATCTGCATTGTGAATAAAAGGAAATATTCAGCAATGCCAAAGAAAAACTTTCATAAAACTGTCTGTATAAACAATTGATGTAAACCAAAACTTTGGTCAGTGTTGGGGGTAAATGCATTATACAGCATACATCAAGTAAGCCCACAGTTCTAAGAAAGACCATAACAGCTTTCAAGTGTTCTTTCATGTTTCACAAAGATTTTCAGAGAACACCTATCAGATGTAGCACTCTCCCTGAAGCAGATTCATCCTACTGTCATCCTTTCTGATCCTCCATTACAAAGAGAAGTTCAATAGATGTAATAGACTGGGCTTGTGGAAATCACACATCACATGAAAAGAGGAGAGATTACAATCACATTATTATTGAAATATTCATTTACAGTAAAACAATAAATTACAATAATGCAACAGTGTCCGAGAACTTGGGAATTCCCATTGAGAATTGAGAAGCCTTAGTCACATTAAAAAAAATCCTACTCTATAACTTTAATTAATTTTATTACTGTGGATTAAGAGCTATCCTAAACTCAAGATGCCTTACTTAACTAATAAAACATACAAAACATCAAAAAGTGAATAGCCAAAAATTTATTTTTCCCCAGGTATAATATTCACCCTCTTAAACCACTCAGCATATCCCTGCAAAGATGCATATTTACCTTAATGATAAGGGCTCTGTAAAAACAGTTCACTATACTTTAATTATGCAGCAGAACTGTAATAATCAGAGTCCCAATCCTGAACCACTGAGAGGAAGGGGATTTGGATAAACATATTTTTATTTTAAAATTTAAACAAATAATAAATAAATAAAATAATCAACCCTTTTTAATAGGAAAATTATCATTTTCTTAAAGTAAAGGATTAATTTAATTTAAGAAACTTTGTGAACAATTAAAGCTGTTGAAAGTATGTTGGATACAGACCTCTTAAAATGCTAATCTGAGGAAGCTCTTTTTCTAGGAGTCAGTACCCACAAAGTGTTAGCTTCATGTGCTTTTTTTTAAATAAGAAATGTTGATTAATTAACATATTTTATAGATATGAGCAAAGGTATAAAAAGTATCTTCTAGATATATTAAAAACTTGTGATACATTTCAGGGAGCGTTTTCAAAAAACACTCAGCATTGGTCTTACTTTGCCACTATTGAAGCCAATGTTTAAACTCCCATTGACTCCAATGGGAACACTAAAGCCAATCCTGAACACTTTTAAAAATTCCCTCCTTAATTTATACACGTTTAATAGCCAATGTGAAGTGAGAGTCCTCAAGATAAACAGAGGTGAAGTGTGTAACAACAACTGAATGGTCACAAGGCTTGTTTACAGTCTAATTAGCTATATACAGAATTGATTCCAGCACGTAAGTCAACTAAGAAAAAAACCAAGAAGAACAGAGATTAAATGTTTATACCTTTGTTTCACCAGGCTGGTGTTGAGCAAATTTTAGGTAGCCGTAGAATAAGTGTCAAGTGACAGATTATGGTATAATCTACCAATTAAAAAAACAAATCTAAAAGTTTCAAAGTATTAGGAGAAACTTTAAATTTAAAACCAGGTTTTGAAAGAAGACTAGTAAACTTCAAAATGGACTTTGGAAAGGAGAGGCACTGCAGTGTCAGAAGGCACAGAAAATCATGGAAAAATTAGCCAAGGAGATTAGACAACCAGACATAGAAGGGTTCCATGAAATATTTTTTGCTGTATTGTAAACTGCAGATGCCGGTGATGGAGAGCCCAAGGGGAAAAAAAATCAACCAACCAATCAACCAATCAACTCTCAGAGCAGTTGCTCATTGGCTTCAACCAGGGAAATTCTAGTAGCAGAAATGGGATATCCCAAAATATTTTGTACATGAAGGTTTATGGACCTTAGATTCTAGGAAAACCCTTGCAGTAAGCATCTTAATTTACTAATATGAAACTACAAAAGATGTGCTTTCTCATGGTGTAAAGCTCTTCATATGAAGATGACTGATGAAGCACCATTCAGATTTCTGATTGGCCAACATCAACTTTTTTAAAAGGAATTAGCCAATGGGCCACCCAACAAAATTTAATGAAAGAAAGCTGATATCTTGAACAAACCATTTCCCAGATATAAACGGACAGGATAATGGACTGAAAACTGAAACCTTCAGCTGGCCACCAAGGACTCCGGACAGTGCTAATAACTGAAATTTACCACAGATAAGCATATTTCAAATTTTCTGTCTTCAAAATCCTAATGGAAAAAACCACACTGATACCAGAATAAGACAACAGTTGCAAAAATACTTTGAATTAACAGCTGAAAGTCTTAAGAGTCGGGTTACAAATCACAGGTTTTTATGTGATGGGCCACAGTCTTGGATGACTCCAGGGATTGAACCAAGGATCTCTTGATCTAAAAGCATGAGTTTTTACAGTTTAAGGTAAAGAGCTAGACTTTGACTGGTAATAGATTCACCTAATCTGTGAACTGGACATAGATGGAGGCTACATAAGACACTAGACAGTGGGGTTACATTTACATCTACTGGAGAATTTCCTGAGAAAATATTTGCATCATGAATTAATAAGGGTCCTATCCAATTTCCACTGAAGTCAGTGGATACATTCCCATTAATTTAAATGGCATTGGATTAAGACGTAAATTCATACTTCCTTTGTGTATGTATGTGTGTGTGAAAGGGAGAGAGAAAGGAAAGAGAGAAGATTAAAAGGCTAGCCTTTGGAATATTATATGGGTAGGTAATTGGGAATTGAAGTAATATTTCAGTAATTAAATAATTGTTTAATTTTCTAACTAAAATTATTTTTCTTTGAAAAGTCACAGTTAATCCCATAACTTCTGATTAGCAATTAAATAAGGACTTTTATTATGCATCCCAAATTCCATTTGCTACCAAAATTGTCTCCCCTAAAATAGTATAGAATTTAAAATGGGTTTACTAAAGTGTGATAAGACTTTATGATCAGACTGATTTACTATGACTGATTATTTATTACTTATAAGATTTTGCATCCTCTGTTAAATTCATTCATTTGACCCATATCATCTTTATGTTGTTGTCTGTAATAAATTTAAAGTCTATTTTAATTAATGAAACATATATTGATGATAATTTTTAAATCTAATATAAAGCTAAGCAACCTGAAACTCCCAAAAAACATGGTACGGGTAACGGATTAATTGAATTTCCTTAACTAGAGGATATATCCCAGTGCTTGCATAGCTCAATTCTTTTTTTTATGATGCTACAATCTGGAAACCAATGTTGATGAACATAACCTGGATGTGCAAATCTGTGGTTCGTCCCTTAATTCACTTTTAACAGTTTTTACAATTCCTTTTACTGACACCCTCCTGATTTCTTCATAACTTTCTGATGAAGTAATGGTATCTTCCAGACTCTTAACATCCCTAATAAAGGATCACAAACACAGTAGTTTTATTTTAATTATTTTTACCTCCTTTTAATATAGATATACCCATTAACACTGTGTATTCATGAACCTAGGGTGGGTTTTCAAAAGTTCCTAGGTGAGTTTGGCACCTAACTCCAACGGATATTCAATTTGAGTTAGGTGTCTAATTCAGGTTCTTCTGAAGAACCCACCCCAAGTGTCAAAGGATATAGTGATGCTCTGTTTTACTTTCTAACATGTTGTTTATACTTGCTTGTCTGAATTCACTCCTTCAACGAAAACTTCCACACTGAAATTATCTGAAGAGAGCTGCACATCACAGTCTGTGACCACTCCAAGTATCATTCTTTCAATGCTAGAAATATCCTGAATAAGATGCATTGGTTTAAAAATTTGCTGCAGCTACTGCATCAGCTGACTTCACTGTCTCCACTGGAACTTTGTATATCATGTGCTGGAGAGACTTTTGAAACTGGGAAAAGTGAATACTTCTGCATGGAAAGCAAGCATGACATAAGCAAAGCTTACATTCCTTTTCATTGGAATTGTGCTGAGTTGCTCTACCCTTTTTGAAATAGTCATACACTGCCCAGTTTTGCAATCCTTATTCATGCTCATGAGAATTTACTCATGTGAGTAGTCCCCTTTACTTTAGTGGGACTACTCAAGTAACTGATGCTGGTCAGTATGAGTAAAGGTTTCTGAATCATGCCCACAGGAAATAAATAGTGATGATGTGCTTTTAAATCAGTTAGAAACAAAAGCTAGATCTCTTAATTTCTTGGGCATTCATGGTAAAAGAAAAGAGGGGCAAATCCTGTTTATCTTCTTCATGTTGACTTTGGTGGAATATTCACAAGTGTAAGGTGAGCAAAATTTTCCCCAGGAAGTAACAATAGTAGTAAGAGGAGCGGAATACAGTAGTGTACATTGTTCTCAGCTTCCTAAAGCAGGTGTACTAAAGGAAATGTTTGACTGAATCAAAAAGAGTACTCTAATTCCAGTTTCAATAAATTAATTCTATTGTGCAAACAATATTTATGAGATGAAAAAGAAGTTGCAGAGAGAGCACCATTTCCTTTCTTCCAGGAGTGCACATACATGTTCCACTGGGGTTCTTAAAATGTATATCTGATGTTCTACAATGTATGGGAAACAAGTTTTTTTCACACTTTGTTACACAATTTAATCTTCATAGAAACAGGATGGTCTTGGTAATATCTTAAGTGTACTTTCATTTTGATACATATTTGTAAATCTTCTGTAAAATGAAGCAATAGAAAGAGCCATGGTGTAGTTGTCTAAAAATTAATGCCTACGTTGTAATGCTACCTCTGAGAATGACACTTTCTGTCTTATTTTGCAATCACTTATGTAACTCGCTATATTTTTATTATTTTATTTTATGTATTATTAAAATTATTTGTATAATTTAGTATTTGTATTACAGTAACACCCTAGAAGTCCCACTCAGGGATTGGGCCATACTGTGCTAGTCACTGTATGTACAGATGCTGAAAATTTCCTGCCTCAATGAGTTTACCATTTTAAACAGTAAGGACTAAAGGTCTCATCCTGCTAAAGTGTTCTTATGACTGGATACTTACACCACGCAGAATCCAGTTGAACTAGCATAAGGGCTTTGTTTGTCCAACGATTAATATGCATATATTAATATATATGAATGTCTATATTGGCAATAACTATAGCTACCCTTAATCTGTGTGTGTGTATGTGGGAGGATGTATCTGAGCAGTATTATTTTTACAAATGTAGCTTCTTTCAATGAATACTTTGTGGGGATTTTGTTATGTGAACCAAGTCAGAGTCTTCAGAAGAGAGAACAAGATGCTAAAGGAAATTTGTTCTGAAAAAGGAATTATCTGATACTTGAGACAAGCAGCACAGCAGGAGCCTAAATAAACAAAAACAAACTTGGTGTTTGCTATTCTTCTTTAGTGACAGCGGTGTGGAGGGCACCTAGCTGTTAGAGAGCAATTTAAGAGAAAGGTCTGGCAGCATGTAGCGTCATTGCATCACAACAAAGGAAGAAAATGAGATCTTGTTCTTTTCCCATGAAATCCAGTCCGATAGTCTCTGTTTAGTTTTATGCATTGGTTTGATTTATTTTTTGTCTGTGTGTTTGTTTTCATGGTAATACATGTTAAAGTTTGGCTCCAGGGAATACTTTTGTCTTTGGGAATTCTTTGTATTAGTTTGGTTTTCCTGAGTCACTCAATAAAGAATTGGAGATTGGAAAGATTGAAATGGAGAGACACATTCCCCAGTGAGTTGAAGTGGATTTGGAGTCAGAGACACAATGTTCCTACTTTCCCCCCTCAAGCAAGACCAACTGGATGACTCAAGGGAAATGGGGAAAAATAGGAACACTAAAAAGATTCTTCCCTTGTATATCACTCATTTGCTTGAGAGGACAAGTGCCATTTTCCCTCATATCTTGCCAATCCTCCCTTTACGTGCAGGATAGAATATAATTCCCCATAGACTGTAGTACTGTTTATGAAATACTAAGTAGAAAATGTCTTCTCATCTCACAGTTTTGTGCATAGTACCTGTTGCCAGACTTTTGCAACTGGGGAACACTAATATAATGCAGCAGTAGCTTTCTTCTATCTGTTGCTGTCTGGTCTTCTATAATGTTTTACCCTAGAGACACAGCTTTCTTTCCTGGCCTTCTTCCTTTTCTTTCTACATTCTTTTCTTCCTTGCTTGCTTTCTTTTCTAGTCTTATTAGCAGCTAGGGGTAACACAGACTGAAGAATAGTCAACTCTGGATACATACATCTTTCATTCAATAACCACTACCCCTTCCCCACTTGGATCTAGAGGTTTTGCTCCAATAAAGGCTGTAATAGAAAATGAGAGCCTGAGACATGAGGCCTAGCATAACAGGCTAGGTCTGAGGCCTAAGACAAAGTAATGGTCAAGCCCTGTTGTTAGAAAGCAAAGTTAGTAGAAGTCATGCTGTAAATGCTGGCAGACTCACAGTAACCGGCAAAAACAGAGCTGATACACACACATTCCTAAAGAAGCACTACGTACAGAACACTCACGCAAGCACATTCCAGAAGTTACCAGAACATCCCAATACCCCAAATACAATTAGGGCATACTGACCCCTCAGAATGGCAATATGATGGATAAAAATGAATTGCCCAAACCATCTGGTACAAGGTAAAAGGTGGTATCTTATCAGGTCAGAGAATGGTGTCTTACCACATCAAAGGGTGGCAACTACACACATCAATGGGGCAATACACAACTTGTTTGTATCAGTGTATAAAGGAGGGTCTCAAAGGGAGTGGCTTGGTCCAGCCAAGGGAGAAATGGAAAGTCCTGCCATTTATTGAACTGGTCCATTGTAACAAGCATACATGCGTTAGTGGTCCAGTAGAGTCTACGGGATACTAAAACCCTGCTTTGTCTACAATAAACCTGGCCTGGTGCCTTCATTACTGAAACACATCTCTGGTCTTATTGAATAATTCAATCATCCTGTGGTGTCTCGGTTATCTGCGCAGAGCTGGGACAGCATACGCACTGGGAGAATGTAGGCAGCCAACAACTGACTACACAGGCCATTTGCAACCAGCCAGATATTAGTCTGATAAAAAAAAAAAAAAAAAAGCTTTTACTTTTTAAGATTTCAAATGAAACAAATAAATAAACAATCTAAATTTCTTTAGACACTTGCAGATGTTGACATCAATTTGAGGAAACCTTTTTTGTTCCATTTTAGAAGCTCCTTAAGATTTGGATTTTTTAAAAAATAAGTTTTATACATTGGTCTTCTAGATTTTAATTTTCATAACCCCAGAATGATTATGGACAGCATACTTTGTAATAGCCACATGGACCAGATCAAATTCTCATGTAAGTCAATGAAAACCTTTCCATTCCAGGCAGATATGTGCAAAAGTAAGAATATTTGTGATGGAGAGGAGAGGGAAACACAGCAACAACAAAACCTCTTTCTATTCCAAGTGATTTTACTTCTCCAGAAATGTTGCTTTTTTTCCAATTAAGTTTCAGTGTAGCTCATGTTTTTCACAAAAGGCATAAAAAGGGGGGAAAAGGGGAAAAACCTCACTGTCATGTAATAAGTTCTGTTTGCTTAACAATGAGCAGAAGCATAAATGTGAAGAGAATAGAGATGATGAGAAACAGAGTGAGTTGTGATCTGACCCTAAGTATCTTATAAATATGGCATTCTTATTTAGATGATTAATTGTGGAAATTGCTACACTGGTGGAGTTGAACCAAATGGGAGCAATGGTGGACACTATTGCTTGAAAAAAACCACCCCAAATTGTGATAACCATTAAAGGCTGTTCTATTTATTGCATTTATAATATGTTTCTGACGAGCATATAATATGGGTCTGGAAAATAAGGAAAAAAAAATCTATCCTGGGTTGACCCCATTAAATCCCATTGTCAGGAATAATCAAATGCTGGTTCTTGTTGTTAGTAGTATTAACAGTACTGCTATTTCTTAGCTAACTGTTCCAGTTCATGAATCTTGCTTTTTAGTTTTCTGAAAAGCTTTTCACTATTTGTAATGAAAAGGATGAGAGGACTGTACCTTCTGCCGTTTTATCATAGTTCCCCAAAATGCTTTTTACACAATTCACGAATTCACTTTCTGGACTTTACAGTTTGGAAATCTTACCTTTCATCTTTCAGTATTAAAAAAAAATCTAAAGGCTTAAAATACTCAACCACACTTTTTCATTCTTTTAAAAGTACCATTAGATGGTGATGTTCTTTTACCATAAAAACATAAGAATAGCCATACAGAGTCAAATAAATGGTCCACATAGCTGAGTATCCTGTCTTCCGACAGTGGCTATTATCTGATGCTTCAGAAAAGAACAGGATACGACAATTATCAAGTGATTCGTTCCCCATTCTCCGATCTCAGATTCTGGAAGTTAAATTTTTAGAGCATGGGGTTGTGTCCTTGACCATTTTGGTTAATCGACATAATTACTGAATTGCTGAACATTATAATCAAGTTCACCCTGATGAGAGAAGAAACGGCAGTGTGAATCACAAGCAACTCAGAAAAAGCCACGTGCCTTTTTCAATCTTATAGTGGACTAAGTGATAAGAAAGTACCTTGTTAGATTTTAAATAAAAGTTGGTCTTCATAACAGTTTTATACCAGTGTGACTTCACTGACTTCAATGAAATTATCCTGATTTACTCCAGGTTAGCTGACTGCCTTTCTCTTACTATAAAATATACATCATATATAAGACATGACCTGAAAACATTTTACATTGAGTAACTATTATTGACTAATTTATGCTCCTTTTGTTTCCAGCATGTATTCACCAATTTATTTTTCAGTTGCATCATGATTGTTCTAAGACTTTTATATGTGGCTGATGGAATCACAAGTAGAAATACACTAATATTTCTATATAACTTTTGAAATGTTTATAGGATAAATACACACAAAAATTAGATTTAGAGTCTATTACATTTTCATATAAGAACCCTGAAGTTAAAGTTACACCTGATGGATAGAGACATATGTACCTACTATCAAAATGCACATAGTCATTCATTGATTAACTGTGTGATCTTATGATTCTAACCCTTATCATAGTTCTTCCTTTCCCAGCCTTTGGTTTGTTCATTTGCTTTGTCAAGTTTAAATTTAGGCCCTGGTCCAGCAAAGACTTATTCTAATGCTTACTTTTAAGTACTGTGAGTAGTTACATCGAAATCAACCGAAATCAATGTATAAAGCTGAGCAAGTGCAAGCTTTTTCAGGATCAGGACCTTTCATTTTAAGTTCCTATGTGTATGATTTTTACCTGTGTTTTGTAAAGTGTCTAGCACACATCTGGATGCACAAAAGTAATAACAATATAGTCATTGGTCATTAACCTCAGATAATGAGTTTACTGCTGTGACACCACAGGAAAAAAGGTCTGAGAAAGGGGAGAGAGGCAAAGACAGGAAATCTTCCTAGATCCGATCCTGCTCCTACTTCAAATAAAAGCATTTTTTCCACTCGTTTAAACAGAGCTTCCCAGGCAGAGCCATTTCTGTGCTAGGAGCAACAAAGAAGCCAGTCTACATCTGTCTTCATTGTTATACTTTCTGCTTCAAGTGAATACAGAAAACACAATATCAGGCCTGTGACATAAAACCACAAACACAAGGCAATTCCATGCCTAAGTAAGGAAGTAGTTATCCTGCTTTAAATCCCTTCATTTTCAGTGGCATCTGAATTAGCCTTAGTAGATGGAACAGCCGAGAAGTTATTTTGTGTCATATTTTTATATTTTCTAAGTAATGTTCCAATGCCAAATGAAATATTCAGAAATACAGTACTAGTAGCATATTGTAAAACTTGTCATTAGAAACTGAATAACATGAGGAATAGAGTGTGTCTCTTGAAAATCTATTCTTTTATCTATGTGTCCCTGCCCTGCTGCTATTTCTGCTAGTCAGGAAAGGTTTCCAGCCCATATCGTCTTCCATTTAGAAGGTTTTTTGTTGTGGATTATAGTCAATGATTTAGCTAGTTTGTTGTAATGCTTGGCAGAGCACCCTCAGGCTTATTTTCACAGCTAAGCAAGATTTTGCTAGATGGTCTCTGAATTCAAAGTCTTTTTTTCTGACCACTCAAGAAGGAAAGTTGCTGATTCTTTAGAAACTGCTGTATTGTATTTACTGAATAAAAAAAAAAAAAGCAATCTTCACTTAGGGTGATGTGGATAATTTACATAATACTCTTTTGCCATCATTTTTAAAGAAATTGTACTTATTTTTCTCTACCACAACAGTTTGGGAACCCAGTGTAATACACTATAAACAAGTTTCCATCCTTTAATATGGGTTTAACAGTTATGATCATTCCTATTTAAAATGTATAATTTGATGTAATTTTAAAAAAGAGCCCAAGTGATTTTGGAGCACATGTCCCATTGAATTGGACTCAGGCTCCTACAGGACTGCTAAACACAAACTGGCACTGAAATATCTAAATTGGTTTCAATTCATGACTTTTGTCATATCAAATGTAAGTTTGTGTGTGGACATTCTTATTCCGGATTAAGAACATTTTATTTTAATTTTGTTTGGATCACAGGGAATTGATTTAAGATAAATAAAAAGCTATCTCTGAACAACCTATTTCACATGAATTATGATGTGATATATCCAGAGTATCATATACTGTGTTTTGTTGCTCTAGGTGGAATTTGTCTGTGCTCTGATAGTTAATTCATAATAGATTGCTAGTGGAACTGTACTTGTGAAGAGGCATAGAAACTATGCAACATATGCTTTGGAGCACAGGGGTCACTCTGACTTTAGGGGACTCTAGTCTGAGAATGGGATACAAGGAAGATAGAGAGTGGGAGCTATATACCAGTGAGCAGGGACTTGCTCCAAGAGTCATGTTTTTCTCTGGATTCCCCATCTGGAGATTCTGAATGCAGTGCTGAGTCATACTTCAGGACTGGTCTTACCTGGACCAAGCTGAACTGGTGGCAGTGGCACAGAAATGATTTTGCAGCACAACTTGACTAGGCAAGTGTCAGTGGCACAGAGCTGAATTTGTAGTGAGGTCTGATTGGGCTAACGATGGTGGCAGAGCTGGTGTCATGGAAAAGGACATGGGGTCTGCAAATCATTGCAGGTTCTGATGATGCAGACTTACTTGCTGTTGGAAAACAAACAGAGGAGAGTCACCCTTGATCACCACTGAATTAATTAGTCCTTAGTGATTGGGTTTTAGGTGAGTGGAGATTGTTGTTTGAGATCTGTGGACCTCAGCAAGTGAGTAAGTAATTACAGTGGGTGGTTGATATTTATACACACACTTGGTTTTGCTCATTTTGCTGTATGTAAATATGCACATGGTTAGTGTGTTTCTTTTGCTTGTTTTTTCCCAGGTAAAAGGTACTTGTAGTTCCATGTTCCCAAGGACCAGAAAAGGTGAACAGGGAGGTTATAGTTTAATTTCACAGAGCCAGAATTAGGAGTGAGGCTCCAGGTGGGGGCTTAAGCCATAGCTTTATTTATTTTAGAAGAGGGATCCTAGATAGACTGAACTCATCCCTGGTTGCTGCCATTGGCACCCTGTGGAAGAGATCCATCTACGATATTTAGAGGCCTAACTTTCAGACACAGATTTTAAAAATCTAAATTTTTCTTCTTTCATTAAACCATTGTTAAATGTGCACAGAAACTGATTTATTATCTGTCACTACCTGTTCCAACACTGTCAAAAATTGAAGTCTCTGTTTTAGCAAGAGCAGCAATGGACTTTGGAATTCTCACTCTAATGAAATATTTACAGTCAAATATATTTCCCATTTTATTCATAGTAAGAAATACAAGATTTTATGAAGTGCTAAACTGTTGAGATGTATTGGTTAGCTTAAGTACAACAGTGGCACAATATAAAAGTAGTTATCTGGTCCCTTTTTGTGTGCCTTTTACCTCAAAGAAACAACAGAAAACAAAATACTATAAAACAGAAGCCATCCCAGCAGAATAAACTTTGTTCTAAGGTCACACAAAGACCTGATCAGCCACCTGCTATCATTGGGCCATATTGTAAAGTTATCATTGTTATTGTCATAATTGCCTGTTATTTATGGCCCTCACACATCTTTCTTCACAAGTAATCCCATTGATTTTAGTGGGACTACTCATGGTATAAAGCATTTTTAAGCTAACCTAATATGAGGCATGCTTCCTCACATAAAGGGGTATTCAGTTGCCTATCGGGCATTATTTCCTATCCTGAGATATAAGATCTGGGCATCATAAGAAGGTGGGATGCAATGTCAAGGAGAAGGAAATAAGCAAATGTCTGGGGGCGGGGGGATTGGAGGGAGGCAGAGCTACAGCACAGGACCTTTCCACAAATTCATCTAGCCTCCTTCACCCTCACTGGCCTGCCCTACATAGCTGTCCATTGTGCTGAAAGAGCATCACTGACTGACTTAATTTTACCCCCCTCGGAGACTAATTTTGGGGAAACTGTTAACAGAGTCTCCTGTAGTTTTCTTCCCCACATCCTCTTCCTTAGCTAGTTCCGTGAGAAGGGGCAGTTTAACCAATGATTTCACAGGATAACAGCAAAGAGGATGGTTAAGGGGGATTTTTGTGGGATGACAAGCTTCTGGAATGTTTATCAATAATAATAAAATAAAATAAAATAAATAAATTGCCTCAAAGTGTTTTTTGTATTTAAAAGTGCTGACTCAGGTTCATTTTCAATTGTTTGTGAAGGTTTTGCTTCATCTTTATTTCCTTTGCAACCAATTCACTTAGTTCTATGTATGACTCACAGTTTTATGTTGGTTGGAGAAAATCCAAAATAACCTCTTTCTTTGGGAAGTCATTCTTCAACTCTTTCAAACTCCAGATAAGTATTCTATGTTTATGTTGATCAGATATCAGTTTGGTAATTATTACAGCTACCACAGATGGATATTAAAGATGATAGTGTTGAAAGGGAAGGATCTTTCAGTATCAAACACCCTTCTATTCTTCACTTCTCTGCCTAAAAGAATTGCTGGACAGTATTGCTGGTACAGCATGGCTGCTGTGATCCATCCATTAAATGATCTCATTTTAGTGGGCAGTGATTTAGTCTGTAAAGTACACAGGAATATGTCATGATTAAATGCTTTGATTAGTAATTAATATTATTTCCTAAGCTTCAATAATGTGGTTGGTGCTGCACAAGTCACAAAATACAGACAGTGTCTGCCCTGAAGTTCTTAATATCTACTATTTGTAAATATACACTATAATCATCACACCCTCATTGAACCAGTGATCATGTGATATGGAGAGAAGTAGGAAAAGAGTGTTTAGTTGGGCTTTAGGGATAATATTATCAATGAAAACTTATGTCTTGTTGAAAGTCTGGGATTTATGTTCCTAAGTGACCTGGGCATTTTTGTTAATGTTACCAGCAATGAATAATCATAGAATATTAGAGTTGGAAGTGACCTCAGGAGGTCATCTAGTCCAACCCCCTGCTCAAAGCAGGAATAACCTCAGCTAAATCATCCCATCCAGGGCTTTGTCAAGCCACAGCTTAAAAACCTTTAAAGATGATCTTAAGATAATGATTCTGTATATATTCCTCACCAGTAGTGAACCTTTGCTGGAGAGACAATTTTACTTCTACGATTTACTTAGACAACTTGTTATTTAACTACAATAGTTTAATGCTTTCTTCAGGCATTCAAAGTCAATTACTTCATGTCAGTTTCAATACTTGACCAGTTGCTCAGATATCCAGGATATGTGTTTTATTCACAGTAAATGGGTCTGGAGATTCTGACAAATTCTCTTCAGCTCCACTGTTCTTGGTAGGAGATCAAGATATGTCTTGGTGCATGACTTACTAGCATTTTTCCTCACATTCCTGTTGCTTCCTCTTTTATTATTTTGTTGTTTTCCTATATAAAGTGAATGCCTATAAGGAAAGTTAAGAGGTGTTTTGTTGGTTTTTATTATCTAGCATGCTTAGCATTACAAAGCATGGTTAAAACACATTGTAGCAAGAATATCACCAACCCTGTTCCCATATCAGTGATCATTTTAAAGATGCTATTCAGCGTCAAGGTGAAAGTAATATTTGCCAATTTTTCCCCTTTCTTTCTTTCTTTCTTTCTTTCTTTCTTTTGAACAACTTAGAAATAAAATATACCTTTGAAAGTCAATGTATCTGGCTTCTCTTGCTTCTTTTTTGGATTCTGACTTTCTAAAGCCTTAGAAGTTATTCCAAAATCCTTGATTCAGGAAATTTATTTTATATTCTTTTTAAAATATTGCTTTTATTTTTTATTAAATTTATAATTTCTCAGTAGTCACTTTTCATGCATTATAAGAAGCAAAACATATTTCCAACTCAACAATATTATCTAATCATAATTTTGTTTTTATCTTGAAATTGAAGTCCCTCAACTAAGATCATCACAACTACTAGAAAAGGGAAAATTATATTGAGCTATAAATATTGTACAGTTATTAAGGTTACGCTAGATGGCACACATAACAACAATATACTCCACTCTCATGAACTGTGTTATATGTACCATGTAACCATATATACATGAAAGGGATGTAAGCATATTAATTCATGTGGGTGATTTAGTAGGGAAAGAAGCCCACCCTGATATGGAATTCCTTGACTCAGACTAGGTAATCGGGGCTAAGGTGGACAAAGAAGAGAGTGAGGATTCATTATAGATTGTTACCATGACTTTTCTGACAGAAGGTCCAGCTTTGAAAGTGTCTCAGACTCCAATGGTAAACCTGATGAGCTGTAGATCCAGGCTGACCTGATGGAGTAATGATAGCAAGTTGGGGAATCTTTGAGGAGATTTTAGGGGATGATTAACATTCTCTCCTAATCCACTTCCTACTCCTCACTAATGGGTGCCAGGACTTAAACAGTTGGCCATCTTAGAGGACAAGGAAGAATTGCTGCTATGAAAAGGACCAACTTCTTTTTCATGAGGGTTGCGTGATCAATAAAGTATACATTAAATGGATTAAGAAATAGGTAACTTATAGATCTCAAAATATAGTTGGGAATGAAGAATCATCTTTGAATTGGGGAGCTCTGCAGGGATCAGCACTAGACCTGATGCTACATAATATTTTTGTCAATGATCTGAAAGAAACACAAAATCACCGTTGAAAAAAAATTGTTGATGACAAGAAAATTGGCATAGTGAAAATAATGATTTGTACAGGGCAGTCATTCATAGCTATCTGGACCACTTGGTAAGGTGAGCTCATTCTAATAAAATGTGTTTTAATACAGCCAAATGCAAGACTATCCATCAAGGAACATATAATAAAGGCCATACTTACAGAATGGGAACTGTATCTTGGAAAACAATGACTGAAAATGTTTCAGGGGTCATAGTGCACAAGCAACTAAACAAGAGCACCCAATACAATGTTGTGGCAAGAAGAGTAACTACAATCCTGGGATGTATATACAGGAGAGTAGTGAGGAGGAGTAGGGTGGTGATTTTACTTCTGTATATGACATTGATGAGAAATATATTAAAATACTGTGTACATTTCTGGTGCCCACATTTTTAAAAGTATGTTGAAAAATTGGAGAGGTTGCAGAAAAGAGCCACAAAAATCATTCAAAGGCCAGGGAACTGCCTTTCAGTGAGATTCTTGAAGAGTTCAATCTGTTTAGTTCGTCAGAAAGAAGATTGAGAAGTGACTTGATTACTGTGTATAAATAAAACAATGAGAGTTCTGTGGCACCTTAAAGACTAACACATTTATTTGGGCATAAGCTTTCATGGGCAGAAACCCACTTCATCAGATGCATGAAGTGGAAACCTTAGTTTGGTAGATATATATACATATGCAAGGATGGGTGAGTTACATCACAGTGCGGAGGGCAAGTGTTAACAAGGTTAATTCAATGAGGGTGGATGAGGTCCATTCACAACAGTTGATGAGAAGGTGTGAATGCCAAAAGAGGGAACATTATTTTTTGTAGTGGGCTAGCCACTCCCAGTCTCAATTCAGACCTAGTCTGATAGTGTCAAGTTTGCATATGAGTTCCAGCTCTGTAGTCTCACGCTGGAGTTTGTTTTTGAAGTTTTTTTTGTTGAAGTATGACAACTTTCAAGTCTGTTATTGAGTATCCAGGGAAATTGAAGTGCTCTCCTACTGGTTTTTGAATGTTACCATTCCTGATGTCTGATTTGTGTTCATTTATTCTTTTGCGTAGAGACAGTCCGGTTTGGCCAATGTACATGGCAGAGGGGCATTGTTGGCAGATGATGGCGTATATCACATTAGTAGATGTGCAGGTGAACAAGCTCCTGATGGTGGGTCTGATGTGGTTAGGACCTGTGATGGGAAGTGATGAATTTTCCATCTCTTGATATCTTCAAGTAAATAATGGATGCCCTTCTGAATAATATGCTTTAGTCAAACACAACTTGTTGGGGTCAATGCTCATGTAATTCGGTGACATTTTATGGCCTCTGATATATGGGAAGTCTAACTGATGATCTAATGGTCCCTTCTAGCCTTAAAATCAGTGAATCTGTCATTTTGTTAATTCCAAATTAAAGTTTTCTAAATTCAGAACCATGTTATATTCTTTTTAAGCACTTATCTAACATGCTGAGTTTGGAGTTAAATAGTTCCACTATTTTGTATTATTTAAGATTTAACAAAAACAAACAAATAAATATGAAAATATCTCTATATGTATATATGTGTGTGTGTATAAATACTTTACCATGTGATATTTTTTCCATAACTCATATATGGGCCATTTTTCCTAAATACTGTCTTTTCGAGACTAGACAAAACTAAATTAAAAAATTAAGGAAAGTTTAATCTATAAAGTAGACATACTTTTAGAAAATATGATCATATGTGAGTAGGGAGCTGAAATGGAAATTATTGTACAGCCTTAACATTTGCTGTTTGTGCACATCAAAGGTGTGACCAGTCAGACCAGAACTCCTAGATTTATATGATTTGAAGATCATGCCATGTCGGATTGGAACATTAATTTCCCTAGGATTTGTAATAAATTCTTCAGTCTACTTTATCCTATCGAATCTATCTAGTTTATATGCCACAGTTTTACAGTTTAATAGCATTTAAGGTCAGAAGGGACCCTTAGATTTTCTAATCTGGCTTCCTATATTACATTTCAATCAGACACCCCATTTTGAGCCCAATAACTTTAGTTAAACTAAAATATTTCAGTACTAAGGACCCTAAGCAGTTGTGTGTCAAAAGCAGATTAAAGGAGAGACAAGGGTTTCTCCAGTGACCAGCACCCCTGCAATAGCACGGAATTGATTAGGTGAGTAAACCCAGATGATCCTAGCAGGCAATCCATACTACAAAGGAGGGCAACCTGCCCTTACACACAAAAGTCACTACCAATCTGACCTTAAGGAAGTTCATTCATGACTTCAAATCTGGCAATCATTTAGACCCTGAGAAAGAGAGTGAGACACATCAACCCCAGGCATCTAAGAAAAAGGATTTGCAGTACTATCTCAGAGCCCAAGTTCATCCTGTCTGATGTCTCATCTCCAGCCATGGCAATCTCTGAGGCTTCTGAGGAAGGCAAACACACCACCTCTCCCAGTCCCCTGAAAATACATATGACCATTTGCATATCGGGGCAGAACAATTCTTTCCTGTTCCCTACAGGCAATAGGTGGAACCCCTGAAGTTGACATGTGACCTTTTTCTTTAGGCCTTAAATATCTCCCTAGAATACCATTCACTATTTTAATAGATTTTTTAAAATACATTTATGAGGAAAAGCTCAATTATTAGAATTCATAAATTTCTACATTTAATATATTACTTTATTTACTACTAACTATTCTTCAGTTAGCATTCATATACTATATAAATAATTGCTAATGGAGGGGGAGGAGATTTACAGCCATATATGTCTTGCTGAGTCTTGCTACAAGAAGTTCCTACCACAGCATGACCTCTATTAGTGTATATCATATGACAGAGGTAAAGAATGACACTACCTGTCTGCTTTCAAGAGATCTGAGTCTTTTTCTTTAAAGAAGTAGAGAAGGGCAAGATGTCCACAAGAAACCAGACAATTACATAAGGTGTCGGCTAGCAATGTCTCATTTCAAACACTGAAATAACTTCCAAATATTAAGCAGTAAGATTGCATCATCTCCAGAGATCAAAAAAACAAAGTTTCTGGTTCTAAGAAATTCTCAAAGGAACGTGAAGCACTCTGCAAAAATGTTCCCCCCGTCAAATCCCACTTCACTGTCTATTCTTCTTTCTCGTTCCCTCTCTTTTTTTCTCTGCTTTTATTTCATTTTCCCCTGAAACAACTGATATATTTTATTTGGTGCACATATCAATATATGTATATGTAATTTAAAAAATAAATTTGGTGGTCAACTGTATTTGTTTATCTAATGCTGGGTGGTCTACTCTGCCTGAAGGTGCCCCAGTTGGAAAATATGTTTCCACAGAAATTGGACTGAGCACCCCCATGAATTAATTTTTCTTTTCTGTTGTTAATCATAGGAGAATGACTTCCAGACATGAAAATCTTTAAGCATAGATAGTCCTTTATGGCACAGCCATTAGATTCATACTGCTCATAAGACAGAGCCGTTATTGGCTAGAACTGGTCAATTTTTTTTTTCAATTAAAATGATTTTTTTTGCCAAAAAGGCTTTTCTGAATATCATGCCAGTCTCAATATATTTGTGTGAAAATTTTCATAATTTTTTTCACTATATTTTTTTCCAGTATTTTTACATATCTTTTTCATTTTCAGTTTTCTCTTCTTTTTGGAGGGAAATGTAAAAAGGAAAGAGGGAAAGAAAACAAAAAATATGAACAAAAGATAACATTAAAAAAAATCACCAAAGAGATACTGAAAGAAAAAGAAAAATGGGTCTGTTTTGAATCCTGCATTATGCAAACTATTTACAAATTGAAATGCACTTTGCTAAAAATTGTTTTTAAATTTCTCAACCAGATATACTGGTGACAGATAAAGCAAGCTCCCCGTACTGATATTTTGCAAGTCATAGACACAATAGACCAAGTTGAACCAAATTCATGGCCTACCTTCATTGATGTCAATGTGGACTTTTTTAAACCATTGAGGAATTGGAATTAGAGTTTCTAGTTATTCAGTAAAATAAACATCTTCTGGCTTTCTTCTTCACACCTTCCTTCTTCTCTAAACTTACTCATATATTTGCTGCTCATAGATAAGGTTGGCAGCAGTGATAAGCAGTGCTCCAATAGGAATTTTAGAACAGAGACCTTCATTAAAATCAAACTATGTTAGAAGGTGTTTAGGAATCCACATACTGCCTAAAAAGGAAGGAACTCATCCTGGTTCTATAATGTCCAAAGAAACGGGTTTTTAATTTAAACAATAGGAATTATGTTAGAAATTGTAGAAGGTCCCCAAACAAGGCATTATTAAAAACAACAACAGACAGCTGGGGCTTAGACATGCAAAAACATTTTACAACAGTGCAGCAAACAATTAAAGAAGTATATAATAGCATCTTGTCACCATCATTCACATTAACAACACAAGATTAGCACCTCAGACATAATCAGAACTGATCAGAATAGCCAACTCCATATTAAGAACAAGGATCAAACTAGCATAACTACAGAGATTCATCAGGTCATTTGAGATTTAACAGCCAGAGCAGGCAGTTTAGGAATATGAAGCAAAAAATTCCGGAGGAAAGAATGACTAAATGCAGAAATAAGGCACCCCAAGATAACATCAATTTAATTTATATTATATAGATTATTACAGCTATTTGTAAGTGTACGGGTGTAAAACAGACACAGAAATTGTTTGTGTCTGTTGAATATATTCCTTATGCTCTTCTTTTTTACCTTTGCAGTGAGTCTTTTCTGAGTCAGTATATTAAAGGTTTGTATCTACTGTTCTGGTCTGACTGATGATGAACCCACACTCACCTTTCAGAGCAGTGATTGACATTTCTCTTTTGCTTTTTCTACAGCGAGACACATACTTCCTACAAAGATACCCTTTTCCTGACTACAGTCCCTTTATTTTTATTTTTATTTATTTACTCTTGGGTGCTGTTTATTTTCTATTCCAAGGGGATTTTTTTTTAAAGCTGTTTATTGATACATAGTTGTATATGAACTTTACATTAGTTTTCTTATAATTGCTATCCTTTCTGTTGCCCCATCACTTGGATCATATAAACACCCATCTCACTAGAAAAACAAACAAATAAAAAACCTATGTACACAGGGAACAATATTACTTTGGCTGCAGGATGGACCAGATGTCCTAATTGGTCTTTTTTGTCTATGATTCTGGAATATTGTCTGATTATAGTGTAGTTTACTGGTTCAGGACTTTTCATACTCCAATTTTCTTGCTAAATGAGTGGTTTCATCATAAACTAGTCCCTCGGGCAGGCCCTAAGCAGGTATAAATTGTCATAGCTCCACTGACTTCACTGGGGGCATGATAATTTATACCATCTAAGGATCTGCCTCCATGACTGCAACTTTGTTTTAATTCTGGTAATTATGATTTTGAATGTTGCACAGATTACTTTGGATCTGTTTACAGTACCACAGACCATCTTGTAGTCTCTGGTTAGAAAGGTTTCATACACTGAAGAAGAAACCTATCTTTAGTTTCCTGGGCAAGTTGTACATACACAGGTTTCACACGATAATACTGATTACAATGTCTCATTTTCCCTAGTCAGAACCATACAGTGAAGTTGAACTGATTTTCTGGGCCGGGGTCAGTGTGCTCAGCACCTTGCAGTACTGAGCCTTCATTGCAAGTTTGTTCTGTAGAGAGTACAGATTCAGAAGTCACATATTATATTGCTCAGCTAAATGCCTATTCTTTTCTCAAACTGGCTACCAACTTAATGTCCCACCATTTTTGTTTTTCCTTTCCGCCCTCGTACAGGGGCATTTTAGCAGTCAGCCAAGTGTCCAGGCCATTACCATTTATTGGGATATACTAACAATTATCCTGCTTGCTTCCTTTAGCCATTTTCAGGCCTTTGCAGGAATTTAGCATAAAACTAGGCAAGCTGGGAGAGGGGGTAATAGATAGTGAACACGTGACGTGAGCCTGAATCTAAGTGTTCTCTCTCTCTGAATATGCTGGGGCATATGTCTGTGAAAAACAGGAAGTCTGGAGATATTTTAGAACTGCAGCTAAGGGGAAGTCTAGATACAAAATTAACAGCTCAAGATTGCTTGCTTAACAATATTTTTGGTTGTGACCTGTCTTCTGCCCAATGATTAAATTTGTTTGGTCAGCTATGTAACACTTTTCTTCATTGACGTGTCTCTGTAACTTTTGGGGTAGAAAAGGGAAGTAGTAAGTCTAAGTCAGCGGATCACTTTGTGGACACATTGAGATATCTCCAGGCACAGACTGAAGGACTGGCCATCTGGAAATCTATAACTGAATCACCCGAAGACTGCCTCAGACTTGTGAGGGTAACTATCAAGTGCCTTGACTTTTGGGGTGCTCTAATATCTTTTGTATTGTGTTGCTTACGACTGATAATTAAAGACATTGGTGAAGGTAATTCCCGGGGGAAGGAGGTTTGCTGGGCACTTGAAATAAAGCTTTGAAGTTAAAACGTTTGGTTTGGATTTGTCTTTTTTTGCCAGCCCTAGAACAAATGGATGGGCTGTGTTTCCTTTTGGTGTATAGCCTGATACCAACTCTCAGAGACTGAAAGTTACTGCGTTAAGGAACCCTGGGTAACACCCTCCACATTTTAAGATGACTGCCCCAATGAATCTCACAGCATATTTCTTTTTCCTTTACAGCATCTGTTCCAATTAACCTCATTTCAGATGCTTATATTTGCTATATTATGGCGCCTCATGGTTGTCTACATGATTGTTGGTATGCTTTAATTACACTTAATAGAGGATGCCAGTTATTTTGTTCTTGGCTCTTCAATGGATACTCTTGGCTTTTCAACAAATCACTTAAAAGAAGAGGCAGAGGCAGATCATATTTAGTGCTGTTCAGTGTTGAGAGTGATTTTTTTCTCAAGTTGGCATCAAGCACTAGGGGACGTCCTTTTGATAGACAGTAATCCTTGAGATGTCAGCCACAGAAGTGAGAACAGTTAATTCTATCACTAGGTCATAATTGCTGCAATGGCCCAGGAAGCTGGGAGACGCTGGAGTGGTTATGTCCAACTTCATCATTAACTATGTTCGTGTTTTGTTTCCAGATTGAAACTGTGTTATTAAAGATGGGTTTGTAACAGACTAGTCATTTAGCATAACAATTTCTGGATATAAGGCTGTACTGCGATACAGTATAAACCACCATTGCACAAACACGTGTCAGAAACTGAAATAGCAAAGTTGTGTTGCTAGTTTGTAGGCGATGGAGATTACCAGGTTGTTAAAGTAATTGAAGTACTGGGCTGGTTGGGCAATTTTATCTTGCTTTTTTTTTTTTTTTTGATATAGTAATTGTCTGGAATCCACTATAGAAACGATCTTGATTATTCAGTGTTCATATTATTTTGTTTTATTTTTTAAGTAGGCAAATTTGTGCTTCTACTGATGCTGTTTTCCTGTGAAATGAATGATACAAAAACGTAGAAAGCCTATAGAACACTTGAAAAACAGTAAAAATTAATTCTTATTTACTTTGAGTGTATTTAAGCTAAGACTATATTGTTATATTGCTTTGCTATCAGCAGAGCACAATGAAAATGAAATCAGTGCCAAATGTGTCTCGTCATTACAGAACCTTCAAAACATTAGCAGCAAAAATATATATCTTCTTTTCTTTCTTATTAACTTTCCTTTAACTTAAGGATAAGTGACTTGGGTAGAAATTCCATACAATGAAAATGAAATGAAATACCTAATGTGACTAGACAATACTGAACTTTTAAGTACTAAAACAATCACATTTATATTTGTTTCCTCCTTTATTAAGTGTGTTGACTTATAAGTATTTGGGTTTGCTATCATGCAGTGAAATTGATAACAACTCCATGTACCTAGATAAATTTTGAACAATGGCAACAATAAACTGTGTCTCCTGACTTGCTTCATATTAACTTGAAGAGCTGTATTTCATTTTAACTTTTATGCAGTGAAAAATAAAATTTGCAGAAGCAGAGGCAAAATGTAAAAGATGAAGAAGGGAAAGTTGTACTAAATACTCCTTGCACCTAAGCAATTCTCTCAAAACATTGGATCACACAAACATTACTGTTGAACATTCAGTTTAAGTAACATAAGAGAAGAACATTACTGAAATTTCAACTCTTTTATGGCAAAGGTCAGTCCAGAAAGAGAGATTTACAAACATTTTAGAGAACCAGAGAAGTGTCAATTAAGTGGGGAAAAAAGTGTTTTTATGGCTTTCAGTACCAACAGTCTGAATACATTAAAAATGAAGGTCCAAGTTCCTTGTCTTGTATAAATTGACTCCATTGACTTCAGTTTACATCAACTGAGAATCTGTTCCAGAATTATTAACAAGCAACAGTGTGGATTCTCTCCTGTATCTGAGTACTACGCAATGTGTGCATGGGGGGAGGGGCTGAGAACAGTGAAGGGCTATGGGGTACTCTAATTTATTCCAGCTACATGTGGTGCCTAAGGGATCATATGATAATTGAGAATTAGCAGTGCACACCAGAGTTGTAACTCTTCACAATCCCTCTATCCCCACTCTGCACACTTCTTCTGTGCTCTTTATGCAATGATAGGAAGGGTAGTAGATGGTGCAGCTGGCTCCACCAAGCCAATACCAACCCACCCAGGGCTGCCTTTATTGACAATGAAGGAGCCATTTTAACCTAGCAAATGTCAATTTTGTCTTCAAGACAATAGGTGAAATAATGTAGTAGCTGTCTAAGCTTAAACCATTTATCAGTTGAACATTAAATCTGTAAGTTAAGATACTGTGGGGTTTGGGCAATTGTATATTTCCAAGTGAGATCCTTTGTCCTCTGCCTGGTTTGAAATTCTTACACCCATTTTTCACTCGTTTTGCAAAAGTCTGAATGACAACACAAGATGTAAAATAATGGAAAATCATAGCCTACATTTTTAAGACTTGAACAGTGTTCATAGTCCTCCACCAAAAAAAAAAAAAATGTATCAGGACAAATTGTGCTCTTGATTACCTCTGTATATTATTGATTTCAATGATATTTCACAAAAGAAATTAATAGCCAATTTGACTAATTGGCCATTTTATACTGTATGATGCTTTTTTATTTGATTTTTGTTCTATTTTTCTTTCCAGTTCATTGTCACTCTCCTTAACCCACCACCAATCCACTCAGTGGATTGCTAGAGGAAATGCTTTAAGAAATTAAAGCTGTCCTATAAATTACTGCTTTGAATTGGAGAAAGAATCTTGTCTTATTGCAGAATGTTTTAAAGTCTGACAAGACATTGTTAGAACTGTCTTGCTTATAATAAGATAATTTATAAAGAAATGTATAGAAAAAAGCTTTAGAATAACTTTTCTTTTGTTAATTGCCTTTCTTTTATTGTGCAATTGGCATTTTTCTGAGTTTGTCTCCAGTTGTGATTTTATTGGTATCTATACAGTGCTTTTAAAATGAATGTATCACAAAACATTTTGGTTTAGCAGTGAGTTATATAGATGCTGCATGCCAAATGCAGATTTTATTGGGAGAATCAACAACATCCTTTGTACTTCTATGTATATTTACTTTAGAGGTTGTTTTCTATTAATATGTGTCTTGAACCACTGGAGAGAATAGTACAACTCCCACGGAATAGGCTTTGGATCAGGCCCTGAGAAAAACTGTTGGATAATGGCAAGATGATTAGTGTGAATTTAAAAATGATTTGTAGGATCTGGTTGCATCCCTCATATAGAGGTCATTTATGACAATTACCAATCATTGCTTTGAAGGATGACACCAGTATAAAGTATTAATTGCATTTTATTTCACCTTGAAGATGAATATAATGATTTGCTTGACAGATCAGTTGTGAAGCTCCTTCTAGGTATATTCCCACAGAATCATATGTTCCAACAGCATTTGCTCAGTGCTAAAGCAGGCAGTGTGTCCAGTGGACATGGAATCACACCAGGAGTATGGAAACATGGAATCACTTTCCAGCTCCATAATCAACTTGTTGTATAACCTTGGGCAAGTTACTTAACTTCTCTGTGGGTTTATTTCCCAATCTATAGAATGAGGAACATACACACACCATTGTATAGTGGTTTGGGGTCTTCTGATGTGTATTAAGTGTCATCATTAATAATAGTAATAATAATAATTATAATAATAATATTAGAAGTAGTACTTGTAATAGTAGTAATAAGCTCCTGTAATTTGGACAATTTACTAACTGGTACAGAGAGCCAAGGGTATTCCAATATTTTTTAATTAACCTTCAAGAGCACCCATGAAATGGGAATGACATAAGAAAGTTTACATACATGTCTCTATCTTTCACAGGTGTGGAAGATACATGATACCGAAAAGCCATAAGAACAAGTATTCAGCATTGCTGGAACTCAGGAGGATTTTTCCCTCTCTTAATGTGAGTTGATATCCATTTTATTTCTCACTTTCGTCATGGAAAGATAAGAAGGTAAAGATAGTTGCAGCTGCTAGACGATATGGAATATTTGTTAATTATTCAGCATGATTAATGTCATGGAACTTTATGGGCAAATATAAAACAATATTCATGTTCTAAAGAGCTTATACTCTATGATAATATAAAATATAATGAAAGATAGTGAACAAATCTCACATGAGGGAAGGGGACAAAATTCAACAATAAGACCACGCCATAGCTTAGTTCAGTACTGCATACTTCTTAAGAGTTCCACAGGAATTACACTGAAAGAGACATTAAGGGTTTACAGGCCTCACAGAAGAAGTGTATTTTAAGGAGGATCTTGGACAAGGATAGTTTGATAGCCTTGGCAGAAAGGATGCTGAGTTCTAGGAACAGAGACCTTCATGCAAATAGACCCAGAGATGAGAATTAGGAGATGAAGAGGGCAGTAAGTCAAATAGATTTAAAACATTTAAAATCTATTGTCCACATTTGTAAAATGGGAAAGTGAGGCATACGTAATGCAATCCCAGTCCCACTGATGTTAGTGAGAGTTTGTCATTGAGTTCAGTGGGGCCAGAATTTCACCCAGAGAGATTAACTGACTTGCCCAAATTCAAGTAGGAAGTCTGTAGCAGAGCCAGGAATAGAATGCACAACTCACATCAGTGCCTTAACTTTGGTATATTCCTCCTCCAGTATAAATAAAACCCTCTACAAAGTAAAAAAGGTTTACCTAAAAGGATTCTGAAAAGTTCTATAGGGCCTTCCTTTCCCAAAGGTTTCCATTCTTATTCTAACTTTCTAGAATCTCTTTGTAGACCCTAAAATCCTCCCTCCTGAAAACGTCATCAAAACTGGAATGCCTCTATGAAACATTTTGGCTTTGACAAAACAGCATTTTTTGAGTAAATTAAATTGTCAAATATTCCAACCAGGTCTAATTAGCAATTGCTACAGTTGCCACACAGGTGCAGTGGTTGAAATTGGAAGAGATTCTCACAATTAAATTGTGACCCTCACTATGAAAAAAAAAATTGAAAATCCCTATGCTATGAGACTAATGGATCATATTGTAATTTTTTTTTCTCAAGAATGTAGCTGATGTAAGAAGATGGACGGGTCACTGAGCAGCTAGGAGGACACACTGAATCACCAGAATACCAAGGATGAATAATATCAACCAATTAGGATTTCCATAGAAGCATGATGCCCTCTTTAAAGGTTTTGTTCATCATTGTTGCTATAATCTTTACTCTCTACTTGTACAGAAGTTGCCAGGGGATGTTTATTCCCATTGATGACAGGCCCTCTATTTTATATATTCTCCAAAGTTGACACATCCAGTATCACAGTGTTCCTAAACACTGTACTCGGGTTTTGACTTGGAGGACCGTATTTATGGAATCTCCAGCTCCACTTCCTGCAGCACCTGGGTTTCCCTTGGAGGTCTTGTATCTAAGTGCTGACCAGAACCAAGCCTACTTTGCTAATGAAATCTGACAAGACCATAGCCCAAGGTGGTACAGCTGCAGTTGACTGTCCCTTTGCACAATGAAGAACCCATGCAGACAAACCCCAGGCACAGATGACAGTTGAGCTGCAGAATGTAAATTTTTGTGTCACATGGGGCAACACATTCCATGCATGTTTTTTTTTTTTTAAAAGTTACAGAAGACTACATCTGAGAGGCATTAATGTAAAAAAGATACAATACTGTTTTGAACTGCTTCAAAGGCAAAGTTTTTATGCCAGTTGTTTTAATTATATAATTGCAATTTAATTATATTACAATTATGGTTGCAATTACTATTTTGTATGTTTCATTAAGGCTGCATACATTAATTGCACCAAACTCCTGTTGATGAGCTTAACTAACATAAGCAGATGTTTACAATAGAAGAGCCTAGTTAGCTTTCCATTGTAATGTCTTTTCTTGCCGGGTGACTATCTCCCCCAAACAAGTAACAACTGACTGTAATAATGTGGTGATTTTCTGTTCCTCATCCACTCACTTTGTAATTTTACACCATATATATATTTACAAATTATAAACTTAATCCCCTGTCAGTGGAATTACAATAGGCATCAAATCAGCCCAATAGTTTTATCTGTATTTTCAAATGGACACAACAACTTGGAACACTTGTTTGAATTAGACAGTGGAAACAAAGGAAAATTTAATAGCATCTCAGTGATTGAAAGTGGAAAACTTTTAACGGGATTAACATAGCTAGAATTGTCTAATACTTGAATTCATGTGAACTAATACAAAATATAAATACATTTCCTAACTTGTAGCCATAATTCAATGGTGTGTTTTACAATTCATTTTATATGGCATTTAGTTTCACATCTAAACTTAAAATAATAGTCAGTTTTCTAAACCAAAGGAATTCTAATCCTCGAGATATGAAGTAATTACATTTTAATGCATTCATCCTCACTAGTAGTAAGGATTTGAATGTGTGCATACAGAGTCAAGCTCTTGAACTATAATGAAGTTATTGCATTGTAACAGATTACAGAATTTGACCCATTTTAATATATATATATATGTACATATAAATTAAAAATCTCAGTAGAACTATTTTTACAATCAGATATATTTTTGTTTTGTTTTAGTGTGGCAATATATTTTATCAGTTTTATTTTCATTAACCCTTAAAATTCTTCTTGGGAACATATGACCACTATGTAGGCCTGATTATTGTATAACCCTTACTCACACTGGTGAACACTTACTATCAGGCAATAGTCAATATTGTGAGTATTTGCAAAAGGAAGAGCTGACACTCAAGCTGTTATTTATTTTAAAGTCTAAACTGATTATCATGATCTCTGTGTATTGAAATAATTTTATATAATTGGAGGACTGCTGATAATTATGTCATTATTCCCTTTGCTCTACTCAAACTAATATGTCTAACTGTTATCTGGTGTGACTAAATGTCCCTGATTACTGGAATATTCTAGGTTTTCAGAGATGGTCTGGGCTCCCAATTGGGTTTGCAAAATTTTCCAAGATTAGTTTTCTTGTTTGGAGAAGCTGGAGGTGAGGGTCTAGAAAATGTCTAGAGAGATCTCAGGAGGAAAGCAACATTCCCAACACTTCCTGTCAACTAGGTATTGCCTCCCTGTTGAACAATGCCTCTCAGCAGCTGTCAGCCAATAAGATGACATTTTCCTTTTCAAACCTCACCTCCAGCTTCTCCAAACTGAGAAATAGACCATTTGTGCTAATTCCCCCTTTCTCCCTCCTCTGCATCTTTCCTGCAGTTCCAAAGGCCAGAGAGCCACTTAGGACAGTAGGAGAGGTAGAGAAGCAGCCCTTAACAATCTCTGTTTCTGTCCCAGTTCTTACTTTTTCCCTGAGGCTGCTGCTAAAACTCCCACTTACCTCCGTGAGATAGCACAGACTGTGGGGAGGAGGAATCCAGTGTTTCTTCCCAGAGACAAAAGAGTTCAGAGACAGCTGATGCCTCTTCTACTTCTCAGGGTATGTCTACACAGCCGGTGACTTGGAGATCGATGCAGCAGGATTGATTGAGCGGGTCATGGAAACCACTCAGTCGATCCTGAAAATGCTCTCCGGTTGATGCAATTAAACCATCTCTCCGAAAGGAGTAAGGCTGCATCAACCAGACGGTGTCTCCAGTTGCTGCAGCACAGTGAAGACACCATGGTTCTGCAATGTAAGTAAGTCAACCGCTGGCGGCAGTGTAGACCAGGCCTCAGTCTCTTCCACACTCAATCCATTGCACTCAACAGAGTAGAGGAGGATGGAAGTCACTAAGAGAGGCCTAATCAGAGACGGGATGGGATGACTCAGAGAACTGGGGGTGGAGAAAGGAGTTTCTAAAATCCAGACAGCAAGGAAGAAGTTCAGAGATACAGGGGAATGAGAGATCCTTGGAGTTGGGGGGCTCAGAAATTGCGTGTGTGTGTAAGAGAGAGAAAGATATGCCCTTTAGGCATCTTTAGTTCACACTGAAGCTGGCTGGTCCAGAATCAGGTAGTTATAACCAACCTCATTCTCAGAGGAGAAGAGAACCCATTGTATAGAACAGTCTGGTTGTGGGAGGAGAAGATGAGACTGGGACCAAGGAAGGGCCCTGACACCCCGGCTGGGCAGATCAGGATACTGCAGGCCACAGACCCTGGGAGCAGAGGGGCAGGGCCAAGACTGGAAGGGGAAGTAGAAAAGGCCAACCTAGCAGCTCAGTCAGGGGGAAACTGCTGCCAGAGAAGGACATGCCTTCCTCAAAGCTGCGGTCTTGGCCTGACCTAGACCCCGCGGCTGTGCAGTGCAAGCCCTCCGCTGATCGAAGCTGCTCAAGGGCCTGCCAGAGCTGCTGGGCCCAAGTGACTGGGAAGGGCAACCAGGCCCTAATTACTGGGAGGAGCTACCAGAGGCTTTTGACTGAGAGGGACCGTCTGAGGCCAGTCATGACCTAGAGGAGCTGCCTGTCACCTGGAACCCGCTGGAGCTGCCGGAGCCCTGTGTACTGGAGGACCCACCGGGATCCTGTGACCTGGAGGAGCTACCATCTGCTGATGGCCCGAGAAGTTCCCGGACCTGCCACCAGCCAATAGCGAGGGACTAGTGGGACTCTCGCTAGCCATCTACTCTGGAGAATCAGAGGAAGACCCCTGGCTCCAGGTTCCCGGATTCAGGGTGGGAGGAAGTAGCCCAGGGGCAGCCAAATACAGTTTGGCTGAGCTTGTGGTTGCACCAGCATCAGCGTGTTGTGACTGGAGCCCTGCTGACCCAGTGACAGAGCCCCTTTGCCACTGATAGGACCCTGGGCTGGGACGCAGTGGAGTCAGGTGGGCCTGCATCCCCCTCCCCCGTTCCCTAGCCACCCCGGGAGTGCTTGGCTCCTCTGAACCTGATGCTGCAGAGGATACCAAGTGTTGCGCCAGCCCCCCCCCCCCCACCTGAGGGCTGGGGCTACAGACTGCTTTGCCAGCCCCGCCTCACCTCAGGGCTGGGGGCTACAGACTCGTGCAAATTGGTTTTTTCCTTGGAACAAGGCGCTGTGGCCTTCCTCGGAGCCTGGGCCTGAGGAAGGGCCACAATGCCCCTGCTGGACTGAGTCGCCAGCTTACAACATCCTTCTAAATGTTTCAATCATATCTGTGAAATGTTTTCTCACTAGTATGTCCCACTGGCTTGTGTTGGAGTTTTTGGTAGAGGACCATATGTGCTGCAATCCAGTACTTTCTTTTTTCCTGACTCTGAGAATATTTCCTCCAGGTTATCAGGGAGATAGCATTGTTTCCTTAAATTTCAACCAGTGGTCTGTCTGGGGAAGATGAAACATTCAAATCCCTTCTATTTTGCCAGAAGTCCTAGTTAATTCATTTTTAAAGAAATTTTGGACCAGATTTTTATCTCATTTGCACTGATATATTAATCCAAAGTAACTCCACTGCAAGCAATGGAGACACACCTTATTTGCACTAATGTAACTGAAATCAGAATACAGACTTTTGCTGGTGTAATGATACTAATGCATGGTTTTCAGGAGGAGGTGATTTTAGGGAACACAGATGAGTGAATTAATTCAGATAAAAAGAGAAGTAACCTGAAGCTTTATCCTAAACTCAAATTAAATGTTATGCAAATCTTTTTGGAGATGTAAAAAGATTTAGTTAATTTATATGAACATACACACACACACACTTAGAAAATGTTGATAATCTGCCCTAGTACATAATGTGTTTTCAGTTTTGCTATGCCTCTGTACTGTTTGATTTCAGCCGATCACATAGTATATCTGGCTCACATGAAACAGGAAACACTGGAAATATTAAATTAAGTTCCCTGTTCTCATGAGATTTTCAGCCTGACTTTCTGCCCACAGTGTTTGGATAATTTCATAGGAACATCCAGACATCTGGATTCTTCTTTGAACAGAACCTCTAAACCTTTTGAGGTTGTAGCATCACTAAAGAAAAATTATACTTCCTTCATTAATAAAGATCACAACTAAATATTACTGATAATCAGTTGTCTTTCCCTTGGCCATGCTTGTATACCTATACCTATAAATGTTATTTAACTTGATTCCAAAAAGACTGGCTTGGAAACCATACTGGTTCTGGACATAGGTGAAATATTTCTGCAGTGGGTGCTAAGGATGGAGCTCTTTAGCCTAGGCAGATTTGTTTTCCTGAACAAAAGAATAGCATATTTATAGTCATCATTTTATACTGGTGCTTTCTCCACTGTCCCATGTAACTAATGTTATTGCTCACATATTTCAGTATTGTCCTGGAAGTCTGCCTTGAGCTTTTTCATTGGCTAAGTAAAAATGACAAAAATCTAGCTTTTGTTCACCCTGTGGATTTTACTAAGCAGGTAATTTAATATATGGCATGGTGTCTCCATAATCCTTTGCAGAGAGTAATACCAAGACAATAAATTTCCTTGTACATATTACCTTCAAGAAATAGAAATTAATTAATAGCAAAATTTATGTGCCAGGTTCTGATGCCCTCACTTAAAATGAGTACTACCTTACTTTGTGAGTAACCCAACTGTAATCAATCCAGTCCTGTATTTCCTCATATTCATCTGAATGCAACCTTATTTAAAGGCAAATATTTTGTACCACAAAGTGCCGTGAACATTTACTCAAGGATAACCTCTTTGTATTTGGAAACCTTTGAAAAGATAAGGGCCAGACCCACTGAAGTCAATGGGGGCTGTAAGTGTGACCAAGAGCACAGTTTAGCCAAAAAAATTTAATTACAGTTGGCGTTGTAAGACTCCCACAGGCAGCAGCTTGTCTGATGTAAAGAGATCTTATTTGTGTTACCAGCAATATGAGAGTCCAATGAGACTGGTTTCAATTCTGCTTGAACACTACTTTAACAATCAAAAGGTGTTGTTGTTTTTTTAAATTTCTCACTCATGTAGCAGTGACTTATACATGGTTACAAGTTGTCACTTTCAGTGTATATTTATTATTCCTTGTAAGAATGGTTTTTTTGATAGCTCTTCCAATGAAAAGTCCCTATCTTTTCACATTAGCTGGTAGACTCTCATCTAACCTCTTTATTTTGAGTTATAATTTCACTGATCTCCTCACAATGGCTATTTAGAAGTGTTATTGTGATTCATATTACATTATGAACATCATATCTGATTAATTCTCAGTGGCAGTCTCCCCTCTTTACAAATGGATTTGAATTAAGCCATATGGTTATCTGATAATGAGAACATTTTCTAGGTCAAGTATGTGTTGTATTTTTGGGCGGATGTTTTTGAATTGTAATATGAAGACCTTCAGCTGCTATTTCATTATGATGAAGATACTATTCAGATTATTTTTTCTTCATACTCTTTGTGTTGCAATAGACACAGATAAAATATCACTTCCAGCTGCAGTTGGAATACAGTTATCAGCTACACATACTGCATAGTTTTCAAAAATCTCTCGCAAATTACAATAACTCTTTGTATTCCTTTGGCTTCCCTTGGTATTTGTTTCTGTCCGGATGTTGGATGAGGGTGATACTGAATTACTAGCGAAATCAGACTTGCGCTAAGTGAAATTCAGAATTTCCATCCGGTGGGAAATCGCAACATTTGTTTTCATCCAAAACTGGAGGAAAAAGCTTGAATAATTGAATTTTTTCATGAAACAAAATATTTTGATTTTTTTCTTCAGAAATGTTAAAACACTAGTTTGCTTTTTGACATTGCTTAGTGGAATAAAAGATTTCAGCTTTCCTAAAATTAAAATATTTCATTTGGTATGTTGAACTGATCCAGAACATTTCATTTCGAATCAGTTGAACATTAAACTGCATTTCTATAGAGTGATGCATTGCCTTATTGGAGTTGTGGTTCAGGAGAGTGATGTCCACATTCTTTCCTATGGCCCAGTCTCCCTGGCCAGACTATATCTCCCACGATGCACCTACAATCATGTAAGTCTATTCCAAAAATAAGGGCAACCGAAATATGAAAATGAGATGGCATGGTATGTTGGTCATGAAAATGATTTAAAAATAAAATTCCTATGAAATATAAATAAATAGGAAAAGAACAGCTTTTCAATCACATTTCACAATGGTATTTATACGCTATAATATATTACATGGTGAAGCATCTTTAGGAATTTAGGGCCTGATTCATAGCTCGCTGAAATCAATGAAAACATTCCCACTTCACTAATCTTTAGAGCTGGCTCTTACATAAAGCAACCAGGTAAATGCTGAATTGTAAGCATCTGAGTACTTCCATTATCAGTCCCAACAATTTGAGGGGCTAACATCTCACTGTCAATGGGATTGCCAACATGTTTAAAGGTAAGTATATGCCTAAGGGCTTTTTAAGATTGGACAACATTTTCTAGTGGACAGAAATCAAGACTGGAAGCCAGGAACTACATTTATAAGTCTGGCTTTTCAAATGATTCACTCTGATACGTGAGAGTCTTTCCACAGTTTTCAGTAACAGTTGGATCTCAATTACTAGCTGTATATTTCAATTTTCCCCCTGTAAAATGGAACCAATACATGTTTGCCTACCGCACAGGGCTCACATAGGATTAATTCATAAATATGCTTTGCGAATATTATCTGCTAAATAGAATTATTAGCTATGCACACAGAGATCACAATAAATAGAATAGAATAGATCTGTGCATTTAAGGTTTTAACAGTAGCCTCCATTTAAATCTATATTTCTACTTCATTAATGATGATAGTCAAGGAATACATTAGGCCAGATTCTCAGGTGTATGTCTATTTCTAGGTTTGATTTATGGGGCATATCATGTGAGACACTGAGTCTCAGGTCTGGTCTACACTGGCGACTTAGGTTGACTTAAACTCCCTTAATTCAATTTAATTACACCCACGTCTACGCTGGCGCCACTGTTAATTCAAATTAAGGTGCCTGTAAAATCGACTTAATAAGACCACCTCTGCAAGTGGTGTAGCGCCTAATTCGAACTTTGTTAAATCGATTTAGCTTCAGTGTAGACACAACAGGACTTAAATTGAATTCATTGACCTCCAGAATGTATCCCACAATGCCCCATTTTGACTGCTTTGGACACTCATGCTGTGCTGCTCTGTGGTCATGCTATCAGGAAAAATCCCCTCCCCTCAAGCCCCAAGAAGATTTAAATTTTCATTTCCTGTGCTTGCTGCTAGCATGGAGAGAGCTTTGCCACTGTTCTCCGCATGGCTACTGCAAAGCCCAAACGCGCTCCAGCATGGAGTCGACCAGAGGTCTTAGACCTCATCGGGCTGTGGGGCAAGGAGTCCATTCTGGCTCCGCTCAGAGCCAGCAAAAGGAATCTGGATATTTATGGGAAGATATCCCAGGGCATGCTGGAGATGGGACACCAGAGGGATGCTCAGCAGTGCCGAGTGAAGATCAAGGAGCTGCGCTAGTCCAATCAGAAAGCCAGGGAAACTAATAGCCACTCTGGCTCCTCTCCCAAAACATGCAGGTTCTATGAGGAGCTGATGCAATTCGCGGTGGCAATCCCACCATGGTGCCTCCCCGTAGCATCGATATCTCCGCTAGTTCACTGTCCATGATCAATGTGGGGGACTCCATGGACAAGGAGGAGGAAGCTGTGGAGAGCAGGGTGCAGGAGAGCGGGGAGACTGTTCTCCCAGTAAGCCAGGATTTATTCCTGACCCCCGAACAGCCCACAAGCACACAGGACAGCACAAAAGATCACGGGGAAGGCACATCTGGTGAGTTTTGTTCCTTATTAGCATTTCTGTCCTTGTACATTGGGTGGGGGGACACGAAGGGGATCTTGGGTGTTTCGTTGACTGTACTGGGTAGTTACCCAGGGTTTTTTTTTTTTTTGTAATGAGAAATGCTACGTTTATCTTTAAATATCAAATGGAAAATTTATTGTATGTAATCTGTTAACCCTCGAAAAACTTTTCAGGGGAGGGCTGCCTTGTTCCTCCCTGCATGGTAGGATTATTTTCTGCAATCAAGGTAGCCAGTATCATGGCTTCATGTGTTTTAAGCATAGTCGCCCCCCAACCACACCATCTGCAGTTCCTTTCTATAAGGGTTTGAAATACAAGCAGAGAGAGGAAATCATATGCTACATTATATAATGGGATCATCATCTACATTGTTACATTTGTATCATGTTCTTCACTATGCTAAGTGTGGCTACCTTGTTATTTTTCTTTCATTCTTTAGACACCTTGGCAGTGGACCAACCCTTGAGAAGTGCTGCGGACAGACTGTCTCAGATTAAAAAAAGGGGAAAAAAAGCAGAGATGACATGTCTGCAGAGCTCATGAATGCCTCAGCAGCTGCAGAGACAGAGCAAAGAGCAAGGTGGCCGACCTTGTCCCAGAAAATGGGACAAATGCAGGACTTTGATCGCAGCACCACGCAAGAGATGCTGCGAATCTTGCGGGACCAGGCAGACATGCTCCTGTGTCTTGTGGACCTTCATGAGGAGCGGAGGCAGGACAGAGTCCTGCTGCAACCCCTCCATAATGCTCCTCAACCCAGGGCGATGCCACCCTCCCCCTCCCCCATCCCCAAGAGGTCTCGGAGGAGATTGGCCAGGATGCAGTAAGTGCTCTCCTCCACCCCGGTGGAGGCGAGCAGAAAGCTGCGGCGTCCACACTGACTGCTGGCCAGCAAGCTATCACCCTACCCCTGGAGACAGTGAGTGAACCCTCCCTCCCCTGCTTCCCCCATGACTTTAATGTTAAAAAATAAAGTTTTGCATCATTCCCAAACATTTCTTTATTAAATCATATCTTGTTCAGGAGGGATTTGTTGGGTACAGATATCGAAGCGGGGTGGGGGGATCATCAAAGCAAACAACATACAGGAACAGAAATTACTCCTGCATCTCATTGCAGAACCTGGTTTTCAAAGCTTCCCTAATGCAAAGCGCTACGTGGTTAGCTCTCAGTGTAGGGCTGGCATCTGGCTGCTCATAATTGGCTGCCAGTCTTTCTGCCTCCACAGCCCAACCCTGGGGGAACCTCTCACCCTTTGCTTCACACACATTATGAAGAACACAGCAAGCAGATATCACAGAGGGAGGTTCTTCTCACTCATGTCCATCCTAGTGAGGAGACTCCTCCATCTACCCTTTAAACACTCAAAGGCACATTCTACAACCATTCTGCAACTGCTTAACCTCTTATTAAAACACTCCTTGTCGCTATCAAGGTGACTGGTGTACGGCTTCATTAGCCAAGGGAGCAAGGGGTAAGCAGGATCCCCCGGGATCACTATGGGCATTTCCACACCCCCAATGTGATTTTTTTGGTCAGGGAAGAAAGTGCCCGCCTGCACCTTAGAGAACAGCCCAGAGTTACGAAATATACGAGCGTCATGTACCTTCCCAGACCACACCACACTGATGTCTGTGAAATGACCCCTGTGATCCACAAGCCCCTGCAGGAACTGGAAAAGTACCCCTTGAGGTTTATGTACTCAGTTGCAAGGTGTGCAGGCACTAAGTTGGGGGTGTGCATCCCATCAATGGCCTCTCCGCAGTTTGGGAAGCTCATCGTGGCAAACCTCTCCAGTGTGTCCTGCACATTTCCCAAAGTCACTACCCTTCGTAGCAGAAGTCTATTTATGGCACTTCACACTTGATTCATGGCTATGCCCACTGTAGATTTACCGACTCCAAATTGATTCCCAACTGAGCGGTAACAGTCAGGGGTTGCCAGCTTCCAGAGAGCGATGCCGACTCTCTTCTCCACCATCATGGCTTGTCTCAAGCGAGTGTTCACATGCTTCAGGGATGGTGTCAGCTCCGAGCACAGCTCGAGGAAAGTTGCCTTTCGTCTATGAAAGTTTTGCAGCCACTGATCGTCATCCCACAGCTGCGTAATGATGCGGTCCCACCAGTCTGTGCTTGTTTCCCTGCACCAGAATCTGTGCTCCACGGACTGCAGATGACACGTTACAGCCTGCAGCAATTGGGAATTGTTCTGCTCAATGTCTTGTAGCAGGGCAGCCTTGGTGTCACAGATGTAGTATCTGCTTCACCTTCTTGCTCTGTTTCTAAAGTACTCCATGATAAGCCGCGATGTATTTGTCATGCTCACAATTATAGTGCAGAGTTGAGCTGGCTTCATGTCTCTGCAGCAATGGCAATCACGGGGAGTAAAAAAACTATGTGAAAATCCTTTACCTGTTTGTTTTGGGGGCGGAAGGTGGGGGAAGCCGCATTGCATCCTGGGACGAAGACACTCGTCCCAACAGCCACCGTGGCTAGTTGCACTGTGGGATAGCTACCCACATTGCACTGCTTTCTAATTTGAATTAAGGCTGGACAGTGTGAACGCAAGAGACCAGCGCAAACAGCATAGGGTGTATACTCTGCTGTGATTTCTAAAAATCGGCTGCTGAAAGTCGAATTAAACAAAGTTGAATTCCCGCGGCAATGTAGACATAGCCTCAGTAAAATCAATGGGAGTAGAAAGAGCTATTCACTCACAAGAAGATGCTTACAAGGTGGGGAATCTAATGACATCTCCTATGTTTTAGTACCATGCAGTCTTTATATATATTAGGGATGGAAAAATAGGTTTGGACAATCTGGAGTAAGAACCAATATGAACACTACCATTTATTTTTATAGACACTTTTCAAAGATTTTAAAGCTGAAAGGGAGCATTATGATTATCTAGTTTGATTTCCTGCATTACAGAGGCCATATATTTCACCCAGTAATTCCCATCCAACAACTGGGACTGAACTAGAGCATATCATTTAGAAAGGTGACCAATCGTGATTTAAAGATTCCAGAGGATAGAAGATCTCCCACATCTATTGCTAATCTCTTCCATTGGTTTATTACTCTCATGTTTTTAAAGAAAAATGCATTCTTATTTCCAGTTTGAACTTTGCTCATTTAAACAGTCTTTGTTTTGTAGATTAAAGAACACTTTTGGGACTTGGAAAAAATAAGTCAAATTTTTATTTTTACATCTCTGTACCTTCTGGTCTAGTCTAGTCTAGTCAAAGGTAGCCAACAAAAGCTGAGAAGTGCTGCTACTCATGAAAAGTATATTGGCATGAGATTTTTCCATTGTGTGTGCAACTCCTCTCATTTTATTGGGAAAACTGCTCTCTGAATAATGTGGGTAGTGGTTTGCATCAAGTTGATTAGCAGCAGGGATACTAGAACAACATAAAAAGAGATTAGGGAGCCCCATCATTAGAAAAAATAAATACCAATTATTAGTCTTGAAGAAGAATGCTTACTGTATTTTAAGATGTAAGATTGTTTCATGCATTAAAATCCATGCCTCTTATTATAATTTATTTCTCTCTGCACTGCATATTTGTTGTCTAATTTTACATAAATATAGTATTAAAATGTAAAGAGGAGCCTATTCTACACCCCAGGATACAAATACCACCCACTGAAGTCAGTGGGTTCTCCTTGTAACCTGCAGCAGAGAATGGGGGCATAAAAAGAGAGAGAGAGAGAAAGAGAGGACAACTGAATGAGACTGAAAGCATCAGTAATTACACCAGGGGCCAATAGACACAGAGGACTTGATTCTGATTCACTGATACCAGATTTACGCTGGTGGAATGCTATTAACATCAATGGAATTACTCCAGATTTACACAAATGTACCTGAGAGCAGGACCTGAACAGAAAATCTGCAACATCCATAATGTGGATACATTTTAGTCGAAAATACTATTTGTATTTCAGAAAATATCAGGAAAGAGCTAATGTGCTGGAAGTGGCAATATATAGTGTGTGTTGAGCTGTCTGCATATCTCTTAACAAAGCCTGAAACTAGGCAAACCTTGTCTGGCTTGAGTTCTGCTGCAAAGCCTGTGGACAGTCATAAAAATACCTTTTACTGAATCTTTTTGCTGTCACTGGATTTCAGAGAAAACAGAAAGGGGGCTCAGTGAAAGCTGTGCAAGAAGCCCTCACTAGGATTTCTTTATAAAACCGATGCATCTTTCTGGTCTCATAGAAAAACTGAAAACTTACCAGTTGGAAAATGGATTCAATGAAACTCACTGTTTTTCTCCAGGTTTTGCATTGAGCTTTTCAGTTAGACCTGAAACTGAAAGCAAGCCAAAGGGGCCCACAAAACTGTGAAAGCAAAAGCTCCAGAAAGGTGTTGTACACTCAATAGGGTATTTGCACTTCTCACCAGCTAATTGAAGCATGTCACACTGTCATTAGCAAGAGCACTACTAGAGGTCAGATAGAGCTGTTCAGTGATCTGCTGTCCTCTGTCCTGGGTGCTCCTTTTTAGCAAGTGTGACAAGGTATACAGATCCCATACCAGTATGGACAGGGTTAAGGAACTGCTTTGGGCTAGAGTGACTCTGTGCCTCCACTCTTGCAAATCACACCTGGATTGAAGGAGGAGTTAAAAAGAGGGAACTCCACCTAGATGGGAGCAACTCTGGGAAGAAAAGAGACTGCTGAGCTCTCAAAATCCCAAAGAGGTCTGACAGCCAACAGCCTCCGCCATCGCAAAAAAGAGAACACCAGTTTGCTGGGGTAAGAAAAGGAAAGAGACCGAGACGTGTCTTGGAGTCCCACCCAGTGGCCCTCTGAAGTAAGAGAGACAGGTATCCTGATTAAAGCTGCCCACATGTTCCCGACTTTTTTTGCTAGGCCTTTATTTAATCTTGTTCGCTGACTGTGGATTGTTTTGTTTGTTTTACCTGGTAGAGGGGAAGAAACAGTCAGTACCCCTTGGCTGGAGGGTAGAGACCTATCCTTGCTAGACTGTACGTACTAAAGGGTAGAGAGCTGGCCTTGCTAGACTGTACTGCATGCAGTACATGTTGGGGTGGGGCAATTGGACTCACATTCTTTCATCCCTCTCCCAAGTAGCTTCTAAAAGAGTCACTTTGCTATGGACAGAATAATGACCGAAAAATTCTGGAGGAGATGCACTGAGATTACAATGACAACAGTTGCCCTGGCCAAGGAGTCTCTTAACTACAAATGAGTTAGTGGTTGATGACTTGGGAGCCAAATTCAGAGCTAGATCAGTACAAATATTTTTCAGCAATAAATAAATAAAAATGGCAGAATAAGCTTAGAGTTTGTTGACCTGATCCAAAGCTCACTGAAGTCAAACTTTTGATCTGGTCCTGTATAGTTAACAAAGTATAATACAAAATTATTTTAGAGAGCAATCATTGCTTTTTACACTGTATGCTAAGGACCAAATCCTGAGAGGTGAGTGTGCTGGGCTCATCTTCTGCTGAAATCAATCACCAAGGGAAGAAGCAGTAAATAAGGAATCCATCTGAATGGTGGAAAAAATACACAACTACATTAGCTGATAGTTATAAAGAAACACATTTTTATTTGTATTCAATCAGTTCAATCAAAACCACGAACAACAAAAAATCTGAACTGGAATTTGTCTTCTGAGCATATTTTGTAGAATTAATCATGTTTTCAGAACTGATTGTCATGGTCTCAGGTCTGTGTATGATTTCCAATCTGACCTATAGCTTGTAAGATATTGACATTATCCAGAGAATACATCCATTTGATAGTATTACTTGGCCAGTCATATTCTATTCCACAAAAATTATGTTTTCATTAGCAGTAAACATTTCAGGACTTGATTATTCTTGTACAGCTGTAATGGCATGGCGCCCATTTCTCATAAGCACCCCTCCTGGTTGTGTGTGTCTGCAGTCTTTAACCAGTCCCAGCCTTGGTATTAGGCCTCTCTCCCTGGGCTTCCATCCTGGAGACAATTGTTTTTCCCTTTTGGTCTGTTTTGGCCCCAGCTCTCCAGGTTGGCCTCCTAACAGTTCAGATTCCCTTCTGGGGGTTTATCGCTGTCCAATTGTAGGCCACTTCCCCAGTGACCTATGTGGTGGGACTAGGGACCACTCACTATCCCAGGTCCCAGCCCATGGATGCTAAGAATAGCAGCCATAATGTCCCTTTAACAAAATCACTCTGAGTTCCATGGACTACTTCCCCGTGGTCCCAGCCTTGACCAATGCTTTACCCTTAGCTCAGAGATCCTGTATGTTCAGGCCCAGCAGCCAGAAAAATGTGCTTTCTTACTTCCCCCATCCCTTATCACACTGAACTCTCCATGGTGCTGAAGTTCCCTTTGGCCAGCTAGAAGCACTTGCACACCTCTGGCTCCAGCAAGGAACTGACTGTTTCTGGTGCTGCAGCTCCTTTTTATATGACCCTTGGCAGCCCTGATTGGCTGCTTTCTGCAGTCTCTCTAATTGGATAGCCCTTTGCAGCCGCTCCCTGATGAGCTGCTTCCTGCACAGTTTCTCTATGCCACTGCTCCTTTCCTGACATGTGTGTGGCAGGACCCTGAAGCCTCCAGCATGGGCCTAATCCACTCCATCACAACAGCCCAGAAACAAATCAATAAGTGTCTAAAGTGAATCCTGAACTTCACCAAAGAACAGATTACAGTTTACACCAAATTGTATTTATTTATATGTGATCACTAGCGGTGTGGCATATTGCATGTCTAAAGGTCAGGTATGGCACCAAACAGATGTATTTGAAAGAATTTGAAGAATAGCATCAACGTAAAATAGTTGCTTTATGCTAGCATGATAATTGCACTTTTGGAGTGAGGGCTGAGCCTAAGGAAAGAAGGCCTGGGATGACCAAGATTTGGTGTTCAAGTAGCAAAAAAGTCTGCATAATAGTGACATAGTGGAGCCAACAATCTGCCAATAACATTTCACTTGGAAGCCTAGAGCCAACCTGAAGAAACCCAAATAAACTGGGTTCAGTGCCAGTTCAGTGCCTAGTTCAAACTAGGGTTCAGCTCCTTCTCATGCCCAGGTCAGGGCAGCAGCCTTTCAGCCACCTTCTTTCTTTACGCTCAGCCCCCGACCCCACCACTCCATTCAAGTTGTGTATGCATGGGGAAGATGAGGAGGGATATAGCCCTGTGACATTTTGACAAACTGTCATCAGGAAAAGTGAACCTTAAAATAGCTTCAAAAAGTCTGTTTGCACTCGCCTTTTTCAGGATCAATGGAAGACTATGCTGCTGTACACCATCCAGAACAGTTTTAAATTTGTCATCATGATCCTCTTGAATTTCCCAGAGGTGCAAAAGATCATTACTTGTAAGTAGGGCAGGTGCCAGCATGAGGATAATTTCCTCTATTGTGGTTATTATTCAGCAGGTTCCATAGTGGAATGGTTGCAAAACTTGTTCTGAAGAGTTGCTGTTCTTTAATCGGATATTTAAAATTATCAGGGAATTAGATGAATAAAAGTGGACATCAGATGAATCTCATTTTCAAAAAATAAACTTTTAAAAAACCCTGTATGTGGAATATTTAATTAACTTTCCCTCCTCTCTCCCCTGCTTATTTTCTCTTCCCTGCCTTCTCCCATGCAAGAATATAGAACTGTTGCAGAATGAGACTTTGTGTGTGTGTGTGTGTGTGGGGGGGGGAATTAAATAAATTAACAATGGATTTGCAATGTTACATGTCCCCCACCCCCTGAAAAAAGCCAGTGTGCTTCTGAGCTTGGAACATACACAAACACGTAGACTTTAAGGCCAGAAGGAACCATAATGATCATATTGTCTGACCTCCTACACATTGAAGGCCACAGAACCTCACTCACCCACGCCCATAACTTCTGGTTGAGTTACTTAAGATTTAAAGACTTCATGTTACAGGGAATCCACCATTTGTTCTAGTTCAACCTAGCATGTGACCCATATCCTGTGCTTCAGAGGAAGGCAAAAATCTCCTGGGGTCTCTGCCAATCTGACATGGGGGAAAATTCCTTCCTTATCCCAGTTATGGTGATCAGTTAGACCCTGAGCATGAGGCCAAGATCCACCATCTAGACACCTGGGAAAGAATTCTCTTCATTAACTCAGAGCCCTCCCCATCTATTGGCCCAACTTTGGGACAATAGCAGTTGCGAATGGGCCATATTTCATCATACATATCCTCCATAAACTTATCAGCTCTATGTTAAAATAAGTTATGTTTTGTCCCTTTAGCCGGGAGGGATGGTCCCCCTCTGAGGAGGACCCAGAGAGGGAGCCAGACCCACCCTGGATGATAGAGCCCTCCTGCAGGGGAAGCCCTGACCGGAAGCAGGTGGGCGGGTCTAGGCCTTTAAAGGCCCCAGAGACCTCACCTGACCAGAAGCAGGGGGCGGAGCTAGGCCTTTAAGAGCCAGGCCGGTGAGCTCAGTTAGAGGGAGACGGCTGAAGGAGGAAGGATGTGTCTCCTCCTGAGCTCCTACCTAAGGCCAGGCCGGGGAGCCGCACTGAAAGGGAGCGGCAGGCCTTAACCCCAGCCTGGGGATCCGTGGAGGCCTCCCCCCAGTATCCCACGGCCTGGGAGTTGGAGGAGGGCCCACCAGAGGACCCCACGGCCTGGGAGCCGGAAGAAGGCCCATCGGGGCCCCCCACTGACTATGAGCCTGAGGAGAACACCCCTGAGACACCTGGGGCCTGGGAGCCGGAAGCGGACCCGCCGGAGCAGTACCGAGCCTGGGACCCTGAGAACTTACCGTCCCTGCCTGAGGCCAGGGGGCCACAGGACTTGGAAGAGCTGCCCTCCGAGGATGAGCCCATGGAGTTGCCCGAGCTGCCACCTGTGGACGAGGAGGGTCTAGCAGGCCTACCACGCCCCAGCGACCCAGAAGAGGCAGGTACCGGGGGTTTCGGGGAGGAAGAAGCCCAGGGATAGCTGCAAGTTAGTGGCTGAGTCAGGGGCAACACGGGCGGCGTGTTGTGGCCGGAGCCCCGCCGACCCCATGGCAAACGCCGTTGCCACTGCCAGGGCCCTAGGCTGGGATGCAGTGGAGATGGGTGGGCCTGCATCCCCCTCCTCCCTTCCCTTCCCTACCCACCTTGAGGAAGCCTTCCCCGCCATACCGCTCTAGAGAGCGGCCTCTTTGCCTGGCCAGCCCTGCCGGAGGGCCTGGCGACTTAGACTGCTTGCCTGGCCAGCCCTGGCGGAGGGCCTGGTGACTTAGACTGCTTGCCCTGAGAAGGGCACCACACTGTTCCTGGTGAGAGGTAACCGGGAGGGGTGGTCCCCCTCTGAGGACGACCCAGAGAGGGGAAAACCCGGACGCTACTCCCCGGTTCCAGGGGCACGTCCACAGTCCCCCACTGTTCCCCTTGGACATCGTTGTTACTTTCCCCTTCTTGACTCAGTTCTTCTTGTGGCCCATAGGCATCTCCCACATGCCTGTTAGAACCATAGTCCTGCCAACAGTACAACTAAGTGGGAGAGAACTCCTTTACTCCATGCTTCCTCTTACTGAGAATCTGGGGCAAGGAATGCCCCAGTTACCATCCCTGTGAGACAGTTTCCTTTTTTTGGGACAGACTGAGAAGTTCTCCAAAACAACAGTCCAAGAGCCCCAAATGATTTAAACAAGAATCATTAAGAATAATGGAAAATAAAATGGCAGTTTTAAATGACATTGCCATGCAATGCTTCACTAGTTCAGCACATCTTAGCTTTAGGTACAGACAGCCTTTGAGAACACATTTCCTCTTTGTGTCTTGAGGTCTTCTCTCTTTCTCAAGTCCTTACTCAGTTATATCTTGTGAGTTATTTAATCTAAAAGGGGTTAGAAATCATTGTCACATCAGACTGCTTTGTCAGCCTTTCAACAAAGTTCTATGTGTACCATTCAGGTGAAAAGAAACAGCCTCTGGTCTCTATACAATGATTATTGTGTCTCTGCTCTATCTTCTTCCCTTGCTATCAGAAATTTGATTCTTGGGGACTCCGATATTCACTGTTCCAAATTTAACATTTCAAAATCTCACTTTGATATCGTCATACTTTTTGCCAGTCAAAAAAGTCCAGGGGATTGAATCCTGGTTTACATGACTATTGCTCCTGACTAGAGGTGTCAGATCAAGTTAGTTCATTCTGGCTTTATCTTTTTGTTTGTTGCCCTTTGAAAGAGACATAATGTATAATTTCCCTCACTTATGCCCTGCTACATAATAAATGTGAATTACTGCTAGAAGCCAAATCATCTGCCACACTGATGTCACAAAGCAGAGAGGCGACAGTTTCTTTTTTTATGACTCTGGTGAGATCACACTTGCAATAGCATGTTCAGTTCTAGAAATCTCAATATCACACATATATTAAAGCAGAGGGACTTCAGAGAAGTGCAGCAAAAATAATTAAGAGTTTGAAGAGACTGACATGTTGAGAAATAAGTACAGCTAGGATAAGCAATGACTAATATGATAACAGTGCACAACATTTGAAGAAAGTAAATACCAATAGGTACTTCAAGTAGAGCAAAGAGAGGTAACTAGAAGGAAGGGGATGACATTAATAAATAGAAAATTGCATCTGAATATCAGCAAACTTCATGACTGTTACCTCTAATAGTTTTTGAGAGGAGTGGTGGGAACCACATTACTTTGCCCATTGAGAAATGAACTGTACACAGCACAAGAAAGTATGCTTTAGTGAACAGTCCTGCAATGGTGGTGAAAAGGACTAGACTGCCCTCTTAGTTAATTTCTGTGATTCTATAGAATTTTCTAACACTGTGAGGAATACAACCGATGATCTATGTATGTATTGTACATCTGAACATTATGCTGCCCACATCCAAACCCACAGATTTGTACAGCCCTGTTGTTGGTGCAATCCTGCTGCCACTGAAATCAAGAGCAAAACTTCCATAGACTTCCACAGGCAGGATTGAGGATCTAGAACCTGATCCAAGGAGCACACAGATTAATGAGAGCCGTTCCATTGACTTCAATGGGAGCAGGAGCGAGCCCTTGGTTCCATTTCATTTGATCTTTTTTCATTTCTTCAAGCTTTAACACGTTTTTATTTTCATATTTGAATGATCCTACAGAGAAATAATTCACACTTGTGGATATTTTAATAAAGAACAATGACCTTGAGTCTTTTCTTTAAACATTGATTCATAAATTACATCTTGGCTGGTAAATGGCATTTTTATTCAGCAAGTTTCCCATAATTACTTAAATAAGAGTTCATAAACTAACCTGTAAGTTATAAATATGCAAATGACATTACCAATATTCAGGGGACTGGATTCAATTAACTATTTCAGTATACTGTAAAATATGATTTTTATTAAAACCACTTTAAATTATTTCTCTAAATTTAGGAAAATGCATATTCTGGCCAGCCAGGCCATCACTGGTAGAGATGATTCCTTTAAGCAGTTTGTTTATAATGAGCTAATTGCACAGAAGTTATCTGGTTAGTTTGTGATTGACTTTGTCAATATAATCAACCTGTGACTATTTGCTGCACAACAAGTTAATTATCTAGTGATTAGAGTAAAAAGATTTGCCTAGTTATCATTTTAGAAACAAACGAGAAAGTGCTGCTCTGTCCATAAGCTGTCATCAACAACAGCTGCTGTTGTTCTCCTCAAAGCCACCTTGTTTCTGTATTACTCAAGTAAACAGATACCGTTTTTTAGACTGCACAATGTTATTCTGGATTATTGTTTGGCAGGATCTGAACAAATGTTTGAAATATTACATGTGTGACTCAGTAATAATGGTTAATTTGGTAGCGATCTAGAGTAATTTCTATATGATGCCACTGTGTTGGTCTATTCCTCAGTTCAGTTCCTAGTGAACAGGTGTCAGCATCCCATAATCCATCATTGAAACCAGCATTTAATGACATGCTTGAATGTTGATATTCTCTGCAGAAAAGCCAAATGTGATCAAATTTGAAAACTAATATATCAAAGGGAGAAAGCAATCCATAACACAAATATTCATTGGGAGACAGGAACATAGCAAGCAGTAAAGTTGAAAGAGACCTAGGGGTGGCAGTGGATAGCAAGTTAGAAATCAGAATGCAGTATGAGTCAGATTACATACACTGAGCCCCGCTATGCATAGTGTGTACAAATATCTATACAGTTTAGCTGCTCCTGCATTTCTAATGCTGAATTATGTTCAGTTGTGGGCATCACTCGTTATGAGAAAGACATTGACAATCTGGGAACAATTTAGACAAAAGCATAAAAACAGTCATATGGTTGGAGGGACTTATTTGTGAAGATGTAGATATAGATCCAAAGTAATATAGAAGAGAGAGAGAGAACGTGTGATTATGAGAACATGTCATAGTGTACACTCACCACTACAGTGCCTCCTCCTTGCTGCTCTGGAAATTAGGTACATCCAGTTCCCACACCCCCTCTGGTTTCTTATTCAAACCCTTTTTCTGACTTGGCTGTTTCCTCTTCGTGGATTGGCCCTCCAGCCATGTCACTATGTATCTTTCCCCCTCCAGTATTTAAGTCTCGCTAGACTAACTGTCTCAGGCAGTCTTCAACTCCACTGCCCAGACTCCACTGCAGGGGAACCATCCTCTCTTCTGGGTTCCAGCTCAGGGACCCTAAATCATCAGCCAAGGTCCGCTTCACCATCATTCTGTGTAAACCCTTCCTTCAGGACCTGGATCCTCAGGGTTTCTATGGTCCTCCTGAGTTTCCTCCTTTCCCTCTCTAATGTGCAGAGAGTATCCACAGACTCCCTTACTACAGTCACCTATTCTACTTCCAACTTCCTGGTTTTATACTAGTACTGTCTGTTCCTTTTCACCTACGTGCCATCATCAATAAGGGGTTACTTAGAAAACCTAATTTCACTCTGGTGTGTCTGATCTGGTTAATTGGCCCCCTCTCAGCTTCATTAACCCTTTTCAGGCTAATGTGGGGTGAACATCCCATCACAGGGTGTATGATAGCTGATCACAAATATTTGAACATCGTAAACCATCCAATTATTTAAGGTTGTGTACAGAGATATTATTAGGAGTAATGGGAAGAATTTAGGCTAAATATCAGAAAAAGCTCCTGAGAGTGAAAACAGTTAGGCTGTAAAATATTGTCCTTAGAAAAGTGATGCTTGGGACATTTAAGAGTAAACTTGTCAAAAGCTAGAAGGAGGGTTAGATAACATAACATTGCTAATGATTCTTACCAGAGATCAGCTTCAGCATTTGGCAGTCAGGGCTTTTAGCACAGACTTCTTACACTTGATCTAAAGGAGTAACACTATTAGCTGGTAGCATTAGTAGGGTAGTAGTAGTAATAGGCTGTTATCTTCTGTATGTATTAGCCAGGAGAGAGTACACTGGCATACACACTTTAAAAACATGTTCCATATTTTCCTGAACAGGGAGACTCAGCCTGAGCATTTGAAGTCCACAGGAGTCAAAGTACTAACATTGAGGAGTTCAGGTGCCATATTTGTAATAGTTCACCCTAGGTTGTTAGCAGGATTCAAACTCAGTGTGACAAATATTGCAATCACATGTTCTATCCATGAGGAGGATTACTGTGGCTTCCCCAGGAAATAAAAGCACGGGGTATGATTAATGCAAAATTGCAAGGATTGTTATGGTTTGAAGCTATGCTTCTTAGGGAAAGGGGAAGTGACTAGTTTTGTTTGTTTCAGGAGGCCTGGGAACAAAGGCTTTGAGATTATAAAAGGTGAGCTTTGAACAGACTTATGGCCTTCTATTTCATTCAACAAATGCACATGATTTTCTGCCAAGGAGGGATGCAACCGTTCAGAAGGATTTGAACTTCCAGCATCATCAGATGATGTAAAAACAGATAATGTAGTCATATCATATGATAGTACTCTCTTTTTTTCCTCTCCTTTGAATGTTACCTTGTTGTGATGGAGAGGCTTGTGTGTCCCAATGACTCTCAGAACTATGTCATCTGGAGTGTGTCCTCCTTGTAGGGCCAACCTTGGAAAACAATTCTGAGGTGAGGTTCCAGAAGAAGCGTGGTCCAAACTTTTCAAAACTCCAATGGCGGAACAGGCACATTCAAGGATTTGTCAGTAATCAGCAGCTGTGAAGGTGGATGAGGGCTGCAGCAGGATGGACACCTCTGATTGTCTCAGACTTCCCTGCCATTGAGTTGAGAGCTCCTTCCTGCCAAGTTTCATGAGGTTGCCGTCTGCACACTGGCTTCCCACATGAAAAGATTTCATGCATAGGCTTCTGATAGGGAGTTAACCTCTCACACTAACAAAATCCTGCAGCAATGGATGAATGTTGGTGGGGACAGGAGCAGTGATCTCTGAGACTCCCTGGTTGCAAACCTCCATGCAGGCGGTGGCTGTGTGTTGGTCATCTTGTGCTTGGACTCATGAGACAGAAGTGCAATTCGGCAGATACAGTTGCAACTGAGCAGTCCTTTTTAGCATCCCCTCTGCTCACCCTGAATGGAAAGGGTCAGAAGGTCAGAAGGAAATCCCTGAAAAACCCAGGAAATTCCTTGAGGGCAGGCCACCTCCTTTCACCTACCAAAATCAGACAAACTGACAAATGAGTTATTGATATAGGCGGGCAGTTGTGGGAATGCCTTGAGTCTGATTTTTGGGGATAACACATGGGTGTTGGAACAATAGGTGTGGGGGAGTGCTGCCACACTTCCTGGCATGAAGTGGTTTCAATTAGATATAGAGTTTACAGTTTGGTTTAATAGCGTTCAGCTCTCCCTCTATAAAAATTGTTCCAACACCCCTGACAAAGTGTTTTGTTTGACCAAAAACATATATTTCTTTTATTGTTATTATTATTTAATTTGCTGAATTTTTTTTAATAACATTTTTTCTGGCCAACACAAAATCAATTTTGTTTTTATTTTTTGGAATTGCCAGCAAACCCCAAAATTAGTAATTTGCAAAGCTGTAGTTGACAGTACATTCTGAACATAGGCCCTGATTCTGCAATCAGTTTTTCATGTATGTACAATTCCATTGACCTCTGTCGGGGCCTGTCCAGGCCTAGGACTCCATGTCAGTGGTTCCAGTTGGATGTTGAGTAAGTTTATGATACAGAAGTTGAAAGCCCAAACTTCAAGCAGTGAAATGTTTTCTTTTTTAATTTTTTTAGATATTAATAAATTTAATGAAAAACTATGTTCATGGAATGTTGAGGTGACACAGCAATGCTAACTCTTTTGAAAGGCTTCAGTAGAGTAATTAAGGAGGAATCTGTAAAAAAAAGGGTGAGATTGTTTGGCACACAAGAAGAAGGAAGGATTATTTAATGCATTTTGTTGGATTGACTAATTAGTTTTCGTACGCTTTGGGATTCCAGTTACATAGATTGTTCACATTACATGTGAATGTATGTACTGTAGGTGAACTAAGGATCAGGTCAAGGAAAAAGGTAATGGTAAACTGATAGGTGATGTGGTTGGAACATAAATATTTTGTTCAGTGCTTGCCTATAGTGAGAGGTGATAGTCTAAAGTTGTGTTTGTCAAATTTTATGATTTTTCTCTGGATATTGTTTTAGTCAGTGTGGTAGTATGACAGGAGTAAAGAGCTGAAAAGTTTGGTATGAACCTTTACTGAGAATAAGATTACATCTGTAGGATGTAATGCAAAGTATATTAAGACACCACTGTTGAAAAACAAAGAATTGCCTTAAGCTTTTTGTGTTATCCTGGTAGAGGGGTTTTGTTTTGTTTTTAAAGCAGTTATTCTTTTCATAAACTTTTTTAAAGTTCCTTAGATTGATGGTATGTCTCTTCCGGATAGAGGCGAAATACTGTAGAATTATACAATATGGACTACAAGGTTCTAGAAGAGTATTTAAATTTTAATTAAATAAATTAATTTATGTGCTAGTTTTGTGTCATTATAATATGTTATAAGTTGGGACCTGATCCAGATAACACTGAAGTTAATAAAGAGACATCCATTGACTTTGGCGGAGATTAAATCACATTCTTAATGAATATTAAAAGCAAAGTGGCTTGAAATTCCAAAACCAGAAAAGCTTAAAGTAAAAAGTTTAGAGTAAAAAATGTAGTTCTTAAATCAGGTGTGCTTAGGCAAATTGATGTTTTGATGTTTTGAATTGGACAAAACTATAATTTGAACCAACAGCAGTTTTTCCTGATTAAGTAGTGTAAAATTTGACCCACAATGTGCATTAGTTAATCTGGTGCTCTGAAGTACTCTGACAGAGAAGTGTGTGTGTGTATGATCATTTTTGATTTATTAATTTTCCCTCAAATAAGAACTGGATAAAAAGGCTTTGATTTTTTTTTTTTTTAAATCATTCTGGTGCATGCAAAAGTGATTGCAGGATTAGGGCCTATGTTTGGAATGTACTGCCAACTACAACTTTGAAAATAACTAATTTTGGGGTTTGCTAGCAATTCTGAAAAATAAAAACAAAATTCATTTTGAGCAGAATACAACATTATTTTAAAAATGTTCAGTGAATCCAAATAATAATAATTTTAAAAAAATCACATTTTGGGTCAAAAAATACACTTTTTTCAACCTGAAATGAAACATTTCATTTCAATTTTGAGCATTTATATATATATGTAGCACCCAAGATGGCTGTTGGCATGAGTCCTGATATTATTTTATCACAGGATTTAGATGTACGTGTCTGTGAAAATTTAAATAAGCACAATTTTTGTGCTGATTTTATTTCACCTTGGGAAGGTCTCTACTATATGTAGTTTACACTGATTCTGGCATGATGGAGACAACCATCTATGACTGTGGCCAGTTTTCTATCTCTGACACTGTTGACAGTATTTAAGGCATGTTTAAACCTTTGGAAAGGATTATGCTCTTTAAATGCAGTGGTTTGTATCCTCTCACTGGAATGATAAAACAAAAATAGAAGCTTTAGTATTCAGTTCTTATTTGAGGGTAAAATAATAAGAAGTTAATGATACTGATACAATTCACCTCAGTGTAGGCCTCGGGCATCTTTGTACTCTACAGTGTCATGTACCAAAAATATGTCAACAAGGAACACAAAATAGTCTACTCACAGTCCTAACTAAGATGTTATTGGACAAAATTCATCCCTTGTGAATTTCACCTATCCTGTTTAACTGAAGTACAAAAGACTTTTTTAGATAGAAGTAACTAAAGAAGATGCAATACATAAAGTGCTGTGCTTAGCTTTTCTTATGAATACAGGCTTGTAATCAGTACTCAGGAAATTTATGCTTTTCTCTTTTTTTTAAGTATTCCAGTGAAGTCTGATGAAATTATTGATCAGACTTAATTGATGACATGCCCATAAAGTCATCAACAAATGTTGGTATCCAATACTGCATTCAATATAGTATCTTATAGTGCAGCTGCATTGATAGATAAGGTTTTTTTTTAAAAAGGTATTTATTTAGATGTTGGAAACTTTCGAAGAGCTTAATAAAAGTAATTTCCTTCACTCTCTCTATTTTTGCAAGTTGAAAAGCCGAGAGGGCATTAAAAATGCATTGTTTCCAACTTATCTTGTACCTTTTGTGCATGAAGGGTACACCAAGCTTGGCATATGATTTTCCTTTGAGCCAAGTGTGTAGATATCTCATTCTACTTCACACAGCTCTGTTTCTGGTACTTTGAAATGGCCCAGCTCTGTATAAGTATTTTCTCTTTCAGTACATATGGAAATATTGTGATTTGTGATGATAATACTAAGCCAAGAAGCAAAATAGCAGCATGTGAATATCTTTCTCTAAATAGCCTTTTTTCTACAGTTTGGATGTGAATTTGCCCCCCTAGAGTTTAGCTCTGGAATCATATGGTATCTAATCAAATTCTAAGTCAACTACAATGACTCCCCTCCACCCCACCCCCGCGTACTAGTGCTTGTCATGAAGGTTAAAGAACTAACATTACTGGAAAACGAAGTTCTACGTTTATTAGTACTGTGCTTTTGAAATAGCAGTGCTTACGCTCAGCCCAGCATGTCTCCAGCAAAGTTCCACTGGCTCACAGCTCTCATTTTCACTCCTGTAAGGATTATGGGAAAGTTATAAAAAGGTATTTTTAAGCTGCCTGATAGAAAACAAATGTAGTAAAATCACTATATTTACCAAGGACCTCTTTAGGAATACATCATAAAAATAATTCTGTTTGGACTGTCTTAGCAGGGAATTCACATGAAATGTCCATGCTCAACAACATCTCTGAGGTCCCCTTGTTCATTCTTCTGGATGAAGATAGCATGTAGCATAGGCTAATCAGAATGTGCCTTGTCCATGCTGGTAGTGATCTGACTAAGACTGGTGACATATTGTGCCTTCCTGGGAATAGAGGAATTTTGACACAAGGGTTTCTTGATAACCTTTCCATCTAAAGTATCTATAAATGAGGAGCAAATGTACTGTGATTATACTGATTACACGAGTGACAGCATTGATGAGTTGTAATCTTTAAGAGGTCATTCAGTGGACTAATCTACTGGATGGTTAATAAAAACAAATTAAATTTGTTAGTCTTTAAAGTGCTATAGGACTCTCATTGTTTTTGCTGTATACAGACTAACATGGCTACCACGCTGGAACTTTTCACCATGGTTGGTTAATATTATTCAGCAAGCTAGAAATAATCAGAGTTTTTCTTTCTTTCTTTCTTTCTTAGTACAGTATATGCACAAAGCTGTGATATGTAGTTGATGAATAATGATGATGATGACGATGGTAATGATAATGGCTGCTTGATTTTTGTATCATCCTAACACTCGCCAGCCTTGCGTGCTGAAGGCATACAATATGCAATAGATTTTTATTAGAAATTTCTGAGACAAGAGTGAAATATTTTTCACCTACAAATCCCTTTCCACTGCGTTTCATTCCCAGCATATAGTGAACTTTTACAATGAAACTAAATAAGGAATTTTCCTAGGTGGTATACTTTTTACAAGGAGTCCATGGGATAATTGAAACATGAGAAACAATAAGATGCTCTCTTATATTATGTATTTAATTATTTACATATCCCTTTATTAATCAATGCACTTTTAGTAATGGATAAAAGGAATTCTGGGTTTATAGCAGTATATGTCAAGAGACATAATAAGTAATTATGTCCTGCATATTACCATCACATTTGGAGCCAGCTTTTCAAATGGGACAACAATAGTATGTAGAGAATATTATCTCAGAAAACTGTTAACCTCCCCTTTTTTTTTACTCACTGTTAGCCAGAACTTGCATGATGCTGATTGGGCCCTTAAACATTGCCCTTACCAGTCTTATGCCTCATTTACGCACAAAGGAGGCTGGAAACGAGCATGATATTTAAAACATTCAACAGATTCATAGTAAGAGACAGCAGATCTGGATTAATACCAGTCTCCCTGGTCACTATTAGAGATTTTTAGTAACCATATCAGTTCAGAATAAAGGTTAAAAATCTTTAGTATGGATTACATAATCATGTATCATAATAACATGCTGTATTGACCTTGTGCCAAGGAACAGGGAAGCAGGAAAGGGCAGTCTCCTTCCACATTAAGGGGAATAAATATGGGTGTGCTCTTTATGGGCCACTGGACGTTATTGAGGATGTGATGTGCTTGGGGAATTCCAGTCACAATTCTCACAGAAAAAGTATACTGGGCAATCCAGAGAGCAACATTAGCATTGGCCTCAGAGGAATTCTTCCACGTGTCATCTCAGCCAGAGGCCAAGAGCCATAAGAGGAGTTATAGAAGGGAACTAATTGGAAAGGGAGAAGGAGGAGGGAATCAAGTGTAAAAATCACATAAAAATGTTTTATTCTCAGTCATAATTATGTGTGTCCTTGTGTGTATATCTATCTTGCTTCCTCTTACATTCTCCCTTTGACATTATAACGTTCTGGTGAATATTATATATTCAATCAGACAGCAAGCTTCGAGGAATATTTTGCCGGCTGTTCACAGGAGCAAATCCTATAGCATAACTGTATTCATGAAGGTCATCACTGGAAGCTAAAGAATTTCAGATCTACATTTTGGTGCACGTTATTATTAGGAATGCACATAGGTCTATAATTCAGGACTCAGGCACATTTGTATTCAGGAAGTGTCATGTTTGAATTTGGTTTTGGGAGAATAAGATAGCCTATCTCCTGGCAGCTGGGACTCCTCCACATGAAGGGTCTGCATCTTGTCCTTCCCCATGGTATTGATGGAGCTGTAGGTTATTGAATCCCTCTCTCTTTCTGCCCTTACATGAAATTATGAGGCTGGTGATACAAATCTTCTTCTCCTTTATTTAAGAAAGAGAAGGGGAGAGGAGGGAAATAGTCTTCTTTCTCACTCCCCCACACATGGTGAGGTGAATGGAGAGAGAGACATACAGAGAGGGACAGAATATGATCATATTCTGGCAGAGTGGTTAGCACACAGAGCTCTGCTAGCTGATCCAATCAGAGCCATTCTCTTGAATACAGAACATCATTGTAATAGTCATTTTCAACTTTGGCACCTTATGCTAATAAAATACAGGGCACCTAAGATGGGAGTCTCTTGTTCATTTACAGTCCTGGAACATTATTAAAGGGATGTGCTGATTATGGAGTACAATAGAATCTGAACTGAAAATATTGAAATCTTGCAAGAATGATTAGATTTGGCCCTTATTCATGTTGTATAGTTCCTTATTCTAGTGAGTAATCCTATGGATTTCAATGAGACTATTCACATGAGAAAGGAACTAATCATCATAATTAAAAGTGATAGACTTGGACCTTGCATTTTCCTAAATTAATTGTTTTGTTTTCTTACATTCTTTTACAACTGAAAAACCTATGGAGTCCCACAGATTTCCATCTTGCAATCCCTCCAATTCAATATGAATTAAAGCCACTAGTGAAGATTTTGAGAAGTTGTGGGCTGCATCACAATATACAGATTATATAAATATCTGACTATTTTATCCATATATATATATATTTATCCAGATTTTACAATCTCAACCTGCCCCAGAAGATGAACTGAATAGAGATCTAGTTGAAGGTGAACTGGTGTCTGGATAAGATGGAAATGATACCTACCTGGAATGGAGATACTTTGTACACTGTCTCTAGATGGTATATGCTGAATTTCTGCCAGAAAGATTTGTAGCTTCAGGGCCATGTTGGAACCAGTAATGCTTCTAGATTCTGAAGTAGCAGTGGGGTCTCATAATGATTTTGTTATAAATGGTGAGGAAGGAGGCTGCAATCATACCACTCCAACTCACACTTTGTGATCTACACTCACAACCTTGTCACCTCCAGTCTAGACCACAGTAATGTATTCTACTTTGGGTAACCAAAGCAAACCAGCTGAGGCTTGAAAACCTGCCTATCTTCTGAGTTGGATACCAAAAGTACATAACACTGATGCCCACCCCTCAGTGCTGGCTCCCTCCCCATTTATAGATACAATTCAGATTGTTGGTGATCATCTCTAAAGCTTTGTATGGTTTGGAACCCAGCCATCTGAGAAACCATTCTTCCCCCTATAGCTGTTAATGTATGTGCCGGATGTCAGAATTGGAGGCTAAGCTCAGTGATTTCCCTGAGGGATTCCCCTGCCTTTGGAATTTGCTAACCTTCATGGTCCACTGGAGACATAGTCTGGTTGACTCAGGACAAGATGTAAAACTTAATGATTTAATTTACTGTTTTGTTAATAGCATTTCTTTGGTTTGTAGTCTGGGTTCAGATACATTTTCTAACAGCCAGGCTTCTGCTAGTACTTGATAGTGACAATTGCCGTAGCAGTAATGTTGGCCCTATTTATGTCAGCTATTGCAAGTGACACATGCAATTTATATGTTTTTAATTTTTTAAACCAAAGTATTTAGCTGCTATGAAGATCAGTGCTATAAAAATGAATAAAATAATGTTTTGAAAGTTCCTAAAATACTTTCCTTCATATGATGTCTACTATGATAAAACTCAAGGTGGTAGGTACTTAATAAAATGACTGACAGACAATATAATGCATGTTGCTAGCAGCAGCATTATTTCTGTAGAACACACTTCAGCACAGTATAAATTCCACAACAGTGAAGAATGATTATTAAGCAAGAATAAATACAAAATATTTAAAAATGCCAGTTCATTGCTGTTGAACAGAAATCCTGCTGTATATATTTATCATTTTTAATTCTTCCTTTTCTCAATAATACTTTTTCAGTTTCTATATTATAATGTACTCTGCTATCCATAAGCTTAAGTACCCCGTGCTAAATTATTACTCATTTCCTGCAACATAGATTTTGTAAAGTTTGCCTTCTTTCTCAGTGGACTGTACAACAGCATTTAAATTAGATATTTTTTATCTGTGTTTTAACATTGCAAATAAATCTTTTTCTCCTGTGTAATTGAGATATAAAATCTTTCAATGGCAGAACAATGATTTAGAACATGAAAGCAAATCTTTTGTCCATTACTATGGCAATAAAGATGTGAATATAAAATTTATATTTTATAATTTTTCCCAAACATAAGGAAAACTCTTGTTGGCTTCATAAGAGTTACACCATTGTACCTGGGAGTTATATATGCCTTCCATTGAAGCATAGTGGTGTATGTGAGTGCACATACTTGCAATTGCAAGCACTTAATTTAGCCATGGTAATTGTCAAGCCACATTAGAAAAAGAGCAATACCATTCCCTTCTATATGGGAGGGACCCATTTTGATGTGGAAGCTGATATTACCAAGCATCAGACTCTTTCTTTGAGTTCCTCCCCCCCCCCCCCCCCCCGACTTACATAAAGCATTACTAGATGTGTCACCTTTACCCTATGTATTAGAGATGAGCCTGCCCCAAAACTCTAGATCAAAACATTCATAAATATTCTGAAGGCTTATATCTAGATTCAAACATGAACTCTGGGGGCAGGCCCAGTTGCACTACTTCTGGAGATAATTATGTCTAAAAAGTAGGAAATGCTCTTAGCTTACTAGTTTTGTCAAAGAAGCAAAAGACAAAAGGCTAGACTAAATTTGGCATATCAATTATTTCAATATATTTACCTTCAAATATGACTCTCCAACATCTATTTACTATCTAAAGAAAGAGTAAAATAAAAACAAAATAAAGCTCCTTCAATTAATAGAATTTTGATTTCTGAATAAATCTTTCCACAGTAGTAAATATTCTTCCTTGTCTAAAGAACTCCACATCATCAACTTTATCTTAATGCATGAGTCTCTTTTCTGGTCTGCTAGGAACATTTATTTGTATACAATGATTACAGAGCACTGATAGCCAAAGTCTCTCTCACCTACAGTTACATTTTAAATATATCTGGGGATGTGAAATTGTCAAACGAACTGAAGAAATTTAACATTTTGGTTTACTGTAGAGTTCCTTCATCAACCCTTATAGATAATTTCTGAATTTAAATTACAGAGAAATAGCTAGACCCTCAAATTCAATAGTTAAATTATCCTTCCCCACAAGGATTACTGCATTCATGAGTCAGCTTTTCAAAGTTAAGCTTATACACTTGTGCAGACATATTTCAATGTGTATAATTCATCCATATAGTTACCTGAATTCATCCATATAGTTACACTTCGGTTGTTGTGCATACGCACTAGCCAGTCAGGTACACATATGTCAGATACTTATGTGTATAGGTGAGGCAGGTGCAAAGATATGCACAGAACTTCATGCTTCTAACTTTAACAGTATGGCTGTATATCGATGAAATTTAATACAATCACGTTTTATTTAGAGCTGTAAATCAGGATCAAATATATTCACTCTATTATGCAATATAAGAAAAAGAATATACCTCACACATGGAAGATAAAACAAAGTCTTTCTAGAATAGCAGCTGTTTACATAGGATCTAAATTTGGCATATCAATTATTTCACATAGGATCTTGTCATCTTTTGGTTCTTATAATGGCAAAACTCCCACTGCCATTAGTGATAGTACCAAAGCCTGCAAAATCAGGCAGACCTCATTTACATTGTCTTTTTATAATTTCCAAAAAAATAGTATAAGAGATCCCTTGATTTCTGATTAATTTTTTAAGAATTCTTCCACTGATATTGGTTCACACATTGAAGAAAGAGGACAAAACTAGAATCACTTATCATAATGAATTGCACCTGCACTGAACTTTGGGAATTTGAATAAAATGGAGCCAGCTTCTCAACCCGTTTTGGTTTGGACCATCTCTGCACATAATAAAATATAGTAATCAGTAAAATATAAATATAGTACACCTAGGTAACTCTTGGTGCACCATTAATTTTGCTCCTTTGATAGGAATGACTTTTTTTGCTCAAGAGATATCCAAGATGGTATGATTGAGTCATTGCTGATCAAAGATTACATATCTCTTACAGTGACATGAGGAAATTTATATAGAATCCCTGTGTTCTGGGTACTAGTATTACACCTAACTGTAGCTAATGCTAATGATCCATCATTCATGAGTTATAAATCCATACCAAAAATGCCAGGAAAAAAGGAAGCACTTTTGTTATTTTTATTATGCTTCTTATGCTGTATATCTGATGCCTTCATTCTGACTAGGTAACTATAGTAGTTGTTCCCTGATATAGTACTCCTAGGTGACTCTTGGTGGACCATTAATTCTGTTCCTTTGTTCTCTTAATAACACATTTATCAAAACCAAATCTGAAGATTAAAATTTTAGGTTGTAATTATGATTACTATTTCATTATACTCTTACAGTTCCACTTTTTGTATAAAGAATTATGGGACTGGATAATTTCAGTGTGATTGCAATGGTGATTTTCTTCTCAACTATCAATTACATTGTACTACAATACCATTGTCCATAATCTTTTGAATAACTAACATATAATTTTGTTCTGATTTGTAGTAATTTAAATAACATCTGATTATCCTGAACTACTTAGATATGACATCATTTGATGGACTTTTCCAATGCATTTGAAGGTTGTCATGCTCTCAGATACTAAATATGTATATTCTGAAAAGGCAATGGAAACTAGATACTGTGTGCCCATTTTACAAATGAGTCCACCTTATAAGATAGCTAAACACCTTACTTGAAAAGTCAGATTGCAGAAATGGGCATTTTCTGAACAGAAACATGCAGAAAGATTTCTGTGCCTCAATGCAGATTTTAGTGTTCACGGTTGTTCTTTTAAGGTATCTGTTTTTGAAAACTGGTACCTGCATTATATATTGATCCATCAATAAAAAGGAATAATGCAGTTTTCTAGCTTCTCCATTCAATATGCTTTCAGTATACACTTTATGAGTATTTTGGTAATAGAAAAAAGACTTCACTTATGTTAAGTTTACTCCTCCCCATTCAGCCAGTCAGCTCTGCTTGTTGGTACATGGGAAAGGGGGAGCAATGGTCTTTCTCTGACTCTCAGGGGAATAGCAAGGGATCAGAATTTATGCTTCCCCAAGTTGTGCCTGACCACTACTTGCACACATAAGTAGGGATGAAGACTCCTTGTACCCCTCCAGACCAGTTTAAAACAGGAACAATCTGGCCCTTTGCCTAAAATGTAGGAAAGGCCCTAAATACACTACTTTTTTTGCTGAAGAAACAAAAAAACAGAGTAATTCCATTGACTTCACCAGAGATTGGTGGTCCATTGTGTTAGGCATCGAACAGACACATAGTGAGAGCAAGTCCCCGCCCCAAAAGAGCTAAAATGTTAACAGACAAGAAAAAGGTGTGAGGGGAAAGAGTGGTGAAAGAATTTTTCCAACATGATGCAGGTCAGTTGCAGAGCTGGGAACATCTTCTGAGTTTCAGTACAGGGCTTTATCCACTAGCATAAACTGCACATTCATTATGTAACTAAGAATAATCCAGAAAATACACTGGGGCAGATTTTCATCTGGTGTGAACCAGCATATCATTGAAGTCAATGGAGCCACATTTGTTTATACCAGCTGAGGATCTGGCCTAATGAAGTTAATATACCTTGGATTCTAATAGCATATGTATTAAGAGAAACACCAAAATAGTTATAATAAGTAATTCACCCATGTAGTTAACTTTCTGGTTATCTGAACTAGTGAAAATAACATAATGAAAAGCAAAACTACAGTGTAATTGCAATGCAATGTAACTAGAGTGTAATTACAGTAACCTTATTACACAGCTAGACTGCCTCTCAGGGCACCTGATGTGTTATATACAATTTTTTACTGAATACATAGGAAGGCTGCCCTGAAAAGATGCATGCCCCTTTTTCTGGGTACATGGGAAATGAGTGATAATGAACCTTGACTTGCAACACTTATTCACATGAGTAGTCCTCACTTAACGTCAATGGATCTAGCCCAAAGTTGCTTCAGTTACAAACATATAAAGGGTCAGATAAAATATTTTGTCAACTCTGCATGATGACTCTGGGAGAATGTTGCTGTATAAGAATCTCTACCCACAAGCAGTCATTGACATTGAAACTATGATCTAGTATGCATAAAAGACCGCAGATGAAGAAGACTCATTGTTTCCATATGGTTTGTCTTTTTTATTAAAATTGCTTTAATTATCCAGCATGAATATGGATGTATGCTACTTCCTAAGTGCCCCATATTAATAGACATCAAAGTGGATAAATACTTTGTTAATGTATTGCATAATGGCATCCACTTGAAATGTTGACAATAACCCAGGCTGTTGCACAACAACTTCCCCATCCTCATTTCCTACTCACATGAAATGCTCACAGTACTCTTGGCTATATCACAGAATCCTTCTCCTCTATCCCCCACCACAAAACCTCACTTTCCCAGACAACATTTTGGGTGGAGGACGAAGGCTGTGAAATGAACCACTTAGCCTAAAAACAATGGCCATCACAGTTTGTCAAAAAGTAGTTGCCAAATATTCTAAGACATAATTGTGACAATATTGTCATTCCAATTCATCCCTTACGAGTTGTTCAGCAATAGCAGTTTGAATTGTGTTCTAGTCGATTCTGACCACCTTAGAATGAATGGGCCTTAACAATACTTTTAAAATAGTTTCCCAAGGAGAATCAAGGTGCAACAGAAAATGATGGTGGTGTTTAAAAGGCAGGTTTGATTTCCTCTGAGCTAGTACTAAACAAATGTTCCATTATGGTTCTGGAACATTGTGATGTTGGAATTGTGTTCTTCTGGATTAGATCTGAGACAAAGGTCCTGACCACTTGTAGTCATTAAAGGCACTGTCCATGACACATTTCCAGGAGTAAAAATGTAAGTTTTGCTGCCCTGGCCAAATTCCATTTTTGGTAATTACATTATAATTAATTACATCCCACTAGCAGTTACAAATGGAAAAGTTTTTTTTCTTTACCATCCTAATCAGTAGCATAATGTTGATCTATATAATTAAACAGATTCCATATTCCATCCTATCTACATTTCAGAAGTGAATCTGGCATAAAGAGATAGAAAGGAAGAGGACCTAATTCTACATTCCTTGTGCAAAACTTGTGCTGATTGCAGTGAGAGTTTAGCTTGAGCAAGGAATGAATGAAGAATCAGCTCCCTTGTTTGAAAAGTGCTTTGGAATCCTTCAGGATGAAAAGCAGTATATGAATATGTGCTGAAACTACGCCTTATAGATCCTGCTTTTTGATGAATCAAGAGGGTCTGTGCTTTCAGGAGAGTTACACTGTGAGGGAATGTCTACACAGCAAATTCTGAGCACAGGCTAGTCTACCTGAGCTAGCTTGAATCCAAATAATGCAGGTAACATATCAACGAAGCTCAGTGCAAACTTCAGCATGGGTAGTACAGGACTGTTACATACCCTGGGTAGGTACTTAGCATGCTAGCGCACTCTGTAACTTGTGCCGTGCTGTCTTCACTGCTATTAGATGTGATAGCTGGAATGAAGCTGGCTCAGGTGCACAAAAATCTATGCACAGATTTTATTTGATAGATATATCTTGTCAGTGAGGTGTTACAAACTCCCCGCTTTTCCTCATTAGTGTTATTCAGTGGTCTCAGAAAGAAAGCTGACATTCAAAATAATTATAACTAATAAAACTGTTCAATACAAGAGATATTGAAACCAAAATATCCAATACAAGTCTTCACAGAAATCTTATAGTTGAACTGAAAATAAGGTTAACAGTCTCTTGGATGGTGAAGTAATATCCATCTCTGGAGTCTGTTGTTTTCTTTAGAGAAAGGGAAGTTGCTGACAGCAGTAGTACCTCAAACAGGATTACTTGTACTATTGATTACTTGAACTGTAAGAGGCTCCCCTTCTGGGATCATTGGAGTGTGAGTGAGGTGAAAAGTGGATATTCCTTCAGAAGCATGATATAGTTGAGGATGCATGAACTGCTAAAGGTTTCTCCAGAAGACCCTTTATTGTGTTTGTATCACCAGGCTTTTCCAACTAACATCCATTATCTGAGCAGAATTGTGGACATGATCCTGAAAAGTGCTCTGGACATTCTACAAGGTGCTGATCATATTCAGCTCTCATTTGTGAGGTCCATGGGATCTGAGGCTGCTCAGCACTTTCCAAGAAGTGTTGAGCACTTCCAAGTATTTGGCCATTCTCTACCGTATGTCTCTCATCCAGGACACCTTGCACAGTGAAGCAGACTGCTTTCAGCCACCTGGACTCCTCTTACTTCCAGGGAAAGAAGTGGACTGTGAAATTCCCTCATCAGCTGGCTAGAACAATGTTTATTAGCTTATATAATTTCTTTACTATGGAATGAAGATCACTAAACCCAGAACTCTGTGATGAATTCCATTACTTCTAGTCTATGTTTATGTATTTATCTCTATACTACCAAGCTTATTTGCTCCTGTATTTATAATTATTTCTGGAGTTCTAGAATGAATCCCTTCTTGGATTTTTTTCTTTATTTTCATGATTATTGACAAGAAACCTAAGACCAGGCACAAAGATCAAAAACCAGAATACTTCAGCAAAATCCAACTCCTAACTTACAAGAAAGGTTTTTATCCATATAAAACATATAAGACAGGACTATGTGATGCTTGCTAAATTAAAATTCTATTTAATGTCAAAAATACATCAGTTTGGTGCTATGCCTGACTTTTTAACATGCAATATGCCACATTGCTCGTGCCCACATATAAAGAAGTACAATTTGACTGAAAATGGTAATCTGTTCTTTGGTGAAGTTCAGGATTCAGTTTGGACACTGAGTTATCTCTGCGTTATACCACAGCAACAATTAAGTTCTGAAATGTTTACTGCTAATGAAAACATAATTTTTGGCATAGAATATGACTAAGTAATACTGTCCTATGGATGTATTGCCCGGGTAATGTCAATATCTTACAAACTATAGGTCAGATTGGAAATCATAAGCAGACCTGAGACTATGAGAACCAGTTCTGAAAACATGATTAATTCTACAAAATATACTCACAAGACAAATTCCAGATCAGATTTTTTGTTTGTGGTTTTGATTTGAACTGATTGAATACAAATAAAAACGTATCACTTTATAACGATGGACTAATGCAGTTGTGTATTTTTTCACCATTTGAGATTCTTACCCTCCAAATGGATTTCTTAGTGCTTACTACTTCTTCCCTTGGTGTTTATTGACTTCAGCTGAAGATGAGGCCAGAGTACTCACCTCCCAGGATTTGGTTCTTAGCATACAGTGTGTAAAAGCACTGATTGCTCTCTAAAATCATTTTATATTATACCTTGTTTACTATACAGGACCTGATCAAAGCTTGACTTCAGTGAGTTTTGGATCAGATCTACAAATCCTAAGCATATTCTGTCATTGTTACTTATTTATTGCTGAAAAATATTTTTGCTGAGCTAGAGAAGCATTATTGATTTAAAATAAATTCAGTTCAATTCTTAGCGGACAAGTCCTCAATCTTATCTGTATACTTTATGATCCTTATCAACATAGCATTAGAGAGCCCACAAGTATTAAAAAACAGAAATTGCAACACTGATGTCATGCACACACAGTCTGCTTCCAGTCATAGGGAAAATAGCTTGATTGTTTTATTTGAATTTTTTGTTTGTACATGAATGTGTGTGTGTGTGTGTGTGTGTGTGTGGGTGAGTGTGTAGAATTTACAGTGGAAGCTAAGAAGAAGGAATTAAATTTTGCATTTATTTCTTAAAATACTTAGTTGCATGGTCTTTCTTATCTCTTGAAGGAAGGAGTCCCATAGTGTAGATCCAGCTACTCTCAAAGATCTGTCTCCTGCAACCACAAATCTCCTTCTGTTGGTCAGAGCTGCAGAAGAATGTTGCTGTCATTGTGATATGAGTGGAACATAAGTTTTTGAAACTCAAGAAAAATTGGTTTGGTGCAAATTTAAATTAGTTCTTATTTTATTCAGAATGGTTCAACCATTCATAATTTCAAACCAAACCATTCAAACTTTAATAAAAATATTCATTGTACCATAGTCTCTGTACTGTCCCTTCTACTCCAAATGGGAAACACTGCCAATTCTCTCAGTAAATTTTACTACTGCAGGAGGTAAATGTCCAGTTTTTAATGGCCTCTACTATAGTTAATTAAGGACCAAATAGTGAAGAACTTTATCCTCAGTTATAAATTAAGATACATTTGAATCCAGTTACGGTGAAAATTTAACAAGGCAACAACATGAAAAAGAGATTTTTGCACAATCTCTGAAACTCCTGCTATGCAGTGTCAAGAAGGAATTGTGAAAACAGCGTAGAAAGATTATTTGCAAGTATCTAAACTTCAGGCAGATCCTTGCAATTATATGAACTCATGGGGGTGTTCCAGCATTCCTAATTATTGTCATTAGAGCTCTTTAACTTGATTTCATACCCCACTAATGACTTTCGCACATTCTAAAAACTCACTTAAGAATATAATTTTGCTCATGTTCATTGTCCTTCTTGTACGGAATAACGACAGTATCTCAACCTCTAGAGATGAATACTTACCTAAAATTCATATTATTGTTCAAAAATTGGATCACATTTATAAGAAAATGTTCCACAACTGCACTTCATATATAATTTTCAGATAAAACTGGTGGCATTTTGCCTTCTTTTCTCATTTATCTTACTTGTATCTCAAATTTAAATCTATTTTCAGTTTCTAAAGAGAATTCTTCTTCTTTCTTGCCACTTCCATTTTCAGGGCCAACAAATTTTATAGCCTTCTTACAGAACTCATGATTGTACACCTGGCTGTCATGCAGATTGGTCTCTCAAAGATCTGCTGATATCCTGTCCATGTGCTGAGTCATTGGCATCCCTTTTAGCCATCTTCTGTTCATAATCATTGCAAAGGCCACCTTACCAATTCTCCCAATTCTCCACTGTACATGTCCATACCAATGTAACGTAGCCTCCCCTAATGTGTTTTCAGTCGGGGCAACCCTCATTAGGCACCTCACAAACTCATTTTGTTTCATATCAGTGACTGTCCAACCATTTTTCCATCTCAACATCTTCATTTCCATGGTGGAGAGCATACTGATTTTTTTCTAGTGTCTGTCCAGTCTCAGTTGCATACATTAAGGTGGATCAAATTACAGTTTGTGCATTCTACTTTTCAACTTTATTGACATCTTTTTCTCACAGCAAACTGGGGTTAGCTTCCACCATTCGAACCAAGCAGCTTTGATATGATGCCAGGCATCACTGGGAGGTCACCACTGTCAGCAAGCACTGAAAGTAGGTATTTAAATTATTTCACTCTTCTAAGCTCTCTTCCTGTAATATCCTTTATGATGGGTCCTCCTCCTTCAGTTTTCATAGCCTCAGCCAAAGTTCACTCTAAATCTTGCCTGCCCAAAACTGTATTGCCACTGTTCAAAGTTGGTTTCCAGCATCTCATAGTCTTCTGCATGTATCACTAAGTCATCAGCAGACAGCATATTCCAATGTGGCTCCCTTTGCATAGTCTCACTTATCATATCCAAGAAAACTATAACCAAAAATGGTTTAAGGCTGATGACTGGTGCAGGCCAACATTTACTGGAAACACTGCTGTAGCCCCATCTGGTTTTGACTGTGGTAGTCACTCCATCATACATATCCTGAATAAAACAGATATATCCTTCTGGCACATCTCTTCATGGCAAACTCCACCAAACGAATTATCTTTGTATGCAATTGTACATCTTCTTCAAATCCAAAAAGGCATGCACAGTTACCACCTCTTTTCTCTGAGCTTCTCTATGAAGATTCATAGAGCAAATATGACATCAATTGTACCCGTTCCCAGCATAGATCCATACTGACCCTTCTAGTTTTCAACTATTCCAAGCAGATGCGTTTCAAAAATCTTCTCCCATACTTTCATAACATATATAGTGATAATTAGCACACAGCTTAATATCTCCTTTAGGTTTAAAAATGTTTACCACAAAACTTTTATAATATTAATCCAAAAACAATTATGTCATTAAAATTTAAAATATACAATTTATCTTGTATAAATACATTTTATAAATAATTTATAATTCTTTATGAATGTTTATGACAAGAATTCAGCTTGGACACATAGTGTAGGTGTATCAGAATTGGAGGAGGGCAGACATGCAGCGGGCAGCCATAAGCATGACCCTTCAACTTTGTAAGCAGAAAAGGCAAAAGGAATCAGAGCTGCACTGGATATCCCAAAGAATCAGTTTCATTGCTTCATCTTTAATCATCTTTAATCTTATTCATAACCTGCATTTGCTACTTTTAAAATATGCATTTGTATTTGGTTAACCTCTCATCATTATCTGGGTATTTGTTTCGTTCGGATGTGAAAACGTAACCATTAGAGCTAGTCAGAAAAAATTTATCAGAACCATTTTCCACTGGAAAATGCAGTTCCATAGAAATTAAAATGCTTCATGAATGTATGTTTTTTTTATTCTTTTCCAATTAATTTCCAAATTTTGAATTTTCAAAGTCCTTTCCATCCTGCACACATTTCTAGTAACCATTCATTATAAAATCTACTTGATCCTGATGAAGACTGTCTGGCATTTTTTTCTACTGAAAGCATTTTCCATACTTTATTTTTTTATTCTAGTGTTTCCAAAAAACAAATAATCTAGCTAGTAGTAGAGATTTTGTTATCAGTGGGTTCTTCCTTCAGTCAATGACCTCCTTTGGACTGTAACATAATAGGATCACTTGGGGTTCTGTATCCTGAAAAAACCTATTTGTTATTTTCCCCTAGAATTAACTATAGCCTTCCCACATACATATAGAAAGATTTCTATTACACCACATTCTTTCCAGCACTTATGAATCCACTTTTAATACTCTCCTACCATCACTTCCATCTTTCCTGCTTGTGAACCAATGGAATCCTTCCAGACGCAGGGAATTCAGCAGATGATAAGTAAGATGACTTGGCCCTCTGACTAAGCCCCAAATACCACAACTCTGGATGTCACCAAGTCATTGTCTGGTGGGCAAAGATGAGCTGACTGCCACAGAAGAAAAGGGAGGGGAGTGCCAAAGAGAATGTAGAAGTACTTATAAAAGTGGTGTATCAGTATTTATCATCAAAACACGCAAAATCTTTAGTCCCATTTCTCTGACCTCTGAGGTAAGTCCAAAGTTTCCTAGGAAGGAAGACGCCAGCCTGTGCCCATTTCTACCCAAACTCATTACATTTTCCCCAAGGTGATTGCCTCATCTCCTGACCCTCTCTGGGTCTATTTTCTCCCTTGGTATTTCTTCAGCATGCTAGTCTTCTTGTTCCTGTTCTTGTTCTTGTTCTTCTTCCTCTCTGTCTACCCCCCCCCCCCGGAATCAGTTAGGTCTAGCTTTTATAGACCCCAGGCTCCAATCGTGCCCACCAGCCTTTGAGAGGATTGCCTGCTTGGAGTCAGCTGCTTGGTGTTTTTGTTTCAATTCCCCCAGGTGACAATTCACATTGTCACACTATCATTTCCCTATCACCAACATCTGCACCAGATCCTGTGGGGTTGGCCATTAGATCTGACAGAAAATGTCAGACAGAACAGTTTTTGTCAGAGCTATCTGATTCACTGAAATCAAAATGTTCCATGGAGACAGTTTGATTTCAATGATGTTCCTCCAGAAACCTCAAGTTTCCTGAGAGTTTACCAGCCTATCTCCTCAGCAGCCCACTTGACGATCTGCTGGGGGGCTTGGGCTTCCAGAGTCTGTGGCTCTAGGACAGTCCAGCAGGTGAACTGCCTCTGAATTAGGTACCCTAGGGCTTCCAAGATCTTTGGATTCAAGGAAGCTCACTAAGTGCACTTCTCCTGGGCCAAAATTCCATCCCATTTCATGGAGAAATTTGAAATTTTGGGATTTGGTTAGAAAACACAGTGAAACCAAATTCCACAAAAGGAGTACCTTTCTTAGCTTGTTAGCTTTTTACTTTAGTCAACACTGGGTGTCCAGGCCTCATCATTGTGTGTCTATTGCTACTATGCACCCAGTGTGCATTTCTGCTTAGCATGACCACCCAGTAAACTGGCATTGGTGCTTTTGAAAATCTTGCCACACAGTGGGCACTCAGCTTTGGTGCAGCCCAACAGTAGCTTGAAATGATCAGCCATGTAGAACTGGATGAAATTTCTCAAATAGTTTACTCAACAAAAAATGCAATTTCAGATATCTCAAAACTATTTGTGAATTTTAAACAACTAATTTCAGTCATTCAAAAACTGGCCAGAGGTGGTGGTGGTGCCACTGTCCCGCTTAACTTTTAGCCCAATGATTAGTGCACTTACCTGAGAGGTAGGAGACCCATAGAGGTAGGAGTAAATACCTACTGTGGAATAGAAGAGAAAGTAATTTTTTGATTCATTAACAAATCTGAAAAATTTCAGTTGGTTCAACGTGATTCAGCTCTACATCGAAACCTTGGCAGAACAGCCAAGGAAGCCACACATGTGAAGATGCTGGAGCAAATTATGAAACAATCAGTTTGTAAGCACTTAAAGGATAAAAGAGTTATAAGTAATAACCAACATGTATTGTCTAGAATAAATCATGCCAAACCAACCTAAATGTCCTCCTTTGACAGTGTTACTGACTAATGGATGGGGGAAGCTGAAGATGTGATATATCTTGATTTTAGTAAGGCTTTTGACACAGTCCCACATGATATTCTCATAAACAAACTAGGGAAATGTAGTCTATATGGCATTACTATAAGGTAGGCACAAAACTGGAAGAAGGACTATAACAAGGAGTAGTTATCAATGGTACGTTGTCAAACTGAGAGGGTGTATCTAGTGGGAAGCTGCTGGGGTACATCCTGGGTCTGGTATTAGTCAACAGTTTAATTACTTACTTGAATAATGGAATGGAGAGTATATTTATAAAATTTGAAGATAACACCAAGCTGAGAGGGGTTACAAGCACTTTGGAGAACAGGATTAGAATTCAAAACACCCTTTACAAATTAGAGAATTGAGCTGAAATGAACACGATGAAATTCAATAATGACAAGGACATAGTACTTCACTTAGGAAGGAAAATTCAAATGTACTACTACAAAATGGGGGAAAATTGACTAGGTAATAGTACTTCTGAAACTGATCTCAGGTTTATATTGGATCACAAATTGGATATGAATTAACAATGAAATGCAGCTGCAAAAAAGTGTAATCATTCTGACCTATGAGGAAAGGTTAAAGAAACTGGACATGTGTAGTCCTGAGAAAAGGAGACTGAGAGGGAGGTACCTGAAAACAGTCTTTGAATATGTAAAAAATATAATAAAGAGGATGGTGATCAATTGTTCTCCATGTCCACAGAAGGTAGGACAAAATGTAATCATCTTAATTTGCAGCAACAGAAACTTAAATTAGATACTAAGGAAAACTTTCTAACTATAAGGATAGTTAAGCACTGTAATAAGCTTCTAATAAGGTTGCAAAGATTTCTAAGAACAGATTAGACAAGCATCTATCAGGTATACTTATTCCTGCTTCAGCACAGGAGGCTGGACTAGATCACCTATCCAGGTCCCTTCCAGCCCTACATTTTAATATCTCTATGATAATCCTTTGAAAACTTCCCTGTAAAATTGTGTGTGATGCTGCATTTCAGGAAAACCAAGTTTTTATAACATGAAAAAAGTTATTGTTTCATCTTGGAAAAAAATGCTTCCTCATTGCCTATCTTTTTTATTGGGAAATTAATATTTTATAATCTTAATAGGACACAGTGGGGTGTATTGTGGTTCCACAGTTACAAGCCTTGTCAAATAACGAAACGTAACCTATGGTCTTGTGCCTTGCCAACGTAAAGCCATTTTATTATTAGACCATAACAGTCTGTAGTTTCTTGTTGCTTAAGTAAAGCATTTATAAATGGAAACTTAAATTAAAATGTTAACAGGCTTATTATTATAAAGGGATTTCCTGGTATTTATTGATCATTTTTCACACTCTTTTACAAAATGTACATGGATGAATAATTCTGCAGATAACTGAGTGTATGTGTTATAATAGAGCTTTTTTCTTTGAATTATTCATTATCTGTTTAACTATTCACAATGGAGTCATGAACAAGTGACTAACTCAGTGAAAAAATGTGTTGCATTCAAATAATACAAATTGGGTTCCTCCCCACTTTTTTTTTACTTCTTGGGTTCTAGCACTTTAAGGATGATGTGAAGAAGCCTTACAGAATATATAACATCACAAAGCTCACAACTCATCAAGTAAGTCATGATCAGAATTACTAGATTGATGCCATGCAGATCAATGCCTATGAGAAAAATGGAATCAGGTAGCTCCACAGATTGTTACTGGGCTTAAAACTTTTGCAATGGAGCCAGAAGCCTTTTTTTTTCTATTATGTCTTCCTTCACTAAAATTTCTATCTGAGTCCCATGAGAAAAAGTACCTCATCTTCTCTTTCTAACTAATCAGATTCTATTGATGCAATAGGGCCCTGTTCACCATAAATAGTACTTTAAGAACATTCTTCATGTGATTTGCTGCTGGCAATCCCTATTGCACCAATCTTGAGAGTGCTGGGATCAAATTGGTCTACGTGCTTGATTAATTTTCTAAAGTGTAAGGTCAATATCCTATCACAATAAAATGGCTAATAGTAGGTTTGACTAGAATAAGGAATAATGTGCTCCCCTAATGATAAAGACTCATTCTCCTGTCACTTTTAAAGCATGTAAATTTTGCACAAGATTTATATAACTCTAGATGAATTTCATGGCTCTGGTGTATCTTACACTAAAATGGAATTTTCTTCTTCCAAATGCAAATGTTTTGTAAGTCATGCAGTTACAAGAAAGAGTCTCAATTCAACCAAAGTAGGAGAATCTGTTTCAAAGAAACAATTTACCCAAACTCACCAAGAATAATTTAGGCAAGCCTCTTATAGCTTTCTTCTCAAGAATTTCAATGGAATAGGTATTGCTCTTACAACAATGTTTTTTCTCTTATAGCATTGAGTGATCCAGCTTAAAAAAAACAGGAATGAGTGATTCAGAGATTGATGGCAATAGGCAATTATCCCTTTTTATGAGATACTGTACTTTGAATTTATCATCTTTTTGTTAGCTTGCTTAGGCTAGCAATTATGAAATGATCTGCTTTCTTAGGCTTGCCTGTACAACAGAGTATTTACTTTACATTTTAAGAGAGTTCTGTTGTGTTTTATACAGCATTTTCATGACTCATTTTTGCGGTTGTGTTCGGCCATGAATTAAGGCTAATCTTTTCCACTGATTCCATCCTTTACCCCTCAGTAAAATCAGATCCTTCAGAATCAGTAGGAATGAGCAAGCCTGAACAGAATCCCTTTTGGAGGGGTTTGGGGAGGATTTGATAAAATTCAATTAGACTTTCCTTTTTTACTCACTTCTGCCCTGCACTATGGAAGTGCTGCATCAGAATACTCAGAGAGGATCTTCCCATGATGGTACATATCTCCCATTCCTTCTGAAAATAAGCTTGCTCAGCTGAACAGTGGGTTGGCTCTTAAAACCTGTTGTCCCCTGGCAATGCAAGCTAGGACAATCCTCACTTAGGCAGTAATGTTCACTGCTATCAACTCAAGCTCCCTAGCAATGCAGCCCCAGTGTCAGGAATTTCCCCTCATGCAGCTTCCTCTAGAGCCTCCCCACAACATTTCAGCCCAGCATTTCAGGCCCTAATAGGATCAGGAACTAACAGAAATATTGAGTGGAAGCTCTTTTCTTCAAATATTTCCAACATGATTTCTAGAATAAAGATGTCAAATATGTCCTTAAGCTTTTTGGATGATTTGTACATCACACCATTAAAAATCACATCAGAATGTGTCATAGTCTGAGTCCTTTCAAAGCCCCACACAAGACCCACATTTTCACCACAATAACAAAAGCTCAGAATGGGAGGCTAATGTGGGGTGAGGGGAGGAATCCAAATATAGGTGACCAAATCCTAGGAAAGTAACAGTACAGGCAATTTTTGTTGTCTTATTTTACTGGCAACCTGTACATATCTCATTTATCATGTGATCAGATACTATAGTGCTCAGGATGGTATAAGAAAATATATAGAATTGAACAGAAATAATTTTTTTTCTATTCCATTGGTTTTGTCCTTGTATTAAATAGAAAATAAGATATTCCCCTAACCTAAAACTATTTTAGATGCCATTACTTGTCCTTGTACATTAGAATGCATGGGCCAAAACTTATGGTCCTTGAGCAAAGCCCGAGCAGAACTGCCATTGAAATCAATGGGATTTTACATGATTAAGGACTGCAGAATTTGTCCCCATGTCTATACATGTTAGTTCATGGTTAATCAGAGAGTAAGTCAGGCAAAAGCTTTTTTTAGTTACATTTTCAGATGGTGATATAACTGATTGCAACAATCAATATATTGATGTATTACTGAAAATGAGACATTCCAAATGGGACCACGGTCATAGTTAGGGTAATTTAGAGGCTTAAAAACCTTGACATCTTTTTCAGTATGATGCTTTCTATGATTATTTTAGCAGAAAATGCACAAAAAAGTATAAAAAATACCTTAACATTTCTGCCTTTCAAGTGGATAGGGAAGAAGACAGAAGATTTGCATTTGTCAGAATCTTCCAAATGCTTGGAATATATGTTTGAAACATGAATAGGTTTGACAGACATTGAGTTAAGAAAAAGAAGACACTGACTTTATCTGTCCCTTTTGTAAGCAAGCTATTACGCAGGTTGAGAAATGATCCAGCTAAAGTAATCCAGCCCTTACTTGGATGCAATATTTTTCTTTAAAGCTATTTGCTATATCCAGACTGAAGTCTAGCCTTAGGTAAATTAACTGCATTCTAAAGCACTGTGATTTTTAGCAACCAATTAAGTTAAACAAATGAACTGGGAGGGGGAGACCTGTGCTCATTTTAACTCCTATTCTCACTATTCCTATCTCTCACATCTCTTACAAGCAAAAGTCCTACAGAGATGAAAATGAAAACAGCTACCTCACATCCCTGAAGAAGCTGTCTCTGCATCAGCAAACTATGTAATGCATTAGATGAATGCAGTGCATAAAGGACTGCTTTTACGTATCTAGGACTTATTTTTTCTTTTAATAATTGTAAGACACTTCAAAGTGAACTTATTTGCTGTTCTCGGAGAGAAATGTTTGAAAACCTAATAAAACAGAAATCACAGTAATTTCTGGATAGCAATCAATTTTTGACGTGTACGTTATTTAGACTACTTAATGGCTTGCCAATTGTGTTAGCAATAACACATACTTCAACAAAATGCAAGTTTATTGCAAGTTTGTGAACACAGAGTAATAAAATATGCTTCTAAAACTATATTTTAGCTACTCTGACAAGTGGTCACTTATGGAAAGCCTCATACAAGTGAGCTGGCATTGAAAATTATACAAAGACCTTTGAAACTATATATACATTATTGATGTCACTTATTTTTCAGTACAGAATAGGTCTGATGTAGTTGTGGTTTGATAACAAGAAAACGAGAGTTGAAGACTAGAAGCTTTTTTTACTATTTATTAAGTATTTTCTTGCTAAGTCATAGAGGATGAAATCCTTACCCAATTGACTTCAGAACTCCCATTGATATCAATAGGGCCAGAATTTCACCCATAGTTTTAAAGGATCTGAAGGCTTATAACTTATTTTCTTGAACCATTTAGCATTTCCAAGGGGACAGAGCAGGTGTCCTAGCATGACTTTTCCTGATCTAATTTCTATGGGGCAGATTCTATCATTCTTCCTCACATTGAATAGTGCCTTACTCCATGAGTAGTCCCATTGAAATATATGGGACTTCTCATGAAGTATGGCAGTATTCAACCCTCAAAAGTCAGCAACACAGGCATAAATTGAAATATGCCCTGACCAGAAAGTAAGTGTAGTTAATTTCAATTACAGTCATTAGTGGATTACAAAAAAAAAAAAAAAAAATCCAGAAAAAAGAATGTTGTTGCACAGAATTACCTGTGCAATTCATCCATTGTCATTTTAAAAGTAATTCATAAAGAATGTATATTAATAAAGGAAGTGTCAGGAAATGTTCAAAGTGTACTTTATAATACTGACAGTAGTCTTCATTTTAATTAATTATATGTGTTACCCATCCATGCCCTGGGTAGCCACCTGAAAATGCCAAGGTCAGGGCAGGCTGCAAAAGGAGAGCAGATTCTCTCAGCCCTAGTCGGTAACACTGAAGATAGACTTCACAACCAGCCACATACAATGCTTCTGATTCCCCACACTGGTTACCAAGAAGATAAAATAAAATATACACAGCCCCCTTCACTGCATTTAAGTCTCTGGCTCCCAGTCTTCCACTAGGCCCATGTAGCTGGGAGGAATGGTCCCCTTCTGAGAAGGACCCAGAGGGAGAACCAACCCCCCCTGGCTGCTAGAGCCCAGAAGGAGATCACCTGTCCAGAAGCAGGTGGGTGGGCCCAGGCCTTTAGAAGCCCAACGGACACCACATGACTGGAAGCAGGGGCGTGGAGCCAGGCCTTTAAAACCCCGGTCTGAGAGCTCAGTTGGGTGGGGATGGCTGAGGGAGAAGGATGCTGCTTCCCTGAGGCTTCCAGCTAGAGCCAGGCCAGAGGCCTATGCTGAGTGGGAATGGCCTGTCTTAACCTTAACCTTAACCTTTAACCTTAGCCTGGGGACTGGCAGAGAGCCCACCTGAGTCCCCTGCTGCCTGGGAGCTGGAGGAGGGCCCACCTGAATTACCTGCTACCTGGAAGCAGGAGAAGGACAGACCTGAGCAGTAGGGAGCCTGGGATCTGGAGAACCTACCAGCCATACCTGTGGCCTGGGGGCTGGAGGACATGGGGGTGTTGCCCTCTGAGGAGGAATCCATGGAGTTGCTGGAGCTGCCACTGGTGGATGAGGAGGGCCTAGTGGGACTACCACACCCCAGTGACCTGGAGGAATCAGGTACCTGGGGTTATGGGGAGGAAGAAGCCCAGGGACAGCTATAAACAATAGCTGAGTCAGGGGCAACCCTGTTGGCGTGTTGCAGTAGCAGTAGCCTTCCGATGCAGTGGCAGGCACCTTTGCCACAGCTAGGGCCCTGGGCTGGGATGCAGTGGAGATGGGTGGGCCTGTGTCCCCCTCCTCCCTTCCTGAGCCACCCTGGGAGAACCTCACCCTCCTTACTGCTCTAGAGAGTAGACTGCTTGTGTGCCAGCCCTGCCTACGGGCCAGCATGAAAGATTAAGCTGTTTCCTGGCCGGTGTGTAGCCGGGAGGGGTGGTCCCCCTCTGAGAAGGACCCAGAGGGAGAACCCTGGGCGCTGCCCCCTCAGAGGGGCATGTCCACAGTCCAGTAAAGAGATAAGTTATTTAAAACTCTATGCTCTTATCAAAAAGGTAATCTTGACCCCAATGGGTCAGCCATCAATATATGTTTGGATCTTACCATGCTGCCACCAATCCTTTAGTAACTAAAACTAAAGGTGTATTATAAAAGGAAAGAAACAAACTATAAGAGAAATGTTAAATGGTCAGATCAATCAGGTACATACAAATGATTCAAAAGTCCATCTGTATCAGGTTCTCTGTAGAGTTGTGGAGTTTGCAGGCTTGTATCGTCCCTCTGGTGTACATCCAGTACCTGGATAGGTCTCAGTCCTTTGTATCACAGCTTCACTTGCAGATGAGCTGATCCAGACGTAATGAAGGCTGAATACTAAAGACTGACTGAAGACAAAATGGATGTGGTACAGCTGCCTTTTATTTCCCTTGGCCTTTGCCGAGCTGTTTGTGGAAATGTACAGAAATAAGATGGAGTCCATAATCACATGAGTAAGTCCTGGTGATTCATAAGGTGTAGCCCCTGGGTTCTTTCCATGGGCTTATTGTATCTTTGAGTTCCATTAATGGGCCATCAAGCAGCTAGTGCTGAGGCAATCCTGTCTGGAGTGTCGTCCAGAAACACAACACAAGTTGAAATACAGATACATCAAACATATCTATAACTTCCAAAACACATATAACACATGAACATAAACAATATCATCATACTTAGCAAATTATAATCTTTCTAAAGGTATCTGACATGGCATATCATAGAATCATAGAATATTAGAGTTGGAAGGGACCTCAGGAGGTCATCTAGTCCAACCCCCTGCTCAAAACAGGACTAACCTCAGCTATATCATCCCAACCAGGGCTTTGTCAAGCCTCAGCTTAAAAACCTCTAAGGATGGAGATTCCACCACCTCCCTAGGTAACCCATTCCAGTGCTTCACCACCCTCCTAGTAAAAAACTTTTTCCTAATGTCCAACCTAGACCTCCCCAACTGCAACTTGAGACGTTGCTCCTTGTTCTGTCATCTGCCACCACCGAGAACAGCCTAGCCCCATCCTCCCTGGAACCCCCTTTCAGGTAGTTAAAGGCCGCTATCAAATCCCCCTCACTCTTCTCTTTTGCAGACTAAACAAGCCCAGTTCCCTCAGCCTCTCCTCATAAGTCCTATGCTCCAGCCCCCTAATCATTTTTGTTGCCCTCCGCTGGACTCTCTCCAACTTGTCCACATCCTTTTTGTAGTGGGGGGCCCAAAACTGGACACAATATTCTAAATGCGGTCTCACCAATGCCGAATACAGGGGAATAATCACTTCCTGTGACCTGCTGGCAATGCCCCTCCTAATGCAGCCCAATATGCTATTAGCCTTCTTGACAACCAGGGCACACTGCTGACTCATATCCAGCTTTTTATCCACTGTTACCCTATCATATACCCTAATGTTATCATATACACTTATTGTCATTTTGAAATATTGATGTTAAATAATATCATAAATGGTACCCCTAATCCAACCAGCATCACAGTATGGACAAGATACAAATGACTATATATGGCTATATGGGATTTGGGTTTTACAATGAAATCCATGTTATAAAGAAGGGGTTCATAATAAAAAAGAGACAGAATGCAGTAGTTTATAACAGGTGTGGCCTTAAAATAGAAGAGCGATGCACTAGAAGTATAGGTCAGATCATTAGCATCTGCTAAGTTCTTTTTGCCTCAACAGAGCAGCACAAATGGACCTTAGAGGGGCTCACAACCATTTCTCCAGGGTTTATGGTAACTCCTCCTCATTCCCCTAGCACGGGGGGCATGTCGGGTCTAGTGGAAATTTGAAAGAGGCATTCTGGGGTGGGAAAGGGCGTGAGGGGATCTTGGTGTGTCATGTTGATCTTCGGGTGACACAACAATCCTAGTAAGCCAGGAACACAAAGCTACATATAGCATTTATTGATACAATAGTCTATCAATATCTCAGGTGCCTATATCATCTGGCACATCTCACTATAATAATCTTTAACATTTCCATGCTTCAAACTGTCACACATCTGACACAAATGCAATTTTGTCTTTCATGTAATTCAAAAATATTTTAACCCAATAACTAAAGCCAAATTACATGTTTACTTTTGCCTCTTACTATCCTTGTAGTATTTCAGCTCCACTTTCTAAATAGAAGCCTTCTGTGCTTTGACTCTTTTAAATTATACCTTCTTTTTCAGTTAGTTCAAAGAATATTTCCCAGTACCAGAAAAAAAATCTTTAACATATACCTGAAATTTTCTTCGGGTCCCAGATCCTACATGAAGAAAATAAGATACTTATTTTTCAATTGGCTACTGTGTCAAAAGTTACAAATATGATTCTACTCAAATTTAGAAAAATAAATCAGAAGTAACACCAATATGGTCAATGGAGCGACATTGGTGAAAAACCGATAAAATATAAATGAGAGAAAAATCAGGCCCCAAGAGTCACATCTGAAAGATATGTCACAACATGTATTCAGTAGTTCATCTATGATAAGTTCTTAGATCCCTTATCAGACCCCTCAACTACTTACTAATAAAACTTTCTTACTTTCTGCATCCTTGGCTTCTTTACACACAACACATTTTCTAGCACATTTTCTAGCACATTTATTCAATTAATGAAGTTCCTCCACCAGCTCTACCAATAAGGGTCCTATATTCATGCCAAAAGTTTTAATCTTTAATCCAGTAGGTTTGATAGCTACTGGACCGGATAAGTCTTTGGTAAGAAGCTATCCATTATCCATCATAAATCATAAATTCTTCCTTTAAAGCTGGCTGAATTAAGATCTCTTGATGGTAAAAAATTTTATTTTTCTTTCTCCTGAAAGGATTAGAAAACATAAAAATGTAGCTGATTGAACCAATGCAAGTCTCACTCTTGACTGGTGTCCATTACATAGCAAAAATAATACTGTTGCTAGGAAACACGACTGGGAATCCTTTTGACTTCAGTGGGATCTACGCAGGCAGTACATCCACGTGTGTCATTGAAGGATTAGGATCCAAGTTGCTATGTAATTCCAGTTTCCACAATAATCAAGCTATTATGCTTCCACTACACTTGAGGACAGATTGTCCACCGGTGTAAAGGAGCACAGCTCCATACACACCAGATAAGAATTTGGCTCTTTTTTGTTTTGTTTTATGTTTTACTTGTTTTCTAAGTGATTCTGTAAAGTGATTCCTTTGATGTCTATCATCATAAGCTGTTCAAAATAAATAAAAAGCTTAGGGCTTGATTCTCCTTTCGCTTACACCATTGTAAATCAAGAATAACTTAACTGAAGTCAATGAAGCAGCAGTGGTTAGCATACAGCTGGTGAGAGGGGACAATTTTGTCATTAGTCTCTTTCTCAAAGTAGAAAAGAAAAAGAAAAGAAAAGAGAGGCTACAACTGTTCTTATGGTATTTCTGCACTGGGCATGTGCTTCCAGCATGGGAAGACTGATGTGATAGCTCATCTTGAGCTAGTGCACTAAAAGGAACAATATAACCAGGGATAGCATGGGTAGCAGCTTGGGTTAGCTGCTTGAGTACATACCGAGGGGCATCCAAGTGGATTTGTACTCAGGTGAGTAGCCTGAGCTGTCTCCACCCACATGCTACCCTGGCTACACTGCTATTTTTTAACATAGTAGCTTGAGCAGAGCTAGCACATCTGTCTACCCGTGCTGGAAAGCATGATCCCAGCTGCAATGTAGACCTACCATTTATACATTTCATTATCATATATTCCACTATTTTTAACCTGGTTCATCAGCCAAACTTAAGTTGAATAAGTCTACCATTAACTCTTTATAGGTTAATGCACTGGTTTTCAAAAATATTTTCATTTTGGACCTCTACAAAATTTCAAATAGAGGTGCAGACCCCTTTGGAAAGCTTAGACATACTCTATGGACCCCCCAAGAGTCCATGGGTCACATTATTCTATGGTAACAATATCCTTTCACAGACCCCTTACACATAGTCTGTGGACCACCACAGGTTGAAACCACTGGGTTAATGCTATTCCAATATGCCTCCTATATGGACCATTAAAAAAAAAGTCAATTAGTAAAAGTGATCACTTACAAGATGTACAGAATTTCAAAATCCATTTCCCCTCCATGGATAGGAAAATCTAATTTAGTAAACTGCAACTATAATATATAAGTAGAAAAAAAAAATCACCCCATACTGAACATTTAAACATGGGATCCTATTGACAAGAGTGATATGGTGGGATCCCCAGCAGCTGCAGTGCCAAACATTGGACGGAAAATTGAAATAAATTAATCACTTCAATCAGAAAGAATATAAGGAGGTAAATAAGTTATAAAAGAGAGAGAAACAGACATAAAAGAAAGGTAATTAGGAAGATAATGCCATTCCATAATCCCAATAAAAAAACTGCCTGACTAATTTATATATATATATATTAGCATTCAATTATAATTATTGGCTAATGTTTGTTTGATATCATCCCAGACCTCAAGGAAGTGCCCTAGAGGTTCTATAGTTAAGATTCACAGCTTCATAGATTATCGGGCAGGCAGGACAATAGATCACCCACTCTCACCTCCTGTATAACGCAGACCATGGAATTTCACCCAGTTATTCCTGTCCTGAGCACAGTAACAAGGTTATTCATAAGATTGGGTTGAGTGCAATGAGGACCAGTCCTGCAAATGTTAATGGACAGCACATATCCGCATACTGTCTCTTGCCCAACACTGTTCCCACAGGTAGGTTCTATCTATTCTGCCCATATGCAAATTGTCCTCACCATCTGTGGCCCTCTCTTTGGGGTAGGATGTACTGATGCTCAGTGTTGGGAGGCAGGTGGCTGAAGGAATATGAAGCAGCTAATTGCTGAGGGCCACGACTTTCTCCTCCTCTCTCCTCTTAGATCCTCTGCCTGCCCCACAATGCTGCACTGAGAGGCAAAGTGAAGGTGAGGAAGCCAGCAATTGTCTCAATGAGAAGAGGTGTGCAAGAGGAAAAATCCCTGGCTCCCTTCTCAGCAGTCCAAAGAATAGCCCTTGTAGCCAAGAAGAGGATCTACTGTGGGAACTTTGCTTATAGCTTTCTGACCTTTTTGAGTGACATTTTAGCTAGCATGAGTGACAGGAGCAGGGGCAAACAGGTGACTATCACTCTAGATGCTAAACTCTTGATACAGCAGGCATGCAAATATTATTGATACTGATAATACCGTCAAGTGTAGAGGACCACGCACCACTTCAGTCATGCTTTTTTGATTGTGATATTAAAGTGGTGCACGGAGCATCGTGAAGGCCTGAGATGAATTGAGCTCCGTGCCTCTTTCTTTCATGCCAAGTGTAAGTCTTACTTCTTTCTTTTAGAAATAAAAATGGTATAAGTCTTAGACACAATGAATCTGCTGAAAACTACCTACATTCCCACTGTGTTATGTCTGTGATGACAAAACAAGCCTGTTTAGAAGCTGAACAGATAATAAACATGTCTTGTTTTATGCCTGCAGCCACTGCATAATGTTGGAGCAGACTTAAACAGGGTCTGGGTTACGTCTGACACATTTCTCCAGACATCATATTCTATCACTGCAGATATCAAGTTTAAAACAGAAAGAGCACCTGCATAGGGTCTGCTTCATGTCTACATACTCCCTATTATGCATGTGTTCTTATGCAATTTCTTCTCTTAACCTGTAGATAGAACTAGTGGACACACACACACAGTGACACAAAGGTCTAAAAAATTCATTTTCTCGGGCACTTCTGAGGCTGAAGGAAGAAAGAACAGTTGAGATGTACTCTTCACTTCCTACTTTGTTCAAACAGTTTAGTGACCCATAAAATGTTATTTAGCAGCATGCAAGGGGCTGAGTCAGATTCAGGTAGCTTGCTGTATTGTTGAGGGTCAGTGAAAGAGGAAGGGAGATAGTTGCATTTTAATGTACAATCAGAGTTTGTGAGAGGAAAACTATTCTGCTGAGGCAGAAATAACTGCTGCTCTATGGTCTCCCTCCCCTTTTCCTCCCAGCTAATGTAAAGGACAGGGCTAGGGGGGAGACCCCACCTTTTCTCTCCTGCTTCTTGAAGGGATGGAGGGACTCCTACATGTGTGCTGAATTAATTCCCCTCAAAGATCTAGGACAGTTTCCCTTCTCCAATAAAATTATTTTTTTAAACAAAACCTACTATTTTATTTTCTTTATCCCTAAACTTATTACCCACACTTGGATTCTGATTAACTCTCACCTTTTTTAGTTTTTGAAATAATTTCTTTTTTACATTTGCTATGGATGTTAATCCCATTCCTCTTTATCGCCCTTCTGAGGTACATGCAAATTTTGTTTTCCTCTCTTACCCAGCAGATGTTTTATACTGTCTTTTCCCTTTCCATAATGTCACCATCACCATCAACTTCTAAATATATAAGTCCACCAGGGACACAGTTCAAACTTTCAGCAGCACACATTAGCATTGAGCCCAATCCAGCATCTTTTACTAATTCAGGCCCTGATTGTACTTTGACAGAACCTCACCAACTTCTCTGGGGCTATGCACGCAGGAGAGGGTCTGCCCATGTGGCTCCAACTGCAGGTTTGGGGTCTTCAGTAGCAAAACTTTATTCCTCAAAGAACTGCAGAGTTCTGCAAATTAACAGCATGTACATTACATACTATATGGTATGTGATGCCTTTATTATAGATTCTGTTACTTCCACTATCCTTGATTGCAACATATCACAGTAGCACATCACAACTCTTTGAAAACTGATCAGTTTCAGGAAAGAAAATGAATTAGTAAGCAAAGGAGGTGTGAGGAATTATTCACATCTTATGTGATTGAGATACTTGTGTTCCTTGTGGTCGTTTTATGTTTTAAATGTGAAGTGGAGATAAATATTTGTGATCGTTATTTATATTAAAGTTTTTTCTAATATGGTTGAAATTTAGATTTCACTAGACAATTTTTGTATGTCACCTAAATAGCAAATGGTTGTTAGAAACATATTAATTGAGGTTTCATTATATAATGTATGTTTACCTGATATGACTGCAATACCTCATTAAAACTGAAATAATGAAATGACATGTACTGAAAGTGTAGAATTTCTTAGCAAATCAACAAACCATATAAGACAATGCATTATATGATGGTAAAAATAACTGTTTATAAAGTACAATAAGATACAAGTTAAACAGACATTTAAGCAGAAGAGGACAGTTGAGGTCTCAGAGAGGAAAACCCTGACCACTGTGTGTGTTTACATGCCTAACAACAATTCAGAGTACTCGGCTTTTTGGAGATGGTGGGATTGGTGCTTGATAGAGTGTCACCTACTGTCTCTGTCATTCTACTGAGAGACTTCAATGCCAATGTGGGGAATGATGGAGATACCTAGAGAGGAGTGATTGGGAGGAATCGTCTCCCTGATTAGGACCTGAAAGGTGAGCTGTTAATGGACTTTTGTGCTAGTCATGGATTGTTCATAATGAACATGTTCGAACACAAGGTTGCTCATAAATGTACCTGATACCAGAGCACCTTGGCCAAAGATTGATGTTCGAATTTATAGTTGTTTCATTGGACCTAAGACCATATGTTCTGGACACCCAGATGAAGAAAGGAGCAGAGCTGTCAGTTGGATCTGATGCATGGGATGCCAGCTGGATAGACACGGAAGGCCCAAACAATCAGTGTGGGGCACCTGGGAATGTCTGGTGGAGGACCCTGTGAGGAAAGACTTCAATTCACATTTCCAGAAGAACTTATCTTGCATGTCAGGAGAGATCGTGGACATTGAGTCCGAATAGACCATGTTCAGGGCTCCAATCACTGAGGCAGCCATGAAAAGCTGGCCTGAAGGCAGTTGGTGCCTGTTGTCATGGCAACCCTAGGACACGCTGGTGGACACCAGTGGTGAGGGAGCTGTCAAGGCAAAGAAGGAGGCCTTTTGAGAAATGCTTGCGAATCAGACTCCTGATACAACTGAGAAGTACCAGTTGGTACTAGGAGGGGTGTGGCTGTGGTGGTCATTGAAGCAAAAGGCCAGGCCTGGGAGGAATTTAGAGAGAGAATAACTACTAGACAGCTTCAAAGGCTTTCTGGAAAACTATTTGCTGCCTTAGGAGAGGTCGGTGGGACGTTGCCAAGGTGTTCTCAGCAAGGGTGGTGAAACGCTGATTGCAACTGAGAAGATTGTTAAGAGGTAGAAAGAGCACTTTGAAGAAATCCTCAACCCAGTGGACACACCCTCCTTTCAGGAGGCAGTGCTGGAACCCCCAGTGGTATTGGATCTATTTCTGTTTATGAGGTCACTTTGGTGGCAAAGTGTCTTCACAGCGGTAAGGCAGCAGAGGTGGATGAAATTCACCTGGAGATGTTGAATTCACTGGATGAAGTCAGGGTGTTGTGATTAACGCACTTCTTCAGTGTTGCATGGAAAGTAGGTGCAATACCTCGGGACTGGCAAGCTGGTGTGCTCCAACTACAGGGCAATCACACTTCTCAGCCTCTCCAGCAAAGCTTCTGTCAGGGTGCTGGAGAAGAGACTACTCCTATTAGTTGAACCTTAGATTCATGGGAAACAATGTGGTTTCCGTCCCGGATGTGGAACAATGGACCAACTCTATGCTGTCTCACAGGTACTCAAGGAGTCATGGGAGTTTGCTCACCTGGTCTACCTTTGTTTTGTGAACCTGAATAACGTTTATGACTACTTGCCCCGAGATGTCCTGTGGGAAGTGTTGTGGGAGTATAAAATGCCAGTGCCACTGCTGTGTGCTACCTGGTCCCTCTATTCTCCAAGTGAGAGTTGTATCCACATTCTTGGCATTAGGTTGAGTTCTTTCGAGGTGGGATGGGACTCTGCCACAGGTGTGTCCTGTCCCCACTCCTGTTCATGATCTTTATAGACAGGATATGCAGGATAGACAAGGTGCAGCCAAGTTGGGGAGTGTGTCTAGTACTGAGATTTGGAGGTGGCATCTCTGCATGTTTCCTGATGATGTTGTATTTCTTGTTTCTTCAGACTGTGATCTATGACATGCACTTGAATGCTTCACTGCTGAGTGTGAAGCAGCTGGGATGAGAATCAACACCTCCAAATCGGAGGTCATGTTTTTTTCCCAGAAGAAAGTGGAGTGTTCTCTCCAGATGAACTGGGAATAGCTGCCCTTAGTGGATGAGTTTAAGTACCTGGGGGTCTTTTTCACAAGTAATGGTGAGCGGGAGCATGATATTGACCGGTGGATTAGTGTGGCGGCGGCAGTGATTTGGGTGCTGTAAGGATCCATAGTGACAAAGTGAGAGGTACGTTTTTGGATGAAGCTTTAAGTTTATAGGTCAATCTATGTTCCCATTCTCACCTGCGGTCATGAACTTTGAGTAATGACCAAAAGGACGAGACCATGGGTACAAGTGGTGGAAATTAGATTTATCCGCAGGGTGCCTGGGATGACTCTCTGAGATAGGGTGAGGGGCTTGGCTATTCCGGAGAGCCTCAGAGTAGAGCCCCTACTTCTCCAGGTTGAGAGGAATTAGCCGAGGTGATTCTGGCACCTGATAAAGATGCCCCATGGTAGGCTTCCATGGGAACTATACTGGGCAGGTCACAGTGAGAGGAGCCCTGAGGCTGACCCAGGACATGATGGAGGGATTATATTTCCCTGCTGGTCTGGGAATGCCAGGAAATCGCTCTGTAGGAGCTGGAACCTGTTGCAGAAGAAAGGGAGGTCTACTCCTCCCTACTCTCCATGCTGCTGCCATGACCCTCATCAGAAAAAGCTGCATAAAGGAAAAGAAGAAGGACAGTTCTACAAAACTTTCAATATAACTATTAATTTTCATATCAGTCATTTCTTTATTTATCTATACATACTCAAATCTACATACATTAACTATAGCAGTTACAGTACATGCATCATGAGTAATTATTAGCATTAATCAATTAAATAATAGTTTATCATAAAACCATTCTGTAGGTTCAACACCTCTGCAATAAAATATGAGTGTATTGTATAGTCATTAAACATCATTGAAAAACTTCTGACCAATCATGTTCTGTAAACAGAACACTGAACATGTTAAAGCAGTTTATAATATAATAGCTCAGCATATAAGGGTTCTTCCCATACTACAGGTAGAGAAGGTATTTATTTCATAATAATACCTTAATCCTAATATTGACTTTTTTATCTTCAGAGTGCTTTACAAATATTGATTAGTTTTAACTCTACCCCCTTCATAGGTAACTGAGGAGTATTAGTCTCATTTTGCAGGTGGAGAAACTGAGGCAAATGTTTTAAAAAGGTTGGGCAGGCACAAATATTTTCATTATTTAATATTTGTATTGCAACAGTATCCAGAAACCTAAGTCATGGACCTGGACCCTATTGTGTTAGGTCCTGTACAAACACAGAAATAAAGGACATTTAGCTGCTGTTGATAAATTGTATACTCAATCACTTGACTACACTTTGTTTCATTATGAAATATATTCAAAAGAACAAATAACCAATATCAGTCAGCTTTATTGCTCAAAGTCAATAACAGTATAATATAGGAAAAAAGGTTCAACACCATATCAGTTTCTGGGAAGCTGTCTCATGAAGTGTTGTTAAATTCACCTTACAAAGTACGTGTGCTCCAGAGTTACACAGTTAAAGCTATTCTAGACAATGAGGGACATCAGGTCCCTGTTTGTTTTTGAATAAAATTTGATAGGCATAAAACAGTAGTCAAATGAACCGTGTCTGACTAAGCGTATTTGTCCTTTCAGGACAGGGCATCTTCCTTCCCATTCCATGATCCAGGGCAGTAGATGATGACATAATCAAATCTGGCAAAGAAAGTGACCAGCAGATCTGTCTTTGGTTAAGGTTATGAGCAGTTCAGAGATATTCCAGATTCTTGTGGTTGGTATGGACCTGGACTGGGAAGTTGTCTCCATTCTTCCAGTGCTGCCTTTATTACAAGTAACTCCTTGTCCCAGGTATCATAATTCTTCATGGGGTTAGTTTTCATGAATATAGGGCACAGGGATGGAATTCATTACAAGGGCCAATATGTTTTGACAGAACAACTCTGATGGCAAAGTTCGAAACAACTACCTCTTTGGTGAAGGGTTTGGAAAAAAATCAGGTGAATAAGAATGGGAGCTAAGCTGACCAAATGTGAACTATGTCTCTGGTAACCATATGCAGCGGACTCCCTTTCAAAGGAGCATAGTTATTAGGACAACTAAATTAGATAATTTTTTGATTGAACTCTTGTAGAAACTGACAAACATGAGAAATTGCTGAACACCTTCCACATCCTTCAGGGCATTCCACTTGGAGATGTCAGAAGATATCTTTTGTGGACCCATTTTTAGGCCTTTGGGGGAAAATGAGATCCCAAGGAACTTTATGATGTCTTTGCAAACTAACATTTCTCCAGTTTGATATTAAGATGGCTTTGGTGGACTTTGTTGAGAACATGACATAGAGGTTGCCCCTGCAGTGCCTAGTTTAAAAAATAATTAGAAGAATATTGACCAAATAAATAACCATAAACCTGTCTGATATGTCCTGGAAGATATCATTGATGAAATGCTGGAATGTCAGAGAAGTGTTACATAACACAACTAAATATTCAAAATGCCCATATTGTGTATGGGACACAGTCTTCCATTCATCTTCTTCTCTGATTTGGATTGGGTTGTAGGCTCCATGAAGGTCCACATTAGTAAAAATCTAGGCTGAGAGGAGCTTCTTAAAGTGTTTGTTGAGTGGTGAGGGACAGTGTTTTTGAACCCTCACTTTGTTCAGAGCCTGGTAGCCAACACAGAGGTGTAAAGAGCCATCCTTCATTGCCACAAACAAGATTGGATCTGCCAGAGAGATGGACAGGTGAACGAACCCCTTTTCCAGGTTCTCATGGACCGTCTTGAATTTGGGAGCAAGTACATGTGGCTAAAGGGGATCTCAGCTCTAGATTGCAGGTCAACTGAAGAATCATAACAGCGATAAGAGTACAAAATATCTGCCCTCTTTTTATCATTAATATTAGCATAATTAGCATAACATTAGCATAATCCTGATTTTTCACAGTAATTCCTGAAGCTATTGAGGCACTCACAGGGATGTCAGCAGTTACTTTCAGTGTGCCTTCATTGGTCTCTGAATTCCTAGGCAGGTGGCAATGATTGCATAGTGTTTCTGGTCCAGAACATGGTTTTGATAACAGAGTCTTTAGGTAAAACGTAGTGTGTGGTCCTCCAGCAGATGCACGGATCATGGATGACAAGTCAGGGAATGCTGGTGGTGCTTGGAGCAGACTGAACTGTTGGATGTCCTGGTGACTTTGGAGTGTTGTAACTATTAATGGTGCCATTTGATGAGTAACTGGGCCAGTGTCCTCAGCTCAGCCCCTGATATGCTGGGATGTTGTAGCTGGAGGGGGAGTTGGAGGGTGCTGGCACCGTGTCCATCTATAGGCAGGGTGCAGTAGACAAGAGGGAGTGCAAGGTCCTGGATTGAGGGATGGAATGGAGGCTTAGCCAGACACCCTTATCAGGGCTGAGGCCTGAAGTATTTCTGCTCAAAATACGGATTGGTTCTTAGTAAGGCATCCCATATTCCCAGTGTGTAGTGTCCCTCTTCCTCTCAGTACAGTCTTAGGCCTGAAACAGGACATCAGTTCTTCTCTGCACCAGGGAGGGGAGGCTGAACCCAGCTGATTTGCTGAGGCCCATGTGATGAGGATATGCAACAAGGTTCGGGGGATGGAGCAGGAGCAGATACAGGTTGGGTAGAGCAAACTAGAGACAGAAGAAGCAGCGATAGGAGCATGTGCTTCTGCCAGCTAGAATTGCATTGTTCAGCCACTGGACCGCTGCTACTACTGAACCTGCTATCTCCTTTAACTAGTCAGGTGGTGCAGTTAATCAGACAGCTTCTATCAGAACCAACTATGGTCATTAGGTCACCAGGAGACTGGCTGTGCTGCAGGCTAGGCCCCTAACAGGTTTCTACCTTCTATTTCTGCTACCATATGCACCCCTTATCTCTTTGTTCTGAACACATGCATTCCAGGTGCCAACGGGCATCAAGGCACCTCCTAGGTTTATACCATAATAGAACACATAAATACTGGCCTGTGAGAGGATCTCCTTACCTGTTGCTCTGATAAAACATGCATCTGTCCTGATTCTGACAGTTTTACGATCTATTTAATCCGAAGCTTATTTCACCTAATGCAAGGTGTTATGGGATGCTTGAAATGGGGAGAGGTATTAGGGGATACTTCAGATTGTGGGGAGAATATAATTGTTTAGTTAACATAACTTTCAAACACTTATATTAATGTATTGGCTAACACTTCCCTTCCAGGCACAGTGTAAATTTAGAGTAAGGAAGAATCCTTTGGCAATAGAGAACTAATTGGGTCCCTTAGCTGTTCATTTTCACACATTGTAATATTTGGGTTTTCTAAAAGTGTAAATGATAAGTAACTGCGTAACAGGACTGCATTGAAGCACACTTTCAACCATATCATTTTATTTTATAAAGATTTTGTGTTGTTTCTGAATAATAACAGATCACTATCTCACAGTGCTGTTATCACAATTGATTAATGTTTGGGAAGAGCTTAGAGACCCTTATATGAAAGGCACTAAAAATTACAAATTAATATTATTATCTTTTTCTTGAATTCCCCCAAGTTTCAGGTGGCTCGTAATATTTTAGGGAAAGACTGTCAGTGTAACCCCATAGACACCTCTAGTGCAAGGTACTTTGGATGTTTATTGTTAATTTCCATTTTATGTTTTTAGATTCTTTCCTGGACTCTAGTCTCTTTCATTTGGCTGAGTAATATGCAAGACAGAATGATATGTTTGATATGATGAAAATGCAGCTGTAACTGAGACTGCTACTTTTAATCTTCACAGCTTGCTGATAAACTGCATTTATGGTATAGGCTTTAAAGTGAAGTGAAACAAGAAAGAAAGATAAAATGAGAGAGGAAAAAATACAGACTATGCCAACTAACTCTCAGAGGTTTAGTACATGCCACATGGTTTTACTGTGGAATTCCCAGGTGTACAAGGAGATCTTAATTTCTTAATTCCTTCTGGTTTGTGTGCTTCATCTCTTCTAATGCAGGCAAGCAGATAGATGAGTCATTTTTGCATTTATGTCATAGAATCCACATAAATTTTATAAAAGTCTGTGCATGGCCATGACAGAAGAGAAGTGCGGTAATAGTAAGTGATTGTACTCTTTCTGTGTGTGAAAGTGTGTGTGTGTGTGTGTGTGTGTATACATACATAAAACATACAACCTGAAAGATATCTTCATCTGTATATATTTCTAAGAGAATAACTCCTAGCAAATGTTCTTTGGATAGTATAGAATCTTTGTCTTTGGAAAGGTCTTCAGTTGCCCTTCTAACTTCTCAGTGCTCTGATGAAAATATATCAGGACTTTTGCAGCTATTTAAAAGCACAAATACACACCAAGCCTTTGTGATGTTCCTGTCATGGTACTGGCTAGGATGCAACAATGGAAAAGAAACCCTTGGAATCAGTTCTGCAGCAGTCCACTGCCCTGAATACAAACAAACAAGCAGCCATGGTTACAAAATAAAAGTATAACGTATCCCCTCCTCCCGCTTTATGCCTCTTACAGCTTTAAGACTAGCAGACAGCAGTACAGCAACAGGGATTTAATACACAAAATGTCTGTATAGGTTAAAGCTAGTCACAAGATAGGTGCAACCCAAAGTGACAGAAACCCTTACAGTCAAACAGTAGCTAGAGAAGGAAAAGACCAAATAGTAAGTAACTGGCTTTCCTCTGTGATCCATAGTTTTGCATAGCTTATCAAAGGGACACAGTAAGGTTAAATATAAAGCATTTGTGTGGGGAAGGAAGGAGGATGGGGGGAAATATCTTTGCATGTGTTTAAATACAGTATCTTAGAGTATAATTCACAGTGAGCACATTTCCAACAGTCACATTTACTTTTCACTATTTTTGCTGAGTGTTTTGTATCTCTTTCAGTTTACACAATGAAAACACACTAGTCAAGTTTAGCTTTATATTTTGTTATATTATTGCCCCTTTCCCTCCCCTCTTTCTCTGTCCTTTAAATTTGTGCTCCAGAATCTAACCCTTCATTAAAAAAACACTGTTTCTAGCACATATGGTTAAGTATGTAAAGCGGGAGAGTGTTGTCTTCTTGTGTCTGTAGCCAGTTTGGAACAATAGCCCTGAAAATTGTGAACTGCCACATTTCCCTCAGTACATTGTCAACTCAAACACACCAGGCTGATAATTTTAGGGTGAAAGGGAATTACTTCAATGGGGCCAGATTTTCACCCTTAACTTTGGACAGATCACAGGATACAGTATAATCTAGCATGTTAATTAAAATCACTACATTTATATCATATAATCCCTTGTGTAGATGTTCTTAGGACTTGTCTGCATAGGAAAGTTTTATCAGCTACACCTATATAGCTATACAGTATAATTATACTGTTTTAAGCCTGTATGGGCATTCCTAGCTTACCTCATTTCAGCAGCTGAGGAAACAGTGCAAGCAGGCACCAGGACCCATGCAGCATCCCCCGCTGGCCATGTGAGCTTTGTAAAGAAACTGCAGGGAGGAGCCAGAGAGGGACTAAAGCCAGAAGCTGCAGAAGCAATTGAAGCAAGTGTCACAGTTCAGTGTTACTTCATCAGCATTTCCCTTTGTGGTCCAAAAAGGACACCCATGTTATGCTTCCAGCTCCTCAGACATCACATCTCTCTCCCTCCTGATCAGGGTATTTTCAGGCTGCCTGTGCCTTCACCGTGTTATTCCCCAGCAAGCCAGATTGCCTAGACAGGCCTGTGTCTGCACTTTGCTTCTTCTATAAAAAGTGCAACTGCCATAATCATCAATTACCACACAGATCTTTCTAAGCAAGTTCTTTTATTCTTAAGGTGAGAGCATTACAGAAAGATCATATTAAAAACAATAAAAGAACCTACATTCATGCTAAGCTTTCCAGAGATAATCCCCAACACCAACAAAGGCACTGGTCAATGAAGAGCCTTCAAACCTCACCAAGGGATTTTCTGGCATGACAAGTTCATAACCATTCTGGCTGAGAACAAGCACTCCCATGAACCTGTGAGACACTTGTTTATCCAGTTTGGGCCTCCGATCCTGTCCTCAGGTAATGCTCAGCAAACAAATCCTTCCCGAGGTTTCCATTACTCAGGTCTCCGCCTCAGAGATGTTACATACTATTCCATAAAAATACATACATGCATTTTTAATACAATGAATTTCTTAATTTGATAAGGTTTAATTTAATTCAGTGTGAATTGTCCAGGATATTGCAGCAGATTGCCGTATCTATCACAGCAGAGACAGGGCCCAAGCATAATTTTTTCTGGCCCAGTACAAACTTGTAACACGGGCCCCCTCCCACACACATACCCAAGGCGGTTGCAGCCTGGGCTAGGGCCTCTGGGCCCTGGTAATGTGCACCCTTTCCTCCCTTCCCCATGTGGGGGCCCAGATCAGACACCAATGAACGTTGAAGATGTCATCAGATTGTTTTGTGCAGTTTTCACTGAGTACTCTCTGCCCTGTGCGGCCCAGTGCTGACTGACTCTTTGGTTAAACTAGCTTTTAGGCCCCGTTTTACAGACTCCAGCCCCTTCACACTTTCTCCCTTCCTTTTTCTTTCTCTCTAACTAACCCCATCTTAACATACCCCCTTTACATAACAAAACAAAAGGAAAAAAGTCTGCAGAATTAACATAACGTCTGCAGCCATCTCATTGATCCTTCTGGTTGTACGTTATATCTTTTTTCCTTGCCCTTTATTTGTCTTGTCTATTCTGTAAGCTCTTTGGGCCAATGATTGTCTTTTATTCTGTTTGTCCAGTGCCTAGTGCTGTGGGGCCCTGTTTTCGCTGGAGGCTTTATGGTAATAAGCACGATAATAATAAACAAGCCCTTTAACTATTTCACTGCTGTGTATTTTAGCAGAAATGTACTGCTTATGTGCTTACCTCAGAACTGCTGGCCACTGATTCCCAGATGTAAAAAACCCAGAAACCCAGCTCTGACCTCTCCAGAAGCCAATCTTCAACTTTCTCTTGACAATTTTACAATGAAGTTATGTGTTTTCAATGCAAAGATCTGTGCTATATGAAAATGCAGGGACAGTTTAAAATAAATTGAATTTCATGTCAAGATAACAACATAGGGGCTACTGTACTGCTTTTATTATTTTCATATTACATTTGTTAAAATTATTTCTTTTTTTAATTTTTATTACTTAAATTGAGCTTCTGCAGAATTTCCAGTCTGCCGCATGACCATGTGGTTGAATCAAGGTACCTACCTTGCCACAGAATATCGGACCAATTTGTCATGTAGCATAAGGCTCACTAATAGGTGGTTACACTTCCAGGGTCTCATGTACTAGAACAGTGATTCAATGATTAGGTTGCATATACCATGGAGAAATGCCCAATAATTAAGGCGAGGAAAAATATATATATGTAACCTGATACCTTAAAAGTCAAGTATACTAAAAAGAACTGAAAACATCTCAGTGTACAGTCACTGAATTATTCTGTACAAAATAATAATAAAATAATAATAATTATAATAATAGTATAATAATGATATCACTATAGGGGATCCCTGCCTGAATTAAATGGTATAATGTGTTGATGTCTATTTCTTTGTTACAGTGATATATGTTTTCCTTTTACAAGTAGTAGTGATCTGTAATTTCATTTGATATAACTACTGCCTCTCGCATATACATTTAAAACAAAAACAAAAACAAGAAAGCGTTTGTTTTGATGGTAGTTTATTTTCCACAGCCCACATGATGAGTCAAATTTGACCTGATTGTGTCCTTGCAAAGCCCTTTTGAAGTACAGAAATATAGATTATTGTGTTTATTTTAGGAAAGGGGAAAGTATAATTTCCATGTTTCATTTTTCTTTTAATCTTAGTCTCTTGATAGAGGAACTGTGAACTCTTCATCTGCTTCTCCTTATTTGACAGACCACTGCACAGATATTAATTCTTGGCACCAACATTTTGTCTCTAAGGAACATCAGGACACCTTCTGTCCTGTAATTAAACTGAATCTGCTCCTGGATCTGTTTATCCTAGCTGGTGCCATCTTTTGATTGACAGTCCTCTGATGATGTATTGGTGCAATGCATCATCAAAGTAAGGTGCTGTGGTGATGCATTACTGAAAGGATCTAGGAGCAGATTCAGTTTATTCCTGACATAAAAGGTAGAGGACAATGCTTATCCAGGGGCATATAGCAGTATTGATCCTTCAGGTCATTTAGCACTGCTGTCAACATAACATTGAACGTATTAAAGAAGTTTATAATATGATTGCTCAAAATGTAAGTGTAATCCCATTATACAGGTAGAGCGGGTATTTGATGATCCACCACAAATGGGTCAGGCAATTCAAATTAATCCATACAATGAATACTCATAAAATCTCCATTAAAATATATGGGACCATATATTAATTTGAGAACAGAAGAGACGGTCTTCAGAACGTTGGTAAAAACAAAGTACTTTGGGGAAAGTAAGAAGAACCAAACTGACCCTGCATTTTCTTCTGGGTTTGGAAATTTCCCCTTTTCTGGCTTCTTTTTCCCTGTTTCCAACACTTCAGCAGGTCTCAGAGTCCTTTCTCCTTCCATTATAATCCTCCAACAACTCATTGGTTTTTACCTTTCTTTTCTCTTTTCTCCATGCAATATGAAATACAAATTAAGGCTCCCATTCAGGAAAGCATCTCTATTCTACATAGCACTTAAGCAAAATTAACTTTAAGCATGTGCTTAAGTCAGTGAAATGTAATGATATAATGCTTTAATGCTTTCCTGAATCAGGGCCAAAGGCCAGTCCCAGCCTTCAGGTATTTATAGCTTAAAATAACATTAGAATTTAGACTTTAAGGCCTATGTATCACTTTCAAACAGAGCCTTACTTACATTGGCTTGTTGGCCCGAAAGAGCATATCAAAATATTAATGTTAAATGTTTTTAAACTGTAAAACTAAAAACTGCCATATTAGATTATTAAAGCCCCTGAGTCTGGTCTAAATTCAAACACAGATATTTATATTCTACCTGAATTCAATCTGTGGTTTCCACTGGATATTTTTCCTTCCCTTCCCTTTGTAGGAACTTTGGTGTGTAGTGTATATCCTTTGTACAACAGTACCACATTTCCATTCAGGAAGTGAATGCCTTTCAGTGAGGCGTAAAGAGATCTTTGCATACATTGGGCAATATTTAACTTTATCATAAGTAAGAACATCCTTGTTTATTGCAATGGCATTGTGCCCAGTTGCTCCAGCAGTGACTTTGACCTACTATCTAAAAAATACTTTGGGATCCTGGAAACTCAGTAAAGTTCTTGTATAAATATTCCTAGATAAGTGATGGAGAGTTAAGATGGCTGAAAGTTCATATCAGTAAATTAGGGTAAAATACATTTCCTGAATTAATATTTATTATTTCTATTGCGGTAGTCCCAAGAGCCTCAGCTGTGAAAATTATCCCACAAACAAATATTATAAATCCAGGAAATTCAGAATTCAAGATAAATATAAAATAAATCCAAACATGTTATAGTTTGGAATGCACAGTTAAGGCACCCAAACAGTTTTTGTGGTCACCGTGTAGATAAAGCTAATTTTAAAAGATTCATTAGATTTTATTTTCTTTTTTTCCCCCTTCTACAGGCAAAGTTAGGCTTATTTGTGTGACAAATATGGTAGTTTCCTGGACAAACTGAATTAAGTTCAGCCTAATCAAATTAATTTTCAGGAGTTCATTGTATTATATGTGCAAATATGTATGTATTATTGTGTGATTGTATGCAATGTCTCTGGGGAGGAGACACAGTTAATGTATACCCTGGGAAGTATTATGAGCTTCCAATAATTCTTTGAAACAATGTGTTTGATAAGCAAAATTATGTAGGATTCCTAGGAAATATGTGGGAGGAGGGGAAGGCAACTTCTCACCTCTGGACCCAACCTTTTGAAGCAGCTTTCTGAGGGGAGTCCATTGTCTATTGATCCCCTGTAACATGAGGACAAGATCAGAGATCCAATCTGGATAAAAGAATGACTCACCGATTCATGTTTGTGCTTGTTACAAGCTGAGGCTGTAAAGAATTTATGACCAAAGGGAAAAAGAAAATTTTGGTTGGGTTTGAAGGACTGATTATTTGCCAGACCTCCTGCTGGAGATGGGGGTGATCTCTGGTAAGCTTAATAACATGTGTGCAGATTCTTTTATTGTTTTTAATGTCTTCTCTGTAATGCTTTTACTTTAAGAATAAATGTGCTTCCTTAGAAAAAGCTGGGTAGTGATTTAACTGTGCAGCATTACATCGTTTATAGCCTCTGAGGAAGGAAGGCAAAGCATGCCTGTTGAGGCAATCTGTATGCTGGGATTTTACAGTGTAGTCAGGGAACTGTACAGGCTGGAAATACCCCAGTCAAGAGGTAGTCTGCCCAAGTAGGGTGACCAGAAAGCAAGTGTGAAAAATCGGGACGGGGGGTGGGATGTAATAGGTGCCTATGTAGGAAAAACCTCAAATATAAAATCAGGACATCTGGTCGCCCAAGAGGGGTAATGACTAGGAGGCTGGAAGTATAAGAGGTCCCTTGCTGGACCTTGAGAGGGAACTACAGGTGCAGTTGCCTTGAAATGTGACAGTTTGAGTAACAAATTTTGCATATCTATAACTTAATATGTTAAGATTTCTTTCTTCTGGCATTATTCAACATCCCATATTGAAGGTTAAACTTTCCAATATTAATATTATCCAAAATATTCCAATGTAACCTATGCACAAGATTCCAATTAATTTTAACTAGAAAGCAAGTTTGAAATGTGTGCAGTATTCTGTTATTAAACTAACTTAAGAAAAACAAACAGGCTGAAACCAGATATTACATTTCTTAAAGTATTTTTTTTAAACAATTAAGTCATGAATTAATTACCCAATTTACTTGTAAATTCCCAGAAAAAATCTTTTGTACTCAAATGATGAAAGCTGTCATTTTGGCCAGGGCATATTGTGTCTTTCAGATGTAAGGAAGAGGATGAATCCCACCATTCATGGTGAAACTCAATCCAACCTTAAGATTCTAAAAGTTTAAAGAAAGAGACTTTAAGAAAAAAGGAAAACCTGGAGAAAAAAAAACATATTCTGACCATAAGAACAATTTTTTTCTTAGTGTACTACTTTAGGTTTCGCCTATAAACTATATCTCCATAGTTTACAGGCAAATTACAGGTACATATAGTCTTCAAGCAAATGGATCCTTTCAATGCACTATATGTTTGCAAAAGCAATTGCTCACTGAGGGAAAACTCATTACTGCCAAACAATCCCATTTTAAGATCTCTGAGGAGGTAAGCTATCCACAAACAACACCTAGGTAATAGCTACCTATTTATCTGTTATACTGGAATCACATTTTTTTTCTTTCTTTTTTTCTTTTTTCAATTCACTTTCTAGTTGAGCTTCATAGTTAGGTTAATTAGGAGTAGACATGCTGCAAATTAAAATCTAACATCTAAAGCTGTTTTGAACTTTCAAATTCCCATGGACCAAGTGAGTTTGTTTATACAGACTCTCACACTTTTCATTATTCTAATGTCCTTTCAAAAAGGTTGAGATTTTCTAGTTGGAAATATGGTATACATGTATAATGGTTTCATTATTTTATGTGTTATAGTCGTATATGGTATATAACAGAACTTGATCATTTTTGCTGTATTTTAATTCTGCTGGTTTTAATTTGTTCTCAGTTCATTGCAATTAGTTTCTCCTATGCTATGACCTTTAAGCTGAACCTATATGAGGGTTTTATGTGGTGAATAAATATAAGGGGGGAAAACTGATTGTCAGGCTTTTTCAAGAATTTTCAAAATTAAAATTAAGCAGTTTTAAGAGATACAAGATGCATCACTACCATTTTAATAAGTCAAATGTTTCAATTTTTTAATCAATAACATTGATTCCTTCACATATCTGGAAGGTTTTTTCCTCAATGTATCAAAAATAGAGCCAATCAAAGCCCAGAAACAACTCATGCTATCCATAATTTTAGATTCTGAGCCCTTAAACTCCTATTCACATGAGTTGTCCCACTGAATTTAGCAAGGATCATCCATGTGACTATCAGATTAGGAAGAATAACCCATGTGAGTAAGGGTTTGCAGGTTCAAACCCATTTTTTGTTAGCCTTATTACCATACATTTGACAGGAGAAAGGGGAGCAATATACTTAGAGTGTAATAAAAACAGCAAGAAAAAAGTAAGCCCTCCTCTAATAGGCTATGCATTTGCTAAGAGACAAGTTGAGAAATGTCAGGCTTCTAATGTATCTTCTGCAACTTATTTATTGGAAGATGCAAATGTTTTGATTAGCCTAAGTGGTCATTTTCATGGATGTAACTAAAGATTATTGGTTATTATCACATATGGATACATAAGCATTTAACTATCACTTTGATTCTTAACACCCAGGGTTGGTGCCCACATACACCACCACAAAAAGCAAACACAAATATATGAAAATTAGTACTTAAATTCACAAACCCCTAGTCCCAAGGGAATACCCATTTTTGGAGTGAGTTCCGAGCTAATTTTATATGATAATTAGATCCCAAGTCATAGAGGCCTCAGTTATAACCACACAGACAGCTGTTCATTATTTTATTTATGCACCACACTGTAACTGTGCATGGAAGATACTCTTATTTCTTTAGATTTATAAACACACAATGCAAAAGGATGTTTATCTATATGCTATAGACAGCCTTGACATAACTAAATTCAAAATTGATACCTACATATAACTAATGTGCACCAGTACAATTCAATATAATCCATTATCAGCAAACCAGGCATCCAAAAATTTACTCTCCACACATATATACAAAAATTCTCCACCCTTACAGTCTCATCCCTTTCCCCACTCATTTTCAACTACCTGGGAAATAAAAATGAGCTTATGAAATTTATAATGGTCTCTTAAATAAACTGAAAAGAATTAAGCAGGCACAGGAATAGGTAACAGTAAAAAGGAATCTATCAGAAAATTTATTATTAAGAAGTTTAGTGTATTAAAAGAAGAACCTTGTAATCCTTGCCTAAGTCAATTGACAAAAGTTTAATATGGTTTTGAAGTGATACTCAAGATGAGTTAGATGGTGACCAACAATAAGAGCTTGCTTGATTTCTAAAATTTATTTTCCATATAACTCAGTGATCAGAATAAAGCTGTCTTCCACCAGATCTGCACAAACCACAGGAAAGCTTATCACTCTGTCTCTTTCTGCAAGGGGTGCCTCTGGCAAGATACAGCTAATCAAAGCCTGGAGCAGTTGTGCTAGGACAGAGTGCATTAAGCCTACAGAAGCCACTAGGTGGCCTTGTCTATGTAAGCAGGAAGGATTTGATGTGCTCCTTTGTATTTTAATTGAAATGGAATGCACAGATACTGCCTGCTGCAAAGAGAAAGTTCACTCTAGTGAATGAGTGAAATCTTGTGTGGCCTTAGATGTTTGTCTAATATTTACAAATATTCCATAAAGGATTTTGAACTTTTGTTTCTCTGTTCTTCTCATTTAAAATTAAAGTGTTTCAGTATCAAAAATTAATTCCTGAATTTGAGCTGAAGGTTGAAACAATTCTTGTGTACCTGCACTACAATGTATATTTCCCAGTGGCTTGAATGATCATTCAGTTCTACCTGATTTTCATACCCATACTGTAAGAAATGGTATCAATATACTTTGAGTTCTCATTGCAATTGTGTTTCTATTGTGGATAAATAGGTTTCAGATTTCTAAATAGTGACAAACCATGGAACCTTTGAGAAACTATGAGCAGAGCTCAAAGGTGTCTCCTGCTATACAGGATTTCTGCATTTGAATCACCACATCTTTTATGGAAACACATATCTAGATGTCCTTGACCATTTATGACAAGTGGTTACAAGAATGTACGCAGCCAACCTCAATTTAAGCATGAATAAATATGGATCTTTCTGACATTAACTCTCCTTCTTTTGACAGTTTTACTATATAGTGACTAAAGAAAACACAGCTATTCATCCAGGCTGGAATTCTACTAAAAATACTTCTTTTCTGACAAAATGGATCACTACCATATTTTCTTTACTCTCGAAAAGGAACTATACAATTTCAGCAATTCCAGCAAAGCCCTTTCAGTAAATCTTGAGGATGGTCAATAATTAACTTTCTAAGAGCACTAAAATTGTTTTAAAATAATATTTTAAATACGTATTTATAATACTTGACAACAGAAATGACTATCTGCATCTGGGCTATTGAAGATCTCATGTAATATTACATGGCATATTGCATCGATCCATATTAATTGTAGGTCAGCCTCTGGGTCTGTTTAGATATTCATTAAAAAGAAATTTTAAGGAGGTTCATGTCACTTCACATTACCTTATACTATTTCACAGATTCCAACATCATGGTGTTTTATTGACTTTGTTATTGTCTTCACATCCGAGGGTGGTCAGCATGGATTCACAAAATGGCCTGTGTCCTGGCCTTACCAGACTGTACATTAGATCTGAATGGTGTATTTGTAAAGTAGATGGGGAGAAAAAAAATTATTTTAGGCCTCCTATTGTTATCACCCAGCAGGATCTGAGTTTAAACCTGCTGATCCTGCTTGAAATGTGTGGGGAATCACTTGTAGTCAAGGTTAATCCAGGCACTGGCATTTCACTTCTGCCTTGTCACTAGGGTTACCAGATAGCATGTGTGAAAAATTGGGACAAGGGGCAGGAGGATAATAGGCACCTTTATAAAACTATGTACTTGAACAGTCCCTGTAAAATCAAGACATCTGGTCACCCTACTTTTCACCTGCCCTCCACTTCCTCACTTTCCTGTTGGTCCTTGGCAGCACATTTCCTGGAATTCTACACATTCAGTGCCATGGGATAAAAATTTGCACAAGTTGCTGCAGACTTTGCAATAACTTAGGTTGATTTGCCTGACAGTTATTATGGAGGTAGAATATGATGAAGCATGAGCAGCATCCCCCTGCTCCACCTCCTCTCCACCCAAGAAGTCCTGGTAGAGGAACTTCCACAGAACTGAGAAATCAGAGGCAAATGCTTCCGCACAATTTCTCCCCAACCAGATTCATGGATTTTATTTCCATCCCTTTAAGGAAGGGAGCATGGGGCTCATATTGTCTTAATTACAACTATTCTTTTTTTCAAAATATATTTATCTCCAGTGGTGAGGCTATATTTGTTTGAGACCAGTTGGGTATCAGTGACATTTGACTTTCTGTCCACATCAGCTCTACATCAATCTTCTATTAAGATTGATTTCTTCCCCTCCTCTGCTGAGCTCCCACTGAAGCCAATCATTCCAGCAATGCCCCATAAATTCAAAGCAAATAAAAATGATAATGCTGACACTGAAAATATAAATAAATGCAACATATAATATTTTAGGACTTATCTGTAATGAGCTCTATTGAACTATTAAATGATTTTGTTAAATATAACATGCTCTGGTCTTTGATTCACCACACCCCTCCTCTTCACTCTTTTTTACCCTGAAGTGGATTGTTCAGGTTCTGAAAGCAGCTTATGTATTTTTCTCAGGATGAGGCTAAATTTGTTTTCATATTTTTGAATGAATATTAGTCCTTATAGGCTCTTGATAATTACTTAAAGAACTGCCCAAATTTAAAGCTTTTTTTTTTTTTTTTTTAATCTTCTGGCAAGGTAAGCAATACTTTGCAATCGGCTTAGCATAAAATATGTTTGTTGCTGAAATAACTGATATATATCAACATTATACATAAAACATTACAAAAGTCCAACAGCTATGCTCTGCAGTTAGGAGATTAAAAATTATACACATATATATATATTTATATTTATATAAATCGGTTGACAAACACGTCCTAGTTATCCGACTAGTTTGCATCAGTGTATATTTGACAGCTAAGACTGAAAAAAAAAAATCCTTATTCTTACTGATTAAAAATATGCTCAAGAAAGAATTTGAAAAATGTTGTATCTTAAGTTAGATTTAGATGCCTCTAAAATATAGTTTTATCATTTAACTAACTGCATCTAATCCACTTACAGTACAAAACATATTCAAATATATATTATTGCTGAACTGATAAAAACCTATAGCTTATATGATAACTCTAGCTATTAACTATGTAGATCTGAAAAAAAGTTCTGTTATGTACCAATTAAGTACTTTAAAGTAAATGTGTGGAGTGGGAAGGAGAAAGAGTTTCTCTACTCATATTGAGTAGAGAAGAGTATTACTCTTCTTTACAAGTTGTCTTATATCAAAATCAGTAGCACAACTCACAGAGTAAGGTGCTGAATATGAATAAAGAGTGCAGAAACAGGCCCATAACTATGCAACTAACAAATATAATGCAAGGTCCTCAACTGGTATAAATCAGCATAGCTCTATTGACTCTCGTGGACCTATACTGTTTTACATCAGCTGATGATCTGGACTATAAAATCCCTTTTCTTTCTGCTAAAAGGAATAAAAATGTATAGCAGAAGTATACCTAAATGAAGCACAGTTGTAACTTATGGTAAAAAAGTAGTGCTAAAACATTCCATTTTGAACCCTTAAATGTGCTGCTGAGAGCATCTGGCATATCCTGCAGCAGCTTTAGAGAGGTGCATGTAAGAACTGGTGTTCTAGAGGAAAGTGTTCCAAGAAAAGGTACACACATTCCAATAGCATTAAATGGGGCTGTAGTAAATTTTCCCTGCATGTTTTTTCTGAAATCAGTGTATAGTGATCAGCTCACCATACATAAGAAATCATATGTATTAAGCACAGAATTTTCAGAAGTTTCTGTACTTGTGATACAAGGACAACCCACCTAAAGCATTTCATGGAAAGCACTACTGCTTTTCAAATTGTTCAATATAGATCACTGGCTCAGCCAGAATTAATTATTCTTTCCCAGTTCCTAAATCTTGCACCTATGCCAACATCAAACAGAAAGAGAAATGCATAATAAGCAAGTAAGCTGTTTGGGGGTTTTGTTTGTATACACACACACACACAGTGGGTGAGATCTCAGTCTGGAAGTGTGCAGAGTGTGTTCCTCATTTAGAGCTCAGTCTTGTGAGGTACTGAGCACCCTTAACTCTCATTGACTTTAGTGTGAGTTGAGAGTGTGCTCAATACATTCTAAGAATAGGCCTTCAGTATCACATATTTAGAAAGGTATCTAGGTGCCTAAAGAAGCAAAAATGAGTTAGAAACCTAGGCGCTTTTGAAGATCCCTATCGATGTCAAAGCCGGATAACTGCTTCGATACGCTTGAAAATACCTCCTTTGCTAGGCACCTAAATACCTTAAAACATCTGTCCCTTAAAGCCTATGAACACTTGACTCTAAAGCACAGCAGGCCTTACGACATTTCAAATGCAGTGGCTACCAGACCCTGATTCAGAAACTCTAGAACTATGAAGTCTGCAATTCACAAACTCCTCTAATCCAGTTAAAGCCAGTTGCAGATCTAGAGAGGAACAAAAGACTGAGATCCAAATTCTACACCAGGAGGATTGTGTAAAATCACACTCCCGCACGCAATTTGAGCAAAATGAGTCATTTTATTTTGGGGCATGTCCAAAAGATTCACTTTGCTAATCCTCCCCTAAGTCTGAGGTCAGCCCTGCTCAATACATAACACAACTACATATTCATATTAGAAAGAATGTGGTTATGTTTGGGACAGGAGGAATAGCAAAAAATATGGTAAGAAAGCCTGCCTAAAAATGTTTGTAGCTCTCCAAATTTTTTTGTTACCTGGTGTTCGTACCAGAATGTCCTTAAAGGTATGGGACCTTGTGCTGACTTCACTAGGAACAGGTTTGGACTCTAAATCATGATTGTCCTGCTCATCCTATGTTTTTGGGGTCTTTGAATCACTATCATCACTTCCTGTGGTACTTTGTTGGGGCATCCAGGACACGTCAAGAATAATCTTAGTTAGGTTGTGACAACTGATACTAAAGCCCAGTGCAGTAGAGCTGTGGAAGTACAATCCCAGAAATTAAAGGAAGCCCAACATTTTGCAGCTAAAATTATCAGAGAATCATAGAATATTAGGGTTGGAAGGGACCCCAAGAGGCCATCTACTCCAACCCCCTGCTCAAAGCAGGACCAACCCCAACTAAATCATCTCAGCCAGGGCTTTGTCAAGCTGGGCCATAAAAGCCTCTACAGATGGAGATTCCACCACCTCCCTAGATAATCCATTCCAGTGCTTCACCACTACCCCTAGTGAAAAAGTTTTTCCTAATATCAAACTTAGACCTCCCCCACTGCAACTTGAGACCATTGCTTCTTGTTCTGTCATCTGCCACCAATGAGAACAGCCTAGTTCCATCCTTCCTGGAACCCCCCTTCAGGTATTTGAAGGCTGCTATCAAATTCCCCCTCACTCTTCTCTTCGGCAGACTAAACAAGCCTAGTTCCCTCATAAGTCATATGCTCCAGCTCCGTAAACATTTTCATTGTCCTCCGCTGGACTCTTTCCAATTTGTCCACATCGTTCCTGTAGTGGGGGACCCAAAACTGGATATAATACTCCAAATGTGGCCTCGCCAGTGCCAAATAGAGGGAAATAATCACTTCCCTGGATCTGCTGGCAATGCTCATTCTAATGCAGCCCAATATGCCGTTAGCCTTCTTGGCAATAAGGGCACACTTTTGACTCATATCCAGCTTCTTGTCTACTGTAACCCCCAGATCGTTATTTTTTATGTGCTAATCCATATATTTGGTTTACCATTTCATGGCATAGGTCATATGAGAAAAAAATCACAATAAGCAGATATAAACCAGATATAAACCACATTCACTAGGTTTGAAGCAAGTAGTCATTGCATGATCATCACAACCAGTAAATCCACTAATTAGCCATAGTTCAGAAATGAGTTGTGAACTCTTCATTTCTCTTAATCTATATTTTGTAAGAGCTTTTTTTTTATTATTGTGACTGTTGAGTCATGAAATTCATGCAGAAAGAAGAAAACACAAAGGGGGAAATGGGATGAGAGAGTACTCAAGTGCAAGTTTCATCCTCCTCCACTCTCTTTTTCTTTTTCTACATTAATTGATATTAACCCCTGGGGAGAGGGGTGTTAAGATCTGTCAATCTACCATGCTGCTAGATAATTAATTAATACTAATGGATGGAGCTGTGAACTCATAAGAATAAAGCTGTTAATATTAAAACATCACAAGCTATCACTATCTGACGGAGCAACAAAAAATATTTCCAGTGGGAAAGCAAGGGCTGATCTTCTGTTATTGCTTTCTCATTCCTTAGGAAGAGGGCAGTGTTGAAGTTCATCTGCCAAAATGAAACTGCTGCTCTGTACTCCATCTCTCATAAAAAATACGGTTGGATAAAAAATACTCCCTACTGTGCGGATCATCTCTGACAATGGTTTACCATGGAAAACTTGTAAGAACCGTTCTTTGTAAGATAAACTTATTGTTGTAGCTAAGAGCTCTGGGAAAAAGAAATCAATGTTTCTCTATAGACCAGGTCTCTACACACAGGTAGGAGAACCAATGAGAGTACCTTACAGGGGAACTAGAACCCAATATAGTATCTAATACTTTTCTGTGAAGATGTCCCATACATTGATTTGGCTTTGCATATTGCAGTAGAAGCAATAGTAGTTATTCCTACTGATTGCTAGTGATGGTAAAAGTAAAAAAATAAGTGGTACCGTAGGGAATTTACTTTTAAAGAAAAAGCATTAGTTGCCAGGCCGTGGGTGCATATGTTTAAAACAACAACAACAAAAAAGGCAACATTATCTACTATTAGGAAAATAAACCTAAATATTGTATCTCTTAACTATGGCCAAATCCAACCCACTTACCCCACAGTTGCAGAGGTTCCTGAAGGCAGAAGAAGCCATGTGATGCCACTGTGCAGGATTTACAGAGTCAATGCAGGCCTCTGCCAATCCTGAGTGAAATCCTGATCTTGCTGATGTCCATGGGAGTTTTGCCATTGATTTCAATGAGCTAGAATTTCATCACTTGAGTTCTGTGAACCATTTCTTCACCCAGCAAAAGTGTGTGTGGGGTGGGATGATGGGGGAGGACCCCAGTGCCTTTTGCGCAAACTGTATTTATAATACAGGACTTCAGTCTAGAAGATTTCTCAGGTAATTAATTCACTTCAGGGAGCAGTGGTGTCACCTGAAAGCTTGGTATATTCAACATCCCAGTTGCTGTACTCTGAGAATTGCCATTTATTTGATAAATGTCCACAAGGCCCAAAGAAATCGAATGACATTCATAAATCTAAATGTGAGGCAATGAAAATGCAAAGCTTCAATTTTAATAAGAAGGGATTTCCATCTGGTAACTCCCCTAGTGACATTACAGGTGTGTGTAGCAAAGACATTTACAGAGACACAATATTATCATCCCCAGGATTCTCTCTCAAGATGTTATTGTGTTGATTCAAAGTTGAGCAAAATACCAGACAATTGCACCGAATCATTTCTTGAGAAAATAAACAGTTGTATAGTACTGAAAGTACGACCTGATCTGGAAGAGAAATATACAAGTGGAGCTGGGCATTGTGTGCTGTACATAACAACTGTGACTGGGGCTAGGATACTGTGAGCTACTTCTCACAGATGGAATCCCCTGCACCTATACTGAGCAAAATGGGTTTCACACCAAATGGACCCAGGAATTAGGCAGAGCAGCTTCCAAGATCAGGGTCTTAGACTGGGTCAAAAATTGGAAAACATTTTCTCACTGAAGTGCAAAATAGTGCAGTTCCATTCCAAATGTATGTGGTGGAATGAAGGTTAGCTGATCATTACATTTTTCTGGAAAAGTGCAGTTTGCATGTCAAAACACGAAAAATGTCCTAAATGCCACTTTTCCAAGAAAAAATAGATTATTGCCAGAAAAGAATTTAGAATTGTTAAAATCTCAGTAACTTGAAGCTTTTCCTCAAATATAGGATTGTTCTGAAAGAAAATTTGCACCGTTTTCATGAAATGGAAACTATTCTCTGAAATTGAAGTGAATAATGAAAATCTAAAATGTTGACATTTTAAAATTTTGTTGCAAATCTTTCAAACAGCCCTGCTGCCAAATGAGGTTATTGCTAATGTCTATTAACATAATGAAAAGATGTACAGATTTCAAAAAGCACAATGCCAAGGTAACATTCCTAAGAAATGCCATAAATTCATCAGCAATTCTGCATCACAGTTGTAGGAGATTCCAAATGCAAAAGGAAGTCACCACATCATGAAAGATCTAAACAACTTTAAAGTAGTGGCACGGAGATGAACATCAGGAGCCCTTAATTAATTGTAGCAAATAAACCCTGCTAAAATACATAACACATTATCACAGAATGACCCTATAGCTGAAGAACGGACAGAGTCATTTACAATTTTCACTGTAGCAATCTCAAAACTGTGGCCACCCCTAAAATTATACACAAAATATTCAGTAAGTACATTTGTTTGGTCCTAGTCTTTGATGTAAATTTGCAAAAGATCAGGATCAATTACATTTGCTTGCTTCCATTTGAAGCCAATGGAAATACTCCCATTGACTAGATTTTGGGCCAGCTCCTAAATGGCAGCTGGTATCTAATGTTACCTTCACCTAGCAGAGAAACATGCAAAAAATAAATATTATGTTGATTCAAAGAATATAAATGTTATTAATAATTTTGAAAAAATGACTGCAATCCTTTGATTACTTAAATAACTGAAACAAACAAACAAACAAGTTTTGTGATTCGGTGGCTAGAATTAGACTCAGAGATGTTACACTCCAGACTAGAGTTGTAGCTGAATGCAGGGAGGCCACTTTCAAAATCTTTATTTCAATATCTGGAAGGTTGGCTAAATGTGTATTTTGAGCTGAACAGAACGAAACTGGACTATTTTCTTAACCAAGACTGATATATAATAAACGCCTTGATCACTGGTGACAAACCAATTGTAATGTAAATATGAAGCTCTGTTACATTTATTTTTCCATTTCCTCCTATCTTCCATATACTGATCTACACAATTTCAGTGTCTGAGCCCTTGCTTTGTATTTGTTCCATGATTCTTGTCACAAGCAGCTACTTGCTTTCTTTCCTGATAGGAGATCTATTTGATCTGGAATTAGATGGTGAGAGACAAGGTACCAAAATGTTCTTTCTAACAAAGTGATGATGATAATAATAATAATTAATAACATGTCTACAGCTCCTTTCAGAGGATTTCAAAGTACATAAAAAACATTCAATCTAAGAACACCCCGTTAGGTAAATAAGTATTACTAAGTTGATTTTATAGACAGAAAAGTACAGATATCTGGATATTAAATGACTTCCCACAGGTCACACAGCAAGCCAATGGCAGAGCTGTCAACGCTACTCAGAAATCCTGACTTCTGCTGTTCTAATAATTAGATAACACTACTTCTCATTCCTAACTCTGCTGTAGAAAAGTTGCCAAGTAGCAACACTCGCCCTTTCCCAAGCCTGAATTTTGCCAGTTTCATAAAATAACGATTTTGTTTCCCTTTTCTAGTCTCTCACCTCCTGTTTCATCCGAGGCATCCAGGCAATGGCAGCTTTTAAAACCAAAGAAACATCTTGCAAACCAAGGACCACTCAGCCTATAGGGCCTGATTCATTTCTGTATTACTCTGCTTTTTATGCTTTTATGCTGGTTTAATTCCATTGAATACCTTATGCTTTCTTCCTGCACTCACGGCCCCTTTACTGCATTTCAGTCTCCAGCTCCCAATCAGCCACTAGGTCCAGTAAAGAGACCAGCTATTTAAACTCTATGCTCTTTACCAAAAAGGTTTCTCCTGACCCCAAAGGGTCAGCCACAGTACCGGATCAATATAAGTTTGGTTCTTACCCAAAATACCACGCTGCCAGCCAATCCTTTCATAACTAAAACAAAAGGTTTATTATAAAAATAAAGAAACAAACTATGAGAGAAATGTTAAAGGATTAAATCAATCAGATACATACAAATGATTTGAAAGTCCATATATATCAGGTTTCTAGAAGAACTGTGGAGTTTGCAGGCTTCTATAGTCCCTCTGGTATACATCCAGTACCTGGATGGGTCTCAATCCTTTGTTTCACAGCTTCAGTAGATGAGTTGATCCAAAGGTAGGTGATGACTGAAAGACATACTAAAGACTAGTGATTGAAGACAAAATGGATTCCGGGCAGCTGCCTTTTATGTCCCTTGGTCTTTGCCATGCTGCTTCTGGAATTTTACAGGAACCAAAATGGAGTCCAGAGTCACATGAGTAAGTCCTGGTGACTCATCAGGTATATCCCTGGCTTCTCCCCCTGGGCCCCTTGTACCTGTGAATTTCTTAATGGGCCATTAAGCAGGTATTGCTGTAGCTATCCTGTCTGGGGTGAGGCCCAGACACAGCACAATTTGAAATACAGATATATCAAACATATCCATAACTTCCATTACACATATAACACATGAACATAAACATTATCATCTTACTTAGCACATTATAGCCTTTCTAACAGTACCTGACATGGTATATCTCACATGAATTATTATGATTTAGACATATTGATGTTAAATAATATAATAAATGCCCCCCCCAATCAAGCCAGCGTGACACCCCCAACGTGAGATTGGTGTATAAGGGAGTAATCAGAGCTCCTGAATACACCTCAAGGGTCCCCCTAATCCAGCCAGCGTCACAAACCCATCCTATTCCTGGTGGGAAAGGAAGGCCAGAATTACATATTACTCCACCTGTCTCAGGCTAGTGTTTGGTGATGAGAATTTATACCACCTTGTCTGAGTTTAAAGGAACATAACATCAGATCTGGGAGAGCAAGCCTTCATTATCAGTTCAATCTGTCCCATTCTAGATGGTTGGTTAAAAGAAACGGGCATCTCATCATTTTCAGACTCCCACAGTTTGTCCCTGTAGCAATTACATTCACATTCACTAGAGCATCAGACCTAGGATATAGCTATTGAGTCCATGAAAATGATGAGACCAGTAATGTTCTTCTTTTAAATTCTGGTACAACTCTTTGTCAGACGTCTGCTTGCTAGTGGTTTTAAAATGTTGAATATTTTTAATTGTGTTCTTGTGCCGTGCTCTGTGATACCTCTTTGAAGTATGCTCCTGTATATGAATCCATTATGTTTTTTTAAATGATAAATCCATAATAAACAATGATATACTAAAAATATAGTAAGTGTGTGTACATAAAATCCATAGAAATCCTCTTTGAACCTTTGAGTAAGCTCCAGTGGAGCTGTCATAATCTATCATGCTCCAAATTAGCCGTTAGGGTCTATTATGTCAATTATCATGCACATCCATAACAGATTGTTCTTTTTTGGCTTTTTAATATTCACATTAAAAATGAAAAAACAAAGGGGCTGGATGGCTCAGGAAATTGAAACTGCAAACAGAGAACCTTTCACTTTGCGGTTACCATTTGAAATCTAGTTCAGATCAGCAGTAACTGGAAGTTGCTACCATGAGATGATTGCAATTTTCAGTTACTGCTGATATGTTTGGTGATGCATATAAAATGAATTTAGTGTTCCCAAAGATTAAGCCTGCACCACTGAAGTGAATAGGAATGTTGGAGTTTACTTTAATAGGAATAGGATAAGCCCATTAATTCAGGTTCAAACTGTCATCTGAACAAATACTACAATTAGGCACACACCATTAAAGTTTGCATTAGTTTGTGGGAAGTGGCTGCTAGAAAGACAGACTTGCAGTCAGTGGTCCAAGTGTCTTCTCAGTTATTCTGGTGAAATTCCACAATAACTCCTTTGAAGTCATTAGTGTTACTCCATATTTCTATCAGTGTAACAGAAAACAGAGTCTGGCTCTCTCTCTCTACTGGTCTTTTTTCCAGGTCACAGTTGAGGCACATTGGAGAGGTACTGTGAAGAACCTAGAGCTTATGCTGTCTGTTAATCCTGCATTTTTCCTAAATTTTAAATTTCACAGGGATTTTTTTAAATCACAATAAACCAACCACAAAGAAGGTTACAATGATTTTAAACACAGTGTCAAAACCATTACGGTAACATAAGAACATCTTCCTCTCACCAATTCTTCAGTAAGTTTTATAACTAAATTGAGACAAGGTGCCTTATGAGTTCTGAAAAGCTCAGCTAAGTGTTTTCCACTCCCTGTTTCCATCGGTGACCTCAGTGGCGTTACACCCGAACATACCTGGCCCACATGCTTCCCACATGCTCCAAACCAAAATCCATTAGTGTGCACTTTTAAAAATGGAGTATATAAGGGAATTAGAAAATATTATACCCTGAAAAATGTCACACTAGCAGAGTGTTATGCCCAGTGGCCGAGGCAGGCTAGTGGGCAGTACAGAGCAGTAGTCAAGCGTGTGCAGGTGGTTAGGCAGTTGGGAGGCCAATCGGAATCAGAGGCAGTTCAGACAATGGTCAGAGTTCTCAAAGGGTTTAGTAGCCAGAAGATCCAATCCAAGGAGCCATGTCAGTGGGAAGGAAGGGTCTGACAAGGTAGCAGGGAAACAAGGCAGGTTCAAGCAAAGCAGCACAGCAAGGCAGTCTCTCTCTATTCAACAACCACCAAGTAATGATCTGTTGCTCAGATAGCTTCCTCTTCCTGTTGAGATCTTTATATAGTTCAGGTAAACAATGAGAATGCTGCATGTCCATCCAATCAGGGGGCAGGATTGTGCTTGCTGTGGGTCTGTGGCTCTAAGGCTGTTGGTCAGAGGCAGCAGTTCAGTGCACTGCTGTGGCGAAGCAGCTAAGGATGCTACCTGAGGCTCTGACAGGCCTTTTGTTCAATATTGGGGTCCTGAAACAAAGGGATGCAAGATAGAACTAGAAAGCCTTTGTCAGTCTCTAATTCCTTTGATCCCTACAGCAACTCAATATAGTGAGAAGACTCAGGGATGTTGTAACTCTGAGTCAAGCACTGTGTTTCAACCGACTTTTTGTGTGCACACGCGCATATATGCATGTACGTGGTCTGTCAACCTCTCCCTATTTATCCATTTCTCTTCCTCATCAGGACCTCCCATCACATCAGCTGGCCCTTCCAGTCATGAAGGACTCGATATGGCTCTTTGTGTTGCCAACAGTGCATCTCGTAGCTGAGCTTGCTGAGATTGTTCAAACGTAGTGCAGAGCACACCCTCCCTCAGCAAAACTAAACCTGCTGGGAGAAATCCTGACCACACTGAAGTCAACGGCAAAACTCTTCTTGAATTCCGTGTGTCAAGGGTTTTGCTCACTGTTCCAGTTCAGGGAATGAGGGGCTAAGGAAATGTCCACAAAAATATAGCTTTGCCTCACCTTCAACCTTGTCTGGGAGCCCAAGATGCTGTCACCAGGAGATAGTACTAAGGTCTCAGACAGGTTTTATAGCTGAATTGCTCTTTGTTGGTACCGGAGTGGTGTAAAAATGTGTCATCTCTGTGGGAACTCCATAATATAGTGGGAGCATAGCTATCTAACCAACTCTTAAAAGGGTGCTCGCCTCCACTTTTTTGTCACTGCCCTATCTCCTGACCACCCAACCTTGCCCCTGTGTGGGAGATAGTGGTGACAGCCTTGTGCTGTCCCTACATTCAGGTGACCACAAAGACCTCAGCTTTACCCAGTCCATATTCTAGGAGACTAAGGCTCCTTGTGCCCTCCCCATACTTCTGCAGCGGCAGACTACAGTGTAGCCCTTAGTGTTTAATTTTATGTTGAAAATTTGCTTTATTCTCCTTGCACATCATAGTGTAATGCAACAATTATGTGACACGTTAAAAAAAATTATGACAATACCTGCAATGTACCCAAATGTGAAGAGATCTGCAGTCATTTCAAATGGGAAACCTGCTATTAGCTCACACAATGGATTCCCCAGCTGAAAAAAAGACATAAATTAGAGTGAATCAAGCATTCACTGCCAGCAGATCTGCTGCATGTGTTCACTGATGAGATGTAAATGTGCTTAGCAAGAGTAGAGCATCAGAAGAGGACCATGAAATTATCATACAGAGACTGTAATGAGAATGGGTTAATTTGTAGCATTTTTTATTCTAATTATAGTATTTGACACCTGGGAACAAAACCATTTTCAGCCATTTTATTTTCTTGTTACCATTCCTTTTTACAAGAATGGGAAATCACAACAATCTGCCTACTTTTCTATTCTGTGAAATAAAGTAACATGCTGAACTGTTTTGACCCTTTCAATATTCTGCATAGGTAATTTGAGAGGAGAGAGTCCAGTCTCAGAAAAGAACATTTAATGAATCCTGGAAAAGTATAATTTGCATGGAAATGACCTGAATTATGTTTTTAAGTTCACAAAGAATGTAACGGAGAGGGAAAAAAAGGCACAACAATCCTTCATCCCATGACAATGATTTTAATGAGAATTAAAATTTAACCTATTATTCTATAATGGTCTCATCTTGCAGCCCTTAGAGTCTCTCTGGGACATACTCCATTTGTAAAATAGATGAACTGGCAATGAAAATATCCTGTTCTATTCAATACAGACACTAATCCATTACTCCAATAAAAAACAATTGGTTAAGATACTTACTACCCAACCTAAATGGAAGCATTTTAGGAGTACAAGTATATATTTTCAAAAGTTGAATACAAATCTGTGTCCGTAAAGAATGCAATTACAGGTAACTTCAATCCCATATTTGCACACCAGACTTTGATAAGGCACATATTAATGAGTACTTACATGTGCAAATATCTGTTTTTGGTAGCACAAATTGAAAAATATTTGTTAACATTTCAATAATTTGAATTTTTTTGACTATCTCTACTTTATAGGCACCTTTTTCGTATATGCTAATATGGGAATGTGCATTTGTTTACCTCTGCATATATTCACATTTTTTGATAGGAACAAATTAGTTTGCAGGTTCTGAAGATTTGGCTCCTAACTCTCACTTTTGTGGGAACTGGTAAAACTGTGTCTCCTGGCCTGCTCTTCAAAAAAAGCAGACGGGGGTAATTCAATCCTCCAACCCTAAAGATGTGGGAGGGGGATAAAAGGTTTACTGGGCTTTCCCTCCAAAGAACCTCACAAGGCAGGGAAGAAGACAAAACCCATTTTGAAGTAGGCAGGGAGGAATGGTACCAAGTTTGTGTGAAGAGATGTGCAGGGATTTATAAAAATTTCACATAAACCTCTAAAAGAAACCCAAACTCTAGACCTTGGAGTTTCACATAGCCGCAACATCAGGTTTAATATTTTCCAGTTAGTTGAGGAGTCCTGAGTGTGTGTGTGTGCATAGAAATACAGATACCTGAAGTGAGGCTGCTTCTACATTTATCAGCCACTAGAAGTATTACATATGTGCGTATCAAAAGAACCTTTCCAGATGATAGCTACAAAAATGTACTCTTGGAGCATTATTCATCAAGATGTTATTTTTTTTATATCCTTCGTACATAAAATCTGCAGGCCTTAGATAAAATTGTCAGAATAATTAGGTTTTTTTTCCCCTCACCACATCAGTGAGTGAAATGTAGTAATACCAAGGTAATATTTCTTGAGAAGACACCAAAGGGATTGAGAGTGATTCACAGCAGATAATATGTGATGCACCCCCACCCAAGTAAGCGGAAGCTAATAATAAAATGACCTTAATGGGTAATCGGTGTGCTTTTGAATGCAGCTATGTGCACTGCAGTCTAGCAGGAAAAATAAGACATGCAGTTTAGTCTGAGGGAGTACTGCAATGAAAATCTTCCTGAGGGTTAGGGGCTAGTGGCTCCAGTTAGCTGGAGGAGAGGACACAATGTTTTCTATAGCTGTAATAGGTATAATTCTGGCATACATCTTGAATACTGCTGCTGCCTTTGCAAACCTCTTTGCTTGTTCTGCTTCTATTGTGGAATTTTTTTTTAGTCAGGCACGGAATAATTTTTAAAAGGGGCGATGTGGCCTTAAAGCATTATCTCCCTGAGCTGTCATCCAGGAAAGAGGTATGTTGGACTAACAAAGACACATCCCCTTCAAACAAAATAGAAACCTGAAGGCTTTGGAAGAAATGTAAAGCAGCCTTCCCAGAAGAGGAATGGAAAATAGGATCTCTTACCCTGGCCAGCAACAGAGGACAAGAGTTCATACACACACACATTCACACAAACACTCCAGAAGAACTTCCCTTCCTCAAGAATCGTAGATGAGCAAAGCTTCTCTACAAAATGATAATTTAATGCTATTGCTGTTATGATTAGATCTCTCTCTTTTTCAACAAGGGGGGTACACTGGGGATTAGTCCAACCAGGGAGCTACAATAATTCATGCAGGTTGCATGACCTAATTTCTAAAAAGCCATCTCTGATTTTCGATGCCTCAATTGTGAGGGCCTAACTTGAGACACCATAGCCTAATTTTCAGAATTACAGTGTTCTTTAATATCATCAGCTTCCATTGGAATTTGGGGCGATCAGCACCAGGGGAACAGCAGGCGCCAAAAAACAAGACCACTTTTGAAAATGTTGGCTTAAAGCATCTGTTAAGAGACGAAGGAGCACTTGGGCAGTGGAAATTCCTATTGCTTGAGCAGCTGCAGAGGTTTTCGTTTTTGCTTCAGCTTTGTGCAACATTTTACCCTTTCCCTTGGATAGGCCAGTCAGCTGTGCAGTGACCACTACAGCCTTCTGCATGACCCAGACTTTCTAATGGATCAGACCCTTACTGTTTATTAAGCAATCAGAACCGCTTTGGTTGGAAAATTTCCAATTTTTGCTTCACAGCAAACTCACAAAAAGGAGAGAAAATGATTTTTTTTCCCTTTTCTGAAAACCTGGAGAAAGCCAAATGTTTTATCCAGCTTTAATAATAAGGCTTGGACTGGCAGCGATGGTAATCTTTGTTCCACCTAATGCAAAAGCTCCATTTATGTCCTCTGTAAGAAAGGGTCCAATGAAGCACAGAAACATGTAATTTACAAAAAAATAGGAGTTATGCAATTTTTGTTGGCATAAACAATGCAGCAAATGCTCAGAAATAGCCTTGTGCATTCATGAATGGGGTCCTCTCTCTGCTCTGTCTCTCTTTCTTGCTCTTTCTTAGTTGGAGCGCCACAAGAAAAGGAGTGTCTCGTTGCCTCGGATCTGTTGTTTTCAAACCCAGAGTGAATAACAACAAATGACAGCTCATTCCTGTCTTCTGATTAAGGAGCAGCCGTGGCCTGATGGATGTTTGCTAGGATTGCAGCCAGTTAAATGTTTATATGAGTGTTTGATTTGTCTGCATTTACAAAAGGGCTATTCCAATGTTATTACTAAGCATCTTAGGGGATACCAGTTCATCCAGTTTACCATAATAGAATAGAAGCAATAAATTACTCTTTCAAATTAAAAGAGAAATGGAGATACAGTGTTTGAAAGGTAACTTTTTGGAAGAGTGGATGCCCCACATACTCAAGTGCCTGAAAATATAGATCTATTAATTGTGTCTTTAATCATTTCCTTCAGTGTTTTTGTTTATCTGTTGTGTTTTGGGGGGGAGAGGAGTTTACACAAAGGGGGACTGACAAGGTTGCTAAGGGCAGCATACATGACATAATATATTTGGAAATTCAGAAAGCCTCTTGTTACATTCCTCATGACAAGTTCCTACTTAATCTCCAAGCAGCAGCAAGGATTCAGGGCAGGACATGGGAATAGCTAGAGAACAGGTTGAAAAACAGGAAACAGTGACTGCCGTTCTTGTGAAAGAAGCTGTGCTGACTAAAGGAAGTATTGAGGCCCACAGGGGTTACTGCTTAGAAGGCTACTGCTATGTGTGTGTGTTTTAATTTATAAAAATGATCGACGCAAACAAGGAACAACTGTAGCCGGCTTACATTTTCTGATGACAAAAAATGAAAGATGCTGAATAAAGGCCATGCAGTCAGCAAAACATAAAAGGAATTTAGATTTGAGTTGTAAATGGGCTGCCACAGAGGGAATTAAATGTAATATTGACAAATATAAAACAATAAAAGTTTAGCATTCTAAAACCTACTGAACTCCAGCACAAAGCAAATGGAATTAAATTATACCAAGGGAAGTTTGAATAAATAAATAACACAGCAACCCTGACATACTGAGCAATCTTAATGGTTGGATGAAGAAAGTAATTCTGCATGCTCCAAAACAATTTGATACCCATTACTTAGGAACATATCCTTACTCACTCTACTTTTTGCAATAATTATAATAATTAATACTAAATTAATTAATCAATATGAATACTTCACATTTCTATAGCACCTTTTTATCCAACAAAGGATATCTATCCTGGATATCTCATTTCCTATGGGGCAGAAAGGGTCTCTAAGGGCTAGATTAAAGGGAGAGCTGGGACATAGAATTTGCACTTCCTCAGTTCTGGCCCCAGTTCTTAGCATAAACTATGGCAGCCTCAGGGTTTCTCTACGTTCTGCAAGTGCAAAATAAATTTTTCTTTCCCCTTTACGCAGTTGGAACAGCATAGAGGAGCTGTAACATAAAGCAGAAATAGGATTGAAGAGATTTGTGATTTAGCATCCAAAGACACCAAAAGAGTTTGTGTATGAGCCCCTCAATGCTTTCTAGCAACAGTCTGTTACTACAACTATTACCATGGCTGATAAACTTGCTACACATAACACACTGATGTCATAATATTTATACAAAAAGTATTATGTAAGGTATCGTATGAAAACTGGTGTCACTCTCGTCATTAATATTCTTGGGCCATGTCTGTAGGGTTAGTACATAACAAGTTATGTAGGTGTGCTGGAAATATGTCACTGAAATATATTTAAACTAAGCAATCCAATAACAGCTGCTAAACAGGTCCTAGACAAAAGAATGTATATTGTCTTGTCTGCTGGGATCAAGCTTTGAAATCTAGAGACAATGCATATATTGTAAACAGAATGATCAAGCTAACAGGAAGAGGGCCCCAGTTTGCTGGAAAACCAACAGACCAACTGACTGTGAGAAGTTGCCTGAAACCAAGATTGTGATCTGTTAAATTTTAGATACTAGAAAGCATGTTTTATTTTTGTTTTATTTGTAACCAATTTCTGTTTCTATTATCCTAGCTTACTATCACTTAAATCACTGTTCTTTATTAATAAATATATACTTTTCAGTTCACCATAAAATCATATCAGTGCTGTACATAAAAGTAAAGTGTGGGTCCTCAGATAAATTAACAAGCTGATGTGCGCACTGTCTCTCTGGAGGCAGCACACTTGGTAATTTCTGCGTTTCTCCAGTGATAGAGGATAGATACCGCAGAGGAACACTCTTCCAGGGAGTTCAGGAACTGGAATTCACTGAATGTTACCTGCACAGCAATGCTGAGACTGACAGAGTCTTGAGGAGTTGGCTGGTAAGGTAGTCAGACTGGTGTGGCAGGTTGCTGATGCACAATTTAAGCTCAAGCAAAGCTCTCTCTCTCTCTCAGTCAGGCAGAGGGGTAACATAGTGGCTTACAGTTCTGGGAGCTCACACAAAGCATTACACTGAGTCAAAAGTAGCCAAATCTCCTGATTTTCATTCTTGTGCATTTCCCTACTCTATTATCTGTAACAGAGTTAGTGAAAAATAGGAAAAAAGCCACCATCATTTCCTGCTTCCAATTTTCATGAAAACGTCAATCTTAACAAAAATCTATTCTATTCATTAATGATGTGTGGGAGTAAAATTATTTACCCAAACTAATGACTCTATGTTGCATGAATATATCCTAGTCCTACTCCTTTTACCTTGTGGTCCTACACCACTGAAAGATCCTTGCTTTTACTAGAGTGATCCTCTCAGGTTTGTATACTGCATTTCTGTAGCCAGATTCTGCCAATGACACAACATGAGGTGACTGCACTGCCACAGAGCACCACAAAATAAAATCTACCATTTTTATTTTAACATTGCATGAAATAAGTCATCATCACTTGGAACATTTTGTATTTGTTTCTCTTTCTTTGTGCTGTATTGTTCAGTCATATATTCTGAAAGCCAGGATAAAAAGAAATCCTTTTTGTGACCACCATTAACGAGGTGATCCTTGTATTCTAGATTTCTAGATTTCCTTGTGTTTCTAGATTTTTTTGGTGCAGTGCAAAATCTCCCTGACTTTTCTTTTAAGTGAAAACAGCTGAGCAGAAATGTAAGTGTCATCCTGGGGAAGCCTGCTTTACAATAGCAGATGAAAGAGTAACCTCTAATTTCCAGCTCCCTTCTTCAATATGCATCATAACTTCCCTTTCATGCTAAACAAAACAAACAAAGAAAACCCCGTCGCTTTTGCTGGTTCATACTTTGTTTTTATTATTTTACTTGAACAACTTATAATTACTTATGAATCAGATATTTCTTCCCTACAAAATGAGCAAGATCAGCCAGAGTGGCCTGGCGTCACAAGGATCCTCACACTCTGGGTCCCAGAGGCTTTTTAAAACCCCAGGATCCACAGCACATTCCATCTTTCCCTCCCTATAGACATATCAGCGAAAGGTACAAAAGAGCCGAATAATGTTATAAAGTTACCCATCTTCCCAAAGTATCACCTCACTCCCCGCATCCAAGCAACACCTTTAAAGAAAAATAACATCAGCAGGATCTACCCATGACCTCCCCACAATCTTCTATTAACCCAAAGAAAAGAGGAACTGGTCAAAAAGGAAGTGGGGAAAAATACCACTAATTTATGTCCGTATAAGGTTTTAATGGAATGCTAATCACCGCAATACTAAGTAGTGGCCTAGAACTCACACTTTGGTTCTCTATCATCCCTCAACACAGTGCCACAAGGTGTGCAACATACATACCTCATTCTAGAATCTGGAAAAACTGCCAGTCTATGACCATCAAGAGTACACTAGTGTTTCTCAATGTCCTTTTTGATAGCAAGGACTGGCTTGCTGCCTTCCTAAACTGTGTCTGGGAGAGCTCAGGGATACCGGTTCCATTCCATGGACCAGTTGTTGAGAAACACTGCTTAGACGACCTCTGTGATCTCTTACCTCAGTCATAACAAGCAGGAGTAGTTGCAGGATATACTAATCTCACCAGGAAATCCTGAACTTCATATATCATAACCATCTATATGTCAATCTCCAAGCAAAGTTCTCTAAATTCTATTTATCCACACAAGATCGACAGTGAACAAAACATAATTATCCACAACCAGATTCCATATTGCAAGTTCAGTCATCATTATGACTTAGTTGATTGATATTGTGAAGTCAGTGCTGGCTTAGCTCATTCCCACAGTCTACTTTTGTACCTCAAACACCAGTGAGGAGAAATCAGATCCAAGAGATGTGCCATCCAAAAGGCAACTGCTTTCATATATGCCCACTTAATCAGCAACTTTTCACAAGTCTAACATTGACATCTATGAATCCTCCTGATCAACAGATCTGTAAATAGCAAGACTTCCTGAATACTGTGTCACATGATGGTAGATTTCTCAAGACTAGAGAGCTAAATTAGAGAAATGGGGGTTCCCAGCAATGAAGGGAATAGGAAATTTCCTATATTCATGGAAAAGTAATAGAGCTTGAAGACATATTTAGCTTTTTGCCAACAACACACACATACTGCTTTGGCTTATGTTGGGAATCTGCTAAAGAGATTTTTTTGCTACCTTTTTGGAAATCTGTAAAAAAAATGAAAGGTTTACTTGTTTTGCTCTAAATGCAAAACTTTTCCTTCAGCTCTGCTTTTAATTGCAACTTTCTCTCAAGGCACCTGAGAGACAGAGAGAAGGAAATGAAGTGAGAACTGATTCCCCACGTGTCACTTTGATATGCTTTTATTTTTCAAAAAGTATCAAAGATAGTAAGAGTGGATTGACTCGTGAAATATTTACAAAGCTATTTATTGACACAAATATATTAATTAAATTTTTATTCTGACTTATTTGCAGAAAGGTTTTTGAACATTTAATTATTTTTCCACTGAGGAAAAAACTTCTGGGTTTCTATTAAGCTCACTCAACTATGTTTAATATCTATCTGGAAGGACCTTCCTAGCTTATTTTTTCCAAATATGGGGAATAATAATAATAAAGTGATTTTTGAAAGTGAAAAATGACAAAATAGAAGAGATTTCAAGGATTAGCTCCCTACTGTCAGGCCCATCAAGTGTAAATCTGACCACTTGATATAAGATGATTGAGCAACTTAAACAGCAGACGTGTTCGTTCCGACATCCCCCAGTGTAAGATTCAAAGAAGAAGTGATGAATGTAGGCAGAGCCAACATAACGAAGGCTTTTAAAAAACAAGAGTGCCAACTGAAAGTCAATGCACCTTATAGTCAACCATTGTAAAGAATCAAAAAGTCATATAATCTGCACGTGATGGCTCAAACCAATGAACAGTCAAGATACCATATTCAGATCAAACTGCTGGTTACAGGGCAGCCTTACTGAGAGTCCTGAAAAGAGGAAATTACAACAGTTAAGCCTTCTGGTCACAAGGTCATGTGTTAATATTACAAAGTTGTCAGCAAAAAGCTCAATTTGGTTCAACTTCCAAAATATCATTTATTTTTCTCCCAAAGCCAGAGATAGCCCAGCTTGTCTTTCCTCTGCAATTACAAGAATTGTTTGTATCCTTTCAAGTTTCATCCTATAGAAATCCAATTTCAGCAGCTCTTAGGGCATGGGCCTACACTCATTGCAGTCAGTGACAAAACTCCCATTGACTTCACCAGTAGGAGGATTGGGTCATTACTATATAACACAGCTGGCATATATCTTCCCATTTTCCCCTTCAGTTTACACGTATATTCTGACTCACAGTCTTTTTTCCAGCATGCTACAAATCCCATGTGCATCTTATCTTAGTTGTAGAGCCTCCATTAAAATTGACATAGCTGTCTCCCACACAAGGGAGGGCTGAACTTCATACTATTTGATATTTTTTACTATTTTTCTAAGTCTTCTCAGAAATAACTAATGGAGCTGTTCATGGTGCTTGTGCTTCTCTCAGTTTCTGAGTTACAGAGGTTAAGATTCTGATATAGCTCAAAGGTGGAGCCATATAAAAGGTAGCTTGGTAGCTCCTGGGCTCATTTCTCAGTGATGACCAAGTTGATGGTTGTGATACTAACACTGGGAAAAACTTTCAGGAAATCTGAAACTCTCTTCATTGAATCAGAACAAATGTCCTTATCCACTTAATATATGAGATCCATATATGCATTTTCCTGACTTTGAGAACATCTGGGATAAACTAAATTCATTTCAAAGTGTGAGTCCCAACCCCATTTTGATAAGGTCACCAGGATAGAAAGCCCCAGACCGGAGCTCCATGGTTGGTGATGAGGCTGAAGGCCTAGTATGGAGCTCTGGAGGCGGAAGAGGGCTGAAGAGCCAGCTCGGAGCTTTGTGGGTGGCGGGGCAGCTGAAGCCCCACATGGGAGCTTCACAAGCAGTGGGGGGGCCGAAACCCAGCCCAGAGCTTCACGGGCAGTGGTGAGGCTGAAGCCCCAGCCCAGAGTTTTGCAGGAAGCTGGGGGCTGAAGCCAGAGCTGGAAGATCTGTGGTAGCATGGGTTGAAGCCTCAGGCCAGAGCTGTGCAGCGGCAGAGACCTGGAGCATGAGCAGGGGTTTGCTTTTTGTACATACAGGCTTGTAATGCAGTTTTGTATTTAAAATACTAACTATTCTGAGCAACACAGGGCACTGAGGTTGTGTAGTAATTTTTCATGTCAGAAGGGGTCAGTCAGGGTGCAATGAAGTTTGAGCACCATTGGTTTATCCATTTTTATGCAAAAGATAACACCCCATTCACAGTGAGTAGAAAAGAGTCAAAAACATGATAAATGTTTAAATAACTTGATAACACTCTTTTCTTTGGGGAAGAAACAAGACTTTATATAATAAATTAAATATAATGGACAAAACCCTGAGAGATGATGAGCCCAAGAAACTCTCTGAGAAGTCAATGAGAATTGCAGATATGTCTTAGAATTTGGCTTGCTCACTATTATATTATTTTCCAAATTGGTGTGTATGAGGAAAAAATGTTCTTTTGCCAAAGGTGCCATTAGTTAAAAAGTGTTGCTTGGGAACAGAGTGCAGTTAAAGGAGTGCAAAAAAGAAATAAAATACAAACCAGTAAAAGGTAACTCCCTCCTCCCCAGGGGTAAAAAAGAGAGCTTGCTTACTATCTTTTAGACTGGTGAGACTTCTTCGCCAGATGGATGTCTCTGGCTCCATCTAATATTACAGTAAATAATACAACAATAGGTAAGCACTGTATTCTCAATGTGCACAGCAGGTAGGAAAAGGTTTTTCATTTCATATATCATTCATGAAGGGATGCAGTAACTCCACAAAGTCAGTAAGTTTTAAAAACTTAATGAGAGGTGAAAACATTTTGCGTGTGTGTGTAAGCACTGTTGCTTTTTTCATTAGTGTAATGCAATGGCAACAGTGTAGTTTACAGCAGTTTTAACTCAGTAAATAATAAAGAAAGAGATATATATTTGTTATTTGAAAGTACAAAACCAGTGTCTAGAATAGAGCTATGGATAATGGACAGTTATGTATAATCTGTCATCGATTTCACTTGCATATCATTGCACTGAGCCAAAAAGCTGTTTAGTTATAACTTTACAAATATTATTGCCTTCCATGGTGAAAAGTTCCAGAGGGGTAGCCGTGTTAGTCTTTAAAGTGCTACAGGACTCTCATTGTTTTTGCTATATACAGACTATCACATTTCTGCAGGCATAAGCTTTCATGGGCTGCAACCCACTTGCATCTGACGAAGAAATGTGTTAGTCTTTAAAGTGCTATAGGACTCTCGTTGTTTTTACAAATATTATTGTTGTTGGTTGAGGTCCATTATGTTTTAGTGTCTGTGAAAAGACAACTAAGAGATGGACCTCAACCCTGAAAAGACAACGGTTAGTTTTATACATGAAAGTATTCCCACTGAGTCATAAAGTTAAGTGTGCAAGTAAAGTTTTGCAAGATTGGAGCCATGATCCATGCCTCAAGGAACTTTCAGTTTAAGGGCTTGTCTACACTAGGGGCTCTATAGTGATACAGCTACGACACTGTAGCTAGGCTGCTATAGCTCTGTAGCATAGGTGTTTCATTGTTGTAGGTAATCCATCTCCTCAAGCAGGAGTAGCTAAGTCAATGTACATATTCTTCCATCGACCTAGCTATATCTACATCGGCATAGTTTTGGCAATGAGAGGTGTGAATTCTTCACCTCCCTGAGTGACATAGCTATGATAATCTAAATGTTGAGTGACTAAGTGTTGCGTGACAAAGACTTACATATTTAACTCATGTCTGATAATCAGTTCACCTATTGGCATTACGAAGATTTTTCACAGGATGTAAAGTTCACCGAGTGCTTAAGTTTTTCCAGAGTCAGAGCCTAAGACCTGGTCTCCACGTAAAACTTGTCTACCTGGCTACATCATTCATACAAATGAAAGGCAGTTTTCAGAGTTGGAAATTTGCCATTTCATACACAAAAAAGCTGCTTTGCTGTGAAATGGCAAAATTTCATCATAAATCAAATTCAGAAGTACTTGCAAAGCAGAAATGTGTAGTTTTTCACAGCAAAAGCACTGAGTTGATTTTGTGTTATCAAATCAAGCTATCTACACTTCAACAAAGAAATAAACTAAAATTATGTTACTGCTGTTTGTAGTAAGAAGTGAGAGCTTAAGGCCTGTAAAACAGGCTAAGGCCTAAATGGAAAAAGCCGAGTGAACAGAAGTATAAGGGGTCACTTAAGTTAACTGAAACTGGTACAGAAAAGTGCTAATACTGCAAGATTGTAAGACTGCCAAAATATTACTGAAATATGTAGCAGGTATAGGAGGTACCAAGATACTAACTCTCTAAAATAACACTTTTATTAATAGAAATAATACAAGGAGTGGTGTTGCCCAAATCAGCCAATTAACAGAAAAAGGTGGTATTAGACTACGTCAAGAGGGTGGCAACTACCTACATCAAAGGGGGCAAAACGAAAGTGTATGTAACAGTGTATAAAAGAGGGTATCAAAGGAAATACCAGCGTCCGGTCTAGGGGATAACAGAAAGTCCCACTGTTGGACCGAAACCATTGTAACGCCGCCTATGCGAAACTAACCCAGAGATACTCTGTAAGTCATTTCTCATTGTGCCGCACGCAATAAACCTGGCCTGGATGCCTTCGTTGCTCAGCTAATCTGTGGTTGTGCTCGCCCTGTCTAAGGGTTGGAGCAATAGGCTGCTGGCTCACCCACCCTGCCGGAGGTCTGGGCTAAGCCCCATCCGAGAGCTAACTGTTCCCCTCCACCCCTTTTTGGAAGGTGCTGTAGCCTCCTCTGGAGTCTGGACCCGAGGGAGGGCCCCAGTGGCCGGGCTGGAGAGGACGACCTTGTAACACAGGTGTATTTAGTTCATCAATCAAAAATGACTTTGATGAAACAAAACCCACCTAATTCATGTTGCCACAGCTTTTGCTACTACTATTGTTTATTCAATGAATCACCCATTCACCAGAAGTCCCTTCATGCACCATTACTCAATAGGAAATTTGCTATTGACTTCAATTCAATTCAATGTTGACATGATCAGGTCTCAGAAGTACACCTCTTTCTGAAAGTAAGAGACGACTCTCATCTTGAGAAAATCAGTCATGTATAATGAATCACAGAATGAAAGATCATAGAAATTAAAGCTGGTTAAGGCCTATGACATCATCAGATCCACCTTTCTGCCAATGAAGTATTTCCTCCTGCAGTCTATTTTTAGTATTGTCGTCGTTTTTAATGTAAAAGACCACCGTCTGCACAGGGGTCATGTTACTGCTTCTTGCACTCCCTCACTCCATGTTCTGATCTGTTTGTTTGTAATCCCCATATGCTCTAACTTTGTTTTATTAAAGTTGAATCTCATTTTTCTGCCCAAGCTTCAAATCTTTGTATTATTCAAATCTCTTTGTATTATTTCTCACAACTCTACCCAATTTAGTATCACCTGTGATTCTCCTGAATGTGCAGTTTACTCCCTCTTCCAAATTACTAACGAAGCTCTTAAACAAAGCAGTACATATGAACTTGGTCCTAAAACCAGCCCCTACAATACCTTATTTGAAAACTCTCCAATCCACACTCCACCCCAGAAAAAAAAAAAAAAACAACCCCTCACTTCCATTGCCAGTGATCACTTTAGTTTATTGTGTTTTACCCGATATTCAGCGCCCATGGAAACATTCATACTCAAACCAGTTGTTTTCAAGTACAATTTCATGAGGCATAGGATCAAATGATTCACTAGAGTCCAAATATATTTCATCTACTTCATTCTTTTGTAATATAGTGGCTTAGTGTATTTATTCATGTCTCTATACAGTGGCTGGCCCCAGTGACTATATATTCTATTATTTTCTTATTGCTGAAATGGCTTTCTTTTAGCTCAAGTGGAAGAGATTTGTGGCTTTGTGCTGCAAGTTGCAGGTTCAGTCTCCCTCATGATGAGCAGTCACATGTAAATATCTAAAGATCATTATATTCGCCTTCATTAAGGCCCCAATCCTTCAAACCAACATTATATATATGCTAATTACTTGATTTAAGCAGAGAGATGAGGTTATTCACAAAATGTATGTACATACCTCTTTCCTCTTCTCTTTCTCCTTGGTCTCTGCCTTTATATCTATTGTGGATTATGAAGAGGATTAAAAAGGCATAAAAAGTGCTAAGTAATTAAAAAAGTGGTACAGCCTGCACAAAATCCATTACACTGCTGTGCTGCCCCTTTGAAATGAGGTCTGATCAGTACTGTGCAGAGGAGTTATTTGTACAAAAGAGTCCACTATGAAAAAGCGGGTAGGCTATAGCAAAAAGGGGAAGGACCATAACTGCCAGCTCTGTGCCATGTATTCCTCCCAAATGCCTTCAGAGAGCAATAGAGGAAGAGGAGAGTATGTTAAAGCAGCAGCAGGCAGCTTCAAAGTACATTGCTTGAATGAATGAAAAGCACAAAACCTCTGAAACAAGTTAATTGACAAGGCAAAATTAAGTGAAATGGCAGGCACTCATTTTCAGGTAATAAATATAGGTACCATACACATAATTGGCATTTTTTTTTTAGTCCCCTTAGGTATGCAGGCAATTTGGATAATTTAGTATCAATCTAGCTTTAATCATAATACACACAAAAGCATATTTAAATTATGGGTATGGCACAAATTGACAAAAGGCAAGGCAATTCAAAGTTATGATGGATACTGCCTTTCACGTACCTTATTGTGCACAGTTGCAGGTATTGCAGAACAAGTCACTCACTGACCAGGGAGACCCCCATACAGTGGCTGAGTTCAATGGGAGTGTAATGTCTAGAGTATTAGCCTTCACAGTGATTTTTGCCTTGCTTTTGTCAGCTTCTGTCATAATTTAGCTTTTAGCATGTTAATTTGCTTTACTTAAGAATTGCTCCCCATGGAAGTAGTGGCTTGCCATGGGAATATGCAATCTGAGCTGTCTTAAAATATGGACCGTGTAATTACATATTGAGGTGCCACTTCAGTAGCAATTATTTTTTTTACATTTCAATGACTATTCCACTTGATACCATTTTCTGCCACTACCTTCTCACCAGGATAACAGCTTTATAAAGAAATCACTGATGAGGTTTTCCATATGCCTGACGTTACCCACTTAGTAATCATACAGTATTCCTTGTCATGATCAATGAGGTTTTCCAGAGTATAAGTTAATTTTCTGAAATAAATGTCCGGTTACATTGGTGTGATTGGTTGTTGACACTGATTGACAGACAGAAGTGAATGTTTCTGGCAGAATGGAAATGTAAGCGTTATTGAAGAAAGTGGACAATAAAAAGCCATGTTTCTTCTTGAAATTTTAATAAATACAAAAAAAAAAAATAACCTTCTGAAAATGTCTCCTTACTTAAGTACTCAAAAGGTTCTTCAGGGAGACAAAACAGAAAAAGCACATTTGCCATTGTTGCTCAGAAGAGGACAGGAAGAGGGGAACAACGTTTTTTTTTTAACTATAAAAATGAGAAGTTACATGTTTCTTCATCCATTTGTTTCAGAACTAGCTGTAGTCTATGGGTTTCTACGTATTGTGTGTGCAATATATATGAACATTAGAAAGAAGGAGGTGAAAGGATACATTAAGTAATTTCAGTTTGTTGTGGTACTAGAAGTTACAGAACAGATTCACAGAGACAGAATCATCTTCTCATGAGGATCAGTGAGTCTAAGTGGACCTTAGATGACAGATGTTTACTGTTAGATTCAGCAGGAGTGACAGCAGAGAGGGTGAGGCTAGTTGTGTGCACAGCAAGTAGAGTTGTGGGCAAAGCATCCTTTGTTTGTTCATCTATTTATTTGGGTTTTTTTTCACATGAGATGTTGATAGCTAGACTAAAGGAAAAACTACAGAACCCCATGGAATTCATATGAATGTTTCAATCCCAAATGTCTCAATTTCACCATTAATTTGTAAAATTAAATCCAGGATGTGAAATGTTAAGAGTAAAGATGGTTGGGGATTTTTTCAGTTGAAAAATGCCACTTAGTTCAAAGATTTCATCTAGAAAGTTTTACAGGTCCAGGATGAAACAGAAAGAAAAAGGGACCTGTCTCAGGAATAGCCACTACACTGGTAGTTAGGGCACTTTGCTGGGAGACAGATTATAGCAGGTCAAGTCCCCACTCTCACTCACATAGAGTAGGGACTTGAGCCTAGATTGCCCACATGCTAAGTGAGCACCCTAATTTCCTGGCTATTTAGGATGGGTTTTGGTTATGTGTTTTTCCCAAGATATCAGTTTTGTTCCACATCAGAATGAAAATCAATTCTGAAACGTTGACATTTTTCATTAAATGGAATTATTGTTTTCCTACCACCCCTAATTACCAGCTGTCCCTTGTGAGAACCTAAAAGAAAGGAACCCTTTCCAGGAATGAAGTAAGAGAACCTCATCATTTACAAGACCTTTCTTTCTCTATAGAACCCCCACCTACTGCCTTTCCCTTGCTAGTGCTGAAATAAAGTCCCACTGAATTCCAAGATTAACTAAATCCAATCCTATTTCATATTTAAGAGGTACTCCGAAATGATATCTGGAGGGCCCTCTCAGGTGCTCCCCAAACCAGTCTCTTGTCTTATCTTTCAGTGACAAGATCCCAGGCCTACTAGAAGTACTTCTGGCCCATGTCTATCAACCTACCCATTTCCTGTCTATCATTCATATCCCTCCCATTTCCACTTGCTTTGATTTCTGCCCTTGAAACAAAAACTGTGTCTCCTTTCTACATGAATGAATACTTGCATCCACAGTCTCTACGGTAATTATTTCTATTTAATCTGCCTTGTTAGACACAATGGGCCAAATCACAGATCTGGTATAGGCAACTATAACTCTCAATCATTTGAATAGGAGTTGCATCTGCTTACTCTAGGATTGAAATTGGTTCATAAACTGACATTACAGCAGTAGAAAGACTGGTTTATTTGAGCTGGGGTTTTCTAGGGCTGATGTTCAAAAATTATTCTGGCATTATTGTCTTATTGAGGTGACAGTTCTGGGAATGGAGGAATGGTAACCTCTCGTGATTAAAGGACAGGATATCAAGAAGATCCTAAATTCTAATACAACCTGAATCCCTAGCTCAGTGCCTAGGACTTCCCCTGAGGCGTTGACCTCTTTGGCAAACTCAACTGGACCAGCTAGTAAATGGAGGCCCTTACTGAAAACCAGCTGCTGAATTAGTACTGAATGTTTGTGAGTAAATAAATTCCCAAATGAAAATAAAGTTGTTGCAGCTGAGTGGATATCACTAGGAGCTATGGGGATGGGAAAATTTATGGGAGGCAATATAAGTAATGTGGAGAATTTTATAACCCTTTCTCTCCATTTATAGACATTCAATTCTTATGTATGAATATGTCATTTTTCAAAAATATTCCTGAAAAAGAGAAAATGTTCTACTCAAAAGCAACTACAACAAAATCCTCCTATCATATGATATGGCTCAGACACATATTCCAGGGCTGCAAAATCTGAGGTTTGGTTTTCAATGCCATTTCCCCTGCATAGGTCTGGGGCAGTACTGGTTGTAGGGTCCCATTGTTGGGAGTGGAGGATTGGGTATTTTGGGGTCCCTGCATTAAAACACACACACACAACCTCTCAGGAGTCCAGGGGCTAGTTAGACCTCTGGAAAATCTTGAATTTTAAGAATTTTTAAAAAGTAAAATTTGGCTACAGTATCAACATTTTGTCAGTCATTTCCACTGCTTAACGCTCGATAACTTTGTGCATATTTTGGCCTTTCTGACAATAATTAGAGATGCCCTGAAGATCATTTTGTGTGTCACCTATCCCCTTGATCACCCCAGCAGTGCCAGCCATGGTTTGAGGGGGTTTAAATTGGTAATTCTTGTTCAAACAAGTTTGCGGCCTCATCCAAAGCTATTGAACTAGGAGAGAGTCTTTCCATGAACTGCAGTGGACTGATAGAGATGCAATAGTTGTGATATTTAGCTCTAACTTAGTATCTAGGTTTCAGATCTCTCTTTCCCATCCCAAGTTTGCCAGTTTACTGGGATTCTAGTTCAGGCTCATTTCTCAAAATGATTACTGGAGACTTTCATAATTCAACATTTTGATAAAATGAATACACTGAAATATTGTGTGGTGCATTTTAGATTTTTAACCAGAATTTATTTCTACTAAGTGGCTTTTTGATTGGGTGGGTAGGCAGAAATAATTGAATTTCACTATTCAGCAAAGCATTTAAGCATGTGCTTCAATCCCATTGACTTCAATGAGATTTGGTCATGTTTTAACTTAAGCACTTGCTTAAATACTTTTTCAAATAGGGATGCATTTAATCACATGCTTAAGTGCTTTGCTAAATTAAGGCCTTATAGATTTAACTTTTTGCATTTATTCTGTTGAAGTATTTTCATAGACAGGTAACTATATGAGATAAGAGAGACTATTTAACATCGGTTGTCATTATCATCACTAAGAAATGATTAGTCTGAAATTATGAAAAGGAAAAAAATTGGAATTTTGCATATCTTGTTATGCAAAAGCATTCAACACAAACCTGAACTATAGAAGATTGTATAAGGTAAATGGTTCTTTACCATCAAAGCTGTCTATTCATAACATTTAGAAGGCAGTATTGTTTTCATCTGAATTCAGTCATGCATCTTGAGAACGAATAAATATTGAATAAGTCACTTCCACAATTTTTTCTCTTATTTGCATCAGTTGCTATTCATTGTGTCCTTCTGTCTGTACTGTGCGTCTTTAATAATCCCCTTTTTTCCTTGCCCAAACACATTTGTAATGCAAATGGACCCCCATATAAAATTAACTTCTGTGTATGTGCACTGCTACTTAATGTTCTCAAAGTCATTTTGTCATTTCTCATATTGTCAGTAACAGATAGATTCAACCATGTGAATACACCCCATCATATCTTCTTTGTAGCCAGGTTTAAAAAAAATATAAGCATAGCTACTATAAGAATATCTCTTTCAGCCTTTCTGAGGAACAACAGATCCACTGACCCTTTCCATATAGAATCTTGAAAGAAAGAAAGAAAGAAAGAAAGAAAGAAAGAAAGAAAGAAAGAGTTAAAACAACGTTAAGGGCTATGTTTTACAGAAAGTTCCACATCATGGATTTCACTATTTTTAATGCAGCACTGGAAAGGAAAAGACCTATTAGCTCATCTTCTCCATCTCCCTCCCCATGCAATATTACTCCCTAGTGATTTGTTCAGTCTAGTTTTAAGTGACTTAAGCAATGGGACTTCCACCTCTTCCCATTCAAGGCTACTCCATAATTCAACAGCTCTTGCACTAAACAACGGTTTCATAATATGCTGAATTTTATTTTTGTCATTTCATCCTATTACTACATTGCCCTTCCCAATCAAAATAATTCCCATTTCTCTGTGGCTTTTCCTTCAAATATTTTGCACATGGTTATCATATATCCAGTTAGTTATTTTACCATACTATTTATTTCTGATTCTTTTAATCTTTTTCAGACATCAGTGTCTCCAGAACAAAAATGTTCACTTCTGTGGTTCAAGACATGATGCCTCTGTACAGCTAATAACTGAGCTATCCTCTTTGTTATCATATTACTTGAGAAACTCATATAGATTTGTTGACCTGGAGGACAAAGTATTGGTCTGAGATGCGGGATCCATTCCTGGGTCTGCATCTGGATTACCGGGTGACCCTAGGCAAGCCACTTCCCCTCTCTGTGCCTTAGTTTCCTCATCTGTAAAATAGGGATACTGATCTCCTTTGTAAAGTACTTTGAGATGTACTAATGAAAAATATTACATGAGAAGTAGGTATTATTCTTTTGGAGGCATTTGTTTTCTATTCTCCCTTTCATCTCTATGGTTTGGATTATTTTTTACGTGCAATGTCTGGGACTTTCCAATGTTCACCTCTGTAAGCAACTCCTGGCTGCTGCTTTTGTTTCTCACGTGGAAGAGAAGAGGGGAAGCTGCTGAGCCCGGTGACTTAGATAGGTTTATATGGATCTAGTGAGCGGGATGAAGGAAGAGTTGCTTGAACGCCATGTTTTACCTCATGCATTTTAGGCTTGTGGTAATTTAAGAACATAAGAATGGCCTTACTGGATCAGACCAATGGTCCATCTAACCCAGTATCCTGTCTTCCAACAGTAGCCAATGGCAGGCACTTCAGAGGGAATGACCAGAATAGGTAATCATCAAGTGATTCATCCATTTAATCACAATTGCCTTGTTGCTCTGTAAGCTTCTATAGGACACTTACTGTCAATCGGTAAAAACATTTAGTTAATCCAAATCACTATTTAGGTGCAGTCACTCAGTGCTTAATCTACAAAATCTAGTCAATACTTCTGTATTGCTTTAGAAATGATACACTCAAGAGCCTACTCATTTACTGCCTTATTGGTGGCTGCTAACAGGTACATACAGAGGAGCAACCACATTAAAAAAACAAAGTTAAGAGCAGGACACCAGGAATGACAATACAGATGTTCTGCAGCTACCCTGTGGGATGACAACAATAGAATATTTTAATTGTAGGTTTGGTGGGTAATATAGTCTTGGCAACCCCTCACATTTGCTGTTTTTATGCATACCTACATAATACAGAGATTGATAGTATTCTGAATGCTTTCGCTATTGCTTTTAATTCTCAGCTCTGTCCCTCACTCACTTACAGTCACTCACTTACAGGATCTAAGTCCTTCTTATCAGGACTTGCTCCATTACTTCCTCAATGCAGTTGGCGCTTTTGGGGTTGGTCCTGGGGCCAGTTTTGTTCAACATCTTCATTAATGATGAGGATGGGATAGATTCATTAATGATGAGGATGGGATAGATTGCACCCTCAGCAAGTTTGCAGATGACACTAAGCTAGGGAGAGTGGTAGATACCCTGGAAGGTAGGGATAGGATACAGAGTAACCTAGACTAATTTGGAGGATTGGGACAAAAGAAATCTGATCAGGTTCAACAAGGACAAGTGCAGAGTCCTCCACTTAGAATGGAAGAATCCCATGCATAGCTACAAACTGGGATTGACGAGCTAGGTAGCAGTTCTGCAGAAAATAACCTGGGGGTTACAGTGGACAAGAAGCTGGATATGAGTCATCACTGTGCCCTGGTGCCAAGAAGGCTAATAGCATATTGGGCTGCATTAATAGAAGCATTGCCAGCAGATCGCGGGAAGTGATTATTCCCCTCTATTCAGCATTGGTGAGGCCGCATTTGGAGTATTGTGTCCAGTTTTGGGCCCCCCACTACAAAAAGGATGTGGACAAATTGGAGAGAGTTCAGCGGAGGGCAACAAAAATGATTATGGGGCTGAAGCACAAGACATATGAGGAGAGGCTGAGGGAATTCAGCTTGTTTAGTCTGCAGAAGACAAGAATGAGGGGGAGATTTTATAAGAGCCTTTAACTACCTGAAAGGGGGTTCCAGGGAGGATGGAGCTAGGCTGTTCTCAATGGTAGTATATGACAGAACAAGGAGCAATGGTCTCAAGTTGCACTGGGAGAGGTCTAGGTTGGATATTAGGAAAAAGTTTTTCACTAGAAGGGTGGTGAAGCACTGGGTTACCTAGGTGTAGTGTAGGCTGCGGAAGATGTTGGGACGCATTTGAGATAGTGACATGGCTGGTCTGGTCAGGACCGGTTGAGCAGAGCACAATTATATAACCTGTTTCTCAACCCATTATATAATTGTGTTCTGTGCCAAGAAAAGTGAAAGTGTTAGCCAAGACACCTGCTGTAAAAAAGCCAATCCCCACTATGCCCTAGAGTAAATATGTTATGCTGTATAATATCTTGAAATGCAAGCAATGCCAGAGACTCTGTCATGAACTCACCAGGAGTGTCTGGCATTCCCCTGCAGCCGATTCGCAGAGCCCTAGGGTCTCCCTCTGCTATTTGGAGCATAAGACGTGATTAAAGATAAGTGTACCTAACCAGTGTGGACGTGTTTTTATTCCTTACCTGGTATCCAGAACCAACAGCCAGCAGTACCTGGTATAACACTAGGCGGGTGGTGGAATCTCCATCTTCAGAGGTTTTTAAGGTGAGGCTTGACAAAGCCCTGGCTCAGATGATTTAGCTGAGGTTAGTCCTGATTTGAGCAGGGGGTTGGATTAGATGACCTCCTGAGATCCCTTCCAACTCTAATATTCTATTATTCTAATTATAATTACAAGCAGGCCAGCATCAACATTCAGAGTACACGTTACTATCTTCCGGTCCTCTTTGTGATAATAAGAACAAAGTCCTTTCCTCACTACATAGCCAGTTCACCTCATGAACTTTCCTCCATTGTCTCTTTTTTTCCTCCTTATTCTTGTCTGTACCCTCTGATAACTACCTGTTTATAAAACCAAGATCAGAATGTTTAAAGATTACTATGTTATCACATTTTGTTTTATACAGTTTCCTTTTAAATATCTTATTTAAACAACTGCTAAAATGGACACTAAAAAAGAACTTTGAGTGTATGAAGTGTGGCCTGTCTTTCCTCAGTGCACATTTCCCCCATCCTTACTTGGCTAATTGACTGTATTATTTATTTAACAGTGTTTGTCAGTAGAATTGTAGGTGTGATTTTTTTTTCTCTTAGAATAGGACACATATTTTGCATTTCTTTGCATATTCATTTTTATAGTAAAACCAACGAGAGTCCTGTAGCACCTTAAAGACTAACAAATTTCTGCAGACATAAGCTTTCATGGGCTGCAACCTACTTCATCAGATGCATGAAGTGGAAACCACAGATAGGAGGTATATAAAGACATCCAAGGGTGAGAAACATAACAATGGTGAGGGCAAGTGCTAACAAAGTCAATACAGTTAGGGTAGATGAGGCCTATTCACAACTGTTGATTAGAAGGTGAGAATGTGTGAACAGTGATAATTACTTCTTGTAATAAGATAACCATTCCAAGTCTCTAGTTCCCAGTCAGACTTGTATAGGAACTTGGAATGGTTATCTCATTACAAGAATTGTCACTTTACTCTACTCTATTCTACTCTACTCTAGGAAATGTAGCTGTAGCTGACAATGGATGTTAGCATGATACAGCTGAAACAGTGATGAACATGATTTCACTGAAAGACTAGCCAAAGACAAACCATCTTGATTGCTGTTGCAGAAACCCTGGTTTCTAAATGGGATCTCTAGGCCCTACCACAATATAAATAATAATAATGTTTAAAATGTATGCAGTGAATGAGACAACTGCTTAGTGAATGAATCAGAACACTGCTGCGTACACTTTGCAAAGTACAGGGTGTCCAGCTAGAAAGTCCCACTATGAATTTCTATTCTTTTAAGCAAGCCTATGAAATTCCTTTAAAATATAAACAAAACAGGGAGCTTAGTCATATGCAGGAACATTATGCTACCACTCCTCCAATATGGTAGTGGAATTTTGAAAAGTGTCTTGTAGGAATCCCAGACAACCTCCTCCAGCACTCATTTGCCGCTCAGACTCTGATCAGATTCCATTGAAGTCAATAGCGATCATTCCATTGATTTCAATGGGCTTCAGACTTGGCAGTCACTGGGCAGTGTGTATCTTTAGATGACAATCATGAATTCTCCTTGTTTGGCATCAGCAAAATTTTCCACAATAGTAAAAGTAACTACGCTGTTGTCCCAGAAGCCAACAGACAAAGAAAGGAATTTTGGATAAATAACCCGTGTTTAAACTGACTAAGGGCCTATTTTCTAATCCATCAAATGGACACAGGACCTTCAGTCCAAAGGTACCCCCAATCCTCCCTGGGAAGGGTTGGAAAGATTTTGGCCTTTGACATATATTAAAGGCAGCTCTGTCCTTTTAGGAAAGGGGGAGAAATGTAATGAACAGGATGTTCTGTCTGTACCACTTCTGAACTTTGGATGATTTTATGAAATTGTATCATGAAATGACTGTGTCATAGATTCTTAGACCAGAGGAGAAAATCATGATCATCTAGTCTGACGACCTGCATATTGCAGGCAACAGAACCTCACCTACCCACTCCTCTGAGACCCATAAAATGTATCTGAGTTACTGAAGTCCTCAAATCATGATTTAAAGACTTCAAGTTATAGAGAATCCACCATTTACATTAGTTTAAACCTGCAAGTAATCATGCCATATGGTCACCTTTCTTATACGTGGATACCTAGGAGTTAGCAGGGTGCATCATTTCTCTGCCAGGCCAGGGTGAATGATCTATTCAGCGTATTCAGTCCATTCAAAGTAAAGCAATTTTCAACAATTGCCCCCTGAAAGTGTGCCTAGGACCCCGAGATTGGGACAGTGGCTTGATCCAGGAGCTTGAAACACCCAGAAACCCAAAGCACAGAGGCTTTGAAGCCTCCCACAGCAATTCTAGTGGATGGTCCGGAAGGAGTGTTCTGTGATGCCTTCATCAACCAAATTTGTAATCCCTATGCACCTATTTTCCATAAAAAAATATTCATTGGCAATAATTACGTTGCTATGTATTAATCATTTACTGACTGGATCACATATCAGTCCTTAATGATTTTACCCAAGATTGGTATCAGGCTAACAGTCATAAATTTCATCTCAGGTATCCTTTTTAAATATCTTTGGCTTTTCTCCAAACTTCTGAAGCTTCCCCTTGTTCCAAGTTTTGTTAAAAACCGACAATAATGTTTCAAAGTTTCTTAGACAATTTTTTTAATGCTCTTGATACAAATTTCTAGTTCTGCAGATGTATAAATGTTTAATTTTAATAACTGTTATTTAGCATTCTCCTACTTAATTAGAAAATAGAAAATATTTCCTTATCACTGTAAGATATGAATTCTGCTTCTTTGTGAATGCAAAACAGAAACATTTATTAAATACGTCTGCCTTTGCTACATCATGATTAATAATTTTACTATCCTTGTTTAGTGTCAGATCTAAAACACTGATTATAAGAATTTGTTTGTTCCCAATATATTTAAAGATTTCCCAGTTATTATCCTTAACCCAACTGGACATGGATTTTTCACTGATATCTTTAGCTTCCCTTGTCAATTGTCTGCATTTCCTAACTGCCAATATGTACTTATTGCTATCAACTTCCCCATTTCTTCCATCTTAATATGATGCTTTTTTTTATTGATATCTTCATCTCTTCTCTTACCAGGGTGTTTTGCAGCCTTTTTTGTTACTGAAGAATGCTTTTTTTTTTTTTTTTTTTTTTTTTTTAATATCTAATAGAGTATTCTTAAAAATTCCTAATCATTCACATTTTTATGTTTAAATATTTCCTTCTAGTTAATTTTGATCAAAATTGTTTTCAGCTTTGGGAAATTGGCCCTTTTAAAGCATTAGGCATATTATATGTTACTAGTTGGGACTGTATTCTTTTTGCATATAGGAAATTAAATTAGATTATAATCAGTTCCACCTAGACAACCATCAGTTTTTAATTCAATAGGCAGTTAATTTCTACCATTAACAAACAAACAAATTGAATGACTACAATATCATTATTGACATTACTCAACCATTCTGAGATCCAGCGCTTGAACATTTTTTCTGCCCCAAAGGTGTAGAAAAAATGAGTGATATGGAAATATGAAGGAATAATATTTTTACAGCAAATGCCGACTGATATTGTTAAAGCAAAAATGTAGAAAAATAGAGAAAAGGATGACGTATCACAAAAGAGAATTAACGGATGTTGTAATCTGCTTGGAACAGGCCAGAGTTTGCTGAAGCACTTTTTGATGTACCAGCATAAATTGCTTTTATTAGATATCAATGGCCTCACTATTAGAGAAGACTGAGACAAATAAAAAGCACTAGTGACATAAGAATTTAGGGTACCCAAACTGAATCATATTTGCAGGTGAATTGTCTCAGCCTGTTTGGATTACCTAAATCACTGGGAAATAGGTTTAGAAATGGAAAAAGAAAGATTAACTTTTGTTGCTATGTTGATAAAACAGAATAGTAGATGTGCAATTCGGCTGCTACCTCTGTTATTCTTTGCCATTTTCTCTGGCTGAGTGGTGGGGGTGAGGGCAGGAATGCGAAAGATGGGAGAAAAATCATGGTTTTTCATTTAATATTTAGTGCCTTATGCTGAAGAAGCTGCATTAGTGCATTCACAGAAGTCACAATTTTGCCTCATTTTATAACATATAAAATCTATAGTATTCCTTTTTTTTTTTTTTTTAATCATTTTGAATTTTCCTGTATTTCTGCATTAAGATTCAAAAGTGTATTTCCATGATTAATTTGTGCAGTCCCCGTGCTGTTTGCTATTCATCCTTCTATCTCTTCAGACCAGTAAAGAAAAACAACTCCAGTGGGGGAGAGGGGAGAGATGTAGCACATTTAAAAAAAATGTTTTTATTTGAGAAAGTACTTGAGGATAGCTGTAAATATGTGTATGTGTTTTCGCAACCATTCAAGTAGCTTAATGTAGGCAACATTTAAAACATGTTTGTAGTACAGAAATAGCATTTTACAACATAGTATATCAGAAACAGTTCACTATGAATGCTGCAGATAATTAATCTAATTTTCCCTCTGCTTCATTTTGTGTTCTATTAGTTTTCTTATTCAAACTTTCAAGTCACAAATCTAATTTAAAACCTCTTAACTGGTCTAATGTGGTAATGTGTTCCATCTGCGTGTAGTGCCTAGCAGTGGGTGATAAGGATGGAATACTAATTTGTTTCCTAGTGTGCACAATGCTCGATAAATAAATAATATATCACCTGTGCTCACCATTACTTGACTACAGAAAGTGTCAAAAGAAACAGAAAAGATGGGATGTGATTTTATGGCACAGAAGGAAGAAAGAACTCAAGTGGGGAGTGGGAGAGAGAAGTAGAACAATACAGGGTATAACAAAATGGTAATTCTGATAAAGTGGCTACCTATTTATAGCTACACATATAAAGTGTATTAGGCCACATGCTGATTAATGGTTAGATTTAAATGTGATTATTTCAGAGGTTTTTTTACTATTCTTCCTGAGTGCATACACACATACATATATACAAATACATACACACAAACTTTTTAACTTTTTAGCTTTGTTTTTTTCCCTTCAGGCTTTTTTAAACAAACAAACAAATAAATAAACAAACAAACACATTGATTTTCTACTGTTGTTTGGCTTTGCTTCCGTCTAGGTTTCTTTTTCCTCTTTGTACATAACTATTATTTCCATACACAATGAAGCCAAGTTAAATAATTCTAAATTTACTGGTATTTACTCTGATCTTAGATCCCCCATTATATATCAGAGGTATCTCCACCAAGGTTAGTGGAGTCAAACTGGTGTAAAAGTGATATAAATGAGATCAGAATGAGAGTATGAAACTAAGAGAGATAGAGTGTGTCTCTGTGTGTGTGTGTGTGTGTGTGTGTGTGTGTGTGTGTGTGTGTGTGTGTGTGTGTGTGAGAGAGAGAGAGAGAGAGAGAAAGAAAGAGAGGAAAAGACAAGGCAGAGAGAGAAAGAATGTGAAGAGGAAGATAAAGGATGTAAAAAAACTGGCAGTGTTCTGGCTTATTAAAATATTATTTTGTAGAAAATGTCATTACTATTTTGTATAAATTTAATGTAATTTACCAGACCATAAAGAACTCCTTAGAATAAATGGCTGGTTTCCAGGCACTGCTACTGTGCTGCTGATTACAATACATTCTGACATTTATGACAGTTTTATAATTCTTGTATTCTGTACCTAGATGGGCTCTGAAGTGTCTCTACTTTGCCCAAGGCTTTCTCCCGGGAAATGGCACTAAAGTTTTGTGGACTGAAAGGACAATAAAACAGTTTGATGGGAAAACAGTATTACTATGTTATTGCAAGCCTATTTTTAATTTATGTCTGATAACAAAGTTGAATAAAAAGCACTAATTTTGCATTAGTATCTAAAGGAAAAATAAAAATATATAACAACCGCTTTGTAATAAAAAGAAAATGAAATCAATGCAACAATAACAGTTGTGATAACTGGATATATTACTAGAAGTCGAAATAACTGGGCAGTGAGGATGTCAGATCTTAAAACTGTCTGGCAAGGGCCCCAATTCTGTAAATCCTTATGCATCTGAGTAAATTTACTGACATGAGAAGTTCCATTGACCTCAATGACTCTACTTGAACGAGTCAAGATGCTCATGTTGGGTAAGAGTTTGCAAGTTCAGTGCCTAGAACTGGAGTTACATAAAACAGGTGAAGAATTATAAACATTCATTTCCCTCTTAGCACATAATTAGCCTATGACACCCTGTGTCTGAAATCAACACTCCAAAAACCACATATTCACCAATGCGGTATAATTATGATATGTTCTGTACAAAGAATGCCTTGTTTGTTAAAAGTCTTGACCTGCTAAACAATAATATCCTGTTGGATTGTATGTGCTACCATAGTATGTGAAGTTATAAAATATTGTGTTAAATGGTATTATAACATGTTGTGTGGTGGGAAACACCTAAACCAGCTTTTCAGGTACAACAATGAAGTGGCCAGACGTACTAATGAGCCATTAAAGATTCATAGAATCATAGAAGATTAGGGTTGGAAGGGACCTCTAGAGGTTGTCTAGTCCAACTCCTTGCTCAAAGCAGGACCAACCCCAACTGAATCATCCCAGCCAGGGCTTTGTGAAGCCGCAACTTAAAAATTTCTAAGGATGGAGATTCCACCACCTCCCTACGTAACCCATTCCACTGCTTCACCACCCTCATAGTGAAATTTCCACTACCAGGGATTGCTTACAGTGAAGGCTTCTCTGTAGGACACATATTCACAATGGGGTTGCTTAACCAATGGGAATCAGCTGCCACATCACATGCATGGACTGTGCTAGCAAATTGAAACAGACTATAAGAGGAGGAGCACGACATCTTCACTTGGCTCCATTCCTATTCAACTGAGCACTTGAAGGTTTGTCTGGAAAACAAAAGGACATTGAAAAGTTGGAGGGAAGTCCCAGGAATGGAAGGTTCCCCAGCCTGCATTTAAGAAATTGCTTGTACCAGGTTAACAAGGGTGAGACATTACAAATTCAAGAGCTTGTTAATGTGTAGAACTTAGACTGTGACTTTATGTGCATTTCATTAGATAACTTCTTTTAATCTCTTTACACTTGCCACTTATAATCACTTAAAATCTATTTTTCTATAGTTAATAAACTTGTTTAATGTTTTATCTTAAACAATGTGTCCTTGAGTGAAGTGTTTAGACAAACTGCTCAATAATGAAAACTGATGCACATTCCTTCCACTTTGAGAGAAGAGTGGACTGGATAATAATCTCTACTAGTCAGGCTTTTTGACCAGGGTAGACAGTGTGCTCCTGCGCTGAGGAGTCAGCTGGAGTTTCTTTATTGTTGGTTCATGAGTGGCTGGAAATCATTCATTGAACTAAGTTGGGTATCTGGCACCACCTGCTATCGGGTAGGGTGACAACAGGGTCTGGAGAAGTCAGAGTGAAGTGGAAGGCTCATCCCAAGCTAAATAGCTGATATGGATACCCAACCGTCAGCTCCTAGGCTGTACCTGATGGGTTCTGCATTACCGTCACATAACCCCAGAAGTGAAGCAACAAAATATGAGAGAACTAAAGATGGCTGAAAAGAAAGAAAGAAAGTAATTATCCCTCAAAAGTGAAATGTTGAAGTTGCTTCCATTTTCAGTGTTCAAAACACACGCTTTTTGTTCTTTTTCAAAATTTTCACAAAACATGGAAACCATGTGGGAATGGTTACTGAGACTTTTCATTAACTGAAAACCAATTAAAATTTTCTATAATCATTGTGATAATGTCATGAATATTTTTTTCATTTAAAATATGTACCATTTTCAATAAAATGTTTATGACAATTGTCACAAAAATTTTTAGGGTGAGGGGTCTTTTTGCATTTTCTTTTTCATTTTTGATAAAAAGGCTACTCTCATTCAAAAAACTTTTCATTTTTAAAATTATGACCAGCTCTAGACACAACACGGTCTGAGAGAGGAAAATGGGAGATAGAACCACAACAAGAAGGTTCAGTTCTGGCTTTGAGCAGGGGGTTGAACTAGATGATCTTCTGAGGTCCCTTCCAACTCTAATATTCTGTGATTCTATGATAAGTCTGGAGCAAAGTGTGCTGCTCCTGGAGCACAAGAAGAAGGAACTTATGCTTGTGGAGGTCTATAGCTAGCACAATGTATATTCCCCAGCACACGGGTCAGCTATGCTTGCCAGCATATTGAGTGCACAGCCAGGGCTCTGGATATTCCCCATCACATTCCAGCTCCTCCAAACCACCTGTGCCAGGGATGCAGGACGTAGCTATTCTGAAGAATTTGCTTCCCATATAACTCTTCTATTCATAAGGATGGTAGCTGCCATAGGGACATGAGGACATTTATAGATTCAATCTCTGGAAAAACTTCTTAACTGTAAGGACAGTAGGACAGTGGAACAGACTTCCCAGGAAAGTTATGGAAGCTCCTAGACTGGAGGTTTTCAAAAGGAGGCTGGATAGCCATCTGTCTTGGATGGTTTAAATACAACTAATCCTGCATTCTGGCAGGGGGGTAGATTAAATGACCCCTGTGGCACCTTTTAACCCTATGCTTTTATGATTCTAAGGGGGTTTCTTTTGTCCCATTTTGTCCCAGAAGGGATTATTTCTATAGCCTTTCTCCATGTCACACTGCTGACTGTGAGATATAATGTAGTCATTCATTTGACTGCAACAATATCACTTTGCACTGTGATCTCATCAGAACACTTGGATTAAGCATGGTCCAGGTCTTTACTCAGATAGGATTGAGACCTCCACAGGCCTCTTCAGTGCCCAACAAAATCATATTAATGATACATTGGTTGACACTCTTTCTTTAGTCAGTACTGCCCAAGTATCTACCCAAGGGGACACTTTGCTGCTGGAATTGCCATCTTTCAGTTGATAAACTCAAGGTCCTCAAAAAAGGGGGGCATTAAAAATTCTACTTTATTTTTCACAAGGTTCTCCTGGTCAAATTAGAATTAAGCAATTACATTCTCCTGCTTGATGTTTGGGTAGATAAACTATCTCCTTCTTTCTGATCTAATCCATTTTAGAGTTGCTGTGCACTGTTTAAAGCATTAGAGATTGTTCATTTGCCACAAAATCATTATAGTTACTGTATAAAATTGATAAAGACATTATTTATAGTAGATAACATGTATAATAAATATCTGGGAAGTGTATTCAGCTTGCATAATTTGTCAAGCACTTGGACAAAAGGTGCTATATAAATTGTCAGTCATTAATAAAACGGACAAATATTGGTTAATGGGGAAAAAGGAAGAAAGACAAGGACTTCATCTTGAAAGGAAAGGGAAAAAATCACAAGTTTTTCAAATATTATCTTCAAACATTCACATTTAAAAAAAGGAAAGAACTGAAAGACATCAAAGCCTCACTACAAAGGAAAAAGATTAAATATCAATGAGCGGGGGGTTCCTTTAAACTTATATTTACCTAACATACAACAGAGCAGGTTGCACCTTCAAATCAAGACAGGAAAAAGTAAAAATTCTAGAACAACTGACCATAGAGCTGGAACATTTAAAGATCATATATAAAACAACAAAGAAGGAAAAGCAAAAGAAAATGACTGTCAACCATAGAGGAAAAAAAACTCCCTTAAAGTCTCAAAAGAAATGTTAGCAAGATGATGGCAATGAGGTCAGATGAATAGATAGCAAGTATGTATATTTAAAGTACAGCAACAGATTGTTTAGTACAGGAGCAGATACTATTCTTCAAGTGAAGTTGATTTCTGTCCAGTGCAGATATCTACCTCCCCAGACCCACAATTTGCCTCCTTAAATCTTCCAGTGGCCTGGAATTCTCAGTGTTTTTACCTGGCTGGGCAAAATTAAAAATGAATGGTCAAGAAAAAATACAGTCCATTTAAATGCAAATGTGTGTTTTAGTACCTTGCTGAATTACATCTATTAAACACACCTATCAGAAAGAAATATATGCTCTTTTTTTAGTTCTTATAAACCTACATGGCTTGATTTTCATGGACACATAAGTATTACCTCACTGACCTTTGATTTTCACAGGCACTTTCTATTTTCCATTCCCACTGATTTGAATTTAGGAATCTAAATTTTGGTTTTCAGGTTGGAAAAAAAAAATAGCCACAAACAATCAATAAGGCACAGTTTTAACATTTAATAACTAATTCTAATGACTCTTTGAGTGAAACTGAGATGTAACTAAATAAACATGCATGCACTTCAGTATTAAATGTCAATAACAGAAAATCAATAACCCTCATTATTATAAAAAAGATTCGTGGAAAAGTCAATATAAATTTAAATATGTTCAGACAGCAATGAAATAGAACAGAGTACAAATATCCCCCAGCAACAAGGACTTGTCCAAAACCATCCACATATAACATAACCCAAACCTCTCAAAAATACATATAAAAAAAATGAAAGAAAAAAAACATCTGGTGGGAAGAGTAAAATTTTCAAAATTAATATACTGTCAAGGTTATGTTGTCTTTTGTCTTTCAGAAGGGACATAAAAAAGCCAGCTCCTGACAACTTGTGGTCATTAAAAATCCCCTGGCACTTTTTATAAGAGATGGAGTGATAATTTAAATTTTCTGGCCAAACTGCATCTTGGCTACTTATATAATACCTTCCAAAATGTTCCTATTGTAATTTTAATTAAATATAATAATTGTTTCTTTTTTCCCAAACACAAAAGATGGCACAGGTTGTTCAAGAACTACTTCATGCCTGCCGAGAGGTAGCTGTGTTTCACTGATGAGCAGTTCTCATATTTAGTTCAAGATCCTGCAATCCTTAGTGTGTGTGTAAGTGCTGAAAGGACAAAACTTTTGCAGAGCCCTTTGGGATTCATGTGGATGAAGGTCTGGCTGTCTGGCTGTCTCTCTGTATATATATATGCATTATGTAAGATGCACTCCTTGGAATAGTGCCAAGGAAAATATTAAACAGTATTTACAAGACAATATTACACTGTGTGGGCCCACTGAAGTCAATGGTAATCTTTCAGATAATTTCAGTGGACTTTGAATCAGGCTCTGTGGGGACCGGGGGGAAATTAGGATGACAATAAATAAAGAAGGGTGAAATCAGTGGGAGATTTACTACTGAGTTCAACAGAGCCAGGGTTCGGCCAAAGAGCTTTGGGGTCACGAAAGTTGAGGGTTCCTAATATTAGGCAGAGTTACCTATCCAAATAATTTTGACACTGGTAAGCTGAGTTATGAAAAATCAAAATACAGACTATGTAAATACAGGTATTAAACCTTGAAATAGTAATGGAATGTAATTTAAACACTGATCACTTGGCAGGAAAAAAGACGACTAAATGAATTCTACAATCAACAACTGACAGGGCTAACACTTAAATGAGGGGGCAAATTGACAGGGAAATTTTTAAGCAGCAACCATTCATCTCCACTAACGAAAATAAAACTATTGAAAAAGTTTATTCTAAGTACAAACATAAATAAATAAATACAAGTGCAGTTAACAAATGATGAGAAGAACGGATAACACCCTGGGGGTATAATAAATAAAGAACCAAATACTAACAGGAGAAGAATGTATAAACTGATTAATGTTTAAACTTTCCCCAAAAGCACTCTGTTTGTGCTAGCAATTGAACCACTTTGTTAAAAACAAAAACATAACTAAAAACTCATTTGACAACTGACCCCAATAGAAACAATGGTAAGAAGCACAGAAAGAACTAAAGTATTAATTCACAATTTGTAGGGTATTATAAATCACAACAAAGGGACAGAGAAAACTATAAATGGAAAGATAACATGGGATTCCAAATAACTCATGGACAATGAAAACAATATGGTATGCAGTAGCTAATTCATCTATTTGTATATGTAGAAAAAGAAGAAACATATTGAAACAATATATCTCTTGGGTGTTTAAAACAAACCACTGGGATTTAAATTTTATGGAAATGTTCTTAAAATGTAATGTTTCTTAACAAAACAAGAAAGGACAGAGGGAAAAGCCATGGCTGGAATGATTTAGTTGGAGTTGGTCCTGCTTTGAGCAGGGGGTTGGACTAGATGACCTCCTGAGGTCCCTTCCAACCCTAATCTTCTATGATTCTATGAAAACAAAATTGACGGAGCTCATGGGGCAGCTAATAAGGTATGTAAAAATATAAAATTATGTTGGACAAAAGCCCTTAGCAGCCCTCCGCTACCCCTGTCTCTCTGTTTAGAGGTATGTCAGGGACATGTCAGGAACATATATGGTGTGGGAGGGATGGACTACACTACACAGTACTCCATCCAATCATCAGCTGGCAGAGCAGTTCCTAGGGGAAAGAATTTAGCCAGCACAACATAGTGGTTGCCCATGCTGCTTTGAGTTATGCTACGGATTATTTCAGACTTGGTTTTGCTCAGGCCTGGGGAAGGTGTGATGGTGGCTTAGAGTTGTGCTAAGAGCACTGGGATATTTTAATGCAGTAACAATTGGCAAATTTGGAATTGAAGTAGCCATTTTTTCCCCTTCTTGTCTGTTCATAACTTTGTTTTCAAATAATAATTATTGAAAAGTCTGGGCCTTTTGTAATAGTATAAAGTTAGCTTTTGTATGGGTGATTCAAACAAGAATGTAGCAATAGTGCAATATTAATTTGACATGCATCAACATATCATGCACATACTCACACAAATCCTGTGGAGACCCAGAGGTGGGAAGACTGATGGTGATCCACAGAGTTCCTATTCTGTCTCTGGCATACCAAACAAGTCCAGTGGTTGAGGTCGCATTGGCCTAGATTGTGGTTAAACCTATTATAAGGTCTGATGGCTGCCATGAATATTCACAAGTTGTTCTGCCCTCCTTTGCCAGCTTTCTCACCCTCATAATGTTGGGGTGTCCTTATCTTATAGGTTAGTATATTAATTATCTCAGACTTAGCGTATATATCAATTGGTTACTATGGCAGTCTTGCAGTTATACAGCTGCTGAATAATGCCAACATAGCCAAAATATCCAAACTAGCATCAACTTACTTTTTGTGATTACATATCAACATTTTTTGCCAGACCGGAGCAAAATACATATTGCAAAATAAACAAAATAATATCCTGTGACTCAGGGTCACTGTTGGTCAATTTACTTATGCTAACGCTTAGAAGTCTAACTTCCTTACATTAATTGCTTAAGCTAATAACTTACAGGCTTGGGCCTGTAGGATCCTTGAATTATTGCTTGATACTACATCTTAGTTCTATACTAAGATGTATCATCGTGACGTTTCCTTCTGAAATCTGGCTGGTATATTGGTGTCACCACAAACCCTCCAACTCCTGGGGCTGTCTTGCACTTGCCTCGCTGTGTGAATCCCCACTTCTGGGTCAGCCCACACTCAGCCACCTGCAAGCCAGTGGTCCCTGACCTAGTGAATGAGTGTTCTAGCCAGTCACTCACGAGATTATGCGATGGTGTGACACCCAGCCAACATCCCCAGTCCCAGATGCAACCCTAGGAACTGCAAACTTACAGAGTTCAGTGTTGCTCCCTGGACTCTGCAAGCTCATTGGTTAGTCAATTTATCAAAGAAATTGATATTCATTAGCATTGTCATTCTAAATGAAGTCTCTACGCTCACCCAAACCATATGCACTGCTCTAGATAATACAAACAAATAATTTGATTAAGTACAGAAAGACTTTAAGTGATTATAAGCCAGAATTATATGAGTTAGATTGGATCAGGAAAAAATAGAAAGGTAAATCACATTCTAAACTAAACTTAATACTTCAATAGTCTTGCAGTCTTTGATGTTATCTTACCACAGGCTGCTTGATTGACCCCCAGGCTCCAATCAGGTTCTCCCCCCTGTGGTCAGTCTTTCAGTTGCTTGATGTTGCTTTGTAGATGGATTCCAAAGGAGAGCTCCAGAAACAAAAATGCCTCTACCTAGGGTCAGGTGATCAGCCATGTCCGGCATGGTCTCCTCCACTTGAGTCAAATGAGAGTCACCTTATCAGATGCTTGGGCCAGTTCATTGTTCCTGTATGCATTCCTCAGGAAGGCATGAACTCCCACTCTGCTTTGTGTTTGCCTGGATCTATTCAAGCCATGTGAGACACACATTTGGGAATATTACATAACTTCGATGTGACCTTGCAAGAAGCATACTATCATAACAATAATGTTAATATTGTCATGAGCATTCCAAAAACACCTTACATGACATATGTTGCATTAAACAATACACAGTTACAATATAAGGGTGAACATGAATGATACACAAATCACACCATAAGGGTGTACATGGGGTACAGAGTGTCACAACCTCATAGGCTACAATGATGTTACTTGATATCAACTAAAAAGCCTAAAAGAGAGGTCTGAAATATGACTTATGGTGTGGTAAGTGACTGTAAGCCATTACCTTTTTACTCTGAAGATATGGCCATTGGGTGTATTCAGAATGAAGTCTAATGATTAAAAATAAGTTTTTATTATATTTCATTATGTGTTTAATAAAGTTTACTGCTCTTAGCACTACAGTGCCCATAAAGTAGGGAGTGAACTAGATCCTTTATTGGCTTACACATCAACACACAGTTAACAAAGTTCTACTTGCACAATCCTTTTTATTTATGCCACCGTTTGTCTTTAAAAGATCCCAGGTCGAATTTGCAAAGCTGGAAATCAGAAAAGTTTTTTTTTTACTTGTAAATTGAGAGCATTTAATATAGAGTCATTGAGAGACAATACACAAGGAACCCACGTATAACATTTGTACAGTCACTTATCAAAATATAACCATAAGCCCTAATAAGAATAGACAAGATAAATCAAGAATCGATATGTTTAGAACATTTAATTTATTATAATTATTATCTGTATTACTGTAGCACCTATGAGCCCTAGTAATGGCCCAGTACCCCATTGTGTTAGGTGCAGAACAAAGAGATAGATTGTAAGTTCTTTTGGGCAGGACTAAGTATAAGACAAGAGACAACACATGGATACAGCCCAACAGATGATGGATTGCAAGGAAATAACGAGACAATATTAGTCAGCATGAAAAGCAGTGATCTCAGCACACTAGTGGCTTAACTGTTGTCAAGGTTTTTGACAACAGAGAGGAAAAGACATTTTGAGATCACAGGAAAAGGACAATTTAAAGAAGGGTTTTGAAGGAGGAGAAGTCATTAGCTTTGTGGCTATTTACAGGGAACTCCTACCAAGCACGAGGGGCAGCATGGGAGAAAACACAAAGGAGGTTAAAAATTGAATAAGAGGATGATGGAGGTGGGCATCATGGGCTAAAAAAGGGGTGACATCTCAACAGTGAATGATAGATACTCATTCTGAGGGTACATCTACACTGTGAACTTCTTTTGGGAACATGTAGACTACATACATAGAGAGACCACCCTCGCAGTGTATGCTGTGAGGCACAGGTTTAAGTGAGTAAAGATATGACTGAAGACATGTACCCAAGTACATATCCCACACAGCTCGCCACTCACCCAGCTGTGCCTCTCCATCTACACTGGTTATTTTTAGCAGTATAGCATCACACTCTCTTTCCTTTGCTCCCTACCACAGGAAAAGACTTTGACTGTGGTGAAAAGCTGTGGCAGTGAGGAGGCAGCAGGGAAAGGCTGCCTCCCACCTGCCAGAGCCTTTCCTCACCACAGTGAAAGGCTCCAGTAGCAGGGAGCTGCTGAAGCCCTTTCCTCTCTGCCTCCTCCTTGCCAGAGCTTCTCACTGACAGATGTAAGGACATACCACAGCATGGACACATCTTGCTTTTCACTGCAGCCTATAGCTACACATTCCCCACAGTCTGCTGCCAGTGTTGTGTAGTGTAAACATATTCTGAGTCACTACTGAACCAATGTCTAAGCATGGCATTAGGAGAAACTGCTTTTGGAAGTTAGGAGATAATTCTCATCTGTTAAATCTTATTTGTGGAAGTATCCGAATGCAATGGAGACCTAAACTTATCAAATCCAGCTAGTAGAGGACAATCGCTGGTAGGGGAATCCTGCAGTAGTGAAGCACTACTTTAGTGACTCTGTCACCCTTCTTTCCAGACCCATATCTGGTGCAGAACTGGCTCCTGGAGCAGGGGGATATCTATGTCTTTTCTCATCCACTGATGCCAACATTACCTGAGAATCCAACTTATTGTCTTTCAGTTGAAACATATACAACTTAAATTTTAAACATTTGTTCCCATTAAAGATTCCATGCCAGGTTTCATAAGCTGACTGCTGTGATTTTAAATGATCAGCTCTGAGTTGGTTTTCAGGAGCCATGCAGTCAGATGTTTCATTGCTCATTTACTTGTTTTACACCCACTGTTTGCTAATTGCCTATAAGTTTACTCACCTACAAACTCAGTGAGAAAAAAAAATCTATCAATCCTTACTCAGACAAAAATTTCATTGGCTAATAGTGTTGCTACATTTTCAGATTCCCTTTCTGAGTGCATTTCTTGAGGTAACTTTTCACCTTATGTTTTTTTCCCCCCTTTTTAACAGAGGGGAGCAATATAGTTCCATAACTTAAGCCAAAAGTGATAAAGTATAACAAGGCTTGCAAAATTGACATTAACAAGCCATGAAATTAACAATTATTAATTCTAGTCCCTCTACCCCGTTTCATAGGAGGGTCTGCAAATAAGGTTTTCGCTTCAGTCAATTCCATACCTTGGAGTACTCCTCCCTTTTCTTTGCCACATACACAAGCCATGCTAAATCTTGACATCGCAGCATGTCCATAGTCTGCCCTTTTATGTCTATCTCCATGGCTAAAATTCTTGTGTCAAGCCCTCCTCAACAAATCCCATTTTGATTACTGTAACATTTCCTCCCTGGCCTCCCTGTTGCTTTCTCCATCCAGGCCACACCAAAGGACACTGCATTGTGAAAAGACTAAAATGTGAGTAAGAGTAAAACTTGTAAGGGCAAACTGGTGAGTTAATATTAAGCATTCTGTTCATTCATAATATTGATTTTCCATATAATAATAAATGGACTTATTTTCTTCTGTATATTTTCTTCTACATACATATCTGGCTGAATTTTGCTGAGGAAGTGAAAGAAGTTTTAATAATTATGTCTTTACAGTAATCAATGATCCAAATGCAAAGATATTTCATGTTACCTTTTTTAAAAAAAAGACAGAGCATGTGTTTGGTTCACAGCTGGAGAAATTGCAGCATGACAGGCTATTGTATGCACAGATGGTGGGAAAGCCCAAAGATTAAGCAATCTGAGAAACAGAAATACAAATCATTCCTGAAAGAATCCTACTAGTGAATCCAGAGGAATAGCTCTGAGTTTGTCAAGTACAGGAATGTTTGCATTAAAAGACTAAATTAATCACACATATGTTGGTAACAGCCAGATGTACTTTAGCAGTGACAAGGACACCCAGGATAAGTGACTGGATGAATAAACATTGGGAAATATTAGCAATGGAGATGTTGACATATCTGTGAAATAACAAAGACATAGACTACTGAGGATTGCTGCTATTCATACATTTTCAGAATGGAAACAACCAAAATCTGAAATCTTAGCACTAGAATTTAACTAGCAAGGGATAATTTTTGTAGTGCATGCATGATGGAGAACATATCCTACCAGGATCCCTGTAGCTCTCTGTTCACACTACAGTGTTCTAATAATGATTTATAAAGCCATCAGTAGAATAGGCACATGTTATCCCAAACTTTCTCTCCTATCCAACTCACCATGGCAGCCATGAGTCACAATACAGAAACAGATATGCAGGAGGTAAAACATTTTTAATTGCAAGCCCACTGGCCAGCATGATGGTTGGACAGAGCCAACGCTCCACCCATTCTTCACTCCTCTCCAGCCACTCCCTGACACAGAGCTTTAATAGGAAATCTTTTCCCCACCATTCATACTGATGATCTCAGCAAAATACTGGGATTCTTGGCAGGTGAAAATGGGACGAGAAATCCTCACCCCACCCAGGGGAAAAAAGTGACTCCATAAGGGCTCCTTCAATTTAATACTTTTTATTTATTTAATTAATTAGATTAATTAAGTGTAATTACATTTAATACCTTTTCATTTAATACCAGTTTAATTTTCTGTGTCCCTAACAGCGATCCCTGTCTGACAGATGGGGAATTTGTTGCTACAATTGTAGAGCTGGACATATTCTCAATTAGATTTCTGCAAAGGCGCCTACCTTTCTTGAAGGGGCACTTGTCCTTTAGAAATGGCTTTATCATGCCAGGCACAGTCTCGCAAGCCTGGCCTTCCCAGGGTGAGAATCACCTACTCCTCACAGCCTCACTGCCATATAACTATCAAGTTAATCCTGTTCTGTGCATTCCTGAATATCCTAATTTAGTAAGGACATTTCCATGATATATGCCCTGAAGCAACGAGGATCTGTGAGCAAGTGAGTTGAGGAGCGAGGGAAAATAACCACTGGAACAACTTACCATAGGTTGTGGTGGATTCTCCAACACTGACAATTTTTAAATCAATATTGGCTGTTTGTTCTAAAAGGAATAAATTCAGGAAGTCCTATGGCCTGTGTTATACTGAAGGTTTTACTATATTAGCACAATGGGCTCTGCTAGCTTTATAACCTATAAAGTGGACCCAAATGGATCAGAGGAATCTACTTCTTTTGCTTTACTTAAAACTAATAATTGGGTTGAAAGGTGCTGGAGCGTAGATGGAATAACCCCACTGGCAGCTGGAGTGGGGGAGCCACAAAGAGCAGCAAGAGACCAGGAGAAGGAAGAAGTTCCCCCTCTCCTAAATGCTCATATAGTAATCTGGAGTTCATATGGAATAATTTATCTCACACCAGAACTGGAGGAACTCCCCTGGGCTGTGCAACTTGATTATTGAGAAAATATTTACACATGATAGAACGTTGTGACACCTTTACCCTCCTGAGCAGATGCCAGCTTTCCACTAGGATGTTCTGGGTTTGATGTGTATTTTCCTTGCACCTTTTTTCTTAAGAGCACTATTTTTTTCTAGGCAGAGCCCTGAGAACATTCTATTTCAATAAATATTAAAATTTAAAATAAGGATCAGATCTGTTTGACTTTTTAACTGCATAATGGCAAGGAACCCATTTTTCAAGGGGTTGTACAGAAGCCAGATGGATTTGTTGTTGGTATTCTGAATTAGGTCTTCAATTTAAAAATGTACCCAAAATAGCTATAGATTTTGTTATTCACAAGCAGTTTTGTAGCAGATGGGGTTAAATTTGTTCGAGGAATTCACAGTATCTCTAAATCTTGGAAAATTTTGGTGAAGACATATGCTTTACATCACTGTTTTGACATACATAAAGTAATAGGTTAATTAATTACAACTGGCATATTTTGTTGTGAAAAAAGTTGCACTGATAAATTAAAACATAGAACCTTTAACCTGTCAATCATAATAGGACTTCTGCACAGAAACAATGAAAATATTAGGATCACTGACAAGTAAAATATGTTTCTGGTACATTGGCTTTAAATGCTCCTGTTATTTGTGATATGTATGAAATAGGATGGGGCCAGATTCTCAGCTGAAGTAAACCATGTAGCCCTATTGGTTTTAGTGGATGTACACCAATTTTTGCCAACCAAGTATTTCACCCTAAAATTGTACCTACACTTAGCATTTTTAACACCCATGTTTGAAAATTCATAACTGGTTCTTTATGTTTTCTCTTTGTATCTTTCGAATGCTAAAGCAGTATCTAATTTAGGTGCCTTTGAAAATGTTACATAATCTGTGTACACATAGATTTATATGCGTGTGTACACATACACTACATGTATGTATTAACTAGTTTGATCATGTTTGCTTTAAAGCAGCTCCTCTCCATTGGGGCATCAGCTGATAAGGGCTTTCCTTTTCGCTGTAATGTGGTGAGTTTGTGAGCAGTGCAGTGTTCATTATTAATTCATGACATGCTCCAAAACATGTCAGTGGAGCACATAATTTATAATGAATAAAGTAGCCACTCCAAGCACAAGCTGACTAGCATCATTGTGCTTAACAAGATGACAACTTTTTATTTTTACTTTATTTTAAAGAGATACAGACAAGTGAGAGCACAATACCACAATCTACTTCTCTGCGGCTCTGTCAACAAACATGATATATGCACATGCAAGTCTTCCACACCTGTGGGTAACAGACATCTTATTAATCACTCACCAGACATTCTTCAAGTTTGTCCCACATAAGTATGGGCTAGGAATAAAGAAAACAAAAGGATGGCTCTGTGAGCAGGTTCTCTTAGCTCAAACTGTTTTTTAAATCCAATTACCATTTTGTCATGTTCTGAAAAATAGCTATTGGTATCGGTATTAACATGTATTTTTATTCTGCATTTAGTGACATTTCTTTAGTTAAATGGCTGATTTGTTTATTTCATTGCCATATGGAATTCTTTCGTGGGAAATGTATGGAGCAAAATGATGAAGCCGTTAGCAATTTTTATTCACTCCTCTCTCAGGCAAAACAACCAATGCAATGAATGAATTTTGCTTGAGTAAAACATGATTTAAAATGGGCAATGGGCAATGACTTCAGGATTTGGCCCATGCTGAAACAAAAAAGTTAGAAATTCTCCCAGTATCTAAAGTCACCAGCTGATAATTAGCAAAAAGGTAGACTGCAGCCTTCAAGGGGATGCCTTTTTAAAGTCATGGGATATATTTCAAATGCTTTATCAATAGTGAATCTATATAAAGTTAAAGGAATAAGGGATATTCATGAGCAGTGTTCTGCAATGCCATGCAGAAGATCACGGTGTTCAGTCTATCCCAGGTCACTTCTTCACACACCAAGCATGGAGGGATGGGTGTATCACACAGACAGTGGTGGGCAGTTCTGAAGATAATCCTGCCCAGTCCCCATTGAGAGGTAGGATATGGTTGTAACCTATAAATCCCAATATTTGCACTCTCTAAGCAAATATTCTGGCTAGACATGTATTCTGTTGTGCATGGATTTTGTTTGCCCCTGACAGAATTTCATATGTAGAGTTCTGTTAAGATTTACAATTATTTAATAGTTTCAATAGAGTTTAAGGCCAGAAGGGACAATTAGATCACCTAGTCTGACCTCTGGTCTATCACAGATGTAACAGTCCCACAGTTCAACCCAGACTGGTGAGGTTGTGTCACTGCTTGCCCCTTAACCCAGGATGCCTTAAGCAACCTCTGTTACTGCAGCTCACACCCTGGACACCAACAGCAAGCACGTAAGCATGTCACAGTCACTATCACCATCCTGGTCAGGTGGTTGGTAGTATATCTGTCCTGCTATATTCTTATTATTCAAGCATGTAATGACTATCCATAGAGATTCTATGGTACAGTTTGGTTCATTTAAGATTTTTACTTCATTTGATTCTACACTTTCTTTTAAATATACTGTCAGTTCCCCACCAGCATGACCTATTCTGTTCCTCGGATATATTTTGTACCCTGGTATTACTGTGTCCCATTGATTCTCCTCATTGCATCAAGTTTCTGAGATGCCTCTTATATCAATATCCTCATTAAATAAAAGATATTCAAGTTCACCTATTTTAGGATTTAGACTTCTAGCATTTGTATGTAAGCACTTAAAAATTGTCACTTTTTAGCTGACTGCTATTATGTGATGTAATTGAATGGGAATCTTTTTCATTGTACTGTATCTCATGAGTTTCTACCTGTATTTTATCATCTTCCATCCTCTCCTCTACTAGGATATAGAGAATCTCCATCAATAGATCCTCCCCCAAGGGATGTCTCTGTCCAAACCACACCTCCGCACATCAGCTTTCCCCGAGCCCTTAGTTTAATAGCTTATCTATTACTTTTTTAATTTTATGTTACAGCAATCCAATTTCATTTTGGCTTAGGTGAAGCCCATTCTTCCTGTATACGCTCTCCCTCTCCCAAAAGTTTCCCCAGTTCCTAATAAATCTAAACTGCTCCTCCCTAGACCAATGTCTCATCCACACATTTAGACCCTACAGTTCTGCCTGTATAACTGATCCTGTGTGTGGCACTGGAAGCATTTCTAAGAATGTTACCATGGAGTTCCTGGACTTCAATCTATTACTTAGCAACTAAATTTGGTCTCCAGGACCTCTTGGTTATCATTCCCTATGTCATTTGTACCTACGTGTACTATGACCTCCGGCTCCTCTCCCGCACTGCACATAAGCCTGCCTAGATGTTTCAAGAGATCTGCAACCTTCACACCTTTCAGACAAGTCATCTTGCGGTTCCCCGGTCATCACAAACCCAGCTATCTATGTGTCTAATGATCGAATCATCCATTACTATTACCTGTTTTTTCCTAATTACCTGTTTCTTCCTAATAATTATCTGTCTCTTCCAAAGGCATGAAATCAGATCTCTTACCACCCCGAATCTGCCCTGCTTCCAGGGGATTTCTGGCCAATAACTACCCTTAGCTGTGCTAGTCTCTTTGCACTCAGCAGTTTTTCCCTGCTTCTTGAGTCCTTGACCGTAGCTATTTCCTAGATGTACCAGTGACTCACCACACTCAGCAGTTTTGTGCCCCAGAATCATCCAGTTGTACCTCAGTTTCCATTCTCTCATTGAGTGCTGTCTCCACAGCTTTCCTAGCAGTCCCAGAGTCTCACCATTCCCAGCAATCTTTCCTGCTCTTGGCTGAGCACTGGCTTACAGATATTTACATAGCTGTGCCAGGGTCCCACTGCTCATAGCAGTTTCTGGGCCACAGCCCCTTTTAGCTGTGCCACAGACACACTCAACACGAACTCAGTTTCCCTGAGGTGGTTTATCCCTGCCATGGCGAAGACTGGCTATGGCAGGATTGTACCCGAGCCCTGGGGCTCAACTCCCTCACATCATTACAGAAAACACCACATCAAGAACATTCAACATGTCCAGTCAGAATGCCAGAACAAACTTTAATGTACAAAATAACCCAGGCTACAAGCAGAATAATGCAGTTCATCATACCCGCATCTGGTTGTCCGTTAGTTCCCCATCAGGCACACCATTATGTCCTTCCTCCTTGGACCCCGGGTGTGACTTGCCCTTCCTCTTCTGTTCAAGCTGCCTGCATTTGTCCTGGTGAACACATTTCTGTTGTTCCCGCTATGCCTTCCTGCTCTGACACCTGGCCTCCAGCAGGTCCTAGTCATCTCTCGTCCACTAGATGTCTCGGCTCCACACCTCTGGACCTCTCACCAGGGCCACTGCCTCTGCTGGATTGTTTGGGGAACCATTTGCTTGGTCTCCTGCATGCCCTATTTGAGAAAATGGGACCCCTTCTGGTCCCAAGTTGGGAGCAAGTGTCCCATTCTGCCTCATGACATCTGAGTGCAGCATGGCCACTAGTTCTGATCATTCTGATCAGCTGCTGATGAACCTAACTGGGCATCCAGCTCTTCTAACTGCTTCTTGGTGAGCTCAGCCTCTGCTTCTTTGCTCCTTCTGTCTTTTCTGCTGCTTACTGAGCTTTACACTGCCCTTTGTTCTATCTCCCTTGTCTGGAATAAACAAAAAGAAAATAATAAAACTGGACCATTTCCTTGACCGTTCCCAGCCTGTTCACTTGAGAATCACTTAAAACTATTTTACCAGTGCTTGAAGAGCAAACCTCAGTTTAAATGGGAAGCTGTGTGTAAATCCTGCCAGCTATGCCAATGCAATGCTTTGGGGTTCAACCCAGACCAGTAAGGGGCTGTGTCGCAGCCCACCCTGCAACTCTGGGTCCCTAAATGTTATGCTGCTGTGGTCACAGCCTGGCTGCCAGCCGCTTACTGACAAGCAGGCAGGTCACACCCTGGCTTTCACTGCCCAGTTACTTTTTGCAGGGCAAAACCTCCCTACTCCCAAATTTCCCCAAAATTGTCTGCCCTGTAGTGTCCAGCCCTCTCCTGGAACACTCACAGAAAGTAAATTTGTTACTCCATTAAAGAGATAATACGCTGCAGCCTGTTAGTTTAACAGGGGTTAATACACCTTTCCCTTCAATGAATGCACTGAATTGGTTTAGAGTAAAAGTAAAACAAATTTATCTAACAAAAGGACATAGGACATAGGATTAAGTGATACAAACATAAGGAATAAAGATAGGAAGGGTTACAAGCTAACAAAAATAAAAATATGCTTCTAAGACCAAAACCTGAGTTAACAAACTAGTCTCTCTCATTTGAAGAACTATTTCTCACCAAGTCTTCCAGCATAATCAAGTCCCTCTGGACAAGACCCTTCACAGATCTCAAACTTCCTTAGTCTTTCAAATGAAGGATGCCAAAGTGGATTTTTCTCTTATATCTTCCCCAAGTTCATTGACCCTATTTCAAGAGACAGGAAGCTCTTTTGGGGGCTCACCTGGGAACTGATGCCATGTTATGTTTTGCAGTCTCTGCCACCCATTATCATAGTCTTTTAACTATTTCCCCCTCTCAGTGGTTTGATGGCTTTGTTCACCTTTTATGTAAATGTGCCTGACAATCTGGCTGGTCAGACAAACAAATACACTTTTCTTTGTGTACGGCAGACTGGGGCTTATGCATTACTTGCCAAACAAACAATTGTAGCTCATAGTTTATAACTCTTTGTACACACTTCTGTACATGCACCATGGAATGATTTTCAAGACCAGCATGTTACCTTATTCCATCTTTTAGATACAAATCATGACAGTGTGTTAGGCCTGACACGAGTTGCTGACACAGAGTACTAGTGGGCCTCTGTGTCACCACATGTCATTAAATTTAATCCATATATCCCTCTAACAAGCCCAAAGTCTTTAGTTAGAAAAAGAATTTCAGAAGATTAAACTGTGTGTCACAGGCAAAGAGAAGGAGACACTGAGGTACCATCAATGTCTGAGGCCCCTGCAACGATAGGGAACTAATTAGGTGAGATACGCCCAGACAATCCCAGCAGGAGAATCATGCCCCATGAACAGGGAGAGGGTGCGGGGGAGGAAGGTCCCTGCCAAACAAGGGGAAAATTGTGGCTTTCTAAGTGATTGATTTGCCTTGGCATTAAATTCAGCAGTAATTTGTTATTATTTGACTACCATCATTTAATGGCCAGCAATTCATCTTGATCCTTATTCAGACAAAGCTTTTAAACATGTGCTGAATTTAGGCATGTGCTGAAGTCCTACTGATTTCAATGACCTGAGGATCAGACTCTAAATAATCTTAGAACAGGAAAGATTTCCCTTTTTCTCTTCCAGCAATGGCAAGAAGCTTGTGTTTTATGTAATGCTAACAATCTGTTTTTGTACATTCTTTTTAAAGTTATTAGTGCAGAATTTCTTGATGTAATGCTATTAGTTTAACATGGCAGTGAGAGGGACCATTACAATGTTGTGGACTAGGGGGTCCAATCCTGTCAGGTGCTCAGCACCCTGCAGAATTAAGCCTCACAAGAGAGGAAGTAGTTTATTCCAGCACAGGTAGGTGTTCAACGTAAAAAATAATCTTTCATTCTCTAAATTGAGATGAGAGTTCCTGTCTGCAAATTAATTTGTTCTAAAATAATTGGATTTGGGGGATGTTTTTGTTAAATAAGTGAACCATGACGTTCCCACATTGCTTTATAGCTGCTTTGCAAAAATTCTACTTGCCAGTTGCCCCTGGCAAGTATTTTTATTTTGCTTTTATTTATTATTATTATGGCAGCAAGATATCATTAGTGTTTTCTTTATCTGCATCATGATAAAGATGATTTTCTACCTAGACTGGTAAAGATTCTATTTTGCAAGGTTGGGTTAAAGGTAGCTATAAAGTTTCACATTTCTGTTTACAATACCCTAAAGGAAGGCATTATGTTCAATCTAAAAATAAGCTACTAAATCATTATTTTAGATATTTTTTAAACAAAAAATCTTTCCTTCAAAAATACAGATTATTTTATGCACAGTACATTTTTACAAAAATGGCAGTATGTCTGTTTCATTCATATAGTTATTCTACTTTGGAGGACCAGGTCGACAGCTGGTGCAAATCAACTGATCCCATTGATTTAAATAAGCTGAGGCCCTGGTCCTCTAAAACTTACACTCTTCTGCTTCTTCTTCCTTCCCCCTTTTTCATACTTCATCTATGGAAATAAGACATTACATTCTTATAACTGACTCAACTTTTGCTCACCCTTCAAATTAAATACAATCCACTGCCCACCCCCATATTGCACCCAGACATCTAGCCATTGCTTATCCTGATCTTATTGCTTTTTTGATGTTTAAAGCACTTGGTAAATTTTTAACAAAATGTGTGCCTGTACTTAGCACAGGAAGTAATAAATGAAAATATTTCATTTTTTTGTAGAAATGCTCTATAGAATACAATGGAGATCATGCCCTGTCCCTGTGGTCATGGCATGAGAGTGTTACACAGTTTTCAGAACCAAAAGCAGTAATAACTTAATTGTTTCTCTCCAGGCAGTGTCAGGAATAAATCAATGGGGAGACAGCTCCTCTGTCTGATAAATGATTGATACAAATGAGAGTGCTTTTACCTAAAACTACTTTTTGATTAGGTCTCAAGCACACAGACACACACATGTTGCAGAAGTAGGTTCAGAGCATCCTAAACCTTTATTTACCAAAGTTTAAATGGGTTTTGAGGAATCGACAGCCAGGCTTCGGGGGGCCCTCTTTCTGTCTAGCTGCTGGGGAATTTTGGTGACAGATCTTTGCCCATAAAAAGTGCCTTGGATTGCTTCAAAGAACACTTTCTAACTAAACTCTTTATAGATTTTCTCCTAACAAAGTACATAGCTTCTAAAAGACTAGCAATTTTCCTAGCCACAGCCAACAACAATTCATTATTCTTCTTATCAGCAAAGCAGCTTCAACAAACAACAAAAAACACACACAAACATAGACAACCAAAATCAAGATCAGTTCTCCACATTTCTCTCCCTTCTCATGAATCTGTCCTTTCACTTCATCTATCCCAGTCAGTAAAACTGCAGCTTGCAACTATTTTTGTTTTGTCTACCTAAGCAAGGCCAAATAATTCCTATGTGGTGTCGTCACTTCCAGTTTAGGCAGAGGGTTAAGTGCACAAGATGGCTGTGGATTATATCAAATCCAGTTCTCTCACAACAACAGCAGGAGAAGGAAAAACCACAAAGATCCTTGCTTCTCCTATGCAAAATAAACTGCAGTCACAGAACCCTCATTTGGGGAATCATAGGGACTGCCAACTCTTTAGGATCCTAAGGGTTCAGATTATCCCAAAGAAAATGAAGAAGTCAGAGTCTTGAATCCACCTACCTTCAGCACTGGCTATAAGACTGGCTGGGCACAAAGATGGCGTGTCCTCAACCAACTCATTCTTTAGCACATACATTCTGTTCTTTTCTATACAAATGTTCATAATGCTGGTAGCATCCGTGATGCTAAGACTGTTTCCATCCCATGTCTAGGTGTGAATCTAGATTGTGCTAGGTCTAGCATTCCCATTGCCTGCCAAGAAACTCCAGGATAGCCTGCCCATGATGAGGTATAAAATCCTTCCAAAAGGTCATACTGGAGCAGATCAGCTTTTCACCACATCTTACTCAGGACTACAAAGTAAAAACCACTGGCTCCATTCAGCTGAATGTTCTGCTGTGTTTGTGCACTGGCCTCTTGTTTCAGAATAGGAGAGAGAAAAAAAGCTCATGAGTTAAAGCTCTGTCACAAGAGAACATCTACCCCAGTTACTGACCTGGTTGGTTCCAAACATTATATATAAAACATGGTTAATAACTAAGGTCATATAACCTGACCATCCTTACCCTGGGAATGTCACATCCTTAAGAAGTTTCCTTGGATTTTAGCCTCTGTGCTGTTTTTGACCATTTCTGGAAGCATTATTTGCAGGAGAAATTAACACTTATAAATAGCGATGGTTTTGTTTTACTTATTCACCATCAGTATGTGGTGATACTAATTTTAGGAATTATAAACTGTTTCAAAAAGGCATCATCTATTGTGTTCTGTGTTTGTACGCTAGCACAATGAGATCCTAGGTGCTATTGCAATACAATTTAACAATAATAAAGTATGGTGGTTTACTGAATTGAGTAACTATGCTAGAATGGTTATTTGGGCAGGTCTTTGGGGTTTATTTAAAACACCCAAAATAAAAGGTACTTCATGTTGGCACACTTCTAATTAAATTTAATTAGGGCGAATGACTAGGAATTCATGTGTGATATTACTTTACATCAGATACCTCTAAATCCACAACAGTTTCTCAATAAGCCAGACATTGATTAGTCAAAAAGATTAGTCAAAAGTTCTGAGACATTCACTTCCTATGCATTTGTGTTCTAACTGCCAGTGTATGACAACATAATAGTTTGATATAAATATAGATGCTTAGGAGGGTCCTGAGTTTACTTTAGCAGGAGTGTAGACAGTCAGAAAAATAATACTCTGGTGAGGCAGCTAAATAAAGGAGAATTATTTAGAGATGAGAGAAATGTATAAGTTTCAGGTCATCTTATTACCCTTCAGATACTTATGCAAAAAAAGGGAGAACAACGGTTGTAATAGGGAAAAACAGAGTATGAGGATAAAAATGTGAAGAACTGTGAGCATTAGTAATATGTACTCTACATCTGCTTAGGGAGAAAGGCTCCCAACATGTGTAGACTTCTTTCCAGAAAAAATTTGATAGGGGGGAAGGGTGAAAAGGAAGGGATCAACAGACATACAAAATGGTAGTAAGTACTTGGGAATTGTCATTTGACAGACAGCAGAGAAGATAAAACTTTTTCCCCATCCAACTGTCTCTATGTCTGTCTCCGCTTTTGAATAATTTCATGTGTAACTTGCACTTTTGTACTCCATTGTATATTATGAACCACGTAGGCAGATCTAGCCTAAAGAAATAACCAAGAAGATGCTAAAGAGGCAGAGTAACCAAAGCAGGGAAAAAAGTTAAATACAAATCAAGGACAGAGAAAGATAAATTGCAAAATCAAAGAATACACTGAGCACCCAGGCAAAATCAAACAAATAAAAAGTACAATTAAGCAAAGGATCTGGGGGAAAAAAAACAAAGGAATGAAAATCCTAGTGAGATAGAAACCTGGAGAAAGAGAGCGTAACATGAACAAACAACACCAAGAGAAAATCTGGAAGGATAGGCAAGAGCAGTGGATAAAAAGTAAGAAAGTTTACAAAAGGCTTGAGAAATATACATTGTGTTATTTACAGAAAAATAATGTAATTTTAAACAGTTCCAGAGGTGTAGCCATGTTAGTCTGTATACAGCAAAAACAACGAGAGTTCTGTGGCACTTTAAAGACTAACAAATTTAATTTTTGTAGGCACAAGCTTTCGTGAGACTCAGCTCACTTTGTCATCCTACCTCTGCATCTGATGAAGTGAGCTGAGTCTCACGAAAGCTTGTGCCTACAAAAATTAAATTTGTTAGTCTTTAAAGTGCCACAGAACTCTCGTTGTTTTTGCTGTAATTTTAAAGATGTTTTTCATGTTATAGTGGGGCAAATGTTTTCATTTCTCCCTAACTAATCAGGACTGTACAGTGCAATGGCCAGGGTCCTGAAATTCAGTATCACAAGAACCTTTGAGTTATAGACTCATAGACTCCAAGGTCAGAAGGGACCAATATGATCATTTAGTCTGACCTCCTGCATAATAGAGGCCACAGAACCTCACCCACCCACTCCTGTAATAAACCTCTAACCTATGACTGAATTATTTAAGTCCTCAAATCATGGTTTAAAGACTTTAAGGTACAGAAAATCCATGAGCAAGGGAGCCTGCCACAGAGAAAGGTGAAAAATCCCCAGAGACTTTGCTAATCTGTCCTGACAGAAAATTTCTTCCCGACCACAAATATGGCAATCAGTTAGACCCTGAGCATGTGGGCAAGGCTCACCAGCCAGACACTCAAGAAAGAATCCTCTGTAATAACTCAGAACCCTCCCCATGTAACATCCCTTCACAGGCCATTGGCATATCTACCACCAATAGTCAAAGATCAGTCAATTGCCAAACTAGACTACCCCATCATCCCATCCCATCCATAAATTTATGAAGCTCAGTTTTGAAGCCAGCTATACTTTTTGCCACCACTGCTCCCCTTGGAAGTCTATTACAGAACTTCACTCCTCTGATGGTTAGAGACCTGAGTCTAACTTCAAGTCTAAACTTCCTGATGACCAGTTTATATCTGTTTGTTCTTGTGTACACATTGGTGCTAAACTTAAATAATTCCTCTCCCTCCCTGGTATTTATCACTCTGATGTATTTATAGAGAGCAATCATATCTCTCCTCAACCTTCTTTTGGTAAGGCTAAACAAGCCAAAATCTTTGAGTCTCTTCTCATAAGGCAGGTTTTCCATTCCATGGATCATCCTAGTAGCCCTTCTCCGCACCTGTTCCAGTTTGAATTTATTTTTCTGAAACACGGGGGACCAAAACTGCACACAGTATTCCAGATGAGGTCTCACCAGTGCCTTGTATAACGGTACTAACACCACCATATTGCTATTGGAAATACCTCATCTGATACATTCAAGGACTACATTAGCTTTTTTAAATGGCCACCTCATATTGGTGGCTCATAGTCATCCTGTGATCAACCAATATGCCCAGGTTCTTCTCCTCCTCTGTCACTCCCAACTGATGTGTCCCCAACTTATAGCAGAAATTCTTGTTATTAGTACCTAAATGCATAACCTTGCACTTTCCACTATTAAATTTCATCCTATTTCTATTACTCCATTTTACAAGGTCATCCAGAACTTCCTGTATGATATCCCAATCTTTCTCTGTATTGGCAATACCTGTGTCATCCACAAACTTTATGAGCACATTCCCACTTTTTGTGCCAAGGCGAGTAATAAAAAGTTTAAATAAGATTGGTCTGAAGACTGATCCCTGAAGAACTCCACTAGTAACATCTCTCCAGCCTCACAGTTCACCTTTCAGGATGACCCATTGTAGTCTCCCCTTTAACTAGTTCTTTATCCACTTTCCAATTTTCATATTAATCCCCATCTTTTCCAATTTAACTAATAATTCCCCATGTGAAACCGTATCAAATGCCTTACTGAAATCTAGGTAAATTAGATCCACTGCATTCCCTTTGTCTAAAAAAAAAATCTGTTATCTTCTCAAAAGAGGAGATCAGGTTGGTCTGGCACAAACTGCCTTTTATAAAGCCATGTTGTATTTTATCCCAATTACCGTTAACCTCGATGTCCTTAGCTACTTTCTCTTTCTCATTTTTTCCAAGACCTTAGCATACTACTGAGGTCAAACTAACAGGCCTATAGTTACCTGGATCACTTTTTTTCCCTTTCTTAAAAATAGGAACTATGTTAGCAGTTCTCCAGTCATACGGTACACCCCCAGAGGTTACAGATTCATTAAAAATCCTTGCTAATCATCTTGTAATTTCATGTGCTAGTTTCTTTAATATTCTTGGATGGAGATTACCTACTCCCCACCCCTCCCGATTTAGTCCCACTAAGCGTTCAAGTTTGGCTTCTACCTTGGATATGGTAATTTCTACCTCTAGATCCTCATTCCCATTACCCACCCTACCACTACCCCCAAGATCATCATTAGCCTCATTAAAAATGGAGGCAAAGTATTTGTTTAGATATTCAGCCGTCTAGATTATCCTTAACCTCCACCCCATCCTCAGTGTTTAGCAGTTCCACTTCTTTCTTTGTTTTCCTCCTATTTATATGGCTATAGAACCTTTTACTATTGGTTTTAATTCCCTTTGCAATGTCCAAATCTACTTGGCTTTTGGCCTTTCTCACTTTATCTCTACATGTTCTGACTTCCAAGAGGTAGCTTTCCTTGCTGATCCCTCCCATCTTCCACTCCTTGTAGGCTCTTTCTTTCTCTTAATCACCTGTCTGAAATGCTTATTCATCCAGCTTGGTCTACAACTCTTGCCTATGATTTTTTCCCCTTCCTTGGGATGCAGGCTTCAGATAGTAATTCCAAGCCTCCTCCACTTTTAGATCTATGAGTTCTTCAGTCCAGTCCACTTCCCCAACTAATTCCCTTAATTTTTTTAAGTTAGCCCTTTTGAAGTCAAAGACCCTAGTCACAGATTTTTTTTTGTTTATCCTTCCATTTAGTTTGAATTGAATTAGTTCATGGTTGCTTGAACCAACTTTGTTCCCTACAATCAGTTTTTCTATGAGGTCCTTACTACTCACCAATACCAAATCTAAAATGGCATCCCCTCTTGTTGGTTCAGTAACTATTTGGTGAAGGACTCCGTCAGCGATCACATCCAGGAAAATCTGGGCCCTATTATTACTAGCACTTGTCCTCCAGTCTATATCTGGGAAGTTAAAGTCTCCCATAATCACACAGTTCTCAGCAGCATTTACTTCATTAAAAGCCTTAAAGAGTTCTCTATCTATGTCCAAATCAGATCACTGTGGTCTGTAGCACACCCTAAGCACTATCCCAGGTGAAACTCTAGTAGTTTTCTTCCTCAATGTGATTTTTACCCAGACAGACTCTGTCTTATTAATTCCATCACTTCTAATTTCTTTACAGTCTACCTCATCATTGATGTACATGCTTCCACTGGCCACTTTCTGCACCCAGCATTCTCCCCTCACAGTTCATTGGTCCTGCTTCCAACTGCAAGTCTGTGTTTTTCTCCTCAGCATCCTCATTCCTTTGCTCCATCATCTGCTCAAACCCCCTTCTAACTCAACCAGAATTTCCACCTGCACCTCCAACCCTCGAATCTGCTCTTCCATCAGCACTATGAGGTGGCACTTCATACAAACAAAGCTCTTTTGAGGTATCCCCTTCAGGATCATGTATATCCTGCAGCTTCCACATCCAGTCATCTTCATTGTCTCTTCCAATGCTTGAGTGACTACCACTACTGCCTGTGTATCTGTCATAGGCTTTCCCCCTAATTCCTGTCAGTGAGAGACATAAAAACAAAAACAACCCACCAAAACAACTCCCACTCAAACTACCCTCTTTTCAGCTCTGTTGGCTGGCTCCTGTGCTGCTGCAGCTGTTCTTTACTCTGGTCATTAAAAGAAGACATTAGGTTAGACACATAGCAAATTATTCCCAACTCTTCTTCAAGAAGTTCAGAATGGCATTGAAGGGTGAGAATGTAGGAGCACAGAAACACTTATCAATAATATAGGTTTCTCTCTGCCTGCATTAAACAAGTGCTTCACATAGCTAGTCAAATACTTTCTTTTTTTCAGTTCTGAATATTTTTCCAAATAAAAAAGCCTATAAAAAGCAGTTCTCTAGTATCCAGGGGGTTGCACTGTTTGTTATTCGTAAGTCTTTGTGCAACTGCTGAGTATTGAAGAATATGTTTGCAAATCCTGAAAGTTTCAGAAATACTAGTGCAAATTAATTTTTGCTTAAAAACCTTACCAGCAGCATCTGAATTGTTTACTGTTCATTATTTGCTATTTAACATTTATCACTCATTCGTTCATATAATACAACTATGGGCACCATTATAACAACTGAAAAGTTAATAAGGTAAGTCGTTCAATTAGAAGCAGAAATAATACCACAGTGATGTAGGTGATCAATCACATGTCATTAATATTAAACAAAGATTTGGAAACACCTTATTTCTTAGACTGAAAGTTGGCCAATACTTACAAATAATGAATACATTCATAGAAAGCAGGATTGGCTAAAGGCCTATTTCAAATCCCACTTAAATGAATGAAAGATGCCCATTGACTTCAATTAGATTTTGGATCAGGCCTCCAAATGTGCAGTTGATATTAGTTACAAGTATTCTGACCAGCTCTAGGTGCACCCTCATACATGTTTAATCAGATTTTTGTGCTTCTAGAAAAAATAAGTCATAGTCATATGTCCTCCCAAAGATAACTTCAAACACAGCATCTCCTTCCCTCACCTTGGCTGTTTACTTGAGGATTTGAAAGGAATAAGTTTGCTGTACTGCCAGAAAGAATCTTTGCATTGCCCATACCTTTTAAAATTAAAGAGAGGACAAACCCATTTTTCAGTGCCTACAGGCCTAAAGAAACCTAAGTTTAATGACTTGACTAAGAGCATCTAACATTAGTGTATTTATCCTGGTGTACTAGACTTCCTGAATGTAGCTAGGTCAATCTTTATAATTCTTTATCACCGAAAATTGTTCTCTGTTTTTGATCTTTTCATATTTAGAAACAATTACAGTTCATTTTCTTTCAGTCAAATTTGTAGTGCTTTGTGTCATCTAGTACTGTTGACATTGCAAAAATTTGACGTTCCTTCTGAAGAGCCTGAGATCTAATTGATCTTCATATAAAGAAAATGAAAAGGTCTTGCACTAGACTTTACAGAACTCCTACAGTGATTAGAGTCCAATTCAAGATCTGTGATAAAAGCTCTCTTTTGATTTGTACACTGAAAACATATTCAGACTCCGAGTGACATCTAACAGACATCTAAGTGATTTTGCTAAATGATGTCAACAAGTTTCCTTTAAGGCCTAGGAAAAATGTGATGGTGGGCGGAATTGATCCTCAAGTACCAGTAACAACTCTTGATGTTTTGTATTTTATATATTTAAAGTACACAGACCAACAGAAATGCACACAATTATAGCAATTACCAAAAAGATGTAAATCAAAATACTTGACCTGTAGACATTCTTTGGATGACCTCCCAGCTTCTTGTTTTTTAAAAAAACTAGATGAACATGTAGTATTTTGAAAAGTTAACCTATGAATTATAGTAGTACAAAATAATAAATCTCAGCATATTTGCTCCAATCCTTTTTTAAAAACTTGGTGATTCATGAAGCACTTCTTGAATTTCATTAAGCTATTTGTGAATTGCTTAGGAGCAGCCCTCATTAAATAAAAATGACCCCATTTTCATAGAAATGAACTCATCTTACCAGCCTCCTGACGTTTTTTTATTTAGAAGAAGCTGCTATTGCAAAACAAACTCCTGCAACCATTTTTGAAGCTTTTATTCAGATTTTCTTTTGAAGTTGATCATCTATTAGAGTTCATGAGTTCTTTGAGTTGTCTTCAAAGTCTTTGCTTTTGTCCAGTTTTCTATCACATGGTTACAGTAGTTGGTGGTAGAAATAGAAAAAAGGTATTTTTTTTAATAATTGATGGAGCTTTTAACTTAAAAGAAACCTAACCAAGGAGCTGTGCAAATATTTTTGCCTGAGTGGAACTCAAGCAGATTCTCTGACAATTCAGAAGAAACTAGTAGAAAATGATTGACTGAAAAAAAAATAATGGTGAAGCAACCAGTTGATTAATGAAAGAAAAATGTGTTGACTAGTTTCCCATTATATACAGTTCTGATAACTATCACTCAGTATTTCAAATATTCACTGACTTCTGCAGGGAAGTTAATGCCTGTGTAATACTTTTTTCAACACTGATGCAATGGTCAAATTGGACTGAAGTCACAATAGGGATTTGCTGCACAAAGCTGCTGCCCTGGGGTGAATTTTAGTCCTAATGAAAACATGTGTTTTCCTCTGTCTTAATAGATTGGAAAGCAGCAGTAGTTAAAGGGATTGGGACTCACAGCATTAGAGATGGACAACAGACTTTCTAGATTAAGCTTGAAACTAACTTTCCATAGTTAATTTTCTTCTCTCTACCTGAGATTTCACTTATGTGAATGTATGCCAGGATAGAATTTTTTTCTGAAAAGTTGGATGAATTGAGACATGTTGATGAAGGAGGATATGATAAAGACTTAAAGATCTCCTGTAGCTTCTGACATCTTGAATCCACTATTTTTGTAGTTTGCCTGGGGAGATGAAGAACTTTAGAGTATGTGGCTTTGTATACATATTTCTGTTTGCAAAATCCACCCTGTTCTTGCCTTAAATGTTTGTAGACCCAGATTGAATAGTCACATCTATATCGAATTTTACAAGTTGACAATACTTTTGTATTTGAAATAATATGTCTTGAATGTGGTCACTTTGAATGAGGAGATGTAAAATGTTGCCTTGTTCCTGTGACTGTGCAAGGTTCTTAAAGAAGGAAAGAACAGTTTGTTGTAGTGATGTCAAAATGGCTGCATTTCAGTATATCAACCAGAATAAGGTGCTTCAGTTGCATCACTTGTTCATTTTCAGTCACCATCACACTAAAGATGTGCATTTGGGATTGTTTGATGTTTTGGTGGTGACCTTGGTCTAGCAAAACCAGGAGCCTAGTACAAAGCCCATGAAAGGCAAAGGGAATCTTAGCAGTCTTTTCTTTGACTTCATTGGGTCATGGATCAGTCCCCAGGAGGGTAAGGAGAACAGAGCAGAGAACAACAAAGTGAACTTGTCTCTCTCACCAACAGAAGTTGGTCCAATAAAAGAGATTATCTCACCCAACTCATTTCTCTAATATCCTGGGACCAACATGGCTACAACACTGGATACAATAATCTTGCTAGGACCAGAAGAGGGGAGCAGAGGAAAGTGGGTGAAAGAGGTCTGAAAAATTTGCCTTTTTCACAAGAAGGTTATATTTTGTGTTCAAGAGCCATTCTTATTCCAGGGCCCATATCCAAAGAGGACCCCCTCCAAACATCACCCAGTCTTGTCCCATACAAGTAATCAAAGTTACCCATAGTGTTCTATTGTGGAATTATTAAAGTAGTGAGCTTTATCAGCAGAAGTACATTACTAAAAGCATTTGCAGTCAGGCAACTCCTATCTGTACAGCAACACCTATAGCACAGTTCTCAGCAACAAATGTTTATTGATACGATAAAAAAGGCTCCAGTATCTTGTCTTATGTTATAATGGCAAGTTGGCAACAGCTATTATGTGGTGTAAGAAGTCATACATATTTAAATAATACAAGGATGTATTTGAAGGTTTAGGGTGCTTAACAGGGGAGTTCATCTTTATGGTGTTCCATCAGTAATTACCATCTTACAAGTTCCACCTGTAATTCATGCAACCTTGTCAAGTTCCAGTGGGATTAAGGGACAAGTAGAACCAGAATTACACCACATGGAACAGTTTGCAAATAATAAAAGTGCAAAAACCTACAAAATGGAAAAATTATATTTTAATTGTAGACAAACTAGGTCAAGATGAGATAAGAATATGCTTGGATCTGAGATATCAATAAAGCAATATGAAAGAAACATTTTCTATTGCCTACAGTAGAAGTAATCACCAGCTAGTGAACAAAAGCTAACATTTTCACTCTCTTTGATGTCAGTAGTAGATTTTGATAAATACAGTTGAATGACAAAAGTTCTAGACTCTGTACATTCAACACGTGATTTGGCACGTACAGGTACACCAAACTTCCTTTTGACATCTGTTTAACTCCTGATGTCTACCAAAGAGTGATTCATCAGGCATTTGAAAGTCTGGAAGGCATTGGATGTTACACAGATGACAAACTGGCATGGGGGAATAGGGTGACCAGATGTCCCTATTTTATAGGGACAATCCCAACATTCGTGGCTTTTTCTTATATAGGTGCCCATTACCCCCCATCCCCGTCCCGATTTTTCACACTTGCTATCTGGTCACTCTAGTTGGGAAATACCAGATGAGAATATGATGAAAGGCTCAAGAGAGTTCTAGAGAGGTGTCATGAAAGGAACCTGTGACTGAACAACAGCAAATGTAAATTGGCTCTGACAGAGATATAATATTTGGGGCATCACTTGATAAAAGGTCTAAAACCTGACAAACTCAAAAAATTGCTGCAATAACTGAAATGGCCACACTGACCTGCAAGACTGAATTGCAAAGATTTCTTGGAGCAGTTACTTGGGAAATTTATTCTGTTCATGTCAACAGTAATAACTGCTTTCAGACAACTGTCGGAAAAAAAATGTTAAGTTCACTTGGATGCCAGTGCATGAGGTGGCATACGAATGCTTGAAAGTATTGCTTCCAGGGGCATCAGTGCTAAAGTACTTTAATATCAAGGACCAGTTACTGTGTCAGTGGATGCAAATTCCACCATATTACAGGCTGTATAGCTGTAAAACAGTGCTTTTATTGCTTACTTGTAATTGATAACTACACAACAGACCTAAGCACAACAGAACAAATATAAAAAGAAATGCCGGCAACATTATTTGGCTATACTCAATTTCATCAGTTTATCTACAGGAAAAAAAGTAACTGTGGTGACAGAACACAAGCATCTTGAAGCCATTTTTAGGAAACCTTTGTATGGCACTTCATTAATGATTCAAAAAATGGCTGCTTGCATTCCAAAAATATAAACAGGAAGTTAGATACAGACCAGGGAAAGAGTTAGCAATTGTGTATGCTACATTCACAGCATACATATTGCATGGTGGCAGAGGAATATTGCATATTGCAGAGGAAGCTGAGGTTTCACTATGTCTCATGATGTCTTATTTGCCTATTTCAGAACAGAAATTGAAGGAATTTCAAGTAGCTATTGCAAATGATGCTGTCCCCCAAATTTTAAGAAAAACTATTTTGTAAGGCTGGCCACACAAGAGACCTGAAATAACAGAGGAGACCCCTGTTTCTTGGTTATAGAAAGAGGAATTAAGTGTGCAAGATGAACTTGTCTTTTAGAATCATAGTACAGGGAAGTCTCAGAAAACAGACTGTGTCTATTATTTATGAGAGTCATCTGGGAGCAGAGCTATGTAAAAGGAGAGCTCAGGATGCCAGGTGTATGTGGTCAAATTGAGGACATAGAACAGTCTTGCAACACATGTCAAACCTTCAGAAACAAAAATTGAAAGGAACTAGTGCTACCACATGAAGTCCCAAACAGACCTTGGCATGGATCTGTTTGAGTTTCAAGGTGCAGATTATGTTATTCTAGTTGATTATTATTTGAAAAATGTAGTCGGTGTGCTTCAGGACATCACAAATTTATCTGTCATCAGACAATGCAAGTCTATATTTGCAAAGTATGGCATACTTGAAAAATTCGTTAGTGGCAATGGACCATAGTTTGCTCCAAAGATTTTAAAACTTTTGCAAAGCAATGGGGCTTTACTCACAAAACATCAAGTCCATTATTCCCACAATTGAATGGAATGACTGAGACTGCAGTCTTTCCATTGACTTTAATAGGCTTTGTATGAGGCCCTTGGTTCATTAACCAACTGGGATAAGCTCTGTGTGCCATTACCGGACAACCTCTGCAGCAAAGGTGTCATCAGGACCTCTGTATAAGGTAGAGGTTATATTCTTTTTGGACACCTCTCCTAAGGTTCACAAGTCTATATGGAAATTTTGAATTGGGGAAAGTGAACCAAGTCACTTCTTGTTATCCCAAAATTTGGACCAAGAGACCCTATAATGGCTTAGTTATATCAATCCATTAATCACAAGCCTAGTCTCTATAAGTGGGTAACTGGAGATATCTCACCCTAGGGGATTTACAAGGGTTTACCAGGGGTTTCCCTTTAGAAACTCCACATTGGAAAACTCCCCAGTACTGTCTGCTTCAATTTACCCTTGTGAGGACATGCATACAGCCTTCTGCTCAAAGGATTCACACTCAGATAGTTTGTTTTCAAAGAAATTACTGTATCTTTAATTAAATGTTAATTCTAATACATATGGATTCTTAAATCAAAAGTCAACATAATATAACAAATGGCATAGGTCACGAGACAGTACAGGACCCAATAAATTTTGTAACCTAATGTGGCAGAACATTAAATGTTACATAAATCATAAAAATGAAATGTAATACTCTACATAATATAACATTTACTTAGTGCATATTATAACATAATATTAGAATATGTGAATACTTAGTGGGGCATGGCACACAGTAGAACAAATATATAATGTTGCAACATATAGTAGAGAGAGAGAAAAGACCCTTAATACATATGTATAAAGCCTTAATACAATGTTGTATTAGAACACAAAACCTATGAGGTTTGATCAGGCAATCATAGAATGGATGGGGTAAGAGGCAATTCAGATGCAAGCATCCAGCTTTATTTATAATCATACTGTAGGCCACGGAAGAGATTCTGTGGCGAGTTGGAGAAAGATAGTGGCTTGACAGGTCTGGTCAGAACTGGTTTCATTAGGAGCACTGCTCAGCTTGGTAAATAGGTTTTGCAATTCCGTGTGAACTTGTCTGTGGTGCCAAAAAAAGAGGAAAGTTAGGAAGCAACGTCACGTGCTGTAAATTTGCCAATGCTAGCTGTACCCTAGAACTGCTGCACATAAAAGCTTGTAATGCAAATTGTGCAATGAGACTTGGCAATGAATCCACTGGATTGCATGGTACAAATCCCCTGCAGCCCGCTTCGCAGAGCTCATTAGGGTCTCCCTCTGCTGATTGGAGGTAAGTTGTGATTAAAGATAAATATACCTAATTGGTGTGGGCGTGTTTTTATTCCTCACCTGGTATCCAGAACCTGCAGGCAGAAGTAATTGGGCTCTGCCTGGCATAACACATACTCATACATTCCTTATCCTTAGAACAGTTATACTTACTTTCCTTCTTATTGATAAAATCCCCCTGACTCATCTCAGGGGTCCTTCTGCTCTGTCAAGCAGCTGCTGCTGTCTGCTGCTCCTCCTCTGGCTAGCAAAACCACCCACACTCAAACCTGTCAGCTCTGGGCCTTATATACGATTTCTGACCCTTCCTGACTGATTGTTTTCTTAATGCCAGTCATTAGCATAGTCCCCTCCCAGTGGGGTGATGTCTTTTTGACCAATCAGTTGTCCAATATGTTAATTAATTTTATACCTGTCACTCGAGCTGAATCTCCTTGAAAACCTCCTTCCAACCTAAATGATCCCTACCTTCAGGTATTTACGAGTGACCTTTATTTCACCCATGTCTACCTTTCTGCAGTTGGTCAGTTTGTCCTAAGATCTCCATTTTGTTTCTTCTCTAATATAAAAACATGGAGACCACTATTTTAGATTTCTACCTAAACCTGCTATAAACTATTTACTGCTTATAAAAAGCCTTAAATCTGAAGCTAACTATATTTTTATACATGCCTAAACATTAAGATACTGTCACCACCTTTGTTATGCTAAATAGAACAGATAAAGTCCAGGATGTTTTTCTCCCTCTTTGCCTGATTTTTAGCTGTATGGCTAGATGATAACTCTGATACTGATCTCCTTACATGGACTAGAGAAGCTTGAAAACCTCTTCTATCACTCTTACCATACCATGTTTAAATTACCATTAAAGTCAACTAAGAAAATCATGGGTTTTTATTTCATACATTTTTTCTTTACGGTTCTGTGTCATTAGTTGATGCCTTGTGAGGAAAAAAGTCATGACCTAGCTATGTTCAGTACTTTTTACCATGATACAATATGCAATCTTTAATTATTTTCCCCTTTGCATTCAATGGCACATTTTGTTTCAAAAACAAAAAAACTAAGCAAATAAAGGGTGGCTTGGACACTTTCTTTAAACATAACAAAAAACAATCCAAGGACCTATTGAGATATTATTCAGGGTTCTGTTTATCTATTAATGATGTATCCCACTTGTTCACCTTTTTTCCCCACTACTGTTGTTTTAGCTTTGACATGTGTTATGAATCAACACAGAAAAATAAGCAGTAACTGAATGGAATAGAGAAAAAGTGAAATATAATGAAATCTATTAAAAATAACTAAGAGACATGGAAGTGTTGGATACTGAAAAGTTCCAAGATCCAATTCAGCAACTGCCAAAATTAATATTAAAACACTGTTATACATTTGGCAACTGCAAAGATTGTAAATATAAATGTAAATGCTATGCTAATGATTTTAAATAAACCCAAAATCAAAGAAGAAATCACTGGAATAACTTACACTAACAAAACAAGAAATTATAACAAATAACACCATGTCAGTGCTCTAGTGCAGTAATGATTTTAAATTAGAAAAGCAACATTTACAGGATAGGTTGCTCATTTAACATTTTTAGAATCTGTCAATTAGATCACTTTTGGTGTGAAACAGCCTATTTATTTTGATTAAAGGAAAATCCCTCAATGAAAATACTCTTGAACAAATACCAGCAGGGGTTCCTGACTTATTCAATGCCTAGTGAATTCCCACATAAGAATTTTCAGGAGAAGCAAACAATACTAGAAGATCTGAAAATGTCAATGCAGTTTGTAGATAGCCTGTTCAGATTACTAAAGAGTACTGTTATACAAAGGTTGGGAAGTTAAAGATCTGATTAGGTGCACTGTTTGCAGTTATTTACAATGTGCTATTTGATGGACAGCACCAGTGCTCTCACTTACTGAAATGAACTTTCTAATGAGCCATGCTGACTACTGCAGATATCAGATAAAGCTTGACAAAGGTTAGGGTTTTTTTTTCTTTTTTCTTTTTTTTTTTTTCCCCCAAGAGATGGCAGATATGTATGAACTGATTTCCTCCTGTGCACAAAACATGTTCTCAGCCATGATATGCACATTGGAGACGTCTGAAGGCAAGGGAAATCTTATTCATATCAGGAAAATGACTGTTATAATAGAAACAATGTTTTCTTAAAGTCCACTGTACTAAACAGAAATGCATTATACTTAATATTATAATTGTCATCAGGGCTGCAAGGTGACCTTAAAAAGCGGTGAGGCATTTTGATTCAGTTCAACAAACTGTGCTCCATTTCTCATCGTTCTGAAGCACTTATACTGCTATAAATTTAATCATTTGTTGCTTATAGGGCTTTGTGGGTGAAGAGTTCTGATTGGCTGGGGACAGTTTAGTGCTACTTGTTGAAATTGAAGTGTATTTTGTCATGCTGGAAAACATCTCTCTGATTAAAAGCATGAGCAGCAGAGGGTTCTTATCTCATTTTTGTGGTGGGCTCATGTATCTGATGGGCTGAAATGATGAAACTTCATCCTGTGTTAAATCCTCAAATAATGATGCACAGCTTAGGCCTTGTTCCAGGACAGCATGTGGTGGCTGTCTAAGTCATAGCAGCCTCCCTGAGGTGCTGTACGGGTAGCAGTGCTGCTCACAGTCTCCATCCACAACATGTCTCTCCCATACACCCTAATTAGGGCTTTCTAGGGGATCCTCAGAGGCTACTCTGTGAAGAACAGGCTATCTTCCTCAGTTGCTTTGCTAGGGGGATTCTCCTCCATCTATATCAGAAGCTTTTACAGTCCCTTTACTCTGTTCCCACTCATTTCTCTGGAATGAACAGGCCAGAGCAGGAATAAAAATCTCACTCTTAGTTTCTGTATTTGGACACTTACAAAATGAGAATTATGAATTTCATATAGCTGAGTTTTTATTTCTTGCATCAGCAAAGCATTTAAGTGTGTGCCTAACTTGAAGGATACTTTGAAATCAATGGACTATTTGTGCTCAAAGTTAGATATATTTTTAAGTACCTATTTCTACTGAATTCAACAGATATTGCTTAAAAATATCAGGCCTGATCCTAGTCAGATTTATTCTAATTATGTAGTGCTCATCACCATAATTTCTTGAACACCTATGTTGGTTTACACTGGTGTAACTCAGGAATAACTCACAGAAAGTAATGAAGTTACAGCTGTATACAACTTGGTAAGTGGTATCAGAAACAGTCCCATGCTGTCTGTCCATCAGAGTTATGCAAATATTGGACAAAAATTTTCACATATATCCATTAGAATTACTAAATGAACTCTCTACAGTCATGCTTACACTCTTTGTTTGTACCTGAAGACATTCCAAGGGATGAGTTTTACTAACAGAAATTGTCACAGTTCAAGACAACTATACTTATTCTGACTTCATGATCCACCAAGGGCACTCACTCTAGATTCCTGGCTCCTCAGCTGTCATCTGTCATGGGGAGAGACCCCATATCTCCCCCTCCTGACTAGGGTTTTAGAATCATAGAATCATAGAATATTAGAGTTGGAAGGGACCTCAGGAGGTCATCTAGTCCAACCCCCTGCTCAAACCAGGACTAAACTCAGCTAAGTCATCCCAGCAAGGGCTTTGTCAAGCCTCAGCTTAAAAACCTCTAAGGATGGAGATTCCACCACCTCCCTAGGTAACCCATTCCAGTGCTTCACCACCCTCCTAGTGAAAAACTTTTTCCTAGTGTCCAACCTAGACCTCCCTAACTGCAACTTGAGACCGTTGCTCCTTGTTCTGTCATCTGCCACCACTGAGAACAGCCTAGCTCCATCCTCCCTGGAACCCCCTTTCAGGTAGTTAAAGGCTACTATTAAATCCCCCCTCATTCTTCTCTTTTGCACACTAAACAAGCCCAGTTCCCTTAGCTTCTCCTCATAAGTCCTGTGCTCCAGCCCCCTAATCATTTTTGTTGCCCTCCGCTGGACTCTCTCCAACTTGTCTACATCCTTTTTGTAGTGGGGGGCCCAAAACTGGACACAATTCTCTAAATGCGGCCTCACCAATGCCAAATAGAGGGGAATAATCATTTCCTGTGACCTGCTGGCAATGCTCCTCCTAATGCAGCCCAATATGCTATTTGCCTTCTTGACAACCAGGGCACACTGCTGACTCATATCCAGCTTTTTATCCACTATTACCCCCATGTCCTTTTCTGCAGAACTGCTGCCTAGCTCTTCGGTCCCCAGTCTATAGCTGTGCATGGGATTCTTCCTTCCTAAGTGGAGGACTCTGCACTTTTCTTTGTTGAACCTCATTAGATTTCTTTTGGTCCAATCCTTCAGTTTGTTTAGGTCCTTCTGTATCCTATCCCTATCTTGCAGGGTATCTACCACTCCCCCCAGCTTAGTGTTATCCGCAAACTTGCTGAGGGTGCAATCTACCCCATCTTCCAGATCATTATTGAAGATGTTGAACAGAATCGGCCCCAGCACCGACCCCTGGGGAACTCCGCTTGTGGCTGGTTGCCAGCTAGACATGGAGCCATTGATTACTAATCGTTGAGCCCTATGTTCTAGCCAGTTCTCTATCCATTTTATAGTCCATTCATCCAGCCCATACTTCTTTAACTTGCTGATAAAAATACTGTGAGAGACAGTATCAAAAGCTTTGCTAAAGTCAAAGTATATCACACCCACTGCCTTCCCTACATCCACAGAGCCAGTCACCTCATCATAAAAGCAATCAGGTTGGTCAGGCATGACTTTCCCTTGGTGAATCCGTGTTGACTGTTCCTGATCACCTTCCTCTCTTCCAAGTGCCTTAAAATGGATTCCTTAAGGACCTGCTCCATGATTTTTCCAGGGATTGAAATGAGGCTGACTGGTCTGTAGTTCCCTGGATCCTCTTTCCTCCCTTTTTTGAAGATGGGCACTATATTTGCTTTTTTCCAGTCCTCAGGGACCTCCCTCTGTTGCCACAAGCTTTCAAAGATAATAGCCAATGGCTCTGAAATCACCTCAGCCAACTCCCTCAGCACCCTCGGGTGCATTGCATCTGGCCCCATGGACTTGTGTATGTCCAGTCCTTCTAAATAGTCTTGGACCTGTTTCTTCAGCACTGCGGGATGTTTGCCTCCTTCCCATTCTGTGCCACCCAGTGAAGCAGTCTGAGAGCTGTGAAGAGAGTCTGTGAAGACAGAGGCAAAAAAGGCATTGAGTACCTCAGCTTTCTCCACATCCTCTGTCACTAGGTTGCCTCCCTCATTCTCTAAGGGGCCCATACTTTCCCTAATCTTCTTCTTGTTGGCAACATACTTGTAGAAACCCTTCTTGTTCTCCTTCATGTCCCTTGCTAGCTGCAACTCCAATTGTGCTTTGGCCTTCCTGATTTCATTCCTGCATGTTCGAGCAGTATTTTTATAATCCTCCCTAGTCATCTGGCCAAGCTTCCACTTCTCGTAAGCTTCTTTTTTGTGTTTAAGTTCGCCAAAGACTTCTTTGTTAAGCCAAGCTGGACGCCTACCATATTTGCTATTCTTTCTGCACATCGGGATGGTTTTTCCAGGCTGCACAGTTTCCTCCCTATACTCTTTTATTCCCAGCAAGCCAGTGTCTACACTTTGTTTTCTCTTTGATGGCTGTGGACAGGTGTAATTACCAGGAGTTATAAATTACTGCACTGCCCTTTATAAGCAAGCATGCTTATTCTTAAGGTGAAATCACTGCAGAAAAAAACATATTAAAACAATATAAGAAGTTATATGCATGTTGATAAGATTACCAGAAATCACTCCCTAACTCCAACAACGGCTCTTCTAGAAGTCAGTCCTTCAAACCCCATAAAGAGGTTTTCCTGTGGCTACAAGTTCATGACAGGCTTAGCTCAGAACCAGAACATCCCTGAATAGATCAGTCTTTCCTTTGTACAATTTGGGCCTTTGATCTTCAGATTTTAGGAATAGATAATCAGCAAACAATGGTCCTCTCCTCAGAGGATAGCGTCAAAAGGCCTTTGCATAAATGGGTTTTTGCATAAATGGAGGAGGAATATTTACATTCCCCTCCCCTTCGAGAGATTACATATAATCCCGGCCCACAATAATACATAAACCATTCATTCGATACAGTGGACCTCAAAGCAACATATATTTAATTCAGTAAATTCTCCCAAGGGTATGGCAGGACATTGCCATATCTGTCACTGAAATGATTATAAAAAAAATAATTTAGTAGTCTTATGTGTTTAACAGCTCATGTGCAAACGTCTGTTCTTGAACTTTTAGTATAGTCATAGACTCAAGGAACAGAAACAATACCATCTGATTTATCTCACTAATAAACCACACAGCTCAAATTCTGACGTTGGTCTACAATTCAAGGGTAAACTATACAAAATGATATTTGTTTTAAAAATATGCAGAATTGTGATTCATATATAAAAATTTGGGAGCACAAAAAAGGTTAGACTGAATAAGTGATTTCATGGAGATTAGTCACTCACATCTAGTTTAAACTATGCTCCAGTTATTCCCTTGTTCTTTTGGCCATAAATTCCAGCTTTCCAAGACCTAGCATGTAGACTAGCCACCTCATTACAAGCCCAGCAGGGACCCTGCATTCCTACCCAGGTAACAAGCCTGTGCTGACTCTGTGCTGCCATGTCTTCACTACCGTCTTTACCCATACTAGCTAGATGAAAGCTAGCACAGGTATGCCTACTCATGCTACAATCATATCAGTATTGTCAGTGTAGATATACTCTTACATAGCACTCTGCTTGTACTTCTCAGCAAGGAACCTGAATTCAGATCAAGGTTTGATGATCATCCTTGTATTCTGAATATCTGTAATCACTTGACCTTCCTCTAAGAGGTCTGTTTCTTCACTTTCCTTGTGGAACCTAAGTTTACTGAGGCTGTGCACCTCTTACTGAATAGCTACAACTGTGGTAGCTTAACTGCCCTTTATAAATGCATTTGTGTATCATCCTTCTTGGTCTGCTTATCCATGGTGGCCCAGGTATCTGAAGTTTCTTTCTTATCTGTACTTTCTTCTACTTGACTGTTAGTCTTATTATCCCAATCCCATTTTATCTCAAAGTTCACAATTTTCAATAGTCAAAATAGACCTTATTGTAGTTTTCTTGCTTATTGTCAAAGAGATTATGCTAATACATCTTCGGCTTTCCATGAAGCTTCACTTTATTCAAAGCAATATGACAAATGTGCCTGCGGCCGGCAGCCATATCCTTAGGCCTAAGCAGTGATTGTCTCTGACTGAATTGGTTGGCCTTTTACCTTTATCGTGCTTTCACAGGTTTAAGAGGGGAGTTAGACGCAGACTTTGAGCATTAGGGCAACTGAAATCTCAGTAGCAAATGAAGATGAGCAAATGAAGATACACAAATTCTAAGACAAGAGTTAGAATCAAGCAACAGCTTACCATGGGACACCAGCAAAATTTTTTTTGTATACAGGATACATATTAATTTACTTTGAGTTTAAAATTCACATATTTTTTCTCTTCCCAACACTGGCAGGCTTCTATACATTATATCATTATATACAGATTTTACATGGCAATGGCAATGGCATAGAGTGCACCGATGAGTTTTTGATGGCTGCTGAGTCTGATGCACAACTGACAGTCTCATCCACAGATTCAGAACATCTATGCCCAAGCTCTGAATCTGAGCAGCCGATTCCTTCCTCCTCTGATGCCGATCACCCCAAAACTTGATCCAATCTGACTCGCAACACCTTACTTCATCTACAAGCGGACTCCGCCAACCAGAGAGGCATTCTGCCCTTCTTTTCCAATCATCCACAGAGATCACAAAAGATACTAAGTCATCTCTGCAAGCATCCTGAAATCTGTGCAGTAGTCTACCTCTCTTTCTAGACCCTTCACGAGCTTCAGAGTATTGCACACTCTTTGGGATCCTGTAATCTAGCAATCACTTGACATATCCAAGCCACCTAAGTCTTTTCTTGCTAATCAATGTTTCCATAAATTACATACCAGTATGATTTAACACTTCCACATTTGTCACCCTACCTTGCTATCTTAATCGAAGAATTTTATACAAGTATCATATATGACACAGGGAAAGATAGGCCAGAAATCCTGGAGGAAAAGTGTAGTCTGCTAGGTAAAGAGATTGAAGTCCAGGAACTCCATGGTAGCATCTTCTGAAATGCTTCCAGTTCCACATGCAGAGCCAGTTAGACAGGCAGAACTGCAGGGTCTCAATGCGTGGATGAGACATTGGTGTAGGGAAGAGGAGTTTAGATTTATTAGGAACTGGGGAACCTTTTGGGAAAGGGGGAGCATATACAGGAAGGATGGGCTCCACCTACCCAAAATGGAACCCTATTGCTGGCATGTAAAATTAAAAAGATCATAGAGAACCTTTTAAACTAAGGGCTGATGGAAAATCAACAGGTGTCATCCAGATCTTTCAGCAGAGCTGTCTTGTTATTTATCAGCCCAATGACCTTTCTAATGCCCTCATATAACCGTCTACTATCACCTGTGTCAGTCACTTGTTGGATGCTGTTGCAGAGCCCCAGACAAAATTCTTGAGCACACTTCCTGGAGGCTATTTGAACAACCTTACGAACTTCTCTTAGGTCATTGATCTGGCACAAGTCAATATGAGGTTATACAGCAGTTTTATTACAGTGTAACTTCTTAGCTTGAAATTTCAGTTTGCAGCAGAAAAGAGTGTTCTGTGTCACAATCTGCGCTTTGGAAGGATCGGGTATGTAAGATATCTTTCAAATATGTACATCTTGTCAATACCAAGTCCAGATGATGCCAGTGTTTGGACCGAGGGTATCTCCATGATATTCTTCTTCTGATGTTACCTGAAAAGAAGGTGTTGATCACCCATCTGGCACACAGCTCTAGAACATTGTACATGTATGCAAGCAATAAATTCAAATCCTTTTTCTGTTCTACCAAACCTGAATAGAATAAGATAATCACTCTTGTATGGAAACTTGGGTGTCATGGATAGTCATGGATATTTAAATTAATTTGGATCATCATTGCTGGTGTCCATTTATCATTGATCCTGGTAGAGATACAGTAAGTATAAAGGCTGTACTATGGAGCACTGTGAAATTATGTATCCTGATCTTCTACCATTGCTATTACAGACAAATCTGTGTTAGCAAAATTCTACCAGATGTCTCATTTCTAGTCCTTATGGTAACCAATTGTAAGTAGACTGAAACTTGTATCTACAGACGTGGTTCTGGATGTGTGATTACAGTTTGTATCAATACAATAATGCTATTTTAAAGATATGAGTATCACATATGGGACCAATTTCTTACCATATTCCAGACCAATTTTTATTTTCCCACTTCCCTCCATCAAACATTGACAAACCTGTCACTTACATCTGTGTTTGCTTGTCCCTCCAAACAGTTGGTGCTACATGGCATTTATGCTATAAAAACCCAATTATAAAGGGTTCAACAAATATTTAATTTGTGATTTTTACATAAGATCCTTAAAGTTGTTTAAATACAGATTTGTTTTTTTGTTTTAATATTTTTATTATTCCTATATTAAGAATTTCTGCCTAAATAACAAGCACTGTCAGTAAGAGGGCTTCCTTACAACTTCAGTCTGTGAACTTTTGTTGGAAACATATTGGTCTGTTGTTGTTGTTTTGAGATCGCATAGTGCTGCCATTGAAAAGTGGGGGAGGGTCCTTTAAGGGGTCAAATGAGACTGAGGAAAACATGCAAGTTATAATAACACAAAGTCACTTTAACACACTCAGTTCAGAATTTCTGTTCCCATGAGAGAGAACCTCACTATGTGAATGCATACTATAAAAGGCTATATGATCACTCCTCTGCATCCTGTGTTCAATTATGCAAAACTTTCTCTCTTTGAAATTTCATACTGTATCTCTAGGTTCTGAATTTTACTGTTTGGCCTGTCAAGGATGTATTCTGTCTCAGCAATTCACTTCCTAAAATCACTGCACATACATCCAGAAACTAGATTCATATTCTCAATGTGTCTTACTAAATCTCAATGAGGTTTTACTAGTCCTGTATTTAATGCCAGAATATCATTATTATTGTTTTTAGTATTACTATAGTGTCTAGATGCCCAACTAAGCTCAGGGCTATAGAAACACAGGAGACATTCCCTGTCCTCAAAAGTTTACAGTCTAAACAGACAGAACAGCTGAAGGCTGAAGAAAGGAATTATTATTATTATTCCCATTTTACAGATAGGCAGATGAGATCTAGAGTGACTTTTAAGGGGATTTAGCACTTTTGAAAATGGTGCCATCAGTGACTTACTCAAGGTCTCACAGGATGTCTGGGCAAAGTCTGGAACTGAACCCAGATTGTTTGAGCCCCAATTCTGTGCATTAAATACAAGACAATAGTTCTTCTGATTTAAAAAAACCCTAATGATTTATACAACATACTTTTGAAAATCCAACCAAAGATCTTACTTGCCCTTTTTTTGCATCTAAATATTGTGCAGATGAATGCAAATACCATTTTTCTAAGGCTGTGTAATATATTGCATTTCTTTTTAGACAGTAGCTTCTGTCTGTGAATATTATCACTCCTGAGTTCATTGCATATCACTTCTGTAGATTGAATTCCATGAGCCACTTTTCACCCCATAAACATTTTCTCTCCAAATCCTCTTGAATGTGTTAGCTATGTTTTTCTGTATTTGATGCTACTGCAACAATTTTGTCAGCTTTAAATGTGGACATGTTTGAAATTTTACCCTGTTCAAGATTATCTATATACTAGGCAAACAAAAAACAGTCTTAACATGGAAATGGGAAAATATTTACTAAGTAAAGTGAAATTTGTATTTTGTCCCCTTTTGCCTATTAATGAGAGGGAAAATATGATCCCTAGTCATTAAATATCCACAATTTTAATTTAACTTGTGTCTGCACATCAAATCAACAGCTAGAAAATAATAAACTTTCTTTGCTTGTTTTTATTACAGCTCTACAGTGGTGGGTGAAATTTAGATGATTGACTGGGGGAGTGACTTGTTTGGCAAAATCTAAGAACTCAAATGAAAATATATTTCTTTTAAGCATATAGGAAAATCAAGTCAAGGTAGTAATGAAGCCTTCCTTGTAATTTAGGGAATCTTCCCATTGACTTCTCTGGAAGTTGGATCAGGCCCTTGTTGCCCAATTCCACAAACACTAGTGTATATGCCTACTTTTAAGTATGTTTGCAGTGTTGTTGGAGACTTGTTGGTCCCAGGATATTAGAGAGACAAGGTGGGTGAGGTCACATGTTTTGCTGGACCAACTTCCGTTGGTGAAAGAGACTACATCACCAACAAGTTTACATCTAAAGAAGAATGGTCTGTAACCTCAAAAGCTGGTCTCTTTCACCAACAGAAGGTTGGCCCTATAAAAATATTATCTCATCTCCTCTTGTCTCTTTAATTTTATGTGAGAACATCCACATACTTAAGTGTTTGGAGGACTGAGGCAAAAACAATCACATTGGGTTAAAAATAGGATAATGATCCTGCAAACTGCTCAATGTGGGAAGTCCCAGGTGTCCTGAAGGGTTCTTTTGCATTAGCATAAGGTCCACCTGCACAGAACAGTTTGCAGAATCACTCTCTTAATTGGTAAACAGCTCCATGAACATACCAATTATCTCCCTCTTTTCATGTCATCTGTAGCATGTTTAAGAAATTAAATCTCTCTTAGCTGCACATTTGCTATGCTTTGTATAATCATTCACCCATCACAATTTCACAGTACTTTTCTCTTTGGATTAAGTAGTTCTACAGCCCGTTTACTCTGCAATGATATACCTCCAGCTTCAAGGTTTCTCCAGCAGGAATCTAGACCCTTATGGTTACTATGAAATACTGTAATAAAATCAGAAAATGGTTAAAAGACGGGAACTTCAAAAGCATGAAATGTAGGGGAAATATTTTTGATTTTCTAAGGCACATGGCTTATGAACTATAAAATATCAGTACAAGCTTTGTATTAAGTTGGTACAAAGAATGGAAGTCTTCATTGGGAAGTTTCACTCACATGGAAAACTACTTGTAGTACAATTTGACCATTTTTAATGAACAATTATCAAATAGATCTCTAATCTACAAAAAAACAGAGGATGATAGGTATCATTGCTTTTTATCTTGGAAAAAAAGTCCTTAACTCTTGATGAGGAAAGGTTATTAAGCGAAGACTTGGTCCACTTTCACTGAATTGGAATCTTTCCATTGACTTCAGTGGAAGCTGGATTTAGGCCCAAATAAACAATATGCATGATAATATGCATTCTACAAAAGATTATGGTAATTGTGTGTTCTCAAAGAGGCTTAAATAGTTTGAAGGAGAAATAGTTATGCAAGTACAGCAAGTGTATTTTCTTTGAACATCAAAATCCAACTAAAAATCTCTTCTGAAAGTCCTTTTAAAAGTAGAGTTGATCAATTTTTTTCAATTCTTAATTTTTTAATTCTTCAGTTACATTCAGTTTCACATTCAATGATATTTAGTCAATATTTTAAGAGAAAAAAGATACAGTTGATAACATTTCTGAACATTTTTCAATTTTTCAGCCTACTTCACTTTGAAGTGAATTCACTGTTTGCTTAATTAAAAGGAAAATTAAGTGAAACATATGTAGGCACCTCCTATTAGAGGGGCCTCTGAATGTAATTGATTGGGAAGAGCTTGAGTGCTGCAACCCCACCTTGAAGACTAAACTCCCATGAACTCTTGAAGAAGAGAAAGACTTCTGGGAGTGAGAGAAGCCTTGTATCGGAGGCAGAGGCAGCATGCAGTTGGCTCCATTTTTGGGTGGTGGTGGGGAGGAAGCATTTAAAAAAAGGCAAAAAGAGTAGCTGCTGAGTGACTGGGAGTCTTGCCTGAGCTCTATCCAAGCAGGAACATGCTGCTTCAGTCCCCTGTGCTGTCTCAGGACCTGAGATTGTGTTACTTGTTCCCTTCTCAGGGGACAGGAAAATGCTTTGCGGAACTCTGCCCAAGCCAGGAGCTACTGCTAAGATACTGCAAGAAACACAGTAGCTGTTGCTGAGAAACTGCTAGGGCTTGACCAATCAGGGAGCCAAGGAATTTGTAGCTGGGCTTCATTGGATCCACAGACGAAACTTTTGCTGTGATAGAACTGACTGAGGTTGGCATGCAATGAAGGTAGTATGAGTTACCACAGCACTTCTTGTTTGGGAAAGTGCTTTCAAGGGAAGGTGGATAGTGAAAAGACTAAGTAGTTTCCTTGAGTCTCAGAAAAGAAGAAGTAATTTTATTGTCTAACCAGAATCCAGTATTACTGACCTTTCATTTTAACAATTCCCATCTTCAGAGGGAATGATCTCAAATTAGAATTACTCTGCCTGTTGTTGACCTGGGGGGTACTACTTTACTGGACCAACAGAATGCTGTCCCTAGCTTAAAAATCCTCAAGCATGCTGAGGGAAGGCATCTAGCACTCTGAAATTAAGGCATGTGCACACTCAGGGGTGGGGTAATGGATGGAGCTGTAAATGTAAGTTGGTTAAGTAGTTTTATTTACCACTATAAACTGCATCTATTATTTGATTAATTGAAGCACTCCCTACTGACTTGAAAGTAATTGTGACATTTTAATTTATTTCAGACTGTTATATTATGTTTTTCTGAGTTGTTGAGTAAAGGTGTGTTAACTCTAACCTAAGACTATATTGTTTGTATAGAGTTTATAATTTGTACTTTTGGGTTAAAGCCATTTGCATAGTTTAGTTCAAGTTTATTTCTGGAGGTTCCCAAGGCACACCAGCATGTGTGTACAAAGCCCAGCTAAGATTCATTTCCTTATAAGTAAAAGTACTGTAGAAAAAAGGGTGGACAGAGGATACCCACGTATTCAACCTATCCCCGTGGGATACTCAGGATCATCTTTACTGTCAACAACAACCTGGCATTACTGTCAAGCAACCTGGCATTACTGGAGCTGGTCAGGAAACAGCTTTCCTCTTCCACGAGAGTTTTCAGGTTTTCAAAATTGTTCACATCCCAAAATGGACAAAAATTCAAAATTATAATGAAAAAAAATTCACAAACCAATTTTTTTTAAAAAACAGAAAAAAGAAATAAAAATCAGTTTGGCTCAATCAAAACATTTCATTTTGATTTTGACTTTAAAAACCCTCACCTTTTTATTATAAATTAATTTTTAAACAAACTGTCATTTTGAATAGAGCAAGAACATTTTGTTTTGAAAATATCAAAACAAGATATTTAGAAAATGTCTACACTTTTTTTCCGAAAATAATTGAATCAGGAAATTTATAGAAACTGACCCCTTCTTACAAAGTGAATCAACATTTTCTGATGAAAATTTTTGTTGGAAAATTCCTGACCAGCCCTAAGATTACCTACTTCCTGTTTTATTTCCATTTTTTAAAAAGTCAGTCTTTTAATAGGGAACTGAATTTTTTTATGTTATATGAAGAATTGCACTTGCAAACATGATAAGGAGATAAGAGTGACCATTGTGGGTCAAACCAATGGTCCACCAACCCAACTAACCTGTCTTCTGACAGTAACCAGTGCTTTAAAAGGAATGAAAAGAACATGCAATCGTTGAGTGTTTCATCCTCTATCAACCACTCTCATCTTCTAACAGTCAGAGGCTAGGGACACGCAGAGCATGGAGTTGCAACCGTGACCATCTTGGCTAATAGCCATTGATGGAGCTATCTTCCATGAACTTACCAAATTCTTTTTTGAACCCAGTTATAATTTTGGCCTTCACTACATCCCCTGGAAACAAGTTTCACAGCTTGACTGTGTGTTCTGCGAAGAATTACTTCCTTTTGTTTGTTTTAAACCTGCTACCTATTAATTTCATTGGGTGACCCCTAGTTCTTGTGCTAAGTAAAGCAGTAAATAACACTTCCTTATTCACTTTCTCCAAAACATTCATGATTTCATAGACCTCTATTATATGCCCACTTAGTTGTATCTTTTCCAAACTGAGAAGTCCCAGCCTTTTAAATTTCTCCTGATATGAAAATTGTTAAATTTCATCTGCTATTTTGTTGCCCAGTCACCCAGTTTTGTGAGATCCCTTTATAACTCTTCATAGTCAGCTGTGGACTTTACTGTTTTAAGTAATTTTGTATCATCTGCAAATTTTGCCACCTCACTGTTCACCTTTTTTCCAGATCATTTATTATTATGTTGAACAATACTGGTCCAGTACAGATCTTTGGAGGACCCTGGTATTTGCTTCTCTTCACTGTAAAAAACTGGCCATTTTTTCCTATTCTTTGTTTCCTATCTTTTAACCAGTTACTGATCCAGGAGAGGACCTGCCCTTTATTCCATGACTGCTCACTTAGCTTAAAAGCCTTTGCTGAGGGACCTTGTCAAAGTCTTTCTGAAAGTACAAGTACACTACCATCCACTGGATCACCCTTGCCACATGCTTGCTGACCCCCTCAAATAATTCTAAGAGCTTTGTGAGGCTAGATTTCCCTTTACAAAAGCATGTTGACTCTTCCATGAGGAAACTATGGGAGTTGAGATCAAGAGGATATCTGTAATACTTCTACCTCAGCGGTAAAACATGAATGAAACAAGAAATGTGACAAAAAATAAAACATGCTTTTGATATTCCACATGCTGCACTGTCTCTTTGCTCACAATTAGATCCAATTTATTACTCTGATCTTCAAGGCTAAGTAAACTTGCTTCCAGCTACCTCATGCCCTGGGACGATGACCTGCCATGACAGCTGGGGGTCATCAGGAATGAATGTGAATGTAAATCTTCAAAATGAGACTTTCAAGAGTAGAAGGCTGAACTGTCTCTTGGTATGTTGACATGCAGGGTTTACCTCTGAGACCCCTCCACTTGGCTTATCTAGAACACCTCGTCCAGTTCTGGGAGAACACCTCGTCCAGTTCTCTGGGATCTGAAAGACTCATTTCCAGCTCAGAACTCACGTTACTTTATTAGGCATGTAACAGTTTTTTGCCCATGATGGCCAAGCCCAGAAGGAGGGGGGTTACGTACAGAGTGATACCACAGTTCCAATTCATGTTGTACACCACATAATTGATATATCTCTTTCCAACCTGTTAACATCTATACTTCTTGCATGTAAATACTAATCACTTTGCAGATTGCAAAAGGCAAGATTATCAATTGTGGGTGTTTCTACCTACTTCATTTACTATAAACATACCCACAAATAGCTTGTTTAGTTAGTTTATGCCCTTCCCGCCATATACTATAAACATATTCAAAATAGGTATTTGTTAGGGCTTGTTCAGCAATTACTGGTTCAGGCACGTCTGGTCTTAACTAGGGCCTGCTCATGGCAGCTAAGCCAACCCTATGCTGCACAGGAACCCTACACTACACAGCTATGAGTCTCAGAGCCCAGATTAATTGATTCAGGCTTGTGGGGCTTGGGCTATGGAGCTAAAAATAGTAGTGTAGCTATTTGGTCCTGGGCTGCAGTCTGAATCCCAGACCCTTCGCATTTGCTGGGTTTCAGATTCCGGGGTCCAGCCCAAATGTCTACATGGTTATTTTTAGCCCTACAACATGAACCCTGGAAGTCTACGGTAGTTGATCCAGGCTCTAAGACTCACTGCTGCAGAGTTTTGGAGGTTCTTTTCTTGTGTGTGTGTGTCTTGTGTCTAGGCTTTTGTTGTGGAGCTCCCATCCACCAGAAATAAAACTGATCAAAGAATCTCACCATGTTCAGGATGAGATTAAAGATTTATCTCTTTGCTATAGTTTTTCCCCATTAATATTCCAAAAATAGTTCAGTGTAGGTAGACAGGCATTGGAAGAGAAAAGAATGGAGAGAAGTGGACTGAAGGAAGACAGAGAAAGACAGAGAGAAAGACAGAGAGAGCTGAAAACATAATTCTGACACATACTTCAACCACATTTGAGGGGATGAAGAATACATTTTAAACATTTGTAAGCATATGTAATCCTATTAGTCTTCAGAAATCCTGGTAATGGGTGTGTTATAAATAGATAGCATAAACAAGGTTATCTGAAAATATATGTTTTCAGTTTTCTGTAGCAGTTCACATTTCTTTCAACTCAAAATCTTCAACTTTCCTTTACCCACATACTTTCTTTGATTTTTAGCACGGTGTAGGACTTTATTGCACTATCGAGTTCTTGTTTCATTTTCTTTTGGCACATTGTGTCTCTTTTTGAGTACAGCTCTACTTTGAGCTGCTGTGTCAAATTGTGTTCTATTTTCACCAAATGATTGTTGTTTGGATTCTGATGTTGACTTCTTCCTTATCCAGCATTTATGTGAAACTTACAAGATTGCTGAATTTGCCCCAGAGAGAAAGCATGCCATTTTACCAACTAATTATGGATATTTTGCAGAGAAATTCTTCAGTGAAACAAACAGTTCTTGTTGGGCCAGTTTCTGATCCCCTTACTCAGGTTATGTAAAACTTTACTGTATAAATAATCCAATACAAGTCAAAGGGCTAGATTTTTATATCCCTCCCCACTTACGTTGAGTAGTAATTTACTCTGCAAGTAGTCTCACAGTGAAATATCTCAGAGTTTCATGTAAATTTACTTGAGCTGATACTGCAAAATAATTTACATTTTGCGTTACCATAATATAAAGGAGTTTTCACAATTTTTTCTTTATGTATGAACCATTCTATTTCTTCTCTATCCTTTTTGAGGCAGGGTGGACAGAACTGAACACAATAGAATTCAACCAACATTATGTTAAGGTCCTATCGGAAAAATTCACTGAGCCTGTTATCTCCAACTGTTGTTAAATACTGACTAAGAGGGAATGGTGTTGTACTAATATTAAGATCAATTGAAGACAGTGTCACTTAATGTCTACATTTAAACAGCAAAAGAGCTAATCTTTTTGGTATTAAGATAGTTTAATTATCAAAAGTTTTAAACTAGGTAGAAAGGGGAAAAGACCAGAGTAAGAGTCTATGAACCAGAAAGGAAATGAGCAGGGACAATCTCATCCTAGGCCATCAAATCAACATTTCAAATCAGGTTCATCATTTGACTAGGTGATGCCAGTAAGGACAAAAATAAAGAAAGACTTGTAAAATAAAATAAAAGTTCTTAAAATCAGGAAAGGTGTACAAGAAAAGCAGGGATTATTTTTGTACGAGTTAAATAATTTGGTAGACTAGACAAGACAAATTACTGTAGAAGACTTATTATTACATAGCTGAAGGCCGTTCATGGAATTTACATCAGTATATAGTGGCTTTTGATATAGTTCAAAATATCATTCATGAAAGGAAAGTAGAGAAATATGGACTAAAGAGAAACCCTATTCACTGGATACATTAGTGTTTGAAAGTTCATACACAGAAAGTAATCAGTAATGGTTCAATGTCAAGCAGGGAGGAACTACTCAGCACAGTTCCACATGAGTGTTCTGTTTCTAGTGCAGTAGGTATGGAGGAGAGGACTAAATAAAGGATGACTGTGATAAATTGTTAAAATAGGCTGAAACAATACAATGGGATTAAAAAAGGACAGATGGGAAGGAACTGGGCCTTTAGTCATAACTGAATGGGTCAATAATATAAGTGATGCATAATGGATAGATCTAGGATTGATGCATCGCTCGAGGATATTGACATAGCACCATTTTTGAAGATGTCATCTTGCTCTCCACTCTCATTTTATTTATACTTTTTTTTTTTTAAAGAGTAAGTCTCTAGCCCTATGGTTGCAAAGAAAACCTTCAAAACATGAAAGAAATATAACTGATACACAGACATCTTCATACATTTCCCTGATGACCACATTAGAAAGTAGAGGGACAATCACATTATGAAGTTCTAGGCAGTCTTCACTGAGAGGCGTCCATTTTGGAGTGTGGGAGAATACCAGAACTCTCCCTCCCCCAAATCTGACTTGCATAACAAAAAGGCCTGAAGGGAGGAGCAGAGCCATGGGCTTTTGAGCACTATCCAAGCGAAAACAACCCCATGGAACCCAGCACGATGTCCAAGTCCCAATGAGGGGGAACCAGTCCTGTAGAGCCGAGCAAGCCACCCAAGCTTTACTGCTCTGACCAAACTGGATTGTTCAAGAACAGGGGGAACCACGCTCTGACAGAGGGTGTAGAGTCCGGTGGCTTTCTAATGGGTTCTAATCCTCCCTCTGCTGAAGCCAGTTTGCAGACTCAGGTAGACAACATGGCATTGGTTACACTTGGATCATATTTTCCAGTTTTTCATCACAACCCACAGCCATGTAGCCTTTATTTTAAATGGAATTGATTAATAGTTCTGTGGTAAATTATAGTGAGTCTGGCTCCTGTGAGACCACAGTTTTAAGATTAGTAGGGTGGAAATCACCCTTACATTTGGAGGCTCTAAGAACATATGAAGAACAAAGACAGTCACCACACACACAGTCACAAGTAAGCAGTCGTCTGTATTAGAAGTTTTACTACAAAACCAGAAAGAGCCCATGCAATAGCTACTGCTGCACTCATACTCACAAACCCAAAGATGTTAGAGTCTAGTGGATCTCGCAACAGATATGGTCATTGAGAGAGGGGTAGTTCCTGCGGGGATTGTCCCAAAAAGGTCGTCCCTCAGGATCTTCCCACATTAGCCCAGTCAGGGCACTGATTTAACCTTGATATTTTGTCAACGCCTAACCCCTTATGCAAATGCATGAGGGTTCCAATGCTCTTTCCTTATCTGTACTTCCAGACCCATAAATTGTGGGATTTTTCATAGGTTATTCTCTTAGTTTCCCTCTTTCTTATTAGCATCTTATTAACACTTATGTCAACTGTTTCCAGGGTAACTTGCAGTCAGAACAGAACTTTCCATGATCTCCCAATCAGGTGCCTTGCAATCTTGATGGTTGCATTGTGGTCTGCTTTTCTGTAACATTACCTATTGGCATGTCCTTTACAGTAATCTTGTGGTTTTATTGGTACAGGTTTAGTCTTAGGTCACCTACTCATGTCAAGTCTCCTTAAGCAGGACGCCTAGTGTGGCTAAGCTGAAATCTCACAGACCTTAGCTTTTAGGCCTTGCTTTACAGCCCTGCTTTATGTATATACCTAATACACACTCATAACTCCTAAATACTTGTCAGTCTTATACTCCTATAGCCCTCTCCTACTTATATCTATTCATCACACATTGTCATGAATTAAGCAGGACAAAAATACAATTAAATGACGATAAAGTGAACTAATTGGCTACGACATAAGGGCTAGAGTTTTTCTTTCTAGAAAGCAGAGATTCTTACATAATCACATGATTCCAGGAGTTACAGCTCTAAGCATGGGGTTTTTGTGGCATGACTTAATCTAGCTCTGCTCCGGTATGTGACTGAACCCTATGCCAGGGGGCCAAATAGGGAAGCCCTGTGGAGCATAGCAATGCTCACATAAGCAGACCTTGAACAATCTCTTGTGAGTAGTGTCTCATCCACATATTTCAAAAAGGTGGAGGTTAGAAGATTAATATTCCTTCCCCCTCCCCTAAATTCAAGTTCACTTAATAGAATTATTCTGTGGCACTGAAGCAAGGAAACAGTTATGCTGTACTTCAAACTACTAAGGTCAGAACTGGAATTCTACATTCAATTTTGAGGACTACATTTAATAAAATTAATTGGAGAGAGTTCAGAGGCGAGCAAAAGAAATAATAAAAGGTTTGAAAACTAAGACACATAAGAAAAGGTTAAGTGAATTGGGCACGCTCATTCTAAGGGTAAAGAAGATTAAGAGGAGATATAACTGTCCTCAAATCCATAAACAGACATTTTAAACAGGACAGGGACCAATTATTCCCTTTAGTCAGTGAGGACAGAATAAGTAGTAATCAGCTCAAGCTGTAGAAGGGAGATTTAGATTAAATATTAGGAAAAACTTTATAAACTACCATAGCAGTTAAGCAACAGAATGAGCTGCCAAGGGATGAGATAGATTTGCTCTCAGTAGAGATATTCAAGACTAGGGTTTGACACCCATTTATAAGTATGGTCATGAAATCAATCCTAACACAGTGCAAGAGGATAAACCAAATGATCCTTCTAACCCAAAGCATCAGTGTGAACAAGGAAGGGCAGTCATTTTGGAAATGACAAAAAACATTTTTGAAGAGCAGGCTGAGCTTTGTCCATACTGTGACAAAGCTATTGCTCTAACTGTGGTAGGTGGGCCACAGTAATAAGAAAAAATGAGTGCAGAGCACAAACCTGGTATCTCTTCTTCCTATTATGAAGTGGCTGCTGAGATAGATACTTCATCTCAGCATATTGCTTGAATCTTTCTTTTATTTGTAATTAATTTGTGACTCATGAAAGGTTCCAGACCAATAACCATGGAGACTGAAGTGCTCCAATTGAGCACTGTATAGGTACAGCAACAGGGCACTGAAGGCTTTTTCATAATGCTTATCTATGTGTCTCATTCTCAACTGAGAAGATAAGAGGGAAGTTCAGTCTTCATACACATTCAATTCCCTGCTGTGGAGGTTTAAAAGCTATTTTAACTTGTTGTTCCCTTTAAGCTATTACCTTTTGCATACAAGCTTTTTTAAACTCAGTTTTAAGGGAAGGCAGAGGGGCAATTTTAAAACATGACTTTACAGACATAGGCTGTGGTCCTGAAGTTAGAACCATGCAAAAGCTGCTGAAGTCAGTAGGGTTCCATGTGAGTAAAAGAATGCATCCACACAGATCTAACTGCATGATTAGGGCCTTAAATACTGGTTATGTTTTTTAATCTACCCCTTTTCTCAGGGTATAGCACTGTAGCTCTGTATTAAATAGGCAAAATATTAGAATTTGGCCTCAACAAATATCCGACATTAATAAATATCCTCCATCTAACACTTTGGCAGGGCTTAGAATCCAAACCCAGATCTGAGGATCTGTTTTCCCTCTCACTGGCACTTGTTTTACAATTGAGTAAATCAATTCCCATCAGTGGCGTAAGTGGGATCAGACTCAGGCCATTCAATTTGCAGCTAGTCTCAATCTCTGTAATGAGCTGAACCCAAACCCCACAACTGAACACTCTTGAGTTGTTTTTTGTATCATGGAGCCATATCTATTAAATATATATGTTTCAGTTATCCAGTTACATTTCATTATTGACATCTGTCCCACCCAGTCAGACATTTATTGGACAATTTTATTCTACTGCCTAAGTTTTTACTTTAAAAATGTTACTTTTAGGTCCTCTCTCCCACCTCTTTTCTGTTATTTTCAGGTACTGATACAGTTTTATCTGAGTTCACTGTTCCACACGTTGTCCATCTTGCTGGAACTCTGTCAGTGATCTGTGAGGCAGGCAATTCTGCCTGTCAGCTTACCTCAAAGCCCCAGTAAAACTGAACACTTCAGAAGCTGAGCTCAAGTGATGCTTACCTCTGAACTGTTCATTTGTATGACAGACATGGGCTATACTGCAGTATGCTTTGTTATTTTCTTCCTATGCACTATTCTGCTTCATGGTCAGAATAATCTCTGGCCTTTTACATGATACTTCTACAGTGGAAAGGTAGAAACATACACAGTTGTATTTCTTTTTTAGGGACCCCCGCCGGCAGCATGCAGTTGTATAAATCAGGGCCAAATGAGTGTTTGTCTTTGTTCTACTATATTTCCTTCAAGGCAGAAGGAAAGTCTTTAATTTTTATACAAAGAACCAGTTTATCCCACTTCACGTAACCCTTTTTCCAAAATTACTTTCACTTTCACTGATTTTGGAGCCTACTACCTCGGTTACCATATGATAAAGATATAGGTAATAAGGCAATAATGAAGAAACCTATAGGCCAAAGCATGTAAGATATTAGTTTAAACTCTTAGAATAAGAATGAGGCCTAGCAGCCTCAACATAATTATTCAATATAGTTAATATAACTGAGATAATCAGAAGTGACCCTAAGACACAAGATGGCATAGGACAGAGTTTAGCAATATATTATTTTTGCTGGAATAAAGTACAAAACTGCTGATAGATAACAACAATAAGTCAGTTGGTATCAGTTTAGGATATTTTTTATCAGAACATCAGCAGATGCCCAACTACATATTGCTATAGCAACAAACTGATGTATATTCATATAAACTTTCCCTGGCATAAGTGGGGGTGGTGGCCCTCCCTCGCTGCCACACCTCCCAGCCTCTATGCCCTGTGGGGAGTTCTAGGAAAAAGGGGAAAAGTTAGTAGTTCTGGGCCTCTTCGGCCCGCTGGGCAATCCCACCATCCTGAGCCCTCCTGCCAACTCTCAGGCGGGGCGATCCAGTAGGTTGGGGCCTGAACCTACAGTGGGGGTCGGGCAGGCTAGGTAGCAGGCTGCTAGCCCTCTGCAGGGTGAGTACACAGTCAAAGCCCAGGCCCTCAGGCGGGGCGGGCAAGCAAAGTAGAGCAGTCTCTTAGCGTCAACCGGGCAAGCACACAGTTCAAAGCACAGGCCCTTAGGCAGGGGGGAAGATAAAAAGGGGGCCGTCTCAAGCCCTCTGTAGGGCAAGCAAACAGTTCCTACCCAGACTCTTAGACAGGGTGGGGCAGGCAAAAGGGAGCAATCTCTAGCCCTCGGTAGGGCGAGCAAATAGTTCACAGCCCAGGCTTTCCAGCAGGTTGGGGTCTGACAGGATAAATGCGTGGTAGCCCTAGGAAGGACAAGGAAATAGTCTAAAGCCTGGCCTTTAGGCAAAGCGGGTATACAAGGCCAGTAGTTTATAGCCCTTGGCAGGGCACACAACTAGTTTACAGCCCTGGCCCTCAGGCAGGCAGAGCCACAAGTCTCTAGCACTAGGTTGGGATAGAAAGGGGGAGGCAGGCCCACCTGACTCCACTGCGTCCCAGCCCAGGGCCCTGGTAGTGACAGACTGTCCCGCCTGACAGTTATCTGGCTTCCCTGAGCTCCTTCCTTCCCCCCCTTTCCCTGGAGTACCTTGTCCCCTCGAGTCGCCCTCCATCTCATAAGGGTACTCTGCCAGGGGGAAGTTCCAGAACCCTTTGGGCTCGTTGATTGGCGGCAGGTCCGGCAGCTCCTCAGGGCCATCTGCGGAGGGCAGCTCCTCCAGGCCACAAGGCCCAGGGGTCTCCTCTGGCTAACAGGGCTCAGGTAGCTCCAGCAGGTTCGGCAGGTCCTCAGGGCCCCAGCCAGTTGGCAGCCCTGGCAGCCTCTCCTCAGGATAATGATCAGGTCCAGGTTCCAGCACCATGGGAGAGACGTCCTTTCCCTCAGCTGCTTTCTCCCAATTAAGCTGGATGGCCTGCCCTTTATACTTCTTCTCCCACCTCTCCACTTCCGGTCAAATGGGGGTGAACTTCTGGGTTCCGCCCCCCAGAGGGGGTTTGGCCCTCCCTCACCATCAGTCTCTAAGAGAGGCCACACCTCCTGGCCACTACACAGCTAATATGCTCAGGATAATTAATATACTAACATATAGGATAAGGACACCCCAAAATTATTAGATTGAGGAAGTTTAGAAAATTGTATGCATATTCATGGCAGCCACTAAAGCCTATAAAACACCTAACCACAGTTTAGGCCATTGGAGGTCTTCATTGGCATTCTGGAGTAAGGATAGGATCTGTCTCACCTCTTCGAGGGCTCCCCAAGGATACGTGATGGTGCTGGACATTATTACATGTTTGTATGACTTCACCTTACTTGTTTGGCTTGTATTCTTTTTGGGCTTATTCATTGTCATAAGCAATATTGCAAATTTAAAAAGTCTTTTGTAAGTGTGATAGTTGCCACAGTGCCCACTAGGATTCCCAAGATGAACGTAACTTGAGAAAATCAGGGTCTGGCCTTGGGACGGAATCCTGTCAAACTACAGAGTGTTAACTCGGGACTTCAAATAAATGACATAAATCAACACCATCAGAAGGCCAGGCTACAATTTGCACTCCCACCCTGATTGCTTTTTAAAGTTGAACTATGTTAAAACTGTCTGAAATTGGACATTTATTTATTTTTACTCCCCTAAATGGTACTATTGGTGGGAATGTAGACTCAGTGTTGCATCAGGATATAAAGATAGTTCTTTCTTTTTATTTCTAAAGAAACTATTTTTAATATGCAAAACTAAAAGATTGCTACAACATGAATGGCACAGCTATTGTTCCTCTTTCTCTCTGGATAATTTTGCTGCTTCACTGGTCTCTAAAATATTAGGTATGAGGAGTAAAACCCACCTCCATTTCTCTGTCATGTATTTGGCACAGTTTCTGCCTCCTGAATTCTATAAATTTTTGCACTTAAAAGAATGCTGTCATAGTATGTTCAGTACAGAAGCTGCATGAAAAGCAACAGCAAAAGGGTTAAATTCAAAATCAACTACTGAGAGAAAGAGATGTAGAAGAGACAAAGAATTTGTTCACTGAGAAGATATCTTTTCAAGAATGTTGATGCACCACATTGATGCAGTCATCATAGATATCATAGAAATGCAGGACTGGAATGGCCACTCTAGTCCAGTCCCCTGCACTAAGGCAGGACTAAATATTCTCCATACTACGCCTGACAGGTGTTTGTCTAACCCAGTAGTTCTCAGCCCAGAGCCTGTGGGCTGCTTGTGGTCCAATCAACACACAGCTGTGGCCCATGTAACATCCTCAGGGGCATACAGGTAGTATATATATTGTGTGGATGTTGCCTTCATAACACATAGAGAGCTACATATGTGGCCCACAATGATAAATAGGTTGAAAATGACTGGTAACCTGTTCTTAAAAACCTCCAGTGATGGAGATTCCACAATTGCTTAGGTAATTTGTTCCAGTGCTTAATTACCCTGACAGTTAGGAAGGTTTTCTAATGTCTAACCAAAATGTCCTTTGCTGCAATTTAAGCCCATTGCTTCTTGTCCTATGTCTTGTCCTTGGTTAAGGAAAACAATTTATTTCCCTCCTCTTCATAAAAACTTTTTACATACTTTAAGACTATTATGTCCCGCCTCAATCTTCTCTTTTCCAGACTAAACAAACCCATTTTTTTCAATGTATTTGTGTAGGTCCTGTTGTCTAGACCTTTAATTATTTTTCTTGCTCTTCTTTGGACTTTCTCCAATTGCCTAAATCTTTCCCAAAGTGTGGTGCACAGAACTGGCAAAACATTCAGCTGAATATTAAATGTGACAATTCAATACCAAGATACAAGCTGAGCTCCAAATATGATGTTTCGAGCCCCTAATATATTGTTTCTCTTTGGAAATAAAATAACTGATATCTGTCACGAGAACTCAGAGGAAGTTGTATATTGTCTCACACCACTATAATAATTCTTAAGGGTCATCAAATCACAGATAAATCTCCCTTCCCCACTGGATCATGAAGAAGTATTTCAGAAACTTATCTAGGGCTCTTTCCTTTTTCTACTGGATATAGATTATTTTTTTCTAATGGTTTGGACTTTTCTTTTCTCCCCTGAAGGTGCTGTACTAAAGTCTCGTCTATACTGGCACTTATGCCATCAAAACTGTTGTTCCTCAAGAGTGTGAAAAAACAGAAGTTTTGCTGCCATAAGCGCTTGTGTGGACAGCGCTCGTTTAGATGGTTTTATTATGTTTATTATGTTTTATTATGTTGCCAGGAGAGCTCTCTCCCGCCAACATAACGTGGCTGCACAAGCGCTCTTACAGCAGCACAGCTATACCAATACAGTTGTGCCGCTGTAAGTTTTGAGTGTAAACTAGCCCTAACTTTCACACAAAGATTCACAAAACCACCATCCTTTCAGGTATTTTGCAGATCATACTTGAGCCTGCGGAGGACCTCTGCTTAATGTTTTGTTGAGCACCCTCCTAGAATTTAGAGAACATTAAGTCAGAATCCTATGCATCCTGGTGAGCTGGATGGTGAAGAGTCACTGTGCTTCTATCACTCACTTGTTCATACCTTCTGCATCCTAGTTTATCTCAAAAACAAGCCACAAATTAGTTGATAGAATCTACTTACACATAAGGAAAATTTTAACAAGGAGCTAAATGGATCTGTCTTTGGATAGTTCTGTTATTGTTAATGAATTCAACATTTTTATTACTGAACATATTAGGCTATGGTTATTAATCCTGGTATTGTAATGGGATCATTTAGGCATTATCTTAAATACCATCTCAATGGTCCAATTCCACCTCTGATCCCTGATTTATTGCTTATATATAGTGACTAACAATTCCTTCATTTCTGCCAAATCCCAGAAAAAGTACTGTCAGCTTTTAAAACAAATTCTCAGTTTTGGAGAGGCAACAAGTGCTGCTTCTATTTTCTTTCTGAACGGTATCTCTGAGGGTGTCAGAGTGGGGGTTGAGGGAGGTGCCAGGGGTGGGATAGATCATTGTTCTTCTTCAGGCTTGTGTAGTATTCTCACATCAGGGAGCATTAACATGCTAGATCTTTTGTATGACATTTCTCTTTGTTAACATCCTGCTTTGAGAATTCTGTCCTTATCCTGGAGAGATGACAGTTGGCATATGATTGTTATGGCTTGGGGATTGGTTGGATTCATCTTCTGTTTGTCATTCAGTAAGTGCCATATGATGAGTATTCCACATGCCTAAGGATAACATTGAAGGTAAAGAACTCTTTCTGTTGTTATAAGGTCTTTTCTCTACAACAGTTTTATAACTGATACCCATAGCCCTTTTCCATTTGACTCAAATTTGGCACTCCAAAACTTCCATTTTTCCTATTACCATTTTATTATCTTCGGTTGTATTCCTTAATATAGAAGGGTCTTTACTGGGTACCTATTTTTTCCTCCACCCATATCTTTATGGAATAAATATAATGTTGAATAATATGTTGCACACATATAGCTTCTTCCAGCCAACATTCTCAAAGTTCTGTACAAATATTGTCTCTAGCCCTTTTCATAGAATAACCACTGGTGGTAAGTGGATAGGGAACTTTTCCCAACCCTTTACATACACCAAGCAAGGGCTAGGATCTGTGGCAGCCCTTGTGCTTGGAGGAGGGCAAGCAATATTCTCTTCATATACTCCTAGGGGCACACAACGGTCAAAAGAGAGAAGAGAGGAAGAGAACAAAAATAAAACCTTTTAAAAGTTTTTGCAAAACAAAATTGTATCAAAACAGCTGATTTCAGAAGGAAGATCTCAGGTTTTCACTTCAGGTAGGTCTCTCTTTGTCTCTCTCTTTTTTTTTTCTTTTCCTTTTTCTCCCTATGGTCAGAAATAACCAGAGAGCCCGGTGCTGCAAAAATGTTTCAGACAAAACTTTGTCAAAACTGATACCTCATTTCAGCTCCAATGACATATTTCAACAACATGTCATTTAATTAAAAACATTATGCCCAGGTCTAATGTCATTCTTACATGTTAGCCTCAATATCTTGCAGTGCTCTGGCTTTAAAGAAATCCTTTTGTATCATTTTATTTTACTTTGGGGCATTCTGCTAATCCTAAGCCATTCTCACAGTTCTATAGGTTTGAAGGTTCATCATATTCTTTATTTTCAATATATTATCATATAATGAGTACATTCCACAGAGCTCTAAAGATGTATGCTAAGTTTCGTTAGGTAACAACCCCTGCTCCCCGACCAGTGAGGACTTTGTGAGCACTGTATATACAAACAAGTCAGTATTTCCAAACCTATCTATATCTAATTCAAATGCAAACTTCAAGAATACACTAAGTGCTTGAATCATCATATAACCTTATAGGGCATTCTGCCTATTTTCACAGTTGTTTTCTTTAATAGACAGTCTTTCCTGAGAACAATCAAAAGAGACATAATATCATTATGCACTTTATATGAGAAATTGGATAAGGTGAATAGATATGTGATAAGGTGAATAAAGGAAATAACTGTCTTTATAATTATTATAGGGGTTTATTTAAGATTTTGGTCTCTTGTTATCATCGAACTCTGTTTCGAGATAACAAAAACATATTCAAAGCTGGCAGTTTCTGGAATTATCATATTTGTAATATATCTCTGCTACTGAAACTCAAACAAATCTAAGACAGAGCTTGTCAATCAGTGGACAGTATATCTGCTTCTAGATAGTGATCATAATTATAAATCATACCTAACGCTGATGTACAGTGCTGAGGCAGATTAATTGGACTTCATGATTTGAACTTCTGATAAATATATAATTTAGGACTGCCCACAGAACACTTTATGTACCAGAATGTACATAAATAACATGGTTTCTGGTAAAAATATTATTCAAACACAAAAATAACGTTGCTTGGATATATTCTTTCCAGAATAACTGGATTTCTGTGGTCACAAAACATTTCTCCATTGCTTATTTCATTCAACTCACTCACTGATCTAAATCATATGGCTGAATTATACATATTAGTTTTGACGTGCCCTTCAGAGAGAGTTTCTTATCTCCAAAGTGTAATAATAATATTACAGTGAGTTCTTGATTCATCTCCCCATAAAACATATTTACTTATAGAAGATCTTTTTCCTCCTCAGAAGCACAGGAACAGTCCCACTGACATATTAATTGCTCAACACAGTTGAATAAAACTAATTACTATGGCAGTATATTAATTTATAAAAGTATTAAGTTGATGTTCTTCAGGCAATCTCTCATCCTTCTTTTAAGGTCAAAAGATGGCCATGTGGCCACTTTCATAAATCAGGAGTAAATTCTCACTTTACTAGTAAAGCAATATGGCTGTCTTTTTGTTCTCATTCACAGAACTGATTTAGTGAGAGATCCAGAAGTCAAAGCTCAATGCACACTGTACATCAGATCCCCTGGCCCACTTGAATTGGGCTCTGTCTAAGATTGGAGGAGGGAGGAAAAGGAAATGATGGCTTTGTGCTGTATCCTTGTGCTGATTCTGCACTGTCTCTATATTTGGAGTAATACCAAGATGACAAAACAGAGTATGAAGGGCTGCTCTTGAAACACCAATGCCTTAGAACAAGACAGCCTCCTCCCACCCAGGTCAGCTATACATCCCTTCTAATCCCCACTTTATCTCCTCACACCCAGAAATGTTATTCAAATTCCTTTCTCTTGTGCTTCTTTGACTCCTTTCCCCACCTGTCAGAGCTCACCCACTGCTGCTTGGCGGGGGAACAGCATTAGAAAGTGAAGGCAGCTGATGGATTTGAGTAGTTCTATAAACTACTCTTGGGTGAATCTCAATTAGGTTATGTTGAATAAGGGAATTGACTCATTATGTAGGTCATTTTAAAGTTTCAAAGGTGGACTATGTCTGACATGATGTGTGTGTGTGTGTGGTTTGTGTGAACTAAAATTCTCTTAGCACAATTTGCTGACTGGAATATAGTCACCAAATTTTACTGTAATTATTCTTATCTGGAAAACTGAATTTTGATACAGTTTTTATATAAAATATTTATTTTTGCAGAGGAAATAGTTTAAAATAATGTCCTTTTGTGAAATTTATCCTATTTTACTCACTGTTTTTCTTTGTTTCTCTTGCTGAACAAGCAAAGTGGGGACAGAATTTCACAAAAAGGAGCATTTTAAAATATTTCCCCTCCAAAAATTAGTAATATTTATAAAATGAATAGAAAATTCAATGTTTGTATGAATAGTTATTGTAGCAAATTTTGAGACTAAATTCAGGGTATGTGTGTGCGTATATCTATAGACAAGATATATTCATTTCATATGAAGAAAGAAGTAATCGTTTTTATAGACAAAGTTATCACATGTGATATGTTTATTGCAACATATAAAAATATGAGGCTTACAATTACAGCCACTATAGCCCATCACACTCTTGACAAGGAAAAACAAACCAAAAAAATGACATTGAAGACAACGGCTGCAATAGAGTGATCCTGATGTAGATAACATAAACATGTTGTCTCTGTATCCTTTACTGTTTTTTTAAAAGAGAATCTGATATATGATGGTAGGTCACCACTCAAAAGCTACATTACTTCAAGTAGCAAAGACGATACCTAATATTAGTGCCCAAGTCCCACTGAGCCTAGTAGACAGCATACATCTCCCTGAAGAGGCACTGATATCTCAGGCTAAGGATCAGATAGCTAAAAATGACTGAAATCGATGAGGTCCTAGCTATGCATGAACACTAATGAATGTTAGTGTTAAATCTAGTCATTTAAATGTATGGCAATGAACAATTAAGGAAAAGAAGATAAATATTCACATATCCTCATAGTTCATATAATCTTTTTTGTTTTTTTTGGGTGGGAGGTTGGTTGTCTTTTTTTTTTAAATGTGGTAGTGTACGGTAACACATTACTCTGCAGAGCTTCAGAACTTTATCCACCATCTACTTCTCTTTGCCATACATTGCCATGTGGAGCTCTGGAGCATCCCAAAAGGTACATATTTCTACTCCTTTTCTCTTTGCCGTGAATAAACTTCCTAATGTTCCCACTGAGCCAAGCAGGCATTAACAAGCTCCTTTTGTGCCAAGGGAACCTTGAAAAGCACTCATCAGGTCACGAGGACTTAGCTTTTTATTTACTTTTACTTTTTTATTTATTTATATTTTGGCAGGTCTTGTACAAACAGAGAGAGAATTCTTCTTCCAGAAGACTTACAATTTTAAAAACCTTATAATCATATATTGCTGAAACAAACAACTGTCTTGTTTAGCATCTTAATTGATAATCTGGAGGATGGGGTGGATTGCACCCTCAGCAAGATTGCAAATGATACTAAGCAGGGGGGAGTGGTAGATATGCTGGAGGGTAGGCATAGGATACAGACTGACCTAAACAAATTGGAGGATTGGGCCAAAAAAATCTGATGAGGTTCAACAAGGACAACTGCAGAGTCCAGCACCTAGGATGGAAGAATTGCATGCACTGCTACAGACTGGGGACCGATAGGCTAAGCAGCAGTTCTGCAGAAAAGGACCTGTGGGTTACAGTGGATAAGAAGATGAGTCAACAGTGTGCTCTTATTGCCAAGAAGGTTAATGGCATATTGGGATGTATTAGTAGGAGCATTGCCAGCAGATTGAGGGAAGTGATTATTCCCCTTTATTTGTTACTAGTGAGGCCACATTTGGAGTATTGTGTCCGTTTTTGGGCTCCCCACTACAGAAATGATGTGGACAAATTGGAGAGAGTCCAGCGAACAGCAAGAAAAATGGGTATGGGGCTGGAGCACATGACTTATGAAGAGGGGTGAGGGAAGTAGGCTTGTTTAGTCTGCAGAAGAAAAGGATGAAGGGGGATTTGATAGCAGCCTTTAACTACCTGAAAGGGCATTCCAGAGAGGATGGAGCTAGGCTGTTCTCAGTGGTAGTAGATTACAGAACAAGCAGCAATGGTCTCAAGTTGCAGTGTGGGAGGTGTATGTTAGATATTAGGAAAAGCTTTTTCACTAGGAGGCTGGTGAAGCACTGGAATGGCTTACCTAGGGAGGTGGTGGAATCTCCATCCTTAGAGATGTTTATGGTGTAGCTTGACAAAGCCCTGGCTTGGATCATTTAGTTGGTGTTGGTCCTTCTTTGAGCAGGGGATTGGACTAGATGACCTCTTGAGGTCCCTTCCAACCATAATATTCTATGATTCTATAACTCCCTCCCCCTTTTTTTTCTAAATTAAGGATGAAATTCTGTGCTGTGCCTCTAAGTGCTCCAGTTGTTCTCAAAGCAGAGGCATATCCTGAACTGAGTTTTTGGCAGAGACTGTGGTTGACATGAATGGGCACAAGCCTTGTGTCACAAGCGAAACAGAGGCTGATAAAAACGAGGGATTAATTTCTTAAAATCGGATTGGGTGGGCCTGCTTTCAAAGTGGGCTGGCCATTGCCCAATTAGGCCAACCCGTAGCTACGCCATTGCCTCAAAGAGCTTGCCTGCATGGGATACATTGTCCCCTAGCCAGATACGGGGCTTGTAGGGTCCCTTAATGCTGCTTCTGTCTTTTTATTGGCCTGAAGAGTCCAGAGCAAAGGAGAAGCACCCATCCAAAGTGCCTAATTCTCTTTAATTAGCTTATGCTGTAGATTTTAAATTTTGTTTAACCATAGTTGTATAAAGTTTGAAGTTTTAAAATTAAGACCCTATGTAGCTAGTGGAACCACTCCATAATAGACAAAAAGTGATATTGTTAAACATCTGCAACTTTAATTTTTTTTGAGATGGGAAAGTTATAAAGGAAGTGAAGTAGGGTTAATTATGGAATTCTGGTTGCATCTTTAATTATGGAGCTACCAAAGAGTGGCTCCATACTCAGGATAACATTTAATATTCAGTAAATCAAAACCAGTTTGATTTATTTTCTGACAAATTAAAATCCAATCTACAGTTAGGCGCCATTTTGCAACAAAATTCAAGCTACCAAAAATAATATAATTATTAGAAGAAAAAAAAACTTATGAAACTGAGACTGTAACCCCAATTTACAGCTGCAAAAAACAACCCTCAACATGATTTAAGGGAAAACCTGTCTCATAGTAAGAAGTATAGGACCTTTGTGTTTCAAAGATGCTGTATGCCCAGAGGGCAAGTTACTCTTGTACACACTATAGATATTAACTGGTGTATTCAATTGCAACAATAAATTTACTTAATTACTACCTATTTTATTCAAATGCAGTCTATGCACAACTTTGCAAGCAGATTTAACTATCTGTAAAAAGTAACCAACAGTTTTTTTGAATTAGAAGAAAACAGCTGTGTGACAGCGCTCTTCTGAAGACTAAGTGGGGTAAGTGATCTGGTTTCAAGATTTTGGGAGTGACAGAACCCTTTACTGGCCTGACCCAGATGGGTGTGAAGCTACCGTTGGGGAAATATGAACGTTAAATTAGGGGGAAAGGTGCCCTTTAATCTATTGGTTTAGGCAGGTCATTTAACATACAATTAAACATATTGAGGTATTGGAGAACTAAGTAGCCGATGCCATATCCAGAAAAGAGGGAGCAGAGATGAAGCTTACATCATGGCCAGTGGCCAAAGCTCTAGCATCAAACTCACAAGTGGGAGTGTCAGAGTCCAGACACCCCAGAGGGACAACAGGGGACCTGAAACCCAATTAATAAGCAACTGAATCAACTGACTGTATATAATTTTATTGTACTATAAAATTGTATTTAGTAAGGTAAGTAAGAGACATTTCTGGGGTACTCAGAAACTGGGGTTCATTGAATGTTACCTCCAAAGAAAGGTTTAGATTGGCAGAATCTTGAGAAGTTTGCTGGTTAAGCTAACTATCTGGTGTGCCATGGCACTGATATACAATTTAAGCTCCAGCAAAGCTTTCTCTTGCCAAGGCACAGGGATTACACAGTGACTTATGGTTCTGGATGTCCCGAGAGAGTTTCACAAGCTCTCAGATAGTGGATGTGTGAAATGGTCTTGACTGCTTGCCCTCACTGGAAACCCTCTGCACCGCTTCAGAGAAAGGTATTGAGCATGCCCCTTCCTTTAGATGTCTCAGGGCCTGTCTAACTGAGTGTCCCTCAGGTGTGCAGAGATTCAGACAATTCAACAAAAATCCACGTCTCCTCCCCACTCTTTCTCTCCCCTTATTAAACTAAAGCAGATCAGTTGCTTCAGTACAAGTATGTGGATTACACATGTTTCACATTACTCTAAAAACAGTGAGTCCAATCCCCATTGCATGAAAGCAGCTCACATTTACTTCAATGGGATTTTCTCATATGTACTTGCTGGAGAATGAGGCACAGCAAGACTTGCACACTTGGTCCAAGTAAATGCAGCAGTCCAAACATTCAGAAGTTCCTAAAGCTTTGGACTAAATTGAGGTTTCAGTCATTCCAGTATAAATCCAAACTAACTTCTCACTGAGGTTACGTGAGTTATTCTTGGTTTGCATTAAAGTAATGCCTTGTTTTGATATTTCTTGCAAAATATATTACACTTTAAACATTATGCTACTAATAGAGCAGGTCAAAAATAATTATTTATAATTATTAACGATTATTTTTCATCAGCATTTGCCACAAACATCTTTCAGTTTTTATCTACTAGTTTTCAAGGAAAATCTAAAACTGAACAATGTTTGATTTAAAAAAAAAACATATTTGGTGATAATATTTTAATTTCAGTTAAAAAAATCTGTTTTCAAGAAACATTTTGAGTAAAATTAAAATTTACTGAAAACTGAACATTTTTGCTTTTTTGAATTTTTGGTTTCTGTTTTTTTCAATGGGGGAATAGACTATTTAGTCAAATATGATTTCTTTCTGAAAAAATGTCCATCAAAATTGTTTTGATGAAATTAATTCTCCTACAAAAAGATGATTCATCTCCATTCATTTTGATATGAACTTTTATGATAATTTGGAAAAATCATCATGAAAATTTTAAAGATAGACTTGCAGAGCACACGACATAGTTAATTCTTGTAGCATGCATGACACCCAGATGAGATTTAACTTTGCTGTGTTTTGCTTGTTTTTAAAATTCTTATCCTTTGCAAAATTAAACCAAATATATTCCATTTTCTTGGCTAATATATCAGCCTCTCTCTCTCACACACACTTGTTCTCTTTTTTGGTATTTTATTAGTGTGCATAATATTTTCAAATCTTTCACACTGCTTCAGGGACTTGTATTATGTTGTACTGCAAACAAACAAAATAAATTGCTAAATTCCTATTTCTGATTTGTGCACTAACCTGTGTCATTACTCAGTTCCACCAACATACTGACAGAGGCAAATACTTAGTTGAGTAAGAAGAAAACTCCTGTTGTACTGAACTAATATTTGAGGTCAATCATGCCAGCCATCAGTTCTTTGATGTGTAAACAGTAAGGACTTCTGGGAATTCTAGTTAGAGCAGAATGTGAAGGCGGCATGGTGAATTCTGCTACGGGAATAAGCAGGCCAAGCTTGGCTATTTGACATGTTAACTTGTCCAATGGGCTTTAATTCAACTTGTCATCTGTCCATGAGTATTTTGTTCATGTTCCAATAGATACACATATAATATTATTCAAACTGGATGAATTTGGTGCAGACGACTGATACCACTAGAAAGATTAGAGTTTAGAATATAATTGCTTCCGCCATTCAGCTTAATTGTACAAGAATATGTTGTTTATGACGGGATGAGGAAAGATCATTCATTTAGATCAATTGCTTGGGTTTCCTCAACTGGATTTGGGGATTCATTTTACCATCTTATCTCCTTTTCTGCATGGGGTAGACGATGGGGGGTGAATCTTTCTCTGAATATTTTCATGTCTTTAAATAGATATATTCAGGCTGGGTACAACTTTTCCTCTTCAGAACTCAGTCCCTCCAGTTGAAGAGGATAACTTCCTTATAATAATAATAATAATAATCACAAAGGTCTCTAATACATTTTTAAATGGTTAGTTCTTAATCTTTCCTCAAAAATACTATACAATCCATTCCCCTAATGATCTTCAATACTACTCATGCACATTCATGGTGATATTGGTCACAATAATCATCTCTGCTAGCTGGTCAGGCCACACAATCAGCTGTAAATCTTCTTGGGGACTCCAGTTGCAGTGAACCCTCCCTCCCCACCCCCCCAGCTCTTCCTCTTGTGCACCTCTGCTTTTCATTTTATTTATACCTTTGTTAGTAGGGAGGGTTGAGAAGGAGTGGTGTGTAGGTATGGTCGGGGTGTAAAAAAGTGAAAATGAAACACATGAGCAGCAGCCATTCAGTGTCACTGCTGCTACTTCCTTCTGTCTGCCCCAAGCAAACGCTTTTTTCCTTAGCCTTACATTGTCTTTTTAAAAGTTTATCTGAATCCAAGCATTGCAAATCTCATGCAATTACAAGGACTCCCTGGACTGAAATGTCATCTGAAAATAGGGAAGTGGGCTAAAACACAGTCTCCTGCTGAGAATCAACCACTGACGATTAGTTGATGCTGGAGAGGTAGGATGCTGGTGACTCTTCCAGATGATTTGATTAAGGTTCAGTTCAAAGGATAGATGAAGGGTCAGGTTTGTTTTCTTTAACAGATCCTGCCCCCCCCCCCCCAATCTCATAATTCTTTGTTGGCAGTTGAGGCTTTCTGTGAATTCATTGGAAATGGTAAGGAACATAATATATATATTTGTGTTTATTATTTTATTACGGTAGAACTTAGGTGCAGTGGACCCCATTGTGTTAGGTTCTGTACAAACACAAAGACAATCCTCCATGCTTCCAATCTAAGAATAAGACAGGAGACAACAGATGGATACAGATAGACCAACAGGGAAGTGCCAGGAAACACTGAGACAACATCAGTAAGTATGATAGGCAGTAGTCTCAACACACCAGAAACCTAGACGTTGTGAAGGTTTTTGTAGGCCTCACAGCAAAGGAGAGTTTTAATGGGAATTTTGAAGGACAATAATGAGTTAGTTTTGTGGACGTTTAAGGGATCTTCTCCAGGCATGAAGGGCAGCATGGGAGAAATCACTAAGGGGCTTGTTTGAAAATTTAACAAATGGGCAATGGAGGCTGAGATCATGGGCTGACTGGAGACAGGAGTTGTCATTTTGATATTGAATGACAGATAGGTAGGATCGGGGTAGATAATAAAGGGTCTTGAAATGAAGACAAGCAGCTTATTTTGGTACAGTGGAAAAGTGGGAGCCAGTAGAAAGATGCAAAGAGAGGGGTGGCATGATCAAATCAACAAACTTGGAAAATGATCTTTGCACCAATATTCTGAATGTATATCAGTAGGGCAAGATTGCATATGTTATGGCCAGATAACCATCTGCTTTATAACAGTCCTTAACATATTTAAAGACTGTTACCAAATCCTCCCTCAGTCTTCTTTTCTCAGGACTAAACACGACCAATATTTTTACCCTGTCTTCAAATGTCACATCTTCTAAAACTTTTATGATTTTTGTTGCTCTTCTCTGGACTCTTTCGTATTTGACCACATTTTTCCTCAACTGTGGCACCCAGAATTGGACACACTACTGTAGCTGAGGCTTTACCCGGACCAAGTAGAGTCGGAAAATTACCTCCCAAGTCTTGCATATAACATTCCTGTCTTACACATACCACCCCAGAATATTAGCCTTTTGCGTAACTGCATCATATTGTCGACTCATGTTTAATTTTTGATCCACTAGTACCCCCAGATCCTTTTTCAGTTGTACAACCACCTAGCCAGTTATTTCCAAATTTGTAGATATGCATTTGATTTTTCTTTCCTAGGTTTACTACTTTGCACTTATCTTTATTAAATTTCATCTTGTGGAGTTGAGACCAATTCTCCAATTTGTCAAGGTCATTGTGAATACTAATCCTGTTCTCCAAAGTGCTATCAACCCCTCCAAGCTTGGTGACGTCTGCAAATTTTATAAGCATACTCACCACTCCATCATCCAAAATATGAATTAAAATATTGAATAGTACTGGATCCAGGAGTGACCCCGTAAGAATACCACTAAATACAACCACCCAGTATATCAGCGAACAATTGACAACTGCTCTCTGAATATCGTCTTTCAACCACCTTGTAATAATTTCATCCAGATCACATTTTCCTAGTTTGCTTATGAGAATGTCTTCTGTGAATTTATCTAAAGCTCTACTAAAATCAAAATACATCATATCTAATGCTTTCCTCCTATCCATTAGGCTAGTAACCCTGTCAAAAAAAGAAAATTAGATTGGTTTGGTATGATTTATTTTTGACAAATCCATACTAGCTATTTCTTACAACCCTATTATCCTATACATGCTTACAAATTGATTGCTTAATAATGTATTCAAATAACTTTCCAGGTTTCAAAGTTAGACTGACGTATAATTTTGTTGGTCCCTTTTGTTCCCCTTTTTAAAGATACATACGATGTTAGCCCTCTCCGGCTCTCCATGATTTCTAAAAGATAATCATTAATTCCAAGACTGCTTCAGCTAGTTCCATAAATACCCTAGGATGAATTTCATCAGGCCCTGCTGACTTTAATAATCATCTAAATATTCTTTGACCTGTTCTTTCCCTAATATGGATTGTATTCCTTCCTCTTTGTTGTTAATATTAATTGTGTTGATAATCTGGTCACCATTAACTATTTTAGTGAAGACTTGAAGCAAAATGGTCACTAACACCTCCACCATCTTGATGCCATCACTTATTAGCTTTTCTTCCCTGGTAAGTAGAGGACTTGCACTTTCTTTCTGCTGAGGTATTTAAATAATTTCTTCTTATGCTTTTTATGTCTTTTGCTAGGTGTAACTCATTTTGTACATAAATCTTTCTGATTTTGTACCTACATGCTTGTGCTATTCATTTGAACTCCTCCTTAGTAATTTGTATATGTTTCCACTTTTTGTAGGATTCCTTTTTTATTTTCAAGGTAATTAAAGAGATCCTGATGCAGCCATATTGGCCTCATACTAGTCTCCTATCTTTCCTTCACATCGGGATAGTTTGCAGTTGTGCCTGAAATATTGTCTCCTTGAAAAACTGCCAGCTCTTCTGAACTCTTTTTTCCCTTAGATTTTATTTCCTATGAGACCTTATATTCCAGTTCTTTGAACCTGTTAAATTCTGCTTTTTTGAAGTCTATTGTCCTCATTCTGTTCCTCTCACTCTTTCTTTTTCTTAGAATAATAAAATATATCATTTCATGATTATTTTCACACAAATTGACTTTCACCTTCAGTTTCTCTACCTGTTGGTGAAACTCAACTCCAAAAATGCTGTCCTCTGGTTACTTCCTCCTCTTTCTGAAACAATAAGTTGTCCCAAATACACCCAATACATTTGAAAGTTTGTGGTTTGTTGCATTACTTTTCCAACAAGTAGTTGAAGTCTCCATTACTACCAGATCTTTTCTTTTGGATATTTGTTTTTTTGTTCTAGAAATGACTTTCCACCTCCTCTGCCTGATTTGGTGGTTTATAATAGTCATGACGTCACTCCTATTTTTCACTTTTTATTTTTACCCATAGGCTGAACTGTTCTATCTCTCACCTCCTTCTGGACCTTGGAACAAGTATATATAGTCCTGCTGTACAATGCAACACCTTCTCCCTTTTCATCCTGCTAGTTCTTCCTGAACAAGCTATACCCCTCTATGCCTATATTCCATTCATGAGATTTAATTCCACCACGTCTCTGTGACACCAACTAAATCACAGTTTAGTTTATGGACTAATACTTCCAATTCTTACTGTTTATTCCACATATTCCTTGTGTTTGTGTATGGACATATAAGATGTTGAGCAAATTCCCCCAGCGATTTCCCTCTTGTTGCTCCTATTGTAATTGTCCATGTTGCCCATCACCTGCCCTCTTTGAATCTAGTTTAAAGCCTTCCTCACTTGGCAAGTCAGTATATGAATATGCTTTTCCCCTTCTTGGTCACATGGAACCCAATTCTTCCTAGGAGACATACTTCACAGAACAGCATCCCATGATGAAGGAATCGAAAGCCCACCCATCAACCCCATCTGTCATAATCTATGGCCCTGCCCCCTTTATCCTTGCTCCCAAAGCCCTGTAGTCACTGTTGATTTGCTCAGGGTCATACTTGATGGTATAATTAATGCTCACATGGATGAGCAGCATGGAGTAGCGGTCTGAAGGATGGATGAGCCTCAACAATCTTTCTGCAATGTATTGGACTTGGATTCCAGGCTGCCAGCACACCTCCTGGGACATCATATCAGGATAGCAGATGGATACCTCTACCCTCACAGAAGGGAATCACTGACCACCAGCATGTTACACCTCCTCCTCTTGGGTGTGGTGGCTATGAACCCCCTAGCTTTAGGAGCAGTTGGGGCCTCCTCCTCAGACTTTGGGGTCTGCTCCTGACCTCTTGTTGCCAGTACAGCACACTGAGGCTGTTGTAGCCATCTGTGGTCAGCTAGCATCCTGCATCACAGATATTTCCATGTGCATTCTGTCAATGAAGTCCTCACACTCCCAGATGCTATGCAGATGATCCAACTCCCTCCTGTAGCTCTCTCACCTGCTTCCTATGGGATTCCACCAACAGGATGGTTCCCCTTGCCTAGTTTTCATTGGCAAGGACACACAGTTTACATTCCCAGCAACTCAAGACCAGGGCTTGGATGGAAGCTTCCAGGGTTGGGATTTCCGTCTTTTGGGGGGCTTCAGAGGTGCTGGCAGAGGAAGAGCCAGCTGTGATGTTGGCAACATGCTATTTTCCTTCCATGGCAGGTTCCTCCTTGTAGAGGATCTTAAAGTTAAAAAAAGGAAAAACAAATAAACAAACAAAACAACAACAACAAAGCCACACAACCTAGCTCCCTCCTTCATTGGCAAACTCGGCTGGCTCACTCCCTTAGTTTCCCAGATTATTTTGTCTTACCAGCCTGTGGGAGCCTGCATGTTTTATTAAGCCACACACAGCTAGAATAGTTGACTCAACATTCTCACTCAGCTGCCTCGAATAACTCCTATCAAAACCTGCACTGCTTTCACTTGAAAGAGTCTTTCTAGAGCCATTCAAAGAACTATGCTAGAAAGCAGGTGCTAACATACCTCATTGCAGGGCAACCTAACCCAGACAGTCAACAACTAAATTTCAAAACACTACAAACACCACAACCAGCCCAGAGGCCTGTAGCTACTTATGCAATCATAAAATTATGTAATCACTGTATGGGTAATAGATTAGATTGAACTGTAGATTTAAGTGGTAAAAGTATGCATGACTGATTATGTATGAGGTACATAAGTATCTCTTGCATTTGTCTTTCAACCATGCTCTTGTTTTCATTCCAGGATTTTGATGGAGGTGCACATGTCCAGTTTAGATTGGATGCGGGTCTATTCAATCTGCAGTGACTCAGGGCTGGCACCAAGATAATAAAACAGCTATTGAGAGCTCCTGTTTGCGGATGATTGTGCCTTCATTTTACACATACACTCAAGGATATTCAGCTTATCATGGACCGCTTTGCCTATGCCTCAAAATGCTTTGGTTTCACAATCAGCCTGAAAAAAGATGGAGGTCATGTACCAGCCAGCATCACAACTCCAGTATCATGAGCATCGTGATCCCATTGTCATAACTGACAACACAACTGGGTAAGGAAATTCTGATACCCGGGTAGCATACTTTCCAGCAATGTGTGAGGACTCTTCAGGAGAAGCGCACCATAAGGCCAATGTCTCAAATCCTCCCTCCAACATCTATGCTTGCAAGATATACAGCAGAGTTTGAAAATCCAGGATAGGACTTGCTTCCCATGTGAGAAGCCATAAAAATAAATAAACCCAGAATCCAAGTCAACACTAGCTGAATACTCATCTGCTGAAGTAATAGGAGATTCCATCATCAGGTATATAAGTAAAATAAGCAAGACCTACAGGTTTAGGTCTGAAAGATATGTAACTTGGCCATATCTAGCCTGAGGCCTGAAACAGGTTGGCATGGCTAGTTGACCGAGAGAGAATTCTGTATCAGTAAAATGCTGATGTTCTGGAAAATATGTCACAATGTATTAGTTAATATCGAAAGATGACCGGTAGTGGCCCCTTGGGGGAATTTTCATGATCACAAATTTCTATGGTAACTATTTGACATAAATGCTAGTGAGTAAAAAAGGAACTAATGAGGTATCCTATGAAAATGGGGAAACCCTGAAATAGCAGTGTGTGGACTTATATATAAGGAAAAGAGAAGTGGAACGCTTACACATATGTATGAGTCTTAGTATGCATAAGCATATTTCAGGATCAAAAGTGTTGCCCAGAATGTTTGCTGGGGGCAAAACACATGGGGATATGTTAAGATGACAGCCACTGGTGATGATGACATCGATGGAGATAATGATGAGGAAGATAATGAAACACACTCCAGAGTCTCTCAGCAGAAGATGTGAGATTTGAGTCATGCTAGTCATGGGGCTAAACATTTTGCCTTCTCTCTCTCTCTCTCTCTCTATCTGCTGCTGTATTTCAGTGTTTGTAGGATTGTGTATCTGCTTAGTGGAGTTGTTAATAAAGGGACTTCTGATTAAATTATAATTGTTTCTTGTATGATCCTAGACTCTCACTCTAATGATACTGATAATATTCCTGAGGTGGAGTCCTCAGGAGACTGACCTTTATTGACCACTGCTGTCCAAGAGATTAATCAATAATTGATACATCAACCCATCAGTAAGGCTATAGTCCTCTCAAACTCAATGGCAAGTAGTCAGCACAGAAAGTGCTCCTCTTTTTGCCTTCCAAAATTAAAAAGACAGAAGAACCCCAGAGATAGTCTAACTGGCTAACTCCCTTAGCCTCCCAGCAGCCTTTGTCTTACCAGCCCTGTCTCTTGCCTGAAGCAATTTTACCTCGGAAATGTAATGAGGAAATGCAACTTTGGAATGGGGGGAGGAGGGCGAAGAAGCAGAAAAAAACATACTGAGGTGCAAAACTTTGGCTCTTCAAGGCCCCTTTCTGGAACATATTCACTAATTATCCGATTACACAGTCAGTGAAATATTTTTATCCGAATATTTTTAGTGCTGTGCCATATTTGGTTGGTCAGAAGAGAGTCCAGCAACTACTGTTACTCATTAAAGTCTATTAAAGAATAACCACAGCTACCAGTGACAGACAGACCACTGTTTCAAAATTATGGGTCATGTACCATTATATTACAATGATGGCTCCTAATTTCATTCAATCGAAAATGAATTTTCAAGTAGACTATTCAGACATACACAGGTAAAGTGCATTAAGAATCCCTCATGCTTTCCACATGGCTAAAGTTAGACTGTTCAGAGATCATAGTAGATAAAAAGCCTTTTTCTAGATCTCTGTCCTTTCTTAGTTTTAGATAGCATTAAATATATATACATTAAATGTATGTACAGTTTTAGACAGCATTGAATGTATGTACGTAATTGTTGTAATCACTGTTGTTGTAGCCCTTGCCTCTGTTTTGCTGAACTGAGTGCTATAAAGATACATTTTTGTGTGGTAAAAAACTGTCTGTTACTTTTTAAATAAGGCACAGTTGAAACTAATTAATTATTATTATTATTTACTCCCAGCTCCACACCCTATCCACTGGAGCACATACACTTGCCATGTTAAAACCACTATCTTATTAATAAACCTGTTCACTCTTCTGCCCTAATGGAAGCAACTGCTAAGCCATCTGAAAAGGACTGAATTCTTGCTGCAAACCAACCCATCTTTCTTATGAGGCAACATCCACAAGGTTTGAAGCACTGGAAGCCAGTTACTCATTAGATCCGCTCCGAGTAGTAAACTGAACCATTATGCAGATGCACCTTCACACCATGCATCAAAAAAACTTGTGGCCCTTCCCTGATGATACTGATTCTGTGAAGAGTCACTCCAATCCCATGACTCACTTTCCCAACTGTAAAATGGAGATACTATTCTCTGGATCCCACACTTTGTCTTGTAATCTACAAATTCCTGCCAATTGAGGATTATGTTTCTCTGTTTTTATGTACAGCACCTGCTATGAGGGGGACCCAGTCTCAGTTAGGAGCCTTAAATGCTAGTGTATACAAATAACAATAGCAAATAGAGGAGAAGCGTAAACTGTGTGTTATGAGGAATGGGAGAGGGGGGAAGCCAACGAAAAATAAATAAATTTACTCAAGTTATATCAATGCATATTTCAGATGGTAGTCATTTTTACTGTTTACTGAACTATGCTATAAGTGCTTCCAGCACTACATAAATAATGAGTTATAAGCAAGACTCTGCATACTCCATAACATCATGGGATCAAGTTCCATGTTAGTGACTGCCTATATTCCATGGCAGTGACCTGGGATGTAATTACTCACCAAAAAGTAAGACACATTAGTGCTCAAGTCAATGGCAAAATCCCCACTTGGCTTCAATAGAAGAAAGGTCACAAATAACCTCTCAATTCCACTACCCTAATAAAACCATTTAAAAAATTCCCTTTCACCCTAATTTTTATGAATCTTAAAGCTCCATTTTCAAACATTGGCAAAGCTAAATGAAATCTGCATTCGTTGTGAAGCAAGTTGTGAAATTTCACTTTTGCTGTGAAATTTGCTGAGAAACTGAGGCCAAGAATATTTTCCAAAGGCTTTTTACTGTCAAAGATTCTTCTGCGGTATAGTGGTGCAGATAATTCAGTTGTAATGTGTGGTTTTGTATTAGGTAATGGTAGAGATTAATGTGATGAGAGTTTTCAGTGTAATCCCAGGGACAAGAAAGACGGTGAGGGAGAGAGAAGAAGGAATAATAGAATCTCTCATTTGCTTTAATTTGCTTCTTGCCAGAATAAAACATCAACAATAATATTAATCTTCATTATAACAACATCAACAAGGATAATAATAAAAAATAGATAAATAATAGTACACTAGAAAGACTATAGAAAAAAGAGAAAGAAAAAACTCATGGCATTTTTTTTCTGGGATGCCACTTTCTTAGTTATTTCTGCTCAGAGTACAAGAAAAGATGTCTGAAATGTGATACCAAAAACTTATATTTTAGATTATTAATTGTGGATATGTATGACATGTTCACTGGAGCAAGAAGTGTATTCTTTGCCTTATCATTTCTCATCCCCTGCCCTAATTTTTCTGCCTTTGCAACACACGTATGTGGTTTGACTTTACAAGACATTAGTATGAGATTGGGGTTGGGGATATAGCACTACAAAGAAATCCCTATTGTTCTTTTGGTGTTCAATGTCAATTACTCACTTCCTTGATTTTTTTTTAACATGGAAGTGTTAGAAATAACCAAACAGGTTGTCTCTGGGGCAGATTGGGTAGACAGAACTCTTTATTGCCTGCTTGCTCCACCTTGACGCCGTGAGTGAGCAATGAGGGGGTTACTTTAAAATTCTTTTATCCATAACAGTATGTAAATGTATACATTTTCAGCAATGCCCCATAGACCCTTATTTGGTTACATTGACACCTATAAAATGAATATTAACAACTACATGATGAATACAATTATACCCGACCCTGTTTGTTGTTTAAAGGATTACCATAAAGAGGGCAGGCACATCACCTTAAAACTCATTAATTTCACACTAACGTTCTTTGAAGTAAAGATATGCCCAGGGGGAAGGAAGATAATGCTATCTTCCCACCAAAGACCTTGAGCTGGAGGCGAATAGTTATTTTTTTAGCCTCATCCCCTGCGCAGATGGCCAGAAAGGGTGGAAAAGAAGAGAGATAACAGACTCTAACTAGAATTCACACCAATTAACAGAAACAAGGTTTGCCTGTGCCATGACCCCGTTCCCTGTAACTTAGGCCTGACCATTTGTCCAGCTTTTAATTCTTTACTTTCCTACAGAAAGGTATGTGGAGCACAGACAGCAACATTAAGATATGGCTCCTTGTTTTCTAAAAAAAAAAAAAAATAATCAACTACAATATTTGCAAATGCTGCTGTATTCACATCATGTTTTATTGATATAGTTTAGCAAATAGCCAAACTGTATGATTTTTGTATTACAGGGACACAACCTATAAAATTTAATAGATCACTTTCTCTTTCACGTGACCTTCCAAAATTCTTTAGAAAAATCAGAGCCAAGTTCTTTATATAGGGGCATAAATTACAACTCCTTTCACATACTTGTGCTCTTTAGTTCCATAGTGCTTTACAGTACCTAAACACAGTAATTATTTATATTTCAGCTAATTTACAAAGACCATAAAGTGCTCATTTATCTTGGTGATTCCCTGGATGGTATGGTAATCCAGATGCTGGTTTCACAGTTTCCTACGGTGATTCCTGTGGGAGAGGTCATTTGCTCTCTTGAAATCTAAATTTACAAATACTTGCCTCTGACTCAAAGCAAGGAGGCAGACTAAAAGAGTGTATTATTTTTCCCCGTTTACTCATATAAACCACAGAATTGCCTTTCTTCTCTTCCTTTGCCTAAGGAAGCTAAGATCAAAGAGTCTGATCTGGCAAACCTCGGTCATATGATCACAGCCTCAGTCACACGGGTATAGTCCCATTAAAGTCAATGGGGTTTCTGATGTGTATGGGAACTACTAATGTGAGTAAGGTTTTGTAGGATTAAGCCACAGAAATTCATTTCTACTTGTATATGGACAAGCTTGACAAATTAATTTTCTACAATGACTATAGAAAAATGTAGCTGGGCCAGCTAAAGAGGTACCCACTTGTTTCCTTTAAAATAGTTGGCTTAAAGCTCTCAGTCAGAAGACTCTGTAATTATGCTTATGGGCTGTTACCGTTTGAGCTGCAGCATGAAATTATGAAAGAGGTTCCAGAATTATTAGCAGCCTAATTGCAATTGTATGTATTTGAATTTTAAATGTGCTTATTGGTGTGAATCATGAGTTTTATTAGGGATAGACTAGAACGTTTAATTGTAGTAAATGAAGGCTGCCCCTGACATGTCTGCAGAAAAGTCTCTTAACCCAAGCAGACAGCAGCTTCTTCTATTCCTGCTGGACCCTACCTTTTCTGCAGCATCAGTTTTTATGCCTGTAAAAGCCAATCACTGATTGGTGAACAATTTTACTTAAAAAAAATCACTAGAATTGTGAATAGAAATAAATGTATCATTTTATAAAACATTTTGAACCAGTATGAATCCCAGCAATCTGAGCATATAAACCAAAACCTGAACATTTAAAACATCTGAGAACAGTTCACATTTTTTTTAAGTATACACTATGAAATTGATCTCTTTCTGACCTGCCTGATGAAGTTCCATTCCATATAGAAAAATGTGCCTCTGGCACTGCTGGTTTATGTGGGTACTTTGATGTACAAGTGTGAGAATCCCATCAAAGCACTGGAAAGGAAGTTCTTTGTGTGGGTATATTCCTAGTACAGAGTTGGGGCTCAAAATTTACAGGATTTTTGGTTTTAACTAGTGCATGATTGAGATTTTGACTTTCCCCACCACTTTTCACCACCTGTTGTCACATGCAAAAGAAAAAAAAAAGTGGGGGTGAAAAGGATAAAGGCAGAGAAAATGAGAATTGGTATCAAATTAGGGTTTGCTTATAGTTTTTCCCTCTTTGAGCCTGGAATTATTCTAATCCTAGGAATCTTTTATACCTATACTAAAAAATAAGAGAAAACATAAGGAAAGAAGAACAAAGGAGGAATTAAGAGATTTTATAGGCAATGGGAAAAAAAATTCTATTAGGAATCGCAATTAGCATTTCCTCCTGAAAGTATTGTGAATTATTTTACTTGCAAAAGGCTAAATCCTGCTTAGCTGTTCTCCCACAGGTAGTACTGATAGCAATGAGAGTGTTTACTTGAGTAAGGCACGTAATCTAAAAAGTGTGAATAAAAATCAGAAGCCTCTGGCGGATATGTAGCTTTTTTTTTTTTTTTTTTTTTTTTAGAAGCTTATGATTTTAGCTCATGATTTTGAGGTTCGAGGGTAGCCTCTTTCCTAGTGGTGAACTTGAGTGAACAAAGCTATCAAAGTTCTCAGTTCACTTAAGAAGATTCACTGTTAGAGCTGTGCTTTATATAAGTATCAGTGGATCACTCATGAAACATTATTTTTTAAAGCACTGAAAAAAGTAGAGAGTATGAATAAGAGAGTGAGTGTGGGGACAAGTGAGTGTGAGGAAACAAATCCAAACCATAATTCTAAAGTGTAGTGTTTCATCTTATTTTTCACTTGAATGTCAGAGAAGACAATAAAGACATGTGCTGAGGGGTTGTGTATGGTAGATTCACTAATAAAGTGTTCTTGAAACCAACCTTACAGTCACCTACACTGATTATTTCATATTTTACCATCAAGTTTTGTGAGCATCAGCTAAACACTTTTCACTGCTTAATTTTTCTCCTCTGTTGGTTTTAATTAAGCTTGCCCTAGGGGCAGGCTCAGCAGCCTGGCAAATTTAGAAATGTGCTTTTAAAACAAGTGAACTTTCTTCACGACAGGACAGGCTTTCTCAGTATTACATAGCTCACACAATGGGAAGAAATAACAACCTTAATTTCTTTTGAAATATATCTGAATGTGAGTATGTTTGGGAAAGGTGAAGAAGAAGGGAAGACATTTGAAAAGAGAAAGTTAAAACACCAAATAGGATTGGGTTTGTACTATGGTGCTATCCAATACTGGGCTCTGAAAATAGCATGGGTTTACATTACATCGAGATACTGTTGGCTAATCCAGTATAAATCAGAGTAAAAATTTCTTTGTTAAGGCTCTGCTGGCAATTTAGAAACAAAGCTGAATAAAACCAGGTTGCCTGTATTACAGAACCTTGATACTGCAATTAAAAAGTCAGTTTTTAAAATCAAGGAACATCACAATGATATTGGGCGCATCTTACCACAACATTCAAAATGACACAGTGAATGAAAAACACAAGGAAATTTTACCTATCACACAGAGTTTCTTGTTATCTTAAGAACCTTAATACATTTTGACAGTCTGTCATCAAGCAACTGCGCTTTTAGGGTAGCTTGCCTGGCTTAAGCTTTCACAGCAGCTGGAGTCCTCCACAAGGAACACCCACTGTACTAACATCACCATTCTTCCCTTTAATGTTCTCCACAGGTTACCAACATGAAAAAGCAGCTACGCTTCCTCACTTTGAGAGTCTGATTAAACTACCTCATACTGTTTGTATGACAAAAAGTGTGTTTTTTAAAAAAATAAAAGCTTGCTATATCAAGCCTTTCTTTCACTGTATTCATATAGAATGGAAAATCAGTGATACTTTCGTCAAAACAGTATACTTTCAAATGTTTTTCACTGTGTTTAAAAATTAATCTAATTAAAAACAGACAAAGATTTCCATTTTTGAACAAGTTTGCCACTTACAAAGAATAGGAAAAATATCTTAACACAACAAATTGAAAGGCATAGCCCATAAAAAGCATAGACAAACGCATAGTACTTTGGGTGGGTATATTCCTAGTCCAGGACTGATGCTCAAAATATATCAGTATAGGATTTTTTGGCCTGGTTTCTTCTAGAGCTTGATTGAGGTATTGACTTTCTCCACTTCTTACCACCTGTTTGTCTGATGTAAGAGAAAAAGGAGGTTGAGAAAAAAAGGGTAAAGGTAGAGAAAATGAGAAACATAATATATGGGAGCTGGCACTAAATCAGTGTTTGCTTAGGATAAATCAGAAGTTTCTGGAGGCCATATAGCTTAAGACGTTGACTTGTGGGTAAAGTGTACTTCACACAATTTTGTAAAGCATTACATTCAATGTACTATTCAAAAAGAATATTTTTGTGTGGAATGCACCTAATTCAGCAGTGTCCTTCTTCAGTTCTCACCTCCATGTGATCCCTTACAAACTAGAATCCCGTCGGTGACCCAACCTGTCATGCCTTGGGTTCCATCCTTTCTTCCATCTAGGATCCTTCCTTCTAGACCCTTCCTAAGACATACTTATCCCAAAATGCCTCTAAAGCCTAGTCCTTTTACTGAAGAAACATTCACTAAAGAAGCTTTTTAAAAAATGACAAAAACCCATGGATCTTTAAAGACATATCCACTGTTGTTGTTGCTTCCCTTACCATATGTTAGTTGTATTAAATCCAGTCTTCATAATTATATCTAGTGTCTGATGCACTCTTGAGGATATATAAATAGTTATCACAGCCAAACAGATAAATAATAATTAGCTTAATATGATAGGCAAAAGACCAGTCATTAGAACAACTGCTTATGTGCTGCATTTATGAAGACTTTACATGCACTCTACTTTCAGACTCATAAAGTGGCCTGTGGGGTACGATAAATGCATTGTTCTGTCAATAAGCTAAGGCTTCTTAGTTACATGGCAGCATCTGGTAGGAACTGGATAATACTATACTGTACTGGAGCATGTCTTTCAAATATCATATACACATTGGAAATTACAATTTATATGAGAGATTGTCTCAAGCCAATATTCCAGCTATAAAAACACCTCAACTCTGAGGAAGTTTGGTTCTGGATGTACATTTTCTGACTTGGGCCTAACTCTGCTTTTCTTGGTTTCTACAGATTGGTTCCAGTGAGGTGGAGTTGGAACCCCATGTTGGCTTCCGAAGAGAAGAGAGAACAGCTGCAAATGATGTTGCTCTGAATAACACCCATTTGTGAACAGTGATGCAAAAGAGATTTTATTAATAGAAATGTGGGATAATGCCATTCTTCCTATGAAAATACCCTTATTTGCATACAAAGAGGGGTATTTGTGCATGGACAAGAATTCACAAACCACTGTACATTATTTACCCAGTCATTTATTTGCTGCTTTCTGATGTAAAAGTTTCCAATCACCCAGTTAGGAAACAGAGACAATGATCAGTGAATGAATAGTTGAAAATTATTTCTCCACGCAATTTTACAAATACATAAGGAATAAAAACTACAGTTGCAGAAATCAAAATTGGTTTCAAAAGCTTCAAAAGCAGAAGAAAGGGATAAATATTCTGGAGAATTTTTTCACAGTGAATAGCTTGACTAGCTCTAACCATCATAACAAATAATACTTACTATTGGTGACTTTCTTGGAAGATATTCATTAAGTTCATGTACATTTCTGCATCAGTAACACATATATTGCTTATGATCAGGGACCTGTGTACTCTCCCCACACAGACACACAAAAACAAATATGAGCTTCATGGAAGGGTAGCTTGTCACCAGCTTTAGCAAATCAGCTCCCTGGCTCTGAAAACCTCCACAAATACATTATTGTTCAGGCAGCCCCATTCTGGTCAATTTAAATTTCCGGCTCCTTCTCCTTACTGGCTGAAAGTTGGACTCCTCCTCTAATTCCCTGTCCCCCTTCAGGTTGCTTCCATGGACAAGTGCAGGCAACTTGAACTGTAATTCAATTAGTTTCTCCCCTTGCATAGAACACTAAGGAGCCAGACACAGCTGTAGGAAGGTCCTAGCAGGGTGGGAATGCAGAAAATAAAATGTTGGGTGCCTGACTGACACAAAATGGCCAATTCCATGACAAATAAGCCTGGGTTTTAAATCTTGGAAAATGGCCAGATTCTACAGCCTTCAAATTGTGGAGCTCATGAGACCAAGTAAAATTAATGGGGCAGATCACACATCTTAGAGCCATCATTCCAGCCTCTCTGCAATCTCAAATTGGCAACATTGAATCAATTTATGCTCTCTTCACATTTTCTCTGAAACCATATGGGCTACAAACATACACACACAGATTATGGATTACAATGTTGTGGGAATTAATTTCACAGTCCATGAGGTTGAATTTCATAATCATGGAATGCACAGTGTCCTGCTTATGCCTAAATACCCAAATAAATATTTGGGGGATTTCTGCATTACAATCACTGTGTTATGATTATGTTTGACAGAATTCAATTTTCATTGTTTTATAATTTTGATGTTAATTTTGATATTAACATTTATATTTATTTTAAGCTTTTTTCAATTTTTATTGATTTAAATTTTCATAGTTGTGAGGAATTATGGAGATCAGACAATGGGAGGATCAGACAATAATTATTTAATGACAGTAGACATGAGATTTAAAAAAGTTAAAACTTTATAACTGTTGAAACACAAATTACCAACATCACATATCTAAATTTGCAAAGTAAATATCTTTAAAGCAAACTCTGATAAGTTCTCAAGCAGCAATTTTTTTACTTTGTCTATCTGAACATTTTGATTATTATTGATAAAAATATGTTTTATCAATTTGTATTTGTAAGGTGAAACTGACATTTACCGACACTGACCAATAAAAAATCTAATCCTCCAAGCTTCCTTATGATAAATATAAAAAAGCAAGAACATGTGGTATAGACAGCTACATGACAAAAACATTACAGCTATCCTCAGCACCCAGTACTCTTCACCTTCCTATATGATAAATCTTTTCCCTCCCTGCCACCCACTCTATCTCAACAATTACCTTATTTTCTTTTGATATATATGAATGAATATTTTTAAACAGTGGCACTGAAAAAGGGAATTGGCTGGAACAAAATTGTTATCAAAAAAGAAAAGGCCAGGGAAAATACATTTTTAAGGACTAAAGTATAGACACTGTCATGTCTGTGAGTGTCTTCAACATAATATCTTGTGACTTGCAGGTAATGTGCACTGCATGTGATGCAGAGGTTGTTATGTTGTTATGGTTTCTGGGGTTGCTATGACTTTTGCTGAATGTAAAATCCCACATGAATACAGCACATAGACCTGATCCTTAAGCTATAACTTTCAAAATGTAACACCCTGCCTGTATAGTGTGTATATATATACACACATACACAAACACATAAAAATCCTGTTCTCAGTTACGCTGCTGTTGTAAATTCAAAGAAACTGCAGAGATTTCAAGGGGGATATTCTGGATTCTCACCAGGGTGAATGAGAGCAGAATTTGGCTCATACGGTTCTCTCATTAGAATATGGCACTCTTATTTTTCCACTGACACTATGACATTTTTTGGCTTATGTGGTAGCCAAAACTTATGCAGGTAAATGAAAAGTAAATGACTAGAATTTGTGATGTGTTCTCCTTTTGGAGAGGAATGATCACATACAATATGGATAAATTACAGAGGGGGAGCCATGTTAATCTGTTTTTAGCAAAACAGCGAGAGTCCTGTGGCACCTTAAAGACTAACAAATTTATTTGGGCATAAGCTTTTGTGGGTAGAAACCCACTTCTTTGGATAGATAAATGTTACTGACATTGTTTTAATGTGTGATTCTCAAAGGCACAAATAGAAAGTTAGAAGCCTAGTTGTTATTGACATTCAGTGGGATTTGGGTGTTTTACTCTTCTTCAAGAATTTTATCACTGGATCAGTGGACTTTGGATCAGACCCTAAGGGCATGATTCTGCTTCCACCGACGACAATGTCAAAACTCTCATTGACTTCAAAGATAGGACATTTATTCTTTTCTCATATCATTCATCATTTCCATGAATACATTTATTCTACAGCAAATAGACGCAGTTTATGTTTTGCATAGTTTACATGTAAATAAATTATGCATTTCTTATGAATTCATCATCACTATTATGACTCAGTTCTAGATAATCATACTACATCTCTAATGTTCAATTTAATATTCTGGTAGTTTTTCCTCCTCCTTGATGTGTTAGTTATTATTACAGTGCATAAAATACTCTTCTGGTCCATCCCCCTTTTCTATACAGCACTTGCCATATACTCCTGATCATTTTTAATAACTTTCTTTCATCATAAAAGTTTTGTATTACTCCCTGAAGGCAAAGTAAGATAAAAAATATCTAAAGTGTAAAACGGAGGAAACCTACAATGAAAACCCATGTTTCACGCTATAATGTACTCAAATCCTTTTCCATAAAAGGCCTTCTTTTCTGTTCTTCACTATTAACAGTACATTCTCAAAATAACAAGAATGAGAACAGTATTTGAAATGGTTGTTGTTCTTTACCCTTTCCTCTCCTTGACTTGGTGCTGTATAGAAAATTGGTTGATTATCTTATCATTCAGTGAAGAAAATACTCAGTTCAAGATGAACAAAATTGATTTTTTTCAATCACTGGCAGCTATCAGAATTACAAGAATTTAATATTCACACTGAGCAGATTGAGCAACAGGGTCAATGAATAAAAAAGAACAAAAATAAATTCAGGGGTTTGGTTTAAGTATTTTTAAATATAAAAGAAAATTAGAGTGAATTATCATTGTTACAAAATACATCTCAGTAAACCTTCATGAATTGAAAACATAATTTTCAGAATGCCTTGCTGTTTTGGGGATGGTATCTGCAATTATCAGAGAAGTAAGTTTGCTAAGTATAAATGTAACATTTTTACATAAAGTATTCATTACTTGACCACTCAAAACTGAAATATGAGTGACAATCAGATTACAAATATTGCTGATCCTCCACATATTTTTTATAAGATGCTTTTATTGTTTGATCATTTTTCTATAGATTGTCAATGAAAAAGGGACATTAACAAAGATATACTTGTATCTTTATCATTTTATCTTCTATGCAAAACTGGATTTTTATATAAACTTTGGAGAAAATGAAGCTCTAGATTTCAAATTTTTTTCCTGACTCATAATAATATGTGGGAAAAGGGTATTATGAAATCAAGTACTTAGGTATTCCTCCACTCATGTTGCAACATGTGACTGACTTAATAGACTAAAGTCTTGTCTACACTGCCCTCACAGTGCAGACTATGTAAATGTGACTTTCAGCATACACTAAAGTGTTGTACTCTCACTTCCCAGTGTAGGACCTGCTATCTCTGTTAATGCAAATGAGGTACCCATTAGTTTACACCAGAAGAGTCTACACTGGACAATTACATTGCAACACTGTAGTGCATGCTGCAATTCATACCTCTGTAGTCTGCACTGCAGAAATGTATAGACAAGGCTTAAATCTCATTTTAAAAAGGGATTTAGGTATTTAGAAGCTTCATCCTATTGAACTAAATGAGATTTAGGCTCCTCTAAGTGACTAAGTTACTTCTGAAAAGGAGACTTAGGCTCCAAAATCACTTAGGTGGTTTTGAAACTGCTACCCTTACTGTCAGTTAAATGGAGGAGTCTCAACCTGGGTCCTAACATAATATGGTTTTCAACAAACGTCTGAAGTAGTGAGTTTGAGAGAATGCTATACATTCTTGTAATACGATAAGGTTATCATTATGAGTTTGATCCTGGAGCTGGAGGAGATACAGTGGACATACATTAATGGTTTATTACCATTTTGAGAGGTGTTTCCTGCACATATAATGGGGAATGCCAGCAGAAGCAGTAAAATGTCTCAGAATGGTGGAAATTTCTGTGTCACCCCATACTTGAGCAGATTCCTTCGCAGTATACTTCTTCTGGTTTCTGGTAATGACCTTTGATCAGATATATTGAATTTTGCTTTACTTTTTCTATCTGATTTAAGTACCATTTGGTATGTCCACAAGGTATCATTTTGTTCTGTAAAGAAGGATCAAAATGAGATGTAAAGTTGAAATAATATTTTTCCAAGTAAAACACACTTATCATCCCCTAGAATGTGTGGCAGAAACCTTACCAATTCCATACGTGCTTCTCATTTTGTATCTAAGTTGCTCAGTGGTCTTTTATTAGCAAGAATGTGTCTCCTTTTCATATTTTTTAAATAGAGCAATTCATAAGTCTGTTAGTACTTCACTATGGAGCCATATGGGTTGCCATATGGCATTCTGTTTGATGATTGTGCCATATTCAATATCTTACCCATGTGAATGGCTGTGTAATCAAGTATTTTATCTTTAATTTCCTGAACTGATATGTAGACGGTTCCTCAGAGTGTAGTAGCAGATTTCTGCTTCATTCCTCAAGCATGAGTTTGGAGAACATCCTGTAGTTATGCAGTTATTTGATCTAAGAAAAGGTGGACAATGTAAGATGCCCTCTGGCAGGGGCAGAATGAGAATTTTGTTTGTGGTTCTGAGGATTTTGTATTGGGATGTACAAACTTATAGCTGATGCTAGCTTTTTAAAAGAAGAAAGCTTTTAGAGTGACAGGAACACTGGCAAAAGGATTCTTACATTTAGAGAGGATTGTCAACCTCAAATACTTGTCATATTACCATAAATGGCATAGGAAGTGATGACCAAATGTTCAGGGACTTCATGATTTTCTCAAGCAGGGAGATGTCTTTTTTTTTTTTTTTTTTTTAAATAGGAATGGCTGCAGGAGAGACATTAATAGAGGACATGGAGCTGAATCAAATGTCCAGATCTGGTTCCTGGATTTCAGTCCCAAATCCTCTGGTCCAGCCAAAATGGCCTCATTGCATGATGTGAGTGGATGCATTGATGGCTTTATGCCTCATCTTTGTGATCTCCCAATCCTGGTGCAGTACAATATGTACTAAGAAACAGTTCCTTGCCCCAAAAGATCTTACAATCTAATTAAGAGAAGGTGTAATAAGTGGGAGTAACAAACACCTGGAGGAGATGGGCAGGGATGAGGGCGAGAGAAATAAATGAAAATGTGTATGCCTATTCTTTTCTATTTTCTATTTTATTATACGTAGATTCTTATACTATCCTGCCTCCTATACTATCCAAATGTTTTGAAACATATTTGTTATTACGTGATATAAGCAAATATATTAAATAAATATTAGTAATGGAGTCATAGAAGTAATGCCAGAGCAAAGTTTAAATAATTCAGTTCCGTTAAACCCTGTCATTAACACTCCTCCACCAGTTTCCTCAAAGCATGACCTTTCAGATGTGTCCTCTTGCCATGGGATATGTTTCCCGATGGCATTTGAAGTCCATCAGACACAGTATCCTAGAAATATGAGACTTTGAACAATGTGGCATTCTGGACATTTGGGAAGAATGTCTAATGTTTTCAGTATAGCCACATCTAAAACAATGGCTTCAGGAAACATTTTCAAAAAAGCTTAAGGACTTGGAGGCTAACCTGATTTACTTCTAAATCACTTAGCACTTTTAAAAATGTTACTCTTAATCTAGAAACTCTAGACATACTTTGGTCAATGATTCTGGATGAGAATTGATGCAGAAGCCATTCTTATAAGGTTGGCTGCAAAGTTTAGGAGATTTTTACATAGATTTTACTAGAAGTTTTCCAGGGCTCAACAGAGTTCTGAATAATACTGGTGAGGTTTGCAAATTCTTCCAGCACACAAAGTTGGAGTGAGTATCTCTGATGCCACCCACACAATCAAACATGGGTTCACCCATGGCCTTATCTCTGCACTGTAGCCACAGGGAGGTAGGGGTGGTGGCAAGAGGTCCCCCTGACTCCCTGGAAGCAGTGGCAGGCCCTTTCAGGAACAGTCGGAATAGAATCAAAGCCATCCTTTGGGAGTGGAAGAGGTTGCAGAAGGGGGTTTATCCAAATTGTTGTAGTGTCTATTGACATGACTTTAGCAGCATAAAGAGGACTTAAAAGTGAGTATAAATGTAACTTCCTCTCGCTGTGAAGAACTTTTAACACTGCTAGAGCAGTGTAGAACAGCCTTGTAGTGTAAATGAGGGTGAGGCCCATTGATTTCAGTGCATAAAATGCTGTATGGTATGGACCCTAGCTATCAGCTACACTACCCCTTTTCCCATGAAGCAATCATGTTTTCAGGAAATGAAAAAGACAATGGCTGGGCTTCCTCAATGGGTTCTACTCAGCTCACCCCCTTTACTGCTCTAGTATATGCTGAGACTGTTGTCCTTTAGGACACAATGCAGGTCCCAACACTGTTTTTAGGAATTTGCTTATGGGAGGGATTGTGGCTTGGGAAAGAGGCTGGATATTTGTGGGCAGGGAGAGGGACCATCTCTAAAAAGAGGTAGATTTGACCCCTGGATAACGAGTGTGATGAGAATCTGACATCTTTCTTGAATACCAAATTGAGTTTCGAAATTACAGGCTATACTATCATAAAAATATACCCAGCATGTTTTAAGGAGAAATAGGCAAGGAGGGACATTTACTTTTATCATTGAATATGGACATTAATATTTTGTGTGACTTAATGAGAGGCTGGCCTATTTGATCTTACATTATATTACAGACAAAATAATACTGAGCCAGCACACTGGCAAACAGAAGAGTCAGCTATGAACCTTAAACTCCTTGGCCCAGAAGAATTTGAGGCTGAGCAGAATTTTAAAAACATTGCTCAGAAATTATCCTTCCATTTCAATAAGGACAGTGCTTTTGTAGGAGCCGTTGACAGTCCATCTTGGACTGTCCCAAGATGTCCCAGAGTATGGGAGCTGGAATTTGTGCCTGCTCATCAGCCTTTTCATAAAAGGCTTAGAATTAATAGAAAAATCTTATGCCTTAAGCTTACAGCTCTTAGAAATGCTTAGATATTTTTAAAGGCCACCAATCCTTTTAAACTATTTTTCTAATGTTTGATATACCATGAATGACTTGGAGAATAAAGATGACACTTTGCCTCAAAAAAATGTGGCCTTTTTGTGTGAGTCAAAAGAAGGTTTGGATTTATGAAGAGAAGCTCAGGAGCATATGTGTAAAGCTAACTATTTCTAACACATGGAGACTGCTTACTGTGCATGTGCATACACAGCAAAGTTTTATTGCAATTATTTTAATTTCATATGCTATGCATCAGGTATGAATATGCTATGCATTCAGTGCTGCATTGATCCACAGCAATAGCCAACACATAGTTATGATGAAGGAGGCCAGGTGAAGAGAGTGAGATTCTCAAAAACTCTCATTCAGTGATAATCTGTAATTAATTCAACAAAAGGGGTCACTTCCAGCTTCCATTGTTCTTTTATGTGCATAGGCATGCATAGGTGTGACATTCCCCTGGTGCAATCTGGGCTGGTGTATTGCTGCAATCCTCCACTCCCGGAGCCCATTTTACTCTGCTCTGCTGTGAGAATCCCCACTCCTGGGCTGTTCATGCACAACCTCAAGCTACTCCCAACTATGTGAGTGAATGCATCTAGCAGCCACTCTTTGGATTATGCAACAGAATGACCCCAGTCATTACCCCCAGTTCCAGATGCAACCCTAGCAACCTCCATCTTACAATGTTCAGTTATGCCTACTGAACAATGTAAGCTCATATAAATTCATCAGTTTAACAAATAAATTGATATGCAGCGTCCTTATTATTCCCAATGGAGTCTCCAACACTTCAAACCACACCGCTTTAGGTAAAACAAACAAACAAACAAATGTATTAACTACAGAAGGATTTTAAGTGATTATAAATCAAAGCATAACAAGTCAGATTAGGTCAAGAGAAACAAACAAAAAAATGCATGCTAAACTAATCTTAACACTTTTAACAGTCTAACAAACTTAGGTGAGTCTCACCATGGGCTGGCTGGTTCTCTCCCGTTGGTCAGCACTTCATTTGCCTGATGGTGTTTGTAGATGGAGGTGGAAGAGAGAAAGAGCATGGCAAATATCTCCCTTTTTTTATAACGTTCCTTCTCCCTCTGGGGCTTTGCCCCCCTTTTCTCCCTGGGTCAGGTGACAAACAATGTTCTTATATGGACTGAGTCAGTGAGCATTACCTCCTCAGGTTCCAAAATGCCCAAAGGAAGGGAGGTGACTCCCTCGAGAGTCCAATTGATCCTCCGTTGATGCCCAGGACAGTCCTTTATTCCTGAAAGGCTGATCTGGGTTTGTCCTATACACGCCTTTATGAGGTGCGAACTGCCCCTCTGCTCCTGGAGAGTTTTGCCTGGGCATGTTTTAAGCCATAAGGACACATCTTTGGAAATATTACATAGTGAAGCCTTATAACTATGCACATGACATTACAACAAGCACATTATTATAACACTAATGATCAGTACATCATGAAGACTCCAAAGACATCTAACGTGACATACCTTGCATTAGACAATACACCATTACACTATATGGGTGACCATGGGGTGCAGGGCATCACAACAGGAATAAGCTTACAGAGAGACATATAACCTATCGTAATTTATTTGTATTAATATTAGCTAATTAATGTAGACACCTTCCTAGTTTCCTATCAAACACAATAGTTTTCCTTGTCAGATGGCAGGAGCTACATTAAGGGGCTATAGCAACAACGAACCATTAATGTTCACATTGTATTTTGTCTCCACAATGGTGAAACTGCTTCTAAATGTAAATATCTTCCATTGCGCTTACAATTTTAGAGGAATAGCAGGAACCATTTATGCAGCTTTTGAATGTAATAGAACATTTGCTTTCTCTGTATCATGTTGTGGTAGTTAAGCACAGTTCACAGATACAGACCAGCCAACATCTTTGGACAAGTAATCACTGAGCTACACATTCACATGAAGGCTCATATATCTGCAAAAATTGTGCACAAAACTTCACAAGTTCATACCATGCTATTTTAAAGTTACGCTATAACAACTCTCAATATGTGGAGAATATTTGCATGCATTTTGGTGAGCACAGAGAGTTACAGTAGATGTTATACCAGCTATATGAATTCAATAAATAAACACAAATAAATAATAGATCTTCCATGCCATATTTCCATATTGTTCCCATTTCCTTCATGGGGACAATGTGCAAAGTTGATGTAGAGGAATGCCTGTTAGTATTACCCCTTATATCAATTACCTTTTAATTAACCCCAAGAATGTCAAATGAGATGCAGAAAATTAAGCAATTTTAAAAAATGTTCTACTGGTTTTCTTACAAAAACTGGCAATTACATTTTAAGGTTGCATACTGGAAAGTCAGGGACTCGAAGAAATGCATTCTCAAATACACACACAGAGAGAAAAATGAATTTGGGCTCTGATCTCAGGGAACAAGCAAAAATTCCAAGGAGGGCCATGAATAGAGATGTGTGGGAACCAGTATTTCTGTTTCAATATTTGTTTTCATTTTGAATCAGAACAAAATGATGAAATTTTTAATTTCGTGTGAATTAAAGTTTTCAGAAAAAAATTGTTTCAGGTCATTTGAAATGTTTCATTCGCCTAAATCAAAATCTTTTGTTTCAGTTTTAACTTTTTTATTTTGTATGATAATGTATATTATAATTATACAATTTGCAATAGAATATAACAAACATTGAAATGAAAAATCAAAACAAAAACTTTCCAAAATGCTTCATTTCAATTTTTAAAAGAACGTAATGTCATCAGAATTGACATGTTTCTGAGGAACATTTTGATATCATCGAACCACATTTTCTGAGGAAAAACTGCTCCCTAAATTTCAATCAGCTCAACCTATGAAAATTCAAACTTAAATATGATGAACTGATAAATGCAGTCATTTAAATTAAAAAAGAGACAAATATTTGCTGACAATCATGCTTTGTGAGAATGGGATATGTGAATTTGGATAGTTTAAATTAAGGGATGCACCAGGGAAACAGAAGATAACTTGGCAACATTTCAATGCAGGGGTTATTTCTTAAAATAGACAAATCACTTTCTGATTTCATATGACCTCTTTCCTACTCTGAGGGTAAAATCAGAAAACTAGTAGCGTGCTTGGGATTTCCTTGTAGATCTGTAAAAAAAACCAAAAATACATCTGGGGCTGCCGGGGACAACACTAGACTTGTCAGGTCAACGGTGGCAAAAATTCTTTTAGCTCAGTCACTTTTCAACTCTGTGTCTTGTACCTTTGTTTTAAAATTCATTCAGTGGTGATCATTCATAATCTACACCTGCTATTCTTATGGTTTTCCCACCTGAGTTTTGCTAGGATTACATGGTCTTTTGAAACTTTTATCAGCATCTAATAAGAAAAGATCACAATACCAAATGGTTCCACAATGAGATATAGTGACAATGGTACTCAATGGTACAACAAGCCTAGAAAGAGAGAGAAAAACGTATTCTTTTAACTTACTATTTTTACTAAACTATTCAACTTGATTTTGTGTTTTATCAGACCTTTTATATCACAAAGTTCCTTGGTGCAAGATCCATGCAAATATTTAAAAATCAACTTCTATAGAAAGAAAAAAAGGAACAAACACTTTTTAGTGTTTTGGTTTGAATTTGCATGGATTCACTTGTACAGTATTAATCTTCTTTTCCTTTGTATAGTGAAATCTGCCCAATATTTGTTGTACAGAGAAAGTGAGAGAAAGAGGCTTGTGTTGTGTTGTTTGTATATGTGAAAAATATAAGCTCCTGGAAGAAACTGTTTAAAGGACAATAAAACAAATCATAGCTCTTGCTCTCTTTTCACACTGTTCCAGATGCTTTGTTACAATTAATTAAGAAAAGTTTATTTAATTACCTGCAATGTGTAGTTAATGTATAAATAGAGGTGAACACATAGGGCCCAATCCTCTTCTCACTGAAGTCTGTGGGATCAGGATCAGACTCCATACACTAAGGATGCTGTTTGAGATTTAATTTATGTTTTCCTTTAGTATTTGCCAATGACCCTGGTTTGTTTGGGGTTTTTTTTTTTTTGTATGGAGAGGGAGAGAGAGAGAGAGAAAGCAGGTGGCATGGTAAATTTACTAGCTTCTATACAGTTTTTTTATTGAAAAAAGAACTGTCCTTACCGCAGTGCTTGCAGCCTGAAATGCACTCCATCATTCTACCCTGAAACACTGATAAGTCCAGATGTGTGATGGCCTTCAGCTCTAAATCAGGCTGTGTACTTCTAACATGACCTTCCCCTAGGCATCACAATAAGATCTCTAGCTCTGGCTTCCTATACACAAATTGAATCAAGGTACTTTAGACACATTTTCCTTAGCAACTCTACATATTGTAGAGAATAATGAACATCAAAGATTTTTCAGTGTCTGACTTACCCATTTCTGAGCTTGGATTGTGATGGTAATGATCTGTTTATTCTTTAGATCTGAACAAAGAAAGGAATAAAATACAATGGTAGAATAAAGAATTGTGCATTCTAGACATGGCAACTGAATAAATAGAATACAAACTTCAGTAAATTCTTTGCTGTGTTGATAATCTCCTTCAAGGTACAGAATAAAGTAAAACAAAATAACAGAAGTACACTGTTCTTTGCACAAATTCCTGGGATTATTTTTGCCTTCCTTGCCTTTGGTATATCTATTCTGGAAAAAATCATAATCTATATGGCTTCTGAAGCATGTCATGGGAGGAGAATTTTAAAAGAGGGATTCAGGCTTAAAAAATTTGTATCTTAACCCAGATGAGAATTGTAAATGAATTCAAGTTGGTTTTGTTTTTACAAATAATTAATGAACATTTCTTGTATTTTACACAGTAAAGCTCACAGGGTGCCCCAGAAAACTGTGTTATGTGAACTTCGCAGAGTTTCTGCTCAAAGTTCTGGTCAATTCAGGAGGCCACAAGAAGGTAGTGGACATTGGCAGACCCCAGTACATCTATATATTTCCAATTTAAGGTGGAGACGGAGTGAAAGATGAAACTGCTAGAGGCAATGATAATATCTGACTTGCTGACTAGATCGCTACTTTGATATCCACTGATCTTTTGGGGTGCTTGCTATGGAGAGTGACTGTTCTCTACCAATCTCTCATGCCTACCATCCAAAAATTGTCTCTTATGGAGCTTTTGCTGATTGGAGTTGCTTCACAAGGAATGTTTCAGGGAAGGAGGGATACAGTTCCATTCCCCTTTCCACTGTGAATGGGAATTGTGTGGCCCTTTTTATTTTTATTTGCTCCCATCCAGATCTTCTGCTAGATCATAGGATACTAAAGGTTGTAAGTGTTGTCTTAATTTCAGATTACAATGGCTGATTTCTTGTCAGACTGTGAGCTTTTAAACATTTGAGTCATATACTGTAAGCACTAATCATGGGTATATTGAAGATTAGCTATTTCAAATAGCATATGGCTGTAGCTAGTCAAACTTGTTAATATAATATAAGGCACATACAAGATACAGCAATTTTTGCACACTTCCATTCAAGGCAAATGTTATGACCAAACACTGAAATACTTTGCCAGATATATTTTATGTATATTGCAAATGTTAAACAGGGTGATTTAGATGGTTTTTCCTTAGATTCTTAGATTACTTCTGAAAATCGTCTAAGACCAGCACACAATCATGATAGATTTATTAAAGACAAGTGATGTATTAAAACCTGGGAAGTTATATTTTAACTTAAAGGTAAATTAAAACCATAAATTTAATGTGTGCAGAGATGAACCCAGTCTTAGCAAACAGTAATCACTTGCTATTTAATTTTCCTGTGCTGGATTGCTTCAAATCATGACCTGACGAGTTATTCCGGCTATCTTCCCTACCCCCATATGCTTGACATTTTGTTCATTAGGATTAGTTTTCCTGATCATCACAATACAAGATAAAGTGTTTTATTAAGAGGAAATGATGGTGTCGCCTCTCCATAATTGAATCTGGAAGATATATTTGCTGTTCTTTAGAGTGACATATTCGGGAAGCCAAATAATCAACCTCAAGGGAATGGCTTTCTATGCCTCAGAGTTGCAGGTCGCCTAATGCTTCACCAGTGTTTTTTTGCAGAAGAAAAATTTGATGCTTTTGTCAAAACAAGCTGGCTCACCTGATAAATAATCACGTCATATAGAAATATGGGGGTTTTTTTTTGTAAAAATGCTTTGAAAATAAAGTTAAAGGTATTAATTCAGAAAGGATAGGCTGTAGAATGGCCCATCCATCACACTGTATTGTCTTAAAAAGGCTAAGTTTCAGAACCAGAATTTGGTAATTTTTTTTCCTTTTCCTTTCTGGGGAGATAAGGGTCGGGGACAGGGAGTAAAGGAAAACAGATGGTACTTAAAATCAGAGTTTAGAGAAAGAGTCATTATTTAAAAACATAGCAGTGTTTAACATTAATTTGGGAAAGTTCAATGGTCTGTGTTATACAGGAGGACAGACTAGATGATTGCAGTTGTCCCTATGGTTTTGGAATTTATGAATCTAAGAAAAGTGTGTATATCACTAGCTAGTATCTTGTGCCACAGTCCTCACATACATGGAACTCCTCCTTTTTACCCAGAAAACACGATCAGCCACATCCAGAGCATCATACCCCCACTACCTCCTCTGAAGGCAATCCACTGGTCTGGAGTCCACACAGGGGGAGTAGACATCCTTCTCTCACTGGCCTTGGGACGTATCCTCCTTTACTCATAGTCACCTCAATGGTGAGCATCCCACTTTCAGAGAAAGCCCTCAGGTCAGGTGAAGTTGTAGCATCTGCAAGTGGATAAACCAATGAATGAGTGACTCTTGCCTCCAGGACATTCCTGGCAATCTGTTGGTCTTCAGGGGTAAACCCCACCCCCCAAAACAAAAGTATGGGGGAATCTCCATGAGGAGATCCTCCTAGAACTAAGCTCCCTCTGGGCTCCTGCCCCAAGGATCTTCAGTGGAATGGGGCAATCTGTGTTATATATTTTGTATTTCCAATGCTGTGTTCTAAATCCTTCATTTCTGAGACTTATATAGCAAGTACCAAGCAAAGGAAGGAATATCATGTAATAAGTGATAAAATCAAGGCCTTGGAGGCAAGATATGAGTTTCTTTTCCCAGCTTTTCACCCAATATCTCTGTGTCTCAGTTTTGACACCTGTAAAATAGATATAATTATACTTATTTAGCTCAAGAAGTAATGTGAGGCTTAATTAATTCAAGTCTGCAAAGGATTTTGAGATTCTCAAGTGCGAAGGGTTATACAAGTGAAAATTATTAAGTATCATTAGTATTGAGAGACCAGTGCACTCTCCATGGTTGAAGTTTCAATCAGAGTTCCCTTATATGCCTGATTTTCAAATATGCATAGAGTACAATTTTGGATGGAAAAATCTTTTAGGTCTGAAAACTGCTGTGATTACTGTCAGGGTATAATAATGTATTAATATTATTTAAATGTGAAGAAAATTTATCAAATTCTTTATATCTTTAGGATTAACATTTCTAACCCTTTTTGTGTTCCGCAAGCTAAAAACAGCTCACATTTTACACTTCAAACTTCATTTTCACACATTAATACATTTAAAACTTCAGAAAGTTTCTGCAAAATATTTGTCATATACAAGCTGTGATGATGTAAGAAAGTTTTATGGGCACTAGTAAGGGATGATCTTTATAGCCCATTTGTGACTTCACTGTTCATGAATAATGTGGATATGCCCAAAACGTGTGCATAAAACCTTAAAATCACAACACAGCATCATAGAATCATAGAGTTGGAAGGGACCTCAGAAGGTCATCTAGTCCAAGCCCCTGCTCAAAGCAGGACTAACCTCAGATAAATAATCCCAGCGAGGGTTTTGTCAAGCCGCAGTTTAAAAACCTCTAAAGATGGAGATTCCACCACCTCTCTAGGTAACCCATTCCAGTGCTTCACCACCCTCCTAGTGAAAAACTTTTTTGTAATATCTAACCTAGATCTCCCCCACTGCAATTTGAGACCATTGCTCCTTGTTCTGTCATCTGCCACCACTGAGAACAGCCTAGCTCCATCCTTCCTGGAACCCCCTTTCAGGTAGTTAAAAGCTGCTATCAAATCTTCCCTCATTCTTCTCTTCTGCAGACTAAACAAACCTAGTTCCCTCAGCCTCTCCTCATAAGTCTTGTGCTCCAGCCACCTAATCATTTTTGTTGCCCTCCGCTGGACTCTCTCCAATTTGTCCACATCCTTTTTGTAGTGGGGGGCCCAAAACTGGACACAATACTCCAAATGCGGCCTCACCAGTGCCGAATACAGGGGAATAATCACTTCCCGCGATCTGCTGGCAATGCTCCCCCTAATGAAGCCCAATATGCTATTAGCCTTCTTGGCAACCAGGGCACACTGCTGACTCATATCCAGCTTGCCACTGTAACCCCCAGGTCCTTTTCTGCAGAATTGCTGCCTAGCTCATCGGTCCCCAGTCTGTAGCTGTGTATGGGATTCTTCCATCCAAAGTTCAGGACTCTGCACTTGTCCTTGTTGAACCTCATTAGATTTATTTTGGCCCAATCCTCCAGTTTGTTTAGGTCCTTCTGTATCCTATTCCTACCTTCCAGGGTATCTACCACTCCCCCTAGCTTAGTGTCATCTGCAAACTTGCTGAGGGTGCAATTTACCCCATCCTCTAGATCATTAATGAAGATGTTGAACAAAACGGCCCCAGGACCGACCCCTGGGGCACTCCGTTTGTGACTGGCTGCCTGCTAGACATGGAGCCATTGATTACTACTCGTTGAGCCCTATGATCTAGACAGTTCTCTATCCATTTTATAGTCCATTAATCTAACCCATACTTCTTTAACTTGCTGATAAGAATACTGTGAAAGACCGTATCAAAAGCTTTGCTAAAGTCAAGGTATATCATGTCCACCGCTTTCCCCACATCCACAGAGCCAGTCACCTCTTCATAGAAAGCAATCAGGTTGATCAGGCATGACTTTCCCTTGGTGAATCCATGTTGACTGTTCCTGCTTACCTTCTTCTCTTCCAAGTGCCTTAAAATAGATTAATGAATTCTATCTATGGAGAATGGGGTGATTTTCAAAAAACAAATAACTTTTCGATGCCTAACTTCCATTGAAACCAATGGGAATTGAGAATCTAACTGTCATTTACGCCTTTGAAATTCTGTCTCTATATCCAGATCACTTTATAGAATACCACACTCGCTATGCGAATGTCATATGGGATATTCAATTTTCTTTTTCTTACTCTAATTCTGTTGCCCACCATGCTGGATAGTGTGCAAGAATAATACCATAAGCACATTATTCACTCAAGACACTTTCAAACCAGATCTGTGAACCATCAGGACAGATGCCATTTTCATTTCACAGCAAGACTTTCTGTTATTTCTGTTTGTTTTTCTGTCTCTCGCTATGGCTTCTTTTCTATTTATTTTATCTTTTTGTTATAAATGTGCTATCATCTTCTGCTTATTTTTCTTCTTTTTAAATCTTATTTTCTTTCCCTTTCAGTTTTTACAGATCAGTCTGAATATGCAGATATTTTATGTGAAGAAAGCTATCATGTTAAATTATGCCTGTGTGAAATGTATGTGTTCATGTCTATCTCTCTATCTATAATCTCTTCTTGTAGCCACATTCTTATTCCAAGACCTATTTTAACACCTCCATAACTTTATGCAAAGAGCTCTTTTTGTCTCAAAAATGCTATGGACACTCACCTGCTAGAGCAAATGATCTCTGTAAGTTGATAATAAAATGAAAAAAAAATATTTTGGAGTCAAATCTAAAAAAAAAGACTGATACTTTTGCAGAGATTGGAAACAGCACGTGAAACGGGGCTCCTAAGAAGGGGAGGGTAGGTGGTGGCATTTAGCTCTTTCTCTGCATAGCACCTGCTCCTATTCTCATTGTAGTTATCTTCTCAAGACATAATCTTTCCTCATATCTTGTTTTTGAGCATTTCATGCAGAAAGTTGTAAAGTCTGGTGGAATGATTTCTCATACTAAGCTTCTCCTTACTTTATCCTCAATGTCTGTATTTTTTCAGTTACTAGAGAAAATTGCATGCAATCTTTTAAATAAATAATTTGGACCAGTTTGTACCTGGAATTAGTGTGTATAGGCAGGGTGAGGGCATGATGAGGAAACCCTTCTTTGTGGACCCCATTGCAATAGCCAAAGACTACTCCCTTTGTATGCTTCCTTTAGGGAGGCTGGAGAAAACGTTGAGGGAGCTAGAGCTCTGGCCCCACCTTTCTGCACATCAGTCCACGGAGGAGGTCTGGTTTAAGGGAAGAAAGAGGCTGCTACAACCCCTGTACTGGGCAGCTGAAGAAGGGATTGTGCAATGGTTTTGTAGTCCCTGAAGCATAATCCCTCCCTGAACTGTCCAAAAACCACGAGGATCTCCTCTGACTGTGCCCGTCTGACACAGCATGGTCCTGGGATTTTTAATATTTGTTTTAAAATGTATATATAGTTACATAAAGATTTTCCTATGGGCTGGTTATCCCATAATTGTTCTGTATGGAGTCACTTGTACGTTCCTCTGAAACCTTTAGTATTAGCCATTGCCAGTGACAGGATATGGGGATAGATGGACACTGGTCTGAAACTCTGGCATTCTCTATGTTCTTAAAATTCCTATGACTGCTGTAGAAGGGTAAAAGGTGGATAATGCTATTGTCCTCTCCTTTTCTCTTAAACATATTCCTTCTATAAACTCTCTGTCCTTGTATTTATACATCCCAGTCTTTTTCATGGTGTTTGTCTCAGATAACCCAATTAGATTGTATTTCTCTTTAAACCCATGCTGTTTTACTAGCATACTTCATAGAGGAACTTGCAAGAACATTATGAGATATTTTTCTCACACACTTTTCTCTTTATATAATGAATGGTGACCTTCGTATTAAAAGCTGGTGTTAAATCAACACATACCATATAAAGTTATTATTATAAGAAATAGTGAGGAATACTGTAAGTGACTAAAAGTAAGAAACACAGAATATTGCTAACCCTTTAAAATATGTTTATAGTCTATTACAAGTATATGGCTTGTATATTAAAACCTGCAAACTTTACTCAGTGCTGCACTTCAGATATATATTAATGACTTCAGGATGCTGTATGGTGTCTAGTTTAGTAATTTTTCATATATTCAGATTTTAGTGTTCCTGAAACTTAATGTTTGAAAGTTTTTAAACTTTTTATATTATGCATTTTTTAAGTCTATTTATTAAATGTACTAGAAGGAAAGTTTATTATTGCATTCTTGATATGCATGGGTCAGAGTGCAATGTGATTCGTGTTCTACTCTGAGATTTAAGAGGATTAGGTTCTCAGTTGGATTAAATCAACATAAACTCCATTGAAGTAAATAGAGCTAACTGATACATAGCACCTGAGGATCTGATCAATGACATTTTAGCTATAGTACAAATATTTTACATTTGTTTTGCAGCATTAGTAAATAAGAATTAAAAAATAGTAAACTATGACAAAGCATAACTAAATTAAACTGTGAAACATAGTAACAATGTTTTCTGTTTGATAAGACCTTTGCACAAAACAATAGAAGCTGAAGTTTTAAATAATGAACAGCACTGATCAAACATAATAAGTTCTCTTCAAAAACACTGCTAAAAGGAGTAAGAAATTAACTCCGCCTGGAAAATGAAATATTATTCATTTAAAGAGTAACTTGTCAACACGGACCAAATTTAATGTCATCTCTTAATAGCATGTATCATGTTTGATGCATGGTACATCATATTCCATATGGCAATAGAAGCCAGCAAAAGGTAGAAGTGGTGATGCTTAGGAAAACCCAACCAGCGAGCAATAGTACTTTATTTTAAATAGCAGAAAATAGATAAAAACTATCAATCTTATGGAGGGATTCACTAACGCCAATGGAAAATATATATATATATAAAATTGAAGCAAATCAGAAATACAAGGTAAAAAGAGGAATATGAAACCCTTGAGAAAAGTAATCATCATTAACTGTGGAACACACATAAAAATATACATATCTGGCACACACAGAATTACAACTTTTCTTTGAGAATATCCAGATCTTTCTGGACTTTGGAGGATCAGTGGATGACCTGTTACTAACTTAACATGACTCCTTGCCCACTGTTTGGCTCTAATAATCATTCCTCTCTTCTGCTCAGTGCTTACATTATCATCAATTGGCTTCCTCTTTGCTCTAGACAAGGACTTGCCATTTCTGAACCAATATTGAATTCCTTTACTGTTCACAACCCCTGAATAAAAAACTATCTGCAGTTAGAGAGACATAGGTAGGACCAATATAATATTCACCTCATAGTCAGAGTGCAGATTTGTTTGTGTTTGAACAGTAGAGACTTATTTTGTGGAGGAAAGAGATCTCAACAGGAGTAGCTGAGGCAGGATTTCATGTGCCTCATTTCCTTTCCTGGTGAGGGGGCTGTTTCTTTACTCTTCATGCTTTCACTTCATTGTGCTTCAGTGTGTCTATTTGTTGAGGTCATATGCTGTATATGGGCCTGAACTCTGGGACCTGTCCCACTCTCTGCTGCTGCCATTGGCTCTTGTGAGGTGATGTTAGAAAGTGTGGCAGATGCTGATCCAATTTGGTGAATAGGTGGGGTAGCCATTATGGGCTCCCTATTTCAGCCTCACCATTTCCACTCTCAGTCTACTTGTTGGCCCTCTGATGACACTGGAGATTCAGTTGATCTCCAGTTTTGGGGTGTGGAAGAGATTTTTTCCACATCGCAAGGTTGGCAACTGCTGTATAGCATTTTTCACCTCCCATCCAGCATCCGAGAGGTCTTGTTTTGAGGTTTAAATTACAATTGTCACAGATGAGGCAGGTTATGGTGTGGTTCAGTAGGTTAGCTGGTGTTCAGTCTGAAGACCCCATAACCCAGTGGAATGCTCGGGCATAGGTCCTGAGTATAGCATTGCCTAGTGAATGTGTGGCTCTGTCTTGCAAAGCTTGTGGTTCTCCTAAACTTAGCTTTCTGACCACGCTTATTCTCCATTATGTCCCTGCATAGCCATGTACACTATGTAATGATCTGACCCTTAGTTTTCAGATTTTGAGTATGAGATGGCATTGTAGTCTATTTCAGATGTAATAAACCTTCAGAAAATCTTTTAACATAGCTGTGTCCTTGACTTTCATGTTTATGAAGTGATGTCTTTTGAATTCAATTTTCAGTTTTCATTTAAACATTTTTGTAGTATAGATCATTACAGCTTCTTAAAAGTTCATTGTGTTTTAATAATCCATATGAGTATGGCATCTGTGTAGCAGGATCATGCTGTGAAATCTTAATTCTTATGCTATTATGAAAAACTAGTTTTGTTCATTAAAAAAAATCTCATTTAGTTTCTTTATAAATGCATTTTTGCCTTAATCACTGAAAGATCTCCAGGCAGATTATGTCAAATTGCCTTACTTTTCTTGCTAATACAGGCAAAAGAATAACTCAGAATGGCACAATATTTATTTATGTTACTTCACATATTCAAATGCAAAAACATTCAGCACCTTGAAAATAGAATCAAGGAAATAAGCTGTGGGGTGAATCACGTTGGAAATATATACACATTAAACCTGCTTTGCATAATGTTAGATAATAAAAGCTCGTTATTGCATGAATTTCTAAGCAGGCTCTGACACAATCCTGCCAATGCACTGTTCTGGAAGAAAATACATTTAATATGGATACTATTTCATCGAACACATATGTTAAATTCTGTTTGCTATACTTAAAGTAATAGAAAAGACACTTTTTCCTCCACTATGAAAATATTCTTTTCAACCAATTTAGCATATTGCCTTCCTAACAAGAACTGACATGTTTCAAACATTAATATATGATTTTAAGGTTGGACTCTGTGGAACAATGATACCCTGAAATAAAATTCAGGGGGAAAAAAATCAGAAAACTAAAATGAATCTACCAAGAAACATTTTGTTGAAAAATAGACATTTTTAAATCAGCAGTTCTGGATAACTTTCAGCCAAGAGTTTTAAAGGGGCTGGCTAAGGAGTTTGGTGGGGCATTAATGTTGATTTTCAATAAGTCTTGGAACACTGATGTTATTCCAGAAGAAAGAAAGACAAGGTAATGGTGTGCCAATATTTAAGAAGGTCCAGAGAGCTAATATTTAAAAATGGGATGACCTAGGTAATTATAGGCCTGTCAGACTGACATCAGTCCCCAGCAAGATAAGGGAGATGATTATATGGAACTCAACAAAGAATTAAAGGAAGATAATATAATTAATGCCAATCAGCAGGGGTTTATGGAAAATGGATTCCGTCAAGCTAATAATACCTTTTGCAAAGGAGATTGTAAATTTGGTTGATAAAGATAATGGTGTTGATATAATATACTAAAAATCTAAAAATAGGGATAAGCAAACTATATATGTTACAGATAGTTTTTTCAGCAACCACAAAGTCCAGTGCTCTTGAACGACCTTGTGGAAAAGTTGTCACCACTTTATATCCCTGGTGGCTGTAGGTCTCATTGCAAGACAGGTACCTCAGTTTCCCCCATGGCTTCTTTGACCTATTTCATCCTTTAATATGACCTGGGCCTTCAGCCAAGCTAGGTAAAAGAGTTCAACCCTTTACAGGACCTCAAAAGGTATATTTACACAGCGAAGAAAAACCTGCACCTGTCCTGTGCCAGACAGCTCAGGCTCGTGGGGCTGTTTCATTGTGTAGACTTCCAGGCTCAGGTTTTACTTTGCTGTGTAGGCATACCCAAAGTCCATTTAAGTCCAACAGAAAATAACAAAACAACTGATTCAAGATCACTACTGGGTCATCTTTATCACAGCTGGACTCACCTGGTAGCTTTCCTTGCAAGCTAGCTCCAGCTTCAAACCATCCCAACACCAACCCAAGGTACTTGGTTTCACTCCAACCTCCTAAGGAGTACCACATGCTCCCCCAAACAGGGTTTTAGGCAGACTGCAGCCATGCTCAGTCTCCATCTCCAGGCAGGCTTCTAGCTTAGGCCTCAGCCTCATCCCCACAGATTTCTATCTTGTTCTTATTTTAGAGTACGTCCACTCAGACTTTTTATTGGCCAGGCTTGTCTGGTTCTTGTTCTGGTTCTGAGCCTCTCAGGCTTCTACAAGCCCTTTTCCTAAGAGAGAAAGCTTCCAGCAGCCTCTCATCTGGATCTCCTTCCTAGCCCCTCTCCTGGCAGCCATTTGCTCCTCCTTAACACCCACTAATGCCTAACACCACTCTAGGGGTAGCCCGGTTGGTTAATTGGCCTTGTTACCCAGGATTTTCAGAAACCAAAACACTGGAAACGTAACTGTTTCACTCTAGGAAGTGTCATGAATAAATCAATGGGAACCCAGTGCTTCCAGCTGATGAAAGATTGATTCAAATAAGCGTGCTCTTATCTAAAACTATTTATTAGATTTAAGCACACAGAGACATAAGGAATGGATTTACAACATCCCAAATAATTACCTAAAATCAGAGATGGTATTGCGTAATTAGCAGCAGGCCAACAATGGCCGGTCATTTTCCCACAGGGAAGTAAGGAGTCACTAAAAAGTCTCTCAGCAGAACTTCAGAAAACTGCTCCAAAGTACATTTTATTATCTAGTCTTTTTATAACCAGCTTTTACAAAACACATAGCACATAATGATCACTACTGGGTCATCACTTCTCCTTACTTCAATAAACTATTTATCAATAAAACATTCCTAACAATCTTAAACAAAACAAGCTTCTATATTAAAGACACCCAAACTCAAGGTCTCCAACCACTTATTTTCTTTCAGTCTCAAAACTGGTTGACTCTTTTCTCTCCTCCCATTCTGATTAACAGAAATAGCAAACCTGTAGCTAGTATTTGACCTTCCCTCCAAAAGCCCTGCTTGTCCAAATCAATCCATAACTATATGGTGTCCTATTTTATTAATTAATGGTGTCTGAATGCACACAAGATGGCTGAGATTAGCTTGATCAAATTCTGGGGTAACACTGCCCCTAAATTCTAGGGTAACAGGCTTATCAGGCCACTTTAATCCTGCATCCCCTGTGTGTGGGTGGATCGTTGGGGAGCTGGTTATTTGCCCTGCACAGCTCCAGTCCCAAGGGACCAGTCAAAACTTCAAAATTTCCAGAATGCAGTGAGGCTTTATTATTAACAATAATAATTTATTTGTATTTTCATGGTGCCTAAGACCCACCAGTCAGATATCTCTTATTATCCTAAGCATTGTATCAACACTTATTAAATACACTGTTCTTACCCCAAGAAGTTACAATCTGTGTTACAACAGGTGAATGAAATAAACCAACAGTGGAAAGGGAAGCAAAGGGGGAGAAAGAGGATGTAACAGTAAAAGGAGTGTATCTTGGCACAAAGACTATTAGTCATAATTTACATGATGGTACAGGTGCTCTATTTCACTTTGTCTAGGCACTTATACTTCTACTGGCCAATGCTACCTCTGCAAAATATATAAAGCTTTGAATTGGGCTATTATTACATTTACTCTGGTGTTTAAAAATTATGAGAGGTAAATCCATCCATTAAGGTTGAGCCACCACAGTAAGAATCAATTTAACAGTGCTCCAAAATTGGCAATGGTTCCTTTTTCCTAGGACAGATGTATTTTATTTTACTTGCCTAATCCAGATTTTAGTAAGATATTGTCACACAGCTCTCTTGATGACAAACAAGAACAGTTCCTGCCAGGAACATGAATGTTTAGCTATGCAGCTTTCTTGAGCACAAACTGAATTCTTAGAGATCTAACTTCAAGAAACCTAGATCTACAACCTAGAATTTGTAACTCTGATATAAACAGTACTGCTCACCTTGATGATGATTTGAAAGAATTGCTTAGACATCCATATGCAGCACAAACTTTCTTAGAGAGAATTTAGGGACTGAGAATTAATTACTATGTTAATTAACTGCAACCTTATATAGTCTATGTTTGCCAGTAAATTTTCAGCACTACTCTATCTTTAAAATGTAGTCTGCTGTATAAGGATAGTTTTAGCACACTTTTCAAATAAATGACTTTCATCTGGGCTTTATTTGTAGGATAGTACTGTAAGGTGTATCAAAAGCTATAGAAAAAAATGTCTAAGATATTGTCGTATCTGAGAAACAGTCCATGATAATGTAGATAAAAGCTATATTAATGGATATGAATTTGGGTTCCATATACTTCCTTAAATTGGCACTTACAGACTTTTGAGTGCTCTTTTGCCATAGATATGTTCCCCAAAATGTCCCAGGTTTTGTTTGTTTGTTTGTTGGAAAGAGTTAAGAGAAAAACAAGAAACAAAAAAAAAGAACTTCATTTTCATGGAATTCAAACCTCTACTGACTTGCAAAAAAAAATGGCAAAAGAGAATATAAATTCCACCTGAATGGTTTGTTCTACATATATAAGAAGGCAAAAGAGCTGTTTTCCTAAGCCCCTTAGACATTGTACTCACCCAATAGTCCTTCAGAACATGCACTACAAAGTTCACAGTAGCCTTTCTTATCCCCTTCAAACCTTACAAGCATCACAGGAACAAAACCAAGGGCATCTTCTTGCATACTTTTTATTATAGGGTTAAGTGAGTCATGCAGTCATGCACAGCACAGACTGCCTTAGATGGTTAACAACCTAGTTTAAACCCCAGTGCTGTAGTGAGATCCACATGGAGGGCTCATGTACAGTCCCAATGACTTCAGTGGAACTCCTTGTGGAACCAGGGCTCTACCCAGGCACAGCTCAATGCAATACTATACAAAATATACTTCATATGCACATCATGTGATTTTAAAATGGTCACTACTGAGTGTAATTTAAACCAATGTTTATTGGAACTCTCAAAGACATTTGTCCTCAATGACACTATTTTGCCAAAATTAATCGTTCAGCCTATAACCATTTTATCAGTAAAGCTGTTCAATAAGAGAACAGAAGATTTTTATAATAGTCAAATGTTTTTTCTTCCCCTTCTTTCTTTGTACTCATAAATAGTTAGTGGTTGAGGAATTGAATACAGGGTTTAGAATGGAAATGCTCCCTCAGCTTTAAGTACAGCAGAAGCTGACATTAAGATGTAGGAATAAGAGTAAGCAAAATAGAGTTCACTAATCTAAATTTTGTTTGAATCTTTGTTTGTGATTATTTTTCTGTTATTTTTTCTCTCTCATTCTCTCCTCTATTTCCTTCCTTTAAATCTCATTTTAAAATTTATTCTCACTACTTTATTCATTCCCTCACCACTCTCTCCTTTTCTATTTTTAGACCCTGCTCCTTTTTAATGTGTCTCTTTTCCACATTTTCTCTCTCTCCAAATCGCCCAACCCCAGCCTCTATTGTTCTTTCCCCAACCTCTCCCCAAATTCTGTTGTCTCTAACTTTTTGTTTAATCTGTTCTCTCTGATCATCTCACTTGCTCCAGGCCCCCATACCTTTCCATCATCTCTGGCTCTTCTCTGTTCAACTCCCTTTTTTTGCACATAGACCTGATCCAAAGCTTCTTGATGTCAATGAGAGGCTTTCCATTTATGTCAAGGGGTTTTGGATCAGGCCCCATGTTTCCATCTTTTCTCTCTTTCTTTTTTTCTCCCCTATGTCTCTCCCAGTTGTCTCTTCCTTCTTATAACTCTCTTAAATCTTTCTGCTTTCCTCACTCAAACCATTGAAGGACTGGCTCTCCAGACCTTTTAGATAAATCACCATGCCATGCAGTGACACTGCATTGTTGCACATCGCATTGTATGGGCAAGACAGGGGGAAAAACACATACATGCAAAATAATTGAACATCTGCAACAAAGAGAGAGTCTGAAATGGTAAGTGAGAAAGACAGGCTGAAGAATGATGGAAAGATTATATAATTACTCATCAGGGTTGAAAGAAAATGGGGCCATGTCCTAAAAGCCCGTGGCTTGCATAACTTGGCACATCTTTGTGAATTTTTTCTTGTATTTTAAACAAACAAAGCAAACAAAACGTTCTCTCTGATTGGAAGAGAGCTGGCTGAGGGCTAAAATCTTGTTAACTGCAGTGTATGCAGTCAAGCAGCACTAAATACTTTATTTTCTGATTAGGGGTACATAGATCACTGCTGCTTATTTAATTTTTTAACCAAAATAGCTTCTTCTTTTTTTTTAAGCTGAGGGGAGTAAATGTTTTATTACCAAGGAAAAGAGAGAGCAGGCTTTCCAGGAGAAGGGCAAAGGAGGAGTGAAATAATTTGAATTTTTTATGATGAACTTGAAAATAAGCTCGGTTTGTTGGAATACTTCCCAAGGTCTCAGGATCTTTCAAATATGGAATCATTTTCTAATAAGAACAGGAAATTTTGTATGAAAATACTTGGCAAAAATATAACCCATTTTGCCAGCACAGACAGGTTTGAATCAAATACTTCTAATTTCTCTTCATGCCTTCAACCAGGCTTCATATCCCCCTCACTTTGTTCTCTGTCCAAACATGCAAAAGCAAACTTTCCCCTTCTCCAGTTTCCACAGCCAGGCTTCCCCAATGGACTCATCACTCTTTCCCAGACTCACTGGGAACTAGTCCTTACCCACATCTTTTACAGTATCTCCTAAGCAAAAATCCCTGTTTCTCCTTTAAAATGCATCTTGTTATGCTGTTGCTTCACTGTGCACCTAGCTCCTCCTGCATCTGCCATGGCATCTCAATAATGACATTTTCCTTATTTCTTACAATGTGGTTTCTCTCCCCTCTCCAAGTTTCTGTTGGGTGGGGAGGTCTCTTCTGTCCCCAAGAAACATCTCCTTTCATCCCACTAAGACAGGAAGAGCTCTGGTCTTTCTAATCGACCTCTCATATTGGGAGGGAAAGACTATCTTTTCTTTCTTGCCAGGAAAATGCCTCTTCCATTTGTTTTCTTTCCTTATCTTTCACTCCTATGTGAGCAGATGAATTCCCAGCAGTAATCTTTTTCTTGTTGGAGATATGCAATGTTTCACCCTGCCAGGTGCATTTGCTTGTTTTGCCTGTGTCACACAAAACAATGATTGCTTGTTATCAAGTCTCCACACCCCCATCTAACTTCAGACAAAGTGAACTGCATACTGTTTAGGATGCACCTTTTGCAAATTTAAGAACACAGCCCTGGATAGACAAGCAGCAGTCATGGGAAGCATAATCAGGATTAACCCATTTAATGCCTGATTCTCCACTGAGTGAGCTACCATTCTGGTTTGGTAGCTTTTTACAGTCTCTGCACAACTCTGAATGACTCACAAGGTGCAAGGCAGTGGAAAATCAGAATTCTTTGTATATTCCTTCAGGCCTCTTCTCTCAGTGACATCCTAGAACAAGTGCTGCCTGCTCTCCTGAGAGTACTCCTACCCCCTGCACAGGGGTGAGAGTTGAGGCTTTCATACAATCTTCCAAGTTGTTTCAGCAGACCCATGTCATCCTTACATTTTAGGACGTTTCTCTTCATGAGAGTCAATGGGAGTCTAAAAATGGTTCCTAAGCTAAAGTGACCCCAGACTGTAGCCTTCCTTATCTCCAAGACTCTATTAAGGAAGATAGCATCTAGGAATATGCTTGAAACTGGTTCTGGACTATAGTTCTGGTTGAAGGCTTGTTAGCAGTCAAATTATCTTTCAGTAATTTTCTGACAACCTTGAACTCTTCATATGTGTTTTAAGTTTCTCCAGATTTCCTATCATCTTGATATCTAAGTAATAATCTCTCATCAGTTGTTATTTCTCATTTCCTTCTCAGCTGATCTAGCCTTCTATTTCATCTTCAATTTTTCAATTCAATTGTATCCTCTTTACAAATTTCCATCCCTTTTCTGTAAGGAGAAATATCATCTTAAAAGTGTGTGCACTAATGTGTGTATGAAATATCTTAGCCAGTCCACTGTGCATGAGAGGTGTTAATTCGAGCTGGCTGTCCTTCTAAGGAGATTGCTGTGCTTCTCTTTCTGAGCACAAACTTCTAGTCACCTTTTCCTAGCCCAGGGACATCAAATTCTCTCTTTCCTTCTTAGTCAGTGTGATTGGCTCTATACTTCTTCAGGCAATTTGCATCTTCTTTACAACATTTTCTAGCCTTTTTTTTTTTCTTTCCAGACATTAGGTGTCTAGGTTTTAATGTTTATAGCAATACCCTGGAAACGAAAAATATCCTGGATTGCAATCCAGATGTGTCACTGTATGCCATTGTCAGGTACACTACAGTATATATAGGTACTATAGTCACCACCGCTGTATCTAAGCACTTGGCACCCATTAATAAATGTATCTTCTCAGCACTCCTGTAAAAGGCTATTATTCCCATTTTTACAGATGGGGAACGAAAGCACAGAGTGATTGTTTTATCCAAGGTCACACCATAAGCTTGTGGCAGAAGTGAATGAACCCAGGTCTCCTATGTCCCAGACCAGTGCCAAAAACTGTATACATCCATTCATGTATACTGGCACCTACACAGTTCTTCACTGTTTACTTTATATTCTCTAACCAAATTTATGATCTCTCATTTCTCCTCCCACTCCCACAGTTTTTTTTTCTTTATAAGCCTGCTATTGACTGTGCCTCTCTTTGTCCAGAGAGCACCACCTTACAAGCACCACCTTACAAAATGGAGGATGTGAAACCAGACCCTGAATCCTTACATAACAATCACAGCTGCTCTATACTCCTGTAAGCTCTAGTTAGTTTTTTCAGTGCTCTCCAACAGAGTGGGCAAAATGAATGAGGGGACTGTAATATAATGTAATGAAATCTGCTTCATTAACAGGGTTGGGGCCATGTTCTTGTGGAACAATTTAAAAATCTGAAATGACAGATGCAGCTTGGTTCATTTAAAATACAGTTTCATATAAAGATCTGTTTAAACTGGCTAAAAGGAGTTTGTGAAGTTTAAAGTGTTTGCAATTTATTCTAATTGGCCAGGCCCCCATCATCCCTCACAATTGCCCTTGACTACTATTATTTTCTTGGCAAGACAGGTATTCTTGCATAGTGTGCAATAGAGCAAGAGATATAATTCCACAAGGCTTTCAAGTGACTAATTCCAAGAGCAAAAGGCAAGGGAGGTATTGTATTAAATAGAATTCTAACAGAATGAAGTTTTGTTTGTTGCAAGTAAGGGTAGAAGTATAACAGAAAGCAAAACAGTCAGAGGTTCACAGTCCATATACAAAGCAGCATATTATTTTATGAGCAAATTATAGTCATTTGCATTCTCAGTGAGCAGTGGTGTTAATGGATGTGAATTAGCAAAAAAATTAAAGTCGGTTCTATAGAGATTATTTTTATGACACATCCCTTCCTTTTGCTTGTCAGACATGCTGTACTCTGTACAGGTGTCCTTGCATGTGACAGTCAAGATCATAGAAAAAAATTCAGGATTGTGTTTTACAAGTGATGTGCTAGTGATTGTAAAAATTCTGCTACTGTTCTCTTTTCTGGAATAAAATGGCATACACAGAATGGATCCCTCTTTTTTGTATCTGCGGAGCTCACAGTAAGCCAATTTATAATTAATGTCATGGACTTTAGTTTGTCTGGAACGTAGTTTCCTTTGTAGTCATTCAACTCTGCATAGTCAAGAACAGCAGCTTTCTCAATAGCGTGAAGCCTGATTCATAACTCTAACTCGAATAATAGTCACTTATACCTTTGTAGAGTGAATGCTAAATGGGTGTAAAATACTATCAAATAAAATTACACTCACTTTGCACTAATGGAAATTACTATACCTGGGCAAGGCAAAAATCAAGCTCAGGTTCACCAGCGGAAATCTCATTTGATCAGATGTCAGCCTCCAGCCCAGTGTTTGGGTCAAGTACCGCAAGCCGTGTTGATCGAAACTTTTTTTCTGACTCTCTTGACCACTGGCAGTTGTCCTAAGCATTTCCAAATTATTGCATCTATAAAGCACTGAGCTAACTGAGCATGATTTATTTTTGGCATGTGACTTCACAGAATGGAACTTAATATCATTAAACCTACCAGCCTGAACTGCGCTGTTTACAGAAGTCAGTCTTATTAGAAATATTTTAGTCTCTGAATGCATGGAATTTACCAGGAAAGTAAACTACTAGCTCTGGCTAATGTAGTCTCTCTCTTTCTCCTTCTTCTTCAGGAGCTAGGACTGGTCTGTTAGCTCCCCCCCCCCCCCCATCACACTTTGCTGCACAACTTAATCAGAAAGAATCAAATGTGTGTGCCCCTGCTAAGCTCCTACACACTCCTAAGAACTCTGAAAAGAGTCTGAGATAGGAACTGTATAATTAGCATGAGTGACTGGAAAATTCACCAGTCTCTTTTTATTTTATGTATTCTGAAGGCATTGAAAGGATATCTAATTTTTTTCCCCATAAGACATAGCAGACATATGTAACTCACAATGATTTTTATGAAATAGGTGACAGAATGTGCACAATGATCACATAAAAGAATGAAATTAGTTTGCTCCACAGCACAGTTCTACAGTGTTACCAATTGCTAACTAAAGACAGTAATTTCAACAATGTCAAGCTCTAATTTTGAGAGCGCATTTCCAAACTGATGGGCAATTCTAGGCTATGACCCCATGACCTCTCCTATAGCATCAGTGCAGAACTTATGAAAGAAAAATGGCATTTTTTAGAGGCATTCTTGAAAGGCCTTTGTATTTAAGTGCTGTGCTCACGCATGTCCAGGAGAATGGATGTAGGCTGAGGGATTTAGCCAAATTGATCTTCTTAATGCTTGGACTTTTTTTTCTGCATAGCAGAGCTGGTTGAATTTTTTTCGACAACCATTCTCCATTGGAAAATGCAGTTTTGTCAGAATCTAAATGTTTCATAGAAACATGTCAGCTTGACTAGATTTTTGACAGACATGTCAGAATGAATTGTTCCAACTTTCTCATTTCATTCTAATATCATAATGATTCATTTTGATAATGCTGAAATATTTCATTTTGATAAATTAAAATATGTTTTGACTATATTATATATTATTAATCATATTATTATATTATATTATATTATATCAACATGCAAATGAACCAACTTTCCATTCCAATTTGGAACTAAAAACAAATTTTGAAATGTCAGAATTTCCCATGGAACATCTTCCAACTAGAGCTATCTGATAGGCTCCTTCTCAATAATATCTTTATGACATAACAGTTGATTACATCTGGAAAATCATATTTTTATTTTATATCATGAATAGTATAGGACAATGAACTACATTTTGGGGGAGGGGGATAATAATAATATTATTATTACTTAGTATTTGTAATGCAGAACTATCTAGGAGCTCCAGTCATGGACCAGGGCCGCATTGTATTAGACTTCAATTAAACTGCAATATATGGTTCTGAATATGAATATAAATATTCATCCTGAATATGAATTCTGAAAACAGGTGAATTTATATGTTTGGAGTCCCATTTGACTCAGCAGAGGTCTGCCTGAGAACAAGGGAATACACATGCAGGTCTAATTGCAGATTTGGTGCCAGTGTGTTCCATTTTCAGTCTACTAGAAACCTGGAAATCTGTTTGCCCAGGATTATCACAACATAGACCACCTTTAAAAAAAAAAAAAAAAAAAAAAAGGTATGCTGATCAATGTTATCACAGAGACTCTGACACTTCAGGGTTGTTTTTCTACATCCTCTTGATCTGCATTGAATCTATTCGGCTCAGTCCATAACTGTTATAGATCTACTGTTTGAATTTGGAACAGAAGGCCAAAGGCAAATAGTGAAGGTGTTTGAAGGAGGAAAATGGCAGGTCTGAGTTGTGAGCAAGTAAGATGTTTTTAGGCTCTGTTGTGAATGGACTGGAGGGGAACAAGATGTGACTGAAGTAGCCACACTTATGGAAATGACATATAGAACTGAATAGGGACTAAATCAATAGGATTTATGAAAAATTAGTCTGAAAACCTATAGAGTTTCATAAAAATGTATATCCCTCCCTACATTTTAACCATTTTATAATATCAACTATCAGAGAATTAATCTTCTATTAAATGCTATAAGGATAATTTTTTTTAAAGCCCTACCAAATAATCATAATTTTAAAAAAAATTCTCTAGGACTTTTTCATAGGAGCAGAAAGAAGGTTGCAGTAGTCAAGGAGGGAGAAAACCAAGCTATCGATGAGCATTTTAGCTGTAAGCATGCAGAGGGAGGGGTAGACTTTAATATCTTGTGGGGAAAGAACCAATAAGCATTTGTGATTCCCTACCTGTTCAGAGAAGAATAGGGTAGAGTAGATAATAATCAGACTAACATTATAAGCCTTAGTGACAGGGAGAATGGTGGTTTGTTAACATCAATAATAGATAGTAAGACAGAAAACATCATATTACCTCTTTATAAATCCATGGTACATCCACTTCTTCAATAGTGTGCAGTTCTGGTTGCCAGAGCTCAAAAAAGACATACCAGAATTGAAATAGATACAGAAAAGGGCAACAAAAATGATTAGGGATATGGAAGAGTTTCCATATGAGGAGAGATTAATAAAATTGGTTCTTTTCAGCTTGGAAAAGAGATGACTAAGGAGGCTATGATAGAGGTCTATCATATCATGACTGGTGTGAAGAAAGTAAATAAGGAAGTGTTATTAACTCCTTCTCATAACAAAAGAACTAGGAGTCACCAAATGAAATGAATAAGCAGCAGGTTTAAAATGAACAAAAGGAAGTGTTTCTTCACACAACACACAGTCAGTCTATGGAACTCTTTGCCAGAGGATGTTGTGAAGGCTAAGACTATAACAAGGTTCAAAAAAGAACTAGATATGTTCACAGAGGATAGATCCATCAATCACTATTCGCCAGATGGGCAGGGATTGCTGTTTACCAGAAGCTGGGAATGGTCGATAAGATGGATCACTTGAAAATTACCTGTTCTGTTCATTCCGTCTGAAGCACCTGTCATTGACAACTGTCAGAAGACAGGATAATAGGCTAGATGGACCATTGGTCTGACCCTGTATGGCTGTTCTTATGTTCAATAGGGCTGGAAGAAAGAAGAAAAGGCTTGGGAGGAAAGAGAAGGAGCTTGGTTTTCAGCATGTTGAGCTTTGGCTGATGGTCGTACATTCAAGATAATATGCCAGAAAGCAGTGGATGGAAGAAAAGAAGTCAAGGTTGGAGAAGTAGATATGTGAGTTATCATCATAGAGATCATAGTTAAACCCATATGAGTTGATTTGGCCACCCACGTAAGAAGTACACAGTAAAGGAGAAAGTAACAAAGGATAGAACTGTGAGCCAATAAAAGCAGGCAACCAGGAGAGAAAAACTAAAGGATATTCCGAAGAAGCATTTGGAGAAGTAGGTGGGAAAATCACAAGAGTATGAAGCAACAGAAGCCAATTAATAATTTCACTGATTTGCTAACATTCTTGTGTTGGCTGGTACATGATATTTCAGTACAATCTGGCTCTAACAGCCTGGAAATAGAAGGCTTATCCAATTAATGAGTATTAATATTGACATAAATCTGGACAAGAAAAAACTATTGTCAAGGAAATTTGAGTTGGCAAGCAGATAATAGCTGCTGCTTCTGCCCACTGACAAGGAATCTTTGGAATACTTGTTTTCCTTTGATGTTTTCTTTTTTTAGGTTTTGTGCCCTCTCTTCACTCTCTGTTGTTGACATCTGTTGCTTTGACATATTTCTGCTGTTTGCTCTGTAGATTTTTAAATGATTGTTTACACAGGCTCTGATGTAGTCTAATACCCAATTCACTAGACTAGGATTCCAAAGACCTGGGTTCTAGGGCTAGCTGAGCCATTAACTTGCTGTATGCCCTTAGAAAACTCACTTCACATCTCTTTCTCCTCCTACTCTTTATCTATCTTGTCTATTCAGAATGTAAGCTCGGGACTGTCTTGCACTAAGTTTGCATTGTGTGTAGCACAATAGGGCCCTGATCTTGGATGAGGCCCATAGGTGCTACTGTAACACAGACTTAAAACAACAACAATGCAGTGACCTTCAAAAATAGCTGCCTAAGGAAAAGGAAGGCAAGTATTGCAAGCTGGAGCCAATCCTCCCACCATTCCCAAGTCACAGCCTCCAGGATTCTATAAACTTTCCATCATAGTAACAGCAACAGTTCTGCAACCATCCATGAGAATCTGGAAAGAAACATCTCTCCCTTTTTAGTGTAATTTGGTGGAACACCTACTCAGCCACAATGTCTAGTTTGCAGGACCCCTTTAAATCATTTTCACTGTTGAAGTGAACAAAACATAAAATGAAAGGCCTTGGAAAAGGGGACATTTGGTGAGTTAGAACATTATGTCCCTACCACTCTCTATAAAGTCACAGGTGCCTGCCTGTCAGTAGTTGTGAGCCAGATTTAATCTGCAGCAAAATAGCTCTACAGCGACTAGGTTCTATCATAATCTGGGGTCTATTACTACCCCTGGCATACATTAGAGCAGCATGCACCTTTATTGTGCTGAAAGAGTTGAAACAAACAAAGAAAAAAAAAACAGTTAATGTAAGCACAGAACACTCACACAAAGAAAGGGATGTCAGTGCTCACCCCACCCTGCCCACTCCCACTTATTGGCAAAATTGTTCAAAGCACAGACAATTATTTAACTACAGGACAGAAGATAGAATTGTTAGGGGAAATATAAAGGGAGACCCTGTGGGGAACTTTTCCAAAAACCTTAGATTTTAGAGTAGAAGGTTTATCCTAAGAAAGCCTTCCACTTAAATGACTGGAATTGATTCCCTAAACCCAAGATCACCTGCTTACTGCCTCTTTTATAGGATACAGCTAGGAAGCCCAGATGGCCACTCCGATTCAGGTGAGACTATAAAAATGAGGCATCTGAGCATGCTTAAGTAATTGCTTATTCAAATAGGTATAGCTCTGTGTTAAGTGCATGTGGGAAGGAAAGCTTAGCTAGAGGCAAGTTTTGTTTGTGTTGAAGTGGGGGTGTGTGTGATTTATACTTTCTTTAAAATTCCCTTTATACTCTTGCTAAATTTGTTTAAAGTTTAGATTATGTTTTTGTAAAAATTTTCCTTCTTTGCTAGAAAACTGAGGGGGGAGGGGATTTCTACAATCATTTAGCCCTGATCCAATTCTATTCTCCCTAAAGTTAAGGAGAACAGAGCTAAGCCAACAGTGAGCACTTCAAAAAATCCTCACATAAATTCCCATTTAAACTTAAAGCTATGTAGGAAAAGAGTTATTAGGAGAGCTTAGTGCCAAACCATAAAATGTACTGCAAAGCACATAGAAGAGGCTTGTGAAGATCACACACAAGAGCAGAGCTAAAGGCACAACAGACTGATAAGGGTTGAGCTCCAAAATTCACTTACCCTGTTGGGTGGCCACTTACTTTTCTCTCTTTTCTATCCCTGCTCTCTTCTCTGATACTTAGGCTTTTTCAATGTTATGTTGATTAGTACAGTCATTCCCTATATTCATATGTGCATACTTCAGAGAGCTGGGGAGGTTTAGTGCTACTTAACAAGCTGCTTTATGTTACGCTCATCTGAAAGACAAGGTGGGTCAGATAATCTTTTGTTGGACCTACTTCTACTGGTGAGAGAGACAAGCTTTCTCAGTGACAGAAGTTGGTTGAATAAAATATATTACTTCACCCACCTTGTCTCTCTAATATCCTGGGACCAACACAGCTAGAACAACACTGCATTACATTTGTCAGCCTAGGCAAGACATGGGCCAAAGGTGCTGAGGTGTAACTGAAAATCCTCCTTGCTACAGACACACAATTTTTGTTTACACGTGTTTCCTTTTTAGTGTGCACTTCTGTAGAGAAAGAAGTAATAAACCATTGCCTGCACTCCACATTTCCTTGGGAGAAGATACCAGTTTGCCAGTATTGGGGCTTGGTCTTGGAAAAGGATATGCACTTTGAAGGCAATGGCACCACTTGTGGGCTTAAAGTTAACCATACATTGAAGTGCTCAGCACATTACAAGATTGAGCAGATTGAAAATTATGAACCAAAAAATGAACTTGCGCTCTGCATTTTCTTGTGAATCACATGGTTTGCAACTGGAAAGAGAATAGGACCCAGAGGATGAATATTTCACTCTCCCAAAGTTTTAAAAGTTTTAATATCTGCTCAACTGTACTCAATACTTACACTGTTAATGGACACAAAATGAACAAACTCATCTACTGTTTCATTAAAGAATTAACTTTTCCAATTAAAGTTTAGCTTTTTTAGTCAATTTACATAGATGTAATCCTAAAATAAATAGAAATACAACTTCAACATTACAGCTTTCTGAATCATAATCATGATGAGCTTATCCAGTGTCATAGTTACTGAAGTATAGCTGGGATAAAAAACTTGACTAGACAGATTTAAGGAAAACACTTCAACAATATTTGTGTAATGAGAAACTCTAAGTGACAAAATAATATCAATTATTGGAATTTTTCCCTTTTTGATAGGCATTGTCATGTGTGTATATGTTATATGACTTCTCCTAACAGTGTCTCTCTTTTTCTCTCTATATATAATAAACACACAATATATTCATTGTTTAGGAAAAGTAATATTGTATGTATCATCTTCACCTTTACCTTGTCCTATCAGCAGGGTCAATGGCTCGTGTTCTTCATCTCCAATTGTTCTCGTCAAGTCTTTGGAGCTGACACCTATCTTTTTCATATCATCCTTCAGCATCTTGAACCACCTTTTCTAGGTTTTCCTTATGGTCTTGTATTCTTTAGCCAACATATCCCACATCTCCTTGTCTCACATGACCAAGCCATCTCAATCAGTATGTGTTACAGGTATATATATTGTTTTTGTAAAACCTATACACAAAACATAGAGGACTTTTGCCTTATCAGTTCTGATGATGAAACTAGAAATGTGAGTGAAATTGATATATTTTCATAATATTTTTCCAGTCATTTTATGAATTTTTTTTACACAAAACTTCACAACATGTTATCTTTACCTTACATAATCAATAATGCTAATAATGGATAAATGACTTCAATTTGAGCTATGGAGTTTTGACCAGCACCTCTATAATACACACACAAAAAAAATAAACTGGAAAAGTTAAATGCTAATTTAACAGACAGGCAATGGGGTAGATATGTACCATCTCATAAAACTCCAAAAAATCATTGTTTTTGGCACACATGGGTATAAGACAGTGTGACTTAACAGATAATGTTGCTTTTGGAGAATCCAGATGGGAATTGAGATACTGTACTTAATAGGTATGCCCAATTACATATCCCTTATAAATATAGATGACTAAATATGGATTTAGGAGCCTAAATGTAGGGACCCAAGTTTGAAGATGATGGACTCATATAAAAGTTAAATAATGTATCAAAAATGTCAACCTCACCATTTTCTATATATATAATATCCATAATTTGTACAGCTGCAACATGTTGGGGGAAAGTAGATAGCAATTGTGGTAATGTGGGTTAAGCATACATATGCACTGCTGCTGAATGATGCAACAATTAGCTACCAGCATTGATATATAGGTGAATGTGGCTGATCTGTTGAAACTTTATTTGTGGAATTAATTGACAGTGCTCTTGAATTAGATAGGATGAGCTTTGCAGTATCTAAGGTAATGATTTGATATTTTCCTCAGTATGAATCTTTTCATTTGTTGGAAAAAACAAGTGACTGTCATTAAAGTCTCCACAAATTATGTATGAAAGCCTTGTTTTTCATCTGGGACCTTTCCAGTCCAGGGTCCATTCTATATGCTATATTTCAAAACTAGTTGCATCTGAAATTCCAGGCCATACTGTCTGAAAACACTAGAAGATAGTGTGAAAGGTACAGTTCCTCATTTCCTTCAGTCTCTTGAGCTTCTGCTAGGTCCTTTGAAGTCATCACTTCAGAAGCCAAACACAGTGAATGAATGGCCTCCATCACCCCTCCTTATCAAGCTCTGGACACCTTCTGCCTGATGACTGAGAACATACCCCTGATTACCTCTGCAGGCCTTTTTTCCACCCTGCACATAAGCTACTGTACGGAGTCCTTTTAAATGTCTGCTTAAATCTTCAGCTTTGTACTTACAGAATGACTTTGGTTTTAGCAAATGTTATTACTGACTGGACTTCAGTGGTCTCAATTAATACTCAATTAATACTCAAAATGAAAAACATAGTAGCCCTCTCACAGTACATTTCATTAAGTTATTTCTTGCCTGAGGATCAGCTGGATCTGGAGCAGAGAGTGTGCTAATGTGTCTTTTAAATTTTAATTGTTGTTTCAATATCTTGTGTTCCTCCACAACTGCCAATGGAAGCTATTGGCTTTGCAGAAGCTACATTTAGGTGTTTGGGAATCCCAGGAGGTGGGAATTCAAACACAGTGGATCAATAGGAATGCATTATCACCTTCTTCTGAGCTTGCACAAGAGAGGAGTTTTGCATAGAGTGAACCTTAGCTGTCCTTCTCCGTAACCTCTTCCTCTACTTTGAAAAATCTGAAAGCAGTCAATAGATCTGCAGTTATTTAGGCCTGGCAAAACGCTTCAGTGGCCTATCTGCATACCACAAACACAGGTGAAATAGAAACTGTAGGCTATGTTCTTTTTATTTGGGTTCAGATTCAGCCTAGCTTTTATATAATTATTCAGTGGAAGAGGGAGTTAGACTACCTCTCACATAAATGCTAAGCAAAATTCCAGTCCCTGTCATCAAGGAAAGTTTTAGTTCAGCCTGTGATGCTGTGCATAGGAAAGGTGACCATTTATATCACTGTTCTTACCACTGTTATATAATTACAACAAATCTTGTACAAAGTATGTCATGTAAGGCATCAATACAAAAGTTATGAATTGCTAAGTATGATAATCCTGCTTATATGCATGTATCATCTTTACATCTGAAGTTATGATTATTGGCTATGTATCTGTATCTCAAACATGTGTTGTAGGAAGGGACCCCAGATGGGAGGGAAAAAGGGTACACTTTACCAGGGCCCAGAGGCTCTGCGGGGGCCTGGCCCAGGCTGCAACCCCCATGGGTATGTGTGTGGGAAGGGGTCCGTGTTACAAGTTTGTACTGGGCCCGAGAAAATTATGCTTGGGCTCTGGTTGTATGCGTGGGTGACACCCCCATCCCAGATAGATTTGCATCAAGGTTAGACAGCTATGTGTTGATGGCCCATTAAGGACACTCACAATGGATCATTGAAGAAATTCATCATGCCCAGTAAGCCTTTCCTATGGATGCCTCAAACAGCGTGCGGAGCATGGCTGCCCCTGTGATTCAGCAAGCCATGCAAGCACATGTGATCTAAGACTCCAACTATTATCAGTAACTTTCCATTCTCATGTCACCCTAGACTTCAGATTGAGCCAGTAACTTCCCATGCACTTGTCCTAGCTATAACTTGCAAGCTGTGACATCACTGTTTTGCTTCTTTCTTGCTCTAATGTCTCTTGACTGTGGAGTTTCAGCTAAAAGGAGCATTTTGAATTATGGACTGAGGGCACGCCAATCTTTTGGGAGATACCAGAGAGACTTTAAAAGCCAGCAGCCTATTCCATCACAGCTACGAACCTGATATAAGAACTTTGCAGTCATTTGTATGTATATGATCTATTAACCATTTATAATTCTATTTTTTTCCTTTTCTTAATAAATCTTTAGTTTACTAGGGATTGGCTGACAGCGTGATATCTGGGTAAGATCTGAGCTACATATTGACCAGGGGATAAGTATCTGATCCTTTGGGATTAGTAGAACTTCACATATGGTGAATAGGGTTTTCAGTAATTTCTCACAATATTCGACCTGTTTGTCTTGATAGGAGCCAAGGGCTGGAATGCCAAAAGGGGACCGTGTTTGGCTTCTGGTTAAGCAATGTGGTGCTGGTTTGTTGGTACTGCTTTTGTGAATCTAATTATAAAATAAACCACTAGTTTTGGGGGATTGTGAGCCATTTCTTTCAGTCTGCACTGAATGTGGCATTCTCATTGTGGTCCGTCCCTGGCATCCAGTCACACAGCCTGTCATAAAGATAGGACCAAACACAAAGTTCAGGTCTTGATCTGATCTTTCCCAAAGTACAAGGTATTCAGACACAAGATTTTTTGATCAGACTCGTCTTGAATTATAATGTTAGTTGGGGAGTGAATAATTGTCTACACTGCAATACTAATTTAAATAATATCCTCTTGTAGAATCTTCTGTCCTCTTGGGCTGAAAATAGTGTCGCTCCATCAACTTAACTTTCAACCAGGTAAAAGACATGCTTCTATATGGGGACGGGAGCAAGATGCTAGAAAGAGTCATAGGTGCAAATTCTGTAGTGGCCTCACAGAGAGGGAAAATGTTAGACAAATGTTGCATGTTACCTTCAGTTGTGGAAAAGGGAAAATCAAGAAACGCCATTGTGAAAGAGATTCAGGGAAGAAATTATTTAAATATTAGCTCAGCTTTGCCATTGTCCAGACACTTGGCAACACCTCCACATTAAGTTCATGGGATATAAGCACAAACACTCTACAGTGAGTGAATTCATTCCTTTATGAACACTTAGATACCAATGTGAAGGACACAGTATAAACACCAGAATAGAATAAAATAGAAATTCTTGAACTATAGAGGGGTGGAGAACACAAAAAACTCCCAAAGGCCTGGCCTACTCTAGAGTATTTTGTCGAAAAAAGTCAGCTTTTTTCAATAAAACAGTGCTGGTTTACACAGTGCAATCACACCCCGCCTTCCCCGCCGCCAACAAAACTTTCCTGTTTTTTCAACAAAATAAAATCACCTTGACGAGAAGTGTAGAACTTTTTTCACTCAACTTCAATCGAAAAAGCATCAGTGTAGACACAGCTGTTTGGTTATGATGAGGCAAATGGCCTCTGGAAATGTCCCGCAATGCCCGCTCTGGCCATCAATTTCAATTCCACTGCTCTGCAGCCAGTTGCCCCTCCCCTTTAAAGTCCCTAGAATTTTTAAAATTTTTGAAATTCCACTTTCTGCTTGGTTGGCATGGAGAGCTCACTTCTCACCTTCCTAGCTGCCCATGTCAGCTCCACCCACCAAACACTCTCCTGCTTGGAGCACACTGGAGCTGCTGAACCTGATTGGCATTTGGGAAAAGTCAACCATTCAGTCCCAGCTCCGCTCCAGCCAAAGAAAATTTGATACCTTTGGCCGATTTCTGATGCCATGGTGGAGAAGAGCTATGAGTGGGACATGCTGCAGTGCCAAGTGAAAATCAAGAAGCTGCAGCAGAGCTACAAGAAGGCCAGGGAGGCAAACCATCACTCTGGTGGAGACCAAAGAGCAGGCACTTCTACAAAGAGCTGGAAGCAATTCTCAGCAGTGACCCCATATCCACCCCCAAGACACCCGAGGATACCTCCGCAACCCCAGAGCCCACGGATACCAGAATCAACCCCAACAAAGAAGTTGTCGGTGAGGAGATGGAGTTGGAGGATAACCTGGAGCCAGGGACTGGTTCATTTGGTGAAATTGGGAGTCAGGAGCTGTTCTCAATCCCCGAAGGTTGCAGCCAACCCCAGCCCTACAGCTCTGGCATTCAGGATGCAGGAGAGAAGAGCTGTGGTTAGTGTTTGAAAGTTGATGCTGCTTGTGTACAGGAGGCATGACGGTACTAAGCTTTGCTAAAACATACAGGTAGTTGAAGGAATAGAAATGCACAAGAGTAGCTGTGTTTCCAAGTGCTTTCTCATTCCTAATTCCCATTCTCATTTCTTTCTAGGCAGTACTCTGAGAAGCACGTTAATGCACACTGAGATTGCATGGATATCCTCTGGTGAGATCTCTAATAAACTTTCCTGTAGAGACACTCCAATTTTCTGCCTCAGACTCTTTGGCAGAGTAACTCTGATCCTTCCCTCATTGTAGGACACTTTCCTGAGCCAATCAGCAATCACTTGTGCGGGGTCCAAACAGTACACAGATGGGCAGCATATGGACCTGGTTTGAAGCTGCTAGCATGGAGGAGATGCATCTTAGAATCCTTATTAACTCTCAGGAGAAGATATGGGCTTCTATAGCCCCCACCTGTGGAGAATGGTGGCAAAATTTGAAATTTTCCCCTATTTTCCTGCATTTATACCACAAGCAACCACTCACCCAGAACCTCAGCCCAGTTGGATGATCCACCCCCAGCAAAACTCACCAGTCCCAAGCTGATCACGGAGGTGTGCTCTGCCCAGGGGACAGTGAGAAAGAGATGTATTTAGCAGTAATGCATCTAAAGTACTAGGGCATCCACAATAATGCTTCTGTTCATTGTTTCTTGTGCTTCCACAGATGTGACCTTCGCTGCTAAAACCCCTAAACCAGCAGACCACCTACGGATGATAAGCATGCAACCCTGGAGAAGCAAGGAGATGTTCCAGGAACTTCTCCAGTCCTCTGAGGTGGCTAAAAGAGAAAAAAGGGCATGGAGACAATCACTGTCTGAAAGTCAGAAGATGGAGAGAGAGGAAAGAAAGGAAAACCAGGAGTGGGTCATGGCTGGCCATGAGCATGTGATCAAGGTCATAGAGGAGCCAAATGGAGCTGCTAAAGACAATATTATAATTGCCAACAGAGTTCATGCATGCTTGTCCCCCCCATGCAGTCACTACAGAACTGCTTTCCCTGCACTCCCCAAGCTTCCCCCACATTCATACCAAACTCCCCCTTACTACATGCCACCCCTTCAGAAGGCTATGAGAATGACAGCTGGACTTACACCCTGCTGTCATAGCTCACACTGGCCGCCACTGCTTTCTTCCCTCCATCCCTCTGTTTGTTTTGTGAACTGTTTCACATGTAATAAAGGCAATCTCTGAGAATGATAAGCACTCTTTATTTCTGTGTTGCAACTGGTACGTTCACCTGCCACTGATACACAGCTCAAGCTGGATAGCAGGTGTAGAATGGCACAGCATTGTTTCCCAAAACTCCTTGTGGGCTCTCATCATCAAAATGGGCCCTCAATGCCTCCGTGATCTGTATGGCCCCCCATTATGCCCCTCTAATATCTGGCTGTTCATATGCTGATGCAAGGGAATCCACTTCTGCGGTCCACCCTGGGGGTACTTCTTGCCCTTAGCTTCACATAAATTATGGAGCACACAGCAGGCGGCTTCATTTAGGAGTCCTCCTTTCGGTCCAGCTGGCCATAAAGGCTCCTCCAGATCACTTTTAATATGCCAAATGCACATTCAGTAGTCATTCGGCATCTATTCAGCCAGTAATTGATGCACTTCTTGCTGCTATCCAGGTTGCCCATGTAAGGCTTCATAAGCCATGGCATTAGTAGGTAGGCTGGATCTCCCAGGATCACTATGGGCATCTCAACATCCTCCACTGGATTCTTTTGGTCTGGAAAGAAAATCCGCACATGTAGCTTTTTGTACAGGCCAGTGTTCCTGATGATATGAGCTTTCCTGTCCAATCTGCGTTGATGTCAATGAAATGCCCATGGTGATCCACAAGCACCTGCAGTACCATAGAAAATTACCCCTTTTTATTGATGTACTCTGTCCTGAGATGGTCCAGGGCCAAAATTGAGATATGTATGCCATCTATAGCCCCATCACAATTAGGGAATCCTTTTGTTGCAAAGCCATCCACTATTTCATGCACATTCCCTAGACTCACAGTCCTTCGTAGCAGAATGAGATTAATGGCCCTGCACACTTGCAATAGCACAGCTCCATTGGTGGATTTGCTGACTCCAAACTGATTAGTGACCGACCAGTAGCAGTGTGGAGTTGCCAGTTTCCACACAGCGATTGCCATGTGCTTCTCCATTGAGAGGGCAGCTCTCATTCTGTTGTTCTTGTGCTGCAAGGCAGGGGTGAGTGCCTCACAGAATTCCATGAATGTGGCTTTGAGCATTCAAAAGTTCTGCAGCCACTGCTCATCATCCCAGACCTGCATAACAATGTGATTCCAGCACTCAGTGCTTGTCTCATGAGCCCAAAAGTGGTGGCTCACCATGTGCAGATGCTCCCTGAATGCAAACAGTAATCTGGTGCTGTTTGTTTGCATGTCACACAGAAGGTCAGGCACCTTGGATTCCTGCTACGATTCAGAGCCTATGATATACTCCACGACCGACTGTGATGTGGTCAGAACACTGACAGCAACAGTGGAGAGCAGTGCAGGATCCATCCTTTCAGATAAACATGGTGGGCATGCAGAAAACAGGGGGAATTCAATTGATGGGATATCAGTGCAAAATGTTGAACCAGTATCCATGCTGCACCACTGCACTTTTCCCTTTCCCACAATTCCTAGAAGCAGAAGGTGGTAAGGAAATTACAGTGCTTTTTAATCACCGATGTAACTACCTGTAATTACAGTGCTTTTTAATCACCGATGTAACTACCAGCGACATACCTTTGTAGTGTAGATAAGGCCAAAGTAAAGCCCTTGTAACTGTCACTTGTTACCATAACAAGTCAACTGTGCATGATTCCCTCCTTATGAAAGAGCCTTGTGGAATGTTGGCTCATATTTGCAGTTCATTAGATGTTGCTGCCATCCATCAATTTGCAACTGTTTCCCAGAAACTCTTTGTGAATTAAAGGGAAATTGTACAGACATTGAAGCAAGAAAATGAAAACCTTTTACTGAACTTTGCAGCTACAGGTGACATTAGCTTTAACAAGCACCAGGCAAACTGCAGTAATGTGGATCAGCACTTCATGGATAATAAAAATAAAAAAATTCATTCAAGTTTCATGCTTGTCTTTAGTGACTTCCATAAACTTGTGCCTCAAAAACCTGTTCAATTTCACCCTAACATTCCTGGGTAGCCCATATTTTCTTCTAGGCCCCTCAACACATTTTTCATCTAGGAGTTGAAGGTTTCAGAATAGATAGATAGGCAATTATTTTATCAAGAGTAAAACAGGTCTTCAGCCTTTCTGTTAGTCTTATGAGCCAGCTATTCTGAAAATCCTGGTCTTTGAAACTTCTCTGGCAATGACCCACTTATGACAGTTCTCTGATCCTATAAAAGGATGTTAAGATTCACATTTGTGTTCATATTGCATCTGTGAATTTAAGTTTATCATAGCAAGGAACAGATGCACAAAGAGAATGAGAAGACTTCTGTCAGCTCTCATGGGACCCTGCAATAGAATACCTGGCCTATCTCATAGTTTAAAGAGATTTTGCTGTAGGAATATGAGAAATAAAACCCTAGATATCTTTGTGGGAATATCTATGGTACTTATATGGCTCCCTTTCCCACAATATCTGAGCACCTCATAATCTTTAATGTGTTTAGCCTCAGAACACCCTGGTAAGACAGGGAAGTGTTATTATTCCCATTTAATAGATGTGTAATGGAGGTACAGAGAAACTAAATTACTTGTCCAAGCTCACTGAGAAATACTGTAACAGAGCAGAATATTGAATGTGAGATGTCTTAATCTTACCTAAGTACTCTCTACTGGACTATCCTTCCTCTGAGGGAATAGTCCCTGGTTTGTGACAGCTCTTGCCATAATGACTTCCTTGGCTTCTCAGTCCCATGGAATAAAAATAGCTGATACACATTTCCTGCAAACACATTGTTAAAACTGTAGGGTGAGTATGTAGTACAATATAACAGAAAAATCTGCCCCAACAATCAAAGCTAATCACTAATGGTCTATCTACACCGCAATGTAAACCCTGGGTTAGTAGAACTTGAGCTGGTGGACCCTGGGTTTGTTAATCTAGTGCTTGAATGCCTACACTCATTTATAATCCTAGGTTAGGAATTGTTGAATCCTGGGTCCCATTCTGAGCTCCAGCATTTAAACTGCGTTATGCAGATCTGAGTTCAACCACCCATTTCCAGTGCCCTCCCAAAATGTGGCTACTGTAGTCCTTTGTTCATAGAGCAGTGTGAGGAAAATTTGTTGGAACAGTGTGGGAAAACTATTGTTCACTATGTGGTAAATGAGCAAAGAAAATTCATAGAGCTGGTTGAGAATTTTTTGATGCTACTTTTTTTGGCAGAAAATTCCAGTTCTGAAAAACTAAAAAATTTGTAGAAATAGATTGGTTTCAGTGAAAATTCTCTCAGGAAGATTTTTCAGATCTAGGATGTAATTTTGGGTCAGAACCAGAAAGAGAGAGACTGGTCCCAGAACTCACTTAGGATAGAAGCCATCCAGGTTTCTATCTGTGATAGGGTTTCCCAGCCTCGCTCTTGCCTAGAGAAGGTTAATGATGCACTGCAGGCTGAGGAGGCCTCTCCCCCCCTCTGCCTCTGCTGAGCATGCTCAGCTGGAACTCAGTTATAAAAGGAAGCAACCAAACTCAGTCTGGGCTGACTGCTGAAGAGGTAGAATGCAGACTGTTTGCTGTCTTTAGGGCGCTGTTGCAGACTTTGACCCCTGAGCTAAGCTATGCTGAACCCTAGATGGATTCTAGGTTGACAGATGAAGCCAGGGAAGGGACCAAGCCACCAAGAGTGGCACCAGCCGAGGACCCTGGAGACGCCGAAGAATCGTGAACCATCACCACAGGAAGCAGGGTAGGAAGTAGCCCAAGGGATTGGGCTGACGCTATGGCGGAAGGATCAGAGAACCAGTCAGTGCGTTTTGGGAGGATCCTCACCGACTTGGTGTGTACCCCCACCATTGCCAGAGCTCATCTGGGGCTTGGATGAGCAGGGAGGGCCCATCCTTCCCTGCCCAGGGGGCACACATCCCACTCTCACTACCCCCAACGTGCCAATAGATCGCCTTATCCCACCGAGGTGGGCAACTCCATTGACTTCTGCTAACAGGCTGCGCAGCTCTGAATGACAGGGCTGCTTTACTGACTCTGGCCACTTGGCCATGCTGTCCCAACCTGTGAGCTGATTCATTGATTCTGGCTGCTAGGCCATGTTGCCCCAACTCAAGGGCCGCTTTATTGACTGCAGCTACTAGGCCGCATTGCCCTGAATGAAATGGTTACATTATTGATTTGGGCCATTACACTGCACTGTTCCAACCTGAGGGCCTCTCTACTGACTCTGGACATTAGTCCGCGCTGCCCCAACCAGGGGGCCACTCTATTTATTCTGGCCACTAGGCCATGCTGCGTTGAACGAAAGGACCACTTTGCCAACTCCAGCTGCTAGCCCACGCTGCCCTCACTGACAGGACAGCCTTATTGACCCGGGCCATTGGGCCATGTTATCACATGAGATAGTCCGCGGCTGTGAATGGGAGACCCAATCAGTGGCTCTACAGCATTTCCCCTGCCTTCCCAGCTCATGTGACCCAATGCACGTGATGGGGTGTACTAGCCCCATGACTGTATCTCTTCTGCCTGATTTGGAGCTGTGACTTGAACCTGGATCTTCCCTGTCCCAGGTAAATTGCCTAATCACCAGGCTATGGAGTCAGAATCTACAGGTCCAACAGACACTATGTAGCTCAAAGATCAGAGGCAGCTGTGGGAGACCAAGTTTCAGGTTCCTCTAGGGAGGTGATGGACTCTTTATTCTTAGAGATTTTTAAGGCTCGGCTTGAGAAAGCCCTGGCTGGGATGATTTAGGGGTAGGTCCTGTTTTGAGCAGGGGTTGGACTATATGACCTCCTGAGGTCCCTTCCAACTGTAAACTTCTATGATTTTTTTATATTTACTGAATCTGAGAGAATGGACTTAAATCTGTTCTTCCTGTTTCAGAGCAGGGACTTGAACTTGGGTTTCTCATATTTCACATGGGAGACCTATCCACTGGACTATTGGCTACTCTAAGGTTAGATTCTTCTGTGTATTTTTGTGAAAAATTTCATAACGTCTCATTTTTATTCTGTTGTGTAACAAAAACAAATACTGAAAATTTAAAGTGAAATGGAATTTTTGTTTTCCAGCCAGCCCTAGAATTGCAAGAAGCAGGATGGTTAAGGACAATGTCAGCAGCAGCTAAAAGAAACAATTTGTGGTTAGCAAGGGGAATCAACACTTGTGAAAGGCCAAAATAAGGAATTTGATCCTCCAGTAACATTCTCTGTCAGTCAGTCACAGCATTAAATATCTGAGAATCATACAGACAGAATTACACAAATGTGAACAACCTAAGAGGTTGATCAATAATTTCCTATGAGGTCAAAGTGCTATTGACTGGCACAGATGAACTGATTCAGATAAAAGAATTACTGTACATTAAACCCTATCCTCAAGCTTGAATTAAACACAATAAGAACAGTTTTTCCGATGTGGAAAATGTTGTTTTATTTTTGCATGATCCTGCTCTTCCTGATTTGGTCAGGAATATAGGTAAATAAGAGCGAGAATAGAGGTAGGAAATACTAGAAATCACAAAAGGAAGTCTCTGCTCTCAGTATTTCTGGCCCTCTTATACAAACACAAACAATTTGGATAAGTTTCAGATAAGCAGACATATTTTGGGTGCTCATTAGAGCTCAGTGAATCATTTATAAATAATAATTTAGTTGATGAATTTCAATTCTCTTCAGCTCACAGATTGTCCATGAAAATATTGTGATTTTCATAAATTAGTTCATTATTCAGAACCATTCATTTATCATTTCTGTGAATAATTCTAGCTCTGTAACTTGTTTGTGGGCAATTGTGAACATTTAAAATTTCAAGATCTTTTGGTTTGACACACAAATTCCATGGAATATTTGTATTCTCTGAGATTAACTCTTGGAATCAAGTTTCCAGTAAAGACATTTGAAATATTTAATTATAAATTATTTTGCTATCTTAGGCTTTTCTGTAGTATCTATGAAAATAGCATCTAAGGCTCCTGCTCTGAAAACACAATTTCATCCCAATGGGATTAGGCATGGGTGTAAAGTTCAGCAAAATTTCAATGTTTACAGGATACCTGAGTTTTTCTGTTAATATTCTTTATTAACTTGCTTTATGTTGTTTCAGTGAATGTCTTTAATTATACTTACTTGCCAGTGAGAATATTGATGCAAAGTGAAAACAAAGAGCATTTTAATACAGTTGAAGTGAATTCTGCTAAGTGTTTTAAACAGACATAAAATAATTTAATTTTTATTTTGTTATAATTTCAGTGGATAATATTGATATTTATTTTTAATGTTTTTTTTTTTATTTTTTTTTACTGATTTAAATTTTCACAGTTCTAGGAGATTATGCAATGGGTCAAAAAAGAGAAGGAGGGGTCAGACAATAATTATTTAGTGATAGCAGCTTCTGAGATTCAACAAATTAAAGCTTTATAACTATTAAAACACAAATGTGATGTCAACATCACATGTCAAATTATGCAATTAAATATCCTTAAATCAAACCGTAATATGTTCTCAAAGCAGCATTTGTCTGTTTTTGCCTATCCATATATTTGTATTATTATCGATGGAAGTCTTGTTTCATCAGTTTGTTTGTAGAGGGAAATCAACATTTACCAACTTTTATTGATAAAAAGCTTATCCTTTCAAATTTATTTTTAAGGGATCATTGGTAGATTCTATTTGGTGGGGAGGGGAGGGAGGTATAGTAGTATTTTCCAAGCTCTGGGGCTCACATGAACCAAAGTTTTTGAGAGGGTCACATTTAATTTTGATCTTATGGTTTATTGTATAATATGATTTGTGCATGATTAACCTCTCTTTGTGCCTTGAAATACAACTAATTATTTTGACCCATGATGTAAATCACCTTATTTGGACAGAAAAAGATGAGGCAGCTGTATATTTCTAAGGGGAAAACAGTGGTTCAGCATATTACTCTTGCATTTAATATATCTTAAGAACTTATTTAAGTAATTTGACTTTCTAGAAACATTGTCATAGTTACTTTATTATTTGTTAACAGATCCATCTAGAAAACATTTTTGGTACTTTTTTCATTTTTTTGTCAACATGTCATAATATTTTGAATTTTCCAAGGGCCAAATCTTGCAGTTAAAACTGAAGTCAGTTGGAGTTTTGTCTGAATTAAGGTTGCAGGATCAAGTCCCAAGTTGCAGAAACTCATGAACATTCAATATTGTCAAGAAAAAAATGTTTGGTTTTTAATTTGCACAAATTCATTCTCTACAGCCTTGAAGTTCATTTTGTGCATCAGCTCATGCTCAATAGCCATCAGCTATAATGAGTTCAGGCAATGTTGTGATATACACTATCACTACTTATTACCTCAAAGTAATAAGTTGGTTTTCAGTTCAGAGTCTTTGCTATGTACAGTTTTCAGCATCTAGCACTACTACAGCTAGGGAGAATGTTCTAGAATGAATTATCTCTTACAAACTTTCACCAAGTTCTTACAGAGTCTTGTATTATTTTAAAAAGGAGGTATCAGAAAAAGCATAAGTTATTCCAGCAACCTCATTCAGAAAGGGTGTAAACTATTAAACCGACATTATTAAAAACACTGAATTTTCATAAATTACTGTGTACAATTAGCTTTGAAATGAGAGGCACAGAATTAATTGCATCCATCCTGAAGGAAGAGGAACTGGTTTGTTTTGTTTCTAATTATCTGTAAGCTTTTCCATCATAAATATAAACCAGAACCTACTAAACCAAGCAAAAATATCCCGTTCTCTTTCCTTTTCCAATTATCACCTGAAGAACATCATAGGGCAACCAGATCAAAACTGTCAGCCCAATCTTGCAAATGATTACATATAGGTGGAACCTGTGACATGCTGTACCCCATGTACACCTTTATGGTGTGATTTGTGTATCATTCATGTTCACCCTTACAGTGTAAGTATGTCATGTAAGGTGTTTTTGGAATGCTCATGACATACTGAGCATTATTGTTATGGTAGCATGTTTCCTGCAATGTCAGGCATATGTACAGATATGAAACTCTGCTATGTCATGTCCCCAAATGTGTGTCTCACATGGCTTGAATAGATGCAGACAAACACAAAACAGTGTTTCCATGCCTAGCAGAAGCTTGCATATAGGAACAATGGACTGGCCTAAGCACGTGGGAGCACTTTGCCTCAAGTGGAAGAAATTCACGCCCATTGCTGGTCATAGCTGATCACCTGACCCCAAGAGGTGTTGAGAAAAATTGTTAAAAGCTGAGGCGTCTTTGTCTCCGGGCTCTCCCCTGGAATCTATCTTCCAAGCAACATCAAAGACTGACACCTACTCACGGGGGTGGGGCGGGGCCTGGTTGCAAGATGCATCGCAGCCAGCCTGTGTGGTAAACTAACATCATAGATTAAAAGAGACTGGAATATTAATCTTAGTTTAGGATATGAGTTATCCTTTTGTTAATTGTGATTAGCTCCTTGATTTATTAATCTGACTTAGATTCACCTAAAATCTTACTGTAATCAATACATTTATTTATTTGTCTTACCTAAAACAATGTAAGTGGGTTAAATGTGTGCAGAGACCTCACTTAGAGGTTGCATTTGGAACTGGGGGTGTTTGCTGGGGGTCTATCACATGAGCGGCTGGCCTGAAGCGCTCCTTCAGTAGGCCAGGGACTGATTACTTGCAGGAGGCTGGGCGTGGGCTGGCCCGACTTGGGTGGTTCACACAGCAAAGCAGGGTAAGGGTTTTTTTATGCTGTTCTACTTTTGCCACAGGTCACAAGCTGCTGGCAAGGAGAGACTGTGCTGATCTACTCTGGGAGTTACACCAGTGCAGCTTAATCTAATATGTTATTTTAGTAAACAATAATTTGAGTTACACTTTACATTTGCAGTAATAGGGCTCATCAGAAACCAGAATTTCCGTTGCACAAGAAATTCTGACATTTCAAACTTTGTTTTCATTCTGAAACAAAATGAAAATATGACATTTTGCATGAAATGAAAATTCCAAAATTTCAGTTTGGACCTAGTGAATCATTTGGTTTTGATAATGTTAATGTGCTTTAATATAATAAAATAATTGTCAGTATTGAAATGAAAAATAAAATTTGAAACTATTTGTTTAAACATTTTCCCTTAAAAATTTAGAGAAAAGTGTTTTAAAATGTTCAAGGTTTTCAACAAAACTGCATTTTCAATGGCAAACTGTTCTGACAATTTTTCTACCAGCTCTGTATATTTGAGGGATGTGCACCAGTGTAACCTAAGATGAGGTAATAACACCAATGCAAATTTCTCTAATGACAATAAGTTCTTAAAGAAAATAGAACATCATTTATTTAAATGCTCAAAAATGTAAGTTTATAGTGTTCTGTTCTATTTAGTATATAAAACTGTTTCCACAACTCCGGTAAAGATATAGTTTTATTTATTTGTTTGTTTGTTTTTAATGCATTGAAAGGATGACAGGAAGTCAACGAGTTTTTAAGTAGTGTAGTTAAATAAGAATCTACACTCCCTGAAGTCAACAAATATTTCAAACAAAGAATGAGTGCATATTCTACTCTTACCTCCTTGAGACAAGGGAAAAAAAGGACCAAATAAGAACAGGAAGAAAAATTAGTTGTCAGGTTAGTTCTCAGGGCATGGAAATCAATGATTTGTTTTGTGCTTTTGCCTTGAATCTTTTAACAGAAGTGCTTGAGTTCTCTCCATTAATCTGAGCTACCTAGTATTATTGACACAACCACACAAAGGCTGTAATTTGAAAATTGTATAATACTTGGCAATGGGTTTATTTTGGAGATTTTATTTAATATCAAGAAGGACAGTTACATATTTTTGGCTTCAGATAGCTGATCAAGAAGTAGAAGGTTAGGAATTAGGATGCATGTTTTATGACTGGACAGAGTATTCAGGAATATCTGCCTGTCTTAGGTCTGTATATGGTTCGCATTTCTTTGTATCTGAGGCCTGGTCTACATTGACGCTGGCAGTCAACAGGCAGTCAACATAATACACCTTGCATATCTCTGGTTAACTTACTTACATTGCCGTACCGCATTGTTGTCACTGTGCTGCGTCGACGGGAGATGCCCTCCGGTCAACACAGCCTTACTCCTTTCGGGGGGGGGAGATTAATGGTGTCGACCAGAGAGAAGTTCTAGGATAATCAAGCATCTCTCCACTACCCACTCCATCTATCATGCTGCATTGATTCCTGCAGCTCTGGCAGTATAGACATACCCTGGATGTCTCAGAATCTTCAACATATTTCTTCTCATAAGACCCCTGTGAGTTTGGGAAGTGCTATTATCCCAGTTTCATTGATGGCAGAGGTCTACCGGCTCTTAAGCTATTGCCTAACCACTTATTCCATTCTTTCTGGGAGAGTTCTGCTTTAGCAGCAGCCTAAGCAAGAAACCATCCTCAATTTTCAGCTACTCATGTGAAATACCCAAAACAACAGGCCTTTTTCTAATGTCTGTGGATTACTTCCTGCCCTATTTTGCCCTTGTGTGCTGGGGGAAGACATGAAAGAGAGTTTCTTTTTTCATTCAGGGCCTGATCTAAAGTCCATTGAAGTAAATAGAAAGACTGCCGTTGATTTCTGTAGGCTTTGTTTCAAGGCTTAATGCAGAACAAGAACTCTCCTTGGCGCTACAGAAGTTATAGGCCCTAGGAAAGATTACTATCTTGGGCCCCAGAACCTCAAACAGGTGGTTTGCTGATTACATGGTATGATGTCTAACCAGTTTTCTTTCCTTCTTCTTTACATGGCTAGCACACTTACTGCAGTCTGAAGGCATGTGGTAGCTGGGTTTGCATGATTTTCAGTGTGCCCAGTCACATGTCTCCAGGGCCTGCTCTTTAATTCATTCCCTGTCTGGCATGATTCCTGAATCACAGGATGTATCTGCCAGCATCCCTTTCCCCAGCAGCACCATCTAGACCATGTTAAGTCATATTAACCTTTGATGATAACAAGCGACCATTAAAAAAGGTTTTTAATTTGTTTGATTGAAATATCTTATTGTGTACAATGTTCTTAAAATTTGGTAGACATTCCTATTATTGGTGACCCACAAGTCTTTGAAAGGGCGTCACTGAGGCTGAAGTAACCTCATTGCCAATAGGGTATGACAACTACTTGATTTTTGTTGTTCCATAAATCCACAAGTTATGAAAGCAAAAGGGATTTTTTTTCCAGGTGCGCCCCGAATTCATTCAACTATGTAGCAAAAGATTGCTAGCCAGCTTGTAGCTATTTTAGAAATTCAGAGGGGTCTCCATAGGATTTACATGTCATTACTTAGCACGTTCCTCATATCTCATCATTATGCAAAAATTCATGCTTGATTAGGCTCAGACAGTTACAAGGCAGGGGGCATGTTTGGTTGCCATCAGGCACTGCAGGTACCAACATAATTGTCATCTGCTGTGAAGCTAGAAGAAAGTTTATCACAGTACATTTCTCATGTTTGTTCATTCCATTATTGTTGTTCCCTATGATGTTTACACAAAGAGACCATGGTAGTTGGGGTGGGGGAAGAGGGATATGCATTTTTCATATACTCTGCTCATAAGTGGGCACATATAGTATTTTGTCATGTACAGCCATACCACTGGGCCACTGTCTGAGTGGCACAACATCTCTATGACGGTAACTTTGTGAACACTTCCAACAAGTATCAGAAATCACAGGAAATTATGGACAGGATAGAACCACGGAATAATCATATTGTTTGAGAGAATCAGTTGTTGCACCATATAATTTCAGCTTTAACTCTTTTGGTTTGGTTTACAGTGTTGAAAGTACCCTACCCTTAAAAAGAAGTAGAACTTCAGCAATCAGCAAAATCATATATTTTTAGGATTTTTTTTTAATCAAGGTCCACAATTTTTTAGCAAGGGTATTTATAATAATGGGAAGGGCCACAAGACCAGTTTATCTATTGGGCTTTAGTGTCATACAGGAAAACGGTGGGACTGTTATAGAAGAAGGAGGTTCTAGTTCTAAGAAAAGTTCAAGAAGAGGCCAAGATCCTTTTGTCAGATTGCTGAAAACCACAAAGAAGGAAGGGGATAAAAGATCAATAGGTATCAACCAAACATCTAATCCTTCATCCATCAAGGTCAAACATATATATATAATATGTTTCATATCTTTACTAAACTGTAGGAGAACTGCTTTTTTCGCCCGTTTGTTTTCACGTTATCTTTCTACAATGCAATAGGACAAAGACATGGAAGGTATTTTTTTGTAGTGCTTATAGGCAGATACCACCATTTGCTGACCCTGACATCTCTGATGTTTAAATACATTCTTGTTTAGAAATACAAAAATTGCAGAGCAGTTGAAACATTTTATTTTAAACTTTTTCAAGAAAGTTGTGTGGGTTTTGTTTGTGTGTTTGCTTTTCCACATCAAAACAGATTTCCATGGGAAATATCTATTTTCAAAATTCTTTCATTTTTGTTGAAAAAAATCTGAAGAAAATTGAAACAGGAAGGCTCGTATTGGCTACGTTGGGCTTTGAATGAGGCTATATCCTGCTAAAGGATGTGCTGCAGTTGTGCAAGCTTCCTCAGACCAATTTGTCAATATGCTGGAAGGAACTGTTATGGCCAAGATGTTAAAGAAGACTGCATGTCCATTCAAACCATATTCTCTCTGAATCTTAACAAACACCATAGTCTGAACTCATTTTTGGAACATTGGATTTGCTGCACTGGACCTGATAATGTTACATCAAATCAGAAATTCTTCAACAGGCAATATGAAAGGTTTTTTAAAAAGACAAAAAACTCTCCATTTTCACGAGTCAATTTCCCAATACTTTGGGTGTGTGTGCACATATGTCTTTCCAGACCACTGAATAAAGCAGTTAATGGTTTAATGTCATACTCTAATCCAAACAGATTTGTTTGCCCTCATTGGGCATGATTTATTGTAGTGTTCATCATAATGTTATTTGTCATAGAAATATCCATTCTCTGAAAAAATCTGCCACAGTATCTGACTATGACTGCGTGCTGAAATGTATTCCACAAAATGACTCCATGCTTTGTAAGGAAGTACAATGTAACCCCTTGTACAGAATTCACTTATTTAAAAAAAGTCCCAGTCAGTTTCAGTGTATTCCTATGGCGTTTGGCCCCATTTGTAATTAAGAATATCTCTGGATGTGATTAATTTGGGGTATCTAACACTTCAATTTTATTTTGGATTCCTTCAAGGACTGAAGAGAGAATGGAAGAAAACTACCTTCCTACTGGTGCTACTTCCTTGGTTCCCGGGGAGTAAAGAAGATCAAAATATTCTAGTCGCCATGGTTTCAGCTAATGATTTTTAACTTTAATGGAAATACCTTGCAACATTGAAATAAGCAACCAATGTAGAACTCAAGTGTGAGCCAGTTAACATGCCCACACAGGGGAGAAAAGAGTTTAAATTGCCCCCTACCTGACCAGCACAGACTACCACCTTTGCTAGTTTGTGCTCAGGCAGAAGAGCATCCCACTCCCATGCAGGTGGGTGTGTAGTGGGTGGAGCTTTGACTCAACCCGCCAAGCCCCACATAGCACAAGTGAAGTGGCATGGTGGGGAAAGTAAGCCGTGTAAGGTATAATTTATTTCCCCTCACCCTCCTCTGCAATTACCCTTGGTCGGTCTCTTGTCTATTCCTGGGACAGCACAGCTACACCCCATCCCTTACATGTGGTGATTCCACAATCTCTCCCTTAATTCAGTGACTGTATCCTTCTATACAGGCCAGAGATGTACTGAAACTATCAGTGTACTTAAGTAAGGAAAGAATAAGGACCTCAGGAATTGGCCCATAAGAAATTCAACATGTGGAAAAAAAAAGTCTTTATAAATAAATTCCATGGTTTATTTTATTTTTTTTCTTAAATTTCTCTGCCAGCATTTTATCCTTTATTTTTATGTCAACTCTTGTTCTTATTCTTTATCTGGTTACAAAAAAGTCAATAACTAATCTGTTGCTAAGTTAATTGTTGTACAAGTTCAGGAATAATAGGTGTTTCCTATTATTAGTAGAAATGGAGTTAAAAATAGAGGGTTCCCCCCCCCCCTTTTTTTTTTGACAAGAAATTTTTTTTTTTAAATTAAAGTTTTGTTTTTAAAAAGTCATTGTTATTTTAATCTTAATTTGAGTAACCCATGTATGTCCCTTCTATCCCTTTTTCCTTCTATGATAACTAATCCTAATTATTATAATCTCTCTCTTATAACTCTGGTCTTTCTCCAGTGGGTAGTAATTTTTCTGATGACCATTAGTTTTGGAGTGAGACCATCATTTATTTTTCATAGGCCACTGAAGAATTATCAAACAGTAATAGTTTTCAATCATTATAGACCTAGGTGAGGTTCATACCTACTAGCCCAGAGAGAAAGTCCCTTTATCCTATTAACAACTCCCTGAACAATTCAATTCCTTTAAATAAATGCAAATTTATTTGTCATTAGGTCTCCCATCTTCTAATTCTGATTTTCTATATTGGAAATTGCTGGACCAAAAATACTTTTATCTACCAACTATTTTCCCCCCTTTAGCTGTAATGTTACACTAACATGTCCACAGTTAATGGTCAGTTAAGTTTTCTACATCAAATGAGTGTTTACAAGATTAATCTCTTCATTATTTTATTGTTTTAAAATTTCAAGTCTCGATATTCATTTTCTAAGAAAACATAAGTTTGATACAAAATCAAAGCAAAAAAAAAAAAACTCCGAAGAAAATATGTTGACATCATCAAGCAAGAATTGATAGTAATAATGGTCCCTAGTAATTTCAGTTTAAGTGTCATCTGACATTTCTTTTGTAAATCTCCATTTCAGGAATATAACTCAGCTGTTTTAATTATTATTAGGCTGAAAGTTGGTATAGAAGTTGTAAGTCAGATGCATTCTCTTTAAAAAAAAATAAAATAAAAAAGGCTTAATCATTTAAGCCATTGTTTAATGACCATATAACCACAAAATAATGATCTAGGTTTTTTTCCATCTAAATTGAAAGGCTTATTACAGGATATGAAAGTAAGTTATAAGGTAATTGCTTTTGAACTACTTGGTAACTTGAAGTATAATTACTAAGTAATTTGCAAAATATGTAATTACAATGGGCCATATGTTCCCATGGCTTGTGAGGTGCACAATGAGGAAGTGTGTCACAAAAGTGACTCAGACTACCTTAAACAGGATATAAGTGTATCAACATTATTCATGCTATAACAGTTCCGGCACCTTGAAGGTAACAGCATACACAATTCTCAATACTTCTGTTGAAGAGTGAAGTGATGGTGTGGTGATGGGAAGGTAGGAGGAGTCAGCTGGGAAATATTTTGTACCGTATGCCTGCCTCATATCTACCAATGAAACATCAGAAAAGCATTGCAAGTTAATATTGCCTGAGACAGTGATCATTTACAATGCATTGACAACACAGATTGCAGATGGCCAAATTACCACTACAAACACCTTCTGGCACCTGACAGCTCACCAGATGCTAGAGGCTGTCATTTGCTACTTAATCATTTACCTGAACAGAGATTAGGGAGTTCCACAATGTCCATATTAGTACATTGTCTACATGTCTACTGAAGGAATTGTGAGGAAGGCTAGGGCCAGTGGTGTCATGGATATTTCTAGATATTACGATGAAGATGATCCAGCTTTACTACAATAGTGATGGTATACTACCTGAGAGAAATTCACTGGTAAACCATGGTTGCTTTGTACAACTACAACAGCACAAAGACCATGTGTACATTCAGAGTGCTAATATACTGGTATACTGTACCGGCAAAGCAGTCCTAGTATAGATACAGCTATATAAGCAAAGCTGCACTTTGTATAAGTATAATAAAACCAGCCCTCATGATGCACTTTTACAGGTATAGCTTCTTTTGCTACTATAACAGCTTTTGGTGCCACACCTTTTTTATTTTGACAGATGGTTATTTGCATATAGACAATAGTATGCCCTATTAACAGATGCTGCCCCAGCTTCCTGTGCAAGCTTTTCCATACTTTGTTTTTTTCCAGAAGAAGACCCTATGTATTTGCATGAGACTTGCCATGTAATTAGAGTTCATTATTGGTAACATATTACCTACTGTGTTATGTTTCTTCAAGAAACATGCTATTCAAAATATGCTAAATCAGTTTGGAAACTACATTAATTCATTTCCCACCATGCGGTTTTTTTGTCCACCCCTTTGAAACGGTTTAAGCCTGTCTTCCAGTTGTGAGATTAGTCAAGATTGTATTTGCCTTTTGCCATAAGGAGAAGAAGGGGGGAAAATTCTGTAGACATCACAGAAACCAAATTGCAGAGCAACAGCTCAGGGATTCCATGGGCCTAAATCCTTTCAATATGCACTCTATACTCAATTTATTCCACAGATATTTGCATAGAAAGTTTTAATACATGACTTCAGAAGTGTTTTCCAGCTTTCTGCATTAAGAACTAAACTATAAAGCATGTGTACTTTTTCAACCACAGGTTTTGTTTGTTTATTTTTCTTTTCCTAGTATTCAAAGCACCAACCAGGTTCTATCATGGTTTCATTTATTCAGCATCGGTCATTGCTATGGAAACAGTGCACCAAATTTACTAGCAGCGTAAATTATATATGGGGAGTAAATTGGGCTTAATTATAGGTTGGTCTGTAGATGGTAGAGAAGTCATTTAAACCACCATTTTCACAAGCTAATTATATTTTTCTCCTTTCTATGTGCCAGACTTGACACCTTGGAATCTGATTTGCACAAGTACAGTACACTCATGGATCCAACTGAAGTCACAGGGAGCTATGCTTTGAACATAGAAAGTGCTACATAAAGCAAAGTACTCTGAAAAATCATGTCCTGAAATGTCTCAAACTGGGTACTCAAAATTAATGGACACTTTTGACTTTAATCTCTCTGGATCTCAATTTGCACAGGCAACCTTAATTCTGGTATTTCCTAACTTGTGAGTGCTTGACTTTGCAACCTTAAAGATGCTCTTCTAATGTAGTATATTTGAAGGTGTCACACAAAATGTGTAGAAAGGAATGGTGACTTCTTAACCTGCAATCACTTAAACCCTAGAGTTAGTTGCTTTTCCTTTACTACCTGCCTGACACTTCACACTGTAAATTACTCATTTTGCAGAACCACTGAATAACTATTTGCTACACGTTACACAACTTTACCACTTCGATCTCTTATTATCATTTCATGACATGTTTGAGCCAAATGGTTGCTCTTTGTGGTGTATGACTGGTCTATTAAAGTCACATGATAATGTTTCTTCTCCCTGAAGGATGACTGAAACAGTTTAAAGAGAACACCTAATAAAGACTATAAAATAATGTATCCTCTAGTTCATAATGAATGATGTTGTTGATATGTGTATATGGGCAGTCAAACAAAACAGCTATTCCCCAAATATTCATGTGAACAAAAATCCGGTCACATGAATGCTGATAAATAGTGAATAATAAGGGAGCACAAATGTGGAAGAACTAAACAGTGTCCAGAATTCAATTGATGTCCACAGACAGTTTATAGATTGATACATTTTTATGCCAGAGGGATCATTAGATAATAAAATTTGACACCCTGTAAAACACAGGACATAGCTACCTCTTGACCTTCTTTTTGTTAAGCGAAATACACTGAACTCCTTGAGTCCCTCACTCTGAGGAATGCTTTTCAGTCCTTTACTCACTCTTGTGGCTGATCTCTGAACCCTCTCCAAATACTGTTCTCTTTCTGTTGTGGGCACCAAAAGGACACAGTATTCCAGAAGCAGTTGTATCACTACCAAATACAGAGGTAATATAACCTCCCTACTCCTACTCCACTGAGTCCCAGATGCAGCTGGCTTGGAGGTTCTATGGAATTGCCACTATGTCAGGTGACCTCTTATCTAGGTCTTGTGAGCGAAGAGTGCAAAAATCCTAGTTCCCCTGAAGGACAAATATGGCAAGATCCTCAGCCCTCCAGTGCATCTTAAGAGACTTTGGCTTTCCTTCTCATTGATACCAGAACCTTCGTTCTGTAATAGCAACAGAATTCTAGACAACACTGAACTCCTAACTCCCTCAGCAACAGCCAGCAACCAGTGGACTGTCCTGTCCTCCCCCTTCCCCTTTTACTCCCTCCAATCCCCCTTATATCTGCTTACCCCCATCTTCCTATTCTTATCTTCTGCCTACCCCATTTCCACTCCCTGACAGAAAGCATTTGTGTATGTGTGTGTGTATGTATGTGTGTGTGTGTGTATATACATATATATATATACACACACATGTACACAAATACTTTATATATATATATATATATATATATATATATATATATATATATAATGTATGTAGAGACAGTGTAACTTCAAAATGTTCACATGAAACATTGAGGTAACCGCATAACTTTAGATTCGTAAACTTTAGGCTCCTTCTTCCCACCTACAACAATTTTTTTCTGTCATTTTTTTTTTAGTGTTTTAATCTCCTCACAGTGGGGAATGTGTCTCTCTTATTTGTTTGTTATGCAACTCATAAAACTTTATGCAGAATAAGGCAATAAAATACTAGGTAAGCTTTTGTTAAAACCTAAGACAAATGACACTCAAAATAAAGGACTGAGTGAAGCAGAGTACTGTATCTGATCAGAATACAAATAATGAGTTATATGGAACAGATACCCCTGAAACCTCACCACTTGAATGAACTATCTGAAGGTGATACTCATTTTATGTGATTCTTCTCAGACCAGTTTCTATCTTTCTCTCTCAGAATGTGCATGTCCAAAACTATCACTTTTATGTGGTGAGGTCCAATATCTTATTGGAAGTCACCAATGCACAGAAAATCCATATGAAGCAGCAAATAGACTAGATTACTTTGTGCCAAAAGGTCTGAGGCTAGAAGCGGCTTAGAGAGAGAGAGGGAATATTGGGGTGGTCTGAATGAATAGCTGGAAAGACAGATAGGCTATGAAAGAGATCTCTCAATACCTCTGTTACCCAATATCTGATGTGCTGTGACTCTTACCATTTAGCGATTACAAATAAGTCAATTTTAAGTTATCAGTGCATACAAGATGTCAGTTTTAGTATTAACTGCACTTTGGCCTCCCTAATGGTCTAGATACAATCCATCATGTCTCTCAGGCAGAAACCAAAATCTCTCTTCCTCTATGGATTTAGGTGTCTTACAGTCCCTCTGCACCTTAGCAAGTCTGAACAGGGTCCTATATCAGTGGTTAACCTCTCACCAGGGGCTTTTATAGTGTACACTAGTTACCAACAAGCCTTAAGCAATCTGTATTTATTCTTAGGGTAAAAGGAATACAGAAAAAACAGAAAAAAAACAATAAAATAACATACATTCATGTTAAAAGCTTACAGAGGTCACCCTAACTCCATCCTACGGCTCTGATAGGTGTCAGTTCTTCAATCCCCACAATTAGGTTTGTCCAGTTACTTACAAGTCTGTGTCAATTTCTAAATCAGGAGCAAGAACTCCAATAGACAGTTCAGCTGCTTCTTTATACAGCTTGGGTCTTTGATCTCCACGAACAGGTAATCACCAATCTATTGCCTTCTCCTCAAGGCAGTTCCAAAAGACTTTTGGCATAACCAGAGTTGTGGAATTTGCATTAACTGCTCCCAGGGATTCCCCCACTTATCTATTATTATCAGAAAAGGCCATGCCTGTCTGGCACATTTCAATATAGTTTTTTGGTTTTATACGTCCCAGGACTCACAACTGTCAGACAAGTAATATTGCAGATGTTTTAATTCACCTCTCTTGTCAGTAACTGATTCATTCTCCTTTTCTGATAATAAGGATATGATGCTTTTAGTTTTAATCAAAGCTTCATTATTTGTATTCCTTCCATGGAAAAATCAGTATGCTTCATCTTTTTTCTCTCATGAAAGAGGTCCTATTTGATATGACAAAACCCCTGATTTTATGTTTCTGGATAGTTTACCTCTTTTGACAATACCAACCTTCTTAACTTGTACTTTTGATTAGGATAGAAGTCTTATATTGCACTCCGATGAATCGTACTTCACTAGAGTTATGAATTTTAAATAGACTTTTCCATCTCATTTTAACTGCTTTACAGAATTACTGTGATTTTTAGGTGGTTGATTTTTCTGTAGAACTTTTGATCCTGAGTCAATTTCACAAGCATCTGATAAAAATGACATAAGAAATCTCTTCCATGAAAAAAATATTCTACCATAGTATGATATAGTCTAGTGACCACATAAAAAACTGTCCTGTAAAATTTGCCCTATTATCTATTGCAGTTCAATATTTAAAGAGTAGTTATGGTGAGAAAAGTGAATTTAAAATTATGCTTTCAAAATCTTCTCCCTGAGTGTATTCTGAATCACACCTGCTTACTTGACTGAGAATATTACAGTTTTGCTACTTTTTACCCCCTGCTTGCCCTCCTCGCCAGCACAACTAAAAGTTCATGAGTCAGATTCTATGAATATTATGTATCATCAACTGAAGCCTCAAATTCTAATTGCAGAATCTTTATTACTGGTGATGATGCACAAGTCAAAAAGCAAACAGCTTGGCATTTGTATGCCAAGTTGAGTTTATAAAGCTGGTAGTTAGAAGAGTTATCTTTTCATTTGTAAACAAAGTAAATTTTATCCCGAAGATCTCAAAATACAATGTACAATGAAAGTCAAACTTTCAAACATGCTCAGCTCCACTTTCGAGACTAAAAATGAAAGTTCATTTAAGTGTTTAACTGACATTTCAATCGGACGCCTAAATGGAAGCTGAGATCTTTCAAAAAAATCTAGCATTTTTAGAAGCACTTTCTGAGAAGAACCTCACTTTAAGACAGATTCTTTGGACATGATTTATAGGAAGATGTGATGACAGAAGCTTGACAGAAAGATGAGCTGTGAAGTTAAACCGTTAGTCTCAAATTTCATCCTTGTCACTCCTCAATCTAAAGAGCAATTTTCACTCTTCATTAATATTTTGTTCAGGATAATTCCATTTAGGTTTTCTTTGGTTTGCCATTTCAAATCTGCAGCATTAAAATATTAATTTCTAAACAAGATCTTTTCCCACTATGACATACCATTTTTCTTTATACACACACACACAATTTATAATAAGCCCAGGGAATCAGAGACTCTTTCAGCAATAAAGGAATGGATTATGCCTTTGACACAGGCTGCCTCCTTTGAAAATATCTGCATACTTCAACATAACGAGAATGAGTTTGTGAGCATCTGAAGTCCATTCTTACACACATTAACAGCTAATCCTTGTATGGTGTTTACAGAGCTCACTATCTTTACTTATCCCTCATTTAGGCAAGGCTTAGGTGTTTTAAAAACCTAAACTGTACTAATAATTGTTTGGCCTTACTTTCTCTTTAGCCATTATATGCTCTTTTATTTACCCTTTAGCTATCATGAATGAACTGAGGACATTTTTTACCTTTTAAAAAAACAGGTTATGACCAAAATTGTTATTTTAGTCACTAAATTTGAGTATTTCAATCCATATTTTGACAACTTGTCAAGCTGTCTAGAGTGGCTCACAACCATGAGTGCCAACGTCAGGCAGAAAAAGGTATAAACCCCAAATTAGTTGTGAATTCTATAACCAAGTAACAATTGTGACCTCCACAAGCACTATAACAGCCTTAACATGGAGTCATAGATAGTCCCCAGAGGTATTCTGATCTACCTTGCTACCCATGCAAACCTGCCTTTGTAAGAAATGGCCCCTTTTACTAAAAATCACATCAATATTTTGGTTGCTCCCAGTCCCATAGGATCAGTCACTTACCCCAGGTCAAAATATATATAAAATATATATATATAAAACTATCTGAAAGGTTTATTAACTAGGAAAAAGAAATGAGAGTTATTTACAAGGTTAAAGCAGGTGAACATACACAAATAAAATAACTCTTAGGTCCAAAATGTAATAGTAGTTGCTATAATATGCAAGCTTTATATGTCCTTTACAGCTAACCCAAGCGAAGCAGCCTGGGGATTATTTGCTTATGCTTAGAAATATTGCCCTCTCCGAATTCCAAGCAGCATAGTGATGATAATACCTCTTTGACAGAGATTTTTATGCTCTTGCCCCATTGTTCAAGCTCTGATAGGATGAGGGCTTCTGTATGTACCCTCTTCATGGGTGTGAAAGCAATTTATAAAGCCTTTTTTTCCCAGTGATAGTCAACAATGACTTGTATGGTATCTACCGTATTTCCCCATGTATAAGACACACTTTAATTTTGGGGCCCGAAATTTGAAAAAAAATGTTATTGAACTCAAGTTTTATTCATAATAAATGCAAGTAAAAAAATCTACAATCACTGTATAAGACGCACCCAGTTTTTAGACCCCAAATTTTTCAAAAAAATGTGTGTCTTATACATGGGGAAATACGGTATATTGTATGGTATTCTTTTGTAGGGAAGATGTCATCTCTAATGGTAAACTAGCATTTCACACTTGGTAATGCTTCTCTCCTGACTGTGGGGTTTTACAGTTTTAGCAAACACTTTTATAGTTACAGAGCAAACACTTAAATATTTTCTTATAATATGGGATACAAATATTACAAGTATGTATAATACATGCAGCAGCCTACAAGCATTTCATAACGTCTAAACACTAAATACATTTTTATAACTCTAATACCTATTTTAACAATACTAACACACTTGTGAGTCAGACTGGTTTCCAGCTATTCATTTGTCAGTGTTAAGAGAGGTCTAAGGTCATTGGCATAAGCGGGCACTCTGGTCTGCTGGAGTCATACACCAAAATAAAAAAGCCTGTATTTTGCAGCAGTCTTTAGCTCTAGCAACTCCCGTTGAAGTCACTGTTGTTCATAGGTGCTGAGGTCTAAATTTAGGGATCCAAATGTGAAAATGCTGCATCTACACAGCACTTTGTGAAAACCAGATAAGACTGGTAATGTTATCAGAAGAATTTAGGGAAGCCAATTTGATATTACTGACAGAACTTTAGAGTACAGAATTACCCCTAAAAATTACTGGTATAGTAATTCGCTCTATTGGAATTTCCAGGGAGACAATCTTCCCATGAAAGGACATGGATACAGCCCTCCGATCCAGATAGAACACACAAGTTGTGATATTTCAAAAACACATTTTGAAGTGAATTTATTTAGAAGTGAATGGTTACATTGAATAGAAAGAGATAGAAATCACGCATGGCTTATAACCATATAACAATATACTCAATATATATATAAATAAATATTTAACAGAATACAACTATGAGAAGATATATGATACAGAAAATAATACTTAGACTACTAGAACATATACAGTAAAAGAATGTTCTGGGTAATACTATTACTATAACTTTACACTATAACACTTAACACTATTAATTTAACAATAATTGACTTAACATTCTATATAAACCATAAACATCTATACTTAAACATCTATCATCCAGCAAGTGTTGATCAGGTGGTTGTTGGATGGGCAGAGAGCGAGAATCTCACTTAGACCACAAGCATCCAACTTTATTAACATGCAGATTCAGGTGGCTTTTACTTACATAACCTCTAAAATATCCCTCTATTTGTCAAGGAAGGTCCTTCTGTTCTGTCCAAATGTTGCTAAGAGAGCTACCTCAGACTCAGACACAGATCAGGGACTCAGCCCAGTTGCCTGTAAACCCAGAGGCATCTGTGCAGGATTAGTTTAGGCCCAGATACAGAGCGGGGACTCAGTTAGCCCGATTGCCTGTAAGCCCAGAGGCACCTGTCTTAGATACAGAGTGGGGACTTAGTTAGCCCAGTTGTCTAAAGCCTAAGGTGCACCTTTGTTTCAGTGATGCTCACCGCTGTTCGGATGTTATTGGGAAGTCATGGTTCTTTTCAGCTGTTTTCTTCCAAGTGATTTTCAGCTCATCTTCTTCAGATGGTCAGCTCTCTTTCTCTACAAAGCTTAGCCCGTTGACTACAGGATTTATATACAGTTGAGTGAAGAGGTGGAGGGGCTAGGAGTGAGGAGGACGTGGTTAAGAGTGAACAGAGGGGGAGGAGCTAGGAGTGAGGATGGAGTTCATTTAAAGGTCACTCTGGTAGGGGAGGGCTGATGTTAGGAATGAGAATGTCAAAATGGATAGGGGAGGGGTTAGGAGGAAGGAGGGAGTTGCAAGTGAACAGAGAGGGGAGCTATTTTCCAATTGCCAACGCCAGATTCACTTGCTAATTCTTATCCTAAAGATCCTTTTCCTAAAACTTATCAATGTTTAAATACCACAGAACATCCAGACACTGATGCCACTCTCTATTTGTCTAATACGTTACTGTTATTTTTGTTGTAATTTTAAACCCCTTCTGAGGTTTTTCTGCGACCCTTTTCACCTCATTATTCTGTCTAGCAGATTCAAATAGCTCGAGACAAAAATCTCCGACTACAGTAAGGGTCAATGAGACCCAAAGCAGAACCACAAAATCCTGAATATATTAAGTAAAATCATATTTCTAGATATATTACTGTCTTATATAAATACACTGACAGTCCTTAAACAATATTTTTTCTCTGGGCACAACACTATAACAGTGACGTTATCAACACAGACCTATTTTTAAAGCCTGAATAAAAAATGAAAGAAAGGAGTTAAATTATATTTAGGCCACATCTTTTCACACCCAGTTCATCTTTGGTGTTCATTAATCCCAAACAATTCATTGCTTGGCAGCTGCCCTATATGGAGTAGAGATGAAGGATAGTACAGTAGTTAGGGCAATAGCCTGTGACTCAGGAGATCTTATCCTACCACAGGTTTCCCTGTGTGACCTTGGGCAAGTCACTTATGCCATGCAGTAATTCTCATTCTTTCTTTGGTCCAATTAATGTAGGAGAGATCGAAGGAGACTCTCATCATAATATCTCATAGTCCAGTTCTTAGGGCACCTGAGAAGTGACAGATCCCTATTCAAATCCCTTCTCATCAGGCAGAGAGGAGACTTAAATCGGTGGTGGTCTCCCGTACCCCACATTAGTACCCTAACCACTGGGCTACAGGATATAAGAGAATGCTCCTGTCTCCTTCTGTTCTGTGTGGAGTTAGGTAGCCTCTGAGCAAACCTACTGGATCCGGCGCCACACACCTTAGGCAGAGGAGTGCCTATCTTCCCCAGGTTCATGTGAGAACGGCATCCAGGTGCCTGGAGTAAGTCAGCATTGTGTCTGCTTAAAGGCAGAAACACAGGGAACTCTTATTGCAAAATTTAGACTCTGAGTGAGTTTATACATATATACACCAACAGTCCTTTAAAAATACTACTGGGTTGGTGTCAGCTAAATGGGAATTTTATGGATCACAGTGGGACTTAGGTGCCTAAATCTGGGGGTTAGGAACCTAAATCCAGTTGTGGATCTGGTCCTAGGTATCTAAAGATACTAATAGGTGCCTAGTGGGATTTTCAAAAGTGCCTATGGGTAATGGGAGTTAGATAAGTAGGCACTATTGAAAATACTGCTAGATGCACCTCTCCATCTTTAGGTGTCTAAATACCTTAACAAATCTAGCCCTTAGTTCCTGCATCTCAGTTCCTCATCTGTGCAATGGGGTTAATAGTACTTTCCTGCCTTTCCAGTTGTGTTGTGAGGATAAATACTTTAATTTTTGTGAAGCACTCAAATATTACGGTAATACGAGCCATAAATAGATTCACTGTCACCTGTTATTTTGATCTGGTAGAATGGACTAGCATGGTTCACTAAGTTGAGGGTGTTGTTGAGTCTATTATAATAGGTTTGTGTCTGATTTTGTCATTCTTCATGAAAGCCTCCCACTCAGAAGATGTACACAGCTTCTTCATGTTGCCACTTTTCTTCTTGATAAAGTAACAAGATCTGAGCTTGGAGAATATTCACCAAAAATCCACAACTATTAATTTGAAATTTTATATGAATTTACTTGGACTGATTTTGAACTGCTTAGGTGTCTTCTTACAACAAATATTTTGGCAAATAAACTAACTGGTAGACACATTCACTAAAATAGTTAATTTTCGGGAAATATTTCTGACTGTCCACAAAAAAAAGAAAGTCAAATTCCAATATTTATGGCAATTGTAAGTGTTTTGCATATCCAGTCAGGAACAAAACCTCATGCCGTGTGACATGTTGGCATGGTCCTGTTAGGCCTTGAGCACTTCTTGAAAGGTAATGGTTATTTTCAACTCCAAGGATTTCAGAGCCTGACAGGATTTGGGAAGGTTGACAAGACACTATGTATGAAATTTACCTCTTTTGCAGCAGAAATACATATAGGGCCTGATTCTCATTTACAGTAAGGCTCCTTACACTGACCTTAAAGAACAAAAATTACTTTTATGCTCACTTTAATGCATTTTTACACTTCTAGATAGGGACCTTAGTGTAAATGAGAATCTGGTGACAGTGGTCCACAGCTTGAATGAGTTCCTGAATTCTGGGAGCAGTGTGCATGTGTGAGGGAGGGGAGGGAGGAGGAAGGTGGTATATGTTGGGGTGGTGCTTTAAAAAACATATTTCAAATATAATTTTTGGCACTGTTAGTCCTAGCAGCAGAAATATTCCAGTGTATTCAAACTTTATGCTTTTCTGTTTTTACTTATCCTGAGTGTGTTTAGTAAACAAGAGTAACTTGTGAATGATATGTACTAAAATCAAATTTAAGGGTAAACTAAATTATGTCCACAGATGGGGAAGCATAATTGATGACAGAAAGTCACTATAAACTGGAAGTAGCTGTGTTTAAAAACATATTATCACTAGCAACAACATACTGTTATAAATAGTCTAGGTAACTATTTTATAAAAATGAGGCGCTGGTTATTTTCAGTTCTTTCCATACATATACTACTGTATGTCAACAATTTTTGTTTATTTGAGTTTCTTTTCCAGTCTGTTTTATACATTCCTCCTTTATTACTGCTGCAAAGAATCAACAGGGGAACTATTTTCTTAGGAATAGGAGAATATATAGACTATTCTTTTCATGAAAAAGTAATTGGGGCACTGCCACCTGAATTTCATGGGAATTAAGCAAGAAAAAGAAAAGAACATGCATGATTTACCATTTCCAGCAATGAAATTCTTTTCTGTTGTTGTTTTATTTGACATTTACATAGGAGTGTGACTACAGAAAGATGCCGTCATCTCCAAAGGGGCAGGCAGCATTTATCATATGATCACAGCCCTTAAGGAGGAAAATAGTATTTCAAGATTCTACTGAGTGTGCATAATTACAAGGCTTGTGAATTTTCTAAGATGACCCAATATTCTTCTCTGCTGCTAGAGCAATATTTCTACTTTGCTACATTGACCAGCTAAGTCTATACAAACTTGAAGCATTTCACTCCTCCTGCAATCAACTATTTCGGCAGTTGACTACCTGGAAATCTGTGGGAGGGAAGGATCTTGAGCAGCAGCTCTTCTTTCAGCTCCAGATGGTTAGTGATGATGTGCTGTGTAGGGACCTTTAATTCTACTCTTGCTCAGTTCTTCAGGAGCCTTTGAAGTTGACTAAATCATAATCCTTACCACCAAATTACTCTCTCTACTCAAAAGGGGACTCTTAATCCTTGCAGGAAGGAAATAACCTCTCTCTTCTTCTTACATGCCCTGATCTTAGTTGTGTACAGTGTTTGTACAAAGTCAGTCTCAATGTAGAGAAAACACAGTGAAAATCTAATTTGCTCGCTCACACTTTTTCAGGTTGATGTCCCTTGTTCACATCTTCCCATCTGAGTACCTAAACATGGAACAGACTTGAGCAGTAATTAAACCACACCAGGCAGAAAGCATAACACCATTTATGAGTCATTAACCATAGAGAAAAACAGCAGCCTTGGGAAACACAAAGAACATTCTGCTATAGGGGCTAGATTCAACAAAGGAATTTAGGTGTGGTGATATTGAGCATTGCCACGCCTAACTTGTAGGTGCCTAGAAAATCACTGGGGGTCACAAAGCCTGAGTTAGAAGCATTGGCTCCCTGAACAATGGAAAGGGAAAGATAGGTGCTTCAAAACGGGATTCACAAAAGCCAGAACACTTGGGGTCTCGCTGACTATTGACTAATATATACTTGGCTAGCATCTAAATATAGATCACATTACCCAGCATATATTACCCATATCATACACATATCCATATATTATAGCAGTAATGTAGCCTAAATTGGCCTATGCTTTTTATATAACTCTGCTAACTTATGCTAAGTATTTCATAATCTCTTGCATTCACTGAAGTAAGCTTTGGCGTAAGCAATGAGGGAAGCTGTCAAGAGCAGAACAGAAGAATGTTTTACTATAGCAACATAAAGGGAGTTACTCTCATAGACCAGCACTGAAATATCCCAAGGAAAAGGATAAAATATATGAATATTCTACCCTGGTACAAACCTAGGAGGTGCCTTCATGCCCGTTGGTACCTGCAATGCATGTATTCAGAACAAAGAGGTCAGGGATATACCATGTGTGATATAGCGAGGGCAGAAGGCAGTAGGAGAGTGCTTGAAGGGAGGTATATAAGCCCCAGAATGCTCCCTGCAGACTAGCTAAGAGTCATTAGGGGGCAATTAGGAGCAGCTGAGGCCAATTAAGGACCAGCCAGGTGCTTCATAAAAACCTTTGCTCCAGAGAGACAGAATGTAAGCTGGAGGAGTAGGAGTGCCATGCTGTGTGCAGGAGTGCAGAGTTGTGTGGAAGAGCAGACAGGAGTGTTGAGGAAGCTAGAAGGACAGCATGAGGGGAAAAATAGCCCAGGGGAAAAGACTGCAGCTGTGAACATGGTGCCAGCAGCACATAGCTGCTACTTATAGGGCCCCTGGGCTGGGACCTGGAGAAGTAGGTGGGCCCGGGTCCCTACCCACCTCCTGGGGGAGATGGGGTAACTGGAGACGTCCTGGCCCACTACAAGAAGCAAGAGTGTGAGACCAACTAGTGTAAAGCTGGCTGGCTGCCACACATGGTAGCAGAAAAAAACAAGGTAGAAAGTTGATTGGCTAAATCTAGTTTCAGATAATGTACACAGTACCTTTTACTTGTAAACAGGTAGGGAATAAAATATGGCTTTAGGGGTAAATTTGACAACTGTCCACGAGACAGCTTCCCAGAGTCTGGTATTCTATCAAATCTTTTTCCTGTGCTATATTATTATTGGTCTATAACAATAAAATTGATTGATTTTGGCTACCTGGTCTCTTGAATATATTTCATAATGAACCAAAATATAATTGACTGTACAATGCATCAACATGCCTAAGATAGCCAATGGGAAAGACCAAGACCAGAGAAGTCTCCTAAACCCTGACCCTCTCAGGGAGTTCGACCCCTAAATCCAGGCCGTAGGGATGCACGTCCCCTTGCTTGGGATTCTCAGCGCAGGCCCTCACTTGGCAATAGGTGCCTATGCCATTTGTGCAAGAAGTGGGGAAGAAAGGAAGGAGAACAACCTGCCTCATAACTTTTTTCTCATCTGGAATGTGGGAAACGCCTGTTTCAAGATTCCCACCTCCATGCCTGAAAGGGAGAAGGGATTTGAACTAGAATCTGCCACCTTTTAGGTGGGCACTGTAACATTGGGCTAAAGGTTATGAGGGAACCCCTCTTCTTCCTCATCCTTCCTCCCCCTAACCACCCAAAACCTTTTTGTATGAGCTCATCTATGGGGTCCCAATCTGATAAGTGAGCTCATAGACTATAAAATCAGAAGGAACCATTAAAATAATCTAATCTGACTCCTGCACAATGCAGATATGTAAAAAGGCCATTGGTAATTACTTGTTAGCCACTATAGAAAATGCCAATTCTCTGGTTATAGACTCCGAGCCCTCTTCATAGCTAGGCCCTGCAAGCATATTAGGCAAAGGAATGCCTATCTTCCCCCAATTTATGTGTAGATACAGGGGTGTAGATGGATGTCTGGATGCTTAGAGAGAGGTTGTAGTGTCCATGCACAGAAAGAAACATAGGCACCTAGGGAATTTGTACCTGAAAAATTTAGCTACCAAATGAGTCTAGATGACTACAGGGTTTGGCAGCAGGGGAAGGGGAATTTGAATCCCAGGGAGGCCTGATTCTGGGATTTAAAATGTTAGTTAGGCATGTAAATTCTTTTTCTGAATCTTTCCCCAAACATTTCCAGCGCCCCACACAATGCAGCCATCCTGTGTATAGAAAAATGTGCGTTAATTTGCCTTTCCAGCATCCCTTTTGGACCTTCTGCCAATGCCAGCATCCCTCCAACCCTTGTCCTTCATGGAACCATTTTATTCCACTCATGAGTGAACTAGAAAGGGCTGTCGGTGCACTCTCAAGCACAAGGTGAGATCTGCATAATTTAGCTCTCTCTGTACAGCTGTAAACCTAATGTTGCTATACATTGCCAGTGCTGAAATATTGCTTGGGCAGAGAAGATTCAAAATTAAATATACTTTATGCAGCCTTTTATTAATAGTTTACTTTCATTTAACGTGTACTTGTTACCTAGAAAAGGAAAATTAGACTGCATGAAGCAATTACTAGAAACATTCAAGCAGAAATATATTAATGGCAAATAAATCTGCAAGGTGAAACAACCTTACAGCTTCAAGTACCTGTATAATTTCAAAAACAAAGGAAAAGAGAAAACAGTATATGTGCAATGAACAAGTAGAAAACCATCACAGAAAACACACTGTGGAGCCAAGAGACAACTAAGAAGGAATGCAATAGGTTAGTCCTGGATCCCTTTGGAGAGAAGCATGTCCAATGGATGCTATAGCCATGCAAACATATCCCAGCTGCTCCTCTGACTATAAGTTTATGCATCGTTGTTAAAGTGGATTTGCTTGGGGGCTGTAAAATCGCATCAGATCAGGCCCAGATATTTGGTATGCTTTTATTGAAATACTCCATATATTGTGTTGACTGGAATCCAAAATGAATATATTCATCCAGATTATACAATTTATGAAATTAAGAATAATCCTTAAACTTGTGTTAAAAGTGCAAGAACACAACATGTATCATATCAAACCACAAACATTTCCTTTTTCATCTGTTTCCCGTTTAAAATGTGTGCTGAATGTATGCCATCCTGCAGGTGAGGCATTCTGCCTGATGCAGAGTCCATCTAACTCAATGGAATGATTCCTATTGACTTCAGTGTGTACTGGATCAGGACCACAGAGAAGGATATCAACTTCCTGGTCTGGGACATAGCGTGTCTTTGTCTGTGGGCCAAAAAAGTGTTGGGCTTCTTTTGTTCCCATGTCTCATAATAAACTCTTAATGAATTTCTTCTTCACCACCAACCCAGATCTCATTAAGTATTATTGCTTTCCAGTATGTTCACTGTATATTTGTGTTTCTGATCATTGGCCCAGATTGACTGCTAGCTTAAATTGTTGCTGGCCCAATGACTTCAATGGAGCTTCAGTGTATTACACCAGCTGAGGATCTGGGCCATTATTTCTCAGGTGTATTATCATTTTCCCAGGTTCAATACCAGCATGTTATTTCCCATCCATTCCTAAAGGGTCCTTTGCATCATTTCTCTGTACTAACCGTTTTTGCAACACATCCCAACAAGCTTCCACCTGTGAATTTCATTAATGTGTTACCTACTCCCACTTCCAAGACATTACTGAAGTTGTGAAATAAGACACTGCCTAATATTTCCTAATATTGATCCTGGCAGCACATTACATAAGATACACCCTTGCCACTACCACCAAATAATGCAGATTAGATAGCATTACACTCTACCTGAAACCCTTCAAACAGTTTTCAATTCAAACATGTGTCAGTGTTCATAGCTAAGTTGATATAAAATATTATAAGTAGGATTTTATGGGATACTGTAATTCATGTTTTCCTAACATTTAAATATGGGATATTTTCTTTATCTAATGAAAACTATTGGAGTGTTTGGGATTCTTTTTTCTTTATACATTCATGCTTCTTGTTGAACATAGTACAAAAATAGATACTTGTGAGCAGCTGGCCACACCAGCCCTCATTTGTAGTACTGTGTCCAGTTTTGGGCCTCCCACTACGGAAAGGATGTGGACAAATTGGACTAATTGGAAATTGGAGTCAAGCGGAGAGCAATGTAAATGATTAGGGGGATGGAGCACAGGACTTATGACGAGAGGCTGAGGGAACTAGGCTTTTTTAGTCTGCAGAAGAGAAGAATGAGGGGGGATTTGGTAGCAGCCTTTAACTACCTGAAAGGCGGTTCCAGGGAGGATGGAGCTAGGCTGTTCTCCGTGGTGGCAGATGACAGAACAAGGAGCAACTGTCTCAAGTTGCAGTTGGAGAGGTCTAGGTTGGACGTTAGGAAAAAAAACATTCACTAGAAGGGTGGTGAAGCACTGGAATGGCTTACCTAGAGAGATGGTGTTATATCCATCCTTAGAGGTTTTTAAGATGTAGCTTGACAAAGCCTGGGTGGGATGGTTTAGTTGGGGTTGGTCCTGCTTTGAGCAGGGAGTTGGACTAGATGACCTTCTGAGGTCCCTTCCAACCCTACTCTTCTATCTTCTTCTATGAGTAGTATGTGGAGAAGAGTGGGGACTGCAAAGTGTGTTTCACTGCCTCAAATGGGTTCTCCATATTGTGATTCACAGTGAGGAGGCAGAGTGTTGGTTTTCAGGGTATGCTGCTACTTTTCCCACTCAGTTTTGTGGATGGAGGAAGGGAATGAATGGGTGGAATCTTGGCTCTGCCCTCCCAATATTCTGGCCAGAACAGCATAATCAGAATGAAGGGAGTAGCTATCCATTACTATTGTAGACCAACAGTAGACAATTTCCCTCTTACTGAAGTGAAGGGAGGGACCAAGAATGAAATGTTCACATTTCCCTCCCTGATCTGTTCAACTATGTGCTTCCTCCAACTCAGCACAGATTTAAATCTAGCCTTCAGTGATTTATTGTTTTTAATATTTGTTCCATTATTTTATTATAAACAATATTGCTAGAGTTAATTTTATTTTTTTAAACGTATTTGCTTTTCTCCAGCCAGTGCATCCCACTTCTCCAACATGTGTAAAAAGAAGTTTATTGAGATGGTTTTGGTAAAATGGCTCTCATGTTATTGATTCTTCAGATTTTCCTCTCCCATGCACCCCTGCTTTTGGTCTGTTTTTATACCTGGCTATGGAATGAACACTACATGAATCTCAGTGGTCTTGATGATGAACACAGATCAGTTGGCCATGGCGATACTTTAAAATCTATTTCCTTTTAGGAGCAGGAGGGAAGGGGGAGAAGTTGGGATATGGGATGGAAGCAGCAATTTGGCATTGGTCAAAAACCATTCAGCAGTGCCTGAAGATGAAGTGGCTATGCTGATTCTTTGCAGCCTCTATGAAGTGGGTGGAGTTGTTCTTGAATGTCTCCGAACCTTCCTTTGTGAGAGATCTCAGAAGATAGTTTTGGGCAGGTGCTCATTGTCCCTGAGGATAACCTCTTGTAGGGTGCAATAGTATTTTATTCTGTCACCATTCCTGCTGACCTTACTGCTGCCATTGAATGGATAAACTGTGCTCCAGAGACTGGATTTAGATGAGGGCTAACTGACTGAGGATCGGTCCGGATGCATGTTTGCGGAAGCAACATGAACAGTTGTCAAAGATTATATTGAAACCTATGCTTGTGGGAGTGTATCCACTATTCATGATGCAGCTTTACTGTTGAGGATCTAGCTAGGTCTGTCTAGCTAAGCCACTAGTTCCCAACCCATGGCCCATGGGCCAAAAGTGGCCTGCTGCTCCCCTCCCTCTGGCTGCAGAGGGGAGCTGTTGCCTAAGGACCCAGGCAGAGTGTGTTGCTGAGGGGCTACAAGACTGGTGCAGTCTCCTTGCTGCAGCCAAGGGAATGGTAAATCAGTGCTCCCCTCGCCCGGCTCCAGGAGAGCAGCAAAGTGCTCTGCCTGGGTCCCTAAGTGCTGGGGTCCCTACTGGAACCAGAAGGAGAGGAACACTGATCTCCCATCCCCCTGGTTGCAGAAGGGAGCCACTCCCTAGGGACTGAGGTGGAGTGCACAGGGCTACAAGACACCTGTGGTTTCTCTGCTGCAGCCAGGGGTCAGGAGATCAGCAAAGAGGCAGTGGGGGCTGCTGGCAGAGACTGGTGGCCCTTCAGGATTGTAAAACTGATATCTGTGGTTCTTGAGCCACAAAGGTTGAGAACCACTGAGCTAGACTGTTCCTGGATGTTAAGATGACAAAACTGTTTTCATTTGTAAGATGAATGCAACATCACTGCAGTTATCCAATATACCTTAGTGTGCCTCAAGCCTATAGGGCTAGAGGCTAGTAATTTTTTATTTGTAATTCCAGCTCTATTACTGGCTCAGTCTGTGTCTTTAGGCAAGTTACTTAACATACCGGTGTTTTGGTTTCTCTGTTTGCATAATAGGGTTTCTGTGCATTTTTTATTTCCCACATGTGAGATTAAATTAGGCTATATCTTCACTACAGCCTATGTCGGCAAAATTTAAGTCACTCATGGGTGTAAATATTCCACCCCCTGAGTGATATAACTTGCACCAACATAAGCACTGGTGTCCACAGCGCTATGCTGGTGAGACAGCTTCTCCCATTGACATGGCTTCTGCTGCTCACAGAAGTGGGTTTTTTATGCTGCCCTCCTATCAGCTCAGAGCGTCTTCAACAGACGTGCAGCAGCAGTGCAGCTGTTTTGTTACAGCTATGTGCTGCAGTGCTGTACATATAGGCCTTGACTGCACTACAAAGATAAGTAAATCTACATTAAGTTGACGTACAGCCACCGCATTAATTACTGCAGTGGCTGATGTCTTCACTACCCTCCTTGGGTCGGTGACGTGCGTCCTTACCAGGAGCATTTCCACCAACAAAAGAGGGACAGTGTGGGGAGCTGAGAGCCTCGTCTCTCAGCTCCCTTGGTAGCTCCCTGCCAGGATCATGGCTGCCCCACAGGCTCCTGGGCTCCCTGCAGGCTGCCACCCCGTTCCCTTCTGGGTGCCGGCCCAGAGCTTCTCCCCTTCCTGTTCCACACTAGGAGGTGGCGGAAGCCTCCTGGCTTCTCGTCCCTGGGAAGTGAGATCCAGCTGCCCCAGCTTCTTGCGTCCCCAACAGCTCAACTGTTAAATTGACGAGGCTGCCCCAGCTCCTGGCAGGGAGCAGGGGGAGAAGTCACCAGGAGCTTCTCCCCTCCCCATTCCCCACCAGGAACTAAGGTCCAGCTGCCCAGGGCTTCTCGCCCCGCTCCGAGCTGCGTGTGGGGTCCAGTAGCCCGGGGCTTCTTGCCCCGCTTCCAGACTGGAGCAGGGTCCAGCCACTTAGCTTTCCAGCAGAGCAGGGGACATCTGGGGTCTAGCTGCCCTGTTTCTTGTCAATTTCAGGGATCTGCTGGAGCCCTGAAATTGGCAAGAATGACAGCCAACAGCTGATGTAAGGAATGCAGTGTCTGCACTGACACTGCATCGCCCTATCTATGCCAACATAAGCCCTACACCTCTCGTCGAGGTGGGTTTATTATGTCAGCATGGCAGGGGATTGACATCAGTGAGAGGAGCATTTCAATGTGTACACCTCCACTGTTTTGTCAACAAAAGCTGACTTTTGTTGACAAAACTCTGTAATGTAGACCAGCACATAGACATGGCCTTAGATACTGTTTGCACAGAATTATGAACATTAAAGAGCTGTAATTAGTTTCTAAGTAGCATTATTGGTTGTATTAGTAATATTTAACGTTTATTGATATTAAGAATCCATACACATCAACTTGAAATGGATCATTCAGATATTCATCTAAAAATCTGTGATTCTGCCAAGATCATACGTGCCCAATTTCAAATTAACTTCTGATAGTCTATTACTCTGAGGTCAATTCTGGGATGTTGAAGAATTTTTCATTACTAGACTGTCAGACTTGGCTAAATTCAGTCTGTTCTAGGTATAGGTCCGAGGACATTACAGCTGAAAAGGATAAAAGTACCAAGAGGGTTCTTGATAAATGGCTATTTATGACACTATTTGTAGTAGAAAAAGCTACTAGCAATGTGGGATCATAAATGCACCTATGTTAAAATCTTCCTTCTGCTTGAAAATCCTGTCTAACCAAAAATTTCATGTTCTGAAATGCATTTTCCCTGTCTTTATCTTTGTCATCTCATATACTCAATACTGAAGTTTCATATTAGCATTTGCATTGGAATTTCCATCCCATTACATCAGATTACATCCCATTATGTTATAGTTGGGATGTGATAAAGTGTCACTTACTGGCTCTATGGCTGTTTTGATTTGATTTGGGAATAAACATTAAGAACATAAGAATGGCCATACTAGGTCAGACCAATGGTCCATCTAGCCAAGTATCCTCTCTTCTAACAGTTGCCAATGCCAGGTGCTTTAGAGGGAATGAGCAGAACAGGTAATCATCAAGTGATCCATCCCCAGTCACCCATACCCAGCTTCTGGCAAACAGCAATTACAACAATATATGAACAAAAATAAGATTAAAGAATTGGCAAAGAAAGAGAGGAGACTTAATCATGTTCTATGAACATAGTCTTGTCCTACTTACACATCACTTTCTTTCCCACAAGCAAAGAAAAAGAATGCCCAGTAACTTGAATATTTAAATGTTTCAGAATCCAGCAACTGGATCTTAATACTGAAATGTTCAGTGGTTTACAAAATTTTGTGAAGCAAAAATGTTTTTTTTATCCATCTGGTTTTCTTCTGCTTTTGAGGCAGTGGATCTGGAGCCCTGGAAATTGTCACTTGCTGGGTTAGCTTTGTTAAAACAAAATCAACTTTACACTATACATTTCTACCCTAGAGAAGTTCCTTACAAATATATTGAAGAAATAACTGAGACCCTTACTGTTTAAATTCCATGAATCCTTCTAAGCAAACTTCTAATATCTATCGAAGAAATAAGCAAAAATTGCACAGGTTATCTTGGGTGATCTGGGGCCAGTGTAGTTTCATGCATCCATGGGAAAATGGCCAGTATTTTAAACAATTGTAGTCTCATTTTTCTGACAGCTGTATTCTGTTTTTCTGGTTCATCTAATACTGTTCTATTCTGGGTTCATGTTTGCCCTTAATGTTCAGTACAAAAGCTAATTGTTATACTAAGCAGCTTTTCTAAGGGTTTTGCTTTTGTAACTTGATGCTTCATGGACTGAATGGCAAATTAGAACATAGATAAATGATCCAAATTTCCAAACAGCAGTTCTCCTTATCATGTAATGAAACAAGGCATTTTTAAGACAACATACGTATCCAAAGACATTTACAATTCTGTTATTCTACAGTTCACATAGCACCTCCATATGGACTTTTGCTGTATTACACATCCAATGAGTCTGTTCTGCTTACATTCAACTAAATTGTTCTCTATTCTTCTATTGAGGTTCTTATATGGAAATTTAAGGTTCTAATACTGTAATCACTGTAATATCTGAGTGCCTTCCATTGGGCATTAAGCAATATGACTATACATCTGTCACATTTGTTCTCTCATCCTCTCCCCAGGGGGAGAAAATTGTTTGCAGTGGAGTATGTTGTTTTGGAATTTATTTTTTGTAATAGTGTCCACCGGTGTGGGTTATTATGGCTCTTGTCAGTCACTCAGCTAGTATACAGAGGAGTATGGATGGGGTGGACAGTGAAAGGTCATAGAATCATCAAATCATAGAAGATTAGAGTTGGAAGGGACCTCGGGAAGTCATCTAGTCCAACCCCCTGCTCAAAGCAGGACCAACCTCAACTAAATCATCCCAGACAGGGCTTTGTCAAGCTGGGCCTTAAAAACCTCTAAGGATGGCGCTTCCAACACCTCCCTCGGTAACCTGTTCCACTGCTTCACCACCCTCCTAGTGAAAATGTTTTTCCTAATATCCAACCTAGACCTCCCCTACTGCAGCTTGAGCCCATTACTCCTTGTTCTGTCATCTACCACCACTGAGAACAGCCTAGCTCCATCCTCCCTGGAACCTCCCTTCAGGTAGTTGAAGGCCGCTTTCAAATCCTCCCTCACTCTTCTTTTCTTCAGACTAAAGAAACCTAGTTCCCTCAGCCTCTCCTCATAAGTCATGTGCTCCAGCCCCCTAATCATTTTTGTTCCCCTCCATTTGACTTTCACCAATTTGTCCATGGGAGAGTAAAATGAAACATTGGCTTTGAACTGGACTATTGAAATCCAAGACTGAAATACAAATATGAATAGAAATGTGTCCAATGATGCCTGCACCCATCCCCACAGCACTTCTTCCAATAGTTCAGCTTTTAAAAAGCATGTCAGGGTCAGATTTTGTCCGATGTGAGGAAAACAATGTCCTGAAATAAATACAATCAATTCACGGACCTAGAACCTTTGTAACCCCCATGACAGAACTTGTCTATTTAGGCTTCACACTGCCAACCTAAAAACAACTTCAAATGTATTCAGCTGAGGTCTGTCTCAATAGTTTCTGGGAGTTATAGTAAACAATCATATAACACTGAGCCATGATTCAACGCAAAACTGAAGACTGCGCTTTCAGTCCATACTTGTTCAGGACATCATTTAAGTACCTGCTTAATTTTAGCTTTCCCACTTGAAATCAATGGGACTGAAGAACATGCCTAAAATTGAGCATGTGTTTAAGTGCTGTCCTGCCTAGCAATGCTTTCCTGAATCAGGTTTTAAGGACAGAAACAAACAGTTTACGTCATCTATGCTATTTTCCAGGCAGTGTGCATTTCACATATGCTTTCATATGCTTGTTAGTGTTTTGTTCAGTTGCTTGAAATGTTGCAAACAAAGCTTCAATCAATCAGTTCTCTGAAGCACTAGTTGACCTCACCATTTGCCTTTTTTCCCCTGCTAATCGATCTAACTTTTCTTTTTCTTAATTTCATCCCTTAACTTCTCATTATGCCTTGTAACAGAGTGGTTTCCCCCGTGGTCTTCAGAGCCCGGGATTAAGCTAGTCCTGATTACCGGATGAACTCCATATGAGTTAGATTAGGATATTCCCTATAAAGGGCAGCAGGTGGCTAGAGTAAACTGGGGGAGTATGATAGAGCAGAGAAACTGGACACCAGCAGGAAAAGCGATAAAGAGGGTATGGGCCCAGCTATACCTGCAGCCAGTATCAAGCCTGGAGGGGGAAGAAAAGGAGAGAAACTGGCTCAGTTCAGGGTTGACTGGGGAAGAGGCAGGAGGTCACTCTCCCTCTCTATGTGAGGGGACTGTCATTACAAGCCTGATAGCTGGGACAGCAGCACTGCATCCCTGAATGAGAGACTGTTGTGGAGGTTGGGGAGCACCCAGCAGTGAGTGAACTGTACTATTTCACTATAAAGACATTGTGGGGCTAGGCTGTCTCCAGCCTTATATCTGCCCACACCCGGAGAAGTGAGGCTGTGGCAGGATGCTGAGAAAAGGTCCACAAAGGGGTGCTACTCCAGGTGATACACTACAGACTGTTTGGACTATAGAGGCCACATCCCAGTCTGAAGAGATATAGATAGGAAATAGCCCAGGAAAGTGGACATAGATTCTCCACTGGGAAGGCCCTGCTGGCATTGCTTTATTCAGGCCCCTGGCCTGGGTCTCTCTACCACACCACTCTAAGGGCTGAGGCCATATGCGAGTGGAGGCCAGAAAGTTCCTGGACTAAGGTCAGGAACAAAACACGTCCATCAGGAAAGCCAGGGGATAGAAAGGCAGATGCACCATCCTCCAAGCCACCCAGCCCCCCAAGCACCCTGTTGCTGGGATGCTTCAGGAAACAAAGGCCTGAGAAGCCATAGTTGGAAAAAGAAGCAGGAGAAGAAAAACTGCTGCTGTGATGAGCAAAATTAGCTCGGCAAGAGACTTTGAACTGTGCCCAACTCTGCGTCACACAGCTGGGAATCCCCAGCAAAGGATAGAGAGACATTGAACTGGGGTTGGGGCCTATGTTTACGCAGAAGGCTAAATACATGGGATTTTTTCTGGGGATTTTTTTGAACTTCTTTTTGAAATGGGTGAGTTCTTAAAGAAAAAGAGAGGGAAAGAGAGGCAAGGTGCTGTGCAGTGAAGTCTGGCCATGAGGGGATGCTCAGGAGGCAGCCACCCCCACTATATTTCCCTATGCTACTCCTGACAATTCCTAACACAATAGAGGTTTTTAAAAATATTTGGATATGCTTAAGTCTGTGCGCTTTTATTAGGACACCAGAGGACATCATGGGTTAAGAGTTACTCCATAAATATATAAAACTGCTACTTGATACACCATGGAATCTGTTTGTTTCTCCATTTTGAACTTTGGAAGCATCTGAAGTCTAGAAAACTTTTCAGCCTTGGGTGCTTGCATTTTATTTTTGTACAGAGTGATGTTTATTTCATCTCCCCAAAGCTCACCCCATGCCACCCAGAACTATACTACACAAGGGAGAGGAGTCGATCATAAGGAATGAATGACACACATTGAAAATGCATTGGATTTGGTCCATGGACATAAAAAGGAAAATCTGCATGTTTTTCCTCTGTTGACATAGGGGTGATTTTCTCCATGGATATTTGGAATTTCTGTTAGGCTAGATATTTGATTCCCTGAACATTCTATCTCCAAATGTTAGGATGTGCCTATGCCTTTTAAACAGTGGCTACAGTTGCAGAACATGGGCAGAGATTGCCTTTGATGAGCTACATATACTAGAAGACATTGGTATATTCCTGGACATGCATGCAGTAAATAAGAAGAGATGAGAAAATAGAGCCCTTTGAATCAAATGATTATTTAAGATGTGCTCCATTGTACATACTAATAAAGCATTATTGTTTGTATTAATTTAAGTAAAATGGATGACATAGTTGATGATATTTATCAGCGTGATACTCATATGGAAATTTAGCTAATAAGGAAAATAATGAACCCCTGTGCAGTTTCAAATTGCTTAGTAGTGAGGATTTAATGTAAAATTTGCAATTTGTTTTCAAGCAAGATAATGCAAAATGTGCAAAATCTTTTTATACTGATTCACATTTATATGCCTTATCTACACACAATGGAAAGTCTACAGTCATTAAAGCTTCATTTAAAGGTGTAGAAAAGCACAAACTATAATAGACTTCTTAGATATCATTAGTCAAAGTAAACAGGATAATTAGAGGTGTTTAAACAGGTCGTCAAATAAAAAAAGTTTGGGATAACTGAAGAAATCATATGGTGAACTACTCATCCTTATTCTTTTTAAAAGAGGAGAAAAGTGAGTAAATATGACATTTGTTCTCTATTATTTTCAGAAATCAGCAAACAGGGAAGTGTAATTGTTTTCTATGCCACATGTCTCTAAATGAAACTTATTTTAAACAGAGGTACTCAGAATTGTAGCTTGTCAGATGACAAAGGACTTAAAAAGAAATCAGCCTTAGACTATGTCTACATTATAGCCTATGTCTGCAAAATTTGTCACTCAGGGGAGTGGGATATTCACACCCCTGAGTGACATAAATGACACTGATATAAGTTGTCATGAGTACAATGCTTAGTCAATGAGAGAGCTTTTCTTGCTAACAGAGCTTCTGTTGCTCATGGAGGTGGCATTTTTATGCCGACAGGAGAGCTCCTTCCTGTTGGCATAGAGCATCTTCACCAGACATGCTGAAGCAGCAACTGTATGTATAGACCTACCCTTAAGGAAGATGCCCTGGGATATCTCACAAGCAAACCTAGAAGTAGGACACTTCTAAAGGACAGTGTCTGTATGGGATGTGTAAGGCCCAAAAGGGAAGGAGGGGAAGGGTAAATTTTTCCCAAATTTGGTCTTTTGCATTTTTTGCACTGTGTGCATGCTTGAGAGAAAGACAGCTCATAATAAGCAGGTTTTGCTTGATGAGAGGGTTGAAAGTTATCTCCTGTAGTTTTGACCAATGGTGATGACTGGTGTCTGGTGATGACTACAGGTCTATCATTGGAGAAGAATGTCATCAACATCTATTAGAGAAATTATTGTTTCTCCCTTGCTTAAGAAGCTTGAATTGGACTATTTTACTAATTATCACACTAATTTAAATTTCACAACTGTGAGGAAGTTTGTGGTGAGATAACTGTGGTGACACTTGAAATTCTCAGATTTCCTTGTCTATTAATCTGGTGCTAAACCAGAGTGTGATCTGGGGGCTGATCTGGTTTCACTGGCTGCATGAATGTGTCATGTTTAGTCTGAGAAGAGAAGGCTGAGGAGAGACATGTTATCAGTTTTCAAACATGTTAAGGGTTGTTTAAGGTTTGGTAGGAAATGGTAAACACATTATGAGAAGTTTATGGATTGTGAGACATATACAATTTATGTGTTTTTTTCTGTAAACTATATATAATTAAAATTATTAAAAATTAATAGGAAAAACATGTTAAGAGATGTTATAACAAGGATGGTGATCAATTGTTACTACTTCTCTGAGGGTAGGACAAGAAGCAGTCGGCCTAGTATGCAGCAAGGGAGATTTAGATTAGATATTAGGAAATTTTTGCTAACTATAAGGATAGTTAAGCACTGGAACAGGTTGTGGAATCCCTGTCACTGGAAATTTTTGAGAACAGGCTAGACATACACCTGTCAGGGATAGTCTAGGTACATTTAATTGTGCCTCACTGTGGAGAGATGAAGAAGATGACCCTTGAGGTCCCTTCCTATCCTACACATCTATGATTCTGTGTTATTCTGATGAGGAACATGACCGAGTGTTCATGCTGATTCTTTGTAGTATGTTATTTACCTTTATTTAAAAAAATCATAAACACATCTGAAAATAGTAACACAGTAGCTGTAGCTGTGTTAGTCCCAGGATATTAGAGAAACAAGTAGGTGAGGTAATATATTTTATTGGACCAACCCTGTTGGTGATTGAGACAAGCTTTCACAGACCTGAAGAAGGGCTCTGTGTAAGCTTGAAAGCGTGTCTCTTTTACTAACAGAAGTTGGTCCAATAAATCATGTTATCTCACCCACCTTGTCTCTCTAATAGTACCATAGGCATAAGGAGATGATCTACAATGGGTTTCTTCTGTTCATTCTGAAGCGCCACAAAGGTTTCTGGGATGAATGCTCTTCTGCCTAAGAACCTGTCTCATGTTGGCTTCTGTAGGGTCTCATTCCATCTCCTTTCCTGTTCCATATATTTTTTGAGGCTGCTAGCAGAATTACTGAGCTGATATGGGCTGGCTTGCCTTCCAAATGAAGTTAATACACCCAATATTTTAACTCTGTTTCATCAGACCTAAGGCAGATGATTGACCTATCCAGTGGCTTTCTAGGATGAGAATTAGCTGCTGAGATCCAACCCAGATAAGACAGTATTTTTACTTGTATGGAGGGAGAAGCAGCAGAAAAAATGTTAGAGTTTATGGGCTGCTTGTTTCATCTGCCCTTGGTGGGAAGGTAGCAACATCTATTTATTTTTGTGAGGATGATACAATAACTACACAAGAATTTTACAATAAATAGCAAAGATTTTATTTGAGACAATCCAAAGGTAAATGGGATGAAAGTAAGCAAGGAAAAATCTAGTCTGAACATTTGGGAATCTCCTATCTGGGACCTATTAGACTGAGGATTTGTCTCTGAAGAAACAGTGGAATCTCCATCTCTTGAATCATTTAATATTAGGTTGACCAAGAAAATTAAGACTAAACAGCTGGATTCTCTGCACGTGTAAACTAGTGTTTCACCATTGGCACTATAGTGCAGACACAATACTGCATTAGATGGACTAGACAACCTAATTAGTCTTTTCCAACTCTAGTTTCTCCGATTGAAACACAGATGTGTACACCCTTAATAAAATTGTAGACCTGCATCATTTTTAGTAATGCCACTAATAACAATTCTTCCTTTTGTCTTTCTTGTCCATTTACATTATAAACTTTTCAGGCCAAGTACTATCTTTGACTATGTGTTTCTAGCAGACATAGCACAATGGGGCCCCAGATCTCAGCTGGTGTTTCTAGAGGCTACTGTAACGCAAATGTATTAAGTATCGTCATCATCGTCAGACAGATTTTAGCCCCGATAAAAGAAAATGAACACTGTTGAAAATGTGAGCTGTAATTCAGGTAATGTATAGTCACTGTGGGCCAGATGGTGTTACACTTACATTCAGTGTGCTACTCCACAGGTAGTCCCATTGATTTCAATAGGAGTACTCAAGATGTGAGATACCGGTAGCTGTGAGTGAGGATATTAGATTCTGGCCTCTTGTTCATTATGATCCTGTTCGAAATGCCAGTGAATTCAAAGGAATGAGACTCCCTTTGACTTTGATAGGATTAGGATCAGACCTAAGGTGAAAGACAGAAAAAAACTTCAGGGGGGAAAAAATATGGTTTGATAGAATTTTAGATCAAGTTAGAGCCACCAGCTTATTGAAACATCATATTCAGCACACTTCAGAAGAATTATCTAGAACTTCCAAACCTTATATCCCTACATGGCACATGTTGATATTTTGTACAGTTTTCTCCAATTCCAAAACTTTTCTCAAATGTAAAACCAGGCAAATTTTAACAAATAAAACTTCATTGTAAATATTTTCTCCAGCCCAAACATTCTGGCAAAACACTAGACGGGAGAATGCCCTGCTGCTGACAGTGATACACCTGTTCTGTGGAGGTTTGTTGTTTTTAATCTCCACTCACTGGAATATTGTTGTCAGTGTAGTTAGCATAGTCTGTCAATTTGAGTAGACCACTTGTGACGAGCGTGTTGAAAATAAGTGCACGAATCATCATGTGCTGTCATTTATTCAGTACCTTCAGCTCTCACTGAAAGCCAAAAGAGACTCCCACAGTTATACACAAGTAAACAGAAACCTTGCTTTTAAGTTTAACCCCAGAACTAGTGGAAAGTTTTAAATGTATGTTGGCAAATCTGCTCATACCACTTGAGTGGAACTAACCTTACTACCAGGCACTGAATGCCCTTCATTATAGATCCAGATTTAACAATATGCCATACAAATCTGATCATTTATTATTCTAGCATTCAGAGATCTGAGTCAAGGCTAGGCCACATTATGTTGAGCACTGTACAAATGCTTATAAAGAGACCATCTTTACGCCAGTGGTCTTATATTCTAAGGTACTGATTCTTGAACCAATTAAACATGTGCTTAATTTCACACATAATGTGTAAAGTTAAGGACATGCATTAGCTGTGCAGGTTTGAGGCTATATTTCCACTGCTTATTTCCTGCAAATTGCATGAATGCTGTCTCATGAAAGAATATTTATATATATAAAAGAAATGACTCCTTATTTCTGAAGTAATATATCACAATGCAGATCTGGAAAAAAAAGAGCTGTTATACTCTTCTGCATACTTTCAGTCTGCATGATATACAGAGCCCCAGGATATGGCCCCTGAAATGGCAGAGCTGTTGCATAACAAAAACGCAGTTTCAACGTGGGTGTATGTGTGTACACAGTGTTACATCTGTGTCCAGCACAGCATATGTGGACACTCAGTGAGAGTATAGGGAACCTGTTTGAGCATATACACGGTCAAGTAACCGAGTATGTGTGAAAGTGCAGACCTAGCGTTTGGTATTGGTGGTGTCTTTGACATACAACAGGACCTCTCTTTGTGCAAGTAACTTTACTTTAAAGAGGATTCTGGAGCCTTCCTATTTAGAATAGATGTATGCTATATCTTACACCTCAAAGAGTGAGGCTGACAAGAACTGCTGATTAAGGATGATTAAGTAACTTTCTACTGGTAGTGGCTTACAACACTTTATCTGTACAAAGGAAAACAAACAAACAAACCACCAAGGAGAAATGGTGAGTGTGTGTCCCTCCTTTGAAAATATCTGGATGTTAGGTAGCTAGCTTTAAAGAGAAGCTAAAATGTTTATGTATTACTATGCATCACTGTGTTGTATGTATATTGCTTATAGTTAGTTAGGGCCAGATTCTGCTTGGTCCATATGTGGGTAAAATAAGGCAGAAGGTGCCTCCATCCCCTCACAGCCAAATAAGGGCCACCAGGATGGATGGAGAACTGCTCCCTCTCTATTGCCCCTGGGGTATCAAAGCCCCAAAAGGGGAGGAGAGGGTCAGCGATGAAACAGGCCTATGCCCCCTTTTCTATTTTGTACCAACATGCAAAACTAAATTGGGGTGGTGGATGCACTAGCACTTTCAGTAGCAAGCACTATATTGAAGAGCAAAGGAAGGTATTATACACCCCTGAGGCAGTACATCTAGCAGTGTTCCTCATGGGCAGTGCAGTTCTGATTAAATGCCGTGATCTAGCCTTTACAGATTATGCATATTACTAGTTGCATGATACAGAGAAAGCCCCCGTAGCATCTTGAAGAAGCCTTTTTTTTCTATCTCATCACTTTATTCTCTCCCCCTTCTTATCTTTCTTATTATTATATGTTATTAGTCTTCCTTCATACATTTCTCTGGTCTAGCTGTAATCCAACTCTGCAGCAAAACTTGGTGGCACTTCAAGGTATCCTTCAGCTGTTAGTTCCATCCATATGGACTACCTGTTTATCCTATTTTTCAATGGCCCAGCCAGGTTGAATAATCTGATTACTTGTGCAAATATTTGCTTAGTATTTAATGACGCCAGAAACATCATGTACTTCGGTATGCATCCAGCCATCACTACTGGATAGATTCATAAGTAATAATACTTATCTGACTAACTGGAGTGGGGGTTTGACTTGGCCATAGCTCCTCGCCTCCTCAGATATTGTCCTAGACACGTGTGTTGATGGAGGGAGGCTTCCTGTACGACACCAGATTCCTTGGTGGTGTTTAGAAGTATGAGGTCCAGTGGCACCCTTTTCTCCTTGCTTAGCTGTTGCAGGGATTCAGGGAACTGGAATAGTTGTAACCATCCTCCTTCTCTGTAGTTTGTGTGTGGATACTTCAGTTTGGTGTCAGACTTCCTGGACTGCTCAGGAATTTTGCCTTGTAGGATTAAAGAGGCATATTTCCTACAGTGTTAAATTGGGTTCTGCAGTGTGGGTTTTTTGATGTCCCCATAGCAATCAGGAGGTCTGGTTTTCAGAAGTTTCATTCTAAATGTTCATGATGCAACTTTGGCAGGAGTCCAGTGCAGATGCTGAAGTTTGCAAGGCCCATTAGGCAAGCGGACAGCGCAGTTGCTGTGTCTGCCTGAGGTGCATAATGCAGGGTAGGGAATATGGATCTCTAAGGATTTGTACATCCTTCAGCTTTTCACCTAAGCTTTGCATAAGGAACTCAACAGGGAAATTTGATTCCAGGGCAGGGGACTGCAGGGAGCAGCCTCCTCTTTCATAGTTTATCGGGTTCACACGTTGGGTTATGCCTTGACTAGGGTATAAAAGTGTTTTTCTAGAACCAGTTAGCTAGCATGTTCTCACAAACACATTTTAAAACTTTAATTTTGACAATACAAGTTGTAGTTTACCATATGTTATCTGGCTAGGGGCCAACAAGAGCAGATAGCACTTTGTCAACACTACAGTTTTAGAACATCTCCATTAGAATGTACTATCTAATATGTTCTAGAAAAACACCTTGTCATCCTTCAAGTATGATCCAATAATAGACACTGGACACCCTCAAGACTGATTTAACCTTTTGATTCTAATTAGCTATTTAAAAGTTAATAAAGCTGCAGACTCATTTCAAAAATGTATTCTTGTTCTGTATCCTTTTCCACATGTATCACAATCTAATAAATTCCTTAAACTTATTGACAGAATTTGATAGTGAAATGCACTGTATCTCTTTAGTCCAACATTTGGCTGTTTTTTAAAGCGTTTTAACCTCTTTTTTGTATAGAGTACCTTCCCATCAATACTGTGTTTGTATAGAGATGAGAAACCTATTTATTTTGCTTTTATCAATCCAATGGTGTCTTCAAAAACAGATCAGGTAACGTGACACTCTGGGTTCCTCTCTCAAGAATGTGCAGCTCTTATTTCTCTTCTCCTTAATTGCACCTTGCATGGATCTGTTACAATGTACTATTTCTTTGAAGGCAGGTCAGCTTCCTGGAGATAGAATGACTCTTCACATATGTTCTTAGGGAAGAATTGACATAGAGATATTTTCATTTGTATGGTAAGCACTCTTATGTTCAGTTAGATATGCAGGGCTTTTATGAAGGAAGTAATTGATGATAAATCTCATCTATGAGGGTATTGAGGATCCGAGATTTGAAAAACATTAAAAGAAAATGCAGGCTAGTTTTCTGTTGGTGGAGTGGTAGCCCTGCATTGTTAGCTGGCTTGTTGGCTGATTCTGTGTTCATTTATTAGATGCTGAAACTAGTTTGACCCAGGATTAATAGATTTCCTCCAGAGGAGTACCGAGGAACCACCCTCTGATGGACTTACTGAGGTCAGCCAGTAAAATCTTCTAAGAGGATGTCTGGAATCACAACAAGTGCCACCTGAATAACTAAATCAAATTGTGATTGGTGAGAATGGGACTGTTTTATTAAATGAAAGTACAATATAAAAGAGAGAATTGGTGACATATTAACCGATGTGCTGGATGGGATGCACATATATCTTTTTAAGGGCTTGATTGTCATGTTTTTAATCAGCAATTGAGGTGAATGAGGGAAAGTTTTCTGCTCTACTCCCTTGCTCAGCCATGCAAACACTGTGACTCCAGGTCTGAGAGGACCCGGACTACTTGCCTGATAGTCCACTGAGTGATCAAGTGGGTGATCACTCAGAGGGTGAAGAGGAACCAGAGAGGGACAGAGCATGGGAAAACTCTTGACTAAGTAGTTGGCTGGGTAAACAGGTGGGGGTAAACTGTTCCACAAAGAGAGAGAAGTAACTTTCTCTTTCTGCATAGCAAAAGGGAGTAGGTAAGGAAGTCAAGGAATTATGACTCCTTCAGTTGCAAGTTAGTCTCTGGTGTGCTCATGGGGCAGTGCTGCCTCTAAATCAGTGCAGATTGTGAACTGACACTTCAGCCTTCAGTCTTTCTATTTATTTGCCATGGTTTTGCAAAAAAACAGTTTCAATCATTCAAAGGACTTGGGGACACCTGAAAAGTTCAGATACCTGGAGGAGTTGGCTCAACAGACTGAATTCTGTATTCAGATTCTTCCAACTTCTTCCAATCAGTCAGCTGATTGTCATCCACAGTCATAGCCAATGTCTCAAAACAACTAATTTTGTGAGAGGAGCAATTGTTTCAGAATAAAGTCACTTTTATTCTGAAACAGAGTATCCAAAGTGTGAGCTATTCTGGAATAGTTTATCAATTTCCCTAAGAAAACAAGGCCAGGATTAAGGCACTTCATCCAATAAAGATACTTCTTCCAAAACTCTTGATTAGTGCACTTCATGGAAATGTTTTAGTCCTTCTAAGTCCTTCTATTCTGAAAGGTCCTAAGGAAGCTAGTTTATCTCCATTATACGAACCTCACTTATCTGAGGCCTGGTCTACACTGCCGTGCTGAGTCGACAGGAGATACTCAAGCTATGTACTGTAGAATTCATATTGCCTGTCGACTTACTTATGTTCCCTTACTGCGGTATCTTCACTGCAAGGCGCCGATGAAAAATGCCCTCCAGTTGATGCAGTGTTAACTCTTTTCTGGGAGGTGGAGTTACCGTGTCGAACGGAGACTACTTCCGGGATCGATTGAACTGGTCTCCATTGGCTGCTCAAATGATCCCACTGCGTCGATCCGTAAGCCTGACACAGTGGAATCAGTGTAGACATACCCTGAATCTCTGCTCTCTGAAACTGGATCACAGCACCAGTGCTGAAGATCTGGAACACACACCTGTTCTGAACAGCAGGAGATTTGCCCATACTTGAGGCTTTGTTATGTGCCCCACTCAAAAGCTCTTGGATCACCTGGGCACTTCATCCATTTCCTTCTCATGTATCTGTGAAGTTTTATCAGTTTGCTGAATTCTGTGGCCATATCTAGGATCACTTTTGTGGCAGTCAGTTATTTACTTCTGCCCATAGAATGGGCCCGGGGGCTATATTTTCAGTTACAGCACAGGCCAACACAAATGGCATACTTTGTCATTGAAGATTTATTAGTCCATTTATGCAAAAAGAATGGCGTGCTAGAACATCTCCTTGTTAAGTCTTTTCTCAAACTACGGTTAATATTTGAAAGGGCACTGTGAAGCTAAAATATCCCAAACATTTTCTTAAATAATAAGATTTAATATCTGTAAGAGTTTCAAATATTGTGCTTGAAATAACATCCATGTTTTTAAAATCAGTTTGACTAAAATAATCGTGTAGCCCCAGCAGAATCAAGATCACTAGGAGAATCACTAGGAGAATCCAGATTTTTAAAATTCATTTTAAAATTGGGATAGCCTGCAACAGACATTACATGCCATTATCCAGTACTTAGTAATGACTAAGTACACAGCCTGCTTTGTACAAGAATTTAGATTTGTTTTGATCTGTAGCAGGCACTTGTTGATAATGATCACTGGTGTGGGTTTCATTCAAATATCTCCAAGTAGCACATGTCCTGCAGTGTTATGAATGCAGTCATTGAACTAAAAATAAAGTTTACCTTTATATGACAAAAACTCACTTTTTTGAATTGGTATGGTTAAGGAATCTGTGTGAAGATAGGAACTAAACTGGAAATCTGAGCAGCTTTCTCACTTTTCTAATATATGCATTGTAGTTTATTTTTAATGTTTTTAACAGACATCTGTATGTATAAACAGTCTCCGCTTTCAAATGCCACTATTGTATTTGTACTCAATTTGAATACATCCACTTGCACCGAAAATAAATAAACAAATCAGTTTCATAATCAAAATGGGTAATTATTTATTTGATTAGTTATTTCTCAGGGTTATTTTTTAATCTGCCTTCCCTGAGTTTATGGATTCATATGCTAAAAAAAATAAAATAAAAATAGGATTTTTTCCTGACAAACTGTTTATTAAACTGAAGTCAAAACTAATAAAACAGTCTTCTGGCTCCTCTTTCTCTATCATATCAAACATAAACTGGCTTGTATTCACTTTCAAGGCCCTTCACAATCAATCCCCACCATATCTATTGTTTCTCACTCACTATCAAGCTGTGTGTGTTCACCTCTGATTGACCCATGATGCCAGTCTCTACTGATGACTTGTTCAATTTTCAGACAAACAACTTTTTGCTGCCCCATACTCTTGGGAGATGCCCCCTGTAAGCATCTGCAAAGCTACCTCATCATCCATCTCCAAATCCCTCCTAAAACCCCTTCTTTCATGATATATCCACAAAAAACTTGACAATGGTTAGACCGCTAGCATGCAGAGACTACTGTCTGTCATGCTGACCAATATTGTCTGTGTTTCTTTGTACTCCCCCACCTGTCTGTCTGTGTCCATCTATTGACCCATGAGTTATACTTAGATTGTAAGCTGCTTGGAGCAGGGACCATCCTTTTTTTCTATGTTTGTACAGCCCCTAGAACAATGGGATCCTGGTCTGTAACTGGGGACCATAAGTGCTATGGTAACACAGATAAATAATAATAATGAAGATCAGTAACTTAATGATTAAAAAAACTAAGAAAATTTTATTTTAAAAAACAAATCCAAACATTAGAAACAAAGGATGTTTAGTATTAATGTTAGATTAAAGAGACAACCTATGTATCTGAAAGTATAGGAATGCACAATAAGACATACAAACATCCTGAACTCTGCCCTTTGGTGTTTCCCTGAACTGGGAGTGGAATAGGAGTAGGGGAGAATGAAACTCTAAGCCAGCATTATTTATCCAAAAAAAAAAAAGAGTTTCACTTCATTAGTGACCACAAACATAATAATGCCTTACTCACACAAACAGCCTTCTTTACAACCAGACATAACCCACAGAAAAAAAATACTTCACAAAATCACAAAAAAAGAGCATACTCACGGCCATCAATCCCTATTCTTCATTCTGATCCAGATTCAGCTATCTGGCATTAGAATTAAGTATGTGTGAAATGATTTGCTTAATTGGGGCCTAAGACATTATGGTTATTTCTAATTCATGGTACCTCTATTGAGCACAACCCTCTGTTTTGTCAAAATAATGGATGTCTCTCTAGTTATAAAAGTAACTCTAAATACAGAGCTTGCACTGCTAACTATAGAAAATTTGTAGGCTCAGATTGTGAATATAACACTTGGATAAAAAGAGCTAAGGTTAATTTGGTGTCTAAGCAACTCTCTTACAACTTGCATCAAACATACAAGTCTGTACAAGCTGAACAAATACAATCTCTTTCCCACATTTGATATTTCTGCTTCTATAAACTGCAGACTTCTTAAAGCTCTTAGGAAAGAAATATGAAGATGGGGGGAATGGCAGGGATGTACCTACAAGACCAGAACAGTGATTTTTCAACATTTAATAGGTGCACACTCTTTGGCCTGGTCTACACTGGTGGCTTAATTCGAATTAAAGTCCCTTAATTCGAATTAATTACTCCCGCGTCTACACTTGCGCATTGTTAATTTTAATTAAGGAGCCTTTAAAATCGATTAATAAAACCACCTCTGCAAGTGGATTAATGCCTGAAGTGCATCAGTTAATTGCATTAGTGTGTGTGTGGACACAATGGGATTTAATTCGAATTAATTGGCCTCTAGACTGTATCCCATGATGCCCCATTTCAGTACCCTCCCCTAAAGCAGCCCCGGGAAGATTTAAATCTTCATTTCCTGCAGTAAATGGGTTTAAAATCCAAGCTGTGATCACCACCCCCACACACACAACAAGCCCTTTGTAGTTTGTCTCTGAAACGGTTTGAAAGATTTCACCACCCCCCTCCCTGCGTGGTGAATGTGTTTTACTGCCCAGCAAGCCCTTTGCAGTTTGTCCCTTTAAGATTTGTCCCTTTGAAAGTTTAGCCCTTTAAAGTTTGTCCCTTTGAAAGATTTCACCACACACCCCCCTCCCTGCATGGTGAATGCGTTTTAAATGCCTGCAGTGAGAGGAAATTCTTTGCTACATTGTTTCAGTGGCCAATCATGGAAATTGATACTTTCTTAAGAGTTTATTCACACTGCTACATGTGGATACATTATATCATGCTTTCCATCAGTGAAATGGAAACATTTGTATCACTGTATGAATACACTAACTGACTCCGTTGTTATTTGTTTTACATTCTACAGACACCTGTAGAATCAAAATCAAAGGCAAGCAATATACAGGCGGTGTGGTAGGGGGAGCATAAAAGGCAAACAGCACACAGGTGTGGGGGGGTTCGTTTGGTGAAGGGAAAAATCAAAGGCAAGCTATATACAGGGGTTGGTGGGGGAAGCATAAAAGGCAAACAGCATACAGTTCTAAAGTAATCCAGGATAAACTGTGATGTATTTGTCACGGTCAAAATGAGAGCATAGTTCAGCTGGCTCCATGTGTCTGCAGCAATGGCGATCGGGGGAGTAAAAAAACAGCATGAAAATCCTTTTCCTGTTTGTTTGGGGGTATGGGAAGAGGGTGGGGGAAGCAGCGCTGCATCCTGGGATGATGACACTCATCACAACAGCCTCTATGGTTAGTTGCAGTGTGGGATAGCTTCCCACATTGCACTGCTTTCTAATTTGAATTAAGGCTGGCCAGTGTGGATGCAAGAAACCAGAACAAACACTGTAGTGTGGACAGTCTGCAGCGCTTTCTATAAATTGCTTTCTGTAATTCGAATTAAGCTAATTTGAATTAGTGCTGCAGTGTAGACATAGCCATAGTATGTGATTTTCACAAACCTTGAGAAAAAAAATCACAAAATAACACATCTTACAATGCACAGGCTTGATCTATAAATCCTTAATTATGTGAATTAGCGCTGGCAGGGACAAACCCTTCCTAAGAAAGATCAAAGGACAGAATAGAGACTAGTATTATTTCAAGGACAGAATTAAATTTGTTTAGATGTCTGATCATTCTTCTGCATACCTGAGGTTTTTTTACATTTTATCTACACTTTGAATCTTTCTTTCTTTCTTTCTTTCTTTCTTTCTTTCTAGAAACCTGCAATGTTCATGTAAGGATGGTTTTCTTACCCTTAAATTACTGATCTGTACTGCAATCTTAACTTGAGTTAAATGATTAATCTTGAATGAGAATTTCCCTAAGTTTGGCGGCGGGATGGTAAGAGTTAAACTAAATTTTAATCTAATTTTTTTTAAATATAGGCTACTCAAGAATTTTCAAGATTTAACTGTATAGAAAATTAGAAGTGAGACTACATCTATCACGATGCCCCCGATCCCTCCGATTTCCTCTCAATCGAGCAACATCTTGGTTTCTACTCCAACCAGTGACCTCACCAGAAGTGTTTTCTCTCTCAAAACCTCCCTGCATGTATACATGCTCACCACTTTGCTAATGGGAAACATGTTAAGGACATTGTTTTTTATCGTTGTTCTCCCTAGTCCTCTTCTTCTTCTTCCACACTGCTACTCATGTCCCTGCCTCTTCTCTTCATCCTTCCCCAATCTGCTCTCCCTTCTTTGCCCCCTGCACTTGCTTTTCTGCCTCTATACCCGTCCTAGGCCCCTGATTTGTTTCTATGGCAGCTTCATATTCTCTCCTCTTTGGGTCTGTACAGAGCTATCCTTGAAAATTTGGCAACTTCCATGTACGTGATCAGAGGTCAGGTTATTTCTTAAGTTGACAGAAGCAGACAAATCAATAAATTTCCCACTGAACCTGAAGTAAATATATAAATTGTTAATAACTACTTTACTTCAAAAGCAAATGTAATCAAAAGCTCCTTGGAAGATTAAGGATCTCTGTACAGCTGTGACCTGGTGAGTTTTTTATTTAGAATGAATGAATGTAATACATTTTTTTCCTGATAAAGAGACAGAAGTGGCCAAAGAAAGAATAATTAAAGTTTGAAAATGGATAATTTCTGAGGGATTGTCATTTCCCAGACTTATGCATTGCTACAATGTAAACAATCTCCAATCAGATACCAACCATTCCCCCCCCCCCCCAAAAAAAAAAAAATCTATATCTTGTTCCTCTTAAAATTTAGATTGAGGGATGGAGGTGTAAAAGAAGGCTTATAATTGCACATCAGTTCAGCTTTAATTATGGCATCATGACCAACAGCCTCATGATAAATATTTACTAAATGTATTTACTTAGTAAATTACAGAATACATATATTAGTTCCTATCCTTCAGGCAAAAAACCTGAAGAAACAGATGGGCTTTCACCAGACACTGAACATTAATGAACTCAGATTCCATAATTGCTGCTCTAGAATAAAATATAAAACCTTGAAAGTGTAATAAGTCCCTCTTCCTGACTCTTTTGTATTATCAGGCCGCATAATTTTTGGTAAATCAGAAATGGCTGGTTGAAAGTCAAGAATTAGCATGAATAGAGATGGAAGACCAGTTTCTAGGAAGAATAGGAAGGAAACAGGTCACTTTCTGAAGCTTCATGCCTATAAAAGGTAATGGAACTCTTGGGAGAAAAAATAAATCTTGGGTGTGGCACCTGGCTAGACTGGCAGTAGATTCTTTTCAGAAAACTTTCAAATATCCCAAAAGGACCAGAAGTCAGACTGTTAAGGGAATTTAAAGATATAGATAGATTTTCCTAATGGAATTTACAAAAGCTAGATCTTGATGTCTAACTCCTACTGAAATGAATTTTCAAGATTTAGCTGCATGGAAAATAAGAAATGAGACTCTCATTCCTTTCCGTTGAACAACATTAGAGTTAGGTGCTCAGTTGATTTTGAAAATCTCAAGAGGTACCTATCAGCATCTCTAAATACTCCTAAACAATCTGTCTGTTGGATCTCAAGATTTCTAGAGCTATGATTTTACGTGCACAAAAGGTTACATGAGACACTATAGATTTCAAATGGGTCCATTAATTATTTAATCTGAGTAGGAGAAATTCTACCCACCGTAAAGTAAATTCTACCCACCATAATGTAAACTGGAATAATTCAGTTAAAGGCAGTAAAGGATTTACACCAGTATGATTTTTTTCCTTAAAAGACTGGTGGTTGAAGGTGATGAGTCACTCCTGTGCTAGATTCCAGCCAATCCACAAGCCAGGAACTGGTCTGGTGACTCACCGGGCAGATATATAAATCTCACAGGAGGAAGAGCAGCTTAGTCTGCTCAATGTCATTCCAGGCTCAGAACTCTCTCCTGCTTGAAAATGGCAGCAGACATCCTAATCCTTAGCCTGCTGCAGCCTTGCTCTTGCTCCAGACATGTTCCTAGTCATGCTCCAGTCTTGCTCTCACTTTTGCCTCATTCGTACCCCATTCTGGACTCTGATTCTGGCACTGACCACTGTCTCCAACCACTAGGCCCAACTGCCATGGCTCCTACCCTAGGGCCTGACCATTCCCATGATGGTTTCTGATAGTGGTGTACTTTGAATCCTCCATGATGAGCTTTCTTTTCTAACAGTACCAGACACACAACATGGTGGTAATTTTACAAGAATGAGTTGTAAACCCTTATTTACTTGAGTGCTCTCATTGAAGTTAATGGGCCTCCTTGCAGGAATAAGGACTGTTGGTGTGAATAAGCATTTGTAGAGCCAACACCTGTATTCTTACAATAGTAGTTACTACAGATGATTGGGGAGAAATGCTGTTAACTTAAATAAAGAATACAAAATGTACTAAAGTGATACACGTTTATATTTTTTACATATAAATTGTTATATCTTCATGATATACTATTTTCCCAAATAGAGGGAATTTAAATGGAAAAACATTACACAATTTTTCATAACTTCAGAGAGACCCTCCAATGTAGATTGCAACACTTGCTAATCAGCAAGAAAATATGTCATGCTGCACTAGCTGCAGAAAGGAATTTCTATCATGCAAGATCACATTCACAGGAATAAAAAGATATGGAAGACAGAGAATGACAGCTCTCTTTGAAATTAATTCCTTTACAGCAAGGTGGTTTCCATGGAACATCACAATTACTTTGCTTACTTCTAAATAAATGACCTGTACTATTTTTTTCTCTTTTCTACTTAGGGCCTAATCTTGAAAGAGCACACTGCAGCCAGTAGGCATTGAGGGTGGTCATCTGTAGGACCTGCACTGGATATAGGATGAACAGAACTCATTTGGTCAAGTAGTAGCAGTGTAGTAGGGCCTGATTCTCTACAGAATTACTCCAGGTTGACACCAATGTAACTCCGCTATCTCTAATAACTGAACTTTCAATATTAGATCAAAACTAAAGAAGAAGCCCTGTTCACCCTCAATCTTAAACATGCTGATTCTATGAGCTGCTATGAAAAGCTGGGAGAAATTTTTCATCCAAAACTTTTTTTGATTGAAAAAATGTAAATTTGGCAACACCAGAACTCTTTGAAAATTTGGTAGAAAAATAAACCTCTAACAAAATATTCAAAACCAAAAAATAAGTTACAATTATTTGGTTTGAAATTACTCTTCATAGTGAAATTTCCTTTGATTTTATTTTTTAAAAATTTAAAAACGTTAAAAAATACTCAAAATAAAATATTTTTTAAGTTTCATTGGACTCAAAATGAATTTTCTCTTCTTACTTTTTGATTCTTCCCCTTCCCCCCAAGTACACACAGGAATTGCCATCAAACAAATATTCTGTTATTTACACAGCTTTACCGCTGTGCATGTCAAACTCTAGGGAATTATATCTGCAAAAAGTGGAATAATGCAGTGGTGAATTAGGCAGCAATTTATATAAGAAATAAAAAATGTTTACAGCCTGAATATGCCAAAGATTTACATATTTTTAGCTGTCTCTTTTCATGATCACTCCCATTTTTTCAAGATTTGATAGAGATTCCAGTCATACTTTTCTTACAAGCTAGACTGTGTCTTCATCCTGCACAGAGGTTGGATCGTTATTACAATTCTTGAGCTCTCATGACCCCTCCCTCTTTGCCCTGGCCTGCAGAGCCTCTCAGGTGCAGAGAGGAGTCTGTATTGAACCCTCCCAAAGGATAGTGCGACTGCCATGAACTCCTGCAAGATGGTGAACACTGGGAGACTTTTTCACTTAGTGAAGTATAATGCCTCCTAGGGCTCCTTCTGGGGAAGAGCAACTCTCTACCATGCCTACAAAGCACAATCTAGCTGATATCCTTTCCAACAAAGCAAAAGATATTTAAATAAAATTGTTTTAAAGTGTTCTTTCTTTCCCAGGAAATGGATTACTGTAAAGTTCCTGTGCTGCCTTTTCATGGTTGTAAAGCATCTGGTGAATGTGGCATCAACTCCGACTCTCCTGTGGGAGCCAGGATAGAGGTTAGGGGTGTGGGTTTCCAAAAAGCCCCACTTCCAATGAGCCCCACAGATTTGTTGCTTTCTGTACCTTTTTTGGTTTAGGATTTTCCTCTTCCTAAGTTGTTCTCTGCCTCTTCTTTCTCTCCCTCTTTTTTTTGCTTCTTTTCCCCCTTCCCTTCCCTTTTTCTTTTTGTTTGGAGAGTTAAGGGTCAAAGCCACAGTTGGAATGTCAAGGAATGTTGTTTCTGTTAACCTGTAATTCAAATGATTTCATAGGATTAATTGGTTGCTTTTCACCTTCCCCCCTCTCTTGTATTTTTGGTTTTCTGAAATTTTAATGGAAGAAAAACATGAACAGTTTTTAACAAAGCACAAACTAAGGCAGCTGTGTTGCAAAACTTGTACTTGGTGGCTCAGGTTATACAAACACAATATGCCACCTTAAAAATGCATAACAATCAGCTCAGTAAAAACATTTGTCTATGTCTTTGGATATGTATATGTTGCCTCCTATATGTGTTGCCAATATTTATTGTATTATTTCTACCAACTGCATCTGAGGAAGGGAGCTGAAGCCCACAAAAGCTTATGCCTGCTGAAATTAAATTAACTCCTGTTGTTTTTTCAGTAAAAACAGTGGCTGATAAACACAGCACTCTGAGTGAGAGGAAGGTTTTTAAGATACCAAAACTATGTTGCCAGTGAAACAGTAAAAGCTATGGCAGCAAATAATAATGTAATAGAGCTAAGACATGGTAACTTGAATGCAAAAGTAAGTGATTTTAATGAAAAGAGAAGAGTTAAAAGTAGCTTTTGTAAAAATTAATACTATGGAAGTTGAAGAGAAATAAATTGGTGAAGGTTGTGGAAGGTGTTGTGGGAGGAGAATTCTTAGTTTCTTTGCAGCCATCCTAAAGGAAGGATGAGCCCTTTTCCCAAGGGAATGGTTTGTGAATCCTGACTGAGATTATTTGAATGTGAATGATTTGGTTGGAATCACTGCAGGGAAAAGGGGGGTTCCATTACAACTTAACTGCCGAACATATTAAAGGGAATGTAATTTGTGTACGGCTGTGTGAAAATAATTAGAGCAGTGCAAGGGGGAAAAAATTGTGTGCAACTATACTGTGCAAATCTGTAAGGCTTTAAGGACCTAAACCAACATTCTTGATTTGTAAAAACCCTGCTTTGTAGGTTTCAGAGAACTGGTTTTGTTAGCATTTAACCCTTTGGGTACTTCCATGCTTTGTGAAGTTCAATATCTTTTAAAGACCAAAGTTGTGGCTATGGGAGAGGCAGCGAGAACCAGGAAAATAGAAAAAGATTCTGAATCCTTCTTTTTGGAGACAAAGTAGCACAAAGGAGCTGCAGATAATGGACATATCTGGGCAGCAAGCAAACTACTTAAAACCAAAAAGGCTCAGAATTCAACCCTCCAAAAAAGTAAGCTAAAAAAACATTACAAATTTGGCCTGCCCTGAGAACAAAAACGCAAAAAATGGGGATAATGCCTCTGTTTTGTCTGCAATCAGCAAACTTTTGTAAAAGGAAGAGATATTTTAAGCAATAATCTGCCACCCCCTCCCCAGGGGGTAAAAAATTGTTCTTTTTGTCTTTCAAAACTTCAGAAAGATCTGGCATCAGCAAAACAGCTGAAAAACAACACCATGGATCTACTGGTGCAACAAATATTGTGTTTTGTGTTTTATGTTCTGTGTTGTTTGTCTTGTTCCTAACATGGTTGTGTATTGTGTTTAAAAAAAAGTGGGGTAAGGTAAATATTTGTATAATATGGTACAGTCACATTGCCTGGAACTGTGATAGTTAAACAAATTATACAAAGGGATGAGGTAGTGGCTACTACCATGTTTTTGTCCCCAGGAGCCTTTACAATTATTCTAAAGGAAAATGGGCCCTTTTCCCAAAGGAATTGTCTGTAAATAATTAATTGTAAATAACTACTGCAGGCAGCAGGTAGAAGGACAATCTGATTTAAATCATTTGACTAGTTAACAATTGGTCAAAATTATAAAAGGGAATAAGGGGTTTCCATTAAAACTTAACTATCTCCAAATGTACAAGACGGGAATCTGGGGAAAAAAGAAAAAAAAAAAAAGGAATTGGAGTAGTGCAAGAGATACTAAACAAACACAGACAGCTAGTGTTGCTTGGCTTTGTTATTAAGCATTTAATTTTTTGATTACCTCAATGACAAGAGGACATGATCATGGCAAGGGCAGGCAGAACCAGAATAGTAAGGGAAATTCTGGATCAGGGAAGTCAAATTAAAAAATTGCAAAAATCTGACCCAGGACTGGTGGGCATCACAAAACTAGGGACCAAGCATGTACCAAAGGGAACTAAAGAGAGGTATTTGGTGTGCTCTAACAACTGAGGGACCAGTAATGCTGTCCCTTCAGGGAAGTGCAACGGCTTTCCTAAACTGGGTGCCTGGGAGCTTGATGGAGACGGTATCCTGGATTTGAGAAGGGAACTTTAAAAAGGTTGTGCTGGTGGCCAGGAATGGCAGCCGACTTAAAATCACACCTGGAACGTTGTTTAGATTGTGCTAGGCACAACGTGCTAAGGGGACACTTAGTGAAATAAGCCCCACAAGAACCTTGGGAAAGAATACAAATTGACTACATAGAACCCGTACCACCAGATCAAAGAAGAAATTGATTCATGTTGGTCTTCACTCGTTGAGGGGAGGTCCCAAAGGTAATTAGTTGCTTTTCAGTCGGACCTGTTGTGGGAGTTCTCAGCCCTCACCGGAATCACACAATTGTTTCATATTGCTTATCACCTACGGGGCCCAGGAATTAAAAGGCACAGGACTCTCTCCATATCAGGCTTCCATGGGAAGGCCCATGGAACTGTGGAAAAATCTACTTACTCCAGTACCTGATGAGGTCACCACACACGGCCTAACACAAAAATGGGTTTTAACCCTAATTGACCTTGTAAGACAAGTACAGAAGGCAATGACCTGGCGAGATGAGCAGGAAGCAGCAAGGGTCAAAGCATGGTATATCCTGCCCAGAAAGCATGATCTACCCATGGTGGGAACTTGAGTAAGATACCGGATTCCAGGATAACACGATCCATTCCCAGCTCCTAAATGGAGGGGCCCCTACTTGGTCCTTGACCGATTAGGGCTCAGGCATCTGCTATTGGGCACAGAGAATAGAGGGTGGCAGTGGGTTCATTGCACAGAAATAAAAAGGTACAAAAAGGGAATTGGAAAAGGGGACACATAAATTATGTCATATGTTTGTTACAGGTTAACCCACAAAGGTAAAAATGGGAATTCCCTGTCCCTGCATGAAACAATCATTGCTGCTAATCTCAATTGTTAAAGATATAAATTCTACTCAAATCCCACAATGTAAAGTGTCAAAAGAAGGCAATATGGAATGGGAACTGTCACACCTTCAAGTTGTGGTAATAAGGCAAATAAAAACTTTAAAATGTACCCATAATAAATTATACTACCAACTCTTCCACAGGAATTTGGAAATGTTGGTAGTGGGTGTATGGATCAGAAGGGGGGGGTCCCAACCTGGTGGAAAATATAAAATTTATCAGGAAATACTGTATGATATTCCCTGGGCACTGCCATGGTTGGTAATAATGGAAGGCGCAGTTATCCAGCCATGTGGTTTGTCACAGAGGTCCAAAAAATATAACCCTCTGGTCTACTGAAGTGTATAAATCCTCTTTGGAAAATGGGGCTCCACAATTAGGGTGTAATGTCACCATGTGTAACCACAATGGTATTTCCATGGAGGATAATTCAGAAAGGTGTAATTGTTATGTACATATTATGCTGGGCGTAAAGTACCCATTGGGACTTTGAGTGTATAATAATTGAACCGTTTTGCAGAGTGTAACCCTACAGGTAATATGAATGCCAAGTTAAAAAAATCTGAATTTAAATTGGCCACAGCCTGAAGCTAAAAATATTCTCCAATGAGCAAATGTGTAGGAGCCATTGTGGAAGCAGGTGCAGTTAGCACTTTTGAATGTGTCCTTTCAATCTATTACATGGGTACGCCCCAAAGAATGGTGGGTAAACCAAATTCATCCCAACTGTAATGTAACATAAAAGGATTAAAACAACAATTTGATTAGTGGGTGAGGAAATGTACCTGGAATGCTCATCGGAAAAGGGGATTGTGGGCAGCCAAAAACACAGTTCTTTGTACATGAAATTTGGGGGACAAGTGGGTAACCAAACAATTATTAAGCCAAAATAATAAAATTTCAACAACAAATCAATAAATTAATGGTACAGCAACTATCAGCCATTGCCATAGGATGACGGAAGGCAGAGGTGAACCTGCTGTTAACTCATTGGGCAGAAAAGCTTGTGACGTGGGTGGGGAATGGTGTCAGAAGGCTAACATGGGAAAAGGTGTGTGTAGGTATACAAAATGCTCAGTAAATATTGTTAATAAATGTCATAAGGAATGCTTAATCAGGACAATGGCTTTCTGTGTTAAATCATGAGGTTAGCCCATATTTATCCACATTTGCAAAAACATATCCATCCACTTGAAAAATAACATCTCCAACCTGTGGGGCCAGCACCATAATACCATGGGAAGGGAATGCAACAAAAGTAACAAAAAAAGGAGAACCACTAAAAAATAGCTGGAAAGGGTGAAACGGTGTAAATTAAACTATCATTAAATTAGTCAATTATATATCCAGAGGAAATGTCTTGATATGCCCCTCTCCTATGACTATGAAGAAGCAGGATGGAGTTGGGTTATGAATTATTACAGATAATTCTTTCTTGGGTGTCTGGCTCATGAGTCTTGCCCACATACTCAGGGTTTAACTGATTACCATATTTTGGGTCAGGAAGGAACTTTCCCCCAGGGCAGATTGGCAAAGGCTCTGGGAGTTTTTCACCTTCCTCTGTAGCATGGGGCATGGCTCACTTGCTGGTGGATTCTCTGTACCTTAAAGGCTTCAAACCATGATTTGAGGACTTTAATAACTCAGCCTTGGTCTACACTTACCTGGAGATTTGGCGGCAGTTGACGGGAGTTACGCAAACTACATAAAGTAGCTTGCGTAACTCACGTCAACTGCTCTTCTTCCCTTCTGTGCGCTGTCTACACTGTGCTGTGCTGACGGGAACAGCATTCCCATCGACGCAGCGTTATGCTACTTGAGGGGGTGGTTTACCAGCGTCGACTTCCTGATCGATTGAGCAGGTCTACACTGACCGCTCAATCGATCCAGAAACATCGATCTGGTGGCAGGGAATTTGGCCTCAGTCATAGGTCAGGAGTCTATTACAAGAGTGGATGGGTGAGGTTATGTGGCCTGTGTTGTGCAGGAGGTCAGACTAGATGATCATATTGGTCCCTTGTAACCTTAGGGTCTATGAAGATCAATGGCCTATTACAAGAGGGGAAATTTAAGTGTAATGTATATGGGTACAAAGTATTCTGTTGGAAATGTAGGCAATCCTGTAATACAACACTAGAAGGCAAAATCACGGCAGCATATAACCAAATTATAAACATCTATACTGTGCCATCTAAACTATTCTGCACTAATGAATCAGTGAACCTAATTGTTGTAAACAATCATATCAGCACCTAGTATCCCATCTTGTACCAAGTAGTCAAATTGGTTTGCACAATAGCAAATTTCACCATGGACATTCAATGAACACACAATATGGACAAAAGTACACAAAAATTACAGAAGCAACTCACCACAACTGCCCCATATTTACAATATACACTTCAGAATGTTGTTAATTTTAACCCTGTCAAAGGAAAAGCAGTGGCCAAGATGTTAAACTATACTGCATTGGTCATAATGTTCGGTGTTGCTATACATTATTATGGCAGCTGGTGTATTGTTAAGTATATTTGTGTTACATTGTATATAAAAACAGTCAAAAGGTGCACAACCCTCTAAAGCACAGCCACTAATTATAACACATAATTAATGTGGTAAGCTCTCCGACTTAGTGTAACAGACAATCTGGACCCAATCTTCTTGGGCCCACTGCAATGGGAAGTCTGGAACACTAAAAATAGGTCTACTATGCCTATACAAGAAAAGGTGCAGAGCACTCTGCTACATTGGGGACAGTGCGGACAGATAAAGCAACAACACATTCCATATTAATGCCTGGCCCTATCAGGAAATGTGTCACCATATGTCTTATGCTTTTCCAGGAATACTGGAAGGATCCCAAAAGGGGAAAAAAAAAAAAGAGGAGGGGGATGTTAGAATATAGATGTTTACGGTTGCCTGTAAAGGCTTATGATTTTTAAGTATATTATCACTTAGCTAGTTACGGGGGTATAAAACGAAACAATCAAAATCAAAGGCCGCCTGTCTATGGGCCTTCTCTCACTGTGACAGTATAAGGCCTTGTACTTTGATTCAGCAAAACCAAAAGCAACAGAAGCAGCCGTAAAATGGGAAGCATGTGGTCACATCCACACATTCCAAACAAATTACATTAAAACAAGGTAATACCAGGCTGTTTACAAGGCAATACAGTCTAAAGCCTCCAGATAAGGAAAAGACCCTAGAATGCTTAAAGAAAACTTTGGTTAATAGCATTCTGTCTGGTTTTTAAACACTTGTTAACAGCTGTGGTTGTAAAATCTACACTTTGTATTGTTTAGTCATTATGATACCCACTTTTCTGATAATTTCTGTCTGATTCTTTGATTATTTCTGTCTGTCCCATAACTAATCATAATCAGTTAAGGTAATGGGGTATAATTTGTTAGAGGATTATGTTACAATATGTTAGGATTGGTTAAAAAATTATCTTGTAATATTTTTAAGAACATAATTGGTTAAAATACACTTTAAAAACTGAGGTCAAACAGGAAGTAAGGTGGAAAGAAGGAAAATTACTGGTATAAGGAATTGAGATTATTGCATGATTACCCCCAATAAAGCCATGGTATTGCCTGTTGCTGAACTCTGTCGCTGCTTCTCTCAGTGATCCAAGAACTGAGGGGGGACCCAAACAAAGATGATGGATTGTAAGTAGCACAACAATGAATGTGTCAGGTCAGGAAATTCCACACTGAATAAAATCCCAGTTCAGTCAAAAATATCAACTACATCTATAAATCCTGAAGATGCAAAATCCAAAAGCAGACATTCTTATTATATTTTAGTGAACATTTAAACACTTTTTCTCTAAATGTTTGTCCTAATGAAATGAATGGCAAATTTCTCCTTGACTTCATTGGAATCAAATTTTATCTTTTTTCCTATAACTAAAGATCAGAGATCAAGGTATTTATAGTTGCTATGGAACCTCCCAGAGGTGTTGCAGATATAATAATAGTTAAAGAATGTGGAGCAGGAACTGTATAGAAAGAGTTGTTCACTTTATGGGCTGTGTGCTCATCTAATTTCAGCCACAACAATCTTGCCCCTAATGTTGGTGAAAGGGATCATCTCTGATAGGGACTCAGAGAAGGAAGATATGACTATAACACTACTGCCACCTTCCACCCCAAAAAAATGTGTGTGCCTATAGCTGGATAGCAATGTCAGAATCAGAACATTTTGTATCTACAGCTATTTGGTTGATCCTTTTATAGTATGCATCACATTCCAATTACTGTACTTGGTTAAATGGGTGCAGAGGAGTTTATTTGAAAAAGGGCCTGCAAAACAAGTAAGAAAGATATTTTATTTTTACTTTTGTCCTGTGTCTTTCCCAGTATAGATGGATGGTGGAAGTTGAAGGTTCTGCTTCATAAAATGGTGCAGTAGTCCGATACGACAATATTGAATTAAATCCCAGCCTGACGTTTTTACATAGTTGATGTAATTGAAGTGCTTAGAACCCAAATCAATTTATTTTTCCTGGGTAACTGACTGGTGAATTTAATAAATAGATTTAAATAGAAGCTATTTGCCATCTTTAATGATATGTAGTGACTCTTTCTAGAAAATTACACATTTGTTGAAATGAAATACAATAAATTAATGTTTTGGAAAATAAGCGTAATTTTTATCTGTCATCACTCAAAATTGGAAAGATGCAGACTTTGACTTTGACCCATAAAATTTAGCTACTGGGAAGCATAGCACTTTATTTGACAGATAAAAGACCCTAACACATTCTACAGTATGTAGATCATCATAGGTCTCACAATGTATTTGTAAAAAAGGAATTAACATTGAGTGAACATGTTTGTATTGGGGTCCCACATGGTTCAGTTCTAGGCCTTACACTATTTAACATTTTTATCAATGACCTGGAAGAAAACATAAAATCATCACTGATAATAATCATCACTGACATCTGATGAAGTGGGTTACAGCCCACGAAAGCTTATGCCTGCAGAAATTAAATTTGTTAGTCTTTAAAGTGCTACAGGACTCTCATTATCACTGATAATATTTGCTGATGTGTGGAGTGACAAATAATGAAGAGGACAGGTCACTGATACAGAGCAATCTGGATCACCTGGTAAACTGGGTGCAAGCAAACAATTTTAGTACACATTTTAGTACAGCTAAATGTAAATGTATACATCTAGGAACTAAAAATGTAGGCCATACTAACAGGATCGGGGACTCTATCCTGAGAAGCAGTGACTTTGAAAAAGATTTGGGGGTCGTGGTGGATAATCAATTTAACACGAACTCCAAATGCAATGCTGCTGCCAAAAGAGCTAATGTGAACCTTGGATGCATAAATAGTGGAATCTTAAGCAGAAGCAGAGAGGTTATTTTACATCAGCTGTTTGCACTGGTGTGACCCCAGCTGGAAAGCTGTGTCCAGTTCTGGCATCCACAATTTAAGAGGATGTTGATAAATTGGAGAGTTATGAGAATGATTAAAGGATTAGGAAACATGGCTTATAGTGACAGATTCAAGGAGCTCAATCTATTTAGCCTAAGAAAGAGAAGGTTAATGGATGACTTGTTTACGGCCCGTAAATACCTACATAGGAATCAAGTACTTGATAATGTATCTTTAATCTAGCAGAGAAAGGTATAACTTGATCCAATGGCTGGAAGTTGAAGCAAGACAAATTTAGATGGAAATAAAGCATAATTTTTTTTAACTATGGGGGTAGTTAACCTTTGGAAAAATTTACCAAGATTCATGGTGGATTCTCCATGATTGGTAATTTTATAACTATGATGCTGTATGATAGAGATACGACCATGTATATCATTGACGTTGCCACAATAATTGCAATAAATCTTGTACAAACTATATTATGTAAGGTGTCAATGGAAAAGTTATGATTTGCTGAGTATAATTATTCTGTTTATGTGCATGTCTCATCTTTGTATCTAAGGTTATTAATATTGACTATGTAAAGTGTTTAAAATGTGTTGGTTCCTGGGGTAACATCCACAAGGTAGTTTACATCCAATATAGCCAGCACATTTTGAATGGACTATTCAAGTTGATGACCACTTAACTCTCTCAATAGGCCTTAGAAGAAGTTTGTCCCCACTTGGTGAGCCTTCCTGGGGATGTTTTAGCTAGAATATGGATAATTGCTGCTCCTGTGAGTCATCAAACCATGTAAGGGCACGTGACTTGCTCATGTGACCCTGGATTTCATCTTGAGCCTGTAATTTTCCACAAACTAGGACTGGGAGCATTCCTTCCACATGGAAGAAGGTATAAAAGTCCCTGGAAGCATCTCCAGTGCCTTTTTTGTGCTCTGATCTCTGGACTATGAACTTACACTAAAAGGAACATTTTTCCTATGGATTGAGGACCTTCTAATCTTTTGGAAATTACCAGAGACTTTACAGACAGCAGTCTGTAATATCACTGCTACCAGTATGTATGGCCATACTGGGTCAGACCAGTGGTCCATCTAGACCAGTATTCTGTCTTCCAACAGTTGCAAGTGCCAGGTACTTCAGAGCGACTAAATAGAACAGGTAATCATCAAGTGATCAATCTCTTGTCACCCACTCCCAGCCTCTGGCAAATAGTAATTCCTGCCCATCCTGGCTAATAGCTATTGATGGACCTATCCTCCATGAACTCATCTAGTTCTTTTTTGAACCCTGTTATAGTCTTGGCCTTCACAACATCCTCTGGCAAGGAGTTCCACAGGTTGACTGTGAGTTTTATGAAGAATACTTCTTTTTGTTCATTTTATACCTGTTGCCTAATAATTTCATTTGGTGTCCCCTAGGTTTTCTGTTATGAGAAGGAGTAAATAACATTTTCTTATTTACTTTTTCCACGAGTCATGATTTTATAGATCTCTATCATATCACCCTTAGTCATCTCTTTTCCAAGTTGAAAAGTCCCAGTCTTATTAATCTCTCCTCATATGGAAGCTTTTCCATACCCCTAGTCATTTTAGTTGCCCTTTTCTGTACCTTTTTCAATTCCAATATATCTTTTTTTTTTAGATAACCAGATTTCCACGCAGAGTTCAAGATATAGGCATAACATGGATTTATATAAAGGCAATACAATATTTTCTGTCTTCTGTAATATCTGAGTTATATTGACCTGGGTATGTGGCTGATCTTTTGAAATCAGAACACTTTGTTTGATGAAATTGGTTTTCAGTAATCACTCATCATAAAATCCAATGCCTGGGTGGTGGATCAAAGGCTGGAATACCTAAGGAGACTGCATTTTTTACTGGATAACCAGTGTAGTGAGACAGAAGTTTACTGTTGTTACTGTCTTGGAGATGAGTCTGCCTGTAAAGATGCTAGACAAAGGAAAGCTGAGCCAGCCCTCTGCAATGTGAGCCCCATTTAAGAAAGGAGAATTGGAGCCTGTTGAGTAAGCCTGCACTCAGTGGGCCAATAGGGAGCAGCTGCCGGGCTCATTAACCAGGGGCTATAAAAGGCTCTCAGGAAGGAAGTGCTGGGGGAGAGGGGAATAAAGCCAGAAAGAGAGAAACCATGGAGTAGGGAGGAGGGTGAGCTCCCCTCGGTGGCTGAGCCTGCAAGGTCCCTGAGGCTGTTAAGCTGAACTGTTTGTAATCAGAGGGTGGTGGACAAGCAACCTGTAAATAAACCTCACTGGTGGGAGCAAGAAGCTGAGATCTCTGAGTGATTTGTGGGCTCAGAGGACCCTGCATGAACATGCTACATTGTCCTATTTCTCAGCATTTTTCCTGAACTTGGCATCCTCAGCTGTGACCCACTGAGGCATGGTGACAATAATCAAGACTGGATGTTTTTCTAAAAGATACATGCTAGGAATTATTTTGGGACATTTCTATGGCCTGCATTACAGGATTTCAGATTAAATCTTCACAATTGTCCTTTCTGGTCTTGGAATCTATGAATCTATAATATCTGTAGTAATTATAGTTGTCTTGCCTTACAGAATATTGGACACAGAAACTGTCAGGTATATGGAGAATAAATAGAGTAAGAGAGGTATACTGAGGATCATATTCTAAATTGGTGTAAATCCAGTGGAACAATGCCAGTTTCAGCTAGTTTAGAATAAGGGAAACAGGCAGAAAAAGAATGAAGCTGATGAGCCATCTGGTTTAAATACAATGTCCATAATGTATCAGTATACTCAGTTAAAATCAGTTCATTTCTTCTACTAGATACAATTGTCTGTTAATAAGAGGACATTATCCTTGACTGTGACCCTTAGCATCTTGATGACAAAAGAAAAATGGCCTATTTGGATGGCAGTTTATTAGGAACTACAAAAGAGAGGAAAGTATCTGTTTGTTTCCCTCTAGGTATGCATTACCGCACTTATTTCCCATTTACGTATTTGGCTTTGGGTTTCAAGCAGTTCTATTCACACACATATGTATTTTATCAACATCTATTTCAAATGTACTAATTTTCCCCTAAATGTCATTTAGAGATGTTTCTTTCTCGTAACAGCTTCATGATGGTTGAAGCATTTGTTAACCAGAGATATAACCATGGAAAATAATGTAATGAAATTTGAGGCATATCCATTGACCTTATTTTGTATTCACTATGTTGCTATTATTAACATGAAAACTTGACAGGTAATTTACACCTCTTTACAAACTATTAGCGGAACTATATTATTGTATTTATATTTCTGATTTGGTGATGAGTTAATCTGTCCATAATTCATATTTGATACATTCTCAGGGTAGACTAGAATTAGTTTCAGAATGAATTATTCAACTGTAGGAGCCCTGAATCTTTGAAAACAGAGAGAGATGATTTTAGGGTTACATCAGTTGAAATGCCAAACTTGGGTCTGTTAAAGCCAATACAAGAGGGAAACAGGCTCTGAGGAAAGAGAGAGAGGGCCTATTTGGGGATGTAAGATGCAAGGGTAGAAAAGAGAACAATTTTTTTTACCATAACATTGACTACATTCCTGAAAGAATCCAGGTACAGATCTTGGGGATCATCAGTTAGGGGAAGCAGCAGAAAGGGATATGTAGTGTGATAATGAACCAAGAAAGGGCAGCAAAAACATAATTGTAAAAGGATATTTCTCTGAAAGCCCAAAAGGACCAGAAGGGAGAAAAGGAGAAACCCCTCTTTCTAGAAATTCAACTCTGTTCCTTTACTACAACTAATTCAATATGTACTTACTTTATTTAACTCTTGCAAACAAGACTAGATTTGCGATTAATACATTTTCTTTTGTTTCAATCTGATTTTTTCTGACTACTTTTAATGGATTTTGTTTTTACTTAGACCATTAGATTCTTAAATTGACTTAAAGTGACTGTGGTATGTCCTTGAAAGGAAGAACATTTTCCCATGCATCCAGGGAGAAAATGGCACCTCTCAGGGAGCATTCATCTAACACGATCCCCTAAAATGTTCCACTAACATACTGTCAACCAGGAGTAGGGCATAGGGAGAGTTGGTAGAGTATGAACTGTATCAGAAATGGAAAATTAATGTTTACAAGTTTATATCCGTAAGGAGTAATAATCTTATTCTGATTCAGAGGGTTTTTTCTGAAAATAACAATATATTGTCATATAGATACACTGAACATTTTAGTTGAGAAAGTCAAGTTTTCAGTATGACTGTGAGTGAAGTTCAAAGGGAAAATTGAAAGGAATTGAATGGCATTTGTTTCTCACCTATGGCAAAAGATTTGAGTGCAGCCTGAAGTTTGAAAGGTATGATCCACTTGTCACTGAAGTCAGTAAAGTCTTTCCAATAATTTCAATGAGAGATTAAATGGGTCCTAAGTGTACAAAAGTTGAATTACTTCTATTCAATCCATAGTATGCATGAATCCACATCATTAATGTATTTCACTTTGAGAGGTTAAGTCTCACTTAGAGAGGTTAAATCTAAGATCAGGTGTCTGTAACAATGAACCCCTTGCACCCTGTCTTATCCTTAATCTTACATGCAACTGAAGTTCTTCAAGGACTCTGGTATGATTTTTGAGAGGACTAAGTGACACTTCAGGAAGGCATTTAAAGAGGTGGGACTGAATCTAGGGTTCTGGATTTGCTAGTGCCTGTTGTGATGAACATGGGGGCGTTCAGAAAGAGAAGATACCACTTTTTGAATGTAGACCTGATGACTGACATTTAATATCAGTTTTCCCAGGGTGTCAAAATATGGAGCACAGAGCATTGGCTGATGTGGACACTAATCAGTAAGGTTTATTTTTTTCAGTGCAATTTCAAAGGCTTGTCAGATTACTACTACCCATATTTCTTTTTATGCATGAGGCCACTGGTTTTGCTTGTGTTAGTAAGAACTAGCTGCATGAGTAAACTAGGCCTTTTTTCACTTGAATCTCTCCAATTGGGAACTTGGCTCATCATTATTTCAAAACAACTAGGTATGCGATGTTGCCATGCTATTTACCTCTAGCCTACCTCTTTACCTCAGGTCAGATATGCCATGTGTCAAAATTGAGCTCATATAAGTGTGTCCATTTTATATGGGAGTCCTGCAGCCACCCTATTGCACTCTCAGTTTCCTGTATAAAGTAACTAAGATTTTGTCTGCCAAATGGTATCAAATAATTTAGGTTTATTGCTGAAAGTGATTTTTATATTCATGTAAAATAGTCTTTATTAATTAGTTGAGGTTTATTAATTGGCAAGGGAGATTTTCATATTTAGGTTCTATTTAATTGAGCCCACATCTCTAACTGAATCCACAGAAGCTTGATCACTCCAACTAATATTAACCCAACTGCCACTTTTAGATCAGTAGCCTCACATGAATCAATCAATCATTCCATAGAATCTTAGAAACATAGGGCTAAGGCACACCCCAAATAAATCTTGACCATCCGTGACAGATGTTTGTCCGATCTGTTCTTAAAAATCTCTAATGATGAGGATTCCACAACTTCCCTTGGAAGGTTATTCCAGAACTTAACCAACCTTTATAGGTTGACTTTTTCCCCCTAATATATAACCTAAATCTGCCTTCAGCACATTAAGCCAATTACTTCTTGTTCTACCTTCAGTGGGCATGGTGAACAATTGATCACCTTCTTATAACAGCCCTTAACATATCTGAAGACAGTTATCAGATCCTCCCTCCCCCATATTCTTTTCTCAAGACTAAACATGCCCAGGTGTTGGGTTTTTTTTAACTTTTCCTCATAGGTCAGGTTTTCTAAACGTTTTATCATTTTTGTTGCTCTTCTCTGGACTTTATCTGAAACTTGTCCATCTGCAATCTTTCTTAAAATGTGGCATCCAGAACTGGACACAATACTCCAGTTGAGGACTCACCAGTGCTGAGTAGAACAGGACAATTATCTCCTGTGTCTTACATATGAAACATCTGTTAATGCACCTGAGAATGATATTAGTCTTTTTTTGCAACTACATCACATTGTGGACACATTCAATCTGTGATCCACTATAACCTCCAGATGCTTTTCAGCAGTACTACGGTGTAGCCAGTTATTCCTGATTTTGTAGCTGTACATTTGATTTTTTTTTCCTGCCAAGTGAAGTACTCATCCTTACTGAATTTCATCTTGTTCAAACCAGTTCTCCAGTTTGTCAAGGTTGTTTTGAACTCTAGTCCTATCTTCTAAAGTGCTTGCACCTCTCCCAGTTTGGTGTCATCTGCAGCTGTTATAATCATAATCACCAGTCCATTATCCACATCAGTAATGAAAATACTGAATAGCACTATATCCAGCACTGACCTCTGTGGGATAGCTCTAGAATAATATACACCTTCCTAATTTGACAGTGAACCTTTGACAATTACTTGATGAGAATGGTCTTTTAACCTGTTGTGCAACCACATTATAGTAATTTAATCTGGATGCCATTTCCCTAGTTTTTTTTTGTTTTTTTTTTAAATGAGAATGTTATGTAGAGCTGTGCCTAAAGACTTATTAAAGGTCCTACATCCCCTTAGTATCCATCTCTAAAAAACAGAACTATATTTGCCCTTCTGCAATCCTCTGGGACCTCACCCATCCCCCAGGAGTTCTTGAAGATAATCATTAACAATTCTCAGATGATTTCAGTTAGCTTCTTAAGTAGCCTAGGAGGAATTTCATAAGGCCCTGATAACTGGAATACATCTAACTTATCTAAATATTCTTTACCCTGGTTTTTCCCTTTCTCCCTTGCTGTTAACATTAATTGTGTTAAGTATCTAGTCACCATTTACTTTTAGTGAAGACTGAAGCAAAAAATAGGCATTAAATACCTTAGCCTTCTTGATGTCATCCATTATTAGCTCATTCATTATTAGCTCATTGGTGTAGAGGACCTACACTTTTCTTCATCTTTCTCTTGCTCCTAATGTATTAAAAGAACTTCTTTAGGTTGCCTTTTATGGCCCTTGCTAGGTGTAACTCATTTTGTGTCTTAGCCCTTTTAATTTTGTCCCTACATGCTTCTGCTATTCTTTTTTACTCCTTAGTAATTTGTTCATGGGTCCAGTTTTCAGGTTTCCTTTCTGATTTTCAGGTCATTAAAGAACTTTTGTCCTGGGGTGGCTGTATTGACATCTTACTAGTCTTCTTATCTTTCCTTCACATTGGAATAGTTTGTGATTTTTTTATTGTCTGCTCCAGAAACTGCAAGCTTTTTGTAACTTCTTTGTCTCTTACACTTTCTTCCCATGGGACCTTACCTACCAGTTCTCTGAGTTTGTTCAAGACTGCTTTTTTGAAGTCCATTGTCCTTATTTTGCTGATCTCACTCACCTTTCCTTAGAGTCATGAAATGTATAAGGCAGCACTTCCTCCCTTTTATCTTTACCTTTCCTTTCCTCTACACCACTATTCCAGTCATGAGATTTATCCCCCCACATATCTGTGATGCCAATTAAGTTATACTTTAATTTATTTATTAATACTTCTAATCCCTTCTGTGTATTCATTGGCTGCATTCAGAGGAAGTCAAGACCACGGGCTGGGAGGAATACTGCAGGATCAGGATGCCTGCCTGGCCAAGGCCCCACTGATGCAGACAGAGGAAGAACTAGCAGTGGCGTTGGCAAAATGCATTTTTCCTCCCATTGAGGGCTTTTCCTTGTAGAATACCTGCACATTAAGGAGAGGACCGGACAAAAAGAAACCTACCTCCTTGCCTTCCTCCACTGGAAAATGTCAGCTGGCTAACTTCCTGAGTCTGCCAGCTGCCTTTGGCTCACCAGCCATAAGTACAAAACTCTTACACATACCCTAGTGCAATTCTTATATGTTAAGGTAACATTCAGACAGCCTTAATCTGTGCTGGCCTAAATCTGAATTCTTTAAGATCCGTTTCCATTTAGAATGTAAGTAACATACACCTTCAAATAAATTATTTTAAATCTAACTTTCTGCACACAGCATACTTTCTACAAGTATGTTAAATTGAGTGCAGATTTCCACATACTTTACAGGGAAATAATTTAATACACAATGACAATTTCTGGAAGTATAACTTTCTACTTAACTTTGCAGCCATTCCCTGAGGCATAACATATCCAAAAAATGTTGGAAGTCCCTCAAATGCTCTGTCTTCTGTGCTTGTTACAGTCTTTCCTCCCCCCATCCCCAATTAAATCTACAATATAGATCTTTCTTCTTTAAAGTGTGTTTTGATCTAACCTTTTAATTTGATTCTCCTTGTACCATTAATAGCTCCACACGATTTATTTCCCTTTTGACTCTTCCTTTCTGTCTTTTCCCCTTTTCTGTTTTCTTTTACATGTTCTCAGTCCTCTTGAAAACTGAAAAACTGCAGCACAATTCAACTGAAATATTAAACAAAATACTTAAATAAACAGCACCTTGCATCATTCTAATGTTCACCAGTCTTTCTTAATTACATTGGAATAATAATAAGCACAGTGCTAAGACACCTTGGGGTCTGTAAAACTTTGAATTTGAGAAAAAAAAATCATCTTTCATTGAATAGTAGGCTACATCAGAGGGAAAAGGTCCATCATTTTTCAATGTGTTAATTTCCTTGCCTATATTAAACAATGTTTGATACACACTGTGCCTTTCCTTTATTACATTTTTTACTTCTATTTATATAAGAGGAGATAGTCTGAGTGAAAGATCCCTCAATCAGGAGAACAGAAACAAAGACAACTTTTTTTAATAACTGTGAATCCATCTGGTCCTCTTGTTTTTCATGATAGAAGAGTCTTTAATGGCTTATTGTACTTCTCGTGATCTCAGAAGAAACCAACTTCATCTTATTCCTTTCTTAATCCGTGGCAATTGACTTTCAGATAAGAAGGAGACTATCTCTTTGTGACCCACATTTAGCTAGGATAAATTTGTTTTATAAAAACATGCCAAAAATCTCATTTCTTAAATTCAGAGCTCTTGCCATGTCACTTGTGCCAATAACTGGAAAAAGTTTTCATTTCTCCTCTCATTCCAATCATATGCAAATAATTTGTCGGATTTATTCCCCTTTTCATAGTATATTTGTTCATTAGGCTTTAACACATTGTCTGTGTTATTCACCACAAAGTGTTTAGTTTCCCTCTGTTAATCAAAAGTTGGAGGGTCCTAGGGTACCTGCTTTTTATGTTGCTTTTTTTCATCTCATTAACTTCCTTTTCTAATTTACATTGGTACTCAAGATATACTTTCTTTGCTGCTGCTTCAGCTAAGCAAATTATTCTACCCCTCATGACTGCTTTGGCAGCTTCCCACAAAACACCCAGGCTAGTTTCTTGGTTTTTATTGATATTAATTTATTCTGAAATAGTCTTCATCTGTTGCACAAATGCTGCAGCTTTAATTAGAGAGTTGTTAAATCTCCATACTTCAGATCTTCTATAATTCAGTATACCATCCAGAGACATAGATACCAGGAAATCATCAGGCAAAGCTGGATTTCCAGGACCAGATGGTTACATGCTACAGTGTATCCTCATAAATAAATACAAAAAAATCCTGGTTCAAATGTAGTGGAACTAAAATATAAAAAGGTATTGTATTGCCTGTTTTGGTGTAACTGTCAGTATGGCTCAATGAGAACCAAACCTTTGGAATACTCTTTAATCACTTTACTTTCTAATTGTTATTTTACTAACAAAGGCCAAAAACACACATTCCTACTTCAGTCCAGAGAATAACTAACTAACATCTTCTTCAGCTGTTGAAAACATCTGCCATTAGGTAAGAAGGGAAGAAAATAAAGAAAGAATTTTGACTGCTAGGGACATACAGATTTGCAGCCATAACAGGGCTATCTGCCATAATCCCTTAAATAATTCTCTTTTTAATCATCGTCTCACTGATCAAAGGGAAAGGAGTCCCTCCAGCCCCCTTTTAAATTAGAAGTAGTACTAAAAGTCACAGATCTTTTGCAAAGAAACTGGCTAGCCAAAAGTAACCAGGAGAGAAAAGGACAGATATAAATCTTATAAAAAATCATAGGGAATAGTTTTGCTATTAGATGTCTCTTTTACCACATGCTATATTCCTACTTTTTCTGTTTTAAGGTTTCTGAGTACTTGGCACTGAGTATACTCCTAATGGAGTCTTATACACACTGGCCAAAACAAATGAGGGCAAACCATAAGTGTTGTTGGGACATATATAAAAACTGAAGTAGGAGACCAAACATACCATATGCACATAAAATGAACTAACAATCGTAACTGTATGGAGGCTGACACAAAACGTATGTAGACTATATCCTCAAATGCAAGAAATCACTTGTAAAAGATCTACAAATTCTAGATCCCCTGAGCTTAGATGGTCCTTCTCAAGCATAGGTGCTGTAACTAGGTGTGCTGGTGGTGCTATCACACCCCCTGGCTTGAAGTGATTTCCCTTATACCCAGGGTTTACAGTTTGATTTGATGGCTCTCAGCACCCTTACTATGAAAATTGTTCCAGCACCCCTGTTCTCAAGTACCCTTGTCATTCACATGGAGGTTTCTCAATGGAATTATGGGGAAAGAAGGGAAGAGCTATTTGGAGATTAAGTGCACCAGCAAAAGTCTGCTGCTAGGGCAGCACGGAGAAAGACAGGAGGAATTTGGTCAAATGTTGCTAGGTAGCATGAAGGATGTCAAAGCAGAATGGCTAGCACTAACATAAATAGTGGGGAATCCACTGAAGGAATAGATGGGAATTTATACTATCAAGCATCCCCTGTGTGTGGGGTTTCATGAAATTTTAGGGGGGGAGGAATTCTTTGTTCTTCCAACTTTGTAGGCAATATTAGAGAGAGTTGGAAAATTAAGGGTTTTTTCCCCTCCCACAGAAAATTGAAATTTCAATGAAAAACCAAAAATGCTAAAACCAAATGTTTTTGGTGCTGAAAATTGTCAAAAACTGAAAATGTTTGTTTTGTTTCACAAACAAATGAAAATTTGAGGAAATCAAACACTTCTCATGAAAATTTTTGTTTAATCAAAAACCCAATAATGTAAAAAAATGAAGGCAAAAAACTGGAATTACGCCACCAACAACTTTCAAAGAGAAGAAGTTGGGCAGCTGAAAACAATTCATCTAAGAAGTATTGGGTTGATTTTGTATTCAAAGAGAAAAAGCATCTAAACGTAAGTTCAAAGACGGGGAAATTATCAATATGGTGGTGATGTCTATTCAATTTAAATTTCTGAGTAAACTCAATTATGCTCAGGCATTTTTGTTTCAAAAATAAAAGTAAATATGAAATAATGAAATCTGCGGTTAGTATTGATAACATGAATTTCAAATATCAAAAGAAAATATTTTATTCCTTGATTAAAATCCAGTTTTATGCAAGGATTTCAGCTCAAGAAGGAGTCTTAAATGGTTTTCTCTGTCTTGTTCTTTTTCAAGGAATATTTTTGGATCAGGATGACTACTCTGAGAAGATATTTGTGGTTGAGAACAGGCCATTTTGTAGTCTGTAAGCTCCGCGTGCATTTTGTTCTTCCTATCAATTCACAGGTTCTTCACCATAGAAATATTCTATCCACAGTTGCTCACTAGCATGGACATGATATCATAGAATCCTGTCCTTCTACACCTTTCCTAATGAGTTATAATCGGGCTGCTTCTGTTGCTGCTTCATCTCTTTCAGTGTGATAGGGTTCAAGAACTTGGGACAATCGGTCTTACATAGAAACTGCTTTCCCATCTACTTAGACTCCTTTTTGAGACTTCAGTTGCTTCTGAGGAGAAGATGGCTTTTTGGTCAGCAGCCCTAAATTACACAGTTTTTTTAGTTAATAATCCCTCTCCAAAACAAAAACAAAACAAAATCCTTTCAATCCAGCAAGGACTTTAGATTAACCTGAGCATCTCATCATACATTTTATCAGTGTGCCATACCTCATTTTCAAGCATTTTGATATGGCTGATAAATAAAATAACCTATTAACTGATCCATTCCTTTATAACAGAAGTCTTATAAAACTTGTTTTGCAACTTAGAGATAAACTGTATATGCACAGATACACAATTATAAATTAGCCTATGGAAGTCTCTAAAACTGTATTGATGTAATTGTTAAAAAAAACCCACCATGCTGTTAGAGAGAGAGACTGTTTATTGTCTCCAATTCCTGGTCAAAGATGAATTGCCAGGTCAAAGAGTTTTTCTTCTTTACCTTGTGACTAAAGAGACTTGGTCTTCTAGGGTTTCTTTTCCAAAATGTGGTTGATGGTTAGAAAAAGTTACAGTTAAGTGATTTGAAAGTGTTGTTTTTTGTTCTAATGCCAGAATACTAATTCAGTTCTTGAACCCTATTTGCTGAAGTATAAAACTAGTGAAATAGTTGAATGTTATCCTTCAACATCATGTACTAAGTTAGAGGTTTGAAAGCATACCTGGACAAATGAAATTCAGTCTCTTCTAGGGCAGAGCACAACCACTGGAGCAGCACCACACAGGAGTTCAGATACAAAGTGAAGAATAATATATGCAACTGATGCTTCAAGGAATTTAGAATGTAACTACCTAAACTGAAATTTGCATGGACTATATTGACAGATATATTCTTACAAAAAGTCCCATAGAGTTTTTAATTATTTTGCTTCATATTGTCATGAACTTGACATTCATCATAGACATGTATACAGTACATCTACCCCCTATTTTCAATATAAACCTCATACTGTAACTTGCAAACGTCACTGAGGATATTGAAATTCAAGAAACAATTTATCCTGGAAGTAGACACGCTGGTTCTTCATCTACCTATTTTGTTGCTATTCATTCCTATTTGTGCTACAGATATTACTGTTCCACAACTGCAGGAGCAAATGCTGACCTTAATCCAAAAAAGTTTGTTTCCCTGCTAGCTTTTCATAGATTTTCTTCAAGAAGGAGTGAACCACTGGCCACAGGAGGTAAGCTTAAATTAGTGCATATCCTCAGGGTAAACCTCCTGTTCTCTGCACTTGCCTGAAGCCAGCACAGTTCCACCGCTTTACTTAGTGGTGCAAAATAACCCAATTTCTATATTCACATATCTGAATAACATCAAGTTGAGGATTCTTTCCCAAGGTTAATATTTTTAAATGAGACGAATGTGGGCTGACATCTGACCACTCTACCACCAAATTACTTCGGCTGGAGATGGCAATATAATTTGCTGTTACTAATTAACATTGTGAATTTTGGCAATTTTTACAAATAAATATTTGTTTGTGAATATTTATTTTTCTATTATTTATTTATTGGGTCTACTTGAATAACCTAACCTTCTTACTATGGAAATAACTGTGGGTCAAGAGCTAAATATGATTTGTCCCTCCAAAATAGAGACATCTTTGGGTTGCACTAGGTATTGTTACAGCATTAATTAGCACCTTCAAAGAAAAAAGGAATGAAATGCTAATTCATTACAGATTTGTTCCAAAATCCACTGAAGTCTTTTGGAGTCTTTCCACTGATTTCAAAGGGCTTTGGATCAAGCCATAAGGGATTAATGTGTGTAATGAAAATAGGGGGCAGGTGTACCGTATACATGTTCCCCCACCCCAACTGTAAGGAATAAATAGCATTTCTATTTGTTAATGATCTGAAGTTGACAAAATTTAATTAATTCTGGTGATAATTGCTACCTGTCTATATTTCTAGAAAACACACACACATCACAGATCTCAAACTGAGCTGTTATGTATTGTACAGATGGGCTTCCTTTTTGAAAAACGTTAAAATAAATGTAGTGCCCCTGAAAGCTGGTGCACCAATAGCTCTGGGAATGTAAATTTTCTTATCTCCAGAATCAGTATAGCACAGGAAGCAATAGAGCAATCTTCTCCAAACAGTCCCCTGCAATGTTAGTCAGTACTGACCTGGACACACGAAGTGACTTTCAGTTCTTACATCACTTCTAAAAAAGTGACTTAGGCTTCCAAGTAATTTAGGCCCAGATCCTCAAAGGTATTTAGGTGCCTAAATACGATTGAATTTGTGATTTAAATACTTTTGAAGATCTGGGTCTTGAGCAATTTTGAAATTTTCTCCCGTGGTCATCTTATTTTTCATAACAACCCATACTTGGTCACTGATAGTGGCAAAAATGATACCTTTTGAGATGGGATGCATTGTCCTTTGGATGGGAGTTCCACGATCACCACTCCCAAGAGGAAGAGATGAGTGCTGGTGGTTGGAGACTCCCCCCTAAGGGGAACAGTCATCCATCTGCCGTCTGGACTGAGAAACTTGAGAAGTGTACTGCTTGCCTGGAGCTAGAATTCAAGTTGTGACAGAGAGTCTGCTGAGACTTAACCCTCATATTGCTATACCTTCCTACTTTCCACATGGACACAAATGATACTGCCAAGAACGACCTTGAATGGATCACTGCAGACTACATGGCTCTGGGAAGAGGGATAAATGAGTTTCAGGCACAAGTGGTATTCTCGTCCATCCTCCTTGTTGAAGGAGAAGGCCCAGGTAGAGACCATCGAATTGTGGAAGTAAATGTGTGGTTACGCAAGTGGTGTTGGAAAGAGGGCTTTCGATTCTTCGACCATGGGATGTTGTTCCAGGAAGAAGGATTGCTAGGAAGAGATGGGATCCACTTAATAAGGAAAGGGAAGAGCATCTTTGCAGGCAGGCTGGCTAACCTAGTGAGGGGAGCTTTAAACTAGGTTTTCTGGGGGATAGGGACCTAAGCCCAGAAGGAAGTGGGGAAGGTGGGATACCAGGAGAAAGTGCGAGGAGGAGGTTGCAATAGGGGAAGCCTCCTGATTCATATTGAGAAAGTAGGGCAATCAGCTAGTTATCTTAGGTACCTGTACAAGAACACAAGAAGCCTGGGAAACAAGCAGGAGAAATTGGAAGTCCTGGCACAGTCAAGGAACTATGATGTGATTGGAATAACCGAGACTTGGTGGGGTAACTCACACAACTGAAGCACTGTCATGGATGGGTATAAACTCTTCAGGAAGGACAGGAAGGGGAGAAAAGATGGAGGAGTTGCACTGTATGTAAGAGAGCAATAGGATTGCTCAGAGCTCCAGTATGAAACTGGAGATAAGCCTTTTGAGAGTCTCTGGGTTAAGTTTAAAGGTGAGAGCAACAAGGGTGATGTCATGGTGGGCATCTGTTATAGACCACCAGACCAGGAGGATGAGGTAGATGAGGCTTTCTTCAGACAACTAGTGAAAGTTTCTAGATCACAGGACCTGGTTCTCATGGAGGACTTCAATCACCCTGACATCTGCTAAGAGGGTAATACAGCAGAGCACAGACAATCCAGGAAGGTTTGGAGAGTGTTCAGGACAACTTCCTGGTGCAAGTGCTGGAGGAACCTACTAGGGGCTGGGCACCTCTTGACCTGCTGCTCATAAACAGGGAAGAATTGGTATGGGAAGTAGAAGTGGGTGGTAACCTGGGCAGCAGTGACCATGAGATGGTTGATTTCAGGATCCTGACAAAAGGAAGAAAGGAGAACAGCAGAATATGGACCCCGGAATTCAGAAAAGCAGACGTTGACTCCCTCAGGAAGTTGATGGGCAGGATCCCTTAGGAGGCTATTATGGGGGTGAAAGGAGTCCAAGACAGCCGGCTTTATCTTAAAGAAACCTTGAGGGCGCAGGAACAAACCATCCCAATGTACAGAAAGAATAGCAAATATGACAAGTGATCAGCTTGGCTTAACAAAGAAGTCTCTGGTGAGTTTAAACACAAAAAGGAATCTTACCAGAGGTGGAAGCTTGGACACATGATTAGGAGTATAAAAATACTGCTCGAACATGCAGGAGTGAAATCAGTAAGGCCAAAGCACAACTGGAGTTACAGCTAGCAAAGGATGTGAAGGGTAACAAGAAGGGTTTCTACAGGTATGTTAGCAACAAGGTGTTCAGGGAAAGTGCGGGTCGCTTACAAAATGGAGGAGGCAACCTAGTAACAGATGATGTGGAAAAAGGTGAAGTGCTCAATGCTTTTTTTGCCCATCTTCACAGACAAGGTGAGCTCCCAGACTACTGCACTGCGCAGCACAAAATGGGAAGGAAGTGAGCAGCCCTCAATGGTGAAGAAACAGGTTCAGGACTATTTAGAAAGGCTGGCCATGCATAAGTCCATAGGGCCGGATGCAATGCATCCGACGGTGCTGAGGGAGTTGGCTGATGTGGTTGCAAAGCCATTGGCTATTATCTTTGAAAACTTGTGGTGATTGGGGGAAGTCTCGGATGATTGGAAAAAGGCAAATGTAGTGCCCATCTGGAAGAGGGAAGGAGGATTAGGGGAACTACAGACCAGTCAGCCTCACATCAGTCCCCCCAAAAATCACGGAGCAAGTCCTCAAGGAATCCATTTTTAGCACTTGGAAGAGATGAAGGTGATCAGGAACAGTCAGCATGGATTCAACAAGGACAAGTCATGTCTGATCAATCTGATTGCCTTCTCTGATGAGATAACTGGCTCTGTGGATGTGGGGAAAGCGGTGGAAGAGATATCTTGACTTTAGCAAAGCTTTTGATACAATCTCTCACAATATTCTTATCAGCAAGTTAAAGTAGTATGGGTTGGATGAATGGACTATAAAATGGATAGAGAAATGGCTAGATCATCGGGTTCAACGGGTAGTGATCAATGGCTCCATGTCTAGCTGGCAGCCGGTCACAAGCAGAGTGCCCCAGGGGTTGGTGCTGGGGCTGGTTTTGTTCAACATCTTCATTAATGATTTGGAGGATAGGGTGGATTGCACCCTCAGAAAGTTTGCATATGACACTAAGCTGGGGGAATGGTGGATACGGTGGAGGGCAGGGATAGATAGAGAGTGATCTAGACAAATTAGTGGATTGGGCCAAAAGGAATCTAATGAGGTTCAACAAGGACACGTGCAGAGTCCTGCACTTAGGACGGAAGAATCCCATGCACTGCTACGGGCTGTGGACCAACTGGCTAGGCAGCAGTTTGGCAGAAAAAGACCTGGAGATTACAGTGGACAAGAAGCTGTATATGAGTTAGTGTGCCCTTATTGCTAAGGTGGCTAATGGCATATTGGGCTGCATTAGTAGCAGCATTGCCAGAATTTCAGAGGAAGTGATTATTCCCCTCTATTCAGCACTGGTGAGGCCACATCTGGATACTGCATCCAGTTTTGGGCCCCCCACTACAGGAAGGATGTGACAAATTGGAGAGAGTCCAGCAGAGGGCAACAAAAATGATGAAGGAGCTGGAGCACATGACTTATGAGGAGAGGCTGAGGGAATCTAGGCTTATTTAGTCTGCAGAAGAGAAGAACGGGGTGGTGGGGGGGGACATAATTTGATAGTGGCCTTTAACTACCTGAAAGGGGATTCCAGGGAGGATGAAAGTAGGTTGTTCTCAATGGTAGTAGTTGAGAAAACTAAGAGCAACAGTCTGAAGTTGCAGTGGGGGAGGTCTAGGTTGGATATTAGGAAAAAACTTTTTTCCTAGAAGGATGGTGAAGCACTGAAATGGGTTACCTAGGGAGATGGAGGACTCTCCATTCTTAGAGGTTTTTAAGGTGCAGCTTTACAAAGCCTTGGCTGGGATGATTTAGTTGGGGTTGGTCCTGATTTGAGCAGGGGGTTGAACTAGATGACCTCCTGAGGTCCCTTCCAACCCTAATCTTTTGTGGGCATTTGTCCAGGAGGAATATAGAGAACAACTCAAATCAGCATATTGTGAGTCATTAAATAGCCTCAGAAAGCAACAGATGACCTCTTTTGGATTCAAGTAAGTGACCCTGAGATAAAAGACTTCTAATCCCTCAGGTTCACCTCACCCACCTGCATTGATTAGGAAAATTTACTCTGCTTGTCCCAAAGGTAAATCTCCAGGGAGTAGAATGGCATGAAATTCTCAGGAGACCATTTTAATTTCTGAATATTTTTCTTGTAAATATTTCTGAGCTGGAATATGGTCTTATACAGAAACTATTGCAAAATGTGTCTCTTCATGGAGACTTTCCACTAACTGATTTCCAAAATCTTCAGATATTCAGCTTACTGACTAGGTTTTCCTCCAGCTGTGTCCTGTATAGTATAAGCGACCACAGTGCTCTTGATTATATTTGCTTAATTTTAATTATTAACCATTTAACCATGTAAGTGCACCCAGTTGCCATGGCATGGGACACTGTACCCATGCTGGTAATAAATATTATAATAATAATACTTCAAGTTCCCTAAAAAATACAATATAGGTAACAGATAGCTATGAACTTAGACATTTGATAACAATCATTACAATTGTTTATGCTATAATTGCATTGAAGCTCAGAGCATTGTCATTTGTTCATTAACATTTGAAGGAAGAAAACAAAAACATACCTATCCATTTTCTTTTTTGGTTAATTTGTCAAAAGAAACTCAAGGAAAGAAGACATTATAGAAAGCAGCAGTAAGCGGGGAAAGGACATTATAATTGTTTTCCATTTATTTTAATTCTCTTTTCTCATAAGGACTGACTTCCAAAACACTTCAGGAAAGGTAATTGGCATGTGGGTATGCCCCACTAGTGGGGCAATGGGCCAAACCATACTGAAATCAATGTAGTTTCTCTCCATTTACACCAGCAGAGGATTTTTTTCCTATATTTGTATCAGTCATAAAGTTCAAAAGTACCTGACACTCAGGTACTTTTTCCCCAACCACCCAGTCTGCCAGCCAAATTTCTGTGGAAATGTCATCACATGAGGAAACATAACTATCCAGTCTCTCCCTTCCTCAAAGTTTAGCTTTGTCAGCTATAGTTACACATTTGAGAAGAGGCAGTCTGATTCTGGGAAGTATTCCAAATTCCTTTATGAGAAAGTGCATAGTTCTATAATCAGCAGGTACAACACAGTACTGTCTGAATTTTTTGTGCAATGGGCAAGAGATTTTTTCCCCCATTTCTTACATCATTTCATAACCCCAAATGAATTAATTACACATCATATATACAGCAAATAGCACAGCATGGCACTGAAGGTGCACTTTGAGTATATGCCAAATGGTTTGTAAGTAACTGAAGTTGAAAACAGCAGTTTTTGCCAAACTTGGTCACAATGGACTCCTAAGTTTCCAGTGCATTAAAGGGTTTTCCTGGACATCACTAAACTTTTCATCGCAGAGCTATAGTACTGAAGTAAAGTGAGATTGTTTGAAGAGTCAATCCATCTTTCACTTAGTGATAGAAGGTGCAAGCTGTTCATTTACTCAATTGCACTTGCAAATTCCATACCAATAAAGTTTAACCATACTGCTCTGAGGGTCACTATAGCTATTACTCCTTCCTTGGCTTCTTTTGTATTCTGATAATTTCCAGGAACCTATGTATGTTATTTCTTTCAAAGTCATGCTCTACATTCTTAATAATAAATAGCAAATATTCCACTTAAAAATAATCTGATTCGTGTCTCCCAACTCAGATCTATTCCAACTGAGGGGTCCTGTCCCACTATAAACAAACTTAGCATTCTATAACAAGCAAACAAAACAAATCCATCATGTCAATGGGAAAGATGCACCCTGACTTTAAATTGAGAGTATAGACGCAATCTATGGCCAGGTTTATACCCAGCTATCACCCTCATGTCCCATCTCCATTTAAACCAAAATCCAGAATGTGACCAAATCCATGTGTTAAAACAGAAATCACCATAACAGGGTTCGATACGGGGAAGTACGCTGCAAATAAATAATGTTTTACCATACTGCATGGGAAGCTTAATGGATGGCAACAGGGTGTACTTTTATTTGCAACGGTTCACAAGAAAGGAGCGGGTGCATAGCTTAAGTTAGAAAAATTAAGAAAAGTAACAACATGTGCTCTGTCAAAATGTCACTCATAACCTGAAAACTCCATGCCAGTAGTCCCCAAATGTCACCCAGTTACACATCACAAAAAGAGAAGCTTCTAAGACTGAGCAGAAACTTTACTTTAGATAGAGGTGTGACCTGCATGCAGGACTCGGAGAAAAGAACTCCTGAATTATACTGCCAGCTTTGACCCTAACTCCCTCTGTAGTCTTGGATAGCACATTTAACATCTCCATCTCAGTTTTCCCAACATACTATGGGAAAAAGAATATTTACATCAAGGAGTAATGAGGATAATTCAGCTAGTGGGATGTATTCATTGCTGGTGTAAGCAGGCGTAGTTTGATTGAAGTTAGTATAATAGCATCTGAATTTTAGAATTTTAGCACATATTTGTAAGCTATTGTACTTCTGTAATGTAAGTATGCATTCAGATACATACAGATCAAAAGACAAATGTAGTCACAAAGGCTATGTGAGATATAGGGTTAAAATAAGAGGCAGATGTTCTCATTCAGTGTTTTCATTGTATTTCTGTTCCTTGATTAGATGAGCATAACTTGTAGGATTCAGTTCAAATAAACATGATTATCAATTTAAAATGAGCTGGTTTGGAGAACATACCTGTCAGTAAAATCATTTATAGAATATTAATGGGAAGCAAATATAAACAATGTGTGAACATGTCTGAAGCAAATTTCATTCACATTTTTTTACTCTCCAGAGTAAAAAAGATGGTAGTGGGGCAATGAGTTGAAAAAGTTTCCTCCAAAACTTTTCCACATTTTTGTCTAAATTCAAAAAATGTCAAGAGAATAATCATCAATTTTTAAAAAATATATATAGTCTGCTCTAATATTCCTAGAATCATAGATGTATAGGGTTGGAAGGGACCTCAAGTGATCATCTTGTCCATCCCCTGTGCTGAGGTAGCACCAAGTATACCTAGACCATCTCTGACAAGAGTGTGTCTAACCTGTGCTTCAAAACCTCCAATGATAGGGATTTCATAACCCCTCCCCCACTTGGAAGCCTGTTCTGGTACTTGACTATCCTTATAGCTAGACATTTTTTCCTAATATCTAACCTAAATCTCCCATGGTGCAGATTAAGCCCATAACTTCTTGTCCTATTCTCATGGACATACAGAACAATTGATCACTGTCCTTTTTATAACATTTTATATCCTGCTGTACGGAAAACATTAGCTATGGAGAGATCTCAACAATATCCTGTGTTTGTTTATATGGTGTGGTATGGGAGGTTCACTAAATTAATTTGGCCTGACTCGGTTTCTTGTATCAGCTCTGAAAATGATAATATCCCCCAAACCACTGGATTAAAAGCTTACTGAAGAATGTCAGTAGCACCTGGAAGAACACACACTCCTTTCAGATCTCTGTTTTGGACTCAGAATCTTGACTGAAACTGGCAAATGACAATATGATAGGCCTTGTGATGGACTCGCAGCCCTCACTGCCAGACTGGCACCTCCTGCAGGTGATCTGGGGAATAGCTCAAGAAGACATTCACATCCACAGCTGTGCTCCATCACACTTCCTTGGGTAGTCACCAGTAGTCCTTCTTGCCACCATCAGGACCCACCACATCCTCTTCCTGATTTCACCGTCTGACCAAGCCACAATCCATGTCCCCATCTTTCCTAGGGATTCAACAGCCACAGCTCCACTACTTACTTCATTGAACAGCACAGTCCATCACCACTCCACTCCCCAGGCCCACCCGCTTCTCCATGTCCCGGTCCAGGGACCCTGTGTGCAGCAACTTTGAACCACCTCTCCCCCCAACTCCTTAACAGAATTTCCTTGGCCACTTTCCCACAGCCCCAGTACCTCTTCTGCCCTTGTATCAGGGCCTCTGGCTCATGCAGAGCCCCAGCAATCAGCCACTGCTCTCTCTAAGGTGCTGACTCCCACCAGCCCACCCACCCTGAGATCCTGGGAGTGACTGACTCTCCTCTGAGTGCAACTCCCTGATTGGTTATCCCACAGCCCCTTCCCATTGGCTGCTGATCCAAGGGCCCTCTTAACCCCTTCTTAGCCTTGTGTGCAGCAGATGCCCCACCACAGGCCTACATAAGGCAAACACAAAAGCCCTTCTGCGAGTTAGGTTTAAGTTTCACAGGACTGAAATTGATCTGAGAAAAACAGTGCTGCTTAGAAAGAAAAGATCAAGTAATGATCACTGAGAGGCTCAAACCTGCTTCATTTGAAGTACTGTAAATGATATGAGATGATCTTTGTAGAAATGGTTGTGCATTTTGTATTCCATTCCTCTCTGTGACAACAGCACATTCACATATGCCCTTCATTCATTTCTGTGTTTAATATATTCCTGGCAATGGACTGCTGTAATAAAGCCTGTCTCCCTTAGGTGCTAGTGTTCTATGGAGAAGTGAGAAGAGACATCAGCCTGCTCTGTGCTTCCAGATCAGAGAATAAAACCTTGACCACTGGAGGTAAGGCAAAGCATCAGTGACATCATTTAATTTCTCTTTTCTTGAATGACGTCTCAATGTGAAATTAAAGATCCTATGCTCTGTGAAATAAATATGAGAAGAGCCTAAAGCAGGCTCATTTCTGCTTCTAATTTTGCTAAGTGCTTATTAACAATTGTAATTATACAAAATTATTTGAGTGCAAATCAACCCATGTGTTCTTTAAGCACTGTCCCCATACTGATAAGCAAGGGCTGAATCTAGGTTATTATTTCCTTAACAACACTGGACTGAAATCATGATGGGTACTAGCTGACAGTACAGCAGGGACACTTATAATCAGAGGCATAAAGCCTGGAGGGATGGCTTGGGCACTCAAGCCCCTCCAATATTTATGTTTGGTATTAAACACCCCAAGTGAAGATAATGATTTTGGCTCCTTGCCTGCTCCCAGCATTTTGAAAAAGTCGCACACCCATGCTTGTAATAAACGTGAAATTAACTCCTCTGCAAGTAGTTGAGAACAGCTGCAATTTTAAAAGTTGCACGTTGCAATGGGTATGTTTAAGAAACATTTTCCAGACTTTCAAATCCATGTTATGCTCAAAGGATAAACATATAAATCAATGTGGCCTTTTCGATCTTGCAAAAGCAGCTGCAAACCCTGGCAAAAGGCCCTCACTGGTGCTAGTACCATAAACACAGAAGGCAAGTGCCATTGTAAGGGCTAGTAATCAGAGCTCAGCATTTTGGTACTTACCACCCTGCCTATTAATGAACAAAAGTGCTGTAGTTTATCCTGGAGATTTCATTGGGAAACTGATGAGAAGCTTTTTGGTCATTCCCTTTTTTTCCTCAGCTGCTGCTAACCAGTGTAGAGACAATCTACGACCTCATAAAAGCTATTAAATAAATACCTATGTAGATCAGACTTATCTTAGGCCAACAAATATGAAGTTATACAGCATAAGTAAGGGTCACATGTAGAAAGACTTGTGTAGAAACTGAAGTATTGTCTGTATAAAAATACCGCATTGAACATAACAACAAGAGTCCTGTGGCACCTTAAAGACTAACAAATTTATTTGGGCAGAAGCTTTCATGGGCAGAAGCCCACTTGCCCAAATAAATTTGTTAGTCTTTAAGGTGCCACAGGATTCTCATTGTTTTGCTGAAAACAGACTAACACAGCTACCCCTCTGGAACACATAGAACGTGTTACAGGCTGAACATGACATGGAGCTACCCAGGGACATAGCTTGTCAAAGTAATGATGTCATTTGCAGCAGAATCTTAATGAATTAGGATTTATCAGGAAAGGAGTTGTTTAGCTTCTGTTGTTCCAAGCAGAAGTGAAAAGTGACTTTACATAACTTTTACACAATGCTCCCAACTCCTGCAGAGCACCAGAACAACTCACACAGCAGGGCAAACATGACTGTAGAAAAATGGAAGAGTCATTAAAATCACTGAGGTACTCAGCTTCGAGACAACACAAACTGTTTCAAAGCCTGCCAGTCCCTGATCATATCTTGGAAACCACCCCTCAAAATCAGATGTCCTGATTCAGATTTCCTCTGTGTAATAAGTACAGAGGCAAAATTAACTTCTTTGTGTGAAAAAAAAATAAAGTCCTGAAACTAAATACAAAATGTACCCATAGGGTTTGATTCTCTTCTCACATAATGGTACAGCAACATAATTCTATTAACATCATTGTTATTCCTGATTTTCTCCATCTAAACAAGCACCATAATAAATAGTACAGAGAAAGTAAATCCTACTCTCTCTCTCATAACACAAGAAAACTGAAAGGTAGCTGGTTCAAAACTGACAAAAGGAAATATTTTATCACACAATGCATAATTAGCTCATAGAACTAATTGCCACAACATATCATTGAGACAAAAACGTTACAAGGATTCCGAAAAGGATTAGATATTTACATCAATGGCAAGAATATCTAGTTTGAATGAGATATGAATCCTAAGCTTATGACCATAAGCCAACTTCCGATAACTGATGGTTAAAACTTAGTGGTAAGGATCTCATGGCTGCCTACTGCAGGGCATATTGCACCTTCCTTTAAACCACTCTAAGACATAAGGTACTGGACTTCATAGACAACTGATGTAATCAAGAATGGCAATTTCTATGTCCCATGAAACTGATGTTACAGAGAGAGGAATCAAACCTATTATGTACAGCTTTAGAGCCACATAATTGCTTCTTTGCTGGATTCATGTCATATGTGTATAGGTATATAGGGGTAAATGGACAAGTTAGGCTTCCACTTTTAACTCCCTGTCTTAATCAGAACTAAAGCCCAGATCCTGCAAATTCTTCTAGACAATGGATTGAATCTTCGTCCTACTGAAATCGGTGGCAAAACTCCTATTGACTTCAACAGGTCAGGATTTCACCCATAATGTATACTAAAATAAATAATCCCATTCACAAAAAATTACAGTGGGACCAGTCCAAATACTAAGTGCTACATCTAGTAATAAATGATTGCAAGATCGGGCACTAAGATTCTCTCCCCTCTTCCCAAATCCTTGCTATCCTGAGGACAAAAAAGATGGGTTAGGGAGAATAGTTCAGTAGCAAGGAGGTCAAACTGGTCTTAGTACTGAGCTACTATATTTTCCATAAAATGAACGAGATGATTTTCTGAGCTGCTCCTAAGCCACATTTTCTGGTGTTTCAACCAGTTGTGGTGGAGGGGGGGGCAGGATCATAAACTTAACTATGGGAAAGAAATGATTTGTTAAAAAAATCAATTAAATATTATTTTAATTGGAAATATCAGTCCAAAGTTCTGAGTCAATTGCAAGTTGGTGGAAAGCCAAAGTGCGCCTGCCTGCCTAGGGCACATGGTTAGAAATATTTAGGCTGAAGTAAAGTCAAAACGATGGCTGCATATCAGGCCTTCTAGCAGAGTCCATTTTCAAACTTTATAAACGGAGTTATGGCAGCATCACCAGCTGAACAGAAGCAAAAGGCTTGTCCACAATGGTAGCAGAGCTATGTTAGGTAGAATAATGGTCAAAAACTGTTTTCAAGCTTGAATGGTTTTCACTACTGTTTTAGGGGCTCATCCAAAGCCTGTTGAAGTCAATGGAATTCCTTGCATTCCCTTCATCTCTGTGAAAACAACATTCTCATATGTCCTTTCATTCATGTCATTCCTCTAACTGTTTAGTATATTCCTGGAAAGGGAATGCTGCAATAAAGTCATTTCCATTAACTTAACTGGTTTTGGATCCATACCTTGAGATGCATCGCAGAGTAAAAAAGGATTAAAAAAATAATCTGTGTTAGCAGAACCCATTCTACATACCAGACTTTCTGAACATGCATACCATGGCCCAAGGACTACAAATATTTACACACAAGAGTATCTTTTTCTACTTTCCATTTGAATAGTCCCATTAATCTCAATGGAAGTACTCACATGTGGAAAGTTACTGCGGTTGCAAGTGCCTGTTGGATCCATATTGCAAGGTTAATTATGTTTTCAGACAGCTTCAAACAGCTTTGTCCTTAACGTGAATGAGGAGAAAGTTCTTATTGCAAGTGCTAACTCCAGAAAGATGCTTCTCTCAGCTACTTCTTTATCTCTTTGTCTTGTATTATTTAGTGTATTACATGTTCAGATAATGCTAGGAACTCTTATCTCTGCCTTGAGTCAGGCACTGTGGGAAAGCAACATAACTTTTGTATTACTAGAATTTTGGATCTCTTCTTAACAGAAACTAATAATCTTACCAAACTGGGTGGTCAGCTTATAACATGAGCAAAGAGAGACCACCCAACTTAGTTTTATTTATAACACAAGCCAGAATTTGAAACAAGGTTTACAGAGATGAAAAGTAGGTACAATATTATGCTTTATCCTTGTCTCTTTACTCAGATTAATGACTTAACCAATGTCAAATGTATCGGACATGTCCGGAAGAATAGGCCATCCTGGATTACGCAGCCACATGTTCCACTGATTTCAATAGAATATAAGATAGAACCCTCCAGCACAGAGTTCCAGTAGTGGGCTTTAAAAGTAAAAGTTAATTAATCATGTACAAACAGCCTTGTCAGACACCACCTTATTTTAGCCTTTGTTTCTTTCTATTTAAAAAAGCCATTACATTAAACCTTTGACTCTACATCTTTTTAAAGCCCTATGTCTATATGTCTTCATATTGTGCACATTTCTTCACAAGCATTTAGCACTAGATTCACAAAGGGACGTAGGATTTTTTAGTCTGAACAGTGCAGTGCCTAACTTTTAGGCACCTAGAAAATCACAGGAATGACACTGTTGTTCAAATGTCTGAGTTAGGTGCCTGGGCTCCTATCCAGTGAATGGGGAGAGACAGGCACATTAAACTGAACTTCACAAAAGTCTATATGTTAGGCAGGGAGTCACCTAAGCTAGCCAACTAAAGATGCAAATGACAGGGTCTGTCCTCAGTCTCGGTCCTCCCACAGAGATAGGTGCCTACGTACAGGTTGCAGACACTTCCCTATCTCTGCTAGTGATCCAGAACTGGGAACCATTTTCTGGAGTTAGATGCCTAAGGCATTTCATTATGCTATGGGATATGCTGATGTGTTGCTCCCTCAATCTCTCTTATTGAATATTGCATATTGCCATGGCTTGGGCACTCTCTTGAGAAGTGGTAGATTCCAATTTAAATCCTTTCTTCTTGTGAGGTGGAAGGGGGCTTGAACTGAGGGACTCCCGCTTCCCAGGTGGGTGCCCTAACCACTGGGCTAAAAATTATAAGGGTCATCTGTCCCACCACCATCTTGTATGAGGTTAGGCAGTCTCTGCACATACCTAACAGATAGGGCCAACATGTGAGGTAGGCCTAACTTCCCCAGTTCATGTATCTCTGGGACTTAGATGGGAGACAGCCATTCAGATATTTAGAGTGAGGCAGCAGTGCACATGCCCAAAGGCAGAAACATAGGCATCCAGGCAGCTTTTTACTACAAAAATGTAGGCACCAAGCAAGTTTAGGTGCTTACAGACATGGGCAACAGCCGAGTGGTAATTTTGTGAATTGCAGCAGCTGCTAAAAATGGAGCTTATGCACATAAGTCTGGGGTTTAGGTGCCTAATTACCTTGGTGACCCCCACCCTCACACCTCATATCAGTTTATGAGACCATATTATGTTCCAAACAGCCACAGGAGGTATGTCTACACTGCAATTAAAAATCGGTGGCTGGCCCGCTATTTAATGGCAGTGTAGACATTCAGGCTCAGGTTGGAGCCTGGGCTCTGGGACCTTGCGAAGCAGGATTGTCACAGAGCTCAGACTGCAGCCTGATCCCAGATGTCTACACCTCAGTTAGCACGAGCCTGAGTGAGCCGGCAGAGGCCAGCAACAGGTGTCTAATTGCATCTAATTGTGTCTAATTGAGTTTTCTGGAAAGGACACGTGGCAGCATGAATATATTTGTATGCTGTGTGTTCTCTGCCTAGTGAGGAATATTTGCTGCTTTATCTTCACTCTCTCTGTTTTAAAATTGCCCACAGGGTTACCTGTTTTCCACTTCACATGGCATGTACTTCAAAGCCGAAAGCATTTCCATGCTGTAGATCACAATTTTTAGAGCAAGGTTTTTGCAAAGTTCATGGTTTTGCACACAGGTCCTCAGGCCCCACCCAAAGATCTCCCACATTCCAAGGAAATACACTGCTTTAGATCGCCTCACCACTCAGTTGGAGAAAGTTGGTAGTCATAAAATAAAGCATGGGATTTACCTGTCATTAATATCTTCTTCCCCCTCCACAGCACCAGTGCTTATCCATAATCATTATGCATTTTCACCTTTAGTTCATAGTTATATTGTGACAGGAACAGCTTGTGGGTGCTTTCTTTTAACAGTGTTTATTTTTCCACACACAAAAAAGAGCAAAGTATTATGGAGAACAAATGATTTTGGATCCACCCTAGCAGCAGTCCACCAGCTGTCATCGTACTGTGAATTCCAATCCAATGTTCTGAATTTTGTTTATTAGTTAATTAAAAAGGGAATTAGACCTTGCTTCCTTTCCAGATTGTGGTAAATAACAGAGGGGGGGGGGTTGTGTGTGATTTTTTGGCCCAGTAATGTGCTTGGTTTTTCTATGTGTAGGACATCACCCTGCCCAACTGATATGTGCACCACTGTATCATTTAAGTCCTGATAAAAGTAAAACAATAGCAGAAGGCAAATGGGAAAGAAATAATTTGCATTATTTAAAAGGGTTAAAGAGTCTAAGTTAATAAAACCAATCATCTTCCTCAAATCAAAAGCAGTGCTGAATGAAAATACAAATACCATAGTTATTAAAGTTCAAGCCAGGATGGTGTTGTGAGTATGTTTGGATCTTGGAATAACACCATATTTTCTATCTTTTTTGGGCATATGGCAGCAACAGCTGAATGGCTGCAACATGCTGACTTTGGACTGCTGAGCACTAGTGGTTAGAACAAGAAGCTGGTGGCTCTACGCTGGACATGGCAAGTGGCAAAATCTTTCCGATTAAAATTTGAAGTGAAGATAGATTTTGATGAGGAGATCATGTTTATTCAGATTGTATCTTTCGGCTAGTTGTCAGAAGGCTTTTATTAGCTATTAGTGTGGGCAAAAGAGATGGCATTTAGTTTGAGTACTTCCTACAGATCAGCTACAAAATTTGTCTCCCTTAGAATTTCATCCTTCATTCTTTATGCTCAATTACGGCTCCCAATAACATGAGCCATGCTGCAGATGAGAACAAAAACACTGACAAAATAATGTTGCCCAAAGAAAATATGCAACTGGAGAAGGCTCTGGGGAAAAGGAATCTGAGATAACCTTTTCTTACACATCCTTTGCATAACAGCATACCAGGGTTATGGTATTCCCCCTGTACTCCCTTCTGGCAGTGTTGGTGTCTCCACAGATGTGCTAGGGAGTGAGAGAGCTTTGTGAAACCTTCTTTGTGGCCACCACAAATGTGCTGGGAAACCATGATTTTTGCCACTATGTATTATAGCCCAAATTGTGTTTAAATTACTGAATAGCACCACATTAAACATTTAAAACAAATAGAGAAAACTCCTGTAAATTATTCTCTAAAGCTCTGATCCCACAACTCATTCTATCTGAACAGATTCCTGTTCTCATGTGGGAGTCAGCATAGATCCCAAGATACAAGATCAGGGCCCAACTGCCTTCCTCTGTGCCATTCTCCTCTAATTACAATCCTCCAGGTTTCTCAGAACATCCTATCATGTTGGACACAGTGCATTAGAATGAAGGCTCATCTGGGCAGAAACGGTCTTAGATTTGTCCAACTCCAAGCATATTGCTGGTACATAGATAATATATATAGTTTTGTTCTTATAAATAAGATAAATAATAAATATATATATATATATATATATATATATATATTTATAAGAACAAAAATAACACTAAACATAACAGTTGTTATTGAAACTCTCATTCATAGGCTAGAGATGTGCATAGCCAGCTTGCAAACAGTGCTGTACTTACTTGCAAAGGTGTGCCAGTCAGAATCCAAACAGTAAGTTTGTAATTTAGCCAGGAATGTAAAGTAACATGTCATCACCACTAGATTAGCAAGACACCACAGAACAACCTGGAGGAGAACTGACAGCCAATTCAGAGATATAAATCAGGGTGTAAATTACACCTTGATAAATCTGTTTAAGAATAAACTGATTTGAGTTATTTGCTTATGGAATAGGACATCCAAAGTCTACTGAAGACAATGAGCTCTTTCTCTTAACTTCAGTGGGCTTTGGATCAGGGCCTGAAAGGGCAGGAAAAGCAACCAACAATAGGTTGTAAGAAGACATATCAGGATTGGGTCCTGCTCTACCATTTACCTTCTTGCATCATCTCATTGGTTGTTTTTTTATGCTACAGTCTTGTTCCTCTGTTTTTTAAGTGCGTGAATTATACTGGTTTACTGTCACATTGACTTAAAACAACTTATTCTCCACCCTGGAATTTGACCCAGGGAACTTTAGTGGTGTGCTACCAAAACTTAAGACATCTTGTTTCCAAGTTTGTAGAAGACCTATATCATCACTAATATGGAATAAAAAAATGAGTGACTGAGCTAAAAAATAAATGGAAATCATGTTTTCCTGTTCAAAATATTCTGATCAGCTCTATTTTATTAGGCTTTTCCTCCTGCATCTGATCTTTATTAAAAGCTCAGTTTGCACAGCTTTTTTAAAAGTTGCATTTAAAGTTTATTACTGACAGCATGTAGGAGAAATATTCATCTCTTCCTGTGGGCTTCTCAGACTTCAGTAACAGAAAAACCTGGAGAGTCCTAGATGATAAACAAACAAAGTAAAAGCAGAAGATGACAGACGTTCATTAAAGCTATCCATGAAAGAAAACTAGAACAATGTGATTTTTTTTATCTGAAAGAAAAAAGAAAGAAAGAAAGAAAGAAAGAGAAAAAAAAGGCTTTTTTCCCCCACCAAAGAAAAAATGAACATCACAGTTAAACTGTGAGATTTGAGAAGTACTGTAAATGTCTGTGTAACTACAAGAGAGAACACACACAGTTCTGTTTCAGTTGGTTTAACCACCTACTGTGTCGGTGGCTTAAAGTTAAGGAAAAAGGGAAACATACCAAAAGAAGATGATGTTAGCCAACAAAGAGAGAATTTCTCTCTAGCTGAAATACTGGAAGTACCCATCTGTGCAGAGTCTAAGTCATGGATGTAGACTGTCACTGTTGTACTCACTGCTGGTACCCACTGTTATGATAGCCACATTATTATAGCTAGATCATCACAAAGAACTTTGGGAATGTTTTTATTCTGTTACTGTAGCTATTTCTGAACATTCTGAAAAAGAGGAGAATAAGTTCTTTCTCTGTTTAATGTTCACTCTTTTTTTTGAAGGACATACTTAACAGCTTTTGAATAAATAGTGCTTTTTATTTCAGAAGCTCAGTAAATAGATCAGGACTGTGCTTTCAATTCAGCTGCTGTTCTTTCAGACAGTGCTGGTAGAGTGAATGAATTTGAGATGTTAAACAATCTCTGAATATACTTTGAAAAGAACAAAACAAAAAAAATACTTGGTATAAACTGTGAAACACATTCCAGCCACTTGGCAGCAATATGAGAACATAGCCAATTGAAATTTAGAGGTTTTATTAGTCAGTGAGTTTGCTTTCTGTTACCTTCTCTCTTCTGCTTTTAGCCATTTTGTAAACATCCCAGGTAAGTATCATAGCCACTGGTCTAGAAGTTATGAGGGATGTCCTCCTCCCCAGCATTTTCTCTATGCTACCAATGTGGTAGATGAACTCTGAGGCTTTGATTTGGACCCCGCAGGCATATTAGGTGGAGTAACTCATATCTTCTCCCAATTTGTGCATTGCTCGGGAGCTTAAGAGACTGGATGCCTGGCGTGGGCCTACAGTATATTTTCTCAGACACAGAAAAATAGGCACTTCAAAAATTTTAATGCAAAAATTTAGTCGCTGGGTGATTTTAGGCACCTATAGTCTTTGTGAGCAGCTGAACAGCAGCTTTGTGAATCCCAAAGGGCCTGATTCTGGGATTCAGGCACCTAAAGATGCAGTTAGGCACCACAATCTGTTTGTGAAGCTAGCCTGAGTGACCAAAACAATCCAGTTAGCCTCAGTTATACCTCACACGTTTTACAAAATATATCTAATTATATAGTTCTTACTTTCCATGTGGTTACTTATGTTTCTCTGATAAGTCATTATGTCATTGACTTCTTTCTCTAGTGACATGTACTTACATGAGTAACCAGAGCTGGGGTGAGGAAAGGAGAGGTAGGTTTCATTTTGTCATGTCCTGATTTTGCAAACACAAAATTACCCCAAGCTTCTGTTTTTGGATTCATGATCTCTGGGGAGCAGGGAAAAGTCCTAAACCTTCATTATGCAGATACATATGGTGTCAATCAGATTAGTGGATTTCCATAGACATAGAAATGGGATTAAATGAAGAGTGTATAATGTGATCAAAAGTGTAAATTAACTGCAGCCAGAAAAGAGGAGATAAGACACAGTTCAAAATCGGACTCTGGTTGTAAAGGACCCAAAATGAAGTAAAGGCAAATACCCCTATGACTAGGCAGGCTATGCGGTGTTTAGCCAGAAGACCTCTGATAAGTCTGTGGGACCACAGGGTTGAATGACAAAGAAAGGAACGATCTGAAGTGACCATATTAGAGCTGAAGCACACCAAGTGCAAAAGGATTCCCGGATAGTGTTCTTTTCCAGTTGCCCACATCTTTGTGATTATATTTATCCTAAGAAATGCACATAACCTCAAGAACCATTTTACTTCTGCATGTAGCTCTTCATCAGATTCTGTTTTTCTTTTTCTTTTGTTGTTGTTGTTGTGGTGACATTCTTTGTGAGTGGCACCTGGTGTCATGGTGCAGTAGTCTTCTTCTTGCTATTGATTGTTTCAGAATTATTTGTCTGACTGTCTTGAAGTCAGTGGGACTACTCATGTGAGTAACTGCTCATCAATGATATTACTTCCCTGCTCTTTTTATCTATATGTTTGTCCTTTTATGATTGCTTTTGGGCTCAGCTACAGTATTAACAATAATAATAGGAACAGAAGGGAAAAGTTTTCAGTCTCCACTGAACTTGACAAGCTAATATTACTGTCTTCTCAGGGTTTGATGAGGGGAGCAGGGAGAAAGCTCCTCTTGGCTATGCTAAATAGATATTGAAATAGGCCCCAGTTGAGGGAAACAGCCCTATTCATGACAGCGCAAAAGCACATTGTAACAGGGTTTCACCCACTGCTCTTGCACCACCTGCTGGGTAGTCTCGGGAATCAACTCCGCAAGTCCCAGCACCCCATGTAGTTGTCTCTCGTCCACCATTGCCTCTACCTTAGAACCCACATCTCTCGAAACCCCGTGGCATCTGCTTCAAGACACAGCCCTATGGCCATGCCATAATCTAATCTGTGCTCTCCCCTCTTTTGGGGGATTCTGCAGTGCCAGTCTAGCCACTTCCTTCAGTTGCAGCTGCAGTCCACTGTCTGGCTCTTACTTCAGGACCCTCAGCTGCTCTTTCTCTGGAGCTTGCCACTGCCCTGTCCAAGGTGCTGCCCTTCCTTGATCTTCAGAGCCAGCAGACTTCCCTTCTGCAGCTCCTGGGAGTGATTGCCCTTTCTGATCTCTACTGGCTGCCTATATAGGGCCTCCTTGGCACTGACTGGCCGCTCCTAGTGCAGCCTCCCTAGGGTTTTATTAACCCTTTCCAGGCTAGTGTGAGGCAGCCGCCCCATCACGCACATGCTTAGCTTTAAGTACATGCTTTAGTTCCATTGAAGTCAAGGGACTTAAGCACGTGTTTAAAGCTAAGATTCATAGATGCTAAAGCCAAAAGGGGCAACTGTGATCATGTAGTCCAACCTTCTATATAACACAGGCTGTAGAACTTCCCCAAAATAATTCCTAGAGCCTATCTTTAGAAAACACAAAAACAAAAAACATTCAATCTTGATTTAAGAATTGTCAGTGATGGAGAATCCACCAAGAATCTTGATGAATTGTTCCAGTGGTTAATCACTATCACTGTTAAAAATTTAACTTATGCTTTGGTGCTGTCCTGAAAATGGATGGGCTTCAGCATGTGCTTAAGAGCTTTCTTGATTCTGGGCAGCATCAGGCAATCCAACTTCTTTCTTTTATTCTGATTAGTTTGAATCATCAGAGCTTAACAGAACAAAAGGGAATCATGCTCTGATTCTATGGCAATATTATTTGTAATAATTTCTAATGGTGTGAAAAGTTTTGCATATATAAGTATTATTTATTTTGTATTACCAAGGCACCTAGGAGTCTCTGCCATGGACCAGAACCCTATTGTGACTGATGCTGTACAAACACAGAAAAAAAAGACAGTCCTTGCCCAAAATAGCTTACTATCTAAGTATAAAACAAGAGACAAGAGATGGATACAGACTGGTGGGAAAGTACAAAGAAACAATGAGACAATATTGGTCAGCAAGATGGGCAAAGGTCTCAGTAGACAAACTGTTTTCAAGTATTTTTATAGGCCTCAGAGCAAAGTAGAATTCAATGGAAGGTTAAGAACAGTGATACTTAGACTGATGATCAGGAGCTGTAAGTGTATCTTTAATGTGTCTCCTGTGGCTCTTTGCAACACATGATATTAAAACACTGTGGGATTTAATTATTAACCAATCTAAGTTATTAACCAATCAGGATGCTTTTACTATGTTATTAATCAATTATAGAATATTTGATCAGTCATTTTGCTGTGAGAATTATATATATAGAGAGAGAGGTTATAGATTATTTATATTGTGGCAAGGGAGGCCCAAGATGCCCCGGGGGTGACGTCCGTATAGTAGTTCAAAGGGGGAGAACCCCATGCAGGCCTGGGGAATCTCCCGGATGGCGAACATGAGGTATGGCAACAAGACATTCCAGTTCTTTCCATCTCAGCTTACCACCTTCTTTATCATGGCTTTGAAGATCCTATTGAACCTTTCAATATGGCCGTCCGTCTGAGGTAGGTAGGTAGATGGAAGTCTGTAGGGCTCGCACATGTAGGAGAGCCCACAAGTCCTTCATCAGTTTTGACATGAATGGGGTCCCTTGGTCCATTAATATTTCCTTGGGTAGCCCCACCCGGGCGAAAATCTTCACTAGCTCAGTCACGATTATCTTAGAGGTGGTGTTCCGCAAGGGAACAGACTCTGGGTACCTGGTGGCATAGTCGAGGACGACAAGTATGTGTTGGTGGCCTTGGGACGTTTTCTCCAAGGGACCCAATAGATCCATGGCAATCTGTTCAAATGGGATTTCGATGATGGGGAAGGATACTAAAGGGGCCCTTAAGTGAGGCTGGGGGCCGTGTAGCTGGCATTCGGGGCAGGTGGCTCAGTATCACCAAACTTCCTCATATATGCCCGGCCAAAAGAACCTCCTTAAGATTCGAGCCAGGGTTTTTTCAACCCTCAAGTGCCCTCCAAAAAGATGGCTGTGGACCAAGCTCAGCATGGCTCTTTGGTGCTTCTAGGGCACCAGGAGCTGGAGCACCTTCTCTCCGTTCATCTCCGTAGCCCGACACAGCAAATCCCCCTTTATCATAAAATACGGCTCTGGACCCGAGTTTTCCCCTCCACATGCATTCCATCTATCTCTGCCACATCCCTTCTGGCATTGATGTATCTTGGGTCTTCGGCCTGGTCTCGGCGGAAGTTCTCTCATGCCAATCCTGGCTGTCCAAGCTCCAAGGGACCCCTTTCCACCTCTGCTTCTGGTGCGGTGCGATTTGGTTCGGGCTCCGCTTTGGGCCCTTCCTCTCTCAGGGCAGCTTATCTAGCTGTGACCCGAGTCTGCCTGTCTACCATGGCAGGCTTCAAACCCTGGGCCAAGATCCTTATACCCAACACCTTAGCTGCCCTCCTTTCGGCTCTGGTCTTTCAGCCCTTCCCTGGGGCTGGGAAAAGATCCTGGGCAATCTCGAAGAACATCGGGGGGTGGCCATCTGGGGAGGCTAGCCCATTAGTTTCAAGGCCCTGCCCTTCCCCCAACCTCTCCAGGGGAAGTAGGGTTCCAAACCCTGGGAAATCTCTTCCTATGAGTACCGCATACGGAAGCCTAGGAACCACTCCTGCTGTCACCCTGGTGACACCTTCCTGAACTTCATATCCACTGGGATGGTTGGATAGTAACTAACAGCCCCATGGACGCAAGTTACCCCTGTGTGTTTAGCCTGTGTCAATTGGTTGCGCTTTACAAATTTCCCAGAAATGAGCGTAATGGCGGTCCCGGAGTCCACCAGTGCCAGGGGCTTGACTCTGTTTAGCTTCACAGGCCTCGTATACCTATGTGGGATTAGGGTGACCTCCAGGAGGTGGATTAGGCTGCAGGAGTCTGCCCAGGTCCCCAGGTTACATTGCATGGGTTCCTCCATGTTGGAGCATTAGGCAGCTAGGTGTCCCCACTCCCCACATGTTTAGCATCAGTAGGAGGCCCTAGGGGCCCCTTTGTCCTTTGGGCTAAACGGTGTGACCCTGTACTCCCTGCTGACGTCACCACATCCTTTGGTGACCTCCAGTGGGCCCTCCGTTTCCCTCATCATCTGCCTGGTCTTCCCCGGGTTATTAGGTGTCCGGATACCAGGAACTGGGGTAGGCCTTCCGACCCGGAGCAAGTCCTCTCTGGCGGGTCGGGTAAGACCCCTGGCTGTTACCTCTCTCTCTACTAGGGCAATTAGTTTGTTGTAGGAAGACGGGTCATTCTGGCCAAGCGTGGAGGTCTGGCGGTAACCCCCTCATGTACTGGTCAATAACGAGAATCTCAAGGACCTTCTCTGGATGGTGGATCTCCGGCTGCAGCGAGATCGAATAGCTGTGACCGCGGAGCCTTGTGATCCTGGTACCTCCAGTCATGATATCTCTGGGCCCACATAGCCGTCGTTACTCCCGCCCGAGCCAGGATCTCTGTTTTTAACTGATGGTAGTCTGCTGCAGCTGCTGTGGGCAGGTCATAATAGGCCTTTTGGGCTTCTCCATACAAAAGGGGGCAAGAATACCAGCCCACTGGGCCTGGGACCAAGCCTCATATGTGGCAACCCTCTCAAAGATGAGGAGGTATGCCTCCACATCATCCTCAGCGGTCATCTTCTGCAGATACCTAGTGGCCTGTAGTGTTCGCATTCCACTCCTGAAACCAGTTGTGGCGAGGTAGGCCTATTCGGCCACATGGGTCTGCACTCCCTTCGGCTACGCCAGTGGTGTGGCTGGGTGGGAGTAGGGGAGGAGGCCCGGCCCCGCCCTCTACCCCGGGCCCTGACCCAGGGACCCTGTGGGGAGTAGCCTCAAACAGCTTAGTTCATGCACTACTTCCTTTCCTGGCTCGCTTGTCTGTGGCCCCACTGCTTGTGGTCCTCCTTCAGGCTTTTGGGGCCTGCATCCCCTGGCCTTGCCTGGATGGGCTCCTCCTTAACTCCCGTGTTTGGATACTGTCGCAACACCCACACTAGCTTCAAGCCTTGTAGCCGCGCCGCGCCGCGCTGCTCTGCTCCTCCACCCAACTCCCTCTCAGCTCCCCTGCCTGCCTGAAACAGAGGCTTTTACTTGCTGTGGCAAGCTCCTTAATTGGCTTCAGGTGACCCAATTTACCTGGAGTAACCCTGGTTGTGTTACCCAGGAAACAGGGATTTGTTAAGCCTGGGGCTGATATATATGCCTTCCAGCACCCTCCTATAGCCATCAAGGCTGGCCCCGTCACAATATATAGATTATATATATAGATTATATATATAATTAGAGAGAGAGAGAGAGAAGAGTAAATGAAACAACAAATTCACATTTCTGTGCCTCTTTTCGGTAATATTGATCGCTAATCTGGTTCCTGAATCATGAGGTCTGAGTATCACTAGTTTAGAAGGAGGATAATGATGTAGATGTTGACAGGGAGCTCTTCCAAAACATGAAGGTACTTATTTGAAAATACAACAAGTTGGCAATAAAGTCAACTTTTCAATAATGAATGAGAGATACTAGGTGGGATGGGGACAGGTCATGTAGGATCTTACTTTTATTTTCTTACTAATATTCAGTCTACAAAATTTAAAATATTACATTATCTTTTTAGTTCAAATGATTTAAGTTGTATTCGGACAAAGTCAGATACTTTACAGGAGTGCATTTACAGGTGTGTCATTTGTAAGACACAGGAGGTAATTGTCCTTCTCTATTTGCCACCAGTGAGGCCTCAGCTGGAGAAGTATGTCCGTTTCTGGGTGACACACTTTAACAAAGGTGTGGACAAATTAGAGAGTACAGAGGAGAGCGACAAAGATGATTAAAGGTTGAGAAAACCTAGCATGTGAGGAAATTTAAAAAAGAAACACTAAAACTGGGAATATTTAGTCTTGAGAAAAGAAGATTGAGGGAGTACCTGATAACAGTCTTCAAATATGTTAAGGGCTGTTACAAAGGAAACAATGATCAATTGTTGATCATTGAAGGTAGGACAAGAATTAATCAGCTTAATCTGCATCAAGGGAGAGTTAGGTTAGGTATAGGACTTTCTAGCTTTAAAGACAGTTAATCACTGGAACAGGTTTCCAAGGGAAGTTGTGAAATCCCTGTCACTGGAGGTTTTCTTAGTATTGGTTAGACAATATGGTCTAATATACTTGGATCTGCCTCAGCCTTGGGGACTAGCCTAGATGACTTCTTGATGTCTCTTCCAGACCTACATTTCTGTGATTCTAAGTTTCAACTGGATCTTGGAAGGTCAAGCATTATTTTTGTAGTCATAAATGAAGATTAAAACATCTGTTTCTGTTCATTTTTATTAATAAGGTTAGCATGAAATTTTATTCTCAAAAATATTACAAAAATGTAAATTAAGAAAATGTACTCTATAAAATGTATTTACTCTTTGCATTAAAATTCAAATTCGATTCTTCACTTATTTAACTTTCCAACTTTCCATGTAGAAAATAAAATAGGCACAGAATTAGAGTTAAAATATATTAAGTCATGATATTCTTAAATAAGTATAAGCTATATATTTACCTAAACTGTCTCAGAAAAGAGTTGACAGATTCAGTTTAAGTCAGAATGCTGTGCACCACCCTGGGGACTTTTCTGAATCTTACTACAAGTCTATGAAAGAGCAAAATCAAAGCTTCATTTAAGTCACCTTGATAGTGCAGCTGGTAAAAGTAATGCTGAATTGCAATGGAATCCTGTCTACAGTGTTCAGACTAGCTGTCCATGTTGGGCTTCTCTTTTAACTTACAAAATTCTACTCTCTGTTTCTAAATCAGCCTCCTTCTCTACACTTAGCAAGGAGGCTGGGATTACTGCAATGTTCAACACTTTACAAAACTCCCTATTAGATTTCCTGAAACTAATTAAAGGATGAAATTGTGTCTTTAAGCTATACTGGCTAAAATATTCATATCCCTCAACTCATCCATACAAAACTAAGAGAAAACCAGAACACCTTTTCTGATTTTATGTTATATATAAATTGCACACGATTGTATACAATATGTGTATACATATATACAGTGAGAAGGAGAGAGAGAACATTCCAATGTTTTGAATTACTTCTTGATTGAGTATGTTCCATTAAATATGTATTTTTTCTCAACTCTGAAATAATGTTTTTGACTTTGGGTCATCATTAAGTTCTGTATGAGGCTGTAAGTGAAATCCCTCAGTCCCCAGTAGATGGTAAGACCATGCTATGAATCCACAATAACAACACATTTGGATAACAGTGATTTACCACCAATGGTGCTGAATAACCTATGTGCCTTGAGAAAGGATTATCCTTTTAAGTTAAAGATAAGGTCAGAAAGTGAAAGTTGTGGGTCATCTATGTGTTACAGAACTACTAGAAATCCAAAATAGTGAAAAATTCTGAACTGTGAATCATCAAATTAAATTACCAACTTATTGTCAGTTTCATCACTAATAATGTTATAAGTGTTATAAACCCACTGAAACTGACTGGGAGGGATGGGATGATCCAGGTGGGGTGAAGCCAGAGACTGCCTGTCCGCCCACCCGGAAGCGAGGGGGGTGGGACAGAAAGTATAAAAGGAAGGCCCGGGAGTTCAGTCTGTTCATGCTCCCAGAGGGGAAGGATGTCTCTCCCCGCTGTACAGAGCTGCCTGTGGCCTGGTACCCAGGCGAGCAAACTGGGGCCTGGGACTGGGTGCTGGCGAGGGAGTGACCAACAGCCTGGGGCCCACAGGTTCCCCAGAGCCGAGCACCCTGGAGGACCCAGTGATCCAGTCAGGCCAGGAACTGGAGGAGCTGCCAGATGCTGACAACGGGGCGAGGGTCCTGATGGGGCCAGACCTGGAGGAACTTCCCTATGCCGACTTCCCTGATGAGCTTCCCGACCCACCACCCCCCGATGATATCAAGGGGCTTGGCAATCTACCCCTGGGTGACTACCCTGACAAGGCTGACTGGGCCATGACCCACCAGGTACCAGAGGAAAACGGGACAGGAAGTAGCACTGGGGAGGGGAAACACAGTCCAGGGACTGTGGAACTGGGAAGTGAGTCAGCGCATTGCGGTTGGGACCCCGTGGCACACCCCTCTGCCATGGATAGGCACCTGGGCTGGGATGCAATGGAGTTGGGTGGGCCTGTGTCCTCCTTCCCCTACTGCGCCTGAGTTATAGGCACTATTTGTGGCCCCGTCGGGGGCTCTGAACTGTTTGCGGCTCCTCCCAGGCCCAAAGACTGTTTCCTTGCCCTGGCGTGGGCCAATACCTGACGGAGCAGGGTAGTGAGTGGGTGTGACCTCACTCTGCAACTGACCAGGAGGGACAGACCCCCCTATTACCCATGTACCATATTGTGACCAAATAATTCCCGGTATTCACACCCTATTCATTAATGTAATACTCTTTGTATAATCTATGCTTTGTGAGGTTGTCACACTGTCTGGTATGGTTCACAACTCAGAGTGCCAATCTCAGGTCATACTGTCAGGAAACAGGGAAGACACCCCACAGTGGTGGTGTATTCTTTAATTAGATTTCACCAAGTGAGTAACAACTGTGCACCCCTGCATTACTATATTAGTTTTACTATGGAGCCACAGACAGTCCCCTTTACCACCTAGAAAAACTGGAATTATGATGAAAGTTTACTTAAACCAAAAATCACTTCACATTAGTTTACTCCCAATCTTAAGGGATCAGTCACTTAGCCCAAGTCAATGAATACTGTGGATGTCACACCAAAGACAACACTGACAGACAGTTTCTCTAGTAAACTAACTAAAGGTTTATTAGCTAAGAAAAAGAAATGAATGTTATTGAGAGGTTAAAGCAAGTAAAATACATTAACAGGTGAATCAAAGCTTGTTTAATCCAATATGAAAGCAGAGACATAGTGATCTGCTTGTCTTACAAAAGTCTTTCAGTGTTACCCCAAACAGATTTGGGGATCTCCATCTTGTATCTGGAATGCCCCCTGAAAGTGTCCAAACAGCTCAGAGATACCATATGGCTTCCAGGATTCAGTATCACAGAATCATAGAAGACTAAGTTTGGAAGGGACCTCAGGAGGTCATCTAGTCCAACCCGCAGCTTAAAGCAGAACCAACCCCAAATAAATCATCCCAGCCAGGGTTTAGTCAAGCCGCACCTTAAAAACCTTTAAGGGTGGAGATTCCACCACCTCCCTAGGTAACCCATTCTAGTGCTTCACCACCCTCCTAGTGAAAAAGCTTTTCCTAATATCCAACCTAAACCTCCTCTACTGCAACTTGAGACAATTACTACTAATTCTGTCATCTACCACCAATGAGAACAGTCTAGCTCCATCCTCCCTGGAATCCCCTTTCAGGTACTTCAAGTCTGCTATTAAATCCTCCCTCATTTTTCTCTTCTGCAGACTAAAAAAGCCTAGTTCCCTCTGCCTCTCCTCATACATCTTGTGCTCCAGCCCCCTAATCACTTTTGTTGCCTCTGCTGGACACTCTCCAATTTTTTCACATCCTTTCTGTAAGCGGGGGGGGGGGGACCCAAAACTGAACACAATACTCCAAATGTGGCCTTACCAGTGCTGAATAGAGGGGAATAATCACTTTCCTTAATCTGCTGGCAATGCTCCTACTAACACATTTAACACATAGGTTCTGCTCACAGAAGAAAATCTGACAGGCGTCTTCATCATAGCATGGGCTTTTCCTATGCATGCTGAGTTCATGGATTCTCCATTCTTGAATATAATGATCCATGCTTTGAAGTGAATATGCTTTGTCTTTTACAATTCCAAAGCTCCACTCACGTTTGATAGGGCAATCTAATTACAAATACATACATAATGCATTTAGTTACAGCAATTCAGACACTCTTTCATTAGTTTTCATGAAATTTTACACATTAAATAAATTCTCATCTAAACACTAATACATCTTTTGATCTAAAGCTAATTAACTAAAGGAATATATATATATATATGCAATGTAAATTGTAATGTAATAATATTTAATAGTTTACAGATAAATAAAGACAATACTATCACATTTCCTTTGAATTATGCCAACACACAATTGAATTGGCCTGATCACATTACAATGTCTTTTGACACTCCTTTGATTTCTATTAGCATGCAAGTGAATTAGCCTGCTGCCTTGATCTGAGCTGGCAACTTGCTAGACAGCATCGCAGAGGTATCATTTGAAAACTAATAACTTGCTGATCAATAATATCATTATGAAATGTAAGTAGCAACACTTTATGTAAAGTTATAACCTGTATGATGTTGGTAGCACATGCCCAAACTCATGTAACACTGATTAGGCAGGAGTGATTAAGCAGGTCTGTCTTAAACAAAGGAATGTGTGTTTACTTCAGTTTACATGTAAGTAGTAGACAAGGTCATTGAGACAGGAAGAGGGAGATCGAACATAGGATCAGCTGTGCCAACACATCCTTCGGAAAGTTGCTCCTTTGTCTCTTTATTGACAGAAAACTGCAGATGGAAACCAAGATCCTGGTCTACAATGCAGTAGTCATCCTCACTACTCTTTATGGGCCCAAGACATAGGTGACATATCGAAGATATCTTAAGTGTCTGGAGTGGTACCAACAGTGCTGCCTTATATCAGATGGGAAGACCATCACACCAATGCCAGCGGTCTCTGCAGCTAACATCACCAGTGTTGAGGTGAACATTATGAAACAGCAACTTAGTTGGGCTGGTCATTGTGTTTGGATGGCAAATCCTCTTTTCTCAACTTAGTCATGGTAAGAGGACGTGCAGGGACAGAGGAAACGCTAGAAGGACACCCTGAAAGTATATCTTAAGAAGGGAGGCATTGACCCCACGAACTGGGAAGAGCTGGCTGGCAATAGACTGCAATGGCATCACCTCTCACATCAAGCCTCAGCCCATTTTGAAGAGGATTGTCTTGTTCAAGAGGCTGAGAAACAATAGAGGAGGAAGGAAAGCGTACAGCATCCTGGCCAGCAGTTGTGCTTGTGCTTTCTCCAAACAAGCACCTGTCACATATGTTGAAAAATCTTTAGAGTATGAATTGTACTCCTCAGCCATCTTAAGTCTCATCAGTGACTTCCCCCTGGCAGACATCATCCCCGTATTGAGGGATTGCCAACGACAAGAACATGTTTTATGTTTATTTCTCTTGTAACCATTTCTGACTTTCATGCTTTATACTTGCACTCACTTAAAATCTCTCTCTTGGTAGTTAAAGAATCTTGTTTTATTCCTGAATCAAAGCTAATCCAGTGCTGTGTTTAAACTGAATTATTTGGTAACTCCAGTTAAAGTAGAAAACTGTTATATATTGTCCCCTTATAAGAGCAAATGACCTATAATACCTGAACTGTCCAGGAGAGGGCTGGACAGTGCAGAACACACATTTATTGGAAAAAACTGGGATTGTGAGTATTGGGGTCACCCTGCAAGCGGTAACCAAGGAAGGTGGAAGCCAGAGTGCTGACTGGAGGGTGGCTGGTAGGCTGCAGCTATACACAGACACTCAGGAACCCAAGTTGGGAGCTGCAGCAGCAAAGCATTGTAAAATACCCAAGGTGGCAGGGCAACTGGTAACACAACCTCTCACTGGTCTGGACTGCACCTCAGAAGGGGTTAAATATATAATTTGTTTATAAGACACATTTTGTCTCTGTTTATTTACTTATTTTTACTGCCATACAACTAATGGCAACTAATAATTGTGAATAACTACAACTGCCTCCAACTTTTCGCCCCTTCTGAACAACGTCATGCCCTGGAGCAGAAGTAGAATGGAAAATCCTCCTCGCACCCATGTACCCTCTGGAGTAACAAAAAGAGAACTTTATGGCAGTATAGATATGAATGGGACAAATTCAAGAAGTGAGATATGACTGTATAAGTTATACATCAGTAAGTGGGCAATGTGGTTCTGCCTTTGAAAAGCAGATGAGGTGAAAGTTACTTAAAATCACTATTCCAGTTTCTCGGCTAAAGGAATGCTCAGATAAAAAAAGGAAATTCAGCTAAACATTCTTGTAATTTTAATACCAATCTGGTACTCCTGTGTGGCACCTGAGATTTGTATTGTGAAAAAGCTATAACTTCTAGAGCTGTAAAAACAACTTTTAGAACTTCTAATACTGCATTTTCCCCATTTTTGGCAGTCACTTTTTGAAGCATTGAGTATATCTTTCTACATGATGCTGAAGACCGTAATAAGTTGGATTTTTTTTCTTCCATCACAGTTTAGCTTTCTTGCTATAATTTAGTGACTGGCTAGTAATTTCATGGTTTTATTATTACAAAGCCCTGATTATTATATGAGGCTATTTAATCAGATATGCTTTGACATATTACTTTTCATTTACTTTCAGCATTATCTATGCAAGGACGAGTAAGAGAGAATTTTTTTCCCTCTTGGTTTCCAAAGAGGAACCAACTCCATAGTTGCAGTTTCTATTCAAACACCCATATGCAAATGCTCTTTTATGAGTGTTTATGATTAGGCAAAAATGCTTTCTATACCTTTTTTCTAGAAGCCAGATATCAACCAAAAGATGTCTCTATCAAAGTTAAACATTTGTAATCATTGGGTTGTTTCCAGAAAATAAGCTTGGTAATTTAAGAAATTCTACTTTTGTAAATTATGGGACTGATTCTCATTTACACTAAAGTTGTTTTTCTTTGCTTGGGCAGGGTTAAGGGGGCTAATAGTGAGAGTATATTAAAGTTCTAATGTAAATTCTTCAGTTTGCCAGAACATTGTGAAGGTGTTTTAATGTAAATGAAAATTCGAAACCCTTGCTGAATCTCAAGAAATTCAAAATTAAGCTTTCCAGTACTTATGACAATAAATATTTCTATAGCTTTATTATGAAAAACTTGGTCTGAGATGAATGTTCTCTCTTTGTATAAAAAGGCAGTTGATAAAGGGGAAGTGGTGCATGTTACAGGTTGTTATAGCAGTTCAGGGCATGACAAATTTTGTGGTTGTAGCCTTGAAGAATGGTTGTACCAAGAGGGCCTAAGGGAACAGTCTGAGCACAGATATACATAACTTGCCTGTGTTCAATGAAAAATTCACCTGAAAATATTTCCTTTTGTTATTCTTGTTGTAGTGGTTGTTTGCTAGTGGAATGAAACCAGCCATTGGAACATAAGCAGATTACTGACTGCTGTTCAGTATGCCACATGTACACAAGATGCCTCTAGAATTCTCTTTAACTAGCAACATAATAAACTTTCCTTCTTGCAAAGCAAGTCCATGCAGTCATGAAGCACTGGTTTAATATTTCCCGTTAAAACTCTTTATGAGCACTTATCTTGTAAAGGCAGAATGCAAACATTGCTGTTCTCACTCAGGCAAAGCTCCCCTTGAATTTAACGAGAGTTTTTTCTGAGGAAGGACTACAGGACTGGGTTTCACAGTGTCCGATAGCATAAGCAGAAAGTGAAGCAGATTGATTTAAAGATTTTTTTTTTCAGAGTAAACATATAGAATGTATGGCAAACAGAAACTTGTATGGTTCTATCAGCAAGGCAGGCCAGACCTGGAAGATTAAAAAGAAAGAGAAAGCTACAGCAGAGCAGTTGATCCATTCTGACAAAATAACAGATGGCTGTAATTCTTTGCTTCAGTATATTGTTAAAACTTGATTCAAGGCTTCTATGCTTCTCTTGCTCTTTCTCCGTCTCAAAATCAACATGCCATTTCCATTGCTGGACAAAGGAAACTCCCTACCCTCCTCTAGAAAAAAATGTTTAAAAAATTTACGGTAGGACTAACAGCTAGAATCAGTAAGATCTTCAAGAGAAAAATCATCATCTAAACACAATTCTCCATCTATCCTTTTCAGGGTTTCTTTTTTTTTGCAAGATGGCATATCTGCTTTAAACCTCTTAAAGTGGTCAGAATCTATTTAGCCTTCACTTTACTTTTCTCTCTATAAATAGAAAGAGGGATGGACACCAAGTTCATCAATATAAACTGCACATGATAGTTTTGTTGCTATAAAAGCAAAAGACATCAGTTAAAATTTTCAAAGCTAGCTAGGGGATTTTTAGACATACAACTCCCATTCATTTTAGTGGGAGCTATGTGTATCCTAATACTCTAGTCAGCTTTGAAAATCTTAACGAGAGTTCTGTGGCACCTTAAAGACTAACAAAATTTATAATATAAGCTTTCATGGTCAGAAACCCACTTTTGTGAGATACAGATTAACACAGCTATCCTCTGGAACTCGTTAACCAGTGCTGCCTATGATATTTAATCTCCATTGCCTCCACTTTTGCATGTCATGCCAAGTGGAACATAAGAAGGGCCACGTTGGGTCAGACCAATGGTCTGTCTAGCCTAATATCCTATCTTCCTATAGTGGCCTGTGCCAGATACTTCGGGAATGAACAGAACAAGGCAATTTATCAAGTGATCCCTCTTGTCCGGTCTTCGCTCTTGGCAAATCAGAGGTTTAGGGACACTCAAAACAAGGTGTCAAGCCCCTGGCCATCTTAGCTGATAACCATTGATGGACCTATCCTCCATGCAATTATCTAATTCTTTTTTTAACCTAATTATAGTTTTGGCCTTCATAACATCTCCTGGCAACAACTTCATAACATTGCCTGGCAATCGTGTGTTGTGTGAAAAAGTGCTTATGTTTATTTTAAACCTGCCGCCTATTAAATTAATTGGTTGACTCCTAGTTCTTGTGTTACGTAAAGGAGTAAATAACACTTCCCTAATCACCTTCTCCACACCATTTATCATATCCCCTGTAGTCATCTCTTTTACAAGATGAATAGTCCCAGTCTTTTTAATTTCTCCTCACATGGAAGCTGTTCCATACCCTTAATCATTTTGTTGCCCTTCTCTGTACTTTTTCAGAACCTAATATATCTTGTTTGAGATGACCCTTAGTTATCTGAAAGCCATTGCTCTATTACAAACTTTTCATCTGGGGAAAGTCCTTAGAATTAGATCTCACTAACATTGCATAAAGTTATGTTAATATAATATTATGATTAAATGGTTAAGTAGCCAAAGTTGGTAGGAAGATGAAAGCCAGGCAATTTTCTTGCCTATACTGACTAGCTGTGGTTTACCCAGCAGAACAGGGTTTTAAGCCCCTTTAGTTGGACATTCTACCAGCAGAATCACTTAGCCTGGGTCCCACTGGTTTCTGCTGGTGGAAAGCAAGCAGCACATCAAATTTATTTCAAATAAATTTTAAAAAAGTACAAAACACATAATTGGGGTCACATACTCAGAACTGCCTATTCTTCACTTTTTTAGAGAGATTTTGTGAGCAGTTCTGGTCTCCATGAAATGTAAGGCTGTTACCATTGGGTTCCCCCATGTCAGATAAATTCTCAGGTATATTGTTAAGTCAGCTTTGCACTACTTTGCCCAAAGTGTGTGAGCACTGAGGGTTCTCGATGGTAAACCCGAAGATGAGAGAGAGCTACTTAACAAATACATAATTTTGAAAAATATCTCCTTTGCAAACAGTACAAGAGAATTTGAGATTTCAGTGGAAGGACTGTAACACATGGGTGAGAAAATCTTTCTAAGAATGTCAAAAAAGAAGAAAAAATCTTCATCTCACACTGGATTAGATTATACTACCTGAGTTATTTCCAAACCATTTTGGAACTACTGAATTATAATCTTATCTACTTTATATTGTGTATCGCTGAGCATCAGATGAAAATCATGAATGATACCAGCTCTATTGTGAATGCAATCTGATTTTTAAAAACATTTCAGGTGAAAGTGTGGGTCTTCCTTCATACAACTCTATTCAATTAAATTGAATTTTGTAAAACATTTATTTAATCTATATATCTGGTATCACACTTTCCCCATTTATTCCTTCCTTTCTTGGCACTTTGGGCAAGGAAGAAGGGCTTGTTCATCATTGGTCACTCTTTTAAACTTGTGATTGTTATTAGTAGTAGTTTCAGATGTCAAAGGAGTATAAATAGCGACCATACTAGTGACATTAAGTATCTCCTAGCCCTTCATCACATATGCTGTTAGATAAAGCCTTTTTTTAATTTCTTCTTCATATCCCAATCTGAAGTACCCCTGGCTGATCTTATTAGCCTCTTGAAGTTGGTCTAAAACCAGGCTAGCATGTCACCTAAATAAACTAATAAACCTAGGAGTTCCTATAAACCACACAATAAAGTGGAAAGGTAAATAAATCTCTTTAATGCCAAGTCTAGACTGACTGATAAAAATCATACATTTACTACTTAAGGGATCTTCAAAGGAACAGTAACCGAATGAGACCTGTTGTAAGAGGTGTTATTATAGACACAGCAACCAGGTCCTTGTACATTTTTCACTGTCTGTAGTTTTTTAGTCCTGAAGATAGTTTGCAAGATGTACCTTGCTATATTTATAATAATTTACAGACACTGAACCTTAGTTTTAAGAGATGTTTATTTTTCCACCTTTCAATATTACTTAGATTAGGTTACAAGTGTCTTCCATAGAGCTAAGCTGTTGCTAGCCCTATGCTGTAGCAGCAGGAAATATATGGCACATGGGGCACATCATGGGTAGCAGTGCAGAGAAAGAGAAAAAGAACCTCTCTGGGGTGCCAGTCCTCTTCTCATACATGTTGACAGGACTTTAGGGAATGGGTGGAACCTTGACTCCAATCCCCACCCCACAGTATGATTGTCAGTTCACCAGCACAACTGAGCCTATGCATCATTAAAAGTAATCTGTACTAAATGTAGGGTTGGTGCAGATTATCTGGGAACAGGGGGTAATTCGGAGCTAGTTTGTATGTCTTTGAATCACAATCTGGTTCCAGGAATACTATGGGGGTAGCATAGTACTGCACAACTCTTTATATGGGAAAGTGGAAAAGCCCAAGTTGAGCCCTATAACGGCCACCTGTTACTCACCAATCAGCACCTCCTCATGGCTCATCTGGGGAATTAGCTCCCCATTCTCTGCACCCTGCCTGGGGGTTGCTCAGCCATTGCCTCGGTCACTTGCTGTCCAGTCCCTCTTTCACTGGTCAGGAGCTGCAGTGCCTTTCCTTTGTAGCTTAGCTCTCTGGCCAAGTCAATCATCACCCCTGTTTCAGGGGTCTCATCAGGTTCTTTCTTCACACAGTCTCAGGCAGTCTCCATATCCTCCTGCACTGACTGTACTTCTCACATAGTGGCTTGCAGGGGAAGCTGGGACTGCCTTTTACACCAGGTTCCACTCCAAAGGCCCACCAACCAGCAGATCAGGTCTATTCTCTCATCCCTTACTGCTCCTTCCCTGGATTGCTTCCTACACTCCTATTATAGGCTCCTGCTCTCCCCCACCTTGTGCCAGGGAGTGTGACTGCAGGCTTCCTCACTTCAGCCCCTCCTTTCTGTGTCAGGTTTCTAGTTTTATAGACACCCTCCCTGCTTCTGAGCAGGTGAGCTTCATCCCCAATAAAGCCTCATTGCATCATAGCTCACCTCCAGGTGCAGTTTATGACTCTTTTACTTCTATTCACCTTTCCAAGGCTAGTTTGGGGTGAACACCACATCACAAGTCATTACTGAATGATTGAGATTTCTTGAAAGTATATTTTATAAAACGGAGATATTGGATTTAGTTTAGGTGTTTGTGAGTTTTCGTATTAGGATTACATTTGAAATTAGGAATGGATTAACTGTTTTGAATAAAATATGAATCCACCCAATCTTACTCAGGTTGAAATATTTTTTTCTTTTGCCATGTTCATGCGCCTCTGAAACTCAAAGTCTCTTGAATAGGAAATACTGTACTAAGAGACAGAGGCCATTCTCATGGGATAATATTTCCAGCCAGACAAAAACTGTACAACTAGTGAGAGATGCCTTTTTCTCATAAGACTTCTGTCTCAATATTTTGACCAACCAGGTCAAGTAAGTTGTAAAAAGTTTTTAGATTCTTAGTCCAATTGAACCTCTGAGATAGAGTCAAACCTAAACCACTGAAATTCTGTTGTCAAATGACAGAAGGATGCACTCCCATCGCTTCTTTCTATGAAAAAGCACACATTTCTATTATTCAGTATCTAATGCTGTATATAGAGTCTTTCCTTTTTTGTAGGATGGATTTCATATTTAAACTATCTGTCAGACAGAACTGCCTATAAAGATCACTTTGAACTGTGTACAAATAAGAAATGTGTCATGATTGAATACAAAGTCAGCAGTACAATTGTGATTGTTCATAAACCAGAAGCTGAGCCCAGTGATTAAAATATATTGTCAGTGCTTTGCTCAATAGCTGAGTATCAATTCTTTAGCACATTGCCCCGCATGCTCCTCTATGGGCAGAAAGTGAGAGAGAAAGAGCAAGAGGGAGAGCTTACATTAAAACACAATTAATAGTTGCTCTTATTCTTTAAAGACTCAGTGTTCCAAGGTATTGAGCACATCTATGAGGATCCTCAATGCCTATTGAAGCCAGTGGGAGTAGAAGGTGCTTAGCATCTTTCTGGTTTAAGCCCTAAGTCTCCAATCCCACAAAGACTATATACAGTACCTAGCACACTGTGAGTGCTACCTTAACACAAATAAGAATAATAAATAACAAATAGACAAGCCATTCATCTGTGAGACTTCTGGAAGCTACATGAGTCCATAAGTAAGGCTGATATAGTGGTAAGTTAAGAGAGTAGGAGACTGCAGCAATACCTTAAGCTCAATATCCATACAGTGTTTTGTTGTGTGCCTTCACTGTAATTCCTAGAGGTTCCCTATTGACATTTTTAATTCTCTTTCTTGGTCTTCTCTTTTATCTACTTATTTTTATCTTGATGCTCTGTTCCGTGATGTCACTGTAGTCTCCAATGTTGAAGTGTTTAGTTAGCCTGGCTCAGTTTGTCAATACGCCTTAAAAATGAGACACTTTTGGAATGTTTCCTGTCAGGAGACCTTTTGATACATATCTAACTGCTGTTTTCACAGGCACCTTTCTAATCCTTTAGTCTCAGAAGTGTGTCTATCTACTGGTTATTGAGAGAGGGATGTTAAGAATAGTGGTTTCCACTGGTGTATCTCATAGCACACAAATATCTCACTTGCCTTCAAAGAAAACCCCATTGTTCCACTACTACTGGACAACTCCAAATTATATGTGAATAGCCCTACCAAAAAGTTGATTGTATCAGGAAAAAACGCTTTTAATTTATTATGGTAGAGGAAATAATTTATTACCTAATTTGTTTCCATTTGTCTCTCTTCAAACTTCCATCTACAATACAGCTTGACCTCATGCACTAGTAATGTTGCAGATGAAATTTTGAAGGGAAAGAAAATGCACAGCAAACTTCGTTTATAAATTAACAAAATTACTTCCTCTACTTTTATGACCGAATCAAACTAGCGACAAATGTTTCTTTATGATGTAGCAATTAAACTGTCCTTTATCTGCCTGTGTCTTGAAAACACACAGGTGCTGTAAGAGCCAGGAACGTTTGTACTCTTTGGGTATTGAATCACATTCACCATGTTAACTTGTTGTTCTACTAATAAACACCAGATGGTGATATGGAGAAAATGATTTTTCTGCAGTTCCCCAAAAGGATGACACATGGTGTAACCAGGACCAATATTACCTGAGTATCAGTTCATACTACCACTTGCTCTGTCTGTCTGATTTCTTAGACCCTTGACTTATTAGAATTCTATTTATTTATAAATATTTAAATGCTTCTGTGTTTATATTAGGGATTGTCATTTCAGGTAAAAACCAATGCAAATATTTTTTAAAAATATCACTTCAGGTTATTCTTGGTTCATTTTCATATAATTTGCACTGTAGAAGTGGAGAACATTTCTGTCAATGTAGTATTTGCCAACATGTTTTACTGTGGTAAATATGTCATTCTTAGATTGGTTTTGCACAGAATCTAACCTTTCATTAATAAGAGTCTACCTTTCCCACTGCAAACAGCCTGACAATGCAAATCAATACACAGCTGCCCTGTTAACTGGTCCATGCAGAAAACTGTCTCCAATCAAATAATAACTAAGGTGTCCATTTGCTTATCTCACATAACATTAATTTTTAGTGATGTAAGAATATTTTCTTCTGATGTGAGACATAAAAAAAAGATTGAAGATATGGCAATGACTTAGATGTTAATTAGAAAGTTGAAATTTTTAGATACCCTGTTCCTTGCTGATACCGTGTCACCTGGAAATAAGGGAAGATACTTTGTTTTACTTTTGGCTAATATACTAATCTTTCAAAGAGTTCAAAAGCTTTGCACTATTTTGTGGGTAATATAGTCTATTCACAACTCTGCAGTGGACTACTGAAAAGACTATGTAATGCTTAATTTCCACTTAAACAATCAAAACAAAGATGAACATACTAAATAGAACACATAGACTTTATATTAGCCCTCTGCAGAAGGGTTAATTTCAGCCTATGATATCCTTCGAATTATTCCCATTAGCAATGGATTCCCACCTATCACTAGGCAAATAAGCTTGAGGAACACAAGGAGAGCATGGATGCTATGATAGGATACAACTATGCATTGTCTCATGCATTGGGCAGCTCTGCTAGCCTGATTCAAATCATTTAGCCATGTGCCTACTGTATGAAATGTGAGAGTTTATTTTAGAGATTTTTTTTGTGTGCTTTGTCTGCATGTTCACCTGCAATGAGATATGTTTTGTTCTATTTTCCAATTCTAATAAAAGAATCCTCTACTAAGAAGGGGCTGTCAAATCATGTATGTCACACTGCCAACACCTTCACCTCAACAAGGAGTTAACTTCAAATATTGGTTGACAATACTAAGGCTTAGTCTGCTCAATTATAAGAGGAAAAAAAGAGGTGAAATGTAACATAATGAAAAGACAATTTCCAAGTAAATATTCAAATCTGGAGTCAAACAGTGAAAAATCACTTTTCTAAAGGAAGACAAAAGGAATTCAAGTTGTATATCTGTAAAACTATAACTTTGTAGAATTCTTTGTGGCTTCATTTTCAGCATTACACATGAAAAAGTTTGAATGTTTTCTGTGCCTAATTTCCATGTGTGAATACTACAATTCCATAGTCAGTCACAGCCATAGATGATCATTTATGGCTACCTTGTCACTTGTGCTTCAAATTTTTGTGACTGCTCATTCATTTGTGAAAACTGCACATGCAAACTAGACCCACAACATATAGACTTTCTTGCAATTTTAGGAAAAGATGTTTTGTAATGTACATTGGTTGGCCATTTGGATGAATACAGTGTAGACAAATTGCATACTCCAAAATAGCAGAATCTGCAGGCTTGCGAATACAGAATCTAGAAAACCACAAAGTGTATTTTTTCCAATGCTTTTGGGAAAGTATGTAGCGTATGTGTATAGCTTTGTTATTTTTATCCCAAATATCTTCAGACATGCATAATAGAAAACAAATCCATGTCAAGTTGATTAAAAGAAGGGAGCCTACCTTTCCCATAGTCATGGCTCAGTTCCCCCACCTGCCTCTCTAATCATCTCCACTGTGCTCTGAGCACTAAACTGCATCCTACCATTGGAACCCCTTATGGTTTTTTGTCCTCTGGGCTTTTATCCTTAAATCCTTGCAATTTCTCTATCATATTCCCTACTGCAGTCATGCTATTACATATATTATGGAACTCTGACTTCGCTCCTATTGACTACACTTCACTAATACACAATATGCACACTTCCCATGTGTGATCAGATATATATTTTTGAGCCAAAGGATGTATGGAGCAAAACCACTGGCTGGTTAGTCATCATTAGACATCAGCACCACCTTATGTTGCCTAGCCGTTCTCATGTTTGCATTGATACACTATAGTACAGCCAAAATGCATATCCTGACAACCAAAGAACAAAAGCAAAAATATATCAGGAAAGTAGAACTATCTTTGGCTGACATCACTGCATGCCTCTTTGCTTATCGAATCTTCTGTGTTTTATTTCACATACAAATTTAAAGTACAAATTCCACACTTTTGCTGCAAATGCAAATTGCATTGACTGAAAATTCCCTTTGATTGCTTTGCATATAGTTATTTCTTCAATAAAATATTAGTCTCCTGTTTTATTTGTCAACAGAATATTTGCGGAGCATTCATTACATTTAGAAGTAATGAAGTCCATGGCCACATAGAACAAAATTTTTATAGAACTGTATTGTTATGAAAACTATGTCTGTTGAACATTTTGAGTGTCTGTTCCTGGCTAACCTTAATGGCATGGCTGATTGCATTAAATTTTAAATGCTGGAAGTGAACTTCTGCATCTACAAAATTTAAAGGACAATATGTGCCGAAGTGTGTAAAAAAACCCTGTAATTTATCCAAGACATTGAGATTTGTCTATTTTTTTATCTCTAGCATTATGATGTACACAATTATCTTTTATAAACTGCTCTTTGCCTGCATGGTTCCTTTCCAACACATCATGTGCTCCATGTTCATGTCTGCTGCTGATTTTAAATCATCCTGATTCAGGACAACAATAACATTATTTGTGACAGCAGATTATTGGATTAGGTAGAGTTCTTGCTTTCACACTGATCATTCTTCAGAATAAGAGTCATGCCTCTTTTGATCTTCCACACTGGGATCCAATCTTTAGGATGAATCCTGCATCCACATATATAATAAAAGGGTATCAATCAATCATTCTCTCTTTTCCTCTGTTACTTTCACAGGCCATAATTGTGTACATGCAGGATAATGTGCTCTCTAAATATCCCAGTCAACAATTTCCACTATATACAAGTATGCTTAGAAGAGTGGGAGAGGGAGATTGCTTTTGTAAATTCTGGTTGATCTGGTTGCATCCATAATTTCTTGCCGATTTATTGTGAAGATGTTTCCAGTTATAAATGTATGGGTCAAATCTTTCTCCAGTTCAATGCACTATGTCAGTTTACACCAGCTGAAGATCTTGCCTCTTGTTTTTAATATTTCCCTTGCATGCAAATTATGTTCATATCTATTTTAATTATATACAGTGTGATAGAATGGGCATTTTCTGTTTCATTGTCTCAGCTTTTTTCATTTTTTTTATGTCTTTGCAACCTCTGGGCATAGCTATGTTTGTATTAAAGTTTTTCCCCCCTTTTTTGTAATTCACACATTTATTTTAGTTATTATTTATTAAGGATGGGATTTCCAAAGGAATGGTATTACCTCCTCAAATGTCATTGATATTTAATGGAAAGCTGGATGTTTGTCTCTCTTGAAAATCTCAGCTATCTGAGCTAAGGTCCAACTGAGATTTGGAGCCCATTGTGCTAGACAATCGGCAAACACACAGTGAGAAACAGTCCCTACGCTGAAGAGGGTACAATCTAAATAGATGGGGCAAAAATGGGTGGGAAGAGAAAGAGAGAGACAGAAAGTGAAGTGACTTGTCCAGATTAGTGACAGAGCTGGGAACCTAGGTCTCCTCACTCTCAGATCAGTGTCCCAGCCATGAAACAACCCACCTCCCATGCTAGTTAGTAACAGTATTTTACAGTTCTTAGATTTCTGTTTTGTTGGCAATAAAAGGCCAAAATGAAAAAAAGGGGTGGGCAGATGGGTGGGTAAAAAGAGCTTTTGTTGAAAAATGTTATTGGTGTTAAAGAAAAAATAGTTTCAGTGAAGACATACAGAATTCAAAACATTGAATTACAATTGCTTGCTTATTTGGATGTAATAATAGTAACAGTAGTAATAATAATATCCAAAATACTGATATTAAAATACATATTTTAACATTGTTGCTTAACACAATTAAAATAATAGAGGTTGCAAATAGAACAAGAGGATAGAGGTATACAGTACTTTACAGTGGCCCGGACAAGTTATGGAAGATTTAACTACATGTATCTCTTGTGGTATGATAACTAATAAAATGAATAGTAGGTATGCTCTAAACTACTGCAAAAGACAGAAAAATAAGCAAAGTTCTCAGGTATAGAAAGAAAATCTTATTATGATGAGCATTGTTCAGCCAGTGAACACTCTGGGACATTATAAAGTTACTGGTGCTGAGGTACATCACTTTGTCATGGAGTACTGCACTATTTTTCATATTTATCCATGTACTACATAATCACACTTATTCATTATAGATCCAGTCATAATCTACAATTTCCTTTGCAGTAAGTCATGATTGTCATCAAAGTCTTGGATCCTTGGTTCTGGGGAGATATTGTAAAATGAAATGTATCCTTGCATCATTATTTTTTTACTCCACATGCATCAAATAAATGTCACAAAGGGATGGTGGGTCATTACCCACCCAGAAGTGCTCAGAGAAGACTTTTGTTTTTTTATTTTTTTTAAACAGGATCATCATGATCAAACCATTGAAGCTATTCATATCAACAGTTCTCCACTAAATGATTGGAGCACACATATCCCATGGATATGTTTTGTAAATAATGCCTCCATTAATTTTTGAAAACTTTATAACTATTCAAGACTTGCCAGCCAAAGACTTCAAAATGAATACATTTACTTTCTTTATGGTTTATGTTGTTTCCTTTATTCTGGTACTATAAACTACACTTTCAAACAGGCACTTCCTTCTCTTTCACTTTATGGTATAGTCATGTTATAATAAGTACTAGTTTTACCTTTTTACATTATAATCCTCCTATGTTGTTAGTGTGCTCAATTACTGAACATTTACAGTCTGATTCTTCTCAGAATTTACATTAGCTTTTACACTGGTGTAACTCCATTGATTTCAGTGGAGTGACTCCTGATTCACACTGACATAAGTAAGAAGGCTATCAGGCCCAGAATATTAAAAAGTGATATTTAAAACAAAAATTCCAGTAAAATTAATTTTGATTGTAAAATTCTTTGCCTTATGTGACTTGAATCATTGATGAAGATTACAACTGTGACACACTCGTAAATGGATACATCTTTTCATTATAGTATGTTTCCTGGGATAAACTCTGAACTTATATTGACACATTATTTTTGCTTCATTTAATACTAAGGACAACAATTCTTCCCTTCTATCTTTCTAACTTCTTCCATGGGAAGTGTGGGTACTGTCAGTATAGTGGCCTCGGCCACATGGCAAAGATACAATATCTTTTAATGCAGCATAGCTGAGGTAGTGCTGGGCACACTTTGCTATTCTAAAAATAATCCTGTCCCCAGAGCCAATGTACATGTCCACTTGACATGCACATATTCAGAAGACCATATCTGTCTAGGATACAGTGCAATGGCCACAGTGATAACCATTCCCACATCTTATGACTCCCTGGCACACTAGAGAGAGAACTTGCATGTTGGTTGCTCAAAACCAAGGAAGGCTCTCTATGCTCTTTACCCCATTACCACACTCAAGCAGCTTAAGGCAGGATTTTGTCCATAGTGTGGCATTGTTTTCTTTGACTGAAATGAAAAGGCCCAGGGGTAGCTTTTTCAACCGAGCTGAAGAATGCAGAAAGGTCATCAAAGAGGTACATTTTGCTCTCTTTGTTGTTTCTACCAATGTGGCTGAATATTTTCATTAAAATAATAGACCTTAGGACTAAACACTATTAAATGCAGGTTTGCACTATTAAATGGAGTGGGCAAACCTGACAGTTGTGTATGAGAAGAGTGAGAGATTCCCACACTCCGCTAGTTCTGGGTAAGTGTGAGTGGGACAGGGTGGACTGCTGCCTGCTGGAGGCCTCGCACTCCTGCCTCACTCCACCCCAGAAAAGGGCAGAGGAGAAGTCCTCCAGGTGGCCTAGAGTGGCTGCACGAGAAGCAGCTAATCAGAGGGGCTGATGGAGTGGCCAACCAAGAGCCAGAAGGGCCATATAAAGGCAAGCAGAAGGCCGAGCATTCAGTTCATGCCTGGAGCTGGAAAAGGGAAGAACAGGTGCCTGGCTGGCTGGCTGGAAGAGCAGCAGGACCAGGGACAGCTCAGTGCAGGCAGGACTGACCAGGGAAGGCAGCAATTGAGCCCAGAGCCTAGCCAGGCCAAGCGAGGGTACCTTGATTGGCCCTGTTGGTCTGGTTAGAGACTGAACCCAGGGAGAGCTGCCTAAAAGGACAGACCTACTTAGGGCACAGTGATGGGCCCCTGTTGGACTATTACAGGAGGGCAGTGTCTCCAGGGAGGAAGCCTCCGCGGGAGGTAAAGACTGTATACCCAGAAGGGATTTTTTGTTATTCCACCTACAGACAGTGTGACACAGTTGGAGGGTTGAGTCACTGAAGACCTGCCAAAGAAACCATCTGCTGGGGGGGAAGCACTTGGGAGAGGAGGATGCCATCCCTGTTACAAACGCAAAAAACCACAGGCTCACACCTGACCCGAGGGAGTACTCACAGGAGGCTGTAGTAGAAAGTAAGAGCCTGAGACATGAGGCCTAGTATAAAAGGTCAGATATGAGGCCTAAGCTAAAGTAATGGTCAAGTCTTTTATAAAGCAAAATTAGCAGAAGTCATCCTGTGAATGCTGGCAGCCTCACAGAAACTGGCAAGAACAGAGCTGGTATAACAAACACACATTCCAAAAAAGTACTAAGCATAAGCACATTCCAGAAAGGTATCAGGACATCCTAATACCACAGAGATAACGAGGGCTCTCCAAGTGACACTATAATGGATAGACATGTCTTGTTAATATGATGAATAGAGATGTTTTGACCAAGCCATCCAGTACAAGGTAATGGGTGGTATCTTACCACGTCAAAGGATGGTACCTTGCCACATCAGGGGGTGGTAACTATACACATCAGAGGGGCAATATACAACTTGTTTGTATCAATATATAAAAGAGGGTCTCAGAGGAGATATCTTTGTCTGGCCGAGTGAGGAACGGAAAGTCCTGCCGTTTACTGAGCCAGTACCATTGTCAGGGGTACACAACATTAAGTATACTTGTAGCACATATATAGCGCTTTATGCTGTGCTCGTTTGGCTCATTTGGCCAGGTGCCTTCATTGCTGAAAGGCTCTGTTGTTTTATTGAATAATTTGATCATAGAGTGGTGTTTCAGTTACCTGCGCAAAGCTGGGAAAGCACACACACTGGGAGGACATGCATGCAGCCAACAACTGACAACACAGGTGGGTGATGATCCCATTACAGCGAGTAATCCCTAAACCTCCCTGTCAGGGTCACAGTGAAGTTTTCATTGGCAGACAATGTCAACAGAGAGCATGGTGATGAAACACATGACTTGCGATGACATATAAAGGCAACCTTTATTATCTACCATTAGTCAATCATTAGACCCTTGGGTAGATGAAGGGCTTTAGCTCAGGTTGGCAGCTCTTCTAGGAGAAGGGCAACTCTGAATATAAATCCTGCACCAATCTCAACTGCTGTGCTTGTGGCATTTATTGCACCAGTGAGGCAACAGCTGCATGGGCGAGAGAGTGGGAAAGGTTTTGCACAAACCTCTCTCACTTTAATCCATTCATAGTGCACATTGTTCAACCACCTCTCAACTTATTTAATTCATTTAACCTAATCAACATATCAGAGTCCTCTGGTGATGGGGAAGATATGATAAGGATGGGCAGAGGATGCTGCTGGCAGTCTTGAGTCACAACTCTGCACACCGGCAGCCTAACAGGTATCCTCTTGAGGTAAAATACTTTTTTAGGCACAGTGCTATTTTCTACAATCTATGGAAAGGGGATTGAAAAGGAGCCCTGAACACAGCCTACACCTTCCAGACTGTCACGCTACCACTCCTGACTGGTCATCCAAATCAGCAGTCAAAATAAAATAAAGATTCACAGGCTGACATGTGGGTCATGGAATGCCAGAATTCTTTTTGACAATGATTAAAGACCGGAACAAAGAACAACCCTTATTGCCAAAATACTGAAGAGGTATAACATAGACATCGCTGCCTACTCCCTGCTGAGTTACACCTTGAGGAGATGAGAGCAGGCTATACCTAATACTGGATTGGCAAGGCCGAGGATTAGCCAAGACATTTGGGGATAAGGTTTGCCGTACAGTCTGACATTGCCCACAAGCTTGAGTCAGTCCCCCAGTGATTGACTTATGGAGATTCCCATAACTAGTCCAGAGACCAGTATGTCACCATTACCTATGCAGCAACGACTCCTACAGATGAGGTAAAAAGCGTTTTATGATGATCTCAGCAGCTTCATCTGAGAAGTGCCAAACCAGGACAAGCTAATTTTCCTTGGAGACTTTCATGCTTGTCTGGGAGATGACTCTGACACATGAAGCTAGGACATCATGACATTGGAAGATCAAAGTCCAATGGCCAACTATTTCTTTCCAAGTGTGCGAAGCTACATCTCACTATTACCACCATGGTCTTCCAACAGGCCAATAAATATAACACAACATGGATGCATCCCAAGTCAAAACATTGGCACATGTTGGACTATGTAAATGTATGATGTAAAGGTATTAAGGATGTGCACATCACTCACTCTATGAGAGGGCTATTGGTTGGTCAGACTATTGACTTGTGAGAAGCATCATATCACTACACTTCCCATCAAAGCACCCCAGAAGATGCCTCAAACCACCAAAGAAGATTAATGTGGCTGCCATGAAAGACCCCAACAAACAAGCAAAGTTGGAACATAATCTGGAGAGTGCATTACCTGAGATTTCAGAGTACTCCACACCCATTGAGACAACCTGGCAGAAGCTCAGAGATGTCACATACAATATGGCATCCAAAGTTCTTGGCTTTTAAGGTGGAAACGCCAGGAATGGTTTGATGAGAATGACCCTGAGATAGACTGGCTACCCTGAGATATGCACAGCACAGCACACACAAATCCTATATTTTGGACAAAAAGTCAGCAGTGAAAAAGGCCAGGTAACATCAGGTTAAACAAACTACAAGTATGATTAAGGCTAATGTAGAGCTACTGCTGGAAGCAGAAGGGTGTTGAACTGCAGGAGGCAACTGACAAGTCTGACATGAAGGTTGTCTATAAAGGTCTCTATGCTGTAAAAGGCCAAAAATCCAATGTTACAGCCACTGTCCTCATAGCAGATATTAACTGGCTGCTCACAGACAAAGATGATATTCTCTATCTCTGTGCAGAGCACTTTGATAGCCTCCTGAACTGTCAATCCACTATATCTGACAAAGCCATTGTCTCACTCCCACAGCACCCTATCCTAGAGGAGCTGTCCATAGGCAAGTCTCCAGACCTTGATGGCATTATACCCAAAGTGTACAAATGTGGAGGTACCCACCTGATCAGGAAACTCACTAGCCTTTTCAAGACTACAGGAATAGGGTACCATGCCCCAGGATCATAAGGATGCTTTCATGGCCCATTTATACAAAAGGAAGGGAAGCATATCTAGCTGTGACAACCATTGTGGAATCTGACTACTGCCTATAACAGGGCAGATCCTTGGACAAGTTGTCCTCAACAGGCTCATCTCTCACGTAGTGGACTTTCTGTATTCATAGTCACAGTGTGACTTTCCTGCTGGCTGTGGCTTCGTAGACATGATTTTTGCAGCCCCAAAAATATAAGAGAAAGCTCGTGAACAGAACAAAACCCTGTAAATTGAGTTTATTGAGATGACCAAGGCCTTTAATACAGTGAATTGCAAGGGCCTATGGAAACACCTTCATAAATTTGACTGCCCAGAGAAGATGATTGCTGTCATTTGCTCATTTTTCAATGGCATGATGAGCATGGTGATAGACTGTGGTGACTTCTCAGAAGCTTTCCCTGTTACCAATGGCTCCAAACAAGGATGAGTAATGGCTCCAGTACTCTTTGCCATTGTCTTTTCAGCCATGGTCTTGTTTGCATTCCAGAACTTTGACAAAGGTGTAAACATCCATTTTAGATTGGATGTGAGTCTATTCAAACTACAGGGACTCAGAGCCCACAGCTACTAAGAAAGCTCCTGTTTGCTGATAACCGTTCCCTCATTGCACGCACACTAGAGGACATTGAACTTATTGTGGATCTCTTTGCCTGTGCCTCACAATCACCCTGAAAAAGGCAGAGGACATGTACCATCCAACACCATACCACCAGCATCACAAGCACCATGATCAAATCATCACAGTTGACAACACACCTCTCAACTCGATTAGGCAATTCTACTACCTGGGTAGCATACTTTCCAGGAACACCATGTTGAATGATAAGATCATTTAACACTTGACAAAATCCAGTTTGGCATTTAGTAGGCTCAACAACAGGCTCTGAAGGGACTGTGGAATCTGCCTCAGAACCAGAAGACAAATCTATTGTGCTGAACACAACTATACTATACACAACTCAACTATATTGAACTCACCTCACTCCTCTACAGATGTGAGATATTAACACTTCCACCTTTGCTGCCCAAGATCCATCTGCAACATCAAGTGGCAGGGCAGGATCCCTAGCACTGAAGTCCTTCAGAGGTGCCAAATCTCAGGCATCAAAAGCATGCTCATTAGTAGAACCCTGGGTGATACAACATTTATATCTGCATCAGATCCACAGAAATGATCTGTGGATATCTGCAGATATAAAGCAGAAAAATTATCTGTGGACATCTGTGGATATAAAGCAGATATCTGCAGATTTGCAGGGCTCTACTCATTAGGGCTCAACTTCTCTGGCTTGGACACATGGCCCTCATGGAAGCTCCTGGTACAAAAAAAGTGATGCTCTACAGACAATTGAACATGGGATCCCATTCTAATGGACAACCCATTCTTAGATACGAAAACATCTTGAAGAGCAATCTCAAAGCATGCAAGATAGACAATAAATCTGGGATGTTTGTTGCACTGGACAGACCTAGATGAAGATATCTGTGCTACAAGGCTGTATCCACTCTGAAGAGTGGCACAGAATTGTTGGACTAGAAGTGACCTTAAGAGGTCATGTAGTCCTGTCCCCTGAACTTATGACAGGACTCAGTATTATCTAAACCATTCCTGATATGTGTTTGTCTAACCTACTCTTAAATATCCAATGATGGAGATGACAGCCTCCTTGGGCAATTTATTCCAGTGCTTAACTACCCTGACAGTTAGGAATTTTTTCCTAACGTCCAACCTAAACTGCCCTTGCTGCTATTTAAACGCATTGCTTCTTGTCCTATCTTCAGAAGTTAAAGAGAACACATTTTCTCCCTTCTCCTGTAACGACCTTTATGTACTTGAAAATTATTAAGGTTCCCTCTCAGTCTTTTCTTGTCCAGACTAAACAAACACAGTTTTTTTCAATATTCCCTCATAGGTCATGTTTTCTAGACCTTTAATCATTTTGGTGGTTGTTCTCTGGATTTTCTTCAATTTGTCCACATCTTTCCTGAAACGTGGCACCCAGAACTGGACACAATACTCCAGCTGAGGCATAGTCAGCATGGAGTAGAGCGGAATAATTACTTCTCGTGTCTTGCTTACAGCAAGCTTGCTAATACATCCCAGAATAATGTTTGGTTTTTTTGCAACAGTGCTACACTGTTGACTCATATTTAGCTTGCGATCCACTATGATCCTAAGATCCCTTTCTGCACTACTCTTTCCTATGGAGTATTTCCCATTTTGTATGTGTGCAACAGATTTTTCCTTCCTAAGTGGAGTACTTTGCATTTTTCCTTATTGTATTTCCTCCTATTTATTTCAGACCATTTCTCCAGTTTGTCCAGATCATTTTCAATTTTAATCCTATCCTACAAAACACTTGCAACCCCTCCCAGCTTGGTATCATCCACAAACTTTATAAGTGCACTCTCTATGCCATTATCCTAATCATTGATGAAGATATTGAACAGAACCAGACCCGGGACCGATCTCTGCAGGACCCGACTTGATATGATCTTTCAGTTTGACTGTGAACCACTGGGAACTAGTCTTTGGGAACAGTTTTCCAATCAGTTATGCACCTTCCTTATAGTAGATCCATCTAGGTTGTATTTCCCTAGTTTATTTATGAGAATGTCATGCAAGAAAGTATCAAAAGCCTTACTGAATACCACATCTACCACTTCCCCCCCATCCACAAGGCTTGTTACCTGTTGAAGAAAGCTATCAGGTTGGTTTAACATGATTTGTTCTTGATAAAGCCATGCTGGTGGTTACTTTTCACCTTATTATCTTCTAGGTGTTTGCAAATTGATTGCTTAATTATTAGCTCCATTTTCTTTCTGGTTACTCTAGTTAAGCTGACTAGTCTGTAATTCCCCAGGTTGTCCTTATTTCCCTTTTCCAGGCCTCTGGAATCTTTCCTGTGTTCCATGACTGTTTGAAGATAATTGCTAATGGTTCAGAGGTCTCAAAGATAATTGCTATTGGCATGTGAGGTCTCTGCAGCATATAGGAGCATATGGTAAGACCTATATTTCAAACCCTCTGCCTCAATAACAATTACACTTTCAAGACATGCAGTGGTATTTGCAAATACAGGATCAGATTCACTTCCTATGTGAGTAGCCATAAAAATAAATAAACCCAGAATTTAAGTCAATACCAGCTGAACTCTCATCCATCGAATATCCAATATTCCAATATTATACGCTGATGGATTCAGTAAAGATTGCTTTGAAAACAAAATTAAATTACAATTACTTGTTTATGTGCATGAAATAATAATAAAATCCAAAATACAGTTATTAAAATACATATGTTACCATTGCTGTTTACCACAATTCAAATAATAGAGGAGGCGGATATAAACTGAAACTTTAGGCTACCAGCTTTATTGAAGCCATGCATTCCACTGAAATAGGGACATATCTCATTTTGTATATATTTTATTGCGTACAATTACATTAGTGTTTCTTCATTATAAATTACTTTGTAAAAACATCATATATTTATACCATTCACATTAATTATTTCTTCTTTTATAGAAAACTCTGAAGATACAATAGTTGTATTAAAACACAGGTGTGGTTTCAAAGGAGTCTACTACAGAAGGGATAGAAAGCCCAGTTTGTTCAATTTTGCTGCAAATCAGTGGCAGTGTAACAAGGCTCTGTGGCCTTTCTTAGAGCCTGGGCCTGAGGAAGGGTCGCAACTTCCCTACTGGACAGAACCAGGCCCTGCAGGCCAAGCCACGCAGAAGCAGAGGGGTGGAGCCAGGACCGGGGATGGAAGCATAAAAGGCCGACCCAGCAGCTCAGTCAGGAGGAAGCTTCCACCGGAGGCAAATGTGTCTTCCCAGAGACTGGGGTCTAGGCCTTGCAGGCCCTGTAGCTGTTTGGGACAACTTCACCACCAACTGGAGCCTCCAAAAGCGCTGGGCCCTCGTAGCTGGGAGAGGATACCTGAGACCGCTGAATGGGAGAAACCCCCTGAGGCCGGCCGTGATCTGGAGGAGCTGCCTGATGTCAGGGACCCACAGGAGCAGACTGAGCCTCGTATACAGGAGGAACCCATGGGACCCTGAGACCTGGAGGAGCTGCCCTCCTTGGACGACCCGGAGTCGTTTCTGGACCTGCCACCAGTCGATGGTGAGGGACTCGGACGCCCACTCGCCATCTACCCCAGCGACCCGGAGGGAGATGACTGGCTACAGGTACCCAGGGACAGGCTGGGAGGAAGTAGCCCAGAGACAGCTGACTAGAGAGTGGCTGAGTGGGGCTGAACCAGTCAGCATGTTGCAGCTGGATCCCCGCTGATGCAGTGGCAAACCACTTTGCCGTTGATAGGGCCATGGGCTGCGATGCAGTGGAGTTGGATGGGCCTGTGTCCCCCTCCCTCCTTCCCTAACCACCCCGGGAGTGTTTGGCTTCCTCTGCACTGCTGGCCAGAGGACACCAAGCTTTGCTACCCCACCTGACTGTAAGGCTGGGGCCTATAGACCACTTGTACCTGCACCTCCCACTTGAGGGCCGGGAGCTATTGACTACTTCGCCAGCCCTGTTTAGACTGTTTACCTGCCCTGCCCTGTTTGAGGGCTGGGGTCTATAGACTGTGTGTACTTGCCATCCCTGCTTGAGATCCAGGAGCTAAAGACTACTTTGCCTGCCCCGCCCTGCCTGAGGGCCAGGGGCAATAGACTGCTTGCCCACCCTGCCTATTGGAAGGCGGGGGGTCATGGACACCTTACCAGCCCTGCCCTACGTGAGGGCCAGGGGGCTACAGATTGCCAGGGAAGCTTGCCCCGCCTGGGGGCCTGGGCTACAGACTCATAATCCAGGAGTTTATTTCCCTAGACAAAGGCGCTGTGGACTTCCTCGGAGCCTGTGCCCGAGGAAGAGTTGTGATGCCCCGGCTGGACCGTGCCACCAGCCTACAGGCAGCAAACCTAAAACAGAAGGTTGTTTGCTAAAGAGCATAACCAACATTTCCAGTGAGCAGTCACAGACGTATAATATCTTCATATATTTTGGTTCATTTTATTCCCATCACAAATCTACACACAATAAAAATTGTTGAAAGTTACTCAGTTTGTGAATCATTATTGCCAGTGGAAATAAAGGCTTCCAACATCACAACCTGCTGTCTCACAAAGGATTTAAAAGCAACTTCTGCCACTTACTAAGGTGAGTGCACTGTAAACAAAATTGAATTGCATTACATCCAGCACTCATTGAAGAGTCAACCAGAGTGTTCCTGTTGTCTTCAGTGGCCATTGGATCAATACTGGGGAAATATTTTTTTAATGTTTTTGTCATTTCTGAATTGCATCTGTCTTTGAACATGTTCTCATCCTATTTTGCTCCTTTTATGACAACATTTGTACAGGAGGTTTTGTGAATTTCAGGCTCATAGCTGATATTTATTTAACCAAAACATAAATGTAAATGAAATTTGTTTGGGAAAGGAGAGAAAATAGTTAATAAAGATTAGGTTATCCAATCACAGAACAAAAATAATATCATGTGACTTTGGTGACCAGTTGCAAAGCTCAAATAGTGAATTTTGAATATCTAAACTATACATGTAATGAACACCTTGCAAATAATCCATGGTTCAAATCTGTTACTAAATTATTCACTGAACAACAAATGTCCTATCAGTTCAGTGAGTATGATAATAGTTGGATTTCTTGACAATATATCAATCAGGTGCATAATTGTTAGAGACTTGACAGAAGTTGTGAACTGTGAAAAAAAGTTCTTAAAATGGCTTACTGAATGGGATTTTTCCTTTCATTACTCATCTTAAAAATTCTCAGGTTCAAATGTGAGTGTAAGATCATGCTGCTTCTTCACAGAACATTGTTCAGTGAAACTGACTGAAATGTATAGAGCCTACATATGCATCGTTTAAGCTCCATGTAAGTCACAAGTGCCAAAGAGCACATAACGCCTTTTGCAGAACCTCAATACCGGAATGAGATTCATCCTTGGAAAATGTGAATGTCTTCTCTCCATTTGTTTAAGTTCTGTATGGCATCCCATAGTTATAGCATCTGAGCAATCTCTCTAGTTGCTCTTAAAACCCACTATCCAGTATGTAAAATAAACAAGAATATTTTTTCAAATATTTTATCCCCCCCTCCAATTTCCTATCTTTTCCCACATTCCTTCCAAAGTATAAAGGTTATTAAAAACCACCACAACCATAGTTTCTTTACCTATACATTTTAGTTCTGTTCCCACTGTAGTTTTTAGACACTGCAGTGAAGCCTGTAGTCTCAGCCTTCGAGACAGACACAGTGGCACCCTGATCATATGATTATATGGGAACAGTTTTCATAGCATCTATCCCAGTTTATATCAGTAACTATAAAGGACAGGAAATAAATTACTCACCCAGCTTATTGGAAGGCAAGCAACCTCTTGTACAGAGTACAGCACTAGCAGACTTTGGAAAGTAACAAGAACTTAGAACACAGAGGACATGATTAATCTTTCTAGTGCTGAATGACGTGCCATAAACAATACATCAGTGAAATGTGCTCATCTACTGCAGCCTGACATACCTAGTATACTCTGACATTTCCTTCAAATGAATAAATGTTCATTTGAAAACTGTGGCCAGAGCTAGTAATGTAACTTACATGTTTAGATAGTGATGGGAGAAACTCAAAATGTTTTGAGTTCAGGTTTGATTGAGATGAACATCCAAAGTGTCAGTGGCTTAGCTGAAGCTTATCAAAACTACTTAAAGCTCCTGAGTCTGCAGAATTGGGGTGGAAATCTGAAAACAGTTTATTTCTTGTCAGATTTTTTTGTCCATTTGTCCTAGAGGAAAATGCCAGGATAACAGCTTTTCAGAGTATATTGGCATTTCAGTTTCTAGTCCCGAACAAAACAAGAGCACATGAAAACATAACTTTTGAATTTTTTTAAGTTTGGTTTTTATTTGAGTATAAAAATGGGACAGTATTTGCAAAACTTTGGGAAAGGTTCTAATTTGGTTGGCCCCTGAGAGGGACTATTTTTTGGGGAGAGGCACTGCTTGCTCTGGCACCTCTTCAAAGTGTGTGATTAGTTCAGCAAATGTGATTTCCATTTACCACAAACTTCTAGGCATTGACACAATCTTGTGCCCAATTTCATCAAAAAATGTCACACATTGGGGAAATTTTACCCCCTCTCTTATCTCTAGTTACTTTTTAGATCAAGTAAAAAGCATGTTTTGTCCTTCAAGAGCCTCTGATACGGGCACTAGCTTTGACTGAGTTCTACAGACCCAGTTGTGACCTGGTTTGTACACCTGTGCAAGGGGGTAAGAAGGAAACCTGTCCCACTTCTTAGATGCCACCTTAGGTTCTGACGTTGAGTAATCAAGTGCTTCCATACTTCCCACATATCAGGTGGGGAGGGAGGAGGAATGACTCCACACACATATTTGCTGAGCCATCATGGGAAGAGATTCTAGTTTAGACATGTAGTAAATGATTACCCTCATCCCCCAAAGAGGCAAGGAGGAAGCAGTAGAAGAACTAGGAATGTCCCTGAGTCACAATATCTTGTAGGGCTCTTCCTGGAGTGAATCAGCTTACTCGCAACACCTAGTTCAAGGCTGTGGCAGAAGCCACCAGTTAGCCCTTGTGCCATTCCCCTCCAATCCCGCATTGCTGGAATCCATCTCACTCTACTTTGCTGTGTGAACACCCACTCTTGGGTAGATCACACACAACCTCCAGCAAACAAGTTGCTCCCAACTCAGTGAGTAAGTGATTTTAGCCAGCTACTCATGGGATTATGCAATGGAATGATGCCAATAAATTTCCCACTGTCCCAGAAGCAACCCTAGGAGCCTCCATCTTGCAATGTTCAGTGCTGCTCACTGGACCCTGCAAGCTCATGTGTCCGTCAATTTAACAAAGAAATTGATATGCACCAGCCTTGTCACTCTAAATAGAGTCTGTAACATATCTTAAACCAAATGCACTGTTTTAGGTAAAATAAGTAAACACATTTATTACACTACAAAAGGATTTTAAGTGATTATAAGTCAGAGGAAAGTCAGACAGATTTGATCAAGAGAAAAACAAAAAGCAAAATGCATTCTAAACTAAGCTGAACACTTTCAGCAACCTTACAAACTCAGCTGATTCTCATACCAGGCTGGTTGGTCTGCCTCAAGCCAGGCCCTCCCCATGTGATCAGCACTTCGGTTGCTAGGTGATGTTTGCAGATGGATGTGGAAGAGAGAGCTGAGATTGCAAAATGTTCCTCTTTTTTAAAATGTTCCTTCTCCCCTTTGGGCTTCACCTCCCCACCCCCACCTTCAGGATCAGGTAACAAGCAATGTCCTTGTATGGGTTCATCCATGTCCTGAGTTAGTGAGCATTATGATCGTGGTTCCAGGCTAGCCAAGGAAAAGGGGGGTGGCTCACTTGAGAGCCCCTTTGATCCTTTGTTGATACCTAGGCCTGTCCTTAGTTCCTGAAATGCTGTGTTTCTGGGCTTATTCTATGCATGCCTTAGTGAAATGCAAACTGCTCCTCTGCTCCAGGAAAGTTTTGTCTGAATCTGTTTTACACTATGACAACACACCTTTGGGAACATTACATAATGGAACCTCAGGACCATAGACATGGCATTGCAACAAACATATTATTATAACGGTAGAGCTCAGTAGGTCATGAGCATTCCAAAAACATCTTACATGACACACTTTGCATTAAATAGTAAACAATTATATCATAAGGATGATCATGGATGATACACAATCACACCATAAGTGTGTATATGGGGGTGCAGTTTATCCCAGCCCCATTGAAATACATACTCTCACTTTCTGTGTTTTCCCTTTCTTTTTCCTTTCATTGCCAGTCATGTATCAAATCATTTTATAGATATCCATAAAATCTCCAGAGATGGATTGCACTCTATTCTACTTTGGAGCCAAATGTTGCATTCCTCCCTGCAAAGCTTCTGTAAATGCAAGGGATCTTAGAGTGAATGAGAAGGAATCATCACTCTCAATCTACTAGCCTGGTGTAAAATGGGTGCACATCTGTGCCTCTGCTACTACAAGATCCCATAGGCCTGGAATGGCAGAGCCATTGGTCACTCTGAAATGATATGTGTACTGTTTCTTTAAACCTCTAGCAAGAGTTAGCTGGAGAAGATTCTAGGAGAAGATTTACAATGAAGCAGAGGAAGAAAAAACTTATAAATGTTACAAATTAGGGGAGTCTGTCTATACAACTTTTGATTTTATGGATGTTTTCTATCCTTAAGTCTTATTTACTGTCTTTTACTGTGTTCTGCCTCATGCTTCTTATTGTAGAGAGAGAGGGGAGTGGTGCCTGCATATCTATCTATGAATAACTTGATCGCTAAAGACTATCAGTACCTGAATAGATTTTATGTGGGGGGCAGGGAAGGAGTAACTGTACCCTAGATAAAGCCTTTTTTCTTCAACTTCTCTGCATGAGTGACTGGGGTTTGAAGGAATGGAATGTCTCTAGAAGCAGGACAAAGAAAAGAGATCTTGGTGCTAGCATTTGAAAACTCACAGATAAAGAGACTCTTGGGTGGGAGAGGGGAACACAGAGGTATGTGTTTATAGCAGAGGGGTCCTTTGCAACTGAGGAAGAAGGAAGCTGGCTGCAGGAGAAAGAGTGCAGACTCCATGATCCATAAGAGACACTAGGAGGAGAGAGGTGCAAAAGGGGGACTGGAATTCCTGAAAGGACACTGTCCCAAATACTGAAGAACACTCCAGAATGGTGAGAAAACTGAGAATGGCATATAGGGGTTGTATTGTTTTCTCTGGATCTGTATATATCTTGTGCTGTCTAAAGTAAAGAGTGATTGGTTTTGGTACCTATTGCCAAGTCTGTGAGTTACATGATTCCACTGTCACATATCCATAGAGAAGTAAATTGTAACCCAGCTTGCTAACTGGTTTGAGCTCTGGAAAGGATGTGCTAAGCTACTGAGATATCTATAGGGGATCAGCACTGGTCCTGGGGTCCTAGGCACATAGGCCACAGGGTCCTATTTCAATGAAGGGGTAACAAAGAGAGAGAGCCTATGCCCAGGAATTGTGTCAGAGAGGATAAGGAGAAACACAGAACTGCAGCTTACCCAGACTAATGGAAGCTTAAGAGTGGAAGGGTCTAGAGTAGTGGGATCCAAACTTAGCAGCCTGGGAATGTCCAGAGGGGAAGCTTTACCAGGGGTCTGAAAGTAGCTTTTTGGGATAATGGTTTCCTTATTCTAGCAAAGTTCCTTCTTTAGTGTTAGAAGAAAACAACTCTTCACCATTATCCCAAGAGAACTTTTCTACTCTTTACCTGGCCCATCCTCTCCATGTTCTCCCAGTCTAGCCTCTGCTGCCTCTGAGAGATGTAATGAAGAACTGAGCTCTGCTATGCACAGGGCTTCCTGAAACTGCCATTCTGTAGACTGCCTTGACCCTCCATGTGGCAGAAACATGTCAATTACGTTCTCTTTTTGGGTCTGTTGTGAACCAATAGAGGTGACAAGCAGCATTTGGCCATTGTCAGGGTTTACTGTAAGTATCAGTCTTTGAACTATGTAATTACTTTATACCTGAATTTGCTTCCTTTCTGCATCTTCTCTCCTCATCCCCTCTTCCCAAATCAGAGTTTTGAACCTTATTATGCACATCATCAATACTTTAGGAGTTATAGCAGAAAAGAAATGGATCCATATGATGAATTTTGTTCAGTGAGCATACATGAGGTCAGGGAGCTAAATTGCCTAGTGGCTTAGATTTGAACAAAATGTTTGAGCTTTAGCTTCTATTTTATCATGGCATTTAGAAACAACACTCCCCACTAGGGTTGTATACATGGTTAAGAACAATAAAGAGGAAATAAGCATTGTAATCTGCAATATTCAGGTGAACAAAATTATTTTTTGAAAGTATGTTAATGTTCTTTAACTCCTAAAGCAGGTGGCTTTATTTGATGTAGTATGATATACTATAAAATCAAATAGCATGCCATATGCATAATTAACTTTATAAAAAAATCTGGGTGTGATGACTTGCTTTATATCTCATTCTAAGAAATATATACTTTCTACTGGCAGTCAAATACCAACATTATTATTGTTGAAGACTATTCCATAAAGAATATCAGAAACATTATATGCTAGATCCACACTGACTACTTCATAATACAGTCAAGATATTTATGGTTCTGAAGAAGAAGAAGACATTTTTAAAATAGATAAGAATCAGTGCAGAAAAAAAGAAAGCAATTGAGGGTAAGGAATTATATGATTTTTTGCATTAGTTTTCACCTATATAGCTACTCCTTTTGAGGTAATAAAGATGAAGCACATCAGAGACTTTGGCATCAAAACAAGAACTGGTGACCTAATGTTACAATGTATAGCTTCCCACAAGGGGCATTATAATATGATTATGTATAGTGTCATTTCTAGGAATGTAGAGAACTCGACTTTCAGGAAATGCTTGATGGGAAAGGACAGTGTATGTGAAGGAAAGAATCTATCCGGAATATTGTACTCTTGGCTTTCTCATTTTATGCTCACATACTGGACAAACAAAGAGATTAAAATAAATAGCAAAAATTGACCAGGACTGAATGAAAATTCATCCAAGAGTTCGGAAGGTGGAGGTGATAATATATAATCTCTCATTAAAATCTCATTAAAATTTGTTACCCTGGAGGGTAAAAAAAGAATATGATACACCTAGATAAATATGTTATGATGGGCACAAAGCAACATGGAGTCTGCAAAAAGGAAACTATGTCTTTCCAATATCCAGTCTACCTGGGTTTTTATAAGGTCATCCATCACCTTTTTCTCTGAATGTAGTACCTAGAACTCTTTAAGTGTGCCAGCAAAATAGTTGATAATGAAAAACAAATAAATATAATTTATTTGTATTTTGAAGCAACTTTTGACAAAAAACATTGTAAAAAGCATTAAGGAAACTAAGTGAGAAGCAAACAACTGTCACGGGTGAGAAACCTGGCCATAGACAGAAAATAAAAAGTTGGAATAAACAGTCCATTTTCCTCATGGCAGGAAATTAAGAGCAGGTGCCCTAAGGGTCCACCTTAGGATGGTGTTTTTAATATATTCATGGATGATGTAGAAAAGGATGGAACAGTAAGGAGATAAAAAGTTTGCAGATGTCATACAATTAGTATGGCTGGTCAAGAATTGAGAAGCCTGAGTAACTTCAGAGACACCTGAAGATTGATGAATAGGTAGCAAGATGGCAGATGAAACTCTTTGTTGAAAAATACAAGATATAGTACACTGGAAGAAGCAATCTGAACTGTATGTGCACATTCCTGGGTTCTAAATTGACTGTAGGCAGTCAGGATGGAAGCAATCACTATGGACAGTTCAAAGGAAACGGTAGCTCAAACTGCAAACAGAATGTTAGGGTTTTTAAAGAATGAGGATATCTAAGCTAGCTGAACTGCTCCTTCTCCAGGACATCTCTACCCCCAGGCTTCACAACCTGCCACAGACTCAGGACTTTAGGAGCTTACAACCTCAGCAGCATCTTTCCCTCTCTCATCAAGCAGCAAATGGGCTTGACCCCTTCAGAGACTTTTCTCAGAAGAGCAGCTATTTAAGAAGGAGCCAGTATTCTCCAGGAAATAGAAACAGAGCAGGAGCTGCAGCTCCTGCTGGAATAAAGGAAAGCAGTATAGCAGAATCCCTCACCTAATCTCTGTTACAGAGTGAAGACTTTAGAAGCACACAAGAACATTTTTAAGGGTGACCACTCTAATGAAATAATAATAATAATAATTAATAAGTGGTAACCAGCGTATATACCAGGTAAGACCTGCCACAATGAAGACATGCATTTTGAAAAGATACTCGGTACACAGTCACTGAAGAGTCAATAATTTTATTTAGTGTAGTACCTTGTGTTTATTGAATTAACACTGCATTGTCTTAGGCCTTTGGAACATGCAATTTTTTTTAATGTTCCCAGAGTGTCAGTGGGGAGTGAATTGAGCTCCAGGGCCATTGACAAAGATACACATTATAAAAGAAAAAATATTTAGTTACAATCATCAACACAAAGGAATGATGATATGACTACCATTAGTATAATAAAATATCAAAAATATCTATATAATAAAATGTAACAATAGTCTATAACAAAATAAACATTAAAAATGTTATAATGTTTAATGTGTTTTTATTGTCATTTGAAATGTGTAGGGTATTAAAATACTCATAATTGTTGACACTGCACTACAACAGTATCTGGGAAGCTTATATTTGAGTGCTGCCTTGGATTTTCCCAAGGCTAGGAATCTGAATGGTTAGCACATATGTTAAAAAATAGTGTCTGTGATAGGCTTTCACCAACAAGACATCATTTATATTGACTCTAGTCAAGTGATGGGGAACTTGAAGAAATCTAGAGTTTGGTTTTGATTAAAAAAAAAGCTTCCAAAATAGACTGTTTATCAAAAAGAAATCTATAATATTTGATCTTTTGTGGGCCCACACCTTCCTCACTTCCTCGTGTCCCAAACATAGTTGGTGGAATTTTGCATTATCGTCCTGCTAACAATTCAATAGTTTTCATATCAAAAATCATTCACCAGGTGAGCTGGCTCAGGCAGGGTAATAGAATTGTAATGAGTACAGAAAGAATTCTTGGACCATACAGTTTGCATCCCTTACTGGCTTAGACCCTCTAGCTCTATTTAGTAAGGCCTACATTTTACAATAGCATACTAATTTTAATAACATTAGTAAGTCTCTTCATGACCTGTCTGTCTTACTTTTTACCTGAGCAATGTCATTGAGATACTGGTTCAAGGCAGACTCTAAGAGCAAATGTGTATATTTCTTAGATCCTTTTAATGAGATGGCAGACAAGGATATAGCATGGAAACAGTGCTAATTTCACTGATGGATGAATTTGTTCTGCCCTTGACAATGGAAGAACATCCATTTACACCTTCCGGATCTCTCTGCAGCATTTGACACTGCAGCACATGTAGACATACCCATGACACCTTTGGTCTAGCTAGCTTGAATAACAAAAGGTGTCACAAGGGAACACCAGATAAACTAGTGTGACCTCCTATACATCACAGGCCACCAACTCTAGCAAAAAGAAATGCTAACTTCCTGAGGCAATCTAGCAACAGAAGCCTGTGATCCATGTGTCAGAAAGGATGGCAGCATGGGTACATACCCACAGTCTCAGACTGGCTTGTACAGCCTGTCCTGCTGCATTTGCTGCTGCTGTTTCATTGTGTTCCCTCCTACTTCCTGTCTGTGGCACATAATAGTTTGGTATCCTGAGGGCTGCTATACCTTGGCCTAATTTCAGTTGTTAGATTTACTGTGCAGGTGCTGGGTGGAGTTGGTGGCCGGTGATGTATAGGAGGTCAGACTAGGTTATCTGGTGTTTCCTTCAGACTCTGACTACTTTTGTTATTCAAGCTAGCTAGACCAAAGGTATCATGGGTATGTCTACATGTGCTGCAGTCACACCTCTATTTACAGTGTAGACATATCCACTTGAAGAACTAGATGAGATGATGTCTTTATTGTCCATCAAAGTCATACAGCCCCTGTTCATCAAAGTGATATGAAGCCTTGGGGTCCTCTGATTCCTCAGTAAGCTTGATTGACCAGATCATAGTGATATATGAAAATGCCTTCTTTCACCTCCACCTCACCAACAAACTTTGTCCCTTCCTTTCAGATGATGACCAGGCTGCAGAGATCCATGCATTTGTCATATCCAGGCTAAATTACTGTAATTCACTGTATCTAAAATGGAATGTGAAGACAATGCACAGGCTGCGGCTGATACAAATTGGGACTACCCCTATAAAACTCTAAACCAGACAGGTAGATAAAATATGGTGTAGCACGCCATAATGGGAAAACTCAAATATGTTATTTTTCAGATCATGTATTTGCCCTCAGTTGTGGCAACTGGTGTCCGAAAAGAAATAAAGCAAAAGAATGGAGTAGGAAGGGGTTAAACTATCCCCATCTTTGTAAACAATTTCATTTACTACATATCTTTACTACACTTGCCTAGTTCAGTATATTACTTGTTACTTCAGTCAAGTTTATCCCAACCAACCATATGACAAGGGGCATTTATTTAAAGCACATATGGAGTTTTGATTGTCAAGAATAAGTTATCATCACCACATGTAGTACATGTGTACGTGGAAAAGCAATACATCTTAATTCAAAGGTTTATATGTATCCCAAAAAATAAACCAGCTGTTCATAGACCGTTGAGGTTTTGGATTAGTTGTTATGTATTCCAGTCATTCCCTTTTGGTATATTTTTAAAATGTATTGTATATGATTTGTATCAAAACCTTGGGTTTTATATTGATTTTCTTCAAGGATTATAGTTCATCCAACTTCAAAGTTGTTATCTTGGGTCTCTAAAATTTCTAAAATATCTTGCCAAGTTCTGAAAACAAGCAACATAATCCCAGATCAGACACAGTCTCCCGTGTATTACTCTACAATGAAATTGGATGCTAGCAGAATGCTGGTAATTTAACCAAGTCTCAGAGTAAACATTTCTGAAAATAATGACTTAGACCAAAACTGTTTGTTAAATAGAAAGGTAAGGGGATTTTTATTTGCTGGTGGGTTTTTTTGAGTTTGTCCATTTTTGTTTTGTTTTTAATAAAACAGTTTTCAAGGTTGGACATTTTATTTTCATGCTTAAACAGATGGCTAATAAAGGCTTTGCAACCCAAACATCTCGCCTAACCATTAATCTTCATTTTGGAGCAAGTACTAAACATTACTTGACATAATTCTACACTGGAAAACAGCCCAAAATATATAATCTTATAATTTATAAAAATTGTCTTTAATCTATCTCGATGCATCTTTACTTTATAAAAGTAAGGTAGAAGAAAGGGGGAAAAGGTACAGTTGAAGATTAACATCCTTGAATATTGCCACTGACCCTGAGTTTAAATTTACTGTATTACATCTGATAATTTTTGTTTTCAATATAGTACTTTACAGCATGGTAGAACATCAGGAAATCTATGGAAGTCTTTCAATTTGGACAGAATACAACTCCGAGGGAATAAAGCTATATTTATAAAATTATTGGTATATAGTATGTGGGTAATATAATAATAAATTAAGCTCACTAAGTTATTTTGAGACAGAAAAGGAGGGAAAAGACTGTAGGAGAAGAGTCTACAACCAAAATTAAAAATAAGAAATAATCTTTGTTTGTATTAGGATAGTCCAGTATTTCATCTATTCTTGTTTAATTTTTCTGTGTTGAAAGAAGCAATAAACGTGGAGCTCAGGTTCCAAGAAAGTCCAGACAGTATTTCCTTTTTTGGTTCATTTAAGGTCTACTCTAGTCTCCTTTGCTAAACAGGATTTAGCAGAATATTTTGATTAAACTCTAGATTCACTCCTAGTCTATTACAACATTAACATTTTTCCCATTAATGAATTTCCTTTCTGTACAATAAATATAAATAGACAATTCAGAGTTCCTATTTTTGCAGGCTCATTACCTGATAGACCATTAATAATGGACCCTTCCCTTCCTTCTTCTTTTGTTATACAAAATGGGCCAGATCCTGGAATCATCTGTAGAAACTCTAAATCTGGATAGCCAGTCAAGCGATAATCAACCCAAAGTAGGTCCAACCCTCTAGTGCAGTTGTTCCCAACAATTTTGAGTGAAAGTCCCATTAGTTAACACTAAGTAAAATACGCACCCTCCTGACCCGCCCCCTCATTGGCCATAAACACATATAACCCCTATAAGCACAAACAATGATAATAATAATAATACTAAATTACATGAATAATAATAAAAAATTACTCTTTCCTGGGTAAGAAGCTAAGCCTTCTTTGGCACAACCACCATCACACACCCCGTATGGCCCCTCCTCTTCCCGTGCTTCATGGACTACAGTTAATAGAGGTGGGCCCTGGTGAGTTGGCCAGGGCTGCCCCAGGCCCCCCCCCACCAGCACGAGGTGTCCTCTCTGAGTGAGCACCCAGCCAGTGCGGGGATGACTGGGGGACTGCTCCTCCCCTCTGGCCTGAGTGGAGCTCAGGGCTGCCGCTACCTTGTGGGGGTGAATGGTTCTTTGCTCTGGGTGGGCGCCTGGCTGAAGCCAAGCTGAGGGAGGGGCACTGTGCCCAGCTGACATGGGTCTCAGTGGGGGCTGATCCTCTGCTTTAGCCAGCGCAGAGCTCAAGGCTTCTGTGCCCTGCACAGAGCTCAGGGGTCTAAATGACCTCAATGTTACTGAAGCCTCATGGACCCTCTATAATCTGTTGCTCCTCCCCAACCCCAGGAGGTCACGCAACCCAAGTTGGGAACTGTTGCTCTGGCTAGGCAGAGTACAGATGGCAGCTCCTATGCTACATCCCCCTCTTAACTCTGGCATGGAAAGAACACATGTCTACAGAGAAATGGGTATGTCTGGGCCTTTCCTGTGTTCAGGATCCATGTATGGTATATCAGTCTTTGGGGCCATTGTCAGGTAGTGCAAGACAGCTCTGGGTTTGCTGTGGCAGAACAGATCAGTATACAGCACAACTGCACTGTGAAACCATTGGCTGCAGCTGAGGATTGAGGCTGATGCTGTCTGACCTTTTCAGTCTGAGAACCAAGCGTATTATTTAATAAAAGCCAAGGAATCCCAAACAGAGGCTGATTCTCAAACCTTTTCTGCTCCTTTTTCATTGCTTTTGTGCCGCAAAGAATGGAAACCACCTTCTAATGCCCTGTTGTAGATTTCACTGAAGTCAGTTCTTATACTTCTCTCCCTGCAGCCTCTGGCACAACCAACTACCCCTCCTCCCAGCTATCCCCAGTTAATTCCAAATATTGCCCACAATCTCAAGGTTGTTTAACCTTGATCAAATGATTAGCAATTAAATAGTTAACAAAGTTAACTACTACCCTTAGAGTTCAATTCAAACCTTAAATTAAACATTAGTTTTGCTTACCTGCTACCCCAATGTGCTCAGCTATTCACAGAATAAGTCCCCAATAAGAAAATTAATATTATGTGTCACAGCACCTCACTTTATCTTGGACTAGTATGTTTTTTGGCAGTAAAACTCATGATTTTACCCCACCCACTCAGACAAATGTCACAGTCAAATAAATAATATAAATAAAATAAACTGGCAGTTTGGCAGTTTAATACTTGTAAAATACCAGCTTGAAGAGCCCCAGAAAACTTTTTTGTGGCAATATATTAATAGATATACTGCCTTGTGACAATATGCAAATTGGAAATCTACTGTATTCACAAAGCTCTAGTTTAAAAATATAGTCTACTATAGAAGAAAAACACAAGTCCCATGGAGTGTGTTGCTTATTAGATCACCCAGTGTGTAAATTACCCCAACAAGCAGTGTGTAAACAAATTATTGGAGATGTGATATTAAGGAGTTCAGTGTGTCTTTCTTTAGAAGTTATCCTGAAGGCACTGTGGTTTTAATACATTTCATTGTTCCCAGTTTCAAGATTTATGCTCTCTTCTATGCCTTTAATTTGGAGTGACTTGTATCTCACAGCACTACATTTGCAAAATAGTTATATATTCCCTGATAGTTTGTCATAATATAACAATTTCCTTCCCCCTTTTAAAAATATCTATTTGTAGAGCTTAATGCTGAAACATTATGTGATTACCATTCTCAAAATTATACTTTTTGTTTTTGTTGCCTCAAATCTCCAGGTGTCCCTGCATCCTGGGAAGGGAGGAAGCAGCAGGGCAGCTGGCTGCCAGCTGAGCTTCTCCTCCCCCTAACCCTACAGTTGCAGTTTGATGCTTGAGTCCCATGCGTTGCCTCTGCCTCCTCCTCCTCCTGACTTACCTCAGCTGGTGGTCCGCAAAGCAGTAACAGAGTTGCAGCTGTCAGGGTGAGGGGAGGAGGAGCTTAGCTGGCAACCAGCCACCCTGTTGCTTCCTCCCTCCCTGGGCTGCAGGAACACAGAGAGTGCTATTGCAAAAGGGAGCTGCTGCCTCCTCACTGCTATGCATTCCCCCCTGTGGTGTCCCAAGAAATCTGTGCGGAGAGGATGTCACATGAACCTTTTATTGTGTGTGTTTAACATGCCCCTCCAAAAGTACTCAGATTTAAATTCCTGTACCCACCCATTTGTTTAGATGTTACCATAAGTATTTTTCTGAGTTATAAAAAGATAAAATCAAGATGACTGTAATAATAGCTTACCTTTTGTTATTTATCACATTTTTTCCAGTTCCTTTTCTAATGAAATGTAAAAATCAATAAGTAAATAGCCTGAGTAAAGAGGGCTTCTATGCATTTGTTACCCTAATTATTTTTTGTTTAATTATTCAAATTTCTAACATGCTCATTCTTATGTTTGTAACATTTCAATTTGTCAAGGGACCTGAACTAGCAGTTCCTGAAGCAAGATGGATGTCTACCATTGTTGCAGACTACAGAGGCATTTAGCGGTGCAACTAGTGTGTGGATGAGAATAAGTAGATCCTCTCTGTGTGGAAGGCTGATGAGTAAACATGAATTAACATGCTTCTCTGGAGGGTTATCATTGGGCAGAATCTTATTAGTCACCTTAGTGATGACTTAACATTAGAGATGACTAAGCATATTGTATTATGAAGTACTCTTTTAGGGGCTATTCATAGAATTCAAAAACAAGACAGCTGATTCACCTTTGCTACTGAATTTCTGTGCAGGGAATTAAGATCCCAGATTAAACAGAATAAGCACTTATTAAACACTGATGACAAGAACATGACTTAAACTGTTTTGAATTGTATGACTGCAATTTTTATGTGGCTCTGTATTGCTGCTGATTATTAACAACAACAACAAAAATAATGGTAGCAAGCCATTGATGAAAGGGTTTGTTGGAGTAATGTTCCAGTTATAGAGTTACCTGCTGAATGCAATCCTGCTGTTTCAGATAGTCACAGTTTCCTACGTGGATCCTGCAAAGAAAAAGATGTGATGCAAGCAGAAGCTGATTCTGGCAGATGTTCACTGGTATCAGCAGGTTTAACATTAAACTGTGCTGCAGTAAGTCCGTGAGCTGTGATAAAGGTATAAATGGGTAGTATTTACTGGGAAATGCAGAACTGGCACTTATCAGAAATTGCAAATATCCCTCATAGATTACATAAGGAGTTGTATATTTGCATTATATGAATTACTGTTCCTAGCCAATAGGTTCCTGTTTCCTGATTGGGATATTTAGGCACAACCAAAAACAATATTGGAGTAATTGGTTTACTATGGAGCCATTAAGTAGTATCTGGAGATATAAGCGATGCTTAAACAAATAAACAGCACTATTGACCAAAAATTATGCCCACTAAACTGAACTGCTCGCCACCCACAAAACTAAAGCACTCTCTACTCTGCAACAACAATTACTACTACTACTAATAATAATAATTAATAAGCCTACAAGGAGTGGAAGAGGGAGGGATCAGTAAGTAAAACTACCTCTTGCAGGTCAGAACATGTAGAGATAAAGTGAGAAAGGCCAAATGCCAAGTAGAATTAGACCTTGCAAAAGGAATTAAAACCAAAAGTAAAAGATTCTATAGCCATATAAATAGGAAGGAAACAAAGAAAGAAGAAGTGGGACCACTAAGCACTCAGGATGGGGTGGAAATTAAGGATAATCTTAGCATGGCTGAATATCTAAACAAATACTTTGCCTCCATTTTTAATGAGGCTAATGATGATCTCGGGAATAGTGGTAGGGTGGCTAATGGAAATGCAGATATGGAGATAGAAATTACCACATCCAAGGAAGAAACCAAACTCAAACATCTTAAAGGGATTAAATAGGGGGTGGGGAGTTGGATAATCTCCATCCAAGTATATTAAAGGAACTAGCACATGAAATTGCAAGCTCATTAGCAAGGCTTTTTTATGAATCTGTAAACTCAGGAGCTGTACTGTATGACTGGAGAATTGCTAACATAGTTCCTATTTTTAAGAAAGGGGGGAAAAATGATCCAGGTAACTACAGGCCTGTTTGACCTCAGTAGTATACAAGGTCTTTGAAAATTTTTTGAAAGAGAAAGTAGTTAAGGATATTGAGGTTAACGGTAATTGGGACAAAATGCAACATGGCTTTACAAAAGGTAGATTGTGCCAGACCAATCTGATCTCCTTTTTTGAGACGATAACAGATTTTTTAGACAAAGGGAATGTAGTGGATCTAATTTACCTAGATTTCAGTAAGGCATTTGATATGGTTCCACATGGGGAGTTATTAGTTAAATTGGAAAATATGGGGATTGATATGAAAAATATGATTAATATGAAAATATAAATATGAAAAATATGATTAATATTAAAATTGAAAGACGGATAAGAAACTGGTTAAAGGGGAGACTACAACAAAGACATCAGGGATATTTACAAGGTTAAAACACTTAAACATATACACACACAAATGAGATACAGTCTAAAGTTCCCAAGGCTGATAGTAGCTGCTATAATATGCAAGCTTTATGTGTCCTTCAGGGCTAACCTAAGCTAAACAGCTCAGGACCTCTCACTTACGCTTAGAAATCTTTGCCCCTCAATGTTCAAAGAGCATAAAGAAAATAATGTCTCCTTTACAGGCATTTGTGTTCCCTTTCTCCAGGATTCAAGCTGTGATGCAATGTGGGCTTGTGCACATACCCTCTTCAGGTGGGGGAAGCAATCAACATTAATTAATATGAAAATTGGAAGGTGGATAAGGAAATGGTTAAGAGGGGAGACTACAACGGGTCCTACTGAAAGGTGAACTGTCAGGCTAGAGGGAGGTTACTAGTGGAGTTCGTCGGGGATCAGTCTTGGGACTGATATTATTTAATCTTTTTAATATTGACCTTGGCACAAAAAATTGGAAATGTGCTAATAAAGTTTGCAGATGACACAAAGTTGGAAGGTATTGCCAATACAGAGAAGGTTGAGGATATCATCCAGGAAGATCTGGATGGCCTTGTAAACTGGAATAATAGAAATAGGATGAAATTTAATAGTGGAAAGTGCAAGGTCATGCATTTAGGGACTAATAGCAAGAATTTCTGCTATAAGCTGAGGACGCATCAGTTGGAAGTGATAGAGGAGGAGAAGGATCTGGGCATGGTTGATCACAGGATGACTATGGGCTGCCAACATGAGGTGGCCGTGAAAAAAGCTAATGCGGTCCTAGGATTCATCAGACGAGATATTTCCAGTAGAGAGAGGGAGGTGTTAGTACCGTTATATAAGGCACTGGTGAGACCTCTTCTGGAATACTGTGTACAGTTCTGATCACCATGTTTAAGAAAGATGAATTCAAACTGGAACAGGTTCATAGAAGGGCTACTAGGATGATCCGAGGAATGGAAAACCTGCCTTCTAGAGGAGAATCAAAGAGCTTAGCTTGTTTAGCCTAACCAAAAGAAGGTTGAGGGGAGATATGATTGTTTTCAATAAATACATCAGAGGGATAAATACCAGGGAGGGAGAAGAATTATCTAAGTTCAGCACCAATGTGGACACAAGAACTAATGGATATAAACTGGTCATCAGGAAGTTTAGATTTGAAATTAGATGCAGGTTTCTAACCATCAGAGGAGTAAAGTTCTGGAATAGCCTTCCAATGGGACCAATAGGAGCATAGCACTTAGCTAGCTTCAAAACTGAGCTTGATAAATTTATGGAGGGGATGGTATGATGGGACAGCCTAGTTTGGCAATTGACTGATCTTTGACTACTGGTGGTAGATATGCCAATGGCCTGTAATGGGACATTAGATGGGGTGGATTCTGAGTTATTACAGAGAATTCTTTCTTGGTTGTCTAGCTGGTGAGTCTTGCCCACATGCTCAGGGTTTAACTGATCTCCATATTTAGGGTTGGGAAGGAATTTCCCCCCGCAGGGCAAATTGGGAAAGGTTCTGGTTTTTTTCCCCCTTTCTCTGTAGCATGGGGCACAGCTCAGTTGCTGGTGGATTCTTTGTGTCTTGGGGTCTTTAAACCATGGTTTGAGGGCTTTAATGGCTCAGTCGTAGGTTGGAGGTTTGTTACAGGAGTGGGTGGGTGAGGTTCTGTGACCTGCATTGTGCAGGAGGTCAGACTAGATGATCATATTGGTCCCTTCTGACCTTATAGTCTATGTCTATAATTCCTCTGAAATTTAATTAGTCAGCCCTCCTACAGTAAAAATAAAAGCCTTGCCACCTAAAATCCCAGATTTTATAGATGAATCTGAGGCATTTAAAAAACCTATAAAAATGACCTAAAATAGCTTTTTTATACATATGATTTTAAAGATCCTATCTCTCGGCATATTCCAGGGTTAAAGCAAATGTTGTAACTCATTAGCAAGTAGCAAGTGTCACGCTGGTTGGCTTGAGGGGGGGCATTTGTTATATTGTTTAACGTCAATATGTCAAAATCAAAATAATTCATGTGAGAAAGATGCGGGCCCCTTACAAAATGGGAGAGGCAACCTAGTGACAGAGGATGTGGAGAAAGCTGAGGTACTCAATGCCTTTTTTGCCTCTGTCTTCACAGACAAGGTCAGCTCCCAGACTACTGCACTGAGCGGCACAGAATGGGAAGGAAGTGAACATCCCACAGTGCTGATGGAAAAAGTCCAAGACTATTTAGAAAGATTGGACATACACAAGTCCATGGGGCCAGATGCATTTCACCCGAGGGTGCTGAGGGAGTTGGCTGATGTGATTTCAGAGCCATTGGCTATTATCTTTGAAAGCTCGTGGCAACTGGGGAAGGTCCCTGATGATGGGAAAAAGCAAATATAGTGCCCATCTTCAAGAAAGGGATGAAAGATGATCCAGGGAACTACAGGGCGGTCAGCCTCACCTCAATCCCTGGAAAAATTATGGAGCAGGTCCTCAAGGAATCCATTTTAAGGCTCTTGGAAGAGAGGAAGGTGATCAGGAACAGTCAACATGGATTCACCAAGGGAAAGTCATGCCTGACAAACCTGATTGCTTTTTATGAAGAGGTGACTGGCTCTGGATGTGGGGAAAGCGGTGGACATGATATACCTTGACTTTAGCAAAGCTTTTGATACTGTCTCTCACAGTATTCTTACCAGCAAGTTAAAGAAGTATGGCTTGGATGAACGGACTATAAAATGGATAGAGAACTGGCTAGAGCATAGGGCTCAACGAGTAGTAATCAATGGCTCCATGTCTAGCTGGCAGCCAGTCACAAGCGGAGTGCCCCAGGGGTCGGTCCTGGGGCCGGTTTTGTTCAACATAGAATCATAGAATATTAGAGTTGGAAGGGACCTCAGAGGTCATCTAATCCAACCCCCTGCTCAAACCAGGACTAACCTCAGCTATATCATCCCAGCCAGGGCTTTGTCAAGCCTCAGCTTAAAAACCTCTAAAGATGGAGATTCCATCATCTCCCTAGGTAACTCATTCCAGTGCTTCACCACCCTCCCAGTGAAAAACTTTTTCCTAACGTCCAACCTAGACCTCTCCAACTGCAACTTGAGACCATTACTCCTTGTTCTGTTATCTGCCACCACCGAGAACAGCCTAGCCCCATCCTCCCTGGAACCCCCTTTCAGGTAGTTAAAGGCTGCTATCTAATCCCCCCTCATTCTTCTCTTTTGCAGACTAAACAAGTCCAGTTTCCTTAGCCTCTCCTCATAAGTCTTGTGCTCTAGCCCCCTAATCATTTTTGTTGCCCTCCTCTGGAATCTCTCCAACTTGTCTACATCCTTTTTGTAGTGGGGGGCCCAAAACTGGACACAATACTCTAAATGCGGCCTCACCAATGCCGAATAGAGGGGAATAATCACTTCCCTCAATCTGCTGGCAATGCTCCTCCTAATGCAGCCCAATATGCTATTAGCCTTCTTGACAACCAGGGCACACTGCTGACTCATATCCAGCTTTTTATCCACTGTAACACCCAGGTCCTTTTCTGCAGAACTGCTGCCTAGCTTGTTGGTCCCCAGTCTATAGCTGTGCATGGGATTCTTGCTTCCTAAGTGGAGGACTCTGCACTTTTCTTTGTTGAACCTCATTAGATTTCTTTTGGCCCAATCCTCCATCTTCATTAATGATCTAGAGGATGGGGTAGATTGCACCCTAAACAAGTTTGCATATGACACTAAGCTAGGGGGAGTAGTAGATACCCTGGAAGGTAGGGATAGGATACAGAAGGACCTAAACAAACAAGAAGGCTAATAGCGTATTGGGCTGCATTAGGAGGAGCATTGCCAGCAGATCGCGGGAAGTGATTATTCCCCTCTATTCGGCATTGGTGAGGCTGCATTTGGAGTATTGTGTCCAGTTTTGGGCTCCCCACTACAAAAAATATATGGACAAGTTGGAGAGATTCCAGCGGAGGGCAACAAAAATGATTAGGGGGCTGGAGCACAAGACTTATGAGGAGAGGCTGAAGGAACTAGGCTTGTTTAGTCTGCAGAAGAGAAGAATGAGGGGAGATTTGATAGCAGCCTTTAACTACCTGAAAGGGGGTTCCAGGGAAGATGGAGCTAGGCTGTTCTCGGTGGTGGCAGATGACAAAACAAGGAACAATGGTTTCAAGTTGCAGTGGGGGAGATCTAGGTTGGACAATAGGAAAAAGTTTTTCACTAGGAGGGTGATGAAGCACTGGAATGAGTTACCTAGAGAGGTGGTGGAATCTCCATCTTTAGAGGTTTTCAATCTGTGGCTTGACAAAACCCTCGCTGGGATTATTTAGCTGAGGTTAGTCCTGGTTTGAGCAGGGGGTTGGGCTAGATGACCTCCTGAGGTACCTTCCAGCTCTATGATTCTATGATTCTATGATGTTTATGTTCATGTGTTATATGTGAGATGGAAGTTATGGATATGTTTGATATATCAGCATTTCAAATTGTGCTGTCTGGGTAACGACTCAGACAGGGTGGCTGCAGAACAATAGCTTGCTAAATGGCCCATTAAGACATTCCCAAGTGCAAGGGGCCCAGGAGGAGAAGCCAGGGATACACCTGAGGAGTCATGAGGACTTGTCCATGTGACTCTGGACTTCTTGCCCATGTGACTCTGGACTCCATTTTGGTTCCTGTGAAATTCCACAGGCAGCATACCTGATAAGGCACCAGGACTGGCCCATGTGACTCTGGACTCCATTTTAGTTCCTGTAAAACTCCACAAACAGCATGGCCAGGGTCAGGAAGTATATAAGGCAGAGACCTGGGGAATCCATTTTGTCTTTCAGTCAGGATTCAGCTTCAGCTACCAACCAACCTCTAGATCAATTCATCTGCAACTGAACTGAAGCTGTGAAACAAAGGACTGAGACCCATCCAAGTGCTGGATGTATACTAGAGGACTATACAAGCCTGCAAACTCCACAATTCTTCTAGAAACCTGATGTATATGGACTTTCAAATCACTTGTATGTATCTGATTGCTCTAATCCTGTAACATTTCTCTTGTAGTTTGTTTCTTTCTTTTTATTATAAACCTTTAGTTTTTGTTACTAAAGGATTGTCTGGCAGCGTGGTATTTTGGGTAAGATCTAAACTTATATTGATCTGGTACGGTGGCTGACCCTTTGGGGTCAGGAGGAACCTTTTTAGTAAAGAGCATAGAGTTTAAATAACTGGTCTTTTTACTTGACCTAGAGGTTGATTGGGTGCCAGAGACTGAAATGCAGTAAAGGGGGCTGTGTGTATTCGTATACTGGCTTCTTGATAACCGGTGTGGAGAATCAGAAGCACAGTTTGTGGCTGGTTGGGAAGTCTGGCTTCAGAGCCACCCACCAATGTTGGGAGAATCTGCTCTCCTTTTACAGCCTGCCCTCACCTTGGCATTCTCAGGTGGCTACCCTGGGCATAGAAGGGTCACAGCAAGTGCTATGACCCATTACACCATTCTAAAGGTATACATTTCCTATTTGTAAACCTGGTGGGAACTGAATGTTGGCCATTCCATATGATATGTAAAGGTGGATGTGACACGAGGCAGGGCACCTTCTCTCATTGATGGTATTCAGTAATACCCTGCAGAATTGGGTCTCAGTTCTGAAGCTTCGAGAGGACACCATATTCTACTGCACTCTAGCTTACAATAGACATTCTTTATTAAACATTTTTTCTTCTTATAAAACCCTGTAACATTCTACTAAAAAGATAGTAAAAGAATGTTGAGATAACAAAGTGAAGCATTCAGAACTCTGGAAATGCTTAAATTAAGTCCACCTGTGCAACCTTCACTCTTGTGAAAGATAGAAATTATCCCATAGACCAGCTTTTCTATAGGACGGAGGATTGTTATTAGTTTAGTTATTAGGGGACAGATATCCATATCATAAAAAAGCACCATTACATCAGCACTCTTAATGCTGTCTCAGCAGAAAGGCTAAAGAGTCAATGGACATTGAAAGCTGAAATAGTTCTGCTGGCTAAAGCTCAGGCACATTGGTGAGGCTGCCTATGTTATATGCGTCCTGGTGATGAACAGAGAACTATGTTTTGCAAAGCTGTACATTTTGCACCTTTCTTGAGTGTTACATTCATTTCTTATAAAAAATTAAAAGAAAAAGTGATTGTAGGGATCGACAATGGGTTGGGTCGGTTACTATTTATAGCTAGTACGTCCCTTATCCCTAAGGTAATTGTTGTCTTTTGAAATAACGAGGCTACATTGTGGTACCCTTTGACAATAAGGAAGTTTGCTGCTGTGATAATTTATTTTATATACCTCCAAACTGAAATAGTTAGAGGTTGGGAAGCTGCAATAAAATGAAACAAAAATACAATCAGGAACATTTTAATAAGAAGCAATATGATGTAGTTTTCCATGTCACTGTAGTTTTGAACATGAATCTTTCCTGTGCAATCCAGGAGCTTTACACGGAAATGCTTGATATGCGTGGAAGGTAGCTGATGGGAAAACACATGGAGCCTGAGGCAATCAGCAGTACCTTTGAATCCTCTTGACTATTTCTGAAAAGGCAGTAATTCCAAATTATGTTATGAAATCTTGACCTTCATACCAGTGATAAGAGGGAAACATGCGGCATTCCTCAGTTCTGCATGATATACTTTCATAGGCATATCAGACACCCAATGGATTTAAAAGAGCATCTCAAAGTGCTGTTGCCAATATCAGCTGATAACTTGGAGAATAACATTGACTTAACATTTCTGTCACCATCTTCAGTAGATGAGAGCTCCAAGAATGACACCAAAAACAAGGCCTCTGATACAGCAGTTCTTTTCCTATGTAAAACTCCTCACTGAAGTCAATGATTACATGAGGAACCAAGATAATCTCTTTTGTGATATGTGATACATACAAATAATGGTGCCAAACTACTCCAGCCACAGTCTGATTCACTGGGTTACTTCTTCTGGGGGACACATTCCTATGTATTTACTCACACAGAGTAGAAATTTACTCCACATATTGTCCCGTTGACATCAGTGGACTACTTGTGGATTTATGTGGATTTATGTTCAATGTGAGTATTGGTATTATCTGCCTCATACCTTTTTTGGTGCTGCTGTAGACCACATGAAGGAGCTGCATGAGCCACTGGAGAGCAATGGATTGTAGTCTGAGAATCTCTGGACAATTTAGTCTCCCTGTAAATATCAACTGATGGGAGCACAACCCTAAAAAAGAGCACAGGGCTTTGGTTATAGGAAGAAGGAAAAATCTGCTTATACCAACAGAAACCACACACACACAAAGAGTAAACAAGATGCTGAGAACTTCTCACTTAGTGACAGTAAAAGAATAATAGCAGCACAGCTATTCTTGGGTTAGTTTTTATAAGGTGTCAGAAATGGAATCCCCAGTTAAAAGAAAACAAAAACTTTTACATGGCTTTTCTGTTTGTTTTATTTTTAACCTTTTTGCAGTAATTAGATTAACCACTGGAATAAACTGAGCTGCACAAGTTAGCATGAAAATAGAAACACATCATGTAATCCATTTGCCTAGAGCAGTTCAGATAGCTGATGGATAGCATGAAAAATGAATCCTCTTGTAATTTTAATTCTAAACTCTGGCTGCTAAGTCAACCATTTTAATCAGTGTCACTGCCTTCTTTTGCAACCTTCACAAACTCTGTGGCTCTTTAGAAGTTTGCCTTTTTACTTGCACAGTGGGTAGCAATAGAACTAGAGCTCCACTAATTCTCAAGTCTCAAGAATCAGTGGGTCTCAAGCACACAGCGATTATGGTCAAAAGTATTCACTAATTCTGAGTGTCCAACCTGATATGCTTAGGATCTGATTTTATAGAGCACATAGGTAGTACTTTATATGTTCAAAGCATAGCCTCCCATTAATTTCAGAGTTGCAGCTTTGACTCCGAAGTTCTGCAAATCAGACCAAAGGGTCTCAAATAATGCACCCAGGAAATGAGTGACCACTACTGAAAAGTTGGATTTAAGTGACTTGCCAAGCATCACATAGAAGCTTGGGGCTAGATTGACAAAGAAACATAGGTGGGGGGGATTCTGAGCATTGCCAGGCCCAACATTTAGGCACTCAGAAAATCACTAGAATTCGCAAAGCTGAAGAGAGAGAGAGGCACTTCAGAATGGGACTCACAAAAACTAGCATGCGAGGCTGCTCCTCACCTAATCCAGCCAATGGGAGATGCCAAGCCAAAGGTTTGTGCTAAACCCTGCCTATCTCTCTGAGATGTGCGCCCACCTACAGGCTGCTGCAAGGTGCCTTCCTTGGCTTGGGATTCTCAGCTGTGAGCCCCCTCTGGGTATCAGTTTCCTATGCCATTTGAGTGGGACATCTGGGGGGAAGACAAAAGCAGCACTCCCTCATAACCTTTGGCACACTGGTTAGATTACTCACCTGAGAAGTGGAAGGCTCCTGGTTCATGTCTCCCCTTAAATAGGAACTGAACATGGATCTGTTGCTTCTTCTGGGAGGGCTCCACTCATTGAGCTACAGGATATTCTGCTCTCTCAGTTTGCCCTGTAGAAGCACTTCAACTGTTGATTAATAATTTTTAAAAAGTCATTGGAGCAGGGCAACTGAATCCTGAGTGTTCCAAGTGAGGTTTCTAACCATCAGGTTACAGAATCAGTCTCAGCTCAAGCGCTGTCTCTGTCCCAATGATTCTTTCATTATTTATTTGCAGTGGAACAGGAGAGACTGAGGGACAGAATCCAGTTTTTTCAAAGCAGCATTATACTGTCTTAACCATGAGATGATGCTTCGGGCAGTTCCCCAGCTCAATCATTACATAACTTCCAAATTCTACAACAAATGAAGCAGGGGTCTTACAGATAACATGTACCTTCACTGCACAACCCTGATTCATCCCCAGTAAAGGTCTACTCTGTGCACTGAATGAGGCAGGGGTCCTATGGAAAAAAATAGTATGCAATCACGTAATTAAAGACTCTATTATAATACATAACAAAGGAGCCAAATTAAAGTTACACAGACAACCTTAATTTTGGCATTTCCTTACTTTTTAATGCTTGACTTTGCAACCTTAATGATGTTTTTAATGTAGATGTTTTGGTGTAATGTCCTAGGTTTTTAAAAAAGCCAACAGAAAATGGATTTATCAGCTAGACTGGAACCCTTGGATCCGCTTCAGAGACACCTACCCCTTGAGCTAACAGTGTAAATGATAGTAGTATTAGGTTGCCATCCGCTAATATGGACATGTATTTGAGGGATAGGAAACACACTCTTTGCCAGTGGGTTTCACAAATATTTGCCAACAGCAGAGGAATAGTGACACTCAGGAATCTTGGTGGTAAGTGTGCTGTAGTGGTCGCATTCCCTTGTGCTGTTCCCCCTAAGGTTGAGCCTTTTTTTGCTCCATCTCCTGCTACCTGCCCTTATCCAAATTCTTTCTCTTCCTAACTTCTGGTTCCTTGTCCCAGTCCCATTATCCTTCCCTACTGAGTCCCAATCTCCACTTCTGAGGTTTCTCATATTAGTCCCAGTCCCCTTGCCCAGCCATTCCTGGGCTGTCCACCGGGGTCTCTGTCTCTCGACCCACTCATAGTCTTCCCTTTAACCACCAGTCTTAGTCTCCGCGCTCAGCCAGTCCCAGTTCCAGTCCCAATTCCAGTGCTTGTTGTCCAATTTATCTTTCTCTTTTCCTGCACCCTCTAGTCATCACTCCCTCAGCTCCCATTTATCTCCCTTCTCTTGGAACCCAGTCCCAGTTTCCCTTCCTGATCCAATTGTAGTCTCCCCATTTCCCCATGACTTCCCTGTCTCCTTGTCCCAGTCTCTTTGCCCAGCCAGTCCCAGCTCTCACTCCACATGCTGACTCCATGTCAGATGAGGCTCCATTAGCCCCTGCCCCTCCTCCAGCACCTAGCACCAGTTGCCTTGTTCAACAAGTCCTTTTACCCCCAAACTCCTAGTTCCAGTTCCTCTCCCTCTCCACCACCTCCAATCCTTGCCCCATTCTATTCCTCCCACACACACCAGGTCCAGCTCTTTCCTCCTCTGTTTTGGAGTCAGTTGATTTCCTATACTGTCTGGATGCAAGCAGGGGAGCAATTAAAAGTACTGGAGAGATAGAGAAGTGGAATTGAGAATAGGGAATCTAAGTTCTGGTGTTCAGCCCCACTCTGTGCCAAAACAGCAATTACAGGTAAATATCTAGTCAGCCCCTGAAACCCTGGTCAGGAGTATGTGCAGTCCAGTTGCACATAGAAGCATGCTCAATAACAATAGAATCTTCTAAGGTTTTAATTTCTAAACTCTAAGAAATCTCTATTGAGGTGGTGTGAGCTTAATTTTTTCCCCAAAATTTTATAATTAGCCAAAATTTGGGCAGATTTTCACAAAATTTGTAAAGGGTACATTTCTTACACAAAAGCCTCACACCATCTGGCAAATAGCAAGTCCCTTGCTCCCAATCAAGTGTTGCCAGAATATTTGTAATGGCAAAACAACATATTTTCCGTAGCTTCCTTCTCAGAAATAGCTGAACCTTTTTCTGAAACTTTTCAAAATACTTAAGCCTGATGCAGACACCCAGCATGGAAAGTTTCAGCCTAAATCATTGATGTTTGACAAAGTCTTGTATTGGATACATGTCAGGCAACCTTAATAATAGGTGGTTCTGGGACCATTCCTTAATGCATGTTGTACAACGTTAGCACAATGGATGTCTTATATTAATGGGGCCTGTATAAATTCCTGTAAAACAAGAAATGAATAAATAAATAAATAATGAGGAATACAAATAATAAATGTTGAAAATAAATATGGAACTCTGCAACAATATTTTTAATTGTATGGAATCTACAACCACATTTTAAGTAACATACTAAGAGGCAGGAGATATACACAAAGAGCATTTGAAGACTGAGGAGATTTTTCAAGGGTGAATTCTATAAAGGCTTCTACTTGGCGTTGTAGAAATCATCAAATGCTGTACCAATATTTAAGCTAGCAAGGTGAGAAATCACAGCATTCTGTGCAAAAGTACCTAGGGTGTTTAGCTCCAGTTTTAAAGATGTTTTAATTGAACTATGGTGTTTACATTTTAGTTATATCAATGTCGTACCTCAGTGACCATTTATGGCATAGATTAGATTTCACATAAATGATGAAAGTTGAAAATTAAGTCAACAATATCAAATGCTGTAATTTTCTTTTATCCCATTATTAAAACTGTAAGGATTATACAGTGGGACCTCAGAGTTAAAAAGACCTTGGGAATGGAGGTTGTTTGTAACGCTGAACAAAATGTTATGCTTGCTCTTTCAAAAGTTTACATTGACTTAATACAGTTTTGAAACATTATTATGCAGAAGAAAAATGCTTTCCCTTTATTTTTAGTAGTTTACATTTAACACAGTATTGTGCTGTATTTGCTTTTTTATTTTCTGTCTGCTGCTGCCTGATTGTGTATTTCTGGTTAGAAATGAGGTGTGTGGTTGATTGGTCAGTTTGTAACTCTGGTGTTCATAACTCTGAGGTTCTACTGTGTTATGCACAATTATTGCTTTATTTCATATTATAGAAAATTATCTTCTATGATTTCATTGGTAATCACTATCAGGAAGCCACATGGTAATGATATAATGATGTCAGCCAAGTGGTAATCTATTGATAGGCAGGAGACCAACTTTGGGACTCACCTGAAAGCTAAAAGTGTGTGAAGAAATTCTTACTACCAGCAAAATCAACAAAAATATTCATGTTTCATAGGTTTGTACAAGAGCAAAATTTTTAATTTCCCCCCCTCAATTTTGAGGGCAAAACAAAAGGGAATTTTCACAGGTGAAAAACAGATTTTACTTTTTCCCTGCAAAAAACTTTTCATGGAGGGCAGAATATGCAACTGAACTAATGGGAAGCCTTAACAGATTGCTCACAGGGGAAAGTCCTTTTTTATAGGATGTATGAAATTCACTCTTAGCCCAAGACTGCTTAGCCAAGTTAACATGAAATCACAAAAAAAACCACATACAGCACTGAAAATAAATAAATAAATAAACAAACAAATAAATAGAAATGAAGATAAAATCGATAAAACCAAAATACTTTTTAAAGTAAGGTTTTGGGACATTCAGGCTGCTAATATCACCTGCTTTCGAGCATCCCATAGATTTGGGATCCCTCAGCACAACTGCTGCTAAAGGAAGAAGTCTGTCAAATAAATGCCTAAAGAAATCCCAGGTAAAATGAATGTTCTGTAAATGTCAATGATATCTATGGAGGGAAAGTTGGAAATAATTCTGGTGAAAATTCCTTGTGACAGAAGGAGCTGGACTACACACTCAAATGCTGGAAAATAGAACACCAGACCTGAAATGTAACACAGGACCTCCCATATCAAAACTGTAGCAGAGGTAAACATCCTCCTACACAGAGAACTGAACTGTTAGAAAACAAAGTTATATGTGCATAATGACTGGAATTTTATTTGACAAGAGCAGCCCATACTCTATGATGTTTATAGTGATTTTCGTTCCGAAGTCCTTTGAAATTAATGTAAAGAACAACTCATTCTTTATTTTAAAGAGCCTCCAATCTGACAGAAGAATTATTAGGAATTAGAAGTAACAATAATAGCAGGCTTCAACAGCAGTAGGGCCTAGAATTTGGCATTTAATGTAACTAGACTTAAACAATATCTCAGATTTAAAGATTTGAGGATTTTAATCTTACCAGATTTATTTCTTCACCATTCTTTGGAATGAGAGTCATCAGGCAAGACTTTGTCATATAAAAAGATATGTGGGACAATATTTATATTCCTGGCTAACCTGAAGGTCATCCTTAAAGGAAAAGGGGGGAACTAGAAATCAGTTAGCCACTATCTGGGAAAGATTCTGAGAAGTTTATAGCCCAGTTTTGAATGGACAGGAAATTAATTCCCCCATATTTTTTAATATTATAACTTGTTGTCTACATCTGACTTACAGTTTCGTATTAGATTTTTTCATATTGATGCATTTTTATGAGGGTCCAACTCAGCCACCCTTGGTCTTATTGAATAGTATGCTAAGCAATCAAATTAATGTAAAAATACTTTACCCATATGTATTTCCATTGATTGTAGAGTAAGGTGCTACTCAATATGATTAACAGTGAACTACCTGAACTGGATATTGGAGTTAACAGTGTACCAAAGGTGTGCCCAGATTTGTCACTTATCAACAGGGAAGTACTGGGAATCATTAAGGAAAACTAAATGCCCCTCAAAGTATTTTGAATAATCATTAGGACTAATAGCTAGTCATGTAGGACGGGAAGGGGGCACAAGAAGACCTTGACAAAGAAGGTTATTTGATTGTCATCATGAGAAATGTGGGGGAAGTGGGTTATTGAATGTTGATCTGTAGTCCTTAATGTGGTTATATATTAGATTTCTGAGACTGTGTTGCCAGAAGGGAGCAGACAGTTTCAACACATTCACCCATGGATAGATATAGACATAAGACAAGTGTTTGCAAACTGTTAAGGATGAATGGATCTCACAGCCTGAACAATGGAGCAAACATCATGGGAGCATTCTCCTAGAGGGTTTGGGTGTCTGACTAGAAAAAAACAGTCTGAGGCAAAAGGCAGACTTCATATGCTGGTCACAAAGACCACTGAGTGACATTGTAATTGTGGGCCAGAGACACACAGGGATAGTGGGGGTTTTAAGAAAACAGAGCTTCCCTGACAAAGGCTAAATAGAGTGAGGATAGAATAGGTCCTAGGAGCTCCTTAGCTTCTTAAAAGAATATTAGGTCTCTTCTATCCTGTAATTTAAGTGCTAATTTTGTCTAACCACTCTTGTTGTGAACATAAGATTGCTAAATAAAAACACTTGATTTTAAGAAGGTTGTTGGTTGCTATATCCCAGATCATGGGTACCTGAAGTGAAGAAAAGCAGCTGTCCAAACTTGGTCTGGATGGCACGGTAACAAATGGTTGCAAAAGAGGGGGTGTTGCACCATGTTTACAATCTAAGAGTGAGACAAATGAAAGCTTACACCATAAAATAGGTAAGGGAAAGAGTCCTAATGCCTGATGGGGTGCACTCTGAGAGACTGGAAAGGGGACACAGGTGCAGCAAGCCTTGTTGTAGGTCCCAGCACTGTGATGTAGGCCTGAACCAGAGCAGGCCCAGACCATGGATACGTATTTGAAGCTTAAGGGTTAATTTTTACATTGAAAAAGAACAAAACTAGGCATTATAGATAGGGATGTTCTGGACATATTGATTGTTTGTTTATGCCATTTCAGGCTCTACTATGATAATTGACTGCTTGAACATATGAGTGGGAACTTCCTGCTTAAACATTTTGTGATTTAACATTTATGATACATTGGGGCCCTGTTTGTCAACATTTACATATGAATGTTTGGGAACATCCTGAAATTTAATTGTGATAATTTACTAGTGAAGAAAAGTGCCCAATGCATATTAGAAATGTGGTTAGTGTGTAAATTATGGGGCAATGAGAGGGCAAATAAGATTTTTTAATTTTTTTTTTTGTGTAAAATTGGTATTAATAAAATTGGTGTAGGTATAAGGATTTTATTATGTTAGTAAGTAAGTATAAGATAATGTACCAATGTAATCGAATAAGAATGTAATAATTTTTAGTAAGTATGAATGAGGCATGAATGCAGTTTAAGTCTGCTAAAATAAAACGGAGAGGAAGTAATTGCTGAGGTAATGGTTCTCAGCCTCCAAGGGCAGGCAGGAGAAAAAATGCTTTTGTTTAAAAAACTTTTACAACCCACATGGCCGAAGATCAAGATAACCCTAAAAAACAGGGAAGTTAACACCCAAGGACAGGAACAAGACTAAGTGTGAAACAGGAATGAAAAAATAATGGGAAAGCTGTCACACTTGCGATGTCAAATGTAATTAATGATTACATCAAACAAGACTATCTGACATAACAAAATCCATAAATCCAAATGGAGATGAATGAGTATAAAAATGGGGAAAAAAACCCTGAACTTTGGGCTTGTTCTGCAAACCCCAAGGAGCATTGTGTCATGACCGACAGAGCCTGGCTCCATCCTTGTGTCTGAGTCACCTGGCCTGTGATTCAGCTTGAGCAACACAGAGGCTGGTAATTATATCCCTCCTGCAGAACTGTGTGTGTGTGTGTGTGTGTGTTTTAGGCAATTGCTTTTTTAAAATATTTTTTATATTCATAATAAAGGTGGCATACTGCCTTGTCCCCTGAATAAGATCCTGCTGTTTATTGCATAAGTGTAACCTTGTAACAATAGCAACATTCACAGGCTCATCTGAGGTCACTAGAAAGCCAGGCTATGGAAGAAATATGTTTGGAGCTAACAAAACACTAAAGCTCTTTCTGGAAAAGAATTGCACTGTCTGCCATAAGTTTCCTGAGCTGATAAGAGAAATGAGAGTCTTCAATAAAGATACACAGGGAAAACTGAACACAGACCCAACCTTTCAGTTGTGGTGAGTCAAACAAAAAGTTCTTTCTTCTGCGCCTGGTCAATACTTTCATACTTGATAGCACCAGGGTCTTGGCTGCCTACCACTGCTTTTGGCAATATTAGTCTGAATTCTATTTGTATTTACCTAGGCTGTAGCAGGAATAGGGACCTTGTCTCCATTGCTGTCTGTAAAGATCATAGCTCACAACTGATGTTATATAATAATAAGTAAAAAGAACTGCATTCTTGTTGCTTCCAAAGTAGGTAAGGGAGGAGAAAGGCCAAAACATGATGCCAGTATCCCCTGTTTTGTATCTTTAGTCCATGTACCTGGAAGACACTAGCCCAGATATGTCCTGGTGGGCTTGCTGAATCACAGGGTTAAGCAGTGCTCCTGGTTTGGTCTTGTGCTGGATAATAGTCTCTTACCACCCTTCTGGGTGGGGACCATCACCCTTGTAGAAGAGACTCTCAAACTTACAACATATTTCACTAATGACAATATAGTGAAATTTCATAACTTGATACACACTAACAGTATACATATTTGGACAATACAATGGATTTTAACAGATCTTGATGTTGCCTATGATGTCTTACATGTCATGCTTTGTATGAAATATATCACATGATGAATGATGAATATCGGGGTTACAGGGTGCTGCTTTGAGGTACAGTGTTTCACAGTGGCCTGTATTCCAAATGAACTGCCAGGAAGATGATATACATTAATGTGAGCACAAAGAAAGCCAGAAAGTCTGAGCGGTAAACCTCATTGCAAATATGATTTGTTGTTTCTCCATCACTTTATATCTGCAGTTATATGCTAACAATTCTCCACTAAACTATATACAATTATTTGTCATATTTTGGTGACTCAGTTCACCATTCTGATTAAAGTCCCATATAAATTGAAGTGGCGGCCTGTTTTGGTTTTCACCCCCAAGTCGATAAACTGTTCCAGTATTACTTCTTAATTGCAATTTTGTCTGTACTATTTAATTTTAAACCAAAGAAAAAGCTGCTTCATTTATTCAAATTTCTCTTGCACCACCTGGTTTTCTTTCTATAAAGAAATAATGATGTACAACTTCTGCAACCTGTGATTTTTACATATTGCCTCTTAAAGCTATAATTATTACCAAAACCTGGATGTATTTATGTACTTTGCTGTTTCAACAGTAAAAGGGGAAAAAAATGCTGTTTATGCTGTGAAAATCTTCACTTTCTGTTCAGAGAGATTTCATGAAAAGTCACACAGGGCCAGATTCTGAAGTCTTCCCATAGAGTTGGCACATGTCAACACTTTACCAACACAAGGAGCAAAATATTTCTCAATATGTGTAAGTGTCAAAACCCCACATAGACGGACAGTAGGATTAAACTCTCTAATGTCAGGGCTATGAGGATGAGCTTCTATTCCTTCAGGGAAAAGAGTAGCTCCGTTAACTAGTAATTGTAGAAGACTCTTATTAGACTTTACATGAAGCAGCCAGTAAAGGGAAACAAAGACCACATTCTTATGGGTGACCTTGTGGTTAGGGTATTAGGATGAGACCTAGGCACCAAAGTTCAATTCCCTCTTCTGACACAAACTACCTATGAGACCTTCGGCAATTAACTTAGTCACTCTGTGCCTCACTTCCTCATCTATAAAGTGGGAACAATAGTATTTCTCTCCCTTATAGGGGCATTGTAAAGATGAATATATTCAAAGATTGTGGAATTCTCAGCTACAAAGTAATGGGGATGATATAAGTACATAAGATACCTAAATAGATAGATTTTAGTGGGATTTACAAACAGGTGGCAGAATTTAGTCCTGTTATGTGTTCAGATACCGTATGATTAAACTTGACACAATCAGACTGGGTCTGAATAGGGACTTGGAATGGTTATCTCATTACAAGAAGTAATTGTCACTGTTCACACATTCTCACCTTCTAATCAACAGTTGTGAATAGGCTTCATCTACCCTAACTGAATTGACTTTGTTAGCACTTGCCTTCCCCATTGTTATGTTTCTTACCCTTGGATGTATATATATATACCTCCTGTCTGTGATTTCCATTTCATGCATCTGACAAATAGGGTTGCAGCCCACGAAAGCTTATGCCCGCAGAAATTTGTTAGTCTTTAAGGTGCTACAGGACTCTCGTTTTTTCTGTATACAGGCTAACATGGCTACCCCTCTGGAATGTTTCATATGATTAATGTAAATTAAGCAGATACTATCAGGGGGTTAGAATGTCCCTATTTATGTAGCATAAAACCATAATTGCTGGTCAGATATTGTTGGATTTTACGTTGGATCAAATCAGTGGGTTCACATTAGAATTTGACTTTTTGTATGCAATCTCACTTTTTACTTTTGAAATGTACACATGAAGCATTGTACAACTCCCCTCAGCAGACTGAGGGAGGTGTGTAACCTGGAGAAATGATTGCTTTGGTCTTTGAGCATGATTGCTGCTTTCTTCTTCTCACTTTCAACATCCACTGCAAGACCCAGATCAGAGCAGAAGAACAATATGCTGCTTGCCTTTCCAGATAGGTGATGAGGAGAGTCATGTAGGAGGATAGAGAAAATAACAGACAGGCAGGCAAATAATAATTTGGTGCAGGGTCCAGTGCTGGAGTTGACTAAATTAACTGCCATGGGCTAAATTCTGATCTCAGCTACACAGATGTAACTCCACTGAAATCAGTTAGGTTCCATAGCTGTCTAACCAAGGATTTTGCCATTGGGTTTGCATTCATGCTGGTATCCATTAGTTATATCCAAGCAACTGTGTTACATGAGCTTTCAACTGAGTCATTTAAAAGGGCAGCTGTGTACAATATATAGTAATGGGAGGTGGAGCTGAAATACCCTCTTGGTGGAACTGAAATACCCTCCAGATGAAGTAAAATGAGATTACAAAAATACAGTGGCATGGTCTGGGTTTAAAAAATCTTTACAAAGGTACCCCACTCAATGTACGTAAATATCCCTTCCCTTTGGGAATTTAGCTTAGGCATGAGTAGCAATAATTTAGCTGTATAGCTAATACTGCATATTCTGAGAGAAATGTCCTTCAAGAAGTCACAGTGGTCCTCAAAACTGGAACCTGAAAGGTAGTGAAAGGAACAAATTCACCTTTAATACATGATAATTTGTGGTATTTATTTCTTATGGAACAGTACTTTACTTACTGAAGAAAAGTCTAACTCACCTGAAATAATGACATGGCAAGCTCTTTAAAGAAGCGTTAAGGGTGTCTCATCTTGATATATCATAATGTAACATGATGAGAGTAAATGATGTTATCATGGCTTCCTGCTGACAATAACTAGACAACCATAACTAGAAAAGCCATTGTCCCTCTATTCAGCACTCTGCCAACTAAATGAAGATGGGTCAGTGTTTCCTAATGAAATGAAGAGATGAACTGCATGAAATTCAGCATAGGAGTATCTACCTGCAAGAACAGGCTAGTATTTCTAGTGTCTGAATTATCTCTCTCAAATCACTTCCCTAATTAGACTAGCATTGAGTTTTAGGGTCATTTGTTTACTCTCTTGGCATAGCACACATTCTAATGCTTCTTTTTTCCTTAACTATCAGACATACTTTAAAAGACAGGTAATCAATCTTCTTGAAACCATACATTTGCAGTAATATTGCATGTTTCCCCAGTAATGTCTTCCTCCAATTAGTTGCTTTTTGTAACACTTACTATACATTTGGAGACATTTTTAGTGTTCCTTTTTTGAATGGGCATTACTTTCTTTCTGGATGCAGGGACTTTTGGTTTTTAAAACATGTATTGGTCATCATTTGTCCACTTTTAGTAAGGAGTAAGGCTGATTTTATGGTAGCTGCATACAATGCAGAGCACTTATACTTTCCATTTTCTCTTTTTTTCTACATGTACTTCAAGCTCTCCAGTTCAAATAGAATATACTGGTGTTTTTCCTGTTGCCTTCAATCATTTTGCTGTTATTTATCTCTCTTTTTCCACAGATGTCATATGTAGCATTACATGATGGGACTTGTATTACCCTCTATAATTTTTCATTATGGCATAAAAAGGAAACAACATTCTTTTTAAGGAGAGATTTTATTTTGGTTGTCAGGCAGCTAATGCTAACAGCATGAAGCAAAATAAAGCAGGTACCCCTAAAAGGACATTGCATTGTAGTAGACAGAGTACAATATTAATCATTTCTTAAAGGACCTGGTGTTTTGAAAGCTACAGATAGTAAGAATGTGTCTGGTAGGTTTTAAAACCATTTGCATGGTGTGATTTTGAAATTTCCTGGTGGAATATGACCTTTTGAAATTTTAATTCTGTTTAATTCTCTCCCTTCTTTCAAAGATGGCTAGAGGAGGACATGAGTTCAGAAATTATTTGTCCAGTCACCCATGGCCTGAATGTATTGGGGCATGCCTATATGCAGCACTCTTGGATATATGTGGGAGTTGTGTTTCTTCTTCTCCCAGAATGATCAGTTCTCAATTATCTAATCAGAGTTTCTGGTAGAAGAAATTAAGAGGGTATTGTGTTGAAAACATGTCAGAAATCAATGGGAAATGGAGTTGATATGTCAATTCTATCTTTACCATTTATGATTTTATGGTTAGTACCATTAGCATAGCATGGTTATGGCAGCAACAAAGACAGATTTGGAGGAGAGGGAGACCCTTTGAATACAAATAAATACAAAAGAGAGAGCATAGTGTAGCTTTGACAAAAGAGCTGATCAGGGTATTAAAGCGGAGATCTGTAGGGTAAAGTCAAGAGTAAGGTTTGTAACAAAGAATAAGAAGCCTGAAGATTCTGTATTCTGATGAACAAAAGTGAAGCAGGAGCAGAGAAAGAAACCCAGAAAAGAGACAATGGATTGACAGCAAGAAGGAGGAACTAGAATGTGAGGAGGTGCAAAGAAAATGTATGAAGTCATTTGAAATTTTGCCTGGACAACTGTTGTGATGATTGGTCCTTTAAGATTTTTCTTTTATTTATTTTTTTTCCTATGGCCAGATACACTTATAACACTCTGACTGCATTGCATTATTCCAGTTTGTTTACCTGGCTGGTAAAACTAGCTTTATGGTGCAAGTAGTCAGAGTACCAGGGACTCATTCACTTGGTCCTTCATTTCATGCACAAGAACTACTTACTGTAACTGATTTACTTCAAAATTCAAACTTCTTACTTTTGCATATTCTGAATATTCTTTCCCATTTTTCATTAAAATAATATGACAAATTTAACACCGATTTATTCCTCCATGTAGTCCTATTAATCTTGGTGACTTAAACAGAAATGCACAGGATGTAAATCAGACCTGATTTAGGCTTAGTGGAAATATTTAGTGAAAGTTCTACAATTCATGTCAATGTCTACATACTCCTTGTTCCTGCTGAAAGCTAGATATTACCAGGAAAAGTCTTCTTCTACTGTGTTTCCGCTGTTGGCAATTTTTTACATATTCTTATATTTTTCATCTCAAGTCAGATATATATAGGTCTGTAGGTGCCAAAAATATGCACCTAGTGGGATTTTCAAAAGTGTTTCATCAGGTTATGCACCTAACTCTTTTTAACTTTGAATGGGAGTAAGGCATCCAAGCAACTTAGGCAATTTTGTAAATAACACCATGCACCTATATGTCGGTACCAAAAAACCTTTGTAAATTTGGTCTTTCCTACTCACCTTGGATGAATATCTGAACTCTGACAATTTTCAGGGGTTCCACTGAGAAGCTAAGGGTATGTCTATATAGCAACTAGACACACATAGCTGGCCCATGCCAGCTGGCTGAGGCTCAAGCCAGCTTAGGCTACAGGGCTGTTTCATAGCTATGTAGACTTCTGGGCTTGGGCTAGAGCCCAGGCGCAAGGACCCTGCGAGGTGGGACACTCCCAGAGACTGGGCTCCAGCCTAAGTTTAGAAGCGTACACAGCAATGAAACAGCACCACAGCCTGAGACCTGCGAGCTCAAGTCAGCTGACACAGGCAAGCCACAGGTTTCTCTTTGCTGTGTAGACATATCCTAAATAGTGAGAAGGAACAAAACAGCATGCAGTTCTTGTACTATTACCCAGAAAACTCAGGAGGCAGATGTCACAGTTCTGTAGTACAGTAGGTGCACCCACTCATAGGCTTCCAGCTCCCCAGTTGTCACCTCTGTTGGGTGGAGACCTACTTCTCTCTTGCTCCTGACCACACAAAAGACTCACCAAATTATATTTTGAGCTGGTTTATTCAGTATGGATAGAAGATCATGACACACACCATCACCATTAGGTCAGCAGATCTCAAACTTGGTTGTGGGGGCCCTTGATTTTGGGAATTCGCTCCACCTGGAATATTGCCACACTTTCTTTTATTTTTTTTTCTGTCCTGTTAGTGCTTGTGAAAGATACTTGATAGAGGATTTCACTCTTCAGCGCTCTCAATTCACTCACTGCTAATGCACAGGCAACAGCTGTGCCATCTTTCTGCATATTGCTCCTCACAACATGTCAAGTGAAAATACCTCTGGTCACGTGAAAGTAAGATAGTGCACTTTCTATGCCCATTTGATACATGGAGGGCAATTCCAGCTAAGGTAACAATAGGTTTCATTTGTGTTAGTAGTTTTTTGTGATACGGGCACCTGTTTTCTGAAAACTGGCTTGAAACCACAAAGCTAATTTCATGTAGGTCTCTGAAGTCACCATCAGATGTGGGCAGTAGCAACTAGATTCGGTGATTTGGAGGAGAAAGTATCTTTATTTATTGGGAATCCCCTGAGTCATCTAGTCACTTTTGCCCACTTTTGAAAAGCAGTTGGAATCACTGTAATCCATTTATAGCCTCCCTTTTCCCTTTGTGGATAATACCATTTCATCATGTTTTATTATTTTAGGACCATTTAGGCATTTTATAACATTTTAAGTGTTATTGCTTATTATTAATTATGATTATTATTATTAACACAAAAATACAGTCACATATTCATACATGCAGTATGTTTCAAAACTGAGACATAAACAAGCTCCAAATACCTGTTAAATTGTGTTTAATATATATTAAATGTCCTCCCCATGCCCTTTAATCTAATTCTTTTTATCCTAATCTAAATTATTCCCCATATGGGAAGCATTTAGGCACCAATCCTGAAACTGACTCCTCATGGATGGACTCCCACATTCATATGAAGTGTAACTGAAGGCTTCAGATGCACTCAGTAAATTACATGAAGGGCCTTCCTCAATAACTTCCCTAATTATCAGACAAACCATTTCTCCAAATATTCTGATGTCCTTATAACATATTGGATAAATGGAGCCAACTACACCTATCTCTTTTTGCTATAGTCAATTAAAATATGTTTATAAAATGCTAATATTTAGCTAGGTGTAAATTCCGATAAATCCACCAAAAATAATTCTATGGGATTAAGTGTTATAATCCTGAACCCATATCAAATGAAAGAAAGCCAGATAAACCTTGAAATTGTGTACTGTACCTGGTGTTGTAAAACTTCTTACCTCATCTCCTGCCTGATCTCTCTTTTACTCATGCACATAGAAATACCAATATATCTGTGTTTCCTCAAATTGTATGTAATTTCTGTAACATCTAAAAATAAATCAATCACTCCTTGACCTCAAAAACAAAAATTGCACTCGGCATTAATAGTTAAACATTGGAATAAAGAACAATAATTGCACCCACAAACTGTCAAGCAGCTATCTCTTTGTGAGTGATGACAGCCTTCTGCTAAACTGATGAAAGTTATTACACATGATGCTGAGGCACAACAAAGCATGTTTAGTTGCAGGAGATTACTAGAGCATGTTCAATGAATTATTGTGCATATATCTAAAGGCACAGATCATGCTCAATGTATTATTGAAAATATCTAAAGGCATAAATCATGCTCAGTTTTTGAAGGGCACAGTACATGATCCATGATCCCTAAAGATATTTATTTTTAGATAACTTTGGCTGTTGAGTTTTGTTCTTTTTTCTCAGTCAGTGTTTTGGATTTTTCCAGTTAAATACATCACTTCCATGGACAACTGAACAGCTAATGATAAAGTCGGAGCCAGTACACCACTAACACTGATTTAAAGATTACGCTTGCTAGACCTACTTAGGAGAAGGCCTAATGCCACATATTAAAACTCAAATCAGTTTTCCAAATGTTTAAGTTATTTGCTGCCTGCATGTGATGCAGTTTCTTTTGTTTTCTCACACTTTGAGTCAGGCTTCACAAACAAATGAAGATGGCAAAACACGGTCAGGCTTTATGTTCCCATTTAACAAGCATTTCATTTGGGAAGTTTCTGAAAAGTTTGAACTAGACTAAGAAAGCATAAAATCCTCCTTTATGAAAAAAATACAATTGAATAGGATAAAACCATTAGGTTATCATAGATATCAAATAGATGTCTATAGATGTTAATAGAGGTTTCTGTGCATGCGCCATAATTCTGTATATTGGTTTAAAAATCCAGTGAGCAATTGTCATTCTGTATTAATCTAGGTGGGCTAGATTGAAGCTGGGTCCAATGTCTAACCCTACAGGTCCTATATAGAACATGGGTCCTAGCACAGGAGAGAACAGGGGATCCAAACTAATACTTCCCTTTGCGAGCAAGTGGGAGTGACAGTCTGGAGAGCCCATGGCTCTACTCCCTCTTCTCTCTCTCCCCCTCCCCATCACCCCATGCCAGCCAGTTGAGGTTTACAGTAAGGGTATTATTCCATCAGTGCTCTTGGGCATAATTCCTTTCTAGAGATGCTCCTGAGTGCATTTATGAGTTATTCTTTACTCAGGTTTCATTCTAAAAACCCAGTCTCACCCTATATAACTTTTTCATAAGGGCAGGTTTACTGTTCACGTATCTTACTCTTTAGACCAAAACCTGGACATATAAAACACAAACAGTGATAGATACAGAAGATATTTATTTAACATAGTGTATGTATTGACTCATGCTCTCAGGACTCAATTCTTCTCATATTCAACCTGTGGGAATGAGAATAGAATCAGGCTTTTGTTCTTTGCCAAAGTATTCTGCTGTATAAGAATTCTGGGCTGTTTTTGCTTCCCCTTGTAGTTCTGAACTCCTTCATGCAGACAATTCATTCTTGCTTCTATGTGACACTTTATTCTAAATCAGAAAAAATTAAGGTTATCTTTGAAAGGCGATTTATGTATTTATTTATTTATTGCTGCTAGATAATTTTGCTTTTGTAAAATGGTTGTTCCCCAGTTTGATAAAGTTTGCTGAAAATAGATCAGAGCTACAGGAACTGAGAGAAAACGAGACAAATTGGACAATATCCTGTGTTCATTCCTCCTTCCTGATGCCCTGATCTTTAAAATAGGATTAACATGGCAATGCTATACTATTCAGATTATTTATTATATATCGTGAATAAGAAATATAAGGAGGAAATTGACATTCATACAATAACACATGAACCTGGTGTGCTCACATACCAGATGCTTGTACATCTCTGGTGTTTTCTAAAGCCATGACTACACTACAAGCTAAGGGTGTGATCCCCTGCTCCAATACATATACTTGCTCTAGTAGTCAACAAGTGAGCACAAATATAAAAAGCACTATCACCATGGTGGCATGGGTAGTGGCAGTGGAGGCATGCCTGAGCTGGGCCAAGTACAAACCCACCTGAAACCAGTGGCTATATATGTTTATACCATTAGCTTGATGACAGCTAGTGTGAGTGTGCATACAGAACAAGAGTAATCACCCCCTTAGCTCATTGAGTAGCCTTAGCCTAAGGCCCGAGTTACAAAGCCAAAGGCCAGCTCTCTGTAACTTCTCCAAGAACAAAGGATAATTAATTAGCCTATGAGCTAAAACCTTCCCATTACATGATCTATGTATTGTTACCATAGTTGGAGTTGATTCATTTTCTATAATAATATATATATATATGTTAATAACCATAGAATTATAGAACCATAGGCTTAGAAGGGGCTGCAAGAATCAGCTAGTCTAACCTCCTGCCAAGATGCAGGATTTGTTGTGTCTAAACCATCCAAGACAGATGATTATCCAGCCTCCTTTTGAAAACCTCCAGTGAAGAAGCTTCCACAGCATCCCGAGGCAATAATGATTGTAACTAAATATTGGGATAGTTTACTAAGGGATGTGGTAAATTTTCCATCTCTTAGCATCTTTAAACGTAGATTGAATGTGTTTCTAAAAGATTATCCCAGCAGTGGGGGATCACTGGGTAAATGTACATAGGAATTTTGAACCACTCTTACGGTACGTCTTCACTGATGGCGGCAAATTCGCCACCATCAGATCGATCTATACGGATCAATTGAGTAGTCAGTGAAGACCCGCTTAATCGATCTGGAAGTTGATGCAATAAAATCACCTCTTCAAGTGACATAGCACTGCATTGGCAGGAACGCATTTCCTGTCAGCGCAGCGCAGTGAAGACACAGCATAGAAGAGGAGTTACAAAATTGACATGAGTTACGTAAGTTACTCTGCATAGCTTGCATAACTCCCATCAACTGCTGCCAAATTTCAAGGTAGTGTAGACCTGGCCTTAGTATCACTGTAAATGTTTTTGCTCATGCATCTCAAAAGTGAGTAACTGTTTGAAAACGAAGGATGAAATCCTGTCCCAGTTGAACTGAATGGGGCTAAGATTTCACCGTAAATCAACCAACTGAGGATTCATATATAATTCCACGTAACAAGCAACAGAAAGAGAGAAAATATGACACTTCAGCAGAGACAACTCAGAGTAGTTCCAGAGAAACGTTATCTAACCACAATTGTGAAGCAAAGTATTGAATTTCATGATTACATCATCACAAGGAAATCTCATTGGCTGATCAGACCTTGAAAGAATAACAGTGATGTGTAGCACCTTCACCTTTTCATGGGTGTTCCATACACAACAAATGGGTCGGAAGCCTGACAACCAATTGCACGCTTACAGTTACTAATGTGCATTTGTTGACACCTTAAGGTCCAGATCCTGCAACGGACTCTGAGAAGGCAGATCCCTGTGCCCACACCAAATACCAGTTACTTCAGTGGGGCTCTTGGTGTGTGCAAGGTCCTGCCCATACTGAGTTAATTATAATATCAGAGTCTTTACTGCCATTGTGATAGGCTCTATGAATAGATAGACAAATTAAATAAGAAATGCAAACCTCTTTCATTTTAATCTAGATATGTAACTGAAGATCCCAGTTGCAGTGTTATACAAATGGGAAATAGCCATCAAGTTTTTCGGAGTATTTTCTTTCTATAGGTTTATTTCAAACAGTCAGAACATAAGCTAAGAGCAGGGATTTTGGTAGAGAGAGGGTGGGGTTTTGGTTCAGGGTAATGATGTGCTTCAAAATAGTGTGCATTATCTGATTGTTAATGTTTAAAAATATTATTTATGTGGAAGTTAATATAGAAAAAAGTCCAGTGAGCTCACTGAGACCTTGGAAAATTATTTTAATGACTGATCAGTTAGACAAGATATTTAAGATTTTTAAAAAGCTTGTAAAAAATAACACACTTTTCTATTCCTTCTGTATAACAATGTCTTTGTTGTAACTCTAAGGCACACACATGCAGAATTTTTAAAGGAAGGAGACCTAATTTTGGTAGGTCTTGGTCTAAATCCTCTGTTCTGCAGGAGTCTATTTTATTTCATGTTCTATTAGCAATATACAGTACTAACTCATGTCCAAGCGTATCCCAGAAATTCCTCCTGAGATATTTAGCCTTGTCGCTTTGAAGAATAGTAAAATGACTGAAAGCAGGTCCCCTCTTTATTTCTCTTTTGATTCCATTAAATTTTTTGCTCTGACATAACCTCTGAAATAAATATAACCAAGTGAAAGGAATGAGAAAAAACCAGGCAAGCCTTATGAAAAATTAAAGCAAAAACTAATTATATTCAAATCCTGCTAAGCATTAAATTAAATTGACTTTAATAAGATCAGGATTGGGCCTTTTGTGTCACCCAATAAAACTCAGTACTACTACACAAATGTCATTGTTTCGAAACCCGTTTAATAGCTGGGGGGTGGGGTCATGTATGCATAGCATGGCATGTTTCTTCTAAGAATTGATTTCCTTGGCTTTAAGTCAGATAATTTGCAGAATTGGAGCAGCTTTTGTGTTTTAAATATTAAATGGAATTATTCATTTGAAAGGAATGTGGGGACAGAAGAGGATATGTGCCATAGAATACTAGTAAAACTGTCCCCCCTGTTGGGTGAATTATGGAACTGAGTACTTGAGAGCTGACTTGCAAGCCAATATTCTAATCAAAGGAAACTCACAAAAAAGTGTGAGTACTTTCCTTTGGATTCATTAAGAGTCTAGTTATGTCCCACTTACTCACCTTAGCTATATTAAACCTAGATTTCTACCTTGTACCTCTCCTGCCTCCACTCCCTAGATAGACAGCTGTATATGCACTGGGCCTCCCCACTGGCCACAGCTGCCTCTGGTGTGTGCAGCTGGTCATTAGGGTCAAATAGTGCTAAGGCCCACCAATAACATCACAACTGTGTAGTGTGGCTGATATTCTGTAAACTGATATGGGCCAGCAGTTTTTAATGTATTATTGATTTTAAAAGATTTAAATATCTTCAGTGTATGATAATGTATGGAAGCCAAGTCCTATAATGTGTGAACACCCTTAAAACCCCTTGAAGTCAATGGAAGTTGTGGGTGCTTTCTTTTAGATCAAGTAGTAATGACTTGTGATTTCTGAGCAGAAGGTCATCTATTCCATTCCCCAGGATTCATTAGGGTTATTTAAAAGATGAACATGCTGTTTGTATATTTGTGGCCCACGAATCGTTACAATGGTCTATCATGTGAATATGTATATAGATAACTTTAAAACACACATTATTTATTCAGTAGTCAAAGCAAATAAATGGACATTACAGAGCTAGTAAGAGATCTTCTACTATTAATGACTTTTTATATTTATAGAAGACTGGCACCTATACAAATAAAATATTTATGAAGTTCCAGTTTTCTAATCTAGAAAAAAATACTTACTGGCTTTCTACAAATAACAAAATTTGGTAATTATCCTGAGAACTGTTCATTATTTACCATCTTTCAAATTTTAATATATAATAATGGTATTTATGCTTTGGAGTAAGAAAATCCAAAAATACTTACCTGTTAACCCTTTTGAACCATCCAGCCCATAATATAAAACTGATATGCTATTAATGATCTGGATATTAAGCCTACTAAAATTAGTAAAAAAAGACTTTGCATGTGCAGTTACTCAGTTACAGGTTAGAGGTTAAAGGTTACATAATAATCTCTAACAACTGGATTGTTGTATACGTTCTTGGAATATGTTTTTTCTAACTGCAGAGAAGTCTCATCCAAATTATGAACATATGCCTAAATAAAATTGGATTATATTTTTTAAAATGTATCAATCCATGTTAACAAATTTAAATATGGATAAACAAATATCTATTACCTACATGGGGAATCTTCATTTATAGTAAAATATGAGACTTTATTAATAATAATTATTTCATCTTGATCATCTTGATCTTGATCATCTTGATCTTGAAATGGTTTTATTGGGTTTCTGCCAGAGGAACGCCCTATTCTCTACATATATTCACCACCCACACTCAACAGTAGAAAAAAACATATTATATTAAAGACTTTTTCATAAAAATGCTAAGATTCAATTTACCTTATTGTCAAATCTAAAATAGAATTACATTTTAATGACAGTCTTTCAAATACTCTGGAGTATTAGAAAAAATAAAAAAGGAAAATACTTCAAAACTACAACTTGTACATGGGTGGAGACAACATGTCATAGGATCATGGCCATAGAAGATTATTTCATCAGTATATCATATTAAAATTCCGACAAAGATCAGTCCCTTAACATTTCATCATTAGATTTCCATAAAAGTCCATAATTTATCTCTTGAGAACGAGTTGTTTTAGACTGGAGTAATGGATTTCATCATCATTATCATAAAATGAATATTTCATTCCCCCCAAATTATTGCATAATTTACAGTAGTAAGATACCACCAATTGCACATCTATATGTTCTAATTTGGACTTCAGAGCACTAATTTATTACATTGAGTTTTGCATCTGTCAAGATAAATAAATAAATAAATGCTTTAGCCTCATTTTAGATACTACTCTATACCCAAAGGAGAGGAAAATAATAGACACTTTTTTAAAATTTTTACTGGCACATGATGAGAAGTTATGAAATCACCATTTGCCTTGAACAACATCATGGAGTTGCATATTGTTTCAATCATTTCCTGAGCAAATCTGCTTAGTTTACAAATTATCCATTTCCCACCTCATCCCGCCAGCCCTGCAAAAACAACCAGGGACATAAAGACAAGATTTTTTTGTTTTTAAATGAATCATCAAAACTAAATTCTGCTTTCAGCTACACTATCTTTACTTTCTACTGTCATTTATACAAGTGCTTTCCAGTCTTCTTCACTGATGTAGCACAGCTGTAACAAAATAGAATTAGGCTTGCAATTAGAACAGGTCACGTTTTGCTTCCCCTCAATACTCCCTTTGACTTTGATAGAACTGGCAATGCAATAAATAAATAAATAAATAAATAAATAAGGGATTTAAAAGTTTGTCACTTTCCATCAAAATTTTGAAACTTTGAAAAATGTTGACAGCTCTAGGTTTGGTCCTGATAGTGTATGGATGAAGGTTGTGAGAGGGTAAAAATGAGCTACTGGTAGAGCTGCAATTTCCTATTTACCCAGAATACAAAGTAATCTAAAGACAGAAAGTGAAGCTGGCTGGTGGTGGGTGAGAAGAAATCTGTGCTCAGTTTATATCATGGAGCATTTTATTTGGTTGATACTAATATAGTACTGACAGCTGACTAACATAAACAGCTTTTTCCAGACATAACAGCAATATGCTGTTGCCATGTGCTAGTTCAAAAAGCCCTGGCATTTATCAGAAGCAGAATCTCTAGCATCTCTTTAATCTCTTCTCTGAATTAGTAAATCACAAAGTTAACTTGCTCCTTTGTCAGTCTTTTTCTATAGACACTTGGGTTTCTGTTCCTCTTTGTATTGCTGTTCTTCCACATTCAGGAATGAGCCTATTGTCTTGCATAAGGATCTGGAGGTGTATTTGTTTTTAATGGTTCTGAGCCGGCCAGATCTGGAAACATTGTGGATTTCTCTTTCTGCTCTCTTTAATTTTTAACAACAGAATCACTCTTTTATTCAGAGACTGGGTTTTGTTTGTTTGTTTGTTTGCCATTTGTTTGGTGTCTGTGGAATAGTAAATGCATCCATCTTTTTAATATTGTAAATAATTCACTTACTAGTAATATCCAGTTAATCTACACAATTTTTCTAAATCACTAGACAATTTAACACCCAAATTAGACATTCCTTTAGATGTCTGATTGAAGATGGAATGTATTTCATCTGGAGAATATTTACTATCTAATGTTTTCTATTTTTACTCAGTTCATTTTACATCCTTAGAGAACAGTAAAACTATCCAACAGCTCTGCCATTTTTAATGGTGGGGGTGAAATCTGTCACTAATAGCAACATATTATCTCAGTGTATGCATATTTTCTCATCTTTTTACTGCATGTAGTTTCCTAATTTCTAAGCTGTTTCTTTATTTTCTTGCCCAGAGGCTTGAATACCAAACTAAGTAAAAGTATAGACAAGGGACATCCATGTTCTGCATCTCATACAAAGGTATTAGTCTATGTAACTTCTTTGTTTGAAATCCTTGAAGGTTTGCATGTAGTAATTTTACACAGCATATGAAAAAAAGCAGCTTTAATGGCATTCTGATAGCTTTTCAGAACCCTACAGGCCAGTCACAAAGAACAGGCCTTTAGGATGTATGCATAGTATTTGAATGTTGAATATTTTAGTTTATTTCCTAAGAAATTAACACATGGGAAAAAAATTCATCTTTAAACTTATAGGATGATTAAACCTTACTCATTAGATCACATTTTGAGATATACTTATTTTTTCTTTATTATAACCAAAAACTGACTCATTATTTAAATTGGCAGTATAATTCATAAGATTTTTATACGGGTTTTTTAATATAATTTTGGTTAATAGATCTAATTATTTGTTCTGTTTTTCTTTCCATTCTTGTATAAATCTTTTTTATTTCATTATTGATCTTCTGTAGAAAGTAATAGTTGACTTCATCTGAAAGAACAGGATCCTTTAAATTCCTCTTGTTGAACAGGAGAATAGTCTCTTTTACATGAGAACTCAGTGTTATTTGGTGAGGGATAGGTGAAATTTCATGTCAGGTTTTGTGAATATATGCAACCCAAAGAAAATCTAAAATACGTAGGGCATTTTGTAGTCTGTCCAATGCAGTATTGGATGTAGATTTCTAATACAGGGACATTAATAGGAAGCAGAGCAAGTATTCATTGATACGTACATAGTGGTTTACGGAAGGATAATATTTAGTTCCTCTCTTTAGCTGGTACAACCATGTAGAAATAATATAACACTCAAAGCAATTAAATTATTGTTTGTAAAGTGCAGAAGCGTAACATATTTGTATTTTTTCTTTCAAATACAGTATAAATGTATAAATTAATGTGTAATGTAAAATAAAAATCCTTGAACTTCTATCCACCTTTCATCAAAGGATCTCAAAGTACTTTAGAAATATTAGTGAGCTATGACTCAATCTTGCGAATCCTCACACTCAATCCTCACATGTTTAAGTATAAAAACATAAGTAGTACCATTGGGGATTAAGTGGAGCACATGTAGAACTCTTTGCACAGTCAGGGGCTTTAAGTGATTCTGTGAGATTTAAGTGATGCTTTGCAGGATCAGGGCTGAAAGTGACCATGTGAGTCAAGTAAACATTGTTATTTCTTTATTCCTGATGGAGAGATTTGCCCTGAGATTCAATAAATGATCTGTCCAACAAAGAGTCCAGAATAGAACCCAGATCTCCCAGCTTCAAGACCTGTGGTCCAGCTACAAAAACACGTTGCCTTTGTAGAAAGGAAACATTAGTTTCAACAACATTTAATTCATCTGTGAGATATACAGAATACTGAAATAAATAGCTTATTAAGATTCAGAATAGAATTGGGCATTAATAAGACAACAACTGGATAAAAGGCCATCAGAACTCATTCTTCAGGATTCGAGTTGATCATCACTCTAACTAGTCAAAAAGAAATTATTTCTCCTTATTATAGTACTGGACTCTACCAGGAGCATTGTAGATGTTTTTTTGTTTTTTGTTAGCCTTCCTCAAACTGATACCAGGCTAGGTGGATTGTTGGTCTATTCTAGTATGCAATTCAATTTTTAAGAGAAAAAAAAGTTTTGTTATCCTACTTTCTTCAGCAGCTAGATTTCATATTTTGCAGATGACACTAGTTACCCCAACAGCATTATTTCAATGGCATGACCTTTAGATCCTTCATCGTCCCTGAAAGGGTCTTCCGAAGAGCAATGAAACATGTTACTGGCTTCTGCTCTGTCTCTTAGGGGAAAAATATCTTCTTTAATTTATTGAGATAATTTTCCCTGAGAAGCTCTAGTTTTAAGTTTTTGGTCCTTTGTAAAAACACTTTCATTCTTGATTAATTGCAATTTTGGGAGTAAAGCCATGTTGCCTGTTCTCTTGGCTCTAAATTCTGATTCTGTTATATAACTCCACAAAGCACTGAGTGTTTGCTTTGTATCCAGATGAACAACAAACTAATGAATATTCGTACTGGAAAATTCGCTTAGGTTTTAACAAATATAGTGGTAATAAAATAGTCATGGCCTTTGAAATCCATCATGAAATGATTCTTTCTGAATTATTTTTCTTTCCTAAAAGTACGTAAAATGTTATGCCTCTTTTTTACCAGTTTATTTTACTATGGAATAGATTAAATGATTCCTGCCTAACTGCCCCAAATCTTCATCTATTTTTAAAACAAGGATCAACTCATTGTTAAGGTCCTGAAATATTCTGTTCAATTTGGCTCTCCACTTTCCAGCTGAAACTAAAACCAGAACTGCCAACATACCATGAAAATGCTGTTCTTGAGCTTTTTAACCTTATAACAAGAAAAGGATTATGCCCTTGTTACAGGATTAAACACAAACAAAAAACCCAAACAAACATTGTGAATCTTGAGATAAAATCACAAGACTTGACAGCACTGTATATACTAGTTGCATATGTAAAACTATGTATAGATACAGATTGTAAAATCAAGGCCTGGTTTTCAACCCAAGATAGTACATTTACATATTCACAAATAGACTCAAACTTAAAGACCAGAAGGGACCATCGTGATATCTATTCTGATCTCTTACACACTGCAGGCTAAAGAACTTTACCCACCCACTCCTGTAATAGACCCATAATTTCTGGCTGAGTTAATGAAATCTTCATATCATGATTTAAAGATAATCCACCATTTACACTAGTTTAAATCTGCAAGTTAGCTGTGTCCCATGCTGAAAAGGAAGATTCTCATATGCATACATCTAACTGTGTGTATGTAGATTCCCAGTTTGACCACTCGACAGATGTGAATATAGCTATTTGTATATGTCTTTGGATACACGTCCAAATATACACATTCACTAATGGGCACCTGAAAATCAGGCTCAAAGTGTTTTCATTTACAGACAACTGATGGAAGTTTGGGGGGAGGGGTCGTTTTGTTTTCTTTTCTTTTTTTTGTATTAATGTACACTTTAAATTCAGCACCTTCTGTTAAAAAGCTTCATTTTCACAACGCTTTAGAAGACCACAAGAAAATAAGAAGATCAATGATACATTGTACTTTAGGGATGTAAATTCAGCCTTTGTTTAACTTCTGCCGTAATTACAAAGTCTGAATTTGATCTTTAGTTTTCTATACCAGTAAAAATAATTTATAGGGGTTGATTTTTTCCTCCAACAACAAAATATGATTAGATTAGATTATAATATGATTATAATAAACAGCTTTGTTTCTAAAACTAGGTCTCAAGTTATTGTTATTCTTACTGGGTACAATTCAAAATAGTATCTTGTGGTTTCATACATGTATTCATGTACATATACTATGGTGATGAATGACGTATAAATACTTAGATATGAAAGAACAGATAAACATAGTCTCATATAAATATGATAAAATATCTTTCTGGGAAATTGCCAGTGTTGAAATATTGAAGTTACAGATGGGATGAGAAAGCTAGATTTTGGTTTTGGAGAACTCATTATCAACAGTTTTAGCTTTGCAACTTTAATATTGTCTATAATTTTGTCTGTGCGTGCGTGCGCAGAAGTATGCTTGTAGTAACCCAGCCCCCAATACTGCTGTAATTCATATACATAGAAGTCCAAAATACCAACAGTGAACACTAAAGGAGCAGTAGAGTGGGGGTAGAGATAGAGCAGTCTTTGGCAGGAGGAGCAGATCTTTGGTACAAAAGATGCCTCTGTTCTCCTCAGAAGGAAGCCCCCAAACACTAGCACATTGTGTCTTCTCCTCTTGGGAGTAATGGCCTGGGGGATAGATGGTTCCTCCTCCTCTTCAGCCATGGGGATCTGCTCCTCATCTGTTGCCAGCATACTAGTTCTTTACCATGATGGATGAGGGACCTGGGTGGGCTGTAGAGCTACTGCCTGAGGTGGTCAGCAACCAATGTCTTCCCCAAAGAGCAGCCATTCTCCTTCCTCCTCAGTTGACACTGTAGACTTATCTACTCTCTCAGCATTATCCATCCCAGACATCTCCATGTACTTCCTGTCAATTAAGTCCTCACTCTTGGGGATCCAGTGCAGAAAAACCACTTCCTCCATTAGCTCTCTTACCTACTTCCTGAGAAACTCCACCAACAAACAACTCTCACTTGAGGTGATTCCCTCTGCCTGACTTTCTTCAGCAGGGACATGCAGGCTACATTCCCAGCTAGGCTAAATCAGGGCCTGGATGAAAGCCTCTGTGGTCAGGATGCTTTTCTGGTGCGGGCCCCCAGAACTGCAGGGAGATGAAGAGCTATTAATGGTGTTGGCTATGCAACATTTTCCTGTTTCAGGTTCTTCCTTGTAAAGTTAAGGGAAAACACTATCTATCTCTAGTGGTAAACTCCACTGGATAACTCCCTTAATCTCCAAACTACTTTAGTCTCACCAGCCACATGTTTTTCCAGGCACTGGGAGCCTACGTACTCTATAAATCTTGGGCCACACATGCAGCTGGAATGGATGACTCATTCCCTTTCACTCCGCTCCCTCTAATCAGTAGCCTGAGAGAGTGTTAGTCTGCAAAGTGAGGAGAAAGTCTCTTCTGTTTCTAGTCACCTTTCATTAAGGAGGTTGACAATGATATTCTAGAATCTGTATTTACGCACGAGCCAGGTCCTCAGCTAATGTAAATCAGTTGCATTCTAATGATTTCATAAGATCTGGGCCAAAGATTCTTCTGAACTTATTTTTTTGGTATTAAGATTTGCCTAATTTCTAATAAAACAGCATTAATATGTTAAAGTAAAACCTAAGAAACATAAGTATTGCATTCCTTCTTTCTTTCACTTTTTAGCCTTCTCTCATCTCTTTCCCTTTAGTTATTTCCCATGGATCTTTGCTCACAAAATAGTCCAGGTCTCAAAATGTAGGCTTGTTTCACCAATGTTTTCTTCTCCTGTCCATCACATAATTGTCTCCAAGATATAATTGCATTTATCATAGCACTAGTAAACTTTTCATAAGATATTTTTAACTAGTGTCTCAAAATCCTGCCAAAAAAAAAAAATCACACAAAAAAAGTCAGGCATTAGAAATAGAAAATGTGTCAAGCCTCTTGCTAACAGAAAAGTATTGACTTGATATCATCATATTGCATTCATTTGGCTGGCAAAGTAGAACAATACCAGCAGTCTGCACCTAACGGATCAGATTTTAGACTTTTAGGAACAGTGAGTGACACTGATGTATTGTAGGGAGTAAAGTTCAGAGAGAGTGGGAATAATGTACTGCTCTGAAAGGTTTTAGAAAGATCAAAGGAGCCATTACTGGACCAGCATTCAAACAGCAGGGTGGGATATATGGTCTTAGTAATTCTCCCAGATATTGTGGACAAAGCCAGTGAATGGATTTATAAAGCAAAGTAAAAATCTTAAAATCAATAGGTTGCTTTACTGGTATTCACAGTAGTGTCTTTAAAGTATGGGGTGGATAGGTTAATTAATCCATTTAAGTTTCTGTATTGTAAATTCATTTGAGGTTTTCTGCAGTAAGCTGCAAGACCAGTTTGCAAATCTCTGCTTGAAAGATAACAGATGCAGGTCTCAATATCCCAAAATGGAACATAAAAAGATCAATTGCTACTTGGAAATCTTCCTTATATGACAATTGAGAATCTCTTGGGATGTGATTTACGTGGTGTTTTTGAATGGCAAAATAGATTCAGATATGATTCCTTGACCACCATTCCTCTTCTGCACTTTAACACAATTATATTAATTTAAAAAAACAAAGGAAAATATTTGGGGGAAAAAGTCAAGCCAATTTGAAGCAATTCAGCCTCGCCTGATTATAATATAAGGTATCTTACAATATTTTACATCGTTTTACATTTACCTACATGAATTAATATATATCCATACAGAGTTTTGATGCACATTGCACATTTATTTCATTATTTGTATTGAAATGTATAAAGCATCTTGCTCTAAATCCTCTATGAACCAAAATGTACACACATAAAAGAGCATAATCCCAGCCTACAATTAAATTTGGATGAAGTAACTAGCCACAAACCACCACATCAACAGTCACCCAAGAGAAAAACAATAATAGTGTAATAATCCCTTTTAATTACCATTGACTTTCCCCTCATCAGAACTCCAGGATGAGTCTTGTAGATTGCCCAGACAGTTAACAAATCTGTCTTCGCTATTATCAAAGTGGGGAGAGAGTTCCTGAGTTATGGACCCTTTGTGGAAAATGTCTTGCTAGTGGCCTATTCCAATTTACAACCAGGAGGCTTCTGCCCCACTGATCACGGCTGAGGCAGTACCACGCAGTAAGAGAGGCTAAGGCCAAAATCCTGCCCTGCCTTGTGTGCTGGAGCAGAGAATGAGGTGCAGGAAGGCTACTTTCACTGGTGATCAGCAGCAGCATTAGAAATCCCTCCCACTGATCAAGATCATTTTAAGAGAGGAGGCCAAAAAATGTGGGAGCCGTATGCAGAGCGTCAAGATTATAAGATCTTACTGAAAATGTAAAATCTTTGGGAGCCAGGTCTGTCTTTTTGTTCTGTGCCTAGAACCAAAGGGCCCTTGTCCATGACTGGAGCTCCAAGACACTACAATAATTTACATATTTAATATTATTAAACATAATAATGAATTGGCTATCAGTATTTCCAACTGCATTCAAATACTGGGAGTTAAGTCCTCCAAAATCATGGCATTGGTTTAAAAATCATGAGATTTAAAAAGTAATAAATGTAGAGTTGTGTTGGGTTTTTTTGTTCATTTTTTGGTATGATTTTTTTTTAAATATTGGTCTTCTGATATTGGAGACTTTAGAGTTCATGTTTTAAGCTTTTCTCTGCTGCCAGGAGGGCTAGAAACTCACTTTTTTCTTTTAAATGAAAGCTGAGATTCTTACATAATTATATAGTTCCTGCAGTCAATAGCTTTAAGAAACACCCCCAAAAAGATAGAATCATGAAACACTAGGACAAGCCCGCTGGCCCATATTTGTGTGTATTGGATGTACAGCAAAATGTGCTACAGGAGGAGGAGGGTAGCATGCTCCTCTATTTTGGAACTGAAATAATTTACACTCTATTAAAGTTCATTCCCCAGACATGCAGACCCATTATGATCAGCATTATCAAGACAGCTATAAAAACCCCTGCACAAATCTGGTACCGTTCCTCTTCTCCCCAATCCCAGCATTCTATGTTCCTCAAGATTTTACCCTATTATTATTGCCTTACCTCCTATTTTTTATTTTTTTCTAGGTTATGATGTGCTTATTTTGTAGCACATTTTTCTTATTATTCACCTGGGAAGGAGAAAAATGACCTATGTATTATCAGCAGAAAAGTGGAAACTAAACATTTCATTTTCTAAAAAATAGAGAGCGGCCTGGGGTAACAATGCATGTTATACTTAAAAGGAGTAAATAAGTAGAGATTTAATAAGATCTCGAAGGAATCAAAGTTACCTATAAAAGTTATTTAGACAGTTAAAAAGGAAGCAGGAAGGAATAGGACAAATCCTCTCAAAGAGTCAAAATCTCCCTCCCTGCACAAAATTAGAGTACAAAATCATAAAGATGAAGGCGGATAGATTCCTACCCCCAACACCATGGAGTGCCAAAGTGTCTATTCAGTAGCTGGCACTGCAATCTATGGATTGTAGTAGACTCCCAGCTGCTGCTCCATGGTGTTTTTGGACACTGGATATTTACAGATATGCCACCATAACCCACCAACCTAATATTGTTTTGAATAGTGCCAGAATTTTTCTAGCAATGCTGCCTTTCAGCCCCTATTCACTTGTGTGTGGGAGAAGTGTGTGTGTATGAAAGAGAGAGAGAAGGGAATGCATAAATGTATCTACCCCACCAAACAGGCTATCATATCCTGAAATGGTGATGTAGTGCTGTTGCACAACTGGCAAAAGAAGGACTGACAAAAGATAAAAAAGAAGTGAGCAGGTGATGGAATATTCCCTAAATCATGCATGCAGCTACACCTATACATCTCCTGTAGGCCTGATGAAAGTCCTACAAACGTTAGTCTGATGCTCACAGGAAACAACTATTTATATAGTAAGAGGAAGCAGAAAGCCCTGGCCAATCTGCATAAGGTGTGGCTTAAGCAGCCAACACACCAGCACACAGTTGGAAGTAGACAAAACATTACAAACAGAAAATGCCATATGGAGATCTCAGATGGTAGGGAGCAGTGCATCCTAATGACTCATAGCTATAGCTAGGCATCATAATGGAAATGCAAATAAATACCTACAGAATGGAAATAGCTAGGTACTTAGACACAAAGCATTGTCTGTCCAACAGCACACATGAATCAATCCCTAAGCCAGACAGAAAAAGGAAGAAAGATGTTAGGTACTTCCCCAGACAGAGTGACCAATAAGGTTAAAGTATATCTTCCAAAGTAAAGTAAAACGGCCTTGGTAAAAATGAGAATTGGGTCTTATAATGTAAAGGTGGACTATGCTTTTTCTATTTTTTTTTTTTTTTTTTATTTCTTGGGAGATATGTCATAAAGCTAACAATTTGAGGATATTTTTTGTATCTTTACGCTTTGGGGCTACTGAAAAATACATCATCACCATCAAAAGCAGCAGCTGTGAAGTGAAAGTACCAAGCAGAAAGTGAAGTGACTGTGACACTATAACTTACTATTGGTTGTGTAATTGATGTTTCTTTATTCTTAAATTTAGGTTTTTTTAAGCTTTGAGGCTAGAATAATCTATTCCAAGACCATTATGATGGCAAGTTTGCTGAATGGTGAGGCTTTTAACAAAGAGAAAGAACAGAAATTATCACAGAAATAATATCATCAAAATAACTGTCACCAAAATAAAAAGTAACAGTGTTTTGTCCTAAAATAAAGATAGCCTAAGAGTGATTGACTGACCTAGGGAGGTGGTGGAATCTCCATCCTTAGAGTTTTTTAAGACCCAGCTTGACAAAACCCTAGCTGGGATGATTTAGTTGGTGTTGGTCCTGCTTTGAGCAGGGGGTTGAACTAGAAGATCTCCTGAGGTCCCTTCCAATCCTAATCTTCTATGATTCTATGACTGATTTGAGCGAGCTTCTTTCACAAAAAATGAGAGTCCAAGCTTCTTACCTACTGCATGTTCTCCCTATAACAATCATAAGCAGCTATTCATATTTTCATTGTAAAGCAAGACAAGATGGGCGAGCTAGATCCAGAAGTAGTCACTGAAAATGTCACTCACTTAAAATATTTTTAAAAAATCCCAAAATATGTAATGTTTTCAATTCCCTGCAGCTACCTACCTGAATGAGACTTTCAGCAATTATTAAAGCCATTGTGGTGTTTTCTTACAAAAAACAGAGGAACACACATTCACACACAGAGCTACAACATGAAATCTACAGGTCCTCAGTGTGAACAAATATATGCAGAAAGAGCGGGGGGGAAGGAATGGTTCATGGATTCGTAGATTTTAAGGCCTGACCTAGTCTGATCTCCTGTATGTCAAAACCATTAAATTTCACCCTGTTACGCTTGTATTGACCCCAATAACTTGTGTTGTGGTATGAGAGTAGGTCCAATCATACCAGGACTTGTATGCATGTATCTGTAGAAATGATCAGTGTCTTGAGAGCTGATATTGTCTGTGCTAAAAACTCCATTTGACATCAGGCAAGCCATCTAACATCTTTGTGTCCTTTTCCCCATTTGTAAAGTGGGGGATAATCATACGACATGCAGTCCAAAGATCAAGATTGTGAGTATTATCACAGAATTAAAAGATTGAAAACACCTGCTGGCTCCTATAATGCATTTCCCTGCAAGTGCAATATTGATTTTTATTCTATATTTACAGTCAGTTTTCAATGTGCCAACTAATGGGGCTTCCCCATCTTTTCTTGGAAGATTATTTTATAATCTAATAGGTATCACTTGTGGGAATTTTTCCTGATATCTACCCTAATTTTTGTCTTTCTCAATATCATTCCATTACTTCTAATTGGTCTTATACTGGTGAAATATAAGTAGGTTGATGATTTGGAAACCATATCCCAAAGTATGGCCAGGGTGCAATGCTGCAATTCAGTCCATTGATTGCTGCTGCTCTAGCTTCTGGATTTCTATAGCATTTGCAGTGTCACCTGCATGGAGAACTGAGGCAATATCCTCCCGTGATCTGCCTGCTTCCAGTGTTTAAACTGGCAATTTATGAAGAGAATGTAGAGATTTAAGTGATGCAGAGGACTTTGTACTAGCCCTACATTGCTAAGGTGAAAATCATCCTTAACGTCCTAGAATGTATACTGTCCACATTAAAAGAGCAGTGTGTATTCAAATTTTCTTAGTGTTCCCTGCCTGCTACAGATAATTAGTTATTTGTATATTATCTTCATTCTTAATTCTCTAAACTTTCACTATTTTTCTTACTAAAAATAGATTTTAAAAGATATTCAGTATTTCAGTCATTTTTTGACTCTTCATTACATTAATCTCCTTCTTTCTTTATTAATAGACCTCCTTTCTTTTCAATACTACTTCCCCCATGATGTATTTATAAAAGCACATCTCATACTCCATATCCCCTTAACATTCATCAGTTAATTTTTAATTGCTTTGAAGATGAAAAGGGCTAAATAATTGCTAATTATTAGTGATTTTCTGCTTTCAATGGGTTATGCAAACTTTTTCCTTATTTTGTATGACATTTTTCTTTTGCCATTTTGTACTTGCCAGTACATAGTTCTATTTCTTCTCCAAGACAAAGAAACAAAGGAAGACTGATATACTAACTACATGATTAAATAAATGGACACAAGAAAGTGTTTTTCTAGCAGACAGCTACATAAAAACATCCTTAAAATGGTTTATGTGTTGCTAATGGACCAGAACATCCACTTGTGTAAATCAGCATAGCTCCATTGGTTTACACCAGGGAAAGATCTGGACCCATATGTGTTTACCTACTACGGTTAGATGTCATGTCATGTATTAGTGCTTCTCACTGAGTTTGAAAATGTGCAGTGATGTATGTTATAGAGTCCTTTCTTTCAGTTCCTGGACCTTTTATTGATACCCATATCTTCTGCTCAGGAAGGGGGTGGGGGAACACAGAGAGAGAGAGAGAAATTAGCCCTTACTGAGCTACTTCAAATCCTGTCCAGGAGGGAGAGAACTTGGGAGTGTCAGACAAGAGAAAGGTGGGAGTGGGAGAGATCTGAGGAGGAGAGGGCAAAGGCCCAGATCTATTTTAAAGAACGTACTCATATTTTCCCTTTAGCGATTATATTTAATTGCAAATATAAAATACAGTAGAACCTCAGAGTTACGGACACCAGAGTTACGAATTGACCAGTCAACCACACACCTCAGTTGGAACCAGAAGTACACAATCAGGCAGCCACAGAGCGAGAGAGAGAATAAAAAGCAAATACAATACAGTACTGTGTTAAACTTAAACTATTAAATAAATAAAGGGAAAGAAGCATTTCTTTTCTGCATAGTAGTGTTTTAAAGCTGAATTAAGTCAATGTTCAGTTGTAACCTTTTGAAAGAACAACCATAACGTTTTTTTCAGAGTTATAATAAACCTCCATTCCTGAGGTGTTTGTAACTCTGAGGTTCTACTCTATGCATACTAGTGTGCATACCCCATCCTCCGGTATTGGATCCAGTAATGTAATCTCCTAGACCTGTCATTCTAAGGGCCTTGTTATCCAGTTATACCTGCATCATTATGAGCTTGCCATTTATCATTTACAATCAGGTATGGTATTTGTGGTATCCTCTATACTTTGAAGGAAAAAAATATGATAAATAATGTTAAAATGGTTCTATTTCTAATGACAAGTTTCTAATGGTTACCAGGGCACTGTGCCAACATGTGTGCTGATTTACATCCCACAGTCACTTCAAGATATACAGTACACCTGTTTGATAAAATCTTCTTCCAGAATAAATGATCTTAAAAAAATCAAGACGGCAGATTAAATTCCACAGAATCACTATCCTCTATACCAGTGGTTTTCAACCTTTTTTTTTAATGTATGGACCCCTAAAAAATTTCAGATGGAGATATGCACCTCTTTGGAAAACTTAGACACATTCTGCAGACCCACAGAGGTTCGCGGACCACAGGCTGAGAACCACTGCTCTACACTTTTGCCCTGGGAGAACGGAAAGATAAAAGCTCTATTTTAGTTTCTTAATGTTATGTAACACTTAGATACCGTGGTGATGGACATTGTATAAACACCTAGGACAGACAGATACATAGGAGTCAATGGGACAGAATGTGATCCCAGTTACACTAATTTAAAATATGGAGAAACTACAGTTAAGCAACTGGGTATACTCCAAGATGTAGATCAGTGTCTAGACCATGAAGCACATCCATAATGGGAGAAGAGGATTGTGAACACATTTAATCTTCAAACCACTGTACTGAGTTTCATCACTTCAGCAAGTACTTGAGTTTACCCTGCACCCACTACTGGAGCTCCATTGGGAATTTTGCTTGAGTAAGGACTGAAAGTCGAGACATAATATTAAATACACTATCAAATAAGTACATGTAATTTTTCATGCTCACACACCATGTTCATTGCTAGTGGCTAATAGAAAGAAAGCAATACTTTTTAAGTCACCCATTTCCCTTCAGTTCAATTAGCTCTGTTCCTCTGAAGCATGTGGAACAGTAATATAATGCCAGCATTAGTCTTATTAAAAGAAAACTATTAAAATATTTGAACAGGTGAACTACATGAACTTTAAATGTTCTTGAGAGCGAAGATTCAGTAAAAACAAATATCTGGTAAATTAGATTTCTAAATTTCCTTTCACATCAGCTTGTTATGTTATTAAGCTATGTCCAGTTAGCATGGGGGGAGTGGGGGAGGGCGGTGAAGCTGAGATTATTTTCTTCTAGAAAAAGTCTTACTTTCAGAAAACAAAATTGCTTTCATCTACATAATCATCCCTTTAGGTCATCAGCTATTACTTTTAACTGAGGCACCATATTATGTTTTGGTAATACAAATACTCATTTTCTTGATTCAAAAGTCCTCTTATTGCTGCTGCCAGAGTTATCTCTGCTTGTTCAAGAGCTGGCATCAGCTGATATCATCCAGCAATTTGATTCTCCTCCCAAGCAATAGCTTGTAACTTTCTAAATTGTTTGAACTTTTTTTATTATTATTATTTTAAAGCATTAAAACAGTACCTGCTGGGACTGATCTTAAAAGGGAGCTTTTACCTTTTGTGTTCCACCCATCCACATTGTATTTTCACTTTAAAAATTCTGTATACTGTGCGAGATAATAGCCCTTAGGTTGAACAACATTTGAATGAGCTATGCTTATCAAAAAGCAGAGAGGCAAGCAAAGTTAGCTGCTGTGAGATAAAAGAAATGGGATGAAGAACTTTGAGATGGTTTGATTTATTGAGAGGGAACATTTACTGAGGAGATATAAACTAAGTTAGATACAAAGACATTACTGCAAAGCAAAGAATAAAAGAGTTTTAAAGGAAATTAAAAATAGCAGATGTTTCAAAAAAAGATCCCCTAAACTTTGAAGTTTGGATCGAGATTTGAAATGGCTCTTGTCCTTGTCTAATTGTAACAAAATGGCTTGTCCCTTTATGGGTTTGAGGCTTTGGCCCAGCCAACCCTAATTACTGAGGAGGCACACCTCAGAGAGACCAGTTGTCTTCCTATAACAAGTAGCAGGAAGTCGAAGAGGAAGGGGGCATAGAGTTGCAGAGGAAGAAATGAACTGACTGGAGATCTTCCAGGTGTTTGGGAGGGGATAACCATGAGGGCAGAGACTAAGGCCAGTAGTGTAATTGTCTAATGCTGTTGGTTTTTGTTTTGTTGGATTGCTGTTTTCAGAAAATAAACAAAGGCCTGCCAGAAAGGCCTCTGAGTCGGTCTATTTGGAGTTTAATTGAAATTGAATTTAATTGAAGATTGATGCTGTGAGCCTTCAGGAAGCCACCCAATGACACTAATGAAAAACAGGTTCCTGAATCTATGAATGGGATATTTATAGGGCTAAAAAAGCTGAAGTGTGGTGACACCACCACACCTGACTTTTACGTGCCTAGAACTTCACTGGGATTGAAAAAATCCTGAGTTTGGTGCCTATGCTCCCTATACAATGAAAGGAGGGAGATAGGTGCCTCAGAATGGGATTCACAAAAGTCAGCATTCTAAGTGACTCCCTACCTCAACTAGCCAATGTGAGATGCCAAACCAAGAGTTATGTACTAAGCCCCGCCCCATCTTGGAGATAGGTGCCTAAAATTAAGTCTACACTGGTGCACATACTTATGTACTTGTGCATGTGCATCACATCCACACTGAGTGGATATGCTTGTGCATGTGCATCACATCCACACTGAGTGTCCACATATGCTGTCCTGCACACGGGTACAACCTGTATACATGTTTATACCTACGTCTACACACCCGCTTTTTGGTATGTATGTTTAGCATTAGCATTTCAGGAGTGGTATCCCAAGTTCTATGTGTCACAGGATACACTCTTGGAACTGTCCTGCAGTGTATTGTTGTTACTGTCCACTGCCTTCACACATTTCTTGATGGAAATTCCCATTCACCCCTTTCTCCTGCCCAAGTTGATGTACGCCATGGAGCAAATGACTGCTGATGTGTTTCTGCTACTCTTGCTTGAAGGACAAATGTGTGTGTGTTGCAGTACATGATCAGAGAGAAACTCCAGTAAATGGACTCAGACCTTTCTCACAAACAGAAGATAGGTAACTGGGACAATGATGATCCACTGTCAACCCCATGAGGTTGCCCCAGAGATGTATGATACTGCTGATATTGTGACTGATTTGTCCATCAGTGGACTGCCACTTCTGACAAGGTAAATCAACATGGCATGGTGGAATTACATCATCCTGGAAACTTGGCATGACTGCAATGTCCTGTCCCTTTAAATGTTTAAGTGCTTTCCCCTCGCCTCAGTGCAAAGCTTCTCTTTTGTGTTGGTTTCTGTTTTGAAGCCAGAAAAGTAAATGTTTCCAGAGCAGCCAGCTGTGAACTCCTCTATATTTGTATTTCCTTCTCTGCTGGATCCAGATATAACATTTGGAGACTAAGAATGTATATTCCACGAGAATCAAATGCTGCTTCTTCCTGAACAACAAGAAGAAATAGTAAGCAAATAATAATATAAAAATGGGGAAAAGTTCACCTACATGCACAAGATGACAAACAGCTGCTTTTGCTGCTGGGACACTATCAGCCAGCTAGAGAAGGGAAACTGACAATTAAAACTAGAACAAGGGAATAGACTGCCTGGAGCTTCCACAAATAAAGCAGTGAGAGCGAAGCAAGCAGCCATCTTGACTGACCATGTGCAAGCAGACAGAGAAACTGCTTAGCCTGAATTGGGGGTCTATGGCCAGTATACGGAGTCCAACAGCAGCCAAAGAAAGAAGTTGGCAGTCGGCAGTGGCACACAATAGAAGTGTCAGATTGAGCTCAGATGGTGAAATACCAAAAAAGAGTTTTCCTATGGTACAAAAGGTGTCCACGAGGCTATGAAGTATAACAGGAAAGCACAGAAAATGGCAATATTTCTGGGCAATGGTAGTTAATTTGACAAAAACCATGAATAATGGGGGTATACCTGGAAAGTTCTGAGCAATTTTTAACCTGCAACACCATTGCAGATGGACAAGAAGTTTCAACCTCTTTGACAATGATGAGTTGGTAGCACTGTTTGTTGTTGCTCTAAGGAAGTTGTCAGAGTATTGTCAATTTTGAAAACATTAAGAGCTGTCCAGTGTGACCAATTTGTCTCTGGATTGTGCAATGACCAGGTCCAGAAAAAGTTACTGACTGTATCAGTGCTTACATTGAAGAAGGCTGTTGAAATAGCAGTTGTAATGGAAACTGCAGAGAAGGTTCTCTGGAATTTAGTGTTAATTGAGAAATTATCTTGTGAACCAGTGAGACAGAGGACCATGAGAATGTAAGCAATTCCCTCTGGGTATTCTGCACAAACTACACATGCTGAGAAGGGTTGTTGGACACACCAGATTATTTGCAGGAAGTGCCAGAATAAAGGGCACATCACTGTGACCTGTCACATGATTCAACAACCAGCAATAAAGAGTCACTGTACATCGAAGAAGACACATATGAAGACCAAACTTAATAAAGGATGGAAGTAGGGAATTTATAATGTGTCACTGACCAAGATCTAGCACTTCACGTGTTAATACAAGCTGGAGTCAGAGGTGGAATCTGGGATACAACCTTGGTTGAAGAAGTTCCTAGAATAATGGAGCTTGATAATGGAGCATCCATCTCATTGATTTCTTCATCCACCTATCACCAGACTTTGTCACAAGTTCTTCTGTAAGAAACCTCCATAGTTCTGAAGTGTTATCTGAGGGAAACGTTAGTCCCAAAAGGTATAGTCCAGGGAAAAATTCAACTTTGGGCAATCAGATGTTTTTTTCCCTTGTATGTGACTGCAGGAAAATATCCACCATTATTTGGCATATCTTGGTTTGGGGTGAATTGGACCAATTTCAAGGCAATTGTGAAAGCACCCAATATCTTCAAGAAATACTGTACAGACCCTCCCATGTTTTTAAAAGAGATCTGGACAGATGAGAAAGATATAAGTGAAGCTCACTGTTAAGTCTGAAAGCTAGCTAAAATATTGCTAGCCTATAGTTTTGTGTTATGCTCTGAAACCTCTAGTGAAAACTTATTTGGACCATTCAGTGAACACTGGAGTTTTGTTGCTGGTTTCACACAGTGAGTGGGCTGCTCCCAACATATTAGTGATCAAGAAGGACGGCTCAGTCTGAATTTGTGGAGATTTTAAAGTGAATCTGAATCTAGTTTTGTGTGCACACCAGTGTCCAGTACCTTTTAGTGAAGTTTTTTTTATATACTCCTGGGATGGACAGTGTTTCAGTGAATTGAATGTGCTCAATGCATATAGAGATTGATCTGGCATCTTGTAAATATCTCACAATCAACACATTAAGAGTCTTATATTGTCACATCAGTTTGCCTTTTGGTATAACATCGACACTTGCCCTGTTTCAGAAAGCCATGGATGGAACTGAATGAAGTTCAATGTTACTTGGATGACATCTTTGTTACATAAAAGGATCAAGAGAATCATCTTCATAATTTGGATGCTGTTTTGCAACATTTGGAAAACCATGGACTGAGGGTACTTTGAGATAATGTGATTTTTTCAAATAAAAGTTTCAGTTGAATACCTTGGATATGTAATTGATGCCACAGTCTTAAGAAAATTAACAGAGAAAGAGAAGGTGATTTTTGTAGCACTCCCACCAGAGAATGTGTCACATTTACATTCATACTTAGGACTGCTTAACCACCATGGTAAATTTCTGCTTAAACTGGAGTCAGCACTGACAGTTTTACATGAACACTTACAAGCAAACAACAAATGGAAATGGACTAAAGAGTGTGAGTGTACTTTTAAGGATGGAAAGAAACTGTTGACATCAGCAAAAGGTCTTATACTCTTCGATGCTTCGCTACCATTGCAATTGGCTTATGATGCTTTACCACTTGGAGTGGGTATAGTTCTTTCCCACATTTTTTCAATGACATGGAGAAACCTGTTGCCTTTGTTTCACAAATATTCACTACTCCTAAGAAAAAGTATGCACAATTGGAGCAAGAAGCTCTCAACATTATCTTTGGAATTCTGAAGTTCCCTACCTATATTTATGGTAGACATTTTACTTTGCTGGTGGATCGTTGCCCATTAATTTCAGTTTTTGGACCAAAACATGGAATTCCGTCATTATCTGCTGTTCATATGCAATGATGAACATTTCTACTTTCATCTCATTCCTATACTGTTCAATTCTATAAAGGGACTCAGCACAGCAATGCTGATGGGCCATCACACCTACGATACCTAAGCTCCCATCTACCCAAAGAAACTTTGGACAAAGTGTTCTATTTCAATTTGATTGATAGGTTACCCATCACTAGAACATGCATCAACAAAGAAGGATTATATGCTTCTTCTAGTGAATAAAATGGCACCACAAGATACAGTGTTGTATCCAAAGAACCCACAGTTTACATCAATTGTGTCACATCAGAGTGAATTATTTGTAAATAATGGGTGCATTTTATGGGGAATGTGAGTGATCATTCTGAAATCATTTCAGTCTCAGGTTTTGGAAGCTCTTCACAAAGGTCATTTTTGCATTGTATCCCGCAGTCATGTCTGATGGCTGGGGATCAACAAAAATATTGAGAAGAAGGCAAAGTTCAGTACTATTTCAGCAAATTCATAATGATCCTGGTCCAGGTGTCTACACTTTTGGTAATGATTTAAGACTCCTTGAACATGTATTCACATGGACTTCGCTGGAATTTTAGAAGGTTATATGATTTTGATCACAGATGACACTCATTTGAAATGGCCAGAAGTTTGCAGAATTATTTCTATTACAGATGCCTGGACCATTAGATATCTTCCTACCTTGTTTAGCCTATTTGATTTACAGTGAGAGAGACAATGGACCTTAATTCTGTTCTGAAGAATTTCAGAGGATCTTAGCTTCAAATGGAATTCAGCACATACATTCTGTTCCATGCCATTCTGCTACCAATAGACTGGTGTAACACTATACAAATACATAAACATGCCTTCAGAGCTAATGTCTATTTTGAGTCACCAGCAGAAATTGGACAATTTCTTGCTTATCTACACGAACACACCACATGCTGCTACCCAGGAGTCACCTGCAACTGTTTTCTTTAAGTGATCTTTGAGTACCTGTTGGGACCTGCTATGTCCTGATGTTTCCTCACGTGTAGCAAAAACCCAAGATATACAAACTCATTAATTACATGAAATGTGTCGTTCTTCTTTTCAAGTCAGAGACTAAGTGTGGACATACAGGTATGGTTATAGAGTGAAATGGGTACTTGAAGAATTTGTAAAATGCACGGGACCCTTTCATTCATGATAAAATTATCCAATGGCATGTTATGCAATGACATGTTATGCAAATGACATGTGGACCAGTTGCAGCTTGAACAAATACCAGAGTCTGGGGATATTCCAGTAGGATGTTCTATTCTATTGATCAAATCTCCTCCTGTTACAACTCCTAATTTCAATGTCTTGTTGATACAAAGTCCAGTTAATTCCTTACCACCAGCTATTACTGTTGTTCAGAACACCAATGCACCACCATCCCCATGTTATCCCAAGAAAGTATGAAAACCAGTGTTGTGCCTGAATTTACAAAAGTCTAGTTAATGAGCTGCTATTCCAGGGCAAAATAATCCTTTGCGATTTAACTCTGTGGTTATCCATACTCAACTTTTAGTTAGGTTATATAACATTTTATGTTAGCCATGTAAACAATAATTATATATTTGGAAAGGGTTTTTTTTTTAAGTAGTGTGGAGGAATATGGCCTGTCTTTGAAACGTTGGAGCACTTCTCCCCCTTCCAGTTGCAAATCTTCACTTTCTTGTTGGTTTCAGTTTTGCAGCCAGAACTATAAACACTTCCAAAGCAGCAAGCTGTGCTTAAATGAGTTCCTCTATGTTTGTATCCTCTTCTCTGCTGGATCCAGATACAACAATGATGGCCAGTGGTTGCAGAATTTCAGGATGAAGAAGCAGACATTCCTGTAGCTCTGTGAGGAGCTGTCCCCAACCCTACATCAGCAGAAGACTCAGTTCCATACCCCCAAATCAGTGAAAAAGTGGGTAAGTCTTGCCCTCTGGAAGCTGGCAACACCAGACAGTTACCAGTAAGCCACAAACTACTTTGGGGTGTGGAAAGCTGCTTTCAGGTTCTTGGGTGATACAGGTTTGCAAAGATAGGAAAATTCTCATTTACCTACAGATAGTTGCCATCACCAAAGTTCCAGAAATTATAGCTGGGTTCCAGATAATGTGGTTTCCAAACTTCCTGGGGCCCGTCAATGGTACCTGCCTTCCTATACTTTGGCCATTGAAAGTAGTGAGTACTCATTCAAAAAGGTGGCTATTCACTCATTCCTCAAGGCTTAGTGAATCACAAAGGCAGGTTTATGAACACTAATGCTGGATACAAAGGAAAGATTCATGATGCCAGGGTGCTGAGGAGATTAGGACTGTACTTGAAGCGGGAGGAAGGGACTTTGTTCCCAATAAATGACATATTTCTGTATGGTGTCTTTACGACCTCAGTTATTCTGGGGGACCCCACATGCCTGCTCCTAGCCTGGTTAATGAAACCCTACCCTGACATCAACAACCCTGAAAAACAGAAAGTCAGTTTCAAGCTAAACCAATGCTGGTTGAAAGCTGGATGAAAAGTGGAGAAAGTTACTAGGAGAGAGGCTGTTCTGGATTTGATTTTGACAAATAAGGAGGAACTCGTTGAGAATTTGAAAATGGAAGGCAGCTCTGATAAAAGTGATCACGAAATGGTAGAGTTCATGATTCTGAAGAATGGTAGGAGGGAAAACAGCACAATAAAGATAATGGTTTCAAGAAGGCAGACTTTAGCAAGCTCAGGAAGTTGGTAGGTAAGATTTCATGAGAAGCAAGTCTAAAGGAAAAAACCGTTCAAGAGAATTGGCAGTGTTTGACAGAGACATTATTTAGGGCACAAGAGCAAATTATCTCACTGCATAGGAAAGATAGGAAGTATGGCAAGAAACCACGCTGGCTTATCTAGGAGATCTTTAGTAAACTGAAACTCAAAAAAGAGTCCTACAAAAAGTGGAAATTAGGCCAAATCACAAAGGATTAATATGTAGGGACAAATTTAGAAAGGCCAAGGCACAAAATAAGATTAAACTAGTTAGTGACATAAAGAGTAACAAGAAAACATTCTACAAATACATTAGAAGCAAGAGGGAGATGAAGGACAGGGTAGACCTGTTATTCAATGTAGGAGGGGAGGGAACAATAACAGAAAATATGGATATGGCAGAAGTGCTAAATGATTTTTTGTTTCATTTTTCACCTAAAAAGTCAGCAGTGATTGGTCATTCAACATATTGAATGCCAGTGAAAATGAGGCTGAAGGCTTATTGGCAATTCCTGCACACCTGACTGGATGCCAATATAGTCTGCATTGTTGTGGTATGCTGTGCACTGGCACCTGAAACCCCACCCATGGGGAGCCCTGTGAAGATGGAAGAGGAGAATGATGAGGTCAAGAATGTGCCAGAAGGCCAGCATATGTCCATCTCCCAAAGGCCACCCCCCCCCCCAGACCATTTTCCATGGCTCCCCCCCCCCCCCCCCCCCCCCCCCCCCTTGTGCAGAGACATGTGCAAAGACAAAGGACATAGGGTCATAGACATTAAAATTTTAATGTTCTTCAGGGACTCTGATCTATTCTGCTTTCTTTCACAGTTGCTTTTAAAAAAATGTTCAGCGTTGTACTTACTAGCTTCAATAAATGTTATTTTTGTTTACGTATATGTGGACCCTTCAGTCAGATTATGATGAAAGGGAAAATATTTGTTGTTCCACTTTTTATCTTTAGGCCCCAATTGGTGCCTTGAGTCTAAGTCCCTGGGGCAGAAAACTGAAGGCCCTTTTGTCCCTCCCAATCCCTTCCCCCATCGAGGCATATGTGAATATAACATAGTAATCTGGAGATAGTAATGTAGAAAGTGCAGTGTGCATGGAAATGACAGTAATTTTATTAACTGAGGAAGAAAAAAGAAAGGATGGGTAAAGTTCTATGTGGGTTTGACAATACAGAGAACAGGAAAAACAAAGAGAAGTAACTGTGTCACCACAGACTGAATGACCCCTCCTCAGCTCCTACCTCCACAAACCATGACTTCTTTGAATCATGGGGTTACTCAAAGGTAATAATCATTATATGCTCTAATCCCCACACACAATCATAATTACTAGAAACCAGTTGTAAAAGCCTCCCAACACCTTCATCCACTGTTCTCTAAAGCCTCCAAGGTCTACTTCTCAACTCTGGTCTGGCTAATAGCTGTGAACAAAACAGAATGAAGGAACAGAAAACGAAAGAACAATAAGTGCAATTTAACTGAGCAGACATCCTTTGCAGAACAATTACAAACCAAAAGGTGTTATAGCCATGGATTGCCCCGCCCTAATTACCTGTCATTACCTACATGACCAGCTAAAGACCATTGAAATAGAGGGGAACTAAACTGTGCATTGAAACACAAGTGAGTTGGAATGTTCCTTTTTTTTTTTTTTTTTCCCAGCAGCTGGATGGATGAAGCACTTTGTTTGGGACCTGGGTGTGGTCACTCCGTGCTCACCTGCTGTTCCAGATTTCCCTGACCCACTCTTATCCTGCACCAGTGTGAACATTCACTGGATCATGCTATCTGTAAAGGCTTTGCAAGCCAGTCCTGTCCTGTGCCCACTCAATCCTAAAGTACTCATCTTTAGTCTTACAAATGGGGTGATGGGTGGGACTGGATCGGTTCCTCTGCTTCAGCAGCACCCTGGGCTGCAGACGCAGGAGGAGTAGCTGAAGGATGAGGTGCCAGTTCCCTGACACTGGCAGTGGCTATTGCAACATGTGGGACCCAAATTCCTTCTACCACCACTTGTACCAGGGTGCAACAGGTCTTGCTCCTGGTCCGTTTAGGCAAGCTCCCATTCCCTGTACCATGCGCCCTGCTTCAGGAACCAGGTCATTATTGACTCCTGGCTTCTGGAAAAAAAAGATTCTTCCCACTCAATAGCCTGTTCTTTCCTTTCTCTCATAAAGTCAAACTTCTTCTGGTTCCTTTTATTAATACCAATGAGCAGATCCTCACGTGCTCTTCTCCATCTGCCCCTACTGTCCATGGACTGCTGCTCCTTGCTCCTGTGTGGAATAGCTCCACTCTCCTCACCCAAAGATCTTGCCAAGTCAGTCATGAGAGCAGCGTTATATTTTTTTCTTTCCTTTCAAAACAGGTAAAAAATTCCCCACCACACCACATAACTTTGCTGAAGGCCACAATATCAATATTTTTCTGCATTTCAAGAATGGGATTGTTTAATTATCCTTATTTCTCCATCAACTTTTGCAGCCCTGCAGAAAGGAACACCTGCTCAGGACGGTAGGGAGCCTGAAATAATGGTTTTGAAAAATTTAAAGTCTTTAAATATTTGATTGGGTTAGTGGGCTGTGGGGGGTGCAATTTATTTCAGGGGCAAAATTAATGGTTCCCAATGTCTTCTTTTAAGGCTGGCCATCAGGTGGATAACATAGCAGTTTTGAAAGTACTTAACTAGAAAAAGGAGGTATCTTTCCAGCCCTATGGTGGGGCTGCAGCAATCTATGCCAGAGTGATGTTTGTGCTGCTTGTCACCCCTCAACGTATCGTTGAATGGAGGCATTTGGTGAGCTCTAAAGGTGGCCCCAGCACATTTGCACTGCCATTGAACCTTAAGAACCAGGTGGGGTTTCTGCTGCACTGTAAATTTGTGGACATTTGCTTATGGGACTGGAAAGCAGTCCAAATAGAAATAGACTATATTCTAAGCTAGCAGACGGAGCCTGCATGGAAGAAGAGAAGTGAACCTTTGCAAATGCCTAGCCATCACCAAACAAGCCCCTGCAGCATCAGGAAATCTAGCCCCTTCATCCAGCAAAGAGCTGAGAAAGGAACAGGGAAAGAAAGAGTTACACAGCAGCTATACTTTGTTCCATTAACTTTTTTTTTAATAAGGACTGCAAGCCACTCCTCTCCCCACTGCAAAGAGACACTGCATTGTGTTAGTGCAGCTGTGGGAGCAGATCCCTCACCACCCAGCTTTTCTTTCGACTTGTGTGGCATGGCTTTGAGTGGAGAGACTCCAAACGCCAGGGACCAGGGATGCTTGAAAACTTTTGTACAGGGATGGAGGACTGCCGTCACATTCCTCGGAGAAGCAAAGGCTACTCTTCTCTTTCCCGTACGTAACTGGCACTGACACTAAACCCACACACCCCTTCTGAGCGGCTCCTGTTTGTAAGTGGGGGAGGGTTGCTGTAGTGAAAGTTTGTGATTTGAAAGGTGGAGAAAACAGGTGGAAATCTGCAGAACCATTAATCGTGTACAACTGGCCCATCCCAGACCCTCCTTCATTGTCAGACTGTTGGCTGACAAGCTCATAGATCCAGCAGCAATATGATAGTTCACTGATGATCTGTCTGTAGCTTCTGACAAAAGTTTTATAGCTCATAGCAATTCAATAAAATGTTGAATTTATAGTTGTGTCTTAGTTGGGTACCATTTGGGTGGCGCAAGAGAGGAGGTAGCCTTCCAGTGTGGCATGCAGCTCTGAACAAAGAGGGAGAGGATGGACAGGAAGGTGGGAGTTTAATTTACCAGCCTCGTGTTCTGGTTCCTGCTGAGTCTCGGGTCCTCCTCTGACTCGTCAGGAGGGGATTTTGGAATCAGCTCCTCCAAGTATAGATTCAGGATAACTGGCTTCTTTTCCCCTATGTCTTCCGGGTCCTGCTCTTTTGGGGTCCCTACTTCCTCCTTGCCCTGGATCTTATCAGCATCATAACAGATGATGAAGCCAGAGGAGTTGAGGAGGGGGACATGAGTCACCACAGCCTCATTACTGTGAACCACAGAGAGCACCCAGTCCCACTTCTTGAAGAAGTGGCATGCTGCAGGACTCCTACCAGAGTGACTACAAGAGTCTTTTGCCTTCTGTTTCTGGAGCCTGCGGTGCTAGATCCATTCCCAGCACTGGGCTGAAACCTTATGAATGCCCGCCTGCACCAACCTCTTTTGAAATGTCCTGAGAAGGATGAATATTTCTTGTGGTTTGGGAGAAGTTGTGGAGGACAGTGAATACTGACCATACATTGATGAGCACCTGGGTGTGCTCGCCTGACCAGGCAGCAGCTCTTGGAGCAGGTTCCATATTCATGTGTATTAGTGAAAAGAGTGCAACAGAAAATTGTTCTGAAGTGTTCAGTGTAGCTAGCTTCTGTCAATGAAAATGGGGGATAGGGAACTGTATAGATCTGGATAATGGTCAGGAAGAAAAGGATCAGTGCATTGTGGGAACAGGGCAGGAGGACTATTATACTCGGGACATGGTACATGTCCCTTTCTCTGCCCACACTACAAATTGACATACCTTCACCCCTCAGTTGTGGTAACATTCTTTCACCATACATACCTTGAAACCTGTGCTTTTGGGGTTTAGATGTGGATGGGGGAGGGAGGATTCTGACACAACCACATGCACAAATCTGTGTCCAGTTCCTAGTGCAAATGCAGCTTAAGTCCTTGCTGAAGGGAGGTGCCTTCCCCTGCTTGGGATTCTCAGCTACAAACTCTTGCCTGAAATTAGGAGCCTAGTCTGTTCTTTGCAAGAAGCTGGGGGGAGAAGGAGGTGACTTTCCTTAATAACATCTAGCTCAGCAGTTGGCGTGTTTACCTAGGATGTGGGAGAGCCCTAGTTCAAATCCCCTTGGAAGATGAGAGATTTGAATAGCAGTCTATCTCTGTGCGGAGTGCTTGACTCGCTAAACTATGAGATATTTTTGAGGTGGGGCTCCTGTTGAAGCTGGCCCACTGTGGATAAATACTTTAAAAATTCATTGGAGCAGGAGGATTGGATTCTGAGTCTCCAACCTCCAAGATAAGTGCTCTAATCACCACACTAGAAAGTCATTCTCATGCTTTCTCTCTCTCTCTCTATACCAATGAGTCTTTAATTATTTGTTCATAGTGGAGCAGCTTCAACAGAATAGATGGAGGGACCCCTCTGCCCCTCAAAATATCCTGTAGCCCAATGGTTTGGACACTCCTCTCAGAGATAGCAGGTAGTTGTTCAAAAACCTTTTCCCCTTAGGCAGAAAGGAGATTTTAATCAGACATCTGCCTCTTCCGAGGACAGTATCCTAATTACCATGCTAAAAGTTATGAGGGAGGACCTCTCCATCTCCCTCTCCCCACTCTTTGTGTAAGCTTGCCGAGAGGGGCATGATTCAATAGGTGAGGTCTGGGCATGATTACTGGATCCAGCCTTACAGATGAGCCAAGCAAAAAAAGCTTGTCTTTCCCTGGTTTGTGCATCGCTCTGGGCTTATGCATCTGGACACCTTGCATGGGTCTGCTGTGTGTATGCACAGAAGCAGAAACATAGAAGCCTAGGAAAATACTACTGCTAAAATGTAGGTGCCAAGGAAGTTAAAGTGCACGCAAGGTCCAGGGATAGCTGAGATGTGGTTTTGTGAACCTACGTGCTCCTGATTCTGGAATTCAGACACCTAAAGTGGAAAGTAGGCACATAAATCCTTTTGTGAATCCAGGCCATATATTGAGAAGATATTTACGATTTTGTGATGTTCCGTTTCAGACAATTTATTAATTTACTTTGATTTCCATAGTCCCTATGTTAAATGCTAGTTTTTACTGAATAAAATTGTTACAATTAAATCATGATCATTATGGCCTTGATTCAGCAAGGTACCTAAGCATACAGGTAACTTTAAGCATGTGTAGTCTAATTGACATTAATGTGACTAATTGTGTGCTTAAAGTTATTCACATGCTTAAGAAGCTACTGAATCGGGGCTTGTATCAATTTACTTCAGAATGTTTGAATTAGGCCCTTTGCCTTCAACCCTCAATGAGTTGTGGGTGCACAAATTCCTGCACCACCTGGAGTCCCGTTAAAGTCACATGGGCACAGTAGTTTGCCTGCAAGGAGTCCATTAAAGGATCAGGCAATTCATAAGGGGAACAGGAATAGGATAAAAGGGGGTTTAATGGTAAACATTGTGACTTGTTGTATGGGCTGGGTGCCTAACTCCCTCAGGCTTTGAAAATCTCAGCTTGAGTAGTATCTGGTTAAAATAGTGCATGTGGATGTATGTTACCTGCATGCATCCATTAGGTAGACATTCAGACTAATTCAGAATCTAACCCTATGGTCCTGTGGCTCCAGTGGGAGTCCCACCAGTATAAGGACTGGAGAGGCCCTTAGGATTAGGTTGTATGCAAAACTTTTTTGGTTTCTATAAATCTTCCTTTTCCGTAGTTTATTTGTATTATTGTTACAAAATCTCTTACCCAGAGTCTTTATGTAAACTGACAGATTTCAATGAGTTTTATTTTTTTCACAATACCTGTCCTCAACAGAGTAATTTTGAATTACCAGATAGGCCATTGTGCACAATCATACATGCATAATTTTCTCTCGCAAGAACGACATCCAAATTGGTACAGAAAAATCACTCAACAAAGAATATAGAGCAATCCTCCTGCATAGAGTTCAGTAATGGAATAGAATCGCTGCTAGGGAGGTGAAATTAGGCTGAAATAGCTGAATTCCAATGATAAAAACTAAAGAGTAAAACAAGAGTAATCACCCAGAATTTATGCATCAATTTTCCCAGTATATAATGCAAAGACGACACAAATCTGTCCAAACACCATAATATAAGTTTTAAATAGTTTATGGGTAAACTTCAAAAGATACAAATGTGTGGAAAAGTTTGGGTGATTACCTAACCTTTATCTATTTTATCCAGACAGTTTGGGAGTGTAAAACTGAAGCATAATCTTGCACACTGCCACATGTGATTTTAAAAGGTTATGGCATCCACTCTACCTGGATAGTTTTGCATGTGCAACAGAGTGCCAGGGTAATTAGTTGGCAGGGTAGGGGTTGGTTGGATCAAAGTCAGATAATCCAGTGCATGGATCTTCCTGTTTTCTGCTCCTGTCATGTGATGGGATGGGGAAGCATAATTGAGGTGGTGGCAGTGCTGGTGCTAGCCCTAAGAAGGAATATTTTGCTCCCACACACACAGCAGATGATAATATTTAACAGGGGGCCCCAGGAGCTGCTTGGGTCCCCAAGCAATTGCTTAGTCTGCTTATGCCTAGTGCCAGCTCTGGATGGTGGTCTACTTCAGTCTATTGGTTTATTAGCTGAAGTTGCCTTTCTGGAGTGGCTTCTGAATTAGCTATGCATTTGGGAAGGTAGGAATCCCACCCTACTTAACCACTGTACATTAGCCATCCCAACCACTCAGGCTGTGTGTTGACATGATGATTTGGCCCTTAATGAACCACTATATTCTTTGCCTTGCTTTAAGAGATAGTTATGTCATAATTTTTTTCAAGGACTACATAGATACCTCTATAACTCTAACAGATAAATATGGTCCAAATCCTGCTGTCATTGAAATCTATAACAAAACCAAAATTGCAGTTAGGATGAGATTTTCCAAATTGCTCAGCACTGGTCTAAACCAATTCAAGTCAGTAGTAATAATCTGGATGATTTCAGTGAAAGTAGAATTAGGCCAAAACAAAGTCCTTTTGAAAAGCTCTTCCTGTTTTTTAACCCAATTATTTACTTTTGCCTTTTTTGGAAACAAATTCCTCTTGAATGGTCCTTCAAAACTTCCCCTGCATGTAATAACACAGTATCTTTTATGAGATATAATGGGTCAGAGTGCATCTTGAGACTGGGATTTCCAAAAGTGATTAAGAGCGCAAGACTCAATAATTTTCAATGGGATATGTATTCCTAAGTGACTGAGGCCTGGTCTACAGCTAAAAATTAGGTCAACCTAGCTACATCGCTCAGGGCTGTGAGAAAGCCAACTTAAGTCGCAGTAAGACACAGCTAAGTGTCTTCCATCAACCTAGCTATCATCTCTTGAGTCAATAGATTAACTACAAAGATGAAAAAAAACCCTTCCATTGCTGTAGCAAGTGTGTACACTATGGGGCTAGAGAGGTGTAACTGCACTGCCATAGATGTGCTGCTGTAGCATCTGTAGGGTGGACATACCCTGAAAGTTCCACCCAAATGGCTGCATTAAGAAACAGTGTGGAAGCCACAAATCAATGGGAACACGCACTTTGGGCCATAAAAGGGACAGCATGAATATCCTCACTGCAACCCACTCACCTGAGGTAGTACTGAACCATTCAGTATAGCCGCTTCCAATCCTTATCCTGGCTCTAGTTCCAGTGTGGAGGTCCTTTATGAGGTTGAGAATAAATGATGGAACTCCTGTCCCTTTCAATGCCTTCCACAATGCATTTTGGTCAACAGAGTCGAATGCTGAATTCAGGTCCATTAAGCAACATGGAGTGGCCGATTGAACTCTCTAGGCAGCTCGGACATCAGTCTTAATGTCAGCATTAGGTTTGTTGTTGTCCAAATGGATGTGAACCCAGACTATTCAGGCCAGTGTTTGGCTGAAAGCAGTGGCTGAAGTCTAGCCAGCAGCACGTGAGAAAATACCTTGCCTGGTACTGACAGCAAAGTTATAGGACGGTAACTGCTTTACTCAGCTCGTGGGCCCTTGCCCTTATAGAGGGCCAATATTTTGCTCTCCTTCCATTCGACAGGAACCTTCCCGCTTTTCCAGATCCTTAGAAATAACTTATGTAAAGTGCTGCTCACTGGCTCAATGGCACATTTCAGTAGATCCAGTGGAATAAGGCTGCAATCTGCTGCACGACCATATTGGAACTTCTTAATTTCAATTCGTACCTTGTCCTGTGTCAGTGCATCCACTGATACTATGGGATAATTGACTGCGGGTAGCTGAGGCATCTTCAAGATCCTGGCTGTACGTGGCATCTGGGTAATTCAAGGTGCTGGAAAAGTGCTCTCTCCATCGCCTAAGTATCTCTTCTTGTGAAGTATCTATTCATATAGTTCCATCAGCTTTAAGGACTGAAATGGCATAGCAGCCCTCGATGGTACCGCAGATACTCTTATCACTCTGTACACTGACTTCAGCTTATTTTGTTGCATTCCTTCCTCAGCTTCTATAGCAAGCTCTTCATAACATTTCTTGCGGTCAAGTTTTGCCTTCGCCTGGAAGATCCCTTATAGTCGCCTGAGTTCAACCAAGTCATTATGCAGGTGAGCTTCTGGCTTCTGATCCAGGACCTGCAGGATCTCATCAGGCAGCCACGGCCATTTAAGAGGCCTCTGAATTCCTAGTGTATCTCCAGCAGTCTTCCTTATTGTCATGCTCACTCTGGTCCAAGCTTTCTCCAAATCCATGGGCAGGTCTCTGAGGGTGTCAAATCTGTTCTTCAATTCCATTGAGTACTGTAGCACAACATTTAAGTTGTCCATCATGGCCTGCATGTTGTAGGCTGGAGGGTTCACCAGTGAGGACCGAGCATGAAAACTGACTAGAATATCAGTGACGAGGAGGTGGTGATCGGTGTTCGCTGGGGCCTCAGCTCCTCGATACACACAGTAAGACTTGACAACTCTCAACCGGCGGGTAAGTATGTGGTCAAGTTCCTTTCTCATATGACCATCATTTGATATCCATGTCCAATGCTGATGACATCGCCCTCCTGGACGAACTCACCTCAAACCTTCAGTCATTACTTGCAAGCTTCCAACACGAGTCTGTGGCACTTGGCCTATAGATATCTGGGGCAAAGACCAAAATCCAAAATATGGGTACTAATAATGGTACGCCCAGCATAACAGTAAATGGAAACACAGTTGATGGCATCAAATAATTCATTTACTTGGGTTCCAAGCTGTCTTATAGTGGATGGTGTCAGCATGACATCATGCGGAGGATAGGACTTGCGGCCTCTGCAATGCAATCCTTCCAGAAGGCTTGACACCAGTAACAACTGTCTGATGGCACCAAAGTCCAGCTTTACCAGTCATGTATCATGCCCATTCTTCTGTACATCTACAAAACCTGGACTCTACTTAAAGATGGTATCTGGCATCTGGAGACATTCCACACGCGCTGCCAAAGGTAACAAAGGTAACTATTATGCATAAAGTGGTTCGACTTTGTCAGAAGCAGCGAAGTTGCTTCCAGAACTCAACTCCCCAGCATCAAAGACATCATCTGCTGTTGTCAGTCCTCACTATTTGGACACGTGACTCACATGGACAGCTTTGTTCTAGCCCACAGAGTGATTAAGTGCACCCTGAACATATGATCTGGTCATCAGCCACCCTTAAATTGGAAGAGATTACCTGGTCGCCCATGGCTAATCTTGTTGCAACAAATCAGTGATGGCTCATCTGCATCTGGCTCATTAAAGCCGTTGGTAGAGGCCATAGGGGATTGTCGCAATGGACCTTTGCTGTCTAGGTGAACTGACAATGATGGTGATGATGGTGATGGTGATGATGATGAACATATTCACACATAAAGAGCACCTGAGCTAGCTCAGTTCCACTGGCCTGTGCAGAATGGTGTGGGGGATCTGATCCTGACCTTGCTACTCCCCTCCTTTCTTCCTTCACACCAGCAGTTTAAGCTTGGAGTAACCCTTGTGTTCAAGGAGATGAAGGACTGGAATTATGACTAGTTTTTGCACAAAAGCCTTCTTCCCCCATCTGTATAAAGCTTGTTATAACCTAGTCCAACTACTACATTTTTTACTCCAATCTGCACACAAAGCATTAGGGTTTGTAACAGATATAGACCTATTGTGTGCCCTAAAGGGTTAATATTCTTGGCTAGCACAAATAGAATTAACAATACAGAGGAATGGTCTAATAATCTAAGGACCAAAATATCACATCTTCTTACTGTCCACTATTGAGAATAGATTGTAAAAACAGATAGAAATCAATACAGGGAAAATATTGTACAGATTGGGGAAAGAAAAATTTAATCTCTATCCTTCATGTGCATGGCTCTCCACATAGCTATTAAATCCATATTAAACAATAAATAGATTATCCAAAGATTCTTTATCCTGACATTGTTGTACGTTTGGCAGCCCAGGCTAACTAAGAAAGAGACCCAAAAAATGGTGCTATCAATACTTACACCTTTTATTTACTCAATTGCAAATTGAAAATCTGTGCAAAAATATCGGCACAATGGTCATTGATGGTTTATTTTCTCATATCAATAATCATCTCATATGGAATTTGAAAAGGGCCTTATGGAACAATGAGCAAAGTGTCAGTGATTCAATAAACTCTGTTGCTCAGTCTCTAGATGTACATAAGGCATTTGACAGAGTGGATTGAGGTGGTTTATGTTGTATACATAATTTGTGGGCAATAATTTTAGAAAGTGTCAAATTACAAATCCTCTGACATGTATTACGTGTGATGGCTGTATTTGACTATTGTCCAGAATCAGCTGAATGCCAGATATGGTTGATCTTAGTTACCTCTGCTATTTATATTGGCTTTAGAACCACTTGCTGTGATGACTAGAAATAAATAAAGTGTTAGAGCAAGGACTGAGGAGCATGAAAGCTTTTGATATGTGGACAACCTCTTGCTTTTCCAGACACAACCAAAGGACTCATCATAGGTCTCAATCCCGTAGTCTGTTCAAGACAGGCAAACCCCTGTGTCATGTGGGTCAGAATGCTTAAATCACAAATGGTGACAGTAATTTCTATAAGATTGCTGGATATTAAATTAACAGGCAAAAATAATAAGGTATTACTGCTGTCAGAGTTAAACCCGCGTATGATTTTTTTTTCTCAGTAACAATTTGGATGGATAACTAGTGGTATGAAATACTTAGGAAGTCTCCTTAATAAAAGCTTAAAATCATTATGAAAGGTAATATTTACCCCCTTGTACAATTGCAGTGCAATGACATAGTAAATTGGAACAAGATGCAGTTCACTAGGTGGGGTAGAATACAAATCATTAGATTGATTACTTCTCCTTAGCATAATTATGCTTTCAGTATGCTACCCTTCTAGATGCCTAATGGACTCTAAAAACAAGTGCAAGCTACAATTAAAAACTTGGTATGGGAAGGTAAATCACGAAGATGAAAATGAGAAATTCTGCCATCCAAAAAGGCAACAGGAGGTTTAAATTTCCCTAATTTGAAGCTGTGTTATCTGCCAAATGTCCTCTCACTCTGGGAATCATGGCATAACAATGAAATCCCAATATGGTTTAATACTGAAAAATCTGGGCATGAGAAAAATTGCAGTCTCTTACATAGGACAAGATCCTCAACTGCTGTGAATTGGCTTGGCTACACTGACTAAATGGAGTTACAATTATTTACTCGAGAGTAGGGTCTGCCTCAGCAATGTGAGCCAAGAAGAATAAAAATCCAGTTTTGAAATACAACAAAGATGTGTGTTATTTAATTTAAATGTGGTGATAAATTAAAAGGTGCAGGCAGACCCCTTATTCCTGCAAAGGGGAGCATTTTCCCAGCTTGATTAATCCTGAAACTGGTCAGCCAAGCACCAAAAAGGGCATGGATGATTCACAGGGCTGGATTCAGGGAATCCAGGGCTCTTAGCAGACCATGATAAAAGATACCTATGGCTTCATGCTCATAGCACCATACTTGCATTGTGGGCCCATCTTCTTGTTACTATGACAATGGGGCCTCCATTCATTCCTAGAAGTATGGGACAAAGGCATCTGGGACCCTTTTCCCCCAGAAACAGCAATATCAGTACCTGGGATTCCCCTCTCCTACTACTGGAGAATTATGAGTGGCAATGGGGGGTTCCCTCCAGTACTTACTCCAGCCACCAAACTGTATTTGCTTGAGGGTGGATGGAATCCACTTCATATTTCTCCTGCAGCCACACATAACCCTCTACTGGGATGGTGTTGGTGCCCTTGCCCCCATCACACATAACATTGGAGCTAACATTTTATGGAGATGCATAAGGTAGTTTACACACGCGCACACACATGCACACACACTGCATTGGTTATGCTTTGGTCACATTTTCCAGCTTTTCTTCAGAGCCAGGGATGTTAGAGATTCCCTATTGTTTTTAAATGAAAGAACAGATTCTGATATAATCATATTACTCCAGAAGCAGTGGCCCAAGACAAAAGTCCATAGTGCCTATGCCTTAATCTGGCCATCATGATTACATTCCCTGGAAATGCTGAAAGATGAGGTGAGCACATTTGGAGCTTGTCTACATGGAGCAGCTCTGAGCACTAGAGGGGTATGATTTCTAAAACACACCAATGTGATGGGCACAAACTGGCCTGTGTAGACCCTGCTGGTGCTAACTAGAAGTTCCCTAGTGCACATTAATATAATACTGTTTACTACTTTAATGCACATGAGGGAACTTTCAGGCTGTCTGAGATACTCCTACCCATGTTAAATAGTATGCAACTCCACTAGTATAACCACTGATTTCAGTGAGACTACCCACTGAGTAATGAGCTCCTTGTTCTTGCATGGCTCTCTACACATTCTAAATATAAAATTAGAGACTTTAAAATTAACTAGGGAAAAAATGAAGAATTGCTGTTGTTTTTCCTTCATGCACACTCATATCAGTAGTAGTTTAAATTGATTACATTAAGTTTAATTAGTGGGACCTTTCTGTCCCCCTCAAAGTGACCATGGAAACTATTTCAACCATGTTAAAATCTGTATTTTCATTTGTGTTTCTGTGTATGCCTTATTATTTGACTGTGTATGAGTATTATATGTGCATTTATTGTGAACATCAAAAAGAAATAAAAGATATATAAGAATTAACTCCAATCCCATATAGAATTCTTGTTAGTTTTTAAGTCTCTGGATCTGAGAAACAGAAATCTATAGCCTGTCATATAGTAAACTGTACTTATATGTACTATCCAGATAAGGAAGTCAATTCAGAAACATACTAAAATAACATCAACTCATGTCCAATTCAACTGGAGATGATGTCTCCCCAAGGTGCATTTCTCAAGCAGTAATAAAAGTATTTGCTTCTTATGATGTCTGGTTGCCATAAATATTTCCTTTTCTCTAGCATAGAGCAAGCACTGCTACCTCAGGCCATTGTGTTTGGTACTACAGAAATACCTTCCCATCATTGGTAATGAGCCTAGTTGCTAGGCCTTGGTGTGCTGACCACCTCCCAATCAATTATTTATGTTCTAACTCAAGGAATTTTGGTTTTTGAGACAAGTGTTTGGAGGTTCATTCTAGTGTAGAGACATGGGCCTTTGACGGGAAAGTGTTGAGTACTGACTGGTACCGACAAGGTTTTAGTCAGGTAAATTGGTAAAGTTAGTATAAAATGCTGCGAATCACTGGCCTGGCAAAATTCAGGATGAGTAAGGAAAACATCTCTCATCAAAGAAGCTTTTCATTTCATGAAAAATGCCTGTCTATATCTGAGAGATATGGATATATAGGGCTCAGTCTTCAGATGCATTGGAACAACAATTGGCATACACAGATGGAGGGACAAAGGTGGCTTTCTGCCACATTTTGGACCCTCCCCTGCAGATCGTGAGGCCAGCCAGGGCTTGGTTTAGTCCCCTGCATAACCAAGAGCAGCTTCACAATCACTGTAAATTCAACCAGCATCTTACAATGGCAGAGGAAAACTAGAAACCTGACATGCCTCCAGCATACTCCTTTATGATGCTGGGAAATGCAGGATGATGTGGCCTACAACCAACCTGATGTCAGCTGAGGATTCCTCCATCCATTGAATTCTCAGTTGCCCATCTAGGGCAACTTTATGAAATTGGGCTGGTTCAAAAGGTCCTTCATATTAGACATGGTCTGAATCCCATTTTAGAAAGATTATTGCTTTCCTATCAAATTATTCCATTATCCAAATTATCTGTAACACAGTTAACATAATTGTTCGGGTTCAGTCAATGGTCCATTTGGCCACAAAAACATTCTTCCGACAGTAAGTGAAGGAGATAAAAAAACACAGATAGAATTAATAATAAAATAAAATAATAATAATAATATTTCACACTTATACAGTACCTTCTCTACAAGGATTTCAAAGGGCTTGATGAATGAATGAATCCTTAGATGAGTTAGGTCAATTCAACTGTCACACTTTAGCAGAGTGAAAGTGAGACACATAGGGGATGTGGTCAGTAATTTCAAACATAGGTAATAGGCCTTGTATGTTAATTTTGTCTTAAGTAATACATCTATAGCCACACAAAGTCTGACCAAGAAGTGAATTAAACACAGATCTTCCAATCTTCCATTCCTGTTTTAACCACAAATTCATTCTTCCCCTAATGGCATCAGATTTCCTTCAGATAGTTTGAAAAGACTATCTCAAATCTCTTTTATTTTGTTTTGCTTTGTTTTATCATCATCTTGCAGTACAAGACAAAGCACTGTGATTCCTAATTATAAAACTAATTAACACTCACAAAGAAAGGACCTGGACTTCAGCACTTGAGCTATTTCCATAGGTGTTGAGCACAGAAAAGATTCACTATCTAATCTCAATCTGTTTGGAGAGGAGGGACCTCCCCCTGCCACGCTAATTATAAAGTTTTACAAAATGTAAAAGCAATTGTGTTTGTGTATATGGATGTAGATGTTCCAGCTGCTTTTTATGAACATATTCATCACTTTAATTGATCGACATGGAAAATAGTCAAAACGTGACTGGCTTATAAAGAGTGTGTGTGTGTGTGTATGTATGTGTGTATGTATGTGTGTGTATATATATATTGCATACTTGATTTTTCAGTCTAAAAGTTGTGTCAATAGTAGGGGATTTTTTTTGCAATATACTCTCTCCTTCTCTCTCCATCCCATGTCCATGGATTCACTAGTCTCCAAGCTGCAAAGACTGAGTCATGCAATTTTTGTAAAACTCATGGTGATATTGATGTCATATCTTGTCAATATTTGTGTTACACAAAATTCTTTAATTGGCTGAAATGTCAGCTTACTGGATGTAATTTTGCCCTTTTGAGCCCTTCTTTTGCTTTCTCCTCCTTCATTGACTTCCTGCCTTACAACTTCCCTTTTACCGTTTCTTAGAGTTTTATGGCGGATCTCGTGTTTGTGAATGATGTTGAATTAATAGGCTTGGAGACAGAAATTCACTGTTTTTCCACAACATAGTACTCGCTCCTTTTTTTTATTGAATTATTGCAATTCTGCTTCTTCATTTACTTTTTTTCCCCTTTGTAGTGAGCTTTCAGGAACACACACCTAGCACCTGTATACAGACCTTAGAAACACTGCTTAAACTCACCAACAATTTGACAAGGTAGGTAAACAGCTGGACCTGATTACAGACACTTGTGAGCAGACCTGGTTGAAAAAATATTTTTTCTGCAAAAATTTTCCATTAAAACTTTTTATTTTTTCATTTTTATTTTTAAAAAATCTTGAAATATTTTAGTTTCTTATCAAAGTTCCTTCCTTATATAGCGTATAGTCTAAACTCAGACATGAGTGGAGGAACTAAACGACCTCTTGAGATCCCTTCAGCTTACATTTCTATGATTTCTATGATGCAAGATGTAAGGTTCCAAAAAATAAAAAAGGAGAGAACAGGATAGCAAGGATAAAGGCTTACAAGAACAAGGGACAACCAGGTTACACAGTAGGGCACAAAACAAACATATCTTAATAGCTCTATTCAAACAAGATAGTGGCCTCTTCTTAGCTATCTAAGGCCTGGTCCAGACATAACAATTAGGTTGATATGGTTACAGTTCTCAGAGATGTGAAAATGTACACCTCTGAGCACCATAGCTATGGCCACCCCTCTGCCCCACTGTTCATACAGCTAGGTGGACAAAAGAATGTTTCTATCAACCTAGTAGTGTGGGTACACTAAGTAGTGTAGACATTTCCAACAGCAATGGAAGAGGGTTTTCCCATTACTGTGGGATTTCTATCTTCCCAAGCAATGAACACTAGGTTGATGGAAACATTCTTTTGTCCATCGAGCTGTTTGAACAGCGGGTCAGAGGGGTGGCCATAGCTATGGTGCTCAGAGGTATAAATTTTCACATTTCTGAGAATGGTAACCATATCTATTTAATTGTTAAGTCTGGACCAGGCCTCAGTTAGCTAAGAACTATGGCATAGTTTTGGCACTGTAGCTGTGTCATTAAAATGCCCATACTGTAGACATGGTTTAGGGCAGGGATGAATTTTGGTTCCATGCAAAGGAATAGCATGTAAGAAAGAGGCAATGCTGAGATCTATTTTTTTTTTTTACATAAATGTGATAAAGAAGAATATATAAGTCATTCAGGGAGCAAGGAAGGAAAGAAAGAAGCCCACTAGAGATCAGTTTTTAATACTAAGAGGCAACATTATAAGCATCAACTGTAATCACTGTACACATCTGGATATTTTCCTGTTCTAAATGTATTTTTAGGTAAATCCCACACCGCAAACCTTTTTATACCTAGTCAAGTCCACACCAAAACTCTTAATTTTATTTCTACTATTTCTTCACTATACTGTGAAGTGTTTTTTGTTTTTGTTTTTGTTTTTCCAGCTCTCATATTAAACCATTATGTTGCTTGGTCCCTTTCTGTCTTGCTAGCTTTCGAAAATCTGTTTCAAAATGCAAAAACTGCTAAAATGTCAAACTCTTTTGATTTATTAAGTAATCTGCAAAAGACGGGCTAAAGTCATGACATCTGACTTTGATTAACAAAGACACCAGAATCCTGTATGACATTCTGTTAAGTAGGATTAAATATTATTACATAGAAAATGTGATCAAATAATTTACCAGAACATGTTTATTTCCATACAGTTGAAAAGTGCCAATTATTTTATTAAATATTTAAAGATTATGATTGTAAGAGCTTTTTTTCGAGTCTCTCATCATCACCCATTCCCTTCCCGCTGACTCCATTTCCTCCACTTCCTTGCATGACTCTTCCTGACTCTTCAGGCATCCCTTTCCTAATACCTAATCCAACAAGAAACTCTGAAACTCAGTCTGTTTCCTCTCCCACTTCACTGGACTTCTATTGCACTGACCTGATTGGAAGCCCAATCTGGACAGAATCTCAGGGATGAGTCATTAGATCATGGCTTTAAGGGCAGCATAGAGGTCAAGAAGAATTACTATGAAAAAAAGAGCATTCAGGTTTCAAAATGGCTTAGATGTAGGTGTAATTCACAACCCTATGGAGTAACTCATGGAAGAATTCTCACTCTGAGAAGCAGTCTCCTTTAGAAGAGCACAGTGTATGAATCCATCAGTTCCAAACCAATCTCCAGCTGCCAACAGATAGAGGAGAGGACCCCATGTGAGCATGTCCCCCCAGGGCTACTAGCACAGCTAATGTCCAATAACATTCTTCTCTTGCTCCCTTTAATGCTAACGAACCAAGATTTTAAAGGTGTTTAGGTGTTGCTGCACTCAACATTGCCAGGCCTAACTGATTGGGGACCCTAAGTCTATTTTTTAAAGTGATGTAGTCACTTACTAGCCTAAATCACATTGGGATTTTCTCTCCTAAATGCCTAAATCCCTTTTGCAAATAAGATGCAGGTTCCTCAGTCAATTAGGCATGCAAGGCTGAGTGCAACAACACTGAAATACTTTTAAAAACCTTGGGCATGGTGTACAAGCACAGAGATTCTGGTTACTCTTTGCATGAGTATGCAACAGAGAACAATACCCTTGAGCAAATGGAATCTGACCACACGTTTAGCCAAAATACATACATGTGAACAGATTCTTAAATAAACATAGCATATAATCAATTAAGTAAGTGTATGGGTTCTCTAACGATAGGAAGTATTTAAATTCTTCAGTATTTTCATCTCTTTACTAGAAACTTTTTTTCAGAATATCTTGGAGACAAAAGGGCCTGTTAACATTATGTATTGTGAGAAAGATCTGGATAGGCAGCTTTTTTCCTTTGGTAACTTCTATGATTCACAAGTAGCTCCTGGCACATAAGGAAATCATAAGGAAAGCAGGATATCAGAGTTTGGATCCTCCATGTAGAATTTAAGTTCCTACAATAAAATCTGCATCTCATTGAAGCCAATAGGAGCTTTACCATTGACTTCAATAGGGTCAGGATTTCACCCTTTGGATATATCTGCACTGCAATAAAACATCTGTGGCTGGCCTATGTCAGCTGAATCAGACTCTTGGGGCTCAAGCTGTGGGACTATAAAATTGCTTTGTAGATGTTTGGGCTCAGGCTGCAGCCTAAACTTCGGAACGTTTCTCTCCTCACAGGGTCCCTATAACAGATAAGGATTGTCCCGGGGTTTCAGCCCCAGAAGGAGGTCACACCGCTTTGCTATAGGCAGGTAAAGAGTCAGTAGCCCTGGCCCTCGGTCAGGGCGGGGTAAGACAAACCGTCTATGACCCCACCCTCAGGCAGGGCAGGGTAGGCAAAGCAGTCTCTAGCCCTGGCCCTTTAAGCAGGACAGAGCAGGCGGGGTAGCAGTCCAAGCCCAGGCCCTCAGGCAGGGTGGGGCAAGCAAAGTAGCACAACTGGCTATAGCCTATGGGGCTTAGATGGTCGAAGGGGCAGTCATCCCCGGGTTGGGGTGGCCAGGGGGTAGGGGGATGCAGGCCCACCGGACTCCACTGTGTCCCAGCCCAGGGCCCTACCAGTGGTGGGGTGTCCTACCACTGTGTCAACAGGACTTCAGCCAAAATGCATTGACTAGTGCCCAGGCATGAGCACCGCCAGACTGAGGTTGGCTCTCCCTGGGCCACTTCCTCCACCCCTGTACTCAGGTACCTGGAGCCCCGGTCATGGTCCACCTCCTGGGGGTAAATGGAGAGGGGAAGTCCCAGCAGTCCCTCAGAGTCGCTAGTGTCCGGCAGCTCCTCCAAGCTGTTGCTGACAGGCGGTTCCGGCAAGTCACAGGCCACAGGCAGTTCCTTCAAATCGTTGGCAGCGGGTGGCTCATCTCCATGGTGGATGTAGGTATCCCTTCCCAGTTACTGCCTCCAGCAACCCTGCCCAGTCACTAGGGCTAGGTACGTATGGCAGGCCCTCGAAGCTCCCGCCAGTTCGTAGTTCAAGTGGGCCCAGGGTTGGGTTCAAGTCCCATCCCAGGGGGAGAGGAGTCCTCCTCCTCCAGCAGCTTTCCCCTGACTGAGCTGCAAGGCCTGGCTTTTATTCTGCCTGTCCTGCGCCTGCACTTCTGGCTTGTGGGTGGTGCCATGCCTGGTCTGTCCACCAGGTGGCAAGTGATTGCCCCACAGTGTCGGCCTCAGAGGGAGGCTACAGTCCCCAAGCTCAAATGTCTACACTGCAATTTTATAGTCCCACCACCTGAGCCCCACGAGCTCGAGCCAACTGACACATTTTTTATTGCAATGTAGACATGCTGTTAATCTCCCAGAAGTAGTCTTCTACTCCCACAGCTTTGGATAGCTTCTACCAGTCAAATGCTTGAGGCCCTTATGTTTACCAGCACTGAGCTTCCTTCTTCTCACCTATGACTTGCAAATATCATCAGATGCAATAAAGAGAGAGAATGGGCCCCTGGCTTCAATAAGATGAGTGGTTGGAGGGCAAGATGCTTCTGTGATAACGTTCACCCTCTTGGGAGAATTGGGGCCACTGATGAAAGGCCCCTCTCATCACTTAAGAGCCTTAGGGAAGGGTGCATATTGCACTGGATGACTGCCGCACAAAAGATCTCTATGTCAACCATACATAAGATAGCATAGAAGGCCATATTGGAGTGGGACTACATATCTGTGTTAATACAGAGGCCCCAATACCCTGTATAAATGGCCCAGAAAGACCACAGCTGTTGATCCAATTTATAAACTAGAATAGTGGCCACAAAGGGCAGACTTGGTGGTGTTTGTGCAATAGCCCAACATTCTGGCGCTGCATTTGGGTTGGATTTCATCTCCTCAACCCTCTGCACTCATATCTTATCATTGGTTGGTCCAACATATCATATCATATCATGATTGGTCCATGAGCCAGATCTGGTCGCCCAGGACAATTTCATCCAGGCCCTGAGGATTCTATTCCCTCAGCAGAGGCTGCCCAGAATGTCAAAAGCATTTCAGTGAGAGGCTGCACATGCTGGAGACCCTACAACATGACATCCTCCACATGGTGTGACCCCTCACATACGGTGTGTGCGAGGTCACACTGCATTGTAGACGCCACTTTATAGCACAGCAAACTTCAAAAGCAGAGAAACAATCTGATGAAACCTTCCACTGCATAAACTGCAAGTCTGGCTGCATCTTATGAGGTCTGCCTCAAGCTCGTGAAATGTCAAAAGCCTTTTAGGCATGGTGATGTGGTAAAAAGGTGTGCAATCAACAAGGCGCATGAATTTGGGGATGAAAAAATGGCAAAGAATTTTCTCTCATCAAACTGTAGCAAGGAGGGTAAGTGATATGAATGATAATGTGCCTTCAATTGAAGACAGTTGTTTAACAATGTAAGTTCTTTTCATTAGCTCTAGATGAGAGCACTGATGTCAGTGACATTGGCCAGCCATTCATTTTCAATGAAAGTATTCATGAGGATTTTTTCATGCATGAGTAGTTACTGGAACTAATTCCACTTGAGAGCAGTAGAAAAGGGGCACATATTTACAAGACGCCTGCTTCTGCTATGAGCAAATATAAAGCTTTCCAAAAGTGCTTCTGCATTGTCACACATGCTGCAAAAACAATGAGTGGCAGTAAAAGTGGACTGCTAGGATTGCTGAGACAAAATGGAGTTGAATATTCTACCCCACACTGCGTCATACATCAGGAAGCACTTTGAGGGAAATCTGTTAAAATTAGCGATGTGATAGCAGTGTAGTACAAGTGGCCAACATCTTCCATGGAGGAAATGGAGCAAGAGACAAAGAAAATGCATCAGCTTCCTTGAGTAAGCGAATGCAAAATATGGGGATTTGCTTCTCCATTCACAAGTTTGGTGGCTGAGTGCAGGATGGTAACTTCGACATTTTTTTCATTCAGAAAAGAGATCCTTGCATTTCTGAAAGAAGAGAAAATAAATAACACCTCTCAGCTTCTAGTGAAGTTGGAAGGCCCAGCATTTATCTGCTCACTGGCTTTCCTCACAGATATAACATCTCATCTCAATTCACTCACTCTCTGGATGCAAAGTAGAGATCAGAATATTTTTAATTTTATGAGACATGTCAATGAGTTCTACAGAAAGCTTGAACACTTCAATTTGTTCCCTCAGAAGAATGACATCAACCATTTTCCATCACACAAGGAACTCAATTTATTTGATGTTGCTGATTTTTACAGATTATTGGAAATTATATCAGATATCTCAGTCTAGGTCAGTGCCAGATTTGCAGATTTTGAGATCCAGCATCCAACTGTTCAACAATCCAGTGACGGTACCAGTTGAGCAGCAACCGGAAGATCTTCATCTACAGCTGTCTGAACTGCAGACTGATTCTTGTTTTCTTTCCAAAAATGAAGTGAATGAAAACTTCTGTAAACTTGTTCCTTAGGATCATTTTCCCAGTGGAGTTCAGAGTTTGAAAGCACCTAAGTTTATAATAAGACACATGAAATCAAAACATCACAACAAGATGGAAAGTGATACTTTTTGCAGCTGTGTCCAACTTGTCCCTACAAATATTGATGACACTGGGACTCCAGTGTGAGACAAAATATCCTCAGTGTTCTCATGCAGGTGAGCTATTCTCTGATTTATTTAATTGTATTTCAATGTCTTTAATTTCATTTTAATGTCTTATGGCTAAATCCTGACCTAAATAAAAATCTGATTATAGAAACTGGAATTATATTTCTGTATGTGGCCTGCAGAGAGGCACCAAAACTGGCATGCAGGCCACAGCACTGAAAAGGCTGGTAGAGTAGATTTTATCCGCTGTCATTGTCCCTATGCCACACACCTTCTTCCACACACATGCCCACACAAAAATCACTCTTCCTCCTGCAGCCTGGTCTCTGCTTAGCTTTTCACTCACTTTTACCACTGCAAAGGAAAGGGAAATCATTCACCTTTACTGTAATCATGCTGTGGTCTGATACTTAAAACACAATACTGCACTCTCTGGTATTTTTTGTTAATAATGCTCCAATTAATAATGCTGATTTAATGTTAGAAATCTGTATGGCATCTTCACTAGTAGCAGATGAGCTCATCCTGGTTAATGTTATTACAATAAGTACCAAGGAAATTAACAATCATTAGTCTATTATTTTAAAGTGCCATCGTAACTTAAAGAACAGGCAATTTTCACATATTTTTAGCACATTTTTATGGCAACACTCTATAACAGGTTACAGATCATCATTACTTCCTTTGTTATACATTGTACTAACATTAATCATGATGAATTCTTTTGAATGTATGTGCATGCAAATGTCATAGTGAATCTGTTAGAATTCTAGTGTAATTTAGTATCAAACATTATAATCTTCAGTTTCTTTTGAGATTTTCTCTGATGCACATTCTGTCTCTCTTTCCTTGCTTTGTTCCTTCCCTTTCTACTCTGCAAATTGGCCACAAAGAAAAAATATCAAGTGGCTATCTAAATGAGATGCTGTGACTATTCAAGGAAGGACATCCTAATTTTTTTTAAATAATACTTGTCCTACATTTTTGAAAATGCCTAATGATTTTGGGGCCCCAATTTAGAGACACCTCAAAGGGACTTGACTCTCAGGGGTGGGTGTCCAGAATATTCAGATAATCTGTTCTTTTTAAGGTGTCTCAAAATAGGGAACCAAAAATGTGTTTGTTTACCACCCACCTAGACGTTAGTGCAATTCTCAAAAGGATTTTGAATTTCACTCAATTACAACAAACTAAATTAATAAATACCATCAAAAATACAATTTCTAATTATTTTGTGTGCACAATTAGACCTATACCACAGATACAGAATATACGCAAATGTGTTAGTTCAAACATTTGGGGCACATTCTAGATTACTTAAAATATGATGGAAAAAGATCAAAATAGAATCCATAAGTAACCCAGAATTTACATGACTGTCTTAGATATTAGATGAGAGCTTCTAAAAAAGTAAAGCTACTCATCTTTAAAGTAAAGTAAAGGTAAAGATAGATGGAAGGACAACATCCAATAATTCTTTTTTATTACCATTCAAAGAAAGATAATGAAAAACCATCTATTTTTGGACTAACAGACAATTTTGCTAAACTTGTGAAAATAAAAAGAGAATTGTCAGTGTTGCAGTAAATCAGAGTGTCATCAATATAACAACGATAATTAAGCCCACAGTGAGTTATGACCCTTGCTTGCCTCAGGCTCAGTAAGCCAGCAGGAAAAACTGCCAAGCCCACCTGGTTCATTCAGCCTCTAAGGCTTGTAAAACCAACTGGAGTTGTTCAGAAAACATAGCAATTAAAAAGCTTTAAAAGATTTCAAGAAGTCACAGTGCACACTACTCCTGAAGCTCCAGTGTTTATTCTTTTTGTGCTTATGACGCATCACAACAGTTATTTCTCTTCATCTATGATTATGTGGTAGAACATGTGCACCTCTATGGTACTGTGAACATAAGGTGCCCATTGCCATTCTCCCTCTCCCTCAAAACAAAGAGTAAATATAAAGTTTCAAAAAGTTACTGGCATTGTAGTGAACTCCTCAACAGTTTTGCCTTCAAAAGGGCACAAGTTTTCTCTTACACCCACAGTAGAACTTATTGCTCAGAGGAAGGATGTTTGAAGATATTAGTGTGTTGTATAGAAGGACCTTCCTTGCAACATACAAGCTTACAAAGATGGCATATGTGAGGTTCATTGTTTGCAAATAATAATAAATACAAATTACAATGCTAATATAAAGTAAAAACTTTTAAAAAATTCACTAAATGTTTTTACATCAATGCTCTGAAATCCTAACTTGACATATGCAAAATGACCAAAAAAGGACATGTACAATCTATAAACTTAGCACGAAAAGGCTTTTGCAAGGGCATGGGTAAGGTGCAGACTAAAGATGCAAAATCCCCAAAAGGCAGAGATGCCATGTAAATATTAAAATAATTCAAAAGCTGATATTATTTGCCAAATAATAAATTAATACCCAGCAAGATACTCAAGATAAAGAAAACCAAGGAAATATAAACAATAAGATAAGAAAACTACTCAAGCATCTCCTCTAAAATGGCCAATTGTAAAAACTCACTCCAAGAAACATCCTATTTTCAGTTTAAAATATAAAAGACTTCCTTCATTGGAAGACTCGAGAGTCAATCTGAATTTTATTCATCCATGTTGACATACGGATTCATAGATTTTAAGGCCAGAAGGGATCATTGTAATCATCTGATCTGATTTCCTCCTTGAATCCATCACTATAAGGCACTAGAAACATACCCTGTATTGTTTTGGCGTGCAATTCAGACCAGTGAGAATTGTATCATCACCTTTCTGTAACTCTGGGTGCCTTAAAAGCTGTGTTGGTGTGGCTCACAGCCTGGACATCAACCAAAAGACAAGCATGTAGTTCCCTAAGTGTCTGCATGCTGTGTAGCTTGGTTCAGCACTCTGACCCCAGCAGCTTGCCTACAAAACAAAAGCCCCACCCAAGTCTCCATCAGCCTTGGTTGTTACATGTAGGGTGACCCCTAACACACTCCCAGTTCTGAATTTCACCCAAAACCATCTGCCCTGAAGTGTCCAGCCCAGTTGTGGAACACTCAGAGAAATAATAAAGTTCTTTGATCCTTTAAGGAGACAAAATTACAGCTTATCACTTTAACAGGAATTAACCTGCACTTATATTCAAATATAGCACTGAGTTGGTTTACAAGAAAAATAAAGCAAGTTTATTAACAAAATGGCATAGATTATGTAATGCCAAGGAACTGAAGGTAGAACAGTTTACAAACAAATAGAAGTTAAAATATACTTTGTAATGACTAAGATCTAAGTTAACAAGCTACAGAAGTTGCTCACGGAAATTTTCTCACTAATCATTCTTTGTCCAGCATGGCTGACCAGATCCTTTGGCTAAGAGCCAATACATGGGACACAAAGTGCCTGGCTCCTTTGTTGCCTCAGGTGTAGGATAAATATTTCAAAATACAAAATACAAAAAACATTGCAATAGCGTATGGGGTGTGAATACACAGGTGCCTAGAATCACACACCAATTATGATTCCCTGCTTACAGTTACATTTTCAGACCCATTAGTTACCCAGTGTTTTAATCTATGTAATGTATGCTATGTTAATTTTATATCATCTCAGTGTTTTAATAAAGATATTGTGTGGTACCAAGTCAAATGCCTTATGGAATTCTAAGTATATTACATCAAACTTGTAATCTGATTTTAAAAATCAAGTTAGTTTGATAGGATCTATTTTCCACAAACCCACGTTGATTGTCATGCATTATATTACCCTTCTTTAGTTCTTTATTGTTCAAGTCCTGTATTACCTCTCCATTATCTTGCCCAGGATCGATGTCAGACTGACAGGCCTATAATTAGTCATTTCATGCTCTTTATCCCTTTTAAATATTGACAAAACATTATTTTTTCTTCCTGTATTCTGCAGCTTCCCCAATATTCCAAGACGTATTGAAAATCAACATTAATAGTTGAGCCAGTTTTTTAAAACTCTTGGATGTGATTCAACCAGATTTATTAATTTAAAAATCATAGAGTCATAGAATATTAGGGTTGGAAGTGTCCTCAGAAGATCATCTAGTCCATCCCTCTGCCCAAAGCAGGACCAACCCCTACTAAATCATCCTAGGCAGGGCTTTGACAAGCCAGGCCTTAAAAACCTCTAAGGATGGAGATTCCACCACCTCCCCAGGTAACCCATTCCAGTGCTTCACCACCCTTGTAGTGAAAAAGTTTTTCCTAATATCCAACCTAGACCTCCCCCACTGCAACTTGAGACCATTGTTCCTTGTTCTGTCATCTGTCATCCACTGAGAACGTCTAAATACACTACTACACTAAAGATTCAGCACTATAAATGAGAAACTAAGTCTTGCAAAAGTTGAGCAAGGTAAAAGATGATGCCTGAAATATTCTGATAGTACATGTCCCTTTTATTCCCCAAGTAGTGCCCCAGTTGAATAGCCTGCTTCTAGTCTGACATGACAATGCAATTATGAGATCACCACTCAGTGTAGTTTAGGTGCACATCTGAACCATATTTGAATTTTCAGATCCTCTTATAAGTGAAAAATATGACTGGCAATTAGAACTGGTCAAAAACTGAATTTCCATCTTGCAGAAAATGTTGAAATATCAATTGTCTGTGGAGGGGGAGGGGGCATCAGATTGGGACAAAAAGCCAAAATATCAACATTTTAAATACAAAACAGAAAATTATGAAAACTTTTATATTGGAGTTGTCAAAACAATTTATTTTGACATTTTTTATTAGAGTCACAGATGAGTCATAGAATTTAAGGCCACCAGATATCTAGTCTGACCTATTGTATATCACAGACTACCAACACCAGCCAATACCCACATACTAATCCCAATAGATAGAATTAAGCCAAAGCCCTTACAGCCCTAAGGTGAATAAACTATTCATAGGCAGAGAATAGGAGGGATCACGTGAATGCCTGAGGCCCCTGCAATGGCAGGGAATTGATTTAGAGGCACCCAGATGAACCTGGCAAGAAACCTGGCCCCCATGCTGCAGAAGAAGTTGAAAAGCACCCAATATCTCCACCAATCTTACCTAGTGAAATTTCCTTTCCAAGCTCACATATGGAAATCAGATAGACCTCAAACATTTGATCAAAAACCAGCAGCCAAGCAGCGGACATATGAGAGAGAGAATTCTCAGTACCTTCACAGAGCACCATCCCACTCCATCCAGTATCCCATTTTCAGCTGTGGTATCTCTGATGAGATAAAACAAAACAAAACATTGGGGAAATGACATAAAATTCTTCATCATTCTAGAATATTTTTTTTTAGTTTGTTGAATCAAACTGAAACATTTCATGTCAGCTAGACAATGAACTACATCCACCTGAGCTTCTGTGGTTGTTCATGGGAGCTGCAGTAAAGGCACTCCCTTCCCTCCTGAGGGCCTGGCTGCTTCATCAGACTATATCTCCCATAATGCACCATGGTCATAGAATTCCCATGGTTCACCTGAGCATTTCAACCAGATGGTAGACTGAGGTCTATCATGGGAAATGTAGTCCAGCTGAGGGCTTGTCTTCACTTGCCTCCGAGATTCAGCAGCAGTCGACCGGAGTTTCACAAGCTATGCAAAAAACTTGCATAACTCCCATCGACTTCTCTGCTTCTGTTCTGCGCACCATCTTCATTGCACTGTGCCAACAGGAATCGCATTCCCGTTGACACAACGCTACGCCATTTGAGAAGGTGGTTTTAATACATCGATTTCTGGATCGACTGAGCGGGTCTTCACTGACCACTCAGTCGATTCAGAGAAGTCGATCTGACAGTGGCAAATTTGCCGCCATCAGTAAAGACATAGCCCAAGCTGCAACCTTCATGAGGCACAATGGCAGCTCAGAGAGATAAAGATTAATGTCAAAGTGACTTGAAAAACAAAACAAAACATTTTGATTCAGTTTGGCAATGAAATTTTCATTCTGATTTTCTGCCATTCCAGCCACATCAAAATTTTCCACAGAAATAATTTTTCTGGAAAATTCCTGATCATCTCTACTGCTTGGCTAAAGCATGTTCTATTAATGTTTCATACTTAAAGGAATTAAAATGTACCCTACAGCAATTCAAGCAAAACAAACACACAACAACATGTGTTTTAAAATACCCCCACAAAATCTGTGGTAGTGTATTTGGGAAAGGAAGATAATGTGCAAAAAGAGATAAAGAAAAATTATGTGTAAAGGTATAAAACACACAGAGAAGATTAAGTTAAGAATTTTCTGGCAGTTTCATAGAAACAGAAGTTAGAGATGGAAAAGGCCTGTTAAATTATTTATTTCATCTCTCTGCCAGTGAAGGATTTTCCACTACTATACATTTTCCTGTGCTTTGTCGTGTCTAGTATTCAAAACCTCAAGTAATGAATCTTCCAACACTCCCCTTAGGAGACTATTCCACATTCTAATACACCTCCTGTCAGGAAGTCCATCCTGATATTTAGCCTAAATTTTCCCTTTCTTAATCTCCTCTCATTAGTCCTAATATAGCTCATGGTCCATAGCAAATAATTCCTCTCTCCTGTCTCCTTTAGTTATCATTTAGCTATGATCTCTATATTTAGCTTTTTTCATCATTCTGCTGAAGTCCTTTCCGTCACTCCCTGAATCACTTTCTTTGCTTCTCTCTGACTCTGCCAATTTGTTGTTATCTTTCTGGTAAAATGGTGCCTAAAACTGAATGCAATAATCCAGCTATGGTCATATCAGTTTCTCCAAGTTGCTATTATGCCATCTTGTTCGCATCAGACAAAATGAGTGAATCAGTAGTCACTTTTATGTCCATCTGAATTCACAATCCTGCCATCTTTTTAAATAAATGGTAAAACTGAAAAGATTACAGTCTATTGTTGAGTTGCACCAGCAGTTTGGATATATCATAAGGATATTACACTGAAAAATACCCATTTAATTTTTTGTGTTTATGGCAAGCCACCCAGAATTTCATGCTAGGGTAATGTTGCAAAGTGATCTGCAGCTCACTAATGGGAATGTTATAGTCAAATCTCCATCTCTGGTTTTGAACATGTACTCCTTACTGTTTTTAAAGCCAGTGTTACTATAACAAACAAAAAGAAAAAGAGATTATATTCCTACTGAAACACAAGGAAAAGGCTTTTTGATGTGGCAAATCAGGGAAATTTAATAATCTAGAAAATTCTGATTCTGTAGAGTTTTCCTTGTAATTTTTTTGTTTTTGTAATAAATTAATATAAAAATCTGGGTACATTTGGGAAAAATAGCTATATATAAATGGTTCTAGAAATCAAGATATGGCTTTTGGACCATAAACTTGTAAATGAAACAATATTTCTGTGATGATGGGGCTTCTTTGCACATAAAAAGATCTACCATATTTTATTTCCATGATCCTAAAACTGTGCTAAAACGAAGAGTAGCACTACAGTGTATTCTTATGCCTAAACTATAACTGATATATTTAAATCTCCTACTCTAGTCAGATTACAGATAAAATATCCTTCTATAAATGAATTAATGAATCCTTTCAAATATTTGAAATAACTCTAGTAGATTTAGTACAGTTTGATTAATTATGTCATATTATTGTATAACAGTGGTCATCCAGACCAGATGAACTGTATATCCATTAAATGTCTCATTCAATAAATGAAGACATAAAAGAATACAGCTCAGATTAGTTGGAAAAGCCAATGCAAAGAACAGATGTAAATTAGAGACTTCCAGTTGGTTACATTGCATTTAATAATGAAGCCAAAACCGTAAAATCCTAGACAGTGAATTAGTTCACACTGGCTGTTTCTTTATATAAAGTTAACCTGCTGGTAATACCAAGATTTTTAAGTACAGGTAAAGCAAATGTTTTGATAATGATATGACTAAACACAATGAGGACATCTAACTGTAAACCAACAAAAGATTGCTTGTGCTTCCATGCTCTGCTGTAATGAGAACATAGAGCTTTTCAGCAAGACTCAGCTCATTTAACCCAGTGAAAGAGACTGTGATAGTGATCTAATCCCATTACTTTCCATGGAGTGGATTGAAGACTATGATGTATTTTTTTAAAGCAGCGACACCTTGGAGTGCAAGAAAGGAACACTTTTTCTACATTGTGATTTCTCAGTGGTCGAGAACGAAAAGAAACTGTTCAAACTGGACACAATGAAGCAAGGCTTGGGAGTTACCAGAAAATGTCTTGTTTAAAGCAATTGTAAGGCAAAAATTATACTCAGACTTTCTCTACACCAACCATTTTGCTTATAATGGATTATAAGAGTGGCTATTTCACTTTTTCATACCACTATAAAAGTAGATAATTCTTTAAATTTAATTCTGCTGTCCTTATCTATTGTACTATTCATACTATTACTATCTGACTTACGTTTGAAGCAGAAAAATCCAAGAGTAGCTGTGACTGTTCTGCACCTTCTGTGACTGTGGAAATAAGGGAGGCCCCCTTCTCCTGGTTGTTTTTGTGAATCTATTTCTTCTTTGCTTTTGTCAAAATGCCAAAAATGGGGGAGAGGGGGAAGTTGTGTCAAAACAAAATGTTTCATTTTGATATTTCCAAAACATGTTGATTTCTTGGTTTATTTGACACTATTAAACTAATTCAACATGAATTCACAAATAATTTTGGGAGGACTAAAACTATTGCCAAAAAAAAAAAAAAAAAAAAACCAACAGTTCTAGTCATATGGTTCACTTCCTTTGGCTCAGTCTGGTCAGGACTGTGGTTGGTGGGCAAACCAAATTTCAATTCTGCATTTCCTTTGAGTTGTTGGAACATTTTTCATCCCAAATTGGGACAAAAAGACAAAACAAAAAATCTTTTTGTGGAACTATATGAAATATTTTGTTTCAGAAACACCGAAGCATGTTATTTCTCCACATGATGCCCAACTTCTCACTTGGTGAGCTTCATCAGAACTGGGAACCATGGAAGCCCTGGCAGCCATGGTGTGAAATAGACATGATTCCTGTCCATTTTGCGACTGCCCACCACTGAATGGAAATAATATCCTTTTGGGTTGAATGAAATTATTTGTTGACCTAAGATGATTTCTCTTTAATTATTATCATTTTCATTTTGTTTAGGTTTTTTGGGGGTAGGGTTAACTTTTTATTTTTAATATATCTTGCTAAATATGGTTTCAAAATGCAAAGTTAAACTTTTTTTTTTGGAAATGTCAAAATGAAATATTTTCACTTTTTCAACTTTTGTTTATTACTTGGCTGAAAATATTTACCTAACTCAACACAAATCTGCAAATAGTTTCAATTGACTGAAAACTTCATTTCAATGAATTTGTCTGAAAATTTTCTCCCAGCTCTACTGCTAAGTAATATTATTAAAACAAGAGTTGAGAGCACTAACTAAAAGGGGACACAAGCAAGCTTGGAGCCCAGAGTCAGTAGTTGAGGGTGGGAGGATATATCGTTCTGGGAAGAACTGCAGTATCTCCATTAAGCTGAACCCTCGGAAGTAAGGCCTTTAGTATTGTCATGGCAGTGATTAGTTTAGGCATGTCTGACAATGATGGGAATGAAGAATGAGGAAGATGCCTGCCAGGAGCTGGCAGCATAAAGACTAAAATAATTTACTGTTCTAACAAAGAACTAAACAGAAACTGAGAAACACATGACAGACGAACCAGTGACAGGACAGAATACTCAATTAAGTAGGCCAGGCACAAGTAATAGCATATATCTACTACTATATAGAAGGGAGGATGTCTATGAAATAAAGTAAGAGTTTTGCATAGGTGAAATCTTATCAAATCACATAGGGTATGTCTACACTGCAATGTAAGCCCAGAGTTAGTGGGACTTGAATCAGCGGAGCCATGTTAGGGAACCTAGGGCTTGAGCAACTACATTGTATTTTAAACCTAGGTTAAGAATTTTATGACCCATGCTCTAGTGCCCACTCTGCAGCATCCAGACCTGAGTCAAAATAACCATGTCCCAGAGTCACTACTCCCCTCCCTGATATGTGGCCACTCTAATCCTAGGACCATGGTGCACTCTCAGAAAACTTTACTGTCCGCCCTGCACATTATCACGAAGCAGTTCATTTTGCAAAAGGCTTGGTTGGTTCACTCTCCATTGCAAACCCAGGAGGCTCTCTGAGTGTGCTTGCAGATCAGTGATCAGAACAGAATGGGTTAACACTGACCTGAGCTGCTGCTCTTTGCAAGGGGGTGTGGCTTCTATTTTCAATAGAGTGGATTGCAGATTGATGGAATGGAGAGGACTAAGGAAGTTGTCCTATGGAATTTTGGGATACTTCTGGATGAGTCCTGGGACCTGAGTCAAGCAGGGTTGCATGTTCACTGAAAAGCAATAGGGCTCATATACTGGGTCTTTGCTTGACTCGACTCAGAATCTCCAACCCTACAGGTTCCAGGGACCCTGGGTCCAAGCCCTGGGTTAGCACAAGTGCAGTGTAGATGCAAGGCGGGCTAGGTTGAGATGGGCTTACATTGCCGTGTAGACATACCCATAAAGAGCTGCATAGAAGCAGGATAAAGTTATCCATTTTGAGGAGGCTCTCAGTGGCTTTGTTTCATGCAAGACTTTATTGTTCAGTGCTGCATAGCGAAGGAGGTGGAGAAGAAAAAGTTTTGGGGGTCATGGTGGATAACCAGCTGAACATGAGTTCTCAGTGCGACATTGTTGCAAAAAAGGGCTAATGCCATCCTTGGATGCATAATGAGTGGAACCTCAAGCAAGAGCAGAGAGATTATTTGGGCACTGGTGCTACTGCTGCTGGAATACTGTGTCCAGTTCTCATATCCACAGTTCAAGAAGGATGTTGATAACCCAGAGAGAGTTCCGAGAATAGACACAAGAATAGTTAAAGGATTAGAAAACATGCCTGGTAGTTCACGGCTTACGGAGTTCAATTTATTTAGCTTAACAAAGAGAAGGTTAAGGGGTAACTTGATCATAGTTTATAAGAACCTACATGGGGAGAGAATACTTGATAATGGGCTTTTCAATCTTGCTGAGAAAGGTATAATACAATACTATGGCTGGAAGCTGAAGATGAACAAATTCAGACTAGAAATAAGGTCTAAATTAGTGTAATTAACTATAAGAACAGTTTAACGAGGATCATGGTAGACTCTCCACCACTGGCAATTTGTAAATCGAGGTTGGCAGCTTTAGGAATTATTTTGGAGAAGTTCTATGGCTTGTGTTATACAGGAAGTCAGACTAGTGGTTCCCAACCCATGGTCCATAGGTCGAAAGTGGATCTTGGTGTCTTTCAAAGTGGCCTCCGCTCCCCTCCTGCTAGCTGTAGAAGGGAGCCTCTGCCTAAGACCCAGGCAGAGCATATTGCCGTGGGACTACAAAACAGTGCAAGCTGCTTGCTGCAGCCAAGGTGATGGAAGATCAGCACTCCCCTCCGCCTGGCTGTAGCAGAGAGCACAGTAAAGCACTCCACCTGGGTTCCTAGGCACTGGAACTGGAAGGAGAGAAGCGCTGATCTCCCGGATCCCTGGCTGCAGAAGGGACTCCGGTGGAGTGCATGGGGCTTCAGAACTCATGTGGTTTCCCTGCTGCAGCCAGGGGGACAGGAGATCAGCAAGGAGGCAGCCTCTCTGCTGAACAACTTCTGTCTGGCTGCAAGGTGGGGGGAGGGAGCTGCTGGTTGAGACTGGTGGCCATTTAGGGCTGCAAAAATTGTATCTGTGGCCCTCGAGCCAAAAAGGTTGGGAACCACTGGACTAGATGACAACAGTGGTCTATGAATCTATGAATCAAAGGATCTCAGACTGTGAACTGTGGCCTCCACGGGTTTCTCAAGGTCTTTCATCTAGTCAACAGTACAACTGTCTCTGTGCTCCCATGGCTAGCTATCTAATATATTTTTCTTTCCTGTCTCTCTATCTATGAAGATTACCTAGCAAGACTTTTCCATCTATATATATTCTATGATGAAGTAAAAATTGAGTTGAAAATTCCTTCCCACCTTAAAAATAAAGTAAACAAGCAAAAAAACCCAATCAAATAAAAAAAGAGAAACACCACAAAACACACACAGACAAACTTATATAATTTGGGCTTTGGGGTAATACACTCAAATTTGCATTGTTATATATTGTGCCTCTTTAAGAAAGTCTCTTCACTAAGTTATTGAAAAGTGCAAACATGTAACAAATTTAAATTACCTTAACAGGCCTGAGCTAGTGTTTCTAATGGAAGAAATTAAAAAGCACAATAGGGAAAAGTAGCAAAAGATCAGACATGTTTGGTGATGATATAGCATGTTGCCCAACAAGATAATCAGTGTCAAGCAGATTGCATCAGCCACAGGCAGATTTGAAAAGCTAAAGTATGCCATTGTAAATCAGACATCAAATTTCTTGCCAGTTAGAAAAAACAGATTAATAAGGCACCAAAAAGTAGATGACACATTTGAACCAGAGAGAAACTTTTGTGTCTTCAAACAGGTGCCGGAACAGGAAAACTGTTTGAAAACTAACCCATCACATTTCCAAATGAGAAGTATATGGAAGAGTGAAAAATCATGGAGCATTTCCAAGATGCCTAAACATGTTGCCAGGGCAACTTCGAAGGAAGAAGTCATTGGATTGAAGATCAGCTTTTTTTCTTTTGTTTGTTTGTTTGTTTGTTTAATCCAATTTGAATAAATACCTTGGATTAATAGAAGTAAAAATTTCATGAAATTATACCAAGGAGCTTTCTTGGAAATATACTTTCCAGTAGGCATTGATCAATTTAATAAATGGATAGAGCTATGCCCAGTAACATCAGTCGATTCCTGAAAATGGGAACACGTCATTTTTAGTTACTTGTAAATTCCACAGTAATTGTTCTCCTAAGCAGGCATAACTTTCTGAAAGAGTTTTTTTACTAACTGGGATATACAAGTGAGATAGCTGCCTATGCTAGTATAAGATGCTCCTATTTTTCTGTTCTCATTACTACTGTCATAGTTGTGACAGTGCATGTGCCTATAATTGAAGTTTTGTTCATGTCAAATTGCAACTATGCAGTTATAGGACATGGGCAGTAAGGAATACTCACCATAAATAATATTTTTATAGAAGGATTGGGGCATGAATTAACTGTATCTTCTCTTTCACTTGTTTAAACAATCTGTAATATTTGCCATAGCTTTAGTGTTCCTTTCCTATACTTTCCTATAATTTCATTGCTTTTCCAGGAGTATAAAATGTCGTGTATATCCTATTTTAACCAATATTTGAGCAGATAAAAGATCAATTGTGCAATTTTCATTATCCACTCAAAGTTTCTCCAGCTATCAAAACCTGTGGTGTTTCACAGTAAGAGTTACTGACTGTTTGACACATAGCAGGTACTAATTTATATACTGTATTTGTTATTATGAAAATGTTCTTTTTATTTCTATTGAAGCTAAGGAAGCATATAAATCATATTATAAAAGTTAAGAGATATTTTTTCTCACTGATGTTAGTAACTGCCTGGGTGGACCTATAATACATGGGCACATTTAATTTTTAATTCATATATAAAGGCCAATCTCCAGTGACAAAGGGTCTAAATTTTTTCCTTTCACTATAAATCAGTAAAAAAAAAAATTACCACTAATAATCTCCATTAAAACTTCATTGGAGACAAAGTATTATGTATTTTAGCACTCCATTAACCTTATTTGTAGAATGATTACCTACCAAATCTCCAGTTATGAATGTCACATTCAGAATTTGTTTCTTTTAAATGTGTAGCTATTTAGTCATCCATTTATGCTGCACAATTGCCTCTATTATTGAATTAGAATTTGAAGCCATTCCTTAAAGAGCTTTCTGGATTTTTTTAAATTGTATTTATTTTGTATGGTACACTGAATTTATTTAATTAAATAGGCTAACTAATTTGTATGATATTATACCATGTGAAACCAAAGTGTCACAGCAAAATATTTTTTTAAATGATGGGCAGTTCATTCTATCAATATAATTTATGCCCATAAGCATAAAGGGAAAAGATTACCAAAGACAAGTCACATTACTTTTTTCTGCATATAACAAAAGAGTTTGCATGTAGTTGTGAAGATATTCCCTAAAATGCCAAAGATACTGAAGCTACATAGAGAAGCATCAGAGACATTAGAAGTAATTTTATTACGACATAGAAATTGAAGGAAGCAGTAATAGTCAAGACTTCCAACACCACCATTGTCTTTCAAATAATAAATATCTCATTCTTCCCTTCTGAGAAATACACTCAAAGGAGATAAAAGCTTAAATATAACATCTTTCCTGCTGACAGAGGTATATTTTGGTATAAAAATCAACCTAAAAAAAGAACATGCACACACTTTGTTTTCAATGCATTATTCAGATTTGAGTTTTACAGCTAGTCATTGAGCTGTGCAGTAGATTAACAATATAGTTTTCTGTTAAAAATAAATTAATTGAAGGATTATTATCTTTGTGATAAGAATTATCATTTACAAAAGAACAAAAATAAGTGTTTGTGTAAATTTTAATAAAGCTTTTTTGGGATAAGAGGTAAGCATTCTAGAAATTCTCAGGCTTATCAAGTGAATAAGATATGGCTTCAGAGACATTTGGGATCTTATATTGAGCCTCAGAAGGAATGAATTCTCTGGCATTTACTTGAGTTTTCACTTTATAAGTATTTGTATACCTTCTTGATTTTGGTTACTGCTAATATTATTTACTAAGCATGAACAATGTATTTGTAACTCTATAGAGCTGATCTGAAGCCCATAAAAGTCAATATAAATCTTTCCATTGACTTCAAATGGACTTTGGATCAGGCCTCTTAAGGACAATATAATTATGGTCCCCTGCCCTAGGAGCTTACTGTCTAAAAGACAGACACAGACAACATAGAGTTCTGGCAAGCCCAGATGAGGATTCATTTAATGAGGGTTTTATTTCCTTGTTTTGATATTTTAACTCTTGACTCTTTCCTGTAGACAACACGGAAGAAGTGAGTCTTTTAGAAGAATTTGAATAAGGTGAGAGGAGGTCACTGCGGGAGAAAGGAGAGCTTTGAACTAGGAAAGGAAAGAGAGAACTTAAATGATCAAAGATAGGGAAGACACTCTACGCACAGGGAATATCACAGAAAAAGGCACAGATAGGAGTGTGGTAGAAGAGAATGAATGAAGAACCAAGTCTGGCATTGTTGGCACAAAAGAAAGTGTGGATGGGACTCAATCAGTCCTGCACAAAAGTTTTATCTGATAAGAAAGGAGGAGTTAAAGTGTTTTCCATTATGGATAGATCCATAAATGGCCCAGAATGCAGCTGAGCTACCATGGTCTGTTTCATGTATTAGCAAGTGGGAATCATTTGCAGCTATGGGAATTCATTTGACCATCAAGGGCTACTTCATTTCATAATTGAATCAAGAAAAGCATAAACAATGAGAGTCCTGTAGCACCTTAAAGACTAACACATTTCTGTGGGCATAAGCTTTCGTGGGTTGCAACCCAATTCGTCAGATGCATGAAATGGAAATCACAGATAGGAGGTATATATATACATTCAGGAGTAAGAAACATAACAATGGGGAGGGTAAGTGCTAACAAAGTCAATTCAGTTAGGGTAGATGAGGCCTATTCACAACCGTTGATTAGAAGATGTGAACAGTGACAATTACTTCTTGTAATGAGAGAACCATTCCAAGTCCCTATTCAGACCCAGTCTGATTGTGTCAAGTTTGCATATGAGTTCCAGCTCCGCAGTTTCTCTTTGAAGTCTGTTTTTGAAGTTTTTTTGTTGAAGTATGGCAACTTTCAAGTCAGCTACAGAGTGTCCTGGGAGATTGAAGTGCTCTCCGACTGGCTTAAGGATGTTACCATTTTTTATGTCTGATTTGTGTCCATTTATTCTTTTGCGTAGTGACAGTCTGGTTTGGCCAATGTACATGGCAGAGGGGCATTGCTGGCACATGATGGCATATATTGCATTAGTAGATGTGCAGGTGAATGAGCTCCTGATTGTGTGGCTGATGTGGTTAGGACCTGTGATGGTGTCACTAGAGTCGATGTGTGGGCAGAATCATAGAAACCTTGCAGATCTACTGCAAGGGACCTTAAGAGGTTATCTAGTCTATCTCCTTGCACTGAGGCAGGACCAGGTATACCTAGACCCTCCCTGATAGGTGTTTGTCTAACCTGTTCTTAAAACCCTCCAGTGATGGTGATTCCACAACTTCCCTGTGACAGCATGCATCAGGCCCTTTGAGGCCCCCTGCTGGAGGCCCCAGAAAAGTAGCAGTGAAGGTGGGTCCTCCAGACCTGTCTAGAAAGGCTGCAGGGAAGCAGCCAATCAGAGTGCAGCAGGCTCAGTTAAAAGGAGCAACAGAGCCTGAGCAGTTCATTTGCTGGCTCGGACCAGAAGGGTGAAGAAAGACTAAAAGGCTTTGAAACTGCACAGATAAAGAGACTGGGGAGAGGCCCTGCTCAAGCACGGATAGGACTGGGAAGCTCCCCAGGCACAGAGGCCTGGGAAAGTGAAACCTGACTAAAAGGAGGCCAAGACAAGTTCTCCAGGCAAAGAGGCCTGAGAGAGACCCTCTGGAAACAGGAACAGACAGAGGACACAAGAAGATGATGGAACAGAGTGGGAAGCAGCCCAAGGAATTCAGCAGCAGCAACTATTAAAGAAAACAGCATGTGGCTGCTATTTGTAGAGTCCCTGGGTTGAGATCTGAAGTGGTGGGTGAGCCCAGGTTCCCTCACCGGCCACTCTAGAAGTGGCCAAGCCCTAAGAAGGGGATAAGACTCAGTACTAAAAGCCTGAGAAAAGGGCTAGGATTTAAACAGGCCCAGACATGGGGCTGAAGACCCCAGAGAGTGCTTACCATTTGTTGGACTTTGTTACCCTGTTGGACTTTGTTACCCTTCATATGTCTTTAGAATATGTGTGGCTTAGCCAGAGGGCTGAGCTACTGAAGATCCACCTGACAAGGGCAACATCAGACAGGGGACACTGTGAAAAAAGAAAGTGCAGGTTTTCACCCACATGATAGGAGGTGCTCACAAGAGGTGAGTGTGTCTCTTGTCCTACCTTCAGTAATAAACAACTGAGCACTGAAATCTTTGTAACAGCCCTTATTTGAAGATTGTTTTCAGGTACCCCCAACACCACCCAGTCTTCTTTCCTCAAGATTAAACATGCCCAGGTTTTTCTTTTTTTAATATTTCCTCATAGATCAAGTTTGCTAAACGTTTTATCGTTTTTGTTGCTCTCCACTGGCCTCTATCCAAATTGTCCATATCTTTCTTAAAGTGTGATGCCCACTACTGGACCCACTACTGCAACTGAGGTCTCAACAGGGCTAAGTAGAGCAGGACATTAATTCCTCTGTCTGTTAATACACACCAGAATATTAGCCTTTTTTTGTAACTGTAACTGCATCACAATGCGGACTCATATTCGATTTATAATCCACTACAATTCCCAGATCATTTTCAGCAACGGTAATGCCTAGCAGTTATTCCCCATTTTGTTACTGTTAATTTAACTTTTTCTTTGTCAGGGTATTCTTTGCATTTGTATTCATTGAATTTCATCTTGTTGATTTCAGAGTAATTCTCTAATTTGTCAAGGTCATTTTGAATTCTAATCCTGTCTTCCAAAGTGTTTGCAATCCTCCCAACTTGGTGTCATCTGCAGATTTTCTAAGCATACTTTCCCTTCTATTATCTGAATCATTACTGAAAAAAATGGAATAGTACCAAACTCAGATCTGGTGCAGAATCCACTAGACAGCAAACCATTGATAACTATGCTGAGTATGGTTCTTTGAGTATGGAATTGATTGTGATCATCCATAGAGTGCATGGGAAGCAATTTACAAAAATATTGGCAAGCTCAAAGGTTCTGAAATTAGAGTCAGGACCCACCATAAAATCATGACATTTTAAAAATAGTAAATGTTGGTGTGACCCTAAGAACCCCTCAGTGCCAACTCACAAAGGTTTCTGTAATATTAACTCCTAACAGGTTGACAACTCATGATACCCAATATGTTGTTTTCATATATGTATCCAAAGAGGATCAAGTTAAGTCTCTCATAAAGCTTATGTCATAATCATTGTGAGATGTATGCATAGATTATATTTATAGAGTTGTTACAGGAAAATGTATTTTAAAGTCTGAATCAAAGCAGGTTTGACATGCAGATTTTGATGAGGCAAAGGATGACCATAATAAGCATCATAAGCCAACGCAATGGAAGCTTTTGTGAGTATGACACCAACATCAAGGTGTAAAGGCAACATGGGGCCACCACACCAGGGAATAAACCACCAGATCATCCTGACTCTGGGGACCAACAATAAATTTTGGGGATATTAGGAAAAGGAGAAAGGACAACTTCACTAAAGTAGCCAGGAGGACAGTGCTTTGCATTCATGAAAGAGGGATCCCAGCCATGCTGGTTGGTGGTTCTGGGAGATTGTTTTAGGTGAGATAAACTACTTTAGTCTGTTAAAATTAAGTTTAGACTGTAGGAAGTATGTTACACCATTTGTTTTATATGTAACCATTTCTGTTTTCATCATTATCCTTCCTCACTATCTCTTAAATCTCTATTGTTTGATAATAAAAAAAAGATGGTTTTCACTATAACTGTATCTCAGAGTTGTGATGTTATACTGGAGCTGATTCTTCGTTTAATCAAACAACCTGATGTGCACTGAGCCTCTGGGGGCAGCTCATCTGGTTATTTCTATGAGAATCCAGTGCTTAAGGGTTGGATACTGCAGAGGAATGCTTCAAGGGGGCTCGGGGACCAGGTGCACTTGATATTAACCTGTAAGGCAAAGTAAGGGCTGGCAGACCCTGAGGGCAGTGTTTGGGTGGCTAACAAATTGGTGGAGTCAGGGAGTTGACACTCAGTTAAGCCAAGCAAGTGCATCTCTTGCTGAGGCAGGGAGGTAACAAAGTGACTCTCAGTCCTGTGCATCACAGTTGAGTTCTTATTCTTTGCCTATTGGTGTGAATGCATTTAGGATTCATTAAAAAAAAAAAAAAAACATTTTATCCACCACCCTGAGGGATAGAAACTCTTTCAGTAAAAAAAAAAAAAAAAAGAAGAAGAAGATGAGATTCTCTATTAGTAACCTCTTCTCAACAGCTGGGATTCTAAAAGAAAAAACCATATGTTGAAAAACTCAAGATAAAATCATATTTGCTGTAGAAATTTGAATAACTAATACAGTTCAGGAAATCATGACCTGCTTGTGGACTTTCTGCAGGAACAGAAATAGTCTAAGTATACATGTAAACTATTTGAGCAATTTATTTGCTCAATTGTAAGAGTCATTTAAATATCTGAATTAAATGCAAACTGCAGAGTATTTTTCTATGACAAAGTTAAATCCTGAAAATGTAGTTTTTGATTGATATTGAGGGGAAAATTCAGCCCCTTTTTCAGTAGCTTCAAAGGGATCCTTGGCAGCAGAACTACTACGTGGGAAAGGAGAAGGTAAGGACATTGGGGACATGTCTACACTTACAAGCTTACACTTGTAACAATGTCTACACTTACAATGGCACAGCTTTACTGATACAGCTATGCTGCTGTAAGAGTGCTTGTGTAGCCTCATTATGCTGATGGGAGAGAACTCTCCATCAACATAATAAAACCAGCTTAATGAGTGGCAGTACAATATTGGCAGGAGAGCATCTCCCGCCGACATAGCGTTGTGCACAAAGGTGCTTATGCCGGCAAAACTTTTTTCACCGCCCTGAGCAACAAAAGTTTTGCTGAGGTAAGTGCTAGTGTACACATGATCTTAAAGTAAACCCTACTGAAGACAAGGGAGTTTGTATCTTTCTCACAAGTCAGCAAGATTGAGTTAAAGGTCTCTGGGGGATATAGCTTGGTCTGCTAACTTGTGTAAAAATGACAAACTGCCTTGTCTTCACTCGGATTTTACCTCAAGTTAGCTAACTCAAGGGAAGAACAAACCCTTTTTTCCTAATGAAAAAGGCATAGGGGGTTGCATAAGGACCTGCTTCCTCCACCCCAGCCTTTGTATCCATGTTCTAGGGGATGTTTCTGCCACTCATTCATCTATCAAGCTCCTTGATTAGTTACTAGGGCCAGCACTGGGACTCAGGATTTGAACCCAAGAAAAAGCAAGCAAACAATTTGTCATAAAAATGCAACCTATTATTGAGTGTTCAAAACTATTTCAACAATAATGTGAATGCTTCTTACAGTGTTACATAACATTATGGTGAAAGAAACAATTCAAGATGCCATGTGATAACTGGCCTCAGGCAATCACAAGAATACGGTGTAGGTTAAACCATTCTCCTTTGTCATGGCCATGAGACATTTCTGAGCTTATTTTGTGGTACAGTAGAGTTGCACAAAAGATGGGTTAATGGCCAGGACGTCTTTTTCCTGAGGACATGATTGAGAGGGGACTTTGGAGGAAAAGAGCAAATGCCAAGGGAAGAAATGAGGTATATGGCGTACTTAAGCAGTTGGATTTGCTTGAGACTTGGGTAAGTCCTGGAGACAGACAGAAGCCCAGAGCAGGTACTTCTTGGAACATGAAGCTTTTGCAAGATGGAATTGTCTGTGTGAAGTCTCTTACTACTTCTGTTCAAAGGAACAGGACTTGTGTAGATTTTTGCAAGTAAATATATTACACTAAGAAAATAACTAATTCTGTTTCACCAATTTCTGCTATAAAGGGTAAACAGATCTGCAAACCTTGAAATCATCTATCACTCAGCAAAACAATACTATAGGTTGGATCAGAATGTGACTTTTCCATAGTATCGTGTTATGGCTGGTGCATAGCTGCAGTCTGACCCATGAGCAGCTCAATGGAAGAATCATGTTGCAGAGAACCACAACCCTTCTCTGCTCCCAATTATATTCCCTTCCTCTCTATCACATCTGCTTAGGTTCTGTCCATACCCTGTCCCTCCTGGACCACTTATATGGACAGGAATGTAAGGAAGAGGTCTTATGTCCCCTTACACTTCCATAGCCCAAGGCAAAATTTCCCTGTAAGGTGAATGCTACCTTCTACAATTATTCAGTTTCTCAAAAACTAAAGCAAATACTTCTCTCAACCTTGAGGGAACATAATTCTCACTTTATAGTAAGTGGAAATAATAAGTGTTAAATTGTTGAAAGAGGAAGCCCCAATTTTTCCATGTATTGAATGGAAATAAATAAGAAAAATGCATGAAGCACTTTACACCAATGCAACAAGATGCAAAGTATATTCCCTAATTAATTCCAAAAGCCATGAGTATGAAACACTTCATGAAAAACAGGCATAAATGCTGAAAACTATGTTTGATTCCTTAAAAAAAAGGTTTTAAATATTTCCACTTGGTACAAATTATTTTTAGATTATAAAGATCATTGTGGTGAAACTGCAGTGATCTATTTGACCTTAACAGTAAAACATAATAGTGAGAATATTAAATAAAAATCCAAACAAGAGGGTTTTTTTATGCATCTTTTTGCAATCTTTTTGCAATCTTTTCATTGTATACAAATTAAATAAAATATTTCAATACGTATATTATCACAGAAAACTATCTTTAAAATATCTTTTTTTTAAAAAAAGAATCGTATCAGGGTTACAAATGAATTCCAAACTATTTTCATTCAATTACATTATTTATTATAATTATAGTTATTTGTCACCTGAGTAAAATTAAGAACATTTTAAAAGTTTCCATACATAAAAAGAAAACATTTACTCTGTATTATAATTAAGGAGGAGTAGCCCTATTTCCAAATAACGGTGATATACATAATTTTTCATGTAACCCTTTTCTCCATGGCTAAAAATTCCTAAATGTTGGTAAACCATTTTACTGAATGTGCAAGTATCAGCCTAATTTTTCCAAAGTCAGTAGTGATTTTGGGTCCCCAAATGAGGCTATGCCTTCACTGATGGCGCAAATTCGCCGCTGTCAGATCGATTTCTCTGGATTGACTCAGCTATCAGTGAAGACCCGGTCAGTCAATCCAGAAATCAACATATTAAGACCACCTTCTCAAGTGGCGTAGCGCTGCGTTGATGAGAACACGCGCAGTGCAGTGAAGACGGCGCACAGAAGAGAAGCAGAGAAGTTGACGGGAGTTGACAGGAGTTTTTTGCTTAGCTTGCATAACTCTGGTCGACTGCCACCAAATCTCAGAGGTAAATGTAGACAAGCCCTGAGACAGCTTTAAGGGGTCTTATTTGCTGAGGGCCTATGCACAGCATTCCCTAAAAATCAGGCCCATTTTAAGACATCTCAGTATAGCCAGCCGTGGTCATCTCAGCCAAAAAGGAAGACACTCAGAATCACTACCCACCTTTTGGAAAATGAAGACTTTTTATTTTTCTCCCTGAAGTAGCAATAGTAATTAATGACTTAATAACAAAGGTGGAATAGTCATTTGTTGATACTCAGCACCTCTGAAAATCAAGCAATGTAGTTAGGCACCTAAATATGGAAGTGGGTGCCTAATTTCAGACACGCAAAACTGGAAATGTTGAAGTAATGATTTGGGGACTCTGTCTTACAAGTTATGAATTCTGGATGATGCTATAAAGATGTTCTTCTGAAACTGCTATATTTTGAGTATCTCTGCTGTATATCGATTCTACCTTTGCTTACAAGGGCTGTGCCACGTCTCTCCCAAACCAGGTACAATGGAGGGATGTTAGAATTTAATGGTCACTTATTCAAGTAGAAATGCTGTGAGGCATTGGGTTAGTTCAAGCCTCAAAGAACCAGTTTTATCTTATCTCTCTGCAAGGGCCTGGTGAAGTGGAGACAATGGAAATTCCCAAACAGCGTCAAGATACAAAGAGATACAAAACAGGGAGCTAAAAAGGACTCACAAGGGGAAGATTCTCAGATCCACTCAAGAAGTTTTGGGCAGGTGAAGGGAAGAGACCAGCAAGCTTTTGTAGCAGGGAGGGCTGGTTTAGCTACAGGACCAGCCAAGATCAAGGCAAGAGAGTAGGGGAGATAGAGACAGAAATGTTCCATGGTTGAGAATACAAGCCATGCACTGCAGGAGAAGGATCCCAGAGAACTCTGACCCCTTCAGAGAATGCTCTGGATTGGTGAGGCAAGGAAATGTGTGTAGGATTTATTATTTTGGTCTAGATCTGTGTATTAATCATGCTACTATTTAAAAAGCAATGGTATTTTAGAAACCCGAGCGATGTGTGTGTGTATGTATGTGTGTTACACTTTTCATGTTATACTTATCACATGCTCCAATTGACTGCATCATTGGAGTTCTGGTAGAGGCACTGTTTATGTTGCAGGGTAATCTGAGGAGTCAGCATTAGTCCCAGGTGTCCCACATGTCAATTGGACACACAGAATTATTGCAGTTCTCAGAAGGGGGTGCTAGAGAGAGGAGCTGCACCCCAAGAGTGGGTGTAGAGACCCCAGCAAGGGGCAGTTCCTGAAATTTGTTCAGATTCAGGAGGCTTAAAGCACATTGTGATTAAGCATTTGGATCCCTTCATAGCAGACGGGTGAGTGGCCAAGATTGAGAGCTCAGCTAGGTCTGAGATAGTGTGTATAAATGGTACTAGTTCTACCCTCTGCATCTACTGTTTTCCATTGTGAATAACAGCACCTGGCTTTGGAATAGGGTGTAGAATTTGATAATGACTTCAGTTTTGGAAAAGAGGTAAGAGTAGGTAAAGGAAACAGAGAAAAAGTGTGGCTTTTGTACAGATTTGTTATGAAGGTTAGTGCCTTTATACATAGATTATTCTCTCTTTTTCTGAAGCAATAATAAAATCTGACCCCTTAGCTGACTAGCAAGCAAATGAAGCAGCTGTATGACATCTATGCACAGCTGCCATGGCTGATTCACATACAGAGCATGCTACACACCAGTTGCTCATCTTTAGTTAGGACTGGAGGAGAGGTTTCCAACAGACAAAGGGTAAAAAGAAAGTATGCAGCAAAGGCCCTTGAAGCATTTTTCTACTCACTGCTCTCCTTTTATCTTCTCTTCTTTTGTTTTTGTGGGTTTTTTTTTTCTTTTCCTCCTACTATGGCAGTGCTGCTGAATGCTGATGAGACAGCACGCAATGTAAACAACTCCAGGCCATCATTTACTGAATCCAGGAACCTGAGCTGCATGGTGATGGGTGTGAGGTAGGTCCAGTTACCTGAGTACATGTGAACATATCGGTAGCAGTTGCAGATAATTACTTAAGCTGGCTGAGCTTTTTAATAGCCGGCTCAGCTGCAGCTGGATGAATACAGTAAAAGTGTGTTAATAAATATTCTTGGGAATAAAGCCCTATGGTTGGTTTTGCTGGAATTCACAACATTCACACAGAGCAAAAAATATTATGAGTAGCCCATTAAGAAATATCCATGAGGATTTTCCACAGAACTATTTGTGTGGCCTTTTCAAAAAGGTCTTTATATTATTGACACAATTAAAAATATTGAAAAATTCTGAAGATTCTTATATAAACCATAGACAACATAGGCATTCTACCAATTGATGAATCAGAGGATACCATAAATATAGTTTGCCTTAGGCGACATGTGACACAAAGAAATAATCCTTCCTTTTTCACACCTTTTGTCTTCAAAGCAGGACTGTGTGTTTGTACAGCACCTAGCACAATAGAGTCCCATCTTGGTTGGGATCTGTAGGTGGTGTTGTAATTTACATAGTAAATATAACAACAATAGCCACATTTGTAAAATTCATGACCTGCTTCCAGATAATTTGCAAACATCCAAATGTATTAAATTCATTGAATAAAATTGCTTGCTGAAGTGCATTTGCCCAGCTCTCATTTCTATATAGAGTAGGTTGGAGAAGATGAAGTAGAAATGTCACTGAAAAAATAATCCCCTAAAAGGAATATAAGGTATTGATGACAATAAGCACTTTGGGATACTCACTAATTTGATGGAAAACAGGAGATGAGTGTGAAGAGTCATCAGCATGTACTTTCTGAACTTCAGGAAGCCTTAAAAAAAAACCACAGAGGCTATCTGCAATGTGAAACAAGCTGTCAAAGTCAGCAGTGGGAGTAAAGAGTATAAATCAGCTCAAGAGGGAACTTGAGAAATTATTGGAAAAAGGAGAGATAGCCCCTAACTAAATATTTTCCCACAGATTTTCAAAAAGTATTGCACAAAGTTTTAGCTGTATGACTTCCAATAAGTCAGCGGGAGTGAGGCCATGTCTCGCCATTGCTGCAGAGACATGGAGTCAGCTCAACTCTGCACTATTATTGTGAGCGTTACAAAGACATCGTGGCTTATCATTGAGTATTTTCAAAGTAGAGCAAGAAGCCGAAGCACACACAACAGTGATGCCACCAAGGCTGCCTTGCTACAAGCTATCGAGCAGAACAATTCCCGATTGCTGCAGGCTGTGTGCATTCCGTGGAGCACCGGTTCTGGTGCAGGGAAACAAGCACAGACTGGTGGGACCGCATCTTTATGCAGCTGTAGGATGATGATCAGTGGCTGCAAAACGTTTGTATGCGAAAGGCAACTTTCCTGGAACTGTGCTCGGAGCTGGCCCCGTCCCTGAAGCGCATGAATAGTCGCTTGAGACAAGCTCTGACGGTGGAGAAGAGAAGCTGGCAACCCCAGACTGTTACCGCTCGGTTGGGAATCAATTTGGAGTCGGTAAATCTATAGTGGGCACCGCCGTTATTCAAGTATGCAGGGCCATCAATAGACTTCTTCTACGAAGGATAGTGACTTTGGGAAATGTGCAGGACATAGTGGAGGGGTTTGCCATGATGGGGTTCCCAAACTGCGGGGGGGCCATTGATGGGATGCACATCCCTATCTTAGCACCTGCCCACCTAGCAACGGAGTACATAAACCGCAAGGGGTACTTTTCCATGATCCTGCAGGGGCTTGTGGATCACAGGGATTGTTTTGTTTCACCGACATCTATGTGGGGTGGTCTGGGAAGGTGCATGATGCACGCGTATTTCATAATCCGGGGCTGTTCTCTAATATGCAGGCAGGCACTTTTTTCCCAAACCAATAAATTCAAATTGGGGGTGTAGAAATGCCCATAGTGATCCTGGGGGATCCTGCTTACCCCTTGTTCCCTTGGCTAATGAAGCCATACACCTGACAGTGACAAGGAGTGTTTTAATAAGAGGTTAAGCAGTTGCAGAATGGTTGTAGAATGTGCCTTTGGGCCTTTAAAGGGTATATGGAGGAGTCTCCTCACTAAGCTGGACATGACTGAGAAGAACCTCCCTTCTGTGATATCTGCGAGCTGTGTTCTTCAAAATGTGTGTGAAGTGAAGGGGGAAAGGTTCCCCCAGGTTTGGGCTGTGGAGGCAGAAAGACTGGCCACCAATTATGAGCAGTCAGATGCCAGCACTTCGCTGAGAGCTAACCGCATAGCGCTTTGCATTAGAGAACCTTTGAAAACTGGTTCTGCAATGAGATGAAGGACTGATTTCTGTTCCTGTATGTTGTTTGCCTTTGGTGAAACCACCACCCCACAATCGATATCTGTACTCACCGAATCCCTCCAGAACAAGATATGATTTAATGAAGATACGTGTTGAAATGATGCTTAACTTTATTTATGAATATTCAAGTCATGGGGGAAGAGGAGAAGTGTTTATTCATCACTCAAGGGGTAGGGTGGTAGCTTGCTGGCCAGCTGTCAGCATGACTGCCACTGCTTTCTGCTCGCCTCCACCGGGGTGGAGGCAAGCACGTACTGCAGCCTGGCCAGTCTCCTCAGAGACCAGCTGGGGACGGGGGAGGGAGCAGGCATCAAAGCCCTCGGTCGAGGAGCATTATGCAGGGGCTGCAGCATGACTTTGACCTTCCTCCGCTCTTCCTGAAGCTCCACAAGCCTCTGCAGCATGTCTGCCTGGTCCCGCATGATTTGTAGCATCTCCTGTGTGGTACTGTGATCATGCTCCATCATTTCTCTGCGAGTATCCATGTCCATGTTCATGTTCTGGGACAAGGTGAGCTGCCATGCTCTGTGCTCTGCAGCTGCTGAGGCATTCATGAGCTCGTAAAATATGTCATCTCTTGGGGGTTTTTTTTCCTCTTTCTAATCTGCAATTTCTTGAGGGTGGGGCCAAGGCCGAGGTGTCTACAGAATGAAAAAAAAAAACAACCCAAAAAAATAAGGTAGCCACTGTTAGCATAGTGAAGAAAATGATACAACTGCAACAATGTAGACAATAATCCGCATGCAGTGCACAGGGCAAACACAGAGCCTCATTCCATTCCTGATGTCCCAGAAGGGTTTGCTCGCTGTGCCCTTACAGAGATGATCTGAGGACAGCGTGGTGGTGGGGGTGGGGGGAGTCTCTGCTGGTATTTTAAACCCTTACAGAGACGAACTGCGGAGAGCATGTTTGTGTGGGGGGAAATCTCTGCTTAAAACAAAGATTTGCTAGACACAGCAGGGTACCAGCAGGGTTCCGCCATGATGCAGGCTCCCTTGATTGCAGCAAAGTATCCTACCGTGGAGGGAGGAACCAGGCAGCCCTCCCCTGAAAAGTTTTGCGAAGGATAACAGATTATATACACGAAAGTTTCCGTGAGATATCGACTAATGATAAACGTAGCATTTCTCATCACATAAATAAACTGTTCCCTGGGTAACCCTCCAGTATAGTCACCGAAACGCCTGAAATCCTCTTCATGCCCCGCCCTCCCACCCCATGTAAAAGGACAGAACTGCTAATAACTAAAAAAACTCAGCAGATGTGCCTTCCATGGGATCATTAGTGCTGTCCTGTGTGCTGCTGGACTGCTCTGGGATCAGGAATATGTCCTGACTTTCAGGGAGAAGGGACAGCATGCTCTCATGCAACGTGATCTCCCCAGCCTCCTCATTGTCCATGGAGTCCTCATCATTGTCCATGCACTGTGATCTAGCAGAGGTATCAATGCTGCGGGGCATCACCGTGGTGGGATTGCCACTGAAAATTGCATGTACCTCATCATAGAAGCTGCATGTTTTGGGCGAGGAGCCAGAAAGGCTGTTAGCTTCCCTGGCTTTCTGATATGACTGACGCAGGTCCTTGACTTTCACGTGGCACTGCTGAGCGTCCCTCTTGTGTCCTTTCTCCAGCATGCCCTGTGATATCTTCCCATAAATGTCCAGATTCCTTTTGCTGGCTCTGAGCTGAACCAGAACAGACTCCTTGCCCCACAGCCCAATGAGATCTAAGACCTCTTGTCGACTCCATGCTGGAGCATGTTTGGGCTTTGCAGTAGCCATGTAGAGAACAGTGACAAAGCTCTCTCCATGCTGGCAGCACAGGAAATGAAAATTTCAAATCTTCCTGGTGCTTGAGGGGAGGGGACATTTCCTGGTACGTGACCACAGAGCAGCACAGCGTGACTGTCCAGAGCGGTCAAAACGGGGCATTGTGGGATACCTCCCAGAGGCCAAAAAATTCGATTTAAGTGAAGTTGTGTCTACACTGACATTAAATCGAAATAACAAATTCAATTTAGGTGCTACGGCACTTGCAGAGGTGTTCTTATTAAGTCGATTTTCTAGGCGACTTAATTCGAATTAACAGTGGTGCCAGTGTAGACGCAGGTGTACGTAGGTCAACATAAGAGACTTTATGTCGACCTATGTCGCCAGTGTAGACCAGGCTGCAGACAGCTAAAACCTTGTGCAACTCTTTTAAAATATAAAGATGATGTATAGGGTGATGTTTATTTAATGGGTTTATAAAGATAAGCATTATAATGTCATCCTCAGGTCTTTAGTGTTTCTTGCTAACACTGTATACTATATAGAGATATTCAAAGCAAAATATCAGGACAACTGTAAAGGGGGAGGAGGATTTCCAAAGGTATGTTTCTGGGAAATTGTCAGGGAGTTTAGAGGAGGCTATTAATAGAGCTGGTTGGGAATTTTGTAATAAAATGTTTTTCATCAGAAAATGCAAATTCATGAGAACTGAAAGTGTGGAGAAGTGTTGGTTTTGCTGAATTTCCTGTTTCGAAAAAAAATAGAAACAAAGTTTCAAAATTGCCCAAGTGCCCTGTTTCAGCAATGAAAAGGGTTTTTTTAGTTTGAAATGACTTTTCATTTCAAACTGTAAGTAATTTTATAGTTCAAAAAATCTAAAAGAAAATAAAGGTTAAAATCAAAATTAAACTTTTTTTTTCCAATCAGAATAATTTTTTTAGATTTTCAGTTTGAAAATTTGCAAGATTTTGACTTTTTTTTCCTGATTTGGGATGGGAAATTTTTTTGAAATCTTAACAAATCTCACAGGATGGGAAAATTGTTTCTTGCCCAGCTCTGTGTTTTAGCAGCTGAAAAACATAAATGAGAAATTCAAGGTATCAATATGTGATAGACCTGATGGGCTTAGGCCTTGAGTTGCAATGTTATCAACAAGGTGTCAATTTCAACAGCTCAGTTTGAGCGACTCCTTCAAGTAGCTAGGAGATGTTTATAAAAACTACGATAAAGCATTGTTATTCATAAAACCAAGAGGGATAAGCTCTGAAATCAGGGACAAAGTCACTTAGTGTACAGTACATTTTTAAAATGTCACTAGTGAATTTGAATGGCTCAGTTCCTCAGTGTCCAACTTGAGACTACTTAATGAGGGCAGATGCTCAGTTTCTTTCAGGTGTCTCAAGGAGGGCATACAACATCTCTAGCCTTTTTTTTTTTTTTTTGAAAATCAAAATCTATGATATAGAGCAAAAGTTTCTTTAAACCCTCAGTACCATAAAAGTGTCACAACATTTATGTACTAGAAGTCTGCTTAAATGAGTTGCTCTGCTACAGCTCATTTGACAGAAGGGACTAATGTCTCCATAAAATATAGCAGCTCTCCTTCAAGCACTACAGCATAGGACATTTTAGTTCAGTAAGTCAGTCTTACAGTAAGGCCGCACTACGGCTGGGAATGAGTGTTCCACCACAGGTGGATAGACTCATGCTAGTGGGGTTTGTGCTGGTGCACCTAAAAATAGCTGTGTGGTCACTGTGGCACCAGAAGGGGACACCCAGGCTCAAGCCCAACCTATCCCCAGGATCTGTGAACGGATGGCTAGCCCAAGACCCTGACTGTGCTGCAACATCCAGACTGTAATTTTTTAGTGTACTAGCACTAGCCCTATTAACATGAATCTGTCTAGTCAGGTTGGGAGGCTCACTCCCAGCTGTTGTGTAGCTAAGTGGTTCGTGTTTTACTGGATGGCAGTGCTTGAGCTTGAGTGCGTGCAATTGTCCAATTAACTGTATTCTGTTCAGATGTGTTGTATGTTACCTAGAGTTCTGTTTTAAATTTCAGGGTTCTGTATTGTTCTGTATTATGGTTTCTCCTTATATGTTTCCCTGGAGTCTTATGGAATGCTACAGGCCTGGATCCATAACTGCCCAGCATCTTTGCTTCATCTCCTGAACTCCCTCCCATTCTAACTGAGCCTCTGGGAGCTGTATCACTCCATGATGGGGTTAGAAGAAGATCAATGGTTGCTGGAAGAGAATGTAGAAGTAAAGGGATTTCCTTGGGGATGTTGTGGGAGAGCAGAAGTAAGGTGCTGTGCTTCTTTGCTGAGGCCACTAATCCTCTTTTTCAGCACTCTGGAAGGCTGAGGATCATGGAGACATCCCCCAGCAATGTTTGTTTCAATAACTACGTTAGTTTGTGTGGCTTCTGAAGGTTGGGACTGGGGTTGAGTTGAGATCATGTGTCCTGCCTTCTCTGCTCTTTGGCCAGTCCTGATCAGGGTGGAAGAGAGAATATGATAGCCAAAAAGTTGTCTATTTGAATCTCCCAGGTCAGACATTCCTTAGGAATGACTATTTCAGAGAAATCTTGCTACCTATGTGGAGGCCATAGAAAACTCTTAAAAATCCCATAAGACTGCCCAAAACTTTAACGGTGTCCCACCTCCATCCTCTCTGAGTGCACAAAATCCAGGGCATTTCAGGACTTGAATGAAACTAAGATCCTAGACCCATAGATTATTCATGAATAAAAATGATCGTATTCTTATGCAGGGCCTGATTTGCATTTATACTAACGACTTGTCTATGCGATGGGGGTGTGATTTGTAAAGTGCAGTAACATGTTATGCATTAATTAGTTCATGTAAACTCTGGTGGTGTGCCTAAAGGTTCCCTAGTGTGTTTTAATGTAGCACTGTTTCAAACAGCGCTATGTTAAAGCATAGTAGAAAACTTCTAGTGTGCACCAGCAGGGTCAAAATGGATGACTTAATGTGCAACACATTAGCACACTGTACAAATCAGTACTTTGTAATGTGCATTACCTCACCATGTAGACATGCCCTAAAGCCACTTTACCCTACTCTGGTAGCTTAACAAAGCCTCAGAGTGGATGTAAATATATATTACTTCCACTTTAAGCCCTCTTTATACTGACAGAATGATTTAAGTGATCTTATTGTAAATGACAACTAGGCTGTCATTATTTATATAGTTGTGCCCAGTGGCCCCAAACAGGTTCAGGGCCCTCTTTTCTGCTAGGTGCTGTACAAATTAACATAAGGAAACGCTGCTTTACCAAAAGAGGTATTTAAAAAAAAAGACCACTAATACTCTTCCCCCTGAATGAAGCTAGATTAGTTCCCAGTTAATGAAAATTAAATAAGTTTAAAAGCACACTTTTATGGACTTCCATCTGGGACTGACGTTAAAGAGAAAAGACTTTTGCAAGCTATAGGGTATCTAAGAAAGGAAAGAATTCCAATGTGATGATTAAAGCTGAATACTTAATGATTAATTTGTTTAGACTGGTTGTGCACTTTCACAATTTTCCTGAATAGCAGTACATTGCTATAATATGAAGGTAGCTATTACAAATATACAATAGAACTTTTGTATTCTGTTGAGGGTTTTCATAGCTGATTATTTGAAAGAAATACAATAGAATATGTCTTTATTGCAATAATATTTTCTCTTACAGAAATTTTCATGGTACAATAGCAAAAGAGAAGTCTAAATATTTCAAGAAACTGACACAGTTTTATGAAACATTAACAAATAAGCTAAGACTTTACATGGAGTGTACAAAATCATCTGAGATAGGTTTGAGTACTTTCTCAAATAATGATATCGCCAGCCCATATTTAGTGTAGATACTCATTTGTCACCACTTACCAGGCTTCATGTGGAATTCTGGGTACTAACATCAAAATGAGGATAGTCCATAGGGAGACCAATGTGACTTAATGCCTACAGTCCCAGACATTATTCACAATCTTTGATTCCCTCATTGTATCACCCATGTTTCCTGCTTCATCTCTATGTCATGCAAAAACATGCCTTCTTTTTCAATGAGAAATACAACAAGATCTGTTGTGACCTCATCATTTCCCCTCCTATTCTGCTTTCCTGGCCTCTGTCCTTGCCCTTCTTCCACTTCTTTCTTTGCATCTTATCATTGTGTGATTTCATCTACTCAAATGGTTTCATCTACCATCTTTGCCTCAGTGACTCACAGATCTTCCTCACCGCTGTCTAATTCCGTCCAATACCACATTCCAACCTGTCTTTCTTTGTGAGCATAATACTCTGCATTGAGATAAGCAGGCTGAAAAGGGACCTAATTATGTTATAGGTATCCAAAGAGGTCTAATAAGAATATAAGTATGAATCTGTTCACCGTACCTGATCACTGTATAGATTAAGGTAAAATCCATGGGGATTAAGCCAGTTTCAAGGAAAGGAATATCCAAATTGGACATTAGGATTTTTTTTTCATTTGTAGTCTGCCAAATGAAACAGTGAAAGCTATTAGTGTAAGTGTACAAGAGTTTAAGAAGAGAATGGACATCTGTCTGGAGATGTGGAACATTTAAAAAGTGCCCACTGAGAATTAAAAGTTCTGCCAAAATGGAAAGAATCTAAAAATGTTTCTTTCTTGGGACAGTCCATGATTAACTCCATTTTAGTAGCATTACAAAGGTAATATTACAGATAATTTGTCATCTGATTAGTGGAGAAAGCAAACTATGATACTGACATTTCATTAGTGTCTACCACTATGATCTAAGATTAAGAAAACATGAGCAAAAAGAGAAATACTAGAACATGCAACCTGTACCATCATTTTTTTGAAGATTTACTCCTGCCAAAGATCTCTGGGAGTAAGAGATCTAGGTCAATAACTAAGGATGTTGGATCAGGGTCAGCAGACATCCATGCCATTTACATGCCCAAATGCATGAATTCATTTTTTTCCCATGATTGTAGCTCACATTTATCTGGCAATTGAAAGCTATGTTATCTACAATGAATTCAGGAGCTGGGGATACAAGACTCTATTTCTGATTTTCTAATTAAAGTGCAACTTAAGCAATATTGATAATGGTAGAAACTGGCAACCACTTTGCTAATAATATCTGCAATATTAATTTACAGCAAATAAATAATTCCAACTCTATTTTTAATACTGGAAATTCTGGAATTGCAATAATGATTAGATGTCTCAGCTAACTTCCAGATATCAATGAGATTGTGTCCAGTATTTTTTATTATGAATATATATGGAGCTAGTAAAAATAAAGATTTGTTTACTTATATTATGCAGTACAAACTTCAGATAATATACATAACATAAGAATGGCGATACTGGTCAGACCACGGGTCCATCTGTCCAATATACTGTCTTCCAACAGAAGCCAATGCCAGATGCTTCAGAAGGAAAGAACAGAACAGGGCAATTATTGAGAGAACCATCCCTGTCATCCAGCCCCAGATTCTGGCAGTAAAATTAATACCAGTATAAAGAACATTATGGCCCAACTCCACTAAGGGACATGGGCATTGCAACAATCAGCATGGCAACTTCCAATTTTAAGTGTCTAGAAAATTCCTGGAATCCACAAAGTCTGAGTTTGGTGCCTAGACTTCCTATACAATAAATGCAGAGAGATAGATGCCTCAGAATGGGATCTAGAAAAGCCAGCATGCTAGCTGGCCCCTTGTATAAGCTAGCCAATGGCAGATGCTAATGATGTGTCTTCTAAGGCCTTGTCCAAACTCAGAAGTGTTGTCAACTCAAGTTACAGTGATGATCAAAAAGCACTGTAATGACAATGCTTGTGCCTGTCCATACAGCATTTGTTGTGTTGCCGAAACGCGTCCACAGTTGGTGCTCTAGCATCGACTGTGAAAGCAGTGCACTGTGGGCAGCTATCCCACTGTGCAACTTGCGATTTTATGCTTCTATTGTGGGAAGGCGGAAAGGATCTCAGTGCATCATAGGTGTTGTCTCTGTACCCCGTGATGCAGTGATTTCCATCCAGTCATTCCAGGGGTTTCCAGCTGTGTTTTGCGGCATTTTTCAATGGCCTCAGTTTCATGAGCACCTGCCATCTCTGCCCGCCATCTGCTTTCTACTGTTGTCAGTGTTCTGAACACATCATGGCTGTCTATGCAGTATATCATGAGTTCCCAACTGGAATTCAAACCTGAGGTGCATGACTTGCTGTGTGCCATGCAAATAAACAATGCTGGATTACTCTTTGCATTCACGGAGCATTTGCACAGTGCATCGCTGCTTTTGGGTGCATGAAACAATCACTGAATGGTGGGATTGCATTGTTATGCACATCTGGGATGATGAGCAGTGGCTGCAGAACTTTCAAATGTGCAAAGCTGCCTTCATGGAACTCTGTGCAGAACTTGCCCCTGCCCTGCGGCGCCAGGACACCAGAATGAGAGATGATTTCTAGGTGCAGAAGCATGTGGCGATTGCCGTATGGAATCTGGCAACTCCAGATTACTACTGGTCAGTCACTAATCGGTTTGGAGTCGGGAAGTCCATGGTTGAAGCTGTGTGCAGGGTCATTAATCACATTTTGCTATGAAGGACTGTGAGTCTTGGAAATGTGCGTGAAATAGTGACCAGCTTCACAGAGATGGGATTCCCTAACTGTGGTAGGGCCGATAGATGGCATGCATATCCCAATTTTGGCCCTGAACCATCTTGCAATGGAATACATCAATAGAAAGAGATACTTCTCAATGGTACTGAAGGCACCTGTGGATCACTGTGGGTGTTTCACTGACATCAACGTGGGTTGCTCAAGGAAGTTGCATGATGTATGCATGTTCAGCAACACTGGCCTATACAGAAAGCTGCAAGCAGGATCTTTCTTTCCAGACCAAAATAGTCCAATAGGGGATGTTGAAATGTCCATCATGATTCTGGGAGACCCAGCCTTACCCCTTACTGCCATGACTCTTGAATCTTTATATGGGCAACCTGGATAGCAGCATGGAGTGCTTCAATAACAGGCTGAATAGGTGCCGAATAACACTGAATATGTGTTTGGCATATTAAAAGCTCACTGATGATGCCTTTATAGAAGGTTAGACCTAAATAAGTAAAATATTCCCATAGTTATAGCCACCTGCTGTGTGCTCCATGATGTTTGTTAAGATAAGAATGAAAAGTTTCCCCCATGGTGGAGCGCAAAGATGGATTGCCTCGTGGCTAAATAGGAACAACCAGATGTTAGGGCTATTAGAGAGGAACAACAGGTGGCCATTTGAATCAGTGAGGCCTTGAGGAACTATTTTAACAATGAGTACCAAGACGGTATCTTTGTAAACAGCACTGTGCTATGCTATGACTACTATCGAGTTTGTACTATGTATCAATGTGGGGCAACCTCCATGTGCAAGATGAAAACAAAGGGTATGTCTTCATTAAATAACATTAATTCACATAACACACATGAAAAGCTGGACTGGAGGAGAGAAGGCAGTGAGGGGCAGTGTGAGCTATGACATCTGGGTGTAAGTCCAGCTATTCTTCTGGAAGCTGTCTAAAGGAGTGGAGAGAACGGGATAGCAAGATGGGCCAGGTGTTTGGTAGGAAGGTGTGGGTGAAGTTTGGGGAGGGCATGGAAAGCATTTCTGTATTGGCTGCAAGGGGGAGGGTGAGCATGAATTCAGTCTGCAGTGTTATGAGTGACTTTAGCAATTCTGTTTGCTCCTCCATGGCTTTTATTATGCATTCATGACCTGCTATCACTCATTCCTGATTTTCTCTCCTCTCCTGCCTATCAATTTTCTAATTTTCAGACACAGTGTGTGTCCATGCTTTTTTTCTTTTCTTTTCCACCTCAGAGGACTGGAAGAGTTCTTGGAACATCTCCTCTTTGCTTCTCCAGGGTCATTTTCTTATCATCCACAGGCACATGGTGGGTGTCGAGGGGTTTCCCCACAAGGACACATTTGTAGAAGCACAATGAACAGAAGCATTATTTGGAGTGCAGTAACATCATTGATGCATTTCTGTAAAACACACCTCTTTCTCTCTGTCCCCTGGCAAGTGCACAGCTAGATGATCAGCCAGAGCATGGTGAGTTGTGCCTGGGGGAAGGGGGCACTGAAGCTGGGGAAAAGGTTCTGGGTGATTGTTTGGGGGTATTAATGCAGGTAAATAAGGACAAAATTTCAAATTGTGCCACCATTTTCCACAGACTGGGGGCCATAGAAGCCAATATCTCACTCCTGAGAGTAAGCAGGGATGCTATGATGCATCTCCTCCATGCAAGCAGCTTCAAATCGTGTTCCTATGCTGCTCGTTTGTGTACCACTTTGGTCCCTGCACAAGAGATTGCCGACTGGCACAAGAAAGTATCCTATAACAGGGGAATAAACAAAGCAGCTCTGATGAGGAATCTCTGGCAGAGTATTGGCAAGTACCTCCAGGAAAGTTTCCTAGAGATCTCTCTGGAGGATTCTCACAAAATCTCAGTGTGCATAACACACATTTCCACTGTACTGTCTAGTTGAACAGGGGAATGGGAAGCACATGCACATACAGCTACTTTTGTGCCTTTCTGTCCCTTCAACCAGCTGTATCATGCAACAATGCAAAGGACAGCTGTATCTCATGTAACCGAGCAGCACCAGCTCAAAAAAATTACTTACCTGAGCTCTCCTCTCCTGCATCCAGCACAACAGAGCTGTAGGACTGGGACTGGCTCGAACCATCTGGGATCGAGAAGAGGTCTTGGCTCCCCATGTCAGCAAATAACCCAGTCCCTGCACTCCAAATCGACCTCCTCATCCACGACTTCTTCGTTGGGGTTGAGTCTGGTGTCTGCTGCCTTTGGGCCTGCAGAGGTATAAACGGGTCTCATGGTGGTGGAGATGGGGTCACCACTGAGGTTGGCTTCCAGTTTCTTATAGAAGCGGCAGGTCTTTGACTTCATCAGAATGATGGTTTGATTCCCTAGCTTTTTGGTACCCCTGCCACAGCTCCTTGATTTTCACATGGCACTGCAATATATCCTGTTCATAGTCCTTCTTCTCCATTAAACAAGAAATTTGACTGTATGTATTGAAGTTCCTTCGGCTGGAGTGGAACTGGGACTGTGCAGCCTCCTTTCCCCAAATGTCAATGAGATCCAGAAGCTCCAGTGTGCTCCAAGTGGAATAGCATTTGGTGAGTGGAGCCGCCATGGTCAGTTGGGAAGGTGCAATGTGAGCTCTCCATGCTGACCAAGCAGGAAGTGAAATTTCAAAAATTCCTGGGACTTTAAAGGGGGGAGGGATGGATCACTGCAGGGCAGCAGAGTTCAAACAGATGGGTGGAGTGTTCAGGATGGGCATTGTGGGACAATTCCTGAAGGCTATTTACTGCGACATAACCAAATGTGGTGTCTACACTGATGCTTTGTCGCTAAAAGTTAGGCGCAAAAAATCGACACCTCTCATTGAAGTGGCTTTATTTTGTCACAAAATCAGGGGAGTTGGGTCCACAGGGGGGGTTATTACAGTGTGTATCACTGTTTTGGCACAAAAAGCTAACTTTGGTTGATAAAAGTCTCTAGTGTAGATCAGGCCTAAGATCTGCCCCTATCAGGGACTTAAGATATATCTACACTGCGTGCCACTTGTGGCAGGGTATAGGGCCTGTAGCTACATACCACAGTGAAAAGCAGGCTGTGTCTACACTGCAGTATGTAGCTACATGTATCAATGAAAAGCACTGGCAATGATAAAAAGTGATGAGCTGTGGGATCCTTTCCTCACTGCCTTCCCACTGCATGAGAGTGTGGCAGGGAAAGGCTCCAGCTGTGGGGAGGTAGCAGGGCACTACCCTGCTAAAAATAAGAGTGTAGACTGGGGAGGCACAGCTTGGATGAGTATAGAGCTGTATATAGCCAGGTACACAACCACAGGGTTCACGTGAGTCTTTATTCTACTTGCCTAAGCAGTACCACACACCTATACTATTATTTATATCCATGCTTGGAGAGTGTGTGTAGTGTATGTATTCTACACACCACCAAAAGAAGTTTGCAGTATAGATGTACCTTAAGGCATTTAAGGGCATGTCAACACTATCAGCACTACGGTGGCCCAGTTGCAGCATTACAGCTGTGTGGCTATAACGCCACAGTGTAGACCCTGCCTATATCAATGGAAGGGATTTTTTTTTTTTTTTTTTTGTAATTGATGGAGGTAATCCACTTTACTAAGTGGTAATAGCTAGGTCAGTGGAAGTGTTCTTCCATTGACTTAGCTGCCTCTACAATGGAGGCTAGGTCAGCTTAATTAAAGCATCCAGGGCGTAGTTTTTTCCGTACCTCAGAGCAATGTATCTACCTCTCAGATGTGTACCCTAATCACAAGGATATATATTATAGAATCACTTTTTGCCTCTCCCTGCCCCCAATGACTATTTAAGTATTTATCCAAAGTAGAACAGTTTCAGCAGGAGATTATGAAGGAGTCCCTACCCCCATCAGAATAACCCATAGCCCAGTGGTTGGGGAACTCACCTGGGAAGTGAGGGATACCTCTTTAAATACTTTCTCCCCATCAGGCAGAGAGGGGAATTGAACATGGTCTCCCACATCCTGGGCTAAAAGTTATAATGTGGGCACCACCACCTCCTTGTCCAGCTGCATTTTGTATGGGGCCTGATCGCATAGGCATGCTCAGAGCACATCTACCAGATCAGGCTCAACAGGCAAGATGGGGGTTGAGGAGGAACCCCTATCTTCACCTGATTTGAGGATCCTGCTCGATGAGAAAGACATCCAGACACCTAGAGCGAGGCATAGTGTGCGTGCCCAGAGGCAGAAAGTAAGGTGTGTAGGGGGGTATTACAGCAAGCAGTTAGGCACTGAGAAATTTGAGGCTCCTACAGGGTTAGGCAGCAGGTGAATGGGGACTAGGGAAGGGGAGTTGAAGATCTCAGAGCTGCCTAAATTTTGGATTCAGGCATGTAAAATGGGGAGTTAAATGCCAATGTCCTTTTGTGGACCTGGGCCTAACTGACTGTTTTGACTTCTAGCAATTAGAGATGCGCATTGGCAGTCAGGAATTCTCGATGATATTCTAGGCCTACCACTGATTTTCTGTAAGACCTGGGACAAATCATTTGACCTCCTTGTGTCTCAGTTTCCTTCTTTGTAAAAACTTTATTATGGGTAAAATATAAAATATACAAAATACTAGAATTCCTATTGATTGCAGGATTGAGACCCAGTACAGTTATCATTCAATGCACTTATACAAGATTCCTTGTAAAAGAAATCAGGTAAGAACGCCATAGCACTGGACAACTTTTTTCAAATATTGAATAATTTTTAAGCCAACAAACAATTATCTATTAGTATTTAAGGTTGTCAGTGGTTCCTGTGAACTATGGGAATCTTACCTATTGAAAAGTAGCCTTAACTAATGTTGGCCATTAATTAGCTATTTAACATCAATATGCTGGTCCAGCATGCAAATCCTCTTTAACAATTCCTATAGATCTTATTTTCTATACCTACTTCCTAGTAATTTCTTTTGAAGTTCTATCATGCTGTATAGATTGAAAATGGTATTCCATATACACATTGATCAGTCTCCTTGTTCAGCCTTGGAAGTATAAACTGCTTCATCTCTCAGAAGATTTTTCAAAAATATATGAATGCATATCTTATGTGGGGGCCATATAGTGCAGACACTGAGACGTTAGCTAATGCAGCTTTAATGGTATTGTGGAGCAAAGAATTTAGTACAGTTTGATTGTTTCATAACCCAGCAAGAAATCCATCTGGAGGCTTTTGGTAGTTTCATCTTCCAAAATCATCTTTCATTTCCTTTATAGTGAAGTTGCCAGTCTTGTCACTGAACTGTATCAGTACTACAGCGCTCATTCTATCTGAGAGATCCTGAGAAATAAATGACAGCTGTATCAGGAGAACAACAAACTGCTCCTCAAACAGCTTCTGCAGGGTTTCCACTGAGGCTGACACACACCATCCTTAAACAAAAAGATCTTACATATAATTGTGGAGGAGAGGCAAGCAAGCAACAGTGACAGTTCCAAACTAGTAACATAAAAAAGACTATATGGTACATTAACTTCACTCTAACCCTTGCTCTTCCAGAAAAGTAAAGGCTTTTCTTTTCAGAAAGCTATGCAGAAAACATTCTAGATGGGGAAAGTAGCAAGAAACAAATAGAAAAGTTTACAATCTTATCCTGAGTTCTGCCTAACATGGGCAGCAACCTCCCAATTATTTAAAAGTAGAAATAAAACTAAAAATGTCTCTTTCTTCCTTCCCAGCCTGTCAGAAAAATATTTTAATTTGGTTTGCTTGCTTTTCTGCTCTGTTTGAGTGAGGAATTTACTAAGAGAGTGCTAAGATCAAACACATGTGTTTTGACCTTAAATCAATCAAATGGTCATTCTTATCTCTAGTGGAGTGAGTTCTACAATCTAGATCCAGCTGCTCTATAAATACTGTTTTTTGCACCCATCAACCACACCCTTCAGGTCCAGTGTGGCATAGTGTCATGGGAGGTCAGTGTCATGAAGTCAATGTCATTGATGGCTTTGAATGCAAGGAGAGAGACCTTGAAATGATCCATGTTTAATGGGGAAACACTGCAGAGAGCAGACCATCAGGTGATCTATTCTGCTCCTAAGCCCATTCACTACTTCATTTTATACCATTTGCAGCTTTTGCAGGATATGGCATGGGATAGAGGAACGAAGCAGGGCCAAGTGTTGGGGCACTCGATTTGTGTGATAGGGTGTTCACCCCACACCAGCCTAGAAGGGGTGCATGAGACTGAGAATGCCCCATTAACCAGATAGGCCATAGCTGAGGGGAATTTGGGGGCCTTACTAACTTCTGAATGATGATGGAGTCCAGAGGAGAAGCAATAAGTGGAGCATGTATAAAGCTAGGAAGTTGACAGCATTAAGGGAGCCTGCAGCTTTTCTCTGGGTGTTAGAGAGAGAAGGAAGGAAACCCGGGGGAGAGTAGAAACCCCATGGGATCCAGGCCCTAAAGGGAGGGTTTATCCAAGAGGGTGATGGAGTAGAAAAGGACTCAGGGAAATGGCAGCATGGTAGGACATTGCAGACCTTGGCTGCTGATTAGAGAGTCCCTGACCTGGAACCCAAATTAGAGGGCAGGTTTGGGTTCTCCTAACCCACTGGAGAAATGGCATAGTCTGGACAATGATTGGGAAGACTGCCTGAGACATGAGAGACTTTGATACCCCAGATGGGGGAAAACACATAGTGACCTGGCAGGAATCCAAGCCACAAAGAGAGAGCATCCTGAATCACAGAGAGAGAGAGAGAGAGAGAAGTGACAGGGCAAGAAGTGGCAGGGTACAGAAAGGAACGACAGAAGAGAGTGTCAAACCTGGAAGAAGCAGCCAGGATGAGGCACCCTTGTGATCAGTAAGCCCATTATACCTGGGATGTGGGACACACAGATTCAATTTCCTGCTCCGCCATCAACTTCCCCTGTGAACTTGGGCAAGTCATTTAGCCTCTCTATGCCTCAGTTTCCCAATATCACAGGGGTCCCAGAAAGATGGGCACCACAGGATAAAAGCACCGACCATTAAAACACTATGGAATAATGCCCTATGACTGAGTAATAGGAGACATGAATATGTTAGCTACATTAATATCAATCAATGTGAGGAGTGCAAATGAGTGAGCTCACAATCTGGTCTATATATTTATCTTATTGATTGCAAACTGATTTTGTGGATTCTGCTGTTTAGGATGGAAGCTGAACATGTAGGTACTCTTTATTCAGCCCCTAAGTCAAACTAAATGGAATATAAAAGAAAATATTTTTATGGAACTAGCTGAAATTGTTGGAGGATTTAAAACCCAGCAGTCTTCAAGTTTTAAGCAGGATACATGAGTCTACTGGAACCTTGTGGAGTTTCTCCATGAATATAAATCCCTACTAGCTTGAAAAATGTGACTCACTTATACTAACAGATTTGATGCTGCAATCTAAGGAGCTAATAAAACACATACAGAATGTGGATAATAAATACACAAAGCAAGTTCAGAATGTATTTTGACAAGGGATCCAAAATTGAATATAGAAAATTATTTTGAATAAGTCAAAATAAAAATGTATATTAAAAATACACAAGTAACAAAACCCAGCAAAAATCAGTGTTATCCCATAAACAGTCAGTTTAACCACAGACTTTCCCCCAACACATTTTATGTTTTAGCTATTACTACTGAGTACTCAATTGCAAAAATACGCAGTCTTTACTGTCCAAAAATTGACCCACTCATAGATGATAGCGTACTCATAGATATAGGCAGGAGTTAGATTGGGGGGAAAAGGGAGTTGTACTCTTACAAGATGCACCCATAAAATAAGTTCTACCCACAGGAGTCTCAAAATGAGATGCCACTCACTGTAGGTTGCACAGATATTCAAAATATTGTTATGCTGAGTTCTGGTGACTGCATGGATCACAATCCTCACAGAGATTGATAGTTGTGAATGCACCCCTCAATTAACATAACTGTAAGGAAGAGTTAATTACTAGTCTCTACCTAAAACAAAAGGATTATGTGACCCTGCCCAGGAATTTTGGACTAAGTGGGCACAGGGGTTTTGCTGAGTATTGTTTAGATAAATAAGTGTATGAGGAGAGGGGCAGAACACAGCAAATCAGAGAGTGGAAGAGACAGCCTGAAGGAACAGCTGAAAGAATGGTGTATGAACTCAGGGAGAGGTTTTTGGGATAAAAAGAATGCTCTTGGTGCTGTGACCAAATGAGGCTGTTTCCTGCTATTTTACTTCTTATGTGTCCAGAAACACAGGACATTGTACATTTTTTGTGAATAAAAAAAACTATATCAAGGAAATACCTATCACCAATTTCTTCTTTTAACTGCAACAACCTACGAGACTCCAAATTTTTGACTAGCTAATCGGGTTCAAAGGGATAACACTGTGATCATGTGTGCCACTTGGCTCAAATAAGTTATTTGAGCTTGGCTCCCCTTCAGTGGGGTTTAAATAAACCCATAGATTCTGCTAGAGTCCTTGGGTTTGGTTCTGTCTTGATTAAGGAAAAAATGTGGCACTGTGGTGAAATGTCACACAGAGTAAATAGTGCAGATCTGTGATTCTACCTCTCTTCTTAACAAGATGTATGAAATAATTTCCACTTTAGCCTGGCTAACTATCATCACTGGGCATCTGAGGGTATGTCTATACTGACGGTGGCAAAGTCGTCGTCGCCGCCAGATTGATCTTTCTGGATCGATTGAGCGGTCAGTGTAGACACACTGTTTACACTCAGTAAAACCACCCCCTCAAATAGCGTAGCGCTGCATTGATGGGAATGCAGTTCCCGTCAGCGCAGTGCAGTGAAGACGGCGTGCAGGAGGGAAGCACAGCAGTCGATTGGAGTTACGCAAGCTACTCTGCATAGTTTGCGTAACTCCCATCGACTGCCGTTGAATCTCCAGGTAAGTGTAGACCAGGGCTGAGTTGACACCAGATGAATGGGATAGTTCACATCTCTCAGAGCAATTGTTCCAGGCTCTCTGCAGACTCTGCTCTGTATATGTTACAATCAAGGTATCTCCACTGTACATCCAAAACAGCAGAACAGCTATGATACTGCAGTTGCACCACTGTAGATCTGTAGTGTACATGTTTCCTACATTGATAGAAGGGGTTTTCTGTAGATGTAGTTAACTCACATTTCTGAGAGGCAGCAGCTAGGTGAACGTGGACTCGGAGCAGCCTGAAAGGCCTTAGCTTTAGGAGTGTGGGTCTCTGGAAGCAGAGGAGTTGCTTCAACTGAGGGGCGGGGTGACCGAACAAGAATACTAATAGGGCTTTAACTGAAGAAATAATGGCTCATTTATTTAGTCATTAATATTAAGTAAAGAGCATAAATGTAAACAATACAAACATGAAACCAAAGAAAGATACAAAGACCTAATATTTTTCTATGCATGCAATCATTTTTCATAATACACAATTCTATTAATGGCCATTTTATGTTTACAGATAGATATCCTCTGGGAAACTCTCAGTTATTTATAGACAGATGGTCGTTTGTAAAATCCTAGTTACTTTTCAAAGACAGATAAACAGACAGATGTTTGTTTGTTATCTTAAAGCAAGTGCTACTTTCATACGTTACCAAAAGCGCTTCTCTCCTTAAGCCCCTTAGGCCGAGTTGACTCTGATAAATGTTAGCCATCCCTTGGACGCTGCTGGTTCATAGAAGGGCTCAGTCCAGCTACTGAGGATCCCAGAGGGCTGCAGTCGAAAGTGCCACTGACTTTTGGGGGTTTAAATATCCTCAGGCTGATCACCAAACTGATCAGCTTAATCAGTATGTAACCAACCAGTGAACAGTGTCACTTTTGCTATCAGTATGTAACCAAATAGTGAACAGTGTCACTTTTGGGTCAGTATCATGATGAGTGAGCATTTCTGCTGAGGCATCCTGACTTATAGGCACTTTCAAGTGTTATTTAGCTGGGTGTGGTCAGCTCTGGTCAGCTTTTGTTTTTATGTTTGCCCTCTATTTGTGCTGTGATGTGCTAGCGCCCAGACAGCCCTTATCAGGTCCTTTCAGGTCCTTTTCCCAAGCTATATACTTTACTATTCTATCTTAAAGCACAAAACCCATTAACTATTCTTTCTCTATTCTATGGTGAACAGAAGAATTCTTCTAGCTGCACCTACCCGAGGAGCTTGGTCGACTGAACTACAATGCTCAGGGTACAAAATGCTTAAGAGCCCGGAGTGACATAGATAGGTTGATCTAATTTTTAAGTGTACACCAGTCTTCATTTAATATTTTTTTGAGTTTTTTCCCCCACAACCATAACAACCAGAGACTGACTCTAAAATAGATAGATAGATAGGTAAGCGAGCTGAGATTCTGGCGAATGAGAGAGTAGCTTTAATGAAGTGATAGTATGGTGTATGGGTACATACTGACTGTGTGCAAGCCTTGGTTGTGGGTAAGGAATTCCAATGGTGGGGTAAGAGAGAGACTGCATAAACGAATAATATGTACTGAAGATGCTGTGAATTAATACTTAAATTATTGTTAACCCAGATCCACTCTGTTTCTTTCCTTCTGGCTAGGGTTAATGACATCAGGAATCCTGGGGATGACAGAATCAAATAGTCCGTATAGCGTGAGGACAAACACGAAGTGACGTGCTTTAAGTAGCAAGTAGAGAGAGATCTCACTGACCAGAAAGTCCCACCATTTATGAAGCTTCTGGCTTCAACAAATCCTGGTCCTCTTTAGTAACAGCGGAGGACCAGGAGCTCTATAAATACTCCACATCTCTCTTTCTTTATAATAATAATAATAATAATTAATAAATAAAACTCTTAAATTATGAAGCAATGTATTTACAAACAATTGGAAATAAATGTCAAATTCCTTAAAACTATTTACAATACCGTAACCCCTTATCAATCCATGTAAATTGTCCTGAGCAATATTCTAAAGATCGAGTCTTGGTTGGGTTCTGATCATTAGACAGACCCCTTCGACAGTGAAGCGCAGAAAAATATCACTGATTTCAAAGTATTACCTTTTGGATCAATTAATGCAGGAGCCACATTTCAGATGCTTGTTAATCATGTTTTTAATGGGTTACAAAACTTTTCACAGGCCTCTACTGATAACATTTTAATATTTTGCAATTCTTGGTCAGATCACAAAAATGGCTTAGGAATTAAGTTGCCCATTTTACAGTGAAAGTGTCAAAATGCAGGACTGAAGCATCCATATTCTCTTATTTAGCATTTTTTTTGGGGGGGGAAGAGGGAGAGGGTTGAGAGGAATTTCCTCAGATCTCTATCCATTGTTAACTGGCTTATACCCCAGATTAAAAATCAAGTCCAAGTATTTTATAGGCTTGTCTAACTATTACCTCCAGTTTAAAAATGGTTTCAACAACATTGTGCCTGCCATCACAAACTTTTGCAAAAATACAAAACCAAATAAAGTAGTGTGGATGGTAGCTTGTCAGAAAGTCTTTGAAGTAAAGAAAAGTTTGTCAGGAAAGCCTGTTTTGTCCAGTCCAAGTTTAGACAAAATCTTTAAACTGTGCACTGATGCACCGGACATAAGTCTAGGAGCAGTACTGGTGCAAACAGGGGAAAATAACAAGAAGCACCCCATTGCTTTCTTACATTTAAAAAAAAAAAACCCTGATACCCACTGAACAGAACTATTCTGTCATAGAAAAAGAATGTTATGCATTTGTGTGGGCAGTCAAGCAGCTAAGGCTTTACCCATTTAACAGAAAATTCCTGACAAACCGCTTTCCATTGTTATGGCTGCACTGGACAAAAGATGCCAAGTTCAAACTGCTACATGGAGCATAGCCTACCAAAAATATAACATGGAAATTGTACACTTAAGGGTAAAGAAAATGTAGTAGCTGATGTTTTAACGAAGCAAGAAGGTCCTGAGATAATGCCTATGGATTAGTCAATAACTGACCCCATTGTGCCAGTGTAAGAGGGGAGGTGTGACCCAGGAACCTCCTGATGCCAGCTGTCAGCCTGTGTAAGAGATCCATAATGGTTACAGGAGTCCCCTGAGTCTGGTATTCATATTTTAGTTAACCAAAAGGGGTCAAGTGAGGTATCTGATAAGAGCCCGTGTCCCACTGGTCATCAACATCATTGCAAAACACAGATGTACAGATGTTGAGTAAGGAGTTCCATCTATACACTGAAAATAATGTTCTTAAGGTCTGTGCCTAGGGACTGATCACCAGCAAAGGTTAAAAATAGGTTCTCTTTCAGGCAAGACAGAAATCTGTGTGGTTACATGAAAATTAAGTACTGTATGGTTCACAATGGGCCTCCCCTCACAATGCTAATGAGCGATTATGAAATCTCCAAAGAGAAGAAATTAACGGGAAGAGGTAAACAGCAGGGAATATGCTGTTAGGGCTAATGCAATGAACATTGGAAGCTATAAATAGGGTACAGATGAACCCTTAGATATTCCTTCAGTCTGTGAAACCAAGCTATCGGTGGGGTTAATCTTATGAGAAGGGGTCTGAAACAAACTGGTTGAAAATGCTGGGGAAAGCTTCATTGTAGGAGATAAGGGAGTTCCTTGTTAGCTAAATTTAGTCTCTAGAAAGTAGGTTATAATTTTGTATGTAAACATTTGTTTCCAATATTCTTACTTACTATCTTCTGAATCTCTGTTCTTTGACAATAAACTTTTTTTTTTTCTCTATAAATATATCTCAGAGCTGTGTTCTAAGGCATAACTAATAAACTAGTGTGTCCTGTTCTTTTGGGAACAGCTGGGCTGGTAATTTTGTGAGTATTCAGTGGTTAAGAGCTTGACAGGAAATTCTCCAAAGACTTAGGTTGGTGTGTGACTATCACTACCTGTACAGAGAGAGCGAGGCCTCTGAAGGCTCAGAAGGCAGTGCTTGTGTTGCCAGATGCTGGTGGTTTCAAGGAGTTTATTCACAGCAGGCATGGACAAGACTTCCTCTTTCTGAGGGCAGGTGGTGACAAGGTACCTCTCAAACTTGGGTGCTCCCATGAAGCATCACACACATAGCTAATATCAGGTCATTTATCTGGTATTCTTACGCTTTCTGTATTAAAACAGAAGCCATCTGGAATAGCTCAGATCTATGGACCCAAGCTTCCTGAGTTACCAAAATCTAATTTCTTTAGCACTTCCATTTATACCATGGGCTCCACTGCTGTACTGTGACAGGACTGTGCCTTCTTCCTGTTGCAGCTTTCATCAATCTCCTCCCTGATTTTCCAGTTTCCTTATTCACCATTCTGGCAATCCAATGGTCTCTTTTCTTTCCTTTGCTCCTTTAGAGAAAGAGATTCATTCACTTCTTATACATGTGGTATGATAACATAAACAAAAAGTGCCAGGTATTAAGCAGCAACTAGAAAAAAACTCACTGACCAGGATGTCCCCATGTTTATTAAGTTCCCCACAACACATGTTGGTCCTCCCTGTTAAGTGCGAAAGACCAAGAATCTTATTTCTGATAGGGAGTTCTTCTCTCATGATTTCTTCCTTCATGGCTTTTCATGAAGTCCTCACAAACGGTATATAGGCTTTTTATCATTGGGGTCAAGAAAACGCAGTGGATGACTTACACTAGAAAAACTGGATTTCTACCAAGCCTGTAATGTTTCCCACCTCAAGTCTACTCAGACACTGCTTCCACTGAGGCTTGCAAGCCAGTGTGTCTAATTTCCTGTTCCATTTATTACAGCTTTGTTATTGTGTAAAGTTTTTCTGGTCTCAGCTTTAAGAACAAGAATTTCCCAGGTAAATAAAACTACATGAAGCTATCAATATATCCTCAGGTTTATACAAGGAATTTGCAACTGTGGTTAAAAGGTAAATCATCACCCTTTTTGCCAACAAGACATTTTTCTTGGTTAAAAAGACACAGTTCAATGCTCAAACATACCAAAAAAATGACAAATTTGCTCAAAGCAATGTTAATTTTTGGAGATGTCACTATTTTCACGGCAACTTTGGATGGCAAAAATCTCCTTTCACCATTGTGACAACAACAACAACAAAAATTCTGTAGTGGCCAAGTGTTAATGTGACTTTTCATTGGTGGTGCTAATTATTTCACATCTCTTTAATGTTGATCTTTTTGTTTCATCCATAGACATCATGTGGCACCAAGAAAGCTTGTAGCCTTCCAGCAGTGAATTTAAATTATATTGAAAATGAATAGACAACATATTTTTCTGCCAAAAATAGACTCCCAAACAAGAAGTAAACCCACTATTTAATTTATTAAGCCCTATATAATCATATGGGTTATGCTAGAAAAATAGATTATAATACCCTTGATATTTTGCAAGTATTTTTCCAACAGAAGTGCCTACCCAAGAAAAACAATTCAAATATACTCATAAGAAATCTGAAACTGTCAATGTCCATAGCAAAGCAGCAAGCTTTGAAAACATTAACTGCCATTCTGTTTCTGATCCTTAATGATCTGTTTTACATTTCCATGGGATCAATGTTGTACAAATTTAAAAAGCATGAGGATGGCGGTTTATATAAATCTGCTATGGTACTGTAAACTTTAATTTTCTGTTTGATCCTGACAAACGTAATCTTTCCTTAAATTCAACATTTTAGTATTCCAGTGAGATCATATTAACCTAACATAATAGTCCTAGGCCTGGTATGAATAATAATTTTATAATTAGAAATTGAAATAAATAAAGAAATCCTCTGGCATTCCAACAAGCTGCTGACCCAAACCATTATAAATCGAAGTAGATTCTGTTCATGTGTGTTACTTCAATCCTAGTACACCAAACCTTTTATTGAAGTCAACTTCATTTAAGCTAAGGTGACGTTTCTGTGACTAACAATGCAGGATGGGGCCTTTAATGTTGGAAGGAAAAAATATTTGGTCACATGATGACTTCAGTGTCATAGAATGTGTTAGATGTTCCAGTGTAACATGAATTTGCTTAAATGATGCACATGACTTCTAAAGTATACATGTCAATACATGATATTAGAGCCAAGAGAAATTTTTCAGCTGAAACATTTTTTGGCAAAATTGCAGATTCAGTTAAAGTGGAATGTTTCACAGATTCATGTCCACTTTAACAAACTGTTCATTTTGCAGGGTGGAAGAAGGGGAGGGGAAGGGAAGCATTTGGTTTCAACGTTTTCCAAATCAAAACATTTTCATTTTTCAACAATATTTTTCAACAATATTAACAAATACTCAAGGCCAAAGAGAAAGGAGAGGGAATTGTTGTTTTGTTTTTCCTGGGGAAAATTTTAAGTTTCTCAGTAGCATATTGAAAGCTGAAAAGTTTTGTCTGAACATTGTCTGAATATTTTCAACCAAAAAGCAGAAACATTTCAGTTTTCGGGCATTATGTTTTTCAAGAAAATATTGAAATTTTCTATGGAAAGCAGACACTTTGGGGAAAAAAACATTTTGTCAGAAAATTTTAAACCAGCCCTTGCCCTATGTATATTTACGTCTATAATATTTTTAAAAAAAACTATATTAAAAGAACTTTAACGTTACAAATGAATTTGGCCTGACAATATTCTTCAGTATGCATAAGCAAGTATCATTATCTTCATTTACCAGTAAAGCAACTGTACTCTTACATTCCAAATTTCCTAATTAAGCAATAGTTAAGCTAGATCAAAAAGAAGCACTCCCTGTTTTCATATCCTTTTAGGTGTCTGGTTGCCAGCAAGGTAACTGAATTACAGAAAGGGTCAATGCCTTAGCTGAGGAAACTTGTGACAAAATCAAGAACAAAAACCACATCTCCTAACTGCTAACCCCACACCTTAAGCTCAAACCTGTATTTCTCACACATCAATTTCCTGATACAGCCAGTATCCGAAGTGCTATTGTCCCATTTCTGGAAATTGTACACAAATTGTACAGATCTAAACAATGGTAAATCTGTCCAGAATAAAAGTCTAGAGGTAATCAAGATGCTAAGCTAACTGTATTTTTGGGACACAAAATATCTTCACTGAAGTTAAGTAAAGCTTATAAAAAAGAAGTGATCTTCAACATTACACTGCGGTCTCTTGAAATAAATGAAACACGAAGATTAATATAGTGTATTCACAAAGATAAGGTGGTACCAGAAACATGGGTGGACACTTTATTTGTGCTCTGTTAACATCCGTGGCAACTGTAAATTATTTCTTCATAACTCATTCTCTTCATATAGATATAAGGAAACAAAATTAGTCAGACTCATGAATTCTGGGCAGCTGTCAGCAATTGAATATAATACATGAATAATCCTACTTCCAATATTAAACATTTGTAATGTAATTAAGGATTTAATTCCTGTCAGCATTCATTGTCTGTAGATGTTGGTATGCATCCTCTGGTGGGTTTCCTAACTCTGCTTCCATGGAGCTTAATCCTGATTCTGCTTAATACATTGTTCTACATTACTTACATATTCAGTCATCAGATCCAGGAAATCCTCCCCCAATTTGCACACTTCTACATTCTCTGCCACACACACACACACACCCCAATTCCTAAAAAAGGAAGTTACAGGCTCTCTATAAGAATCACTTACCGGATCATTAGGCATGATGCTGTCCTTTGCTACAAGAGTTGGAGACATCAATTGATAGATAAATGGTGAAAAAGGCCTCCAAAAGCAGGGAAAGAAGGAAGCAGCAGCTCCATGTTTTGTTCTGCTCTCCCCAAAGCTTGAGTATACCTCAGAAGCCTGGCGCAAGAAAAGATCAACAAATAAACAACAGAAAAAAAAGAGTTGCAAACAAGTGAATTACTAGCTAGTGTCTTGACTCCTCACTGGTCGAGCCCAACCACAGAAAGAGCTGCTGAGAGGCCTTACCCATAAAGGACTAAGGTTCAGTAACGCTTTACCCTCTCTCCACCTTCTCACTTAGCATACTGAATATAAGAATGTGCTTCCACAGGAAGCATCAGCACCAACTCTGCCTGGGGTGAACCATTTCTTGGACCAAACCACCATGACTGCAGTATCAGTCCTGAGCATGAACCATGTCTGTTAGTGTTTTCACCAATCTTTCATAGGGGAAAAAAATCATTAATAAAGTAGGACCACACATATGACATAGAGACCAGGAAATGTGATATAGGTCCCCCAAACTCACTTCCATTCCAGACACCTGAGGGGGATGTGAAAACCGTGATTGCCTCCTTTTGATCTAGCTAAACTATTGCTTAATTAGGAAATGTGGAATGTAAGAGCATAGTCACTTAACATAATGAAATATTTTTTTTAATAGAAATAACGGAGAACAATGAAGTAATATGTATCTGTATGGTTTTGTACTCATTATACAATTGACAACTCTAAATGCATTATTTTAAAAAAAAATGTTGTCTTAGTGTGTTTTCAACTCATCGTACCATACCATACATTTGCAAAACACAATCATGGACATCTCAGTAGTGCTCAGAAAATGGTAGTGCTACAAGCATCTATCATAGGGCTGCAAAAGACCAAATCACCTACTTAGGTAGGTGATCCTGATTGACATGGCCATCAACAAGTTGTACTTGTACCACCAGAAAACTTTACTCATTGGCGAAGGAAGTGAAGCTGATAATCTGTGGCACAGTCATAAACAATAGCTTGGAGGCAGAAAAATCATATCCACAAAAAGCTAAAGTTTCAAGGAAGTGCTACACCTGGGCATACAATTCCTGTTCTATTTATCTTCTTTTTCATTTCCAAGAGTAGTTTTTACCAACTATATCCTGAGCATTTACTTGCATTCATGTCTTTCCCGATTCCTGCACATTTGAGGTTATCATCTTTCAATATGCTGCTAGTACTAAACTTTATGACCTATTTCTGTCAAAAAAGACAACAGATGAAATTCATGATGTGCATGGATGTGTATGTCTAGACATGAGAGAGCTTAACAACAGCTATCTACAATCACTAAAGATGCTGGCATTTCTAATATGCTCAGGCATTTGTCCAACAATCCAAAAATTATTTCTAATACACATGCCAAAGATTGACAACTTGGTGCCCAACGTTAGCATCTAAATCTATATTCAGTCACCTAAGCACCCATTTTAGACACCTAAGTTGTAATTTAAGTGATCATAATGGATATTTAGGTGACTGTGTTTAAGCATCCATATTTTCAAATTGGACCTAATGATTCCACCTCTTTATATAAAATGAAAGCTGACCTTTATCTTATTTGTAGAATAATTTTCCCGTGTGGCAGGTGTGCCTTCACTGAAGCAAAGAAAAGCTTTACTATCCACACACTTGTGAAAAAGAAGACTGTAGCTTCCCCATTCCAAGAGGAAGGGAAAGAACCTCAGATCCCATTACCACTTTTCCCTAGGCCAAAAGGAGCAATCTGCCTTCACCTGTCAACAGTGCTGTCCTTAAGGACAAAAATACCCATTCCGAGAACATCCTCAGATCTCTCTCTTCTATCCTTCCCTAAAATCTTGTGTCCTCATCCTCAGGCACACTGCTATGTGTTGCACCAAGAGCAGCCTTCTTGTGATGATTTCAAGTGATTTCAAGTAGTCTAAACTTGAGACAAATGTGGCTAGGTCCTCTTCCAAGAGCCATTCTAGCTAGCTGGATATGAAGGACAGCATTCTTAGTCACTATGTCAATCTGGTTGCTCAGCAGTGATAAGCATGACGTGACTCTCAGGATTCACACATTTTGATAATCTTTGTTTTGCTGTTCCTGCTAACTGGCAAATTTCATGTATTGGCAACTCCCTTAGTGTTTCTCCTTTCTTTCTGACATCACTTCTCTTGGACTGAGCTTGATCCAGTAAACTATCACCTACCTCATGTGTCTTTCCAGACCCTAAATGAGCCTCCTTGCCATATATCAGGTAATCACTTTTGCCTCTGACAGTGCAGTCTTATGATTTGCTTCCATTCCTTCTGTGCCCATGGAATACTCCCTCTCCGTGTGTTACCTAAGATTAGCATTGTGGAAAGATAAATGAAGCATCTTTCTCTGAAATCCCATTCAATATTGGCCACACTGGACTACACAACAAGGAGGAAGGGTTGAATTTGTCTAGGGCAGCAGTAACATACACTATTTCTGCTTAGCTTTTGAGTGTGTGTCAGGGGGTGGGGAGAACAGAGAAAGGAAAGGCTGTTTCCCTGAGCCACCTTTTCTCTGTTTATGTGGCATGCTCTCTTTTTCTGTAGATATGTACATACATCATACTGTGCTCCTTGTCCTGGTCTGTGCACTGGAGCAGCATGGTAATGTTGTTCTTTTGTGTGTAAATTGACCACTTTTCCTTCATACACAATGACTGTGACCCCTTTGCGTTCTGCACAAAAGGTGGATGGTTGGGCCCTCTATAAGTTAAATGCCCACTTCGACTGTGTAAACTGCCAAGAAAAAAGGTAAAAATGAAAAGCAATGCAAAGAATGTCTCACGTGTATTTGTTCCCCCACTCCAACCCCTTGGTTTCCCCTCTTCATTTTAAAGAGTTTTACTGTAGCAAAACTAAATACTTAATTAAGACAGAAACATCCAACTAAAATACAACTACTGTGCAGCTGTGATTCCAGAGACAATGGTTCACAACCGGCAAAGTCAGCCAATTTTCACCAATTGGGAAAATGAGGGACATTCTGTTGTCAAGGAGCTTTCAATATTTCAGTAATGAGATGGCCGTAGCTAGTGCTGCAGCTAGTGCTATTAATGACCCTTTGAAAATATTTTTGTTAGTTCAGCCATTGGCATAGGAAGATATTGGCTCAGTAGAAGTATATCCCCACCAATATTTTGTCTTATTTTTCATATTATTGCCTGATATACCCATTAATTGAGCTGTTAATGCCTGTTCTATACAAACCTTAAAATAGCAATGTGATCTGGCATTATTCCTCTTCAGTCAACTAGACTTGAGAATGTTTACTGCCAAGAATTTTCCCCTATAAAAAACATATATTCCCTGCATAAGCCTGTTTATGATTTGATCTGATGCAGATATTGAAGATGTTGAACTTAGAAATGAGAGAACCACAAATGCAGGTGCAATTGAATTCAGTAGTTTCACCAGAAAACAAGCATTCAGTTCTATCCGTTGGGGGTAATAGATCCAGAGTGATCTCACATTTGAAGGCTGGTTGCAGGGTGATTTCAGGTTTCAAATTATATTTGGCAGAATAGCAATCAGAAATTGATCGCCTACACTCCTCACAGCACATTTTGGATGGGGAGAGCAGGGTTGCTGCAGGTAATTGAGCTACATTGACAAAGCTGCTTGGGAAACCCTGTATAACCCCTTCTCTCTCTATACTTAGTTTTAGCCAGGTCTATTAGTGCCTATCGATTCCTTTCATAAGCAATACATTTCACCAAATTCCTCCCAACACATGAAAACAGGAACACACATAGGGCACATTTATTGTACATTTTACTGTTGTCCCAACTCAGTGAACCATTAAAAATGAAGTGAATCACTGAACCAAAGTGAGCTGAACAACAAAAACCCAAAATCAGTAAAAATATGTTTAGTTCAACAGCTTTTTATTTCACTTAAAAAGAAAAGTTATCTCTTCTCTGATGTCCGTGACTATGGACAAATCATTTTTCTACATTTTCTTCACTTCCTCCTTATCTCCTGACCTTAACATGTGGATGGCTTAGGTCTTTAGGCGTGTCTCCAAGGCATAAGGTGTGAGAGTTAGTTCATTTTTATGAATGTGCTGCTAGACAGATAAATCTTTTGGTTAGTGACAATAGCCCTGATAGACCAAAAAACATATGTGTTCGCTCGCGGGGACTGACCCTTATTTCCAGAAAAAGAAACACAAATTCTCATCTTTAATAGTAGTGGCACAAAAGAAATAAGAAATTCTGGTTGATCTAATGAGTTGAAGGAAACTACAGCATCTAATGACTCGATTTATTTATTTTTTTAAATCTGCACAGCATCAAATGTATCAAAATATATATAAACTCCACAAGAGTAAATATGTAAATATATATTCTCTATTTACCACTGAGTCTGGGCAAATTTAGCACAGTTCAGCGCAAAGCTAATAAGGGAATCCAGAAGTAATTTACTAATTTTATACTTGGGTCTGAACTGCAATTCATGAGTGTAACCCCAAAAGGCAAAACAACCTGTATGTTTGAGGGGGTAACTGTAGCTACCATATCAATACCAAAGAGTAATATTGTATCACTGGTATAATCCTGTATCCAAAGGACTGTCAGGAATATTACAATATGCAGGTGTTATACAGCTGTGGCTCAAATATTCTCAAACAAACAGGGGAGGATTTTTCCTAATCAGAGGCCCTATTACCTCCAGTGCTCAAAATATTGTGCAATTACTTGAAATGCACCATATATTGCACAGGGGGCGGAAATGTGCTGTCTGTTAGCATTAAGAAGCTGAGCAGCATAAATTAAGCCGGGTGTGATGGAGGTTATAGGTGGAGGATAAAGGAGTTTAGTAATAATACAAGTATAGTCTAGAGAAGAGAAGTTGCTTGAACATAGGCTATTCCATGGTAACACAGGAATACAATCATACAATCAGCTTAAAGATATCTCCTCAGGATATCATAAATGAACTTAAGAAAACAAGACTGAACAATGACATAAGATCCAAACAGAGTGCAGAACGATGGTGCCAGGGAGGTAGGGTGACCAGGTGTACCGATTTTATAGGGACAGTTATGATACTTGGGACTTTGTCTTATATAGGGACCTACTACCACTCACCCTCTGTCCTGATTTTTCACACCTCCTATCTGGTCATCCTACAGGGAGGAAAGGTTAAAATCACTCTCTGTGTGATAATATGGATCAAAAGTCATAACAAAAATACTTACCCAATCAGTAAAGCAGAACAGAATTGTGGAAATGGCAGGTACATGCCATACTCTTCTTCAGTAGAGACCAGCTCATCTCTTGCTATCCCAGGGCCAGATTCTGCCATGCGTACCAAACTCTGACTAATACCTTACTGCAACAGCAATCACACTGATTTGAAGTGGATTTATTTGGGAGAGCTCTCCAAGTAAGGTATCCTATGCTGTGAGAAAGCATGGCAGAATTGGGGCCTGAATGACTTGCAATGAGCCCTATCCCAGGCATTGATGGATTTGTATAGTAAAGTAATTGCATCCTCTAAAAAGGATATTAGATATCGGGTATTAGAATTTGGGGAACAGTCAGCATCCTCAGACATTGAGATAAAGAGTCAGAACTAGAGCTGGTTGAAAAATGGAACACATCTTTCATGAACATTTTCTGGAAACATGTATACCTTTTTTTTTTTTTTTTTAATTTTTGACCAGCTTTCACATATCATTATTTTTCGTCCTCAGAGACTTTAGAGGAACCTGGGGTAAAACACTTTACAACTCCTAACAGGTTTGGACTCTGCATCTCCCATATATCTGCAACACCCCTATTTCGTTAGGAAATGATGCCTCTTTCCACTTCCAACCCCTTCAAAATGTCAATAGGTGCGTAAAACATGCTTTTCCTGACTGTGCTGCCCACTGACACACAGCAGACCTATTTGACATTGCACCATTCATTGCACATGCAGGCAAAATTGTTGCATGCCATTTTGGATTCAGCTTTCACTTTTTCGATGATTGCCCTCTGCCTTAGTGCGTGCCACACTTTTAGTGGGGTGAAAACAAATAGTAAATCATATTTGATAATTTTATAATGTACTTTATATTTATATTGCACCTAGCCTTAGTATCTTTGTTCATGCTGAATGGTACCTTATGTGAGTACTCCCATAGTCTTCACAGAGGACTACTCTGAGTACTGTAAATTGTTATGCAATATGGTACTTTTCACCCAGAGATCTCAAAATGCTTTTTAAAGGAGGTATCATTACCTTAATTGTGGATGTGAGGAAACTGACACACAGAGAGCTTAACTGATTTGTCTAATGTCAGTAATAGCAATGACTTGTTCAATGTTATTAAATCAGTAGCGGAGAAAGAAAATAGAACCTAGATCTCCTGATTGCATGTCGTGTGTCCTATCCACCAGCTGTTCCGCCGCACCTGATTTGGGAGGTGTTACTAAACTACATCGGACTATATAAATGTGTATGTATTGAGGGGAGGGGTACATGATGTATAATATAGTGAACTGTGGACAGCACAGGCACTACTATAATTGTTGATATGTAAATAACTGAAATGGACATAGGTTTAAGCCCTGATGTAGATCTGAATTTCCTTGCTTTTGTAGCTTTTAGTCAGACCCTTAAAGCATGTGGAACAGAATTTTTTGTAGTCTAATTTGCTAGAGTTAGTGCTAAAGTTCCTCATGAAGCAAAGAGCCAAACAGAAATACCTAGGGAGAGGAACAACAGCCAGAAGGTGAGACAAAGACAGAACATGAGAAGTAATCTCAGCTGGCAGGTCCAGCCAGCCACAACAGAGTGATAGTGTAGAAATTTGTTGAGAGATATTTCTAGGACTCCCATGTCCGCACAGAAAACAGGGTATGCATTATGCAGTTCAAAGAACAGGACTCACTGTTACTGCTGCTGGCAGATGTCTATGCATGGTAGCAGTGGATTGCCCCAAGTGTCACTTATATTTCTATCTCAACAATAGCCAACCATCTTTATACACTTAAAATCTGTAGCAAGGACAGGATTGCTTTTTAAAAAACATTGTTGCTAGCAGTATTTTTCATGTGAGATTAATAAATCTAACATTCCAGTGTCTGACACCAAAATAACACCCTCTGTTTGTCATGAATGTGACAGCCTTCAAAGAAAAAGAAGAAGGTTTTTCAGAAGGCTACTCTGGAAATTGTATGCAAGCAAACTGAGATGAGCTGGGAGAATAATGCATACTGGATTTTCAGCAGTGAAGACTATGCATGTGTAGCTGTGAAGCATACCAGAAAGTAGTGTGCCCCCAAAATGGGACTTGGGTCCATTTTGCCTCTTTTCAGGGTCATATGTACCCATTTTGGGCACTTTCACACTTCTCTAATTATAGCACATGCAGATTGAGTGGCTCTGGGAGGAGTGATTTAACAGCAACTCCCAAGTGGCTGTGTGGTCAGCAACTATAAAATAAAAGCATAGCAGCTGACCCAGGGCAAATTCTCAGTGCTTCTGACCTGGAATGAGAAAGAATGAGCAAGTCTAGGAGAAGGGAGAGAGCACAGAGAGTGGATCCCTTTGGTGAGTTGCAAAACCTGCAGAAATATGGTAATTAATGTCACACCAAACTCTGAATTAAATTGGAAAATGTACAAATGATAACAGAAAGGCTTTGACAATGAGAACCTGTGCCCAGTTCAAAGAACCAAGTGTCAGTAAAGAAAACTCAGAATAGAAATATAATCCAAAATGAAACAAAACCAGGTAAATGATAACCAGCCAAAAAAATAAATAAACAAAAGGAATAATAAATGAAAATGACAAGAAAATGCTACATATAAGGACTTAAGGAGGTTCATTCCTTCTTCTCAATTTCTTTATGGGGGATGGATAGGCTCTACTAAAATTGTCTGAGAGCATGTCCTTCCTTACGAAGCTTCAGGGGTAGAGAGAAATTCTACACATGGTACAATCCAGATGGATCCCAATTGTGCTCCAGAGATTGTAGCTCATAGCCCACATTTGGACACGCATATTATTTTTTGGATGTGGGAGTTACTGTACTTTGAATAGCATACATTAAGATATCTCCCGTCCATTGAGACATCCTTAATAAAGGCAGCGTTAATTTGTTTTTAGTGCCCAATTTCTTCAGTATCAACATGTTCTCTAAAAAGCTATTCTGTTTCCACAAAGTCCTCTGTAGAATATGCTCCTTCTAAGATTTTTCTTGCACTTTTAAAAAGTTCCCTCTTGTGCTATTTCTACTATGTACAGTAGGCTGAACTTGAAAATTGTGTTTTGGGACCCTTGCAATATTGTTTTTATTTTGATTATTTAATTGTTTCATCTTTATGTTTTTATAATGCTGTACATACTATAGCATATGCTGTTTACTCCCCAAATCACTCATATTACTTTCCCTTTATATAAAGTCTCATAATGTCTTCTAAAAATGGTTTTATTCTTAATAGCGGAGGGAAGCTCATGTTAACTTATGGTTTAGAATATTATTTTTAGTTTGCCAGATGCTGGCCCAGTTATAAGACAGGTTAATAAATCAAAAGTAAAGATGTGTGGTTGTTTTACTATCTGGCCCTATGGTATTCATAAAATACCCATACCTACTATGGTATTCTCTGCACTCAACACTTTATCTTAACATTTTTCAATATCAGGCAAGAAAACTTGGTCCCATTTAAGTTAGTGACAACACTGCCATTTATTTCAATAGCACCAGGATTTCATCCCCAGTGTAAATAAGTCTTTTACTATAACATCCTGCTGAGAAGAATTGCTTTCAGACCAATCACCTTTCACAGCCAGTGAAACAGCACACTTTAAATTAGCTTGTTCCACACACAATAGTCTAAGGGTACACTGATACTAAGAAAGGGACCCATTGTTGACAACCCTTGTCAGCTGTCACCCTCAATCCTTCATCAAATGATGGTGAAAACTGGTTGTCTGACAGAGTAGACAGGATCAACCAATTTTGAATTTTGCAATGCAAAATAGGGTTGTAAACCAGTTTAATCAGACTTGAGGAATCTTCCTGATTGAGGAAATCTCCAGGTTGCGTAGAGGCAGAATAGCTTAGTGTGGCAGTCTGGGAACTTTATCTAAGTAAACCTTATGAATGGATTTTATAAAATTGCAGTATCACTGAACGTCTCATCATATACTGAATCAGCCATTTGCTATTAGGATTTGTGTCATGTATCTCCAAAACCTGGCCTAGGGAGATTCTACAGGAAAAATTCAGTTTTATTAACCTGAATGGTCTTCAATTCAAAGAGATACATGCTAGAACAATGAGAAGGCTGCAGCTTAAGGTTGTCTGCAGGGTTCTTCTCAGATTGTCTGCAGGGTGTGGGGTTGGAACAATGAAAATGACTCAGCAGAAAAGAAGAGACAATGACAAAAGGTATTAGAAGTTGCCATTAAAGAGGGACACTCTCGCTGAGCTAAGGGGGAGTCTTTTGACTGGTGGACCTAAACAAGCTAAGGGCAGCTTGTTGCAGGTGTTAGAGGAGCATCCATGATGCTGAGACTGAGCCATGGGAGTGGCGGCCAGAAGGAACCTGGAACCTCTGAAGTACTGACTGAAACACAAAGAGAACTCAAGAATGATGAGAACTCTAAGGGATGAAATTGTACACAGGTATTTATTGTTTTTGACTAAGAACTGTGTGTCTTTTGAGCTGTGTCTTTGATTAAAATAGAAACTCCTCTGCAAAGTCTGTGGGTTACTTGCTTCAACAGTCATGTGCCCGTGAAGGGTTAAAATATAAACTGGAGTACCTATGAGGTGACGTTCTGGGGAGGGTGTACTTGAGTGACCAGTGTATCTTAGCAGGTCAGCACTGATACTGGTTGCAAGGTTCTGAGTAGAATGAAAGGTAAGGTAAAAATACATTAACTCCTCGTAACTTTATTGACCAAAAGGTCTGCAAGTCTGAGTTCATTCCTTTCCTTTTTTCTGAGATATATCCAAATCTATATAGATTTTTTTTAAAACATGTTTTTAATTAAAATTGGTCAAAAATGCCAATTATTTTTCACTGGAAATTTAAAAAAAATTAAAATTTTCTGCAGACGTTTTTGTTTCTTTGTTTCTCAATTGAAAATGAAAAAAATCACTTTTTGAAAAATGTTGGGAACAAAAAATTGGTTTTCCATAAAACTTCTTATTTTTGAATGCCGAAAAGTGAAAACGACTGATTTGAAAACAAAATTTTTACTAAAAAAAATCTTTTTACCAAAAATTGTGAACGTCTACCAATTTGTTCACTTTCTGTTTTGTCAGTGAAAAACTGTAAAAATGTGACCAAATGAAAATTTTCCATGAAAATGTTCGGTTTAGTGGAAAAGCCACTTTTTGTCAAAAACAAAATAAAAAGCACCTCTGCCTTCTGTTTTGTTGAAATAATTTTGACCAACTCTACTTTTAATACATTCTAAATAGTTAGCATGGAAAGCATAATACTTGTTCTAAAGATTTTGCAAATTCCCTTGTTTCTTTGGGTTCTCCCTTTGCTATAGACTGAAAAGTACCATAATATTTCTTACACCTCTCCTTTTAAGATGAGATGCACACAGTGGGAAGAGGGGGATAGAGGATTGTCATGGAACCCATATGGTATTGCTGCATAAGAGGCATGGTAGAAAGGCTGCTCAGCTAAGGGTATATATACTCTATGAAGACTATACTGGCATAGCTATGTTGGTGTAGTCATGCTGGCAAAGTCCTAGATGTAGATGCAGCCTACTCCAACAGAAGGGTTTTCCTTTCGGTGTAGGAACACCACCTTCCCGAACAGTAGCTATGTTGACCAAAGCACTCTTCTGTTTACATAGCTGCATCTGTATTTAGGACTAGAGATTAGGTTGGCATAGCTATGTTGGTTAGGAGTTTGGTTTTTTCACATCCTTGACTGACATAGTTATGTCGACCTAACTTTTAAGAGTAGACCAAGCCTTATAAGTTTCCACATCTCCTATGTTTTCAGAAGCTGCTTCTGAGTTTTCCAGAGGGGAAGGGGGTTTTGGGAATGGGTCAACGGAGGGCTACTTTGTCCAGGCTTCCATGGGGCCAGTGATCACTAACTTCTACATAGGAGATGCTGTGGATCGGCTGAAGGCAGCTGGAATAATGGCTGCACTGGCACAGTATTCTGTACACCATGATTTCTATTATTGTTTGTCTTCTATCACTTTTTATCATTTACATTTATACAAGATATATTTATGAGGGGAGAGTTTATCCTTTTGTGATTATTGGCTTTCCAAATTGTTTTCTCCGGGCACTGTTGTAAGAATCTATTAGCTGCTCTACAGTTAATGTGCCACTTACTGTCTGTTAAACAGATTTTCTATTATCTTCTATCCTTTGCCAAAAATAAGAAACAAAAAAAAAAAACCCAAACACAGAAGGATGGGGGAAATAAAAGTTTCTCTTATGTCCAAGTGCGATTCTCCAGGTTCCTGGAAATGTCATTTAACTTTCTGTGTTTAACATGGTGACTACCCAGGAGCTTGGTAAGTCTGGCAGCCTTGGCAGGTATTCATGACAGCTTGTCAAGCCCGAGGCAACTGCACATAGTTTTTCCTCCCCATAATTAATAATTAATTACTAGCCATTATTTTTTAATGAATGGTTCTTTTGAATTCACCAGTATTTATTTTACACAATTTGTTTTGTTGTTAATTTTTTTTTTAAAGTAAGAAAGGAAAGCAATGTGCATTCTTTCAAGCAAAAGACAAGCTAGCTCACTGCCTTCATGGGGGAAATAATGCACATATTTATAAACATACATACCTACCTACACACAATGCATATGATAGAATCATAGAATCAAAAAAGATTAGGGTTGGAAGGGACCTCAGAAGGTCATCTAGTCCAACCCCCTGCTCAAAGCAGGACCAACCCCAACTAAATCATCTCAGACATGGATTTTGTCAAGCCACACCTTAAAAAAATGTGCATGCACACCTATATATACACAGGGAATCAAGCCCTTGTTTCCAAACACAAGTAATTTGAGCACCTTTTTGCAAGCCCAGAAAATTAAACACAGTCTAAACCACATCATGTAAATTGTCTACTAGCTAACAAAACCGAAACCACAACAGAAGTATCATTTCACTGTCATTTCTTAGGGTTCTCCTATCGCTATAGTTAATCCACTTCCTGAGAGAAGGTAGCTAGCTTGAAAGAAGAATTCTTCTGTCGACCTAACATGGTCCACCCCAGGGATTAGGTTGGCTCAAGTACATTGCACAGGGGTGTGCCTGTTTCACATTCCTGAGTAACGTAACTCTTTAGTGTAAACCTGGTCGTAGTCATTTGGAATGCCATGTTCTCTGGAACTGTAAAGAGGTCATTCTCCAGAATGCAGTCATGTGATTGGTATGAACTTCCTCCTCAGAGACATCAAAAGGAACAGTAGAAAGCAGGCTTAGGTTGGACAGAGGAAAAGGTGGATGGAATCATTTTAATCAATGTGAATAATAAATGTTATTTGTATTTAGCCATGTGCTCCAGTTAGTCAGAGAATCACCAGTTATAATGGCAGTGTGTGAAATAATTCTCACTTGATGCAGCACAGCTGGAGTACTTTTTCCGCACTTTGAGAATAGGTTACACACACGCAGATTCCCTTACGGCCTTCACATAGCTGTCTGTTTTTCCAGAACTGAGGAAGCATTGGTAGTTGTATTTATGAAACAGGGCCTGATCCAGCAAACACTTAGCATGTGAGTAACTTTACTGGGGCTGTTCACATGACTAATGTGCATGTTGGCAGGAATAGGCTCAAAGGGTTTGATTCTCTTCTAAACTGAAGTTCTGCTTGTCACAGGAGGATAGGGCAATGTCAAGGAGCAGGTTCCAGTCCCCTGATTCTCAGGGCTGTCACTAGCTCCATCAGGAACTGAAGATGCTTCTAGGCAGCTCTGACTTCTACCACACATGAAGCGGAGCTCTGATACGTCCTGTCTTCACTCTCTGTGTGCCCTCTCCTATTCTCTATACCTGGTATGGGGAATAGAAATACGGGGCCCAAACGAGGTATGTATGTTCCAGAAAAAGTTCCCCTCCATCAAGGGAATTTTCTGCTGGGCATTTGCAGGTGGATTGTGGCCCTTTTATGGCACCTGAGTGGGACAACACGGCCATAGCCCAGCATCAAGTGTGGCTGATAAAGTATAATATTCCCCATACTGGACTCATCTAAGCAAAAAACGTGTTGAAATGTCTGCAGTATTGAGACGTAACAAGGGACATCTCATGGGTAGAAGTAGAGGGATACAATCAGATACAAGTAGTCTTGACAGAATTCAGTTTTTCTGCTTTTTATATAAATATGACAGATAATATCAATCTTTATTTGTAAGCGTTTTCTTCTATTTTTATTGATTTAAGTTTTCACAGTTAAGAGAAATTATGAGGGAGAGAAAGACAATAACTATTTAATGACAATAGACATTGAGATTAAAGAATTTAAAGCTTTATAACTGATAAAACATAAATTTTCAACAACAGATGTCAAAATATACAAAGTAAATGTCCTTAAATCAAATTCTAATAAGGTCTTGAGTAGCATTTTTCTTACTTTGACTATCTATATATTTTGATTATTATTGATGGAAATATTTTTTCATCCATTTGTGTGGATATGGTGAAATTGACCTTTCCGACATTACCAATACAAATCTAATCTTTCCAAGTCTAGATATTTCATTCTATTTTTGCCATTCTTTGAAAAAACATAGCCAGTGTTACTGGAAAGCAAAAAATCCATGTATTAATTAATAAGGGATTAAAGATTAAGGCAAACCTTGTCTTTGCTGCTGCTTTAAGCATGTGAAGGCTGCTGTTCTCAACTAAAATAATAAAAGTAATGTTGCAACCTTAAAAGAAGAATAGATAGCACAAGGGTGAGTAAATGCACCCCAAGTGCCAACATTAACAGTCATATGCACCCAAAGGCTGCTGAGCTTTCAGCTAATATATTGCTTAGGGACAGAAGTGGTTATTTATTGCCAATATTTTACAGATATTTACTTCTATAAACATATTCCCTATAGCCTGTAATAAACTCTGCTTGATAACCAGAGGTGCATGTGCTAGTGGAGATGGGTGACGAGCTGGAGGATCTATTTTTGTTTGTTTGTTTTGCTATTGTTATGGAAGACATCTCCACATAGCCTTCCAAGTCATTTTTCTCAGTGTCTGTGTGCGAAAATTTTGATTCTGGGGAAGACGTTGTGTTTTTGTTAGTTTTAGGTGATTCAAGTCTGTGTGCAGAGGCATCTTAGAGACAGGGAGTTGTGCAAACAGCAGAAGAGTTTGCTGTCTGAATTGGGCTCTGATTAGAATAATTTTTTGAGTCAGAGTTGCTCTCTGGGAACTGGGCGTTGGTGTTGGGCTGAGATTCTTGGGAGAAGGAATTGCCCTGAATGCTTTTTGGTCATCTCATTTCCAGAGTGGTATACACCTGTAAATAAAGCAAATTATACTTGGAATATACTCAGACTGCATCACTGAGTCCTCCTCCACTAGCAAGCCCCTATTATCTGCTTTCCCCCTGTCAAAATGAAAGCATTGGTGTTAAAAGAAAGGGCAACCCTACTCCAACTAAGGCTGTAAAAAGTTGCTTAAAAAAATCCATTTAAACATTCTAAAATAGAATGGTTAAACGTGAAGGGCGGAGCTGTGCTGGGCTCTGCTCCTCACTGCCAAGTGAGAGCTGCCTAGCTGCGGCTTCCCCCCACTCTGCACTTGTCGGGGGAACTGTGCTGGGCTCTGCATGAGCCACAGCTGCCCAGCTGCTCTGGTTTGCGGGGAGCCCAGCGGCTCCCCTCCAGTTTAAACAGTAGTCAGCTGTTTAAAACATTTAAGCAGCTGCTTACCATTTACATGTTTTAACAGTTAGGCTTTTACATCCCTAACTCCAACAAAAATCATTTCTTAGATCCATAACCAAGGAATGAAGTAAGACTGTGCTGGAAACTTTGTCCCTGAAATTATACCAGTTATAGTGATAGTATACCAGTGTATTCAATTCGTGTACTTTAGGGTGTGTATATGAAGGACTTGTAGAGCAATGCCAGGAATAGCCTCTTTTTGGAATTGTTTCCTTTTAAAATACTTTATACTCATTATAAATGTGTTCCTTTCCAAAAGGGGGAGAAAAAAAGCTGCTTTTACAGAAGTATTTTTAATGGACCTAAAGGGTAAATAGTATCTGGCAGGGCTAATTAAGTAAGCAGTATTTAAAGAAGGAATCTTATTCCACTGGAGGCAAGGAAACAACCCTCCCTCTTATTTGTTCACAGTGGATTTTAAAGAAAGGGTTGCCAGGAACTTGCACTTCACTTGAGATGCTGTATTGACAAGAGGATATGTTAGTCAATCTAATAGGTCTTTCTTAGCTATAATGAGGATGAATCTCCCAAAATTGTCTTTTCTCAACTGTAATTTAATGTAAAGATCCAAATAGTGCATTGTGGAGGATAAAAGTCTTTAATTCTTTCCTTTGTGATATTAAGTGTAATATTAAAAAAACATGATGGAATTCTGCAGAAAGAAAGTCTTGTAAATTTTCATGGTTATAAGAGATCAGCTGTTTCCCCAAGTAGTTTCTGTCTGTTTTTTCAAGGACATAAGCCAGTGGAAAAGGACATGTACGATAGACAAGAGAGAATATCTCCAGAGGATCAGATAGCTAAATATCCTTGTTAATTGAAATCAGTCACTTTTCTTCATTTGTTATAACCTTTGAAACCCAGGAACAAATCAAGGAGAAGTTGAAGGCAATATAACAGATATTGAATATTACATTTATGCATGGGGAAAAGTGCGTAGTTGTAGTGCAATGGGGAAAAGAATGAGCTTATTCAGGACTATTCTGGATCTAAATTTCAAACTTAAGTTTGCTCAATTATATGTGCAAAATTTCACAATCAATTTATGCATTATTTATACTCATACTCCCCACTGCTTGGCCTGGCATAGCTAGCCCAGTGCTATCTTTAAGCTGTCCCAATGGCCATCTAATTTATAATCCAAAAGGTTTAGTGCAAACTCAAATTCTCGCCACACTCTGTCCAAGCCAATGTCTGGAAGTAGCGTAAGCTGCCAATATCCTATAGAACCATTTCTCATGTGAGTGCTGAATGTCCAAATGGGAGGTACAGCATTGCCAACTCCAAACAATTAATTGTCATGAGATTGGCTTACAAATAATGAGATTTAAATAAATAAAAAGGTTGGATTATTGTTATTTGTCATTTGATTCTGAGTATTGGGGTATACTCACTTCACATTTCAAGCTTTTCTCAAGCTTTGTCTAGTAAGGGATAGACATTCACTTTTACTTTTTTCAATGAAAGCTAAAATTCTCAAATAGTCACATTAGTCCAGGAGTTGTGGATTAAATAAAAGGACCAAATATTGCATGACTTTTGATAAAATTGTAAGAATTGGCAACATTAGAAATACCCTAGTTTATAGAAGACATAATGACCCAGCGCTTCCATCCTGCCAAATGGAAGTCAGGGACAAATTGTTTTAAACACCAATGAATTTCTGGCCTGCCAAACTAGCCCCCTGACAACCAGCACTGGACACATGCCAATGCTGTGACAATAAAATAAATAAAAAAAAACAACTTCCCTGACCAGACCTACAGGGTGCAGATGGGAAGGCAAAATCCACTAGAGCAGTATGCCATCTTTAGTTTGTGAGAAAAAAACTTCTTTCCCAATGATCAATGACATTCATCTCTGCCCTCAGCACACCCAGAAGTCCAAGAAAACAACATCCTCCAACTGAAACCTAATTATTTAGGAATGCAGAGTGGTCAGCACAAAATGATGCAGACTAAAACAGCTTTGCCCATGAGGAAAAATATAAAGTGTTCTGGGGACAGGTACCATATGGGCCAGAGGAGTCCTGATGTTGCCTGTAAATGTCTCAGTCCCCAACAGGAGACAAGGGATATGGTCAAGGCTGCAGACTGACACTCAACCAACCCCTACTCCTCTCTGAGTGTGGCTCCATATAGGAGCTACACTGCCCATATCAGGGAGTGGGGGAAGAAAGGAAAGAAGGGTGCTAGATTAGTAACTCAAACTGGTGGAGTGTCCATAGCCCTGCTGGCTGCGACTCAGCTTTACTGATTAGTAGAGTAGGCATTTTAGTTATCTCAAACAGAAATAAAAAGACACAATACAAAATGAAGGTGTCTGTACAGGCACCAGTTCTACTAAAACAATCAGTAGGCTAACAGTAACAGCAATGAGCCAATACTGGACGGACCAGTAAGTAAGTTAGTAACAAAAAACCAGCAGGTGCAATATTAATGGAAGACACAAGGGGACCCAGAACTTTGTGTGTTGTGCCATCAATTCTCAGACTTGCAGAGGATATTGACCATAAATAAATAATTGTTCCATTCTGCTTTTGATTAAAATGTTAGTAAAGATACAGAAATACATGTGCAGAATCCAAAATCTCACCAGGACTGAGAAAAATCTATAAAAAAGGTCAAGGCAGGTTTCCCTACTACTCAGTCTTCCTCAGATTAATACCTATTTCCTTGAAGATAGAATTTCAGAAGGATGAGCTGTTTGAAAAGCTATTCTAACTCACTATACACGTATTGCTATACATAGTTGTGCTACCCACGTTATTATACATATCAAGAGCTTGTCTTTCTTAAGTATGATATTACTATTCACAGGAAAGGGAAAAAACAAAGAAAATTTGAAGTGAACTAAAGCTAAATAGAAGTACATGTATTAAAAACAATTTAAGAAATCAGGAATATGATATACTGCCCCGAAACATGGACAAACCAGTTTTTGCACATCTGAACTGAACTGAGCCAGAATACTTTTTGAAAATTGAAACAAACTTATTTTCATAACACTTTACATTTTCTCATACCTTTGCATTTATGCCAAAAATAAAATAAGATAAAGCTTATAAAAGGGGTATTCATACAAGGTTAATATCATTCTGCATGAAGTACTTTACTGATATGTAAATTGTTTTAAAAAATCAGTTTACTGGATTAGTATTCACCTTTTCAATGTGCCCGTCAGCATAGCATCTGGTAGCTCAAGTATAAGAAAAATCTGAGTAACATCCAACAATTTAATATGTAGGCATAAATGATTTGAGGCTTTCCTCATTTAAATAAAAGATAGGAATATAGATTCCTATTTGGGTAGATTATATGAAATGAAATGAATCCTTTTTCTTTGCATATTGAGCACAGATTTTTTTCTAAACTATTCAAAACTGGAAGGAGGTTTCTTTTGTTTGATTTGACTGGGTGAAAAAACTGTCAGGCTTTCTAAAAGTTGGAGAAATAAAAAACCCCACCTTACATTAATTTGAAGATATATTTCTTTTTGGATACCTCTTTTACTTGACTCCTAGCAAAATACTGTGTACGGAAAGAAAGGTATCATCAAGAACAGGGAAAAACTAATGGTTGTCCTAAAATGCAATATCACTGGTCATTTGTTTTAAAGAACACAAAAAATGCCTCATCTCCATTTCCAGTGATCTTAGGAAAAGAAATGAAAAGATAATGTGCAGTTGATGTGGTATTTCTACTCTTCACTCTCCATATGAAAGAGGTTTGGAAGATATAAATGTTGACATCACTACAGCCTAACTCTGCAAAGGGCTGATTGCCTCTCACTGATTTCAATCTGCTCTTTGGCATCTCCCTTTAAACCATGGAAATGGGACAGTGCTGGAGGTTCCTCCTGCTCTCCAGGTACCCTCTAGAGTGTGAGTGTTAGCAATGGCTATAATAGCCTCAGGGTCTCAATACTGGCCAGGTTCTATGACCTGGCATGAGGATTCCCCCCACAGTTCCTTGTGAAATTATATATTGCCCAGCCCAACTAATTAGGAAGGCTGATAATATGGACTAGCTGGTGGCTCAATAGGTAGTGAACTGGCCTCATAGCAGCTGCTTGCTAGGCATGGGGAAATGGGATTAAACTAAATAAGGGTCTACAAATGAGTAGAGAAAAGGAGGGAGAATTATGAGCAACTTTCACTTGGTGAAAGAGGTCTAAAAGCACAAAAGTGACAGCTAAATTGGAGAGAGAGTTGATGGTTATTTTGGAGAAGATGAGGTCAAAAATACACATTAGGCAGCTGAAAGGAGGAAATATGAAGGTAGAGCTTTATTATTTATTGGCAGGGCTGGGAGAGGACAGAGTAATCCAGGAAAATACAGAAGAGATGTGGATCATTATGGATTTAATCAAATATGAACCAGATCCTTCTGGAGTTTAAAAATCTTTTAGTATTTCACATATTGCTTGTTCCTTGTGATTATCTATTCATCCTCCCATTTTTTCTTTCTCTAAAGATGGCAGATTTCTTCTCCAACAAATTTTGATACACTAGCAATTACATCCTGCCACTGTCAGAAAAAACAAAAGACACATTAGAGATAATCTTCAAAATCAAGGTAGTCATGAATCAGTCAGAATAATTTACAATTTTACATAAAAGAGGACAACTTTTCCACTCATTGATAATGTTTTTCTTCACTACCAGATTACAATATCCATGTTGCACTTAATCAAAATGAGATAAAAAATACATTGAAGATTTTTTTGTCAAATGTTCTTCTGTTATCACCTAATCTATTTGTGATATCTAGTTTTGTTTTAACTTTGTATTACTTTAATTGGATAAGGACTGAATTGGGCTTTTGTAATATATATAATCTGTACTCAGTACAATGCTTTATTTCTTGAACAAGCTACTGAATTTGCTTCTTTAGAAGATATGATGCATGGGTCTTAAAAACACTGTACTTTGTAGACTAATTATTATATGCATTTACTAAAAGTTCTTTGTCATATCTTTTCAGTGTTTGAAGCAGTGATGTGAATTTTCAAGCAGAAGAACAAAGAATTTACAAATTGTGAAATTTAATGAGCAAAGCTGTAGTTTTTTTCTCTCTGGAAATATCAAAAGTAAAATCTGCCAATACTGCTCCATAAATGCAATGTTCTGTGGGTACTGGATAATTCTTGGCCAATTTAGTAAAGATGAAAGCAAAAATCTTTCCACAAGGATTTTATATCTGATTTTTTTTTGGTACAAAAAATCATTGTTAACTTATAGTTATGGCTGCTCAACTGCACGACCTATCAACACCATTGCCAAAATCCAGGAAACAATTTCGATATCAACATATATAAACCATAATTTGCACGTCTAGTTCCTCACAGTCACACTCAAATACCCAATCTGAATGTAAATTTCTTACAGATGCATGGGTAAAATCTATAACATGATGCTTGTAAATTGGCAACATATGAAGTTGGATTTCAGTTTCTCCACATGAGTGGGTATGTGAGAAAATGGATGTGTGTATTATTGCTAACCCAATTTGTTAAAAGTTAATGAATCTGCCCTGTCAGGGAGTTGGCTGTGTGCTGTGGGCTGGTAGTATCACCTAATTTTGAGAGTCCAGGAGTTGCTTTCCCTTGCTTTTATGGTTCAGGGTAGTGTCACCCACTGGCAAGAGGTCAATATCTGCCTTGACTAATGGCAATAGCTCAGGGTAGTGTTGCCCAAGAGTCCACAGGCCACCTTCCACAGTAGCAATTGCTCAGGGTAGTGTGGCCCACTGGTGAGAGTTGGGGGAGTTAGGGGAACCGGAACAGCTGTACTCCACTGGGTTCTGACCAAGAGCTCTTTGAAGCCTTGTACAGGGCCTAGGGTCTGATACCCTTAAATGTGCTCCCTGAGTCACTTCCCATCCTTGTTCAGTCCCTCTCGTGTCATCTTTAGGTACTTCCTTTGTTCCCCACTGAGTCGTTTCTTGAGTCTCCTCAGCTGGCAATGGCAAGTCATCACCTTCAGTTCCCGCGGTCAGTGGGCTTCCAGCGGCTTGGCAATGAGGCTCGATCCCGGTGGCTTAGTATCATGGTGGCTTCCCACTGAGAGACTGCTGCACCTAACTGCTCTTCTCTGCAGTCAGCCCAGACTGATCTGAGTTGGTCCCTTTTCAATGTTCCCTCCACTGGAAGCATGCCCTTCAAAGTGAGGAGGCATGCCCTCTTGGGCCCACAGCAGCTCTTTAACCCTGGCCTCAGCAGTGCACAGCTGGTACACCCCTTCATATGCCCCCCCCCAAATGATGAGATTAGCTTTAAAAGTCAGTGATTTTTAATAAGAATGTTGGGTTCTTTTCACTTAGCTCCTGCTCTTTTTTTAATCTTTATGATACTATCAGGTCCCATGTTCAAGCCTTTTTCCATAACTACTATTATGTAAAAGAGTATCTCAGCTTTCTTCATGTATCACATGACTCCAGGAACAGGGGCTTTAAAGAATACATGAAATATCAGAAAACGCTTGATAAAATAGTGAGAGTTGGCAACACTGTGTGTGTTTTTGTGTATGTGTGTTTCCCTCTAGATCCAGATATTCCACATCAGTGGAGGTAATACCCATGTGATACCCATGTATCCATGTGATAAATTGAATGTATCACCTACACTCTCCCCACTAAGCCATCTCTCCTGGAACTATTTTTAACATCCCAAATCTAAAACTGCCTTCAAACAACTTTCATTATTTTAAAAATCAATCTACTTGAGAAATGTTCCCTGTTATATCAAATACCAAAATGTGATATTTTCCACCCAAAAGCATGTTGAACTGTAGCCCTGTAAGGCCAATAGAACCGTGGAGATGTAGAGCTGGAAGGGACCCTGAGAGGTCTTCTAGGAAGGGAGCTCAAGAGGCTTTGCACTAAGGCAGGACCAAATAAGCCTAGATCAATAGGTGTCTGTCTACCTGGTTCTGTAAAATCTCCAGGGATGGAGATTCCACAACTTCCCTTGGAAGCCTATTCCACATCTTATAGTTAGACATTTTTCCTTAATAACTAACCTAAATCTCCCTTGCTGCAGTTTAAGCCCATTATTTCTTGTCCTACCTTCAGTGGCAATGGAGAACAATTGATCACCATCTTTTTTATAAGAGCCCTTAACATATTTTAAGGCTATCAGGTCCCTGCTCAGTTTTCTTTTCTCAAGACAAAACATGCCCAGTTTTTTTTTTAAATTTCCTCATAGATCAGGTTTTCTAAACTTTTACCATTTCTGTTGCTGTCCTCTAGAGTCTCTCCAATTTGTCCACATATTTCCTAAAATGTGGCACCCAGAATTGGACACAGTACAGTTTTTTCCCTTTTATCTTTCCTAGAGACTTTCAACTGGTCTGCCTCTTATCCAGTTCTAAACCTCAGAACAAGTGTATTTATTCTTCATGTACAATGCAACACCTCTTCTCTTTTTTCCCTGCCGTCTTTTCTGAACAAGCAATACTCCTCTATAATAATATTCCAGTCATGAGACTTATCCCATCAAGTCAGAATCTGTGATACCAATTAAGTAATAATTTAGCTTAAATACTAATATGTCCAGTTCTTCCGGTGTATTCCCCATACTCCTTACATTTCTATATAAATATCTAAGGTGTTTAGTCAGTTCTCCCACTGATTTCCCTCTTCTTGCTCCTATGACCCTATTATAATTTTCCATTCCTCCACTCCCAACATCTAGCCCACTGTTCAAGTTGCCTTTTTTATGCTTACCTGTGGGCATTTGCTACCTGCCCCCCTTTGAACCTAGTTTAAACCTAGGTTGGCACATCGCTATGCGAAGATGCTCTTCCCCTTCTTGGCCGGATGGACCCAATCTATTCCCAGCAGACCTCCTTCACAGAACAGCTTTCCATGGTTGAAGAAGCCAAAGCCTTCTTGTCACACCATCTGTGCAGCTATGCATTCATCTGCAGGATGTGAATGTCCCTACCTGGACCCTTACGTCAACTGGGAAAACGGATGAGAACACAACCTGCAGCCCGAACTCCTTCACCTTTACTCTCAGAGCCCTCTTGTCACTGCTGATCTTCTCAGTGTCATATCTGGCAGTGTCATTAGTGCCAGTGTGGATGAGCAGCATGAGGCAGTGGTCAGAGGGACAGATGAGCCTCAGCAACCTTTCTGTAATGTCTGGAATGTAGGCTTCAAGCAGGCAGACATCTCCCAGGACATTATGTCAAGTCATCATATGGATGCCTCCATCCTCTCAGAAAAGACTCCCTGACCACCAGCACTCTATTATACCTCCTCCTCTTGGGTGCAGTGGCCATGAGCCTCCTAGCTCTGAGGGCAAGTAGTGCCTCTACTGCAGCCAATGGGGTCTGTTTCTCATCTCCTACTGTCCGTACAGCATGCCAGTTCTTCACGTCAATGAATGTAAGACCTTGGTGGGGGATGGAACATGTTCCACTACCCAAAGTGACCAGCACCAGTCTCCCCACATAGAGCAGCTGGCTCTCCTCCTCCTTTGGTGTTGCTGTTGTCATCTGTGGTGGGCTAGCATCCTCCATCCCAGATGTTTCAACATGCATCTTGCCAATGAAGTCCTCATGCTCACAGATGCTACACAGAGGAGCCATCTCTTTCTGCAGTTTTCTTGCATGTTTCTTGAGGGATTCCAACCACAGACATTTCTCACACTGGCTGGTTCCCCCCACATGGCTTTTGTTGGTAGGGACATGCAGGCTGAATTCCCAGCAAGTCAAGACCAGGATCAGGGTCAGGATACCTGTCTGTCAGGGATCACCAGAGGTGTAGGCCAAGGAAGAACTAGCGGTATTGTTGGCAACACTCTGTTTCCCTCCTTGCAAGTTCTTCTTTGGGGAGTAGCTGCAAATTAAGGAAAGGAAAAGAAAAAAAACAACACACAACTCTATCTCCTTGCCTTCCTCCGCTGGCAAACGTAACTTGCTAACTTCCTTCCCTCATCTGCCTTTGTCTTACCAGCCACCGGAAGCCTGCCTGCTTTATAAAGCAAAGGCACACACACAACTGGAATGGCTGAGCCAATCCTTTTCACTCGGCCGCCTCTAATCACTGGCCTATCCATTCAAGAACTGCACTTCTCTCACTTCAAAGAGTGCCCATTTGAGCCCTTCAAAAAGCCATGTTATAGCCTTGCTAGAATGCAGGTGCTAACTCACCTAACTTCAGGGCAACCTAGCCCAGACAGTCAGCAACCAAGCCTAGATTTCAAAATTATAGCAAACAACACTGAGTCCTGCCAAACTGACTGGTTCCCAGCACAAAGTGCTCTGCTTTTGTCCCCCCCAAAATTATTGTTATTAATCAATAACAATAGGACAGAAGGGCCCCAGAGATATTCACCAGCTGGCTAACTCCCTTAGTCTCCCATCTGCCTTTATATCATCTGCCATGTGTCAATATTCAGAGTTGAACCAGTGATGGTATATCATCCAATACTGCAAGACCAAGATAGATAAAAATGGGAGCTCTATACCATTGGAAAGGGAGATATCCAACGTCCCAGTCAAACCTGACACTCACTTTTCACCAGGAAGACATTATAAATGAATATGACACAATTTTGTATTTAAAAATTGTTGCTCTTTCTAAAAGGTTTCTATGGATTCCTCTAAATCATGAACAGTTGCTTTCATGGGGGCATATTCAATATTGCCAACTCCAAAAAAGTTAAAAAATAATGAGTCAAACCCCAACAATTCATGATATTGACCAAAAAGTCATGAGAATTTTAAAATTATAAATAATAAAAGAGTAGGCTTCCAGGACAGACATATGTGATGTAAACAGAATACACGGTGGTGAAATATTGTATTTTTTTCTTCAAAAATGCTTCTAGGATGACCTGCATGACTGATTTGTGGCTTTAGCATTCATGAGCAGTGCAGCCATCCCAAATCATGTGAATAAAATCTATATACATACCACACATTCAAGTGTTCTCTATATACATAGAGAACATTTTTTGGATCTTAAATATGTACGTAGGTGCTAGTATGATGATATCTTTCATTTGAATAATAATTGTCTCTAGATAGTCAATAGCATTTTGGAGTTTAGAGTTTATTGTCCACTCTTCATATACCTATTTCATGTACAGGAATCTTTAAGTAACATGTATATACAAAAAAGTTCCATTTTAAAAATACCTTGTTTTTTCCACTGCTTATAGCAGAAGCATTAATGTCAGCAGTATCTATATGGGTGTAAGAATCTCTATGCACTGATCACTGGAAGATGAGGGTCAAAGTACGTAGTAGGTGAGTTCTGCAAACCCTCACTTGCATGAACAATCCTTCCTCACTTTATGATGTTGCTGTATTTATGTATTTGTATTGCAGTAGTATCTAGGGGCCCCAACTGGGTATCAGAGATCCTTTCTGGTAGGCACTGTACACACTCATAGCAAAAAGATGGTTCCTGCTCCAAAAGAGATTACCTATTTATAACATTGGGTCTACTCAAGTGCAGAAAGATTTCTAGGAATGGGTCCAACGTTTGAATATCAGTGTATATAAGAGATCTATAAACTTATTGCATCGCATTATTCTTATAGCCCCAATGACAGCTAATATGATTTTACATCTTGCTTTGGTAACATGCATGCTATAGTAACTTCCTCTTCATTACTGCACTTTCTGCTTGTGTTCAGTTTCTTGTACAAGTGCAATTTTACACAATTTATGATCTTCATAGGACATGAAAAGTAAACATAAAGGGCTTCTTATGGGTAATACATTATACAAACTCTCTGATACCTTCGTAATTGTAGGAGGCTAAGACTGAGGTTGTTTTCCCAAATCAGTAACATTTAACCCAATAGATAGATAGATAGATAAAACTTCTTACATCAACCTCAGACCAAGAAATAAAAAGACCCAAAATAAATTACCACCAATGATTAAAATGCAGTCACAATTCCACCAATAAGAATATGTTCTAAGAAATTATTATTAAATCACAGCATTTTGGAAATCCAGACATTTTCAGTCATTTTAAATTTAGACAGACACAAAAGAAATACAAATGACACCAAACATGGCATCAAAGGGTTTTATTAACCGGTACATTAGACATGAAGCAGTAGCCTTTGTAGAGCAAAATTTTCCTGTTTGTTGGTTTCCAAACAACAGCTGTTCAAAAGCACCAGTTAATAATAACAAAACAATGACATCTTAATGAAGGGTATAATTTAATGAGCCATTACAAAAGATACAAACTTCTGTTGATACAAAGAGTTTTGTTTTTGTTTTTCTACATTTACTTATTTGTTCTAACTTAAAATGACAGATCCACATTACTGCTGATAGATTAACACAGAGGTTAATAGTGGGAACTGCCTGTATACATGGTCTTCATTAACACCATATAATTAAACTGAGATTTCTTAAGCTTGACTTGTCAGACAAGATCTTATCTAGATGAATGGTTTTCCTTGCTTTGATTGCTTGAATGATTCTGAGAGTCATTTGACACTTGGCAGCCTACATTATGACATGTTATCAGCCAAGTAGTGCAAAGAAAAATTAATTATTTCAGAGAAGAAATACATGACAGAAATATTTTAAAATGCAACAACAGCAGTGCTGGCTCTGAGAAAAAGAATTACAAAGCAGAGACAAGTCCAATGAAGAAGAACATCTTTCTTCAGAAAACTTGCAACAAAGTTACCAATCAGTGAACACAGCTGTCAACTATCAATCCCCTGCAGGAACATTATTCTGAGAAAGTTAAAACAATTCATGAAATTGTATTCATTGTACTCCTCCCCATAAATTAACATAACCATTTTTCCCGTTAATACCATTATCTTGGGGCTATTTCTTGACACACTTTCACTCAAGGGCAGTCAGAAGACAAATTTCATGTGGAGAGAAAATGCTGGAATGCCATTTCTGTCCATTCCACCTTAATTTCATCATCTTTCTATGAGTCCCTTCTCTACAAAACGCTGTGTATCCTCAGCTTCTAAGAGCTCTCATAGTTCATCAATTGAATTACCTGTAGAACTAGCTCAGTCTTGATAAGAATGGTGGTCTTGTGGCTACAGGTACTGGATGGGACTCCGAAAGTGGCATTTCATTTGCAGTTCTGCCACAAACTTGCTCAGGTAAATTGCTTAGGGCTGGTATGCTCTTCAAAAGTTCTACTGACTTAACTGTGTTGGTAAGGAGTGTGATTTTTTTTTTTTTGCCAGACTAGGTGTTCTGGTAAAAACCCTAGTGGAGAAGCAGTTATACATGTAAAGCTTATTTTGGTTCCCAAATCAAAATAAGCTACACTAGTATAAGCACTTTTTTACCAGTATAACTGCATTTGCAGTGTGGGTTGGGGGATGGGGGTAAAAAGAGGATACAATTCTTACTGTGCAAGTATAGTTAAAGCAATAAAACTTTTGAGTCTAGACAAGCCCTTAACCTGTCTAGTCTCCTTAGTAAAGAGGGGATAATGATACCTCCTCTCTCCCATTCTTTGTCTATTCAGAATGTTAGCTTTTCAGGGCATGGGTTATCTCCTATTCTGTGTTTGTACTGTGCCTGCTACAATGAAGTTACCATATTAGTTGAGGTGTCTAAGTGTTACCACAATAGGTATAAGAACATCAGTTTTAAATGTATTAAACTTAAAAGTAGTACAGGTACATTTTCTACCCATGGCAAATGCCAGCATTCTGGCACTGTGTTCCCAATATGGCCTTACTGGTGTGTAGTATTCTTATCAGAAAAATTAAATATACTTTGTAACTTGATAATCTGTCATCATATAGTCATTTCAAAATTGAAAATAACACATAAGCTTCCTATTATTATTATTTAGACCTTAGGTTAATTGCTTGGGAATGATATACTCAGACTAAGCTACCAGACCTTATCCTTTTGAGAGGCTACTAATGCCCTTTTTGTGAAATTGGCTGGATTAGGGGGACCGTTTATGATATTATTTAACATCCATATGTCAAAATTACAATAATTCATAGGAGATATGCCATGTCAGGTACTGTTAGAAAGGTTATAGTTTCCTAGGTATGATGATATTGTTTATGTGTATGTGTCATATTTGTATTGAAAGTTTGTACTGATAGCTTTGATGTATCTGTATTTCAACTTGTGCTGTTTCTGGGTGACACCCCAGATTGGCTGGTGGGTTGGGAAGTCTGACTTCAGTGTCACCCACCAATGCTGGGAGAATCTGCTCTCCTTTTGCAGCCTGCTCTGACTTTGGCATTTTCAGGTGGTCTACCATAGGCATGGATGGGTCATGCTTTTGTCCTTTAATTTAATGCACAGCATCTCTTATGGAACCAAAGAAACAAATCCCATGACAAAAGTTGGAGGGTAATGTTAAGGATGCCTATATTTATCCTTCAACAAATTGCATGGAGGTGCTGAAGATGAGTATACTTATCTTGGGCACCTTCAGCTCACAATGCCTGCACAACACATAGCCTGTCCACCACAACATAGTTCCTTCTTTCTCCTTACCCTCTACAAAATGAGTTCTCCCAGACCTTCCAAATATTCCCCTAGTTATCTATATGTATATGGTCTACTTCTCCATTGCCTTGCTTCTTGTATAGTGAGCATAAAATGTTACCAAATCATAATGGTGGTGTTTTACACTGACCTTGCTCTTTGTAAATTATTACATAAGGTGTAGGACCGTGGACCATCAAAACACCACTTTGATATCCATGCAAAGAAATCCTGGCCCTGCAGGCACATGCCATTTCTGCCAGCTGCCTCTTGGGCTAACAAAGCAGAGGGACATGACTTTCAATGAGAGGTCCAGCCAAAAATAAGAGGATGGATACAGTGGTGGGAAATATGGCAGGTGGGACACAAATTCTCAAACGAGTATTGACTCAGATCCTCAACCAACAGCCACATACACTCCACCTTCAATTCCTCAAGACTCTTTGGTAACTTAAACAGAACTCTAAAAATTAGTCAATCCTCTAGTTTACTGAGTAACTGACCAGTGTGCTAGGGCTAAATGTGACTCACCAATATCACACAAAACACTGTATTACCTGAGGATTCCTATAGCGCCAGAATACTTCTCAAATGAATAGTTAGGGCAGTTATATGGTTATATACCCTATGAACTGCTGCAAGAGCACTAAAGGGCTGTATTGGGGCAAGAATCTGTCCCAGAAATGCAAAGATCGATGATGATGATGAGGTCAGTGAGGAGAATAGTACTGAACATTTCAAAAGCAATGTAACTTTAAACACTTTTATATGCAGAAATTTGCTTCAGTAATGCTAAGGCAGACAGAAATTAATATCAGCATGAAAGATCAGTTAAACAATATCACAAACTGAAGATAACTAAAAATAATTATTAACCCTGGAATTTAGAGTATTTTGCATTTTATAAACAGTGAATGATTAACCTTTCAACAGCATTCGGAGATATGTGAATAGGTTTATTCTGAGTTTATAAATGAGGAAAGTGAGGTGGAAACAATTGTACACTTACTGGTGTACCCCATGGACTGGGATTAGTTAATTTTAGAATTCTGCACTTTATTGACCAGGAAATTTACAAAAATGGTGAATAAACATTGGAAGTGTGCTGTTTGCTCCCAGATCCTGTACCTTTGATGTATGTGCAAGACACTTTTACATTTTTTACAAAAAAATTCCAGAGCTTTACAAAAGCTAATATTCATTTTTTAAACCAATTTTCATCCTAATTCTAGACCACTCAAGTACATGAAAATACTGACTATATTAAGAAAATCCAATACATTACATTAGGTAGATGTTTTATGTTAATAATAAATTAGTCTAAGTGTGAATGTGTGTGTGTATTACAGGCAATTGGAGTGCAATACACATGCACACGTGCATGTATGTGTACATCGGTGCTCAAGTCCTAATAAAAGAAGTGCTGGAACTCCCTGGACCCAACTCCCTTCTCTGGAAGCAGAGATTGAGGCTTGGTTTTCTAGGTAGCCCAGGTGACAGATGTCATTTCTCCTTCCAGAGTGAGGAATCAGATCTGGATACTGGGGTTCCCTCTGGAAAAAGACTTAGCAGCTCAGTAACCTGGGTGGATCTCAGGGGAACCTAGGAAGAGCCATTGGAGCCAGCATCCTGCTTCAGAAGGAGAGATGGCGGATCAGTAACCTGGGTAGCCCAGATAACCAAGTCACCATCTGTCCTTCTGGAGTGGGCCAAAAGAAGAAGGAGTGGAGGAGGCAGCATGATATGATGGTGCCCTCACTTCCTGTACATCCCCTGCTTCAAGATCCATTCCAGGCCCACTCCCGAAGGAGGGATCATGTCTTGGTAACCTGATATTCACCTTTTAAAAAAGTTTCTAATAAACAAACTGATAAACTGCTGGGAAATTTTAAACAAAATAATAACCTAAAATGAAGGGTTTTGAGCATGTGGCACATAATATTAGAACCACATATCAGACTGCAGTGGTTGTTAGTGAAATCTGTGCATATTAACTTTAACACTATACTGCTTATCAATTGTTCCATTCAAATAGGGAGCACTTTTAACAGTCTCCAATGGAAAACCTATTCATTTGTCTCTGCTAAGAAGAATGGTGGTTAGACGCAGGGGCTTAAGTTAGAGACAAGAATAGGAAAACGAGGGGCGGGAAATCCTGGAAATTATAAAGATGTTAGCTATTCTAGTTTATATCTCTATTAGTGCAAGATATTGCCCTCTAGTATTTGTTTTGGAAATTTTCTCCAATCTACATTAGAGAACTACTAGTCAAGAAGTCCATAAACATGAGTGTAGTCCCACTGATGTCAAAAGAACTACTTGTATGAGTAAGGATAACTTAACTAAGTAAAGATTATAGGAACAGGCCATGGTTTTATGGTACTTCCCAGAGAAGTTTGTCAGACAGAATTTTTCAGTATTTCCTGTGCTGATTGTTACTGATAGTTTAATTAGCCTCTAGATACTTAATTATTTTTCTCTTAATATTTGTTTCCTAACCATCCATTATTTTACTATGGATGCATATATTGTACTGGATGGTAATTGTCAAGAAAATAGTTATTGGAAAGACAGCAAATTAAATTTTACAATAATAAAGTCTTTCAGTGACAAAAGTCTGAAGAACTCCCTGTGATAGACTTTGTAAGATAAGATGATAAATATGAAATAATTTGAAGACAAGAAAAGAAACATGAACAGACTATATATATGAAATTTCATCTACAAATATGAAACTCGTCTACAAATATAACTCCTGATTTATACAGACTTTTATCTATTTTCATTGAGTTATGGAATAGTAGTCCTATTTTTATGTATTTGCATCTTCTTGAAGTGTTGAGATTTTGTATAACTTTGTTACTTACCTTGCCTTACATGCATTCATTTTTTTAAATACATCTGACAAAGATTCCTTATCTGAGTTCTCAGGAGCAAAATCCTGCTCTGCTTACTCACAAGAGTAGTTCCATTGACTTCAGTGAAACTTCTCCTGAAAGTAAAGTTAGTTTGAATTAGCCCCTCAAGCTAATAATTAATCCTTCAAAATGTAAGAAGGTAAGAGTTGTAAATTCACCTGGTGACGAAGACTCCCAAGGGCTTTCTTTTTATCAGAATTAACCCAAGAAAAATATTACTTCTTTAACAGAAAGAGGTTAGGATTTCACTACCATTATTTTCAAATATCATCAGAGTGTACTATTCACAGCAAATAGTTCATTTGATGAATGTGTCCTTTTTGTTTTTGAATTTTCTGCAAGCAGACTTTGAGTTTTGCAAGTGTACTTACATTTTTTATAATGTTTCATGGATGCTTTCTGTGAATATATTTCAGCAGTTATATTTGCTTTGGCTATGCCTTAGTGTCTTGGACCCTATTTATTATTCATGGTATGTGCCTAGGCACCAAAGTCCACCTGGTATTGATTCTGATTTCTAAGGGGAAATCTGAATCTTTTATAAAGAAGAGGGGAAGCAAAGGGATTACAAGATAACCATGTGAACATTTCTGGTGCAAGCAGATATTTGCAAGTCTAGTTTTGCTTTCTGAAAATATTATTAGGTCCTTAAGAAAAAGTCACTCGTACTGTTTGTTTTAATTTGTAGTATTCACTTCACTTTAGTCACAATGTAGAAATGACAACATAAGTCAGGCTGAGAAGTAATACCATCTAGAGGAGGCATATAGATCAGTTGAATATTGAAGGGTCCCAATACAATATCCTCAGTAAAATGAAAACTAGATATTTCCTAATATTTCCTAATGACATTGATATCTAAGAAACAACTCAAAACCAGCTTAGTTTAGTATTGTAAGTGATCAATTTAGATGTTAAAATCAACAGTCAATCAAAATTAGAATGTTTGATCAGCTGGATTCATATCTCTTTAATAACTGCTGATAGCTCTATCCAGAGCATGCTGTATCAGTGATGCAGTATAACATGATGAGAAGTCAAACCGATTTTTTCTAATTGGTGATCTTTTGCTGAATAGTAATAATGATACTTTACATTTAACTTTCATCCTGCAAAATCCGAACATGTTGCTGTTATTTTATTATAGCATGTAGCATCCCTAGACTAGGTCTCTGTTGTGCTAGGTCATATACAAACACAGAACAAAAAGGTAGTCTCTGCCCCAAGGGTTTAAAATCTAAGTATAAAACAAGAACCCACAGATGAGTATGAACAGACAGGAAAGAATACAAGTCAATAAGGAGACAGTGTTGGTCACTATGATAGGCAGTGGTTGCTATACAGCAGCAATCTAACTACTTTACAGATTGTGTCTCCATGTACTATTTTACCCACCACTGAAATGTAGCACTGTCTGGGGTGGAAATATAACAGCAGTTTCTATGATATATCATCTTGATATATGAAACATATATAACCATGTTTCTCCATGGTAAATAAGTATGAAAAAATGAATTTAAAAAAAGATATACGTTTTACTTTTTATTTCCTATTATTTATTTATTATTTATTATTAATTATATTATTAGTAATAATCAATTTTTCAACTTTCTGTTTGGCTGTTTCTCCCAATGCACGAGTTAGCTTCCTCCATCTACTAGATTCCCCATTGTGAGCGGAAGCATTAACAATGTGGTTTAGATTGCAAATATTGTTTTTTTCATTTGTAAGAAATTCCACGAACAAAAATTAATCTTTTTCACCTGCTTGCACAATCCAGTGAAAATCCAATTTCCACCTCTAGGGATGAGTGCAAAGTTCAGTTTCTCCTTTCAGTCAGTCCCTGCTTTTCTGGCTGAGACTGCCCAAAAGGTGCCATTTGGTGTTAACTGTAACATCGGTTTTTGTGATGTAGCTATTGGGCACTGGCCTGAGATCCACACCTTTTTTTTCACAAGCCATTGAGAGATGGTGACTGGTTTCCATTAGTGACCTAGTCATGATTCAAAAACAGAAATATTAATTAAAAAATTGGAACTTGTGAATGCTGCATCAGTAGACAAAATACATGGCTTGTGTTTTTTGGACCATGTATAGTTTATATATATGTTACTCACATAAAAATACTCCTACTTCTACTTAAGTTTAATGAACACTTCAAAAATGTCCCTTACTCTTATGAAGCTGAATAGCTGGTTTATGGAGAGTGGATGTGCTCCTTCATATAGATAGATAAAGGGCATCAAAGCAGAGGAAAAATATTGAACAGTCACCATGGTTACAAGTTCATTTATTAGCATCCAAACTGAGAGTTCAAACTAAAAATCCAATTACCAACGATTTAGCAGTCAACCTACAAAAATGAGTATCTAAAATGAGCATTCAGGCTGACAATGAATTCAAAATAATACTAATAAAAATAATAATAGCTAAATCCAAGGTATTAATATACATATCTTGAAATGTCACATGCAGAAATTGAAAGAGCCAAATTCTCAATTAGAGAAAGCTTAGCAACGGAGGTAAGTTGACATTAAAGTTGAAAATGGCATGTATGAGCACTCCTCCCTTTGTTCTGGTTGAAGATAGGAAAAAAACAAAAACAAATAATTCAGACACCATGATGGCACTTCAGAAACGAATAGTAAGTGAAGGTGGACAGTCCAGTCTAGGATGTTCAAACAAATCAGCAGTAGTAATAAGGGGGAAGAAAAGTACAAGAGGAGAGCTGGGATCAGCAATGTCATCTCACATGGACCTCTGTGCTCCAGGCAATGGGATTAAGCTGAATCAAATAACCTTCAATTTACCAAAAATTCACGTGACATCGTCTTGAGCTAACTGAGTAACAACCCCCGGCTTAATTCACTTTGTATGATGAGCAACTTAAAATAGTGTTTACAATGGCAGAGCAACATTCATCTGGAGCTATCAAGTGTACTGGGTTTTGTGGACTGGTCTGTACTTCAGCTTCACCAGGTTCCTTGTTTTGCAGACAAGAGAAAGAGTGAGGCTCCTATGACTCAGTGCCATAAATTGGAGCCAGGAGCCTGTGAGTTCTAACCTGATGGCTGCTATTTCTATTTTGTGTCCTTCTGTGACATTCCTCCCTGACAATCTGGATTGGTGTGTAGTTATGTCACCCCATCCCTCACTCCTAGGCCCCGACTTACTCTGCTTTGCTGTATGGACCCCCCAATCCTGGGTTGGCCCACACCCAGCCTCCTGTGAGTAATCACTCCCTGACCTAGTGAAGGAGCGCTTCTGGCCAGCCACTCATGGGATAGACCCCCAGCAAACACCTCCAGTTCCAGATGCAACCCAGGGAACTGCCATTTTGTAGGGTTCAGAGCTGTATACTGCACCCTGCAAGCTCATTATATTTGTCTGTCAATTTATCAAAGAAATTGATATGCACCAACTCTGTCACTCTAAGTAAAATCTCTACACACATTCAATCCACATGCACTGTTTTAGATAAAACAAATAAATAAATTTATTGACTACAGCAAGATTTTAAGTGATTATAAATCAGATTAATATGAATCAAGGATTTGATCACAATTAACTAAAAGAATAAATCACATCCTAAACTAAACTCTTCAGTAGCCTTTCAGTCCTTGATGTTAGCATACCCACAGGCTGGCTGAGATGAAGCCCACAGCCCCCCCGTCCCACCCCTGTGGGCAGTCAGTCAGTGTCCTTGATGTTACATTGCAGCTGGATTCCAAGAGAGAGCTCCAGAGACAAAGAGACCTCTGCCTTTTAAACGTTTCCTCGTGATCTCCTGTGGTCAGCTGATCGGCCATGTCCAACAATGGGCATGTTTTCCTCCACTTGAGTCAAATGAGTGTAGCCTTATCAGGTGCTCAGTCCAGTTTATTGTTCCTGGATGCATGCCTTTGCAAGGTGCGCCTTTGCAGTGGGTGAGAGCAGACTCCATGTGCAGCAGGGAAACCAGGGTCACAAATCATTCTCTGGTCTGCTTCTGGAGCTACACATTGCACCTCATTCGGCGCAGATTGTTATGTTTCTATCTAGCCTTGGGTTTGCAATGTATAAAGGGATAGAAAAGAATAAAATTGTGTTGGAATAAGTACTGAGAGTATATTACTGGCGTTGACTGCTCTAGTGCAGCATGAGCAATGAACATGGCTATTAGTGCTGACAAAGAGACATCCTCTGTAAAAGTACTAAAACAATTAGTGGTTACAGTAACTGTTAAACTGAAAGTTCAGAAATTAATTAACTGAACTCAGGCTAGTAGGCTCTTATTTAAAATAAAATATATTAAAATATCTCTTTTATTTGTCCATATTCTCATTTCAAATACCACTTTATTTTCTTTTTGTCCGCAATGGTGACAAATTGCAGAGGCTGAGCAGACCTGAATGAATACTACAGAAACATATCCATACATGTCAAAGAAATTATTCATAAACTATTACTTCATGAGTTCTAATGCTGAGTAAATGCCGAATGTATTCCGTTCCCTGTACCACACAATTTACTCTGATTTCTAGTGAAAAACTTGGCATGGAAAAAATGGTTTCATGGAAAAATTGGGTTTTGTTAAAACATATAGTAAATCAGAATTTGCTATATGCCTTTTTTAATCTATGGGCCTAATATTTTTTACTTCAGTGGGATCAGAATAGATTCCTTCCTAAAATGGGAAAATCTTAGGTGCACAGGTCTAATCACACTTAGGAAATATAATCACAAATCATGATCAGTTTTGAGAAATCTCCCAACTTGCAATAATTTTGAAAAAAAGTTTTGAAATTGTTAAAATATTATGTTTCAACACCTTGAAAATGAAAAAAAAAAATATTTTTCTCTTGTGTAGTAAAGTTGCCACACCAGCATGCCCCCTTCTGTCCAGATATGGTTCTGCAGCAACTTTTACCTCAGTTTCCCCCACTGTCCTTCAGCCTACTCCACTAGCAGGACTGACCTTGCCCTCTAGGAAGACCACTTTGTAGAGTCCAGCTTCTCCTGGAGCATCAGGACAGTGGGGGAAATTGAGTCCAACAAAAATATAAAAAAAAACCAAACCTTCAGCCCGGATAGGCTCAGAAGACATCAACTTCATTGCAGGTGTGCCTCTGTTGCTCAACCCAGACAGGCTTCCACTCTCACTCTGTCTACTCATCTCCCCTTCCCCTTTCTCAGCCTTCTTTCAGTCTGCATCCCAGAGAAAAGGAACTCCTCACTTCCTCTTCTATGGGTCTCCTCTTATGGAGAGAAAAAAATGCTCTCTTCCAGCTGGTCTTTATCTCTGATTATGCCTGCCCCCTTCCTCCAGGTTGCCCCTCATGCCCATTTTAATCTTTTCATGGCACACGTGGGGTAAGCACTCCATCACACAATTTGAAACATTTTGTTTTGAAATGGAAGGTAACTAGATTTAAAAAAGGTTTAAAAATTAAATGAAAAGGAAAATTATTGAAATGTTTTGATTGACCCAAACAGCAAAAAAAAGTGGGTGGGTCTGGTTCGTGAAAATTTCTGGGGTTTTGAATTTGTCTTGATTCAAGACAGGAAAATTTTTTGAACTCTTGAAAATATTTGAGGGACAGGAAAATCATTTCTCACCTATCTGTAGTGCTAGCTTCTTCTAGCAAACATCTGTTATGTATGTGTTCAAGAAGCCAAACCTTTACCTTGCAAATCTTGCACACTTTTTGGTGCAGACTACTAAGAAGGATGTGCTAAATATATTTGTCATCATGTGGTATTCTCAGATTTCCTTGTTTCTTTTCATACTCACTTTCATTCTAGCATGACACTACAATAGTAACCTTGTTTAACTATCCATGGTGACTCTGCTAAATTACTATGTCACTCTTAGTAAGCCACCCTATAAAGAGAACATTAGAAATAAGGATATACCTAGCTACCTCTGATATTACTTTTTCATAGGTAAAAGTGTGTGCGTGTGTGTAATCCTTGCTTGTGCTGTTTTCATTACTTCAGAATTTGTAAGAATCTTTAGGCCTGCCTCAGCATCTTAAAAACACAGAAAAGCTTGTTTTTTTATGCTTTCAATTTGTGAAAACATAAAATATGTGTGGGAGTCCATCCAAATGTGCTTGGATAGTGGAAACATAAAAACAAACTATTCTCTCTCTCTAAGGCTCCAGATCCATTAACTGTTGTTCAGTTTTTCTTATCATAGTGATGATCTATGAAGTAAACTAAAAGGTAATGACTGACTACAAAAGGCTTTGGGCCATACCCTGACCTCTTGGTATGTGGGAGTAAGAAATAAGTTGTCTCCTTCCGCTTTTAAACATCCCACTAGTAACTTCTTCGCATCATTAGGCACCTAAATGCCTTGAAAAATATGGACCTTAGTTGCTTGTACATGCACTCTATACCAGGCTCACTGTTCCTGAGTTTGGTCTGGCTGGTGCAGAAAGTTTCATGGAGTGGACTCTGCATTGCAGAGGTACTATGTTTGGGATCTGTGGAGTTGCTGAGGGGGGAAGGGCATTTTTGTAAATGAGTTCCTGCTTCCCTGACTATTCCTCCTCACATATTTCCCCTTTTTCTTCCCTAAGGAGGCTCTGATGATCCTCCTGAATTCTTAAGAATGCACTAACACCACTGGAACTACTATAAAGATGTAGAAGTAGAGGAGGAGGAGGGAACAGAAATGATGAGTGTGAGATTTTTGGAGTCACAGGGAAATATGCCTTTGCCCTATCATTTCCCTCAGTTGAAGGGTCTTTCAGAAGCATTGTCCCCTTTTCTGCAACTGAAAACTCAGTTTCAGAGCTACTGAAGTTTCTTTGGACCTTTTACATTCTTTATGATTTTGCTTAGTTTGGGAGACTGTGTTCTCATTTTAGGATTTCTGTAGAGGCACCACTTTCCCTGACCCCATTCCCTAATATTCCACATCTTCCCCTTCTGATAAGTTTCAGCAAGCTTCATGGTAGAGGTATGAGGTCTTGAACACTAATGACTATGAAGGTGTGACACGCTGTATCCCAGGTACATCTTTATGGGATGATCTGTGTATCATTCATGTTCACCCGTGTAGTGTAACAGTGTATTGTCTAATGCAAAGTATGTCACGTAAGGTGTTTTGGAATGCTCATAACATACTGCACATTATTGTTGTGGTACTATGTTTCCTTCAATGTCACATATGTACAGATATGAAACTCTGCTATGTAATGTCCCCAAAGGTGTGTCTCACAGGGTTTGAATAGATCCAGGCATACACCAAGCAAAATGCACAATTCAGGTAGCCTGTGCAGCAGAGTAGACTCTTCTGCCTTGCCTTAAGCACACATATACGATTTACTCCAGTGAACATGTTCCCTCACTAATGCCAAGATAAACCTTCCTGCAGGTCATTCTAGGAACATCGAGGAGTGGGGACACCTGCCAGCAAAGATACCTGCCATCCGCAGCAATGGAAGTCATGCTTGTGGATTAGGAGAAGTATGTTTCTCTAAAAGTGCATTAGCAATTTAGCAAGACCCAAAAGGACCAAGACACATTCATTTCACTGAATTCATTATGTAAATTTCCTCACATTGGTGATAAGCAGCTTATTACAAGAGTTAGTCCTAAACTTCTTAGCTGGTTTTAGACACCTTGTGTGATTCAAAATGTGCAGTTGGTGGAAAAATCACTGAACAGTTTTCTCATATAAGGGAAGTGCCACTACAAGCACAAATGTGTGCGTTTAAGACAAATGGCTGCACATATCAAATATGTATGATTACCAAATGGTCAGCTCACATTCTGCATGGAGTATCTATTTAATCTAGTCAAATGCTAAGGAGTAGCTATTGTTCTCCAAATGGCTCACTGAGTCCTTAGGTAACTGATCAAATTTCTGAGATTTCTGAGAAAGGAACATGAGCATTCACTTCAAAGCTGGTGAGGTTTTTGTTTGTTTGAATGATAACTCTGATATGATGAGGATAATGGTAAGTTTTAAAAAAAAACCACACATTTTTCCAGACAATATAAGATGATAAAGGGATAATAGATTTGTTTTTCAATTTGGATTCACAATGTTTATTTATCATAACTGTTACCCTGGTTAGATTGGGGGAGAGGAGCGTTTAGTATATGGTTTAACATCAATATGTCAAAATCATAGTAATTCACGTGAGATATGCCATGTCAGGTACTGTTAGAAAGGTTAAAATGTATTAGGTAAGATCATAATACTTATGTTCATGTGTGATATATGTAATGGAAGTTATGTACCTGTATTTCAAATTGTAATGCCTGTGACACACTCTAGACAGGATGGCAGCAAGACAATAGCCTGCTCAATGGCCCACTAAGACACTCACAGAGGCCAGGGGCCCAGGGAAGAAACCAAAGACAGGCCTGAGGAGTCAGCAGGACTGGCTCATGTGACTCTGGACTCCAGTTTGGTTCTGGTAAAATTCCACAAGCAGTGTGTAAGGGGCCAGAGGATATATAAAGACTTTGAAATCCATTTGGTTCTCCAGTCGGGATTCAGCTTCAGCTACCAACCTACCTCTGGATCAAGTCAACTGCAACTGAAGCTGTGAAACAAAGGATGGAGGCCCATCCAACTGGATGTATACCAGAGGAACTTTACAAGCCTGCAAACTCCACAATTCTTCTAGAAACCTAATGTATATGGACTTTCAAATCACTTGTATGTATCTGATTGCTCTAATCCTTTAACATTGCTCTTATGGTTTGTTTCTTTCTTTTTATAATAAACCTTTAGTTTTAGTTACTAAAGGATTGGCTGGCAGCGTGGTATTTTGGGTAAGATCCAAACTTATATTGATCTGGTACTGTGGCTGACCCTTTGGGGTCAGAGGGAACCATTTTGGTAAAGAGCATAGAGTTTAAATAACTGGTCTCTTTACTGGACCTTGTGGCTGATTGGTAGCCGGAGACTGAAATGCAGTAAAGGGGGCTGTGTGTATTTGTATACTGGCTTCTTGATAACCAATGTGGGGAATCAGAAGCACTTTTTGCGGCTGGTTGGGAAGTCTGACTTCAGTGCTACCCACCAGTGCTGGGAGAATCTGCTCTCCTTTTACAGCCTGCCCTGACCTTGCATTTTCATGTGGCTGCCCTAGGCATGGAAGGGTCACAATAACCTCAGTCCAGAATTTATGATGTTCTGGGCTAAGTAGACTCTAAGGGCCTTTAAAAGCACTGCTTACCAGCTGACCTGTTCAAATACATTAGCCCAGTGAAAGTGAAAATGACTTAACCCAAGACCTGCTTGGAGTGTGGGCAATGTACTACAACTACCATTTGAGCAGTGTTCCTTGCTCTTCTTTCCATGACCTGCAATGATAGCTATAGTCACCTGAGATCGCATGGATGACTGCGAGGAGTTTAGACAGCAAGAACATAAGAATGGCCATACTGAATCGGACCAATGGTCCATCTAGCCCAGAAACCTGTCTTCAGACAGTGATCAGTGCCAGATGCTTCAGAGGTTTAGGAAACCAGAGTCAGCTCTAGTTTAGGAATCCCAGAACTGACCATGGTCACCAGGAAACTTGTCTGGGAGTGAGGACTTCAGCTCCTGGCGGGCAAGAGCTGGGGTTGCCAGTGAAGCAGCCTGGGCTTCTAATGCTCCAGGCAGTGTTTGCAAGATGGACATCTGCACCTACAAGTTCTGTAGGGCCCCCACCAGTTCCACCAGGGAAAAATTGGACTGAGTGAGGTCCATGCTGGTGAGATGGCCCCCTAGCCTTTGTGTGGGGCTGCTTAAACTGCAGGTGAAAGGGCCATGGGTGGTCAGGCCTAGTAATGGAAGCAAGAGTTCAGCCTACCAGTTAGAGCTGGGTCCAGGGTGGGCAGAGTCAAGGAATGAGTCAAGGGCACTATTTGATGGGCAGAAGACAAATGCGAGTGCCAGGGGGTAAACCAGATTCTTAAACCAGAGGTGGAGCCAGGGATTAATACTGGAGAGACAGAAGCTGAATGCCAGAAATGGAGGGTTAGCCAGAGCTGTAAGCCAGAGGCAGAGCCAGGGATCAAAGCCAGAAGTCTGGACCCAGAGAGGAACATGGGCTCGAGCAGATCAGGAGCAGGGACAAGATGCAGGCTGGAGCAAGAACTGGAACAAGGGATGGAAAAAACCAGGAATAGGGACAGGAACAGGCTGGAGCAGGGCTGGAACTAAGCAGGATCAGGAGCAAGCGCAGCTGCTGATGTGGTACACAGGGAGCATCATCTGATCAGCTGTGGGGGCCAGGTTTAAAAGCCACCAATCATGGGCAGTGGCTACTTTGTGAGATCTAAGTCAGTACAGCTGGGCTCATTGCTTGCTTAGCAGTGCAGTTAGTCATGGAACAGGCCAGCAGCTGCTCCCAGCTGGTCTGGTCCCTGACATGCCGACAGCATGGGGTTGCATCACTGATCATCTTGGCTAATAGCCATTGATGGACCTATCCTCCATGAACTTATTGAATTTTTTTTTTGAACCCAGTTGTATGTTTGTCCTTCACAACATCCCCTGGCAATGAATTCCACAGGTTGAGTCCTTCCAAGATTCCTTGGAAATCAAAATGAAGGTGAGTGCAAAAGGGTGAGTCTCCAGATTTGGTGGTAAAATCCAGATTTTAGCACCCCGAGAGCCAAAAGAGAAGACATATCCTTTCATCCGTCACTTCCCACCATACCATCAGATTGGTGGTCAACAATACTACTTGAAAAGTTATAGAACATTCTTTTTCTTGTACTTTATACAATGTAATTGAAGGAAACGTGGTGAATACAAATCCCCTGGACTAATTTTAATTACATATTTTAGGATTTAAATATCATGGAGTTGGTCATAAGGAGAGACAGAGCTCCAGTATGCAGTATGCAGATTATTGACCTAAACACCACAATGTGGTTACAATACAGATTATGTAATTTTTTTTAGAAAAATAGGATGGGACATGGATCTTTTTCTGATCCATGAAAAGGAGGGTAGAGAAATATGTCAAAGAGTTGAAAAGAATTTTATCATAAATAGATTAAATTGAAGGCAAGGCCACAGAAAATAATATCAACCTAGAGGACAGACAGTCCATGGAGACCATTAGCAGGTTAAGTACACAACAGATCCTGAGGCAACTCCAAACCCACCTATACAACTGCCAGAGGAAGTGCAGTCTGCTAAGAAGCATAACACCACTGCTGTAAAAATAACTCCTACCATTTAGTAACGGGTTTCTATTACTTCAGTTGAAGAGGTGGCAGAGAGGTGAAACAACCTAATGGAGCCCATTGCATGCCAGCAACCCCACGTAATATGCTCTTTTGAACCAAATATCCGGTATTCTGTAAATAAAGATAGAGTGTCCTGAGATAATCATTACCCACTTACAACTCTGATTAACAATAAATATCCATCATTTTCGAGTGATTACCTGCTACTAAAAAGGAGAGTATATTGTTGGTATGTTTCTCTTTAAAATTGTGTTGAGTAATATGAGATTACACTGTGTGTGTCGTGTGACTAAAGGTGATAGAATGTCTTTTGGAAAATAATCTCTACCCAAGGCTGATCATTTTGGATAACTGAAAATTATCTGTCACATGCAGATACCATCCTCTCACTTTCAGCAAGAAGGAAAACTGTGCATACATATATAACAGATAGACAGATGCATGTATATCTCTATCTCCTCTATCTATGTTTTTATATAATGAGAACTGAGGATGCCTGACTGTCCTAGAAGGTGCAGTGAAGAAGAAATCATCTAATGTGTAACTACAAAAGAAATTTGTTACAAAGATTAAACTTATTGCTGAAACAGGCAAAGGTAAAATATTTAAAGATCTAGGTATAGCTGACATATGTTCTCCTTTTCTGCTGATGTATTTGGATCTTCAAGAAGCATTTAGCATCATTGATCATAATGTTATTGCAACCTGATTACAGTCTCTGATGGGAGTGACAGTCAGGATGGATTGAGGATGGTGTGCTTCCTATTTCTCTTATCAAACCATAGTAGCATGAAGATGGGGGGGAGAAATGGATAGATAAAAATTCGGCTGCAGTCTGTTTAATTTATATTCAGGTTAGTTAGAGATCTTTGCATCTGTTGTACCAAGCTGCTAACAAGGCATCTAGTTTTGTACTAGCATATTTTGGTTCCATCGAGAGGACAATGATATGTAGATTCACTTTGCTCTTCCACATTAAGGAGCAGAATAAGCTAATGCTAACCAAGGGGTAATAGGAATGTGATAAATGATATGCTATTGTTTGTTGTCTTTGAACTGCTGTGTTCTCACTCAGGGTTTAGCCACCACCCCTGACCTGCTGCACTCTTTGTTCTTCCTGTGAGACTGTGTGGAGGCAACATGTGTTACAGCAGCCTGCAGGGCTGTGGTGACTGTGAGTTGTGATTGTTAATAAAGCTTTTGCTCTGTTTTTATGTCCAAGTTGTTATATTTTGGTAACAAAAACAAACTGGACTGCAATGGCTTGTATTAGAAGTGAGATTTTTTTTATGGAGAAGAAGAAATATGGAGTCAGTATTATTGCATCACGTGGGGCAGAGTGGGGCCTAATCTCATTGACCAAGCTCTAAGTAATGACTGAATGAAAGTTAACACAATATCCCAGTAACTTATAACAATGAATGATAAAAGGAAAGGGATGGAAAAAGGACTGGCTGAATATGTATAAATAAGAAAAGACTGATATGATCCAGGTTCTGTGCAGAGATCGTAAGTTGTAGAGAAGAGGATTTTGAAAGCATAAAATAATGAAGAAAATTGGTGTATTGGAAATTAAGCCTTAACTGGTGACGGCCTATTCTGCTCAACACATCTTATGGTGCTTTTTTTTTTTTTAGATATGAACTCCTGGGGGATTTCCTTGGGAAAGCCAAAAGGCTTCTGCGTCATTCCAAAATCTTTGTCCTTCATCTCTAAAACTTGAGAATTCTCAGCGACGTCCAGGGTTTCACACACAGTGAGAACAGCAAGCCATACTGCTGGGGCAGCGGGGATCCCAGACTGATGTATTTGAGGTGCTTCCCTTGTCTTCATTTTTATTGTATGTCTGTTTCCATCTCCCATTATTTTCCTCCCATTCTATCTCTTCCTCTCTTGGCTTCTAACCTGACTCTGAAGTCAGTTGCATCACACATCACCAGCATGAGACAGCTTATCCAGCCTTTCTCTGGCTAGCCTGAAAAGGACCAGTGTAAGACAGGGACCTTCCAAGCCCACCCAGCTGGTGTCCTGGGCCCAAGAAGCAAGCCAGAACTTGGAAATGCATCTGCTGTGCCAAGTAGTCTGCACTGATCTGTTGTCCATAACTTGTCCATTGACACCTGTGGATGTAAACAGAAAGCTGCTTCCCACCCCCACCCTTCACTATCCTGCTCTCTCTAGATTCCTTAATGTGTCTCTTTATTAAAGGCAAAACTGACTCTAAAGCTAAGCAGCTGCATTAAAATTGGATTGTTTAATAAAATAAGGCATGCTAATATTCACTCTATAATAGAATTTGGTATGTTTACGTATTTGTTTGTGTAAATAACCATTCAGTTGGAATTTAAAATGCTTCCTCACATTAGCTCTGTGTAATCTTGAAAGCTGGTCTCTCTCTCACTAACAGAAGTTGGTCCAGTTAAAGACATTACTTCACCCACCTTGTCCCTCCAATATCCTGGGACCAACATGGTTACAACAACAGAGCTTAAAGTAATATGAAGCAGTAACTGATATTTAAATTCAGTAGAGCCAAGGACAGAGATGTCCCAGTTTGCTTCTGTTGGTGGTACAGGAGCATTGTGAGGAGATGCGCTCCTCAAAGCCAAGAGACTGCAAGAAATATGGAAATATTACAAAGAAAGAAGAAGAAGAAAAATAAATAACAGAGCAGAGACTCAGACATATAAGTCTGTGCACACACATATTGGAGATGAAGAGGATGAAGCTCGCAGTGCCCTTTATAAACAGACACTGGGAGAGATAATTACACTGAAAGTTAGCAGTCAGATCCTAGAGAAAGATGTAATAGCTAATGAAGATATATATCCATTGTTATTGAACAGGTATATAAAGAAACATGGCAGAGTGTGTAGCCTCAGTCCATCAGTACAGTACAGCAGACTATCGGAGAAACCTTAAATGTATAATTACAGCCGGTTTGATGAGGAAAGATTAACTAAAGCAACTGAACAGGCAAGAATTGAATCATACCCAAATTTCCACATTGTGAAATGTCCACAAGTGACATTCTGGGAGGAAATAGTGATGCTGTGAAGAGCCACACTGAAAACTGTGGTAGATTACCAGGCATCCCGGGTTTTGCCTGTGCCATGTTGCTAGTGCAGCTCCTTATTCACTGGTGGCTCCATTCTAGCTATGCCATAAGTCCTGAGTAAGGAACAGTGCAAAAATGTCAGCAGACCAGCATCGGTTTGTGACTAGAGATTCACAGCTTGATAGCAGATTCCCCACTTGTCCCAGAAATAGTCTATACCAGCCCTATAACTGATGTATTTCCCCATCCATGTCAGCTCCTGTTCATCCCCATGGCATCCATTTGCACAGGATTGAGTAGTATCGACTTCAGAGAGGCTGCTGTACACTCCAGTGAGTGATACAGATAGCCAGTGAAGGACGTAAAGAGGTATTTTCATGCTTGGACATGTAGCAAGAGTCACAAACTGGCCTTAAAATAAAAGGTTAATGGGTGCAGAAAAAGATGATATTCCGCCAACTATCTTCCCTCAGTAGGATTCACCCAATCCACAGAAATGGGAAAGTTGGTCAGAATGGTCTGTACTCATAGTTCATGGAGCAATACTGTTAGACTTGAACTTGTTCAGAAGACAGAGGATCTGTAGGTGGTGGAATAACATTCACAAAGTTGAACATGCATTCCAGCAGCTAGTCCTGAAGAAAACTCCTATCAGTAGGTTACTGTAATAGACTGGTATTAAAAGTATTTTCAGATCCTCCCATCTTTCACCATATTGTGCTTTAAACGCAGTAAGTGTATTTTCCAGGCACCAGAAATGGTCTTTTTAGATAACTTCATATGACTTGCATCCATTTCCAGAAAACACTACAGCTATTAACAAGGAAGTTCTGTCAGGATCTTCAAAGAAAGAAATTATTTGTAGGTAGTATGCTGATTTACTCAAAAAACTTCAACCTAAAATGTCTAATGTGTTTGACCCCAGTCATCCTAGCGTTTTGTAGAAAAAATAAGCAGGAACTAGAATTTTGTTCAGGGAAAGAAATCGGTTAGCACTGTCCTAAAGCTGTTAAAATCATTCCAATTGCTAGTGCATTTTAATGCCAGGATAGTTCCTATTCTGTTCTGTGACATTTCACCTTATGGGGTTGGTGCAGTACTATCACATTGTACTGAGATGAGAGTTGGATAAATGATTGGTTTTGTGTCACCTACACCATCTCCAGCAGAGAGGGTATACTCTCGAATTCCTACAGAAAGTCAGATGGTGTTGACTGGAGGGAAAATGTTTCACCAGTATTTCTTTAACTGTTACTCCACTGTTTATACAGACCATAAACTCTGCCTGAGTTTTTATTTAATGAAAGCAAAAGGATTCCTCCTATGGCCTCTGCCAGGGAAATAGCACTAGGAACACACAAAAACCTCTGTACAAGAATCATTATTAAGATTGCAAAGTTAAGCACTTAAAAGTTAGGAAATGTCAGAAGTAAGGTTATGTGTGGGAAAATACTATGTGATCATATCATTAAACACTGTATCATAATGAATACACAGAAGGGGGCTGAATTAAGGTTGCATAGGAATTTAATTCTGGCATTAACTAACCTGATGTGCTTGACTTTGCAACCTTAATAATGTTCTTTTAACCTAGCGTTTTGCATGTAATTTCCAAGAGTTTTTAAAAAGCATATAAAAAGAACAAAAATTCCAACATGTGGCATCACATTTACACTCCCATGGTACATCAACTAGGTTGGAACCTTTAAATTCACCACATACCTCTGCCACTTGAGCCAATGATAGCAGTAAAAGGTATGTGGACAAGTACTAGAGGAGACAAGACACAATGGGTTTCACAGATGTTTGCTGACAGAAGAGGAATGGTGAGACTCAGCCATTTAATAACACAGATTGTGTTGCCCATTTCCACAAAGCTTGCCCTCTTCTCCCCCAACCTGTCACAATACCATTTTTCTCATGTAGTCAGTCCCAGTCTCCACACCTCAGGCTTCTCATCCAAGTCCCATTCTCCTTGCCTACTTAGTCCTAGTCTCCCCTTCCAAACTCACTGTCCCAGTCCCCATATACCCTTAACTCCTAATTTCTCTCTCTCCAGCTATTCTCACTCTATCCCTTTCCTCTCCACCACGATGTCCAGCCTCAGTGTAGCCTCCCCCCAGTCAGCTATTCTCCACTTTCCCATTTCTCTCACAGGCTCCCAGACCCAGTCTCCCCCCATGGATCCCAACCAGAGACTCCTACCCCAATCACTCTAATCCTCCCCTCCTTCCTGCCCAACCAGTCCCAGCTTCTCCTTCTCACAGCTCCTGGTTCCAGTCTGCTTGCCCAACCAGTCTCAGTCTCCTCCCTACTCCTCCTCCCCACAGCCAGCTTTCATCCCCCTCTACATTCCAATCAGAAGTATTCCTTTTCCACTCTGCCTGGATGCCAGTGCAGTGGGTGGGGTGATGATTGAGAAAGAAGAGACACAGGCTTCCAGCTTCAGCCCCATCCTGGCCCAGAGCAGCTGGGATCAGCCATTACAGGGAAACTCCAGCTTCAGCCCTATAGCCCTGGACTGGAGCATGCTCAGTTGCTCTCTGGGAATGAGGACTGAATTTTTGGAGACTTTAGTAGTTAAGATTCAGCAAGTCTCTACTGAGCATTTTTAAACTAGATCATGACCATATTTGGGAAGATTTTCACAGGGGCTGCAAAAAGCATAAGGTATCCCTGAACCCCCTGCCAAATTTTAAGTACCTGCTCCAAAGCATGGGGGGGCTGTAGAACACTTCAAAGGAAAAGCATTAGGAATGTTTTTAACAGGAGAAAAACATGTATTTTCCCCTAGGCTCATTCTCAGAAATGGCTTGACCATTTTGGCTGACATTTTTCAGAAACAAGCGTCCTGAGGATGGAGATTTCGGCCCAAATGGTTAAATTGTAACCCACAGTACATCCTCTTTTCCCCCTTGGTCTCAGGAGGGAGTAAATTACCTCACCCAATTCTGTGGAGCCATTTAATCCTCCTGTGTGCCTAACCAGCCACTGTGGCCCATGAGTAGTTTGGGTGGAGCGCCTCCCATTTTCTTGCCTTTTCTGCACACTCCTTGTTCTTTTTCCCATAGCACAAAATCTGATCAAGAGCAAAATCAAAATCAAAATCTGAGCAGGGGGGTAAGGGAGGCATTAGCCCTTAGCCCTTATTCCTCTGAAAGGTCTGGGAGAATCTCACCCTGGGTATTGACATCCTTCAAATATTGTCATTGCAGTATATGAAAAGGCAGAAATGATGAAAAAATCCTGGAGTTGATTGAAAAAAGAGACGCTTTACATTTATAGGGAAATGTTCTAATCTACTTTAGTGCTAATGTAGAGTAAATTAATTACAGCTTGCAATGTGATAATCAAAAAGCCAATATGCTTTTGGGCTACATTACACAGATGCATCTTGTCACTGAGCAAAGAAGTTACAGTCCCTGTCTTTGTGGCACTGGGGATGCTGATTCTAGAAAATGGAGATAGCCTGAACTGAATGTAGTATTTGAGGGGGACTTTGTACTCCAGTTTAGTCTGTGGGTAAGATGTAGCCTGATTTTCATTGGGTTGGTGCACAGATACTTTTCAGCTTTATAACTGTCATGCTATGGAAGCCTGCAGAGGCTCCACAGACAAAACTGTGTAAGTCTGACATTTACTGAACACAGCCCTTAATGATCATACTAGATCTCTCTGAAGTCTTTTGTGATCAGAAAGCTTTAAAAAAATATCTTAGGGGAGAAAGCAAAAAGCTATAATGAAGATAAGAGGCAGACAAAGGGCCCAACAATTCACATTCTATATTTTTTTGCAAGGGAAGATGTCTGTGATCCCAAAGAATTGTTTCTTGTGTCAGTATATCTCAATAATTTTACAGACAAAATAACAGAGCCAGGTTTGCCAATTTAAACTCCATCTCACATTCCATTATGTCTCAATACATAGACAAATACTAAGATGAAGGGCAGTTACCTTTCTATTTTATGAATACATTGCACCAAGGCTGCAGCTGCCTCTTTACCTGGGAAAGAGCAGGAAGACAAAGAGATAGAGAAAGAATGGAGAAATTAGGAGTATGGCTTGAGCTCCCCAAAGAACCTAAGGGATATTTTAAAAGCACTTCCAAGATACAGAATAAAGGACCGAGAAAAAGAGAAAAGAGGCTTCAACAATGAAGTAACACTTTTACAGCTGGCATTATTTTCTTGAGTGTCTAATGAAGAGGGAGAGACCTTAACACATTGCTCTTAAATGTTGTAATGGGAACAAAATAAAAATAGGAAAGTAGCAGGGCTTCATTAAATTAATCACTGTGAATATTTACTCTGTGAATATAGCCTCAATTTCTGTTGGTGAATTGTTCAAGAGAGGTCTAGATTTCTGCAACTGCATTCATTATTCATAAATAGAGAATAACATATTGGGGTAAGCTCCCAAAGAAGTACTTTTTATGATTTTATTTCTCTCTTCTGTTTATGTATCAGTTATCATATCTCATGCTGTGCTTTTCTGGTGTGCTGTGCTGAGACAAAGGGACACACTTTGCAATTTTTCCTTCTCAAAGACTCTTTTTGTTTTGTCTGTCTGAGAGCAGCAAGGGAGACACTTACATTTCAGCAGAGAGCAACAATAAAACTATTCCATTGTGAGGTGATCTGTTGTTCAAGGAGGGGTACTATGTTTTATTATATTTGAGAGAAGAGATGGATTGGTCTAGAGACAAGCCTTTCTGGTTTTGAGATCAAAATAAAACTAGAGCAAAAAAAGGTGCTTCTGTGATCCAAGGCTTACTAATGGTACTCAAGTATCATGTCCTAATAGTGCCAAATGAAGTATATTTCAGAAAGATTTTGATATAATTATGGTAGATAATTCCTAGATCACCTGATCTTGGTAGTGGGGGAGATAGGAATTTTCCCCAGAACATTGTTTTAGGATGGCAGAGTTTGCCTCCATGTAGAATGATGAGGGAGTTCAGCCCCTAGAATCCACAGATCCCCTATAATCCATACCTATCTCTTAAACCGTTCAGCTCTGTTCTGCTTTCTGAGTTCCCTTCACTATCACTTCCATTGGAGAAATACTGTAAGGGATTCCCTGCTTGCTGCCGCTTCTCCCAGAACTTCCCTTAAAGGGGAATAGATATTTCTACAGCCTCCTTCTAGGAGGCTGTAGAAACAGTTGATGGAGACTTTAGGCTGCATTAACTTTTCATTGGACTCACTAGGGTGAAACAATCTCTCCATATCCATGGCCTCTCCCTTCTGTGCCTTCTCCCTTCATGTAAAGCCTTACACATGTCAAAAGGCCCCCATGGATCCAGGAAGATGGGAAAATGGGGCTGCAGAAGTGGTTGACCTTTTCTGATACATTTGAGAATGGGGAGATCCACACATGGAAGAGGGTATTATATACAATCTGAAGGAGATTGGGAGTAACTACATATAACCACCCTCTTTCTGTATCCTCATTGCTTCTTTCTGTATTGTTGTTTAAATGTGTCCACTGCCTTTAATACAACAACTGAACATCTGTATCTATCTAAGGGCTTGCCTACCCAGAGCAGCAATGCGTGCTACAGGGGTGTGATTTATAAAGTGTATTAACATGTTGTGCATTAATTGGTCAGTAAAGATCCTGCTGGTGTGCATTAATTGTTCCCTAGTGCTCTTTAATGTCATGTAGTTTGAAACAGCACTCCATTAAAGTGCAATAGGGAACTTTTATGAACACCAGCAGGGTCTACACAGACAAATGAATTTGCTACATGTCAGTGTGTTTTAGAAATCACACTCCTGTAGTTTGTGTCAGTCTACCATGTGGACATGCTGTAAAGGTTTCTTATGGTGCCCATCATCATAGGGTATAAGCATTGCACTGGTAAATCAGAGCTGCATAGCGAGAAGATCCTTCTCTTTGTATTTTCTTCTGATAGAAAATATATTTGTAGTGAAACATTAGAGGACAAATTCTGCCCTCCAGTGAGTTTGCAGGGCTCCCATTGAAGTTAACAGAGCCACAGGTGTGAATTTCAGAGCAAAAGTAATGAGAGCAGATCTATATATAGCCTGCCACAAATATAACTGCTGTCACATATTTAGAATGTCCTCTGTCCAATGTTTATTCAGAATGTATTTTCAGTGCAGCTGGGAATATTATACTAACAAACAAGCAAGCTTGAGTAATGAGAATGTAACACAGTAGATATTCTTAAAGGTGAATATGAACATTTGGATCCAAAAGATTCTACTGCTATTATAAATGCATATAAAGATTCCAACACTGAAATATGATGGGTGACTAATGTCAGTTCAGGATGAAAGGCTACAAAGTTAAAAGGAATCCTCTGATCATGAATCCTCTCATAGTAGCACAATTTAAAAGCCTTGGCATCTTGATTAGAAGTGGATTGACTAAAGGTCAGAAATTGATTAATGTATTGACAAACTAGATGGTGATTCTGAAGCAAAGTCATAATAAGTGTCTGTAATTTCCCCACATTAAGTTATGCTTTTATTTTTGTTGTTTCATTAGAAGAAAGGCTATTCTGCACATGGGAGGAAATAGAGGGTACCATAATTAATATATAGGGTAAATATTTTGGCATTTCTGACACTAATATTGATCAGAAAGTGACTGACTTCGAGCAGAATATAGGGCCAAATTTCCAATTACACTGATATAAACCTGGACTAAATCCATTGACTTCAGTAACTTGATAAACTGTGAGCAGAATTGGGCCATTGGTCGATGATATTTTGGGTCAAATTCTGATACAAATGACATTGATGTAAGCCTAGAATAACACCAATGAAGTTAGAAAGAGACAATATTTCTGTACATCAATGAAACAGAGACAGAATCTGATCCTCTATAAACTAGATGGTGACTTGGTCTACTCTACATATGTGAAAAGGGAGTAAGAGAGAGTAATAAATTGCCTTATATACCCAAGCAGACTACCAAGAGTTTTGCTCTGGGATTACAGAATTAAGTGGGTTCTTGCAATTTGTTAGTCCCTCCCTAGACCAGGTGGGCAGGAAGTGGATTAGGAGGAGAGGGGGAATGGGAGGAGTCTTGGCTCCACGCCATCACTTCACACCAGCCACTACTGCTGGGATAGATCCCTTTACTACCCTATTGAGAGAGAAGAAGATAGGTCGAACAGCTATAAGAGTAGGCCCTTATTATAAAATGGTTTCTTGGGAGACAATCTAACTGTACATCCAGAAAATGAGTGAGCAGGCCCCCCATTTCTTCTTCTGCTGAACTCCTTCCCTATCACACACCCAAGCTGATTTCTTATGGCTCCTATATATTGCTTTTTCCTGGCATATTGTATCCCATCTTTCAGTTAGGATCAGTAGTGGCCTTAACATCTTTTGATTTCTCCTTAACTACTGACCAATCCTGCTACCGTTAAAATCAGTGGCAAAACTCCCATTGACTTTCATGGCACAGGAAGAGGCCTTTAGTTCAAATATATCTGTTGCTATCTGTTGAGGGGCTCCTTTTTTTCTCTTCTTACATTGAAATTCTATAGTGACTCCAATTTTGCTATCTATATATTATAAGACTTTTTTTTCATCAGGCAAATTTGCAGAAATTCACACAACTGTGGAATGTGCCCAAACTCCCAATGGCACTGACATTACAGCTACTTTTACATAACTCTATGACTAAAACTGAATTTGTTAATGACATATAATAAATCAGTGAACAACTACTTTTATGATACCAGAACCATGACATGTTGCTCAATTTATAATTCATTATACCATGCAACTGAAGTTTCATGAGTTCATTCAAATGCATATATGCAATAAAAAATCAACATTTATCAGAAAAATAATGATAGGAAAACAGCCTTGTAATAAGCCAAATAAATACATAAAATGATAATTTTTAATACTTAGCATGCTAATAATAAAAGATAGCTGTAACAAAACAATGGGAAGAAAGGGACCATCTTATCACCATGTCCTTCATTACAGATGTGTAGAATCTTAATCTCTCTTTTTTTTTTAATTTGTTTTTGTTACTCATTTTCACTACCTACCTGGAGTTTCTATTGGTTACAGAGTCATCGTGCACTCAAAGTGTACATGGTATTTCATATTTAGTTGTCATTCATTTGTTTTAAGTACATCCAATAAAAAAGAATAGAGTAGATATTCAAACTGTTATTCTAGTATGTGTGTATTTTTTAATAGTATCTATCTATGCATTTTGGATAAAGCATTTACAATACAGGGTGCAATCCTGCCATCCTCACTCACACTGGGAAATACCTTGATATGTCTGTAGTTTCATTGAGTCCAAAGAGGCAGAATAAAGCTCTACTTAATGTAAGTTAAGGTGGCAGAAGTACACCTTCAGGAGTGTGTGCTTGGACAGCACATTTTGGGAGATATTTCCAAAGCACAAAGGGAAGCTGGGTGTCCAACTTTCATTGACAATCAGTGGGAGTTGGGCACCTAACTGCAATCTGTGCTTTTGAAAATCTCCCCCTTCCTATTCAAAGCACACTAACAAGCAGCAATTAATACATTCTCACAAGATCCCTGTAAGTTAAGGAAGTGTGTTGTTCTGAAACAAGGTTCTGGGTGACTACATTGTCTCTGGAAAACAGAGGTTTAAACCTGCTTGGCTTGCTTATCCCTGTGTCCACGTGCTCAGGGAAGATAATGAACCAATGTCAGGGATCCAAATTGAAACTAGATAAATTCAGATTGGAAACAAGACACTTATATTTAACAATGAGGGTCACTAACCATTGAAAACATTTACCTAAGGACTTGGTTGTTTCTCCATTACTTGAAGACTTTAAATTAAAAAGTCTTTTTAAAAGATAAGCTATGGCTCAAACAAAAGATATGGGCTGGATACAGGAATCACTGGATGAAATCATTTGGCCTGTGCTATACAGGAGGTCAGATTAGAATGGTCCCTTTTGGCTTTAAAAGCTATTAATCTAGACTTTCCTTACTTCTTCTTGTGGAACATGAATAGCCCTATAAATTGCACGGGGCACATCTACATGAACACACACTGAGCAACAAACTGGGATGTAAAGCTACAGTGCCGTGCACTATCTGTCTGTGTGAACCCTGCAACTGAGCATTAGAAGTCTCCAAGTGCACATTTACTTACAATGTAGTACATCAGTGTGCACTAGGAAACTTTTTGTATGCACCAGCAGGGTCCACTAAGGCAGTTAGTGCTTAGCACAATGGAGCTCTGTAGATTTACACCCCAGTTTGCTACACAGAATGTGTTCATGAAGACATACCCTGTGGTAACTATGAGGTCATTCTTGTTCCACAGGAGGAAGTAAGGAAAGTCTAAGAGCAATGCCTTGGACTAAAAAGAATAGCATACCCAGCCATTACAAGGGTGAAATGATAACTCTCCGCCCTCAGTTTTGATATTTGGTCACTTTTGCTGTTGTGTAACTTGCGCATTATGAACATCCTGAGAAATAAAAGCCTCAAGAAGGAATATAGATAGCCTGAAAAACTATTGAAAAGTTTATTCTCTTTTCCTCTTTGACCTGCCCTGTTTATCAGGCAGGGAAACTGAAGTACATAAGTTAAGTGATTCACCCAAGACTCAAGGAGTCAGTGTCAGATGGGGTCAGTTCTTGTACTTCCTCCCTGGCTCCTAGTCATAAAGTAAAGTAAAACATCTGAAATTACTGAAAATTACTATACGACATTGACCTTGTAAATTTGACATTTGAAGATAGTCTTATGATCTGTGTGAAAATGTCTAAGCATTTCTATTGGAATTCTTCCTGCATTAAGTTCTAGGGCAGTTCAACAGTGTGTGTGTGTACAGAGAGCCAACAAAGACAGGATATTTATTCCCATATTGCTTTGAGAAACCTGATAAACTCCTCTAGGTACTGTAATTAATGTTTTATTACATTGAAATAGTTATAAATAAATGATTAGCTTACTTAACAAAAAGAGAAGTGTGAGGTGTTTAAGATAAAAAATATGAGTACTCCAAATGGGGGGTTGGTGGGAAGTGAAATCAGTGTCTGAGGAGAGATATAAAGCATGAAGGACAATAATATACTGCTATATTTTCAACAATGGCACTACAATAGTTCACTGCTTTAGCTCAACAAAATGGTCCCATGCATGTAAGGATAATGCAAGAGTATCCATTATGGTCCAAAGGCCATGAAAATGGACAGACAAGGCTGTTAATATGTTGCCTCCTTTCTCTCTCATTATTTCTCTGAGAATTCTGGGAGTATTTAAGAGTGAGAGAATAGGTATGTTTTGCTGTTCTCTCTGTTTCTTTTCTTTTGGGAAAATGGGTTTTTGTGTGTGTGTGTTTATTTAGTTTGGTGATTGTTATAGGTTTGATTTTAAGATTTCTTGTGTCTTGTCAGGTTTTTCCTCCAGGAATGGCCAGCCTGCGGGGAACAGAGACCTCATTTTGTTATGATTTCTGAGGAGTTAGCCTGTGACCCTGGGCATATTTTGCCTCCAGACTGTGTCTCTGTGGTGGAGTGTATTTTAGCTGTGGGGAACGTGATTGGGTTTAAAAATGTGAGGTGTGTCTGCTGCATGAACCAGGCTGTTGTGTTAGTTGCTATGCCAAGATTTGTTGAGCATGTGCTTGTAGATGGGATTGTTGTGCAGAGTGTTTTTGTCCCTATTGTGCCCTTCTTGACGCCTTTTGTGAAAGTCACTATCTCTTGTGTGCCTCCTTTTTTAGGAAGTAAGCAGCTGGCTGGAGAACTGGCAAGTTATGGTAAGATGACTAACGTGATTAGGAGAATTCTCTTGGGCTGTAAAGCCCCACAGCTTCAGCAGGTTTTGTTCTTTTATAGACATGTTTATATCTATGATATGAAACAATGCTTCCATGGTTCTAAAAGCTTCCCTGAAGTATAGGACTGAGGAGTCTGACCATTCTGTATTTGTGGCTACTGAGGACATGGCCTGTTTTTGTTGTGAGAGGCTCACACATTTCGTCAATCAGTGACCTAAGAAGATTGTTGACCCTGTGTCTGGGAATGTGGGGGTTTCTGAGAGTAAAGCACAGGTGGGACAGGGATGGAGGCTGAGACTGGGTCCCAACAGGCTCCAGATGTCTCTGGGGATGTTGGTTCGGAGGGGAGGGGGAAGGGTAGTTCTCCCTTTACAATCTGGGGGAGATGATATTACTGGTTCTGTGGCTCCTGATTTAGTGGCCTCTTGACCTGAGTCTGAGCCATTGCGAAATGGAGGCTGATCCCGTTGCTATGGATTCTGTGGCCTTAGCTTTGGCTTCTGGCTTGATAGCAAAGCCCTAGTATAAAAAATGGCCATTGAAGGCAGAGGGACCCCAGTTTCTAACAATGTCAGGAAGGGGCTAGTTTGGTCAGTGAAGTTGAGAAGCACACTGTTGAGAGTACTGCTGACGGTTGTACAATTAGTTGGGGGCACAAGGAGTTCTCAGGTATTAGTTTTGCCCCCTTACTCCCAGCAGCCCCCTCTCTCAGGTTTCTCTAAAGTTCCCCTCCTGGAGGTTGATAGTGACTCTGAGTCTGAAAGTGTGAGGGATGACAAACTAACTGATTCTTTAATGCTTAGCTTCCTAAGGGGTGATAGTCCCTGGACTCTATTGGTAGATTTTCTGGATGAGACTATGGGGAAACATAGGGTAGAAGTGGTAAATTAGTTTTCTGACCTTAATCTATTTTTGTTGTCTGCTATGAGACATGTCTCTATGTTTGAGTTTGACAAAAACATGCAGTATAGATTGAAAAAACCTGATGACCGAAGTGCGTATCTCTTTGACAAATGGACATGTTGGGGATTAATGGATATAGAAGAATTTGGTGTTTTTGTTTGAGGTTTGGGGGACTTTTTCTGTTTCTGTCTTCTCATTTTTCTGATGAGTACCGGTCTTATAGATAATTTGGTATGTGGCTCTCTCAGTGTCAATGGGTGAAGGGCCTTATAAAATGTCTCTCTCTTTTTGAGTACCTATTCCAGAAAAAGGTGACTATTTCATTTTTGCAAGAGATGCACACAGATGCAGGCAACCAAACCGATTGGCTTGCAAGTTGGAGAAGGGAGGTTTTTCTGAGTCATGGTTCCACTCTGAGCCTAGGGGTTGCCATTCTATTTGTGGACCAGGTGAAACCTGGTTCTGTGGATTGTACAGGAAGTTGTTCCAGGCTCTTTAATGACTATCTGAGATAATCTTCAGCAATATCATCTTTTTTATTAATATCTATGCTCCTGCTATAGGGAAAGACAGGAGTGGTTTTCAGTGCTTGGGTGCTCTTTTGGTAAATTATTTTATATGTGATATTTTAATTTTGGGAGGCAATTTGATTGCACTCTTAATGAGAGATTGGATAGGAATAATCTGGAATCACATCCGTTGTCTGCTCAGGAACTTTCAACTCTCTTACAGGCTTCTCTCCTGACTGATGTGTGGCATCTTTTTCCCTTTATGCACAGCAGTACTTTCCTGAGTAACACCCACAAAGTAAAATTTACATTAAGGCCAAACAGCTATGTTTTGATGGCCCACCAAGGACACTTAGCTCTCACAATGGGAAACACATTATGTCCAGAGAGCTCTTCCTGCATATGTTTCAGACTCCGCCACACCCAGTGAGTCATCAAGCCATGTAAGGACATGTGATATGGTCATGTGACCCTGGACTCCATCTTGGGCCAGTAACATTCCAAAAACAGAGGTTGTGAGCTTCGTTTAAGACAGTACATTTCTAGACACATGGCAAAGGATATAAAAGATGCCTCAGATATGTCCATTTTGCCTCTTTCCTGCCCTGATTCTCTAGACCATGGGTTTACAGCTAAAAGGAGCGTTTTCAACTATGGACTGAGGACCTTCCAATCTTTTGGAAGATACCAGAGAGACTTTACAAGTCTACAGTTTATTCCATCACTGCTACAAACCTGATATAAGGACTTTGCAATTATTTATATGTATGTGATCTATTAACCATTAAAACTCTCTTCTTCTTTTCTTTTGTTATTACATCTTTTCTTTTAATTACGAAAGGATTGGCATCAGCATGATTTTTGGGTAAGATCTGAGTTATATATTGACACGCCTAAGTGGCTCATCTCTTGGGATTAGAGGACCCTCTATTTGAGTAAATTGGTTTTCAGTAACACTCAGCATAGAGTCCAGTGTCTGGGTGTTGATCCAAGAGCTGGAATGCCAAACAAGAGTGCACTTTGGGTTACTTGTTAACCAGTATGGTGAGACAGAAGTTTACTTTTGTTACTGGCTATAGAATAATCTAATAGTAGAATAACCACCAGTTTGGGGTGAGTCTGCCCTATTTCTTAACAATTTGTCCTGAATATGGCATTCTCTTCTGTGACCTATAAAGGCACGATGACACCTGTGTTCCTGCTTTGTTCTGACCATAAACTTTTTTCAAAGGCCTTGGCAAACACATTGAAAACCATGATTGATTTGGTCATGCACCCAGATCAGACCTGTTACATCAACAACAGTTCCATTTTTGATAACCATTCCAGCTGTGGGATGTAATTTAAACCTAAAAAATGTTTGTGATACACATTGGGTTGAATTCACTTGCTCAGGAGAAGGCTTTTTTTCATGTAGATCATGGATATTTGTTTCATACCCGTTGTGCTTTTGATTTTGGGCCCAGATTTGTCTCCTGTATTATATAATAATAAATATAGTCTATATAAGGTGAATGGGGTTTTGAACTCTCCATCAAAAGGCAGATGTTAGTCATTAATAATTTAATCACCTCTGTGCTGCGGCATAAGTGTGTTGTTCTGGATCCCCCTCCAATCCTTGTAGAAAGAATTCAGAAAATTCTTTGGGAGTTTTTTCTGGATGGCTTCATTGGCTGAGGCAGAGTATTTTGTATCTGCTTGTTGTGGAAAGAGATCAGTGTCTCATTGATCTTTTGAGCAGAGTATCTACTTTTTAATTACAGTCTTTGAAGTGTTTGTTGTTTGTGGATAAACCTGTTCCTTGGAGGCAACTGGTCTTTGCTTTTCTTCAGTGGGTAGTGGAACTGGGTTTTGATAGGAAATTTTTTTGCTGGATCCTGGTGCCTCAGTTTTGAAGTATTACTTGGCTTTTATCAAAGCCTTTTAACACTTTCAGACTTTTTATGCTGAGGCCTCAGGATAGGCAACTAGTATTCCTAGGGGATTCTTGCTGAGCCCCTTATTTATAACACTGTCATGAGAATTAATAGCCTTGTTTCTAGGAGTCTTGTCTCTTCCCTTATTGCAACAGGTGTAATACAACTTATTCATTTAATTGATTTTACTAATTTTATATGGATCTCAGTCGATATCCTTGCTGCCAAGCTTGGTCTTCACTGGGTTTCTCAGTTTTTATCAGAGGTGAAATCAGCCCTACCTAGGGACAGTATTGCCAGTCTTGACAGTTGCCTTCTGGAGCAAACCATCCCTGATAATACTAATGTTTCTATTTCCTTGCCTGTTGCTCTTTTGTGATTGAGATGTTGACAAACATGGCAGTTTGCTTGCCTTCAATGGATTTAATTTTAATAGTTTGGGCCATAAGTCATTGTACAGTCTTGTAAAGATTTGTCATTTTAGAACACTTGTTTATTGTCTCAATTAAGTGTGGAAAAGATGGATTCTGGTGGCAGACTCTATCCATTCAATCTGGCAAACTATACAAGATCATGTATCATGATCATGATCATGAAGATGGGTGACCTTCAATGGAGAATTCTTCATGGGACTATTACCACAGATATGTTTGTGTATCATCTGACTCTAGAGGTGTCCATGTCATGTCCTTTTTGTGATGCACAGAAGACTATTTTGCATGTGTTTCTTATTTGTTCCAGTTTAATGAATGGTTATGAGATATGCCTTGTAAACTTTATTTTGGGTCTAGCAAAGATGACTATTTTGAAAAATAGACTATGTATGTTATTTGGTACTGGGGTTGCCATTGTTGTTTTTCTTCTTCTTTTTTTTTTTTTTTTTTTTTTTGTATTTTAGTGATTTTACACCCTTGTTTGGAGTTTAGATATTATACTCATACACAATTTGGATCAATTTATTCACCAATGGGCTATTGGAAATGTACTTTGTACTGTTAGGGATGGGAAATTGTTTTTTAATTTGTAAATTTTTTTCTTGTTTTTAATTTGTTTTATGTACTGATTTCATTAAAAGTGTTTTAAAAGTCAAAGTCTCTCTCTGTCTCTCGCACTGGCAGCCAAGTGCAGGTTACTCTAATCACACAATCTCATTTTCAAACTCTGCTCTACAGATGGTAGGGCAGTGGATGGTATCAAAATAGATCATTTCATCACATAATGATACCCCAGTGATATGACAAGAAGTTATGCATTAATTACATTTCTGGCGGGATGGGTGATTTAACCGGCTAAGAGCTGTGCACAATTTTAATACATATTTTATACTGCAAAGGGGAACAAAAAGGAACAAGAAAACAACAGTAGGCCTGTCAGCTAAATAATAAAGTGTTTATAGGCGGGTCAAATATAGAGTTCCAATACATGGAGGAAAAAAAACCCCTCGGTATTAGGAACTATTTTCTATCTATTTTATTTCTATCTATGTATAAAATATAACGTACAGCTAATAAATCATTTAGGAACAATCATGCTATAAACAAAGTGAGCATACATCTGCATCATCAGGGACATCTGCCCTGGAAACAGATGTGCACCACTCACCCACTCAGGCAACTTTGTTTTCTTTCTGATTAGAGAATGGAGCTGATTGAGTTTACAGGTTGACAACTGCTATCACGACAAGGTCATTAGTGTCGAATGAAGAGTTTGAAGTATGTTCTTTCACTTTTTCCTCATATTTTTTACATAAAGCAAAGGGAGTATGCAGTACACTGATGTTTTTAACCATTGTATTATAAAGAATTTACACCCTATCACATACTTTTAAGTCCCATGTAGTAATCCAGGTGTTTTTTTAACTTAAAAATGCATTGCTTTGTTTTCTCTCAGGTATGTATTAAATTAGTCTCTAAGTGTGAATGGGTAAAAAGATGTCTTGGGATTTTTCAGAAGGCCACTTAGGATATTTTTTTACCCCTTATGGTTGGGAAGTGCAGTCATCTAATTATACTAAGGTAGTATGTAATAGTACACTTGTTTTATAACTCTTTTTCCACAACAGGTAGTTCCAAAGTTTCCATTTAAGCTGGTCAGAAGACTTGCTCGCTAGCACAGTTAGTACTTATGTTAGTACTTCAGACTTACCAGCACACTCAAGCAACTAAATCTGAGTGGCAGCAGGAATGCATCACTAGTGTGGCTTGATTAGAAAGAAGGAATATAGATAATAATGTAAGGAGTGATACCCCAGAATGAAACACTGAATGAAATCTCAAGAGTCCAAAAGTTCTAATATTTTCAAATTTCTGATTCGGAAGAGGTTATGTTTCATCTGCTTTATTAAAAAACCTTTGTCAGGAGAAGGAAAAAGCTTCCCTTGGATGCCTAAGGAAGGCCACAAAAATAAAACCTCCAAATGAAGGTGATCATTAACTAAATGTATTTCATAATTTGTTAAAGGTACCCTATGGATCACAGATTATTGGAGTGAATTACTGCTCCTGGGGTAACCTCAGAGATGTAATTAAAAATAAGATACAGCACCAATATCAGATCACTGAAATATAATAATTGCAGTAAAGCCCTGGAATCATCCCATCAGAGTTTCAATAGGACTTCAGAGTTTTCTAAAAATATATATGGAAGTAAAATATGGATGGACTCTTTATCAATGATACTTCTTGAAAATAACAAAGTGCCTGATTCTATCCCACTTACACTTTTCACCTGTGGATTGGGACTAACTCTACATTTTAATCTGGTGGCCAGATTCTGGTCCCTAGTTCCCTCTATCCACAAATGAGGATAGAGAGCTTCCCTGATAACCATAGGGGACATTCTCTTCCCTCCCTTCACAGGGGTATTCCTGAGCAGGCCAGAAGTGTGGCCAGGAGCATGAAAGGGTGTGAGCAGAGTCTATAAGAGTCTGTTCTACCTAGCCTAATATAGAGTAAACATTAGCTGAATTATGCCAGAGACTGGTTGAACCCCAGGATCAGGGTCCAGCACATAGTGCATGGCCAGTTCCAGGGATCTGGCTTAATGGATTTACCTTTCATAGTATCATGGCCAGATTTTCAAGAGTTCATCTCTTATGTAGAGAACAGTAGGTGCTGACAGATGCTTGGCCCTTTTGAAGAATTGACACAAATTGGGAGTACTAAGCACTTATGAAAATCTCTTCCGTACATTTTCTAAATCCTGTCTCCTTGATGTCTGGCTCTTCACTTCCACATATATTATGCACCTTTAAGAACAGTGAAGAACTTTCAAAGACATAGCCCTAGTGTATAGAAAATGTATTCTGTGAGCAATTGCTTGGCTTCATCAATTATTTAATTAGGAAAGTTTCTTTAAAATGTAAGAAACCCTAAGGGATAGTATGGCCGCTGGGCCAATTGGCTCTGAAGAGCTCTTTTGTTTGTCTTGTTTTTTGCTTTCCTATATCCCTGACATAGCGCTTTATCCTCTTTTTGTTTTTATATTTACTTAGCTCTCAATCTATCATATAACTTGTCTCCTTGTTAGTAATCTCTCTAATTAATTTATTCACAAATTGTTATGATTCCTTTGCAAAATATATTCTTTTAACACCATCTCCCTTTTTCTTCTTAATTTCCTATATTAGATTTTTTTAAATAAAATTGCTCTTTGCATTTTTATGCACATTTCACATTACAAAAGAATGTTCATGGGTCATTTTCAATGAGACACTTAAAAGCTACCGTGTTCTGGTAACACTTTTTGGAATGAGCCTTGGAGCACATCTCAAAGCCTCCAGGGAACTGTATGGATACCATGTTCCTTCCTCTGTAAGAGCAAGCAGCCCTGGTCCCTGACAAAACAGCTCCAGAACCTCACTGTCAGGAGTTTCTGGGAAACCCCTGTGAAAAGGGGTGATCGCCACCATGGAGGGGTCTTTGTGGGAAAGGTAACAGAATCATAGGTAAGGTTTATGGGTCCCATGTGCATTCTCCTCTGTGGCCCTTCTGCCACACAAATCCTGACACTGCAGAAAGCCCTCCACTGGGTCACGGTGCCATAAGATGGTGCCTTCTATGTGGGAGGGATGTTGCTTGTGAATCTTGGGAGAACAATCTGGCCCTGAATGAAAAGCTTGGTGTTTGGAGATAACAAATTTGATAGCACTAGACTCCCTGCAGCAGACCATTTTAGATCTTTCCCATCTCAATTCTTTGCAGTTTATCATTATTCTTATTTATAGTTTCAGCCCAGGAGTCAGTGCTCATACCCAAAGCAATGTGAGTTAATTTTTTTAAGTGAGATTTGCTAAAACATTGTTTTAGTAAAATCCAGATTAGCCACTTTCCCTTCATCTACTAATTATGTCAATTCCCTCTTACTCTTTTGAAGGCTGCTACATTTATGAAGAATGAAATGTTGATGGTTGACAGTGGATGCAAGAAATTGATCCTCAGGGAGAGCATCTTTTGGCAGAAGTGTCTGCAAAAGTTAACTAAGGGAAAGTGGGAGGGGGAGACAATGAACAAATGATTCAAGTTAAGGTTTGCCATCCTTCAACACAGTCTGGGATAAAGAAAGCATAGGTGTCTTAGTAAAAGGCATGAAAACTAATGTAGCATTTTGGGGCGGGAAACATCTTTTTGTTTTGTGTTTACACATCCTTTAGCACAGTGAGGCTTGATCTATGAGAGCCCTCGGCACCACTGCAATACTACTGCTGTTAATAAATAATCTATAGCCTTCTACATAAAATTGTTTCAATTTCTAAAAATCTGTTTGTTCAATCCAGTCACAAATTCCATATTGCGTGGTGCAGTGCCATTTATAAAACTCTCTACATCTGGTAAAAGGCACATGGGTCACTCACTTATTATGGTATATTGAAAACTGTGAAATGTACAAGCCATTATTTGAAATGTAAGGGGTTTCCTGGTCCTGCTTGCAGGCTTGGGGCTTAGTAGGGAAGCTTGCCATCTGGGTCTTTTTCTGCAAAGAACCAGCCTGGAGCAAGGTGAAGTGAGTTGTGCCACTCTCCCTTCGGGAGTAGCCTGTTTTGTGTTTGTCTCTTGTCTGCTAGGATTCTGGATTCTAAGAAGTAAAACTGTGTGGTGTTGCAGTCTTACAGCAAGATAAAAATGTAAAATATTCTAACGTCTCCGTGTGTATGATGTGAACATAACACTTAACAGAGTCCAGTCTTTTAAATTACCCTCATCAGTTTACATCAGTTGTCCCCAAACTTTTCATGCTGCGCCACTCCCCGCCCCGGGACAGAAGTGGAACCATGGCCATGCCGTGGTCAGAGCTGGAGCTGCAGGCAGGAGTCAGGGCTCAGGGACCATGGCCGATGCCGCAGCTGGGGCTGGGTTGGGGTGGGGCCAGGAGCAGGGCTGGAAGGTGAACCTCGGCTGAGCTGGGAGCCAGGGTCCGACCCAGGGCTGGAAATGGAGCTGCAGCTGGGGGAAGGGCCAGAGCAGAGCTGGGGCAGAGCGGGGCTGGGTGGCACTCCCTTCCTGCCCTCCATGGGGGCTGGCCCAGACCCAACATGCCCCCCAAAACATTCTACACCACAGTTTGGGGACCTCTGGTTTTCACACATTATTTCAGAGCCAGAACTTCCTGAATTGTTATTGCTGTTGGATTTGTTTTTTAAGCAAGGGCACAAAAAAAGTTCAATTACTTTTTTCTTTGAAAAACGTCTTTTCTTTAGCCTTTTTACAAGAATTCCCTGTTAATGTATTTTGTAGACGTATCCAGGTTCTCCTGTGAGTACTTGTACTGTATTTCCCAGTCTAAGAAAAATAAAAGGTTATTTGCTAAAAATGAACTTATCAGAGATTGGTTTGCATGTTCTTTTCAGCTGGAATTCTTTGTCCATAAATTTACAGCCATTTGGGTCTCTAAATATAAACACATGCCTTTTAAATGTTTGCTGGGAGCTGGCATTTCATCATTTGGGAGCATTGTGGCATTATGCTGTGTGACACAATGTAATGACCTTATGGTTTGACATGATGAATTGCTCACTCCCTCTTGAAAATGTAAATAGATATGCCTTTAGTTTGTACAGATTAGAAGCAAACTATTTGCTCCATACATAAGTATCGTACTGTTTAGTACGAGGAAAATGTATTGTTTAAACAGTCCTATCCTTTTTTCCAGGACTTGTTTCTAAGCTTTTATAGTACCTTTAGAGTTAAAGCACTGTGAATGTGCACGCAGCTCAAAGCAAGTTTACCCTCAGTCATAAGTCTATGAGATCTTTACTTCCAGCCACTGTTTCTGGCAGTCAATTTCATCAGAGGACATCATAAATAACAGAAGTATGTAAAGCACCTCACTTTAGCATACAAATTCACTGAAATAGTCATTCACAAACACTTTGTTTTTAACTGTGTATTTGCTATAATTCTTTTTATCAACCTTCTGGGCTAGGAATACAATATTAATCTGTGACCTTCATTCAACCAGATTTGTTTTGAATGTGGACTGAGAACTCAACCTTAAGTGGGAAGGAAATCCATGAGGGCCTGATCCAAAGCCTTTGAAGGCAATGGTAATCTTTTCATTGACTTCAGTTGCCTTTGGATCAGACCTTGAGTTTTCTCATTGAAAAATAGGCTGCCAATATGTCAGTGATGCTGCCAGTGAAAACTTTTGCATAGTATATAGGAATCGGGTAGTATCCCTTTAAATAGTTTGTGAACTGTCTAGTGTTTTGTATTGTTGAAACCAGCCAGAGCAACAATATATATATATAGGCCTTGGATGTTCTGTATGTTTGATAAAAACAGTTATATGGACCCCACTGTGCCCCTGTGGTTCATTCATACAATTCATGTTGTGCAAAGGGCAAAAGACACAACACTTGGTGAGAGCAGTGGACTAACTTTGAGTCTTTCCTTTTCTTTTTTTTTTTTAACTCAAGAAAAGTGTGCACTGTCTTTTTGAATTCTTACTAACATCCATTAGCCACACCAGGGGTCATAATGCAGTCTCCCTGCTCTTCCATTTTGCTAGAGTATCGATCAGTATTGATTCCAAATGTGTGCCCTGGGAAAGAATTATTGTAGTTATTACAATATGCAATTGTTCATGGCAACTGCCGCATGATAAAGAAAAGAAAATTAAGAGCTACAATTTATTTTTAATAATGTGGAGATGGAAAATTATGGCGAAACAACAGTGTCTCCATAATTAAGGTTGAGACTTATTTTTCACTGTAAGCTCAATTATAGCCTTTGTCAAAATCCTCAGAAAAGGTCATTCCACTATAAATTTTGTATCTGTGCTCTTTGGCCAGAAGGGTTTATTTCCCTTCCTCAAATCTGAGATGATTCAGGACAGTTTTTGAAATATGAAACTCTAAGGAAATAGCAGAATTAAGCTGGATTTGAGAATTCTTCTTACACTTTTTGTGTCACTACTTATCTGAAAAAAATTGCTTGTGTTAGAAAACTCAGATGCATTTTTTATATATCTAATATATTCCCTTCAACAATTTTATAGTTATAACAAAAACTATATGTTCTTAGTATAAAATGAAATCTAGGGGTCTAAACATAGGACAGGGAGCCAGAAAGTCCTGGGGTGAAATCTGGGGCCTCCTGGAATTTTGTCATTGACTTTAAGAGGCAAGGATTTGCCCCCCCAAAATTTTTAATCTGAATTCTGATTCTGATTCTATCTTTGGCCAAACACTTAAGGCTTTAGGCACCTAACTACCATGTCAGGCACTTCAGGAAAGGCTTCACAACTAAGGAGTTTAGGCCACACTCCTCAGGATTTTCTTAGGTAGCTCACTGCACAGCTTTCTGGCTTTTGTGAATCCCATTCTTAGGCAACTAACTCTCCCCAGGCAATGTAAAGGGAGCCTGGGTGCCTATCTCAGGGCAAGGATTCCACTGGGCAGCTGGGCACCTAACCTTAGGCAATACAATGCTTACCCTACATGCTATTTGTAGTTCTAGACCCAGATTTTTAAACATATTATGGGGTTGCTGCACTCAATGTTGCAATACCTTCTTTAGAAGCCTAAATCTCATTTTCCAGAGAGATTTCAGCCCTTGGAGACAAAATCACATTGACAGTTGATGGAATTTAGGCTACTAAGTGCCTAAATGCCTTTGGAAAAAGAGATTTAGGCACCAAAATCAGTTATGTGTTGCAACACAGTGCAGCAACACCTAAATACCTTAAAAAATTCTGTGTGCTAGCCCTTAACCCTCAGTTTCTATGTCCCTTTCTTTAAAATAAGAATAATAATTCCAACCTTATTGGGGTGTTAGTGATATCTTCATGTAAGTTTTCTTGAATATCAATCACTTGATCCTGCAAGCTGATAAGCAACTTTGTTCGGTACTCAGCACCTTTCTCTCCCATATAAGTCAGTGGAAGTGGTCCCATCAGTTCCCAACAGCATTAGACAAATGCTAGGTGTTATTTATAACCCATGATGTTTAGTGCTTGTGCTTCTGCCAAAAACTAGGTCCTGAGAGATTGTTTTCCTCTTAATATTTACCTCATTTTTTCCAAGTTCAGTTTGCTAAATGGTAAGTGCCAGGATTGTTTTATTTATCCTTGTAAAAAGATTGGTATCACATTTCCTTTTTTTTCCCCTTCAAATTCTCTATCTGCCCCAATGCCCATGACTTTCAGAATAATTATTAACAGTGGCTCTGCTAGCTAATTAGCTAATTCCCCGTGGAATGCCTGTGGAAGGCAAAATTTTTCAAATGTTGGTTACCTAGAAACAAGAAAAAGAAATTAATATAAGATTTATCATGCTTTGCCTGTTTGCTGAAGATAGAATTTCCATGTGCTTTAGGAAAAAGGCAATATTCTCCACTCTTACTTTTTAATTTATGATCAACTTTTTGCATATCTCTGCTATACTCTTTATGTAGTGATAGTTATGACAAGCATAAACATACATTTTCTTGATGAAAATCATTTTCTTTTCATGATTACACTTGCTGGCTCCTCATTACTTAAACTACTTCAAAGGAATCTCCCGGGAGTGGCTTAGTCTATTCCCTTAAGGTCAAGAGCCTCACAAGTGGATGTAAGTAATTGAGTTATAGGGCAAAGATGAGTGAAGCCTTTAAGAATTTAGCAAGAAAAATCCTCTTGATAAAGAAATGCATCTAATTTACAGTGTGTTTTTTTAGCGCATAAATGGTCTAATTATATTGTATCTCACAGGCAGATTTCCTATTAATTACTAAAAAAATTAGGGGCCAATTCTTCACTGGCTTGAGCAGTGCTTACATGAGTGAGTGGAGGAAATGAGCTGCAGAGCGGCTGTTTAAATAAACTCAGCATGTGCTGAAATAAAATTTTAATCCTGCACAGTCTTGCAGGATGAACTGTATTTTGTCACATAGGCACAACCTTGTACTGGGGGCAGGACAGAGCAGAACTACACCAGGGGCAGCATTAGGGCTTTCTGTCACAGAGAAGAGAATGCCTCATGGAGCTCCCTGTGCATGGGGAGTGGGGAGGGCGTGCGGGAGCACTTACACTGGTACACCATGTTCTCCACCATGCAGTGCTCCTCACCCCTCCTTTCCCTCTTGGAGGCACCTTACAGCTCTGGTGAAGTAGTTAGGGATCTGCAGTTCTGCTCAGCCCTTAAATGGGACATGCAACATGAGAAGAAGGCTCCTCCTTACTCCCTTCCATCCCAAGATACATCCATCCAAAGGCAAGGCGGACTCTATCCGTGTGCTCACACTTCCCCTACCTGCTGCATTGCTACAATGAATCTAGCTTAAAAAGAGGACATATCTGGATAGAAAAATGGGTTTGTCTTGGGGAAAATTAACTTAAACCAGATCCTGATCTTCACACATGAACAACAGCTATTTTTTTTTAAAATAAAGAGAGCATATTGGGGAATAAAATACCCAACTCTAGAATAGGCGCAAGCTTCCTTTTGTTCTAAATCAGGTATGGTAGAGACCCTATTGTTCGAACACTCCAAACAAAGAGGATAATATAAACATAACTTTCCTACCACCACCACTTCTGTCATCCTCAACTCTGCTATTGGAACTGCTCTGACGGTGATGCAGTGCTTCATTTTGGTAATGCAACCCTTTAACCAACGTGCAGTGTACTAGACATCCTCTCCAATACACAGGAAGCCTGCTCAGTCAGGAGTAATGGACTAGTAGCTGGCCACAATTTGTAGCTGACATGGTTGCCAATTTTATACAAAGCAAGGGGAGTAAGTATCTCCCTCTCACTTAAAATCACCCACGTAACGGTAACATAGTCAGATACCCACAAACATAAGGTGTTTGTTGCATCTAGGGTATGATAAAGATAGAAATTACTACCTTTAGGCTCAGCCCTGCAGTCTTCACTCAGTTAAAATTCTTATTGAAACCAATATAAGTTTTACCTGAGTGAGAACTTCAGGATTTGACCCTGGAGCAGGGTTTTGCTTACTCACAAAAACCACCAAAAACCAATTGCCAGCCCCTTAAATGTGAATTTACCAAACTGCACTCAGGAACACACACCTAATCACATATACATATATACACACATTCATTTTTAAAAGACTTCCATTTTAACTTGTTGGTTTAGTAAATTATGAGTACTCCACAAAGACAAATCCATTTTGCTTTCTTTTAAATATTAACCAAGAACTTAAAAAATCCATTGTGGTGAATGAAATATGTAAGGATCCAAGCCAACAGAATTTTAGAAGATTGTCTCAATTGCAGAATGAGTCATTGTTTGTAAGTATAGGTATCATTCATGTGAAATCATCACATTTTATGTTAGGGATTGTTTGGTGTGGAAACACATATTTCTGCAAAATTTTATAAGAGATTGGTGAAAGACTAACCAATTGAGAAATGTATTATTATTTATTACTAATCCATTGTTGCTTAGCGCCTTAAAGTGTATGAAGAAACATATCGCACAGAGGATACAGGGACACTGTCCTGAAGGACTTTATAATTTACTCATTGATTCTGCAAATTTTACTCACACTAGTAGACGCATTGACTTCAATGGCTGTTACTGAGCATGTCATTTGTTTTTCTTGTTTCTGCAGAATTTGCTAGATTATCACATTCCATTTAGCACCGATTTTTACCAATGAAAAAATGGTTTTGATGCTTGCTGTCTTGTGAGTGGGCTATTTGATAGAACAAAAGGCAGATGCTTAAGTGCATGAGCAATTCGACTAATGGGAGTGGTCCTATTGACTTTGTGAGTTAAGTTACTGCATTTATAAGGCTTTGCAGGCTCAAACCTTACGTGGGATAACACAAAGGCATGAACAAAAGTTTTAGATGGAGAGATGGAAAGGAAGGTAGAGATTATGGAGATATGATAGAGGAAGAAGAAGAATATGTTATATGGTATATGAGAAGTAAAGAAGAAAGAGAAGTCAAGGGTAACAGGAGTTGTTGACTGGCCACATGGGAGGATTTAGGATTCTACCATGATATAGAAGGAAGTGTGCAAGAATCCAGGAGGAAAGGGAAAATGAGGAATTCTAATTTAAATAAGAGTTTACTGCCTCTTGGTCTTGCATCATGAATCTAGCCAATATATAAATGGATGGATGGATGGATTGCATCATTCTTTTCACCATTCACCTAGCCTTGAATTACTACAAATATTTGTACATTATTTATAGATTTTAGAGCCAGAAGCTGCCATTAGATCATCTAGTTTGATCATCTGTATAGTAACATAGAATTACACCCTGTTACCCCTGTGCTGAGCCCAATAATTTGTGCTTGACTAAAACATTATAGTTTCTTCTCATAAACCTCTTGAATCATATGGGAAAGAGCCAGACTCATGAAATAATTTTCTAAACTCCTGAGAGAATTAGAGCTTCTGCTGTTTTTTTTTTTTTTAATGGCAAGGGGGACCCAGAGGTGCTCAGCGAAGTTCTGAAATGCCCAAAACATGTACTCACAGTTGCTTATATCTAGCCTCCTTGCAAATAAGTTGTCAGCATAGTGCACTGCATGAGGCAGGCCAGTCTCAACCACAGTTGCCCACTCCAACATGGAGCTGAATCTTTCAAAAGCAGCACGTGACATTGAGCATGGGTATGGCTGTATCAAAATAGTACTGGTCCTCAAACTGAAACACAAACAGGTTTAAGTCCCTGGGATGCACTGGAAACAACTGGAATGCAGATTTGATATTACATTTTGTCAACAAAATCCCAGAGCCACACTCTTTAACCCATGGCTACTGCAGTGTCAAATGACAAATACATCACTGAACACAGCTAGGGTCAATATGGTCATTTACTGATGAACTCCAGGATAGGACTGATGACGGATCAACCTGTATTCAACTTTTGCCTTCTTTAGTACCATATGCAGGAAAGACATGCACAATTCTGGCATTGGAATACATCGGAAGGGGCCTGCCACTTTCCCTGCTGCCAGATGATCTTTCCCCTTACTATAAGCTCAAAGCCTTAAATGGATTTCAAGTTTTCTGCCCACGAGTGGCACCTCATGTCCTCATAAGGGATTTGAAAACTGCTGAAAATCTATTCCATAAACAAGCAATATCTGTTTTCCCAAAGTAGTCCAATAACAAGTTCCATACCACCTGTATCTTAACTGGAGAAGGAGCCTTTTCCGGGGTTAGTGCCTCACCTAGCATCTCCTAAAGCACTGGGAACTTGCAGACCCCCTTTCCTACTGCCCTGTTAGAGCAGCCTTCCCCCCACATAACAGGAGAGTGTGCTATGTTGAGCCCTGCACCCCCTACAGCGGTGTTTGTACCTGTATTGGGAACAAAAACATTTCTCATCATTAAATGCAAAGCACACATTGGCTTTTATATCTGCATTTTGAAGCTGAGGTTTTGGCACTGGCAACTCTCTGTCTGTGAATGCCAGATGGGCAGGGAAATAAGGAGTCATTCCTCCAGCCAAAATTCCAGGTTTATTTTACCCCAGGGTGAAACAGGCTCTTCTGCTGCCCTCTGCCTAAATTCTCTGTCATACCTTAGCCATGCTACGTCCCCTATGTAATGTAGCATGATACCTCGCTATTAAATCCTCATACTTAAAAAAGGAAATACACTGTTTGGGACAGATTATACTTGCATAATGTGAAAGGCTGTGGACCAGTTCTCAAGAGTTTGAGGCACCTTAGTCTTCAGGGTTTGTCCTCCTTGTTATTGTACTTTTTGCCTTCTTCCTCTCTCTGTTTTTCCCTGAACAGTAAGTAAATAAATCCACAAATTTCCCCTTTCAATATTTTCTTTAACACCTTTAGACAGATGATTCCTGAATGGACAATCAGATCCCGCTTGAGCTCTAGTGACATCAGTTGTCCTGTCTCCTGACCTGTGTTTAATTAGGAATGATGACACTTTAATTAGGAATGATGACAGGAATGATGGCATCGGGGCAGTGCTGCCCTACTTTCTCTGTATTATTTGCAGGGTATCAGTCCCACCCTAAGCAAGTGACAATGCTAGCCCCTCATCTGAGAGGGGCCTACTCGTGGCAGGCAAACTGCCCAACCTAGGGGCCACCGATGCTAATGATTTTACCAGGTCAGCCCACATCCCTTGAGGAGGGATGTCCAAGGGAGAAGGGTCCTGGGCTACCACCCTTGCCCCTTGTGTCCAGGCTGGTAATCCCTTTGTTCAGTATCTGAGGGCTGATGAAAAAACTCACTGCTGCATCCAGAGGATGCCTGCTGGACTTTTGGCAGGTTATGAGAGTGAAATGCAGGCCCAGGGGACTAGGGTGACCAGGTGTCCTGATTTTAAAGGGACAGTTTTGATATTCACAACTTTTTCTTATATAGGTGCCTATTACCCCACACCCCTTGTCCCAGTTTTTCACACTTGTTATCTGGTCACCCTAAGGGGCACTCACTCACTCTCATCATCTTCATGCACCTCTATGAGTCTCGGATACTTCCTCTCCTCAAACTAAGAGCCCGAATCCATCCTGTGACTCCTGTATTAGGGGTTCTGGGTCCCAACCAGGAAGGACACACCCACTCTTTCAACTCAACACCCTCTGCAAAATGAACTGTCCCCACTGAGGTCCCAGCTTCTGCCCAGATGCTCCCCTCGACCTGTGAGCCTCCTCCTATGCCTGTTGCTGGCCATTGGTCTTCGTCTGATCTCCAGTCCTGCAGAGACTGAGCACATCCTTCCACACAGAGCTATACTCCCAGTCTCTCAGTTCCCTGGCAAAGCTGCTCAAATGAGTCCTCACCGACTTCTGAGTCACCCCTACTATTGTTGCCTCAATTCCTGCTGCCTTGCCCCAAGGGAGAGGGGGAAGGGACTCTTGACCAAAGCCCCATGAGTCCTCCCTCTCCTACCACCAGAAGCCATATGTGGGGGAGATGTAGCCGGACACACAGAGCAATGTGCTCCCACGACAGCCATGGTACACACACAGGGGAAGAGTGGGGGCCAAAGCAGCGGACCCAGCTCCATCAGAGCCACCAGGGGCCCAAAGGCTCCCCCAGCTCCTGTATCAGCATCACATGACCCCTGAACCCTCCATGGCAAATGGTAGGAGGGGACAGGCAACAGACCCAGCTTGGGCAGGACCACCCAGGGATCCAGGATGCCTCCTTACCATCATGGATGCACCATGTGACCCCCGGGCTCTCCAACCAGTGGGTGGATGGGGTAGCAGCAGGTCCCATAGGTCTGACTCCAGCAAGGCTGCTTGGGCACATGAAGCCAGGGCCCTTCCCAGCCACTGGAGTGGTGCCATGTGACCCTGCCCTTCCCCATTCAGCAGGATGGGCTTTGGTTGCAAGTCCAACCATAATTGCACCCTTTTGGGACCCAGCAGACCTAATGGCTTCCCCAAGTAGTCTACCCCTTCCTCACCTGAGCATCGAGGATGGTCAGGGAGCCCACATGGTATTCGTCTCCAAAGGGGTCCTGCTATCAGAGCTCTAGTAACAGGCAGACCCCATCCTGGGGGACAGGGATATGAGCCTGTGCCAGGGGAGGAGCCCCCCAGCTGGGGCAGACCCTTTGCCCCCAGGAGGGCCCTGGAATCCTTACCCGCCTTCCTCTGCATCCTGAAAAGGAGGACTGCTGCCACTGCTGGAAGCTGTTGAGTAACCCTTTCCCTGTTGTAATGGAGCCAAAAGAGGCTCCACCTGGCCCCTGCACTGGCTAAATCTCAGGAGCAGGGGAATGCTGGCCAATCAGCACCTCTCTCTCTCAGATAGTCAAAGGGCAACAGAGACTCCCAGCGGGAGGAGCTACCTATTGTCCATTGGTGTGTATCTCCCTCCCTTGCTACTGGGACTATCCCCCTTTCACTGCCGGTCCCATCAATTTCCCCCCACCTTTGGTGCAGGTGGATGGTATTTTTATATTAAAATTCCCAACTAATTCTAGTCTCAATATAACTTTGTAAAAGTTTATGTACAATAGAACAAAACCTATTGTCTTCCGTATAAATTGCCTTTTGAGACGCTTTTAGTTATGCACCACTGTATGATACAGACTCTGAGATGATAATTCCACTGACTCATTATTCATGCCTGGGGTGTGGTGCAGGCAACTGTGACAATACAAGCCTCCTCAGGATGTCTTTAATGCTGAACTGGCAGGACCACTTTCTCCAGGGCTTTTCTATGCAAGCTCAGTCCTAGGTCTCTTTTGTGTAAAAATGCCAAGCATACTAAGTTTTGTTTACTAGCTCTAATATATCTTGCTGTCCACTAGAGACTGAATCTGAAAAGAGCTTGTCTGCTCAAATTCTTTCTTTCTAAAATGGCTTTTAACATGATAGTGAAACATCAGGAATAATTAGACAAAATGATATTATAAATCCCAAGATAAAAGTGTGACTAATGATTAATTCTTTGGTATTTTGTCAAAGCCCTCCTCATAATTTAAAAGCTTTAGGCAGTATTCTTGTAGCTAACTCTCATAAGTAGATATTTCTTACCACTAACAAACTAGATGTGTGGTGGTTTAAAAATGATTCCTAAAGTTCTAAGGATATGTTGTTTAATAGCAGCTCTTTTTTTAAGAAGGTTTTTTTTTCAAATCTTGATTTTCAAAATTCTATTTATGTTGAGTTTCTCATTATACGACAATTAAAATGTACATACAATGTTTAGTTGTTGATTCCAGTGACCAGGAAGATAAATAAAGTACACTTTCAGTAAAACTGGAGAAATTGGACATTACATTTTAAAGGTACCTTAGTAACACTCAAATTAAAAAGCAGCTCTCCATAACTATAGTTCTTAAACTCCTGTATATATATAAGAGGAAAATGGACAAAGCAAGTATGAATTTTAAATCTGTTTTCCTAATATGTACTTATTACATTTCAGTATTTCATCTTGCTGACTTTTCAAATCCATAGCAATTCTCCCTTCTGATTCTGATGCACATGATTTACCTGTTGCCTATCTATAGTTTTGGTTCCAAACTTCAAAAATAAATAAGCTATCTCCACATCCATGACTCTTTATTTGGCTATGATAACATTAGCTAAATAGAGCCTTGTAAAATCCATATAGCACTGATATCTGTTGTATGTTTTTGTGTCAATCTTTCATCTGTCTTGTTTTTCTTTACTCCTTTAGCATGAAAGACTGCATTTAAATTCATTCCCCCCCCCATTTACAATATTGAACAGAGTAATCATCATGTATAAGGTGGCAAAATCATTAAAATAATCAGCCTTTTAGTAACTTCTATCAAAAATTTAATTTCACATTGAATTTTTCTACAACAACATGAAATCAAAAAAAGTTCATCTGATTATTTTTTTGAATGTGTGAGATTATTTCATTTATCTGTATTTTGGAACTTTAAAAATGCACCTATTCTCTAGATATGTCCCACAAAAATGTAAAGCAACTCACTTGACTAATGTGAATTGGCAAACCAAATGAATTAAATTAGGCCATTTTATACAGAGCTTTCAAGACATAAAGTGTTGTTATGGTTCTGCTGAAGTAGGTGCAGAAATAAATGAGCCCAAGGACTGCAAATGTGGCTGGATGCAGAGTGTGATTCCCAGCTTATTTACTTGGAGCCTGATCCAACCATGTAAGTAGGGAATCACCTTTTGAACTATCTGAAGCTTCTGAGCAGACTTCAAGGATAGTTCATGCAGAATGCATTATAATAATCCAGTCTAGCAGCTACCAAGCCATAGATAACTATATCAAGGTCCATATTAGAGGGAAATAGTCACAATTATTTAGTCCAGAGATTCTCTAACTTTTTAATGGGATTGATCACATCTTAATAAAGAGACATTTATGTGGAACACCTCCCCTCTTATTCACATTGCATGGGACACTTTCCTTCCATTGATAATAATCATGTATAATACCTGTTCCAAAGATAGCAGTTGTTTACATGGGATAGGAAGATTAAGGTTACATTTAATGTATTTTGAGGTCTTCTTAAGGACTTTAATGGATAGAAAAGAAGGAAAAGAATTAACACCTATTGACCAGCCAGGTCTCTGCACACTACCAGTAAGTGCTCCATGGACCACAGATTGGGAAGTCCTGATCTAGTCAACACAAATGAAAAATGCTGCTATTGGCCACAAATGCTAATTGGAAATGCAGGAAATATCGGATCCCAGAACCACCTCCAATTTGTGAACCATTTTGACAAAAGGTGACAAACAATATCCCTTCAATAACAGGGTTAAATACCATCTTCTCTACATTTCCTGTATGTTTCCCCTTAATTAGTGTTACCTTGGTATTATCTGAATGTAGCGTTCAGATTGCTCTCATTTGTGCCCCTACCTAAGCCAGATGATTGGAAAGCAGAGGAACACCTGGGAATGAGGAAAAGGAGATACAGAGTTCCTTTGGCTCTTCATACTAATGATGCCATAGGCTGGAATACATCTTTGTCCCGGTGCCATAATGGACAGATTAAACAGTGAACAGGAGGGATGGCAAGATAGAACTCTGTGGAATGCCTCCTGAAAAACTGCTTAAGCAATTGCCATTGCCTATCTCCGGAACAACTCCAAAAAGAACTGGGGAACCATTCACAGTGCATGGATAAGTTAGTAAAACCTCATAGTCAAAGATTAATGCTGATACATCTAAAATTATTAACATGTCATGCATCTACTGCCAGAAGAAAATAATAAGCAAAATCAGTGTGGTCTCTCTTTGCCATACCCAGAAAGCCAAACTCTAAGGGTTTATGACTGGAATTCTGATCTCCTGTATAGAGGTTATATCAATTTCCAACTAAACATAGCCATATACTTTCTTGTCTGCCCCTGCCCAAAACACACATCAGATTTCATCAGTCATCAAAAGTAGGGGTTTAGCTCAAAGGCTAAAAGCCAAAATTTCTCCACTTCAAATCCAGAACCCCGGTAACCAAAACTGACTGAAATTCAGTGTAAAATGACATTGCATGGATCCACCTGTGGATATGAATCTGCTATAGCAAAGATAGCTAATTTAATCCAAATCTAATCAATTTTATCCACTTGAAGTTCTTAAAAATACACTGATCTGTGTGAAAACAGCATTGACTTTATGAGTACAGATTCATCCAACTACCCATCATCCAGAACAGGTCCACTGGCTAGGACTTTGGTGGAAGAAAAAATTTTTTTTTTCACCTCCACCACTTGAAACTGAACATGCCTTTCAAACCTATTCATAGAATCATAGAAGATTAGGTTTGGAAGGGACCTCAGGAGGTCACCTAGTCCAACCCCATGCTCAAAGCAGGACCAGCTCCAACTAAATCATCCACATATCACAGCCAATCTGACTTAGAATGTGATGTCCCTTACCGAGTGCTGTGCACCATGCATTTCACTTGTCACAAGCTGTCTGCATTAAAGTGACTGGTGTTGAATATTTATATGTACAGGGGGGCAGATTTGTAAACATATTTAGGTGCCTAAAGATGCCCATTGGTGCCTACTGGTATTTTCAATGTGCCCAGCAATTACTGAAGTCAATGGGAATTAGGTGCCTAAGTCTTTTAGAAAATGCTACTATCTAATTATTGGCTTCTTTAGGCATCTAAATATTTTTTTTTAAATGTGGCACAAAATGTGTAGGAATTAGGGTAGCGTGGTCAGCAATGGCACAAGCTAGCCATGCTATGTACAAAGCCGCCTGTAACCCATGGATCCTGACTTAGTATGGCTAGCCTGTGCTACTGCTTACCACTGCCTGTGCTACCTTGTCTACACTACTATACAACAAGTATGTCTATGTGAGCTGGGGAATCACACTTCTAGCTCTTAGGGTAAACATACTCTAAAATTAATTAGTATGTCTTTCAGTCTCCTGTTATAAGGTGTTCCAGGGACTGAATTTTAGAGAAATTTGTCCCTAATATACAGTACACGTACAGACAGCTAAAAGAACTGTTTTCAATTTCTTCCCTCCAACAGAACGTTGATTGTATTGTCCAGGGTGTACATATGCCTATGATGATTTTTAGTGACCATTTTAGGTAGTAATCTCCAAATAATTATAAATATTAAACATTTCCTTTTGAAGTTGATGCTTTCTAACCTAAGATCTCTGGGAAAGAGAAAGAGCATTTGTAAATTCCATTCACTTTCAACATCCATTTTTCAGTAATGCTTTTTAAGGAAAGGATCTTGTGATTTTTATCTTTTCCTCTCTTTCTCCTTGATCTTTTAAATCTGTAGGATTACATAAAAGAAAAGTTGATGGAATTTTACTAAAACAAAAATGTCCCTCCCACTGAAAAAAGGCATAATCTGTTCCTCAGCAAAAAAATAAAATATATGGCAATGATTACATGTTTATAACTAACTCTTGTTTTATAATTCAATTTTACAGGAACAGCAGTAGATATATTTGAGAGATTAGTTATGAAATATATTCTCTCGTATGAAATCCACTGAGCCTAAGATGCCTAGAAAAAGACATCAGACATAAAAATATAGCAAAGAGTGAAGTGTTTTGAAAATGTTAGAGATGAGCCAGAATAAAAATATCCCATTTGTTCCAACTTCAACTGATCAGTTAGGTGTCACGGCTCTAGATCTCAAACTCACACACAACTCCAAGTGAAAGGAAGTGAGAGAAAGTGAGTCACTCGATGACCTCCAGTGAGAGTTCCAATCCATTCATACGCCTCCCAAAGTGCTCTGCACTTTTATTTTTGGCAAGTGTTTTGCCACACTTGCTGTAGTCCCTCTTTTGTTGCTAATTTTTTATATTCAAGCTAAATAGCTTGGCAGATTGCTAAATTTTTCTACATGAACACATAAGTGCTAGAACTAAGGGGGTTGGGGTGTTGCATTGTACCCCCTGGTTTGAAGTGGTTTCCATTATATACAGGATTTACAGTTTGGTTCAATGGCTCCCAGCACCCCCACTATACAAATTGTTCCAGCACTCCTGCATGAACAATGAGAAGGAATGATAGATTAATACAGAGAGGAGCTATACAATTAGCATAAAATGGACTACAAAGAAATACAGGAAAGTACATTAGCATTTTGGTGGTGCACTAAATGTCTAATAGTTTTCTAATCATGTCAAAATGTCTAACCATTGGAAATGGTAACCATTTGATACTGAAGCCAAATAATGAATTGAACAATCTGGATTTTTTTACCCTTTTAAATGATTATACCACATCTTCTATAAGGTCTACTACTTCAGCATTCAGAACTCAGCTTTCTATCTTTTACATGGTTTTATTACCAAATATTAGCTTTATGTGTTACAATATGATGTTCAATATCCTTTTCTCATGCATTTCTACTTTATTTTATTTAAAATCTAATATGCATCATACTTCATGGTCCCCATTCTGTGTTAATGTACATCTATTTTTTTTATATATTTACCTGCCCCGTTCCCCTCACTGGAAAAAATCACCATTATGTAGTACAGTCCCTTCATATATGTGTAGTTATAAAGAGTGTAAGGGGAACTTACATTAAAGCTCCCACAACTGCTTTGAAATATACAGTTGGTCAGTTACTAAGGAGGTATAGATTGGGTTCAGCAGTGGTAGCTAAGGAACACAGGATTTTCCATAATAGATCAGACCTAAGGTTTGTCTAGTCCTGTATCCTGTCTCTGACAGTGGCCAGTACCATATGCTTCAGAGGATGGTGTACAAACCCTGAAATAGGCAGATGTGGGATAATCTGCCCTCCACATTAGGTCTCTGACCATTCTCTACGAGAGATTGATTTAAATCTTGAAGCATGAGGATTAATGACCTTTGCCCAAAAAGTTTGTTACCATTAGTCATGATAACTCTGAATAGTCTTGATATCCATATGAATATTGCCTTGATCACCTTGATTGATCGGTCCTTCAGCCCTCGTATCGATTGCGCCGATCATGTCTTCCATTCTTCTCTTATTCTGGCCTTCCTTTTCCATTGCAGTCATGCCTTTTCAGGACAAAATCTTCTCCTCTCTTTGGAGGTCGGCCAAATGGTCATTTGAATTCCTGTGGGTACCACTAGGTGACAGCCATCGATCGGCAATGAACCTAGCTATATGCCTGACCCATCACATTTTATTGTACCTGCTTTCAAAAACAACATCCTGCACTCCATTCTGCAATCTGATTACTTCATTGGGGATATGGTCATGGAGTGAAATCCCCATAATTCTTCTCTCCATCGCTCTCTCCCTGATGGACAGTTGTTGTTCCTCTATCGGCATCTGCTCCCGTGTTTCGCTGCTATACAACATTTCCAACAGTACTATTACTGTATAATCTTGAGGGTAATGTTGTTGTTCAGTTGGTAGTGTAGCACTATGAATATCAAATCTTTTTTTTTAATTTTTTTAAATTCTTGGCCACAATGACTTCCTGTGGCAATGAGTTCCACAAGCTAATAACACATTGTGAGAAAAAGTATTTCCTTTTACTGATTTTGAATTTCCCACTTTTTATTTTCATGGAATGTCCCTTGTTTTTTGTATTGTGAGACAGGGAAAACAGAATTTCCCAATCTACCTTTTCTAAACCATTCACCACTTGATATACTTTTAGCTTGTCCCCTCTTATTTGCCTTCTTTCCAAGGTAAATAATTTTCAATTTTTCTTCATAGAAGAATTTTTTCCATACCTTTGATTACTCTTGTCATACTTCACTGAACTCTGTCTAGTTCTACAAAAAAAATAAATAAAAAAAGCAGATGTGTTCACCATTTCTGCATCTAGTATTCCAGATAAGGTTACACCACTTATTTCTATAAAAGTATTATATGTTAGTCTCCATATTATTCATCATCCCATTCCTCCTGTAATATTATATCTTTGTGCTTTTGACTGAAGCTGCACACTGAGGAGAGGGCTTGAGTGAATGAATGGGGCAAAATTAATCAAATAAATTATTTAGTACTTACCACACATTTATACTCAAATCTGAGAGATGAATAATATTTGCTTGTTTGGATCTGTGTAGGATGATGAAGGAAATGCTTATTGAAAGTATTCCTGATTAATCATTTAAATTAGCAAAGGAGAAAATAAACAAAGAAAATGTATGATTAGTAGATTTATTAAGGAGCAAACAGCTATGAGAACAGTTATGTTATACAGTGTTATAAAGTGATGGCCCTCTGTATCCCCCATTCCCTTAACATGTAAGGATGAGTTAATCTCTGACAGAAATCAGTCAGTGTTACTGATTAAGAAGCAGTTTAAATTAAGTTAAGATCGTTTTAAAAATGCAATATTAGTTATTAAAGTGCAGTTGTTTTCTGAAAAGTGGCTTTGTAAAAATGACACCTTTTCACTTGGCAGAACTGTTCCCTTTTCGTGTACTGAGGTCATCCTAACTCACAAACATGAGAACATTATAGCCTTCATTCATGTTAATTGTGAAGACAACAGATGTTTGAGGCAGTGAGCTGCCTCAATTCTTTCTTAGTTGTGATCAAGAGAACGTTTTCTGAGTTCCAATCAGTTACAAGGGTGCAAATCCATTGAAGGCACATGGATTATGAAGGTGTCAATGAAGCCATAACTTGAAGAAAATAGAGTTGCAAAGAGGTGACCACCTGCATCATTTGCTCACAGAATTTATTCATGGTGAGGATGTAGAATAACCCATTTTAACTTTCAGATCCCAGGGTGAGTTTTGCAAGGCTGGTAGATAGAAAAAGAAAATAACATGTGTGTTTGTAAACGGAGCTGTCATGACCTAGAAGGCCCCATGGAGCCCTGCAGTGCCATTTATATAGTCACTTTTCAGAGTAGGACCACAGCTTAGATACCACCCAGCACAGCATATACTATTCAGGAGACAGACTGGTCTGTTGTGCAAGGCCAAAAGACATTTTAAAACAAACCTACTGCATTGGGCCTTTGCGCCAGAAAAGAGCTATAAATCAGGAAAATCCATTGATTTTTGGGCTACACACTGACATGTAACATTTCTCCTCTGAGTGACTGAATTTTGTCTGAGATGAACTCATCCTTACATGTTAAGGCAATGGGGGATACAGTGAGCTGTCTCTTTATAACACTGTATAACAGCTAGGCATAGAATACTACTATTATTATTACTCTTATTCAGATGGGACTTGAGGTCAAGTATAGTAACTGGACTGGCAATTTGTGACTCTTCCCCCAGGGAAGATCACAGTCTTGTGGCGGACTTGATTTTGAATAGGCATTCACCTAGCCTCTGATTTTGCCTCTGATTGTAGCTACATTTCAGGTACTAAAGCATCTAAATCAAGCAGTTTATGGGGACAAAAATGTGAAGCTAGGATGGAAGCATCTGCCTAGCACAGTCACTACCAAAGAAGACATTCATGCTTTGAATAGGGAGCAGCTTCTGTGACTGAGTAGCTGGGAAAGCTTGTAGCGATACTGCAAGCCAGCAGTCCTGACAGCTTCCTTTCTCATAGCTGTTCGCTCCTTAGTAAGTCTACGAATCTAATCATACATTTTCTTTGTTTATTTTCTCTTGTGCTAATCTAAATTAACATTATTTCATTTCTTACGGTTGAGACATTGCTCTTTGAATGGGGATAGGTATGTCCCAAAGGCTGCTGTATACACATATCTAAATCTGTCTCAACGTATTAGGGGACTTAAAAGTATTGGCTTATGTACAGAAAAACTGCATTGTTGTTTCTGATTAATTAGGTTGTGGTTTGGGTTGATTTTCTAAGTGATCGTTTTCCATTTTCACTGTTAATTTTAAACATATATATACATTGTCTATTCCATACTATAGGTTTACTACAGTCAAATAGTCATAGATATATAAAGCTTCACTGAAGCAAAGTTCATTAATTATTTTCTTATATAAATATTTTAGAAAGTTATTTTTAAATGATGTTGTGAAATGTAAAGTAATTGTTTGTCTTTTAATTCTCCTGAACGTTAGACAGTTAGAGGCAGATTCTCAGCAGGTGAAGATTTCCATAGCTCCGCTTGAAATCAATAAAGCTACACCAATTTACCTAAGCTGACAAACTGACCCTTCATCACTAAAGGAAACTGAACAGCCTTTCAGATTACATGTTGTGGGCCTGATTCTCCTCTCATTCACACTGATATAATTTAGGAGTAATGCTGTAGAAGTTAATGGAATGATTTGAAAGGACTATAAATGAGAGAAGAAATCAGTCCCACTATTTAGACTACATAGCCCATATTCTCTCATGCAATGTGGCTTATCTGCTGGCAGATAATAAACCTACAGCCAGCATAGCCACCATAGAGGGATCAGTTGAACACAGGGTGAACTTCTAGTGGCACAGAACCAGCAGAATGACTGCTAAGCAACTGCCACCATAGGGCATGTAGCTGGGGCTTCCCTGAACCCGGTGACTCCCACTGCTTTTCGGAGGCCACAGGCAGCTTATGCAAGTGACAGCAAACTTCATGTTTTTGTAAGTTACCCCAAGATTCAGGGCAGTGCACAGTTGATTTAAAGACACCTGTGTCCCCACCTCCAGTATTGTGCTGTGAACCCCACAACTATAACAGAAGATCTGGGCGAAATGTAAAATAAGAGTGACACATGTTCTTAAACAGGAACAGCTCAGACAATTGTTAGTTGAAACCTTGCTTTAATATATACTATTTCACTTAGTGAAAGCTCCTATAGGTTCATAAAAAGATGTAAAGAATTTTGAATTACTGAGATCCTTGGGCACAGTTAACTGTTTCCCAAGTCTTGTGATTAGTGAAATATTTACTATCATAAAATATCTGTGTATAATAAAATTGCTCTTTTTCAGCAGAGAGATAATACCCTGAAAATGTTGTGGATTCTTCATATTTTTCCAGTTCTGACAGAATTAATAGACATTAAACAACTAAAAAGGAAAATCAGATGTTTTTTATAATTCTGACATACAGTGCCACATATAAAAAAAGTGAATAATCTGTTGTTTTGTTTTGTTTTTTCAGATCAGATCTCTTTAATCAACTGAAAAGCAAAGTAAGAGTTTGAAATTAATGCTATGGATTGAACCATACTGACCAAGATATTGATTTTTTGCACAGTAACTAGGAGTTTTTAGTTGCTCTTCATACAGTATCCCATCTCACCTTATAACAACCCGACACTGCCCCACGTTCACTTTTGCAGCTTAGACCTTAATGCTAAAATAAAAAGTCAGTGGCAGAGCCAGATTTTGCAATGGAGGGTGGGAAGACGTGGAGGAAGGCTTGGAGACCGAGCCCACCTCGCACTCATCCAGTAGTGGTGACTCCTGACTTGCAGGGCTGGGCCTGGCACAATGGGCACTGTGAGCTGGTGCAGATGGTAGCAGTGCCATGCAGGTTTGGCTGGGCCTCCATCATGCCAGAGAGATGGTCAGGCCAAATTTGAGTGAGTGGCGTTGCAACGTGGGAGTGCTACACAACCCTGTTTGCCATGTTACAATGCACAGAGCAGGGAGACAGCCCCAGCTCCCTGGGACTGGAACCCCTGGTGCTGGGTGAGTGAGAGGTGGGGTTGCTCTCCAGCCCTATGTGAAATTTTTTGTTCTAAACCTCTGTTTGAAATTAAAAGGTACCACACATACACCTAAAGGATAACAGGGGTGGTAGATGCTGCCCACTCCTCCAGCCTATTAGCTCCTCCACAGTAAGGACTGAATGGACAGATCCCTGTGTCCATGCTGAGTACCACTGACTTCAGTGGGCTTCCATGATAGTGTAGAAGTCACTTGACATGGAGATCCATGCAGTATCACATCCTTGGATGTCCCCATGAGGTGAGGCTCACACTACCCAGCAAGAAGAGGAAACTCTGATCAGAGACAAAGAAGTACCATCTCCCAGGCTGAAGGACCCCACATTAAAAAGAGGCCTTATATTCCCATTCTTCTATCCTGTTATTGGAAGGTCACTGCAAATGTAGGTGGATGTTTGGTGAAAATAAAAAAAAAGAAGAATTTCAGATTTATTGCATTAATTAATTGGAGAGAACACAGAGCTCTATAAATATAAGAAAGGGCTGAACAAAATCAGTCTGTTGCTATAGAAAGATGCAAAAGGAAAATAAAATGAGCCTAATATTTATTAACCAGCAGGTCTTGTGATCTGAAACCACAGCATATATGAATTATTGTTTGGCAACATTCTTAGCAATTTTCTTACTGGGCTATCAACATAACAGCAGCATAAGCAATCGTGTGAAACCTTTTACAAATCTTTATGAGTGATCGTGTTAGTTTAGTCGATGGATAAATTCTCCCAACTTGCTGTTTACCTTTTCAGAAAAATGCCTTCTGGCTTGAGAAAAGGTAATGTCACCTTAATTATGTTCTTGCCTTGGTGATGTAAATTATTTATGCCTTAGCTTATTTATTTTTAGCGCTCTCTAACTTCCATCTATGTGCTCCAGTGTATGAGTGCTGTGTAACTGTTAAATGAAGTACAATGTTAAAGTGTATGACCTAGCAATGGTTCGGTTTTTTCCCCCTCTGTCATTCCAGTTTGTAACAAGCAGTATTGGCTCTGAATAGCTAGTCTATACTCCAGAAGGACATAAAGAGGAAACTGTTCCCTCAATACTCTATATTGATTACTGCATTCTCTTTAGCCAGGAGAAAACAAAAAGAAAACAATTGTTAATGTTAAAGATTGCACTCAGATGCTGTGGGGCTGAGTACTTTTGAAATGCAAAAATAAAAAAGGATCCAATTTGGTTAACAATGAGAACTGAGGGTGCTCAGCTCCTCACAAGAGATGCTCAGCAACTGACAAGGCTGGGATCAAAGGCTGTGAAATGAGTTTTGTGTTTGCTGACCATTTCCTAGTGTCCTCATCATCTCAATGAGCTCTAGTTACCACTGTCAAGAAAGAAGACGTGTCACAGGTGGCTGGCCCCTTTAACTGATGTAGATCCAGCATCCCTGGGTCAGAACACGTGTCCCACTTTGGGCTAGTTAAGAGGGCAAAGCAACACTTGGATTATAAAGAACCAGGTTGAATCTGAGAGGAGAAAGACTTGATGACTCAAGGGCAGATGAGAGCAGCCAGGAACAAGGGGATTGGAATAGGTTCCTGGAAGAAGTAGGTGTTTCCTTAGGTAGTCTGAAGACAAAGAGAGCAGCAAGACCTCCCCAAGCCAGAGAGCCAGGGCTGGAGAATGCTAAAGGCCAGGGGAGCAGCAGAAGGAGCTACCTGCAGGTTCTAAGTCAAACAGCTGGAGCCAAAGGCTGGAGATGCCTGAAGTTAGGGAAGGAGATGTTGGGCTGACCCACTGAGGTCTCCATGCTAGAGAGATTGACCTAGGGGAACAGTGAGAGGTCGGGGGGAGTGAGCGATGCTTCCCTGGTGTAGACGATCTCCTAGCGGAGAGGCTGTGGGGGTACCTGCTGGATAGAGTGGAGTAGCACTCCATGTGGAAAGGCTGGTGTGGCTGTCCTGGAAGAAGGCTAGAAGAGGACTGACAAACAGCCAGGTGTGGTGGAAGACACCAGAGTGTGGGTTTGGCACATGGAGGGACTAGATGTCCTGGATTTCAGGAACTATATGAACTGGGAGTGATAAATGGACTTTGTGATGAGGCTTTATGTTTTGGAGTATTTATACAATGTTTTTGTAATAAACTAGTCCCAAGGAGGGGTATGGTTAAGGCAAGAGAGCCTGGCATAGAATCTCTGGAGGCTTTATGGGAGGGAAACTGAGGCAGGTACATTCATCATCACATGACCTGCCACAGAAGGGCACTCCAGGTGGTATCACCCTATGGCACCACGGAAGATACAAGAGTGATAGCCCAGGAGGAAGAAATCCTTTACTGAGCCACAGAACAGAGTAAGCATGGCCAATGGCAGACAAATGTACGTGTATTTCCCCACCGATATCCCTTAACTCTGACTTGTCAACTCGGAAACAGTTGGAAATACCAACTCATCTCAGTTGTTAGTGTGACTCCTGTCCAGACGCCTTTATTTGTGAAATAAATTGGAAGCTGTGGTCCAGGTCCTTATGGACAGGCACCGACATCCCTAAAAACACCCATAAACTTAACAACTGGCCCCCTTGTTGGCAGTCTGAGAGAGACAGAGGTAATACAAGGGCAATCTCTCTATATTATGGGAGAGGCACATTGGCCTTGGCGATGTGTGGAAGATTGCACTGCCATGGCTCTTACTGTGCTCATTCTGCTGATAGAGGAGGTCAGTTTCTCTAGTGCTGTTGATGTGGCACCTATCACAGTGAAACAATACTGTTTCTAACCTTTATTGGGCATGGTCAGGTCATTAATTCAGGTTCCAAATACTGGAGCAAACTGTTCACAAATAATTGACAGGCCAGGCAACATAAGTACACATGGCTAATTTTAGTAGCTCTGGGTCTGAGCAGATGCTACGCACTATATTTTTATTTCTATTAAATAGAGAATGTTAGGAAATGAAGAGATATAGCTCTATTTCTTAAATGCGGTGGGTGCTTTTAAATTTAAAATAACCAGTTGGGTGCTATTTCTATTACAAATCTATAAATGCTAACCCTTTTCTCCATTATCTGTATATTTTACTCAAATACTTGAGAGTTATCTGCATTCTCAACAGGATTTCACAATGTAAATTGCAGTTGCTGCCAAAGAGAGCTTGCCTATCCTAACTTAAAACTAATGAGCGTGTGCATAATACTGAAAATCAGTGTTCCTATGGTAGGTAAATAGTTTAATTAGTCTGGAGTTTCTTGTGTGTAATTTTTTATAAGTCCTTGATAGTATAGACTCCAGATGAATTGAAATTGCAATTATTTTGAAAGAGGGCTTTTCTTAACTTGGAGAAGCACTTTCACAATAACAACTTATGCACTGCTGAAATCAGAATTAATAAGCAATGCAATTGGATGGAAAGAATTATAACCAAATAACTCCATCTCTGTATGTGCATATCAATTTGTTTAAGTACAAAGGAATGGAAATGAAGAGTGTCTTCAGCCTCAGAATATTGCAGGATTTAATGGTTTGGTTGTCGTTGTTTCCACTGGAATTGAAATAATGGCTTTTTTCGTACTGGCTGCAGCTGTAATGTCATGCAAAATTGCACACCACAACTGCATGCCAGGAAAATAATGCTTCTCATCATTGTATGAAGCTGTTTCCGATGCACCTTAAACACACTTTTGTGAGATATACAATCATTTTAAAAAGTGAGGACAATGAGTACGGCAGTGTTGCATAATTAAAATGAAACAGAAGAAGTTTTTTGATGTTGGGTTTCTATGAAATATCTGCCAAGCTATTAATAAACATTATGCCTAATTTCAATTTTTTCTGCATATTCCTAGAAGATTACGTACTTTTTTAAATAAAAATCTTACTATTGAGTTTCTTTGGTTAATTGCTTTCCAGGATTGTCCTTGGTCAAATACCACAAGAAATGCTTTCTAGAATTACATCAAATTAGTAGGTTTGCAAATCATCCATGGAGGTTCTTCTTCCCTTAGGCAATGCATTTTTAAGAGTTAGCATTGCAGAAGAGACAGTAAACTAACCACATTATGCAACTAACAAGCCCACTTATACCTTCCATTAAATAAACATTTTTCATCATATCAAGCTCAAGCTTTTCCTCACCATCAGACCCTTCATAAACCTGCCTTCCTTGCTTCAACACTCTGTCTCTTAGAGCAGTGCTTTCTACCACTTCCATTCTGCTTGTGCCAGCCTCAGATGCCTACTTGGTATTTTTACTACCGTCCATACTGTACACTACATAGCTGTACCGTCCATACTGTACATACATTACACCTTCTTAAGCTGATACACTTCTCAGGATGTATCACTGCCATGACACCTATAGGAACCAGTCAATTAATAATTATAATTTGATGGGAAGATGGGAATAGTTTGCATTTACATTATTCATAATAATGTTAAACAAAATTGTAAATATATCTTTGCAAATAAAAATGATACATATGTGATCATAGCCTCGTCCTTCCATCCTTCTTATGTCACTAGTCTTCATGCATAGGTATTTTTTCAGGTTACATGTTATGCAAGAATGTGTCCCCATCAATTTATTCTTGAAACCACCTGGAAAGGGAAAAATTGAAGTTACCATTGTTTCAGGTTCAGAAAGCCCCAGGTAACACATTAACTCTTTCCCTCTATAACTCTATATGTTAGTATAGTGCCTAACTTCATAATAATATGGGAATGGCTGCAATAAGATTCAGCAGGTCACTGAGAAAAAGTAGTATTTTATTTTTTTAGGAAATGTCATTATTTTTTTCATTAGCATAAGGTAATTGCATTATTTAGTTATATTGTGTGATATAGCAAGGGCAGAGGGCAGTAGGAGAGTGCTACTATTTGAATTCCAAGGCTGGCAGAAAGGCCTGCAGCTCATCCCGCAGCATCTCGGGAGCCAGGGTAGGAGACCCCAGGCCGTCTTCTAGCCGGGACCCCGCAGCAGCCCCGTGGCCGACAGAGATGGGCAGACAGGGGGCAGACCCCTGACTCAGCGCCAATGTTGCGGGCGCCACGCTGCCTTCCCCGATCCCCGGCACAAGGGACGGCAGCAGAGGGAAGACTGCAGCCCCGAGTGGGAGGGGGAACTCAAATACTTCCTCCCGGGAGTTGGCTGATGTAAGGGGAAATTACACAACCCCATGGGTGGTAGAAATATGGGAGATGGTCAGGGGAGGGGCAGGAATGGTGTCAGGGGTGGGAACGGGGTCAGGGTCAGGATCGGGGATGGGGACAGAGATGGGGGCAGGGCTGGGATCAGAGGCTCCGCCTGACCCGGCACAGGTGTCAGGGGCATGGGTTCAGGGGGAGGGCCCTCGCCAACACTGGGCCCGGGCACCATGGTGGACTCGGCGCCCGCAGCCCCTGTGAAAGACAGGGGGTGGCTCGGGTCAGGGCCCTCAGAAGGGGTGGGGGACAGCTGTCTTGCCTCAGATGTCCCGGGGCATGGCTGCTCGGCACCAGCTGTTGCCTCAGCGGCCACAGGCATAATACCATCCACAGCAGGGCAAATGGAGGCATCATATGGTGGCTCAAGGGCAGGGAGAGCAGTCTGGGGAAGGAGGGGAGAAGGAAGGGGAGGGGACGGCACAAGGCCGCCCAGACCAAGACCTGGTGGCAAAGGGTTGTCCTCCCCCTGGGTGACTGGGGTCAGACCCAGGGACTCGATCTCCGTGAACATGGAGCCATAATCCCCCTCCGCCACCACAGTTGCTACCTTACTGGAGGCAAGGCGGCGAGCACCTCGGTGGCGAAGAGGGGCAGAAATGACAGGGTGATGGGGGCAGCTCATTCTGAGGCTTCCCCGGGGAGGGAATCCAATAGGTCCTCCAAGGGGGGGTGCTACTCCTCCTCACTGCTGAAGCTTCCTCCGCGACCGGCACTACCTGCTGGACTTCGTCGGGAGGGCAGCTGAAGGCTCAGTGACAGCAGCCTCCTTCAGGGACTTACGGGGGAACGTGTGGGGTGCCGACTACTCCGGCTGCACTGGGAGGGGGGGGGGTTACAAGATTATCAGGGGGTGCTGTGAACAAGGGGCAAAATGAAAAGAAATGGGGGGGTTCTAGGGGCTCATGGGATTTGAAGAGCACCTGGGAGCACTGAGAGGGTGGAGCAGATCGGGGCAGGGAAAAGTAGCAGAGACATGGGGGGGGTCAGGCATAGGGCAAGGGTGGGGCAGGGAAGAGCACACGAATCCCAAGGAGCAGGGCAGGGCAGGGGCAAAGCAACAAACGATGAAGTGTGGGGGCAGGGCAGGGCAAGCCAACAAACACTCGGGGCCGGGCGGGGCAGGAAAACTGAGGAAACCCGAGGGAGAAAAAGGGGAGGGGCAAATATGGGGAGGGAGGGGCGGGTGGGGCAGACTGCAAGGGGAAGGGAAAGGGAGGGTGAGCCATACTGGGACCACCAGAGGGCAAAGCAGAGGGTAGGGGAAGACCTCTGGCCAGATGGAGCCAGGGAAGGGAGGGAAGGTCCACGAGGGAGGAAGGGGACACGTGCGCTCAGGTGGACCTGGTTGGTGGAGCAAGTTCCTTCAGCTGCAGCAGTCCCAGTCAGTCCAGGGGACAGGCGGCTCAGCTGAGGACGAGGAGACGAAGCAAGCGGTGGCTGGGATTTGTGGTGGGGGAGATGGTGGTGGTGGGGTGTGGAGCAGATGGATTGGGGGAGGGCTCCACACCGCTTCCCCCTCTCCCCACAGAAGCAACAGTACCTGTACCCACCACCACAAGAGCAGAGGTGGTGCAGTCACTCAGTCCAAAAAAAAAGGCAGCCCCCTCCTCAGTGCTCCCACAACAGCAGTGGTGGTAACGGTGTTGGTCATCCTCCTCCTCATGGGCAAAGCAGCAGCAGGCTCCCAGGCGGTGGTGTCAGCAAGCAGCCAGCCTGGGAAGGCCCCGTCACTGGTGGTGGTGGCAGAAGTGGCGGCAGTGGTGGTGGAGGCACCTCTTGCCCACTGCCTCTTGGCCGGCCAGGGGGGGACAGGCCAGCAGGGCCCCCAAGCAAGAGGAGCAACAGCAACAGCAACACCAGGAGCTCCTCTGACCAGTAGTGTGCTCCATGGCAGCTGTAAAAGAGTGCTCAACGGGAGGTCGGGAAGGCCCAGAATACTCTGTTCCCTGCAGACTAGCTAGAAGTCATTAGGCAGAAATTAGGAGCAGCTGAGGCCAATTAGGCCCAGCCAGGTGCTTGATAAAAACCCTCTGCTCCGGACAGACAGGTTGTGAGCTGGAGGAGTAGGAATGCCAAGCCAAGCCAAGCCAAGCCAAGTCAAGTCAAGTCAAGTCAAGCTAAGCTAAGCTAAGCTGTGCAGAGTTGTGTGAAAGAGCAGGAAGGAGTGCAGAGTGTGTGGTGGAGCAGAAAGGAGTGCTGAGGAAGGTAGTGTGCCCAAGAAGCCAGAAGGACAGAGGTGGGGAAATTAGCCCAAGAGGAAAGACTGCAGCTGTGAGTACAGTGCCAGCAGCACATAGCTGCTACTCATAGGGCCCCTGAGCTGGGACCCAGAGGAGCGGGCAGGCCTGGGTCCCTACCCCTCTTGCTGGGGAGATGGGGTAGCTAGTAATGCCCTGGTCCACTACAAGAGGCAAAAGCACGAGACCCATTAGGGTGAAGCTGAAAATTTGCCACAACACTAATACACTTTTTACCAATTAACTGGGGAATTCTAATATCACTGTATGATACATATGAGAATCATGGACTAGGTGCCAGTATGTGCTATTTATTTATCCCAATGAAAGCCACTGGGAGTATTTGCATGAGCAAGATGAGCAGAATTTGACGAAAGAGCTATTCAAAATTTCCACTGTGAAACCATACATACAGCAAAAGTCACATGATTTCATGTTTCATTAAAAGCCTGAGGTCAGGTCTGCTCAGATTCCTGAACCATCAACTTTTGGCTGAGTTTCAAGCCAGCCTAGACTGATTTATATGTTTAGAAGCCAGCCAACTGAAGTTTAGCAGTTTTTCATGTTTTTGAAGCAACCTCAAGGGAAAATTGGCAGTTTTGGGTCAATTTACCTTTACATTTTAGGTATATTGGCATACCACACACACAGCAAAACTTCTGGTGGTGTGAGCCCATACAAACTAGAACTGAAATAAGGTTGAATCCCATGAATCCCAGTGAAGCAAAAGCATAGAGTCTGGCAGAGACCTGATACAGAACCTATTATTGTTAACTTTTCTGGGTTTATGTAGTCCTAAATTCCAGGCGAAGTGTTTCTAGCCAAACTTGTCCAATGTACAAGAGCTTTTTTCCCCCTATGTAAATTAAAATGTCATTTAAAACCCAATGTGCTTGATATTGACTTTAATCTGCATTTAAAATTGCCTTCACCTACAATGGGAGCTTCATGTGTAGTAGAATAATGGCATGCTGGCTCAAGCCCACTGAATTCTAATTCTAAACATTTTTGATCAATCTGTAATGACCTATACATTGGATATTTCTTTTCTCCAAAACCAAGATGTAAGGAGCTATTCTCTCCAACAGACCTATTCAAATGGACAGTTCCTATCAAAGTCTGTTCATATCACCTTCAAGAGCCTCCCAGCTTTCACATGGCTATATTAGCCATTTAAAATGTAACTTAGCCAATTAAATAAAAATAAGTACATTGTAAAATAATTAAGCAGAAAAATACCAAAATAAGATGTGCATCAAACTCAGTGTCCCTGGGGTTTTTTGGGTTGCTTCATTTGCCTTCTCCCTTGTCTGTGTTTTCTCTACTGAGGCTATGGGCCAAATTTTCTGCTAAGCCAAGTATTCACTGTCACAAAAGGAAAAATGGAATTCAGAGAGAAAAGGAACCTACTGTGGCTCCTTAATTACAAGGTCGGTTCTATGCCAGCTCCGGCACAATTTGTAGCAGCCTATTCCAGTTCTTTATGTCCTAAGGGACCAATATGCCACTGTGAATATTTGGAGGATAGTAACTCTTCAGTCATGCTTTTCCTGCCCTTTCCACATCTCTGACATGGCACCTAGGGAATCTTCAGATGGAGAGATCTGGCAGCTTTCCATCCCATTTGTCTTTCAGAATGGAACTAAGGAACTGAAACAAAGAGGAGACTCTGGCCTTCATATGTCTGGGTTAGTGTACTCATCCTCTTACATATATGTATAAAGTGCTATGCAAACCAATGAAGATGTAGAACTAATTCTTAGGATTAGCTACTTCAGTGATGGGTTCTCTAGAAATAGCAGAGAGATAGATAAAAGTAATTGTAATAATAATCTTGAGGAAAAAAAGATTTAAATGAACGAGAGCCATCCTGGCTAGTGGTCTCTGAAATTCCCTGAAGTCTTTTTGGAAACATTTTAAAAATATTGTGTCAGTGTCTCACAATGCATTTCATTCATGACTGGTTTAACATTAATAAATGTAATGTAATTTACTGGAAAAAAAAAAAGTCTGCAAATAAAAAGAAACCACAAATGCATGAGGGAATCAAATAAAGAAATGGCAACCACATTACAACATAATCAATAGGAAATCCAACTTCATGCAATCTGTGATAGATAACAGACGTACAGCTCAGAAATGGTAGTTGGTTTAAGTACCATTAAAGCACCTCAGAGAGAAAATGAGTGAGTTTTTGAGATATTCTTATAAACAATGCAAATGAAAACCCCAAAATAAAAGTAACATGGTGGGAACTAGAAACCTTAGCCAGAAGTAGGTGTTTTGAAGATGTAGACAGAAAGGTCACTTCTAATTTTCATATGTAATTTGCACTGGTGGGTTCCCAAAATCTCCAAAATGGAAAGTGCCAAAAAAACCAAATAATCCAATAATCATTAGAAGGTCCAGCTTTTATTTTCTTGTCCAAACTCTGAGGACTCCTGGAAACTATGCACGTGGATGCTGCAGACTTTACACAAGGTAGTGTGAATGGGAATTCTATGGAAATAAAGACTGCAGGATTGAGCTTCATTTGTAGTAAAATGTTAAATCATCAAGGGGAAAACATGCAACCCTTGAACTCAGTTCAAAAAATGGTAAGTGCTGACTGAGAAATGAGTCTGACTAAGTCAGCTAGGGATGCAATGATTTATTACATTCCGCAGGCAACCTCCACCACGTTCTAACATGTTCAAGACACCAGTAAAGACACCTTGTGCTTCCAATGGAGAATAGCCGCCACAACATCACCTCTTCCCTCATTTGGGTGAATTTTCCATGCAGTTGAGGGAATTTAGCTGATACAGGGAGATATCATTTGTTCTGTAATTTCACTTTGTCATCTCTTCTATTCAGTGTGTTTATGGGACCACTAGGTAGGTTAACAAGGAGAGATGGGCTTCGGAACCTTTAATTAGCTGATGGCACGTAGCTCTATATTTTAGTATTACCAGATGCTGGCAGTGCTACTGAACACCTAGTTCAGTGTTTGCAGGAGCAAGACTAGCTGACTGAAGCTTAAGCCAATTAGATTGGGATGATGATGGTATTTTAAGGATAACCAAAATATACAAGGAGGATGATAATCCATGTCTGACTGAAGGTGTATGCCCATCCTTTGTTAATCAAGTTCACAGGCTGGAGATTGTGTTGGATCCCCAAAAGCTGTTAAATGATCATACATGCTTTTTCCATCTGTGGCTTGTTCAGCATTTCTTTTTCTGTCAGATGCAGACCTTTCTATAGGATCCATGCACTTTGTTCCCTTAGGCCTAGATAACTGCAGTGCACTCCATATGCAGATATGTAATAAGCTAACCCCAAAACTGAAGCTGGCACAGAAGGCAGTAGCCTGCTTGGTAAATTTTGCATCTCACTAGAAGCACATGACACCAGTGCTCAGTGGCTATCTATTGGTTTGAGAGGGAAATCTAAGACGTTTTAAGACTTTTGAAAGCCTGAATAGTCTGAGACCAGCCTACTTAACAAACCACCTGTCTTCCCATGCAATACAACTGTCATAATCAGTTTAATTGGGTGAACTGGAGTCCTTTCCATTTAGAAGAGAGGGAGGTAGATTATTTTTTGAGGGACCCTTTGGAATCAACTCCTACCCATTGTCCAAAATAATGTAGGCTTTTCAGTGTGCTCTGAAAGTCATTAAACCCGTATTTTCATTAAGGACTGCGAGGTGAAAAAGTCTTGATGAGAATTTAATGGAGATTCATATTTATCGGGGCAGAAGAGTTTTTGTTGAATCAAGTGTTCTGAGTTGATGTTCAATTTTGTTGTTGTGTTAGCAGCTGGTTTTAAGCATCTTTTTAATACGTTTTGTTAGAAATCTAAATAAATTAAAATAGAGGGATAAATATTAATACTAAAAAGAAAAAAATAGAAAACTATTGAACAAAATCAGGCTTATGATCTGCTGCAACAAAGTTCCCTGGCCAATCAATGGAGTGCAGAATTTAGGGGCTACTAATATCACCAATAAAACACACAGTGAGGTTTCCATGTGGACCAGGTGCTCCATGGACAGTAGAAAGCTTCACCAAAGTCCTTGAAGGGAACATTAAAAGGTAACTTAAAATATTTTTGGTAGAAATATTTCCTAGTGATATTATGCGTACGTTCAGCAGTTTTTAATTCACTTGGCTCATTTTTTTAAATAAACAATTCTGTTAACCTTTAACTTGTACAGCAAACTTGTCAAACTCTGCTCCAAAACTTTGTCTGTGACCTTTTGTAGGCTATAATTAATGCTGAAGTTGATATTAATATTTTGTCTGTGTGTCAATGTTCTTTAGAATCTAATTGAGCAATTTGTTGAGAGCACATATAAAGTACATTTGACCAATCTGGCAGAGCATACATTATAAGATATTGAATTGCAAGTATAGATTATACTGCATGCAGTTATATTACACTATTTCTTCTGGAAAATGTGCTTGAGAAAGATGGTTATCTTTCTTCAACAAATTCGCCTGTCCATATATTTCTATTTTATATCAATATTCTGGTCTACATGATTGTAGTAAAGCATGCCATATGCTTTGTGCATACAAAACTGCATGTGGAGTTTAATAAGAGTACGTGCATGGGCATTACCCTCTCACCCAAATTTTGGCTCTTGACACAACACTAAATGTCTGGCCAGTCAACCAATCAGGGATTTCAACACTCCTCGAAGATTCATATATCTATCTAATGATTTATATAAAAATGTCAGCAATCTGGTTGTGCTTCTCCTGCTGGAAGCCCACCAGATTGCTATAAGGGGAACTGAAGGGAGGGGGTGAGGATTTCCTCTGAGACTGATGGGGAAGAGTCTCCACCCACCCCCTGGTGGGTGGAGCCACCTAGCAGAGGAAGACAGGCAGGATAGGAAGTATAAAAGATGGGTGCTGCAGCTCAATTGGGCTGCAGCCAGCAGAGTAGACAGATGCCTCCCATGCACTGCTGGAGTGGGAGCCTGAAAATGAGCTCTGCAGCCCTGAGGACTCACCAGGACTGCCAGAACTACCAGCTAACAAGGATGCCTAGGAGCTGCTGGGAGTTCCACTATCTGTATACTCCAGGGAGATGGAGGACATCCCTGAAGTGGAAGTACATTGTGAGGGTATGGTAGGAATTAGCCCACACTCTAGTGAAGTTGTAGTGCCTGAATACTGGTCAGAATATTGTTGGGAGCCCTGCTGACCCAATGGCAAATCCCTCTGCCACTGTTACCTCATGCCCTTACTTTCGCCTACCCAGCATCCTAGTTTTTATGTTCTTTGTATTTCTAACTTTCCACAGCTCAACACCCTACCCTTCCCCCACCAAACTTCCCATAACACCAGCAAACTTCTCCCAGTAAACTCCTTTAGTATACCTATTGGCAAGTTGCTAAGAATTAAATACTTTCCATTGTTCCTGGTCTGGGGAAGACATTGAATTAACTCTGATAACCCATGGTGGATACACATATACAGGTGCATTCATGATACAGCAGTTTCCATAGCAATAGCTTCACCATATCAAACAGACTTCATAAATTGTACAGCCAGATCCCCCAAATAATCACATACACACAATACCACAGTATTTGATTGCCTTAGAGAAAGGTGGGAAACAACTTTCCCATTCCAGGAAATTTGTTGAGATTTCAAAAAAAAAAATCACATCCTGAATCAAATTTTCATCAAACAATAAGCAATTTAGCAAAATTGGTTCAGGTCAATTAAAACATTTTGTTTGACCTTTTCTAAATGCTTCATTTTGATTTTTACATTTTAATATTTTATTCCTTTTTTTTACTACGATTAGCTTAACTTTTGAAACTAGTTGTTTCGAACAAATAAAAAGGAGTTTTTCATTTCAGAAATGTCAAAATATAATGTTTCAACAATTTCAAAACTGCACTTTTTCCTAGCATGGAGCCTGGAGCTTTTTTTATATCTGTGGCCTACGGTAAACTGTGGGGTAGGTGATGACAACATGCATGTAGTCTGTTACGTGCTAGGGTGCAGCCAATGTCTGGCATCCAAACATTACTCAGAAAAATCTTGCACTGAACAGCAATGGAAATAGTTACCTTGAAAAAAGTGACTCCTTCCAGAGACACTTTAAGAGAACCTTAGGCCCAGTACTATGAATTTGCCAGATGAACATCAAAAGTATGACCCAATCTAATAGCAACTACCTAGCAATCACGTTATATGAGATGATATGGTCAACATCATCACCCTGCAAGAAATCCATATGAAAGACGACACTCAAGAATCATGATGTTGTTTAGCTGACTACAATCTCCTTGCCCTTTTCCATCACCCAATACACAGTCTTGCTACATACATATAGAAAGACGTTAAGGATTATGACATGATAGATACCAAGAGCAACTCTGCACCTCTCACTATCTCAATAAGAATCAGCAAGATAACGGTAGTTAACATGTATGAATGACTGTATACAGTCTGGTCTGCTTCCCTATCACCCACAACTTATCACCTGCCCACATATAATTCAGAGATTTCAATAGCCACCTCATGATGTTGTGTCTATAATAGCAATGAAACGAGAGGCACTGGCAGAATGGTTATCATACAAAGACACGTACCTTCTTTTTGATGCAAAAGACAGAAGTGCTTTTCATTCCGCCTACTGAAACAGAGACTACAACCCAGATCTCTGTTTTCTCAGCAAAGGCCAGATCAGAATCCTCCAGAACACCTCCAGAACCATTCCTGGCAACTTTTTGCCCAGTCAGTATAGACCAGACATAATCCATATTGGGACTGAACTCTCATGATCAAGCCATCATTCAAACTGTGATGGAGCATTCAAAAGGCAAACTGGTCAGTATTCACTGTGAAAATTGAGGCCACCATTGATACTATACCACCGAAGCCCAAAAATGTTGATCATTTCACCTGGCTTATCTGAATAGCCACAAGAAAAAATGTTTCCTGCAGCTATTGAAAAGGATACACTCCATGCTGAAACAGAAACAAAAAGACTATTATTTTATCCCAGTTACCATTTACCTCTACGTCCTTAAATACTTTCTTTACACTTAGAATGAGTTGATAGCAATGCATCTACACTGAGGCTGACCACCAAGGGGAGTAACTGAGGCAAATCATCAGTGTAGACAAGGCCTGTGTTTTCATTCACCTACATCCTAAGTGAGTGACAGAATCACTAGACAAGTTCAGCAAAGGAGTGGTCCAAAGTCCACTGAACACAATGGGAATCTTTCCACTCACATCAACAGGCTTTGGATATGGTCCCTGTAGTGCAACAAACTTATGCACCACATTAGGAACGGGAGGATTAGTGCCATAGTGATTTTTACCTGCTGTCCTGAGGATATAAGAGAATAGGCTCTCCAGAATCAGTCTCGGCAGTTCAGTATCAGTGTTATCCTCAACCAAAAGGATCAAGTATTCAGTAAAGTCAAATGGAGAAAATAATAATAATGTTGTTAACCTTTAACACAGATAGCATTACAGTTTCAATAAAAGAAAGGTAGATACAGTTGTGTTAGTAATTACCATATTATATTTCCCAGGATATAAAATTTAATAAAATATGGGTCCCTATCCTATTCATAGTGTTTTGTAGTAATTATGTTGTCATTACACTTGCTTGGTTTCTGAAAATAATATTTTATGAACTTTATGCTTAACTGGGAGCAGAATATTTTCCTCCCCAGAAGAATACAAATACAATTATTTATTTCACTGAGTTTCTTTAAAAAGCCATATAACATATTTAGTGAAGGTTATAATCCAATAAATTTGTTTAAAATAAATTGTCTAAACTAAATGTATATATATATATTTCACATACATTGCACTACGTGTAGAATTTGGTGTGCCTTAAAATACTTCTTTTTCACATAATGAAATACATGTACAGAATGTGGAAAGCTGGTGCTGAAACAAATATTACATGTGCCTATAAATTAATGTGTCCCCTTAGGAAAATGAAATTTCACAGTGTAATTACCCCATTTCTTCACAGAAGACATAAAGAAATTTATGGAACTAATTACCCTGATAATGAAGAGGGATTTTTTTTCTCTTTCAATGCAATCCCACCTAAAAGGAAGAAATGGGGAAATGTAACTCATTGAACTCCACAGCAGTTCCACTGTTATATATTTATTATTATTAGAAACTGAGGTGTTTTAATACTTTTATATCAGCACTAAAAATAAACATCCAATATAAGGCAAGAGATTTTGTAATGGGATTCTGCTAGCACCTCAACATTTCATCTCCAAATCTTACAAGTTAAATTACTATAGATTAAACCAAAAATCCATATTTAAAGCATTATTGCAGGTTTCATGAACAGTATGTCCCTCTTCCTCTGTTCTAAAATTGTCTGTAATATGGTCTGTGAAGGGCCCCATTAAATCATTTCTTTCATCACAGGAAAACTTGAGTGGAGTGTTTGGATGGTGATCTATAGGACCATCTTGTAAAACCCCAAAGTGGTTACATCAAAACACTGTAATCTTGGGTCTCTTATAATAATAGTTATTGCTGAACACCTTTCATTTGAAGATCTCAAAGCCCTTTATAATTATTAGCTATATTAATTATATTAATAATTATAATTATTATTAACTATATTAATTTTGTAGGGGCAGTATTCCCATGTTTACACTTTTGAGATGGCCAGCGAGATAAGTGAGATGTTTATACATTTAAGGGACACTGTTAACATGAAATCTTGTCAATTTAAAAAAAAAAAAGGAGAGAAAGAGAGACCCACTTTGTCTGCCCATGAAAGCTTATGCCCAAATAAATTAGTTAGTCTTTAAGGTGCCACAGGACTCTCGCTGTTTTGCTAAAAACAGACTAACACGGCTACCCCTCTGGAACTCATATATATATATATATATATATATATATATATATATATATATATATTCCTAATCTCTTCCATTTATAACAATCTTAGGTGCTGTTTGAAACAACAGTTGGTAAACAATATTCAGACACGTGTCTTTTCTGAATTGATGGTGTCCCTTTAAAGTCGATATAACTTGACAAAAAATGCATGTAAATTGTAAAAATCATCCTTCTTTAAGGCTCAGTTGTGGCTTTCCCAGGAGCCCTGATCAAGGGGCAACATGGGGTTGCAATGCTCCTGGAACAGATTCTAAGGGTATATGTAGAAGCAGTATAGGAGTCTGAAGAGGCTAGCTGCCCCCAGTACGTAAGAACATAAGAATGCCTTACTAGGTCAGATCCATGTTCCTTCTAGCCTGATATCCCTCCTCTGCTAGTTGCTAGTGACAGATGCTTCAGAGAGAGTGAACAGAACAGGACAATTTTGTGTGACCCCACTTTCTGGCAGTCAGAGGTTTAGGGACACCAGAGCATGGGGCTGCATCCCTGACCACCTTGGCTAATTGCCATTCATGGACCTATCCTCTATGTATTTATTATTTTTTCAACCCACTTATAATTTTAGCGTTCATAACATCTCCTGGCAATGAGTTTCACAGATTGACTGCGTACTGTGTGAAGAAGTACTTCCTTTTGTATTTCCTTCCTTTCTGCTGCCTATTTATTTAATTAGTTGACCTCTAGTTTTTGTGATACGTGAAGTGGTAAATAAATCTTCCCTATTCCCTTTCTCCACACCATTCATGATTTTATAAACCTCTACCGTAGCAGCCTTTATTTGTCTCTTTTCTAAGCTGATTAGTCCCAGTCTTTTTTTTTCTCCTTAAATGGAAGCTATTCCATCACCCTAATAATTTTTGTTGTCCTTCTCTGCACCTTTTCCAATTCTAATATATCTTTTTTGAGATGGGGCAACCAGAACTGTACCAGAAATCAAGGTGTGGGCGTACCATGGATTTATTTAGTGGCATTATGATATTTTCTGTTTTATTATCTATTCCTTTTCCTAATGGTTCCAAACATTCTATTAGCTTTTTTGACTGCTCCTGCACATTGAGCAGATGTACATGCCTAGGGTTTCAGATGGAATTGTATTCGGGACACCTAGCCCATCTTAATGCGCAGCCCACCCTGACTACACTGCTATTTTTAGCACACTTTATCAGTCAAAGCTAGCACATAACATCTACCTTAGCTGCTGTGTAGATTTACACTAAGCCCTGGTCTACACTTACCTGGAGATTCTGCAGCAGTCGACGGGAGTTACGCAAACTACGCAGAGTAGCTTGCGTAACTCACGTCGACTGCTCTGCTTCCCTTCTGTGTGCTGTCTACACTGTGCATTACGCTACTTGAGGGGGTGGTTTACCAGCGTCGACTTCCTGATCAATTGAGCGGATCTACACTGACCGCTCAATCGATCCAGAAAGATCGATCTGGCGGCGGCGAATTTGCTGCCGTCAGTATAGACATGGCCTAAAAGTCACAGGTTCTAAGGGAAAAATACCCTGCATTGGAGCTGTATTTGTTGCTGTGTACTTCTCTCAGAATGCTGACGTATCTATACTAAATGGTGCATATGGGAGCAATGCCAAGGTCTGTCAAGATCTGGTCCAGGTAGCCAGCACGAGGGAGCTACTTATGCCCCCTCTGCAGCCACCCAAATGGACAACAATCTGGCCCCTTAATAAGTAAGTTAATTAAAACAAAAATGGAGCTTTTTTCTATGGAATAATAGCAGTATTATTCTCATCACTCATGCTCTACCCATTACAGAACTCCCAGCATTACTATCAATAAGTAAATAGAATTAAAATTTCTACCTTGTTGAATGTTATTTGTCAAAGTTAACAACCAGAAAAAAAAATAAATTCACTCATTTGTGACACCATGATTCACTTATCATTCCTCTCTTCACTCTACCTACACTGACAACCCATGAAAGCCAAAAATAAAGGAGGCTTTACAAGGATTCCAACTGTGGGATAAAAGCTACACAAAAGCATAATGTCTGCTATTTCAGATGCGAAGTTAATTAATATAATAGAATACATCTGGAGGCAAACTAATGAAGGCAGATTCTGTCAATTATCACAATATTTTTTAAAAAAACAACAAAGATCTTGCATTTTATGGAAATGTTATTCCTTCCTCTAACAGCCAACTTCTCAGAGAACCAAGGCAAGAATATGAATTCACATCAGTTTTGTGTTTTTTTAAATCTATGCTTGTATATATTGTGTGTGTGTGTGTGTGTGTATGTGTATTTATGTGTGCGCACACACACATGCAAATGTGTGCACTGGATATTGGGAACAATATTTACTTATTTATGTGTCTATTTATATAAATATATATACATTTATTTATGTGAATTCATATAAATAAATACATTCTTATGGCATTTACACTGTATTTGAACCATTTTAGGGCTGCTTATCCAGTTCTTATTGAGGCAGAACTCCAGTGACTTCCATGGAAGTTTTGCCTGACTAAAAACTGCATGATTTGGATTTTAGGGCTAGATATACACAGCTGAGAATCTGGCCCTGTACCTTTAAGACACATCACCTTGTTAGGGGAATGCAGGGGTGAGGGTAGGGATGGGGAAGAGAGAGAGACAGTGTGTCTGATGAGAAACACATGGTATACATGCTGAGGGCCTGGCCAGACACAATCTAACTCTTCATGCCAGAAAACCTCTAGTTATGTAAAATCACAGCAAATATATACAGAAAATGAACATATGAAATGTTAGTCCTTAAAGTTAGTAATGGGACAAGTCTGCAAATGACAGGTAGCTTGCCTGTCTTTTGATGATAGTCCATGTGGGTTAGCTGAATGAAAGATGGACTGATTTGTCCAAGTATGAATTGCTGAAGAGGCTGTTAGACTAATGGAGAATACTGATTTTAAAAATAATCTTTCTGCATGTTGAAGAGTGTGTTATTTTCTTTGTTAAAAGTTGATCGCAAGGAATATTGAACATCCACAACTCTTGTTGACAGCAATAGGAGATACTGTGACTTAGAACACTCAGGTTCTATATATACTTTTAATATATACTCCTTAAATTTATGTTTGTTTTTCTATTTTAGTTGTATGCTTGTTCTTCTCTCATTCATTTCTAGACCCCCTACCCTCTCTTTTGCTATCCCTTTTCTATCTAACATTTAATTTCTCTTCCATGTGTTTGTCTGTGTCTACTCTGGTCTTCTAAAATTCTTTCCTGTTGCAGTATTCTAACTATTAATCATTTTCATTTGTTGGTTGCATGAGGTGATTAAATTGCTCCTCTTTTCCTCCCATTTTCTGTTTGACCAATGCAGATTGATATCCTCCGTGACACTCAGATTATCCATTTGGAACAAAATAGCTACAGATCTGAACTTTGCATATAAATTATTATTATTTATTTTTAAGTGCCAGTAGCATGATCAGTGCTGTGTGGAGCACAGAAGAAAACAATTCATACTCCAAAGGTATATGTATCTATAGATAGTTAGATATGACAGAAAATATAGAAATACAGTTCAGGGACATATATTCATTGATGAACCACAAGAAAGCCTATTTTTAAAATTGAGAAAGTCTAACTTCTCTTTTCTTAATATAGTTTCCTTTTTGTAGTGGAATTTGATTGAAGAGAGTTATGAGGGGTAAAAAGAACAAGAAAATTGTTCCAAACATAATGACAAAATTGAAGAATTCACAAAGGCAGGAAAGAAAGAAAGAAAGATACAAAGGTAACAAGAAGGTGGCAAACGTGACCAAGGCAACAGAGGGAGTAGGAAAAAATGAAAGCACAAATGTAGCCAAGCAGTAGCAAATTCTGAAGGTGAGGGTCTTCCCCAACTTGATTTGTCCACAAGTCTTCCAGATTTTAAGCCAGGACACTGAATAGGTGTCAGCACTTCAATAGATGATGTTCCAATGAATAAGTGGCATTCATTCATATTTAAGGGATGAATCTCTCCATGGAATTTTGTTCCATTGATTGTGGAATGATGCTGCCCTGCCTTAGAGAAAGGGTAGAAAGGGTTATTAGGAGCACAGTTAAATAACTCTATTCCTTCTTCTCAGACATTTCACTTAAATGCAAGAGGTCCTACTGTTTTGTTTTTCTCCTTCTTTCCATTCAGACTTTCCCTTAGCTCCCTCAGTTGTTTATTGCACTTATTCACTGCGCTGTTCAAGTAGCCCTAGATAGAACAATGATTATTCATCCCAACCACTGGAGGGCACACAGTATACTAGTACTGTCAGTACCCTGAGTTTAAATAGTCTTCCTTTTTTTGCAGTTTCTTGAGGCATATATAGGGTTGAAGATTCAGGGATAGAAAATTTTTTGCTGTTAAACTGATGTGATTGCTGATGGGGGGCCCACTGAAGATTATAAAGCTGATGCAAATAGCAGAGTTTTAGGAACAGGAAATGGGAAACAATGGGGTAAAAGGAACATTTTAAGCAATAAGGAGACCAGGATAAAGGGAAGCCAACATGTGCTTTTCTAAAAGCCAGCGACCTAGCAGCTTCTATACTATTCTATCAAATTTATTTAAATAGACAGTAGTTAATTGTTTATTTTTTCTAATGTTGAATAAAAACAGTGAACCTGAAATTTGTACGCAGCATTTTGACTCTGCCATAATAAACTGAGTTCCTTTAGTAACCACCCTTATGGTTAATAAAGTACCACTTCACACAGCTGTATCATATGCAGGTTATAAGCTTGAGAAGAAGAGTAGATATACAAGAGAAATGGTATTTAGATACCAAATGCATGAACTGGAAATGACAGATGAGCAATGCATCTAGTGTTTCAATTTGAACAGGAGAGACATCTTGTACTTCTGGGATCTAGTCTCCAGGCAACTAGAGATTGGAATAAAGCATTCATTTCCTTCTTGTTCTACAACGGTAGCCTCTGAATAATATGAGCAAGGAACTAGAGAAGGACACTTTTGGTCCTGGGTACAAAGTACTACAATTTAAAGAATGCATTGCAAGGATAATGATCTCTCTGAACATGCCAGTGCTTTATTTCATTCCTAATTTCTATATATGTACCAGTTCAATGGTCATAGTTTCCAAACATATCACAAAGAACAGTCACATCTCAAAGAAGGATTCTGAACATTTGCTTTTCCTCATCTTTTAGGGAGTGGTTAACCGCTCTTACTGTATTGTTGGGACATGACACAAGGTGTGGGTGAACAAGACAGGCAAGACCTGCACAGAACAGACTTGCATATTGACAGTGCATGATGCCTGGAACATCAATGCTAAATTTCGTTATCACTACCTTGGGTATAAATGATATTATTCTTATAACTTTCAGATACTAGCAGTCAGCCACATGTTGAAATTCTGATTTCTGAGCTCTAATCATGCATGCTGTAAAAGGATGATTAAATATATTTATAATGAATATCCTAAAACTTGTGTCTTATTACTAAGCTATAACTTGGACCAGTTTGAGATGCACAAGATGTACCATAATAATTGTAAAGTGTGTCCTCTTTTATTATCCACCATAATACTTTCATTACATGGACTTTCTTGTTTACATTTTGCAATTTTTCTGTGTTAAGAACTGAGATTTTCATCAAAACATATGAATTTGTTTTAGGACAAAATGTAGTCAAATTTACCAGTGAAGGTAGCTAAATTTTGCACTTGAAAAACCTGGCAGCAAACTTATGTGCAGGCTAGACCTTGAAAGCTTCATAGAGGCATAATCTCAAACGTGGCACCCCTTCCAAATTTTTCTGTGGTACCCTCTGTCACCACAAGATTAAATAATGCCCTTCTGAAAGCCATGATTTATTGGTTATGTATCTTGTGACATATACTTATAGCTTGCAATGTGCCCAGGATGAAGTTGACTAAAAAGTCATCATAACAATTGAGATATCTCAGAGAGGAATTAACAGACAATTTCCTGCTGGGCAAACTGTCATTCTCCACTAAGAAAATCACATGACAAATCTTACATCTCTTTGCAAATCAGATTAAAATATTTTTCACACCACTTGTATCAATGAAGTGAACTTTTTTTCCCCTCATATTCACTCTTTTCTTCCTTTTAAGCAAGTAAGTCACAAATTTAGGGTTTCTCTAGAAAAACCCTTCCAATAATGCTCATGAGCACTAATCACTGCTCCATTTTCTTGCCTAAATATCATGTTTCACATGAGAACTCTGCTAATACTTTCTAGTTTCTACGCACATGGAAATCACCACAGTTTGGCATTCAAATATTTCTTTTTAAAAGTGAAACAAGGTGAAGAAAGAAAATGCAAGGGGGGAAATAGGACCTTAAAACTAGATGGTGGAGGAATACCCCCCTTATCATTATCCTCATATCTTGAACATCCTTCTCAGTATTTTCACCTCTTGTTTTGTGATATGGAGAAATTACAGCAGAGAAAAAAGGGAGTATTCTTGATTTTCAAAGGTGCAGAGCACACACAGCTTCTATTTAATAGGGGATGTGAGGGATCAGCACCTTTGAAAGTCAGATCATGGACTGCAAACTAGCACATCATAACCACATTATTAAGTAGTTGTGCTCACTCCATGGTAACTACAATGGAAGTCCTAATATTGTACATGTTAACTTTCACTATCACTGTGTTAACTCCTGGTATGTATGTATCCAACTCTGATCTTACTTCTCCATCTGGTTCCATTCCCAGTTCATTGGGAGCTGGCTTAGGGACTGAAGATTTACTAACATTATTGATTACTCATTAACCTGCTCAATAATCCTTTTACTTTTGATTGCTTAATAACCCATATCAATCTATATAACTATTGACCTAAACAGACCAGGCCATTATCTATTTGATCTAAACCCTTGCTCGTGTGGCATTATCTGTACTGCACCAGACTGAGTCAGGCTGCCTAGTATTATTCCTTATGTGGTCTTTCAGCTTCCATTTTCTTCTACTCCAGGTCTAGGCCCTGCTTCAGAAAAGCACTTAAGAACTTCCTTAGGTCCACTGATGAAATCCTGGCCCACTCAAAACAATAGGAGATTTGCTACGGGGCTAAAGTTTCACCCCATGACTATTCAGAACAGCAATTTGGCACATATTTAAGTATGTGCTTCAATATAGGAAGCCAATGGAACTTAAGTGCAGTCCTGAACAAGGACGCTTTCCTAAATCAGAGTCTTCAACAGAAGGATTTGTACACTGAAAAGATTTGCCAGATGTGTAGAACTTGTACACCTTGAAAAGTATATGATTTGGTAAGTTGGTGGATGGCCATTTTCCTCTGAATTTACAGTTAATATGAATCTTGAGCCTAAGCACAAAGAATAAGCGGGAGTGAAGGAATATGGGTATGTCTACACTAGAGCTGGGGATGTAATTTCCAGCTCAGGTAGACTCTGATTGAGCTAGCACACCAAAATGGGAGTGTAGCTTCAGTGGTGAGAGCAGCAGGACCATCCCATCTGAAATCCTAGGTATATATTTGGATGGCTAGCCCATCATGTTGCTTATGTTGCAGTGCCATTCTGCTTCTAGACAAAAGAAATATTCATCTTAATCCAGATTATTTATACCATCAGATTGGAAGATTTGCTCCTAAAAAGGTGCCAGCTGTTGAGTATTGACTTGGAGGAGAAGACCCATTGGACTGAAATAAAGTTGGTAGGTCCTGAAAAAGGAGATTAAATTACGGATTGCGAAGGAATGAGGTTTACTATATCATTATCTTCTAGCAGCATGAGGAGTTGCTCTTATTTCTTCTTCTGCAATGAGAATGTTGTCTGGCTTTGTTTGGTATGCCAGCCATGTGCAGCATGACTTGAAATATATGCTGGTAAGCCTACTATCTTGGGATTCTCCAGATATACTCTGAGGCTTTGAAGATTTGTGTCCAGGAAGAGGAACCTTGCTGGCAGAAATATAACTATATACTATTGGGAAATCCTGAGGATTTTTTGTGTTTATTTTTAATAGATAAAAACAATTAATAGCAAGAATCTAATGCCTTTTGGTCTATACAATTCTTTTTGCTGAATATATTTAACCAAAATGTTAAAAATACACATTTTTGTGATATATAAAGAGAAAAAAAGGATGTTATGGTCATTTTGTGTTCTGAGAAGGAGTAAATAAAACTTTCTTATTTACCTTCTTCACTCTAGTCATGATTTTATAGACCTATATCATATCATATAGACCTATATCATCAAATTGTGCTGTAAATTGTGTGATTTGAAAACATCTTTACTAAAATCTTGATGATGATATTGTAAAAGGTAGCAAGAAATATTATGCATATAGGTCAAACAAAATTCATGAATAGACATATGACAGAAAGTATTAATGGAATAATAAATGTTTATGAATGGATGTAGAAACATCACAAACATAACAGGGTGAGTCCTCGGTGACTGGGGAGAGGGAACTTTAAATCACACTTTATGGGAATAATATCAGCTTCAAGGCACTAATTGAGATATATCTGTCTACCCTTTCACCCTGTTGTGAGGCACTTATTAATCATCCACGTGACAGGTTGGGTGTCCCATGTCATTCTGGGTGTGGCAGAGCTCTGAACTCACCCAGTCTTTGGGCTTTGATATCCAGCATGAGTCTGGTTGAGGAATACTCAGCCCTCTGACTGAGTCCATGACAGTTCTTTCATTTAGGGTCTATTGATAAGCAAAAGGAAAACCAAACATAAATAAACACAAGGTTTAAAACAAACAAAAGGATAAAAAGGAAATACTTCTTCATACAATGCACAGAACTCGTTGGGACTGGAACTCATTGCCAGGGGATGTTAAGAAGGCCAAAACGGTAACTGGATTAAAAAAATAATTAGATAAATTCATGGAGGATACGTCAATCAATGGTTATTAGCCAAGAAAGTCAGAGATGTGACTCCATGCTCTGGGTGCTCCTAGCATCTGACTGACAGAAACTGGGACTGGATGACAGGATCACTTGATAATTGCCCTGTTCTGTTCATTTCCGTTGAAGCATCTGGCATTGGCCACTATCGAAAGACAGGGTACTGGGCTAGATGGACCATTGCTCTGACCCAGTATGGCCATTCTTATGTTCTTACAAGGAGATGGAAAGATTCTCTTTTTCACAGAGCCTCTGATAGGCCAAAGCCCAGTTCAGCAACTGTAGGTAAGCATCTAGTAATAGTCTCAAAGTAATTGTTCAATACCAGTTCTCCTTTTCTCTCTCAGCCCTGCCCCACAGCAGGCAACAGGAGCCCTAAGGAGCTTCTGCCTTCATCCAAGCCCCTTACAGCAGCTGAAGAATGAAGATCTGCTCTCCCCTCAGGTCTGCCAGCATGTGAGCTGGCTTAGGCCTGACATGGTTTGGAGGTGAGGCTGCTTGATCCCAGAGCAGCTGATAAACCCTCATCTGTCCACTGTGGGGCTTATACCTCCTATCATAATCTCTATAACTACATTTCTAGCACAAACAATAAAATAAATTCCAGATATTAAAATTGTAATTTAGCTTATAGAGATCAATCTTCGGTAGTATCCTATCTTTGCCCTAATATTAAAAATTCCAAGTATTAGGCTACCTACAAGATTCTTTCCTTTAATGACCATGACTTCGCTTAGCAATGAAACTCTTGACTAACAAGGAATATTTGTGAGCAGTGGAGACAGAACTTTCACATACACTAGACAGATATGGAGACTACTGAACATAATTGGTTAATGCCATACTTAATGGAAAGGTAGATTTACCTCATCATCACAGGGATGACAGCTCATCTGAACAGATGAGAAAGGTGGAAAAGTAGATGATTATAGGTCCAAGGACAAAGCTGAAGAAGGGAGAAGGAAGACACACCAAAATCCTGAAGGAATGTACAGAGAGATTGGAGGAGAATCAAGAGAGAGCTTGTGAAAGTCAACAGTAGACAAGAAGGAAAGTATGATCAACAGTGTAAAAAGCAGAAGAAACATTGAGAAGGAAAAGGAGTACAGGCCTTGAGATATGATCAGGAAGACAAACCCGGTGAGCTTGGTGTGGAAAAAATGGTAACCAGAGAGCAGGAAATCCAGTCCAGAGTTGAAGCATAGGAAGCCAAGAAAATGGTTCCAGATTGCTCATTTAAGAAGTTTGGAGATGTGGGAGAGAGATAGGTGATAACTGCAAAGGCGGTCATTTGAGAAAGAGGAGATCAGCAAGTTGTTACATTTAAAGGGGAAGTAGCCAGAAGATCTCACCTCCCCAACCACTCCACCTACACAGTATGAGATTACTCCATTTTTATGCAAATGCAATGGGAGTTACCATCAGAGAATAGTTAATAAAAGTACATTTGCAAAAATCAGAATATATTCCTGGATGAGTAACAAACAGAAAAACAGGCTATATTTGTTGGGTAAGTTCGCTGCAATGAGTAATTCAGCTAGCTCAAATGTTTAGCAGATATTGTCATCAAGACTATTTACTTATGGACTGTATATAAATCAGCTCCTCTCCCTCCACTTCCACTGCCCAGACACAAAATCTTGTTCTTCTCGGACCTCTCTCACACAGCCCCTAATATCTGGTACTGCTTTCCTAAATTTCTCTGCCTTAAAAACATCCCATTTCATGCCAAATCTAACTTAAAACAATTCCTCTCTTTCCAATGCCTCTTAATTTCTCCTTCCTGCATCTCGATTATTGACTTTATGACTGACAGCTTTAATTTGAACTATATTCATCAAATTTATTTATACCACTGTATTCAGTAATTTATTCCATATATTGTTTTTTTATTTTTAACTCTGAAAAGTTTTTGGGAATGGAATACACTTTTTTTATGCCAAACCCTATATAAAGTTAAACTGTTTTGTAATGCAGAATAACATACAGTACACGCTGAACATATTTCTGGATCCTGAAATGGTTTTCACATCGCCTAATTACAGAAGAGATCAGGGTAGAGAAGAACATCTATATGGATAATGGTGCAATGGCAGTTCAAGATAAGTATGAATCACCACAGTTATCATTTGTACTCAAAGTTAGTCAAATAGGTACAGGTCTCATTCTTGGAAACTGAACTTGGGAAACACTGAATACATGACAAACATCACTGAAGGCTGTGTTCAAATTATTAATTGGCATTTTTAATGCAATTCATCCTCTCTTGGAGGAACTTCAAATGTTACAGTGGTAAACTGGATGGCTGGACTGAATGAGCTTGGATTCTGCCGGTTCAAGGCACAAAACCACCTGCAGGACAGGTAGACTGGTAAGTGGGCCATAGGCAATGGGGAAGGGATATAGAATGGGGACAGGGCACAAAAGAGATATATATGTCTGGGGAGTTTTAGGGCACATGTGTGTGTGCAGTGGACTGGGGATGCCTGGAAGCTACAGAGGACTGGAGTAGAAATGGACACGGATTTGTAGTGGCTTAGAGTGGCACACGGAGGGGCTGCAAGGTAGAAGTGAAGACAGAGGAGTGTATGGAAAGCAGAGATGAAGGGGAGATAATGGAATGCTAGGCATGGAAAAGGGAGGGGACAGGCAGTTGGAGGTGGTGGCAAGAGACAAGATGTCATGGAGGGGAGTCCAGAGGTACACAGGAGGCATGGATGGGGATCATGAAGAGGAAGGAAGGCAAGAGGGAGTCAATGAACAGGGAAACATTTAAGGTACATCTGTTCTGCAAGTGAAGGTGTGAATATACACTTACCTAGGCTAGCTTTTGTGTGGCTACCACAGGAAACAAGAGTAGTGTAGAAGTGGTAGTAAAGACTTCAGCATGGACTAGCAACCTAAGGACATAACAGCATCCCCAGCAGTCTTAAGTGCTCATTCTTAGCTTATGCCACCACATGTACACTACTATTGCTTCCCCTATTATCTAGATTCAAGCTAGAACACTGTGCCTACACCTTCCTTTGCAGTGTACATATAACCTCACAGGGAGTGGTCCACAGAATGACAGGGCCATCCCTTAAAAATAAGTAATTCTTATTGACCTGTACAACACTGCTTGGGGGGCGTGGAGCACTTCAGACAGACATAATTAGCCATTGAATCAGGCATGATTTTTTAACATTTTATTCCCTAAAGACAACTACGTGGATCTTTCATATGACATAGTTGAAAAAATGTGTTTGGAATGTTAATTCATATAATATCTGTTTAGACTACAATTGTTGGCATACGGAGATGGCCTCCTGCAGCAACATACACGACAAACAATGCCATTGCAGCTACAGAAAATAGATACTGAGGAAAAGCTTTGATTGTTTATTAAGAAAGCAAGTGGCAAAGGGCAGATCCTAGCTCCAGCCCCTTTGTGTCGTTCTGAAAAGCTATTAACCTTCTCCTGAACCACCCAACATAGGTGAATGCAGCAAGGGGATTCTGCTGGAAGTGTGAAATGGTGTGGCTGGAATATAGAGCACTTCAGTGATTCCTGGCTGGTGTAGCAGCCCCTCCAAAGATGCCCTTCTAGATGTTGGAACATGCACAGGGTTGCAGATAAATCTCTCACACCAACGCACACAGAAAAAAGATGATTCCGCAGAAAGTGTTGAGGTTGTGGAGTTCTCCATTAGAACCTTCACAGTCCACCTCTCTTAAAATGGGTGATCATGAGTGATCCCTGTGTTTGATGGTGGTACATTGCAATGACACCTGTCCACTGTACCATTATTGATCCATTGCTTTCTAACTGGTTTAATGAACACATATGTTGGGATTGTCTGTCTATCAGATCCATAAAACTAGCTATTTTAAAGTTCCTGTACATTAAAACTTTCTGATTAGCTGCAGATTTGTTTTCAATTCTGTTCAGAGAATAATCATCTGCCACCTAACAATGCACCATGTTGCAGGGAGGTGGAATAGCTGCCTAACACAATGAGGTTTAGTGAGAATTAAGTAGGTAATGTTGGTAGTAAAGTGCTTTGCAGATGAAAACTGCTATGTAAGTGCTAAATTTAATTATTATTATTAGAGGCAAATTCCAACCCAAATGTTTCTGTGATTTTAAAGCTGACATAGATTCCATTTGGCATAATATGCAAAAATGGTCTTTTTAAGACTGGTCAGGTAATAAGAGTTCCTGTTGTGCATCTAGCTGAGATGCTCATGTAAATTTGTGAGCCAAGATTCAAATGCAGTTTAACTAACTAATTATGTGTTCTAGATTATATATATATAATTATATATAATTATATATATATAATTATGTGTTCTAGATTATATATATATAATATATATATAATATATAATAATGGTGCAAAATGACATTGAAGATTCTTCATTAAATATTCATATATTATATTATATATATATGAATATTTAATGAAGAATTTTCAATGTCATTTTGAGTCATTATTTTGAGAACAAAGGTCTATAACATGTAACCCTTAAACATGTTGGGTGGTACCTTATTCCATATGAAGCCTAACTACTTGTAAAATTAGGTCCTACTGAGTGACAGTGTGATCCAAATAGACCTTCAAATGTTAAGAAAATACCAGAGAGGAGCCAGATGCTGACTGGTCTTGGAGCAGATAAATGTGAGGGGATGGTGCAAGAAGAGTCCTCCCTTTGCATGCCAAGATAAGGGTGAATCCCTGGGCTTTGTGGAATGCATGACTGCTTCTTCCAAGCATCCTGTGGGACGGATTATTAGGTTTTACTTGTTGCTACAGGTGTTTTCTATAATAAGGACTTATTTACAGGTATCTTTAACCTATTGATTAGGTAAGCTCGGATACCATAAAAGGACAGATAATTTACAGATAAAGTTATCTCATAGATTAGGTAAACTGAGATACCATAAAAGGAACTTCTCCTATATATCTGTTTTGGGAAAGGAATTTTTCTTTGTCTTGAGCAAGTATATAAGGACAAGAATTTTGGAATGTTAGTTAGGAGTGAACTGAGCTGCAGTCATTTCTCCAGTGTCCAGATCAGTTTGGTAAATATAGGCTTTCTTTCTGTATTCTGTCTTAATCTTTGACTAACAATCTTTGATTAATAAATACTGATTAAGCCTCATTATTTGACTTATCAGTAACAGAACAGAATGAAAACCCAAGATCTAATCACTGAAAACCATTTCTTTATGAGGAATAAATAATTACTTCATAAAATAGGTATTTTGTGTACTATAAAGTCAGTGTTACACAGTGCAGTCCTAATCCTGCTCTCAGTTATCCAGATATTTCTTTGGAATATGCTCTGTACTAATCCGTATTTACTATGGTCATGGATTAGATTTTAGCTGTGCAGTAAAATATGCTCTCACTTACATGGGTGGAACTCCTATTGAAGTCAATGACTGTTGCACTTGTGTAACTAGGCACTGAATCCTTCCACTTACTCACTGCTTATGTTTTCTATTAGACTAGACAGAAGACACCTGTTTGCCAGATCATTAATCTGACCAAACATAATCCAAAATAGTAATTTAGAAATAAACAATCTGCAGGCTCCAAAGAACTCAGCCAATTTAAGTATATGCAGGAAATTCAATGCTATTGACCTTTCAGGCCAGATACAGGCAAAGCTCACAGGATTAGGCATTTAGGGTTTGAGCCAGCTCCCACATTTAAAAAAAATCTAAATATCTATTTCCATGATAGACTTAAATGTTACTAAAGAGACTTTTAAAGTGCCTAGCATGTACACTCTAATCTGTGTTTTAAAACACATAATAAAAATATATTTTTAAATGATAGATTTTATCTGTTCAGAAGGAGCCATTATGTCCTGTCATATCCACATATTTTTCATGCAGTTCTAGGAGGTTGTTGTTTGTTTGCTTGCTTACTGGAAATAACCACTGTAAACATACATGAAATGAAGACACAAAACATACAACTTTCTGAAATATTAAAAGCTATCTTGTAAATAATGTAACATACCTACAATAACACAAGTCAAATACTTTTTAAATCAATAATTTGACATTTTTGCCCTTGCATTGTTTACAATCCCTCTTTCACTCGGAACATGTTATTCCTACCTTAACCGTTTTGTCGGGATTTTTAAATGATGAACAGTCCAAGACAAGTCTCTTTGGGTGGCATTCAACTGACGTGAAAGGCTGGAGTTGATTTTGATCCCGTAAACACCCAGTCAGAACAGCTGCATACTCCCATATATTGAGGTTTTATATGGTAATACTGAATTTCATGCAAAATAGACTTTCACTGGTGGTTAATCAGCATCACCAGCAATATTGGTGGGAATGCCATGATTACAAATTTTAATTAATTCTTAGCCATTCATTATAATAACTTTCTATTGATGTGGAGCCAAAAGAAAGAATGCAAGTAAACAAACAGTTACTCTTGTGTAGAATAAGGCCTTTGCAAAACAATGGCCTTTTTAAAAGGAAAATTGTAATATAAAGAATGATGAATGATGAAATAAAGAGATCCTGGATGAGATTTTTTACTAGAGAAATCATTTTAAAATAGGTCAAATTTGGTGCCTAAAAACTACTTGACAGTGCTCCTTTAGGCATTGATCCAACAAAGCACTTTAATATGTGCCTAGCTTTGAATAATCCCATGGGAGCTAATAAATATACTCATGTGATTAGAGTTAGGCAAAAGCTTAAGTGCTTTGCTGGATTGGGGCCTTAAACATTTCTATCTTTCATGTCTATATGTATTCCAAGAGTCAATGTGTGATGTTATGTGCCATGGACCAAAATCTGGGTAATGCAGGGAAAGTGGTGTAGCCACTTCACATACTCATTTGTAATTGTGCATCTATATATGCTGCAAAAGTACCCCCACAGTATCTCTTCACTCCTACGCTTGTAAGAGAAATGTTACTGTATTAGGTATAGATTGCTCAAAGAGATGTGAATGGTAGTCATTGCTCTGTTTGGGCTGCTGCACAGTTTTATTCCAGTAGCATCTAAAGGCTTCAGGTGAGATCAGGGTCCTATATTGCAACATGTAGTAGGAGAGGGTCTCTGTCTCAAAGACCTTATAATCTAAGCAGAGACTGAGGAGAAGTGAATCACTCAAGGTCTCCCATCTCGTTAGGGCCACAGTCAAAAACACAGCCCAGAACTTCTCACTCTCAGTCCAATGCCCTCTCCAATAGCCAAAATACCATCCCAAGAATGTCAACTTTCCCCATGACCATGCCCTATATTATGCCTCTCCATCACTTTGCAATGTCATTGAAACAATCTTTTTTGTGGGTTCCACTGGTGTCCAAAGATTTCTTAATGTGTGCATATGTGTGCCATAATTTGATACCAATCCCCCAAAGTTCTACAATAACTACTTGTGGAAAAAACAGGCATAACTGAGAGCGGAATTTGGCTTCCCAAAAAACTGAGGTCCTAATCTTGCAAAGCACCTAGATGCTTAACTTTATACACTGTGAAACCACTGAAGACAATAGTATTACTCATAGGAACAATTGATAAAAGTTAAGGACCTGCATGCTACCAGCATTGCAAGATCATGGTTCTAAATATTATATTGGAGTTTAGTTTTTATAAGGTTGCTACTCGTGATTCTATAAATTAAATATGAGATAAGATTCACCCAAATGTTCATGAAAAGGAATTCAGGTTATTTTCTTTTTTAGAAATTAATTTTGAGCAGAGGGTGGTGGAGTAAGCTGGGGTGGGCTATGGGACAGAAGATAGCAGCCATTTTTTGAATGAACATCCTTCATCTGATAGCTAAAGATGTACTAATGATTCATAGAAATTTCCCAAGTTTAATTTGTTATACGAATTAAATTGAACCTTCATTTCTGATAATTTTCATTGCAAGAGAAAGGATCTAATAAAAATCAAGCTGAGTTTCTTATAATGTGATACTAGACCATTTCTATTTACCCTGCAGCCTTTTTAAAATATAGTACATAGATCAGTTTATGATGTGATATTCAAAATAATATAATTTGATTTTTCATCTATAATAATTTTTTTTTAAAAAAATAAACATATAAAAAAGGCAGAGCATATGAAAACTGATTTGTTGGCGAACCAAGTTAATTTAATCTTTTCATATTGTAGCTCCATTCACAGTTAGGTAAAAAAATTCTTAGAAAATATTAAGAAATATATGTGATTATTACATTTGTGGTTGAGAGGTGGACATTGTTATTGTCAAAATAAGTATTCCTGCTAGCTTACTATTTCTTAACTGATGGACTGTAGGATGAGTCCTTTCTCTCAGATGATGTCTTAGTTAACATCTCTAAAGATCCAAAAAGATAACTAGGCACTTAAATCCAAAAATGTAGATCCTCAAAACCCTATTTCTGCTGCCATGTAACCCTGTAGAGGCCTGAGTTTCCAAGTCCCCAAGAAGCCTAAGTTTCTGCCAGTGGGCAAGTGCAAAGTTGCCTGATGCCACTGAGCTGTTTGGCCTCTAAGTTCTAGGCTTATTCACAGGCTATATCTAAAGGAATGGAAAACTAAGTTTCCTAAGAACAGACAGGAGAGATGTAAGTCATCAGGTCACTAAAACAGAAATACAGAATATTCACCTACAAAGTCAGGAGAAAGTCCCACCAATTACTTCACTGTGAGAATTTATTTATTACAGACATGCCATAGGAGAAAAGTGATGAACTGGTTTTCAGAGAAAACATAGTGGTAGCATTATAACCTGTATCTTCAGGCTTGCTAAATGAGAATTCAACACAAAAAGAAAAAGAAGTAGATTCTGTAAAAATCCAGTGTTTCCCACATATAAATGTTAAAAAAAAAACAAACACCCCACTATATCCTAGCAAGCAACAGAGAGAATTTTGATTAGAGATGTGTGAATAGTAACATACCTTGGGCAATGACAACTTACCCACTTGCCACAAATAATCCGACATGACAGGATGACAGTTATCCAGAAAAAAATGACACTTGTTTAGAACCCCTACATAAAACCTTTTAGCAGATTTCATTTTGGATCTTAGACACTTGACCCACATCTTCACAGATGAATGCCAGATAATGATCCCTACAAAGAATGAGATATTTAATAACATCAGTAAGTAAAAGCAAAATCAACTTCAACAATGGCCAGTAAAAGGGCTAGAGGAGAAGCCTACTACTGAATATTATGTAACAGAGGCACTGCAATGCTAGAATTGGTTGCCTTCAATATCGCCCATGAATACCTAACCTGGCTGCATAGGCAGGTCAACTGTAGAACATTAACCACTAGCCTGAGATGAGTTTGTGTCTCCCACTGAGAGATTCTGGACCTCTAATAACTACTCCTGCTCCTCCAGAGCCCATTTGCAATGGGTTGTACTGTTCACAGATATAGTGCATGAAAGTTGCCCAGAACCAGTTGATTGTTCTCATCTCAACTTCTGACCTTTTTATGCCTTGGTACCTTAGTTACATCCTCTGCCTTGGATGGACCACTGGGTATGAATTTTGACAGGGATTTCAGGACCCAGAATGCAACCTGTGCTGCTTCTGGGGATGGAAAGATAACAACTGTCCCTGGCTACCTAGCTGTGTGTTTGTGTTTCCAAAATATTATAAATGTGCATGAAAATGACAATGTATTTCTCCGATCCTTTTTATCTTCTCTCTACAAGACATAATTGTTAAAATGTAAGTATACGATAGGTACTATAGTAATTCCATACACCATTTAGAATACCTGAAGTTTTGAAAATATGAGATTTGTAGCTTGAAGATGTTACAAACTGATTAATGGAGAATATTGGAGCCTTTGAAATTTCACAGGAGACAAATTCCGATGAATTCAAACATTATTTACAATTTGTTAAACATACAGAACAAAAATCATCAATTTTTCTGAACCCTACCTCTCGGTAATTCAATTGCAATCCCTTGCTGGATCACTAAATGGTGTGTGATTGAGTTGTCAAGAAAGTTAGAAATGGACAGTTTTCGTTAAACTAATTCTAATGGAGATATCATATACAGTGTACTGAAATTAAAAAAAGAAGTATTATTCTCTTGAAGTCTATCTCTTTTGGCTAATTCACACAAATGGACACTACTTGTTTCATGAAAGAAAAGATCTTTTATATCCTTTTTGTGTTTTGTGGTGAATGGACAAAAGAAAATAATTTCAAAGACTAGTCACAAACCACAGAGTGTTTGTGAAGCCAAACACATTGGGTGAAATATGAGAGGAAACTGATTTTGAGAGAACATAAAGAAGGTGCCATGTATATGCAGCAGGCAGAAAATCCAGAAGAAAAGAAAGCCATTAAAGCATTTTCATGAGAGAAAAAAATTGCATAGGAAGATTAAATTACAGTAGCTGAAGTATTCAGCTTCAAATAATATAGAATCCTGCATTATTACAGTCAGTTATACCAGTTAAGACTGTAGCAACAGGTTGCCCTTTAAGCTTACTACAAAATCAGAAACTGAAAAAAACAAATGGGATGCAGTGATAGGCTTCCAGCATTGAGGAGAGCCTTTTTAGGGTCAAAATCACAGGGACTGCTTTTAAGTGAACTCCAGGGTTGTGAATAGTCTCTGTTACCATGGATACATCAAACAAGTGAGATAACAGGCTGTTCTTATTAGCTGTGTAGTACTTCTCAAGAAAGCAAGGAGTCAAGCAAGACATTCTTGATTTTTTTTTTTTAATTAAGATGAGAATGAAACGAGTAAAGCAATAAGGGACATCATTAAGGGGAACTGACTGAGCCCAGAGTTCATTTCATTACATTCTCTTAATATCAAATGTATGTTAGCTGATATTAAAATAGTTTAACCAACTGGTATAAAATATTAATATTATTTATTTGTATTTCACTAGCTTCTAGGGCTCTGATGCTCAAAGGAGCCAAAGGCAATGAGATACCCAATTCCCATTGGATTTCTAGGGAGTTGGATGTCTAATTTTATTTTCCCCTTGAAATTCCCAGCTAGCAAATCCCAATCTGGAATCGAGGTGCATTGTGCCAGTTGCTGTATATCCATATACAGAACACAGAGTCTGTGACCCAAAGAGTTTACAATTTACCATTGTACAGCTAAATAGAAGGACCATATATTTAAAAGTGTGTGGCCAAATTTGTCCCCAGTAAATATTTCATATCAACTTCTGTGTGTGAAAATTAATATTTGTTTACAGTAATCAGGTTACTGGACATTTAGTTACTCGGTTATCATGCACAGTCACCTATTTTGATTGCCGCTATATATACTATTTATTTTAATGGAAACAGAGCTTTGTCATGGAAGTGGGGATAAAAAAAACCCACCACCACATTGCTGAAAGTCACAATCCTAGTTGGAGAGAGAAATTTGTTTTTTTTTAGGGAGGAGAAACAGAGGGGAGATAGTGGGGCAAATTAATAAAATTTGGTTCTGTCCATAGTAGAATCAAAGATGGGATGTGTAGGTATACTGAGGCACTACTCCTATTTACAAATTTTATGGCATCCAATCAGGGTACAAAAAAATCGCTCATGACTTGCATGCCCAATTACACACCTCCAAAGCTTGCCTTAGGACTTTAAAGCAAATCTACAAAAGCCGATCTTATTAATTTTATTTTAAGATTTTATTCATTTCTTGATAAGGTACTTATAAGCATTTCTGCATGAATAAGCCTGAAAATAGATGGAAACATTCCACTCACTTCAAAACCAAAAGCCTTCTGTTCAGATTAGTACGTTAAAAATGCAAATGCCATTTTATGCATTTGCATTCAAGAAATGTACCTGTATGTGCATAAAGGAATATCAGTGAAATAGGGGGCCTAGATCACCCATATGACAGATTGGTGCTTTAACCACTAAGCTATAAGGTCATCCTCATGTTTGCACATGCTCTATCTCTGGCCCAGTTTAATTAGTTAATCCACAGTGGAACGTTTCATCAGGAGAGATTGAGGGAGCCCCATACCAGAATATCCTATGACCCATGGTTAGGACACTACTCTAAGGTGATAAATCCCTTTGAATTCCTTTGCCTCATCAGGCAGACGGAAGACTTGAATGAGAGTCTACCACATTCCAGGTGAGGATCCTAACTAGTAGACTAAAAGTTATGAGAGAGTTCAGTCTCCAAACATGTTAGGTGCTTGATTCCAGACATGGCTCTGTAGCTGAGAATACTCAGCAGAAATAGGTGACCCCCCTCCATTTGGGATTTTGATGCTGAACTACCTGAGAAGACAGGACACACTCCTCTTCCTTGACATTTCACATTAACTAACTTAGACGAGGAGCCACCTAACATGCTGACTTTTTGCAAATCTCATTCCTAGGCACCTATCTCTCCGCATTTATTGCATAAGGAGCTGAACACTTAACTTGGGTTTTGTAAATCCTACTTATTTTCTAGGTGATTAAAAGTTAAGAGTTGACCCTGAGTGCCACAAAGCCTAAGTCTCTTGGTGAATCTAGCCCCTGAAGTCCCTAGGTGCCTAAATTTCCTCACGTGCACAGTCACCTAAGTCCTGATATCACCCAGATGCTCTGAACTGAACTCACAGCAGGATTCATAAAGTTGGTATTTCCCCACCTCTCTAGCCATTGGGGCACAATCTGATAGACATGCTGAGAGCATTCTTAAAGCAGCACAAGAGAAGGAGATGGAGGTAGTGGTGGTGTCCCCTTATAACCTGTTGGCTCTCCCACTGCTCATCTTAGTGCTTTAACTTCTCGGCTATGGGATATTCTGGGCATGTTTTTCTCACTCTCTTCTGTTGGAGCTGTTTCGCTGTGTAGAAATAATTAGTTATTAGGCCAGACAGAGAGTGAGAGAGACTCTATAGCCCAATTGCTAGGGTTATAGTTCAGTGAATAATGGATTTTTTGATGCAGGGGCCAAACAGAAAAATCCTTTCTCTCCTTCCCTCCCAAAAAGTTAGGTTTGAATTCCAACCAACATTTTACAGATTTTCTTGCTGAACCAAACAAAAATAAAAATTGGGTCTAAATAAATGTTTCATTTGACCCTAAACAATATTTTTTGTTTTATTTCCAATTAAATTTCTAAACAAAACTTCATTTTGAAACAAAAAGTCAAAAGGTTTCAATCTGAAATGCTTGAAATGAAACATTCTGATTTTTTCAAAAAAAATTTTTTTGGCCAAAGCTATTCACTATTTACTGACTTCAACTTGAATTTGTGAATAGTTTTGGTGCCCCATAAAATGCATTTTTCTGCTAATTTACTTTTTGCTCATAAGAATTGCCCAGCTCTTCTTAGGGAACTCATCTAGTATGTGGGGAGACCCAAGTTCCAGTTCCTACTGTACATCAGGCAGAGTGCGGATATGAACCCATATCCCAAGTGAATGCTTTAACTGCTGGTTTGAAAACTATAAGGGAAGGACGCTATTTCTTCTCTTCATTTTTTTAAGAAAAAGGACTAAACCCCAGAGAGGGTTCATGGCTGTGAATACTGAGTGGAAAGAGGTTCATAACTCCCTTTGAGGGACAAGGCTTCAATCATACCCCTCTTCAGAGCATTTCCTACTGGCTACCTTAGGCAGCTCCCAGCCTAGCATCGCCTAGATTTAGGTTGGATACTAGGAAAGCCTCTCTAATTTTAAGGGTAGTTAAATTCTGGAATAGGCTTTCAAGGGCTGTTGAGGAATTTCCATCACTGGAGGTTTAAAAGAACATGTTCAACAAATACAAATACAGGGATGGTCTAGATTTACTTGGTCCTGCCTTGTGCAGGGGGCTGGATTTGATAACCTTTCAGCCCTACATTTCTAGGATTCTAGATGGATTTGTTCTTATGTTTTTTTCCACTTGGCTTGTATTTTAAATGAAATGTCAGTAACTGTTTAAGATTCTTTAGCTTGCCACAAGCAGATCTGTTGCTGGGATTGCAGAGACTGCTTTAAGGAGTAAGCCTCAGAATGTAACTTTCATTCTGTTGGGAATTTTTCAATAAAATCCTGATGCCTGCTTCTGGCGATCCACATTTCATTGTTTGAGTGCATTTACTTTCTGCTTACAAATAAGATATATAGAGATTTTATTTGGCTTACCCCAAAATATAGATTTGTTTTTCCAAAGAAGCCTGGCAGACTTAGTGCTCTGATTCCAGGCACCTTTTAGGCATCATAGTCTACAGACTCCATTTTTAAATTTGTGTAGAGTTTAGTTTTTATGAAAGAAGTAGGATGGATCATTTAGACCCCAATCATGTAGTCAGCCACATTTCAGCATATAGCAACTGAGACTAGAGCAGCTGAGAGAAAAGGGTCCTTTCTGAAAATATAGGTAATTAATGGATGCCACTATTAGTCTTAGAGGTGCTGGTATAAGTGTGTTAACAAACAGCAAAGTATTGAACCAGAAGCATTACTCTTAATTGTCTGAGATAACCTTGTTATAAGATTGTGCTAGCCTCAGACCTGACAGCAAAGAGAAGGACTTTGCACAGTAAAAATACAATATGAAGAATCTGGAAGCATATGGAAATTTTCCATTTCCTTTACAGAAAATGTTCCTTTCTTTTCTCTGTGGCAGTGGCTGCCTGTACTAGTGCTTTCTGCACAGTCCTAGGAATCTAATTGGCTGTACTAGGAATGGCTGCAAATACAAATGCAGCCATTAAAAATAATTTGAGCTCAAGAGGATATTTAGGGACAGATTTTTGTCATATCTTATTTGTCTGTGCAGAGGCATAAGGGGATGTAAGCCATTCCGCACTGATCCCCTGAGCTGGCTATCCACACTAAATGAGTTTTGAAGGTGAAGAAAGTAGCTTCCTTAAGGCCACTATGTTCCCATGCACAATGTGTGCAGGTGTGAATAGGTAGGACTCTTCCTTGACTCTGTCTCTCCAATGCATCAGTCAGCAGAGCACTGCTAGTACACTGGAACATACACTGAACAAGGTATAGTGCTCATGAAGTTCTCCATGTCCTCTTCCAGAGCTGAGGGGAAACTAGGAGAGAGAATGTGACTGAGTCATAATCTTCTTCCCAGTCTGCTCCTAGGATATCACCACGGGGCCTGGCTCCATACATCGACTTGCAGCAAAGCTACGAGTGAGCGGAGAGCTGACCTATGGGCCATACAATGTTTCCTATGGGTTTACTGAATCAAAGATCTATTATAAAAAATGAATATATGTATTCTATGCACTGTATAAGAAAGTGCTGTACGCACACTGCTCTGAACAGAATCTACACACAAATACTAGGCCAGATACTCAGCTAATATAAATTAGTGTAGCTCCTCTGAAGACTGTTCCAGCCTTCTTGAGATTCACCAAACAATCCCTAATCACCCAAGGAAATTCTCTGAATAATCCCTAATAACACATAACTAATTGTGTGTCATACCTAAAAAAAGAAACAAATAGAAAATATTGTTTCAAAAATAAAAACTTATCTCGACTTGGATATTTTAAAGATTGAAGAGTTTCGTTATTTAGTATATCTTTCCTCCAGTATCCATCCTCACCCTCTGGAAAGCTACAGTGTGGTAAAGCGACAGAAGCATCACTTTTTGGATACAGAAAGAATGTGCCCTCACGATGAGCTGACTAATAGTACATTCTCAGGTCAATGAACAGGGGTTATCAGTAACTAACACTTGCCTGTTCATATCTTAACAAGAAACACGGAATTGTGATGTCTCTGAATTTTTACATGGATGGGTCATCATTAGTCTTTCAAATCCCAAACATACAATGGGCTGAAATTTAGCATTGCACAGGAGGCACTGGGCACCTTACAGAATCACACCTTAGTGACAAGCTAAAGGTTTGGAGATCTGTCTCGGATTCTTGAGAAAAACATTAGAAAACTCTGTTTTGTTCTGATGCCAAATAAAAACAAATTTCAAAAGCTTGAAATTTTTCATGAAACAGAATTCTTGTTTACTGGCCAGCCCTACTAAAATGTCAGTGTTCATATCACTGAGCTAAATAATGCCAAATGGAAACCCTGACTGAATTTATAAAGTTAATTTACCACCTCTTTAGATACTCTTAACAGTTTCACTCTGGGTAATAAGGTAAAATTTCTATATAGCTTCCAGATTATCAAGCTTTCTTTTTGGTTCACAAACATACTACTAAGATGATTTGTTAATTTTCCAAACAAACTATTCCTTCAAAAGTTTTCAAATTCAATAATTGTGGCTGAAAAAAATCACATTCTGTACTATTTAAAAAAAAATTAAAATTGTTTTCAAGACAGAAGTATTACAAATTTAGCACCTAACTTTATAAAAAGTTTTAAAAGTACTATTTGTAACCTATTATCTGAACCATAAGGCACTATCAGAATAAAAGCCATCAATGGCTGCACAACTTGAATAGCACAAGGCATGAAGGGTAATTAGGAAAGGATTTCAAAGGATGTTTCAGTTTTAGATATGGATGTAGGCTGTATATTCACACCTTCATCAGTTTCAGACAACCATGGAATATACAATACAGCCATTGTAAATCACTGGCCTCATTGTCATTCTGTTTGTAGGTGCACATTTATATGCATGCAAATTCACGACGCTGCTGAATGTGCATGAGAAAAATCCATGGTCTGTGCATGCAGATATTGCCAGTCCAGCTCTTTGAACATACTAACCAACGATTTCTGCACCATTATCCAGTCAAAAGCATGAAAAGATGGCATGTTTACATCTGTATGCAAATGTACACCTACAGATTTATTCAAAATCAAGGGACAGGTTTTTTTCTTCTGGTTTTAGATAGGTCTACATAGGCAAACCTCAGACTTCCCTGACAGTCTAGGTTTGTAAACCTTATATTCTTGCTGGTCTGCATCTGTCAATATCATATTGTTAAATATTTCTCTTATGGCATTTCTCTGTCATAAGTAATAACCATGGTGACCATCACAAACTATGTTTGGGAATGAAGCACTTTGACATTAGTGTGTCAATTGTATAGATTGTGTGGAATTTGCCTAGTAGCAATATTAATATTAAAACAATTATACAGTTATTTAATCCCAGTTAACGAAATCATGTAAGGATATGCTTAAGTCCTATAGATCACAATGGGGCTTAAGCACATGCTTAGGGGTTTTCATGAGTTGGGGCCTTTATTCTTAATCTATGTAATGAAGATTTACAGATAAAGCAGCTATAAATTATACTGTTAAAAATCAGTTATTCATTGCCATCCCGTAAAAGCAAAATTACCCAATAAACCAGCCTTAATTATGATTAAAAGTGAATGTAGAATCAAATGGCAGATACAAAATTAATTGCTGGGTTAAAACCCCTTTAAAACTTTGGCCCATATTTCTATGTAACAATTAATATCCCATTTATGACATCCAGAAAGAAAGGAGACAATGAATAGATAAGGCTTCTGAGCTCAGAATGATCCTCTTCAGCCTATGAAATTCATGTAGCATTCCCTCCTTTTGAATAGCTAGTGGATTCTGTTATTCTAGTAACCACTAGAATATATATATATATATATTCTATATCCAGTCTCCTAAATTGAAAAAGACCATCCTCTATAACTAAACAAAAGCTAGTGTTTATGCTTAGATCTTGGAAAATGCGTGCATAATTTTCCAATTTACTGTACTTGAAATGCATTTAATTCTTATGATGTATTGCTTTAGTCAATGTCTGCAAAATAATTTCCTTGAGCTTTCAAGTATTTCTAAATAAAATGAGAGAAATTTCCCTAACACTATCTAATTAACAAATAAAATACACAAGGTTTTTACTTCCCATTATTTTACATTATAATTAGAATGGGTAAAACCAACCTGACAAGCCAACTCACTTAAGAAAGAAAGAAAGAAAGAAAGAAAGAAAGAAAGAAAGAAAGAAAGAAAAAGAATTTGCCCAGTCTGGGAAGTTTAATCAAAACCAAAAATAAATTGAGGAATGACTGGGAGAAATAAGGGTACAATAAACACAATGAAAACATTAGTAACTGGAAAAATGTTGAATCATTTTCAAAAAAATCTTTAAATAATCAGTAGTGGTGTTTTGTTTGCTTGTTTTTTATCCAATCACAGAACATTCAGTAGAATTTTGTCCTAAAAGGATTTTTCCTCCCAACTTCTATGGGTACAATCACCCCTTCCTGAGAGTTTTAAAGAGGATGATATATTTTATGAGGTTCTGTACTAAGGTTGTTCCTCAGTTGTACTTTTGAGGAGCGGAGTCTGAACAAAGTGGAGGGCTGTCCACACAAACAGAAGATCAACAGTGACAATCAGGAGGACAAATTCAGAGGACTCCAATAGTTTTAGAAGGGACATAAACCCTCATGTTCAGATTATAAGCGATGTCATGATTTTATCGTGAGTCTCATGATATTTTGGTGTTTTACTTAAAGCTCTAGCTGCTGGGAAAAAGTAACTGAAGGAGAAGCTCAGCTTTCATTAGGAAAAAAAATGTTTCTATTAGCCCTAATGGCAGATAAATATTTGAAAACACAACCTTAATGTATCTAACAGGCTCAGAAACCAGAAGATAAACAAAAACAACTCAAACTTCATTATTTATTATTATTGTCATTATTATTATTTTTAACTTGTGAGTTTTAAACCAATCTCATAATTTTGGGGGGCCTGATTTATGAATTTTGAACATTTATTGGTTGGCAAGACCACATAAACCAACTTCTGTTGGTTCCTGTGGGATGATTATTTCATTATCATCTACTCCAAGGTTTCTTGCATCTTCCTCTAAAGCAGCTGTTACTGGCCACTGTCAAAGAGAGGATAATTGATTAGATGGATTACAGGTCTGATCTAGTATGGTATTTTCTATGTTCCATCCACACAGATGTCCCCTGCCTCGAGCTTTGCATCCCTGATTTTCCTCCAGAGTCCCTGGAATTAGACTATATTGAGGCCAAGCTGACAGGGTTACCATAGTCAGTAACTTTCTCAAGGATCTGCTAAAAGGAGGATCCTTACGAGGTGCTGCACGAACTGTAGGCTTTTGACTGTGTTATCTTTCCACTCTGCTCCATCAGGCTGATGGAAAGACAGACAAGGTGTATTCACTTTGGCCTGTCCTCTCCTCCCCAGCCCAGCCCAGCCACTGCCCACCCCAGGCACAGATCCCTGGACCTGCAGAGTACCTTCTGTTGAATCTGTAAGGAAAAGGAAGATGCTACTACAGATGTTTCTCAGCCTCCTTCCCATTCAGGAGTGGGACATCTACATGTGGATTTTGGGGACACAATATATTTACCATTTTGCTGTGTAATTTTATTAAAATGGACAGCTCCTGTGAATGCCCCTTTTTATACTAGCTGCACATGATAGTCCAGGATGACATTGGAGCAGATGGATGTAAGGGAGCCAAAACAGTATTTCCAACACATCACAGATGGGGATGCAGAATACTACTCTGAATCCACCACAGTCCTGGTTTTCATTGAAAAGACAGCAACATAATAGCACTGTCAGATGCTAATCTTGTTACATGAGTCGACCAAAGTTAATTGCACCTGAAGAGATTGGTATTCTCATGTTCAGTTATTTTGTGGGTTTAAACAAGACACAAAACGCTGACTATATGAAAAAGTTAAAAAAATTGTGTGTAACTCAGAAATAGCTAAAAGCACAGAGCAGGTTGAGCCCAAGCTGAAACAAGAAAGCCCTATTGGGGGTAAGCAGATAAATGTATCTTCTGGATGGCTTTCAGACACACATGGATTGAGTACATACAGTTGCTATGTTCCCACAGACTCTGTAATTGTACTGCATGTCTGATGCTGTCTTGACAGCTATCTAGAGCTGAAGTACAGGAAAATAGTGTCTGAAGAGAACCTTTTACAAATGAACGTTCTTAAAAAGAAACAACAAAGTCCCATGTGTGTTGAGTCTCAGTTATATACCATTCAGCCTTATTAGGCTGACAACATAGTGTCTCAAAAGCAGTTTATTATAACCACTTACTCAAGTACACATCTTATAGTTATCACTAGCTAGATGTCTCTTTTTGGAATTAGGGTATGGGTCTTACAAACACAAAGATGATCTCATCAATATTTACAAACAGAGATTATATTTAATCATAGGGCAGGAGTTCTCAAACTTCTGTTTCCTTCTTTGTTATTATTTTATTGCCCTTGAGTCTTACCCATTTTTCTCTCATGTATTTTTCAACCCAGGCTGATTATGTGTGTGTGCTGCCCTGTTGCTTAGTTGTTTATTCTCTGGACTTACTGCATGACTACACTGTCTTCCTTTTCTCATTGTTCCCTGGACATATCCCTCCAGTGATATCCTGGACATATCCTGTTCCCTGGACATATCCTGCCAGTGTCTTTATTCCATGATGGTGCACCTAGGCCCTCTACTCTTATTGCACAGCAGATACAGTAAAGCAAATAAAACTGGTTCTTCTTCCAATTTACCAAGGGGTTCTAAAGTTGTCTAGAGTCATCTCACACCAGGGGACTGATCCAAAACCCAAAGAAGACAACAGGAGTCATTCCATTCACTTCTATGTGGTATGATTAGGCACCTGTCCACACACAATATAGCTAACTATATTTAATTAATATGCTTAGCACTAGTATAAAGTGACATTATTGGGACATTAGTGCTGTCCATGCTTATTTAATTTGGTAATGTTACTACACTATAACATTCCAGAAGGAAATAACATCACCATTTGGCATGGTGACAGTTCTATTAACCAGCTTAAACAAGATTTGGTCATTGCAAATGTACAATTTTAAGACCAAACTATGAAGATTCAATTAAAATGTTATTTCCATCTGAATACAGGGATGTGGAAGCTGTCAGTCCACCAAAGATACAGACAGACATCCAAATACAAAAGCAAATGCCGTAGAAAAATATTAGGTATTAAATTGAATTAATTTATACCCAATGTCAAGATCTAGAGAGTTTCACGGTTTCTTATCTCTAAAATTATCCAGAAGAGATGATGGAAATGTTTCGGACATGTTTTAAGAATGAAGTCATAGCATCTCCCATGGCAAGCATGCTATTGGGCACTTGGAGGAACATGTAAAAAGAGCCATATGAAATAATCTCTTCATTGCATACTATTTAGAAATGGAAAACTTATGGGACTTAGACATGCAAAGAGTAGCCCAGGATAGACAGGGATGGTAGAACCTTTTTCAAGCCCTCAGCAACATGGGACAGCATGGGGAGTATTCAGATTTAGACTGGACAGTATCTCTTTCACAGGCCTCCTTGAAAAGTCTTCTATATAACTCAACATTAGTGTGTGTCAGTCTCAATTAATAGGTAATGTGTCTTGATGCCAAATTATTTAAAAATTCCATCCTACTATGTAAATAAGTTTCCTGGTCTCCAATGTGCCCCTTTGATTCTGCATCAGTGAAATGCCATCCTTAGATGTTTTTAAGGTGAGGCTTGACAATTCTGGGATGATTTAGTTGGGGTTGGTCATACTTTGAGCAGGGGATTGGACTAGATGACCTCCTGAGGTCCCTTCCAACCCTATTCTTCCATGATTCTATGATCCTATTAAATGGACAGATACCCAGTAGTTAGCCAAAAGGAGATTCTGATCCCTCTACATTCAATCTGTTACCTGGACTTGTCAAAAGAAAATGGACAAATGCAAGTGCATCAGTAGCACTTTGACCATTATATCAAACTCTCTACAACCTCTCCCAGTCACATTACTGTAAATGAAATGAACTGCAACCCATCAGGGAACATTGCAAAAATAAAATCACATTTAAACTTTCAAAACACATCAGCATTTCATTATAAAGCAGAGATTTTATACCATGATGTATGCCTTCTGTGGGGCCATCAGGTCAGTTCAGGACCCTGATTTCAGTATTCAAGTGACAGCATCCATCAGCAAGTAGAGAAAGTGGCACTGGCTTGTGTTGCCCTGGCAACCAGTGTTGCCAAACAACAGACTTGGAATATTCTGTGAGGTTTAAACTTTCAGGCTGCTGAGTGACTGACTGAGGTGACAGCAGAAACAATGCTTTGTGCTGGATGTTTTCATGGTAGCAAGAACCAGATAATTTTTGCATAATTTGCAACCTCTTTCCCCGCCTCTCGCAGCCCCCACACACCCCCGGCTTTGGTTCTATCCTGTTTGATCAGCATTGCAGTCACTGGCAGCTCTATAGTTAGTCTGAGATCCAAATTCCATTCCAACTTCCTTTCTTCAGTTGCTCAGAACTGTCTCAATTTCTTTCTGAGAGGCAAGGTGGGTGAGGCTATATCTTGTATTGGACCAACTACAGATTGGAGACCAGCTTGTCTCTTTAATATCTTGGGACCAACACAGCTACAATTACATGGCATACATCAAATTATTTCTGTAATTTTTCTGTGCATGAGCTCTGCACAAGGATGGTTTTCTTGGGAAAAGTTGTATAGAATCAGTTCATTTTTCTGTATTTGTTTCATCAGGATAAAATTATATATTTCTCATAAATTCTGTTTGGAAATTGTACACTTATATCACTCAAAGATGGATGAAAGAAAATACCTTAAACATGGCTAGTTTTACACATTTCTTAGCAAGAAATGAAAAATTATTGAAATTTGAAGTAAACTGGTATGGTGGGGACATTCTGGTTTTCTTTACTCACCCCCTTACTCAGATCTGAATCTCTTGATTCCCCTCCACAACCTTTGTGAAGGCAGGAATTAACCTAGAACTCATCACAAACTTCAGATGTATCTCCATAAATTTATCAGCCATCTAGTGGGCATGAAGACAGCCAGAATCACTAAAGGAAATCATTAAATGACCCTAAGGGAGCTAAACCTGTAATTAATCCCAGCAACAATACTATGGAAGTACAACACATTGAATTCCAAATGCCATAAATAGCAACAACAAAAAATTCTACTTATCCAAAAATCAAATAGTCTAACCTGTCCCACTGATCTTGCCCCATCAGCCCCTCATTAAGAATGAGGTACCTCCAGCTCTTCTTCTTGCATTGGTGGCCAATGCTTCAGGGCTGTATAAGCTTATAATGGTAAATGCAGGTTACCACTGCATTGTCAAGCATCTGTCCTTCTAAATCCTTCCTCTGCTGTGACTGGAGTGCTAAGCCAGGCTGCCTGGAGTGGAAGATGCAGAGCTGCTGTCTAGTCCAGCACCTGGCAGACACCCTGGCTTAAATTACCCAGTCACTGCTGGATATGAGAACTGTCTGCTTTGCAATGTCCACCCAACATCATTAAGTGCCAAATGACTTCTCCTGGCTGGGACCTTTCCAAGCTGAGCCATATAAGGGCACTCTCCTTAACTGCTCTGAGGCAAGTCTTTAGCTAATTTCAGGGTATTCAAAACTGCTTTAAAATAGCTTCTGATTGGGTTTGGTTTGAGCATTTCCAGTATCCACTCAGGTCTTGGGGAGTGGGGAGGATGAAGAGAGACCATCTCCTTCCCTCAGGCTGACTCATAACCTGTCAGGGCTGGAGGGCAGAGCTGTCCCCTTCATAGAACTGTAGTTTAAGTGTGGCGTGCCTGGTCCACAATGTTTCAGTATTTTGAACGTTAGAATAAAAACACATACACATTTTTTACACATTTTAAAGCATAACATTTTATTTTTTTTGAGTGACACCTTCTTCCTCAACAGATCTAGTCTGTTCAGACCTACACAGAGACACATTTCCTCACTTGGGAGCACAAAATAAGTTCTTACTACTTTTTATTTCTTTGTAGAACCAGTGTGACTCAGAGAGTAAACCAGATTATTTTCTGGATCACCTGCTATCAACAGAATTGTCAACTGAATTTCAGTTTAGGAAGCTTTACTTCAGGGTACACAAAGGAAAACATTGCATCTCCAATCTATCTATTTTAGGTGCTTACATGGTCCCTTTCCCTCTAGTATCTGAGTACTTCACCACTTTTTTCATACTTAGCTCACAACACCTCTATGAAGTAGGAAAATACTATCCTCACCATACCACAGAGCCAAGGAGAGGTTGAGTGATTCTCCTAAGGTCACACAGGAAGTCTGTAGTAGAAGGGACTTGAACACAGGTTTCTCAAGCTCTAAGCTAGTTTCCTAACCACTGGATCATCCTGCCTCTCGTCTATTAGTACTATCATCCTAATTTCACCTGGAACTCAGATGAGTCTGGGCTCAGGATGATTACTGTTGATGTCTGAATACTGAGAACACATTGAGTTTCAGGCCCTAAATTATTTTACAGCATTACCAGTTAGACAAAAAACACTGACATATTTTTATTTGTAAATATCTTATTCAATCTGGAATTACCAGTAGAAACATTGTACCCCGCCATGTTCAATTTTTTTCAGAGCAGAATTGCAGTTCAGAATGTATTTGTGAAGTCACTCTTTAAACAACAAATTTTTAAAGACAACCTCAGTTAAAAATGCTTCCGTTAAAAGATGGGTCACTTATGGTGGTCTGATCATAATGAATGTGTTATATAGATGATGTTCAAAAGAAAAACTTCCTTTTCATTATCCTGGAATTGTTATAATCTAAATTTTCTGGATGAAATTTAGACAATATGCTGTTTGTGCAAGAACTCAAAATATGGGTGGAAACATTAACAGCAAGCACTTCTGATTTACTACTTTACCCAGTGTGAATGTATGACAGTGAATGAGAGGTTCAAGAAGTCTTGATAATAACAACGCAGAAGACAAGATAAGGGTAGGTATAAATTGGCCGTGAATACATTTAAACTGGAAACTAGAAGAAGGTTTCTAGTCATCAGAGAAGGGACATTCTACAACAATCCTCCAATAGGAATAGTGGGAGAAAACAGCTTAGCTACTTCTAAGATGGAGTTTGCTAAATTTATGAACAGGATTGTATTAAGGGTCGCCTGCTATAGCAGGGAACTTGACTCGATGACCCAGGAGGCTTCTTCCAGTCCTATGTTCCTATGATTGGTACTGCATGTGAGGATTCTACTGACCATACACAAAGTAACAGTGGTCTTCATGCCTTGTATATGTACTGTAGGCTACTGGTGGATGATAATAGTAATGCTTGTGCTGCTGTTAGTTTTACAAAGTAGCATCCATGGCACTGCATCAGATGCACTCTTAGAGTATCTACACAGAAATTAAATACCCGTGGCTGGCCTGGGACACTTGATTTGAGCTTATGGGGCTAAAAATATTGCTTTGTAAATGTTCAGGCTTGGGCTGGAGCCTGAGGTCTGCGACCCAGCGAGCCGGGGGTGAGGGAGCTCCAGTCTGAGCCCAGATGTCTACACAGCAAGTTTTAGCTCAGCAAGCCTGAATCAACTGACCCAGGCCAGCTGCAGCCATGACACAGGTCTTTTATTCCAGTGTAGACGTACTCTTAATGTCCCCAGAATGATAAAAATGATCAGCTACCTGTCCTGCTTTCCCAGTGCCATGCAACATCAAGCAGTTGATAGAAAGGAAAAGAAGAGTCAGCCTCAGTCAAACTATAAAGCACATTACAGCATTCAAGAATAATCATAGAACCATAGAATCAGAGAGTTGGAAGGGACCTCAGGAGGTCATCTAGTCAAACCCCCTGCTCAGAGCAGGATTAATAATAATAATATCTAAACCATCCATTTTGTACAGATATTTTTACCCTAGTGTGTGTGGTGATACAAGGAAAGGGAGGTAGAGGAATCCTTTGGAACATCTCCTAAGAGTACAGTGCCAATTACTTGGCGGGGACTTGTTCTCCTGCTTCATGTTACAGGGAACTGCTGTTGAAGCCAAAAGATGTTACTCATGTCTGTAGAGTAAAAACTGAGTCCAAGACTCTCCTTCCTGCTCTCTAATATATCATTTATGGATCTATTGATTTGCATTTGGCTGCTTTTCAAACACAAAAGAGTTATTTGTGCATGCATGTGTTGTAAGTGGTCCCATTATTTCCTATTAATCAGTTTAGTAAACTAATTAGTCTCCCATTTATATTGTTCAGTTGAAGTAATGCACTTTAACAACTGTTTATGCAGGAGGCTGGTGGGGAGCAAGCTGGATTAGTTCTGTCTCAGTTTGTATTGCTGTTGTGTATGATGTGAATTCCATGCACCTTGCTTTCTCTTGCTTTTCCGTCTGTGTCCTCAGTTGTTTAGCGAGGGCCATTGGTCCATTTCTAGTCCATCCAGAAGATGGAAGGCCAGATCCTCAGCTGGAGCAAATTGGCATAGCTCTGTTGATTTAATTGGAACTACACTACTTTACCCAAGATGAGGATCAGGATCAGGCCTCCAGTTCCACAAAGTGGTCATACCAAACAGTTGCCATCCACGAGAAGCCTGCAGTTCATTCAAGACATCTGTGTCAGCTGGTGGGCAGCACCATCTGGTGGGAACTGGTGTTGGAGAAAATAAACGGGATTCTATGGGAGACACCTAACCCTCCCGCCAACAATTTAAAAAGTAAGTGTCTAGGTCCCCCTTCTGCATCTATCATCAGAGTAGTCAGGTGGGTAAATACCAAAACTCAGAATAAAGCAAAACAAGGAACAATTTATTCAGGGGGCAAATAACAAATGAGGAGTCACTCGGGGATTTAACAAGGTGGAGCTTAATTCCAGATTCTTTCCCTATTTAAACCTAAAGTACCCAGGCCCAAAGTTAATAAGAACTACTTAAGGTCTTTTTTCACCCTCCTGGGGCGTTGTTCACGACTCCCAGGATGATGAGCCAGGAACTCAGAATCTGATGATGGACTCAGGAACCACTGCAGGTAGGTATGCTGATCTTCTTGTGTGGGGGCTATCCGTGATGTTCTTCCTAGAGGCTTCTCTTCTATCAGTGACTCCTGCACGTGACAACACCTTGCTGCCTCTAGAGTGGACAGCCCCTAGTTGACTTGCTCGCTACAATTTATAGAGTCCTGTTGTCAGGAAGATCACACTCCTTTTCACCTTACCTTTCCCGCCTTTTCACCAGAAAGGGCGGGAAACACTGGGGAAGAAGACCTCCAAGATGGAGTCCTAGTTGTTCTTTCGCCATTTCAAAATGGTGATCAAATTAAACATTTCATTTAATTAACATAATAATTCCCACACTGAGGATTTTACCCATAAGGAATAGGGAACATAACACGAGGGTATTCTCAACCCAACACTTGGGACCCCTCCTGCCCTGCATGTAGGGGAGGCATGTGAGGCTGTGGGGGGGGGGCACAAATGCAGGTTTGGCCCCCGGGTGTTGGAGACATATGGTACGCCACTACATTAGTGAATATTTGTATTACTGATAGCTCCCAGACAGAAAATAGTAATTCTAGACCTTTAGAAATATTGGTCATATTAGTAAAACAGTGATCTCAGTAAACATTAGGGATTGATTTCTCCCTCACAGCAAAGAAGTAACTCCCAGGGAAGTCAGGGTGTTATTTATATTGTCTAGGGAAAGAATAGAACCTCAGGATCACTGGGAAAGAATGTGCTTTAAAAGCTGCAGCTGACAGCTCTGGATATTCTTCTTCCACAAAAATCTAGAAGCGAGCAAGAGGTTGCTCAGAAAATCTCAGCCTCAATGTCTCATCACAGGAAAGGTCCATTAATGTTTCTCTCACTGTAAGTGACATAACAGCACTTGCAGTCACTGGTGCATTAAAGGGATTTCTAATCCATGCCTCTGTTTTCTGATCCTTTTCTGGGAAGTACTCTTGAATCTACAGTTTAAGGCTTTCCAGGTGGCTGATGATGATAGGTTGCAGGTCATGCTTTGGGCAAGGCATTTTCATCCAAAAAGTCATCCAGTCAAAAAAAAAAAATGCTTCAAAACTGCCACTGTTCATACCACAAGGAAAGTTTCTTGATCCAACTTTTGATTTTCTCGGTGAGAGAAAAGACGGAAGTGTCTCGCTCTCGAAGTGAGGTATTTAACACATTTAAGCATTCAAAAATGTCTGCCAGGTAAGCTAGCAAAGCAAGCCACTTAGTATCTGCAAACTTTTCGGCCAGCGGGGAATCTTTGTCTGAAATAAAAAATTCTCACTTCCTCTCTGAGCTCAGACAAATGTTTCAGAATCTTTCATCAAGACAGACAACAAACTTCTGTGTGGTAAAGTAACTGTGCTCAGCTCCTGTCTCATCACACAAAACGCCAAACAGATGTAAACTTGTTGAGCCTCCTCTGATAAAGTTGACTGTGAAAACAGCTTCATCAAGAACTTGTTTTGCAACAGGTGGCATTTTTTTTTTCATCTAGGGATTAACTGTGTATAATATAGTGAGTCCAAACTGCTTACGGTGCAACAGCCTGCACTCAGGTGACTAGCCTGCTCTTTCTTCCAGGCATTGCACAAGCATCATCGCTGCAAATTCCTACAGAGCACTGCCATTCCAAGCCAGAATCAGAGACAAAAGCATCCAAAAGTGTGAAGAGCTGTTCCCCTGTAGCATGCTGTGATAATGCCCTGCAGAACAGAAATTCCTCTTGCAGTTTTTTGTCAATCTCAAATTGTATGTATGTCAGCATCTGAGCAGCACCTGACACATCCATTGTTTTGTCAAGCTGAATGGAAGGAAAAGGACTTTGCTTGATTTTGGCAATCACTTGTTCAGTCATGTCATTTGCTATAAAGTCTAACCTCCTGCACATTGCAGGCCACAGAACCTCACCCATCCATGCCTGTAATACACCCATAATCTCTGTCTGAGTTACTGAAGTTCTCATATCATGATTTAAAGACCTCAAGTTACAGAGAATCCACCATTTACACTATTTGAAACCTGCAAGTTACCTGTGCCCTATGTTGCAGAGAAAGGTGAAATCCTCCCAGGTCTCTGACAATCTGATCCGAGGCAAAATTCCTTCCTGACCCCAAACATGTCTATCAGTTGGACCTTGAGCATGCAGGCAAGACCCGCAACCGGGCAACTGGGAAAGAATTCTCTGTAATAACTCTGAGTCCTCTCCATCACACGTCTCGTCTCTGGCCATTAGAGATATTCGCTACTAGCAGTTGCAGATTGGCTACATGACATTGTAGTCACTCTCATCATACCATTCCCTCCATAAACTTATCAAGCTCAGTCTTGAAGCCAGTTAGGTTTTTTACCCTCACTGCTTCCCTTGGAATGCTGTTCAAAAACTTCACTCCTCTGGTGGTCAGAAACCTTTGTCTAATTCAGGCCTAAACTTCTTGATGGCCAGCTTATATCCACTTGTTCTTGTGTCCACATTGGCTCTTAATTTAGATAACTCCTCTCCCTTCCTGGCATTTATCCCTGTGGTGTATTTATATAGAACAATCACATCCCTCCTTAGATTTCTTTTGGATAGGCTAAACAAGCCAAACTCCTTAAGTCTCTTCTGATATCATGTTGACTAAATTGTCAATGGAAAGAAATCCAAATGAATTATTTTAACTTCCTTGTTTCATTTCAATAATGTCTAAAAGTTTGTTTAAATAAGGTAAAATAATTTCATATTGACTTTATCACTTTTATTCAGTTTGTTTTGACTTTTATGTTATATAATAATTGTAAGAAAATATTTATATTCTCTTTATGTTATTTACAATACATTATACAATTATAATAGAAAAGCCTTTACAAAACATTTTTACCTTAGCAATATACAACTTTTGATGGTCCTGAACTGAGTTTTTTGGTTCTGAAATTAAAACAATTCAAAACATCAGGTATTTTTAATAGAACAGAGATTCCTGTTCTGACCTGCTCTACTCATAACAATAGGTAATAAAAGGTAGGGTCTGGCTGTGGGTTACATTGATTTTAGAGATAATCTGGCTACCTGTTACACTGGTATCTAGAACATTATGCAGACTATGCTTCTAATTGCATTTTTAATAGAAAATAACTTAATAGGCTAAAATTACCTAAATATATTGTTTAGAGAATTGAGAACTGCTTGCTAGGTTCCCCTATCTGATGTGCTTCCTCCCTGCAATGGCAATTGAGGACTTTAATTTTTCAGTAAAAAAGATGATAAAGGATCTTTCTACATTTTCTAAAACAAACTTTATCAAGAGCCAAGAGCTGAGAATTCTATCTGCTATATGAAAATCATAGTTGTGGTACCTAAGGCAGAAAGAAGCTGCTGGATGATAGATCATTCATAGATAGTACTTGTAACCCACTAAGGGCTGTTGGAAATGTTGTAAGATCTCCTGAATGACTATTTTTTTTAATGTAAAGAGACCCAGGTCTAGAGCTTATGGAAATGTTTACTGTGAACGATACATTCAATGAGCTTAGCCTATTTATCTGGTTAAGAACAATAAGACTCTGATTTCAACCTATAATAAAAATGTGATTGACTATTTTTTTCAACTCTAGGCCCAACAAATGCAGACTGAGGTAAAGTTTACTTCAAGACCATTCAGCTGTTGAAGAATTAGGCAGGAAAAAAGAAAATGCAGTGAAACAGAAGGAGAAAGAACTGAGACCATATGAGGCAGAAGAGAGAAGACAAAACAAGAAAAGTACTGGAGGGACAAGTAAATGCAATAGGCTGTCCAATGGAAGGAGAATACAAATAGAATGGAGCAGGTGAGAGGAAATCCAGGTAAACCCAGAATTGCCATATTAGAAAGCAATCAAATATGCAATAAACTAGTACCTTGTCACTAGCTTAAAGGATATTTTCAAACAAATAAATCCTATGAATCTCACAGCTGATTTGCAATAGGAATCCTACTTTGAGGTTTCCATGGAACCTACAGAAAGAAAATCTTAATAAAGGGAGTTAAAAAGAGACATAGGGTACGTCTTCACTTTGCCGCTGTCAGAGTGACCTGTTTGGATCGTTTGAGTGGTCAGTGAAGACCCGCTCAACTGATGCAGAAGTCAACGCTTTAAGACCACCCCTTCAAGTGGTGCAATGCAGTGAAGATGCCGCATGGAAGGGAAGTTACAAAGTTGACAAGAGTTACACAAGCTAGTCTGAGTAGCTGCGTAACTCCCGTCGACTGCAGCCAAATTTGAAGGTAAGTGTAGACCATAGAGACATGGCCTAAAAGGTAGGGAAGTGCACTAACCCAGGAATCATATATTCCTATATTCTGGCCATCCATTGCATAACACTCTGACACTGTGATGTAGAGAGTGTTTTCACCACCTGTTGAAATGTACTGGAATTAAGGATGCTCAACAACTTGCAGGATCAAAGCCTTCCAGTGCAAAATAAGTACAATTACATTCATTTCACAGGGCTGTTGAGAGGTTAAGGTGTTGTTCCTGCAACCCTTACTCAGATGAGTAATTCTTACTTATGCCAGTGGTCTGAACTATTGCAATTAGATTACTCATATAAGTAAAACTTTTTCACATAAGTGAAGGTTGCAGATCACTAATTAACAAATGTCAGTAAAGTTCTTTGAGGTTCTTGGTTAAAGAGGTGTTGTGGGAATACAGAGCATTATAATTAAACATCAGATGTATTTCTACAAATTGGTCATGGCCTTTATAAAATCAAAGTATCACACTCTGGACCTTGAGAAACTTGAGAGAGATTTCTTCTCACAAAAAGCCTTTGCATATTAAAATGCTCTTTTCTATATATTAACAAAGATAAAACAAGATATCAGTTGACATTTTTAAAGCTTTAGGGTGCCCGAAGAGTTACTTTGCGTTTATCCTTTTAAACTAGAATTTACCATCTACCAGGTCTGAAGCAAATTATTTGCTACTCCCTAGACATTCAAAGTGGTGAACAACCTCAGTAAAGTTCTCCAAGAATATAATAATAACCAAAATCCCTTCAGGCCCCTATAACAATTTGGTAACGTCAGATTAACCATTAAAAAAAAAATCAATCATTTCTGTCTGATTTCTAAAGAATTGCTTTTAGCCATGTGATCCCAGGACAGGAAATAAAGGAGTCTCATTCAGAACCACTGCTTTCTATCTTCTAGTCCTCAATACTAGTCATACGTTTGAGATTTTTTAGACTGCTGGAATAAAAGCAGAGAGTGAAAGGTGCCATAGCTTATGCACTCCCTCTGGATAAAAATTAAAACACATTATTTTGTCACAAAAATCACAGCATTTGCAAAATATTAGTCTTGAAGAAGCATTGCAAGTCCCAAAAGAGTATTTTAAGTGCTTTTACTGAAAATGTTTTCTTCTTTTCTTCCAACATTAGACATAAAGATTGTCAGATTGAAAGACTAGAGAGAAGGGAATGTGGGATATGAAAGTCTGATGCTAATAAACAAATAAAACACATTATTTTGTCACTAAACTTCAGAATCTTTAAAATATTATACTTTGGGAACTTTTCTTAACTCCAAAAGAGCACATTTTTAGGTGTCTGTCTTTTGTATTTTAGATGAATTCTAAAATGTATATTTACTCTTAATAATTTTCCATTTTAAATTGTTTTACGTGAATGATTACTTCACTAAGAGCAACATTCTGCTGCCATTAATTATACTGAGTATTACCCTAAGCTGCAAGTAGCTCACTGATATGAATGAAACTATTCATAGAGTGAATAGGATGTCAGAATCTGGCCCTAACCTGGACAGAATTATTATTATTTATTTATGTCTTAAAAAAACCCAAAAACCATGCTTGCATACCAGGTGGGTATTTGCAAGCTCTCACAGCTTTATTCTACACTCCTCATTTTACAAAGATAGTTCCCATGGTAACTATTACATCATTTGGCACACATACTACCTGAGAAAAACAGAAAAAATTAATAAAGAAACACACGTCCACCATTGTGCAATGTGAATTGATTTAGCTGTTGCATAATTATGTTTCACGAAACAAACAGAAGACTGCATTAATTCTCAATGTCAGCATGATCACTTGCCTCTCAAAAACTGACATTTGTCTCCAGTTCATCCTCTGACCAAACCTCCCTCTGCCACTCACATCTTAAAAACCTTGACTCTGCTCAACTATTTTAAAAAATAGTACTCTCCACCTATAACTCCTCCATTCCCTCTCCCATAATTCTGTTCATTCTCTCCCCTTATCTAGAGCTGGGTGATACTGGAGATTTTTTAAAAAGAAGAAAAAATGCAACTGAATTTTGAAAAACCTGCACTAAGAGTGGGAAATGGAGGACATTCCCTTCCCATAAAAAAACAACACACAGTACAAATATAGAACTGGTAAGTGACAAGTTTCTGAATTCTTCCCATCTCTGCTATGAAGTCCAAGCTCCTCAAAAGGAGTTAGGTGCTTAACTCCCATTGATTTCAACTAGAGCTTGGTGCCTAAATACCTTTGAGAATCTAGGCCTAAGTGCCTTTAAGGCTTTGGACTAATTCACAGAGCAAAAACCTCCCTGAGATGAAATTAAGATTGACAGTGTCAGTAATTTAAAGGTAAAACTCCATGTAAGAATGCTGTAGTTATAAAAACAAAACAAAAACTGTTAAAATGCCAGGAAATCCAGTTATGGTTAAATTAAAAAAAAAAAAAAAAAAAAAAAAAAACCCTCAAATGTTTGAAGGTATGAAAATGAAGGGGAGAAAGAAAGAGAGATTGGAAAGGCTGGGGTATGAGTGTCATATTTTGTGGTGCAATTCAGACCAATGAGAGAATGTGTCACCCCCTGCCCTATAGCCCTGGGTGCCTTAAATGCTCTACTGCTGTAGCTCACAGCCCAGACACCAACAGCCAGAATACAAGCATGCAGTTACCTGAGCTTCTGCATTGTGTGCAGACCTGATTCAGCACTCTGACCCCATCAGTCTTCCTACAACACAACATCCCCACCCTGGTCTCCATCAGCCTTGGTAACTACTTGCAGGGTGACCCCAACAGACTCCCGCTCCTGATTTTCCCCAAAACCATCCCCTGAAGCATTCAGCCCTCTCCTGGAACCCTTAGAATTAATAAAGTTTGTTGCTCTTTTACAGAGACAAAAGCACAACAGCTCATTACTTTAACTGGAGTTAACAATCAATTTAAACACAGCACTGGAGTGGTTTAGATAAAAAGTGAAACAAGTTTATTAACAAAAAGACATGTTTTAAGTTAGTTCAAGTACAAGAGATAAAGACAAAATAGTTATAAGAAAATAAACGTAAAATGCATTTTCTAATGGCTATGATCTAACTCAGCAAGCTACAGCCTTGGTTCAAGGGAGATTTCTTACCAATCTTTTTTCTTTCCAGTCATGGCTGGCTGACCTCTAAGTCAAGACCTTCCAAAGAAGTACAAGGTACTGGTTTCCTTGTCTTCCTAGGTGAAAGGCCTTTGCTAAGCAGGTTTCTCATCTATATTCAGTTCCCACAGACTTCAGTTGGTTGGAGGACCCATCTTTCTCAGCTTGCACAGGTTCTGGCCTCTTGTGTCTGTGCAGTGACAGATGCTGAGATGGCTTCTTCCCTCTCATTATGTCTTCCCAATCTTACTGTTTTGTCCCCAAACTCAGGATGACCTCAGGCTGTTCTTCCCCTCCTGTGGCCTTGCCATCCCCTGCTGATTCATATATAAATAGGACTTCCATTGTTTTGATTCCACCATGCTTAGTTGACATAAGGGACAGGTAGATAGCTGCTTTTGCTCCAGTCTTGAAGAAAACCTGTTTCTCTCCGTTTGATTGGTCCTGAGTAACCTGCTTAGCAAAGACCTTTCACCTAGGAAATGGCACTTTGCAGACCTATTTTGGGCCAGACTGAATGAATAGGTGAGGAGACAATGAGCCGGGACTTTCCCTTTTCCTTTGCATGCCCTATATAAGGCCACCTTGCAAAGGCAAGTCCTGCACTCACAATATTCTTGAATAATATGTTCAACAAATGTACAGGCAACTGATGATTTTATCCAGTGTTCATCCCATGCTGATGGTCAATACCCTTCTGTAATCTGATGCTCATTCTTACTCTGTGTTCATTCTTTCAGACTTCAGCATTTGGTTCTATCATCCACTACATTCTCTGAGCACCTGGCATTGTTCACTGGCATCTTAGGCACCTTCCATCCTTACTCTATTCCTCTTAATCATTATCACCCATTATTTGTATCTAAGTGACTTCCTTGGCTCTTCTTGTTGAATTCTTTGTTGCCTATCAGTCTTCTTTTTGCTAAAACAAAAAAATCCTTCCGTTCCTGTATTTTATAATTTGTCTACTTGCCATTTGAATTCTGGCTGTATTGTATGAAAAATATTTGGGCGGTATATCAGGACATGACAGTGCTTGTCACTCTGATACAAATTCAGGGTCATCATGTAACTGCATTCTCCTTGATAACTCAGACAGGCTAAAAGACTCTCACAAACCATTTCTAACTTACACTAGGACTTACATTTTCTAAAGACTGAAGCAGAATATTGAAACGCAAAGGCGGACACACAATGTGCCCACAGACAATGAGACTCTGAAAACCAGTTTGCCAATTTCACCACTGTCTGCTTAAGATAAGTGCTGTGTAAATTTGTTCATTTCCTGAGAAATGGTTTTCTGATCTATCAAGGTAAATATGCACATGGAGCATGCAGAATTAATCAAGAAAAAGGAAATGAAGTAATTTTTTGTTAGTTTATATCAAAGGAGACTCTCCCTATTATTACAGAAGATTAGAGTGCAGTCATCAACCATTGATGATGGGCAGGTGAAAGCTAGAGCTCAGTGAACAATTTTCATAAAACCCAGCACCCAGTAGATGTCAGGTGAGCCCAGGGGAGAGCTTGACTGGAAGAACTTCCATGGGGAAGAGTTCATGCAAAACCCAAACTGCAATCTGCAGCAGGTCTTGTATGCCTGTTCCTGTGAATGGACACTGAAAACTGAATCCTGAGATTTTCAATAGCAACTAAGGGATTTAGGAGTCTGTGTCCTATTAATGTTAAATGAGAATTGTGTTCCTTATTTCCTTTGATACTTTGAGTGGTGTTAGGTGCCTTAGTTTGAAAGTTTTGGCTATGGTACATTTATGCCATTGTTGTGTTTAATCCTCTCCTGATTATATGGCCAGGGAGCAGAATGATTTCAAATCTGTTTTAATGACTTCTTATAACATGGCGCTATGGCCTTCCTTGGAGCCTGGGCTCAAGGAAGGGTGGTGATGCTCCTACTGGACAGAACCAGGCCCTGCAGGCCAAGCCACCCAGAAGCAGAGGGGTGGAGCCAGGGCCGGGGAGGGAAGTATAAAATGCCGGCCCAGCAGCTCAGTCAGGGGGAAGCTGCTGCCGGAGGTAGATGTGTCTTCCCAGAGACTGTGGTCTAAGCCTGACCCAGGCCCTGCGGCTGTTTGGAGCAACCACCTCACCTCCAAAGCCTGCCTGGATTGCCGATCCGAGTGACTGGAGGGGGCTGCCAGATCCTAGTAGCTGGGAGCAGCTACCCGAACCTGCTGGGTAGGAGAAACCCCGTGGGGCTGGCCCTGACCTGGAAGAGCTGTCCTCCACTGTTGACCCCAAGGAGTTTCCAGACCTGCCACCAGTCGACAGTAAGGGACTCGCATAACGCCCACTTGCCGACTACCCCAGCGACCCAGAGAGAGATGAGTGGATGCAGGTACTTGGGAATTGGATGGGAGGAAGTAGCTCAGGGACAGCCGACTAGAGAGTGGCTGAGTGTGACTGAGTCAGTCAGCGTGTTGTGACTGGATCCCTGCTGACTCAGTGGCAAAATGCTTTGCCACTGATAGGACCCTGGGCTAGGATGCAGTGGAGTCAGGTGGGCCTGCATTCCCCTCCCCACTTCCCTAATCACCCCAGGAGCGCTTGGCTTCCTCTGAGAGCCCAGAGGACACTGAGCTTTATCAGCCCCACCTGCCAGTAAGGCCAGGGGCTCTAGACTATTGTGCCTGCCCCACCCACTTGAGGGCCGGGGGCTATTGACTCCTTCACCAGCCCTGCCCAGCTTAAGGGCCAGGGGCTATAAACGGCTTTGCTTGCCCCGCCTATTGGAAGGCCAAGGGCTACAGATTACTGGGCTTTCCCAGCCTGTTGGAAGGGCGAGGGGCTATAGACTGCTCAGCCTGCCCTGCCTGAGGGCCGAGGGCAGCAGACTACTTACCAGCTCCGCCCTGTTTGAGGTCCAGGTGCTACAGAACACTTGTACTTGCCTGCCCCACTTGAGTGCTGGGGGCCAAAGACCACTTTGCCTGCCCACCCTGCCTGGGGGCCGGGGCAATAGACTGCTCACTCACCCCGCCAGTTGGAAGGTGGGGTCGTGGACTCCTTACCAGCCATGCCCTATGTGAGGACCAGGGGGCTACAGACTGCCAAGGAAGTCCATCCCTCCTGGGGCGCGGAGCTACAGACTCATAAGCAAGGAGCTTATTCTTCTAGACCAAGGCACAGTGGCCTTCCTCGGAGCCTAGGCCCAAGGAAGGGTTGCATCGCCCCCTGCTGGACCATGCCACCAGCCTACACTCCTGCATTCCAAATTATGACACAGACCCCTTGAATCACTGCCTAACATTAACCAGGGAAATGACTGGATTTCAATCTCTTTACTGATTATAATTAAACATATTTGGTTCAGTTTCATACCTTGCCCATCCCAGCAAACCAAAAAAATCAATTATTCACTCAGGTCTAATTGTAATGTTCATTTTAGATCAGGAGTTGAACATATTTCTAGCATTTCCAAGAACAAGTTTATTATGATATATTCCAGACAGCTACCCTGCTGAGGAAGGATGCTTCACACCTCATTGAATGACTATGAGTCAGAAGCCATCAAAAAAAATCTAGGGCCATCAGCTTGGATTGTCTGTCAACTGCTGGCCAAACCCATGCAACAATGGATTCTGTACACAGAGGCTTGGGAATCTGCAGTTTCTCAGCCCAGCCATATGGCCAAAGGAACAGAGACTGTATTTAAGGGAAGCACATTTCTCCATGAAGGGAGACCATCCATTGCAACATGTAAGAAGAGGGCTGGAGACAGAGAAAGCAGGAGGGACTCTTCCTAGTCTGAAACACTGACCAGATGTCAGACTCACAGAAGGGGTCAGATCAGGCCAGAGGTGGGTATATCTCAGGACTTATATTGCAAAGATCTATAGCTCTTGAGGTTATTTAAGAGTAAAGTGACTTGGTGGAGAAATTCCTTTGTTAAGCCTGTGTACCTTGCTTTCCTGTCACATTGTCTCCAGAGGAGTTAAAATGGAAGCCTAAATGCTCTGAGGGAGCATGGGTAAGCAACCAAGGGCTCAGGAGATTTGAGACAGTGCTCTTGGAGACTAGTGTGGCTGGAGACTAGTGTGGCTGGACTGAGAAGTCCTATGTCAAGGAAAGACTTAAACAAGAGGTCTGTGTCTAGGAGTGCACCCTGGAGACTCAACGCTAGAAACAGTGACTAGATTCCACACAGACCCAATGCTTAGAAGCATGTGGGGTCCAGTGGATTCACTTACAATAGACTGTTAACTGTCCAGAGGGGGACTCATGTTCACGGCACACACAGAGAAAGTTAGAAGCAAAACATAAATACTCTTCCTGAAAGACTGCAATATAACATTTTATTTCTTAGAATCTAAATCTAAACATAAAACAATCAAATACAGACAGTGACATACCAGGATGCTACCTGAGGCAGACAGTCACAACTCAATCCACCTTGTTCAAGATTGGCATTTTTGCAGACTGTTGAGGACCCAGATCATGCAATCTACCTCAGTTCCCCCAAACTTCAAGGAGGACCAGAAATCCAGTTAGACTTTAAAGTGATAGCTTGTAATTTTAAACACAGTCTTCAATATACTCTATAGGGACTGGACCAGACTGTAATAGCTTCCATAGATTCCTTGCCATAAATTACAGCTATTCTTTTCTGACAGAAATCCTGGGGGAGAAAGATAATTGTACCTTCATCAGCCCTCTCCTGGGGTGAATCACCCCTCCTCTGCAGCTGCTAGATGGTGAAATCTTCAACCTTCCCTTCTAGAAGGGGTGAATCAAGCATAATTTCTCCAGCATAATACATTGTTTTTAACGTCAAAGAGCTAGTCAGACCAACCCGACAAGGACAAAACAACTTAAGTCTACAAATACCATAGCTGCTGCTTTATATTCTTTGCTATTGAAAGAGTTAGTAAACGGAAGTCATACTGTTGGTTTTAAAAAGCTAGAGAAAATCTAAAGTGAAATTCAATGTGAAAAACATTCAATCAAAAACTAAATTGCAGTCTCAGTTGTGGACCAATTCCAAGAAAATGCAAGTACTGTGGTAAGAAGAATGCAGAGGGATGCAGCCCCAACCATTTATTTTTCTTCTTGAAGGATAAATTAAAATTTTGTTTCCTGTGCCAAGTGTATTTCATTATAAACATAACAAAGGCTCTGATCCTGCTCTAGTTGGGAAACGTGGGGTAAAATTAGTGGAATTTTGCCAGTGACTTTAGTGGGGCTAGGATTTCACCCCTGAGATGCAGTCCTTACTTTGAATGGGTATTAAAGGCAAACTACAAACTATATCTATTCCCCAAATAGTTTACAATACAGGGCCCTATCCTGCAACTTGTTCAGTACAAACAGACCTTGATATGAAGCCCCCTGTCCGAATGGGGCTGTACCTGGGCAGTGTGATGGTGTGTCTTCCCCACACTGGCACTTAAGTGGTTAAAAGCAGCCCTAGGGAGGCTGTGAGGGAGACAGCCAATAGGAGAGAGGCTGGGAGGAACAGCCAATCAAAGGCCAGCAGGCCCATGTAAAAGGAGCTTCATGGCAGAGCAGGGCAGTCACTGCCTGGAGATCAATGAGGGAAGGCTGTGTCTGTTTCAGGTTGAGACCTGCGATATCTGAGACAGTGTTACTGCTGAGAATGGGTGGTAGCAGGCCATTAAATTGGGCAGAGAAAGTGCTGGGGCTGGGGGAAGTGGTCCAGGGACACAACAGCAGGGAAACAAGCTTGAGGTGCAGCAGGAGGCTGCAATCCACAGGATTCTTGAGCTGGAACCTGGAGTAGTGGGTGGGTTTGTGTCCTTTCGGTGCCCATCCCCCCCCCACATTAGCCATTGGGGAAATGGTGGAATAAGTGACTGTAGGTGTCACTGAAGAAATAGTGGGACTGAGAAATTTCAGTGGCCACTGGGAAAGTGGCTGAACTCCTGAGGAGCCAAACCTCCCCCAAAGGGGGGAACATGGATGTGGCTTGGCTAGAGGGCTGAATCATGAAGAAGACGTTGCAGGTCCTAACAATTATGGGAAGCGCCACAGGTGAACTAGGAGGAAGAGTTCCGGTGCACAGACCAGGGATGTGGATGTTGCCTTGAAGCTAATCCCCAGACAACCAGCAGGAGGCACCAGTCTGCTGGTGAGTGGTGCGAATCCATCACAGGCAGATACTTGCACCTATGTGATTCCCCCCTGATTTTACTGAGTCTATAGGAACATAAGGGTCTGCCTGCACTGAAGATCTTGCAGCATTGGAACTGAATGCCCTTATCCTGAATTGGGATCTGCTATTGCAGAACCCTACACCTATGCAGGGTTCCATTTAGCAGCTTTCCACCTAGGCACTAGGGGCTGAGCTAGTGGTCATGATTTGAAGGATTATTTTCTTGTGTCATGTTTTGTTTTTTTTACTTTGCATTTTTCTAGTTGGAAAAACCTATGGGCTTTTTTAGGCCATTCCCATCCTCATACTTACCTTTATTATCCTTTTTTCCTTTTTGATCTTTTTTTGTTACTACAATCACAGTTTGTGTGGGCCAGATGTTTAAATATCTCTAGGCACCTAAAGACCCAGAGAGATATTTACTGGGTTTTTCCAAAATGCCTAGGCACCTAATTCCAATTGATTTTCGTTTAATTCTTCCTTAATCCAAACAGATTCAAAAGACGAATTATGTGCTCATTTTATTTACAATTAGAGAATACAAAATAAGGCATTTACATAGCACAATATAGACAGTAAAATGGGGTGAATTAAGCAAAAAAAAAGCATGCAAATATATGTGTGAATTTTTAAATTGAACTTGCTTTGGCCATGATTTCACTCCTTTTGTGTTTGCTTTCCATGATCATTTGACTGATCAAGTTTCACTGGCACAAATGCTCGCAGAAAGCAATCATAAGAATCAGTAAACATTTACGTATACCAAATGTAAATTCATGGACAAAAGTTATCAAGAGAGAAGCACTTCCTCTCTTATCCTGTGAGAGGTGGGGGAGGTGGAGAGATGGTAGGGAACAGTTCATGGGCCTTATCTGACATCACAAGACAGCTCAAATTTCAGATACAATAGAGTAAAAATATGCAAAATAGCATACAACTAATACATTGAAGGAAATTGTGATCTGCTCAGCCCTGAGTGAAAAGAGACAGGGTTCACTGAAACTTATTTATAAGATCGAGGGTTGGTTGAAAATGTTCTGTCAAAACTGGTTTTGAATCTGTTTTTGATGGAAAATAGGATTTGGCAAAACAATTTTTGTGTGTGAAAAGTGTCTGTTTTCTGCTGCAAATTTTAATATTTCATCAAAAAATAAACACTTCAAAACCAAAAAGTTTTCAGATGAAATATTTCAATCACAATTTTTTGTGTTAAAAATCCTATCTTCCAATACAGACTATCTAGATTTAATGATAAAATTGCTAAATCTTTCTCTCATTTTCTTTTAGTTTTCTGTGGGCTGGCCAAGATTCTTTCTTTGCCGAGCTCTTCTGTTGAGTGCAAAAGCTGGCAAGTATTGATTCAGCCCATAAATACCAGTTTGTGATGTAGAAAAAAATGTAAGCTTAGTCTTTGAGTGCCACCCTCTTTAATGATGTACACATTTTGTGTTTTTCAAAGCTAATATTTTTCTCTTAAGTACCCAAGACACTACACCAGCAAACATAAGAATGGCCATACTGTGTCAGACCAATGGTCCATCTAAACCAGTATCCTGTCTTCCAAAAGTGGCCAGTGCCAAACTGGATTTTTCATTTTATCATGAAAACAGCAAAAAAGTCAGCATTTTTTCCTGGTTTTCCCCTTAAGCCTGAAACTTTTTTTGTTTTGCACAAATCTTTTCAACACCACTTCTTTTTTTAAAAAAAAAAGACTTCTCAAAAGGGCTTTTACTGTGTTTTGTTGTTGTTGTCTTTTCTATCTTTCTCTGTCTTCCAAGCCCACTAGAAGGGGCTAATCGCTGAAGTTTTCACAAAAATAGTCGCACAGCAGCAGATTTTATTTTATTTCATTTGATTTTTGCTGAAGGCTTGACTTTTTTCTCTTTCAATTTAACTGAAAACTATGATCTCCCAGGATGAAAAGGTGGCTGGCAGATATATAAATAGGGATGGAACAATAGATAGATAGAATGATTGATAGATGGGATAAAATCAGTACCTGGATTTGAGATAAAGGCTTGGTCTACATTGCTGCCAGCGGTCAAAAGCTTGTGTGTCTCCCGTCGACTTACTTACTTTGCTATACCGTGGTGTCTTCACTGCGCTGCATTGACAGGAGTCGCCTTTCAGTTGACACAGCCTTACTCCTTTCAGGGAGGTGGATTAATGACATCAACCAGAAAGTTCTTCCGGGATCAATTGTGCGGGTCTCCATGATCCACTCAATCGATCACGCTGCATTGATCGCCAAGGAGCCGGCAATGCAGATACACCCTCAATCTTTTTTTTTTTGTTCCTCATTTCTGTTTCCAAGAGCCATGTTTTTATGGGTCTGTGTGTGCTTTTTAATTATTAACAAATTTTAATTATTACTCCAGCAAGTAGCTCAGAGATGATATAGTATGTAAGAATAAACAAACAAGGTCAGACCAATGACCTATCTAGCCCAGTATCCTTTCTTCTGACAGTGGCTGGTGCCAGATGCTTCCGAAAGAATTAACAGAACAGGGCAATTAGTAAGCGATCATCCCCTGTCATCTAGTCCCAGTTTCTGGCAGTCAGGGGTTTAGGAACACCCAGAGCATGGAGTTGCATCCCTGACTATGTTGGCTAATAGCCATTGATGGACCTATCCTCAATGAAGTTATCCAATTCTTTTTTTAACCCAGTTATAGATTTGGCTTTCACAACATCACTTGGTTGAGTGTGCATTGTATGAAGAAGTACTTGTTTGTTTTAAACCTGTTGCCTATTAATTTTATCAGGTGACCGCTAGCTCTTGTCTTATTTGAAGAGGTAAAGAGCACTTCCTTATTCACTTACTCCACACCATTCATGATTTTATAGACCTCTATCATATCCCCCCTCAGACATCTCTTTTCTAAAATGAAGAGTCCCAGTCTTTTTTTCCTCATATGGAAGCTGTTCCATAACCCTAATAACTTTTGTAGCCCTTCACTGTACTTTTTCCAATTGTAATATATATTTAAGATGGGGCACCAGAACTGCATGCAGTATTCCAGGTGTGGGTATACCTTGCATTTATATAGCGGCATTATATTTTCTGCCTTTCTATCCCTTTCCTAATGATTCCCAACATTGTGTTAGCTTTTTTGAATCCCGATGAACATTGAGCAGATGTTTTCAGAGAGCTATCCATGATGACTCCAAGATCTTTCTTGAGTAGTAACTAATTGAAACCTGATCATTTTGCATGTATAGTTGGGATTCTGTGTTCCAATATGCATTACTTTGCAATTATCAGCATTGAATTTCATCTACCACAGGGGTTCTCAACCGGTGGTACGCGTACCACTAGTGGTATGCGGAAGCCGGCTCGGTGGTACGCGAGGCAAACCGCACCGCCGATTCCGCCGCCGAATCCCCCCCTCCCCGCAGCCGAGAAACCCTGCTGCTGCCGATTCCCCCCCGCCGCCGCCGCCAAACGCTGCTGCCGATTCCCCCCCGCAGCCGCCGACAAACGCCGCTGCTGATTCCCCCCCCCCCCTCACCGCCGCCGAGAAAACCTCCCACCGTTGCTCCCCCGCCCGCTGAGAAAAGCTGCCACTGCCGTTCTTCCCTCCTCCCGCCGAATCATGCCCCCTTGCTGCCGCCGAAAATGGGCAAATGGCTGTAGGGTTTCGGCGGAGGGCATTGATTGAAAGTACTTAATGCGATTATTTTCCGAGTAGTACTCTGGCCAGGTACAGTCAGGTGAAGCGGTACTCGACCTGACTCTACCTGACCGGAGTGGTACTCGGGGAAAAAAAGGTTGAGAACCGCTGATCTACCATTTTGTTGCCCAGTTATCCAGTGTTTGAGGTCCTGTTGTAATTCTTTATAGTTAGCTTTAGACTTAACTATCTTGAGTAATTTTGTATCGTAGTGTAATAGTGTAGTAAATGTACTCACATGTTAAATCATTTAACATTATAAGTAGGAGAAAAAGTAAGAATCACCTGTGAACTTTTCCTTGCCTAACCCAATCAGTGAGGGGCTGAAATGTGTGGGGGGGCATAATTCTTTCTATCAATTCACCTATCAAACATATTAAACCATTTAAAATATAAGTACAGTTTTGAAATGTGATGGCTTTTTTTTTTTGCATTATTTGCTGGCGTGACATAGGGTTTTAGATGTTTCAGTGATTTGAACTGTTTATTGCTCTTGTCTCTTGTTGAGCACCTGGAAGTCACATTTTGAACATTTGGGACATTTACTATATCTTGTGTTGGATTATTATGTGGTTCTCAATTGATATATTTTTCTTTTAAGGACCTTTATTCTCTTTCAGTTTTGGTCAATTTCTGTTGACTAGTGAAGCATCTGTATGATCCACCTACAAGCAGCTCTTCTACAATTCAGACCTTGAACATCTAAAATAGGAATTAGTCACAAGATAGAATTCCATTTATTACAAAAAGTGGTATTCCAGGAGCAGCAATTAGCTGTGCATGATTACCTTCAAACCTGCTAAATGGCTGGTTCAGATCTCCTGCTGTCAGTAAACAACTGGGGGCTGATTAAAAGTCTTGTTATCATTCTGAAACCCTTTGATGTATGAATGTGCCAGTGTTGACCTTCTTTTTGATTTCAGTGTGTTCTTAGAGCAGGTGACCTGCTGCAAGACAAAGAAACAAGGCAGTAATATAGACTACCTGACCAAGGTGCTGTAGAATATCTTATCTGAATATAAAAGACTCAATGCCATATCTGAGGAGGAGCAAGATGCCTTGGCATCATTCCAAAACCCCTTTTCCAAACCCCAACAGAACATTTTTTTTAAGCAGGTCTTGCTATAAAGCACTGCAAAGATATTTTCTCTCTAGTTAAAGCAAATTTTAGTATTTATAGAAGGTGCTGGATTGACAACAGAAGTGCAACTTCAACAAAATACCTTGAAAGATAGCCTGCGGATGAGGGCACTGGACCACAATGTGGGAGACCTAAGTTTAAATTGCTGCTTTACAGCCGGAGGAGGGACTGAAACTGAGTCTTTCACATTCCAGGGGAGTGCCCTAACCACTGGGCTAAAATCCATAGTGTGGACACTGCCTTCCCCCTGCTATATTGTGAATTTAGCCCTTCATTTCCTTTGCTTTTATTGTAAGTGATTGGAAAACAAACATTTCGTTTTGGGTTGAACAAAACCTTTCGTCTGACCCAAAACCAAAATTTTGTTGCTTTTTTCATTTGGCCAAATATTTCTGGAACTTTCAGTTTTAGTTTAGTCAATTTATTTATTTTTCAGAACTGCCAATAAATTGAAAAAAAATCAGTTATTCATTGTGCTCTACTGGATATCTTGTTCTCTAGGAATTAGACTGAGATCAGCAATTCAATTCACATAGCCCAAAGAGGTACCTGATGGTAACAACTTCTTGTTGTTACTGACCTGGGCTAGATTTAAAATTAGTGACGTACAAATACAGTTCTCTAGCTTACTACTAAGGCCTTGTCTACACTATACTTATGCCGGAAAAACTTTTGTCACTCAGGGGTGTGAAAAAACACACCCCTGAGCAACATAAGTTTTGCTGGCATAAGTACTTGTGTGGACAGCGCTATGTCGGCAGGTGATGCTCTCCCACCAACATAGCTACCACCACTCATTTTAGGTGGTTTTATTATGTCATCAGGAAAGCCCAACATAACGTGACTACACAAGCGCTTATGCTGGCAAAACTAATGTCGCTGGGGAGGGTATTTTTTCACATCTCTAAGTGACAAAAGTTTTGCTAGCATAAGTACTGGTGTAGACAAGGCTTTATTCTCTGAGTTAATCAGACTACAAGAACTACTTAGAAATAACTATTTTTGATGCTATGCTAGCAATTATAAAATAAAGAGGAGTGGGGTGGGGAGGGGAGAATACTCCAAATGAGTTGAGATTTTAAAAATAAAGAATTGCAGACCCCTTCTGACAATCTTTGGGTAAGAAACTCCAGAGATAAACTCCTAAATGGTGGGGGGAAAAGCTGCCCATTATGGCATTTTGGTAATGGCCAGACAACAGATGGGAAGCAGGAGATATTATAACCAGTTGTTTAGCAGTCTCTGGAGTGACCCCATCAAAGAAAGAACGAGAACCAATATTCTGAAATTCTGTATATAATTGTTACCAATCTATTGTCACATGAACCAGAACAACCTGACTGTGACAGAGAGGCCCATTAGGTGTTCACTACTCTATGACAGGAAATCTTGTCAGGTCTGACATACTCACTACCCCCAACGCATTGTTGTCATGACATATACTCAAAAGATGTCATGTAATACATCACAGGACAATTAAATCACTGATGATTAATATAAAGTATGTATGTGATGAGTACAAAGATGGATATGTGGTAGAATTATGTTCTTAAAATGTGTTTGGCAAGCAATGTATCAGCCCAGTCTATCCTAGACAAAGGAATTTTTTTTTTCTCTGAGCATTCTGGTCATCAGGCAGAATGAAGACCATGAAGTCGCATTTACATAAAAGGTAAACAAAGCCATCAAACTAACAAAGGGAGGAGGTAATGACTCAGCTATCACCAGCAGAGAAGGAACCATCATGAAGTCTTCCCCAGACAGCATGGCATCTCTTTCACAGAAAAAGAAAAGGAACTTATCTGAGAAGGCTTTGTCTACACTTGAAAAATAAGTTGACATATTTATGTTGACTTTCAGTCACCGCTTGGTGACTGATGTCCACACTGCTCTCCTTGGGTCGGAGTGCATTCTCACCAGGAGTGCTTCCACCCACCTAAGGGGCAGTGTGGGGGGAGCTGAGAGAATCATCTTTATGCTCCCTACCAGGAGCCCATAGCCTCCTGATTTCCCTGTGGGATGCCCTCCCGGTCCCAGCCAGGAGTCAGATCAGCATGCAGGGACTTCTCTGCACCCCCACTCCTGGGAGCCAGTTGTAGCCTCGTGTCCTGCCCGGTCATGGCTCTGAGCCAGAAGTGGGCTCCAGCAGCCTATTTCTGGGATCACTGCATGGCAGGCACCCACAGTGTGCCCGAGTCCCGGTCTCACAGCCAAGCTGCAGCTGACTGCACCCTGGCTTCCGCAGCTTTCCCACACCCCAGGTTGCAGCCAGGAGCCCAGAGGCACCCGCCAGCAGCTTGCCAGCATTCCAGACTCCCAGCTGAGAGGGCAGCCTTCCGCAGCCCAGCTTAGAGTCAGAGGCAGCAACCCTTCCCCTCCTGGTCCCAGCTCTCAGTGGGAAGCAGGGTGGCTTACCTGGTCCCCACTCACAGGGAGTGGGCTATCACCCCCTCACTTGTCAATTTCACTGCTCTAAGAGAACACAGTGTCTACACTGACACTGTTGCCCTATCTCTGCCGACAAAAGCCCTATACCACTCCTAGAAGTGGTTTTACTTTGTTGGGGAAAAAAGGGCAGTTTTGTCAGCAGGGAGGTAACTGTACCATCTACACTAGCACTGTTTTATTGACAAAAGTCTTTAGTGTAGTGTAGACCAGGTCTAAGTTTCAGTGGCTTACTGGACAATAAAGACAGAGGGTCTGAACCACAAATGTATCAAATAAGGTCTTATGAGCGCTAATGGCACACTGGTGTTTAATAAGATTACTAAATGTACTAACACTATATGAGGAATTATGAATATCCACTGATATTGTTCATTACATTCCATGACAAGTCAAAGGGAGAGAAACAGGTTTTCTTCAAGACTGGAGCAAAGGCAGCTATCTACCTGTCCCTTATGTCAACTAAGCATGGTGGAATCAAAACAATGGAAGTCCTATTTATATATGAATCAGCAGGGGATGGCAAGGCCACAGGAGGGGAAGAACAGCCTGAGGTCATCCTGAGTTTGGGGACAAAACACTGAGATTGGGAAGACATAATGAGAGGGAAGAAGCCATCTCAGCATCTGTCACTGCACAGACACAAGGGGCCAGAACCTGTGCAAGCTGAGAAAGATGGGTCCTCCAACCAAGGGGACTGAAGTCTGTGGGAACTGAATATAGATGAGAAACCTGCTTAGCAAAGGCCTTTCACCTAAGAAGACAAGGGAAACCAGCACCTTGTACCTGCGTGGAAGGTCCTGACTTAGAGATCAGCCAGCCATGGTTGGAAAGAAGACAGATCTGTAAGAAATCTACCTTGAATGAATGCTGTAGCTTGTTGAGTTAGGTCTTAGCCATTAGAAAGTTCATTTTCTTTTATTTTCTTATAACAATTTTGTTTTTATCTCTTGTACTTAAACTAACTTAAAACCTGTCTTTATTAATAAACTTGTTTCACTTTTTATCTAAACCACCCCAGTGCTGTGTTTAAATTGATTGTTAACTCCAGTTAAAGTAATGAGCTGTTGTGCTTTTGTCTCTGTAAAAGAGCAACAAACTTCATTAATTCTAAGGGTTCCAGGAGAGGGCTGAATGCTTCAGGGGATGGTTTTGGGGAAATTCAGAAGTGGGAGTCTGTTGGGGTCACTCTGCAAGTAGTTACTATGACTGGTGGAGACCAGGGTGGAGCTATTGTGTTGTAGATGGGCTACTGGTGTCAGAGGGCTGAACCAGGACTGAACACAGATGCTCAGAGAGCTGCATGTTTGGCTGCTGGTGTCTGGGCTGCGAGCCACAGCAGCAGATCATTTAATTTACCAGGCAGACAGTGACAACATCTCGCTGTCCTGAATTGTACCCCAAAATGTGACGCAAACCACCAGAAGAAAAAAAAGGCGGAATTAAATGAAGGGGAGCCAGAGAGAATGTAGTAATACTTCAACCAAATATTGGTACACCCCTTTTTATCATCATCCACACCCAGAGTCTTTAGTTCCATTTCCCTTTAAGTTCTCTTACCTTTCAGGGAATTCCAAAATTTCCTTTGAGGCATGCCCCAGTTGGTAAGACAACTCTCTCCAAATTCAGCACCTTTTTCCAAAGGACTCTCTTGTTCCTTTCTGGAACTGTTTTTCCTCTTGGCATTCCTATAACCTCCATCTTCTTGAGTGGGCTGGGCTGGGATGGGATGGGATGGGGTGAGGTTTGGTCTAGTCTCATCTCACTGCCACGCCCAAAATTCCAGAATGAGCTTGTCAGGCTTATATAATCCCCTGATTCCTTCCACTGCTAGCAATCTCGAGAGGATTGGTTAATTGGAGCCAGCTGTTTGGGATTTTTTCTTCCCATCCTCCATTGGGAAGTTCATTATCTTATGATTTTCATATATATATCTGACTAGACTATGATTTAAAGGTCTGTTAGTAGATTGTTTTAGCTTATACATTTGAAAAGTCCAGTGTTTGCTGCCTTTACCATGTGCTAAACAGTTGAGTTAAAGTCTAGTGGAGAGCCTACTCAACTGCTCTGAGCACACGGAGGGAAGGCCTGGTACCCTGTGCAGCAGAACAGAGATGATTAAGCTCTGTGCCCTCTAGAGGGGAAAGAAAGCAGTTGATGCACAGTGTGGAGAGCAGAAAATATGCATACAAAATTCCTTATAGCAGGGTTCGTACTCTATTAAGAAAATTCCTCTAAACTGAGTATTAGACTTAATAAATATTCCTTCGTCACTAATCTCCACTGTAGACCTACTTGTGAGACACTGCCAATTTTAGAGCCCCAGGTGTCCCTACAGCATGAATGGATAGTCAATAGTACTATTTAACATGGAAGATACCCTGGTTCAGTTCATTCTAAATATATCACTTATCCAAAGGCTGAACTGCTTACCCAAACCTCATCCAGAGATGTGCAAGCTTTTTGTGCTCCTCTCTTTCACTTGCTCTTTTCTCTGTGAACTTCTCACTTCCTCCTCCTGTGCAAACTCAATCTGAGCCGTCTTCTTTTCCTAAATTTGTTATCATTTATTCATAAATAACATGCTTGACATCAATACCTCCAACCTTACTTCTTCCTTCCCTCCCTCCAACCATCATATGGCCTATTGCTCATCCTTCCAACTTGGACCTTGATTTTCCCTATTCTTCAGTTCCTATAAATGTTTTTGTTGCAATTATATCTTCTCTTTAGAAATTTTCCCTTCAAGTCTGAAGGAAGAAAAAATTTAGTTCCTAATGGGCTAAAATTTGAACTTTGTGTAGCTCAATGCAAAAATCACAAATTAAAGTGAAATATAGAACAGTGCATCTCCTTTCAACCTCTTCTGACATATGTAAAGACCTAGTTTTAACAAGAACAATACCATTAAAGAAAGGAAAAATGATTCAAAGATTAAAGTTATTTTTATCCCCCTCCTCCCAGCCTAGATCAATAGCTGATTTAATGCATGATTTTGATGTTTTCTATTTTCACCAACTAAAGACTTTCCTCTGATTATGAGACCCTCTTTTTCTACTTTTCAAGACCAAGATTAATTCCATCACACTCCTAAATCCAGCCCTGCTATCACATTTTGCCCTGCTCTGCTCTATTTTACCACATGCTACCATGCCATCATAAATAGCTTGTTCATGAAGTACAGGCAGGATAAAAAGGGAAGAGATATTTCATTATACATCAAGAATACATATAATTGTTCTGAGGTCCAGAAGGAAATGGGAGGCAGATCAGAGGAGAGTCTCTGGGTAAAGGTAAAAGGGTAATAGATAGAGCTGATGTTATGGTAGGGGTCTACTATAGACTATTAAAACAGGAAGAGGCATTTCTAGAACAAACAACATACATATCCAGAATACAAGACATGGTTGTAATGCAGAACTTTAACTACTTAGATATTTGTGGGAAAAGTAATACAGGAAAACACAATTTCCAGTAAGTTCTTGGAATATATTGGGGACATATCTTAATTTCAGAAAGTGGAGAAAGTACCAGAGGAAAAGACATTTTAGACTTGATTCTGACCAACTAGGAGGAATTGGTTACAAATCTGAAGGTGGAATAGACATGATACATCATGCAAGCATTTTGGAGAATAGGGTTAGATTTCAAAACCACCTTGACACACTGGAGAATTAGAATGGAATCAACAAGAGGAAATTCAGTAAAGATAAGAGCAAATTACTTCACTTAGGAAGGAAAAAATCAAATGCACAACTACAAAATGTGGAATAAGCTGGCAAGGTGATAGTACTGTGGAAAAGGATCTTAAGTTTATTGTGGATCACAAATTGAATATAAGTCAACAAAGTGATACAATTGAAAAAAGCTAATAAGATTCTGAGGTGTATTAACAGAAGTGTTGTACCACTCCACTTGGCACTGATGAAGTCTCAGCTGGAATACTGTATCCAGTTCTGGATGCCACACTGTAGGAAAGATGTGGACAAATTGGAGAGGAGTAAAAATTATTTAAAAGATTTTGAAAATCTGACCTATGAGGAAGGGTTAAAAGACTAGGCATGTTTAGTCTTGAGAAACGAAGACTGAGGTGGGACAGGTTAACAGTCTTCAGAGATATTGAGGGTTGTTATAAAGAGCACTGTGCTCAATTGTTCTCCGGGTCCACTGAAGGTCGGACAAGAAGCAATGTAGTTAATATACAGCGAGGGAGATTTAAGTTAGATATTTGGAAAAACTTTCTAACTATAAGTGTAGTTAAGTTCTGGAATAGACTTCTAAGGAAAATTGTGGAATCTCCATCACTGGAGGTTTTTAAGAATAGGTTGGACAAACACTTGACAGGGAAACTCAAGGTTAACTTGCCCCTGCCTCAGTGCAGGGAGCTGAACTTGATGACTTCTCAAGATCCCTTACAGCCCTATATTTCTATGGTTCTATGAAATCCTGATCATTCCTGACTGTCAAGATAATATTTTGTTCAACATTTGAGGTCAAATGTTACTACTGTTAGCCTTTTTTGACATGCGTGATTAGCCAGTTTTTTGGAGTCCTGCAGGTTCTAGTAAGGAGGAAAAATTGACGATCAATCCAGATTCTTTGATGTGATCCTGTGTAATTACACAGAATGTACAAGTCCCTGAATACAGCAGGAATAAAACTGCAAGAGAGTGTTTCTTTTCTCACAACTCAAATACCCTTTTTAGCCAGGATCTAGCCCACAAACTCTTTGGCTTAGGGCTATACTTCCGGTGCTTTTGTGCCTGTATCTTATGCTTCTTTGCTACCTTCTCTTTCTGCTTTCTCTGGTCTTTTTTCTGCCTCTCTTTCACAGACACACAAACCTGCACAAAACAATACCCAGCAAAATGCCTCTGCCCACATATCTTGCATGTGGCTTTGTTTTGTGAAGAGGCTGCTATCTAGTTTCATCAAGGAACTTAACTGCTTCTTACAATTATTCCAAACGAAGGGCAGCTGTTACACTCATCAGTTTCAATAAGGTTTAACGCAAACTATAACACTATTCCTCTGCCACTGCTGTGCATCCAGTGACCCTGTCTTCTTATGACCATGTCTCTGATCCTGCTTGACTGCTATGTGAATGTCTTTAATTGTTGCCCATCTGCTGCCTGATCAGTCACTTTCAGTGCAGAGCAGTGTTATAATACATAAATAATACAGCACCATAGTAGAGGAAAACTAATACTGCTGAATTACCAAGAAACCAAGTACTTTTGTCTTGTCTTGTTTATTTACATCACGATATTGATTTTACTTCAATATTTTCTCATATATTTTATAGTTACCAAAGCATATAGTGCAATATGGACTTGATCCATAGTGCATTGATGTTAATGAGAGTCTTTCCATGCACTTCAATGGACTTTGGTTCAGACTTTATCTGGTCATTTGCAATCTCTGCCTTCCTCCCCACAGAGCATGGGCTGTTTTGAGGTCCAAAACACAAAATATAAAACTAATCATTACATGAGTCAAACAGGATACCTGATAATTTCACACTGGATGAAGAAAATCAATGATTAATAGTGATTTGGATGAGATATCACTTTTAGTGGGTGAAAGTATTCTTTGCTGTAGATGTGATGTAGAAATAAAGTCTCAGTAAGCCTCCACCCACTATTACCAACAAGCATAATTTAAGTGAATTTGGATCATTTTAAATGGATTTTAACAAGATTTTTGCTCTGAATTTTTTAGGCTAAACTTTAAGAATGCTAAATACTTTTAACTCTGTACAAAAAGCCTTAAATTTAAAACTCCAGAGTTAACAACGGAGAGAACACAAAAGCCCTGAGTCAACAAAAAAACAAAAGACACCATCACCCCTTCTATTCTTATCACACAAGTATATTGATGGGATACTCTACTGAAAAAAGTAGTACATCAATAAACAGCTTTAGTTAGAAAATTAAGATCCAAGGAGAGATATTGACAGTCCAAGAAGGAACATTGGAGATTAAAAAGAAAAATTAGTGGCTGGCAGAAAAAAATGAGTAGAGACGAGTCTTTGGCAAGATGCTTTGGGTTTTAAAAATGAGGACAAGAGAAGGGGAAACACAGTGTGGCGGTATTGGTGAGCAAACTTTTGAAATATATTTGTATGTTAGCAGAACTACATGACACAATGGATTAATGTATAATGTACTCTGGAAATAAAGCTTCACCTCCTTAAATAAAACTGAAGTGGAAACATATGTGATAGTCTCATTCATAGCACAAAACCCAGAACTCTAAGCATTCTGCTACTGGCAATTTTGTATCTGCTGTGTTGTAATGCAAGGCTTCTCTGCTCTTTGCACCTGCATGCAAGGGGAACTGGCAAAATCTAGTCAATTTGCTGCTGATTCATGCAGTAGAACATGTGTTCCTGGGAAATCATGTAGAAGGGGAAGTTGATGGGAATAGAAGAATTAAAGAGGAGGCAATAAGAAAGAAAATGGATGCTAAAATGAAAGACAAGGAAAAGAGAATAACAGAATTGAAGTGGCAGGGACCCACAGTTCCGGAGTCACCAATTAAGTTTTTCTTTTACTGTCGGCTTCTGTGTTTCTGTATTCTGTCCCCTGATATTGCATGTGTGCAATTGAGCTCATTACCAGGGTGACAGTATGAATATTTGATATGTTTGATATTTGATATCCATGTCAGAACATGCTATCCCCATTCCCACCCACCAATCAAGATGACATAATAAATGGTAATTTGCAGATTTTTTCCTGATGCCATTTATCTCACCACCTCATTTATATGAACAGTTAAAATTTCTTTTGGGACAGAGGAAATGCTCTGCTAAAAAAGATCAATGGTCCATTTAGTCCATCATCCTATCCATGACTATGGCTAATTCCTGATATTTCAAGGGAAAATTGACTAAATCCATAAAGCATGTGATTGAGAAGTAACACACAATGGGGCGAAAATTCTTACCAACCACAGCTGGTGATCAGCTCATGCCTTGAAGCAAGAGACTTTTATTGGTTTATGCTAGGTAGTGTAACTACACATGTTGCTTTTACAGGACTTTGATAAATGATAATGCAAACATATATTTAACTCTTTTGGTCTGTTTGTTCATTAATTATATTACTGTCAATATTACTCAAATTTTAATACTGTATTAGATATTACTTTACACAGCTTTTAGGATCTTACCTCCTACTGACCCCTCCTCTAGATTTAGAACACCAGGCCAAGTTTTTCTCAGGTTATAAGTAGGTTTTGAATGCCTCAAGCTTTTGGGCACATTTTTGAGACACATTAATGATGCTAGCTTTTCAAACCGTGGGAGCTCAGAGTTTTCTGAACGTCAAGCTCCTCTAAGGGGTCTCAGGTTGGGCACTGAAAATCACCAGACATAATTGGATCTTTACGTTGATATTCATTCATCTCATTTTACTATTAAGCTTTTATGTTCAAAAATGAAATTGGGAAATTATGCTCATTTATATTAAACCTAGGTACTAATGGAGCAGTATAGAAGGGACTTAGACTAAAGGAGAATCAGGCCCAAAATGTTTAATATGTTAATATTGTTAATACATGTTAGTATTCTTGGTTTAGGTTTCTTTTTGGTTTTAATTAAGAGTTAAAAATGAAAGCCAGAATATCCACAGGTGGAAAGTGCTACTGAAATCCATCTCCCCGTTAGACTGAAATGCCTGTATTGAAATTGAAATCATTACCGCATTTGTGATATGCAGCCACACTTCACCTGCCATGCCACTCCTTTAAATGTTTTTTCTCATTTTCCCTTAAAAACTAAACTGAGATGATTTAATGTATCCTAATTAAGTTTAAAATACTGTGGGAGAAGGCCTTTTGAAAAACACAGTAGGACAAGCAATTCATTTTCACTGGAGGCTGAGAATTGCAAATTACTCTCTGCCATAAATTCATACTGTGGGAAGCTCCATGTAAATAAAAATGTGAACTGTGAAATGTCACAAAAAAGCCCCCCTACTATAAATTACTTGGAGAAATAAATGGAACATGGGTGCAAGCTAACTCCTGAAAGGGAGCAAGCAGAGAAGTGAGGAGTATAATGAAGGACAGAGCTCCCAGTTCAGGCATGGTACTGCTACAGTTAAAGGGAGTACAAGAAGAATGCTTAAACAGAGTTCAGTGGTGTTTTCTGAAAAATTCAGCATGGCTTAATGGTAAAATCTTCACTGTAGTTATCGCAGTCAATGTAAAACCTTAGGCCTCTGTTCCAAAGAAACCTTCTGCCTCAGAAGCTGCTAGGTGCCTGGGGGATGAGCTCAGAAGAGGAACTGTGGCTGAATTTGTGTGCGTGTATGAATTATCAAAAGCTCCTAGCCTGAAAATAGAAGGCCTGATCCTGAGTATCTGCAAGTCCCATTGATTTAGCCAGCTTTGATCATCAGCTCACTTTGGACCAATTTTTGATTTTAGATGCAGTTCTGGGCAAGGAGTTGTGTGCAAATGGAACCACCCAATGAGTGGCTCCGGAGGACACACTCTGAGGCAAAATCCCTCCCCTGTTTCCTGCTTGTACCCAGGGAGGGGGTAGTAATTTATTGATGACATATACTAGCAGTAAATTCCTACCTTTCCCATACTTGTCCAGCTATGATGGCCAGTAAGTGAGGCAGGAGGAAACAGGGGGCTCCGCCCATTCCATACCCCTGCACCAGAATGAAAGCAAGCAGACACACAGCACCTGTCTACTCCTACATACCTGAACCCAAGACCCGGATAGCCTGTGCAATAGTTTAAGTGGAATTATATCCCTTCACACCCTTATGGCATGAAATCCTAGTCACACTCTAGCCCTGTGTTGTCCTCATTTAGAAAATTTGGTTCAAAATACATTCTGCAAAATCGAGTTTCAAATGCATGAAAAAGGTCCTCGAGTCTCGTTCACTGAGAAAAGCCAGCCTTTTATGCAGATTCACAATAATTTCTTTTTACTTTTGCAAATTCACATCCATCTCAGTACTGGAGTGTGTAAGGAAAAAAGATCACTTTGCCCTTTAAAGTCTTCTATGTTTTTCCATGCAGCAGAGACATTATAACAGGAAATTTGGGAAAGTAGGGGGAGAACAGTACTTTTTGGAAAGCATTTCAAAAATATAATCAAACCCTAGCTGGGCAACTTACCTGCTAAAGTGACAATTTTGTAGAAAATCTGTTATCCATTCTGTTTCTTTTGATTTCCAATAAAATTCTCTCTCACAGCTAGAGAGATATTGAACTAGCCAGTTGGTATTTACAGAAATCCTTGAGAGTTAAACCGATTCATTTTTTCATTGTAATATTAACAGAAATACTTCTTTTTCTGAAATTGAACCTGTTGTACTGAAAAAAGTTATTTTGTAGTAGCTGAAGAGGAGGACTTGTAAAAGTCTGTGGACCTAGGGTGGGAAGCTCACTCCCAGATGCAGTGTAGACATTCCCATTTTGGCCACATTTTGAGGTTGTTCTTGCCAACTACTTCAGAAAGATAGCATTGATGGGAACAATAGACATACCTTACAGCACTGCCTTGGGAATGGAGCTCTAGTAGTTAGGGTGTCTGTCTGGGAAGTAGAAGACCTGGATTCCATTATTGGTACAGTCATAAACTCCCTGTGTGACCTTTGGCAAGACATTTGATCTAGACTTGCTTCAGTTTCTCATATGTAAAATGTGCATAATAATTCCCCACCTCACAGGGATGTTGTGAGGACAAAGTTAATTGATGATTGTGATGTGCTTAGACAGTGATGAGGGCCAGATAAGTACTTACATAAACTGGCATAGGACTTTAGACAATATACTATAGCAGGAGGTTTTGTATGGCATGCTCACAAATGACAACAAAGAGAGGACATAATGGGAACTAGAGGCTGGAAATATGAACAGGAAATACCAGAATAAGGACCAGCATGGTGAAGTCTGTGGAGAGGTAGAGATTAAATCTTGGCCCATGTCATTCCACTGATTTAAAAAGAGCTACACTGACATAAAACAGAAGTAACAGAGAGATAATCAAGTCTCAAAGTTAATATATAAAATAGACTTCTTCACAGAACGACTCACCACAATCTAAATCCTACAAACCACAGGTAAAGCCCTGTGAAATGAGCGTTGGCCCCATGCTCTAAACATCAGCAAAGTATGGCCCTAATCCAGGAAAGCGTTTAAGCACATGAATAGCCCCATTGACATCACGGGACCACTCATGTTCTTCAAGTTAAGTAAGTACTTAAGTGCTTTTCTGTCTCAGGGCCTAAGCTTATATTGGAATAGTGAGATATGAGAATTCTTCAGTAACAATAGCCATACCACTGACGCTTAAGTCTGGAGAGTGTTAGCTTGAGTAGTTCAGCCAACCTCAACTGTCATGGAAGTATATGTATGCAGTGTAGTTGTAACTATGTCTGACCCTGGATATTAGGGAGACAAGGTGGGTGAGGTAATATCTTTTATTGGGCCAAACTCTCTTCTGTTGGTGAGAGAGACAGTTGGCTTTATGGCTTATTACAAAAATCTGTAACTCACAAACCCCCTCTTTTTGCCTTATGACAGCACAGATGTGTTAACGGGCCACTGTACCTTTCAATGTGTGCTAACTACTTTACAATATGTGTTAACAATCTGTTCCACTTTGCATTTTGCTGTGACATTGGAAGTACCTTTCCCAGACCTTGCCTCTCTAATAGCAACATATGGGACGTGAGGTAAGCCATAATGGGTTTTTTACACCAAAGCCATCAACGCCTTGAATTCTATATGATATGTATGAATGGGTTCCACATTTAGATTTGAGGTTCCATCACTCAGATTTCAAAATAATTTTATTTTCATCTTTCCCAGACAGTATTGCTGGCTCCTTCCCTTCAGCCTTTTCTTCCTGATAGTTGGAAGAGCAGTGATCAGTTCTTTCTCCCTCATCCTACCTTGTGGGGATGAGGGAGAAAGAGCTGCTTAAGGCATTGGTTCAAAGGCTGCAGATTCTTCTTTTCCTGTCCCTTCAGCAAGTCTGCTGGTATACAGCTCTACCCTTGTCCCAGTGGAGACAGCAGTGGTGGGTACATTCTGTTTTCCTGACATCTACTATGTGGCTATGGCAACACTCACTTTTTCATCCTCATGGAGGGGAAGAATGCTGGAAGCATTTTTCATTCCCTTCCCACATAGAATATGCTTACACTGCAGCTGGGAGCATGCTTCCCTGTGCAGGTAGACAGACATGAGCTAGCATCACTCAAGCTAGTGTGCTGAAAATAGCAGTGTACCCCAGGGTAGCCCAGGTAGCATCTCAGGCCAGCCACCTGGATACAAACCTTCCCTTTTTCCCTGGCCCAAGCGGCTGCCTGTGATATCCCTGCCTATATTGCTCAAGCAGAGCTAGCACATGTGTGTCGAGCCTCACTGGGAAGCATTCTCCCAACTGTGGCTGGGAGCAGAGAGAAAAGGCCTGGAGGTTCAAATATCTCTAGGTACTTTGGCAGAGGTGATAGTGCTCAGTGGTAGACTTAGAACCAGAATATTGGTGATACTAGACTTGAATAAAACTAGTAGATGGGGAATTTGGAGAAAATAGTCATCATGGTGCCCATTTCCAGAGGCTACTATTAAGAGGTTCCTTAAGTAGACACGCACGTATCCATGAAAAAAGCCAGTCTTCTGCATCTAATAAAGATAATTCCAAATTCAGGAGAATAAAGATTTTACATAACATTAATCACTTACTTACCATCTTTCTCTTTATTCCTCCTTATGAAGTGTTTCTAGTAATGCTTTCCTGTGTAGAAGATCCCCATCACATCAGCCTGCTATCAGTGCTTAAACACATGGAGCTCTGAACTTCACAATGATCTCACTTTGATCAAACAAGTGCTGCCCTAGATAGCAGTCCTTCCCTTTGGGCGCACCTTCGTTTGCAATATAGGAATGCAACCTACTTTATCAACACTTACCCACATGTGCACATACACTCACACACAGTTAGTTCTTCCCTTGCTGAAAGCAAGGCCTTCGGGAAATCCTCTTTCTCTCTTTCTTAAGTATTTGAATTTCTGTTTTGTTAAGCAGCGCTGTAACAGGACAGCCTGTATTTTGGCTAGACAGTTGGAGTACCTAGATGAACTCGCTCTCTGCTATGTAACCAGTAATGTTTACTTCATTAAACAGTAACCATCTTCAGATTTAACTTTAAATAAAAACCAACAAAACAAAACAAAACAAAAACAACCTGTGTCTTGTTGAGGACAACATTCTCAGAGGAGATAAAATTCATCTGATATCAAAACTCTTAGCCCTTCATGGTCCATTTATAAAATAATGTTAGGATTAAGAAAACTCAGTCTATATAGATATCATTAGAGCTTGTCTACATTTAAAAGGCTGCAGCAGTGCTGCTGTAGCACTTCAGTGAAGCTGCTACCTAAGCCGACAGGAGAGAATTCTCCTGTTAACCTCGTGCTTTCTACACTGATGTGTTAGATCGGTTTAAGGGTGTGAATTTTTCACACCACTTCTGAGCTACGTCGTTATACTGACCTAACTTCCTAGCTTAATATGGGCTTGATCCTGCTTCCTTTGATGTCAATGGAGAGGAAGGATGCCCTTGTGGTTAATGAACTGCACTGGAACGCTGGCTTCAGTGCTTGGTTATCCCACACATTTTCTGTGTGATCTGTGGAAAGTCACTTAACTGCCCAATCGCTTAACCCCTATCTATAAACTAAGGATGCTATACATCCTCTCTTTCACTGTCTTATCTATTTAGATTATACTGTACAACTTTCAGCACAAGGACTGTCCCTTCCCATGTGTTTTGGTACTTAATAAATATAATACTTATCAGTTGTATTGCACTACCACTTTGAGCCCTTAGCTGAGACTGAGACCCCATTTTACTAACATCACTAGGAACAGGAGCAGGCCTTCTATCTCTTAGATTGTATCTAGAATGATTGCCTATAAAACGTCAGTATTTTCCAGGAGATACCACATCATATGAACAGTTATTCTAGATTCAAAGTCCATGGTGAAACTGTTATCTCTGTGTGGCAATTGCTATCTGTAACCCCACACACTGAGCCTAGGTGAGCCGTGTTGTATGCCATCTTTGCGTCCCCCCAACTCCAGGGCGTTTGCAGGCCAGTTCATTATATTTTTAATATTGACTTCTACTGTACATGAAGCTTTTATTCATAGGCACGTTATAAGTATTTCTGGTTTCTAAAATTACTCTGCAGTGCCTAGAAAGTGCTATTTATCTCTAGTCTTTGTCTGGCCTTCTAGCTACCATCTGCCTGTGTATTGTTTTATTTCCAATACAAAGGATAAACAAATGATATTGTTTCTCCCACAACAGTTGTTTACATAGGTGTATGTTCAACTGAATGCTGAGGCCTTTGTGATATGTGCACAGCTTGTTACTTGCTGCCAAATCTAACTATAACTCTTCCTAAGAAAATTGAAATAAAATCATATCAAATCACATCCAACTTAAAATACATTTTGAGGGCCAGATGTCCAAAAAAGTTAGAGATCCCACTGTATAAGTAGTGCCATAAGCAGTCAGTATGCCTCTAACATTCCCCAACCCCTTCCTAGTGGGTTGAACGGGAGTGGATAGGAATGTTCAGAGAATGGGTGGAGCTTTGACACCACCCCTTCATCACCTCCAGCCCAGCAATCGGTGCAGCTTTGACATTGTGTGGAGGATGTTGCAATTTGATGTTGGTAAGACAAGCCCAGCAGTGAATTGCTACCCGGCCTGCCCTACAGAGCAAGGGGAAAACTGGGAAGGAATTGTGCAGAGATAGAATTCATTCCATCTGCTACTCCTTGAGCAATGCAACTGCCCAGTATCTCATAAACAAGATTTGTGGAAATCCCACTGTTTAGTCCTAGATGTTCAAATCAGTATAATTAATGTGTATCCTATTTGGAGTGGGAACCCCATCTTCATATATTTGTTCAGTAAGGAGGCCCTGATACCAACTAGGATCTCTGAGTGCTATTTTAATATTTAGGAATTATTTATAATTACATAATGCAAAACAATTGCACAATTTCATTATAACTGTGCGATATTATGCAATGTAAATACCAAATACAAATATATGATTGATAGTATTTATTATTATTATTGCAGTTCTCAAATTTTTAATTGGTTCCCAAATGGAAGCAATTGTAAAATCCTCAGGATCAACATCTCCCCCGTGCTGACAGCCTTTTATTACTCCCTCCCTCCATTGTAAAGCTACCATGTGGTTTTGAGAAGATGTTTACTTTTCTTTGACTTACAAACAATTCAAATGTACATTTTGCCCTTTTCTTTAAATAAACACGTCAGGGTTTTTTTTCCTGTTTATTTAGAGTCTGCCAGCAATGCTGCAAATTATAGCTTACAAATTGTTCACATTACCAATGACAATTTCAGCTCTATCACTAGATATACACGTTCAACCTCAAATTACAAATTCATTACATTTCATCACCTATGAATGGTCAGAAAATACAACACAAACAGCCGCCAAAACAAAATAGCCCACACCCACACACGCCATGTACTGCTTCCCTTTGGTAAATTGATTCATTGATTTCTGCAGCATAATAAAGAAGACTTACACAAGATGCAAGAGGAGACCTTCCTACTGAGATTACACTATTTAAGATGTAGCTCGCCAAACTATGCCAGCCATCTAAATTCACTACATTACACTTTTGATTCTCTTGTGTCATAGTACAATTTAGGCCAGTGCTATTCTCTAGAACACAGTATAAGAAGACTGTAGGAGTGCAGAGTGTGATGCCTGGGTCCCCCATACTTTCAGTCCCCTTTACATTACATTAGACTGCTCAATGGCCCAATATCACATGATTGTGTGATATAATTAAAAAACATCTCCATCCTGCAATGTAGTTGAGACTTAACCTGGCTCGGATCCTGCAACTGATAATGCATGGAGAGACTGCTGCACTCACATGGAACTCTGTTGAAATCAACAGAGTAGGTGCAGCAGCCAGAACGTGTGCTATTAGTTGCTGGATCAGGGCTGATATACCCTAAGCTTGTCTGCAGATCGTGGCTTGCCACAGTTCTTTTCCCCCACTGAAGTTTTAATGTATAATCCATTCTTTACTTCTCATGAAGGATTATGATACACTGTTAAACATTGGCTGCTGAACTTCACCCCAGAAGAGGTTGCACTTCTGTGTTGGATGAAGGGATCCTTGTTTATAGTTTCTATTAACGCTTCTAGAAAGAGAGAAACTAGGTGAAATTTTGGCCCCATTGAAATCAATAGCAAAACTTCCATTAACTTTAGTGGAGGCAGGATTTAATTTGCTATGTACCGGTAAAATGGTTATCATGATTATAACTATATTGATGATTCTGAATCTTGAATTCCTTATTTATTAGGCTTGAAGCCTAAGTAATGATCTAAGAAGTTCAGAATATAGCCTAAAAGTAGTTAGAAAAATATAATAGCTTACATTTACATATATCCTCTTTGATCCATAACAAACACCTACTATTAGAGGAAAAACTATAAAGAGGGGGAAGTAACAATTTATTTTCTTTCCTCTGCTCTAAGAGTGGAGGAGAATGAAACAGGGAGATTCACATATATGCACATATTCAGATAGTTCATTGGGCTTATATTCTAACCAGCAGACATTTATTAACCAGACATTCCGATTCCGGTGTGCTGTGTCTGAGAGCACACTCCTACGGGACATTTTTAAAAGTCAAATTGGCCTGGTGGACTTGCTGATAGCACTGAGCACAAGCAAACAAGAGATCTTCATTTTGGAATAACTCCAGAATTTCTTTTCCACAGGACAAAGGAACCCAGAATCACGACAATTAATAATTTCTACCCGCATTGATATACGGAATGGATGAACAACAAATCATTTTTTTCTCTTCTTCTTTGGTTGGTGTTCGGAGCTAAATACCAGTACATAAGCTATTTCCTGTTTCATTAGTTTTGATTTAGCTTTTGTCCCACCACACGCTGACAAATTTACACACCTACTTCAACTGTGCTTTCAAGTTCTGGCTATCACTGCAGAAATATTTCCTGTTCTCTGGAATGTGTAGAACTAGGTGTGCTGCTTATCCAAAGATGTTGACCCTTCTGTCCCACTACAGCCTAATTCTGCTACCTAAAATCACCTTGTCTATTGCATGAATAAGTAAACGCTTAAGTATTACTCTTTGTGACCACAGTTTGCAGGTAGGGTGTTGAAGAATGATACAGACATATTTACCTCTTGACCCTATCCTCTATTATCCTGACCTTTAAGTCCCTCCTGAAAAGTTACTACTACTGTAATGCATATAGAAAACTATCTTCTGAAAATGGCTAAGTAAGCGGTGACTTGAAACTGCTACCGATTAGCTATAAATTGTGCACATAGCTACTCTATGCTAAAACATTTTATTGTTATCCCTTCCTCTTAGCATCCCACACTTGGATTTTTGTCACCCACATGCTATGTCATGTGTTGTAGATTGTAAGTTCTTTAGAACAGATAGTTATTTACCTTGTGGGTCAGTCCATGATGGCCAGATGCAGAATAACCTCTTGCTACACAAATGTCCCTTGAAATCAATGGGATCACTTGTTCAGTAAAGTATATTTAGCAAGTATTAGGGTATCACCATCTGTACATTATATGTACAGTGCCTTGCCAAAACTTGGCTGATGCATCCATGTGCTACTGCAATATAAGTGGTTTTACAAAAAAAAAAAAAAGATCTTACAGAAAGTCAATGAGACTTGTGCTCCTGAAATCCCTTAGGTACTTTTGAAAATCTCCACCCAAATGTCAAGGTTATTGTTAATCAGTGTATCCTTCCCCAGCCGGAACTGTGGACTGAAGCTGAATTCAGATAGGAGTCTTGTCAAAACAAAATCCTATTACCTCTCTAGTAGGCAATGGCCAGCATGACTCTATTGTTCCCACTTGTGTGTAGTTACTCACTTGAGTAGTCCTAACGGCTCACCAATAGAAATAATGAGTTAAAATTTGTCCCAAAGTAACACTGCTTTTCTTTAATCTTTTTCCCTTTAAGACCACCAGTCCCTCATACCTCATCACATGTTTCTGTCCCCTTACAATACACCATTCCATGGAGTATCCAATCAGTCATGATTTAACACAATCTGTATGACAACAACAAAGTAGAATGCAATGCTCCAGGAATAGTTTTATCTCTTAAACTATAGTACTAATTTAACATAGCATATAGCCAATAGAATTGGAATAAAATGTTAATTTTCCTTTTGTAGAACTTTAGTGGAAAAACTGAAACTGCAGTAATCTTGGAATTCTAGAGACAGCATTTGGAAGTAAATTCTTTGTTGGTATAACTCAATTGATGAGAGCCAGATTAAAGTCAATGCTGCCTGTGGTGATGGGTAATGAGGGGAAATACAGGCCCCTCAGCCACTCAAGGGTTTTTTCAGGATGTAATTTTATTTACACTCTCCTCTACCAAGCAAGTAAGGTCACTAGAGGTATTTTTCTTTCACTTTAGTTGGCAACTCTATCTGTCAAAACTTATCTGTAGTAGCACATCCTATAGGAGAATAATTAACATGATCTTATGGGAATTGGTGATGTAAAACTAGAGCAGAGCAGGTATGAGATTCTGAGTAGCTTGTTTTTCTCTCTCTTAACTCCTCCCCCCCTCCCCTCCCCTTTCCTCCCCTTCTGCCCCCGCTTTGGCTGTTTCTAAGGTAGGGAAGGATATGAAGAAGAAATTTTATAAATTCATGGATGCACCCTCTCTTAGTCCACATATGCTTAAAAGTTATTTTGCTGTCTCAGTCACTGCTACAGTGCAACAGCTCAACAGAATGGTCTGGGAGAGCTATGGAATGTTTCTGGATATGCATACAAGTGGTTACATGTTCTAATGCTATGTAATCTGTTGCAGAAGTGGTGAACATTGGGGGTCTTACAGTATGGTCCTATTTACAGTGCAAAAGGTCCCAGATTCAAATGCTGGTGCAGCCTTAGCAGTAGAAGCGAAAATTAAGTATGGCCTGAGTTATGCAAGAGATCAGACTAGACGAGCATAATCTTTACTTGTGGCCTTAAAATCCATTAATCTTATTTTTATGAGGCAATACCACTACACTTACCATGACTGGTGCTTCCAAATCTATCAGGGCTGCTGACCTTCTTTGTCCTTTGTTATGCCTACAAGTGCCTGGGATGGGCCAGTCTGGGAAAGCTACACTCAGAGCAGACTGCAATAAAAAAGGCAGACAATTCCCCAGAACTCGTGGTTCAGTTTATAATTAGATTAAGCAAATCAGTAACAAAGAATTTCTATATTACCACAACAGAGAGAGTCCTGTGGCACCTTAAAGACTAACACATTTATTTGAGCTTAAGCTTTTGTGGGCAGAAACCCACTTCGTCGGATACATGACTTTTGATATTACCACATTATTACCACATGATATTACCACAGTAGTTAACAAGAAGTCAAACACAGTCCCCTTCAGGCATTCCAACCTTTGGCTCCTGTCCAGGCAACCCAATCTAACGTAGTGAGAGGGCACTGAAAACCTAATTCTTCAGATGTGAGGTTTTTACTAATCCAAAGAGTCAGACATTTACTCCAGGTCAATATGTATTTACCAAAATATCACGCTGTCAGTCAATCTTTAATAAACTAACTAAAGATTTATTAATAAAAGAAAAGAAGGGATCTATAAATGGTCAATAGATCGTATACATACAAATGATTGCAAAGTCCTTATATCAGATTTGTAAAAGTGATGGAATAGATTGTTGTCTTGTAAAGTCTCTCTGATAATTTCCAAAGGTTTGGAAGGTCCTCAGTCCATAGTACAAGATGCTCCTTTTTTGTTGTAAATCCACAGTACAGAGAATTAGAGCAGGAAAGAGGCAAAATGGAGATGTCTCAAAGGTCTTTTATATCCTCTAACATGTGCCTGGAAATTTACTGTCCCAAACAAAACCCACAGCCCGAATGCATGGAAAATCATTGGCCAAAGATGGAGTCCAGATCTCACATCCTTATTACATGTCCTTACATAGTTTGCTGAACCATGGGATGGCCATTGATGTCTTGCTGTCTGAAGCATCCACAGGAAGAGCTGTCTGTACAGGATGAGTTTCTTCAACAGTCCACTGTGAGAGTGCAAACTAGACCTGGCCTTCTTTTCTCCAGAAGAGATTGGTACTGAGTCTTCTCCAGAAACCACCTACACGCAGCCCACAAAAGCTTATGCCTGAGGGCCGGGGCGATAGACTGCTTTCTCGCCCGCCCTACCTGAGGGCCGGGGCGATAGACTGTTTGCTCGCCCACCCTGTCTGAGGGCTGGGCTAAGACCCCCCACAAGAGGGCTAACTGTTCCCCCTTTAGGAAGGGACTATGGCCTTCCCTGGAGTCTGGACCCGAGGAAGGGCTCCAGCGACTGGGTTGGAGGGGACGGCCCTGTAACATTGTAGTTTATTTGCATTGTATGATTGGTCATTTATTGTAAGTCTTCTGGCACTATTTCTTCTTTCTGAATCAATTACTACAACTTTTAAACAGGAGACTATTAAAATGGCAAGTACTGAATAGCAAATAGTGTACTTGAATTTTCAGAAAAATATTCATTTATGCTAACGTTGGAGATACCTTCAGGATTTGAAAAAATTTCACACGTAAACCAGAGTTGTCAGAACGCTATTTTTTCTTTCATATGGCAACTTCAAAAGCAACTTTAAAGGTCAACATCCAAGCTTGTCATCCACTCTGTGGCTTCTGGTGACATGGAATTAATCAAAGCTGTCCCTCCAGAGAAGGATTTTAGAGGGCATTGGTTCACTAAATGTTCCACAGTTTGCATTTGTTCTTCACATTCACAACGGGCCATCCTTCATTTTCCATTTGTGTAGTAGGTAGTTGCAATGTCCATGTAAGGTTATGATGCAGTTAACTGTGATCCATATTTCATGTGGCATGGTAAAGCCAGGTGGCTTATCTGGTGAGTACATGACCTGATCTTGATTCTTAACCCCACTATTTTCCCACAGACTCTGTCACTTGTCTGTTGATGGCAGTCCCAAGGTTTTGAGAGCTTTGGCTGCTAACCAGAAGCAGTTCCTGGACTTACAGTTGAATTGTGGAGGGATTGGAGATCTTTGTAGATGAGCACGTCTGGGTTCATTATCATACTGTTGTTTCCTTGTATTACTGTTACTTCTCTTTTAAGGGATGGTGGCAAGATATGTGTAAGGATGGGGAGTCAGACTGTTGATGCTGACTTCAGCACTACTGTAACAGTTCTCATAGCAGTGTTCAGTTCTCCATTGACAAGTTTTCTCTGTATGCTACCGGCACACATTAGTGCACAATATTTAGTTTCTGAGAAGACAAGGGCCAAGATGGCTGTCCACAAGCTGTGAGCATTTGCTCCCCAACTGGTCCCAGCTAGTTTGTGGATTATGTTGATCTTAGATTTTATCTTGGCAGTGGTCTTCATCATAGATGTTGGCAGTATGTGAGGCAACAATCCAGAACCACTCCAAAATATTGCTGGAAATCCTTGTGCCTGAATTTGGTGTCACACAAGCCGATATTCAAGTACTTCTTTGCATTGTAGTTGCTTAAGTGGAAAACGTAGACATCTGATTTTTGAGAGTTTAGTCAAAGTCACCATAACCAATAGTACTCCTCCATTTTATTTTCAGATTTTCTTTGAGGTTATATTCATCTGCATATCCAAATTTCCTTGACTGTGTCAATGGCATGTCACTGATCTAAATATTAAAGAGAGATGGTAGCAAGATGGAGCTCTGTGAGAGCCTGTTATTCAATAGGAAAGGTCTTCAGATTTGTTCAATTAGATGTATGTGAAACTTGGGGTTGGTGAGCATGACTGTCAGTAGGCACAGTTCCAGAGGGGTAGCCGTGTTAGTCTGTATACAGCAAAAACAACGAGAGTTCTGTGGCACTTTAATGACTAACAAATTTAATTTTAGTAGGTACAGTGTTGTTCTGAAACACACTATTTTGAACAATTTCAGAAACAGGACATCCCACCAGCCTGAATTATATGCCAAGGATAGGTCCACCAAAGCCATTGTTGGTTTGAAACTCCTTTGATAGCCAACTTTTATGTGGATTGTCAGTGTAATTACCTGGTGGAAGGTGCTTTGCCCTAGTCTGAACCCAGAGTGCTCTTTAGTGATGTAGCCCTCAAAGATGGCTGTAGGTCTCTGGTGTATCATTCTTTCCAAGAGCTTGTATGTTATACATGGTAATAATAGCATCCAGTAGTTTTTCAGATCATCAGCTGCTTTCCCTGGTTTCAAGATGGCAATGACCTTTGCATCTTGCTATACTTTCAGCATTTGGGCAAAGGTGTGCACATTGGTAAAGAAGCACATCAGCCAGTAATGGCAAGGCTGACCTATGGCAGAGCACAGAAGAGTAATGAATAATATCACTCCATAAACGCACCACATTTACTCACAAAAATATTCACAAATCACATTTTTAAATTACTCAGTCAACTCTGATACACTGAGATAATTAACCCTTTTATTATGTAGCTAAGAATACCAATTTGCAAACTTTGCAAACCACGTCTTACAGACGGACTAAGCTCTAAAATAGAAAACATAGTAGAACACTTGGGAATGAAATAAATCTCTCCAATTCTAATGAATGCATTTATTAAAAAGTAAAGTTGGGTTTAATCCACACTTACTACATTCTCACTAAACAAATGGCAAGAAGGCAAGACAGCTTTTTTTTTTTTTAAGCTGATTGACCTAATGGTCACTATTTCATTATTATTTTTGCTCAGATGACTGTTCCTTATTTTGAAGCCTTCCCTGGTTTAGAATCCAGAGGTCTAGATGTCACTTTTGATGAAAGAATCTTTGAACATCCATTATCATCAGACCCTGAAAAGATTAAAACTGTCATTTCCAGAAGTACATATTGACAGAAAACTGCTATTATTTTTAGTCTAATTTTGTTTTGAGAAAGTATTTAATACCACACTGTCCATCATGTGGGTATAGAAGGCCTAAATATGAAAGATAATTTGGAAGCACTCAGTGTCAGTGTTATGTCACCTACCAATTACATATATTGAAGGCATGAGGAATGTCATATGTTCACATGTTGTTACCATGCAACAATACAAATCTGATGAGCACTTTTTCTAGCTTGCATTAATATTTTCCTGTAGGAAATACAGCATCAGTATAACTGCTGCGATTATGCTGAGTTAAAAATACTTAAGTAAAATGTCCATCAAATATGGAACAATTTTCAAATGTAATATATTCATTAGAACTTCCAATTAAAAGAAAAACCCTGCTGTGATTCTTTAGTATTGCACATGATAAATATATATATATATATATATATATATATATATATATATATATATATATATATATATATATAAATAAAGAGACTCCCTCTAATATCAATCCAGTCAATTTCATTCTTTTTTGGGGGCAGGAGAAGAATTACAAAGTAATGACCTGATTGTAATATCTACCTTTCTTTTGTCTTTTGTGGGCATAAAAGAAATCTGAAATCACCTGAAACAGAATAACAAATGCATGTTAGTCCTATGTTAAGTGAGAAAACAAAAGAATAGGTCTGAATTAAATACATTAATCATTTATAACTATTTGAATAGAATCTTCACATGGCCTTGAAGGGTAGCTAAGCATACTAAAAGGCTAAACGAGCCTGTTGTGTCAAAGAAATATAATTTGATTCTTTCTCAATGCTGAAAATGGCCTGGAAAATTCTTAATTGAGGTAACAGAAGTTTCACTTCAGATCAGGCCTGGAAAGGTGGCTAAATCTTTTAGATTCTGTGTCCTGAAGAAAGAAAAAATCTCAAAGGGAGGAGTTCCAAAATCCCAATAAATGGATACAAAAAATAGAATTCACTGGGGTCCAAAAATGAGTTGCTATTAAATAATGCGCATAAACTCTTATTATTACAGGGAGAGATTTTCAAAAGCACTCAGCACTTCCCATGGTTCTCTCATGAGCTGCTGGGAACTGATCACTTTTTTCACATCCACTCACTTTGTTTAGATTACTAAATGGGAATTGAACTGTTTTGAAAATCCTGCTATTTAGATAGGTTTCTAAGGCTATGTTGACACTGCAATATAGGCCCAGGCTCAGACTTAGGCTTGAGCCCAAACTCCCTTCTGTTTGCACACAAATCTCTCAGACTCAGTCTCATGCTTAAAGACCTAGGAGCCTACAAGAATAGAGGGTTTGAACTCGAGTCAAGCCAGGACACTCGGTTCAAGCTCTATCGCACTGCAATGTAGACGTAGCCCCCCTGGTCTCAGGTCCTGGGAGTCAAAAGTACCCCACAATCCCACGATCCAACTTTCTTTTCCTCTCTCTTCCAAGAATTACCAATTGACTCCAGAGAAATAGAAGCAACCTTCCTTGTTGTAATTTAGTAGTTTGACAAGTCTGCGTTAAACCCTTCCATTTTATTCTGATCATCAAGCTGCAAACACACCTTCTCAGAACCTTCTGCATTTTCAATGGTCACTGACCAGAAGAAGTCCTTAGCAAAGGGCATTGCTTCTTGGTCACAGGAGCACATCCAGATTTTGATTAGGCTTTGGTACGAGGCCAACAAAACAGTGGATTTTAGTAAGAGTACCAGGATTGATCACTCAGATCGAGAAATAGTGAAGAAGCTGGCAGTGTTGGAAATGTACAGGACTGGTGAACAGTGCAGGGAGTGGATCAAATGGCTCAAGGACGATTACGGGAAGCCAGAGACCAGATCTTCACTTCAGGCAGCTCACTGACATCATGCCTGCTTTATGATGAGTATGACTGAATGCTGGTTACTAGGCTGAATGCGATGCACAATGGCAGCTGAGACGACAACCTGCTGGCCCCAAAATCCAGCATGGAAACTAATGACAGCTAGCAGCAAGCACCAAATGAGACCAGCAAAATGACTCTGTCACTGACACCGGTCCCAAAGGAGGCTTTGCCAGAGGATCAGCTGCAGCATATCCTGGAGATGCACCCCAAGGAACTTTTTGATGCCCCCATCCCAAAGAGCAGCCCACCTGAGGAGCAGCAGTGGAAGCAGCGACAGAAAGAGGCAGAAGCCACCCTGGACCCTGGTAAGTGTCTGTCACCATTTTAATGTTTTTATGTTTATTAATATGGGAATGGGAGGAATTTCCGTTCTATGAAGCAATGCAAAAGTTATTATTACAAGCCCCAGCAAGCAGCGTGTCTGGCACATTGTATCCCAGCACCTTGGCGTCCCCCCGCCACCACCCACCATGTGGAATTCAAAATGGCTACCAGGAAATGCAAACACTGAACAAAGCCTGGAAAAGTGAATTTTTACTGGACTGGCACAGATTTTTGCTAGGGTATTCCTGATTGTTAAAAATAACAACCTTACATTATCATTCATGTAAGTGTGCCGCTCTGAACCACTCAATGCTTTAACGAACCTCCTGAAAACAGGGAACTGGGGACGGGGTAGGGGAGCATGACAATTTGTTCCATGTACAAATTTAGGCCATTTCAATTAAATGTAGCCCACGTAATGCATAAGTGACAAAATCATTTGCCCCAAATACAATTGGAGTTTTAATTTTGTCCAGAAATGTGCTGGGGGATGAGGGATAAGGAAGATTGCCATGGAGTTTTGTGTGTTTGCATGTAGTCATAATAAGCTAAACCATTTGGAAGCTAACACAGCACCCAGTTGAGTTCTGCATGAATTCTGACCCAATCCCAGGTGCTGACAGCTGCAAACTTTTCCTGAAGCAGGAACTCCAGGTAGGTAGTCACATTTTGGGGAAGGGAATATTTTCCAGGCCACCTTGATAGCTGACAGCCACTCAGGCATCTGCTGTACAGTCAATATACATTTGACTACTTTGGTAGCATACACTGCTGGTGTCCCACTGACAGCTTGGACTAACACATCTCTATGCCATTCTGGCACCACAAGAACTGTTATGTCCTCCAAAATGTGGAATGCCTGAAATGATAGAAAAAGCTTGTGTAGCATGGCCCTTGACCACTCCCCCAAGCCCAAATTGTACTGCAATTTTTAGAACAAAAAAAAAGCAGTTATGTTTTTTTAACTTACTCTTGTCTCTACACTTCTTTTGCTGTGAATAACCCAGCTGTGTACAAGAGGTTCTGTAATCTGAAGCATCCCTCTCACAATATATTGAAGTTCAGCTTTAAAAAGTAACATTTTAGGTCTTGAAATTCCACAAGGATTTTTTCTGTGCTCCAGCTCTGAACTATTTCAGACAATAACACTCTGAATCTTGTTCTCTTCCAGGCCCCTCGACCTCTACTGGCAGCAGTACCTCCACAGCTTGCCCAGAGTGCAGCAGAAGCCTGGGTCAATGTACTTTCATGGACTGTTCCAAAAGAAAGCATGTCCATGATGAACTTAAGGTTGAAGTTCTGGACAGGGCCAACAAGCAGTCCTGTAGCAAAGACAGAGGGACTTGCAGCTAGAGGAAAGGCATGATGAGAGGCAAACAGAAAGGCTCAAACTGGCTGCACAGCCTGTGGACGGATTTGAAGCACAGGAGCAGGCATTTGCTTTGCGGTACCTGGAATAGGAATGGGTGGCTAAGGGAGGAGGACAGAGCTCACCAGAAAAAACTGCTTGAGTGGTTGCTACCACTAATGGCCACAAGAGTACTGGGTCCTGCAGCACCTGCCCACAGACTGAGTCCCCTCCATGGCACCCTGCGCTGCAGCCCAGAACGGCTTGGAGAACTCTAGGGCTGGGTGGCTAATGCAATTGGATCTTATGAGTGGCTGGGCAGCAGGGGTGTCCCCAAAACGCTGGGGGGGACCATAACTCCTTTTATGACAACATCATTGGTGGGAACAGTGTCCCAGCCTGTCCATGAATGTAGCTCCCTGATCAATGAAAAACCCTGGCATCATGAATTTTCCCAGGATAGCCTGTGCTGATGTTCAGAAATTGGCCTTTGTGGTGCACCAGGACCTGTATACCAATGGAGTAGTATCCAATCTATGTATTCCAGTGCTGCTTGAGGAGGGCAAATTATTGGTTCAGGTGTAATATCAATGGCCTCAGTGCAGCTGGAAAACTCCATTCTATCAAAGCCAGTGATTACTTCAGGAATATTTTTATGGCAGTCACTTTGGGATAAACCACATGACTGATTGCCTCTGACACCACCACTTTGCCTACAATCGAATTTCCAACACCAAGCTGTTTGGCAACAGACCTATAGGAGTCTGGGGTAACCAGTTTCCAGATGATTATTGCAACCTCCTTCTGGAATAGCATGACCGCCCTCATGTTTGTGTCTCTACACTGGCGACTTGGGGCAAACTGCTCACAGAGCTCCAGAATAGTAGCTTTCTTCATGCGAAAGTTCTGGACCCCACTGCTGGTCATCCCAGGTCTCCAAGACAATGTGCTCCCCCCTGTCTGTTCTTTTGGCCTTGCTGCAGAAGTGCCAGTCTATGTAGAGGGCATCTGCGGCTATACCAAGTATCATGAGCAGCATCAGCCATTTCGAGTCTGCCATGTCTGAGTCCTCCTCCTCCTCTTCTGTCATTAGCTCTGTCAGGTACCTTTCATGCATCAGAAAACACTGCCTGAATGTGCACCAGTGTCTCACTGAAGCTCTGCCCATTCCCTGAAACAGGAGTGAAAGCGTAAGCAAGAAAAGTTCTTCAAATGTCACCTCCACCAGGTTGCTGACTCTGGTTGCTGGGAATGCGCAGAACAAAATGACAGCTTTGCAGGATGTGCTGGCAGGCTGTCAAACTTCCTGTAGTGTACAGGTGGAAAGCCAAGTTTTCCCATATTTCACCATGAAAAAAGGGCTGGAGCGAGCCCATTTCAGGAGAGCGCTAGGGTCTGGTTGGATTCAGGTCTCCGCACTGCATTGTGGATGCCAGAGCCCCATGTTCAGGCCCAGGTTAAAAAATTCTTAATCTAGGGTTGGCAAACAGTGTTAAAATTCAAGGTATATGTACACTGCAATTAGATACCCATGGCCGCCCTACACCAGCTGACTCGGGCTCATGGGTCTCAGACTAAGGGACTGCTAATTGTAGATATACAGGCTCAGGCTATAGTCTGAGCTCTGGGACTCCCTCCCCTTAACAGCACCTAGGATCTAGCCGAAGCCTGAGTATCTACAGTGCAATTTACAGCCCCTTACATGAGCCCCGCGAACCCAAATCAGCTGGCACAGGCCAGTCTTGAGTTTTTAATTACAGTGTAGCTATTCCCTCAAACTCTGGTTTGGTTCTTAAATCTAGGGGCTGCTGATTCGAGTCCCACTAAACCTGGGTTTTCATTGCAGTGTAGACATACCCTAAATGGGAGCTGTTGAATGCTGATAACTTTTCAAAATCTGGCCCATTGTTATCATTTTTATAGCACGGCCACATTTTAAAGGGATTTTGGTGCCTAAAGATACAGACAGGAGCCTCCTGGGATTTTCAAAATCATCTATGGATCTAACTCTCACAGCTTTCCCACTAGGCTTCTACTTGCATCTTTAGGCTCCAAAATGCCTTTAAAAATCCATCCCATGGCACCATTTACAGATTAATGAATAGATAAACACTTACCACAAGGTAATTACAATCCAAGCACTTAGTTGTGCCATTAATCCATTGTCCTGCATTGGGCATGGTGCAGATCACACCAAGTCATCAGGGGAACTGGGAGGCATTTTACATCTGGAAGGCAGAATTCCTCCTGGAACTTACATACTTGCCACAGACCTACTACTACTAGGCTACTTCATGGATTGCAACTTACCCCCTATTTCACAGCCAGCCAGCTGCACTGGCAGGGCCATTGGGAAGGTGGAGCTATGTGTCTGCATCCTGCCTGCTTCCTTTAGGGCAGCTTGCCCCTAGTGGAGTAGAGCAAAAACAGCCCCTGGACTTTTAACAGTTACAGCAGGTTACATTTTCAGTGTTCATGTAATTATCTAAAATATCATTAAATGAAAGGTTATGATACTTCTCTCACTTTTGCTGATTCTACATTGGGGTAACTCCATTGACTACCTTGGAATTGTTCCAGCAACAAACACTGGTTTAATTAAGAGTGGAATCAGGACCAATAATGTTTAATCTGAAAATAAATTAAAAGGAACAATCTAGTTCTTTCAAGACCTTCTGATTGGAATTTGAAATTTGGTCCTTGTAATATAATCATGCTGATGTTTTCAAAGTTGCTTATCTTCTATTTAGTTGTTCATTAGAAACTATACTGTGACAATTTCAAGCCAGTCATTATTCCCTTAATCAGCCCACTTCTCACTGTCCTTGCCTTCTGGCACCTTAAACGTGTTCTCATCTGTGATGTTACTCTAGAGATCACGAACCCCACAAAGATTTGGCTTTTTCCAAAATGATGATTTTCCCCTTAGTGCAGCCACTGGCAGAAGTAATAGCATCATTTTCTAATCATAGCTCAAAACTTCTCTCCTTACATCAACTTTCTTCAATATCTGTCCCTCCTCTTGCTCCCACCCTGAAGTCTTATATTCTCAGGGTTAGATCAACAAAGGGATTTAGGTGCCTAACTGCCACTTTATGAGCATAAATCCAAAATGCAGATTCTAAAAGGCTCTGTTCAGCTGCCTCCCGATCCTGTGGGTGCCTACGTTTCCATCAGTAAAGTACCTTAAAAATCTCCCATTGAGCATGGGCAAAGCTGACTAAATCCTGATGACTTGTGCCTATCCCACATGTAAAACCTGGTGGGATCCTTAAATTAGGCATTCCACCTGCCTACTTCAGCTTTCACACAAAACACATACAGAGGATGATCAGCCTTTCATAAACTTTAGCTTTGCTGTTAAAGCATTCACTCAGGCTTTGGGAGACTCAGGTTCAAATTCCCACTTAGCCTCATGTGGAGCAGGGATTTTAACCCACATCTCCCAACTTTTAAGAGAATCCCCTAATCCCTGGGCCATGAGATATTCTGGAGTGAGGTTCTCTCATTCTGTCCTATGGAAGACCTTTCAAAAGTGGATTTTGGGCAGCTCTCCTAACCCTCTGTGCCTCTGTTTTCCTATCTATAAAATAGGAATCATAATGCCTAGCTGTCATGGTTAATTAATTAATATGTGTAATGTGCTTTGAACATCTTGGGTGGAAGGCACTCAATGTATATGTTCAAAGCATTATTATTATTATTATTATTATTATTATAACTGAGAGCAGAACATAGGCCCAGTGTTAAGTGGTAAACCTGGTTTGGCAAATTCTGCTGAAAACCAGGTTTCATAAAACAGAATTTTGTAACTTAACTAAGGAATTCAGGCTCAGATCCTCAAAGGAATTTAGGTACCTAACTCCCACTGAAATCAACCCTGCTTAGGCACCGAAATAACTTTTTAGGATCCAGTCATTAGTAACTGGGCATGAGGAAAACAAACAAACAAAATACTATCTAGCACTAGCATAATTATTTAAATTACTCTTGAAGGTTTCTTCACACATGCTATTTAATATCACATATTTCAACCCCATTGAATTAATATGTTCTGCAAATCTAGATGTATTATGCAGTAAATTTGTTATTCATTTTAATGAGCTCTCTTTCCCATTCATCATTGATTTAGCAATGTGCAAGAGTGTGGTGCCTCTGTATAATTACAGGTGTCTGTTTCATTTTTACTAGACAAGTTATAATTAATATGTAAATTCCTTTCTTCTTTGGTGGGAGAGAAAGATGTTGGGGTACTAAAGAGAAATGTGTGAGCTATGGGACAGTGACAGGATAAGTATAAGGAGAGTGAGTTTGTGAGAGTGAGAGTGTGTGCTGAGGAAAGTAAATTATAACCTTCACTGTCCCTTACTACTGACAATACCATATAAGTTGCACAGCAAGAGGCAGATGCACAAATGGCAGCAATAAAAACAGGGGCAGATGTAGAAATAGCAGCAGTAGAGACAGGGACAGCTGCACAAATGGCAGTATTGAAGGCAGGGAAAGGTGAAAAAGTGTGCAGAAAAAAACCCACAGAAAGACAAGGGCAGGTACAGAAATAAGAGAAGCATAGCAGGCCTGATTTTGAACTCAGTTACATTGCCTGTAAATCAACAGTATCATCACGGAAGTTAGGGTAACGATAAAAGACTTAAACTAGTATAAGTGGGAGCAGAATGTACCAAAATGGACATTTTCCTATTTTCATTAATATGGGATTTCATCAGCATCAATTACCTCTCTGTCAAATCCTCTACAGAGACCTAATTTCACTGTACCTAGGATCAAATTCACACTGAAGAGCACCAAAGGCCCTGGCTACGCCATAAGAAAAGGTATGCAGAAAACAACCAACTGCAATGTAGTAGTACAGCCACTATGGGAGGATAATGTAAGTTTGCTATTTATCGGAGAACAAATGAAGGAGTGTATTTTATCTTCAGTGTTTTGGTTCAATCCTTATTAAATCTAATGGGAGTTGTGCACACTAATCAAGGGTAAAATAATAACAGAAGGAAGTTTATGATGTTTGGGGTTTTTTTGCTGTGTTGTTTTTGCATCTGTAAAAACTTCCCTTGGCAGTATGGGCAGGCTGTAAGAATATTACCCATTCAGGCCTTGAGCCTACAAGCTGCTCCATGCAGTTTGACTCCTGTGTCCACATGGAGTAGCTGGCAGGGCCATGACTTTGGCTGGGGGAATTATCCTGGAGTTAGCAAGTGAAAAGTGATTGCTCACATGGAAGAATGTGGTGATGAGAGCTTTCCTCAAATCATTTGGCCTCAAGCCAAGATGCCACTATCTCTGCAGCCTAATAGGGACCATATCATGATTTTTATTTGACAGATAAGCCCTGTATAATTCCTTTCGTCTGGAGAGAGAAGACTGAAGTAGGGACATGATAACAGTTTTCAAGTGAATAAAATGTTGTTAGAAGAAGGAAGGGAAAAATTATTCTCCTTAGCCTCTGAGTATAGGAAAAGAAGCAATGGGCTTAAATTACAGCAAGGGTAGTTTAGGTTGGACATTAGGAAAAACTTCCTGTCAGGGTAGTTAAACACTGGAATAAATTGCCTAAGGAGGTTGTGGAATCTCCATCACTAGAGGTTTTTGAGAACAGGTTAGACAAACACCAGTCAGGGATGGTCTAGTTATTACATAATCCAGCGTTGAGTGCAGAGGACTGGAATAGATGACCTATTCAGATCCCTTCCAGTCCTACACTTCTATGATTCTATATGCTACTGAATCTTTCCAAAGCTTTCTATTCATCCTCTAGCCCAAGATGGAGCAGGAGATCATCCACTTCCATAGAACTATCCCCGCCTTTCATGAGCAGAGTGTATCTCACTCTTTTGGAGATCCACATGTGAAAAAGGGTTGAAAATGCAAATTACCCCCTTCCTTACCAATAGGAAATCTGCAGAAAAGTTAATAAAACCCGAGCCTGCATTAAATTGTGGTGGAGCTTCTTCCGTGTACTGGGATCCACTTTGAAGAGAGCTTCCAAGGTACAGAAGGGCTCAAAAGCTTTTTGTATCACAGGTCTGTTGGACATATTCTGTCAGGGAAATAAAGGATGTACGGAAACAGTGCAGAGTGCAGAGTGTCTGATCAGCCAAATCTGCAGACTCCAAGGATCCATGGTTTCTGAGGACTGAATCTCTCCTCTTGTTCCATATGGAGTTGAGGAAACCCTGTTCCCTGTCATTGTGAGACCTTTGAGAGGTGAATCTCATACATTTCCTGCCCCTTGGCCCTGTCCAAACAGTGCTTCCACAGAAAGGTGCAATCTGTCCTGCTTTTGAAAATTTATCTGGAGGGCCTTTTTAAAAATGATAGCAGGCAATAGTGAAGGTAGTCTTTTACTTATGAGTAAGGTTGGGAGGACATTTCACACAGGTGATATGACTCCACCCATAGCATGCCCTCAAAAAAAAAAAGTTAATGATGATGAATACTGTAGGAAGGATGGAAACTGGTTAATTTTATGTCTTTTTCATGCCTTCTGAATATATATATTAAGCTGTTGGGTGCTAAGCTCTTTTTAAAATCTAGATTAATTTCTCTTGAACCATCCTCTGAAGTGGTACTGGCTACTGTCATAGAGTGGGTAACAGACTGGGGCACCAATTCAGGAAAGCATTTCTATTCAGCAAAACATATGGCTTTTAACTACCACTGATGTCAATGAAACTTGTTTCAAATTAAGCACACATTTACGTTTAGAGATGGCCAACTGCAAAACTTTTTACTGAAAAATTGTCTTTTTTAAAGTCAGAAATTAAAAAAAAATGTTTCATGATTTTCAAAAAAAATTAGACAAAAACAAAAATAGCTGTTTTTTTTTCTTTTTTTCACCCTGGTTTTCAATGTATTCCCTATTTGTTTTCACCATTTTCAGTGGCAAAATAGGTGGAGAAACTAAGGAAGAAAAGGGAGAATGAAAGAGAAACTGAAAAGTTTTAAAATTAAAAAAAATCAAAAAAGAAAAAAATACCATTTTCAATAAATAATTTAAAAAAAATTAAAACAGAAATCATGGACCCACAGAATGAAACTTCAAAATTTTCAAAATCTTTTGTGATTTTTTTCTCCGATTTTTCAAACAGCTCTAGTGAACTTTTTTGCTGAGCAAGGATGAATTTAAGCATGTGCTTAAGAGTATTCCTGAATAAGGCCTATATGCACACGGACCCCCCTCTATGGAATCCTTACTTTCCTATTGTAGACCATCTGCTAGATGTTGCCATCAGCAAAAAGGGTCATGCTCTGTTATCTAGGGGTTCCTTCTGCAAAGCTTAACAAATAACAGTGGCTCAAGTCCCTATTCAGAAATATGGGAATAGAATCATAGAATCATAGAAGATTAGGGTTGGAAGGGACCTCAAGAGGTCATCTAGTCCAACCCCCTGCTCAAAGCAGGACCAACCCCAACTAAATCATCTCAGCCAGGGCTTTGTCAAGCCACACCTTAAAAACTTCTAAACCACCAGAGCTGCATGACAACCTACACAATGAGGATCTTCTGGGACTGTCAGGTTGGAGGAGGAGGCAGGTACATTGCAGGTACATTGCAAAGTGGGTGGAGGAAGTATTCCAGGGGTAACCAACCACAGTCTGTCTGTGCTCATGCCTGAGCACCAGTCAGTGCATTCAGCTGGAGCCCTGCTGAGCCAGTGGTGGAACACTCCACCACTATTACGGCCTTGGGCTGGTATGCAGTGGAGTGGGATCTCACTCCCCCTTGCCACCCCACTCTTGGGGTGGCAACCTCTCCCTGGCCTCTGAAACCTCGGTGGTGCTTGACCCCTTTGCCTGCGAGCCCTAGAATGTACTAGTCCTTGACTCATTTGCTGGTGAGTCTTAGACAGTGTTAGTGCCCACTCCTTGTCATGAGCCGGAGACTGTATTGGTGCTCACCTTTGCCTTTGCTGTGAGACTATACTGCTTCCTGACTCACCCTGCCTGAGGGACTGGGCTTTTAGACTGTGGGACGGTTACCTGGTTACAGATCAACCCCCTAACTATTGTCTGTCCCACACTACCTGAAAATCCAGACACATAGCCTGATGTCAGGGTCCCCTCACCTTTGTTTCCGGGGACTTTCCATACTGTGTATTATGAAGAGGCGTGGCCTCTCTCCAATGCCGATTCTCAGGGGTGGCCCCAGTCTGTTACAGAGACTAATTAACTAACTAACTAACGAACTAAGGTTTACTGGCCTGTAATGGCCAAGATTGCCTCTGGAGCCTTTTTTAAAAATTGGCGTCACATTAGCTATACTCCAATCATCTGGTACAGAAGCTGTTAGTAGTTCTGCAATTCCACATTTGAGTTCCGTCAGAACTCTTGGGTGAATACCGTCTGGTCCTGGTGATTTATTATCCTTTAATTTATCAATTGGTTCTAAAACCACCTCTAATGATACCTCAATCTGGAGCAGTTCTTCAGATTTGTCACCTAAAAAGAATGGCTCATCTGTAAAGACCAATGCAAAGAATTCATTTATTTTCTCCACAATAGCCTTATCTTCCTTGAGTGTTCCTTTAGCATCTTGGTCGTTCAAGTACTAAAATGGACTCTACCACTTATCCCAAGAGTAAAATTACAGCTCTTGTTAATTGCCAGGTAGGGATCCCTTACTGGATTGCTTCAGCTATGACACTTACCTCTGATATTTCAGCAAAAACCACCTACTGCCTCAAAGCTACCTCTTGTTTGCAAAGGCTGTCTCTGTGCCATCTTTTCACAAGTCTTCAGAAAAAAAATAGTGGTGTATAGGACCCTGAACAGAATCCTTAGAACAAGGGACACAGTATTACCAGAAGTACTTTGTTACTCTCATATACTAACAAGGTTTTTTTAGTGTTCAGTCTTTGCTACTCAACTGAGCCAAAATAGTTATGGTCAGAGTGACCTCTCATTCCTTCGTACATTTAGTACAGTTCTCTTGCCCTTTCATCACCCAGTGAGGATAATAATATTTTATTGCCCCCAAACTTAAAACTTAACTGAATTTTGGCTAAAATGCCCAAAGTTGTCACATAACAGAAATGCAAATGAGGCCCAGCCCATTCAGCCATTTCTCATTAGTCATGAACAGATGCTGGCAGAGAGTTCCCTCCCCAGTGAAGCGTCTGTCCATCTGGAGTTATCTGAGCTGTTTTTCTACCTTCTCTCCAATAGGCTCCAATAGCAAGCTCTCTGGTTTCAACAGCTTCAGCTCCAGGGCTTACACTATGGAGCACAAAGCATCAAATAATTATCAGACAGCTAGGAATTCAGGATGTGTAAAACTGTGTAAAAGCCCACTAGTCAGTGTTTGTTAACTCTCCATGCTGATCTACAGAGTATATGAGTTGTTACAGCCCTCAAATTCAAAGCTTTTGGTTTTTAGCTCAAGCCATAGCAGCTCATGATTTTAGCCCAAGGTCCCTGATTTAATGCCAGTGTGCAAACCAAGATGGCAGCCATCACAATACGTTAATATAAAGTCACATGACAAAGTATAAAAAGCCTTAATAGAGAATAATTCTAATCATGCAGCATATTATGAGTATCATTTCATTATATTTTCAAAGATTTTTCTCTCTCTTATTAAGTCAATGGAGTTACACCAGCATACAGCTGTATGAAGTGAAGAATCAGGCTGAGAGTCTACGTACTTGTTTCTAAAGTATCTCTAGCCAGTGCACTGTTGGTGCCTACTAAAGGCCTTAATAAGGGATAATGAATTTTGAATCAAGTCCTCAGGGCATAATTCTTTAACCTCTGTAGTACAAGGGGATTACCATCAATCAAACATTAGCCCCACCTACCCGTTACCAGAAGTCCTGCCCCATCCACCCACATGTCACCGGAAGTCCTGCCCCATCCAGTCATCTGACTTCCGGCCCCGCCTCCAGATGGACCCCGCCCCCTTGAACCTTTAAGCCTCGCCCCTAACCATTAGGCTCTGCCTGCCTGTCACTGGAAGTCCTGTCCCATCGGGTCACCGGGCATCGGTTCCACCCCAGGTTTTGACTTCCGGGTCAACATGGCCACCTGACCGGAATCGGGTGTGACCCTTCTGAGAACACCTCCTGCCCACTCTCCACCAATAGGAGAGGGTTTTGCCCCAGTGGGACCACCCCGAGGGCAGGATTGGACCCCAGATTGCCACCTGACCAGAAGGGGTGGTGTGATCCCTCTGCCAATCAGTGTGCATTTCATGCCGAGAGTGGGATTGGCCCAGAAAGGGCACGGGGAGGAGCAGGCCGCCATTATGCAAAAAGTTCCATTGACTTGAAAGGGACTGTTCATGTGAGTAAATGCAATTAAGCATAAGTAAGGGATGCAGAATGAGAACTAAAAAATAAGTAATTATAATGGCATATTTAATATAATTTTGGAGCATATTCCTTGCATCTTCCACTGCATTTTAACCTTGTCAGACATGTGAGAACCAAAACTCCCAGAAAAAAATGAAATAAAATCACATGGAAATAAAAATACTTTCAGACACTCTGGGTGACACCAGCAAGTGTGCCCAGCAACATTCTAAGCAAAAATGATTATTTTAAGTGAACATGAAGGCCAAAATCTAAGACTTGAATAATGCATACAAGATGACTTCTGGATATGCTGCTGGAGCTCATTCAGTGCCTGGGGTCATATAAACATGTGAGATTAAAATATATATGCCTCACAATACAGTAACTGACACTGTTAGCATTTAGAGAAAAAACACATTTTTCAAGCATATAATAAAACATGTAGACAGAATACCTTACTATTTACCGATCATATACGTAACCCTTCTGCCAGATGTCATTGGCAGCAGGAAGGACCAGGTTGAAGAATATGTCTAATGATCCCTTCTAGAATAAAATCACATGTGGCTCAATCTTTCAACTAACATTTAATCCACCTCCTGGTTTTAAGAATTTTAAATCGAAATCTCACAAACTCTCAGTGTACTTGGAAATATGGAAAATGGCAACTTTTATATAGGGAGATATAATAAAACAAAATGATCACAGCCAGAAAATGAAGGTGACACAGCAAACCCCTTTCTCCCAGTCTTTTAAACTGCCCAGTTTGTTGTGGGCTCATTTTTCGGATAAAACACACCGTCACCACACACCTGTGACCTCATTTCCACAATCCCATTAGCTCAGTGGTGGTTATGTGGGTGCTAGGATGGACGCTTTCTCAACCTGTCAGCTTCAGTCCAGGCACTCTGGATCTGTGGTTGCTCCAAAATGCAACTACTTGGTCCAGTCCCATGGTGTCTAATCCACTCCCCTCTACCACAGGTTACGTCCTGCATAATCTCTCCACTTACTTCACTCTGGTCCAGTTGAATCAATTCTACATGTCGTTCAGCATCTCTTGATAAAAAACCCAGATCCAAGACAGACTCCTGAAGAAAGTCCTTCCTCTTTGATAGTGTCCCTGGTGCCTTAGACAAAGCACATCTGTTCCAAGCTTTCTTCTTGAATTTTGGCTTTGTACCCAGAATCCACCACCTTTCAGGACAGGGTGACTCATTTTCTTCAGGATACAGCTTGTACAATTCATATGCCCTGACAAAAATGCAGTTACATTAATAAATATGATAATTCATAAAATCAGAACACAAACTCCAAATTACGTGATAAGACAATATAGGAAATGCTAGGTAACCAAAATTATATTTTATTATTATACTTTAAATAATAAATAAAACCTATCAACAAGTAGACCGTTCCCTTTTCTTCCTCAGGGGAGGCAAAGAGTTCCATCCTCTAACCAGGGGTAGTCAATCATTTTTTGTCAAGGTCCAAATTTCTTGATTAATATATATATATATATATATATATATATATATATATATATATATATATATATATATTAATATATATAATAAACAATGAATTAATTAATATATATATATTAAACAAGAAATTTGGATAGATTTGTATAGTCTGACTCCAGATAAACTAATTTTAAAAAATGACAATAATTATAATAATAAGTAAATAAAAAGACTTTGTCTTCCTTTCAAAAGCATCTGGCAATCTGAATTTGGCCCACAGTCCACCTATTGACTACCCCTGCTCAAAACTGTCTTACTAGATTTTCAGATATGGATGATTAAGTCAAAGCTTCTAAATCCATATTTATCTACCTAAATAAGTGGCTTGGTGTTCAAAATACTACTTAGTAGCTCACCTTGATTCAGTTGGAGCTGTTGCATGCTCATCTCTTTTGAAAATCAGGACTTCTATTTAGCTACTTAATTATCTACTTAGATACTTAATTAGCCTAATTTTAGGCACCAATTTCTGAAGTTTGGTGGCTCAGATTTTCAAAGTTTGAGGTGTGCAATTACATGCTGTATGCAACTCCTGTAGTGAATGTACAGATTTCTGCACACCTGTGGCCAGATAGCTGCTTAACTGGCCCTGTGCACATACAAATGTATGATTTGTATCCGCACCAGAAGTTAAGCACTTGCAAATGTACATGTGCAATTTTGCATGCCTATCCTTGGAAATATGACCCTGTTATGAAGGCATTAGTGAGAACTGTATGGTTAGGGTTGCAACCATTCAACATGCTGTAGCCATGCTTCCAGGCAGCGAAGGAGGGGTGATGCCAAAGATAGAAAGACAGACTGGGAGCACAAAGATCTGCAAGATTTGTGGACCAAACCTACAGGTTACTGTGCAGGGAGTGGAAGGGAATATCACAGAGTTTTCCCTTCTATTCTGTTGACTCCTCCCGTGGGCTTTCCTGTAGGAGGAAGTGAGCAAACCCTTTGTTTTCTGTGTACAGGCCACCTAACTCTATAATTAAAGTGTTAATATTTGGCAATTCTAAGATGTGTGTACAAGAGACCTTTAAAATATTGTTCATGTACCAGTATTTTGGTACAAGACAATTATAGTTACTGCAGTTATATCAGTGATTTACTTCTTGAAACAAGTATCTGAAGCTTTTTAAAAAATATTCTGTAATTCAGAAATGCAAATGCTGTGTTTATTGGCTACATTTTGGGGTCAGAATTAAGAATATTAATACAAGATTTCATGTGAATTTTTCTCTTTTAAATATTTGTACCTGGGTATTAAAATCAATATCTGTCTCCTGTCCCTTATTATTTCTATATATTTCTCTATTAAAGTTTAATTAATTTAAACATTTTGGTATTTCTTTTTCTAAAAGTTATGTTACTAGAGCAATATTAATTCTAAATTGATTTTTTCTAAAAAAATCTGGAAACATGCATGTGTGTACAGTATTTATAAATACATAAAGAAATAAAGAACAGCACAGTGGGCATTCAAAAATTCATTTTACTTTCAGAGCTGTTCTTAGTTCTGCTGATATTCCCCATACTTAAAATGGGGAACACTAATAGAATGGGTGATATTTCTAGAAAAAGAATGAGCATTTTAAGTCAACACACTATTATCTATGCATCTCTGTGCTCTCAAACTTAAAAGGCTGGGATCATTTTATTGATTTCAAATCTGCAATAATCAAACAAATCACACCTAGGCTGAGACTTATATATTCTCAAGCATACAGTATAAACACCTATAAAACCCATTATAACACAGCACTTTTCCTACACTATACACTATGAAAAGGATCTATCCCAACATTTACCGCCTATAAATTGTAGAACAAAAATAAACTGATATTCACCAGAAGGACTCAAATAGCAAACATTTAACAACAGGAATTTCCTTCCTTTTTTTTTCCACTCTTTCTGTATGTACTAAACTCTTTTAGGGCTCTGTTGTGAACCTGCCAATCACATTGGTGTGCGGTTACTCAAATGAGTAGTCTTTTTAACCACTCCTTTAACTAATTGCTCTTCAGTAAAAAGGTCCATAATCTGGCCCCTATCTATTTTGCCATGGGTTACTTTGTTCCCCACAGAATTCCCCCTCAATTCAAGCACCCAAAATGTCTGGTACTTTTCTATGCTTTTCTTTTTTAATCACAATTACTTAATTTAGCTAAACTTCAAGAAAATAGATTTATCCTCTTTCAACGAAGAAGGATAATTAAATCTTGCTTGAAAATGATTAAGTCTTATTGAGAAAAAAATCAAGTGAGAAACATTTAATTGTTATCGACTGACGGAGCACACTGGGAGAATGTAGATCAAAACATTCTGCACACAAAGCTGAAATAGGTCGAAAGAGAAAATTGGAGATAGCCACCCACATGAAGTAAATCCTCTCCGTTGAAGTTCCTACCTCCCTGTACAAAATGGCAGCATCACATGCATGATATGGCAAAAACAGACACGCTGGATCAAATGCTACAGTGTTGGCAAGTCAGAGGGCTCCAGTTAGCCTCAAGTACACAGGTATATTTCAAACCCATTCACATTCCTCTCTGATAATAAGGTTACAAAAAAAGAACAGAAACCATAACAATTCTAATTGTCTTATGCTATTGACAGCTCTCTTTCTAATGCCCTTTTCCTATACAGAAGTATTATAATTATATTCCTGATTTCCTCCACCCATTTTTATCCCCTTCTTTGCCTTTGCTGTTGGCTAGTGTCAAGCTATTGCTGCTCTGGGAATTAGCCAACAAAGGCTGCTTTATTGCTGTTCAGTGAGCACCTTCCCACGGGGACCTTTAGTGTCATCTCAGGAATGCAGCTAGTTGCCTCCAGTCCAGTGCCTGGAATCTCAATTTTATTTTTACCTTTGAGCTGCTTTCAGTTTATTGTGATGTCAGAAAATATTTGTGAAAACTTGGGCTGGATCTCTGTTCTGGCATATTACGCATTTTGACAGACTTCAGTGAAAGTTTTGGGGAGGGGACAAGATGGAGAGAGGGAATCTCTGAAAAAATGGAAATGCAGATGCGTTGACGATAATAACCCAAGTTTACTTACAAATTCAAGCATGTATTTAGCTGAAGTACCAGTGTGTGGAATGGCTCCAAATAAAGCAACAAGTTATCATGCCCAAGGCAAAAAAGGTTGTCAGTTCCTCATTATTACAATAGGGAAAGGCAGCTGAGAAAGAGATGAAGAGAAAGATCCTTTTTAATTTAGCTCTGAGTACAATCTGTATCAATTTTAAACAATTGAATTTAAACAACAGGCATGGGAACCCAGCATCAGATGAAAACTGGCTATTTATTCCATAATACAGATGTGTGTGCAAATTTTTAGAGAAGCTTTCAGATCAACTGCAATTAGTCTCTCTATTTTGCCAGAAGATAGGGATTGGATTTGATTTGGATTTGGATACTGATATTTAGACAAATCCACATGTGAATTAAAGATGACAAAATGGTGCTATTTATCATACAAGCTATTAATTTGTGGCTCACTGATGGAAAACACTTCACTGTAGAGACAGGCTGGATCACACATGGCAACCCTCTAGGGAGATAAATGCGTTGTGACCTTACACTTTGTTTTTAATGAATCTGATTTTAAAACCACTCTGCTGTGGGACTGCACTCCATTGCACAGAGATGACCAATGTTCATGTAGATATTAAGCAGTCCCAGTAAAAATTGTGCTGCAAGCAAGTGTACTTATAATAGACACATTCACCAAATATTACACTGAAGTATTTACTTCACTGTGATATTTCTTATATTTAGAATGTGTAATGCAGTAAGGTATTTTTACACCATAAGAAGGACAAGATTTTGCCTCCTTTACTCATGGTACCTTAATCTGATCATATCTTTTCACTGCCTTGAGTAAAGGCTGGCACATGGATGCACTGCCCCAAGAGCAGGTCAGGGAACGAATTTAAACAACAGGCATGGGAACCCAGCAGATCAGATGAAAACTGACTATTTATTCCATAATGCAAGTGTGTGTGCACATTTTTAGAGAACCTTTGAGAGCAACTGCATTTAGTCTCTCAATTTATGTTTACACTGCAAACAGAAAGTATGTTCTTGACTCAGGTTCATTAATCTGCTTTAGCTAAACTGGGTTAAAATAGCAGGGAAGACACAGCATTTTAGCTCTTACCTTGGGTTAGCAATTTGAATTCAATCCCAGACTCCCCAAGAAGCTTTAACTCAAACTGCTAATCTGAGTTAAACACCAAATTTCCATGTCTTCACTGCTATTTTAACCCACGTTAGCTAAACTGAGTGAAGAACACACCTTTTGTTCAACGTAGACACACCAAAATCACAATCCTTCTCCCTGTTCCCTTTGTTCTGGGCAAAAAGTAAATTGCTTCTCCCCTTTTGGTGGAGTATCTTACTCTACTCTCTGTACCTAGTCAGCTACTATGGCTGTTGGGCCTGGCAGATCTTGAGCTTCTCCCGCTTGGTGTCCCTCCCTCACATTGCTTGCAAGAATGAGTATTAGGTAAGTAGATCCTGCCTCCTCTTCATCACAAAGGAGATTAAAGTGGGGAAGAATGTTTTACTCCCTCCTCACTCCTCTGCATTGTCACATGAAGGCTGTGACAATCTAAACCTCTGTGAATATCCCTGTTTAAATCAATGGAACCAATCACAGCATAGGTGAATAAGGATGTGGGAATCTGGCCCAAAAGATTTTCCCCAGTGAAGGTAATGGCAAAACTATCACTGAATTCAATGGAGCTGGGATTGTGTCCTTAGATTTTAATGAGACCTACTCTACATATATTTGTAGAGTAAAATTATACGTGCACAGAAAGAAGTTTCAATTAAGTACTCAGATATTGACTAATTCGGTGTTTGACAAAATCAACATACTTTCCCCTATTTTTTGAGGTCGGACCTTAGTTTGGACACTGCAATAACCCAGGTGTGCTTTACAAATTTATTTTACAAAGGTCCATTCCATTTATAGTCAAACAGTCTGGAGAAATGTTTATTTTATGCAGTCCGCCTTTTATATTTTGCCTGACAAGTACTGGTGAAAAGTTATTGCACAAAAAGAAGATAATTTGCAGACCTTTTTCGGTTGCTGTGTGGTAAAGAACGAGTTACTTCATCCTCTGATATGACAAAGTCTAAAAGGTCAGTTCTTTTCTTATACATGCAAGTTCTCCATAAAGCTAACATTTTTTCTGAATTCCATTAGCTTTTTATCAAAGGCCTGCAGGTGTTTTGATGTATTCAACAAAAGATTTATTTAACAGGCATAGTGGTTGCAAACATTAGGAAGGATAGAGAACAAAATTATTGAAGATGTGCTTCAATGCATTCCTTTTACTCTAGTATTCAGTGCCTAATGTGTATATGTTGTTGTTTCAATCCACGAAGTCTTAATTAACACCAAATGTGTCTTTCATGTTACATGGAAACCTCACACATGCCTGTTGTAGTATCTTATTTACATAATAATACGTGGATTCATTTTACATTCATCTTTGTAATAACCAAAATATGCTTGCTCATTTCCATTAAACCAAACCACCTTGTTGCTAAGCAAGTATAATGCTACAGACTTATTTTATATGATTTATTAATGAGATATTTTAAGAACAAGGGGTGTTCCTAAAAGCAGTTTTCCCAGCATCTCAAAGCTGGGTCAGCCTGATACTGATGTAATGTCTGTGATTTACTCAGCAGGCAAGCTAAGATTTTTCTGAGCAGTGGTGTCAAGTTCATTGTTATGCAGAATTTCAAGCCATCTAAAAGAAGGCTGGAACTCACCACTTGTTCCCTTGCTTGCTTTCCAGAAGACTTCACATAAATGATAGTCTTTTGTTTAAAGGTAAACATGTTAAATATCTGTAGAAACTCCATATCTATCCAATTTATTTTTTTCTGACTACAACTTCCAGACGTTAGATCTTGCTACGCTAGATTAAAGACCCTTCTAATATCAGATATCCTCTTTTTAAAGACCATGACCAAGCTATTGCTCCACTTTTTTTTTTTTTTTTTTTTTAAATAAAATAATAGATTTAAGTGTCACAATTTCACAGTTTCACCCACAAACTACTATTTTAAAATCAAAACTGAAATCCAAAGACCTTTAAGTAATCTTTGGGAAAACAAGAGACAAACAAGGGGAACTGTGTTATAATGAAGGACAGCTAAAGGCAATATATATTTGGTCTTTGAATTTGATAGCAGATATTGCTGGTCACAACTTCTTTTCCCCTGTGGAAAAATTTGACCTTTTGCTGAAAAATCAAAAATTGGAATACTTAGATTTTAAAATAACTCTACAGTGCCTCATGGGAGTGATAGTTTGGGTTTCTCATGCTCCCATTTCCCTCTATAGGCCAGACTGCCTGGTCAGATTATGTCTCTTACAATGCACCATGGTTTCCCCAATGTCTCATGAGAATCCTGGGTCTGTGATGCATAATGGAGATGTAACCCAGCTGGAGAGATCAGCCCATAGCCGAGACAATGGGAATATGAAGTATGTGAACTATAACACCCATTATGCAGTGTAGTAGAATATTTAGTTTTTTTATTGAAATAGTCCAGTTTAAAGGATTCTATGACAAAAATTATTTTTTTTTATGGAAAGCATAATTTTTTCATAATAAAATAAATTCAAATAAACCCCCAATTTTCTGGTTGAAAAAAAGTTTCAGTGGAAAATTTTAAGCCAGCCCCAATCATTGGTTCAAGCCTAATTTTGAAGATCATGTCCTATGCTCAATTCTTGATCCCCCAAAACTGATTATTTCTCTCTCCACCTATTTTAAACATTATTTCTGAGTGATTTAGAAAATCAAACACATAATGGCATTGTTTAATGATTACTGTGAATTATTTATTAAAATTATTGTTTTATTGGATTTTAGTACTGCCTAAAATACACCATGTATTTCCAAACCCAGAGAAAGAAAGAGTCTCTGTTCCAAAGAGTTTGCAATCTCAAAAAGAAAGAAGGAAAACAAAGATATTATCCCAATTTAATTACATAATAGAGAATCATTTCAAAACCTGACCATTTTATCCACACTCAAGATTCCAGTGTTCCCAAAGTACTAACAGTATCTTATGTAGTAGCAATTTTGCCTTCTGAGGATGAATATTGATTTTCTTCAACTTAATATTTCATGGTCATGGGGTGCTCCCTGCCTCTTCCTCTGAGAAGAGACACTAAGTTAGAGGTTGATAAAACTACTGCCTTCATATCACTCTCACTATCACTTTTACACTATCAATAATGGTAAGTGAAGATTATATAGAATAGACCTGAGCAAATAATAAAATGTTTGGTTCGGTGACTGAAAAGAAAAATCTGAAAAAAAAAATTGGTTTGTTTGAAACTGATTTTGTTTTCATTATTTTTCTCACAAAACAAAAAAAGTTCAAATACAACATTTTGCATGTTTTTTTCAATTACATTTGTAAAAAAAAAAAAAAAAAAAAAAAAGTCCTTTTGAATTAATAATTAATTCTGAAAATATTTCAAAGTGAAATATCAAAACAGTTTTTTTAAAAAATGTTGAAATAAAACTCATTCACGAACTTCAACCTGAATTTGCAAATAATTTTTGTGCCAGAAATATGCTTATTTCTGCAAAATTACTATTTGCTAAAAAAAAATTGCCCAGCTCAAATATTGAGGCAATTTTCACTCATTATAGCATCCAATCTACAGTGCAGTCAATGAGACAGTATCTTGACTGATAAATTTGGAATTAAGCATACAGTCAGTGTGTGCTAAATTCTACCCTCAGTTACAGCAGTGTAGCCCTACTAACTTTATTGAACAGGTTCAAAGGGCAGAATATGCAGACATTTCTGTTTAGTTTTAATATTTATAATAATACATTGATCTATTCTGGTAAACATATTCTATCATATTTTGTGCAAAGAATCAAATCTCATTAAAATGAAATCTCTCTGCAGAGTTTCACTATTAATTTGTTGCTGAACTGAGAGAAAAGAGTTCCAGGTTTTGTATGAATTTCAAGTTGTGGATTAGTGAGATTTTATTGCATGTTACAAAACACACCTTATTTATTATCAATTATTTAATTTTTAAAATGAAAATGTTTTCCCTTTGCCATAAATGATAATTAATGGTGCAGTGCATTCCATTCCAGACTACAAAATTACTTTTCTAAAAAGAAGTCCAAAAATAGTCAGCCATGCTGCTGTATGACAAGTAAATGTTTTCAGATATACACATTTCCCATTAGGAGGTAGGGGGGTTGCATTAATTTTTTGCCAGCCTATTTGAAAGTGCTTGGGGTTGATGTCTCTCCCTTGTAGTCCCAGCTTTGTCTTTGGCCTCCCCAGTAGCAGATCTCCAATGTGACACAAAGCAGCTAGAGTGGAGCCAGTGATCTTGATTGGAGCAGGACAAAAATTTTCAGCTGAAACATTTTGTTACTAAATAATACAGACTTGTTGAAATAAAAATGTTGTGTGAATTCATGTCAGTATTGATGAATTATTTCAGCTGGGGAAAAAAATAGAAAAAATATCAATGTTTTGTTTCAACATTTTTCTAAGTGAAACTTTCAATTGTTCGGTTCCAAATGATGGTTTCAAAATTTCATTTAATTTTATTTTAAAAAAATCAAAATAGTTTAAAAATGGTTCTAATCTAAAATAAATGTTTTGATGTTGTCAATACCTATTTTTAGCTTTCTGATTTTCTGAAAAATTAAATTTTTTTTTTTTTTTTTAAATATCTGTAACTCCAATAACCCTGAATGGGCTATCAGCAGTGAGGATTAAACCTGCAATCTCTGGATTTTAGTGCATGATAGTCTAGTGCCTGAGCTAAAAAAATCTATTTTTATAACAGGATCGTCAATCTCACCTTGGCCTAGCCGCCAAAAGAAGGGGACAAAGTGTCACACCAGATAGGTATGGTATGAAATTATTTTTAATTTTTTGGAATTTACAGTTAACCAAAAAAAGTCTGTTATTCACAAAGCTTTAATTTTTATCTTTGATTTTAGTGTATAGTTTCTGTGAAGAATTTGGGAGTTAACTATATTACTTCTATGAGTTTTTATATATCTGTATATACACATACACTGAAATATGCACTATTTGCTCAGCTGTATTCCCAATTGCTAGTGGTATGCAGACTGACAATGCAAGTGTTAATTTCTTTGACGTTTACCTCCACTAATTTGGAATCAGGAGTATGGCTGGTTTTGGAGAGATTTCAGATTGTGTCCTCATGGGGATTCATGTGGGAAATCTTAAACAAACAGCTTGAATGTGGTTAAAAGTTGACTCTGAGGAAAAAGGGAGACAGTGGGTCAGTAGAGAAGCAGAATGTAACTTGGTCTTCAGGAGAATATGGGAGGAGGGTAGCCAAGGCTAAACTGGGCCAACTTACCTGGGCCTGCTAGAAGGAAATGCTAAGCTTAGGTGAGACAATATAAAGTTAGGCATTTGCTATTGTAAACTTTTTCCTTAGTTTGCTTTGTTTCCATGGATAAATAAATAATTCTTTGTTTTGAATAGGCTGGTTTCTGGCACTGCACTTGCTAACTGGTCACAGGCTCCTAAGGGGAAGTCTAGGTAGCGGCCATAACCTAGTTGGGCCTGCTGAGGACAGTTTGTGAACTGGGATACTATGACCTAGGGACCTGAGTGGGGTAAATTGTGGAATTCCACCCTGAAAGAAGTCTGTTGAGGGCCTCACTTTGAAAGGGTGCCCATTAAGAGAATGAGGAGGGGGTCAAATGTACAACTCACTCTGTAACTGCAATAGCATTCATATCACAGTCTGCACCATTTTTGCAGCCATAATTTAGATAACTATTTTCCTGAACTTTTCTTACTTAGAAAATGTACTTAATTTCTTCAGTGTAAGCAAAAATATACAGAACAAACTGCGGACCACATTCCTCAGGCTACTCAAGTAAAACTCTTTGATACAACATCAATATAAAGTAGAGGTTTGTTTTCTAACTTTCAGAGCAAATCTATTCCACTAAACCATTTTTTCCCCCAAATCTTCATTATGGCTCTGGCATGGCTGGTACTGTATACTGAACACAGTTAATATTGATCAATTCTGGGAGTTAGAAAAAGGTGACAGAATGCAAGTTCGGGTTGGGAAGCTTCCACTCAGGCAAAAAATGAGTATCATCTTAGAAAAATATAATCTCTCATACCAAGCTAAAATATAATATGTTTCTGAATTTTCAGGTTTTTCAATTGAATATAAAGTGTGTGCATTAGCTTCAGTTCAGTTGAAAGGGCAAACAGCAGTATCATTAGTTTTTAAAATGACTTTATGGTATAGGTGAAAGTAAGAATGTATATAGAAATTGATGAAGTCATGCTGGCGTAACATATAGCTATATACATGCATACATATATAAAGCTGCTTATACAATTGCCCTCCTACCTATACACAAAAACAACGAGAGTCCTGTAGCGCTTTAAAGACTAACACATTTAATTTCTGCAGGCATAAGTTTTCGTGGACTGCAACCCAGAAGTGTTAGTCTTTAAAGTGCTCCAGGACTCTCGTTGTTTTTGCTGTATACAGACTAACACAGCTACCCATCTGGAACTTTTTGCCTATACATAGTTTATTTAAAAAAATCACAAATAGTTTAGTTTAAAAATATTTTATTATAGTCACAAATAACCAATAAAACCAAAATTATATGAACCCAAGAGAAAGTATTGAGGTATCGAAAAACAAAAAAAGAAGTGTTCAGAAAGGTCAGTGCTGGACGGAAGATACAAGGTATACAACATGCAAAATAAAGGATTGTTCTAGAAATCCTATTAAGCAGAAAAGATCATGGTGAATGTGGCATTTTGTAATCTAGTTCTTAGCTTCACCATAAGTGATGAAAGATAGCCCTGTGTTCAGATATATGTTGTATGAATTGCCCTTGTGACTAATCATTTCATGACTAAGGCTTCCCAAGTTATTTAGTTTAAATGTTTTTGAAAGGATATTGAAGGACCGGAAGTCCAGGAAAAAGGAAACCCATCAGCAACGTAGCTATAGTGCTATTCAAGTCCCAGTCTGAAATCACAGAATTATAGAAATATACGACTGGAAGCGACCTCAGAAGGTCATCTAGTCAAGTCCCCTGCACTGATATTATCTAAACCATCTCTGACAGGTGTTAGTCTACCCTGTTCTAAAAACCTCCAATTAATGAGATTCCACAACCTCCCTGAGAAATTTGCTCCAGTGCTTAAAACCCTTACAGTTAGGAAGTTTTTCCTCATGTGTAGCTTAAATCTCCTTTGCTGCAATTTAAGCCCATTACCTCTTGTCCTTTCCTCAGTGGATAAGGAGAACAATTTATCACCCTCCTTTTTATAATAACCTTTTATATACTTGAAGATTGTTTTGTCCTTCCTCGGTCTTCTCTTCTTCACACAAACCCAATTTTTTCAAGCTTTCCTCATAGGTCATGTTTTCTAGTAATTTTTGAGTCATTTTTGTTGCTGTCCTCTGGACTTTCTCCAATTTGTCCACATCCTTGCCAAAGTGTGGTGCCCAGAACTGGACACAATATTCCAGTTGAGGCCTTGTCAGTGCTGAATACAGAAGAATTACTTCTCGTGTCTTGCTTACAACACTTCTGCTAATACATCCTAAAATTATATTTGCTTTTTTTACAAAGGTATTACATTGTTGACTCATATTTACTTTGTGATCCACTATAACCCATAGATCCTTTTCTGCAATACTCCCTTCTAAGATGTCATTTACCATTTCTTATTTGGGCAATAGATTATTCCTGCTAAGTGTAGTACTTTGCATTTGTTCTGATTGAATTTCATCCTATTTTATTCAGAACATTTCCCAGTTTGTCAAGATAAATTTGAATTCTAATCCTCTCCTCCAACACACTTGCAATCCCTCCCATTTTAGGTGTACTCTCTATGCCATTATCCAAATCATTTATGAAGATATTGACTACAACTAGACCCAGGACAGATCCCTGCAGGACCCCACTTGACATGCCTTTCCAGCTTGATTGTGAACCATTGATAACTATTCTCAGAGTATGGTTTCCAGACTGTTATGCACCCACTTTTAGTAGCTTCAACTAGGCTATACTTCTCTAGTTTGTTTCTGAGAAGGTCATGTAGTATCAAAACCCTTACTAAAGTTGAGATATATGATATCTGCTGCTTTTCCCCATCCACAAGGCTTGTTATCCTCTCAAAGAAGGATATTAGATTGGTTTGACATGATTTGTTGCTAACAAGTCCATGTTGGCTGATAGTTATTACCTTGTTTTCTTCTAGGTGATTACAGACTCATAGACTTTAAGGTCAGAAGGGACCATTATGATCATCTAATCTGACCTCCTGCACAATGCAGGCCACAGACCCTCACCCACACTCTCCTGTAATAGACCCCTAACCTATATCTGAGTTACTGAAGTCCTCAAATAATGATTTAAAGACTTCAAGGTACAGAGAATCCACCAGTAAGTGATTTGTGCCCCATGCTGCAGAGGAAGGTGAAAAAAACCTAGGGTCTCTGCTAATCTGCCCTGGGGGAAAATTCCTTCCTGATCCCAAATATGGCCATCAGCTAAACCCTGAGCATGTGGGCAAGACTCATCAGGCAGACACCCAGAAAGAATTCTCTGTAGTAATGCAGAACCCACCCCATGTAATGTCCCATCCCAGGCCATTGGGCATATTTACCGCCAGTAGTGAAAAATCAGTTAATTGCCAAATTATGCTATACCATCCCCTCCATGAACTTACCAGACTGAGTCTTGAAGTCAGCTAGGTTTTTTTCCCCCACTGCTCACTTTGGAAAGCTGTTCCAGAACTTCACTCCTCTGAGGTTAGAAATCTTCATCTTATTTCAAGTCTAAACTTCCAGATGGTCAGTTTATAGTTCTTGTGTCCATATTGGCACTGAACTTAAATAATTCCTCTGCCTCCCTGGTATTTATCCCTCTGATGTATTTATAGAGAGCAATCATATCTCCCTTCAGCCTTCTTTTTGTTAGGCGAAACAAGCCAAGCACTTTGAATCTCCTTTCATAAGACGTTTTTCCATTTCTCAGATCATTCTAGCAGCCCTTCTCTGCACCTGTTGATTATCTAATTATTTGGTCCATTATCTTTTTGGATACCAAAGTTAAGATGAGTGGTCCATAATTCCCTGGGTTGTCCTTATTCCCCTTTCTATAAATAGATACTGTGTTTACCTTTTTTCCAGACCTTGGGTATCTCTCCCATCCTCCATGAGTTCTCAAAGATAATTGCTAATGGCTCAGAGATTTTGTCAGCTCAGCCAGTTCTTTAAGTATTCTAAGACATATTTCATCAGGCCCTGCTGACCTAAAGACATTTATTTTGTATAAATAACTTTAAACTTAATTTTGTATCTTAGCCTCAGATCCTACCTCATTTACACTCATGTTCACTATGTTAGTCATCCAATCACTGCTAATTTTTGTGGTGAAAACTGAAACAAAAAAGGCACTTATTGCTTATGCTGTTTATATAGTTATGTTGATATATTATTATAATATATAATATTAATCCTTCATAACTTGATCTAGTTTCCACTTTTTGTATGACTCTTTTTAGAGTTTCAAGTCATTGAAGATCTCCTGGTTAAGTCAATGTGATCTTTTATCATACTGCCTATCTTTCCTATGCATTGGGATAGTTTTTTCTTGTGCCCTTGTGACATTGAGCCAGGAGGTTTGAATGGCTATCTGAAAGCAATCCTTAAGGACATAGTAAAAGAGTATTTAAATGGTAAACGGGGCTATTCATTGTACATAGTTAGTAAAACCATGTTAGATTGATTACAGTCTTTGAAATGTAGCCTTTTATTGTTAGGGAATCAGAAATAGATACTAATTGTATTTGTCTGTGTTTACCTATACCATATTAGAAGTTTAGATGTTTCTAGATGCTAAATTAGCTTGACAATGCTAAACTTCTGTTCCTATCTGTAATGTTTCATTATTATATTCTATTGAATCAGAGATCAAAAAAGGATATTGATATTTAGAGGGACTTTGTGGTGTAATAATATTATTGTTTTCTCTTTGAAATTTGTGACTCCACATTGTAAAACTACCTGTGAATTGCTTGAATGGCTTCATGTATTGTCTGAGGAAGGAACCATTGAATAGGGATCAGACTGTCAGCTCGCTTTCATCAAAACAGGTGGAGTAACCTGTCAGCATCCAATTTGCTTCAGCTTTAAAGGAAATCAGGCCTAATCCTGTTTTAGCTCAGGTCTGCTTAGACTTTGTCTGGGAAAATCTTAAGTCGCAAGACTGAGGTGTCCAGGTTGATGCTGGATCTACCCTGAAGACTCTTATGGAAGAATTTGAAGAAGCTCTGCACATGGACTGCCTATTGGACTATAACCTATGAAATTAATTCTGGAAGGACTTTTAAAAATCATTAGCTCAATCATCTCTGCTATGAAATTGACCTAAGTACTTTCTTCATATCTGTATGTACAATGATCTTTCAACCACTACACTCTCTTTCTTGTCTTTATTAATAAATCTTAGATTGGTTAATACGAATTGGCTGTAAATGTGTATTTGAGTAAGGTCTGAAATATTAATTGACGTGGTTAGTAATGTGTCTGATCTTCTGGGATTGGTAGAATTCCATATATGGTAAATAAGATTTTAAGTGATCCTCACTATATAGAATTGGCTGACTGGGTAGGAGCCAAAGGCTGGATTGCTGAAAGGGAACTGTATTTTAGCTTCTTAGTAACCATTAAGGTATTGCAGAAGCTGTTTAATTACTGGCTCGGTGAAATTTAATTATAAGAATAATCCACCATTTTTGGGGATCATCTGCCCTATACTTTGTACTTTGCTTTGACTGAGCATTCTCTGTGTAGCCCCTCCAGTAATTATGGTCACAGCCCTTAATGATGTTTCTTTAAAAAACTGACAATTCTCCTCAACTCTTTTCCCCCTCAGACTTGCTTCCCACAGGGTCTTTACCTATCAATTCTCTGAGTTTGCTAAAGTTTGCCTTCTTGAAGTGTATTGCCTTTGTTCTGCTGTTTTCCCTTCTACTATTCCTTAGCATCATGAACTCAATCATTTCATGATCAGTTTCACCCAAGCTGCCTTCTACCTTCATATTCTCAACTAATTCCTCCCTGTTTGTCAGAATCATATACGGAATAGACACTGGGCAGTTGAAGACCCCATTACCATCAAGTCCAGTGTTTTGGATGATTTTGTTGGTTGTTTAGAAAAAGTCTCATCCATCTCTTTTCCTGATTAGGTGGTTTATAGTAGATCCCTATCGTGAAATCACCTTTATTTGTTACCCCTTTTATCCTTACCCAGAGACTTTTAACAGGTCTGCCTCCCACTTCTATCTCAGCATCAGTGAAAGTATATACATGTTTGATATACAAGGCAACACATCCTCCCTTTTTTCCTTGCCTGTCCATCCTGAAAAAATTGTACTCTTTTATACCAATATTCCTGTTCTGTGAATTATCCCTCCAATAGAGGTACAAAGAGAACATTACCAAATTTGCCCTTGTAAAAAATAATTTGCTACTTTATACTGGTCCTGGTTCCAATTACGTTAATAAATCTGTGATGGGAAATGCACATCTAGAAGTCTCAGGGCAACATAGCACAACTGAAGGCTTTTGGCAGCATACCAGCAGTCTTGAAAGAAGCATTTCTGTGAACACAGACACTTGGGTTAAAAAGGGCAGAAAGAAAGAATTAAACTGAATTAAACTGGTTTACATTTTTTCTAATAAAAATATTTCAATTGAAAAATGGGATTTCATTGACAATTGCAGATTTTTGCAGAAAAACTCATTTTAATCAAAACATTTAATTGATCACCAAATTTTTTTAATTAAAAAATTAACAAAATATCCAGGTTTTTAATTTTTTTTAACCTTTTTATTCATAATTTGTGGGGAAAATACTATTTGTTCTCACTGGAAAAAATTTTTTGTGGACCAAAAAAGCAGAAAGATTTTTTTTTTTAAAGTGAGAGTGAAAAAGTTTTTCTTCAATGTGGATTTGTTTCTAATTTATTTACACTAAGGCCCCTGTACAGCTCTCTGGAAGTGTAAACTAGCTTTAAAATGGTAGTACAGTATGTTTACCTCACTTTTATTTCCTCTATGCACTCCTTCAGCAGTGTAAAGGAGACTTAGGGTAATGAGAATCAGGCTGGGTTTTGGGTTATTTTTACTTTTTTCCACTGAGGGAAAGAAAAAAAAAAAAAAGAAAGAAAGAAAAGGAGGGATAAAAAAAGAGAAAGACAGAGCAAGTAAGATTTTCCCACCAAAATAAAATGAAAAATTCCCCAAAAAAGAAATCATTGTGTGAAGTATTTGAAAATATAATTTATTTTTTCCAAGTTTTCATTACACATACCTTTTTTCAATTAGCTGTATGCAACATTAGTTTTGAAGTAGGTGCAGTACAAGAACAGGTACTGTGTATTCTAATCCATTCCAAATATTATATAACAAAATTACTTTAGTATATAGGCACGGTAGTATCCAGTTGTCAGGTTCCCACAGACACTAACTGGAGTTTCACATTGGGCTAGAGAGAGGATAATGTAGTAATAATACTTTGTTGTAAATGTTAACAGCCCTTTACATACTCAAAACGCTACATATTTATCTTTTTCGTTTCCAAATGCTAACTTGGGTTTAAATGCTTACCAGGAACATTACTGGATGGAGTCCTAGATTATAACTCTGCCAACAAGTGAAATTTCAATCACCTATTTCTTTGTGAAAAGAGAGTATAAATGCTTCTAATTAAAAGGCATTTATCATCTTTCTCTTCTCTGCTTTTTTGTCCTTAACTACAATGCAATAATTGTAGTGATTGATGCCTTGGAATTGGTGGATCTTAACTTAATAATGTGACTAAGGAGGAATGGGTAAAAAACTTCCCTGACTGTTACAGTAATATTCCTCAGTATAAGTAATCTGTGCATTCAATTGACCCCTTTGCTGCCCTTCCCAATGAAGGGCCAAATTTGCTGTTGATATAAATAGGTATAGCTTTGTTAGCTTTAGTTAGGACTATGATTTTGTCATGGAAATCACAATGGTTACAGAAATCATTAATTTGAATGAAGTCCATGAAATCTTGGAAACAGCAATAAAAACACAATTAGGTCTCCAAATCTGAGTGGCGGTGCAATCCAGTGTGCCAGGTCCTACTGTCCGGAGCGAAAACTTGGGCCCAGCCCCGCTGGACAGGAGTTGCCATTGTGGAGTGAATGTGGATCAGGCTGTCTCTCCAACACTCTCCTCCACCCCTTGTGTATGTTGATGTAGTATCTGGTGACTTACCTGTGACTTATTTTTCCCCCTGCACTTTACTAAATTTACTAAAAATTTCCATGCCAAATTCATAACCTTAACTCTAGTGATGTTTTGACCATGTATACCACCAGAGAATTAGCCTACCATTTTCAATATAACCTACAGTCTCTGAAGTTAAAGGCTACAGAATAGTGATTAAAAGAAAATGACCCTGAATTCTCCACTGCGTCCAGAGTGGCATCCGCAGGGAGACAGCTGTGGCTCCCTGATTCATGGACACATAGCCCTGGGCCCCAGATGGAAATTAGAGCAGCAGAAGGCTTACTCTAACTTCAGTTCTGACAGTATTGGATTGGGTATACAGAACATTTCTCTACTTCCTGTTAAATTTGTTTATGTGATTCAAAATTCCCATATGCAGTAGTTTTTACACTGGGGTACATGTACCCCCCTAGAGGTATGTGAGCTCTTGTCAGGGGGTATGCAAGAAAAATTCTGTAATGGCAGACAACCATAGTTATAGTTTGACTTCAATATTTGGGGCAAGGAACTCCGGCCAGCAGCCGCTGATCTCTGGCCACCCATCTCCAAAACCAACACCACTGCCATCATCAGAGCAGAATATCAGAGCTAGGCGGTCAGATAGTGGCAGCTGTGGGCTGCAGCGTTCATGTTGTTTGCAGCACAGGAGGAATATTTTTTAATCCTGTTCCTGTCCCAGCCTGCAACACCCACTCCCACTGGCTCCCGCATTGTTTCTTGAATTTGTATACCACTCCGGCTACTATGGCAGCGGGTCCTGCAGGATCCCGGTCCTGCTGTTGGACTCTAAAATTGTCCCAGCAATGGCTGGATGTGCTCTCTCAGAGGATGTCTCCCCACCAGCACCCACCCACTCCTACACCCCATGCAATAGGATGGGAACCCCCAACCCTCCCAACTCACCCATGCAGAGGGGTTGGAGTCCTCATGCACACCTACAAGGGGATGAGCAGTCCCTGTGTCTCTCCTTCCCCATGCAAAGGAATTAGAAACCTCTGGCCCTCCATGCAAATGGCTGGAGAGCCCCTGCATCATCATGCAAAGGGGAATGGGAAGCCCTCACACTCCACCATTCCCAGGCACAGGCTGGGAGAGCCCCCACTGCCACCCTTACATCTGCGCATTCAGAGTAGAGCCTGCAGCGGGACTGGGGTCCTGCAAGACCTGCTGCCATAACAGAGGGAGCAGAATAAAAATTCAAGAAACAATGTGGGAGTGGGTAGGGTGTTGCGGAGCAGGACAGGAGCAGAAATGTTTTAAAAAGTCCTCCCGCACCGCAAACAACATGAACACCCCAACCAGCAGCTGTTGCTCTCCAACTGCCCAGTTCTGAAGTTCTGCGCTGCTGATGCAGGTACGTGGTAGACTACATTATTTGGAAAGGGGTGTGCAGTCTAAAAAGTATGAAAACTACTGCCTTATGAGATACAAAGTGGCCTTAGTAAAGTAAATAATCTGTTTCAGAGTCACTACCAATCCGATGTATAACTTTAATAGGTTGTTATTTTGAAGCAGACAGTGAAGAGAGAACAGGAAATGTGTAAAGCTGGTTAGAGTGGCAGAAGGAACAGTGTGAATGTTGAGTTCTGTGACCCAAAATATATACTGAGCTTCACCCATCTGTGCTGATGTTTTTATTAAACCCATTATATAACCATAGCTTGTGCATAGGAAATATATCAAGAAGCTTGTGGTTTTGCTGTACCTGTAATCTAAGGAGGTGTGGCCAATCCTATACTTTTACTGTATATGTTCATTAAATTATGGTGCTATTACATCCACAGAGAGTTCTTTTCGTATTATCCCATTAGTGGGAACTCTTTCAATAAGAGCTGAGCACAGGAAAACAGATGCTGCTTTGATCCATTTAAAAATATGTGGTTTTCAGAATATGTACCATCTGTAGGTAGCACCATCAGAAGAATATTTTGTGGATGCGTGACATACATCCACTCAACAAAGGAGGGATTAAGACCCTGTCCAAACTATATATATTTCCAGATTTCCATACATGAGTCTATAATTCTAAATTTCCCATTTTTACTGTTTGTGGGACTAGAAAAGCATTTAAGCATATGATTAACGTCAGTTCTCCTTAACCATGTTCTAATACCAGGTTAAAGACTTTGTCTGATTTGAATTGTTGTCAGGAAACCTGGTTTATAATATTATTATTGGGAGAGTTTAAAGCATATATGACCTAGGGATTATGGCAAATCCATATTGTATATCACAATTTCCCCATAGATTGTTTTAGTATATTTCCTCGACTGTAGTTCTCAAATTCCCAATAAGGAAACTATAGTAATATGACTCCATCAATACCCTGGCCTGTTAGTGCTGTCTACCATCCTTTCTACACATATACTGACGATGAGTGTACTCCCACTCTTTTTATTGAAATATGCCATCCTCTAATTGTCACATACTGAGGCTAATTATATAACTAGTTTGTGTGTGTGTGGTGTATTTCTGCACACCAGGATTTTTATGTTTGTGACTATATTCAAGCCAGTTCTCCAGTTACCCAACATTAGTACCCAGTAACAATATTGATATAATGAAAACTGGGCTCCACTTTTAACCTGAAGCTTTTCACATTTGATAGCAAGAAGTAATTTTTCAAATGCTTATTAAGAAGATCTGACTGGGAAGAGAGGGAAGAATCCCTTATGGAATAAGAATTCATCTATTTTAATTTTCTTCATGAACAGGCCTAACTCTCACTATTTTATTCATTTCTGTTTATCTGTTCATACTGAACTAAATGACAATAAAAGTGCATAAAACAATGCAACAGAAATATTAAGGGCCCTATCTTAATCATTTTTTAAATTATTTTTCAAAAATAGTTATATTTATGTTCAGTAAAAATGTGACTTCCTTTGACTGTTTTCTCTGTAGACTGCAATTACAATAAACAAATCCACTGATAATTCATTGGAAGAGCATTATACATGAGAAACAAAATCATAAACAAGCCAATGTTTCAAGCATTGTTAGCTCAAGTACAGATTAAAGCTATTTAATTATTTCCATCATTTTCTACAAATCAGTGGAAAAGCTGTATATCAGTATGATTACTATAGAACTAAGACAAAGAAATAACTATAGTACTAGTTTATATTTTGGAATCTTCTGTAGGTTACAATGGCAAATCAGGGGAAGAAGAATTATTGAGTTTACTGTTCTTTTCTTGTTTTTCAGCCAGGCATATAGGCCCAGCTTCAGAAAGGTATTTAGGCTTTTAAATAGTCCTCTCATATCTTGTGTATGTTCTTTCTGGCTCAGTTGTTATGCATTTTGTACACTATTTTGCCACTCACACATCAAATGTACATAAACCTACATATTCTAGCCCATTCCCATGACAGTTACTTTTTTTTCTTTTTTGAGAGAGAGAGAGAGAAAGAATTGTGATTTCTCAAAACACCAAATTCAAAGCAAAACTAAACAGAGACAGGGAATTAATCCCTGCAAATGGAAGCCAAAGATGTTTGCATAACCCTCTTTTGCAAAAGTCTCTACCCAAAAAAGGACAGGACAACAATGTGGCCAAAAATGTTCTTTTATTCAAGATATTTTCTTCTTGAGTAACTGACAGAAATTTGAACTAGCTGAAGGAGGAGCAAAAAAAGAGCATCCTTTTAAGGACAGCAATTATTTTTCTTTATATGGCTTGTTTGGTGCCTATAGATCATAGTATTAGGCACATATGATGGTTACATAACAGCTAGAGTTTTTGCATTACTCTTGGCTGAGAATGAATGTTTGTCATTGGTGTCTCCACAGAAAGGAAAAAAAATCAGGCGAAAAAATATTAAGCTATTTTTGCTGTGTTTTCTATTGTGATTTTTTTTAGACTGGATTTTATTGTCAGACTCACAAATTATAAAGCATAGTACAATTTTGAAAAGCACATTTTGCATTACAAGGTTATAACTCCAGCCTAAGCTTTTAGTGACTATATAAACCATTGCAAGGCAGCTTCTCTCTCAGGATTCATGACTTCCCAAAAATTTGACTTGATATAACTTCTATAACCCTATAATTGGCAGTTGTCTGTCACTTATCTGCTTTACTATTAAGGTAAATAAAATTAGTGTTTGTAAACAGTTAATATCAAGTCCACGTCTGCTCACCTAAATTCATATAGGTAGCCTGATTAATGTCAAAGTGGATTATTCCCATCAGACTAACAGAATTTGATCCATAATCACTAACCATTTGTAACAACTGCAGTGTTGTTAGGAATAGGTTAGTAAACTAATTCATAAAGTTTGTGTAATAAAAAGCAAACACATAACTTCGTGCTATTTACAAATGGCAAAAAATGTTAAAACTTCGGCTTAAAACCTCACTTCTTTTCACTCATTACTGATTACCAGCTATTTACTTAAAAAGTTAATTCATACATTTAGATTAAGACCTTGTGGATCAAGGGGTAGATCCTAAACTTGTGCACATTGTTAGGCCTCTAATGACTTCAAAGCCCCATTGAGACTTAATGCATAGAGGATCTACCTCTATATTCTCAAAGGACTGGAATCTTTTACTCCCATTGATGATCATTACCCTCATGAGTAACCCTATTAATTTGGTGACTACTTTGCTCCTCCAAAAATACTCACTGAGTATTTAAATTCACACTGGGCACACAAAAAGAGTAATTGAATATGTACACAGTAAGCACCCATTTTGTGCATAAAGTAAATGCTAACATTTGAAAAATTATTTGCTCTTGTACCAGACTCAGCCCAGCATTCCTTTTGCTATACACATATATAAATCACGGAAAATAAGGGTTTATATTCAAAATGTGGAAAGACCTTTAACTCTGTAATGAAGTTTGATTTTTAACTAGATCAAACATCCAAATATATTCAGTGGATAAAATCCATGCCAGAACTGGTGTCATGTTTATCTTACCTTGTGTCCTCTTTTTTCCACCAGTAGTCTTTGACTTACCACATTTTGACCTTCATAATGGCTTTATAGAGGATCAATCAGTCCAAAACAGAACTATAATACAAAGTATACATTATTTTAGATTGGCTTAAACCGATAGGCATGACAAGTAAAACATGGATGATTGATTTCCTGACCTTTAAGATGTTTTATATGTAAAGTGCATAAGTTTCAGTCATGCTAGGTATCTAATGTTCAAAGTGATTTTTAATGTTTAGTAATATTTGGTACATGCTGTCAATTGAACTCACGTGTTTATGAAAGCAAGATCTACTTTTCCAGTCTCTTTGCAATGACTTTTCAGGAATTTCTCTGCCCTCTTTTCAGCTCTCTGTTGTGGTATATGAATATCTAAAGAATAAGCTCTGTTTAAACTGATGATCCCTTTATCCTGACGTATTATATTTGAATCAAGGCATTATTGACCTTGGTTGTCTTCCGCCTGCTTTCTGATGATAGCTTCTCAAACAGCTGCATTAACCACTGCCAGAAGCTGGGACTAGATGACAGGGGATGGATCACTTGATAATTGCCCTGTTCAGTTCACTCCCTCTGAAGCATCTGGTACTGGTCGCTGTTGGAAGGCAGGATATGGGCTAGATGAACCATTAGTCTGACCCAGTGTGACCATTCTTATGTTCTTAGATGTGTTAGTGAGCTAAGGTGCTGGGGATTAGTTTGTGAAGCAACAGAGCTGCGATTGTGATATGAGGAGATCAGGGTTTGAGTCCACCCCATGTGTGCGAGTAAAGCAAAATGAAAGATGTGTACCCTGAAAAGCTGGTCAGCATCATTTTTTTTTGCAAAATTGTGTAAGCTATTTCAATAGAAAGACACTGGAGGGTTTTGTCACAGGAATTGTCAATAGTGAGAAGGGTTGTGAGAACAGTCTTTCTGTCTACTGATGGGTAAGGGAATATTTCAATTTAGATGGCATCCTCTGAGTAAGTGTGAAATTCTTATATTTCACAAGTGTGTATTCTATCAAGAGAGTAGGCTAAGTGTTTGAATGTAATGCAGATGCCTTGAAAGGGCAGAGTGCAATTATGTATGCTATGGGTGTTTTGGGAGCATCATCAAAGAGGCCAGAGTTAAGGTTATATGGTGTGTACATTAACTCGGTATTTCCTAGTTTTCCGAAGTCTGAGTTTTGCTGAACTCATTGTTCTGGAGGGATATGAGCTTTTACTAAGAAACCCTAACTCTGCATTACCATTTTTTTTTTTTTGCCATTAAATTTCCTAGTTTGTTTTGTTTTTAAACAGAAAGAAAATGTGTTTATATGATTTAATTAGTGATCATTGTGGCAACTGTAGATAGCATGCAGGCCAAGTGGACTACTGATCTTGGCCCTACAACTTTCTCGTCTTCACCACTCAGCCACACCAACCAACGCCTGTCCCTTCCCAGGCTTCCCAGATGGCCTCCATCAGACTATTTTGTTCAGGATTCTCCCCACCCCAGGAGGTAGATAGAGGTCATGTCCTTGATGAGTCTATGTGGCGAGGTAGCCAGGTTTCCCCTTGGACATGGCCTTGGAATTTGACTGTCCCCCAATGGATGATGAGAGAACCCAAAGAGAGAACCACAATTTCCTGAAAAGAAACTGTATTCTGTCACTGCTTGGCCAAGTCTGGGTTTCCCCTCACATCCCTCCCATATTCTCAGTAGATGCAGCACACAGCTCTACACAGGCATCTACAGCACAGGATGCTCAGAGAGGTGTGAATTGGCCCATTCATGTCAATGTGGTGGTCTCACCTGAATAAGCAAGGCTCAAGAAGATGAAGACATCCTGAAAGGATAGGTCTGAAATGTGTGAAATGATTCATGTCCCAGGGTATTCCCATCCCCCCTGGAGAGTTTCTGACATGTATCAAGCATGCCTGTTCTCACCTCCTCCCCCCAGGGACAGCAGTACGTACTTGGTGCATGCTCTAGGCTGCCTGTTCTAAGATTCCCGCCCAGAGGGGCAGGGCTTCCCAAACCTGGCTCACATGGGGCAGGGGTAGGGAGTGGGGTTTAGACCTTTCAGTAAGGCAAGCCCCCACCCCCTAAACCTGGCTTCCATAAAGGGGGACAGGATAGGGGGATTCAGATTCCTACAGATAGACAGCCCCCACCACAGATACTGGCAAGCACACAGGGATGTAGAGAGAAGGGTCACTGTGGGGTGATATGAATCCCAAATCCCAGCTCACATAGGGGATAGGAAAAGGATCTCAGACCCACAACCAGAAAGGCAAGCCCACTCTAGAACATGGCTCCCAAGACTGGAGGCAGGAAGGGTGGCCAGAAAGCCTAGAGGGGCAGAGCCCTCAACTAGATTATGACACACACACACGGGGGCAGAGAATGGCTCTGACTCCCCTTCAGGGCAGGGACACACACATCCCAGCTCACGTGGATGGCAGTGGGAGGAGTTCAGCCCCTCCAGATCCTGACACACAGAGAAAAGGGGCGAATGTAGCACTGCCCCAATTTTCCCCCAGCCACTCACCCCCATTTGTCCCTTCCCTATAATCCAGGCTTCCCAACCCTTCTCAATTCCCCTACCACCAATTCCCATTAATCCTCAAACCCATATCACCCCTATTCCCCCGACTCATCCATGCCCTAAAATGCCCCTCCTCCCCTGCCAGAAAGCATTACATTTCCCTAAAACCGCAACAGCAATATCTATGGATTCCAGGTGTTTATGTTCAGAGGTATTATTTTTGCCTGATCCTCTTTTACATGCTTGTAAATACTCTGAAAGCTAGTTCGCAGAGGTTATTTTTAGTATATTTCAAAAGCTGTAATTGATTCCAAATGTAGCCACCTGAGTGTTGTCCAGTATGAAAAAAAAAAATCACATAACCCCATTTGCACAGTAGGTTCTTAGTTTCTTGATCATCAGAAGAATGATTCTTTTGAATATTTTTAAGACTTGCATGGAGGCATATATATATATATATATATATATATATATAGAAACTGCTGTCCCACAGAATGGCTAAAGTAGATACTAATAGGACAGAGAACCTAACAATTTTATTGCTCATTGTGATGGGTCACAAGGTATCTGGTAATGCAGTACTGCACAAGTTTGTGATGATGGCATCTTCCATTTTCTTCATTTTCCAATTACCTGTCTTTCCCCCCATTTTTCTTCTTATCTTCTTCCTTCCCTAGAGGCTAGGGGGATTTGGCTAGGGAACAGAATTTTTCCTGAGGAGAAGAAGGGACAGATAGGGATCCCTTATTTTGATAGCTGTTTTTGCTATTCTAGCTATTTGTAAGAAAGTTAGGAACCCTAGAAATTCCCCAGCCAGGCACAAAAGTTGCTCTGCCTGGTGCAACTTCTTCAGTCAATAAGGAGGCAGTACTCCAAGCTAGGGAGAAGAGGCTGAGCTTTTTTTCTTCTTTAAGCAGAGGATGGTGAGTTATGCCTTCCTTGCATGCCCTCTTGTTTTTATACCTATTCCAGGTATCTAGCTGCCTGAAGTGACTCATGAATGTGGGTGCCAACCTTAGGGACAAATTGATTGTGTGTTCTGTAAATAGATTTCACTAGCCAACAATCAAATGTGAACTCTTCAAGCAGTATAACAGCCTTAACATGGAACTACACAATTCGCATGGGCACTCCAGTCTATCTTGCCACTCAGGCAAGTCTGCCTTAGTGATAGATGTTCCCTTATACCAAAAATCACAACAATATTCATGTTACTCCCAGTCCCAAAGGACCAGTCAATTACCCCAGGATAATTGTATCTCAGATCTCAAAACAAAGACAATGCTTGTAGCCAATATTGTAATAAACTAACTAAAGATTTATTAACTAGGAAAAAGAAATAAGAGTTATTTAAACTTTAAAGCAGATAAATACACACACACGAATATCGTCTTTGGTTCCAAAAGATGATAGTACCTGCTATAATATGCAAGCTTTATATGTCCACTAGGGCTAACCCAAGCTAAGCAGAGGGGGACTCCTTGCCTATGTTTAGAAAACTTCACCCCTCAGAGTTCAAGCAGCATAGGGATAACAATTTCTCCTTAACAGGGATTTTTATTCCCTTTCCCTAGCATTCAAGCTGTAATGGGACGAATGCTTGTGCACTCTTCAGGGGTGAGGGGGAAGCAATCAACAAAGTCTTTTGTCCACTGAGGTTCCACAATGGCTTATCTGGTGTCTATAGGCCTTCTTTCATTGGGGAGGAGATAACACCTCTTGTGGTAAACTAGTATTTCACATTGGGGCTATGTCTACACTGACAGCGATGACTTTGCTGCCATCAGAGAGACTTCTCTGGATTGACTGAGTGGTCAGTGAAGACCCGCTCAGTTGATCCAGAAATCGACCTGTTACGACCACCTTCTCAAGTGGTGTAGCACTGAGTCTACGGGAACGTGGTTCCCGTCGGTGCAGTGCAGTGAAGACGGTGCGCAGAACAGAAGCAGAGAAGTCGACGGGAGTTACGCAAGTTTTTTGCGTACCTTGTGTAACTCCGGTCGACTGCTGCCGAAACTCCGAGGTAAGTGTAGACAAGCCCTGGGTGATGCTTCTCTCCTGACTATGGTTGTTTCCAATTTTAGCAAACATTTTTTATACTTATAGAGCAAAACACTAAAAGATGACTTTGTAATGTGGGATACAGATATTATAAGTAAGATTAATGCATGCACAAACTCACTAACATTTCATGAAATCCAAACGCTAAACACAACTATAAATCTAATACATATGTTAACAACACTAACACAAGTGAGCCAGACTGGTTTCCAGCTATGCATTTGTCAGTGTTCAGTGAGGCCCATTGGCCTTTACCTGAACTGGCATTTGAGCTGCCAGCATCACACCAGGTCTTTGCAGACTCCAAATCCCATTGAATTTCATGGATTTTGAGGGGGGGCCTAACGTCGTTGAAAATCCTAGCCTAAAAAAATAAACAAACAGTTTACACAAAATACTGCATTTCTTATTTCTTACTGACAGTCAAAGTAAGTCTAAGTGTCTGAATTTAATTTTCACTCCTTGGTAAAGAGGTAAACACAACAATAAGAGTATAAGCAATAGAATACTAGTTTAACACTCAGACTGAATAAAACTGTTTTAAATTTACAGATTAATACCCAAGACATCTTCTTAAGAATACACCATATGCTTATTCACATAATGAAACTAGCATTTAAACTAAACCAATTTAGACTGATTTTAGCAAAGAATCCTCTTCTAACATACATTTGAGAGCACCCAGTGTGCCAGAGTTTGACAGAGAATTTAGCTAGTTCATTAATTGGTTGGTTTTTTCCCCTCCTGTTAGCAAAAAATCTCCCTCTCTCTCTCTCTCTCTCTCTCTCTGTGTGTGTGTGTGTGTGTGTGTGTGCGCGCGCGCGCGCGCCAATTTGGCACTAATCACTGTGATATCTGAGTGTCCTGGGAAGGACCCCTTGATTTACACTCAGTACCTACATCAGACAATTTTTAAAGTTCATTTTCAAAATTGAAATTACCTTGACCTACTTGGAATCTGAGATTATTGAAACTGGACATGGTCCGAAGTTGTCTTTCCAGATGCATGGTAGTGGAAGACGAGGCTAGTTGTAGAAATTGCTACATTAATTTGGAATGTGGCATAACACGAAGTACCTGAGAATTTCATTATATTAGACAAGTAATGAAACAAAGCCTTTTTTTCAGACAGTATAACTACGCTACATTTTGCTCATGCTTATAACCTGGCTATTATTTATTCTGAGCATGATTATTACACCAAGGACAATATGTCAGGGCAGCACAGAAGATCTTTGAAAACGCTTACATTTTATGAAGGCCAAAGTCAAAACCTCATTCCAACAACAAAGCAACTTGTTAATACATCAACTTGAGCAAAAATATCCAATTCTTTGGCGTTCTATATACCCTATTCTTGAGAAGTTTTTGGGAACACTCAAAAGCCCCATGCCTGACTTTGAACTTATGCCTTAGTACATGCACAAATTGTTAATAAGGGTTATGTTTATAAGAGAATATATTAAATCAAAACCAAGTCTTCAGCTAGAGTAAATCAAGATAGTTCAATTGAAGTCAGTGGAGCTACCCCAGTTTAGGATCTGCTCCAGAAAGTTCTTATCACAGCTGATAATTTTTTCTGCTCCCTGCAACTCTTGTACTGTCCTTGTTTTCTTATGGTTTTAAATTGTTTCTCCATTCTCTTTTAGTGGCGACAAAGCAGAATGTTGACATGTTGTTGGTTTAGCTGAATCAGTTTTGGGGGATTTTTTTTGTAATTAGTAAGTCTGGACACTGAATACACAGATCAGCTTTTCAGGTACAATTTCGATCAGATTATCTGATTATTAGAGATTTTTTGAGTACCTAGGAGTGGTGAATGATTGATTCGTCATCAGTTCTTCATGACTGATATCAGGAGTCATGTTGCCAGGTTCTGCCCTCAGCTATACCCATACAATTCCACTGATCTGATTGGGGGTACATAGGCTTAACCAGGGGCACAATTTGCACTAGAGTATTTTTTCTTCTCCTAGCCCTGGTCTACACTACATAGTTAGCTTGATGCAAGACTGTTTACATTGAACTAGTTGTGAATATGTCTTCACTTATATTGGGCTCCCAATGACATAAGTGCCCCAATATGCCGACTTAATAACACCAACTCCCCGAGTGCCATAGTGTCACGGTTGATGTAGTTAGGGCAACGCAGCAATAGTATAGACATTGTATTATTTACATCGACTGTTACTGGCTTCCAGGAGCTGTCTCACATTGCCCCACTCTGACCACTCTGACCACCATTGGGAACTCTGCTGAGCAGAGGTCAGGTAGACATGAAGCCATCTATTAAAGCTCTGCAAATTTTTATATTATTTTTCTTGGTTGTGCGGCTTGGCAAGCACCCTTATCAGCTCTCCATTGTTCTCCATTGTTGAGTGTAACTGCCCAGCTGGCTACACGATGCAGACACAGGAGGTATTGGACTTCCTGGACCACTGTGGAGAAAAAGCTGTGCAGACACAGCTCCAATCCAGCCACAGAAACATGGACATCTACAAGCAGATCACTTGGGGGATGTGGGAGAAGGACTACAACAGGACTAACACCAGTGCCGCCTGAAAACCAAGGAGCTGCAGTAGGCATACCAGAAGGCCAACAATCGATCTGGTGCTGAGCCACAGACCTGCCACTTTCACAAACAGTTGCAAGCCATCCTCAGTGGAGACCCCACCACCACCACCCTGAGCATTGGGGATACTTCTGAGGATCCCAAGTCACAGGCCCCTGCCATGAACAGCAAGAAGGAAATCGGTGAACAAGGAGGAGGAATATGGGGGATGGGTGACCAGGGGATCTAGCTGCACAGCGAGCCAAGACATGTTTTTTACTCCACCACAGTCCATCCAATTCCGATAATTGAGCATGGGCGAGCCTGATGCAGGAGAAGAAACCCCTGGGTAAGTATAAAGTTTACTTTGAAATTACAGGGATGTAACCCTCAAAGTATCTGGACACATTTGTTGATTTACTCTTTTTTACTTGTGCTAGAATAGGTAGTGGAACAACCAAGAGAGGTAGAGTTGCTATCTGTTTTTCATTCCACTCTGGAATTAGGCAGAAGGGGCCATGAGGAGCAGTTTGTTTATGTGCACTGAGATGTCCCATGAATCCTCCACAGATATCTCAATGAAACTTCCATGGAGGTATTCAGCAATACTCTGCCCAAGGTTTCTGGGGAGGACTGCCTTATTTCTTCCAACACAATAGGAAACTTTCCCACAGTGATTACTTCAACAGGCACTATTGCAGTACACAGGGTAGCAGCACACAGGCACAGGCAACATCAGGACACCAGCAACAGCTGTTCTCTTTCTGCCTCTGTTACCCTCAGGAATGAAATAGCTAAAATCACCAAAACTTGTGGAAAACAGTGCCAGATTCAGTTCCATTGCCCTATACAACTAGAATCATGCCAGTGAGCTATTCCCTCCTCATTTCTTCAACCTTCCAACCCCCATACTCATCATGGCTGGTGCTATAACTGACAGCGAGCTCTATCAATCCCAAGCAGAAGTGAGAATGTAGCAAGGAGAGTGAGTTTAGTATCTTAAGTTTTGATTTCCGTCATGAATACAGTGGTACCTCCATGTGTTGCTGCCATTGTGGCCTTCAGGGTCTCCACACCTGCAGAATGCCTGAACCAGATAAGGAGGAGAAAGAAGAGGACTTGGGATGACATGTTCCAAGAGATCCTGCAAGCCAATGCTGCATCAGAGAATGAGCACAGGGCCTGGAGGATCACCCTAGCAGACAGCACTGAGCATGGATAGAGTGGAGAGGAGAAAGGCTCAGGAAAAGGAAAGGGACGTGCAGCAGGAAATTCTTGCTCTTCTCAGACAGGAAAAAGAGATGCTGCAGACTCTGATATATCTTCAGTATCAACAGTCCCGTGTTCGCCTCCCTCTGCAGCCCACTGAGAACTCAATATTGGAGCTTCCCTTTACTCCCTGTCAACATTCCACATGGCATCAGGGGTCAGTGCACCACCATTACAACTGCACCTGGGCATGGGTACATTAAAGACAAACACATCTTCATGTACATTGAAAGCCATGGTTGATGTATGTGTACCTGAAATGGAAATGTGTGTTCTTTCCATTTTATAAGTTCTGTTCCCTTAATTTATTACTTTTTTTTTTGATTGCCTGGTTCATTTTAGAGAATAAAAATCTTTTTTTTTTTTTTGTTAACAGAATTAATCATTATTAGTTCACAACATGTGCTGTCTGGTGTTGAGCAGGTCTGACTCCCACCAATTTCCTTTTACTTCACTTTTTCACAGAACCCATAATATCATTCACAGACAATATTAATCGTTGCATTGACAATGTTATATTCATACATATACAACAATAACTGCAATACCAGACTGCAAAAGAGCAAGGCCAGATACAGCACACTACAGGAACAGACACTACTCTGGGTGACTATTAAAATGTTCTTTCAAAGTCTCTTGGAGCCGTATAGCTCCATGTTGAGCTTTTCTAATAGCCCATGTGTCTGGCCATTCAAATTCAGCAGATAGCCGCTTCACCTCCAACCCAGCAGAAGACTTTCCCCTGCTTTCCTTCACAGATATTATGCAGGACACAGCAGGAAGCTATTATCATTGAGATATTTTTCTCACAGAAGTCCAATCTTGTAAGCAAACAATGCCAGTGACTCATCAAATGACCGAAGGCACATTCAATTGTCATTATGCATTTGCTGACCTTATAGCTGTATGACTCCTTGGTGCTGTCAAGATGGCCGATGTATGACTTCATAAGCCATGGAAGTATGGGGTAGTATGGAAGTATGGAAGCATGGGGTAAGCTGGGTCTCCCAGGGTCACAATGGCATTTCAACTTCCCAGTAATAATCTGCCGGTCAGGAAAGAAAGTCTGTGCTTTCAGCTTTCTGAATAGTCCTGTGTTCTTAAAGATGCACACATGATGCACCTTCTCTGACCAGCCCTCACTGATATCAGAAAAATATACAGGGTGATCCATCAGCACTTGCATTACCATAGAAAAGTAGCCCTTTCTGTTGACGTACTCGGTGGCAAGGTGGTATGGTGCTAAAATAGGGATATCTAAAATAGGGATGTCTATCGTCCCACTGCAGTTCGGGAAGCCCAATGCTGCAAAACCGGCCCTGCACAGTTGCATGACAAAGGCCCCTGTGGTGGATTTGCAGACTCCAAATTGATTCCTAACTGACTGGTAGAAATCTGCTCTTCCAAGTGTCCACAGTGAAATCACCACTCGCTTCTCAACTGAAAGTGCAGCTCTCATTTTGAAAGGCTGGGGTGAGTTTGAAAGGCTGGGGTGAGTTCAGCACACAGGTCTAGAAATAAGGCTTTGCACACCCAAAAGTTCTGCAGGCACTGCTCATCACCCAAAACCTTCATGACAATGTGATCCTACCAGTCAGTGTTTGTTTCTTTTGCCCAGAATAGGCACTCCATCTCCAGCTGCTCCATGAAGGCCACCAACAACCTCAAATTGTTTCTTTTTCTGTCCCATGGCAATGTAGCCTCCAAGGAATCACCATGTTCTGCACAGCTCCTCTTGTGACTCCGCAAGTACTGCAGAATCATGAACCCTGTGCTTGCAGTGCTCATAATACCGCAGAACACTGCAGGATCCATGCTTCTATCAGAGCTGGTGGACAGCAAGGAGGGATGAACGGGTTTGTGGGGATTTTGAAAAGAAGGCACAAACTATTATGGCAAAGATGAAATTATGGGATGTAGAACACTGCATCATGGGAAGTTGACCCCATGCTTCTAGTCACCCCTGCATGACTCATTTCACCCCATCATGCACTGCAAAAACTTCCCAAAACACTTTGCATTGGTTAGCAGCAAGTTGCACAATAACTTGCAATATGAAAGCATGCATCCAAGATATCCACAATCAGACCTTATGTCTGACTCCTAAAATTGACCTCCCACCCCCCCGGATTTCTGTAAGCTCATTGTCCCTGCCTTCTTTGACACCATTAACGTAGTCTAGAGTTTTTTCAGCATTTTCAGGTTGATGATTCTGTATTCAAAGTAAAAAATGCTCACAATACCCTTATATTTATTAAATAAGTAAGAATAAAAAATGTCTATCTAAAACCTATATAATGTGTATGTGTTTCAAGATGTTGACGCAGAATACTTGACCTTGAAGGGTAAGTGTGTATGTGGAGTGGGGAAGTGATGTGTTCTTTGCTTTATATTGCAATAAAATGTTCCAATGCTTGCCATCATGCTGATTGCACCTGGAAGTCACAGCCTGCTGATTGAGAAGCACTGCCTTAGTCCATACAAAGTGTAGCCTCTAAGATTATCTTCCTTGCTCACGGCTTCACTTACCCCTGCCCCACCCTACTACCCAGTTTTGCGCATTACTGTAATTATACTCTTTCCATCCTAGCAAAGGCCAAATATGGGATATAATGAGTGACAAATCCCCAAAAATATTCTTGCAGGAAACTTGAAGTGCTTTGGAATCCATTCCTTTAGTATAAGAAACTCCTTTTACAATCTCAACTTCATGATTCTTTATTTCTTGTGTAAATTACTGTTGACAATAAAAGTAGAGGGCAAGAAGTTTAAGTGGAATACGGGAAACTTTGTGGCTAAAAGGAGTAATGAGAGACATCACATCAAACGAGGGACATTTGAGATGAAGATAATTATTCTGATGAGAAGAATTCTAGAGTAAATCTGTCAGAGACAGTGAAGTAACTCCTGGTTTTCATTAATGTAATAGAATAGATAACCCATGGTTATCAAAACACCCATCATCCTGAGCATGGTAATTCCAATAAGATATTAAACATTTTCCATAATTTGTGTTTGTTATCAAAATAGACCTTGTGATATTTTCTTTAATTCAAGGGTCATGAATCACATATTTTACTAACAACCCAAGAGAATCTTTACATGAGAGAGCATGCTGAAAGAAAATACATGTCACTATGTCATAAGCAAAGATTAATCTTCCATGAGCATCAAACACGAAGAGGCCAGTGTGCTAGAGACAGATGCATATGTCTGCTGGTGATCTCTGTGGGGAGAGGAGAATGGAGGAAGCACTCCTTCTTTCCAAGTATTTTAACAGCTATAGAGCTGCTTAGTGGCCACTAATGTAGTCTTGAAGCAGAATCAGTCCTCAGGCTACCTGAGCCCTTCTCCACTGGATCCAACACACACTTCTGCCTGCCCCACTATGTTTCCAAAATCTCTTGTGTACAGCAGTGTAGGGGACTCTTCCACTGCAGGGCTCTGTGACATGCCAGGATATGCATCCTCTCAGTGTCTCCGTACATTCTTCCTTCTCCCTGTAGCATGTTGACCATATATAGGGGTCTTCACAAGATGGAGGAGAGGGCAGCATTTACTCCCATGACTGAGTACATGAATAATTTGGGACAAGAAAGTGCGGGTTGAATATCTGATACACAAACAGAACTCTAGAAAATTATGGTCACATTAGCATTCAGCACTATCACCATAGCATGAAGAAGGGAAGGAAAATAATAGGAAAAGTAAGGAAAGAAGATGAAAAGAAGAATGTTCATCAAAACAATTATTTTTAATCATGCCATTAACACTTTCTGTAATGGGTCCCCATTAAAATCTTTGGCCCTGGGCCTCAGTTTTCCTTTTTCAATATAAATCAGTCTCAAGCCAAACTTTTACCTTTAAAAGTCCCTCCTCCACAGGGTTTTATTCATTAACAGAAACTAACATAAAGAAACAGTCTCAGTCTCTAGTTCATCTCACCAGACTCTGGCTTTTCTCTCACCAAAAACAATCATCAGCCCCTGGCCTTCTAAGTATTGCTGGCTTCCCCCATCCACACTGGGGTTATCAGTCTCTCGTTCAATCATTCCCTGGGATCTAGTACTTTAACTACTGGTGCTCTCTCCAGGAACCCACTCCTTCTCAGCGAACTTTACAGAGTTCTGCTCCCTCCCCAGGAGCCAACTTCAAACTGCTGGCTTCTCCAAAGACACACACCAGCTCTTTCCTCAGAACTAATAACCAGAGGTCCCCTATGTCTCCCTTCCTCAGTGCTCTGACATTCTTACTTGGGGATCCCCCAGTTACCACCAAGCCCTAACTCATGGCTTCTCCTTTACAGCAACATGCTGTACTGCCTGTTGATTTCCCCTAAACTGTAGTCACTCAGGGAGAGAATTTTCCTCCTTTCTTTCACCTGACATCTCCCTTTTTATCTAGGTACCTTTCTACTTATGCTTTTATAGAGCTCAGCTGCTCCATCATCAATTGGCTAATGAGCCACCACCTGGATCACCTACCTGCTCCTGGGTGTAGTTTACAGGGTTATCAGAGCCGGTTAAACCCTGATTTTCCCCGAATGGCCACTGCTCCCATGGACACACCCCAACAATCTTTATTACAGTTAAATAAGTGACATATTCTACAGATATTGTACAGCAACGTGGATGCATGTGTAACACCTGGATGCTTCAGATTTCATCTGCAGCAGCAAGGTTTTGGGAATTACTTAACACTGATTTACAGAGCTGTAGTAACCTCATTGTCTGGGGCACTGTGCATTGTCTTGTTGTCTACGTCAGTACCAGAAACAGCACTAAAGATGTTCTATGTTAAAATAATGGGTGGAAAACAATTTGTATGAAATGAAAATAGTCATTGTGGTAGGAAGCAGCCAATGTCAACTTTCAGAGTTCCTTAATACAATTAAGAATTTTCTCTACAGTCCCTTCAATAGGTTTGTACTTATGTATCATTAAACAATCCAAAATCTAACATCTAATTCACTTCTGATGGCTTCAATGGTACTTGCAAGTGCTCAGGAGCTGTCAGGACTTGGAACATAACACTAACCTTAAGTTTATGTATTTAAATGTTTCCTCTTCAGCAATAAAAGAGTAGCCCTCCAACATTCTGGGAGCCCTTGGCAATCTTTTACAAATACACATGTAAATAAACAGACCCCTCAGTTACTACATGATCAGACCCAATAACCCTGAAGCAACGTAAGTATAACAAAAATGAATTGACCATCCCACACAATCCTCACCAGAATTCCACACTACTTCTACCCATCTCTCATCCCTTGCAGGCAAAGGAGAAGACACAGGGCTCACAGCATGCCCTGAAGACCAAGGCTGTTATAGATCAAGTTGGGGAATGCTATCTCACATCATATTCTGTGCTAATGGAAGAGGAAAGAGAGCAGTGCTGCAGCCTACTGTACTGGATCTAGTTCAGTCAATTTTTTTTTCTGGATGTCTCTTTTTACATCCATAAGGCTAAAACCTGCCCTCAGTTACATTACTCCACAGAATTCAATTGGGCAGGACTTATAACTGGGAATAACAGGACAACTAAAAAGAGTCCCATTTTGTACACATCTATTTATAAGAAATTAACATTGCAAGAAGACTAGAAATATGCTTATAAGAACACAGTTTTCTGACCGTCTTTGTCAATAGAATATGTTATCAATTTTATTTTTCAGGCATGAGTCAAGCATACTGCAGACTGTCAGATCTGCCCTCAGAAATACATGGGTGCAGTTGCCAATGATTTCAGTGGAAGTTGGACTGCACTCATACATCAGGGAAGAACTGAATCCATGATCCTCCTTTTCAGATATTCCACCAACTTTGGACAGTTTATAAGCTAGTATATGGTTTATCATGCAAGTAGAATATAGAGTTCCAATGAGCTGGAAGAACCTTTTCTTTGCACTGATAGTTTGGAAAGCTTTAGTCTTTCAAGTGGATCAGGATTTTCCACATTCAGATAATTGAAAACACAGCTGAATGCATTTTTATGAAACTTTCCAAAAAACGACTTCTGGGCTTAAATCAAACATAACAAGTTACAGTTCCAAGGACCTACTTTTTCCCCAGCAGGATATAAGTAAAAACAGAGATATAGAATGGTAGAGCTATCTCAACCATAACTGTTGCATAGCTACAATAATACTGTGGGATCAAATCCTAGCCCTCACCCATCTCTTGCATAGTAATGGCCAATGTTGAGTTGACCAGTCAGGCTCTATGTTTGTGATTCCAGTACATATCCATAGTGTAGAGGAGAACCATATGAGAGACTGTGCAATCACCTACTTCTTTACCTGCCATAGGTATGGAGTTATTGATTCCAGTTCCTGAATGCAGGATATCCATGACATTTCAATAGGATGGTGAGGATCCTTCTTGACTTGCTGGCAGTTGAAGAGAGATTGAAAGGGCTAAGTGACCTATGACACCTCCTGACTGCCAGATCCATTCTGTTAACCAGGAAGACAATAGTAGCTGAGCAGGATTAAGAATCACTTGACAAGTGACTTCTCATTTAACTTATTTGGATTTGAAGTCCTTCCATCTATGGTTTTGCATTATGACCAACTATCCTGCATACTTATATGTAATTGGGCCTAATGATTTGGCTGTATAATGATTCTGATCCAAATCTTATTGATGTTAATGGCAGTCTTTTGACTGATTTCAGTGGGCTTTGGATCAGGCTCAATAAGGAATATTGCCAAGCACTTTATGATAGCTTTGTGTGAAAGAAGCTATGTAATTTTATTGTAAAATAATTTTTTAGAAGTAATACAGAGTGTATTTACCGTTTGAAAGTAGACAAATAACAATAGGATAGTCATGTAGTTATTAGAATTTCACCTGAGAAACATATACGTTTTATCATCTCATCTCAAAATTCAATCTAATATCTCCATTGGATTTGATAGTAATTATACCCTCAGTATTGTCTGTGTTTTTTTCCTGTGCAGAATATATTTCATGATACAAGTTTCAGGAAGCCAGAATACTATTTAAAAGATCATTAGCATTCCTTGTTGTGACAAATCATGTGACCACTAACCCATTTCAGTAATCAATGAATTATGTTTAGTATTTTAGATGATTCACTAAGATAATATCAACAAAAGATCAAAATATTATTGTTGGATTTTAATTAGTTTTCATTTCTTCAGGTCTTCGCTTAAGAAGAAAATAACATTGCACTGCTATCAGTTCTCATTAGAAGCCTGTCATGTGAATCAGATATTATGATTTCCACTTTTGTATAATATGTAAATTAAAGTAGTGTGTGGTCCATGACTTTACACTGACTTTGTTAGCATTCTGCATTTTGATTAGTTGGACACTTCCTGTTTATAGTCTTGGTAAGCTGTTGAGAAGTAGAATTGGCTAACCAATTAAAAATCAAAATAGGTCAAAGCAACACAACATATGAACATACACATCATTTCACAGAATGGACTAAGCATTTAAAATCCCAATACCTCATTTTAATGACAAAAATTTTAATGAGAACAGAAACTGGCACAACATAAATCAATATGATACAAACTATACACAAAAAAGTTTGTGGAGGAATAGTACAAACTCAACCCACTCTCATTAGTCTGAAGACTGGAAAAGTATGATTTTATTAGGATGCTGTATTACAAAAGATGAGGGAACCCTACTAATTTGTCAAACAGTTCAAATTACGAAGTGATGTACAGTGTAGCAAAGAGAGATACAGGGATTATTTAAAGTACTTACTACTTAAAAATGAGAAAACAATTCAGGTGCTAGATATACCATTTTTTCTTTTAACGAATAAAAGATAGTACAGAACTATTATGCTTACTTATGAGTAAAGCATCTTTCTACTATAGGTACCTAAAAGAATGGGTCACAATTGGTCTTTCCTGGTGTGATTCCATTGAAGTCAGTGGAATCACCCTAAGAAGGCATTTGGTGCAGAATATTTACTAGAATATGCTAAAATTCTCTAACACTAGTTGTCCATTATATCTGGAACATGATTTTATATATTGTGCTCATTATTGGCTAGATCTTCAGTTAGTGTGAATCAGTGTAGTCAAATAAGAGCTATGTCAATGTATTTGGAGAATGGAGAATTTGGTCTTATGTGTTGTTTGACAAAGTATCTGATGTAACGTGCATTACTTGCATCAACATAGACTAAGTCACATTTGAGGGTAATCCTAAATAAATTTTGTTAATATCTTAATGGAATATGATATTAAAATGGATAGGAGTTCTTTATCAGTAGTAACTGATGGCTTTCATGAACAGATTATGTTATAAATCTCAAAACCTGTATTTATTCTGAGATTACTGATATTATCTGTGAAGCTGGTAACACTGCCTCTAGTTAAGGTTGTCTGAAACTCCAATCAAAACCTTCTTTTTAGTTGCTTTTGACTTTGACAAAAGTTTATTATATAAGATCTGAAATTTTGCATGCTAGGTGTCTGGCTAAGGCTGTTGTTTATGTTTTTGTTGTTGTTTTTTGAAGATAAAATTAAGTCATCTGTAAGGCTCGGCCATTTCTGAAAACAATGTTATGGAAAAGAATTCTTACAATCATTTCACTGAGAAGTTCAAGGGCCTCTATGCTAGTGTTAGTGCACACCAGAGAGGTGTAAATTTTAGTCTGCACCATCATGTTTCATATTAACTGGCCCACATGGACCTTGCTGGTGAGCACAGAAAGTTCTCCCGTGAACATTAATACAATCCCATACTTTTAACATACACTACGGAGCTTTTAGTGTGCAACAGCAGGGTACCCAAAGGCCACTTAGTGTGTGACATGCTGGTGCAGACTAATGCACTATGTAGACAAGCCTTTATAAGTCTTTGGAGAATCACAGCTTACACATGCTCGTTAGAGGCAAAGGGTACTGCCACACTGCTCCTGGGACCATGCTTCCCAATGCAAGCAGACAGACATGCACTAGCTCTCTTAAACTAGTTTGCTAAAAATAGCGGTGTAGCTGGGGCTAGCCCAGGTAGCAGCTCAGGCTAGCGGTCTGAGTGTAAACCCATACAGGCCTCTTGGGTATATATTCGGGTAGCTGGTTTGAGCAGCTTCCCCTGGCTACACTGCTATTTTTAGCATACTAGCTGGAGAGAGCTAGTGCTTGGGAAGTGTGGTCCCAGCAGCAGCGTAGGCATACTCATAGAGTTTGGCAGCTAAATTTTCCAAAAGGTCACTGAGCATGCTTCATCCCAGGGCTGTAGGGGTTGAACAGGACTTTGCCTGCAATTGCTGCTCCTGGCTGTTAGAAGCTACAGTAGCACCAGGCACTGGAACAGAGTTGCAGGAAGACAGACTGGGCGCTCAGTGCTCACTCTGTTAGCACCCAGGCAGCAAACAGGAGGCACTTAATTTGAATGTAGAGGAGTGAGAAATGGGTTGGGGGGGATTGTGGTTGCAGGAGCCAAAGTATAGGAGGATCCATTTGAAACCTTAATAGTCTTTTCACGTATCTTTTGTATATAAAACAGAACAACACCAGAATAATTCTGAGAGTGTCTGGAATGTTCTGTTTCTTCATTAAATGGAATTTTGAAGCATGTCCATTACTTAATCAACCATGTGGATAGCCACATTTTCCTAGTTTTAAAAATGTTAATTTTGATTAAAAAAAGCCAAGATTACAGAAGTTGTATATTCAATTACTTATTAGTATTACCATAAGAACTGACTGAAACAAATTAAAGCAACCACTAAATATGGAAACAGCTATTTTAACATATTCAATTAAACATTATCTTAAAAACCCTTAATCATCTGACTAATTTGGTTGATTTTAGGGTGACCAGAAAGCAGGTGTGAAAAATCGGGATGAGGGTGGGAGGTAATAGGCACTTATATAAGAAAAAAGCTCCGAGTATTGGGACTGTCCCTATAAAATGGGGACATCTGGTCACTCTCGTTGACTTCCATGGGATGACTCATATGAGTAAGGTTTGCAAAATCAGGCCCCAAATCTCCCAACTCACTATTTTGTTTCTGCATCTGGAATATGCAATGTTGCTCTAAACCAGTGGTTCCCAACCTTGTTGGCTCAAGGGCCATAGGTATCATTTTTACAACCTTGAATGGCCACCAGTCTCAACCAGCAGCTCCCTTGCAGCCAGACAGAAGCTGTTCAGTGGAGAGGCTGCCTCCTCGCTGATCTCCCATCTCTGGCTGCAGCAGGGAAACTGCATGTGTGCTATAGCCCCGTGTCCTACACCTGGGTCCCTAGGAGTGGCTCCCTTCTGCAGCCAGTGAACCGGGAGATCAGTGCTTCCTTCCTTCTGGTTCCAGCAGGGACCCCAGTGCCTAAGGACCCAGGCAGAGTGCTTTGCTGTGCTCTCTGCTACAGCCAGGCAGAGGGGAGAGCTGATCTCCCATCACCTTGGCTACAGCAAGGTTCCTGCACCGGTCTTGTAGTCCCACGGCAACGTGCTCCACCTAGGTCCTTAGGCAGAAGCTCCCTTCTGCAGCCAGGAGGAAGAGAGTAGCGTGCCACTTTGAAAGACCCCATGGGCCACTTTTGGCCAGCAGGCCACTGGTTGGGAACCACTACTCTAAACAAAAAGAGCATTGGTGATTCAATTACTCATGCATGTCAATTTCTTCATTAGGTTCCTCAACTCTTCATAATCACTTGGCCATAGTTAGGTTTTGGCCTTATCCTTGGTTTTCAAAATGCAGTCTATCCTGAGCCTATAGAATCAACAATATATCCTGTAGATTGGAGTGGCACAAACACTGAGCCTGGCTGACTCTTACTAAAGCTGATTGATGATATACGCATAAAGTGAGCAGAAGTTACCAGTATCACCATGCTAAATGGGTGATTCAAGTGTTCATTGACATGCAGTTAGGAAGAAGGGGACTTATCATTTGATCAGGTGGGTAGTGAGCTACTGAAATGAGAAGAATCTCGTTGATCAAGACTAGAATATTAGCTACTGTCTTTGCTGGCTATGGATATCAGCAGTAACTTACAAGAGCTGTTGTTTTGTTTGCTGCCCCTTTTTATACTGTTGCTGCTGCTGGCACCAAGATTCAAGCAGCACCTCAGAGACTACATTGTTTCTAGATTTTTTCAGCTAACAAAGTTTGTTATTACTGGGAGTAGAGCCATGTTCTTCTATCTGTGTCTGCCCATTATTTTTTTTTCTTACACTTTAGTTTGTTGTCAGAATCATACTTATAGTGCCTTGGGCCCTCATCCTTCCTTGATTCTCTCTTTAAAAAGTATAATGAAACTTGAATCAAATTTGCTGCTCATTTATTTTCCTTCCAACTCCAAAGCTAAGAAAAAAAAATGAGCATCTTAATCATAGATGCTGATATGAAGTGTATTTTTTTTAAATGTCTATTATCTGAAAACTTAAGAAAAGAACAAAGTAATTTAAGATAACAAACATAAATCAATGCCACACACACAGTCAAACAAGAAGCTGTTTAAAGTAGGTGTATGCCTCTCATTAGTAGACTTACGTCTCTGAGGAACAAGTATTGAATATTCATTGAAAATACAGCATGTTACATTTTAGAAAGTAATTATTTCTGCTAATTGCATTTATCCTCATAAATAAATAAAAAGCTAATAAATCAACTCAAATCTCATGTGTATATTTGGCTATATATTACCTATATGGAGATCATTAATACCTTGATGACCAAAATCAGATCGTAGGGATGCCATTTACAAAGGAACTTAGCATAACCTTCCACTCTCAACAATCTAGAATTTCAAGGCTGCCTGCGTCCGTAGTCAGAATATCTAATAATATATATAACATACCAACTTTGTGGCGTCCTTTCAACAGTAAGCAGTTACTAAGAACCGATCAGCAAATATGTAAGAACATTTTGAAAATTCTTAATTGATTTACCTGTAGTGCTATTGGTCTGATTCAAAACTCTCTGAAGTCTAGGAGCTCATAGGAGACTTTTCACTGACTTTCAAGGGCTTTGAATCAAGGCCAAAAATAGCAATTTAAGAGAGATTTTTAAAAATTGCTGAAAACATATACAATATTGTCTGATGATCTTTCTGGGAAAAGTCTGTTGTGCTGGGAAAGCTACTTTTTCAGCATTATTTGAGACCAAGGCCATCTTGCACCACAAAGTAATCTGACAAGGAGAATTGCTTTTCCAATTATCTCAAATTGTTTTCCTCTGCCAGGCAAAAACAAAAAGAACCAAACCAAACAACAAAGCAAGTAACTTCTTTAATGTGTATGAGAGAGCTATGAAAGTAGGACCTTGGCAAATACGGCTATAGTGGGATTAATAATAATATGTTTACAAACTTCCTGCCAAAAATGTGTAACACTAAGCAACTCCACCATTTCATAACTAGTGTTTCCTTGAATGCATATCTGTCCAGAATACATCTGTCCACAATCCAAAGAAGTCTGGCAAACTTGTGCAAGGTAACCCAGTACTCTATTCATGTAAACTGTAACTATTTAATTATTGGAATCTCTAGTCACGTTATTTGGTGCTCAGGGATATTGCAGTTAATACACACTAGATATTTACTAAATGCTTGATGCATCACTGAAACTGAGTAGCCGGGCTAGGTGCAAAAGGGAACAGCCCATGGTCTGAAGTAACATTCTGCAGCCCCATATACTTCCTTCTCCCTTCCCACCCTTGTCTTATCCTGTGCAGATACTCCTCACACAGCAATGAGTGCCCTGCACAGTGTGTGCAACCATTCGCATTGGCTGAGATTTTCGTAAGTGACTAGTTATTTGGGTTACTTCAATTTTTGGATGCCCAACCTGAGCAACATTAAAGAGGCCTGATTTTTCAGAAAGTGCTATGTGTCTTTCCTCTCATAACCAGCCCCTCTGAACAGTCTCAGGTCGGGCATCCAAAAATTAAAGGCAGTCAAAATCACTAGTCACCTTTGTAAACTCAGTTCATTATCTATAAATCCTGCTCTCTTGTGCTGTTCAATTGCACTAATTTCACTGCCAAGGAATCATCCATAACCACCCCTTACACCGTGTAAGACACTATCTAGTGGCTGACACAAAGCTTGCTTCTTAATGACAGCTACTGGAATTCCTCAGATTAAGTGGTTGGAGTTTGTATCTTTAATGCCCAGGGTCTTGCATTTGATCCCAAGTGACAACTGTGATGTACCTCTGCAACCTTACAGTAACACATCAAGAAGGGTGATAGAAACCCTAAAGATAAGGTATTCCCAATGGTCTCACCTATGTTTTTTTCAATATAATATTCCTTTATGTTTTTTATAAAATTATTGTTTTTGAACAAAGCATATGTCTCAGATATGATTCTTCTGCATGGTCAATATACTATTCTAAATCAGCTAGCAATCATATTTCTCCTGGGTGTCTCCTTTGTTCATAAGGTAGTTAATAAGAATGCTAACCATGAGGGCCCTGATTACACTGAAATCTTTTGTTTGTTTTTTTAAATCACTAAAGATATGTGGATAATTTGAATGCTTGAACTCAATGTTTCTGTTTTACAGTTGTTCCCTAATATTTCTTCTCAGGAGATACATACCCCAGCTGCCAATCCACTTTTTCCCTTTTCTGAATCTGAAAACTCTTGATCATATGGATGTATCCAGTCCCTGAAAAAATGTGCTTCAGCAAGTGAAATATATCCATTTAGTGGTACCTCAGCTCCCACATCAATTGTTATGTATTGCAAAATGGTTTTGGGTTTGGTTGGTTGTTTTCAATTTGTAATAATGGCAAAGCAGTTTTGCTAGCGAGGAAAACTTCCACCTTTCTTTTAAAGTGAAATCAATGGGCTAGTTTGTGCCTTTTTAAGTGGCAGACCATTGATTCAGAAAGTCACTATTCCTTCCCTATTCTCTATTTGTTCCCACAGGAAAGTAATCTGTTATTGTCCCTTAGCACAGCAGCATATTACTTACTCCCCCTTTCCCATTCCAGCTCTGCTTCATAGACCACTGGTCTTGGAAGCTGGAGACAGTGCTCTACTCTTTCCATATACCTGTCCGTTCCTTCCAAACTCACCAGCTGGGGAAGGACAGGCAGTCTCTCATCTCCCATCCTCCCTACCCCTATACCTGCTGCAGAGATTATATGGCAGTCTGATTCTCCATATGACTTGACTATATAGGGACAGATCACAGTCTGTCCCTATATGGTTGACAATCACTTGTGCATACTATTTGAACTCACGCAAATGGTTTTATCTTTGCTTTTATACAATGTGTGTTATTTACAACGTCATCTGCTAAACCTTACAAATATTTCCTTTTCTTTGTCTTCTTGGCAGTCTTTGGTTTTTTTATTATTGTATGTCTAAGGAAGCAAAATTCAAAGTGACTTCATTTTGTTTACTTCTTTGTTCATTCACCATTATCATTCGTGATGTTGAAGTGAACAAGGCCATCTCTGTGAAAAGTGTGCTTTAACTGAGATGTTAGCAAAAGCAGCACGCACACAAATACCGTGTTTCCTGTAGGTTCAATGAAAATGGTGAATTCACTTTTATTACCCGTGTGTGAGTGATTTCTCCATAGCAGAGTTGTCACTGACAGGCTACCAGGTAAATACCTTGAAAAACAGTTTTATCTCAAAGTTTTTCTGGGAGAATGGGGCATGTTAAAATATTATATTGCTAGTGCAAAGGTGTCTGAGTGAGAAAATTGGGACTAATGTGTGGAACTACTTGGAAACTTTCCGATGAAACATTTTTTTCATGGGGAAAATGGCAATTTGTAGAAATCAAAATGTTCCATTGAGAATGGAATGATTTTGACAAAATTCCAGCAGAAAACTGACTGTTTTCCTGCCAACTCACCGGCCTGGCTCCTTGGGAGTCCCAACTACCAGGTTCCCAGCTCTTGGCAAGACAAGCTCCCAGCTCCACAACAGCCCCAGCTCCCGTGCTCCCAGCTCTTCTGCCAAAAGAGCTCCCACCTATGGGGCAGTTAGCCTGGCAGACTGCCATGGTGTTTAGATCCCCAGGCCTTCCCAGTTCACAAGGCGGGCTGCCTTGGAGTCAGAACTATTGGGGCCCCTGAGTTGTACAACCCCCCAGCTGGTGGGTGCCAGAGCTCTGGAAAGCTCATGGATCCTCAGAAACATTTACAAAAAGTCAACATGAAATGTTATTGTGACTTTTTCTAAACAAAATTTTGAATTCGGGTTCTGTGGGAAATTAAAAAATTTCATTTTTTGTTCTGTTTCACAACATTTTTTTAAAAAGTTTTCCACAGAATGTGGGAAATACAGTTTTCAGACAGCTTTATGGATGGCCAGTACAGGTGAAGTGGAAGGACTGACAGCATATAAAAAGTATAGCAGTGTCAAGCTGTAAGGCAACTTAAAAGGAAAGATAATTAGTTTGTTGATGTGGTAAAGAAGAGAGAGCCAGTTGATAGACAGAAAGGGTATGTCTACACTGCAAATAAATCCCTCCGGCTTGGGCTCCTATGACCTGGGCTATGGGGCTGTTTCACTGAAGTCTAGACTTCCAGCCTCCGGTTGCAGCCTGAGCTCTGGGACCCTTCCCAACCCGAGCTCAGAAGTCTACACTGCATTGAGAGAGCCCCACAAGCCCAAGTCATCTGGCACAGGCCAACTGCAGTTGTCTAACTGCAGTGTAGACATATCCAAAGAGCCTGATGTGATCAGAGGGATGAACCAGGAAGATAATCTTTACAGAGGCAAAACAGTGCCTTGACATTGTCAACTATTTTGTAAGTCTCATGGGAGAGGTGACTGCACAAGAGACACTTGGGGGAAGATAATCTTCTTCTCTTCTCTTCTCTTCGCTTGGAGGAGTAACGTGCTCCATTTCTCCACTGTGCAGCCTCCCTGAATCACTGGGCAGAAAGTGGTGGAGTGGCAAGCACCACAGGACTGCTGTGACTTGCATGGATGGGCAAGGATTGGGCAGGAAACGAGCAGAGTCTTTGCTCTACCCTCCCAATGCACCACCAGCAGAACTCAGCTGGTGTGGGAAAACAAGTAACCTGCCATGGACACTGATCAGTAGCGCTCTTGTGGGGGTTCCCAGGGGTGGGGTTGGGGTCCCAGGCTCCAGACATAGGTCTCTGCACAAACACCAACTCCCTCCTAGGGGGTTCCCTGGAACAAGCATCATACTTAACGACAGAGCAACACTTTTATCCAACCTAGGCAGAGCCAGAAGTAGACCCAGGTTGGGATGTCTAATAGGGGTTATAGCACACAGTGAAACAGCCCCCTCCCCTGCTGTCACCAGCCCCCGATCTAGATTCACACGGACTCTCTATTCCTTGTCAGTGCAACCCCCTTCCCGCCCCCCTTCAAACCAAACTGTCCATGGCACCTGCATTGTGATCTCAAACTGGCAGGTCATGCAATGTGGTCCCATCTATCCTGTCAGCTCCAATCTCTGCATTTGTAAAATCCCCCTTTCCAAGCAGCTGGTGTCCATACAAGCAGCTTCTAGTTCTGACTCTGCACCCAGCACTCCAGGGGTGTCTCAGTCTCTGCCCCAGCTCAGTGCTGCTACTCCTCTGCCCTTTCTTTTGTTCTTTCCTCGATCATTCCTGTGCTTTATCCTTATCCTGCTCTCCCCCCATACCTGCTTATTGACTGAAACTCCCCAGGTGATCCATAGTTAATGTTGTGCCCTTGTTTTAGAGTGGTGCTGCCCCCACAGCCAGTCAGTTTGGTGAAGAGTAGCAGGGACTGGGAAAAGGGGGAGAAAGGAAGGGGAAGTGGCTCCACCCAGTCCGACATCACCACCATGAAAACACACATGTACTCAAGTAGCAGGCATCCACCGTGGCTTGGCACCCTCAGCATTGCTATATCAGTCAAATAGGGGGGACCTCCCCATTTGGCCTTTGAGAAGAATCGGGTGCTCCAGCCTTGTACCTGTGTCCCCTCACCCCAGGGGTCAGTTATGGGTGCCTTCTCTCTGTTCTGCTCCTCCCCTGCTGTGGGGCCAGATTCAGGTTCCTCCTCCCTGGACCCCTGCCCTTCTGTCTCTGCTCTTCCCCTGCCTCTGGCCCAGGACCTAGGTTAGGTGCTTCTAATCGGGATCCTCCCCTCATATGAGACAACCCATCAGTAGGAGCCCAGTGACTCCTTTTGGCCCTACCTCCCAACTACTAGGGTCTCCTTCTGTCACCCTGTTTGGTGGCTTGGTCTGAAAGTGACAAGGCTTCACCATGTGCCAGTGGACCAGCTTCTCTGGTCTATTGACTCAGCTTGGATCTTGTATATGCCCATGTGGGTAAGGGATCCCACAGCCAATGTGCAGTTCAAGGGCCCCGGGCTGTGGCACAGCACAAGCATGTCTGTCATAGCTTCATTTTTGTCTGTCTAGGGCTTGGCCCATATGAGTGAATATAATCCAGCCTGCCTCACGGAGGTATAGGTGATGCTCATGGACCCATTCTGGGACCTCTACATCTTGGTTTCTTGGGACCTTCGTTGGATGCCCAGGTCATGTCTAGTGAGCTGGCCATGCCTGCTGATTATCAGTAAGAAGAGGGTGTACTTCATGGAGGTGTGCGCTGTGTTATTATACACATAGGTTAGCTGTCGCAGGTAGAAAGACCAATCTCTCCCCTATGTGTCTGACAGGGTCCTCAGCCCTGCTAGTAGCATCAGCTTGGCTTCCTCGCAGAGGCTCTTGCCTTGTGGCTATTAGATGGGCATCCTTAGCTTGTGGCTGCCATACGGAGAGCACAATTCCTTGACCATCTGTGCCTCAAAGGGGATGCTATGGTGCATGAGCACCTTGGTGGGGTAGAAATAAGTCTGGAGAAAATAGCTCTGGAAGCCTTCTGTGGTTGCCCTGGTGGCATAATGATCCATGTAGAATGCATGTAGAATGCATCATTCTGGTTTGGCCCCATCTTCAAGTGGTCCAATGCTACCAACTCCAAGGGTGCACTGGTATCTATTGGCTGCAGGGGTTCCTTGTCTTCTGCCCCAGGTTTCCTTCTGCTGATGTAGACCAGGCAGTTTTTACACTACTCTTGCATTTTTTGGGCAATCCCAATTCCATAGAACCTTCTGTGGACATACATCTCAATCTTCTGGGGGTCAAAGCAGCCCAAAGAATTCTGGTAAGCTTGAAGTACCATCACAACTGCTGTCTGGGGCAGCACCATCTGGGTAATTTCTTCATTCATTTTGGGGTCTCAGATCTTGCATCACAGTCTGCCCTTTTCCTCACAAAAATAGTCCCACTGCTTCAGTAACTGGATTTCTTCTGGGGTACAGCATTCTGAGCTGTGGCAGAAAGCCCAGTGTCTTGATGGAAAATTTGTAATACTCTCCAAATAACAGGGTTGTGGCCTTGGATCTGTACCCAAATGTACTCATCCTCTTCAAACTCTTCCAAGGATTCCTCATGATTCTCAGGAGGTGATGACAGCTGTCTGGCAGCATGCCTGGACCATTTCAGCAAGGATGACCACAAATGGTAACGTATCTAAGTCCTTTCAGTTGTCTGATTCTTCTGGTTCTGGCATCGTCAGCAGCCTGGACGGGGCATCAACATTGGCTTTGCTCTGGCCAAACTAGAATTCCCCTGAGAAGTTGTAGTTGGCCAGTCTTGATGCCTAGCATTGTTCTCATGCTCCCAATTTGGCAGAGTCAGTGGGGGTTGTTGTCGCATATACAGTAAAGCAGGTGGCTGCCAGTCATCCTTAAACTTCTCAGTGATTGCCAAAGCAAGGGACAGGAATTGTGTGTAATTGAAGGAGCTGTAATGTTTGTCATTCCATTCGGACTGTTTTCACCCCTAGCTGGCATACACAATCACCCTCTCCCACCTGTCCTAGTCCTGGAAGAGTACAGCCCCTAGCCCCTGGTTGCTGGCATATGTATACAGTTTGAAAGGGAAGGGGTAGTCTGGGTCGGCCAGTATCAGTGCCTTCACCAGGGCAGACTTCAAACATTCAAAGGCCTTCTGGCAGCCTACATCCTAGTTCAGAAGAGCCTTCTATACAGTTCTGCTCCTAGGCACAACCAGCATGGCAAAGTCTTTTATGGCATATTGGGCTGCATTAGGAGGGGCATTGCCAGCAGGTCACGGGAAGTGATTATTCCCCTCTATTCGGCATTGGTGAGGCCGCATTTAGAATATTGTGTCCAGTTTTGGGCCCCCCAATACAAAAAGGATGTGGACAAGTTGGAGAGGGTCCAGCGGAGGGCAACAAAAATGATTAGGGGGCTGGAGCACAGGACTTATGAGGAGAGGCTGAGGGAACTGGGCTTGTTTAGTCTGCAAAAGAGAAGAATGAGGGGGGATTTGATAGCGGCCTTTAACTACCTGAAAGGGGGTTCTAGGGAGGATGGGGCTAGGCTGTTCTCGGTGGTGGCAGATGACAGAACAAGGAGCAACGGTCTCAAGTTGCAGTGGGGTAGGTCTAGGTTGGACATTAGGAAAAAGTTTTTTACTAGGAGGGTGGTGAAGCACTGGAATGGGTTACCTAGGGAGGTGGTGGAATCTCCATCTTTAGAGGTTTTTAAGCTGCGGCTTGACAAAGCCCTGGTTGGGATGATATAGCAGAGGTTAGTCCTGCTTTGAGCAGGGGGTTGGACTAGATGACCTCCTGAGGTCCCTTCCAACTCTATGATTCTATGATTCTATGATTCTATGATTCTATGTAGGATCCAAGGAACTGCACGTGCCTCTAGATGTCTTGGAATGTGGTTGGCATTGGCCATGTCATGATGACCTGCACTTTCTCTGGCTCAGGGGATACGCCCTCTGCTGTCACAATATGGTCCAGGGACACCATTTTCTCCTTCAGCATATGGCACATGGTGGATTAGATCTTCAGTCCACATTGGGTTAGTTGGGTGAACAACATGTATAAGTCTTTCAAGTGTTCCTCATACATCTTTGAGCATACAATGGTGCCATCCAGGTACAGAAGGACTGTCTCAAAGTTCTCACCAGCTGCTGGAACATCCTTGCAGCATTGCAGAGGCCAATCAGCATGAGCATGAATTCAGAAAGTCCCATGGGTGTAATAAATGCTGTTTCTCCTGGTCTTCCAGCACCTTTGGTATCTGCCAGTACCTACTAAACAGGTCAATGGTAGATAATAGGGAGGTGGATTTAAGGGTAGTCTGTGCCTTCTTTATGCGAGAGAGTGGGTATGTCTTTATGTGCAACTTGGCTGAATTTCCAATAGTCCTCAGTGAAGTGGAGTTTCCTGTCTTTTTTCTTTACCAGGACAATGGGGGCTGCCCAAGGACTGTAGCTTTCCCTAATAACACTGGCTTCCTTAATTTTGTTGAGCATCTCTTTCGCTGTTTGATATAAGGCAGATGAGACTTGCCAGAAGCTGTCTCAGATCAGGGCATGGTTGGTGACGATCTGTTGCTGTATGTGGCTTGCACACCTGAAGTCGGCCGGTTACTTGGAAAAGGCAATGGAATGTTTTCAAATCATCTGAGTCAGATGCTCCCTCTGTTTTGTAGTATTCTGCACAATGTCTATATCTATCTCTTGGAGCCTGGCCTTTTCCAAGCTTTCGCTAATGCGGCTCTACAAGGTAATGGGGGCACTCCCAGCATGTGGCCTTTCTTCAGGGATTGCCACATTTTCCCCTTAAAGTCCTCAAAGTCCATACTTAGGTATAAGACCAGCAGAGACAGAAAAGCCAGCCAAGTAAAAGATTTACAGACTCTTTCTGCCAATTGTCATGCCAGGTCCTGGCCAAGGGAGGTTCTCACCTTTTTGAAAGAACGGAGGATCACTTTAAGGCTATTGGCAAAGTCCCTAAGTGTTTCAGTAGATTTTTTATCTCTTTGATCTGTTTGTGTGGGGTCAGTGGTCCACAAATCTGATCCAGTTGATTAAAAATATTTGCAGTGGTATTTCTCTGGACAGCTGGCTAGGTTTGCGTCTTCACTACTGTGGCTCCCTCCATTTGACCCAAAGGGATCATCTTCTGGTACTCAGGGAGCTTTCACATGTTAAACATGGATTCCAACCCTGCCAGGAAAGCTGGGAAGCTGGGCTGGCCATCCCCAATAAATTGGAGAAACCACATGGCCCCAAGTGGTATGCCAAAATCATCTTGGCTGGGCAGGCTGCCAGGAGGGGAACTGGGTTGAAGGGGGTTGTGAAAGTGTCCGTATGATTCAAAGATGTTCCTGTCCCTCTAGCTACCTGTATCTCATACATTGTCCCCAAGGAACTCTGCCTAAACTTTCCAAATCCTTGTCCCCTAGTGTAAGGGAAAACTAGGAAGGGACTTCTGATTCTGAGTCACAAAGTACTCACTTGACTGCTTCTGCAGCTCACAGTTATCCTGTATTGTATGTATGTGTTACCTCTTGGGAAACATGATCCAAAATATATTCTAACTATTCATAATTCCTGAGGGTTTTCTATCTCTATACACAAATAAAGAGACACTCTCCCTCTCTCTCTATATATACATGTATTCTACTATCCATGATTTCCTGAGACACATTAAATTCCCAGATTCATGCTTGCTAGCAAAGCAGAAAAAATAAAGCAGGTGCATATGTACGATACTAAATGGAACTATTTTCAGTCACTTACAATAGTGAATTCTGAGCCTCTTCAAAGATGAGATATTTGAAAGTGTGTATTTTGGTCAAGTGATATATATAATATCAATTCTAGTCTTTTCTTTATAATAGTATCCTCCAATAACGGTCTATAGCTATACCCTGCTTGCAGTACTACCAAATGTAACTTTGTCATGTCATAATTATTTATGAATATTAATCTAAAATTAAAATATATTTATGATAGGCATATATTTTATTATAGGAGGTCTTTTGTCTTATTTAACTGCAGTCCAGATACATAGCTAACGGATCAGAATTCAGTTTTCCCAATATTATGATACATAGCCCAGTGTTCTGGGACCCTCTGACGGAGAATTTATCTGAATTTACTTCTATAATCTAATACTGCATTACAATGTATGTATGAAATATTAATATCCCTCCATGCACTTAGCTCATATTTGTGAAATAAATAGTTTCCCTGTGGTCTGTCAAATTTCCCAGTGCTGTGAGTCCCTGTAATAGAAAACCACAGTATTTATTAGCTAAAATGGGTGCGCAGAAGGCAACACAATTAAAGATGTGATAGTATCCTTAAATTTTACTTATCAGGTATTGAGGAGTTCAGTTTGCAAAGTCAGGTACCTCAAGAAAAAAATGGGAATTCAGGGCCAAATACAGAGCCCAACATAAACACCACATAGGTGTTGTTCTGATATGGAAGGTGTTATCAGTTGTTGGCTGCATGTGTGTTCTCCCAGTGTGTATGCTGTCCCAGCTCTGCAGATAACCACGACACCAAACCACGATCAGATTATCCAATAAGACCACAGATCCCTTTCAGCAATGAAGGCATCAGGCCAGGTTTATTATCAAACAAGCACAGTAAAAAGTGCCCTTTAAGTGCTACAAGTACACTTAATACATGTATGCCCCTGACAATGGACCAGCTCAGTAAATGGCAGGACTTTCCGTTCCTCACTCGGCCAGACAAAGACATTCCCTTTGGGATCCCCCTTTATACACTAATATAAACAAGTTGTGTATTGCCCCTCTGACATAGTAAGATACTACTTTTTACCTTGTACCGGATGGTTTGGCCAAAACATCTTTATCTGTCATATTGCCATTCTGAGGGGTCAGTATGCCCTAATTATTTTGGCAGTATTGGGATGTTCTGGTACCTTTCTGGAATGTGCTTGTGTGCCTAGTGTACCTAGTGCTTCTTTGGAATGTGTGTGTAATACCAGCTTTGTTCTTGCCAGTTACTGTGAATTTACAGGCAGGCACACAGCCTGACTCCTGCTAACTTTGCTTTCTAACAGCAGGGCTTGATCATTACTTTAGTTCAGGCCTCAGGCCTCATATCTGGCCTTTTATACTAGGCCTCATGTCTCAGGCTCTCACTTTCTACTACAGGAAGATGGTGCATTAACCAGTCAGAAATCCTTCTGGTATGTTAGAAGATTGTTCCAGGTGGGGAAATTGATGCATATTGGTTTATTATTTTGCATTGCTTAGCATTTTGTAATTTACATAAAATGTCCATAGAACTAAATGAGTATCAATTTATAGACTTGCTGCACATATTTTTAAAATATGCAGAGGGTCAACACCATCTGTCTTACAGATTTAAGGCAGAATGTAGTGTTTTGACAATTAAGAGCCTTTCAGTAGAATATATCCAAAAAGTTTTTAACCAAACAGCTCCTGATAGATCAGAGTCCATGACAAATTCTGCTCTCAGTTATGCTGTTGCAAAAATACTCAATCAAGTTACTTTGAATTTACTCCAGTGTAAATGACAGCAGAATTTTGTCCCAGGCTTCCATGGTAGAAGAATCTATTTGGAAGCAAGGCTGACTTGCCACAGTAGGTTATACGATAAATATTAAAACTCCCCAGGATTCTTGCTGTGTTGAAACCACATCCATGTGGCAAACAGAAGATAATCTGGATCTAGAATGGAGTGACTCTCCTAAATAGTTGCATCTTATCTTTGATTCTTCAGCAATGATTACTTTCTTGTTTTTCAAAACAGCAGCAAAACAAATCAAACCTCAAAAACCCAAAAAATAACACCTCCCCCCAAGAGCATAGGTTAGAAAAATGGAACATCATCAACAGGCAGAGAGAGAGAGACAATGTTTATCATAAATGAATCTGTCGGCCTTCAGGAACAAACTAGTCAGACAGGAAAAATAACAATAGTGGGCCATGGACCCTTTAAAAATCTTCTCCCAGCTACTATTCATTCTACCAGTAAAGACATCAATCCAATGGTCTTATGTTCAAACATGCAGGACACCTTGAACCTGACGGACTTTTGAGAAAGGCCAATTGCCATATATGGCAATGGGGCCAGATTAAGCCACTTTGCAGAAGGACCCATGCAGAATGCCTAATGAAGCATTCTTTGACTACTGATGTAGAATTCTCCTCTTAGAATGGCAGCTAGTCCCTGTGACAGCAGAATACAAGAGGCCCACAGAACCTTTACGTGCCAGCAGCCAAGAATGTTAAATTTACCCAACTGAGTCTTCACTGTGTATCTGTATGTATAATGTTTTTGCAGTCTATTTTCCCCCTGGGTGGTTAGTGATATTACACTACTAGCAGTCATCACTCTTTACAGCTGTTACGTTGCAGTCAGATGAGAGAATGGGACACTAGATCTGCATATTTTGAATATGGACCTTCACTTATTAAAAGTAACCCACAACTGGTCGTCCAAAGCAGCATGTTATAATAAGAAGTAAAACATAATGATTAGTTGCTTGGATAAGAACACTTCAGGGAAAATTTTTTTTTTTAAAGTTTAATTGATAGAGTATAATTAAAACTTCAATTTCACCATATTTTTACAGTGCTGTTATTATAATGAAAACTGCTCATATTCAAAACTGGGAAGTCAATCTCCCCACCCCTTGCAATGACAAATCCAAAGTAACCTTATCATTATGCTGTAGGTGATGTATGTGAATTTATTCTTTTCTACATAAAAGAATTAGAAGCCATAGCCTCAGCTGGTGCAAATCAGCATAGCTCCGCTTACATCAAACGGAAGTCCATTTATACCAGCTAGGAACCTGGCCAAATGTATTTAGAAGCTCTGGGGAGTGGCTGTTACTAGAAAAACAGAACATTTAGTTTAAAGTGGATGTGGTGGGGTGTCCACCCCACACAGGACTGACTGGGGTTAAGGTGGCCAGGTAGGCCAATGAACTGCCCAGGCTGCACCTGGAGGAGGAGCCAGGGAGCAGAGAACTAAGTGATTGCAAGCAGGCCCACCTGTGCAGGAACAGGCAGGGCCTCTAAATCCAGGTAGAAGCTTACACACTGGGGCTGCAGTGCAAGGCTGTAGGAAGGGAGTCAGACAGCAGTATTGATTCCCTGGGAAGATGGAGGAGGGTTCTTGAAGCTAGTACACTCAGAGAGAAGGGGAACCAGATTAGTGGGAAGCAGTCTAGAGAAGGAGCAGTGATGGCAGAGAGAGGAAAAAGCTCAGAATTGCTGAGCTGAGGGTCCCTGAACTGGGACGTGGGGAAGAGGGGCAGGCTCGGGTTCCCCTACCCAGCCATTGCAGGAAGGGCACTGGCACAGTGAATGAGAAGATTGCCTAGGACTACTGATGGACTGACCCCCAGAAAGGGGAACACTAAGCGACTTAGCTGGAGGGCCCTAAGTCACAAGGAGGATGCTGTGGGTCCTGGAGCAAGAAGAGCTACAGCAGACCAGAGTCAGAATGATAGTGTGAAAACTGCAGCTGGGGGCATCAGCCTTGAGAGCTAAGCCCCCGAGTGACCAGGAGGAAGTGCCAGACCAGCAGTGAGTGAATCACCCCAGGACAGTTGGGAAATATTATTTTTGTGTTTCATAAAAATCATGAACGATTTGTAAAACGTCTCAGTTTTGCACTGAAAAAAGGATTTCAAAATTTTGTGACATTCCATAAAACATTTTAATTAATGAGAAGTATATCTTAGACCTCCATCTGAAATGAGCAGGGAATTCTCATTATAATAAAGCTTGACGTGAAGAAACAGAAGGTTATCTGTCTTCCATAGAGTTACAAGATAGATTGTAAGTCATGGCTTTTGCCTGTTTGCTAAATTATTATTAACCGTTTTCAATGTTAATATTCCTTTTTAGTTATTTTCTGTTCATCTGAATTACACTCTTACCATTCTGCAATCTAAAACTGATACCGACATTCCTAGTCTGTTTGGATAACTGGAGTCAATTACATTTGGAGCAAATCTGTACTAATGGGATTCTCTGCTGCAAACCTTTTTATTTTTCTGTAGGGCTTTACAACCCAACAATATTTTTTTCTTAGTACTAAGAATCAAGTACTTAATACTACAAGACTGACCATAAAAAGTACTGTCAATAACATGTATGTCCCTGTATTACATCAGACAGCGCTCCAACTAGGTGCAATTTAAAGTGACTAGCCAAAATTCATTTAACTCTTTTTTGGTTCAGTCCTTCAATCATAACGCAGGCAAATCTCTCATTGATGTCAATGGAAGTTTTGCTTGTCCAAAATTGCAGAGTTAGGCCCTCAGAGTATAGGATAAATCTACATACTGTTAACTAGATTCTCATCTGCAAGAGGGCCTCTTTATACCACGCTAGAAGTGCAGAGGGGTCTTAAACGGGGTGCAAATAAACTTTATAAGTAAAAACAAATTAGTCCCACTAAAATCCCTTTGCATTGGCATTAGTATAGATGAGTGGCATTCATATAAATGAGAATCAGGCCCACTATGTATAGTACACAGAGTCCTTCACCTTCGAGGAGTAATACATGTTTGATGTATTGATTCAGAATGACCATTCATGTGAAAAACAGGGAAGTGAAGCCAAGAAGAGGTTCTCTTTTGTATATCCTAGCCAGTGACCTGTGTGTTCTGCATTGTTAATCTGGGGTGCATTCTTCTTGTGATGACTTCACCCAGCATTTACATTCTGACTACTGATTTTTAGGCTGTTTTCAATGATGTCTCTCTCTGGCAATAGAACCTTGGTATCCTGCTCTGCAGGGCTATTAGTAGAAACCAGTTGCCCGCCCCTCCTTCTCCAGCCACCCATAAATTCCATATAAAATCACTGCCAGTCTATATTTTCATAATTCTAACACTTTTCTAATTGTGCTTATGTGACTGATTTTTCCTAATTAATTAATTAATTTTCAGATTCAATATATTACTTAAAGAGTCACATAAGTATTTGTACCGGATGATCCAGCACTTTATTCTAAGTGCTTATATTAGCTCTTGTGAAGGGAGTCTGTCCATCACAGTGTTTGACTCAGCAAGTGTCTGAAAAGGTTTCATGGTCTGAGAAATAATTTTCTCAAACAAATGTAGATCACTAATTTCTTTTGGAAGTGGATCAACTAACATGCTATTCAGGACAAACCTGGAGGGCAATTTGCTTGACTCAAGTTTTGTGAAACAGAAATGACACAATGTTAATTTGCTTTTAAACTGCATGCCATGTCTAAGAATTAAATAAGCAATTGGATGAGACCAAGCTGAATTCATTTAGATATCAGACATGCAGTCCACTTATTTTACCTGATTGTAATAGAAAAGTGTTTTATATGAGCAGTTAACATACTCACATTTCTCATCCGCAGACGTTTCAAAATACACAGGGCCAAATACTTTGTTGATTTACACTGTACAATCCCATTTGAAGAAAATGAGATTGTGTCACACAGAATTTGGCTCACTGTCACTTGCTCTTCCAAGACTTTATGTTGTTGTGGTTGTTGTTTATATTATTGCAACTCCTAAAGCTCTCAGTCTGTTTCGGGGTCCTATTCTGCTAAGCACTACACAAACACTTAGAAACACATGGTCCTACCCTAAAGTGTTAAAGAGTTTAGAGTCTAAGGCTCTGGTCCTGCAAACATTTATGCATATGAGTAACTTTACAAAAATGAATAGCTCAAATCAACTCCATGGGTCAACTCAAAAGTGTAAGTGTTTTCATAATCAGGGTCAAAATTTATATGATCTATGTAGCTAACAGCCAATTATTCATCACATTAATTTCCCTTTCCATCTGAAGTCTGTGACATTCTACACTGGTCTAATCAATTTTTGTCAGAAAACAAATCCTGCAATCCTTTTTATGTACTGGGAGAGAAGAAAGGCCCTACTACTAATGATAGAATTTGAGACTATGTAATTAAGTCTTTATATGTTGCTTCAGATAACCCAGGTAGAAAATGGATTGCCAATATTTGTAAATTAATCTTGGCTGAGAAAGTCCAGGCAACTGTTCATGTTATCTCATTAAAGTTCAGACATTTAGCAATGTTTTATTTGAATGTAACTTTGCACAAAAATGCTCACACACAAACTCATTGGTATTGGAAAATGAGTCAGACTAGGCCTCAGTTCAGCTAAGCATTTAAAAGTGTGAAGTCAATGGGACTAAAACATATGCAAAATATTTTGCTGAATCATGGCCCAAATGCTCCATGGTGCACATAATGGGTATAATATAAGCACATCTTAAGTGTGGTTTTTTTTTTTCTTCTCTCAGTAGTAAATAAAAATTTAGGTCCCAATCCTGTGAGTACTTATACATGCACTTTATTTTATTTGTGTCAGTATAATGTTACAATCAATTGATCTACTTATATGAGGATGTGGACAAGTTAGAGAGAGAGCAGCGGGGGGCAACAAAAATGATTACGGGGCTGGAGCACAGGACTTATGAGGAGAGGCTGAGGGAACTGGGCTTGTTTAGTCTGCAAAAGAGAAGAATGAGGGGGGATTTGATAGCGGCCTTTAACTACCTGAAAGGGGGTTCCAGGGAGGATGGGGCTAGGCTGTTCTCGGTGGTGGCAGATGACAGAACAAGGAGCAACGGTCTCAAGTTGCAGGGCGGGAGGTCTAGGTTGGACATTAGGAAAAAGTTTTTTACTAGGAGGGTGGTGAAGCACTGGAATGGGTTATCTAGGGAGGTGGTGGAATCTCCATCCTTAGAGGTTTTTAAGCTGAGGCTTGACAAAGCCCTGCTTGGGATGATATAGCTGAGGTTAGTCCTGCTTTGAGCAGGGGGTTGGACTAGATGACCTCCTGAGGTCCCTTCCAACTCTAATATTCTATGATTCTATGAGTTACGTTAAGCACGTGTATAAGTTTTTGCAGAATCAAGGGCTGGCTTATACAGCCAAAATGAAGAAAGAGTCAGTGATAGCAGAAGACACCCATGGATTCTACCTCCCCCCCCTCCCCACAAAAATAACAAAACAACTTGGGCCTTGTCTACACTCAAAAAATAAGTTGACCTAACATAGGTCAATTTACATCCACTGCAGTAATTACTGCAGTGACTGGTGTCCACACTACCGTCCTTGGATTGGTGGAGTGTGTTCTTACCAGGAGCTCTTCCACCAACCTAAGAGGAACAGTGAGCCCCATAGGCTCCCATGCTTCCAGCCGGCTGCCCCCCCACAATACCCATTTCCCGCTGGGAGCCAGTCCTGGGCTTCTCCCCTCACTTCCCTGCCAGCTGGGGAAAGCAGCCCAGGGCTTCTTGCCCCTGGGGAGTGATCCAGCTGCCCTGGCTTCTTGTCCCTCCACCCCATGACTGCCTGCTCCCCACCAGGAGCCAGGCAGCCTTATCAATTTCATAGTTGAGCTGTGAAATTGACAAGACCGCTGAGGGGAGTGGGCAGAGATGCCACCCAGAGTTTTCCCTTCCCCGCTGGAAGCCAGAGTCCAGCCACCCATGGTTTCTCCCATCCTGACACGCAACCAGGAGCTGGGGTCCAGCCGCCCGTGGCTTCTCCCATCCTGGCTCCCAGGTGGGAGCTGGGATCCAACACCCAGGGGCTTTTTGCCCCGCTCCCAGCCAGGAGCTGATATCTAGCCACCGGAGATTTTTGCCCCACTCCCAACTGTTTTCTTGACAACGACAGATAACTATCGATGTAAAGGAATGCAGTGTCTACATTGACCCTGCATCGCCCTATCTATGCCAACATAAGCCCTACCCCTCTTGTTGAGGTGGTTTTATTAGGTTGGCATATCAAGGGAGTTACATCATTGTGAAATGTTCATCTAGAACCCTGAACCACCACACCAACACACCTTTGGGTTCTTGGCCTTGGTATTAACATCAGGCTTGGTGCAGAAAGTGTGGTTCTGGGCTTATGCTGTTTGTTCAGGACTAATCCCTTAATCCCCACACGTATTTCCCAAATCACTCTGGTATTCTGGGGAGCAAGTCACCTGAACCTACTCCCATCCCTGTGGGAGGGACAATGATTAGGCAATGGTCTCTACCCAACAGCAGCCTATCATGCTGACTACTATTGTCTCTTTGTGCTCTCCCATCTGTCTGTATCATCTGTTGTCTCTTCTATTATACTTAGATTGTAAACAGGGACTATCTTTTTGTTCTGTGCTCATACAGTGCCTAGCACAATGGATATCTGGTCCGTGGCTGAGGCTCTTAGGTGCTATGAGAATTCAAATAATAATATTAATCCACAAATCTCTTCAGGGATGGCTGCACCCACTGTCTTCTATCTTCAGGGTCATACACTCGATATGACCACTGCTCTGTAATATATCAGGGCCTGAGGGATGAGGCAGGATGTGTCAAGCTCATTTGCAGATTAAACAATAGTAATTGAGTTATAAAGTATATCCTGGGGCTCCTTGATCACAAGGAAGGAATTAACTGCAGCGAGTCATTATTCCCAGGAAACAGTTGTGATTATTTTATTCTATTACACACATTTCCAAATGCTTTGCAACAAAGTAGGTTACCAAGTACATACATACCAAGGTGATAGTCATCCCGGAAATACATAAAATAAATAGATATAAGGTTGTTATCACTATAAACTGAAAGACAGGAAAGAAGTCTTGAGTGAATGCATTTTTTATAATGCATAATATAATTTCATTGGTATGTACAGGGCACTTCTTTACAATTAATGTACTGTATGTTAACCAACCAGCTTCCTTGAATCACCTCTCAACATTCCACTCAGCTTGTAATTAATATTTAAATGTCTTTTTTCCCCTTGTGTATTTTTGTATTGTTTCAGAATGACAAATATTTTTACACCTTGAATAAATGTTAGCCAGGATCCTTAAATTAATGTTTGTGTATATTTTATGTTTAGTCTGTGTACTGAATGTCTGACTATCTCTGTTTCCCACTTTCAGTGCATGCTAAGTACTTTTTCATGTTTGCATTTTTCTATCTTGAATTTATGTGCTTTCCAGAAGTCTTATTTATGGGATTATTTTATGATTAATATTGTCCCTTATGGTTTAATTGCAAAATGTCCCACCATAATGTGTCAGAGATAGCATGTTGAGTTCAGGGGACCCGTTCAAGACTCTCAACCTATCAAAGGTAAAAACTGCTTAACACAATCTTCACAAGGGCTTGATCCAAAGCCATTAAAGTTAATAGAAAGATTCACATTGTCTTTAACGAATGGCACATCAGGCCCTAAATGCATTTCTAGAGATGTGTGGAGGATAGAAATCCCATTTTGCAAAGGATTTTAAAATTTTGACATTTATTTTCATGGGTTTGGATCAAAATCTTAACATTTAGAAATTCTCATGAAATAAAATAATTTCAGATTGAAATGTTCCATTTCAACAAAATCACGATGTTTCATTTTGCCTTTATGTTTATAAAGTTTTGAAATGTGTAAATGTTTTTCTTTTTTCCCTAAACAAGATTTCAGCAAAATCAAAATTTGCAAAGCATTTCAGTTTAGAATGAATTGAGTTTTCAGATGAAAAATGGTTATGTTTTTATGACCAACTGTGTCCTTTCAACACCACATTATTATTATTATGGATATGTTTTTATGAGAGCAATGCAAAAACAAAACAAAACAACAACAACAACAAAATATTGCACCTGCACGATATGCATAAATTGGTATTTTAAGGTTTTTGCACAAGGTAAGGTAATTGTTATGTCCTGTTATGTAACTGCAAACAATATAAATATATATATTTTCAGCTAACCTAGGACAAACACATGGGAGCCAGAGATCAAGCCTTCTTAGTTCGTTCCACAGATGAAACCACTTGACTATCAGAAAAGACTGACTGTTATGTTCGGGGCATGGGCAATTTGACCTAATAGTCAAAGCAGAAGGTGGGTGTCAGACCAGATCAGATACCAGGAGGTCAGAGTCTGAGACAGGCAAGAGGGAAAATGGACAGACAGGCATCAGGAAGCAGGCAGGGTCAGGTTACCAGGAGATCACTGTCAAGCAGTAGGAGGAGGTAGAACCCAGCTGCATGGACAACTTCCTGTTCAATTCTTGGTTTTAATAAGAGCTGGGAACCAGTCAGGAACCCCAGTTATCAACCAATCAGATATCAGGACTGGAGTCCTCTGTCAGAGTTCAAATTCTATTCTGACAGCTTTTAGCAAGTTACTGATGGCAGGTTAGAACTGCCTAGCTCCCAAACGCCCTGTTGAACAGCTTTCAAGACACTGAGTCCTCGACACTGACCTCAAGACTTGCTGATTTTAGAGCATGCTTATCTTGCTTAAGCTTTCCTATCATAACTGATAGTTAAAACAACTAACTAAACAAAGAAACAACCAAACCCAAACCTGCCAGACCCTTCTAGAACCTAGGTAAAAACAATAGCAGAATTCTCTGTGAAATCCATTAAGGACATTGGCATGAAGATCTACTTTACTGGTTCAGATGCTCTGATACTATGAAAGTGGGCACACAGAAAAACCTGACGCTGTAACAATATGCCCATGAGAAGGAGGCACAGAGGATAAGGAGCATACAAGAAGAAGAAGGGCTCCATAGAGGAGCATGATGAAATGCTACCAGGTTCTTCAGGTGTTACTGCCACACCAGTACTTAATTTGTAATAAAAGAGGTGTCAGGGCTCAAGCAATTTTCTTACTTTCATAACTGACATTACAAGCCTAGAGGTTGCTGGGGCTGTGTACTGCCAAGCCTATAGAAGTCAGGGCTCAGCCCGGGCAAAACGCTGGAGCAAATTAAGCACTATTCCATGCATATATACAAAGTAGACATGGGCTTGAACAATGAAGTTCTGGTTCCAGATACAAACCTCATCTAAGTATAGGATGTTCAGATCATGGTTTTAGTATAGAATATCTGGAATAGCCAATATCTCATTTGATCTGCAGCTAGGAACATTTTGTTTTTCTTGAGTAAGGGACTCGTGATCAGGCCTTCTTGGCCTGAACATTGAATAACTATGCTATTTTATTGTTGTTATCTATTTGTTTTCAGAAACACATAAAACAAAAGAGGCAACAGCCTCTCAGTTGTGAATCAGACAAAGCATATGCATCATCCAGAGGCAGGGGCGATCCCTTCGATTTAGTCAAACAAAAATGATTCCTGTTGAACACTGCTAACATAACATCTATAAAGCAGGGGCTTTTATGTGGTTGGTTACTTTTTTGGCATTACTTTAAAAAAATAAGCAGATTCCTTGGAGCTGTGCTTTGTGGGGCCATGTCTACACTATGTATTTTGGTTGACATGAATTACATCAGGATAAAACTGCCACAGCTAGCATATTGCTTGTGCGTGTGCATACGGGGCTCCTTGTGTCAGCGGTGCATGTACTCACCAGGAATGTGTGTATCAATGCACAGTGTGGTGCATCATGGATAGGTATCCTACTGTGCAACCCATCACAACCCAGCACACTTTCTTTTGGAAGTTTTGGCAATGCATGGTGGGGCAGAAAGGAGTCGCACAAGGGTTACTGGGAGCAAGGAGTCAGCTGCCCAGTGTGCAATAGTCTCCATCCCATAATGTCATCGATAGCCCATCAAACCCATGTGGCCCTCCTCACTGTCTATTATCTTTGACGGAAAAGAAAACTGCACAACTCTACACTATTGTCATGAGCATTGCAAGCACAGGACTCACAATCCTCTGGAATTTGCAGAGCCACAAAAAGAACTGAATACATGGGGACTATGTTGATTTCTTGGAGGATAAATTACTGTGGACTATAGAGAGAACCAATCCAAGATTGTTGGTGGCATTCATGAAGTATCTGCTGATGGTGGAGAGCTGCTTCTGGGCTTGAGAAATGAGCAGTGACTGGTGGGATCACATTTTAATGCAGACTTGGGAGGATGAGCAAAGGCTGCAGAACTTTTGCAGGTACAAGGCCACATTCCTGGATCTGTGTGCTGAGCTTGCCCCAGTGCAGGAACACCAAAATGAGAGCTTCATTGACAGTGGAGAAGGTTATCACTCTGGAAACTTGCAATGTCAGATTGTAATTAGTCAGTGGGAAATAATTTTGGAGTTGGAAAATCCACTGTGGAGGACATTATCATGCACTTGTGTAGGGCCATTAATGGCCATTACACAGGGCTTCTTATTCTCAGCAATATGCAGGGCAAAGGGGTTCCCAAACTTTGAAGGAACATGCCTATCCCTATTTTGGCTCCAGAACACCTTGCCACAGAGTACATCAACAGAAAGAGCTACATTTCAACCGTTATGCAAGCACTGAGGGATCACCAGAGACCATCCACCAACATTGGTAGGGGCTGAGGGAAGGTGCATGATGTTCACATCTTTAAGAACACGTGACTTTTCAGAAAGCTCCAGGCAGAGACTTTTTTCCCCAACTGGCTGATTACCATTGGGAATGTTGAAACTCTAATTGTGATCCTGGGTGACCCAGCCTACCCCTTGCTTCCCTGGCTCATGAAGCCTTACACTGGCCCCTTTGACAGTACCAGGGAGAGATTCAACTACTGGATAAGCAGGTGCAGAATGACAGTTGAATGTGCTTTTTGAAGATTGAAGGGATGAGGGTGATGCTTACTCACAAGGTTAGATCTCAGGGAGAAAAATAGCCCAATGGTTATAGCTGCTGCTCTGTCCCGCATAATATCTGTGAAGCAAAGCGGAAAAAGTTTATTTTGGGGTGAAAGGAGGAGATGCAGTGGCTATCTAAGTTTGAACAGCCAGACACAAGGCATATTAAAAGAACTCAACACAGAGCTACACAGTTCACGGATGCTTTGAAAAGCACTTTAACAGTAAGCCACTGTAATGCGTAGTGATATACTGTGCTATACCTTACTCCACTGTTTTGGGGCCTGTTAGGAACTGTGTGGTGCTTGGTGTACATGTATGAATACAACACTGTCAGTGCAACTACTTATTTTGTTTGTCACTCATCAGTAGCAAGTAATTGGTTGCTTTCAGAACTGCTAGGCATTCTGCAGCTGACGTTGTGAACTAATAAAGATGAACTGTGTTCCAAATAATAGAATTTTATTCTGTAACAAAATCAGTAAAAAGAAAAATCAGTGCAATTTTAAAGCAAATACATCAAAAACGTAATAAATGAAGGGAACTGAATTTAGGAAGGGGAAAGAACATTCTCGTCCATTTTAGCTATACATAAACCAACTGTAACTTTCACAAGTCAGTGATCTGAAGTTGTGGTGGTCTTTAATGTCCCCCCTGGTGGAGCAGTAGAGGTAGTGCAGCAGACCCAGATGACATGAGGAATGTTGGCGAAAGACTTGTAGGAAGGTGCTGGAATGGAGTTGTCCATGGACTGCAGAGGGTGGTAAACCTCGGATTATTGAATTTGTAGATCCATAAGAGACTGGAGCATCTGTTTTAGATGCTGGAGAAGCCCCATTATGTACAGGTGCATCTCCCTTTCCTTTTCCTGCTGGGACTCCAGGGCCTTTCTCCTCTTCATTCTTTCCTTCCCCAGGCTGTCTGAAATGTTCACCCTCCAGACTCTGTGAATATGGTCTAATGCAGTTCTGGCTTGTAGGATCTCAGTGAAAGTGTTATCCCAAGAACTCTTCTTTCTCCTCCTTATCTATCTCAGGTTTACTGCAGGTCTGGAGGGGGATCCTCTCCAGGCCAGAATGGTAGCAGTTGCAGATAAAACACAGAGGTACCATTGTCAATATAGTCACAACAAAAAGTATAACTTAAGATTCAGAACTCCCTTCCATTGTTCCCCTAAATCTTAAAACAATACAAACCACACTCAGTAACACTTTTGCTTGGACTTGCTTGTTCATGGCACCACTCACGGCACCGGCCATACTGACTATGGCCCAACAGGGATGAAAGAAATTAGGAGGGAATTGCTCAGTTTCATGCAATTATTTGTAAATAGTCACAAAAATCACCAGGTTTTCTGTTTGTTTAGACCATGATCCCTTTGATGAACTTAAAGAAATGCTGAAGATCTTGTTAAACCCTTGGGCAAAACTAGCACTGAAGTCTTTGGGCTCAATACTAGAAATGCCTCAATGTGAACTACAGGATCTGGCTTTTTTATTGACTAGATTATAAAAACCCTTTTTGAACCAATATAGTGTTTTCCGCCAATAATCTTCATCCTGAAGATTTAATAGACCTGTGTGGCATTTATGCTTTTTTACATCAATTGCTTGATACACAGTGTCTATCCTGCATTGTAGTCTCCATAGTAGCATTTATTGAAGCTATTATTTTACATGTCCTAGACCTCTTGCAGTTTCCTCTTGTAATATATGATAGGGAAGGAGATATATAACCTGTGGATTCTTGACTCTAACATGGGAATTCTTAACAAAACAGATTGTAAATGGTCTCTTCCAGTAATTTATTGAAGCAGTGCTGTTATAGCTATATGTGTCAACAACACAATGAGTAATATATGATCTGTGGATTTATGGCAAAAAAAAGATCTACTAAGCCATGAGTTGAGACAATACCTGGATGGGGAATTCTGAGTACTGATGTATTTCAATATGAATATTGACAATAATTCATAATGGTCAATGCTGGCATTGTAAATACTTGTATGGAGCAAATCCATATACAAATAACTTGATATGACATTTTTATGATTAAAGGTACTCAGTTCATGTCCAGTATCTCCTTTAATATGACATAGCTTATTAATGTTAACATTTCCCCCCAAAACAGTAAAAACAATTGCAGTAGTAGTCAGTCTTATGGAATAATTACCTGTCAATTTTCCTTTGAAAAACTGTCATTTTTAACTAAAACAAACATGCAATAGTTTTCAGAATCCCACCCTTTAGTTTTGTGTTTATAATTAATTGAAATCTTCAAAACAGATTTTTGTCATTTATTTTTAACACATGGATGTACTGTAGGAGCTTCCAAGATTAAATTCTCTGTGGCAAATTTCAGACTTCAAGCCTCTCTGAATATATTGGCTTGTAATTCCCAGCACTTCAAATTCCCTCTACAAATCTCCCTATCTGCTGACCACAATAACAGAATTTTCCCATAAATCAGGAAAGGGGAATAACCCAACCCTTCTGTTATTGTATTGTCACTCCATAAGAGAGCTAACAGGGGATACAGAACACCTGAAACCTCCCTAACCCCTCTGCTGATCCAAATTCCAAGTGCATCACATCTATGACGTATCTATAGTCCAGGGAATCGGAATGTTACAGATCCATCATATAGTATAATAAGATGCACATACACCAAGAGGTTTTTCAGTTGTCTCTTGTCTTTTGCTATATCTCAACTTGCTAATTTATTTCTATGTAATTTAATGTTGTTAATGTCTTTCTCCAGCCCCACACCCTAAGAAAAAAAAATCAAAGCAAAGTTGCCATGATTAATGATTGTGGAATTTTCCCTCCCACTTTAGTTGCTGATTAAGAATCTGCATTCAATTAGCTGGAAGGGCATAAAAAGGGGACTTCTGTAACACCTAGGAAAATGCGGGAAAATATGATTTGTCTCTTAGAACAGTGTCAATAATTTGTTGGCTGGAGCTAACTTTATGGAAGTAGCCTGCAGTGCTTCATTGCATCCAGTGGATTGTGTTTGAACCCTGCAGGCTGTTTTATATTTGTCAGGTTTCTGGTCATGTCCCCTAACCTTGTTAATCAAAGTGTCCCTGCCACTATTGTGTTTATTTCCCTGTTACCTGATGTCCTGATAAAATAATAATAAACATTTTAATTGTATTTTAACTATACAGCAAGATGGAAATACTAACTGTATTGGATTCAACCAATACTACAGCTGATCCAAAATTCTATTTCTGTGAGTAGCCTGTACCAAAGGCTTTGAAAAAAAGCATGAGAAACTCCATAACGGACAATTATAGAATAAACTACTCAAATTTCATTCTAACCCATATCAATTAGTGGATGGATTATATCCTGCAGCATACTTAAAAAAAACCTGCTTTAGCCTGTCTAATGGAACTATCATTATCAATATAAATGCCAAATTCAGTTTTGAATTTGACTAAATTATTGGCCTCAGCAATATCTTGTGGTAATGGGATCTACAGGTTAATTATGTGGGTAAAAAAACCCAACCCTACACCTAAAATTCATGTAAACATTTTTAACCATTTTCCCATCATGCATTTTAGATGACATAACAGTATGTGATCAGATCAGCAATCTGAGGCATAGCTATGCCTGTCTTAACTTAAAATCCTATTTGCACAGTCAGATTCCCTGTTAGATTGCCTGCTAAAATATAATTTTTCATTATTAGCTAAGTTGTAGCAGCAGAGTAAAGGAGGATAAATAAGGACAAAAGTATGTTATGATATGCAAGAATCTCAGTTAGAGTTAGTATTTTATACTTTGTAGATATAAGAGCTCATTTGAACTGAACTGTTTTAAAGTCTACACACTACTTTAGCTCCAATAGCTTCTGAATGTCCTGGAATTTTTATGTATGTATATTAGTGTTAACTATACTGCAACTGAAAGAGGATTTTTTACTTATACAGGCTACATGAATAAGTTTTGTGAAATCACCCAGACTAAATCATCTGTGGCACAACTGCTAATTGATTTCACTGCCTGGGGAGAAGCCATGGTCCATCATCACAGCATTTTTTTGACATAGGACATTTTGCTTTGATATAGGACACTTTGCATTTTTCTGATGACCTGTGTTGAAGATAATGCAATATCAAATTAATAATGTGAGTTCTGAAACATGGACCAGCAGCCAATAAAAACCTGAACTAAAGCCATCAAATGTATTCTCCTTAATATCTTATCTAGGTTTGACTTTTAAATTGCAACAAATTAAAACTAGTGTATAATCCACCCAAACACATGCAAGGCTTGGTGGTACAAATTCTTTTGCATTTCCCAGCAGGGTGGATGAGGCTGTTGTGATCCTGCACATGTGTGAATAGAGGTTATTCATGGGTTTAAGCACTAAGCATAGTCCTCTGAACTGAATGGAAATACAGTAAATCTTAAGTCACCTACACTCGCACCATCACTCACGGGAACACTGATGGGCCTTATGCAAAAGCCAGCTGAACACACTGGGACTCTTCAGCACCTAAAAGGAACTCGATATTAATGCAGAATGGTTGTGTCTTCAGACACAGTGTGCTAGCTTAGCAACTATCTAGTTGCTGCCCTCTGAAGGCCTGATTCAACTCCATTAATGTCAATGGAGAGATTCCTGTTAACTTCCATGGCAACTGGATTGGACCCTTAGATCTTATCTGGCAGATAAGTCATTGTACAGAAGTGCTCTCTTTGGTCATTGTACAGTGCTCACATTTGGTCATTGTATGGAAGTGTTCTCTTTGATGAGAATACTCCCTCTTTGTCTTTTATTTAAGAGATGGTTAAATAAAGAAAAACAAATCACTTTTATTTTTAAATTTTTGAAAAATGCACGTATATTCACCCAACTCCATCAGTTGAGGAAGTGAAGAATAAAAATATTAGTTCAGTAATATATTTAAAAACATTGCAAAGTTCATCACTCAACAAATATTCTTAAACTACCTCTACATTTTTCTTTGTCATGACACACACAATTCTCCACAGTTGAACTATGTAGCCCACACCAATATTGTATAATGGAGTCCTCTCTCCTTTATATAAAATGTGCCTACTGGGTCCCTCACACTGACTAACACAAGGCCAATCAACTTACTTAGCCTATTCTTTTTCCTTCTGTCTCCCTGGCAAGACTGATTTCACTCAGTCCTGTGATCTCCCTCAGCAAATTTTAAACCAAGTGGTTAGGTGACTTGTATCATTTATGTTGTGAAAGCTAAGACCATTAAACTAGTTCCACTAAAATCTGTACACCGACAGACATCAGCCCTGGCCCTAAATAGTGCAAGGGTTCAATTAGCCAGACCAACCCCAGAAATTGTTATGTTTACAGATACAGTGGAACCTCACCATTACGAACACCAGAGTTACAAACTGACCCGTCAACCACACACACTCATTTGGAACTGGAAGTATGCAGTCAGGCAGCAGCACGCACACACACACACAAGCAAATACTGTACAGTACAGGGTTAAATGTAAACTACTAAAAAAAGCAGAGAAAGTTTAAAAAAAGATTAACTATAATGTTTTGTTCAGAGTTATGAACATTTCAGAGTTGTGAACAACCTCCATTTCGGAGGTTCTAGTAACTCTGAGGTTTTACTGTACTTTAGCTATGGGTAACAAAGTTAGTTACATTACTTTAAAATAGTAATACCAATAAATTATACAGATACAAATGCATTTGTCAGCACTTATTAAATAAAGTGTGTATTTAAGCATTCACTTTACTATAAATTGTTTTAAAAAAGGGAGCAGGCTCAGCTTTCTTTTTCCCAAAATACAGACAGCTTTATCGGATCATTGGAAATGGTATTTTTTGCATTTTACATTTGTTCCTAATTAATATGATGAGAGTCACAGATTAACAGAACTTCTGTGGCTCATAACTGATTCTCTGGTCAGTCCAATTGCATCTGCACATTTTTACATTTTACCACAGACATCTGCTAGATCATAGCAGTGTGTTCATCTGAAGGCAGTCTGTTCCAAAGTACAAATCCAGGATGACTTGCTGAGATAGCCATATGATCTTATGAAAGGAATTTCTTGGAATGTAACATTAAGAGATGTCATCAACTAACTCACGAACGCATTTAGTAATGAGCAGTGTTCAGACCCAAATGGGGTTTAGGCTAGCATTTGGAGTTCATTGATGCCAAAATGCTTTGAGCTGATCTCATGAGATTTCCATGCTATTTGCCAGACATCTTACAGAAATCATCTTATCTTGTGATATTTCTGCCCGGTTGGGCCAAAACTCTGGTGCATCCAAAGCAGGACTGCAAAAATTGCAGCTTCTGATTTTGAATGCAAAATGTAAAGGGATTCTGATCTGAGGCTGCAGTTTTGATTCATTACTAATATAAATCATATTTCAGTGCCCCATGCACTCCTAAACGTAACCATTGTATTTATGAAGAAAATAGTTGCCTATTCTTAGTACACAAGCACTTCGGCTTGCTACAGCCCAGAGACCATGATCGCACTCGATCAACTCCTATTTTAGGAGAAACAATCCTACCTCTTCAAGTGCACTGTACTGTTAGGTATCCCACACAGAAAGCTCTCTTAGCACGGAGTTAAGGTTGGGGTCAAGTGCATTTCATAATAACACAATCAATAAAAATCAAGCAAATGATTTATCAACATGCTGAATCATGGGTCTACCATCAAACTGTAGCCTTTGATTTTTATTTAAAGTAAATTTAGTGACGTTGTATTACAACTCTTGTGGGTTCAGCTCTAGAAACTACAGTCTCAAGTTTAACAGAGTTACCGCTGCATGATTTAGATCAAGAGTTCATAGGGACACATGAAACCATAGGGAAATAACACATGCAATCACAAGAAAAAGGTCTAATATCTTTTGTCACTTACCATCAAAGTTATGAATATCACAGCATATACCAATCCTAGATATATCCATGCACTAAGTATAGCTACAGACATACTCACATCCTCCTAGATAATGATAGAGTCTGATAGGTCTCTCATGGTTCCTGCTGGAGTTTTCCCATTTCCCTGCTTAATTTTCTCAATGTAGGCACCCTCCTTTTTATGTTATTTTGACTATACCTATATTCTGTACATGTACATGAAAGTATCAACCCTCTTTTTCATTATTGGTCTGATATTCCCAAAAACTTGAGGTACCCTGTTTTCTATAGGTTGTGTATAGTTCCTTTTATTCTCATTAGCATTGACACAACCTATATCCTGTGGTTAAGGCACACATTTTAGAGGCAAATGTGCCTTTAAAGGATTTTTGTGATTTAAAATTAATCATCTTGCCAAATTTTCGCAATTTTACCTGTGGTACATCTTTTCCCATAATCTTGTGGCATCGGGTTATTCTTTGATCACTTCCTAAAATGTCAGCTATTTTAGACCTTATAGATAAGAAATGCTAAGCTAAAATCTCCCAGGCCTCAGCCTATAGGACTTGCATTTCAGCCTTCTTTTCTTAGATACCTAATACATAATTATCTCTTTTAAATACTGATCAATATTATACTTCTATAATCTACAGTTTAACATGTCATACGTAATCATGGTATAATTAATTACAACATCACACAATAAATGAATGATAAAATGATAAAATAAAATCACTGGCTAGAAAATATAACAGTACATTAGGACTTCACAAGGACTTACTTTTTTAATGTTTCAATAACACATTATGCTTCTTTTACAGTGAAACTGTAGGTCTCTCTCACTAAAATATCTTAGCCATGTAGAGGTCCTAGATGTGCTTGTGCATTTGATTGTGGTTGCAAGTAAATGTGTGTTTTCAGGGTGGTTACCAGCGTGTGACACAGAAGCTAGTTAGAGTGATCAGATGTCCTGATTTTATAGGGATAGTCCCAGTATTTGGGGCTTTGTCTTATACAGATACCTATTACACCCTACCCCGTCCAGATTTTTCACACTTGCTATCCGACCACCCTAATCTATCCAATGATTGGTTGGGTCATGGAGACTGCAACCTGATTCCTGTTCTGTCTTGTGAGTAAGACGCTAGTGGCCAGATAGGTTGCAGAGGAGAACTGAGCTATACCAGGTCAATTGGGTAGAGAGAAGGCAAGGTTGAAGATTATTAATGGTGAGAAGAAAACAAAGTATTCCCAGAAGAGATGGACTTTTAGGAGGGATTTGGAGTCAGACGGAGAGTGCCTAGTGGGTCATAGAACCATAGAAGATTAGGGTTTTACTAGTTCTTAAAAGCTGACACTGATGGAGATTACATAAACTCCCTAGGCAATGTGCACAATCATGGAGTGAAGCACTATAAAAATCTGGATGTTATCAGAGTGGACAATGCAGACTGGGTCACAGAATCCAGATCTGAAATATGTGGCAATGGGAGCCAAATATTTAAACAGGATCCTACACAGAGGAATTTAAATGTTGTGCAGAATGGAATATTAATCTACTACAAAAAGCCTCTGGTTGATCCACAGTGTGATGAAGGATTTGCACAGTACTGAGTACTAAAAGACAGATAGTTGTCACTTGGGAGCATAAAGCACAGTAAGAACTTGAACCTGAAGTATGCTGATTACCTCCTGAAAGGCAGTGAATGACATCAGCTCCCACAGACTTCAAAGAGAGCTGATGGGTAGTCAGCCCTTTTTCAAAATCAAGCCATTAAATTAATATTTAGGCTCCTAAATTAAGAACCTTTTCAAAAAAAGAATCTTGGCCAGTATAATCATCTGATTATGAACCTTGTTACCATATTGCACTAACTTTGCTACAAGCCAATTCTTCCAGTAAAGGTGGCTAATTTGAAATCCCATGGAATATGGTGGCTCAAGATATCAGTACATTTTACACACTAAAAAAAAATACAGTGAATTATAATGGAATTATAGCAGGCCCAGAGATGCCTTCAAACTCTGGAGACCGGTTAATATGAAATGTGTCCTTTTCCATACTGGTGTACATATCCTTATTAACTGAGCCTCATGCTAAGTAATGGAGTAAGAACATGATTCCACAGTGTTAAGCAGCTTTCGTATATGTTCATACTTACTTCATTCAAATTAAAGGTCAGCTGAGTATTTGCATGATGTGCTCTAAATGCTAACATACCTAATCAGTACATGCAATCATTGTACATAGTAATAATTCACCTGCCATGTTGCACTTGTAACCTAATGATAATTTGATACATTTCCAAACAATTTTATTGCATTTTAAAGATTATCCCTCCATGGGAATGGAATATCCAGTCAACTTCAAGAGCTCAGTTGACAAGGCAAATCTACAGTATGTAGCAGTGTGAATGGCTTATTAAACTCAATCATAACCAATTAATAAGGAATGTATTGCTCCTCCCACTCACAGTGGTAAAGACTCATTTATTTTCTTGTCTAATTTACTTTCTCCCATGCCCCTATTAATAAGCTTACTCCCCTGCATGAGGCAATGTGCTGGCAAATACAGAGGAGAGGAAACAATGCAGATTACACATGTTGACATTTAAAGTTTTGTATGATTTTTTCATTGAAGCCCTGAGCCTGCATTGCCTTGCATGACAGCAGAGGGAAAGCAAAAAGGCTATATACATCCTATGTAGTGTTTTTGTACCCATGTTGGCCCCAAGATATTAGAGAAACAAGGAGGGTGAGGTAATTTTTTTTTATTGGACTAACTTTTGTTAGTGAGAGAGACCAGCTTTCAATCTACTCAGAGGCCAAATCTGAAGAGTTCTATGTAGTTCAAAAGCTTGTCTTTCTCACCAACAGAAGATGGTCCAATAAAATATATTACCTCATCCACCTTATCTCACTATAAGCATCCAGTTTACACAGAGACACAGGTGCAAAAAGGACCCGCCCTCTGCATATCTTAATTTTTCCTCTCACATAGAGAGGAAAGGAAGAGCATGTAGGCAAAGAGTGGAAGTGGTCAATATCACCTGTGTCAATTGGCAGCAGCAATGCCTACTGCTTAGATGAACAACTTGCCCTCCTTGCACCAGATAAGTAGATCTCAATTTGTACATGACCAGGTCAATTGCAGTGGTATTGTCAGTGAGCCTCTGAGAGCCACAAGTGCCAAAGCTAATATTCTCTGTGATGCACTGCACCCCATGTACACCCTTAAGGTGAGTTTATGTATCATTCATGTTCACCCTTATAGTGTAACTGTGTATTATTTAATGCAAAGTATGTCATGTAAGGTGTTTTTGGAATGCTCATGACATGCTGAACATAATTGTTATAGTAGTAGGCTCCTTGCAATGTCACATATGTATGGTTATGAAGCTCTGCTATGTAATATTCCCAAATATATGTCTCACAGGGCTTGAAGAAGATCCAGGCAAACACTAAAAGCAGAGAGATAATTCACATCTCACTAAGGCCTGCAAAACACAACCATGCTCTTCCAGGAACAATGGACTGGCTTAAGCACCTGATGAGGGGATGGTCATGTGACTCAAGACATGGAGAGGTCCAGGTACACTAGTCATGACCTGATCCTGAAGAGAGGGGGGTGGAGGAACATGTTAAAAGGGGAGAGATTCTATCCCTCTCACTCTCTTGCAACCCAGCTAAGAACAACATCAAACAAGCAACTGAAGCATTGACCACAGGGATGAGCCTGGTTGGAGGCTGACCAACCAGCCTGTAGTGAGAACCCTCTAAGACTGTAAGGCTATTGACAGTGTTTATATTAGAATACCATTTGCCTGTGTTTACTTTTGGTTAAATCTGACCCGCCTGCCTCTAGATTATAATCTCTTAAAATCTTTCTGTACATAATGAACTTAATTGTTGGTTTTATCTAAAGCAGTGTATGTTGTTTGGGTGTGTGTAGAGACTCCATTTAAAGTGACAAATCTGGTGCATATCAATTTTGTTGATATATTGATGGATAGGAGCTTGCAGAGTCCAGTGGGCAGCACTGAACTCTGTAAAACGGCAGTTCCTAGTGATGCATCTGGGACTGGGGGTGTTTACTGGGGTCATTCTATTGCATAATCCCATGAGTGGCTGGCCAGAAGCACTCACTCACTAAGATAAGAGCTTCTTGTTTGCAGGAGACTGTGCGTGGGCTGACCTAGAAGTGGGGGTTCACACAGTATAGAAAGTGCAATATTGGCTCCAGGAGTGAGGGATTGAAGTGATGCAGTAATACACCCATCCAGATTGCAGAGGGGAACATCACACTAGGATTAAGGTCAATTGTAGTAGTATTGTCAGAAAGCCTCTGAGAGCCACAATTGCAAAAGCCAATATTCTCTCTGAGCATGGTCAGCAGATCCATTCTATCTTCTCTGTGAGCCACTCTTCATTTGTGGGCAAGTAGGAAGGTATGGTTTCCTGATCCAAGCTATTATTGGGGTGAGTATGAAGCCTAGTATATCTATCATGCAAAAGTTATACTTTAAAGAATTTTGGCTAGATTGGCTGTTACAGGAACATGAGTATTATACAGATTCTACAGCCAAAAATCAGACATTTAATTTTGCTCCAGACAGAGCTTTATTACTGCAATGAAATGTCAATATGCTGACTATAATACTGACGCTGCTAACCTTTGATGTAAACTTAACATTTTTGTGTGTGTTATATATATATAATACCGTTTTGCATGATTAAAATATGTCTAATATAATGGTAAATATAATTAAAATCTGCTTTTGCGTATACTGTAAAACCAGTTTGCATCATTGTTATTTTATACATTAAAGTACTTGCATTTGGAACACTTTTTTTGCTGTATTTCTGATTTCCAGTGTAATTCAGTTCAATTTATGGCATCTTTTTTCTCTGTTCTCTGCATCAGAATACTAATTCACACTGGCTGAGTTATAAATCATACAACAATTTGTGGGAAATTATTATTAACTTATTGCTTAGCTTAAACCTAGAGTAATACCCCTCTCTCTCAATATATTTGGTAACTATCTGACACTTTTGTTCTTTACATCATATGCAACTTAAATTGCATAAAGTTACTACTTCTGAGGGCTTAAATTATCTAATGCACTTTCATGAAATAAAATACAATTATATTGCGAAAGAGATTGGAAGTTTGCTATAAAAACTGATAGAACTCTTTCATTTTAAAATACAAAATGTTGTATGGTCAAATTGTGTTCAGAGTGACTTAAAGAAATACCAAATTATGAGTTAAACTAATACTTTTGCATCCACATATTAAAATATTTTGAGAATATCACCATATGCTATGTTAGGTAGCAATTACAGGGTCATAAAAATGATATATAGGTAAAGTGGCTGCCCATATTTGGAATTTCTGTGCCTATTTCAAGTGTATATAAGATGCTTGATATAATTGCAATATATTTATAATTGCATTTCTTCTCAGTTGTGTTAGTTAAATCTGGTACAATGTAGCTTGAGGTGTATGTAGAGAATGTGGTCCTTCTTATTTCAATGTATCCATTCTTCCAACAGCTACTCTGTCAGACTCTAACTAGTCTTGCATAGTAATATCACTACATATTATATGATTAACGAAATACATCACATCCCAGTGTATGAAATACATTTTGGGATAAACTTTCTGCTCAAGAAATACACCTTGGATCCTGATTAATTTTATGGCACAAAGGTAGCAACTTTTATATAAGGAGCCATGGGTAAAATTTTGGAAATTGCCTATGTGAATTAGAAACCAAAGTCTCATTTTTGATAGACCCCATGAAAAACTTGCCCCTGGAGAGTCTGCTGCAGAAAGGCATGGAAGAGACAGTGCAAATCATGCTGCTACAGCACTAAGTCTTTTAGAATACAACTTCCCTATGGAGGCAAGCCAGGCATGACAATCTTGCCAGGGAAGCCTGGCTGGATCTTTTGCTGCAGCACTTGCTGCCTCCTTTGTCCTTCTGGCAGGTGCTCTGCTTCAGAAGCTGGAGGGTGCAGGCAGCTGGCCATACCTGGCACAGCACTTTCTGAAATGCCACATAAGAGGGTGGGGTAAATCCTTCCCCAGTGAGAGGCTGAGCAGTGAAACACAATACAGTTTAAAGAGAGGGAAAAAATACCACCTTACATTTCTCTCAGCAGCTCTACCCAGATGGTTAATTAGGTCATCCCTGGCCCCTCTATCACATGGTCTGAGGAAAAACTCAGGTTATGTTGACCAGAAGGGGAAAGGAGTACCTGTTGTCTCTCTCTCATAAGATCCTGGCAAAGGTATCCCAGTTAGCCACTGTTCCCCAGCAACTTTGTGAGGCTGCAGGGAAGAGAGTGCAGGCTGGGTTATCACGGGACATTTAGCATTCTAAGAATTCCAGCTGAGAATGGCCATTTGCAAATAATCATTATACTGGCAACATAGTGCTCCATGTGCACTACAAAGCATTGACAGAAGTAAATACTGCACATCCGCATGACTAACCACATGACTAATGCATGAGCCGCTCCACTAACATAAATAACTGTTAACATCTTACAATAATATACCAAAAGGATCAGTCTACGCTGTTGACTGGTAACAACAGTTATTTTCATGCTGCAAATGAAACATTTTATAATTAAAGAAACATGTTTAAACACCCCAAACAAGCCAAACCAATCTGAAAACCAATTTCATAAAAATAAAGAAATAAATAAAAAGTAGCTGTTGGACCATGAACCTCTATATTGTGCCAACATTCATGAATATTACCATTTGAGCTGTACATCACTGATTACAAGGCCTTATAATACTATTGCTGACCAAATCATAGCTTCAGTGATGTTTAAGGACACTGGCATGATATTTGAAAGGTTCTGGTCCAACTTAATAAAAGTTTATTAATGCTTAAGGTTAAGTATCTTCAGGATCAATCCCTGTTCCCAGGAGATTATTTTCCCTTCCTAAATTTTTTTGTAATGTTCTTCTTCTGGAAGATTTTACATATTTACAGAAGAAAGCAGCAAAGACTCAATAGTACTAACACAGAACAGGCACGTGGTATTGCACCAGATTCTGTTCTAAGTATCTCCAGTGTAAATCTGGAGAAACTCTACAGGCTTCAACTGAAGTACTATGGATTTCTATTAGTGAAACCAAGGGCAGAATTTGGCCCAGGGACTCTACATTGAAAGAGATTAATGTTCTTATTTCACACTATCCTTGAACCTTGTAATGAAAACTAGTCCAGTGCATGAGAAACTGAAACTGAATAGCAGGCAAGGGAAAAAATAAAGAGAAAGTGAGAAAAGGAGATATGTCTGAGATCTTCACCTTTTGTACTTTGGTCACAAACTTAATTTTCTCCTACATTTGAACTGTAGGAATTTCCAGGTAGTCTTTCCTGATATCTAGAAACTTTGTCAAATGGTTGTTAAGTTGATATATTAGCTCCTAATCCGATGCTATCTTCCCCCATACACAGAAACCAATCCTTAATGAGTTGATGGGGATTTTATTATTATCTCTAAACAGTTTTCCTTGTGCATGGGCAGTTTTCAGACTTTAGAGGCCCCTCATGGAATTATTTAGAAACCCGCACAGAAATCTTACTTCCATATTGTGCACCTGGCAAGCTACTTACTCTGCCATTTGTATACACCAGAAGGCTATGTGATATACCAATTACTAATGCTACACTGGCTCTCATCTCTGATCTCCCAAGGTTATTTGAGGAGCTATATTCAAAAGCTGCTATAAAGTTGAAACACAAATTTCAGGTAGCAGAATTTGCAAACCAGGCTAAGATTGATCAGAAGTGTAAGGGCTCAGAGGAGGGCAGTTACGGCTCTAGAGATGTGTTAAAGAACTGAGAAAGAGTGAGCAAGAGTTTTATTTGAAGATACTTTGAGTGAAATCCTGATCCCATTTAAATCAATTGCAAAATTCCCATTGCCTTCAGTGGGGTCAGGATTTCTCACTGGATGCACCAATTGCATGAGGAGACAGAATGATGATTAACTGAAGCCAGCTCAAAATAAGCCACTAGTTCCCTGTAATCATGAAGAACTCTGAAGCTAGGGAGATTCATTTGTTTTCCCAGTTTATTGGAGTTGGTAGTATAGCAGACTGTTCATAGAGAGATTACAGAGAGGATTAAGCCTATTAGAGATGATTTAGAGGTATCCCTACACTTTCAGGGAAAGCCCCCTTCTAGATAGCTCCCTTTCAATGGAATCTTGTGTATTTCCAGATCAAGAATTTGTTCTTCTGATATAAGAGTTAATTATATCAGATGAGGAGAGTTTAACAGTATCCAAATATAAGCATGAGCTCCAGTAGAGGTTTAGAATGTATCTCAATAGCTGAACATTAATATAGCTCAAAAAGTACTTTTTAAAGCTTGTACTTCCTGTCACTGTGATCACCCTCTCTCTTTTGAGGGATTCACAGCATAAGGCTGAGCTTCAAGAAAATGATCTGACCCTCAACTAGGTGGACACCCAGATTGATGCAGACAAACTGGAAATGGGTGTTAGGATGGATCACTTGATTACCTCTTCTGTTCATTCCCTCTGAAGCACCTGGCATTGGTCACTGTTGGAAGACAGAATACTGGGCTAGATGGACCACTGGTCAGACCCAGTATGACCATTCCTAGCTTTTTATGAAGAGAAAGAGGTTATCTGTTCAGGGTAGAAGAGGATCACATGCACCATATTTCCATCACACAGGTGTGCTGTATAGCTAAATATTAAAATTCCAGATAAAAAAACACACACAATTTAAAAATAAAAGTTGGCAGTAATCCAGCGTACTTTTGCTATTTGACTTCAAAATCCAGATAGCCAACAGTATTAATAGACTGTAAGTGCAAAAATTGATAGACAGTGTAGATATCTTATACATCTGCCAGGGAAATGCGATCAAATATATGAGCATACAAGGAAATTAAATGTACTATCCTAAAATAACTCTTTTCTTATTTTTTCACATTGCATTCCTTAACTTCCTTATTTTTGTCTCTTTCCATCTGGGACACATTTTAGTCCTCCCCCCCCCCCCCCCCCCATTTATGTCTAATAATCTCCCTTCATTGGAATAGGCTACTGGGATTTTAGGGAGGGTTTCACACCATACTCACTCCCCAATACAGAGGGATTGCATTAATAAATAAAGGTAACAGTTTTGGAACAGAAGCTCATCTTTCGCACTTTATTAGAAGGACAAATTCAGTCAACATACAAAACTCCGCAGGAGAAACTTTCAACCCAACTCTAGCTACATAGAGACAACTGATACCTTAAAGGTAAAGAGATGGACTTCAAGCAGTTGAAAACTGTACCTTTCCTAGGCTGAAGAGTGCCAACTGTAAGTTATCAGTGGACCATCCCAGCTACAATAATTAGATATTCAACAGCTATTTATTTAGTCTTTTTTAACTCTAACCCCACCACCGTCACCAAATAAAAAAAAATTCTTGAATCCCTGTTCTAAATTGTCTCCCCCCAACCTTTCTCTTGACATTCTTTGAAATACAGAGTCTGTCCACTCATTCTTTGTCTCCCATATTCAATTTCATGCCTGGTATTCATCCCCTTTTGCTGTCTGTGTTACATTGCCTATTATTCCTTGCCCTGTCATATGTTTCTGCTCATTCTCTTCACACTGACCTAGCATCCATTTCAAGATTTTTGTCTTCACTTTTACTAATGTGGCCATCCCCATTTATCTGCTTTTGTATCTTATCTTGTTGCCTGTAACATTGCCTGGTATGGGACACATCTAATCTCAGGTCAGACTGCCAGAAAACAGGGCAGGGATGCCAGACTGGTGGTATATTCTATCATAAGATTTCACAGTCAGTAACAAATGTGTGCTTCCAAAATACTATACTAGTTATTATGAAGCCACAGTGCATCCACTTCAGGCCCTCTAGTCACTCATGTACCATCCAGACAAACCATACTTTATGATGAAAGGCTATTAAAACCAAAATTCATCACATATTAGGTTCTTCCAGTTCCAAAGAACCAACCACTCACCCCAGGCTAGATCTTACCCAAAAACCACACTGGTAGAAAATCCTTTAGTAAAGTAAAAACTAAAGATTTATTAATCCAAAAAAAGAAAAGAGAAGAATTATTAAAAGGTTGAAGTGAATCATATACACATTGCAGTTGATTTCAGAATCTGTAGATTAAGGTAACAGCAGTGATGTTAAATTTACTAGCTTGCAATAAATCTCTGGTTCATCCCAAACATTGGGGTCCTCAGGCCATTGTTCAAAGCTCCCTTTTGTTGGAAATCAATCTAGAGAAGTGGAGCAAGAATGAGGCCAGGAGGTGATGTCACTGTCCCCGTTTTATACCCCCAATCCATGTGCCTGGAAAAGTACTAGCTCAAACATGCAGTCATGGGTTACATGTCTTGCGGAGTCATAGGGTATCCATTGTTCTCTATGTTCTTTGAAGAGCCTTCAAGAGGGCGCCATTGAAAAGCTGATTCTACTTAAGGCCCATCAACATGTAGCTGGCTAGTCTTGATGTAAATTTGTCTTGTGGGCATTACCCAGGAACACACCATGTTTAATAACAAGCATATAATAAAATTTCATACACTTCGTACACAATGCTGATACACATATTTAAACAGAATAAGGACACTTAGCAGTTTATAACTTCACCAATGATTCCTTTCATGGCATAGTTTGCACAAGATTTAGTGCCATTGTGTAACAGTGACAATGCTTGTGTAGACGGTCAACTTCCTTTTTATACATTGTCTCATTGCCTTCATCCCCTCAACCACCTCATCCATTTTTCTGAAGTCTTTATGCTTTTTTTTTTTCAAAGCTGTCCTTTACACTTGGAATGTCATTCCCCCCCACACACACACTTTTTCTCCTTCAGATACCTCCTTAAAACACACTTCTACCTGATACCTACAAGAAATTTGCAACTGGTAATGGCTAAGCATAGGGCCAAAGGGGTTTTCAGATATTGTTATCTATCTATAGATAAACATAAATGATTCAGAACCGTCAAGAAGTGTATATAGGTAACCTATGTAAACACATTGCTCTTCCTGTCATTCATCTCTCCTTTTCTGATTTAGTTGGGGTTGGTCCTGCTTTGAGCAGAGGATTGCACTAGATGACCTCCTGAGGTTTCTTCCAACCCTAATCCTCTATGATTCTATGATTTTCTCCTATTGCTTGTTATACATACTTCTGTCCTGTCTCTAACTAGTTCTAAGCTCTTTGGTGGAGGAATCATGACATCTTATGTGTTCATAAAGACACTAGTACAAAGGGACTCATATAGGCGCAACAGCAATACAAATAATAATAATTCAGGAAGCAGACATGGCTCGTTAGTCTAGTACAGCTGCTCCAGAATTGAGTTTCTCCAAAGCTTTAATTATAAAAAGGTAATAAAAACATAAGTGACTCAAAGAATTACTGGAGATTACTTATCGTGTCTGATTCAAAAAAGTGTTGGCTCTATAAAGGCTAAATCCATTTTGAGTTTTAATTTTGGATTAGGATTTGGATTTAGATCAGAGATGCCTATCTCAAAAATCACCCACTGAGTGAATACTACTGTGCATCCTCCACAGCCATTACCAACGTACTAAAAAATGAATAGATCTGTAGTATTTTTTTAGATTATTGAACTTTCATTTTTTCACACCTCCTTCATGTACAGCTGGAGTGGCTTAAAGATTTAGTAATAGGCTTGATTAATTGCCTGGCTTTCCATCATATGCAGATATTGTATGCTATATAATTATAATTTTCATAGAAAGGAATAAAATATCTCAAATCTTGTGTACTTGTGGTGGGTTTCACTTAAAAGATTTTTCACCAACAGCTATTTCCCCTGTGAAGATACTTTTATAAATTCATAGATTCTAAGGTCAAAAGGTGCCATTATGATCATCCAGTCTGATCTTCTGTATAACACAGGCCATCGAAATTCCCTGAAGTAATTCCTAGATCCTGTTTTTTTACAAAAAAAGTTTCCATCTTGATTTAAAAATTACCAGTGATGGAGACCCTTGGTAAATTTTTCCAATGGTTAATTACTCTCAGCTAGGGTGACCAGATGTCTCAATTTTATAGGGGCAATCCCAATATTTGGGGCTTCCCCCCCCCAATCCCCTGTCTCAATTTTTCACACTTGCTATCTGGTCATTTCCACTCTAGAAAATAAAATAATAAATAATAATAATAATAATCACAGTTGCCATAAATTTCACTCCCCCACCCCAGGATTGGGGAGTGTCTAGGCAAGAGACATACCACAGAGCCATCCAGCTGCTTATCTCACTTTTATAAAGTGACTAGTGATTTTGGATACCTGTTTTGGTTGCCCAATTTGAGACACCCGAAAGGGGCCTGATTTTCTGTAGTACTGAAAACCAAGCCCTTTAATCTGTCTCAAGGTGAGTACCCAAATACTGAAAATACCCCAAATCACAGGTCATCTTTGAAACTTTAGCCTGTACATTCAGTGGCATAGCTCCCTAGAGAAGCATTTCAACCTCCAACTACAGACTGCGACTATTTTAATTTTTTCTTTTAAAATGAGTTCAATCCTGCTGTTGAGTACTCCTAAGAGATGGAGAAAGAGCACCTTCAGCTCCCACTGACTTTGAGCCAGTCCCAAAGCCCACTGAAGTCAATAAAAAGCCTTCTATTAACCTCACAAGGCTTTGAATTAGCTGGTAAGTGTTGCGGGCACTCAACAACATGTAGAATTTCACCATGAGAAATACTTTTTTACATTTTAGTTCAAACAGAACTAAAAATGGCCAAATATTTCTTAGTACATCAGCGAGATGTTGGCTGAATTTAGTTTCTTGTTTGTTGCAGAATCCTAGTCCTCATGAAACTTGATCCATCAGAAATATTTCTATAACAGCTGTGTTGGGAAGAATCTCTTGTGTCTGATAGCATTATTTGGTAGACTCTTAAAGGACCAGATGCACTATCACTAAGAAGATATACAGTAAGGGTAGGGTGACCATACATCCTATTTTGGCTGGGACAGTCCCCTTTTTAAGCCCTGTCCTGGACCTCCTGACTTTTTTGGCAAAACTGGGCATTTGTCCAGTTTGCTCTTGTCAATTGATCAGTTGACAAGAGCAAATGGGACAAACACCCAGTTTTCCCAAAAAAGTGGAGCGTGCCCCTCTAGTGGGGTATGAAAGAACTTTTGGGGGAGGGAGCACCAACACCCAACCCACATGGTGGGGCTTGAGCAAGCACTGATGGAGCTGGCCCGAGCCACCTGGCATGTGTGGGGGAGCAGCTCAGGCCAGCTCCATGTGGGGGGAGGCAGAGGGCTCAAGTGAGCCCCATGCAGGAGGGGTGGGAGGTGGCGGGGGCTCAGGTAAGCCCGGTGTAATTTTCTGTTTTCCCTTTGGGAAATGTGGCTACCCTAAATAAAAGGCGTTTTCTGTGGAGAGCTTCTCGTTTTGTTCAACATTTCCTGTTTTGTTCATGTTTACCTAAGTTATTCATCCAAGTACATTGTTTCTCTTGATAACACTTTCAATAATTTTCTACAGTATTTTCAATATATTTTCAATACTAAGTGTATTATTTAGCAGTCCACTAAGAATAAAAAATATTTAGCTGTTTGAAACTCCTGCTTGGATTACATCAATAAAAGAAGCTCTTTAATTAATCATACATTTTCAAATAGTCTTTATGAATAAACTTTTAACCATTCACTCACTTAAATGGACGAACCCTGGTCCCTGTACACACTTCAAACTAAAGGACTATGCACAAGGAAGTTCCACATAAGGGACGAATGGAATCTTTCCACCTTGTCTATAGACTGACAATGGAAGTACCTTGATGAGGCTTCAATAAGAGGATTGTAGCAAGCCCCTGTGGCCTTCCTCAAAGCCTGGGCCCGAGGAAGGGTCATGATGCCCTGGCTGGGCAGAACAAGGCCCTAGAGGCCAAACAACCTGGAAGCAGAGGGGCGGAGCCAGGGCAGGAAAGGAAAATATAGAAGACTGGCCCTGCAGCTCAGTCAGGGGGAAGCTGCTGCCAGAGGCAGATGTGTCTTCCCAGAGGCTGCGGTCTGTGCCTGACTCAGGCCCTGTGGCTGTTCAGAGCAACTGTCCCACCAACCGGAGCCTCCCAGGCCTGCCCGGAAGAGCCACCCGAGACCATTGGGTGGGAAAAAACCCCTGAGGCCGGCCTGACCTGTAGAAGCTGCCTGATGTCAGGGTCCCTCTGGAGCTGCCAGAGCCTGGTGTCCCAGATGACCCTCTGGAACCCTGTGTCCTGAAGGAGCTGCTCTCCGCTGATGATCCTGTGGAGTTTCCGGACCTGCCGCCATTCGACGGCAAGGGACTCATGGGGCTCCCGCTTGCCATCTACCCTAGCGACCCGGAGGGAGATGACTGGAGGCAGGTATGGAGGAAGTAGTCCAGGGACAGTCAACTATAGAGTGGCTGAAGGTGTCGCTAAACCAGTCAGCGTGTTGCGGCTGGATCCCTGCTGACTCAGTGGCAAACTACTTTGACCACTTTGCCACTGATAGGGCCCTGGGCTGGGACGCAGTGGAGTCAGGTGGGCCTACGTTCCCCTCCCTCCTTCCCTAACCACCCTGGGAGTGCTTGGCTTCCTCTAAGCCTGCATACCAGAGAATACCGAACCTTGCCAGCCCTGTCTGCCTGCAAGGCCAGGGGCTATGGACTATTTTACCTGCCCCGCCCTGCCTGAGGGCCGGGGCTGTAAACTGCTCGCCTGCCCCACCTTTTGGAAGGCCAGAGGCTATTGACTGCTTCGCCTACCCCATACAGCCTGAGGGCTGGGGGCTACAGACTGAGTGGCTAGCACGCCCTGCCTGGGGCCAGGGCTACAGACTTGTAACCCGTGAGCTTATTTCCATAGACCAAGGTGAGGCATGGTCACGACGCCCCAGCTGTACTGTGCCACCAGCCTACAAGGATATACATAGTCCGGAATCTATTGGTCACGTCCTCGCTTCTCCTCCAGCAAAACTCCCGGCACACAGGCAGATGAAGCCCCCACAGATTTTTCTTCAGTTGATCTCAGGAGTTGCAGTTCCCCAGAACAGGCTTGCCAAGATCCTGCCCACCATTGCACAGCAGAATCGTAATGGCTTCACTGCCTATCAAGCCTTCCATGTCAATGGAGAGAGTGGGCAAAGTTGCCTCAAACTGAGAGGAAGATGTTATTCATTCCATATAGAAAAGAAAGGAATTAATCAATGTGACAGCAGTAAAGCAAGGACCCATTGCCTGAACTAATCACAGAAAAGTTTGAGAGATGGATTGGAAAATAAAATTTTGAACAGTAAAAGCAGTGGTGGACAGTGGTGTAAGTTACCAAGGGAAGTGACTGTGGCATCATCACTGGACATATTTAAGCAGAAGACATTAATGGGATATGATAACAATGGAAAAAGTCAGTGAATCATTCTGCGAAATGCAGTGAGTGAGATTGAATCGTGCAATAATTAGGTGATCTTTTCTGAGCCTTCAATTTGAGCTATGCTGGCTTTCATGTATTTTTAAAAGACAGTGCATTGTAATAGACATGGGGGCGTGACCCTTCTCTTACTGAAGTGAATGGATATTTTGCTCTTTATTTCAATAAAAGCAGAATCACCTAAATAAACACTTTCACAGAAAAGACAAAAGCAGAGTTTTGAGTATACTGCATTCAGTGTGTTTTCCTATGTAGAAAGCTAACATATGATAGGCATTATCTGATCTTTAATGGGTATTACCTAACACCCTGAAAAAGAACTAAGGCTTCACATAATTAAAGAATTGAGATTGAGGAACTACAGAAGTTTCCTCTCCTTAACCAAAATTCTCCACAGCTTTTGTAAACTTTTCTAAACATCAAAGCCTTCCAGCTTCTATCATGACTCAGCGATATTGTGTTTTCCATTCACAATAAGGAAAAAAGTAATTCAATCCTGATCACTTACAGTAGAACCTCAAAGATACGAACACCCTGGGAATTGAGGTTGTTCATAACTGTGAACAAAACATGGACCCAGGAGCACAACCGTGATCAAAGCTTGGGCTGTGTTACTGTACAAGTGGTGTAGGCTGTGGCTCTTTAAAACTCAGATGCTATTCCAGAGTGCAGCTGCTGGCCACAGCTCAGGCTCCGGTTCCAGCAGTTCATGCTCCAGGCCTCAGCTTCCTAACTGCATCAGCAGCTCAGGCTGCAGCACCTTCTTTCCTGGCCTGGGACTGAGCTTGCATACTGATCCCTTTCAATGCTGAAGGGGGGTAAGTGGGGTGAAAACAGCATCCATGGCATACAGCCGGGGCCAATAATTTTCTCAGAAGCACCACTCCATAAATTTTGGTAAGTTGTTGCAGGCTTGGGCAACTTCTGGCTTCCGGTCACATGACTGGAAGCAGGAAGTTCGGGAAGCGACTGGCTGAGAAACTAAGCTGCCGGACTCTCCAGTTACCTTGGCAACTGGAGCATCCGGCAGCTTAGTGATTCTTGGCCAGCTGCTTCCTGAACTTTCTGATTCTGGCCATGTGACTGAAAGCTGGAAGTTCAGGTAGCGACCAGCCAAAAGATGCCTGATGCTCCAGGGTAGTTTAAGCAGAGCATCGGCAGCAGAAGCAATGGATTGGGTGGACCTGCTTTTGCCCCTGCATGGCAGGCTGGAGAGAAATGCTCGATGGGCTGGATTTTTCCTGCAGTCTGTATTTTGCCCATCTTTGCTTACAGGAAGTGTTTCAGACCCAACTGCTGCTCCTGCTCGGGTTGCATTCGCTGACAGCAGGGACTCACAGCAATGCCTGCGAACCTCAGCATCTTCACCCCATGAGTAGCGGTGGGGACAAATGTGCCTCCCTTGAAGATGCAATACAGGCACAGTATAGTATTTGCTTTTTTTAAGTTTCTGCTGCTCCAAGATTGCTTACTTGCGATTCCACAGGGTGTGTGGTTGACCAGTCAGTCCATAGCTCTGATGTTTGTATCTTTGACATTCAACTGTAATTTAGATTCAAGAAAAAATAAACAAAGAAAAAAACCCACATAATTTTCTGCTGGCCTATATCAACCAGAAATTATGACATCCTTGTGCGAGCTCACTACTGGCCTGCATGTTGAAGGGAGAAGATTCAAGGCTCTGCCAGCTTTTCCTGCCCACTGCTCAAGTCTCTGCCAACTTTCTGCCCATCTGCTTAAGAAGGGAGTGTGAAGGACCTATAGTATGGATAGACTGTGCAGATGTGTAACTGAGCTTCTTACATTCTAGGCAAGAGGTAGTCTATTTTTTGTCAAGCTCCAAATCTCTTGTTCAAGGTATTGTCAAGTTCCAGATTCCAGAGAAAATAATAATAATAATAATAATAATAATAATAAGAATAATAAGTAAATAACATTATTTTGGGGTCCATTCAAAAGTATATGGTGGTCTGGATTTGGGCCGTGGGCTGCCTACTGACTACCCCTGTTCTAAGCCAGAAAAACTCCATGGGTCAGATGCTGCTGCACCTACTCATGCTGATATTGCGGTACCTGTGAATAATCCACTGAAATCAATGACGTTGCTTCTAGAATGAGATTACTTCTCAGTATAATGGTGGCAAGAACCAGATCCAGGGAAGAGAAAATTGAGTGCATCTATTACTGTATTCCTTCTTGTTAACAGATAGCAGGGAGGCTTCTTGAATTTAAAGGTGCAGTACACACAATCATAGCTATGTACACCATAAATTTCCTGTAATTTAAATTTAGGTGAGTCTCTGCAGACAGTGAGAAGATTTAATATATTTTTCCCATTTACATTTTACTGTAAGTTTCCTTTAAAGGAAAACTTTTAGAATCTAACAGAATAGACTCTAGTAGCAAAATAGTGTGTTGCCTTTAGTTTCTACAATACATTCATGGTCCCATCCAAACACACACGCACATACACACAGTCGTACTTCTTTATTCTACTCACTCTACTCTCAGTATAATGTATCCTGTTAGACCAAACACTGTGAGATGATTTCTTGATGTAGGTTTCTGATAGCATGCACTAAAAGGGACAATCATTCTTTCATATGTACTTTCTGTGAAGAGGCATTGTTCTTAATACTGAAAGAGAAAATGGGACTAAAGACTAGTCAGCCTTATGAAAAGATAATTTTTAAAGCTTCCGAAACAGATAGACTTAATAAAGCTCTATAGAATACATCATATTTTTGCTTTGTATGCTTTTATCTAATCAGATATTATAAGATGTTTTTGTAACTTTGATGGGTATAAGGTATTGTATTTAGTGACTCAGCTGTTATGTAATGGCACTTAGAGTACATTGTAATCAACAAGATAATCTTTCTAGTTTGTAGTCTTCCTTTGAAAGTACATTGCCATGCTAGACACATTTTGTCTATACTATCATAATAGTTTTTTCCTCTGTCTTTTCATCTTTCTTGTAAACCACATAACATAATGGAAAGGGGCTTAACCAAATGGACATAAATGTCAGTGCCATTATTTTTTCTATGAGGGCCAATATATCCCAGGTGGGCTACTGAATGAAGTACAGTGATGTGTGTCCCTAGACTTGTAAAAACCAGTGTATCTGTAAAGAATGGGCAACTGGAGTGGACAGGGGAAAAATATGACAAGTATCTGAATAATAATGGGAGCAGAATATGAAAGGATGGCTGGTAATCTATTCCGATCAGGATCCTACCATGTCTTAACTGTCAGCAGGAAAGGCTGGAGCGAGAAGATAGACTACAAAAGGAACCAAAAGGAAATAAACAAGAATTATCTAGTGGTCGCAATTTTACATATTTGTTGGGGAAGTGTATGTTAAGAAATTATATTTAAATTAAAAAAATATTGACAAGCAGAATAAAGATCTATCAAGTAGATTATAGGGCAAGAAAATAGACTTATATTTAGTATTTAGCCTCACCATTGCAGGGCAAACTGAATTGACCTTAAAGTTATGAGCATCTGGTAATTCTCAGAAATTAATTGTTGTGAACCAAATAATGTATTATTTGATGTTTGAGTTTACAAAAATATCAATTTATTCCTGTCCAATACTAATCTTTCTGACATTCACAGAATTATATGACTGTGACTAGGAATCACAGATTTTAAAAAGTATTGTATTTTGTTTTTAAATAGCCTCCTCCTTTTCCTCCATGGAAAATAAAAATCCAATGTTTTGTTGCATTTTTTTAAAACGATGGTGCTAATCTCAGTAGAAAGCAGTATCTAACTGGTAGGGTAGCATCTTAATTATTATTATTGTGTTACTTATCCTGACCTCAAAGCCTTCTGTAAACATATATCATGTTTCCAAAGGGCTTTGAGGTCAGGATAAGTAACACAATAATGAGAGAGAGAAAGAGAGAGAAATTATTTCACCCACTGTTGTATTTCAGCTAACTGTGGCATGTAACAACTGATTAACAACACATGGAATTATATAACTTCAGACAGGTAGTAAAGAATATCCTATTCAATTAAAATTGCATGGGAAATGTAGATATATTTTAAACCAAGTGTTTAGCTTCATGGGCACAACTAATTCTGTAGGATCTTTAAAAACCCACCTTTGCAATTTCATCGAAGGACACAAATAGAAAGGGCAGACCAATGTGTGGAATCAAAGAATTAATCATAGAATTGATTATAGAATGCCTGGTCTGAAATTGATTATAGAAGGCTTGGTCTGAAACTGGGTAGCCTGAACTGTGATGGAAGCCCTCAGGTTAAATCATTGACAGGATGCCCCAAACTGAGACTGAGATAAAGATGCTAAAATCCCACAGGATGTCTCAGAACCACCATTTAAATGCAAACTCCTTTTGAGAAACTCTAGCCCTTTTGATGTCTGTAAACCGACATCTCCTGTTCTGATAAGTATTGGTACATGCCCCCCTGTCTTCCTGGCCCCATAGGAAGTTACTCCATACAAATTAGCATTTTAACATGTATTGTGTAGTCACCCATCTTCGGGTGATAGCCAGGGTACCTGATAACCACATTGTATAATCAAGTGACTCTTTGGTCTTTCCTGTGAAAACATCTGGTGTACCCCATTGGATATATAATTGTCTTTCCTGTCAAGTATAAACTGTTAATCAATTCCACTATACAATCAATGTGTAAATGAACCTAAGCAAGCCCTATATAAGTCTTTTGTATCTGGTAGCCAGGGGAAGTACATTTGCCCAGCATCCAGACATGCTGCTTGACTTCCCTATAGCCACCTGGGTTTTCCCTATGGCTATAGTATTCCCCATAGCTATGGCTATGTGATTGTGCGTGTGTCACAATTAAAGCTGCACCAGATCCAACTCTAAAATGTAGCAGTGTGACTTTATTTTTCCTCGACAAATGCTACCCCACAAACACACATAGGGATTGCCTATGCTGGGAAAATGCATTGTGTAGGGACCAGCCTAGGTTCCCCATAACCAACTGACATCATTTTAAACACAACATCCTTGTCTACATTGAATGCTAAATCTTGATTAATAGTATGTTATATATATTATAATAAGATGGGGTTTCCCACCAAGATAAGCTCACACACATACTGTGCAACTGCATGAATTCAGTCATGTAGAGATAGAGACTGAATCTGCTTAAACAGTGACATAATTCAGGGCCGTAGCCATCCTTTTGAAAGTCCCCCAGAACATCTTGGGGGGGGGTCATCCATTGGGCCCATCTTACACTGTCCCCAGCCCACTGTCCTGGCGCAGTCCCCACTTGCTGGACTCACCACACATTAGAGCATTTGCTGCTAGATGATTGCCTGCTCTTTGATGAAGTCCTGAAGGCTCCACTGCTGGTCAGCCTGACAGGTCATCAATGCCTATCATTCCGCCTGGTGGGACTGCTGCATTTCCTGCACAGTCTTTATGAGCCATCGAAGGGTCTCTTCCATTGTGATAGCCACTCTCAGCAATGGCTCCGGAAGAAGTCCCAGTCAATCCCCACATGTGGCGGATTGCCATGGGCCCCCTGGGTGGTCTTTCCCCCTCTGGAACAAAGAACTCGCAGGTGTAACCTGTTGTTGTCACCCATGTTCATTTATTTACAGTGCATGTATACAATCCCCACTCTCGCACCAGGCCCTTTGCCCGGAGGCTTTGGGGCAGCTTATGCTCTCCAGCCAGGAGGCCAACTAAATAACAGCACTCCTGCCCTTTTCCCTGGCCATGCCTCCCTCTGGTTTCTCCCTAGCTGGCTTATATATCTGCCCCAGCTAGGGAGACAGCTTTCTCTCTTCCTAGTTGGGCAAAGTTCTGGCTTGCTCTAACCAGAGCGTTCAGCTGTTCTTACTCCTCTTTGCAGTCTTTGGCCCTGCTGGCCCACTTTGCCACAGCCCAGCCAGCTGGATTGGGGTGGCAGAGGCACTGTGGGGCTTGCCACCCTCTACTCTGCCACAATTCCATTGTAGCTGGGGCAAAACTGATTGCAGAACAAAACAAAATCTATACTCCTGATCATCTAACTGTTCAATGCAGGCAACTCCCACTGAAATCACAGTGGGAGTTTTGCATCGTGAATGACTGCAAAATTGATCCCTTTTTTGTTTACATTTCTTTTAAATAGCCCATCTCAGTGGCTGCAGGTGTTTTTGTAACATATAAAATGTACAAACTGCAGATACCAAAAATAAAACTCTAGTAAATACACTATCACTTGCCCATAGAAACCCAACTCAAGTTCAAAATACCTCTCAGAATAATTAGAACCCCCACTATATCTCATGCTCTTCTTTCACCCAATGTCCAATAAAATATGATAAATATGTCCTAAAGATTAGGAACTCTGACCTCTGTCAGTCTAAATGAGGAAGCAAATTCTAAAGTTGAGGATACCTTATGAGAAAAAATCATTATCAGCACTCTTTTATATTTGGGGACTGTTCACTAGAACACCTCCACTGATTGTAACTATGTTGATATCATACTGGGGGAGGTGGAAGGGGGAGATGGGAAGTCTCTTACATAGCTAGGTAGGAAGCCATTTAGGCTTTAAAAGTCAAAATGAACATTTTAAAGAAGCTATGAAAGCTACATGGAAGGTCAGTAATCAGAAGCCAGAATGCAACATTGTGCTTTCTCCAGGAAGCACTGTAGAAAATGTGGGCTGCTGCCCCAGTTCACTAACTTAAGATTCCACAAAATCATAAAAGCCCATGTAGGGTGTATTACAGTGCTATAATATGGAGTCACAAAGGCCTGGCTAATCATTAGGAAGTCCAAATCAGAAAAAAACAAACAAACACAGTGCCTTCTTCTTGCCAGAGAAAAATGAAAAGTGTTCCCTTTGTCAGAACTGCCACCAGGGTTTTACAAGGCTGAAATTGTAATGCAGCGTAACAAATGTCGAGCATAACTCTTTAAATGCATAACGTTGGCGTGCTGTCCACCAGCACTTCTGAAGATAATTGATGGCCTTTTGGTTACAATAGTGCACTAAGACTAAGGAGATACAAGTTATATTTCTGGTTCTACCACAGATTTCATGGGTGACCATGGCAAATCACTTAGCTTCTCTGGCCTTTATTTCTCCAGTTGTAAAATAATGATATTTCCTGACCTTACAATGATGTGATGATGATAAATTAGTCTATGTGAGACACTCACTACGTGAGAGCTCAGACACTATTTTGAGTCCGAGAAAAAAAGCCTATAAACAGGATTCCAGCTACTTCTGCATCTTGTCTAGTTTAAATCTCACTCATGCCCATTCAAATTTATATGGTACCTACATGTTAAATATTAGTTGATATTATTAGCCTTTATGAATGTTCACATATATATATCACATAAATAAAATTGATAGATGGACATTTTAGATTATAATGGCATCATTACCAAACAAATGGGTCACATTCTGTCCTCAGTAGTATCTTGCACTCTCATGGAGGTCTAGCGAATTGGACAGGTCTTATTAATGCAAAACATGGCTGACAAAAAAAACAAATCCTGCTCCTTATTACATTAATGCAACTCCCATTGAAGCCAATGAATTTTATACATGTATATGTGGAGGACATTTTGTCTCATAGTATATTAAATAGAGTTAGACTTTAAACTCACCATCTGCCCTGAATGAGTAGCTATGTTTTCTTAGGAGCAGATCAGAGCGCAAATTGTAAATGAGAGTCACAATTCATTCCCCGGAGGGAAGTGGGGAAAATGGGTAGGTGGGAAGTAATTTGGCCACTAGCATATTACTTCCTCCTCTCAGCCAGTTCAGCTGTGCTGGCTGGCATACTGACTGATTGAAGTTGGAATCAGGCTTCCAACAATTCCCCTCTCCTGCCTTCTCCCTCCCCACTCCCTTGTGCAGGTGAGGATAGCATCCCGTCAGTGCCTGCTGTCCATCAAATACTGTGACTAGTGATCTGAGTAGCCCTTAAAGGCTTAGGGGACGTTTAAATACAATAGCTACTTAATCTATGTCAGCCAATCTGACTTCAGAATTAACAAAACTGATTTCAATTATACAAAAAACCCAATAAGTTGTTAAAAAAAGTGATAATTTTATAGGGAAACCTATGTTATTACTGGTAAATTGGTCTCTGAACGTCTGAAACACACGTATCTGTTCTATGAGTCTAAGCCAATTCAAATGCCATAGGTTAATGATAATACAGTGAGCCATTGTCAATTTACTACATCAACATCCATCACATAAAGTTATTAAATCTACATCTCTCATTTTCTATAATAGAAATAAAGTCATTGTAATAGAATGTTGTCATAAGATCAATAACTTTGAAAATAAATGTCTTGGCTTCATCTCAGTGTTTACAATATTTGGTAGCAGGAGACCATTATCTTTTGACAATGTTCTATAGTGGTGGCAATGTCTCTTAATTTTAATATCAAGTACTGTATGTGCCCTTTAGTTCTTATATTATTTATAATTTTTGCATTAAAGTTCTATTTGAGGGTAAAAAGAACTATTTTTAAGCACTTCATCATTTCAACACAAAAGTAACTGGTCACATATTTCTGGTACATTATTTTCATGGTCCCGGCTTGTCTCTACTACACCAAAAACAAAATTCACAATAAATGTTTCAATGGTATATATTTGTTATATAGTCACAGACCCTTTTTTGTTGACATTTACTGTATGCGTAGGAGTTAGGGATGAAACAATCCATTGTTTGGATATGGTGAACATCAGAATAACTTCATTGGTTTCATTGACAATTTACAGATGGTTTAGAATAGATAGACATGAAATAACTTTTCCTCATACCCAATGTTTTCCACTGCCAAATCATATTTTTCCTTATTTCTCCAGTACTATTTCATAAATATTCTCATTCCCCATCCATTTTATTGCTTCCAGCTTTACTGGATGTCCACTCCAAACCCTGACTTGAGCAGATATATTGATACAGAATAAGTTCCATATAGTTGAATATCTATTGTATCCTTCTTTTTTATTTTGACTTAATGCAGAAGTATTTTCTGCAGCCAAACTAACAAATACCTTCTGTGTCCCAGACATCAAATGTTTTATTTTTTTTTCAAATAACTCTCTAGGGAATAGAGAAGATTCATATGAAATCTGGGGTTTATCCCTCCCAGCCATGAAATTTAAAACCATGAGAATTAACCTCTAATCAAGGTTCTGAAATTTTAATCAATGAGGAAAGTCTGAGGCAACATACCAAAGAAATAACAAAGAAAGACATTTGGCTACCAGATCACAAACAGAATTCCCTCCTCCTCCCCATAAAAAATCTCTGTCTCTTTTCAGTATTTCACACATTCATGTACTTTGTTCCTACTAGTCTATGGATCTTTGTGCAGTATCACATACTCCTTCATGTTTAGTGAATAATGCAAAATGAAATTTGAAGCCTTAAGTATTACTCATTGAAGTAGCCAAAACTAAAACCTAAAATCTAAGGAACTGACTTGACCCAGCCAAATGAATTTTCAGTTAATATCTCTAGGGGCTGGAATAAATTTGCTTAAACTTTCTATTTCCCAAACTGAATCTTTACTTTTGGTTCAAACATTGATCTATGGTGGAAGTGGAGGGTGGGCAGGAGGAGGGGGGAAGGACACTTTTTGGTGAAGATTTTTGTAAAAAAGGTCCCCATTTTTCTCCCACGTTTATAGCTAAATTAATTCCTACAAATTCTATTGTGTTCTCTCTTTGTGCCTGGCTTTCAGCTTGTTCCTGTCAGCTAATTACAGCTGGAGTCATGCTGGAACATTCATGAACAAGGCAAACCAGGAAATGGAATTATGGTCTGGATGTCTACCAAGGTAAAAATAGCAACATGCTTGGTGACTTCATAGCTCCGCTATTGCCACCTCAATGACTGAGAATGAGGCAAATACAAAGATAATATGTCTTCCTCATTTCATTGTCATTGGCACTGGACATGGAAGTCAGATCACATTTCTGCACCTTGTCATTGTCCTAATCCTAAACAAATATATCCCACTCTGATATTCCCCAAATCCTACATAGATTAAAATACACCTCATGAAAAGGACCCAACCTCACCAGGACACATCCCCCTAGATAGTGGCATCTACCATTATCTCTCTCCATCCCTGCAATACAGTTTACTGACAATCTGATTACTTTCCCCTTAAACAATATCCCGGCTCTGTCAGAGTGACCTTATCTCTATCCAAAATGGATATTATATCACTCTGTAGTTGTCTGAGAAGACTTGTACATGAGTCTGTACTATATGTCTCAGATGTGGAGTATATTTCTATAAAGCTAATAACTTCAGCTTATTTATAACAAGCTTTTCTCCTCTGAAAAAAATCTTAAATGCTCTGATCAAAAGAAGAATATTCCCCAGCCTGCCTTAAACCATTCATCTCCAAAAAGCAAGGATGGAAGTCATTATCAAATCTCAAGCCACAGAATCAGACTTTAAGGACTGAATAATGGTTGTGAGGGTAACATTGCATTACAGCAATATGGAACTTCTGATCTGATGCTGCAAGGCTGTAGGATAATCAGACTGAGCACTTATATATATTTTCATCAAAGTACTGAGCCCACATGAGATATTTTTGATTAATGTTCATAGATTTTTAATTCTTGTGCTCTGACTACAAAAATCTGATATATGAAAATTAAAATCAACTCAACAAATAAATAAATAATCAACATTATGGGCAAAATCCAAAGTTGGTGTAAAACCATTTAGCTCCATTGAAGTAATTGAGCTATGCCAATTTACACCAGCTAAGACTGTTGCCCTGGGATTTTATTTACTGGGTAAAATTAATCAGCCCATTTTATACAGGAAGTCAGACTAGGTGATAATAATGATTCCTTCTGGCTTTAAAATCGCTGAATCTTATCACTGTATTTATTTTTGTATGAGACTGTGGTTGCACTTGGCCAGGAAACTATGATGTTACTTTAAAACAGTGATATTATTTTGTTTTGCTGGTTCAAGAAAAAAGTTATTACACAATATCATGTCTGTTCTACATTTTGTGGAGGGTATTTACATAGGAGTAATATATATTTTGGGTAGAGATTGTGTGCTTTTCTACTAAGGTATGTGGTATCCTAGTACTGCATAGCTAAAGCATAAATTGCTTTCCCATTCTGTCACTAAAATTCATGAGTATTTGCTCAGTATTTTCTAATGAAACTGTTAATGTCAACAATTTTGATGGCACAGAACAGGAATGAAAGTAGAACAGCATTTTATGACTAGTATTTAAATCATTTACTGTACTGGAATCATTTCCATATTGACCCAAAAGACCAACCTTGTGCTATTTATAAAATCTGAAGGAAAAAGCTTAAGTCTAGTTAATTCAGAACACCAGGGTACTTTCAGCCTAATGTATCATCCACTGAGTGAGTACCAGTTGGAGTTTTCATTTGGCATTAAACCGAAAGGAGACAAGTGGTTTCACTGAGATCACTCTTGCTCAGAAATAAGGCAAAATATTTGGGGTTCTTAAAGAAATGGACACTATGGGTCAGATTTTGTAAAAAAATGAGCACCCGGCATTTAGGCACCTAAACAAGTGGCCAGATTTTCAAAAGAACTTGGCTCCCACTTAGGAATCTGAAATAAGTGGTAACTTTTGAAAGTCTGGCCACTGGTGCCTACATTGGCGCTAAGCTCTTTTTTAACAATCCGGCCCTATATTTTTGTACCAGTCTCTTGTGCAATCATCTATTTTCATCTAGCTTTTGAAAAGTTCCACAGTAAACTTACACAGTGAATAAAAAGAAAAGCAAATAACTATATGGCTGAATCCTGCATTGTTTTATGCCTGAATACTCAGTTTTTCCATAGTCCTTACTCCAGCAAAACTCTCACAGAAGCCAGTGACCATTTTGCTGAAGTAAAGAATAAGGCCTGGGAAAGGACTTCAGGTTTTGGCCATTACTATCACATACCAGAAAGAAAATGGCAAAAACAGAAGCATTCACAGTTTTTAGATTTGGAATCTAAAGAATTGTAATACTTAATATTATACAACTACAAAATCAGTATATGGTAGTGTAATTAATATCACTTTGTGAGGATATATGAAGTTGCTGAATTACTCCAGTAATAATTACTACATAATCCACAGTTTTAGATCTCTTGATAACTCTTTAGCTTAGAAGGAAAAACTAAACACATAATTACTCTCCCATTATATGGTTGTTACCGTGTAAAGTAGTTGGCACTCAGCTAACTATTCAGGTGTGATTACAGTTTTGCAACTTGAGTATTTGTGCCTAGTTTTTTTTTAGTCTTACTGTGTGTCTCTAGCAATGAAAGTAGAAACCACAGGAACAAAGAAAAGAAAATTTAATAAGCAAATATGACAGGCAACAGTTCCAGTGGATAGGGCAGTGCATTAGAATTCAGGAGACCAGTATTCTGTTCTTGGTTCTACCACTCACTTCGGGTATCACTTTGGGTATCTTGTGAAAGTCACCTTACCTCTCTCTGTACCTCTTTTGGTGGGAGCATAGATAGATAGGTAGACAGACTGTAAATTCTTCTGTAAGGAAAAACTTTTTCACTCGGAGGGTGGTGAAGCACTGGAATAGGTTACCTAGGGAGGTGGTGGAATCTCCAAATTTAGAGGTTTTAAGGTGTGGCTTGACAAAGCCCTGGCTGGAATGATTTAGCTGGGATTGGTCCTGCCAAGGCAGGGTAGAGTTGACGTTGTTTAGGTGCCTAAACTGTGAATATCTTATCTTAACAAGCTTGGATTGCTTTATTTGTACTGCACCTAGCACAATGGACATCAATTTCAGTTGGGACCTTTGGGCACAACCATAATACAAATAATAAACACTAAGATTTAAAAATAATTATTACTCTCTGGCCACATACACACACAACTGTCATCAGGTATACAGCACAATGACTGCATAAACAGAAGCTTTTATCACTTGAACTAAAGGGGAATCTCTGTTATATATATAATGGTGCTGGGGTTTATAGTGTCAACTATGTTTAATATTCCATTCAAGGGGAGAACTGCGCACACATGGGTTTTTGATTGACTTTAATGGGGTCATAATTTTCCCCATGACTTTGTCAGCCTACTACATCATAGATTCCATTCTATTAAATTACACCTCACCCACATCTGATCCGTACTGGAGCAGAGGTAGCATCCAGAATCTATGGGTGAAGTAGACTATAATCAAGGGGCCACCAACCACCCATACTAGCACCCTTTGTTCTGGCACCCCAACTCTAATCCTGGTGCAGTGCAGCGAGTGGGGGGGAGGGCTGGAAATGAGCCTGCCCTACACTCACTCCACAGCAGTGGTTTCTGTCCCATGAGGCTGGGCCTGGCTCCCCACCCTGGCAGTTACAACCTGGCACACAGGGTCACAGTGCCACTCAGGTTTGGAACCCTTAGTTTCATGATTTCTGTGGGTGCAATTAAACCCATGAACCATGCTAATGTCGCCCCTGGAGCTATATCTGATTTTACACATCATAATTTCATTTAACAACATGAAAGACTGCTTTTATAGCAACTGTCAATAGAACCTGAAGAAGAGCTCTGTATAAGCTCAACAGAGCGTCTCTCTTATCCACAGAAGTTGGTCCAATAAAAGACATTACCCCGCCCATCTTGTCTGTCTAACATAAGAATCTGACAGTTATTAGCAATTTGCTTGTTGTTAATTTTTTTTAAAGGTAATGCTATATGGGGTAGAAAACAAAATGGAGGAATTTGAAAAGATACAGAGATTGGTTTTTAATCTGAAACATAAAAGATTCAAGATTATGAATTTAAAAGATCAACAAAGTGCATGGATTTCATTATATAATGAAGGCCACATTTTCCGCTGGTGTAATTCACTATTCCTCCACTGAAGACAATGGAGCTATGCCAATTCACCTGAGGATTGGATTCAAATTTTAAACACAGGTAATATGAACTACACAATAATGATTTACATTATTTTAAGTGCAGGGACCACATCTTTGTAAATGTTTGCACAGTGCCTAGCACAATCCAGATTGGAGCCACTGGACGTGTTAAATAAATAAAGAGGTATTTTTCATCCCAAAGTGTTGCAAAATGCTTTTCTCAACAACTGTCTATTCAGCTGAGCCTTCCAGGGAGTAACTGGCAGCACCCAGGTCAGTAATCTCTACACAACCAGTGAGGAAACCAAAATTTTGGTAAAACATACAGGAAAAATCTGCTATTTCTGCAAAAATGTCCATGTGACAATTAATCTCCACATCTATCTAGGTTAAAATCTTCCACCCCTGAAGGCAATGGCAAAACTCCCATTCACTTCAGTGGAGTCAGAATTTCACCCCAGTCTGATTTTAAGGTATTGTCTGAAAGACTCCTACACAGCAAAATGTATACTATTAATATTACCTAGGGCCATATTAAGTTTGTCTTATTCATTAGAGTAATTCCCTTTCAGGGTCTAAATTTACACAAAAGAGATCATAGTTTGTGAAATGACTGTCAGAATTCAAACCTGTGATCTTAGGGAGAGCAGGTATGTTAGAAATTACTTTCAGATCACTAAACTATGCCTTCCACCTACATAAATCACTTCATAATGAACTCAAATTTCTTATGTTTTTCTTGTAAGTATTCATTTTAAATTTCATTTGATGTCTGTTTGAGTATGTTTACGAGTAAGAAAGTTTTCTGAGTTGTTTATTGACTTACATTACTAACAAAAAAATTAAGCTGCATGGGAAGGTAACAGCTGTTCAAGCTATTTTAGTGTATGAGAAGAGGTCTCTGTGCTGCGGCAGCCTAGAAAGGGGGATAGGAGCCATCATCTGGAAGAACTCTGCCACCATTTAAGGCAGGCAGGGACTGTTGTGATCATCGAATCTGACCTATAGCATAAAACGGGACATAGGACTTCCCTGGATTAATTCCTGATTCAAGTCCAATTGCTATGATTGAACTATGGCATGTCTTTTACAAAGACATCTAATCTTGATTTTAAAATTTCCAGTGATGGCAAATCTTCCACAACCCTTGGTAAGTTGTTCCAGTGGTTATTTATTACCTTCACTGTTAAACATTTTCATCTTATTTCTATCCAGAATTTGCCTGACATCAACTTCCAGCCATTGGAACTTATACCTTTGTCTGCTAAACTGAAGAATCCTATTATCAAATTTCTGTTCCCCATGTAGGCATTTATAAACTGTGATCAAGTCACCTCATAACCTCCCTTTGTTAACCTAAAATAGATTGAGCTCCGTGAGCCTCTTACTATAAGACCTTTTTCTGCAGTTCTTTAATTATTCTTGTGGCTCTTCTCTGAACCCTCTCCAATTTTTCAATATCTTCCTTGAAGTTTAGATGCTGGAACAGGACATAGTATTCCAGCAGCGATCATCCCAGTGCAAAATACAGAGGTAAAATAACCTCCCCACTTCTACATGATATTCCCATTTATATATCCACAGATCGGGATAGCCTTTATATCCGCAGCCTCACACAGGAAGGTCATGTTCAGTTGATTATCCACCATGATCCCTAAGTCCTTTTCAGAATTGTTTCTCCCAGGGACAGAGTATTCCATCCTGCAAGTATAGGCTACATTCTTTGCATCTAGATATACAACTTTACGTTAGGCCACACTGAAACACATACTGTTGCTTGTGATCAGTAACCTGTACAAGTAATCTGTGCTCTCTATCTTTTTTTTTTTTTTACCACTCCACAAATCTGTGTGTCACCTTCAAATTTATCAGTAATGATTTTATGTTGTTTTCTTCCAGGTCATTGATTAAAAATATTAAAGAACATAGGGCAAAGAATCAATCCCTGTGACACCCCACTAGAAACATATCCACTTGATGACTGTCCATTTATAATTACATTTTGAGACCTGTCACTTAGCCAGTTTTTGATCTAATGTGTGCCATGGTGACTCTGTATCTAGATTCTTAATCAAAATGTCACAGCCCTTAAGTTTTGCAAGGGTGGGTTAAATTGGATTGTGCACAATGTTTGTAGGCATGGGAAAGACTAAGTGAATGGATGAGTGTACGTATGAGAGAGAGAAAAACACAGGTAAGGATATTTAAAATCATGGCTTCTTCAATTTTTCATCATTTAGTTGAATTAAGTAGCCTGGATTGTTGTTGTTGTTTGTTTGTTATTTTTTTCTATAAAGACTGGTTGGATAACAATAACACAGAAAAAGTTCCAAATGGTTTCCTCAGATCAAGTAATCATTACATGTACCATCACCCTTTAAGTGTCCCCCTATCCAATAGCAAACAGAAAAAAATTAGGAATTACATGCTCAATAGCCAGCCAGATGGCAGCGTAGACATATGCCACTCACTGCTGTAATAGACTGAGATTATATATACAATAGCCACCCATAAAAGAAAATGTATGATTGGTAGGTGACAATCTAACTCTGAAAGGGAAAGAGACAGTTATTAACAGTTTCAAATGCTACACATAAAAAACCTGCATTAAGTGAATGATGACTCACAAGACAGCAATACAACTTGGATATTTGTAATAGCTGTAATGGGCAGGCTTTAAAAAAATATATATAAAAGGAAAAGCTTTAAGCAATCCTCACCATTTATCAATTTTGCCTCAATTTTAAGCAGTTTAAAGCATCTTTTGTCTATTCCTGAATGTGACCTACATGCCGGTGGAAGTGGCCTCAAGATATACATTTCAGTCACTTCATATGCAATTATCAGCATCTCACAGGGAAAAAAGAACTCATCAGTCATTCCCATCTCTTTTTTGATTACTTGGGCTCATTTTCCATTTTAAAATAGGTAATTACTAGGTAACACTCACTGAATACTGTTCTCCACTGTGAGTGGGTGTTGGTTAGTGTTCAGTGATTCAACCTACGCCAATGTTTAATCATTAACAATCATAGTTATAAACTGGATGCAGAGATGAAAAATAATATATCAAGTTTTGTTTGTTTTTTCTCTGTAATTAACCAGTTGGTGGCAAATTACTACTATCTTATTTTTATTAGTGTTAAAATAGTTTGGATGTGTTAAAAAGATGAAGTTTTATAAGAATTGTCATTACTCTTTTTCATAGTATTATATTCAAATAACATAGCTTTTAAAAAGGTACAAACTTGGGTTGATTTGTTTTCCTATCCTTTTATTTTAAGGGTGAAATTGCAGAGGAATCAGTCTGGCCACTCCATTTAGGCAGATTTAGAAAATGGGTGTGCAATTCTGGGCATCCAAATTTAGAGGTCCTCCCCATTTTATCTATTTGCCTATCCTCAATATCTTACAAGTCAAAATGTATTCTATGCCATTAGCACAGGCATAATCCCTGTAATCCTTTTTTTTTTTTTTTTTTTTTTTTTTGGGTATATGTCCTAGAAATAGAAAATGTTACAAATACCAAACAACAACAATGGCAGCCCCATCTGCTAATCATATTTCAGTCAGTCTCTTGCAATTTTTTTGTATGCTCCAGCACTCAGGGGTGTAAAACTGCAGAATCAATTAATAAACAAACAATGGCAATCAATATAATTTTTCATGTGTGGGGCTGGTCAGGTTAAGCCAATGCCCTTATTAAATCAAAAGTGGCTTTCTACTAAAGATTCAGGCCCTGATTCAGTAAGTTACATAAGAAAGTGTGTAACTTTAAGTATGTGAGCAGTCACATAGACTTCAGCGGGACTGTTCATGGGCTTACTGCTAGATATGTGCTTACGTACCTTGCTGAATCAGGGCTTAATTGCTGGAGACAGTGATCCTGAAACTCTTTTTCAGACTATATAAGAAGATTTCTAAATCCAGAAAGACCAACTCCGTCAGTGTATTTATGCAAAAGTTTTGCAATTATATTATTTCATGAATAAGCTCTCAACTTTGAGAGCAGACTGTATATCAACTTAGTCTCCTAATTACAACATGGAAATGTTTCAGCACATTTTAAAGAACATTCAATAACACCTGTTTTGAAGAAACACTCCTCATCAGCTGAGGATATGTCTAAATTTCATCCTGTCTCAGATGTACAGTATGCTCTCTCTCTAAGGCACAGTGCTTCAAAAAAATCATGCAGACTCAATTATAAACTCATTTAATTCAATTCAACCTATCTGAACAAATTCATTCGGGTTTCAGAATACCTCACAGCACAGAGGTGGCTCTACTGACAGTGTACAATCATCTACTGAATGCAGCTGACTCAAGTTCCTTTGCACATCTGGTCTCTAAATTGCTCTGTGGCATTCAATACCACTGAACACGGTATTCTGTTGGCAGCCTTAAAATCCATTATTATGATCTCAGATACTGCCTTTGTCTGGTTCCAATCATATTTGAAATGTAGGCTGTTGACAATCTCCATCAGTCAGTTTATAGCTAGATATGGACCCAACTAAAACCCCACATCTATATTACCCCAAACTTTGAGTTGGCTGAAAAACAAATGTGAACTTTGTAACTCAGGCCCATCTATTCCTACATATATCTGATCAAAAATCCCTCTGACTTGACTTAAGTCCTCTTTCCTTTTGTGTGCAGATGTTAGCACTTTGTACCATCATGAGGAATTTTAACTGGACTTTTCACTGTTACTAAGGAAGTTAAAGAAAGCAAATATCTACTAGGTCATCTCATCCATTGCCCTGATATATTAAGTCAATCTAATTAATCTTCCTTACAATGCAAATATCCACCATATTAGGTCATATGACTGCAACTAAGTATGTGGAAAACACCCATATTTATCTTATCCTGCCATTGTGCTACTATTGATTATCATTCTTTGTATTATAATAGCGTCCAGAGACCTACAATCAGAATCAAAGCTCCATTGTTCTAGATGCTGTACAAACATAAGGCTAGATTTTGCAACCTTTTTTCATGCTGATGAGTATGTAAGTAGCCACTGACGTCAGTGCTCACCACTATGAATCAAGGCAGCAAAACTGAGCCCATACAGTTACTTGAAAGATAAGTTGTTTGTCACAGCTATTGTATTAAACTGCAATATCTATTCTGTTTGCTTTTATGACATACAGCTAGAGAATTATATGAAAATTAACCAAATACAATTGCAGTGTTGCAAGTCTGAAGAGCTGCAGGATTGCGCTCAATGTTAATGATTACTGACAGTTTGAACTGTGTCCCTTAGAAGCTGATGGTGATGGTGACATTACTGAAAAGCAAAAATGAAAGTATAAAACAGCTGGTGGGTAAGAGAGCAAAACAAATCTGGTATGTGCCCCAGAAGGGCTGTAGAGAAGAATGGGGTCATAACAAATGCAAGAAAGAAATTCTCCCAAAAACTAAAGAAAATGGGGTTCCTTAGATCTCAGTGTTGTGCTCTAATTTTAGGGAGAAAGAAGACATAATGTTAAAATAGGATTTTTTTGTTGTTGAATACTGAATATTACTATAAAGAAGGAAGCTGCCTGGATTTCAGTGGCAGTTAAGGGAGTATTAAAACAAATGTGGGATTTTTTTTCATAGTTGGGAAGAGTAGTTTTTTTTTTCTTTTTATGGATAAAATTTGGGTGAAAATGATTCTATTTCATTACCCAGAATCAACATTGTGTTAAGAACAAAGAATACCCCCAAAAAATAAATCACTGAATGGTTATTAATAAATACTGCATTAAATTGTAGATAGATGCTACTGACACAATAACTTGTTACTCTACCAGTCAGTGCTACATGAAAATCCAGGATAAACGAAGATAAAGTAGAAAAATGTGGGCAGATCCTACAAGTACTCCTATTGACTTCCATGGGAGTAAGATGTTAGGTTTGTCCTAAGGGAGAAAAATTAAGTCCCTTGAGACTCCTCAAGCCAAATACCAGGGATAGCCTTTCTAGTCCAACCTTCTCTTGGATGGCAATTAAGTACGGTTCCATAAGTCATAAGATCAAGGGTGTAGTCCTCTTTATTGCCTGTTCTCAATGGAGACCATCTATGTTGTCTTCTGTCATTCATCCCTACTGGTTTCTTCAGGCCTCCTGCTTGTAGACTGTTCCTGCTGCTGCCACAGCTGCTTCCCTGCTCGAGTCTCTGCTTGTCATCCAGTCACCTTGTCCCAGCTCTCATGCTGCCTGCTCTCTTGACCTCTTTCCACAGCCAACGCACAGGCTTCTGTCTCTGGCCTGCAACTCCCACTCATACAACAGAACTCTGTCTTCTCTCCTCCTCTTTAGCCTCATCTTTCTGATTCAAACTTGTCACTTCCTTTCTCAAGTCATTCTGGGCAATACAGCATGCTAATCAGGATCTCTGCCCATCCCAGGATGACCTAAATAAGCTCATTCTTTTCCTGACAATGATGGCATGGGGAGGTAGGCAATAGTCAGTAATGAGTCAAGAATTTCATTTGAATTGGACTGAAAATACCATGGTATTTTTAGGCTGAGGACACTACTTACATGCATTATGTTGCTGTTGAAAATATCTCCAATGATTGTTTACAAAAATAAACTACAAAGAATGTCACTCCCTTGTTAAGACTCTATACTCTTTGCCAAGTCTAAGCTTGCAGCAATTTTGTAGCTCAGTTATAAATCCCTGAAAAGCACAGTTTATGATGAAAACATTGACAGACTTAACTGAAATTTCACAAACACATCACTATCATGAACAGTGTACATAAAAAATAATAATAAAAAAATCAATATTGTCCTCGTCACAAAATGTGTTATTGTACTTGTCTACTGTATAAAACTACGTTTTTCTCTGTGTCTGGATTTGTTTTTAAAATACTATAGAATAAAATATGAGCATTATAAGGTAAATATAATGGATGAATGAATGAATGAATGAATATTTTGTAAATATTGCATATTTTAGACACAGAGGATGAAATCCACCTCAATGAAGATAGTAGAACTGAAAAAAAAAAAAAAACCTCTCAAAATGTTTTTTTCAATGGACAATTGATTTTTCAATTAAATGGAAATTTTCACTGAAAAACGCCATTTTCTTTGACATTTTTATGTTTTCATCAAAAAACCCGAAAAATATAGACAAAAGAATTGAGGATAAAGATCCTGGGTGCGGTTAGGCGAGTCATTTCCCATCCTGTTCTACAAAAGTCCATGCCTTACATAAATTCTAATTAAGCCCTATTTTAAGGACTTAAATGGCTTAAACTTTAAGTGGTACTTAGGTCTTGTGCTCATTCTACAGAGGGAGGGTTAGCTTTTTTCATAGGGCTAGTTTTTACCACGAAGACTTTGCCAGCGTAGCTATATGGGCAAAGTCTCCCCTCCTCCCCCAGTGGAGATGCAGCGTATACTGGCAAAACAAACTTATTTACCTGTATAGTTAAACCACCTCCTCAAATGACATAAGCTATAAAAACAAAAGAACTCTTTTACCAGAGTAGCTGCATCGACATGGGGTTTTTGCCAGCATAGCTATATTGGTTAGGAACGTGATTTTTATCACACTCCTGACACATAGCTGCACTGACAAAACTTCGTAGTATAGACCTGACCTTATTATAATACATACATGAATACTGACTTTGTATCCCATGTTCTTTGACCAGGTAGTTGCAAACCTCATCTTTAGATTTAGTTTGTAAGCCTTTTCTTTCCTCTAGTGAAATAGTCTTCTTTGGAATAGTTTGCTCAGACAATATCCTGAAAGATAAACAGACTTGTACTGGAGTTAAACATGTATATTTGGACATTTGTTTCTATCTTTTCCCACCTGAGGATTGTTTCCTCAGAGTAATAGAAACTGATGTAGTCATAACTTGCAGCTCCCGTTACTGATTCTCCATCCCTTTCACACCCATACAAAGGATATATCGCATTTGTATGGTTACTGAGGCCTGGAGGTAGTTTCACTGATAACACATTTATATTAAAACAGCCATCCAGACAGGGTCAAATTCTCCTCTGTTACGTGGATGTAAATCTAGAGTAATACCAATGACTACAGTGGAGTTACTCCAGATTTACACCCCCAAATGAGAGCAGAATTAGGCGGGCTGAGTCTCCAGTACAGATTCAGGTTTTCAACACCAATGATGTGGGTGTACCCCAAATTGCACTGGCTAATGGTAGACAAAGGTATTGAAACAATGGCAAATGAAATGTATATATTACACTGCCAGGCCATAATATGATTGGATTATCGTATTTGTAAAATATATGAGAAGTTTATGTTGCCAATTCATTGGTGTATCATAATGCTTTCTCTTTATCAGATTTATAACTAAATAATTGCATTGCATAATAAAATACTTGGAAAATCTGTTAAACAGACATATAAATATATTAGTACGTGCCTGCATGTTTGCTTATCAAACTCTGGCGTATTTTTATAACTACAGTCATAGTTGTGCCACAAAGAAAGAAAATATAAAAATGTCAAACTGTGCCAAGGGTGGCAGCCAATATAACTGATGAGAAAAAACTGGCACGCAGAGTAAGTACATTTAAGTGTAGTCCCATCCAAAACTTGATGTTTACAGATGAGATGGGAAGCTTGTACTATTGTACCAGTCAGAGAGAAACTGAGAGAAGAAGAAAGAAGACATGAAGAAAATTAATTGAGCTTCTGATTTCTGCACCACAGAACTGGTATCAATTGGTTGCCATTTTTATTGACCCCCAGAAAGCCCTAAATAAGTGATATATGTGAGGTACTGTTTTTTGTCACTACCTAAATTACTTTTGATTAGTTCAGCACATCTCCAGCCACAATCTCATATGGTCAAACATCACATTATATTAAGTAATACCTGAATGAAACACAACGTTCAAAATCAATACTGCATTTTCTACAGCTTTCAAGCACATTATGAAATGTTCAATATAATATGCACATACAATTGTTGCATTACTTTCAGCTTTCACATTTTATTTACTAAATGAAAACTTGGTAATTGGTCATGAGTACAAAATGCATTTCAAAGAGCTGCAAACAGTTATTTCCCATGAAAGATGTTTTAAAATGTCAGGTTGGCTAAAATCTAATTTTGTCTTCCTCTTAACATTCCAGGCCTTCTGATGCCAGGGTGGCTTGCATGAGATCATGCTAGCCTTTTTTTCTAACAGAAACATGTTTACTGTAGCAGTGGTTAATAATAGATTCTATGAAGGCTAAACTGTTTCCCTTTGGGTGGGAATAGATGTCATCTGCTTTTCAAAACCATGAGAGCTTCTTTTAGGCACTCCCATCTGTATCATTAGTCTTAATTCCATGCATGACTAAAAAGTAGGACAGAAACTGATTCATGAAAATAAGGTAGGTAGATCAGTTCTCAGTCATGAGAGAAAACATATAGAGAAGAAATATTTTGGTAAATGGTCAGAAAAACTGATCCTCATTCAAAAAATATAGAAAGAATTATGGCATTGAGTAAAATTGGCCAATTTTTTTCATGAAAAATAGTGATTTTTAACACATTGTCATTTGTTTATTTAAGTAATTATAGAACTAGTTGAAAACATTTGAAAAATGGGAATTGTCAAAGACAATTTTTCATGAATACAAATATTTTTCACTGAACATTTTCACTATTTTCAACTTTTTCTAGTACTGGGGATTTCAGAGAGATTCTTCTGTATCTAGTGTCAACACGTTCACATAAAAAGAAAAAAAAGACTAGCCCTTCTTGTTGTAGAGACATCCACGGATTGTTTCCTGGTACACTGATGGCTCAAGTATAGCAAGCACAGCTTCACTACACTAGTGTTGCCTCATTTTAGAAAACAAACAAACAAAAAAGGTCAGCTCACTCCATGGTAACAATACCAGTAGACAGTGTAGAGAGGACACCGGTCACCTTTTAACACCATGGTCCAGATCCTAAGTAAATTGTCATCGCTGCTGAGAGGAAAATTCAGAATTTCAAAGGTGAGAGGGGGAAAACAGAAAAAAAAAAAAAAAAAGGCTTTTTCAGAGAGATTTTGGCCTGTTATTTGACCAGCAGTACTAATTAAAGAGCACCACATACTATGCATTACCTTACAAAACACAGAAATATGTGTTCCCTATTCAAAAGGGCTTTCAGTGAAAGAGAGACAAGATAAACAAAGACTGTTGATAAGTCCCTGCACACAGTGACATATCCCCATTACCTGGCGCCAAGCAGACAGAAGAGAGTTCTGGGAGCAGTCACTTCCCCTTCTCAAAAATGAATCATGGACCATATTCCTTCAGCACTGCCGGAAGCATTCTGGCATAACCAGTAAGATTTTCAAAAGTCAGTGGGACTTGTGCTCCTAAACTCCTTGAAAATCCCACCCAGTCTCTCCAGACTCCTCCACACATGCAGTGCATCCCATAGCCACACAGTTCTGCTATGCACAGGTAATAAAATCATTGAATTCTAAATGCACCTGTGTACAATACAGTAGCATCATGTGATACCCTCGCTCCTTTCTCTCAGCTCAGAAGAGGTCTGTTATGGGAAGAGAGTGGGTATTTCTCTTCTTTTCCCAGAGCATCTTCTCCTGCCTGCTAAGACAGAACAAAGAAGAGGCAATCCTAGCATCATCTCCTTCAATACTTCCATTGACTATAATTATTATTTGTAATTTGGTGGCTTCTATGTAGGCACTGTACAAACACATAAGAAGACACATGTCCTTCCTATGCTATCAAGCTCTTGCTCAAATTAGTAGCTGGAAACTATGGGTACATCCACACTTTAAGCTAGGGGTGTGATTCCCAGATCAAGAAGCCATAGCCACTTTAATTCTGATCTAGCTATCATACTAAAAACAGAGTGTAACCATGGCAGCAAAAGCACTGGGAGGGACTAGTTACCTTGAGTATTTACCTCTGCTAGGCATGTACTCAGGACATCTAGGCCCTCCCATCACTAGTACTGCCATGGCTACACTCTATTTTTAGCATGCTAGCTAGATCAGAGCTCATGCACAGGTATGTCCCTTAGACCCTAAGCTCTTAGCTCGAACTATAGACATCCCCGACACATTGCAACTAACTCATTGCTATTCAGTATCAGTCATATGAAAATATTCTCTGAAGTGTGTCTATCTGCTTTTTCTTTTGTTAAGTGACTCTTCTCTTCGTGTCAATGGGTATGTATTCCTTCATTTTCCAACAAGCTAGCTTTGGTGGATTACATGTATATCATTCCCAATTTTAATTATGCAATTGCAATCCTCACTTTCTGCTAAAATAAGGATTCCCCAACAAATCTGAGCAAATCATTGTATTGATTCCTTGATTCATGCACTAAAAGTCAGATTGAAAGAGTTGCATCTAACCCATTTATACCTTACTCTGCCTGATGAATATATGGGACTATCACAGCCCTTAAACACTTTTTTTCATCTTCAGTTATAGATGCTCCTTCTTAAATAAAACTAGCATTTTCTCTTCTCTTAGGACTCAGCATTTAAGTTTTTGGAATGGAAAGTTTTTGGAATTTTTGGTTTAGTGAACAGGGTCTAATGTTAAATCCATATTTTGTCTCAATTCATACAGAAACACACTCCTGCCATTAAATACGAGCTATGATGCAGTGTTTATGTGATCAATATATGTGTGTGTGTGTATATATATATGTAAGATTTTTACTGATTCAGTATTTCTTTATGATTTTTAAAAAACTATGTGATACAGCTAATAAAGGTGGTTTCTTTCACAAGGTTTCTGAAAGCCAAGTCAAGTGAACAATTATCAGGATATGGTATTACATGATCCTTTTATTTTTAATTCATATGAAGTCATTCTTAATTATTACATTTTGAATTAAGCACCTTATCTCTTTTAAACCACTATAGGCTATTATTTTATTGATTTAGTATTTATTTAAGCAGAAATCATCCGCAGAAAAAGAGTTAAAGTAAGGATGGGGAAATTATATAAAGCATGATTGATGATCTGGAATTAACTATGGAAGTATCTGATTTCCAACCAAGAGATCTGGATAATGTAGAAATCACAGGAGTGAAGCTTAAGCAATTTATAGAATCAATGAGAGAATTAGTAAATATATTTCCAATATATCCAATCCCAAGCATTAAAAAATCAGGAGTAAGGCCCCTAAAAAATAAAAATCATGTTAATTTAAAAATAAATGTCTAGCTGTTTTTATTTGCTTTCAGATTCTTGAGCATATAGGAATCATATTTTAAAGTTTGTCTCTGAAACAATAAAAGTAAGAACCTTATTCTCTCTCTCAGTCTCTCTTGTTTAATGGAAGCTGAGGCTCTCATGTAGTTACCAGACTCCATGAGCGGGTCTTCAAGAAAACCAGCAAACACGAGCCTTGTGATAAAATCACAAGAGTTGTCAACATTCTATTTCTGAAACATGCATTTTAATGTTATAAGAAAAATAAAATGTCATAGAAAGTAAAGTGTTTCCAACTTCTGCCTTTGGTGGGTGTATCTTGTGATGTGATTGCTGTGATTGCTGTGATGAATATTGCAACAGTAATGTACATAAAACAAACATATGGTCAAATCCTGTCAGCCTTACTCACATTGATATCCTTCCGTGAATTGCCCCAATAATTTCAATAGGACTCCTCATGAAGTCAAGAACAGCTCAATGTAAGTGGGGCAAAACTGGACTCTAAAAACTGCACCGAAGTTCTTTCTAAAGCAAAACGCCCAGAAGAACCAATGGGAGTTTGGCCTGAAATATTAATCCCTTGAGTACTAGTTATGCAGAGGTAGTGAGGTAATGTTCACTGCTGAACATATGAACTACAGTGTCACAGACCCAAAGGAAAGGTAAACAGAAGAAGAGACATAAATAATGGAGACTGAGAAATCTGACACTGAATTCATGAATCAAGAGTCTGAGTCTATTCAGACCACTCTAGTGTGCCAGTAGAAATCAAGGCACCAGGTGACTGCAACACTGTATGGTAATTCTCATGCTGCTGTGGAGCCTGGAGCTGCCCTGCTCACCCCAGGAAGTGGATGAATCAGACAGAGAGAAAGCATGACTACCTGTGCCTGGAGAATGCATTGATTGAGTCCATTCACTTGGCACCCTTCACCAGTAGGGTGCCTGTGGTGTCTCAACGATAAAGGAAACCTGCCGTCCACTGGTGAAACCTAAGGGAAGACAGAACTGGCAACAATGCTGGGTGAATGCCCTTCACCCAGTGAAAAATGGCACCACTCTGGGCCAAATGGAGTGAAACCCCTCTTTCTTTAGTAGGTAGCACTGGTAAGACAGAAAGGTGTCAATAAGGAAAGCAGCACGGAGTAATTTATTTCCCTGAAAGGAGTAAGGTTAATTTCAGGGTTACAGATACATGTTTTTAATAATGTGATTCAGAAGTATTTTCAGACAGGCTTCACTCCTGTACCTTTGCCTAATAATATTGTTTAAAAAAGGATCTCTGTCACCGTTTCAGGTAACAGTCCAATCCTGGACTTATCAGAGCCTTCGTCTGGGTCACCTTGGAATAGGAGAATCACCACAGAGTATCTGATATCGAAATATTATCTACATGTGTTGTGACTGTATAACTCAGGGTTGCCAGTTGGCCTAGCTGATGGAATAAGGATTTTCATTTTTTAGCAACAGTGGGGTCCGTTAGAAGTGGATCTCTGAATAAAAAAAGCAGTTAAGTGAGGCTAAGGGAAATGGAGAAGGATCATATCTTCACAATATGTGCTGTCATAAAAATTATATTAGTGATGTGCTTGACACATTGATGTTTTACAGCCGAATGCCATTTTTAAGTAGAGCTGGCTAAACAGATGCCCCGTGAAATCTATCTATTCCTTTTGAAGCCTCTTGTGTTTCTTTTTTTCTTGGAAGAAAACCCTGTCATTCATGCTAACAGTTCTAAAGTGCTTTATTTCCATACCTCCCTAGGTAAAGCTTTTCAAACGTAATTTGTTTTCTCTCACATATTTAGAAGCTGTAAAGGCCCCCAAAGCAGGGAAAAATGGAAAATAACTTGACAATCATCCACAGTCCTTATTAACAGTGGCGTAGAATTCTGTAGTAATAGGTCCAAAATACTACATTTTAATTTTACTGCTTCAGTAATTTACACCATTATTCTAGATTACTGTTGGTGCTTGATTTTAAATAAAAGATGATTCTTTGTGTCTGGCTGCAAAAGACCAATTTATCTTCCTGTTTAAACTCAATTTAAATCCATGCAATCTAATTAAAGATAAGTGAAAAGATATGGCCTTAAAAAACTCCACTTTTCCCCCAAATCATTTATCTGATTAAGAAAATTCAACCTGCATTCCTAAGCAAGAGTTACATTCCTAAATATCCTATATATCCTTGGAGCAACCCAAGTCCAAACACCATTATTTTTGAGTTCTCCATGGCTATAGGGTCACAAACGCACTTGATGTGGCCAGGGGAATAAACGGCATGATACCTCACTTCCTGCCTGTCTCCAGTACTTACAAAGTAGTCTGAAAAAAATGGGGGTGGAGAGATGGGTCAGCCATCCAATTGCTCACAGGAAGGGAAGAGGAAGGAGGGAGAGGAGCTGTGCAGAGCTGATGGGCTCTTTCTGCTACCTCTTACCCACTTCCTTCCCCTCCTGTGAGAAAGGTAACAGCTTCTGAAGGAAAATTGAAAGAGTTCTGGCTGTTTCCTGCCGCAGCCCTGATTAGCTGCGGTACCCCAGCAGATGGGCAGTTGGGGAAAACAGCCAATCAGAAGGTTTTTCCCACCAAGTGGTACTGACAATTTTCACCCCTCTGACCCAGCCCAAGTTGTAGAAATTGTACTTCTCAGGGCTGCAGCCAGTGTTGACTTGGCTCCTGTCTCTACTGAACTCATGTGAGTGGAAATTGTATCAAAATCTCACTCATCTGCTCTGGAGAAGACAGACAGAGGGAAGGGTCAATGTGATGGGCATAAGTTCATGAAAATAAGACTTGGTTTACACACAAACATCTATGGGTTTAGTTAAATCAGTTCAGTTAAACTCATCCAAAATCCTCTGTAAACTCTCTTGTTTTGGTTTGAGTGTGGTTTATTTTGATTTATCTTAAATCTGTTCCTAACTGTAGGACACTAAAATGAAATACATCTTTGCTACATACAGAGTTGCCCCGGTTTAACTTGTGGCGTGATTTTAAACCAATTTATTTAAATCAGGGTAGAAAGCTGTGCAGATATTCTGATGTCAGTTTAAACTGATATACTTCACTTTAAGTAAACTAAATAGGTTTAACTAAATAGATTTAAAATCACTACTTATGTTAAACCAGTGTAACTTTGCATGCAGACAAGACCTAAAGAAATCTAGTGAGTTCACTTGACCAGCGGATGTGACATTGTCCCTTTAAACCAGGCTTAATGAGACTACCAAAACTTCTCAGTAGCTGATACAGAAATTTCAAAAAGTCAAAAATATATTAAATGCGAGCAGATTTTGAAATCTCGTTATGTCCATTTGCACAATTCATCATAAAGGGGCTGTATGTAATCCAGCTGAAAATCATCAGCAGACAATTCACCTGGCATTGAGGAAATCCCTGCTGGCACATCTGTATCACCATCTGGCTGTGGGCCTCAGCCCCTTGACCCCGCATTTCTCGGCTTCAAGGGTGAATAGGGTCAGGGATGTACTCATAGTGGAGTTTTCTTCATCTATGCCAATCCTCTGCTGGCATAATTTAGAGCCGCAGCTCTAAGTGGTCTCTGGGTTTCACCTGTCCTTCAGAAACAGTGAGCTGTAATCTGACATCCTTCCCTCCCTATGCCCTACACACACATACCACTTTCTTGCGTAAGCAGAGCTCTGGACCCATTCTGACATCCATCTGAAAATCATAGGAAGCTGACTTTTTCGATTGACTTTATGACCAGAAATTGTCTCTTTTGTGTGTGAAATCATTCTAAATCAAAGGTTAAATATCCATATGGATGTGGGCTGCAGTCCAGCTTCTCAAGACAGCAAGTTCTCTTTTCAGAGACATATGCGCTATATGTCAGTGATGTTTTTTCATACATCTTTAAGCTGATATTGCTGCTGTAAGAGGGAGAGCAAGATGTGCATGTGAGATTCTGATATTTCTTTTTACTACAATAGAACCAATTAAAGCTGTAAGTTCTTTTAAGTAACCATAGGTGATTCATGTGTGAGTAATACTAGTAAAGGGTAAGATAAAATGACAGACTAGTTTTATTACGTAGCTATGGGTTACACTAACATACACTGATTATTACCATATAGAAGGAGCCAGATACATGGTGTTTTTTAAATTCTAATTAAACTACTAATTAAGTGATCCTGATGACTTTAATATAGTTAATACAATTAAATAACATGGAGAGAGCAACATAGTGTGTAGTAATAATAAGGGAGAGAACCACGTGTTTGAATTTCAGATCATTCCCCACATCTGAACTCTTTCCCTCCATAACGCACATCACTAACAAGACATGAGCAATAATTACCCTGACCATTTTGTGTGTGGTTTTCCTTTCCCCAATTTAACTTTATCTGTTTAAGTTGCAAGCTTTTGGGGCCAGGGACTGCCTCTTCCTTTTACGTCTGTACAATATTTAGTGCACATTGGACACCAAAACAAAATAGGTGTATGAAATAATAATGAAGTATTAAGAAAAATTCTTTATGATACTGGAAATTACAAAGCATCAAGAATTTTTTTTCCCTGACTTGGAAAGTCATTTAGGATTAATTTATACTTTTATTACTGGGTTTGTGACATACATAACTATTTACTAATTAATACACGACCAGACTATGAATCAGATTACATTTTCTGTTACACCAGTGTGATGATTTAGGAACTATCAATACAAACTTAGAGAGACAAAGTGGGTGAAGTAATTTCTTTTATTAGACCAATTTATTTGGTTACATAGAACTCTTCTTCAGGTCTGTGAAATGTATAGATTTATAAATTCTAGATGATATGAATTATCACTATGAAAACTGCTGTATCATGAAGGCCTATGTGTGTAGATCCACCACTGATGACCTTCAACAGGTAGATATCAGATGAGGTATAACGGGGAATACTTACATTAATGATGGTGCTTTGAACACAATAGTTATGCTAAAAACAATCTGCATCCTTAGAAAACCAATTTTAGCTTAGCCATCTGAAGGGCGGGGGAAAGAGGAGGGCAGTGGAAAGACAGAACAAAGGAAGCCATGTGTTGGAATGGGATTTAAATACAGAGCCACACCAGAACAGAGGAAGTAGAAACAGGTCAGACTCATCAAGGAGAAAGAAAGAAAGCTGACCCCAAAATGAAGATGGCATTATGTTGGAGCCTACAAGTCATGTACAGAAGCAGAAGGACTCTGGAAAACCCAATGGACTTTAACCGCAGTCCAAAGAATGCTTTGGAGAATTGAGGAAACTGAAGCAGGGAAACATGGGTAACATTGTATATATGCTATGTATGATCAAATAAAAGAGCAATAGGGTGTCCCTGTGTGTATTAAATGCTTCACAACTACTGTGAGCCTCCAGGGAGAATTAAACTATAAATCAGAATGCATATAAGATGCAGTTCTGGAAGAGGCTGTGCTTAAAGTACAGGGGAATCTGAGGGGTCAACATTGCTCCCTAGGGCAAGGCAGCTGGAGAGGTTCCAGTTCTCAGGCTGTGGTGGTAGATAAGACTCTGTGCTCTGAGAGCATGCCTAAGGAACCCAAGACTGGGACAGCAAACCAACTCGTTCCAGATTCTGAATGGTTTAAAACACCCAGAGATCCAGGAACCCAGTAGCTTAGATTCATCTCACAGAAGTATGGGGGGAGGGTGACCAGCTGGAACTGAGACAACCAGTTTCACACCATTGTAACACTACTAACTTCAGTGGAGTTACATCAGGATAAAGCTGGGGTGGCGGACTGGTGAATCGGTCCCTGTGATTGATGCCTCCAGCGGTGTGCAGAACTAGTGAATGATCTCTTACTCAGAAGGCCCTCACTTTCTTAAATTCCTCCTGCAACATATAGTGATATATATATATATATATATAAAATAACTAGATTATCTTTAGCTAGATTTGAAGGGTAATCTATTATAGAATTCTATAGCACAATTAAGAAATAACATGTTTTATTTGTTTTTCTTTTCTTTTTTTTAAACTCTCTTTTCTCTGGTTTCGGCTTATCTTTCTTTCAAGCTATGACAGGTGCTGAATGCTAAGGGGGCAATAGCTGGTTCAAAAAAAGGCATCTGGGGACCTTTAGCCAGGGTACCAAACATCTGACTCAATTTTTCACGTCACATGAAGCAGGATACTCATGAATATTTGGGATATCCCCAAGTTTAAGGTATTTCAGCTATGGCCCATCTGCTCCTATTTAATGCAATTTATATGCAAAAAGTGTGTTGTATAACTTTCCAGTGAAACTTATATAGAAATCGAGTATAAATGGAGTGTAAGTTATTCATGAATAGAAATTGTAAAATTGTTGACAAAAGTGGAGCCATTCCCTTTACAGTTGTTGTCATCCACATGGACACATTTCATCCTAAAAACAATTATTTGGCATTTTCTTTTCTTCTTAACATATTTTCATAAGAATAAGATATCAGAATTGTGTGTTATTAATAGAGACTTGGAACATAAGGAAGTTCAGATTAAATTAGAACTTTTTTCTAAAATTGTCAATTACCATACTAAAGATGCAGAAAAAAATAGCTTTGCTCTCCCAATGCTCATTACTTATTTTTCAGAGGGAGAAACTTAATTTTTCTGTCTCTCTCATCTTTTCTGTGTGAGGGATGCTTTTTGTATGTCTGGGAAAAGCAATGCTCAAATGCAGTCGTGTATTGAATATGTTCAGATGCTTCATTAAAAAACTGGATGTTATATTGCATATAACTGATAACTTTTATTTATTATGTATTCATAATTAATTAATTAATTAATTAACTAATTATTATTGTATTTGGGCTTGAGTTACGTAGTCCAGCTCCACAAATACATCCAAATTCATATCTGATACTGGAGCCAAACTTCCCCCTGCTTGAGTGTATTTAGATTCAGGGTTTTATTTTGGTCCAATATTTAATTAGTATTTCTATTCTCTCTGTCTCACTCCATCTGTCTGTCTTGGGGTTTGCTATAGCACTTCTTATTTTAGGATCTAAGATCCAGATGCACAAAGGCGCTTAGGTGCCTAAAACCCAGAGTTGGGTGCCACTGTGATCCACAAAACCCCTGCTCAGCTGCCACCTAATCCTGTGGGTGCCTAAATTTAATTGGAAAAGTCCCCTAAGTGCCTACATTTCTGCCTCCAGACATGTGTACTGCTGCCTCAGACAGGTCCCCAGATGGTTTTCTCCAGCCTAATCCCCAGAGCAATCCTCAAACCTGGTGAAGATAGGCATTGACCTGTCTAGCCCACCTGTGGGGCCTAATCCTGTAGGTGTGCTCTGAGCATGCCTATTTCCACACAAAACAACTAAAGAGAGGGAGATAGCAACCTCTGTAGTAACCTTTAGCCCAGAGAATAGAGCATTCACCTTGGATGTGGGAAACCTCTGTATAGTTTTCCCCTCTACCTGATGAGATGGGATTTGAACTAAGATCTCTCACATCTCAGGTGAGTGCCTTAATTGCTGGACTAGGGATATTCTGATGTGGGCCATTCTCAGTCTCTCTTGTTGAAGACATTCCACTTTGTATTAAACATGCATTGGGCCACAGAGAGAGAATGACTTTATGGTCCAGTGGTGAGGCATTCACCAGAGATGTGGGAAACCCTGTTCAAATCTCTTTCTTCATCAGGTAGACGGGGGAATTGAACCAGGGGCTCCCACATCCTAGGTGAGCTTTCTAACCACTGGGTTAAAGATTATAAGGAAGGCTACTGCCCCACAAACTGTTTTGTTTGGAGTCAGGCATTCATTGCTGCTTTTCTTGCAAGAAATGGCTTAGGCAGCAAAGATGCTTGACTCCAGGAGAAGGGTCGCAGCTGCGCATCCAAACAAAGATAGGCACACAACTCCCTTAGAGAGGCGGGCCTTAGGACACACCCTCTCTGTGGGATCTATTGTTGGCTAGGTGATGCAGTTCCCCAACTTGTATGCTGGCTTTTGTTGATCCCATTCTCATGTGCCCATCTTCCCCTATGCATTGAAGAAATGGGGAGCCTGGGCACGCAACTCACAGTTTGTGGATTCCGCTGAGTGGCTAGATGCCTAAAAATTATATGTTGCAATGCTTACATCCCTTTGTGGATCCAAGTCTAAGGCCCCACACATAAGCAATCACATTGACTTCAATGAGAGTACTCAAATGTATAAAGGGAAGGCACAAGGCTCAAGTGCTTTGCTTGAGCAGGGCCGAGATGTTTACTCTCTCTCTCCTCCCAGTGCCACCCTCTCTGTATCTCCAATAGTTCTTACAGTATACAGCTGAATAATAGAAGCCAAATCATCCACCCTGGCATGTGTCTGCAAAGGGCAAGTTGTGTTGCATTCTACCCAGTAATGAGCAAAGTGCACTCAAATCTGGTGTTAGTATGGTTCTCCTCAAACATGGAACTGGCTAGGCAACACTGTGCCCTTCCTGCATGTCAACTTCTGTGCATATAAATAAATAAATATATAAATTTTAAAAACAGGTGTGGACATTGTAAGTCCAGCATGGATAAAGGCAAAAGGCAGATCACAGATTATTTCATAGAAAAGGTATAGAGCTGTGTGCCTAGTACTCTTTGTAGTACTGGGGCAGGAGTGTCTAAGTCCACCCATAACTAAAGGCCATCCCTTCAACTAATGGGGAGGAACCACTGAGCCCAGGCCATAATTGATTTATGGGGACAACAAAAGGAAAAAAAACAGGTGCAGAAGAGAGGTCAAAGGGTGAAAATCAGGGATCCAGATAGGTACACCAAGCAGAGAACCCCTGAGCACCCACTGCTCCTCAAAAGCATTGAGGGAGTCATTGAGTAATGTAACTGGTGGGCTGCTGACATCAACTTCAGGCTGCTGTAACAAACATACCCTAATGCTGCAAGAAAGATGTGATATGGAGCCATGCAGACATTGGTGCACCAAAAAAGGTGGATAAAACAACCAGATACTGTGGATATCTTTTTCATACCTTATTACTGTTCCCTAACCTCTCAGGAATAACTGTGGGTATATATGCATATGTGGAGGTAGAGGTCTCACTGTGACCTTTGTATTCACAAAAAAAAATCATCTTAGCCTATGATAAACCTTGTACACCAGGATGGGGTGATGCTCATAGAAAGGTCAATCTACTCATTTCTCTCTTTGTTTATTCAAAAACATTTTTCTCATAGCTACAACCAAGGCAAGGGGCAACATATCTGGGCTAAAAAAAGCACCTTAGTTAATCGGATTAAAATGTGTATACTTTGTTCCTGTGAATATTTGCAGTGTAGTATAGCATTCAACTTGTGCTAATTCGAAATGGTAAGTGAAGGTAAAGACCTTTGTGAGAGAGGGGTATTCTGCCTAAGGAAAATGTTTGGTAATACCTGCCATTTGGCCCAGTCCGATCCATCCCCAAGGCAAAACAAAATCCTTTTCAGAAGCAACCATGTATTCCCCATGGAGGGGAGCTACAAGGTTCTATCACCACCAGAGAGAACTGACATAGACAAGACCCTCCCAAGCCATGCCTGGAGAGAGATTTTTCTTCTGAAGATCCTTCACAAAGTAAAGGAAGTGATGATTGTGAGGCAAGGGGATGTTATATAAGGAAAGCTAAGCAAGCTGCATATTCACACATCCTTCAGATAAGGTTCAATTAAGCATCCATACTTTGGGATAATTATCAATGCAAAATTCAACCTCAAACCTTTTGAGGTTTGCTCATCATTACTTGCCGTCAGTGGCATTGTTCAACTCTTGTAATGAGAATGGTTATCTCTTAGTAGGAAACACTGTGACAACACTTGAAATGAGTAATTTGATACTAGACTAAAACAGTTAATTCAGGAGAGAAGAGGGGCAAGGGGAAGAATCTATCATTTTTTTAAAAACTACAAATAACTGGAATCTGAGCTGTCAAGCCCAGACCAAACAAACTGATAAAAATGAATTGAAATAATAACATTAATAGACATAATGAAAATAACGAGAGTCAAAGAGAAACTGCAGAGCTGGAACTTATCTGCAAATTTGACACAATCAAACTGGGTCTAAATAGGGACTTGGAATGGTTCTCTCATTACAAGAAGTAATTGTCACTGTTCACACATTCTCACCTTCTAATCAAATGGTTGTGAATAGGTCTCAACTACTCTAACTGAATGGACTTTCCTTATATCCACCTTCGCCATTGTTGTTCCTTACCCTTGGATATGTGTATATATATATATGTACACCTCCGATCTGATTTCCATTCCTTACATCTGATGAAGTGGGTTACAGCCCACGAAAGCTTATGCCTGCAGAAATTAAATTTGTTAGTCTTTAAAGTGCTACAGGACTCTTGTTGTTTTTGCGGTATACAGACTAACACGGTTACCCCTCTAGACATAATGAAGTATTTTTTCACTAAATCATGTATGGAATGGTACTGTTAGTGAAAGTTGTTACAGCAAACACAGGTCAGTCAAGGTGTTATCTCTAACGAAAAAGATTATAAATATATAATATCTATGATTAACCTGTCTAGGCTGAATTGATTCTACTTATCTCCAAAAGTTCATTCTTTATCTTCTCATTAGAGCAGCACCCGCTAGTGTGGTTACAGTTTAAAGTCAGTTCTTAAACCCCAAGAAAGAGGATATAATAAGTCTCCAAATGATTTATTTAACTTGCTGATATGGGACATTTGATCAGTAAAACATCTATGGCAGTGTTAAACACTTCCGGGCCTCAGTTCTAACTCAAAACCCCCTTGATTTGTAAACTTAAAGGAGAACAATCCAAATCAGCAGAAAGAGTGAGGAGGTAGCCTCAATGCATACAATTGCTCCTGGGAGATTCTGCTAAGAGTGAAGAGCAGCATAACGCTGCTTCACCAGTTATCTGTGTCCTTCATTGGAATGTTGAAATAGCAGGCATGGGTATGCACGAAAGGGAAGATCTCAATACTATCCATCCCGTTAATGATACTTCAGAGCCAAAACCATGAGCAACATAGCTATTCAGGCTAAACACTGGACTCTATATTGATCCTTTCTGGCCTGTACTAGGGACCTTTGCAGTAATAATAACCCCACTGGAATGTGTGATAAGCAGAAAGGCAGTTTGGATTCACAGGGACTTTCTGGGGCAGATTTTCCAAAGAGCTCAGCACCCAACAACTCCCATTTAAGTACTTAAATAAATGGCTGGATTTTGCAAGAATCATTCTCCTGTTTAGGTGTTTAAATGGGAAATCTGGATATTTTTCATTTTGCTGAGCTTTTTATTTTAGTGGATGTAAATATTTCTAATTTTGCCTTTTTTTAAATGTTAATTTTACAGGAAAATATGTAGGAAGGTTTACAATGAATGAGGATAGTAAGGTTTCATTCACCTTTTATGACTTATCCCCCTATTAGGAACATAAATAATTTAAAAGGGTTTGCACAGGAGCTGTCAGAAAACAGGATCAGTAAATTATCCTGTATAAATGTTTTAATTAAAAAAAAAAAACCAGGCCCATGAAAGTCAACAAAAGCTGACTTAATTTATGAGAGTAAGACACACTGCTGTGTTGTAAATCATCTGATAGTCTTCAGGGGGGAAAAAAATCAGATTTAAAAAAGAAATGGATTGGCCATCAATTTCAGAGAAGACAAACTGTTTATGAACTACATAATTAGAGAATGTTCTTACACTAAGCAAAACTGAGACTTTAAAAAACCTGTCTTGTATTTCCTTTGGATGCCTAACACCTGCACATGGGAAAGAAAAAAGGATGAGAGGGGAAAAAAATTAATCTCAGCACAGCAGATTTATATACTATGCCCTTATATATAAAATCTAGAACTCTCTTTAATTCAGCACATGGCCGAGTTACATTTTACATGATGGTGATTAAAAGTCATCTTGGTGTACTTATTTTATAGAACTCCCATAGGTCAACTCTTGGCCCTGCTCCATCATTGGGATCCAGTATCACAGAGCCCAGAAACCATACAGAACCCCATTGGGTTGAACTCCACAAAGGTGCAGGGGTTCCTACCAGTAGATCTTAAGGTAGTATTAGGGCCTTAGAGATGGAACAAAAATCACACTAGGACTTTTCTGAAGCACAAAATGTTTGGCTTCAGTGTTCCTGTTTGGACCTTGATAGAGGAAGACTTGAGCTGGGCAGGATGGATCAGGACTGAAATCTGAACATCCCCAAAGTTTGTAAAGGGAGGTAGACCTAGTGTTCTAGTTCTGTTCCAACTCTTCTGGATCTTAGCTTATTAAGAACCAACAATGTACTCAGTGCTGTACAAAACACAAAGATAGTCCCTGCCCTGAACTGCTGGCAGTCTAGAGAAGACAAGTGTAGGGTAGGAAGAACAGACTGGGAAATCTAACCTTGAGAAGGATTTTTAAAAGGATTAGATTTTATATGAATCCTAAGAAAATTTACAGTTATGTTAAACAGGACAACCATTTAAAATGGATAGAAATGTATGCTTCAGGGCACGTGACAAACTTCAACTGCCTCAATACAGGAACAAATTCCACGTGGGCAGATTATTCCATTATGGATTTTTTGTACCTGCCTCTGAAACATCTGGGATAGACCACTGTGAGATGAACTACTGCTCTGATCCAGGATGGCAACTCCTATGATTCGTATGTAGATAAAGTACATCTTGTGGGCTTTTATTTTATAACCTGCGTCCACAGAACAAGCTATTGGGCTCTAGCCAGCAAAGTACATAAGCACCTCCATAACTTTAAGAATGTGAGTAGTCCTCTTGACATTAATGAAAATACTTAAGAACTTTACTGGTTCATGGCTTGCAATAGGCAGTGTTTTTTTAAGTTTCAGAACCAAGATACATGGCGTTTGTGACTTTCATACACTGCACATGCGAATATTTGAAAGCTATAAATTGGGAACTTTGAGGAGGAAAAAAAAATAGTGACACAGTTGTTAAATCCTTTGAAATACACTGTTTGAGAGGGAAAAATCCTGTAGGAACAGAGTGGGGGAAAATAAATTGGAATAATATGGATTTGTCCTTGCTAAATTGTGGCAATTGGCCTATATGCATTCATGACCTGAAATGATTCTGAGCACAGAGTTTACAAATCCCGCAGGCTGTAAAGAACTCCTCATTAAAGCTATTATCTTTGTAGTGATTTTGCAGAGCACCCAGAAGTTAATTTTTTTCCTTAGCAAATAACTTTTAAATTATCCACCTAAGATATACCCCTAAGCACAGTTCACCTTGAGGCTTAGTTAATGCAATAAATTTGAAGTTCCTGGACCAAGCTGCTTTTGAGATAAGCAAAGGAAAGGAAAGAAAGTTTTCTTCAAAATGTAAAGTACCAACCATTTTTAAAAGTGCACATATCAAACAACAGGTCCAATCCACTCAGACTTTGCAATAAAATTGTCTCTGGAAAGAAAGAGAATTTTTTAACAGTGAGATGCAACTCTATAATAGTGAGGATAATTTTAACTGTTAGAATACATTACAAAGGTAGGTGATATATTCTTCAGTATTTAGATTATTTAAATCAATATTGGATGTTTTTCTAAAAGATATGTACAACTCAACAACAAAATTATGGGCTATATGCAGAAATCACTGGGTGAAATTCTATGGCTTGTGTTATGTGAGTTTAGATAACCTTAATGGACCCATCTGGCCTTAAAAATTATGAATCTATGAGGCTACATAGACTGATGAGATTAATAACAACCTACAGAAAGTTGCTTGAAACCTTATATATACGGAGTTGCTACTACTGCTCCATAATATGGTTGAAATTTGTATAGATATATAGTTCAGGTAATAAATGATCCTGTATCCCTGTATTGTTCTGGAGGAAAAAGTACAGTTTGGACTAAAATTACCATGCTGAATTTTCTTAGAACCCTGTCTCCTCCTTTCTTTCTCCCCACTCTAATTCAGGTACTAGATGCGGTAATGAAAGGATGTAAAATGTTCCTTGCAGTAAGTAATAAGTTAATTATATCAGAATTATGGCATGTCTTTACTAGCTTCACTATGATACCATAGTGCCATAGAGATAAGTATTACCTAATCGGGAAACATACTCTCATTTACCTCACACTCATCAGAGCCATCTATTCTGCTAGACAGGCAGTATTTACAGAAATCTATTTTGGCTATCTATCCTTAAATAGGGATCAGCTTTACTAAAATTGTGCCTTCAATATTTAGTAGAAACTATAAGAGGCAAAATTTTCAGTTAAGAAAAAAAAATCCTATGTATCTATTTATGTGCCCTGACAATCTGATCGTTTATTGGTAGTGATGTGGTCTCTTGTCTCCTGATCTCTTGTTCTTTGAGTTGACATGGGCTAAAAGAGCTAAGGAGACAGTATACTCAACCCCTGCAGCCAGAGGATGTCTCATGTCATTCAAGAATGATTCCTCTGGCCAGTTTATCAGTACTGACATGCTCTAAAGGAAATCCCTGTAGTTGTTGACTTAAAGCATGGTTGGCTGTGAGCGGGCACTCTCCCCTGTGGGGAGAAAACATTGGAACTGAACTTCATGTACACTGTATCTTTCTGAACGCTCGAATGTGTCTGGATTGCTCACCTGTGCAGAGGAGTAAGGAGGTGCAAGAACCCTGCTCTGGGCCCCTATGTGTCTGAAGAAGTCCTTGGGTCTGGCTGCCCAGAATTAGGTGGGTGCTGCATGACTGTGACTGATTCCCCCTCCTCTTCCCCCGAGTGGGAAGTGGGCAGAAGGGGCAGGGTCTGAGGAGAGTTTTGGCTTTACTCACTAGCCAGCACAGCCGAGTTGACATAGTGGATGTCCTGCTTTGCTGCTGACATTGGCTAACAGCAAATTGCTAGCTCCCACCCCCCAGGAAAAATAATTGTGCGTCCGAGGGATGCTTCTGACAGTGTCTTCCAGAGGCTACTCCTGGAGTGGTTCAGTTTACACAGCTCTCCTTGCTCCGAAGTTAAAATCTAGAGCTCAATCAACTAATATGAATGATCTCTTTTCGGAAGTGAGCATGTTAGATTAAGGTGTTACAGAATGTTATAATATGTAATGGCTTTACAGTGTGCACTACGCAACGTGCACTAATAGCTGTCCAAACTTAGGCCATTGCATTTTCAGATTTTTGGTGTCTCACCTCTGTTTTCAAGTTCCAGGTTACTCTCAGGGACATCAGCAGCAAGATTCCTGAATGATTAATAGATATTCTCTATTCTGATATATACACACACCGAGAATCTAAGTGTCTTACTACAATATTCTTGAGTATTGGTCCAAAACTGCCAGCCATGACAGAGTAAGTGATATGACATAGTTACTACCAAATAATCCAACATAAAACACTGCTATAAAATGTGGAAGGAAAAGCTTCCTCTTTGAGAATGATTTATTTTCTCTAACTTTTAAGACTTTTATTTTTAGAAACATTTTTAGAGGATTTTTCTGGACAAAAAATAATTTTTGCTTTGTTTTTCTAGCTTGCATCAGGTGTTCAGTACCTTCACATTTTTTTTCCCTTTTAATTTTAAAGCACAGCAATTTATCTGGAGGAACAAAAGGCAGGGCCAGATTTACACATTATGTGCCCCTACACACAGCATCTTCAGTGTTCCCCCCATCTAGAAACGACCTTTGTGTTTTTTGCATGAGGGGATTTGATGGGGGGAGAGAGGGGCTGCCAGGCCAACTCCGTGTGGGTGAGAGGGGAGAGGAGCTGGGGCAACTGGCCAGTTCCAAGTGGGGGGAATATAGTCACTCCTGGACTCCAGCTTCCGTCCTGGCTGGGCCGGAGCGGGGAGTAGAGGGAAGAGGAGAAGGAGGACAGCAGGACCCTGAGAGAGAGAAGGAGGAGCAGGGGTTTGGTCCAGATTTCCAGCACTCGTGCAGGGCCCCCAAATTGGCTGGGCCCCTGGGCTTGGGCCCCATTGGCCCATGCAGTAATCCACCACTATTTAGGCTCCCCTACAATGCCAGAGCCCCTGTGCCCGGACAAAAGGAACTTTCTTCTGTTTTTTCAAGGAACCAGAATTTATAGATATCACACTGACTCACTGTTAACTTGTAGCTTTGTGCATTGCCTAATGTAATCTGTAATAGTGCAGCTATATTGTACTCACACTAGCTTCATTCACAGGATCAACAATCAGGTGCATTCTCCAGGGAAAGGAAATCAGCTACTCAGCTAGTCAAGAAGTGACATCAGCAGGAACCGCAACTGTAGAAAAGATATTATATAGCTACCATCTTAGGAGAGAAAGTGTTAAACCTAAAATGACAATTTTTTCTGCTTTACAACTAAATTTATATACTTTACATTTACATAAAACCTTCCTTCTTTATCCTTCTCCCCCAATACCACTCTCTGTCAAACGCTGTCATAATACTTAACCTTTTGTTATAAAGAAGAGTGAATTGCTTTTTTAAAACTGAATTCAAATTCTTAGCTGCGCAGACTGGCTGAAAGGGTTTCCTGTTTAGAGATATAACTGTCACTCCTCCATTATACATTCAGCCTCTGAGAAACCGAAATAAACAGCCCTGTTACCGTTACTCCATTTTCCCATTAGGTTTGACAACTCAATTTTAAATGTGAACATCCACAGGGTATTTTGGTGTTCACTCCAAACAGTCCCAGCAAATCACTGGAGAGGATTCTGGACTGTCTCTCATAAAACATCTGAGCCATTCAAAAGGTTTCTTTACTAGTGACTAACTTAACCAACAACTGATCAAATAAGACCCAGATAACATATAATAAACTATCTCTTTGCTTACATTGTCAATAAGACTTATAGTGCCTTATTTTTGTATCTTAATAGGTTACAGGTCTAATTACTACTAGATTTATTTGTATTGTTTAGTAAATGAAGTTGTTTATCACAACCTCCCTCAACTTCATTGCCAATGAAACCATGGCTGGCATTACCATTATTTCATTTTCTATTTCCAAAAGAAGCAAATGAAACCTTAATGAGATGCAGGTTCTTATGTGTAGCTGTCATTAATCTCTGTCTTAAATTCTTCAATAGGATTATTAGTCTCAAAAAGATAAAAATAATTCTACCTAAGTAAACAGTCAACTATCAATCTAGGAGTTTTTCTTCCTGAAATATTTGAAGCATCTCTCTGCTCTTGCATAAACAGAATTTGAAGGGCCTTGTAAGTTATGAAGACAACATCCGTTAGCAGAGAATAAATAAACATATCCAAAGCAAGTGCAACATAACTCAGGCAGAAAATGCTACATTCTCATCTGTTTCTTGTAATTTTAGCAATTGAATGTCATCTTGCAATCACACTACAACACAGAATCTCCTATGTGTACCATACTATCTCTGTGGCAATATATACAGTGATGATAATAATTCCAAATGGCAAAAGCTCACTTTTTTGGGGTGTGGATTTTTTTTATAGAATTTGATTTAAAACTTGTGTCAGCCTGTGGGTGCTGAAACGAGAGATGATGACAGTTATGCATATCTATTTTTCACAACATCCCTTTACTGCCTTTCCTATGTCACTATGAATAGTTCTAAATCATTTGCAATAATATATATTCTATTGCTTTTTGGTGCTATTGAAAATAAAAAAGTAGACTGTTTTTAAACCTATAAATAATCAAGTCTGCTATAGGTTGGGTTTATTTATTTATTTATTCCTACAGTGAAAAACAGCATAAATATGCTGATTGCTGCCAGCTGTTTAGTTTATAAAATATGACTTGTAGAAATACAGTTTCTCTTGAACTAAAATTAAAATTTCAGGAAGGGAACATCTATGAATTGTATATGTAAATACCACAGAGGTGTATTGCAAGAATGAATGATTTTAAAAAATGTATAAATCCATTAATGAAAAGTACCTAATGGAGATTTCAGCTCAGGATCTTATTCATTTGCTTGCCTCTGTTTCTGAAAGATGCACATTTGTCTGTGTGAGCTTTAAAAATTAATACAGCCATACATAAGGAAAAATCAATGCTACATGTCAGTATGCATATACTATAGCTGAGGTTACAGTAGAATGAAAGATATCCTTATAGTTTTGTGCTGTATTTGAAGTCTGCAGTCTTTGGAATACTGTACTGCATTTCTGTATAAAATATTTATGTTGTATTTAACTATCTTTTAGCTTTTTTTGACAAGCCAACAAGTGTGACTTTCTTTTTAAAATCTGAGATGTATTGATTTTTTTTATTTCTATCTGAGCATGTGAATAAATTTATTTCAACTGTGTTGAAATTAAGTGGAGACTATATCTATTCATGTGTAGGCTAGGTCCAAAATTTAAGCCAAATTCTAAACACAGATACATTCATAAAATTTCCATTGACTTATCATGGCGTTATGACCTGTAGTTAGAGTTGAAACCTGATTCTATTATAGACCTTATTTTAATCCCATTATAAATTGATTTAGGTTGGCCTGAAAATTGCAAGATTAACTCTGCTTGTTAAGGAATTTCTTTTCTGTAAATTTAAAGAATTATTACTATTATTCAGTTCTGGCTACCTTCCCAAGACCCAAAGAAGAGCTCTGTGAAGCCCGAAAGCTTGTTCCTTCCACCAACATAAGATGGTCCAAAAGAAGATATTACTTCATCTCACTTATCTCTCTCATATCCAGAGAACAACACTGCAAATAAACTATTATTTTATGTTGTTTGTTTGTTTATTTAGTTATTATTGCTGTTGTTATTATTTATTAGTTAGTTTAGAGGTCTTTAAAATTTACCCCAACTTAATTTGTGTACAATATTCCTTGGGGGGCCTCTAAATTACGAAGCAGCTTGCTCCTATCCAATTCAACTTTCCACATAATTAAATTACCTGAAAAATTTTAACTAACACAGTGAGCTCTTTACATTTATTCACATGCTCAAGTAGAAATAAAAAAATCAGTACATCTCAAATTTTTAAAAGAATGTCATTTTTAGCAGCTAGTGCTGGCTGTTTTTCAAGCTTATAATTAAGCAGAGTTATTAATAATTGTTGCCTCTAACATTCAGACCCACTTACTGGTAGGGGGACAATTGCCCAGGGTCCTGATGATTTTAAAAGGTCCAGATGGATGGGAGGCTAGATAGTATCCTTCTCTCCTCCACACTTCTTCCCCTGAGACTCCTGCTGCTCGCACTCTCTGCCCCTCCCTTGAGCGAGCTTATTTATTATCCTCCATGCAGGTTCCTGGGCAGCTGAGGAGGCGGTGTCTGCTTCTCAGCTCCCAGGTTCATCAGCAATCTCCCTGGGGAGTCCAGAGAGGAGAAGAAATCCTAAACTCTGCAGGATTGTGCCAGGTTGGAAGAATCAGGGACTGAGGGTAATCTTCAGAGCTCCAAAACAACAGGGCAAAGATGAGGTAGGAGAATCCAATGGAGCTAATGATCAATACAAATTAGTGCTGTCATTGGCACCTGCAGGGCAATATGAACTAGAGGGGCAGCCAGGACTCTAATGTTCCTAATCCTCCACATTTCATGGAGACAGGGTGCTGTTCCAGAAACATAATTAAAGCATCAGTACCGCATGAGATCTAAAGGAAAGCCATGCTGAATGGGTAACATAAGAACAAAAAGAAACCTTTTGAAAAATTTGAGGATTTCTTTCCTCTCAAATCAAGAACCTTTTCTTTCAATGATACTGCTTACCATAAAACTTCCTCAAATTAATTCCTAGAGCATATATTTTAGAAAAAATCTCATCTTGCTTTAAAAGTTATCAGTGATGGAGAATCCACCAGGACCTTTACTAAACTCTGGGGCTTCCCTACAACCCATAAGCAGAAGGTACCATACAATGCTCAATTCCTGGTGTGTGAAGAATAATTACCGCCCTTCCCTGTGAACTGCTAATCTAACACAGGGGTAGGGATCTCCCTTCCTTTATAAAATACAGCTAAAAACAACTGAATGGAGGGATTACTGGGTCCCAGGGGGTACCTACTTGCTGCATCAGTAAGGCCAGTAGGTCATTCAGCTTCCCTCTGAAGGGGAAGACAGCTGTGAGAGAACATGGGAAGGAAATAGGCAAGATGTTATGGTCCTACTTGTCTCCGCTTCTCAATAGTGAGAAAAAATGTCAGCGGAAGGACGACCTTGTGGCAAAGGCATTGGACTGGGATGAGATTAGATTCAATTCCTGCCTGTGACATTGACTTGCCAATGGTTACATAGGAAGTCTATCAGCCTCTCTTTGTCTCAGTTCCCCATCTGAAAATGGGGATAAAAATATTTCCTCAGAGGGTAGCTGAGAAGATGTATTCATCAGTGTCTAGGAGGAGCTCAGATGCTATAATAGTAGGAGCCATATAAGTAGATAGATATTTGAGGCCCATCAAAAACTGCACAGTATATGTGTGAAGCGCATTATGAAGCCTGATGAAGGAGTCTCATGCATTTGAATCAGTCAGATAAACTTTGGATAGGAGTCCAGAAATTTGCATGCTTATGTGAACCTTTCAATCTTTTAAAGTGTTCACACCATTAATCATAATGTGCAATCTACCTTAACTTCTCGTTCTCACTAACCCGGTGACTTGCTTTGCAAAGCAGAAGCGTCTCAGTTTTATTGTACTGACAGAGGCTGCTTTTCCAATTTTTTCAGCTGGCACTTTTCAGCATTCAGCTGTTTCCCACAAAGATCAGCTCTTGACTCTCATAAGGATTTTCACTATCAGGACTTAGTGGTTAAACTTTATGGATAATGTGAAAATCAGAAAGTGAAATCCTAGGTGACTGCATTTTCAAAACATTATAAGACAGATATTGAGCTAGTTCCCTAACAGGTGTAAATGAACCACACTCCAGTTGTGAACCTACCTCTCCCTGCATGTTTTTTAATTTGTTTCTGTCACTGATCACTAAATTATATCATTTTTATGATTTTTTAGAGAGTTATAATGAGTTGATGGTGAAATTATCACGAGCAATTTGAACCCACTAGTTATAAGCCAGTTATAGCTTGAACCTACGTCCATTAAAGTCAATGCAAAAATTAGACCCTAATTCAATACCCAAAGAAATTCCCTTAGAAGTATTGCCTGGGATAAGGAGAATGGGGGAAAACGTTATGCGGAGCGGGGAACGTGGGAGACATACAGAGGCCCTGAGAAATGACGGAGAGAGAAATGGACACACAGAGCACCCAGGCATTAGGAAGGCAATGTCAGAGGGAGTCTTTGAAATAGATGATGGGAGGGTGGCACACAAGGAGTTTGCGGGATAGAAGCCCTTGGTGTGTGCGTTGCACTCTGCCTACAGATTAAGCAATGTGACCCTCTCATATAGGAAACAATTAAGCAATGGCAAAAGATAAGTAAGATGATTTAATGTGTTTCTTTGCATCTCTACTTTCAAGCACCACACTTTCACAGATGTGCCTCCTTATGCATGGCAACAAAAAGACAAAATAAATCATAAAGTCTCTGCCTTACCCTCCTTCCTTCCTAAGATAGTGATGAAGAGTCGTGGAAATAAATAAATAAATAAACAAACTACGTTGCTATGACTCTTCATCAGTACTTTAAAAAACTAATGTGCTCAGAAGGGAATTATTAAAATAGAAAATAAAAGGGGAATTTCACACGCTGTTTCACAAGAAGAGTGGTCTCCTACCACTAGATTTCTTTTCCCCTCTCTTTACAGATTTTTACCTTTTAAGCCTTGATTAAGGTTATTTGATCAGAATGGCCTTTAAACTATTTAAAGGTTTGTCCTAACAATCATAGTTGGGAATGTGTTAACCTGCTGTAAACTTGCCTAATTGAGTGAAAAATATTTCTGGATACTGGAAGGAGTGAGTTTCCCTATGTGAGCCTGAAAAGAATCCTTCATTTTTGAAAAAGGGAGACAGAAAGAAGCACATAAAAAACCAGGAGGTTTTAAAAGAAAGAAAGTAAAACAAACTGGAAATACCAGAATTAAGAAATATTATGAACAGAGAGTAAAAAGGAAAATGTGTAAAGGCTAAAGTTGATGTACCAGTTAATGATGCTTAAATATTTATTAAACCTGTAAATTTTAGCAGAGTAGCAGTGGCAGAGAGGGTTTATAAACAAGCAGTTTATGATTTGATGGAGAGTTATCGGTGTTGAGATGAAAAAGGCTGATGGTGAGTAATGGACTTGAGGGAAATATTTGTTTGTTTGTTTTAACTTAAGCAATAAAATTAAAACCTTGACATATTGGAAAGTAAGCTTGATTTGTGCTAGAAGGAATGAAATGGGTGTAGAGAAGATACAGGTGGGTTGCAAGCAAGTAGTAGGGTTTTTAGATAAAAGTGAAGGTTTGTGTTGTCTTGTGTCTTGTTTCAGACAGTGATATGTAGCAGATGCTTCAGAGGAAGGTACTAAATCCTATAATGCACAATTAGGGCTAACTAGCCCATAGGAGAAGCTTCTTTTTCTCACCAATCAGCTGTTGACTTTTGCATTGGGGCATAAGAGGTTATATCCCTTTTACATTTTAATTGTATCTAACATACCCGTGGAGCACCTAGACGTGCACTAGAAAGAACATCACTGGCTGAGGGAAGAGAATGAGGCTCAACTTCATAAAGGCCAGAAATTCGTCATTATGGGTACAGTGATATGAATTTTATTTTGAAGAGCAAAAGACGCCTTTGATGCTAGTGATCTTAAACTGTTTGGAGATATTTGATAGAAATTAAAACTTTCCACCGCTATGTTTGTAAAATTGGCTGCATAGGCATATAGAAGATTTCTGGGGGCAAATGAAGGTTAGTGTATTTGAAAGCTTGGTTGAGAAGGAGAAGGGAATGAACTACAAAATAGCTTGTGGTATGAGAGCAAAGGAGTTGCATGTAATTGGTGATTGGTCTACAGCCCCTACCTATACACTGGTGCATCAATTTTCAGAAGACCAGCAATTTTGAGGGCCTCAAATTTTGGGACCACAATTCACACAACTTAAAAGGGATCTGCTTTTTAATGGTGCTCAACACAACTGAAGAGCAGACTCTAGGCACTAAAAATCACAAGTCATTTCCAAAAATTTAAATTGAGAGCAAAGCAAACTGTCATCTGGAAATATCAAAAACAATGGTGGTGAAATTAAGTGAGATCTGGGTGTAGAGGGTATCCAGATGAAAGCTGAAAACTTCATGAGGTGCCTTCATGAGGTGCCTACATAAGTAGTATTTATATAAATATCAGTTTTAATGGAGAATTAATCCAGTAATTAGTGTAAATGGCATTGATTTGGGCTATATGCTAGTTAAATGGTTGATTTATTGTGATGACTCTAATCACAGTTCACAAATTCATATAATAAAAAAATTATTTGATATCAACATCTGTGTTTAGGACCAGTTCCTAAACCAACCAAGTGCTGATCTAATGAGACATCGACCAGAATAAAGCATTTAGGTTCAAATCTTGATGTCTTTATTGAGTCATTTCTCATGCAAAACTCTCCTAAGAGTCAGCAGGAATAAGGACAGAGTAAGGACTTTAAGATTCAGCCCATTAGCTCTGAAGAAAACAAGAGACTGTGTATCCCTAATATAAAAGGAAAGTGTTCAAGTGCCTAGCAGACTGGAGAAATTAGAAGAGTTAAAAGAATTACCCTTGTAATGATGCCAAGATCAGTGTCTGCATATGTTATCTGCCATATTAGTGTCTGTCTCTACTGAAAATGTTTTAAATGTTGCATTGATGACTAAGTACACTTTGAGTTTTGTGCCAGATCCTCCCCCTTTTCCTCACTACATTTGGGACTTACTCAACCACAGAAGATATCAGCTAAGCGTCCCATTAACTGGTGAGTAATTAATGTTGATTAAAATCAATTCTGTGCAAGGTTATGGAGGCATTACAAGCAAGTTTTTCATGTAACTTATTCTTTAATAAAGCCAATTTGTACTTTAGCCCCTTCAGAATTGGACCTACAGGGCACTATCCTGCCCCCAAACGTGGGTGAACGATCACTGCACAGCTCTAAAAGCAGCTACTGCTTTATATAAAATAGAAAGCTACATGATACAGTAAGAAAATGCAGTCTCAGTGTATATGAAGGCAGTGTTGAACTGCAATAAGAATTGAAGAAAACTAGGCCCATTTTTCACATCACAGCAATCTGAAAGTTCATATGGAGAAAAACATTACCATGTACTGACTTTGAATTGTATTTCAAAATGAAGTGTTTATTTACAACTGGCATTTCTGAGCTAACTGTTTGTGGCAGTCGTCTTACAAATTGTCACTTTACCTGCAAGATGCCTGCCTGCAACTCTGGCTTCATATGAAAGATACTGTAAAACCAATTCCCATCTAGTATTTATGCTGGTTTAGCTATTGGAATAGAAATTGTTATGCTTAAAAATTAAAGACTTTGTTTAAAAATTAAATGGAAAAGTCTTTGTTTGATTATTTAAACTAGTACAAAAGCAAAAGGGAAAAAACTGATTTTCAATCCCTTCCTTTGGACTCTAATGATGTCAGTAACACAAATGATATCGCTTTACACAAGATGACTCCCACCAGCAACTGGATGAAAAGTGCCTGTTGTAATTTGAAATTGTAAAGAACATTTCAGTGTCTTCATGTAAACAGTGTTTTTCATGCTGCATACTTTCAGAAAACAAAGTTAAAAACAACAGAGGGAAGATTTTTAACTGGATATGAGCGAAGGAAGTTAAGGATATGTCTGCACAACAGACCCTATGCTGGCATAGCCCCTGGGTGGAATTATAAAATCATAGGATTAGAAGGGAGCACAAGGACCATCAATTCTAACTCCCTGCCAAGATGCAGGATTGTTGTTTCTAAACCATCTAAGACAGATGGCTATCCAGACTCCTTTTGAAAACCTCCAATAAAGGAGCTTCCATGGCGTCCCTAGGCAGTCTGTTCCATTGTCTCACAGTTCTCAAAGATAGGAAGTTTTTCCTGAGGTTTAATCTAAATCTGCTATGCTGTAGTTTGAACCCTTTGGTTCTTGTCCTGCCTCTGTGGCAGGAGAGAACAACTTTTCTCCATGTTTTTATGGCAGCCTTTCAAGTATTTGAAGACAGCTATCATGTTCTCCCTCAATCTCTTCTTTTCCAAACTAAACATATCCGGTTTCTTCGGCTTGTGCTCATATGGCTTGCATTCTACCTCTTTGATCATCTTTGTCACCCCCTCTGGATCCTTTCCAGTTTTTCCACATCCTTTCTATACACTGGAGACAAAATCTGGACAAAGTACTCCAGCTGAGGCCTAACTAGTGCTGAGTAGAATGGTACTATCACCTTCCGTGACTTTCATGCTATGCTTCTGTTTATGCAACTTAAAATTGCATTTGCTTTTTTTGAAACAGAATCGCATTGCTGACTGATGTTGAGGTTGTGATCCACCACCACTCCCAGATTTTTCTCAGCAGTGCTACTGCCAAGCCAGTTATCCCCCATTCTGTAATTGTGCATTTGGTTTTCTTACTTAACTGTAGCACCTGACACTTGTCTTTGTGGAATTTCATTTTGTTGTCTATAGTCCAGTTCTCCAATTTATCGAGATCCCTCTGAATTTTAGCTTTACCCTCCAAAGTGTTGCCAACTCCCCCAGCTTTATGTCATCTGCAAATTTGATCAGTATGCTCTCTATTCCTACGTCCAAGTCATTAATAAAGATGTTAAACAAAACTGGACTCAGAACAGATCCCTGTGGAATCCTACTTGAGACTTCCCTCCAATGTGATATCATTCTATTAATAGCTACCGTTTGTTTGCGGTTGTTTAACCAATTATGTATCCAGTAAATAGTACTTCTGCTGAGCCCTCATTTCTTCAGCTTACTTATCAGAATGTCAAGTGGGACTGCGTCAAAAGTCTTGCTGAAGTCCAGGTATATTACGTCCAATGTGTTCCCCCTATCCACCAAACCAGTCACCTTGTCAAAGACGCAGCATACGTCGGCAGAAAGAGTTTTGCTGCCAGTAAAGACCACCTCGCCAAACAATGTTAGCTATGCTTACAGAAGCATTTTCCTGTCAACAAAGGTGCATCGACATTGTGTGTTTTGTCAGCCCAGCTCTAGGGAAAGCGGGGTTTTTTTTTTTTTTTCACTCTCTTGACTAACATAGCCATTTCAGGATAAGTTTTAAGTGTAGACCAAGCCTGAGATCAGAGGCAGCTCTGAATAAATTTAGGCTAAGGTCCAGGCTCCAGGAAGAATCAGGGTTAGAGTTTAGTTTTTTACCACAGCTTAAATTTTGCATACTATCTTTGCCAACTATAATATTGTAAACACTGCTTATAGATAATTAAATATTCATTAGAGCAGGGGGACTTTAAGATGGGTCTCTCACATCCCAAGTACGTGTCCTAACCATTGGGCTAGAGAATCATTCTAAAGTCTCTTTCTGGCCCAAGGACTAATTATTTATACAACAGAAACATTTATACAACAGAAACGCTAACCCTGGAATGTATCCTTGCAACAAACCCTGTTGCCAACTTTACCTGCATATCTACTCAAGTAACACCATCATAGGTCTTAACCACATCAGCCACACCATCAGGAGCTCATTCAGCTACACATCTACTAATGTGATCTATGCCATCATGTGCCACCAATGCCCCTCTGCCATGTACATTGGCCAAACCGGACTGTCTCTACGCAAAAGAATAAATGGACACAAATCAGACATCAAGAATGTTAATATCCAAAAACCAGTAGGAGAGCAGTTCAATCTCCCTGGACACTCAGTAATAGACTTGAAAGTTGCCATACTTCAACAAAAAAACTTCAAAACGAAACTTCAGCGTGAAACTGCAGAGCTGGAACTCATATGGAAACTTGACACTATCAGACTAGGTCTGAATAGAGACTGGGAATGGCTAGTCCACTACAAAAAATAATGTTCCCTCTTTTGGCATTCACACCTTCTCATCAACTGTTTTGGATGGGACTCATTCACCCTGATTGAATTACCTCATTAACACTTGCCCTCCTCACTGTGATGTAACTGAGCCATCCTTACATGTGTATATATACCTACCTAACTGAGGTTTCCACTTCATGCATCTGGTGAAGTGGGTTTCTGCCCATGAAAGCTTATGCCCAAATACATTTGTTAGTGTTTAAGGTGCCACAGAACTCTCGTTGTTTTATTTATACACAGTGGAACAGCTTCAGCAGAAGAGATTGAGAAAGCCATGCCCCCTAATACCTCATAACCCCGTGGTTAGGACATGCTTTTGGGGGTAGAGGGAGACCTAAATTCAGATTTCTTCTCCATATCAGGCAGAAGGGAGGGATTTGAATATTGGTGTCCCACATTCTGGAAGAATAATCTAATCACTGGGTCAAAAGTTATAAGGGGGCTCACCACCACTTCTGTGGCCTATTTTCTTTTCTTGGAAAAGGACTAACCTGGTGTAGATATCCAACTTTTGAGTGGAGAGTTCATGGCTGAGAGTGTGCAGAGCTAGGTCCTCCTTCTGGCCCAGATTTAGACCCTTATCTCACTTTGAGAGGTGGGGCTTAGGATACACCCCTCTCTTCCTCATTTCCTACTGGCTAGCTTAGCCATTTATCTTGGAGGCTTCTGTGACATTCTTAGGCACCAGCTCTCTCTAGGTATTTTACTGGCAACCTGGACAACTAGCTCAAGGTTGTGAACCTAGGTGTTCATTTTTGCAGTTCCTAAGTATCCTTGTGAATCCTACCCTCAGTATTATCACCAATAATGAATGTCTGAACGGAGTTACCTCCATGTAGTCCCTTCTCTGTGGTGGATGTTTGTCCACATCACTAATTCACCACACATTTTTTCATACATATGATAGCCTCTGTTCACATTCAAGACAGGAACAGCAGGACTGCTGTTTGGCCAGACTGCAGTGGACTGGTAAAACTGCAGTGGGGGAAGCTTGTGTGTTGCCTGCCTCTGTCCAGGATTATCAGCCTCTCCGTTTCTTGAGCATTCAAGAATTAAATGAAAACCAAGAGTACATTTATGATTACATTGTTCCACTTCTATCTATGTTGTACAATCAAAGAGCTTTTGCACTGTTAACATATTACACACATACACAACAATCTCAGCCAACCATAAAGGAACACACAAAATTGTATTCACCTTTCTGTTTAGGTTTTTTTTTTTTAAATCAACCAAGTCTAAAGGTAAGGAAGAGGTCAAATTTCAGTGAATTTTATTGATTAGATTTTGTTTACTGCTATGGGGCATACTCTTATGAAAGGCACTATATAGGGAAAGAATTAAACCAGGTTAGAATGACTCAGGGGCTTCCCAAGGCTTTTAAAGTAATGCTTTAAAATTACATTTGTAAAGGGTAACGTGGGAATCAGTGTACAGCTGTAGGCTGTGGCATATTCAGGCCCAAAAGCTCTAAAACAATGCAAGTAAGCCACTGCAGGTAATGAATTCCATCTTCTGAATGAGAGTTGGCAACTATTCCTCTAAACCTATGCATAGATAATGAAAATCTAAATAAGAAAGGCTGCATATAACTATTAACTGAGTTGTCAAATGGCACCAAACATCACTGCCTATTTCAAGGTATAATTCTTTTTACTTGTAACATTTGATTAAGCTTTGAGAAACAGGGCTAAAACTTCTTCCTAGTCTTAACTACTAAGTATTGTCCATTCATTGTATAGTGACAATATAACAATATCTACCTCACAAAAACATAATAGAACATGTGTGCTAGGACACATAATTAAATGGGGCTTTGAAAGCACTCTGTTGGCTTTCAATTTAATGTACAGCCTTATAGAAATTCAAAGTTTTATTATTTTTTACTTTAATGGGCCTTTTACCCAAGTAAGGATTGAGGAAGGATGTCAATATTGCATCTATTATAAAAATATGAAATACTAGAAAAATTACATTTTACTAGTCACAAAAATCAAGAGGCTGAATTCCAAGGGAGGGACTCCCACTCAGCTCTAAACTGCCTTACTGACAGAACTCAAGTCACTCTTTGAATAGTAACTAACTTTGGGTGTGTCTACACTTCAGCTAGGAGTGAGTCCTTCAGCCCAGGGGACAGATTTCTGCTAGTGGGGCTCAAGCCAGCACACTAAAAATAGCATTGTGGACATTGCAACTTGGGCAGCATATTTTTCATTTCTGAGAATTGATTCACACCCTCGCAAATAAATCCAAATGGAAAAATAATATTGCATGCACAATTCAATAAATCCTGAATATGAAAAAATGAAAATAATCTATTTTATGCTTTTAACAGTACCAAAAAAAAAAAAATAGAAAAGAAAAGAAAAGCCCTCAGCTAACAGTTCTCAAAGATATATCAGTGTGATTTTAAAGGCTCAGTATTAGGTGAGAGAAAAAGGCTGTCCTGCAGATTTGAAAAATACCTCGCAGAGATATGGATTAAAATGTATAGCTGATTGATTGACTACACTTGTGGTTTGATGCTAAAAAGAGACCAACTAACCAAAGTTAGCCAATGTATTGCCTAAAGACCAAACAGTACAATATGAAAAGGAGACATTCATATCACACATTCTGGGAAGTAATTTTTATCTCACAGCATGTTCATTTTATACTGTAGGTGTGCTTCAAAGATACACCCTCTAAATTATTTCTATTTATAATAGGGGCCTTTACAAGCTAAAAGCACTTTATACATCACCTAGGATCCAAGCCACCAGTTTGTATCAGTTCCTTAACTTGTTGCTCTGTACCGCTCCGTATCTCTTGTTTATCATGTCCCAGGTACCAATAGGTGTGAAGGCACCTCCCACGCTTGTACAGGGCAAAACATTCATGTATCTTGCCTTTGGCAGGCTTTAGATTTGCTAATGCCAAAAGCTATGTTTTGCTTTGCAGGGTATTGTGGGGTATATATCTCTTGACGTAAGTGAGCAAAAGTGTTAACATAACTGTCCACATACTGGACATAATTCAATATTAACGTGGTGTGCCCTACACCTAACATATATGTATTGGCTAACAGACATAATTCCAGAGAGAGAAAAATCACACACTACATCTTCATAAATCTTAATACCCTCTCTGCTATGCTAGTCAGATATTCCTTTTAAAAAATTGTATTTGGAATGTATTTGGAATGTGGATATTATATATATATATATATATATATATATATATATATATATACACACACACGCATGTATACATGTGTGTATGTTATGCTGTGCACTCTATATAGTACTATAACTGTTATTTGTCTTATAGTAGCAAATAGAAATTAGATTGTGACACCATTTTGCACACACACAGTGAGAGAGACAGTCACTGACCCAAAATGTTTATATTCTAAATAGACACGTGTTGGATGGGAAAAGAAACAGGAGCAGAGGGGTTAAATAACTTGCTGAAGTTCACACAGCAAATAAATGTATGTCTACACATCAGCCTGCAGCAGGCCTTCCATCTCAGGTAGACAGGTTCGAGCTAGCATGTTAAAAAGAGCAGATACAGCTTGGGAAGCAGCTTGGGCTAGCTACCCATCCAAAGAGTTTGGATGGGCTTGACAGCACAAGCTGCTGCCTGAGTTGGACCATCCACAGTGCTATTTTTAATGCTGTACCTCAAGCCGGACTAGTGCAAGTCTGTCTACCCAGTGTGGGAAGCTCAATCCCAGCTTCCGCGTAGATATATCATAGAGAAAGAACTGGCTCTGAGTCCAGTGTCCTAGCCACTAGATCATGCTGCTCCATACATAGTGTGCATATATAATGTGTATATACATACACCAAGGTGATATATATTGTGAAATGAATGATGTGTTGTGATGTTTAGACTTTCTGAACTTGAGTTTGGGACATTACCCACATGTGGCAAAGCCATGTGCGAGTTATATAGGTCACCTCAGCCATGGTTCTTGAATATGCTAAGTTTGGCCAAAGGACCACTTGGTGCCAACTGGAAGAGGCACAGGGGTTCATAAACATTACAGGGATCCCCCACGTCTTCTGTTTACATACTAGTGCAACAGAGTATCACATAAGGTCTCTACTCAAAGTCCATGTCATGTTGGCCATCATAATCTGTATGAACTGTATATGCAGATAATGTGTAAAGAGATATATATTGGAAATTATGTTCTTAAAGCCTTGAAGTTAAAATCAGGTCACCCACAGATAATATGCCTTAAGACACATTCCACCAGACAGTAGGTGGGAGACACTTGTTTTCGTGGCTGAACACTGTGTATCTTACAATGGAAATCTATTTGAATACTGAGTCAAATGCTATTGAAGAGATTTGAGGGACTTCAGGAGAAGACATTAACAGGAAGAGGGCAACAGCAGAGTGGGAACCCTGTTTCCAAATAAAGAACAAAGGACTGGGCTAATATGTAGAGGGATGCAGAGAGAAGCCCTGGTACTGCTCATATGGGAAGACAAGATGCTCATAGGCTTGATTTTATGAAAGAAGGGTCTTAGCCCCTCAAGTTGAAAAATGCTGCAAGAAGGACTTTGGGTAAGCAATACTTGAGTAGACAAGACGGACTCTTGTTGGTTAAGCTTAGGCTCTACATTGCATGTCATGATTCTGTTGTATATGTAAATATTTTGTTTCTATTAATCCTGCTTTTTAGTTCTTGAATGACTGTTCTTTGTTAAATAAACTTATTCCTGTTTTCACAGTCAACATAATTTAAGTGCTGTGTTCTAAGTGGAGCAGTGGTCTGAAGTGAAACTGATAAACCAGTGTGTACTATTCCTCTGGGAGTGGTGGATCTGTGAATCCTGCAAGTGTCTAGTGGAAGAGGGGATGGACACTCCAGGGAGATTCCTGAAAGGCATGAGGATGGAATGTTTCTATCACTAGCCTGCAAAGGGATGGTGGAGCATGAGTGGGTGGAGAGGAAGTGCTTGTGCTGCCCATGGCTGGTGGAGTTGGGGAGCTGGCCCCTGACAGACATGGACAAGGCTTCCTCACTCTAAGCGCAGGTAGTGGTGAAGTGCTTCACAACCCTGAGTGTCCTTGGAAAGCATCCCACCATGAATTCTGTCTATACCTTATAAATTAGAGAAATTAGATGATCAGGATGGTCCCTTCTGGCCTTAAAAATCTATGAGTCTATGAGTTTAAATATGTTACTGGGACTGTTTTTCATCTCCATGTACCTGTCAGGTCATGTGCCATGGTCAACATCAGTCCAGCTGTCCATAGCTCAGAGGGAGCCATAAAAAATCTGTAATGATGAGCTATTATATGTCTAAAAATATCCATTTTTAATCTCATTGTTGTGCATATTGTGTGCTTATATTCTAAAATACATGGATAAAATAAAGAAGTAATTAAGCTTATTGTTTACCCAAAATAGTTGCCCGCTTAATCCTTAGGGTGAGCAAAAGAGTCAAGTTTGGTTTGCAGTGCTCCCACAGTAAGAACACAAGGTGGTATTTCAATAGGCAAATTATTCCTCTGTGCATTGCTTGATACACAGAGGAGCCATATGTAGATAATGCAATGCAAATATTTAGATATTTCAAGTCCACAGTGAATGTAGGCAATAGTCAGAACACTTGAAGTCTGCTCTGTGATTCATAGAGAATTAGCTGATGGTCTCAGTCTATTACCTAGTGAACCAGTGTCCACATCACACAAATGGCTGTATTGGCACCCTGGTTAGTAATCTCAGCAGAGAAATCAAGGTTTGAATAGGAATACAAACTGAATCAGGTCTGTGTAACCTTAGCCAGTGAAACAGAGGCCTTTATACTCCTACATTTCCACAGTGACAGACCATCTGCAGCTGTAATCAGATGCCCAGACTTTACAAAGACACACCTTTGTTTATAAAGGGCAATCCTAATTTACAGCAATCTGTATTTTGAAAGCTACTCTGTGAGTGAACCTCTGATGTTTTCAGACCAGCCATCTGTCTTTGCTCTTACCATTATCGATAGGTTATGCTCTTTTTCGTTGCACCAGCATTCTGCACATTGTGATACATGCTTTCACACTTAGGGAGGGAGATGAGAGAAAAGCATATGAGGAAGCAAGGCAACAGAGGAGAATATGAGTAACTCCAGTAATGAAAACCGTGCAGCACTAGAAGAAGTGTTATCACTCATGTTATAAGAGGAGAAAAGGGATGTGAGATAGAAATTACAGAGGGTTAAGGGAAAAGACTGAGAGGTCGACTACTTTCATGCCCCAAGAGATGATTAGGTGCTGAGTGATGTGCAGAAGTTTGCACTGCCACTGCCTGTTCCATGGATTAATAGAGAACTGATGGTCAGATCTAGTGTAAAACCAGCATAACTCCTTTGCAATGGATGGAGCTGTGCCAGTTCACACCAGGTGAGGATCTGGTTCTCCGTCTCTAGTGTTGTGCAGCTGGCAACTTTCATGAGTATTAAATTCACATTAATAGAGTCTGCATAATAGAACACTGTAGGAAAGGAGTTCAGAGAAAAATGTCTTTAAAATCAGCTACACACAGTGGATTTAGAAATCTGAATACTGCTCTTAGAATGTTGTGACTCTAGAAGTCTGCATAATCATGTCTGCATTGAGACTTGTCTTTGTTTAATAGCCACTAAATCCTGCTATATGGGTTTTAGGAAACATTACATGTGCAACATCCTATTCGTTTAGAAATAATATTACAAACCTTTTCAAAACATGCCTAAATATTTATGTTAATGCTCTTATTCACAAATACTTGAAAGGTTCATTTCTGCATCCTGCAATCTCTGATCCTCCATCAGTTACCAACATCATCTTCCTAGCTAAATTTCTAAAGCATGAAGAAAACAGTGACAGTTAAACTGTCAATACTACTGCACCAGGACTTCAATACCTTTTCAGCAAACATATCTTAATATGTGGTAAGTAAGGCCTGGACTATGCATAGTTTTCATACTAATTTAACTATTTTGTTTATGGGCATGCTTTTTTTAATAACCAGAATAGTTATACCAGTACAACCTGTAGTGTGGATGCAGTTATACCATTATAAAGGTATACTACTTATACTACTAACACTCTCAGGTACCTTCATAACAGTGTAACTGTGCCCGCTCTTGAGGAATTGTACCATGTTAACTAGATTGATATATTTAAAGCAGCACAACTTCTGTAGCTAGTCAACCCCTCAGACCATTAACCCTATATTGTGATTCATGTGGGCAAGTTTCTGCAGCCATGTGGAGTGCCTTTAGACTCTTCATAGGTACAGCAGTCCAGCCATGGGGATCTCAGTGCAGAATTAGAAAAAATTCTCCTGCTGCAAGTGACTGACAGGTCTGGTTCTGTCCCCAAAATGCAAGCAGGCTGAAGTATCCATTGTAATCCATTGTGCGTTTTAACACAACGATGAATATACATTTCGAATAGTGCAGTAGTGGGCTACCTATAGATTTGCTGGAGCCCAAACACCTACGGTGAAATCCTAAATCCACTGAAGTCAAGGCAAAAGTTCTATTGATTTCAATTGGGCCAAGATTTCACCCCTAGTGAATGTACTCAGCTATCATGGTATAATATTCTTCAAAAAAGATTACGTTCACATGATTTTACTTCTGAAAATTGCATTACAGTGCAAATCAGCTTTCCAGTGCTAAAACGTTATTTCTTTTAACAGGAGTTAATAAAAATGTTTTTGGACTTTGTAATCTTTGATGGATAAATAGAGAAACTAATTCACACATTTTTATTACTTGCTATTGATTATTGCAAAATATTTTCCCCACTTACTTTAAGTGCTTCAGGAAAGTTAGTTCTTTTGCCATCTGGATATTCCAGGGAACAGACTAAAGTATGTTTATTGAACATTGAGTATTAAAAAAATATTCACTAGTTACAAAACATTACTTATAATTAAATGGAAATAAATTACTAGATACCATATTAATGATCAATTCACTTTCAGAACCCTAAGAACGTGCATTAAATTTATGCTGACACTTTGAAGACTGAGATGTATATCATAGATCCCAAAATGACCAGTGCTGGAAGACTGTTTTTGGCTTGAATTATAACAATACTTCACCAAAAACTATTTCTGATACCATAGTATAATTCTCAGAAGTACCATCTTTTGGGATCAATGAACCAGTTGAAGTAGAAATATAACTTCGCTAACCTTTACCTGCTTTTAGAATCAAGTTTGGCTTAAATCTGTTTGAGATACTAAAATGTTTAGATAAATATGATTTCTCTTCCAGTTTCCATATGTGACCTGAATTGTAAGTGCCAGGAATGTCTATCTAGGAGTGGTAGCTGAAGTGTTAGAAATCTCTTAAAGCCTGTTTTCAGTGATTTCCAGCGCAATTTCACAGGTGTTAGAGTCTCAGGAGTTCAGATAAGCTTCACATAAGCATCCAAACTTTTAGACATCGTCCAAACCCAAAGTCTAAATATTTGTGGTTTTCTCACCTTAAAAACTATTACATTGCCCCTAATTATTTGGATTTGACATCAGTAGCATAAATATCCATCCCAAGCATATGTTTTAGTGTGCACTCTTCTTTTTTAAAAGGAGGAAAACTTTTTGTTCCCAAATTTATGGCCTAATCCTGTATTCCATGGGCACCTGTAGGAAAGCGCTGTGGCCTCCTCCGGGGTCAGGACCCGAGGAAGGGCCACAGTGACTAGGCTGGACAAGGGATAGCCCCGCAGAGCAGCCTGACCAACAACCAAACAGCCGGACTGTGAAGGGGCCGGCAGGTCAGTCTGCCCAGCAATCCAGGAGCCGGGCCGTGATAGGGCTGCCAGAGCTGCCCAATCGGCCCAAGCGGGGTGGAGCCTCTCAGGGCACCTGGAGTATAAGAGACAGAGCCCCGCCGGCTGAGACCTAGGCCGGAGCCGAGACTCCGACCTACCCTGGACCAAACCGGACCTAGAGACTGGGTAGGGCCATCTCATAGCTGGACCATACAACCCGGCCAGAGAGACTGGGCCGAGACCCCTGAACCAAGGCGCCAGACCCAGGCCCCTGAACCCTGGGACTGGATTGAGCCCCCGGCACCCGCCAGATAGGTAACACCCACTGAGGCTGGATGGGACGTGGAGGAGCTGCCGGCCGCTGAGCCCCCGGAGTCAGGACCAGATCTTGACGTGCTGCCTGATGCTTCTTTCCCGGAACCCAGTGACCTAGAGGAACTGCCCCTTGAAGAGGAACTCCCCGCATTGCTGCCGCTGGATGAGGAGGGACTGGTGGGCCTACCCTGGACCGCAGACCCCAGCGACCCTGGGGAAGCAGGTACAAGGGGGTACGGGGAGGAAGTAGCCCAGGGACAGCCATAAACGGTGGCTGAGTTGGGGTGACCCTGCTGGTGTGTTGCGGCAGGAGCCCCGCTGGCTAAGTGGCAATGCCTTTGCCACTGTTAGGGCCCTGGGCTGGGACGCAGTGGAGATGGGTGGGCCTGTGTCCCCCTTCCCCACTCCCCTTTTTCCTAGCCACCCCAGGAGAGCCTCAACCTCCCTATTGCTGCCAGAGCAGAACCACTGCCAGCCCGCCCTGCCTCAGGGCCGGGGCGATAGACTGCTTGCCGGCCCGCCCTGCCTCAGGGCTGGGACGATAGACTATTGGAGAGCGAACTTTTCCCCTACAGGAAGGCGCTGTGGCCTCCTCCGGGGTCAGGACCCAAGGAAGGGCCGCAGCGACTGGGCCGATTTAAGAAGGCCCGCCAGAAGCACCTAAACATCCCATTAACTACACTAGGCGTACTGTGGATTTATGTAGTGGTATTATGATATTTTCTGTCTTATCTCTTTACTAATGGTTCCTAACTTTATTAGCTTTTTTGACTTCTGCTGCACACTAAGCAGATTTTTTCAGAGAACAATTCACAATGACTCCAAGATCTCTTTCTTGAGTGGTAACATCTAATTTAGATCCCATCATTTTGCATGTATAGTTGTGATTATGTTTTCTGATGTGCATTACTTTGCATTTATCAACATTGAATTTCATCTGCCATTTTGTTGCCCAGTCACCCAGTTTTGTGCAATTCTTTTAAAAACTCTTTACAGTCTGCTTTGGACCTAACTATGCTGAGTAATGTAATATTGTCTGAAAACTTTGCCATGTCATTGTTTGGTCCTTTTTCCAGATCATTTATGAATATGTTGAACTGCACAAGTACCAGTACAGATCCTTGGTCACTGCTATTTATATTTCTTCACTGTCAAAACTGACCATTTATTCCTACCCTTTTTTCCTATATTTTAACCAGTTAATGATCCATGAAAAGACCTTCCTCCTTATCCCATGACTCCTTACTTTGTTTAAAAGCCTTTGGTGAGCCTTTGTCAAAGGCTTTCTGAAAGTCCAAGTACACTGGCTCACCTTTGTCCACATGTTTGTTGACACACTCAAAGCATTCTATTAGACTGGCGAGGCATGGTTTCTCTTCACAAAAGCTGTGTTGACCCTTCCCCAACACATTTTGTTCATCTGTGTAAAATTTCCCTGGTTTGGGCGGGGGGTGGTGGCCCTCCCTCGCTGTCAGTTTCCGAGAGAGGCCACATCTCCTGGACGCTATATTCTGCGGGGAGGCTTAAGCTAGAGGGGGGAAATTAGGAGTTTGTGGCCTCTTTGACCTAGCTAGGAAATCCTAATGCCCTGGACCCCAACTCTCAGGCTAGGCGACCAAGCAGTCTGTGGTCCAGGCCCTCAGTCAGGGCCAGGCAGGCAAGTGAATAGTCTCTAACCCTATGCAGGGCAAGCACAAAGTCTAAGGTCAAGTCCTCAGGCAAGGCAAACAGCCAGTCTAAGGCCCAGGCCCTCAGGCAGGACAAGGCAGGCAATGTAAATAGTCTATAGCCCTAGGCAGGGCAAGCAAACTGACTGAGGGCCAGGCCCTCAGGCAAGGCAATCACCTCAAGGTTGGGGTAGCAATGGGGAAGGGGGATGCAGGCCCCCCCGACTCCACTGCGTACCAGTCCAGGGCACTGGCAGTGGTAGAATGTCCCGTCACTGAGTCAGTGGGGCTCCAGCTGAAGCTCTGTGACTCGGCTGCAGGCCACAACACAACTGGACTGTCATCTGGTTTCCCTGGGCTCCTTCCTTCCCTCCTTTTCCCTGGAGTACCTGGCTCTCAGAATCACCCTCAGTATCTTAAGGATACTTGGCTAGGGGTAGGTTCCACAGTCCCTCAATATCATCAACTGGTGGCAGGTCCAGCAGCTCCTTGAGGTCACTGGTGGATGGCAGCTCCTTCTAGGTCACAGGGACCAGGTATCTCCTCTGGTTCGCAGGGTTCAGGCAGTTCTAGCAGATCCTCGGGGCTCCAGCCAGTAGGCAGCCCTGGCAGCAGTCAGGCTCAGGACCCAACACCAAGGGAGAAACATCATTCTTCCTCGGCTGCTCTCTCCTAACTGAACTGGAAGGCCTGCCCTTTATACATCCCCTTCCTGTCCAGCCTCTCTACTTCCGGTCATGCGGGTGGGGATTTCCAGGTTCCGCCCCCTAGAGGGAGTTTGGTCCTCCCTCACTGTCAATCTCTGAGGGAGGCAACATCTCCCGGCTGCTACAAACTGGTAATTCTGTTCTTTACTACAGTTTCAACCATTTTGCCTAAAGTTAGCTTTACCAGTCAGTAATTGCCTGGATGTCCTCAGGAGCCTTTTTAAAAAATGTGCATTACATTAGCTATCTGCCAATAACGCGGCACAAAAGCTGATTTAAGTGATAGGTTACATACCACAGTTAGTAGTTCTGCAATTTCAGAACTCTTCGATGAATTGGTCCTGGCGACTTATTACTGTTTAATTTATTAATTTGTTGTAAAATCTCTTCCACTGATACCTTAACCTGGGACAGTTCCTCAGATTTGTCACCTAAAAAGAATCAGAGAGTCATAAAAAATTAGGGATGAAAGGGATCTCAGGAGCTCATGTAATCCAACCCCCTGCACAAAGCAGGACCAACTCCAACTAAATCATCCCAGTCAGGGCTTTTTCAAGAATGGCCTTAAAAACCTCTAAGGATGGAGATTCCACCCCCTTCAGGTTACCCATTCCAGTGCTTCACCACCATCCTAGTGAAAATGTTTTTCCTAATATCCAACCTAAACCTCCCCCACTGCAACTTGAGACCATTACTGCTTGTTCTGTCATCTGCCACCACCCTCCATCTTCCCTGGAACCCGCCTTCAGGTAGTTGAAGGCCGCTATCAAATCTCCCCTCACTCTTCTCTTCTTGAGACTAAACAAGCTTAGTTCCCTCAGCCTCTCCTCATAGGCTCCAGCCCCTAATCATTTTCATTTTCATTGCCTTCCACTAGACTCTTTCCAATTTGTTCACATCCTTCCTGGAGTGGGGGCCCAAAACTGGACACAGTACTCCAAATGTGGCCTCACCAGTGCCAATATAGGGGAATAATCACTTCCCTCAATCTGCTGGCAATGCTTTTAATAATGCAACCCAATATATCATTAGCCTTCTAGGCAATAAGGGCACACTATTGGCTCATATATAGCTTCTTGTCCACTGTAACCCCTAGGTCCTTTTCTGCAGAACTGCTGCCCAGCCAGTCGGTCCCCAGTCTGTAGCAGTGCATGGGATTCTCTTGTAAGTGCGGAACTCTGTACTTGTCCTTGCTGAACATCATCAGATTTCTTTTGACCCAGTCCTCTAATTTGTCTAGGTCACTTTGTCACCCGTCTGTGCCTAGGGTGGCCACCTGAAAATGCCAAGGTCAGGGCAGGCTGTAAAAGGAAAGCAGATTCTCCCAGCGCTGGTGGGTGACACTGAAGTCAAGCTTCCCAATCAGCCACAAACAGTGCTTCTGATTTCCCACACTGGTTATCAAGAAGCTCAAAATACAAATACACACAGCCCCCTTTACTGCATTTCAGTCTCCGGCTCCCAATCAGCCACAAGGTCCAGTAAAGAGACCAGTTATTTAAACTCTATGCTCTTTACTAAAAAGGTTCCTCTGACCCCAAAGGGTCAGCCACAGTACCAGATCAATATAAGTTTGGATCTTACCCAAAATACCACACTGCCAGCCAATCCTTTAGTAACTACAACTAAAGGTTTATTATAAAAATAAAGAAACAAACCATAAGAGAAATGTTAAAGGATTAAAGCAATCAGACACATACAATTATTTGAAAGTCCATATACATCAGGTTTCTAGAAGAATTGTGGAGTTTGCAAGCTTGTATAGCGCTTCTGGTATACATCCAGTATTTGGATAGGTCTCAGTCCTTTGTTTCACAGCTTCAGTTCAGTTGTAGATGAGCTGATCCAGAGGTAGTTTGGTAGCTGAAGCTGAATCCCGACTGAAGAACAAAATGGATTCCCAGGCCTCTGCCTTATATATCCTCTAGCCCCCGCCATGCTATTTATGGAATTTTACAGGAACCAAAATGGAGTTCAGAGTCACATGAGCAAGTCCTGGTGACTCATCAGGTATACCTCTGGCTTTTCCCCCTGGGCCTCTTGCACCTTGGAATGTCTTAATGGGCTAGCAAGCAGGCTATTGTTCTGGAGTGTGTCCCAGACAGCACAATTTGAAATACAGATATCTCAATTTCCATAACTTCCATTACACGTATAACACATGAATATAAACATTATCTTACTTAGCACATTATAGCCTTTCTAATAGTGGCTGACATGGCATATCTTACATGAATTATGATTTTGACATACTGATGTCAAACAATAACATAAATGCTCCCCCCCAATCCAGCCAGCGTGACAGTATCCTATACCTGCCCTCCAGCATATCTACCACTCCCCCCAGCTCAGTGTCACCTGCAAACCTGCTGAAGGTACAATCCACCCCATCCTCCAGATCATTAAAATTATTATTTGAACAAAACCAGTCCCAGCACCAACCCCTAGGGTACTGCACTTGATGCCAGCTGCCAACTTGACATCGAGCTGTTGATCACTACCTGTTGAGCCCGATGATCTAGCCAACACTCTATCCACCTTATAGTCCATTAATTCAACCCATACTTCTTTAACTTGCTGATAAGAATACTGTGGGAGACTGTATCAAAAGCTTTGCTAAAGTCATGGTATATCACGTCCACCATTTTCCCCACATCCACAGAACCAGTCATTTAAACATAGAAGGCAATCAGATTGGTCAGGTATGACTTGCCCTTGGTGAATCCATGCTGACTGTTGCTGATCACCTTCATCTCCTCCAAGTGCTTCAAAATGGATTCCATGAGGACGTGCTCCATGATTTTTCCAGGAACTGAGGTGAGGCTAACTGGTCTGTAGTTCCTTGGCTCCTCCTTCTTCCCTTTTTTTAAAGATGGGCACTATATTTGCCTTTTTCCAATCATCCGGGACCTGCCCCGATCGCCATTAATTTTCAAAGATACCAGCCTATGGCTCTGCAATCACATCAGCCAACTCCCTCAGCACCCTCAGATGTATTGTGGACTTGTGCGGACCCATGGACTTGTGCATGCCCAGCTTTTCTAAAAAGCCCTGCACCTGTTCTTTCACCACTGAGGGCTGCTCAGTGCAGTAGTAGCTGACATTATTTGTGAGGCAAAAAAATCATTAAGTACTTCAGTCTTTTACACATCATCTGTGTAAAATGCCTCCCCCATTCAGTAAGGGGCCCACCCTTTCCCTGACCTTCTTTTTGTTACTAACATATCTGTAGAAACCCTTCTTATTATCTTTCAGGTCCCTTGCTAACTGCATATCTTTGCCCTTCAGAATTTCACTCCTGCATGCTTCAGAATTTTTATACTTTAAGGTATTTGAGAAGTATTTTTATATTCCTCCCTAGTCATCTGTCCAAGCTTCAACTTCTTGTAAGCTTCCTTTTTGTGTTTAAGCTCACTGAATATTTCTCTGTTAAGCCAAGCCAGTTGCCTGCCATATTTGCTATTTTTTCTGCACATCAAGATGGTTTGTGCCTGCGCCCTCAATAACGTTTCTTTAAAATACAGCCAGCTCTCTTGGATTCCTTTCCCCTTCATATTAGTCTCCCAGGGGCTCCTGCCCATCAGCTCCTGAGGGAGTCAAAATCAGCTTTTTTGAAGTGCAGAATCTGTATTCTGTTGGTCTCCTTTCTTTCTTTTGCCGGAATCCTGAATTCAACCATCCTGAATTCAACCTGAATTCAACCATCCTGAATTCAACCATCTCATGGTCACTGCTGCCCAGGTTGCCATCCACTTCTACTTTTCCTACCTATCCTCCCCTGTTTGTGAGCAATAGGTTAAGAGGAGCCCAGACTCTAGTTGGTTCCTCCAGCACTTGCACCAGGAAGTTGTCCCCAAAACTCTCCAGAAACTTCCTGCACTGCTGTATTGCTCTCCCAACAGATGTCAGAATGATTGAAGTCCCCCATAAGAATCAGGCTTGGGAAACTCCCTCACATCCTCAACTGCTAAGATCGATGCAAATAATTAATTTAGTTTCTCCGCAATAACCTTATCTTCCTAAGTGCTCCTTTAGCATCTCGATCATCCAGTGGTGCCACTTACTGTTTGGTAGACTTCCTGCTTCTGATGTACTTTAAAAAATTGGTGTTAGTTTTTATATTTTCCTAGTTGTTCTTCAAATTGTTTTGCCCTTCCTAATTATATTTTTACACTTTATTTGCTAGAATTTATGCTCCTTTCTTTTTTTTTCAGTATGATTTCACTTCCATTTTTTAAAAGATGTCCTTTTGTCTCTAATGACCTCCTTTACTCTGTTCGTTAGCCATGGTGGCATTTTTGGTCCTCTTATTTTTTTTAATTCATTATTATTATTTGGAGTACACATTTACTTTGAGGCTCTATAGTTGTGTTTTTAAAAAAGTTTCCATGTATCTTGCAGGCATTTCACTCTTTAGATTAATCCTGTTGATTTGCATTTACCTAGCCTCCTCAGCTTTGTGAAGTTCCCTTTTTTGAAGTTGAATGATACTGCCTTGAGTGTCTATGGTATTTCCCCCACACACATACAAGTACGAGATGTGCAATGAATAGAGGATCAGTCTGCTAATTGACTCATGTCTAGCTTTCATTTCTTAAAATATTGAACTATTGAAACATACACATAACTTTATATACTGATATTCACTTATAGACACTGTTGCCCAATTCCTTACAGAGGGATCAAATTCTCTGCTGTCATAAATCTGACTTCAAGGAAATGACATCAGCAGAGAATTAGGCCCTTACTGCTTGGGGATTCATTCAGCAACAATGAAAGCCCTTTACGTGCATTTGTTTGTTTATTCTGAGATTTATAAAATGCATTCCATTGTGTGTTGTAGTGCACTTGTATGCAATGGAAAAAGCACAATGGGAGATCTTCAGCTAGTATAGATCAAAGTAGATCTATTGAAATCAATCGTGCTATGCTGATTTTTTCCAGTTGAAGAGCTGTCTTAATATTGGTATACATAAAAAAGAGAAACCAAAAGCAAACTAACACAATTTATCAGTTGGTGCTTACTTTCTTTTTCCCACTCATTCTCTCATTACTGAAATGCCCCACCACTGAAGAGATCAATCAGAGTTGCACAGTCTTAGTGCTATGCATACAGTGACAATTTATATGCAAAACCTGGCAAAGTACAAATGATTATCCTTTATGCTATATATTTACCATACAATAACTTGTTCCTTGGATTATATCTTCACTGACAGTGGCAAATTCACCTCTGTCAGATAGATCTATCCGGATCAATTGAGCAGTCAGTGAAGACCTGATCAATTGATCCAGAAGTCAACGCATTAAAACCACCACATCAAGTGGTGTAGCGCTGTATCGATGGGAACTCATTTCCCATCAGCGCAGTGCAGTGAAGATGCCGTGTGGAAGAGGAGTTACGAAGTCAACGGTAGTTACTCAAGCTACTCTGCCAATTTACTTTCAGACCAGGCCATGGTCATAATCTATCATTATCACATCCTGTACTGAAAAGTCTTGAATGTTGCAGTGTATGAAAAGCAATATGCTGTAGCATATGTGTGAAGATCATGCATCCTATGAATAAACTGAACAATTGTTGATTTTTCCCTTAGGATTATAGCATTGCCAACCCCAAATATTAAAAAAAACATGATTCAGATCCTCCAAAAGTCATGAAATTGGCTTCAATGTGAGATTTTTAAAAAATGTTGGATTATTTTATTTGCCTTCTGGTGTTTCAGCCTTTAGGTATCATGTTATATCAAGTTTTTCCCTGAAACTGAGGGCTAGAAACTTACTTATTTTCTAAATGAAAATAATTTAAATGCTGATATTCTTACATAATAAGCATGACTTCAGGAACTGGGGCTTTAAGAAAGACATTAAATATCGTGAGACACTCAGTAATTTCATAAGAATTGGCAACGTGGTAGAAATTTACAGGTCTCTATGGACTCTAGTGGTCTCTATTTCTCCCCCTGCCCACTCTTTGAATAGAAGATATTAATAATTCCTATTAAAAATCAAGGGGAGTCATCCATATCATGCAAAAAGAGAATCGCACCCCATTCTTCATAATTTTAGGCTTCTCGTGATTCATTATTTTCATCTTCTGCTCATTCATAAAGGTCCAATGTTACATCTATGTGGATCTCTTGAAATGATGAGGATTTATTATTATTTCTATAAAACCAGTAGTGACTCCAAACCTCTACTGAGCAACTGTGAATGATGGTTTTCAGTGGTATACAACTTGGCCAAATTTCTGTGAATTTTCAAAGGTATGGCAAAAGGCACATCACTGACATCCTTTGCTAAATTTCAAATCCCTGCTCCAAAGCATGGAGCTGCTGGAGCTTTTCAGTGAAATAACTGCAAGAATCTTTTAACATGAGCAAAACAATGTATCTTTCTTTACCTAATATCATTCTAAGAAATGACTAAACTATTCACTCTGAAACTTTAAAAAAAAAAAAAAAAAAACCACAGCAGACACCAGACATGGAAAATTTCAGCCATAACAATTAAAGTTTGGCAAAGTTTTACAAAAAACTGAAAACGAAAAACGTGAGGCAATCACTACTATAGGCTGGAGTTTTAGCTCCATCTATACAATTTGACTCTTTAAAGTGGCCTTTTTCATTTCCTTCCTCTCTCTCTCTCTCTCTCTCAATGATCTTCCTTAGTGAAGATAACTGGGTAAAGAAGGAAGTGTAACAGACAGATGTGTGACTTTTGAGTCATCATAGATGACAAAAGAAAGGGAAAATATGCTGAGAGGGCTCTCTCTTTCTCTGTCATCATGGTCCCCTTCAAATACACTTCTGTCTCATTCTGTTTGAGAGGCTGTACAATCAACAGAAAAAAATAAATGCTCCCCCAAATCTATACCTACTGGTATAGATACTTTATATAATGCAATCCAAACTTTGCAAAGAAAATTTGATTCACTTCCATCAAAGATATAAGATGTCTCATAACTAATGAATGACTCATTTAGAAGCAGAGCCAGCTTTGATTTAAGGGAAGTGGTAAAAAGTTTCTCTGCTTCATTAATAAACAATGTACATTTCTAGTCCTGTGCCTTGAAAAGGTAACCAAGGAAACAAACAGTGCAAGGGCTGAAAGCCTATACCTGATCTTTCTCTAGAAATTAGACTTTTCCTAGACATAATTTAATCACAGTCTCTGCCCCATAGGCCTCTAGTTTTATACTTTGAGGTTGGTGAAAATCATGACCACAGGTTCCTCAGTTTTTAGGAGGACTCCATGTAAGTTTGTGGCTGTGGCAATGAATACCACCCAGGCTACTGCTGATTTCCACTAGGTCACCGCTAGTTTATCGCAAACTAGCTGCACTGTCACCACTGTAGGCATGCTATGTGTACAGTGGTGCAGGCTCTCACCTACCCTGTCTTCTTATGGTCCACTCACTGCTTGCTGCCTTCCCCCAATTGACTACAAAGACTGCAGAAGCCTATGCAGAAAGGCAGTTGGGTCCCCTCAATCACAAAGTCTTCCACCATCCAACACAGTTCAGAAAGTCCCTTCCCCCTCTATAAATAAATTGATCAAATAACATTGGCTTAAGTTAATAGATAATATTTACCCTCTTAATTCTATATGAAGATTTTCTCTAAATTGCCTTCTTCTTAATTAAGAAAAAAGCCCTAAAATGTCTCAACATCACTAAGTTATTTTTATTTCTTCCAAACAGTACTTTAAAGTGTTAAGGCCTTGAAAAAATTCAATAAGTATGAAAAGCAAAATGCTATTATCTACACTGTGATCATCATTAAAATTTAAAAAGTTATTTGTAGATAATTCATGTGACCATAATATTTACAGAATACCATAAACATTGTAGTGACAAAACTTAGGCAAAGGGTAAAACCAACATTTTAGCTGGTCATTCCCACAGTATTCACACGAGATAAATCTCTTCTAAGCATTCCTCCTCCTCCTCTCCTTTTCCCTCCCATCCATTTGGATTTTGAAATCAGTTTATATATAAAAAAAAATTGACCCACATATAATCCAAGTAGGCGAAGGATACTGTAGTAATGAGCCAGGGTAGGCCCAAAAAGTAGGATTTCCTGCTAGTTGCCCAACCCCGATGAGATGGTAAGCCATTGGGTCAGGGATCTCTACTCGCACCCCTCACCCTTTGGAAGAGCTCCCCATAAACATCCCCATAAACATCCACAAAACTACCTCCTTAAAACTCTCCTTTGTAGTAAAGTCTACAAAAAACCTGGTCATGTGTGCACTGATACTGCTGACAATTATGCTGACTAATATTGTCTCACTGTTTCCTTGTCCTCCCCTCATCTATGTGTCCATACTCATGTGTTGTCTCTTGTCTTTTGCTTAGATTGTACATTCTATGGGGCAGAGAGTGTCTTTTTGGTTTTTGGTTCATGACGAGTCTTTCAAGGAGCTGTGGGAACACAAATAATAAATAAATCAGAAACCTCTGTTTCAGCCCTGACTTATTGAAGTTGACAAACTGTTCAAGAGTCATGGAATCTATGGATCTCTCTGGTCCTCCACAAGAGATCAGTCTCCAGCAGTATTCTATGGGGCTTTGGAATTTACTTCTTTGCTCATACATAATTCCTCTACTACTACATGCCAGAGACCCTGAAAAGGCTTATATGGAAACTTTGGCTGTTACCGTAGCTCCACAATATATATTAGGTAAGTTTCAACATACAATATTTAAAGTAGATGTATAGTGTTATGTTATTATATTTTCTGCTAGATGATAGCTTTCATAAGCAACACCTTGGGAAATGACTTCTTTAATATCACCCAAGGTTATTGCTTTACAAAGTGTAACAAGCTAAATCATTGGCATTTGACTCCTCGGAGAGCCATAATAAAACAATACAAAGGACTTTTATGTCTTTCTCCCCATTTTTTTGCTGACAGCTGCCTATGGAGATAACATATATTGTTTTCATTTCTGTGCACTGTAACCCACACTAGAGTTCATAAAACATGTGCATGTTCCTTGTGATTCAGCAAACTCAGTAAATGGTAGAAATATATTAAGTTTGCACATTTTTAGTAGGAACGTTAGGGAATAGGAACAATGACCTATACAAGAAGCCAGATCTCACAGGGATATAAAGTAGATTGTCCATTGTAATAGAAGACTTCCAAAAAAAAGTGGTATACTATCTGACTTTCAATGTCTCAAGGTAGTTACAAGCATGACTTCTTTTATTTAAACAGGTATTTAAACAAACTTGTTTATGACTGGAACCTGTGCTGTTGGACAACACGAGAGACACCAGACTTGTTTCCAAATATCTGCTACTGGAGTGGACAATTGGTATATGCTGTGAGAATACAAGCGTAAAGCTAATGGAAAACATAGATTAATATAGAAGATCTTTAGATTTGTATTTGAAGGACTTTGGCCTATGAGTTCTTCAGATCTCAGGTATGGTTCAAAAACCTCCACAAAAGTTTGGGATTTAACCTCAAGCCACATGTAACTTTTCACTAGGTAAGTCTCTTGCTGAGATCTGAGCATATTTGTAATCAAATGTTTGCCTTCCTCACCACCAAAATAAAAATCTAATAACACTTGCCTTTTTACATTGACTTAATACACTATGTGTGGGACTTTCAAAAATACTCACTTTTGGCCTAACGCTGCTCCCATTAAAGTAATTGGAAGTTAGGTCAATGCTGGGAAGTTTGTATACAGAAGAATAAATTGTAATTATCATGATAAGGAATGTGATCCCTCTCAATGGAGCAGCTCAAGTATGTTTTGTAACTGGCTAAGGGTATGTTAGAGTACTTTGGGATGCGGAAGAGTCAGGTTCAAATTCCTGATCCACACCAAGCAGAGCAGGAATCTGATCATGGGTCTCACATGTCCCAAGTAAGTGTTGTAGCTATTGGGCTATTCTGAGGGCACACAGCCCTGGCCTGCCTTCTGTGTGATTTAGGCATGCCCAGAGCTCACCTACTGGTTTTTGGCCTGTTTGAAAGATAGGCAGGGCAATGCCTAATTTGAGAATCCACCAGAGGGTAAGCCTCTGAACAGTTCCTTAGCTGTGAAGTGGCTTCAGGACTTAGGCAACTTTGTGCCTGGTTACTGGTGGACACTAAGGCACCTGTGGGAATTTAGGAGTCTATGGGGTTAGGTGACAGCTGAGCAGTGTGTTTGAGATTGTCAATGGTGCCTAAATGTTTGATCTAAATGGGGCAGTTAGGTGCCTTTGTGAATCTGGCCATTCATACCTAAACACAGATTTAGAAGCCTAATTTAAGCCCTTTTAAAAAAAACCCTAGCCTACTGTGATGGGCACTATACAAACCCTAAGACAGAAATATGAGCAGTACTCTTGCAGCTGCTCTGTCCCAGATAAAAAAATGACATGTTAATTGCTATGGACATGCATCCCAAACTGCCCGCCATACTTGTTACTGCTAATTACAAGATCCTCGCAAATACTAGTAATATCATTCACTTGCTAGTGGTAGATATTTAATTAACTTGGTTCATCAAGATTTGAGTGATGTTGGTGATGGAAAACTCAACTTAACAAAATAAATATAAATAATAATAATACCTAGCTCTTAGATGATGCTTTTCATCAGTAGATCTCAAAGTGCTATACAAAGGAGGACAGTATCATTATCCCCATATTAAAGATAGGGAAACTGAGGCATGAAGCTGAAGTGACTTGCCCAAGGTTAGCCAGTAGATCTGTGGCAAAGTAGTGGCTAGAACCAAGGTCACAGTTCAATGCTATATTCACTAGGAAACACTGCCTCCCACATATCTCTAAGACAGCTCCTCTCCTTCTTTAGTCTTATTCACAGCTGGCTACCTCATCACCAAATTACTACTCACCCTGAATTGGCTCAGGTCCTCTAGCCAGCAAGTTAAGGGGATGGAATGAAGGCTCTGAGTATTCCAAGCCCTTCTTCACCCACCTGCTCCAGGGAGGAGTAAGTTGACAACTAGCCCCAGATACTCCTAGGGGCCAAGATCCAGGGAGCATGTAGAGGTGAAAGGGGGTGGGGGAAGGTTCTTACTCCTTTGCATGAGCCCATAGTTTGGAGTCGCAGTCTAGGCTTTTATGAAGTTTGGAGGACTTTGCACCCCTTATGTTGAGCAGTACATTACTTCAGAAGCAGTTTCACTAAAGTAAATAAAGTGTGGTGTTGTTTGTTGAGAGAAATACTGGCAAAATCTTACCCTCTGAAATCTAATTTAATTATGCCTTCCTTTTAAAAGAAAAGACTCTAGTCAATACTTTTTTTCAGCATTCAATAATTTGTCATTAGCTTTTGTAGGACTGGGGGGAGGGGAATTGTCTCCCTTTCATTCAGAGTTTAACATTGATAGCAAATATGTATGAAACTTCTCCAGTGGAGAAAGACTGTTCCACCTTTTTCATAAAACCAGCAGAAGACCAAAGCTGAAACCTTTCACTAGCTTAAGACATTTCACAAAATGACCAGCCACCATCTCTCCACTGTTTTGTCATATTCATCTGAAGTGTGGCTCAAATGAATAATCATCTTCAACAGTGAATTGCTTGGAAGTTAAAAAGTGTACCCAAACCATTTGATGGACTACTGCACCAATACAAAGTGTGGTAATATGACTCACAAGGTCTAGGATCAGCTTGAATAATGAGGAATTCTGACTAACCTTCATCCTCCATTCATCTACTCTGTGACTTATTAGCTATATCTTACCATTCACTTTGCTGATTCTTTGTGGTCTGCTTGTCAGATAGTTAGGTTACATTTTTAGGCCTGTGCAAATCCATCTATACCACTTGGGGTCCTTTGAAGACCTTAACATGTGGCCTAAACCGAAGAGAGAGGTCTCTATCATTCCTATGCTCTGGGGTGACTCATGCTTTGACTGACATATTATTCATACATATTTTAGTCCTCCTCTATAGTATGGAATGAAGGCCCAGTGCAGGAAGAGCTTTATATAGTTTTTAAAATAGTTTGTAAATGATCGCCAGTTTAAAAGGAACACAGTACTGGAGTTTTAAATTTCCATCTGAAGAAAAAGGGTCTTGTTTTACAGTAACTCAGTGTTAATTCACTAGAATTCATAATACAAGGCAAGAGATATTTGGAAGGATAGGTGGAATTTTCAGGTTTTGGACAGTACATAGAGAAAGCTTGGTGAATTTAGTTTAGAAATACACACTTTACCTTGGTCTTTTTACAGTTTATGTATAATACTTACCCTTTAAGTTTTGCATCCATTTATGCTAATGTCACACACAGTTTGTGGGGTATATTGCTTAGCTAGATGAGATTCTCAGTAATCAGGGCCAGGACAGCAGTAACTTGGCAGAAAACCTTGTGTATTAAACTCTGGTTTCAATATCCTGTTCCCTAAGGAATCACTGACAGTACAAAGGCAAAACCCTCCAGTGTGACGTGTAAGTGGATCCCTCCTTAAGATCCTTAACCAAGCCCTAGCAGTGATTATCTTTATAATGGAGTTTAAAGAACTGATTTCCAGGAATCCCCTGGGGGAATAAAATCACTGTTGGTTAAATGAAAGGCAGTTTTGAGGTAACACATGCAGAGGCAGACAGGAGATGCAAAGCATCACACTTTCTTAATGAGCCTCAGTGCAACTGTTTAGTCAATAGTATTGTAACTGGGCATAGATAGAAGCAATTTTTTCTCTATGTTGCTTTTGCTTGAGTAGACCGTGGGTCAGCTTAAGGAATGTAGGTGTATTTTTGTTATGGATGATAAAATCTGACAGTCTCTTGGTGTCTGCCTTTCAACATTACTATTGTGAGAGATATACCTTTGCCACCCACCGGCCCTGCTCCCATTTAGAAAAGATTCAATAGATTGATGCTTAAGTTCCAATATATGCTTCACAATTGTACTGACTGTTAAATCTTCTACAGCAGCTATTCTCAGTTATAAAACATTTGACTGGAGATCTCTCTCTGGTTTGGCTTGTCTTTATTTTTTTTCATAGTTTTCTCCAAAGAGTGGGTTTCTGGAGCATCATCTTCATGAATGTTTTGTTTTTTTTCAGTTGAACTGTATTAACTTTTTTTTATTCCTCATGACAGCTGGGCTGATTGCTCTATTTTAGTTTTTCATTGACAAAAGAATAAATATGAGGTTATGAAAATATTGTAAGAATTTAAACAGTCAAATCATAGGTGTGAAAAAAATGTTTTTCACAACCCTTGTTATATATGCTAAAAGTTAAGACTGCTCAAAATTGGTAGTTTCCCTCTGCCCTAAACCTTCACATGAATTTAATTGTCCATTATTTTCTGGCTTTTGAGTCATCAACTTTTCATTTTCAGTGAGTTTTCGAGCACCCACTTTTTTGTCACAGATAGTAGTTAAAAATTTGCAATTTTGCCAATTTGCTATTACTAGGCATGGCTGAACTTGATGTTTATTCATTTAACAGTTTTGACAGATAACATCGATGTTTATTTTTAATCAATTTACATGTTCACAGTTGCAGGAAATTATGAGGAGGGGCAGAGGGAAATCAGACAACAGTGAGTCCAAACAATAATCATTCAGTGTCAGTAGATGCTGAAATTCAAAAAGTGAAAGCTTTAGAACTGTTAAATCACAAACTCTCAACATCACATGTCAAAATATACAAAGTAAATATTCTTAAATCAAACAAATTCTCAAGCAGCAATTTCTTACTTTGCCTATTTGAAATGTCAATCATCATTTAAGGAAATTTTTGTTTGTTTGTATATATGTGTACATGAAATCGATGTTTACAGAGATTGACTGACTGAAAAAAAATCGAATTCTTCCATGCTTAATATTACTTTCCAGAGTTGCAGCCATCTTTCATAATTTTGGAACTGTGGTGGGAAAACTGAGAGTTAAGGCAGTATATATGTGTCATAGCCATTGCTCCTGGTTTTTTCTTATTTGCTTGTTTGTTTTTAAAATGACTTTTAGGGATTTTATTTTTAACAGTTACAGCAGCCAGCTTCTTATTGAATACTTATCCCTAATTTTTTATCAATATTGATATAATTAATGTATGTATGTATGCCGGTGTTTTAAACCCATACTCCATTACATACATAAATTAGTTTAATATTAGATTTAAAAGATTTCTATTGTAAAATAACAATCACAGTTTATGAGTTCCCCATGAAAACCAATGATTATTTTTCCTATTGCTTTGCCATAACAAATAGCCACTTCTAAAAAAAGCACCGGAATCTGTTCCTGAGCATCTGAGTCTATGAGACATGAGTTTCAATGAAACATTTGGACAGTCAAAGTAAGCAACGAATGGTTGAGGCAGAGGCAGAGCCATTGACTTTTCCTCTGCTCCTCCAGTATATGCCCAAGTGAGCCCCTGTGACATTCAAGGTGTGATTCCTTTCCCTTATACAGCAGAACTACAAGAGCACACTGACTTCTGCAGTCATATGGGTGGCAGAGACCCCGGGGCAAGAAAGAAATTGTTTTTAATCCATTTTGCCCTTTGACGTTTATTTTCTTTGTGAAACAGGCAGCAACTAAAATTGTTTGAGACATAGGATAATTTATTCACAGATGATCTAAGACGAATCCCAATATGTATATTTTTCTGGCTAAATGAATGGACAGATGCAAGGCAATTATTAAGATTTATGCAAATGATAAAAAATTCCACATAAATTTGTATCAGTCTGTATGTGCTTCCTCATTTTCCCCTTTTTTGGTGTCTATAATAGCCTTGTCAGCCTGTCACCTCTATAATTTCTCCACCTGGATCCATTTGGGATCAGTGCCTAGACCCTCACAAGCACACAGGGATCACGTTGTAGAGTCAGGACCATAGGTCTTGTAAGTGCTATGGAACAAATAAATAGAGAAAGTTTGTTCTGCCAGCAACCACTAGGAAATCCCCAGGAGGTCAAATTAAAATGTAATTTTTAAGAGATATCTCAGGTATTTTTAGCATATGCATTTTATTTAATTACAAGAAATAACTTATACATGGAACACAGTACTAATGCTGCTATACAATACCATGACTGAATTCTCTATCTCAGGCCTTCAACAGGTTTCATTTCCATATGTGAGGCAGCCTGCAAGAGACAGCAAAAAGAATGACAATGGTGAGTGTCCTGCAGGATGTGTGGAATTTTATGCTTCTCACTGAAACTTAACCAAAGCACAAGAGAGACTCAAAGAGCCTTTGCTCACCAGAAGCAATTAACATTACCCCATGGGACTCTAGAAACTCTCCAGCCAGGTAATGGTTGCTCCTTGGTCACACACTGCCCCCAACTTCTTTCGTCTCTGCTTACAAGGAGAAAAGTTATTGAGTTATATTTTGCAATCTTTCTAGCTGCACTTAGTTACAATAAAATCCAAATAAATGTAGGATTCAGCTGCTGCACTGGCAGGGTAGATGCCTGACTGAAAACTACCAATGGCAATATGCCTATTCACTTGCCTTTGTGATTGGTACTGAAAGCACAGAACTGTATCTGCTTCTAGAAGGTTCTCTGTTTTTATTGACCAACCATCCCCTCCCCTCCTCAAAACATAGCAAATGCTTGCTGTGCAGATTGATAGCAACGACATGATCCAGGTCAATTTATTCCTAGATTTTGTATATGCCTACAAACAAAAAAACAAACACCAAAATATCCATGTTGTCTTTGGATATTTACTTGCCTAAAAGGATGTTTATGACTGCTCTCCAGCAGTCTGAAATGCCATAATAAATATGTACTGTATGGACAATGAGGGGTGCCAACCTCAAAAAGATTACTACCACTATTCAGATTTTTTTAACTGAAAACATTTTGAAATATAAAAACAGGCCAGTAATCCCAGATTACATATTTAAAGTACTCACAGACCAGAAAATAACTATTTCTAAGCAATTTGGGGTTTGTATAACTTCTGTTTATGGTCATACATATCCATTTTTGCAGAATGGACTATTTTAAACAATAGGAGAAATCCCATACATCTTGACTGCATAGTAAAAGTCCTCAGACAGTCTTGAATCTTTACATCGAATCTGCTTTGCAGCCAGGGAGTTAAGTTTGAAACAGAAATTCTCAGTGTATTCAATAGAATTCACCCTATAGTTTAAAGAACCCCCTGTAGTACAGGACAAATTTAAGACCCAAGCTTCAATAGATCTATATCCAGCAATTCTGACTGCACTGAGAAATTTGCCTGAGTAAAAGACTATAGGCTAATAAATAAAAACCTTTCACTGTTATTACTGACAGTCAGCTTCCAGTGTTTTCTCTCCATACCTGTATATTTGCTGACAGATGTTAACTAAGTATTTTTAGAAATAAAATAACTTTTAGCACCATGGGTCAATTTCCGAAAGAACGAGAACTGGTTACATGGAGTTTCAATCTTTCAGCACTCCTTTCCTGTAAATCCATAGAAATCATCTATTCCCTCTTGGCAAACTGCTAACATTAACAGTATTACAAACAGGGCTGAAGAGAAATATTGCCAAGTAATACGTTTAAAATATCTAGGTCACATTTAATAGTGAAAAAAAGTATTTCAGAGACCACAAAGATCAGGGCTGAACAAGCACTGATTTGGCTTATAACACTATAATATACATAGAGGTGAAAATTGGGCCATCCAGTTATCAAAATGTGGACAGAATGCTGAAATGTGTTGCTACAAATATATATTGAGTAAAGAGGTAAAGGAACAGCTCCTGAAACTCTACAAGAGCAAGATGCCTAAGTAATACTAGGTACATATCAAAGAGAGAGAGACTACCTAGAGAAGATGCTGTTGCAAGGAGTGTCTTTGGGTATAGACTGGCACAGTAGGAAATGGGGATCTAACATAAAATAAGTGGGCAATGAAGAGTGAGCAGTATTTGACACGGGAGACAAAGGGTACCAACTCATTCTGGTAAAAAGTATGAATTATTTGTCATCATTACTTGACTTTTATGTCTCCTCCATGCAATGGTACCACCAAGCAGCACAATTCCTCCCTACAGTGTAATGGGAGACTGCCGTCTCCTAAATTAGAAATACATTTCTTTAACACCGAGATTTTCCCCAGAGAGCTCTCATGCAAGTAAAAACTTGGTGCAACAATGCTTAGCTTGTTGGATGTGATGAGATCACAAACTAGTGCTTTGGCTGCAGATAGAGAAAATCTCATTAGCATATAGATTCAATAAATTCCACATCAAGGGCAAAATCAGTTTTCAGATGCCTGTTTTACCCTGTTAAAAGATGCACCCTAGAACTAGATTATTCAACATTCTTGACACTTAATCAAGGTTGGCCAATATACAGAGAGTGAGCATAAGTGAAATATGTGTTCCAGCAATATTTTAGCTAAACACTAGCTTCTGCTACCCTCAACTTTTCAATCTCTCAGCTTTTCAGGGTTGCAGGCAGTATTTGATCACTTTAGGCATATTTCCATATCTTCTTATTTTCAAATGGTTTCATAGTAAATTAAATATGGTATAGCACTAGGTCCAAACAAAAACTTCAAAGAAACTAGAACAATCTGTAAGGAAATGGTAATTTGAAAAACAAAGTGAAAGAAGTTCTCATACATCAGTGAGTGGAAATAAATCCCTTTGAATTAGACAAAGAAGATGACAAAGAAGGAGAAAAGCCAGACAATAGGAGTTTCACTGTAGAAAGTGAAAACACAACCTGAGTTACTTGCACCTTATGCAAAACTTCAAACCATAACAAGAGTGCGCAATCAAGCAAACAGCTCATTGAAGAACATATTTGAGATACACCAAGAAGTAGGGTTGAAAACAGAAGTCAATATTCATATTTCAGGCCTTTTTAAATTTGAATATTAGCTAAGTGCATCTATGAGCTTATTCTTTTCTTCTTTGGCAGGACAAAAACTTGGAGTTTTGGGATGAAATTAAAAAAAAACACATATGGCACTTTCGACCACTCTTGGGTTAAAATAGAAAAAGAAAGAAGGAAAGAAAGAAAGATAGAAAGAAAGAAAGAGCACGTGCACCATTCCACTGTCATTATTCATTGTGTCAGAAAGGATGACAGTGACACTATATCTCAGTGTTTAAGGCATTCTTCTAGAAGGGGGCAAGACCCAAGTTTAAATCCTCACTCCACATCAATCTCCCACATCCAGGTTGAGTGCTCTAGCTAATGGTTAGAGGGGTGTGCGTGGGTGCCTTTGCCAGTTGCATGAGATTAGATAGGCTCTGAGCACATCTACCAGCTAAGGTCCCAAGAAGCAAGATAGGCAGAGAATCCCTAGTTTGTTAATCATATTGGGATTTAGTCATGGCTCAAGTGCAAGCAGGACTGAGGCATCTGTGCACCCAGCTGCACAAATTTAGGTGCCTCGGAAACTTTGTTAGTAGAATCTTAGACTCCTACAGGGTTAGGCAGCAGATGATCTGCACTTTTGTAAATGCCAGTCCGATCTAAATGTTGTATTTAGGTGCTTGGTCTCAGTACAGGAGTAGCTGGTGAAATGTGGGGACTCCTGACCTAAGAGGTCAGAGTAGATGACCCAATGGTCCCTCCAGCCTTAAACTTTATGACTCTATTAATGATTAAGTTAATTATTTATTTGCTTCTGCATCACACTTTGATTCTCTTGCCTTTTCATTCAATCCCTTGTTATTATTTTATACCCCTTTTTTTAATTTTGTCCTTCCCTTTCCACTATATCATTTGTTTTTTCTGTATTACTTGATTCCTTTAAAACAACAATTCACCTGTTTTGGGTGAAGTGAGGCAGGTGCATCCCTCATAAGCTGTCACTTAGGCACCTAAGTCACCTGGTACAAGGAGAGGGGTACCCAGCTGTGGATTATATGGAGAAATAAATGCCTAAGTCTGGGTTACATGGAGGTGCCTATCCCATGAGAGGTGAAGAGCTTAGTATACTTCCCTCTCACCAATATCTTTCATTGGGTAGTTTAGGCAGCTCCCTATCTAGTGTGCTGGCTTTTGTGGATCTCATTCTTAGGCACCTCCCTCTCCTCATCCATTGTATAGGGAACCTTGGCACTTAATTCAATCTTTGTAGATCACAGAGTTGTTCTAGGGTTCTTCTGGGGCCCTAAAAGTTAGGTGTTGCAATGCTGAGCAATTCCTAAGTCCCTTTATGTATTCAGGCCAGAGTTCCAGGGCTTAGAAGTCAGCTGCCTAGTGGAGAACAACTTAACAGGAGCTTTGGGCATATGTAACTCAGTCAGCATAAATAAAAGACACAGAGCTTAAATAGCCAAACTGTACCAGACCTGACCCTATGATCTCAAATTTCTCTCTAACTGTAAAAACGGACCTGCTGCAAGGTCCTGAACGCAACCATCATTCTACCAAGGGGCAACATTTATTAATACAGCAGGAAGAGGGCTTGAGGAACTAGGAAGGCTTTTGAGAAGATAAGAAAACTGCAGTTATTAGTACAAGCCCTTATGCTACGACTACACTGACGACGGCAAAGTCGCTGCCATCAGATCGATGTCTCTGGATCGACTGAGCGGTCAGTGAAGACCTGCTCAATCGATCCAGAAATCAACTTACTAAGACCACCTTCGCAAGTGGCGTACCGCTGCGTTGACGGGAATGCAGTTCCCGTTGGTGCAGGGCAGTGAAGATGGCGCACAGAAGAGGAGCCCAGAAGTTGATGGGAGTTATGCAAGTTTTTGCATAGCTTGCATAACTCCCGTCGACTGCTGCAGAATCCTGGAGGTGAGTGTAGACAGGGTCTTAGAAACATTTAGAACCCATGGGAGGTGCTTAAATATGGTTTGTATCTGTTTATCTACAAACCCAATCCTATTAGTTTAGTCTTTTGCAATTTAGAAGAAATTTAGACGAAAGGAAGAAAAGTAGATTTCAGGGCAAAAATTTGTGTTTTCATATTCAGTTTTGGTATGCATATTTTGATTTGATTCATATGTAAAAGCTTATACAAACTGACCTCAGGATTTTATTCCCTGAAAATTCAATCCTTCCCCTTTTTTCAGATGTAGTTTTCTTTGGTCAAACCTGTAAGCCAGCCCTACAAAACAAGAAGCATTTGGTGAATAAGCTTTTGTGGAAATCAAACTATGAAAAGTAATTTAAAACATCAAAACACTTCAGAAAATCCAATTTAAAAATCCAGTAACGGTAAGCACTGTAACAGACTATAAACAAACAAGATCAGTCTCTCCTCCTTTCTACCAGGATACTCCAATACAAATCAGAAAGAAAGGACCTTGCCATCAGAAGTCACCACTGTTGCTACAGATAGCTTTTGTTGTGCAGCCGTGGAAACATGTCGCATTAGTTTTACTACATTTCTGCTTTAGTGCATATTTCAACAGTCACAGCTAGGGCAAAGACCATAACTCATATGCTCATGTAGAGTAGTCTAATTTCTATTATACTGCAGTTTTGTGTGTTTCCTTAAGTAACTAAGGGGATTGTTTACCAAGAACAGTAGGGAACTTAAATATTAAAGAAGTTACAGGAATAAAAGGAGTCTGTCATCTTTCTGGGATCCACTGGCGTACTCAGTATAGTTCCTCCCCCAGGAGTGTGGCTAAACCTCCTCCCTGGTGCTTGGTAGTTGGAGTGACTTCTTCTCTCTCCTCGCATGGTCTTGGGTTCTTTCTTGTGATTCCTAGTGCCTTCACCTAAGATGGCTTCTTACTGTGCCCATAACACGGGATGCAGGAGGAGCCGTCCCTTGAGAAAATGAATAATGCTACCACTGGTGGCAAGCAGAATAAAACCCAAAACACAAGAAACCAACACAAACCCTAGCAAGAAAGGATGCTCTGAAAACCAGTAACAACCAATCAACTAATTCTGCACGTCCCAACACTTACAGCTCTTCCTAACCTCAGCTCCCACCCTGACACCCTCCCAGATGATGGCAAGCTGAGGATGGATCCTGAGATAATTGCTGTAGCACTGTGCACGTTGACCAGCTTAAACAAGAATAGGCCCCTGACAGTGTCTTCAACCCCGAGTGCGGTAGGGTCCTCTTCTGCCTCACTGGAGTTCCATGGAGGTCCTTGATGTCTGTCAGTAGCAGCCACTGAATAGGTTCTCTGCTTCTCTGGATGCTGGTCTGACGGGATGGAGCTGGTTGATCCATGGATTATATCTCACAACAGTTCAAAGATGCCCTTTGTGGGGAGGAGGAATTCATCAGAGACTTCCTGAGCTATTCTGCTTCTCTTAGCTCCCAGCTCAAACCTGAAACTCAACCTTGTCTCTTTGTCAGGCTGTCCTTTCCCACCGAGGGGCTGAGTAGTAGATCATTGGTCCAGCAAACTGCTTTTTCAGATCACCCCATGCAGAAGCCTCCGTATTGGCCTTAGCAGGGGTTTCTAGTGCATTCTGTCCCCACCCTGACCACAGGCATGCTCGGAAATGGTGACACAGGGCTCCTGTAGCCATTATTGTGTAGTCCATAGAGTATGACCATTTACAGGCTCAGTCCAGAGTTCCAGGAGCTGGCCAACTCCAAGGGTGGGTCACTGCTGAGAAAATATTTGGTGTAAATCCTGGCATTCATTTTTTGACATTTGACACTTCAGAGGCCTAACTTTTCTGACTAGGAGTCAACTGACTAAGAGGTCAAACTGCTGGTGCTGGACATAATAGCAGCAGCCCCAGCATCAGTCCAAGGGCCCTAATGGCCAAAACATCCCAAAACCTGAATTACAAATTGAGGACCAACTGTACTCTCCGTTACTGTAGTAAATCCAGAGAAACTTTGTAGAAGACAAGGGAGTTATGCTGGTGTAAGTCCAGGGTAACTGTGAGAACAGAATTTAGTTCTGAGTAGATCTCCAAAGCGCAGGGAATAAGCTGTGTGAAAACAATGGCATGTTACGAATGCATAGGCTGGAAAGTATTAGATGCTAACCCCACCTCCACCTTGATTTCATAATAATGCAAAGAAATGTCTTTGAAGTTTTTCTCATTTTCACTCTAGGCAAAAAAAACAGTTTTCCCCAGTGAAAATGTTTCCCATTTGGCCAGAATGAAACTTGTGCATCATAGTGCAGGGGAGGAGTCAAAGGCCAAATCTGTGGTCCACTATTGCCAGCCTCAAATGTTCAAAAATGAAGAGTCAGGCTCACCAAAAATCATGAGATTGGCTTTAAAACAATGAGATTATATAAAAATAATACATTTAGTGTTCTTTTTATTTGCCTTCAGCTTTTTTAGCCTTTTGGGTGCACTGGGGTCACATTTGGAAGCTTTCTCCACAGCCACAAGGGCTAGAAATTTACTTTTTCTTTAAGAATGAAAGCAGAAATCATTATATATCCACTTGACTCCAGGAACTGGGGCTTTAAGGAAAACAATAAATGTCATGAGAGTTGGCAACGCTGGTGGTCTCAAAATACTTGTGTGATCCTGGGCAGTCAATTAATTCCTCTGTGGTTTATTTTTTTCCCTTTGGTAGAGAGGGGGAGAGAATCACCTTTCTCAAGGGATTTGAAATTGTCAGATGAAAAATACTAAGTATGCTCAGATCAACAGACAAGCATACTCATGATCATTGCAATGTGCTGTACAAAAATGGTGATTTCATATTATGAATTGTGATTTATTTTTTATTCAAAGCTAAGTACCAGTGTGCTCCAACAGTCTTTCAAAAATTAAGTTGTGTTTATTTTTGTCACAAGTTGTACATTAACCTATTTAATCAGAAAACATTGCTACATTATGATTAATTTAGTACAAATAAATGGGTTTTTAGTTTACAGTTTAGAACTTTATTTTTCTCCACTAGAACTTTGAGAAGTTTGTTTGTTTTCAAGATTATGTTTGCCAAGGATATTGGCTTTCTATAATACTTTATATTCCATCTGTTTGTCCGATTGTTATTGTGTTATTTACTCTGTGTGTGTAAAAAGGTTTAACTCAAGAAGGGATTAGCTGCATGTAGCCCCACTACCAAAATTTAGGCAGTCCAGTTTCTCATATTTGGGGAAATAGCAGGGGTCAGCACACCCACAGTGCAATGAGTGAGCCTCACCCTGGGAAAACCACCTTCATGATCATGGTAAGTACTAGGCAGGAAGGGAGACAGTAAGCTGATAACAGCTGCTCTGACAACACCTAAACAATGCTGGAGCCCTTTGCTGTGATGGGCTGGCTAGACCCCTTATTGGGATTGCTAAGCAGGTTTCTCCAGGAATGACTTAGCCCCCATGAGCTGCTAAGTGGTCAAAGCCTCAGAAGGATTTAAAGAGACAGACAATCTCTCAGGCAGATTAGATAGTTAAAGGGAATACTGAGGTAGAGACTACTGTCTGACCCTCAGATTGGAGAGGTTGGAGTGTCTGGGATAAAATAGGTCTACCTAGGACTATAGGTGGATTGCCGTGCCTCCACCTCCCTGCCCATGTGAACTCTTCTCCCCATCCCCTGGGTATTACAGCTGGATGCTCAGTTGAAAGGTTTCATCTATATATATATAAAAAGAAATTAATCCCAATGGGCCACTGAAGGGAACTTTTGGATGAAAGTGTCCACATGGGATTCCCCCAAATCATCCAAACAGAGAGAGGGGAAGAGGTATGCCCCAAACCTGGCAGATCCTCTCCATCTTCTGCCTGAAGGCAGAATAATCTTGCACTAGCTCCAATTGCTCTTTTCCCAGTTCTCTGCCACTGCATCTTTAGGATCTCTCTCTCTCTCACTCACACACACACAGCCATAGCTGATCCCAGGACCACTGGTGAAGAGCTATTCTGCAAAGCCAATACAACTCGAGGGTGTATAAACTTTTCTAGGAAAGATCCAGAGGGAGGGAGAAAAAAGAATTTGCATCCCCTTTGCCTCACCTCAGTAAGACCTTCTTCACACCCCCAGCCTCCCCTCTGGACTCAGACTGTATGAAGAAGGCTTTGTCACGTCCAGGAGGTAGGAGAAGTTTCCACAGAGCCCCACCTCCTTGTGGAAGGAGGAGATCTACATATGGAGGTTCCCCCATGTGCAGATCTAGCTGGGTATGCTCTATCCCTGTGTTAAGGAGATATCACACATCATTTATCAGAAAAATGCTTAAGAAGCTATGCATGAAGATGAATCAATAGATGAGTTTATGCAAAATAGAAATAGTCAATTTAAATTGTAATCTTATCTAAAAAAAGATATGTATGGTTGATAAAGGTAATAGTCTTGATGGATTAGACTTCTGTAAGGCATTTGGCTTGGCACTGCACAACATTTTAAAAAATTAGAATGATATAAAATTAACATTAACATATTACCTCACCCATCTTATCTTTCTCATATCCTGGGACTGACACAGCTACAATAACACTGCATATATAAAATTAACATAGCACACATTAAATGGATTAAAAATTGGCTAAATGGTAGGTTTCAAAATGTAACTGTAAATGGGAAATCATTGAACATGAGTTTTTGGTGGGATTCTTGGCCCCATATTATTTAACATTTTTTATCAATAACATGGAAGAAAATATAAAATCATCACCGATGAAGTTTACAGATGACACAAAAATTGGGGGAGTGGTAAATAATTAAAAGGCCAGGTCACTTGCACAGAGTGGTCTGGATCACTAGGTAAGCTGGAAGCAAGCAAATAATATATTTTTAAAATATGGTTAAATGTAAATGTATACACCTAGGAACAAAGAATGTATCCCATTCTTACAGGATGGAAAACCTATCTTGGGAAGCAGTGGCTTTGAAAAAGATTTGCAGGTTGTGGTGGGTAATCAGCTGAATATGACTTCCCAGTGTGATACTGTGTTCATAAGGGTTCATTCAATCTTTGGTTACATAAACAGGGGAATCTCGAGTAGAACAGATAGGTTATTTTACCTCTGTATTTAGCATTGGTGCAAACTCTGATGGAATACTGTAAACTGTTCTGGTGTTCACAATTCAAAAACAATGTTGATAAATTGAAGAGGGTTCAGAGAAGAGTCATGAGAATGATTAGAGAATTAGAAAACATGTCCTTCAGTGACAGAGCTCATTGACTCTATCTACATAACTTAACAAAGAGAAGGTTAAGAGGTGACTTGTTACAGTCAAAATATCTACACAAGCAACAAATATTTGATAATGCTTCTTCAATGTAACAGAGGAAGATATGATTCTGCGGCTGGAAGTTGAAGTTAGACAAATTCAGACTGGAAATATGCTGTAAATTTTTAAACATTCGAACAATTTACCAAGAGTCATGGTAGATTCCCTATCTCTGGCAATTTTTAATTCAAGATTGATTTTTTTTTTTCTAAAATCTATGGTCCAGTAATTATTTTGGGGAAGTTCTATGGCCTGGGTTATACAGGTCAGACTAGGTGGTGACAGTGGTTCTTTCTGGTCTTGGAATCTATGAATCTATTTAAAATCTTTCTTGCAAAAAACTGACCTTACTTGAATAAATTTGATAGCTATCAGTTATTTTCCTGACTCATCTCAATGCAAAAGAAAGATTTTTTTATACATCAAGATAGTGCAACTTACCTTACCCTAGCACGTCAGGAAGTACAGAAGCTGTTGGTGTTAGGCAGCGGGTAAGGAACACTATAAAGGACAAAACAGAAACCACATGAAAGCAATAAAAGAGATGATATTGTATAGAGACTGGACAGATTATAGTAAGGCCAGAGAAATGTAAACATTGCATATGCATAAATGGATAATTAAGATCATATAGTACAAAGCATCATTAATAAGAATAATAATATTGTATACAAACTGAGAGATAAAAGACCAGTTAAGAACTGTACACAGAACACAAGACAGGAGCAGCAATATTATTCAATCACTTTGTATCTTGTCTAACAAAATGAAAAGCACATATTTTTCTAACTCATGGATCCATTTTCTTAGGCACAGTAGAAAAGAAATTAAAACATATGCAAATAACTGTGTAATTGATAGGGCTGTGCATGAGGCTTATATTCATAATAATATTTGACTTGGATTTTGGGGACAAAAATTTGAATATTAATTCAAATAGTACGAAAATAAATCTCCACTTGATAAAAAACATTCCCAAGCATGAGTTATAAGTTTCTTTCCATATTAAAAAATAAATCTTGAGAAAATTTTATGGCTATTTTTTCTTTATGATGATAGTAATAATCACACTATGTGAAATTAGGTGTAAAGCTGAGCAAATAATGGATTTTCAGTTCACTGGCAATTCAGAAAAAAAAATATTTGGTTTGAACAAAATGTTCAACTCAAAACATTTCATTTCAATTCTAAGGATTTTTTAAAATTAAAATAAAATATAAAGAAATTTAGAAACAAAAAATCATTTCAAATTAAAAAATCAAAACATTCTTTTCAAAATGGTCAAAACAAAATGTTTAGATTTTTTCAGAATTTTCACCTGAAACGATTTGGCAAAAAACAACATGAATTCACAAAATGTTTCAGGGTCACTGACCTGCGCTTTTGTCAGGAAAAAGTTTTGGTTGAAACATTTCATCCAGCTCTAATCATGCACTCAGAACCCTGTTGTCTGGCTTTGGAGCTGTAATGATAGTAAGACTAGCAATGCCGTTTAAATGATTAACTACTTTACGCCAGCATGGTTAAATTCACATCTGCATAAATAGGCAGCACAAGTACTATGCTCTACTCAACATTCAAAATGAACCATGTGGGTGGACCATGGAGTCCAGTCACTGGGCCTCTACGAGGGTACAGGTGTCTGTCACACAGTATTCTTTTCAGGACTGGAACTACGGTCTGACAATGATGCCAGACAGTGTTAAGCTTTGTAACCCTACATGATATGGTTTGAACTTTAGGAAAAGTTTAGTTTTATTTGAGGAGGGCGAGAGTTATGAATTTCTGATCAATTTCTGATCCGCTGCACCAGTGCAAATACATTGAATACACTCAGAGCCCTTATCCAAGAGTAGGGTTGGCTTGTCAGAATCAAACACATTCTGGCCAGGTAAATAAGCTGACTATTGGGCTAAGAGTAGTTTGGTTTTGTTTTCCTTTTAAGAATGTGCATAGGCAGAAAAATTGACTATAATGAGTTTGGAAAGGAAAATTATTGCCATATTGGGACTGTGGAGGTTTAGGACATATGTGGGGCACAGGCCTTGAGCTGAACTTCTTTACAGAGGGGAATTTCACTATATTGGCACAAAGCATTTAGTTAATTGTATAAACAGAGCTGCTAGTCTAAATACCCGTTACAATCCCATAGCTGACTTCATCTTTTTGCTAGTGAACCCAAAGAGAAATTGAAAGTGCAGCTTAAACATATGGCTTAATGTTCTGGCAAAAAATCAAATTAATTTACATTGTAAATCCAGCATATTGCTTTACTAATCTGAATAGATTAAACTTCTTACAATAAAGCCTCAAAAAGAAAGCTTATTGCAAACATTCATATAGGTAAAGCAATACTTTCTTGATAAGCAAGGCACCACATTGCAGTTGTCTCTAAAAGGAGATAAATTGGTTACCCCGTCAATTAAATAATTATAATTGTGTTCTGGATTTATATCAACATATGTTGACTGTATTATATATAACTTCTTTCTGTTGCACTGGCTGTATACTTTCTTCATGGAAAATTGATAATCCTGTTGATGTATTTTTCTGCAGTGGGATTGTATGAACTCTACTTTGTAATGGTATAATATTTATTCTATCAATTTGAAAATCTTTGGAAATAAATATTAAAACAAAAAAATCTAGACCGTTATGTGTGCAGTTCAGAAAGCGAAAGTGATTTTTTAAAAGTCTCATGACAAAGAATGGAGATAAGTGCTAAATAGGAGAGTCTATAGCATACTGACAAAAATGAGACTTGAGTTTTATTGTAGGAAAATCCCTGAAGTCCTATATAGTGTATCAAGGTTGCAGTGAACAAGGTGAAGGAGGTGATGGATAGTGTTGCTAAAGAAACAGTATATAAAACCAATAAGGTGGTTTTATATAACTATTATTGTATACTCCACTATGTACATGTCACACTGAGTAGTGTGTATTACATTGGTTATCATATCAAAGTTAGAAATACAATATTTGCCCTTGAAAGCAGAAGGTATTAAAGATTAATACGAGAGGTTGAAGAAACTGAGCCTCCTATGAAAGGAAAAGTGGTAACTAAATGAAGTTGTTAAAATTATAAAGTGAACTAATAAAACAGATCCAGACAACTTTTCAACAATAGCACTGGATAATATATTTATACATAAAAATTACACTGAATAATATAGAAATTAGTTGGATATCTACTCTCTTAGATAGAGACGGGCTCATCTTTGATGCTTTACAATATTTGTCAACCTCAGTTCAACCTTTAAAGCTTTGAACAGCCACTGATCTGTACTGGCCCATATACAAGAAATAATAAACACAACCATGTTATCATTTTGAGCAGTGGCATCGCACTTGCATGCAGATTTCTTTGTTGCTTTTCCCTGTTTTTGGCTTCATCAAACAGCTCCATACACAGCGATTCTTTACAAGAAGGTACAGAAATAAGAAAGAGGACTAACAAGTCCTGAAACATTTTTGGAAGCTGTCAAATTTAGTGACAGAACCTTCAAGGAAAGTTACTCATGTACTTAAATGTTTGCTGGATCACAACCATATATAATATTTAATCATATCAAGTCTGAGTCAAATTAGCATATTAGACAGAAATAAAGATTACATAAATACTGTGAACATCATATTAATTTTGAAGCAAATTACATTCTGTGTGTGACAAGGTACAAAGAAAATTTCACATTAAAAAGTTTTGTTTTGATGTTTAAGTGAAATTCTGTTTTCCTTGCAGCCAGTTCATGATATGAAAATTGGAATGTTCAGACAATTCTAGTTCTGATTATCTGTCTTTTGACTATTCTAGTATAAGAGCATACAGCAAGTTACCATTGTTCTAAAAAGTAACCCTATAGGTTTGGAGTTTAGGGTTACAATATCATAATCTCCCCTTTAGATTTTAAGAGCTTTGCAATGAACAAACAGACAAACAAATTAATCTTGAGCATATTAGAACTGTTTTAAAGCACTTTACATAGCTATATAACTCAATTATAAGTGGGAAGTTTCTACAAGATAGTAGTGAATATGAAATACTCAGTTTTAGAAAGAGCCATGCATTTTAAAATATGAAAATAGAATTCCAGAAATAAACAGGGGAAAGCTGCCAGGTGCAGAGGAGCATACGGTTCAGGCAGAGACATTCCTTAGGGATGAATTTATTAAAGGGGGAAATGTATATCCTGGTAAAGCACAAGGAGGAGATGGCAAGGAACAACCAAACATAAAAGAATCCCATTTAAATATAATACATGAAGGCAAGCGACTGATTATTGACAATATGTAGAACTGATTATATACAAATGCTAGAAGTCTAAATACTAAGATGGGTGAACCACAGTACTGCCAGAACAGTATCTGGCAGTAAATGATAATAGTTATATAAGAGGCATCATGGATACATGCTGGAATGAGGACAATCAGTGAAACATGGTAATACAAGAGTAAAAAATATGTAGGAATGACAGAGCAGGCTGTGCTGGTGGGAAAGTGGCACTATATGTGAAAGAAAGCACACAGTCAAATATAGTAAAAATCTTAAATGAATCAAACCATACCATATAATTTCTATGGACTGAAATCCCATGCTAAAACAATAAGAATGCAGCATAAGGAATATACTACCAACCATCTGGCCAGGATGGTGACGGTGACTGTGAAATACTCAGGGAGATTAGAGAGGCTACAGAGGCAGAAAACACAATAATGATGGGGGGATTTCAATTGCCCTCGTATTGACTAAGTATATGTGACCTCAAGAAGGGAGGCATAAATAAAATTTCTAGACACCATAAATGACTGCTTATTGGAGCAGCTTGTCCTGAAACCCACAATGGGAGAGGCAATTCTTAATTTAGTCCTAGAGTGGAGCACAGAATTTGGTCTGAAAGGCTGAATAGCTTGTTAATAGCAATCACAACATAATTAAATGTAACACCCTTGTAGAGGGAAAAATGCCAAAGAAACCCACTATAATAGCATTTAATTTAAAAAAGGGGAGCTACACAAAAATGAGGATGATAGTTAAACAGAAATTAAAGGAACAGTCGGAAGGGTGAAATGCATACAAACTTCATGAAGACTATTTAAAAACACCATAATAAATGCTCAAATTAAATGTATAATCCAAATAATAAACAACAGAAACAAAACAGTAAGAAGACCAAAAATATGTCACCGTGGTTAAACATAAGAATAAAAGAGGTGGTCAGAGACAAAAAAAACCTCCTTAAAAATTGGAAGTCAGATCCTACTCAGAAAAATAGAAAGGAGCATAAACTATTGTAATTGTAAAAGTATAATAATGCAGGCCAAGAAAGAGTTTGAAGACTAGCTAAGGACACAAAAACTAACAGCAATTTTTTAAAAGAACATCAGAAGCAGGAAGCCTGCTGAGCAATCACTGGGGCCACTGTACAATCAAGGTGCTAAAGGAGCACTAAGGGAAAACAAGGCCATTTCGTCATTGCAGAGGATACGGGGGAGATTCTCCACACTCGAGCTGTTCTATTTAGGTGATAGATCTGAGGAACTGTCCCAGATTGAAGTGTCAATAGAGGAGGTATTCGAACAAATAGTCAAAATAAACAGTAATAAGTCACCAGCACCAGATGGTTCTGAAGGAAATTGCACAACTACTAACAGCAGAATGTAACCTATCACTTAAATCAGCATCTGTACTAGATGTTGGGAAGTTAGCTAATTAACACCAATTTTTAAAAAGACTCAGGAGGCAATTCTGACAATTATAGGCTGTTAAACCTGATTTCAGTATCAGTCAATATGGCTGAATCCTTAGTAAGGAACAGAATTATCAGACACATAGATGAACATAATGTGTTGGTGAAGAGTCAACAATATGGCTTTTGTAAAGGGACATCATGCATCATCAATCTACTGGACTTCTTTGAGGGGATCAACAAGCATGTGGACAAGGGTGATTCAGTTTATATTGTGTACATTCAGAAAGCCTTTGACAAAGTCCAAAGGCTCTTAAGCAAAGTAAGAAGAAAGGTCCTCTCATGGATCAGTAACTGGTTAAAAGATAAGAACCAAAGAGCAGGAATAAATGTTCAGTTTTCACAATGGAGAAAGGTAAATAGCTGGTGCAAGGATCTATACTGGGACCACTGCTGTTCAACATAGTCATAAATGATCTGGAAAAGGGGATAAACAATGGGGTGGCAAAGTTTGCAGATGATACAAAATAATTCAAGATAATTAAGTCCAAAGCTGACTGTGAAGAGTTACAAAGGGATTTCACTAAACTGGGTGACTGGGCAACAAAATGGCAGATGCAATTTAAGGTTGATAAATGCAAAGTAATACACATTGGAAGACATAATCCCAACTATACCTACATAATGATGGGGTCTAAATTAGCTTGTACATCTCAAGAAAGATGCTCTGAAAATTTCTGCTCAATGTGCATTGGCAGCCAAAAAAGCTAACATAATGTCAGGAACCATTAGGAAAGGGATAGATAATAAAATAGAAAATATCATAATTTCACTATATAAATCTATGGTATCCCCACACTTTGAATATTACATGCAGTTTTGGTTGCCCCATCACAAAAAAAAAAATAGAGTTGGAAGAGGCACAGAGAAGGACAACAAAAATTATTAGGGGTTTGGAACAGCTCCCATAACCCATTGTGCCTGGAAGCACAAAAGGGCTCTAAAGGAGGCTTAGCCAACATTCAGAGGATTTTCTTTGTGCAGGAGGCCTCTCTGGATGAAACTGAGCTAGTACAGTATAGCAGACCTTCTCCCCACTTCCCTCCCCATTAATGAGGCCATTGTCCACCAATTAAATCCCCTCTTCTTTCTTTTAAAAGAAAAAAAAATGGTATCCTATGCCTTTCTTTTACCCTTCCCCCTAGCAGCATAGTGGAGAGATTTGTGGTGGGATTTGCTGGAAGGAGAGGAGGAACTGATAGTGTCTATTGTTTTTAATGCAGCAGCAGCATCTCTGAGTGCTGTTTAGGGAAGGAAACGTATGTGGTGCTGCCAGCTTCTAACATCTAAGACAACTCTTCCTCCATTGAAAGTACAGAGCAGCACTGAAATCAGAGCATTCCCATAGGTTCCCTTTCCAGCATTCTTTGGGGATAAACAAAATGTCTCCCACACAGTCTAAGCACAGACACAGTGTCAGGGCTGAGTTCCAATCCCATCTCAGCAGTAGCTCCAGGAACCTAAGTCAAAGAAAATTGAAGCAAAAAGCAAGGAACTGAGCAGTCTGTGATGTGAAGACGAAAGCTGGTAAGGGCAGCGTTGTGACCCACGTGGGGGTAGGGAGAAGAGCAGAAATGGACTACCCAATCATTTTCAGGGGTAGGGGACTAATTATAGCAAAATCTGTCATGGCAGAATTTATTCATTGGGGGAAGGGACAGAACTCAAATTACTTAGTTGCTTGGCTGTTTTTACTTGAGAGATTCGAAATGATATTTTGTGGGTGGATGGATGGCTGAATGGGAGTGGTCAGAAATAATTTTTTCGGTGGCAAGGTGATGGTGTTTCTAACTACCAGCTCTCTTGCTTATTTCAACCACTGGCCACAAGCGGCAGACATGTTTCTAAAATATCTAAATTTTGGGTTATGAATTCTGCTGGCTTTAGTTAAATTAATGTGTGTGCAGTTTAGCTACTTAACAGCTATCTGGAAATTGGGTTGGTTTCTAATCTCAGTTACTCTGGTGTAAATTTGAAGTAACTCTACTATACTCAGTTACTTTCCACTAGTGTAAAGCATCAGAATCTGAATCATTATCTTTTTAATAAGAAGCAAAACAAAAGAGAACCAAAATAAAAACGTATATCCAGCATTTATTATTTATCACATTGTGGTAGTGTCTAAAAGTCAACCAGGCCAACACCCCTTTGTGCTAGGTGAATGTTAAGTGATAGTCCATGCTCCGAAGTTTTTATAATCTAAAATATTTACGAAGGAGTTTTTAAAAAAACCCTCTAAAGTAGTGAACATTATCTTTCATCCACAAAGAATATTTTTTTCTAGATGTATCCCAGAGCTATTTACACACATACCAACTGCTTGCACAAATTTTAATATAAGAATCACTTCAACAAGATGAGGTGTCTTTTCCCCTTTATTGGGTAACCCCAATAAAGTCCGGGAATCCCAATACATTGAAGGTTTAGGGCAAGGCAAGATTTAAAAGAATTCCATATAGAAAAGAGAGGCCTACCCAGGGAAGTTAAGGTTACATCCAGAATTTAAGGTTACTGTAAATGACTCAGTCTTAGAATTGCAATAAGCTTCAATTTAACTTCCCGTGCCTGAATATTCCTTGCAGTTCTCTTCTCAGAAGTGAATGAGTAAATCAACTGACAATTGTAAACTGTGAGTATTAGTCATTGATGCTAACCTTTTATCAACTCTACAGACTGCTGCTTAAATAACAGTTCCTTAACGAGACCTGAGTCCAAGTTATGATTCCTTTTAGAAGGAAATGTTTACTACACATGTTATAACAGCAAAGTATTTCCCTTTGGGAAAGTCATATGCAACAACTTTAGAATAGATATGATATAAAAATACACATTGGTAAATTAAAATTTACCTATTACTCAAGCATATCAACATTTTTAGAATTGGATGCCTAAAATTAAGCTCCTAAATCCATATTTAGAAATCTAAATAGAAGTGGCTGAGCACCTGCAGTTTCCATTGACTTCTTTTGAGGTTTGTGGATGATCAGCATTTCTAGAAATCAGGTCATTTCTATTTAGATGCCTCAGTATAGATTTAGGTACCAATCTTTTAGGCATTCAGGTTTGAAAAGGTTGGACACCAAGTTTCTCACTAGTTCATTGAATTTATCTTATGCTCACTCATACAGATATGAAACTTTCTATATCTGAAGTTTTATTCATCAGATGGAATTGGAAGATAAACAGGAAATTAAAATAAACAAAAAAAAAGCAGAATAAAGATGATTGCGAGATAGCATTCAATGTTTAAATGAATGAAAAACATAGGCCGTTAAAATGTGTCTAGTGGTAATAAACCAGGGGACTGACCCAAAGTCCTTTGAAATCAACTGAAGACCCCAGTTGATTCCAGTGAGCTTTGTATCAGGCCCCAGAGCAATATATTAATTGTTATTCTCCACTTTTCTTGTGAGGTGACTTTTATACCAATAAATTTGTACCAATTTATATTCTTAACAAAGGATCCTTAGCCATTTGCTAGTTGAACTTTATATCCAATAGGACTGTCAAATTGTAATTCAACCAAAATTAATCATGTAGTTAGCAATTTAACCCCCTGAAATGTCAATTAAATTCAAAATTACTCCTCTAGACCATGGCAATTCATATCCAATGCTTTTCTTTTCACATAAATGTGACACACTAACTTCACATATAGCAAACAGCTAGCACCTAACAGCTGAGTTTTTGTGGGAGTTTGGCCTGAGAAAAGAGTCGTGTTTCTGTGCTCCTAAGGTACGGTCTTGATTTTTGAGTGATTTGTTACAGGTGTATGGCTTGATTCAGTGCTTGCTGATATCTCTTAATAAGGAGGTGTTGCTGACCTAGTTTGGCTAGGTTTAAAAGGCAGTCATTAGCGAACATTGGAGCAGCAAACAGCTAGCAGCAGAGTTTCTACGGGCGGTCGGGTTAGAAGATAGTTTGGGGGATTATCCTTTGTTATGTTGGATACCTGGAAGTTACTTGCACTCAGAGAGAAACCAGCAGACAGGAACACAGAGAGATGTAAACACACACAAATTATGTTTATTCTCCTATTCTAAGACCAGACATAACTGACTGAGCTATCGCATAATAGTCTAGCTCTGTCATCTATGGCAAGCTAGGCATGACACAAAATACACAACATATTCCTTTCCCCTTAATGAAAACGTCCACTTAACAGAACAATAACTAAACAAGGAAATGAGAGTAGACTGCCTCATTTCCCAGCTAAACCCTGTGGATTATTCTGCCCTGTAAACAAGGGTTTGCCCTAGATAAAGATACAACAATTGAGGAGGCTTTCTCTCTCTAGGTGGTTTACGGCAGACTTCTGGTGTTCTTGCATTGGAAGGTGTTATTGGTGTTGGTCTAACAATGGGCTCAGGACTTATTACTCAAACAGGTGAGGGTGCTGTATCTGCTGCCGAGGTGGGTGTAGGAGACAAGTCAGGAATGGGTTACTCTTGGCTTGAGGATATCTCACCTGCAATGGTGAGGTCAGGCAGTGCAACTGGAGATGTGTTCTTGGGACCTGTATGACCTGGCAACAACTGAGCTACATGTCACCACCAGGTGAAATCATTTGCAGTCTGGACAGTGTAGGAAACAGGTCCTGTTAGGGAAATGACTGTAGCAGAAACCCATATAGCTCCAGAAGCATAGTTTCGAGCTAGAACAGACTGTCAAGGACTAAAGGTTCGGTCTTGAATGGACAAATGACCCCATTCAGATTTTAAAGCGTGTTTCATTGTATGCACAAATCTTTCTGCTAATCCATTGGTGTATGGATGATATGGTGGTGAAGTGATGTGATGTATCCCATTTGCTTTCATAAAATTTTCAAACTCCTGAGAGACGAACTGCAGTCCGTTGTTGCTCACAAGTTGTTCTGGCAGACCGAAATGACTACAGGTTTCACTCAGTCTCTGGATTGTACTTTCAGCAGTAGTGGATGGCATTACAGAGATTTGTGACCATTTGGAGTGGGCATCGACAACAAACAGGAACATGCTGTTCTTAATGGTAGTAGATGACAGAACAAGGAGCAATGGTCTCAAGTTGCAGGGGGGGAGGTGTAGGTTGGATATTAGGAAAACATTTTTCACTGGGAGGGTGGTGAGGCACTGAAATGGGTTACCTAGGGAGATGGTGGAATCTCCATCTTTAAAGGTTTTTAAGTTGTGTCTTGACAAAGCCCAGGCTGGGATGATTTAGCTGAGGTTAGTCCTGCTTTGAGCAGGGGGTTGGACTAGATGATCTCCTGAGGTCCCTTCCAATTCTAATCTTCTATGATTCTATGCTTCCTTCAAATGGGCTGGCAAAATCAACATGAATACGCTGCCAGGGTTTTTCAGGACAGTCCTATGGGTATAAAGGCGCCAACTGAGGTGTGTTTCTCACACTCTGACATGAAGTACAAGTTCCTGTATTCTCTTCAATGGTACTGTCCAGGCCAAGCCACCAAAAGTAACTTTGTGAAATTTCTTTCATGTGCACTGTTCCAGAGGACCTGAATGTAGCTGTTGTAACATCTGCAATCTCAGTAGTGGTGGAATAATGACACGCATCCCACACAACAAGCAACCAGAATGGATTGATAACTCCATCCTTCTGGACATGTAGTGATGAAGGTCGGGTGAGACCTGAGAGTCCCGTAAAGATGTTCCATGCATCAATACACCCATAACTTGGGATAATACTGAGTCAACACAGGTTGCCTTCCTTATTGAGTAGCGGTGAGGGATGTGGTCTCCACCTTTTCAAAGTAGAAGATATCTTTCTGGCCAATATCTTGATGTTTAACTGGTAAAGGCAACCTTAAGAAACCATCTGCGTTGCACTGCAGGGTGTATATCTGATATTTGATCTCATATTTGTGTGTGGAAAGCAACAAAGCCCATTGTTGCACACGACTAGCAGCCAATGGTGGAATGCCTATGCGTGGTCCAAAAATTGATATTAGAGGTCGATGGTCAGTGAGAAGTGTGAACTTCCGTCCAAACAGGTACTGGTGAAATTTCCAAATTCCGAAAACGATTCACAGTGTTTCACGTTTGATTTGGGCGTAGTTAGTTTCTGCCTTATTTAAGGTGCATGATGCAAAAGCAATGGGTCTCTCCTCTCCAGAAGGCATAATGTGTGACATGACCGCTCCCACACCATAAGGAGAGGCATCGCAGGCCAACTGTAGAGGTAAGGACAGGTCAAAAAGTTTCAGAACCTCTGAATTTAGCAATGCATGTTTAGACTTGTTAAATGCAACATCACAGACTTCAGTCCACTTACAGACCTTGTTTTCGCAGAGGAGTTCAGGTTGTGGTTTTAGTAGTGTTGCTAACTGTCAAATAAATTTTCCATAATAGTTCAATAACCCTAAAAAAGAACAAAATTGGCTCATGATTTTAGTAGGTGGAGCTCCACAATAGCCTGTATATTTGCAGAGGCCTTATGAAGGCCAATAGCATCAATGACATGTCCCAAATATTCAACATGGGGCTGGAAGAATTCACATTTGTTTTTGCGGACTCATAGGCTGTACTCTTCCAGTCTTTGCAGGGCAGCATCCAAGTTCTTAAGGTGATCCTTCTCCAGGAGGATCCAATGACCAGGATGTCATCAAGATAGTGCTGGACTCCAGGCAAGCCACTCAAGATCTGGTCCATAGCTCTCTGGAACAAAGCTGGAGTAGACGTTATTCCAAAAGGCAAGCAACAGTATCAGTAGAGTCCTTTATGTGTCACAATAGCTCTTGGGACTTCTCATCGACGTGCATCTGTAAATATGCCTGACGCAAATCAATCTTGCTGAAGTTTTTTCCACCAGCCAAGTGAAGAGATCATCAATGTGGGGAAGAGGGTATTGCTCTTCACACAACACCAGATTAACAGTAACCTTAAAATCCCCAGAAATCCAGATGGAGCCATCTTTCTTTAATACTGGAATGATTGTTGTTGCCCATTGGCTGTGGGTAACTAGTACGCGGACTCCATTTTTGACCAGCTGCTCCAGGTTTGCTTCAACCTTTCACCTGATGGCATATGACACAATTCTGGCTTTCAGACATTTTGGTGGGTGGTCAGACTTTATGTTCATTTTCACAGTGATTCCTTTCATACTTCCCAGGTCCTCTTCCAAAACAGAAACATGTTTCTTTAATACAGCTACCAGACCTGTTTCTGCTTTAGCCACCTTATGCACTCTGGTTGATGACAGTTGTTGTGCTTCTCTTTGCTGCCAGTTCCATGGAAACTGCAATTTCAATGGCCTTCTGCAAGGTGTTTAGCTTCTGTAAATAGGCATTTCTGTTGTCTCACTGTGCAGACCTCACACTAACCTATCACTCAGGGTGTCATTTAACACATAATTAAATTCACAGTGCTCAGCAAGCTTCTTAAGACCTGCTACATATTGAGCAATTGTTTTGCCTTCTTCTTGATTCCTTTTGTGGAACCTAAATCTCTCTGCAGTTAACAGTGGTTTTGGGGAAACATTTTCACAATGTCACTGTTAGATTTTGTGCCTGGCTTATCAGGTGGCACTAAACTGTGCAGCAAACTAAATGTTTTAGCTCCCACAACACTTAAGAAAGTTTCCACCTTCTTATCATCTGCAATTCCATTTGCAACAACAAAAAACTCAAAACGCTCAGAATATGAGCTCCATTGCGCCATGGTTTCATGAAAATGTCCCAGCGGCCCAGTGAGTGTAGCCATTGCTGCCTTTTTTTTCTTTTAGTGTCTTTTATTCATGTGTGTTGGGGGTCTTTCACACACAATTACTAGTAATTTCCTGTCACTAGCACTGCTTCCTTCCTCCCCCTTCCCAATCTGTCTGCTTTACTTTTTGTTTATGTCATGAGCAGGAACAGCACAGCCACCTAGAACAGTAAAAGGTTTTTACGTTTTACTTTTTTTGCTTTTTCGCCAGTGGCAGTACGAGTACAGATCCATCGTCCTCGTGCCACTTTGTTATGTTTAGATACTTGGAAGTTATACTTGGAAGAGAAACAAGCAGACAGGAACACATGGAGATGTAAACACACATAGAGTAAGAAAATAAACTCAGTCTAAGACCAGATAGAACTGGCTGAGCTATCCCATAATAGTCTAGCACTGTTAGCTATGGCAAGGTAGTCAGGACACAAAATACACAACATCCTCTACCACTTTTTTTTTTTTTTTTTTTTTTAGGAATAGGTTCTAGGAAGAGAAGACAGTGATGGCTACTGAGGCAGCACTAGAAGTGACCTGAGAAGGAAACAAAGAAGATGGTCAGATGCAGAATGGATATCTGATAGAAGCTACTTATTCATCAAAGGTTGCCTGATATAGCTCATGACAGAGAAATTCCAAGTATCAGAGATGCAGCTGGAGACAACAATGGAATTCAGACAGGGATTTGAAAGGTATAGTATAGGAGATGAAAAAGGAGATGGTATAGAGAATACAAGATTTGCAGACACCTGTTGAACAAAAGGACATGAAGGATGGACTGCAAGAAAAGGAGGGTGATCTTTGGAAAAAAGAGACCAGATTGTGGTGTAATAAGAAGTTTGCTGAATTGGAGAATGAGGAGGAGAACCTGGTAAAAGATGAGGTGGCTAGGAAGTCAATCCCTGCAGAAGAAAGGGAGATGATGGAGATAGCCAGGAATTGGAACATAAGGAAAAATGAGGATGATGTACAAGGGATTATGAGAGAGAACATAGAACAGATTAATACTAACATCAGGAAGGGACAGGTCTATGTGATCAGGAAGTGCGTACTCAGAAGAATAGACAGGCCTGTCTTCAGACCTAGAGAATAGAAGAGTGTACCAGGATATGAAATGTGGATATGAGGCTAAAGAGGATCCTATTGGGAGAGGAGAAAAATCCATGATTGTTCTGCATGTTGGTATGAAAGACACTGCTAGATTTCTAGACACTTAAAGAAGTGGAAGCTCAGATGATTTTCAGTCCCTAGAGAAGGAGGGTGAAACTGTGAAAAGAAAATGAAGATCAGCAGATGGCTCAAGAATTGGTACTATGGGGAAGGTTTTGGGATGATTGACCATTGGGAGGCATGCACAGAAAGAAAATTGTTCTTGACTGATTGACTCCACTTGAGTACCTAAAACATTAACCTTCTGGGCTCAAATTTGGCATTATTGATAAGAAAGGCTTTAAACTAGGAGATCAGGGGAGAAGGTTGGGAGAGACTCCTGAGATCTCATACTTGGCCTCAAACACAGGAGGAGGAAAATCAGCTAAATGAAAGTACAGTAAGGGATAAGAGAACACTGCAATATAAAAATATGGAGAGCAAGACTAAAGAAAGTACAAATATTTATTGGAGTAGTAGTCAGATATGTGTTACATTTAATGAAAGGATTATCCCTAATCTGTCTATAAAATTGAGTGAGATCTGAGGGAAACAACTGAAATACTTATACATGAAGGCAAAGAAACTGCACAATAAATTGAAGGAACTGAAACTACTGGTACATAGAGTCAAACTGGATATTATAGTGATTACAGGAAAATGGTGGAATACTAGTCATGACTGAAATACAGGTATTGAAGAGCTTGTGCTGTTTAGGAAAGATAGGAGTAAAGGTGTGAGGTAGTATTGTATGTCAATGAAGCACTAAACTAGAAAGAAATACATAGCGATAGTATTGACAAAACAGAATCTGAGTAAAAATCACTTTGAGGAAGAATTGTAAAAGAGGTTATTTTGGGATAGCGTTAGGGGTCTGCCAGGGTCTGACTTAGATAAGGATAGATATCTCTTAACAATTATTAGAAAGATAAATGCTTTTGGGAATAATGTCATAATAGGAGATTTTAATTTCCCATATATAAATTGGAGAATAAATTATAATATTGTTTGGGTCTAGTTATTACTTGATGTGATAGACAACACTTTTATTCATCAAAATGTCACTGAATCAACAAGAGGCAATGCAATTTTATACTTAGGTTGGGTACGTAGTGAGAACATCATAGAAGGGCTGGTTGTAGGAAATATGTTCATTTGATCCAAGGTTGAGTTGATCCAGTTTAAGACGTAAATGGAAGGATAATCATATCCATGTCATCAGCTATGGTTTTCGATTTCAAAAGGATAGACTTTAGGAAACTAAGTGAATTGGTTGAAGTAATCAACAAGAGTTGTGTGGGTATGTAGGTCGATCACAGCATGACTATAAGTCGCCAGTGTGATGCGGCTGTGAAAAAGGCAAATGTGATCCTAAGATGTATCAAGCAAGGCATTTACAGTATCAATAGAGAAGTATTAATGCCATTGTACATGGCACTGGTAAGGCCTCATTTGGAATACTGTGTACAGTTCTGGTCACCAGTGTTCAAGAAAGATTAATTCAAACTGGGACAGACGCAGAGAAGAGCTACTAGGATGATCAGGGGACTAGTGGGCCTATCTTATGACAGGAGATTGAAAGTGCTTGGTTTGTTTAGCCTAGCAAAAAGTGGGCTGAAAGGGACCTGACTGCTCTACAGAAATACATTAGACGGAGTAAACACCACAGAGGGTGAAGAGTTATTTAAGCTAAAGGACAATACTGGCACATGAACAAATGGGTATAAACTGTCCATGAACAAATTCAGGCTAGAAATTAGAGACAGGTTTCTAACCATGAGAGGAGTGAGGTTCTGGAACAATCTCCAAATAGGAGTTTTAGGGGCAAACAACTTAATTAGTTTCAAGAGAGTTTTGACAAGGGGTACATATGTTGGTAGGGGCAGGAATGAGCAGCCATGGGGCTCACTTTCTATTTATATTTTATATTTCTAAAAGCTCATGTTTCAGGGCTTCAGCTAGCCATCTGCAGCGGTCAAGAAGGGATTGCCCAACTCCCAGTGTATTCTGGGAGTAGGACAGTTGGTCTCTTTGCTCTCAAGAATCAGGGATATCTATGGCTGGAGATGGGATATTGTATGGGGAGGTCCAAGGCTCTGAGTTGGCTTTAAGCATTCTCTCGTTCAGGTGCTAAGATGGCTGATTCTTGCCCAGATGTTCAAAGTCTAATTGATTGCACTATTTGGGATCAGGAAAGAATTTTCCCCCAGGTCAGATTAGTAGTGACCTGGGTTCTTTTTGCTTTTTCTGCAGCATGTGGTTATGGGTCACTTGCTAGGATTATCTGGGTATATCTCACTCAGTCATTTCCTTGCCATTGCAGGGGCCTCAGGCACTAGTGCACCTTCGTTTTTCCTATTGCCTCCCTTTGGCACGTAATAATCTAGTCTCTTGGGGGCTGTAATACATTGATCTAATTTTGGTTGTTGTTTTTAGTGTGAAGGTGCCAGTGGTGGCCTGTAACATACAGGTCAGACTAGATGATCTGGTCATCTTTTTAGACCTTAAACTTTAGGATTGTAAGTATGTATTTAGTGATTCAAAGCTACTTCTAATCTGCCCCACTCCTTACCTCCAGAAACAGGATCAGGATATTGTCCTTAAAACCTGCAGGATCAGAGGAGATCAGATATAGGTCAAGGCCATCTATGCAGATAATATGTGCCTACACACTAGCTCTGTGACCCCTAGCTTCTTGGCAGCCATCTCTATTGGAGACAGTCGCTAATTAGTCTCATGCTACTCCGGTCAAGGTGCAGAGGTTCTCAACCATGGGGCGGTAGTTGTGGAAAGGAAATACAGTCTAGGTCTGCATTGTCTTTCTGGGGGCAACTCCACTTGACCTGTGGGAAAAACATTGCCTCCATTCAAACCCACTCACTCCTCCCGTAGTCTGCCTTCTTCCCTTTCCTGCATGGAACTTTGAGCCCATGAGAATCCTCTGTAGGATACAAACAGAGACAAATGCTGCCATGGAGATGGCTATGGTGAGTCCCATGTGGAGAGGACTGTCCAGTTAAAAAATGTATCTTGGGCATATGACTGATCTTGATGAAGCACTGCTGGGTTTGGCTGATTGGGTTTGGTTCATTAAACAACAGTTCTGTAAACTTAAATTGCACTTTACCAATAGATTATTTTAAGACTTATTTCCTGATCAATGATTAAATAGATATCTAATATGAAAGAGTTTATTAAAAATGATTATGGAAGTTATAACAAGCAGCATATAAAAGCCTGGAAGTAGAACACAAGTAAATATTCTGATTTAAAGAACCTGAGTGTGTTGTTCGCTAAATTTATCAAAAAGACAAAGGTCCTGATTCTAGTCTCAGTGACACCAGAGTAAAACCAGTGTAACTCCTCCAACATCAATAGAAGTATCTTGGATTTATATTGGGAGAGAAGAAAATTATTCTATTCCAAAAATTATGTTATTTTGGAGATGGGGAGTAGGAAGGAAGGAAGGAAACCAATAAGGATTAAATTCTAAATTCTTGTTTGGTAAGATCAGATAGTCCAGGATGAGCAAAAACAGCAGGAAGAATGAGGTGAAAGCACTCTGCAGATAAACAATTAACAGGAAAATAAAGCAAGCATGTAAAATGTAAATTATAGTTATTGATACAAAACTGTCAGATGAATCATTGGAAATTATTAGTATACAGTTAAACACACCTGAATTATATGTCACGTTGCAGGGCACGTACACCTCATCTCTTATAATGGGTGGGGTATGGGCCCCATGATCCCATGGTTAAGTCTGGCTGGCTGCCTTCAGCCTCAGGGCAGAGTGACCTAGTAGCCAGAGGCAATAGCTGGCCTCCTGTTCAGGGTTAGGTGGCCTAGTGGCCAGAGACAATAGAGTCGCCCCTGCCTTTGGTGCAGAGTGGCTTAGGGGCCAAGGCCAATAACTGCCCTTATGTCCAGGTATTGGTCACCCAAGTCAGTGGAGCCGCCACTGACTTCTGGGTAGCATGACCTGACAGCTGGATTCACTGGAGCAGTCCCTGCCTTCAGGGTGGCACAGTCTAACAGCCGGAGTCAATGGCTGCCCTTATGTTCAGGGCTCGGTAGCCCGAATCAGTAGGGCTACCCTGCCTTCAGGGCAGTATTGCCTAATGGCCGGAGTCAATACCATGGCCCAGTCCTCAGGGTAGCATGGCCTAATGGCCAGAGTGAAAGGAGCTGCCACTTGGGGATGGGTGACGGCTGAGGTTGAGGGACCCAACACCTCCCTGCTCTGTCAGATCCCATCCCAGGGCCCTGTCAGTGACCTGTGAGTGCCACTGTGTCAGAGGGGATACAGCCAAAACATGCTGCTTCTTCATGGTCTAATAGGTAGCCCTCCCCCCAGGCCACTTCCTACCCCAATTCCTGAAGCCTCTGCCCAGGAGTCTTTGGGGTTTGTGGCTCCTTCAGCGAGTGTAGCAGCCTGTGAATCCAGCTCCTGTGGGGCATCTGTGGGTTCCTCTGTCTCCCTGGCTGGAACCTCCTCAGCATCCCCCCAGAGTGAGCCTGGCAGCTCCACTTTATACTGAAGCAGCGGTTGGAGCATGCCCAGCAGGGGCGAGGGGCTGTGGCTTCTGCTGCCAGAAGTATTGGCTTAACCCCTTCATCTCCAGTGTGGGGCAAGTACGCCCCATCACACTCACCAAGTATTAAGAACATTGGTTAATGAACTTACTAATTTTTTTTTTTAAAGTCCTGACTACAGATACTGATCTCAGTTACACTGGAGTAAAAAACAAATCCTGTATTGAGAGTATTTGAATTCCTCCAGCCTACCCACTGCTGTCTCCAAGATCAAATTCAAGTCCCACGAATCAGCAGGCTCTTGAATAGAACAGGACAAGTTTTCAAGACCCTTTTAAAGTTGTTTCAATAAGAGATGGGCAAACATGCTAGCCTCTCATAGGGAAATGAAAGGGTAAAATAGTACATAAGTAAACCATACTTATAGCCAGAGATCTTCAGAGACAAGAGAATATCTAAGATAACTAAAACCGGCCAAAAAACCAAGCTGAGATTGCCCAAAGCACAGAGATTGATACTGTGGCCCATATCTGGCTATAAAAGAAGGAAAAGCTTCTAGTACATTCCTCTTCTCCCTCTTGTGGCTGTACAAGGACCATCACAACCTGTCCCTGCACTGAGACTAAAATTGATTTATTTTTGTTTACTCTTCAATTAAGAGATTTGAAAAGAGAGCATGTCTCCAGAAGAACATGTAGTATCCTGCTATGAGGCTGACTTCTCATGGGCCACATACAGGTACTCGCTGATCCTCACAATTTAGATGAGCAGTGGCCATGTGCAAACACTGTTGCTCAGATCACTGAAGTCAATTGGAGTCTATCCATTGACTCCAATGGGGATTGGATCAGGTTTCTTGTGAGGACACTGGAAGCTCCTTCCAGCCCAAAGAGTAATACCTTGTATTAGCAGTGATTATTTCCCACATGAACCAGATATACTGTCTTAGCAAGATGTGAAAACAAACATCTCAAAGGTTGAGGGCTGAACCAATCCTGAGAATGGAGAGCAAGGATGATGCAGAGAAACCAAGCAGAATATGGCTTTCCCTAGATGTTCAAAAAACAGTGAAATAATGCTCCACTACCACTTCCTTGCTGCCATTGATAACATGTTCATTATCTTTCACTGAAGAGACCAGTGATGCTGGAGGCAAAGGCCCATAGGGCTCACCCTCTACCCCTTTTTTCAAGACACACTGTATGCACATAAAGGAAAACCTGGGTAAGATTTAAACGCTGCAATTCCTTAAATTGCTGCAATTTACTTGAATGTTCCTGTACTTGAAACAGGCTCCCACTGAGGTGGAGCCACAGTAGAATAGCAAGGAACAACATTTACTAAAGGTTTCTGTATAATAGACAAACATTCTGCAATAGTTTTGATTCACACATTTTCCTTTTTTACTCATTTTTTTCTTCCAGCTTGTTATTTTCTATAGAGGCCTACAGATGTGCAGCACATAGTATGCTGATTGTCACCCACAGAGCCCTAAAAACGTAGTGCAGAGCATGCTATTTGTGCCTTTGAAGATGGTAGCTACTAGATGAAATTTTGCAGCCCTGGGAATTATATAATGTGCTAGAAAAGGTTAAAACAAAATTAGATTTTACAGCTAATTCAAACTAACTAAAATGTCAGCATTGAAATATTGCCTCCACAAAGCCCTATTGTAGGAGTTATGTGCCAAGCCATATAGCCCAGTAATCAATTTTAGCATAATGGTTGGCAAATAGTGGACATATACACTTCTCTAAAATAGTTAACTTGCCATTTCCCCCTCAAAAAAATTAACAAATAAATAATTAGATGGTAAAAAAAAAATTGGCAAAACAGTGCTCCCATAAAAGAATGCTGTTTAATCAAAATTGAAATGTTTTGCGGTAATGTGTCCATTTTAACAACATTTTAAAGATTTAGACATGATTTGACAGCAAAGTGGAATACTTTGTTTTGACTTCCTCATTACAATCTCAGTTTTTCATTTTGTTTTGTTTTGACTTTTGTGAGATACATTTTAATATATTTTATTATAATTTTTTACAACATTCCAAAAAGATCATTTTGACTCTTCCAAATTGAATTATTTCAGAATATTTTGTTCTGAAAAATATTTTGACACATATTTGATACAATTTGGACAAAAAACAATTTTCAAAATGCCAGAATTTTGTGTGGGGGGCAGAAATTCCAATTTCCAAGCAGCTCTATAAATAACTTATAAAGCCTTCCAAGACATCACAGAAGTTAGAGGTGGCAGAGACCTATTGGATTATCCAGTCCACCACTTTTAGTTCAGGACAAATCCCAAGCAATGAGGCTTGCAGTGCCCCCTTCAGGAGACTAGTCCACAGGCCATTACACCTCACTATGATAAAGATTTTCTTGATATTCAGCATATTTTTTCCTTTCCTTATTTCATTTAATTACATTTAGTTATACCCCGGTTTAGCACACTAAAAATCCCCCTTTGGCTTTTACACCATTCAGATATATTTGATTGGCCCTTTAATGGGTGTTCAAGGAAAGACAGGCAAGTGTCAGGACCTGTCAGTACTGCAGTCCCTGCGTATGAAGAAACTATTCCATCTGAGCAGCACTGGGAGAAGCACAGGACCCTTATGTAGGTACAAGGAGGAACCATCAAGTGGGCTATGCCGGGGACACCCTTTAGGATTATGCAGTTTGAACAATCCCTCTATGCAACACAAAGGAACTGTGCTGCCTTGAGGCAAAAAATCCCACCTAGAACTCCTCCTGTAATGGAATGCCTCCACTCTGCCCACAAAGCAGGCCTATGCCTAAAGGGCACAACAGAACACAGACTGTTATAAGTGCAGCCTGAAACATCACTTGTCGAGCTGTACAGATTTAGTTCTTTTAATCTTTGCCTATAAATTAGTCTCTTTGCTGGTTATTTTTTCTTCTCTTCTGTAAGCACCTTCCAATTTGTCAATATCTTTCTGATAATGTGGCACTCTGAATTGAATGTAATAAGTTTAAATAGCTTTCAGGTAGCTTCAGTGGTTTCACTTTTTCTTTTTATTGTAAAGCTCTCTATGTGGTGCACACCCATGAGGCCAAACTTTGGATTTCAGCCTCTGATTTGGCATCCACAATCAATTGCAGACTTAATTTATTGTGGGTGCTAATGACAGCAAGTCAGGTAATTATATGGCTCAGGATTTCCACCATTTGCATTCACAACAATTTCACCTACAATGGTCTGTTAATTTTGGTTGCAAACTTAAAAGTCAGGTTGAAGCCTCTTGAAAAAGGAGAAGTCCCTAGTATTATCATTTTATATTTACAGAGTAAATTTTTTATTTTAATCAAATTGGAAATTGGTAAAACAATTAAAACTAGAAAGGTGAAAGCCATGGCAGCTAGTTCTAGAACTGATATTGATCTTGTGAGAAAGATGCACTTTGGGGAAGAGCATCAAGAACTCTTTACAATCAGGGTGTTTCAAAGCCCTTGAGGCTTACATATGTGCCATGCTATGAGCTAGATCCTCAGCTATATAAGTGTAGCTATGATGATTTACACCAGTTGAAGGCCTGGCTCTATGTGTTCAAGGAAGTTACTTTCACATGATCCTCATGATGTATACCACTCCATTGCTGCCATAATCAGGCCAATGGAGATGCCTCTGAAAAATGTTGATTAGGGCTGTGTAGGAGGTGTTACAACCAGAAGATCAATAAGACTGTTGTTTGAAATTGCATTGAAAAGGTTGGTGGTTGGACTGCTGTCTTTTTTCATCTTAGAACTCAAACAAAGGAATCAACTGATATGAATCTTCCTCCCCAGAAATAGTTGCTGTGATTCAAATCACTGTATTTTTATTCTAAAAGTTTGGAAAAGTGTCATAGCACCAGCTGGTAAATGAGAAAATGCCAATATAAGTGACAGTCCTACAGGTCAATATGATGTACAACAATTCTCTGAATGCAGTTAGAATAAAAAGTATTGCCATATAAGCATAGCTAACACAACAAAATGACCCAACACTATCTAAACTGCAGAACTCTGCAATAAGTCTTGAAAATACTTCTCTAAGCATATAATACAGCTATTAATTCATAAGGGAATGGTTTATTGCAAGGCGGTGAAGGTATAAACTGAAAAAGCCTGGGAAAGTGAGATAACAAATTATTACCATCTGAGAACATTAGATGCACATATTGTCTTTGCCCCATGGCATGCTACTTACCAGAGACCTTGGGGGTAAAGAATATTAAAAATAGAGTGCTATACATTTTCCATCAGTTGGGATATTTCTGAAATATTTTGAACTATGGATACCCTAGGACAAAATGTTAAACTGAAAAAGAAAGAAGATTTTTCTAGGGCCTTTAAAGGAGCCTTTTCTTGATTAGTAGCTAAACCATACCTGGAGCTTTAAAAAATGTTTAACCACATCAGGAAAAAATTCTCATGTAAAGGATGAATTTATATGTAAATAACCTTAAACTGTGATTAAGTCCTGTCTAGTCTACTATATATTGAAGACCATAATGAAAGCTTGTGTAGGTGTAGCCAACAATGATGCTTGGTTAAGGAACTCTGCATTCTATTGTTTATGCTTTTTGGGAATCTACAGTCTGTTCTTCATTTGAGTTACTCAATATCCTCACAGTCCTAGTGAGGGGTCCTATTGATCTTCCTTGAAATGTGTATAGAGGGTATTTTCGTCAGTTGGAGACATATGATAGAGAATGTCTCTGAGTCTCCTCTCACACTGGTGGAAATCAATAGTAACTCCTGTAAAGTCAATGAAGTAACACTGAAGTTAAATTAGAATTAAGTGTTGAAATTTACTGAACCTCTACTATACATTAGTACAGAAAAAAAGTTTAAAACAAATTAAACAGTTCTAAAATCTGTGACATATACTATTTCCTGTTGGAATACATTGCAAGAAGAACCAAAGTGATAGCTTTCAAAAGTGACATTTTCCTCAAAGCTAAATGTAATATCACAAAATCTTGTGAAATGAAAAAATATATCAAGATTATCAATACTATTGAATTGGAGTATATTCTGCCCCTGATAATTCAGATCAATAATGATTCAAACTTATATTATGCTGGATTTTCACAGACTCAGATAATTCCATGAGCCATGAGCTTTTATATCAGAAAAATATAGTTGTTAAGATATAGTGCATCTGGTATTTGCTAACTTGACTAAATGTAAATGGCACTTCGCATATTCAAATAGATAAATCAATAACAATGATCCAGTTTTGATTTCATGATCAATTGATAATTACTTTCAATGTTATTCTCTTAACTCAAGATGAGAAGGGCAGTAAAACTAGATTAAATTCAAAGTACCTCCTTGTGGATAAATTTAATTGTATCAGTAAATTGAGGACAAACCAATTTTGCAGAGGTTGAAGGAAACATGTGAGTCATTCTCCCTTCCCCAAGCCAGAAAATTTCTTATCCAAGCATTTCAGCATGTGAACAGTTCCACTGAATGTGTGTGCATGGAGTTAAGTGTATGATTAAGTCGTTTACTGGACTGGGTCTTTGCCACCAATGGAATCAATGGATGTAAATTCATGAGTATAAATGAGGGAATGAATTGAAATTAGGTATCACAGTCCTAGCTGAGATGCCTTTGTCAACACCCACCAAGCATCTATGTTTGGAACCATGCACTGGAACAGTGTGTTTCTAAGCTCCCCTGGATTTATGCAGGCTCCAGTCACAGTTTCTGTGTCTGGCCTCTTTGACACACTTTCTGAGGAGACTCTGTCTGGTACTACTTTTAAGAAATGCGACTCAGAGGTCCAGTTGCCTTGGGCTCTCAGGACCAGTGCTGATCCTCCCAAAACACTGTAGTTGCTCAAGCATACACTCCCCACTGCTCCACCCTTGTGGTTGCCAACAGTATACATGAAACTGATTTGTGTAAAAACACAGATACCCTCTTTATTACTTCTGCCAACTCTGGGCAGATCCATTACATCACACACTTGGTGCTACAAGGTCCATAACCTTTGATCAAACAGTTGGGTAGCATTGCCTTTAAGACATCAGCTTTGCCGACTACTCCCTGGAGTGGTTTTCAGGCTTTCAATAGAATAAGCTGCTTCCCTTTTGGCTAGATGCTTGTAAGTCATGGTGGAGAAGGAGCAGCAGGACAGAAAAAAAGCAAAGTGTGATAGTTAATATTCACCATCTGCCTGTACAGTATGATGGGAATGCATGGTATGAAGGCTAATATAACTCATATGCCTGGATCCAACCAATATATGAAGTATATCTGAATGGCAGTGACCTTCTGTTTCTATTCCTGTATACTAAGTTAGAATTTTCTATCCTTAACATCCATCCCTCAATGACACAGTTTCATCAGTTAAAAATAATATCCCCCTTTAAGTAAGACTTAAGGTCATCAGATATTTAGGGACCTATTTTCTCATTTCTACATCTTTAAAAGTACACATAATCAATAGAGACATCTCTGACTCATGGTGTTGTTCATTCTTTCCTTACTCTAACAATATCCGTGTCTTATCAGAATCCAGCCATGAGACTGTGGCTATGTCTACACTGATGGTGGCAAATTCGCCGCTGGCAGATCAACTTATCTGGATCGACTGAGCGATCAGTGAAGACCCGCTCAGTCAATCCAGAAATCGACGTATTAAGACCACCTCATCAAGTGGCGTAGTGCTGCGTCGATGGGAACACGGTTCCTGTCGGCACAGTACATTGAAGATGGAGCGCAGAACAGAAGCACAGAAGTCAACAGGAGTTACGCAAGTTTTTTGCATAGTTTGCATAACTCCAGTTGACTGCCACCGAACCTCCCAGGTAAGTGTAGACAAGCCCTGTGCTTTCCAGAAAACAACCTATTACAGAATGAAATGGTAAAAGATTATATCAAAATACAAATGTAATATTTTTCAGAAGTGCTCTCTTTAACTATCCCTTGACTTGGTATATTTTGAAATTTCTCAAGTATTTCTTATTTCCAGTACAAATCATTCTTTGTACATATAGCTTAAAATATTTATACCTCAAGAATAATATCTGTTGATAATATCGGATAATATCTACGGTGGCTTTTAAGGTTTCAGCTTTGCTGACTACTTCATTAAATGGATATCAGTCTTTCTTTGCTTGACTCTTGGCTTGTTACTTGTAAGTGGGAGAAGAGGAGAAGGGACATGATGAAAAAAAAGCAAGTATGATGGGGTATGTGGAAACATGAAGTTTGTCACAAAGACAGTTTGACCATGTAGCTGAAGGCTGAGAGGACGTTAGGAAATATGCTGACCGATAAGAGTGGTCAGCTAGGATGGATGAAGTTTTCTTGGAAGCTGAATGAGATAGCAAACTACTGACTGTCTCTTCCTTCTTAACTGAAGTTGTGTTTTTCCAATTTAGCAATAAGCTATGCGCATGCCTTCTTTTGTAACCAAATACAGGAATGTAACCAAATACGGGAAGTTCCTTGTGCAACTGTTTGTGCAACTCACTGTTACTTCTTCTTTGTGTTACGCATGCTTAATGCATTTTGCTGTATAACAATGACTTTGTAATAAGTCTTTATAAAAACCCGCACACAATGCAGATTGGGGGGCGCAGTTCAGCTGAAGCTATTGCCTCAGGTAATTACCTTGTTAATAAAGGTCTTTTCCTTCCCCACCCAAACAGAAGGGAAGACTGTGTTTTCTTCCACAGGTAATATAACCCATCTGTCCTGTATCCAATAAAGTACCATAATTAAACTGAAACTACAGGGGTATGCAAGAAATATCACAAATAAAGTGGTGAATTTGGGCATATTCCTAAATTTGATTTTGCTACACATTTTTTTAAAAACAAATTTTGCTTATAGTTTTTGTCTATTTTACCTAAAGTAGTTAGTTGATGTTGTTGTTGTTTTTCTTAGAGTGTGTGGAGATATTTCTGAATAGTCTTTGTTTAGTCTTAAGAGTATGTAGGAAGATAAGATGTGCTACTGCTATAGATAGTGGTTATACTGTAACACTTTTTATAGATAGCAGGATCTTATTGGATAGTGGGCTATTGTTCTGGGTAGTGGTAGTTTTTGCTGTTTTTAATATACTCTTTCTTGTTTTGTAGTAGAGAGAAAAGAAATGACAGAGGGCAAGAGCTAAAGAACATTCCTAGCCTATTTAAAAGGAGAGAAAAAGAATAAGTAGCAACCAAGTTCCAAAGTATAGTACAATGGTTGTCATTATCTATCTCTATTCCTAGAAAATACCACAGTCTCTTATGTACTGTGGCTTGGTAGCCTTTGGAAAATGGTGATTGCTATATAAGTTTCTGCTTAGTCTGTTCTATTGACTAAAGGCTGTAAAAAACACCTCATGGGACAGCTGGTCTAAAATCTAAATACATTGCATGTGGCCATGGCAACCTACCCTAACCAGTGTTTCTCAATGACCGGTCTGTGGACTCAGTGAGATCTCCCTGACACAGTTTAGAAATGCAGCAAGCTTGTCCCTGGTATCAAAAAGGTTGAGAAACTCTGTCCTAACAATAAGAGAAGCAGATATATCCCCAGTGCTTATAACAATACTACAGCACATGCAGCAGCACTGAGAATTATAGACTCAATAAAACAATCCATGGTGGATATATATACTGAGTCTAGCTTTATTAAAAAGTCCTCTACAATGTAATAGGGAATTATCTCCTTTCTATACCTTTTATGAAATACCTTAAAGAATTTAATACAGAATGACATATTTGGGATGATTAAAAAAAACATAGAAAGGGTATCTTTTCCTATTAAATTCTATAGCTTTTACAGATAATTTCTATAGACACCTATTACATTTCTAAAAACTCTGTTGGTTTCACCCCTATTAAATTCTATAGGACTTGCCATAGATATGAGCCCCAGAGTACAGTAGCTTCCTTTCTAATAGAAACAAAAGGATGAAGAGCTATAAGATTTAGAAAAATAAAGTCCGTGATACTAGGTAAGAAACCAAATGTCAGGACAGCTGGGCAACCAGCAATGGCTTGAGGAGGGGCTGGAGCAGGCACAGGCTGGACCTGAAACAGGTGGAGGTGCAGGAGCGGGAACAAGTGCAGGTACATTCTGTCAGAACTACCAGGGAGGAGGGAGTTTCCCTAATAAGGCAGCAATATAGAGCAGGCGGGGGTGTGGCTGATTTCATTAGGAGCCTGTATATCTGGCTGGGGTTGCAGCTATGTCCTCTTCTTTTCTTGGCACCACTCTGACCAATGACTGTCAAGCCAATGCACAATTCAACACATGAGTTGGAATTTCTTCCATCCCATTCATCCTTTAGGTCATTGCTCAAACCCTGCTAGGAATGGTAGATCTGGGCTGCCTCTTTCATGCAGTTTTGGCCACCACATGCTGAAAACGAGCAGCATATACAGAGATAGGCCAACAGCCTTGTTTAAGAAACTGCAACGTGGCCTCAGCCATACAAGTCAAATTCAAATAATTGAATATGACTGAAAAGGTGTAGATGAATTCATCAAAATTAGAAAGGATTAGACTTGAATGTTCCAGAAGTGGTAAGGCCCCGTCCAGGGCTTCCCCAGCATATAAACAAATAAGCCCCATCTTGCATCAGGAGCCTGAGCTGTAGGTGGTCAGGCCTAGTGGTCAGAATCCAAATGGCACAGACCAAGTTCAATGCAGAATCACAACCAGTGACCAGAGTCAAAGGTCAGAGCCATAGTAAGAGTCCAAATGACTAGAACCAAGGGACAAGAAAGAGTCAGAGCCAGGAATCAGAGCCGAGGATCCCCTTATCTGGAGTCAGGGAAGGCACGATCAGGGCTGGTTTCAAGGCAGTAGCAAGGCTGGGACAGCACTGGAACAAGGCTGAGTGCAGGACAGTTTCTAGGCTGGATCAATGGAGGAGCAGGGCTCAGACTGAGGCGAGCACAGAGAGGCAGAGAATCTATGTATGTATGTGCTGAGCAGCTGCTGATCCTCTGCATCTACTGGGCTTAAGAGTTAGCCACCTGAGTGCCTGAGCCAATCAGGTGATTCTGCTGTGGCACAGCTGCACTCATTGGTTGCCTGACAACTGGGCTGGTGCAGCTGCAGGTCCTCATTCCTGGCACATTGGTCTGGTCATCAGGATACATTGAGGGACTCATGAAAAACAAAAGGCAATATTGTTTTTAAAAAAAACACGGAACTTTCGGCAATTCCCATCAAATCTTTCCAACAATGGACACTTCAGGCCACTTTCCAGAGGCACAATAGTCGATGGTACTGAAGGTACTGGAGCCGCCAGGATTTCATGAGCAGAGGGAGACATTCTCCCATTGCAGCTGAGTAAGTTGACCCTGAAGGTTGTGAACCAGCTCTGTCACCTCCGTGCTGGATATGCCAGGGGCTTCCATCTTGGCTACCATCACCGAGCACATTAGGAGAAATCTGCTCAAACTGTCAGGACAGCCAGATGACTGGCTGTGCTTTGAGCTGGAGTTGGAGCAAGCACAGGCTGGAGAAGGAACAGGAGCTGGAACAGTCTGTCAGAGCGTCTAGATAGCAGGAAGAATCCACAACAAGGTAGCAACATTGCGATGGAGCTGTTTTCATTGGGAGCCTATATAGTTGCCTTGGGGGTCATCTAGTTAGACCCTTGCTTGTGTGATTGGCTGGACCCTTAAGATTCCCAGTTCATTATTTCAAATGATTCATCCAGCTCAGCGCACTCAGAACACTCAAGGATGACTTATCAGGCTCTGAACACATCACACCAAATCATCTTTGACATCTTTTTCTGTCATCATCTACACTTACGACTAGAGATGAACAAGTGGGGAAAACATGCACAGACTCTGGCATAAGCCACCAAAGCTTCTCCTCTCCTGCAGCTGAAAGATTGGGGGGGGGAGAGGGATGACTGAAATGTACCTTTAAAATTTATTTATAGAATTGAATCAGTTAAATTTCTGCTCTTCCTACTAAGAATCATCTCAAAATCCTTGGTCTGGCCCTTAGACACATTGGTGTGATCAAGCTGGACAGAACTTGTTTACAGCCGGGGTTTGCATATGGAATAGCTACGCATACCATACCTCAAAATGCTAAAGCTGTCTCTCCATACAGTGTTCCCAATGTTCACAGCAGAACTCAGAGTCATTATCTAACGCCAAATGAAATATTTCTTAGATTCAGAGGCAGAAATCCCATTGTTTCAATTTATTTCAGTGGACAAGCTAGCCATTTTTGGATTGAGATCTTTTTTCATTTGCATTTGAGAAATATGGAGTAACAGCCTGGCTTTATCCTACTGTTTCACTACCTTCTGTGCTGAAAGCCTTTGGAAATGTAAGCGAGTTGGAATTTATGGTCTCTCTTCTATACAAAATGGGCTTCAATGACAAATTCATTAACTAGATACAAACTTTATTCTTGCAAATGGTTTTCTGGAACCATTTAATTAATTATGCTGACTTGATACTCTGGCTTGTCAGAACAGATGGGCAATAAATAGGCAGATAGAGCATAAGATAGAGACTCCTGAACCTTTTAGAAGGCTCACACTCTAGAATGTTCATCACTTTTCCTCATAATGAGCACACCCTGTTTGCATTGGCATATTATGTCTCAGCCCCTCTTTAACATTCAGTGCAGCCGTTTATCTAAAGGCACTTTTCATAATAGGATTCACTCATGATGGCTGATTCATGCAGTAGGTATTGTGCATATTTAAAATTGCACTGTGGAGCATTCCAGGTTCAAAGTTGGTGCTATGTGCCTGTTCTTTCCTATGAAAGTCTGAATTTTGCTTGATCTGTCTTTGAATTCAATATAATCCTAATATGAGCTCTTTAGTACTTTTATAACCAGGTTTTCAGAAATGGCATTGATATTTGGCACTGTAATTTTTCACCTGCAAATAATTGCACCTAAATTTTGCACCTGCACAAAACTGTAGACATATGCATTATTCTTTATGTCCACAAATCAGGTGGTTAAAGGTTTATATACTAGTATGTGCAGATACAAGCATCCATTATTTGTGCATAAAAAATTGTGATCACAGAAGTGAAGATCAAGTTGAGGCACAGTTGGTGGGGTAAGCAACCAAAAATAAAGCCCCTCAAAAGCTTAAATATGCTATATAAAATTACAGGATCAAGAAATCATATCTGAATGGACAAAATAAAATGTGTAGAATAAGAAATGTGGGTTTTAATCAGTATCATTATATTTGGAGAAAAAAGGAGATTTTCTCTCATGGTGGAATTTGCTATTATTAGCCATCTGATTATTGGGTTGTTTTTTTGTTAAATTCATGTCAAACATTCAGATGCAATAGTGCAGTGGGAATTTCAGGTTTTCTCAGATTAGAAATCTTAAGTCAAATAGTTGTCATAAATCTGCATAACATCAATAAAGCCAAGGGATCTACATTGGCTTAAAACATCTGAGGATTCCTTCAACCCCATTTTGTGTTTGTTTGGAGGCTACATGTGTAAGTCAATAATTTCTGAAAGGAGAAAAAAATAAAACAATAAAAAACAAAATACATTAGTTCTATTATGTTGCTTTGTGTAGAGCTAAAAGTTTTTAAAATAATATTTACATACAGTATTTGGGGGTGATTGAACCTGTGGTTCTAGTGGTACTATTTAATTGTGATGGTGGTACACTGATCTTTCATCTACCCTCAGTGGACTCGATAGTTTATTTATCCTGCTGACAAAAAGGTACCTATACCAATTCTCTCTAGCTGAGCTTTTCCTTCATTCTTCCTCAAGGCAAGACAGTTTCTTAGCCTGATTACATAAGACACTGAAGAGGGGTGAGGAGAGGAAATTCCTTCCAGTCTTGAGCCCCTGAATAAGTAGATGCACCAGCATGTTGCCCCAAGCCACTTCCTTCTTCAATTTATCCCGCTTAAGGGTTCCTATCCCTTCAGAGTCTTTTTCCATTCATTTGGTTTCCCCAATTTATCTTACTTTAAGCCATCTCCTTAGCTTTTTTCATTGTTCTAGAAAGACCAACAAGACTGATATGCCTCAGACTGGGTAAAGATCTCATGTTATAAAGTCCTAATAAGCACTTGAACTTCATCAAATGGGTCTCTTAGTTACATGACGCTGCACTACCTTTCCAATCAGTCTCTCTGGACTGTGTCCCATTTCTCTCTCTCCTTGAATTCTCTTGTTTGGGGTTGAGCCTCAGGATCTGTAGTGGGGAACTTGCTTTTGGCACTTGTTGGTGAATACAGAGAAGAGGAGGGCAGGAGCTCCATAGGGAGGGAGCTTTCTGGCAGCATCTGTTGGTGAGCAAACAGAAATAAATTAAATGAGTTGAATTTCTGGTATGTGATAATTTGGGGCATTTTAGTTCAGTTTTAAGTTTGAGGGTAACACATCATTTTGAGCACTGAAAAAGGCAAGAGAACCACACCAAATGTGCCGAGAGAGAGTGGTCACTGTAACCACTACCGTTTTCTGGAAAAGTTGGATAGTGTAGACTGGACAAACCTAAAAGTAGGCATGAGAGGAAGAAGCCTCCGTCTTTTTGGTTTGAATGTATTCCTGGTGGCAAAGATTTGGTTCAGACCACTAATCCCACTCAAAGACTTTGCAAAGAAGCAGTGCTGAGGTAGCTTTTGCTGAAGTCAGAGATGGCAGCATTGCAGGAGAATTTGAATGAGTGTCCCCTATGCTGCTCAATAAAATCTTGTATTTGGTACAGCTGGGGTAGATGGTAGAGTCCCTAGAACATAATTAACAGGCTTGAGATGGACCTGCTGAGACTTTGGACTCCACTGACCTCAGACAATAAACTGAAAATGGGTTGTACAGGGGAGAAGAGGAGTTAGTATGCAGGAACACACTACCTTTTTAGATGATTACTACTGTACATGGAGAGGACTGTGTTTAATACCGTTGTTAAAACACTGAGGGGAGGAGGAACAGTCATACTTAATAGGTATATACAGATATTGTTGATTAATTATTACTGGCTTTCCCAAGTGTATTCTGTGCCCCATTTCCCTTCCCCTCCCCCCCAATAAAACATTTTCTATGTATAACAGACTCAGTTCTTGGAAGGGAAAAGTCAAGGGTGCTGAGGAGGGTTTTAGTTTTCCCATGTTGCTCAGTGGTTATTTTTATATTTTCAAAAGGAACCCCTAACTGAACCTGGCCCACTTTGCTGCAGACACATCCTGGCAGAATGGATACATTGGGACTGGGCTATAGTCTTTTATAAAGGGCCAGAGCATACCATGTTAGAATTGTTCAAACCCACTTTCAAAGTGGGGCCCTCTTACACGCTCCTGTTCCTTATTACCACCTGCTCTCCCTTTGCTATCACCCCACCCTCCAAAAGGTCTATCTGAACCCATGCTAGCTGCTTCAATAAAAACTGGGGAAGCTCAGAAAACTAGAAATAAATAGACAAATGGACATATAAATATCAGCAAGCTGACAGATAGGTGAGCCACTCCAAAGGAATCGTCAGGTGCTTTTCTAACTCCCAAGTTGCAGCAGAAACTTCCAAAAAAGGAGGATGGAGATTGGAGAACTCTCTCTGCCCCTTGTCCACCCTCTGCTCTTTCCACCCAGCCTCACCTTGACTTTTCCTCAGCTGCAGGCCCATCATCTGTTGGAGGGTCTCTCCTTGGAGCCTGACTCTTCCTCTGTGGTATCAGCAGCTCCTGAAGGCCTCCCTAGACTTGCAGTTTCCAAAGCACCGCAGTGGTAGCAGCCGTGGGATTTACATTGATGAGTCAAAGTACATAGTCAGAGGAAGCCGTCTAGTGGGACATGACAGCAATTGGTATTAGAACCATTCCTATTTAACATGCTTGGTGACCTGAAGGGGGGAATGCAGCTTTTTAATTAAATTTACTATTAAATTGGGAGATGTTACAAATATGAGTGTGAACAGAAAATGGAGTAGACAGAGAGCTCTGAAATTTGAGCAGGAAATAAAACTAGACCCAACTTAGACAAACGCGAGGTAATACATGTGGGGAAAAATAAACCAAAGCACAGTGAGGAAGAGAGAACTGTAAAGCAATAATGCTGAAAAAAGCTCTGTGGGTGACAGTGGACAGCAATTCAGATAGGAACTTTCAGTGCAATATGGTAGTTTTAAAAAAAAAAGCCTACTTAATTTAGTGCTGCAAAGGAATAGCCATTCCACGGAGCTCAAGGAAATGACAGTCAGTCTTTATGGACCAGCCCTTGAGAGAAGACTTTCAGTGGGTTTGTGATGGGGAAGCACACAAGGAGCTTCATCCTTTCCCTTAAATGTCCTGTTCAAAGGCCTATCATTTGTGCAGTTCCTATGTTTAAACGTAGAGGCAAAGAGGAGGCAAGGCCAAAAGCTAACGAGTGGACGAACCATCGAAATAGCCCCAGTGTGTTAGGCGCTCAGGCGTAATACGTCTCTGAGGCACAGTCCCTCCCCAACCTCTCTATGTACCACTCTGTACTTGAACAAATGGGTAAATGCCCTGAACTGGTTTTATATAGCAATGGTGAGACTGCATTTACCATATTGTGTTCCATTGAGGGTATCTCAGAATAAAAAATGTCAACAAATTGGATGAAATTCAAGGCCCGAGAGCAATAAAATGTATTAAAGGGTTGTAGAGATTGAAAGATTTCAGTCATACATGTAAACTGAGGTTAAATGACAAAGGGCGTGGAGGAATGGAATAACTGTCTAAAAGGGGTATGAGAAGTGCACTAAACAGCAGATCAGTCCTGAGGAAAATCACTATATGCATCTTCTCATGCTTCTCCATTCATTTTCTAGAGGCCTGGGGGTTTTCCTGAATTTGTATTCAGAACTCTGGGGTGCCGCCTCCATGTCAAATGTCTTCTGGCCTGCTCTAGTGGCTTCTCTACATGAGCAATTACTTTGCAACAAGCTGGGGTGTGAGTCTACTGAGGACCAAATGTCCATGTGCGCTCTATTGATGTGCATTAACAATTTGTTGGAGCACTTTAAGCTAGTCCCTTTTCAGAGGGGACTAGATCAAAGCATTCTAATGAACTGTTAATAAGCACCAACTGGGTGCACATTAACAGCTGGCTCATGGCAGGCTAATGCGGGCTTGATTCCCCCGCCAGTTTGCCACAAACTAATTGTTCATGTAGACAAGTGCACAGTGCATATTTTTTCCTGTTTTGATTTTGTAATAGTTTAGAGACCCATGTTCCTGCATATATTAATTTTTTCATATAGCTACATACATAAAAAATTAGATTGACCTGGGTTTAGTCCTGAAGGGAATTAGCCTTTCAGTTTTTACCTGAACCAACTGTGAATTCAAGCTACTATCTCTCTGTTTGGTGCACTGTTTTGTTTTTTGGTCATGTAAAGATTTCCCATCTAGGGTTGCCAGGTGTTTCCTGTTTTCGACAGGAAAGTTTGGTTGAAAAGGGGACCTGGCCATGTCCAGTCAGATGTACTGACCGGACAACAAAAATCCATTACCACAGGCAAGGGAGGAGAGCGGTTGGGTCATCAACCCATGTCAGACCCTGCTCAGCTGGGGCCACTTCCTACTTCATTTTGTGGACAGGCAGGCAACAAGCTAATATCATTCTGTGATGTATTAACAGGAGTGTTATATGTAAAATACAAGAGACAATTGTTCCACTTCACTTGGCACTAGTAAGGCCTCAGCTGGAGACGTGACCACCTTTAAGAAAGAAGAGGACAAATTGAAGAGCACTCTCAAGAGAGAAACAAAAAATCAAAAGGGATTAGAACGCCTGACTTATGAGGAAAGGTTTAAAAAACTGGGTAGGTGTAGTCTTGAGAAAGGAAGACTGAAAGGGGCATGATAACAGTTTTCAAATATGTTAAGAGCTTGCATAAAGAGGAGTATGATCAAGGTTTCTCCACGTCCACTTAAGACAGAAACAGAAGTAATTGGCTTACTCTGAAGCTGGGAGACGTAGGTTGGATATTAGGAAAACCTTTCTAACTATAAGAATAGTTAAGTACTGCAATAGGTTTCCAACGGAAGGTTGGGGAAAGTTTTTAAGAAGAGACTATATAAATATTTGTCAGAGATTGTCTAAGTCCAGTCTTGGCACAGGGGGATGGACAAGATAACCTCTAGAAATCACTTCCAGCTCTACATTTCTATGATTCTATGATTTTAGAGAGAGCAGAATGAGCCAGAAGTAGACAAGAATGTGCAGGAGCAGAAGAGGAACCCTGGACTCCTAAAAATTATGGACCTAAATCCCAAAGGGCTCTCGGTGTGGTGAAGACACCAAGGAGAGATTTTCATGCAGATTTTATTTCCCTCCCTCCCCCCACATAGATTTGTATATTTCTTGTGATGTCTAAAATAAAGTGTGCATGGGTTTACAAATTCCTTTGCAGAATCTGTGTGTAACTCTCACTATCACAGTCACAAAGAGGGAAACGGTAAGCCAGAAGGTCCACAGCTTCAGTAGAATTGTGCAGCAGATTTCAGAAGTGTGCAACAGCTAGTTGGAAGGTTTGAGGTAGCCTGCATGAGGTTCAGGGCCTAGCCAATGGGACTGTGGGGTCAAGAGGAGATTCAGATATGGGATCTGCATCAGGAGTGTGTGCCTAGAGGCCCAGAGTCAGAGAGACAGTATTTAAATACTATCCATCCTCAGTAAACCTATAGCATGTAGGACACAAGGTTTTGATATAGTACAGAAGCATGGTGAGTGGTCATTGGGGGAGCTCATCAGGGTTATAACAAGCATATATATTACTAGTTTAATTTTTCATATACATTTCAGATAATCCATTCATATCTAAGGTTACATTGTTACCCACATATTGAAGGGCACCCCACCTTTTTCCAGTTCATAGGGCTCCTGGAGAAAGGTACCTACCCTTATCCAATTCGTAGGGCTCAGGGCCATATGTACCATTTCATAGGACTCAGAATGAAACTAATCTGGTTAATTTAAGTACTCACCCTTTTCCAATTCATAGGGCTCTGGATGCATTCTACTGTGCATTTGCAGGACCTTTTACCAGTGAGAGAGCCTTACTCAGAAATATCCTTAACCTCCATTTATTAACCATTACCAAACATAATACACATGCTAATCATAAAATGTTATACTCACCAATCCTGATCAGGCAGGTGGACTTTCCCTGTTGGCCAGACAGTCAGTTTTGTCTTGGTTCTGGTTGTTGCACATCATGGTCATGCAGAGGATTCTAGCAGCTCTGATCTTGGGCTGTAACTTGGAGGTGAATTCTTTTTCTTTCATTCCTTCTTCCTCTTCTTCTTCTTGTTCCAGCTGGTCTCCCTCTTGTACCCCATTTTTATAGTGAAACTTGAGTTATGCTTAGCTATACCTTAACCAATCATTTTACTAAAATTTTACAAAATAATGATTTGACCAAGCCTAACGTATCATGAAATAATTCTTTAACCAATCATATCTGACCACCTTAGTTGATTTAAATATTGCACACTTAGTTATGCAACAGACAGAAATCATACTAATAAACAATAAGGAAATGAGGACTATAAAGATAAAACAAGACAAAAGGTATAGATTTCACAATCACAAGTGTTGATAAGTGATTCCTTGTTAGACAGAATTCTATCAAAGTTTTCTTTAAACATATTAAGATCTGTTTCTTTATCTGGTGGTGGTAGATACCATTAGCATAATAACACCTTCTTAACCTTCTTTACAACATTGTTTGATGTAATTTAGATGGGGATGTGAAGGTATGATCACATGCTTCTTAGCTTATGGCTACTGTCTGTCCTAATATGGCTGCTATTGCTTAGCCAAAAAAAACAAGGCCTCAGACATTACAACATAAAATAGGATTCTAACTGCTAAGTACCCTTGCCTTCCAGTTTGTTCTGATGATAAATCTAGTTATCAGCCAGTCAAATCAATTTGAACATAACATTTTATTGTGGGATTGGTAGCACATTCTGATGGATTTTAAATCATGTATAAAGGGGTTTTTCCCCCATTAAAGTCAAGAAAACCTGTGGTTTGAGAGGTTAATACTCCAAGTGCTGTTTTAATGGGTGTACATTCTAATAACAAACAAACAATGTTTAATTGTTTACATACAACTATATGTGCATGTAGATATTACCTTTGTGTGCCTTACATTTTTTTCTTTAAAATTTTGTACCTTTGCTACCGCTAGTGGTATCCATAGTAGGAAATCCACTACGCATGAGACCCTGGCAGTTGCCAAAATGTTTATCATTGTATCATCTAGACCTGCTCTGAACAGCTATAGGGCTTTTCTAGATGCCAAGCAATGCCTTGAATTTCATATGAAAGTGAATAGCAGCTAGTGCAGAGTGGGGAGTATAAATATAAATAGCTCTTGTTATATTGGGAGCTATGTGAAGCTTTTGAAAACAGATGATTCTCTCTATATCCTACACAACTTTTAGTATTTTCCAGGAAAAATAGGCAAAGCCATAGTTTTAGATAATTAAGTAATGTTCCCAACTCCCCTATTTAATGCTCAGACATATTTCTTTGCTTGCAGAGACTCAATTCTGGTTTAAAATGATAGGATACTTCCTCCTATTGTTTGTTTCCCTCCACTTCCCTGCACTCATCATGAAGGAACATATACTTTATTGTTAACCAGGTGGTCCCACCTTTTATGTTTGATTATCTATCTTCAGGTAAGCATACTAGGCATTTTGATTTGACCTTCTCAAGTCTCATAGCTCTACCCAGCTTTGGACTGCCTATATACAGAATTCCTACTGACAATATTTTTCTGTTACTTTATGTTTTGGTTCCTCAAATAGTCCTAATTAGTTTCCATGTGTCCACTGCATTACATACTGCCTTACTAGCTGCCAACATACTATGAGGACTTTGCTTTTCTTTCACTGTTCAAATATTGTTGACACATCAGTAGCAGTAGGTGAGATCTAATGTAAAGAGGCATGCAGCTTTAGCGTTTCAGTGCCATTATAGAGAAAAGACGTTTTTGTAGAGACAATACTTAAAAGAAATATGTAGGATGACAATCTAAATCTATCATTGTCTAGCACTTTTGACTTAGAACACATTTCTAAACAATTTACAAAGACGTATCTTGTCATTTTAAACACAGACACGAGCCTATGCAACCAAAGAAACACGTCTGAACATTAAGTATAGGAGACATTATTTCATTTTCAAAAAAAGCTTACTAGTAAGGTATGGTTCTGATCCTATGGAAACATACAACAGAGAGTGGGGGGAAATCATGAAATCTCAATCCTTTAGTCTTTAAGGAAAGCCCCAACAAAACAATTATAACACTTCTCTGAATATTAGAGCTGGTTGGAACATTTTCCTATTTCACTGAAAAAATGCTGCTTTGATGAAACCAAAACTTTTTACATAGATGTTTTTGGTTTTGACTAAGACTTAATTGAAAAGGGGTTTTTTTTGGCGGAGGGGTGGGGGGGGGGGGGGAAAGAGAGAGAAAATCTTTTCCGTTCTCTAGAGTCTGGTCCTTAGGACACTGATCTGGGACTTTCAGCTTCAAGTCCTTTCTCTGCCTGATTCAGAGTGATAAGTGATGAAAGACTCTGCTGTGAATCAGGCAAGCAGGTACTTGAACCTTAGGCTACCTACTTTAGAGGTAAGGTCCCTAACCAACAGGCTACCCACACAGTTTTTTTTTTTTTCTGGAAAAAATTGAATTTTGATTTGTTTTGCGCCAATGTAGAATGAAAACAGATTTCAAAATCTCAAAAATGGCACAGAAACAGATTGGTTGTCCTCCAGTCAACTCTCTTAAATATGGATTCAGGTGTCTAAATTTAGGCAGTCCATCACTTGATGATTATGTGCAATATTTCATTGATTCAGCTGCATAATTTTTCAACTGCAGTGTTGCACATATTTTGCTGACAGTGGTAAACAGTTAACTCTGAAGATATACAGCCTACACCTCTTTTTTAATGTTTTATTTATTCATATGTAGTATATTGCATTTGAGTTTAAGCTGCTTAGCTAGTTGTATACTTCATTAGTAGTAATTATATAGTGCCAGAGTTGTGTATGGCACCTTACATTAAAAAAAAGACATCCTCCCTACCTCCAACAACTTAAGGTATATGGCACTATCTTCCACTGCATTTCTGCCCAAATGCATTCCTTCAAATGTGCCCTAAAGCCATCATAGCCTGCCAGTAGATGATTGCCCCTGCATAGAGGAATCACTGGGTGGCAAAGAACCATCACAGTAGCTTTTGCATTATACCCACTCTCAGCTATCAATGCAGCGGTTGTAGAAGGGATATCCCTATAGCTCAGTGATCCCCAGCCATTGACATAAATCACGGTAGCCGTTATGCTGTTCTAACTTGCACTACTGATCAGGTGGTAGGGGGGAAAGGGGAAATCAAATTCCTCCTAAACTACGCCAGGTACTCCTCAGATGCAGATCAAGGTATAGGACTTTGATTAGGCATTAGCATCATATATGAAGATAACATATATCAAGTGATATTAGGGATACAGGAGGAAAAGGGTTGCAACATAAATAAATTGGCAGCTACTGTGGCTCATTATGCCTCCATCTGAACTAGTTCTATTGGTTTTGTTTTGTTTTGTTTTTAAAAAAACCCACATTTCTTTAGCAACAGACAGATTCATGCTACAAAAGTTTAAATTTTTCTAACAATGGAAAGAACAATTTATTTTATGCCACTGTAGCTAGCTAAGCATTTTAATTATTACTGCAGTCATCTTGTTATTTCTCAGTCTATACAGTCTTCTTTGGTGTTACACTCTGAAACTTTTGAAGTTCAGATGAATAATGGTGTATGGAATGTAATCCAAAAATTGTAACTTTTTTATTGTACATTTTTTATTGATGGAGGGTGTGTTGGAAAGGAGACACAAGGAGGATGGGGAGTGAGAGGATGAAGATGAGGGGATAATATAACTTTTTTTCTCCGGCCTTTTCTCTTGGTTTAGGTTGTAAGCTTTCCGGAGTGAGATGGATCTGGTGGAATGTCTCTGAATGCTATTATAACAGTAGGTTTAGGGAAGCAAAGGAGATAGAAGGAAAGCTAGAGACTATGAGGAAGGGGAGAGATTAGGGCACCATCCAGCAAAGCACTTAACTATATGCATAACTTTAAGCACTTGACTAGTCTTTGACTTCAATGGGACTACTCTTATTCTTAAAGTTACATACTTAAGTGCTTTGGTGATTTGGGACCAGATGAAGAGTTGGGAAGAGTTACTCTCTGAGCTATGTGCTGCAGCTGTTGAGGCTCTGTAAATTCCACCTGTTTGATTTGTATGTTTCAAGTAGTCAGATTTTCACAGTTTGCTATTTGATATTCACCCTCCACTGGTTCATCTGCAGTGGTAATAGTGGTGTTGCTTTTTTCCCTAGTTTTACTAATCGATCTTCACCACATTTGAGAAAACTGCATTGTCAAATAAGTGTTGGTCATCTTATACACTTTTCTGATCTCCTTGTCTATCATTGAAGTGTATCCTCCAGCCACTGAGTTTTTTCAAAACTTATTTTAGGTGCATATTCGAGAAGCCCAATGCCAAACACTTTGTTAATAGAATTCATGCTTTACTGATCATAACAGTGGGGTAGCATATTTCATTTTCATTTACGTAGTATGCTGATTAAACTACATATTTAATCGATTGACCTTTATTCTGTACTAATGCCATGTTTAAAGAGATGTAATCAATGTGCACACTTTGCTGAATGCAGTTTACATTTCTCTGCAGTTTGTACATGTCTTTTTACTAATTTCCACATCATAAAATGTATTGGTTCCCAGTGTACCAAGAAAATCAGACTGAATATAATGATGCAGAACTCAGTGGCTTAATGAATTGATAAAAGGATAGAGATTGGACTTGTGGATGGAACATGGAACTGGGAGTCATATACAATGTGCTTCTAATATGAGGTTACTTTAGTTTCATGTAATGTTGCAAATTTACATAACAATGCATTAACCATGCACTTATGCACGATCCTTATCTAAAATGCATGTGTTAAAGAAGAATAACTCTTGAATTATTGGATTTGGATTGGGTTGTTGGTGCTGAACACTCAAGGAACTCAGGAACAATTCAGTGATTATGTTTTATTTGAATACTGGTCAGGTTTTTTCCTACCTCTAAGCAAAAAAGGTGATATGAGAACTAGCCTTTTTGAAAAGCAGATCATTTGTGGAGAATTGTTTCCTTCTCCTTTCCCTTTAACATGGTATTTCCATCATAGCATTGTACCTGACTCAGGCCAGGATGGACAGATTCAGTTCTGCTCCAGTGAGAGCTAGTCTGTATATAAAATTACTTCAGAAGTCCATCCATGAAAAGAGAGAAACTGGAGCATTTTCAATGGGACTCGGAACTTGTTTTTCATCTTGGCAGTGGAGCCTGGATGAAGCTTTAAAAAAAAATCATGTCCTTTCTTTATTAAGTGAAACAGCTGTTCAAGGATCTTCTTTAGTGGTTCTATGGCTCCCCCTGAGACCTATACACTTGGACTCCTGTTTAATGAGATTAGAGTACGGCTTCCTGTCTCTTTATATGTTTCTATAGAATACAAATGCAGTTTAGGGTTTTATAATATTAGAAAGGGTGTACAGTGGGCCTTATGATTAAAGTGAAAGCAAGGTTTTTGTATATTAAGATTTTCAGACTGATTAGCAAAGCACTAATCAGTTAAAAAAGCACAGACTTTGATTGGTAATTTTATTGAAAATCTCAAGCTCCACAGAATACAACTGGCTCATCAAAATGTGTAACTGGATTCATGAAATATCTAATTGGAGCACCAGCTATGTACTATAGCTCAAACCAGACTCTGTACATTCTGAAATACAAGCATATGCAGATGAATAAATAAAAAATATTGTTTATCAGTAAGGGATCTGAAAAAAACAGATGCTTAACTTACCAGGTTTATGATTGCTGTGTCACTGGAGCAGTGCAAAGCATCGAGTATATCCATTCATCTAGACTCATTCATGTCTTTTACAATAGACATCCTGAGTTGATGCTGTATTACATGTTCGCACTTTCCAATTTACTCTATGCCTACAGTGATTTTCCCCCCATTTCTACTGAATCTGTACAGTAGCTATAGACATTCCTACAGATTAAAAATGAAAAGAAATCATATAGGCCCTGACTAAGCTTTTGGTTATATCAACTTGAAAGAGAAATAAGTCCATTAGCGTCAATGGTGGGACGCAGGCACAGAATCTATAACACGAAGTAACAAGAAGAGTTATGTAATCATCTTCAGGGTAGCCAAAGAGCTATTCACAACACAGATGGCTTCGGAGAGGAAAACAGAAAGGTGCAAAGTCGTACAGTGAGCTGGTGATGATTTTGGAACCAGGTGCACTGTAGGATGGCTGCTTTCTACTGGTGACTCAAAATGCACATTTGAGAAACTCTGCTGTTATGTGGTCTCTCCTATAGATCTGGGAGACTCAGAGATTGGAGTTTGTCACTTGAACTAAACCCTTGGTTTCCCAGCATTAACAACTGGCTTCAGCCAGTGTGCTTTTTCTTCATGAAAGCATAAATTGGATTTGCCCAAATCCTCTTTCAGTTGGCCCCCTCCACACACAGATAAGAGGAGTTAAATTCTCTATGGTTTCATGTGAAGGACCCTGAAGTGCTTTACAAACATTAATGTATCCACAAGCCCTCTGTGAGACAGCTAGGTATTACTGTACCGCATTTACAGATAAGGTTGTGTGACTGCCCATGATCACACAGTAACTCAGTCTCAGAGTGGCCAAAGAATCCTAAAAGAAAGCTGAGCTAAGACATTGGTTCCAATATGCCCCTTTAGTGACTCACTAGAATCACTTAAATGAAAGGGTTTGCAGTTCTGTGAGAGCTCTATTGCCCTTTCAGTTTACAAAACCAGTACAGGCAGTTGTAGTTTCTGCATTCTTTTCACCTTCTGCCAGCTGGAAAAACATTTCTTCCTGCTGATCACACTCTCAGCTCTCTATCCTGACTTCCTATACTGGCCAGCAAGCTATTGCAATAGTTCCCAGTCATATGGTGCTCTAACCTTATGGGAGCTCCCTGTTTTGCTGGTTCTTGATGTTAGCACATCCACTTGACCAGCTCCCGTTTGCCTCTCTTTTCATTGCAATATTCTTCCCCCTCCTTTCCCATGATCATTATCAGAACAAACCTCCTCCATGTCTCTGGCTCCCACGCAACTATCCATCCTGACTACTTTTGTCCTACACCTTGAATTCACTCCAGTATCTTCCCCTATATGTTCCTGACTCATCATTATTATTCCCTGATTTCTGGCTCCTCACTACTCTTATTCTATCCGTGGCCCTTTGGTTTCAAATAGCTCTTTTCATACCCCTCACTGCTTCTTCTTCCAGCTTGCGTTCCACTGAAAATACCAAATTTCCCAATCACTCTGTTCCTTAATTTAACATATTAGTAATCAGTTTATGGCCAGAAGGGACCATTAGATAATCTAGTCTGATTTCCTGTAGAAGATCCCCCAGTAGGGGGCAGCACCGGTGGCTTTCCGTCGGTGTCAATCTCCAGGGGAGGCCCCACCTCCTGGTGCCTATGCTCTTTGGGAGTCCAGAATAAAGGGGCCACCTCCGGCCCTTATTAGGGTGAGCCTTGGGTTCAGGCTGCTCCTAGTGGGGAATAGTCTCTTGCCCTCACAGGCGGGCCAACAGCGTAGGGCCTTGCCCTCAGCCAGAAATGGGTCAGTAGCGGAAACAGCAGTCTCTAGCCCCAGAAGACGGGGAAACAGTCTAGGTCTAGCCCTTTGGCAGGGCAGGCCAGCAAACACTGTCTTGAGCACTGTGCAGGACGAGTACACAGTCTATCGCCTAGTCCTTCTAGAGGGCAGGCAGGCAAACACAGTCTTGAGCCCTTGGTAGGGTGAGTAAGTAGTCTGCACCCAGCCCCTCGGCAGGGCGTGGCTGGCAATAAGGGACAGGCTCCGGCCCTCAATGGGCATTCACCCCAGGTTGGGTAAAAATGGGGGGAGGGAGACACAGGCCCACCCGCCTCCACTGCGTCCCAGCACAGGGACCTGTCACTGGTGGGGTGTCCCATCACTGGGTCAGCGAGGTTCCACGGACTCATAACCAATGCAAGCTCACCCAGACCATAATCGGCTTCCCTGGGCTTCTTCCTCCCACCTTCTCCCTAGAGTACCTGGGGCAAGTCGTCTCCTTCTGGGTCACTGGGGTAGACGGCGACCGCAAGTCCCTCACCGTCAACCAGCGGCAGGTCCAGAAACTTTTTGAGGTCCTCTGCAGAGGGCAGTTCCTCTAGGTCCCAGCGTCCACATGTCCCTTCTGGCTCACTAGGGGTTGGTAGCTTGGGCAGCTCCTCCAGGTCCTCAGGGCCCCAGCCAGTAGGCAGCTCCGTCAGCTCCTCAGGGCCTCAGGCAGTAGGCAGCTCCGGCAGCTCCTTCGCCAGGTCGTAGAATCCGGTGGTCTCCTTCAGCTCATCCGGCTCAGGCATCTCCTCCAGTTCCTCAGGGAACCACACAGTGGGTAGATCTGGCAGCTTCTCCTCCGGGTCATAGCGGTCGGGTGTGGCGGTACACTCGAGTACCAAGGGAGAGTCAGCCTTCTCCCTCAGCCGCTGGGCTCTGACCGAGCGGGCAGGCCTAGGATTTATAGGCCTAGCCCTGCCTACCTGCTTCCGGTCAGCTGTTGCCTTCCTGTGTTCCCACCACTGTGTTTTGGCTCTCCCTCAGTCAATCTCCGAGGGAGGCCAGACCTCCCGTCTACACTTCCCAATTAACATGGGCTATAGAATTTCACCCAGTTTCTTCTTGTATTGAACTAGTAACCAGTTTTCACTGAAACATATCTTCCAGAAAGGCATCCAGTCTTTATTACAAGACATGAGAGAGTGAAGGAAAATAATGGTTTATACAAATATACCAAGAGGAAATAAAAACTAGAGTAAAACAGGCCTATTAATAAAGAAGGGATTGAAATGAATGAAGACTCAACAATAACTAAGCGTTAAAGCTGCCTTTAAAAATCTCTCTAGCAAGTAATAAAAGGATGAAGAGTAATTACGACCATCAATATAGCTATTGATGACATTCAAGTAAGTGAATTCTCGTAATGTGTGCACATCTACAGATCAGCAGGAGATTGACTAGGACTAACATATCTGAACTGAACTGAAGTTAGATTCTACTTCTATTGAAGTCTGTGGCAACACTCCCATTGCTTTCAAATGTGCAGGATCAAGTGCCTAGAGAACCATCAAATCTTTCTGGACTGCTCCATTCTCATATTCTCTCTGCCTTAACTCTGACATATTTCCTTATAACTTACTGTATCTATGCATTATTCCTTTGTGCACACTCTTTTGTAAGAAAATGAAATAAGTATACAGCACACGTTATTTCATTGGTTCACGTAGACAGCAAAAGTCCGTTGCAACAATCCTCTTAAACACTTCATCCCCTTGGGGCAGAGGGGACGGAAGCGCAGTGACTGAAGCCATTTTCCTAACTATTAGTACTTCACATTCAGCTATATGGCCACCATGGCGGTTGACCTACAGGGTTCATCCGCTGCAGGTAATGAAGACTCCACTGCTGCCCGATCTTCACCAGAGCCTTGTTCGCCGACTGTTTCAGGGTTTCAGGCCCTCATGGCTACTGTAACACCTAAGGGGTACAGGCCCCACCATACTTCGTCTTGCCAAGCAATCCCCTGCTTTGGTCATTGCCCACTCCTCACGAGCTAGGGCATGAAGTTGGACTTTTGGGGAGCAAAATGGCCACATAATGACGTAAGAGAAAACTAAAAGATACAGTAGAGCAACATTATAATAGCTGAATACATTAAAAAGAGCACATTACAGTAAAGAATACATAGTGCAAGTAACTGGCTGTCCAGGATATGCTGCAAAATGATTTAATACTTTCATAAATTCAGTTCCTGTTGTCTGTCAGCCTGCAGCATACAAGTATTAAACAATAAAGTTTATCTGATAAAGAAAGCAATAGAAAGTATTGTTTTGTGTGTCATTCTTTGGTAGGAGACTGAATGGTGGTTGATACACTGGAAAGATTGTCTGAGTCACAACTATTGGGCTTGTATTACCAAGAGAGGAATGCAAGGTGTTGGCAAAATATTCCCTGGAGTTTAGAATGTAGGAACTGGTGAAGGACAAGATTAACATATTGTCTAAGCGGTCAGTGCAGAGACCCAAAGAAGAAAGCTAAATTTTATCTGAGGAAAGGAGTAGGGGGGAGGGCAAAATCTAGTGAGGTGATGCTACTGGGATTCAGTTAACCCATCAGGGAACTTCAGTCTTTTCAGACATGTAAAACATATGGTAAAATTATGGTTCATATACCCTTAAAGAAGTCAGGTTAAACAAATATTTTTTGTTGTTCAACACATATATAGCAATGCACATGCTGTCATCTCAGCAATCTGTATATACCAGTCTGTGATCAGCAGCCCACCAACAATCTGTAATTAAATCTCTTGCACAGAGTAGTGCTGTGGCTAGTCATTTCCCACTTAGCTGATGCAGCCCAGTATGTCTCCAAAGTCAAGAGAAGCTGCTATCAGCAGTAGTCCATTAAACTTTCAAACCCCAAATGTAACAGGTAATACTGATATCAGAAAGCCTGGAGCACACTTTATGATCATGGAATGTGTGCCATCCACCTCAATCAGCATTAGCACTTTGGAGCCATCAAGGGTCAGTAGGTTAGAATCCCTTCTATGCATCCCTCAAATAACTCCACTTAAATACTCTTCTTTTCCACTATTTGTGTCATACTCCTATAATAGCATATCTTAGAATATCAAAGATTGAAATGGACACATAAAAAGAACAAAGAAATACCCACTGGCCAAAATCAGGGGAGACAAGATATAGCCCTTCTTCAGAAAACATATTTAGCTCAATCAGCCACTTAAAAAACCCCCACTTTCACAGGTGAGTTTTTCTGAAGTATGCTTCTTTTCTGCTGATTAAATCGAGGGGGGAAGGAGGGAGGGAAGGAGAAATATTTCCTGTTTCTTCTCAAACCTGTTCATTAAACAGCATACACGGGCAAAAGTCTTTAGCAGGAACAAAAATATAAACTTGCATAACCGAAGCGTGTATATTTTTCTCCCCAACAGGATATTAGGTACATTTTCTCCATAACAACCAGGGAAATTTCTTCAGGATGAATATGCTCTATGACAAGTTTATAGCAGACATATAGAGCATTATATATAATCCTATACTTGAGATGACTTGCTAAAGTTATCTCCTGAAAATGGATCCAAAAGAGAACAATGGCATTCAACGGAAGGTATGAAAAGCATTCTATACAAACATATCCTCCTTTGTATCATGCATATATTCTATATTTCTCTAGTTCAGAAAAGCATGCGCCTCTTTAAGATAACTACGTGAAATATGTGCTTAAACTGACTTCAATAGGATTTACGTGCATGCTTAGAGTTAATCATATTCTTAAGTGCACTTTCTGAACAGGGATGTTTTTCTGAATCAAAGTCTTCATCTTTATTACTAAGAATGTGTGTGAAAAAAAGATCTGTGTTTTCTTAAAGATTACCTGTTCCTTCTGCTTATTCCCACTTTAAGCCTTTATTCTGTTTTTGACATCATAATTATTTCCACAGCAACAAATGGTTGTCACAAATATTATATCCAGTAGTGAATAAGTAAAATATCTGTTAGTTTTGGGAGGCATCTGCTACGTTGGAAAATTATTAATAGGATCTTAAATTTAAATTATATTAATTGTAAGTACAATGGGACAGTACAGTGGGATGTCTTGGGGGCTGAATCTCTTAATTCCACCAGTGCAAATCAAGCCTAGAGTCTTTGAGGTCAATGGAGATATCAGTGTAAACCAGTGAAATTAGATTTAGTGATGCATTCTGTAGAAGCAGAATGGGGAGCAGGGGAAAAAACAAACAAACAATCCTTGAATGTAAGTGGTGGGTATTAGATTAAAAGGTGTACTCTTTTAGGCTCTGATTTAGCAATGCACTTAAGCACATACTTGACTTGAACAAGCCTTAAGCATGTGCTTGATGTGATCTGAGGAATCAGAGGGGTGAAATATAAACTCAGGGGTTCAGGGACCCTCTTAATAAGTTTTTGTACAGCACCCAGCACAATGGAGCTCTGACACTTATTGGGTTTCTTGGATGCTACCATAATACAAATATTAAATATTAATATAGGCATTTATATGTAATTGGTGTGTTTGTCGTGAAGAGGAAATAGAAATTTGGGGATACAATTCTACCACATTGTTCCTTTTGCCTGTTTTCTCTCATCAAACCTATATCTGAATTTCAGATGGCCAGTTTATATCCATTTGCTCTTATGTCCACATTGGCGCTGAACTTAAATAATTCCTTTCCCTCCCTGGTATTTATCCCTCTGGTGTATTTATAGAGAGCAATCATATCCCCTCAACCTTCTTTTGGTTAGGCTAAACAAGCCAAGTTCTTTGAGTCTCCACTCAGAAGGCAGATTTTCCATTCTGCGGATCACCCTAGTAGCCCTTCTCTACACCTGTTCCAGTTTGAATTCATCTTTCTTAAATATGGGGGACCAGAACTGCACACAGTATTCCGGATGAGGTCTCACCAGTGCCTTGTATAATGGTATTAACACCTTCCTATCTCTTCTGGAAATATCTTATCTGATGTATACAAGAACTGCATTAGCTTTTTTCACAGCCACCTCATATTGACAGCTAATAGTCATCCTGTGATCAGCCAATATGCCAAGGTCCTTCTCCTCCTCTGTCACTTCCAACTGATGCATCCCCAACTTATAGCAGAAATTCTTGTTATTAGTCCCTAAATGCATGACCTTGCACTTTCCACTATTAAATTTCATCCTATTTCTATTGGTCCAGTTTACAAGGTCATTCAAATCTTCCTGTACGATATCCTGATCCTTCTCGGTATTGGCAATACCTCCCAACTTTGTGTCATCCGCAAACTTTACTAGCACATTTCCACTTTTTGTGCCAAGTTCAGTAATAAAAAAAGTTAAATAAAATTGGTCCCAAGACCGATCCCTGAGGAACTCCACTAGTAACCTCTCCAGCCTCAAAGTTTAACTTTCAGTATGACCCATTGCAGCCTCCCTTTTAACCAATTCCTTAGCCACCTTTCAATTTTCATATTGAACCCCCTCTTTTCCAATGTAACTAATAGTTCCCCATGTGGAACCGTATCAATGCCTTACTAAAATCTAGGTAAATTAGATCCACTGCGTTCCCTTTGTCTAAAAAAAAAAAATCTGTTATCTTCTCAAAAAAGGACATCAGGTTGGTCTGGTGCGATCTACCTTTTTTAAAGCCATGTTATATTTTATCCCAATTACCATTAACCTCCATGTCCTTAACTACTTTCTTTTTCAAAAAATTTTCCAAGTCCTTGCATACTACTGATGTCAAACAGGCCTGTTGTTACCTAGATCACATTTTTTCCTCTTTCTTAAAAATAGGAACTATGTTAGCAATTTTCCAGTCATATGGTATTGCCCCTGAGTTTACCAATTCCTTACTGATGCCTTCACTGAGTTGCCCTCATCTTCCACATTAGTTTAAGCTCCTTCATGATTGTCATGAAAGCCTTACTCAATCTAGCTTCTTCCTACCTCTCTGCTCTCATACCTTTCTTCTTACCCCCTTGTTCTTTGTGGTTTAACTGACCCACACACCTAATTGACCTCATCATTTCCTCACTTCACTCCCATCTCTGCACTACTCCTTATTTCACATGGCCTATTGACTTCTTGTGCTACCCCTTCCTCATCCTATTAAATGATAGTATGAAAGAAAACACAAGGGCTCATGTATGAGAGAGGGAGAAATAAATTCTGTGCAACTGCGTCATAACTCCTCACTCAGTCCTTGGTTTTAGTTGCATCCCACCCCCACCAACTTCATCTGCTCATTGTCTAATTGATTGAAAATTCCTTGGAGCTGGTTCATATCTTGTCTTCTGATTTGTTTTTCAAGACCCTAGCACACTTTGAGCACTATATAAATAAAATTATATGGGACATACTCTGAACTGTATAATGTTAGGCTATGGACCTGATTCACCATGACATAGCTCATTTTATGCTGGCCCAATTCCAGTGGAGTCAGGCTTGAGTAACAGCGGTGAATAAAGCAATTTCCCCCCCATAACTCAGCTCTAGTAATTATATTAACCACAAGGGGGAAACTCATGTGACCATGTGATTTTTAGTGAAATTCTTTTGGAAAAGAATGTATTGTATTTCCCCATTATACTGTACCATGCGAATAATAATCAGAATGCCAAAATGAAAATGCATTTTTTCCAATGTGTACTTTGACTATGAATTGTTTCAGTATATGAGGAAATCAACAATAGTAAGGCTTATTTTTTTCAAATTTCCTGCTGAATCAACAGGGCATGGTATGCCGTAGGCTAAAAGTGTGAGGCCAGATTATATCTCAGTCACACTAGCATACATCCAGAGTGATACCATTAGCTTCAGTGGAGTTACTAAAGATTTACATATGAGAAACTAAGATCAGAAATTGGACCATCGCCTACATGTTACAGAAGACTAAAAATCATTTGTGGAAAATATCACAATTATGCATGTGATACCATTTTAAAATGCTTTTGAGATGGAATAATCGTTGTTATAAATAATGTAACTAAAATATAAAAAACTTAAAATCATTGCAGTTATATGGAATCAATGGCTGTTTCCTGAAGATAATGCAGATTTTCAAAACATAATGAGAATAATGTTCTCTCTTATTTCTTTTGTATTTCCTATATGTGAGTTTGTGGTGTCAAGATAGTATGTGTAATTTCACAGTACAGGGAAAATAGAAATCCCTGCTCAATGTCTCTACCACTCACAGCCCCTCCAAAAATGCATTTCTCCTCTTTTCTTTGTGTTACTGATTTGTGTCAATGTTGTAGGCTCATTGTAACAAGTTCTGAACAATGATATATGATACCAAGATTCTATGACAAGTACACAGAGAGCACATACACAATGCTGTACAATCATTCCTGTGCTGTGAGCTATATACTATATTCAGTGCCACACTGAATTGGCAGCTTAGAGGTAGCCAACACATATTCTAGGAGCCCAGGCATCCTGTGACCCAAAAAAGGAAATATCTAATGTTTCTTTTCTTTAAAATATTTTTAACTATTTATTTAGGAAATTTTAATGCTTACAAATCCTTGCAATATAAATAAAAGAAAAACAAAACAACCACAACCGTTTTTTGTTTAAAGGAGACATTATATAGGAATATAGTTGTCAGCTGTTTAAGACGATGTTACTATTTTAAAAAGTGAGCATCATTAAACACCTATAATACGTTGTTTTTAGTGATTTTATTAAGTTGAGTGAAATCTCTATGTAAAACACACATTTGACAGACCAGACCTATCTGTGAAAAGTTTAAAGATAAAAAAATATGGACAGGTATGCTGGGTTTTTTTTGTTTGTTTGTTTCTTTCTTTCTTGCAGGTGAATGTACATCACATGCTGAAGAAAAGGTAACCAAATAGCTAAGTATCTATCTGTCCTCTGTCTATTTTTCTTGATATATAACTGTTATGTTAGTTTTTTCATAACCACAAACCAATTTTTTTTTAAACTATTTCTCTCTAGCTGGACTTTTTTGATCCCCAATAAGAGGCTACAAATAGCCGAGCAGCTATTAACAGATGACAAATTAATTTTTCATCTCTCTCTCAACTAGCTAGTTTCCCCTAGCTGGAGCTCAGGAAGGGACAATCCTCTAACTCAAGCTTCCCAAATCACTTTACTATAAAATAAAGCATTTAAAATATAATATTTTAACATTTTAATTTTATTTTTCAGATATTTTTGTATCCAGTACAACAGCCTCCTGTTTCTAGTCAGATGCAGACTAAAGTAGCTTCCAGCCGTGCTAGCGTTTGGCGATAAACAGCCAAGAGTGTATGCTACAGAAGGTGTAAGTGAGTTCTCAGACATTGGAAAAAGCTGATCCAACATGTATCTTTTATGTACTGCGGTCCAATCACCCACACCCAGCTGTCCAAACACCTCCACCTCTCTGACAAACTTCAGCCCCACTCACAGTTATCAAAGCCTCCAGGTCCCTTCTAGGAACCAGACTCCTGAGCCCAAACTAGCTATCAAATCCATGCGAATTCAGACCTCTGACAAGCTCCTGACCTGACAATCCAGCCATCAAACCATCTCCGTATAAAATGCACATAGTATTTAAAATATACCTTCAGCAATCTGCTTTACATTTCAAAACAATTCTTACCAAGATTTGAATTTGATCCACTGATATTATACCACCACAGAGCTGTGGTCATTAATAGGTCACTAATAGGCTGTGACCCATTGCCCAACCCACATCCCACTGAAATAAATTGTTAGCCTATATATGCCCTACATGTATTATATACCACATGAATGGTATTACACATATATATATGCGCATTCATATATTTTTATATATAAAGTGTTGGGAAGTTATATTAATGGAATGCATTATGCTCTCCTCACTACTCTCTTCACAAACATCAAATATCTCACAATACTTTGCAAAGCTGAAGTCAGTTTTGGCACCAGAAAACAGGAAGCCTGTTAGAGCCAAGATACATACATGGTTTCTCCTAGCACAGGTTGGGATGTACCTTTACATTCAAATGGTTTGGAATGTAGTATCCAAAACATAGATTAGGAAAGTGCAGAAAAAAATTAGTGGTATGTAGGGAGTTTTTTAAACTTGTAAAATCAGCCTATAAATACTACTAGCTGAAATGCATATCTCTGAATTACATAGTCTGTGTAAGGTGAATATGCTGCAAGATAAGAATTGCTTCCTGCAAGGAAGGTATATATGTCTCTTTTTCATATTGTACTGCTTTGTGTTTATATAATGCATGTAACCAAGTTCAGTTATTTGGTCTCTTGGAAATTTTTAAGAATGAACCATGTGTTAAACAGTTGGGTGCACTTTTTAGTCAGTACAATGGAAAGACTTCCATTGACTTGCTTTACTGTACATTGGATAGGGCCCTTTGAGAGGGAATTGTTAAAAACAGAAAACCTGACATCTTCCCTAATAAAACACAAATCCAGTCTCCAGGGATCTAATGGAGATGTACACTAAGATCTTAACTAGAGATATTAAAAAAAACTAGGAGTTCCTTTCTGTATAAAGCTTTCCTCAAGTTTTCTAGTCTTTCAACAATATTATTCAAAGCAAAAACTGGGAAAAGGGTAGGGAGGGAAAGGGAGAAAGAAACAAAAAGCACCCCTGTGCCGGGGTATACAAATGCCACATTCAGCCCAAAGGGGTTAAAAGGCAGTACTGGCCGCAGGTAGCCCTGCTACTTAAGGCCTACTGATTATGCTCCAACTAAAGGAAGTCGTTAAAGAGAGTTCAGAAGCCCAGGCAAAGGGTAGACAGGTGACAGAAATTCTTCTCTAGAAAGCCAGATAGAAAGTTGAGCCTGAAAGGGACCACAGCGCAATAAGGCCCATAGGCAGTGTTTTCTCCAGTCACCACCTGCTTTGAGAATCAATAGATTCTGCAGGGCCTTCCTCTTTTGAATGTTTTTTTAAAGTGATTGGGGTGTGGCCCCTATAGCCCAAATAGTCAAACTGAAAGGACAGCTAGGTAACCAAGGAAGCAGATTTAGATTTTCTGAAAGGATCCTGCTGATTGTTACTTCCCACGTGGGCCTGGGCTGGGACCCAGTGGAGAGAAAGGGTTTGGGTCCCTCTATCATGCCTTTTAAGGGCTGAGGCCCAGAAGCAGGTGGAGAGCACAAGATTCCTGGCTTAGGGTCAGGAACAGGCTTCTCTATCACCCTGGCAGAGAGGCAGAAGTTGGGTATGCTAACCACTAGGCCACCTGGCCATCTAGCCATGCTCTGATGAATTTTTGGGGGGGTTAACTTTGATTCTGTTTGATTTACATCAAAATGTTTAGTTTCAAATTGTTAATTGAAAATAAGAAATTTAATTGATATGAATTTTCTTGTGAAAATTTACCTATCTCAAAAAGGCATTGATCATTAAAGAAGTTTTTCGACAAAATATTGACCTAGCATTAGACCTTTTAACTTGTGGTGATGAAAAATCTCATAGACGTTTTCATACCAGAATCATTGAGGTGTTAACTCTCCTGTCTCTGGAAAATTACATTCCTGCAAATTCATCTTCCTTAGATATTTTGGTTTATGTCCTGACCTAATCTATTGCATAATATTCCTTGGAATTGTTAAACAACTGTTGCACTGTACACCAGAAATGGCTGCATATAGTGGTGAGTGAAATGATTCCTGCATGATTTGTACAGTTGTTTAGAAATTAACCCCATTTTGTCAGTTGTTGAAGTTAAGAACTCTGAAATTTTTGTATATTTGTATTGGCTTTTGAGTGCTTGATAGAAAATATCAGGAAAAAATACAATGGGAAATATTTAATACAAATTATACCTAGATATTATACATTACACAAACATTTCTACTATTGATGTTTAAGGAAAATATGTTTCATCTAAAGGTAGAGAAAATGGAAATAAATCAAAAGTTCTAATTCCAGAGGGAAAACCCCACATTTGAGGTGTTTGGTTTTTAAGCTTCCATCTGTAAATGATTTGAAGGCTGCTTTAGCTATTGGGGCATAACCATTAACTTTAACATAAATCCACATTGCAAACTTTACAAAGCAGAATTGCATTAAGCTATGGAGTGGTACGGCAACCCTACTAAGCCAAGTATTTTGAAGGTCTGTGTAATGGAGTATTTCCTACCAAGACTACAGTGCTAAGCATCCAGTGATCTGTGTAATTTGGGAATCTAACAATTTCTTGAAGGCAGGAAAACCCTTATTTTCTTTTCTTGGTAATGTGTGCATTAACAGATGGGGAGGTTAGAAGAAAATTAGAAAACCTGCTTGAACCTGATAATACCATAATTATTATGGTATACCAAACCCCTCAGGTGCCAGTACTGTAACCAGCCAGGTGTACTGCAACTCTGAGGCAAGGACTGTAGGTCCCTCAGCAGTTACACCTTGCAGGCACTAGCCTTGGTGCATCCCAATAATCCCTTAGACCCATGGCTATGTGAAAGGTTATTTTACTAGCATTGGCAGTAAAAGTTGTGGATACCCTAGGTGCAGAAGCCTGAACAGTCAGATTTCAAAATGAGTAACCGTAATCTTGTTGGGGTCCCTGGGGCAGGTCAACTGAGAGTTGGGGCTCTTAAGATGGTGCCTTCTCCGGTCCAGTCTATTCCAGAAAGTAGTCATTTGCAGGGTTCCAGACCAGTCTCAGTCAGTGTCTTTCATTGCGGCCCCTTTGCACTGGCTCCCTGTCCAGCTGCTGATGCTCCCCCACAAGTCTCACAGACAGGCACCCTTACCTGGCCAGGGGAAAGGAAAGTGCAGTGGGGTGGGGGCTGATAGGAGTTGTAGACTGCGCTTTGCAGACACATGATTAATACCTTCAACAACCTCAACAAATATATATATATATTTTAAATGTAGTTATCCTCATTCTCCTCACACTCTGTAGTGCACCATGGCACTCATCCAACTTTTCTTAATATAGGGTAGGCTCCACATCCATTAGATTGTAATTTGGGGTGGCTGGAAAACAAGAATTCTGTTGACTGAAGTATTTTGAGAACAGAACTTTTTCTCATTATGTATGGGGAGATTTTGAAAGACCAGTAAAAAGGTCAGAGACCACATGACATGATAATCAATATTACACTATTTGTTGCTAATAGCAGCCAAACTTAGTAGGCCTTTCTGCAGGCCTGTGCAGCCTTGGAATAACGAAGCCAGGAGGGTAGGGGAGCCTCTTGCTCAACCTTTGCCTGACCCTGCACACCCCCTCCCTGATGCTCTGGTGGATGTGCTGGGATCTGTGCTTCAGGAAAAGACCAATAAGATTATTTATGCATGCCCTCTAGAAGATTGTCCGGGCCTCAAGATATGCAGATTCTGTAGGAACACATCTAGTTAATTAAGTACTCAGGCAACCTTAGGTTTGGATTTTGAAACACCCCTCCCCCCCCCCCGCCCTCTTTCTTGACCTGTAATTGTCTACTAAGAAGGATAAATGGGGGGGGGGGGGGGGAGAGAGAAAGAGGCTTAGACTCTTTGCGGATCTCTTCTTGGACACAGTTTCTGGATCCTTCAATGGCAGCTGGAAGATCAGGCCAATCGGAAAGCTGTCACTGTTTTTACTTGAAACCTGCCCCAGACTTAGATAATTAGTAAGAGTTGAAGGTTGGAGTGTTTTACTAACCTGTTGTGGATGTATGTAAGTGCTTGAGCCTAAGTAAAAATATAGCTTTGTAGTAAGAGCACTTGTGTTACACTGTTTCTACCAGTCCATCTATCGGTTGGATAGCCGCGTCTCCATTTGGCTTATTTCCTAACACTACCTTGCACAAAGTCAAGTTACTCCAAACTTTGGGTTGGCAGAACCCTGGCTAACCATTACACATCAGGGTGAAACCAAGACTTTTTGAAAATGCTCATGAAAAAAGAAAAAGAACAAGTGTGTTCTCAAATTAGCCAATAACATCGTGTTTAGGACACTCACCTGAGCTATGGGAAACCCAGGTTTGAGTGCCTCATTTGCAATGTTGGCTATTGGGGGGGGGTGTCTGTCTTTTTCTCACTTTCTCATTAAAGTCTATCCTAGACCCAAAAATCTATCTGAATGAAAAAGATGTATTTGCCTGAAAAGCTTTGGTTTTGACAATTTGGCATTTTCTATTTGTTAATCTCCTTGAGTCAAGGACATTATTTTTATTAGCAGAAATGAATAGTGCCTTCTTTAGTGAGATATGTATTACACAGCAGCCTTAGGACCAAGCTACCAGGAAGCGTATACAATTAAGTTATTCAGAGGGAAATAAGTCCCTAGACATCAGTGTTATATTAACCATGCTGAGAGGCCACATGTCTAGGACAGAAGAATTTACTGATAAAAGAGAAAACAAGTAACACCATGAAATATATAGGTATGAATGAGAAATAATCCTAAGTAATAACAGTACGTCTCAACAAGCCAATTCCATTGTAAACTTGTTCTAGAGTCTGTACTTCTAAAATAAGACAGATATGAAGATAAGCCATGCATCGTCTTATGAACACCTTCATACATTCTGGAATTTAAACACTGATGTGCTCTTGAAAAGTGATGCACTCAAACCCAAGCGTTAGTATCCTGTGCAAGCACTCTACTTTCATCAGTGAGTGAATGTTACAACAGTATGAAACAACCACCACCTTTTCATTATATCTGCAGAGAACTGACAATCAATCCCTGAATTGGCTCAAAAACTAGATTCCCCTCAGTTCTTGAATTTGATTACACTAAGGGAAGAAAATACAGGTGAATCATCTCCAAAATTCAACACACCACAAGATTTACACATCAGTTTGTCAACAAATAGCTCTGAGTAACTTCTAGGAAGTTAAATTCAGTTACTTGCACAGCTTTCAGTCAGCTGGCTGCAACAAACCCCTTCCCCTTCCCCCCCCCCCCCCAAAAAAAAAAAAAAAAGTGCCAACCCATACAACAAAAACAGCCAAAAATTTTGACAAACCAAACAGTCAAAACAATGTATGTATGGAAATGTATGGAGTCAAACAAAATATTGCATTCAACCCAAACAGAACATTTTCATTTATGTTTTTTTTAAAACTATTTTAAAAAAAATAACACTGAAGTAAATTTCTAAACTAAAAGCTATTCTAAATTTAAAAGTCAAAAAACATTTTTTTGAAATGGAACATTTTGATTTTGGGTTTTTTTTTAGGTTTTGTTTCAACCTAAATAGTTCAATGAATGAGACACTAATTCACAAAATATTTCTGTCCACCAGAATCCACATTATTTGATAGTAGAAGTTTTAAACAAAATTTCACCCAGCTGTGATCTATCAGAACATTGTTGCTTGACCTGTGATCTACAGAGGAGGGGAAATAATATTAGGTTCTTTGTTTCTATGAAAAAAAAAAAAAAAAAAAGGACAGTGCTCAATTTTATGTGCACTGTGATAAAGAAAAAAAAGAGAAATAAGATGGCTTTATGTTTTTAAAACACTGATTATCTACCTGTATTTCAAATACATACAGAGCCATAGGTAGATAAAATGCATTTATAGATAGAAACAATGATGATCACCAAACAAGCCTGAGAATCTCTTAACAGACAGGCATTTAGTATGGTGAACTTTCCTATTTATGCTTGCAAATGCTATCACAAATGTTGCAGACTTGCATTCATTACAAATAGGCAAGAAGATAGAATGGTGGATTGGTTGCTGAAGGCTTACTCTTCAATGGGGATACCTAGCACATAAGCTCCTCGGTAGAAATGCCAACATCTATGTGCTCATCTCTTTAACATCCACTGTGCTGCAATACTGACCCTCTTGCATAAACCCGCTTTGATACCCCTCACATATTCCCTTCTATCTATGAGGTAATCTCAGAGGTGATCTTCTCCATGATTCACTCAGTTCTCCAGATGAGTTTTCCCTGCATGCATATTCCTCTCTTCCCTGAGAATCCTTAGCCTACCCACTAAAGGAGAGGGATGGTGAGCCTTTCATAGACTAACTCCTTACTGAAAAGAAGAACTGGAGGCCTCTCAAAAACAAAAAAGAGAAAACATGCTGCTCCTCATGAGTCAGATCTTCTCTCTCTGATACTGCATGTAGAGCACCATAGGAAGCTGACCTCCCCTTCCTCAAACAGAAGGAAGAGTGTTCTTTCTAATCCTAACTCCCCAAAAGAGAAGCAAGAAGTCATCACAGCCAGTTCTTTCTTCATCAACAGCCTTAGAACAGTGACTTGAGGTAGAGCTACACTAGCTCACTCAGCTTCATCTTACTCCTGCATTAAAGGAAAGACCTGTGAGGCCTAGAATTTGCTTCCTTTAGTAGAGTCTAGAATCCTTGTTTTTAACATATCTTAAGTAACCTGGAAAGGGTACAGGCCATTTTTTCAGCTGGTCTAAATTGGCATAGCTTTACAGATTGTGTGTATGAGAGAGACATGTGAATCAGGAGAGATGAAGAAAACAAGAATATTCCGGATTTCATTATGATTTTAGAAGGACTTCTTTTACAAGTAAGTGGAAGAACACCAATACAGAATGGAGCACTCAGCATCTGCCTATATAAGAAGTTCTGGCTGAGAGCCTAACAATAACTCTGCCTCTTATCACAGAGCAGAGCTAACAATATATGTCTCAACGAAATTTCTATCATAAATTGCAGGACAGGAATCACCTAAAGAAACATTAAAACCAGTTAAGTGGCTTCCCAAAAAGAAAATCACTAAAGCAAAAATTGAAATGCAGTGACTGCAATCACAATATGAATGGGTTTAAACATCCATCCTGCAAGAATGGAGTTATCTGTTTAAAAGGTATGCTTTGAATGCATCACATTTTTCTAGTTTAATTTCTCTCAAAGGGTATTTTGACAGTACTAAAAGTTATAGGCTGATGCCGTGACAGCAAGTCAGATAGGAATAGTCCAAATGTACCTCATTGTTGAGGCTTTATGAATCTGTAATATTGATTTCTGATTATTTGGCTAAATGAAGCGAATATCTGTAGGAATACAGATTTTTGCCCACATCAACTAATCTAAATGGTAAATATTATGACAAAGTCCATGAATCAGGAAAGGGTTCAACAACCTCAATTTATTGTGACTCAAATGTGGCAATAAGAAATTCAGGAGTAAAAGCAGACAAGGGTCATTTTCACATTATGTCACCCCTCTAATATCTGTGTTTTAAAAAAAAAAAAAAAAATTTGTAATATTATTTGCAATAAGCATACATTCCAGGACCTCCCATTCTCATGAAATATCCATTGAGACAAGTGTACAAAAACAGTTTGAAATGGAAAATGTTCAATCTAATTTTTCCCCCCAGGGTTTCTCCACTGTTTGATTAGAGAATGGCTGCATTCAAACGTATTACTATTCTGTCAGCAGCACTCCCAGATTTGTACTTTCGCTGCATGATAAATGAAGTTTACATAGTTTATGTTGTGTGAGGGATGGAAGCCAGTGACACAAAACACATGCACATCACTGTGAAAGTGTCTGATTTTCTTAATCATTAACCACCACATACACTTAAAGTTTTAAATAATTTTAAATAAAATGGGTCAGATTTTCAGATGCTGTCAATTGATGTAGCACCATTGAAGCCAATAGCAATATGCTGATTCACACCATAGAAGGATCTGGCTCAATAGTCTTTCAATATACTTGTTAATTGAAAGGTTAATGATTAATATAAATCCATTTACACAATTTTACTTGCTGGTATATTAGTGGATTATGTTGTTGCAAAAGTCATTTGATCCCTTAGACTGTGGTTTGGAAAACACTACACGTGCAAGATGTGTGTACAAAATAGAGAATTACACTGCATTACTGCCAGTTTACACATGTAGGCAAACAACTTCTTTTTCCTGCAGTGTTTGCTTTTGCACAAACCATTCATCAAGTTGATGGATCAGTTTAGTGAAACTGTAGCATCAACATAAATATAATACTCTGTTAATATTTACAGACCATCTGGGTCAAGGTGAGCACACTCTAAAAACAATTGCTATGTTGTTTATTAACTTCTTTTAAATAAAATAAAAATTACTTCTATAAATTGAAGAAACTGTATAGTTAATATTCATTATATAGAAAAAGTTAAACATGATAATCCTGGAGACCTAAAAATTTATTTTAAAAGTGAATCAATAATATTCTTTAAAAAAAAAAAAAACAGACCAGTTCATCAAGTATTCCATTGTTCACATAATAAAGTCACTCTGAGTAGCAATTCATAATTTAGGGGAATGACTTGCAGTAAGTAAAATTCATGGGCCAGATCCTGAGTTATTGTAAATAGATATAGTTCCATTTAGATGGAGCTCTGACTGTTTGTGTCAGGTGAGCTTCTGGCCCATATTAATTGTGTGCGTTTTTGAATAGTTAAATAAATGAGACTATAGTAACGTCCACATCTAGTAATTACCCATTACAAAGGGTACTGACAAATGGGAATGGGCTCAAAAAAGAGGCACAAGAACGATTAGTGGCCTAGAAAATCTGTCTTAAAGAAAGTTCAATTTAGTTTATCAAAGAGAAGGTCAAGGATTGGCTTGATCATGGTCATGTGGACAAGATTTCTGATGGAGGATCGTTAATTTATCAGACAAAGGCCTAACAAAAACCAATGGTGGGAGGTGGAAACTAGATAAATCCTGACTAGAAATAAGGTGCAAATCTTTTTATCTGTGAGGTTAAATAACTATTGGTGCAATTTACCGAAGGATGTGATGGTACTTGAAGTAGTTGGATGTCTTTTAAAAAGATATGCTATAGCTCAAACTGAAGTTGTGGGCTTGACAGAGGAATCACTTGTTGAAATTATTTGTAATGCAGGAGGTCAAACTAAAGCATCATAATAGTCCTTCTGACTTTATAATCTATGAATATCCACAGTTAGATATGAAAAATACAACAGTACTAAACAGAAGGGAAACCTTCAGACTTCGGTGCATAACCCAAACTTTAATTGATGATGGTCAGCTGGGAACTTCCCTTATGTAATGGTCATTTCATGATTTCCCCGAGGCAGTTTGCTACACCTGTTGTTGAAGCACCTGGTATTGACTGCTGCTGGTGACAGGACACTGATTAGCTAGACCTTGGTCTGAGCCAGAGTTTCAATTGTTTCTGTTCAGATTCTTATACTGGTATCCATCACCACTGTCTCAAACCTCCTATGTTCCTATGATTTTTAAAGCAAAGGCCCAAAGCCCTTCATCTTAAGAAAAATACATGAATTGATCAGGAAAATATGTCACTATTTTACATAGTTGGCTATTTCTCTGTTGCTTTAATCTGCCATCAGGCAAAGCTTCTGTGGTACTGAAACAGTCTTCAACTCTACAAGTAGTTTTTACTCAGTAACTACTAGCGTTTTCATGAGTCACTCAAATAGCTATAATGGTCATCCTGCTGCACCTAATTGATCCTCTGGTGGTAATGACAGGGAACTCAGCCTGCCTGCATGAGCTGTTCAGCAGCATGCAGGAGGCACTTGAAAGAGGCAACTTCATCTGATTGCTTATCAACCTACCAATCCCAGGAGGGATCTACTATGAATAACTTTAAGGGCTTGATCCTGCCCCATTTTTAAGTAAAAAGAAAAACTTCCATTGACTTCAATGGTGCAGGCTCAAGCCTTTAAAAAAAAAAAAAAAAAGCCAAACAAACAAACATTTATATAAAACTGCCCTCAGTAGACATGTTGTTTTCCTCCTTCTTGATTATACAAGTTTACAACATTACTCCCACCTATTTACAATATGTCCAACACATATTTCGCTGTCCACAATGTAGCTATTCCTACACTTTTTCTTCTTCTCTTTCAGAATGAAAATATTTTCAGAAGCAAAAGTAATGTCCAGAGGTATAATGGATATTTCCTCCTAGGGATCCATTTAAAAATAAACTTAATATATAAACTGTTAATAAGTGTCAGGTGTCTTCCCTCCTATTCATGTTTATCATAGTTTTGTCACAGTCTGAAGTTATTTTTATATATTTGTTTTTAAAATATTTTATCATGAGGTTGGATAAAAAGTTAACAACAGGTATTAAACTGCTTGGGCCAGATCCTGAGCTGGCATAAGACAGCACAGCTCCATTGATTTACACCAGCTGAGGAAATGATCTTTTCTATTTAAAATGAACCATGGCCTCGGTTATGGTGCTTGCATCTGGTTCACAGAGAGGTGGTTGTTCAGGGCAAGCCTGGGAAGTGGAACCTTCATTTGAAGGCAGATTTAAAGGAGCAGCTGAACATCCAAAAATGAAACAAATGATGTGCCATTATTCCCTCCACATAGATATAAGGATCATGTCTTTATATCAAAGGAAATAGTCTTTCCATATAAAAACATATTCTATATTAGCATGTTACTGGTGGCAGTCTACTACTCGCCTATCTTTCCAGTCCCTCTCTGAATCCTCACTTCTCCTGCCCACCATGTCCCCCTCTAGTCTTTCCTCTCTTCTCTCCCATTTTCCCTCTTCCTATCCACTTCCTTACTCACTGATGTCATTCCTTCCTTTCTTTTTCTATCCCATGTTCTTAGCATTCCCTCTCTTCTTGTCCCTCGTGTAAATTGAAAATACAAAAAAATTCACTTCAGAGCCAACATGATGATTGATAACTTTATTTGCATGTTATATCCCTTTCCCCTGCTTTTCATCTGTCTTGTCTATTCAGGCACCCGATCCTGCAAACACTTAGTCCCGTGGACTACCCAATGAAGTCAATGTGACTTCTGCACCTGCTTAAAGCTGAATAGGAATGGACTAATGAACATGTTAATTAAATGACTGGCTTGGGACCTAAGTGTTTGAGCCAACAAGTTGCCTGCAGCCATTTGTAATAATTACAAAAAAAACCCATCATATGTCTGAAGAAATATCTGTCCTCCATGTACAGATATTAGTGGCGATCAGTAACTTTAAACATACCACCACATAATATTTACCATAAGGTGGAAAGGAAGGATATGAAGATTTTTTTTTTTTTAAACACATTTCATAGATCCTTTAACAGGAGAGAAAAAAATAAAAGTCCAGAAGATCAGACCCCAAATTAAACAGCTACTGTAAAACTTCTTAACAAGCAGCATTCAAAAAAATAAAATAACTCTTACATGTTCTTTTAATAAAATTAGTGATTGAGCATACTAAATTATCATTTAAGGCCTCAGCAAGGCTCACTTATACATTATTAAAGTTAATGAAAGTCACAGTGAAGCAGACTTTCTACTGACCACGCTTCTGAAATCGGTTCAGTGAACAATAGACAGTGAGTTAGTAAAAAGAACAAAAACAAAAAAAAACACCAATAGGCAACACTTTCACTTCAAAGGAAGAGTATCAGTTCTCTAAGTTCCATACATGTAAGTATATCCCATGCATGGATATATTATCTATGAACGTGTCTTCCTTAGACTTTTAGGAAGGATTGATCTAGCTGATTAGTGAAACGTTGAGGTGGATCTCCGTCTATTTTCTGGATACTACCGATGTTGGTACAATGAGCTTTAAAAAAGTCATGAATATTTTTAGCCTATCACTATTAGTGATCACCGACAGGAATAATAGAAAGGAAAGTTTAATATAGGCTTGTGTTGAACAATCTTTTGACTCTATTGTATGCAGTGTTGATCCAATAAAAGATATTACCTCACCGATGTTGTCTCTCTTTTGACATTGTCATTTATGATACCTCATAGCAAGTGCTGGTTACACAGACTTTAATGAAGGTAAAATAACCTCTATTCTAACCTCCTTGTGATGAGGTGTGTAATCCCATGCATTTGGAGAGCAGAGAAGTTCTGAGAAGAGGCAGGAAGTGGGCCAGCTGGGTTCAATTGAAGCTTGGCTTTCAGTACACAGGCATCTGTGAAAGGTGAAAGAAGTTCTTCCTCAGAGCAAGACTAGAGGTTCTTAAGCTAAAGTATCCTCCAAGTGGTGAGGCCAGAAGGCAGAATTATTCAGAAGGACAGACTGATTTACTGGTCATTTGATTGTTTCCTTGGAAGGGAATGGCTTGGAAAAGCCACTGTCTTTGCTTTGAATTGGGCAGCAGAAGATGCAACATGCTGTTGAACTGAAGTTTCTTGTACTAAAGAGGAACAGGAAAGCACCTGCAAATAAGGGGAGAAGAATAATATTCCCATTTGGTTTGGTGATAGTCTTAAGAATAACGCTTGTTGATGGAGAACCTTTCCCTCTGGCTGGAGCGGAAAGTCTATATGCTCCTCACCTATTCCTAGGTCTCTGAACCATGCATCCTTATGGCTGAGAATTGCCATGCCAGCTCTCTGTAAGGCGATTCATGCATCTTGGAAAAGAAAACTGAGGAAAATCCCTCCAGCCATTTTGGGAAGAGGAGAATAAAACACCATTGTAGAGAAAAATGCTATCCATATACACACGAGTCCTTGCCATAGCAATATTGGCCAGGGGCAAACAAAAAATCAGATATCTCTTGTAGCAGCAGGAGGTAGATATTCTTTCTGGGACTGCCCAGCATGTCCCATATTCAGTACTTTGCCTCAAACCCACAGTACAGAGAGACTAGAGGCTTGGGTAGCTAGAGAATGGGGAAGGCCCATTCTAAGTGCAGGCTGAAAGCCTGATACTGCAAGCTACTGAAGCATCCTCCCATTAACACAAAAAGGAATTGAGGCACTCATCTTCCAAGGATATTGCTGCAGGAGCAAAAAATGACACCTCCCTGGCAAGATAAGGATCCAACAGGTGCTTCAAGAATGGGACCTATATTATAGAGACAGTGCAAGATGGGAGTGATGACAGGCACAGAGAAGGGAGGAAAGACCCCCCCCACACACACACCTCCCCCCAAAAATAAATCTTTAAGTCAGCTATTCTCATAGTGCTCCTGTATCTCAGGCTGGCTGCCATGCTTTCAGTAGGATCCTGATGTGTGGCAAATGCACTTAAAATGCCAACTGCTATTAGAGTGTATTTATAAAATAATGCTAATGGCTCATAATGGAATATTTTGCCTTTTGATATAAAAATAATCTGTCAGTACAACAGGGATGAGGAAAGCAGGGAGGAAATTGTTGTTCAAAAAGCTTTTAAATGCTGCTGCTTGTTTTAATTAGCATGTTTTTACAGTATTTTTCTTCCCAAAAGGACCAAATCGAGGCATTGCACTTTCACAAAGGACTATATTGTGAACATAGGTTCACAGTCCTGTGTTATCAGGGGAGTTGGTGGGGTCTGATTTGTAGAAGTGTTGAGCATGCATAACAGCCACTAAACTCAATGGAAGCTGTGTTTTAGCATTATATAATTTATATGTGTAAGTGTGCAGAAAAATCAGATCCTACACTCAAATTGGGCACCTAAAATGAGTGAATGTTTATGTCCTTAAATCTCTATGGGAAGAACCACAAATGCACCTAAACTGCAGACTAAAGGTGCTCAAGCCCTAATTGTAGGCATCACTTTGTGATCCACAAAACCCCCATTTGCCTCACCCTATAGTAGCTAAATCCACATGGCATCTAAATTTTCACTGTAAGAGTTCCCTTGTTGCCTAACGTTTTGCCTCTGGGCATGCATACTGCTGCCTCACTCTGGGGGGCTGGACACCTATCACTTGCCTAACTCCCAGTGCAGTCAATGAACTGGGCGAAAAATAGGCAGAGGCACACATCTCACCCATGGATCTCAATTCAGTAGGCGTGCTCAGAGGCTGTCTGCCAAATCAGGTCCCATTCAAAATCTGGCTGGAAAATGAGGAGCCTGTAGTAGCCCACACCTTATAGCCCAATGGTGGGAGCACTTATCTGGGGAATTGGCCACCTGGGTTCAATTCCCCCTCTACCTGACAGGGAGGAAGGATTTGAATGGGAGTGTAGGTTGTTCTGATATGGGGCTCTCTCAATTTCTCCTGTTGAAGCTGTTCCACTTTGGATTACTAATTAGAGTCACTGAGTCAGATAGAAAGTGGGTGAGAATGACTCTAACCTTGAGGTTAGGGCATGATAAACTGGAGGTGGGAGATCTAGGGGCCAGTTCCCCTGCTTAAATGACTATTTATCCAAAGTGGATCAGCTTCAACAGGAGAAATTGAGGGAACCCCATCTCAGGATACCCCAATAGCTCAGTGGTTAGATCATGCACCTGAAAAGTGAGAGACCTCTGGTCAAATCATTTCCTCCCACCAGGCAGTGGGGAAATTAACCTTGGGTCTCCCACCTCCCCGGTGAGTGCTCTAACCAGTGGCCTAAAGTTAAGGAGGACAATGCCTCCTAGTCTGGCTGGTATGTGTGGAGTTATGTGCCTGTCTACCTCATTCTCCCAAGAAACAGCTCAAGCACTGTCTCCATGTGAGGTGTTACCAAGTATGGCTCGATAGCAAAGACAGGTGCCTCCCTGAAGCCTTATTAGGTGCCTATCTCCAGGAAAGGAGCAGGGCATAAGACCAGGCCTGGCGACGGGAGGAGGGGGAAAAGGGGACAGTTGTCCAGGGGCTTGGTGATTTTAAAAGGACCCAGGCTATGGGAGGCAAGTGAGGAAACTTCCTCTTGGGGAGGCTAGCTCCCTGTCCTTCCTCTTCCTCCTGTGGCAATGTCCACACTCAACCCCAGCTCCACTTGGACTCCACGCCACCATGTCCCTCCTCCCCACTCAGCCCCCCCTGCCACTGCTCACAACATCCCTCCTCAACACCAACACCCTCCGCCATTGCTTGCTGCCTGGGAGAGAGGGATTGTGGAAGAGAGGACAGGCACTGAGTGGGGGGCAGTGGAGGAATGCAGCAGCAAGTGGGCTAAGCAGGGGAGGAAACAGGGCCTGGGATGGATCCCTGGGTGGAAGAGGTGGGATGGGGAGCTAGCCTCCCCAAAGGGGAAGCTTCACCTGCTGCCCGTGATTGTAAACCTCAGCCATCCCTTTTTAGGGGGGTGGAGGCCACTGACTGTTCTGCCCTGGGGCTCAGAATTGCTGTTGGCAGATCTGACATCTCGTCAGCATCTCCATCAGCTGTCTTAGGTAGCTCCTTGCCTAGCATGCTGGCTTTTTGGATCACATTTTAAGGAGCCTATTTGCACTCATTCATTGTAGAGGGCGCCAAAGTGTGTGACACTGCAGCCCCATATGCACCCTTATAGTGTAATTGTGTACTGGTTAATGCAAAATAGGTCATGTAAGATGTCTTTGGAATGCTGATGATATGCTGAACATTATGGTTAGAGTAGTATGTTAGTTGCAATGTCATGTGTATTGTTAGGAGGCTTTGCTATGTAGTCTTTCCACATGTGTCTCATGGCTTGAGAAAGATCTAGGCAAAATTCTACAGAGTTGAAGGGCCATTCACACCGCACTAAGACATGTATAGAACAACCCAGCTTAGCATTCCAACAACAGCCCAGACACCAACAAAAAAAAATCCACAAAACCAGTGTGTCAGGACCTCAGGACATGGAGAAAACCCTGCCTGGATACTGACTGTCACCTGACACTGAAGGAAGGGGGGCAAGGCCCAGAGGAGGGAAGATCAAATATGTTAAAAAGGGGGACATTTTGGCTGCTAATTCTCTCTTCCATGCCCATCTTCAAACATTGAGCAACTGAAGCATTGATCACACGATAGAGCCTGGTTGCACTGGTTTAGGTTTAAAAAAAATGTATTAAGTAAAGAAAGATTAAGTGATTATAAGTCAGAGGAAAATAAGTCAGATTTGAACAAAAGTAAATGAAAGGCAAATCACATTCAAAACTAAATTTAACATTTTCAGCAGCCTTATAGTCTTAAATGATTCTCACCACAGGCTGGCTAGTCTGCCTCCAAGCAGGCCTTACTGAACAATGCAAGCTCATAATCAGTTCGTCAATTTATTAAAGAAATTGATATGCACCTGCTTTGTTACTTCAAATGGAGTTTCTAGGGTTGCATCTCAGACTGGGGGTGGTTGCTGGGGTTATTCTATTGCATAATCCCATGAGTAACTGTCTAGAGGCATCAATACTTAAGTAATATTTATGAATGTTTGAGTAGTGACTTAAGAGTTTGAATTTACGTGTTATGATTCCCCCTTCCCCATTGTACAGTATATGATTTTAATATGTTATTTGGTGGTAGTCTGCCCTTTGCATAGACACATCTATGCACATTAGCGCCTACAGCACATTTGCTGACCTTGAGCAAGCTCTGCATTTTGCTATCTTGCAACATTTAGTTTTATTATTTTACCCAAAGAGGGAAGTATGTGAGCAGCTAAGCAGTATTTTCTTTATTCATAAATATGCAGATTTTCAGTCTACCAGAAAACTTCCTTGATTTATGGTAAAAATGAAATGACTTCATTTCACCAAAACAATACGTTGTAAAACTTATAACTAAGGTACCATGAGAAAATATTAAAGCGTGTACTTGTTTACAATGTGGTAATACTAAGAGCCCCATTCTGCAAGCACTTACACATGTGATTAATTTTACTTATATGTGTAGCTTCATTTAATTCAGTGAGAGTAGTCCTAGGCATAAATTACTCATGTGCCTAAGTGTTTGAGAATCAGACCCTGTATTTGAAATATGTGAGATGAAATTACTTCTTACTGCTATTTTGCCACTAAGTTCTTACAGTAGTTAAAGGGTCACGCATATCAGCACATAATCAAACACGGTAGGGTGCAATACAACACATAGGTCCATAAGGAAATGGATTGGGTTCAGTTCTTCTCACACCTATGGAACTCAGGAGTCATCATTGAAATTCATGGAATTACACCAGTGTAAAAAGATAAGAGAATCAGGCCAATTATGTCTTAGATGGCAGATCTGACATGGAAATTACAAAAATTTTTAATCACCCTTTTAACAAACATATATACTGAAATTTTCTTCTTAAGGTTCAATAAATAAAATTGGTGACCTCACGTGAGGGTCATTTCTCCAAGTCAGAAGCCTCCTACCCAACATGAGAAACTTATGGAAGAATGTGTTCATATAAAAAAAATCCAATGCTATAAATATATAAAATTAGTAAATAAGTCTGAGAATTATTGACATTTGATAAAGATAACTTACGATGACCTCTGATGACAAGGTTAAAAAAATTCACAAAATCTTTTCCCCAGTTTTCAACCAGCTGCACTGTTTATGGGGATACTACTTTCCACTAAACCTTAAAATAGATATACATGTTTTAAAAAATGTTGAGAGATGTTAAATATCTGAAAAACATGGTTTTACTAAAGCCAACATTTTTCAGACTGGAGAGCTCAACATTATACAACTACATCATCATAAGACATTGTCTGAGGTCTGAATTTCAGAGGTGCTGATCTAAGATTGTTGAATGATATAAGATATTGTAGAACAGCAGAACAATAAAAAACTATATACAATTCTCAGTCTGCAGACAGAACAGGACATGGAGAGCTAGCTAAAGGATAGGAGATGCTTATAATGCTTTAAAGATTTGTAAAAAAATCTGCATTTTATATGGGTGTGTCTCACACAAGTGTACCCAGAAAGAGATCACAATAAAGAGTTTTGCTATGTATAGTTATAATGAGAGAGAATATTTGGTTTATAGCATTAAAAATGCAAGCATCTTAGGAGACAGATATTTAACCTATGTATTTACTGTGTAGCACCTGGAAGGCTAATAGATGTTCAAATAATTAATACGTCATATTAATAAAAACAAAACCTTGTTTCAACCCTAACCATGGAGTTTCTACTGAGTAGCTCCATATGCAGCCTAAGCTTTAATTAGCTGCATCTCAAAAAACAGCTTGAATAATTGTCTTCATACTTAGTTGGAAAAAGAAACACTTAGATGCCATTCTGCAATAAATCTATTGCTATAAACAATTAGCCATTAACCCTCACACCCGCAATCCTTAGTCATTTTAAGTCCAAAACCACTAGCATTTGTCACAAGGTGAAGAAAACTTTTGTTACTGCCCTTCCACTAACTAAGCTACAACCAGCCATAAGAAATCAAACTGCTTGGAAAATATGCAATAACAATTTGATACGTAAAATTGTAAACAAAACTTTCAAATCGGAGTAATATTTTCATGATCTGTAACAAAACAATTACTTTTTCCCAAAAAAAATTGCACAGAAAAGTTCTTATCCTTCAGAGGAAATATGGGAATGGTGAGGTAAAACTACTTCTCAGAGGCAAAGTTATTGAAGACTTAAATAGAGGGTGAAATACTAACCCATTGAAGTAGTTGATGGATAGATTTTTTATTTTTTATTTTTTTTTAAGAATAGAAGGGACCTCCTTCATAAACACTGGCCATATAATTTCTTCCATTTACCCCTGTATTGAGTCCAATAACTTTGTCTGGCCAAAGTTTATATTCCAGAAAGGCAACCTTGATTTGAAGACTACAGTGGTTAATACCCCTCACGATAAACACATGTGCCTCATTTCTAATTTGAGCCAATTTGATTCAATGAGAGTTTTGTCATTAACTCCATTGGGCCCAGAATTTCACCCAGAGTTAATAATGCAACTTGCTTTCAACCTTAATTATAGAAACTATTGTTGATTAAGATTTAAATATATGAGGTAAGTATTGCAGTTATCCCACTGTTCATTCCAACATCTCTCAAACCGCAGCTTGCAAGGGTATTGTAATACTTGAAATGCTGGTACTATCAGTGCTGCTTGGGGAATGTGGGGAGTAGCACAAGGGAAAAAAGGAAGTGAGCTAGCCGTGTCTGAAAACAGATACAAGCAGCTCCAAAAGCAAATGCTGAATACATCTGCAGAGGAAAGAGGCCCTTGTGCAACAACTCTCACTCATAAATTTCAGCTGCTGTAAATTCCCCAGAGTGCTTGCTAGTGTATACTCTCTAATTAGCCTGCAAACAATTCCTTTCTCAATCCTGGTACTTGGATGTCAAGGGTTCTTGCTCTACCAGCTAGTAATCCACTCAGCTGCTTTTTTTCCTCTCCCATCTGCACAATTCCTTATTGGCTTTTCACACACTGTGCACATGCAAACATGTTCTGGGACTGTGATTCTCCATACAATATCAAAGGTAAACAGATTGTATTTCCCATGGTCCATGTGCCAGGTAGTTAACTTGTACAAAAGAAGTATCACAGGGAGAGAAGGAGAAAGACACAAGACTCACTAGGAGACATCCACAGAGGATAGATGCAAAGCATGACATTGTTAGAGGATGTTGCTGTGTGAGGTCCCTGTACACTATATCTGCAAGAGAACATGATTAAATGCCAACCCTTAAAATTCAAGATTTATGGGCAAGGTCCTGCAAAAATTGTGAGATTTTACAAATAAAATAAAATTTGGATTCTTATTTGCTTTCTAGTTATGAACTTTATGGGTCATGATGTTTTGAAGATTTTTCTGAAACCATGAGGGCTAGAAACTTTCTATTATTTTTTAAATGAAAGTTGAGAGTCTCGTGGCCAAGTGACTCCAGAAGCCCACTTAAGAAAATACCAAACAATGACAAAAATGCTACAGTTGGCAACAATAAAAAGCCTCATGATTGCTCAAATTTGCATGAGGCACTTTCACCAAGTTTTACACAGATAGTTACATTGTAGACTTTTTCTAAACTCATCCCTTTTTGGCTCAGCCATACCCCTTTTGCAGTTTACCCCTTGGTTCAAAAGAGACGGGTAGTCCAACTGCAATATTTTTCACCAGAAAGGAATCACCTCTGAGGTCTAGATTGGGATTAAAGCATTGTTACGGTTTAATCACCCAGTTTACACAGGTGTAGCTGCTTATACATGAAAAATTAGTGCAGAGCTAAGCCGCTATCTTTCCATTATAGACAAACATACGTAAAGCATCCACTCTCTCTGGCATACCAATAGGAAATCCAGGTATCCCAGACATGTTTAAATGACCTTCATGTACAGAAGCTTTGAATCATGTAACTGATTCTGAAACCCTTTTAGGGTATAGAGGATAGGAGATGTAAGGTAAAGCAAGCTCCCAATATATTTTAAGGAAGAGAGATTTATCTAGATGCTTATATTGCTATCATCATTATAGGCTCTGAGTGCCATATAATAACTAATGGATCATTAGCCTCACCACAGTGAGGTAGGCAGGTATCATCCCTATTTTACATAGGGAGCACAGGGCAGATTTAGGGTTCTACCCAAGATGACAGAGCTGCTCTGTGATTGAGTTGGAAAATGAACCCATCTCTTCCAAGACTCAGTCCAGCTATCAATACACTAGACCATTAAGCTGCACATCAACCAAAGATCTTTATGGTGCGGTTCTTTTAGGTGACTGAAAAGGCACGTAGATTGCATTTCCTTATTCCTAAATATGGAATATGAAAATAAAATACATGATCCTGTAACAGATTGGGATAGACCCAAGGTGTCGACCTTGGAGGGAATGCCTAGGCTTGAGCACAGCCAGACTGAGGCCAACTATCCCTAGGTCACTTCCTCCACCCCTGTACCCAGGTACCTCTAACTCCCATCATGGTCCATCTCGTGGGGGTAAATGGCAGGGGGCAACCCCAGAAGGCCCTCAGGATTGCTAATATCTGGCAGCTCCTCCAAATCATTGCCAGCAGGTAGCTCATCTCCATGTCTTGCCAGTCACCAGCCACCAGCAAGCCTTCCCAGTCACTAGGGCCTGATAGCTCAGTCAAACCCTCAAAGCTCCCACCAGTTGGTAATTCAGGGGCCTTTTAGCAGAGTAAGGCTCAAATCCCAGCCCACAGGGGCACATCCTTCTCCTCCAGCAGTTTCCCTTTGACTGAGTTGCAAGGTCTGGCTTTTATACTTCTGCTTCCTGTCCCGCCCCTGCACTTCCAGTTTGCCAGCAGGGAGGTAACTGGGTCTGCCCACCAGGGGGCGTGCATCAGCCCCTCAGTGTCAGCCTCGGAGGGAGGCAAAACCAAACGGATCCCAAATAGAATTAAATAAACACAGGAAGAAAGGAAGAAAATATGAATGTTTGATTCGTGTGTACCAAAGAGTTTATACAATTTCATTATCATATAAATAGCTCACATATATAATCTTCTGTGTGTAAATTCTGATTAATGTTACAGTAAAATTAGGATTAATTGAGGCTGCTCGGAAAGATTTGCTGGTACTTTTTAGCCTAGTTACATTATGTTCTGAGAAAGTTTTGGTATTCTATTAACGATTTACAATATCTGCTTACTTGTATTTTATAGACTGCTAAACTGTGTAAACCTGCTTTTTCTATCTTAACTTTTGATGCTTAGAATTTTTATTTTTTGGCAAGGTTTGAGACTTCAGCATACACACTGATCTGTTAGAAGACTGAACCGCTAAGTGTTTTGCAAATGAATACATGATAGCTGAGAAGAAGTGCTAAATCTGCATAAACTTACAAAGCTTCACAGCTAAAACAGGTTACAAAAAAGAAATTGAAGGGCAAACATTTTTTGTTGTCATTGAAGGACATTAAGTTTTCTCACAGTCACAAAGGCGTCTAGGGACATATTAATTCTTCCTTTGGATCTTACACACACAGATGTACTGCATATCCTTCTTTGTAGGATTCAAATAAGGCTGCAACTGAGAAGTGGCAAAGACCTTTATCTAGCATATTTAATGAAATGTGCAATGAAAAACTAAAAGCTTGATTCTCCACTGCCCTAAACCTGTTTGTAGACATTTATCCCAGTGTTTAGTGAATGCAAAGTGGGTGTAAAATACAATCAAATCAGAATGCAAGGAATTCTATATTTACAGAATACAAGATGCAAAGTTGTTCTTAGTTACCCAAAAGGTAAATTTCAGTATATGATCTGCTCATTTCTTGGACATACCTAGTATAGTGTTTCATTTCACAGCCCGAGTGAGATTTGGGTCACATTACTGTAATTTGAAAACTAATGGGCCAAATTCATCCCTGGCGTAACTCTATTTAGTAGAGTGAGCCACAGTTAAATTCAATGTCTTTCAGTTGCAGTTTGAAGTTTGTGAAATTTCATGTACGGCATGAAGTTAACTTGGGTCTCCACGCCAGTGCATTTGTCTTTTCCTGTCCTGTTTACTGTCGATTTTCCTTTAAATGTCATCCATCCTGATACGTTAGATCACTGGGAACACATCACATTTTGTTTTACGGCATGAAGAGCTATGCTGTCTTGACACTTGGCATCCAAAATAAATAAGCATAGTGAGTCTTCCGTCGATAGTGCCAGGCACCTACTTAAACTTAATTCCCCCCAAAACTGAATAAAATATGAAAAGCATTTATCCCATTTGAAGTGAGTGAATTCTGTGTCCCAAAGTTAGTGCCATCCTTAAAAATCACACAATCGCATATTAATGAAGAGTTTTCTCCTCAGCTCTACTTTACTCTCTTTAGCATTTTATGATGCACGTCATGTAAATGTTCCTCTGGGGTGAAATAGCAATAAATCTTTAATAAACTGTGAACAACATTTCAGTCTGAGTGACAAACACATTGCTACAAAAGTATTACAGATACATTATATTAAAAATAAACAAACAGGGAGATATTATTAAAAGGTTTGCCTCTTTCACTAGAGATGTGCCTCAAATTTGAGTTTGCCAGGAATTAAACACCAATAAATGTTTAATGAGCTAAGAATGAACATACCAATCACTTGAGAGTTATTGACACATCAATATCCATAGGATAGTATCTTATTAAACTATTGCTGTGCCTTCCTTGACAGGCATTATACATTCAGTATTAATAATGCATGAACATTTTTAATTCTTTTCTGTTGTTGCACCCTGTCCTTACTCCGGCAGCAACATTATTAAAACTGATTTTATAAATATCATTTTCTTGAGATACATGTGTTAAGAGTGACTGGTACTGAAGAGTAATAACTGTAGCCCAGTTTAAAATTCCTAATTTACTGCTGATAAATAATGTATGGCTTAACAAACAAATGAACATTTTAAACTGATCCTCTTATGAGGGGTGCCCAGGAAGGAAGCATAAATCTCCCTTTTTTCAAATTCCAGATGTATTTTGCTAAGATGAGAGAGTTCTACAGGTGCGAATGCTGATCTTATCACTCTGACAGAGACCTTCAGAAAACTCTCATTGCAGCAGCATCCTCGTCCCTCTTATGCTTCCACATGTCAATTGCTGTTATATTGAAATCATGCTCCTATACTGATTGAGAGTACACTGTGTCCCTACAGGCAGGGAGAACTCTCTTCCCTTTGGCTTCTGTCTTCCCCTGACACTGTGCCACTTAACAACTGATTTCTACCAGACCAAGACAACGAGAGGTTCTTAAGTGACACTGCCCTGCCGCTGTCCTGCCAAGTCATTCAGTCAAGCATGTGAAATGGTGCTGGTTAGAAATAAGACGGTATGGGATTTATGTTTAGCAGGAGGGAAATTTAAAGAACTGATAGGATTTAGACTCCATAAAATGGGAACAGGAGTCCTCTATGGCCTGCTTTATTTAGCTGCTTGCCCATGCAAGAACTGCTCTGTATCATAGTTATATTATTTATTAATAGACTCATTTAGTGCTGGCAGTTTAAGGATTTCAAATCACTTTGTAACTATTGATTAGTCAATCCTCACAGCACCCGTGTAGGCTAGTTCAGTATTATTTCTCATGTCAGAGATGAGGACTCTGATGTACAGTGAGGTTAAGTGAATTGCTCAGGTTCACACTGGTAGTCCCTGGCAGACTCAGGATCTTTTGAATCATATTCTATTCTTTAGCTAAAGGACCTTCTAAGGAATTTTCTTCTTATTATTATGCTAACACTTTATATCAAGGATACTTTTATCAATAATTTATAAAGGATTAATAGATAATTAATATTTGTTTTAATAAATGGTTAATTAATAGTTATAAAATATTAGAGCATCCAAATGGTTGCTTAGAACCATGGTTTATAAATATCTATAATAGCGTGTACTGATATGTGTGTATAATCATGCATATCACACAATACTCATATCTGTATTATATCATATCTGTATCATGACTGTTTCTATTAATCTTTCTTTAACCTTTCATAAATGTAACCCTTCTGCCAGACAGAGTCGGCAGCAGCAAGGGCCAGTTTCTATATCTAGGGGTCCCTGTCAATGATACCACACCAAACTGGCTTGAGACCCCACCCAGTCACCTAGGAAATCTCACACTATCCCCTCGGTGCCCCAAAGGGCCATACTTCCCCTCTCGCAAGCACAGAGTCTGAGCGTAGAAAGTAAACCTTTTAATAACAGAAGGGAAGTAACACAGCACTGGTTTGGGAAACAGTGCAAACAGAACTCATGAACTCAATGAGCCAAATCCATCCCAGAGTACGGGGCATGTCCTTCACCTCTCCCTTCTTGCTTTCCTCTGTATTGACCATTGTAGTTGCAGTGTCCACCTCTCGGCTGCAAGTTCCTGCCAGACACAGGCTTGACCAGGCCTCCCCTGCTGCTGCCTCCTGCCACCTCCAGGCCCCACTGAGTCCCCACTCCTGGCTCCCATTGTCTGCTTGCATTTCTCTGTCTACAGATGCTAACTAATCCTGGCATCTGCAGGTGCTGACCGCTCCCACCTGCTGCAGATGCTGCCCACCAGTAGTACCTCTCTGATGGTTATCAGTCAAGATTTCCCACTCTCTCTAATGAATTTCAGCTCATAAAAAAAACTTCTGCTGACACAAAAGCCATGTCCCTGCTTTTAAGAAACAAAAGATTTCAGGAGAAACCATGAATTCTACCTTTTAACAGTGGAAAGAGCTCCTCAATCAATGCCTGAGGATAGCCCTTTGCCAGGGCTAGTACTATCTCTATAGGAGACTTCTCACCTCTCCCCTTACAATGCTGAAACATCCGTCCGCCACCCTTTTTGGGCTCTGTTTGGGTGAGAATGATTTTTTTATCAGAACAGGATGTAGCCTGATTTTATAGTTATTAATTTATTGAATAGGGTAATAGGTTTGCCAATTGCTCTAATTAAAGGATTATGAGGTTCGTGTCCTAAATCAGGCTTCAGGTGAATTTTATAAGGACACCGGGTACAACACAGGAAGAATTCCAGTGATAACCAATATTTGTACAATTTTATAAATTTATTAAAATAACATAAAATAATAAACAAATATCTGATATAGAGAAAATAAAATGAATAATCAAATTGATAATGGATTAATACAATCTTAAAGGTAAAGACTTATTTGATAGATATATCTATGATATGCTTTAAACTAGTATACTCACACCCTTCCTGGACTTGGTTGAAAGAGATGTCTAATTTCTCTAGTTGGAGTTGAGTGGAATAAGCTGCTTCAAAGCTAAGAGCTATAAGCTAAGACTAACATTACAACTTTAAGAATATAAAATAAAGAATGAATCTTAACACTAAATAAAACTTCAAGCAGGGATAGCTGACAGTCGACTGCCCCGATGAGCCGGATTTGATCTTACTTATACCCCCAAGAATATGGGTCCTTCATCCGGGCCCATACTTGGCCTTTCCACCTTCAAACTTTTGGGGTACATATTGTCTATTGGCTATTAGGTTCGTACGTATTATTGACGTATCCACATCCTTCTCCAGGTGGTCTTTTATCTCACCTTTGTTATTTCTAGCTTATTGTGGGTTCTGTGGTGTTCTTGTAAAGTTTCTTGGTAACCGGGACAGCCCCTTCCCCTTTTAATGTCCTTTGGCTTGTCTAGGGTAAAGGTTATAACCATATATGTCTTATCCTGTTCTACATTTATCTAAGCCAAAGGTTGAATATATATATATATATATATATATATTAACGGTAGCTGTCATCCAGGATGTGGCCTGGAAGGTACCTTGCATTACAGCTGAATAAAATATCTAATTTTATTATTGAATCACACAATCATATCAAAACATATATGAAAAATATCTCTAATAATAATAATGCAAGCAGGCTAGTTATATAGGCTACAAGGATAAACACAGATCTGATGCCATTTGTTCATACAATCGAAGGACAACATTTCATTATCCCTGCAGTTAACACAAAAGTGACTTGTAACAGAATACCTGACACATTGACCATTTCCCATTATGCTCAACACCTAGTGTGCTTATGCAATATACTGAGTACTTAATTGTACTCATGCAAATACAAAGCCCATGCAAACAAAGCGCCCCCCCTTTCTGCTGCAGAGCAAGGAGAGTGCCACTCACACACTCAGACCTTGCTTACATAAATGGAACCCAAATATAAAGTGTGACCATTAATATTATTTAAATGGTAGTAGCTGAGACCCCTCAGTTAGGAATGTGCTAGGCTCTGTGCAAACACACATCACAAAAAGACAAATTGTATGGTATTTTGGGCAGAGACTTAGCCTAAGGTGAGTGACAACAGATGGGGAAGCACTTGGTATCAATGAAACAATAATCACAGCACAGCAATAATCACAGCTGCCTTCTTCCTGCCTTCTCAGAATAGTATGTGCGTGTGCGACACAGGGAGAGAGACATTTTTATTCAGTGACCAGTCAAAATGTATATTTGGAACAAGCCATGCAAAACAGTGGTGTTAGAATCATAGTAGGACTGTGATAACTCAGAAGAGAACAAGACAGATGGAGAGACTTCTTCCTCTTGATCATCTTTCCGCTGGGTCTGCCGAGTGGTTCTACTGGTACTTCATATACTGTTCAAGTCAGACAATTAACATCTGCTTATGGAAAAAATAAAGAGACCAATTCTGAAAAAAAATATAACCCAGAATATCACTGAAGAGACGGCAGATTTCTCTGTTGATATTAATGACATATCTGCCATGTGATGCTTGTGTTTAGAGGGAAGTTGCAGAGTTAAGGTTGCTTGTGAATATGTGCTGTGTGCATATTGAGATATTGCTCAAAGAGGGTAGAGGAAAAGTGGCATGGGAACTTTTTCCCCCCTCCATTTTTATCCTTTAATAGTGTTAGATGGAATCCTGTGAGTGAGAGTGAGGCAAAGAGCTTGTGCATTTCAGTAACTGTGGGATTGGTAGATTAAAGGTATGTGTATTAATGAGGCATGTTGAAATATTGATGAAAGTGGGTAGAGTTAAGGTTGTATGGGCAGCTTAAACTGTCAGTTTTCTTGTTCTCAGAAATTTGAGTTTTGCTCAACTCACCATTCTGCAAGGGGACAACACGTAACCTTAACTTGGTATTAACAAAAGTATTTGCTATTGAATTTCCTAGTTGTTTAAATAGGAAAAAATACGTTGTTGATAGGCGTTAGTAGTCATTTAGGCAATTGTACATATCATGTCCTTCAATTTGCATACCAAGCCAGCCAGCCGGCCCCATCAGCTGGGACCCACCAGCTCTGTTTTAACAAGCCTCCCCAGCCATGCCCCTGACTCATTCAATGCATTCCCCACTCCAATCTGGCCCGCTCCACCGTACTGCACCCTGCCCTCCATCATAAGCAGGGAACACATGTCCCTAAAAACCTCACTTCTGGTATAGAAATGTTTCTGTTGACATTACTTCCCTTCCTCCTATAATGTGACTCATATGGAGTGCCTAAAGTGAAGGACAGCTATGTTATGATGAAATGATGACCCTGGTGGTGTTTCAGAATGGTTGGAGGGTGGAGTTTGTGGCAGGGTCGGCAACAGAAATCACAGACATGATCTTTGTTCCAAAATACTGGCAGTTTTATCTTGGAGAGAAAGCTCCTTTTACCCATGTCCAATATATGCACCTCATCTCTGAGACACTCTGAGGTGTCAAAGTTTGTCATGTTTCTGTGCCATATAGTACACATTTTCTAGTCAGCCATGAACCCTCCCATTTCCCTATTAATGTTCTTCCATTAATTAATATTAATATTATTAATAGATTTCATACTGTGACTGTAACAATTATTCAGACGCTCAGCCAAATCAGAGAAAACTATCAGAGCTCCTGGACACAAATATCCCATGTATTCCAACTCTGTTCTCATATATTATATGAAGTGTACACCAGGAATAAAGCCCAGATCATATCCACCTGAGTGAATCATCACAACCAGAGCAGGAAACACATGATGCCAATGAAGGTCACTTTTTTCCACCCAGATACGCAATCCCCTTGTTGGGGTGTACTCTTTGGTCTCCTGAAAATTTCTGCAACCTCATGATCCAGGCATCATCTAGGAGCCACACAATGGCACCCTGGCAGCACACATATTTAAGAACATAACATAAAAATATAAGAATGGCCATACGGGGTCAAACCAATGGTCCATCTAGCCCCATATCCTGTCTTCCAACAGTGGCCAATACCAGGTTCTTCAGAGGGAATGAACCTTTTCACTCAGTGGAAAAGATACTTCCAACCTCAGCTCCAAATCTCTGCACTATGGGTCTTGGAAACTCCACTGATCTTCCCTGAGATCAGGAAATAGCCACTTGCCCCCCCTGCCTCTGGTGCTAGTAAAATGTACATTTTCTCAAACACCCAATCCAAGAATTGCCTACACCTGTCCTCATTTCCCACCCCCTCCACAGCCACAGCCACAGCCCCTCTCTCTGTTGCTGTCTCTCTTGACATATACACACACAAAGTCCTCTGTCTCCAGCTCCTCACCATCCAATATAACAAAAATGTTGGTTAGACCGCCTTCTGACTATTCTACTGTGTTCACAGTAGACCTCCCCAAACAACAAAAACATAGATGTTATAATATTGTAAGAGACAACTTGTAGTAAGCAACATGAGTTATTAAATATTTATTACACAGGTGTGCAAAGATTCGGACTAAAAACATCAGCAGCAGGGTTTCACCAGGGCAATGGGGTTAGCACATTCATTCAAACTACCCATGCAAGCATAAAGTGGCTGTAAGGAAACGCTTTCACAGTGTTTTTCTTTACTGGTATATGTGCACTGTAATCCTTCCAGACTGCATATCTACACAAGCGAAGATGTGAATATGTTCTTTAGTACCATTCACAAGTGGGGTTCCCCAAAGACTTAATGCACTACCCTGGGGAGAAATTGACTGACAGACCATTTTGACCTGCATCACATCAATAGTTTGAAAAATAGCTATTTTTCCAGGGCTTATATCTCTGGAACCCCTATCTCAAATGATCCCAAATATGGGCCGCTAATGCTACCCTGCACTCCCACAAGGCATAGCAAATGTCAAGACAAATCCATGCAAGCACACAGATTTTAGAGCATTGTGGCCATGTCTACACTACAAAATTATGTCAACTTAATTTACGTCAGCATACAGCCACCACAGTTATTAAATCACTTGGGTGTGTGCACACTTAGCTCCTTGTGTCAGTGGTGCACATTCTCACTTGGAGCACTTGTATCGATTGTATTGTCAGTGTGGGCATTTTGGGACAGTTCATGAAAGCCAGTGACTCTTGAAGAAACTCACACCCACACTTCATTGCTTTCAGGGATTGGTTCCCAGGGCTTATTCTCCCCTGTGGGTTTCCTCCTCACCCCCTATGTTCCCTGAGAGGGGCTTCAGACCCTCTCCTGCAGCTCCCTTCTGCCACAAACTCCCTCTCTTTAATCATTTTGCTCCTGCCTCACTGGGCTTTATGATCAATTAAGCCTACCTCTCTGTCCAGGTACAGCCAGAGAACATAACTGTAGAGATATGCTTGTAGAAAATGGTGATTTAGAAACACTCCTTAGCAGGGGACAGTGTTGTGTAAATTGGTAGATGTGCCTTTCATCAGATTTAACATGGCTGCTCCCAGCTGCACACATGGGAATCACTCCTGTCTGTGTTATTAAAGTTGTGTTCCTTATTCATTCAATAGTTTTGTCTTTAATGAACCCTTAAGATTATTACATGGTGTTAGAAGTGGTTAATGAGTTTTGAAACTACAAGGAAACTACAAACTCCTGTGTTTGCAACTGAAAACACAGACAAATACAAGGAATATCTGAAAGCAAAGGACAGTACCTTGCAAACAAAGAACAGTGCCTTGAAGCCTTCAGCAAGTAAGTGAATGCTCTAAGAATGGATGTTTTATAACCTTCTTCCACTCTGCAAATGTCAGGCAATGTTGCAGAGAACTGGATAAAGTTTAAGCAGATATTTCTGTTGTATTTGTCTGCCATTGGGGCACAGGATAAAGATGAAAACCTAAAATTGTCTATATTTTTACATGTTGCTGGGGAGGAGGTACTGGATGTGTATAATAACTTTGAGGAATGTGACAGCATGAAGTTAAATATAATACTGACTAAATTTGAGGAATATTGCATGCCAAAAAGGAATGAGACTTTTGAGAGGCATAGATTTTTTTTTTTTTTTACATGCAAGCAAAAACTGGATGACACCATAGAGAAATATGTCATAGAATTAAGGAAACTCAGTAAAACCTGTAACTTTGGTGGCTCAACTCTCTGATCACACACAGACTCATTTGTGGTATTACAGACAATGTGTTAAAAGAGACACTGCTCAGAGAGGGGGAGTTATCTTTGAACAAAGCTCTCCAAGTTTGCAGGACCACTGAAATGGTAAAAACACAAGTAAAACAACTGAATTCATCAGAAGGGGTCATCCATGCACTAAGGAAAGCAGCATATAGCCAGAGTGGCTCAAATCACAATGTGGAATCAACCCTTGCTAAAGGGAAGACTAAGTCTAGACAGTCATGTGGAAAGTGTGGCTCTTGGTATGGCACCAAACAATGTCTTGCCTATGGGAAACTCTGTCATAACTGTGGGAAACTTAATCATTTGGCAAACTGCTGCGGATCCTAAAGGCAGAAAAGTCAAGTGCATTTAGTTACTGACAATGTGACTGAGGGGTGTTTTGTAGAGTATTGAGATCAAGCAAGCCTGATGAGGGTGACTGGATACTGCCTCTGACAATGAATGGAGCAGTCATTGGACACAGGAGCTCAGGTTAAAATTCTATCTGCACGAGATTATGAGAGACTGAAAATAAGACCTAAGCTGGGACCAACAAACATAAAATTAACTGGGTATTCTGGAATAAATATACCAGTGAAGGGGCAATGCTTCGCTAGCATTAACCATAAAAACACCATATATAGGCTCCCTTTCATTTTAAGACCAGAGAGCTGACACCAATTTTGGGCCTGGCTGCATGTGAGAAACTCAATTTGGTAAAAAGGGTGCTCTCACTACAAGATTATACTGCACCTGGCTATGAGGTACTCTTTCAGGAATATCAGGACCTGTTCCAGCGATTGAGTTGATTGCAGGGTGAACATATAATCTAGATAAACAAGTACGTCCCTCCAGTTATTCATCCGTGTAGAAAGGTGCCATTAGCATTCCGTGATAAACTCAACATGTCAACTACCTAGAAAGGAGAGGTTACTAGCACATCACTCTCAAGTGAGTCTTTATCACCCACTTTCCTCACATATCCTATCAAGTCTCTATGAGTCTTTCCAGATATTTGATCACCCAATGAGATATTCTCAGTATCAGCCCTTTATTCAAGTCTGAGTTCTCTCATTCCCAGACAGTTTCTTCTCCATGTGTTCATGATACTGGATCAGTCAGAGGAGATATGCTGGTCCAGACAGACATAGGATACACATTTTGACATAATCAATGGGATCTTGAGTTATCTCAGAGAGTTCCAACACCGTGAAGGTTAAAGTAGATTCCAGCATATCCAGTACCGGTACTGAGAAGATCTGACTGGGTGATATCTGTTTATTGTTTAAGTCCTACAAATATTTCACTATTTGGCCTTATTCTGATGGATCATGATGCTGTTATTAAGTTACATTAAATCCACCAGCTGAGACAAACTAAGACCAAAATGTTCAAGAAAACAGTGCCTAATGTTACATAAGAAGAGTATCAGACCAATGGTCCATCAAGTTCAGTATCCTGTCTTCCAACAGTGACCAATGCCAGGTGCTTCAGACAGAATGAACAGAATAAGTAATCATTAAGTGATCCATCCTCTGTCACCCATTCCCAGCTTCTGGCAAACAGAGGGTAGGCACACTTCAGAACATGGTTTTGTATCCCTGCCCATCGTGGCTAATAGATTAATGGATCTACTCCCCATGAACTTATCTAGTTCTTTCTTGAACCTTGTTATATTCTTGGCCTTCATAACATCCTCTGGCAAAGAGTTTCACAGGTTAACTGTGCACTGTGTGAAGAAATACTTTCTTTTGTTCATTTTAAACCTGCTGCCTATTAATTTCATTTGGTGACCCCGAGTTCTTGCGTTATGAGAAGGAGTAAATAACACTTCCTAATTTACTTTCTCCACACCAGTCATGATTTTATAGACCTCTATCATACCTCCCCTTAGTAGTCTCTTTTCCAAGCTGAAAAGTCCCAATCTTCTTAATCTCTCCTCAGATGGAAGATGTTCCATACCCCTAATCATTTTGTTGCCTTTTTCTGCACCTTTTCCAATTTCAGTACATCTTTTTTTTAGATGGGGCGACCATATCTGCACACAGAATTCAAGATGTGGGAGTACCATGGATTTATAAAAAGGCAATTTGATATTTTCTTTCTTATTATCTATTGTTTCCCTAATGGTTCCTAACATTCTGTTAGCTTTTTTGCTGCTGCACACTGAGTGAATGTTTTCAGAGAACTTTCTGCAATGACTCCAAGATCTCTTTCTTGGAGTTAGGCTTCTCATCTCCCAGTGAAGTCAGAGAGAGCCTCTGGAGTGCTCAGCCCTATTGAAAATGGTGATTCAGCCTCTCAGAGGGTGTAAGCACCAAAACTCTTTTAATGAAGCTACAGCAATTTACATTTCCAGAAAATCTGATGCCAAGTCTCTCAGGTCCTAATCCTATTCCCATTTAATCAATAGCAAAACTCTCATTGACTTTAAAACTGCATGATCAGGCTCTTAGTTGCCTAAATAGGTGCCTAACTGTAGTATTAAATTGACAACTTTAGTCTCCTACTTCTGAAAAATTTGGCCTGGATAGACATAACCAGTGAGCATACTTAACCATCTTTTTTTTTTTGAGTGTGCAACAATTTCAATTTGCTAACAGTCCTGAAATTTGGGGAAAAAAATGGTTTGAGGCCCAATTGAAGATAAAATTTTTGGTAACTCAAAAAGTCACAAACAAACCAAATATTTTATTGGTTCATATAAAAATCAATTTGTTTCACTTTTGGTGCTTTAAAACATTAATTACTTTTAAATAAAGAAATTTTTGAGATGACAAGCCGTTTTGAAACAAGAAACCCAAAAGATTTCATATAGAAAATGTCAGAGTGAAAAACATTCTGGTTAAAAAATTAACCAAAGCAATTCAACAAAATTCATATGAATTCTTAATCTGCATTTTTGGATGAAAAATGTTTTTTAGCTGAAAAATTCCACCCAGCTCTAATCAGCACTAATGCATTTGAGACTTAAGCTATGATCCTTGTGCTCGGTAGACAGATGTTTTACCAGATGAACCAAACCAAAATTTCCTTCTGGCTAAAATATTAGGACACTTGTCTTATCTAAAAGCAATGTTTAGCTTATTTTATATTGTAAACTAGGGATGCCCAACTGATGGCCCACGAGCTGTATATGGCCCACCAGAGCATTTCATAAGGCTTGTGGCCTGCTTCAACACAGTATATTAACAGACAATTCATTAGCATTTTGTTGTCATGTTTACATCATTTTAGTTTACATAAATGTGTAAATAGACAATACTCTTCATAGAAACAGCCTAGCTAAATACATATGAAACAAGCTGAACTTAAAATATAATTCAATACAGGTGACTTTAAATCTTACTAAAATATGTGGAATCTGTTTGGCCCCCACAAAGTTATTCTTAGGTTTATGCGGCATCCAGGGTACCACTGCTTTAAACAGAAGGAAATATGACACTGTAGTATCACCATAATTAATGCTCTGAGATTATTTACTTTCTTCATACTGCTGTTTTAACACAGATCCGTTGAAGAATTTGGATATGATTTCAAAGAGTACATTTTCCTGATATACTAGAAAGTTCTGTCAATAACTGTGGTATTTCTCTTGTCTGCTAGGAGAATCCCAAATGCTGTGGGTCTTTTTTGAAGTTATTTGAGACTTTGATTTCACTTTGTGAGAGTGTAGCTTTTTTAGCATATTTTGTTTAAAGTTGAGAACATTCAGTTCTAGTATTTTCCTGCATGGTAAGGGGTAATTTTTTTTTTATACTCTGCTCACTTCTAACTGTGGTCTCCATAGAAGGAGTGAGATAGTACATGTCACCTGTCCAAGGTCAGGGCAGGCTGTAAAAGGAGAGCAGATTCTTCCAGCACTGGTGGGTGACACTGAAGTCAGGCTTCCCAATCAGCCACAAACAGTGCTTCTGATTCCCCACACTGGTTATCAAGAAGCCAATATACAAAGACACACAGCCCCCTCTACTGCATTTCAGTCTTTGGTTCCCAATCAGCCACTACGTCCAGTTAAGAAACCAGTTATTTAAAACTTTATGCTCTTTACCAAAAAGATTTCTCCTGACCCCAAAGGGTCAGCCACTATACCAGATCAATACAAGTTTGGATCTTACCAAAAATACCACGCTGCCCCAATCCTTTAGTAACTAAAACTAAAGGTTTATTATTAAAAAAAAAAAAAAAAAAAACAAACTATAAGAGAAATGTTAAAGGATTAAAGCAATCAGATACATACAAATGATTTGAAAGAACATATATATCAGGTTTCTAGAAGAACTGTGGAGTTTGCAGGCTTGTATAGTCCCTCTGATGTACATCCAGTATCTGGATGGGTCTCAGTCCTTTGTTTCACAGCTTCAGTAGATGAGTTGATCCAGAGATAGGTGATGACTGAAAACAAAATGGATCCCAGACCTCTCCCTTTTATGTCCTCTGGCTTTTTTCCATGCTGCTTGTAGAATTTTACAGGAACCAAAATGGAGTCCAGAGTCACATGAGCAAGTCCTGGTGACTCATCAGGTATATCCCTGGCTTCTCTCCCAGGGCCCCTTGCACCTGTGAATGTCTTAATGGGCCATTAAACAGGCTATTGTTATAGCCATCCTGTCTGAGGTGTTACCCAGGCACAGCACAATTTGAAATACAGATATAGCAACTATATCCATAACTTCCATTACACATATAAAACATGAACATAATCATTATCATCTTCCTTAGCACATTATAGCCTTTCTAACAGTACCTGACATGGCATATCTTACATGAATTATTATGATTTTGACATGCTGATGTCAAACAATATAATAAATGCCACCCCCCCCCCCCCAATCCAGCCAGTGTGACAGTGCACCAAATTTACTTTCTTGAACAAAGGCCACAAAGAAAGAGGGAGGGATACTTCAGCAAACCTTAGCCCATGTTTATTTGCAAGTTTATTCATGCAAAGACCTGCTGTTCCAGATGAAGCAACTTTATGGAGGATATATGCTCGACCCTTTTATTATTCTGCTTGCAGCTGTAGTGTCTGGATTCCACTTTATTACTATTAGGGGCAAAGGTGAGTCCATTGAATTTACTTTGTAGCTTCTGTCTGTGTCTGATAAAGTGTTTCAACTTCCAGTTTAAAAAGATTTTATTTAATCAGTTCCAAGAGCTGAAGAGCATATATTTTTAACACTGGGAAAAGTAATTTTAAGCGCTCAGCTGTAAAATAAAATGTCAGAGCGAGAAATGTTGTATTTAGTGTATATTTAAAAATAAGTGACTGACTTTAAGTGAAATGAAAAATTTAATAATAAAAATTTGCATTTCTCGGGCCCCTCTCATAAGGAAATATCAAAGAGTACTACATACAGTAATTAAGTTTCACAACATCTCTCTAACATAGATAGGGTTTTATCATCCTCATTTTACAGATGTGCAAACTGAAGCAAAGAAAGTTTATAAGGTAAATAACTTGCTCACTACTGTGGCAGAGCCAAGAATATGATCTAGGCGTTCCAACTCCCAGCCCCCTGTTGCAGCCATTACACAATAACAATTCCTTTGAGGTTTGATTAGGGCCGTTTGAGAAATTCTCTGTTATTAATTAATATCAATAGCGTCTTTGGAAGAAGTCTCTGGCCATCGAGAAGGCTAAGGGTTTTCGCTGTGCTGTACACAGTGGCAAACTGAAACTTCACTGGAGCTACAGAGTAGAACTCAGTAAAAAAAGTAAAGTGAAAACCCTTGCAGCACCCACAATATATGGCCCAATGAAATACTATATCAGTTCTGATTCTATCCAGTGGTGATCAGTGGTAGGGACATACACCACCCTGCACATGGACCTGCAGTTACAAAATACAGTGAGAGGTTGGCACTTAGTTCAGTGGTCTATCTTGCTCTAGGTGTAATCTGGTCCCCTATTTTGAGCACATTCTTTGTCTTGATGCAGGTTAACTCACAACTATTATTAATATTGGGCACATTCTCCCCCTTTTTTCTAGCTCTTTAGAGAAATCTATAGGAAAGAGGTGGGAGTGTTTTACAGTGTGACCCGAAAACCTCAAGGATAGGACTCTCTCTGATATCCTTTGGGAGGCTATTTTAGAGTTTCAGACAAGCTGTTAGCAGAGCAACTACTAATCATTTCCTTTCTACAATATATGAGCGCACTACACCTTCAGCACATTGCCTCTTGCTCTGTTTTTCCCATCTATTTATGCCCAGGTCTTTCAGCCACTCTCAGGAAATCATTGGAACTACTCCCATAGCTACAGAATATAAGATCAGTATACAAATGAATGATCTTCAATATATTAATAACATACTTCATATTTCAACTTTTTGTGCAATTGCAGTGACTATTTCATAATTAATACACACACAGATCATTATTTTAATGTAATTTGCCAATCAGAGTGATTGATTGTAGGTCAAGGCAGAATTCCATTAGTATTTTCATTACTGTCACCAAAGAGCTAATGTCGGTGGATGCTGTATACTCTGCAAATGTCCAAATAGAAAATGTGAAATAAGGTGTCCATTTAAAGGCCCGTTGAAACAGAGTGTGCATATAAATATACAGAAAGCAAGGTGTGGGTTATATTCTCTTAAATCTTAATAATTCATTTCATTTAGACATTTCTATGGATTTCACAACAATGAAAGGCTACAACAAAATTCCATCTAGAAGGTGGAGTTATGAGGTCTATATCTAATGGGCATAGTTAATTCTGTTCACTCTCTTGCCCCCACTCCTTCCATTATCTGAATCAAGATGACTGCATACAATTGCTTTGGTGCAGTCTTTTTCCAAAAAGAGAGGGTGGCTTTCCTAGTGAGGTTCTAAACTCTTCCATAAAAGACAATCAAGCCTGGCAAAATGGAAAAATTATTTTTTTGCCTAGGACTTGTGCAAATTTGGCAGTAAACACTGAATAAGTCATACTGAATACTAATAGTTAGATTTAAAAAAAAAAAAACATACCTGTGCTTTTACATGCAACATGAACAGCTGTGCATGGAGTTTGTATTTTTCCTCTTTCTTAAATCACAATTGTTTGTCCATTTACTTATTTTGCACCTGTTTTAAACATGCCGTTAAATATCTGCATGTTTGGAAAACATGTTATTTACCATTTGGAAAGTCTGTTATTTACTATTTGTATTGCAGCAGTGCTGAAAGGTCCATATTAGCTTCACAGTCCCATTGTGTGCACACATACACAGGTAGTCAAGGTCCCTGGCCCAAAGAATTAACTTAAGGCTAGACAGAACACTTAAGTTTGAGAATCAATACGAGGAGAGGGAGAGGATGAGGTTAACAATAAAATCCCATGTTACACCTGGATGGTGTCAGATCATCCTAGTTTTTTTATTATTATCATTAAATAAATAAGTGAACTATCCACCAACTACTGCTCAGTCAAGTCATCACTTGTCTGACATCTTACAGACATCATAGCACAACTGATACTTGAGGAAGGATTTGAAAGAGGAGAAAACAATGAATGCTCCTAGGAATTAAATTGGGGAAGATGTTCAGTATATGTTACAGGGCAGTAGAGAAAAAAGCATGGGGATATTTGTAAGAGAAACAGACAAATGGCATCACTGGCAAAATGGAGGGGGGCATGATAAAAAAGAGCAGATAAGTAGGAAGGGACAGTTGTGAAGAATGTTTAAGGGGAGGAGAAGCAACAAAATGTATTGCAACAGAAAACAGGGATCCAGCAACAAGATTGAAAGGGGCTTGGAGAGGTGACAAGAGTCAATTGATGGGCAAGGAAGATGATTTTAGCAGCTATGCCGTATATGGATTGGAGCAGGACCATTAGTGCATCAAGAATGTCAAGGTGGAAGAGATTGTTATAGTCAAGAAATGTGACGAGAAGGGCTCTGTTGGTTCTGGACACTTTGTGATCAGTGTGGATACCAGTGAGACACGGTAGGCCCGATTTGCAGATCAATAAGGTTTAATGTGCAAGGTTTTCTATAAATACACTAGTTAGATACAAAGCCTAAAATTAACTACAAAATATCATACTCACTAAGCCTGGAGTGCTAAGCAGTCACTCAGAAGGCTGTATACAGGAACAGCTTTCTTCAGGGGCCCCGCCAGGCAGTCAGTGGATCCTCTGGTCCAACAGGCAGCACCTCCCGCAGAGTCAGGTGTTGATGGAGCGCCCTCCTTTGTCTAAGTGGTAACTACTTATACCCTTCCATAAACAATCTTCACCTAATTATCTCTCTCATTATCATATATGCTAATTACCTAGATTGGGTTTCCACTTTAACTACATTCCATTCTCACCATAATAATTGGGGTCACCAAAACAACATCTGGTGATAGGAGGGGTGGAGTAAAAGTATGCCCCTTGGCAATAAAACAATGTACACCAGACGTTCAAGGATAACTTGTTTTCCCATCACCGTTATCTATGTGCACCTGCAAGCATACACTATCTGTATTTTGTCTTATTATGCGCCATGCTATGCAGAAACTGAGACATCTATACTGTTATTCAGTCTCTGCCAACTGAAAGATGTCATGCTACAGGGGTCAGAATAGCCAAGCAAGCAATTGAATGCTATGCTAAGCCTGTAGGACAGAGGTCAAGCAACTCAAATTGTACTGGGCCTCCAACAGGCTCATCAGAAAAGAAGGGTTAGATACTAGAAATGTTATGGAGAAAGGAGAAGGAGGATTTGGAAATGGTTTAGATATGTGAGGCAAGGAAGAGGAACAAGAAAGTTGAATTCCAGGTTATGATATTGAGTGACAGGGAGTAAAAGGACAGTGTAATCAACAGTGATAAGGAAAGGGGAGTGAAAAGGGTTTAGGAGGAAAGATAAAACAGCTCAGTTTTGTTGAAAATGTTTGCCAGGAAGACATTATCCAGGAAGAGATGTCAGGGGGACAGGCTGAAAGACAAGATTGGATGGAGCAGCAGTAGAAACATAGATTTGTAAGTCTTTGACATAAAGATGGTAGTTTAATTTGTGATGTAAGCAAGGTCTGACTGGGCCTCCTCCTGCTCAGTCAGCTGAAAGGGAGGGCACTTTATTTGAGTGGACTCTGTAGCTGCATAAGCCCACCTAGGTGCTAAGCAGCATGATGGGAAATGGTCAGTTTTGGCTGGTATTGGGTTACAAATCACTGGAGTGTTAACTGCAAGGGTAATGAAATGTTATCTCCCTATTGTATAACCCAATGGCAGTAGAACTGTGCTTAGTTTGTTTTGATGAAAGAGTTACTATCATCTGAACAGAATGCAGCAAAGGAGGCATTTGGATGCTGGAGACCGTAAAAGGTAGTGGGGGGAGGGGCTGTGTCTGCCCTGACAAAGGGCTCGTCTCAAGTATGGATTGACTATCTCCTCCCAGTGTTAAGAGGTAAAACTAATGATTCATTTTGGAGCCTTTTGTTTTGTTAAAAAGTAGGGACATTTCTCCCGTGTCAGTAGAGAATGAGAGCTGACAGCTGAAACTCACTAAGAGCTGAAACCACTAAAGGAAGTGGGAAAACTCGAGAGACTGACCACCAGCAGAGGGGGACTTGGCAAGGCCTGGAGACAGTAGGAGCCAGTACGATGGGAGCCAGCAGACGGGACCTGGCGAGGCCCAAAGGTGGCAGGAGCCAGCCGCGGTCAGCACCGGCAGAAGGTGGGAGGAGCTAGCAGAGGAGACTCAGTGAGGGCTGGAGGTGGAAGAAGCAGCAGCGGGCAGGGCCCACAGATGGCAGGAGATTGCGAAGGGGACCAATCAAGCCCGTGTCAGGCGGGAGCCCCCAGAAGGGGACTAGCTGAGCCCCCCTATCTGGGAAGTGGACATTGCAACTACGATGGACTGTGGGGCAGGGGGAAAGTAAGAAGCGAGAGGTGAAGGATCTGCCCCATGTACTCTGGGATGGGGTGGGTTCGCCTCATAGTGTTTTACTTCCTTCCTTTTATTTATTAAGGGGTTTACTTTCTGCACTCAGACTCTGTGTTTGCAAGAGGGGAAGTATAGCCTTTTGGGTTGTCCAGGGGATGGTGTGTGGTTTCCCAGGTGACTGGGTGGGGGCTCGTACCGGTTTGGTGTTGTATCATTTTTACATTTTTACAGGAACCCCTAGATAGAGAACCCAGCCCTTTGCTGCTGCTGGCTCTGTCTGACAGCAGGGTTACAGTGAGAATGGATGAGTTCATCCACAGAAGAGTAGGAAGCCTAGGAATGGACCCCCCAGGGGACCTCCAGAGAGAATGGGGGAGCTGAGGAGGATAACCTACTAAAAGAAACAGCCAGCGAACATCAGAAAGTATGACAAAAGCCAAGGACAGAGTCTCATTCCCACACATTCCCACTTTTGGGTAGGAAGCTTACACTTGCTCTTTTAATAGCACATCTTCCGGATCAACACTAACACGCCTGACTATAAGAATCCTTTTCATATAGTCTCAATATCCAGTTTTGTCTGTTTGCGATGGGCACAATAAAAAAGGATTGAAAAAAGTCTGTAAGAAGCACAAGTCAGGCACTCAGTTACCATGATAAGTATGGACAAACCCCTGGATTACATAAAATGATAGAAATTAAATGAGCAATGGAATGACAGATCAGCATAAAGAACTCTTGAAATGAGTTCTGTTTAGTTCATATGACCATCATATTCATCTTGAGCAGTTATGCAGCTCTAAATATTCCTCCTTCTCTCTCCTTCCTCATTTCCCTTCTCAATTGTTTTCTTCATCTTCTTTAACTCTCTGTTCTTCTCTTTTCTGTTAGATTTTTCCCCTTCCTTATTTGATCTTGGTTAGAAGATTATTTTTTTCTGTGTCTGACTCCTCCTCAAACTCATAGGTTTCCCTTTGTGTATGAAAATCTATTTTGCCTCATTCCAATGTCAGCTTTGTTCCTCACAATTTGTAATTCACATTCTCCTTTTCAAATCATCTGAATCCTTTTCACTCCCAGTCCCACTCCACCAATGTCCCCACTTGACTGGCTGCTTGCTTTGGGTTGGCAATCTCTGGGCTATCATTCTGATTCATGTGGTCAGCGGTTTGGTTTCTCACCAACTCTCCTAGGAACTTGCAAGGGAAAGTCTGAATTTTTTGATGTAATATAATTTAAATGGGGCACCATCAACTTGAAATCGAGCCAGTTTCAGAGCCATTAATGACAAGTAATTCCAGAATACCACCCCTGCCTTGGATTTCCCCATGCCAATTTTAACATCACCATTCCCTATTTAAAAAAATATTTTTTATTCCCCTGTTGTTGTGTGAAAGTGCCCCAGTGAAGGAAGCAAAGAAAACTGAATATATATATATAGTATATAGTATGTCAATTAATGTGGTCAGTTTCAGTTAAAGTATTTCTGGTAATACCAGAAGACAACATATATTCATCAAAAGTGTGATTTCTTTTTTTTAAATTGATCTCTCTGTAATGAAAGCAGAGTGAAATTTTGAAGCATCCAGATAAAAGACAAAACATCCCTGGAAAAGACTACAGGAGCACTGAAACGTACCCATCATTTACTGGTAGCCAACCCCTTTCCCAACTCCTAATCAGCTTTAAATTCCACCCTGTCATGCTGCCAACAGCATGAAACATGTTTAAATTCATAATCCAATAGTTTAACACAATTAGACTCAAAAATTGGTGAATGAGCTCATTTAATTGAATGTATTGGTTGCAAGCAAAACTGGCAGACAAAGAACTGCGCTATTGTATTTGGTGTTTCATGGGAGAGAGAGAAAAAGAGCATGAAGTCATGCTTTGATCTTTTCCTTATCCTCTTTTGTCACCACCAAAACCTTCCAACTGGCCCTGATATTTTGAAGGATTACATCTTCCTTTTTTGTCCCATGAAAAGTGGCTTTATTCTGGCACCAGTTGAAGATTTGGACAGAAATCAGCTAATTTAGGAGAAAGACTCCAAATTTATTTTGGTAGCCCACTTGACTCCAGAAAAGTGTCTTGCTCTTGCTCCCCATTACAAATGATCAGGCCCAGCAGCAATCCAGCTATGTTAACCCTAAAGACAACTGCACAATTGCAAACATTGCCAGCATTTGCTCTCATGTGATCATTTCATTTCCTTGCAAGTTCATGCTCTAGGAATTATTTTTGGGAAGTTCTACGGCTTGCGTTATACAGGAAGTCAGACTAGATGATCACAATGATTTCTTCTGGCTTTAGAATCTATGAATCTGGGGATATATAAAGGTTGGAAAGCTCCGGCCTCCTGAGATCAAAACAGATCATGTATTTCAATTGATTAGGAACCATCAAGCTGTGCAATAGCTAACCTAGAAATCTGTGTGATTGTATTATGATTATCCTTCTCCTGCCTCCTTCCTCTTACTTGTTACACTTATGTCTAGTTTCAAATCAGAGTGTAAGTGGCTGTGTCTTCTTGTGTGTTTTTTCAGAACCTAGTACAATCAAGGCCCCGGTCCTGAACATGGCCTTTGGGCATTCCCACATTACAAATAATAACTAACAGCAACAATAAAATATATTTGTGGATCATCTGCAGGATTCATACTGGTGCAAATCATTCTGAAAAACATATATATATCATTTTTTTCAGTTCCATCCTGGGCTCACAAATAAACAAATCCCCTTCAGTTATATACAATAAACACCATGTCTCAACGGAAATTTAAAAAAATAAATTGTCTTAAAGTGCTAATAAAAAAGTTCAAGATACTGCAGGACCATTTTTTCATGCTTAAAGGTTGCAAAATGCTCCCCTTCATGTAATTGAGTTCTATCATTTTATGTGTATCCCTCAAATCTGTCCCAGACTCACTGCTCTTACTCAAAAGATGTCTCTGCTTTCATTTCCACTTCATCTGCCTTCAGCCTTTTGTTGTATTCTGACTGCCACATTTGCAGTATATGTCTTATTCCAAGTCTTTGCCTTATTCCCAGCAGTTGTCTTAGTTCTTCCTTTCTATTACTTTAAGATTTGTCTTACTTTAGTGGTTTCTTTATTTGTATCCAGCAGGTGTAAACATACTTTATTATTTTTTTATTCCTTCACTACTTGTATATTTTTGTTATTTTGCCATCTTCTCCCCTAATATTTCCCTTATTCCCTTAATATTTGCTTTCAGTTTATATGTACTTCCACTAGTATTTCTTTTTCTTTTTTTACTCTTAGTTTCTAGTGCATTCCTGAAGGGATAGATTCTTGGCCCTACTCTATTTAAAATTTTTATCAATAACCTGGAAGAAAATATAAAATCATCACTGATAAAGTTTGCAGCTGTCAGACAAATTGGTGAAGTGGTAAATAATGAAGATGACAGGTCACTGATACAGAGCGATCTGGATCACTTGGTAAGCTGAGCACAAGCAAACAATATGCATTTTAATATATCTAAATGTAAATTTATATGTCTAGGAACAAAGAGAGTAGGTCATACTTACAAGATGGGGGACTGTCATGGGAAGGACTGACTGAAAAAGATTTGGGGGTCTTTGAGGATAATCAGCTAATGTGATTCTCAGTTGCATAAACAGAGGAATCTCAGGTAGGAAGTGGAGGAATTATTCTGCCTGTATTCGGCACTGAGGTGACTGCTGCTGGAATACTGTATCCAGTTCTGGTGTCTACAATTCAAGATAGATGTTGATAAATTGGAGAAGGGGCAAATAAGAGCCCTCAGAATGAGTAAAGGACCAAAAAAGATGCTTTATAGTGACAGATTCAAAGAGCAGAGTCTATTTAGCTTAATAAAGAAAAGGTTAAAGAGTATCCAACTAACTACAGTCTATAAGTATCTATATGGGAAACAAATATTTAATAATGGGATCTTCAATCTTAAAGAGAAACATGATCCAATGGCTGGAAGTTGAAGGTAGACAAATTTGGACTGGAAATAAGGAGTACATTTTAACTACGAGGATAATTAACCTTTGAAACATTTTACCAAAGGTTATGGTAGATTTGTTGTTTTTCAAAAATAAATGCTCTAGGAATTAATTTGTGGAAGTTCTATGGCCTGTGTTATGGAACAGGTCAGGCTAAGTCTCTTGTAGCCCTGGAATCTCTGAATCCTCCCTTATGATTTACCTTATTACTCTTGCAAGCTATTTACATCACACTCACCGTTTGACTCTTTGATGTGTTTGTTTTAATATTTATCTTGCCTCGTCTTCCTCCCTTCATGATAAATCCAATAAAGTCTCTCTCTGCCTCTCCGCTTGAAATGACTCTCACAAAAATATATACAGACATTTATAGTGATGACTTGGCATTTGACTAGTAACTCAAACTCATCACTCCTCTCAAGTAATCAGAGACAAAGCCAGACTGATCAGAGCAAAAAAAAAAAAAAGAACATCTGTGTCAAGCCTTCACTTTCTTATCCCTGCTACTACTGATTTTTAAAGTTCAGTTGGAGTCCAAGGTCTCAGTTGGCACCACTCATAGTAAGAGGTAGCATAGTTCCTAACCACACCAGGGGGAACATTCAGGGCAGAATGCATGCGGGGAGGAGAACAGCCATTATAATATTCCATTGTGGGACACAGCCTACTCTCTCCTCTGAATAGTAGTTCCTTCCACATCCTAACCCCTTCTGGAGCGCTAAGAGCCCAGAGGAAGTAAGAAACATTCTTTCTTAGCAATCCTGCCTGGTCCTTTTGCAGGTCATCCACTGAAGCAGAAGGCTCTTGATGCCCTAGCCTGAACACTGTGCACCCACCTAAAGCTCTAGTGTGAGCTGGGCATTAATAAATAATCACTAATGCTTAATACTGGGTGAATCTCTAGAAGTTTTGATTAGAATGAGTCCCTTTTAGCTGGAACTCTTATCCAAGTTAGCTCACACTTTTCGGGGTGTCTTCTTTTTTCTTTTTCTGTGTCCAGTGCTTCTCCTGCCTTCCTTGCAACCCACCCTCCAATATGATCACTGTAACTCTCCCACCATCCCAGCACAATCACCTCTGGCATGAACTTGTAAACATTTCTTTATTTTTGGTTCCTCCTCACAGTTCTCTCTCCTTCCCCCCTCCACTGTTTCCCACTCCCTGATCTCAATTCCTTACACCCTTCTCCAGCTCCTCAATGGATTTACCTTTACTGATCTCCGCACTGTGGTAGGACTGTAAGGCTATCACCAGGCTTCGAGCCCTGCTGAGTCTAGGCTAAAGCTCCATGAAAGTATTCAGCACTGAAGTTCCCTAGGTCAGAAGCACATCCTGGGATATCACTTTTCAGGAAGCCTTGTGACATATACCACTTAGAAGCTGCAAGCAATGGATGTGTTAGCAAAATGTGGAGTTGGCGGGGGTCTATTAGGAGATGGAACAAAATAAGAGGAGTACTTATCTAAACACTTTTAACAGTATTACAGGTTCAGATTGTTTTAGGTACTTATCTGAAGTTCAGGGCAATTGTTCAAGAACCTTTTTTGCCTACCTCTACTAATAACCCTGAGCAACTGTACTTATTGTATATACTATTCAAATTCTAGTGCAAATTGCATTTTCAAAAGCATCCTTTTTTGTGGTGCTGGTGAAGGTATTAAAAAAACATACCTATTTTGCTACATAAAAAAATAAAGCAAAACAATTCCCCCTCCCCCCCCGGTTTCTCAAGTGTCTGCTTTTGCTTTTGACATCTGTACTGCTCATGTGGCTACGTTTGCCTCCACATCACAACATTGCATGCTGCTTAGGGTGCTTTTCATTGTGTCAGCTGCCACCCCATGGGGCAGATTCAAGGGCCTTAATGTGAGTGCTTGTCATATCAAAGCAGTTCTATTTGTTTTAGTCTACAAGAGAATAAAGTGTTGGAACAAAGATACTTGCCATTGCTGTACTCTTAGGTACGGAAGCTGTGAAGGGGAACGTGCTGCCAAGAATAACAGAATGTGGGACAGGACTCTGCAATCCATCAATACCTTTCTCTCAGCTGGAGAAGGGACTGTTAAACAGATGTGGAGGGATTTCTGCAGAGAGAGTAAAAAGTACATGGGCAAACACAAAAGGAAGCTTACTCCACTGAAGAATGTCTTGTGAGAAGGTGGATTGAGAGAGGTGCTACTGCAACCACTTACCCTCCCCATTGCCAAAGGACAGACTCATGTTTCTCCAAATGAGGCTATTTGGCATTAGATGTAAAGTACTGTACCTCAGAAAAGCATTGCAACAGAAGGCATTTATCTTCAGCGTAGCAACCCCTTCTATAAAGCAAAGTGAACCTCCGTCTTGATTCTGTTTCTGAAATACATTATTTTGAGCATTTCATTCCTACATTATGCTCTTTGAAAGATACTTAGTCTGCAGAAACATTTTAGGTTTTCCACTTAGGCCTGTAGTTAATACTAAGCCCAAAAAGGTTTCATACAACTAAATGACTACAGGGGGGAAAAAAAAGCAAATAAATATACAAAATATTTGAAGGGCAAGCACACAAAAACATCCCCGGCATGTCCCTTCCAATGAAAGGACTAATTTTGAACTAGAAGACAAAATATTATCAGAACTATGACCTTTACTAAAAGTAACAAGACAGGAATAACATTGGGAGCCAAGGCCAAAGAATAAAATAGAACAGCTTCCAGTCTTTTGGTACTGACACACTGGCAAGGTATGCTTCGTATATTGGTTACATATAAGGCTTATTTGGAGTCAAAGATTATTCAAGAAGGTGATTGGAAAGTGTAGCTTTTGGCCATATCGCTTTCAGTTAAGTGAACCTGGATCTTCAAGCTAAGCCAGAAAAGTGTTTTTAATGAATTTTAATATTTGTTGCTGTTAGATGAGTTTTCTAAAAAGTCAGTTTTTATATATCTGTCACCTGGTTCCTCATTGATTGCATTCTTTAAATACTTGGCTCTTGCTTGTTTCTAACAGGTAACGTTTGGAAATTTTAAAATATACAGTTGTGTGAATATTTATTGAAAAAGGGTGGTAGAGAAAAAAAAAACAAACTAATATTATCTCTCTGTCCTATCTCTGGGCAGGGGAGAAAGAACAGAAGGTGACATTCTGGCCCCATTAAAATCAATGGAAAACTCCTAGTGGGCCAAGATTTTACCCATTTTTTAAATGTGTAAGTCAAACCTACACACATTACAAAATTCTAGATTGGGGCATTCAATTTGTCTGCTTGACCCCAGAATGTGCCCAAAGGGTAGCAGCTGATTAAAGTTAGCTTTTTTCTCCCATCTAGCTGAGCAATAATTAAGTTACTTATGAAGAGCAGGACATATTTTGGTATCCTCAGGTAGAAGCAGATACTGGATATATTACTGTCTGCACATCTCTAGTCCCAATCCCATTATGTATAAATTGGAATTTGATTTAAGCATCCAATTTATAAATATAAGACTTTAAACCAAAACTTGGTTTGAATTTCCAAGCCATGATTAATAAATCTGTCTAGTAAATCAGTCTTCTTTAACAAATAAACTGGGATTCATAAAATAGATCTTAATACTCAGACTACATAAAACCCTGACGTATAAATCACAGATATGAGTTAAAATCAGTCATATTGTGTATAAATCAGCAATGTTACTTTGAGAAGTGTCATGCTGTTGCAACAAGGTATGATACAAATTTGCCTTGCATTATATATGTATATTTAATTTAGGTATTTAAAGTGAAACCAATTATAAAGCTACTCCTGAATAGTTATGTGAAAAAGAACACCGTATCGAGATTCTGGAGCTGGGAGGAATCTTTATTCATATATATATGCACCTTGTCATTTGTAACTGTTTTTGTACTCTCCCCTCTGCACAGGCTGCCTATCACAGCAGTGGTATGCTGTCAGGCTTGTTGCAGGTCTGCTGCTTGTTTTTCTCCTGTTTCCTTTTTTATGTATGCCCTCGCCAGTCTCACTAGCAACAGAAGAAGTCATTGATTCTTTCTCAACCGCTTCTCTTGACACTTGTTAGTTTAGATATTAAGAATGAACCAAACTCTGGCAGCCTCAAACTTGGGATGGGGTTAGTGGGAAGAAGAAAGAATAGGTGGGTTTTGAAATCCAGATAAAAATTCTAGAACTTGGATACTTCTCTAACATTCTCTGATTAAGTAGTATTTTTTCTATGAATGGTCCCATGTACTGCAATGGGACTACCCAAAGAGCAATGTATTATTCAATGAGTATAGTGGTGGCAGGATCTGGCCCTTTGACTTGAATCAATACATAAGAATTCAGCTGATAAGCGTGATCACTATTCTGCTCTTCAGGATCTTGGGGTTGCGGGGTGGGAGGAGGTCGTTTGTTTGTTTTAAATCAGTAGAGGGAAAAAGGAATACATTTAAAGTTTGTTATAAGATCACAAACTAGAAAATGTTTTGTTTTTTTTTAAATATTGAGTTTTGGAGCAATAAAATAGTCATAAAACACCTTCCAAAGTTTCTACAGTTCCTTCTGTGTTTTCTCCTTCTTTTACATGCCTAAAAACAGCACTTTTAAGTGATATTCCCTATTCAAGGTTTTATTTCCTCCCTCTCTCATGAGTTTAGGTATGTTTGGGTGTATGCTAGGGACTAGTTTAAATTTTTACCACAATATTTAATCTGGGCCGCGTACATTACATGGCTTTTTTGTTTTGTTTTGTTTTGGAGAAAACATTGAGAGGAATTTTAATGGTCAAATTTTCAGTCAAATTCTCAGCCAATCCTCCATTTTTGTAGGCAGAAAATGTGTTGGTCCAAATATTTACACCTGTAATTTGTACCCACAAAAGCAGAATCTGAAAAACTTGGCTCAAAGAATATGTTTCAATCAATTTGAAACATGCATTTGTAAATCTGAAAAAAGTTAAAGGAATGGAATTCAGACAAAAAAAAATTAACTACATAATTTTGTCTCTTTAATAGATTAACAGAATAATCATCCTGCAGAGGAAGAATGGGTTTATGGTTAGGGCACTGGACTAAAACTAATGAGTTTTAAACTTAAATTTATGAGTCATTTTCAATGGGTCAAGACTGGAGCCCTACTATGTATCTGTAGAATACCTAACTCAGTGGAACATTGATCACAGCTGTGCTCTCTAGGTGCTACTGTAATAAAAATAAATAAGCAAATAATAATGCAAAACTGATCAAGAAAATGTAAAGTTACTGTGGAAAGAAAGTGTTTCATGTATTGATACATCACACAATGGCAATAAACAATGCAACAGGGAAAGGAGTACAAAAAAACAAAAAAAAAGCAGTACTGCTACTAAACTAGCCCTCATTAGACCATCTAAAACACTAGGTGCAGTTCTCAACACTGGTCAAGCAAAGGGATTACCATCTTGAAGATGATTTCCAATAGGACCATGAAGAGTAAACAAGGTTGGAAAAAAATCTAAACTATGAGGAAACATAACAGAGCTGGACTTATTCTCAATGGAACAGAATAATTTGAAGTGGCAGCACATATATTTTATTATGGACATATTTCTTCCACTCATATTCTAATGGAATCATTATCAGTTTCTGTAGATGTAGCAAACATGACTTTTCCATCTTTTAATGACATTCAACTATTTGTTTAACAAATAAATGTGTTACTATCACTGACATTTTTCAAAAATGAATTCTTTCTAAATGCTCTTAATTTTTATCCTGTTCAACTTAAAATTTTCACAAAAGTTAACTCTGGGCCTCTTTATTAAGCAGTTTGAGTTTGTTATTGAAATATCCTGGGTTTATTATAATGTCCATGGTATCATTCCCTGCATTAAACTCTATTTTTGCAGTTCAGATTTAACTACTGAGTTATGACTAGTATTTTCTAGAGCTCTCAATTAATCGCAGTTAACTCAAGCAATTAAGTCAAAACAAATTAACTCAATTTAAAAAAAATCACAGTTAATTGCAGTGTTAATCAATAATAGAATATCAATTTAAATTTATAAATAACTGAATGGACTTGTAAGTTCTAAAGTTTTAGATTGTTTTATTTTTTTAGTTTAGTTATGTAAAAAAAATAAGTCTACATTTGAAAGTTGAACTTTCATGATAAAGATATTGCACTACTGTACTTGTATGAGGTGAATCGACAAACACTATTTATTTTGTTTATATTTTTACAGTGCAAATATTTGTAATAAAAATAATATAAAGTGAGCATTGTACACTTTGAATTCTGTGTTGTAATTGAAATCAATATATTTTAAAATGTAGAAAAACATCCAAAATTATTTGTAATAAATTTAAATTGGTATTCTTTTATTGTTTAACAATGTGATTAAAACTACGATTAATCGTGATTTTTTTAATCTCACGATTAATTGCAATTAATTTTTTAATTGTTTGACAGCCCTACTGCTTTCATAATAAATATTGTCTGCATGTGTCTTTATATGTTCATGCTGCGTTTTCCATATAATATGTATGAGCCAATAATACTGTTACTTACAAGACTGTACACTCTTTGAGGTAGGCATCTTGTGTTGCTATAGATCTCTGTAAAGCCCTTTGAAGAGGTAAATACTATCAGAGTGGCAGTCTTATCCCGGAAGAGGAATGTCCTGCAGATGATCGAGCAACTTCAGAGTTATGCAGGCTGCTCACCTATATAAAAAATTGTTTGCCCACTATCCCTAGTCAAGAGATTCCAACCAATTTAGGAAGGGGTAGCCATTGAACACACAGATACGCATGACTGTATTTAGTCAAGAAATCCAAACAGAATGTCCATTCAGTATGGCCATAAATAAGGAGGTGTACCATGGCTATCCAGTACTGAGCTGAAGAATTCCTTTCTTTTCAGTTAAATTAAATCAATTAAATAATCTAATTTTTGAAAACTACTTCTTAGGAAAGAACCACCATTAGAAATTTGCAGGCAAGAGCATTCATTACAGCTTTGTGTCAACCACTTATGTCAACATATCACATTGCAATTAGAAAATGGTATTTCAGAAATGGAATTTCATAAAGTAAGTGGTAAAAATAATGTTTTACTTGCATAGTCTTTATTTAGACCTCGTGAACAATTTAGTTGTGTTTTCTGACTCATGCTTTTAAGAATTATCTGTGTGTGTGTGTATAAATGAGGCACTAGTAAAAATCAAGGATTGAGAGAGAAATCCAAAGGCCAGCAGAATCAATGGGAAGACATTCCAGTGGTAACTGGCTTTACTCAGAAGTTTGGTAGAACTACAGCTCTTAGTCAAATATCCCACATTAATTTCAGCATCACTCTCAAGAAAGACAAGAAACAGTGTACATGGAGAATAATTCAGAGAGATGAACTATAAAACTGAAGGTCAACTAGCTCATCCCACAAATTGGGCCAGATTATTGTTTGAAAAATATTGTGTTGTAACCATCATCATTTTTGTTCCATAAGTCCTTCCAAATGTTGGAAGAAAAAATGTATTCTAATGCAATGTTTTACTCCTTTGAATATAAATAACTCTCTCAAAAGTGTTCCTTGTGGTCTGAATTTTTAGTCTATGCAAATTCCTAGTTTATTGTTTTGTTTTTGAAACATTTAAAAAAAGTTGATCCAGCTGATTTTTAGATACACAAATGAGGAGAAAGGGTCCCTTTAAAATAATGAAGCCTTTTAAGACTTTTTTTTTAAGCAGATCTCTTAAGATCCATACATTCAAACACCAATTTTGGTTGATATATTCTGGCTGGATAACAGGCCACACAGATCCTGAAACTGCTGGTCTTATTGAAATCAGTTGGAGTTTTCCCATGAGTAAGGAATGCTGGACTAGATCCTCAATGGTTGAGCAACAGCTGAAATATGATGAATAGGCACTTTCTGCTGATTAAAGTCCCACTGACAGGGACTTCTGCCCCTCTACAGAATTCATGCCAGTGGATCACAATAAAAGATGGCAATTGTATGAAATTGCAATTAATTAATTTAATTAAGATGCATCTCAGAGCTAAAATGTATTGCATTCAGAAACAGATATCTCATCCTGATATATCTTTAATAAGTGCTTGTCTATATGGTGCATTAGTCCTAACTAGATGGGTGTAAATTCTAGTCTGGACTAGTATGTCACACACTAAATGGCTTGGGTGGATCCTACAGGCATGCACTAAATGTTCCCTAATATAGCCCTCTTTCAAATTCTACCTTAAGGCACCCTAGGGAATTTTCATTTTTGCCAGCAAATGAGCAAGCTGGTAATGATGCAGACCAGAATTTACACACCTCTCATGCAGACTAATGCCTTGGAGATAAACCCTGAGTTGAGATTCTGAAGGATATACATAATAGGATTGTAAAGATGGAAAGGTTGTAGGTTACCTCAGCCAGATAACTAAGGGTGTGTATATACACAGGCCTGTTGACAGGAATTCCAGGCCTCAGGTCAGAACAGAACAGACCCACCCTACCCTGCCTCTTCTCCTCATGGCCCCAATCATAGTCCGCCCAAGACCCTACCCCTGCCCCTGCTCCACCCCAGGCCCCATCTTCTCCTCCACTCAGTCCGCTCGCCACCGCGTCCATCCCCCACCCATCGCTCAGTCCCCCTCCTCTCTTCCACACTCCACCTTCTCCTAGGTGGGCAAGTGACAGCTGGAGGGGCTGAGCAGGGAGAGGGCAAGCAGGAGGAGGGAAGTGGCAAGCAGCAACAGGGGAAAAAGTGGAGGAAGACAGAAAGGACAAGGGACACACGCGACAAGCGACAACAGGAGGCCTGAGTGGGGTGGGGACATGGATATGGGGAGGCCAAGTGGGGAAATGGAGGTGTCAAAAAAGGAGGGGGTCCAAGTGGAGAGGTGGGGTGGTGGGGAGAGACGCGGTGGCAAGCGGGCCGAGTGGGCTGGGGTGGGTCCTGGGGTAGAGTGAGGATGGATTGTGGGCTGGGGCCACAGGCGGAAAATGAGGGACAGGGAGCTAGCCTCCCGAAGGGAAGCTTTCACTCTGCCACCCATGGTCCGGGCCCCTTTTTAAAATTATCAGGCTCCCTTAAAATTGCCGACCCCCTGGGAAATTGCCACCTTTGCTCCCCTGGTCCCATCAATGGGCCTATCTATACAGCAAAAAAAGGTGCAACAGAAAGTCTCAGAGCCTGGATCAACTGATTCAGGCTTATGAGGCTCACGCTAGAGGGTTAAAACTAGCGGTGTAGACATTTGTGCTTGGGCTGACGCCTGGGTTCTGAGACCAACACCCCACACCAGATTGCAGAGTTAGGACTGGAGCCCGAGTGGGAACATTTATACTATTTTTAGCCCCACTATGTGAACCCTACAAGATGAGTCAGTTAACCAAGGCTCTGAGACTCCCTGATGCTGGGTTTATTTTTTGGGGGGGAGGTGTAGATGTGCTCCATGACTCAAAAGACACATTGAAATTTCAACCATTTCTGAAGACAATATTTAATTTTACTAACCAACAACTTTAAATGGACATAAAAAATCAGGATACTTATAGAAAAGAATAGAATACAATGAAAAGAGAAATTAGGCAAATGTGAAAGTTCTAGGCTTTAAAAAATAATTTATGTAAAACAAAAAAAAAACATGCAAAATTGCTAGAAAAACAAGGTGGATGAGGCAATATCTTTTATTGAGCCAACTTCTGTTGGTGAGAGAGACAAGAATCTGAGCTACACAGAGCTCGTCTTCTGGTCTAGGAAAGGTACTCAGAGTGTCACAGCTAAATTCAAAGCAAAACAGATTGTTTAGCATAAGTAGTTAAAACTTATAGCCAGAGACCATTCAAGGTGAAGTGTCCAATTAGCTCTGCACCAAAAAGGTGAAGGCTAATGGGTTACAGATTGTTGTAGTAAGCCATAAATCCAGTGTCTTTACTAAGACCATGATTATTAGTGTCTAGCAAAGTTATGAATTTAAGCTCCCAAGCTCATCTTTTTAAGGTGTTGTGCAGGTTTCCTTTGAGGCGAAGGACTGAGTGGTCAGATATGAAACGAACATTTTGTGAAAAGTGTTCACCCTTGGGGGATACAGTACTTTTGTCTTTTATCATTTTTCTGTGAGTTCATTCAAGAGCATAGTGATTGTCTGGTTTCACTTACATATTTGTTATTGGGGCATTTAGTGCACTGGATGACGTACACCACCTGTTGTGATAAGTATGTGTAGGACTCATGGATTTTTAAAAATGAGTTTTGGGGTGGTATTGATCATCATATCCTAGAACTAACACAGCTACAGTAAGACTGCAAACGCATGAAGCTACTGACATTTAAGCACATTTATACCACTATAGCTGCATCTGCCTTAGGAGGACTTGTATTATTTTAACTCTACCAGTATTATTATTAAAGAGATAGGAGCTGTCTACGCACACAGATTGTAAGTCCTACTGCCGCCAATGGAACTTCATAAGGTCTTTGCTGAAGTAAGGTCTATGCAAGATAAAAGGCAGTGGAGAATTAGGTTAACTTGTGTACCTACATCAATCCCATCTTACCCATAAAGTTGCTGTACTCCCATCTTACATTTGGCATGTATAAACCAGTATTTCCAGCATTGCAGGATGATTTCTAGACTGCAATTGAAGAGATGATCATTTCTGGAAATATCACTCAGACAAGGGATATGGTACCACCATGTGGAAAAGGGGCAAGTAATGAGATATTTGCCCTGCCCTTATTTCAATTTGTGGATATCATTAATTCTCTACTTGCAATTTTACACAGGTGACCAGAATTTTCTGAGATCTTGCTGGTCATAGATGAAGGGTCCAAACCTGCTCTTACTCAGAACAATAGCACTGTTTTTCCATTGGCTCCAATAGGAAAGGGAAGAGATCAAGAAAGAGAACAGCGAGTTAAAGTTCAAGTCTACCCTGATCAAGTCGATGGGTGCAGATTATCCCTTGAGAGAGAAGACATCATGAAGTACAGTTACTTTACTAATTAACCTCTCATTATTGATTACATCAGCTTAGAGGAGCAGGAAATGCTGGATATGTTAATTCTTGTAATTTAATTACCATTACTAATTGCCATTACCATTTCCCTCACACTTACTGCTACTCATTCATCCTTCACCTCCAGTGAGAAATGGATATTGTCAGGAACGAGAATAAGAAATCAGCAGCTAGAGACTGCCGTCCCCACTGCTGTGTTTCCATGCCCATGAGGATGTACAACTGGAAACATTCTTTTTTATGTTACCCTGGGTGCATATCTTTATGAATTGCATGACTCATACTTCAAAAGACTCACAGTACATTTTTTTTTGTGTGTGTGATTATTTCTAACATAGAGTTTGCCTTTTAGAAAGAGACTACTTAGACTATTCTTTCAGCTGATTATGATGCTGTATTGTGATTAACAACTACAAAACAAAGACCAAGTTCTGAATCGCTTTGAAATAAACTGAAGTCCAAATTTGCTAATGGTGTTAAAGAGAGATCTGTATGAGACAGGTTGCAAGATTGTTTTTCTTTTTCCATAGGAGACAAAACAGAGTCAATCTCATTCCATTTAATCAGTTAGAGTGGCTTTACCTGTCCCTGAACAAAACCTAACTAATCAGGCTTCATTTTGAGAAATCTGTGTGGACTGGAGCATAGAAATCTATCTCCCCAGCCTGTAGCCAGGAACTGAGACATAACTGGGAAGGTGACATTTTAGTGCAGTGTTTCCCAACTGGGGTGCCGTGGTACATTGGTGTGCTGTCAGGCCAAAGCAGGTGTTCCACAGAATTTTTTGAAAAACTACTTGAAGAGTTCTGGATTGGCTCATAAATATTCACGAGTTTATTTGGAGACTATATGGTGGTGTGCCTCAAAATAATTAAAGGTATCAAGGTGTGTCACAGCAGAGAAAAGGTTGGGAACCACTTTTCAAGTGCATGAGTTGTGGTAGCCACTGTTGTCCCTCCTTTAATGTGGGAATTGAGGACCACTGGATCCATTTAAGCATGGACTCAATGGTCCCGCTTCAATCCCAGCCATAATGTTATCTCTGCCCCTGGGGACTTCAGAGTAAGCCAAAGCCCACAGCACTCATGTGTCAAGGTGTCTGTGACACACTGCACTCCATGTACACCCTTATGGTGTGATTGTGTATCATTCATGTTCACCCTTATAGTGTAATTGTGTATTGTTTAATGCAAAGTATGTCATGTAAGGTGTTTTTGGAATGCTCATGACATACTGAACATTATTGTATAGAATGTTTGTTGCATTGTCATGTGTGTGGTTATTAAGCTCTACTATGTAGTATTCCCAAATACGTGTCTCACATGGCTTGAGGCAGATCCAGGCAAACACTAAAAGCAGAGAGGTAGTTCATACCTTAATAAGGCATGCATAAAACAACCCAGATCTTCCAGTAACAATGGACTAGCCTAAGCATCTGATAAGGTCATTCCTATTGACTCAGGATGTGGAGAAGACCATGCAGGAATACTGTTGGTCACCTGACCCTGAAGGGGGGAGGTGAGGCCCCCAGACATTTGAAAATGGGGGACATACTGGTGTCTCTCTCTCTCGCAACCCAGCTACAAACAACATCAAGCAACTGAAGCTTTGACCACAGGAGACAGCCTGGTTGGAGGCTGACTAACCAGCCTGTGGAGAGAAACATCTAAGACTTTCAGGTTACTGAAAGTGTTAAGCTTAGGTTAGAATGCAATTTGCCTTTGTTTACTTTTGATTAAATCTGACCTGATTTCCTCTGGATTATAATAATTTAAAATCTTTCTGTACTTAATAAACATTTGTTTATATTATCTAAAGCAGTGCATGTAGTTTGTAGAGTCTTCATTTAGAGTGACAGAGCTGGTGCATATCAAATTCTTTGATAAACTGACAAACCTATGAGCTTGCAGAGTCCAGTGGGTAACACTGAACTCTGTAAAATGGCAGTTCCTAGGGTTGCATCTGGGACTGGAAGTGTTTGCTGGGGTCATTCTGTTGCATAATCCCATGAGTGGCTGTCCAGAAGCACTTAACTCACTAAGGTAAGAGTCTCTGGCTTGCAAGAGGCTGTGCATGGACTGACCCAGGAATGGGGTGTTCACACAGTGGAACAAGTGCTAGTCAGGCTCTAGGAATGAAGGACTGGGGTGACACAGCTATACACCAGTCCAGATTACAGAGGGGAATGTCACAGCCTCCCTGAGCAACTACTCTAACACTCTCCAAAACTGAACAGCATTATTTTGGTCCTTGTGTACCAGATGGCTACGTGAAGACCAATGCACTTGTGTGAATTTCACCCTTAATGATACTAACTTCTTTTCTAGATTGATAGTTACAGTGTTATATTTCACAGACATCTGGCCTGATTGGACAAAACTTCCACTGACTTCAAATGAATTTTTCCATGAGAAAGGACTACAGGATCAGTTCTTTCATTGCAAAGCAATGTAACATTTAGCTTCTCTCCTTAATACAATACCTTGGCCTCTGTAGCTGACAATACTGAAAAATTCAATGAAATCAACAAACATTTACTTCTGATTAATGTTTGTTTCATAGATGGGTTTGATAAATAGATCTGACTGGCTTTAACAAGTGAAATAAGTATGTGTTTTGATAATCTATTTAAAAGTACACATATTCTAGAACTGACCTCCCTCTTGTATAACATCACATAATAATGAACAGAGGCATATGAAAAAGGGGGCAAAGTTGGAGAAAAGAAAGATAATTGCCTTGTGACTTTGTTACTGAGTAATCTATAAAGAAAAAAATACATATTAGTATGAGCTCTTTCCATATTATTTTACCACATCATTTTGTCTTTGACAAATGTGCACAGCTTGAACTACTGGATTAAGTATGTCCCCTGTAGCTGCTTTTAAGCATTAACAAAAGAAACTTAAAATTTAATACTTTTTAAAGGGACTAAATTTGGTCCAAAATTTAGACTTTGTAGAAATGGCTTTTATCATATTTTAATAGTTTTAATCCAAAAGGAATAACCTGTTTTTGTTAAGATAAATAGCATCCAAAGCATTTGCAACCCAATCATTGTAGCATTTTGCTAATGCATTAGAATCTGAAAACAAAATTTACTATAAACTAACAGGAAAAGTGAATCTGACTAATCTATTTTTATTGCCCAAACAAGTAAACAAATAGTGATAAATTATCAAAAGTTTTAATTCTCTTCAATTATAATTAAAGGAATTTTGTTTCATTTTAAAGATACTGGACCACATGCTGAGCAGTTGTACATTAACATAGATCCAATGAAGTTTCCCAGAGTTTAAGGCCAGAAGGGACCTTTAGATCACGTAGTCTAACCTTCTGTATTTCTCAGACATTAAATTTCATACAGTTATCCCAGTATTGAGTATTGAACCCAAACCTGTATGTTTGACTAAAACGTGTCTTGATTTTAAGACATCAGAAGATGAAGAATCAACCAATTCCCTTGGGAGTTTGTTACAATGGTTAGTCACCCTCATTGTTAATAAATTCTGTCTTTGAATTCATCTGGCTTCAGCTCCCAGACAAGGGATCCTTTGTGCAGTAGACTAAACAGCTCTTTAGTACCCAGCATTTTCTCCTCCTGAAGGTAATTACATGGTAAGTAAGTAACTCTTCAATCTTCTTTTTGATAAACTAAATAGATTGAGCTCTTTAAGTCTCTCACTCTAACACATTTTTTCCAGCCCTCAAATTATTTTTATGGCTCAATCTGGCATCCTGTCCCATTTTTCCAATATCCTTTGTAAAATGTGGACAATGAAACTGAATGCAGTGTTCATCTCCCCAATCATGGATTAATCAAATCATAAAAATATAGGGCTAGAAGGGACCTCAAGAGGTCATCAGGTCCAACCCCTGCACTGAGAAAGCACCAAGCAAACCTAAGAGCCCATCCATGTCAGGTGTTTGTCTGACCTGTTCTTAAAAACCTCCAATGAATGTTGAGTACTTATTCAACATGTCTGCTTTATCTACGTTAGTATTAATTTGTGCTTAGGAACAAAAGAAATCCTAGAAAAGGTACCAGGCCTAATATTTTTTTTAAACTTCCTCATTGTCCTTAACCCAGCCAGCCATGGATTTTTCCCTGATGTTCTTAGCTTTGTTAATCAATTTTCTGAACTTCCCAACTTCTAGTTTATATTAATTGCTCTCTTTAGCCCCTTTTTCCTGTCCCTTTTATTTCTGATTTCTGTTTTCACTTCCCACTGCACCGGGACAGGCTTTTAGCCAATCTTGTTCTCTTTTTTCTTGATAGCAGAAGCATGGCTTTTTGGGATATCTAAATCTCTTCTTTAAGTGCTCCCAATTTGCATTCATTTTAATTTCTAAACTTTCAATCACTTTCACTCATAACTTTCCTCAGGTTTGAGAAATAAGCCCTACATACACACACACTAGTTTGGACTGTCCTCTGCACATATTGAACATAATCAGGTCAGGATCCCTGGTCCTTTGGCAACCACCAACTTCCAATCCAACTGATTAATTATTCTTTATCCATCACAAGGAGGTCCAAAATAGAGATACCTCGTGTTAGATGCAATACCTTTTGCATTAGGAAATCATCATCTATAATATTTAGAAACCGTAATGATGTTTTACTACTGGTTGCACAACACCCCCAGCACACAGTTCCCAAATTAAACTCCTTCATGAAAGTAGAGTTGCTCTTTCCACACAGGTGTTTGAGTAACTCATCCTCTTCCCTAGTATGGTTCAACAGTCTGTAACAGACGCCTACTAGTACCCGCTCCTGGACTTAGTTAGTACATGAATGCATATGGATCAAAGATCCTGTGGTTCTCAATTATCAATAACTCTAGAAAAAGGTAATGGTGTCTTTAATGTAGAGTGCCACCTCTGTTACCCACGCTATCCTACCAAATTGCCATGATTATGCACCACTTATTTGAGGGATTAAGTAGTGCATATGTGTAATCGCCTGGTCAGTGTGTTACACATCCCTTTCTGTGCCTGATCCATAGAGGATAGAAATCTATTAAAGCCCCAGCCTCAGAGCCTTGCTCCATAATTCAAGTGACAGAGAATCATGCTTTCATCTCTGGCAATCCCCAGTGTGTCAGCCAACATGGTAGTTGTCACATCAGTGGGAGATGTAACACACTCTCAGCCTCTGTGTCATGGTCAAGAGGGGATTTCACAGCAGAAACTAAACAGTGCATTTATATAAGCACTGTATTAGTTTTCTGCATAAAGGTGAATTTCAGCCAAGGAGAGGGAGAATGGTCCAGTCTTAAGTGGCAGTATGGAATGGAAGCTTGAGTGGAGTCCAGGGATCAGAAAAGGTGGTACAATAAGCAGAAATTAAAGCAGAGCCTGGTTGGGGAGGAAAAAGGTCTTGATCATAATGAAGGGGATGGTAACCAGTGACAAAAAAATAATTGTGGAGTTTCATAGTCTTAGATTCAGGAGATAAAATTGATTTTCACAGCTGCATTCTGGATGGATTGGAGGGGAGCAAGGCAAGTAGCCTGGCTTTTATCATAATATTACTTTAAAATTGTTTGGTTTTACTGTTATTTTGATCCTTTTGATGGTTTTGAAAAGATTTGGAGTGGGGGGCAGCCAAGAGTCCCTCTTACATGAAAATTGTTTTACTGATATTCATAGTGGTAACACATTGTCTTTCTAAATTGAGCAGCATGGCCAGAACACTCAGAAGAGTTCAGAGCCCAGGCCAGCACCAAATCAAGTGGCCAGATATGCAGAAGAGCTCAGCATGTTGGATGTTGAGCATTTTTCAAAATCTGGCCTGAAGTGTCGCATTGGAAACTGATCTCCTTTGGAAATCTGGCCCCACTTGTGGGTGCTGAGCACGTGAAAAAAATCTCATTCCGTATTGCAAGAGCTATTGTACTACTAATTTTCATGTGGCCTTGGATTTGCTCAATAAAAGGAGAACATAAAAACAGCAGATGTACTATTTACAAAATACATGACATGGTGCATCTATAATGTTAAAGAGAGTTATATACTTAGACGTCTTTGAGGCTTTTCACTTGGTACTGCATGACTTTTTAACTAAAAAAAAAGAATTACGTGAAGTCAACATGGCATACATTAAATGGATTAAAAACTGGTTCACTAATAGATCTCAAAATGTAACTCTAAACAGGGAATCATCAGCGAAAGGGTGTGTTTCGAGTGGGGTACTTGGCCCTATGCTATTTAACTTTTTATCAGTAACCTGGAATAAAACATAAAATCATCCCTGATAAAGTTTTCAGATGACAAAACAATTGGGGGAGTGATAAATACTGAAGAGGAGAGGGCACTGATACTGAGTGATCTGAATTGCTTGGTAAACTAGGCACAGGGGGAAAATATTCATTTTAAAATGGCTAAATGTATACATTTAGTACCCACTCCTGCACTTTGTTAGTATATGAATAGCCCATCAAGATAGGATTCATAGACTCATAGACTTTAAGGTCAGAGGGACCATTATGATAATCTAGTCTGAACTGTTGCACAACGCAGGCCACAGAACCTCACCCACCCACTCCTGTGATAGACTCATAACCTATGACTGAGTTATTGTAGTACTCAAATCATGTTTTAAAAACTTCAAGGTACAGAGAATCCACTAGCTGCAGAGGAAGGCAAAAAACCCTCAGGGCCTCTGCTAATCTGCCCTGGGGGAAAATTCCTTCCTGACCCCAAATATGGCAATCAGCTAAACCCTCGGCATGTGGGCAAGACTCACCAGCCAGACACCCAGAAAGAAATAATTCTCTGTAGTAACTCAGACTTCACCCCATCTAACATCTCATCACAGGTCATTGGGCATATTATCCACTAGTAGTCAAAGATCAGTCAATTGCCAAAACTAGACTGTCCCATCATACCATCCCCTCCATACATTTATCAAGCTCAGTCTTGAAGCAAGCTAGGTTTTTTGCCTCCACTGCTCCCCTTGGAAGGCTCTTCCAGAACTTCACTCCTCTTATGGCTAGAAACCTTCATCTAATTTCAAGTCTAAACTTCCTGATGGCCGGTATATATCAATTAATTATTTTGTCCACATTGGCACTGAACTTAAATAATTCTTCTCCCTCCCTGGTATTTATCCCTCTGGTGTATTTATAGAGAGCAATTGTATCTCCCCTCAGCCTTCTTTGGTTAGGCTAAACAAGCCAAGCTCTTTGAGTTTCCTTTCATAAGACAGGTTTTCTATTCCTTGGATTATCCTAGTAGCCCTTTATCCTGGGAAGCAGTGACTCTGAAAAAGATTTGGGGGTTGAGATGGATAATCAGCTGACCATGAGATCGCAGTGCAACACTGTGTCCTTGTGTTCACAGACAGGGGGATCTTGAGCAGAAGTAGAAGTGTTCTTTTACTTCTGTATTTAGCACTAGTGTGACCACTGCTTGACTACAGTGTACAGTTCTGGTGTCCACAATTCAAGAAGGATGTTAATAAATTGGACAGGGTTCAAAGAAGAGCTATGAGAATGATTAAAGGATTAGAAAACATGCCTTATAGTTATAGACTGCAGAGGCTCAACTATTTAATTTAAGGTTAAGGGGCAACTTTCACAGTCTATAAGGACATACATAGGGAACAAAATATTTGATAATGGGATCTTCAATCTAGCAGAGAAAGATATAACATGATCCAACAGCTAGAAGTTGAAGCTAAACAAATTCAAATGGAAATAAGGCATACATTCTTAATAATGAGAGTTATTGACCACTGGAATAATTTACTAACAGTTGTGGTGAATTCTCCATCACTGGCAATTTTTAAATCAAGATTGGATATTGTCCTAAAAGATGTGTTCTAGGAATTATTTTGGGGAACTTTTATGGCCTATGGTGTACAGGAGGTCTGACTATATGATCACAATAGTCCCTTCTGGCCTGGGAATGTATGAACCTGTGAACCAGTCAAAAAAATAAATGATAAAGGCTTTTTAGTGCACATGTACATCACATTGCATTAATGTGATAAACTGTAATGGCTCCAAAGGATGCTATTTCAGGTTATCAAGTCAATAATGAACAAAATTAACAATCTCCTGATAATTCACAGTCTTAAATTAAGTGTATGCTATATTTAGGTATTTATGTTGTAATACATGTTTGACTTTCCAATCGATAGCTGCTGCAAGTATGTCCAAGTTTCAGCCCAGAACAAATTTTTATAACTAAATTACTTAAAAGAGGAGTTTTGTAAGGGAAATGCTCACAATCGTAACTATAGCAGTATAACCCAACAAAAATTGTAACAAACACTTGAATTAATTTCCACATTAACAATATAGGGTTCAAATCATAAAAAGGTCTTATAAGAGTGAAGTGGATTTTGCCACAGGACTTATGATGCACCTTCTGTCTCTGAATCAAGAACTTACAAACTCAAATTTGTAGTCACTGCAGATGCAGTAGTGACACTGTGAACTAATAATGCACAAGACTCAGCAGGTTTTATCCAGTGTTGATCCACGTGACGTTAAGGTCCAGATGTCTGGTTCAGCTAATAACAGAGCTAGAGGTCAATTTGCAAAATAAAAAAAAATAAAATAAATCAGATGCAGACCTGGGTTTATATTTTGAACGTTCCATGAAATTCAGGGATCTTTGTATTTGAAGTTTTGACTTGGGCTTTCCCGAATCAGACATTGAGGGAGAAATTCTGGCTCTATTGAAGTTAATGATAATTTTGCAATTGGCTTCAATGGAGCTAAGATGGCACCCTGAGTGTACCTTTCTGAAATAGATGGGACAACGCTGTTCTAATGATGCATCCATAACAACATTCATCCCCAGAATCACTTGTGTAACTGTTTCACATGCAATTCTCCCATTAATTGCTCAGGTATTCAATTAGTTGAACCATCTGCCCCCATTATACACACACACACTCACAACTAAGGTTGGAAGTGAGCACAGGAAAATGTGGCAGGATTTGTGGATAAGATTGGTTTCAACTTCCACCTAGGCCTCCAAAAGACCTTTAGGTTTTGAAGTTGTGTTTCCAAATTTGTTTGAACTGGATAATGGTTTATTTTTCTCCTTGAAAGGTTTGGCATTGGCTATAGCAATCATTTTATTAATGGAATGAAAAGGAAAAGACAAACTATCACACTTTGAAAGAGAAAGGATCCTCTTATGCTGGATCTCCTGCTGGGAGCTTTCATCACCGTAATCTGTGACTCATCCCATCACTATTATGGGATAGTTCAAAAATAAGGTAAGGAGGAACAGACGTGTGAGAAGGAATTAAAGTGTTATTAACTTATTGCTTCTTAATACACTGGTCATAATAGTCATTCTTGGAGGATTATGTATATTACAGCCATTATCTGAGACATTAATACTCTCTACTTGATATAGAAGTCTCCAATGCATCTGCAATAGATTTTTCCTTCCATATTTGCTCTTCTGTCTCCTACACATCAACAAAATATGCTTAATTTGTAACAGTAATGTGTCACTCTCCTAATTGAGGCTCCCAGGGAACCAAAGCGAGATAATTTAATTACACTTCAAACATACTTCACCTCAAATTCTTTAAATCATACTAGTAGATAGACTGCAAATCATTTTGCTGATGTCAATATGGTATCATTCATCCACAATGCATACAGCAAAGCAACACCGACATGTAAAATAAAAAATGGCTTTATGGCTGAGTTCTAAAAAACTTGCATAAACCAAGGAGCATTAAGAATTTCATCTACCTAACCCTATTTGTGACTAGAAAATATGAAGAAGAGATGTGCCAAACCAGTTAGCGAATTTTGGTCACCTCCAAACATAAGCATGCCTAAAAGCACAGAAATTGTACCTTTTTCCCCCCAGGCAATTATCAGGTGCTTCTGTCTAGGTATTTATGAGACCCTCATTACCATAGTCTGAGTACAAACATTAGTGAGTTTATCTATTGCAGATGTAGCATCAGAGCAAGATAAAACAGGGTGAGGCGAGAGCAGCAGTTGGTGGAACATCTCTAATGAACGACCATATAACAGGGCTGGTGATTCAGAACTTGGCACCCTCCTCTGAATCAGTGTGGAATGAATGTCCAGAATGGTGTATGGGGACACTCTAGGCCAAAGTATAAAATGGAAGTCATGGTCTCTCATGGTCATTAAAGCTGCTGGGGCACTTTTTACAAGACTTCGGGGGTTAATTTTAGCTAATTTCAAATTAGGTCAATCTTGTAACAGATTTGGAACTTCATGGTGGTTACTATGATGCTCACCAGGACCTCTTGAAACTTCAGTGACACTGAGGACAGAATTCAGGTCCTATTGCTCTTAAAACACAAGTGCCTACCACTCAAGCTAAAATTGAATCTCCATAGACTATTAGGATTATAGATCTTAAGACACACATTTATAGCCAAAAGAGAGCAGTTCTACAGACTCAGTTAAACAGCACGAATTCAAAAGCCAGCAGTGTGCAGATAATGCTCAGCTGTACATCACATTCACATCAGACACAATTAACACCGTCGTTCAGCTACTTGTGGACATGGCTGTGATTGGCAGCTGAATGAAGAGTAGCAGAGCGAAGATGAAAAAACTAAAGTGACGTTGATGGAAGCAGGAAACTCTTCATAGAACTTGCCACCTCTACAATATCACCCTCCAATGAGGGCATTTACCCTCATGCTGTTAAGACATTAGACTTATAATTGACTCAATCCCCACTCCTTTTGGAAGCACAAATTGATATGACACAGGGAGAGGATGGGAGGCAGACTTACCATCTACAGCTGGCATGAAGAATACACTCCTGCCTATTGGATTTGTATTTAGAGGTGGTGACCCACACTTTTGTGACCTCCAGATTAGATTACTGTAGGGCACTGTACTCATATGAAGCCACTTACCTTAAAAAGCTGCACATGAGGAAAGTGACATCACCTGGCGAGCATGACTGACTAAGCTCAGAGCTTGGAGATGATAAGAACAGCTTCTACCTTCATTACTTCCCTAAATCTGTACACAAGGGAACAAGTCAGTGGAATCTGTTTCTAGTAATAATATCCCAATACCACCTAGTGTAGTAGTACCCCCATAGCATTGCACCAGACAAACACATAACAAAAAAGAGTTTCTCATAGCAAAAATTTAAAAGCCCCAGGGATATAAAAATTATTTCCTTAAGAAATACAAAAATTGAGTGTCTTTCAGGAAACTCCCCCCAGCCACACAAGGAACACAAAATTGTACCCCCAAAAAGGGAAAGCAACCTGAGAAGGCCTTGTCTGCATTAAAATTCTAATGTTAAAGAGTTTCTGTTTGAAATTGAAGGTATAAAATTAGATATTGTACGTATGAAAGTTAACAGCAATTAAAAACAAAGCAACTGACATAGAAGAAAAAACAAGAGTTGTAGAAGATGAACTGGGAAACACCTCTGAAACTGTCATCCACAGGCAGACTAACATTTTTAAAAATATAGCAAACTGAAAAGACCTTACACAATAAGAGTGATGTCTTTGAAAACAGAGAGAAGCACAATAATTTAAGATTGGCGAGCATATCAGAGGGCCAGGAGACAGGTAAAACTGTCAAGTGTGATATAAAATGAAATTAAGCACCTGTTAAAAATAGACCCATCAGCAGAGGTGAATATTGGAAGGGCACACAGGGGCCTGTACCCTTTGTCTGTAACGGGTGGCAAACCCAGAGATACGGTTGTCAACATTCATTATTACCTGCAGAAAGAGATTCCCGTGTGACAAGCAAAAAGATTCTCCAGAAAAAGGTCTTAAATCAGTGTAACGTTCAGAACACCTAAGGAGAGATCCTCCACTGGGGTAAATTGGCAAAGGTCCATTGACTTCAATGGAAGTAGTCCAGTTTACAGCAGCTGTGGATCTGGCCCCGGAAATATGTGGTTTGATTTTTTTTGCTAGTTTGTTTGCAGTGTTGTTCACCATGTTGCTCCCAGGATGAAAGAGAGACACGAGGTGAGTGAGGTAATATTGTTATTTAGGAGTTAATTATCATACCAAAGAGTGCACATTCAAAGTGGGAATGTGGAAGATGGATCAGATGATAGGAGTGGTAAGAATTTGTTATAGAGGAAAATCGCATGGGGCATTTGAAACTCAAGAATCCCCAGTAAAAGGCTCAACTATAATTGTTCGGATGTCTCTGTTGGTTGATAATTCTTATCCTCAGGATATATGAAATTGGCTATACCTCTCTTGAACTCCCTTGGGAAGCTCCTGTTAAAGTCTGATGCACAGCCTCTGGCTGTGTTGTTTAAGGCATCATCCCCCTTCTTGAGGGAGTTAAGGTCGTCTAAAAATAAAGTCAATATGCTTCCGCAGTCCAAAAAAGTAGAGCCTGAGGCCTTTGGAAAACCAAAGAGAAGGGAGGAAAAAAGGAGAAAAGTATCAGTCCTTCTCCTTTCTGAGAGGAGAGGAGAGAGGGCCTGGGTGGCTAAGACTATCAAGCCATTTTCCTGGTCATTGACCCCTACTTCTAAGGGTTGGGGAGCTCTGAGCTGCAGTCCCATTACTAGAGCCACCCAACACTGAGCAGAGATCTTCCCTTTTAAGGACCAGCCCACCTCTGGGCTTCACAAGCTACACAGGCTAACCAGCTTGAGGCTGATTGTGCCCACAGGAACTTTTTAACTCTTTCCTGACTGAGATGGGGACTTACTTATTCCTGCAAACCATAAGGCAGATCAGTAAAGAATGGGGAAAGTATAGAAATAGGGCACTGCTGTAGTAACAGTCATAGCAGAATGGGGGGAAGAGGGAATAAAATGTAAATAGCTACAGCTGGCACTACAGCTATATGTTCGTGTTCCCAGCTGTTGGTGAAATGATTGCAGGAGCAGGTCCCTTCTCCAATAAGTGAGGCAATTAGAGCTTATGAAAGAAAAAAATCCAGACTCGGTGTGTTTCAGAACATTACCTGGTAAAATAGACTGGTGTTAAAAGAGGGCAGACATTGGATATAGTGATTAAGATCAGTAAGAATAAAATGATTAAAGCCTGTGAGAAGTAGATATGTTAAGAAGTGGCATGAGTACAAAAAATGAGTTCTGTGCAGTCTGGGTAATTGTTAATCTTTTGACAATAGTACAGGAGAAGTATGATTTTACCAATGCACTCTTATTGAAAGAAACAGGATTATACTTTATTACAACATATATCAAGATATACCTGTATAAGGAAGAATGGAGACTATGAATAACCTCATTACATTAATCTACATTAATGTAAAAGACCTTACCAGTATAATAAAAGGAGAAAAATTCAAAAAAAATTTCAGAGTTCCTACCAGACATTAGGAGACATACTGGAGAGAGACAAGAACAGCTATTCAAGAGAAATTGGTGTAATCAAGCTTTTAGAATGATATAAGAAGAAGTAAGGAAAGCAGATGGTATAACACTAGCCAAACATACATCATTTATCAAAAAAGAGGGGGGAAAAAAATCAGTTGATTAGGTCTGAATAGGGAATAGTAATTTCTGTTAAGGATGATCTTGAACAAAGACTACTATAGAGTCAGACAATGCCCCAAGCCAAGAACAAGCTGACTTTTTGGATATGTCTCTGGTAGTAGGTTCACCAAGGGATGGAGACCTAAGTCCAGAGATAAGTGGGGAAGTGGGACACCAGGAGGAAGCACAGGGAGGAAGGTGTAACAGGGGAGGCCTCCTGATTCATACTGAGAAAGTAGGGCTATCAATTAGTTATCTTAGGTGCCTATGCACGAACACAAGAAGCCTGGGAAACAAGCAGGAGAAATTGGAAATCCTGGCACCGTCAAGGAGCTATGATGTGATTGGAATAACTGAGACTTGGTGGGATAACTCACATGACTGGAGCATTGTCATGGATGAGTATAAACTGTTCAGGAAGGACAGGCAGGGAGAAAATGGTGGAGGAGTTGCACTGTATGTCAGAGATCAATACAACTGCTCAGAGCTCCAGTATGAAACTGGAGAAAAGCCTTTTGAGAGTCTCTGGGTTAAGTTTAGAGGTGAAAGCAACAAGGGTTATGTCATGGTGGGCGTCTGCTATAGACCACCAGACCAGGAGGATGAGTTAGAAACAGCTAATGAAAATTGCCAGATCACAGGACCTGGTTCTCATGGGGGACATCACTCACCCTGACATCTGCTGGGATAGCAATACAGTAGTGCACAGACAATCCAGGAAGTTTTTGGAGAGTGTTGGGGACAACCTCCTGGTGCAAGTGCTGGAAGAACCAACTAGGGACTGTGCTCCTCTTGACCTGCTGATCACAAACAGGGAAGATTGGTAGAGTTCAGGATCCTGACAAAAGGAAGAAAGGAGAAAGCAGAATATGGACGCTGGACTCAGAAAAGCAGACTTTGACTCCCTCAGGGAGCTGATGGGCAGGATCCCCTGGAAGGCTAATATGAGTGGTGAAGGAGTCTAAGAGAGATGGCTATATTTTAAAGAAAACTTATTGAGGGCAAAGGAACAAACCATCCTGATGTGCAGAAAGAATAGCAAATATGACAGGAGACCAGCTTGGCTTAACAGAGAAATCTTCAGTGAGTTGAAACACAAAAATGAAGCTTACAAGAAGTGGAAGCTTGGTCAGATGACTAGCGAGGAGTATAAAAATACTGCTCGAGCATGCAGAAGTGAAATCAGGAAGGCCAAAGCACAATTGGAGTTGCAGCTAACAAGGGTCATAAAGGGTAATAAAAAGGATTTCTACAGGTATGTTAGCAACAAGAAGAAAGTCAAGCAGGGAAAGTGTGGGCCCATTACTGAATCAGGGAGGCAACCTACTTACAGATGATGTGGAAAAAGATGAAGTACGCAGTGCTTTTTTTGCCTCTATCTTCACAGATGAGGTCAGCTCCCAGACTACTGCATTGGGCAGCACAGAATGGGGAGAAGGTGAGCAGTCCTCAGTGCTGAAAGAACAGATTCAGGACTATTTAGAAAATCTGGACATGCACAAGTCTATGGGGCCATATGCAATGTATCCAAGGCTGCTGAAGGAGTTGGCTGATATGATCGCAGAGCCATTGGCCATTATCTTTGAAAACTTGTGGTGATTGGTGGAGGTTCCAGACAATTGGAAAAAGACAAATGTAATGCCCATTTTTAAAAAAAGGGAAGGACAAGTAGCTGGGGGACTACAGACTGGTCAGCCTCATCTCAGTCCCCGAAAAATCAAGAACCAAGTTCTCAAAGAATCCATTTTGAGTCACTTGGAAGAGAAGAAGGTGATCAGGAACAGTCAGGATGGATTAAGCAAGGGCAAGTCATGCCTAATGAACCTGATTGCCTTCTATGAAGAGGCAACTGGCTCTGTGGATGTGGGGAAAGCAGTGGACGTGACATACCTTGACTTTACCAAAGCTTTTGATATTGTCTCCCAGAGTATTCTTGCCAGCAAGTTAAAGAGGTATTGGTTGGATGAATAGACTATAAGGTGGATAGAAACCTGGCTAGATCATCGGGCTCAACAGGTAGCGATCAATGGCTCAATGTCTAGTTGGCAGCTGGTAACAAGCAGAGTGCCCCAGGGGTTGGTACTGGGCCAGTTTTCTTCAACATCTTCATTAATGATCCGGAGGATGGAGTGGGTTGCACCCTCAGCAAGTTTGCAGATGACACTAAACTAGATGGAGTGGTAGATATGCTGGAGAGTAGTGGTAGGTTACAAAGTGACCTAGACAAATTGGAGGACTGAGCAAAAAGAAAGCTGATGAGATTCAACATGGACAAGTGCAGTCCCTCACTTAGGACAGAAAAATCCCATGGGAATTGACTGGCTAGGCAGCAGTTCTCCAGGAAAGGATCTGGGGGTTACAATGGAAAAGAAGCTGGATATGATTCAACAGTTTGTCCTCATTGTCAAGAAGGCTAACTGCATTAATAGGAGCATTGCTAGCAGATTGAGGGAAGTGATTATTCCCTTCTCTTCGGCACTGGTGAGGCCACACCTGGAGTATTGTGTCCAATTTTGGGCCCCCCGCTACAGGAATGATGTGGACAAATTGGAGAGAGTCAAGCGGAGGGCAATGAAAATAATTAGGAGGCTGGAGCACATGACTTATGAAGAGAGGCTGAGGGAACTAGGCTTGTTTAGTCTGCAGAAGAGAAGAATGAGGGGGAATTTGATAGTGGCCGTCAACTATCTGAAGGGGGATTCCAGGGAGGATGGAGCTAGGCTGTTCTCGGTGGTGGCAGGGGACAAGGAGCAATGATCTCAAGTTGCAGCGGGGGAAGTCTAGGTTGAATATCAGGAAAAACATTTTCACTAGGGGAGTCGTGAAGCTCTGGAATGTTTTACCTAGGGAGGTGGTGGAATATCCATAGAGGTTTTTAAGGTCCAGCTTGATAAATCCTTGGCTGGTATGATTTAGTTGGGGTTGGTACTACTTTGAGCAGGTGGTTGGACTAGATGACCTTCTGAGATACCTTTCAAGCCTAATATTCTATGATTCTATGATTGTACTGGAAGCAGATAGTGAGTTCCATCCCATGACACATATCTAGCTCCCAAACTTGTAAGTTATGTGCAGGCAAGCTCCATGTCCTAGGGTGGTTGACCTCTGCAGCATAAGGTGCAGCCACAGCCTCCATTTACCCAACTCCAAATATGCAGTCAGCCTCCCTCTCTGATTGGTTAAGTTAGCCCATCAGCCAAACTGGTAAAAATCTAACCCTTCCTAGGTAACAAAAGTGCAAATCAGAACAGTCCTTCACCCTGCCCAGGCCAAAGCTCCTCCATACAGTCCATTTGACTTTCATGTCTTAGTAGCAAAAGTTCTCCAAAGCCTTTCTCCCTTTGGTTCCTGGGATTTAAAGTAGGCTGCACCTTTCCAACTCTCTTGCTGCTCTGAGTCCCTAGCTCCCTGCCAATGTTATAAGCTCCCTCCCAACTGCAGTGGGGACTTCTTCCCTCCCTCCTTTTACAGGAAGCTGGAGCCCACTGCACAAGGTAATGGTATTCACCCATTTCTGGAGTCTGTAACTAGGCCTCCTCCCTGGATCCCTTCCAGCCTTCTTCAGTACACAAACTCCAAAGCAGGATCTGTCCCTGTCAAGTGTCTCCTTCTTTCCTCTCCCATATAGAGGTTCACTCAGGTTTGGTCTCTCCTCCCTATTACTGACAGAAAAGCTGTTATTTTATATCCTCTCTCAGCATGCATTGCGGTTCCTTTGGTCATAAATTTCTTCTTGAACAAGATTGTGCCAAGCCAGGATCCTGCATTAATGGGCCCACCATACCCTGGCACATTTGAGTGTGTAAATTGATTAATTGTACTTCTATCCACCCAGTTTGTACTTGCAAATCCCTGTTTGTCTGCAGAAATGCAAAATTTAACACAAGTAAAATTTGCATGTACACATTTAGAAGTTGTTTTGAAAATTTAGCCCCAGGAGAGGTGCTCACATTAGCCCAAAGCAATTTGTTCCTTTTCTTAAGAGCAAAAAAGTTTCCAGATCCACAGATGAAAGGGATACTTCAGTTAAAGGTCAGGAAATCCAGCTGTAATATGGCTTTGACTAGTGCTTTAGATCTCAACATTAAATTCTAATTAAAAATTGAGTTAGAAGCATGAAATTCTAATGAGGGAGCTGAAGGCTATATCTCTGAACGTTACATCATGTGTTCTCTTATTTTAAAAAAGCAGCACATCATTTTTGTATACGTTGTATAATTTAAAGGCCTATTATTCCCATGGATAGATGTACCTAAGTGTTATGGGAAATATCTGATCACGGGTATATAAGAAAATGAATCCCCTTAATAGTTACATAAATTATATCCTCTGCATTTACTTTTTGGAAAACCCATATAGAAAATACCTCATAAAGAGCTCACTGAGGGAGGCTGGCTTTTAGTCTTTTATTTTCATGGCTACTTTGCTCTTCTTCTACAGCTTATTCTGCTGTCACTAGCTCTCTCATGCTGCATATACGTCTTGTAGTACTCTCACCCTCACAGTTGTCTGCTGGGCTATTTCATGTAATGCTTTGATGCCATCTTATGTGAGCTGTCCAGACATTTGAGAGTGGGGGGGGAGGGGAAATGTTTCCTGACAGTGAGATCTAGAAAACTAGAGACCAGATGAAGTGCTGGAGACTCAGACCCTGGAGAAATGTAAAAGTAGATTAGACAAAATTCTAGAAAGTATAACTTGTAAGGAGTACATCGCAAGAAGTATGAATTAGTCAGCCTACTCTATCGGATCTTTTCCATCCATAGGCCAAATCCTGAAGTATTTACTTAGTCTTTGCTCATGTGTAACTCCCATTCATTTCAAGAACTTCAGAATTTGAGTAACAGACATGTGAAAGGACTGGAAATATTTAGCTTGTATGCCAATAAAAAGGTTAAAAAATAAAAGGTACTTGGAAAGGATTGTGTTAAAGTGTAGAGAGGGACAGGAAGTGTGAATTTAAAAACAAACTTTTTTAGTCTTAACAATTGATATGGAAGAGATACAAAGCTATTTGTTTACAATCTGTACAGAACAAAGGGCCAGATTCACCGCTATGCTCCAGCAGCTTTGTGGTCTTAGCCCACAAACCATTCATAAACACTGTTTAATAGGATGGTCTTATTCCCTGTCATGTCAGCAACACAAAATTGAGTTAGCTGTTCCCCTCACATGGTCAAATCTGTAGTGCAGATAGTGATTCTATACTGCTTTGCATAGAAGTAAGTCATTTTCACATGGGGTGTGTACAATGCTACCAAGATACAAGGGAAATTAGGTAAAGAGCTTAGTTTTCTTCCATTGCCGACCTGGATTGGGATCCGAGGAAATAAAATGTGATAATTCCAGCCAAATCACATGAAAGAAAGAAAAAGCTAGCAGAGGCCTGTTGAAAAACTCTTCCTCTCTAACCACTGCATTTCCAAATAAAATTCCTCTGCTGCTCTGAGATGTGCCACCAATAAAGCCAACAAGCAACCAAGGAATACATGATATAGCAAACAAATAAAAATAAAAAGCTCCTTTGATTATACAGTATTAATACATTTCACAAAGAGATAAGTTTCTTCATTTGAAAATATATTTGAGACATTGGGGAATATTTTTCCATATTAAAAAGGAAGGATATGTTTTTCTTCCATTTGCTATAACATCATTTCAGCATCTGGAGGAACAACAGGGATGGTATTTAGATGGTATTTAGAAAAGTCCTGGGACTTCCACAGATTTTTGGTGGTATTAAATTTTCTTAACTCTGGTAATTTTGCAACTTTTTTTTTAGCTGCAGATTCTTTCCAGAGGAAGTTTCCACATAAGCACAGATCATTTCAGAAGAAGAATGGGGAGACACTCCTGTATTCATGGTCCAAAACGTTGTTGGACATATCCTGAAATCACTTTGTGGCAATACAGGTCAGGCAATCCCAGCAGGCTGGACACTGGTGAAAAGTTCTTTCTGTCCTTATTAGGGCACAGAAAGCTTGTAAGGAACTTGTGGTTTTTTCCAGCATTATATAACTCTAAAACAGCAATGAGACCCTGCTGGCCAGCAGTCCAGAATCAAAATAGATAATCTTTGTTCTCAGCAACCCCATATCTTTGAATGATAATGACTGCTACTCCTCAAAGTAGGCATGGTGCCAGGAGGGGTAGGGAGGGAACAATCTCTGATGCAGAAGCATGTAAGTGAGTTCTCTGCCTCCCACTGCATATTCCCAACACTCTCCCTGATGTTGGGATTCTTAAGGTCATGGTCGGAGACCTGGTGGTGGAGACCTCTTAGAGTGTAGTAACTCCAGAGGGTTGGGGGCTGGGAGGAAAGGGAAAGATTGGGTTCTTAGATCCCAGTTATGCAAAACTTTACAGATGTCAATTTATTCACATGAATAATCCCAGTAACTTCAAAGCAAGTGAGAAAGTTATGCACAAGCCAAATTTTTACAGGATTGGGTTGGGAGCCTTAGCTTTTTGTTTTAAATCTGAAAAACAAAGACCTACCTGATGGATGTGTGGTGATTCAATAGTGGGGCTCTCCCCTTTCTCCACCCCTAGCTGCTGGATAGTGAACTCAATACAGATCTTGTCCAAGACTGGATATCACAGTGCCATCTTTGTGAGCTGTGTGTTTTGGATAATTTTGTGCTCTATAGTATTGTCTGAAGGATGCTATTAGTGGTAAAAACTATGGTTATGTCACTGGACAAACCTGTTTTCCTTTTTGTTTTGGTAATAATAAAAACAAGTAACAGCTGTGCCAAAAGTCATTTAATCAGAGCAGGAAATGGTAAGGCATAGCCTGCATACAGGGAAAAATAATAAGAGGATTGTTCCTTGGAGAAAATAAGTATCCAAAATGATGAATTATTACTGTTTAAGAATTGCCCAGATTCAAGGTCTTTTAATAAAGATAGATCAGAGAGCTAAGAGAATAAAAACCCCAGGTCTAGTGGTTAGATTTCTCCAATAGTCTGAAGAAACTCAGAGTTATGGCAGTCTTTTACAAGAATGTTCCACTGGTGCACCCCTTTTTCCATGTCTATGAATGAATGAATTAAAAATATTACATTAATGTCAATCACTGTCATCATATGATGTGCTAGATGCAATAGCAAAATGGGGAACTTGTTGGAATCTAATATTATAATTAAAATGTGTAGAGAAGGGAAGTCAACTGTAAGTGATACAGCTTTGGGCAAAATATTATACACTTTAATGAAAGGGTTTACCTCATGGTCAATCCTGCTAAGAAAGAAAGAGGTTGAAGTCATGCTGATTTCTTTTAATTTAAGTGATAAAATGAAGAAGTAAAGCTAATGTTTGCAATCCAACACTCTTACACTATCATGTTAATGAAATACATCAGTGCTGAAAACAGCAATAAATAAAAGGAACTGAAACCAGTTTGTATGTATGTTTATAAGGACACTTGATAATAGAGTGGAATAATCAGAAGTCAACTCTTTAATAATGCACAGACTCAGCACAGCTATACCTACTCAAGTCCTACCATTGTTGTTAAAACAAGGAGAACAGAGATGAAAGGTTTACAGCTGTTCCACCCTGCTGGAGAATAACAGTTCTTGAAGTAACTTTGTATTGTACAGGGGACTATTAAACAAGTTTAAAGAGCATTGAAGAATATGGGGGGACTCTAGAAATTATATGAACTTTAAACTGGACATTTCAGAAGTTAGCAGGTTGTTAGTGGAGAAAACTACAACTTGAGCAAGCATAGTTGCAACATTGGCCAAAGGATGTATCACAGAACGGCCTCTGGAATGTGGTTTGCAGTGGTAAGTTGCTGTTTGGAGTAAATGGACCAGTGCTCAAGGTGTTTCCAAAGATGGTTGTATCATCAGTTATGGCCTAAGTTGCTTTATACAACCTGGTGTTACAAGATGCATTGCACAAAGAGACTAGAAAATTTCAGACCAAGTTGCAAGAACTCAAAAGATGATGTCTTGTTCCCCAGTTGGATGGGAAGTGAAGAGGACTCCTTTTTGTTGGATATTTTGAATCTTTGGTGGAAGTATGGATCACTATCTGATTGGTCCATGCCAACACCCCCAAGAAGAGGAACCAAGTTGAACCACCCAGTAGAAATAGGACAAAACTGTCTGTCCCCTTCAGCACTTTGCTTCCCAAAAGCCAAAGACACCTGGAAGGAAGAAAACTGAGGTCCTGAGCCAGCCACTTGGTGACATCAAGTACCTATCTCAGACAGGCAACTGTAATTGTCTCTTTTTTCCAGCAATTAAGGTTACCTGCCAGCACTAGAAAAAATACTATAGTTGTGTTCATCCTTCACTTCACCAGTGTTTGCAGCGTCAACTCCTTCTGTGAACAATAACAGATGCTTAGTAATAGGTCCCTGCCACAAAGAGCTTTCATCTAAATAGACAAGAAAGGGCAAGACATGGATTCTTTTCACTTCACCTCTCTGTTCCCCTCCCTACCCCATCTCTCTTACTATGATGCTATACTTTTTGTCCTTTTCTACATCTGTCACTACACTCTTCATCCTCCTTCCACCTTTCCTGATGTCTAAGATTTTTTGCTTTTATTTCTCTTTGCCTTCTGCTCACTCTCTCTTCCTTTTGCCTATTCCATATGTTTAGTTCCTGTTTCCCCATTGTATGTTGATTTTTGCTGTTTGGCCCTAGTTGTTGCATTGTCAGCTAAGTTACTCCATTTTAGAGATAAGGCCGCCCTGTGTAAGGGTCATGGAAAATTTCACAAGGAGACAGAGGAAGATAAACCTCGACCGGTTTTAGCCGGTTGTGCAAGCTACAGTTACAGTTAGCTGCAAAAACATCTCATGAATATGTAAGGTTTTGTAAGCAGAGGCAGAGGTAATTAAGCCAATAGTATTATAGAACTAAGTTTGTACCCTTATAAGGGGGCTAATTATAATTTTGTAATTCGTGCCTCAGTAGTGCTGCTTGTGCTGAGTATAAAGTTGTTTGTAAGTCTGAACTCGGGGTCTTTTTTCCACTAACCACTTGTGGGTTTGGAGACTGACCTTCTGCAGAATAAAAAGCTTTTTGGAGACTGTCCGGAATGCATTCCTGTGTGGGCCTCTCACCAATGCAGGGCACCGAACCACAGTGAAATATTTTTCAACACCATCAGCACCCTCTTTCATCCTTCTGTCCTTCACTTTTTCTTTTCCAACTTTGTCTATTCCTCCAAATTCTCATCCAAATCGTCTGTTCCCTCAAAGGTTTGTCCACATGATTTCCCACCCCCGGATATATTTGTTGGAAAAGAGGATATGGTATGGACTTGGCATACTATGGAGTATGATTTGCTGTGATGACAAATTCTCAGCTGGGGGAGGATATAAGTAGGGTCTGAATAAACTCTCCCCTGACATTTAGTGATGAGCTGGGGAAAAAGGCTTCAGGAACTGACTTTGTTTGTATAGACATGCCTACTCTGTCTAGGTATGCAGCATGATCATGCTGCTTTGCCCAAATGACCACGTTTGTCTGGTGTTGGATTGAGAGTCCCTTTGGTATTGAGTGCAGAGGTGATGAAAGGTTGTTGTCCTTGTTCTGTGAGTAGGGGGTGTCAGGGCAGTGTTTGGCCCGCCCTCGTGAAGGGTGTCACTCTCAACTGAACTGCACTAGCTAAGCAGTGAGTAGGTTTGCCAAATCCCAGTGAAAGAGAAGCAAAGATGAGAACATCTCTTTGTAGTGTGAGTTCTGCCTAACGATATATAGACACAGTTTGACCCTTTTCCTCACCACTGTTAAAGACAGAGCTGATTAAATTCAATTGAGTCTTTTGTTTGGTTAAGTGATGACTACAGCTGAAATCACTGATAACCAGGTCTAGGTGGTAAGTCTTAGATCTACTGGGGGATGGCATTTTCAGTGAAAGAAACTGCCCAACCTGCACTAGCAGTGAGGTTTCCCCCATTAATTGCTGAAGTCAGTCACTGAGAGTTATGTTAAGTTGGTGGGACCTCAAGACATCACAGAGGCTGCAGAAGAGAAACAGGTGGCAGCACATAAATTGACTGTGCTTTTGAATCATGGTTGTCTCCCAAATTAATGCTGGGTTCCTTTCTGTTTTTTTAATTAAACACTCTCTTTGCTATGCACAGACTCAGAGCTAGTAAGAGGGGAAGTATAGCTTCTTAGAGGAGCCTGGGGGTGGTGTTCATTTTTCCCAGATTACTGTGTGGGGGCTTGAGCTGGTTCTATGTTGTATTGTTAAAAGGAACCCCTAGATATTGAACCTGGCCCTTGTCACTGCTGATTCCACCTGGTGGAAGTGTTACAGAGGTTAAGTAGCCAAAAGTAGGGTCAAGGCCTTGAGAAACAGCCTGGGAAAAATCCCAATGTCTGCCGTCTCATGCTTCTGAAGTTTCAGTGGGAGCAATTCCCTCAGAACAGGAGTTTAGCAGCGGTGGTAGCCAGCAGGAGAAGTGATTGCAAAGGCTACCACTATAGTACAGTATATCTGAAAAATAAATTTGAAGCTGCTTAATAAAATCCCCAGTGTTTGTTGGGGTCATTTCTGAAAACAGGGAGAGACTCTATTTCTGGAAATACCATTGTAGTTTCACTCTACACCAACAGTGATAGTGTCCAGTTTTCCTTTTGTACTTCTGCTACACCAGGAAGATAGTTTCAGTGATTTTTTCCCTCACACAACAAACCTTAAGTTATTTCTCTTGCCAGCACGCTGACAGAAACAGCATGACAATACAGAAATAACAACAAAACAAATTGGCAATAGACACTTCAGGTATATTTGTCAGATACCAACTATGCAACATCCACAAAATAAATCCCTCTATTAATTATTAGTAGCAACAGGAACTGAAGTTACTGACAGAACAATTTCAGACTAGTTGAACAAGTGAACAATGCTGAGAACCCCCCCTCCCCCCAAAAACAAAAAACAAAACAAAACAAGGAACAGCAAAAGGCATTGTGCCTTATCGCCTATGTGACAGTGGAGTGTTCATTTAATGACCAGGACTCCTCAATCAGTTTGTGAACAAAACTCAAACGTGATTTACAGCACCAATACTATTGCAATTAAACATTATTTTTTTCAGCACAGTCTTAAGTCAATAGATGGGTGGCTTCCTCCAGGATCACTCAACCCATTCTACATTGATAGATCAAGGATCTTGAAGAACCCATAATGGGAAGGAGCAGGAGTAATATAGAGCAACAGTGTCTACTATTCTTTTGTATTCATTACAAAAGGACAGAGGGATAGGAGAAAATGAACAAAGATAGTTCAGTATCTTTCTTATGGTGGTATACAGGTGAAATAATGGATTAAAAATCTGGACCTTACAGTTTTTGTGGGTTTTTTTAAACCCAAGCAAACAGGTCTGTTTGATATATTTGGCCTGTATTTTATAACAGTTTTCTAGGTTTCAACTGTGATTGGATTATTTAATTTCCTCCTTAACATATTATAAGGAAAGATCCAGTTCATCATACAACATATTCTAGTGCTCCAAAGCTTTTCCTTAATTAACAGTATTTTTATTACTCATTTTCATTCAGAGAACATTTAATATTTTTCCTTTTTATTATTAGAGTAAATTCTTCAGGAAGTGAGTTTTAAATGTGTAAGCTTCCATAACAGTTTTATTTTGCTTTTTTATTGGTTTTTATACAAGGGACGGAAGACACAAATTTCAGTAAGCTATGAGACCTTAGTAGATTGTCCTCATTATAGTGCATACACAGACACATTAATCCCCTTATTTATATGAATTTCTTCCGTTATTGGCAGTTGAAGAATGGAGTATCATGAACTTCTTGTGAGAATCTCTAAACTAGTTTGTCACTCAGCAGGGAAATAAATATCTTCAGTAACTTAACTGAGAACATTTTCTTTAGTAAACACAATAAAATACACGTAGAGACATGCAAGCAATGAAATACCAGAACATCTGGTGATCTGCAGGTAGGCCCTGAATACAAACTTGAAACAGGTGCATAGAAGCAGGTTTTCCACTCTAAAACTGCATTATAGACCCTGGTAAGATTCTAAATTTGTGAAGCGGTGAGCTGACTGGGTTTTCTGCAGCTTAAAGTAAAATCACATGACATGTTCCAGTATGTTATATATTTCACAATGAAGCAAGCAGATAGCTTTGGAGTTTTGAATTGTAATGAATACTTTAATGTTTAAAGACTGTGTGACTATTCCTCTTCTCACCACTACCACCCAAAAAATCATACACATGAACATTAGTGAAAAAAGTGAGAGTTCTGTAGCACCTTAAAGACTAACAAAATTATTTGGGCATAAGCTTTCGTGAGCAGAAACCCACTTGGATGCATGAAGTGGAAACTTCAGTTTGGTAGGTATATATACACATGCAAGGATGGGTGAGTTACATCACAGTGAGAAGGGCGAGCGTTAAGGAGGTTAATAACAAATGTCAAAAGAGGGATCATTATTTTTTGTAATGGGCTAGCCACTCCCAGTCTCTATTCAGACCTAGTCTGATAGTGCCAAGTTTGCATATGAGTTCCAGCTCTGCAGTTTCGTGCTGGAGTCTGTTTTTGAAGTTTTTTTGGTGAAGTATGGCAACTTTCAAATCTGTTACTGAGTGTCCAGGGAGATTGAAGTGCTCTCCTACTGGTTTTTGAATGTTACCATTCCTGATGTCTGATTTGTGTCCATTTATTCTTTTGTGTAGAGACAGACTGATTTGGCCAATGTACATGGCAGAGGAGCATTGTTGGCAGATGATTGCATATATCACATTAGTAGATGTGCAGGTGAATGAGCTCCTGATGGTGTGGCTCATGTGGTTAGGACCTGTGATGGTGTCACTTGAGTAGATATGTGGACAGAGTAGGCAACAGGGTTTGTTGCAAGGATACGTTTCTGGGTTAGTGTTTCTATTATATGGTGCACAGTTGCTGGTGAGTATTTGCTTCAGGTTGGAGACTTGTCTGTAAGCGAGGACTGGCCTGACTCCCAGGGTTTGTGAGAGTGAGGGATCGTCTTCCAGGATAGGTTGTAGATCCTTGATGACGTGTTGGAGAGGTTTTAGCTGGGGACTGTAGGTGATGACCAGTGGCATTCTGTTCTTTTCCTTGTTGGGTCTGTCCTATAGTAGGTAACTTCTGGGTACCCATCTGGCTTTGTCAATCTGTTTCTTCACTTCCCTAGGTGAGTATTGTAGTTTTAAGAATGCTTGATAGAGATCCTGTAAGTGTTTGTCTCTGTCTAAGGAATTGGAGCAAATGTAGTTGTATCTTAGGGCTTGGCTGTACACAATGGATTGTGTGGTGTGTCCTGGATGGAAGCTGGAGGCATGTAGGTACGTATAGCAGTCGGTGGGTTTTCGGTATAAGATGGCGTTTATGTGGCCATCATTTATTTGCACTGTAGTGTCCAGGAAGTGGATTTCTTATGTGGACTGGTCCAGATTGATGGTGGGGTGAAAATTGTTCAAATCCTGGTGGAATTCTTCGAGGGACTCTTTTCCATGGGTCCAGATGATGAAAATGTCATCAATGTAGTGTAGGTAGAGGAGGCGTACTTTGGGATGTGAGTTCAGGAAGTGTTGTTCTAAGTCAGCCATGAAAATGTTGGCATACTGTGGTGCCGTGCAGGTACCCATAGCTGTGCCGCTGACTTAGTGAAAAAGTATACTAGTTCAGACAAGCAAAGTTAGACACTTCTTCAAGGCCAGATTTTCAGGAGTGCTCTGCACCCAGCAATGAGAACAATGGGAACTGTTATGTGCTGGCTTTTGTTTGAAAAAAGCAGCCAGTTATATTTTTAGGTGCCTAAATGGGAGCTCTTGGGTCCTGAGCTCTTTTGAAAGTTTGCCCTAAAAAACTTATCTGAATCCCACATGACTGAAAATGGGAATGAAAGTATACCAAAAACAGAATAGCGTGTTTATTTTGAGATTCCGACTTTTTGTTTCCATCCAGAACTTTGAAGAACTAGGCACCCAATAATTTCTTTTCTTTTTTTATTTAAACATTTCATGATTTTAGAAAGCTGAGACTCCTGTTTGGTAAATAAATTAAGGTTGCCAAGGAGGTCCACAGTGTTCTAACTTTAACTGGATTAGTTATGTCACCTCTAACGACCAGACAATTCAAAGCATACATGTATAATTACAGTTTGGTGACCTTTAGCACTAAAGTATCATTGTTTGCAATATTTTGCACATATTTATGCTTATTGTTCATATATTACAGAGCTCCAGACAGGTCAACACTGTGACAGGAAAACCCACAGTGGTACTATCCACAAAATTAATATATTAGTAACACAAAGCCTCAAGTTTTAGAAATGAGATGCCGGGGCACTGGCATTTGGCCATCACCCACAGGATGTTTGTGATGGGATGCATTGTCTGCAAACTCAAACTTGCAGAGTTTGGGTTCAGTCAGAACAAAAGAAAGCAGCCAGGAAAATTTATATTTGCCCAGCCCTAGTAAAATCTGTATGGCACAACTTGACTCTGGTCCATATAACCACACTGGCCCAATTATTAAATCAGAAAGACATGACTAACCCTCTCAGGGGGATTGCCTCTGTACCTCCCATAAATCTCCTAACCCTGCTGGTATCATTTATATGCTGCTTCTATTCACTTCCTCCACCACAGTGGGAGGTTGTGATTTCCCTGAGTTCAGAGAGCTGTCTTACCACGCTGGCTTCTGATCAGCACTCTTAATCCTTTATATAGTGCCACCAATTGACCAAGCAAAGCTATAATCATTGCTCTATTATAACCTTCAAGCTTATACCAGAGGGCTGGAGAATCACACAGCTGGCCTGGCCTGAGCAAGTCTACAGACAGCTTTGCACTGCCACTTCTTCACAAGTTATGATGTGTGCTCCTTGGATGCAGCCAAGGCTTGAGGCTAACAGCTTAAGTGTTTCCTATACATGGCTCAACAAGTTCAAAAGCATCTGTTCTCCTCACCAGTCATGCCAGCTTCAAACTGGCTTATATGAACTGACTGTTAAACAAATACTTAACTGATATTTGAAATGGGAACTACCAAAGTATTCATACCTATCAGAGGATTCATAGACCAGAGCACCATTACTACTGTGATGGGCAGTGTTTGCTGGTGGCATTACTTAGCAGTTTAGGAATTAGGCCTCTTTTCAGCCTGTCTCCAATATTTCCCCCAGGCCACATTCAAGCCCTGTGGCAGTTCTGCCTTTTGATGGCTGTGGACTGCACCCACCAGGCAGGTCACCAATCAGTCTTATCACTCTCCAGAATATGGAGTCCCAAGGAAGATATGGCTCCCCCGTCCTCCTGACCGGGGGGACTTTCAGTCAGTTTATTGAGCCTTGCGTGTCTCCAATCCCAGCCAATGGGTTCTAAATATCTTTACTGTCTGCTTCCTTCCCCCAAGGAAGAGTCTGGAAGTGAGGGTTCTCCCTCCATAAGGAGGAGGGCCGGTAGGGGAAACTGGGTCCTCCACTACTGGACTCTGGCCCAGAGCCCTGTGAGAGGTACTAATGTCCAGCACTTCTTAAGGTGCCTTAAGGCTATCTCCCTGGGCAACTTCCTACCACCCACTCTCCTGCTAAATCATATAGTTTGCCTCAAAGAAAAATTGAACCATCAGCCCTTCTGGGCTCAGCAGACAGGCTCTTTCTCACAGGAGAAAGGCTTCTGCAGCACCCTTCTTCAGGAGCTCTCAGGGTAGGTCTTCCTTCCTGCCCTGTCAGACCACTTCTGAGCTCTCTGGCTCCCTTTTAAGCCCTACCTCCAACTAGAGCATGCTCTGCAGATGGGGTTGGGCAGGGCCCAAAGTTTCTCCCTAACCTCTTCACTTCCAGTGTGGGATTTGTACAACCCATCACAAATACTTTGACTTATTTTCAAAATATTCCAGAGTGGTAGATGTGTTAGTCTGTATACAAAAAAAAAAAAAAAAAAAAACAGAGTCCTGTAGCACCTTAAAGACTAACAAATTTCTGCGGGCATAAGCTTTCGTGGGCTGCAGCCCACTTTGTCAGATGCATGAAGTGGAAATCACAGACAGGAAGTATATATGTATATATATATATATACACACATCCAAGGGTAAGAAACAACAATGGGGAGGGCAAGTGCTAATAAAGTCAATTCAGTTAGGGTAGATGAGACCTATTCACAACTGTTGATTAGAGGGTGAGAATGTCTGAACAGTGACAATTACTTCTTGTAATGAGATAACCATTCCAAGTCTCTATTCAGACCCAGTCTGATTGTATCAAGTTTGCATATGGGTTCCAGCTCTGCAGTTTCTTGCTGAAGTCTGTTTTTGAAGATTTTTTTGTTGAAGTACTGCAACTTTCAAGTCAGCTACAGAGTGTCCTGGGAGATTGAAGTGCTCTCCGACTGGCTTAAGGATGTTACCATTTTTTATGTCTGATTTGTGTCCATTTATTCTTTTGCGTAGTGACAGTTCGGTTAGGCCAATGTACATGGCAGAGGGCCATTGCTGGCACATGATGGCATATATTACATTAGTAGATGTACAGGTGAATGAGTTCCTGATGGTGTGGCTGATGTGGTTAGGACCTGTGATGGTGTCACTAGAGTCAATGTGCAGGCAGAGTTGGCAACGGGGTTTGTTGCAGGGATAGGTTCCTGAGTTAGTGTTCTTGTTGTATGGTGTATGGTTGCTGGTGAGTAATTGCTTCAGGTTGGGGGGCTGTCTGTAAACAAGGATAGGCCTGCCTTCCACAGCTTGAGAGCCTGAGGAATCATCTTTTAGGATAGGTTGTAGATCCTTAATGATGTGTTGGAGAGATTTTAGCTGGAAGCTGTAGGTAATGGCCAGTGATGTTCTGTTGTTTTCTTTGTTGTGTCTGTCCTGTAGTAGGTGACTTCTGGGTACCTGTCTAGTTCTGTCAATTTGTTTCTTCACCTCCCCAGGTAAGTACTGTAGTTTTAAGAATGTTTTATGGAGATCCTGTTGGTGTTTGTCTCTGTCTGAGGGATTGGAGCAAATCCGGTTGTATCTTAGGGCTTGGCTATAGATCATGTAATGTGTCCAGGGTGGAAGCTGGAGGCATGAAGGTATGTACTGTGGTCAGTTGTTTTTCGGTATAGGGTGGTATTAATGTGACCATCCCTTATTTGTATTGTAGTGTCCAGGAAGTGGAATTCTTGTGTGGACTGGTCCAGGCTGAGGTTGATGGTGGGGTGGAAATTATTGAAATCCAGGTGGAATTGTTCAAAGGACTCTTTCCCATGGGTCCAGATGATGAAAATGTCATCAATGTAGCGTAGGTAAAGAAGAGGTGCTTAGGGACGAGTTTTGAGGAAGCGATGTTCTAAGTCAGCCATAAAAATGTTGGCATACTGTGGAGCCATCCAGGTACCCATAGCTGTGCCACTGACTTGAAGGTATAGATTGTCTCCAGATCTGAAGTAGTTGTGGGTCAGGACAAAGTCACAAGGTTCAGCTACCATGTGTGCCATATCATCATCAGGGAAAATGTTCCTGATGGCTTGTTGTCCATCTTTGTGTTGAATGTTGGTGTAGAGAGCTTCTACATCCATAGGGGCTAGGATGGTGTTTTCTGGGAGATCACTGATGGATTGTAGTTTTCTCAGGAAGTCAGTGGTATTGCGAAGATAGCTAGGAGTGCTGGTGGCATAGGGCCTGAGGTTAGTTTTTAAGGTGCTACAGGACGCTCATTATTTTCAAAGTAGTTACTCTAGCGAGGGGGGGCCTGGCCTCCCTCAGAGACAGACAGGGGGGATGGCCTGACGCCCAGTGGGCAGCACCAGAACAACCCTGCCTACCCCACTGGAAGTTGAGCGGCGGGAAAGAAGGTATAAAAGGGGAACCAGCTAGCTCAGGTTTGAGGGAACTGTCAGAGGGGAAAGATGTCTCTTCACTGGTGCTGCCACCCCAGCCTTACTACTGCACCGCTGTGGAGCTACCCACTGCCTGGGCCTCAGAGGAGCTACTGGAGCCACCTGCCTCCAACTGGGAGGAGCTGCCTGCTGGGAATGACCTAGAAGACTTGCTGGCTGCCTCTGATGCTGAGGACCTGTGGGCGCTACCCCTGGTCACCTACTCCAAGGAGACTGAAGGCAACCACTGAGGCCCAGGTACTCCAGGGAAAGGGGAAAGGAAGGAGCCCAAAGAAGCCAGACGATTGTCCGGTTGTGTTATGGCCTGCAGCATGTCCGCGAGTTATGACTGATGCCCCACTGACCCAGGGACAGAGCACTCTGCCACTGATAGAGCACTGGGCTGGGACACAGTCAGGTGAGCCAGTGTCCCCCTCCCCCCTTTCCACACCACACCTGGTGTGGTCACCTCATCCTGGCCTGTAAGCCTCGGAGGCCTATAGACTATTTGCCTGCCCCTGAAGGGCTGGGCTACAGACTGATTGCTCGCTCTGCCTTTGCCTTGAGACTGCTTGCTCGTCCTGGCGTGCCTGAGGGCCTGGAGCTATAGGCTGCTTGCTTGCCCTGCTTGAGACTGCGCAGACTCCTGTGACTGGCAGAAGGGGCCAGAACCTCTGCCCCAAATGCTAATTCCCTGTTTATAGTTTCTGCACCCACAGGAGCACAAAAGCAAGGGGGCATGGTCTCCCTCCAAGACGGACAGGGAGGGATGGCCTGACGCCTTACAGTTACATATACATCCACTATACATACATAGAGATGTTACTTATTTTTGCTGTTTAAAGATTTTGACCAAGATTGAAAATAAATAGTGTTGACCATCACACATTATCCAATATTTGCATGGCAAAAACACTTTCAAGTCTGCATTCATTTGTTTAATTCTGACAGAAGTAACAATTTTCTTTGTGGTTTGTGTTATATCTGGAGAAAAAAAAATGTTTTATCACCCTGGAATACCACATCAGTTAGCAACACTACTTAAACCATTACATGAACTCCTTGGCCAGAACAAGGTCTGGAAATGGACTGAAGCCTGTGATGTTGCATTTAACAAGACTAAACTCACATTGCTAAATTCTGATGCATTTTGATCCATAGTTATTTCTATGGTTAGCCTACAATGCCTCCCCTTATTTTGTGAAAGTGGTCACGTCACACATTATGCCTTTGGGAGAGAAGAAACCCATTGCTTTTGCCTCACGCACCTTAAGCAAAGCAGAAACTAACTATGCCCAAATCAAACATGAAGCACTGTGAATCGTTTTCAGAATTCGGAAATTTCACCAGTACCTGTTTTGACAGAAGTTCACTGGTCTCACCGACCATCAACCTCTAACATCAGTTTTTGGGCCACGCACAGGCATTCCACTACTGGCTGCTAGTAGTATGCAACAATGGGCATTGTTGCTTTCCGCACACACATATGAGATTAACTATCAGAAATCCACTCTGCTCTGCAATGCAGATGGTCTTTTAAGGCTGCCTTTACCAGTTAAACATCAAGATATTGACCAGAAAGAAATCTTCTATTTTGAACAGGTAGAGAACACACCCATCACTGCTACTCAAGTAAAGAAGACAACTCGTGTTGACTCAGTATTATCCCAAGTTATGGACCTAGTTATGTATGGAACATCTCTACGGGACCCTCAGGTCTCACCCAGCCTTCTTCCCTACACGTCAAGGAAGATGCATTTATCAATCCATTCTGTTTGCTTGTTGTGGGGGATGCGTGTCATTATTCCACCACTACTGAGATCACAGATGTTAGAACAGATACATTCAGGTCACTGTGGAATAGTGCGCATCAAAGAAATTGCACGAAGCTACTTTTGGTGGCTTGGCCTGGACAGTGCCATTGAAGAGAAGGCAAGAGCTTGTACTTCATCTCAGAGTGTGAGGAACACACCTGAGTTAGTGCCCCTACACCCATGGGACTGGGCTGAAAATCCGTGGCAGCATATTCACATTGATTTTGCTGGCTAATTTGAAAGAAGCATGTTCCTGCTTGTTGTAGAAGCCCACTTTAAATGTCCAGGAGTCTCTGTAATGCCATCCACTACTGCTGAAAGTACTATTCAGAATCTGCGTGAAATCTTCAGTCGTTTAGGACTGCTGGAACAACTTGTGAACAACAATGGACCACAGTTCGTCTCTCAGGAGTTTGAAAATGTTATGAAAGCAAATGGGATACATCACATCACTTCAGCACCGCATCTTCCATCCACCAAGGGATTAGCTGAAAGGTTTGGGCAGACCATGAAACAAGCTTTAAGATTTGCAAGAAAACATTCGTCCATTCAAAAGCATCTGGACATCTTCTTACTATCCTACAGAAATACACCTCATGCTATGACCAAAGCATTCCCAGCCTTTCTAATGATGAGACAACAGCTGTGCACTTGCTTTGCCCTAGTTTAGTGATTGTTCTGTTAAATGGGCGTTTTCATTACGGGGGGAGGAATATGTTGTGTATTTTGTGTGTCTTGCCTAATTGCCTAGGTTACCATAGCAACAGAGCTTAGCTTGTTGCCATGGAAATAGAGTTAGACTAAGAGGATAGCTGAGCCAGACCTGACTGATTTTAGAGTTAGTTCAATAAAGATGCTTTCTGTCTTGCACCTCTCCATGTTCCTGTTCTGGTTTCTCTTTCTGAACAGAAGCAATTAATAGGATTCATCATAACATCAAGTACTTCTAATCCCACTCAATTACCAGTCCTTTACCAAACTTGTCTCAGGCTTCTTATATTGAGAACACCTCATCTCCCACTGTCTTGGTGCTTCTTCAGTTGAAGCTCTGTATTGAACCCTCTTTTGGGCCTGCTGCAGTCAAAATCACCATCTCTTGTAGCCTTTATCTTTTAACTGTGTGCACCCTGGGTTTTCCCTCCCTCTAGCAGGCTTCCTTGAAACATTTAGCTTCCCAGTCTTCCTTTTCAGGCCCCAAGCCCTTCTTCCTCAGGGCTTCTTGGTGGGATTAGTTTAGGGCTTTCAGTGATCCTTCTTGCTCTTATTTCAGTGTGCCACCTCCCAGGCTTCCTCTTGGCTCAGGCCCCTCCAATGCTGAAGCTTCTCTCAGTCTTTAGCTCAAGAGAGGAAATGCTCAGCTATCTCTCACTTGGGTCTCCTCCTTAGTCTCTCTTCCACATCCCTGTACATCTTTTATGTAGGGACCCAGCTCCTCCCCAGCTGGGTTTGATCACTACTTATGCCTAACAACCTTCCAGGTGCCACCCTACGGCCTAATTGGACTCAGGCTTCTCTTAAACCATGATTAACCAGTGTGGGGTTTACACATCCCATCCCTAACCTCCCGCTCAAGACAGAGTCAGCCTGGATGTGTGTGTGCACACCTTGTCCAGCTTCTTATCCTTTCCATACCACATAGTAGGAAGTTTCTTTCATATTGGAGGGCTCCCATCTCTGTATCACACCCTATCTTCTTACCTTCCAGAAGCTCCACTTGAAACTCCAGCCCACTCTTCCTTTTCTAACTTTGCATTTTTTCCCTTCCCAAGTGTGTCTACAAGGCTTGATCCACAACTGCTAGCCTCTGTTGCAGATATTTGACCACCACAATCATTTGCTCAGTCCTCTTCAATACAAGAATATGTCTTTTGGGAACGGTTCCAGTAAACTGCAGTAATTTCCAATAAATAAACATAATAGTGCTAAACACTTTGATTAGCTTAGGTGATGCTAATTATAAGGGCTAGCCCTTCAGCTGGTGTAAATTACCATGGCGTCATTGAAGAAACTCCAATTCATGCAAACAAACAACACACAAAACATTAATAATAAAAATTGTCTAAGCTTACTGCAGCAACATCAGCTCATGCCAAGGAATCTCCTATATCCAATAACACAGAAGGAAGCAGGCTCAGTGGCCTCTACCTCCAGGCTTTTTTTTTAAATCTATTTATTTCCCACATTTTTTCAACAAAAGAAACGTTTCCCCCACCAAAAAAGTAGTAATTCAATAAAAATTTAATTTTATAAAAAATAAACCCAGTTTTTGTAAAGTAAGATAAAAATATAAGCCAAGTATTTTTCTGATTTTCCATCAAAGAAGTTCCAAAGGAAACAATTATTTTCCTTGAAAGTTCTCTTTGCCTTCAAAAATGGATTTTTCCCATTACAAAAGTTGAAATATTGTCAAATAGTTCTAGCAGCAGATTTATCCAGCAGAAGTCATGCCACATGAAGTTGGGAGCAGGAGGAAGAAGGAAGAGATCAGTCTCTAGTGGCAGCCATTTTTATTATTCTTACTACACAACTCATGCTGCTTCATATGAAGTCTCTTCCTCCAATATCTGGTTTATTGATATTAAACAATAACATATTCAGTCTTGTATCCAAGCTTCCCATATCCTTTCTGGCTCCTTCAGACAGGTTTCATAACCACCCTTGAATCAGGGCTTCACAGCATCTCCCTGGCAAAATTTCTCATTAATCTTGCTCCTGTCCCAGCTCTCTCTGAGTAGGGAACTCCATTCCAGAGCCTTGGACACTTCTGTTTGCCAAGCCCTTGCCTTTTTTGGTTATTCTCTGCAGGACACTCCCCCCAGGTCTTTTCTAGTCACTCTCAGACCAGCCCTAGAGCATGCCTTTATATATTCCCCAAATCCAGTCACAGATCCTCCTGCCACTCACTCACTAAATATCTTTCCACTGAACTTCTTTTCACTAATTGCTACCAACTGTGCCCCTTCTCAGACAAAAGGATTAACTCTTTCCAGTTAGTATCAGGAAAGTAGCCTGGCTCAGCAAATTTAGTATTTGCTCATACCTACATAATTCATGTAACTCCCATCCACATCCTTGAAAAATGAAAAATCTAGAAGGATTTGAATTAGACTTGTAATACAAGTTCCTACAACAAATAGAGTTAGAAAAAAATAGATGGTTAATCCATAACTTGTGTTAAAAGAAGGTTCCTACAGATGTTTGTGTAAACTTAGTTTATTGATCAAAGGATACCAAAAAATAAATACTTTAGCCTGGATCCTCAAAGGTTATAGGCACCTAACTTCCATTGATTTCAATGGGAGTTAGGTTCCTAAATACCTTCTAAGATCTGGGTCTTTTGGTTCTAATTCTCATCTTATTTACACCAATATTACACCAGTAACTTCAATGAAGTTACTCCTGATTTACACCAGTATGACCAACAGGAGATTCAGGAACTTTAGAACTAAATTAAACTCTTATGATTTTGAATGAACCATTTTTCCTTAGTGACTGGTGAGATGGGCAGGGTGAGATTGTTTTGTTCCTGCATTTATTTCTATTAGTAACTGTTGCTGCTGCTGATGGTGGCACTGTTTAGGATTCCGTACAGGGAAGCCCTGACAGTGTAAGTCATTGACACTGCTGAATGCTTCTCTTAGTGACACAAGGTCATAACTCCAAGGACACTAATCCAGGCAAGACAACCATTGTTTGCTATAATTGCAAAAGTTATGATCATGGTACATACCTCTGCCAGGAATTAATTTAATTGTTGTCTCTAAAAAGCTGATCCTCTAGTGACTCAAACAATGCAAAGTTGTTCAGAGCAGTTATTTTCTAACATGGATAACACTACCTGAGGGCCTGATTCTCCGCTCCGTTACACCTTTTTTATGCCCCATAACTGCATTGACTTCAGTTGTGATATTTTGTAGCTGAGAAAGCCTATTACATTTTAACAGTGCATTGCATCCTTTTTACAATATTATGTTTGGCAATCAAGCTTTCTGAATGTTCAGAGGTGTTATATCAAGGGCAATTATACAAAAAAATTAGGAAATTATAGGGAATTTTGTATGGGAGCCAACAAACATTAGCTCTCCAGGAAAGAGAATGTTTCCAACAGAGACGGGAACTTGGAACATGTCTTGTACTATCATAATAAGGTTAAAAAAGATCCTAACTCAGACAATTCTTTTATGCACACCTCTGTAATTTAGGTTGTACTGTTCAACTTAAAAATGAGCTGCTCTGATATGCTGTAGCTCAGCAGCCATTCAGTAAGCTCAAATAGGGCCTGATTTGGAAACCCCTACTCATCTTGAGTGACGCCTTACTATGAAGCAGCCCTACTGGCTTCAGTGGAACTACTCATGTAATAAGTATTCACTTGGAGTAGTACAGAATTGGGCCCATATTGAGAAGTGATATAGCTTCTTGTTATATAAACACAAGGGAAAACCAACTGCTTCTTGTAAAGTAAGGACTGACTGGAACCTTTGAGTCAAATTCCAACCAAATGTTCTTGGAAAAGGAATCTGAAAATTCATGTGAGGAAATATACAAAGAAGTCACATTTGAAATGTGTACATGTGAATATGCTTACCAAGAGTGAACCAATAATGAATGAGAAACAGTACCAAGTAACTTATCTAACCAATTTGTGAGGAGGGTGCCCTACTCACCGCTGGACAGCACCTACTCCTGGTGGTTCTGGGAATTAGCTCTGCCAGGCTGATGCCGCTTGTAGTGGTTGCACTCCTTCACTCAGGGTCTTTCTCATGCTGTGGCCCCTCAATCCCTCCAGAAGCTGCAGTTTCGTCTTTGTCACTCAGCCATCAGGCCAGGTCACTCAGGGGTTTCCCCTTCCAGGGTAGTCTTTCAAAGTCTCTTTCCACAAGCAGCATTAGGCAACCCTTACACTCTGTCACTCCAGCAGTGACTCTGGCAGCCTTTATATCCACTGCCTTTAGCAACACCACTATACAGTTGTTGGTAGGGGAATCCAGGCCCACCCTCTACTCTGGGTTCCAGTCCAGGGCCCTGTAGTGAACAGTTAAGCTCTTCATCTATACCAACCTTACTGCTTTCACACCTGGATTCCTTCCTACCGCATTTCTTCTGCCCTTCCTTCTCCCTTACCTTACACGTCAGCTTCCTTTTAATTAGCTTTCTCCAACCTAAATCTCCCTGAAATTGGCTGATTGGGCCCACTTGGCATAATTCAGCCCTTGGAGAGCCAGCGGGGGAGTTCACCCCATCACACAACCATAACTAAGCAACAAAGTTAAAAATTCAGATAGCCAGGAAGTCTCGATTTTACAAAAGTTTCAGGAGATGACCAAAAATGTGTAAAATCAGAGTTTCTCATAATCATGGGAAATACAATAACCTGCTATGAGACTGAAGGAGACAAAAAGATAATTCCAGATAAAAAGGGAGCTGTATAAAAATCAGCATTAATTAAATAGAGTATTTCTGGTATTGAATACTGACATCAAACTGCTCATAATTAATCCATAAAATAAAAAAGTGCAAACAAAAATTATTCAAATACAGTAACACATAAATTGGAGGAAATAATAAATTCCTTGTGAATATTCTGCAAGTAGAAAAAGGTAATTCTTCACAATGAATAATGTCACTCATCTCTAGTTACAAATGGAAACCCGAAGTCTTATATGGCCACCACTATTAGAGTATCTAAGCAACACGCAATTTAAATGTATTTAAAATCACAATGCACCTGACAAGAAGGAAAGCCTATCCTCATTCTAGACATGGGGGAGCTAAGGCTCGGATAGGTTAAGTGACTTGTGTAAAGTCACAGAGGAAGTCAGTGGTGAAGAAGGGTTTGAATCCAAATTAGCCCACGTATAAGGTTAGCTTGGTAGGCTCTCGACCATCCTTCCTTTCTAACCAATTCTTTGGTAGTTTCATTCAGTAACAGAGATTCAGCCTCATCACATTATTGCCAATCTACTTAAGGGATATCCAGAACTGAGACAGGAGGCATATTGCAGTTTAGATCTGATGTGCATTGGCAGAGTTGTATGAATACATTTGCACATTGCCTAAATTACAGCATACTCCAGCCTTTGATCAGAATTCCTTCCTTTCAAGACCATGAACTCACCATGTAACTTTAGAAGAAAACAAGAAAATAGAATGCTTATTCTCCACCAACCTAGGAAGCAAAAGTTCATAGCTTATCCATACATCAAGGCCTTCTGTTAAATCAACCTGCCACTATGTCAACACTATATGGTAACACTTTAAATGAAGTGCTATAAGCATTTTATTTAGGAGATAATATTTTTGTCTGATATTAATTAATAGGTCAAGTACCACTTATTGAATTTTGAGGCATTAATTAACATTTCAAAATTATCGCAACACATTAATCAGATATCAATCAGATATCAACTTTTGACATTTAATAAACATTTTAATTTATACCAAAGTAACTTGTCATAGATGCCTTTTAAAAAGACAAAATTGATACAAATAATCCTCCTCAGTTTAACATGTTAACTGCTGTTCTGTCTTTGATAACCATATACATGACAACCAGATTTATTTCTTGCATAATGCAGTTATTAAAACAGACCTGCAGTTATTTAATTTATATATAACCAATGACATGTTATTAAAGCAAATGGATAATGTACTTTTAAAATATGTTAAAACCTATCACAGAGGTGATACAAGAACACTTTTGTATTCAGACTAGGAAAATGAACAGTATTTCTGCCTATTTTGGCTCTCTTTCAATGTAAGATTTGAAGATAAACCCTGCTCTGCTTCTGCTCTTCTGTCTTGATGACAGAAGTACAAATGTTCCAGAAATTTTAAGCGTTGATTGCCGGTTTCAATCATCTCTTTAATAATACATTCTTGTTATTCTTTGATAGTTCTGTGTATAACCATCCCCTTTTGTCAAGAATCCTGGTGCTAGGCAGTTCACTGGTGTGACCTCAATCTTGACCTAATTGCACATTTTATCAGTCAAGTTTTATAACACTAACAAGGTGCTTAGACTGACATAAAAGTCCTACAGGGTGCCCAAACTTTGCAATACTAATGCCCACATTGGCAGCTTGACAAGAACCAGAGGGCTACACTTCATCAGCATGTACATTTACATATTTTCCCCCAATAATGAATTCACAAAACTATAAGATTCTCTTCTACTTGTCTCTTCGCTAGGCAAAAACAAGTTTATTCATCAGAAATCTTCTTTATGGTATATACCAGGGGTGGCCAAACTTACTGACCCCCCGAGACTCCCCTTTCCACTTGAAAAAATCCTCTAGCCCCAGTACCCTGCCACAGGGCAGAACCTCTGGCTCCCCACTCCAGTCTGGTAGATGGAGAATGGAGGGCGGCATAGAGGGCACTGGGTTTCCAACTATCCGTAAACAGTCAGTAAACAAATGTACAATTTTAAAACTGTCTGTAAACCCGTAAATAAATGAAAATGTCCATGAAATTGGGTAGAAATAAAACATATTTTATTTTGATAATGATTGTCATGGTTCAGAATCACGTCTTGTATCATAAAACTACACTGACCATGACTTTATCAATTTCCTGTTTTCTATTATTGCAAATACCCAAAGAACCCAATTAATCAATTAACTGCAGCTGAAACAATTCCGTAATTCCGAATTCCTGTGTACAGAATATCACGAGTGAGTACATACTTTTGTGACATTACTGTATTGTTTATGGTACTTTTAGTGATGTCAGAAAAAAGTTTACCATGTCAGTAAAAAAAATCAACTTCAGATCTTCATGTCAATAAAAACTAAAATGCAAGTTTGGCAACCCTGGGCACCACAAGCTTCACTTTAACTGTAAAAGAGCCACATACAGCTCATGAGCCACAGTTTGGCCACTCCTGAGATATGCTCTCACAACACCGCAGTATAATTATCCCCCCTTTTTTCAGATAGGGAACTGAAGCATGGGGAGGGGAAGGAACTTGACCATGGCAAGTTTGTGACAGAATAGAGAGTTGAATCCACATGTCCCACAGCCTAAGCAAGCACCCTAACTGCAGGACCATCCTTCCTCTTCAGTTTACAATCTCTCTTCACTAAAGGGAGAGAAAACAGGCAGCTGTTGGCTGCATTTTAGGACAGCCCAGGGCACAATTAGCTTTTCAAACATATTTTGAACTCCCAAGCCCTATGCAAACAAGGACAAAGCCTGCAGTTAACATGGGCCTCTGAATCTTCACACCTGAAATGTCACTCAAGGTGGTCGCTCTTTTAACTACCTTGCATCTGTTTGGTGGAAACTCATTGCTTCTTGGCATCACGAAGTCCCTACTTTTTCCTTTATTTAAGTCTACGCTTAAGACTGATTAGTTTTCACTGACTTTTCACTGACTTTAGCTAATTATTAACTCTGCAGGATAGATTAAATTTTAATTTTAATGTAATTCTAAAACACCATGAGCTACCTCAGCATGATAAGATGCTATAAAAGTTTAAACTGTTGTTATAAGTTGGCCACCTGTTCAAAATGTTAAAAATCTACACATTTAAATCAATCACACTGTGCTTGATGCGCCATCCAAGGCTAATGTTGATAAATTATATGCTATACTCCAGATTGATTCATTATTCTCTTTTATGGTAAATACACTGGGCTTTTTTTGTAGATTCATTTTTAGACTGCAGTGTCATTTTTCAATTCCCTATATATTCTTCAATGTACGTTTTCCTTCTGCAACATTATATGGGCCACACAAAGCATTTAAATCACATTCCAGAGTAAAGGGCATGTTGGATAAACACTATCTCAAGAATCCCTGGAAGTATTGTGGAAGACTGGAAACACTAGATTCATATAGTCCAAGTTTGAATACAAAAATGTTCTTGTGTAACCCTTCTGCCAGACAGAGGTTGCAGAAGCAAGGGCTGGGTTCTTTATATAGGGGTTCCTGTCAATGATACAACACCAAACCAGCTTGAGTACCCACCCATTCACCTGGGAAATCACATATCATCGCCTGGGTGCCCCCAAAAGGCTTCCCCTCTTGCAAGCACAATGTCTGAGTGTAGAAAGTAAACCTTTAATAAAAGGAAGGAAGTAACACAACACTGGTTTGGGAAAACTGTAAACAGAATTCATGAACACAATGAGCCGAATCCACCCCACTCCAGAATACGTGCGGCATCCTTCATCTCTCCCTTCTTGTTTTCCTCTGCTCTACTAACTGTCATAGTTTTACTGTCTACTTCTCGGTTGTGAGGCTCAGCCAGTCCCCTCTGCTGGCTCCCGCCATTTGCTGGACGTGGACTTGACAAGCCCCCTCTGCTGGTTCCTGCCACCTGCAGGCCCCCTCTGCTGTGCCACCTTCAGGCCCTGACCACTGCTGGCTCCCATCACCTGCAGTCCCCCTGTGTTGTCAGTCCCTCAGGGTTTCCCAAGTGATTTCAGTTCTAGTGAGTTTCAGCTTTCAGTCCATGGGAAACTCCCTTGCTGACTCAGGAGCATTGTCCCTACTCCAAGCCTTCGGGCTCCCACCGGACAGACAGATCCAGCTACCAGCAGAACAGAGTCCCTGTTCTTTAACAAAACAAAATACTCCAAAAGGAATAATTAGTTCTTTTAACACTGGGAGAAAATAGTCAATCCATACCTGAGGATAGCCCATTATCAGGGCTGGTATAGCCTCAGCAGTTTGACTCCTACCCCTACCTGCTTCTCTTGCAGTGCTCTAGCAGCCGTATGCCACCTTTGTTGAGTTCTGTTTAGATGAGAGTGAATCTTTCACCAGAACAGACTAAAAACAGTTCTGCTGCCATTTTTTCAAACAATAGAAGGACAACATTTCATCACCCCTGCAGTTAACACTAAAGTGATTTGTAACCCAATACCAGCCAGACTGGCCATTTCCAATCATGCTCAGCACCTACGTGTGCTTATGCAAATACAGTGCAATCATGCTAAGCACCTTATTGTACTCATGCAAATACAGAGCCCATGCAAATAAAGAACCCTACCCCCACTTTCAGCTGGCTGATTCACATGATATCTTAAAACCTATGCTGTGGCTCTCCAACATTTAGATTTAGTTGTGCATATAATCAGAGCCGGATTTAGGGGCAGATGACCCAGGCAACCACTGGAGGTGCTGGATTGGGGGGCTTGGTGTGCTCTTTTTGTTTTTAGTGACAAAAGGGAAAATAGAATGTCTGAAATAAAATGTTTCAGGTATTCCATATGTGGATTCAGTTTTCACTAACCTCCTGGAATGTTCTAGACCTTTGTAGAATCTCATGGAACCTTCCAGACTTTCTGAGACCAACATTGTCCTCGAACCTTCTAGAATGTTGTCAGCCAAGCCCTCGCAGGTATATAAGGGGCAGGGTATTGCCAGTCAGCCATTGAGATATAAGAACAAACTGAAGGGAAGTGTGAGACCAGCTGCAATATTGTGAACCTTGTTTTATTGTGTAATTGTGAAAGCATACTTGTGTTTTAAGACTTGAATAGTGTAAGTAGCAACCAATAAATTGACATGTTTAATTGGACACCAGAGAAAAAACAATCTTTTGAACTAAAACACTAGGGTTAACATTCTCAGGCTGTCACCTACTGTAACACTATTTAATACTGAGCCATCCAAAGTTGGCCCAGTTCAATTTCTTGATGTTAGCACTGTCACAGAATGCAGAACCCCTGGGGTACAGCCATGGAACAGTTGGGTACCCTTATCAACTATGTAGTTTGAGATGGGCTCGCCACCATACTCTATCTGACGACACACAGACTCTCTCTCCAGACACTGTTATCACTCAACCTGACAGGAGGTGGCACCACACACCCAACTGAGTTACCAAGCATGCTCCCCCTGAGAAAACAAGGATACAAGTCCCAGCCAGTTCACCCAGAGATCTCCCAGTTTAAGCACCCAGGAACACACCCCAAGATAATACCATCTTGTGCTGAACAAAGACTTGTCTAGCACTAGCTCATTAATAAGTCCATTTCCTCCTCTATATGAGGAAGTCATGAACCAGGTTTGTCACTGAGCTAAGGTTTCTAGATACTTCAATTCAAGACTACAATAGTTAAGATAAAACATAAAACATGTTTATTAACTACAGAAAAATAAATTTTAAATTATTATAAATTGTAGGCCTAGGAGATCGGAAGAAGTTACCAAAGAAATAAAAATAAGAATGCAATCTAAATTCTAACAGGATTTGAATTTAGAAATGTCTCACCTTGAGAGCTGATACAAGCAGGCTAGAGATTTTCAATTCACATGCAAAGTCTGCTTTCCCTGCCTGAGACTCTCCTCCCCTTGTCCACAGTTCTTTGTCTTTCAAACATTTCTTCAGGTATTGAACTGTGGGGGAGTGAATACAAATCACGATGTCACTTCCCTTCTTTTATAGTCTTTTCCAGCTTGCTGGATCAGTGGTGCTTGTGACCTGGGGAATTATACCCATTGGTCAATCAGTATTTCATTGTGTACGGGCTTTCTTGGTGAAGTTCCACTGTAAACAATCCCTGTTAGTAGAATCTATCCTTGAATGGGTGAGAGATAGCCATTAATGCTCTTTAGCCACTGCATTGTTGTGCCTGAAAGGCTGTTTGTGGGAGATTCCCACCTTTCTGTTGTCAGTTGTCAGCTGTGTTTGTGTTCTCCCAGTGTTATGCTGTCCCAGCTCTGCGCAGATCACTGTGACACCAAACCATGATTGGATTATCCAATAAGACCACAGGTCTCTTTCAGTCATGAAGATCCAGTTCTGAAACTCTTCCAAATTTCTGAAATCAGAATCCATAGACAGTGACCAAAACACAGTGACATTAAATTGCACGATGCCTTCTGAAAGTTTTAGATTAAAAAATTTAAATCTATCTATCTATCCAAGTATCTAATTGCCATAGTATCTGAGAACCAGTGTCTGAGCACCCTTAAATATTATTTTCTGACCTTAGCTGGAATACTTTATACTAATGAGCTTCCTCAAATGTAATTATGTGGCTTTCATAATCTTTTAGCAAAGTCAGAGATCCAAATGCAACAGCTTGCACTGTATGGGCCAAATTTATAAGGCATAACCTGAGCAACAAGGCTGTGAACTGGGGAGATTGGCAGAAGATTGGAGAGCATGAATTTACCCCCCTTGAGGCTATGGAACACCTGCAGAGCCATGCTTCTGCTGCTACTGCAGCTTCGGGGCTGAGGAAGCTCCTGCAGAAACTGCATTCCCCCACCTAGGAAGAAATGGCCTTTGGACCTAGGTAGTAGGAAAAATCTACTGGCCTTACACCTCCTAAAGGCCTGTTTGGCTACAGGGAGGTTCCACCAACCCACACATTGGATCCACATATCCTATATAGACACCACAAATCCTGCCCTTTCCCCCTCCTTAGTGCACATGCACCAGAATTGCACTGATCGATCTGGATTCAAGGCCCGAATATCTGACATATTTGTAATACTCCCTAAAGAACTCTGGGACCATACAAACCAATGGCTGAATTTTAGCGGTATTTATTGTTGTCTGACAGATATAGTCTCACTCCTGTATTGTTCATATTATTGTGTGTAGAAGGATACATATTATCTTTAGGATAGCACTCAAATTCCACAAGATAAAAATTGTCATCAGCACAAATAAACTGAGAAAGCTATATGAAAATTTATTTCGCAGCATCTTTTTAAACTTGAAATATTGGAATGAGAAAAATCAATACTGTTTTCTGTTAACATTTGCAGAGCATGCTGTACAAATAGAGATGAGAAACTGAAAATACTTGTACAAAATGGGCCAAAATTTGAAGTAAACTTTTGGAAACATATCCAATAAAAAGCTCTAAAACTTCTGAAGTTTCCCACTTCTTAGCTACTTTGCTAGCTGACTGCTTTTGTAGCCACAGATGATAAAACCTAGAAGGATCTAAATATAAAAGAAGGATATTTTCTTCTCATAACTGAATGGCAGCCTTAAAACACAACATTTATATTTAAATTATGGAGAATCTGCCCCACCAATGTAGAAAATTTTTAGGTAAAATTAGGTGCCTAAACTTTATGATGGATTTGGTTTTGGTTTTTGTTTATTTAGTGCTGACAAGAACACTCTCAAAATAAACACTAACAACAACATAATCATCAAAGGTCCAGTAGGAACACAGCTACAAAAGACAGTTTCCATATTTTTCTGCAGAATAGCCGGAATTAAGGATCACTATAAAGCCTCACTAAGTGCAAGGCATATTTCTTCAACCTATCTTCTCTAATATAAATGCATAGCCGTGTGTACATATAAGAATTAAAAGAAAAAAAGCCTTAATAAAATAAAGCCTACACTGCCAGGGGGAGAGGATGAGACAATTAATGAACCAAACATGACAGATGTTAGTCACAACTGCTTAATACACAGGAAGGCACTCGGATACTGGTGGTGAGGGCAGGATAAACAATATAAGAACCTGGATAGGATAGGCCTGAATCAAAGTATAGTTGCATGTGAAATGTTTTATACAAATTTAAAACATTTACAGGTTTATGGCCATTTAAATTATTCTATGCACTGATTCTGTGATGTGACATTGACAGAACTTAAGACAATTTTGTTGCTAAGTAACCATCACTAGGAAGCTTATGTAATATTAAATGTTTAATCATTAATGCAGTGGTTCTCAACCAGAGGAACGCATACTCCTGGGAATACACAGAGGTCTTCCATGAGGTACATCAACTCATTTAGATATTTGCCTAATTTTATAACAGGCTACATAAAAAGAACTAGTGAAGTTAGTACAAACTAAAATTTCATGCAGACAATGACTTATTTATACTGCTCTATACACTGAAATGTAAGTACAATATTTATATTCCAATTGATTTATTTTATAATTACATGGTAAAAATGGAAAAGTAAGCTATTTTTCAATAATAATGTGCTGTGACACTTTTGTATGTTTATGTCTGATTTTGTAAGCAAGTAGTTCTTAAATGAGGTGAAACTTGGGGTTACGTAAGACAAATCAGATGCCTGAAAGGGGTACAGTAGTCTAGAAAGATTGAGAGTCACTGTTTAAATTAACATCATTGAGAGATAATGAACAAAGGTATCAAAACTATAGTCTATGTTAGATTAAAGACTAGGTGAAACTCCTAATTAATTTTATAGCAAAGCCAATTCGAAGTGAAAAATATCCCAGGTAAATCCACCCTTAACATGTAATAAGGAAGTGAAAGGCCAGAGAGAAGCTAGTTATGTGCTTGATTAAAAGTACACTGACAAGTGATCCCAGAACATAAGCAAAGGTATAAAAGGATATTAACCAGATATGACTCAAGTGAATTTATATTACTTGTATAATGGACTGATTCTACAAATTTATAAAATCATCAGAGTATGAATATGGAGAGACTTTACACACAACACCAGAAAGCTTCCAAATGAACTTTACAAAGAGGAGACAATACACTATAAGAACAAAGAAAAGGTTGCACCATGTTAGCTGGGGTTATTACAGAAAGCTGTGGGGCCCCCAGAATTCTTCATTAATTATAGACAATTATAGTAATTATATTACACAGACTGTGGATGCCAAAATAGGGCATATCAAGGAAAATCCATCAGATGCTTCCACTGGTTAATTGAATTGTTAAAATCCTAAAAATAGACTTTGTATGATTCAATACAATAGCATGTGTGACCTCAGGTTTTGAGAATTAAAGATACAGTAAGTTTCAAAATATAAAACCACAGTTAAAATGTCCTGATTCTTTATTGGACTGTGAAAAGATTACACATGAAGCATCACTTGCGTTCCATTTGGGCCACAGCAGCTCTTCTCAGGAAGTGGAATTGGTGTTCTATTTGGTTGACATCAACATTTTATAAAAAGAAAACTAGGCAATGGATCACCCATCAAAAATTAATACAATAATCTTTCAGATAATGGCTTCCCACTGGCTGAAAACGCTGGGACAAGATAAGAGATCAAGATTTGGTCTACTTTGCTGATAACTGAGGGCCCTTTCCACTGGTTACAAAGACTTATCAGGATAAAGAAGGGAGAATGATAATAAGGTGTTTCAGTCTCTAAGGGAAGACAATGGTGATATAGTATCAGAACAAGGAGACTACAATAATAATAACATCTTGAGCTGAATACTTTTACACATATATTTTTCCTTTTATCCAGGTCATCTTTGCTCATTTTAGGTTTACTGCTTCTCAGAGAGTACATACTCTAGTTATAAAAAAGATTGAATATTACTTAATTAGAAAACATATATTTGTGTTTCATCAGAAAGTTTCATCCCAAGTAACTATAAATAATCTTGAGAAAAAAATTACAGTGTTGAGAATGGAACATTTATTACACTTTCAGCACAGCACTGTTTTAGGAAAAGTCATGTTTACATGCAGTGAGATATCCGAAAAATCTCTAGGCATTCTTGCATTTTCACATAACACAGCATTTGTGATGTTGCATGAAACTGACAGCTTCTCATAGAAAAACCTTAAATTAACTAATTTTACATTATAAACTAAAGAGTCATCATTTTAATTTTTGGATAGGACAACATAAAAGCAAACTATGATTAGGGTTACATATTAACTGTGATTACACCTACTGGTGAGTTTTAATATATATTACAAGTGACTATGAGCCATTAAATGGATATTTTGGATTTAATGTGTAACGTTTGCGTATGGCTGTGTGAAAAAATGCTTTAGGGGGAATTAGCTGGGAAAATATTTATGAATTAACATAATATTTCACAAATTAATTTTTTACATTTCTAAATGTCAAACATTAGGATTGTTTTGGCTGAACTGCCACTGACAGCCCCACATCTCTTAATGGACAAAATTTGAATTGAAAATTGATAATGGATCTGTATTGAGAATTGAGAGATCGATGCCAGAGCCAAAATTACCTTCCCACAATGATGCAGAGTAAAGGAAAAGTTCCTTTTACTTGTCAATTTCTCTGAAACATAAAATCCATAGCACTAGTCCTCACAGCAGAGATATAGCCTTCCATCTCCAAATGGTTAGATTTACAGAGTTATCCATCAGGATGGCCATGCAGACAAAGCCTCCTGCAAGAATTTTCCAGAACAATCATTACCAATGTCTAATAACTACTGAGGGGGAAGGACAAGTTCCAATTATGTACAAGAAAATATTAAACAAATAAGAATCTTCTCTACTCAGTTTTCTCCTACTAACTGTAAAAGTGTCCTCCCAAAGGTGGCTTCATCTGAAGAAGAGAGATCCAATTTATAGGACCTAGTAAAAGAAGAGATGTACAAACATAAAACAGCTCTGCACTGCATAGAATGAACCCTAAGACTCTCTGGAGGGAAACTATGCAAGAGGCTTGTATGATTTAGATATGTAAGCCTTAAACCACCCTGAAGAAGTATCTTATGCCATCATCTAACAAATAGTATCAATAGACTTTGTGTGCTTTAGTCCATAAGAACAGCTAAATTATGCCACTTATTTTCTAAGAGAGACTTTAGTAAAAGAAGAAGGTAGGATGAGATAGTAAGATCTGTGAAATCTTTAAACCATGATTTGAGGACTTCAATAAGTCAGTCATAAGTTAGGGGTCTATTACAGGAGTGGGTGGGTGAGGTTCTGTGGCCTGCGTTGTGCAGGAGGTCAGACTAGATGATCATAATGGTCCCTTCTGACCTTAAAGTCTATGAGTCTGAAATCCAAAATGACGTCAGGGATAAATTTGATGAAGTACACAAGATTATATTATTTCAGTGAAAAATATAATAGACTTTGTGATGGGAAGGGCTCTTAACTCAGACATCCCACAGAGCAAAATTATTTACTACTAAAATAGTCATTTTAACAATAAGAACCCAGATGCTCCAGTGGATGGCCTGTTAGCACTTGAAGGACCATGATCTTCCCTGTCAGACACTTCCTGGATGTGTGAAGATTGACCAATTCGACTACTTTGAGTAATCTTGCTCTGAAAGGTTGAATGGACATAGCTGGTCTCTCAGAGGAATCCAGGACATACTATATGGCTATATGTAGTTCTTTTAGGGTTCTGAGCCTAAAACCCAAAGGAAATCCCCCCTCTAAAAAAATCCAGAATGTGATGTGTATTAGCCTTCAGTTAAAATACAGTTTGTAAAGTTTAAGCACATGTTTAAATATTTCCAGGATCAGGGCCTAAGACTGTACATTTTCAGGGTCAAGGATCATTATGTTCATGTACAGTATCCAGCACAATAAGGCTCTGAACCCTGACTGGGGATTTAGACACTCCTGCAATAATAAATAATGATAATAATACAAGTTTATGTCCTCTGTTAAATTCACATAATTTTATTTTATACAATTTATCACAAACCATTTTTATGGAATTTCCTATTTATTTTAAAATTCAATTAATAAAACAATGATTTATAAATTTTGAGTCTGTGCTTTTTAGCATACAATATCTGAAATTCAATGAGAAACTTGGTATGGTTAATTTATCAATTAATCATGGAACAGAATTAAATATGAATTTTATTTGAGCCAGCCTCACTCGTGTGTGCAAAGCAACTTTTGTATAATACTTATAATCCTGTTTTTGTGATTAGGTGTAATTTTGTTAGGATAACCACAGGTTTTTTTTAACATGTATATTGCATCATTTGGGAATGAATCTTTAATCACCCCTGAAACTATATATGGATCTCATAAACTGAGAATAAATTTTGAAATTCCAGATAGATTTAGCTTGCAGGGACTCCTGTCAAAGATCTGAGAAGGAAACTGTTTCTTCTAGTGAGTCAGTTTTTTGTAATGGCCTGTTACAGTATGTCAAATGGTAATGTCTAGAAATATCACACTCGTTTCTGAAATGTTTTCAAGTGTATTCCAGAGCCAGAGGAAAATGACAAAAATAAAACTGCGATTTTCTAGTACTTCCTAGTGAGGGGCAGAAATAGCAAATAAATTATCAGCATATCTGAGGTATACATCAGCTGGATTCCCAAGAAAGAAGTGAAAAATACTGTCTTTGATCCCCATTTTAAAAAGGCATGCATATAAAAGTACCATTCCATTTCCCATGATCACACACACGACATGGGGTTGATGTTAAACGCAAACCAACTGAATTAAAGTATAATTTCTGCTAGTTTTAATTTAGGAAATCTTTTAGGGCTAGATTCACAAGGGATTTAGGCAACTAACTGCCACTTTAAGTGTCTAAATCCCAAAATCAGATACCACCGGTATTCCCAAAACCTGCACTCAACTACTGCCAAATGGCATAGGCAGCTAAACTCACTTAATGCCTATGTTTTTGCAGTAAAAGCTTCCTAGACACCTATGTTTCTGCCTCTGGGCATGTGCACCAGTTCTCCACCCTATATTTCCGGCTGCCTACATCCCAGTGCGATGCACAAACCAGAGAAAGTTAGGCATTGATCTGCCAGACTTGTGTGCAAGGCCCAATCTGTTCAGCACCCCTCTCAGGGACTTCAGGGCCTAAGTCTGAGGTGGAAGGAGACACCTATGTCTGTTTAGGATTGCCAATTGTGAAGTCTCTTTGGCGTCAGGCACCTAAGACACTTCCTGCAAGAAACTGGGAGGGAGCTTTGAAGGGAGACCGAATTCTGGGTCTCCCACATCCAGGATAAGGGCTCTAATCACCTGGCTATCAAGTCATTCTCATTTGCTTTTTCCCTTTCTCGGGCCTAATGACTCTAATTAGTTAATCCAAAGTGGAGCAGCTTCAACAGGAAATACTGAGGGCGCCCCATATCAGAATAGCCGATAGCTCAGTGGTGAGGGCACTCACCAGAGTGTGGGCAGATCCCTATTCTAATTCCTTCTCCCCCCTCTGGTGGAGGAAGAACTTGAACTGGGGGTTTCTCACCTCCTAGGTGACTACCTTAAGCACTGAGCTAATCGTTATGAGGAATGTGCTTCCTCCCTCACAACACCTCCACCAGGTGCATGACTCCAAAAGAGGGTTTGTAGCTAAGAATCCCAAGTAGAGATAGACATCTCCCTCCAACCCAAATGTAGGTGCCAAACTCCCTGAGAAGCACAGGGCTCAGGACACATCCATCTCCTTAGCATCTCCCACTGGCTATCTTAGATGGGAGCCACCTAGCATGCTGGCTTTTGTGAATCCCATTCTGAGCTGCCTGTGTCCTTCCATGCACACGAGGAAGCTGAGTGTTGCAATGCCTCAATCCCTTTGTGAATCTAGCCCTTAGTGTATTTAGTCAATTGTTGTTAGGGATAACTATGTACAGACTGTTAGTGGCTGCTGGAGAAAGAAAATGTTTTGTATTCTTCTGGTGAATGTGAAATTTACCTTGGATTTCAACTGCATGTGAAAAAGTTTTTTGTGTTTGCAGGGAGAAACTACATAATGGGCCCACAGACATCATCCTTTATATATTTATATATACCTACTTTCTAATTATAATAGGTCAGGAATGGGTTGCATTGTGAATAAAGGAATTTTGCCAATTGGTAGGATTCTAGTATTTGACATTTACGATAAGAGTCCTAATGGAAAGATTTTGATGAATAAAGGGTTTGTGACCAGTTTGATATTCAGTATATGAAGCTCAGATAAAATTCAGGAGCCTCGGGACCAAAAGAATTTGTAACCAAGAGAGTCCTTTGCCTCATTGATCCTTTTGCTGTCATGTAAGCTCTCTTGGAGCTTAATGGAAAGTCCTTCACGGGCTCTCCAGGAGACAAGTGAACCATGGAGGAGGGGAGAAAGGTCCAGAATATTTGGGATGCAGAAATGTCTGGGCTCCCCTAGTGCATCACCTGTATTTTTCCAGGCTCAGAGGGCTCAGCTATCGTTTTACCTGAAGCCATTTCTGGAACAACTAGGGTTTAGAAACAGCAATTTATTAGACCCCTGATTATTCCTCAGATCATTCTGATTTGAACTCCCCCCACGTCACACACTCCACTTATAAGTGGCCATTATCTTAAGACCTGTCTTGGAGTAACACCACTCACCAGTTCCCAAAATGCATACCTAAGGTGGATGAACTGCCTGAATTGGTGAGGAGGTATATCCTCTGGTTTGTGCTTTTATAGCATCCTGGCCTATGATGTGGTCAGATCACTCCTGGATGCACTAGAGAGAGACAGACAGAAAGGGAATCAATTAAGACAGGACCCTCTAACTTAGGGTTTTGTCCTAGCTCCCATCATGATAACTATAGTGTATTGAAAACTGTATTAAAACTACAAGCTATCACTGTTAATTATAAGGTGTTTCCTGGTGGTTCTTGTAGGTTCAGGGGCTCTGTGGGAAGCTGTATGATCTGTTCCAGAGGGGTAGCCATGTTAGTCTGTTTTTAGCAAAACAACAAGAGTCCTGTGGCACCTTAAAGACTAACAAATTTATTTGGACATAAGCTTTCGTAGGCAGAAACCCACTTCGTCAGATGTGTGATCTGGGTACTCTTGGGTAGTCTACAAAGATCCAGCTAGTAGTAAGCGGAGTTGAGTTGTGTGTTTCTGCCTACTCTCTCTCTCTCTCTCTCTGTTTTTGTTGTGGTAGGAATTTTAAGAAACAAAGGTTATGTTGCAACCTTCCACAAAGGGTAGATATCTTTGTCTTCTACTTCTTTTGTGTATGCCGTGAACCATGTGTATAGCCACTGCAGTTAAAATCAGAGCTGCTTAAGTTGTAGCCATGTTGGTATAAATGAAAAGGGGTTGCTGGCAGGACTTTTTCTGTGAGGCCCACACAAAATTCTTCCATGCATTATTAATAAAAGGCAAACATATGAATTATGACCATATTGAGGAGCTCTGGGTTCCATTTCCATATAATGGTCATGTTTCAGCAGGTCTGTGCCACAGTCTCCCCCACCTGAAAAATAGCGATAATAATAATACTTATCTTCCTTTACAAAGCACTCCAAGATCTACAAATGAAAAGCAATTAAACAAGAGCTAAGAATTATATTTAACATGATTTTTGGTGTCAGGCTGCAACTTCAAGTGAAAATTAGAGAGAAGAAACTGTTTTGTTTGTTCATGAGCCTTCTGCTTTCCTTCTCTTCTAAGCACCTACATGATTTACCAGTTTGTTTGTGATGTGTTCCCCAGTATTTTCATTGGTATAAAGTAACAGAGGCTGCAATTTCCTTGATATTTTTCCTTTTCTTTCTTAGAAAGCAATGTCAAATAACTGTTTAATGAGTATCTTACTTTCTGAGACCTTTGCCTGACCCAGAAGCTATGTATCACCAATTAGAAGTGTGCATTTGTAAATTGGATGCATGCACGCATGAAGAAAATATACAGTACTTGATTGCTGCTAAGCTCCAGTGTGAAAACAGGGTCTGAAAAGTCAATTTGCTAATGTCTATACTACTAACATCTAGGGCAAAATAAAACAAATTTATTTCATTGGCTTATTTTTCTTCTGCTTTTAATGTCCAAGCACGTGGTAAGATGGAATTAAAACTGGGCTTTTTGTTTGTTTGTTTTGTTTTACTATAAGATCAATTTTTTTTTCAGATCAGGGCTGTTGTGTGAGGTGCAGAAAAACAGAGAAATGATCTGTGTGGAGTTTTCTTGGGATGTTCTAAATTGCTTACTTTCAAAGGACTCCAGACAGACGGACAGACATATTGGTCTAAAAGGATCACAGATACTGTAGTGGAGGCAAAAGACCATGAAGTTTCCATCAGTTTTTGTAATAAAACCACATTTTAACAGAAAATCTCAGAAAGGCTTCTGCCCTCAGTATTCTTTTATTGATACAATATGCTATATAATCTTTTATGCTATCATATCTCAATTCTCTTATAATAGAACACATAACCTGAAGCTATACATAAAACTGCTACTTGACACTGCTGTACCTGGCTTACAAACCTTTTTATTTTTAGTAAAAGAATTAAGCTTGGGTAAAGCATTCCCTGAAATTCAAATGCTGCAGCTAAATGCTAAAGATCTACCTTCAAAATAAGCTTATGAGTTTGCATCTGGATGATCTGACTCTGAATATTTCTGGTTAGGATTCAAGTCAGATTGAAGAACTGGCCATCAAGCTAGCCTTAGAGATACATGAGACTCACCCCAGCTTAGAATTAGAACAAATAGTTATGCTTTATCCATGCAGAAAACTAAAGATAATTCTAACTCCTCTCCAGGGCTAAATTTAAAAGTGAACATAAATGCTGTTTATAATATTGGGGACTTCTCCACATGGAGGCAGTAAGGCATGCCAAAGATGAATTGACACTTCAAACTGATAAAAGGAAATCAAAGTGTCAACCACATTGCTCTCCATTATGGGGGAAGAAGAACTTGGCAGTTGTTCAGTACTTCACAACCTGAAGTCAAAGGAGAGTATCAGTAATTTGTGCAAGCAACTAATACTGCTAAGTGCTAGTAAGTGGCCATAAAGCACTTCAATACACATAAAATAACTTTATGCGCTCCATATAAGTACAATCAGTGGGTCCATTAAGTGACATATTAAACATAAACCATAAAACAAACAGGGAGAACATCAACTCTGCAATGATGTCAAACAACTAGTGAGTCTTCAGGCCAAAATCATTGTCCTTGTAATAAAATGAGCTGTCCTTTTAATCAGAATCTTTTTCTGTACCATTAGTGCTTCAGAGCAGAACAGTTCAACCATATGAGGCCCCCCCCCCTTTCTCTAATCTTTGAATTATCACTCAATCTTACTTTCCTTATCCTCCAATTTTACTTTCCCTGTCAGAGCTGAGTTACATCGCCGTTCCAAAATGAGAACACTTGCTCTCTAGGAATTACTGAGAGCACAGCTGAGTAGCAAGCTCTTTCCTCAGCAAACTGCACTGTCAATGAGAGCTCTTCACACCTTTCAGACTTCATCACAGGACTTATCTATAGAAAATGTCCAGTTTTAGATCTGGTAAGCCATTCATGGTTCTATGTTACCAGGGCTCCCAAAATTCCTCCATTCCAGTGGCCACAGAAATGGAGAGCATAGCCTTACTAACATACAGGGATATTTTCCTTTCCACTCCCTCCACAATGAGTTAGCATATACTTATTTAGCTCTTTTTTCACAAATCATTCCGTCTATCCCTGGATCATTTTTGTTGCCTACCAGTGAGCTCCCTCCCATTCATCACTATGTTTCTAGTTAAGTTGACCACAGGCTAGCTAAGTACTTATGTAGGCCTATCACAAGTTGCCATCACGTCCTCCCAGTGAACCCTATGCCTTCCTCATCACCGCAACTTTCATCCACCCGCTGCTGTTAAAATCCTCTGGGGTTTAATTCCATGACACAGTACAAAATCTGTCCTCTCAGATGCCCATCTCTCCCAATGGCAGTGTCCTGGTTTTCACTGTGAAAGCTGTTCATGCTAATCTTCCTCATGCTGTTTCCTACCTTCACTAATCACATATAAAAATTTAGAGCCTGATCTTGCAAATGGATCTACTAGGGTAAACCCTTATAATTGCAGAATCACATTAAAATCAATGGGAGTTCCTGAGAGCACTAGGGTGAGCCTCCCTTATCCCTTTGAAACATCGAGGTAAGTTCAGCAGGACAGTGACCTACAATGCACCTAGCACACTTAGGGTCCGGCATGCCTATATTACAATAATGATCCTCCATTTAAAAAAGTTTGTGGACATGAACAAAATGTGAAAGAAAACACTTTTGCTCACTCAGATCTTATTCCAACAAAAGTTGATTTTGAATGCATTTAATATGTGTCTAGTGTAGACACATAGACTCTAGAATGCATCCAAAAATAAAACCAAAATAAATCCAACTTTATATCAACACTAAACACAGACTATTTCTATATATGAAAATTTATTGAGAATTTAAGGCAAATACTGCAAGTCCCATATGGCCCAGTAACCCACAAAATGAACTCCACCTCTTCCTGACATCAGAAGACTTTATAGAGAAGTAATTTTTAAAAGATTATGTAGAACTAAGAGAAAACTCTCAGGCCAGCATATCCAAACCTGAGGGCACATAATTTGATACCTAAACCCTTATTTAGAGACCTAAATCACTAGTTGTAAGCCCTAAGGCTTACAGAACGTTACTCGGAATTCTCACTATCAGATCTAAACTACAGTGAAGTCAACTGGAGTCTTTCTACTACCATCTGAGAGCTTTGGATCAATCCCCTAGATAGCTCTAAATATAAATATAAAAATTAAAGTGTTTGTAATGACAGGTCTGTATTCAAGGATTAAAAATGCCTTCTTTATATGCCCAAGTAACATGGAGCCATGGGGCCTAAATCATAAATGTAAGTCCTAATCTAACCTTTTATCTAAAAAAAAATGGTTTCTGCCCTATCTAGTTATGAAGATCACATTCTGAATGTGAACAGATGCAGGGTTGTGTTCCTGATCCTGGGGATGGGCAATCCTAGTTCCTCTGCCCACCATTCAGTAACAGAGATGACTACACTGTAGTAAATTTATGAATAAATTATTCATAAAAACTGTCAAAATTTGCCATATTTATTTGATCAGTTCAATGCAGAACCATATGAAACTGATCATAATTATGTCAATTTTTTCTGTAAGGCTGCTTGGCAAATGTAGCTTAGTTTAAAGTATGCACTGCAGCTATTCACAAGAGAGGAAGAACTTAAAATATACAGGCCAAGAAGGGGTAGGTATTCCCAGTCAAAGAATTCCTGAGCTGAAGGATGGTCTCTCACACTCCTCCTTTCCTGCATGGAGAAATGATCAAAGCTGGATATGTTGAGCCAAAGCAAAGGCAGATATTCCAGCACTTCATACCAGCAACTGGAGTGGGGGCATGGGCTTGTCACCTTGATAATGCCTCTGGTCTTCACTGGTAGAAGGCAGTATCTCATTTTTTGTATTGACTACATCTAAGCAAGCAGACCCAAATCCTCTTTTGGTCCATCAGAGCTACACCAGTTTACACCAGCTAAGGGTCTGGGTCAGTTTCAGCTGTCTGGCTATGATGTGTCTAGTACATTTTCCACACCTGCAATGGCAAATTTTGCTGCGGACACGCAGCCACTACTAAGGAGACATCATTACAAATTATTTATGTAATTTTTAAATTATTTTAAAATATTCCAATGAAATACACATAATTATAAGAGTGGAGATGTTTTAATTAACTAATGTAGATCTGGAATATTCATATAATTTTTTTATTACTGAATAGTACATATACACACACAAAGAAGCAGAGAGAATGTGTGTATTGGATATTTTGGTAAAGAAACAGTAAGTTATAAGGTTGTGCACACATATCAAAATTGATGTCAAAAGTGAGGTTTGTGTGGTTTGTGTTAGTTTTTGTTACAAAAAATATGATTGGTATCCCTATATGACATTAGTACTATTTTTTAAAAGAAGTCATAACAAAAATCTACTGTATGTATATTCAGGTGGTTTTTTTTGGGGGGAAGGGTAAGAACTCATTTGTTAGTGATTCAGTAATCCACAAGAAGGCTTAGAAGTATTTCCATAGCCTACTGTTTGATTTCACACTATCTGTGAATGGGTTATGATGGGATTGTGGATAGAGCTGTGGAAATCTTTTGCTTCAGATGTGAAATCCAGTCAAACATAGGCTGGATTCAAGGTCTGAAGCGTCCCTATGAATGTATAGGGAGCAACACGTTCACAATGTTTTCAAGGCTACTGATGACACATACAAGAGGCCACCTCGCTCAGAAGAAAGAAATAAGAGGATGCATGTCACCAGACCATTCTTGAAGACATACATAAACCTGGAGAGTTTTAGAAAAAGGCAGGAAAGATGTGGGCAAGATGCAGGCCTTACTGAACAGAATGGGAGTTTTACCATTCACTTCAGTGGGGCCAGGATTACATCTTCTGTATTTAACATGGATATCTTGTGTGAGTTGCTCTTGGAGATTGAGTTTAAGCAAACTTAAGTCTTCAAGCAAATCTATACTTTTTGGATCATTTCCATTACCTATAAATTGGCCTATAAGCTTTAGTTTTCAAAACCCTCTGCAAACCGTACTTTTCAGGGTTAATCCAGCTCTAAAAGGGGTATCATTCAAGGGTAGCTTATCCTACAGCTGACTTTAGTTTCATGTCTTCATGCAGTCCTTCTGTTAAAAAGCTGTAAATATCATCTTGGGTTCTTTTCTATATATATAGTCATTTAATGATTACAAATTATGTCACCAAATTGGAATATATACCCCCATAACTATCACTGAAGTTGTCGGTTATGACTTCCTTTTATATAGGCATCTGTGAGAGTTTAGCTTGTTTTTTTTCTTTTTTATGTATATAATTTATAGGTATTATTGTATTTTCATGTTTCCTTAAACCCTATCAATAGTACTTAGATGCAAGTCTTTTTTGGAGAATATGCTACACAATCTGATGCCTGGTTGCTAAACAAAAGAAAAATTATCCATTTTTTAAAGTAATTTGAATTACTAATTTTTTTAAGTGGATCAAGCCCTGAACCTATGTATAATAAATTACAGTTTCATTTTCCACAGAAATCATAATCAGAACAAAATTATACTAAAATTTAAAAATCAATAACTTTGGAAATACTCAGAGGAGCAGTTGAGGATAGAAAACATTAAAGGCTCCCTTTCAAAGTTAAAACGAAAGGGCGAAACCTCTCAGATCTTATTGAATTCATATTCAGTAAAGACAGTCATTGGGAATTGGCTCATAGTTTGGAAAGGCTAATGTTACAAGAGAACAGATCCAGAACTTTAACATCTGTACTAGTGATGCCATCAGCATTTGGCAGAGCTCCATTAAGTACTTAATCAACTCATTTACAAATAGGTCCTTTTTCATGTGCAGTTTATAAGGATCTTTTTCAAGTGTTGCTGTTTGCACTGTCTTCTGTGAGAGATGAGGGCACAATAGAGTCTTGTAGGATCAGGCTGTTGGGAATTATTCTGGCTTCCCTTTGCTGTCTGTCTGAACTGCTGAATGTTAAACACTTTTGAAAATCTAGGTACTCCTGGAAGTGAACAAATGGAAGCTGTTGGTTGCATAGTTCTTCTGAAAATATGCCTCTCAATGTTTATTTCATTGCTTTGGCAGGTGTTTATGTCTTCGCTGAGTAGCCAATGGGTCTTTTACCCTTGGCAAGATAGGGAAATTGCCTTTCTTTAGCAAGCGAAGACTGTTCTGGTGTACTGGGCAGAAGAAATCAATTTATGATTCCATGGTCATGAAGGCATTTCAGCAGCATGCTGTGGAGTGCGAAGACCAAGATAAGGCACTGAAGATGTCCTGATCACCCACAGCAGCTATGGAAGTCCCCAGCCAGAATGATTCTTTGTCCTACTGAAATCTGGCTTCTGCAGCCAATAGAGTGGGACTGCTCCATGTGCAACAGCTTTCTCATTTAAATATTTCCCAGTTTTTTTTCTTGCAAATCTCATCCCATCAACATAATTTTATCATTAATCCAAGTCCTGCAGCGATGGGGGTGTGGCGAAGCGACAGGTGGAGATGACCACTGGCAGCAGTAGCCACAATCCTGCACAAAGGCAATGGAACTAGTGGCCATTCAGCTCCATATCTGGGACAGTGGAGAAGTTCGGCAGCATCCCAGGTGACTTTTTTGGGATAGCACTGCTCGCCCCTTTTAAGGGAGGGAACTAGAAAAGGTGCCCTAAACATTGCATGCCTCACAATATCTGGCCAGACTATCATGGCTGGCAGATCATCTTACAGCAGTCAAAAAACAACAACAAGAAAAGACTAATTTAAGAGTACGGAATGTCCATACCTTTATGGATGGAGAACATGCACAAAGGCTTGAGAGAAGAACAGTTCTTGTCTCTAGCACACTTACATGCTACAATATTGATATTGCACCACTGATTGAGACTAGACTGGTTGGAGAAGGCTCCATCAGTGAGCTAGGAGGCGACTACACTTTCTTCTGGAAAGGAAAAGCAAAGGATAAGACAGGATCCATGGAGTAGAATTTGTAATCAGATCATCTTTCCTGAAACAACTTCCTGACCTCTCTGGTGGCCTGAATGAATGGCTTGTAAAACTTTAATTCCCCCTGAATCCTTCACAGCATGTCTCTGTCATCAGTGCCTGTGCACCTGCACTGATAAGCACAGAGTAAAGCAGGGAGTAGCTCTACTCTGACCTGGATTCCATCATCAGGTCCACCCCTGCATATGACAAGCTCATCCTGCTCGCCTGACCTTGAGACTTCTTTCTCTACCAACTCTAGCTTGTAGTGACTGGAGAGGCATGACAGGATGACATGGAATGGAAAAGATGAACAGCAACAGATTCCTCCTGTTGGGTAAATGAGAAGAACATAGTCTGCTCATCACTAAAACCATCCTTAGGTAAAATGATAAATATAAAATAACATGGATGCACCCATGATCCAAATAATGGCACCTGATCAACTTTTACCACCCGCCAAAGAAACATCTGCAATGTCAGAATTACCACAGCCATGCATGGCACCGAATGCACAGATTGGCCATGCATGGACAGACAACAGACTGCTAAGAGCAGTGCCCAACCTGCATATAGTCACCTCGCAGTGCAAGCTCCCCAAGCTCAACAGAACAGCCTTTGACATAACAAAGCTCAAGCATATTGACTATCAGGTTCAGTTTCAGCAGTCATTTGATGACAAGCTTGTTTCATGGCCACCAATCACTGGCAATCCAACATAAAAATGGAATCAGCTCTAAGATGTGATTCCTGACAAAGCTAAGTCAGTGCTGGGGCCAAAGAAAAGGGTACACCAGGACTGGTTCATTGAGAACTATGAGGACATTTCCAAACTCCTAAGTGACAAACAGAAAGCGTTTGTAGAATGGCAGGATGATCTTAGTCCCATCTCAAAGAAAGATAGGTTTAAGTACCTACAGAGCAAGGACCAGTTTGAACTGAGGAGAATACAGGATGTGTGGTGGGAGAGGAAAGCTGTAGAAGTTCAGCATTACATGGATATGAACAATTCAAGGATGTTATTTGACCATCTCAAAGCAATCTACGGACCATCTAAATCTGGCACAGCTCCCTTGAAGTCGGCAGATGTCACAACCCTCATCAAAGACAAGGAAGGAATCAGACAAAATTGGCTGAACACTTTAATAATCTACTATATAGACCATCCACAGTTGTTCGACGTGTCCTTGATCAATTAACTGAGACACCATCAAAGAGGATCTTGACCTTCTTCCATCAGTTGAAGAGATCATTAAAGCAATCTAACAATTGAGCTCTGGCAAGGCATCTGGAAAGTATGGCATTCCAACAGAACTGTACAAAGCAGGAACCCAAAGGCTATCGAGGCATTTCACGACATCTTGAGTAGCATTTGAAAAAGAAGAAATGACACAAGACTTCATAGATGCTATTATTGTATCATTGTTCAAAAACAAAGGTATCAGAGCTGACTGCGGAAACTACAGAGGCATTCCTCTCCTTTTAACACACCTATTCAAATGAAACATTTATTTAATAGATAACAAGTTTGTAATGCCAGAAGCAACCATTATGATCATCTAGCCTGACCTCCTTCATAACACAGGCCATAGAACTTTACTAAGCGATTCCTTCATCAAATCCATAACTTCTGGTTGAGCTAGAGCTTTTTTTTAAAAAAAAAATCCAATAATGATATAGAGATATTAAATGATTGATAATCCACCACATCCCTAGGTAAACTGTTAAAAATGCATGTCTTATTTCTTATCTGAATTTGTCCAGTTTCAGTTTTGAGCTTTTAGATCTTGTTCTGTCTCTGTGTGCTGGACTGAAAAAACCTCTACTGCCAAAAATCTTCAAATCCTCTCCCCATGTAGGTGATTAGAAACCACGATTAAGTCTCCTCTTAACTTTCAATTTGACAAATTAAATAGATTGAGCTTTGTTAGTCAGTCACTGTAAAATAGATTTTTTTAGATCTCAGTAAATTCTTGAACTTTTCCCATTTCAAGTCATTCAGAGATCTTATCTAATTTTTAATCTTCTGAACACTTTCTAATTTATCAATATAGTTTTATAGTGTACACACCAAAACTAGACATATTATTCCTCTAATGGTCTCACTGTTGCCATATGCAGTGGTAGTAACATCTCCATGCTTCTGATTTAGGTTATACATCCAAGGAACTTCTTTGCTGCCTGAGGTACAGGGATGGGATCTTTCATTACTACATGTGGTTGAGTTCTTGATTTATGTCCCACCCAAAAAGCAGTACTGCCAGTAGTACACTGCCCCTAACATGTTTTCCTGTAGTGATGCAGAAGAAAGAATGCCTCCTCCTTAATCAGCAACTCTCCTGCACCAGTGGGACAGGAGACCTTAAAAAACATATATGTAAATATTCAGCCTAAACTTACTGAATTTATGAGATTCGACATGGTTACACCTCAAGGTAATATGGCTGCAGGACATTGATAGGACTGCTCTAGAAAACTAGAAAAAAATGTTATAAATTAGAAATGGAACACAAAGTAAGAACTAATGCCAAAAGTACCAGCTCCATCAGGTTCTCTTAGTGGTGGTCTTGCACCTGCTCATACACCTAAATCAGAATGCAAATACCACTAACTTTCTGAGCAATTCCACACAATCAACCAGCATTCTATTAATCAATAAATGCTTATACTAATAAACTGTTTATCCTCTTGTAATGCCTAAATGATTTAGGAGCCTAAATCTCATTTGCAAAGGGGATTTAGGGCCCTAAATCCCATGTCTGTCAATGGTTTCTTGTGATGAGCATACCAAACCTGCTCTGGTCAGGCAAAGGTTAAAGAGCTGCTCTGGGATCAAACAATCATACCCGTTCACCTCTGCCAGGCATGCTTCCAGTGGAGGGAGCAACTCAGCTCAGTCTGGGATGGCTGCGGAGGAGAGCAGTGAGGTGCAGCAGCCTCCTGCCATAAAGCCACCAGGGCTCCATACCACCAGGGCCAAACCTCATAGCCAAGCTGCTGGAAGCCCATCAGCTGCAGGAGACTCTGTTGCCAGCAGAAGAGACTCAGGAGATGGATCAGTGGGAAACAGAATAGGGACCCCAAGTCCAGCCCAAGACACTACTGGATAGAAGGGACCCAAGGAGCATGTTTAGGAATATCAGGCCCTAGGCTCTGAAAAAGGACTACTGTCTCAATGGGCCCGGGGTCATAACCCAGTAGAGTAAGGTGGACCCTGGTTCCACTATCTCCCCTCATTCTCGCCAGTGCATGACACTATCCTGAATTATTGTCACTAGGCAAGGTGGCCTTTGGACTCTTGCCAGTTGGAAATAATACTCTGACCATAACTGCCAGGGAAACCAACCCTGCACTGTTAGGTGCTATGCCTTGGTAATACTGCTGGCCCAGAGCACACAGCCAACCCCCTGACATGTGGTTAAGAATGCGAGCATTGACCAGGTCCTGTTTTACAATGACCAGGAGAGAGTGCTAAAGGAAAAGCTGGATTCGGAAAAGCTGTTAAAATGGATGTTGGAGAATCAGTAGCAGCAGGCGGCCCAACAACAGCAACAGGCACAGCTGCAACAATCAAATTGCAAACCAGCAGCAACAACAGATGACCCACCAACAAGAATAGCAGCATCAGCTGATTTGCAAGCTGGCAGCCCAGCACCAGATGCAGTAAGAACGACTGGTCCAACAGATGGCATCACTCCTACATCTTCATGGGATATCCAATGCCACCATTCCAGGGCCGGTAGAAGAGACCCCCCTTGCAAGGTTATCCATATGGCTAATGAAGATTGGACCTAGGGATGACCTGGAGGCCTTCTTAGTCACATCCGAACAAGTAGGCACTGTGGCACATTGGCCACCACAGAACTGAGCTATCTTGATGGCCCTTACTTAACCGATTTAGCATAAGCAGTATATCCCACTCTTGATCCCATTGATGCACTGAACTACCTAAAGATGAAAGCGGCCATACCAAACCACACAGGCATCAACCCCAAAATGTTCCGACAGAGGTTTTGTCAAGAAAAATACCCATCTGGAGCTCAACCTTGGGTGGTAGCCCGATATCTTCAGAACCATTATTGGCACTGGCTCAACCCCAAGAAACTGACAGGGGTACAAGGAGCCAAGGCAGTTGTGTTAGAACAATTCATGCAAATTCTCCCAGACAGAGGAAGAGAGTGGGTGAAATGCCACTAGCCATCGACTCTGTCAGAAGTCGTCACCCTCATGGAAGACTACTTGGTCACCAAAGACCCAGCCCCCTCAGACACCCTAATTCATAAACCCCAGGAATAATGCTCAGAATCCCAAAAAAAGCCAGTCTAGAAGTGAAGGATGAGGGGGCACAGAACCGACCCACCCCATGGGGGGTAATCCCAGTCAGAGGGAAGTACAGGAGTAGCAATACTCTACAGAGGGGAAACTGAGAACTGCGGGGGAGGGAGACACACTGCCCAGAGGTCCCATCCCTAGGAATGAGCATGCCAATAAGGGGCATTTCTGGTGTAAGTGCCCTTTTATGGACTATAACTATGGTCAGGCATGAACTGCAGGCCCTAGAGCTCAGAAGAGAGGCCCAACTAAGCTCCTGCTCCCAGTGTGTCAACAGCACCCAGGTAATGGGCTTGGTAGACTCTGTGGGCAGACAGATGATTAACCAGACCAGTGTGGTAGAATCCCCCAGCACAGTGGGGGCCCTCCATCTACCTTCAGTGCATCCACACAGACCTACGGCCCTACCCAGCAATCAAGTATTCCTCCCCTAGGGATGGCACATGCTAATGCTGATTGCTTCTCACGTGCAAAGAGAAGGAGCATAAAGAAGGACCACTGCCGGGTCCTAACCTGAGAGGGAGGGTGAATGATGGGGAGTATCAACCCCACACTACTGAGGTGAGGGTTAAAGAACAGCTCTGGGCAGCCTTTGGACTCTCACCAGTGGGCAACACCATCCTGGGCCATTGCCATTAGGCAAGGTGGCCTTTGGACTCTCGCCTGTGGGTGAAACTACCCTAAGCCATAGCTGCCATAGCTTGGACTCTCATCTGGCAGGATCAGAGCACACAGCCAAAACTACTATGTGCCTAAATCCCATTTGAAAATGAGATTTAGGCTCCTAAATCAATTAGTCATTGCAACAATGAGCGTCACAATGCCTAAATACTTTTACCTATCTGGGTCCTAATCCATCAGAGCTAAACTTTCAATACATCCAGGATTTGAAAGATAACCCATGACATTTTTCTTGTTAGAAGCTGAACAGCTATCTCTAGATTTCAATATTTTAATGCAATACATTTCCAAGAGACTGTGCTCAGATACTTCAGTGATGGATATTTTAAAAGTTCACAGATAGAAAGAATGGTATAAATGGAGTTATTGATCTTCTAAAGCACATAAGCCTGTTTTTAACTTTAAGACCATTCACATAAGTGGAACTACTAATGCTTTTACAGATCAGGGCTTCAGGTTCTAATCACTGGTGTGTGCATAAAGCATTTGTGTATGTGTTTTCAGGATCAGGACCTAAATGTTAAAGTGACTTACTGAATCTTGTCCCAGAATTTAAAGTTAGTCTATCTGCTATTTTTACTTCTCATATATTCCTAAACAGAACTTACCTAAACAGGCCTGTACATAAAGCACATCTGGAGAAATGGCTGTGTTCACTTCCTATACTATCCACCTGGCAAAATGTAATGTAGCATCTGTCACTCCAGATGACCTCCTGCTGCAGGGCTGAGTGTCACATTTCACTAAAAGTTTAGTTTCTGTGCCCTTAGTCATAAAATCTCTCTCGTAATACTGTCCTTCACTTTCATAACACAAGCATTGCTTACCTGGAAGTTGGTGTTGCTGCATGTATTCAATGTCTTGTTATTGCCTTCCTTTTAGTTCCTTCTTAATAAGGGTGTGTTTTTGTAGCCAAGCTCTTGAGCACATGAACGTCGTAAAGATGTGGCACTCTTTGCACTGGGAAAAGTTGAAGAGCTTGAACAGCTGCAGAAAGGATAAAAATAATAGCTTCAAAATTCCAAATGTACTCTACAAAACATCCTTTGAAACCATGTGCTGCATTAAAATGTTCTTCCCTAGAAGTAGTAGGATTCACAAAAGTAGTCATCAGCCAACTCTCCAAAGGATGGTGTCTGTTTACTGTGACGGTTAAGATGAATATATTTCTGTAAAACACACCTATAACATTCTGGTATATTATTTGTGCTTCCAAACTAGTAGAGGCACTATCGAAAGAAAGAATCCCAATAATGCTTTAATGTGTGGCTCCAAACTATGAATCCAATTACAATTTAATATGACAACTTTTTGGGTTCATTAAATACAAATTGTGAAATTTATTGAGGATTTCAAACATGTAGGTATAGAGTTATGCTAAATGTACAATAGCCAAAATTTCACGTTCAGTTACATTTGTACAGTCCAACATTAAGGTATATGAAATCCTTAAGGTATATTCATGACTTGATAGATATATTTTAATACTAAAACATTAAGTGCCAAATAATGCCAGCCTCATTCATGTTAAATTGTCATTTAAGCCCCATCATGCAAAAGCTTATGTACATTTATTTTATGCATTGACAGTAGTCCAATAGAAGTCAACATGACATAAAACTAAATATGTGCATTGTCTTTGCAGCATCATGGCATTAATCCATGGAAGGTACTTTTCACTCAGTTTGACCAAAGGTAACAAAATCAGGCCCTAATTTTACAGGGCTTTTATTACAGGGCAACATATGCATAAAGATGCACCTGACCAAAATGCATGAAATATACAGTTGCACAAAGCAAAAAATTCCACATGCAACAGCAAATTACACATTTTAAGAAAATAAATTGCCATTTTGCAAATGCAGTTGAGGTGCATTTACTTTTCAGAAATGTAGCCCTCACTTTAGAACAAACAAACAAACACAAAATCCTCAAATCTTTTCTACATACAATATAATTAGGGATAAACTATGTCTATTCTGTGCACTAGCCTAATGGTGAAGGCTACATCCCCAGAACAACTCATTTAGTGCCCTTCTCACCTACAAAAGGAAACATTTCAGTCAATGGACAGTGGAATTATTCTGTCCATCATCCAAAACCAGCTCAAATTAAGTACAATGCATAAATCTTTGCAGGCTAGATTGGAGCCATAATTTGGATACATAGAGCAATATCTATAGATTTATTCAGCCCAAGGAAACTGTTATTTAGGAGATATTTGAAAGAATAAAAATTGAAATAGTACTAATTGAAATGATTTACTGAATTGGCAAAACATCTATTAGTGGTTCTCAACCTTTCCAGACTACTGTACCCCTTTCAGGATTCTGCTTTGCCTTGCAAACCCTCAAGGTTCACCTCACTTAAAAACTACTTGCTTACAAAATCAGACATAAAAATATAAAAGTATCACAGCACACTGTTAATGACAAATTGCTTATTTTCTCATTTTTGCCATACGATTATAAAATAAATCAATTGGAATGTAAATATTGCATTTGCATTTCAATGTACAGTATATAGAGCTGTATAAACAACTCGTCTGTACAAAATTTTAGTTTATACGGACTTTGCTAATGCTTTTTATATAGCCTGTTGCAAATATCTAGATGTACCCCCTGGAAGACCTCTGCGTACCTCCAGGGGTACATATACCCCTGGTTGAGAACCACTGATCTAAATCACCTTTCTTACTATTATATATATGGGGCAAGCCTCCTTGTAGGGTGCCCCAAAGGCACTCTCTTTTGGTAGACTTGGCATCCAAATATCTGTGTGATCATCTGAGTAGAAAAGCCACATTCCTCCTCTATAAAAGAAAAATCATAGTTGAATTCAACACAGATATTATGTTGTGACTTTTGCTGGGGCCATTCTCAGGTTCCCAGCTATGCTGTACATGCTCTAAAAACTATAAGAAGCCAAAGCTTCCAGTACTAACCTGCTTTCAAATGGAAAGCATATGGGGGCATTGGTGATCCAAAGGCTATTGAAGTCAATGAAAAAAAAAATCCATTAGCGTCTTTGGATCAGACTCATTAATACAATGAAAAACTATCCATTTGTTGTTTGGTTTCCCCTCAACTGGACCTGAGATCCCAAGAAGAAAAGTTGTGTCCAGGGGCTGCTTCCAGAAACCTTCTTCCAGACCATATTCACTTTCTGTAATATTATTTTTGTATATATGAGGCTGGAGTATAAATTAGCCAAAAGCATTAAGATTTACATCATAATTGGTAATTACTGTGTAATGTTACTATATGGATAAAGGGCTGGAATGGTCCTAGAGGAAGCATTTTGTGTGCCTCGTTACATACTTTATTATGTAATGTTTACTTTTGTATACTCAGTTTAATGCATTGTAATGCCATGTAATGAAAAAGAAGGTAAAGCACAACTGCTATACTTCACAGCCATTTTGTTAGAGGTGCTCGTTAGACCAATCAGAAGCAGCAACTACAAATGGAGGCTGCTAGACAAGTCTGAATATTACAATCTGTCCCAACAGATCAAGCTCTCCCCATAAACAGTCTTTTCTACATCTAATTTATCTAAAAACCATGCCCTCAGAAAGAAAAGGTTCTCTGTTGAACACCTTTCAGATGAAGGTTTTATTGTCATATACATGAATAAGGTGGAACAGATGTGGCTATTATTGTGAAAAGAATTTGTGTTCTTAGTTAAGAAAAACTGTCCTTCTTTAGAGAATTTATATGTCTAATACTGGGACTAGCTGCAATTATTGTTATACATGTAGTAGATGTGTAAGTTAGTTATAATATCCCAGTTGGACTGTATTTTTAATTGGGAATATCTGTGCTGAAAGAGATTTCAGGTCTCAAGTGCAAAACACATGGTTGCTTTATGTTCTGTATTGAATTTCAATCGGGCCAAATTCATTGCGTAAATATATGGAATATATATGAAATGCTACTCTTCTCAATAATGTGTGAAGCCTACCCAATTTCACTATTTTATTCATATATGATTGACATGAATGAGCCAGGTTAAAGCACTATCCAATTACTATATTGCTGAAGACTTTCACTATATCCAACCCTCAACAACAATGGTGGAATAACACTATGAAACCTGAAGTGAACCCATTCACTGCCCTGAAAACTAGATAAACAATGATTCTTGATCTGTGTCTTAATGTAACCCTGGGTTAAACTTGCCTTATATTTCCTAATATTCTATCCAGTTTTCAGCAGATCTAGATCAATGTTAAATATAGCTCATCAGACTCACTGGTTCATAGCTTAGTTCAAGACTAACGCCACCTCATTTGCAGAGAGAGAAATTTTTCTTAGAAACATATTTACTAGGGTTGGCCAGAAATCAAGAATTCCATTACATGACAAAAAAATCATATTTTGGCATTTGTTTCCATTCTGATGCAGAATGAAACCAATAGATTTTGAAATGGAGAGAGAGCGAGAACGACACCAGAAAAAAAATAAAAACTACAGAAAAACCAATGGCATAGTATTTAGGACACTCACAGAGGTTACAGATAACTCAGGTTCAAGTCCATAGCCTGAAGTAAGCCAAGAAGGGATTTAGACCCAGTTCTCCCATAGCCTGGGTGAATGCTCCAGCTGACTATTATAGAGTGTTGTCCTTCTGACTAAAAATTCCATCCAGACCTAAGAAATGGCTTCAACGGATTGGTGTGTTTTGACCAAAAAAATTCCTGACCAGCTGCATTGGTTACCAAGTTGCGCTGTAATTTTCCATACACACTTTTGCTAGACTTTGTAAAGACACGTGCCTCTACAGCTGCAGTGTTTATCAGAACTTTGTTCTAGTTTCTGTGGTCATAAAGAAATTCAACCTCATTATTCACACAGAATACTACATCGACCCATCTGATTGAAGGCTGGCCTTTGTCCACTTGGAGAACAGACATCATTTACAGCAAGGAAAGTTATTTCTTCACAGACAAAAAATGTCAGTATCAAATACCCCAGTCCTCATGGTGTTCTGTTCTCTTATTGGCTTGGTATTGGTCTACTTCCGAAATGTGCCTCTGTTAGTGGATTAGATTCTGCATTTTTTCAGTAAAAAGGTACTGGGCCACCAATGTCTGTGGAGTTATGCTGATTTACACCAGCTGAGGATCTGTCTCCTCCTCTTTAACTAGCTAAAGCAAAACTCTCATTTCTTTAACTAATATAATTCCATCAAGTGATCCTCACTCCCCATGTGGAATGACATTCAAGCTGAGAATGCTAACAGGAGCACAAGACTATCTGAGTAGGGACTCAAAAAGTTTGATATTTCAATGGTCACTTATGTCTGTTCAAGTGTGACAGAGGCAAGAATGGAAGTAGCTGCAGAATGATCTTATCCATTAGAGAAATACCATCTATAAGTAAAGAAAATTGTCTGTCCTCCTCTCAATCTCTAATAATGTAGCTGAGGTGGAAATGCAGAGCTGAGATTTCTTTCTTCTTGCTGTCTACTGAAATTTTCAAATATTCCTTTAAATCTCACTATCTCAGTTGGCTCTTCATCTTTTTGTCACCATCTGTCTACTTCTTCTCCTATTCAGATACAACCACAGTATCTCAAACATTGAGTATGAATGAGCATGAGTATTGTCTACTGTTAACTAGCTGTTAAGTAGCCATAAGGAATGCCATTTGATTATTCCATTTTTCTCCTGGAAAAAAACCTAGCTTCTCTATTACATATAAATTTCATAACTCATCACTGTCTGAGAATGAGTTCTACTTTCAAAATCTATTATTAAGCCCATATTGTTAGAGTACAATAAATTGAGGGTGAAGGAGTGGTAGATTAATTAATGAATATTCTTATGAGGTAATTATTATAATAGTTTGTGACATACAGATTTCAATTATATACTAAACCAATCATCCTGCTATGACAACAAATGACTTGCAGAACATGAAACCCTCTCAAAGCATAGACTGGGATTTTCAAATTGCGCAAGGAAGTTAAGAGCCCAAATCTCCTTGAATATCAGCCATATAGAGTAATGTACTGGGTAATGGAGAAATACATACCAAATACCTGAGAGTTATTCCCCATTGCCTTGAATCTTGTGTGGTCACTTACTCCTGTGCAAAATGCTACCAAAACTGAATGTCATCCTCTTTGAACACAGGAAAATGACTACAGTAGGGGGGAAACACTGGAGAATCAAGTTTTCTATCACTTGGTTGTAGATTCTTGTCCTCCAGCAGAAAGAAAAACCACTGACTTCAGTGGGACTTAAACACAAGCTTTGATGCTTTAGGGCTTATGTTTGGTAGTAAATGTGTGTGAGATTAGACTTTACAATTGTGGTCCTTCCTCTTTAACTCACTGCATAGAAGTCTGTGACTTAAAGATCATTCCCCAGGCTTTTTGCTGTCTGGATAGCTGATAGTCATGGCAACATTGTATATATGCCACCATGAAATATTACAGGTTTTATAAGTGTGGACTGAGTACAGGATTCTTGAGTTTGAGTTGACTTCTGGCTTTGAAAGTAAGGCCATGGTCAACTTACTTAAACGCTCTGGGTAAGATTTGCTATTGCTTTGCAGCTTGTGTAATCATTTACACCTGTGGAAAAATGAGCACGGAGCACATGCAAGACACGACCACCAGTACAAGTGAGTGAAAAATACTGATTTGGTGGCATTTTACATGCAGTAGACAGTGCCTTTCAATCATGTCAGAACAGGCATTTCTGGCCGTGGCCTGATAGGGGAATTGCTTGCATGCAAGAGTGTAAGAGCAGTAATTTACTGTTATATTTTAATTTCCAAGGTGATCTGAAAACAGATCAAGTGGAATTCTAAAGAAGCCATCGCTTTACCTTTCTTTCCCTTCCACCTAGTTCAAGCATTCCTGATCTGGCATATAAGTTTCAATCCATGTAATTAGGTGTAAAGAAGCATGTGGTGCCAATGAGATAATGCTGGCAGAGAATAAAGACTTCGAGCAAAACAAATGACATTTTTAGGGTGATGCCAACTGTCTACATAAACCTTACCATTGCTTGACTTGTATGATGACTTCTAAACAGGCACAATGCCATTCAAACAGACGTGCATGACTTCAGAGAAGCAAAATACCATGTATGTATATCAAATGATCAAACATATTTGCACAGAACACAGTTCCCACCCAGGAATGTCAAAGCACCCATCTGTCCTGTAAATCTAGACCCAAGGAGTCATAAACAACCCATCAGTAATTTGGATTGACTTCTAAAAAAATATTCCTCTGAAGAAGACAGATAATTTTTGGACCTGTTGCCCTGTTTTAATGTCTAGCATTGGAGATAATCATTTTAATGTAGTCTCCACTGTTTTTATTTCTATAGACCTACTCCTGTGAAGTTACAAATGAGTAAATATTGGGATTATGCAACCTGCTTGAAAACAGTTTAACTTTCTTTAATGTAGTATCTTTCATACTAGCCATTCTAAAATGGCTTAACAGTATTAAATAATATGGAAATTATAAATATAGAGCAAAAATATCAACAGTAGGAGAGGGATTTTAAGTATAACTAAATCAGAAAGAGGTAACAACTGATATTTTCAAAAAATAGATGCCTAAAGTTAGGCTTCTAGTAGTACAATTTTCAAAGGCACTTAAGCACCGTTTACTTTCAGTGGGATTTAGGCTCCTAAATCATTAAGGCACTTTTGAAAGCTTTAATCTTTAGGCAATATTTTTGCATCTAAATAAGTTGTCTGATTTTCATAAATTCTCAGTTCACAGCAGCTTCCACTGAAGTTAAGTGCTGAGAACCTCTGATTATCACATTATTTATTTAGGTGCCTAACTATAGATTTAGGAGCATGACTTTAGACACTCACTCACCTTTGAAAATCCTGGCCAATGTTTTTAATATCAAATTTGAATAGGGAAAGAATGGTTCTGATAGATATATGAGCATGTTATTCCAGATACAAAAGTTTCAGAAGAGAAAGATCTCCTGTGACAATATTGTGTGGAAAGAATCTTTATCAGACAAAATTGGGATCAGTCAAATCCATCCTGTCCATGAGGTGGTAAAACTGGAATCCTGACAGGGATCCTAAACTCAAAGGGATTGATGCCCCAAAATTTCTGTTTCCATCTGTGCCTGTTCGAAAGTGATATAAACCATCGGGTTAGAAAATTAACATGCTTCTTTGACACAGATACACAATAGGAAGTAATACTACTTTGGTTGTCCAATATCAAACTAAATATAATGGACTGTATCCCACTGTTAGAATATAAAAAGACATATCCCCACATTTTCCTGAGGGAACATATTAGTTTTGCACAATGCCCTGAACATTAACGCACTCGAGCTCCATTGGATCAAGAAGGGAAATGAATTACCAAGCACCTGCACTAAAAATGCCTTTCCCCCAGAATTAGCACTGAGGGAATGAAAAACAAGAGCACATCAATTGTTCTCAGCTTTGGGGATGCCGCATAGAGAGACAGGTGATTTCTCAGCTGGCTATGACCCACAGATTTATCTGCAGCTTGAATTGTATCTGAAAGTGAATAGAGAAACGACTTCCATGCATTGTTTTCCACTGTTAACTTATCTAGTAGAGCTGAGTGATTTTTATTATTTCAGCAACAACTCTGAGACTGAAAAGAGGTGGTGCTAGATAAAAGGGATCATTACAAAACATTGTTATAGCTTTAGATGTTGTTTCCCTACAAGCGTTAAATGACAGTGCTGAATTCACACATTTTTAGGTTTTTGTGTATCTAAGCTATTTGTCTACATATATTGAAAAAATGGTATTTTTTCACTCATTGTCCCTGTCATATTATGTGATTGATAGCAATATATATTGTAGTCAGATCTTTATTGAATGATTAATAAATCAAGCAAATGTCAGTTTTTTTAAGCTGAATACCTGAAATTACTGTTTCTGAACAGTTATGTAAAAGTACATGATTTGTTCCTTCTTCCTGATGAAGATGTTGAGCTGAAACATGTAGGCACTTTAAATTCCTGATAGCCATTACATGGTGGCCTTTTTAATTACTGTATGAAATAAAGTATCTTAAATTTTAAGATGCAATTAACTACTGTGCATCCTGGGTCCAATATCAAATATTTAAAGGTAAGATATCACTCCATTCTGTTTTTCTACAACTATTATTTTGCTATTTGTTCTTCATAAAACTGGTAAAGCTACAGCATTCTCTGTATTTTCTTTGCAATTCACTCAGGACTATGCAGTGGCAAAGAAGTTCAAGTCTAGTGCTTTCTGTACTTACCATTACTTCTATTTTTCATAAGTAATAATCCCATCCTGTTACTGTTTCAATCACTGAATCCTCTAGGCTGAGTCCTATGCATATCTGACAAGCTGTATTGAACTCAGTGTGATTCCTTGTCAATATATCAGATGGGTTTTTTGTCTTACTTTCTGCTGTGGATAATGGCATAGTGTAAGCTCTAGGACTTAGTCAAGCAGGTATAAAACACATTGCATATGTAAAGGTTATTTTCTGGCAGTAAAAGTAAATTCCACTGAAATTAGGAATATATTTTGGCAAATAATGAAGAATATCTAAAACATTGACTGAAATAACCAAGGATCCCTAAATGCAGTCCATTATGCCCTAAGTCATTCTGTGGGTGAAAAAATAAGCATCAGATATAACCCATTTATTTTTCATGTCTTGTAATAAGCAAGCTCTAAGCACGGTTCAGTATGTGATAGATTTCCTTCCACCGAGTTTAGCTTTCTTCTGTCCCAACCCATTGACAGAGTTCATTCCAGAAATTTATCAGCATGGGTCAGTGACGGAGAGGTCACAGCTATTGATACATCTCATGCATTTTTATACAGAGTAATTGCCCTGAAATACCTTCTACTCCCAAAAAGAAGGTTTCATCACAGTTGCAGGAAAGAGCAATGAAATATTAACTTACTAGGAGGAAAAAGCATCTTTTGTGGCAACACTGATTCTTTGCTAAGTCAGAATCCTATTTTTACAAGTCTATAGTGAACTTCAGAAAAGCTAGAATTGTACTATTAGATTACTTTTGGGATTTTGAAGAGACATGCACAGGGCTAGTCTAACATGTTTTGTAGTATGGAACACAACCCCATTAAATCCCAATCTAATTACCTAAACTTGCTATGTGCTGCACACTCCAACTACCATTCACTTCAATGGGTGCACAATAGGAGAACAAAGCAGAAGGGCCCCTAGCAGACAGCACACATTACAATACTGCACTCTGGAAAATGGGACAACATACCAGCATTTATTGCTCTTTTTTAGAGAGAGATTTCCTAGAAGGAATACAACGGGTATTTGGTATGAAGTGGCTCATGATTATTTCAGTATGTACAAGGAGCTGAGTCAAGCATGTCTATGGTGATTTTTGATTGTAGCTGTTCAGGTCATTGTGCCTATGGTATTTGTTATTTTTCCCTCCAGCAGTAGCAAGTAATGTCTGTGCATGCTTATTGGGAACCCACCAAAGGCTAAATCATAAAAGGCCTTCAGCATTTGCCTCAGCTTTGTGGTACATCTGGCACACTAACAGTAACTAGTATCTGAGAAGTTTAGGTGTATCATGGTGATTCCAATGGGAAAGGACAATTTCACTAGCAGAAAAGGAACCTGGAGGATTAGAAACTGGCATTATAGAAGTCCTGAGATAATGATGCTTCCACTCTGCCATTGGAAGGCTAGGCTGAATTACTGATGGAGGACCCTGTGAAGCTAGACACTGCAGGAAGTGCCACCCAGCAGAGCCTGAGTGGCGGCCCCCCAAAGTCCACTGATTGACACATGCTGGTATATAAACCAGAAAGCCATCACAGGGAACTGTCTGAGCTACAATGTAGATTATCTGCTTGGTTCTACTTCAGATCTAGCACTGCTGTGCACCCTAGAGTCTAGCTTTTGACCTTGGTTTGTCCCTGACTCTTCTATTTGCCTGCTATCTATAACCTGGTGCCTGACTCTAGCTGCCTGGTATCTTGACCCAGCTCAACCACAACCCCTCTACTTGTCTCCTCACTGATAACTGAGGGGTGCACACATACTGCCCAAGACCTGGCCCTGACCTTCTTAGGGCCAGGAATAGAGTGCAAGCCTCCTAACTCCCAATCTGTTGCCTATCCACTCAGTGCACTGCCTGGCTGTACTCCGTTTGGGTGCAGGGGAAAAAGGGACAGAATATATATCTGAATGCTTCCCAGCTCTCTATATAGACATTGTTGCCTATAGGCCTGAATGAATGGCCAATAGATGGAGCCTTGCTAAATTGTTTCTGTTAAGGGGAGAAATAGAAAGCCACAACTCAATCATTCATGCAAACCTGTTATTTACAAAGAATGTATACCAAGTCCTACTTCCCTAAACACGTAGAAAGAAACAAAAGGGGGCAATTTCTTTACTCAGAATTATGAAGCCTGATTTTCTGAGTTCTCTGAGCCAAAAGGAACTCTGTTTCTGCTCGCTCTCAGAGCTACTCTCATGACTTCTTTTCTCACTGTCTGCTGCTTTCTCTTGGCTTTCTGGTCCCTTTCTGCTTCTGACACAGGCACACAGAGCTATACCCAATCTATACCTCTGCCCTTGTATTTGTAATCATCCCCAGTAAAACCTATCAGCCCACATGGCTGACCTTTTTCACAGGCCTTAGCATACTGGCCATTGCCTTGGGCAGTAGCTTCTATTGTTTCAGCTATCACTACACAAAGGGACACTTAATTGTGCCTTCAGATAGCTATGGCTGCAGAGGAGTCATTAGTCATGGTATATGAAGATACCAGTGACATAGGGAAAGGTAAGATAGAGATCCTGGAAGACAAATTTAGGCTGCTAGGTAAGAGATTGAAATCCAGGACCTCCATGTTAACCATTTCTGAAATGCTCCCAGTTCCACATGTAGGGCCATCAAGACAAGCAGAATTGCAAGGTCTCAATGGGTGGATTGGCTGATGGTGTATGGAGAAGGGATTTAGGTTTATTAGGAACTGCAAAACATTTGGGGGAAGGAGAGACCTATGCCTGAGGAATGGGCTCCACATATTCCAGAATGGAATCAGTCTGCTGACTCATAAAATTAAAAAGGCTGCAAAGGATTTCTTTTGAACTAAGGGTCAGAGAAAACCTGACAGATGTGGAGGAGCACACACTTCAGGCAGAAATGTCCCTTAGGAATGAATTTATTAAAGGGGGAATGATAATCCTGGTAAAGTACAGGAGGGAGCTAGAGAGGAACAAGCAATGAAATAGTTCCATATTAAAAATAACACATGATGGCAAGTAGCTGAATATTGATAAAATGTACAAGTGCTTATATACAAATACTGGAAGTCTAAATACTAAGATGCGTGAACGAGAATGGCTGGCATTAAATGAGATTTATGGTAACTTGTTGGGATAAGGATTAACACTAGTACATGATAATACCAGGGTACAAAATACATAAGAATGACAGAATAGGTCACCGTGTTGTGGGAGTGGCTTTATATGTAAAAGAAAACAGAGTCAGATAAAATAAAAATCTTCAATGGCACAAACATACCATTTAATCTCTATGGATAGAAATTCCATGCTTGTATAAGAAGAGTATAGCAGTAGGATTATACTACCGATCACTTGACCAGTATGTTGTTAGTGACTGTGAAATACTAAGAGAGGTTAAAGATGCTACCAACACAGAAAGTTCAATAATAATGGGTAATTTCAACTATCCTCATTGTCTGGGTAAATGTCACCTCAGGACGTGATGCAGAGATAAAACTTCTAGACACCATAAATGGCTGTAATTAAATTTATCATTGAGGGAGGGGATAATACAAGTAAAACCCCACCACAGTAACATTTTCCTTTTAGGAGAAGAAATACACAAAAATGAGGACACTTGCGAGAGCATCTTTTAATTGCTGTCCAACAAGTGCTACATGCCTGCAAGCAGCAAGGGGAGTATTTAAAAATACCATAATAAAGGCTCAGACTAAACACACCAAATCTGAAAAGACAATAAGAGGGCCAAAAGAATGCCACCATGGTTAAACAACTGAGAAATGGAGGCTATTAGAGACAAAAAGGTATCCTTTACAATTTGGAAGTCAAAACCTAGTGAAGATAACAGGAAGGAGACCAAACTCTGGCAGGCTAAGTATAATAAGGCAGACCAAGAAAGAATTTGAGACCCAACTTACTAAAGATGCACAAACTACCAGTAAGAATTTTTTTAAGTACCTCAAACAGGAAGCTTGCAAAACAGGCAGTGAGGCCACTTGATGACAAAGGTGCTAAAGGAGAACAAAGAACACAAGGTCATTGCAGAGAATTAAAACAAATCCTTTGCTTTGGTCTTCACTGCACAGAGTGTAGGGAAGATCCCTAAAAGAATAGCTCTGCTGTGGGTGACAAATCTGAGGCACTATCCCACTTTGTGCCAGTAAAAGAGGTTTTAGAACAAATTGGTAAATTAAACAGAACCAAGTTTCCAGGGCCAGATGGTATTTGCCCAAAAGTTTGGAAGAAATTCACATAGATACAAAAGTGCAGAATTACTAACTATAGTATATAACCTATTGCTTCAACAAGCTTTGGTACCAGATGACTGCAAGGTAGCTAATGTAACATATTATTTTAAAAAGGGGTCCAGAAGCGATCCTGGCAATTATAGGCTGGTGAGCTTTGCTTCAGCAGAGGGCAAATTGATAAAAACTACAGTAAAGAATAAAATTATCAGACTCACAGATGAACACGATCTGTTGGGGGACAGTCAACACAGCTTTTGTATAAAGAAGTCATGCATCTCCAGTCTATTACAATTCTTTGAGGGTTTCAACAAGCATTTAGATAAGGATGATCCATTTGATATAGTGCTTTTGGACTTTCAGAAAGCCTCTGACAAGCTTTATCTCCAAAGACTCTTAAGTAAATAAGCAGTCATGGAACAACAGGGAAGGTCCTCTCATGTATCAGTAACTGGTTAAAAGATAGGTCAGTTTTCACAATGGAGAGTGGTAAACAGGGAGGTGCCCCCAGTTATCAGTACTGGGAACTATGCTGTTCAATATATTCACAAATGTTTTTGAAAAGGAAGTGAACAGTGACATGGCAAAGTTTGAAGATGATACAAAATTATTCAAGATCATTAAATCCAAATCTCACTATGAAGAGTTACAAAGGAATCACATAGACTGGATGACTGAACAACAAAATGGCAGATGAAATTTAACATTGATAAGTGAAAAATAATGCAAAAATCATCCCAGCTACACATGTATATTAATGGGTTCTACATTAGTTGTTACCACTCAAGAAAGATCTTGGACTCATTGAGGATAGTTCTCTGAAAACTTCAGCTTAGTGCACAGCAGCAGTCAAAAAAGCTAAGAGAATGTTAGGAACTAATTGGAATGGGATAGAAAATACCATAATTCCACAACAGAAATCCGTAGTGCACGTACACCTTGAATACTATGTCCAGTTCCAGTCACTTCACCTCAAAAAGAATATAGTGGAACTAGATAAGGTTCAGAAAAGAACAACAAAGATAACCAAGGGCATGGAACAGCTTCTGTACAAGGAGAAACTAAAAAGATTATGGGCTGGTCATATTAGAAAAAAGAAAATTAAGTGGTGATATGATGGAGATCTATAAAATCATGGGTCACCCAATGAAATTAAAAAGCAACAGGTTTAATACAAACAAGGAAATCCTTTTCCACACAATGCACAATTAACCTCTGGAACTCATTGCCATTAGATGTTGTGATGGCCAAAAGTATAACTGGGTTAAAAAAGAACTAGATCTATTCATAAAGGAGATATCCATTAGTGGCTATCTGCCAAGCTGGTCAGGGATGTAATCCATGCTTGGGGTGACCCTAAACCTCTGATTGCCAGAAACTGGGAGGGGAAGAAAAGGGTATATCTCTCCAAAATTACCCTATTCTATACTTTCCCTGAAGCCCTGGTAATGATCACTGTCAGAGACAGGATACTGGGCTAGATGGGCCATTGGTCTGACCCAGTATGGTGGTAGAATCATAGAATCATAGAATATTAGAGTTGGAAGGGACCTCAGGAGGTCAACTAGTCCAACCCCCTGCTCAAAGCAGGACTAACTTCAGCTATAACATCCCAGCCAGGGCTTTGTCAAGCCTCATCTTAAAAACCTCTAAAGATGGAGATTCCACCACCTCTCTAGGTAACCCATTCCAGTGCTTCACCACCCTCCTAGTGAAAATTTTTTTTCCTAATGTCCAACCTAGACCTCCCACCCTGCAACTTGAGACCGTTGCTCCTTGTTCTGTCATCTGCCACCACTGAGAACAGCCTAACCCCATCCTCCCTGGAATCCCCTTTCAGGTAGTTAAAGGCCGCTATCAAATCCCCCCCCTCACTCTTCTCTTTTGCAGACTAAACAAGCCCAGTTCCCTCCGCCTCTCCTCATAAGTCCTGTGCTCCAGCCCCCTAATCATTTTTGTTGCCCTCCGCTGGACTCTCTCCAACTTGTCCACATCCTTTAGTGGGGGGCCCAAAACTGGACACAATATTCTAAATGCGGCCTCACCAATGCCGAATAGAGGGGAATAATCACTTCCCGTGACCTGCTGGCAATGCCCCTCCTAATGCAGCCCAATATGCTATTAGCCTTCTTGACAACCAGGGCACACTGCTGACTCATATCCAGCTTTTTATCCACTGTTACTCCCACGTCCTTTTCTCCAGAGCTGCGGCCCAGCTCGTCGGTCCCCACTCTATAGCTGTACATGGGATTCTTCCTTCCTAAGTGGAGGACTCTGCACTTTTCTTTGTTGAATCTCATTAGATTTCTTTTGGCCCAATCCTCCAGTTTGTTTAGGTCACTCTGTATCCTATCCCTACCTTGCAGGGTATCTACCACTCCCCCCAGCTTAGTGTCGTCCGCAAACTTGCTGAGGGTGCAATCTACCCCATCCTCCAGATCATTAATGAAGATGTTGAACAAAACCGGCCCCAGGACCGACCCCTGGGGAACTCCACTTGTGACCGGTTGCCAGCTAGACATGGAGCCATTGATCACTACTCGTTGAGCCCTATGCTCTAGCCAGTTCTCTATCCATTTTATAGTCCATTCATCCAACCCATACTTCTTTAACTTGCTGATAAGAATACTGTGAGAGACAGTATCAAAAGCTTTGCTAAAGTCAAGGTATATCACATCCACCGCCTTCCCTACATCCACAGAGCCAGTCACCTCATCATAGAAAGCTATGCTCTTAGTACACCCATTAGCTTTAACCAGGTTTGTGACTGACAGCACTCATTAACTCCCTCAACATAACAATATATACATGTTATATTTAGCATTAATAATCTATGGTTCAAAAAAATGCCACTTCAATGTATTATGAAAACCTAGTGAAGATGATGGATTTTTACCTTCTATTCTGTGTCATGTGGCCGTGAAGATTCACTGTTGGAGTGTTAGTGAATAACAAAAGTTAATTATACTGTCTCAAAATCTATGATTGAAGAATGCATGGTTGTGAACCTACTCTACTGCATTCATAAATAATTAATAAATAAACAAAATACATATATATATATTCCAAGAGAATATAATCAAGCAGAATTTATAAATTCCTTCAGAAACAGAAGTGTAGCCAGACACAAAAATGAATTTTTGATACAGAGGGTCCCATCTGCTATTTGCTCTAGTTTTCCATATGCAACAGACAGTGCATGACAGCAGGCTGGTGTCCTTTAGTGAAGGATGCATAAGAAGCCACAAATTTTGCACTTTGCCTAGTTTCTTTAAGGCTGTTGAAGCATTTGACTAATTACGGTGCTGTAATTAGTTCTTCTGTACCTTCACAGCAATTTTCCTCACATTTATGTGCTCCACCAGTGAACCTTCTCAAAAGAGGTGTAAATAGGGCACTTGTAAATATTTTAGGAAGGGCACACATGGAATCAGACACAATACTTCAGTGTAACATAAAAGATATTCTAGTCACATCTAGTTATAAAGAAGAGAAAATAATTTAAAATACATGTTTAATATAATAAAAGAAAAATCAAGGCTAGAAGAAACCTGCAATCTTGACAACTGTAACACAAGAACCGAACACAGTGAGAGACAAAGCAGGCTGCTCCCTAAGACAGAGTGGCACAACTCAACCCACCTTGCTCTAGGCTGACTCTTTGCAGATGGATTGATGCTACTGCCAGACCACATGCTTTCCTACAGATTTTCCTAGCCTGCAAACGGGACCAGGAAAACCCCTGAGAATTTAAAGTGATAGCTTACAATTTTAACACTGTTTTCAATACATTATAAAAAGGAAATCAAATGTAAGACTTGGAGAGAGGAAAATATAACCCATGTGTTTTACAATGCAGCATTTCACTTTGGCCCAAAGAAAGGTAGCGAGAGAGTGGGGAAGAAACATGGATTTTCATTGGAATACACTGTGCCTCTGTACATGCGCAGAGAGCCCGGCAAATCTGCTAGAAGAGTCCAGAAATAGTGTGGCAGTTACTGGACATGCTCAATAGTCGTTTCTGAAGTTGTATAAGAACCTTTCATTATGGGTAGGGCTATGATTTATTCAGAAAGGCGATGGTGGTCACAGAAATTGTGAATGTGAATAAAGTATGTGAAATCTTGGAAATGGCTATAAAAACACATTTGATTAGGTCCTCAGAGAGGCTTTGTGACCTGGCATATGTGGTCTAGGGTGCAATCAAGTTTAGCCCATCCATCTCTCCAACTCCATCAACAGAAGGGCCAAGCCTGAGTGGCGCTGATACCATGTATGCCAGTTCGCAACACCCAGAGCAGGGACAGGAGCTCTGCCACTTGCCGTTCCCTCCTACTTCAGCCCTCCTACTTCAGCTCTCTTCTGTACGTTGATATAGCAAACACTACATTACTTAGTGACTTTTTCATTCCTTATAATTTTTTCTCCTGCAACTCTGCCATGAAACATAGTAAAAATTTCCATGTCAAAATAGTAACATTAATTATGGGTTATCCACCTAACAGGTGACACCCAGTCAGCCTCTGAGAGCTGAGCCAATCAGCTGAAGAGCAAAATCAAGCTGGATGTTTTCTCTCACACGAGTGTGAATATTCCTTAATGTTACGTACATATTAACTTGTCTTCTAGAGATACTTGAACTCCCCGTCCTGCTGTTTGGGAGTATGTGAGGCCAGTGTAGCCTACGAGTGGAAGGTCTTTCTGTAAGAATGAGGGTTCTAACCTCATCAACCTTCCCCCATGAAAGTTTAAGGAATCTCTAGGAATAAACCATCCTAAAGATACTTCTATGAAAGGACTATTTGGTCCCCCATGCAGAATGCATGTAGCAAGACATCACAAGGGGCCCTAGAAAGGTAGTTTTTTGGTCAAGATTCGTAATTCAATAGTTATAAGGGACCAAACTGTGCACTCTCAGACATGTTGGTGAGCATTTTCTTAAGCCAGACTGTTGTCCAGTTGAATTTTATGTTTTCATTTAACTTTTCATAAATACTAGAATTCACCAATAACTTGAAAACAAGAGTATTTTGGTTCCCCTATCCACAGGTGGTGCTGTCTCTTCCCTCTCCCTAAAATCCTCTTGACTGTGTGAAATGGGTGAGTGCATGCATACCCAGGAGTGCTAAATCTGAACATTGTGCATATCTGTGCTTGTGAACCCCAAATACTTATCTGGTCTTGCATCGAAGCTTAATAATATGCTCAGGTTATTAATGTGGTTAAGGTTAATGAACCAATTATTTTTAGACAAGACATGAGGCACACAGACTCATTTTACTTTGTAAATAACTGCTAGCAGTCAGTGGCCTTAGTATTGCTGTTTGCACCTATAAATTAATCTTGAGCAATTTTTAATAAGATTTCAGGGAGTGTTTGCACTGATTTTTTTTAAACTGAATGATACAGCTAAAATACTGTTTGCTGAAGAGCATTTTTGTTAGTTTTAATGTGTTATGTGTAAACATAAACAGATATAAAAAGCTCAGCAATATATGCCATGTTATATGGTAGCATACAGTTTACAGAATAACCACAGCTATAAACTAGTAATTGTGTAATATAGGAAATCTTGATCTACGTAAATACAGACAGGCGTAGTTTAATGGCAATCATAATGTGAGGCAGACAGCTAAGTTCTTGTTCAGGTGGACACAAGATATAAGTGATCAGGAATGAGAGAGAAGATGGATCCAGAATCATTTTGCCAGAAACTTTCACTGGACCTCTGTAACTGAATGAATGTAAGCCAATGGGCAGAACAATTCCCAGCACTATGCACAATGAAATGGTGTTTCCTTCCCCTTGTGAATGGATGTTCTGGATCCAGCAGCAGTCCAGCCAGAATGGATAGGGGACAGAATGTCCTCTCCGCTGGCAGATGAGCATTGCAGCCATAGATTCCTAAACAAACAACCCAGCAATCATTGTCATGAGCATGCCACAGTGGGAAGGCAAGTATTGGCTTGTGTTTTGATTATGTTTCTGTATAGAATTGTGCATGTACACATGGCAGCTATACTCAAATCCATTCAGAAACGTTGCTGCTTCCTATGTGCCATTACATTTCAAGGCCTAGACAGCACAGACACAAAAACACACACAAAATTTCCCAGAAATAAGTTCTGAGATGGAGAATTAGCAGCAATGTGTGTTCATGCAGCAGCACCATTGTGCTCCCAGAGACAGACAAACACTGTTTGAGTCAGGTCTCTGTGTGGCCAGGGAAAAGTATCAACCCAGAGGCAGCAATGGTTGCATTGTGAAGAAAGATGTTGGAGCACATGAAAGAGAAATAGTATAGAGGTAAGTTATAGCTAGTTGCAAAGTGGCAGGCTGTGAAGTAAATTTCAGTAGCAATAAAATCCAGAGGGGGCTGGTAATAAACAGAATAATGAGCAGCAAACAGAAGCACAGTTAAAAAGAATAGCAATATGAGCACCATGAGCCACGGTATATCCTGTTGCTAAGGGGCAAAATTATTATCACATTTACAAATCACAGTTAAGCTAGCAAACGTATCAAAGGGTGTGAGAGTCATTGCTCTATCTCAGGAAATGACAGCCATACAACTACATGCTCCCCAGGATCAAATCCTGGTTTGTACAAATGTTGCTACACAACTTCATTTTTAACACCTTATGGATCAGTTTTGCATTTGGAGCAAAAACTGGTGACACAGCCAGGTATTTTCTTAGTGTGGTTTGTTTATTTACAAAATAAACACAAGTCCTTTTTTCTCTGAATAGAAGTAGCTGCAGATTATTCACTGTAGAGTTGGGTGACATTTTTTCAATAAATAGTAAATTTTCCACACCAAAAAAAAAAAAATATTTTTGGGCCCCAAAGCTATTCACAAAGCTGGTGAATTGTTCAAATGGGGTGAAAACAAAAAATGTTTTTGAAAGAATCAAACCTCTTTATTGCAACTATTTCAAATTAAATGTTGTTTCATTTAAAAAAGAGTTGTTTAAAAATTTAGCTATGTTTATTAAAAACAAATGAGCAAAAAAGGTGAAAAATGCCCCCAAAATGAAACAAAATAAAAACCTGAAAACAATTCATGTCAGATAGTTTTTGAACCAAACTTTTATTGGGGAGGGGGTTTCTTTTATTTTGTTCAAGGAAAACAAACAGAAAAAAAGTCAGTTTCAGTTAAAATAAACAATTTTAAGGGGACTGTTTTGCATCAGCCCCAGAACTGTAATATCAATTATTCATTCAACTCTAATCCACCAGCCCCTCTGCAGAAAATTCAGGCACAGCTCCTTTGGCCTATTCCCAGAAGCAGCATTCTTACACACACATCCACCCAGTTCTTGCCCCAAAAACCAGAGCTAAACTGACTTCTTAACACACCAGCCCTTGAGTTTTCTATCTGGTAAACTCAATGAGACCACTTGGTCTGGCCACTAACCCATTCTGAGCAGCTGATCTGCAACACAAAAGAGATGCAAAGCTTTAAAGCTAGATGAGAGAGTAAATAAACAGTACTGATCTAAAAGTGGTCTGTTGTCCCCCCAGCCTAGAAAATGTGGACTTTTTTTTTTTAATTTTGTCAAACTTTGTAGAAAATTTCCAATTTTAATTTTAAAAAAAATCAGTTTTATGACAATCAAATAACTGTGAGGAAAGAAACACTTTCCATAAAAATTTTCATTTAGTCAAACCCCAGACTCCAAACCTCATGGAAACTTGATTGCTTTCTACGGGGAGTTTCACACTGGGTGCTCATACATCAGTGATTCCCAAGGGCAAGTTCTTATTTTTGTTATAACATATAGCACCATGACCATGCTCAGCCCTTTAAGAAAGAAATAAGAAAACCATAGTCCAAACTCCCCTGAGCACTCTGGCTACCGTGTTCTGGTCCAGTAGTGTACCGTAACCATAAACTTGGAAACATTGGCCAATTTAGTTAGGTTTATGGCTGTTTTGTGTTGTCAGAGTGGTGCAAAGCAGCAGGACTCTGCCACTGAAACCTGCTCTAGATCCTTACCCAGAAGGGCTTACAAATCAAACAGATGATCATACAGAAAAATAATAGGGGAAAGGGACCTGCCACATGCAGAGGGATAAATGTAAGGGGATTGCTGGCCCCTTTCTAAAACTTGTGGTTTTTTTGGTGCTCTCCCATGCCAGGAGTACAGGGAAGGGCTGAAGGATCTTGTGACTACCAGGGCCTCTAGCTAATCAGAGAGCTCCAGACTAGGGCCAATGAGAAAGAGCCAGCACTCTGTGTCAGTCTGATTGACCAGGCAGCTGACCACGCGGGGGGGGGGTCAGTGAAGAGAGAAGGGAGCCACTGAGAACAGGTGACAGACCCAGTCAGGCAGGATCCCACGGAGGAGCAGAAACATGGCAATGAGAATGAGAGACCGTCACTGAGACCCCAGCTATGGACAGCAAGTGGAGCAGCAAGGACAGGGCTGAGCTGTGGCAGTGCATAAATGCATCACTCCCACCCTATTCTGCTCTGAGACCAGTGGTGCCAGGAGTTGTAACTAGCACCAGCCTGGGGATTTCCCAGCAACCCCTGGGCCAGGGAGACTGCAGCAAGTCCTGTGGGTAACTGCAGCTGGGTCTACAGAAGCTTGTCTGGCCTGGTCCTGAGGCAAAAACCTGCGTGAGCTATGCTTAGCCCAGGTAATGGTGGCCCCACCTTGCAGCAGGCAGAGGAGTATGGTGCTCAGAGAAGGATGGTTTTTCCTTTTCTCTCCTTTTCCTTGACCATAGGGGGTGAGCAGACCTACCCCCCTGTGAGTGCTTGGCAGGTGCATTCACCTGCTAGGGAAGTGAGTTTTCATTCACTAAAGCTCTGTGGGACAGTAACTAATGACCTCTCGAACCAGGGTTTCTGTTGTGGGGGAAGATTTTGGGTTTGTGCAGAAAGGGTGGGTTCGGATACTGCTCTGATAGTTTGGGGCGGGGAGGCATGGATCAGCATTCACGTTGCACTCCCATCAGTACCTAACCTGAGCCGGGGAAGCTAATGATCCAACCAGCAGACCAAATTTAGTGATGAATCCTGGTCACCTGCCACCAGAGGCACATTGCACATACACTAAGAAGAAGATAATTTGTGTGGAACTTTGAGAGAAGCCAAAAGCCAGTGAGGCATTGGCATCACTTGCCCCTGTCAAACCGAAAAGCCAAGTTTCACCACCGCAGCAAAGAAACTGTTACTGTTCAAAGTGGCATGGGTTTTTTGAATGCATACGTATAGAGTAAATAGCTTAGGATGTCTTTTTAGCTGGGTGTAGGAAGCAGGGTAAGGATTGCTTTAGTATATTTTAAAACTTTTCAACTGCTTAGTATGTTTTGAAACCTGCTAACAAGCTTTCTTCTGTTTTTAGGCTGTTCCTGAGAAAGATAAGTGTTTGATTTCATTTGGTGTTTTGTATATGTACCCTTTTTAACAGTTTAGTTCAAGATAAAACTATTACCCCTTAAAGTTATGTTACTTATTGGGAATCTGTCTATCTGCTAACCAGGTGGGAGCACTCCACCTCACAGATGGATCTGATGTGGGTAAGAGAAGCAATTGAGGAGGAGGTACCGTGATGAGAGGATGAGACAATGGAAGCTCCCACTTTCCTTGGTCTCCAGTGCACAGGCTCAGTCTGGGGGCCTCACGAGCAGCTGTAACCCCTCAAGAGGGAGGATAATTAGGTTGCAGCTTTGAATGCAATCCCACAGTGTTCTGGGACCCAATAGGCAAGGCTCTGCTGATATAGCCTTTCTAGGGGGATGGAAGTCCCCTGGTATCCCATCCCTTCCCACAAGCAGGGAATCATACTCACCCAGTTCCTCTGGGTAACACCAGGAGTGGTGAGAGACAAGTTGCTTCTCATTCCACCGAGATAACTTAGAGTGAGGTTGGATCCCCTTATACAAAGGCCTGGCTCCTAACCCTGTTACATAAAGCATTGGAATTTGCACATATCTTGTCATTTAGCATCTATTGTTTCTGGGGTTTAATTTGGTTCAATTTTAAAAAAATCTAAAGTACTGTACAGTGATTCCTGAATTGTTTAAGACAAATTTATGATAAAGTATATCACTGTGAGGTAACTGAATAAATGTTGATTTTTTTAAAATCCATTCATATTCATCACTGGCCATGAATCAAACTCTCAGAAAGGTCTGGATGAACCATAGCTACGCACAGCTGTGAATTGGCCGAGGCAAAGTGCTCTAGTCTTCCCCTGACATCCATAGATGCCAGGAAATAATGACACATTGGCAGTATAATGTGCAGATGTTAGTAATCATGAATTCAGTGTTGGGCATAAAGGAATGTAGAGGGAGGGAAGCTTGACATTGGCCAACAGCATTGTGTGGAGCCAGTAGCTTTTGTACTGCTATGGGCATCAGGTTCGCATGTATGCTGCAGTACTGTTTGTGCTCATTCTCTTCAGACACACATTTAATGACTGTGGGTGGTATTAGGGAGTAAATTCCTAGTTGCTACCTAATGCTTCTCTGATTTCCCCAATATCGTGTGTATTCTTCATGCTTTAATGACAGCTTCTCATGGCCCATTCACTCTGCCACATGTAGGTTGCGTGCCACCTATTTTTCAGATTATTATGTCTGTTGTGAGATAGGTTGTTTTTGTATAATAAGATAGTGAGCATCATTGCTCAGGATTTGCTAGTTAGCTGGGTTTACATAAGGTCCACCTAGAAACTGGAATTCTGTATTGTTGATTGATTTTTCCCCTTTTTTCCCCTGAAGATAGCTATTGAGTGATTCCAGCTTTTGCACGTATAAGTACACATTCTTATTGATATTTTTATTGAAGTACTTAATATTAGTGATTCAATCCCTCACAGACTGAAATTTATTGTAAAACTACCATTGATTTCAATGGGAGCAGGAAGAGAAAGTATACCACAACCAAGATTATTTTTTAAAAAGAGACCTAAGTCTGGGATCCTAAATCCAATATTAGTTCTCAAAATAAACAGCCTTAATTTTAAAAGTGTTGGGCACTCAGCAGGTCTGACTTAAGTCAGTGTTTCATAAGTGTTGCCATCCAAAATAAAAACCCAGTAATTATTTTCATTACTAGAAGAATGCACTTTCCCCATGGATATGTAACCCACTTGGCTCTTTAGCTTCAGTTGCCACAGCTCATGCTTTTAGCTTTCAAAGTCCTTAGTAGGTCAGCCAAGAGACCACCAGTCACAGATATATAAAGAAATTCTAAATGGACCTAATCCAGTGCCCACTGAAAGCAAAGGAAGGACTGCCATTAGGTTTAATGGGCATTGGATCAGGTCCTATATTCCACTGGGTATGGACAATTCTAAAACTATCAAACTAGATCTACCAATTGATCTTAGGAAAAAAGTACAATAAAGCTTTCTTCTCACCATACCCCCAAAAATCAAAATGGAAACAACAAATGGAAACTTTTCATAATCCAGGCATTAGGAGGTATAATAGCTAATATTATGTCTGTCAGCCTCGCAAGTAATTGAAGCAGCACTAGAAACAGTTGACCACCAAAATGGTATCCTAGCAACATACAGCAGTCCAGTTACACACAGTGCTATAAGCCAAAATTATCCTTTTCAATATCTTAGTTTCAAGAGAGCAGGAATGAAAATACAGGAAAGGATAAATGTGGTGAAGATTAGAAGGAGAGAGTGTGGTTTTAATTTAAGCAAGAGCATTTTTAAAGTCTGTACAAATTGAATAAAGGATACTACATTTTTCTCACAAGTAAGACTGCCTACATTTCATCAGAGATCTTCAGACAACTATTACTTCAATTTATTTTCAGAATATTGTATGTGTATATTTTCGCTTTGTTTAATACATTTATTATGTCATTGTTTCCCTTTAAAGTCACTTAAATGTTTAACAGTGCAAATGGGGAGGGGGATGAAGGGAATTATATTGTAATTGCTTCACATTTCTAAATCTTTAGAAAAGATCTCTGGGCAAATCCACCTATAAATTACAGCTCTAAAACACAATTATTTCTTGCATCGTTTCTAATAATAAAATCAAGCAATTACAGCAATGTTGATAAACTCTGAAACTTGAGCACTTTCATAATTTTATATAATAAGTTCTCTTCAAAGCTTCTATTATTTTTATGGCTATTGATCCTACTGTATTGATATCATTCACCAGTATGCATAATGATCATCTGCTAGACGACAAGTGAACCTGTATGTATAGTAATTGAAAAGAAGGATTCCATCTTCATCTCTGAATAGAGACTAAAATCAGTTGAGGAAGATGCAAGTACTTACAAATAGGAAGAGCCACAATTTCAGATGCTGACAGACAGTGAACAGTTCCATTGACGCTAGTCAACATAGGTCAATTAACACCAGCTGAGGACTTGGCCTAAACTATTCAGACTCCTGGGACTATAGAAGGATTTGGGGGGATTGTTTTGTTTGTTTGTTTTTGCTAATGCACACAGAAAGTAAACTGTTTCCCATCACTAACAGATGTCCCACTGCCTAAATAGTATTTCTGGAAATACTGTGACAGTACTTCATCCTGCTGATTCAGTGATTCTTTCAGCTTATTGCCCAAGTATTATCCTTCTGGAGGATACTGAACCACAGAAATGGTATTGCAAGTACAGTGTTTTCTGAGATCCTATGCATTTTCTGGATCAAAAAAAGCTACATTAAAAAGATTCTAGATGCAAAACCAGATTACATAGCTCTTTGATGGTTTAGCTGAACTCCCCCCCCCCCCCCCCCCCCCAAAAAAAAACCATAACCCCACAATTTTTAAACTACATTTAAGAAAATAAAATCATTTCTAACATAAATAAAACACAATTTTATTCAAACACCCACTCCCACCCCTAATTTGTAGTTTTAATTTCTTTCAGTGAACTGGCAGTTTCAATATAACTCCTTCCCTGGGTGACTCATGCAGTTGACAGCCACTCCCTGTTGACATTTTGGTAACTTCTAGTGCCTTCTGGTAAAACTTCTTCATCCCTTCAGTTGATATCTTCTTTAGCTTCCAAGGAAACAGTTTGCCTCTATACTTATTTTAACCCACTAGGACAATTTATCCTTCTCTGTCTACTTCCAAGGCTACCTCCTACACTGGCCCTGGGTGTCTGAGCAGTCATGTGTGCTTGTTATTTGTTTTTTATGATTGGCTACATTTACTGTCCTGTGACCTGGCTGCCACAAGGCAGACTGCATGTTTCTGACTGGCAACCCTTATACAATAATTCAAAAGAATCCTGAGCAAAAACAAGCCTGAGAGTTGATAGGAATGCTGCTGTCTATACCTGTCAGCTGACAGCTACATTAACTAAGACTCATAAAACCAGCTGAATATTTTCCCAGGAAATTGAGAAGTCTCTGGTAGGTTAGACTCTAATATTGGCAGGACCAAAGACCAACCATGTTTTATAAATTTCTGAGATATAGTTTGAAAAGCATGAATCTGAAGGCCAGATTGTGACAGGGTGTACCTGGCCTTTCCCTACAGGAGGCTTCCCAGTCATATTGCACCACGGTCCTACTGCACCACGCCCCAGGAAGCAACAAAGTGACAGGAAAGGAGCAGCGAAGGCGGGTCCATGGAAACTGCCAATCAGAGCCCAGCAGGTTCAGATAAAAGGAGTTGCAGAGCCTTAGCAGGTCAGTTCCTGGTTGAAATCAATGGGGGTGGCTTGCTCTGCTTTTGGCCAAAGGAGCTCAATGGATAACAGGGTTTGTTTCTGGCTGGAGTTTCTTAAGATAGATCCTCTCTCTCACTGCAAACCTAAGAACCTTAACCCTGAGGAAAGGGTGAAGCTAAAAAGAGCCAGGTATAAACTAACCCACTGAAGAAGCAGCAACGAACTGAAGTTGAGCAGTGCATAGTTGCTGCTTATAGGTTCCTGGGCTGGAACCTGAAGCAGTGGATGGGCCCGGGTTCCTCTACCAGCAACATAAACCCCAAGAAGGGGACAGAGTTCATTTGAGAGCCCAAACAAAGGGCTGAATTTAAAGGATGCAGAGCTGGGGCTGAAGATGCTACTGAGGGCAAGAGGACTGTTCATTTATTGAACTATCCCGGATGAGGTTCATTGGAGTTTGTGACTTGGCCAGAGAGCCAAGCCACAGAAGATCCACCAAGGTCAGCTGGCAACCTGCAGGGGGTGCCGGTGTGAGAAAAAGACTGCAGTACCACACCCAGCCACTGGAAAATGCACAAGAACTGAGTGCCCCCATTACACTGACAAACACACGAGATCTTTAGTGAGAATAACTAGCTCTGTTGACTTCCTGAAATTCACAAACCTAGGAAAATAGATTATATTGTAAGTGATTTGTTGCTTTCCTATGGTGTGGCAAGTTTTTCTGTGTCTAATTTCAGGTCATCCATGTGCTAAGGTTCTGGTGTTCTGATTCAGATGAAAAGGAATACCATCTTCTGAAAAAAAGCTGGAACAATTCCTAGAATGACTGTCTTTTTCTTGATGAAACACTAAAGAAAGAGTATATAACTTCTCATAACCAAGGTGTTTGCAGTAGGAAGATCACTTTAATTGCAGATTGATTAAAAAAACTGACAGATCAAGAATCCAGGTACGTCCCATGGATTTTGTGCAGTACCAAATTAAGTTTTCTGGGATACGAGTGGCTTTATTTGGGAGCAAATGGGAGTTGTTGCTTTAAAAAAAATCTAACCAAGAAACGGTTGGAACTAGTTAGCCTTCACTTATACCCTTGAGGATATCAATGGCAAAGACCAAAAAATTGAGAGTTTTCATTGCCAGCTCTTGACAATTTTGGCCTTCACTATCTCTAAAATGGAGGGAAAGAAATTTTCTTTGTTGAGATTCTTTTATCTGTCCACTTGGCTGGGAAGAAAATCTAGATTCTATAGCAGACTAAATATGTGAAAGCTGCTCTACTTTCTTGTGTGCAAAAGAGTAAGATAGATTGTACTAGCCAATATTCCTAGTTTGGCTAACTAAGAAAGCTTGATTCAGAAGCCAGGGTGACAGGCAGGCTTTCCGCCATCTGTATTAAGTGGGTGAAATACAAACATCTGGGACATTCTGAAGCCACCAGAGATTCTTTCCTTGTTAGTTTTTCTGTATCAGTTCACATTCATTCAAGACCACTCTTTTCCAGTGAACCTCACTCATATTCCTTACAACTACATCAACTCTTTTTTTTTTATATCCAGTGCAACCAGGATAAAACCCATTTGTATGATAAAAAATCAATTAGCAATGTCAGACCACTTCGGAACTGTACACATCCCCAAAACTCTTGGCTTTCTTTGGATGTCATTCAGGAGAACGACATTTAGTAAATGTTTTTATTGGGACTCTCATCTAACCTATTTTTCTGGAGACAAAAAGATGTTGGCAGTAGCAATTAACATGCTGAAAGAACTGTAAAATGAATGTGAAAAACCTTCTGCTTCTCTATATTTATTTTCCACAGGACCAAAAGAAATCAGAAGCCAATAGACAGTTTGATGAGTAAATTGTCTATGAGAAGGAAGCAGTTATGGTCCCGGTTTTAGGGATTAGTGACAGTGGATTGGAATTATCAGGTTTGTAGTTATGTTTGTTTTAGAAATTATTTGCCTTCAAAGAAATCAATTTTCAAAGACATTGAAAAGGCAATTTTCAGAAGCCAGAATGTGTGAATGTAGGACATCCATTCTTTGTTTATTTTTGCTGTCTAAAAGAACCAAACTTTGTTCCACCAATGTGCCAAAAATCAGCCAGATTGAGAGCCAGAATCTAGCACCTCATCTTTAATACAGAAGTGCACCTTATGAAGAAAATAATGTAGTATTGTTTATCTGAGTGGAGATCAAATGGTTAGATATGCTTAGGTCAAATGGGGCATTGCATATTAATACCAGTATTCTCCACAGTTTCTCAGACTGTAACCTCTCAAAACTTCCATAATCCCTTTTGTCCTTTAAAGAAAAAAAAGTTTAATTAAGTTCTTGTATAAACCTCCAAAACAAAAACACATCATGCAAACTTCAGGCACCAGGCAAATTGCCAATGCAGCAGCCTTCAGCTAGGTAAATTATGGATGCCCCTGAGCTAGGTGAAGTATGGATGCCCCTGATTTAGGACATGAATAATGCTATCATCTAGCTTCTGTTGAGAGAGGGTTGTTTATCTGTGGTTTTTTGGGGGGGGGAGGAGGTGTAGCTTGGGATGGATTTTTTTCCCTTTTTTGGAGGGTGTGTGTGTGTGTGCTTGTGTACTGTACATTTTTAGCTTCTCTATAATGTCTTCGTTCATAAAATGTGGGGAAAAATTGAAAGTTGTAAAAAGTATATTTTCTTGTATTGGAGATTGGAGGATATGATGGATTTGTTAGAGAAAGTTGTAATTATTAATAGGACTGGAAGAAAAATGATGACATATTTGTTTGCAAAATGTTTTAATAGGGAGTTTTGAAAGTAAGTATGCAGCATTTCTTTAATTCTGCTGTACTGAATAAAGCAAGAAGTAATTCCATACTAGACAGGTTTGAAAAATTGATTGACTTTTGATTATTCCTATCCAATTCCCATAAAGTATGTTTGTATTAGATCTAAAGTGTATTTAATTATTTTTTGCTAGGTGTAGGAGTATTTTGCATCTTCCTGGAGTGCATATACAATCTGGATTAAGCAGCAAATATGGTCTTGTACATGCTCACAAATCCATTGGCTTCAATAGGAGTTTCTGTATGTGTGATAGGAGAATACTTCCACAACTCAAGAGTTACCTCAAATTGAGACCATTTCACGTTCCTAGAAGCTGCAAGTTGATTAGCAAGTGCTTGACTTTCCTGGCTTTATGAAGATGTGTATTTCTCTTCAATATGATTGTCTTTCTAGTGGCTGAGTCATCTAGACTGGACGTGTCCAAAGAATCCATGCTCAGAGTAAATCTGAAATCCCAGCAAATTGACATGACTTTCAGTTACGTGAATCATTGAAGGAAGTTTAAAGTTGAAGGGAGTTTAAAATTGTAAAGAATTGGGTACTGCATCTCTCTCTCGCTCTGGTAGGCTCTCTGCTTTGGCTGAGACATCCTTCAAGAAGTGTCATGGACCAGTGGACAGTGCACAGAACTGGAAGTCAGCAATTGTGGCATATATTCCTGTCTCTGCCACGGACACCCTGTGTGACCTTGGGCACATAAAATCTCAGCTCTGTTTTCTCATCTGTAAAATGGAGATGAATGATGCTTACTCATCTTTGAAAATCATTTTGAGATCTATGGATATTTCTGCTAAGATAGGCAATTAAGCAGTTAATATTCAGATTTAAATTGTCATCCTTAGGTTTCAGAATTATTCAAGTGAAACTTATGGGGTACTACACAACTGTCAGAGCTATTGTTTCATGCTATCTGCAGACTCAGGGAGACAACACTGCATTAATTTATACTTAGCCCATGTTTGCAAAGGTATTTTTGCAACCATAAGGACTAAATTCTGGAGCACAGTTCTGCACAGGGGATGAATCCCACAGCCACAGAATCCTGGAATAAAAAGTGCCCTAAAACATATCAGTTTTCAGCTCAAAATGGGGATCTTGCCTTCTTGCTAGAGTCCTACAATCCTCTCCTTATGACCACAGTTTGGTCACAAGCACATCCATCCACTATTCCATCATAAAATCACTTAGCCTACTTAGCATTTCAGGTGCTAGTTTAGAAAGTGTCATGGGCTGGGTTTGGGGGAGACAAGCTCCTGGTATATAGAGCCCAGGGTAAAGAAACAATGAAGTAAAATCAATGAAAAAGTGAATAAGGGAATTTCAGTGAGAAAGAGAAGCTACTGGCATTTTCCTTTTTTAAATGAAAGAGATTGCCTTTTGGGAGCATGGAAAAGTCCTGCAATGATCACCTACCCAGAGCTCTTTATTTAAAAGAAATACAGGATTGTTATTTCTGAAGATAGACTATTACCAAATTCCAACACTGAGACTGTGTCAAATGTCAACTACTGTGTCAGCTTCTCATAGTAGCTGAAGATACTCTGTATGCCAACTGCACCTTCAGATTCTAGTAGAACTGCTACTGGAGGAGACTCAATTAGGTAACCATGCAAAACATAAATCCCTAAATTTTCAGAACCAAGCTAAGACCTCCTCAAATAAACCATTCTGCCCTTTGGTAAATGATGTGTTGCTGACTGCCAAAGCTGAGGCAGGTAATCACTGTAAAGAAAGATTTCAAAGACCCATTGACTTGATTCATTTCCAGGCAAATGTAATTATATGCCACTTCAGGTGTACTCTGAGTTCAGCAAGCCTGGATCAAAAACAACAGCACGTTGCCTTATTTAAAATAGATGAACACCACAAGATTTGTATTGAATAAAGAGCAACTGTAAGAGCTGGGATGTCCTCTTTAGAGCAGAGATAATCTAAAATGCATGTCATCTGTCATTACTGTCAAATCATGATGCAATCAGTAATTCCATTGAATGGATGATATTTTATTGGAGATATTTAGTGACATCTGATATTTGTACAGTAAATTGTAGATTAAACAGATGAATGAGTGGAAATGTCATTTAATATATGATATAAAGGAAACACTCTTCAGAATGGGTTGTGTAACTTCTTAATGAATTTCATTTTCCCCATGCCTGTATTTCCATTAAACATTGTAATACAACATTATTATTTTATTTGGCATGATTAAAATACCTCCCTTCTGAAGAAAATCTTTAATAGAAAATCATGACTTTGGAAAAATAAGCAATAATTGAATTTCTTTTTTATTATCCTATGATAACAAATATATTTTAAATTACAATGTCCTAAAAATTAAGAGGTTTAATATATAGTTCCTAATGTGTTAACTCCCCAGAAAAAATCCCATTATTTTATGTAGTCAAAAAGCTGCAATAAAGGACTATGTTGGATAATGAAACAGAATGACACTTGGAAAAAGTTACACTTTGAAATATTCTAAATGCACTAACAATTAGAGACAGATTCAACCTGACCCTCAATATTTCTAAGCTAATTGAAATACTGACATGGTGTTTAGGATGACAACTTCAATTTCCTTTCCTACTCTTGATTCTTACAAGTTGGCTATGGCAACTTGGCCTTATGGTATGAAAAGGTAGCTAGAATCTCCAGCCTACAGCTAACATTTTAAAAAGAGAGAAAGCAAACAAAAGAGTATTGCGGCTGCGTTTGAATTACATACTGATTATAGGATCTCCGTTGCCAATTTATATTCACTTGTATTCAGTCACAGTGTCTGTACTTCTACATGAGAAAATTGAATACCAATGCAATACCATATTAATCACTGATGAAGTAAACACCCAAACATTTATAAGTCACTCACATTAACATAAAATACAACTGGCTGTTGTTAGAATTTAGTATAATATATACTATATAAGATTAATAATTATCACAAATACCTGTTCTTAAAATAAATTTTTCAAAAATAGAAGCCCAATTCCATATTTTGGCAACAATCTGATTTTTTTCAAGAATGCTGAGGTCCATCAGGCAGGTGCCAAAAATGGGTTTAGGAACCCACCATTACGCTCCTGGGCCTAGTTTTTCACAGGTGCTGAACGTTCATCATGAAATCTACTTGTAACCAGGGCACTATTTTAAAAACTTGGCCTCTTCTCTATTTCCAGTGGGTATTTTTAAGTTTAAATAGATGGTAAATAATCATAGCAACCAAAGAATGTCAGGGTGATAGTCTTTATAAAGCATGCAATACTCTCATCCATCTCATTCAACAACTGTGACCCAGAAAAGACCACCTGACCCAACTTATGTGAAGTCAATGTTGGTCTTTTCATTGACATTAATGTGAGCTAGATCAGACCCTTACACAATGTTGATGCACCAAGCCCATCTTGGATGATGCTCAGAAAATGGGTCAAGAGCCATATTTTGGAATTCCAGTGGCTGGATTTGGCCTGCAGAACACACAACTGGCCATCACTACCCTAAGTTTAACAAAGGCTGTCATTGCTGGCTCCTGTAAATCTCAATATCCCAAATGTAACTAGGGAATTTGGTGGTTTACATGTAGAGGAAAAATAATTTATACTGCCTCCAAAATAAACCATAGCTTGTTTATATAAATTGCTCAGGGCTAAAAATTGTCACACAGATCTCACTATTTTGTTATAGGACCATGTATAGAGTGGAGGTAGTCATGTTGCACTGATTCCTTTGTTTCTCAATTTACTTTTCTTTTAATTATAAGCAGTAGACACAGGGAGAGAGAAAATTAAACTGTCAAGCTTGCTTTGAGTTCTAACATTAAAGAAGAAAACTAAGAATATACAAAATTTGAAGATTATGAAACAGAAGTTGAGCTGTATACATATTTAGACATATAATACATAAAAGGAAAACTAACACACACATGTAAAATAAACTTCAGATTATCTTGCATAAAATTTTATGTATAAATATTGGTCCTTAACTAGACCTAGTTTATTAAAGCCTCTGAGATTACTCAAATTATTCTAAAGAATTCTTCACAAATGAGGTGGAAAAATCCCATGGCTCAATCCTCTTTCACTCAGATAACACAAGAAAGAGAGGTTGGTTTAGAAATCCAACCTTACCAAAAAGCTTTTCAATCAATGTCATCCCATTTCTTCACTCTCTTTTTACTGCCCATTGTGTTAAGTGCACATCCTTCTACTGTCCTCTGAGGATTCATCTCTATTTGACTATATGTCCAGACTCTGGAGTGAGTTAGAATCTAAAGAAAAGATGGCTAGAAATATGTATCTCAATTGCATTGGGGAAAAAAACTTTACTGGTTCTTCAGAACCCAGGTGAAACCTCTAACTGATTTCAGGAGTTTTTATTGTTGTGCGGTATTTTGACAGTTGATCAGGCTAGCTATGTGCACTTTTTGTTGTGAAGTGTGATCAAGTGACTTTCATCTAGTTTTTGTCCATACTTTCCAACTCTTTCCTTCTGACAAAGTTAATTAGCTGAGAGTGCTAACTAACTTTCACAGTTACTGTTGGCAGTCTCTGCTTGGAAGAGGCCAATAGTGTACAGCATCCAAATCCCTGTCCTAACAGTGCAAGATTTCATGTAACGGGAGGATAAAAATGTAGTGATAATAATAATAATACACTTTAATTTAGTGAAGTCCATGCCCAAGGTCTCTGGGCATCAAAGAATAACTAAATCATGGTAGATAAAAAGGGCAGCAAGCCCAAATAAATTTGGGAATAAGCCAAAAATCCAACATCCCACACAGCAATAAACAGCCCTGCTAGGGAATGGTACAGAACAGTGAAGCATTTCTCCTCAGCAACATAGGATACCTGTTCTCTACACTGGCTTCCCATAGAATTTGGAATCAAGTTCAAGGTCTCATTATGCAATTAGGCAGCAGAGACCAAAAAAAAAAAAAAAAAAAAAAAAAAAGCAGATACAGTATAATACTGTGTCAAATCAAATGACTAAAAAAATAAAGGGAAAGAAGCATTTTTTCTTCTGCATAGTAAAGTTTCAAATAGCTATAGCTATTCAAAAACCTATATAGAATAGAAAGAACTGAAACTCAGTTTCTGTGTCCAAATACTCCAGCATTCAGTGGGCAATCCAGATTCTCAGCCTAGATCTAGAATTCAATTTACAGCTATTGTCCTATCTCTATTATAGGCCAAAACAAAGCCCAAGATCTGCACATGCTCAGAACTTGTGAATTCAAAAACAGATCAAGATCTGTTTTATGGTTCAGATTAATTTCTAAAATCAACATGAAACACTGCTAAAAACATTGCAACTCTGGGAGAAGAGTTGGAATCTGCGGGAGCATGGGCCATTGTAGCAGAGATAAGAAAGAGACAAAAGAGAACATACAGGGAAAAACAAATCAGTATCTTAGATGTCTGTATACTAATGCAAGAAGTATGGGGAATAAGCAGGAAGAACTTGAAATGTTAGTTAATAAACACAACTATGACATAGGGCACAAGAGCAAACCATCCTGATGTGCAGAAAGAATAGCAAATATGGTAGGTGTCCAGCTTGGCTTAACAAAGATGTCCTTGGCCAACTTAAATGCAAAAAAGAAGCTTACAAGAAGTGGAAGCTTGGTCAGATGACTAGAGAGGATTATAAAAACACTGCTCGAACGTGCAGGAATGAAATCAGGAAGGCCAAAGCCTTGTAGTTGCAGCCAGCAAGGGACGTGAAGGGGAACAAGAAGGGTTTCCACAGGCATGTTGCCAACAAGAGGAAGATTCAGGAAAGTGTGGGCCCCTTAGAGAATGAGGGAGGCGACCTAGTGACGGAGGATGTCGAGAAAGCTGAGGTACTCAATGCCTTTTTTGCCTCTGTCTTCACAGACAAGATCAGCTCCCAGACTGCTGTACTGGGTGGCACAGAATGGGAAGGAGGCGAACATCCCGCAGTGCTGAAGGAACGGGTTCAAGACTATTTAGAAGGATTGTACATTCACAAGTCCATGGGGCCGGATGCAATGCACCCGAGGGTGCTGAGGGAGTTGGCTGAGGTGATTTCAGAACCATTGGCTATTATCTTTGAAAGCTTGTGGCAACAGGGGGAGGTCCCTGAGGACTGGAAAAAAGCAAATATAGTGCCCATCTTCAAAAAAGGAAGGAAAGAGGATCCAGGGAACTACAGACCAGTCAGCCTCACCTCAATCCCTGGAAAAATCATGGAGCAGGTCCTTAAGGAATCCATTTTAAGGCACTTGGAAGAGAGGAAGGTGATCAGGAACAGTTAACACGGATTCACCAAGGGAAAGTCATGCCTGACCAACCTGATTGCTTTCTATGATGAGGTGACTGGCTCTGTGGATGTAGGGAAGGCAATATACCTTGACTTTAGCAAAGCTTTTGATACGGTCTCTCACAGCATTCTTATCAGCAAGTTAAAGAAGTATGGGTTGGATGAATGGACTATAAAATGGATAGAGAACTGGCTAGAGCATAGGGCTCAACGAGTAGTGATCAATGGCTCCATGTCTAGCTGGCAACCGGTCACAAGCGGAGTTCCCCAGGGGTCAGTCCTGGGGCCGGTTTTGTTCAACATCTTTATTAATGATCTGGAGGATGGGGTAGATTGCACCCTCAGCAAGTTTGCGGACGACACTAAGCTGGGGGGAGTGGTAGATACCCTGCAAGGTAGGGATAGGATACAGAGTGACCTAAACAAACTGGAGGATTGGGCCAAAAGAAATCTAATGAGGTTCAACAAAGAAAAGTGCAGAGTCCTCCACTTAGGAAGGAAGAATCCCATGCACAGCTATAGAGTGGGGACTGACGAGCTGGGCAGCAGCTCTGGAGAAAAGGACGTGGGAGTAACAGTGGATAAAAAGCTGGATATGAGTCAGCAGTGTGCCCTGGTTGTCAAGAAGGCTAATGGCATATTGGGCTGCATTAGGAGGGGCATTGCCAGCAGGTCACGGGAAGTGATTATTCCCCTCTATTCGGCATTGGTGAGGCCGCATTTAGAATATTGTGTCCAGTTTTGGGCTGCCCCAATACAAAAAGGATGTGGACAAGTTGGAGAGAGTCCAGCGGAGGGCAACAAAAATGATTAGGGGGCTGGAGCACAGGACTTATGAGGAGAGGCGGAGGGAACTGGGCTTGTTTAGTCTGCAAAAGAGAAGAGTGAGGGGGGATTTGATAGCGGCCTTTAACTACCTGAAAGGGGATTCCAGGGAGGATGGGGCTAGGCTGTTCTCAGTGGTGGCAGATGACAGAACAAGAAGCAACGGTCTCAAGTTGCAGGGCGGGAGGTCTAGGTTGGACATTAGGAAAAAGTTTTTTACTAGGAGGGTGGTGAAGCACTGGAATGGGTTACCTAGGGAGGTGGTGGAATCTCCATCCTTAGAGGTTTTTAAGCTGAGGCTTAACAAAGCCCTGGTTGGGATGATATAGCTGAGGTTAGTCCTGCTTTGAGCAGGGGGTTGGACTAGATGACCTCCTGAGGTCCCTTCCAACTCTAATATTCTATGATTCTAAGGCAGACTTTAGTAAACTGGGAGTTGATTAAGATCCAATGGGAAGCAAGTCTAAGGGGAAAACAGTTCAAGAGAGTTGGCTGTTTTTCAAAGAGACATTATTAAGGACACAAAAGAAAACTATCTCATGCATAGAAAAGATAGAAAGTATGGCAAGTATGGAAAGAGACTACCCTGGATTAACCAGGAGATCTTCAATGATCTGAAACTTAAAATGAGTCCTAAAAAAAAGTGGAAACCAGGTCAAAAAACAAAGAATGAATATAAACAACAAATAACACAAGTATGTAGGGACAAAATTAAAAAAGCTAAGGCACAAAATGACATTAAACTAGCTAGAGCCCTAAATGGTAACAAGAAAGCATCTACAATACATTAGAAGCAAGAGGAAGACCAAAGACAGGGTAGGCCTGTTACCCAATGAAGTGGGGGAAACAATAACAGAAAATATGGAAATGGCAGAAGTGTTTCACTTTTGTTTCAGTTTTCACCAAAAACATTAGAAGAGATTGGAGGTCTAACATAGTGAATGCCAGTGAAAATGAGGTAGGATGTGAGCCTAAAATAGAGAAAGAACAAATTAAAAATTAGTTAAGCAAGTTAGATGTCTTTAAGTCACCAAGGCCTGATGAAATGCATCGATACTCAAGAAACCGACTAAGGATATATCTGAGCCATTAGCTATTATCTTTGAAAAGTTATAAAAGAAGGGAGAGATTCCAGAGGACTTAAAAAGGGCAAATATAATGCCAATCTATACAAAAGGGAAATAAAGACAACCCAGGGAAATACAGACTAGTCAGTTTAACTTCAGTGCCTGGAAAGATAATGGAGCAAATAATTAAGCAACCAATTTGAAAATATCTAAAAGATAATAAAGTGATAAGTAACAGTCACCATGGATTTGTCAAGAACAAATTATGTCAAATAATCTGATAACTCTCTTTGACGGGGTAACAAGCCTTGTGGATGGAGGGAAGCGGTAGATATGATATATCTTTCCTTTAGTAAGGCTTTCGATACTGTCTCGCATGATCTTCTCATAAACAAACTAGGGAAATACAGCCTAGATGGAGCGATTGTAAGATGGTTACATAACTGCTTGGAAACCCATTCCCAGAGAGTAGTTATCAAGTGAGGTCCTGCAGGGATTAGTTCTGGATCTAGTTCTGTACAATATCTCATCAATGATTTAAATAATGACATAGAGAGTACACTTATAAAGTTTGAGAACACCATGCTGGGAGGTGTTGCAAGTGCTTTGGAGGATAGGATTAAAATTCAAAATGATTGGGAGAAATTGGAGAAATGGTCTGAAATATATAGGATAAAATTAAATAAGGATAAATGCAAAGTACTCCACTTAGGAAGGAACAATCAATTGCACACATACAAAATGGGAAATGGCTGCCTAATAAAGAGTACTGCATAAAAGGATCTGGGGGTCATAGTGGGTCACACGCTAAATATGAGTCAACAGTGTAACACTGTCACAAAATAAAGCATACATCATTCTGGGATATATATTAACAGGAGTGATGTAAGCAAGACAAGAAATAATTCTTCCACTCTACTCTGCGCTGATTAGGCCTAACTAGAGTATTATGTCCAGTTCTCGGTGCCACATTTCAGGAAAGATGTGGACAAACTGGAGAAAGTCCAGAGAAAAGCAACAAAAATGATTAAAGATCTAGAAAAGGCAAGACTGAGGGGGAACATGATTACTGTTTTCAAGTACATAAAAGGTTGTTGCAATGAGAAGGGAGAAAAAATATTTTTCTTAGTCTCTGAGGATAGGATAAGAAGCAATTGGCTTAAATTGCAGCAAGGGAGGTTTAGGTTGGACATTAGGAAAAAAAACATCCTAGCTGTCAGGGTAGTTAAATACTGGAATAAATTCCCTAGGGATGTTGTGGAATCACCATCTTTGGAGCATTTTAAGAGCAGGTTAGACAAACAATCAGAGATGGTCTAGATCAATGGCTATCAACTTTTCCAGACTACTGTACCCCTTTCAGGAGTCTGATTTGTCTTGTGTATCCCCAAGTTTCACCTCCCTTAAAAACTACTTGCTTACACTTTTGTATTTTTATGTCTGATTTTGTAACAGCACACTATTACTGAAAAATTGCTTACTTTATCATTTTTACCATATAATTATAAAATAAGAATTGAAAATAAATATTGTACTTACAGTTCAGTGTATGGTATATAGAGCAGTACAAACAAGTCATACGCTGTATGAAATTTTAGTTTGTACTGACTTCGCTAGTGTTTGTTATGTTGCATGTTGTAAAACTAGGCAAATATCTAGATGAGTTGATGTACCCCCTGATGGATCTCTGCATATCCCCAGGGGTACACATACACCTGGTTGAGAACCACTGGTCTAGATAATGCTTGGTCCCACCATAAGTTCAGGGGATTGGACTAGATGACCTCCTGAGGTCCCTTCCAGTCCTAAGATTCTATGACTACATCCTAGCACACTGTTAACATGCTGATATGTCAAGAGAGAGAGCATTCCAGAATTCTGGGCTCTTCATCCTATCCTCTCTAGATTAGGCTTTGAGACTGTCATCAGTTCGAACCTGTCATGGGGGTCTATATACCCCATGCTGGTTCAGCAGCCCAAGGGTTAATGAAGCAATTGCCTGTTTGCTCAGCCAGAGATGATTGGCAGTGCCACAGCAGCTGTAAAGAGAAAATGGCTGCAAGGCAGGAGGATGGGCTAGTGGCTATAGAGACAGAGGAATAGTAAGAAAGGATCCTCTCAGCAGACTGATGAGAAGCTGCCAGACAAACCAACACTCCACAGGCAGAAGATGAGAGGTAGCAAATATCTCAAGGAACAGCAAGGGATGGAGAAGGACTGGTTCTGGCTGTTCCAGGCAAGGGCCTTAAGTTGGAAGCCAGTGGAGTGGGCAGGTCTGGATTCTCCTACCTACCCAGCCAGTATAGCCATTATTCTAAAGGGGACAGAGGCTATGGAAGACCTGACCAGGAGGTGTTGGGTCTTGACAAGGGCTTGACTAATGCAGTGTCGGATGTGATGGCATAAAGTGTGAAGGAACCATGTTGGTGTAGTTCCCTGTCCTGCCACAACGGGACACTAACAGATACATATTACACAGCCCTACCAGTGTTAGTTACTGACAGGATGACAGGCAATGCTTAGACAACCCTGTCTGATTCTAGGGATGGAAGGATGGTAGAGCAGTGTGGGAAACAGAATTTCCATTTCATGGGAAATTCTATGGTGTTGAAATTTGTTTTCATTCCAACTTTGAAAGAAAAATAAAGTCAGGTCAATTAAAGTGCTTTTGTTTCAATAATATTGAAATGTTTAATTTTGATTTCTAAATTTTTTTAAATATAAAATTAAATTTTGAAATGAAAAATCAACATTCTGTTCTGAAAATCTGAAAAGAGAACATTATGACGTTAAACACTGCACTTTTTTTTAATGAAATTTTGTTAAAATAGACACTTCCTTCATGCAGTTTTTATGTTGCAGAAATGGCATTTTCCAACAACAATAACAACAAAAAATTCCAGAAAATTTTCGACTGCTTCTACAGGCTGGTTTTGTGGTTAAGCATTAGGAGATCTGGGCTCTTTCCATAGCTCTGCTACAGACTTCCTGTGCGGCCTTGGACAGGCCTTCTCTGGGCTTGGTTCTCCATTACTGTGCACTGTTGTATTCATTTATAGCTATTGAAAGTGTGTAAAAAATTGTTGGTGGATATAAAATGCTTACCCCTGGAGTACATGCCCACACCAAGTGCTAGGCAGTGGAGAGTCAGGCCTTTCATTTTCAGTTTCCCCTTTCATAGAGGTGTGGCTAAACTCATCAATATTTGCAAAGTGCTTCCATATTTGAACATGCTATAACTATGCAGGGTGTCTTGTCTTAGGCTTTAAAAGCTAATAATAAAAATACTTTGATGCAAAGCATGTAAGTACACCCTTGACTTTGAACACAAGTACTGTCACTGATTTCACTGGGAATACTTACTGGTTTAAATTTAAACACATGAGCTCTTTGCAGGATTGGGGCCTTGCTGAATAATAAGCATCCACTGCACTTTGAAGAGCATGGGCTTTGCTGACTACTGTGTGCAAATCTGTGAGAAGTGTTCTTACTGCATTCTATAATAGCTGCAATCTGCAGTACAAGTTGTTACAAGAGTAGCCCCAAATAAAGCACATTATAATAACCTCGCCTACAGGTCATCATGGTATTGAATTTGAACATAAGATTATTAGTTGAGGTTTTGTGTTTTGTAAATTATTCATATTTCAATTTTAAGGGTTTTTTTAAAAAATGTTATTGAAATATCCATGCCCTGGAGCAAGTTTCACAATACCATGAGTTAATATATTTGCCTTTCATCTTCCAGAGGTTTGGGTTTAAATCTGGTTCAGGTCACAAGCAAAATTAGTTCAATGGTCTCAGATCAGTTCTTAGTAGATATTTGTCCACATCACAAAACCACTACTGTACCTAATTTGCCAATAAAGCACAATGGGGAGGCTACGCTCAGAGGGAATCTAGACTAGAGCTTGAATAACAGGGATGCTGCAGGGCAGGTGTGTTTTTGGCAGATCTATTTGGATCTAGTCAGTGCTATAAATTTCCTTCTTGCATAAGAACTGTTATTCAACAGATTTATTTATGAAAATAAAAGTTCTTTATATATTGGTTTGTCATTAATTTCTTGAGAGAACAAAGCATCACTAGAAGCCTTGTTACTATCTTACACCAATTTCAGACCCTGATCCTGCCATGATTTATCCCCATCATCCCCATCAATTTGCTACAGTAGGACATCTCACATGTGTAAAATTAAGCACGCATATAAGTGTTTGCAGGATCATCTTAGTGATGATCTAGTGAAAAAGAAAAAACTCTGACTTTTTCAAGTATAAGTATATTTAGAGGTTAAAACAATCGGGATAATAATAATTAGAGATGGTCAAATAAGGACAGTAGTTATTTATGCCTAACTTACTGAACTATTGATGGGGTGGAAGAAAATCAAAGCAATTATTTGCTGATTATTGTTTGATTAGCTATAGAGCAAGCCAAATAATGATTAGAAATAAAAATGGAAAAAATTTGTCAGATAAATAATTCACAACCAATAATTTAACCAGCTTTGCAAATAATTCAATTATCTGGGCTCAAAGAACCAAAGGTATTAACATGACCATGTCACTGTCCAACATTAAACAATTTTAAACAAGGTTTGGGGTATGGTATACAGAAACCTCAGCCTTCTTAGCACCATGGCAAACACACCATTAAAAATCTCTTTAACCTTTCATTGAAGACACAGAAAAGGAGGGAAAACTGTTAAAGCATTTGAAGTGTCAAGTATAAAATAAGACTTTCATTTTAACCATATAGCTTGTTACCTTTCCCGTTAACAGTAGAGAGTTTTAATAAGGAAAAACAGTTGTTTAGATGGTATTAAAGATGGTAATAACTGTCCTTTATGGGGAAAAGATAAGACAGTTGAAATGGGCTCGAACAGTTGTTGCAGCTTTTGAAATCCAATCCATTTACTAAAAGACTACACATGACAAACACATGCAAACGAGGTCAGAAGAGGACAGCAAAGATAGAAAATGCAGCTTCTATCATCTGTGGTGCTGACTTCTATGTGCGGTCTCACTGCTGGAGAAAACATAGACACAGCACAGTTTTATCAGCTGTTCTGAGATCTGGCAAACTTGCACCAGTGTTGGGCTGTTTAGGGCTTGCTTTTAGCTGGCATTTCTGGTCACAGGCTTATGATGTTGCAAAACATGCAGTCTTGGCTAGCTAAGCCAGAATCTTATTTAAACAGAAGGAAAAAAGAGAAAGAGAGAGAGAGAAGATGGGGAAGGGCAAGGTCACGCAAGGGTGTGTGAGACAAAGTCTCACATCCCAGTTGTATTCAGGATTTAGCCAGAACCAGTGGAGATGATGATTTCATCTGGGTCCATTTCTTTGGCCTGACCCAGTCTGGACAGGACATGTCTCAGGATAAGGACAGTGCAGGTCCAGCGGTATCCCAGTGGATCCCAGGAGACAGTGATGGTGGCAACCATGACAGTGAAACTTGCTAGCTCTTTCCTGTTCTCCCATCTTTTAGTCAGCAAGCATTACTGTCCGCTTGTATTTCCCACCAAAGTCTTTTTTCGGAAACCACCTGAGTGGTGGGTGGAATAACTCAACCCTTCATTATTTTGTCCATCTATTAGGCCTAATTTCCATCACAACAATTTTGGTCCACTGATTTCCAGTCCCACATTTCTCTTGTAAGAGAGTCATTAAGTCAGTAGGTTTCTTTGTTTAGACTAATTCAGTCTCTTTGTCTCCCTTTTACACATTTTCCCATTAACACTCATTGTTACAGATTATTGTGACATTTTATGATTTTTTTCCCTTTTTCCCCCCACAGTTACAATTACAATTGGATTGGGCCTACTAGGCCCCAATTATCATTACAGACCTAACACCTGCTGAAAGCACTTTTCCTAAATAAGGATGGTTTCCTGAACTGGGGCGAACATGCCTATTGCTCATATTGAAGTCTATAGCAAAATTATCATTCACTAAAATGAGATCAAGATTCCTTGCTATGGCAAAGGTGTTTTGTTTTTGTTTTTTGTTTTTGGTTTATTACATTTTAAGACAGAAAAAACACAGGCATGAGAAGTCAACACAAGTTCTAAATAATTAAGAAATCAATAAACAATTCAGCAACACTTAGGTGTTGAAATGACCTTCCAGAATTAGGAGTCAAAACTGTGTATCAAATGTAAAATCTTTAGATAACTAGTATACCAAATAGATTTGAGTCAGCTGGTGTGATAGAGTCCTCGGTGGGGTTAGGTGGCCTAGTGGTTAGCGCATCTAGCAGGACTTGCAGTCCAGATCCTGTTTTAATTCTTGTTGCTCTTTTAATTAGAGGTGCAATGAGGTGGTCAGTGGTAGGGGAGCCCAGGCCTGCCCACTCCACCGGGCTGCAACCCAGGGGCTTCAGTGGGTTAAGTATCTGGTCCCAAAAAGTGCCTTCTGATTTACCCTTCTCACCATCTGCTATTCTCCTCCAGCTTCCAGTCCAAGTAAGGTAAAAAGCAAAAGAAAAGGCAATCAAACCATAAGCCCCAAATGGCTCTGCATAGAGTCTTAGTCCCTCAGGGAGGCTTCTCTAGCACTCATCAGGAGTCTTCAGGGTAGGTCTAGCCTCCTCCCCCTTTCTAAGATGGGTTGCTCCCTTTTGAACTCTTTCTCCAGTTGGAGCATGTTCTGCAGGGCTGGAGGGACCCAGTTCTGTCCTTTAACCCTTTCTAGTCTATTGTGGAGTTTGTATACCCCACCAGAGCTGGTAACTTTGATTTAAACTATCTTAATTGTGTTAAGAGGATAACTCTAGTGATCATAAAAATCATACAGTTGTACAGCAGCTGAAAAACAAAAGAAGCATACAAAGCAAAGGAATATACAAGATAGGTGCATACATGGGTGTGTAGGTAACATCATCTGACTCCTTCCTCCTTACATAATCTCTGCAAGCACCTGTCACTACTGTAGTTCCAGAGCTTGGGCAGGTGCTGGGACAGTATCCAAAAGTGAGCAGGGAGGGACAAGAAGGAGCTGGGGCCATAGTTTTGTAACAGCCCACAGAGTTGACTAGCCTGACCAGAGTAAGCAGGCTGCACCAACCTAAGATAATTTTGCTGCACAGGAGACAGGCCAGAATTTTTTAGGCGAGGGCCAGAAGGTTTGTAATCCCTGTATATTCCAGACCACCACCACACCATAGGGACTGCATGTGATGGTAGGCACACAACATTTGTAAGCTGGGGGAGGCCAAAAATCTCTGTCACTGAATGTATCCTTTCTTCTCTTCCCAGCTTCCTGCAGCAAAGATGTTAGATACATTCTACAGAGTAGTTCCACAGCCTCCATAATGTTCCCAGAACACAGCCCAGCTATTTCCATTAGGGAATTATGCCATAGTGAGAAGTTGGCCCTGTGGGCTTGATCTGGTAAATTTCTGAGTGCTTGGGAGCATAAACTGTCAGGAGACACCTAGCATGATAGGCAGTAGAATATAAATGAAATGGCCCCTGATTTCTCTGTATTAGCTCTTCAAATGAGGTAGTGTCTCATACACAAAAAATAATCTTTCTGTGATAGTGGCAATAGATGTCTCCAAAATAAAGGGCAGCACTGAGAATCTGTGCTCATCTTTTATCTGCCTTCTTCATGCTGGTTTTTGTTGATGAAGTCTACAAAGCAGCCTGAATTGAAAGTCAGCTTCATAATTTGTATTTTGCTTTCTTACCTATCATTAGAGTTCATCATCTTCTAAAAAATTTTCCATTGCTTCTGAAACAAGTGAAGTCAGCAATCTCTCTCCTTGAGAAGCAATACAGCTGTCAGTATGCCAATCTACTCACAAAAATGCTGGAACCATCTAGGAGTTCTGAAGAAGAAAGCAACATTTGATCAAATTTAACTTTATTTTTATGTTAGTTCAAATCATTAAGAACTCGAGTAATAAATGAATAAATGAAAAATATCACTAAAAGTGATGTATGAAATTAATCATGAGAATTATAATCAGGATTTTTGAGGACATTAAGTTCATTATTAGAAATTCTGTAGATTATCCATTTTTCCCCCAAACTCAGTCAAAGATTGTGTGTCAGGAGTTAATACAGACAATGAAATAAATGGCTCTATGATAGTTATACTGATGAAAGTATTGGCCCAGTAGGCTTGATCTTGGACTATATTGTGTACCATGAGCTATGAAAAACAACCCCACAGTGATCCACTGATTGTGTTTTATTATATATGGAGAGTTCTGCTTCAAATCCAAGGGCATAATATGGCCTCCTGATAGTGCCGAGCACTCAGAATTTGCACTGAGCATTACTTAAGATCAGGCCAAATATTAGTACAGGCCATCAGTCAAGGAACCAAAAGAAATCAATAGTGATTGAGGATGCTCTGTTCATGTCAAAACCATGCAGGACAGAGCTCATATAAAGCTAAAATAAACTTACAAAAGGGCTGGTTTCACTGGTCTTTTTTAACAAAGTATCTAGAAAATCTTACATTTATCCCCACCAAAAGAAAAAAGAACTGAACTGCATCAAGATACCAAAATAAATTTTTATATGAATGATATCAGGTGAGTCATGCATCTGATACAATAATTGGACATACATGCCTGTGAAAAGAGATCAGCAGTTATTTCCAACTATTTTTCATAGAACAAAAAGTATTCACAGTAGTGCATATGCATTAGATGTATACTAAGGCAGCCAGTTCATAAACAATCTGCTTTGTTGGCAATATAAATAAGAGTAGAACAATAATAAAAAATAAATAAATAAATAGAAGCCAGACTGCAGTGAAGCAGATGAGCTTCTAATTTACCAGGTTTTGGAAAGAACAATGTAAAACAGCAGAGTCCACTGACTGACTACTTTCTGAAATTTCCATCCGCATCCCAACCTTAAATTTCCTTCGTCTGTGCACATAATGAGTATGACTGGAGCAATTGCATTTGACAGCAAATTTTCTCTGACATTGGAAAATGTGAAAGGGGTTATATTCTCCAGTGTGACCCTAAAAATCTTTGATTTTTGGCTTTTGACCTAGACTTTTTGATATTGAGGAGTGATGCATTATGAACACTGATGACTATGAAAATAATGATGTAGGTTAGTACTGCCATTAAGTAAGATACTGGCTGGTGTTAATTATGTCTGTGATGACATTCTCAACACTGATGTGCACCAACCCCCTGTGAAACAAATGTCCGTAGATTGTGTCGGCAAATTCACAACTGATCTACAGTTCTCCCCTTGAGTGCTAAGGCACATATATCTACTGAAGCAACACTAGTATGCTCTTGTGAATAAACTGCAGTTTACAACATTCCAGAAGGGTGACTGAACCCAGAGAAATTTAGGCTTCTCTGGGTTTAGAAGTTTAGTTTCCATCATTAACCACACAAGATAGCAAAAATCCTAAATTGTCCCCTCTCCTGCCAACACCTTCTTCCACCTATGCCCCCCAATTACTGACTTTTCTTGACACACTCCTTCCCCAGGCAGCAAGCTCTCTATCTTCCTCTCGTTCTTTTTGACTAATCTCAAAAAAAGTAATCAGGTTCAGCCCTATTCTGTCTGTTTCAAGGAGAGACATCCAGAGCTCAGTTCTTCACTGGCCTCCTCTCCCTGGCTGGTTTTGATAGCATGCTGACACTGAATTTCCAATGTTCAGGTTCATTATGGCAGACTGGATTGTGGCAGTCCTCAGATTTCTGTTTGAATGATTCATCCAGCACTACCATTCCTTCCACTTTAATGTTTTAAACACGAAAAGTATGATTCTGGAAACATCCAAGAAGTCTGGCATTGAGTATATAAACTGACAGAGCTAAACCATTAGCCCTATCAGATACGAAGAAAAAGATGATAATGAGGACAATTAATTATCCAAACTACTTTTTAATTTTCTTTAATATGTTCTATTACTGAAGATTGCCTCAACCCACAGTATTCTAGACCAGGCTTTAAGAAATCTCTAACATATAATGGTTGATTTGTTTAATGTTCTTTGATAACATTAACAAGGTTGACTCCCACTTCCAATCTGTCCATGATGCCTGCCTCTATCACCTACCTACATTTTCAAACAAATATGTTCATCCTTTCTCCTATGCTGCCCCTCATACTTCGGAGTTGTTCCCCATAAACATCAGCAAACCTCACTCATTAGCCTCCCTCAAATCCCTCCTTAAAACTCTCCTTTGCTATGAGGCCTACAAAAAAGATAGACAATGTTTAGGCTGCTGGTGTCCTGAGACCACAGCTCATCATGTTGACCAACATTGTCTTATTGTGTCCTTATACTCCCCAGTCGGTCTGCCTGTATCCATCTGTTGTCTCTTGCCTGCTATTTAGACTGTAAGCTCTTTGGACCAGGATCTCATAGAATCATAGAATATTAGAGTTGGAAAGGATCTCAGGAGGTCATTTAGTCCAACCCCCTGCTCAAAGCAGGACTAACCTCAGCTAAACCATCCCAACCAGAGCTTTGTCAAGCTTCAGCTTAAAAACTTCTAAAGATGGAGATTCCACCACCTCCCTAGGTAACCCATTCCAGTGCTTCACCACCCTCCTAGTGAAAAATGTTTTCCTAACATCCAACCGAGACCTCCCCCACTGCAACTTGAGACCATTGCTCTTTGTTCTGTCATCTACTGCCATTGAGAACAGCCTAGCTCCATTCTCCCTGGAACCTCCTTTCAGGTAGTTAAAGGCTACTATCAAATCCCCCTTATTCTTCTCTTCTGCAGACTAAACAAGCCTAGTTCCCTCAGCCTCTCCTCATAACTCTTGTGCTCCAGCCCCCTAATCATTTTTGTTGTCCTCCGCTGGACTTTCTCCAACTTCTCCACATCCTTTTTCTAGTGGGGGTCCCAAAACTGGACACAATACTCCAAATGCAGCCTCACCAATGCCAAATAGAAGGGAATAATCACTTCCCTCGATCTGCTGGTAATGCTCCTACTAATGCAGCCCAATATGCTATTAACCTTCTTGGCAACCAGGGCAAACTGCTGACTCATATCCAGCTTCTTATCCACTGTAAGGTCCCCAGTTCCTTTTCTGCAAAACTGCTGCCTAGCCCATCAGTCCCCAGTCTGTAGCTGTGCATGGGATTCTTCTGTCCTAAGTGGAGGACTCTGCACTTGTCCTTGTTGAACCTCATCAGATTTCTTTTGGCCCAATCCTCCAATTTATCTAGGTCACTCTGTATTCTATCCCTACCTTGCAGGGTATCTACCACTCTCCCTAGCTTAGTGATCTATCTTTTTTGTTCTATTTGTACAGTGCCTAGCACAATGAGATTCTGGTCCATGACTGGGATTGTTATGTGCTACAATAATAAGTAAAAATATACTTTTAAGTAGCACCATTCATCCTGAAAGAACCCAAAGTAGATCAATAGGGTGGCACAGTCAGCCATCCAGATAACCTGCACACACAGTACACTACACAGAGTGGAGAAAAATATTTCTTAGAGACACCAGGATAAACCACTACTGCTATGAAAAATGCCATGGAATCTTTCTGCAGTATCCAGGGATAGACCTTAGTTTTCTCATTTTATTCCTAAGCCTCATACAGTTCCCTATATAATGGAGTATTCTGTTTATTATCTATCTTGGAAAGATGAAGGACTGAGTGGACTACAGTTGACACTCAAACCTTGTCTCACAAGTAGTCTGGGTATTCCAAATCTGGAGCCTACTGCAGTTTCTTTAGAAGATAACTGGATGACTGAAACTTTCAGGAGAAACACAAACAACTTATAGGGTATTCTCATATGACTCATCATTCATGTTAAACTTTATACATTTTTTAATTTACTTTATGTTAAACTTTTTAATTTATTTAATTTTTTATTTTAATTTACCTATTTTATTTAATTAAAATTATTTAATTTAATTGATTATTGTTATTTAAATAATTATTAATTTAAAAACAAAATATTAAAAATTTAAAAATAAAAATAGTTTAAATAAATTAAATAAAGTTAAATTAAAATTAAAAAAAATAAAAAAGTAATCTATTTATTTATGATTAATTCAATTAAAATTGTTTATTTAATTACTTATTAATTTTAAAATAAAATGTTAAAATAATTTGAAAATAAAATAAATATTTATAGATAAATAAATAAATTAATTAAATTAATTAGATTAATTTGTCATTAATAAATTATTGATAATTTGTTTATTATTCTATTTATTAAAATTAATTAAATTAATTTTAATTCATGTTAAACTTTATGAATTTTATGAATATGTTCAGAAATAAACTAAAGGCCAAATAAACTCAAAATCAATGAAAAATGACTCTATAACTAACAGTGGAACAAAAGTGCCATGTTTCTTCATTAAAATATTTGTGGATTACTTTTTGTACTATTCAGCCAGCTCTAATTAAAATCAGCCATACAACTTGCTTTGGGCAAGCAATAAAAGGTTTAGCAAAATATTATGCCATATGTATACAAAGCACATTAGCAGAAACCCTAATTTCCATCACTAACCACAAATGATAGCAAAGATTGCGAATAGGGAGGGCATGGTTGAATAGGGGTAATATTTACTGATCCATTCCACGAGACTGAAAAATAAAGAAGAGGCAAAAAAGCAAATGTTAAGAGAGTACACAATTTCCATTATTCCATGCTTATTTAACAAACCTAGCAAATAGCACTTCTCATTCAGATCATCTGCTGCTGCACTGAAAGTGGTTCTGAGAATGCAGTTGTGGGGAGGCATGTTTTGATCCAATCTGCTGCTTTCCCTTTCAAAGTGAATGAGATAATGCAGCTGTGGAACAGCTCCTTTTAATCAGATCAGCAGGATCGCATTGAAAAGCTATAAATCAGCATTTCCCTAAAACAGGTACTCCTCTCTCTTCTTCTTCCTTTGTAAAGGTGAAAACAGCTCACAACCTTATATTGCAACCAAGGCTCCATAAAACTGTGCTCAGTATTACCTGCAGTAGTTTGTCACATTAGCTCTCAGTGAAAAGGAGATTTGTGTAGTTAACAAACATATGTAACTAGTAGAGGCCAAATTAGATTAGGAAGAGCTGAAGTTCTACTGACCGCCCCACTTGCTTTCAAAGTGAATGTTGTTATTACAACAGGAGTTACTAAAAGGAAACATGGGAAAGAGTCGAGGATTACATGATAAGTACAGGAAGGACATCAGAAGAAAATATTTACCAAGAGAGGTCAAAATAGACAGATAGGGTGCTGTTCAAGATTCAATCCCCATTCTATTGGTAGTTAGTAAATACAGTAATTGTAGCTCTGTTTTCTCCTTTTGCAGAACAGATTAGTCAGCCATAGCTGGTGTGGTTGTTGACAGTGTAATGATCACTGTAGTGTACTGGTTCTGCAACTCTGCCTAGTGAGGCGAAAGTAGGAAGTGCAGAGATCATAGAAATGATGTGTGCTACTAGCAAGTGTGAGGGCTGCCTGAACATCAAAGACTTCAAGAAGAATGATAGCCTCTAATAATGTGGCTCTCCTATATGTGCATATACAGTCCACTAGTCAGAGTGTGATAGCAGTTCCCTTCTGGGACCAGTTCATAAAAGATGTGAGTCTCTTATAGTCTCAGCCACGAGCCTTGCTATAAAGTCTCATGCTTTATAGGTCACTGGTTCAAATACTCAACAAGCCCCCATTTACATGATAGCCATAATTCTAGTCAACACCAGGCAATGAATCAGGACCTCCAGAAAAGCATGAGTTTCTACAGTTTAAATTGGAGAAGTTGTTGGTGGCTGAAGCAGACATCACATCTGTCATGGAGCAGGCACAAAGGAGGCCACTTGCCAGACACGTACCTTGCCTCACTAAGGGGAAACTAACTCAGAAAAATATGTTGTTGTTTTTCCTTCAAGTTAATTAGTTGTTTGCCATAGTCTTATTTTGGGGCATCACTGAAGGTGATTTGTGGCTCTGTAGAGGAGCAATCTATCCCAAAGAGTATGGAGGGCTAGGGGTGGGTTTGTGAAAGGGTTCGGTGGGTAATATATGTTTTAAAATTCTTCAATGAGACCTAGGGAAAAACAGGAAACTAGAACCTAACTGCAGGGGATACACAACAGGGTTAGTTTCTCCTTTCCTCCTTCTCATTGCTCTTCACTTGAAAGAACAGAGGTTTGGATACCTTTTCCTTAGGCAAATGTGTTGGTGATGATTTCTTTGGAGTTCAGAGAGGCTGAAGTGTTTGCTATCTGCTGTAAAACTCTGTTTTGCATCCAGTGCATGGGGCTGAATCTATTAAGAGAAGAGCAGCGGGGAGATGGAGTTGGAATTAAGGAGCTAATCAGGTGGTCTCTAGCCTAAAGCTGAGTTTGGAAGCTTGGTGTAGTTAGACATTTGCTTCAGCTGAGAGGAGCGCATTCCACCTTAGATATTTAATATTGCTGAGGAGCATATGTTTGCCTGGGAGTGTGGTAGAGGCAGAAGCTCATGCTAGCTTGGAAGTTTGTGTGACTCAGAAGTACATTCGTAGCCTTGGAGTTCAGCTTGGCTCAAGAATTTGCCTAGCTTTAGGAGCTTTCTCCAGTTCAGATGGTCTGTCCCTGTTTGAGGCAGGAATTCAGCTCAGACTAAGATGGAGGGATATATTTCAATTAAGGCAGCCAGTTAAAAATCTTTACCTTAAAGGAGAATTTATAAAAGAATGCTAATTTCTTATGAAGCTACTAGTGGATTTTTTTAAGTTAAATGAATGTGATTCCTAAGGGATTTTTAATTTTAGATCCTATATCTTCTACTTTTTTATTGGATTCCTGGCTTCCTTCCCCGCCCCCCCCCAGGACTTATGAGTCAATGAGCAGCAGTTCGCACAGTATGAGTCAAGTGACAGTTTCTCTTGCAGGGTAAATTATTTTAATATTCAAGATTGAAAATCTAGAAGCAACTCAGAATGAATATCTAAAAGAATAGCATTTAAAAGAAAATGTTGGGTAGCAAAGAAGAGAAAATTAAAATGTACCAGAGATCCACAACTGCAGAACCTGAGAGGAAAAAATAAGGGCAAGTGTAGGGGAAAAAAATTGTGAGGTTTTCAATCACATATTTGGGAAAGCATATATAATTGTCATGGATCTCTTTAAATGGATTAAAAGGTGACTAATTGATATGTCTCAAAATGTAACTGTAAACAGGGAATCATCACTGAGTGGGTGTGTTTCTACTGGAGTCCTACAGGGATCAGTTTTTGACTGCACTATTTAACATTATTATTAATGACTTAGAAGAAACCATAAAATCATCACTGATAAAGTTTATAAATGATACACAAATTGGGGAAGTGGTAAATAATGAAGAGGACAGGTGACTGATTCAGAGCAATCTGGATTGCTTGGTAAGCTGGGCTCAAGCAAACAATGTGTTTTAATACAGCTAAATGTAAATATATAAATCTAGGAACAAAGAATGTAGGTCATACTTATTTACATCACTGGGGACTCTATCCTGGGAAGCAGTGACTCTGAAAAAGATTTGGGGGAGTTGGTGAATAATCTGCAACTCAAACTAATATCAAGTCCCTGTACAATGCTGTGGCCAAAAGAATTAATGTGATCCTTGAATGCATAAACAAGGGGATCACAAATAGGAAAAGAAGCGTTCTTTTATCTGTGTATGATACACTTTTGCAACCACTACTAGAATACTGTGTCCAGTTCTAGTGTCCACAACGCAAGAAAGATGTTGATAAACTGGAGAGGAATCAGCGAGAGCCACAAGAATGATTAAAGGATGGAAAACATGCCTTCTAATGATAGACTCTAGGAACCCAACCTATTTAGCTTAATAAAGAGAAGGTTCAGAGGTGACTTGATTACAGTATATAAATATCTACATGGGAAACAAATATTTAATAATGTGCTCTTCAATTGATCAGAGAAAGGTATAACATGATCCAATGGCTAGAAGTTGAAGCTAAACAAATTCAGACTCGATATAATGTGTAAATTTTTAACAGTGAGTAATTAACCAGTGGATCAGTTTACCAAGGATTGTGGTGGATTTTCCAAGAGTGACAATTTTGAAATCAAGATTGGATGTTTTTTAAAAAGATATATGCTCTAGGAATTATTTTAGGGAAGTTCTTTTTCATTTGTTATGCAGGTGATCAGACCAGATGATCACAATTATCCCTTCTGGTCTTGGAATCTATGAATCTATATGATCCTTTATACATCAAGAGAAAAGGCTAAGAACAGCTAAGGATCCAGCTGAGCTTAACCGAGCAAAAGGAGAATAATCCAGTAACATAAGTACTCCAACCAGTGTTAATGGGGACAGGAAGCAGAAAACTCATTAGAGGAAATTTTGTGAACATGCTCTAAAGAGTCAATGGACAGCACTGGGCAGATCTTTGTTTGGATATATTCAGAGAGGGGTGTCGGAAGCAGAGGAAAATTGAGATATGACATTTGCTTTTGTACCCTCTCCTTCCACTAGGTTCTTCTGCTAGCCATAAAGTTTCGGATCCTGCAGCCCTCACTCACATGAGTAATCCTACTGAAATCAATGAGACCATTCATCTAAATAAGATTTGTGGGAGATGGCCCAGTTGATTGGCTCTGTGCAGCATAGTTCCTCAATATTAACATAAGAATGGCCATTCTGGGTCAGATCAATGGTCCATCTAGCCCAGTATCCAGTTTTCTGACAGTGGCCAGTGCCAGATGTTTCAGAGGGAGTGGACAGAGCAGGGTTATTATTGAGGCCTGGTCTACACTGGTGGCTTAATTCGAATTAAAGTCCCTTAATTCGAATTAATTACTCCTGCGTCTACACTTGTGCATTGTTAATTCGAATTAAGGAGCCTTTAAAATTGAATTAATAAAACCAGCTCTGCAAGTGGATTAGCGCCTGAAGAACATCAGTTAATTCGCATTAGTGTGAGCATGGATGCAATGGGACTTAATTTGAATTAATTGGCCTCCAGACTGTATCCCATGATGCCCCATTTCAGTACCCTCCCCCAAATAGCCCCAGGAAGATTTAAATCTTCATTTCCTGTGGTGAATGAGTTTAAAATCCAAGCTGCGATCACCCGCCCACACACACACAACAAGCCCTTTGAAAGTTTAGCCCTTTAAAGTTTGTCCCTTTGAAAGATTTCACCACCACCACGCCCTCCCCGCATGGTGAATGCGTTTTAAATGCCAGCATTGAGAGGAACTTCTTTGCTACATTGTTTCAGTGGCCAATCATGGAAATTGATACTTTCTTAAGAGTTTATTCACAGTGCTACATGTGGATACATTATATTATGCTTTCCATCAGTGAAATGGAAACATTTGTATTACTGTATTAATATACTAACTGACTCAGTTGTTATTTATCTTACATTCTACAGACACCTGCAAAATCAAAATCAAAGGCAAGCAATATACAGGGGGTGGTAGGAGGAGCATAAAAGGCAAATAGCATACAGGTGTGGGGGTTCGTTTGGTGAAGGGAAAAATCAAAGTCAAGCTATATACAGGAGTTTGTGGGGGAAGCATAAAAGGCAAACAGCATACAGCAGCCATTGATGGACCTATCCTCCATGAATTTACCTAATTCTATTTTAAATCCAGTTATACTTTTGGCCTTCACATTCTCTGGCAATGAGTTTCACGGGTTGAGTGTGCAGTGTGTGAAGAAGTACTTCCTTATTTCTGTTTTAAACCTGTGACCTATTAATTTTGTTGGGTGACTCCTGGTTCTTGTTTTACATGAAGGAGGAAATAATACTTCTTTATTCACTTTCTCCACACTAGTCATGATTTTATACATCTCTATCAATCCCATTTTGTTGTCTCATTACTAAAATGAGATGAGCAGTCCCAGTCTTTTTAATCTCATAGACTTATAGAGTTTAAGGTAAAACGGTGTAGTAGAATGGGAGAGTCTAAGTCATGTGACCTGACATGACAGGCCAGGTATAAGGCCTGAGGCCTAGTAAAATGGGCCTGACCTGAAGCCTGAACCAAAGTCTAAAACTGCTAAGAAGCACAGTCAGACTGTGAACTTACATTTGACCTCCTAGATATTGGCAAGAATTGAGCTGATACAGCAAATACACACATTCTTAAAGTAGTGCTAGGCACAAAAGTATGAAATTACAATCTAGAGACTGAGGGTACCAGGACATCCTAGCATCCCAAAGATAACAAGGGCTCTTTGACCTCCTTAAATGACACTATAATAGATAGAAATGGCTTGTTAATATGATGAATAGGAATGTTTTGATTGAACCATCCAGTACAAGGTAATGGGTGATATCATGCTACATATAGGGTGGCAATTATATGTGTTAGAGGGGCAGAATGAAACTTGTCTGTAGCAATGTATAATAGAGCATGTAAGAGGAAACAACTTTGTCTGGCTGAGGGAAAAACAGAGAGTCCCAATGTTAACTAAGCTGTTCCATTGTGAAGAAGCATTTATATGTTAAGTGCACTTGTAAGATATAGGTCACTTCTCATCATGCTTCATTGCAATAAACCTGGCCAGGTGTCTTCATTGCTCAGCGGATCCGTGGTCATGTCGATTCATTCAATTGTAGGTGTAATCTCGGTTTCCTGTGAAGATCTGGGACAGCACATGCACGGGGAGCACACACACGCAGCCAACAATTAACAACACCACAACTGACAACAGAAGGGATCATTGTGATCCATGTAGTCTGACCTTCTGTTCATTGCTGACCAGAGAACCTTACGCACCCTCTCCTGTTATACACCCATAACCTCTGGCTGAGTTACTGAAGTCCTCAACTCCTGATGTTCAAGTTATGGAGAATCCGCTATTTACTCTAGTTTAAACCAGCAAGTGAGCCATCTCCCATGCTGTACAGGAAGGTGAAAACACCCGAGATTGCTGCCAAATTGACAAATATGGTGATCAATTAGAGCCTGAGCATGTGGGTCAGATCTACCATCCAAACACCTAGGAAAAAATTCACTATAATATCTCAGAGCCCTTCTCTGGCCATTGGGGAGATTTGCTACTCACAGTTACAGATGGGACACAAGCCATTGTAGGCAATCTCATCATATCATCTCCTCCATAAACTCCATAAGATTTACATTAGTCTTTTTCATGGTTGCATCACACTGGCAGCTAATAGTCATCCTGTGATCAACCAATATACCCAGGGCTTTCTCCTCCTTTGTCACTTCCAACTGATACATCTCCAGTTTATAGCAAAATTTCTTCTTGTGAGTTCCAAAATGCATGACCTTGCACTTTGCACTGTTAAATTTCATCTCTCCTGGTATGGAAGTAGTTCCATATTCCTAAAAATTTTTGTTGCCCTTCTCTGAATTTTTTCAAATTCTATATATCTTGTTTGAGATGAGGTGACCAGAACCACATGCAGTATTCAATGAGTGGGCACATCATGGATTTATATAGTGCCATTTTGAAATTTTCTGTCATATTATATATCCCTTTGCTAATGGTTCCTAATATTCTGTTAGCTTTTTTGACTGCTACTGCTCTTTGGACAGATGTTTTCAGAGAACAATCCATGATGACTCCACAATCTCTTTCTGCAGTGGTAACAGCTAATTTAGACCCCATCATTTTGTATGTATAGTTAGAATTATGTTTTCCAATGTGCATTACTTTGCATTTATCAATGTTGAATTTAATCTTCCATTTTGTTGCCCAGTCACCCAGTTTTGTGACTCTTCATGGTCTTCTTCGGACTTCACTATCTCGAGTAATTTTGTATTGTCTGAAAGCTTTGCAAGCTTACTGTTTACCCCGTTTTGCAGATCATTTATGAATATTGAACAGCACTAGTTCCAAGAGAGGTCCTTGGGGAGCCCCACTATTACCTCTCTCCACTGTGAAAACAAATAATTTATTCCTACCCTTTATTTCCTATCTTTTAATCAGTTACTGATCCATGAGAGGACCTTCTGTTATCCCATCACTGCATACTTTGCTTAAGAGCCTTTGGTGCAGGACTTGGTCAAAGGCTTTCTGAAAGATCAAGTATACTATATCCACTGGATCACCCTTGTCCATATGCTTGTTGATGGCATTGAGGAATTCTAAGAGATCGATGAGGCATGATTTCCCTTTACAAAAGCTGTAATGCCTTTTCCTCAACATATCATGTTCATCTATGTGTCTGATAATTCTGTTCTTTACAGTTTCAACCAATTTCAACCAATCTGGTACTGAATTTAGGCTTACTAGCCTGTAATTGCCAGGATCACCTCTGGAGCTTTTTTTAAAAAATGGTGTTATATTAGCTATCCTCCAGTCATCTGTTACAGAAGCTGATTACAGTGATATGTTACATCCTCAGTTAGTAGTTCTGTAATTTCATATTTGAGTTCCTTCAGAACTCTTGAGCAAATACCATCTGATCTTGGTGACTTATTACTATTTAATTTATTAATTTGTTCTAAACTTTCCCCTATTGACATCTCATCTGGGACACTTCCGCAGATTTGTCACCTAAAACCTTGCCTATGAGACAGCTCCTACCTATTAGTTCAACAGTTGACATTGCACAGATGTCACTGGCAAAGCTGGGAACAGAACCAGGTCTCCCAATTTCTAGTCCAGTATCCTACCCATCAGATCATACTGCCTCTATAAGGATCAGAGCCTTAGCGTCTGATTCAAAGCACATTGAGATCCATTAAAAGTCTCATTGACTTTAATGGGCTCTAGATCAGACTTTGTGAGTTCCATTTCTTACACATCACATTTCACAGAAGAGTATGTCTCACTGTGTAATTAGAAAAATACTTTATTGCGCTCGTGGAACATGGCACAGTTGGTGCCAGAGATTAGAATTGGGTCCTAATAATGTACCCCATTGTTTCAATTTATTTTTTTCCTTTACCTTCATTTAAAAAAAAAAATCCTCCCTTTAATGTTTGGCTGTTCAGATTCAGTTACATCACATTTACTTGGCCTGCTTTACAGGTTTTGTTGTTGTTCAATTGTATTGTTTCATTTCAGCTACTAGTTTCTTTTTGGCTTATTTCACATTGTTTGATGTCATTTTGTCTTTGATTTAGCCCAGTAGTTCTATCTGGACTTCATTCACATAATTTCACTAAGGCATCATCATTTTCACCTTTCAGTGTGAATATATCCAGTAAACACACAAACATGCTTATAATAACATAATTTATGTAGTCTCTTGGTTTTACATTTTTAAAATAACAAAAATAGAATTTTCAAACACATCTTTAACAGTCACCTCAAGACTGATCCAATATTTCAAAGTTATTTGTTATTCTTCAATAACTTTGTTGGGTGCTGAGATCCTCTTTGGCTTTGCAGGACAACACTCCACCCAAAAAGAACAAAAATCCAAGTTGGAAAAGAAACAGTGGAATTTAATTCCCAGGTGAGAGTCTAAAACACAGACTAACATAAGTCTATGAGCCAAACTGCAACAAAACTTCTGTTCACTGCAGTACAGTCAGCAAGCTATTCAGACACCCACCATTACCTTATATAGTTCTGTAGGATTCCCAGGAAACAGAAGGAAGTCAATTTCGTAACAAAATACTTTTTTTTCTTTTGTTTTTTATGCATGATTCATTTTCTTAAAATAAAAAAGTGTTAGAAGCTGGCAAAATATTCTTAAATTTCTGGGATTTTTTTAAATAATGGAATGAAAACAATGCAGATATTTCCTACATACCTCTTTCTAGCACATCAGGCACATTAACATATTTAATAAAAAATGCCATGAGATTGGTCCTAGCACTCTACCACTTCCCAATGATCCACAATATGCCAAAATTTCAGTTGATGATAGCAATGTTAGGTGACAGATAACCAATAAGTCAAAATAAAATACTATTTAATATATAGGGCCCAAGAAGGGGGCACTGATGAGGGTGATGTTGTTTGTTTTGTTTTTTCTTTCAGTGCTTAAAAAGGTGAAAAATTGACTGCCCCAGTGAATGAAGTCCTCTGTTTATCCACAGAACAGGAATATCAATGCATATTTCTCCAAGCCTCCCTCTAATGTACATCAACTCTGTCCTGGAGGGTGTCAGGGATCAGGGTCTGCAGCGGAGTTGGTCTCTTAGCCACTCAGCAAGAACAGCTAGCCTTCAGTAGGCTACCTGATTGACTGCACCACCTGATTGGTCAGAAAAGGCAGCTGGCTGGCTTTTAAATCCAGCAGCAGCGGTAGAGTCCTAGTTGCTCAATGTGTATCTTGGCTGCCCCTGCCCATGCAGTACTGATCCTTAGCTCCATCCCAGCTCAGGACTCTGGCTCTCACATTCGGCTCCTCTCTCTGGTACTGACCCTCGGTTCATTCCTGGACCCTGCCCACCCTGGACCCAGCTCTAACTGGTAGGCTGAACTCTTTCTTTAACTACTAGGCAAGATTGTCCAAGGCCTAGTGTCTAACTAGGATTGAGAGAGTAGTTCAACATTTGGGTCAATCAAATAATAAATACTTCACTGAGATGATCAAGAACTATGGCAACTAATGACAGCTGTACCGTAGATACCTGCCCTAAGTCAATAAACAGATATCAACTAACTCATTTCACATAGGCCAACAAAGCCAGCAGAATATTTCTAGTTCCCTTCACTATTGGCATAGGCCTGATCTGAAGCAGTGATCTAGAAAAGAAAGATTCCGTATCCCACTATTAATACTCAGACCCATACTTAGCCACTCAGGTTGTTTGTACTGAAGATTAGACGTGGCCTCACCCACAAAAAACCTCCACTCTTTCTCAGTGAAATAAATAAGCAAAGCTTCAAACCTGGGGAATAATGTTCAACTCTGGCGGTAGATCTTCAGATGAATCACTATGAGAAATGTTTCTTACCCCTTTGCTTCACTGCCCCTAATCTATTCTATATATTCAAGCTTTAGTAGGTGTTGAGTAGAGAGTGGATAGGGAACTATTTGATCAAGTGTGTACACTAAGGTTGCTTGTTTTTTTGGTTGGTTTTTGGACGAACTTTTGTTCATGAAAGAGACAAGATTTTCAGTTCCACAGAGCTCTTCTTCAGGTCTCTGTAGAGTTTGAAAACTTGTCTCTTTCACCAACAGAAGTTGGTATGGTAAAAGATATTACCTCACCCACCTTCACTCTCTCATATCCGAGGGACCAACATGGCTATAACAACACTGCAAGCACACATTACGTTTAGTATTTGTAATAGATGTTAACAGTCTTAGTCTCTGTATATTTCTTGGTTCTTATCAGATAAGCACACTCACCAGCCCCGTGCTATGGGGGCTCTGTAGTTTAATTTGTTTGTTTTTAAATGAAATGCACACATCCATTGATCTTGACACAAATACAGTTTTATAGCACAAAAATGAAACCTGCATGTAAACAAAACCTCTTTGTTTTTATATTGCTCACTTTGACCATCACAGAAGGTCATTGTCTCAGACAGAATCATTGACTATGCCTCCAAAACTCAAGACTAGTGGTTGAAACATGGCCAGATTTGCCTCAAAGGCCCTTTGCAGTGGCTTGTGTGTTTGAGTTTGAACATGTGGTTAATACTTTTCTGGAGCTCTAATTCAATGAAGAGTAGTAAAGGATTGTTGTATATATATAACTCAATACAACATTCAAACAGCAAGTCCGGATTCTTCACATGTTGCCAGTTTGTAGAGATTGGCATTAGCCTTCAGTTTTTCAGTTCTCAGATTTACTTTTCACCGTCACAAGAGGTCAGGAGTATGAGAATCAGTTTGTATAAACCTCAGGAGAACTAATTATGTGGTGAAAAGAGTATATGCTAATACTGTGTAGCACAATACAGAAAAATTACCATGCATCATGCACTTGAGAGGGGAGAACTTTAAGCCAGTAATGGGTAGAGTTGTATGTGGGTTTATTCTTAAACTCCACTGCAGGTCATCAACTCACTAAGGGCTTCCCTCGTGGATATTTTTCTCATATAGGTGTATCTTCTTCATAGTGTATACTTTGCCTTTTTGAATGCTGTGCAATCAACTGCAATCTGAAGTATGGCCTGGTGGTTGTACACTGATCTCAAATTTGGACAGAGCAAGACACATGGTTTTTTTTGCTAATAAAGGTACAAACAGAACAACAGTCCTTTGCAGCACAGCAAATTTGCACCAGGAATGACCGTTTGACCCTTTGGGCTATCTGAGAACAGCAAAAACATACAAATATCCTATTGTTGTAGTAATAAATAAGAGTGTGAGCACACAAAATATTAATTATCTCACTTGATCATCACCATTATATTAAAAATAAATTCAGGGTTACCGCTTCAGAAAGGTAATGCTAAGCACCATTAAATCTATTTAGCAGCCTCTCATAGTATCTTTTGTTCTAATTTTGCACTGACAATTTTATAGTATAGTTGCGTAGTCACATCCAAAATCTGAATTAGGTTCCCATGATCAGTTCCTTGCTCTGAGTCAGCAGATTCTGGGAATAAAGTGGAGGCAGTACACTCAGGTATGGTGGGGAATAAAGAAAATACATAGCATAGGCCACATCTGACTCTGCGAGCTGGTGGGGAATATTTTGATTAAATGTCTAATTTGAAAAATGCTGATTCATCAAAACCAAGACTTTCCAAAGAAACGTATTCAGAGTCATTGTTTCTGAGTATAAAATCCCCCATCCTTGAAGTAATCACAATCCAAGTACCTCCATGGGAAATGGATATTTGATAGTTGGCTCCTTAATGTAGCAGAGAACAGTATAACAAGATCCAATGGTGGGAACCTGAAGCTAGGCAAATTCAGACTGGAAATAAGGCATCCATTTTTAACTGTAAGGTTTATTAATCACCAGAACAAATTACTGAGGTTCAAGGTGGATTCTCTGTCACTTTTGTCACTCCAACAATCTTTAACTCAAGATAGGAAATTTTCCTAGGCCTATATTCTAGTTCAGTAATTGTTTAGGGCAGTTCTATGGCCTGTGTTATGCAGGGGCATGTTTACACTGCATCTGAGAGCAAATCTTCCAGTTCGTGTCCACAGATGCATGCCAGTGCCCTGAAACTAGCTTTGTAGATGATACAGCTGAGGTTGGAGTGCAGGCATTGTAGTATGAGGGGGAGTGGGCTTGACAGCTTGAGCCACAATGTCAAAGTAAAGTATCCACAGCTAGTGCATGCTCCCCAGCAAAAGTCTGTGTACCCAGGCTGAGAGGCTTGCTCCCAGATGCAGAACACACCTGCCCCAGAAGATTACCACAGTGGTCCCTTCTGGCTTTATAATGAGAGAGGAGGGGCATGCACAAGGAGGAACCAGCAGGGGCATGAGGCCCCCCCACAATCAGCAAGGGCACAGAACTCCGGGGCCAGGGTGGGGAGAGTGAGCTCGTCCTGCCCCGGGCCAGGGCAGGAGATGACAGCTCCTCCAGACCCAGGACTACAGGAAGAGAGCCAGCTCCTCTGGCCACCATGGAAGAGCCAGCTCCACCGGCCTTGGGGCTGTAGGGGGAGGAGGGTGAGCCAGGGTAACCCAGGCCTATTTAGTGTAGGGCTCTGTCCCGCTCTAGTGGCACCTAGCCCAGCTAGAGATTGATGAGTCTGCTACAACCTTAGCTAAGAAACAGGTGACTTTTAGCTCATGAAGTAGAGACTCTACACTAAGCTTTAGAGATCCCTGGTTTGATCCTGCCCACTGACAACAAGGGTTTGTCAGTGTAGCAAGTGTGGGCTCTTGTGGGATATCAACTGGGAAAACTCTGAATGCAGGATGTGCTTCCTCAGCTAGGGGCAGTATGTAACCTACTCTGCCCCCTCTACTGGCACCTAGCACAGCTAGAGCTTGATAAGTCAGCTACAGTCTTAAATAGGAGGCACATGGGTTTTGGCCCATACACTAAGCTTCAGAGGTCCTAGGTTTGATTCTTCCCCGCAGTGACCAGGGTCTGTTGGTGTTACACCAGCTCTAGTGGCTATAGGGCTGCAGGTGGGGAGCGCCAGTTCCTCCAGCAATGGGGAGCACAGAAATGCCTCTGAAAAAGCGGCCAAATTTTTATTCCTGTGCACACTCCTGTGAGAGAGAAAGAGAGAGGACACCCTCAGTCTACCAGTTGCCCAGCAGCTAGGGTATTCACATAGCAAGTTTTGATACCTGTACTGCCTGATTCAGATCAGGCACCTGATTCAGTCAGTCTCTCTTTCTTGCTAGGGTCAATGAATTCGCAATTATTTATACAAAGTGAAGCAGCTCCAATAGGAGAGATGAAGGCTGTAACTCTGATTCTACGGCCTGGTGGTTAAGGGACTTGTCAAGGATACAGGAGACCTAGGTTGAAGTCTCTTCTCTGAATCGGGCAGAGCAGGGACTTGCATGTGGCTCTCCTACATCCTAGGTGAATGCTCTCACCACTGGACTTCTTTGAGGCAGGGTATGTCTGTTTTGTATCTTCTTGCAAAAAAAATTCCAGAAGGTCTCAGTTTCATCCTTATGTAGAATGGGAAAATGATTAAAATCTCAAAGCTTTGCAAGACAGGAAAACCATTTCTCCCCAGCCTTAAGAGGATCTGAGCACGGTCTGCTGGATAGAGTGCATGTTGTAAATGTTCATGCTACTGCTGGTATGGAGCAGAAATTTGGCTTTTCAGCATGAAGTCAGAAAAGAAAAGGTTGCATTAAAGGATAGACTAATGAAGAGACTTGTCTTAGAGCAAAACTCTGACATCCTTACTTATGTTGAGTGGCACCTTACCCCGCCTTCGAAAGGACTACTTGTGAAGTGACGTGCCATTCAACACAAATAAAGGCATCAGAATCTGGCCCTTAAAGGGTGTCAGTGCAATTCCTTATGAGTGAACCTGAAGCACCTTCTGAGGTCTTTTGAGAATTAAAAAGCCTACTAAACTAGCAGTTTATTAATATTTAACCCTCATAAGTCATTTTGACCTTTCATGGTGAATTTGCTTAAGTGAGCCTTAGTCATATCTAGAGCTATACAACACTCAGCAGTTTCACAGGGCAAGAGTTTTTCTTCACTTTCAGTGCACATAGATTGGCATCCACCCTGTTTCAGCTTGCGTGTTTGGGTTGAAAACCAAATTGAAACCTTAAAGCAAAATTCAGCAAAAGCTCCAGTTTAACCTGGCTTCACATCTACACCATATGAAACCATATATTTTGCATGATTTTGATAAAAAGCCGAAAATTAGTCTAGCATCACTCACTGCTGGACCTAGGGTCATTCAAGAGGTGTGTGAAACTTTTTGAACCATCTGCTCAACCTGATTTGAGGTCAGAGTTTTTAATATCACCCCAAAACCAGATAACTTAGATTACTTCAGGCAGAGATGAGCAAATAAGTTGTAGAAAGTCACTGAGTCCATTGAATTCAGCTCCTTTTCTGTTTGTGAATTAGCCACGAGCAGTTTATGAATTTTTCTCCAATTTATTCTTTATACCAAGTTATTTGCTGTACATTGTCTGAAAACAGTTAGATCCATGCAGATTGTTTGTGCCATTTCTGATTATCTGGGATTCAAATTTTGAGCTGTGTTGTTACACAATGTTTCTTTTGCCCGACTGGAAGACTAACATGTTAGCAATTTCAAAATTCACTTTATATGGCTATGCTTTCCTATTAGTTCAGTATTTTCTATTTCTGCAAATAATCCTGCCAGAGAGATTTGTTCACTAGAGCATTTGTAGATAGTGAAAACATTTTACAAAGGGAGAAGCTTAACACAGTAAAAGCCAATTCACTGTTATTCAAGAAATTATTTGTAAATTCCTCTGGAAGTTTTTTCCCTAGGTCTAGCTTCAGACATTGCTAGTTATAACCTTTTAATTTCAAAAGCATCTAAAGATAAAAAGGAAAAAAGACAACCTGGACTGGAAAATTTTTGTGCTATGTTTTAGTAATATTAGTTCATGCTTGTTAGTTTTTTTTCTACTGGGTTCATTCAAGACTAAGTCTGCACCTTTTACCAGAATTTCTGTTTTGCTTGCTTCTCAACATGTCTTTCAACATCAAGATAGCAGGTGCTCAGCAAACAGAAAGCCTCAGCTCAATGAGCAAGGACATTAAATTCTCTTTTTGCCTCTTTACTGGGATCAAAAGACGGACTTTAGTCATTCTGTTTGTTCTGCTCCGGACTTCTAAATTTGGAAAGGGATCACAATTTTTCTGTAATATGAAGCCGATGACATTCAGACTGTAATCCATTAGAAGATGAGCTGAACCATCAAATTCATTTCGATTGTAATCCCAAGCAGTTCAAATCCAGTTCTCCATAAGGGAAATTTAAATACATTGTCAGTCAAGATCTGCACTTCTTCATGTGTTGAAGGATCTCAAGAAAAAATACAAAGCTCAGAGACGCTATGGACCATTTCTTACACTATAGGAGTTCATTTAAATACCTGATTGAAGTACATTATAGGCATTTTGTAAGCTTCCTCAGCTCTTCACCTTATATAACATAAAATAAACCCCCATTGCTTAGCTTCTTTTTTATTCTTTGCTCCTATTGACTTTTCAACAAACACTTAGGCTCTGAGTTAACATTTTACATTAGTATCCCTAATTACACAGTACTGATCAGCATGTAATTATACTGTATATAAATGCAAATACAGTTTTTTGGCATTTAACTTTGTGCACTAGTAAAGTTAGTGCAGCTATTTATTTACAATAGTTGTGAGGCACTTATTATGCCAAGAAACATTTGAACTTGAACATGATTCAAATTAACAACTGATTAGAAATATTCATTAAATGTGTGGGAACGCAGTACATTTTAGGGTGGATCTTTATGCCTGTTCAAATGTAAGGCCTGTTTTTTGTTCAGTGACAGCGATGTGATTAGACACAAAATAAAAATAAAATATTTGAATTTAGTTTTGCTCTGCACAGGAACTGGAATGATTACTAAGGTAACTACCATTAAAAGCTTATAATTATACATTAGATGTACGTTTGGAGCATGTAAGTGCACTGAAATTCTATACCCCTGGTGGTGGTTGTTAAAATAGATTGTCTTGCTATATTCTCATTATATTTAAAAGCATTTTTTATCCCACATCCGAATATTTCCCAATGCCAGACTTCTGCTGTGGAAGTTCCAGGCTTCAGATAAATCACCTACAGTAAAGAAAAGGTTTTAACCATAAATCTTCTGTAAATCTCTTGTCTGGTTGATCAGAGAGATTTTTTGATTGTCACTGTTTTCCTGCTGGGCAGAAAAAAAGATTTCATAAAGAAATATAGTTTTCTATTTCACAACTTGTGTCAGCCTAACTTATTTTAGGCCCAACCCCACACCCCGGACTCTGACACAACTCCTGCTGAAGTCAATGGTCGTCATCCTCCTTTCTAAAGGTGTAGCTATAGCCACACTGTCCCTGTGTTCACTGGAGTTGTTACAGCCATTTTGTGAAGGCAAAAGGACTTTTCACAAGCACAATGGTCCACCCACATAGATTCAGTATAGGGTCAGGGACCTTAAATTCCCTTAATTCCCTAGGGCATGAATGCTTCCCACCCCCACTTAGCCAATGCAAAGTTCTAGCGTTGTATGTCTTAATAACACATATTATGGACACCACTCATTTGTTTTTGTGTTTTTCTCTTTGAGTGTAAACCACTCTAACTAGTGATATTAATTACAGTATTAGCTGACTCCCTCTTACATTCTTGTAACTGTCATTTCAATGATAGAACTTAAATTAAGTAATTTATTGCTTTAATATTTCTGACTTAGCATACTGTGCTGACTCACCAACTGGGGAAGAAAAAATAAAATCCCAGCTCAGATCTCCTCACATCCCTTTTTTTAGGTCTGGAATTATCATTTCAGTATGAATTTAAAGTTTGTAGATCAGGGGCCAAATAGACAGTAGTAACTCCTTCTGAAACATTATAGGCAATCATGTAAAATTATAAAAGTTTTAAAATATGTAATATTTTAATGGAAAGAATAGATATGTAATTAGGGTGTTATTAAAATGCAGATACATTTTTTTTTTTAATTTTAGAGGTATTATGGCCTGTCTGGTCATGCTTTACTTACAGATCTTTGAGTTCACAGCTCATTGACCGAATGGCTTGTAACCGCTGCTCTGAAAGCATTATGTTCTTTTATGTCAATCTGACTTCCATGTAAGCACACTAAACCACACTTTGAGATTGAATAGGTCCAGCAAAGGGCAACAAAAATGGTTCAGATGTATGGTGGGAGATATATATGGTGTGAACATGTAACAACTAAGATTATTTAGTCAAGTCAGGAGAAATATTGGATGGGGAACTGAATGAGGTTATCAATCTTATGAAGGGCACAGCAAAATAATAATTAGTCGTCCTTGTCCAGCCAGGCCCATGGTATTAAAAGAGACATTAAATGAAATAAAGGAAAGTAAATGTAGAGCCTATTAAAGAATATACTTTTATACTAGATACTATATCAGCCAGTGAAATCACTACTGCCATGAGAAAAATACCCTGGCTAGATTTTTTTTAAGTGCTGGATAATTTTATAACCACTAGTAACATTTGTAACTATGCTAGCTAAAATAAAAGGCTAATCAAATCTCCTGATGTAGGGCGTACTCCTGATCTCATGCTAGGTGCACTATAAAAGAAGTTTCATCAGAAGCATCAGGTGTAATCCAGTGGTTCAAGACAGACTAGTTGGACAACAAGCTTTGATCCAGTACAGCAAATCCTAGGTTGCTATGCCCAAAATTACTTATTAGTTACCTTGCAAAAAAAAATTAGTACACAGGCCCATTTTTTCATTGAAATATGGATATTTGCTCTTAAAATGATAGGTCAACGCCTTTTTTATCTTGCTTGACATATATACCTTAATTCAGTTTTTATATAAATGTGTAGAAAAACAATAAAATGCAAAGCAGCTTTGCTGACAACCTGTCCAATACAGAAGACTTTAGGCCTAAGCACGTTTTTATAACAAATCTGATATAACACCTTAATTTTCTAGGATTTACATTTTTCCTGATTAAATTATATTGTGTATTAAAATTTTAAAATTTAGTTAATTTATCCTTTTAAATGAGTTATTATTTCAAGTTGTCAAACTATATGGCCATTCTTGTTAGTTATGTTTTTATTTCCCCTTCTATCCCCCAAGAAAAAATACATTTTCCTTCAAGTAATTGTCCCTATTGGTGCTCCATTTCAGGTGGGCACACGTCCATGTGCCTCTGATTGGAGATTTTTAGTAGCTTGCTCTTGGTACACCCTCATGATCCAATTCAAGGGCACATAAGGCAGGGGAGACCCACTGCTGCTCTAGTTTCTTTCTTGATCACCTACAGCCTGAGATTTCTACTGCTATCCGCACTGAAAAGTCTCTTGGCAGGCAGCCCCATCTGGTACCAATGCTGGTACCTGTCTCTGCATGGGCCAGGCAAAAGGACTCCACCTCAGAAGAGATCAGTAATGGTAATGACTCTACTGGTACCTGCCTTTCCTGTGGGACACAAATACTGGGGGCATTCTGATCACACCCCTTTTCTATCTTTGGTATTGACAGCTTTATCAACATCAAACTCAGTTCTCCAACCTGTCTTCCATGAACCAAAAAGATTCCTATTGTTGAGGGATCTCCTAGTCTCTGTGGAACCTGATTTTCCTCTTCCCCACACTTCTGGGTACCATAGAAAACCTCGTCTGCCACACTCTCCTCCAGTACCACCAAGATCTACCTACCTACTTTGAAAGACTTCTCTTCTGACACAGAGATCTCCATTTAGGGTCTCTCCACCTACACATTTAGACTTCACTCCCCAGAAGTCTGTTCTAAAACAGGATCATCAAGAGCCAGGCACATATAAGCCCCTCAATATTCTCCTTGGTATGCCACCCTTGGAGCTCCATACCCTTCCCTATATCCCACCTCAATGACCCTGTTGGAATCTTTGGGACCAGTATTACAGAGCACTGTCTCTATGAAGAGATCACCAGGAGAGAGCCCACGGTTCCTCAGGACCACCTTCATCTCTCTCCTCATCAGTAGGAATTCTTAATCAGCAAGAACTGAGAGCTCAGAGGGAAGCAACTCCACCCACGAATAAGTAGTCTTCCTTGCCAAATGAGGCTATAACACTTCCTCCCACTTCCTATGCAGATGGCTTCAAATTTTTCTGAGACATCATGAAAAAAATAGCCCAGTCTCTGAAAATCCCTCTGGAAGAGGTGTAGGAGTTGCAGCATAACTTGGAGGATAGCCTTCATATCACCTTCTTGGGCAGGGTGGCCCTGCCAATAAATGATGCCTTGCTACAGCTAACAAAAACACAATAGCAAACACTGGCCACTGTCCCTTCCACTTGTGAAAGAGAAGACAAGAAACATGTGCCTTCCAAAGGTGCAGAACAGCCATTCCTGCATCCTGTCTCAAATTACTTAGTGGTCAATGTTTTAGATGAAAGAAACATTATCATTCCAGGTCCACACCACATGACAAAGAGTACAAGCAGCTGGACTTTCTTGAATGTAGACATTATTCCTCAGCCTCTTTACAATTCCGGGTAGTAAATTATCATGCCCTCATTGCTAAATACAACTATACAAATTAAAATACATTCACTCATTTTATTGAATATCATCCACAAGAACAGATATCAATTCTGGGCTTTCATCACTGAAGGACAACTAGTGGCCAACGCTAGTGGACAGAGTAGACATTGCCTCCCATTCTCTGGCAACAGCCCTAGTAATAAGCAACAGGTCCAGGTTACAGTCCTCTGGTATCCCTTGGTAGGTCCAGTACACAGCAGAAGATCTTCCGTTTGAGGATCCCAAGCTCTTAACAACACCATAAATGAATCCCTTCTCTCCTTAAATGACTCCAGAGCAAGTCTTTGGTCCTTAGCAATATACACTCAGCAACCAAAGAAGGTACCGCATATCACAAACAGCTCATCTGGTCCAGGTTCAAATATATCACAAGGCCATAGAACCAACTAAGAAGACACCTTGATTCCAAAGGAAAAGACCACTGACTTCCACCTCTGTGGTCACCCAGCCAGCAGTCTACAATGGTCAAGAGCCACAAGTCAATCTCCCATCCAGATCTTGCACTGCTACCCCTTCTACTTCTCTCATCCCACTTTATTGGGAGCTGTTTTTCCATTTCAAACATTTATGGGGATGAATTGCATTGGTTAGGTGTGTGGTAGAAGTCATCTCATTTGGCTTTGCCATTAACTTCAGCGCCATCCCTCACCACAACATACCCTCCTAGTCCTTCATGACAGAAGTCACTGTAAAGGTCTCCTATGACAAGAAGTGAAATCCTTCCTCCAATTGGGTGTTGTAGAACCAGTTTTTCCCCATCCCTGTATAGGGAAAGTTTTACTCCAGATACTTCCTGGTGCCCCAGAAGAAAGAAGTATGGAGACTTTTCTTGGACCTCAGAACACTGAATGCACGTAGCCAGACTCAGATTCAGGATGGTAACCTTAGCAGCAATATACCTTCTTTAGATAAGGGGACTGGTTTGCGCCCTTTGACCTCCAAGATGCATACTTTCACATAGCAATTCATCCAACTCTAAAGTGTGTCTCAAGGTTTGTGACTGGTCACAATACTGTGTACGTCCATTTGGCCTCTTGACCATCCTAAGGGTCTTCATGACTGTGATGGCTGCCCAGGAGTGGTGGTCTCTTTCTACACTGGTGATTGGCTCCTCAAAGGCCAATCCTATGATGAGGTACAATCGGTAGTCAAAAAGGCCCTTTTCAACACAGTGGGACTAAGGCCTTGTCTACACTAAAAAAATAAGTCAACATACGTTATGTTACTCACAGACACCGTTATAATTACATCGGTGGCTGATGTCCACATTGCTCTCCTTGGGTCGGTGGAGTGTATCCTCACCAGAAACATTTCCACCGACCTAAGAGGAAGTGTTGGGAGCTGAGAGCCCCGTCTCTCAGGTCCCTGCAAGGAGCCCACAGGCTCCCAGGTTCCCTGTAGGCTGCTCCCCCCCCCCCCCACTCCCTGGTCCCAGGCAGGAGCCTGGGGCAGCCGCGCGGGCACTTTTCCCCTCCTCAACCCCAGCCGTGCAGGGACTTTTTCCCTCCCCGTTCCAAGCTGGGGGCAGCCCTCAGGGACTTCTCTCCTCCCCTTTCCCTGCCGGAAGCTGGGGAAAGCCACAGGGGGCTTCTCCATTCCCCACTCTCGACTGGAACAGGCAGCCATGTCAATTCCTCGGCACAGCCACATAACTGACAAGGCTGCCTTAGCAAGGGGTCTGGGTAGAAGCTCCCGGACTTCTGGCCCCAGCTCCCAGCTGAGAGTGGAGACCAGCAGCACAGGCTTATCACTCTGCTCCCAGCTGGAAACAGGGCAAGAAGCCTGGGTTGCTGCAAACCAGGGCAGCTGGTTCACATCCTGGCTGGGAGCAGGGCGAGAAGCCAGGGCAGCTGGTCTCTGCTCTCAGCTGGGAACTGAGTGGAGAAGTCAGGGAGCTTCTCCAGGTACTCTCCACTGCAGCAGCCTTGTCGATTACACAGCTGAGCCATGACATTGACATTGCTGCCGGTTCCATCCGGACCTGGAACTGGATGCCTGGGCTTGCAGCGGCTTAGGCTTCTCGCCCCCCTACCAGCCAGGATGGGAACCAACAGTCCCGACTTGCAGCAAGTATGATAGCCCCACTACCGATGTAAGGGGATGCAGTGTCTACATTGACCTGTGTCGCCTGAACTATGCCAACAAAAGCCCTACACCTCTTGTTGAGGTGGTTTTATTTTGTCGAAAAAACAGGGCACTTTTGTTGTCAGGATGGTGATTGCAGTGTGTACATCAGCATTGTTTTGTCAAAAAAAGCTGACTTACACAGGCCTAAGACTCAAACAGAAAAGTCCACCTGACTGACCCATCAAGTTCATAGGGTCCAACCTGGTGTGGTGTTACTGTGACATTAAGAGAATGAATAGAATATCCAGAGTGTGAGAGCTGATGGTGCGGGGAGTCTGTTTGTTTTTAGGTTAGACTGAGAGATTGACCTAAGATAAGATGCTTTTTATACATGTTAACTATGTATCTAATAAAGATTTAAGTTACTAGCAATGAATTATTATTAAGACTAGTAGATTTCTTAAGTATAAAACAACACAGGGTACCAGGAATGAAGGAAGTGATAAAAAGAACAGGAAGAATTTTTTTTAAAAAACCTGAGGTAAAATTTACTCAAAAGTTAAAAACAAGTTTTGAATTGATCATCTAATTACATTTAGAGTTCCCACACTTCTAAAAATGTCAAAATGCTGCAAAAAAATTGCAAGAGGTTTAAACAAGAACTTGATTAATTTTGAGGGCATCAGGATCTGTTCATAAGGAAGATGAAAAGAAGTTGCCATGTTTTTAATATTGCAGGTACTGAAGCAATTTCATTATTTAACTCATTTGACTCTGTGTTTGTCTTAAAAAAATTGAGGAATACTGTTTACCAAAAATAAATGAAACATTTGAAAGACTTCAGTCAGTTTCACTTAAAAAATCAAATGAAGGAAGAGACTTTTGAACCATTTAACAGATCTAAAGATAAGTCAGACATGTAGTTTCCAGAATCTGAGTCAATAATAAGAGATCAAATTAATGAGTATAAAATATACCAGTGTAAGAAAGACTATTAGAACAGCCAGGTATAAATCTGGAACAAACAGTGAGAATTTGCCAAACTGCTGAACTTCATTAACAATGATTGCACATCTGAGAAAGAAAACAAAACAAATGTGAATGTAGACTTGATAAAATAAAGTGGAAAAAAATGGAATGAATGTATTTAAGTTAAAACATGAGCATATAAAAGAATTTTCTAGATGTGGAAGGAGGCACCAACCTAGATAATGTCCACCATACAGTCAAATCTGTCATATCTTCAGGAAACAGAATCATTTTGCAAAAGTGTGTAAACAGAAAAGTCTGAAAAAAGCTTAGAAATATACACTTAGTTCAAAATTCAAAAGTGTCTCAGAGAAGAAATGGAATATGGAATACATAGCTGACTACACATGAAGAAAATTTGTTTCTGGGTATTTTGAAACAGAGTCAGTGTAGCTGTCCAATCCTCCTTGTAGTTCACAATCTATTGATGGAACATTTATTTTGTATGTAATACAAATACAAATACAGATCACAAGCTAATGTAATTTCAGAAGAAATTTTAAAATGTCTAAAAGTAAAACCTGTAATAAGAGAACACATATATATTAATTTACAATCTTATAGTGGTGAGAATTCCTGTTATGAGTATCTGTGAATTACAAGTCATATCTAAAGATAATTTAGAAAACCGAAGATCAGCGATAGTTGATGGATGAGTTAAGGGATGAGGTATTTCTATTTTAGTTTTAAAAACATGTTTAGCACTAAATATAATTGGTAGAATTCAGACTAGTCAGGATTTTGAAACACTGGAAAGAGAACATCAATTTATAGAGTTATTCACTGACTTTGGTAAATTGGATACAATGCATAAGATAGAGTTAAATTAAACCAGTTATACATACAACTAGACAAATATCCTTAGCTTTAAGAAATAGGGCACAAATGGAATTGGAAAGGTTTACTTAATTTATAAACTTATTAAATTTCAATTTATAACTAAGAGTGAAAAATCTGACTGAATGGGTGAATTTGTTATTAGTAATAGAAAAGAAAGATGGATCCTTATGTTTTTGTTTAGATCCAAAAGACGTAACTATATTAAAAGGAACGTTTTAAAAATACCTAGCAAGGAAGAAATATTTGGACAAAAGTTAGGAGCAAAGTACTTTCTTCTTTAGATGCTTCAAATGGATTTGGCCCAAACCATTGGAGCAAAAAAGTCAGTTGCTATCTATCTTTAACACACCTTTTTGATGTCACTGTTCTTAAAAGATTACCTTTTGGATTATGTTCAACTCCAGAGGTATTTCATAGAGTAATAAAAAATATTTTTGTAAATATAGTTGGCACACCAGTGTACAGGGATGATAGATCAACATGGGAAAGAACTTTAGGAGAACCTCATATAAGGATTAACTAAAGTTATTATCTAGATCAAAAGAAGCAGGACTAAAACTTTACAAAAGTAAATATAAATACAGAGTGCAAGAATTAACACATCTAGGCGGAAACACTGACCAGTCAGGGATTACAAAGTAATGCACATCAAATACAAACCATTGACAATATTGCTTACCCAAATGATAAGGAGTCATTACCGAAATTTTGGGGTAAACTTTTTAGGAAAATACATACCTAACCAAGCAGAAAAACAACAACTAACATAAGGGCTTTACTTTGTAAAAAATAATCAGTGGAAATGGGACTGTTAGCATCAGCAAGAACTTAAGCATATTATGCAACTAACAAAAGCCACTCCAATATTACAATTATTTGATAGTAACAGACTTAGAAAATTGTCTTCAGAAGCATCCAGAAGAAGCCCTAGGAACGATTCTATTACAAAAGTGTGGTGATCTATGGAAACCAGTTTCTTATTTATCTAAAGCTGTGTCAAAAACAAAATGTCAGTATGCTTCAATAGAAAGAGGTTTTGACACAGGTTTTTGCACACAAAAATGTCACATTTATATGATAGTTCTGTACTGGCAAAAACAAATCGTAAACCAGTAGTTAATATTTCAAAAAGGATTATGATCAATATAACGCCTTGGATACAAAGATTATGTTTTCAATTGCATTTATATGTATCTGTAATGGTAGAAATTAGGCTCAGAAACACACTGTAATGAGGTAGCACTTCAGTTTTAAGATGTCACGACTAATAATGGTCAAGTATATAGATGAAATCTGAGACATTTGTAATTATAACCTTCAAGACAAGACTCATCTGAAAGAAATGATATAGTACAGCAACAAGAGCAGCAAAATAAAATGAAAATGACATAATTTCTCTATGTAATAAGAAACTTCAATAATACAGCAATATAGAAGTTAGATGATCATTGAGTCGACGGAGACCTGTTAAAAGACTTATAGAAAGCTGTTAAGATAACTCTGAGATACATATACACAAATCTGTATTTAAAAAAAATAAGGAGCTGTGGTGTTACTGTGGCTTTATGAGAATGAATAGAGTCTTCAGGTTGCAGGAGCTTTAGGTGGGAGGAGGCTGTTTGTTTTGAGGTTTGACTAATACATTTACCTCAGTTAAGACGCTCTGTATATGCTATTTATCTCTGTAGCTATACATATATCTGTACATACTATGTATATGCTATACGTCTAATAAAGACTGTTGTTAAGTTACTAACAATGAATTGTTAAGACTAAAGGATTACTCATCACAATGTCCAACCTCAGCTCCCAGCTTCAATTAAGTATTCAAACTGTGGGAATGTGTGTGCAACTGTTGAGTCATATGACAGCTTGCTTATTCATGACAATTCATACCAGATTACATTTCTGATACCTTCAGGCCTGGTTTAGGACTGTGACAGCCCTACAAGCACAACTTAAACAAACTAACACCCATTCCCCAAAAAGGACTCATGTCCTTTGATTGGTGGAAAGATCTGCACAAGGCTTGTATGGGAGGCTCATTCACTCAGCCACCCTCCACAGAAACCACAAATACGGATGCCTTCGATAGCCTACATGCCCAGCTTCAAAACCTTGTGGTACAGGGCAAGTGGACGCGTCAAGAATTTGGCCTTCATATCAATCTAATCAAGCTTAGAGCATTTTCTACCCATAATCAGAGGTCAGCTAATCAGGGTCATGCTGGACAACAGGGCAACCATGTATTACATAAACAACCAAGAAGGAGCAAGTTCCTTATAATTGTGAACAGTGGTAGTAAAGCTCTGGAATTGAAGCATAACCATTAAGATTGACATCTCAGCTTTATACTTACCCAGTCAGAAGAACACCATAGCCAACATGCTGAGCAGACTTTTTTGCCAAGACCACAAATGGGAATTGAGCAGTCTGATCCTATAGGGCATACTCTTCAACTGGTAATTCCCAGAGATAGAGCTCTTTGTGACAGCATCCATCAAGAAGTGCCACAAGTTCTTAAGTGGAGGACATGGCCGCAATTCTCTAGGTGATGCATTCCTCATTCCAAGGCCAGGTTCCTTGCTGTCTGGCCATCCCCCACTCTGTTGCTTCTTAAATTCCTCAAAAAGATAAAACAGGACAAAGCCATTCAGCTTCTGATAGGTATGGTTCCTGGGTCTGATTTGCCTGTCATTTTGGCCATCTCTTCACATGTCATTGACGACAGATTTGCTGACTCAAGAGTCAAGGAAAACTATTCAACCCAATCTCCCCAGGCTACATTGCAAGACCTGGCTGCTGAGTGGCTCTTGGTCATTGAAATGGACTGTTCATTTGAAATGCAGAAGATACTCTGCTAAACAGTACAAAACTATCCACAAGGAAGATTTAGCCTCATAAATAGAAGTAATTCTACTCCTGGTGCATCCAGTATGGTTAGTCTCCCTCCAATTCTCAGTTAGTGCACATTTTAGACTACGTGTTAAATTTAAGACGTTGGGTTTGTTGCTAAGTTCTATCAAAGCCCACCTAGCAGCTATGCAGCCTTGGACTTCCCTGTTGATGTGTTCTCTGTACTTGCACATCCTACAACTGCTAGATTTGTTAAAAGATCGACCAATCCCCTTCTAAACGTTAGATAACCTACTCTCATCCTCAGTGTCCTAATGATAGCATCCTTTGAGCTTCTGGTGCTTCTCCTGCACTTATCCATGGAAGCATCTTTACTCTCAGCTATTATATCAGCTAGAAGAGAAAGGGAGCTGGGAGTCCTTATGGCAGATCCATCCTACACTGTTTTATTGGGACAAAGTGTCTCTTTACCCCATCCTCATTTTCTCCCAAGATCTTTTCAGACTTCCACATTATCCAGGTCATTTGAGTACTCATTTTCTAACCAAACCTAAATAAATTTAGGGAAAAAGCTAGTCAACACACTTAGACTGCTAATGCCCTTCAATCTAGAAGAACTGAGCCTTCAGAGCCTTTCCTAGGTTTTTCATCTCTTTTGCATATGTAACCTTTGGGTGGGCTAGAGTTTATTTCATTGCCCTTCTCCAGTGCCCAGAAAACCCAACTACCATAGAAAAGCACCTAGAGACCCAGAATTCAGTCACTGAGGATTTTAAGCAAGGATTGCACAGGATCAACCTTCCCACAATCAAGACCAAAAGAACAAAAGAAATTAACTTAATTCTTAAAAACCAACTTAATAAAATCTTATGATAAAGAAACATAATAAATAACAACTACTTAATTTTTACAACATAACATGGCTTCTTTATAAGCCACATACATTATCTTCACAGTTATACATAAACATAAATGAAGAAAACAAATTAAATCTAAACAGGTCAATCTCCACAGAAATACAGAGTTTCCAAAAGTTTAGGTTGAGTTCACCTGAGTCTAAGTTAATCTTTGATCACCAAATCTATACAGTCTGCTGAGTCAAAAGCAACATCTTCCCTCCATTTGCTCGTAGGAATCTTCAGTTAGAATCCATGCAGATCTTTCTCTTCCTCTACTGAAATCACTGTTAGCTGGTTAGCTAACCAATTAACCAACCTCTCAGTTAAGTATACAGATATTTTTTTAAAACTCTGTTACATGAAATAAACAAAACTGAAAATACATAAATAAATGACTCTTTCCCCATTATCACATTTAAATAAGAAAAAAGTTGGTGAATCATATTAAGTGAGACAATTTAACTAAAACAGTTTGTCTAAAATCAAACAACATTCAAAGTATAAAATTAAAATAAAAGAAATTAGTTCTCCTTCCCAATTTCCCCATTCTATAATTAACACTGCCAGGGCTTCCCTCTTGGAGGGTTAACAATATCACTAACCTTCAGCAAAATGCTTCAGAATTAGGGAAAACAGCCTGCTTTCTGCTCCTGGGCTCAGCTTCTCCCAACCTACACAGTGCCTATGGCCTTTTGCAAAGCAGCTGTCTTCATGGAGTCTGAGTCCAGCAACAGGGAACCTATTGAGCATACCCAAAACTATCACACGCATTTCCAGAAACTTCTGAGAGTGGAGAGCTAATAATGCATCTGCCTAGTAACAATGACCCAGACACAACTCATTCCTACCCACCCCTCAATAGATCTCTTGAAGGGCTATCTCCCATTTAGGCATGTTGGTTATGTATACAGAATGGAGGGAACTCCTATTTATACATGACTATCCAAATGGGTCTCAGGATGCATTTTGTCCTGCTACAAACTCTCTACAGTGACTGCCCATTTCACTAGACCATATTCCATCTCTGTGGCTTTGCTTGAGAATATCCTGATCAAAGACATCTTTGAAACTGGTACCTAGTTATTTGTTCACATCTTTTCCCAGCAATATGCCATAGTGTATGCTTTCTAAGTCTGATGCAAATTTTAAGATGGCTGTTCTCCAAACTGTACAGGATAGTACTCCTCAGTACCCACCCTCTTATTCTGATCACTGCTTGGGACTCACCTGAAGTGGAGCACCCATAGGGACAAGTTACTCGAAGAACAAGAAGAGGTTACTTGTACAGTAACTTGAGTTCTTCAACATGTTTTGTCCCTCTGGGTGCTCCATTACCCACCCTTCTTCCTGTCTGCTTCAGAGTCCCAGCATTAGGTTAGATCTCACAATGGAGAAGGAACTAGAGTGATGATAGGTCCACCTTGTCTTATGTGCCCTCAGATTTGATCACAAGGGTGTACATAGCACAGGTATAGATCATGCAGACATTGCTACGAAAAAACTCTAACCAGGTGGGCACACACCCGTGCACCTCTAAATTGGAGCATTCACAGGGACAAAACACATTGAACTAGTTACTTAATAAGTAACCTTTCTTGCCTTGTTTTTTCCTCTATACCTTAAAATAATTTACCCCCAAATACAATGCAGGGAGAACCCATAGTTACCTGTCATTTTTAATGTTTTTTTAAATTCTGTAACATAGTTACAATAATCATTCTGAATATGTTTTGCAGCATAACTATGGGCGAATAGCAGGAAACTTTCCCAGGTAGATTCTCTGTGGAAGTTTGTCCCATTCTCTGAAGCATCTGGGGCTGGCCAGTGTCAGTGACAGACTTCTGGGATCAGAAAAAAATCAGCTCTCAGGAGATCTCAAAATGCTTTGCAAAGGAAACCAGAATCATTATCCTCATTTTACAAATAAGGAAACTGAGGTACAGAAACTTGCCTAAAGTAACCCATCAGGCCAGTGGCATGTCGGGAGTAGGACCCAGCTGTCCTCCAGTGTTCTAACCACAAGACCACACCACTCTGAATAGAAACGAGAGAAAATTGGTTTGATCCAGTATGGCAAGTCAATGCAACATGTAAAACTATACTTTACCATTTTGTTCCCTAATAACAATGGGCATTTGTACACTATATTAATAGACACAATCATCAGACATGGGTGCCTCACACATAGTTGTCAGAAATTGGTATTTAGGTGCCTAACTTTAAATCTATTGCTTTGAAAAGTAAACCACTATATACTAAATTTTAAAAGATCCAGTGACTCTAGCTACCCCTATTTGGAAACATCGAGCCAGACTGTGACTTGTCCTTCCAAGGTCCAGTGGGGATGTGTGTGGGACACATAGGGACTGTTTCCTCTTTGAGACATGCATCTCCTCAAGGTGATACATACGGCAACTACCTGCTGCCCACATACACCCTGTGCGTTGGGTGAGGATTGTTTTTGTGTGAGATACAGTCCCTCCCCCTAGGGCAATGAGGCTCTCCACCTTTCTCAATATCAGTCTGTGTCTAAATGCCACTGTGTAGCCCTCTCTTTAAGAAAAACTGTGTTTCTCTCCCCTTCACACTCACTTTTCTTTAGTAGTAGTAGACTAATTCAAGAGATCACAGGAGTTTTACTTCTCAGGATTTAATCTATTTCTGCTACTGCTCTCATTCTTTATATGAAATCAGATCATGGAATCCTCCAATTGTGACACTATCATTGTTCCACAATAACCAAATGTTACATCACAAAAAAACAGAGGATCATGACTTTAGGTTGGAAAGAATCAGCAGGATCATGTAAACATTAAAAAAATATATTTTAAGAGAAAACAAACACTTAGAAATAAGGAGGAAATATGACCTAAAACTCTAGATGCAAGGCTTTTTATAGTTCTCTGGAAGGAACCACTGTCTTTTTAAGGAATAGAATATCATTTAAAATTGTTGCAACTATGGCTTGGGCTAAGCGTCTCTTTAGTTGATACTGAAAACATGTGACAACTTGAATAGTCTGTTCATAACCCAAGCAGACTTTTGAAGAAACTGTATGGAAAAGGTGAACAGTAAGATTTGCCTGTGTGTAACATGCATGAAATTGGCATTCATTATCATGGACTGCTTGCCTCACAAGAGGACACTGATCAAATATGTGTCAGGTCATAATATGGAGAATGGAATACTCTCTCTCTCTCCCTTCCTTCCCCTCCCTCCTCACCCTCCCCCCTCTTTCTCTTTTAGAACAGGCTTTCTTGGTTACAGTCAAAGCAAGGGTTAAAAATGTCTCCTTTATTTTCAGGTTGTTTTAATAGCATATTAGGCTTACATTCTTTATCACATTCAGCAGCCAAAGAGGCCCAAATAAATGAATAACATGTTGTGTGAGAAAATTACAAAGTTTGAGAGCATTATGGACAATAAAACATAAAACACACACATTAGTTAAATATTTTTAACTAGATAATTAACTGTAGCATGTTTATAATGAATTCATTAATTTCAGGTTGTTTTTGCTAAAGCACAGACTTCAGAATTCTTATCGAACTATAATTTAAAGATAAATAAGAAATTACAGAAAGTAAACTAAGTATAATTATATGATAGTGTTTAAATGCATGAATTTAACTTATTTAACTTAATTTATCAAAAAGTAATAAATCCAACCACGATAAATCAATCTTCTTACAAAGTAATAAATGTATTCTAATTCTTTATTCTTTGGAAGTGATCTTGTATTATGGAACCATAGTTCCATTTTGCTACACAAGTCTTTATCAATTTGTCAATCAAACTTTATATCAATCAAAAGTTGTGGAACTGTCAGTAGTAATTCTAAAGATAGATGTTTGAATAATTATTGAATTACTGAAATGTCAATTAAATAAAAAAATTGCCACCCCTGATACTAATTATTTATAGCCAAATCTTTTCTTATTACATGCACAAATATCACACAGAGCCCCCAAAATATTCATTTAAGAAGTTGTTTCTAATTTCTCTGGAAATTCTCCAACTTGTGAATACACAGGTAACCTATAATCCTCATCTTGATTTTTAACTCTTACCTATGCAAATGCTAAAACAATTAAAATTTATAGCTTGTAAATCATACCAACTTATTTCTTTGTCTCAGAAGTTGTCAATTTCATGTGCTACTTCAAATTAAGAGTTATCTGAAAAATCTTTGTTCTAAGATGGTATGCTTTTTTTTAGCTACTTTTCCAGTACAGTGAAAACATTTTGTGTTAGAGCTAGTGCTATGCTGAACTAGTATAATGAATTTTCCCACCTCAGCAGCAGTGCTGACCATCGGATGATAATTCCATTTGGCAACAACTTTCAAGGTTTTGAAGTTTTGTTTTTGTTTCTCACTGGAATGAAAACAAAATCTTTCAAATGTTTTGGCAGAGCGAAAAAGACTAGTTTCAGGTTTCTCTCTTTCCCTTCCCCATCTCCTTGGGTCAACAGTGACCAGATAGCAGTGGAACTCAGAAACCTTTTTGTAGAAACAACTGAAACCAATATATTTCCACAAAATGTTTTGGCACTGACAAAACAGCATGTTTTGATGAAGATAGATTTCATTGAAAATGTTCCAACCAGCTCTACCCAGCACTTTTAACCTCTTATTGATTTTTTTAAAAATGGGCATATAGTGGAAACTTCTGAATGGAACACCTTAAGTCATTACAGACTTTTTAACTCAGACACACACTCTGTGAAAGGTACTTAATATAGAATAACTAAGTGATCACTTAGATACAAGGAAAAGACTTTTTTTTATTATTTATCCAGTGGAATGTGTGGTTAGATAAATTCTCTAGCTCCTATGAATAGTTCACAGTGGCTGGTCTCTCAGGAATTATAAAAACTTCTGTTCAGTTCAAAGTGATATTACAGGTCTTAATCTGATATTATAGCCATATTCCTTTAGGACTTTTTTTTCTTTTGAAGAGACCTAATGTGGTCTTTGATAGTGAAAATTCTTAAATGGAAACCTGCGTTGACCTGCAGATGGTCTGTCATTCAATATCTTTCCAGGTGTTATTGGGTTGGCTTAAGCAATTTGCTTCTGATATTTTAGGCTTTTTATCTAGTCGTAGTATGCAACCTCCCTATAAATTTGTTTCTAAGATACAATCTTGAATGAACTGGTGGGGAAAACATTCCTATGACATCACTTCCATGAGTCAAATCGATGAGGTAGCATTTGCAGGTGAACTAGAACTTACATCTAGATCCATGTTAGCTTGAATTTCATATCTCAGATTGGCTGTGAGGATTCTCTTCCGTCAGAAATTAACTATTGGAACAAACTACCAAGAGAAGTGATGGATTGTTCATCTTCTCATGTCTTCAGATAAAGACTGGATGCCTTTCTGAAAGGTATAATTTAGCCAAACACAAGTTATTGGGCTCACTACATGGCTAACTGGGTGAAATTTAAGGACCTGTGTCAATCAGACTAGATGATCTAATGGTCCCTTCTGGACTTAAACTCTATGAAATACCTTTTTGCATTATTTATGTTCAGATTGTTCATAACATAACAGTCACTGTTTTCTCCTTATAAAAAATTATATAGTGTTTATATAAGCATGGCTCAGCTTTTCCTTTGAAATGACGGAAGCTTTTTTGTCTTTTTTTTTTGTCTATGAGCTCCCTCTAGTCTATATAATAAAGTCCAGGCCCTACAACAGTCTGTCTTCCAGTTTGTTTAGAAGAAGTTATGTTATCTGCAGATTTCCTACCAGTTGTTTGCTTTTTTACTTGTATTTCATCTTCAGAAGAATCTGGTATGCACTTAGGGCTGCTACCTCTGAGGTACCAAAAAAAAAAAAAAAAGACATCCACAATGATCCTGAGCTCCTATAAAACTTGATACCGGGTAGCATGTACTGAGCATCCTTACAGAGTGGTTAAAAGGAGAGAACCCAGTTCAGTTGTGGCTTGACTAGGAAAATCTCTGGCTTGTACTCTTTGGCCTGGCTAGGGCTCCCCCACCTCCCTGCATCAGCCAGGATTGGTGGGTATCTTGCACAAAGTCAAAATGGAGCACCCAAAGTGGTCATTTTGTAGGCATGTGCATGCCTACTACATCTATATCTTTGAAAGAGACCACTTTAAAATTACCAGGATCTGTGTGTTCTCCACAAGACCGCCATCTCCTCTTTGAGGCTGTCACAGTTTATTTCTACTCTCTTGAGCATCATGTACCTCCAAAGTGAGATAAGATCCTTTCAGAGTCAGCAGCTTCACAGCCTGTCTCTTACAAGTAAGTGTTGAATTCGGATTTATCAGCTCAGGAATGTAGGCTCACTGAGCTGAGCCTGTGCCAGGAGTTATCCTGACTGTGTGCCAGATACGACTGTTATAGACCAACCAACTGCGATAGTAAATGTGTGTCCATTGCTTTATTCATCCAGCATGTTGCTGTATGTCGAGTTTATACTTAATCTGGCTTGTAAATTTAGACACAGATTTCTCCTACTATTTGACCCTTTTAGCAGATCTAGGGAAGCCTTCCCCTAGCCATCAGCCCAGAATGTTCCCAGACAGATAGGAGGGGCTCCTACAGTTCCACAAAGGCATTTTAAACTTTTTATTGGACTAATATAATTTAGTATTTGTCTCTGGACAAGTTTAGGGCAAGCAGTTCTGTAAAGTAGTTCCAGTCACATACGACCAGTGAATTCTCTAGTTTACATGCCACATTGAGAAAAGAATGGATGACTGAAAGATAGGTGGAGAAGGTGGAGAGTAGTTCCGCTGCAGAGTGGACCTCTTTTCTTATGGATTATTTCAAATAGCCTTTGATCCTAACTTTGATTTTTCTCCACCCTGGGAATCAGCTTTTCCATGGAACAATAGTCCTGAGGAGTGCTCACCCTCCATAGCAGTGATTGTCTCTCACCACACCCCACCCCATATGATACTATCTTTCTTCAACCAGGGGTGCTGGTACAATTTTTATAGTCGGGGTACAGTGAGCCATTGACCCTGTATATAATGGAAACCACTTCGAGCCAGGGGGTATTGCAGTTCCAGCACCTATGTCTTCAAATGGCAATAACATCTGGGTATATCATTTTTTTGATCAGTTCCTGAAAGAAATTTGCAGAATTAACACACAGGAAAAGCATCTTTCTTGTGGCAAAGAAAAAAGTGGCAGGATGGCAGGATGAATAATTGCAAAGGATTGTTGTTTCTACTTAAATGGCTAGCCTGCAGGGGAATATGCCTCCCCTTCCTATCTGCTAAAATGGGTGTTCTCAACCTGGGGATCACAAACAGGTGTCAAGGGGATTTCAACCTATCTTTCCCATATTACTAAATGATAGAGGGTCTTAGCTATTTCCTAGCTGGAAAGGGAGGGGGACCCCAGCATGGTTCCAGTATGGAAAAAGGGTCATAAAATGGAACAAGTTTGTAAACCACTGTGCTAATCCATTTTATAGTATCTCACCATTATCCAGCAGAATCTGATCCCCTAAGAGGAAGTCATTCCTAGAGCTCTTCCATAAGATATGTGAATAAATACTTTTGGAGAAGACCTTTCAAGAACTTCTCACTAAATATTTAGGCAGCATATTAAATTTGAAGCAATCTGTAGCCACTTTCTAATATCATGACAAACTAGGTACCAAATACAGGATTGTATTGCTTTTTCTTCAGCACCCAGCGGGAGAGCCTGAAAATTCAAGAAACAATGAGACAACAGGCATCCAACTATTCTCACATCAACTTAAAGTCCACTAAATATTTCCAAATGCCCTTCTAACAGACATGTAGGTAAACATACTATTTCTTCATCTGTTCAACATTTCACCACCACACACCCATTGACTGTGGGGATAACTGTGCAACTGGATTTTCAGAACAGAGAGGCACTTCACTATCTAAAAACTCCTACTCAAATTCTGTGTAAATGCACTTATTTACTAGTAAAGAAGCCGAGAGCTTGGGCACTGAAAGCCTGCTTGATTTTTTTTTTTTTTTTTAATGAAAGCTTAGATGACAGCCTTCAAAAGAAGTATCAGCTTTCTGGGCAATTGCCAGCCAACCTCATTCTAGCCCTGAACATACTTAGTAGTGGAGGGCAGAGTTCATTCTGCTAATAGGAGGTAATGGATTTTCATATAATAATACAAGTCCCAAAATGAGAACATTCATTAGGAGCCAATATTGTATTTTCTTACAGGGTACTCTGATGACTAACTTATGCAAAAAGGATGGTGTTCATATGTGTAGTTGCTATCATTTCTTTGGAAGCTTGAAACTAAAATCTGTACCTCCACCTACATCCATTTTTCTCCATATAAAACAAACATGCTTATTACAGGCTCACACAGGAGGGCAAGACATATGTTACTGAAATCACTTTTTAAAAAAGTGATTAGTAATAAAGGACTTGAGGAGGAAGAGATGCCAAAATACAAACAGACATAACGGAAAAAAAGTAGGGCCCATTTACCTGTGAGATTCGGCAGCAGTTGACGGGAGTTACACAAAGTACACAAAAAACTTGTGTAACTCCTGTCGACTTCTGAGCTTCTCTTCTGCCTGCCATTTGCACTGCTGTTCCCGTCAATGCAGCGCTACACTACTTGTGTAGCTGGTCTTAGTACGTCGATTTCTGGATCGACTGAGCGGGTCTGCACTGACTGCTCAGTTGATCCAGAGAAATCGATCTGACGGCAGCGAATTTTCCTCCGTCAGTGTAGCCGTAGCCTAGGTCAAGTTCAGGGCTTCTCAACCTTGATAATGTCCTGTAAGGTGCAATGGGCTAAATTTTCAAAAATGCAAATTAAACTTTATCGGGTGCCCCAGTTTCCATTCTTACAAAAGAAAGGTAGGAGAGGAATCAAATCTACTTGAAAATAACTAATTGAACCTGCAAAAGTAAGTGCTGTAAGGAGCGGAGAGCTCTCTCTTTCCTGTACCAGCTGATGGTGCCTCTGGCACTTTCAGAAACACCCCAGACACAGAGAGAGGTCACTGTGAGGCATGAAGTGGAAGAGACAAAGGGAAGTTCACAGGTAATTCTTCACATTTCCAGGAGTAGCTATGGTGCTTCTGAGCACAGCGGGCTTGAGCAAGAAAAATTATCCTGTTACAAACATGAGGAAAAAGGGAATCCGCTGCTCCCAGAGCACAGAACCAGAGAGGGGAAAAAAATATGAGAGGAAAGCAGACGTCTGACACTCAGTACCAGAGGGGAAACCTATAGGGTGGCTGTTGAAGTGAAGATATCCCCTGAGAGAACCATGTCTCAGAGAGCAGCTGCCAAGCCAAATAACCATTAAATCCCAACAGAAGCAAACCTCATCCATTCTGCTATGTCCCTTTAGCAGGCCTGATGGCAGCTCTCATTGGGCTAGTGTCAACTGTACCATAGGAAGTCTCGGACAAAAACACAGGATGCAACAATAACAAAGTACAAGCTTAGTAAAGCACTGCATAAAAAAGATGAAAGTCTAGATCACAACTTAGCATCCGTCCTCTGCTCAGGGAAGCATGTTGTTACACTGCCCCTGAAGCAGGACCCATCTCCCTGCTTCAGGAGAAAGTAAACTGGTCTAGACACAGTGCAATGTGTATTTTGCTAATGTGCTAGTGCAGCCAAGATTCCGCCCATTCACTGTCCCCTCCTTCCTGCTTCCAAATACATGCCCAAGGGGGGAGCATGTAAGTAACTCTGTGGAACCTGCTTCTCCTCCTGCATGGCCTGTGGTGGTAACTGGCAGCTGGCACAAGTTAGGAAGGTTTTTTTTTACTCCCTTGCATAAGTGTGCAAGCCCAACCACAATCTGGCTCCAGTAAACATCAAGAATAAAAGCAATTCCACAAATGTGGGGTTTTTCCTCTTCAGCTTCCGGGGAGAAAAGTTAGCAAACAAATGAACATCAGTAGGAAACAGACAGAGGAGCACTCCCAGACTCCAGCCTATTCAGGGAGACAAAGGAAAGATGGCATTATAATAATAACACAATGTGAGGATGTGTGGCCAAAACCATAAGAAGGGGCTCCCAAAAAGCTTTCCATCTAAGAGATACAAATGACACTCTCTGACTATAACATTTCCCCCATTCAAAACATTCATCCTTTTCCACCCCCAAAAATCCAATATTTCTATATACTTTGCCTCCCAAATCCATCAGTCCTCCCACCTGGTACCTCTCCAATGAGCAGGAGGGTTAGTGGTGATGGTGATTCCTGTGCTCTCTCTCCTCAATTCCTGCAAAGAAGCCAGAGCAGAACTGTATATGTAAAGTAAGTATATGTAAAGTTATATCAAGTGAGGAAAAAATGGGGACCTGAGTGTGCATTAGGTCTTGGTTTCCAGAAGTGTCTTCCACTCCAGTATGTTGTGGCAAGGGAGAAAGCAGAGCAAAAGCTGTATTAGCACCACATATTATTATAGCAACTGGCAGCCGTACACATGATCCAGGACTGTATTGTGATAGACACTGTAAAACACAACAAAAAATAGTCCCTGCCCAACAAGCTTACAATCTAAGTATAAGACAAAAGATGACACATGGAGACAGACAGACAGACAGGGGATTACAAAGAAACTACATTGTTCAGCATGATAGGCAGTGGTCTGAGCACCCCAGCATCTAACTATTGTCAAGCTGTTTTGACAAAAGATAGTTTGAAGGAAAATATGGATGTTTACAAGGAGCTTCTCTCAAAGGTGATGGGCTGCAGGGGAGAAAGCACAAACGTGCTTGTTTGAATATCAAGAGACCGAAGGCTGAGCCATAGACAGGAGATATAGATTTATTTCTTGCCCTGTTGCTTAGTGATGTAGTAACTAAGATACTGCCAGCAGATCTTCTCTTCTCATATGTGGAAAGACAGGGCTTCTGAAAATTGATGGAAGTTTCACCTCTTCACTGAAGGGTGACCAGATGGCAAGTGTGAAAAATCAGGAGAGGGGATGGGAGGTAATAGGCCCCTATATAAGAAAAAGCCCTGAATATCGGGACTGTCCCTATAAAATCAGGACATCTGATCACCTTACTTCAGTGGCAGGTGCCAGCCCATTGATTTGGGCTATTTCACCCACAGCATAATGGCTCTGCTCAAACTTTGCATAGCAGTAAATACAAATTGGCATATTTTGTCGAGGTGGGAAGGTCCACTGTAGTAGGGACATTTGGATATGTGGGAAAGCCACTGTTTATATGTGCATTGCTACACAATGGATCAGCTTTGATAGTAGCAGAAGCCATAACAGCATTCAGCATCTTGTCACACTACGCATATGTAAACGTGAGAAGAATTTCATGGCTAACAGTTTTTTGGAGAAGCTATAGGCAGTTATAAGAGTGGCTGAGGCTAATTTCACAGGTATGAAATTTTACACAAAATGCTTTTCACAAGCTAACATATGGCAGGAAAAATATCTTGGCCCTGCTCCTCAGCCAATCAATCTAGCTCCATTGACTTCAGTGAGGCTACGCTGATTACAGTAGTTGAGGATTATATGCTGTAAAATTCGAGAAATGTGAAAAATAAATCTAACGTTTTCTTGGAAAAAGTTTTATCACTGTCTCCCATCATAGTCTCCAACGCCAAGCACAAAACACAGATAATTCGTTCTCACAGTATCTCAATCCACTTGAAAAGTGGACAGCTGCATTTTGAACTAGCTGTAGCTCTACCAAGATGATTTACTGGTATTAAGTTATTAAATATTTTGCTGGAGAATTGGCAGTTAGTCATGTATTACAGGCTATGTCAGTATGTATTCACAGGATACACCATAATGGCTCTTTAGAAGCCATTATGGTGTACTGTACTAATGATCCATACATAATGAAAGTGTCTCAGTCACTTCCATTTACTTCATGATGGATCCTTCACACTAGTTCCATTGAACATAATAAATTTGTTTTCCTTTTTGAAAATAAAAAGTAGACATTAATTATCTCTCAATTACAGTGATATTCCTAATGAACAATATGCATTCACACAGCTCAAATGTGGTCAACCAACAGAAAAAGAATGTATCATTGTCTTCAAATTAATTATGTTTTAGAGTTGGAACAGGGTTCTAGTCCTGGATCCCCAGGCATATGGTCTATTATTGGTATAGACACTTATTATTTATGTGTTACAGTAGCTCTGACTCTACTCTTAAAGTAGAAACTCCGACCAGCACTGGAGCTTCATTGCGCTAGGTGCTGTACAAACAGAGTCTGAGACAGTCCCTGTCATAAACTTACAATCTATACAGACAAGACAGACAAAGAAGTGGGAGAAATTAAGTATTATTATCACCACTTTTCAGATGGGCATAGAGAGAAACTTGCCCAGGGAGACATAGTTAGTTCGTGGCAGATCTATGAATTAAATCTAGTATAATGACTTGACCACGACCAGTCTTTCTGTCTTCTCTTATCCATTTGTTAGAAATCTAAACACTTATAATCCATGAACAAACTAAAATAATTCAACTGATACATCAGGTATGCTGTGCTGTTGCCTCTATTACTTCCTAATGCAATCACTTTTAAAAGTTAAAATAGTTTAAAAAACAAATAATGAATGGATTCGAGGGCCATATTTCACAGCCATTATCTTCAAACTTAACCAGTAGTTCAATATCACTTCCTTATGAACATAAAAAAAGGCATCCTGAATAATTGTATTACGATGAAGACCATATGAAGTACCATCATTCTCGGCCTTATAACATGTTGCTTCATTTCCTCCTAGTTCACTAATATCATTAGGTATCTTGCTGCACATATTATAGTATTTATTATAGTATGTACCTAGAGGAGCTTGTCATGGTTCCCAGATCCCTGCAGTATCAAGTCACAAAGGCCTGAGTTAAAGAAGGAATGAAAAGCCTGAAGTCAGAATGTCATGGCTTTTTGTGAGTTTAAATCAGACCCTTGTCTATGCTTATTGTTACACAGATTAATTAAATAAAAGCTAACGATGGAAAATGTAGTAAGTGTAGCCAGTAGAGCATATTCAGAGGTTCTGAGAAACAGCCTCTGTTCATTTGGAAAAAAGAAACCCTATTCTAGGGTTTTAAGACTCTATCTACACTTATCAATTGTTTCAGTAACTGTAACATTACAGTAAAACACTCCTGGTAAATAACTATAAAAATATGCCCTCACAAGTAGATATCCACAATGTAAATAGATATGGTAAGGATCCTGTATGTCTTGGTGATAACCCCTCTTTCTGTATCTTACCCTTAATATCTGAGAACAGCTTGGACACTTAAGCTGACAGGATGGCAGAGCATTCTTTATGGAGGACCTTAATCTTGTTTCCCCCTCAATCTGGCAGAAGCAGGTTTGTTGATCTTCAAGGCACACTACAGGGTGTATCAGTTTATCCAGATTGCCTTTCAGGTCTTTACTTTCAGGTCTATTTTTCAGATTTTTCAGTCCTAAAGTTCACTGTTATTTCTAAACAATAGCCATGTTTAACTTCTCTCTACTTGCCTAGGGAACAAAATTGCATTTGGAATATTATGAAGCATGTAAGCTATCCATCCAATCAGATCACTTGACTGGCTTTGCTGATGTGATGAGGTCAGGAACCGTATTTGCATTTGTTCATAAGAGCTGGGCAAATAACTGACTTTGGTTTGCTGCCTGTTTTGAACAAAAGATGAATGACAGTGAATAGTCATTGGGCTGGAGAGAAAGGGTGACTGACTCTATAGCCTGGGGGTTGGGGCCTGGAGGTAGGAGATCCAAGTACTTGTCCTTGCTCCAGTGACTTTTTATACAAAGTGAAACAGTTTAAACACAAGAGATTAAGAGATACCCACATCAGATGGTCAGGAGAGTTGACTTGCTGATTGCTTTTGTGAGGGTGTATAGACTTTTGGATCCGCTTTTCAGAAGACTCTGCCTCCAGCTTCCTCACTCTGCTAGTAGCAAAGCATTCAGGGCTAGATACACAATGACATGGGAATTGCAATGCCTAACCGGTAGGTGCACTTAGTGGAATCCTCCAAACCAAATAAGGCACCCAGGTTCCCCATATAGTGCAGGGGGAGAATTATGCAACTAAGAAAGGGATCCTCAGAAGCCAACAAGCTGAGAGGAGAGCCACCTCAGGTAGTCAGGAGTGAAAAGTAAGGGGAAAGGGTGGAGCTTAGGGCCCAGATTTACAAAGGTACTTAAGTGCTTAGTTCCCATTGATCTGGACTTCAGGCACTGGACTGATAGGTCAGAGACAGGCATCTCCTTACCCTTGGAATTCTCAGCCATAAACCCTCTCCTAGAGTAAAGCGGATGATCTGGCGTAAATGCCCTTGGTATCCATGCCCCAAGTATCCCATGCCCTTTCTTACAATAAAGAGAGAGAGCCTGTGCCATTAGATCCAGTGGGTAACGAACTCATGTGGGAGACATGGGTCCAAATGCTCCAAATCAGGCAGAGTGGGGATTGAAATCTGGGTCTCCCTTATCGTGAGTATCCTAATCAGTGGGCTCTTGGGTATGCTGGAGCATGTATACACACTCTTCTCTTTTGGGTGAGGCCAGATCCTGTAGGTCTTCTCTGAGCACACCTATCAGACAGGGCCCCACCGGCCAGATAGGCAACATGCACCTAGTTTGACAATTCTGCCAGGGATTAGGCATGAGAGAGGTCTCCAACTACTTTATCTGTGAGGAAGCATCAAGACTGAGGCGGTTTTGCACATGCCTAGCAGCAAAAATGTAGGCACATATGTGACCCGTCTGTGCCTAGGGTAGCCACCTGAAAATGCCAAGGTACGGGCAGGATGTAATAGGAGAACAGATTCTCCCAGCACTAGTGGGTGACACTGAAATCAGACTTCCCAACCAGCGACAAACAGTGCTTCTTATTCCCCATACCAGTTATCAAGAAGCTAAAATAAAAATATACAGAGCCCCCTTTAATGCATTTCGGTCTCTGGCTCCCAATTAACCACTAGGTCCAGTAAAGAGATCAGTTATTTAAAATTCTGTGCTCTTTACCAAAAAGGTTCTCCTAACCCCAAAGGGTCAGTCACAGTACCAGATCAATATAAGTTTGGATCTTACCCAAAATACCACACTGCCAGCCAATCCTTTAATAACTAAAACTAAAGGTTTATTATACAAGGAAAGAAACAAAATATAAGAGAAATGTTAAATGATTAAAGCAATCAGACACATACAATTGATTTGAAAGTCCATATATATCAGGTTTCTAGTAGAATTGTGGAGTATGCAGGCTTGTATAATCCCTCTGGTGTACATCCAGTACCTGGATGGGTCTCAGTCCTTTGATTCACCGCTTCAGTTGCAGATGAGTTGATCCAGAGGTAGATGAAGACTGAAGACCAAATGGATGTGGCACAGTTGCCTTTTATGCCCCTTGGCCTTTGCCATGCTGCTTGTGGACATTTACAGGAATAAGATGGAGTCCAGGGTCACATGAGTAAGTCCTGGTGACTCATCAGGTATATCCCTGGCTTCTCCCCCTGGGCCCATTGTACCTGTGAGTTTTCTTGACGGGCCATTAAGCAGGCTAGTGCTGCAGCCATCCTGCCTGGGGTGTCGCCCAGAAACATAGCACCAGTTGAAATACAGATATATCAAACACATCCATAACTTCAAATACACATATAACACATGAACATAAACACTGTCATCTTACTTGGCAAATTATAGCCTTTCTAATGGTACCTGACATGGCATATCTCATATGAATTACTACTATGATTTTGACATATTGATGTTAAATAATATCACAAATAGCCCCCAATCCAGCCAGTGTCACAACCTATAAGGTTAGGTGGCAGCTGAGCAGGGGTTTTGTGAATGTCAATGATGCCTAAATATTGAACTTATGCACCTATCTGTCTCTTTAGCTGCCTAAGTACCTTTGTGAATCTAGGCTTCAATGCCTGCGTTACCTCAGCTTCCTCCTCTATGGCTTCCCAAAGTTACTCATATCCAAACTCCAGATGCATAGAATCCTTCAACTGCCATCTCTCCACCTTCTTTAACTTCTTATTATTCATTATTAGTTATTTTGACAGTATCTATGATGTACATAGCACCTATAGTAGTAAAAAAATATATTTATAAGAAAATGATTTATATATTCCTGAGTTGTGCCAAGTAAGCACTATCTACAGCTGAAGGGAGGAGTTTCAAAGGAGCCATTTGGGGCTTCCTCATCCTTCAGCTATTTTTTTTTCTGCTGTCTCTATTCCCAGTCCATGCTCCATTTCCAGCACAGTTTAGAGCAGCCTTTGTACTGTTCTAAACTATCCTGTTTTGTAACAGCCCTAAGGGGCTGTCATTCTGGCCATAGCCCCTCAAGCCCTTGATACAAGCAGAACCTCAAGTCTCCGTTTCCAGGAGTTTACAAACATCTGAAATAATGTATTATATTGCCCCCCAGTGCTGTACCAGCTGTGTTTGAACAATGAGTATATGTTATGAAATTATTATATTGTACCAACTATTGTAACCCTGCTGTTCTCCTGGGGTTTGGGGCCACCCCACCTGCAGTGCCGCCCCTCCTCCTACCTGCATTAATTCGGGCCTCCCATCCAGCATGTGTGTGGCTGCAGCTCTCAGTCAGGCTCCCTCTGGCCCCAGGCTGCCAGGCAGCAAATAAGTCCTGGAAGAAGCCTGGTTAAGCTAGGGCTGGGGAGGGACAGAGTTTGAGGCCCCTGGCTGGAAAATTGCATGCCCCTAGGCCCAGCCTGCTGCCTCCTGACCCAACTCGCCCCCTTTCCCCCCGCAGTCCTGGCAGCAGCCTGCTGCCTCCTGCTCCTGTGCGACCCTGTGGGGAGAGGGGGGAGGGCTGGTGGAGAGCAGGGTGCAGCACCCTGTGGCAAAACAAAAAGTTAGAACCTATGCACAGTACACACACAAATGGAGGAAAAAATATTTCCATCGTTAATAATGAACATTTACAGATATGCAAAATAAGAACAAATCCTGCTTGAGAACTACCATAGTGAGATTTCAGGATATTTACTTTCTATATTTTGACTTGTGATGCTGGCAATTTATGTTATGACTATCATGAACCTTTAACTTTTTGAATTACAACCTCCACTGTCATGACATAATTATTGTCTGACCCACCCTCCGACCCTGTAATTTCCCACAACTGTGAAATTTAAGTCCCCTAACATAAAATGTTTAAAAATAAACATTGATATTATTCATCAAAATTATAAAAAATAAAGATCAAATTCTGCCAAACTTAGTTTTACTTCTGCCCTTGGGAAATTAAAATAAAATAAAATCTTGCTAGTACCTTTGTTGGTGGTTTTCCCCACTCACAATAATCAAGTGTCCTTGGGAACATGAAACCACAAGTGTCTTTTTTATTTGAGAAAAATAAGCAAATAAGAGTTCATGTTTTATTATTTATAATTATGCATAAGCAACATTAGCTATAACGTGAATGAAGCTGGCCAATTTCCCCTTCTCCCCTACAGAGGGAGTAGAGAGTTTCAGCCCTCTAAGGCTTCTGGATCTGGATCTTACATTATGATTATGAAAGGATACATCAGACCATACTTACTGGGATTTAGATTAGACAGGCCACAGGTGAACTTGAATGCAACTCAGATGTTTCACACTCTCTTCAGCTCACCCTTAAAATCATGAAACTGTTCCCTGGACCCAGCTCCCTCAAATTAAAATTACTAACCTTTTGACCAGTATGAAAGGTTTAGTGGGTGTGGAATATACATTTGAAAAGTATAGGGCTTCAGAAAAGAAACACTATTCATGTGGAAAGAACACACATTCCCTTGCAAAAAGATTTTCTATTTGCCAGATGTACAGAGTACTACTACAAGTGTCTAAACCTGAAAAATAAAAGGCATTTCAGAGTTTTTTATACTGTGATTGTAAAATATCTGGGAGTTTTGCCAAGCTCAGTCAGAAGAAGAACACAGTTTTTTCTTATCACTAATAACAATGACCTAAAGTCACGTTAAAGATTGTAAGGTCAATTTCCCTCTTAAATCGAAAAAGAAAATAAGAGAACAGATGTGAGTAGTTGCTTGTGTATTTATAAACTGCAGTGACATCTGGGTTGGGATATATGATCTCCAGTTTCTATGCCATTTAAGATTTTTTTATTAAATCTTTCATACAAATTACTTTATCTGAAGATGCATTTCCGTTTAAATATTATAAAGTGTAGACCAAAAAATGTTATGAAGTACATTTAAAATTCTGAATTTATTCATTAAATGCATTCAGATCAGTTTGACAGATGGAATAGAAATGTCTGAGGTTTTTTAGGGGTGGGTATCTATACCAAATGCATGAACTATAAAATATACTTTAAAAAAGGCATGCGATCATAAAAAGAGTAGGTTTTAAAAAGAGTGTGTTAATTAAATATAACTGTGAAAGTAGATTCCTAATTAAAACTACCTGCTATCAGTGGTTTTTTTAACTTACAATTGTAATATGAGTAACCAAATGACGTGCACATTCTATTTTCTTTGTCTTTTTTTGGTTTGCATTGTTAGCAATAAGGTCCCACACATAAATAATTAGAGTTCTTTTATTCTGCCTGATTGCAGATGCTAAACTGTTCTCATTACTGACTCATTATTTCCATGAGGTGAAGAAAGGCTTAGAAAGTTACACCTATATTTACTCCTATATTTATTTTGAGTACCATTGAATTGCATTAAATTCCCTAACATCTGCTTGTGGGTTTTAAAGAGATAACTCTTTCCTTTAGATTTAAAACCCGAGGTCATGTAAATCGACCCCACTAACTTTTCCTTTCCTTTCCTTTCCTTCACTGCACTATGTCTCCAAAGCAAGAGCCCAAAATGGAGATCTCCCACATGGAGGCATTAATGTATTAACCAAACTCAACAGGTAGGACCTCTTTACACTTAATTGTATTATTCACATCTCTGCAATCTCTCTGCAGACATTTCACTCTGGAAATCTTTCATGGAATCTGATGTAGTGCTTAGGCTACTTTCCAGTCAACTAGAGAGATAGGTTGAAGTTGTCCAAAAGGGGTAGAAAGAAAATTAAGAGAGGTAGGAAAGAGTAAAGTATGGCACACAATATTTTCTCCCCCAGGAGCTTTAGAAAAATTGGGAGCATAAGTTAAAGCAGCCCTCAGGCAGCTTTAACTTGTGCAATCATCCTTTAAGTAGCAGATTGTCCTAAGCCTCTCTCACCTTGGCAGCATTACAAGGGTCAGATTTTCACATGGATGAATTGTTCCTGAACAGTTTCTGCAGTGTGCAGAATTAGAGAGGGAAAAGTTTTTGTTTTTCTTCAAAGTGAAGGACTTCTCTTTTCAAGTCTTTTTTTTACAATGTAACAAACTTATTAAGGACAATACAAGGAAAAGTTCATTACCCATTCACATTGGTATTCCTCTGGGTGCTTTCTAACAGCAGTTCCAGGCCATCTTCATCCTGTGATGGAAAGAAGGTGGAATTATCCCCTGATTTCAGTTCATGCCTATTACCTAGATCCTTTTGAAAGTTATTGCTCCAGTGGCTGGTCTCCTGCAGTTTTGGCCAAATCTTGTCAGCTATTACATTTTTCAGTGAAAGTGGCAACCTGTGGGTACTTGAATATTTGATACACTAACCCTTAAGTCCTCCAGGTACAAAATAATTTACAAAAACACATAAAAAATATCCAATTCATTTATGTGTTTATTTTCACTCCTCAGATTAGGTTCAATTGGAGCTGAGTTAGAGAAGATGTAAAAGGAGGGGGTAAATGATGCAGGAAGCCATTTCTGCCTGGCCCACACTTGAAGAAGGCAGTCACATTGCCAGTGTTTGTTCTATCTCTGCTTAAGAGAGGGTAAACTAGTGTGTGTTGGGTTTCTACGTTCCCGGAGAGGACTATGGGCTTTGGCCTGGTCCTGAAGTTCATTTCCTGACAGGGACACCTTCCTGAGAGAATATCACATTGTTTCCATGAAGTGGATGCCTATTGAATTCCAGATTCACTGTAAGGTCCTGATCTTGCTCTGCAAAGTTCTTCTTGGGTAGGAACTAATGAGCTCATGTTCAGCCTCTTTCTGTGCAAGCCTAAAGAATATTGTGATCCACAGAGTCACCAAGCCCAGGGAAAATATCTTCAGTGCAAGGCTAAAAGCATATCAGAAGAAGTCCCCTAGCTGTGCAATAAGATGCTATCAGATCAAGATGAGTCCCTGTATCTCCTCCTTTAGAACAACTCCAAATTTCATTTCTTTGAGGAGCCCTTTCTGAAACAGAAGGGTCCACACACCTATTGTCTTCTTCCTTAATTACATACACCGAAAATATAATAAATAATTCTACTTCTTCCATACTAACACCCATTCCTGGCGTAGCAAAAACTATTATTTTTAATACCTGGGTTAGACACATACATGATGCTGTTTACAAATGAGGACATTAGAGCCCAATCTCTTAATCCAGCAAAAAAGGTTAAAATTAGATTTAGGTTGCATTTAGATTAAGTAGAACACCAACATCCATATCCTCTAAGATATTTAGGTGCCTAACTTCCTCTGATTTCCACAAATATGTCTGAGGATTTAGACTCAGGGTCCTCATGTGTTACTTATAGCCAGAAGTGCCAGAGAACTATAAAATGTGATGCATTGTTGAAACTAATGTTCTATTCTGAACAAGTCTAAAGACAAAGCTGTGAAGAGCAATCTCTGAAAGATGGCTAGACTGCTGTACTGATCTCTGAGTTCACTGGAAATTCTGTTTATTAAATGCTAAGCATTTTGTTAAGTATTTGCAAGTAGGTGCTTCTGATTGCTCAGTACATAACAATTGTTCTGCTGCTAACAGTACATAAGTATTTCATTTATAATGATGCATTTTATTTTCAACATATTAATAGCACAATGCAATTTCGTGCAGATGTTACTTCGGTGTTCCACTGCATTTTAGCATAACTCGCTCAGTTCTGTGAATTGCTGAGCATCTCTCTCTTGTTCATTTCAGTAAGAGAGCCCAAAACAATACCCCAAGACATGCAGCACATCGCAGAATCATGGTCCAAATAAGCATTCCTTTTTAAGTGCCATTTTATTTGAAGTGTGCCATCACTAAGAATGTATTAGATAAACCATTAATACAAATAATTTAGCATTCATAAAGTCATCATATATGGCTTCATTTGGTTTTCCACTGTCAGCCGTGACCAGTTAAGACATATATTCAACAACTTAATATATATATATATTCAACCAGAACTTAATTCTGGTCTCATTTACCCAAGTGTAAATCTGGAGTAATGCAACTGAAGTCAATGGATTCACTCTGGTTTTGCACTTGTGTAAACAAGAGTACAATTTAGCCCTTAGGATTTTTAATAGAAATCTGTCTCTAGATATACAGTTTGTTTACATATGGGAAAATACTACGTTCCTTGGAGTGTAATTTGATAGTTAGGGCTGAGAGCTGTTTTGGATTGAGCCCTTGGATTTAACAATTGTGTGTGATGTCCCAGTCCCATTGAAGTCAATGACAAAACTCCCAGTGACTTTTAAAAGGGTCAGGATTTCACGTTGTGAAACTTAATGTGGGCTCTGATCCTTAAGTGCTATCAAATAAAAAAATAAGATTAAACTATCTAGGAACATAAAGGATAACAAGAAAACATTTTACAAATACATTAGAAGCAAGAGGAAGACCAAGGGCAGGGTCTCAATGAGGAGGGAAAGACAAGTTCAGAAAACTCAGCAATAGCTGAAGTGTTAAATGCCTTTTTTTTCAGTTTTCACCAAAAAGGTCAGCAGTGATTGGATAACTAACATAGTGATCATCCCTGTAAAATAGGGTAAGATCTGAGGCAAAAATAAGGAAAAAACAAGATAAGAATTACTCAGACAAGTTAGATGTCTTCAAGTCAGCAGGGCTTGATGAAATACATCCTAGAATACTTACGGAACTGGCTGAAGAGATTTGAGCCATTAGTGATTATCTTTGAGGACTCATGGAGGATGGGAGAGATCCTAGAGGACTAGAAAAGGACAAATATAGTACCTATCTATAAAAAGGGGAATAAGGACAACCCAGTCAGCTTAACTTCAGTATCTGGAAAGATAATGGAGAAAATAAACAAGCTGTTTGAAAGCACCTAGAAGATTATAAAGTGATAAGTAACAGTCAACATGGAATTGTCAAGAACAAATCATGTCAAACCAACCTAATACCCTACTTTGACAGGGTAGCAAACCTTGTGGATGGGGTTAAGCAGTAGATGTGATATATCTTGACTTTCATAAGGATTTTGATACAGTCTCGTGTGACTTTCTCATAAGCAAACTGGAGAAATTTAGCTTAGACAAACCTACTATAAGATGAGTGCATAACTGATTGGGAAACCATATTCAGAGAATAGTTATCAGTGGGTCACCGTCAAGCCTGAAGGGTATACCAAGCAAGGTCCCACAGGACCTGGGTCCAATTCTATTCAGTATCTTCATAAATGATTTGGATAATGGCATAGAGTACACTTGTAAAGTTTGTAGATGACGCCAAGCTCTGAGGGATTTCAAATGCTTTGGAGGACAAGATTAGGATTCAAAATGATCTTAAACTGAAAAAATGGTCTAAAATAAATAGGGTGAAATATCAATAAGGACAAATGCAAAGAAAGGAATAATGCACTTAAGAGGGAATAATCAATTGCTCAAATATAAAATGGGAAATCACGGCCTAGAAAGGAGTACTGCAAAAAAGGATCTGGGGTTATAGCGAATCATAAACTAAATATGAGTCAATAGTTTAATATTGTTGCAAAAAAAGTGAAGTTAATTCTGGGATGTAATAACAGGAATGCTATAAGTAAGACTCTAGAAGTAATTCTTCCACTCTACTCAGCACTGATAAAGCCTCAACTGGAGTTCTGGGCACCACACTTCTGGAAAGATGTGGGCAAATTGGAGAAGGTCCAGAGGAGAGCCACAAAAATGACTAAAGGTCTAAAAAACATCACCTATGAGAAAAGATTGGAAAAAAATGGGTTTGTTTAGGATGGAGAAGATGAGACTGAGGGGGGATGTGATACCAGTCTTCAAGTATGTAAAAGGTTGTTATAAAGGGAAGGATGATAAATTGTTTTCCTTATCCACTGAGGACAGGACAAGAAGCAATGGGTTTAAATTGCAGCAGGGGCGATCTAAGTTAGACATTAGGAGAGACTTCCTAACTGTAAGGACAGAGAAGCACTGGAACAAATACTTAGGGAGGTTGTGGAAACTCCATCATTGGAGGTTTTTAAGAACAGGTTAGAGCAGTATTTCTCAATTATATTTCACCGCGGTACCCTTGTGCAGCCATGCTATACCTTCCGCCGACAAGTCCAGGAAATCTTCCCCTTTTCGGCGGTGTGGTGTAGGCTGGTTTCGGCGGCGCAATCAGCTGTTCGGCAGCACGATCACAGCTGTTCCGCGGCGCCATCAGCTGTTAGGCAGCACGCTTGCAGCTTTTCGGCAGCGCACTGAAAGCTGTTCGGTGGCGCGCGATTTCTATTAATTTCGGCGGCGTGGTCCTGCTTTTTCACAGAACCCTTCAACTCATTCCGCAGAATACCAGGGTTCCGCGGAACACTATTTGAGAAACACTGGGTTAGAGAAAGGACTGTCAGGGATGATACTTAGTCCTGCTTCAGTGCAGGGGACTGGACTAGCTGACCTATCGAGGTCCCTTTCAGTCCTACATTTTTAGGATTCTATTTTGTGTGGATCCTGGTGCCACTGGGAAGTCCCATGGCTCCATATGGATTCTGCAGAGAGTCCTTGCTAGCAAATGCCATTGCAGGATAAGTGCTTGAGTCTAAAATGTGTTTTATAATAACAATTACAGATGTACATCACGATTTAGCTGCAAAGGCCTATTTAATTAATATTTGTATTGTAAATCACCTTTTGCTCTTCAAATGAAAGGTGATCAATAAATGTAAAGTAATATTAAAATTCACCTACACAATGCTGTGTCTTTAAGAAAAAAGCTGACACCTCAGTTTAATTAGTGAATTAGGAAAAAAAAGTAGAAAAAATGCTTAACAATCTGAATTTACATTTCTCAGTGGAAACCAATATTCTGTTTAGATTATAGTCAGGATAATATTATTAGTAGAATAACTGAGTCAAATGAATCATGACTGAAAATCTGATTACCACAAGCACCATGCTGCTATCATAGACTTCACATATCTTCTCCTTTTATCTTCTTATTGCAACACCAAATTTATCCTAGTATTCACTGGGTATACAGGATCTTCAGTTTCCGATGTCTTATAACTACAGCTTTGATATTATAATGCTTATCTTGTGAATGATGGGCCTTAAATTAATTTTATTCTTGCAAAGAAGAAACTACAGACAAGGACAACTGTTTTTAATAATATTATTTACAAGGAGTAATGTGCAATTTGCTGCTTGTCAAAACAGTGGAAATTATGTTCTCATTCCATGTTAAATATAATTAGCCAATACTTTCAGAAGAAATGTGCGGGCAGAGGAGGTGTCTCATATTTTTAGCTCTCTTCCCCATTTCATTATTTGCTTACATTTGTTCTCTCTTTCTTAGACTTTGGAAGAGTTAAAGTCACATTGTATGTTCAAAAGAAATCCAGTAAACATAAGTTAGATTTCCCTTAATGTATAAGAGGATTAATATTCTGTTTACATAAAGACCTTTTTAAGGAAACTAGTTCAAATTAGAGTGCACACAATGAATCATGACACAAATTCTCCTCTGAGATGTTTAAAAAAAAGTATAATCTAGCTTTACTGCCATTGTTTAGAGAAGACATATTTTCCAAAAGAAATTATACATAATGCAGTATAAACATTTTAAACTACATTCATGTTTAGTTTGTTTAATTGAGAAATAGAAACTTATTATTTTTGTGATTATGCATACAGGCCTCAAACAGGTTGGGGACCCCATTTACTTGGCATTTTACAAACAAATGACAATCCATGTCCCATATGAGTTTACAATGCCAGACATAACAAGTGGATGGAATAAATTAGTTGGTTGGGAGAGGAGAGGGGGCAGAGGATAGGCTGACAACAGTCATAGGGTGTTTTAGCGTAGAATAGCTGTGGGCACAGTTGTTAGCCAATCAGTGACAGTAATCACAATAATTACAAGTCTCCTTCCATTTATGTGACTAACAAATTGTTAAGACATTCAACCTTCTAGGTAGAACATGCTGTCTCTGGTCCATTGATGAGCTGGGAATTTACACATGCCCACAGCTGGGGTACAACATTCAGTGTCAGTGCCAGTGAAAACTCAGATTCTGTTTCTCGAGTGCAAAGCTATTTATTTAAAGACAAGTATCATAGACAGCAAAAGGCTATACAATGCCTCTTCTTAATAAACCTCAATTCCCCAAGCATAAACACTCAGTAACTATGCTGGCCCTACAAAGTATCCTGATTTGCAAACAAATCAGGTATAGCTACCAGTTCTAGGTGGAAACTATTTCTCTTATAATTATTATTCTTTTTCTAAGTACTTGGTGTGCTTAATGGTCTCTCACAGTAGGGTGTTGGCTACCCTGAGACCCTCTGGTTCTTCTTCTTCTTGATCTTCTTCTTCTGGTCTCTTTAATGGTCCCTCACAGTCTCTGGTTCCAAAGTCCCTCTTCAGAAGTTAATTGGAGTGTGTAGGGCATGAGATATTTTCAAGTATTTATACCTGTTTTCAAAGGAGTCACGTGTCCCCAAAATATGCTCAGCTAGCACTTATTTAACATGTCATGAATATTTCCTAATTTGGGGGCAGAGTTTTGGGGATTGGGTGACATATACATCTGTCAAACAAACATTCACCCAGGCACCTGATGTGCTGTTCTACAGAGTCAGTTGACCCATGTCACTTAGTTCCATATTCACCAGTACACACACCTCCACGTGTACACACTAGGTGAACTGGCCATTGGCTGACCATGACCATTCTGTCATGACTAGACAATCTGTCTAGTGCTAAGATGCCTTGCTCCCAGAATCCTCTATTACTCATATTTACCAAGCTTTGCCAGACTTATGTCAACCACAGTGATTTATGGTAATTTAGTACCATCCCAACATCCATCAACGATGGAACACTTTGGCCTTGACTTTCTCTTTTCAAGAATCATTGTTCTCCACTTCCAGCATCCAGTTTTCTTCTCCCTATCTTTCTCTTTTTATTCGCTACGCAGTCAGGTAGACGAACTTCCTGCCTTAACCAGAAATTCGAAATTACACAGCAGCATACCAGTATCTCAACAAAATCTTGTTGGACAACAAAAACAAGAATCTCAGATAAGAGAACACACAACCTTCTGCTTTTGAGTGTCAGGTGAACTGTAATGTAAATGTAAATGACTCTGGTCCTGCAACTTTATCCACACAGAGGTACTGCCACTCTATGTCCACACACAGCCACTCTGAAGTCAGTGGGGTTCTGTACAGATCCACCCACGCAGATGCATTTGCATACATATGTATATTATATATATATAGCAGGCACCATAAAGTGTGACACTCGTATTATAAAGCCTCCTGTTCACTATACATTAACAAAGGGATTTTCTATCTTGATGCATATGGTGTACGCTCTCTCTATATAAAATACATATGAATGCTACAGCCCATGTTAAGGCCCAGATCCTGCAAATGCGTCTGCGTGGGTGGATCTCTACAGAACCCCACTGACTTTGGTGTGACTGTGTGTGGACATAGAGTGGCAGTACCTCTGTGTGGATAAAGTTGCAGGACCAGAGCCAAATATATATATATATTTTCACACATCCTTTTCACATGAGTAATCCCACTGTGTTCAAAAGGACTTCGCATGTGAGTACTACAGTACAGTTGCCTGAGATTCAGGGGACCTTGCTCAATTCCTGGCTCCAACAAAAATACTTGTGTAAGTCATTTAGTGCAGATCCACAAGAGGATGTAGGCTTAGGCTCAGCAACACCTAACCTTAGGCATCCTGTCTCCACCCAGTGAAATCTACCATTCCAAATTAGGTGCCCACGCTCCCTGTACAAGACATGGGGAAAATTAGGTATCTAAGGATACAATTCACAATTGGGCCAGAGAGAATAACTCCAGAGCCTACTTGTTAGCCCACTTTCCTAGGAGACCCAGGTTCCAGTCCCTTCTCCAGAGACTAGCTGTTTCAACAAAGTGGAACAGCTTCAACAAGAGAGACTAAGAAAGCACTGTACCAGCATACCTTACAGCCCAGTAGTTAGGGCAGTCAGCTAGCATGTGAAAAACTTTGGTTCAACTCCTGATTCCACATCAGACAGAATATGGAATTGAACCCAGGGCTCCCACACCCTAGGTGAATGCTCTAACCACTGTTGCCCCCTCCTCATGTGTTTTGTGCTAGGTCTAATCTGTTAGGCATGTTCATAGACAGCTTATCACACTACATACCTGACTGGGCCCTGCCAGAGCTGAGATGTGAGGGGGAAGTGCCTAGTTTGAGCATGGGGCTTAGGCATAAGGTAGGCACTAGATGTCAGGTCTTAGACAGCTTTGTGCATGCCATTCGGGGACTTTACCAGTGTAGACTTACATGCCTAGGGAATTTAGATGTCTACAGGGTTAGGCAGCAACTGAGTGGGGGGTTTGACGATCAAAATTTTTTATTTAGGCACCTAAATCACTCTGGATCTAACTCCTAGTTTCCCTATGCCTCTGTTTCCTATCTGTTTTTGGTTTTTAGGTGTTTTGTTTTCTCTTGGAGGGTATAATTGTATTTCCTTACTTCACAGAAGTGGGAATGAATTAATTAATGTTTGTGAGGTTCTAGGACATTATAGTGATGAGGGGCATATAAGCACCTAGATTTAAAAAAGAGATACCAAAATAAATGGAGTAGGATTTATCTCGGCTTTGGCCACACATGCACACACAAATGATTTTACAGAAACAAAGGATAAAATAAAAGATATGTATGCCTAATATTCATAAAAACCTCTGAGTGCCTAAAATACATTGTTCAATTATGCTAGAAATATTATATAATTCTGTCAAGGTCAGATTCTGGCAAGTGTCAGTTTCTATTTCCTGTATAAGTGCCAGGTGTTCAAGTTACTGTAGAAATACCCTAGGGCTAGTATAGTTGTTGCATCTTTTCAGAACATTTTTGTTCAACATTTTTATCCAGGTTCATTGTTCCTTTGTGCCAGTTCTATCTTTTGTCTCTTCTAATCCCCCCATTTCAATATATGTTGGCCCACTCTCATACCAAACAAGAGGCCCATTATACATCAGAAGGCATGTTAGTACATGTTTAAAAACATACGAGAGGTACGAAGTTATGCAATCTTTCTGAGTACTATACTTTACGTGCAATTTGTCATAGACATACCATTCATAAATAAGGCTCCAGGGGACCTCTCTCAAATGCATGTGAAAGCATACAAGAGCATGTCCATCAAATGAAAAAAGAGAAAACCTTTCTATTTTCAAATAGGCTATACATCCTGACTCAATGATATCCTGGAATGAAAATTATCTGCACTTCCAAGGTTAAAGGTGAACTGAAAAGCTTTTATGTAATATTCTCTCAATATTTCACTGTTATATCCTAATATGGGAAAGCCTTGTAATGGAAAAGTTACTTTGTGCTAAAATGGCTAGAACCAGAATATTATTTAGAGCTCTATCTCCCTTTCATACAGTACTTAGAAAAATCTGCGCTCTCATGGTATAAAAACATCCAACCTTATGTTGTAAACATCAACCATTCCTAATAACCTACTGTTAATAACCTACTGCTCTAAATTCTCCCTTATGATGAAATGCTGATCACCAAAACACTGAATGATACTGGAATGCAGCAAGTGAGTTATGTGTACCTCTCCATTCTATTTATATTTAAAAAAAATAAAGGTTAAGTTTTAAAAATGAGATTGTGTTGATACTTGTTCTAAATAAGGTTAAAACCCTGTCCCTAATGGTATATAAACCTTCCGAAACATATCTTATTTATTTTAAAGAAACTCCAGTTAACCTGACCATCATTCAGGCCTCTCTTCTTCTACAGCAGCCAAGGATGATGAAATTCAAGACTTCTAACTCACTGACACAGTGCCAAGACAATATGTGCTGCTGAATATGGGGCATTCCAAAGCTAAAGTGGGAGCAAAGGTCATGGATCAGAATGAATTAAGCAAACATAGATTAGGAAAGATCAATGAGCAGAGACACAGACTCATCAGGCTCTGTTTAGATAATCTGCTTGTTCTCACTAAAATTTTCTTCAAACATTATGCCAGAAGAAAATGTACTTGAAGCTCACCCTTGTCAGCTCCTGAGAAATTACCAGTAAATCAAGCAGAAGAGATGGTAAATTAGTATCATCAACTGTAAACTCTGCCAAAGATTGTTATTGACCCTGATCCTAAAATACCCTACAAGTACCATGACTCAAAAGTCAGTGTGTAGGTTTGCAGTCCCAGAAAAATAAGCCATCCAGTCACCTGCTCTGGCCCATTGAGTATAGTATTGCAGAACAACAAAAATAGATGGCAGTTGATATGGTGTGGGACTACTGAAAAAGAGAACAGAAAGGTGTTTTCACTAAGACTTCTTGTTATCTTTGATGATAAAATACTGGCAGAAAATACCAATTGTTTTTAGAGGAAATAGCTTGGAGAAAAATGAAAATCTACAAACTGGCCAGAGAGAACCCTTATGACTGATGAGACTGTAGGATAGAGAAGGTTGAAATAAGCAAAGTTCCAATAAAGTAGTGAGTTGGCACACACTAGGCAAAAAGCATGAAGAGCTTGAGCAGCAAGAATGGGAAATTTGCTGTGTTAGAGAGAATTCTCACACAAGCGAGTGCAGTCTGTCAGTCAGTGGACAAAAGAAGACAAAGGCAAAATCCTACAGACTAAGCAAAATGAGACTGAAAATGTAGGGAATCCAAAGAGAAGTTTCACTAATATCCCTATGTTGCTGCCCAATGTTTGTCAGGAAACGAATTCTGCCTGCTGCTGGAAAAGAACCTCTACCACTGAAAATGAAAAGAGAAATCTCAATAGGTAACATGCTGTAAAGAAAAACTCTCTTAAGAACAGTGATGTGTTTGCTCAACTCATTTACATTATAATATCACAGATCCTGATTTTCCCCTCACTTCCATTGGTTTTACATTATCATAACTTCAATAGTTACTCCTGATTTACACCAGTTTTGATGATAATCAGGCCAATAGAGTTTAGAAATGGAAAAGATCGGTTGGGTCATGTACTACATTTCTTGTCACTATGGGATTTTTCTCTTTAGTATATATTCTAGTGATTTACCAAGCTAGATTTAAATTGCTGTTGACAAAGAAATTTATATATAAAACCCAATCCATGAATGCCATTGAAACCAACAGGATTTTTGCCTGAGGTAGGGCCACAGGACCATCATCAATAAGTTTGAGAATGGTTAGCTGACTTATGGCAGAGTGACTGATGGAAAAAAACCACTTACTCTCCTAGCAGGAAAAAAGCTCTGGGAAATTGCAAACTGCAAAACAAATATTATTTCTGGTCATCTGACTAGGATACTGTAAAACAGGGGTAGTTACACATAAATAAGATACAGAATAGAGCAGAAAACATTAGTATCAAACATGGAATAGCAAAATAATCCTTGAAAATTATAAGGGACTCCATAAACAGCTATAGATATACCAAAATAAAAAGTGATTTGATCTATAAATTCGTAGATTTATTGTTTTTTTTAAGGCCAGAAAGGAGCATTGTGGTCATCTACTGTGACCTCCTGTATAAGACCCAGGGCACAAAACTTCCTTGTATTTATTCCTGCATCCAGTCCAATAGCTGTGTTTGAACTAGAGCATATCTTTTAGAAAAATAACCCGTACTGATTTTAAAATTGCCAGTGATGGCAAATCCATCAAAATCACTGTTTAAGTTGTTGATATGGTTAATTACCCTCACTGTTAAAAATGTGCACCTTACTTCTAGCCTGAATTTGTCTAGCTCAACTTCTAGACATTGAATCTTATTCTATCTTTGTCTGATAGATTAAAGGGCCCTCTATTATAAAACTCCTTTTCCCCACGTACACACTTATAGACTGTGACCAAATCACCCTTAACTTTCTCTATTATAAGCTAAAAGAGACCACGCTCCTTAAGTTTTTCACTATAAAATGTGTTTTCCAGTCCTTTAATCATTCTCGTGGTTGTTTTCTGAACTCTTGCCAATTTTCATCATCCTTCTTGAGGTGGACACCAGAATTATACACACTATTCCAGTAGCGGTCTCATCAGTGCCAATGTAGAAGTAATACAGCCTCTCTGTTTACATAGCCAAGGATTGTATTCTCCCTTTTAGCCATAGCACTGCACTGTCTACACTGCGGGGCAGCATTGGGCTCCACGGATCGATGCAGCAGGATCCATTGAATGGGCAATGGAGACCTGCGCAATTAATCCCAGAAGTGCTCTCCGGCCAACACCGTAAATCTACCCTCCCCCTAAATAGAGTAACACTGAGTCGAACGGAGGGCGTTTCCTGTTGACACAGTGCAGTGGAGACTCCGTGATAAGGGAACATTAGTAAGTCGACAAGTGATACACAAATTTCAGTACGTAGTTTCCATATCTCCTGTTGACGACGCCGGCAGTGTAGACCAGGCCTGAGAGCTCATGTTCAGCCGACTATCCAGTATGATCCCACAGTTTTAATTTATAAAGCTTACCCATACGAACAAAAGGGAATAGCTGATCCTTGCAAGTCTTGGTTCCTTTCTACATGATCCTGACATTTTTGGTGGACCAAGTCTGCTCCACAGGAAAAGGGCTTTATGTACATTTCATTAACTGTCTGCATGCATCGGAAAACAGCACTAAACTAGTAGGCACCTCAGGGCCTGACGCAAAGCTCATTCAAGTTAATAGAAAAAATCCCATTGATTTCCACTGACTTTGCATCAAGATCTCAGAAAATACAACAGCCTGTTTGGTAAAGTTATAAAAAAATATGAAAATCTTGTGTATTAGTATGAAAATCATTCTAACCCATAAAAAGCAGGTAGCTATGTTAATTATTTGGTCATGAGTTTTATGTTTTGTTTTAATAGGGGTTGTTATTAACCAGATGCACAATCATTATAATTTTTAAAAAGTGGCATTTAGAAAAATCTAAAATATAAGAACTTTTAAAAGGCCATTCATATTTATGTGGAAAAATTCATGACAAATTCCTTGACTGTAGGAAGTTCATAGTGCCTATGATTACTATTTTCTATTAAAATAAGTATGCTGCCTTGTTCACTAACTGATATTTAAGTGCACTTCCTGAAGAAATGGAAGTGCTATTACTGTGAGTGACGTGCCATATGGCAAGCAGGATCAGCTATAGCTCTAAACACGGCTGTCTTTTTTTCCTCACGCTACAGTTTTACATGATGTAATGCTTTTCTGTAATTGTTCAGCATTCTACAATTTGAGCCTGCCAGATCCTAAAATGTCACTTTATGGGGTTACAGCTGATCCTGCTCACCATAAGTCTGCATTTATTTCACAGATGTCTATCACGCTGTCATCCCACAGGTGCACTCAAACTTTAAAATTTCCCTGTGCTTCAGTTTTAATATATGAAAAATGTATTATGCAGGACAAGGAAATGGAAGCCAAAAAGTAAATGATGCTAAATGTCACTTGACAATACAGCAGGCACACAAATGCAAAGCTTGTGTATTCCTACTGGATGACAATATTTGCACTATCTGCAAAAGTACATAATAGACAGCACTGTAGGTGCAGAGTGCTGCTTTTTGGAAAAGGAAGTGTCTCCTCCCCCCCCTCCCCAAGGCAAAAATAAGATTTTTTTCCCCCTTGATTCAAGGAGATGCTTCATTTTTTCAGTGGTTGTCACTCGCTATGGGGATTATCGGTGAAAATAATATAACTTTCTATCATCAAATGCATCCAACAGCTGTTTATTAATTTAAATGGAGTAACAAATGGGATTATATGGTCTGGTATAACAAGTTAAAACAAAGTTTGTTAATGTAACATTAAAGTGCACTTCTACTGCAAAGAGACTATACAAAAATGGCCCCTTCTTAATCAAAAGATCAACTGCCTTTGTGTATTCAGGTCATCTTACTTTAGTGTCACAAATAGTCTGCTATTGTCTGCTTCTGTTAGCACTGCAGGGGAATGGGAAAAGAACATAGATTTTATTGTGGCTCACATGTCAATGAAATTGGGAACTAAGTTTCAGTTTCAATGCCAAATTTGCCTCATTCGCTCCCTTGCCCCCCACTGTCTTCGCTTCGGTTGGACAAGTATAAGTGACGGCAGAATTTGAAGACAATGAAACTGTAACCGAAGGCAAAATTTAACCTGCAGAAATTGTTACTGATTATGATGCATGAGCGAGAAAAGATACCATTTGACTTTTGGATCCCAGCTGGAGTTTTAAATTCTAATAAGAAAATAGTTTTACTTGCACACTGAGCATAGTGGAACTGGAAACCACTGCAACACAATGAATATGGAACTCTACAGTGCACTTTATAAAAAGTCACTTTCTGAATTAGAATTGCAATTCATGGAAACTGTTTTCTGCATGGGGTAATAGATATACTCTCACAACCAAGGCTAGTTTGTATCCTAAAGTATGTTGTTGCATGTTCAAAATTAAAGGCAGATAAGAAATGAAAATTACTTTGTTAAACACTTTGTTAAAAGTTTAAACGAAGGACAGAGGCAAAATATAACCACTGAATCCCTTACTTATGTCCATCATGCCTAGACTTTGGAGTAACCTATTGTATTTGTATTCTGAGATCACATAGGCTTCAATGATTACATACAGTAAAGTGATGTTAGAATAATATGCAAGCCTTAGCTCAGAATTTCTATTGCTTTCACCGTATTTCTGGTATTTCACCGATCCTCTGTTTCTTTTACATATTTTTATATTAATTTTCTGTTGAGGGTTGGAATCTAAAATAGCAGTATGTGGCAGATTTATGGTATAAGAAATTGGCACAAAATATAGTGCAAACTTACCAGGGGAACTTCCATTTAAATTACTGGCTTCTACTAAAGATTTTAGTCCCATTTTTTAATTTAAAAAGTCTAGCTCACTGGAGAACTTGCAGACTGCTGTTGTAAAATACAGGAAGAATGAGTTTCCTTTCTACGGGTCCAGACCTGAGAGAGATTGTAATGACAGCTGTACATGTGTCATTCACAAATATGATGCTGTGGAAGAAGATGGGTTCTTTGATCTCTCTGATTGTGAAACTCAGAATTATGATTCAGATACTCAGTGGAACCATGAGCTAGAGGCTATGGAAAGCAAGGAACAGAAAGACAAAATAAAGAAAAGAGAAATAAATCTGAACCCAAAGAAAAGAAAAAAGGCAAATCTGAAATCAAACAGAAAAGAATAGGATGTTTTTAAAGTGAATAAAAGTGCGATCTGCCAGATGATGTAATTATAATGAGATGCAGTGCTGATTCACTGTGTTTCTTCCAGAGTATTACTAACAAACAGAGCTGGTAAGAAAATATTGATGATGATGAAAAGAAACATCATTTCTAGAACATTTTAATGTGTTTTTCTTTTTTCTGCTCAGTTCTACTAAAACACTTACATTTATATCTATACTTGATTTCCTTGTGCTTGCTATTTGATCTTGCTTCTTCTACAGAATCATCACAGCCATCTACATTTTTCTGAAAGTATAGTTTTCATTTTAGTTTGAATAACCAAAGATATGATGGATGTTTTACATTCAAAAAAATATTTTAACCCTTTTTTGGTTAAAAAGTGAAAAGTATGCAAAGCATGATTTGGCATATGCAATCCAGTCAAGCCAAGCCATATCATTCTTATAAACGATGTTCCAGGCATGAAGACCTCCAGGAAGTTGAGTCATTTTTCAGTCTTCAACAATATGTGCCATAGTTTATGGCTGCTCACATCAACATAGTGCACTGTCTCTAAAACACAACTAAAATTCTACTTGCAAAGCATTGAAAAGTTTCATCTAATGTTTTTAAAAATGATCAAGCTATAAAATACTCCAACTTGTTTAATGGAAACACTGAATAAATGTTGCTATGTAGTTTTAATAAGCTTACAATTTAATTTATACACAATTAATACAATGTAAGAAGTATTGCAGTGAATGAACTGGAGATGACTGTCAAAAGAAATGCCATTAACATAATCTATATATAACAAGAGCATTGAAGTACCACGGTGTGTGTCTACAATTCCCTCCCCCCTCCGTCCTATGTGGTCTAGTGTTCAGTTTACAACGAATTTAAAATACTTCAGTAATATGACAGTCATAATAAAATAGTTGTTCTGTAGAAAGTGATCCAAATATGCATTAATTGGTCTTATGCTAGCTTCTGGTTACATCAAAGTTGAAGAGAATTTACCAGGGTATTTCTGGTTGAGGAGGAAAGGTATGTCAAACAAAATGTAACCACAAGAAAATACAAAATATACTTTGGTTAATAGAGGTCATCTTACACTACGGTGATTCTCTGTGTTCATTTGAATGTGTTTTTCTATGAAGATTGAGACACAAACCCATAGAATGTATATTGCTTTAAATATCATGCCAAATGTCATTGGAAAGATGCTTTTCTCTAGGTCTGCAAAAAGACCTAGTTTTATTGGTTTTGTTCGATAATCTCTCATATTTGACCTATGACCTTTGATGTTCAACTATGACTATATCTTGATCCTTGAGTATAGATAAATATAGTCCAAAAGCTGAATGTTTCAGAAAATTACAACATATTTTAAATGGGGGAAGATTAGTGGAAGCATTTTGCAACTTTAACTATAGCAGACACAACCATCATAAACATCTTAATGGGGAGGTAAATAATGTTACTACTCAAAAGGCTCTGTCCTTCCCCCCCGCCTTATAAGCAGCTGGAAGAGCAAAACAAGAATAGATGCAATAAGAGTGAAGGAGAGAAACAAAACAAAGTAGAAGAGAGGTAAAACAAATAATTTAAAGAATGGAGCAGAGTTTGGAAAGAGTGAAACAGACTTTATTACTTGACACCATTTATTACCATATCACCCAGAGCTAATTGGATTAAATTGTTTAATATTGGAGAGTGGTGAATGACAAATAATCATTTGTTGGGCCACATAGTTCTCCTTAGAGCTTTGTTTTGGGACAAATGAAATGAATAAGACATGAATCAGGCAAGAAGGTTTTTGCCTTTATTCTTGCTTTGCAATATTATCAATAAGCATTTCTAGATAAAAAGAATTAAAAGATAAAAGAAAATATGATGTGACAAGCCACAGCAAAAGAGCTGTGAAATCCCAGATGGGTTGTTTAGCAGAGACTCACATGTGTTCAGTACTAGTTAGAATTAAAACCTGTTCTTATTCAGGAGTGTCTTGTGAAAACAGGACAAATGTGTTTACCAGCTAGATTGGCAGGGCTATTGTAAAAGACCGGCCTATCAATAAAATGAAGTGAAGACACTGAAGCAAGTTTAAATATGAATATTGCATAACAATTTAAAATAATTGAAATATTCTTGGATCGGGGCCCCACTGTGTAATTTAAATTGAATAGCTCAGTTTAGTAGCTCACTGCGTATAAAATGTTCATGATTGCTTTGAACAATATTTATATGTTTAAAACTTTTAAACATAATAGACAAATGTTCCTGTTTAATCCATCATGAATGATTTTGCAATTACCTCATGTGGGTGATTCTCCATAATCTAGTTTGAACTTTTATTTCTGTTAGTAATTGCAGTCTGCTTTTGGTTAGATCAAGCCTTTATGATGCACCATTACTCTAAACAAGGGCAAGGGCCATTTACCTGCTCTGAACGAAAGAATTATTTTATTCAATTTGAAAAATTTTCCAAATTTCCAGACCTTTATTGAATCTGAGGAAATAGGCTTTTATCTGGCCAGTGAATTGAGTAAACTGTTAAATGGCTTGTGGATGCTTCCTCCCTCTTCTCATCTTTTCCCTCCCCTTTCTTTTATACACTTTAATAACATACTGTGCAAAGTGTGCTCTTCTTCCTCCAAGCCAGAGACAGCAGAAATGCTTAAATAAATGCCTTTACTATAGCACCGTTCATCTGAGGATCTCAGTGTACCTCAGAAACATTCATTAATTATGTTTCAGGGCAATTCTGCATGGTTAGTGTCATCATAAACATTTTACAGATAGACTAAGGTATAGAAAAGCATAAGGGTCAAGATTTACAAATTTGGGTTCTTAAAGTTGGCACCAAAATCCATACTTTGGCACCAGAATAAGTGGCCTGACTTTCAGCACCTCTGAAAATCAGGCCAGTTATATATTGGTGCCTAAATAAGAATTATAGATGCCATTAATAAAACGGTGGCCAAATGTTACCCAAAACTCCACACTAAATCTATAGCAAATCAGAAATGGAACCAAATGACCCCTGAGTTCTCATTCCAAGCCTTGTGCTATATCTACTAGACATAGTGGGCCTGTTTTCCCCTATGCCTTCACAGCCATCTAGACCATGAAGCTTCTGTTGGTGGGAACTATTTATAGCAGCTATTTATGATCAATTGAATAAGGAGAAAGTGTAAAATTCAGGGCAAAAAAAGCAGTTTTTGATGAACTGCTGGAACACACTAACTGTGTGTTATTAGGGAGCTCATAAAAATGACTGGATTAGGTCTCTTCATCCCAGGAGTGGAAGGAAAGGGGATTCTTTGCATTCAGATGGAAAGCTGAAAGCTCTCTTCACATTTTCCCTGGTTCAGTGTTTTTTTCACTCACTAACCCTATTTTGCATCTATCCTTCATCCTACTGGCTGAGGAGGATTGTATGGGATTCTCCTCAGAGCCCAATACATTGCTCATAAATGAGCTAGAAGTGGCCAATATTGACCAAAACTGGTTTTTTCCTCCAATTCTCCCAAAGATATTCTTGGAGCAGCCTTTTGGTCTGGCGCGTCTGTGGAATGAGACCAGGACCAGAAATCAAATGTGAAGGTTAATGTGGAAGAGCACAATCAATTAGTTATCCTCTCATTGTGATTTAGCAAAAAGTAACTACAAATTAATATTTCTGCACACCTAAATACTAACATAAAAATGCCATTTCAAAAATCTTTAAGTGACTTTCTATTAGGTATCATAATTTAAGTAATGATCACTTTACAACACATCTACTGTATTAGTACAGATAAGCAAACATTAGCAAAAGCCAGTGAAATTTCAATGAAATGGAAGAGTGTGATATACTGATTCTGGGGGGGTCTGAAGGTGTTAATATACAAGTTCCTTCTGTCTCCCTGTGAGATAGTATTCCACATCATTGTCCTGTTTCTGAAAAAGTCTCCAATGACCACACCGAAGATTATAGTGCCTTATACTCTTCTCTTGGAGTCCAATATGCTTATTGAATCGGAATGTAAACAGGATGGAGCCCTGTGCCTCTGCATACATGAATGGTCTTAAGAAAGAGGATCAGCTACCCATTGTGTTTGGGAAAAAACCCATATAATAATCATATTTAAAGTGTTTTACAACTTCAAAACACTTCACAACCATAAAGTAATTAATGTTTACATACCATTAACATATTTTAATATGCAAAAACATTGAAACAGACTAGTTTGCGAATGCACAAGCCAAATCCCTGAGCACATCCTAAGAAACTACACAACCTAGTTGTCAAATTCTCTATAAGCCTTTGAAGCACTATCTACACAGACTGTCCAATGGCTGCAGGACTAAGTGATAGGAGAGATCATTTGGAAAGTGGCAAAAGCCCCAAAGGAAGTTCAATGGGTTAGATATACCTCCAGAGTGAGCAGAATGGTGCCCTGGGTCTGACTGGACCTGGCATATATTTATTATTAGGTGGGAAGGAATTGACCAGATCAGGAATTTTTTCTTGTGAACATTGTGAGATTTTACTGTTACTTAGTTCTTACAGCTTTTTGATCCTGTTTTCCTGGTGTCCATAAAAGCCCCATTGATTTAAATGGGAGCATTGAGTGAAGAAGGAATTCAGGCTAAGGCCTTTGGCTTTTAGAATCATTATTTAGATTTTAGGCATGCTTGGAGCCAGCACTCTAAATTAATAGAACATTTTGCTTCAATTAGCACAGCATCTCCTGCCTCCCTCCCTAATTCCCTCTGTCCTTGTTTAACAGGCTCCCTTATCCCTTCACATTATCCAGACAGGTGCTCTCTGCCACCTCACGCTGCTGAAAGTGCCTCAGAGGAGGCACAGCATGAAGCTGGAGTTTGTATATTGCGTCTGATCTGTGCACACACCTCTGCCATGGAAAATGGTGACTGAGTGGATTATTCCTGTGAGTGTGTTTTTTCCTTCTTAAGTATTGTTGCTGGAATCCTTAAAAGGGGTGTTTATTATGAGGGAGAGAGCATTTTCAGGACCTAGATCAGGGAATGTAAGTCATGCTAAAAATATTTGTAGTTGATCAATTTTATGAGACAGGCATAGAAAACTAAAATGAAGAACAGGAGAATACTCTTGTATGTGTATGGAATAATCTTTATTATAGTGGGACTCAAAACTGCAGTACTGATGCCTTTGCATGGCGTTCCACTCTAACAAAGCCCCTCATTACAGCTTTTTTTGAAAGCAGCTTAGAAGCATAAAGTAATGGTCACCAAAAACTGAAGCATCCTGCAAAGCGGGGGCAGGAATTTTTAAGTTTTACATTAAGTTCAATGGCAAAGTCATCGGTTGTGCACTCCCTTGGGGTATTTTCTTCTTTCATTGTCAGCACTATAATAGACAATCAGTTCTTGAAATGGTGCCCTGCTGTCTAGATGAAGCATTTATAGGTATTTTAACCAGTCCATTTGAACACAAGTGAATAAAAAGAGTTAGATCTTACTAGTTTAGATTTTAAGGCCCTATTACTTAGCTTATTATGGCTTACTGCCATAAGCTCTGCACAGGCAAACTCCGGTGCCCACCTGAAGCTCATTGCAGGATCGAAGCCTAAATTACTAAATTTCCCAGTGCAAGTGTATCTTCTGAATTCACACCTGGATTTAGCATGGCAGGAAACAATATTACAAATAGAACATCCGGAGTGCTGCTAAAATAGTGTCTGTCCTTTGAAAAGATAATTTTCTTAGGCTTATGCACATAGATTTACATAGTAATCTGGTAACAGAAGATACAGCTCCTAACAAATTAGCAGATTACTAAAAAAAATTATACATAAATCACCACAAATGTTTTTCATGGTGAAATACTTTCTTTGAATGTATTCTTGTCAAAACCCTATATAGAAAACAGCATTTATTTATAGAACCATAACACTATATTCATAGCAAAAATGAAATGGCTACGTCAATGACCCTATATTGCTAGAAAGCATAAACACTGGGTAGATAGGTGAACCTGCAAGTTCCTTAAGGGTGAATTAATTTTTTCTTCATAATGCCCAAACAGTCTGGCTTTCTGCAGGTACACTGCAGGTGGAATGAAATCTACCTTCACAACCCCACCTGGGAGCCTGCCCCACTTATCATCCTCCATGCAAAGTACACACAGCCAAGTATTGCCGACGTCAAACATTCAAAACCTCACAATTAGGCTGCAAAATATCATGAGATGGGCTTTAAAATTATATATAAATTTGGGGTTCTCTATATCCCTTTTGGTTTCTGAGTGTTCAGGGTGCGATCAAGTCATTTTTAAGCTGTTCTCTACAATTTTGATGGCTACACACTTACCTTCATTGAAAATTGAAAGCTGAGGTTCTCATGATGTCTCTTGATTCCAGAACTGAGGCATCAAGAAAAAAAAAAACAAATGCCAGGAGACTCATGATAAAATGGGGCAAGTTAGCAACACTCCAATCCTGAGGAGATTTAAGCATGTGCTTAACTCAACATGTGAGTAGTCCTATTCAACAGGATGTAAGTAAGTCTTTGTAGGAGCAAGAGCCAAGGTAGGTGGAGGCACCCCTCTGTGCCTGCTCCTTCAGAAGCCTCCACTCCATTGCACAGTCACTGTATTATTTTAAGTTTTTTTCTTAGTGAAAGCCAATATTTAATCCATCACTTAGGGCTTATCTGCTCAGCAAGTTAATGCAAAGCAAGCCAGAGTGTGCATCTACAGTGCGCCACTTTACTGCATAGTAATAGAATCATAGAAATATAGGGCTGGAAGGGACCTTTAGAGATCATGTGGTCCAACCGCTGAGCTGTGGCAGCACTAAGTATATCTAGACAATCCCTGATAAATATTTGTCTGACCTGTTCTTAAAAACCTGCAGTGACAGGGACTCCACAATTTCTCTAGGAAGCCTATTCCAGTCTTAATTGAATTCCAGTCTTAATTCCTTATAATTGAAAAAGTTTCCCTGATATCCAAATTTCCCTTGCTGCAGATTAAGCCGATTACTTCTTTTCCTACCTTCAGTGGACATGGAAAACAATTGATCACAGTTCTCTTTATAACAGCCTGTAACATATTTGAAGACTATTACCATGTCCGCCAGTCTTTTCTTAACAGTAAACATCATGCACAGTTTCTTTGCCCTTTCCACACAGGTCAGATTTTCTAAACCTGTTTTTTTTTTTTTGTTGCTCCTCTGGACTCTCTCCAGTTTGTCCACATCTTTCTCAAAGTGTGATGCTCAAATTTGGACACTGTACTCCAGCTGAGGCCTCAACTGTGCTGAGAAAAGCAGGACAGTTACCTTACATATGACGGTCCTGTTAATACATCCCATAATGTTAGCCTTTTTCTCAACTGGATCACATTGTTGACTCATCGTGGATCACAAATTGACTATCACCTCCAGATGCTTTTCAGTAGTGCTACTGTCCAGCCAGTTATTCCCCTTTTTTGTAGTTGTGCATTCGCTTTTTCCTTCCTAAGTGTAGTAGTTGGCACTTGCCTTTATTGAATTTCTTTCTCGATTTCAGACCAATTTTCCAATTTGTCAAGGTCATATTGAATACCTAATCCTGTCTTTCAAAGTGCTAGCAACACTTCCCACATTAGTATCTTTTGCAAATTTTATAAGCATACTCTCCTCTCCATTATCAAAGCATTAATAAAAATATTGAATAGTACTAGACCCAAGACAGACCCTTACGGGATCTCACTAGATACATATCCTCCCCCACACCAGTTTGACAGTGAACCATTATTAATCACTATGAATATGGTCTTTCAACCAATTTTGCATCCACCTTATAGTAATTTCATTTGGACCACATTTCCCTAGTTTGCATATGAGAATGTCATGTGGTACTCTGCCAAAAGCCTTTCTAAAAAAAAAAAAAATCAACATTTGTCATATCTACAGCTTCCTCCCTATCCACTAGGCAAGCATGGACATTTCTACACCACATTGAATGTCCTGGACTGCAGCATGGCTTACTACTACTTGAAAGTATATGAAAGATTATGGGGTCATAATTATCATCTTTTTTACATGTAGAACAGCAACACAAAGACCCATAAAGCTCTCCTTAAATGTTCATTGCTGACGTCAAAAAGCTCTAAATTGGTTTATTTAGTTTAGTTAAGTAATTAAAGTTGTTTTCCTTATTGTAAATTCTTTGGGGGAAGATCTGACTTGTTAGGTGTATACAATGCAATGATCCCCAAACCCAGATTAGAGCCTCTTGGCCAGTGGTTCTCAGACTTTTTGTATTGGTGACCCCCATGCGCAGGAAGCCTCTGAGTCGCCCCCCTTCCCCCACATCCATGGGCACCCCCACCCTTTGCCCCTGGCCCCTATGGGCTCCTCACTCCCCCTTCATCCCATACATACCCTGCACCTCCCTTTCATTCCAATTCCTGCACTATGCCCCCTTCACCCCTAACCTCTGCATCTCTCTGTGACTGGCTCACAGCACTCAGAGCCAACTGACACCTCCTGCTGGTGATCTGGGAATTAGCTCAAGCAGACACCCATGTTCACAGGTGTGCTCCATCACACTTTCTCGGGGTACACTGGTCATCCTTCTCACCACCATCAGGATGCTCTCCCTCAAGACCACAACCCTCAAGGGTAAGGATGCCTCATGCTCTGTGCCACCTGGAGATGGTCTCTCAGGGTCTCCCTTTGTTTTTCCATGTCCTTCAAGCACAGACACACCAGCTCCTTTTCTTTCAGCGCAATCTGCAGTGCTTGTTCCGTAGCTACCAGCTTCTCCTGTAGTTCTCTGATCTGTCCCACTGAATCCCCTAGCACCCTCTCCTCCAGGGTCTAGGTCCCTTTCTCAATCAGTTCAGTTTTCACCTGGGTCTCTTTAGCTAACTGGGCCCTTTTCGTCCCCATCATCTTATCAATTGTCTCCCTTTTGTACCCATCTGGGTGTGGGAGATGCTTCTCAGCTAGGCCCTCAGTCCCTACTGGCCCACCCCGCTGGTCAATCTCAGACCTAGGCTGGCTCCCAGGCATCCCTTTCTTAGCCCACCTTTACTTCAGGGGGCAATGCCTTTTTAGATGGCCCTGCTTCTGGCACTAGAAACTGCTCTTTGATCTCTTCTGGGCCACAAGCCTCCCATGTTCAGCCCCTTCCCTTGGACTGGCCTTTCCTTTTTGTTTCTGTCTGGGCATTCCCTCTGTCGGTGCCCTTCGAGCCCACAGGCCCACCCCGACCCTGTTCCCTTCTCAGGTGGGATTATCTTGGGCTTCCTTTCCATCCTACTCTCTGGGTGATGCTTCCACCACCCTCCTCGGTAGGGCAGCCTCTCTGCAGGTGACCCAGATGGTCACAGAAGTAACAGGCTTTCTGCCTCCGGACCTTGGATCCTTTCTTATATCTCCTGCCCTTATGGTATTTTTCTTTGTCTCCTCTCCGGCTCCAAACCAGGTAGTGCTGCTGCTCTGCCACCTCGAGCAAGTACTCTTCAAGGCATTAGTTCACCTCCTATAGTCTCTGTTGGTTCTCCAGGACCTGCATCAACAGGACCTGGATTTTCCCTGACTGTTTATCTGTCCCCTTCATTGGGGTTGGCCAGTCCATGGCCCAGCTAGGGAGCGTTTTGCTTCCCTTGGCAAAAAGTGCCTCCGCATATTGCAGCTCCATCATTCCAGCTCTGCTCTGTCTCTCAATTATTAATCCAGGAGCTTATCCCCACGATCTGCTGTCCCACCCTTTGTATCAGGAATGACCATGTGCCCACATTCTCCACCACTTGTGACAGGCTCACAGCACTCACCAACAGACTGGCATCTCCTACTGGTAATCTGGGAATTAGCTCAAGCAGATTCCCACATCCGCAGGTGTGCTCCATCACACTTTCTTGCGGTTCATGGGTCATCCTTCTCACCACTATCAGGACCCACCACATCTTCTTCCGGACTCGGCCCTCTGGCCAAGCGACAACCCATGTTCCCTCCGCTCTTCCCATGGCAACATTCCTGGTTCTGCCATTTAGTTCAGTGGCAGCTGCAGTCCACCACAACTCCACTGGCAGTCTCGGGGAGGCAGGGAGGGACCCAGGCCCCCACTTCTCCAGGTCCTGGCCCAGGGACCCTGTGTGCAGCGACATTGCACTGCCTCTTCCCCCAACTCTTCCCTGGGCCACTTCCCCACAGCCCCAGTACTTCTTCTACCCTCATATCAGGGCCTCCAGCTCACACAGAGCCCCAGGAGTCAGCCACTGCTCTGTCCAGGGTGCTACCTTCCTTTAGCCTCCAGGGAAGCCAGCCTTCCCTCCCTGAGCTCCTGGCTTTGCTCTGCTTACAGCTTCCTTTTATACTGGGCTCCTGGTCCCTAATTGGCTATCCTGCAGCTCCCTCCCATTTGCTGCTGCTCCAAGGGCCCTCTTAACCCCTTCCTAGCCTGTGCGGGGCAGATGCCCCACCACACTCTCCCTTCTGCATCCACGTGTATAAACTAACCTGCATGCATTGAGTTACTGGTATTGCTGCTTGCTCCCCTTTGAATGTTGCTCTTCCACACACACCCCTAGGAGGCTGAGGGTGGGGAGTCAAAAGCAACATCAGGGCTCCCTGCATCCAGGTAATTTTTGTCATCTGTGCTGTGTAAGGGGAGGGCAGAGAGCAGCTGCTCATGATGCTTGCCTCACAGCACAGCCCAGATGTGGAAAGTGACCTGGATGCAGGGAGCCCTGGTGTTGCTCCTCATTCCTCCACCTCTAGGGGGTGTGGAAGAACATTGGCAGGGGGTGAGAGTATTTGTGTGTCACCGCTTGCCCCACCATCCATGTTCATCCGCCAGGAGGAAACAGAGGCTCACAGCTCTGTAGGTGGCAGCACTCCGAGCTCATAGTCCTGCACATGGCTAGGGCTAGGACTCACAGCCCCATGCCTGGCCGCGCTCTGGGCTCACAGCACTGTGCCTGGCTGGGCTCTGGGCTCACAGCTTGAGCCCCCCACATAACTACGTTGAGACCCCTCAGTTTGAGAATCAGTGCTCTAGGCACTTTTTACTTTTCATAATAAAAATAATGAATAACTTCTGATGATCACATTTTTATTTCAATACTTATAAGTGTTCGATATTTTAGAATGTTTTTGAATTAATTAAAATATGTAGATCCTCTTAAAGCAACACTGCCATGTAGCTTAAGACCCAAATATACATTTTAATTTATTTTGTAAGAAGTTTGAGAAAATGTAGGATTAGTAGATATATTTTCATACTATTTTCAAGATGAAAATTGTTTGATTATAGAATATTTCAATAAGGTATTTCAAATTCTCATTATAACCTGGTCTCCTATTGTTACCCCCAAAAATCAGACTGAAGGCACCCCACAACAGCCTCAGTAACTCAATTGTCAGTTTATCTCTTTTTGGTAGGTGAAAGACGGAGGCCCACCAAGAGGAATTGCCACAGTTTCACCAGGGGTTTCCTTCTGACCTTTGGAAAACTGCACAGAACAGACTAATTGTTGACCCTTGGAAGGACACAGATACAGCCTTCCTCTCAAAGAATTAACACTCAGACGATAATCTTTGAAAATAAAAATATTTTTATTGAATGTGTTAATAATCCCTGATAAATAAATCTTCAAAAGATATGTTAAAAGAACAAAACACAAATTCTATCGGTACAGTTATACACATCAAACTACTCAATACTGCAATACAATGCAGTTGGAAATAGCTCTGAGTGTTTACATTCTACATCAGTCACATGTAGGATTTTGACAGCAAGTTCTTACTTAACCATTAAAACTGAATACATAACAACAAACATTCTACACAAACATCCAACTTCATTATCTCAGACATACACACTCATACATCCTCTTTTCTCTTTATATTATGGTCATCATGCTTACTTCTCTGCAGTGTTTCCTCCCTTTGATCTGTCAAATGGTCCTTCTATTCTGTCATGGCTAGTTTTTAGTTGCTGCTGCTGTCACTGCTTAGCTGCCACTGCTTCTCTGCTACTGTTGCTGATTATGGTGATTGCTTGATCCGCGAAACAACCTAGCTTTTCTTCCCCTCTTCAGTGATTCCAGCTCTCTTCTTTGGCTCTAGACCTCTTCTCCACCTGCTGCTATCCTGACTACTTCTGATCACACACTCTCCCACTTTACTCAAGCCTGTCAGCTCTCTGCCTTATGTACAGGTTTTGGCCTATTCTGATTGGTTACTTCCTCAATCCTTCTCATTAGCATACTCATCCAACAATCATCTTTAAGGCTTCCCTGAGTGGTCCATTCCTATGAACCAATCACAGATGCTAAACTTATCTGTCAATCAAAGCCAGACCTGGTAGAGAATCTGTGTCATGCTCAAATGAACCCTCCCTTCAAATTTTGGAGTGACTTTTATCTCACCTCAGTCTGCCTGTCTGCTATAGGTCGAATTGCTACAAGTCCACCATTTTAGTTGTCTCTGGCTGTGATTCCCCTGCCCCTGCCATCTTGTTATCTCTGGCAATAACCACTTAAAAGTGTCTTTATTAGTTATTAAACTATAATTTATTACTATAAACAATTGCACATTTATATGCATCTTAACATTAGGATTCACTGTCACCCCTCCAATTTTTATTAATTTAAATAAGTTTAATTTTGATCCTTCCCTTCCTTCAGCTAGTGGTGGCAGGGCAATGTTCTTAGTGCTGTATTTTTTACACAGAATAGAGCAGCTGAAAAATCCATTGTATCACTATGGGCAACCATATAATGCTTTTATTCTGGGAGAGACAAAGGACAAAACAGGCTTTACGGAAAATTGTGATAGTGCAAAAGAGAGACAAAAGGCCAAATGGTTTCAGAAATAAAATATGGGCCATATATCATCCATTCACAATGCTAGCAGTAAATATTACTTCAAACTTTCATATCAATGGTGTATCATTCCTATGAATCCCCCCCCCCCCCCCCACACACACACACACACTCACACACACACAATCTATAGATCATTTGGGGCTAGAATCTGCCTGGCCCTATGTGCGTCAGCAGCTGTGGGGGAGGAAGTATGGACTCTCTTCACTTTCTCGCACCATCTGCATAAAATGCAGGTAGAATAAGAGTCCCTGCCTTGGGATTGTTACCAGTATGTTCCCCGAGGCAAGTATGGTACTGACAGGTGAGGAGGTGGATCAGGGAGTAAGTGCATGGGAAGTATAGTTCCCAAAGGAGGACTTCAGTAATTCAGACAGAAGTTATGGGCTTATTACAGGTGTTGGTAGTGAGGTTCTATGGCCTGCAATGTGCAGGAGGTCAGACTAGATTATCATGATGGTCCCTTCTGGCCTTAAAATCCAGGAATCTTTTAGGAGGATCAGGGAGGAGGAAGATCTGGCTGTTCATAGAGGGGAAATCATGCTGTGGCCTTTAGAGGGGTATAGCAGTTCCCACTGCCATCAGTGCACTGGAAAGCCTCTCTTGAAGGATGACCCTCGTGTCTTCTCTTTGACAGTAAGATTATGCGTTGCTCCAATACAGGGCTATGCCAAACAAGCATGTCAGTGACTACGTGACAGAGAATGGGAGGAACTATGAAATTTCTATCCTATAAGCTAAATATGCCCCAAGTAAATGTATTCAAGAGGTCTGGGTCATGATATGGGAACAGATCAAGCTGATAACAAAATGTGTCCTAGCTAATGATTAGTATTGCTCTTAGAATCTCAGCAGAAAATGACCAACTCAGATTACATAAAGTAATACTTTGTCACCTACTGGTAGTGGCTAGATGCTAGATAGCTAGTTACTGGGAAAAGACTCCAAGAGAACCAGTGGTGAATTAAAGCCACTAAATGTGCTAGTGTAGACAAGGCCTTGTTGGAAATACACTCCTAGTCTGTGCAAATTTCAGAGCCACAACTCACCACACACCAGCCTACCTGACTCCATACTTTTTATTTTCTAGGAGTTAAGAGTAGGACTCTAAATTTGATCTGAAGCTGCTGGACTAAGGAAAAGGAGACAGATTTTATTTTATTCTTTGTTTAGCTGACATTTTTGTTTGCTTTTGCTGGCTGTCTCCTACACATAACAAACACAAGCCTGTTCGTTTTGGATTACAATTTTAAATGATCTGGGCCTGCAGATGGAAAGGAGGAGAAGGGAAATGGTGTTTTCCATCTCTTGTTTCCTTTTGTTATCCCATCTGATTCCACATCTTTTATTTGTCCCCTGCTGATTATGGTTTCTTTATGGCAATTCCTCACACCTTATGTGGTGACCATTGGCACTTCGGTGGTGGGACCCACTGTCCTCAGTAGAGATGGAATTAGCCAGCATCCTCTTCCGGCAAAAGAGGCAGCAAATTCAGAATGTCTACTCACCCATATTTACAGTGAGAAGGCCCATTTGTCCTCCAAGACAAAGCCCCTACAAGAGGACTCACCCAAGGAAATAATGGCCGATCCCTCTAGTAGAAAGGGAAGGGCCAAAAAGAAATCAGATCAAAAGAGTTCCATATGGCCAGGGACAAGTCCCCCCAGATTCTATATAATTTATTTCTCAAATCAGAATCTCTTCCAAGACTGGTAAGACCTAGCATAATGAAACATTTCTGGCATTTCTGCAAGGATTCAATACAAAATTCAATTTGAGATTCACTTTGAATGAAAATGAGATTTATTTTTCTTAATGGAGTATCAATTTGGGCATTTGAACATTAAAGTTGTAAATATGGATGAATATTCCATCACAACAATCCAGCATTAACGCTCCTCACCTTCTGAATGTCATAATGGCAGATAATGTTGCCCCTTTTGGCCCAAGAGATTAGCCAATATTCGGGGGTCTTGCAACTTTTTTCCATTTGAAGAATAAATTTATTATTTGAGTCAAGTATTTATTTAGTGAAATTCTGTTTATTTACAAAGAATGCACACAGAGTCTGTTTCCTCAAACACAGTAGAACAGGAGGCAATTTCCTTGCTCACAGTTTCCAAGCCTCTTTCCAGCCAGCACTCTGCCCAAAAAACACTCTCTTTTGGCTCTGGGTCACACTCAACAGAGCTTCTCTGGCTTTCTTCTCACTTTTCTGGGTGATAGCAGCTGACATACACATACTCAACTGTGATCTAATCAATACCCCATCCTCTCTGTTTAAAATTAGTTCCCAAGGACACCCTTCTTATTCTCCCTGAGTTAATTCTTAGGCCTTCCATATGGCTATTGCGTTGGGTGGCGGCTTTTATTGTTTTATTATATTCTTACCCAACAAAGGAACTTAACTGCTTCTCCCATTTAACCAGAATGAAGTGTAACTAGCACACCTATCAGTTTCTGCAAGGTCTGTGATTGTCCAATAGATAAAAGGCACACTTCCTGTTAGCTACCAACCTCCAACATTTTACAGTTTAAATGTAAATGCTTAGAAAATGAAATAGATTCTAAAAATCAGATGATCTAGATCAGAATTCAAGGGTGTGTGAGATTGAAGCCTTCGTGAAAAAAATATTTTAGAGAAACCTTGGGACTGAGCCCTGAGATTATTTCATAGAGTGGTCCATATCTTAATAGAGACTGTCTCATAGACCAATTCTCTTCACATCACATAACATGCAGCACTTACAACATTTCCTTACATGGCAGAATAATATTAATGAAGTATTTAATTTATACTTAATTGTCTTTTAAAGCAAATTAGCAGGTGGGAAAATGAAGGAGCCAGAACCATGTAACCAGCCAGCAGACACAGCAAGGTGCCACAAACCAACAGCAATCAATGGACCACAACGAATGACACAGGGAAAGCCTAATATTATGCTGAAGATCTAGATCTGATATTAACAGAGGTTAGGGTTCTAGATTAGGTGTAGACTTATCAAATGATTTGAGGGACAAGCCTACCATAAGCCAATCCTACAATGGGCTCAGCATCCCCACTCAGGATGCTATGTCCTTCCTCTCCCAGTGGTGTTATTGGGATAACTCAGGGAGTGCTCAAAAATTTTCAGTATTCTCACCTGTGATTGTTCTATCAATAGCCACCCAGAAAAGAGGTTTTGGTATTTCTAAGATGGAACAGAAAAAGAAAATGTATTTCCACTGACCTGAATGGAGTTAGGATTTACAACATCTGAGATCTGGCCCCCTATGTTTAAGAATTTTTTTTCTGATGTAGCTAAAATCATTGGCAGTGATCATGGAGTCCAAGGTGTATGCAGCTCAAAAAAAAAAAAAAAAGAGAGAATTGAGAAAGGGACTATTGTCTTCATTTTTAACCTGCTTAACTAATGGCTTTAGTTACAATTAAAAGACGGCTTTTCCTGCACTGGCATAGACCTATATAATTTCCATTCTCTTCTGATCACCTGGGGACAGGGGAATGGGTCAGCATTCCCATGCTGAGCAGAAAGTCATTCCTAAGCTCTCTAGCTCTTAAAGGGGCACACACCTTTTCCAACAAGCCAGACAATGACCACTTAATATGTGGTGAGATCATTAAGGTGGAGGGAGGGAATCTCTTCACTTTTCCAAGGCCCATTCATTGACACAATTTGGAAAGAATATCTTTCCAGAGATAAAATGTGATGCACTTTGTAATAAATGTGATGTGTAGCAAGATGTATCAAACCACCATTTTATTTTATTTTGCCAACCGACAGTTCAGAACTCCACGTTTTTTCCAGTATATATACCAGATACACCCACAACCCTTCTGACATTCTGAAAAGAGAATTGTCTTTGGATTTGTATTAGATACTTATATAATAAAGTATGAGAGTTGACTGATTTCTCTCTTTTCAGAAGGACTTTTGTAAATCTGAATTTTGAAGGTTTTTTATTTGACACTTTTGATATAATTACTATCTTATTTAAATTTCACTGTGCTATTGCCTGGGGTAAATGCAGTAGAAAATCACTATGTTCAATGTTAAATTCTTATACGCACACCTCCTCTGTCAAACTGACACTTTTTTTTAAGATTGCAGGGGAATTTTTTATTTTATTTGCTTGTTCATTTTTAATGTGGATGGCTAATATGCTGGATATGTACTTTCAGAGGCAGGATATATATCATGCCAGTTGGTCATGCTTATGATGCACTTGTATGCTTTGTTGTTGTTGATTACTTTTGAAAGTGCACAATGATAAAAATTACAAAAAATAAGTAAATAATAAATCATTGCTTTTTATCTACACTCGATATTTAAATTAGCTTCTGTTATTTTTAACCCAGATTCTTGACATTTAATATAGGTCCCAATCCTGCAAAACATTGAAGCACACGCTTAATTTAAGTCTTGACTTCAGAGAAATTTAAGCACATGCTTGAGTGTTCTTCCATACCCATAGACATGACTTCCAAAGCAAGTTCCATCTAATCTAAGTATTTCTTCACTCTCAGCGTTTCTCTGTGAGGGCATGGAGAAGAGAGTTCTTACTAGGCCCTAGCTCTCTAACAATGTATTTCCTTCTATTCTGTTTGAGCCAGATTCCAATACCCTTATTCAGGCTGAGTAGTACTGTTGTCATAATTGGGCCCACAAATTTACTCTGATTGTGAGCTCAACTGCAAAAAGTTTGTCAAAGTTCATAAAATGTCACAATAACTTATAATAATAAATGTTGTGGGGGAAAAGGTACAAAAAGGAGACAAACTGAATTATTCTAAACAAAAAGGCCTACTGATATAACTTAGGGACTGGGTTAAAATAATGCTTGGTAAACAAGAAAATGTGGGTCTGGAAATCAGTGAATTAAAATTGGTGTGCCAGAAACTAGGCCTAACTGGTGGACAAAATAATGAGGGGATGGGCTAGTCCACAACTTCCACCACTTTCTTTTATGAGTCCTTAAAGAAAGAGACTTTGGGAGGAAATGCAGAAAAACAGATGGAAGCTATTGAAGCAAGCTTTACTATCATAGCTATCACCGTCATCAAATCTTGGGACCCCAGGCCTTCTTCATCCTAATCCTGAGAGATGTCCTGTCCAGATCAGGCCAGAGAGAGACACCCAGATAATATCACCACTTCTTCCAGCTCCAGATGAATCCCAAACACCACCTTGAATGAGATGGAATCAGACTTTAACAACAACAGCTTCACCCATATCAACTAACTTCTCATTTACCCAAAAAGAGTTATTACCATCTTCGATACCATTTAAGAGACTGTCAAACATGGGGGTTTTCCTTCTAAAAACTCTCCCCAGATAAAGGGAAAGGGAACAAGGGATGTTCTTAAAATGAAAGCCTTATTTAATACTTTACATTTCAAATGTTTTAACTGTTTTTTTCCTTCCTTTCCTTATCTTTAATAAAATCTTAAAGAGGATTTTAATGGTATGTTTGCCATGGTACTAAGCAGACTGAGGTCTCTGTATACCAAACTCTGGACCTTGTTTAATACTGTTTGATAGTGGAACGTGTCTGGATTATGTTAACGTATTTGGCCCATATAGTCCATCTAAATTAATAAAACAGTACCCTTACTTTGTAAATAGTCTAATTGAAATCAGTTAAACTACTCAGAGAAAAAAGTACTGCTCAGTGAGAGAAGGGTGGCAGAATGTGGTCCTCTGTGGGTATGGAGGATTTTTTTTTTTTCAGGTGTACTACAGAATACTCAACTCCAAACATGCCAATAAAACAGTTCTAAAAGTGCTGGAGCTTTGTTGCTGCTAAGCTGTGTATCAGTTCCCTGACACAACAGCTTGTCTACCATGCCAGCAAACTCTTCAGGGCTCTGCTATTCCAAACCTTGCCTTGCATGTAACAATCAGTGAGCCCAAATTCCTGAGTTCCTCAGAGTTCCCCAGACATTTAGTATAGGTTCCAATTCTGCAAAATACTGTGCCCAGTCCCTTTCAGTGGACACTCGGAGAACTTATTAAGCTAGTGAACTCACCAGCCTGTTAGGTTAGCTGAGGACTCACGCTCCACTGTTGATACACCACAATGGAATTGTCTTGTAATAAAACAAATATGAGTTTATTAATAAAGAACAGGTATATAAGTAATGGTAAGCAAGAATCAATGAGACACATATGATTAAAAGCTAAATGAAAACAAAACACATTTCCTAATGACTAAAATTTAATTTTAGCAAGTTACAATAATTGTCTAAGCATGTTTCTCACATTAAGTTTCCAGTAGTTCTTGACTTTCACCCCAAGAGGATCCAGCTTTCATAGGCTTAAAGGCTACTGTCCCCCAGGTGATAGATAACTCAAATGTCTTTTTTGCTCCCCTTATATTACTCATAGTCCGTTGTCTCTGCATCTAGAGCCAGGAAAAATTCTTGGGGTATAGCTTCTGTCCCCCAGCATGATCGTTAAACAGTCTTCTACCCTACGCATTTCACTTGAAGGCTTTTTTACCTTTTATGTAAAAGTACTTTCATCGTTCTCTGCCTGTAACCCAGGTGGCCAGACAAGTGAATACATATTCCTTTATCTAGGGTAGGCTGGTCTTATGCTCTGCCTCCCGAATACATTTATAGAACATATTACACATCTATAACTCATTATGCAGAACTCTTACCTACATCACACAATGCTTTTAGTGATCATTGTGTCAACAATTTACATTTGATACATTACATAACACCTTTGGGATGTATATATTATGACAACAGTGTGCCTGGGCAATGAGTCTGTCAGGCCTGATGTGAGTTACAGTATGGGGGCTCTCTGCCAGTTGGCATTGAAGGGCTCCCGGTCAGACCTAATCACCCTGGTTTCCACTTGAGTGCACACAATCATCTGTGCATGCAATTCTAGCACACCATCAGTTGTAAGAGAAGGAATATGTACAACCTGCTGTTGCTGGATTTAAACATGCAAACCAGTCTGTTCTCATAAACTCCACCATTTGTTAAAACAACTGATAGAGTGCACGTAAGGCCATTATTTAGAAAATTTAACTCTAGGAACTGCTAGATGAAACAGGCAGGGCCACAGTGCAATAATGGGATACATTTTGCCCTCAGTTACATCTGTGCAACCTTTCAGATTTCATGGAGCTTGCACAGGTGCAACTGAATGGAGAATATGCACCAGTGAATTTTTATCACAAGTAAATGGGGTCCCTGCATCTTTCTCTCAGCAATGGAAGTCTAGAGTTCTTCGACTAGGATTGTCTTCAAAGCAATAGAAACTGTTTGACTTCACAATTATGAAAATTCAGATTTTCCCTAGCCTGAAATTTGAACCTAGATTTAAACTTGGATTTATCTGGATTCAGTCATCTCCAGTAATATTGACAGGGTTTTTCTGTGAAGTGGTTTTGAAACTACCAATTATAGGACATTTCTGAAACTCACAAGAGCAAAAAAAGGTACTGTACAGAAATGTTAATCCATTGGTATTCAAGTCTTTAAGCTTTCTGTATTCTGTGATAACATGACCTTTGTATTTTCTATTGACCATAAGAATCATATTCAGTATAACACTATATTTCAATATTAATGCATTAAATCACATATCCATGCCATATGTTAGCTAATTTGTTTTATTTTTTCTTAAATTATACTAGAGTTCACATTTGAAAGAAATGTGAAATCTTTCCTTGAAAACTTGTAACTAGATCTTTATAAATATTACAAAAACAATAATTTTTGCATTAGTATGGTGAACAAGTAGCAAAGAGTCTGAAGAATATAAATTGAATGTTCTCTAGAAGAATTGGAAAAGGTTAAAATTCATCATTTTAACTGATAGGCTTTCTATAACTGATGCAAAGAATACAAAATACTATGTTAATTTTGTGTTCTTATCCAGTGTATTTTCTAGAAAAACAGTATCTCTTCAATAATAAAACACACTTTTTTGCATTCAGTCTAGATTTAAAATTCTCTCAGATGTTTTTGTCTTCACACAAATACTAACTTTTTTAATTAAAAAGGAAGATTGTTTATGTGAATGATAATGTCTTTGTCCATTTAAGAAGACGTCATACTATAGGAGATATATTGTGATTTTAGTACTTTTTAAGAATAGAATTAACATAGCCATAGTATCTTTAATTGGTTGAAAGATGGTTGCTAACTACCTAATTTGCTACCACAGTTTCTATAAAGATTTTCAGGCTCTAACAAGCTAGTGACTACATTATGGGGTAAAAAAAGGAATAAATACAATTTATGCTAGAAGTATTACTTATTATTTAAATAACAGTGGTACCTAGAGGCCAGGCACTGTACAACAACTGATAAGTGACAGCTCCTCTCCTGAAGAGTTTATAATCTATATAGACAAGAATAAAATTATTATCCATATTTTTAGATGAGGAACTGAGAGATTAAGTGATTTTTCCAGGCTCACAGAGGAAGGCTGTATCAGTCTGAGGAATTGTACTCAAATCTCTTATATCCCCCTTCTGTGCTTTAACAACAAGACCCTCTTTTCCCTCAAGCAAGTCTCCTCCATTTAGCTGTTACTACAACTACAGATTAATCTGATATACCTATGGCCTGACATTGACTCCAGTTTGGGTAAGTAAATCACATATTAATTTGAGGGGAAAGCTAATTCTCTGACAATACCCCTGCCCATAGCTAACTCCTAACTTAATACATTTTGTGTAATTTGTGATTGAAAACAGGTTTTTAATTGATTTTTCTGAGGTATAAATTACTACTCCAACTAGCTTGTCACAGAGCAGAGAACTTAGGGCCCAATTTTCAGATTTCACTGGGAGCTGTGGATGCTTGGCATCTCTAAAAACCAGACTGATAATAATTCAGCATGCCCTGAGGATGAAGCTCTTCTAGGTGCAGTGACAACACACAATGCTTTCTTCACAACATAAATATTGCCCTTCTGCACGGATAAGCAACCCTCTATTCATCATGAAGGGCCCTTGTACAGGACAGACACAGACAATGCCATCAGGGCAGGCCAGGGTATTTGTTCCTGGATCTGTTCAGATTTGTGAGGATTGTGTTGCCACACCCTGGTTTGGGAGCTAATTCTGTTTTCTCTAATTCCCCTCTGTTCACACACCTTCCTCAAACCCACTCCAAAGTTCACCACAGAAAGCACAGTTACTCTGGGCATATGCCTGTGTGAATTTCACCCATAAATTTCCTATGGGTTATGAATTACTGCTACTTTCTCATTTTCTTCCTTTCCGTAGCCTATTCATAGAAGGGTTTTCATTGTCCCTATACCCACTTTATTCTGAATAACTGGAATGTATGAAAAAGCAAAACTCACAAAAGAATGACTTGCTCACATTGCTGCCACCGCTGAATTTGAATTTAAAGCCATCACACAAAAATGCTGTTAACATTTATCCTGCTCTCTGTGGGCTGACAAATTAAAATATTACTTGAAGTCTCAGATCAGTTTCTGCTTCAGTGTTTCATTTTGATTGATGTCTTCTATTAATACTAGTGATGTTAGTTAGCTTTAAGACCCCCCCAAAGGCTAGTCGACTAGTTAAAACTCCTAATGTACCTCTTGCCAGCTGTTTAGCCTCCTGAAAGTTTTGCAGAGCACTGACAGAAGACCTTATCAATCATTACAATTAAGTGCTTTATGACTGCCCATTCTAAGGCAAGTCAGTTGAAGTGCCATCTGCTATTTTGCTTTTAAAGCTCACAGGTCTGTTTATCTAAGGCAACCATTTAACATTTGAAATGATGTTTCTTTTACAAGGATGTGTGACAGGCTGATGAAAAACAACTTTTTTGTTTTAATAATCAGCCATTTCTATGATGTTATATAATTCTTGCAGTGCTCAGGGCCCTATACAAATCAAAAGGAATCCAACTAAAACAGTAATTAATGTCAAATGACAAGTCACAAAAGGCCCTATTTAATTAAAAAGTTTTAATCTTTGATTAAGCTTCATCACATGTTCTTGTGATTGCAAACTGTTGTCTGAAAAGAGAAAGTAATTGGGTACATAGTCTATTGTCTCTCCTAACTGACACCTGCTAATTGTCTCAGCAGAAGTTAGCAGTGGTTTCATTAAAAAAGTTAAAATGTGTATTTTAAGTTTGACTTTCACATTAATGGCAGAGAGGGGATGGAGGTGATCCTGCTTACATGCAAGTTATAGAGATGCTGGTTTTATTATTTGTATTAATCATAACACCAAGGAACCCCAGCCATGGACCGGGGCTTCATTGTGCTAGGTGCTGAATAAACAAAGACCAAAAGAGAAATAGATAATATAAAATTTATCAACCCATAGTTTTATTCATATTTCATAATTTACTGAGTACCTTTAATCTCTAAAGGATTTTGTGAACATTAACGAGCCTCACAGTACCCCTAGTATGTGTGTTTCTAAAACCATGCCTGCAGGGAAAGGGTAAGGACTGCAGCTGTGGCCTCAGCAAGAATTCTGGCTAACTCAACCAGAATTCCTCCTGAGGGGAACTGGACAGTATCAGATATGTTAACCCCTCTGTGCCTCTCATTCTTGTGAAATTAGCTGCACCATGAGTGGCATTAGCCTGGAGCTTCCCAACAGGATTATTGCCTGGAGTAAAATGCTTGCCTCACTGAAATTAATGGCAAAACTTCCACTTACATCAGTGAGGTCAGGAGTTCACCCCAGGAATGCATATGGAGAAAGAAGGTGCCTTGCCCTGCATCTCCTCCTCTGTGCACTATAATAAAACTTAGCTTGTGATATGTTAAAGAGTCATTGTCAGAGCTGGGATTAACATTCAGGAGATCATGGTTCCAGACCTTGGTCAGTCTACTAGATTTCTCTTCAGCCAGTCAATTTTATTTCATATTTCCAGTTCTTCTGCACTAGAAGTTTGACACTTTTTTACAAAGCCATATATATATATATGGGCATGATCCTCCAGTCCCACCTCAGCCAAAATTCCTATTGAAGTCAACGAGAATTTTGCCTGTTTAGGGATTGCACGAACAAGACCCAAAAGACCTTTGGTGTGTGGAATGGAGTACTCCAGAGAAGTTTGCTTTCATTGTTTTTGAAATCATGCAATCTAGAGTCTTATGTATTTAAAGAGGCCTTGTACTAGGTAAAGTTTGTCCTATAACATCTCTGATTTTTTTATCGTCTCTTACACAGCAAGTTTTTCACACCTTCAGCTCCAAGACTACTTCCTTGGGCACAAATATTTTCAATTTTCTATCAATCTTAAACATAGTCTGCCTCAGGCTTAATATCTGGAACATATATGCATCTTAAATAATATAGTAGATGCTGTATTGTCATAATGTCTGGTGTATTTCAGAGTGGGGTGATAGAGCATTAAATATCACTCCTACATCTAGACTTTGGATGCCATACAATAAAATTTAGCTCTTCTACAGTATATTTGTATCTATAACTATGAAAGCATTATACAAAGGGAGATAAGTATCATTATCCCCATTTTATAGATGCATACACTGAAGGACAGCCAAAGGAAGTGATTTGTCCAAGGTCACAGGACAGATCTGTGCTACAGCCAGCAACACAACCCACATCTCCATCTCCTTTATATGCATTGCTTTTGTGATTTTATTACACACAAAGAGGCTGTAGAATGCAAGTGAGAAAGTGAATAAAAACAACAGGACCCTAAAGCAGATAGTCCCTCCTCCCAGTCAAACTTTGGGGTCATCTTTGACTCCTCCTTGACTTCCCATATCCCTCACATACCAGGTCTAGCCAAAGTCTGTTGTTTCTCTGTGTACAGCATCCTCAAAATTCACCCCTTCCTATTTGTCCCCACTGTTCAACCTCTGCTCCATGCCCTCATTATTTCTCACCTACTGTGACCTGCTCTTGGTTCCTCAAACATTTTTTATTCTGATCTCCCTGCTCCACTTCACTCAACACATTTCAGCCAAGGATATCTTTCCTGGTTTCGCAGCTCTGATCATATCACCCCATGGCTCGAGTATCTCCACTGTTTTGCATCTTATTAGACAAGGTCAAACTTCTCATCCTTCCTCACTTTCAATGCTTTGCATGGGGCCACTCCTGCCTACATCTTGGCTCTTACGTGCTTCTATAACTTTGCCCATGCACAATGCTCTGCCTCTTCAGTACACTCTTCTCCCTCTCAGGAGTCCGTTTTTTCCACACTGTTCCCTGCAACTAGAACACCCTCCAGTGTGCCAAGCAACCATATTTTCAACCTTGAAGTCCCTCCTAGAAATTCATTATTAAACACCTTCCCCATTCTCCTGCCTTTTATTTATATTGGATTGTGAGCAAAGTATAAAAAAATAAATGAACTCTTAGAAGTAAGAAGACACATACCAAATACACTGCTCAGTCATTTTGCTTTTATGGTGCATCCTTCCTCCTCTGTCCAATTTTTTGTTTTTTATGAGATTTATATTGTGAGCACTTTGGGACAAGAACCTTGTTTTCTAACATGTCAGTAAAACATCAAGCATGCAAATGAAACTGTATAAATAATAATTATGAACCTGATACTGCTAGCTTTCTTCACATGGTATAGTATCTTACTCTATGAGTAACATACTCAAATATGGTGTGGATCAGTCTACTCCAAGGGAAGTAAACAATCAAGAATCTCCAGGTTCCCTTTACTCCAGAATTAACCTTGGCCACATCTAAACTAGGAGGGAAAAGTGTGTTTTACCTTGTTAATTAACGTGATACCTAACACATGTTAAAGGCCTAGTATAAACAAAGCAAGTTGCAGTTTTTAAACATGTAAGCTGGTGAAGATATATGCTAGGCTCCCCTTTCCCCCCATTCCCTACTGTTTATCTCAATCAGCCAACACATTTTAAAATTACAACTATAATTTGCCCTATCTACATTAGGATTTTAATAGGTGTTAGTTACCATATGCTATAAATACTTCTTTGCTCCTAGTACAGACAAGGCCCCAGATAGCCCCAGATAGCCAAAGCTTCCTCAGTTAAGGACCTCAATCCTTATCCCTGATCAGGTATATCCTCTCCTAGAGAAGGGGTTTATTTTGAAAAAATGGGTTGTCCTTTATTCTAGAGTGTTTGTCAACCAAATACAGCTGCTGGTGCAGAGAATTAGCTAACTTTAAAGGAAATAAAGGAAAAGGGGACATGGAAAGAAAAAACAGAAACGGGGGGAGATTAACTGAGAAAGAGTTTGTGCCATCAGTACAGCCTGCTTTCTCTCAAACTAGAAAGGAAATCTGGGGAAGGACAAAAATAAGAAAGGAGCCAAAACAACAACAAAACCCTTTATTCTTTGGAGTTCTTTTAGATGGGGCATTTCAGGCCTCTTTATCTCACAGATCATTCCTGTGACTCAATTATTAAACATCTGGATTCTCCAATCTTTTCTCAGTTAAATTAATGTCTGCGAATTTTATCACTGATGATATTATAATATCCGAAGTATCAAAGGGCAACTGTTTTCAGTTTCATTGACAAAAGCAATGGGAAGTGGAAGAAAATCTTGTAGCAGTGAATCAGAAAATTCTTCTGCTAATAAAAATGTGGCATTTGATTAATTCTTTTTAATTTAGAGATCAAGATAACCAAAGAGAATAAATAAAAATGCCTAGCTAAACTAGATTTGCCTCTTAAAATACAACTAGGAACTTGATTAATTAACAATAACATTCCTCAAACTGTTGTACCATGTCAGTTATGTAGATGACTTATATGACTAAAGCAGGTACTAGATCTGCTGCTACCAAAAAAAAAACCAAACCCAAACAAACAAAAAATACTGAAATAATTTTATCAAGATAATTTGAGAAAAATTAAACATGGAGAAACAGCAGATCATAAAATGATACAAAAGTTAATCTCCTCAAATGTTTAACATATGCTTATGTTTTATTGATCCCCATTTGCATAAACTCAAATATGTTTTAACACGATTTGTGACTTACGCCACATGCAATTAAAGACCTAGACATTCCATAATGTAGTCTATCTAAAAGTACTGATAGAAAATGTTTAGCATTTTTTCTTTTAAAACATGGTCTCCACTCTGGAAATATTTTGACACCTAAAACTGATTAACACACTTTTTTAACCTGTTATATTCAATGAACACCTGTTAGCTTTAGTGCACTGATCCTTTTAAAAATGGATCAGTGACTTTGCTCTCCACTTTGTGGTGCTAGTGAGTCAGTGTGTAGTGAGCAACTGTCTAAATATTTTGATTGAAAGTCTGTTATTTGAAAGACAATTCATAATCCGCTAGAACAGTCTACTCTTCCTTTTTCAGCGTATCTCTGAACCAAATTAGAGTAATATTTCATGTGACAGCAAAATATATTTACATACTTAATTTTAAATAATTTGTGTTACCTTTTACTGAAATAGTTTTACTCTATGCAATGTTTTACTCTGGCTGATATGTTAGGAATCTTATAATTTATTCACTGCAAACTGTATCAGTGTTGCATTTTCCTATACTAACTTAAAAATAACCCCAAACAAACGTGTATTTTCATTGTCAACATACCTATTCCTGCTGCGCTGGAAATCAATGACAAAACTCCCACTGATTTCAATGAGAAGAAGATTATTCCCCATGTTGAAAGCTTAAAATATTTGTCCCCAAGTTTTTCCCTGAAAATGAACTACACACATTTATTCAGTGAAAATGATTCTAAATTATTTATTTGACTGTAAATAATACAATATGCAACTGAAAATGAATAATCATTTGTGCTTTTTCACAAAGTGTAGCATGGACAGTATCAATGGTATAATAAGATTCTTTAATCTTTGATTTATTTATTATTTTTATGGTGGCTTTGGACCCACAGTTCAGAATCCACTCAGGAGAGTCTCGGCTCATTCATTTATGAGCAAGTCTGTATTTCAAAATTTGACCCTATTTGGTTTTCTTTGCTCTGCAGTTAAGAAAGTCTGAATAAGCCTAGGTCCTTGTTTAGCTACAGCCAAAGTGAAGGTGGATACTCCGGGTCAGGGTTCAGATAGTTAGCATGGTACACTGTGAGAACGTATGCTTTGCACATAGCTGAAAAGTTCCAGGTCTGCGGATAGGAAGGAATGATTGCTTTACTGAGATTAACCCTTATAATCACAATTTACCCTACAAAAAAAGCATGTTTTAAAACATGAGTATCTTCCAATTCAATTAAAGCTATAAAAGATGTTGCCGGCAAAGACCCCCATCCTACTCCTAATAAAACCAATGGGAATTTTGCCTCACACTTCACTGGGATCAGAATTGGGCCGATAATTAGACTGTAGCAGAGCTTGTAGCAAGTTAACCCATTTGAGACGGATGTCAATCTCACATGACGGCAAGACCAAAACAGTAGAGCAATTTGGCTCACTCTGTCAATTAATCATCATCTTTATGTGATCAGGATTTGAATGCTTGCTGATCCTGTTATATTCCTGTCATTTTCCATTGACCCAATAGAGAATGTGTATAGTAGAATCTGTCACAGTGTTTACAAATTCCATTCTAAAGAGAATGGACAAAACAAATAGAGAACACAGCTTAAAATATTAATTATGAAATTTTCTGGACTACTAATGCTAATACAATTAACTTAACATGAGCATCAAGCATGAGGATATGTGATTATTTATTGCATAAGCATGACTGCCGTAAATTTGTAATATTTCTTATTTGATTATATTGTAAACTCTTTGGGATAGGGAATATGGGTGAAATCTTAGCTCCACTGAAGACAATGGGAATATTTCCATTGACTTCAGTGGGACAGGAGGCCACCATATAACTTTGTAATCATTATGTAAAGTGCCTACAATGCATTAGGGCACTGCATACATTAATTAAATGTGTCTTAGTTTGATTCCAAAAGATTGCAAGGCTCTATAGTAGTTACATGAAGTTGATTACCTGGTGGCAAGGCTGCCAAGTAGCTGAATACCTTAATTTGGCTCCAGTCACATAGGACCCAATCCTGCAGTAGTTACTCAGGAAAAGTTTCCACTGATGTTAAAGGGAGTTTTAACTGAGTAAAGACTGTGGGCAAATCTCCATAGTTATAATTTAAGTCTTGACCCTGTAAAGTATTGAATACTCATTACATAACAGAGCCCTTAAAGAACAGATAATAGTCAAGATGGTCACCCTCCTTAGGGAAAATAATGGCAGTGTAACTTAAAATGTGCTTATTTGACAGTTTTCTACATGATTAAGTTTTGCATCAATAACCTCTGCATTCAGTCATTCCAGTGACCTAAATGTACTTCAGTCATTTCAGTGCCCGAACATCAATTCTATTCTATATAGGTTTTTATAGCATGGTCATCACTGTAGTATGTGAGCGGCTTCCAGTAATGCATTAAACAATAGGACTAACATCTGTCGCATGTTTGTTCTCTCCTTCTCTTATGTTATGTTGCAGGTCAAAAAATGTACCTTGCACTTAAAGTGGAAGGTGGTGAAGTTTGTGATGGTCCTTAGTTTCTGGGCAAGTTCATTCCGCATTCTTGGACTGGCCTCTGAGAAAGTTCCATATCTTGCTCAGATGAGCTTTAACCTTAGGGCAGAAAATTCTGTTTTGCCAGAGGAGCGAAGTTGTCAACCACAGTCTTCATGCCAGGGCTTTAGGAGATCTTTTAGATACCCTGGGCCCAAGTAATTGAATGCCTTCAAGGTAAAGACTGAGACCTTGAACTTGATTTGAAATTCTATGAGAAGCCAGCATAGAGAGAGGAGGGCAGTTTTGATGGATTCACAGTAGCCAGTGTTGTGAAGACACACTGCAGCATTCTTTTCTAGTTGCAGTTTCCTAAACACAGAAGGCCTCATGCCCAAGTGTACTGCCTTGCTGTAGTCCAGGCGAGGAGTGACAAGGCATGAATAGTTGAGGCCAATGCCTTTGATTCCTAGGATGGGATTGAGTCTCCTATCCAGTCAGAGATGTTGAATCAATAAACTTTGCATTTTAAAATCAAATTAACTAATCTTCTTGAGTAATACTTTATACTCAAATGCCCATATATACATTTAATTTAGGATTAATAACACAGTTACTGAATGCTAACTATGAACTAGGTATTAAGAAACAGAAGTTTACGGATAGATACAAATCAATTACAGTCCTTAAATCTGAATATATATAATTTATAAAATAATTATTGTATTTTATTAATATACAGTGACTTATTACATCCAAATTAAACTTCTATAATTTAAACAGAACCTTAATTTAAAATGTTATCCCTTTTTATTACCGTGTACTTTCCTTCTTTACACTGCAATGGAGACATCTCTTGAATAAGCACATCCCTGAATTGCCCAAAGTTAGAATACCTAACAGTTACACACATTACATTAAAACCAAGTGCAGAATATACATTTTCAGACTGATTTTATTTGCAATGCAAATCTTAATTTGGAGTGCATGTTAAGATGTTATTTCTGCTAACATTTTAAGATATTATAATAAAATGCAGCAGTACAGCAGTTCATTTATATTAATTTCTTTAAATTATAAGAACATAAGAATAGTCCTACTGGGTCAGACCAATATCCATCTAGCCCAGTATCCTGCCTTCTGACAGCGGCCAATGCTTCAGAGGAAATGAACGGAACAGGTAATAATCAAGTGATCCATCCTCTATCACCCATTCCCAGGTTCTGGCGAACAGAGACTTATGAACTCCTTGAGGCAGCAGCCATGATTTCCTCTCTTTCTTGGGTAGACCCAAACACTATTTTGGTAAACAAATAATAACTAGTGATAGAAACACAGTCTAGTGTAAATATTTTCATGCTTTTCTGTTTTTCAAATTTAAAAAAAATGCTATTTTGTTTTCTTTATTATTTTTTAGTTTAAGAAAATAAGATAACATTTAAGATTTTTGGAAGTCACTAGTGATTTGGGTGCCTCACATTTTGGGTATCCAATGTAACACATCTTAAAGGTTTTCAAAACCTGATTTTCAAAACATGAGTGCTAGGCAATTTCTGAAAATCAGGTCCTTTTAAAGTGTCTTATTTTGGGCAGTCAAAAACTAAGATATCTAAAATCACTAAACACTTTTGAAAATCTTGGCCTTAATAATATACTAGTTCATTTATTATTTTGGAAAATATATTTTCCTTTAAAACTTATATTAAGTGTTTCTTTTGAAAAAGCTGTTTCACCTTGGTTCATTTGGTTCTGGTTTTCATTACCGTAGTCTAATCACTTCTGACAAGGTTGTAACATGACAGTTTGCCTGAAGTAAGGGGTGGTGCCCAGCAGCACCACTCTAGGAGCAGACTGGGTCAGATATCTAGAGACATAATCCCTCGTGACTCCTACTGCTGTAGCTGACTATCTCCCCCCTTCATCTCAGGTCAGTTCACTTCAGCTGGTCAACAAGTTGAAGGAGTGTAACCAAAGCTCCGACTGTCCCCTGGTCCTGCCTGCCAATGCCCAGGAGGTGAAGACTGCTATTATCACCTTCTTGCCTCTTTTGGGACCCGTGATGCAGGTAGCCAAGTAATGGAGTGAGCTCTTGAGCCCTCTTACTCTCCTGCACACTGTCTTAAGGGCATCAATTTAATTGAGGATTACACTGTTGAGAGCAAGGTTGAGGCCTCAATTTAGCGTACAAATATCCAAATTAAGCAGTTATTGAATATACAGTTACCCTAATGGGGCCATAATGGACAAAAGATCTCATCTTGCAAGTGCTATGCGATTCCTGTAAACATTATCAACTCACTGGATGTTTGGGCCTCCCAGGATTCTTATCCCCATAAGAAGATTGAGTTAAGCCTTGTGTACATAAATGGACTGTATTGCAGCTACAAACATGTCACACTTTTTTTCTAAATCTCATGCTTTAGACAGCCTTGCATTTTTGCTAATTGGTATGTTTTTCTTTAAAAAATGAGAATCTAACCTTTTACTTGACAGATATGTGGGTAAAATGTCACATAACATTTTGAAAGCTTACCTACTGTGTGCTGTTTACCAGTTTTATGCTGGACCTTACACAGGAGTATACAAATGAAAAAACGTCCACAGAAACAAACTATCACCTAAATGGTTAGTTTCAAATAAACGTTCACACTACTAGCGAATGGTTTTCAACTACTGTATGTAAAAGTGCTAAAATACTGCTCTTTGTGGAAAAGTGACTTAAACAATGGTTCATTTTTACTCAATAGCTCTATTCCTTGTTTTTATTCACCATTCTGTCTGTTGACTTTAATGACAAAAATAAGATGTCTTACTGCTTTTTTTACTCATGTTACTGCTGCAGCTAGGAGAGAGTAAATAAGATTCTATTCCTTCCTGAGGATTAGCCACTGAATTGTTTACAATGTTGCACTCAGTTATATCTGTGCAAAGCTGCTGAAGCCATACAGTTGGAATCAGTAAAGGAATACTTTGAAGACAATAGGTTGCACAGGTGTAACCAAAAGCCTAATTCGATCTGCAGAACTTTTAGTGCATGATGCATGAGAAAGGTGTGACTCCTAAAACCCAGGATTGTAAGGCTTACAATTAGGAGGAAAATGTTTTTACTCGTTAACCAAGGAAAATATATGGAAATAATTAAGAGACCAAAAAACACCCATACATCTGCTTCTCCAACTACCACTCCATCTCCCTTCTCCTTTTTATCTTCAAGCTCGCAAAACATGGCTTCTACATTCACTGTGTGGGTCTCCTTTCTTCTAGGTCCATCCTAAACACTCTCTGATATGGCTTCTGCCTTCTATACTCCATTGAAACTGTTCTCAACAAAGTCTCTAAAGACTTCTTCACGACAAAATCTCAGCACCTGTACTCCAAGGATGAAATGGCTTAAGGATCAGTTAAGTGTAGCATTCCCTATCTGTGACTAACTTAATTGACATCAGTGTATATTACACTGGAGTAACTGTCTAATAAGTTGATTGCTTGCTAACCCTACTAACTCACAGATTCTAGATAGTAACATTTGGAACCATTGCTTTCACCATGCTTCTTGTGTCCGTGTCTTCTTCCTGGCAGTGTATGGTCAAAAAAGAAAGTTACTTTTTTATATGTCATCAGGAGCTTATGGTAAAGTTTGCTAGCTAGTTGTCTATGTAGCCATGAACTCATCCTCTGTGTGATATACTGAAAGTTTCTGTTTGTGATATTAGCAATTTAGATTACAATCAGGCTGACACCATTGACTGGTACAGTATTTAATAATCACTATTAGTAAAACTCATTTTTATAAGAGTTAGCAACACATACAATTCACGAACTGAAATATGTGGTTTGATAGTAATACACATTCAGACTCCAAAATTGAAACCATTAAATGAAACACCATACTTTTTTAATCACAGAGTAATAATAGAAGGAACAGTTTGTGTGACTCTATGTACAACAGAGTCTAGATTTAACAGTGGACTTAATTTTAAGGTATGTACATTTATATCAATGGATTTTAATATGCTTAATAAGTGTACACATTGAAATACATTGTACACATTGTAATACAATACAATACCTATGTACATGTGAGTATATCATGTGTATGTACTTATATATTATTACATTAAAAAAGTTATGTTGAAAGAATGTTAATGTGGCAAAGTAAAGCACTCAAAAATTAGGAAATGCCAAAATTAAGGTTGCCCATGTGTATGCTGTCTGACATAGTCTTTAATGATATGATCACATTCTTTTTTCCATAGGATTCCTGCTTCTTGTGAATGGATAATTATTTAATATTTCTTTTTATCCTCCTAATCAATATGTGTAGCTAAGACCTTATTTACTGCCCATTATGCAAATGCTGCACAGAATGCAAAATTAATTTCCTGGTGGGTTTTTCTATGATACTTTCACCATAGGATCTGGTTGCTTCACAAGCATGAATGGATTTATCTTCACAACACTCTGTGTGATTATCTCCATTTCACAGCTACAGAATTAAGCAACAGATATAGTTAGGCCCAAAGTGTCAAAAGGGTTCATTAATTCTGAGCCCAACTTACAACATCTACAGCCTGATTTTTCAGAGTACCTGGGCTCTAGAAAGGAGTGTAGGTGTTGCAACTGACTGTCACAACACCTATTAGGCATCTAAGAAATCACAGGAACACCACTGCAATCTACAAAGCCAAGTTAGGTGCCTGGGCTCAGTATGCCATGAATACAGAGAGATAAGCATCTTAGAATCCACAAAGCCAGCACGCTGGGTGCTAAGCTACCTCAGCTAGCTTATGGGAGATGGTGATGAGAGCGGTGTGTCCTCAGACCTGTCCCTCTCTCAAAGATAGGCACCTAAGACCGGTCTGCATGGAGCTATCTTTGCTTAGCAATCCACCAAGGGGAACCAGATGCCTGTAGTCAGGTAGCTGAGGTGCTTAAGGTGTTTCTTGTAAAAATGAATTAGGCACCTGCCTTGCTCCGCACAATACAGATGGAGAAAGAGGAGGTGGGGGAGTTTTGCCTTGTAACTTTTTAGCTCAGTGGTTATAGCACTTGCCTGGGATTTGGGTGACTGGGATTCAATTCCCCCCTCTAGCAAGAATTAGAATAGGGGTTTTGCACTCTTTGAGCAGGGGTTTCACATTCTCAGGAGAGTGTTCGAATCACTGAGCCATGGGATATTCTGATGTGGGGCGCCCTCAGACTCTCCTATTGAAGCTGTTCCACTGTAGATAAATAATTAGAGAAAATCAAGAGGATTGGATCCAGGATGTCCCACCTCCCATGTGAGTGCCCTATGCACTGGGCACTCTTGCCTTTGAGTCTATCTTGCTCTTTCTTTTTCTGGCTCAATGACTGTTTCACTATGGATAAATACATAAATGGTCATTGGCCCAGAGAGAGAAAGAGAATTATTCTCTTAATATATCAGACAAATATCGGCAGGGGGGAACGAGACATACATATTTTCCCAGAGTGTTTCACAGCTATTTGCTGACAGCAGAGGAATGTAGAGACTTTGGGGTCCTGACAGGGAGCATAATCTAGTGGTTATAGATAATTCTGTTCCTGGGCCCCCAGCCTATCTCTGTCCTGCTCAACTCCTGCCCACCTCCCACTCCCAATTCCTGTCTCTGCTTCTATTTGATTTCCCCACCTCCTTACTTATGTAGCATCCTCTTTTCTTATCCATCACCTCCACCCTGGATCCTGCCTCCCTCCCCTTCTGCTTCTGTCCAACTCACATCCACCTGAACTCCTACAATCTTCTTCCTGCACTTATCCATCCCTCACTCCTGAGTTCCTCTCCTGCTGCATCTATCTGCTCCCCACCCTTCCCCCAATGCTTCAGCTCCTGACCCTCTGCACCTATCTACCGAGGTTTAAACTGATGTAAAAAAGTGCCCACATGCAAAATTACATCAGTTTTACTTAGTTGATTTATGTGTGTGTAGACCAGGCCTTGGATAACTTCTTGCAAGACATTTTGTTAAAATAAAATAAATAAAATAAAATTGAAAATATAAATATATTATGTGAACTGGTTTCCATTACACATTATTTTGTTAACACACTCAAAGAATTCTGATACACTACAGAAGTACCATTTTACTTTACAGAAGCTGTGCTAGTTTGTCCTTACAGGCTGATCCAAAGCTTTGGATCAGATCTTATATCATATTCATCTAGGTGTTTTATAATTCTATTTTTAATTGTAATTTCAACTAATTTTCCTGGAACTGAAGTAAGGCTCACTAGACTATAATTCCCTGGATCACCCTTACAGCCTTTTTAAAAGATAAGTGCATTTACTACCCTCTAATCCTCTGATATAGTAGCTGATTTTAATGAGAGTGCATATTTTATAGCAGCTCAGTCATTTAATTTTTAGATTCTTTCAAAACTCTTGATGTCTATCACCTAGTTCTGGTGACTTTTTGCTCTTTAGTTCATCAATTGCTCTATTGACACCACATTCTATGACAGTACCTCATCTTTTTTAAGTGAAAAGAGTAGGTCTGAAGTAGATATCCCCCCAATATTTCCTATAAAGATTGCTGCAAATAAATCATTTACTTTCTCTGCAATGTCCTTATGCCCTTTAATTGCTCCATTTGCTACCTGGTAATCCAGCAGACACACCAATTCTCTCACAGGCTTTTTGATTCTGATATACTGAAATAATGTATTTGTTTGTAAGTGTTCGGCTATTTCTGTTCAATTATCTACAGATACTTTGCTCCTCAAATTCCCTTTTAGCCCTCCTAATTTCCACTTTCCCTCCTGTAATTTATGTTCTTTTCTGTTCGTTTCACTATGATTGGATTTCTGCTTTCTGAAGGATACCTTTTAGACTGAAATAACCTAAATCTTGAACCTTGCCATTTAACCATATTGATTTTCTCCTTGCCATCCTACTTTCTTTTTTTAGTTTAGGGATATGAATGCCTTCTATCACTGTTATGGTATGTTTAAGTTGCTCCCGTGCAGTGACTAAGGATTATAATGTCAATACTTTTGATTTAGGGTCTTTTTGACTAGTTTCTTCTCTTTTTAAATTCAAATACAATTTAAAAAATTTAAATAAATCCTCCTTTCTCAAGATAGGGTCACCAAGACCTAGTGTCCTTCCTCCAAAGATTTTGAACTTTGTTATATTGTGGTCACTATTATTTAGCAGTTCAATTAAAGTTACTTTTTGAAGCAACTCCTCGGTGTTTCTTTAAACTAAGTTGAGAATAGCCATGCTCTTGTTTGTTCTATAACTAGCCGCTCCAAAAAGCAATCATTTCAGGTATCAAGAAATTGATTTTCCAAACCTTGTCCTCTTGTGCCATTTGATCAGTTCATATGCAGGTAGTTGAAGTAATTCATTATTGCTCTTTTATTGGACTCAGTTGCCTTGTTGATCTTCCTCAACACTCAATATATTTTTTCTGATCAGGAGGCTGGTAGTATAACCCTCCTAGTATATTTGTATTCTTAGGACCTGATATTTATATCCATAAAGTTTAGCTCTGTATGGTTCTTTCCACTCAGAAATTTTATCTCACTAAAATATTTTTAGTAGTTTTTTTCTCCATTAAACATGTGGCATATGCAGAATACATGATGGTGTGTGCGTTACTCATGGCACTCATTTGCAATGACCTTCAGAATTCTCTTGTGCCTTTTCCACACATGAGTAATGCACCTATTGCAAATTAATGCAGATAAAACCTTTACAACACACTTCACCATCATTTAATATATGCTACATATTTGACAGAAAAAAATATTTTAGAAATATTTGAGAGTTCTCAAACAAGCAAATAAAAATTGTACTATTTTCACATGTGGATTGAAATTAATAAATGACCTTTAGTGGCTTTAAATTGTCTGGCAGAACAAACATCAGAAAGGGAGATAGCTATTTATATACTGGCATAGGCCTAATTTTCAAATTTGGGTCCCTACTGTTAGACACCTAAATCTCCATTTAAGAATCCAAATAAGTGTTCTGAATTTTAGAGGTGCTGAGCACCTATGCCTGTGAAATCAATGGGCACTGCAGACAGTCAACATCTCTGAAAACGGGGTGAAATACTGGCCCCCTTGAAGTGGTACGGGATTTCACCTCACACCACTTATCTTGGTGTTCAGTTATGGTTTATGGGGCCTAACTTTAGGTGCTCACATTTTGATATTTTTTCCCAAATATTCCAAGTGTACTTAGTGCAAATGGTATGTAGTAGATAGCTCTTTGGGGCTTTTAGGCAAAATCACTTATTTGAATAGAAGTTGTGTCTGAGTAAACACTATGTAATTTGCCCCTTATTTCAAGGTCCTGAGTGCTTATCCTGTGTGATGCTGAGTGCCCTTAACTTCATTGACTTCAGGGTGAGTTGACAGTGCTAAGCATGTAAAACTGAATACTTAATTATATCAAATAGAAAGAGGCAATTGCTGACTTGGGGGTGAGGGGAAAAGAACAAATCCCCAAATGCATTTTATTCCAACTGAACATAAAAATAAGATAGAAATACTTTGATGCATAATACTCATCATAGTTCACCCTAAAAGTGAAGTGACTATTTTGGCATGTTGTAACCCCACTGGTCCCTAAAACAAAGGCAAAACTAGAAACAACATATGTACATCCAGGGACTGCGCACATACACACAAGATGCCCCAAATGCAGTAGTACTGGCTCAGTACACTAGAGGGAGCCATTACATAAATGCAATGAGACATTTTTTCATATTCACAGAGCATTTATGTCACATATTTAGATATCCTGCAGGATTTAATTTGGCAACAGTTGCCCAACTATATAACAACAGCACAAGACTCAAAGATCAGTGACACAAACCTGCTGAGACAACTGAGTATGTTGTAGAGCCAATCTTATATCGATGTTGTTCCCCTTTATAAAATGTGTTGTTGGTTCACGTCTTAGTTTGTAAATAAAAGCTGGCTAGTTGTATCAGACAGCCACACACGCTGAGCCTTCATCAGCCAGTCTAAATCCTCCTTTCAGAAAGCACATTTTATAAATATACCCTATACATATAGTCTCTCTCTTTTGCACACAGACTGTGTACATTTGTTTAGTGATTCCACACTGCAACTAATTAGATGGATGGATAGGTAGATAGGTAGGTAGGTAGATAGTTTTTACACAGCATTAGTTTCATAATGGTTAGAAGCAGGATCGTTCTGCATAGCAAACTATCCATTTCAAAGCTACAATGGGGTTTTAGGACTGGGAAGCGGTCTAGAAAGAACACTGATTTGACTATATAAATTGAAAAGACATACTCTTAGTTGAATTATATTTATGGATATAAATAAAAAAGCCTGACTGTAGGCTTGATTAAGGCTTAAAAAAAAAACAAAAAAAACCAAAAACCTCTTACCTGAATTTTAACAAGCTGCTCCTAAAAGAATTTCCAGAAGCCTCTTGTAATTGCTCTAGATTTTATTTTCTTTACTTCCTAAATGATTCATGTTACTCACTTACACATTCGTCATTCACGATTTATAAATGGCAGCTTAAGTTAACTTTAGTATTTATGAATTGAGATCAATACTTTAGCAATCAAAACACTCACCTTTCTATTTCAATACATCATGCTTTCCCTCCCCCCCCCCCCCCGCCCACTTTCGCCCGGGATGTCTGAACAGCAGTCGAAGTTTACAGAGGTCTCCCAGTGGCTGCTTTGTGAGGGAATATATATGTGTAGAGACAGTAGTCCCATCCCAGTTTCGGTACTAAAACATTAATCCAGGAAAAGAAAAAGGTGACAGAGCACGCCAGATGCTTTTAAATACTCGTGATACTTGCAGGCAAAAGAAGCTTCTTGTAGACCAGAATCGTTTGTAGAAGTGCCGAGGCTGCCTATTCCAGTTGTGCACTGTTTACCGCACTAGCTTCCATAGGAGGTAGCTACACAGGAGTCGGACAAAAGGTTCCTCCTTGCTTGCTAAGATTTGTATTTTGATCATTTTGAGAAACCTCTTTAGGGTGGGGCCCGATTTCTAATGAAATATTTAACGGATTTGGGAAGAGGGCGGAGATGTCCGATTATCGTCTGAGCCACTTATTGAGCAGTGTGCTGGAAAAAAATATAGTATTCGAGTTATATGTCATGCATTACTGCATTAGTGCCTTTAAAATAACTGTTTATCAAGTGGCAACTCAAGCAAATATTTTTACCGAAGGCAGGGGACTGGGGTGAAGACCGCTGCCTATCCACCGGTATCACAAAAGATATACAGAACAGGCAGCTGGATCACATGAAGAAACACGCTCCCACTCCCACAGGGAAGCTGCACTCCGGGGGAACGTGGAGAACCTGTTGGGAATCTGGGATCTATGTCATGTATGCAAATTTCATCCCCAGACGCCGGTACTACAGTTTGTTTAATGCCTGGCATATGGAAGTATTGGTCCCAATTTTTCTTTATTTTCAGCGATCACCGAAGACTCGTTAATATTTCTACCCCCAAAAAATTAAAAATGCCAGAGAGACGCTGCAGTGTGTAGAAACGAGACACTGCAGTTTACAAGCAACAAGCCCTTCTCACATTGTTAGTCCCCAATCTAACTGATCTAATCAATGACACCAAAGCACTGGGGATTCTAGCACCGCCTCCCCAAGCCTTTCCACCGATTCTCATTGGAGGCCAGGCTCGGAGGCAGGTTCCTTTCCTCCGCAGCGATTGGCTGGCAGGGAATCAGTATCTATGTTTAAGCAGCGGCGTGAGGTGAATAGAGTCAGTCGGCAAGAGGCACTGGGAGAGAGCGAATGGGCTGGGAACCCAGCAAATGCTGCAGTGAGGGAGGGGGGGGGGAGATCTGAGAGACAGTGCTCCAACTGTTGAATTTTCGCAAAGCTCCACTTACCTACGGACGGCTTGTGATGTGGATCTGTTTTCTCTGAAATCGACATACCTTTTGCATATGGTCTGGTTAACGTTGGCTAATGCCTGTTCGAAAGGGGCTACCCATCAGTGAGACCGAAAGAAGAATTTTTAAAAATCCCTCTACTACAGACTGCAGAATTAACTGTGTACGGTGACTCCGGACTCAAATAAAGGAGAGAGAGGAGGGAAAAAAAAAAAAAAAACCCAGTACAGAACTGAGACTCGGGACTAGAGCTGTGAGCAATTCAATGGGAACCTGTGCTTTTTTCCCCCTTTAATGTGCAAGATCTCTGGGTGTTTCACACATAACACTGAGGAAAGGTGAATAAAAATACTCAGCAAAGCAGGAGACAGACGCGCCTCTGTGCCCGTGAGTGGATAACAGCCTTGTTTTCCTGATCCTCAGTCTCCCGGAGAAAGAGGTATAGTAAAAGCAGCTGGAACAGACACCCCCTCCCCTCTATCTTCCCCTCTCTCTCTTTTTCCTCCGAAATATGAGTCTGATTTTTCTGTCTATAGCGTGAGTCAGAGAAGCGTTAGGAAGAAGCTGCAACTAATGTCTGTGAAGGGAGGAACATGAGGCGATAGTGAATGTGATTTGTTCCGCTAGATCTGACGCAGCCAGCCGATTGAAACACCTGCATTTCTGGATGTGTCAATCATTTCTTTTCGGCTCTTAAAAGCGACCTGAAATAAAATGTTAACCCCCCCTCCCGATATATCCCTCTACAGGATATCACTGGGGAAGGTAAATCATTCAGAGTGAACGCCTCTAGCATTGCAGCCGCGCTTTCCCCATATACCAAAATGCCCAGAGAGACTATCACAGCTTGAAAAGACGGCAAAATGCATGACACCAAACACTGAATGATATTGGGTTTGTTCTCAAAGAATTGTCGAGCCAAATATTTGCCTCTTTTATTTCATCGCCAAGATCCTTCCCCCCCCCTAAATGAAGAGGACTAGGAGGCAGTGTCGTTGGAAGGAGATGCTGAATAGAAAGAAAAGAGAGGCACTTGACAGCGCAGCACTGTGAATGCAGAGACTGTTTGTTTCCCTTTTAGCGAGGGACTAAGAGAGTGTGTGTGTGTGGTGGGTTGTTTCCCCTCCCCTCCTCCGCTCTCTTCTTTTAACCTGTGCGTCCAGCCCTGGGTTGCCTGTTGATTTCCTCTCGACTGGAGAGAAAAGCAAACTGGAATTAAACTGCATCGAGAAAAGTGCTGCTTCTCAGACCCCTCCACACACACACGCAGTGAGAGAGAGAGAGGATGTGGTGGTGGCGGCGGCTACTGGCCTGTCTTAAAGAAACCCAAGTGTGCGTTTGATTGAGCACAGCCTGTGATTTAAAAACCAAACCAAAATCTCTCGTTAGCGATGACGATCAGCTGGTGGGTTTCTTAATTTTTCTCCCCCCCCCCCCCCCCCAAGGAAGAGAGGGAGGCTGGTGGCGCGGGGAGAGAAAGGAAACTACAAATCCGGACACTAGTTTTCACACTGCAATTTCCCTCCCCTCTTTTTGTTGTTCGGAAAGGAAAGAGTGAGCGTGGAGGAGACGGCGAGGGGGGAAAATACCGATGGCAGCGAGATGCAGTTCGCCGCCGCAAGCAATGCAAGATTAGATCTCTAAATGCAGCAAAACACTCCCTGAAAACCAACAACCCCGCGGTGCAATCAGACATTTCACTGCCTCTCGCTGCACACGGAGCGGGCTTCCACACAGGCGAGAGACTCTTCTTTTTTTTTTTTTTTTTTTCCCTCCCCTTCTGTCTCTTCTTCTCCTCCTACCCGCCCCTCCACTCCATCAGTCGCATCACAAGCCATGAGCAGCAAATGAGCGTTGTCTGTGTGCGGTCCTGCTTCCCAAGAGCCGCCTCTCCCTTTTATATATTTTTAAAAAAAAAAAATGTTTGGACCAAGCTGGGAAACCACCGCCGCCGCCGCCGCTGATGATGATTTTTTTTAAAAATATTTTTGGTAAATCTGCCGGATATTAAAGAAACCCAACACCAACTACCCCGCCTCGTTCGGATCCGTCTGCAGAAGAAGAGACAGATTGGATTCTCCTCCCCCCCCAGCTGAAGTTGGACAGCCGAAGTCAGCGTGCGGGGATTGTGGCCGCAGAAGCGCTGCCGAGGCTGCTTTTCCTCTCGCTCTTTCGCCCCTCCCGGCGAGCTACATGCTCCATTTGCCGCCCCGCAGCCCGTGTCTCTGCAGATGTGTTAGAGCAACAGGTTCGGCAACTTAAAACCAAGGGGTGGGGATCGGGACCCGGAGCAGGGAATAAGGCGGCGGCGGCGGCGGAGGAAGAGGACCGCGGGGGGCCACCCGCTTGCTGCCGCAGCTGCCACCCCCCGCACCTGGCTCGGGGATGTACCTTTCCATTTGTTGCTTCTTCCTCTGCTGGGCTCCTGCCCTGACTCTGAAGAACCTGAACTACTCGGTGCCGGAGGAGCAAGGGGCGGGCACGGTGATCGGCAACATCGGCCGGGATGCCCGGCTGCAGGCGGGGGCGGGCGGCGGGGGGCCGCCGGCGGCGGAGCGGGGCGGCGGCCGGGGCGGCGCCAAGTCGACTTTCCGCGTGCTGGAGAACTCGGCGCCGCACCTGCTGGACGTGGACGGCGAGAACGGGCTGCTCTACACCAAGCAGCGCATCGACCGCGAGGCGCTGTGCCGGCGCAGCGCCAAGTGCCAGCTGTCGCTCGAGGTCTTCGCCAACGACCAGGAGATCTGCATGATCAAGGTGGAGATCCAGGACCTGAACGACAACGCGCCCGCCTTCCCCTCCGACCAGGTGGACATGGACATCTCGGAGAACGCGGCGCCGGGCACCCGCTTCCCCCTCACCAGCGCCCACGACCCGGACGCCGGCGACAACGGGCTGCGCACCTACCTGCTGACCCGCGACGACTTCGGCCTCTTCTCGCTCGACGTCAAGGCGCGGGGCGACGGCACCAAGTTCCCGGAGCTGGTGATCCAGAAGCCGCTGGACCGCGAGGAGCAGAGCCACCACACGCTGGTGCTGACGGCGCTGGACGGCGGCGACCCGCCCCGCTCGGGCACGGTGCAGCTCAACGTGCGCCTCATCGACTCCAACGACAACAGCCCCGTCTTCGAGGCGGCCTCCTACGTGGTGGAGCTGCCGGAGAACGCGCCGCTGGGCACCGCCGTCATCGACCTCAACGCCACCGACGCCGACGAGGGCACCAACGGCGAGGTGCTCTACTCCTTCAGCGGCTACGCCCCCGAGCGCGTCCGCGACCTCTTCAGCATCGACCCCCAGAGCGGCCTCATCCGCGTCAAGGGCAACCTGGACTACGAGGAGAGCGGCCTGGTCGAGATCGACGTGCAGGCCCGCGACCTGGGGCCCAACCCCATCCCGGCCCACTGCAAGGTCACCGTGCGCCTCATCGACCGCAACGACAACGCGCCCGCCATCGGCTTCGTCTCCGTCCGCCAAGGGGCCCTCAGCGAGGCCGCCCCGCCGGGCACCGTCATCGCCCTGGTGCGGGTCACCGACCGCGACTCCGGCAAGAACGGGCAGCTGCAGTGCCGTGTCCTGGGCGGGGGCGGGTCGGGCACGGTGCCCTTCGCCCTGGAGGAGAACTACGACAACTTCTACACGGTGGTGACCGACCGGCCGCTGGACCGCGAGGCGCAGGACGAGTACAATGTGACCATTGTGGCCCGGGACGGGGGCAGTCCCCCGCTCAACTCCACCAAGTCCTTCTCGGTGCGGATCCTGGACGAGAACGACAACCCGCCCCGCTTCAGCAAGAGCCTCTACGTGCTACAGGTGCCTGAGAACAACATCCCTGGCGAGTACCTGGGCTCCGTGCTGGCCCAGGACCCAGACTTGGGCCAGAATGGGACCGTATCCTATTCCATCCTGCCTGGGCACGTGGGCGACGTCTCCATCTACACCTACGTCTCCGTCAACCCCACCAATGGCGCCATCTACGCCCTGCGGAGCTTCAACTATGAGCAGACCAAGCATTTTGAGTTCCGCGTGTTGGCCAAGGACTCGGGCTCACCCCACCGTGAGAGCAATGCCACTGTGCGAGTCACGGTGCTCGACGTCAATGACAACGCGCCCCTCATCGTTCTTCCTGCCCTCATCAACGACACCGCAGAGCTTCAGGTGCCACGCAATGCTGGCGTGGGTTACCCCGTGGGCACCGTGCATGCCCTGGACAGTGACTTTGGGGAGAGCGGACGCCTTACGTATGAGATAGTCGAAGGCAATGAGGAGCACCTCTTTGAGATGGACCCCACCAGTGGTGAGATACGTACTTTGCACCCATACTGGGAAGAGCTCAGTCCCGTGGCCGAATTGGTGGTGAAGGTCAGTGACCACGGCAAGCCTAGCCTCTCAGCCGTGGCCAAACTAATTGTCAGGGCCTTGGCTGGACCCCTGCCTGAAGCTGGGGAGCCACGGGTGAATGGTGAGCAGCATCGGCGACCACACTGGGACCTATCGCTGCCCTTGATTGTGACTTTGAGTACTGTCTCCATTATCCTACTGGCTGCCATGATCACCATTGCCGTGAAGTGCAAGCGGGAGAACAAGGAGATCCGCACCTACAATTGCCGCATCGCCGAGTACAGCCATCCCCAGCTGGGAGGAGGGGGCGGCAGCAATGGGGGAGGAGGCGGAGGCGGCAGTGGCGGGGGCAAGGGCAAGAAGAAGAAGATCAGCAAGAATGATATCATGCTGGTGCCCAGTGAGGGTGAGGACAGCAGGGGCCCCCTCAATGTCATGAACGTAGTGAGCAGCCCATCCTTGGCCACCTCACCCATGTACTTTGACTACCAGACCCGTCTGCCCCTTAGCTCACCCAGATCCGAGGTGATGTATCTGAAACCTGCCTCCAGCAACTTGACTGTGCCCCAGGGACATGTGGGCTGCCACACCAGTTTCACGGGGCAAGGGACTACCGCCAGCGAGGCTCCCTCGAGCCGGATGTCCATAATTCAGGTAGGAGACTTTTAGAATAACCTGGACCTCACTTTAGACGCTGGTTTAAACATTACATTTTATCTGCAATGAAACCTGCTGTAAGGCACCAACAAAAATCAGTCACTTCAGGGAGGTGGACTTATTAAAATAAAGGTGGAGCAGATTGTACTTGAGGGGTCTGATTCTGTTCTCATGCTGGTGTCACCAGCATAAATCAAAAGTTATTCCACTGACGTAAATGGAGTTACTCCAGTGTAAAGCTGGTGTATGTGAGAACACAGTCGAATCTAATATGTTTGGGATACTTTGGGTTAGTCTTCTAAAATGGGAATTGCTTAACAAAGGTGAGAGAGACCAGGTAGGTGAGGTAATATCTTATATCGGAACAACTTCTATGGGTGAAAGAGGCAATCTTTCATGCTACACAGCTCTTCAAGTTTGGGAAAGGTAACCTCACCCACCTTGTCTCTCTCATAATCTGGGACCAGCATGGCTACAATACTGCAAATGACTAATAAAGGTGGTTTCTTCTACAGGTTTCATTGTACTTTTGTTTGGGGTGGAGATGGGGAGGGGATATTTGAAGAAGTTCTGTCTGCTGCTGTAACCAACAGGACATGGCAGAAACTGTGCACACTAAGGACACACTGTTTTCCCTCCCCCGCCCCCAGGAAATCTATTGGAACAGTGTATATAGCCCTCCAATCCTGTATGTAAATATAAGCTATTTCCAAGATGTATGTTTTTAATTTTTTACATTTCTTTTTTAGTATATACATAATTTTTAAAAAAGTTTTGACACAGAACAGTATAATTTGGGGCCTCATTACTTCTTCTCTTAAAACAATAAAACTTTCAGCTTGGAAAATTTGCTTAGTTAACTAGATTAAAATGTATGTGATAGTTCCCCACCGCAAAGTGTTAATAAAATTCAAATCCTATTGTAAATCAACAGAATGACTAGTCAGATTTCCAGTAGCCTGGATCAGTATTGATTCTTGCTTTATATAAAAGACATACATGCTCTGTTTTTTATCAAAGCTCATTTTAGAAAAATGCAATAGTGGGCCACATTCTGCCTTCAGTTACACCCATCCCCCTAGTGACTTTCATGCATGCCAGTGATGGCAGAATTTGGGCCACTGGATTGAGTTTAATATTTAATTAAAAGACCAGCTTAATACATAGTATGGTTTGAAGTTCAAACACAAATGATGTGTTTGGAAGCAATGGGCTTGTATCATGAAACTGAGGGCAGAATTTGGCCCTGATTGATCTAATTTAAAGTATTCCTGGGTTAGTGTGGCTTAATGTTCAAATGTTACAGGTATGCTCCAAAGCAATTTTTAAGGTTTTAATTGAATGCAGGCTCTGGATAATGACTATTAAATATATCTGAAGTGCCGTATCTGTTTTGTCCTGTGGTTCTCCTAATATGCTGTTCTGAGTCATAGGGGAATGAGCTGAGTGTATCAAAACTGACACAGACTCATTTTGTGTTCCCAGCTAATGGTAAAAAGTTGCACTGTAGACACTTGATGTATCAAAAGGAAATTCATAATGTATTTGAGGCTTCTCTATATGATGCAGTTTTGTGAACATCAAATTTACTAGTTTCCAGTGACATCTAATATTCTAAACTAAAGAGAGGTGGCCAATAATTGATCCACCAATAGCTGTATATATTAATAACGGCAGAAAAATGCCCTGTGCATAAGGTCACAGTGAACTATTTCTCAACCCACTATTGAGTTGTGCAACAGAAACCATTTCATTGTATGCCTATCATGAATTTGTGTTGTTCCCAATTAAGTGGTTGAGCAGTACTCAAAATCTGAAATTGATTTAACAAAAAGTGACAGTTCAGGAAGACTATTAGATTAGGGCAGTACCAAAAATAATTTGATTTATAATTTGTGCTTTAAAAGACAAATAACTTCCAATGACACTTATTTAAGTCATATAATTTTTTTACTGTAAAATGAAGTGGTCAGAATACAAAAATACTTTTTTTTCCAAGTGACAAATGTAATAGTTACTAAAACTTAGAAAATGATATTCTCTTGCAACCATGTACTGTCTATATAAAGCAATTAATACATGTATTGATGCTACTGAATAGTAAAGATTCAACTGTAGCGTAAAATCCCAATAGTAAATATTATTCCTTTTTACAGTGTTCACTGTATAATATCAATCATGATTTTTTTTTTTTAGATCTATATAAAACTGAAAGAGGAATTTCCTCCCTTAAAAAAGGTGTGTTGTGGTTTCTGTGACAGGTTTGCTGTGATGACTGTGGAAAATCTTAACTGTAATTCCTGATAGCATGAACCAGAATACCTAATATTTAACATTGTGTTTTCCTGAATATCTTCACATCATGTTTTGGAGCAATGTGGCTCAGCTACTGGGTTAAAAACACTTATCTTTTACTTATGGAAAGCTCGATCAAATTTAGTTTAGTGATTCTGAATTTAATACTGTAGTGACAACATAATCATAAAACAAATACGCAATTGCCATAGTTGCTGGGTCCTTTTTAGGAGAGGCCCAAGATTTAAGCATCAGGACTTTGTATTAGCAGAACTATGAAAAAAGTTGCATGTCTTCACCACAGTTGGCTACAAGTTTTTACATGCCACAAAAACTGAATTGCACGTTCTTTTGCCCTCCCTCTCTCCCCAACCCCAAACTAGATATAAACTCTGCACTTAAAATCAGAACGCACAAGCTACTTTGAGTCTAATTCTAAAACTTCTAGCTCCTTGAAGCTCTCATTGGAGTCAGTGGGCGTTTTGCCTGAGCAAAGAGTGCAGGATCAGGCTCTTTATCTGAATCCAGTAGATCCGGTTCCATTGCTAGAAAATCTGTTTCTTTGCTGTGAGAAGGTAAAAGAGGTAGCCAATAAAAGGAAGAGCTAGTTGCCAAACATCTGGGTTATGGTCCATCTTTATTAAATAATGAAAAATGCACAATTTGCTCTTTGCTTCAAGTAGGTGAAAGCTAAACTATTATATAAGTATTTTCTCTAGTGAATATTCAGTTTGGTTTTTTTTTTTTTTTAATATAGATGTATAGTGGAACCACATTAATCTCCTAATCTAATTTCCACAACAGAACAGCTCTCTTTCTCTTCCTGCTTCTCAGCAACTATTTAATGGTACAGTTCTCTAGTGAAGTCCTACTAAGATTTTGTATATTTACAAAATATATACTACATTAAATTACATTAACTAGTATGCTACTAAAAAGTTATAAATAATTAAATCAAGACAACAGTTGTTTAATCAATGAGAGCCAGATTTTCCCATTCTTGCCTTTTTACTCTGGAGTTAGTCCCACTGAAGTCAATAGGTCAGATTCTGATACCCTTATTCCTGTGAATAGCTTCTTGTCTCACTTGTAGTCACACCAAAGTCAATGGATACCTTGAGGAAGGTTCTACTTAGAGTGACTATGTATATCAAAATCTGGCCCAATGAGAATACTTGCTAAGTAAAGCATTGCTCAGTATGAATGAGGTGGCATAATCTTCACCCAAATTAAGTACATTTTGTAATGCATTAGTTTTATGTTTTAACTGTTTGTCCATTTATTCACTAACTTGTGAATAAATGTAAGTCATTGTTAATGGGTGTGTAAGTAACTAATGTGAATTAATGGGGTTCTTCTGTGCCATAATAATGCAAACCTTCAAATTTCCTGTATTATGTATGTGTAAAATGTTGGATAGATATTCAGGGACACTGAGAACTCAGCACCCATTGATTTTTATGAGAGGTGCAGGTGTTCAGCAACTCTGAAAATCAGGCCATGTATATTCTATGGATTAATCAGTTGATAGGATGACATATAAAAACTATTAGTTTACAAGGAATAGACAGTTAGGATGCCTACTGTAGATAAACACGTCTCGCTGTTATTTAACAATTCAACCAGCACATTGTAAACATCCTATAATAAAGAATAGTGGTTTTAATATTTTAGCTTAAATATTTAGACATAAATGTATTAGTATATGTTTATATACACAAACAAAATTTATTTACAAAACCAAAATTATAAATGGCTCACACAGAAGACAAAAGGTATACATTTCATGGCCAGATGAAATCAAACTTCCCTCCAACCCCTGTGTCTTGTAATAAATAGGGTTGTATTCTACAAGTACGTGCATGTATATTCAGCCCTATTAAAGACTTCTGTAGTTAAGTGTGTAAGCAATTCATGCTAACAGGAAACAGGCAAATAGTACTGCTGCCAAACAAGCCACAATTTCTTTTTCTTCAAGTTTCCAGTAGATGAAAGAGTGGATGGATAAAGGGAAACCTGCAGAAATAGGTTCTTTAAAGTGACATGACAGTAGTGTAGAAAACTATCTACATATGCAAGGAGTGTTGATGATCATAGAGAATATTTATATTATACTTGTGATGTAGTGTGGAGAGATTTGTAAATATATCAAGTGAGACAGAATGGGGAACTGTGGTCACAGTTTTTATTGAACAAAAAAAAAAAAAAGAAAAGAAAGAGACCATTTTACAAGGAACTATCAAGGTGGGAATCACTACAGTTGCTGTAGTAGGCAGTCCTATAACATTTTAAGATAAAGTGCAGATCATTCTTAATACTTCCAGGCACCTGATGTTTACAATGTGTCAACAGATTACTGTCAAGTCCCAATGCAACCTCATCACCAGGTGTCTAGCAGTATCTAAGAAGATATAGACTTCAAGGAAAAAAAAAACCCGTAAGCTGTATTCATGCTGTTATGTCTTCCAATATACTATTGTTCCATTGTTTGCTTTAAGAAACTTCAGTGTGCAGTGTTGCAGAAGGAAATGTGCTGACACTGCATTATAAAGAGAACTGAAATAATTAAAAAACAAATTGCATTCATTCCCAGCATTGAAAACTCCAATCTTAAAAGACTCGCATTATGTCTGGTTTTTATATCCTTTGCAAAGAGGGAATATTCTTCTGATGCGGAAGCTGATTTTCCTAATAGAGCTAGTGAATGTTTAGGACATGCACTGAGAGAAGAATGTGGGAGAAGTCAGTGGAAGTTCTGCACAATTGCAGGCATGCAGGTTTGGACGTTATATTTCCAGGCATTTGGATTTACCAACAATATTTTGTAAGGCTAAATAAAAAATTACCAGACTGACATCTGATCTCATGTCAGAGCTATCTGGCTGAGAGGCATTATGATTAAGGCCCTACTTGAATTGCAGGATGATTGTCAAAAAATTGTGGTTGAATTGTAGACAAGCCATGGAAAATTGTGGAAAAGTAATAATGGACCCTATTATTTGTGGTAATAAAGTACATTATAACTTTTCTGTGATTTTCCGCTATGGCCACCTGGGACTGAGAGCGGGGACTCCCGCTGTCGACTGACTGGTGATGAGGGTGGGGGCCAGAGCTAACAGTGGCTACCTGAGACTGACTGCGGGGGCTCCTGTTCTCAGCCCTGTTGGAGCCAGGGCTCCCACTGTCAGCCCCATGCACGGCGGGGCTCCCGCTGTCAAAACTGCGATGGAAGCTTAATATTGCAGAATCTGCAATTTCCACAAAATCATGAGTTAAGTAAGGCCTTAGATATAATGCAAAATAACCCTATTAAATGTTTGAGATTTGTAGATATATATTGTATTGGGTGTAATTATGCTATACATATTCCTATTGTTTCTAGGCCTATTTTTCATTGTGCATTAAAGTCAATACAAGTATTGCCTCTGTAGGAACTGAAGAATTGGATTTTTTCTTTATATTTGCACAATAAATATTTCCTTTCTGTCTAAAGCTACTCTGTTTGAAAATAACACTGTTAGGCTATAAAGTACATGTGCTTTATAGCCTAATCTTGCAACCATATCCCACAGTAGTATGCACTGGGATTACTAACGTGGGTAATGGCTGCAGGATCAGGCTCCCCTTCTTTATACCATGTCTGTCATAGACACTGGGGCCTGATTCTGATCTTCCTTCCCAGTACATTTTACAGCAGTGTTATTCCATTGATTTCACTGGAGTTGTGCCTGATCTATGCAGATGTATGTGAGATCAATCTAAGGCCCTATATTCCAAAATTGATTTTGGGGTTAAACATTACAGAGTTAAACAATAGAAAATTGCAGAGGGAGAGACTAATTAAGAGTGAGGAAATGCAAATATTGGGAGTAGGGAAAAATAATGATGCCTCGAAAATCAAAATCCTCGTCAACCAGTTGGTTAAGAAGAACAAGGGCTCTGTATGACTTATTTTCTGTTAAAATAGACATATAAGAGCTGAAAAACGTTAGTGAAGTTAAAATAAATGACTAAGGGCCTGATTCTGCAGTCCTTATTTGGATAAAACTCTCATTGACTATTACGGGTTGCACAGTTGTTTAGTCATGTTGATAACTACTTATATGAGTAGTCCCATGGATTTCACTTGGAGAACTCAGATGAGAATGTGAGTAGCAGCATGAATAAAGTTTGCACAACTGAGCCCTTGATCAGGTAACTTTTGGTATAGCAATAACTTTAGCCTAGATTATGCCATCCTTACACTAAGTACTGTCTCACTCTGCAAATAATCCTACAGTATTCAAACTCCACACCAAGGGCCTGATCTAGCTCCCATTTTAGTCAACAGTATAACTCCCATTGACTTCAGTGATGCAAGAGCAAGCCTTCTACTAATGTTAGTAAGGTGGTGAATTTCGCCCTTTACTTTTAGAAGCCAGCCTTAAAAATCATCTGTCATAGTAGATGTCGAAAGTTGGTCATATATATATATTAATGGGAGCAGCCTGTGCACACAGGTGCAGAATCTTTTCCTAATGAAGATTTGAGGAGATTTCAACCTAACTTTTTTTTTTTTTTTTTTTTTTTTTTTAACTATGGCAGGTAAATAAATCATAGAATCATAGAATATTAGAGTTGGAAGGGACCTCAGGAGGTCATCTAGTCCAATCCCCTGCTCAAAGCAGGACTAACCTCCAAATTTAAGTTTTGAGCTGGAAATAATATGAAGGTCAGAGAAATCTAACACTCCCTTTGAATTGTTCATAAGGAACATTTTTTGCTTTTATACTATCAAAACAAATATTGGCATTTGTTTTAAACCAGTATACAAAAACTATTATTTTTTAAATGTGGCAAATATAGTGGAAAATTGTCACTATATACATTTAAAATATTTACAGATCTCACTTACAAATAATCAAGTATGGACCCAATCTTGCAGTTGCTACTCAGGCAAAAAGTTAATTAAAATAAATGGAGTTTTACCTGATTTAGGATTGCAGAAATGGACCCTAAATCAGTTCTTCATGGATTTTTTTCATATGAAAAAGCAGTTTCTCTTTATAGCCACTCTTTCTCCCCAAGAATTAATTTCAAGATACTTTGCAATTTTTCACCTTAAAAAGGCCACACTTAACATCTCTTTCCACTACTGCTATTGCAAACGTAAAAATGTTGTGCCAAATCCCTTTCAGGCAGTGTTTATACAAATCCATGTCAGTCTGTGTAACTTGTCAGAAGTGTGTGTGTTTTTTAAAAGAACACTTCCAGCGTGTTGCTTTTTGGAGGTAACAAACTCTTCAAGTTTGAGGAGTTTCTGCCTATATTAGATGAAAGGAAAAACTCTACTTTCTCTACTAATATTTTGCAACAGTTAAGACTTTTCTGTGAAAGGAACTTAAACAATGATTTATTGACCAGAGCAGAAACACAGCTCCATTTTTAGCTCTACTAGTATAGTAGAACCTCAGAGTTATGAACACCAGAGCTGCGAACTGACCAGTCAACCACACACCTGATTTGGAACCAGAAGTACACAATCAGGCAGCTGCAGAGAGGGGGGAAAAGGCAAATAAAGTACAGTACTGTGTTAAATGTAAACTACTAAAAAAATAAAGGGAAAGCAGCATTTTTCTTCTGCATAATAGTGTTTCAAAGCTGTGTTAAGTTAATGTTCAGTTGTAAACTTGAAAGAACAACCATAAAATTTTGTTCAGCGTTGTGAACATTTCAGAGTTACGAACAACCTCCATTCCTGAGGTGTTAGTAACTCTGAGGTTCTACTGTAGTACAGAAGCATTATTTTGGTGTCAGGAGGTCAGAAGAGAATACTTTGGACATATTTTTTTTCCAGAAGGTAGCTCGAGAACTTTATATTTTCAGTCATATTGGCATTTACATTGTACAAACAAAAGTGATAAAATTCGTGATGAGACGGTACCAAAAGGTAGGGAATGAGTAACATCCGCCTCTCATAGGAATGCAGACCCTTACACGGATGTGAAAAAGCTCCAGAGAGAGCCTGGCAACATCTGTTTTAGAGAAAGTATCATGTTTAAGAGTAAGGACCATTTTATTTTTTAGTGGGGAAGATGGAGAAACTAGTAGATTGGGCTTTCTGATAGTTTTGAAGTGATGGGAGTCAGAATTGCATACATTCTGTATTAAGCATTTTGTATAAAATTTTCACTATTAAGTATTACACTCAAGAGTGAGCAGATTCGTACATCTACACCTGTTAATCAGAATATTAGGCAGTGCTTTCCACACTTTCCCAAACAGATAGATAAATCCCAGAGGCTGCAGGATTCAGTTCATGCTTTATTAAGGTCACAACAGAAGCATCTATTTCTATTACTGAATAGCTTCAACCAGTTAGTGGTGCTACCTATACAGGACAGTATAAAGATCAGTTCATCTCTCACTTTCAGTTAGAGGATGTCTCTTTCAACTCTAAAGTTAATCAGTCCTATGATGATCTACTGCCAATTTAATGTGGTAAAGGAGATGTCCTCTGATTACTTAAAATAAATGATCTTTAATAAAAAAGGCTTTAGTGACATCGCTGTGTGTGACTGTGTGCTCCTGCCTCAATACATGGGACAGTAGAATTCTAAGTGTAAAAAGAGAGAATTTTTACAAGATATAAATGCAGAATTTCAGCTGTGTGGATGGAACCTCTTATCGATTCGTTGTAAGTTCTTTCACTGATAGACATGTGAAATTAGTTTCAGACAGTGTTTCAGACAATGTATTGATATATGTGTGACACACTTACATTTGCCTGTTCTAGTCCTAGTGACACTATGATTACTGGTATTTGCAGTCCTTGCCCTGGAACACTTCCAGACAGTTTTATTGTATTGAAATGGCTCTTACAGTTCATTGAGCATCCAGCATAACACTGCTGAATATGATTGGCGCGTTTGCATATATTTATTCGAAAAAAATCAGGCAGTTAAACTGCATAATTATGGGAAAACGAATCATAACAATAAAAGACCATTTAAGTTAACAAGCTTTGTGATCAAAGGATAAATACAGGTTGGATAAATGAGACTCTAGATGTAACTAATCTACATAAATTGGCTTTGGTCTGATTAGAGGAAAGGAATATATTAAAATAATTTAAAGGTATTAGAAAGCATTTTGCTTCAGTATTTTATAACATCTAGTTTTATTTTATCTTATTTTTGTTATGTTTCTGTTTAATAAAAATAGCTGTGTTGTGTGATAAACTATTTTTATGTGTTTTTTATTTCTTGATTACCAATGTTTACAGTGCAAAGAAAATGTAAAACAGCACAAGTAAACAAAAGTAGCAAAATCATAAGTTTCCATTTTATTTTGAACACATTGTGTGTCAAAAACCTTAAACATTTTTAAAAACTTGCAATGTTTTTGATTGATTTTTAATTAAAGAAAAACATTAAAGAGAACATTTAAAGGACTATTTCTTGTTTACTGTCTTTATCAGTGGAGAGCAGCCTTTGTAGTGTTTGAAAGCTGGTGCATTAAAAATCAATTTCAAGTCTTCAAAGCTATAAACTCTTGCTTGCTTTGTAGATATATACTGTTTTTAAAACCATTCGGAGCACACTTGACAATTGAATTAAAAACAAAAGGTAAATTTTGAAGGATTTTAATGTATTTTTAATAACAGCTAAGGATCTTTATACACAACTGACGTGTGAATCACAATTTGTAGTTTTTAAATGAATAATTTGTTCCTAAAGACAGTAATACTTAGTCTTTTATTTATACATTTTCCTTTGTATATATATCAACTTTCCTTCGTGGGTTTTTTTGTTTTTAATGAACATTGTGATTAAAACATAGAGCATGTCAGTCAATACCTTTACTTACTATATTTCTGCCTGGATCATTACTGATTGCTAAGCAACTACTTATGGATAGAATTGTTGTGACTACAATCCAATAAAAACTAAGCGAGAGTACACAAAATTGCATTAGGAAGTGTCATAAGTGCCAGAAGTTTAATTGTATAAAACTGTAAAGATCATTTTATTTAGAAGAAGGTTGCCATAAAACTCTAAAAGACAAAAATTGTTAGCTTAAATGGTCTTTTATTGTTATTATTTGTTTTCTAAAATGCCATAAAAGAACAAAATAGCTTTCTTATTGCACCCCAGATTCAGCACTTGGGCATTGATCCTACTTCCACAAAGTTAAGAGGTTTTTCATGAATTTGAGTGGATCAGGATTATGCCCTTAATTTGTTTCTGAGTAACTTCAAGACCTATGAAAAGCAAACTCCTTAGACATGAATAACTGCACTAGTATTATGAGTCAAAAGGGCTGATTCTGCAAACACTTATTCAGCAAGTATTATAACTCATGTGAGTAGATCCACTGAATTAAATGGGATCATTTATGAGTGAAGTTTCCCGTGTGTAACCATATAAAGAATTGGACCCAGGATTTGTGATTCTTTATTATCTGCATCCTTCCCTGTGGCATCTCCCGGAATTGAATCCAAGCTGCAAAAGCTGTTCATTTCACTTAGCCTCAAACTGCATTCTATAGTACTCTATTGAGATAATCCTGATGGCTGAATATTTGATAGTTTTTGCTGTTTTGCATACACTTGTGTAATTTGATATGCAGATTTGAAGATCATAAAAACAATCCTGCTTTGATGATCATGAGCAAGATTATCCAGCCACAGCTGTAAAGTACCCAGTGTGTTCTTTACTGATCTCTTCATCATTTCACTGGATCAAATGACAATAAGAATATAGTGGAATTTAGAGTGCTTGGGAAATAGTGGATTTAAAAGCTTTAAAAAATGGCAATCAAGAAACCTTAGAAATTGTTTCAATATCTAGGCCACACTTCAAAGAAAATAAGAGTGTGTGTGTGTGTGGTTGGTTGGTTGGTAGGTAGAGAAGAGGACCAATGTGTTTCAGAAAGAGATATCTACAGCTTGAATGGAAAAGAGTGCTAGTTAACAATGCATCTTTAATGGATTTTTTGTATGTATTGCGTGACCTGTGAAGAACAGTTCTGGAGAAGGTGTTGTCAGTCTGTACCCTCTTGCAACATATAAGAAAGCATCAGATTTAGAAGCAAATTCTGTTATGTTTTCCTGGGGCAAAAGTATAGTGAAGGAAGGGCCTCCCTTTCTACTGCATAGTTGCAGTAACACATCTTGCTTAAAACTGTGCATCCAACTATCAACCTTTAGTATTGAGAATAATGATGAAGAGGAGGTATAAATCATGTGGAATGTGAAATAATCAGCACTAAATCATTTTTATTAACAGCATTAGGTATTAAAAACACATGGTAATTTGCATCCCCACAGCTTCAAGGTAAGGAACAAATAAGTCAGCCATGTAGGCAGTGGGTAGAAAAGGAGGAAAACAAAATGTTTTATGATGTTTCTTTTGAAATATAGTCCTCTCTTTGTGTAAGTCCACAAATGTGTTCTATCTGTTTAAGCCACCTGTAACTTCTTTTCAGGTCTGGTAGAATAGAATACTGAATAGTGATAAAACAAACTGGATGGATATGTTTTATTATTTATTCATTGACCACCAGTATATATGTTGCCTCTTCAACAGCATAAATCTCATTAACCCAATAATGTGACTGTCATGAAATAAAGATTTTTTCAGAAGTAAAGTAACTAATTTTAAATGCCTGTTTGTTTTTGACTTCCAGAATCTTGGACAGAACTTTAAATTCAGCTCATTTAAAAATTATACACCAACCCTGTATCCCCTGCGCTTTGATTTTTGGCAAAACAACTAACAATTAGTGGCTAGCTTTCCAGAACTTGACCTGCTCTGTAAAGCTACTGTTTATCCTTGAATGAAGTTAAAACAAGAGAAAACTGCTCCTGTTAAATGAATGCAAGCTGCAGGTATTTTGGCTGGTATTGGCAAAGGTCTATTATGGATTGCTTGCAGTTATGTTATTCTTGCTGATAAACGAAGAAATGGGTACCCATGTTGAGTAGCAAGAGGAGTAGAGAATACATTTAAAGGAGACTTTTTGTTCTGATTTAAATTTTGAGCAATAGGTTTTCTTCAGTATTTTATAATCAAGACAATTACATAGTAAATTGGGTTAGAATGCATGCCCAGTTCCCCATCTCAAAACCCAATTTGTTACCACCTGTGGCTATTTCTGTTAAAAAAAGAAACATAATTACTATGAGTCTCAGCAGTCTAAGAGTAAATTTTTGCAATTACAATACCTCCCTTGGGCAGATATGTGAAAATGGCAGATTAATTCCTGCCAGGGTCTGTCTGAACTTTGTGAATTTTTAGGGTTGCTAGTGGTTTGGTATATCTACTTATTATACCGGTACCGTTTGTAATGCTGTGGTTAAGGTTAAGTCAGCACTTCTATTATAAATCTCTAGAAATAGGATTCTGTAGCACTGCCATAAAAATTCTCTCCAAGTTGAAACTTGACATATAAGGTCTCAGGCAAGGACTGAGAGCCCGATTCTGCTTGCATGGGAAACTGCTAGAAGTTTTGCCACTGACTTCAGTAGAAGCAGGATTGGGACATATGTTATTATTTTATCCCTGACCAGATTTTAACAAACAAATATGTTTAGTTTTGGTGCAGTAGCTGAATTATTCTTAGGGTCATATAATAACACTGATGGAATAGTGTGTGTGAACTGAGGGCCACATATTGCCTTTAGGATTGTAGAAAATACTGATGGTTTCAAACAGGATCTTTGTTTTGTCCACAATAGCACACAAACTAGCATGCTTCTCTAGAGTGGATTGTCTGTGGACAGTGAGGGCCAGATTCTGAACCTGAGTTACTCATGTGAGTAGTCTTATTCAAGTCTAGTAAGCTTTACTTACCTGAGCAAAGTTCTTGTTTGATTAGGTGTCTTCCAGATTTGGTGCTTAGGCCATAGCCTGTAAACTGCTTTGTGCAGATGAACTCTTGCCTCCAAATCAAACCTGTGTTGAAGTCAGTGTTTCTGCACATGAGCTCATGAGTCCACCTGCAGGGAGCAGCATTAGCCTGTGTTATAGATTAGTGCCTTTTGAGTGTTCAGGGAGAGCAATTTAAGGAACCTTAACCTGTCCATTTTCTTCACGTGCATGTGATGTGCGTATGTGTGTAATTATTTTTGTTGTTGCTGTTGTGATTTTGGATTATTTTGAAAGTCAGAAGAATTGTGTGTTTTGCTACTCTTAACTGTGGTTTCATGGGCATTTTTCGGACTTGGATTGTCACAATCACACCAGATTGAAATGGCTTCCTTGGAGCCTTTGCAGCCCATTCATTGAAAATCCATGGGGAAAAAATAAGTTTATGCATCACACCACAATATCAGTCGATTTATTTATTTTGATTAAAGCATCCATATGCGCCAAATTATAAAATCAAACCAACAATTCAATCCTTCCTACTAAGCAGCTGCTCACAATCCAATATGAACAATCATATATATTGGCCTATACATCAGTCTTCCATCCCCAGGTGAAATAAATGGGCCCTGCAGCACTGCCTGGAGAGTTGACAAAAATCCATGCTATTTTGAAATGGGGGAGGAGGACATTCCAGAATCCCAGGCTCCTTACAGAGAATACCTTTCCAGCTGCCTTCTCTCTTCTTTACCAAAAGGATCTAGTTTCAAAGCCTGCACAACTGTGGCAATGTATCACAAAGAGAGTGGCAGTTTGAGGTGGGCTAGTCCCAAGCTATTTAGAGTTTTACAGGTAAAATCCTTCCAAAACCTTTGGAAGCTCATAGAAAATGTCAGTTGGAGAACATAGGTGTCATGTCTTCTGTATAATATACCACTTATCAAGCTAGTTGCCACCTTCTGTGCTAGTTCCAGTTTCATATACAGGCCTGTGTAGAGGGCATTGCAATAGGCTAACCCTGAAGTGATAAAGGCATGATGGTGGGAAGATCTGCATTCAGAAATTAGGGCAATACCTTTCTGGGTAGGCATAGATGGTGTAATGCCTTCTTGACCACCACTACTATATTAATGGTGTGTTGGATTCAAACTTGCATTTTACAAAGTGCTTATGTGCAGGTACATGACTGTAATGGTTCTAAATTTATTTAAGGACATAACCTCTTGTTAAATTTGTGCAAGCCTAAATTATTTATCTGATGTCACAGATAATAAATCAACTTGTCCCAAAATTTTACAGTTGCAGATGTATCTTACACAGGCATGTGATGCCATCAGATTTGTTGATTTGGTGTTCCTTTTTGGGTTCAGTTTTCAGTTCTGCAGATGTTTCCATATTCAGATGATGTGACTCTCACTAGTGCTAGGTTGTGGTACTTATATCTATGTGAGAATAGAGATAGACCTTCATATCCATGTACCAACGTGCATGTATAACAGCTTAAAAATATTGAAATAAATATTTACTTGAACCTAAATAAGTAGTAACCCAAGACAGAAGTAAATAATGTAGATTTTATGGCCTTCAGTGAGGGATTAAATAAAATTAAAAAATTATTTTCTGATTGGCTATGAGAAAATCTTCAAGAGAGGAAAATATTCTGAAAGCTCCTTTACAACTCCTAAAGTACCAGAAGCAGGTGAAGGGCACTGACTTAAAGAAAAAGACAACCCAGAGAACTGTGGAAAAATCCAGATCTGCCTTTGTAGATTTCATGAGTATCACAGCAGGCAGGTCCAATGCCTTGCTCATTGCTCCTAACAGCATGGGTCTAAAACTATACCATATCACAAACTTCTCCTGGAGACAAAGCATGGAGTCAGAGTGCTAACACCTGTGCAGATTTACATTTGGAAATTTGCTGGGTTTGGAATAGAACATGTCATATACGGAGTCTGCTCCCTGGATCAACCACCGTTCCCTATCACCACCTCAAAAACCCACGGAACCCCAACCATGTGCCCATGGAGAAGGGCATCTGGAAGCATGTATGGGGAAGTAGAACATATTGTACAGGAGTTCCTTCACCCATCATTTCACTTGTAAAAGGCCCATTGTGACCTTTTTCCTGCTCCTTCGCAGCTTTCTGCAGGAATCAGTGTATATGTACGTGGGAATATAAAGCCCTAAGTAAGGACTCAGTCCTGCTTCAGCTGAACTAAAAGGATGATCCAAAGCAGATTGAAGACAGTGGAAAAAACATCAGTTTATTATGATTAGTTTATTAGAGCTTTGGATAAGGCCTGGATGTGAGTTTTGCCATTGTCTTTAGAGGGAGATGGAGAAGCCCCAGACTATGTAAACAGCATAATTAAGGTGTTAATACAAACTGACTAAAGTTAATAAGTCCAAAAAGGAATGTGTCTGTTTTTCCACCTATTTGTATATTGTGAGTTTAAGATAGTATATCAGTAAAAGGACACATTTTGAGCTACCATATACTGTTACAGCTTTTATAGATTTCCCCCACCCCCTCTTAAAACATGTTAGAGTGGTCTTAGAGAAAGGAAAACAGTAGTAGTAAGAATAGAGCAAATCCTGAAGTACTTACCGGCTTCAGTGGAGTTTGAATAAGAACTTTGGGATTTGGTTCAAAATTAAAAATAAAATGCCCCCAGATCCGCATTTACGAGTATTGTAAAGCCTGTATGCATGACAGAAATAAAAACGTAAGATAAAGAGATTATTTTTACACTTCCAAGGCAGGGTTGCAAACAGAGGCAGAGGAGGGAGAATGTTTTTTTTAAATTATGCAAAAATTTGGCCTGTGTCCTTAACTTTTCATATCCCTGCTTTTGTCAGCTTATATAGGATTTTAAATGGTTTAACTTTCAGAGTTAACATTTAATACATTAATTAGGATGTCATTGGTATCCATGTTGATATCAAAGATGTATTATCTCTTTTTGTTTGGGATTGACTATTCCCAGAGTAAGCCAATACAGTGATAAAGTGGTACAGATATCATCTAGTCATTTAATTGTAGCTGAGTCAGTTAATTGTAGTAAACATAATAACTTGTTAGGAATGCTAAGGTAAACTCAACATGGTGAGAGCCATAGATAAAATATGCATCGAAGCATTTCAAATGCAATCATTAGGTTTCATTGCACCCATCTGCTACCAGAAAATATAATTGGAAACCTGATTAATTGATCTTTAACTGACATTTTGGACCATGGTTTTCAAGTTAGAGTTTATTTGATAAGAGCAATGCCCAGTACATTTTAATGCAATTAATTTCTTAGTGTGCAAAGTTTAAAAAAAATATAATCAGGTTTTAATGGTCTGTTGTATATTCTGTTAATCCAGTCAAAGTAGTTATTTAATACTGAATGTGGTAAAAAGCAACTAATGTTCAACTTCATTAAGGCTTTTGTTAAATAGGAGGATTGCTGAACTTTTTACTGTTATTTTATGCACGAACTACTACCTCTTATTAATTATTTTCAGGGGGTCATGTTACTCTAAAATTATACTTACAAGCTCCAATTGCACCAAGATTATACAGCATGACACAGAGGCTAAATAAGCACCAAAATTATGAAGCACTTCAGGTATTCATTCCTAAAGTATGCTTAGTCTTATAGCCTTCCTTGTATTTTTCCTGGCACAGATGCTATCTCACACAGGGGGGATAGCAGACTCACATCCCCTAGCACTTCTACATGTGTGGCACACAGGTAGAGTGTCTTGTAAAATTACAGGGTTACTTAGAACAAGCAGGAAACGTGTTGTGATAAGTGAGCATGATTTAATATCCTCTCAGTGATGTTATGCTGTTCTGTTGTCTGAAGTTCATGTAATGGAAAAAAAGTGATTAGACAGGTGTTTCTTCAGCCAGTGGGCTCAAATTCCTGAAATATTTATATAGTGTAGAGACAGATGTACACAACATAACCTTATAATCCCATTTCACAGCTTTTCCAAATACTGGGGAGCTCAATAAATAGGAAGCCGATTATATTGACAGCATAATGCCGTTAATAAGATTCAGATCTACGTTATTGACAAACCAGTGCTGGTAATATGATCCAGTATATTAAATTGACAGGAAAAGTAGAAGGATAGAATGCATCTGCAGCCTAATTGACAGGGAAGCTCCTTCAAGAGGTTCTTAATGTGGTTTTTATTGACAGCGTGGTTCTAGTAAATACATATAGTTGGTGAACAGTGCAAATATATTGGATTCAACTACACTAGTAGACTAGAATGAAGTAGTTATTGTTCTGGTTTCCCATACTGCCATCTTAACTTTGATATAAGTCATATCAAGGCTTCTCATAAGAACTTCACAAATACCTCTTAAAACATCAGTCTCAGCTGTAATGCTCACAGGCATTTGGCATGTTGTGAATTATTTTAAATGCGCTCATCTCTTTTTTAAATGAATAGAGGCAATACAGAGTAATGTAATAATGTGTCATGAATTTCATTATGTTTATTTATTGATTCTGCTCTGTGATAGCAGAAGCAGAGCTATTGTATTTTCAGCCAGAGCTCTTTATACAGTGCGGTATTTGGCACGTCTTTCTAGATGCATTTCTTGTGCCTTCTCCAAAAAAAAAAAAGTTCGTTTTAAGAAGTCATATTACAATTAAATAAATATTTTCGTAATACTTTTCCCTTGTTTATGTTCTTATCAGATGTTCGCATCTCAAAGACCTCCTAGTTAAAAAAAAAAAAAAAAATTCATTATGCAGCCAAGGGAAGCAAGAATTGGGCTTTCACAGCCTTTCCTCTGATTTTGCCTTTACTAAGAGAGGAGTCATGGACTGAGTGAGGCTGTCACCCTTTCATCAGTTCTCCTCTTTTTCAGGTGGAGATATTTGACTGTAAACGGTATCTCTTGCATCTCCTCTTGCAGCGGTGGGGAGAAAAGGGGTGTGTTCTGCTGACAGAGCTTCTTTCCCTGTGAGGAGGGGAAAAATTGGTCATGGAGAGGTTGCATTCTCTCATTTTTTAAATTTCATCTGCAAGTCTGGCCAGAATCTGTTCCCTCCCCTTCTCCATCTACCTTTCACTTCTCCTTTTTACAAGAGCTAGGGGAAAATCTGGCCAGAAGTGCCACCTTCCTTCTAGCTTCTCCAATTTTATGGCCCAGTCCAACTCCTACTGAAGTCAATGGGATTGTCTGCAAACCTCTTTTTATATTGTAAACTCCTCAGGGCAAAGCATCTTCCCTCTTTTGTGTCTGGTGATTTATTGAATACACTATTGACAGAACTTGGCAAATAAATAATAATACATAGATTGGGGACTGATTTGGCCAGGATAATCTGTGATGCTCCAGATCCAGCTTATTATATCAGATGGAGTGAGTGGTGGATACCACTCATTTTTTTTTGTTCTCTGCTTTCAGGAGGTGAGTATGTCTTTAGGTTTGAAAGTCTTTAGGTTTGAAGCTTCCCCGCAGGAATCCTGCTTCTTTTGGGCAAAAGAAAAGCAAAAGGAATGCACGCTACCAGCAACTGCAGTCAATACCCCTACAGCAGAGGCTGGTGGTACATATCTTCACATGTGCAGCCTATTTATTTATGGTATCTTGTTTTCTTAATGAAAATGTGCTTTTGTACAATGTCATATGTTATTGGAAATTCATATAAGCACACTGCACATTTTCTAATATGGAAGCCCACATTTTACAAGCCATGCATATATATAGTATAAAATATGCCTCAATGGTGCAGTTCCAGAAGGAAATGACAGCATAGCACATAAGAGGACAACTGTTCCTAGATTTGTCTAGAAAGATCTGACTATTTAATTCTATCCTCCAAATAGGTTAAATACTTCATTACTGTACAGCTCATTGGTCTCTGTTGAGCCAATGCCTTTTGTTAATGGTAAAGTTAGAGGTTTTTAGACTGAAATAAAAAAACCCAAGTCTTCAGGCCAAGTAAACACACTCAGCATCAGATTTACAAAGAAATTTTTTCTTTCTCTTTGTGGAAAATTGTACCATGTAGAACACAAACAGTTTCTAACAAAATCAAGACAATTGTCTGCTCTTTCAAAACTAGATTTGTCAGAAAGCAGTTCTTTTGTCTTGCAAAGTGATTGCCAGTAGGTAAGATCTCTGTTCACTGGGAAAGGGGGGGAATACTTGGAATTAAGGTTTTCAAGAAAAGAATTGGAAGATCCTTGAATTAGATATTAAGTGGCAGTCTGATAAAGGGGAGAGATGTTCCACTTCATTTTCTGCTAATGTTTAATTAAAAGTGTTAGTCAGCAAAGACATTTTGCTTTATAGTAGTTTCAGGTATGAACACCTACGTAAAATAGACTTGCATTGAATCATACATTTTGCAAATGTGATGCTTGCGCTTGTAATTCTGAGAAAGTTTATGAATATTCTAGTAGCCTAATACTCATAAATCTGATTAATGTTTGTCTTCTTTTTTAGATATTAGAATAAATCTTCTTCTAATATGACAGTTATTTCTGGGCACAATTTGTCAAGAATATTTGAATATCGTGTTTCTCTAAAATTTTCTGAAGTTGTGTTGTTTTCAGACTTTTATTTTTGCAAGGGGGAGAACTGTTAAGTTGAAAGCTTGAATTTTCTGTCTTGTTTTCTAATAATCTTATGCAAGCTAATTAGAAATGTACTAATAGTGGATTTCAGTCTACAGAATTACTGTGTAATATTGGGCTTAATTTTGTAAAACAGCTTTTAAATGTGCATCTGTGATTTTGGAAGCTATACACATGCACCAACACCCAAATTTGCACATGTAAAATGTGGAATTTTGTGCACACAAAAATTTAGATGCAGTATTTAGGGTGCTCTGGAAATTCAGTACTCCTATAAAAGATATACTGATGTTTCCAACATGGGCCCAGATCACACTCTTCAGTCTTAATATCCAAGGGAGGTGGCTCTGGAGGGGGAAAACTCCACATGTATCATGAAGTTGTCCTATGTTGTCCCCCTGGGGAATAGTGGATGCCCACAAATGTGATGGATCCCAAAGACTGTACCTTTCTCCTGAGAATCTTCCCAAAAGGAGAAAAATTCTAGAGCCACCCATGGAAATCTTCATCCACAAAACATCAAAAACATTTCATTTCAACCAATGTAGATTTCAGTGCCCACATTCCTCCCTTGCATGAAATTAGAAATGGAAGAGACCTTTTAACTCAGCAAGGCTATCCTTCCCTGCCACTAGAGGAATGTTCACAGTAAGTAATATATCATCTAGGTTGTGTGCAGTCTTGTTTAAAATGTTTCAAATGGTGGGACTTCCATATCTTTCTTTAGGAGACTAACCCTCTAGCGGATCTCATTAGGAAGTTGTTCCTAATATTCAGCCTATTTTTTATCTCAATTTCCTCCTTTCCTTTTTCTCAAATTAATCTTTTGCAAGTAATAGCCATTGTAAAATTAAATAGTAGAACCTCGCCAGTGAACATGCAAACTTCTGGGTCAGATGGTTGTGAATTTGGAAACTGAGAATTCTAAATTCCCCATATATAAGATATATGTAACCACCCTTTTTGTATACTGGTATACCCACCTTTGCAGGATTTTGGTGGGAAGGTGGTTATTGCAGTTCAGTTGGAGGGCAGGCCATGGTGCATTTATGTAGCCGCTTGGATGGGCTACTTCAGGCCTCAGATTAGCAACTGTCTTCTTGCATTCCATATATGGGAAATCCTGACCACTGAGTACATATGAGATGCAGTCAGCTCTCTGCCCAAATATATTTGAATCTGGTGTAGAAACACTTTCCTAGCATACAGAGGAGCTCCATCATGACTGCTCCAACTAGGCCTGATTAAGCAATGGTTCTGTGGACAGTTTTGAAAATGAAAAATGAAAGTTCAGTTCTGATTCTTAAACATTGATTCAACATCTAATTCACACAAAAGCTGACCAATAAAAGATTTCCCAGGAATGAAAATTATCATGGGAACTGCTTCAATTGCAACATCTAAAATCCTGATACACATAAATAGCATTTATTAAGAGTATAGTTTGCCTGCCTTTTTATCTTCCTTCTCGTCCAAACACAAAAGACTGAACTATGTGCTGGTGTAACTCACTCTTCTTAAAGTTTGACTGTGTTACTCTGGCTGTGTGATACCAGTGTCACTTGAGTTCTTACCCTGTACTCCTTACTCAAATAATTAAAATCCCATTACAGTCAATAAAACTGTATAAATGAGTGTGTTCCACGTAAATGAGTTAAAAAATTAGCAAGGGATATGGGCATACAGTATGGCACTAATAATATCTGCAGCTAATCACACAGAAAGCTTTTGGGTAGTCAGAGTACAACAAAATACTTTTTGCTGGTGGTTAGGTTTTTCCAAAGCCATACATTTCTTAGAACTGCAGCTGTGCAGAATAAAGTGGTATGACTAATGCAGCTGGTGAAAATATTTAAGATGAAGTTTGATGAAAATGTTTCGTATCAACTTTAATCAGTGTTACATTTTTTTTTTTTTTTTTTTAATGTCTGCTCATTTAGGCTGGGATTGTCAATACAACCCAAGTGAGTTAGGCACCCAAATAATTTAAATCAATGTGTGTTGGGAACCTAACCCCCTTAGGCACCTTGGAGAATCTCAGCCTTAAAGCTTAATGTTTAGGATTTATTATCAATGATTATTTAGAGTGTATAAGGATTTTGCCCTCTAGTGGCTGCTTGCAGCTTATAGTGCCCTGCTGTAGCTCATCACTGACATGAAGTCTCCAAGCTTAAGTGGTAAAGGTCTATGTTTCTTGAGTTGAAGGGGTAGGATTTTACACTCAGTTCTGCAGCTGTACATAGATTATCTAGTATTGTGTGTGTTCTTTTGAAACAATGGATTTATTGTGGGATGACACCCAACTGTTTGTTTTTCTGCTAAGTATAATATGAAGAAAATCGGTCAAATTATTATTGAGCTACTTCGAATATGGAGCTTCTTGGTAGCAGCTCCATAGTTAAGATTGCAATTAGGGTTCCATTATGAACCCTATTTTTCTCATCCCTTGTAACTTGGCATAGAAAAAGTATTTTCAACTAAAAAAGGAATTGCAAATTCACTTTAACATTTACATTCACATGTAGGTATGCCAAAGAATGACAGTTTAAACAAAACAAAAACAAATTAAAAGAATGGAAATGGGATATAAATAATCAAACATTCTACAGAGCCTCTTGAATAAGATACATTTATAAAATGTCACATCTAATATTAAAAAAACAGCCTTAACTCTGCTGCTATATGCCAAACTGCCATCCATCTAACAGGGTTACGCTTTACACTGTAACACCTATAACATTAGATGTTTTTAACTCATAGTTCTAGATCCTCCCCTCCCCATTCACACCCCGGCTCCTCTGTGCTTCTTTGGCAATGGAAAGCAGACAGATAGCTCATTCAAATAGTCAACTGGGTTTCCCCCTTGAGTAGGCAAATTTCTAGGTGATATAAATCTCGTATATATGTACTATGTTCCTATCCCCGTTGGCACTGAAGATTGAAGGCAGTGTAGCCAGAATGCATTGTGCTCCAGGCATACTGGCAATACTGTTATGGGGCAGTATATCGTTTTGAGGCTGTTTTGTCTTGCACCAAAGATCAAATTACCTGTCGGTGATCCCAGGATCAGAAAGGAAAGAAGGAGAAAAGCTATCTAAACCCTTTTGCCATTGGCACTGGCTCTTGGATTATAAATGAAAACGTAATATATTCTAGACGTCCTGTATCTCTCTTCCTGTATATACGTAAATAATGTACAAGCCGTGGTGAAGGAAAGGAAATGAATTGTTTGTTTGTTTGTTTGTTTTAAAAATGCGCAACCCTGAGTGCTTCAGGGAAAAAAGGGTGGGAAGTTTGCACAAATGACCTATTGTGATTTGGTTATTATTCCTTGAGAGGCACACAGATAGTATGATGATTGGTGCAGCTCTGAGAATCTAAATAGAAAGTTTGAACAGGGCATTATGATGTCCCTTGGCAATAGATGTAGGGTGGATTGAGCTAAATTCAATATGTGGCCTGAATCTGTAAAATAGCATCTTTGACTCACATTAGGAAGATGAAAAAGGAAATTATATTGAGCTATCCAGTCTCTCTCTCTCTCTCTCTCTCTATATATATATATATACTGAATGAGGTAACTTTGGCTTTTTTCCTAATAGTGGAACTATGGATGGGAACAGTGTTGATTCTGGATGGTCTCTTGAACATAATAGATAATTGAGATTAAGAAGAGGCAAATCTCTGATTAGCATAAATAAGAGCAAGAGGTTGGTTTCTCTGGACAATAATAGTTGAGACAAAAGGGATCTGGAAGATGGTTGGCTCCATTGGCCATATACAGTATGCTGGGTGGGATGAGCTATGATTTGTGAGCATTTGTGGGCTGTTTTCAGAATATATATTGTTTAGGGTGGGTGAGTATAAGAAGGTTTCTGGTCTGTAGGCTGAGGTTGAGCATGGATATGGAGGCAGAATTAAGGTTGTTTTGAGATATGTACTATAATATTCCACATGTGAACATTTAAGAGATCACATAAACTGTAACAATATTTAAATACTTATCTTCCGTCCCTCATTCCATACTTTTTATTTTAATTCCTTTAGATGCTTAACCTTTAAAACTGAGAAAACTTTCAAAACTTGATATACATACATTACAGTCTGCATGTTAAAGAACAAGCTTAATATAAATAAAAAGCTAACAGAGGCTTTTTTATAGTAGATACTAAGGACCATTAAAAATGACCACTCACCAAACTGCTTCTCTTTAGGCATCTAAATGAAGTGGCTGGATTTTCAAAAATGCTCAGCTCTCTGCAGCTCCTACTGTGAGCACTTTTCAAAAGCTAACCCCAGTAGTGAGAGCTGAGCACTTCTGAAAATCTGGCCCTAAGAGACTTGCCAAATGTCATACAAAAAGTCAATGGCAAAGAACTGGGATTAAAACCCAGAATGCCAAAATTCCAGTTCTCTAGACTACATTCCCTCCCTTTTCTTAGATGGTATCTAAGAATTTGATATTGCCCACTACAGAATTCCATTTTACCTTCTTACATCTTAATAAAATCAGTTGCTGTATGCACATATAAATACCTATATTTGAAAAGTATTGTGAAGGTTTGAGGCTACAATAGTGATTTGGAGCCATAGAACTAAAACATTTTATTTTGAAAATGGAGGAGTAAAAAGTCTCTGATTCTGTTGTCAGACATATGATTTGCATTGCTTCGCATTTTAAAAGAAAACTCTCACGTGCAAAATCAGATTAATTTTAAATCAACATACATAGTGTTTTTGTATGCCAAATCTTAAATTTGAAACTGCTTCAAATGTTAATACAAAATGCCTGATAATACTGCACCAGCTGTCTGTGCCAAAGAGTTAATAAGCAGTAGGGGAAAAAAACCCCAACTGTGTAAATACTCTTCATTAACTGGTGGGTGAGAGCATGTAGTTCTCCCCCTCCCCCGCCCCCAAATAATCTGTAGTTTAAAAAAAATAAATCACAAGTTCTATAGCTAAATTTATTTTGCATATACTGGGAAAATGATAGTTGTTTGATAGTTTGTTGCAGCAACCGACATAGAATAGAAGATTTCCATGTAGGGTCATATTCTCCCAAACTTCTAGTATTCCATGAAAGCTACAAACAGCAGCAAATCATCCTTATTACAGTAGATCTTCATCAGTTGCATATAACATCAAAGAGACATAAGAAATTAAGTTGGAAGGATATAGGGAAAACAAATATTTAAGAGACTGGTTATTTATGTAAACACTTGTCCTGCAACATTAAACCTTACCTTGGGCCTTCTGCTTCATTAATTGAGTGTTCCCTGTGTTACTGATACTTATGCGCTAGATGCTGTTGCAGAACTCATTGCTGCAGAGCATAATGGCGTGATATGAAGTGTTTCAGAGAACAGTAGAAGCTTTGTCACTCAGTCAGCTGCAAGAAGAGGTGACGTGTATGAATATATATGGTGTTTTATGAAAGATACAGTCTCTCTCTCTTTCTCCCAAAGAACTCTAGTTGATGATACAAGGGGAATTCAGTTCCCTTTGGCAGAACTCCATGTCAGTCTGGATGCTGTAAATACTCCTGTTCTACAGTTAGTTAGCTCAAACTGCTAAAAATACACTAGTCACGGACTTTATAAAATATTTTCTTTTAAAAAATATTTGGGAATAGCAATCATTTAATGTTATTGTTTGTGTGCAATCCCTATTGTTCAGAAGCATCTATTATTTCTGATGAGAATTAATTAGAGAGACAAAATCAAACATATGAATAATGATTGCATTTGTTTCCAGTAATATTTAAAAGAAAAGACCCATAAGCCACAAACACAAACATTCTTAAACTATTATTTTTTGTAATTCAAAAGCAACGTACTAGTTTAAATGAAATTGTATTCAGCAGTAAGGGCATCGGAATCCCAGTAGACGATGTAACTATGTTAAAAATGAGTATTATTGAATAATTCACTTTTGTAATATGCAAAAGTTAAGTAATTTTTTCTTTCCTCTATAATAACCATCAGTCTTAATATCTAACTAATGAAAAAACATAAACAGTGTCATCTGTCAGGTTACTGACAGAGAATACCACTTATTGGAGCCTCATTGTTTATTTTAGCAGGTAATTTGTGGACCGGAATCATTTAATTGTTCTGAGTACATAATTACATGCCAGCATTTTCCAATTTAATTAAAATGTACAAATGTGAAGATTAAGGGATTTTTTTGAATTATTAATCATTTCTCCTCTAGGAAATCATGTTGCTCTGCAGGAGATTTGTCCACTGTACAACTATATGTATTTTTTTCCTTCTCTTTCACAGACAGACAATTTTCCCGCAGAGCCCAATTACATGGGCAGCAGGCAGCAGTTTGTTCAAAGGTAAGGCCTGTTAAATAACTTTCTCTGCTTCCCCATTTGCATTCTTGTCAAAATTGCTTTGCCAGAGAGTACAATTCAAATTGGAACAAGTAAATACAACTCTCTCTCTCTTTTTTTAAAATGTGTATTTCAGTAGCTCCACGTTCAAGGACCCAGAAAGAGCCAGCTTGAGGGACAGCGGGCATGGGGACAGTGATCAGGCTGACAGTGACCAAGACACTAACAAAGGCTCCTGCTGTGACATGTCTGTTAGGGAGGCACTCAAGATGAAAACTACTTCAACTAAAAGCCAGCCACTTGAGCAAGGTGAGTGAAGCTCCCAATGCCTACAAAGTGTAAAGCTTAAGCAATAAACCTATTAGTGCTACTGTTGGAGTTTATCATGGTGGAATAGCCCATTGATAATACTATCAGAAGAAACAGTAAATCTTGTCCCAGAGTAAAGAATGTTCAATATCTTTAAGTATAAACATGAAACTGCAATATCTTCTTTTATTCCAAAGAAGATTTAAAAAAATCATTTAAAAATTAGTATTTTTCCAAAACTATTAGAGTATACTTTGTTTTCATGGACATTTCCTTAAATATATAGTGTATAGTTTTTCTGCCTTGTCTTGTCTGGAAAATTTAAATTAGATATGACTACACAACAGACCAAATAACATCCAATCATTTCCATTCTTTACATAGTTTGGAGTGGGATCTAGGAAGAGGCCTGGGAAATCAGAAAGAAATAAAATTGATCAGAAGAAATTTTCAGTTCATGGCTGTATTTTCTTATTTGTAATGTTGAATTCACTATTCATAGCAATATAAGAAGCAAAGTGTCAAATAATGGCATCATATGATTTTCAGTATAATAATTTTATTCACACCCTAAGAAAGATTCAGATAAGTGTCTATGAAGCTGCTACAATGATTTATATAAGAACAGCAGCAATGCTCTATAAGCATATATTCCGATAAATAAGCATGTCTATTTTCTCAAAGTCTGTGTCCAATTCGTTCTTTTTCTAATGCCTTTTCACTAATTATGATGTCTTCTATTTCAAAAGAAATATGACATTTCGTAAAGTCAGCCAAACTGAATGCTCCATGTGTGTTTGTGTTTTGCTTGTAGTCTCAAAAGCAATAAGGAAATGAACAAATTAATTCTTTTGAATTTACTGTCACATATCCGTTATTCATTTTAGTCTGTTGTGTGGAAAGTGATTCAAAATGTTAAGGATATTTAAAAATTGATTAATTAAGTTGTTCTTAATGAGAAGCTATATTTATAATTAAGCAGAAATACATTATAAGCTTTTTTATTAATTGGTGATTAATTGGAACTAGAATTTTGCCTCCAGCACAGTCTGATCTGTAGCACATTCATCAGCAAATGCATGCTCTACTTCACTTTTCTGATCATGTTGAGATTGCAATATAATTTTTGTTGTGTACAATATAATGCTGCAGTATAATTTATTCTGTATGTATTGGAGGGTTGACCTCACACAAGGCCTTGTTTTCCAAGTAATAAATGCCAGAAAGATTATTTTTTTTCCTGACCTTTTACCACAGTGACTCTGCTTATAATTGGACATTGATCTGTATAAAGATGCAGTGCTGGATTTTTTTTTTTTAAAGAAACTGTTTGAACATGGATCTAAGTTTCTCAGTTTTTGTATAGAAAACAGAGGACAGGGTCTCCAGGCTTCCACATAACAGGTAACCTGAAAGTATAATGGAATTCTGAAAGGCCAAAAAAAAGTGGAATTAGAAAAGTTATGTCCTAATAATATAAACAAAACAGATGCATTTTTAAAAAGAGTTAAAAGTCAGAGTTCGTATTATTGCATTTTGTGCAGCAACGTACTATACACATCAAGGCAGATACAGGTCAGAATACAAGAGGACTAGTAAGCAAATTTAGTCAACCATTCGTATTGCTTATTTTTGTAATCATGCAAAGAGCTATTCAGAAGTTTGCATCTGTCATCATATCTGGATGAGGGGTCCTATTAATCAAAAAAACAATTCATGCAATTGGCTCATATTAATTCCTCAGTTCCTTTTTATGCAGAAATTGAACTATGAATGTTAAGTGTGATCTGTTGCTGAATATTAGCAGGAGACCTTTAGGTAAATCTGTTTTAAAGGGGTTTGCACAACCAATTAAATGTAAAGATAGAGACAGCAAAGGGAACCATTTTTCAAATGTAATTAAAAAGTGTAATGGTATTCATTTATTGTTTCCTATGAATTCTTCAGTAACAAAAGGGTGGTAGACTTATGTAGACTAATGTCCCAAACCTTCAAAGACCTTCATATAGGCACAGAGGTTCATCCATGCAGAAATCATTGCAGGAATGAAGCCCAAGAACCCAATTCTGCTCCTACTGAATCAGTGATTGTTTTTCTTTTGATTTTAAGGTGAGCAATATTGAGCTCAGTAATTGTACCTGCACCAGTGTATTCTCTGTCTTCAGAAAATGGGTTTTATTTTTCAAATGAAAGGGCCCAATTTGTGAGAGGAGACGTATGACAAGTAAGATAGTGAAAGTAAAGAGTCTTGTTTTCTATAAAGAAAAATTGGATTCCAGGGAAAAAGGAAATGGAAGAGTGGCCAAAAACCAGATGTCTAGACCAGAGCTCAAAGGGGTGTCAGAAGTGCTGGCTCTGTTATTGTTCTAAGTTGCACTCAAGAATGGAAAACCATCAATTTGTAACAAACATTTTAGTGAGGAGGTGTTTAAATAGATTTAAAATGCTGTTGCTTTTGTTGATCTGAGATCAATCAGAGTTATTAGGTGTTCAGCACTTTTGAATATCAGAGGTGCCTAAATGGATTCAGGAACCTAATTTTAGGCTCCTGTTTTTGAAACTCTTGGCCTGAGTTTGGGTCTGCACACTTTTATATGTAATTTACAAGCATTTCTACCTGTAGTATAGCTCCATGTCCAGCAGTGGGGGCATTAGTGGGAACTGGTTATTGACAGCTTAACAACTGTGTCATCTAATCTGGCTCAGAGCATGTCTCGATTACATGGTGGTTAAATGTCAGTGATTGATCTATACTTATGCTACCACTAGTACAGATGCACCAGTGGTAGCAACAATGGGAAATGTTATGAAAAAGACATGTAGGGTAGAAATAGCTTCTGGATGGATATCTGGTCCTGGGAAACCCAGCTCATTTTTTGGCTTCCACCAAAGGAAAGAAACAGTGGAGAGAAAAGCCCAAATAGGTCTGGTGTTGTGAAAGTTTGATTTTGAAGGGGAAATCTACAGATGGCACTTTTTGTCTCATGCTGGCCTCAGTATTATTAAATGTGGGAGAGTCTGCAAAGGAGGGAATTTTTATCAAAACTGGATATTTGGCCTGAATGGGGAAAAAAAAAAAAAAAACAAACCCCACACACACACTTTTAAAAAGTCACTGGAACAGTAAGTCTTGTGTACTAAACAAGCATGTCCCCATTAAGTTATTTCAGCCATACCAGCCTGCTGTATACTTCATACTCTCTTTCCATAAAAATGTCTAGCTGTCTTTTAAGCATATTTTATGCTATCTGATTCACTAGTCTTACTAAGCAACTTATTCCATGTTTATGGTTTTGCCAGAATTTTTTGTTTATGCCTCATTTTTAGGTTGTGTCCCTCAGTTATTTTAACACCTTCACCAGGCAGAACAGTTTGAACCCATTCTCTTTATTGAACACTTTTAACAGCTTTAACTATTGCTATTAAGATACCTTGAAACTCTTCTCTGCTCCAACTGAAATAGCTCAGAGTATTTTTTATTTTTGCATAGAATTTATAAATACTGGAATCATTCTTTTTGATGCCTATGGTTTAAACATAAGGGCAATAATATCTTTTCCTGGAAAAGTTAATCAGAACTGAAAATCATATTCTAAATAATATCTAGCCAATGGCTAATACAAAAGCAAAATAACTTATTTTCATTTGTATTCCATCCTTCTGTTAGTGCATCCTAGAAATCTATTTGTCGTTCATTGCAGCTATCCATAAAGCTGGATTTTTTTCTAATAAGCCCTAAATCCTTTTCCTGGTTAGAATGCTGCAGGATTTCTATTTCATTTCTATTTTGATTTATGTCCTGTGTGTTCTCACTTTTTCCTACATAAAACTATTTTTTAAAAATTTTATTGTCTAAATTACTTTTGAGATCAAGTATCTCTGAATCTGATAGCCTTGTTCAATATTTGCTGTAACACAAGGTATGATATCATAATTTTAAATGTACGGTATCAAAAAATTTTTTAATCCAACTTGTACCCCTCACAGTGGGAGTTTGCATAAGTGCTATTGCCTAGTTAACAATAGCTTTATTCTGGAGAGGAAAGAAAGGACAGAGGAGCCTCCTGAGAGGAAGATTAGAAGGAAATTCTTCAAGGTTCATGTCAGAGACTCCCCTGAACCGTATAATCTCCTCACCAGGTTTCTGTGCAAGAGCATACCCAAAAATATAATACTTCTTTCCTTCTTACATCAACAAAAATACATATGCATCTTAACTGAAGTAGCTTTATCACAATAATCTTATGAACAAAAACATTATCAGTGTTTTAACTTCTCAAAGAATATTCTTGACTCTTGAGTTTGTCCACAGAACAAAGCCCTTAAAGTCTGTTGTAGCTTGTTTGTTGTTTTTTTCCACCCTCTGAGCAAGAATGTGATAATTTGTTCTTGAAAGCCAGTACTCTGCATTGATTCCTCAATAACAAGCATGAGATTATCAGAATTTTTTACCAAGAAGTTTTCTGAACTCCCCATTGACAGCCTTGTCACAATTCCTGAGGTCCCCAGAATAATTAAAAGCCATTGAGATCTATTTAATTGACTGAAAATCAGCCCTTGATGGTCAGTGAGGAAAGATCAGGCACAATTCTGTTCTGCTTTCTGACACCATCACCAATGCTTTTTGTGCCATTGGGAATGATGGGTTCTTACACAAGCACTAATTTAATGAGATATCCAAACAAGAAGATTGTGGAGAGAGATGCCTTCTCACAGTTCCTCACAGTTTGGTGATTACCTCTGCTGAGAAACTGATTCAGGTTGGGAGTCCCCCAAAAACTGACACAACCTGTGAACTATTTTGTTCAACATTGCTTCCTCCCATAGGTTTTTTCCCCCGGACAGAACACCTTCTATCACATTCTCTCTGTGCCCAGAATGTGAATAGCTGTCATACTGCACTACTTGTTCTGACTCCACCTAAGAATCTTTATGTCCGAGAATATCATCCACTCCAACTTGGTTGTCCCTAACATGGTCAGGTAAGAGACTACCTTGCTGTTGTATGTCAGGACTTGCACGCAATACCCATTCTTCACTTTCATCTGATTCAATGTTATCCAGACCCAAAGCAATGCCAGCTTGTTTATATGTAGAGTCTCTTACCTTTTGATGTCACAGGGACTTTTTCTCATTCTGATTTAGAAGTATCAGTTTCTAGAACTATAGAGTATAGAAACTGTTTAATAGAGCCCAAAAGAACTGAGGTTTTATCCCTATCAGATTTGTTCCTTACCATACATTCAGATATTTCTACTCCTTTTCTGATTTCTGTGTTTTAAGCAAGCGCATCTGTAGTTTTATGTGTAAGCAGTTGCCAGGGGAAATGCTAGCAACAAAGATGCTGTATCAAGGAAACGACCTGTCTAGCCAGCGTTCTCAGATTGACCAAATCAGTTATCAACACCCCTTGAGATATTCAGGTAATGTGGTATCATTTTAACAATGGGGATTTTAGTTTAAGACTAAGAACCCACTATGGTGTTCCAGACTTTTAGGAACAGTAAGGACATATTTTTCTTAATTTTAGCATAAACTCCAATAATTTTAGTACCTTTATTATAGCTTTTATGTTCAGCTCCAAAGATTTCATAGTTTTCTGTGGTGAGTAGATTGTTCAAGAAAGCAGCACTTCTAAGCTTAAGAGTCTGATCAACTGTACCACTGGCCTTGTCCTCCTCATGAAAGTCCTAGGTGCAGTGCACAAACTGAACATTGTAACTTTCCATAGGTATTTTATTCTTTTTGACACAATCATCTTGCATTTTGGGGCATTTTGCATCTTGCATTTTGCATCTTGCATTTTGGGACTTTGCTGAAGTCCACTTCTGCTTAAAAAATTCTCCTGTTGAGTCTTTTAAGCTGTCCATTTTGAATGCCTATAGCGTTAAATATTTGTTTAAGGATTTTAAAGGTAAGGACAAGCTAAAACCAAGACCTTCTGACCAAAAATATAGAACTGAACTAGTCTCTGCAAGTGTGCTGAACCTCTAATATTTTGTAGGGGCTTTTTCTGTAAGGCAAATGGGCATAAAAGATATGCTTTAGCAAAGTTCAGCCACACATTGTTGGAGCTAGATGCAAGAATTACTGGGTGAAATTCTGTGGCCTTTGTTATTCAGGAGGCCAGACCAGATAATCATAACAGTTTGTTCAGGCCTAAAATCTATGACTCTGAGAGATGCCTATTTCTGTATGTTATATGATGGGGGAAGCTACCCCAAAGTTGTATTTTGAACAAAACTAAGCCTGAGACCATCTGACATCCAGCTCTTATTTACTGATATCAGAGGATGCAAAGTGTGTGTATGATATTGCAGGAGGAAGAGTTTGTTTGTTTGTTTGGGATTTTTTGTTTAGTTTTTTTGTCCCACCCCTTTAAAGACCTTAAATAATGAATCCCCTTTTTGTATGATTTATTTTTAAACTCTAATCTATCAATTAATTTTTAGATTGAATTTCTCCATTTTCAGTCTCAATTCTATAGTGCGCTTAGGTTCTCGAATGGCATTTTGTGATGTCAGGCTAGGAAACAATAATAGTTACTTAGAAGCAGGGTCTAATCCACTATGCTAGGTTTCTGCCATAAAGATAAAGAGAATTACCATAAGCTGCCCCCCTCCACCAATTTGTTCCTGTCAAGTCTCTGCAGCTTTTGGGAGTTCTAGCAGTGGGATCAAATGGAGAGTGGGATGAGGAAGAGGATGCTATGCTAAAAATAGGCAGACAAAGGATATGAAGTGTTGACCCTCTGATGGGAGAAGGGATCAGGTTACTGTCTCTATCTATTTACTTTACTGCCTTCATGTATATAAAACAGATGAATTTAGGCAGCTGTTTCAGGAGTTGAAGAGTCAATGTGCACATTTTGCATGAGAATACCTTTATCAATTATTACCACAAGCTGTGTTTCAATTGGAGTTGGGTTCATCCAGACCAGGTTTTCAACCACGGGCATGTTTCATATTGTTTGGGCTCACCAGCATGGTATCCTGATGTATTTGTAGTGAATTTGGGTATATGGGAGAGCCTAAATTTAATAAAGCTGCGCAGGCAAAAGTTATGGGGAAACTTTTTATGACTTACTTTCAAACATACAGAAAAGAACCTGTTATATTTATATGGAAATACACATGTGTCTTTGAGACACAAAGGGGGATAATCCGACAGGAAGGCACTGTATGTGCACCAGTTGCTGTGTTATGCCACTTGGTCAGACCACATTTTACAGGAAGCTTCATTTTTTTCTCCAAACGATTTACCTCCCTTTTTAACTGGAAGTTGTCCAGGCCAGAGAGCTGTACTTTCCCAGTTCTACTTCAAGCCTGCCAGTCTGCTCCTCTCATCCAGGGACCTTCTCCCCATTGGCTGTAGGAAAGAAGTCCTGTGGGACTAGCTCCCAGACCTGCTATTTGAAGGGTCAGTTGTGAAAAGATTCCCATATTTTCCCTTCCATATCTTGATGTTTTTGTATTGTACACGATGTTTCAGCACCAGATTACTTTGGTATATGATGCTGGTGATTTTTTAAAGGGAAAGGATTGAAACCTGACCTGGATAAATGTTACTCCATTTCAGATGCTGTTTGCTTGGTGTGCTTCTTTGCACATCGGTAAGTAGAATATTCCTGAAGCTCACAACTGTTTTACAGCAGGTCTTGTGTTTGAGCTCTGGGTGTAAAGGATAAGGTTTGGGAGCTGTACTGTAGATGCTCATTTCTGCATGTATTTCTGAAAGCTAAAAATGCAGAAATCGTTCCCCCACCACCACCCTAATCCCCTTACCCCCAGTTTAAGCCTCCATACCTTTTTCTGTAATCCCTATTTTGAAACCACCTTACCTGTAGCTAAGAACAAAGTCATTGTACTGTGATTTGTTCTTGGAAGTCTTGGAATTCATAAGTATTTCACATAGTGGAGCTTTATGCTTTTTTACTGCAAGAAGAACAGAGAAAAGGCTCAGCGCTCAATAAGACGAAGCACTTCTGTTTCAAAATTATTATCTTGAGCTAACAATGTTCTTTCAGATTCTTTCTGTAAGTGGAAAGAAAAGTGGGGCATTGAGAGATCGACGTCTTTGGAACAAGGCAACCAAAAAAGAGACAGTTCTTATTGTTTTAGGTTTTATACATTTTTTTGCATAGTAAACATCTATTTTGTTGTGCTTACTTTTGTTAATAGAAGTTTTAGGCAAACACATATGAATGCATTGTGACTTCATAAAACCCATACTCTTGTGACAGGAATATGCCCCATAGTCTTTTTCTGAGAAAGTCCTTGCTTTGGTAGGCTTATATTATAACTTTCACTTCCTTTATTACAGTTCCTTGTATGGAATTCAATTTTATTTCGAAGTCTGTGTCTTTGTGTGTGTATCCAGTTATGTAAATTACATAAGTAGAGCATGTACATAATTAAATGAGATGATGGGCCATATCCTCCCTTCCCACATTAAAATGCATAGAAGGGGAAAATTTGTGTTGAATAATCCCAAGGCTTTTTGTCTGCGAACATCCTCTCCTCTGTGAGGCAGGGCTGGCTGTGGTGCAGAACTGGCAGGAGGTGTGGACTGCTGAGTGCTCTGAGCCAAGAATCCATGGAATATAATACTACTACTTAGCATGTATAGAGGGACTATGCTTAGACACAGTGCTGTAACACTAACTGATTAATACTAATTACAAGTTGGGTCTGAACCCCATGGACCCTGATTTATATGTACTCAGTGCTGGTCTACCACCACATACTTATCAGCTTCCCCCAAATCCAAAATGGCAGCTCATCTTGCTTCCATGTCCTTCTACCCCTTCCTCTTCGTCCCAGCTGCAGTACTCATATACCTCCCTGTGCTGAGTGGGCTCATATGCTGTGAAAGAGACTTATTGCTCCTGAGAACAGTAGAAACTGCTGATGCATGTTTCAACGTATTACAGTTCTTTCTACTGAGAACACTCCATGTATAACAGATGTTTCCTGACTACTACCCTTTCCTGAAGGTGACACGCCCATTTTTATGTTGCAACTCTGCTGTGCATGTGTGTGCGTGTGTGTGTGTGTGTGTTCCAAAGGACTTGATAGTGGCTATGTGGTACTAAGGGATGCTGCTGTATAGTGGCCCCCATGCAGCATGGCAAGCTACATTTAATTCCATCTGCTCCCCTCTGCAACCCAGAATGGAGGGGAGCATATGCTCAACGTAGCAAAGTTGTGCTGTGATATAGGGAAATCTTTATTTAAAGCTGTAAATGTATTGTACAAATTTAGGACGAATTCTGCTAGTCTTACTCATATGAATAGTCCCATTGAAATCAAGGGGATTCATGTGAGGCAGTCAAGCAACATCTGACCCACAACTAATGTTAATTTTTTTCTTTAACACTATGTTATTAACTAACAGTTTCTGAAAGTTGATTATTCAAAAAAATCCCAATTTATTTTTTAATTACAGCAGCAGTGTGAGAAATTCAAATTCATGTATTTCTTATGCCTGGTCCTGGACTGTAAAAATAAATGTACTTTGCAGATGTGCTGTTATGGCAGGGTGGTCGTTTAACCTCTGTTTTTGTGGAGTTTGAAAAGTTCAGAGTAAAAGCTGCTGCTGTATAAAACCTAGTGTACAATACCCATACCCAACCAAAGAGAGAATGTGTTTTATGAAATGAAAGATTTTAAATTGTAGTGGTTTATAAATAACGCATGAATGGGCATCTTAGAAAAACTAAGGTAGGTTGACTTGGCTATTTGAACAGAGTATTTTAAATTCAGCCCTCCTCCTGGAGGGTTACTGTGGGCTTGCATAATTCAAACCAGTTTTTATGTAAAAACTGAAGTTTGGCAGTCTCACTGGGCCAAATCCTTGGATTCCTTGCCTCCCCAAATAAGGTTCAAAAGAACCTTAAAAGCTGTGCAGGCCAGCAAAAATCCATACAGGACTGCACCACTTTTCATACTGTGCAGAAAATCTCTCTGATGGTCTCTGCAGTGTGAGTGGCCATGAGAAGTGACCACTCTACAAATCTACTGTTCCTAAGTCCCACACATAGTAAGAGCAGTGTGTTGTTTCTGCTGTTCCATTCCTAGAGTTTGTGGCCATGGTGCTCAGGCAGTTTGACCTATTGGTGTTGAGTATTCTGAATCTTAACCCTGTGACTTTTTTGTTCTGAGCAAAGCCCATATTAAAGGGCATTGCTCCATTTCTAGAATTTGGCCTTTGCTCTGTAAATTTGCAATACTATCAAAATTGTTTTTTCTGATCTGAAGAAGAAATATCTTTTTATTTACTGAATAACTTTGAAAATTATCTGCTGCATTTTTGCAATTATTATTTCATAAAATGTCAGCCTCCCTCTCTTTTTCAGCAATATTCCATTGATTGTGTAAATTCTAAATGTGTGATTAACAGCATATTCTTAGGACATGGTCCTAGCAGTTTTATGGACGGTTGGATATGGGAATAGTTGCAAAACCATTTTCGCTAAATTCTTAAGATTTGGGGCTGATTTTTTAAATACTTGATCTCTGTCCAAAGGCAAATATATTCAGAAAGTCTTAACTAATTCCCTTCGGCTCATTTGTGTTTTTTCCATTTTAAAAATTCTCACTAAACTTCATTAAGCAAAGATATGAAATTTTGAGCTCTAGCAAAGAAAAGTTAAGAGTGCTTTGGGCACCATCAACTTGGCCACATTACACATACGTTATTTTCTTCTCCTCTCTCACTTTTCCACAGCAAAACATTACTATTTATTATTAATGAAAAGTAGACCATATTATTTGTGCAGCATGGCATAGTTAATGTTGCAACCTTAACTTTTAGAATTTCCTAGCTTTGGAATACTTGGTCCAAAACCCTTAACATTTCAATAGTGCTGTCTACATTTGCAAATTGTTTATTTGGGAATAATTGTCATATTATGGTATTATTCTTTATACCTGAAAGTTTCTGCTTCAGCAGAAGCTGAAGAATAATATTGTATTTCAGAGAATTCCAGGAAGAACTGCGTTCAGTTGGCTGCCATCTCCCACCATTCTCAATGGGACTGAGGTCAGAGGATGCCCTTAGCAAAGATGGCCACTGTCTCCATTCATAGAATCATAGAATATTAGGGATGGAAGGGACCTCAGGAGGTCATCTAGTCCAACCCCCTGCTCAAAGCATGACCAACACCTATTAAATCATCCAAGCCAGGGCTTTATCAAACCAGGCCTTAAAAAGCCCTAAGGATGGAGATTGCACCACATCTCTAGATAACCCATTCCAGTGCTTCACCACCCTCCTAGTGAATTTTTTTCCTCATATCTGACCTACATCTCCCCCACTGCAACTTCAGATCGTTGCTTCTAGTTCTGTCATCTACTACCACTGAGAACAGCCTAACTCCATCCTCCCTGGAACCCTCTTTCAGGTAGTTAAAGGCTGCTATCAAATCCACCCTCATTCTTCTCTTCTGCAGACTAAACAAGCTTAGTTCCTTCAGCCTCTCTTCATAAGTCATGTGCTCCAGCCCCCTAATAATTTTTGTTGCTCTCTGCTGGGCTCACTCCAATTTGTCCACATCCTTTCTGTTGTGGGGAGCACACAACTGGACACAATACTCCAAATGTGGCCTCACTAGTGCTGAATAGAGGGGAATAATCACTTTCTTCAATCTGCTGCCAATGCTCCTTCTAATGCAGCCCAATATGCCATTAGCTTTCTTGGCAATAAGGGCACACTGTTGACTCATATCCAGCTTCTTGTCCACGGTAACCCACAGGTCTTTTTCTGCAAAACTGCTGCTTAGCCAGTTGGTCCCCAGTCTGTAGCAGTGCATGGGATTTTTCTGTCCTAAGTGCAGGAGTCTGTACTTGTCCTTGTTGAACCTCATCAGATTTGTTTTGGCCCAATCCTCCCAATTTGTCTAGGTCACTTTCTTTTGTATCACTACCCTCCAGTGTATTTATCACTCTCCCCAGGTTAGTGTCATCTGCAAACTTGCTGCGTGTGCAATCCACTCCATCCTCTGGATCGTTAATGAAGATGAATTTAATCTTAATTACGCTACAAGTCTTAAAAAACGTTGATGAAGAAAACCTACCCAGGACCGATCCCTGGGGCACTCTGTTGTTACCGGCTGCCAACTACACATCGAGCCATTGATCACTACCCGTTGAGCCTGATGATCTAGCTAGGTTTCTGCCCACGTTATAGTCCATTCATCCAACCCATACTTCTTTAACTTGCTGGCAAGAATGCTGTGGGAGACTGTATCAAAAGCTTTGCTAAAGTCAAGATAAATCACGTCCATCACTTTCCATAGAGCCTGTCATCTCATCATAGAAGGCAGTCAAGTTGGTCAAGCATGACTTGCCCTTGCTGAATCCATGCTTACTGTTCTTGATCACCTTCCACTTTTCCAAGTGCCTCAAAAGGGATTCCTTGAAGACTTTCTCCATGATTTTTCTGGGGACTGAGGTGAGTTCGACTGGTCTGTAGTTCCCTGGATCCTCCTCCTTCCCTTTTTTGAAGATGGGCACTATATTTACCTTTTTCTAATCATCTGGGACCTCCCCCAATCACCACAAGTTTCCAAAGATAATGGCCAATGGCTCCGCAATCACATCAGGCAACTCCCTCAGCACCCTTTTATGCATTGCATCCGGCCCCATGGATTTGTGCATGTCCAGCTTTTATAAATAGTCCGTAACTTGTTCTTTCACCACTAAGGGCTGTTCACCTCCTCCCTATGCTGTGCTGCCCAGTGCAATAGTCTGGGAACTGACCTTGTCTGTGAAGACAGAGACAAAAAAAAAGCATTGTGTACTTCAGCTTTTTCCACATCATCTGTCACTAGGTTGCCTTCCCCGTTCAGTAAGGGGCCCACACTTTCAGTGACCTACTTCTTGTTGCTAACATACTTGTAGAAACCCCTCTTGTTACCCTTCACATTCCTTGCTATCTGCAACTCTAATGGTGCTTTGGCCTTCCTGATTTCACCCCTGCATGCTCAAGCAATATTATACTCCTTCCCAGTCTTCTGACCAAGCTTCAACTTCTTGTAAGCTTCCTTTTTGTGTTTAAGCTCACTGAAGATTTCTCTGTTAAGCCAGGCGGGTCGCCTGCCATATTTACTATTCTTTCTGCACATCAGGATGGTTTGTTCCTGTGCCCACAAGAAGGTTTTTGTATTCACCTGCTTCTCTCTAGTATTTCTCTCTGGCTCCTGACAGACATAGAGGGGTTATCATCTTCCTTGAGGGCATGTTGGCTTTATTCCCTTTTGGGAGCAATGAGAGACCATGGCTATTTTGTAAGAGGACATCCTCCTGGAGGGCAGGCCTATGATTGTGGCCTCTTTGAGAACAGTAGGAGATGATGGCCTGTTGAAAAAGGGCAATTCTTTGTGGGTTTCTCTGGAAGATTTTATTCTTCAGCTTGTGCTGACAGATACATTTTCATTTATGAAAGATAGTGTTTGTTCTATTGTGCATACTCCTAAATATTTATTTAAAAAAAACTACCAAACCTATTCAACAGGGAGGACAGGGGAGGCAAACTAGAGAAGATGTGTGCAGAGGAATGTTGGACATGCAGAAAGGAGGGTGGGCGGTGGAAGATGGGTGTTTGTGCAGAAGAAAATAGATGATTAAAAGAGGGAAAATTTTAGGTTATATAGGAGTGAAGAGGAATTTGGAGGAAGAAACTGGGGTGTACATTCTATTTTGCACTGATGTGATGATGCAAAGTCACTATAAACTCAATTGACTGGTCAGCATGCTCTGACTTCTTTGTGGTTCTCCAGAGTGCCATAAAGTAGTCAGAGCATAGTGATGAATCTGGCCCTAAACATTAAAATAAAATAAAAAGAATCTTCAAACTATTAAAAATATCATATTATAGCAGGAGATTTTTGTTAAGTGTTCATGTATGACATTTTAATGAAAAATCCAAGAAAATTCCCAGTCAAAACCTATGTTCAGGTGATGTTAAGGTTGAGAGCATATATTAGTAATTGAGAGTAAAATACATTACAGATATGTTGCAATTATCTCCAAAGTATGCATTATAATTTATACCCAGCAGAAAAATAGTTAAGGTTAAATTTTAAAGAAATCCAAAAATGTTAATATGTGGAAATGCACTGTTAAGGCATATTTTTTGGCAAACAGACTTAATACTGCCCTATGGTGACACAATGATGGGAGAAAAAATCTAATGTTTCTTTAGAAATGAGTAGCATCTAATCTTGGACCACAAACACTATGATTATTGCATGATGTCACTATAGGGTAGGGTTAAGGTTGTTTGGATGCCTTAACGATGCATTTCCATATCTTTACATGTTTCAGTTTTTTTAAAATTTAACCTTAACTCAGAACTTCCTGAGATTATAATGTTTATCTCTGGAATAATTACAAAACCCCTGTAATATATTTAACTCTAAATGACTTATATATATTCTCAACTTTAACTGCATCGTAACATAGTTTTTGTCTGGGAAAGTACTGTTCCTCTATACTGAACTTTCTAAAGTGTTTGTTTATGTGTTCTTTCTGTGTACATGTATACAAGGGGAAAGATTTACAAAGACAAGTTTGTCTATTTATTATTATAGATAATATAAGTATCTATTAGTTTAAATTGTCTCAAGCAGACATTTAACCTGTTTTAAGTAAGATAATGCAAGTTCCAACCTAAAGCCCAGAAATGGCTTTAAAATCAATGGAAAAGATAAAAAGCCAAATGCTGCTTTTAGGCCATTGTAAAGTCATTGCAATTACTTCAGCTTCCCACCAGTTTAAATAACTGCAGAATTTGGCCCATGGTTTATAATAATAGATTCTCACCTTTAATCTTTCCGCTAGCAGAGTAAAGATGTAGAGCTATATTCACAAAGGGATTTAGGCAACTAACTGACACTTTAGGCACCTAAGTCCAACATTCAGGTTCCACTAGCATTCACAGAACCCCCTGATCAGCTGCTGATTAACCCTGTAGGTGCCTACAATCACAAGGTTCCTAGGTTTCTGCCATTAAACCCCCAAGATCCCTAAATTTTGGCAGCTGGGATGCATACAGTCACTTCAGTCCTGACACTGCCCATCAGCTTATTCCACCTGGGATTCCCAAACTAGGCATTCCCCTGCCTTCTTGCCTTTGGGACCTGATCTAGGAAAGATCCTCAGCACAGACCTAAACCAGTAGAGATGGTGGTGGTGTCCCTCCCCCTTTTAACTCTCCTGTTGAAGATGGTCCATTGTGTAGAAAGACTAAATATTCTTTGGGACAGAGAAAGGGTGAGACTGGCTCTACAGTCCATTGGTTAAGGAACTCACTGGGGAGACCAAGGTTCCAGTCCCCATTCTGCAGCGGTTATTTAGGTATTTATATGTAGTGGAACAGGTTCAACTGAGAGACCTGTCCTGCAACCCTGTGGTTAGGACACTTTTCTCTGAGGCAGGAGACCTGAGTTTAAATCATTGTTTCACTTCAGACACGGTGGGGGAATTGAACCCTGGTTTGGGTGAGTGCTGTACTCGCTTGTTTTTTTCTTGAAAAAGGGCTTAGGCATCTAACTCCAGAAGAGGGTTCACATCTGTGAATCTCAAGTGGAACGAGGTGCCTCCTTCCATCTCAGAGTTAGGTGCCTAACTTTCTTAGGCCATACACCTCTCCTCAGCAGTTTTTACTGGGTAGCCTATGTAGCTCTCCACATAGCGTGCTGGCTTTGGTGAATCCCATTCTTAGGTGCCTAACTCTCCCCCTGATGTTGTATAGGGAACTGGGTTCCTAACTCAGGGTTGTGAATTCCACTAGGCCACAGGGTGCCTGGGAATTAAGTGTTTCAATCCTCAGCATTGCACCATCTAAATCCCCTTTGTGAATCTAACCGGTACTTACCACACAGCTGCATTCCTTAGAATGCAAAATAGGATTTTTTTTGGCTTTCCAGAAGACAGAGAAGAGAGATGGAGAGGAGAGGAAAGAGAAAATTAGTTTTGAAGCATGAGAATAGGAATACAACATGTAACACCAAAGAAAAACGCAAATAATCATGACACATTTATATTCCTTAAGAATAACCAGGGACTGCCCTACCCTCAGAACATCATAGTGTGTCTTCTGGTAATTCTGTATTTCTTATTTCTCTGTTTAGAAGAAAGCAGAAATTTATTTTGTCATCCTGAAGATTGGGGCAGTGAAATAAACTTAAGTTGTAGTAAAGCTTACTCTGCACTCTGTAGTGTGCTGTGGAGACTAATCAGGGTAGTCAGGGTCTACTCTACTAGACTAGACTCTCTAGTAGAGTAGACCCTGCCTTGATTGTTTTGGATCAATACAATATGATCTTTACTTATTGCTGTAAATCAACATAATTTAACTATAAGTTTTCTGTGCTCACTGCCAGATATCACCATTCTCCTCTGTTTGTGTGAGATTTTGTGTGTTAAAAGGGAAAACAGATTAGTAAAAGATTCATAATAGCAATTTTTTTTGTGTGTGGGTTATGCAACTGTTTAATATTTACATTTAGTAGAAATTATTGGAAGCAGTTGAGAAGCAAACATGCTGAAAAATCTGACAAGAATGTAAAATAAACTGTTTGTCAGTATGTCCAGTTCTTAATCAAAATGTATTATTAATTTTAAACGGGAGAGAAAAGTGTCTATCACATTGTTAATGAAATCCAGGAAAACTAAGTTACCTTAGAAAGAGAGCAACTTTAAATAAAGTTAAATAAAGTTAAACTTTACCACTAATAGATCTGTTGAAAACTTGGGCCCACATTCTCTCCTATGATTCCTATGTAGAGACATGAAAACTGAAAGAGTTCAGACTCGGAGGCCATGTCTACACTGCCAAGTGAAGTCGACGTACTTTAAATTGACTTTCAGTAGCCGATTTTTAGAAGTCACAGCAGCATGTATACATTACGCTATTTGTGCAGGTCTCCTGCATTTACACTGAGCACTCTTAATTCAAATTGCAAAGCACTTCAACGTGGGTAGCTATCCCACAGTGCAACTAGCCATGGTGGCTGTTGGGAGGAGTGTCATCATCCCATGATGTAACGCTGCTTCCCCCTTCCTTCCACCCACCCCAACAAACAGGAAAAGTATTTTTGCGCCATTTTTTTTACTCCCCGCACTTGCCATTGCTGCAGCTTATCATCGAGTGTTTTCAAAGTAGCGCAAGAAGCCGAAGCACACACAGCAGCGATGCCACCGAGGCTGCCCTGCTACACGCCATCGAGCAGAACAATTCCCGATTGCTGCAGGCTGTAATGAATCATCTGCATTCCGTGGTGCGCCGGTTCTGGTGCAGGGAAACAAGCACAGACTGGTGGGACCGCATCATTATGCAGCTGTAGGATGATGATCAGTGGCTGCAAAACTTTCATATGCAAAAGGCAACTTTCCTGGAACTGTGCTCGGAGCTGTCCCTGTCCCTGAAGCGCGTGAATACTTGCTTGAGACAAGCCCTGATGGTGGAGAAGAGAGTCGCTATGGCTCTGTGGTAGTTGGCAACCCCCAACTGTTACCACTCGTTTGGGAATCAGTTTGGAGTCGGTAAATCTTCAGTGGGCACCGCTGTGATTCAAGTATGCAGGGCCATCAATAGACTTCTTCTACGAAGGGTAGTGACTTTGGGAAATGTGCAGGACATAGTGGAGGCGTTTGCCATGATGGGGTTCCCAAACTGTAGGGGGGCCATTGATGGTAAGCACATCCCTATCTTAGCACCTGCCCACCTAGCAACTGAGTACATAAACTGCAAGGGGTACTTTTCCATGATCCTGCAGGGGCTTGTGGATCACAGGGGTCGTTTCACCGACATCTATGTGGGATGGTCTGGTAAGGTGCATGATGCGCACTTATTTCCTAATTCGGGGCTGTTCTCTAATATGCAGGCGAGCACTATTTTCCCAGACCGAAAAATTCAAATTGAGGGTGTGGAAATGCCCATAGTGATCCTGGGGGATCCTGCTTACTCCTTGCTCCCTTGACTAATGAAGCCGTACACCAGTCACCTTGATAGCGACAAGGAGTGTTTTAATAAGAGTTTAAGCAGTTGCAGAATGGTTGTAGAATGTGCCTTTGGACGTTTAAAGGGTAGGTGGAGGGTAAAGTCTCCTCACTAGTGCTGTCCTTGTACTTCTGGACTGCTCTGGGGTCAGGAATATGTCCTGACTTTCAGGGAGAATGGACAGCACACTCTCATGCGCCCTGCTCTCCTCAGCCTCCTCCTCCTCCTCCTCCTCCTCCATGAGTCCTCATCATTGTCCATGGACTGTGACCTAGCAGAGGTATCGGCTGTGGGGCGGCACCGTGGTGGGATTGCCACCGAGAATTGCATGCACCTCATCATAGAAGCGGCATGTTTTGGGTGAGGAGCCAGAATGGCTGTTAGCTTCCCTGGCTTTCTGATATGACTGACGCAGCTCCTTGATCTTCACGTGGCACTGCTGAGCATCCCTCTTGTGTCCCTTCTCCGTTCTCCAGCATGCCCTGGGATATCTTCCCATAAATGTCCAGATTCCTTTTGCTGGCACTCAGCTGAGCCAGAACGGACTCCTCGCCCCACAGCCTAATGAAATCTAAGACCTCTGGTCGACTCCATGCTGGAGCACGTTTTGGCTTTGCAGTAGCTATGTGGAGAACAGTGACAAAGCTCTCTCCACGCTGGCAGCACAGGAAATGAAAATTCAAATCTTCCTGGGGCTTGAGGGGAGAGGACATTTCCTGGTAGCATGATCACAGAGCAGCACAGCGCAAATATCCAGAGCGGTCAAAATGGGGCATTGTGGGATACCTCCCAGAGGCCAATAAATTCGATTTAAGTGAAGTTACACTGACACTAAATCAAATTAACAAATTAGATTTAGATGCTACGCCACTTGCAGAGTTGGTATTATTAAGTCGATTTTCTAGGCGACTTAATTCAAATTAACAGTGGTGCCAGTGTAGAAGCAGGTGTGCGTAGGTTGACATAAGTGACTTTACGTCGACCTACGTCGCCAGTGTAGACCAGGCCAGAGAGTTTCCTTTGTTTGCCCTTCTAAAGAAGTGGAAAGAATGTTCAGCCTCCAAAACTTGCAGATTGCCTGAGCATCTGCCAACAGCCTTGAAGATCCTCTGCCATCTAGCCCCTTGAATATAGAAACAAGGTTTCTTCAAGAGCCATGTTCCCAGGGACTTGCAGACTGCCCATTGACCCCTCTCCCATAGGAGTGTGTTCATGGGTCTGGCAGAAGTTATTGTTGGAAGTGGCAGCATTAATTTATTCCTCAGATCATTTCTAAATTGGGGGGGATGATGTCACACAGAGCGATTGTCTGCCCCTCATCAGAAATGTGATACCTGTGGAGTACCTACCCATGGAAGGGCCTCTACAAGGGTGTGGGGAAAAGACATCCTATTTGAAGAGCCTGCTTTCCCCCTTCAATGTCCCCATAGCTAGGTTTTGTAATTCTTCACTTGCAAAAGTGGAGATCAGCATAGAGCACTTAATTCTTGATGCTTCAATTAAATATTCATCTGTTTAGCTTTGCTCTGGAATCCTTCTGGGCTTGTATCTCTGGTGCCAGAAGCTATAAAAATAGTGCATTTAATATTTAAAATTTGAATCTGAGGTCAACCTGTAGCTTTGCTCTGAAATGCCAAATTGTACTGAAATGCTCTGCTCAAGTGATTGACAGAAAATGTTCACTGGTAGCCAAGAGTATATGGGACTCTAACTAAAAGTCAAAATAATTAGCATATTTGTCTGACCACTTGAGCTGTTAAAAGTTACGTTAATTAAATACAAATGGATGATTACAAACATTAATTTAGGAATTAACTTCAATATATCTATATTTTGCATAGTGTTAATCTTTAGTAATTTAGATATCATTTGGAGGTTTGAAATAATTCACGATAATATTAAATCTAACTTATTAAATCTAAGACAGTTCTTGTATGTTCATTAAATACCAGTGGATTTTTAAACAGCTGTTAATCCTTGGCAAATGTGTTTAAGAATCAGTCAGCATTTAATAAACATACAGAAACAGGCTTATTAAATCTAAATAAATATGTATTTAAGACAGAACAAATCTGGCTGATTGTACACCCGTCGAAATCTCATGGCCTGGAGATGTTAACAGTAGCTTTTTTTTTTTTTTTTAATTTTGTCAAGTGGTGACCACTGTCACAGACGACAGATCATGAGGATTTCTTACTAGAAGCGCAGTTCAGGTTTTTTGTGAAATCTGGCCACCTTCTTGTGCTGGCCAGCTTTGTTTTTTTTTTTTTTTTTAAATCCTTAATATCCACACTGCAGGCTTTTCTTTTGCTTCACGTTTTTTTAAAATGACTTCTTCTTGAGGGCAAAATGGGTTTACATTTCAGGAAAACAAGGTTTGCAAAACCTGAACTTCCACAATATTCTCATAGGCCTAAAATAAACATGCTTATCTGAATAAGCATAAAGGCCAAAGGTCATACTCAGAAATAATGTGTAAGTTAGACACACTTACACACACTTAGATTTCCTCTGCTGATGCAAAAGCGATTCCAAGTCTGTATAACTTACACACCGGATCCAGAAGCAGGTGTAAGTTAAAGTAGTCACTACCCTACTTAATTTACTGCACTGTACAGCTTCTACTGGCTTCTGTAAAGTATGCCCTCTTAGACTCCCTTCTACATCAGTTAAAATGTGTCCAGTGGTTGTCAGGGAGACTAATTTACAGCCTGTTCTGAACTTGGCCCCAGATCCCTTGTATTTTGAAAATTCATTCATTTATTTTTGCAGCAAACACATTGTAAAATTATGTTTTAATAAACATAAGAGCTAAATATTGTCATTATCAACAAGGATAGGAAGCAGCACTATCAATCAAATTATGAAAAGAAAAGGAGTTTCAGGTAAAAATAACTATATAATGTGATCTATAATAATAACTGTCCTGTGAAGCTATTGAAAGGATATCTAGAATCTCATTTTCTTTGGACATATGGGATATTTAACCCTGTTTCTGACATGATTCCTCATTATCCAGGGCTCTGCCCATTTTTGTGTGTTTCACTGTAGTAAAGCAGACTGTACAGTGTTCTCTTTTAATTTTTTTCTGATGTAGATATTTTAATACCTGTTTTAAATAGAACTAAGCTGATACTTAAAATAGCCCACTGACATTCAGAATGGGTATGAAAGAAAGTGTAATAAAAATTGTCATCAAGGTGTAGTGTAAGCATTGATTCAGCTACTATCACTCTAATTAAAAAAAATAGCATGTAAGATCTACATCTGTGTGCATTAAAGACATGTAGGATGTCTAGAAAGTATGTCTAAAATCAGGTAGTGGTGGTTGAAGCAGAGAAGAAATATGAAGTGTGATATCATCTTCAAGTCCTGCTTAGGACAGAAGAGGAAGATAGCAAAAGTAATATTATCCAGAATGAGTTGCAGAGGTCTCTTTAGCTGTGTCATTTTTCCAGATTTTAGCCTTCCTTGTGACCCAACTGACTTCACCAGCATCTCTTTATGCAAATGATCCCCCATGCTTATACTTGTGACCAAAGGGTCAAGCAGATGTGTCTATCTCTACTCAGCATTATGAAATGTCCAATATTTCATTTCATTCTCTCCAGAATATATCATGACAGTATCATGACAGTGTTAGTAATAAGAGCTACTAATTCCCTGCTTGTGTTTATTCTTCTTGGGAGCTTTGCCTTCAGGAGTGGGAAATTGTCCTAAGTATGTTTAGTGATTAAATCAGTTTTTGATTAGTGTATAGACATTGGTACATCTCCATGAAAATACTTTTGAAAAAGATTATTATTGGTTCCTTTATTATAAAATTTTCCAAATATATAAATTAGTTCTGGTCTTTGTGCTGTGCCATCTTTTTGCCTCCTACCTCACCATTGGCTTGCTTGGTTATTTCAGAGAGCTCTTCCAGGGTTTATATTGGCAAATCTCCACTCAGGAATATAACTTTCAACTGTCAATATTTTTCCTCAATTCAAGACACCTCTTTGTGACTTAGACACACATACAGCTGCATTTCCCATGATGGATACAGCACATATTCCACCAAATACATCAAATACAGTTCCAAGTTGGATTGCAATTCAGATTGCAAAAAAGTATTTATGGTTTCCTTTATAATTTATGAAGTATCTTCTTTTATTTTTTCAATTAAACTTTTCTTTTTCATCTTTATTAAATGAAGTAAATATAATTTTGTAATCTCATTATTTTGTTTTAAAGTTTTTAGATTTTTTTTTCTTTCACATAGTATTTTGGAACCAAATGTAAAAAAATCTCAAAATTTTATATTCTGGAGTTCACATACCGTATTGTGTTAAAATAATATTTTATCAAGACAACACCTAAAGCTGCCAGCTCACTTTACATCCACTGCTGTTACAGGTTCCTGGAATGAGCCATTCTGGGCTCCCTCCCTAAACTAACTGATGTAGCTTCACACTGCATGCTGCTTCCTAGCTTAAGGGAGGTGTCAGGATTCAGTAGAAGGAAAAGACAGAGCATGTAAAAGGTTCAGATCAGAGATGGGTCATGGCACCAATAGGTGCTCAGAGCTCAAAAGCAGTGAAATCACAATGCCTCTACTCCATGGGAGAAGAAGGCCATGGGGAGGCAACAAAGGAAAAAACAACATTTCCACCTTGAGGTCTGCTTCACAGTGCTTCACTACACAGCATATAGGAGAGGATTAGGAATGTGGTAGTTGCTTTGTGGGGAAAGGCCAGCTTTTCTTTGAGTGGCAGCTGCATATTCCCAGTTGTGGAATCCAGGCATCTGCTCCACAAGCTTCTGCAACCTTCTGGAAAGCAATGTCCATTGGGGCCACATGCTCTTTACCCTACCCCTCCCCACCATTGGACAGTTCTGAGGGTATAAAACAGGGATTGGCCCCAACCATTCCTCATTTCTTATCTAACTAGTGAAGGTGCAGTGATCTTGAATTGCACAGTATCCTTGACACTTTCCTTATTGCTTTTTTTTTCTTTTCTGTCTCTCTTTTTATGGCTTTTTTGAGGCAAATTTTTATTTATAGTTAGTCTGTCAGTTAGTCACATTTTTCTTTAAAAAGAAAAAATGAGATACCTGTACAGCCCGGGTTCTACTGGGACCTGCAAGAATGGGTTTGGGTGGCTCATTAGGCCCAGTTGATTAAGCTGGCATTGAATAAGTCTAGTGTCAGCTCCAGAGATTGGCCCACAGGATCAGGTTTATCTACCTCTCATGGCACAATAGAGGCATCTCAGGCTGGTTGTTTTGTGGCAGTTACTTTGTGAGGGAGTGGCCAGTTTCGAGTCTGTTTTACTTACATGTTTTCATCCACTAATGCAGTGTTTGGGTTGCAATTTATATTTATATAAAAATATTCTATTGGAACCTTAAAAATTGTTTCCATTCCTATAACTATAATTAAAGTTGGTTTTTAAAAAGCTTAAATTTTGTGACATATTTGACTGTCCCCCCTAATATTGGTTGATTCAATCAAGCTGTTCCATCAATCCCATATTCCAGGGTTTCCAGATCTAAAAAGAACAATGCAGGTTTGAATTCAAAGCCAGAGTACACTACACTGTCCAATTGATCAGCTTAAAAGTGGACTCTTATGTACAGAGCTCTGCGTGGTTACGAAAATATGTCTCCGCATCTGCGAGAATCAATTTACATCTGACCACCATCAGCAGTCTGTTTCTTCTATGGCATCCACACCCACATGACACCCACAGATCTGAGCCACCCAATCAACTGTTTGGAGGCCTGCCCCACTAAAGCTGCCACTGCTGCTGATCAGCCCAAACAGCTGATCGGCAGCCAGCCGTGGGAACCCCACCGAACAGCTGCTTGGTGTCCTGTGGGGGAGGCGCTGAACAGCTGATTAGCATCCTGCGTAGGAGGGCATCGAACAGCTGATCGGTGTCCTGTGAGGGGACCTGATTTCCCCGCACCTTGATCTCAAAAGCGGGAAAGCAACCTCAAAGACTGAGAACTGCAGACAGCTGCTTTCCCGCCGTTGAGATCCACCATCTACAAAAATGGTCCATGAATATCTGTATCTGCAACTGTGGATATAAAGTAGATAGCTGCAGATTTGCAGGGCTCTATCTATGTAGCTGAGAGTTCCATACTGATGCATGCTGAGAATTAACATGGTATGCTTATTCTCTGTGGTGACTGCCAACCATGTAATTCTTAGAGGATATCTTGCCATTTGTTCTATGCTGCAGAACTGGTATTGATTCCAGAGCAGCTCTCTCCAGCTCTTGTGCAGAATTAGAATACCAAAATAGTTCTTGAAAACTTCCCACTGAATACTATTAAATACATTGGCATAGAAAACTGCTGTCTCAATGTGAATGGAGAAGTGTTCTCAAATACCCCATAAAGGACTTAAATATTATGCTAGGGTCTTGAATAGGCATTGGAAGTAAACTGTGAGCCAGTGGAGAATGTGGACACTGGTGTGATATATATTTACTTCAGAAGAACCAGGCTTCAGCTTTCTATACAAGTTGGAGTGTTTATGTGGCATTGAGAGTGGAAACAACATTGTCCACATTCTTCCCATTTACTTCCAATGCCAATTCAAGATCCTGATCATAATATTTAAGGGCAGGATATTAGGTAGCAACAATAGTGAGAAATTCCTTTTGATCCTGCGTCTGGCCACAGTGAACAAGCCCAATCTAGAAGTGACTAATACCTTGATGACTATGGCAGATCCAGAACCAAAAGAAATGGTTATAATTTTCTTGAAAGATGAAGGTAAAAGAAAGGCATGTCAGACATAACAAAGCAGTTAGTGTCCTGTTTATCTTCTCAAACTATTCTTTTTCCACCATCATCACTTCAGTTTTGCTTTGGTTCATTTAAAGCCAACTGCTCTTCATCCAGGTACTAATCTCTTGTCAATAATATGGCAGCTTGGTGATGGCATCTGCTTAGAAGGTCATGTAAAGCTAGGGCCCATAATGTGTCATCAACACTGGGGCCCTCATCCTCTCTAAGCAGTCTCCAATAGAAATTGAAGAGGAAGGGGAACAGTACTTATACCTGCAGAATTTCATGTTAGAACAGCTACACATTACATGTTTAGGATACTACTTGAAAGAAATGATTGAATCAGCGAAGTGCTGCACCAGCCTCTCTGGCTAGGTCTCATAAATAGGTCAGCCATAGCTTGTGACTCACTATGTCTCTTGCTTCAAAGACGTTGAATACTACTACACTGAGGTTTGACATCAGTCATTTTCCCTTTAGGAAATCATCCATCAGTGGTACAGTGTCATCTTCATGTCCAGCCTTGGTCTGAAACTTGAATGCATGAGGGGTTTGGGATGTTGGAAGATGCCATATATTGGTGAAACTTGAAGAAATGGTTGGGGACAGGGTGGTAGTGGGAGAGATTGTCCATATCAAATGTTGGTTTCTTAAGGAGAAGGTGGACTGTCACAATCTTCAGAAGACTGGTAAGCTGTCTTCGGTAAAGGAGGCATTGATAATTTCTTTCACTAGTAGGCCTAATTGTTCTTTGCTGATGTTCACTAGCCTGGAGATTTAAGAAGCTGCTTAGTACAACTCTTTGGAAAATAGAAAAAATTGGCAAAATTTTTGTTTCAATTTTTTTGTTAAAAATTTTGACAAATTTTACATTGATCAGTGCTTTGGTCAGATGTTTGTCTTATACTGTCGGGGTGATTAGGCAGTTGACTGCGTTGAACAGTTCTATTAACAGTGATTTCACCACTGCTGCTGCTGAAGAAAATATGGTTCTTTTCACAACCTGTATGAAGGTGGCGTTTCCACTAAGAAAGTTTGAATTTAGGGTCATATATTCTAAACTGGGCACAATGAGTGTATCTGCAACACTGTGCAGTTACCTGAGCTATTTGGTTTGTGTTCAGTGAGTGCACACACATTTGAATAGTTGCTTCTGTTTTGTTCCACTGAAAAATTGGCCCTTAATATTTAAGCAGTAGATTAATTTTCCTGATTTTTAAACTGGAATTAAAGTAGAATCAAAATTGTTCATGTATGTGATATGAGACATCAGATCTTGAACTAATATGTCTGTATGCAAGGAAGTAGGATTATGTTGTAAATTAGAAATTTTAAAGTACTTTTTACAGGTAAGACCTTGGAAAAAGTGTTGTTGTTATTTATTAATTACTTTATGTTTGTGTTGCAGTCTTAATCAGATTAATTCCCCATTATGCAAGGAACTGCTCAAACAAATGTGAACTTTCAGAATGCTGAACAGAGCAGAATAAGTGTAGTCTTCTTTTCAGTTATTATTTCTATTTAGAATGCCCTTCCATCTTTAAAGAGGAAAATTATAGAAAAGGATATCCAGGGATAATAGTTCTCTTTTCAAATCATGAATGGGTGCTGTGAAGTGATTTCTTTCGTAGTAAAAAGCTCAAACTTGTACTGTAGACAAACAAAGCAACTGAAAAGGATTTTAAGCATTGTTGAACACTTGATGTTAAGATCCTAAGATCCATAGAAGTCAAACTTTGAAAACTTCATGTAAGTACAGACACATTGTATCTAGACAAATATATTAGATATTTCATGGCAGTAGTAGTGAGGTTTACATTTATGTTTTATCGATTACCTGGGATAAAGAAGATAGTCATTCCATTTCCAAAGTGTAAGACTTTTTCACATCTCTGGCATTAAGAACGATGCCTTGCAAAAGAATTATAAATAGAAATTCTACAGTCTTAAGATTGCTTTTAGGTCTGACTGAAGTTTTTCTTATTTAGTAGAAGAAGAATATAGGAGTCAAACATGAGGACTGGCAGTACTTATATCTGCTTAAATTCCTTCCACATCTCCAGTTGATTGACATATTCAACAAGCTGTTAATTGCTCACTTGGTGTGTTTTAAATGAGCCTTAAATTTTTAGGATTTCTGATGTAGATTTGTAAGAACTGGAAATTAAGTAGGTTTAATTGCCTTTTGGGTATTTTTATTCACCATTCAAAGAAATAATACTCTAAGCCTTTGTAGCACTCATTGACGTTTTCAATGGTCCTTTTTTCCCCTGATTTGAGCAGCATATATTTGTTTTCTTTAAATGAATAACTGTGTACTCTTTGTACCAAGGTAGTACCCTTACACTAGTCCTACATTGAACATATGCATATTGTACCAGTTATTCATAAAATAAAAATTGTTTATGTAGCCTGGCAGTGTTTTAGAATAGTAATTTAGAGGCCTTCTTAGACAAGAGTATAAGAGTTGGAAATCTAAGGTGACTAGTTGTCTTCACACAATGAATTGGAACTACCCTTTTTTTCAGCCTACTTGCTTTACTTTTACTTTAATACTTTTGGTCCCTGGGGTGCAGAGCTGAGAAATATAGATTGTAACTATGATGCCACATAAGCAGAATAGCTTAAGTGATGATACAAAATGAATTGTCTCTGGTAGTGAGCAAGCAGAGACTGGTTTGTTTAAAACAGATTTTTACAGTCCAACTGTGATGGGCTATTCTCACCACAGTGATAACTGCTGAGGAACTGTTATATTTAGTTACATTATAATAGCATTTCTCTCAAGAAATGAGTTATACACCTGTAGAGTAGTGATTGTTTGCATGCAACCATGGCTGTTATTATGCACTCAACAACATTTTGTATTCAGCCACAAACATTTGTATTGGTGCCAGACTCAAATTAATCTGTTGTAATATAAGAGAGAATGTTGGCAAGGTTGGGATGATGGGGAATTTCTCTTCTCAATGTCTAGCCTTGATTGTCCTTATTGTGTTCAAGAAATGCCATGTTATCTTTCATCAAGAACCACAAATACAAATCAGAACATAACATTAACATTGAATACGAGGAACTGTCCAACATCCATAATATTGGACACGCAGCATAGGGTACAAGTCCTGATTACCAAAATGTTACCTTCTGAAGGACTACATTATCAACTTTCTGGTAGCCTACAGGCTGCACCTAATTTGCATTAATTAAAGCCATTAATTTTGAATATGGATGGATGGATCATGGAGACTATAGAGTGTAGTTTACAGTGTTCCATCGTGAGCTGAGTGGAAGGCTGCACGGTATGTTTACGTATAATATATAGCCTCTATTCAAGATGAAGACAGCTGGTAGGCATCACTTCAGCCACCCTTCTCTGGAGAGAGAAGAGCATGCCATTAACTGAGTTACTGAAATACAATATCTGGTATAAAATAGCCCCTGTGTTCTCTGTGACCTCATCCCTGCAAGCCAGCTGTTAATAGGGGATATCTGGTGGACTTTCTATTATATATCATCTCTTACAATTCCTGTCTCCACAACTGATGATGTGTGATCTTTCATCTGCCTTTATACCTACCACATGCATAAAGTAAGGAAGGGTGGATGGCAAGTAGCTAACCTTTTCAGCTTGATTACAGAGAGAACAATTTGTTTTTGTAATTAGAGCTCAGCAGTGATCTCTGTTTATTTCCCTGTTATTCAGCTCGGTGTAAACAGAACTCAATTTTGACAACTGTTTAGCTCACGGCACAGATTTAAAGTATTAAAGGATAATGGAAGACTTATTAGATTAGCTTTTGCCATGATCTTTTAGTGTCCCAGATAATTATTATTTGTGATACAGCTGAATGGTTTAGGCTTGTATTATTATTATGCATGCATTTCTGTGTAATACTTTATGTACTGTTGATAGGCACTAAAATATGCATTAGGAAGTATACATTTAGGTAGATTGCACTGATGTCAGTGGCGTTTTCAAGTGGTTCAAGTTGCTCTTTTATGTGAACTGCTTTAGTTTCCATATTAAAAGAATGAAAAGGTTCTCAGGCTCCTGATTTTTCCTTTTAAAAGAGAAAGGCTTGGTCATCTTCTTCATCATTATTACTCTTAATCATTCTTAGTAACGCTCATGTGATTCCACCACATACCTTTGATCTAATCATTACATTACATTTCTCCTCAGGCTCTGGCATTTTTACTTTTAATGCGCTCTCTCTCTCTTTCTCTCTCTCTGTCTCTTTCATGCCTTCTCGGTGTTCTTGCATATTTTTTCTCTCACTACTATCCTTGTTGTGTTTCTTGTTTAGTTCTTTATGATCATCCCTGCTAGTCACATGTTGTTTTTTTACTTTCCTACTTGATTCTTTTTCTGTCTGCCTCTCAGTACCTCTGAATTGTGATACATTGCTTCTCACTCTGATTCTACCATTGACTTTTTACTTTTTGATCACATTCTGCCTATTATTCATAAAATCAGTATTTTTAATCTTTCCCCCATTTTTCCCCACATGCTGGGTCCACAGTTTCTGTTTCTTCTAGCTAACCTTGTTCTATATTACATCGGCTGTCTTTGATCAGAAACAATATGTCTAATCTTATTTTCTGTTGTTGGCATGAATGTTATACACTACTTTGCCCTTGTTTATAGCTTTGACATACTGTATAGTCTTTTTTTTTTTTCAAGATTTAACTTAAAAAGGTAACTTCGAAGCAATATTTCATAGATTAGGGTACTGCGTTTAGAGAAGTTTACATGATCATCCTGGGCACATTCTACAATTACTCAAATAAATAACAGAGAAAACTTTAATATGGAGTTTTCATATTTGAGTGGTTGCATTTACTCTTAATATCCATTGGAATAGAGCATATGTCAGTTACCAAGTGGATGCATTTAACAAAAAGAGGGGATTAGTTCATGAGTGAAACACATTTCATATTTTCATCTCAACCCCAAATGAACACTAGTGACTCATAATATTCACAATTTTCTTAGAGCAAAGAGAGCACTGCCAAGGTCAATGGTCCCAAAATTGTGCTTACTCTAAAAGTCTTTTAATTTTCCAGACTTTTTTAATTGTACTTTTCAAAAAAAGAGTCTGATACAAAAAGAAATCCCAGCTTCTCAATATCATCTGTCTCTCGGTCTCTTTGTTGCATATTAGTCTTTATACTGCACTCATCCTCATGGTATCTGATTCACTAGCATCAAACAAAACAAATAGGGACTCAAGCAAAAAAGGATGGAAGCCATTGTCTTAGATCTTTTTAAACTGCCTTCTCACAAGAGTGGAGCACATTTGCAGGTTGGCTATGTTCATACATACTCACAAATGCTGGTAGGTCTGGTTTCAGGCTTATCAACCTTAGTGATGCCATTTTTAAAAAAACAGCAAATTCTCTCCCTGCAAAAGAATGTGTGGTATTTTCATTTGCCAGCTATCATGCCTTGGTAGAACTCAGAAGAGGATGTTGCACTGTAGTGCATGTGGCCAAAATTCATAGACATGGTGCATAGGTCTGTATGCATAGGTCTGTATTTTTTGGTGAAAGAAAAAAAACAATTTTTTTGATTAAATTTATATGTAAGATTTTCTTCCTTAACTCAGGAATAACTGTCCTCTGAATTCATATATAAAATCTGAGAAGACAAGGTGATTAATCACAATCCAGTGTGCACTGTCAGTATGCCATTTTATTTTAGCACTGAAAGGAAAAGGTTTAAATTATGTTTCCCATTTTCGGGAGCCATATTCAAAGATTATGATTATATATATGGCTTATGTCTTTAAAAAAAAGAAAAGAAATAAGTTAATCAGTTCTACAAATACTCGAATGTTCAGCAGATAATGTGTCAATAACTGTTGTATATCATTCTTCTTTTCTTTGATCATGATTCTGATAATAATCATTTAAAATATAATTCTGCATCTTTTTTCAGATCAACATGATAGGTTATGGGCTAAATGTCATGACAAATTAAATTAAATCACAACATAATTCCCAGCAGAAATCTCTTTAGCTCAGTAGAATTCCCAGCAGGAAACACTGAAACCTAAGATACGGTGTGGTGAAAAGGTTGTTTGAAGCTAAGTGAGCAGGGTATAATTTGCAGTGCTACAATACAGTATGCATTTCTTTTCATCCAAACAAACTGTAATAATGTGGCAGAAACACTTTACTGTAAACAATATCACAGTTGTAGCAATCTCATATAAAATAGTTTCTTGTATTTGTATTGAAGATGCTGTTGCCACTTCTTACACACAATTAGGTTCAAAAGCTTTCCTGCAACTTACAACCTGGCTGGGTCAGTTCCAAGACTCCCAGTTTTCTAGGCACACATGAGTGCACAATAACTAACAATACACTTATATGTGGTAATTAGTACAAACTAGTCTTCCTTCACAGTCTTCTCAGGTAGCTGCAGGATATGTGAGGTATGGGGTGTTGTCTTTTAGTTTCTTTTAATGTTTTGTGGCATTTTCTCTCCGTTTCTAAACTGCCTCGTCTGCTTTGATTCCTTTGGTGAGAACAGGTGAGGATGGTTTGGAACAAAGGTTTTTTGTGACTGCAATAATTTAAAAGCAAAACTGTAAAGAGATTTGTCTCAAGCATGTGCTGAAGAACCTCTACATAGAAATGGTATTTTTTTCCCAAAGTAAAATTTTACATTACAAAAGAGATTTCCATGTTAAATATGCACATATTTATGGCTAACTTTACAGGCCATATTTACAAAAACTACATACGTAATCTTTCATTATTGGAGCAGCGTCTAGCGCTAGGTGCTGTTTAAAAAAAAAATCAAATGCCTCTCCTAACCTTATCACAAAAAGAGATTTAAAATTTGAGGTGTTTCATTTCAAATGATTTTTAACCTGCTTGGGGGAGAAAAACATATGTCTTTCAGGAGAACAAAAAAAAAGTAGAATAATCTTATAATCTCTAATTCTCTCTCCTACATGTAATTTTGCCCAAAGAAAAGATATTAAGCTTTCTGAAATATTTTCTGTTCATATTTAGTTCAAACGTATTCTTTTATTCATCTAAATCTGACTCTGCTAGTGCAATGTCATGATTTCTCTTTTACTGAAAAGCCTGAAGGTTAGGAGCTGCACAATATTTTATGACCATCTTGAACGAGCAGCTGCTAACTAGGAAATTAAGTTTTGTCTTCAGCACTAAAAAACTAAAAATAAAAATTATAAGGTAATGTTTTGTGAGGAAACAGAAAGGGACCAGCAAATGATATTTTGTTCTATTAATAAGGGTTAATAGCTCTTTCCACTGTAAAATAAACTGTCAGTGGAACCCAACATAGGAATAAAAATTGCACACTGCAGAGCAAACCGGAAAAAGATTAAAATCAACATTTGTATAACAGCCTGCTAGGAAATATGTGGAGAATACACAAAGGTGTCCACACACACTGTATAACAAATCATGATAATATAAAAAACAAACCTATTACAACATAAAAAGCTTTCTTAGTCCTGAGAGCACAAACTTGACAAACTATTAATTTATAACCCTGTGGATAAAATATTCCATTTTAAATGATTAAGCATGATTTGAATCCATCTTATATAAAATAATTTAGCATTCACTGAATAATCTTAGTTGAGGTATTTACCAAGACCTAAAGTCAGGAGTGTCAGATTGCTCTAGCATACTTTTCCCCAGAACCTTCTGTGTTTTATTTGCTTGTGATCCATCACATATGTAAGATGAGATCCCTCCTATCTATTCTATATAGTATCTTCTTTTGAATATTACGTCAATCACTCCTTTCTGGTTTTTACCCTTTCATTTTAATGTGGATAAAGTGAAGATTAATTCCACTATCTTGTTTTTCTTAGTAAGCTCCTACTTGTCACAACATATTTTCCACTTGTTCATTGGTATTAGGACCCCTTATTCATCCTAATAAATGACCTCTTTGAAAATTCATGGAAAACTGAGCATGTTTGTACCACTCTCTATTTGTGTCGAGGAACTATGTGTTTCAGAGGACCAGATCAAAAATTTGTCAGTGTAACAATTTCCACCTTTTTTTAGGTTGAATGTCAAGTGCTACTTACTGAAAGGAAGTATTCCAAAATGAGAAGTATTTAACGTAGAGGCATGACTACTTTTAATATATATAGTAGTTTTATGTCAAATTTAAAAAGGCAAAAATAAAGCTGTTTGGAGAAAAGAGAACGTTTATGAATACTGAAAGACAGTGGATCTACATAAAGAATCTCTTAAAAGCTCTGGAAAACTAACTGGAGTATCAATTTGAATGTGATAACACGATAACTCATAGATTAATTCCTTTTGCTTCAACAAAACAAATAACATGCCTTTCACGCTGCTCTTTCATGTGCTGAGTATCACAATAGTAGCCTTATAAACATGTTCATATTCCAGACTTACATTCAGGAGCTTCCAGATGTTGTGAGAGCACAATTTAAGAGCAGGATAGAAACATACACAAATTATACCAGAAGCCAAAAAAAAAAGAAAAGAAAGAAAGAAACATCTGCGGGGCAACAGGGCGAAAAAATGTTTAAGCTGCCTGTTATTAACTACCTCAACCTGTTTTACGCTGGAATTCTTCATAATTATGTTACAGAGGAAGGGGAAACAACAGATGTTGAATAAAGATTGAAACTAAGAAAATGAGATTGTTCAAAATAAAAAAAATTAAAAAGGAGCTACAGTTGCTCTCAGCTAGACATTTTTTGGCAAGACATTTAGACAGCAATCTATTTCTCGAATTCATTGCCCATTTCAGTAAGATTAACGTAAAACAAAGTGTTTCTTTTTAAGTCTGATCATTTGAACAATTATACAACTCCAGTAATCCCCAAGTCAATCTTTCAGAAAACAGCTGAATGTTTCCTCAAGCAATTTCATGAAGTAGATTAAATGAATTTGATATCAGGTCAAAAAAGCTGCAAGTGCTTTCAATGAGAAGATCTTTTTTTTTTTTTTGTTAGCGTACATAATTAATTGTTTTTACTTTCTATACAAATATCTAAATAATCAATAGCTTGTACAGTTGTTCCAAGTCTTTGTGGGATAAATGCCATTAAATAATACGCAAGCTTTTTTTTTAAATGTCATCTTTCAGATATTCCCCACATACCTCAGACATTAAAATAAAGGCAATAAACCACCTTTTACTTGAGAGAATGGGTCCCATTTTTTCTCTCTCTCATTAGCAGGTAATTTCTGGGTTTGGGTATTTATAGATTACCACCATGAAGTTGCTGTTAGTGGTGAGCCATGAAAGAGCTAAAATGGAGTGCTGAAAGATATGTACAGAGCCAACACATTATTAGCTGAAACCATTTGCATCACTACTATGACACTTCCACTACCATTTTCACATAGTATAATTGACCCATTGACTTTAATGAGAGTTTTTCCTGAGTAGGGTCTACAGGATTGGCCATTAGTCCTTAACTAGGTCTCATGCATTTCTGTGACACTAATGCCCTACTCTTAGAGATGGTCATTCAAACAGGTTGTTTTATACAAAAGCAGAGACCATTTTGGGAGAGGGATTCAGAATTGAAACGGACCCTTTTCCCAACATTTTATTTTTCTACTTGTTAACTACAAATATTTTATTTTTCAAGCATTCCCGACTTTGCTTTCCTTTGCTATCCTCACCCTACACACCATCACAAGTAGACTTCAGTCTGTTGATCTGCTTCTGCCAGGTGAGCAAATACTTCATCTGCTAGCTGTCTTCTCTTGTGATCAGAATTTTACATGTAAGATTATAAAGCTTCCTGGGTTTTTGGTTTTTTTTTTTTTAAGGCTGTGGTTCAGAATTTGATAAGACTGTATTATTTCTTAAAGGGTTTACGAGTAACATGATGAAGAAGGAGACACAAACTTGTATGCATTTTATATTCCAGAAGCATCGGACCAAAATTTCATCTGAATAATATGCAAAGTTAAATCACTCTGCCTTATTATATGTGCATTAGTCCTGAGAGAGCTTTATAAAAGATGGTATGCAATGCAGAAGGGGTAGAGGTGCAAAAGAAATGAAAATGTATCTGTGTGTGTGTACTTTTTCTAGGCATGCTCTTACTGCAGACTTTCACTGAAATTAATCAGAAGTGCATATTCATAGTTCAACACTTTAACACATTTAATACTGCAAGTCTACCACTACCACCAATCTTTGTAGGAATTGTATGGTTCACTAGCACTAGCAGGTTTGATGGATCTGTCTGTGGAATCAGGACAAATCTTTCTTATGATTCATTTTTGCCACAGATAAGTAGTAAAACTAAGACAGCAGATTGATGGGGGTTTAGGTTTTCTGCTCTTGTTTTAAACAGTAGATGTAGAACAGGTTCTTCTGTTTTATAGCCTAGAGCTCAACTGTCAACATAAAAGATGTACGGACTTAATACCTGAGAGCCAGGCAGAAGAATTTCTTCCTACTTTTTTTAGAGCATATTAGCCGCCACACAATATAGCTCATTACTGCCTAGTGTAAATTTATTGAAAAGGCAGTTTTTGCTAAAGTACATGAAATACTTTATCTAGGTATTATCTGCTTTACCACAAAACACAGAAATCAGCTGGAGAGGCTTCTCCAGCAGCTCAGAGAAGCAAGATATTCACTTAAATTACTGTCTGTCTGTAGAGATTTCTGCATCTGACCAAAGCTTATTGGGTTTGAAACATTATTTTTCCATTTTGCCTCTGTGTGTGTGCGCACGTGTGTGTGTATGCGCACGTGTGTGTGTGTCACAGAGAGAGAGAGAGAAATAGATTGACAGGTATATACTAACTCACTGTCACACTTCATGTCACATAATAGTTGTTAGAAATAATTTTTGATTTATTAAATCTAATTAAAAAAGAAAAGAGTGGAAGTGACGATCACATGCAGAGTAACATAACTAAAGGGATAGCTGTTCAGGTTTTGCCATATTTGATGAATATTCCTCTGGTTTGCGGTTTTCTAATAATTAATTAAAAGGATAACCTCCATGGAAATCAGTATGTCATTTTGTTATTATTTCTGGGTCATATAACAAAAGCAATCACATCATTTTTTTCTGAATTTGAAAACAGCTTGTAAAACAGTGGAATGAAAAAGAAAACAAAGACAATTATTTTAAAGAAATAACAGCATTTATCATAGTCAACAGCATATACTTAGTAGAAAGTACCTTCTTTTTTGAAGATTTTTCCTTGTTCTTCATCGGTAATTTTTTCTAGGAGTGCAGATGCCCGGGACAATTGAAGCCAAATCCTGCTCTCTCTCAGGCAAAACTCCCATTGAGTCAATTCTTAAGAGGTGCAGATCAACTACAACTCTGAAAAAGTCTAAGAGAATTGTTGTTGCTCAGTACCTTTCTAAATTCAGCCCATACACTTTCTCAAGGGGGATTTTCTCCCAGTTTCATATGACAAAATTTAACAGGCAGTGTTTGCTTTATTTATTTATTTTTGATAAATCTAAATGGGGAAAAGTACCTGCTGGGCATTTTAGATAAAGCTAAATGGGGGGAAAGTTTCACTGAAATACATTATTGTTTAGCTTTTATTGGAAATGAAACACCCTTTGCATTAGATAGGATTTTCTTTTATTTTTGCCTGATGTCAGTTTTGAAAAACCCACCTGTGTTTAACCACGGCCATTCATCAAAGCAATAAGCTGAGCTTGCAGGGATTTGCGATTGAGTGCAGGGAAAGGCAGCAACTCACTCAAAAGGTGGACTAGGCATTTTCTGTAACCACTAAATGTTTGGGGAGGAGTTGTTTTTTGTTTTTTTAATTTTGCCCTTAAGCAAGTCAGGTGTATGTCAGAAGCTTCAGCTTACTGCATGTGTGTGTTTGTCTGTGTATACTGTATGTGCCTATGTAAATGTTTTTTGTTTAAGTTTTTGCCTTTATTTTTTCATAATGACCTCTGAATAAATAACTTTTTTCGCGAATGCTTGTTTTTCTATTTATGTAAAATTAAAAAAAGAAAGAAAGGCATAATCACAGTTGTTAGGTATATAGTTTGTCTTACCTTGACATTTGTCCCACAGTGAAGTTCTTACCCAGAGGACTCCATTCATGCGTTTGCTTTCCTTTTATAAACAAATCCTTTCTGCCACTTAAAATTGTTTTTAAAAAATAGCACCAAAATTACTGGAGACTCAAGGTTTATAAACCAGTGGCTCTTGCATTCTAGAGAATGATGAGTGTGAACTTGCTGTCCAGATTCAGACAAAGCTCTCATTATTGTCAATGGGAGTGTAGCCTGAGTCAAGATTGTAGGATTGGGCCTCATGTGCATACACTGGTTTGTTTGCTGTCAGACCCATAGTATGTTGGAGATCTGTTTTTGAATATCTTTTTGTTCTGAGTAGATGTAAGTACCTCAGAACCTTATGCCAGATTCTCTGGCAGCTCTTGCCACTTTCTTGCCCAGTAACCAGATAGGTAGGAGGGTGCTAGGTGTTCTTCTCGATCTCTGGAGGATACCACTATGGGCCCTGTAAGTCAGTCATGCCTCTAGCATTAATGATACTCTCCACCTCCATGGAAGGAATAGGGGTATAAGCAAGTTTCCTTAAATTCGCTCTTCTTTCCTGTCTGCTACTTGGTGCATGCAGAGTTTCATTAATCATATGCAAATGTCTTGCTGGGTGATTTAACCCAACTGGGCAGGACAAGTTATAGCATGTCATCCAAGAAATTTAAAAACTGTGTTCCTGAAAACTGGAGTGTGAGAAATAGCACATATCACAAATATAACCTCTTTTATATAAGATTTAATTATTAAAATAGTCTGAGTTCTGTTTGCCACAGAAACAAAAATAATCCAGTTGGATGTTTGGCTCTGTATTTTTGCTCATATTTGATAGCAGAATTTCTAGCTCTTGTCATGAGAAGAGCTAGGAAGTCTGTATTTAGGATCTTAAGCTATGCTGGGCCTCAAAACCATGGTCAGGAAACTCAAATTGCACTGGGCCTCCAACAAGGCCAAAATCTTCAAATGTTTGTATCTAAAGATAGGAACCTAAATCTATATTTACACACCTCAATCCTTTTTAGGTGTGTGGATACGCACTTAGTTGACTAACCTCAGAAACCCACATTTGAATATTTATATCCAATTTGATTATTAGTTAATTTGTGGTAGCACTCATGATGTGCTAGGCACTTTCCCAGGCATTCAAGAATGGAAAGTTCTTGCCCAATCAGCTCACAGTCTCAGGACAGATAAATAGATAGATAGATAGACAGAGGTTAGTGTTCGAAGAAGAACAAATATATATAGAATATAAAAATACAAGTGAGCTGAGACTTGTTGACAGCATAGTAGATGTAGGTCTTCAAGAGAGAATTAAATGTGGACCGAGTAGTGTCCTTTTAAATAAGTTCAAGGAGGTCCTGAGAGGGGTGCATGGAAGAAGGCCATAGAAGAAGGTGCAAGAAGCTGACAATGAGTTGGTAGAGTAGGGGAGGCAGGAGGGCAATGAAAAGGCAAGTTTTATAGACCTTTAAAGGTGATGAAAAGAAGCTTAGATTTGATTTGGTAGCAGGTGGGGAGTCAAATTGGGGAGTTAAGTGATCAAATCAAATTGCAAGCAAGACCACTTTAGGACCTGCAGGATATGAGGGCCTGAATGAAAAATTTGGTTTGTGAGCACTAAAACAGTATGTATAATAAATGGGTTTTGTTTTTGTTTTTACTTCCTTTTTCCTGTCCCAATTTCTTGACCATTTCTGTGATTTTGGTGGGTGACTCCCAGGTAGATTTGCACTGAGAGGAGCATGCTAGAGAGAAAAGGCAGCCATTATCCTCGTCTGCTCATTACCTCCTCTGTTCCTACCTGCACCCCTCAGAGCCATGGCTCCACATTCCACTGAGAGGCCTCCATTAAAGCAGAAGGAAAACACAGCAAATATTATCAGAGGTTTGGAAACTCTTTAAGCAGATTTTGCTCCACGTAAGAGAGCGTAACAACTGGTCCTCAAAGTATTTATTTGCTACTTATAATTGTCACCACTTTTATTCATGGTCTGTGTTCCTCACAATAGATACTCTTCACTTTCCTTGTGCCACCTCATAGCTCCTTGTTAATTTATCTTCTGTTTATAATTCTTCACCTGCTGTCATAGGGATCTCTAAAGCTGCTTGTTAAGAGAAAGCATTTTAACAGATGCCCTTGCACATTGGGATGAATGTATTATGGATACAGAATTGTCTTCACACTTCTTACAATCACCTTTTTCACCTGCTCATGCAGTGAACACCTCTGGCTTGTTGTCAGTGTACTTGATTGCAGAGTGGGAGGCGTACAGGGTCAAAGCTAGCCTTGTATCTTGCATTCTGTCCTGAATAGCTTTATTCCTATACTCCCAATTTTGATAGGGTTGATTTGTGCTTTTAGAATTACAGTATATTAATAGCATAATTAAATCTTTTTCATCCATCTGTAGGATGACAGTTTTGTCCCCATAATATATATCCCCAATATCCTCGTGAATTTAACGTACACAAATGTGAAGCTGATCTTTATGTAATAAATGGCCTTTTCTGTTACCTTTGCCTGCGTCACCAACACCCTACAACTAGTCCATTTTCCGAAGACTTATTCTAACAGGCCACCTCTGCAAGCCTTCTTAATGGCCACCATTATTTAAATTAACCTGCCAAACAGAAATTTCTTCCTTCCCAAAACTCATCTTTGCCCAAACCTTGATCTGTCCTCAAAGACCTCAGGTTCCCCATTATAGCCTTTTGTGATTCAATTCATCTCTCAAAAATTGTCACTTAATAGTTGGTTGGTATTTTTTTTTTTTTTGGGTGGGGGGGGGGGGGCGAATAAGTTTACTTCAATGTTTTGACTTACGTAACCCAGAAGGGTACTTATATATGATAATGTTTTAGGGAGTGTAGCTCTACAGGTGTTATGTCCCAAATGGAACTTTTTACAAGGCATATCTGGGACTATAAACCTGATTAAAAGAACCATCTTTGCTCAAATTGCTTTCCATCCTTAAAAGAACATTTCTTGTTCACTTGAACTCCTGTCCATCTAGCTTTATTTAACTTAACTGGCAACCTTAGCTCCCTCCCTGAAACTGTTTCCATGAATATGATGAATGGTCTCAAGATCAGAGAATGTCATTAAGCAAGCTGAATTTAACCCTTTCCTTTAAATGTTGTCTTTTGGGACTCCCAAATCCTATTGGCAGCCACTGATTGCTGAATAATAAGCGCGGGGGAGAGGGGGGGATTAGCTGCATCTGCATTGACTGTGTCTTTGGAGAATGCTACCAATAACAGCAGTTATGTTTGTCTATCTCTAGGAAATGAACAAAGGAAATGTGTTAGAAGCAAAATATGAACAACAGGATTTAGCATGGTAAACAGATGCATGTCCCTGTAGAAATCAGATAGCAAAGCAGAGAGAGAAATCCTAATAGGAAAATGTTGCTTACAACTTATAACAGGTTGGGCTTAATAGGCGTATTTTCTTTGACCTTCTGTACAGGATTACAGCTTTGCTGGAAGGAAGACTTGAATTTTAGATGTGTTCATCCATGTCATCAAAGATGCATGTTATCATCAAAGCTAGAGTTGGCTAGAAGTGACACTGAAAGCATATAGAAAACTCTGTGTTTTCCCCTTCAAAATCAAAAAATACAAAGCAACAGAAATACACATACTGTAGTTAATAATCCTCTGTGTCTGAAATACTTTATTCTTTTGCTTTTGTCCTCATTAGATTTGTAGTTTGGCATCGAGGCCACTATACTCAAGACAACATTTGCTGATTGCTTTATAAAGATATGCTACCAATAAGCAAAATAAAATAAAACATGATTTTGTATAATGATCACTTATTAGATGCTGCAGCTCAGATTTTCTTGGACAAAGAGGCTGAATATGAACAGTCTATACCAAAATGAGTTTTGATTGAAGAATTCTATTAAATATTAGAGAAGACATTTTAGATATCACATATAATTTCCTCTCCCTTTCTGTTTTCCATTTTGAAGTTCAGAATACCTAAAGTCATTTTTTTTCTATTGGTAAACAGTTAAATTGGTTAAAGAGTTACCTTTTCTTTATTCATTTCTACTGACCATTTTCATATTTTTTCCTATGTCTTTTTACTTCAGTGCTCATCTTTTTTATTATTATTTTCCTTCCAGTTTTTCTTTAGCTTTTCTCCACCCACAGGGCTTTCTACACACTGCCAATACATAGCCCAGAACACACTCTAGATGTTAGTCTCTGTACTCTGTCCAAAGGGTCAGTAAGCCTCTGAAATATTCCCTAAAGGTGTGCAGGTGCATTGAACTGTGGCTTCAACTGTTGGAGGCAGATTGGAGCATTGAGCTGCCACTGAATTTACTTGAATATGATGTAGAGTAGTAGGTTCTAGTGTCTGAATATATCTATGATAATATACCATAGGAGCATTTTGTAATGCAGGTGCACTCTACAGAATTGCTGTCACTACTTTTCCACTTGATTGTGTTTTAAGAAATTAGCTGCTAAATATGTGATGTCAACTTGTCAGAAGGGCAGAGGCTTATGTTTACAATGAGGTTTATTGATAATATGGAAACCTTTTTTATTACCCCATTTTTGGCTCCCTAAGAAGTACTCGTATTGAATCAAATAGTTAAACTGCTGATTTATTTACATAAATGATATTTGAGTTAGTGTTCAGATCTAATGGAAAGGAAGAGGTCTGGCCTCTCGAGGCTTTGAAATAGGAATTTCTGGCTCAGAGTGCATTGCTAGCAATAGCAAGAGGAGAACAGTGATGTATCACAATAAATATTACAGGTGCATTGTTCTAGTCAAGCAAACTTTTTTCTGTATTTTTCTTTTAAACAGGAGAAAAGCTGCATATAGCAGATGTGCCTCCTGCCCGGCTATGACTTACTAGAGATGAGCCTGGGTTACCAAAAGTCAAAATTCAAAGCAAGTGATTATACAACATCAGCACAGGCAGGCAATCATGGAAAAGCCTGTAAATAAACATGGGCTAAGACTTGCTCTATGGAAAACAAAAGTTAAATTGTATATTTCTGATAGTGTCTACTGCAGATCTGTAGGTAGATAGACAAGGAGGAGGAATGCTCCTTTATTTTTGTATGGAAATAGCTATGTGGAAGAATAGGTGAAATCTTGTTTTGACTAATATGCTAAGTAAATATGACATAGGAATGGTAGAGTGAATACATGTACCATCAAGGTGTTATTTTACAAAGTGACTTTTTTCCACCAGAAGGGACACTTTAAGAGCCTATAAAACTTGTGAAGGAAAATGAATTATAATAAGCATTACAAAAATAAAGACCTTGAGTGTTCGCTGTTATAATTCATAAGAGATGTCAGATTTCTAGCATGTTGAATATTTTTGTGCTCTTTTGCAAGAAAAATCCATTTTTATCAGAGATATGCACACATTTTTTATCTGGAATTCAGATAATTGCTAATGTTGCCGTTTCCTCTGATGTAGACATCAGCACAGAGATTCAGATCATTTCAGATCAGACATTCCTCTGGTTTGTGTGTTTGCTTTAGTTTTGTGTAGTTGCATCGGTATTTTAATGGACCAGTATTTTGCATGAACTGCCAGATCAGAGGTCTGGATGTGCCATAGGCTTGGAATTTTTCAGAATGTTGAAAAATCTGAAATCAGATGCTTTGCTTCGGTATTGGACTCTTTTGCCATTAGCAAACTGAATACTACACTGAGCTGAATATTACATTAAGCTGTAGAGTACCCCTGCAGGTCACCCAAAAACATTAATGGCATAGCTTCAAAAATGACTGCTCTCCTGCCTTGCCAGCCACATAATTAGATGGTAGGAAGGCTGATGTGGGTGAAGAAGGGAGGAATGGCAATCGAAAAAGAAAAATGAGAATAAATGGGAAATGAAGTTCCAGTTCAAGTATTTCCTAATGGAAACAGCTTTGAGTTTGATTAAGCGGCTGTGAGAAGTACCAAATGTCATATTACGAAAAGACTACTGTTTCTATTTAGAGATATTTAGATGGCAGAAATAAACTGTTTGTTGACAGCCATGATGCAGAGCAAATTCTGTCTGGAAACCTTGCCAGTAATGTAACAGTAATTCTCCAACATCACATTTGTCCTTTTATTTATTTATTTTGTATTAAATATCCAAAATAGAGATTTTCACATAATCATAGCAGGGACAGTTAAGTCTGTTTTTACATAGAGATGGATGCCAGGTGTATACTTATAACAGTTACACTGGAAGCATATGCATAATATCAGCTTTACAAATACTTGGGCTCCCTAGGCACTAGATAATTTTGAGCTAAGGGAGAGAATGTTTTTTATGTTATAACGTTTTTTCCATGGTGGTAGCAAATGAACTGCTTTGTATGTATCTTCAGCTGGAATTGCACAGAGTCACTTGAGAACCTGACAAATAAGTTTAAAGCTCTTCCAGTATATCTTTTTAGTTAAATCACGTGCCTGAACCCTAAGAAGCATGGTGTGTGATGTACCTGAACAGTAGCAGGTAGCATGAAGAAAACATTTTAGAGTTCTCTTTCTCTACAGAATTCTTTTTTTTTTTTTTTTAAACTTCCTTAACTCCATATTGAATTTTTCCTTCTGTAGGACAAATAGTGTAGTTACATTTGGTGCTTCTTACCCATTTTGGCCCTTAATGGCCAAAGCAACATTTTCTTTACAGGAGAAAACAAAGCAAACCAATGTCTTATTCAGAAGTCCGTCGGTCACTTTTAGAACCATCAGGCAACCTTTGGGGATCAGTTGTCTTAGATCCCTGTTATTTTTATTCTAAGATCCAAATGATTCAGACAGCCAAGCCAAAAAACCCCACAGAAGTCCCCCACCTTTTCTTTCCATGAACACAGAAGGACTAGGAAGAGCAGAGTTCTAACAGAAAACATAAGTAAATCAAGAAAGCCTGTATGAAGTTTTGTATTATATAAGAGTGAAAGGCTTGAGGAAACCAAAATGGCAGTCTGAATAGCCCAGGATAATTCATAATGTTTACCTGGCTACAACAAGGTGGTCATATTTTTAAATGTCTGCACTCACATATGCCTTAATGAAAGGCTCTATCATTCTACAGAGTGGAGATTTTCTCCCAAGGAATCTATGCACTGGCATATTACATGATTTATCATTAAAAGAAATGACAAGGCTTCCTCAGCCGTCTCAAGGGCAGCAGTAGCATCTATCTGCTTTACCTGAGCTGCTTTTTTAGGCTGTGTGATATCTTACTGTAGCTCCTCCTTAATAAAGCATGAGGATAAAGAAATAGAAAACATCTCTTAGAAAGACTGAACTAACAGCACCTTCCATTTTGGTTGTGCCTGTGATGAATGCTCTTTTGCTTCTTGTCCAGGACTGTAATATGTAATGCAGTTTCTGAAAGCAATATGGCGCAGATTGTGAGACGCTAATGATCAGGCAAAGTAGTTTCCAACTATAACCAGGGAGATTATTTAGGAAACCTGTGGTTAAAGTAATGGCAACATCTTTGGGGGAAAAATCCCAAATAGACTACAGGTCTCATTATAAAACATACAGCCATTTTGTTATGGCATAGTACTCAGACAGATCCTTGTAACAGATGAAGATGCAACAAGTTCAAAAGTGGTGGATAGCGAGGTGATTCTCAGCTGATTACTTCAAAAGCGGCACATCAGAGCAACAGAGAAAGTTCCTCAAACAGAGAATTGTTAAGGTCTATATTCTATTCTAATTATGATCATCAAAGTATAAAGAAACAGCAGCACAATCTGGAACCTGAAGCTCTTGATCAGGCATCTGAAGATATTAAAAGTCAGCATGAAGACTCTAAAGTCATCTTCAAAAAGAATCTCTTAGAGATTTTTTTTAAAATTATTATTATTATTGACTGTGAACCTGAAAAAAATCTAACTGCATCTATGTCCCCCATAGTTTATGCCAGATTAATCATAGTCGTAGTAGTAGCTTTCAGACAAACAGGCATCTTTATTTATTGTCTCTTGAATGATCTTGTAATGTAGCACAATCCAGGCAGAAAGCCAAGAATGATACTTTTGTGACACTCACAATCATAGAAGAACATGGATTCCTCATAAATTGGGCTGAGAGAGAACTCCATCCAAGAAATCTCTGACTTGAAGACAATAATAAGACAATAAAACATAAAGTCAGCTATTGGCAAAATCATAGTCCATGGTGCCATTTAGTCAAACACTAATGTCCCTGCTAGTTATCCTGACATAGGGCAAATCCCACATGAGGCCATTACAGCATTTCCTTTTTTCCTCACCTTCCTACAAAAACATCTCTAAACCCACATACCAAAGTTAGGATTTCTCAGAGATCCTCAGCCTACTGTGTGACAAGGGAGAGGTTTGTGATGATCCATTTGCATCTTGGCAAACAGAAGTAGCAATGATGGCCTTCAGGAGGAATGGGAAAACATACTGCCTCCCACGAGGATTAAGGTGTATGACTCCAGAACAGCAAAACAGAAAACGATATTCAATGGGTTTCCCTTATCACTAGAGAACAGACATGATCTTGCCCTGGCAGGCAAAAGAGATTTTAAATGTAAAGTTAGTGCTTGATAGCAAAAATGTGAGGGGAATGGTACTTTCTTTCACATTTGATAGGATGGTGATCTAAAGGTAGCCAAATATATGGTGTATGTCCTAGACCCAGATTGTCTTTGTGTCTGCCATGGAACAAGAGATTGTGTATCTATTGACAAACTTTACTGCATTGATCCTGCAATAGGCAGGCCCATTCTTCCTCACAGAACCCCACTGACTTCAGTCCATCACAACCAGAAGAGAAGTGTTGACATACTCTGAATGATAGCAGGGCTGTTGAAACAGGTATACAAACAAGACAGAATCCTTCCAGAAGCCACTAAGTCACCAGTGCCACCCAGCAGTCAGACATGTCCTTTAAAAATATCTGCCATCCCCAAACATTTAAGATCGTGTATCTCAGCCTACAAAGCAAAAGGCTCCTCTTCTAGCTAGAGAAGTAAAGATTGTATGTTAAGCTAATTGATAGTATATGAAAAATAGTTTATGTGGTAATATAAAACTCACCAATGGTGCTTGGTTGTGTGTCAGTCAGGGATAGCAGTATTTATTTATTTTAAAAAAACATTTGGTACCAGTAAGGATCAATAGTGTGATCATGTTTTCATTACCCTTGTCTCTTCTCCCTAATTCATTGCTTTTATTTCTCATAATCACTTGTTGCCTCTTGTCTGTAACTAGATTGTAAGTTCTTTGAAGCAGGGACAGGCTATTACTATTTGTTTGGATGGTATCCAGCACAATGGGGCCCTGATCTTGACTGGGCCCCTAAAGACTACCACAATACATATTAATTAGTATATCATATTATATTATATTATTATTTTGTATTTATTAATTTACCAGGTATCACAAATTAGACATGAGGAAGTCAGCTGACACAACATAAAAGAGAGTATGAATTTTATGAATTATTGGCAAATAACTATACTAATTCAGTTACATTTCTGAACTAGAGTAATGCCATCCTATTGTAACAATGTTGATAAATTCCCACTGTATGATCTATGGACCTGTGACAAAGAATAGGAAAATGTGTTAGTCTGAAAATGTCTTTTCAAACAGATCCACAGATCTATCCTATTAATTACTGCAGTCATATTTCTCTTCTTTTCCAGAAAACTGCTCTTGGACTCTACAACAAGGAGTCACTATATTTACAGTTTAGAAAGTAATAGTTTATCAGTCTAGGCCAGCTGTTTAGGCAGTGCAACCGACCACCTAGTCTCACGCTAGGGATTCCCTTAGCATGGGAAAGTCTTCAGCAAGCATAGAGCTGGCACAGCTGGCTCTTACGTCTTCCTCCCTGCAGCCCTCGCCCAGGGAGTATTTTGGTGATAGGATTGAAGGAGAGCCAGAGTGTGCTGTGCTCTGTCTCACCACAGCTGACATTTGGTCCCTTGATGAGTATGGCCAGCTGGTGCAAGTTAAAGCAGATACCAGCCTCTCTCTGGGTTAGTGCAGGGGCAAAGAACTAGGGAGACAAAATTGGTTGCTGGTTTTCTGCTTCTCCTTTTCCCCCCTTCTCTTGAGCTGTCTTGTGTGATGGAGGGGATATATCCTTTTCTAAACACTTCCCTAGGCTGAGACAGAGTGACTTGAGCTCTTGTCCTGCTCACTTGGGGCTCCCTCACTCTAGTAGGGAAGCAGGTACCATGGAGCATCCAGAAAGACTCCAGACTAAGAGGGCTGATGCAAGCTCTCTAATAGACAAATTAGAGGACATGTCTCATGGAACACATTTTGAATTCACAATCAAGTATAGATATTCTTATAAATACCATCACCCCCAAGGGAGCACAGTTTATTAAGGGCCACAGGTGGTGCCAGGACCACGTGCTTTACCCCCACTGGTTTAGAGAGTATTTTTCTGCTGAGGAAGTGTTAACATTTGTGGGTTTTTGGGGATTTGGAGCCTATCTCTGTCTGTGACTCACAGATCTGGTTTTCCTCCAGAACAGCAAGGCAGAGGCCAAAGACCCATTGTTGGGATCTGTGGACCAGCCCGCTGTGAGGAAGGAAAATTTTCAGGTAACAAATACATTTTCTTATTTTTGCACTGCCTCTAAAAGTATGTAAGACTGACACTAACTCTTTCATAGATTTCAAAGCATACATATGAGAAGATTCTTTAGTACTGTGTGTAATGATCCTCTCAACCTCAACATATTTTTTAAATGTTTATGGACTAACACAGCAGTGATGAGCTAGGACTAAATCTACTGGCTTACCACCTTTTAATTGCCTTTCAAATATTTTATGCCATATCAATGTTAGAAATATCAACCCCTTACTCTGTATCCAGGAAAACTAGAGGGAAACTGTATAATGGTAATAATCCTCAGGTGTTGATAGTTGTAATATGAGAAGAAAAGCTCACAAGGGTAAAGAGCTTTAAAAAAGTGGCAATCCATTTTGAATCTACTGCCAATCATCTTTCTAATCTAAGCAAATTGCTTTGCCTGACTGAAAGAAGACTTTAAACAGACAAGCTAATATAAATATGCAGATTGCAAACAGCTCTGTTTAACAAATGCAAGTATGTGCATAGAACTAATTGTTTACCTCTGCTTATTTATGTCAAAACCAATTGTAATTAAGCAGGAATCCAACCTCAGAAGTAGTACTTTAGTTGATTGTTCTCATCAGAAGTGTATAACCCCAGTGATTAGGGCATGTCAGAGAAGCCATTACCTTTTGTCTGTAATAGATACCTACTGATAAATAGTCTTTTCAGGTTACAACATTTTTTAGTAAAGGTAATTGTCTCCCTCAAATCAAAAGTGAGACACAATTTCATATTAATTCTAGGAGGTTTTCTGATCAGATTGCAGGAATTAGCTATAGTTCTGAAGAGAGAGTTATTGATATCTCTTTTTGGAAAATATATAGTTAAGTGTTCAGTTATTTATATATATGTGTACATAAATGTAGGCATTCAATATTTATGCCAAGATATTAAAATACTGTATAAACTTAGTGCATTCTATTGGTCTAAAATGTAAATGCTGATTTTTCACTTTGTATAATTTTGTTTGCAACTAGACTAAAATTATGTGTGATTCTGAGAGTTCTATAGTTATTGCATTGCTGAGTTCTATATGTAAATATTTTCAGTAATGAATATAATATATATCCACAAAACCAAGGGTCAAATTAGTTCAGCTTCCAGGAAAGTCAATGTGAACTGTGTGCATGCATCCAAAGGCAAATCTTTTCCCCCTTAATGTGTAACAAGCTCAGAAAACACATTACTTATTGTTCATTATGTAATGCAATAGGAAAGAGAACATTTCAGGAGCACGAGGTGGACAGTAATAGCATCATCTAAGCCACATGCTTTAAGAACAGGTAGATAAAAACTTTGGGCCCAGTCCTGCAAAGCCTTTCTCATTTGAATAGACCTGCTCACAAAAGCAGAGTCGTTGACTTCAGTTGGACTGTGCATACCATTAAGTATTTGTAGAATTGGGCCTATTTTTTACTTCAGCATTTATAAAGGTGAACAAGGTAAAACAAGTAGATTAGAGTGTGGCAGTATCCAGAGAGGTTAGAAAACAGGGGTGAAATCTTGGCCCTGTAAAAGTCAGCGTCAAAACTTTTGTTGATTTCAGTGGCACCAGGTTTTCCCTCCAGGTGTCCAGGAAATCAGATGTTGTTTGAAAGGAAAAAGAATAAAGCATATTAATATGTAAGATTTATGATCATATGCTAGCATCTACCAAGACTGTAACAGCGTATGCATAACAAAAGTATTGAATTTTTAATTCACTGCCCATAAATGGGAGAAAAGTAAGTGTTCTTCCTTTACTTATCTAAAAATATATATCTTTAAAATATATAGGTGCTACAAAATCTATTTATCTCTGTTCTTATATAATCCTGTTACATATATATATATATATATGGTGATGCATGGCTACACATGCTAAATGCTATGAAAGTGAAATTCTAGACAAAGAATGCACATGACGTTTACCAGTCAGTCAATATAAGGTATAATGGGCCAAATCCGGTTTGCCTCACTCAAGTGTGAGTTTAGGGTATTGTGGGTTTTGTTTTGTTTGTTTTTATATAATTTCTTACTTGTAAATTAAGTCAGCCTACACACATAAACACACAAACATTAACATACACTATTACATTATGTACAACAATTTGACACAAACTGCAGCGACCTAGAGATTATAAACATAGCACATGAAATGTTTCTTGGCAGTTGTTCTTTACTTTTTGACTTTTTTAAAAAAGTATTTTAACATAGACATCTAAGAGCCAATTAAAGTGAAATAGCATTTGTGAAGCTAGGTCAGCTATACTGAATCATTGTTAGGAAAAAAAACCCCTCTAATTATATTAAATTCACCTTGAGATAATAAAGAAGGCACTTAAGAATTAATGAATCAAATCATGATTTCCCATTTTTTAGCCATATGAAAGAAGTCAGTAATATGCACCCACTAATTAGTTATCATTGTAGTGCAGTGTATTTGTGCTGTACAGGGAATTGTGGTGAAACCACTGTTTTTATTTTATTTTATGAGGGATGGGAAAGAGTAGGGAATAAAAGAAAGAACAACAGCAGTGCATCTTTCATTTTAAGGATAGCTCAAAAGACTGTTTTTTGCATTGGCTTTTGTTGTAGCTTAAAACAATGTCTCAGATGTAGCATATTTTTACTCAAATACATATCTTGCATTGTACAGTCTACCTTTTGCCAGCATGACTTCATCCTGGGCTATCTTAGCTATTTTTCTGCTACAGATTTCCAATCTAGGTGACTATCATTTGCCAGGTAGTTTGTTTCCTTTTCTTTCGGTGGTTGATAATTTAGCAGGTCTATTTTAGGATTTGTTCTCCCTAAAGTGCATAAGCACTTCTGATTGTTTACCCTTAAAGCTCCAGAGATTGAGGAAAGTCTCCAAGCTGCTGCTGTTTATTGTACACACTTGGATTGTTAAGGGTTTATTTTCAACAGGAGGTAGACAAGAGTAGAGATAAAGACCATTGGTTCATATCACCCTTCCAGTGCCTCTTGCTGTACAATGCTGCATATGACCTATTTTAAATATTTATTTTTACCTTTAAATTGATTCTGTTTTCTCATAAATACTAATTTGGCCCTCAGTGGTGATAGTTCACTTTGTGTTTATAGTTTCTTCTGCTAGTACAAAAGTGGCTGTTCGATTTTCTTCACTGTCTGCTAGCAGCAGCAGTCAAAATTACAGGCTAATGGTGAGGTGAGCAGCTTATAATGTATGATAATCAATACTCCAGATCTGCTTCCTATGATGCGACATAAAAGAGTGAAGTAAAAAGCTACAGATTTTCAACAATGTAGTGCAAAAGCTCATGCACTGCTGGTGGTTTTCCCTTCAAGGTCAACTTGTATTTTTTTCCTCACAAAACTGTTCTCTCCTTTTTTTGCTTCATATTTAATTCAGTCAGTTCTAGGATGCCCAGGGAACAGAATTGGAAGGTTAGTCAATACTGCAAATATGAGTGCAAGTATAAAAACAACTTTAGCCAATTCAGGAAACTAGAGGAGGAAGATAGATATGATATATAAAGATAAGTATTAATTTTATTTAAAGGGATTGCCAAGTCTAATGGATAACAGATTTTTCTTTGTGTACTTTATGGAGGGGGGGGAATAGTGTGTAAGAGTTACACACACATATATATGTGAACACTTTATATGTATACACACACACACATTCATATAGTTGACAATTTCAAAGCTGACTATGGAACTTAGCCACATAACTTATATTGAAGTTAATGGAAGTTATGTAGTTAAGTCCACTAGTAAGCTTTGAAAATCTCAACCATAGTTTTTTTTCTATATGTTACAGATAGTGAGACCTATAGTTAACAGAATGCATAGCAAGATATATAGTTAACATTTCATAAGTGTTTCATTCTAAACAGTATTTTCAGTCTTATCATTTTTGGGGTTTTTTATCTTTGGCTGATTTGTTCTCAGTCAAAGAACTACTACTTTTTAAACAAAAAGTAAAACTGGTTCAGCCATTTTTGAGCATAGATGACCATGAAAAAAATACAGTTTTCATATATGAAAATTCTCAGTTCCCAGTCTCAAAAATGGCTGATGCATTTTTGCTTTTTAAAATAAGTAATCCTTAGACTATGAACAAAACAACCAGACTTCAGCCTGAAAATTAAAAAGACCAAAAAATTATGGGACTGAAAATATTTAGATTGATACACTTATGGAATGTTAACTATAGGTCTTGATGTGAGCATTTTAGTTGTTAGAAAATTGAAATATAGCAGGAATATAATTTCTTCTTTGTAGATGTGCATTTTAGTGGTTTCACAACATTTGGCTGTGATGTTAAAGTTATAAGTGTCTTAAAAATACTTGGCACATATGCACTGATTTTTAAAATCTGACCTATTATCAGAGTTTGCCAGTGTTCTGTGTGCTCTGCACATGTACATGTGTTAAGAAAGTTCAGAGGAAATGCTGCCCTTTTCCATATGAGTGAAAGTGTGTAAGAAAGGATGCAAGGCCTACCTGCTTTGATAGAATGATTGAAGGTGCATAGGGAAGTGGAGAGAACTCCTTCATCTTTTACTATTGTGTAGTATAGAGCATTCTACTGTAGCTGCCTAGCAACTATTGCATAGGATGGCAGTTTTTTTAAATAGAATTTCCCAGGATTTTTTTTAAGACGATAAACTACATTAAAAGCATATTAAGGTTGCAATGTGAAACACTGAGAAGTCAGGAAATGAATGACTTATGCAAGAAATCCCTTAAGATGGCCATAAAACCCTTTATACCACACGGTCATGTATCTGTGTATTCCACATATTTAACAAGAAAAGTTTAGAAATGTTTTAGATAGATTTCAAAAAGACAGCTATCAGTTCTACTTATCATAGTGCTCTGCCTATAAAACCAGAAAAGATGTGAGAATAACTCTATAGCCTGGAGGTTAGGGGATTCACCTGTGAGGGGGGAAATATGGGCTCCATTCCCTCCTCTAACTAATATTTGTTTTTTTAATACAAAATAGAACAACTTTAACAGGAGAGGATGAGAGAGCCTCATTCCAAAATATCCTAGAGCCTGGTGGTTGGAGCAGTCCCTTGTAATGGGGGGGCAGGTTCAAATCCCTATCCAAATCTGACAGAGTATGCATTTGAAGCAAGTCTCCCACAGCTCAGATTTTTTGTTTCACTTTGAACAAAACATTTTATTCAACCCAAAATGATTTTTTCTTCTGTTTTCAGTGTTTTAGTTTCACCCACAGAACCAAATTGCTTTTGTTTTGACTAGATCTGAACTTTTTTTTAAATTTCAGTTTGTCCAGTGAACCAACCAAATTGATTATTCACACATATTATTCTACCTGTTACTGCTCCAATATGGAATATTGTTTGTCCAAAACCTGAGACAAGCATAATTTGAGAGAGAGATCCCATTGTTTGGGGTGAAAAATAAAGGAATATTTCTGTAGCAGATTGATGGAAGTTTTATTTCATTTGGTTGTGAGTTTTTTGTTTGTTTGGTTTGGAGATTTTTCCCCATTATTTTGCTCAGCTGTTTATTTTTCCTTTGGTTCTTTTGAAACTGCTCAGGGGGTTGGAATTTTCATGCAGACCTAATAGAGATGGACTAATTATTGAAATGCAGGCATATGAAACATGTAATTTATTTGTGTGGCTGTGCATTTTTGTCACCAAGCAACTTTGTGTACATATGTGTGCATGTGGGTGTCAGTGTCATTTAATTAATATAGGGTAAAAACAGGCATCACAAACTTCAACCCCAGTCTTAAAGCTCTTCTCAGCCCTCTCTCTCCATATGCTCCCTTCATTTTTTTCTTACACTCCCTGTTTTTCACCATCTTTATTTTACCCATCCCCAATACATTAAGAAGAGTGTCCAACTTCTTGTTCTCCAGAGATCCTCTCCTAATTTCTTTCATAAATCCTTCCTGCTGTGTTCTCTTCCTCAAGAATCTCTCCATACTCTCTTCCCCCTATAGCAATGTACTCTGTCTCATATTTGTTTCTCTTGTCAGCCATAGATTTTAAGCTCTTTGGGGTCAGGAACATGTGCAGAGCACTGCATGTATTCGCAGCACTCTGTAAATGATTATTAATAATATATCTAGGTTAACTCTCTCCCCGTGAATTAAATTACCTCACTGTAAAGTGAGGTAGCACAGCATTAATTAAACTTAGCTCAAGCTTCATTCATGTCTGATTTTTTTTTAGAAGTGTGAATGATCAGTGCTGTTTTATAGTATTTAATTCTGCTAGATGAATCTCTGTGTTTTCATCTGTGTGTGTGGGTTTGTGTAATTTGTGTGTATATATTTAATACCTAGAGATGTGTGTTGTCTGATTATTAAATAGGTATTGTCTGATCCTGATAGGTGCAATTCTCTTTGACGTTAAGTCGGTAAGAGTTACAGGTGCTCAGCATTTTTCAGGATCAAGACCATATTTCAAGATCTCAAAGACAAATTCAAACTTTTTAGTCCAGCCGGAATTCCAGATCAAAACACTTTTTGTCGCTGCCAAATTCTTAAAAGAAAATAATGATTTGGAGCCTGTCTGCTACTTTAGTGGGTGGAAATTCTTCATGGCTGAGGAACAGGTTCAAGGCTATTTAGAAGGATTGGACATTGGACATTCACAAGTCCATGGGGCCGGATGCAATGCACCCGAGGGTGCTGAGGGAGTTGGCTGAGGTGATTTCAGAGCCATTGGCTATTATCTTTGAAAGCTCGTGGCAACAGGGGGAGGTCCCTGAGGACTGGAAAAAAGCAAATATAGTGCCCATCTTCAAAAAAGGGAGGAAAGAGGATCCGGGGAACTACAGACCGGTCAGCCTCACCTCAATCCCTGGAAAGATCATGGAGCAGGTCCTTAAGGAATCCATTTTAAGGCACTTGGAAGAGAGGAAGGTGATCAGGAACAGTCAACACGGATTCACCAAGGGAAAGTCATGCCTGACCAACCTGATTGCTTTCTATGATGAGGTGACTGGCTCTGTGGATGTGGGGAAGGCGGTGGATGTGATATACCTTGACTTTAGCAAAGCTTTTGATACGGTTTCTCACAGTATTCTTATCAGCAAGTTAAAGAAGTATGGGTTGGATGAATGGACTATAAAATGGATAGTGAACTGGCTAGAGCATAGGGCTCAACGAGTAGTGATCAATGGCTCCATGTCTAGCTGGCAGCCGGTCACAAGCGGAGTTCCCCAGGGGTCGGTCCTGGGGCCGGTTTTGTTCAACATCTTTATTAATGATCTGGAGGATGGGGTAGATTGCACCCTCAGCAAGTTTGCGGACGACACTAAGCTGGGGGGAGTGGTAGATACCCTGCAAGGTAGGGATAGGATACAGAGTGACCTAAACAAACTGGAGGATTGGGCCAAAAGAAATCTAATGAGGTTCAACAAAGAAAAGTGCAGAGTCCTCCACTTAGGAAGAAAGAATCCCATGCACAGCTATAGACTGGGGACCGACGAGCTGGGCAGCAGCTCTGCAGAAAAGGACCTGGGGGTAACGGTGGATAAAAAGCTGGATATGAGTCAGCAGTGTGCCCTGGTTGTCAAGAAGGCCAATGGCATATTGGGCTGCATTAGGAGGGGCATTGCTAGCAGGTCACGGGAAGTGATTATTCCCCTCTATTCGGCATTGGTGAGGCCGCATTTAGAATATTGTGTCCAGTTTTGGGCCCCCCAATACAAAAAGGATGTGGACAAGTTGGAGAGAGTCCAGCGGAGGGCAACAAAAATGATTAGGGGGCTGGAGCACAGGACTTATGAGGAGAGGCTGAGGGAACTGGGCTTGTTTAGTCTGCAAAAGAGAAGAGTGAGGGGGGATTTGATAGCGGCCTTTAACTACCTGAAAGGGGGTTCTAGGGAGGATGGGGCTAGGCTGTTCTCGGTGGTGGCAGATGACAGAACAAGGAGCAACGGTCTCAAGTTGCAGGGAGGGAGGTCTAGGTTGGACATTAGGAAAAAGTTTTTTACTAGGAGGGTGGTGAAGCACTGGAATGGGTTACCTAGGGAGGTGGTGGAATCTCCATCCTTAGAGGTTTTTAAGCTGCGGCTTGACAAAGCCCTGGTTGGGATGATATAGCAGAGGTTAGTCCTGCTTTGAGCAGGGGGTTGGACTAGATGACCTCCTGAGGTCCCTTCCAACTCTAATATTCTATGATTCTAACAGTGTACAGCAAACCCGTGACTCAAGACATCTGTGATTTACCCTCTGAGTATTGGCTGGGGAGTACTAAGAATATGGGCAGCAGTTCCTCTTATCCTTTTGGATCCCTTATTAAAGGATTCTTGACTATTTCTGACATTTTCTAGCCTCCTGACATAGGGCTGGAGTCAGGCACAGAGTGGAGTTCTAGAGTGAAGAATAACAATCCAGAAATCATTGGTTTGGCTTTAAGATGACCAGTCAAAATATTTTAAGCAGAAAGGGATAGTTTCTCAAGGGGACTTATGGCCCAAGTCTGACATTTAGACACCATTGAGATATTCAAAACCACCACTCAGTGCCACCTACCTCTGCAGGTGCATTTCCATCATTACAGTCCCCTAGGCACACACATTTCTGCCAGTAAGCATACACACAGCTGTCTTAGTCTAGGCACGTGGGCACTATCTCATGCCGAAGCCACAACAAGATTCTCCAACTAGGTGTTTCCCTACCTATCTTGGCTGTGGAACCCAATCCAGTAGGCATTCTTAGAGAACACCGAAACCCAAACAAAAGAGCTGCTGGTGGTGCCATTATAACTTTTATCCCACTGGTTAGAACACTCAGCTGATATGTGGTAGACACAACTCAGTTCTTCATTCTGCCGTATGTGGAGAAGGGATTTCACAATGTAGGTCTCCCCTCTCCCTGTAAAGTGCCCTAACCACTGGGCTAAGATGTACTCTGAAGTAGGTTTCCCTCAGTCTGTCCCGTTGGAGTTGTTCCACTGTGTATAAATAATTAACTAGACATTGGAGAACAGGGACTGGGTCTCCTACCTCCCAGATGAGTGCCCTAACCACTGGACTATAGATTCATTCTCACTCTCTCTCTTTGGTCCAATGCATATTTAAGTACTTATACACAGCTCAACAGGAGAGATCTGCCCCAGAATATGTCATAGCCCAATGGTAAAGGTAAAGGAGGAAGAAGACCCAAGTCCCTTATTTGCATCAGGCAGTGAAGAAAACAGAATGCGAGTGTCTCACATCCTGGCTAATTACTCTAGCCAGTAGCTTAATGATGTAAGGGGACCACAACTATCATAAGGGCAATCATGTAGTTATCTTAGGTGCCTGTACACGAACGCAAGAAGCCTGAGAAACAAGCAGGAAGTCCTGGCACGGTCAGGGAACTGTGATGTGATTGAAATAATTGAGACTTGGTGGCGTAATTTACATGACTGGAACGCTGTCATAGTTGGATATAAACTGTTCAGGAAGGACAGGTAGGGGAAAAACGATGGAGGAGTGAGTTGCACTGTATGTAAGAGAGCAATACAACTGCTCAGAGCTCCAGTATAAAACTGGAGAAAAACCTGTTCAGAGTCTTTGGGTTATGTTTAGCGGCAAGAGCAAAAAGGGTGATGTCATGGTGGGTGTCTGTTATAGACGACCAGACCAGGAGGATGAGATAGATAAGGCTTTCTCCAGACAAATAATGAACGTTTCCAGATCACAGGCCCTGGATCTCATGAGGTACTTCATCATCCTGACATCTGCTGGGAGAGCCATACAGCAGTGAACATATCCAGGAACTTTTTGGAGTGTGTTGCGGACAACTTCCTGGTGCATATGCTGGAGGAACCACTAGGGGCCATGCTCCTCTTGACCTGTTCCTCAGAAACAGGGAAGAATTGGAAGGGGAAGTAGAAGTGGGTGGCAACCAGGGCAGTGGTGACCATGAGATGGTAGGATTCAAGATTCTGAAAAAAGGAAGAAAGGAGAACAGCAGAATATGGAACCTAGACTTCAGAAAAGCAGACTTTGACTCCCTCATGGAGCTGATGGGCAGGATCCCCTGGGAGGCTAATATGAGGGGGAAAGGAGTCCAAGAGAGCTTGTTGTATTTTCAAGAAACCTTATTGAGAGCACAGGAACAAACCATCCCAGTGGACAAAAAGAATAGCAAATGTGGCAGATAATCACCTTAGCTTAACAAAGAAATCTTCGGTGACCTTAAACACAAAAACGAATCTTACAAGAAGTGGAAGATTGGTCAGATGACTAGGGAGGAGTATAAAAATACTGCTCCAGCATAGAGGAGTAAAATCAGGAAGGCCAAAGCACAATTGGACTTGCAGCTGGCAAGGGACGTGAAGGGTAACAAGAAGGGTTTCCACAGGTATGTTAGCAACAAGAAGAATGTGAGGAAAAGTGTGGGCCCCATACTGAATGGGGAAGACAATGTAGTCACAGATGTTGTGGAAAAAGCTGAAGAACACAATGCTTTCTTTTGTCTCTGTCTTCACAGACAAGGTCAGTCCCAGACTACTGCACTGGGCAGCACAGCATAGGGAGAAGGTGAGCTGCCTTCAGTGCTGAAAGAACAGATTAAGAACTATTTGTAAAAGTTAGACATGCACAAGTCCATGGGGCCGGATGCAATGCATATGAGGGTGCTGAGGCAGTTGGCTGATATGATTGCACAGCCATTGGCCATTATCTCTGAAAACTCGTGGCATTTGGGGCAGGTCCTGGATTATAGGAAAAATGCAAATATACTGCCCATTTTCAAAAAAAGGAAGGACGATCCAGGGAAATACAGACCAGTCAGCTTCACCTCAGTTCCTGGAACAATCATGGAGCAGGTCCTCAAGGAATCCATTTTGAAGCACTTGGAAGAGTGGAAGCTGATCAGGATCAGTAAGTGTGGATTGACCAAGGGCAAGTCAAGCCTGACCAACGTGATTGCCTTCTATGATGAGATGACTGGCTCTGTGGATGTGGGGAAAGCGGTGGATGTGATATATCTTGACTTTCGCAAAGTTCTTGATACAGTCTCCCACAGTACTCTTATCAGCAAGTTAAAAGAGAGTGGGTTAGATTAATAGACTATAAGGTGGATAGAAAGCTGGCTAGATCATCAAGCTCAACGGGTAGTGATCAACAGCTCTGTGTATAGTTGACAGCTGGTAACAAGCGGAGTGCTCCAGGGGTTAGTCCTGAGGCCAGTTTTATTCAATATCTTCATTAATAATCTGGAGGATGGAGTGGATTGCACTCTCAGTAAGTTTGCAGATGACACTAAGCTTGGGGGACTGGTAGATAAGCTGGAGGGTAGGAATAGGATATAGAGTGACCTAGACAAATTGGAGAATTGACCAAAAGAAATCTGATGAGATTCAACAAGGACAAGTGCAGATTCCTGCATTTGATGGAAGAATCCCATGCACTGCTACAGACTGGGGAATGACTGGCTAGGCAGCAATTCTGCAGAAAAGGACCTGGGGACAAGGTGGACAAGAAGGTGGATATGAGTCAACAGTGTGTCCTTATTGCCAAGAAGGCTAATGCCATAAAGGTTTTGTGGTAACACATAAGTCCCTCCATTGATCTAGCCCAAAGTTCTTCTGTATGCCTTTGAACTGAATTGTAGGGTCAGAAATTTCCACATTTAGTCTTTAAAAATGTAGTGAACAAAAATGCTTTGTTTAGATGTATTCTATTATCTCTTTGATAAAATAGAAATATAAAAATCCTGGCTGAAGCATTATCAATTCAAATAGTGTGTCAAGGCTTATCATTCTTCCAAATTGTATGAATTGTGCAAATCCATTTTCACATACTTTCACCAAAACAAAAAAGAAGGAAACTGATTACATGATTCATTCTCATGTCTAATAAAATAGCAGAATGCATTTTTACAAGATTATATAAAACCATACAGAAAGAAAATTCCAGTTTTTTATTCTCAGCAGGAAAAGTTGGCTTTTTAAGAAAATCTTTTTATTTCATGACAATTACAAACAAAATGGAAGTGACAAAAATGAAAACTCAGCTAGCTGATTTCTATGAAGTGTTTGTATTTCTAGAGAGGCAGTCATTGCTCAGTTATTTGATTTGAAAAATTAATTCTGATAATGCCTTTTGAGTTTTCTAGGATGAGTTTTAGAGTACAAAGACTAAAAGATTTCTACAGCAGATTAGTTTACAGATGAAGCTCAATTCTACTGAGAATGATTCTCTAATGACCCTGTTTTACTTCCTTTGGGCTATGTGACTGCTTTAATACTGAGAGAATAGAGTTAAATAAATATATTGTCTCAACCAGTTAGTTTATGCAGTCCTGAAATGTTTTAATTATTTTTTTTCCATAATTAAGAAACGAGAGGTCAAGCAAGCCCACTGAAAGCTGATCATAGCCTCTGTATTAGTGTAAAGGAACCCTAATAACAAGAGTGGTTGTTTTTCTCATTTGTTTTACAGAACAAGAAGAGTGTGTTAATTGCACAGATGAATGCAGAGTGCTCGGTCATTCTGACAGGTGTTGGATGCCACAGTTCCCTACAACCAATCAGGCTGAAAATGCAGATTATCGCACAAATCTCTTTGTACCCACAGTTGAAACTAATGTAGAGACTGAGACTTACGAAACTGTGAATCCCACCGGGAAAAAGACTTTTTGTACATTTGGAAAAGACAAGAGAGAGCACACTATTCTCATTGCCAATGTTAAACCTTATTTAAAAGCCAAACGTGCCCTGAGTCCTCTTCTTCAGGAGGTTCCCTCAGCATCGAGCAGTCCGACCAAGACATGCATTGAGCCTTGCACCTCAACAAAAGGACCACTGGATGGTTGTGAAGTGAAATCAGGAGCCTTGGCTGAAACAAACAGCCAGTACTTGTCAACTGACAGTCAGTATCTATCACCTAGTAAACAGTCAAGAGACGCTCCATTTATTGCATCAGATCAGATGGCTAGGGTCTTTGCAGATGTACATTCCCGAGTGAGCCGAGACTCAAGTGAGATGGACTCTGTTCTGGAGCAGTTAGATCGTTCAAATAGGGATCTAGGGAGAGAGTCAGTGGATGCAGAGGAAGTTGTGAGAGAAATTGACAAGCTTTTACAGGACTGTCGTGGAAGTGACCCTGTTGCTGTGAGAAAGTGAAAAAAAAGTATAGGCTGGCATTACTTGCCTTGTCTGCTTATTTGGAAAAAAAATAAAAGCTCGCCCCTGGTTCTCTAACAGTTTTACAGGGACGAAGGAAGACCAATGCTGCTTTAAGGCTTTTAGTGAACGTCTGAAGTGCCCACAAGCATGTTGTTTTCACCGCTCTTTCTTTTTCACAGAAAATACTGGTTTCGTTTTGACCAAACTTTCATTAGGACAGAGTGAAGTACATTAAGAACCAAGAGAAAGAAAGAAAGCCGGTGCCATTTTGACAATCTGATAGGAAGGTATGAAAAAGGAGGAATAGAACTACATCGGATATTTTAAGACTGTCCTCAATAGTTGATGCTAACTTTACTGTTTACCTATAAACCCCATGAAAAGCAGGGTTGAATCATTCTGATCTGTGGTGGATTTCCAGCAGTCACCACAGGCTTCTACTGAAAGTCCTAAAAAAAAAAAGATTTTGTAGTAGTCCAAGCTACACCAAACATTAACACTCATTTGTGGTAAACATTTCTGTATAAAGTTATCTGCCACAAAAATGAAACAAAAACACAAACAAAAATCATTCCAGATCATTATTCAACAAAACATATCCTGGTCATTAGTAACACACCTCATATCATATTAAAGTTAAATGTAAAATGATATAGTCCATTTTGTCCTGCACACACATAAGCTAATTCACTTGATAAAAAGAAGAAAAAAAAAGGTTTTAATACCTATTTAGCATTTTAGTGTCCGACAAAAGTATAAACAGTTAGCTGCACTAAGTTAGAAACAAACCTAATATATAATACAAATTTGCAAAAATAGTTACCTCTGAAGGGTAATGAAATAAATTAACATTATTAACACTTTTTATTAATTTGTGGACACTAAAATAGCTCAGGAAAGTGAAAATGTCTTAGACATCTACACAAATCACATGACCATTTAAATGTGCAAATGTAAGAAGATTCAATGTGTTTACATCAAATGACATATTTTTATTGATTTATTGCAGATTCAGTGCATATGAGCCAAATTGTTGAGTGTATAAGAGCTATATTGTGTATTTTATTAAATTAATATATAGTTGTGTTGCAAAAATATTTGGGCTTATATTGTAAATGGCAAGTGTTGCCTCAGTAGCTGTCGAACTCTATGAGTTTTGTTTTCTCCTGCTTCCTTTTCCCCATGGAGTGTGGGAAGCAGTGCCTCAGAGCAAAGTCTCTTGTTTAATGTGTGGTCTACAAAGTACTTCAGTACATAATCTGTTCAGAATGTGTTTGAGTGAGCTGATGGAACTAACTGAACGGCCTACAAATACAGCTATCAGTCATGGTTATGTGCAAGTCCGTCTATTGCAAACCCATGTTTAATAACAAAAATTACACTTGAACCAATATCTGAAACCTCCTTGTTTTTTTCCAAGCACATACGCCGCCAGTCTGTTAAGGTAACACATTCTTGGTTGAAATCATAACTGATCCTAATATTTAATGTTTTATGCTACTGTTAAGTTCATAGAGTATAAAAATGTGTCAGAGCCTGTGTGGTACAAGCACTGTTTTTCTTGTTTCTTGGAACATGCTATGGTTTACAAAGGTCTTGGGTGTGGGCTGCTTATTTTTTGTTTGTTTTTCTAACTATTATTTTAAGTTGCTTTGTTATCATCTTGTTGGAATAATTTGCGAGAGAATCTCTCTCTCTCTCTCTCTCTCTTTTAACTTCTATCCTTCTTTACGGTGTTTGGCAAATTTCAAAATTACTTCTAGAAAAATCACATTTAAATATTTGCTTAAAATGAAATTAGCAGAAGCACAAGAAGCAGCAGAGGAAAAAATGCTTAGACTAACATTTTCCTCTGGGTATTTACTCTCTGTGACTTAGCACCATGACATACAGTTATAGAAAACTCTGGTTCTGGATTACACTAAATTTAAACTGTCATATCTTTAAATATATTTAAAAGAGTGAATTTAATTCAGGTTGGTCATTTCAGATCCCACAAGAACATACTTAAATAATATGAATTAATTCAAGAAACAAGGTTGACCAACACCTGATTGCGATGTTGTGTATTCCGTGAAAAAGGTATTCTCATTTAATCAGTCCTACAATGAATTGTCTTTGGTTCTTGGAAATCAGCCATTCCAAAAGTTTGCTCTCAACTTCCATTGTACAGAAAGTCTACAGTCATATGTAAACAATGGATATTGTACATGTTTTATCAAGCTCTCCATGTTTTGGACTATTTGTGTATCTAAAATGTGTTGTTGACTGTGTTCTATAGTATTATTTTACCAAGAGATTGAGTTGATTTTGCTTGATAGCTAAAATTCCATGGCAGAGAGAGGATCCCTTTTTGTTTTGTCTGTCTTATATCCTTATTTCCACTGCGCCCATCACTTTAGTCTATAAACACCAAGCTTTTAGTTCAGCCAGTTAGATCCATTATGCAGCTACACCTAAATCAGTATGTAAATGTAGTCAAGTGATGGAGGTTTGTGTATTTTATAAACAATTTTAACACTGAGTAACCAATTGTACAATTCATTGTATGTGTCTGAAGACATAAAAACACAACATTCTAAGAAAGGGCTGTGCCAGTATGAAAGAAATTTACCTTAAGGCTCTCTGTCACTAGTGATTTACTAGCTTGAGCTGTTTAACACATTATCTGTATTTAGTAGTGATTATTTATTTACCAGTCTGAGGTAATTCAGAATTCATGACTCTCAGCTTTATAGCTGACTTTAGGAAATCTTGCTTTTATTTAATTTGTCCAGCAACTGCCTTGTGTTGCAGATCTATGACAGATCGTTTCAAATGAGACAATCCCAGAATATGATACCTGCTTCATAATTTAGGAGTGACCTGCTGCTGCTGTTGATCATGATCATCATGATCAACTGATAAAGTTTATATGGGGGGAGGTTTTGAGGGTTAAGTTAGCATGTATGTGATTAAGTGAAGGAAATACCACACATGGAGAAAATAAAATATAACAATTTATCCCTCAACCTCCCTGCCACTACAACAGGAAACAACCCAGCAATTAAAATTAAAGCCCATGGATTAGTTCTTGCATTCCTTACTTACATCAGGCAAATTTTTAAAGTGATTTTTAATACTAAACAAAAACTTCCACCAGACAGTTGTAGAAAGAATTATTGTTACATGGGGAGAATCTATTAAGTAACCAATACAAAAGTGTAAAATATGAATGGAGAGGAATGGAAGTCTATGCCACTTCTATATTAACCAAAGCAAATAATAGAGTAACATTTCCTATGATTTCAGAAAAGGTTGACCACATCATAAATAACTGGATTCAAAATCTGTTAGGAAATGTACTTTTTTCTTGGCCTATCCAATAGAAGAGATCTTCTCCTGAAATTGTGATTTGCCATTAGAGCACACAAGAGATTGTCCACCTAGAAATATGACTATTAAAATGTCATGCAGTTGCTAATGATGAAGCTGAATGCTTTATTCAAACTAGCTTTCCAGCTGTTTGTTGCCTAACCGAGTAGAAGTGCTGAGGTCAACAAGTAGTCTGAAGTCTGGCATACTATACGCCCACTCATTATTGTCTAATTACATACTTTGGACATCAGGCAGCATTTATCAGTGCATTAATTCAAATGGGAGTTTTGGCTATCAAGATTTGTTGTTTTGAAGTGTAATTGAATGAAACCTGATTAAGGTCTTGACTTCTCTGGCCCCATTGTTCCACAGGTTGGCAGTTCACATTTATCAACCCCTGTCTCCCCATATGGCTAAGAGCTGCACCAACTGACTGGTGAACAACACTAAAAAAACAAATGAAAGCAGCATACATTGTATGGATTATCTCAATCGCTATTGTTTAATGGCTGTGTTTAATGTGACCTATCTGGAAAATGAGGACTACGAATAAAAAGCAATTACTAATAGTGGTGTTGCCTGCTCTTGCATTCATTAACAGAGAAGAAATGTGTTAAACACTGCATACCACAGGGAGCCTGATGGTAATTACTTTGGAAAAGCAACTTGTGGCAATGTGGCTGTTACAGCTAACTATCAGTTTGCCAAAAAAATGACAGTTTCTGCTTCATTTATTAGAAATGTGTAACCGTTTTCTCTCAACAGGAAAGTGGTGAAGACTTTTCATCAAGCTGGGTAGAGTTATCTTTTAAGCAGCTGATGTGATGAAGCCCTACAGGCTATTATTACAAGAATACAGAGATTCAGTAATAGGACAGTTTGGTTTACTACACTGAAGTGAACTCGCCAAAAGTATTATAAATGAAGGTCTCAGTTCTCAATGGCTGTCAGCCCAACAAGAAAGATCAAATCACTGCTCAAGTGTACAAGTGGAAAAATAATCCAAAAGATGTAGAGTTTTTCTTTCTTTCTTTAATCTTTCTCAATGTCCTAGGAAACAGAGGTAAGTAATATCTATTCATACTCTGCTGTAAGCAACATGACAAAGCAACAGGGAAAAATGTGACTAAGTCTTAAATCTGCTGCTTGAGTTATTGACAAAATATACAATCCTATTTAGCCCATAACTTGTTCAGTTTTGGCATCAAGATGAATTCACCAAATGACATGCCGAAGGGCTTTTTTAAAAGTGCTCTAATTTGATGTCTTTTTGTTTACCCATGTGGCATAATGATAATAGATTGATACCTGTGGAGCTCTGGGGGAGTTTCACGAATTTTCAACCAACAAATAAGAAAATGGTGTTTGCTTTTGTCAAATTCATACTTAGATAATTCAGGATACTACAGGTATTAGGGAGCTATTTGTAAATACTCAACTTCTAGCTCACTGTTTTTCTCACATGACCTTTTGTCCTTTTCAGTTCTGTTTTACCAAAGGCTGATCTTTACAGTCCTACAGGCAGGATGGCTATTCACTCATCCCATATCTTCTATAACTCTGTCATGCAGAAACAAAACCATCCTGCATCTAATTAGCTGACTATCCTCAACACAGAAAACCCCTATTGTTTTCGTCTCTGCTTTCTGCTGCATATATTGTCTTCCTCCCTGCTGCATTCCAAAATCCAGCAAGCCCTGTCTATGAAGAGTCCTGCCAGAATGTACCTTATGCTGCTGAAGTCCTTGTTTGACATGGGGATGTTTGCTGTCTTGCTGTCATCAATTCTGTCTGCATAATTCAGAGCTTGGCTGGATAGGATACTATATGTAGAATAAAGAGGTATAAACCATCCTAGCTTCCCTTTGCCCCAGAATACAGTCATTGATTTTTCATTTGGAAAGTGGCCAGTCTGTTGAATAAAGATTCTTAGATCTCCACTACGCCAATCATATATAGCTGCTTCAGGGTGTTCACTCATGGGACAAATATCCTATTCTCAACCCTTATAAGTCTGAGACATGAAAGCGGCTGAAAGTATATTTCTTCACTTAGTTATATGTCCCTACAGGCAGAATTTCACTGACAAAAATGGGGAGATGGCGCTCTGCAGTTCATGTGTAGCCTGAATTGTAAAAGGTCAGCTTAGAGTCAGTAGTGCACACAGAAATGGATCAGGAAGCTAATGAGCCATCTTTAAACCATATTTAAGTCATATTTGAGTCATATTTTCCAGGATGCTTGTGTTGTCATAGGGAGCACGATATTGCCCTTTGTTCATTGCTTATGATTACTAATTGTACCCAGCTCACAATATGTTAAAATCAAAATTAAGAGAAGCATTTCCCTCAATGGTTAAGAGACAGTGTTTTCATTCTTTCTTAATAGATACTGGAATCAATCTGTGGAGTCTCTTTTAGTGTCAGAATAAAAATACAGTTTATAGGCATGCTTATTTTCTATAGGTTTTTCAGAGCAGAGGGTTTTTTTATTTACACAAAAATATAGTATGTGCACAAAGCTCTTCTATTTTCCCTTATAAGGAGAGGAACCACAGGTAGATTTTACAGCATGGCCTGGCAGTCAATGAATTTGGGCTGTGGCTGACCTATGGAGAAAAGGAGCAGTCAAAGGCTTACAATTTAACCAGGAGACTGGTAACTAGAGTGCTTTTGCTGCCATTGTATCACAAAGAGAGAAGCAATCTGTGACTTATCCAAGACATTCAAGCACTGTAGGTTAAAACCAGCAGCTCAATTTGCACCAAATGAATTGGAAGCCAGTACAGATGAAGCATATTTTTAACATGCTTCGAAGAAGAAACATTCCTTAACAAATCAAGTCACGTTCTGTGCTAGCAGCAGTTTATAAGGGTTTATCTACATGGTGCATTAGTCCATACCCGAGGGATTTAAATTCTAGTGGCCACACACTAACTGACCTATGTGGATTCTGCTGCTACACACCCCTAGTGTGCATTAATGTAGTCCTGTTTGAAATGGGACTACATTAACACAGGAACTTAACAAAGGGAACATTTAGTGCCTACCAACAGGAGCCAGTTAGTGTGCGATACACTAGCACACACTAGAGTTTATACCAGTCTGCTGCTGTGGACCAATGCACTATTTACACAAGCTCTAAGAGGTCTTAAGAAATAGTCACATGCAGAGAACTCTTTGCAGCAGTCCAGTCTGAAGGTGACAAAGATATTGATCAGAAGGCTAATATCCCGAAGAAAACATCACACCTTTCTGGCATCACGTAAAAAGGACTTTTTCCCACTCCTGTTACTAGGGTCCTTACCACTAGCCACTATTATTTTTAACAATGTTTTTCAGTTGTAAGTTTTCATTTAATATTCATACCCTATAAGGTAACAGTGTCACAGAAGAAAACTTCTACATCACATACTCATTCGCTCTCCAGCTGCTCCTTAGCAACACCACAGAGTTGTTCTCTTTTATTAGAAATTTTTTACTGAAAATGGTAAAACAAAGGATACATTTAAGCTACTTTTATTTAATAAAAGAGAATTTTTATGGCGATTTTCATTATAAAAATACTTCAGGATGTAAGCTTTTGGGGGCAGAGAACACGTCCATCTTTAGGAGTCTAAACTACTGTTGGCACTGTATAAATAATAGCCATTCATAATGATCCTTGGGGTTGGCAAGGTCTGAACACAATTTTAAAAAGGTTTTTAAAATTTGGCCATTTTAAAATTCCTAGAGTATAAAAGATAACAATTTACCAATTTCAAACACTTTTCTTGCACTTTTACAATCAGCTCCTGCATTTTTTGTTACTGAAAACTACTACAGAGTCCTATGGGAGCTCCTGATACAGAACAAGGGCAGGATTGTGCTCTTAGCAGAATAAGACAGCTTTAAATCGAGATATTGCTTTAACAAGAAATTATATACATGACTTGTCCATAACCTAGATGATACCTTTTGAGTGTTTTCTATTAAAAAACATGGGAAATGGGCAAACTATTTGGTGTGCATGTTTTGTATAGTTTGTATATTTCATAACTACTCAGTGTAGCGCAAAGCTATATAATATATTCTTGTTATCAATACACGTTTAAAGGACTGACAGTGATAAATTGCAATAGCTCTGAAGTCCTATTTGTGTCTAAAACGACTTAAATATTTACATAATAGACCATGGGAGTGTAAGGTTGGAAACTGAGTCACAAGTCCACCCAATTTAGGCTTAATCTATTTTTGCCTTTATTTATACAATTTCAGACAGAAATATTGTCATTTGCAGTATCTGAACATATTTATTCCAGATGATAAACAGATAAAATGGAATTAGTAAGGGGCCCAAGTTACCACATTCGTAGGCTCAGGGAAGTTCTCCTGTACTTCATGATGGTCATCACTGCCTCTGATTCCTGGTCAGATCCTTCAGTCCTGTTCCTTTAGTGGCTGATCCAGGGTTTCTCTGAATTAGGCCTTCTTCACTTGGGTCTTTTCATCCATTTCCGCATTACATATTAATGAATCTTTTTCAAATCAGTGTTCAGCATGTTATGCATTTGTTGTATGTAACCCGTACAATATGCATGCACAAGCTTCAATTTTCACAACTTTTATTGTTTATACAATTTCCATGTCGTTCTGTTTCTGTGTCACTCTGCTGCTGTGATTTTTTGTCATTGTAGGTTTGTGTGCTTTTCACGTAAAATCCTCCATGACAACATGTCACCTCTGTCCTATCAGCAATAACATTTTAAGCAAATCAACCAATCTATGTAAAAGGAAAAGAATTTACCAAACCGCACTCCTGCCAGCAAGGTGTTGGCCTAAGCCTTACTTCATCAAAACTAACTCTCTGTCTATAATTATAAATTGTTATGGTATAACTAACAACGCTCATAATCTTACTATTTAGCATTTCTTCACTTTTATATTCTAATATCATAATGCTGTATGTGTGAATTAGATCCCCTTAATCTTCTTTATACATGGGTTTTCAAAGGCCTTTTTCACTCAAAGTCCGGCCTTATGTTTCTGAATCATTACCTCTCCAAAAAAAAACCTTGCTGGTAATTTTCCTTGTTTTTCATTTTGAGGGGTGTCTAGGGTCTTAATAATAATAATAATAATAATAATGGGTCTTTCCCCAATAGGACTGATTCTCTACCACTGTACAGCTTGTGCCAGGCAAGTGCACAGTGTGTGTAAACCACTACTATTCTGATTTAGTAGCATTTAGCACTCACTTGGCACAAGGTGCCAGGGTGCTGGGAATCAGACCTCGTATCGTTTGATAAGCGGTACATCAAGTAAAGAATATAAATAAAAAATAATCAAAATGTGAAATTATTTTAATAACTTGGGTTATTTTAACAAACTCTTTTATTAGGCGTTTAGAGGGTTGATAAACAACTGTTAATAAGCCTTTATCTTTGGCCACAAGATAAGATTCTGAAAAACATCTAGGCTTTGACTTACTCCAGATTCTGTGCCAGTGGAAGGCATCTTAGACCGTGACAGAGGGCCCTATGGAACCCTGGAGACTCAGCCCCCAGCTCTAGCTAAACCTCCAGAAATTGGGGAATAACTCCATGGTGTAGTTTACACTTCCATGCGCCAGCATGGATGAATCAAGCCCCTAACATGTTTTGAATGCCTCCTACCTAATGTGTAATGCTATCTTAGCATCTCTGTCTAGCAATGTGTTATATATATATAAAACCAACTACTGGTAGAAGGCTATCTATTTTTGTTGATCTTATATCCTTGTGCATCTCAACAATAGAATGAGGAAGCAGTTTAAAAAAGAAAGAACATTTGTTTACAGAAGCCTAAAAGGGTTAAAAAAAGTAACCTTTTATAGAGAACCCAGATCAGTAAAATCACAGTCTGAACATCTCTCTGAGATAACACAAAGAAGAAATGGGAAACCACATCACTGTCCATGGCTGTCTATCACAGTTGACTAGCACTGATGCTGATTATGAGGACAGCCCTGACTTTTCTTTTAAATATAACAGCTCCACTGTAGATTAAGAGGAGTGAGGAATAGAAGATCCCTATAGATGGCTATAAAACAAATCCCTATAGAATAGAAGATCCCTATAGATGGCTATAAAACAAACAAAAGACCTACAATATTGTGCTAAAGATTTTATATATCATTTTAATTTCCAGCGGAAACATCTTTCTTAAAAGACCAGTTCCTTGATCCTTAAGCTTAAAAGTCAAGTCTACCAAACTGGTAAATCTTAAAACCACTAAAAGGCCAAAAATATTTGGGATGGGTATGAGTATGTGTCCTGGGGGTGGAAATAGAGCAGGTGTAGCGAGCAGATGGCCTGGAGGTGGTGGTGGCAGAGGTTCCTTAACATCTCTGCAGAGGAAGTGAAATGCCAGCAACCTGCCATACTATTACAATTGGACGCAAGGCAGGGAAGGTCGGAGGACATCTGAATTAAGCTCTCATGCTTGAAGAGCTTTGCTGGAGGCTTGCCAAGCTTAATGGGGGATCAGGAATGTAAAGCGGAGACAGCTCTGCTGATAACTAGTGATTCTTTTAGTCCAAGGTGCTGTTCACATCACCTCTTGCCTGGATGAGATCCAAGCATTTACAGGCAATGACAAATCTAGGCAGCAAGGAGCCACCAGAGGCTGTGACTAAACCTTGAAACTCACAGCTCGTTTGTAAAGTGTTTTATAGCCATCCTCATTCAGGTTTCTTTAGTTAATCCATCCCAATTATTTTTAAGGAATACCAGTGAGTACTAGGCTGCATTTGTAAGCTTACAAAGACGAGCCATTAGATGTGTGCATGTTGTTTTGTGCAGCATACACAATGATAGAATGCGGCAGTCTGTACAAATTCACATTGACTTGTATTTGAAAAGCCACGTGTTTCTCTGTTTGCCTGGTTTTGGGGAGGTGGTTAAAAAAAAAAAGGCTTCTTGTTGGTGCAGCTAAAAGCAGGCATATTTTAACTACAATATAGATATTAATCAATCGCTAGTCCAAACTGAGGGTTTTAGTTGGCATAACATGCACAAACATGCAACAATTATGTAAAAAATGGAAGTTATTATAAACAGTAATTAATACACTGTATTACCAGCAGACTAAAAGCACTTTGCTCAGCATTCACTGCTTTAAAGACTGCATCAAAGTGGCAGTAAAATGTGCACCAGATTTAGTAAAGCACATCATCAGCCTTAGGGTTGCTGTTCCAGTAGTGACTCGCATTACCATCCACAACATGTGTTGCAAACTTGTTGGATTTTATTTGTGCTGGAATCTTGCTATATAAAAAACAATATAATTGCTGATTTACCACCGCTGTTCAATCTAATTTACTTCTTAATGGTCCATTTGCATAGCAGAATTTGCATTTTATTTCACAAATAATGTTATAACTCCACCTGCCCTTCTTCAGAAAACATACCAGAATGGGGAGACAGAATGGCACCAGAAAAGAAGTGAGAAATCTGCTACCCTTACCAAAATCTACCACAGTTGGGGAGAGTGGGGGGTGAGAATAAGGGGGATGAAGACACAACCTATGTACCAAAAAAAAAAAAAGCGTTCATGCCCTCATTCTCAGCTTTCTTTCAATACAGAAGAAGCAATTTTCATGTGATGCTATCACATGCCACTATCCCTGTAAAATCTTATTTGTTTTGAAGAGTGTGTCAGACAAGTGTGAAGATATATGCAGACATAGAGTGTTTTATCAAATCGTAACATCACTCCAGCATAACTACCCCCTTATTGACTTGGACCCAGTCCAAACACTAGATCACAAGCACCTTAAAAGGTATTACTCTGCCCACAGTAAGGTGATCAAAATAATAGCAAGTTAGGAGGGTTTTTGTTGTTTCGGTTTTGGTTGACAGTGCATACTTACTTCATTGTATTTACTCCTGCTTCAAGGCTCAAAGCCTAGGGTGACAGCTGTCATTTTAAAGGTAACTCATTACAGTCATTTACAGCATTCCCTAACAGATGGATAGGTTTTTGTTTCCCAGGAAACACTACCAGGTTAAAGTTTCCATGAACTTTAATCATTTGAACAAAATATATATACAACTGTCAATTATTCAGTAATGTTAATGATACAACAAGCTGAGCATGACAAAGAATTTTTTTTTTCATTAAACCACAGCTTTTCCATCAAGAGCAGAACAAAAATACTTTGGAGGAGTTGTTTTCCTCCCAAGCAATGACTATAAGCACCACTATTTGTAATAGCAATGAATTTTATTTTTAAGGTATCTGTCTGCATAGCCTTCTTCGGCGCCTTACAACCAACGTTAAAACCATAAATCATTAAAACATACAACAAATAAAACATGACACGATAGAATCACATGAATAATTAAAACTGAAGTCATTGTTTAGAACGGATAACTTTGCTCAGGTGCAGAGTAGAGGTCTCCACTATGGCACTTCTTCAAGTCTTCGTTTTGAGTATTTCACAGGCCTAGGGCTTTGGAGGCCAAGATACCAGGTATATACATACCAATATATGCACTTGGTCTGCCTCATGGCCAAAACCGAGCTCCTTGTTATGTTTAGGGTCCAAACCTGCAACCCCCTACTCACACCAATCGTTTCATTGCGATGACATTTTATAATAATTACACTGAAGTCATCCAATGTTTAAAGTGTAATTATACTTTGGTTTGATATCCTTTATTATCACTAATTAATATTACCTAAGTGCTTAGGTAAAATACTTATTAATACACACTTATTTTCAGACTTAATGCATCACATTTCAGTTACCTTGAACATTATATTTTTCAATTCTAGTATCTGGCACAAAAATCCCATAACAAGAAGGTAACTAGAGGGGTTACGTATATTTGCAGCATCTCATATTATAAACTGTAACTCCTATTTCCTTCAATGGGCCGACTTGTGTGAGTAAATGTTTGCAAGATCAGACCCTTATTAGTTCTACTAGTCATATTACAGTAGCATCCAACCAAGAGCAGGGGTACATTGTGTTAGGCACTGTACAAACACATGGTGAAGACATTCCCTGCCTTGAAGCACTTACAGAAGAAAAAATAGACAGAGGGTGGGTGAAAGGAAGTATTACTATCTCCATTTCATAGACAAAGAATTGAGGCACAGAGAGGCTGTTACTTCCCGTAACTCACATGGAGGTGGCAATAGATCTCCAGAGTCCCAGTAGATTATGGGGCAAAAAAAGGGATCTAATACATTTACAAGAATTTATTTATATTCCATGAGCATTTACCACTTTACCCAGTGCTTACATCTTTTAGGTGCTTTTCCTTTCATCATACTGTGTTGAGTTTCCAACTTGAATCTCAACAGGCATCACTAAGGCCTCCGACTTGTCATATACCATTTCATGGAAACAATACATTCTGTGGTCAAATGCTATTCTCTAAAGTAAGACAAGTGGCAGCTGGCACCATACAGTTCTGTTATAATGAAAACATGAGGTGGCTGCCATTTCACAGTCCTGCACTAATGAGAACAGTAGGAGGCTAGAATTACAATGGTCTAATGAAAACAGGAAATGGTTGGCATTAGATTGGTATAATGAAAACAGGAGGTGGCTGGCATTACTCTGGTACAATGAATAAATTAAGATTTCTGGCTTTAGCCAGTCTCATCTACATTATATATCAACCCAGTGTGCATGATGTAGACTCAGTCCACTCAAAGTCAAACCAACAGTGAATGTAAACAGAATCCACCTTTACTGCACTTCAATGCAGGAAGCTTAATTTTGCTGCATTTTGTAATTCTTTTTAGTGGCCATGGTTAAAAGAAAAATGAAATCATATGGTTAAAAAGATATACACAGATCCTCCGTTTCCCTAAAAAAAAAAAAAGGCCTGCATGATTTCTCATCTCTAACCTGTTAGAACAGAAGGTCAAAGTTGCTCAACAAGAAAGAAATCCAATGCTACAAAAACTTTTAATTTAGTCCCCTACTTTTTTGGGGGGGAGGAGCAAGGGGGAGACAAGTATCCAATAGCCACTAAATGCTTTGAGGTATTGCATGTAACATACAGAGAGAGAACAAGGGGGAAAATAAACGCTGAGAAGAAAAAAGAAGTTAAGCACAAAATCAATCATTCAACTAATGGGCTTTCTTCTCAGAACAAAAAGGTCAGGCGTTTTTGTTCCTTGCTTTTCAAGCTAACCTCTTTAGTTGACTTTTTTTTAATTATTACTGCAGAAGAGAGTCTTGTGTGTAGCCTTCTGACAGTAAATATACAACCGTCTTCTATTTTATTGTGACTTTTACAGCCATCAGAAACTGATTGATTCTCAGTCTCCCTAATCTGGCTGGATTCACCATCTAGTTCCTATAGTTCAAGGCCAGTACATTAAGACATCGTATCAATCTACTCGTACAGTACCTTTCAGTTCTTCAACTCCCCCCCTTTTTTTTTATCTCCAATATCAACCACTTCTTTTTGGATATCTTCCATCTGAACCAACAGACAAGATCAAGCAAGTATAATTTCCAAAGCAGCAATTAGTATGCTGGAAAGTTCCACCATAAAATGTCACGCTTCCTGCTGCCTAGTATTCTGTCAAGAGTCCCTGCTTCCTTGCTCAGACTGCAGTGAAAATATTCTGGTCAGGTACTACTGAGTAAAGCAGCAGTGTGATGCAAACAAGGTACAGATAATCAAATCAAACTTTCTAAGCGAGTTTTGCTATGCTGACACTCTTATTTCTCTCTCGCCTGTAGTTTGTTTTACAACACTGCAGAATTACTTAAAGAATAAATACTTGTGAGTTTATGAAAATCCTTTTATGGCCAACATATATTTGAGAAAGTTAGAGGGAGGGGGAAATAATCTTCCCGTGCTGCCACTACTACTAATTTAATTTCTTTACATGTTAACCTAACTAGCACTTTCCTTTCTATTGTGATATATTTTTGAATCACAAGATCCCCATTTGGTGGGTAGGATGTGTGGATGGTAAAAGGGGTAACATAGAGTAAGTGCAAATATTAAGTTGATCTTTTTCTCCATCTCCTTCAAAATGCTTAAAGCTCATGTATTTAAAAAATACATCTTTATGCCTTTAGGATCAGATTTTAATCTCAGATGCACAGCAGTGGTATCACCGGGTGTTTCATAAAAACTGCTGCCGTGCATTACTTGTGCAAGCCGCAGACGTGACTTAATCGAGATAGGAAGTGACACGTGCTATGCATCTGAAATTAGAATCTGGCCCTCAGCCATTAATGCTGGCATCCCAGGAACCAACTCAGTCCTCTGCCAAACTTCTGGGATTTGGATTCACTGAATCCAGCTCACAGCCTTTAATCCCCACAAGCAGTATCTGTTTGAACTGTGGGGCCTATGGAACATCCAGGTGGCAGTAAAATTGTGGCATTGCCTGTGTGAGCGCAAAGAATAGAGAACTCAGTTTAGGAAGCTGGGAGTTATTTTCCAATCCTGAAGTTTTTCAGTCATTGATTATTGTGGACTGTTTAGCAGTGTGAACTTCAACTCTTGCACCTTTTTAGTTTGTTTATTCTGCACAGTGGCCATAATCATATTGTCTGATGCCCAGGCCTCCAGACTCTGTTAAAATATATGAGAGCTTATAAATATTGCATACTGTAAATTTGCTTGACAGGTCTCATCACTTTGTAAGAAATATTTTTCATTAGCCTACTTTGTAGTAAAATGGCATTTTGCCCTATTTTCAAACTAACAAATTCTGTCAGGGATGGCATTTTTATTGCATTATTAAATACATCAGTCAATACCACCTGGTGTAATTGAGTCTTGTTATGTGATTCAGATAGTCGTTTAAACTATGGATTTTTCAAAGTCAAATCATCTGGCAGAAAGAATATTGTTTTAATGGAATTTTAGATAAATGCGTGCTATATCACCACAACCGCTAGTCCTGATTTAAGATAATGAATTGACCTTTCCTCAGATGATACGCAAAATCATTTATAATTGTGCTGTACAGAAAAAGCTGGAATAAGCACTTGATTATGCTTGATTTCTGCTTTGTGCTACATATCAAAACCAGCACCTGACAGTTATAGCGGAATGTGAACGAGTGTGACGATGCAATTATTTTGGAGAAGATAGAAGGACTCAGCCAAGTTCTTTTTTAAGTACTTAAAATACTAATAGAGAAATATGTTCTTTTCTCTCTCTCAAGGTCTAGGCAAATAAGAAAAGGGATACTGTGAGAAAAGTATATTGAATATTCTCTAGTGGAATGTTAAAATGAATTTTAAAAAACTACCAGGGCAAAAAAATCAAAGATGAGTGAACAAGTTCTGAAAAATTATCGTCTGATTCAAACCATCACCCAAATAGATAAGTTTGAAGCTAAGGCTTTTACCAAAAAGGTGAAAAGGTTTTTTTTTTCATTTTCATGTGCTTCTGCCATTCCTTTTTCTGGATAGTTCCATTAAAAGAGGAAATGTTGAAATAACATTGGAAAAACCTTTTTCTTGTGGTATTTCTTGCTCATTTTTTGAAGATTCAAAAGGTTCCTATAGCATCTGGATAAGCGTTCAAATAGTGGGTGCTTATCTTCACCAAATCTAAAATCTTGATTTAAACCAGCATTGATCCATACCAGCTCATTTTTCACATTACTTATTTCATTTAATCACAAGTTACCTTGCCCCAGATCCACAAGGGTATTTAGGTGTCTATAGTCCAGATTTAGTTGTCCAAGTACCAGTTTTAGTCACCATCGCAATCCACAAAAATCTCTGCTCGGCCACTGCCTAACCCTGTAGGTGCCTAAACCCACTTGGTGCCTACATTTTCTCTGGAAAAAGTTCACTAGGGACTAAGCTTCTACCTCTGGTCATGCACACTGCTGCCTCACTCTAGGCATCTGGATGCCTATCTCCCACCTAAGTGCCAGAATGTTCCACAAACCAGGGAACAGCATGCCTGAGTTATGCACCTGAACTCCTAAATGCCTTTATGAATCCAGGCCTTTGTCAATAACTTCCCTGCCATTTTGCAAAGAAATACAAAATACAAGTGTTAAGCCATTGTAACTTCTTTGGTGCTTAATGTCAAACGTTTAGAAACTATGCAAGGCCATGGTGTCCTGACACCCTTGATATGTCCTCACATTTCATTAGATAGAATGGCCATTTTTCTGCAGCCGTACTACCACAGCATGTTTTTTGGCAGATCCAATAAGCTAGACAGAGTTGGGCCTAGTCAAGCAAACTAGAGAAATGTGGTCTATAAGGTGGGTGCACAACTGGTTGAAAGACTGTACTCAAAGACTAGTTATCATGGGGTTTGCTGTCAAACTGGTGTATCTAGTGGTATCCCACAGGGGTCAGACCTGGGTCTGGTACTATTCAATATTTTGATTAATGACTTGGACAATGGAGTGGAGAGTATGCTTATAAAATTTGCAGATGCAACCAAGCTGAGAGAAGTTGCAAGCACTTTAGAGGATAGGATTAGAATTAAAAAATGACCTTGACAAACTGAGAATTGGTCTGAATTCAACAAGATGAAATTCAGTAAAGACAAATGCAAAGTCCTGCACTTAGGAAGGAAAATCAAATGCACAAATACAAAATGGGGAATAACTAGTTAGACAGTTATACTGTCAATACTCTAACACTTGTGCAGAAAAGGATCTTGGAGTTCAATTTGTGATCCAAATTGAATCTGAATTAATGATGTGATGCAGTTGTGACAAAAGCTCATATCATTCTGGGGTGTATTAAGGGAAGTGTCAGATGTAAGATACAGGAGGTAATTGTCTCGCACTCAGCACTGTTGTGTCCAATGCGGGGTGCCACATTTTTAGGAAAGATGTGGATAAATTGCAGAGATTCCAGAGGAAAGCAACAAAAACAATAAAAGGTTTTAAAAAAAACCTGTCCTATGAGGAAAGGTTTAAAAAACTGGATGTGTTTAGTCTTGAGAAAAGAAGACTGAGAGGTAACAATCTGGAGGTAGGAAAAGAAATGGGCTTAATCTGTAACCAGTGAAATTTAAGTTAGATATTAAGAAAAACTTTTTAACTATAAGGGTAGTTAAGTTCTGGAATTTCAAAGGAAGTTGTAGAATCCCCATCATTGGCGGTTTTTAAAAACAAATTGGACAAACACTTGTCAGAGATGGTCTAGGTTTATTTGATCTTGCCACAGTTCAGGGGCCTGAACTTGAAGACTTCTCAAAGTCCCTTCCAGCCCTACATTTCCACAATGCTATGAATTCTTGGAAAAGGGACCTCTAAGGAAAACACAAAATGGTCTAGAAAGTGAGCTTCATTGTTTACCAGATGATGCTGTACTCTTCCTTCTAAGTAAACTAAATGCCAGTTAACCAGATGCTAGCCTGGTAATGGGGAAAATAGAGATAATGTGCTGTCAGAATGCTGGGTTTGGATTAGTTGTAAAACTGAGCTACTAAATACATGGTATTCTTGCAAGATGATGGGTTTTAACTCTGTTATTCTGACCAAATTTCAGTTTTGGAAATGAAATTCTATTTGCTATGTTTCCTGTACATCTGCAGTTAAAAAAAAAAAAAAAGAGAGAGAGACTCTCTTCTCTTTTCCAACAATGGTACAGTTGCACTGGTGCTCATAACAGTGTAAGTGCTAGTGTAGACAGGCATCGGATACTTTCAGCACAGGGTCATGAAGCAATGATGAAAATGATTGATCACTATATACCCAAGTACTGTCACCATTATTAGTACTTGTGCTGTGCTGGAAAAAGAAATACAGAATGTTCTAGTATAGACAAAGCCTCTGTCTGAAACTGTTGCATGATGTATTGTACCTTGTGGCAGAAATATTGGGTGGGTGAAACATTGTCTCTGTATTTTGGGATGAAAGGTGTTTCCAGATACCATGGTGATAGCAATAATATACTAAAATATGTAGCATTGTAAAATTTTATTTCCTTGCTCATTCTAGTATGTAATTTTTCTATTGTTGTTGAGAAGGGTGAGAAAAATATTATTAGCTTTTTTATTGTCGGTTTTCATGTCAAAGGAAAAATGAGTGGATTTTTTACCTGCAATGGTAATTGTTAATGGCAGTTTTGCAATGCAGCTATAAAATATAGTAATCATGTAATAACATAAATTACATTATATGCAATCCAATTACTGTATGATACAAAAATGTTTGCATCTTGCTCATGGCAAGACAAACTCTTTCAGCTCCTTGAATGCAGGAATGGCGGGAAGGAAGGGCAGATGGGGAAGAAATGCTGTCAAACTTGTAAATAAGCTGATCACACCATGATGGTGCATCTAGCAAACACTGGTTAAAAACAACATTTTGTCACATCTGAACTTCAAAGGAAACAAAGAAAGGTTAGAGTTGGCATCTTCTATGAACCTGAATGTTCTTCTAGTTTGGCAAAATTCCTAACAAGGATGTACGAAGAGCATTGAAGTGCCTCATTCTCACCTTGATGAGCACTTAAAATGTAATTTACTGTTGCTCTCAATTACTGTAGATTCCAGAAGTGTTTACTATTTTTGGCATCCTGCAACCTCACAGCCAAATGATGATGAATGAATATAGTGATTTGTTCTGTTTTAACAGAAATCTGGTGGTAGGGCAAAATAAGATATTTATACTAAATCTGCACGACTCCTGTTTGAAACTTTAATAAACTGCCAAGAAAATGTGCTAGCACTATGTTGAAAAAGATGCTTCAGGATGACAGACTTTTTCCAGAGAATAGGTTATTTCTTTCAAAAAAGGAAAAGGGAAAGGGCATATTTCACAAATGTGTTATTTGTATTAATTATGAAGAAGGTCCAATTTGAGATAGCTTATATACAGATTCGTAGATTCCAAGGAGACCACTGTGATCTTGTAGTCTGCCCTGTATAACATTGAACTTTCCCAAAATAATTCTTAGAGTTTGAAAAACATATAATATTGATTTAGAAATGGTCAGTGATGGAGAATCCACCATGACCCCTGATAAATAATTCCAATGGTTAATTACTCTCACTGTTAAAAATCTGTGCCTTATTTCTAGTCCAAATTTGTCTAGCTTTGAATTCCAGCCATTGGATCACGTTATACTTTTCTCTGCTAGATTGAAAAGCCAATTAATAAATATTTGTTCTGTAAGTAGATACTTAAAAACTGTAATCAAGTTACCCCTTAACCTTCTCTTTGTTAAGCTGAATAGGTTGAACTCCTTGAGTCTAGCACTATAAGGAAGGTTTCCTAATGTTTTAATCATCTCATGACTCTTCTCTGAACCTTCTCCAATTTATCAACATCCTTCTTGAATGGTGGATACCAGAACTGGATGCAGTGGTCGCATCAGTGCCAAATAAAGAGGTAAAATCTCTCAAGGTTCCCTAGTTTATGCATCTCAGGATTGCATTAGCACTTTTGGCCATAGTAATACTCTAAGAGCTCATGTTCAGCTGATTATCCACGATGACCCCCAAATCTTTTTCAGAGTTACTGTTTCCCAGGATTGAGTCGTCCCCCCCCCCCCCCCCCCGGTGTAAGTATGGCCTACACTTTTGTTCCTTGATGTATACATTTACCCATATTAAAACATGAATTGTTTGTTTGTGCCCAGTTTACCAAGATATCCAGACTGCTCTGAAGGGAAAATCAAGCCCCTTTAAGATGTTTCAGGTTAGGACAAAATCGAGATCCTCAAAATCACTAATCAAGTTTGAAAATTTTGGCCCGTGACTTTGTGTATATTTTGGAATGCTTACACTGTCAGCATTCAGTAAATAATAAACAATAATAATGATCCCGGAAAAAGTCAGTTTTATCAGTCAGGTAAATGGCTAGCTATTCCACTATACTTTACAAATAAAAACATATAGCTTCAATAAAACATTTTAATTACTTTTGTATAGAATGAGAACATTCACAGTCACAGTAGATAAGATTAAAAAGAAACAAACCTAACAGTTAGGAAAGTGTATTTATGGGCTAGATACAGGAATCACTGGGTGAAGTTTTGTGGCCTCTGCTATGCAGTAATTCAGACTAGATCAGTCATGCCATCTGGCCTTAATATCTATGAAATCCTCCTACCTCAGGGTGTAGACAACTTCAAAATGATGGGTGTTAGGAAGAAACCTCCCCTATGGGCAGGTTATTCCTGAATTCTCTGCTTTGGGGTTTATTGGAACTTTGGCTGAAGCATCTGATATTGCACATGTCAGAGACAAAGTATCAATGCAAACAGACCACTGATCTGATCTGGCAATTCCAATGTTCCTGAGTGCATGTTTTCAGGAAGCTAAATTATATTTTTCCTGAAGTCATTTTGTTTCTAACAAAGGTTCCACATGGAATTTCTTTTAGTTGGTTCATAAATATTATCTAATTATATTTGCTTATGCAACACAAATGCATCAGTATTGAAATACTAATCCATGGGGATTAGTTTGCATTTAGTGTGCTTGTTTTGTAATACCACGGGTTTTTTTTTTTGCATTATTTCATTTTTTGAATATTTGTTGTCTTCTGCAGGTTAAGGTTGTACAAAGTGTGTGTAAATACTCAGATGTCAAGGAAAATATTTAAACACCTGCATACAATTTGATTATTTGCTTCATTTTAGTGCTTGTAAGCGTTCACATTAAAAAAAAATGACAGCCATGTTCTCCATGAATATACTACAGCTTGTGCTGACATGAGTAAAGCATTTGGGGCTATTGCCATTTATACTGGGGTGGGGGGAGATTGTTCCCCTGCATATATATGATGAAGGACCATTCCACCTGTGGATATCATTCCTCCCACACTGCCTCGGCAGACCATTCCCCCATAATCCCCTAACTCAGACCTTCTGGGAATAGGACAGTTGGGCCAGAGCGGTTTCTTGCCCCATCCTCTAAACAGCCGTACAATTCCATGCTCTGTCAACTTTCCTGTGACCCCTCGCTGTGCAGTGAAAGCCCATCTCTTTTATGGGTGTTCCAGGAGCAGCCTGGAAGAAGTCCTGACAACATGGTGTCTTTGGAGCTGTGCTGAAAGGGAAATAAAAAGAGTTGTAGTGTACCTAGCACGGAGCTGCAAGTTTTACCATGGGAGGCAAAAACTGACTCTGTATTGTTTTTCTGTGGTTTGCCAGACAAACAACTTTGGAGACTGAAGAACCCCATTTATTAAGGGTCATATTATATGTCTTTACTCGCGTTGTACAGTACCTTATCCTGTGGGACTACTTGTGGAACGTGGTACTACTAAGCAGGAGTAAGGCTGGCAAAATCTTATCTTTCAGGAACCATAGCACCATGTGTTGCTCCTCACGGCTCAACCAATATTCCTCAGATCCAACCCAGGAGGTCCATTTTAGGAGTTGAGAAGGAAGTTCGGTGTCCATGCCTATCAGCTGGAACTGTGTCTGCTCCACAGTTCCAACTGTAGTAATGGTCTTTTTTTATTTTTCATAGGTCTCCATGTAACCTGTAGATGGTAACAACTTTAGGTCACTCCCAATTTGACCCAAATTTGACTAAGCAATTTCTACAAGAGAAAGGCTAATTATACTGTTGCTAATCAGCTGAGCCACCAAGTCTCCCACAAAGCTCATATGGAATGTTTGAATAAAGCCAGCTTGGCTTTTGTTCTGCCATGTTTCATGTGATGTACTGACAATCTTTAAATGTATTTTACTATGTTTATCTCAATTTTTGATGATGTGTATCTATCTCCATTACACCAGACCAAGCTCAGACATCCTGAACTCCAATGGGGATGTCCTGTGGCAACTCCGGTCCATGTCTTTCTTTACCTGGGAAAGAAGATGTCATGTAGTACTCTGCTAAAGTTTTTTCAGCATAATGCAGCAGGTTCCAAAGGAAAACAATGAACACTCACTAAGGGGCAAATCCTGTACCCAATGCACAGCCCAAAAAAACTGAGTCAGGAAGCCACCCACAAATCAGAAAGGAAGGAGCTTCTTCTCCAGGCTGCAGAACAGCTGTACCTGTACTTGGGGTATATATAAATAGTACATGGCAAACAAATATTTAATAATGGGCTCTAGTGAGAGTAATTAATCTATGGAACAATTTACCAAGGGTTGTGGTAGAGTCGCCATTGCTGACAATTTTAAAATAAAGATTGGATGTTTTTGTGCTCTAGGAATTTTTGTGGGGAAGTTCCTTGCCCCGTGTTATACAGGAGGTCAGATTTGATGGTCACAGTGATGCCTTCTGGCCTTGAAATCTATGAATCTATGGCTCACTTTTCCAACATCTGAGCTGGATGGCCTCAAAACCCCTAATGCACTGGCTTGCTGGGAGTAATGGCTAGTAGATCTACAGAGTAGTGGAGGCATAGCCTAACCCTGCTCCTGCACTAGAAATCCACACATGGAGGCCCCATAAAACTGAACTCTGGGTTCAAAAAGACGTTTGCCCATATACTGGCTCCTGACTTCATGCTTCTGCTCCCTATTCAGCAAAACCTCACCAGTTTTGCATCTGGAAGCAGGATTTGACCCTTAATGTTGCAATGATTTCTATTCAATTGCTATTTATTTTTCTTTTAGAGTCTGCAAAAAATAAAAGTCTTTTTAATAATTTAACCATGACAGTGTGTATATGTGGATGCACGTGTAAAGATTCCTCTACAGAACCATGTTTCCAGCCCAGGCACTGTATTTGTGGGAGCAAGAAATCTAACTGGATTTAAGATAAGATTATGAACAGGACTATATGACAGGGTTCTCTCTGTGATAGCAAGGGATGGTGCGATGACCCAGGAGGTCCGTTTCTGTCCTATGCTATTATTTCAAAGTTTTTACTTCTACAGAATGTGAATCTGTAAATGAAAATTTAATCACTATGTGCTGTCATAAGTTGAACAGTTCATCCAGTTTGGGAGATAAGGTAAACCTCTTTTTATTCCACCACTGCAAAATGTGTAGTAGAGTGTTCCTGCTTTTCACAACTAGTATCAACAGAAAAGTGAATCCAGTATACAGCCTACATAGCAAAGTTAAGTTGAACAGTGTCAGTTTGGTGATGCTCTAAGAGATTCATTGCGCCTCCTGCACACTAATGAGCCCACACAGATGCAGCTTTTAACAGAAACAGACTTAACCTTAAAGTGTGCAATTAAGACTGTGGTTTCCACGGAGACAGCTGTGAAAGATGCAACAGAGTTGCAAAATAAACAAGGTCTAGAATGTCAGACACATAAGTTACCCATAAAAGCAAAAGGAAAAGCGATGAGCAAACAAGGTATGACCTGTTTCCAGCATTGTTATTCCACAGATATGAATGTCTTGCTCTAAATATAAGCAGTTCAGAAACAGCAACCATAAGGGTCATATTTGCAGGATAGGTTGTAGCGCACCTAGGGATAAGCATATGAAAACAGAAAAAGAAGAAAGGCATCCCAATGCATTGTGTGACAGATACTGGCAATGGCTGTGATTCAGATGTCATAGCATTTTTGCCACATCATAGCATGAAAGGAAAGTACATAAAATGCAAACTGGTTTATACCTCTTGTGGTAGAAATGCAATTCAAAATCATATTAGATACTGGATCAAAAGTATATATATTATATATATATATATATATATATTACACACAAAAACTATAATAAAAGAACATTTTGAAGGTTGCATTGTAAACACTAGGTAATACCTGAATTTTTGTCCCCTGGTGTATGTGCATTATAGCATAACCTTAAATTCCATGATCCCACACTATTTTTTCCCACAGGATCCCTGCTTCATTCAGTACAGAGAATGGATTTGATATTTAGTTTTCTCCTCATTCAATGTGTGGCTCCAGGCCTCATTTACTGCACACTGTTCAAACCCTGTTCTGAAGATAGAATGATTCATTTCCTCACTTTCTTTTCCATGGTGCTCATGTATCTGAGTGCTTCACAAACACCCATGTGAGGTGGGGGGGGGGTGATATTACAGATGGGGAACAGAGGATCAATCCACAACTGTATTTAGGTGCCTCATTCCCATTGATTTCCCTGTCTTCTTGCCCAGCAAGTCCTAGTCTCATCCTTCTGGCCTCCAGTCTCACCCCCCACCCCCACACACTTCCAGTCCCAGTCTCCTGTTCTCAACAGTCAGAGTTCCCTGCCTCCCACTTCCTCATCCAATCTGTCGCTCCCCTCACTCTGGCCTCCAGACAATGAGCCACCCCCATCCATGTGTCCCATCCCCAATGCCTCCCAGTCCCAATCTCCCTCCCTGAGCTCCTTGTCCAGTCTCATTGTTTCCCCCTGGTTCCTTGAACAAGTCTCTTTGCTCAGCCAGCCCCAGTCTCCCTCCCACTCCAATTCCCATTCTCAGTTTCTCTCTCCTCGACTCCTAGCCAGCTTCCAGTCCCAGATTCCATCCCCCCATGCCACAAACTTCTTCTCCTAATCCACTTCTCTCACCCATCCTCCTCAGCAGGACTGGAACTTATCCACTTTGCATTCAAATTAGGCAGCTTCCCCCTCCGTGTTAGTTGGGCCCTGCAGGGAGAGGGTGAGGAGGTCATTGAGAGCACAGAAGAGACAGTCAAGTGCCTGGACCCAGCACGAGGTACAGCAGCCCAGAGCTGAAATCACAAGGAAAATTCTGCTCAGCTCCGGAATGGAGCATGTCCAGTGTGGATGAAATCTTTGGGAAATTAAACTGCTAAAAGCTAAGATGTCTCTATTAACCATGTGTGAACTGTGAATTTTCGAAGACTTGTAAATTGGCTAGATTTGGACAGATTTTCACAGAAATGGCAAAAATCAGATCCCTGACACAAGGCCACCCCATTGCTGAATTTCAAATCTCTGCTCTAAAGCATGTCACCCTAGAGTGTTTAAAAGAAAAGGTCATCGGAAATTCTTAACATGAGCAAAACAATTTATATTTCCATAGCCTCACTCTCACAAAGAGCTGAACCATTTTGGCCTGAACAATTCAGCCTGAGGCATGGAAAATTTCAGCCCAAATGGTTACAGTTGACAAAGTTATAAGCAACTGAAAAAGGGTTTTATAAAAGGAAATGTTGGGCAATCTTAATAATAGTCATTGCAATAGGCTTCACCTATAATTAGGACATGAAAACATAGGAACTACCATACTGTATCAGATCCAACATATATGTAGTCACATATCCTTTCACTTGGAGAGTGGACCTCAGGTGCTTCAGAGGAAGGTGTAAGAACCTTTCAGTAGGCAGATGTAGGATAATCTACCTTCACATTAGATCTGAATCTGATGTCTAATAGTTAGAGATTGGCTTCATCCTTGAAGCATGACGTATACTATCCCTTCCAGAATTTCTGTTGTCACTAACTATGAAAACGCTGGATATAATTAATATCCATACAATCCTTTAAATCTTAAATTCTTGACCTCAGTGACTCCCTCTGGCATGGAGTTCCACAGTTTAATCATACTTTGGGTAAAAACAGTACAATATTTCTTTTTAGTTGTTTTTTAATTTCTCATCTTTTATTTTCATTGAATGTTCCCTTGTTTTTGGATTATGAGATAGGAAAACAGAAGTTTCTGAACTACCTTTCCAAGATCATTTATTATTTTCAATAGTTTATTGTGTCTCCTTTTATTCATCTCCTTTCTAAGCAAACACTCCTAATCTTTTCAATCTTGCTTCATATGAGACATTTTCATGCCTCTTCTCTTAACCTCCGCTAGTTCTACAATATCCTTTTTGAGATGGTGTGACCAGTATTATGATTGAGGCCACACCACTGACTTATGTAAAAGTACTATTATATTCTCTAAATTATTCACCATTGTTTATGCATCCTAACATTTTGTTAGCTTTTTTGGTTGCAGCTGCACATTGGACAGAGGTTTTCATTAAACTGTCCACAATGATGTCCAGGTCCCTGTCCTGAGTTGGTATGGTTAATTTAGAATGCTGTATGGTGTATTTCATATGAAAATTTTGCTACCTCACTGTTTATCCCCCTTTCCAAATCATTAATCAACATGGGACATAGTACAGAACTTTGAGGCACTTTGCTATTAATCTTTTGTTATGATGAAAATTGACCATTTAATCCTACTCTTTTGGGGGGGGGGAAGGGGGGGTCTCCGAGCCAAGTTTTGATCCATGACAGTATTTTGTCTCTCACCCTGACAGGCCCCGCAGGTCTTGAAAGCAGATCTTTCTCCTGGAGCTTTGATCCTGAACCATATAGACCTAGCTAGGAACCAGCCCATATCCTCAAGCCCCACAACTTCCTGAATGCTTCTGGGACCTAATCACACTGATTAGGTGTTCTGCTTCTGCCTTGGAAATGCCACCTGATGAACTAGTTGCCATCAACAGGGAACCACATGACACTGGGGTGGAAGGTTGTGTTTGTGAATAACCATAGTTATGTTCCTCCAGGTAAGGCAAGAGTGGCTGCATTGCAGCTATGCCAGGACTCTCCCTGGTGGGACACCGAGTCACTTTAAGACTCAGAAATGATGTCCCATCTTTTCTGGTGGCCCCAGTTGTGCCCCATAATATAGTCCTTAGTAGCATCCTGTAATGTGCGTACTCAAGCCAAAATGCCGAGCAACAAACTCTGCAACCTACTCCAACCTCTAGACATTCCATCCTGACCTTGGACAGTTATTGCATTGGATTTTATGGTGGAGCTCTCAGAGTACAAAAGATTCACAGCTACCTTGATAGTGGTAGACCACCTCACTTAAATGACCTACGTCATACCCTGCATTGGGCTACCTTCTGCTGAAGAGAGAGTCCAGATATGGTATAGCTGTGTGGTTCATCTCCATTTCCTACCAGATTGCTTCATCTCTGACTGAGGGTCACAATTTACAGACCAGTTCTTCTACAAGGCTCCACATTTTCTGGGAGTCCAGCTGCACCTCTCCCCTGCCTACCACCCCCAGATGGAAAGAGTCAATCAGATTTTAGAGCAACATCTATGATGTCATATTAATAACCATCAGGATGGTTTGTCCTTACTTTTACCTTACCCGGAGCTTGTGTACAATAACCTAGATCACTCTTCCATGGGGAAAAGCCCCTTCTTTGCCAATTATGGGTACTACCCTCAATTCCACCCGCAGCTACCTATGACCTGTCCTAACCCAACTGCCTTAGTCTTGGTGCAGAAAATTCATGAAATCCAGGAAGAAGTAAGTGGCCACTTGGAGAAAATGAAGGCTGACTTCAAGCAACATGCAGACCAACACTGTCAATCACACTGCATGTATTCAGTGGAACAAAAAGTGTGGCTCCTGAAGGAGTACCTCCTTACAAAAAAGACTCTCACCTAAGCTGGCTTTCCCCTTCCTTAGATCTTATCAAATTTGTTACCAGGTTAACCTGGTACACTACACCTACACTGATCTTTCAAGATCCACCTGGTATTCCACATATTCCTCCTGAAAACCAATACCAAGAATATATTTCCACATGGGACCCAATCACCTTCCCTGCCAGTGTATATACAAGACCACGAGGAATATGTCATGTATGAAATATTGGATTCTAAACACTGGCAGGGTAAACTTTTATACCTGATCATTTTGGAAGACTATGGCCCTGAGGAGAGTATTGGGAGCCAGTGGAAAATTTTCATGCTCCCACCCTAATACAAGCCTTCCATGAGGACCACCTCAAGAAGCCAGGATCCACAGTGCCTCGAGGGTGCCCCTTGGTAAGCAGCTGATGTCAGGCCCCACTTGTCTTGATCCTGAGTCTGTAGAAGTTGTGGGAGTCAGCTCACTCCAATCCTTCACCTGGCAACTTACAGACAGCAGCTGGGACCCGGGGTTTATGTATCCGAAAGCCCTGATGCTACACTCTGAATTAGAGAATTTCAATGCTCCTCATTGAACGTCAGTCCCTATTTAAGACAGAGGAGGAAAGAGGAAGTTGTCAGTACAACTGGGTTTCATCCTGTCATGAACTGATGTTTACTTATTCCTGCCTTCTGATCCTGACCTCCTGGTATCCTGACTCTTGGTAACTGACTCTTGATCCCTGGTTTGTCTCTTGATTATGATCTCCTGATTTTCCAGTCTAGTCTGATTCCTGGCAATTGGCTTCTGGCCCCTCAGCTAGTGCCTGATGCTAACCCTTAGGCCAGGCTACCCAAGCCCAGTGCTGATACACCCAGTTAGTTTATTAGCCTCTTATGTAGGACCTTTCTAGATGATCTACTGGTCCCTTGAACTCTATGACCTTGTCAAAGGCCTTTTGGAAGTCTAAATAAATTATGTCAACCAGTTCTCCTTTTTCCACTACTTTACTAATGCACTCAAAGAATCTTAATTAGTGAGAAATAATTTTCCTTTCCAGAAACTGTTAACTTCATGGCATACGCACAGAGAAGCTAGGTAAAATCATAAATACTCTTTCAGTGCAACACTGCTTTATTTTGTAGAATTCAGAATAATTACACACAAGAACCTGAAAACAGGCTGAAGGGCACAACCCATCCCACCTTGCTTTAAGATGGCTATTTCCATAACTGACTCTGATTGCATGTTTGTCCACAGAGCCCCCTAACCTGCAAGCAGCAACCTCTCCACCCCCAAACTTAAAGCGATAGCTTGCAATTTCGACACAATCCTCAATATACCACAGAAACCATGCTGATATCATGATATCATGATCATCATATCATGATCTTTCCCACATTTTGCTATTCTGTTTATAATGATTTTTTCAAACAATTTTACATTTAACGGCTGATGACATGAAAAGTGGCAGCAAATGTGCAAGTGAAATAAAATAATACCATGTATAATCCAGATTTGTATGTCATATCCCAGGGAAGAGCTTTTTTTATTAATCAGAATGGCTGAGTGCAATCAAGTTGGACCAAGGTTCAAAATGAACAGGGAACAGCATAGAAAGACAGTTGAAAGGGTTGGCAGTGTAGTCTAAGACTAGATAGCCTAAAATACCCTAGTCCAGATTTTGCCATGTTTATTCCTGTTTAGGGTTGCAGATTGTCACGGCATATTTTTAAATAAAAAAATCACAGAGCCATCACAATAAATGTGATCCCGATGTGCAGAAAGAATAGCAAATATGGCAGGCAACAATCTTGGTTTAACAAAGAAGTCTTTCTTGAGCTTAAACACAAAAAGGTAGCTTACAAGAAATGGAAGCTTGGTCAGATGACTAGGGAGGAGTATAAAAATACTGGTCCAGAATGCAGGAGTGAAATCAGGAAGGCCAAATCACAATTGGAGTTGCAGCTAGCAAGGGACGTGAAGGTTAACAAGAAGGGTTTCTACAGGTATGTTAGTAACAAGAAAAAGGTCAGGGAAAGCGTGGGCCCCTTACAGAATGGGGGAAGCAACCTAGTGACAGATGATGTGGAAAAAGCTAAAGTACTCAATGTTTTTTTCTTCTTCTGTCTTCTCAGACAAGGTCAGCTCCCAGACAACTGCACTGGGTGCACAGAATGGATAGGAAGTGAGCAGCCCTCAGTACTGAAAGAACAGGTTCAGGACTATTTAGAAAAGCTGGATGTGCACAAGTCCATGGGGCCAGATGCAATGCATTCGAGGGTGCTGAGGGAGTTGGCTGATATGATTGCAGAACCATTGGTCATTATCTTTGAAAACTCGTGGTGAGTGGGGGAGGTATCAGATGATTGGAAAAAGGCAAATATAGTGCCCATCTTAAAAAAAAAGTGAAGAAGGAGGAACTGGGGAATTACAGACCTGTCAACCTCACGTCAGTCTCCAGAAAAATCATGGAGCAGGTCCTCAAAGAATCTATTTTAAGGCACTTGGAAGAGAGGAAGGTGATCAGGAACAGTTAGCATGGATTCACCAAGGGCAAGTCATGTCTGTCCAACCTGATTGCCTTCTATGATGAGATGACTGGCTCTGTGGATGTGGGAAAAGTGGTGGATGTGATATATCTTGACTTTAGCAAAGCTTTTGATATGGTCTCACACAGTATTCTTATAAGCAAGTTAAAGAAGTATGGGTTGGATGAATGGACTATAAGGTGGATAGAAACCTGGCTAGATCATCAGATTCAACAGGTAGTGATCAATGGCTTAATGTCTGGTTGGCAGCCAGTAACAAACGGAGTGCCCCAAGGGTCAGTGCTGGGGCCAGTTTTGTTCAACATCTTCATTAATGATCTGGAGAATGGAGTGGATTGCACCCTCAGCAAGTTTGCAGATGACACTAAAGGACAGGGATACGATACAAAGTGACTTAGACAAATTGGAGGATTGGGCCAAAAGAAATCTGATGAGATTCAACAAGGACAAATGCAGAGTTCTGCACTTAGGATGAAATAATTCCATGCACTGCTACAGACTGTGGTCTGACTGGCTAGGCAGCAGTTCGGCAGAAAAGGATCTGGGGGTTACAGTGGACAAGAAGCTGGATATAAGTCAACACTGTGCCCTTATTGCCAAGAAGGTTAATGGAATATTGGGCTGCATTAATAGGAGCATTGCCAGCAGATAGAGGGAAGTGTTTATTCCCCTCTATTCAGCACTAGTGAGCACATTTGGAGTACAGTGTCCAGTTTTGGGCCCCCCACTACAGAAAGGATGTGGATAAATTGGAGAGAACTCAGGAAAGGTCAACAAAAATGATTGGGGCCTGGAGCACATGACTTAAGAGAGGCTGAAGGAACTAAGCTTGTTTAGTCTGCAGAAGAGAGAATGAGGGGGGATTTGATAGGAGCCTTTAAATACCTGAAAGGGGGTTCCAGGGAGGATGGAGCTAGGCTGTTCTCAGTGATGGTAGATGACAGAACTAGGAGTAATGGTCTCAAGTTGCAGTAGGGGAGATCTAGGTTGGATAATAGGAAAAAGGTTTCACTAGGAGGGTGGTGAAGCACTGGAATGGATTACCCAGGGAGGTAGTGGAATCTCCATCCTTATAGGTTTTTAAGGATTGGCTTGACAAAGCCCTGGCTGGAATGGTTTAGTTGGAGTTGGTACTCCTTTGAGCAGGGGGTTGGACTAAATGACCTCCTGGGGTCTCTTCCAACCCTAACCTTTTATGATTCTATGATTCTATATGTAATAAAAGTAATGAGTTACTACACTTATCATAACTGCTCCCTGAGTTTTGCTAAAAAAAATGTTCTCCTCCTCACCTTACCTAGGGGGGACCAACAACCACCAACAGTGCCCTCTATCCAGGCCCCACAACCCTACTCTCACTTGGAGAGGAAGGAAGGCCATAGGAGTGGGGGAGGGTTGAAGATCAAGCCCACCCTGCACTCACCGCAGCCTGGGTCAGGCTCACCCTGCTCTGGATGTTTTGCCCTGCTGACCAGGCTTGACCTCCTCCCGGCTGCCCCCATCATGACAGGGAGGCAGGAGAGTGAAATCAGATGGCAGTGCATCAGACTCAACGTCCAGAGTGGGGACCCAGGCCCCCATGACAGGAGCTGCTGCTGAGGGATGAGTGCTGGGCAGGATCACTCTCCTTTCCTTCATGCCAGTCCGGTGAAACACCCTTTGGGAAAATCATTGACAGACACGAAAGGGGTCACAGAAACATCATGGTATCTGTGACTATTTTCCCCTGTGACAAACCAACAGTCCTATTCATGCTGAAGTCCCGTTGTACTCCTTCCCCCCACCCTTCATCTCTTTGTCTGTTTTGTCTTTTTTAAACTGTCAACTCTTGAAGTCAATTAGAGTGCCTTATTTTTTCTTTCTTTAGGCCTAGATTTTTAAAAATGTTTAGGTGCCTCATGGTGAAGATATCCTTCTAGTGGTATTTTCAAAAGCACCTAACCTCCACTGATATCAATTGGCATTTTTTAAAATCACAGTAGATGCCTATCTGCAAAGTTAGGCAGCTAAATACTCATATGAATCAGGCCCTTTGCTCCTGCAGTGCAGAGTGGAGCAATACCTACATACTTTAAAAAATCTGGCCGTTAGTTCATAGCACAAAGTGTTTTCTTCTGGAAACATAGAATAATAATAAAAGAAAAGATAGCTTTACACAACAAATAATTAACCTGTGGAGCTCACAGGCACAAGTGATTATTGAGGCTTAGAGCTTAGTACAATAAAAACGGATTAAACATTGATAAGAATATCCAAAGTTGCAACAGCTAAAAGAAACACTTAATAGTATCAACCTTTATGATTCAGGGCATTTATTAAAACAACCACTGTTTACCTGAGGTTAGGAAGAAAATTCACCTGAAAGTATATTACTGCATAATTTTCTGACAAAGGGATTGTATTATATCCTGTTGTGATGACTTGGGGAATCTGTAGTAAAGTGGTCATCAAGAGGTTAGCTGGGTTACTCAGAGCATTATGGATTGGAACTGTACTCCATCTTTCCATTACTTCCTGTTTAGTGAGTGGGTGTTCCCCCCCACCCCACTCTGTTTATTATTGAGTTATGTAAAGCAGCACATTCCCAACCTACAGTACTGTAAGGACAGTGTTTCTTGTGCACATGTGCAATTTATTAATTTTGATTGATATTATGAAGTTATTATGGAATTCTTGTATCTATGCTTGTATCATGAAATGCCTCCATGGATGTGGACTCAGCCAGGGCTGTAACCTGTACAATTGTAACCTGGCCGTAACTCAGACCAGGTACCATTGTTGGTTGTTAGACCTTAATTGGTTGCTATCCATGTGGAAACGCATTGGGACAGTAGACTAGCTGAACGTGGAAAAAGCTAGTTCTTCCAACTTCTCCGCAGGGAGGGGGAAAATGGAAAATCCCCAGGAGCAGAATAAAGGATCCAAGTGTAGGATATATAAACTTGAGGGACGCGAAGAGATAGACAGGAGGCTTTGGGCAGGAGGGAGGAGCATGCTTTTGAAGCAAGGGCGTCTTGTTTAACCATGTTACCAGTCAAGGCCAAAGGAAAGCTAGCTGACCTAAAGAGGCAGAAAGACTTGATGATTTTGAGAAGGATCCTGGATAATCCCTCCCAAGTCCTAAGGACTCTCCCAAGTGATGAGGAACCTGAGGTAGGGAAATGCATATAGATGTGCTTATTATTTTGTCTATATCTGTATATCTCTTGTTCCAAGTAAAGAATGATGGCTAGAATCCTGTGCAAAGTTTATCTCTGTATACATTTGCTTTCGCTATCATGTGCCCATAAAAAGTTAAACTGTAAATCCTGAGTACCCATGAAGTGGAATTCTGGCAAAGAGTGTACTCAAGATATGGTGAAGCCTGAGAAGTGAGCGTGAATCCCAGGAGCTAGGCAGCTCTCAGAAAGGGGTGCAAGACATACGATTTGCACCCCAAAGAGTATACCTGGAGTCCCAGATCCTCAAAGGTTGAAAGCAGTGGGAGTAAGGTGCCTAAATGCCTTTGAGAATCTGGGCCAGAGACCCCACACCAGGGGCCAGACCTGGATTCTGTTCAGACTCAGGAGTTTTAAAAAGCACATGGGGGCCCACTGAGGTGGGATCCAAATACAACAGCCTAGGGAGTATCTAGCCACAGAAGGAGCGCTAATAGTTCTGTGACACCTGTGAAATATTCAGACTAGATAGACCATTGATCTGATTCAATATGGAAATTCCTGTGTTGCTATGAGCCGCCCTCTAGTAATTTGACTTTCAAGCTATTTTCTTATCTGGAGAAAGAAACTGAATCCCTTTCCTAGGTATCAGCCTTCTACTCGCTCGCTCGCTCGCTCGCTCACAAGAACAAGAATGCTAGCAAAAAATAATTATCTCTACATCTGTGGGAAACCCTCTGGCCTTCTTGCCTGACGATTCTGAGTCGCAGAAAGAAAATCTGAGCTAAAGAAATGCCCCAGCAATGTTTATTCACTACCTAGCCATCTAAAAAACCGTGCTTCTGTTTTCAGTAATTGATTGGCACTCCTGGTTACGACAGACCTGCCACATAAAAACTTTCTGAGCTAGAAGGATCCCAGATTGCTTTAGAGGCTACAGGCCAGATCCTTAGCTCATGTGAATTGATGTAGCTATGGAGCTATGCCAGTTCACGCTAGCTGAACATATGGCCTATATATCTAGGGATAATTTCTTTCTGCATTGAGACAAACATCTCTGGGGTGGAGCATAGACAATATTCTTCTTCAGCAGCTCTTTTTTTGGAAAAGTGACCACAAAAAAACCCAAAAAGAAGTGAAACTGTAGGGGAACTGCAAGTTGCTCAGAACATTAGATCTATCACCTTAGTCTTGCAGAAAGTACCATGACATCTCTAATGACTGGAGATGATCCTGACCTCAGTTTTAGATCTTTTCCAAGATCTTTTCCAGCTCCATAAAGTAGCCTTAACACTTGCTTTGTCTCAATAGTTATAGAAAAGGTAAAGATCATTTGTTGAAGCTTCTGGGCCCATATAAATTCTTCTTACAGTGTAAAAGCTGTATTCACAGTAAAGGCTTATGTGGGAATGTATAGGAATCATTTGAACTTGTCTAATAGAGTACTCTAAACTTGCTACAAGTTTGCAGTATAATAGCTTAAAATAGAAATGCTCTAGGTAAAAATATATAGATGTGTATAGAAGATGTATGACAGCAGCTGATTCAGTTTTGAATATATGCTGTAGAATATGGAATGTCCTGCCCCTAGTTCCTCACTACAAATGCATAATGGTATTATAAATATTTCAATACTAATATCAATCTGTCCTTTGCTTTGTAGAACCAGTTCTGTATTCTACAACTTTCTAGAACAGCACCAGTTGCCCAGCTTTCCACTTCACAAACAAAAGTAATTCCATCCCCAGCAATTTTTCAGCTGATGCCATTCATAAGCTGCCAGAAAAACTGAATCTTGCTTTTTAATGTCATAATTTGCATGTCTAGTTGCAATCCAAGCTATTTACGTCAGAATGTGGGGGGAAGGGGAAATAATGTGGAACTTTATCCAATCAAGCTGACTAGCCTCATGTCCAAGCCTAATCTCTTAATTATATTTCCCTTCCATATGTGATGTTATAGTGAAGACAAGAGATTTACCAGACTACATAGCTGAATAAAAAATTGGTGATGGCACCTTCTCTATAGTAAATGCAGTTGAATAGAAAAATGGAAATCAGATACATGTTTTGCCAGGGAAACTTTGGTGCTGTACTTTACACAAATCAAGGTTTTCTATGGCTATTCATTGAGAATGTGATTGTCTGTTTATTGCTAGTTTAGGTCAATATTGCTATTTCACCCTGACATCTGCTTTACCAATAAAGCAATTTCTCACAATTAATTTCCTTTTTACTTTAAATGTGCACCCAGCTGGAAATCTGCACAGCTGATAACTATAACCATCTTTAATAACTAGTGAAAAAACCTCTCTCTGAATTAAAGATAGATTTTTATCAAATAATCTCATTGTATGCCTCCTTCCAGCAACACCTATCTTCTAAAGCAAGCAAAGAACTCACCCAGCTCCTAATTCTTCTAACAGCACTTCTGTGCTTTTTAGAGATTTAAGATTGTGGCTGTGATATATGAAGTTGGAAAGAAGAAATTAAATGCCGGAAAGCCATAAACTGTAAAGACAGACTCTCATATCTAATTTCGGCGGTTTGGCAAGTGCTGCATGCATTGATTTTATAGTTATTTTTTGTCCTTTTTGTAAAGTTAAAAGGCCACATGGAGTGCTGTAAAGCATAACATAAGCTCTTTCCCTTCGCTTATGTGGATATATTCTGCTTTTTGGATGTTGTTTTCCTGGCAATGCTTATAACTGTTGTTTAAAATGCTATTTGTGGTGCAATTGTCTTTTAAATGCAAACCCATATGTGTAATCTCTAGAGAAACTGGTAAATTTCACCAAATGGGCATCCCTAAATTACATACCATCTGTAGCTAGTGAAGAAAGGACTGAATCCAGTCAGCTGTGATCTTGCACCAGTGTATCTATCCTTTTGATTGGCTCTAGGGAAATCAACAGTTTTTGGCTTGAACTTTTTCAACTCCAACAGGTTATTATGAACCGGTTAAGATGTACTGGCTAAAAGAATGTTTTTGTCCCATTTAGACCCCAGTCCTGTTACTATTGACGTCAATGGCTAAACTTCTATAGAATTCAACATGAGTAGGATCAGGCCCTGAACTAACACAGGTTCAGCTTTTCTGAGACTTTTTTTGTGCAGCCTTATTAAGGCATAAGGTCTCTTCAAGTATTAAGCTAATGAATAAAATTTAGATAGCATTACTATTGCCTATATAGTTGGAATTAACAGTAGTAAGAAAAGCAATGAACTTTTCAGAAGACCATCTTCACCTTTCAAGAGCATAATTGGTGAAACAGGAATTATTGTATCATAACAGACTTAAAGATGGGGGAAGAGGCAGCAAGACCGAGAGAGAGAGAGAGGGAGAGAGAGAGAGAAAGATACTACAGTGATGTTCCCTCATCAAGTATAGCTCCCTCCTAAAAACTAACTTATTTTATTAGCCTTCTACCAACACTTGCTGTCTCTGACACTCTTACCTCACGTCATGTTCCTTGAAATTAGCTCACTTTAAAATGATGAATTATACTTTAAAAATGTAACTAAGAATACTGACTGGAACAAACAAGACATATCAAATATAATTCCTCAGTTACTATGTGCTTAATCCCTACCTATGCATAACTCAGAAATTAAACTCATACATTTCAGTAAATAAAGACCTGAGAATTTGAACTTATCTATGTTAGAGGAAAATATTCTCTTGTTCTGTTTTATCTGTCAAGGATAATTCACTTAATCTTATTTTGCTAGTTGTCTAAGGCTCAACCCAGATAAGAATGAGATAATGATCAAAGGTTGGGGAAAAGAACCAAAACTGTGGAAATTATATTAGCAATATTAACTGTGGGGCTGGAGAAAAATGCTTACACCCTTATCTTCAGATTCTCAGCTTTGTGATCTACTTGTTTCCCTTGCTCCTAGGTAGTCAGGATAGTTAGTTAGTTTTATTTTTATTTTATTTATTACACTAGTGTCCAAGACCATGATCCTGCAGAGAGAACTGCAAAGAGTCCCTCTGAAGTTCTTTCTGCAGGATCAGGATCCCATTGTGTTCAGATTGTACCAATATGTATGTGTACAAGCTAAAAGGTCAGCAAATCAAAGAAGCATGAGTGAAAGGGATCCAACATGCATATGAAGCACTCAGGATGATGACAGGCACAAATTATGTTAGTTTCATGTTCTTTTATTACAATTGTGTCTGAGTGCAGTAATTTACTTCTTGGGGCATTTGGGGTTGAAGTGAAGAAAGAGAAGGGATTGTTGAAGTAAGATTTTGTTAGGTAAAGAAAGAAATTGAGGGGGAGGGTAGTAGTGCAGTGGGAAGAGAATATTGATGATGTACTCCGCCGAGACAAAGGGTTCGTGGTTTGAAATCTTGGTGGCAAGAAAAGAGCAGTTGGGCGAGCCAGTGCCCACAAGATTTGTTTATTTAAACTGCTAGTAATACAATTCAAACGCTTACCAAAATGAGGGAGGGAATCCCCATTCTCCCTTAAGCGTGCTGCCCCAGGAGCGGACCTGCCACATGGCACCGTCGCAGGCCGTGGGTCCACGGAGAGCTTCACTGCAGTGTGTCATCCCTTACCCTGATATAACCTTTTCCCCTCATCCTGTCAATCTGCCTATTGGTTACTTCTTAATTCGCTAAGGGATTGGTTGCTGGCACCTGTTATTCTTTTTACTATTGGTGTTTTTTCAGTGCCCAATCCACTATGAGTTATGGGTTCTTGTTTACGTTTTTAGCTGCTTTAAACCAGTTTTGTGGTTAGTACACTTCTGCTTTATCTCAAGCTCATATCTAAGTCATTGGCCCTAGCCTTGCCACTTATGCTGCATTCATGTCACAATGTCTTCTGGGACCTACAGATGAAAAGAATAATGAGAAAGAGATGGGTAGGAGAAGGGCAGGTTGAAGGGGAGCCAACAACCAATGGTAATATAACAAATGAGGAAAGAAATCCTGAATCCAAGTTTCAAAGCTAAGTGAAGGACAGTGCCAGGAGGCTGGGAAGGATCTTCTGAGCTGCAACAAGATGTGAATAAGGTGGTCCACTTTTCAGTGATGTTTCAGGCAGGTAGCACATTACACCTCTGTTTTATGATCTGCATTGCCTTCCAGTCAGTTTTCAGGTGAAGTTGAAGGTGCTAACTGGTTCATGTCAACTTGAAAGAATGTAGGGCTACAGCAGGTGCAAGTATCTATGGGACTCAGGAGAACTCATGGAATTGTAAAAAACTGATAAGGGAAGCTGAGAGACACAAAGACGACTCTGTGGCCAGCAGAGTTAAGGATAATAAGAAGGAGTCTTCTAAATATATTAAGAACAAAAAGAATCCTAACAATGGTATTAGTCCATTACTAGATGGAAATGGTAGAACTATCAATAACAATGCAGAAAAGGAAGAAGTATTAAATAAATATTTATGTTCTGTATTTGAGTAAGTCTTGGAGCACTGAGGAAGTTCCAAAAGACAAGAAGAAAGCTAATGTTGTGCCAATTTTTTAAAAAGGGTAAATGGGATGACCCAGGTTATTATAAACCTGTCAGCCTGACATTGATCCAGGGCAAAATAATGGAGTGGTTGATACAGGAGTCTATTAATAAAGAATTAAAGGAGGGTAATGTAATTGATACAAATCAACATAGGATTTATGGAAAATAAATCCTGTCAAACTAACTTGATATCTTTTGATCAGATTACAAGTTTGGTGAATACAGTTAATTGTGTTGTAGTAATAGACTTCTGTAAGGTGTCTGACATTGTACCATAGAATATTTTGATTAAAAAATTAGAAAAAAAAATAACATGACACATATTAACTAGATTAAAAACTGGCTAATTGATAGGTCTAAAAAATAATTGTAAATGGGGAATCGTCACTGAGTGAGTCTGATTTCAGTGGGATCTATCAGGGATCAGTTTTTGGCCCTATGATATTTAAAATTTTTAACAATGACCTGGAAAACAAATCATCAAGATAAAGTTTGCAGATGACCCAAACATTAGGGGAGTGGTAAATAATTAAATGGACAGGTTATTGATTCAGAGCAATTTGAATTGATTGGTAAACTGTGCACAAGCAAACAATATGCATTTTAGTATGGCTAAATGGAAATGTATACATTTAAGAGCAAAGAAGTTATGTTACCTTTATATGATGGGTGGGAAATAGTGATGCTGAAAAGAGATTTGGTGCTAAATATGATCTCCCAGATTGACGCTGGAGCATAAAGTGCTAATGACATCCTGGGATGCATAAATGAGGGAATCTCGAGTATGAGGATAGAGGTTATTTTACTTCTGTATTTGGCACTGGTGTCACCACTTTTGGAATACTGTATCCAGTTCTGGTGTCCACAATTCAGGAAGGAGGTTGATAAATTAGAGATGGTTCAGAGAAGAACCACAAGATTAAAGGATTAGATAATCTGTTTTATCGTGATATACTCAAAGAGCTCAATCTATTTAATTTAACAAGAGAACGTTAAGGGGGTGACTTGATTAGACAGCAAGTTCCTGTCTATGGGGAACAAATGTTTAACAATGGGCTCTTCAATCTAGCAGAGAAAGATATAACACAATCCAATGGCTAGAAGTTGAAGCTAGATCAATTTAGACTTTAAATAAGGCACACATTTTTAATAGTGAGAGTAATTAGCCATTGGAACAATATACAAAGTGTCGTGGTGGATTCTCCATTACTGACAATTTTTAAATCAAGATTGGATTTTTTTCTAAAAAATATGTTCTAGGAGTTATTTTGAGAGAAATTCTATGGCCTGTGTTATACAGAGGGGCAGACTAGATGATCACAATTGTCCCTTCTGGCCTTGGAATCCTTGAACAGCCTCCTGCTGGCTAGCAACAATGCTTTCTTAGTGGAGAATGCTTAGTTCTAGAACTTGCTGGTCTCCTTGGTTCATCAGAACCCAGATTTTGAGATTCAGGATGTTCTGGAAAGAGGGAAATGAAATGAATGGGCCTAGGGTAGGGGTGCAGATTTGTCACAACATTTTTAAATAAAAAATCACAGCACAGTCATGGTGAATTTAGTAAGAGTCATGGGTTTAGTGACTGCACCATGAGTTTTTATTTAAAAATGCTGTGACAAATGAGGGAACACCGACCACTCACGGTATCACCCTCTGTCCCAGCACCATAAACCTAATCCTGGCCCAGAGCAGATGGGAAGGATGCGTGTGGAGGGGAGCTGGAAAAGAAGCCCACCCCACACTCACCTCAGGCATGGGTAGGGCAAAAGGGCGGGTAGGCCAAACTGCTGTGGTGATGAAACCCTGCATGCCCAGTCACCACACCTGCAGTGGAGTGGGACTCGCAGAAGCTGCCATTGCAGAGTGAGTCATAGACAATAAAATAAGTTATGGTCAAATGGAAAATCACTATCCGTTACTTTTTTCATGCTGTGACAAACCTGCAGCCATAGCCATGGGACACTAAGATGGAGGCCCAGAGAGCATTTATGATTGGGAATCTTAAATAGGACTAGTCTTTAAAAGGTAAAGGATTTATTTTATAATTTGTGTATGCAATCCAATAGTTAGGTTAATAACCTAAGATTTGGGAGGCCTGGGTTCAAGTCCTGTGCAACCTTGGTCAAGTCATTTAGCCGTAGATATACACAGGATACAGTATACACAGATATATATAGGAAGCTAATACCTAATTCCTAGGCACCCTGACACCCACAGATATTCACAGATCTGAGTTAGGTGTGCAGGATACCCAGACATTGCCTGAAAAGAATCAGAGAGCCTACAAAACGGATTTCCAGAAGCCAGTAAGCTGTGCAGGGAGCCGCCTAAAATAGCCAAGAGTGAAATGCAGAGAAAAGGAGCAGGGCTTAGGGCCCAGATCCACCAAGGGAATTAGGCTGAAAGGGAGTCACCTGTCACTGGTTGAAAGTCACAGCCATGAACCATTTCTTATAAAAAAACAAAATTGGATAGGCAGGTACACTCTCCCTCTATACAGCCAATGGTTAGGGGGACTCTGCAGGGATGTGGAAGAGCAAGGTTGAAGTCCCTGCTCCAGTGAATATTTAATTATTTATTCACAGTAGAACCGCTCCACCAGAAAAGAGTATTACCCCAGACTACCCAACAGCTGGGTGATTCGGGCACTCAGCTGGAAGCTGAAATCTGGGTTCAAGTCAGGAAGAGTAGGGTTTCAGACCTGACTCTCCTGTACGCCAAGTGAGTGCCCTCATCTCTGGGCTATTGGACATTCAGGACACATGCTTGCTTACCCTGGCTGTCTTTTGTCTGCGTTACAGCATGCTTACTGGATGAGACCCCACAGGTGCAATAGATGGGGAAATGCCTAGTTTGAGAATATTTCCTGGGGCTTAGCTATGAACTATGGCACCCCCGAGTAGCTTAGCAGCATTAGCACCTCGGTAGTTTTATGCATGCCCACTCGTGGAAACGTAGCCACCTATGGCCTGTTTTGTCAGGAATTTAGGTGCCTAGGGCCTTGTAGTATTAGGAAGCAGTTAAACAGTGATTTTGTGAATACCAGTGGTGCCTAATTGGTATCTAAGTAACTTTGTGAATCTGAGCCTCTGTCAATCTGTGTTAAGGGTGACCACATTAAAGAATTTAAGGCACTCAGTTAGTACAGAAATGGGGGCCATATGATCTCAGATATGCACATATGAAATAAATACATTTGGAAAGCAAAAGGAAGGAATACAGAAGGCAGGGCTATGGATGGAAGCAATGCAATGGAAGAGAAAATGGCTTGAAAATAATCATTTTTTTGTCATCTTCATTAATTTGCAGGTTTCCTGTCAATTTTGTTACGAGCTTGCTGTTTATGAATTCTGCAAATTTCTGGGTGCGCTTCCTCTTTGTACTTCCCCCTGCAAATCAGTGCAAGTTCACACGACTGCTGAGCACTTTGCAGGATCAATTCCTATGCGATTAGTGGCTTGGATCTTATAACCTCTGTAGTATTTTTGAAAATAAATAAATAAAATCTAAATCTTAAAAGAAGCACACAGGAAAGGAGACTATATATTATGCAGCTATGACATTCCAGGAAAACTCTAGGGTGCTGTAACTTTGGGAATATACCTCTGATATACAGTTATACCTAAAGACCATTTTAAAAATCTGAAAGAAAGCCAAGAAAGAAAACAAAAATGAGTAGAGAGTGAAGGTGGTAGAAGGCCAAAGATGTTTCCAGAGAGCAGCAGGATTCTTGTCCATTTTATATACAATCTATCACTCCAATTTACTTACTTTGCTAAAAATACAGAAAGTGATGGCAGACTAGCTCCTTGTGAGTGCCAAATCCAGTGAGTATTTTCTGTAAGTACTTAAACCTGGCTTTGCAAACAAAAAAGCCCTTTGTATTTTGCAGAATTTACTGCAAAATAAGGGTTTTTTTTTTATTCCCTCACTTTCTTTGGCTGTCTTTGACTTCTCCGAGTTATGTCCTTTTTCTCTAAAGCATTGCTCACTTAGATGTCTGATGAGAGCCAAGACCCTTGTATTGATTTTTAAAAGTATGTTGTGTCCATTCCTCAAGACTAATGTTAGAACCTTCTCACAAGTTTGCACTATTATCTTTATTTATTGCATTTACCCAGAAATGTGTTTTCTTTGATGTGCAGAACACCTGACTCTGATTAGCTGCTGCGCCTAGGTAAGGATGGACATTTAGATGCCACTGAGTAAGATCAATAATAGGGGACATTGAACCATTTTCTAAAGCAAAAAAGGATAGAACAGTTATATATAATCACAATTAATGCTTAAATGAAAGAGCTTTAGGAGATGGATAGTAGAGATGTCAAATGATCTCCAGACTTTCTTTCTCAATGCAGAGTTGTGCCATCGACTTCAATGGAGGAGAATTTCACTCTGAATATCAGGGTACCATGGGGGGTATTTTAATAATATTTTACTTTTTGATACGATGGCTGTCACTTTGACGCACTTTATAAACTATGAGCATGATGACATTCTAAGGGTTACCCATGTGAGCAAGGATCGGGCCCCAATTACACAGAATATCACAGACATGCTTTTAGGATGAAAGATAGCAGGCAACCAACAAACCACAGCAGATTGGCCAGAGGACAAATTTGACCAAGAACACCTATCAGGCCCCTACTACTATGAAATGGTCCATGGAATCTTCAATGTCAATGCAGAGCAGTCAGTAGTTTGGATTTTAAGGTCTCACCTGAAAGACTCCCACCCACAAGCCACATGAAATTTCATTAATCTACCATCTTTTAGAAAGATGACATTGACCCTTTAAGAATTTCAACCATGATTTTGAAGTAGTCTATATACGTTAAACCCTAGGCTTACAGCAATACCTTATTTCTTCTGACATACAAACTTCACTTGCCTAGGGCAGGTATTTGCTTTTCTGCCTCTATCAGAAGGCAGTAAAACAGAACTACTTGGTTTTTGAAGGTGAACAATAGTAACTGCTGGGGAAGGTGCTTTCAATATGTTAACAATGTGCTCTTGGTCAGGAGCTACTCCTTCTTTTATCCACATGACCAAGGTGGGCATTTCCCTGAGTTCTTGTGGCATTTTACTGGAACACACGAGAGTGGAATCTTATTGATTTTATTTGTACTTATTGGTGTTTCTGGAAGGGAGATATTGAGAGAGGACTGTCGGTGTTGCTCTCCTAGCTGTGTATCTGCCTGAGAGAAGGAATAAAAAGAAGGCAATTAAGGGGAACAACTTAAAAAAACAAACAAACGATTATTTTGTGTTGCTGAAAATTTGAAAAGACTAAGCATGGGAGTGAAGACAAAAAATATGAAGAAGGATCATATGATATTATGTGAAATATGAGCATGAGATTCTGTTATTTTTGTTTATCTTTTTGTGGCTTTTTGGGTTTTTCTATCTTTCTGCCAAGGGCACATCAGGTAAAGTCAAACGTGCATATGGTAGTGTGAGCAGACATAAAAAATACATGCACAACCTGCAGTTGTCATGCTGTTTGACACAGTGCATCAGGGTTGCTCCTCTGAGACAGGCAAAACTTGTATTGTCTCCCCAGCCTAGTGTCAAAGAAGAGATCATTATGGAAATGCTGTTATATACTGTTTTGTTTTGTTTAGGGTGCATAGATAAGGGTCACATTGATAAGACATGGAGTATGGAAGCCCTGTAGAGGTCACCAGTATATATCAGATGGGGAGATAGTGGGTCTCTGACTGCATGGCTGAAGAAGCCATTTAGGGTTTGCAAGCATAGTGGAGACACTAACTTGCACCGCATAATGAAAGGATTTGTTCTGATTGTTGTGTTCTAGATAGACTCTCTAAGGATGGGTGAACTAGTTCAGATAAAATAAGAACCATTCTAAAGCCACCTCCATCCCTCATACCAAGTCATAAGATGACATTGTTTGAAGTTTGAACAAATTTGGCTAGTATTAATTCCTTGTTTTTGTGTATCCCGGTACCTGCTCACTCTGCTTAAGAGAATTCTGGGTTGATACAGGAAGTACCTTTCTTAGAAGGAAGTCTCTTGCCACAGATGAGTTATGTCCCCTATCGCAGCTCAGAGGTTAGATAATTAGTTGCTTCCAGGCCAGAGGCACTAAATTGCACTCCAGCACCTAGGCACAAGTTTAAGAGGTGAATTTGACCCCTGGCTTTATGTGGTTGAGGTGGATTTCAGCCATATAGCCCTTTATATCTTCAAAACACAGCACAAAGCACTAAGGCCAATTGACTTTAATGGACATTGGAATGTACAGCACTTCTGAATCAGGCTATTTATTTAGGTACCATAAATATCTAACCTTAGACATTCAAGTCTGAATACTTTGCAATGCTTATGAATCCTCCATATACATGTTCTCGTAGTTAAAAAAAAGCTGATAGAAATGAAATGATTAAAAGTCTGCAGAATTTTCTTAAGCCAAATTTTGATTCCTGCACAATCCTGTGTAAATAGGCTGGCAGGATGATGGGCAGTTTCTCAGAGTGGTGGAAGAGCAACACTATAGTTGCTCGTGAATCCTCTCTTCCCCCAAATATTCATTCAGCCATCCAATCCGCATGGTTACAGTTCACTAGCCACACCTCCCTCTTGCATTCCCCCTCAAAGGTCTCTGCAGTGGCCCCAAAAACCACTAGGGGGATGTAGGTTCTTTGGGGAGGGGGTGAAGAGGGGGGGCTGTTCTTACATCCTACCTCCAGCTTTGCACAGTGGAACCATGCTAATTCAACTGTTAGTTGTGCCTTCTGCACTCACAAGAGTGGAATGTGGCTGGACTTACTTCTTATTCAAGAGATACTACATTAGTTTATTCATATTTCCCCTGGTTCCAAAGACCCATCTGGAAATGTTTCCTGTCCTTTTTTTTGCCACTTCCTTTAGAATTCCTGAGGGATTCCTTGTGACCCCAGAGTTTTGGTAATCTTCAGATGTTCTAATTTCTTAATCACCTGTTCTGGCATGAAGCTTGCTTCCTTCGATATTTTTTCTTGCTCTCCTGGGAAATTTGTCTGTTTCTGACATCTGTCCTCCAGCCTTCTATGTGAGCACAGAGGCAAAGAATTCATTTGATTGTGTTTTAGCAATGTCTGTCTCTTCAGTCAGTAAATTACCCTGGCCATCTCTTAGAAATTCCACTGTCTCCTTCAATGACCTCTTGTTTCTTATGTTCTTGAGCAAATGTCATATTATTTATCTTACCCTCTTCTGCAATTTTCCACCTTTACTATTCTTAGCAGAATGCTACACATTCTGCAGCAGCAGTCTGTAATCTTTCCAGTTATCCTGATTTTTTTTTTAAATCCCTTACATTAGTCTCTATGTGAGCTTTGATTACCTTTTTGTTCTTTCTGGATCCTCCACATTGACTAATAGTGGCGCCTTCATTCATATTTTAAGATTTTCCATCTCCCCAAAATTGTTTCCCTCCATTGAAATCTCAGGTGATTTCATGAAAACATTCTAGCAGTCTTAAAGCTTGCACTATGAAAGTAGCAATGCGTGTGTGCTGTAGTAGTTAGACTAAGAGTCAGGACTCCTGTGTCTGATTCCCCGTTCTGTCACTGACACACTGTCACGCTGTCTGACCTCGAGAAAATTACTTTAGATTGTGCCTAGCCCTAAATGAGTGGCAAAGGGCCCCTACAGTCTTGCTCCTTGAACTTCTGTTGTACAAAAACCAGGGGCATTTAGCCTAAACAGTGGTGGTGAATGCCTCAGTAGGGGATAGGCCATGCATGCATTGCTTCTTGCTATGCCAGCCAAAGGAACTGGGGTAGCAGAGAGGGAGTATACACAACACCCTTTGTCAAAGCTATTTTTCTGGAGTGTGATTCCAAGTGCTCCTGGAGGTACTTAGGGCTAATTAGCCCTAATACTGCTGGGACCTATCGTGGACCTTAGGTGTAAAAACATACAAAGCTCTAATAATTTAAAATAATATTGTTTGACAAGGTGTTCGGGCAATTTAGAACCATAGAATTAAAATTCCCATGAGGCACCAGGATATTTCTGAATCAAATTTTTGTTTTAAACCAAAACGTTGTCAACTAAAATTTCCATTATTTAGTTGTTTGCTAAAAAGTCAAGTTTTTCTACAGATAACATCTTTTAACCAGTGTAAGTTGTGTGTATTAATGTATATTTGTAAAGTGTTTTCAGGCTGAGTGGAAAGGCACTGGGGAAGTGTAAAATGTTGTTAAGAAAAATCACTGTTTTGATTTCAGTGATTTGCCCTTCATTTACTATCTAAACATTACTTCATCTACAATAATGTCTGCTGCAGAATTTAAAATTAAATTAGATTGTATATTAAAGCTCTCCCATGGTATTAGTCATCCCAAACTCCATCTATAATCCTGCCTATGCAGAATGTAAGGTACGTAGATGCCCTCCTCCATTACTGTACTATCATAAGAACGGCCATACTGGGTCAGACCACTGATCCATCTAGCCCAGTATCCTGTCCTCCGACAGCAGCCAATGTCAGGTGCTTCAGAGTGAACAAACGGAACAGGTAATCAAGTGATCCATCCTGTTGCCCATTCCCAGCTTCTGGCAAACACATTTCTGAGCACCTCATAGTCTTTAATGTATTGTAATTGACCCCACTGCAAGGAGTCGCTTGTGTGTACCGCATGCTGCGTGTACCACACGCTGAGGTAAGCACTTCCAGCATTAGATTCTTCAGGCTCTAGCTTGGTGAATTCCCAAAAAGTCTCGCACAGTCTGATGAATAATATGGATTCTTTTGTTAAGGTTGCTAGAAATAAGCACTGCAATTTTCCTAGACATGATTGCTTTGAAGTTATAAACAATACATGAATCAACAGTTCCTAATTTTGCCCAATGATAGGGCCCCTCCAGTATTCCTGGCAGTAGGCTGACTCCAGACTCCCCCATCTCCCAGGGAAGTTTTGTGATAAGGCAGCCCCATCCGGGGCACCCTCCAGTGGCCGAACAGTATGCCTGCCTCAGTTTCCCTGCCTCAGGGTCCCAAGTAATAACAACAACAACTCTCTTGCCTAAAATAACCCCTCTTTGGGGCCAGATTTTTACAAAAACATAGTTCAAATAATCCATACCTTTCTAGTACCCAGTGTACATAGTCCTTAAAATCCCACATCCTGTAGTCCATCCACATAGCACTTACCACACCCTGGCATATTCTACCCTCCAGTTCTTTTTCAATCCCCCCTATATTTTCATCAGGTAGCCACCCCTACCCATCCACCTAGAGTGCAAACCTTTTCTTCTGCTGGAAGTCATCTCACTCCCCTTTGTCCTGAGTCCGCTCTAACTCCATAATCCCCTCTGCTGCTTCCTTGCCTTCAACGCTGTCCAGTTCTCAGCTTCAGTTCTCCAGAATCAGGCTGTGATGCTTTCTCAGGGAATTCAGAACCGTAAAACACTTTGTTACCCCTCAGACTCAGTGAATGAGAGATTTGCTACTTTTGCTAAACTGTGTCAGCTCTCTGACACACCACTCTGTCAACCAGCCCTGCAAACTCCACAAGACCCTGCCAGCCCTTACTTCGCCTTATAGGAAACAGCTGGTGCGCTTCAGTTTCCAAAATCCCTGGAAGGGCATTCCCCTGCAGTATCCAGCCCCAAGTACTGAACACTCAGACATTACTTAGGCCTGATCTACACTGGCTGCGGATTTCGGTGGCAGATACATACAGTAACTTGTATATCTCCCATCGCCTTCCTAACATCTACTTACCGCGGTGTCTCCACTGCACTGTGCCGACAGGAAATGCCCTCCTGTCGAAGCAGTGCTACACTTCTTGCCAAGGTGGATTTACAGGGTCGACTTCCGGGTTCGACTGAGCGAGTCTTCACTGCCGCTCAGTCGAACCCGCAAAATCGATCCTGCAGTGCTGGCGCTACTGCTGGCAGTGTAAACATAGCTTATGTTTGCTACTTCCAAAGAGACAGTATACACACCAACCTGCTGGCTTGGGTGAGAATGCACACCTTATTCTAATACAACAGCACTGAGATGAATTTATAATAAAGCAATAGGTTTATTAATAAAAAACAGAGATTTAAGTGATGCTAAGCAAGACGATAGAAACAGAAAACAGTAACACATAAAACAAGAGTGACTAAAATTTAACAAGCTACCGTCATTTGGCCAAAGCAGTTTTTTCACCCTCGAAGTCCTTTTCTGCAGAGCTTGCTGACTTTCATGAAAAATTTGGATCCTGATTTAACTGAATCATTCCCCTCCTCCAGGAATGTTCCTCAGTGAAATTGATAACAAAATGTTCTTTTTCTTCTCCTTATATTTCTGAAAGTCTATTGGCTTTGTTTCCAGAGCAGGATGAACCCCAGGGGTTCAGACTCCTGTGTTTTCCCATGCTGATTTCACATCCCTCTGTTAATTTGCTTTTCCTGTTGACTTAATATGCAAATATAATTCCCATTGTCTTTGGCTAACCCTGCTTAATTTACATTAGAGACAGGGAGATAACTACTTTTTCTCTCCTGTCTGGAAAAAACACCTGTTTCTCCCTTTGTTACAGACTTTAAAGCATAATATCAGCAAGTAGCCATAATTCCTCATACCATGTTAATACATACATTTCACAATGATGTTAATGACCAGTGTGTTATACATTTTTACCTGAAACTTTACATACCATTCTTGATAAAGAAATACCACCCAATAATAGGTATTAGCTGTAATAAGCTTCTCTGACCTGATAGGACTTGCTGTTATGACAGAGAACCCTTTACCAACAGGCATTGAGGGGTGCTGAAGGTCACACAGGCAAGTCCCTCTGCTACTCTCTGCCCTTCAGCCCTGGGTCTCTGGTCTGGGAGCTCAACCAGAAAATTCTTCTTGTTACTTCCCTGCTTTCAGCCACCCCCAGGAACTACCTACAGCTTTCCTCAGGGGCCACCCGCAGTCTCTGGCAGCTGCGTCCTGCTCTTTTCCATCTCTGTCTCTCTCTGTTGTCAGGCTCTCCCATTTATATGGCCCATATGCTTTCTCCTGATCCTAACTGGGAAGCAGCTGATGAATCACAGGTGCACTGTCCTCTTCCTCCTTAAAGGGCCAGTGTCACCCTGTGACCATGGCTGAAAGATGCCATGGCCAAAGTTCAGTAATTTTGTTCAGATCTGTCCTATTTGTGGCCACTCTCAAGAATCTGCCTAGTGCATACACCATTAGCCCCCTTGACAGCAACAGGTTGCTTTCCTGCCTAGCTGTCAGCGTTTCTAAGCTGTCCAGCCACCTCTCCACAGCCAGCCCCCAAGCGGCGAGCCCTCTGCTTCTGTTCCTACACAGGCTTCTTCCTGAGTCAGATTCCCATAAGCGGTTCTTCTCTTTTCTGTGCTGGAGGGGTCACAGTGTTCTCTGCTGGCGGAATGTCACACTGGGGATTAATACTGTTCCAAATAAAGAGCCAGCAGAGTTATTACAACATGTATCCTCACAACATCCCTGAGAAGTAGCAATGTATTACTATACCCATTTTACAGATGGGGAACTGAGCCACAGAGAGGCCAAGTGCCAGATTTTTAAAGGGTTTAGGCACCTAAGTCCACCATGTACATGTCATTAACATTTTCAAAGCTGAAGCTCAGGCACTTGGCTGAACTCCCTCAGCGCATAAGTTCCCACTGTTCAGCATTTTAAAAATGGCATAAGCACGGCTATCATCACACAGCTAATGAGTTGTTTGGAGCCCAAAGTCCCAGAAGCCCTGAAGTGGGATTCTGAAACTAGGCAAAGGACCGCCAGTCTGGCCAGCAGGCCCCGATCTCGTAGTCATATTTGGAGTGCAGTGTACACTAGAAAAGTATGATTTCTAAAGCGCACCATGTTGTTTACTGACTGGCTCATATAGACTCTGTCTGGCATGCACTTTGCTGCGTGGTAGCCAGCACAATCTACACGGGCCCATTCATGTGTGATATGTTGATGTGGAAATCACAGCCCTTTAGTTCACGTTGTCATTCTGTGTAGACAAGCCCTAACTCCAGGAGAGAGTTCACCTCTGAGGATCCTGAGCAGAAGGAAATGCATCTCTCTGGCCCATCAGGTCAGGCACCTAAAGCCTTCTCTTCTTTCTGGCAATTCTCACCTTGCTAGCTTAGGCAGCTCACCACTCAGCTGGCCAGCTTCTAAAAATCCCCTTTTTAGGCTCTTAACTATCCTCGCAAACTCTTTAGGGATCCTAGGTGGCCCAGAGCTGCCTAACACAGGGCTGAAAACTCCACTAGGCAGCAGGTTGAGCTCCTTTCAGCCAACCAACATGTAAATCCACGTAGACGTCTGGCCTTAAGAAACTTGCTCAACATAACACAAGATGTCTGTGGTAGATTGAACCCCGTCTCCCAAGTCAGCACCCTAACTGCTGGGCCACTCCACACAATTACACTTACATCCTGATCCTACAAAGACTTACGTGCTTGCTTAACTGCAAGTGTGTCTGTAGTCCCATTGAGTTCAATGAGCCTGCTCATATAACGAAAGTTAAGCACACGTATAAGTCTTTTCTGGATCGAGGCTTTAACATGGATTCCAGTTAATGTTGGGGTGGTTGGAACCAGTCATTACTCCCATGTTCTTCATTTCTGAAAACCTTTTTGCTTTCTATCATCATTTTAGCATGCTGATCTGTCTGATTAGTTGAACTATTGTACAGTACAGTAAACCTATTTATTCTTATGCTGTTTCCTCATTCAGAGTCTCACATAATGCTTTTCCAGGATAATCAATAGCAAAAATTTGGTTTGCTTCCTTTATTATCTTCAGTTGTAATTATATTACTTTAAATCCAGACCTACTTCTACCAAGGTCCTCTGTCTCATTTGTTTTGTAATTACACTTGGAGAAAATGCCAAACACCTGTTGTGCTGTCTAGTAAAGCTACCTGGCTGGTTCTTGTTGGGAAACAATGAGAAGACACCATCCAATAGAGCCATAAAAAGTAAAGGTAAAAGCAACATCATACACTATCTTTTCCACGATTAAATAAATTGGACAATAAACCAGTGTGCAAAAAAGGGAAATCATATGTTGGCGGTGGAAAATGGAAGCTGATATTTAAACTCTGGAAAATCAAAATGAATGGCTCACAGCCACTTTCCTGCTGCCCCTTAGATACAGCCTTGTATTACAAGATCAATCATTGGGCAATTTAGCTTTACCTTGAGTGATTTTGAAGAGACAATATGTTGGGTGTAATAATGAAGTGAGGTTAAATGCATTTAAGTGTTAATAATTAGCCCTTGGTTTGTCTTCCAAAATGTAATGTTCATTGGAAGTGTTATAACCTTCTGCCTTGTGATTGCATTTGAATAACTACACCTCTTGAGTTCACCATCAAGAGACAGAATTTCCTGACAAAAGCTAAATTCATCTTACTCAGGGCTTCCTGATGACAGACAGAACATGGAGCACATATCAGCTCCCTGGGACTCGCACCCCTTGAGTAATAGGAGGGGGTGGCCAGAATTAAGCAGGATAGAGATTACAATAATTGCTTGATTAACTGTGCATGTCACTGGGGAATACTTTACTTGCAACACTATGACAGTAATCATGATGCATCAACAATCTAGTCAGTATTCCAGAAGAGGCAGAATGGAGAGTCCCTGCCCCAGAGGTCTTACAGTCTAAAACATGAATCAAAGAAGGAACACACTGAGAAGCCCAAAGGAAATATTCATTTTGAGTTATGAGTTTTTCTCCACTTCTTATGAGCATTACGGAATAAATGAAACTTCAGTAGGGCTTGACTGTAGAAAGGCTGGTGGATTGGTTATCTGGAATTGATAGGGCATGCCTGGGGAACAATGTGTGAAACGGTACGGAGATAGGTGTGAAAAAAGGATATGAATTAAGGCTGGCATCACTGAAAAATGTTGCAAAAAACCAAAAAGAGGAATCAAATGGGGGCAATGTAAGGAAAAAATTAAATACTGTGTCTGAAGCTGAACTGAAAGGGCACTTTGCAGTCACCTCAGGGGGTAATATGGTGCACAGAACAACTGGTTGCCATGATGCTTTGCAGGACCCTTCACTGCAAGTCACCTTAGGAAAAAATGGTTTGTACAATGTTCTACAAACCAGGGACATAGAGGCATCCTCCAGGCTGTATCAGGGAGATCAGAGAGGGTAGCATAATGCTGCACCTTGGCACACATACCTCAGAGCTGCTTCTTGGTCATGGGGCTAAAGGAACACTTACCAAACCCTTCCAGGACATCAATCTGCCTACTGCATGAGGATGTCAGCCAAAGGAGAGATGGCTAGTGAGGGGAACACAGGATTCCCTTCTGGAAGAACAATATCTGCAAATACTGAACACCCTGCTGAGGGAGTTCTGCCTGGAACTCAGAGATTAACTTGTCCAAAAATACTCACAGACCTGGATAGATTCTGGTCTGAACAGCAAGAACTCTCACAGACTTCCAGTTAGGAACAATTAAGTGGGACAGCCTGGTGAACCCAGTCTGAGTACAGGCAGAAAACAGGGTCCAGGAGGAGAGAGACTCAGTGGGAAAAAGTGGGTTTAAAAAACAACATTTCTTCCAAGAAAACACCTGGTCTGGCCCCCACACTTCACAGAAGTCACCAGGCATTAGAAAGACCATTGTAGAATGGAGGCAATAGACCAGGTACAACAAAAATAGGTGAGTCAAATCCCCTTCCCCAGCATGACAGAAAAAAGAAAAAGCAACATATTCCCAGGACAGTGGGGAGTCAGAATACAGCAACTACTGAACAGACTTGAGGTGAAAGGCCACCCCCGGCACCCTTCATTTAAAGGCAGGAGCAGTAAAGCAGAATGCAATCAGTGATAACTATTACAGAAAAAAATGGTAAATATGCTTCTGAATCTGGTCCAAAAGACCCAGGAGATGGTCCAGATATACAAGCTGGTGCCACACCATTGAGGCCACAAAACTGTGGGCAATCAAAACCCATCTCCAAAAAGAGTCCAGGAAGGAATCAGAGCCATTCCTGCACATGGCCTTGCGCCATGTCCTCAGCCCCCTCCCAGCTCTTTAACATATATTCTTCAGATCTGAAAAAGACCCTAGACACCTTAATTCCAGAAGTGCCCCATTATAATTGTTGCAGCAACAAAGGGGACCGATGCACTGCCAAGAGCCCACTAAGATAGCATTACTCTAAGTCCCAGTTAACGCAGGCAGATGATGCCTGTTTATACGTTTATAAAAAAGCGCAAAGTGCCTGTATGTCACTGTCAGACATCATAAAAATTGGGGTATCATCTGCACAGGCCAACAGGTGAAGCAGGAAAGGGTCTTGCACCCCGGCACAGAAAGGCCAGTCAGGCTTCTGGGAATATGCAGGAATGGCTCCAAACTAAGAGTAGACAGAATCCCAGACAGAGGACACCCCTGACGAATGCCTCTGTGAACTGGAAAGCAGTGTATAAGATCCCCATTAATCTTTAGGACACTAAAAACGTTATGGTACAATAGAGAAACAGAAGAAGAGAACACTGGCCCAGTCCCAAAAGCTAACTCTGGTTAACTCTATCACAAGCTTTCTAGTCCATTGAAACAAGCCCCACATCCAGATTACAAAGTTTGCTAACAGTAAAAACATGATGAATTGAAAACAAATGATCTAAAATACAGCAGTTAGGAATACAATGTTTGATCAGGGTGTATCAGAGTCCTGACGGTCCTTCCGCCAGTTGGCTACGGTCCTGGATAAAATCTTATTATCAGAGCAGAGAAGGGAAATAGGTCTCTAATTCCTTAAGTCATGGAGATCCCCTTTCTTGTACATCAGTTTGATCACTGCCCTGCAGCAACTGAAGGGGCAGCTCTTTCTTCTGAACACATTCCAGCATCGCTAGAAAAAAGTCAGGACTCATAAGATGCCAGAAATGCTTGTAGAATTGAGATGGCAACCCTGTTGATACCTGGGGCCTTGCCTGTAGAGAGCTGCCGTACTGTAACAGAGAGCTCCTGCAGTGACAGTGGGGCAGCCAGGCACCACTGTTCTTCACCAGTCAGACAGAGCCGCACCAGGAGCTGCCCCTCCATTGCCAGCACATTACAGGCTTCAGGAGAATAGGGTACTCATTTTAAAAAAAAAAAAAAAGCTGCTCTCCAGATATCAGCAGGGTCAGACAACCATCCAGCAGCTATAGTAAAAAAAATCAGGCAGTGGTCCATAGATGTTTTCTCTTATCCAAAAAAAAGAATCTCGTGGATGCATCAGGTTCATGCAGCTGAGTAAAACAGACCCGAACCAGGGCTACTTGCACCTTCTCTTCCAACAAGCACCACAGGAGCCAGCACTCCTCAGTTAAGATTTGGTGAATCTGTGCTGGGTTTCCCACAATCAAGGTTGCCATCATGGGCGGCAGGCGAAGCTTCCGCTGGAGAAGGCTAGCTCCTTGTCCCACCTCTTCCACCTGAGGCCTCACCCGCATTCCATCTCCACTTTGTAGGAGAGTAAAGAGTTAAAAGCTGGACAAATGGTCAGACCTAAGTTACAGGGAATGGGGTCATGGCACGGGCAAACCTTGTTTTTGCTAATTGGTATGAATTCTGGTTAGAGTTTGTTATCTCTCTTCTTTTCCTCCCTTCCTGGCCATCTGCACAGGGGATGAGGCTAACAAAATAACTATTCCCCCTCCTGCACAAGGCCTGTGGTGGGAAGATAGCATTATCTTTCTCTCCCCCCACCACCCCCGCATACCTTTACTTCAAAGAATGTTAGTGTAAAATTAACAGGTTTTAAGGTGATGGGCCTGCCCTCAGTATGGTAATCCTGTAAACAACAAAGAGGGGAAGTATAATTGTATTCATCATGTAGTTGTTAATATTCATTTTATAGGTGTTAATGTAACCAAATAAGGGTGTATGGGAAGTTGCTAAGAATGTGTATATGTACATACTGTTATAAATAAAATAATTGTAAAGTAACCCCCTTGTTGCTCACTCGCGGTGTCAAGGTGGAACGAGCAGGCAATAAAGGGTTCCGTCTCCCCAATCCACCCCAGGGACAACCTGTTTGTTATTTCTAATGCACTTGGCCCCAGGTCCTGCCCCCTTCCACTTTTCCCCCCCTCCCCACTGCCAAGGGAATGTGGCAAACAGAAGGCGGCGGGGGGGGGGAGGGGGGGGTGTCTCGTGGGGGTGAAGGGGTGAGGCGGGATGCCACGAATGGTGGGTGGGCAGGTATCATGGAGGAGGGGGCTGGAGCATGGAGGAGAGGAGGGATGAAATGGGCAGGGGATGTTTCACAGAAGGGAGGACATTGTGGGAGGGATCTTATGAGGGCGGGTGGTGAGGAGGGATGCAGCAGGCAGGTGAAGTCCCACGGGAGTGAGGGGTAAAGGAAAGGAGGGACGCATGCAGCAAGTAGTGGGGACCTCTGGACAGGGAGGGTGGAGTGAAAGAGAGGAGCAGCCAGGCAGTGATGGGCAGTGGAGGCCTTGGAGAAGGGGCGGAGCAGGGACAGGAAGAGGCAGGGCATCCCCTGGCCTATTATACCCGCCGCCCCTGGTTGCCATAAAGGATCAAGATGTCGTGTTCCAGGGTGCTCACGATGCAAGGATTGCATGGCAGCCTGGGTATACTGCTGGCAGAGCAGCTGGATCTGTACCTTTCTGACATCCCACCACTGTCTCAGGGACTCATACAGGGGCTTATGTTGCTGCCAATATTCCCAAAACATAGAAAACATCTGGGTGAAATGCAAGTCCTGTAATAATTTGGTATTAAAGCACCAGTGGAAAGCACAGGCATGAAGAGGGAGAGACACACTGACAGAGACATGATGATCAGACAAGTGAGTGGGAGTCGTGGAAGATCGAACAAACATATTCACACTGGCCTTCATGGACTAGAAATAATCCAGTCTAGAACCTGAGATCTGGTTGGGAGTAGCCTTGAGCAGAGAGTACTGCCTAGCAGAGGGGTGAGAGAATCTCCAAACATCTACTACCCCAGAAGTCTGCAGGAGACAAAACAGTTCTCTGGTTGACTGAGGGTATGGCTCCTTGTGGTTCCAATCAAAAACATAATCTACAGTGCAATTGAAATCCATTGCCAGGTATGACACACTGTGCCTCAAAGCAACGTACTGTAAACCCCTTATTCATCATTTTTATACAATTGTGATAATTCATATTAAGCATGCCATGTAAGATATCTAATGAAAGGTCATAATCTGTTAAAACCCATTGCGCTGTCAAAATATGCATATTGTTAGTATGTATCATGTATCAAGTTATAAGATTTTGCTGTTATTACACTATGTTATAAGATTGCCAGTAACAACAGAGGTGACACCCCCGCCCTGGAGGAGCTCAGCAGCCATCAATCAGCAAAGGAGTTGTAAACAAAGGATTTACAATACAATGAACACTGCAGCAGCCTATACAATAGAAATCACTCAACTTTATGACTCACATGGGAGGGATTAAGCAACCTGGTGACTCAGCAGAGCCCACCTGGACATGACTCATGTCTAGTGGCCACATAGTCAAAAAGATAAAAGAACCGAGGCTGCAGCATTACAGGCCTTGTCCTTTCTGCTCCCCCCCATCCATGCTGAAAGCAACAGGAACTCTGGAATAGTAAGAGACTGGATCCAGGCTTGGGAGAAGCCTATATACTGAGAACTGGAACATCCAAGTGGGGAAGAATACTGCTTAATCTAGATAGTCCCTTGTGCTAGAGATTTAGGATTTAGATTGCGTGCTTAACTTTATTTTTTTTGTTACCTATCTCTGATCTCTTATGACTGTCACTTATACTCACTTAAAATCCACCTTTCTGTAGTTAATAAACCTGTTTTATATTCTTAACTAAAACAGTGTGTTTCTGTGAAATGCTTGGAAAAATCTCAACTCAGTTAACAAAAATTGGTATATATCTTCTCCACGCTGAGGGAGGGGCGAACCAGGTGATAAACTTACTGATCAAACTTCTGACCAAGGCAGGACAGAGCAACTTCGGGGTGCAGGGCAGGGAACTGGTGCCGACCAGCTGGGACCTTTCTCCCTGAGGAGTGGCTCTGAGAGCATTCATTCAATCTAGCTGGGCGTAGGGCTCCACCTAATGTTGGGCTGAGTAATAACAGCACATGGAGGCCTTTGCTGCTTGTCACTAGCAAAGTAGTGTGGGAGACAACTCAGTCAAGGGAGTTAAGGGGGCACAGCAGATCCCAGTCCCAGGTGGCACGCCAGGTGACCTGTCACACCAGGACAATAATAGTATCAGGGTCACAACTAAGGATGGCAGGGGCAAGTGTCTGCAGAAAGGAGACATGATTTCACCACAGAGTAAGGGCATGCACAGTGAAAAGATTAAAACCAACAATGCTAATATGTGCAGGACCAGCTGGAAACACAATCTGCTTCACAGAGAAGATCTCCTCTCCTATACTCCAGGAAAAGAAAACAGATACCCCAGCAGTGGCATTCAAACCATGCCATGGAAAGACATCACGCCACTGGGAGCTACAGGCAAGGAATTACCATCCAACGCAATGCTATTCTTCTCATCCTCAAGGAACACAACTCCATCCTCAACCACTGCCAGCAGCTCAGGGACCTCCAAAGTCTTAGCCCTTTTAGAAATAGTCCCACATAAATCTGTCTTGTTGGTCTGTTCTTCACCCCCCATCTCTAGAATCTGTCTCTGCTTCCTCTGCTGGGAGGTGCTCCTCGACCTCCAGGACTCACTTCTGCCCAAGCGCAAGTGATGGGGTCACAACAGAGGGTTTCTCTGGGGAGAAGGGGTCTGCTCCTTGAACAATGGCAGATCACATACAGCGAGGGCTGGAGATGCAGACTCTGTGTCCTGCTAGTCCCTTGATGTCCAAGTCCCCTCCCCATTATCCTGGATCCCACATTTTTACCAGGGACCTCTGAGCCTGTAATGCATGGGCAGGAACCCCATCCAATGAGCAGGATCACCACACAGGAAACATTTCATATTCAGGGGTAGCAAACACAGTACAATCCACCCCATTTATGTGGTGCTTTAAAGCTAGATTTGAGGGCTGTTCAGGGTTATTTAGAATCACATAAATCTGGTACCAGAAAAACAGAATATGAAAGACTCACACCTGAGTTCTTGCAGCTAAACAGAATTATCCTAACAGTAGAAACTATCAGCAAGATCAGACACTAGCATTTCATTGGGAAGGAGGTGAGGACATTGGGGGAAAAAAAACAACTACTTTAATAGCAGGAGTAAATAAAAGAAAAACGTGAACAAAAGTATCCTTGACTCAGAGTCCCTCATGTACCAAACAATTCACAAAGTGCTCCCAGGCCAGGAAAGTCACTATAGATTTGCTCATTCGGAAGGCAGATTTTATATTAGCACAGGCAATGACTTTACCTACATGCAGCAATACATCCTCTACAATGCTGGCGACAGCAGGCACCCACCGAACTCCATGCTTGCTGATCAAATTGCTAACCCCGTCTGAAATGGACCCCGTAAAGGAACCCCCCATCTCTCCAAGAAAAAAAGGGGGGGAACCAACAACACCCTTAAAACAAAGCAACAGTAAGTAACAAAAGAAAAACAGACTGACAGAAACACAGCTAGTGTGCACAGCACGTCAAACCCAGGGAGACACACAGAGAGAGACTTGATAATCTTGTGATTGGAGCAATCCCCCAGAATGTGGGAGACCCAGGATCCAGTCCTGCTCCAGTGCTGCTTTCATTATTTAAGCACCGTGGAACAGCTTCAACAGGAGAGATTGAGGGAGCCCCACATCAGAATATCCCATTGGTTAGAGTACTCACCTCAGAGGTGGTAGATTCCTGTTCAAATTTTCCCTCCCTCCCATGTGGAAGGAGGATTTGAAGTGGGGAGAGCGGATATCTCACATCCCAGGTGAGTACCCTAACCACTGAGCTAAAAAATATGAGGGAGGGCCTCCTTCTTCCTCACCAACTGTTTTGTATGATCTCACCTGAGAGGCCCGATTTGATAGGCATGCTCAGAGCGTGCCTGCTGGATCAAGCCTTGCATGTGTCTTAGGTCTGTTATTTTTGGATCTCTCGGGGGCTTAAAAGGAAGATAGGTGTCTAGACTCCCAGTGGGAGGCAGCAGTGTGCATGCTTAGATGCTGAAACATAAGCACCCAAAGAACATTAACGGTAAAAATGGAGGTGCTGAGTGAGTTTAGGCACCTACAGGGCTCAGCAGGAGTTTGGTGCATCATGTGGTCATGAAACTGGGACTTGGGTGCCCAAAACAGGGATTTAGGTACCTAACTCCTTTTGTGTATCCATCCTGCACACTCTAAGCTGTAGTCAACTGTTCAGTCACAGTTCTCCCTATCCAAACACTGTTCCTAATGTAACAGTAGACTTCAGTACACACATTCAGAGATCAGCCCCAAACCAAATGTATTCATCATTAGTACCTTTTATTTTCCTTATCCCATGAACAATGCCGAGTGGACTATGTTCAACGTATTTCCTGTGATCATCTCACAGCTCGATCACCTGACAGTTCCCTGTTGGGAAATCTATCGTGTCCAGACTGGCATGGTGGCTCTGTATTCAATGGTGCCATTTATATGGAAGTCAGCATCTCCTTGGCATCTCCTTGGCATCATCCCCACAGCTTCATAATCTAGTGTTGGGACTCTCCATCTTGGCACCAAATGGAATTTAAAATGCAAATGAGATGAACTGTATCCTGCACCTTTCACCCAGGTACATATCATGTTTGATGAATCGAAGCAGCGGGGGGCCTGATACACCTGTGTTATTGGTCACTATTGTTTAAGGGCAGCACCTTCCCTTCTAACAAGTACCTTCCTGTCTAGAAAATAGCAGGTGTTAAAGGGCTCTTTACTTTAGCACAGAAAGGCATAACAAGAACCAATGGACCTCTCTGTGTATTATGTTACTGCATTTGGTGGGCAAGTTTGTGGCTTCCTGTGAGGCAGTGCAAGAAGCAGTAGTTTTCACTGCTGGTTTGGAAATGTATAACATCCATGTCTCCAGTGCCTACTGCCACATGGCACACAAGGCAAACCCCTCCCTTGTCATATCTCAAGTCTAACTGACTGACCTTATTGTGGCTTTGGAGCACTGCCAGACAGTCAAGCCAGGCCTCGAGACAATCACTAAAGGGACAGGTCGGTTCGGATTGCGGCCGGCTCTTGAGCAGTTGTGCTGGAGAGAGAGGGGGAAAGAACCTCTCTGTACCCTTTCTAACCTCCCTACTGCATTCACATGCCACAGGGGCAATCAGTGTCTGGCCTGGAGACAGTATACATTGAAATAAACAATAGAAATGGCTGGTGGTAGGGGGTTCTTAGTGTTATTGACCTACCTGACAAATGCATTAGACCAAAATCTGCTTTTACTGAAGTCATTGAATCCTCCTTGACTTCAGTGGAGATGCACGAGTGTAACTGAGGACAAATTTTGGCTCATTAACTTCAGCATGACATATGCAATCCTATGATCATAGTCACTAAATTGATAATTCCCAGAACATGAGAATACATTACTCTGCCAAATGAGTGGGAAGGATAACAAAGAGTCTGGTATATAGTGACTATAGAAAAGTGCTCCTTTTTGAATGAAAATGATCAACAATTTATTGTTCCCTGGCTCCCCTTATATAATTAAGTTAAACAGAGAAAAGCCATGTGAATACTGGAGGCCTTTCAGCATATACAAATACAAATGTAATCTTTGAATAGAGGTTTGTTGTTATGAGCGCATCTGTAGTCATAAATACAGCCTTTGTAAGCGTTCAATAGAGGGATTCTACAAATATTGATCTCTGCATAATAGCTGCTTTAACATATTTTTTTGTTCGTGTCTTTAATTATCCATGAAATGTATTTATTATTTTCTTTATGGGTTTTTCCTGAGTTCATGAGATCTTTTCTGTTGGTACTAAATCTCTATTAGTGGGACCTATCCTGCAGTCATTTGGCAAAATCGCCGCTGAAGTCATTGGGCAGCTTGCCTGAATAAGAAGTGCCAGATTCTGCTTCTGAAGTAAAATTATGTAGGCTCCTATAGTACTTGCAGCTTGTCAGATGTAATGTTAACATTTTTTAAGTGATGCAAAGTTGCAGGAATTCTTTTGAATCTCCCTGCATTCCTTTATTAGGGCCCAGTTCTGCCCTCACATATAATCGTGTTACCAGCTCTCACAATTTTTACCATGAGTCTCACGATATTTAGTGTGCATATTTTCTAAAGCCCTAGCTTCTGGAATCAGGTTATTACCTTAGAATCTCAGCTTTCATTTAAATAAAATATTAAATGTCTTGCCTCCCAGGTTGTGAAGGAAAGCTTGAAGGCATAAACCCTACTCACTTTAGCACCAAAAAAAGACAAAACCAAAATGTGCTATTTTAAACTTGCCAGATTTTCAAGTAAATCTCTTGATTTTTTGGGTGCTGGACATTGACAATGCTGCTGCCATTCCTTCTGAAGTTAGTAGGCGCTGCCCCTGTGTACCTGAGTGCAGCAACTGACTCCTCATTACTAAATCAGCCAGCTCCTGATCCTGGACTGCTTCCACATCTAAAATGCCCACTGAAAATGAGTTTTCCCTCAGTGAAGATGGCAGGTTTGCCCTTATGGCTCTGATACGAGGATGAGCACCATAAACACTACAGTGCAGTGGTCTAGACATGTGCTCCATAAATTATTCGCACAGAGAGCTGGCCAGTCACATGTAGCTGATTCTTCCTCCTAGCTCCAATAGAGGCATCCAGGCAAAGAAGTGCCTGGACAGCTGGGTGACTTTTCAAGGAGGAGGAGGCAGGCGAGTTTTGCTTCCTCCACTAGAGAGTACTGCTAAATGAAGGTGAGAGAGGAAAGATGTTTAACGAATTAAAGGGAAGAAATGGGACCAGAGTCAGCAAGGGCACAAAGGAAGAGAGAGGAAAAAGATCAGAAGAAAAGAAGAGATTAAATGATGAGTAAAAAGAGTCAGTATGATTAACTTTTTTTCCATAAGGACAAAACACTTATTACACAAAAGAGAGCTAAATATACATAAATACTTTCCTAATGTGACTTTTCTGTGTAAACAGTTGCCATAGATGCATCAGGGATATTATCCAATCATAAACGGGAGGGAAAGAGTCCTTTAGACAATCTCTCTTCTCTCTGTTAACATGTGGTCCACACTATGGGAAAGTTTGAGAACTGCTGCGATTGATAAAACAATTCATTCAAATACTATACAGTGGTGAATGCTACAGAAATGGCTATAAATAAATAAAGGCACAGATGGCCTGCGTTGGAGATAGGAAACTGCAAGATTCCCCTTGTGGGATTTCCTCTGAATCCATCTGTTATGATGGGCTAAGTTGTCTTTATGCATCTCCCCTTTCTGCCCCTCCTCCCCCAAACTGTCCCAAAGGGAAAAAAAGCTGACCTAGTCTTTGGCTCACAAAACCTTCCAGGGGTCACAGAAGGTCTGTGCCTCAGCTGTCTTTGTGCCCCATTGGCTCCATGCAAAAATGGTCATTGGAATTGCACCACCCCATATGCCTTTGCAAGAGTTTTCATTAGAACCAATTCTTGGCATGTTGGGGAAGGAAGAGATTCTAGAACATGGTCTGTGTGTTTGTGTGTGCGCGCGCATGGTCCTGACTTAATTCTGATTCCTGCAATATTGGCTGGGGTGTATATAGAAGGATGGGGTGGGGACAACACATGGATGCTGCCTATTCCCTCCCCACACATGGCTCTTCTGGTCCCACAAAAGGGTTTCTACAAGGTCTGGAGAAGGGTAAGAATTAGGTTGCAAAGGAAGCAGATGTCATTTCCACAACTCCTCCAAAATGGGATCCACCACGCATGGGCAGCAGGGATGGTTTGGAATAAATAAAAAGATTTTACCCCAAAATTCTAAAAGGCATGTTCAAAATAAACAAAATAAGAGGTTTTTTTTTTAATGGAGATAATTTAAAAAAAAAAATTGGATTCTTATTAGCATGAAGCCAGATTCCCTTCCTTTTTGAAGCTCTCCAGCAGCAGAAACCACAAACGTCTCCAGGGTGGAGATATTCTTGGTGTGGGAGGTAGCATAGTGTGGTGTAGCAGGCATAGCGCTGGTGAAACCAGTACCTGCAGCACCATCCTCACTGTAGCTTCTCCGATGATGTGGGGGCCAGAGAATAGCAGGAAGAGGATGTGACCAGAGAGAAATATGACCCTTTGGGACAATTACTGGTGACAGAATTTAGAGCAGCCTGAAGGTTGCTCTAAAGTCTGCCACAGCCAGGATTAGTGTAGAAATAATCATAGAATCAGCGAACTGCAGTTAACTACCTGATGGCCTTCTTCACCTAGTGGAAATAGGGCACGGTAGATAATCTGGGACAATTTGTTTCTTTTTCAGAAAAATGCATAAGGATTTAATCTCAATCACATAATACATTTGTCACATTCTTATTTTCCTAAGTGTTTATCAATATTAGTAGCCTAAATCGATTTTCCTTTTGTTTTAATGAGTGTATTGGTATGTTTAAATATTTAATTTGTAAGCAGCATTGATGATGTTTACTTTGTTAATTTCTACAGTAAAAATAGAAAATCTTTATATCTGAAAGATGCATTAAATGTACAGTTGCAATTTGGCCTAGATAGGTTCAGTGGGGATCTGGATGGGGGCAATAGTCCACTTGTGTGCTATCAACTGCAAGATTGCAACCTTAAACCCCGGTGCTGCACATGTGCTTAACTTCATGCATTATGAGTAGTCCCGCTAACATCAATAGAGCTGCTCACAGTGCATAAAGTTAAACACAGGGATAAGTCTTTACAAGTTCGTATCCTATCAGGTGAGGGGCTTGGCTATTTGGGAGAGCCTCGGAGTAGAGCCACTTATTCCTCCGGATCAAGAGGAGTCAGTTGAGGTGGTTTGGGCACCTGATAACCCCCCTGGTAGGCTTCCTTTGGAACTATACCGGGCACATCCCACTGGGATGAGCCCCGAGGCTGACCCAGGACATATTGGAGGGATTATATATTCCAGCTGGCCTGGGAACACCTGGGAATCGCCCAGGAGAAACTGGAACTTGTTGCAGAAGAAAGGGAAGGTTGGTCCTCCCTAATCTCCCTGATGCCACAGCGACACTCACCAGGAAAAATGGCAGAAAGGAGAAGAAGAAGAAGAAGGTTCATATTCTAGCATATTATATTGCCCAGTATTCCAGGATCATGTGATGAAAGTCCAATTGATACACTTCTGGAGATAGAATTAAAGTTGCTCTGGGAGCTTTAAGTCAAAATTTCCTGAGCTGTGGGTTTAAGTCTCATCCGTCATGGTGCAGTCATTCATTCATCCAAGGCAGGGAAGAATAAATAGGGAAAAAGCAAAATAAGAGTCTAGAACAAGAAAAACAGAAGAAAACAATCAGTCTATTTTTGTCTCCAGCCAGAGTGGTTGGCCTCTTTAAAGGAAGACGTGTCCCAGTCCCATCTGTGACACATTTAACTCACCTCCCTGGTGGAGAAAGTGAGTAATATCACATGACAGGCAGGTGATGTGACTAAAATCAGGCCTCTGAGGGTATAGAAAGAGAGACATATGGAGAGCCAGCAGAGGGGAGAATGCCTGGCAAGTTCAGAGACCTAATACCAGTTAGAAAGGCTAGAGAGTAGAGAACAAATAGGTGGAAGGAAAAACCTCACCTGGAATTTTTGTGTTTCCTATTCAACTTCATGTTAATAAACCAGACCACAAGAAGGGGTATTATTCAACACAAGAAAGCTTTTGTGAGGTTATTGAGGAGTTCAAGCGGGGAAACGGAGGCACTGACCCAGTGAGTGACATCTCTATAGGTGTGCATGGGATTGATGTGCATATATGGAGCAGAGAGGAGACCCAATGTAACTTCAGGGGCAAAGGAGATAGAGACTTCAGCTGTTTCTAAGGGCTGGAAGCTTTTGTTGTTTTGTAAATGCTGCAACATTATTTAACTCAACTTTTTATCAGGCCTCTGCAGGTGAGCAGGGAGGCAAAATTTATATCTTACTTTGCCCTTTGCAAATCTATGCGCGGCTGTGGGCAACATTTCTGAGTTATTATTCTGAGTTCTTTGAGGACTTTATGTCAAGCCAGTAAAAACCTCCATTTCCTTTCATCTCTCTCAGTGTCCACGAAAGAGCACTGCTCTCTATAGACTCCCATACAAAGGTGCCTAAAATGGAGTTGATAAAAAGACAGGAGGAGAGATTCCTGCTTTGGGCCATCACTTGTTTTATATAGATAGTAGAAACTGCCAGTTCAAGCTAAAAAGTTTGCCTCATTCTCCCTGTTCAATTTTCTTTTTTCCCTCTGTTTCTTTTTTTAAAATATAATGTATTATTTTCCATATTAGAAAATGTTTAATATTTATCTACTGATTTCTAATGGAGCCATCACCACAGTAGCTTGGTGTCATATGGAAGAGTTAGTAGCAGCATTATCTCAGTCCAGTTGCAACAATATTTTCTGCCTCTTCCTAGGAGATATTGAATTTTTTGCAGGATCACTTTTGATATTGATTTCAAAAGAGATGCTGCCAGACGGTTTTTATTATGTTCAGAAATATAAACATATAAAGGAACGTGTTCTATTACCAGATATATAAGGGGGGAAATGACATACCAGAATCCAGAGAACAAAACTTTGCAAGCAATTGCTTATTTTTGTAATATAAAAAGATAGTTGTGTTTATTAGTAAATGAGGGCTGGGGAAAGCCAACACTAAGTGGAGACTGATTCTCCTCTCACATTGAGATTTTACTCCAGTGTAACTTCATTTACTCCAATGGAGTTACTCTTTACAGGAAGATGAAACAGAAACAAGTGAGTGTGTGCAAACACACTGTAATTTTATTTCCATCATGACAGTACTACCTTAAAAGCCAGCAATGTTGGGTGCCGGCTGCAAAAGTATAAAACGGGAAGTCTACTTTGATATTTCATTTTGGTGAGACTGCTAGAATTGGGTGGACCGGACCCTCCCTCCAGGTGTCTTTGTACCACTGTTTTTTCCCCCGCAGCTGCCTTTCTTCTTCCTGTACCTCTGCTTGTCCCCTTCCTCCAGGTGCCTTTCTCCTTTATCTTGAATTTTCTTAACCGCAACGAGACAAAATATGTTGTTCCTCCATTTGAAAATGCTCTCTATTGTCTGTTACATTTCTCCTGTTAAATCAACAAAGCGATATATAACTTTCTTTTTAAATGTGTGCTATTACAGTTACAGGAAGCAGGTATAGTATTGTCAACTCCAAACATTCACAAAGTCAGTCCTCTCCTCAAAATCATGAGATTGTCTTAAGAATCATGATGTTTATATATATATATATATATATATATTTGGGGTCCTTTCTTTTTCTTTTCTGAGCCTTTAGCATGTACTCAGGCCACATTTTCCAGATTTTCTCTCCAAGCATGAGGGCTAGAATTTTTTTAATTTTAAATGGAAGCTGAGAATCCCTTGTAAATGTAATACTCCAGGAGTTGTTGTGGGTATAAAAAACCCAAGAAATGTTGTGAGACTTGCAACGGAAAAATTGGGAGATGTGACAACACTGCAGATAGAAGTGTGAGCATTTGTGTGGGTGCCTGTGTTCATTTGCATATATGTATGCATAGATATCTTTTATTGCTGTATAGCAGGCTGAGCTAGTTCTGACTGCTGGCACTGTAGTTTATGATAAATAGATACACACATATGTTTAAACTGTTATTCATATGTTAAATCCAATTATAGGTGCAAGATTGACTAAATGAACATGTGCTCATTTAAATCTTTCTTAAATAAAGTTTATGAAGCTGAGAAAGGATTGTATTTTGTTATAAATTGACACACTGAAAATACACACTGTATCCATTGTAGCTATCATGTAAACCATTCACAGAAAAGTAGTCTTCTTACTGGCTACTAAGAGTGATGTATATAGGCTCTTATATTTGAGATTGTATTCAGTTTTAGCCCAAGGCTTAGGTTTTAGTTTCATGTTGGCTGGTGGCTATGACATTCCTTTCCCAAGGACTTTTCTACACTTGAAATGCTACAGCGGCACAGCTGCAATGCTGTAACACTTCAATGTAGACACTACTAAAGCCGACGGGAGGGGTTCTCCGGTTGGCGTAGATAATGCACCTCCCTGACAAGTGGTAGCTAAAGTGACGAATAATTCTTCTGTCAACCTAGCACTGTCTACACAAGAGGTTAGGTCAGGTTAATTACACTGCTCAAGTGTGAAAAAATCCAAAAAGTCAGTTAAGTTGATTTAATTTTCTAGTGGAGACCAGGGCTGTAATGCCTCTGATATGGCCATATACCTCTACTCCTTTATCACACTGCAGCCTTCCTTACAATTAACATGGTGTATGATGCTGGCTGGATTAGAGGGACCATTTACCATTTTATTTAACATCAATATGTCAAAATTGCAATAATTCATATGAGCTATGCCATGTCAGGTACCATTAGAAAGGTTATAATTTGCTAAGTATGACGATATTGTTTATGTTCATGTTTTATATGTGTATTGGAAGTTATGGATAGGTTTGATTTATCTGTATTTCAACTTGTACTGTGTTTCTGGGCCACACCTCAGACAGGATGGTTGCAGCACTAGCCTGAATAATAGCCCATTAAGGAAACTCACAGGTTCAACGGGCCCAGGGAGAGAAACCAGGGGTACACCTGATGAGTCACCAATATTTACTCATCAGATCCTGGACTCCATCTTATTTCTGTAAATTTCCACAAGCAGCATGGCAAAGGCCAAGGGACATAAAAGGAAGCTGCACCACATCCATTTTATCTTCAGTCTTCACCTACCTCTGGATCAACTCTGTAAATGAAGCTGTGAATCAAAGGACTGAGCCCCATCCAGGAACTGGGTGTACACCGGAGGGACTATATAAGCCTGCAAACTCCACAATTCTACTGAAAACCTGATATATATATATACAGATATATATATATATATAGATATATATATATGAACTTTCAAATCATTTGTATGTATCTGATTGTTTTGGTCATTTTAACATCTCTCTTATAGTTTCTTTCCTTTTATAATGATCCTTTAATTACTAAAGGATTAGCTGGCAGTGTGGTATTTTGGGTAAGATCCAAACATATTGACCTGGTAAATATGTCTGACCCTTTGGAGTCAGGAGAACCTTTTTGGTAAAGAGCATAGAGTTTTAAATAACTTATCTCTTTCCTGGACCTAGTGGCTGATTGGGAGCCAGAGACTGAGATGCAGTAAAGGGGGCTGCGTATATTTTGTTTTAGCTTCTTGATAACCAGTATGGGGAATCAGAAGCATTGTTTGTGGCTGGTTGGGAAGTCTGACTTCAGTGTCACCCACCAGTGCTGGGGGAATCTGCTCTCCTTTTGCAGCCTGCCCTAACTTTGGCATTTTCAGGTGGCTTCCCTAATGGGTCCCAGGGTGCTGGGAAGGATCTCACCTCTGAGCAGGTCTATGAATAGAGCATTGGTGTTGCTCCTATCAAATCTTATGTTGGTCACTCCTTAAAGAAGAGAACATGACATTTGACTGGAATGGCATCCAGGTGGATGGGAGAGAGCTAGAAAGCAAAAGTGGATTGTAGGGAGGAAGCCAAGATGAAGATAGGGAACAAAGTTGCCAGCGGTCATGTGTAACACACTGAATCCCATGTGCACCCTTATGGTGGGATTGTGTATCATTCGTGTTCACCCTTATAGTGTAACTGTGTATTGTTTAATGCAAAGTATGTCATGTACGGTGTTTTTGGAATGTTCATGACATATTGAACATTATTGTTATAGTAATATATTTCTTGCAATGTCATCTTAATGGTTATGAAGCTCTGTTATGTAATATTCCTAAATATGTGTCTCATGGCTTGAGGTAGATCTAGGCAAACACTGAATGCAGAGAGGTAGTTCACACCTCACTAAGGCATGCATAAAACAACCGAGCTCTTCCAGGAACAATGGATAAGCCTAAGCATGATAAATGAATACTCACTGACTCAAATGGAGGGTGCCATACAGGACCTTGTTTGTCACTTGACCCTGAAGGGAGACATTTCTCTCTCTCTCTCTCTCTCTCTCTCTCTCTCTGTCTCTCTCTTCCATTCATCTACAAAACAACATCAAGCAACTGAAAGACTGTCCTCAGAGGGAGGGCCTGGCTGAAGGAGTCACCCAGACTGTGGTGAGCATTATCTAATTGTGTAAGGTTACTGAAAGTATTAAGCTTAGTTTAGAATGTGATTTGCTTTTATTTCATCCTGATCAAATCTGATTTACATTCCTCTCCTCATAATCACTTAAAATCTTTCTGTACTTAATAAACTTCTTTGTTTGTTTTATCTAAAGCAGTGAATGTGTTTTGGATGTGTGTAGAGGCTTCATTTAAAGTGACAAAGCTGGTGCATATCAGTTTATTTGATAAATTGACGAACTAATATGAGCTTGCAAGGTTCAGTGGGCAGCACTGAACATTGCAAGATGGAAGTTCCTAGGGTTGCATCTGGGACTGGGGCTGGTTGAATTCTATTGCATAATCCCATGAGTGGCTGGCCAGAAACATTCACTCACTAAATTAAGAGCCGCTTGTTTGCAGGAGGCTGTGCATGGCTTGACCCAGGAGTGGGGGTTCACACAGCGGAGCAAGTGCAAGATGGTACCAGGAGTGAGGGATTGGGGTAACACAGCTATACACCAGTCCAGACTGCAGAGGGGAATGGAGAAGACATGAGGAAGATGAACAGAAGGTTATAGAAGTCTTGAGAGAGGACAGGAAACCCAAGGAGAAGTATGAAGGAGGGTAAGGAGAGGCTGTGTAAGAACCTGGATATCTTTGAGATTTGCAAAATTCAGTGTTATTTGTTATTTGTCATGGGGTGTATATACCCCACACTGGAAAGGGCTTAAGGAGCAGTTCCGGGCTCAGATGACTCTGCTCCCCCATACCTCCAAAGCCTGCTTCATCTGGAGGAGGAGTTTTAAAGGGATTCAGGCAGCTCAAAAGGAGCAAACAGAGTAGGAGGACAGACCTATCCTGAGAGCTCCTGAACAAGGTCAGTGCAGAGGCCTTTGTTGTCAAGGAGGGGCAACTAGCTGAGTCCAGGTGGACTGATGGTTCAGTTATTTCTTTTGTCCTCTTATGTTGGACTTTGAAACTCTGTAGAGGAGGTGAAAGGCCCGCCCACTTCTCAGGTTACAAATAGTATAGTTCCATTTACTTTCTGGCACCCTGCACTTCTCAGGCAGAGAGAAATGCCGTATTTTAATGTAAATTCCCAATTCTCTAGCTCCAAAAGAAGATGATACCCTCTTGGACAATCAGTACTAGTCAGTAGTACTTACTGTCATTAATGGCTGTATTAAAACAGCTGTCAATATGTAGGTTAAAATACCTGACAGACTGCACCTACTAATTTCCAAATGAAGTTAGACCAATGATTTCTCCAATCTGCTTAAGATTTTTGTGCCTATTGAATTGCCACCCCTGCACAAAACGTCATAATTATTTCAGTCAAATGACAGATGCCCTTATGCCTTGCTTAACACAGAGCTGAAATAATACTTAATGTACCAAGAAGAAAATGCCCTTTGAATTTAGAAAACTATCATCCAAAATGGACCGAAACTAAAATCATTAATCCCTTTGGGACACTGGTTGAATGGATGAAGACTACCCTGCACAGTAGTTGGATACATGAAGCGTGGAAACATGACACAGTATTAATCGGAGGGACAATATCAATCAGTCAAAAGCACAATAACAGTCTTTAATGACTGAATTGCTATCTTGTCTATTAATTTTCATTAACATTACAAAATACTGAGGCTTTTATTTAAAAATATAATATGTCAAAAAGAATTCAGAAATGCTTAAAAATACTTGCTTTGTGGAATGGAAGAGTGTGCCTCCACTCCAGCTCTGACATTCAGCCCTCAGGAATACATTAGTGTTGGATTTAGGCGCTGTTTGTTGACATGCGTTGTAAACTAGTATATTATTGTTGCAGGGATGCAGACTATTTGTTGTGTAACATTTTTCTTGTAGGTGGTGAGCTAGAAATCATGCAATATTAATATTTTTCATATCGAGTAAAACCATGTAAACTGGCTGCAGAAAAACCAAATATCAGCAGTACAGAGGGACATAAACTAGAATTTTTTCTGCAATAGACATAGAAAGAGATCCTACATGCCTCTGGCATCAGTGCACTGATAACATATTTCTTTAGCAGGTAATAATTAATTAATTAGTAATCTGTATAAAGCAACCTTCCCCCCAGCCAAGCCCTTAGTGATGTTCATCCTCTTAAAAACAATGTAAAATACAACAAAAATGTTATAATAAAAAGCATCCTTATAAAATTCAAACAAATAAAACCATTTGGATGGGGAGCAGTGCAAAAATAAAAGGAAATGGGATGGAAGAAAGGTAATAATATGGGGTGAACTGTGGTCTTACTGGAAAAAAAATCTTTGGAAAAGAAAGAATATAAGGTTTTTAAAGTGGAGGGTGGGGTTATATGAAATTAGATGTCAAGGGAGAGTGGCTCATTATAGAAAGACCTAATCACCTACTGAGCTAAAACATGCCAGTGGGTTCATAGAAAGCAGGTAGGTATTTGAACATAGATAGCTATCAGGATGAGAGTCAAGGTGGAGGTGTCATTGTTGGCAAATGGTGATCCCTCAGGGTTTGAGGATGAATGGCTTACAATAAAATGATAGCCGGTTATCGCTGGTGGATCTGCAAGTGACCAATGAGACCTATCTAGGATCCACAGACTTTGTCACAGTTGGCACAGACATTTCACAATGGAAGGGGAGGATTGTTAAATGGGGCTGTGGTACATTCTTTCCTCCTTTCCTGTTTCTCTGTTTCCTGTTGTCTCCGTTGGATCACCAAATACAGGCTGTTGTCTCGTTTGGTCTCCAAATATTGGCACCCTTGTCATAAAGTTCTTTTCCATTTTGGTTGATTCAGGGTTTGGGTTCCCCATGAGTTTAATTGTCAATATTCCATTTCTTCATGTTGGCTTTGAGGGTGTCTTTGAAACGCTTTTTTTGCCCGCTTCTTGACCATTGGCCATGGCTCAGTTGTGAGATCATGCCTGCCTCAGGATTTGACTTTCTGGCATTTGAAAAACATGACCAGCCCAATGGAGTTGGTGATGGATGAACATAGCTTCAATGCTGGAAGTTTTGGCCTGGGGTGTGTCAGTCATCCCACTTCCCACATCCCACATCCCACTGGGCCTGGCCTGGGGTGTGTCACTCATCTCACTTGATTCAGAAGATACTTCTGAGGCACTGTTGATGGTATTTTTGAAGAACCTTGAGATGTCTACTGTACATGACCCAGGTTTCAGCACCATACAAGAGATCTGTAATAACAATGGCCTGGTACACAAGAAGCTTGGTTTGATCCTTGACCTCATGATTTTCGAAGACACATTGCCTCAAATGTCCAAAAGCTGTATTAGCACATTGAAGGTTGTGTTAAATTTCCTTGTCAATGTCAGTTTTCTGTGACAGATAGTTGCTGAGGTACAGGAAGTTCTCAGTGTTCTCCAGGGCCTCTTTATTGCTCTGAATTATGGAAGCAGGATCCTGGTGATTTGGTGCCTGTTGGTGGAGTACTTTAGTTTTCTTGGTGTTAAATATAAGGTCTCATTAGGTATAAAGCATATAGATTGTAAGCCTCAGAGAAAGTGTAGATTATGTTTTGAAGATCTCCTTCCAACTGGGCACAGTTATCTACATATTGGAGTTCAATGACTAATTTAGTGATAGTCTTTGAATTAGATCAAAGGCGATTGAGGTTGAAAAGCTTGCCGTCCATTGTGTATTGGATGTCAAGTCTGGAGGGGAGCTTGTCATCAATGAGAAGCAGGATGACAGCATGGAAGATGGATAAAATGGTTGGTGCAATGACTGTGCTTGACTCCTGTCTTGACTAGGAAGGGGTCCATTTTGGATCCATTACTGTTGACTGTCACAGACATGTTGTCGTAAAGGACTCAAAGGATAGCAACAAATTTTGGTGGGCATCCAAATGTGAGGAGAGCCTCACGATTGATGGAGTCAAATGCTCTCGTGTGGTCAATGTTGTTTTCCTGAAGTTGGCAGGCAGTGAAGATCATTTTGATGGTACCTTGAGATGTTCTGACTCCGCATTGCGATTCTGGGAGGATTTTTTGGCCAATAGGGACAGCCAGTTGAGGAGAATTCTGGCAAAAATCTTTCTAGAGGTGGACAACAGAGTGATTCCTTAATTGTTTTTACAATCTGATTTGTCTCTTTTTTTGAAGATGGTCATGATCATGGCATTCCTAAAATCAGTTGGGGTATTCTGAATTCCAAATCTTGAGGACTAAGGAGTGAAGCTTGTGAGTCAGTTCTTCTCTCCCTTCTTTAATGACTTTGGCGGGGATTCCCATCAGGTCCAGATGCTTTATTGTTCTTCATCTGTTTGATGGTTTTCTGTACCTCGATGTATGTTGGTGGAGTTCTGAGGTCATCTTTGATAGGATGTTGAGGAATTAAGTCAAAAATGCTTTTGGCAACATTGAAGTCATGATTCAGGAGGTCTTCAAAGTAATCCTTCCATTGTACATTGATCAATGTGTTGTCCCTGAGAAGGTTGGCTCAATCCCTGGATGTAAGGGGGATTATCCCTTGGATATAGGTTCTGTAGAGAACTTTTGATGACTTTGAAGAATCTGTGTCTGCCATGGATGTTGGTGAATTGTTTGATATCTTCTCTTTTTGGCATTGGTTTTGCTATAAAAAATGAAATAATCAACCAACTCTTGAAATTACCAGTTGGCATCAATGAACAACTTATGACCCTCTATCTTAAACTTGCCAAGAACCAAAATGCAACAATCATCAGCGCATATGATACAACCCTTGACACTGATAATGAAACCAAAGAAGAATTCTATGCCAACCTTGACCATATTCTCTCTGCCACTCCCAAAGAGAACAAACTCATGCTACTTGGTGATTTTAACACACAACTTGGGAGTGACTCAGAGCTTTGGAATGGCACAACTGGAAAGGAAGGAGTGAGCAAGACCAATTCCAATGGAATTCTGCTCCTGACCGAATGCGGGGAACATGACCTAATTATCACAAACTCCATGTTTTGCCAAAAGAACAAGTACAAGACATCGTGGAAACGTGCTATGTAAGCACTGGCATCTGATCGACTATGTCATTATCGTGCTCGTGATCATGAAGATGTTTACATCACCGATGACTAGTGTGGATGATTGTTGGATGGACCATCACCTTATCTGGTCCATCATTTTAATCAAACTCATACCAAAATGACAAATTTGGAAGAAATCAGCTAGATGGATGATCAATGCCAAGAGTCTTAAGGACCTAATTAAACACGACCTTTCCAGCAGTGCCTTAATAAGAAACTGATGAATATCAAAACCGAGATGGAGACCCCTGAAGCACTCAGATCACTGGAAAGCACTCAAATCAGCTATCTGTGATGCATGTGAAAGAACAGTGTACTTCTCAACCAAGAAGCACTATGACTGGTTTGACGAGAACGATCAGGAAATCCAAGACCTTATTGACTGTAAGTGTAAGGCTTTCTCTGTTTGGTGGAATGAGATCAGTTCCAAGCAAAAGAAATATATCCACCATCAACTTAAAGTTGAGGTTCAAAGGAAAACCCATGAAATTAAGAAAAACTGGTGGGAGAACAGGGTCTCATTAGGTACATAGTATAAATGGATCCACATTAGCTGTGTTGATTTTATAGTTCTATACATAACTCTGGCTAATGCATTTAGGACCTGATCCTGCACCCATTCAAGTCAATGACTAAACTTCAGGTATTTTGTACGTTGGCTTAACTCTTCTCTTCAGTTACACCAATACAAATCCCCATTAAAGTCAATGGAGAATTGCACATGGGCACATGAGGGTGCAGTCTGGCCCTGTAATCCAGTGCTGTATTTGTGTTTCACATGCATATTAATTCCTTTAAAGGTATTTCTTATATAACAGGATTTCAGACAATACCGGCGTTTAAGAATGAGAACAGTATATAGGCTGGCTACTCTTTTATTAGCCTTACATCTTTTATCACTTCAGTGTTTTTTACTTGCAAGCTATAGTGGCTCATAGAATTTCTAGAGCCATATGTCGTGCTCTATCAAGCCACAAGTTATCTAGCAAGAGAAGGAAAGCCACAGAGTTCTGATTTTACAAAGCCAAAACTTTTGTTCAACTAGATTAGTCTGCTCTTACTCTTCATGGTATGTACAAATATTTCATTTTTTATCGTATTCAGAGACTGAAATTCATGCAAGTGCACAGATCCCAGGCAAAGCTCTAAACATCCCTTACAGCCTACATTAGTCTTGTATTACAGCCTTATGTGGAGTGCCAATACAGGCCCTGGGTATATTTCACCAAGATAGCATAGTAATTATATCAGCTTGTTATGAATGTCATTGATATTCTGGTATTTATGCCCATTTAGTGTCTGATCTTGCTGTCTTTACACAAATAATCCTCCTGGACTACCTGTATATATAAGGTATGCATTTTTCAGTTTCAGGAAAAGTGGTTGTGGCAAAGAATATCTCTATCTTCACTGTATCAGATCCTTCAACCTGAGCCAAAACAAGAACATCCGTTACAAGCAACAGATTCATTGGTGATGAAGTTATTATGGCATTTGGTGAGCAAATAGGACATCAGTACTGAGACCCTCATAGGAACAGAAAAAAGGTCATTGGCAAGTAATTGGAGACAGATTGTTTATGCTTTATGTTTTGATTCTTCTGTGATGTAATTCAGCATGATTGGCAATCACTGCTCAAGAGAAGAAGAGCTGGAATCAAAGGGCTTTTACAAATCAGGAGTAAGTCACATTGGAAGACTTGTGTTGGGAGCTTGCACTGCTTGCATTTATATATGACTTTAGCCTGTGCTGTTAGTTCAACAGTGTTTTAAAGCAGCCCTTTATCTGACATTTTGGCCTAAGTCCAATGACTATCATTGGAAGAGTGAGCCAGCTGATCATAGAAAGAAGCAGACAGAAGGGAATATTGCAACAACCAAGTACCAGTTGTTGATCTACAGGATCAATTTCTAATCTTTCCCACTTGCTGTGAACAGACAGTGAATCAGCATTCATGGAACATTATGTAGATGAACACCTCTTTGAGCAGCATTTCTGAGCACCAACCTCTTAGCGGGGCGGGGGGGGGGGGTGAGAAATGATAAGTTATTGCCTCTGAATGTGTTTTTTTTTCTTTCTATCTTTCCTTCTTTCTCCAGCACCATACTGACATGCAGGAATTGCCACCTTGGATCTCATCAGGTGTCTGGATGACCTACAAAAATATTTTTAAAAGGGAAATTATGCTAGAGACTCTGGCTCTTATCACTGTGTGTCATGTTAGTAATTTATTACAGGAGGCAGCATATCAATATGCTGAAATTTCTTTTTAGCAATAGGTTTTACAGTCCTGTAACTTCTTTAAAATAGAATTTTACAGTCATTGGCTCTGAAGAGTTCTTTTTTTAGCTAATTGAGAAAAGATACTAACCTTGTAACCAGCAATGCATAATTTAATTAAAGGAATCAGAAAGTCTCATGACAAGTGTGATTTATCTGATAGAGCCTCAGACTGGGAGTCAGAACACCCAGATTCCAACCCGGCTCTGCCACCAATTTGCTGCATGACCTTGGGGAAATTAATTCATGTCTCTGTGCCTCAGCTTACTCATCTGTAAAACAGGCATAATTGCAAAAAATTATTTACTTCACAGGAATATTTTGGAAGTCTTAATTATTGTTTGTAATGCACTTTGAGCTCCTTGGATGATAGCTGCTATATTAGTTGCAACATAACATTATTTCTGTTTGTCTTCTCTGGTGGAGAATGTTTCTCTCTTTTTGAAGTTTTAGGAATATATGCTGTTCCTAACAGTAACCGTGCCCCTATGATTCATGTAATCTGAGGCATGTAACAGTTGTTTCCAAGGGCTATACTTTATGTCACTAGATAGATTTAGGTCTATATTCTTGGAATAAACCCAAAAGTTTTCTTTGTAACAGAATAAGAATAGTGAACATTGTATTTTATTTCTGCAGGTGTGAGAGGCTGGCTGTAATAATTTAGATATTTGTGGCATAGCCATATCCTCACAGAAAGGGAACAATGCAATTTATGATATTCAGTTCAAGATAAAGTATCATCTAGATATGTCATTAAGGTAATTTTTGCAAAATGATTTTATGCTAAATATAGTGAGGGCCAAAAATATGAAATCCGTATTCCTCATTACCTTGTCCAGCCATAGTGTAGATCTTAAACTGTGTTTATAGTGCTGTATTGGATATTACAAACAATTTTCTTTTTCTAGGGATGATTCATTTTTCATCATTTTTCATGAATGAATCATCTTGCAAATCTTATGTATTTGTTCATCAGGATATGCAGTTAATGGGCATATGGGCGCAATCAATTGCCTCTGTAACATTAGAAAATTTTGCATCCAAACAAATCATTTTCATGTGTTGCAGGTGCCGCCTATTAGAAGGAAAGATGTATTTAAATGTTCTTTAATTAAAGTTTAAATTACCCTAGTTAGTATTCTGAAAAGAGCCGAATGAGAAATTTTACTGGTTATCATCCTGTGAAGTCTAGAAAGTACCAATGACTAAAAAGCTCGACGGTGCCAATATTTTCACATCAGCAAGTGCTGTACATCAGTGTACTGTGCAATGTTGTAAATCAAGCCTCAGATTGTACAAGGCTCAAAGCTTCCTCCTCACCACAGAATATCCTCTTTAAGTAATCCTTTTCTTCCCTTTCTTCTTAATCTCCTTTCTTTCCCTTGTTGAGCCTGTCTTGCTTTGCGTATTACGAGCTATTTCAACAAATTGAAATGACCTCAATGAAAACAAGCTTAAATGGGATAAACATTTCCACAGAAAGCAACATACTCAATTTTGTGCCCACCTTGTCACAGGCATAATACATGGACTTCTCATTGCACCACTAAAAATAAGCAATGGGGCGACCTTCAGTGCAAGCATGAAAATGTATTATAATATTATTAAAAGTATCATGCTTGCTTCTGGCCAGTTTGTACATTGGACATTGCCTACTACATTAAAACAAGGTAGTAATAAATGGCTTTGTGGTTAGCATGAAAAAACCTATTATAGCCTGGGCCCCTCAGCACCATGGCACTGGTGTTTCTATTCCGTTTCCATGCTAATGTGTATTTGCTGAAACATCTAAATGATTTGTTTGTGCAAAGCACTGATACTTACAGAAAAAATATTAAATTTTACTTGTGCCCCAATAAAATATCAATTTCAATCAATAAGAAATAGGGGTCCAATCCTGGTCCTGCTAAAGTCCGTGGGAATTTTGCCAGTGTCATTTTTATGTGTGTGCTCAGGCTACACTCAGGCTATTTCAGACTCTGAGAAAGGGGTTGTTTATCTGCAGAAGAGAAGAGTAAGGGGGGGATTTGTTATCAGCCTTTAACTACCTAGGATGGAGCTAGGCTGTTTTCAGTGGTAGTAGATGACAGAACAAGGAGTAATGGTCTCAAGTTGCAATGAGGGAGATCAACGTTGGATAGGGGAAAAAAAATCACTAGAAGGGTGGTAAAGCATTGGAACCGGTTACCTAGAGAGATGGTGGTATCTCCATTCTTAGAGGTTTTTAAGGTTTTTAAGGTTGACAAAGCCCTGGCTGGGATAATTTAGTTGGGGTTGGTCCTGCTTTGAGCAAGAGGTTGGACTAGATGACCTCCTGAGGTCCCTTCCAACCCTAATCTTCTATGATTCTATGAGTCTATGATTCTACAGTGAGCAAACCAGCTGGACTGGCTAGTTTGAAATAATATTTCAAAGGTAATTCTCATGGCTTAAAGTGGGCCAGATGCCTGAAGCTCGGCAAAGTGGCAGTCTTTCTCAGTGTCTTCTGTCTTGTGTTTCCTAGTGTAAGGACTGAGTTAAAAAATATAAATCTTTAGCCCTTGTGATTGCCAACAAAACCTTCCAGACTTGAACCAGATGTAGCCAAAGTGGTAATGTCTGCTTAAACCTAAAACAATAGCTTTGATGGGGTAAACTGTTCCCATTTACCTCAATGGAATATTAACTCTGAAGTCTAATAACTGTCATTTAAATGGCAATATTGTTAAGTATTTAACTTGTGATCAAAGCATGCAAAAGATAAAAAGATACATTGTATTATGAGGATGTGGGAGCTTATTTTGGTGTCTCAGTTTATCACAATTAAACGGAAGTTACCACTTACATTTTCTGATAAAATCTTTGGGGAAAGGAAACTAAGACTGCACTGTTAAACTTCCACAAAGTTTTATTCCAGAGTTCTGCATTTCACATATATTTCAAAGTGAATTTGAGAGACCTGCTAATTGTTATCTCAATCTATTCCAAAGCAGTTCTGCATTCCTATAATTATTATGGTAATTATCTTTGGTTAATCACAACAATATTTGGTTTACTGTATAATAATTCAAATAGAAGAGGTCACTAGTTGCCTATAATTTTTGTAGAAGAGGAAAAATCTCACACATTCAGACTATGGGATCTCCAGAAATTTTCTGAAAGTGCAGCAGTAACTGAAAGATATTTTGATCTGTCTCTGTGCACTGAGAGCCCATTATAATGATAATTTAACACCTGTATCACTGATTTTTGATAGTGCAACCTGTAATCAGAGTTTGAGGCAATCACGGTAGCAGTTATAATTTAGATTAACACTTAATATATAATAGCATTGGTTTTGAAGGTTGGATCACAGAATGTAGAGTCCTCAGTAAACCATGATGGCAATAAGTGTTATCCATCTTGACTGAGTTGTGTGGATTCTCCATCCACTGGCTGGATGACATCATATAGATGCCTGTCATGCCACATTTGTCACACTTTTTCTGGTAGTTTTGTTTAAAATGAGGCCTCTTACACACACTTAATTGTCCTTCAGGCCATATTTCTGAATAATAGTCAGTAATAAGTCAGGAAATCTGGAAGTGTTACAAGAAGAAAGTTTACCAATGTGACACTCCAGGTATTTCTCATAGAGAAAATATCATAACCAAGCACACCCATAACCAAGCACTCTTCTATATGCCTTCCATCCCTCCAATACCGAGAACAAGACCAATGACCCCTGCTAAGAAAAGGTTTTTGGTTAGCGGAAACAAGAAAACATTGATGCAGAAAAGTTGCCTTGGGAGCTATTCTGCCCTTGGAGAGGAGGTCTGGGAATAGGGCAAAAGCACTGTGGCTTTTAGGATATTTGGGTATTGGGATTGCCATGTTCTCTGTCAGTTCTTTGGGAATTTGTTAGGCAATGTCAAAATATGCCGTTGGATTTCCCCTTCAAGAGTTTTCCCACTAAAGTGATGACTTTTCTCTTAGTTCATAATATCATTAAGGCAAGTGTGGCTACCGCTAGAATTGCTTGTACTATCATATTTTACAGAGTATTATTTTAGGTATTATTGAACTAATTCTGCCCTCCAGCCTGCTACATTCACAAGTCTATACAGCTGGAAAGATAGTGGAATCTGTTTGGTTTTGCTGGGCAGGACTGAATACAGGATGCAGAAAACCTGTGTGTGAAGGCTGTTCCACTTTGTGCTGCCATGGGAGTTCCATTCTCCTTAGCTGCGAGATTGGAGACTGAGAGGAGAAGTATAGTCCGTGAATCCGAATCTATGTGCCATATCCTCATGGGGAAAGGACTGAGCAGCTACTGAAGTTCTGAAGATTCGGTAGTAGATACAGAGTGGCTTCAATAAGGCCCAGATCCTCAAAGCCATTTAGGTGCATTTTGAAAATAGCACCAGCTATCAAATGCCCTCTCTAGGTACTTAAGCATCTTTGAAAATCTACCTCCAAGTGTGTAAAACAGCTTTGAAAATGGGACTTAAGGTTTTTTGAAATTTGTATCCATAGTCATTATATAAAGACAAAGATCCATCATAAATAAACAGTAGACAAGCACAAAATTGCATTCTTTCTCACTTATATTTCAGAGTTTACATCTTGTCATGTTTCTCACATAGAGAACACAGAAAGACTGCAACAAATAATTGTTTCATAATTAAGGATCCTGTTATTTGTGGCATTAGAAGATATTAGTGTCTTATCCAATTAGTATAAAACCTTCTTTTGTCATTTCTATTGATAAACAGCTTAAATTAGTCTTTGAGAAATGCAGGAAGGAGCTGGCTTCTATGTCACTTGCACAATACAGAAGTAGCAAATAGGTAGCAAAAATTGGTTTTATTTTTCCAACTTAATCAGATCAACCACCAAAAATAAATATCTTAGAATCTGAAATCACTTCAACAAAGCTTCAAATGCATGGTAATAATAGATCACACTTGTGCTAGTTATTCCCAACCGGGCCCTTAGCCATATTATTTGCATTTTGTCTTTGCTCACAACTAGCCTTCTTATGTTCTTGTGAGAGCTATAACACTTGCTGTTGTAAAGAAAAGAGGCTATCTGTATTCTCAGCATTCTGGGACAGAATAAAGGAGCAAACACTTCTGCACAAAGCTCCTTTGAGCTATTTAATTTCCTTTTTGACAAAAGGGAAGATGACATTGAGCACTCAACAAAGAACAAAAGTTATTTTTTAAAACATGAAATACAAATGATAATTCAATCATTAGGAAAAAAATTCTATTGTGTTCAGGAAAAATCCACTATGCCTTATTCATTACTGACTGTGAACTTCCACGAGTATGGAACTTCTGTAGCAGTGATGTTGGGTTTTGTTTTTTAAGCAAGCATACTTTTTTAAAAATCTACTTTTTTAAAAGCAAAAACATGCAAATTCCATTCCTTTCCTCCTTTTAATAAAAACTAACTTGGACCAGAAACAAATAAAAGAATTATCAGGAGGGGAAACAATTGCGCTTCCCGCTATATTGAACATTTGTATCTTACCTTCATCTTTATATCTTTCTATTCTCCTGACTTCCTTTTAATAAAGATTAGGTAGCATTGACACAAAGCAGTTTAAAATAGATAGTGGCAACTAATGAAATCCCAAACTGTCTGGCTTGTCAGAGAGACACCTCAAATATCAAATTTAGAGAAATAATGGTTATGCTGGATACAAGCACATTTAGAAGCATTAGAAGCAGTGATCTTTCAGGAGCAATATCTTAGTTTTGGCTAGTTAATCTTGGGCTAAATTATAAAGTCATGTTATCTCCAAAGGACCGCTTCTTGCAACAGTATTTTTAGGAATCCTTCAAGTTATTTTTGGACCCAGTTTTTCAAAGTACTTTAGCATCTGCCTCACTTTCCCAGACCTGAAGAAGAGCTCTTTGTAAGCTCCAAAGCTTCTTTTTCTCACCAACAGAAATTGGTTCAATAAAAGATATTACCTCATCCACCTTGTCTCTCACATTAAGCATGTGAGTTGTCCCATAGTTAATATGTGGAATGTATTGGAATGGACAATAAACTGAGGAATGATGTCTATCTTGTTATATACCTCTTGGTGTCTTACCCTTTTGTAACACCCACAGTTTTGAAGTCTTTTTAGTGATTTAGTGACTTAGATTGTAAACTGTTTGGGTATGAATGTGTGTGTGTATACCGAGCACAGGAAATCAGGGCCTGATCCTGACTAGGGCCTTTGGGAGCTCCCATAGTACAAGGAAGAAAAGAATAAACACTTTTTTGTTTGCTTTAAAGACTTCTCTCCATTCTATTTCTACTTGCCACTGAGGTGATGCATGCGAGCACCCTGAGATACCAGGCTGATAGGCATCAGAAGGAAATTGAATATGCTTACATGTGTAGACTTGACATACCATATACAGTACAGGGCAGTAGTAGGCACATAAATCAGTAGTACGTTACATAAGATAGGGATCCATTATTTCTAGAATCTGCAAGGTGCTCAGATACTACAGCCGATAAATGTCTCTCTCTCTCTCTTTTTTTCTTTTGTTGATGGATTTAAAAAAATAAATAAATAAATATGGTGGCTGAAGGAGTGAGTTTTACATGTAATTCTGAAGGCGGTGACATTTGTGGTCACTCTAACTTGCAGAAATGAGTTCCAGAGCTGGCAGCCAGCTGCTGAGAAAGCTTCTCTTTTGTGGCTGACAGTTATGTTTTTCCATACAAATGTAGCTGTGGTGGGAGGTCGTGATCATGGAGACTACAACAAAGTGTGAAACTGTGATCCAGGACTGCCTTCAGGAAGGCAGAACAGCTTGATGTGATGCAATCTCTATTTAATGGCCTGAAAAAAAATAAAAAACCCATTTTAAAACTACACGGATGTAACATTTTATTATATAATGTTATATTGCTCTTTGATTGTTTTAAGGAAATGTCTAAGGCAGCTGTATTAACTGACACTGCTATTGTACTCCAAACTCAGCAGTTGCTTCTCTGGCATAACAGGTTACAGGATTTAAATAAATGTCGTCTCTACATGCTTATAGCTAATACTGATCCAGAAAGCATAAGATAAGTGTTTTAAATAATTTCCCTATTGAAAATCAATAATTTGTTCACTTATTATGAGCACAGTATGTGACATGGAAAATGGAATAAAATTTGCATTACATTTCCTTCAAAGACTCTTTAAGGAGCCACAAACAGTGCAGAAGCATTTTCTCCCCTAGATCTTTTATGAAAGACTTGAAAGATTTAAGTCTTTTAAAACCACTTCCATATGCCATCTGCATGCATTTTGTATTTATCGTTAGTGTGACAGCGTGGGGAATAGCGCTGTTGTGGACAATATGTGCTGTATGTGGAAATAAGCAAATAGCGGGTCTGTAACAGGGGAGATTAAACTGTAATTGCTACTTTTATCTTTTTCATTCTTTAATATAATATTCTGATCCTTTTTAATGCTCTACAAAGGGTGTTATATCGGATTATTGCCAGCCTTTGAAAGGTCCATTTAGGGCCTGTAATTAGGAAAGAGCAGGAGAGGCCACCACCAAAAGATTGACTCTCTTTTTATTTGAGTTGTAGGATTATGGTTAACCTTTTCAAATGCTGGATGCTATTTTGATTGTAACGCTATAAATTATATACAGCCTGATGACGCTCAGAAGGATTTAATTGAAAAGTTCAGCTTCATATTGGTTTGGAAGTTTTGTGATCAAACCAGATGTTAGATCCAAAATAAATTATCACTGTTGTCAAAACACAATGGGCTAGGTCATGACATGGAATAGGTGCCTGGCGGACTGCTGGGGAACTGCCTCTGGGAAAGCCACATCTTGCAAAAGAGAACATCTCACAGCCAGATGCTCTTCCTTGGCTGCCCCCTTTCTGCACCACAATCTGTAGAAACAAATTCTCAGACCCCTGTATGTCATGCAGAGGAACTTCTGGAGGCAAGGAAAATATGGCCGATTGTATCCATTGTTGAGCGTTGGAGTGACTACGGAATTTAATGGAATTATACCATGGAGGATATCTGGTATAGTATGCACAGTAAACTTCTGCTTAGCTACATTGCCTGTATTATGAAGGTTACTTTTACCATTTTTTTATTTTATGTTAATGAAATGGTATTTTTAAAAACTGTGGTCCTGATTCTCCATTGACTTGCACCTTGTGTAGTCATTTACAGTTGTGCAAGGCGGGTGTGAAATGTTACCAAGGAAAAATGGAAGCCGTCTTCAACCTTTTTGCACAGATGTAAATTGCCTCTGAAGGCAGAAGATGGAAAATCAGGCCTTTTACATCTAAAAGGAACTATAATTATGCATTTTGGGAAAAGATGAGCATTGAAAGGAACGATTTGCAGAATTGGAGAACAATGTGGCAACACCATTTCTTAAGGAAAGGCTATGTGAGTGGAAGGAAAATGATAACTATTTAATGTTTTACTGAATAAAACATCATCAAATTTCATTCCTCCATGGAATTGACAAAAACAGTAGCACTACTACTCTCCTATTGTTTACACTAGAGTTTCATGTGTTGCTTCTGCACATTTGATTAAACCTGACATCATAGGTAACCTATGCATTTTCCTTTGTTCATGCTCGTTGAATGTAATTCAGCATTCATATAAAGGTCACTGGAAAACTGTGGAATTCCTGTGGAATGTGATGTCTGTGGAAAAGTGCTTAGTATGAAGGTTCACAAATTGTTACAAAGAAGACCATACGTAGTGGCATTTGTCCGGAATGTGATGGAGATGATATGTTATTTATTGTATGACTGTTTAATGTGATGGTTATTGCTGCCCATAAACTATATATGGCCAAGATTTTCAAAAGTGACTAGTGATTTTGGGTGCCTTAATATGTGGGTGCCCAATAGGAGATGCCATGAAGGGGCCTGGTTTTCAAAGGGTGAGTTCTTAGCACTTTCTGAAAACCAGAACTCTTTAAAAATGTCTCAAGTTGGGCACACAAAAAACTGAGGCATCTCATATTATTAATCACTTTGCAAATCTTGGCCTATTTGTGCTTTAGTAATCAACAACATATCAGTGATGAAAGTTACACTGCAAAGGATATATGCTGATTCCACCTGTCCATATAATAATTTACAAACAAGAAAAGCCAGCACAGTGCCATGGATCTGTGCTATCTCAGTACTTTTGTGAACAGACTGCTCAGAACCAAAGAATATTAAACACAATCCCTAGGCACGTGAGGTTGTGTTAAGGATGGAATAAGAAACCTTAACTCTGTAGTTCCTGGCTTTTGTTGGATTATTCTTACACAGCTTTTGTGTTTAAAGAAGATTATTGCACATATGGTCAATAAGATCACAAAGTCTTTTCAGACCCCTATAATACCTAGAGGTGCAATGAAATGAGTTAAGAATGGAGTGAAAAGCTACATCTTTCAATTTCCTGGTTTTTGTAGGTTTAAATGAGAACCTGTTACAATTTTTAACAATGTCCTTTCCATTATTTTTAACATTAATGGAAAAAGAGGCGGGGGAAACCCCAGAAAAATGAATAAAGAAAATCTGACACTGAAAGGTCATGGTCTGATTTCAATGGCAATCATTCTTCAGTTCTTCCATGGTGATCATAAAAGATCCTTCAAAGCTATTATGATCTTGGTTGAAATTTGTGAGACACTGCCATTTAGTTTTATGGAACCATTATGGTTCTTCCAGTGAAATTATAATCATAGGTTCTAAAGTCATCATGGCATAGTGTGCCAATACATACTATTAAGGAAATCCTTCGTGTACAGATCATTGACATGATAGACTACAATGGCTTTCTTAGTGCTGCCATGATCTATTGTATCAATGCCTACTGAGGGAGACTTTAAAACACTGATTGAAGCCTGTAGGGTAACTCTACATATTAAAAATCCTCACGAAATTTTTGAAGGTAAGCAAGTGTTCTGCATTGCACTATTCATTTTATTTATAAGTGCCAAAGTGATTAGTATAAACTAGTGACAGATACGACAATAACATTTTCACTTAAAACAATTAAACCGTATTTATTGTACTGGACTGCAAAAATCATATAAAATCAACATTTTAATTTTTTATCCCTTCCTCTAATTTAAAAACATAGAAAGAATAGAAGAAAAATGGGTCTACCTCTTGTGGATACATCTCGCTATTGTCTAATGTATATGCAGTATTTAGTTCTGCAGTTCCCAAACGTTTTCCCTCTATGACCCCATTCAGATTTGTTGTTTCCCACTACCACAAATATCATGGAAGTTGCCATTTAAAAATGGTGTGCTCCATGCAGTGTGACCTCACACACATTGTACATGCAAGGTCACACCACTAGGAGGATGCCATTTTGCTCTACAAAATGGCATCCTCTGGACTGCATGACCTCACACACATATGGTGCATATGACGTCATACTGCATGGAGGGCACCATTTTGTGGAGCAAAATAGCATCCTCTATGTGACGTGACCTCGTGCATACTGTGAGTGGGAGGTCACGCTATTTGGGGGAGGCCATTTTGTACAATAGTGTCCTCTGCACACTCAGGATTGCTGTGGCCCCATCTGCTGATGAAATGACCACACTTGGGGTCGTGACCCATAGTTTGGGAACTGCTGATCTAGAAACTACAGTAATAGGCATTTTAAAATTACAGATTAGATGAAATGGGTTTAGATTGGAAATATAGGAATACCCATATCATCCATTAGGCTATCCAGTTCAGCGTCCCATCTCCTACAGTCATCAGTACTAGAGGACTCAATGGAACATGAAAGAAACCCTGCCACTGGCAGTTATGGAATAAACTGCCCATGAGGAAAGTTTTTTCCTAACACAGATTAGTCAATTGTTTTATGCTCTCCAATCATAAACCATCCAAACTTTTCATTTTATTTTTTTTATTAATAATCCTTACTAATGTAACTCTGGATTATTAGGTTAGATATGGAGTTGAATGAACATTGACAATGAATGCTTCAACTAACCTATTTTTCTGCTTGTGGAATATCCGTGAACAGATTATTATAATTTCTTTGTTTTTGGTTATTTTTTGAAACGTTTTTAATTTTTTTTTTATATAATTTTGTGTGAACTCTATAACACTTGGTGTATTTTCAATATGCACATTGTGTTGGCTAATTCAGATTCGACTGACGAGTCACATGGCATTTTTAACTTTCCTTGTGGGTTGAGTACGCATGAACTTCCAAAATAAATACTTATTTGTGCTCATTTAGGCCCAGAAACTAGATCTGCATGGGTTGACACCCACTTCAGGGGAGCTACGCTGTAGGAGATCTGTTCTCATGGATCCATTTGCAAAATTGGAGTCTTAAAATTTGGTTGCCACAAATGTTGGTGTATGAGTCTTTGACATTTATTTTAACAAACATTAATGCTGATCACATGCATGTTCACAGAAAATGAAAACATAAAGGATATGAGCACTGTCAAAACAAAATGTATTGAAAAATTTGAACAAACATTCATAGCAAATGTTCTGCTTATCACTACTAACAGAGTGAAAACATGTCCTCCTTGGCTGAATTCTTGTATGCCAAAGTAAGTTTTTATGGCTGAGATATAAACAGCTGAAAAAAGAAAGGATGAATAATAAGAGTGGATAGTTTCTTACCTACATGGGTGCAAACAGAATCTCTGTATAATGACTACATAATTCCAAGTATTACCTCTCTAGGATGATCTGGTGCAAACGCTAAGCATCAGGTGATTTAAAGTGTAACTGCGCTTCATGGTCATACCACTGGTGTTGTTTTATTCATACTCAGGTTCTTTGGTCATTCTTAGGTAATTTGGGGTTGTCTAACTCTAATAAAACACATGACAGAGAGGTTGATTTAGGATGGGGAATCCCAGAGACTGTAGAAACAATAAGAAAAGAAATAAAGCTCAGTTTGTGATTTTTAAGTGTCTCCAACTACTTGCCATTTACTTTCAGCTTCTTAACTATGAGGCTAGTGATTGGCCCAAGCTGCAGAGTTCAGATCTAGATTCAGATATAGATCCAAGCTTTCTCAGAGTTTGGCAGTGTTCAGATATGATGCCTTTCTATATGGGCTTGAGGTAAATTTCTGTCACTCAGGCCTTAACTACAGTAGAGATTTTGCCACTGACCTATTTACAACAGTATACTGCACCATTGCTAGCCTCTGATGTGGATGCTCTCTAGTGGCAAATGGGACTTGCACTGGTGAAGATTACTCAAGTTTCACACCAACGTAAACTGGTTTGCAGGTGCTGTTGCAAGCTGTGTTTTAAACCAGAGCAGTGTGTGTAGTACATCGATGCTACTATGCCAGTAAAAATATCAGCGTACACAAGCCCTCAAGTAACATATACTCCTCTTGACCATTTAATCTTAAAACATATCAGCCACATGGAGAATAGTAGCAATTGTGTACTCACGTCTACATTGCAGCTCCTGTGCAAGGATAGAAATGAAGATTGTCTTCATAAAGTCTGTGATCCTGATACACTGAAGTCAACTGGGTGCGTTGATTTTGATTGTAGTGAGAGCAGGGTCTGACCCATACAGTAATGCATGACTAGAGCAGGGCCTTAAAAATATGAATGAAGCTAAGCTATAGCTATTTAAATGAAATCCTGAAAAGAAATTATACACACACACACACACACAGCACGATTCCAGTCATGCAACTGTAGATGACTGAAACGCATGACTAAGAAAATTTAGATGACCTAAAACGTACTTGCTAAAATTTTTTTGGAGATTTCGATTAGCAGATGGCGTGAGTGGTGTGTGTGTGAGAAAGAGAGAGTGTTACCATGGCAGCTTACCACAATAAATATGAAAATATAAATGGTATAAGCCACATTCATCTGTCTGGTGTAGTAGAGCAAACACTAACCCCCCCGCACAAAACAAGCAAATCTTCAACAAATTAAACCAAAGAGAAAAATTAAACTTTAACAAAAATTGACCGAATGCTAAACAAAATAAACGTATTGGCCTGTCCCTGGAAGTGTAGCTAACTTGAGCTTTGGTAGATGCATCAAAGAGAACAAATTTCAAAGTCCTCAGATGGAAACTCCTGTTACCAGTTTCACTTCAAAGAGTTTTTTGCCTTGCATCGCAGAGTTTTACCTTGGGAACTGAGACCGAGAGTATTCCAGGTACTCTCAAGTGCCATAACAAGTGCCTATGTGGGTCTCAGACCATTTGCGGTTTTAAACAACAAGTTGAACTCCACCCAGAAATTAATAGACAGTGCAGAGGTTTATGTGTCCATGGTATGTTCGAATGGTTGTCTCTTGCACTCAGGAAATGGGTCAGGTGCTGAAATTTCTGATGTAGCGCTAAGCAGAGGATGAGTCACAACATGTTGGCTTCCTGGAAGTGATAAGAAGCATAGGAGTACTGGAAGATCTAATAGGAGCTCCAGGAACTTTTGGCTAACAGTGAATATACACCTTGAGAATAATGTTTATACTCACATAGTTCCAGACCAACACTTTTCTCAATCAACATGCAACACTCTACCTTGTCAGTAAGTCACATCTAGTTTGCTTTCATCCAGGTCATTGTCTCACCCAGATACTGTGAACATAATGAAACACTAGAATTGGAATATGTTGAAAAGAAAATGTAGAGACTGAGTGTCTCAGCATGTTGATGATACTATAGTGCTCAATCTCACACACATATTAAACACGACAGGTGACAAGATGGAAAGCTGCTAGACTCTGCATGTAAGACTTCTCGGCTAAGATAATCAGTTGTCCTACGCTACCCTCTGGGATCTCTCTGATCAGAGGGGTAAAGTAATAAGAACATCAAAGTCTTCGAAGAGAGTACAGGGAAGAGAGTAGTTCCACTTTCTCTGGTAAAAGCTGAGGGAAAGCACTCCCTCCCTTGCTTGGTAGGAAAGGACTTGCCCTGCAAGGGAATCTGGCATATGAGTAATATCAGAATCTTGTGCCTGACTGTGAAGTTTCTGGCCCTTCTAATCCTCCCACCCATAGACTGAGAAGCAGAAGCAGCAGATGGAAGAAGAGATGAACCTGCTAGAGTTCCCTATCTTCCTCTGAGGGAGAATATGTTACTGTATTAACTCCTCTCCTGCTCTTGGGTGACAGAGACCACAGTGCCAGCTTTTCTTCTTCTTGAAGGGGAGGAGGGGAACAAGATTTCCCATTAGAACTGTATTTTGAAATGTCTTTAAATATTGTGAAAATTTGATATGAGTATTTAAAAATGTCCTGAGGAAGAACTGCTGGCTACTCCTACCCATTTTGTTTGTTTTCACATCAATTTATATTTCCCATCAAGCCTAAATGACAGAATTTATAAGAATGGGGATGCAGAGCACCAGGGATGTGTCCCCTATCTAACTTCACATGCTGTGTGCAAATACATCCATAGGGTACACACACACACATTTTTGTTTCACTGGATAAGGGCTTGCTTGGACATAGGATATTTTTTTCAGATACATTTTTTTCTTGTTTTTCCAATCAGTTGGAAAGAGAGGGTGATGGGATTGGTAGAATAAAATAGATACATATGTATTCCCTGTTCTCTTCCGCTTTCTGTGTCCTGTCTTCACATAACATCAAGATATCTGATGACGGACACCAATATTCTCTCCTAGTCTGATTCTGATCTATTTTAACCACTATCTCTGAGATGAAGGAAAGAACTAAGGATGTAAAAGCCTAAATGTTTAAACGGTAATCAGCTGTTTAAACATTTTAAACAGCTGATTACCGTTTAAACTGGGGAAGGGAGCGGCAGCTGGCTTCGGGTTCCCGCAAGTGAGAGCAGCTGGGCGGCTGTTGCTTGTGGGGAGGCGAAGAGCCCAGCACAGGGTGGGGAATCCGTAGCTGGACTGAGCTCAGCTTCCCATGCGCCACAGCTGGCCAGCTCTGGCTTGGCAGTGAGGCGTCGAGCCCAGCACAGCTCCCCCCATGTGTTTAACTGTTTAAACATTTAAATGTTCTAAAACAGATTCTTTATTAAACTATTTTTACGTCCCTAGAAAGAACCCCTGTACTTTCAGCCCCCAAACTCCCACAAGCAAGTCAGCAGTGTGCCATAGTCAATGTCGTTAGGTTTAATAACATCAACACAGGGAATTTGCCTGGCTTCATTACTGGAGATCATCAACAATCAGTATGAAGGTAGCCTCAGCTCTATACCCAGGTTCACAACCAGATTGGCAATGAAATCTCTGGCATCAAACTGTTGCTGAAATACTCTGTCACCACTGAGCTTACATAGATGAGGAAGCAAGATATCAGGGGGAACTGATTAGTAAGAATAGAATTGTCCATGGACCTATCAGAGGAACAAGATAAAAAAGCAATGACACAGAGATAAGTGTGGATGTCGGTAAGCAGTAGAGAGGGTTAAATACACAGGGGCCACACTTACCTGTACTGAGGAAATAAAGCATATTATATAAATGTAGAACTACTGTTTTAATAAATATGTGGCCCAGATTTTTCATACAAACACACATGTACAACTCAAAGTGATAATAATTTTCATAACATTACATCATTATTAATTATTATTGTATTAATTTTGTTGTAGCAGCAGCCCTGTCAATTATTGTGGTAGGCACTTTACAAGTAACAAGTGATGAAGAAGTCACTTCCCATTCTAGAGAACATACAATCCACAGGTCAATAACAGGTGGATGAAACAGACAAATGATGCTTTTCAGTGTAAGGATGAGTAAATTATCTGCATAGTTAACTCTATAGGCCCTAGAAATGGAAAAATAATATAAGCAACCCCACTGCAAGGTGTCACAGTGAATGTGGTAGTGCACCAAAAGTTTTATATCTCAGGCCTGGTCTGTACTTTCCAGAAAATTCAGCGGTAGTCAATGGGAGATACGCAAGCTACGCAGCGTAGCTTGTGTATCTCCCAGGGACTTCTTAAAGTCTATTCCATGTGCCGTCTCCACTATGCTGCGCCAATGGGAAATGTTTTCCCATCGACACAGAGTTATTCTTTTTTGGAGGGTGGATTTGTTGTGTCGACTTCCGGATCGATTGAGCGGATCTTCACTTCCGCCCAATCGATCTGGATAAATTGATCTGACGGCTGCGAATTTGCTGCTGTCAGTGTAGAAATAGCCTCAGACATACTACAGTGTTCCTAGGCTGACCTGCACTACTACAGAGGGTGTGTTTGGATCAGGGTGCAGCTTTCTAGCACAAGACATTACCTATATGGGCCCACAGACTAAACATTTTGCAAATAATACATCAATAAAGGTATTGCAGAGGGCTCATGTGACAGTACTCGTGATGAGGTGGGCTCACCCCACACTGAAAGAGTTTAACCCACACTATGGGCAGCAGAAGTCCCACCCCCTAGGCTGTGCTGGGCATGCTCCAACTGCTGCTCCAATATAAAAGGGAGCAGCCCAGCTCATTCCAGGCTGACCACTGAGGAGGAAGAATGCTTGATGGAGACTCCAAGCAGGGATCTGCTTCAGTCCCTAGCTGAGGTAACCAGTGGCCTGGGAGACCCAGATGGAAACCCACTGCCCACGGCCGACTGCCCAGAGTCAGATGTCCAGGGACTTTACCAGCGCCAAGGAACCTGAAGGCCCTGATGAGACCCAGATGACGGTGTCCAGAGGCACGGTAAGAAGTACCCCAGGGAGATGGAGTGAGTGGTATCTCTTGCCCAAGATAGATCAGCGTGTTGCGGTGGGATCCCTGCTGACCAGGGTGGTGACCATCCCTGTCATGGACAGGGCCCTGGGCTGGGACATGGTGGAGTCGGGCGGGCGCATGTCACCCTACCCTACTCCTACCCCCCCCCCCCGATACCCTCTTTGGGTTGACAGTAATCCTCTACCTGAGCCTCAAACTACAGAGGTGCACAAACCCCTGCTGTCACTATGCTTGGCAATGATATTGACTCTGGCCACTAAGCTGCACCACCCGGACCCAGAGGCAGCCATTGGCTCTGGCTGCTAGGCTGCACCACCCCGGCCCCAAGGAATGTCACCTCAACTCAAACCCTTAAGACATACGGCCGGGAAGGGACCAGTCTGGTAGATTGCTCCTGCAGAGACGCCCTACTCCCCTTTTGCCCCCCAAACCTCCCCACCAGGGGGGAATGGGGTGGGCTTACCCCACGACAGTACCCTAGAACTTTCAGCTTGATTCTCCATTGTCTAGGTATATTATGGTAAAAAAACCTTTCATCTAAGGATGCCAATACATTACAGACATTACATGACATCCCAACCAACAATTAATTAACCCTCACAAACCTCTCATGAGGTAAGAAAGTAGTATACTCCCTGTATTGCAGCTGGAGACATTGATAGACTAATTTTGTATGTCTCCGTTTTGGGATGCTAAAATGAAAGAATCGTAGGGTCTGATTTTCAAAGGTGATGAACACCCACAGTTATAACTGAAGATAACAATGAAACAAGAAGTTTGTGGCAGAAGCAAGAGCATGTTGCCCTTTTCCAGTCAATTCAGTCATGGAGGTTTTTTCAAAATACACTGCCGTGCACTTTTTGAGATTCAAACCTGAGTTTTATAGTGAAAGATACTTTTTAATATATTATGTTCTTTGTGCTGCCTGGAAGGAATTTCCAGTCTTTATTTACTAGTGTCTCATTAACAGCCCTACTTTTTATGTCTTCTTTTCTAGTGTGATTAGAAGTTTACTTTTGTATTTTTTGGATGCTTCAAGCTATAGTCATGGTAACCCTTTTAACAATTCCCTTATACATCACCTGACATTACATGCATAATTGTGTTTGATCAATTTCCCTTATGGATGGTCAGTGGATATAATGTGTAGGGGTAGTTTCTCTTTCCATTGTGCTGTCATTACCAGGTTCACCTGTTTCAGAGGTCTGGAAGCCTTTGCCTGTTTAGCAGACTGAGTTGGATTCAAGGGAAGGGAATATTTTTCAGACTGCAGACCTAGGCATTCAATAAAATTACAAGAATTTTTTTAAAAAGGATTTCCCTCTCTTTGGGCTTTTTATTAATACGTGTTCTGCCATATGAGTATTATGGCTGATCTAATTGGCTCAACAACTGCTCCACATTTTTACAGATTATGGCTTTATCTTGACACTAAATAAGATCAGTATAGATGGCCTTCAGAGCTGGGACTCTTAGAAGAAAGCAGGGAGTCTTGAAAAACTGAAGCATTGAAATGAAAAAGCCCAATTCCTTCAGAGGCCACTGTAGCTACAGATGAATTAGGCAGCTACCCAGGGTGGCAGATTTGGCCTAGCCACGCTTCCATTATGCTAGAAGGAGGCTGAGCCAGATTTGAGTGGCTGCGTGAACCAGTGCAATGGGTTGCAATGCCACTCACTGAAATTTGGCCCAGTTGCCCCTCTGTCATGACAGAGGTGTGGCTGCGCCAAATCTGCTGCCCTAGGCCCATGAGAAGGGGGTGAGGGGATAGCACACTGCATCAAGCCTAGAGTGGCAGATTGTTTTGAATGGCCTTTGAATCACTCCAATTCCAAAACCCATTCCATCAGAACAATTTACAGGTGTTTTCTCTTGCAAAATTGGATTGGAGTGGCCTGATGGCATTAGGGTTCAATAAACATTAGCAATGAAGACAAAAGCTAATAATTACATTTTAAATTTGGTTTATATATTTTGTTCAGGTATTTTTGAAAATCTCACTAGGAACCTATTTGTATCTTTAGGGGACTAAATACCTTTAAAAATCTGGCCCAGTGCCACTCTTCTTACTCCATGACCACAAAAGACATTCTGATTTTACAATAACAGGGCCAATATAAAGGTTCAAGCCAAATCCAATTCTTATTGACTTCAGTGGACTTTGGATCAAGGCCAAAGTACCTAAATAGATAGTTATATGAGTCATTCCATTAATTTCAATGGGATGACAGATGTGAGTAAGAGCTGCATGTCTTGAACCCTAATTTGCGCGGAAAAGTTCTTTGTATTCTTTTACTAATACTGTCTTATTTAGAAAAAAAGTAAATACTTTATTCGTTTCATTTTGTGTTTGCCTTTAGACACATGGACTGTAAAAATAATAGCAGCACTAATCATGTTGTTATACTTAAAGGATTTATAAATTATCCATAAACATTCACTCCAGGATAAGATGGGTTTTAGCAGTGATGGCTTAATCTTCCCTGTTGCCCTGCACTGAGACTAAAAATATTTCCCCCATCTTGAACCACCTAAGGATTGGAATTTTAAAAATTTCCCTCATCTGTTGTAGATTGCCTACTGAAGCTAGTCAAATTATTCATTATGAATAATGTATTCAATGAACTCATCCCTTTTTTCTCTTCACCAATTTATCTGCAAATAATAGGTTGAGATTTTCATTAATTTCTTGGTGTCAGGACTTAGGCAGCTTTGCACATACCTACTGGCAGAAATTTAGGCACTGTGGGGACTATGCAACTGGAAGCATAGGTGTTTGGTGGTAGTTTTGTGAGTAACACTGAGCCTAAATGTTAGACTTAGGTGCCGAAAGTGGCAGTTAGCTGCCTACATCCCCCTTGTGAATCTATCTTTGCAGCTTTAAGAAAAACAGTAAATAATTTTAGATTCATGATAAAATCATGAAAATTTGCAACACAGCTTCTGCGTTCTGTAAATATTTTTCCAAATAAAAATTTGGTTCCCTAGAGGTTCATGACCAAAGCCTCGATCTTGCCAAGACTTATGCACATGCTCAACTTTATATAATAAATCTTTGAAAATCTTTAGAGGTTTTCCATGATCCCTATGGATGTTTATAAGGGGTCATATTTATAAGTTATTCAATTTCTCCCATGCTAACAGGGGAAACAGTGAAACTGTCTAGATTGCCTAGCACAATGGAGGTTCTTGATTGGTCCTTAGGCCCTACCATACTAAATATGAAAAATCATAATGTACACAAAGTGATGTCAAATGAACAAGGTAAAAAAACCAGCAAATACATAGAGAGGGGATTGGAGCGGGGAGGGTTTTACTTCCAGGTTTTGCAAGTCGAGGTTGAGTGTTGCTTTGAACTAGTCAGGAAGTGGTTGGTTTTGTTTTGTTTTTGTTCGTTTTTCCACAGTATCATGTTAGTTTCAGTTTTTTAACAGCAATCAAGAACTGAAACATTTTTGCAATGAAAAATAGATTTTTTTTTCGGTGGAAAGCAGAGGAAAATCCAATTTTCCATTTAAAAAAAAAAGTTTAATGAAATTTTTTTGTCCGGCCCTATGTTTTACAAAAGTAGGTTAAAAAAATTCAGAGAAAATATAATTTTCAAATTAATGGTATCCTTTAAAATATTTTCCTAAAATATTTTCTGTAATCAAATGCTGTAATTGCAACAAAGATGATGTACGATCAGGAATATGGTGGGTGATGGTAGATGAGACAATAATTCTTGACAGATGTGGTCCAATCAGTGAAAAAGTTTGAAAATTCCTAACTGAAAATGTTTTACTGACAGTGGGTCCCATCAAACATTCAATATTCACCACTCTGCATTAATCATGATACTTTGGTTTCTCCTGTTCTAAGCATAAGAAGCTATTATTGCAGGTACCTACTTCTGCAGGTAACTGAGAAGTGAATGTTACATTTTTAATGATGCCATTTCTACAAGAGAAGGGAATATGTTGTCTAGTGGTTAGAGCAGGGAGTCTGGACTCTGGAATTTTATACCTGGCTTTGCCACTGACTTGCTGGTATGATCTTGTTTAAACACTTGTACCTCAGTTAACCCAGATGCAAAAATGGGTATTGTATTGTATATACTACAAAGGTAGGTGTTCGTGATTTAGTTTATGAGGTGAATGGTTGCAACATTTTTAGACTCTAGATATGAGGAACTATATAAACTATATAAAGCCTGTGCTGTTAAAAATGGTTGTAAACTTTGATATAAAAATGTTTGGCAAAAAACTGGTCCATGATTATTTCCGAGTAATGATTTTTAAGGTATACACTGTAGTATACAATGGGGAGAAGGCCTAGAGAAAAGAAAATAGCTATAATGTGAGGTTTAAGAAATCCCTAATTGCAATGAGCTTTAAGTGTAATTTCCAAAGTACTTTAAGTATGTACATGTCAATATTGTTGGTTTCTTTGTATATATATGAAGTTTTTCATAAAGTACTAGGACACAGTCACCCTGTTGGTCAAATGCTAACTATTATCTAGCTATTGTTTACCACTGCTGCCATATCTCCTCAATCCTCCGGAGCAGCTCTGACATACAGTACTCTATTTTTTATCAGGAGAGCATCCTGTGAAGAAAGGATGAGATAGAAATGTTCTCTCTCCTTGGAAATTTGCATGTTGAACGTTAGCAGCAAAGCAAGTAAATGCACATTCACCGTGTGCACAGTTCATGAAGTGATGAGGACAATAAGCGCCTCAGAGGGAATGATTGTTTCTCAACAAGGAGCTCATGCATTTCAAATTGCTCAGCACCTGGGCTTGAAATCAGTCCATGCTCTTGTTGGTTAATGCTGCTGCACAATAGTATTGGCAACAAGACTGACAGCTTAAAGGGTTATTCTCAAAGAATTGTACAGCACGTTAAATTCTGATAATGTATTTTTTTTCTTACCAGCAAGATTATAAGAAAAAATTGCCTGTATCTTTATAGACTTACATCTGGCTGCACGGTACAACCTGGCTAGAAAGTTTATCAGAATTAATTTATTATTTTCTAGTTTTTACAATTTGATTCAATTTGGCTTCATAAACTTTGAACCTGATTATTGTGTAGTATGTTACCCACATTAGAGAGAGTGATATACATGTTGATAATGTTCCTGTAGTGTCCTGTTCCACTTTCTGCCAGTTTTGATGGAACTGTGAATATGAAGTCCTCTGTGCATGTCACTAAAACTTGTATACTACATAGAAGGCCAGAACTGCTGCTGCAATGAGTTTCTACTTGACACAGCAATGGGGTGGGGAGAGGTGTTGGGGAACAAATTTGACTCCCTGATTTTTCTACCTGACACCAGCAGCTGGTAACAATCCCAAGGGACTGTCTGCTAATGAAAGATGGATAGTAAACTCACATCATTCACTGGCCGTGCCCATTCCTATTTTTCTTGGAGACTGAGGACTGATAGGTCAAATAGAGAGGGATCGCTTTGTGAAAAGTGTCACCCATGGATGATAGGGTGTTTTTGTCTTTTATCATTGTCTGTGTGAGTTCACTGGAGAGTGTAGTGATTTATCTGGTTTCACCTTCAGAGTTGTTATTGGGGCATTTAGTGCTCATCAGTCCTCATCCTCAGAGGAAACCTGCATAACACTTTCAAAAGATGGGCCTGGGATCTTAAATTCATAACTTTGCTAGAGACTAAAACTTAATGAAGACACTGGCTTTATGACTTATTACAACAATCTATAACTCACTAAGCCCCTTTTTGTCCTATGACTACAGTGGTGTTAATGGGCCACTTCACCTTGAATGGTCCCTTAGAATATGTGCTAATTACTTATGCTAAATTATCTGTTCGATCTTGTATTTAGCTGTGACACTCTGAGGACCTTACCCAGACTTGAGGAAGAGCTCTGTGTAGCTTGAAAGCTTGTCACTCTCAACAACAGAAGTTGATCCAATTAAAAAGATTACCTCACTCACCTTATTTCTCAGGTTACCCTCTTGTCTAAAAAAGATTATCTCAAAGAAGAACCTTTTGCAGATTTTCAAACAAGGGTGGTTGTGTACAATGCCCGTTTATTTGCTAGGTGCAGGATGTGGGGGTATCTTTTTTGCATCCTATACATACCCCCAAATTTCACTGTCTGTAGACAGAAAGAGGATAACCTTATTTTTCCTATCCACTGCTTTCCTGTTGACTTCACATATACTTTTTTGACATCATCTGTAAATGGGCATCCATTGTGTTCGCTTACAATGCTTAATTTACATCCCTACTGAGGTGAATAAACATCTCTTGTCTGTCAGAGAACCTGTGTCCTTAACTCTGGTGGTGACTCATATCTTGGTACACACTTTAAGAAAATATTTGCAGTGTATATATATATAAACTCTTTACATAAAAGCTGTGCATACATTTCACAGTGATATTAATGACCATTGTGACCACAACTTTCATTCAAGACTTCATAAGACATTCTTTGGTAAAACAGAATGTACATATCAGAATCAGGATCTTCCTCTAATACCTTGGACAGGTGGTATTAAGGCATTCTTGAGTCACAGTTAGACAATCAGGTGTGCCCTCTGTATGTTAATGAAGCAAACAGCACACCATATAGGGCACCTTCTAAATTATCTGTGCTTCTGTAACACACATCTCTCACTCATACACATAGTTTTATTTCACCCAGTTGTGTATATAGCTTCACAAATAACCTTTCAGACACAAAGAGAGCACAATTACAACACTTTCAAATTCTAAGAGAAATAGAAATAACAAGGTAGACAGTTATATTCTTCTGTATTTGATCATTATTTGTCTATATAAGATCAGTAATGTGAGTGGTCGTACTGGCTGTGCTTCACTTAGATTTGGAAGCCCTGAGCCCTGAATTCTGTTCAGTGTGCTTGGTCACGGGCTTCGGGCCTGTCACTGAATGTTTCTGTGCTTCGGTTACCCCCTTGGTAAAACAGAGAGAATAATTTTTACCCACATTTGTGAAAAACTTTGAGATCTATATATGAAAAGCATGATAGGAGTAGCAAGCTTTTAATTATTTATTATCATTATTTATGTATTGTAAACTGCTAACAGGTCAGATAAATGTTGCAGCATTTTTCAGTATTTATCACCATATTATAAATATCTCTTCTTTCAGACATTTGTAAGTTTCAGAAATAGTGTATTTCATATAATAGTATCTATAGCAGGCATAATGCTAAAAGTATTACAGTACTGTATTATTTCCAATTTTGATTGGAATGAAATTAAAAAAAAAAATCTTTTTGAGAAGACATAACCCTTTCATTTCTCTCATTTTTTGTTTGTTTTTTTTTGGCGGGGGAGGGAAAGTGTTGTTTTTCTCACTGCCTGAGCTAGATGAACAGTGCTTTGGCGGATTGTTGATAGCCATCTTATCTTTGGTCTTTCAATTTTGCATTATAGAAAGAAAACTTGTTGGAAATCCCAATATATATTTCATCTGGTTTAAAGCCTTAATCCTGGATTCTGAGTGCTGGGTGGTTGTAAGAGTATTAATACAGATTTATACAAAATGGCTCGATGCTATATGTGTAAGCACTTTCCACTGACATCAGAGAGTTAAATTAAAAAAGCTAGATCAGGGTTAACGGGGTCTAACTGTTAGAACCTTGGGAAGACCAGATGGCTCTCTGACACTGCTCTCTTACTTTCTTGGTTGTTCTGGAGATAATTTTTAGTGCAGACATCCCATACTTTCATTTTTAATGATGAAGAGCTAGCGAGACTGTTTTAGAATTTTTTTAATTGATTTATTTCAAAAAAATATTCACAGCAACCAGTCCGCCCTGAACCAGTCTTCCTTCCACCTCACGACCAACCTCTGTTATATGCCCGTAAGAAATCAGGGGCAGCAGGGAATAGTAGGCACTTACTTTATTAATTCAAAATAACAGAAACAATAGCAAAAGCGTGAGTGTGTGTTTTTATATATTTGATTGTGTCCCTTTTCCCTGCCTTCTGATGAACAGTCCGAATGTATTCAGGAGGACTGTTCATGCTCATAAATGTTTGGAAGATCAAGGCCTTAATTTGTAAGCTCTTTCAGGGCAAAAACTTCCTATGTGTCTGTACAGCACATGGCACGATGGGATTGATGGTGATGGATGCTACTGTAATAATTAACATAATATGTAATATAAAAAAGACAAGGTGGGTGAAGTAACATCTTTTATTGGACCAACTTCTGTAACATCAATAAAATATATTGCCTCATGCACCTCATGTCCTGGGACCATCATAGCTACAAGAGCACCGCAAACAATATTAAAAAGGAATTTAGAATATTACTGAGTTCTTGGTCATAATTTCAAATTTGAGAAATTCATTTGAAAAAGGAGTTTTTTCTTCTCTTTCGATCCCAGACCCATTTGTAAACTCTGGTTGTCCCCTGGGGAAAATACAATAACGCATGCCTCGAAAGTCAATTTATTTGTATTGTTGTAAAAGCCACTGATATATTCCATTCCTGTGCTACACCTGCAAAGACTTATTCATATGATTAAAGGTTGCAAGCTCTGGCCCCAGGATCTTATTTGGGCCATATACTCAGAGTTAAAATTCCATACTAATCCAAGTGTCCATGAAACAAGATGTATCTTAAGTAAAAGCCTGCAATATGCTGACCGACACAATCATAATACAAGGATGTTTCTTCATTTTCAGTCCATTCTCTTTCAGCTTATGAAGCAAGATAGAATTGATCAAAGTAGGTGTGATCACACAATAAAAATACACGCTGGAGATTTCACCAATTTCTCATCTTCACATAAAAGTTTGGTCCTAGGAACATAATGTAATTTACAGTCCTGAACTGTGATGACATTAACAAGGCTTCTACAGAGTTTCCTTAAGAACAAACAGATGAGGTCACTATACAATATTAAATGTTACAGTGTATAAAGCATTAACTGCACAATATTTTTTGTTTTCTCAGTGGATTGAATGGTGTCTAATCACTGATAAAGTTAATTTTTAACAGTTGCCTACATTTTGCAGATCTTTATTTGCATATGCGTTTTCACTAATATTTTCATTAGGAAGGGCTGGATAATTTGCCTCAGGAGTCCAGCTTCACTTTATGTATTGTTAACAAGATACCACAGTTGAAGAGATTTATAAACAATGATGTTACTTGGTTTTAGAAAGATGGGATTTTAACTGCATTGCAGAGAAAAACTAGTATTTCCTTCCTCACAATCCAAGTATTTCACTCTATTGTTCTCAGAAAAGGTCAGCCCTGGAAAGTCACATCTGTTAGGAAGCCCATGACCTCTTTTAGCAAACAGTGACTAGTAAGATGGAAGTGGAGAGACTGAAGAATGTTTTCCATGATTATCCAAAATAGTTTAAAAAAAAAAAAAAAGTGCTCAATATCCTGAGCTCCCTGAGGCATACGTGTTAAATATATAGACATAAATAGAAAGCTTAGCATTTAGAAAATCTCAGGAAGTACTACCAAATCAATCCCCAATGTCTCTTCTGGTTTCTTTCCTTTCTTGTTTTGTATTGTTTTATTTTTTTCGCTTTCATTCTTCGGAATCGCGCAGAAACAAAAGAAGAAGCATTTATGTGAATACCAGCAGCACTGGGACTTTCACTGACAAAATAAACTACGTCAAAGTTATGCCCCCAGAATTCTTTTAAGTGTTTTTACCTTCTGCTTTTGAATAATACTCCTCTATACTAGAGATGATTGAAAAATAGAATTTCCACCCCATGGGAAATTCTGATATTCTGACATTTGTTTTCATCCTGATTTGGGATGAAAGTCAAAATATTGAAATGTTTTGCAGAACAAAAGTTAAGAAAAATTTGGCTTGGAAATGTCAGACTCTTCAGTATCAATGTCAGTCTTTGTGTCTGCCTCACGGGAGGTATAGTTGAAGCTCCTTCATGCCCCCATCTCTTATGGGCCTTGCTCTTGGCCAGACTTCATCTCTCATGATGCATCATGGTCTCTTTCTGTCCCAGGATGCACTGTAGTGGCTCGGCCATTTGGAGTTTGCTTACTTAAGACTAATAGATTAAGCCTCACAACATCTGTGCGAGGTAGTGTGTCAAGTATTATTCCCATTTCACAGATGGGAACAGTGAGGCACAGAGTGGCATAGGTCAAAATACTTAAGCAGGTGGTTAAACGTTAAGCACATGATTAGACTCCTTCACATTAAACATGTGCTTAAATGCTGTGCTGGATTGAAGCCAAAATAACTTGTCCAAGTTCCTAATCAAGTCAGAGCCCAGAATCAGAATACATATCTCCTACCTCCTGAAGCAAGTTTATTTTAAGAGGATGAGGGACACTTCTGAGGGGAGCTGTGATTATAGGATACAAGACTGAGTAGGAAAGACTGGGCTCATAACTGGAAAACTCAGCTCATAACTGAGGAAGAATATAATTTTTCTCCAGCAAGGACTGTAAATTAAGGAGGCTGGAGACTGACTTAACACATGAGAATATTTATAAAAGAGCATCCAGAAGCAGAATTTTAAATAAAATTTCAGATGTTCTCCCCCCTTGCTCCCCGCATCTTAACAGGAATCACAGAGCTGAAACTGTTTATTTCAGCTGGTTTTCCATTGTCAAAGTCAAAATCACGGCCCCTGTTTTCAGTGTCGAAAAGCTTTGTCAGGAAGAGAAAACAATATCTCTTGGACTTGCCTTTCTTTAAAAGCATGAAAATACTTTGTCTGTAAATCAAGATAAAGCAGGTCTAATGATAAATTAAAAGTCTTCTGCATTTTACCAAAGAGTTCTGACAGTTAGATATTATGAGTTCCAGAGCTTGAATACGAGTTATATAAACAAAAATGCATTGCTCTCTTAGGTGACACAACCTGTCAAGGAAAAAGCCGTTTACTATATACTTGTCATACTCCTGCCTTGCACAGCAGAACATGGTTTAAAAACCCATTATTTGCTGATTTCTATGAGTTTTATATAAGTTGTACTTTTTTATTCATTTTAAGAGAGTAGCAGCATAGATAGGTCTCAAAGTTTCAGAGAGCATCATTTTCAATTTCAAACATACCCTAAATTTAATGAGCCATTATCTGTTGAAGTTGCATTTTCACTCACTTTTGTTAAAGCATTTCCTTCACCTGTTTATTAACAATAAACAAAATGCTTGACCCCCAGAAGCTTATAGAAATTATTATTACTTATTATTTAGTCCTGCTTTGAGTGCAGGGGACTGGGCTAGATGACCTACTGAAGTCCTTTCCAGTTCTATACTTCTGTGATTCTATGTCTAATAAATACTTATTATTTCTGTTATTGTCAATTGCCTGTGTTGATTTGCTGATACACAAATCATGATATACTATACATTAATGAGAGTGAGTATGTTCTTACTACATGCCTCTGTATTTTGGGAATGAAAACCTTGATGCCTTTGTGAGCTCTAGAGTCCTGATGTCATTGGAGTATGTAGCAGACATTTGCTACTGACTGCAAAAATTGTAAGTAAGTTCATACATTTCAGTAACATTCTTTCCTGAAAAAAAGAAGAGAAAATTATTGTGGTGACACACCTACCTTCATATAATGCAGCTAAGATTATATGATTTGATGTAAGGTTTTTGTTTAATGTATCTACCTTTATCTGTATTTCAGCCTGAAGCAGCTAGAGCAATAACTTTGTCACATTAAATCCTTACAGAGGCAAAACTTTCCTTTGGTTTAGCTGTCTTAAATTTCAGGTTACAAATAAAACTTTTGTTCTAAACTATAGTTGCTCTAAACTCTCAGCATGATCCTATTGCAGTTTAAACAGTATATATTGGATTTCTCTTTCAGATTACATAGTGTATCTTTCTGATCACATGGTTTCTGTGTGACCAGAGTCATTAATATCTTTTCATTTTTTAAATTGCATACATTGTTTACTAAACCTATAAAGCTGAAATTACTGAGCTAATTAACATAGCTATACCTGAGCCCACATTTATCCTTATAAATCTGAGATGGAAATGGTCTATGAAGTCATCTATGTACATCTATCAGGGAAGGTTTATTTTCTACAGTATGTATGCAGTGTGCTGCTAAGTCGCCTCCTTAGAATCATAGAATACTAGGGGTGGATGACCTAAGCAGGTCATATAGTCCAACCCTCTGCTTAAAGCAGGATCTTGTTTCTACCTTCTAAGTAACATTAGAAGAGCTAAAATACATTAACTACTTTTCTAATAGTAATTTTCCACATAAGCAATTGCTTTGCCACAGGGCTGGAATGCAAATGGGACACTAGTGTGTGTGTGTGTGTGTATATTAAAGCTGCTTGGTGATATGAAAAGTTAGATTTTTGTTTAAAGCAATGATACTCAAATGGGTACTTTTTGCATAATGTGGAACACAATTTAGTGGAGAGATTATCATGTGGCCAGCTCTCTCCCATTCTCATTTTTATGGATCAACTTTCCTACCATTCTCAATCACTTAATATCCCTATGGCAACTACAACAAGTGCTTACATACATTTTTAGCTTCTTTTCCTGCTATTTAGCACGGTGAAATCAAGGAGAAGAGGATCAAGGCTCTCTCCTGATCCTGCTCCAAAGAACATGCTAGCCATATGTCACTCCTCATGGCTTGCTCCCCAGATGCATCTCACCTGGTGGAAATGCTTCTGTGAGGTCCCAGTTTCGCAGAATCAAAAGGGGTTAAAAGAGAGGATAGTGTTTGCACCACTTTCTCCACTGCTCAATCTCATGGAAGAAATCATCATGAGTTTATATAGTCTGAGGCTATATTAACTATCACCATTTTCCCTTCCACATTATAAAATGCCCTTTGGGAGAAGTTTTCTGTCTAGCTGTGATTGGTGGAACTCCTGAGAGTATAATGTAGGAGCAGGGCTTTTCCAGAGCCAGCAGGAGACATGTAGCTGGAGCCATTTGCCTTCTGTGAATCTGAGTGAATCTGTGCTTCAAGGGATCATAATTTCCCAGTTTATTCCCGAGGGAGGTGGCAAAGTTGGCTCCCATATGAAGGTACAAAGAGGGCTTACAATTATCATTATAAAATTGCCGCTTTTCTTGCACAGAAAAAGAAACAAATCTTCTAAGCCACAAAAATAACAAAACAACAAAAATTGAGGGATCCTTTTCCTCTTTTTTGGAAATAAACACCTAATTTAAAGAGTTATTCTGATATTTTATCAAAATCTATCTACCAATGTGTGTAAATTGGAAGCTGAGCTATCTAAGCGTCAAGGGGCTGAGTCTATGTATGACAATTTGGAGCTAAGAAAGATGCTTTATTATACAGCTTAAAACCTCTGACAATCGGAATTTTTAAAGCAAGTGCTGACCGAATATTATCCAGTGTGGTATAAATGTGAAAATGCAGTGAAGTCAAACACCGTTAGTCCATTTCTGTGATCAGGTCTATTGTTGCTTGACCACTCCAAAAATAGTTGCTCAGAATACAAATAAAATAAATTGAACAGTCTCAAAATGAGCTTGATCGTTGGAAGTGTAGGCTAGAATAATACATTACTTACTAATGAAGTCACAATCCTTAAAGGATTTCCTCTAAGGAATTTCCCTTGAAATAATATTTTTATAGAGTTATGTAGAGGTGAGCATTGCTGGCTTGTCTGACTTGCAAATTTAGTGAGTTCCCTAGAGGAAAAGGGAAAAAACACACACAGATTGTTTCCCTGAATCACTTTGAGTGTTTTAAAATTCTGACAAAAAACAATTTAAAATAGAAACTATGCAAGTATCATTTTGCATGAAGAAAAAGCTGCTAAGTTTACCATAAAAAGTCAATGAAACTGGGCTTGCATTTTGTTTTTAAACTGGAAATGATATAAGTAGGAATTAGATAAGAAGGCCTGGTAAATTCATACTCAGTTCTGTTCCCTGCATCATAACCAAGTCCTGAAGCATGGATAGTGCCTGTGTGAACTCTAGATGTCTGTCTCATAAGCAACCACCCATGGTAGATTATAGATAACATCATTTTTGAAAACCTGATAGAAAGAGCCGACTCCATTTACTGGACTTGCTGAGCATGGGTAATGAAGCAGTTTTATATTATGTCAACATATCGTTTTTATGAGGGGTGCGCGTCTCCAGATGGTTACTAGTGGATGCAATTCCACAGAAAGATGATGTAGGAGAGCCCATTAGGATATTTTGATTTTATGGAAACCTGGTGAAGATTCTAAATTATCTCATTGTGAGTGGTTGGATGCTCAGCATGTGTCTAAGTATGGATTTAGGAACCTGTCTTTAGGCTCTTGATTTTGGAAAATCTTGTATATGATAAAAGAAGGTAAATGTGTCAAGGTGCATGCAATTTTGTTGACAGTTTTTAAGTTCTTATTTATTATTTTCATCGCTCCAGCACTTTGTTTGTTTTTTGTCTGTTGTTGTGTTTTTCTTTCTATTGTGGGACTGATCGTACAATGCACACTGACGTCAAAGTTCCATTGGCTTCTACGGGATTTGGGATCAGTGGGATGGGAGGAGCATGGCTTTGGGCCCCATAACACAAATGGTTTCCTTTCCCTTCTTGTGCTTTTCTCCTGAGATAAAAAGGGTATGAGTTGTACAGTACCCTTGAAATTCAGGCAAGTGCCTGAATATAGATTTACGAGTCTAACTTTAGGCTTCTTTTTTTATAAACCTTGGCCAACAATTTTGATGTTGATCTATGTATACATAGTACTGAGGCCAGGTTTTCCAGCTAGCATACCACTGCTTTGTTATTATTAGAGAGAAGAAGGGAATTCAGGAGATGGACAGTCTCTTCACTAAATAAAAGGGAACTGACTGCAAAATCATACTCACATTGGTTGTGGTTTCATGCTATATATTGCCATGGTGACTTATTCCAGTCTATCGTAAGGCCTAGTTTGTAAACTGCTGAGCCCTTCTCTTCAATAGGAGCTGACTGAGGGCACTCTACGTCTCATAGCTTCCTAGAGGGAATCTCAGAGTCTGATGTTCTTGTCTCTGACACTGAAAAATCTCAGGCTAGCAGTCAAAATTAAGCAAAATGTGAATTTGAAGAGGGGAGACCAGAATCCATGGGTTGAAGAGCAAAACACAACAAAAGCACCTCAGACTCTCAAAAGGTTAGCACTGAAGTAACTGAAATCAAGTTTCATGGCTACCTGCCATAATCTTTGATGTATAACACATGTTCTTGTAATCATTGTCACTGTGGTGCCATGGTTTAATGTACCATTTAAAATATAGTTTACAACCAACACAAATCACCTCTGTTCAACTGTGCATTCAACTTCATAAAACAAGCCAGAGAGACAGCATGAGGTTAAACATATCTAAATATTAGTAAATTACACACATAATTAAACACAGATTTGACTTCAATTACCCTTGTTTTAATATTCAAAATGATGAAGATGAATGTAATTCTCAGAAATAGGAAGATTGGAAAAAAGGTCAAAAGAAGGGGATTTGGGATTTTCAAGACTATCTCCTTCAAAAAGAGCCTTATTAGAGATTTTTATTTAGGTTATTGTACTACAAACAGAGATTTTAAGTGCATACAAATATAAGGCATTAAAGTCAGAAACGGTTGCAAGAGAAATAAAGATAAAATGCTTTCTAAACATAATAAACTTGGTTCAAATGAAATTATTACCACATGTTTTTATTAACAAATTTCAGATCAGGATCTCCTCCCAAAGTCCATAGGCTGCTTCTTTTGTCTTCTTAAATGGAAAAGAGAGATGGATAGGGAGAGATAACTTGGGGTGTTTTTGCCCCTCATTTTTATAGTTCAGTGTAGACTGGTGGCATGGTCCAGTCGGAGGCGTCACGACCCTTCCTCGGGCGCAGGCTCTGAGGAAGGCCACAGCACCTTTGTCTCAGGGAATAAGCTCCTGGCTTATGAGTCTGTAGCCCTGGCTCCTGGGTGGGGTGGGCTTCCCTGGCAGTCTGTAGTCCCCTGGCCATCACGTAGGGCAGGACTGGTAAGGTGTCCACGACCCCTGCCTTCCAACAGGCAGGGTGGGCAAGCAGTCTATTGCCCTTGGCCCTCAGGCAGGGTGGGGCAGGCAAAGTAGTCTTTAGCCCCTGGCTCGCAAGTGGGGCTGGCGAGTACATGCAGTCTATAGCCCCCGGCCCTCAAACAGGGTGGGGTTGGTAAGCAGTCTAATGCACTCGACCCTCAGGTGGGAAGGCAAGGTACACAGTTTACAGACCCCAGCCCTCACACTGGGCAGGGTTGACAAGCATTCCGTTGCCCCCGGGCCCCAACTAAGCAGGGCAGGTTAGCAGGTTACAACCCCCGGCCCTCAGGCTGGACAGGGCTGGTGAGACAATCAATAGCCCCCGACCCTCAAGCGGGCGGGGCACGTAAAGTGGTCTATAGCCCCCGGCCTTACAGTCAGGTGGGGCTGGCAAAGCTCGGTGACCTCTGGCCTGCAGTGCAGAGGAAGCAAAGCACTCCCGGGGTGGTTAGGGAAGAGGGGAGGGGGACACAGGCCGACCCAACTCCAGCCCAGGGCCCTATCAGTGGTAAAGTGTTTTGCCACTGAGTCCGTGGTGATCCAGCCACAACACTCTGACTGGTTTAGCCACACTCAGCGACTCTTTAGTTGGCTGTCCCTGGACTATTTCCTCCCACCCAATTCCCAGGTACCTGCCTCCAATCGTCTCCCTCAGAGTCGCTGGGGTAGACAGCGAGTGGGCATCCAGTGAGTCCCTCACCATTGACCAGAGGCAGGTCCGGAAACTACTCTGGGTTGTCCATGGAGGGCAGCTCCTCCAGGTCCCAGGGTCCCAGGGGTTCCTCCGGTACACGAGGTTCAGTCTGCTCCTATGTGTCCCCCACGGCAGGCAGCTCCTCCAGGTCAGGGCCGGCCCCAGGGGTTTCTCGCAGCCAGCGGGCTCAGGTAGCTGCTCCCAGCTACTAGGGTCCAGTGACCCTCTCCAGGCCCTTGGGCTCGGCGGCTCTCCCCAGTCACTTGGCCTGGCAGCCCTTTCCAGTCACTCAAGCCTGGCAATCTGGGCAAGCTTTGGAGGCTCCGGTCAGCGGGGTGGTTGTTCCAAACAGCCACAGGGCCTGGGTCAGGACTGGACTGCAGCCTCTGGGAAGACATGTCTGCCTCTGGCAGCAGCTTCCCCCCACTGAGCTGCTGGATCGGTTTTTTTATACCTCCCTTCCCTGCTCTGGTTCCACCCTTCTGCTTCCTGGTGGTTTGGCCTGTATGTCCTGGTTCTGTCCAACAGGGGCGTCACGACCCTTCCTCGGGCCCAGGCTCTGAGGAAGGCCACAGCGCCTTGTTACATTCAGTCACCCTTTGCATTTTCCTGATGGTTACTTCTAGATAAAGCTCCTTCCAGCTGCAAGGAAGGAGACATGGGGTCTCATTGTGAAAGAGGTTTCATGCTTTTGTTTGCCATAATGGAGATTTCTCTTGTCTCCCTTTTGCTGTCTTAAGGACCTTATTTACTACTTATATGTAAATTGAGATAAACACACATTCCTTTGTTTAAGACTTGCTTGACCAGTCTTGCCTAATCAGGGCAATGTAGATTTGAATATGTGCTACCAACATCAGGTAAAGGTTGAAACAGACAATGTCACAAAAAAGGCATTCAATCATAGTTATATGGTTCTGTCTTTTTTGTAACATTGTGTTTCAGGAGATTTAAACTCAGAAAATAACCTTAGTGAAACAGATCAAGAACAACCTCAGATAAATCATTTTATTATGGCCCTCCAACCTTTACCTTGGCTGTAGCATCTTCCCATTTTAGTAATAGATGATGAAAGGATACTGGGAGCCAAAAGAGGAAGCTGTCTCATACCAGAAGACTCTTACTTAACTTGTTTCTTGTTTAAAAGGGATGCCTCACAAAGTCTACCTTTTCAAAAAGAAAAAAGGAGATTAAATAAGAATATACATTACTGTGGAGAAGTTAGATTTGATCAGCTGCTGAACCACAAGCATTTAAAAAGCTTCACTTTATATTCAGTAGCATCTCCGCAGGTCCTCCACTCTCAAACGTGCTGCGTTATTATCAGTTTTTCTTAGTAAGATAAGGGAAGGCCTAAGTCATGAGCCACTGCAAGGGCATGTTGGATGGAGAAAGAGGCTTTCCTTCCTCTTCCCTTTGGGATTACTAGGGTTTCTTCTATTCCTGTCTGCAATGGAATGCTGTCTGCTTTATTTATTTATTTTGTTCCTTTCTGTTTCCATAATTCATTGATTCTAGGACAAGTTTTATGTACTTTCTTTTTTCTTTTCTTTGGTTGATTTTTTTAAATTATGAAATCATAATTGCATCTTATTAAATATATTAATTATTACTGTTGTCACTGTTGTTAATTAAGAGTATTTAAATCCTATTTGAGGGGCAGATTCTGATAGTCTTACTGTCATTTGAATAGCTTATTCCACAAGCAATCCTCCTTCTTTGAACAAAACTACTTGAAGAGCAGGGTACTACTTAACATGAATAGGCAAGTCAGAATCTGATATTTGGTGCCCTATTGCTGCTGTAGGACTGGATGGTGATACTCTTTCTCAAGCTGAATAGTACCTTACATGCTGAGTCATCCTATTCCAATTGATGAGATGACTCATGAAGTAAAGCACTACTCGGTGTAACTAAGGGTGTTATAGTCTGACTGTAGAAAGGCGCTGTGGCCTTCCTCAGATCCTGGGCCCGAGGAAGGGTCGAGACTCCCCTTCTGGGCAGAAAGGGACCTATAGGCCAAACTGCCTAGCAACAGAGGGGCGGAGCCAAACCAGGAAGGGGAAGCATAAAAGGCCAGCCTAGCAGCTCAGTAAGGGGGAAGTTGCTGCTGGAGACAGACGTGTCTTCCCGGAGGCCGCGGCCTAGTCCTAGTCCTAGTCCTGACCCCAACCCCGACCCCGACCAAGCAGCTGTTTAGAGAAACCGCCCCACCAAGAGGAGAGTCCAAAACCTGCCTTGATTGCCGGGCCCAAGTGACTGGGTAGGGCCATTGGGCCCTAGTGATTAGACCGGGCCCTAGTGATTGGAAAAGGCCACTGAGCCCTGGTAGCTGGAATGACCCACCCAAGACTCCTGGGTGGGAAATATCCTCTGAGGCCAGCCCTGACCTGGAGGAGATGTCTGACACCGGGGGACCCCGGGAGCTAAGGAAGCGTGTTGTGGCTGGAACCCCGCTGAATCAGTGGCAAACTGCTTTGCCACTGATAGGGCCCTGGGCTGGGACGGAGTGGAGACAGGTGGGCCTGTGTCCCCCTTCCCCCTTCCCTAACCACCCCGGGAGGGAGTGCTATCCTCTGTGGCTGCCGACAGAGGATCCTGAGCTCTACTGGCCCCACCTGCCTGCAAGGCTGGGGCCCTCAGACTATTGTACAAGCCCCGCCTGTGGGAAGGCCGGGGGCTGCTGACTGTCCAATCAGACCTGCCCAGCTTGCGGGCTAGGAACTGCAATCTGCTTATCTGCCCTGCACTGCCTGAGGGCCAGGGACAATAGACTGCTTGCCTGCTCCGCCCTGCCTGAGGGCCAGGGGCACCAGATTGCTTGTCAGCCTGCCCCACTGGGGTCCAGGGCTAAAGACTTGTGAATGGGCACTGATTATTCCCCCTACAGGGAGACGCTATGATCTTCCTTGGAGCCTGGGTCCAAGGAAGTGTCACGACACCCCGGCCAGATGGTGCCACTGGCTTACATGTGGTGGAGAATCCCCCCTGTCGAAAGGGGGACTGCCAGCTCTGATGATCCATCAATGTTCGGACGCCTGGGACTGGTCCGACGATGGACTTTGATAAATTTATGAAATGGTAGGCTGACCACCAGCAGCAGCAGCAGTAAGCGGCCCACCTGCAGCAGCAGCAACAGTTGCTACAGACTTTGGGCACCCAGCAACAGCAATTAATCGGGGACCTGGGGGCCCAGCAGGAGGAGCTGCAAAGACAGTATGTACAGCAGCTGGATGCCCTGCTACCTAGACCAGCAGGCCTGGAGGAACCCCAGGGCCACAGCTACGCCTCACAAAGTTGGGGCCCGATGACAATCTGGAGGCCTTCCTGATCATGTTTGAGCATGTGGCCACCGTTGTGGGTTGGGTCCCTGAGCAGTGGGCTGTCCTCTTGGCCCCCTCTCTGACGGGGGCTCCCCAGGCGGCCTACCGGGCCCTGGCCGATGATGAGGCACAGGAATACCAGACTGTGAAGGCCGCAATACTGGATGCCCTGGACATAAACCCTGAAGCTTTCCGGTGCCAGTTCCGGGAGAAAACATATCCCCCTGGGGCCCATCCTCGGGCTGTAGCCCAAGAGCTTCAAGAGCCTGCTGGCGCTGACTCCAGCCAGAACAGCATGCCATGCCCGCTGTGGCAGAGCAAGTCATGCTGGAACAGTTTTTACATATCCTGCCTGCCCAGGGGACGACCTGGCCCACCACCTTAACTGGTGTAGTATGCCTGATGGAGGACTTTTTGGCGGCAGAGAGGCCCTCCGTGCCCACAGTGCCTGCACCCGGGTGGACGAGCCCGTGCGGACTATCCAGTCCTGTCGGAGCCAGGAGCCAGGCCGCAGCCGACCACAGACCTGGGCCGCCCTTGAACCCCCCCGGAGGCTTGGGGATGCCGAGCGCGGACCCGAAAGACAGACCCCGGGAGGCCTCCGGAAGCCTGGGCCCATGTTTTGCATATGGCTAGATGGGACATCTGTGACGCCAGTGACCGGCCGTGGACTGCACCTACAGCATGGTCTATGCCGGCCCGACCGCCCCCAAAGCAACAATCACGGTCGGCATAGCTGGATGGCATTTGTAGGCCCTGGTAGACTCCGGGTGTGGCCAGACCCTCATTCTGTGGGGGCTGGTCCCGAGAACGGGCAGGTCCTCGGACAGGTTGGCCTCCGTTGCATCCACGGGGATCTGAAATTTTATCCCACCCTGTTGGTCCCCTTAACCATAGGACAGGTCACCCGGGTGCTACCAGTAAGGCTGGCACCTCGCCTCCTGTACCCCGTGATCCTAGGCCGGGACTGGACAGACTTTGTGGGGGTCCTCCAATGGGCGGGCAGCCAAGACGCCCCAGAGGAGGGGCCTCCGGAGGTGGAAGCACCAGACCCCCAGGAGTCGCCCCATGAAGGTGACCAGATGGGTCCCACTGCGGAACCGACTGGGGAGATGGAGACCCAGGATGGAGAGCCCCTTCCGACAGGAAGGGATTCACTCCAGTAGGGGAACCAGGGACTGACTTTTGCTGTGACCAGTGGAAGACCCAACCCTCAGCCGTGCCTACAATCAACGGCTGCCATAGACGGGGTGGTGACCAACTCCCAATGGGCAGCACAGTAGCCGCGATTCAAATTGTGACAAGACCGGCTCTATCCCCTGGAGCGGGACGCCCAGACTTGGACCCCCCGCGCCCAGCTTGTAGTGCCGCGGACCCATCGGAAGGCTGTGATGAGAGTGGCTCATGACATCCCGGCCACAGGCCACCTGGGCCTTGATAAGACCCTAGCCAGGATACTAACCCATTTTTATTGGCCTGGTGTGCACCGGGCGGTCCGGGACTACTGTACGTCCTGCCCCAAATGCCAACTTGCGGCCCCAACAGGAGTTCCGCAGGCCCCCCTCATGCCTCTCCCTCTCATTGGAACACCTTTCGAACGGGTGGCTATAGACCTGGTTGGGCCCCTGGAACGGAGTGTGGCAGGATACCGGTACCTCCTGGTCCTAATGGACTACGCCACCCGCTTCCCAGAGGCCATCCCTCTAAAGAATGCTATGGCCCAGACGGTGGCTGGCAAATTGGATAAGGTGTTCGTGAGAGTGGAACTACTGCAGGAGCTCCTGATGGACCAGGGGACTAATTTTACCTCCCGGCTGTTTTGGGAGGTATGCGACATCCTCATGGTCCAGACGCTCTGGACCTTGATATATCACCCAAGACCGATGGGTTAGTGGAGCGATTTAATTGGACACTGAAGCATATGCTCTGGAAGTTCCCTCCGGAGGATCTGCGGCGCTGGGACCCTTGCTCCTCATCATCCGGGAAGTCCCCCAAGCCTCCACTCAGTTCTCCCTCTTCTCACTCTCTTCTTCAGCCGCCAGCTGAGGGGGATCCTAGACCTCATGTGGGAACAGTGGGAGCAGGCCCCGTCGCTGGTGATGGGACTGCTTCAGTATGTCCTGGACCTCTGGGAACACCTCCAACAGGCCGGGACGCTCGCCCAAGAAAGGATGCAGACTGCCCAGACCACACAGGCCCAGACGTATAACCAGGGAGCATGGACCCGCTTCTTTGAGCCGGGTGACCGGATCCTCGTTTTATTACCCTGGGTTGAATCCAAGCTACTAGCCCAATGGCAGGGGCCCTATGACATCATTAGACAGGTCGGCCCAGTGAATTATGAGGTCCGTCAACCAGACCAGTGGAAGAAAAAGCAGATATACCATCTGAACCTGTTGAAGCCTTGGCGTGAGCGGGAGGGTTTGCTCATCAACCCTCACCCCCCACATCTGGACCTAGGCCCGCACATCTCCGAGAAGGAGGATCCCGGAGAACCGCAGCTTGGTTGCGGCTTAATGGAGGCCCAGAGGCGACAGGCAATGCACTTGGTGGAAACCTTCACTACGACCTTCACCGCAACCCCCAGGAGGACCACCTGGGTATACCACATGATCGAGACCCACCCTGGTGAGGTGGTGCATACTGGCACAAGATCACCTTCCCCCCCCCCCCCCCCTCCCGCCATCTGCAGGCGGCTGTGGAGGAAGAAGTCCAAGCCATGTTGTGGCTGGGGCTAATAGAAGCATCTACTAGCGAGTGGTGCAGTCCCATTGAGTTAGTGCCAAAGCCCGATGGGTCGCACCGCTTTTGCATAGACTTTCGGCGGGTCAATCTTATCTCCAAGTTCAATGCCTACCCCATGCCACGCATCGATGAGTTGCTGAACCGACTTGGGGAAGCTCGCTATTTTTCCACCCTGGATCTTACCAAGGGGTACTGGCAAATTCCCCTTGAAGCCCACTCCAGGGAAAAGATGGCATTTACAACCCCCAGTGGACTATACCAGTTTGTCCGGATGCCCTTTGAACTCCACAGGGCACCGGCGACATTCCAGAGGCTGATGGACCAGCTTCTACGGCCACACCTAAATTATGCCACAACCTACTTGGACGATGTCATGGTGTACAGTCGAGACTGGAGTGAGCACCTGAACCAAGTGGCCGCGGTGCTGAGGACACTACAGAACGCAGGGTTAACCATCAACCCCCGGAAATGCCACATAGGGTGGCAGGAAACTACCTACCTGGGATACACCTTAGGTCAGGGAACCCTGCGGCCCCTGATTGGGAAGGTGCAAGCCCTGCAAGAGTACCCCCGACCGACCGCCAAAAAGCAGGTGCAGCAGTTTCTGGGTTTGGCCAGCTACTACCGCTGGTTCGTCCCCAACTTTGCCACCCTCGCTGCGCCGCTCACAGACCTCCTGTGAAAGGATTAGCCTCTCTGCATCCAGTGGACCCCGAACAGTGACAGAGCATTTATCACGCTGAAAGATGCGCTATGCCGTGAGCCGGTTCTCTACAGCCCCGATTTTAAACACCCCTTCATGGTGCAGTCTGAGACCTCAGCCGTCGGAATGGGGGCTGTGCTCACCCAGAACTTTGACGGGGAAGAACATTCCATCATACAATCAGTCGCAAGCTGTTTCCCCGAGAAGAACGGTATGCAGCCATTGAGAAGGAGGCATTGGTCGTGAAGTGGGCGCTCGAGGCCCTAAGATACTAACTCCTTGGCAGCCTCTTCACTGTGATTACAGACCACACACCCTTCCGCTGGCTCCAGCAAATGAAAGACACCAACGCCCGGGTGATGCATTGGTACCTTGCCCTGCAGCCCTTCACTTTTAACATCAAGCACTGCGCAGGTAGGGACCATGCCAATGCGGATGCCTTGTCCCTCACTGGAGAGGGGGAGCAGGCCAGGAGCTGGACTTGAGGGGGGGTGTGTGTAGAAAGGCGCTGTGGCCTTCCTCGGAGCCTGTGACAGAGGAAGAGTCGTGACGCCCCTGCTGGGCAGAACAGGGCACTACAGGTCAAACTGCCCGGCAACGGAGAGGTGGAGCCAAACCAGGAAGGGGAAGCATAAAAGGGTGGCCTAGCAGCTCAGTAAGGGGGAAGCTGCTGCTGGAGACAGACGTGTCTTCCCAGAGGCCCTGGCCCTGGCCCTGGCCCTGGCCCTGGCCCTGGCCCTGGCCCTGGCCCTGGCCCTGGCCCTGGCCCTGGCCCAGGCCCAGGCCCAGGCCCTGGCCCGATAGCTGTTTGGAGCAACCGCCCCACCGAGTGGAGCATCCAAAACCGGCCCAGATTGCTGGGCCCAAGTGACTGGGTAGGGCCACTGGGACCTAGTGATTGGACTGGGCCACCGGGCACTAGTGATTGGACCAGGCCACTGAGCCCTGGTAGCTGGAACGAGCCACCCGAGACTCCTGGGCGGGAAATACCCCCTGAAGCCGGTCCTGACCTGGAGGAGCTGCCTGAAGCCGGGAGACCCCAGGAGCTGATGGAATCCTGTGGACCGGAGGAACCCCTGGGACCTGGAGGAGCTGCCCTCCACTGACAATGCAGATGAGTTCCCGGACCTGCCGCCGGTCGACGGGGAGGGACTTGTGGGCCTGCCACTTGCAGTGTACCCCAGTGACCCAGGGGGAAAATGAGGCATACAGGGACCCGGGGACCAGGGGGAGGAAGTGGCCCGGGGACAGCTGATAGCAAGGGCCGGCTAGCAAGGGCTCTGGGCTTGGACGCAGGGGAGACAGGTGGACCTGCGTCTCCCTCCCCCCTTCCCTAACCACCCTGGGAGGGAGTGCTATCCTCTGCGGCTGCCAACAGAGGATCCCGAGCTCTACTGGTCCCACCTGCCTGCAAGGCTGGGGGCTGCTGACTGCCCAACCAGCCCTGCCCAGCTTGCGGGCTAGGGACTGCAAACTGCTTACCTGCCCCACCCTGCCTGAGGGCCGGGGGTACCAGACTGCTTTAACATCCCCGCCTATGGGAAGGCCGGGGGCTATAGACTGCTTGCCTGCCCCGCCCTGCCTGATGGCCGGGGGCTATAGACTGCTTGCCTGCCCCGCCCTGCCTGAGGGCAAGGGGCACCAGACCGCTTGTCAGCCTGCTCCGCTGGGGTCCAGAGATAAAGATTTGTGAACGGGCACTGATTATTCCCCCTAAAGGGAGACGCGGTGGCCTTCCTCGGAGCCTGGGCCTGAGGAAGGGTTGCGACGCCCCGGCCGAACGGTGCTACTGGCTTACCCTGACCCTTAGGAATTGGCAGACTGTTTAAGACCTGATGTCTATCTAGTCCAGTATCCTGTCTCTGTCAGTGGCCAGTACCAGCTGCTTCAAATGAAGGTGCAAGAACTCTACAGTAGGCCGTGACACCTGCCGTAGGTTTAGTTACTTCATAATCCCCTAATTTAGAGACTGATTCATATCCTGAAGCATGAGTGTGAATAATACACTTTTGTCATTTAGAATGATGAAGGTGCTGCTCTGACTGAAACTTCCGGAAGTTGATTTTGCAGCTGTTTATTTAACAAAAATACACAAAGCACAGCATTGTAGGTTTAAAACTGTATTATGCTCTTCTCTTTCTGCACTGTGCCCTAACCTTACAGAATATGCTGCTTTCCCCATCAATTTTGCTGACACAACAAAAACAGTTGGAATTTTCAGTACATATAAAACTCAGACAATTAATTTATGTACAACACACACGTCATCTAATTCAGTTGCCAGTTTCATGGTGGCTTGTCCTTTCTGAGTTTTATTATTCATTTATGATAGCTATTATAGGCCTTTCAGAGTCTATCTGGCTCTCCTGAGGAATATTTATGGCTATTATAGGGCTCCTATGAGAAGACCCAACAATAGTTATTGCGGAAACCCTGTGAAATGCTACATTAGTACAGAGATATGCTGGTATTACAATACCTGAACTTGTTTCAAAGACTCCCTTGATGAAGATTAAAAGGTGGCTTCTTCTGGTGAGGTTCTATACCTCCTCTAACTCTCTCACCTCAGAGAGCTGAAGAGCTCTGACTGGGAATTTAATGTGCATTGATTACAGCTGATGACTGAAAGGGAGATGCTTCAGAAAGGTTGCCAGCAGAAAAACAGGAAACATTTGGAAGCAGCAGATTTTTAAAGATGAATGGCTGTAAAACTAACAGAGCCTATGTAAAGTGGGGAAACTGGAAGAACAAGGGTAAAAATAGACCCAAGAAAAATGGTAAAATGACAGGGAAAAACATTGTATTGGGGGGACTTGCCTTTAAAAAACACCAAACCTCACCCCACCACATTCCATATATCAAGGGGAAGGTGGAAGGCATTGGGGATAAATCCCCTGGGAGCCATGTACTGTTGTGGAAGGACTGTTGTGGAAGGAGGCGAACATCCCGCAGTGCTGAAGGAACAGGTTCAAGACTATTTAGAAGGATTGGACATTCACAAGTCCATGGGTCCGGATGCAATGCACCCGAGGGTGCTGAGGGAGTTGGCTGAGGTGATTTCAGAGCCATTGGCTATTATCTTTGAAAGCTCGTGGCAACAGGGGGAGGTCCCTGAGGACTGGAAAAAAGCAAATATAGTGCCCATCTTCAAAAAAGGGAGGAAAGAGGATCCGGGGAACTACAGACCGGTCAGCCTCACCTCAATCCCTGGAAAGATCATGGAGCAGGTCCTTAAGGAATCCATTTTAAGGCACTTGGAAGAGAGGAAGGTGATCAGGAACAGTCAACACGGATTCACCAAGGGAAAGTCATGCCTGACCAACCTGATTGCTTTCTATGATGAGGTGACTGGCTCTGTGGATGTAGGGAAGGCGGTGGATGTGATATACCTTGACTTTAGCAAAGCTTTTGATACGGTTTCTCACAGTATTCTTATCAGCAAGTTAAAGAAGTATGGGTTGGATGAAAGGACTATAAAATGGATAGTGAACTGGCTAGAGCATAGGGCTCAACGAGTAGTGATCAATGGCTCCATGTCTAGCTGGCAACCGGTCACAAGCGGAGTTCCCCAGGGGTCGGTCCTGGGGCCGGTTTTGTTCAACATCTTTATTAATGATCTGGAGGATGGGGTAGATTGCACCCTCAGCAAGTTTGCGGACGACACTAAGCTGGGGGGAGTGGTAGATACCCTGCAAGGTAGGGATAGGATACAGAGTGACCTAAACAAACTGGAGGATTGGGCCAAAAGAAATCTAATGAGGTTCAACAAAGAAAAGTGCAGAGTCCTCCACTTAGGAAGAAAGAATCCCATGCACAGCTATAGACTGGGGACCGACGAGCTGGGCAGCAGCTCTGCAGAAAAGGACCTGGGGGTAACAGTGGATAAAAACCTGGATATGAGTCAGCAGTGTGCCCTGGTTGTCAAGAAGGCCAATGGCATATTGGGCTGCATTAGGAGGGGCATTGCTAGCAGGTCACGGGAAGTGATTATTCCCCTCTATTCGGCATTGGTGAGGCCGCATTTAGAATATTGTGTCCAGTTTTGGGCCCCCCAATACAAAAAGGATGTGGACAAGTTGGAGAGAGTCCAGCGGAGGGCAACAAAAATGATTAGGGGGCTGGAGCACAGGACTTATGAGGAGAGGCTGAGGGAACTGGGCTTGTTTAGTCTGCAAAAGAGAAGAGTGAGGGGGATTTGATAGCGGCCTTTAACTACCTGAAAGGGGGTTCTAGGGAGGATGGGGCTAGGCTGTTCTCGGTGGTGGCAGATGACAGAACAAGGAGCAACGGTCTCAAGTTGCAGGGAGGGAGGTCTAGGTTGGACATTAGGAAAAAGTTTTTTACTAGGAGGGTGGTGAAGCACTGGAATGGGTTACCTAGGGAGGTGGTGGAATCTCCATCCTTAGAGGTTTTTAAGCTGCGGCTTGACAAAGCCCTGGTTGGGATGATATAGCAGAGGTTAGTCCTGCTTTGAGCAGGGGGTTGGACTAGATGACCTCCTGAGGTCCCTTCCAACTCTAATATTCTATGATTCTATGATTCTATGACTTGGTAGTCACTTCCTTACCTGCAGCAATAAACATGAAGCAGATTGTACTGAATCATTCTGTGCTGATCAGTCCACCATTAAAATTCTTTTCTTTTCTACATATATATTCAGATTTGGCCTGTCTATGTAAAAAAAAACCAAGAGACACTTGCAATTTAGGACTCTTTAAGTGTTTCTTGGCATGTGGACAGTTGGTATTAATGGGCACTAATATTCTGCTCTACTAACAGAAGTACTTTGAGGGGGTCCCCAGTTGGATAAACATTTTTTATGGACTATGGTGGCCCAGAAGAGCAAAACACACACATTCAAGTACACACAAATGTTGATACAAACATGACAAAAATTAGAAGAAAAAAAAATGAAAACAAAATTGTATAATATACAGATACAATAAGACTTTGCTACACCTGTTGCCCACTGCAATATGGGTGCAATATGGGTGCAATATGGATTTCATAACATTTGCAGCATAAATGCTATCACACATTTATGTAATGTGAATGCATGAAACAGAAACTCCAGAATGCAAAGACACAAGTTCTATAACACCCACATAACACACGTTTCTATACCACATATAATACAAGTTCCACAACATGCATAACATCAGTTCAGAAAACATATCTATTTTGCTCACTGTTATAACACCACCAGGTTATTTTTGTAAATAGAAAACTTTTTTTTGGTCTTCAGCTAGTTTTATATTGCACTAATTGCATAATGTGTTTCAATCTCACACAAAACTTATTTGTGCACGGAAATAGAGTTTATATTATTAAACTTGTGTTGCCTCAACATACTCTGGGATACATGTTATACAGCAATGTTTCTCAGTGACTGGTCCATGGACCGGCACCAGTCCCTGAGATCTCCCTGACTAGGAGAGGCAGAAAGCTGGTCGCTGATATCAAAAAGGTTGAGAAACACTATTCTACAGGGTAAGAGAGTGAGCTGGCCCTTTAAGGGAGGCTACAGACCCATCACATCCTGTTACATATGGACACATTTTAAAAAATATGGTGCATGGAATGTGTGTCTATCAGCCTCAACAGGCTATTCATTTCCTGCTCCAGAACTTGAGCTTTTTTTCATGCCTCCTCTTATTCCCAGCACATCTCTTAATCACGGTCCAGTGCTCTTTCTCATTCATATCCCTCCTTTAAATGACTTCTTCCTTGTCGGTCTCAAAAAGTGAATTGATATTAAACATCAAAGAGCTCCAAGTTATTCCCTCTTTTTGGTACCTGCCCTTTCACAATTGTAAGGTCTCTGGGGCAGGGATTTTTTTATTTCTGTATCTTGTATAGGACTGCGCACACTGTCAGTGTTTATCAAACATCATAGAGAACCAACAAGAAATAATTAAATCAATGTAAGTCAGTGGGAGTTAAGGCTATTTATGCCAGCTGAGGAGCTGGCCCTGAATATTTACTGTGGGATTTATGGTGTAAGTCAGAAAAAAAATCACAGTGCCCCCATGGCGCCTACGGTCATGTGGTTATTCTGATTTTTTGAATTTCCTGTCTGTTGCTCTGCTTGTCCTCCTTAACAGACAACGTGAAGCTTTTCAAACCTGTCCTTGAATTTCATTGAGAGAGAGAGAGAGAGCAAATGCCAAACCTTAACCTATAATTCATTACAAAACACCGAGATACCTTACAGGATGGAGAGGTAGCAAGAAAATATATTCATTCACGTTTTAAATTAAGTGTTTCAAATAATGATTTAATTTAGAATTAATAAGCCAGTTATTGCAGGTTAATTAAATGCCACTTGATGATTAAAAACATATTATTTATTCAGATTAACAACTATTAGGCAGTACTGTAGCCCCATACCCTGCTGTGTCTTATTGCTTGAAAGGACTCCGTCAAGATATTTCTCATTTTCAAAATCCTTTTTCTCCCCTTCTTGCTATTTATAACAACCTTACAAACTCGAAACAAAAATCTATGGCAATTCCCCCACCTGCATCATATACCAATTTGTTTGCTATTGCTCCTGAGTGTTGGGCTACAGTATTTAAATAAGAAAAACACTGACACTAAAATATAATGTAATATATATTAGTAATATAATATAATTTATATATAAAAATGTACAATCAACAATAGGAACAAAAATAAGGTAAGTCTAATAGCAGGCTACTATCAGCCTCAGACAAGCCTCTTTATTTTACATCCTTGGACCAAATTCAACCCTGGAGTAAGTGGCCACATTGTCTTCTGCAGAGTTGTGCCTGCTTACGCGAAGCTTAAATTTGGCACATAATATAGCCCTAGTATCTTGTGATGCTCATTGATTCATAGACTCCAAGGCCAGAAGAAGCCACTGTAATTTCATCTGGTCTGATTCTCCTGCATAACAGAGGCCATTGAACTTCCCCAAAATAATTTTTAGAGCCTATCTTTTAGAAAAGACAGCCAATCCTGATTTTAAAATTGTCACATGACCCTTGGCTAGCTTTTGCCTAAGCAAAGCACTAACTTTGGTTTGTCATTTATACAACACTGTTTTTTCTTCTTTATCCAAATTTTCTTTTCTAACAGGAAAATGGTATTTCAGATTCTGTGATGGTGCTTCTTCTGTCCTGTGTTTGAGGCATTTCAGGATTCTGGGAGGAAAAAACCATGCTAATGCAAACATTTTACTCATTTCTGTTTACCCTGGGGAGACCCACTTTTCCTCCATGAATCACCATGACTGGGCTCTCTGCAGCTGTTGTGTAGGTAGGCTGGGAAAGCAAAATTCATCCCTCCAACATGGAGATGGGGCTGTACCACAGGGACCCTGATACTGCTACTCCAGCAGCAGCTCCTGTGCACCATTTATGCTAGGTGAGGGAGACACCGAAGCCACATAAATTCAGATCCTCTGGCCCCTCCATTCAAGAGTCAATTCTTTGTGCCTGAAGGACGTACCCCCTGACTAAAAGGTTTTGGAGTTTTTTTACCAAAGGACACACACACACACACACACACTTGATGGTAGGAATTTGTTCAGTGTTTAGACATTCGAGCACTAAGTCCCCTGTATGTATTTCAGACTGGGAAAGAAGCTTATTAATCCTGTGGAATTTTAGAGACAGCTAGGACTATGTCTGCAACTGAAGTGTAGTGCTTCTTGAGTGAGCCTAGAAATACAGAGTGGCCTCTCCCTTGTAGTCAGGTCTTCGTTAAAGCTGTCTCTGCTGGACAGAGCTAGGGGATTTGCTTTAACCAGAACACACTGGCATACTTCTATTCAAATGAAAAGATATTAAAGAGAATGTACAATGAAAGTTGAGTTTTTTTGCACTATGATTCATAGGCTCTGCTGTAAAGAACCTTATGCAGAGTGAGGAGAAGGTGTCTCTTAGCCACTGTAAAACTAATACTACAATGTTAAACAGGATTGTACAGCAATAATCTAAAACACACTGGAATCTTGGTTCTCCACCGCTGTGCACCATGGGAGGTCATTCACACCTATGAAAAATTGAGTGTTGACAAGCAAACTGAAGCACAAATGTTACCAGTCTGATTTGGGAAGCTTTTGCATCCATTTTACAAAGGTGTAAATGACTTCTCAAGGTGCAAGACAGTGGAGAATCAAGCCTGGTACCAGTCTCAGGCTATGGCTATACTACAGAGCTTGCAGCGCTGCTAGTGCAGATGCTCTAAGCCGACGGGAGAGCTCTCTCCCATCGGCTTAATTACTCCAACCCCCATGAGCAGCGGTAGTTATGTTGGCAGGAGAAGCTCTCCTGCCGACATAGCATTGTCCACACCGGCGCTTATGTCAGTGTAATTTACGTCGCTCGGGGGTGGTTTATTTACACCATGTGGTGTAGACATGGTAGGCTATGTACATAGGTGGCAGGTGCCTCTTGCATTTGGGGAGGCTGCCTCTACCCTGAGGCCCCGCCCCCGCTCTGCCTCCTTCCCCCGAGCTCCCGCGCATGCTCCATTCCCGTTCAGCACCAGACCCCGTCCCCTCTTGGCCCCCTCCCACAAGTTTCCTCTCCCATGCTGCTTACTCCTCTGGGCCCCTGCCTGCCACTTGCTCTAGTGACTCTACATGTGAAAGCTGTTTCATTCTCTCACTTCCTCCCTGAGGCAGTGCTTCCTTGCTCTCCCTTCTCCTCTTTTCTCCCTCCATGTTTGTTTTTCTTTTTCCCTCTCTTTTCTTTTTCCAAATCCCTCTATTTCCCTCTTTTCCTGCCTCTGTTAATTCAGATCTGTCCTCTTAATGGGGCTTCTTCAGGGAGAAGGATAAATCCAGAGCAGTTAGCTGGGAAACACAGACCAGGCTACAGTCTCTTGCCCCACACTGCTCACTCCTCCAGGCCTCCTGTGTCACTGGCTCTAGCTGAGTTGCTCCAGCATCAGCAACATGCACAGCAGCAGGATTAGTTTCATAGCTGGGCCAGCCGGTGAGAGATGGTCAGAAATACTTTTAAAAGTGATGGGGGCTGGCTCCCCTGCTCTGGTGCCCCTTAGCTGAGTTGTTCCAGCGTCAGCACAACAGCGGGGAGGTGGGGAAAGTGACCTGGTAGCAGGGACCTCTGGCGTTGCTCCTCGCTCCCTCCCCCCACAACGGGGTGTAAAGGAATGCTGGGGTGGGGGGATAAGCCGTATCTGTGTCACTGCTTGCCTCCCCCTCACCCCCCCACCCCCCAAGTTCCTCCATGGGGAGGAAGCAGGGAGGCCCACAGCCAGTTTGAGAACCAATGCGCAGCACTAGAGCAAGTGGGAGGGCGGGGGGCGGGGGAAGCAGAGCAGGGGTAGGGCCACAGGGGCAGAGGTGAGGAGGAGCTTCTGGCAGCAGTGGCTGTTCCCCAAGCTTTCTCCAAGCCTAGTATACGCTCCACCCATGGCTATGTATCGTAGATATAATCTAAGTCTTCCCCTCTAGGGCTGACTAGGGATTAAAACTAGGTGGTAACATGTTTTTAAAGAGTACTTAACTAAAATTTGTTAGCCAACACGCTTAAAAGAGACAGCTTTTTTCTAGTCTAGACAAGACTTTAAGGAGTCTAGACTGGTGTAACTTACATGCTTCAGAAGGAATGAGTTAAACTAATTTAGATTTCGTTAGACTTACCTCTGAAATTGGTCCTTAGAATCCAGCACCAGAATGTTAATAGCCTTATTATCACAGCATTCAGACATACAATTTTTATCTTCAGCAGGACAGGAAGGTGGGTCTTTCCCAAGTGTACCAGGTACTTTCAGCAGCAGTGGAAGTGTTCAATTAAGGCAAAGAGCTACAGTACTGAGCAGGAGCTGTTATAATGTCTTCAGGAGTGGAGGAGGAGTGTGGTTGCTGTACCACCCTTATATAGGGTGCAGCGTTCTCTCTTCCCAGACTCCCAGCAGGTAGGCTATTTGAGCAACTTTGCCAGCCTGCTGGAGTAGTCATTGTACTTAGAAGTTTGGTACCTTGGTACCAAAGTAGGTGGGTAGGTGGATGTGCTTTGCCTTCTGTGTTCACTCATTCAGTGCTGAGCACAAGGGAACCCAGAGCGTCCCTAATTATGCCATTTGGTAACAAGAATGTAAATTTGTTTGGTTTTTACAAATGAAAATGTTATAAAGTCAAGAATGTTCTTTCTTGGAGGTATTTTGCTTTCAGATATACAGAATCATATACTTGGCTGGTGTAAATTGGGGTCACTCCATGTGATATACCTCAGCTGAGAATCTAACTGTTAGTATCTGTTTTAAGTTTTCAAGCCTTACTGCAATGAGGTTGCAACCAGATTCCCAGCATATTGGTATACCTCAAAACTTCCTTTACAAACCTCAGCTCATCCTAGAAATGCCACAGCAGAGATTACAATGATGGAGCAATTAATACATAGATCACAGGAAAAATGTATCATGTGAATGTTATTAAGTTGTCAGTGGATTCAGGGGGGACTGGATTGTTCAAAGATTGAGACTAAGATATAGAGTAGATTTCACTTCTAAGCTATCAGTTCGAATCCATACCAGTAACGATTGAAGTCACTGCCGTCTGAAAGTTATTAGATAGTCTAAGCAAAATTAGTTTGTGGTTTTAAAGAAACAGGTTAAAAATATATATAGCTCAGAAAAGAAACCTTGCCTGTGTTATTAATAGTATTTTATGTGAATAAAACTGCTACATAATATTTGTAAAGTTCATTTTTACCAAGGCTGATGTCTTAACCTTTTGCATTTCATATATCTCAGAAAAAGACAATTATCTAATCAATTTTACTTTTGTTTTTAGTCAATTTTATTTTGTGGTTACACTAATAAGATACTGAAATGTGTCAGATTCAAACACTGTCAGAGAATATTAAATCTAAACCCCCAAGCCACCTATTTGCAGTGAATTAAAAAATAAGCTTGAAAACTAAGGCGGGTCAAAAAAGAGAAAACAATTTTGCAAAACATGTTGAAATCATGAAGTTTTCTGTTTTTTTGGGGTCCAAATAGATTTTTTTTCTCAAAGTTTTTCACAAAACAATATTTTGAACTGTTTTAGATTTTCTTCATTTCTTTTTTTTTCTTTTTTCCTTAATTTTTACCTTTTCCCTCTCAAACATTCCAAATTTCCTCAAGTTTTGAAAACAGGCAAATTAGTGTTTCTTTTTTTTTCTTTTAGAAATCCACAACTTTTCTTAAGTGGAGAACATTTGCAAAAGTTACAGAGGAGTAACAGCAAAAGGTTAAAAAAAGAAGAAGTGACTGCATCCCCCCCAAACCCAAACAAATAAACAAAACACTAGACATTCACTCTCTTGCACTTGCTAGCAAAAAAAAAAAAAAAAAGGAAAAGGGGGGGGGAAGATATGACATTTCAGAAATGTTTTAATTTTCAAAATGCAAAACAAAATGAAAATTTCATTCACAACTAAATTTCCCATCAAAACACTTGGTTGAAAATGAGATTTTCCTACAAAAAACAGAAAGTTTTGTATGAAACCCCATTTTTCAGTCAGAGATTTTCATTACAAAAATTTGACCAGCTCTAATGAAAACTTTTCTATTAATTTCAGAGTTGGCAAAATTTGTATTTGACCAAACCTAAGTTTGGAGACTACTTTAACTAACAATGTCCCTTTAATTTGATTTTTAAATAGATATTATGTTTGGAACACAGAGTCCACTAAATAAGAAAACAACAGTTGCATGTCAGCAGTAAATTCCAATTTTATTTATTTTTCAACCAAAAGATTTATGATGGCTATAGTCCACCCATAATCTTAAAGGCAGATTGCTAACGTGGCAGCCTAATCTTTTGTTTCAGGGTATAGATTGGGGAAAATCTGTGTAGCCAAACAAAAAACATGAGAAAGATGCAGCAATTCAAAATTGTTCATTCAAAAGGGCATAGTTTCACCAATTATCTATTACAAACAAACAAAAAAACAAAAACCTCAAGTCAGAATACTAGATATTTTACTAGTACAGGCAGGAATAACTCTTTCCATAACTGAATTCCATGACCAGGCTGACTTCCTACTCTATAAATTTGTCGTCTACCCACTCAGACTGCCATATTCCTGGCTAAACAACTCTACTTTTCCAATTTAATTGAGTCCCAGGCCTGCAATCCCAACTGCCTTTCTGCCGCCTTTGACTTACTTCTCAAATCCTCCCTGCCACTGCTCACTCTGCACAGGATTTCATCAATTTCTTGCAAGAGAAAATTGAAAAAGTATGAAAAAGGCCTTCCCTTTCCTCTCAGCTCACCTTCCTTTTCCTTGCCCCTACAACTCTCTCCTCTTTCTTCCCTGTCAGAGATGCAGAACTTCCTCATTTGCTTTCCTCCTCTAATCCATGTGCCCCAGTGTCTCTCATCCCATCTCCTGATCTCCCTTGTACCCACTCTCATCCCCACCCTTACTCTTATCCTTAGCCTCATACTCTCCTCTGGCTCTTTCCTCCCATCTTAATAAAACCCACACGTGACCCCACTTTCCCCTCCATCTTCTTCCCCATCTCCTTTCTCCCATTCATCTCTAAGATAATTGAAAGTGCTGTCTAAAATTGCTGTCTGGAGTTTCTCACTTCCATTTCCATCCAAGATCCTTTCCAGTGTGGCTTACTACCCCTTGCACTCCTCCGAAACTGCTCTCAACAGTCTTTAATGACCTGTTCCCAGCCAAAGCTTAGAATCAGTACTTCATCCACATGCTTGACCTGTCTGCTGCCTTTAATATAGTCGACCATGCTATTCTTGTAATCAAGGGCTTAGCTTCCATATCCTTCCTTTCCCGGTATTCTTCCTACCTCTCTAATCACTCCTTCACCATGTCCTTTGAAGGATCTCTCTCGTCCCCTCTCCAGTTTTCTGTGGGGGTTCCACAGGGCTCTCTTCCTTGTCCCTTTCTCTCCCTCTTTTATACTTTTTCTCTGGGCAATCTCATCTGCAAACACAATTCCAATTACTACCTCTATTCTTTCAATTTACAGGTCCCTCTACACCAGATCCGTCTCCTTCTCGCCAATCTAAAATGTTGGCCTCTCTCTAACATCTCCTTGTGGATGTCTTACCATCAGCTCAAATTCAACATGGCTAAAACAGAGCTCTTAATCTGTCCCTCCACTGCCTTTCTTGATCCCTGTGGACAACACCAACATCCTGCCTGTTGCTCATACCCATAACCTACTTGTCATCTCTGACTTGTACATCTGTCTAAGTCCCAACATCCAGGCTATGACCTAACCTTGCAGATTCTTCATGCATCACATCTCTACACTAGGGTGTTTCCTATACATTCAAACAATAAAAACTTTCATCTAGGCCCTCATCTCACAGTTTGATTACTACAACATCCTTCTCCCTGGCCTTGACAAATACAATTTTGCCCCGCTTATATCCTTTCAGAATGCTGCTGCAAAGATCTTTTTCCTAGCCCACTGCTTTGAATCCCTCCTTTGGCTCCCTGTAGGAGGGCGCTGTGGCCTCCCCCAGAGCCTGGACGCGAGGAAGTGCCACAGCAGCCTGGCTGGACAGAAACAGGCCCAGCAGACAAGTATGCCCAGCAACAGAAAGGCCGGGCTGGGATAGGAATGCCCGGCCCACCCAATCAGCGACTGTGGGGTGGAGCCCCTACCGGAAGGGGCAATATAAAAGACAGGCCCCAGAGCTCAGTCGGGGAGAGACTGCCGCTGGAGGCAGACGTGTGGACCCGCCGGCTGAGGCCGGAGTGGAGCCAAGCTGACCCCAGGGACGCTTGCCTCCCTGAGCAGAGAACCCGACCATTCCCCGATCTTGCCTCAGGGCCAGGAGACTGGGTAGGGCCCTCGGGAAGCTGGACCAGGCCACCCGGCCAGAGTGACTGGAACGAGCTACCAGAACCCCGGGACTGGACTGAGACCCCTGAGCAACCCGGGTGGGAGATACCCCCTGAGGCCGGACGAGACCTGGAGGAGCTGCCAGACACCGAACCTCCGGAGATGGGATAGGACCTGGGCGAGCTGCCTGAGGCCGAGCCAACCCCCGAGCCCTCTGACCTGGAGGAGCTGCCCCTCGCAGAAGAGCTCCCCGCCTTGCCACCTGTGGATGAGGTGGGACTGGTGAGCCTACCCCGTACTGAGTACCCCAGCGACCCCGAGGACCCTGAAGAGACAGGTACCTGGGGATATGGGAAGGAAGTGGCCCAGGGACTGCCATAGACAGTGGCTGAGTCTGGGGCAAGGATCCCATCGGCGTGTTGTGGCGGGAGCCCCGCCGACTCAGTGGCAAATGCCTTTGCCACTGCTAGGGCCCTGGGCTGGGGCACAGTGGAGATGCGTGGGCCTGCATTCCCCTCCCCCCTTCCCTAGCCACACCGGGGAGCCTCCTCCTCCCTACCGCTCCAGAGAGTGGACCCACTGCTCGCCCGCCCTGCCTAAGGGCCGGGGCGATAGACGGCTTGCTCGCCCACCCTGCCTAAGGGCCGGGCTAAGAGCCGCACAAGAGGGCTAACTGTTCCCCTTTCAGGAAGGCGCTGTGGCCTCTCCCAGAGTCTGGACCCGAGGACAGCGACCCGGGCGGAGAGGACGGCCATATAACACTCCCCCTTACTATTGCATCAAACATAAACTACTTGTCTTCACTTTCAAGGCCCTTCACAGCCCATATTCACCCTACCCCTAATCTCTCATTTACTACTGAGATGTCAACTGTCACCTCTCATTGGCCCATGATGCCAGACTCTAAATTTTCAAACAAGCACGTCTGAGCTTTCTCCCACGCTGTCCCCCATGCTTGGGAGAAGCTCCCTGTGAACATCTGCAAAACTGACTTATTATACTCTTTCAAATCCATCCTTAAATCTTTTCTTTGCCATAAAATTGACAACAGGTAGGCTGTTGATGCACTGATATCACTGCCTATCATGCTGATCAATACTGTCTCATTGTTTCCTCAAATTCCTCAGTCTGCCTGTATCCATTTGCTGTATCTTGTCTTATGTGTAAATTGTATGCTCTTTATGACATGGACTGTCTTTTTGTTCTGTGTTTTATAGTATCTAGCACATTAGGGTCCTGGTCTCTGACTAGAGATCCTTGACGTAATACTACTACTAATTTAAGTCAAAGACCTGATGGTAGAATCCAAACAGTGAGAGACTCTATTAAGACTTTTTCTAGAAGATATAACTTTTCCTAAAATAAAGGATATATCAGGGGGATTTACATTCAAACTTCCATGCGCTAGAGACCATTGTGTAATCTCTTTGTACCACAATGCTGGTGGATTCTTGCTTCAGAAGTTCAAGCAGTGCCAAGGGGATGCTCTAGTCAAGCAGAGATTGCTCACCTCCCTACTGCTGGCCTAGCAAATAGAATGGCTGTCCTAATCCCTAATTGCCATGCTTTCTCGCATCTCAGTGGTCTTCTCTTTTCTGTTTCACTTCAAAACCAGGCTTGCTCTTTCTATTCTTCCTAAAGGAATAGTGTCCAAAACATTAAAATAGATCTCTATAACAATACTGTCAACACAATAGTATGCAGTGCTGAGTACTCACCACTGACATCAGTAAAAGAGGAATGCAATATCAATGAGTAATCTAAAGGTTCAAGTGTAGGATCTCCTTCCTTATCCATTTCTACGAATGGTTGTTAAAGAAAATAGGGTTACAGTGTGATACTGTTATGACACAGCTCTACAACCCGTATTAACCAAAGACACATTCCCATTGTAGGAGAAATACCTTCCTATTTTTTCCTCTCCCTTATTACAGCCTTTTTGCCTTCTAGCTAAGGAAACTATTTAGAAAATTCTCTTTTTCCCATTTGGTCTCATGCAGGCCTGAGCTACTTTACCTTTTTACAGGTGATAGAGAATTGCCATGTCTGTTAAAATTTCACTTCCAAGATAACTGTACTGGAAACAGAATACAGATATACCCTTACCACCAGCAGGTGTTAGCCAAAATGTTATCTTATAATCAATACAGCTGTTCAGCAGTTCTATTTAGTGTTTATTTTAAATAGACACATCTGTTATAGCTATATAGTATAGGATCACAAGGACCCTCTGGGAAACAATATTCTTGAACAAGTTCACAGAAATAACTTTTGTCTCCTTTTCCCCCTTCCTCTGACTTGAGGAAAATATTCTTTAGGCAAGGAGACTATAGTTTCTTGCAATTACTTGTAATTACTGAATGTTGGCCAATATGCTTACTTGATCTTTTCAATGTATTAACTGTTGCTTTATCTGTGCTAACAGATGGAAGCTGATTTTGCACTACTTGAATTTCATAAATTGGTGCTGCCAAGAATTGCTCTGCAAGTGCTATTGAACTTTTGCTGGATGAGATAAGATAGATCTTTGTTAATTCCATAGAATAATTAGGATTCCCTGTAAGTGCAAACCTTTGACAGGTACATGATGCTTGCAAGTACAAAAGCTGTTCATGAGTCATTATCATATCAATGCAGCATATTGATACGATTGTAAAATAGAAATATGCTGGGCAACAGAACAGCCATAAAATAATCTGAGCACCTTCCAGCAAGCTACCCTCTGACCCGAGATTTTAGCAAGTATTCTGTTAAATGCAGGAAATTATCTTTCAGTGCAAAGATGTATGTGAAACACTTCTGCTACTTTCTTTACTCAACAAACAAAATTGAAAAGGTGAAGGGGAGAAGCCTTTTGATTTATGTCACAGACTTATTGCTTATGTTGCCAAAGAACTTCTCCCTTTGGTAAGCACATGTTCTGAACATCTGTTTTATGTTTCCATTTGATTATCACATAAATAGCTATGGCATTTAATTTTTTCCCCTCCTGCTTCAAATATCCTGAGATTACTTATGGAAAATATAACAAAATCTGTAGTCGAATTACACTAAGAATAAATTTGGCCCAGTATGCAACACATAATTTTCCCAGTCATCATATCAGAGTTATTCTAGGAGATCTGGCTTCAGCGCCTTCCATTGACTTCATCTGTGACCTTGGGCATGTTACTTAATCTCTCTATCTCTCTCTCTCTTTCTCTCTCAGTTCCCACTTGCAAAATGGGGATATTATTTCCTTTCTTCTACCCTCTATCTATCTTGTCTACTTAAATTGTAAATTCTTTGGGGCAGGGACCATCTCTTATTATTATTCACAGCACCTCAGAAACTGAGTCCTGGATTGCACTTAGACCCACCAGGCAGTAATATAACACAAACAATAAATAATAGTTGATTGTTATTCAAACTTCTGTTGTAAGTTCAAAGAAATCCCCCTGAGTACACTGTAAGTCAGACAGTTCAAATGGGAACAAAAGACAGATGTAATTATACCATGTAAATTTACTTAAAAATTAGGGGACTCTCTACCCCACAAATAATGTGATATCTAGCAGTTTCTCTGCAGTGTGGATGATCAAAGATGGATACATACTTGTCATAGTTGCCACAGGTAACCCAGATCATTTGATGGTGAAACCCAGCTATAGCTATGCTAATAGTCTGGATTTGGTATAGTGAACCACAACAAAGTCAATGCATATGAAGAAACAAGTACAAAGTATGTGCCAGAAAGTAATGCCAAAGTATTCTCTCGGCCTTGGTTCTACCAGAGCAGTTCAAACTCCATACATCTCTACATTTTACACAATTTAAAGAGATGTTAACATGAAATGAGTATACAAGGTTATTAACGTAAGTGGAAGTATAGTTATTTAGAAGTATATATGCAAGTGAAAGAAAGAAAGTAAATGTAAGCCCAGTTCACCAAATTCAGAACCACATGTGAATCTCAAACACCTCAGAATTCAGGATATTCAGAGCTGGGATTCTAGTTGAGCCTGTTAAAGAAATAGGGATCTGCACTGAAATTCTGATCCAGATCCAGCTGTGGGTTAGAAACCCCCTGAAATTTAGGGGTGGTCACAGCTAAAATTTTGGTTCTGAACCCTTACTAGAGGAAAACAGTGCAGGAAAGAACAGAATATAGCGGCTTTGTAAATGAAATGTCCCAAGTACCTAAAATGGAGGAAAAAGCAAACCAATCTACCTTTCATTGATGTATTCCTCAAAATATCTCTTGGCAGCTAATTTTCTGAAGCAGCACATAACTACTAAAGAACAGCTTCCTAAAGTGACATGTCATGGAAGCCTGCTTCAGATTATTTTAACTTGGAATGTAAGGCGTCAAAATATCCAAGAAATTGGTAAATTTTTATACAGCTCTATGAAAACTCCAGGGCTGCTGCCAGCTGATGAGCCAAGATTGATGTAATATGGTCAATCCATTTTGTGCTGATTACAATTCAAGCAGCTGCATTCTACTCTAACTATCAGTTGTATGCCTAAGAAGGCTGCATAATTGTGGAGGAAAGAAAGATACTACGAAATGGATTCAAATATATGCACCATGTGAATTAAGAATAAGGACAAACTCTGGAACTATTTATGAAGTGGTAGCATTAAAACATCACAACAGAAACAGGGGCCCCATATCTGGCAACACATATATTATGACATAGACCAAACTGTTTCCATTTTGCAAAAATGATCTTCATAGATGTATAACCAGATCCACATTATATACTACCAAAACAGCAAAGCGTATGAGTAGCTATAACAGGGACTTCTTTTTTTTGTAAGACACCTGGTACACTTTTGGCTGCATGACAAATAAACAATAATAAAATATAGAATATCAATAGCATTAGTGCAGAGTGCTTTCTATAGCACTCAGCACTGGTTTAACTCTGCTCCTATTAAAGTCAACCGGAGTTTTATCATTGACTTTAATAGGAGCAGAGTTAGGTCAATGCTGAACGCTTTTGAAAACTCCATCCTACCGGTGCAGTGTACACATCATCACTCCTGTGGACCTCCTTTTAGATTAGGCAATGTAATTTAGGTACCCATTTTGTAAAAGGCTTACAGCTTGCTATAATTTACAGTAAATCCTAATCCATTATCTATGTAATGGGTTGGAGAACAAGGCTGGGATTAATTCTCATCAATGCCAATGAAAAGAAGCAGAGTGAGAGCCTGAAAACTTTATAGTTAGAATTATTTTAAACAGTTTGGACTATGTTCTCCCTTTAGTCCTTGTGCACATTTCCCCCACCGATAGCAATTTGCCAGAGATTGATGACAATATACATGACTCACTTAATCAACTCCCTGCTATTACAGGGCCTCGGGCATTTGTGCACCTTGGTCCTTGCTGTTCCCTGTCTGTTGCACTCAATAGTTTAGTCTCTTGAGTGCTGTAATACTTTGGTTTAATTCTAGTTGTTGGGTTTGGTGTGGGATGGTGTTTAATGGCCTGAGAAATATAGGAGGTCAGACTGATGATGTGGTGATCCTTTCTGGCCTTAAACTTTAGGACTCTTTGACTCTTCAATTATGGATTGTCTATGATGTAGATAATGTACCTTTTATTGACTAAAAAAATAAATGATGTTGAGATTTGCAAGAAATTTGTAAGGACGCTTTGGACTCAGACATCCCTTTCTTATAGACACAGACTCAGATTAATAAATTAGGGAATAATTTGGACTCCTGGGTCAGGGAAATCTCTTGATGATTTCACTGAGTGTATTTCCTGAGTCAGGAAATCAGTATCAGCATGGGCAGCTTGTGAACTGCCCATATGGGGAGGTTAGCCTCCTGGCTTTGCCCCTTCCACCTGAAGCCCCACCCCTTCTTTCCCCTCTCCCATCAAAGCCCCACCCCGGGTGGCCTGAATACAGCAGCCAGGGTGGCTGGGTGGCCCAGTGCCGGAGTGCCTCAGCACCAGGCAGCCGGAGCGTCACGAGAGCCCGTGCTCCAAAGCTGATCTGCCCCAACTCACCCTGGCCCCAGGCTGGCCTTCCTACACACCAGCCCCCACCCCTCCACCTTCCAGAGTGCACCAGCAAGGACCCAACCAGGCCCTGGGCTGGCCAATCCATCCCAGACCCTGGGGTGCCGCCAGCCCACGCTACACCACAGCACCAGCCCACCCTGACCCAGGCCCCAGAGTGCCGGCAGCCTGAGTACCCCAGCCCTCAGAGTACTGCCAGCCCATGCTGCGCCACAGCACCAACCCACTCTGGCCCCAGGCTCGCCACTGCCTGCACCCCAACTCCTGCCTGCTTCAGTGGAGAGGCCGGCTACTGCCGCTGTCTCGGGGCTTGTAGACCCACTGCCCATGAGTATCAAATCCCTGTTCTGGTCTACTATTATTATGTTCAGTGCCTGCAGTGTTAGGTCTGAACACAGATAGATATTAAAGAAAAAAATCAGCACAGTTTAGGCTTCTTTGCAGAGCTGAAACAAGTTTTTCTTAAGTCAAAAGTCTCCATACTCATCTATAAACATTGACAGACTCCACACTTCTGTTTCTGTCACTGTTCCAACAGTGGACCAATCCCACTATGGTTTCCAAAGTAAGGTGGGTAAACTCAGTTTCACTACAACCCTGCTGGGCCCTGAATTCTCTTTTATCTAAAGTCTCCTTGCTCAATAGAGAAGGCAGCTGACATTTTATAGCTCACCTTTTATTCTGTTCAGTGCTTCCTGCTGTTTCATGATTAAGGTTAGTCTGCATAACAATAGGGGTCCAACACAAGTCTGATGGCACTCATTAAACTGACAAAATGCCACCTCCTTAAAGTCAATGTAGGCTGATTGCCTTAGCTGCTCACTAGTTCAGCAACCTCTCCTTCACATGGGACCATCTGCAATGATTTTAACTCTTTATGGACAGATTATTTTCCATCTGGCATAGAATTTATTCCATTATTTGCCTGATTCTCAAAAAGTGTAAATTAGCTTAGCTCCATTGACATCAATAACAGAATTGAAGTCAATGGAGCTATGCTGATTTAACCACCTGGGACATCAATGTGACTCTGTTTTCCCATATGGGGTGTTAAACCAGCATTGCATTGATAGAATCAGGTCTTTAAGTTGTTCTTCAATATCTTCATCAAATCCTATGACCATGAAATTGACTAGAATGGATCATGAATTTGGTAGGGCCCTAGTTTTATAAGATGAGCTACGATGCGTTGACCAATGTATATCAAAAATATATTTCATATAAAATGCCACCTTTTAAAAATGGGACTTTTTTCTGGCTCTGACTGTGTATGAATGTACATTAGTCCATTTGGTAGTCCAATAAAAAGGTGCCATATTACTGTATACATGTTTTCTTTAAACCAGAACCGGAGCAAACACTCTCTAGTAAACATTAAGCATGTGTGCTCTTCCATCTCTTCCTAGATGCTCTTTCAACATTTTTGTGTAGGTGAATGGCCTTTACCTTGAACTCTGTTTTTCTATTTCTGTTCTTGTGGTTAAAGCACAGGACCAGAAGTCAGGGGACCTAGATACTGTTCCTTCAGCTGCCATAGATTTCTTATGTGATCTTGGACCATCACTTAAGCCAAAATGTTCAAACTTTTGTGCTTGAAGTTAGGCAACTTATTGTGAGGTGCTTAAAATTCACAATATCCAATGAGGTCAATGGCAGTAGAGGACGCTTAGCACCTCCTAGGAGATGTTCACGCTTAGGCTGTATGTTAGAGAATACACAGAAAAAATTAGGGGTGGAATGTGACCAAGTCTTGTTGTTTAGCTTGTTGGTAGTACATGTGCTTCATATTGGATCCAGGTTTCTCTTCTCTTTTGGTTTCGTCTTTGCAGATTTTTGCATGTTCTCTTTGTCTGTGGGAGGGCTAGAAGTTTACAAATTATGTTAAATATTAATATTTATATTCATATAAATTTCAATTGACAATAACAATATTTCTCTGCATTATATCAGTGTTGCAAAGCCTAATACAACTTTGTGTGAAAAGTGCTTTGAGATTGTTGGATGAAAGGTGCTAGAGAAAATGCTTTCATTGGTCTTTTGCCTTCAATGCCTTCACGTAAGCTTTGGCTAGCATCAGTAGGACTTAAGCACATGCTGAAAGTTAAGTGCATCCATATGTGTATTGCTCAGTTGTGGCCATAATTCTCATTGATGTTCCTGAGTTGTGCATCAGTGTACAATATATATGACTTTTAATGATGGCTAGTATTCTGGCTAAATCTTTACAGTGCCTTGATTAAGTTATCCAAGACTGTTTTGTAAGCATTATTGAACTTTCTCTGCCTGATATTGGTTTTTCCATTGTTAATTCCATAGAATAATTTCTTTACATAATTGCAATCCTTGGGCAAGTGATTTAGATCAAGAGAGCAAATAAAGTTCTTGAGTCATTAGACAGCTAAATGCAGCACAACAATACAACTAAATGTAGAAATATGCTGTGTAACTAACCAAGCATAAAATAATTTGGTCGGCATCAAGCAATCTACCAGCCTGACAAAGTATTCTGGCTAAAACTGCAGTGGGCTGTTAATGGCTTATTCACATTGGTGAGCAAGCTTCTCTGAACCCACTTGGAAAAAAAGCTCACATGCTCACTGCTCTTTAGCCTAGAACCGAGATTGTTTGAAAAGTAGTCAGTGATTATTAAAATAGTTTTCTTTGCACTGCTACAATTAAGTATGTCTGAAATGAAGCAGCCATTCTTACATGAGAAGCTTAACACAAAACAATTTAAGATTCCCTGCACTCTTCCGCTTCTAAAAAAGTTTTCTACCATGCTGAAAATGCAAAAAGATTTGGCAAGTAAAAGAGGAAACAAAAGAAGAAAAGCTGGATGAAATATAAAATGTAGCCAGACAGATTTCAGGAGGAGTAAACAAAACTTGAAAAGGAAATGATGAAGAGAAAAGAATTGTAAATCACAAGCTGAAACCAAAATTCTTATGCCAGGAGAAAAGATGTCAATCTAACCCCAAAACATAATGCTTATGACCTCATGATGTTTCAAAAATAAAAATTTGATGAATCATATACTTGGAGTACAAACCTCTTGCTTTTTATCTATTCTTTTAAAAATTATTGATGCATTTTGTGTTCATGAAAACTGCCAGACTGATAGTGACTCACATCTTCTACCATCCACAGCATGTGTGTAGTGGTATTTCTGGCTTACCCACACTGTTCTGCTTGTATGTCTGAAACATAATTCACTGATACCACCTCTGGGAGCCAGCAGGTAGTTCAGTGTTCATTCCCATTCACTCCTTGGCTACTGTGCTGAAACTCTCAGTAAGGGGACCAAATTTCATTGGTAGTTTTACAATGTAGGCATCCAACTCCTGTCCTCGACCCACAAATAATTCTTGAAAATGGAAATGAGAGTGTGAAAACAAAAGCACACACAGGCCTTGTCTTCGCTGACAAAAACATGTTTTTTACCATGTAATAACTACCACACGTTAGCTATCCTGTTGTAAAAATATAGTGGAGATAAGAATCTGACCTTGAAGTAAAGTAGCTGAGGTCAACCACATGTGGGGATGTTATAAGACAGACCTGGTCTACCTACCCCTAGTAAACACTATAAGTTCCTTTTCTCCATTAGGATTTTACAACGAGAGAACTATCATACAGTTTGTAATCTCACTGTAAAGAATCAGCTTTTTTTAGCTGTGAAGACAAAAAGCCTGAGGCTTGTCTTCCCTGCAGTGTTAGCTCAAATTATCTACACTCAAGTTAACTTCACTCAAATGAAAGGAGTCACACTGCAAAACAATACTCGAGCTGCACGGACTTTGTATTTGCAGGACAGTGTAGCTGCATTTACTAGCGCCAGCATCAGCAGCACTCAAACTTCAGCCCATGCACCCCTGACAGGCCAGCTAACTCAAGATTAAACAACCACTTAACTGGAGTGAGAGACTTTTGTGCATGCATGTGAGTTGGGTTGGGGTAACACCTGAGTTACACCTCAAGCTAACACTGCAGTGAAGGCAAGCCCTTAGGAAGTAGTTTCCCTAATGTAGTTGGATAAGTAGAAAAATAGAAACCAGAAGTTAACTATAAGAACTTGAAACTTATCCAGGCAGTCTGTTTATTGCGCTCTTTTTGTGAATAAATCTATCTTTATAAAGTAGAAAGAACTTAAGGTTGCGTCTTTCTTAGCCTTGATACAGAAAAGCACAATAGCATGTGCTTAACTTCACAATTCAGCAAAATATTTATGTGTACTAGACATTAAGCACACATCTAAGTTCCTCACTTTTTAGCAAAACATTTAAGCATGTGCTTAAGTCGCATTCAAAGTCAACGTGATTTGAGCACATGTTTAAAGTTAAGCATGAGTAGTAAATCTTTTTGCTGAATTAGGGAATAAAGTCCAAATTGTGCCGTGAAAACACAGGGCCATGTTGGATCCTCCCCCTTAGGGAGCTTAGGGGGGTCATCTACGTCTGTGAGCTGGATGAGTGGAAAGGGAGTGTACACACTGTACCACTCTTCAGGAGAATGCAACATTCCCTCCAGTATGTGTCCAGCCAATGCAGAGTGAGCAAAGTGCCATGGCTAGAGATGTTGGACGGGAGCAATCCTTACACTCAGTGGAGGAGCTACACATTTGTCTGATTTTTGTACATGGGACACAAATGGATGGAAGACTTTCTGTGATTTTTTCCTCAAGCACCCATGGAAGTTAATTTATTAAAGTCCTCAACATTTAGACTCCGACTCTGGCTTGTAGCCTCTCAGTCTCTTGGCCCTGTGTTAATTAGAACTGCTCAGCAACATAGCAGAGTTTTCCTTCCCCCTGACAGAAATCCTTCCACTGACAGGATTTAAATTGCTCACCCCTCTGTGTCAGAGCAGGGAGGGATGGGGACAGAATGCACAGTGTTCTGCTGATCCTGGGCCATCACGGCGGATCGCATGTGACCTCTGAAGCTGGTGGAGTTTAGAACAGCCCCTGGCTGGCTCAGGGGAGTGGGAAGGTGACATAGACTTGTCTATTCTCTCGTCTCCCATTCTCCTTAGCTGCAGGATTCTACACTTGGCCAAGAATTTTCACAACATATCACAATTGTACATATGATAAATAAATAACGTTGTGTCACTCCCGTGTGAAAATCCAGTGTCCACCTTTCAAAATGTGTCCTTTCAACTCTTTGAGGGGTGGGTCCAGAATTTGCATATAATAATGTAACAAAAGTTATGTGGGAATAATTATTTAAGGATTCTCAAAGGACTTTAAAAACCCTGCTGTCTGCAAGGGACACCTGGGCTTCTTTACTTATTCATATGAATTTCTTTCTTTCTGTGTTTTTATTTAGAACACTGGAAAGGGCAGATTGGAAGAGCAAAGCTTTTGAAGAGGCTAAGAAGAAGTCATGTAAAGAACTGGAGGAAATATTGAAAAGACTCAAACAAGAGGAAAATAAACACAAGTCCAATGATGAAAGTGCAACCCTAGGGCTACAACTAGTAGTAATAATCTATAAGCATAGCCCTCAAGAGGAAGTGGGATTGCAAAACTCAAGATTCATGTGTATCAAAAGGTATAGTGCTTATAGTGAGTCTGCAAGAAGAGATTTCCCTACTTGAGTGGTTAGCAACAATTTGGCAAACAGCTCATAGATTATATTGATATTGGGGGTTAAAGTAGTCTTGGCTCAGAGCTTAGGAGCTTGTGTTAGCTTTTAATAAGAACTAAATCTAGTCCCCGGTGAGGGATTAGTGAAACAAGGGGTAGGAAATGTTTAAAAAGGGGAACACATTTCCTTTTGTACACATAGGGCTTGATCCTGCATAGAGCCACTGCAGAGCGTTGTGTGATTAAGCGACAGGTAAAGTGCGATGAGCAGAGGAGTCTGACTCTGCACTAATGAGACTGTTGGGTTGCTGAATTATTCCTGCCTAACAGTATTCTGGGCACTGTCAAAATTATAGATACTAACAGTCACAGGAGTGATACATGTGAGGGGAATACTTATCTATGCACTATTTTAGCATAGCGTAGGAGAGCACGTGCTCATGTTTTGACACACCCATTCTCTACCCAGTGCTCCCGTTATCTACTGGGCACACTTATGAGTTAGGAAGCAAGTTCTCAGGAGTTTTGTAAGGTAATAGCACTCAGTACAGGAATTTAGGCACTTGAGGTGCCTATGCCCCAGAATCGGGCCCCCTGGGGACCCATAAATCTGTTCATCTGCTTCCAAACACTGCACTGGCCTAATTCATTCAGTGCCTAAATTTTTATATTACAATTGCATAAACACCTATGTTTCTGCCTTTGCACACACATGCTGCAGCCCCAAACCACAGGCCCCACATCCTAATGCCTTAGCCCCAGAGTGATGCACAAACCAGGGAAAGACAGGCTTTCCTCCCCCTCACTTACCTGACATCCGGTAAGTGTGCTCAGGCCTCACCTACTGGATCTGTCCCCTACAGAGAAGTTAACACAAGACAGGGTTGTGGGGGAAAGGAGGCAGATGACTCCCTCCTTACTTTTAGCACAGTGGTTAGGGTACTCACCTGGGATGTGGGAAACCCCAGGTCCAAGTCCCCACTCCACCTAAAAGGGAGAAGGGGTTTAAACTAGGATTTGTTACTTCAATGGGATATTCTGAGATGAGGCTCTCTCAGTCCCTCCTGTTGAAGCTGTTTCACTGTGCATACATAATTTTAAAAAGGCAATGGAGCAGTGGGACTGGCTCCTGAGTCTCCTAGATGAGTGGTCTAACCACCAGGCTAACGTAATTCTCCTGTAGGCTCGCTTGCTGTCTCTCTGACCCGATGTTGACACTGTTCCACTGCGGATAAATATTGAAAGAATCGCTGGGCCAGAGAGAGAGTAAGTGCAAGCATGAGAATGGGCTCTGGTGGTTAAAGCACTCATCTAAGAGCACTCATCTGGCACTCCAGATACTTTTCAAAATTATTTTGTTTTTATTCACAGTGGAACAGCTTCAACAAGACACAGTAAGGGCCCCTCCTGTCACAATATCCCATGATCCAATGGTTAGAGCACTCACTTCAAAGGTGTTAGACCATAGGTCAAATTTCTTCTTCCCCCTCAGGTGCAGTGGAGATTTGAAGTGGGGGTCTCCCACATCCCAGTTGAGCACCCTATTCACTAGGCTAAAACCGCTGAAGAAGGGCCTCCCCGAAGCTGGGGGCAGTGCTTCCATACAGCATGCAGTTAAGCACCTATCTATGAGAGATGGACAGGGCATAGCAAATCCCCTTGTCTTGGTATCTCCCATTCACTACTTAGGCAGGGCACTGCCTTGCTTGCTGAGACACCTGTCTCCAATCACTGTATAATAGGGAGCCTAGGCACTGAACTCAGGTTTTGTGACTCCCAGTGAAAGTCTAGGCACCTAAGTTTCTTTGTGAGCCTAGCCTCAATTGCTTAACCTGATGTGCACTAGGGAATTTTTAGTTTGTGCCAGCAGGGTCTACATGGGCCAGTTAGCATACTACATATTGGTGAGTTTTAGAAGTCACACCTCTCTTGTGTGCATTGTTGATCTGTGTAGACAAATCCATGCACTAGAGCAGAACCTTACACAGGAGCACCACAAGGTGCTTCATCAGTTATGTGCCCTACACAAGGGCAACTGTAGTCTCACTACTCAGGATAGTGGAGGGACTAGTCCCTGAAATGCACATTTCCCAAAGAGCAGACAGAGTCATGGCTACACCCCAAATTCAAGCTGTCTTAGGTACTTATAGATAGGGGATCATATGATTTCTGAACTCCTCAGAACACCTCGGTGAGCTCAGGCTGTGTTGTTATTCCCCTTTCACAGATGGGCACTGAGGTGCAGAAAGCATAAGTGACTTATACAAAGTCACATAGGAAGTCTCTGGCAGAGCATAGAAGAAAACCCGAATCTCCCAAGTCCCGGGCCAGCACCCTAAACACCAGACCATCCTTCATCTCACAATAGCCTCCTCAGGAAGCACAACACAATGGGGCAGCTGGCTGCACTGTTCTGAAGCACAGTACAGCGTGCACATGCCTCATTCTCACAGGTTAGCACAAGGTGGGGTTGTGTCTCTGTTCACAGGAGGATAGGTGGTTTCTACCAAGTTAAATGCAGAACTGAGTTCTCTGATTTTGCTCACTCCTTTCACTTAAAAAGTCAGTGGAAGCATACTTCAGGAAGGAAAGGGTAAAAAATTAATATAAACACCAGGATTTGCCATTATATGTCTCCTTGTTTTTGGATGTTTCCTTTTGTCGCCCCCTCCCCCCTCTTCACATATTCTGATTCTTGGTTTAGAAAATATAAGGGTAGATAAATGACTAAGCATATGTGTTTTTCCTGTCTTCTTTTGCTGCTTGGCAGATGATCTAAAAAGTAAATGGAGCCTGAATTTGTTTGTTCTTTTTCTGATCTGAGCTCCTGAAGAACTGATAAATTAGCTTCTTGAATTCAGTTGGTAGGATTGTTTATTTAAGTATAAAGCTTGATGACATGAAAGCCTCGTGGAAAAGGTTTGGGGGTCAGGTCAAAATGTTTATGGCAATGTGCTCAGCTGGTGGAAATTGCCATCCTTGCATTGACTTTGATGCAGCAATGCCAATTTATAAAAACTAAGGAGCCAGTCCCTTAGATTTGCATATGGGGTTACATTAATATAGTTCCTTTATCATACACATCAACGTGGGTACTGCTGTACAGTGTTAAGCATGTGCTGCCTGGTTAGATTAAATGTTAAATTTAGCCACCTGCAGCCCATCAGTAGTTAGCAATGCAGGTGGAAGTGAAAGATCCCACAAAGAGGCTAATCCAGCATTGCATCTCTCAGTACCTTAAGGTCTAATACACAGAGCTCTGCATGAACCACTGCTGATTTAGTGCCTATACAGTCACTGCACTACCAGCACTTCTGGTAATTCAGCATTGTAAACTGCTTTGGGGGTACTTGGAGCGTATGAAGGGTGCAATATAAAACCAAATTCTCCTCTATTCAGTTTGTGAAACTATGAGTTATACTTGGCAGTGTGGGAGAAAATATTTTTGTATGGTTTCTGACTAACTCCTGTGCACAGTTTTTTGTGCTGTTTCAAAGTAATTTAACTCTGGGGAGGGAACAGAAGCAATGATCATCCGTCCAGGATCAGAATTAATAGGGCCAGTATTGATCAGCCACAGCTCTTTACACAGAGTTCTGGCCAGAGTCAAATGTAACATTTCTTCACATCTGCCTTTGATTTTCTCTAGAGACTTTCATCTCAAGATGTGCCAGTTGCAAAATGCTAGCCATCTAATTCTACCCATCAGTAATAGCAAAGAAAAAAAGTCCCCCCAAACCCAGCCAGACAATTGCAACCAGTGTGGACAGAAAGGAAATATTTGTCTACATTTTACATTTCATAATGCAGAAAGGAAACCTCCAAAATTCAACAGTTGGGGATTTCTTAATTTCTGTTTATTAAAAATAGACCATTTTTGTTAGGTAACATTAAAATAAAAACAAAACGGAAGTTGAAAGGATGAAAAATGGAATCTAGCCATTTATCAACTTTACTGGTAGTAATGTATAATAACCGCTGTGTTACTGAACTAGGAATTCTTAGACATTGATTATTAATGTATAAATAATAAGGATGCAATAGTGATAAGTCATTCTAGTTGTCCTAAAAATGATGCAAGGGAATAACAGGGCTAGTGTGAGTGATAATAGGAACCTGAAAGTCCAGTGAAGTCAGTAGGAGTTTTGTTATTGATTTCAATGGGAGCAGTAGCTGGCTCTGAGTATATCACATGTCAATCCTACTGAATTATCAAATCCATGAGCAAAGAATGGCTAGCCCGTGCAGAGGTTAGGGGCTGTTGTTTGTCTCAGAGCCCTTGATTCAAATACTGATTCAAGTCAGAACTGAAAACTAGTTTAATGGGTTCATTTAAAACGTGTGTTTGCAGCATTCTGAAAGAATCACCACAATTCAGAATGATTTCATCTTGGGCTAATGAGAGACAAGCCTGGGATAGCAAGGTTTTGGCCTGGTCCAGATGACAGGGCATTGGCAAGAGTTTGTTTGGAGGAAACTGGCACTGCTGCCCACTGCATGACTTGCACAACATTTAATTGCATTTGAACATGATGAGCAAAAGAAAATGGACCAGTTTTTCTGCTAAAGCTGAGGAGCGCACAGCACACAATGAAGGTTGCAAAGGTGGTATAACGTTCATCTTCACAATTCTCTGAGCCTGGAGCAATTGTGAGCTTGGCTGATGCTCAGGAATAAGTGAGATCAACTTGGGAGCTGCTCTAACAGTTATGAGGGGCTGAAATAGCAGGTTGGGACCAAGATAAAGTAGGGTACTTCTGGTCACACCCCCTTTCCTCCACTCACACCCCATATACCACAAGGAGGGGGAATGCATACTGTACAACACAGAGGATCCTTTCACTGGGGTGTTCCTGGAGCCAGGTATTCAGGCTTTGCAGCCAGAATCTACCAGCAATTCAGCAGAAAGCAGCTACACCACACTGGAGAATCTGATCCCATTTATGCAATTTGACTAATACTGTGAACCAGCATATAGATATCAACAAATATAATAAGCTTGTGCATGCTGCGTGACCTCAGATTAGTGACTAGTTACCGTAAATGGTGTCAATAACTATAAAGATAAATATGAGAAAAACAAATAATTATTTCAAGATCCGTGAAGAGTCTTTTCTGGGTAGCTTAGATGAAAGATAACACCTCTGTAGCTCTACCACTATATATGAGATGTTAAGGAGCTTGGACGTAATTTAACACATTTACATGAACCAGATTCACACATTGCCAGAGGATGCCCAAGAATGCAGCAAAAGTAAATATTGTTAGAGCAAGAAGACAAAATGCTACCCTTTCAACAATTCACTGGTTATCAAAATCAAGCATTTCCAGGAAGAAAGTGTCATTCTCCCTCTCCCCACTTCCCTTCTAAGAAAAAGAGTGATTGTAACATCTTTAGCTCCATTATGGCTTGGTTCCGACTAAGAATTTTCTTAGCTGAATTCCAAATGTCTAGTGAAATACACCCAAGCCTACTAATAACAGTCACCAAGGATACACAGAGATTTAATGCAGTGTTTGCAGAGCTGGGAGTAATGGCTGAGCTAGTGGAGTTACAGTATTTCATTAGCTCATTTGGAAGAGCTGTGATTTTAGAACAGAAGGTCTCTAATTTGGATCTCAGCATCTAGTCTGTAAACACCTCACAAATCTTCCCCCCACCCTCAGGTACAATGAAAGGGCTTATTTTAAAAAGTAGCTTTTCCATCAAGATTAAGACTTAGGTGTTTGTTGGATTTTTTAAATATAATTTTTGCTTTATATAACGTGTTCATGGTCCAATGAATATATATGGTACATGAAAGGAAAATATTCATCTATGTATATGCCTCTAAAACAATCTGTCCTTTTTTACACAGATAATCTGTTTGCTTATATATTTTAATATTGCTTTGCACTGATTGCAGTAGTCAGGAAGATCAATGCAGTTCTTCGTATGATAGCATTATTTAAGGGGATGAGAGGACAGCACAGCAATTTTATAAAGCTCTCTGCCTTTCTTTCACTGAGATTTTCAAATTTTCTTTTTTCCACTCCCAAAGTTCATTCCTGGGAGATGTGTCAGGTAGAGTTGTATTGGTCATGTAGTGTGGCAAAATGCAGCTACAAAAGGTGATTTGGTGGAACACATCAACACAACATTGTAAAAACCAGCTGCCCCTTGGTAAGGGTCAGAGCAGGTGTTTGCCACCTGAATCTTTGCAGGCAATAAGTAGACAGAACACGGTGTAACTGGCACGCCTTCCTTCCCCTGAGCTCTGTGAAGTGCCTACGTATGGCTGAAGATCTATGTGTAGCAGGAAATGAGCTTTGGCTCCTGGGGAATCACCATTCTCAGGGCTAAACCTCTATCCATTCTAGAGTTTGTTAGCAAATCCCCACCCACACCTACAGAAAGAGAAGTAAAAAAGAAAAATCTGCGTGAGGGAAACCCTAAACAGGGTTTTCCTGTGTAAATAATGGTTGTGGTCAACAGTGTTCTAAGTATTCATCATCATACAGGTCCTAATTTAAGAGCCTACATGATGAGGAAACAAGAACGCATAGATTTTTTTGTTTTTATCACTTAGAACGCAGGATATAACTCATTATTGAGAAAGAGACTTCCCTTCCAATTCATATCTTGGCCTTTCCATTACCTTTCTTAAATTAGTTCAAGGCAAAACTCAAAATATTCAGTTTAGACAAAGCTCCAAAATGTCCAGATGCTTTTCCCAAGTGTATTCAACCATTCCTCCAAACCCATTAATCTCCAGTCATTAACATTCTTTTACCTATTTCTAGATTCTAATCCCTTCCCTGCCCCTCCATTCCCCAAACCAGCTGTCTGTGTGATCTCTCCAGAAAAGGTCTTAACTAAGTAGAATTCCATCTCCTGGATTTACTTTAACAGTTACATAACTACATAAGCACACATTAAATTCATGGGGAAAAAAATCTGTCTTCTTGTAATTCAACATAACTAATTATGTCTCTACACCAGAGTACTTTTGCTGTCCTGTGGTTCTTACCATCTCTAGCTTTCCGTATTAGTGTACCATATCTCCTGTTTCATCATCCATAGGGTAAAACTATGTATCAAAGAGATTACAAACTATTGCTTTCAAGTCTTGCTTTTCTGCTCATTTCCTGTTAGCCTGCTGATATAAGCCATCCAGAGGCACTTTTCAATAGAAGCTACAGTAAATCAGTTTCTTAACACATGATTTGAATTTTCACAGTAAATACTGGATTGCTTAACCTCAAAGCAGTGGAGGTAATTGTTTACAGGCAATCCAAAAGAGAAGATATACGGATTGTATCTTAGCAGATGTCTGGTGTCACATCTCACTCTGCTCTGTTGCAGTCTTCTTGTGTTAGCCATCTTGAGACCACAGAAGAGATTAGGAAAACACTTTTTAATCTACTTCAGACCCAAAATTCTACATGTGTCCTTCAAGGCATTCCTTTATTCAGCTGTCTGCTGTTTCTATGAGCTATTTTAAAAAACAAAGCAATGCCATTTCTTTTCAGCCAGCCTTTTTGGACACTTTAGGCAAAGCTTGGCAGAGCCTCATTTGGATAAACAGATCAGATTTAAAATGACTGACCAGTCAAGTGCTCCAGAAATTTTAACTGTGAATTTGAAACATCATTTACACTGAAAAATCAAAAATTGTCTAGGAAACTTTGACAAATGGCTTCTTGAATGTGAGACCCTGAAATCTGCAGGAGATCGCTAAAAAGAATTTTCAGCACATTACTCCTATCTTTTCTTTAGACACTGCTAAAGCTGGTATCCCTTGCTTGAGAGGGCCTATATTCTTTATTCATGGAACTGGTAATCTTGAAGAGTATTTGTGGATAGATTTCCATAAGTAGAAAAACCACCCTATTTTCAAACGAAGTTAAATAACTTTATTTACAAGAGGGACAAGTAGAATAAAGGTATAGGGAGAGATCCTCAGCTGGTGTAAATGAGAGTAAATTCACATTTTGTCCACAAGGCTGTATTCTCCACTGTCTTTCATCTTATATTATCACCTGTGCCTGTACAAAGTGGGGGTAAAACCCATCAAATCAAAATGGCAGTATTTTACATCCAGTTTGCATTCAGTTTGCACTGGTGTGAAAGACTGCTCAAGGTGCAAAGCCGGGGAGAATCAAGCCTTAACCGTTTTCAAATCTTTTGGCCAAATCCTCAACTGTTATAAGCTGGCATGGCTCCGTTGCCTTTAATGCTCTCTGTCTCCAAGTTCTTATATTTGGAGCCTATCCCATAACCCTTCTGAGGTACTGAGCAGGCACAGATAACATTATTTGCTTTCCAAACGTACTCCTTAGTGCATACAATGTATCCATTTATAAGGTGGTTCTCATTTAGCAAACTAAAGTAAGCTTTTAAATTCTTTACAGTGCATTACAACTGATTAAAATATTACTAGTTAGCTTTCAATAACATCTGCTGAATTTATGGCACTGAAAACCTAAAGTTAAGTAAAACTGGTGGTGCTAGTATAACATCACAGAATTTCTTTTTTTCCCCAGTAATCCTTTTTACGGGCTTAAAGAAAAAAGATAATATCAAGGTCTTTGGTGGCTCTTGGATATTGATTGCCAAACCAAACCATTCTTCCAAATATCAGTAAACTAGGAGCAGCAGAGTGCTATGAGCTATTTTTCAGCCAAAAGGATTAGATTTGTCTCTTAGACGGGTCTGACATCTAATATAGATTTCCAATGGGTTGAGTTTAGCCAGTCATAGTTGTGACTTTGTGAGAAGAATGTGGCTGTCTGAGGGTGGAGTATGTTCGCTCTGGGGAACTGAAGCATGCAGCTCAGTCTCCTGTATGTAAATTCTTTCCTCTGTTTTGTTAGGGGGCCTTCTGTTGTGCTACTTCCTGCCATGCAACAGTCCTGGAGGGAGTTGTCCAGGTGATCAAATCTCTAGGATAATTTCAATTACTACTTCACAGTACAGTTCCTTCTAGAGTCAAGTAATGAGGCAGGTATATTCTTTAGGGGTTGGAAAAAGAAAAAAAAAAGATGAAACATAACATCCTAAGCAGCTATTTGGTTTTAGTATTAGTTTCAGAGACATACCAGTAAGAAATATCATCTCTTAGAGACTCGGCCCTGTGGTTTGTAGGCAAAAGCACATTAGAAAGACTGTACAATAATTAAGGGAATGTAACAAGCTGTGCTTGTTAATGAAATTCAATTTTGATATATTTCCATAAAAATACCGACATTGTTTATGTAAACAATACAAACTGCACCTGCTATTTAGCTTTGTGTGAGATTTTCCGTATCATTGAGGTTTGGGGAATATCACTTAGGGAGAATGCAATTTTAAGGTTATCATGTGAGTGACAAAGACATTAATCTGACAAGATATGCTCAAGAAACCCAAGATGCAATTGTAGAATTCTTTTTTGGCTCTCTCACCCATAATTTCACGGAGCTCAGTGTAATTAGCACACTTCATGGGATTTAAGTAACATTTGTTGCTTCTCCATCAGAATGCAAATTTGAGAATGATATGGATCTGTACAGGAGACAGCAACAACTGTTCCCTAGGTAATAACTTGTGCACTGCTTCCCACTGCAAAAAAGAGGTGACAGATAAAGCATTACTCAGGTTTTATTAGGAAGTTAACATATGTTTTATAGCTGCTACAAATGCTAAAACTAGATATGTCATAAAATTAACGAAAATTAAATAGTTTATCGCCAACTTGAAAATTTTAGGCTCCATTTTCTTAAAAGCCAGATAAAATAATGGGACCTGCTGTCAGTGAGTGAATGTATATAGGTAGATAAATGGGCATGCAATCAGCTAAACAAAAGGAAATCAGCAGGTCAGCTGCATCTGTTAATTCTTAAACAAAAAGAAGGCATTCCAACAGAAGACAGATGTAATTATAGGTGTGTGTATGCCTGTCTACTGTAGAGAAATACATTCAAGCATCCCACCTCAAGGATTCTTTTTCTTCAGGAACAGGTCAGTGTGTGATAAAAGAACTGACTGGAAAAGCTGTTTACTCCCCTGTCCTACATTCACCTCAAAAGAGAAAAAAAATAAACCCACACAGTGTAAGGAGAGATCAGATGGTCTTGGTTACTTATCCTTTCTGTCAGGCAAAAATCTGCCAGGAAATAATAATAATAACATAAACAGTAAAACAAACAAAAAACCACCACACATGCCTGCTAGAAAAAAGACAGAGCAAATTATTCAACTAATTAATTAGCTACTGCTGCACTTCTACTAAATTAACCTTCTGATATGGAAAAAAATTCCAGGTTTTGTACTTCTTTTACTTAATCATATTTGGGAACAAAATGAATAAATGTACAAATGCACGTACAAACACATAAGCAAAATAAATTAAGTGTGGCGTACTGTACACATTATTTTGGTTTATTAATGCATCAGGTTTTTCTTGATGTCAGGCACATTAGCAACTGCTTTAAAAATGATCACATTTATCCTCGTCTGCTCTCTTTCACAGAGTAAATAAATAAACTAGAACACATGTCCAAATTAAGTTTTCCTTACTGTCTTTGTCATTGGCAGGACACTAATCTGAGACAAAACCCCTAAGATTTCATCTTCATGAAAATAGGAGATACATCTAATTTATCCCATAGGTCTCTTATTTTCATTCAACCACAGCTGAAGTATTTTAAGCTTTTAGGATCATTATAGGTTAATACTACTTTTTTATGTTTGTAGTTCAAAACAAATGATAAGAGAAATGGAATAGCTAAGCTGGCTAAAATTGAATAGTGAATAAAATCAACGTCTCATTATCAGACTGTGTGTGTGTGTGCGTGCACGCAACTATATATATAAAGTTATAGACCCCTGGAGTAGCATTGGTGCTTCTGATTTACGCTGCAGAACATATGTTAAAGTCTACTGAAAACTTGAAATCTTCTAGAAAGAATAAGAAATGAACTTTATATGTTTCGGGAAAATTTCTTGTTGGTAAGCAGATGGAGGCATTCAGTTGAGCAGTGAAGCATTGCCACTGACGTGAGCACAGAAATAAACAGGAGAGGCATGCTGAAAGAAACTGAAGATATGGGCATATCCAAATGGGAGAGATATGACACACATGCACTGTAAATAAATATACTCTGGTCTCAATCCAACCTGATATGAAAATGTTCAAGCAATGAAACTAAAGAAAACAATTCCAGTGGCTCTTTACAGGATGGTTTGTTTGTGTCTGGGTATTTTTTTTTTCGCTCTTGTCCTTTTGGTGAGGCCCTATACTTCTCTTTTTCTCTCGCAGAATCTCATCTCTAAGTGAAATCATTCCAAATTAATTCATTACACATTCAGGATAACCTACTGGCTATAGCTAGACTCATGCAGAGCATTTCCAGTGTGATATTAAATGCCTAGTCTCTATTAACTTCCCAGCCAAGGGTTGCGTTATGCATGTATTTTCTGTATTAGTGCTAGGTCTGTGAAATCATCTACTGCGTGACACTCTATATAGACAATTCTGAGGAAGTGTATTTTAATTGTGAGACATTTATTGTTAACATTTATAAAATGGTATCTGGAATTTAAAACTAGTCTACCTCTTGCTGTCCTTCTGAAATCCACTCCTGAAGCTCTGAACAGCTGAATTTTCATTTGCACATTTATTCTGCTTTCTGACACCTGCTGCCCAATAACTGATGCCACGAGCAATCCACACTTAATCTATGAAACTAAAGCAGTGATTTCTATATCTTTAGTTTGATGTGCTGCTTTGTCAAAACAAAAATGTGCCATCTTTTCTAAGGAAGCTATGAAATTACAATGATCATATCTTTATGAAACAGATACTGTACAACTAGATACTTTGGTAGTTTATGGAGTGACAACAACAATTCATAAAATATGCAATTTTGATATTTTTATGAATATCTGAGTTTTAAATTTTTGGCAGTAAATCTGTCCTAATAATTTAATGGCACCAATTTCTTGCTTTTTGCAGATATGGTGGTATTTTTATAAAAATGCTGTATTTCACTTCAATAACTTTTCTGATATTGTGACAATTCTTTGTTTTGAACACATTTTATCCATCTCTTTTTAAAATGTGCATCCTCCATTAGTATCTCTGGGTGTGTGTCCCAATGTTAAAACAATATGACAATTAATTTTAAAGAGTTAATTGTATAAAAATAGATTCATCCGAGCAAAGCAGTAAGCCTCAAAAATATAAAGCATCTTGTTTTACCACATCAAATAAATCCCTGATTAAGCAAGTGGGCCTTACACTGTGTGACCCAGGAACCAATTAGTGACAACTGGCAAGGGGTTTAGATTGGAAGCACAGGGATTATAGGAATCTCCCAAATCTGGTGTGTGCATTGTGGTTCACTAAAGACTGTCATATGAGGTCTCAAATAAAACTTGGTGTCACGCTGGTCATCACTATCATTACAAAACACATGTAAGTAGTTAGGTATATACACTGAAAATCATAATATATGAGTCTAGGGACCGGTCACCAGCAAAGGTGAAAAACAGGTCTCCTGTCAGACAATAAATGTTTATCTATCTGCCTGTTTACATGTAAATGAAGTATTGTGTAGTTCACAATGGGTCTCCTCTTACCAGTCTGAACTGAATGTTAATGAAGGATAGTGTAAACTTCAAAGAAAGAAAATAACAAGAAGAGAAAAAGAGCAGGGATGGGGGGGATCTTGAGGTACACGTGAAAGGTTTGCTCCACTATATTTGGGTGGCAAAGAAGACCCCCAAGCACCCTTTTCTGAGGAAGTAAAAGGATAGCTAGTTTGCTTCATGACAAAGGGGTCTCAAACAGTCTTGACTGAAAATGTAGGAGAGAATTAGGGATAAGATAAACGTCTTTAGACAGGAGATTAACCTGTCAGTTAAGTTTAGTCTCTAGAAAGTGTGCTATGATTCTATTGTATATGTAACCATTTGTTTAGAATATTCTTACTCACTATCACTTGAATCTCTATTCTTTGATGATAAACTTATCCTTGTTTCCACTACAAATATATCTAAGTGCTGTGGTGTTCAGTGAAATGGTGATCCTGAGTTGTGTCTTGCAAGCTGAGGTGTACTGTTCTTTTGGGACCAGCAGGCCTAATAATTCTGTGGGTGTTCAATGGATAAAGGGATGGACACTGTAGGGAATGCTCCAACATGTGCCTATCACAATTTGTACAGAGAGAGCGAGGCCTGCAGAGGCCAGGAAGGTCATGCATGTGCGGCCAGGTGCTGATAGTTTCAGGGAGGTGATCCTCAGTATGCACAGACATGCCTGATTCATGCTAAGGGCAGGTGGCTAAGGGCCTCACAAACCTGGACGTCTCTGGGGAGTGTCACACTCCGTGGTTTAGATTTTAACAATCATCATTTTGTCAGATCAATGGAGAATTATATTTGAGTCAATAGTCCTTTATTTAGAACATCCTGACACCAACTCCTAGACATACAAATCCTCCAGTAAGAGCGTATCAGCTAATCTCAGCTGTCCTGGCTGTGTGTGGAGACAGCGGCAGTATCGAAGATAGCCCAGACTGAAACTACAAAGAGCTTTAAAGATCAATATAAACATCATGAGCTATGCCCAAAAATTAATAGGAAGTCTGTGCAATCCAATGTGCTTCCTATGTCCAGCCCTGCCAAGTAAGCATCCTGGCACATTTTGTACCAGCTGAAGCCTCATGGATGTCATAGATCAGTATCAGAGTCCAATCTGTGACCCACAATGGATGACTGTGGCATGTTCCACATCTGAGATAAATTTCTGACATTTCTCCAACCAATAATTGTCAATTATTAATTGTCAATTATCCGGATGTTTTTAAGAAGCTCATCACTACAGTATTTAAATGCCATGCACAACCATTTAGGAAGCACTAACTGTCCAAAAAAAGACTTCAGGAGAAATCAACTCTCTTTTTCTCTTTGTTTTCAGTTCTTTATTATTTTTGTAAATTCTCCCTTCTTCTTCCTCATCTTTTCTCCCTCATCTTATCTATTGAACACTGGATATGACAGAGATGCCATTACTGGGAGAAGGATTTAGCGAAAAAGTGGGTCATGTATTTCAATATGAACACAGTTTGAGATCCTCTTCCATAGCCAAGGTCTTGCCTCCAGGATTGCTATGTGCCTGGTGCTTGAGAATCTTTTTCTTGGTGAGTTGTAGATGTTGAGGTCCAGCAGCAGTTAGGTCCTAACCCTTTGAGGATCTTATAGTTTACTAATAAGACTTTCAATTTGATGCAGAAGTAGATAGGAAACCAGCAGAATGTGCAGACCACTAATGTGGTATGTTCATGCTAGCCCTAAAAACTTAATAGGTCAAGTGCTTCATGTTGTACAAGTTGTAGGATGTGATTTTTCAAAAGCATTTGGCATCCCCTTGAAGTCAATGGAAGTTTTACTACCTCACTAAGAGATTTTGAAAATCTGCGCAGTAGTTTCCATGTGATGATCTATCACATTCAACTTGAGACAGTGAGTTGTAACAGAATATCCTGGAGGTAACTGACATGTGGTCCACAGTGTCAAGGTCCTTGTACGGGATGGAGTTTCCTGGCCAGCCAAAGATGGAGGAAGATGTGCATCCCTCTTCATGCCAGTCAGTGAATGTAGCAGCAGTGAGAAGTCCTGGATGACCTGGTAGCTATACACCACTTTAATGATTGGAAATTTTGTACCTTTGACTGCAGGTGACAAGATTAGTATATTATTCAGTTCCTTGAAGTGTTTCCTTCTTCATACCATCCTCATTTCTGTCTGGGAATATAGATGCATAAATTTCCACTAAAAAGAAATCAAAGTAGAATGGAAGAAACTTTCTCCAACCACTCCCTTTTGAACCCTCAACAAAAAAATTAGTTACTGACTCCCATTGCAACTTTCCAATTCTTCCCTCATGGACCTATCACCTCCTTTAAATTTGAAGTCTGCTGGTGTTAGAGGTATGGGCCACAACACAAGAAAAGTCCATGGGAAATGTCTTACTGCACCTGAAAACTCTACCAGCAACAAGTAATAACCTATGAAGGAAATCCTATTTCCCTTCAAAGTCCTATCACTACCATGTTCCCAGAATGTATCATTTAAATTTGTTTCTGGTCTTCTTAGAAGTGCAGGTGAATCAATGTCCTTTTTCCTTTAAGATTTTGAAAATAAATGTGTGGTCTCATCAATATCTAACCAGCACGACTTTGAAAGTTCTGGATACCTATAAAAAGTTCTGGTTTTGCTCAACATATTGCATTAATGTGCTTTACCACGGTAAAAAATTCTCATCTAATGCAAATCCATGATAAATTGTGTCCAATTGGCTCTAGCTATTTCAGCTTGGTTGACAACATTCCTTGTATTAAACTTACATTTACTTTCTAATTAAAATACACTTACATTGCCCACAGCAACTGAAGCTTTAACATAGGTTTCATCAGGCAAGTAAACTAAGGTAAGTAATTGTTTCTGCAAGCTTTTCTTTTTTAACTCGAGTTAAAACTTGGTTTTTCCTGGCTAATTGGCCTGAAAAGTAGTAATAATTGTCTTATTACCAAAGTGATATTTGTCAGCACTGATAGTAACTCTGCTTATGCACAGTTATTCTGTGACTACAGGGCAGAAGCAGTGGTTTACCCATGTGATGTGTGTAGTTTCATAATTATTATTGAATCATTCCTGTAGCTCTTTCCTACACTTGCTCAGCTCATGCTGTGATACATGCAGGAACTGAGTTTTTCATAGACTGTCTGAAGTCCAAATGAAAAGCTTAGCATTAGGAAAATATATTCTGCAAACAGGGAACCTGGGGCGGATCCTCAAATGGTATAAACCAGCATAGTTCCACTGACCTCAATGGAGCTGTGCTGATTTACACTATCTGAAGATCTGCCCCCAAATATTTAAAAGGGATCATATATTAAAAAATCATAATATCTTGACAAATAATGGTCTTTGGCTAAGGGTAGAAATCTTGTTTACTTTAGTTCATTGTAAAATGTAAATTCAGAAACTAATCCCAAATTTCCTCCACTTTTCCCACATAACCACACAAGAGTATTCACTATTGAAAGCTAATAAACATCGGATAAGACATGATCCAGTGGAAAGAGGAAGGATCCACATGACTTATGTGACCTCTAAATGGCTCCAGCTGCTAATCCTGGTGAAAAGTGAAGAAGATGGGGCTGGAAGCACTCAGGGACTTTGAGGAGACAACCAAGGGAAGCTTTGAGGCCCCTGTCCACAACAACTTCCACACCGGTACATTTAGATTCTCTAGACTCCTGAATAACAAGTAGTATTCAGACCCCCTTCAGCCTGAGCATACAAACAATCTTTGCCATTTTTTTCTGATAGCTTCCTGCCCCTCTTAATATATCCTCAGTTTTCTGTGGTTTGAATCCCAGCCAGTAGCTCTCATCCATGCCTCTATTTCCATTATATGCTTGGTAAGTTTTTCAGCTGAATGGTATCAGTTGGCCAAGATAGAAATATACAATATTATACCTGTGGCCCTATTGGAGACATCTGCATATTTGTTACAGGTCCACAGGCTATGTGTCTAGTTGGATCCTCCGCTGCTTCTGGATGTCCGGGCAGTAGCAACTGCTAAAAGTCACTTGAAAAACTCCATCCTTTTCCTTTTGGTGCAGATTATCCCACAGCTACCCAAGTATTTGTCACCTGGAGGTTGGACTATGCTATGCACTCTGCATGAGGGCTGCACCATTTAGAAACTTCAACTGCGCATTAGTTGAAGAGAGACCTTAATATTGTTGCAAAAGTGATATTAATAAAATTATTGTAATTTAATTTTTAAAAAATTATTACAAACTTGTTTGCACCTTTATTGAATATTAAGATCTAGCTACAAGAATGTTATAGGCAAGATGCTTGGAAATATAATTCATAGTTAGCTAATTAAGATACAAAATGTTAAAGAAAATCAAATAAACTCCAGGAAGATTCTGTTTCTAGCTCCCAAGGACAAGCAAACATCATGCAGAAAATCCTTGTAAACACACTTAGGAAGAAACTTGATTTTCAAAGGAATTCAGGGTTGTGTTATCAAAGCAAGAAATGTAGAGGTAAAGTGGGCCTATACTAACCCCACCCACTTTTCTTTTCAAAGAAAAACCTGAGTTTAAACCCACACAAAGAATTCTAGAAATATCCTTATTGAAATTTATTTTTTTTCTAAAGTCTTCATTCTTTAAACCTGGAGAACATTTAAAGTGGGAAATGTTTTCCAGAAGATACTGGCTACTTCCAACCAAATTTTTCCACTTAAAATACCTTTGCTATTTCACAAATGCTGAAGATTGTATAAGATTCTTTTAATATGGACATTTGTGAATATTTCATATCTAAATCCAAGCCTTCAGATAATAACTTTCTTATGATATTGTTACATGGAAAGTAGGAAATTTTATATACAAATATAGCAAGATAATTTTGATGCTGGACTAATTACTAGAAAGATAATCTTTGTTCAAAATGGTTTCTCTCACCCACGGTCTCCTTTCCAGCGTCTTACTGGCCAGGTTGGCCAGGACCCATCATGCCAGATCAAATTGCTCGGATCCTTCATCTTCTATGGGAAAGATAAAGATGGAGTCTCTCTCTGTTCCTTATATCTGCCAAAGGATCTCCTGGGGGTCGAGTCTCCTGTTTCTCTTTGGGATGGAGGAGACATGTTAATTCTCTGTTGCTCGAGTTTAGGATCAGGATAATCCCTGCCAATTTTGCTCAATGGCTTTGTTTACTGTTAATATGTAAACTGAGGTAAACCCATATTCCTTTGTTTTTATAAAGGTGTCCTTTATCTCCTTTACCTTGTCAAGGCTATCTGGTCTTAAACATGTTCTAGTAATGTCATATACAGGGAATTCATAACTTCACACACACATAACGTTAACACATGCATTTTATTATGATATTAATAATCAGTGTGTTACTAGCTTTCATATGATACCTCACAAGTCAGATTTTGTACAAATATTATTGCAGTAGTGTGTAGGGTGTGAATACAGAGGTGCCTAGGGTCATGGACAGCTCCTTAAATGGCCTTTTCTAAGTAAATGATTTAAATATTTTCTTTGGTTTCATACGATGTAGTTAAGATTCCTTACTTTTCCAACTATAAAGATTTAACTATTAACTATTTGTTAATAATCAACAGGTCCACTTGCCATGAAACAATGTTATTTTGTCCATCTATAAACATTCTTAGTTATCTAAGGATATACTAAAGAATGGATTCACAATAATTTTGGGAAACAATATACATTGGTCTCAATTTACCAAGAAGAAAGCACACCTCAGAAATGTTCACTCTAAGGGCTGTAATCTCTATTCAAAGCTCTGCACAAAGAGACATACAGAATAAATTGTAATGGGAGTAACCAGTTTGTCATGTGTGTTCAATCATGTGTGTTGTTTACTGTTTTCTTTTCCTTTTTTTTTTTCAATAATAAAATAAAATGGTTAATAATTGTGATTATTTTGCTTGATCTTTATCATGGTGTAACCTAAGTTATGTAAAAGAACCCCAGTGATTAGATAGTGGGAGCCACACCCCTGAGTTGGCAGGAAGAGAAGCAATAAGAGCAGGGCTACCACCTCTTGTTCCTCTAAACTAAATATTTTTAGTCATTTTTAAAACAAAATTTTTTGGCATCCAACAATTTAAAACTACCCTTTTCCACCTCACAGCAATCAGTGTTTCCCAGAGTGACAATATTACATGTATGCTTCATGAGTTGCACTGGCAGCCAACAGATTTCTGGGTGAAGTTTAAGGTGTTGGTTTTGACTTAGAAACGGTTTCACTCCTGGTTACCTGATAAACCAACTCTCTCCTATTGTGTTCCTACAGCAGTTGCAACCAGCTGAAGTGCTTGAGATAATACACCCCTGGTTTTAATGATGGCAAGGCATTCTTGGTGATGAGCTCCTAATACTGTGACTTACTTCTCCCCAGAGTAGAATAGAGGCTGGATTTTGTGACCTTCAGGGACCACTGAGCAATGTAGTTGTTTCCCTAAGAATTTCTTGATGGTTAAGACGTTGATTAGGAGAAAGCTGACGGGGGCATAAGGATAAACGTAAGGAACATTGTTTTCTCGGGGGGGTTGTGATACGTGGTTTTAAATTTTTTTATACAGCGACCAGAGCATTGTAAGGGCACTTTAAAAAATGTGAATAAATACAGTAAAATAGCAACCTTTCTAGAGAATATGTAAACACAGGAAGCAGAAAAATGCATTTATTGCAGACATGGACTGGAAGTGTGTTAATAAAGTCCGGTACCAAATAATGGCCCAAAAATTCAGGTCAGGAAGTGAACCTGAATTTAATTACTTACAATACACAGGATTGGATGGAGTTAGCCTAGGAAAGAAAAAAATTAAATTAAATCTTTCATTTTTCAACAGCATCAGTGGGTGTTATCATGTTGACAGCCCAGACTGTTTTCCTTTGGGAGGAATAATTTAGCTAGAAAGCACCTTCGTGACACTGGACACAGCATGAACAGAAGTACAGTAATGGTAGCTAACACATGTTCATCTACAGCTGCTTTCCCTTTTTTGAACGTTGCAAAACCTGTGTGAGCCACACATTTGTCTGTAGTCACTAATTCAGTTTCTGAGTCTTTCTTTTCCCTTACTCTTGAGAATTTTATTCCAGACCTATAACCTACTGTAGGTGGGCTAGAAAGAGGAGCTTTTAATGAAATAGAACACATATGCACAGATAAAGTGTCATGAGCAATACGGTTCTCTTAGAAGCTTAAGAAGAATGAAAAATCTCTGCTTCGAGAGTACAGGCAATGCTATGTGCTAATGACACCACAGCCGAGCCTAAAGAGAGCTGCCGCTAGAAAAGCCCACTACCATTCCACCCACACCTGACTTCTGCACATTCCCTCACTTGTCAAATCTGTCTATAATAAGGACCGCTTCTAAGAGGGTAAAAATGTTTCTAAGTACGTTATTATTAAAAGATTACACTGCCACCTTCCTCATGCTGAGTTTGCATTAATGACTGAGGACACAGAGGAAATCCCCAAATCTCTCTTATATAGTTCTTAAAATGCAGTGTGATACTGAGGGAACAAAACTGTTAGATTAATCACTCCTTTATTTTTACTGTATTCTCTTATGACCAAAGTTAGTAAGACACAATGATAAGGGCAAGTTGAACATAAATTCATCAATGTAGAAAAGCAGAACCATGAGTATAATATCACACAAGAAAATTATATATTAAGAAGTTTCCCTGGCAATAACTCCAGGTTGTGTTCTAAAATGGGGCACAAATCCCTTTTTTTCAAAAAAGTAAAGTGTTTTTCTTTGTGTATAACAGTGTTAGACCCTTTTAATTTTCTATTCAGTTTTGGTTTGGTTTGGTTTATGTTAGTAATTTTTTTTTTTATATAGGAAAAAATTGGAATTTGGCCTGCCTGAAAATTTTCCTTAGCAGTTCAGTCATCCATTGTCAACTGATATTTCTTAAAACATTGTGTATCTATGCAAAATTTGGTAGAAAGGTGTATCCTCAGGAACTCTGGTGCAATTAGTAATTTAATTTCAAAAATAGATTTCAGGTCACATTTTAGCAGTTATTCATCATAAGCAAAATTTATTGAGCATAAACTTACTTATGTGTACCTTATGTCCAGCTAATGGGGAGGAGAGATGCAGTCATGATGTCTAACGAGGTTGTTGGCTCTTCTGCCCAGACTGCAGTGAAGCTAAAGAATATTTTCATAATGCATATGAAGAAGGAATTTATTATGGTCTCTTCAGCTCATATATGACAGCTATCCCCAACTAGTGCTGGATTACTTGCCTGCCCATCACAGGAAACATCTTTGGAGCATCAGACAAAATTCAGTCAGAGCTCCCTCTCACTTACCAGAACAATATGTATACATTATATTATCTATGACCATCAGTAGATTGAGATCTCTGGTCCAATTTTGTAGACTGTTGCAAAAATATCATTTGTGTATGTAAAAAAAAAAATCAAATATTGTAGGTGCAACATGGCTGCTTTGAATTTAATGGGACTTTCACCATTCATTTCAATGTAGTCCTGATTTCACCCTGTGTGATTTCCCCCCGCTTATTTTCTTTTATTTTTGGCACTGAACTTCAATAACTTTCAGTTATTCTGTCTCGTAAACTTGTGGATTTTCTTCTCTTTCCTTGTTTTGTTCTTTCTTTCTAGGATCCTGATATTCCTTTTCTCCTCTGTCTCCCAGTGCATCTTAATTAATTTCTCCTTCTCTTCCCTCTTTGCCATCCTTCATTTCTTTCCTTGCATTTCCTCAAATCCCTTTTTTTCTTTTATTAGACTCTTTTCTTCTCTTCAATTTAGATTTTTCTCTCATCTTCTTTCCTTCTTTTTCTCTCCCTCTTTCTTTCCTCCTTCTCCATCCCTAATTTTTTAGATCCCCCACTTCAGTCTAACCCTTCTTCCTTCATTCCCCTCAATTTTCTCTCTGTGTTCTTTCTCCACTGCCAAGGCACATCTATCATTCTCTGCCACTAAAGTACTCATGGCCTTACTCCGACCAACCACATTCTCGCACACTCACTCACTGTTTTCCCACCTCACCCTAACCACATCCATTCCTCCAGCATTCCTGAACTGACACACACACACCACGCACCCTCCATTTACTGTACCCCTATATACTATGTATCCACTACAAATCTTAGCCCCTTGCTGTATCCTCTATTTCGCTCTCTTCCTCATCTCTCTTCCCCCAGTAGCCAGTCCAAGGAAAAAAATGTTGCTGAGGGACATGGCAGAAGATGCAAGTGTAGCTACCGTCCCTTACTCACAATACCCTCTGCAGAGCAGGAAGTGCAGTCAGAACAGCACCAGCGTTTCCCCTCCTAAATGGAATTTGTGACTGCTCATCACCTCTGAAAGTCATGCTCTAAGTGGCTCAAATTAAGCACCCTAAAATGAGTTGCCCTTTTGAAACTGTGGTCTTTAACCTAATCCGTCTCAGTTTGCCCATCTGTTCATCAGGAATTATATTGATTTTCTTAACTCACAGGTTTTGTTGAAATGTGTAGCTTGTGAGGGACAAATTCTGCTATCCTTACTCACACAGCTCTCAAGTACTCCCACTGAAATCAATGGGACTACCCCAGGAATAAGGTATTACTCAATGCTAAGCCAGCCCTCATACTCAAAATGTAAAGCTGGTAAGTGCATATTATTATTGGCCTACCCGTTAATATCATCATTGACAGGAATTCCATAACTTTCAGGTTAGCTCAGTCTATGACCCTTGCAGCCATACAGAGATTGTTGGCACTTCTGAGGTCAGCTGAAGAGCAGAACTTGATGCATACTATTTTTCTTAACATTTTTTCTAAATTTTCCCTGATGCTTTTGCCCATTACTTTTTATTCTACCTTCATAGATTATTGAGAATAATTGGGCCATGTATTCCTAACATTCTTTTATGTATTTCTAGACACTATTTTTCATGTGTCTTTTCACTTTCATTTTCTCTAGACTGAACATGCCCAGATCTCTTAATCTTTCCCATAAAGCTTATTATCCAATCCTTTCATCATTATTGTTGGTCTCCTCTGATCTTTGCAATTTTCTCTCTTTTTTTAATGTGGTACCCCAAACTGAGTCTGATATTCCCATTGAAGCCTAGTCAGTGTTGAGTAGAGCTGGATAATTATGCTGCTTGTTTCACATGTGATACTTTGTTCACACAACTCAATATAGTATTTGCATTTTTGGTGGCAACATCACATTGTTGACTCATATTTAGTTTTTCAGAGATCAGGTCTTTCTCTGCACTATTACTGCCTACCCATTCTCTCATTTTATCACTATATGATTATTCTTTCCTACACAAACTAATTTAAATTTGCCTTTACTGATGTTGTTTAGTGATTCCAACCCATTTCTCTTATTTATCAAGATTATATTTTAGATGTATCCACCCACCAGTATATTTTCAATTTGTCCCAACTTAGTGTGTCAACATTTTTTATCATCCTTTCCACTCCATCGTCCAATCCTCTAATGAAAATTTTGAGAAGAATTGAACCCATGACCCAGAAAAGACCTTTGCAGAACTACCCTTGATACTTTCTCGTAACTTGACACTGAACCATTAATAATTGCTCTCTGTGTTAATTTTTTTTAGCCAGCTGTGTATCCATCTCAGAGTAGTTGCGTCTAATCAACATTTCTCTAGTTTCCCTATGAGAATGTCATGTGGAACTGTAACTAATGCTTTATTAAAATCAAGACGTAAAATGTCCACTGTTCCTTTATCCACTAAGCTTGTTATCCTATCAGTGAAAGAAATGAAGTTAGTTCAGCATGATTTGTTTTTGATGAGCCCATGTTGCCAACTATTTATCACTTATTTTCCTCTAGGTGGTTACAAATTATCTGCTTTATTAATTGTTCTAGTCATTTATCAAGAATTGAAGTTATACTAATCAGTGTGTAAGGTTTTAAAAATGAAAAGAAAACTACCCATTTTGATCATGTTAGAAATACAGTTAAAAAAAAAAAAAGACAATTGCTCTACTATATAACTCTCTACCTTAAGAGGGTCTTTTCATATAAAAGTTTGAAGAGATGATTTGAGAAAAAACAGTTTTCATTTGCACAATGTTGTAGTATGGATGCATATATCACAGAAATACTAAACTATGTCTGCTTGTAATATCTCACCCCCACCACATGCAAAGTTCTCCTGTTGCACATGCATATTGCCCCTGCTATTTAACTGAACCTGCCATTCCAGTCCTAGGTTTTTACACAACTCTACCAATTCACCTCATTTTTAACCTGCTGCAATTGCCCTTCAAGACTTCTGTCTTCCTCAAACAGATCATGAAGATTTGTGCTTAATTATCTGGAGGTTTTATTCCCGTAAATGGAAAATTGATCTAATGGGAAGAAAGCTGATTCCACACATAACGCCCTTTTATTTGGGACTTACACTGGATTTACATCCAGGTCTTCAGGTGACAAGCTAGTGTAGTAACCCGCTGCAGCACACAATCCCTACTTTCTCTGCTCTAAACTGAACTGATTGTTGCATAGTGCAGCGCCTCTTCAGTAAATTCCATGATGTCAGACAGTAGCTTCAATCAGATATAAGAGGCAGTTAGCTTTGCAGCTGTGCTTACATCCTGATTTGATTCTAAAATGTTAGGAGCCCAGATGTGTAATGACACGTTGCTTATCAGCCAACACAAAATATGCCGTAATTTCTGTCAGTAAAAAAAAAAGTCATTATTATTAGAAAGAATTGGGACCATTCGCCTACTACCATTGCTAGAGTAGCCCTTTAATTCTGAATCTAAGCAACAGCAGGACAAATTTAGCACTGGTGTCAGGAGACAAAATGCTACTGAAGAGAAGGGAATTATATCAGTGAATTATATCAGTGAATTTGGCTCGAATTGAATTTTCTAAACCTAGTGCATTCTGGGACTCCTCTCATTCTAGTCTAACCTATGTAGGTTCTTACACCACACTTATCACCATAGTATCTGAGTGCCTTCCAGTAGCAATGTGAATAACAGCCCATCACATGTTTTTTCTCTCATCCACTTCCCAGGAGGATAAACATGATCAACAGAGTGTTTTGTTTTGGTAGCTATTGGAGGATTTTTTAAAATTATGCACGTTGATATTTAGAGAGACAAGATGGGTGGGGTAATATCGTTTATTTGACCAGAAGTTGGTCCAATATAGGTTGATACCATAAAAGATGTCACCTCACCCATCTTGTCTTTCCAATATCCTGGGACCGACATGGCTACAAAAACACTCCATATGTGTTGCTATGTGTTTGTGTTAGAGAAAGTAGGTCAAAAGAAATGTACCTTGCACTTGGAGCAGAAGGTGATGAAGTTTATGATAGAATCACAAAACCATAGGGTTAAAAGGGTTAAAAGCCCCCTGCCAAGATGCAGGATTTGTTATAGAATCAGAGAAGAATAATAGAATCAAAGAGTTGGAAGGGACCTCAGGAGGTCATCTAGTCCAACCCCCTGCTCAAAGCAGGACTAACCTCTGCTATATCATCCCAACCAGGGCTTTGTCAAGCCGCAGCTTAAAAACCTCTAAAGATGGAGATTCTACCACCTCCCTAGGTAACCCATTCCAGTGCTTCACCACCCTCCTAGTGAAAAACTTTTTCCTAATGTCCAACCTAGACCTCCCCAACTGCAACTTGAGACCGTTGCTCCTTGTTCTGTCATCTGCCACCACTGAGAACAGCCTAGCTCCATCCTCCCTGGAACCCCCTTTCAGGTAGTTAAAGGCTGCTCTCAAATCCCCCCTCATTCTTCTCTTCTGCAGACTAAACAAGCCTAGTTCCTTCAGTCTCACCTCATAAGTCTTGTGCTCCAGCCCCTAATCATTTTTGCTGCCCTCCGCTGGACTCTCTCTAACTTCTCCACATCCTTGTTGTAGTGGGGGGGCCCAAAACTGGACACAATACTCCAAATGTGATTAAAGCACAGTACTCAGAGCTAGTGAATCTGGCTTCTGTTCTTGCCTCTGCCACAAATTTCCTGTGAAGACTTGGATTGGTCAAAATAAAGTTGGTGATCAATCTTTAGTTTCCCTCTTTGAAAAGTGGTACCAATATTTCTGTATTTCATAGACTATTGTGAATTAAGTTTAATTATTTAAATTTTGTAACGTCTCTTGAGATCCTTCAGTGGAAGATACCATTTAAACATTATTACACACAAACAGACATACACTACACATGATCTTCAGTTTGACTCCAGCTTGCTAGAGTTAAGTTTCATAACTAGAAGGACAACATGAAGCAATGGGAAGAGACAAGAGCCAGTGAATTTTCAGAACTGTACTGTGGTCCTTATGGGTGTCACAGAACATATATACCAGGCTCTCTTTCTAATAATAAAAATATTGCATTGTGAAATCAGATTGAGTTACAACCAGCTGAGTTTAATAATCCCATCAGACAATACTTTATTCCCAAAAATACTATAAAGTCACTCATTATTAATATTATTATTATTATTTATATTTCCAGTAAAAAATTTTCTTCACCATAAAAAAGATTTAGGCAGGAGACCTACATTCCCCTGTCAGAAAGCTAGTTTCAACTTATTCTACTGCTGGCAGTACACCAATATGTATTCTGTGAACTTATTGTAACTCCACAGTGAATGTGTCCATATTTATGTTGAGAAATGATTCCGGGCATTTTTTTTTCTCTTTCAGTGAGTTTAGTCATTTTTGGTATTTTAGGACAGTTTTATTGCAGATTTCCAGCTGCTTCCTGTATAAAAAAGAAAAAAAAAAGAATAAGTGAGGAATAAAATAGGAGTGAAGAAAAATGGGTATGTGATACAAAACTAAAGTGAATATGTTATCTCAACTATTTTCATAAACAGTGGACAATGAAAACTGTTTTCAGGTCTACTTCCCTTCTTTCTGTCTTCTCATTTTTCTGACTTATCTTCCTGAGCATGCTGGTGGGGGAAGAGAATAGGGAAGGGGCATGGAAGGCAGGACTGATTCAAATCAGCACTTAGGCAGTGTCTAAACTGTGTCAAATGCCAAAGCTGTCTCCAGCAAGCCCGACACAGGGGAGACACAAAGGTGACATAAAGCTACCTTTACTTCCACTCAGTTCCTGTGGCAAGATCAGCTACATCTGAGAGATGCATTTGTCCCCTGAAGTGGCCAAATTTTTGTAGTTGGCTTCTACTTTTTATGTTTCCCTTCATTCCAGCTGCTAAGTCTTAATAGTTCCAATAACACGTAGCTCTCTTCATAAAATATCTTTCAACCTGAATCTCAAAAGGCCTAATTCTCCTCTGTTTTGTACTACATGCAGTAACTTGCACCAGCGCAAAGTGGGAGTGAAATGCTACCAAACCAGACTTAAATTACTGGATGAGCAACTTCATTGACTGCTACAGTTGACACTGCCACTCTTCCATCCTGAGGCATCACTCTGATTAAATGGCTGTTTGGCAGTGCCCCCCTCCACATGGGCAATGGGAAAGCAGAACTGTGACAATAAAGAGAAGGAAAAGGGAGATTAAGTTTTAAAGGAGGAAAAACATACAAATTAAGGGTAAGGAGGATTTCAATATTATTTACACTCAATGGGTTGCACTCATCGTAACCCACTTGTGGCTCCACCACAAGAGATGAGATCGCCTCATTCCCAGAAGATAAATTTCACAACCTCAGCCCACTTATGATTTGTCCTCACACTGATAGGTGTCTAAATACATAAAGTATAACAATGTATAAAATATACCTTTAAACTTTTTAACGTACACATTTCTGTTTTCACTATGATGCCTATATCTTCTGTCCTTAGCCTATCATTTTGCAGGAAGATTTGTCTTCTCCTGAACATAATGGAGAAAAAAAATCACTATTGTGGCTCTAGAAATTTGGAATATATATATAGAGAGGGAGACAAAGAGCTACCATTCTCATTAAGACAAAACTTACATTGATTCCAATGGAAGTTCTGTCTGAGTAAGGTCTGCAGGTTGGGATCCAGAGTAAGGGTACGACACTGATAACTGTAAGAGGCGTCTGATAGTAGTGTGATGAATATTGGAATAAACTTAAATGGCTGTTGATGTCATTCTCAGAATGTCTCAAGAACGTAACTTTATTGACAAAAACTAAAAACATACCTACAAAGATGTATAGTCTATTAATACCTATGCAGGTTTCATAGGCTTACAATTTTTTAGTTCCACTAAAAGGAAAAATGCTATTTATTCTATTTCAATCCAATAAAAATTTTGTACTAAAAAAATCCTTTTAAAAATTGCAGAAGTGATAGTCATATTGGATGTCCTTCTTGGATGAAGAGAGTCCCCATGGCCATTTTTGAAGCACTAAAACGTCATTTTCACTGTGAAAAGCCTATTTGAGTATTTTTAATGCTGTAATAAGCTTTTCCCCACTGAAATTGAAGCTTTTAAAGCTTACTAAAACATTCATGGGGGTTTTCTATTCAGGAGCCTGGAGTCCTTTAGTTTAACGGGACTGATTTTCCATTGCGTTACACCTTAAGCCTCATTCTCGGTTCACTTACCGCTTTACACCGGTTAGGTAGTATTAATATAACCTACATCTACTTTAAGGCCACTTTACATGGCCAGAATGATGTAAAGGGGTTTTAGTTCTAACTCATAGTATGGACTCTGGTGTAGTCATTTATATAAGATGGCTACGCATGCATTCCCAGAATACTGGATGTTCCAGTACTTTCAAGAATGGCATGGGCCCACCCCTGCTTCTGTGACCCCCCCCCCACTTGTATGATATCACACACCCAGTGTGTGTGAGGTCATGCTGGCAGCAGAGGGTGGGGAAAGCAGGATGGTCTTCAAAATCGCATCACCCATCCAATACCAGACAAAACCAGTATTGTCTCAATGCTGGACACAGGACAAGCAACCCAAAAAGAGGATTGTCCAGTTTAAAACCAGATGAATGGCTTGCATAGTCATTAACACCTGTGCAAAGTGGGGACAAAATATTACCAGTTTGAAATTTTGCCATTTTACAATCACTTTGCACAAGTTTAAATACCACACCTGATACAAGACAGAGGAGAGTCAGGCCCTAGGTCACAGGGCCTGATTCTCCTTTTTCTTACACCAGTTTTGTGTCAACATAAGTTTATTTCAGTAGAATTGCTCCTAATCTACATAGCTGTAATTGAGAAGAGAATAAGATCTTTTAATACCCCTTCATCCCTGATGCCACAAGTGTATTTACTAAGCAAGGGCCAGATCCTCAGAAGGTGTAAATTGGGGTAGCTGCACTGAAGTCATTGGAACAATGCCAGTTTAAGGATCCAGTCCAAGGAGTTGGCAAGTCAAAACAAGAACAGAGTCATGTTATTACTGCTAGGGCTGATATCCTCACGTGCATATGTGGAAGAAGGTGGTACAAAAGGATTTGGAGCTGCTTTGCTTTGCTTCTTAAGCACAGCACTGAAAACATTGCTTTGCCACCATTAATTGAAAAGAGGGGAAGAACTGAAATAGAATTAACTAAATTGATAAGAAATGGGGTGACAACGGTAGACTAACACTGAGGTGCATAAGTTAACAACTAAGAATATTCTAAAGAAATAAGGTGATGGTTTATAGTTTAAAAGTTTGGTAATTTAAGTGTGACAGCCAAGGACAGTGAATTGGCAGTTTAAGCAGGTTAGCCTATGGCTAGTGTGTTGGTGGGCAAAGTATGGGCTGAGGTTAGGAAAAGGTCACTCCAAAAACTGAAGGGAGAGGACAGTCCAAAAGTAGGTGGTCACCATACCATAATAGTAAACATCCCATAATACTAAAACTTGTTGTGTAACAGCTTTGCTTGACAGGTAGACTTAGCAGTTGTGATTGGTCTATAAGTATGAACCAATCAGAGAGGGTTTGAAGAAAATTGGAAAATAGGTAAATCAGAGCAGGCGAAAAACTGAATATAAGAGCAGAGAGCCTGCAGGCAAAAGTCAGTCAAGTCAGGAGCAGGATCAGAAGAAAGAGAAAGAGAAAGAAGAAGCAGCAGTGCTGATGGGACAGGACAGAAGGAACCTTAGGCAGAGCAGAGGGAGAGAAGCCTATGGAGAGTAAGCATGCTAGCTATAATATAGAATTGAAGTAAGGTTTATGAATGTGTATGATTGGGATAATAAACATGGATGTCTGGGGTGTGTATGTCTGTTACCATGTATGAAGTTTAGAGTTTATTAAGATTTCTGTTGTGTCCTGCATGTGTCTGATTATGCTGAACATAAGCACTTGAGCCATTCAGCTGTATGACATTACAGTATTGGGTATTTTGACTTGTATACCTGTGCTAAAGGATTTATGTTTATGTTTTTTATTTATGTTTAGATTAATTGTATCAGGGAAGATTGGGTTATATTAAATAAGGGAAATTGTTTTGGAAGAGTACTGCCTGGATGTCAGTCCTTTGAGTGGAGGGATGTATCTGTATCCTCCCAGGAGTAAACAGATCTAGTTGGTTCCGGGGGATTTACTGAAGAGCATAGGGAGATTCTTGGTAAATCCCGGCAATTTCTCTAGGCTGAGCAACCCCCGTTCATCTTGCAAAAACAGATAAATGAGTTGACTGAAGGGAGCCTTTGGTAAACCCCAGAAGGGGCAATAGGTGAGTAATTCTGGGGATACCCCAAAAAAACAGAATCAGGATAACAAAGGGACCATGCAGTTCAATAGCACATACCCAGGCTCAACATTATTATTATGTGTGGCACCTCCATGTATTCATGATCACCATGATGCCAGCAGTGAATCCTGGCAAATACCATGGGCCAGATTCTCCGCACAGGCAGAAAACTGGAGTAATGAAGTGGAGAAACAGGCCCACAGATTGTTAGATTCATCCTTACACCCTTACAACCCTTTTTGGTTTAATGGTTTAAAATCATTGTTTGTACTACTGTGGCTCACCAGGTAGATTATCTGGATAGATGCCAGGAGGTTTAAATTGACTGTCTAGTTAAGTTGTTATTCATTTGCTGTAATATCTAGGTTTCAAAGCACTGAGGACTGAGGAAAATAAATTTATCACATCTCACAGCCATAATGGCAGATTAGCATAATTAAAGGGAAAAAACCCCAGCTATACTCTAACATACCATTAGGTCAAGTTGCTAATTTTTTTTTTAAAACTCTTCCCATCTAAGTTAACTTTCTCACCAAAAGACATGAAGTTCCTTTAAGAAAACTGAAAAAAAACATTAAGGAGTAAGCAACTGATCAGTAAAATAAAAAGAACGTTCCCTCCTTATATTATAATACTATTCAAACTACTTTAGAGCCCATTCTTGCTCTTACTGTCGCCAGTAAGAGAACTCATATGGACTTCACGGAAACATGATTCAAAATTAAGATAAAAGAATGAAATCATTCTTCTCTTCATTTGCATACGTTGTTTTCCAGTGGGATATGGGTTTGCTGTGCAAAGCCAGTGGGAGTGGTTGGAGCAGAAAGGGGGGAGTGTCAGCAGTAAGGTAATTTGGTTACTCAGCTAGGGCTACATCATGGGGTGATGCAGAAAAGGGGAGTCTTAAAGAGGGAAGTGAATAAGAACAGGGAGGACATTCCATGGAAGAAAAGACATTTTGGGACAAGCAGATGAGCAGGATATTAAGACTGGCATCACTGGTGGAGCACAGCAACTCTGGGGGTCAGTGACAGAATAATAGATTAGGTCTAATAAGTAGGGAGGGCAAATACATGTGTGGGGCTTTGAAGATGAGAACAATAAAACTGAACTTAATGCTATTAAGATTCAAAGGGTTCAAGGACTCAATGAGGGCATGATGTTGTTTCTACATGTAATTGTTCAAAAATAGTCAGTAGCCCTGACAAATTCACTGCATAGTAAGTGTGAGATGAAGTAACCAGTAAGTATTAAAAAGCAACTGCTAAGGAGTAACCACTACTTAGTAAGCAGCCCTTATTTTTCCTCTGCACAGTATTTGTTAGAGGGAGGGAGTGAATAATAACCCATAAAAGCCCTGCCTTGTGTACTGTGTATTCTAACTGTATGGTACAGTAAACACTAAGCAGCAATATGCAGCCAGATACACAGTGAATGAAGCTGGGGAGAGCTGCTCATTAGAACAAAATTGTTTGCTTCTCCTTTGCCCTGCTGCTTGCGTAGTCATTTACTCCAGTGTGATGTATTTAACAATGGAGTAAAAGGCTGCTGAAAGTCCAACCCAGAGTCTCTTCTCTGCTCTGTTATGTCTGCTTTAAACCAGGGTTGTTCTGTTAACTCCAGCAGAGTTACTTAAGCAAACGATCTTTGTAATGGAATGAAGACCCAAGCCCATCGTATCAAAGCTTTCTACTGGTTAGGGCTGTGCTTCTGTCTATGCATCACCATGTATATGCATGCACAGAGTCACTATAGTGAAGAAGCCCATTTCAAAACCAGCTTGTTTACATGGTGTTTCTGAAATGTGTTTGCAAACTGGTCAGGCCAGGGGTCACGTCTCTTTAGCTTTGTTTTGAAGTGCCTGCCACCCCTTTGAGTGATGTAAAAAAACCTGGAATAATAATTCAAAATGAAAGAGTGCTGCCGTATGCACGTATGCCTAGCTAATCGGGTGTCAGTAAATTGTACTGAGCCCTTCCTCCTTCACAGCACAGTTAAGTGAATGTTGAATGCAAGTGACCAGGGCTCCATGGAATTCAAACAATAAGTTTGCTTCCACAATGTTTACTTAGCTTCACTGCACACATTGGACTTTAAAGCCAGAAGGGACCATCATGATGATCATCTACACTGACTTCCTGCACATTGCAGGCCACAACAGCTGGTGTAAATCATCAGCATTCTTCCACTGTAGTCAACACAGGGATGATAAGGTGCTCATGTCTGTGTCCACATTCTATAGTTTGATCAAAATTTCAGTTACCCAAAACAGAGTTGTATCTGCACAATGCACCTTAATTACATTGAAAATCCTCTCCATTACCTACAGTCTCAATTATCCAGACTTATTCAGTTGGTAACTTTCAATTCTTTCCTATTTTTGCTTTCTGGTAATATTTAGTAGTAATACTTAGCACTAACCTGGATATGTATTATTATCTCTATGATTTCACCACTTTGGAAACTGAGGTACAGAGAGGTGACTTGCTAAAGCTGACACAAAGTCAGCAACAGAGCTGGGAATAGAACCCAGGTTTATATTGACTCCCTGCTTTGGTACCTGTTTTTTTTAACTATTCTGTCTTCTTGTAGAGAAAAGATGGGTTTGATGGTTAATTCTGACACACCTTTAAACTATTGCTAGAGACAGAAATAGCAACATCTTCTTTTAGAGAAGAACCCTGTTTCATCATTAGTCAGTGTTTCTCATCATTGGAAACTTTATTACTAGGAAGTTAGAAAGGAGGAATTTCTAAAACAAATATAGTGCCCATCTTCAAAAAAGGGAAGGAGGAGGATCTGGGGAACTACAGACCAGTCAGCCTCACATCAGTCCCTGGAAAAATCATGGAGCAGGTCCTCAAGGAATCCATTTTAAGGCACTTGGAAGAGAGGAAGGTGATCAGAAACAGTCAGCATGGATTCACCAAGAGCAAGTCATGTCTGACCAATCTGATTGCTTTCTATGATGAGATGACTAGTTCTGTGGATATGGGGAAAGCGGTGGATGTGATATACCTTGACTTTATCTTCATTAGTGATCTGGAAAATGGGGTGGATTGCACCCTCAGCAAGTTTGCAGATGACACTAAGCTGGGGGGAGTGGTAGATACAGTGGAGGGTAGGGATAGGATACATTGTGGCCTAGACAAATTGGAAGATTGGAACAAAAAATATCTGATGAGGTTCAACAAGGACAAGTGCAGAGTTCTGCGCTTAGGATGGAAGAATGCCATTCACTGCCACAGACTGGGGACCATCTGGCTAGGCATCAGTTCTGCAGAAAAGGACCTGGGGATTAGGGTGGACAAGAAGCTGGATAGGAGTCAACAGTGTGCCCTTTTTGCCAAGAAGGCTAATGGCATATTGGACTGCATTAATGGGAGCATTGCCAGCAAATCGAAGGAAGTGATTATTCCCCTCTATTCGGCACTGGTGAGGCCACATTTGGAGTTCTGTGTCCAGTTTTGGGACCCCCACTACAGAAAGGATGTGGACAAGTTGGAAAGAGTCCAGCGGAGGACAACAAAAATGACTAGGTGCTGGAGCACATGATTATGAGGAGAGGCTGAGGGAACTAGGTTTGTTTCGTCTGCAGAAGAGAAGAATGAGGGGGGATTTGATAGCAGCCTTTAACTACCTGAAAGAGGGTTCCAGGGAGGATGGAGCTAGGCTGTTCTCAGTGGTAGTAGATGACAGAACTAGGAGCAATGGTCTCAAGTTGCAGTAGGGGAGAAACTAGGTTGGATATTAGGAAAATATTTTCACTGGAATGAGTTACTTAGGGAGGTGGTGGAATCTCAATCCCTAGAGGTTTTTAAGGCATGGCTTGACAAAGCCCTGGCTTGGATGATTTAGTTGGGGTTGGACCTTCTTTGAGCAGGGGGTTGGATTAGATGACCTCCTGAGGTCCCTTCCAACCCCAATCTATGATTCTAATTTGTGATCTACATATTTCTTTTAAGAAATTCAGCACTGTAAATATATGCATCTTTTGCATCTGAGCAGTCATCATGAGGCCAGTGGTGAATTCTGGTATTATGGTAGCTATTGTGATTTTAGATACACCCTTCATTTGAAGGGATAGTTATGGCTTTTTCTCCATGTGCCAGGAAATAGCTTGATGACGGTATGGTGTGTTTGTGGAGAATATGTGAAAAGAAATACATTTCCCTATAAAGATTCAGCTCTCAAAATATCATTAGTATGATAGATGAGTAATGACTTTCTGTTCGCTAGATTTAGTATAAAACAAACCTCTTTCTCTGCCAAGTATGACAGGAACAGCAGCAGATGGAGTTATGATGTTGTAGGAACTTCTGCATAATCTCTTAGATGTGTTACCAAAGAATTAAACCCCTCAGAGGAGTTTAAAATGCACTCTTGTAAGAAAAGTGGAGGGTTGCCAAAATCTAGATGAGAGCTTAGATTGTGTTCTAGGCCGTATTCAGAACAAAACGATTTTAAGAAAAAATTAGGAGCATTTTCTCTAGTCATTTCCCACTTTAAAAATACTTTCCGGTACCCAGAAACAAAGGAAAACACAGTTCAATAATACCAACTATGAGAAAACTGATGAAAAATGGTGAAAAAGGGAAAAATAAGAAAACTTTATAATAATAGTCTCTTCATTATGAAATATCCATGAAAGCAGCGAGATTTAAAAAGTATTGCTACTCTCAAAAACTGCTCAGTACATTAAAAATAATTTAAAAATTTGTCTGCACAAGAGATTTCCTAAATTTGACTGTTTATTACCAACTTTGTATTTTTATATCTCATCTACTGCTGTTCTTTTCCTCCACACAATAATCTAGCGGAAGTGTCTTGAACGAAATAATGGTCTTTGAGGATTTCCTTTTTTCTCTTTTCTAGTGATTTTTAATTTGATGTTTTACTTTTCTGTTTGTTCTCTAGGCTGGTGACACACCATCAATTATTTCTAGTTTTGCTTTCTAAACAAGAAATACATTGATTTCTCAATCCTTTAGGAAAATTATACTCATAACACAGGACAAAGTATCTCTATTCCAAGGGTTTCTGTGACAGAATCACTTATGATAAATGAGTTTGGCTGTACATCCTAATAATAGATCATCTTTTTCTCACAAAACAATAGAGGAACTGAAGTGCATGAAGAAATAGTTCTATTTAAAATCCCTGTTCTATTTAAAGAGGGCAGCAATTCCACAACATAAAAAGGCTTTTGTGTACTGTACATTGCAGTCTAGAGCAATTCCTTTAATTATTAGTCATTGAGGGCCAAAATTTGTCTTGAGATCCATGCCTTTCCCACTGTGTCAGTAGGAAATGTACATGTGTATTTGAGAGCAGAATTTGGCCCCAAAGAATGATTTCCCACAATTCCTTATTGCTTATTGAGGAGCTGGGACCCACAGGAAGAAACTTTTGCAGAGCATAAAATAAGGTGGAAGAATAGATGATATTTAAGTCTTCCAAAGATAACTCTGGTTGTCTTCAAAGTTATTGTGAAGTCTGCACATGGGAGAGGAAACTAAAGTACTGAAGACTAGACAAGAACTGCAGAAATAGCTTTAAAGAAATAGATTTGATTTACTTTATCTGTTTCTGAGGAGAGGAGAGAAATCTCACATATCCCTATTTGTGTCTCTCCTTCCCTATTTTTCTTTTCCCTATTCTGATACAGCAAGGTGGAGTGGAGAAGATTATAAACATAACAGCAATTGCTGTGAGGAGAATCCCCAAGTTAAATTAAACTCTCTCCTCACAGCCTGTTTCACCCTGATGCAAGCAAGTTGGATTGAATGGAGTTTCATCTGCTTACACCTGTAGAGAAATGGCCCGTAATGTCTAGCTCCTTGACAAAATAAATCTTCTGTCACAAGAATACAAACCACTTCAATAACCGATCTACAGTGTAAGGAGAGGAAGAGTATCCTGATGAATAATGACAAGCAGGACAGGTAAGGATGCACCACCTTTTGCCGAATATATTATTACTGACTGGTTTCAGGCTAAAGCATCTATGATGTGGAAATTGAGCGACTCTTCCGGAGTTGTAGGCCAAGATTTTTAACAACAGAAGCCTAAAGTTAGGTTCCTAAAATTCCAATGTTGGCTTCTTAAATAAGTGGATTGATTTTCAAAAGTGCTGAACACCTGCAGCTAATAGAGACTTAAAATCAATGGGGCTCCTGAATGGGAATAGAGGTCTGCTAGCATGCATCTCATTGCAGGATTAGGTATTAATTTAGCAGAAATAGCCCTTGGAATATCACTGCCCTAATTTAATGAAAGGATTGGAGCCACACCACCTTCTATTGTGTTTCACTATTATATGCTGGTAACAACATGAAATAACTCCATATTTGTAAAAATAAATTGGATCTTAAGAGAACTATTTATAGAGATGCTGCAGTTATGGCTAGCATTCAATCCATGTGCACACAGATTGACTCCTAGGTGCCTCCTCCAAATTCTTCTCTCTTGCAACCTATGCACCACCCTCAAAGTTCTATGCAGGTTGCTACATCTTTCCTTTCAACAGTTTTAGTTATTGTTGTGCCTGTTGTGCAAGAGTTTGCTGACTTTCTGGAGCCAGAGGTTACTAGAACATACACCCAATATGGCCTTTACCGCCATCCCATTGTGACTTGTTATACCTCATAATCCTTCATGTGTTCTGATCTTCAAGCCAGTCTCCCACTTTTTGTTTGTGTTTTCACCATTTACAGTGGACTTGCTTCCCCCCTGTTGCTATCTTCATTCTGTTGCTTGGCTTCCTGTTGGTCCTCTGCATTGCTTATATACCTCGTTTCTTTTGACTCATTTATATTGGGCCATTTGAAGGCTGAGATTCTTTCTAAGCTCCCCTGGTCCTGGCATATGCCCCATGTGTCTTGGTATGCTAGCTGTCTACCACTACTTCACAGTTGTCTTCAGTTTTGTTTCCACCTCTATCCTGAATCTGTAGCTACATCATGTACCCTCTGTTCTACTGCAGCTTGAACCATACCTTTCGCTTTTGCTATTTGTTGGTTGAACCCAGACATGCTCACCAGGTGTGTAGTGGCCTAAAGTCTCTGAATTCTTTGTTGTAGCAAGCTGCCTGCTTAACTTGACAATCTTTTAACTGCTTCTGTGAACTGTCCATCGTTCCTCAGCTAAACTGCAGCAGACTACATCTCCAGGGGTGCAGAGTCATAGTTCTTCAGGCCATCAGTGTCTGTGCTGGGCTACCCTCTATAGTCCCTGGAATAGTCATTGTGATAGTCTGACATTGCCAGGTAGGGATTACTTCCCATCTGTTTTGCCTTTGCTATCAATCTCTTGGATGTCTTTACTGCTGTCTCTGCCTTCCCATTGCTTTGTGAGTACCCAGAGGAAGATGTTTTGTGCTTGAATTCTCATTAGGTGCTGAAGGTTTGAATTCTGCTGCAGTGTACTGTGGCCCATTTTCTGAGAAAAGATATTTCATACCTTGCAAAATGCATCTTCAGTTTCCTGATCACAGCTTTGCCTGTGCAGTCCAGAGTCCAGAGTCCATCTTCCATACATTGGAGAAGTAATCTACGGTGACCATGTAGATACTGCCGTTAAAATTGAAAAGGTCTGCTCTGACCTTTTCATAGGGTCAGGTTGGAATTTCATGAGGCTGTAGAATCTCCTTCTGTTGTCGATCATTACACTTGTAGCACACTTCATACTATTCCATGTATATTCACAATTGGGCATTCATGCCTGGCCACTAGATAAACTCTCTGGCTCATCTTAGGTATGCCTCTCTCCCCAGGTGTGAGGCATGTATCCATCTCATGATGTCTGCTCCAAAATCTGCTGGGATTACTAATCAGTCCCCTTTAAACAAAATCTCTTCTTGCACACACACTTGTCTTTGTCTGGTAGTAGCATGTGCTCCTTGCAATCTGGCCAGCCCTGGAGTGTGAATTATTCTACTGCCTATAGCACCCCATCCTGTTTGGTGTCTTGGTTGTACTTTGTAATGTATACATTGTTCAGTGCTACTGCCACTAGTAGTGACTTTCCTAGTCAGTACCTTTATCCTCATAGCATAGTGCTGGAGTCTCAATAACATGCGTTGCAATCATTCAGATGCAAATGACATTGGGTTTTTTATGCTGATTTCTAATGGCTGTCCACCATGTCAACTACATGTCCACCTTGTGCCCAAAGGTGAACTGATGGAATCTTTCTGTTACAAAGAGGATGGCCAGCAGCTCCTTTTCTGTCTGGTCATATCAACTTTCAGTGTTCTATTAGCAAGTGTTATGGGCTGCTGCCTTGGTGTCAGTGTTGCTCCTGTGCCTCCTTCTGAGGCAACACACTGGATGGAGCGCTACCTGCTTTGCAGGGTTTTAGTACTTCAGGACTGGTGCTTGGCTTATGAATTTCTCTCTTCTTTCAAATGCTTGTTGTTAGGTCTCTGACCATTCCACCTCTGCATCTCTCTGTGATAGCGCTCTCAAGGGTTCACAGGCTTCTGATAGGTCAGTGCAGAAACTGGAAAGATAGTTGACCAGCCCTGAAAACTACCATCCTTTGATCTGGGCATTTCCTTCATGGCTCTCAGTTTTTCAGAGTCTGGCCAGAGTCCCTTAGACATCAACATGTCTGAGTAGGGGTCCTCAGTTCTCCTCAGCTTCAGTTTATTTGTATTCACCTTATTAATCTGGTCCCAGTACCCATTCAGAAGTTGTCACAGTTTGGTATAATGGTCGCTTCTTCTTTGATATCTCCTCCTACTACAATAATGTCATCAGTTACAATATGGATGCCTGTATGACTGTAGTATTCAGTTTTCCACACCTGTTGGTAGGCACCACTGCATACAAATGCCTATGGGCCCCAAAGGTGTCCCTGTGCAAAGCTGAAAGATAGCTGGATGGCTCATCAAATTGAATATGCCAGAACTATCTTGATGTCATACCCATTCTTTGATGTCACTTTTGCCTGCAGTAAATCGGGTAGGATGTCCTCAATCATTGGTAACTTCTTTTCCATGCTCCGTTAAGTGGCTGTGGGTCAATAGAGAGCCTCAGTTAACCTGAAAGTTTTCTCACCATTACTATGCTACTGTGCTAGTTTCAACAGGTGTAATAATGTTTCTTCTTTGCGGGCTTGCCAATTCATTCTTCAGCGGCTCCCCCAGCACTAATGGAAACTGGATTTCAGTAGTCTCATGGGCTGCATATGGGGATCTATATTTAGTGTTAGTCTGCCCTGGAGGTGCCCATCTTCTTGAAATAGTTCTTATATTCTATTAGAATGCTATATAAGGCCTAAGGTGACTGTTCTCCCTCCTCTCTCACACTGAGAATATTCTGGTGTTGTTTGTGTCCAGCAGTGAGTGGTACCTCTGTATGTCAATTACTATGAGAACATAAGAACAGCTCAGACCAATGATCCATGTAGTCCAGTATCCTGTCTTCTGACAGTGGCCAATGCCAGGTGCTTCAGAGGGAATTAATAGAACAGGTAATCATCAAGCAATCCATCCTGTCAGCCATTCCCAGCCTCTGGCAAACAGCAGAGTTGCCCTGTCTACCATGGCTAATAGCCATTGATGGACCTATCCTTCATGAACTTATCTAGTTCTTTTTTGAACCCTGTTGTAGTCTTGGCCTTCACAACATCCTCTGGCAACGAGTTCCACAAGTTGACTGTGCCTTGTGTGAAGAAATACTTCCTTTTGTTCATTTTAAATTTGCTGTCTATTAATTTCACTTGGTGACCCCTAATTTTTGTGTTATGAGAAGGAGTAATTAACACTTATTTGCTTTAACCACAGCAGTTACAATTTTATAGACCTCTATTATATCCCCCCTTAGTCATCTCTTTTCAAGATGAAAAGTCCCAGTCTTGTTAATCTCTTCTCATGTGGAAGCTTTTCCATACCCCTAATCATTTTAGTTTCCCTTTTCTGTACCTTTTCCATTCAAATATATCTTTTTTGAAATGGGGCAATGTAGTGAGGTGATGTGGCCTCTCACTGACTAAGAGAGGGAGGAGCCACCCTCTCTACCCAAGTGGGTGGAACTAGACCAATCTCAATCCTCCCACCAGAAGTGGGTGGGCGGGACAGGAAATACAAAAGGAAGGGTCTCTAGCTCAACTGGGAGAGAGCTGCTAGAGGAGAAAGATGTCTGTCCTCTGGTGCTGGGGCTGAAGCCCCACCCTTGCACTGCCGAGGAGCTCCCAGAGCTGCCTGTTGCCTGGATCTCAGAGGAGCTGCCAGAGCTGCCTGTGACCTGGAGGAGCCAGGGCAATCAACTGCTTGCTCACCCCACCCTGTCTGAGGGCTGGGAGTAATAGACAGCTTGAACATATTCAAGATGTGGGTGTACCATGGATTTATAAAGAGGCAAAACAATATTTTCTGTCTTATTATCTATCGCTTTCCTAATGATTCCCAACATTGTTAGCTTATTTGACTGCTGCTGCACATTGAGTGGATGTTTTCAGTCCATAATGACACACATCTCTTTCTTGAGTGATAACTAATTTAGACCCCATCATTTTATATATATAATTGGGATTGTTTTCTAATGTGCATTACTTTGCATTTATCAATACTGAATTTCATCTGCCATTTTGTTGCTCAGTCACCCAGTTTTGTGTGATCACTTTGTAACTCTTTGTAGTCTGCTTTGGACTCAACTATCTTGAGTAGCTTTGCATCATCTGCAAATTTTGCCACACAATAAACTCCAAGCGATAACATCTCACTTTATGGGTGTCTTATTCACTGCCTGCTTTGCCCACTGGTCTTAGAATGGTTTTATTATACATCACCAGCATTTTCTAGTCTAATATTGCTTCTTATCGGTGTTGCTGGGATTACATTGCAGCTGGCTCCACAATCCATCTGGAATCAAATTGGTCGTTGATCTAAGAGCATATTTGCAAACATGGCAGTTGAATGGATGACAGCCTTCTTCTGGAATGTATGTATACTGAAAGTCTTTGGATTTACTAAAGTCAGACTATAGATATTCTCATCCTAAGGGGAAGTGTCTACTTCATCAATCACAGCATGCACTGTTACTACTATTTTTTTTTTCTTCCTGAGGTAGCTGCAGCATTGCACATAAAATCATTGTTTCCCACACACCTGGTGCCATTGCCTGTATGCTGAGCATTTTCTTTCTGCCTTTCATGTTGCTTTCCACAGTATATTCAGTGCACTATGATGTCTGCATTCTTGGTCAGTCTATCTTGCTCTTACTTGCTGGGTTCCTTCAGCTTGAGCTGGTATACTTGTTTGGCACTGGTTTTTATTGTTTTGATCCTTTCCCTGAACAGTTCAGGTGGTCTTGCTTTTTGGAGGCATTTTTCTAGGGTTAAATCTGTTTCTCTCAACTGTATCTCCTGTAAGTTGATATCATGTCTTCCACAAACAAGCCCATCTTTAACGTCTCTAAAGTTGCAGGGGAATGCCAGAGTTCTCAGCTCTGTAAGGTAAGTATCTATTTCCTCTTCTGCTTCTTGGTTTTGGGGTAAAAAAAACCCGGTATCTCTCTAGAGTCTCATTCTTTGTGGCATAATAGTACTCAAACCCCCTTATCAGCTGTTCTAGTGTTTCAGTCATTAATCCTGGCAAAACTCTCACTCACTTCTTGACCTTTTTCCCCAATGAGAAAATAAACAAACTTTTACATTAATTTTCTCATCTTTATCTCCCATGATGAGTAATGTATACAGAATCAATTCTTGCTTCTATGCTTATGCAAAGTTTTTAGTCTGAAAATCCAGCATTCCTGGTTGTCTGGGTCTGCCCAGGCTGCCTGCTTGCTTTGTTACTAGGTTCCACTTTATTTGAGATTAATCATGCTCTCTTTCTTGTTGTGGGTAACACTAGATTGACTGCTGCCACCAGGTTTCATATATCATGTGCTGGATAACAAAATCACAAGACTCCAGGCTTGTAAAATTAAACTGACTTTTCAGTTTAAAAGACTATTAAAAGATCTATTTAAAGAGATACTGCATCTGTGGCTAACCTGAAAGCCACGTGCACACAAATTGACTTCCTGGTGCCTCTAACAAATTCTTGCAACCTGTGCTCCTCCCTCTGAGTTCCATGCAGGTTGCCACATCACATATTTGTATCTGATATACATTTTACATATATTGCATGCATTGGAAGATGATTTCCCAGATAAGCAATGCTAGTCACGTTAATTTTCTCTTTTAGTATTTTAGTATTTGTCACTCAAGAGCTTTGAAGTTCCCATGTTAGCTAATAGGAGTGAGAAGTAATCACTGTTCCTGAATATAGCTGTAGTATGTGCCAAAATGGGCAGACTGACACTATAGAGAGAAAAGAAACAAACATGTATTGATTACACATTAAATGGACTATCTTACTACTGAAGAGATTATTTTTGTTTTGTTATATTATGGTAATCTAACCCATTCCACTAGCCTTTTTCTGGATATTCTAAGGACTGAAGATTTTGGGGTTTGAAAATAAATCTTAATTTTAAATGTTTCTAGCCGTTTCCCCCAGATCTCTTCCAAAAGCCATTCTGAAATATAAATCCTCAAATATACCTATACAGATGCTTGAGTTCTAGCTTCTGTATTCCCATCCAACAAAATTAACATCCATGCTTTTAAGGCAGACCATTTTATATATCTTCATCCCCATTAAAAGACAGACAATATGAAATAGAAGCCCATTTCTTACCAATAATATAATGTCCACACTTTACTGTCCGTCTCTGACTGTTTCATTTTACATGGGAAGTTTAAAAAAAAAATCCTTCCTTTCTCTTCTGGCTGATGCTTATTATGCACCCCAAGCTGGGGAGTTCCATGTACCTGATGTAAATTAAGCAGACACAAACATTCACCCCGACTCACAGCCAGCCAGCTGTCACAATGTGTTCCAGCTCACAGATTTTGTATAACACAGAGAAAATGGCTGCCTTCTGCCATTACAGGTAGGTACATTAAAGAAAAAAATGTTCCAGAAAAAGTGGCTGTGTTTTGTTGAACTGAGCCCATAATGTTAAGGTTTAGCTCACATTACTCAAGACTGTGTTTTTTGCATGAGGCTGGATTCTTTCTGAACTATCTACCCAGCTTTATTTAGTAATTTCAAAAACTCCTCTGAAAAAACAATATTCACTGAAGATAACATGGCCTATTTCATTTTTTACAAGTCAAGGTCAGACGATTTATGTTTGTGAGGCCAAACAATATACTTTCTCATATAATACAGAAGGTTGAGAGATGCTGAGGGGGAGAAAAAGAAGAAAAGATTTTTGTTTTCCATCAAGAGCTGAGAATACCACAAACTTTCACTTTCTAGGGGTCTCCTTTTTAACATTGGTCAAACATCAGCTATACAGTTTTCAGAATTATCTTCTCTCAAGACATTTCAGTGCAAACTTCACTCTGTTTCAATACAATGTGGGCAACCTGTAACACATGAGGTCTTCCAGACCTTACCTGTGGAGTGAGTGAGAGAATTTTAATGATTTCTGTTTTGCAGTATAAGCTTCTATTTATCTTGTTATTCTTCATCATATATAATAGCCAGATGTATGAATCCTCCCATGCAGAAACTAGCTTTACCTCTCAGAGGCAGGTAAGAAGCAAGTAGTTTGTATATGAATTATAGCATATTTCTAATATTCTCTTTACTGACTGTCTTCCTCCCTATGAGCCCTGGAGTTCTGAAGTCAATGTATCTGCACTTCAAATAGTGATTTAGCTGCAATGTGAGTTAAATATTATTGTTAGTTGAAAATCCAAATACCATACAAACAGTTGATTATTTTTCCACTCTAGGTGAGGGATTCAAGTGGTGACATTAGCGGTGATACTCTCCATTCCCCAGACCTTTGAGTATGCTACACATGAGAAGCAGAAATTTCACGTCAACACTGAGATCCAATATAGCAACATATAGCAAGAACAGAAACATTTACCCATGAAGACACGTAGGCACTTTACTCCAGAACTGCTGGAGGAAGTACCATTAGATCAGAAGCCAACACTGCAAATAGTGCCTTAGCATACAGATAAAGTCTCTAATTTGTGACCGTGTGAGGTAATGGCAATGGGAGTTGGGGATGCTCAGCACATCTGGGCAATAGCACTTTACAAGATTAGACTCTATGGCTATGTTCAGACTGATGGCGGCAAAATCGCCGCCGCCAGATCGATCTTTCTTGATCGATTGAGCGGTCAGTGAGACCCGCTCAATCGATCAGGAAGTCGACTGAGTAAGTCAACCCCCTCCAGTAGCATAGCGCTGAGCTGACAGGTTCCCGTCGGCTCAGTGCAGTGAGAACAATGTGCAGAAGGGAAGTAGAGCAGTCAACATCAGTTACGCAAACTACTTTGCGTAGTTTACGTAACTCCCATCGACTGCCGCCGAATCGCGCAGTAAGTGTGAACCAGCCCTATGTTACCTTCAGAAAATGACTGCTATACTGTTTTCACATTCTGTAAAAGATAGAAGGGGGATGTGATAATAATCTGTTTAGTACCTGCTCCTGGACTCTGCTAAACTCAACAGAAATCCATTGACTTCAGTTGGATCCAGACTTGACCCTTAGTAAGCGTAACTGTAGGCTACACAAAGATTCCCAAGTACAGAATCATCAACTAAAAGCACACCCATTATTCCCCTGCATCATACTGATAGGCTTTTAATTGGCTTTACATATCTGATTAAGATCTGTGTATCTTGAAACTTACATGGCCCCTATCACAGTACAATCGGTGTATTCTACAATAAGTATTAATGAATTTGTCCTGATAACTGCACTATGTGGAGGGAAATATTATTATCCCTAATTTTACAGATAGAGCCATAGATAAATTAAGGAACTTGCCAAAGGCAACAGACTTCACACAGAGTCTGTGGTGCAGCTGAAAAGTGAACCTTGATTCCTGTGTCCCAGTTCAGTGCTTTAACCATAAGCTTATCTTTCCTCCAGTAATTGACACTCCTCCTTATCTGACAACTCAAAATGCAAGTTTCAAGCGGGTAACACAGAGATTGCCAAGGCAGTTAGGAATTGACAAAATGCATAAAAAGTTTGTGCATCATCCTAGTGGAAACCCTAGTCGTACTGCCTGCAAATAGTACTGCTTTAGCTTTCCAGTGTTGCAGGTAACTGTGCAGAGAGCCTTTGGTCTAAGAGTTGTAATTTTAGTTTGGAGAAGCATAACAACTCAGAACAGCTGAAACCGCCCACCTCACGACTCACTGTGATAATTTACTATAGTCTGAAAAAGCAATTTACAGAGGCCACAGATATTTGGTAGGTAATAAAAAAAGATCTTTTCTCTTCTCTGTTGGGATACTTTCTTAGCCACAGAAGTGAGCACTGTTGTATATGTAGAAATCACCATATGCACTATGCACAATACAATGGTCAAATCATTTCCCCCTAGACTGACTAGAAGGGATTTCCTTGTAATAGTTCTTCTACCAGAAGTCTTTGTACTGTCAGGATAAACCTGAGCTCAGAAAGCATATTAATACTCCAAAGAAAACTGAATTATGTTTCTAAAGAACCTGAAATAATCTCCTAGCTTCACAGCCCACATGTGACAACTTTATTTCTTTGTTTGGAAAGAGACAGGCACATGGTATAGTGGAAACAAATAATCTCTAAGACAAGATGGAAATATCTGTGTTAAGAATGAGGCCAGAATGTCTCCCATAGCAGGAATGCCATGGACAGCTGCAGGAAAATGTGAAAGGGGCTGACTGAAAGAATTCCTCTCTTGAACAGCACATAAAGAGGGAAAACTTATGGGATTGAACACAGAGGACATGCAAAGAGCAGCCCAGGACAGATATCTGGTGGATGCTGAAGACTTTTTGTGCCCTAAATGACATCTGAAAGCAGGGGAAGGATTCAGATTCACGATTTTGCTAAAGGAATGTCTGCAATTTGTGGCACACTGCTGGCTCCACTCCAGTGAGTCTCACGCTTTTTCCTTTTGTGGTGGGTCAGGGCACCACCAGTTACCCCATCTCCAAGTGGGATCCCTCAATAATGTCCCATGCGGAGGTGAGGGGGAAGAGACCCAGGCCTACCCTCTACTCAAGGTCCCAGCCCAAGGGCCCTAAAAATAGCAGTTATGCGTTGCTGATAGTGTCCAAGTCTGCAACTCTTTCCCTTGGGCTATTTCCCCCTCTGCCCCTTCAGTTTCTTGTTCCCTGACCCTTCTCTGCCTGGATAGGGCTTCTTCTCTCAGACCTCAGTGCCTGGGAAGTGTCTCTACTTTGCTTGCATCAGTCTTCCCCTTCGTGGTCCCAGTCCCTTTCTCAGGATTCTTTTTTTGCTCCTTGGCCCAACACAGTACAGCCCAGCACAGCATAGCACTCCTCCTACTCTGCCTCCACATCACTCTCCTGCATGTCTGAAGCAGGGTTTTTATTAAGTACCTGGCTGGGTCTTAACTGGCCTCAGTTGCCCTTGTTGTAATCCCTGCTAACAGGGCCCGAATCATATCTTACATATCTCCCTTCTATCACTCTCTGGCTGCAAGTACGGGTGTGTACTTGGCACAGTTCACCCCTTACCCCAACACATGCACCTTCTGTGGCGTGAGAGAGACCCTGGCACACATTTACCTCAAGTGCGCCTGGCTGCAGCCCCTGTTCCGGCTCTTCCCAGAACCTCTTATTGAGGTTCTGACTACACTTTCCCCCCCACCTGTTCCTATATGCACACCTCATCCGTGGCCTCACAAAGTTGAGGAACCTCCTCGGCAACCTCCTCCTAGCCCTGGCCAAAGTGGCCATCTACAAGACCAGGCAGAGGAAGTTGGCTGGGGGGTGTTCTGCAATTGTGGGGCCTATTTCCGTTCCTCCATCCGTTCATGCATCCAGGAAGAGTTGTTCTGGGCTGGTTCCTAAGATACCTTCTGGAAGCTGTGGGTGCTGTCTGTTCAGTGTCCCCTTCCGGTTCCCTTCATTTGTCCCTGTGACCCCCATGCCTGTTTCTGTTTTTTCATTAGTTGTCCCCTGAAATCAGTTGCGTCCTGTGTCCAGTGACTCCTCCCCTGCCACCCGGAACACAAATAGTATCACTGTCTGGCTGCCATCTAGGTCTGCTGTCTTACAAATTATGCAACCTGTTCATACAATAAATATTGCCCTTTGCCTTTGAGTGAAGTGATTCTTTAAAAATGTCAGGTAAAATTTTCAAAAAAATCTACAGCCTATATTTGCAAGAGAGATTGGGTGCCTCTATTTTGGGGGATTGTATTTGAGGCATTAAAGGGGTTCTGGTTTTCAAGGGGTAGGTGCTCAGCACTTTCTGAAAATCAGGACCCTTTAATGTGTCTGAAGTTAATATAAGAACATAGGAGTGACCATACAGGGTCAGACCAATGGTTCATCTAGCCCAGTATCCTGTCTTCCGATAGTGCCAGATGCTTCAGAAAGAATGAACAGAACAGGGCAATTTATCAAGTGATCCATTCTCTGTCGTCCAGTGCCAACTTCTGGCAGTCAGAGGTTTTGGAATATCCAGAGCATGGGGTTGTGTCTCTGACTATAATGGCTACTAGCTATTGATGAATCTATCCTCCATGAACTTATATCATTCTTTTTTTAATCCAGTTCTACTTTTGGCCTTCACAATATCTCCAGGCAATGAGTTCCACAGGTTAACTGTGTGCTGTGTGAAGAAATATTTCCTTATATTTGTTTGAAATCTGCTGCCTATTCATTTTCATTTGGTGTAACTTCTCATGTTACCTGAAGGGTAAATAACACTAATATACTCTACATCATTCATGATTGTATAGACCTCTATCATAACCCCTTTTAGCCATCTCTTTTCTAAGATGAACAGTCCCAGTCTTTTAATCTCTCCTTATATGGAAGCTGTTTCATACTCCTAATAATTTTTTTTCCAATTCTCTACTTTTTCCAATTCTAATTATCTTTTTTGAGTATTCAAGGTGTGGGCATACCATGGATTTATATGGTGGCATTAAGATATTTTCTATTTTATTATCTACCTCTTTCCTAATTGTTCCTAACATTCTGCTAGGGCACCCAAACATGGAAGTGACTTTTGATAATCTAGAATCTACGTGAATTAGGAGCAAAAGTGCCATTTACAGAAGTGACTTAATCATGTGACGATCCTATGTCCAGGGGACTTTCAGTGAGACTGAGGTATTTTTAACTCATTTTTGAAAATGAAATTTAATCTCCTAATTCACTTTGGTGCTTTTTGAACTTGTTAGCTATCATCTAATTACTCATTTCAGTTTGTAATATACAAACAATAGGTGTCTATCTATTAGTCTAGATGCCTTTGAGAAAATTTAAAAAAGCTTAACCTAAAACCAACAGATTAACTCCCCCAAAAACTCAGCTCCAACTCAAAATCCTTCTCCAACAAAAACACCCTTCCCAAATAAACCTAATCTCCAACAGCATCTTCTCTCTCCAAAAACCTGAATAAGAAAGGCATTTCACCCACACAGAATTACCTGATAGTCTTTACTTAGCTGCAGACTTAGGGTCTCTTCCTGAAAAGTTCCTCTGACTTTTGAGCTTCTTGTGTAGATTCTTTTTATCACTTCACTACAGCCTCAGAAACCAAGGAGGAGGGGAAAAAAAAGAAAGTAGAAAAGTAAAGATGCAAAGCCAGCAAACACATTTAATTCTAACTCTAAGTTTAAAGACAAGGTAAAGAAGAGGTTGAAAGAATTGTAATAAGGCAGAAACTTAAAAAAAAGCAAAGATGTAGGAGTGGAAATGGAAACGACAAAGGAAATAAAGGGAAAAAGCCAAACAAGAAATGTAAATTATCATAATGAAACTAAAAGCCTCCGTTCATCTGTCTTAAAAATAGATACTAATGTTTTGAGGATTAACTTTGGTTGTGTAATTATGGACTTATGGAAAAATGAATGTTGGTGAACTAAACTGCTCACTTAGGGAGTGTAGCTAAATTCATGGCATAACAGAAACAGCTGTTGCCCATTATGTTTTACTTTTTGATGATAAGTGGCGGAAAAGGTTGGAAAAAGGTGACCACTCAGCACTTTTCATTGTGCCGTAATGACTCCAATGATGTTAGCAGAATAATTAAAAATACCAGCAGCTCTATTCTCTCCAAAGATGCTTACAGTTATCCTTCCTCTCTTACCCCCCTGAAATTTATTCACATATGGTAATAGCAGTGGGGGAGGAGTTAATACAGGAAAAATCAGAATTAAAGAAGATTTTATGCATTATATATTCAGACTTAATCCAAACTGGGTAATTCACTGTTCTCACACTACTTATTTAAATGGAAGCCATTACACTGGTTCTCATGGATTAAGGTTATCCTCCTGAATAACTGAAGAAGCAAGCTCTGCTTTCAATAATGCCATTGGGTGGAAGGTTTTGGTTCCATATTGTTTGCAATAAATCTGTTATTTTATACAGAGATGTCCTCTACCTTATTTACCTCTTATCCTATCCCATGAGGAACTAGAACACAACTATGCCATATAAACATGATATTTTTGCACTGAAGTCCTTTGATAAAAGCAAGATAATTTAATTTGCATTAAACTGTATTATGGTGGAGATTCATTTTTTAATTCTGTGTTTTAGAGAATGTCTGTGTATTATTAGGGCTTCTTCTGTGACACAAACTTTTGCTATTGGGCTCCTGGAGTCCCATAAAAATCCACAGATATCCCCTGTGGTCAGGCTTCAACCAATAGCTAGTCACTCAGATAGACTCATAGACTCTAAGGTCAGAAGGGACCAATACGATTATCTAATCTGACCTCCTGCACAATGAAGGCCACAGAACCTCACCCACCCACTCCTGCAACAAATCTCCAACCCACGACTGAGCCATTAAAGCCCTCAAACCATGGTTTAAAGGCACAGAGAATTCACCTGCAACTGAGCTGTGCCCCATGCTACAGAGAAAGGTGAAAAAAACCCAGAGTCTTTGCCTGGGGGAAAATTCCTTCCAAACCCCAAATATGGCGATCAGTTAAACCCTGAGCAAAACTCACCAGTCAGACACCAAAGAAAGAATTATCTGTAATAACTCAGACCCCACCCCATATAACAGCCCTTCATAGGCCATTTGCATATCTACCACCAGTAATCAAATATCAGTCAATTGCCAAACTAGGCTGTCCCATGATACCATCCCCTCCATAAATTTATCAAACTCAGTTTTTAAGCCAGCTAGATTTTTTGCCTCCACTGCTCCTCTTGAGGGCTATTCCAGAACTTCACTCCTCTGAAGGTTAGAAACCTGCATCTAATTTCAAGTCTAAACTTCCTGATGGCCAATTTATATCCATTAGTTCTTGTGTCCACATTGGTGCTGATCTTAAATAATTCCTCTTCCTCCCTGGTATTTATCCCTCTGATGTATTTATAGAGAGCAATCGAATCTCCCTTCAACCTCCTTTTGGTTAGGCTAAACAAGCCAAGCTCTTTGAGTCTCCTCTCATAAGGCAGGTTTTCCATTCTGCAGATCATTCTGGTAGCCCTTCTCTGCACCTGTTGCAGTTTAAATTCATCTTTCTTAAACATAGGGGACCAGAACTACACACAGTGTTCCAGATGAGGTCTCACCAGTGCCTTGTATAACAGTACTAACACCTCCCTAGTTCTACTGGAAATACCTTGTCTGATGCATCCAAGGACCGCATTAGCTTTTTTCATGGCCACGTCACATTGGCGGCTCATAGTCATATTCCTTGGTTAAATTAAACAGTATATTAGTTCAGAATCTTGGATTTTTTTCTTCTCAGATGTATTCTTTCTTCTTTTCGTTCTTTCATTCTTTCTGCTCTACTTCCCCTGATGCATCTCTGGGGATGGGACACTGGATGGGGAGGGATGCTGCCCCAAGGTAGTATTAAGAATTCTCTTTCTCAGGTGTTTGCTTGGCTGTTTCTTGCTCAGATGCTCAGAGTCTAACCCATCACCTTATCTGTGGTCGGGAACAAATTTTTTCCCAGGTCAGATTGGCAGGGATATTGTTTTCTTTTCCACCTTCTTCTGATGTGTGGGGCACAGTTTATTTGCCATATAATCTAGCATTGGTGCACTTTGGTCCTTTCTGTTCTCTGCCTGTGGCACAGAATAGTTTAGTCTCCCAAGGGTTGTACTACTTTGGTTTAATTTCAGTTGCTGAGCTTAGTGTGTATGTGTGTGCTTGTGTGTACTGGGTGGTGTTGGTGACCTGTGATATACAGGAGGTCAGACTAGATGTGGTCCCTTCTGTTCTTTAAGCTCTATGATTCTGTGTTCTAGTTTACACAGCTAATAAAAGGCTCCTCACTCAATTCTATAGCCAAAATTATAAAGATCCTTGTCCTAACTTGGAATAGTATTTATTGATGCCTGTTGCGGAATGAGCCCACCCCATCCTCCTTCGGTGGGGAAGTTGTGGGTTGACAGAGCTGCAAAGTGACCCCGCAGTTGCAGTCTAGCCAACTGGTCTCTCCCCAGTTTTGTGTCTCAAGGGACCAGGTCAGAGTGACCACCCCTGGGACTGGGGTGGTGCATCCTAATGGTCGGAGTCAGTAGTCACCCTTGGGCCAGGGCCAAATGGCCTGCGGCCAGGGTCAATAACTGCCCTCAGGTCAGGGCTGTATGTCCTAGTGGCCAGAGTCAATAAGTGCCCTTGCGTCAGGGCTGTGATATCACACCAAAGGGGGTGGCACGGATGTTAGGGGGGCGCCGGCCCGCCCGACTCCACCGTGTCCCAGCCCAGAGCCATGTCCGTGGTGGGGGTGGTCCCCACCAGGTCAGTGGGGATCCTACCTCAACACACTGATCTGCTGCAGGCGAGAGGTAGCACTCATCCCGTGCCCCAGGGCCTCTACCTACCACTGCCCCTCCCGCCTGGGGCTCATCTGATTCTCAGGGTCCCCTCGTGTTGGCGTCTCACTGGGTGTCAGCCTCTAGATCGTCAACAGCGTTCCACAGGTCTCTGTTCGGTTCGGTTCTCCAACATCTCCGGTTCCTCCAACTCAGGGCTGAAGGGGCTCATGCCCGGGAGCTCTTGCCAGGCATCCTTCCTTCTTAGTGGCCTCCCTCGAATGAGCTAGGCTACTCCCTTTTATCATAAGGCAGCTGTCGGAGCATGCCCAGCAGAGTCTGGGGAGGCGGGACTTCTGCCCACAGAATATGGTTAACTCTTTCAGTGCAGGGTAAGCTCATCCCAACACAATGCCCTTTTAGATTTCTGCTGAAAGTCAAGGTTCCCAAGAAAATTCTAAAAATAAAAGATGCTGAGCCTAATACTGCATCTTTTCCTCATTTGAATAGTCCCATTGACTTCTAGGATGAACGAATGTTCTTGTAGTTAAGCACTGGACCAGCTATTTAGCTTTCTCCCTGCCTCTAAACAAATCCTACAACCATTAGTGTGGGGTGGTTACTCTGGTAAAGTGGTCATCAGAGGGTTAACTGGGTTACTTAGAGTATTATGGGTGGGAGACATGATTCATGCCCAGCTTGCTTCCTGTTTAGATAGTGTGTGTTTTCTCCCTCTGTTTATATACACTTGAATAAAGCAGCACATTGTCAGCTCACAATATTGTGAGTGAAGGAACTCAGAATCATGAAGGGTGTTTCTACTCTGGAGAAGCTCATTTTCTATCAGTTTGTAAATTTAAAACAGTCCTGTGTCATAAATACCTCAAGACTGGACACTTGGACAGAAAATGCAGAGGTGGCTATCAAAAAAAGCATCTCAGATCCAGGAGGATAGATCCCAAGGGGATGTCGACATTACAGCTAGCAGCATGTCTCCCAGTGTGGGTAAACAGACTGATGCAAGCTCTGCTCAAGCTAGCATGCTAATAATAGCAGTGTGGATGTTGTGGCACCTCAGGCTAATTGCCTGAGTCCAAGCCTACCTGATCCCCTGCACCCGAGCTTGAGAGGTTAGCCTGAGCTGCCACCTATGACACAACATCCACTCTGCTATTTGTAATGTGCTAGCCTGAGTCTGTTTGCCTGTACTGGGAGACGTTCCCAGCTTTTGTATAGCTGTACCCTAAAAGACCAGAGGAAAAGTAAGAAAGCAGAGGGCTTTTTACTTTGAGGTAGGAGGGGGAGACGGAGTAGGAAGTACATACTGTGTACTGTCGAGGAGGGAAGAAAGTGGGATCTCATGGAGTAATGGTAGAGTTAAACAATCAGTCAGTAGAAATGTAAATAGATACAAGGTCTTCAACTACTGTGATCAATGAATATGCAGATCCGTAATGTGAAGCTGGAATGAGCCCACTAAGGAAAACCAGAGTGGCCCCATGTACCTACATAAGCAAACCTGTCAGGTGGTAGGTTCTGTGTTTGTCTCTGTAGAACATATATAAAAAAGGAGACGTTACCAGTCCTACTGATCCAGGGACAAAAGCAAAAATCTGTTAGGCAGAGATTGGTTATAAGAATTTAATTTTCAAATTAAATCAGAGCAACACACCAGCACTTCAGAAAGTATTCAATGTTCATCCCATCATTTTTAAAGAAGGGCTAGGGACCTTTGTGGGTGTAATGGCCAGGATATATATCCAGGGTTGGGTCAAACTAAAATGTTTTAAGGCATGACCAGTTCCTTATGCCCACAGAGAAAAGAATGAGACTGAGTTAAACAGGCTGGAAAAGGAGAGCATCATTTTACCAGTGCAGTTTTCTGAATGGGCCACACCTATAGCAACTGAGGTTAAACCAGACAAAACCATCCGCATGTGCAGGGATTATAAAGTCACAATGAAAAATTGCCACCTGTGAAAAAGTCAGAACTGTGCCACATACAGACTACCAGGAGTATTTGTCTCAGACAATGGACTACCTTTTATGCACACAGATTTTAGACTTTTTGAGAAAAATGGGATTCAATGTATTCAAACTTCCCTATATCATCTATCTTCCAATGGACTACCAGAGATTGCTGTAAGGACTTTAAAAGAGGGGATGAAGAAGATGATTAATGGGATCTTGGAAATTAAATTGGCTCAATTTCTTTTGAAATACAGAACCACTCTTCAAACTCTGATGGGCATGAGCCTAGCCCAGCTGTGGATGGGATGGATGTTAAGAATTTATCTGCATTCAATCTGTCCCAGTATGAAGGGGAAGCGTTAACGGAACAATCTTTTCAAAAACAAATCCATTGCTATTATGCTAAAGACAGACAGCTGGGGACAAAGAACCTGGTCTATACCAACATTTTCAATACTCACCAGCCAAAGTGGATTCTGGATACCATCATACAGCAAATTGGACCCTTGTCTTTCAAAGTCTGTTTAAGTGACATTCAAGCCATAAGATGACATCATGGACATGTCTACTTGTGGAGTGTTGTGCAAGCACCAGAGACTTTAACCCTTGTGTGCTGACCACCTGTAGAAGCCAAGGCCAAGAAAGGATGCAGTTTTGCCAGGAATACCCAAGATGGGGGCACTTACACAATTGCTGGACCTGGAGACTGGGGGAAGTCGGTTTCTGCCTCTAGAGGCAGCCCTGACTGCCACAGAGAGTTGCTACCCTGTGAGAGAGGGAAGGGACCCTGGTTATTTATCTTACCTATAAAATAAGAGGAGGGTTTTAGTAAAGTGGTCATCAAGGGGTTAACTGAGTTCCTCTGAATATTATGGGTTGTAACCATACTCCACCTCTCATTCACTTCCTCTTTAGTCAGTGTACTTCCGCCTGCTGGGCCCATACTGTTTTTATACAGTTGAATAACGCAGTTTGTTCCCAGGCTGCAGTAATATAAGTAAAGTGTATTTCTTGTGCATTGAGCAGTCCCTTTTCAAATGTTAGAGGAGAGAATGGGAAAATCAATCCTTAATCCTTAGAGGTTTTTAAGGTGCGGCTTGAATCGTCCATCCTTAGAGGTTTTAAGGTGCAGCTTGAAAAAGCCGTGGCTGGGATGGTTTAGTTGGGGTTGGTCCTGCTTTGAGTTGGTCCTGCTTCTATTATTCTATTAATCAAACCCTTCCCGGGATCATTGAAGTCTACATGAGATTTTGGAATGCAACAGTTTACATCAAGCTATTTTCTGTTAGCAAATATTATTTAAACCCAGGTGGAAAAATGGCTCCATTGGCCCATACCAGAGAAGAGTGATAAGAGTTAAACCACTTCATGGGTCTAGCTTGTGCTTCAGAAAAGGCCTTCATTTAGGGCCCAATCCTGTTCCAACTGAGTCTGCTTGCCATTGGCTTCAGTGAGTCAGGAATGGGCTCATAGGCAAGATTTTTTATTATTGGCCCATAATCCTGAACACATCCTTTTTTGGCTGAACCAGCACAGAAGATCTGTAGAGCCACACATTTTGGGATAGTTCAGAAGCCTGATCTCAAGTATCTCAAGTCCCAAAACATCTGTCTTCAGTCACTTTTCAGATTCTAAAGGGTGTGATCTGCTTGCACAATATTGCGCTTCGTGTGTATACATGGGAAACAAATTTGAAAAAAAAAAGGGGAGTTTGAACATGGTGTCAACTAGCAGAGGGCACAGGAGGTGCATAGTGTTTTCCAACTATCCCCTTTGTCAGACATATGGACAAATATTCACCCAAGGGTGGCATGTGAGATCTCTACCAAGATCAGTAGCCCACTGGACATCATAATCATTGCAAAATGTACACATGGATAATATTTAAGGAGTTATGTGTCTATATTAAAAATTATGTTCTTAAGGTCCTGGAGTTAAGGCAGATCACCAGGAGGTGACATACCTCAAAGATGTTCCTTTCAGGAAGGAGATAATTGACACCGATTTCTCTGTCTGTCCATTTATGTATTATGTATTGTATGCCTAGTTGCATACTGATCCACCTGTGAATTGAATGATTGTGAAATCTACAAGTGAGGAAATCTATAGGAAGAAACAAACAGTAGGGGTGTCCTGTTTATGAATAAAGATAAAGGAGTAGTCTAGTTTATATTGGAGTGCAAAGGGACATGCTGGATATTTCACCAAGGAGACAAACTGACAGTGTGCTTGTCTCATGAAAGGAGGACCACAGCCAGCCTGGCTATAACCTGCTGCAAGAATTGTGGGTAAGCGATGCTCTACAAGACATAAGTCCATCTTGTTAAGTAATTAATTGATTGATTGATTGATTAAGGCTTTAGAATTTGCATTATGATTTTATTTTATATGTAACCATTTATTTCCAATATTTCAACTTGCTACTACTTGAATCTCTGTGCTTTGTTAAATACACTTACATTTGATTTCAATATGAACATACCTAAGTGATGTGTGTTAAGTGAAGCGGTGATCTGATGTAGAACTGGCAAGCTGGGGCATATGGTTTTTTTGGAGGCAGCAAATCTGTGAGTACCGCAAGTGTCCAGTGGACCAGGTGCTGGACACTCCAGGGAGACGCTGAGAAGACTTGAGGTTTGGGGTGTACCAATTGCTAACTTGTAGAGTGACAGTAGGGCCTGTAAGGCCTAGAGGGGAATGCTTGTGGGGCCAGTGGAGTTGGGGAGCTGACCCAGGGCAGGCACAGAAGAGGTTACATGCTAAGGGCAGGTGCTAGTGAGATGCCACACCAGCCTGGGGACACTGGGGAAGCATCACGGGGAGCATATCTACCCAGCCATCAGACTTTAAAACACCTTTCCTTCTGCTACTTACGTGGATTGTACATAACCTTTAAAGACGTCGCTTTCTCTCCATGGGTAGATAGTGTATATGGTCTACCATAGAGTCACTAAAGCCAAATTAGTTCCGTTTTACTGAATATATTTTATATGCTCTGGAGCAATGAAAGAAGTCAAAGATGTAATGCAAGCAATTATGAAAATTGCTTAGTTGGAATGCAAGTCTGCATTACACACTCTAAAATAAGGATTAAAAAACACCTAATGACACTATGCAAAATTGCCAAATTTTATCTTGTTTGGATTATTCAAATTTATGCACAATAAATCAATAATTATAAACTTGTTTACTGAGAAGCAGTTGTTGTAGATTCATTTAACAATTTATAACAGTATTCGATTGCTTATTCCCCACAGGTAAAGAATTCTATTATCTCGTGGCAGCCTGAAAGAGGGTAAATAGCGTTTTCAAGTAAACAATTTGGATTGGAAGTGGCTATTCTTCTGGTATTAAATTTAGATTTGATAAATGTTTTAGGCAATTGAGAAACCGGTCTGCTGTACATTAAAAATAAAAAATAATTATGTACAACTGGATTGTGAGATCAAAGCTAATCCAAAATGCTTTACACTCAATTGTCCCCCACTTTTCTATGAAGAATTGTACTGAATAACCACTATTTGAAAGGCTTACTATACATGAGTCAGTACTTAGTCTAACAATAGCTTCATAGTTTCACGTCAGAAAACCAGTTACAAAGTTGGAAGCAAAAACCACATTCAAGTGCTTTTCTCCAACATTTTCAGTATGATACCAGTCAATACTGTCAAAAGAAGAGAGAATCCTGTCCCTGATCATGAAGCATTTTCTATCCCTTCAGGACAAGTTATATAAGTTCAGCTATAACCCTGGAAGATACTGCATTGTCCTTACATAATTGCAGTAGATCTGGAATTTGATCCTTCTACCACAGATGTCAAGGGCAAAATTCTCTTTTGCTCCCAAGAGTGCTGGATCGGTCCCTAAGTGAATCTGACTATTTTCTCCACAGGTTTCCTGTGAAATCTTTCCCCATGAGTGAGGTTCATTGCAAAAGATGAGAGATTTTCCACCTTTTACTTTGTGCTCCCTCTCCTCCACTCAAACCAGTGACAGGTTTAATCTCAGCAATGCATGAGATTAACATGGTATTTAACCATTAATAGTTCAAAATAAAAAGTTGGCAAGTATAAAGTCAATTTAATACTGGTCACTGCTTTAAAATACTATACCCATACATTCATGGAACATATTATTAGGCAAGAGTAGCTACTGACATATAATCACATGTAACCCTAGTGATACATGTACATCGCCATAGTGACACCTAGTCCTTTTCATATAGTCCCACCCAATCCAGCCAGCATGACACCCATCACTGAACAGAAAGAAATATTTGTTCCTGACCTCATCGTGATTATTTTATAACCTGAAGGATGACATTAGCTTATCTTTGTATTACCATGTATAAAAAATGTCCAACTCCTTTCTAACTAGAGCCATAGTATTTGACTTGACAACATGCTAAGGAAGTCACTGCCACATTGTAATGGTGGTGAACTGCTGTGTGAAGTGGCATTTTCTTTTATTTGTTCTAAATTTATTTCTCATTCATTTTACACACAGTTGACAGAGTAAAAGAGGGATTGGTTAATGTTAATGCTGTACTGAATAATTCTGAAGGCTTGAATCAAGACCTTTCAGTCATACAATAGGTAGGGCTCAATCTTATGATATACTGAGCACCTGCTAAGAGGCGCTCAGTGCCTTCAATTCCAGTTGAAATCATTGCCTGGTCTTACTGTATAATGAGGTTAGAGTCTAGTGCGGTTTGGGTAGGACGCTTCTTAGAAAAAATATCCCATTGCATTTTGATCATGGAAATCATCCTAGAAAAACCACAGAAGTAACCATTTTTCTACAAATCTTCTACTAGCACAGGTTCAGCTGTAGTGTGGACAGTTCCAGCTGTAGTGAGAAGCCTGAAAAATAGTTGAGGGTCTCATTTTCATAACTGCCAAGTTTTGTTCAGCATCAAGTCAATTTAATTAGCCAATTTGAATATTCACAAACAATTTTCATATGGCCCTTAACATCAGAGTTGAAAACTTTATGAGGATTTAGTGCTGGTGAAAAGAATTGGATTGAGAGAAGACTACCCTTACAGGGTTAGAATCATAGAAGATTAGAGTTGCAAGGGACCTCAGGAGGTCATCTAGTCCAACTCCCTGCTTAAAGCAGGACCAACCCCAACTAAATAATCCCAACCAGGGCTTTGTCAAGCCGAGCCTTGAAAACCTCTAAGAATGGAGACTCCACCACCTTCCTAGGAAACCAAATCCAGTGCTTCACCACCCTCCTAGTGAAAATGTTTTTCCTAACATCCAACCTAGACCTCCCCTACTGTAACTTGAGAACATTGCTTCTTGTTCTGTCATCAGCCACCACTGAAACAACCTAGCTCCATCCTCCCTGGAACCCCCTTTCAGGTAGTTGAAGGCTGCTATCAAATCCCTCCTCATTCTTCAATTCTGCAGACTAACCAAGTCAGTTCCCTCAGACCCTAATCATTTTTGTTGGTCCCCGCTGGATTCCGTCCAATTTTTCCATATCCTTCCTGCAGTGTGGGGCTCAAAACTGGACACAATACTCAAAATGTGGCCTCATCAGTACCGATAAAGGGGAATAATCACTTCCTTCGATTTGCTGGCAATGCTCCCACTAATGCAGTCCAATATGCCATTAGCCTTCTTGGCAATAAGGGCACACTGTTGACTCATATCCAGTTTCTTGTCCACTGTAACCCCCAGGTCCTTTTCTGCAGAACTTCTGCCTAGCCAGTTGTTCTCCAATCTGTAGCAGTGCATAGTATTCTTCCATCCTATGTGCAGCAATCTCCACTTGTCATTGTTGAACCTCATCAGATTTATTTTGGCCTAATCCTCCAATTCGTCTAGATCACTCTGTATCCTATCCTTACCCTCAAGTATACACCCCCTAGCTTAGTGTCATATTCAAACTTGCTGAGGATGCAATCCACCCCATCATCCAGATCATTAATGAAGATGTTGAACAAAACCAGCCCCAGGACTGACTCCTGGGACACTCCGCTTGATACTGGCTGCTAACCAGACATTGACCCGTTGATCACTATCCGTTGAGCCCAATGATTTAGCCAATTTATATCCACCTTATAGTCCATTCATGCAACCAATACTTATTTAACTTTCTGGCAAGAATACTGTGGGAGACCATACCAAAGGTTTTGCTAAAGTCAAGGTATATCACATCCACCGCTTTCCCCACTTCCAGAGAGCCAGTCATCTCATCATAGAAGGCAATCAGATTGGTCAGGCATGACGTGACCTTGCTGAATCCCTGCTGACTGTTCCTGATCATCTTCCTCTCCTCCAAGTGCTTCAAAATGGATTCCTTGAGGACCTGGTCCATGATATTTCCGGGGACTGAGGTGCAGCTGACTGGTCTGTAGTTCCTTGGATACTCCTTCCCTTTTTTAAAGATTGGCACTATATTTGCTTTTTTCCAGTTGTCTGGCACTTCCCCCACGAGTTTTGAAAGGTAATGGACAATGTCTCAGCAATCACATCAGTCAACTCCCTCAGCACCTTTGGATGTATGGCATTTGGCCTATGGACCTGTGCACATCCAGCTTTTCTAAATAGTCCTGTCTCTGTTCCTTCACCACTGAGGGCTGCTTACTTCCTTCCCATATTGTGCTGCCCAGTGCAGTGGTCTGGGAGCTGACCTTGTTTGTGAATATAGAGGTGTAACCCTTCTGCCAGACCAAGTCGGCAGCAGCAAGGGCCGGGTTCTATATCTAGGGGTCCCTGTAAATGATACAACACCAAACTGGCTCGAGCCCCCACCCAGTCACCTGGGAAATTACACACTATCCCCTGGGCGCCCTCCAAAGGGCAATACTTCCCCTCTCGCAAGTACAGAGTCTGAGTGTAGAAAGAAACCTTTTAATAGCAAAACAGAGATAACACCGCACTGGTTTGGAAAACAGTGCAAACAGAGTTCATGAACTCAATGAGCCCAAACCCATCCCAGAGTACAGGGCGTGTCCTGTGCCTGTCCCTTCCTTCTTGCCCCTATACTGACCGTCGTAGTTGCAATATCCACCTCTCAGGTGTGGCTCTGCCCTGTATGCCGCACCAGTCCAACACAGGCCTGTCCAGGCCCCCTCTGCTGCCGTCTCCTATCGCCCGTGGGCCTCACTGAGTCCCCCACTGTTGGCAACGACCACGCCGATCTCCCACCGACTGCGGGCACCAACCGCACCTGGCTCCCGCCTATCACTGGCCAGGCTGGCACCGACTGTGCCGGCCCCTCCGCTGACCGCTGGCTGCCCTGGGCTGGCACCAACTGTGCCGACCCCCCTTCTTGACTGGGCTGGCACCGACTGTGCTAGCCTCCCACCAGAGTTGCCTGTTGCCCGCTCAGTTCTGTTAGTGGTCAGGCAAAGTTCAGCTCTTAGTGATTTCAGCTCCTAATGATTTCAGCTCATAGGTAAACCTTCTGCTGTCATACAGGAAATGTCCCTGCTTTCAAGAGACAAAAGACTCCAAGGTGAGTCATTAAGTCTACCTTTTAACAATGGGAGGTGAGAGTCACTCCCTGCCTGGGGAAGCCCTTTCACTTGGCCCCTGCAATCCCAATAGGAGACTCCTCCACCTCGCCCTTTTCCAGGCTGGAACATCGGCCTGCCACCCTTGGGGAGCTCTGCCTAGTTTAGGGTGAAGTGTTCTATCATAACAGACTAAACACAGTTTTGCTGACATCTGTTCATACAATTGAAGGACAACATTTCATTACCCCAGCAGTTAACACAAAAGTGGTTTGTAACTCAAACCCAGCCCTGCTAACCATTTCCCATTATGCTCCGCACCTAGGTAAATTATGCTAAGTACTTAATTGTACTCATGCAGACACAAAGCCCATGCAAATAATGTTCCCCCCTTTACTCCGACACTCAGACCTTGCTTACAGAGGCAATAAAAATATTGAATACTTTAGTGTTTTCCACATCATCTGTCACTAGGTTGCCTCCCCCATTCAATAAGTGGCCCACACTTTCCCTCACCTTCTTCTTGTTGATAACATATCTATAGAAACCCTTCTTGTTACCCTTCATGTCCCTTGCTAGCTGCGACTCCAATTGTGCTTTGGCCTTCCTGATTTCACCCCTGCATGCTCGAGCAATATTTTTATACTCCTTCCTAGTCACCTGTCCAAGCTTCTACTACTAAGCTTCCTTTTTGTGTTTAAACTCACTGAAAACTTGGCTAAGCCAAGCTAGCACCTGTCATATTGCTACTCTTTCTGTACGTCAGGATGGTTTGTTCCTGCACCCTTAATATGGTTCCTTTAAAATACAGCCAGCTCTCCTGGACTCCTTTCCCCCTTATATTAGCCTCCCAGGGGATCCTGCCCATCAGCTCCCTGAGGGAGTCAAAGTCTGCTTTTCTGAAGTCCAGAGTTCATATTCTGCTGCTCTCCTTTCTTCCTTTTGTCAAGATCCTGAACTTGACCATCTCATGGTCACTGCTGCCCACTGCTGCCATCCATTTCTACGTTCCCTACCAATTCTTCTCTGTTGGTGAGCAGCAGGTGAAGAGGAGCACGGCCCCTTGTTGGTTCCTCCAGTACTTGCACCAGGAAGTTGTCTCAAGCAGTGGCAATAGGCATAGGGGGATGCAAGACCATATTTCTTGCACCCCTCCAAAGAGGGGGGAAAGGGCTTGTAGGGAACTAGCAGTAGTGAAGGAAGGAGTAGTGAAGGAGAGGCTGCTATGGACTGGCATTAGCCCTATTATACACTGTCCCTATCCTGTCCCCCTATTAGCCCCTGCACATTCTCCCCTTTAACTCTAACCCCAGCAGCTCTTGTCCCTCCCTTCCCACCAGTAGCTCCTTTCCCCACCTTTTCTCTGTGTAGCTCCCCATCACACCTTTCATTTCCCCCATAGCTCCTGTCCCTGTTCTCCCCTCAACAGTTCCTCAGTCTCCTCTCTTTCCCCACAATTTCTCCTAGTTTCCCCTTCAATTCCTCAATAGCTGCTAGTTCCTCCCATCCCCCATCTCCCCAGTAGCCACTCATGGCTCTTGATGCGCCACTGTTATTTCTCTCTCTGTCTCTCTTTCCACTGAGATCCACATGTCTGGGAGCAGCAGAAGGAGTAAACACCAGACTGAGGGCATGTCTTCACTTACCTCTGAGATTCAGCGGCAGTCGACTGGAGTTATGCAAGCTACGCAAAAAACTTGCGTAACTCCCGTCGACTTCTCTGCTTCTGTTCTGTGTGCTGTCTTCACTGCATTGCGCTGATGGGAACTGTGTTCCCGTCGACGCAACGCTACGCCACTTGAGAAGGTGGTCTTAATATGTCGATTTCTGGATCAACTGAGTGGATCTTCACTGACTGCTCAGTTGATCCAGAGAAGTCGATCTGATAGTGGTGAATTTGCCACCATCAGTGAAGACATAGCCTGAGTGCTAGACAGAGAAGTCATCTGGCTGCCTGATCAGCAGGTGCCATAAGATCCCAAGGTGGTGGCCAAGCTGAGCTACTCATGCAAGGTGTGTGACACTCAATAGAGCTGCACTTTCAATCTATTTCAGCTTTATTGTTTTCTTCCTTGTTTTCACGTACTTGCCATTTCTTTCTTCTTACTGTCTATCTCTAGAGAGCTCAATTGCACCTCGCAGACTCTGGGCCCCTATGTTGTGAACAATGTGGATCCTCAAAGCCCGAGGGAAAGCATCAGTTTGGCCAATAGGTTTCTCTGTGTTCTGTTCAAAATACCAGAAAAGGGAGTAGTTTCTACCAACTGAGTCAGAAGACTGAGTCCATTTTGTTTTCTTTGTATTTTCTTGCTGTACTCCCTAATAAATGCCTCATGTTTAGGGAGGACTGTGGCTCCATATATCAATGACCTATGGGGAGTGTGCTTGCTGCCACTGCACCTTACACCCCATGTGCACCCAGCCAGATCAGCTGGGTCTGAGCAAGGAGAAAGGCAGAATCATAGCTCTGCTTCTACCTTTCCTTCCCCCTTTGGGGCGTCCTGCACCCAAGGGAGTACCAAACAGGCAGTTACTACTTTTGAGGAATCACATGGACTACAATTTTAAGTGGCTACTGTATAGGGACACAAAAGGCTATTGTGCACTTTATGCACCTGCCCCTCCCCTTCAATATGCCCTGGAATAACTCAGCCCAATCTGATCCAGAGCTCTTTTTAGGTGACGGTTTACAAAATGACCGCCCTTTCTTTTGTACATTTTTTTTCATGTCTCCTGCTCTCTTTCCCCATATATTATCATCTGCTTATTTCTAATGAAATCTTCATTTAAAAAAGCTTTGCACTATTGCCAGCGCTTACTATTTTATCATGAGTCTCACAATATTTTGTGTTTTTCTTAAAGCTCCAGCTCTTGGAGTCAGGTGATTACGTGAGACTTTCTGCTCTTTTTTTACTTATTTATGTATTTATCTATCTATTTATTTATAGTGAGCTTTTAGCCATCAGGGTTGCAAAGAAAAGCTTGAAAGGTGAATCCTAATGATAAAGGTAAATAAAAGAACTCAACATTTATTATTTTCAAAATCTCATGATTTTGGGGGGACCTGACTCTTGATTTTTGATTGTTGGGAGTTGTCCCAGAGAGCAAGCTAATGGCCCTTGTTCCTGTTGCCTTTCTTTCTCCTTAATGTGTATATGACTTATGCAATTAACCAGAACAGGCGGTGCACTGGGGTGTGAGGCTTCAGTCTTGGAGGCCTATATGTATTAAGGAATATTGTGCTAAAACTCATGTATAAGTAAACTTTGTTGATTTCAGTTTTGCATGTGGAAATGGTCTATAGCAGCAGCAGATAGCGGAGAAAGCAAGGAAGGGTTTCCTGTTGAGATTTACTGTTTGTTAAAAACAATGCAAATAACTCAGCCATATGGGCATGTATACACACACATAAACCAGACCTTGTATAATCTGTCACAGCTAGTACATGCCATGAAATGATTTATCCTCTAATTCTCTGTATCTTTCTGTCTTACACACCCATGCCCCTTATATCTTTTTTTAATTATTTTCTCTGGAACCTTTGGATCTGCTTCACCAGAAGAGAAAACAGTCTGCCTCGCTTCTGTAGTTAGCTTTGCTTTTTATCTTATGGTGTATGGTTTTTACAGAGACTAAAGAAGAATTAAACACCTTTGTTATAATGTTTAAAAGCTAATTAAAGAAAATTAAAAATAGTATAAACAAATAAAAGTTTATGATAAAGAAAATACTCAAGGCCAGACCAGTAGATGCCCAAGAATCCCTGTTCTCTCTGCTTTAAACATAATCCATCCCTTATATAAATGCTAAAGGTAATATTGGCTCAGAGAACATAGATGTTTATCCCCAGGCCATCAGCAATAAAGCTGGCTTCATGTAGCATGATAAGTAAATGCAGATACATATTAAAGGTATTATTGGTTTACTACCTTCCTATTACTATTTCCTTCACATTGCAGGCAAAAGCTTCCATCTGTTGTACAACATTAAGCTCCCATGTTTAATCTCCTTATTGTTTAATTTTACTTGTTTGAGGTCCAATCTTCATTTTTTTTTATTGTTTACCGTAACTGTATTCTGCGAACACTGTCTATGTTATTTTCCTACCACTCCATTATCTTGAGCTCTCAGTGGCCAACCTAAGTGAGACAGCAACAGAACAAGTCATAAAGAAAATCCGTTTGATGTAAGTGGGGGTTAGTCGTTGAGTGGCTGAAGGGAGGCAAGTGACTAAAAAAGATAAGAGTTAAGAAATTTAATAGCTAGTATTTAGTAAGGAATGGGAAGGAGGGGTTAATGATTTGTTGCTTTGATAGTTTGTCACCATATAAAGGGTTCTATTGTTGAGACTTTCAGGGGCGGGAGGGGGGATTCTGTTTTCCTATCCTATAAGGGCTTGATCCTGCAAGATCCTGAGCATCACCTTCAAGATACCGAGCACCTTCAGCTCTCATTAACTTCAGTACAAATTAAAGGTGCTCAGCTTCTCACAGATGGTCCCTTCCCACAGTAAATGCAGTAGAAGGGACACAGGAAAGAGAAACTTTCTGCAAGGAATCCCTTGCAGCTTCCTCCCTGATCATTCTCTTGGTTTTATCTGCAACATCAAATGAGCCATGGGGACATCAATAGGCCTAGAGGGTCCTCTGGGATCCACAGAAGGTCAAGGCCATTTGAGTAGGGGGACTGTGCAGTCAGACATGCTCTGTGCCTATAGCGTATTCCCACTACTGCCTGGCAGCACGGTTCCATTGGAGATCTCCTTAATGGCGGTTCACCATCGCTTAGGGGACTTCGTAGGAAAGATAATATAGCTCCATTCCGTAGTACTGGGTAGTCTCTTCTGGAATTGACGGGAGGGGATGTTATGCATCCCCTTAACACCACCGTCTACCAACACACAGATTGCTTGACCACTCTCTGCCCTTTCTCCCCGCACTAATCCCAACACACCTGAAAGCTTCATAAACACATTATAGCAAAAGGGCCAGTGCAGAAGAAAAATGCCATGTTGCTCTTTGCAAAATCAGACCCTATACTTTTGGGCCAGGTTTAACAAAACAGGATCAGATAAAAAAATCAAGTTATGGCTCAATGTAAAAAAAAAAAAAAAAAGCTATACAGTATAGAAAAAATATCAAAACATAATAATGTTTTTAGTTTTGCAAATGTAGGAACATTTAAAAGACAAAAAATTTTAATGGGTCTCTAATCCTTTTAGAGTATTCTTTTTTCCATTTGTTTCATGTACTGTATCAACATCTTAACTCCCAAAATCTTTCTGGTGTTTCTTTTGCTAATTTCCTTCTCTGAAAATAGTTGAATCAGATTCTGATTGCTTGATTGTAGTTTTGCCTTGGACACTGTGTTCAAATTGCACTTTTTTGGGGTCTTAAATTACTTCCAGGCTAGTCATCTGCTTATTTTCCATTCACATTTCCTTGTTGTTGGATAAGTGTTCTCATCCTTTATTCTGGCATTATTCTGTCTTTTTTCCAGTAGTCCAATGCACTCTCTTCCTCAGTTTCCTTATTTTCTTGAGTCATGAAAGGCAAGACTGGCCACACACCTTTCAACTTAAAATCTCCTAAACCTTGAATTCCCTTTATATGTAGTCAGCCCACATGGTAAAGAAATATACTTTGTGTATTCAATCCATATTGTATACATATTTAATCTAAGGGACAAAATCTGCTTCTAAGAGAAATTCTGCATACCTTGTGAAATTAAACTAAATCATAGAATCATAGAATATTAGAGTTGGAAGGGACCTCAGGAGGTCATCTAGTCCAACCCCCTGCTCAAAGCAGGACTAACCTCAGCTATATCATCCCAACCAGGGCTTTGTCAAGCCTCAGCTTAAAAACCTCTAAGGATGGAGATTCCACCACCTCCCTAGGTAACCCATTCCAGTGCTTCACCACCCTCCGAGTGAAAAACTTTTTCCTAATGTCCAACCTAGACCTCCCGCCCTGCAACTTGAGACCGTTGCTCCTTGTTCTGTCATCTGCCACCACTGAGAACAGCCTAGCCCCATCCTCCCTGGAACCCCCTTTCAGGTAGGTAAAGGCCGCTATCAAATCCCCCTCACTCTTCTCTTTTGCAGACTAAACAAGCCCAGTTCCCTCAGCCTCTCCTCATAAGTCCTGTGCTCCAGCCCCCTAATCAATAGGATTATATGAGGTGCAAATCAGCACAGAATTTGACACTGTAAATAAATCCTCTATTGCACACCCAGTAGAGACAATTTATATGGATATATCCTTCAGATACCCCCAAAACTAATAAACCTTTTAATTACTGTCAAATCTTCTCTCATAAATTATAAATTACTATGCTTATTTTGCTTCATCTCTTGCTGCATAAAAGGTGTTCCTCAGGAACAGACATTTTAAAATATACAGTTTAAACTATAAGCAATTTGACAAAATCTAGCACACAGAAATATTCATTTAAAATCTAAAAGTCTCTTAAGTAGGTGTCTAATAACTTATGTTACAGTTGTGCCTCGTGTATAGAGCGCCACTGATATTCTTTTGTTTTTTAAAGTGCTGGACAATACTATAAAATAATAAAAACTGGTTCAGCTTCTAACAATGTGAAAAGAAACAATAATTTTCACTTCAATCAAACCTGGGAACATCACATAAAAATTAAGTTTAAAATGGTTTGGTTAGGATTTCATAAATATTTAATCAATTTTAATGTTACAGCCTGCCTCTAGATGGAGTAAATATACAATGACACCTCTTCTAGCTGTATTTCAAGACTGGAGATCTTGGTTTTAAATATAAAGGGGCAAGTAAGTCTAAACCAAGCTTTTCAAACTTTAAACCCAAGTGTGATGAGGGTTTCCAAAATGGCACCTGCCATCTAGCAGATCAGATGGGATGCTGCAAAACTCTGCAGGTTGTCATATGGTTTCACCACACTTTTTCAGTGATGGTTCTGTATGGTGGCTGACAAGCTGTTGCTGACAAGAACAGAGTCTTAAGGTGTTTTTTTCTGAAGTGTGTCCCTCCAGTCATATAATTGTCCTTTGGAATTGTTCTGATAACACTAATCAGTGCTGAAGGAAGGTAGTATTGTGATACCTTTCAATTTCCGTTTTCTCTTTATTCTGATAGGACTCTTTCCTATCTGTTTGTTTTATGCTTGGTTTTTATGCAAAAACATTAAGGAAATACCATAATTTTTTTAAGTAACATTGCTTTAATAAATGAGTTTCATAAAATAGAAGCACAAGTACATAGTCAAATTGTGTTCTCATTTACTTCCGTGTAAATATGGAGCAGCTCCAATGAAGTCAGTAGAATACTGAGAACAGAGTTTGGCCCAAATTTTGTTTTGAACATAAATGACCAGGATTTGGTATAAAAATAATGGGTTTCCTAATGTTTCTTTCTCAGTTCTGAGAAAAAAGGACATCATCTTTAGTAGAAGGAATATAAATACTTTACTTGGATTGTATTTTTGATAACTTATTCTGATTTAGTACAAAATAATCAGTAAGTAAGGACATGATTGGTAATAGGGCCCTTTGGGGATTATTCTCCAATAATTTAAGTAGTAAGCATGTTCAGTTAACCAGCTGGAGCCTTGGCATTTCAGTTGTCACAAATAAAATTGCATATTAGAATCCTAAAGCTCAGTGCTGAATCTGATTTTTTTTAAGTGCTTGTGATGTATTGAAACAAACACTTCTATTAGGAGAGAAGTTGTGAGGATACCTCTGTGGAAAATAAATGTCAGGTCAGAGTTCTCCATAATATACGTGACAAAAGTCCATAACCTTTTATTTTTGTTATTACAAAAATAACAGATGGCCATTTAAGTGGGTTGTGAAATCACATAGTATACCTGGGCATACCTACACTAAATCATTGCTCTTCATAGAATCATAGAAGATTAGGATTGGAAGGGACTTCAGGACGTCAACTAGTCCAACCCTGTAAGCGCGTTGTCTCCGTGGGAGGCCACAGCGGCTTCCTACAGACAGGGAATAGCTCGCGCTTGGCGAGTGAGTAGTCCTAGTAATCCACCCTTAGGGAGGGTGAGCACCCAGTCTACTGCTCAGGCCCTCAGTCAGGGCGAGCGAACAAGGAGTCAATTGCTCCAACCCTTAGGCAGGGTGAGCAGCAGTCAATCGCTCAGGCCCTCAGTCAGGGCGAGCGAGCAAGGAGTTAGTTGCTCCAACCCCTAGGCAGGGTGAGCAGCAGTCAATCGCTCAGGCCCTCAGTCAGGGTGAGCGAACAAGGAGTCAGTTGCTCCAACCCTTAGGCAGGGTGAGCAGTGAGCGAGGCAACGGCTTCCGGAGTGGTCAGGAGAGCAATTCTCCTGGGGTGGCTAGGGAAAAGGGGCCCTAGTAGTGGCAGAAGCAGCTGCCACTGTGTCGGTGGGGCTCCCGCCGCAACACACCGACTATACTGTGGCTTCAGCCATAGGCCGTGGCTGTCCCTGGGCTACTTCCTCCCCACTGACCCCAGTACCTGCCTCCTCCGGGCTGCTGGGGTAGTCCGCTGGGCATAGCGCCATCAGTCCTTCTGCATCGACCGGGGGTAAGGCGGGGAGCTCCTCTTCAGGGGGCAGCTCCTCAAGGTCGTTGTAGGCGGGGAGGGGCTCGGCTGCCGGCAGCTCCTCCAGATCCGGCCCGGCCTCCGGGGGTGCCCGCCACTCGGGCTGGTCCGGGGTCTCGGCCCAGTCCGGGGGTTCCGGAGCATGGTCCCGGGCTCGGGGTAGGGGTAGCTCAGTCCAGTCGTCCTGGCCAGGTTGCCTGGTCCAACTCTGTGAAGGCCCTATCCAGTCCCCAGGCCCAGGTGGGGCCGGGGTCCGTCGGCGGCTTGGCTCTGGCCTAGGCCTCTGAGGGCAGGGCCGCACGTCTGTCTCTGGCAGCAGTCTGGGGCCTACTGAGCTCAGGGGCCTGGCCTTTATACTTCCCCTTCCTGTCGGGGCTCCGCCCCGCTGCCGCTGATTGAACTGGCTGAGTGGTCCTATCCCAGCCCGGGTCCCTTGTTGCCGGGCAGACTCGGTGGTAGGACGTGAAGTGGTCCAATCAGGGCGCTCGCGCCCTTCCTCGGGCTCTTGCTCCGGGGGAGGCCACAGCGGCTTCCTACAAACCCCCAATCTAATTCACATAATTCAAATTCAAACTAGGCCTGTGTTATGACAGAGGTTAGATTAGATTATTATAATTGTCCCTTCTAGTCTTAAAAACTATGAATCTATAAACCCTAAAAGTATTAAAAAGGAATCAAGCTTGGGCTAGTGGGAAGGAGAGGCTGGCTGTGTACACTGAGGTTAGTTAAGGACCAAAGGAAGTAGTCTGAGACCAGCATCCCTACTTCACATTCCAAAGACAAGGATTTGTACTGCTTTAACTCAGTCACTTCCAACAAAGGCATTTTCCTAAGATCATGTAAATATTCACATGTAGGTGAAATTCCGAAGAAATCAATTCATAGCCCATTTTCATGTAGACATTTTCAAAGATGTAATCAAGAGGAAATTGTTCTATTGTATGGAGTAGTGAGTGTCAAAGTGAAAGTGGGGTAATAAAGGGCTTCACAACTCTAGAAAGCAGTCAACACCCTGTGACACAGAAAGGGGGGGAGGCTTAGAATGTAGGCACGATGAAGAAAAGTGTAAGAAACATGACACTGGTCTCACATTCTTGGGAATGGTAAGCAATGCTTTAATTAATTCCTACTCACTGTGTCTATGCAACTACATTTTCCAAATAGCCAGAAGAATATGGAATTGTCAGTAGGGTGAGTAACTGTTAACAATACTTTATTAAGTGTTAAGAATACATCATAAAATGGGTCATCCAAATACCCCAAAAGAACCTTCTGCAATACAGAAATAAAGTCCCCTCTGACAACACCCCTGGTTGTCATCTACCACCCCACACTGGAACCCAGTGGGGATATCATCAGGCAACTATAACCCATACTCAAAGCAGCACCAGTCCCTGTCAGAACAACAGATGCAAAACCTGCAGACATATCTCCATTGCTATAAAGATCAACACCTCTCACAACATATCTTTCAAGATCCATGGGTCCTACACATGTGTATCACAAAACAGGGTACCCTATCCAGTGCACTGAATGCCCCAATGACAACTATGTGGCTGAAACCAGACAACACTCTCGAATGAACTCACACAGGAAAATGACAAAAAACAAAACACAATATCACCTGAGGGTGAACACTTTTCACAAAACGATCACTCTATGGGCATGTCTACACTTAAAATGCTGCATTGGTGCAGCTGCGCCACTGTAGCAGTGTAATGAAGATGCTCTTCATTAATCAACCTCCCCGAGAGGTGGTAGCTATGTCAACGGGGGAGGCTCACTGGCTACACCACCAGCACCCGGTCTACACAAGCAGGTGGTGGGAGTAGGTCAGTATAATTATGTCGTTCAGGGGTGTGGATTTTTCATACCCCTGAGCAATGTAGTTATACTGATGTAGGGCTCTAGTGTAGACCAGATCTATACTATATATAACCTCGTCATCCTCAAAGGAAACCTGCACAACACTTTCAAAAGATGAGCCTGTGAGCTTAAATTCATAACTTTGCTAGAGACTAAAAATCATGGTGTTAATAAAGACACTGGATTTATGGCTTATTTCAACTATCTGTAGCCCTTTTTATCCTATGACTACAGGTGTGTTAACAGGCCACTTCACCTCGAATGGTTCCTTAGAATATGTGCTAACTACTTGTGCTAATCTATCTGTTTGATCTTGTATTTAGCAGTGACACTGACTACCTTTTCCAGACCTGGAGAAGAGCTCTGTGTAGACAAGCTTGAAAACTTGTCTCTCTCACCAACAGAAATTGATCCAATAAAAGATATTACCTCATGCATCCTGTCTCGACAATAATTTGGTATTTTTCTCTGCTGAATGACATTGCTTTATGACTGTCAATACCTTTATAATAAATAAGTGTAGCCTCAAACTGAGAACGGCTATGTAGGCTCCTTATTATGACAAACTAAATAAATCCCAATTCACTCCTAAATAAAGATGTTTATGAAGAGAGACTTCTTAAGAATTCAACGGAGTGGAAGGTGATGCTATGTTAGTTCCTTCATTAGACCAGTTTTTGGCTATTTTTACTATTTCCATCCTATCTGTGCAATGCAAATGGATGCAAAATGCATGGATGATATGGGCCTAAAATTAAGAGCTACCACTATTAGGACCTTGCCAGTGCCAAATCATGGTCCCATGGAAGTTGATGATGTCTCTGATTAGAGAGAGATATTCTGAATTAAATGGGTCACCTACCCAATATCTTAAAATTGTGGCTAATCTTGACTGTTAAAAAAAAAGATGGGGTGGGGGGTGAGGAATTTCCTATTATCATGAGAATAAAATAAATGATCCCTTGACTGTTCCATTTGACTTCAGTTGGACTGTTTGTAAGAGTGATAACTGAGGTGACCAAATATTGCACAATCAAGCCTTAGCATTGGTCTGCCTCATAATTCATATGGAGCAGTCTGGGGAGCATTTATAACACATTCACAAATTAATGGGGAAAGCCCTTTCTCTAAATGGCAAGATAAATCCAGATTATGTCCAAAGATAATTGTCTGGATGTCTCAATTTACAACGTGTTGCTTTTGAACAGAACTGATTAGACACAGTATATGGGCACTAGATGGCAAACTTAGTCCCATTGATATCATCGGTGGCAGAATTCCCAGTGGTTTCAGTGAGACTGGGATTTGACCTAAGGGAAGGGTCAGTGACACTGGGAAAGTCAATGAAACATCAGGAAGAGATTTTATAGAAAACAGACGCACAGACAAGATGGACAAAATACATTACAAAATAAGAGGCTAGTAAGCATGCTGAATTAGAAAGGGTTGTCTTTCATATTTGTGTAACTAAAGTTTGGCATCTAAATGGCATCTAAATAGGTAACCAAATATTGTTTTAGGTGTCTAAATTTAGGCACCCAAGTTTGGAAACTGGGAAAAAAGAGTGCAAGATATTTTGAAGGGCATATTAGAGCATTAAAGGATTTAGATAGGTACCAGAAAGGAAATAAAACTATAAGCACTATAACTGAAATTAAACTTTCCCATCCCATCATAACAAATGCTGCTATGAGGCTATTAACATCAACAATATTTTAAAATAACTTTACAGCATAACATATATTTCTGAGGCCACCGTAAACTGTAATTTCTACATAGACAGATGTGTAATCTACTTCAGCAAGACAATAAGATTAGGTATTTTCTAGATAATGAGATAATACTCACTTAGATATTTTTAAATCCCTGGTTAATAGACAAACAATGGTCATATTGAATAGTACCTGGAGGCAGAGCTATTAAAAATGTACCAGGCAGAGACAATGCATAACTGTTGATAGCAGGCAGGCACATTTTAAAGATTCTGGTGGTATACAGCAGGGTTCAGGGCAGGGCATATAAACCCTGGCAGAAATCTGGGGAAGGCATGTGATTCTACCTGCCCCCTTACCTGCCACTCATTGCCTCTGTGACCAGGAGAGATAAAACGATGATGAGGACTCGAATCACAAAGCCAGGAAGGATAATAGAGAGATCATAAATTATCAACTACTATTGCTTAGCAACTTGATCATGAAAATCTTTAATAAACTGTAAAGCAGTAAAGCATTAGAGAATGATAACTAAAATAATATGGTCTTCTTCAAGGCTGTTTTATCAAAAATATATTGGCTGCAAGTATTTTGAAAAGATTATGTCATATAATCACTCATGCCACATCTGTGCAGAATCCTAGGGCTGCCTTTGGCTAGGATTCAGCAAAAGTTTTTGATAAGGTGTCATTGTTATACATGCTACAGAAATGGAGGTTCAGCCTGACCATGTTAATCACTGCTGTCATTACTGCAGAGGTGGTATACAGCTGGAGTGCACCCCCACCTTATTCATGCTGTACTTTTGTATTAAGGATATTCTAACAGAGAAGGCAACATCTCCATTCAAGATATTACATCACATAAACTATGATTGGTAGAATGAAGCTCTTGGTCATTAACAATCTGTCACAATTACATTGTTTCTGTATTGATATTAATGAACGGCTGCTAAGAGATGATGGGCTAAATTCTGCCCTCCTTACACCTATGACACAACACTGACTTCACAATTCCACAGACCTTATTGTCCAGGGCCTTGCCTTTTGCACTATCACTTTCAACTGTGGAAAGGGGGATGTAAAATGTTACCACATTAGAAAGTGAACACCCACTCTAACTCACTTTTTGCACAGCTGTAAAGAAATGGATGCTTGTGGAGATTCAGTGCCTCTATGTGACCGAGGAGTCATTTTCTGCAAAATCTGCACTGCATGCTTCATTTGCTTCCCATTAACAGGGAGCTTTCTCTCGGCACCCCAGCACCTTTATATTGAGCCAGATTCATGGCCTCTGGCATGGCTATAGTACAAAGAAGCTGGCACATCTGGCACAGAGCTACTACAGCCCACTCCAGGCCACCCACTCCACCTGATGTATGGGATGACTCTGAGTGGGTTGGGGATTGTATAGTGCTTTGTGCTGTGGTAATCTTTGACTTCATAACAGTCCCCAGAGGCTGTAACTAGCCAGAATAAGTTACAACAGTCTTGAAGCTGCTTTTATTTTAATTAAGGGCTGAACCAACACCATCTTGTCTCCAGATCTGTTTAGCACAAAGATGATTGCCACACCTTATGTAGAAATGAATGGTAAATCAGCACTTGATAAACTGAAGAGAAAGCAAGAAAGAGGAGAGAAAGAAAAGAAAAAACACTCTTGACTTGGCTTGGTTTAAAGAAACAAAGCTCATCGGCATCATGTCTCAGTGAGATAAGTGCCATGTGGATTGTATGGACTTCAGTCGTATGGCGGCATGGGGGCAACTAAGGGCAGATTTAGGCTGAAAATCTCATAACATTTTTCCCAGTTAAGATTTTTTTTGTAATAGTTGGTTTACTCTCTCTCACAATGAGTTTATTGACTTGGAGATATGGCTAAGAAAAACATATGGAAGAGTATACATTATTCAGAAACATAAAGAAATACTGTACAGTATGCCTGCATTTGGGAGTTCTCTATTTTTATAAAGGTCAGAAGGCTAGAAACTACTAAAAAGATAATGGGTCTGGATTCATCCCCTGTGTAATAGCTGTTGCTCCATTGCCTTAATTGGAGTTGCACCTAGGATGAATCTGGCCCAGTAGCTCCAAGTATGTTTTTTAAATGGTCAGTTCTTCATTGCTTGTAAAGAAGCCTCAAATTCTGGAAAATAGTGACTTTGTCAGCTGTCTTAGCACAGAACAAAGAAGTGTATGGGCATAGAGATTCCCTCTCACTTCAAGACAGGTCATTTGAGGTCAAGACTGAGGCATGTTGGCGGGAAGTTTGCAAATGTGGTGTCTCTTCTGTACCTGTTCAGTGGATAAATAAGAGTTCTTTCTCCAGTATTGTCACTCTGGTACATTTCATGAGCAATATAGTAATATACAGTATTTTAAAGCAAGCTTTGTATCTACATTTATCTATGGAATGCAGGATAATGGGGTGTGGCCAAAATGTTTTATCAGTATGCCATGTTTCTCACCAATAGTAAAGACAGAAGAGAGTTACAGTATGTAGGCCAACCAAACCATTGCTAATAATGACTTTTTTTAACCACATCTATATCGTCAGGTATTGTCACAGAAAAGCTATTTGAGAAACGTTTTAGTGAGTTTTTTTAAAATATCATTCGTATTGTTTTCTTTTCTTATCCATCCCTCTCTAAAACCAGACTCTTGTTATCCTAAATCCAACTATACAACGCTCAGGGGAGCCATAATTAAAAAAAAAAAAAAAAAAAAGTAATCTAAAATACCATTTGTATGCAAAAAATGTCAGAAGCAAGAGCTCTGAATACCATTTAGAAACTAGGTAACTCCTCTTTTCTTTCAATGGCATGTTTCAAATCCTGTTGCAAGATATCAGTCCTTAAATTTGTCACTTGTATAAGTTTAGCTATTATGTATCCTGGGCTCTCTCAAAGAAGAGGAAGAATTCTGTATTTAGGGGAAACAAGGAAACATTTCCCTGAAAGGTCATTAAAAAAACAAAAACAAAAAAACAGATCAAGGAAACTATTGAGGAGTTTGGTATGTCACAGATAATCCCAGAGGAGATGAATTAGGAAGCACAAGGAAAACATGTATGATAAATTGTGAAACCATGTAATTTATTTTTATTAAATCACATGGGTCAGCATTATTACATAGATGTTGCCACCGCACATGGTATATATCTGGTATACATCTATATACCATATACTACTAGATCAGGATAGATTATTACTCTCCAAATTATAGTCCGGTAGTCTATAAACATTTCTTTCATCTCTATTAAAATAATGGAACAAATATTCAAAGAAAAAAATCAGTAAGGGTGTAATTCTAGGTTTTAAGAGTGTGGGCCCTGATGGAGAAAGGGAGGAAGCATAACTCTTGAGTGAAGTGCCTGGAGGCAATATGCCTTTGAAAGCAACTTCTTCAGTGTGCAGCAGCATTATTACTATGGAATTTGGGTCAACACATCACCATAAGATGCTGAATCCGGATACAACTCTTATAGGCAAGTCTTTCTTTCACTTTTCTGCACTTCTGCCGGCTAATCCTTGATTAAAAACACACACACACCAACTTTAAAAGCCGGTTGTAGAAGTCCCCCTTTTTCAGTGACAAAAAACAGCTCTTTTGCTACAACCATTGGTAAAAATCCCTAGCTACAATGGACTGATAACGCTATGGCCTGATTGTTAAAAAAGACCTTCACTTTCTGTGGTGCAGTTAATTATGGGCTCAAGTCTGCAGCTATTTTTTTTTTGAGTTGCAATATAGTGTACAAAAAAGCACCTGTCTAAAACCCTACATGCTTTTGACACACATTTATACAAACAAACTAAAACCAACAACTAATCCCCCTCACCACCCTTAACGAAGTTCCTCTCCTGTTCCCAAAGCCCAGCCAAAATAAATAACCCTTACAGAGTCCTGTAAAGGTCAAAGGATCTGGACTAATTTGGATCATTCAGGTATCTAACTATCCAACTGTGCCTACAAATCAGGTAATTAGAAACCTAAACCTGGCTTTTTGCCTACAATTTATTGCAGGCACAGAACTGCACACACACACATAAGAGACTGAGGTTAAAGCCCCCTTAAAAATATGACTATGTACTGCATGTCTATAATGCTGAACAAATGGGAAGTGTATGATAAAAAATGCTGTATGGGTACCTATTTCTGAGTTGAGGCCATCAAAGGCACTTCTGCAAAAGATGAAATAGTTAATCTGTTCCATCCTAGCCCCTAAAGGGAAGAACCCAGAGAAAATGTCAACAGGGCTAGACCGTGTCCTCTTTCCTCTATCTCTGTCAATGGTGCTGTGCAGGAGCAGGAGCCCCACCCTATCCTACTTCCAGGTAACGTCTCTCTTCATTTCGTCTATTCTGATCTGAACTCTTTGGCTGGGCCAGGTCCATTTTTCTTTTCACTCTCAGGATATTTTTACAGATATTCAGCCTAAATTTCCTCTTCTCTATTTCATCACACTACTAGTTATACTTCCTTTTATCACCCTAAATAGTTCTTCTCCATCCTTGAATTTTACACCCTTCAGCCACATAGAGATTGTAAACTCATCCACTGCAAGTGACTCTTGAATACTGAATGTCTCAGCAACTTTCCATTGCCTTCAAAGGATAAGTACTGCAGGCTTTCGCCCATGGTAATTTCTTAAGTTTGTAAAGTACATTGAGATTCTTTGGAATGAAAGTTGCATATAAATGTATAATATTTATTAATGATGATGATGTTGTCTGGTCCTGTAGCTTTAATAGATCCAGAATTTCCATTGGCTGTCACGGTACCTGCTTTAGGACTGCAGGCATAGGCCAGTTATTCCTATTAGGCTTGCTACTTCAGGATCATTAGAGAAGTTTTGTGAGGTATATTTTTTTTCCTTTTCTCAAGTTTTCAGCATTCCAAGTTTCTATTTGCTGCAGATCAATAAGGAAGGAGTTGTTTGTTTGAAATTCAACAACTGCTCTGGACAAAAAGAAATGGAAAAATTATGTGTTCTTAACTATGCTGAAATCACTAGGAAAAAACAAGATTTGGTTTTTGACTAGGCCCTGGTATGCATCATAAATACAATTTTAAAATTCAGCACAGAAACCCAAACCTTTGTGCAGAAAAACATGGAATTTCTTGGACGATATTAAATATCTAAATTTAAATGAACCACTGTTAATATTTAATAGAATTAACTAACAATAATGCTGTCTTTTTGTTTACACAATGCTGTGATATTGCAATTATAATGATAACTGGAAAACATGAGAGGAAATTGAGCATTACTGCAGCTGAGTTCATATTGAGTTCACTATGAGATACCACATCTTTCGAAAGATGCAGGGCTGGAACCAGCAACCACTTGGGAGTCTCAGCTACATTGGCCTGATATGAAAAAGTTTAGAACAATTTGGTATTTTCTATCTTATGGCCTGCCCCTAGCCATGCTATTTGTTGAGACCTGTGATCAGATTACGGAAAGATTACACTTTAACCTACATTTAATCTAAACTAAACAGGTCTCAGAAGCTGTTATGAAATTCAATTTCACTGCTTTCAAGAGTGGGGCGAAGAGAGATTTTTGTTATTTTTTTGGTATATTAAATGCTGCTGAGCAGTAGTAACATGTTTCCATTGGGGTTTAACACCAGTGGAGTGAAAATGTAACTTGTCCTCTCATATCAAGGAGGATATGTTGTATGCAATTACTTCTACAGACATCAATAATATGATGGGCGCAAGGTCAGGAGGAATTATGCCAACATGTGTGTTGGGGTAAATCTCAGTGGAAAACATACTGCTTTTGTGAAACTTTTCAAATACAAGCCATAGAAATTTAAAATCTGTCTCTGTATATTTATTTTTAATAGTAAAGTACAGCCTGTCATTCTTCTATCCTTTTCAATTAGTGTTTGTTTTATTGGTCTTCTTTGAGTCCAGAAACTTTACAATCCCTTTTAAACTCATCTTTAGTAAGCATTTACAGTTGATTAGATTTGGTTTATACTCTGCTTATTAGTTTCAGACTCCATCAGGATTTAGGCAGTTTTACCCTCCTGTTCTTATGTGCTATATAATGATAGAGCAGCAAATAAAAGACTTTGTGATGAGAGGGTTTTTTTTTTTTTCAATTTTGTGCATGAGTCATTTTACTTGTATAGATGACAAATGTTATCTTTAATTTGACTTGTTCATCATTTAGACATTCCTTAAAGGGTTAGACATTATTTGTTTATTAAGGGTTGCAGGAGGTCTTTTGTGTCAATTGTAGTGAACCAGACACTTAATTTAGGTTAGATGTTGTCAAGTCTTACCCAAGTAACCAATTCTCTGTAGAGACTCTTTCTCCCTCACGCCCCCCCAGTGTTTATTAAATACCTCAAGCAAATGTAAATAAAATCAATTCTGCTTTTTTTCATTAACATAAATGCAACAGAAAAGAGAACATTATAACCTTAAGTGGAAAATCTATTCAGTTTTGACTGGGAGCAAAATTTTTTCCTAAGTGAAAGAGGATAAAGTAAAATATTAATTTATTGCATAAAGAATGTGTCTTTCCAGTTCAGACTGGTAGCTGCTTAAATAATTTCTGTTTAATAGAGTCACATAGTGTAAGGCTTTAGATCAACTAATATGACCTCCTTGTGTATCACAGGCCTTTACATTTCACCCCTTTATTCCTGCATGGAGCAAAATAACTTGCAGTTGACTAATGCGTATCTTCCTGAAAGGCATCGAGTCTTGATATGTGGATATCAAGAGATGGAAAATCCACCAGTTCCCTTGGTAGTTTGTTCCACAGTTTAATCATGCTCATGGTTAAAATTCTAATTTAAATTTGTCTGTCTTCAGTTTTCAGCCATTGGTTCTTGTTATGCCTTCTCTGATAGATTAATGAGTCCTTTAGTACTTGATATTTTCTCCCTGGTAAGGTACTTATTCACTATAATCAAATCACCTCTCAGATGCTCACTGTAAACCTATTCTTTTCTAGTCCTCGAATAATTTTTGTGACTCTTTTCTGCACCTTCTCACATTTTTCAACATCCTTTTTGAAATACTAAATGCAGTATTCCACTATCAGTCTCACCAATGCCATATTCACCTCCCTACTCTTACTCATGACTCCCTGTTTATACATTCTTTTTGCCATAGCATCTCACTGGGAGTTCATGGTCAGCTGCTTGTCCACTAGGTCCCCTAAATGCTTTGCAGAGTCACTCCTTTCCAGGATACTGTCCCTCACTCTATAGATATGTCCTACATTTCTAGTTCCTCGATGTATAACTTGGCATTTGACTGTATTTAACTACATTTTGTTTTAATAGGCCCAATTTACCAAGCAATCCAGATCGTTCTGTATGACTGACCTGTCTTTATTATTACATAGCACTCTGGGTCATCTGCAATTTTATCTACAGTAAATTTATATTTACTTCCATATCACTGTTGCAAATGTTGATAGTATCGAGCCTTGTACTGATCCCTGCTGAACCTGACAAGTGTCACCTCCCATTCAATGATATTTCCCATTGACAACCACTTTTTGAGATCTATCAGTTAGCCAGTTGTTAAACCATTTAAAGTGTGCTTTATTGATACAGTATAGTGCTAATTTTTCTTTGTGGGGGGAAAAGGAGTAATTTTTTTTAAAGGAAGCAAAAAATGCCTCTTTTTGGTTGTTGTCATCTTAATTTTCAATTTGTTTCCTACTCTTACTGTACTCACATCTATGCTGTTCCTGGTTGTCTTTTGGCAGCCAATTCAGGACTACATTTCTTGAGAGTATATAAAACTAACATTGTTATGTAGCTCTACTGACAGAAGGAGTGCTCGTGCAAAGCAAGATGAATGGGATGTCAGTTTTCCCTATCAGGGGATCTCCATTTAGTGACTCAGATGAGAACTGAGAGAATTTGACACAGAGACAAGACAGAACCAGATATGGCTTTAAATGCAACTCCAAATCTCATATAGTTTTGAAGTTACTGCTAGAGCACAAAATTTGTCATAAAAGACTTGTCAGTGCGGAGTTCATTAAAGTAACGGATGATAGTGTTTTATCTGGATACTGCTGAGCCCTCCTGTGGTAGGTCTGAGTTCTAGTTACAGCACTGAAGAAAGGGGAAAAAATGCTTTTGCAATGTTTTCCTCCAGGTTTACTTTTGTTTGCCTCTAAGGAGTAGCTTCTCCTGGCATCTAAGTATTTCTTTTCCTTATTTCTCCTTTTTACCTTCTTTGTTAAACTCAGAGGTGTGTTTGTGATGTCAATTCAAAGTCACTTGAGACTTGGCTGAGACTTGAGGTGAGATGTTAAACCTCACAAGGCTGAATTGGAACATTTAAGGTGAGAGATAGGGCTTTAATCACTTGCACTGTGGCTGACACAGTAGAAACTTTGTGACCTTGCTTGAGTTTTCTTTTACTCAAAGTCCAGAATCAATACAGGTATTCATGACTGGGGGAATGACTTGTATATAGCTCTGGCCCAAAAGTTGGGTAGGCATCAAAAGGGCTTATTTCTCAGATGTGGAGAGTTTACAAACTGTGGCTCTGAAGATCTGAATCTCACTATTTTGACTTCCACATTTGTAAATAATTCAAAGCAGCAGCACCATTCCCGATAGAACACTTAATCCTCCAGCTTCACATTCATATTTTCTTCACATTATCTGCACATCACAGAGATTTGATCTTGTTCTAAGTTTACTGATGCACCTCAACACTTTCTGGCAGAGAAAGAAATTGTCTATTTTATTATTACAAAATTTCAGTTTCTGGGATTTGGGTGGATTACCTACACTCCTCAAAAAGCATGTTTTAAAACTTTTTTTGCTGACACAAGTGACATGGATTGACATATATAATTATTTTATAAAAGCTGAAGAGCAAAGTCATCCCAATTTACTGGTTTGTAACATAACTAACACAGCTAAAATCCTGTTTTGCCGATATTCAAACAGCACTTCACAATACGATACCAAACACGTGCTAATATGGCATAAAAAAGAGTGTGGTTATCTTAAAAAAAAAGGAGGGCTGCATTAAGAAGTCCTAAGTAAATTCAGGGCATTTCTCCCCATATATGGTAGTCATCTAGGTGAAACTTAAAATCACATGCCAATAAAACAGATTTAATGTCCAGTGCTGTGCATGAAGAGAGTCTCCTGAACTATGTAAAAGATCAGACCTCAATTATGCTCCAGTAATATCCAGCTCAATGAGGCAGTGATATCCTTACCCCTTTATCCACTTGGTGTATGCACATCTGTTAGTGTTTTTGAAGCTGGAATAGGTAAGACTGTGGCCAGCCATAAATACCAGACCCCTGACTGAGTTCCTAGCCCTAAAATTACAGCTTATCTTTTATTGCACTTGAGGTGTTTGTGGACTGAAACTTTAGGTTGTAAGATCCTCAGGGCAGGTTCCTATCTCTTTGTTGCTCTTTAAAGCACTATGCAAATATGTAGCACTGCATGAAGAAATACTGCTTAGTTTTTCCTTCTTAGCCATTCGAAGATGTGACATCAATATGTGACTCATTGAAATTATCAGATTTCAGGACTATGGAACTCACCACCTTAGGACACTGAGGTTATGTCTATACTGCAAAAATGGTGTGTTCTTAACTTGGCTAAACAAACTTGGATTAAAATAGCAGTGAAGACATGGCAATTTGGCTTTTAACTTGGGTTAGTAGTTTGAATTAAAGCATATAAAGCAACCTGGGGTTGGACTCAAGCTGCTAACCTGAGTTGAAAGCTGAGTTGCCATATCTTCACTGCTATTTTAATCCGAGTTAGCTAATGCAGGTTAGCTAACTGGAATTAAAAGCCCACCTTTTATTTGCTATGTAGACAGACCCTTGAGTCAAGTACCCAGTGATTCCATAATGTTTGATAATTTGATGACTATTAATTACATTTGTAGGTTTTTTATGTAGACATAATTGTAATCAAATGTGGTCAGTGAAGATTTAAACTGTTTACCCAAAGAAGTCAGAAAGGAATTTTTCCCATATAGAGCAACAACATAATGGTGTGGACAATTTCTTTTTCCTCTGAATGATCAGGTATCTACCACTGAAGAACACAGGATATCAGTCTTGATTGACCAAAGATAGCAAGTTTTATGTCCATGTGTCCCTATCTAGGATAAGAAATTGGAAGAATAATATCTAATTCAGAATTTTAGCTAGAGACAAAAGAGATTCTTACTTCAAAAGGACTCTTAAATGTATATATATATATATATATATATATATATATATATATATATATATATATATATATATATATATATATATATATATTTCATATTGATTGGAAAGCAAGCTTTGTGTTTTCTTTGATCCAAAATGAGATTTGCTTTCCAAAATGAGTTTTATCATCAGGCAAACTGAATTGTTTCAAGTTGATTTCTTTGGGATATTTATTTATTTACATTTACTGTTAATAATGTGGAATTATTTTATTTCTGGGGAGCAGAAACCCCCTTACAAATCACCTGCAATGTCTTTTAATGAGCATCAAAGAAGTTCACTTTCACCAAGCGCGTAGATGTTGTATATGATCAGTTTTCAAAATAAGTGCAAGCATTAATCCTCCAGGAAGGTTTAGTTTGACTGGTGAAGGTATTTAATGTAACTTGTATAAATTACTGATCATGCCAGAAGAAGAACAAACATTAGGGTTGGCTTCCTGACTGCCCCTTTAGTGTTACTGGATATCTCATTTTTTTTCCTCTCTAAAAGCTGGAATTACTATGTAGATGAACAATAGTTTTTGTCATCAGAAATTCCACGGCTAATTGATGATTTAAACGATTGTGCTTTATTTACTGCATAAAATTGGAGTCATCCCAAACAGGTTACATTTTTGATCTAACATTTAGACATTTACTGCAAGTAATTGTATTTCCCAAATCATGTCCCTAATTAAACTTTCTTCAAATGTGGAGAGGACAATATATGACAAGAGCTCAGGGCTTTAATCTGCAGGAAACAAGAAAAGTGGGCTGAACAACCTAAAAACTTCTGCTTATTAAAAAGTGGGCTGTCCAGCTGTGAGGATCGGAGGATTGGTCTGTACAACAGTCACAGATCCTAGCGATTGCCCCATTTGTCATCACCCAGTAGGACTGCTGTGAGGGGAATCCAAGCTAGAGTCTGGCAACTGATACAAATCCAATGGGACTCCACTACAAGTGTTAGGTTTGGGTTGGGTCAGGCTCAGGTTGTGTTGTCTCCAATCACCTCCTTCTGCCAGTCACTGTCTGTGTTCCCTGCTCTGGCTGTCCACTGACACCTCACTGCGCTGTGTGTGCTGCAGCATGAGTGTGTCAATGAGTCTCTGTGCTTCTCACTTCTCAGCACACAAAGTGCAACAAGGTGGTGGTGGCTGCCAGGAGTGGGGCATGTATCCATTTCCTCACCAACCACATCCTCACCAACTTCCATGGGCAGGAAGCAGCTGGAGATGGATCACAGGCATGGGGCATGTGGAGTAAGAAGCCCCCATTAGTCCGAGCCCCCAGGACAAGGTGGTGGCAGTGCTGACACAGATCAGGGGGAAAAGGATTGCCACCCACTTGGATTTTACCCAGACAGTCCGGTTTTTGGCTTCTGTGTCTGGGTGTCATTCAGGGTGCCTGTTTTTTGCACCCGAACCAAAAGTCTGGTTACTATGGGGTGGGGCAAGGTTTCAGGTCATTAACCTGTGCCAGTGCCTCCTTCAGGCAGGCTCCTTGAAATGATCCAGCAAGTGGCGTTGGGGGAGAAAGGAGTGAGTGATGGGGACAGGGCCCTTGGGGAAGAGGCAGAGAAGGGGTGGAGCCTCAGGGGTCCAGTTGCCAGCAATTAGAAAGGTGGCAACCCTAAGGAGGAAGTGTTGGGTCTGAGTCATGTCTGACAAGGGCTCAGTATTCTCAGGTTGGGTTTGGGTCAGCTGTACCTGGATCAGGTTCAGATCCAGGTCTGTCTTTAAAATTAGGCCTAAGCATATCACTAATCCTAGTCTGTGTGCTCTGAATCCCCTGAGGTGTATTAAGATTTTGAAGCCCCAGCAGGCTTCATCACTGTTTCTTCCCTGATCTCTCTGGCAGATTTCCTAAGCACAGAATCTCGGTCTGTTTTCCCTTGTCAGAAATAGGTGTCCTCAACTCACCTGCCCTAGGCTCTAGGGCCAGAGCTGACTCCCAAGATACCCCAGTTACTTAAACCCACTCTTCTCCAAGAACTCAACCCCAAATGTGTGAATCTTCTGGTTTAGAGTTTAATTCTGTCAGGGGCATGCAGCAGTTAACCTCACACACTGTGCACAGTTTAACACTTTCATGTTCTTTTATACTTAGTCATATAAAGCTCAGGGGAGTATAGACCATTCAGAACAATAAACCCTAAACACATGTCCCTACCTCAGTTTCCTCACTACTCTGGGATATTTTTTAAGTCAGAACCCAAGTCCCTTAGGTTATCCAGAATGGTGGGGGTTAGCCGGGCACAGAAAAATAGGCAGTGAGGCTGCTGCATGCTGGGTAACTTTTCCCTCCTAGAGCCTCTCACCCATCTTCTGTGACCTTGATCTCTCTTGCTCAATGCTTCCTCTTCCAGTATGGCTCCTATTCCTGTGCATTTCTTTATGTGATCTTCTCCTGGTCACTTGATCTTTTTTGTTCTACACCTGGTAAGTTTTCATTGCTCCTACTGTGGATTTCCAAGGCCTGAACTGCTTTTTTTAGCATAACCTTTGTGAGGCCTATGTACCATTGTTAACCTTAAGAATTTCACTTTCTATCTGTCTGGGGTATACATGCTACAGGACCTATCGGCAATAGTGGATCCACAACATATAGGCATTCATGATACAGCAGGTGTTTACAATACAACTTCGTAGTATCAGTCATAAATTGTACAGACATAACCTTAATTATCACAATTTATGTATTCTAGTTGATATTGTGAAGTTGTTATGAAATTGCTATATTTTGAATGTCTCTATGTGTATGTGAATTCTGCCCTGGCTAGCAAGCCTGAAAGTGTGTGTTCCCTAGACTAAGCCCAATGGGAAGTATTTGACTCTTATGACTGGTCAATAGTTATGCTAAAATTAACTTCATCTTATGTGGAAACAGTTTTACTTTACTTCTCTGAGGGGAGAGGGGAAGTAGAGAGTGAAAAGTTACCAAACTGAACAAGGAAGCTAAGGTGTTGGTAGGGGGATAAATAAACAGAATGTAAAAAGCCTTACAGGGAAGCTTGGAATATGACATAGGAAGTTTGGGCAGAAGATAGAAAAGGCTCAGACCAAGGTCAGAGGAGGTGAGCTGGGGAAGAGCGCTCCGTGTTTCAGAATCCAAGCCATACTCTGTAGCACAATGATCTGGATACCCCCAGAGGATTTTGACACCAACGCAAAGAATGCTCAGGAGTAGTGAAGAAACTGAGGCAGGGAAATGCATGTGGGGTTTATTATTTTGTATGGATCTCTGTATATCACATGCTATTAAAGAACAATAATGTGGTTCACTCTGGGCAAAGTGTCTGCACGTGTTATATGTGTCACCACTACCACATGCCCCTGGTTAAACTGTAACCCAGAGGGCCCACACCTTTGGTGAAATCTGCAAGAGCATGTGCTTAAGCTACTGGGGTATCTTGGGACTCAGTGCTGTGCTGGAGACCTAAGGCAGGCTCAGGGACTATATTTCCATGAAGGGGTAATAGACATCAGTCATATGTCAGACATAGTCATCATAGTCAATGCCCAGGAAATGTGCCAGAGAGACAAAGGGAGGATCAGGGCTGCAGCCTGCTGAGATCCAGGAAAGCTTAAAACATCTGGGATCCAGAGGCTGAGATTCCCCTCACAGTAGTCTAGTGCATGACCATGCAAGAACTTTCAACAGGAGCTGTGACACAAGCCCAAGGGGCTGCATGCAATGGACATTCCCATATTCTGGTAGAAGAAACAGCTTGGCTGCACCTAATTCTTATTTTATCACTTCTACATATCTTCTCTACTGTTTATGTTAATTATAATGTAATACATTATAAGGGTCTGAATTTCCAAGGATACAACCAGAAACATTAGCTAATCTCTGTTGAGGGCCAGGCTAGGTAGATTTGACAGAATACACCATCATTATGAAAAGACAACTGCAAATAAAGAAAGCAATTGCAAGTGACTAATCTAAGTGACAGGGCTGTGAAACAAGTAAAGGTTTGCTTGATACAAAATAATTATCTCAAATTCTCAGATTGATGAAGGATAAGCAGCAGAGGAAAAATGGCCTTGCTGTTATGACAGAAGTCTGAGAAGAGAGTGTCAGAGCAGGGAGAGGAGGTTCAAGAGACCGGAACAAATGCTAGAATTCTCCCTTTGTGCCAATCTGCAGAGGGCCGGAGTTGTTACAACCTCAGCTAAAGAACTGTGCCTATTTCACTTGAGCTGTAGCAGCTCATGCTTTTAGCTCTGTAGATCCCAGTACACTCCTTGTTGTGTTAGCCAGCATGGTAGATGTGACACCAATGGGCAGGGAAACAGAAACTATCCAGCTGCCTTCCAAAAACATATATCTTTACTTGTTTAATTTTATTTTATTTTAATATTTATTTAATTATTATACTGGGGATAGAAGTTAAGCTGGAAAATTTAAATTGCCAGGGTCATTTTTTTCATGTCTTGAAAATCAAGAGGCCATTTGATTATTATTTTCTGTTCTTCAATCTTCTAGTGCCTCCCAGTTCACCCATCTCTAAATTCATTGATACATAGATTTTAAGGCCAAAAAGAACCAAAATGTCTATCTGTTTTGATCCCTAGCAAAACACAGACCATTAAACCTGTGCCTGTAATTTCTGCATCAAGTCCATAACTTCTGTTGAGCTATAGCATATCTTTTAGAAAGACATCCAGTCCTGATTTTAAAGTCTCGATTCTCATCGATTGGTGTTTATGCCTGTCCAGTAACATGTGTCTATTTTAAAGTGTGGTTAGATTCTGAAAAGGGGCATAAGGGACATGGAATTGTGAGGTTCAATATTTTCTCTCGAACAACTTTCTATCAAACTTTCTCAGTTAAAAGTTGATTTCGTCAAATGCCAGGTTTGTAAACCCTGCCTGGCACCTGGAAATCAAGCTATGTTCTTTCTGGCTGTCCAGTACTGAGTCAGTCATCAGCAAGTAGCTAACAAATTTACCATTGATACATGAGAGACTTCAACTAACAATTCCAGACCACATTCATTCTGCTGGGCTAACTGTAGCAGTAAAAACTTGTTATGGTAAAGTGAAGTAGCAGATATGACTTTGAGGAGCACACAGAGCAGATACGTTGAGTATGAAGAGGCCATTATAGTCACAATTAGAATTACAACCTGACTTTTATATTAGCAAAGCAGATTGTCCTCTCAACTCACCAAGTTGCTATTTAAGGAATTCATTTAATATAGTTCTCACCTCTCATGTTCAAAATTGAATCCATTTCAATAGAAGATAAAAGGGCAAACAAGTGAAATAAGGGTACAGTTCCTAATATATATGTATTTCTGTTTTAATTTCCCACTTGCTCTAGTGGCCTCTCCATAACTAAAATGCTTATGAAGAATTATTCTTTCTTTAAACTAGGTTGTGATGTGTGTGGAAGGCATTTCTGGTTATCTTTAACAATGAACTAGAAATAGATCAAGATAATTGATAACTATAGCTGGTTGAGAATTTTTCAGTGGAACAGTTTTGCATCAGAAAATGCTGTTTCATTTAAATCACAGTTGCAGGAACTTTTCAGTTTTGAAAATTTTCAATGGAAATTTTTGAAAATGATTCAAAATAAAAAAAAACTCATTTCATTTCAACTTCTTTTGTTTGATTTCATGCAACTTGTTTGTTTTGTCTTTTATATGGTTATATTATTTTATATCTATATTTAATATGTATATATTACATTTAATATTTTATATTGCAATTTTTAACAGTATCAAAACAAAATGTTTTCAGATCAAAATGTTTTAAAATTTTCATTTCACAAAATATTTTGAGACTTTTACGTTTTGTCCCAATTTGGGACTAAAACAAATTTTGAAAGGCAGGCACTTCATGCGGAATAGAAATTCCATTTTCTGACCAGCTCTACTGGTAACAGAATATCTATCTATACTGCCATTTTCTATAGTACTGTTATGAACTGGATAAAACCTGTTATGGGATAGAGGTCGGTAGCTGTGAATTGACCCTTCAGTTAACAAACTCCACCTAAGAAAAAAAGAAGTTGGAGAACCTTCCCAGGAGTTTTTGCTAAGTACTGTGTTGCATAGTTGTGTGGGTGTGTTGGTGTGTGTGGGGGAGCTGTTACAGTGTTGGAAAGCAATCCAGACCAGTGAGGGGTCATGTCACCACTTTCCCTGAAACCGTGGGTGCCTTACAATGCTTTGCTGCTGTGGCTCCCAGCTTGGGACACTCATAACCAGCCTATAAGCATGCAGGTCATAACCTGAAGTGTCTGTGCTAGACAGCCGGGTTAGCAGCCCCACTCTGGCTTCCACGAGTTTTGATTACAACCAGCAAGGTGACTCCAACACACTCCCAGTCCCAAATTTCCCCCAAACTGCATGCTTTGTAATGTCCAGCCCTCTCCTGGACAGTTCAGAGAAATAATAAAGGCACAAAACCCAACAGCTTGCCACATTAACTGGACTTAACATTCACTTTAATTCAAACACATCAGTAGTGGTTTAGATTAATAGTAAAACAAATGTATTAATAAAGGAAGATTTTAAGTGAGTTCAAAAAGCATGAGATACAATTAGAAAGGGATAAAAGCAAACAAAAGTGAAAATACTTATCTAAAAGTCTAAAAATAATCTAGCAAGATGCAAGCTTTGTTCAAGATGGTTTCTTACCTATATTCAGTTTCCAGAGATTTCAACCCCCATCTCCCCTGGTTGATGGCCCCATCTTACAAAAGCTCTGTTTGCTTGTATCTGTCTAGTGATGGATGCCAAAGATGCCTTCTGTCCTTGCCTATATCTTCCAAAGTTCAATGACTTTGTTCCAAGCGGCAGGCTGACCTCGTGCCATTCTTCCCTTCCTCTGGGCTTCCCATCTCCCTGTATGTATGTAAATGAGGCTTCCATTGTTTTGATTCCACCATGCTTAATTTACACAGGAGACTGGTAAATAGCTGATTTCTCTCATATCTGGGATGGAACCTACTTTTCCTTGTTTGGCCAGACTTTAAGGCATAATATCAGTAAGTATCCATAGTTCTCATATAGTGTTAATACATACATTTCACAATTATATTAATCATCAACATGCCATTAGCTTTCAGAAAAAACCTCACTCTATACACTGTAGTACGGGCTCCTGCCCAGTCTGGTCATTGCAGCCTTTCCTCGAGCCCAGGCTCTGAGGAAGGCCACTGCACCTTCCAAAAAGGGGAATGTTAGCATCCGTAGGAGTCGTAGTCTGGGCCCTGAGGCAGGGCGGACCGCCAAGTAGTCTATCGTCCAGGACCTCAGGCAGGGCGGGTGGGCAAGCAGTGTCCTCTGGTTAGTACAGCAGGGGAATGGAATCACTCCCTGGGTGGTGAGGACAAGAGGGGAGGGGAGGAGGATGCAGGTCCATCCGACGCCACTGTGTTCCAGCCCCAGGCACTAGCAGTGGCAAAGGCGTTGCCACTGAGTCAATGGGGTTCTCACCGCAACACGCCAATGGGGCTTGCCCCTATCTCAGGCACGGGCTATGGCTGTCCCTGGGCCACTTCCTCTCCGTATCCCCAGGTACCTGTCTCCTCCGGGTCCTCAGGATCGCTGGGGTACACGGCCCACGGCAGGCTCACCAGTCCCTCTTTTTCCATCGGTGGCAAGGCAGGGAGCTCCTTGGTGGAGGGCAGCTCCTCCAGGTCACAGGGTTCCAGGGTTTCAGCCTCAGGCAGCTCCTCCAGGTCAGGGTCGGCCTCCAAGGGTATCCCCCAGCCCTCAGGCTCAGGGGGATCGGTCCAATCGCTGGGGCCCAGAGGCCCGGCCCAGTCCTTGGGGTCTGGTGGCCCAGTCCAGGGTAGGGGGCTCGGAGGCCCTATCCAGTCTCAGGGGCCTGGTCGTTTGGGCCGTTCCCAGGGCCTCTGCTCCTGGGGGCGCTCGCTTGGGGCAGCGGCCCAGCTAAGTTCAGGCCTTCACTGCAGCCGGTGGGATGATACGTCTGCCTCCGGTGGCAACCTGCCCCTCACTGAGCTGCGGGGCCGGCTTTTTATACTCCCAGCCCCAGCTGTTGCCTGATTGCCTGGCCAGCGGGACCTATCGCTCACAGGCTACCTGGTTGCTGGGCAGACTGGCCTGCCGGCCCTTCCATTATCTGATCTGGTCGTTGCGGCCCTTCGTCGGGCCCAGGCTCTGAGGAAGGCCACTGCACCTTCCTACAACACTCTTATGATTATGTATACAATCAGTTGATTCGATTACTTATTACTTGAGGTTCAGACCCCATTTTATACACCAGTAAACATTCATATGGATTATTCTGAGGGCTAACCCTCAAAATAAAGCGTATTCAAACTGTCAGGAAGGTTATATGGAGTCTGGTGGTGATGGAAGCTCCAGTGGCTTTTTTTCCCTGATGGTTTTGCTGAAATGCAAATTCCTTCTGTTTTTGCAATCTCTTTCCCCTGCTGTCTTGATGGTCTTGTTTACTGCTTAAGTGTAACTATGGATCTTCACTGTCTTTGCCTGAAGATCATGCTGGTCAGAGAATCAAATTCACACTTCTTTGTCTAAGGCAGATCTGTTTACCAACTCTCCTGACATGCCTGGTTTAAACACATTTCAGTCATAATTCTAGGATAGATTCATAACACTCAATACCCACTGCATACATACATCACTCAGGAATATTAATGATCAGTGAATTATTAGTTTTCAAATGATACTGTGCAACACATATCTTGTACAAAGCTTTTTATAAGAATATGTATGGTCTGAATACATGATTCCTTAGTGTCATGGGGTGGAGCTAAGGGAGAGAAGACAAAAAACAAATGTAACTCTTCTGCCGGACCGAGTCGGCAACAGCAAGGGCCGGGTTCTATGTCTAGGGGTCCCTGTCAATGATACAACACCAAACTGGCTTGAGCCCCCACCCAGTCACCTGGGAAATTACACACTATCCCCTGGGTGCCCCCAAAAGGCAATACTTCCCCTCTCGCAAACACAGAGTATGAGTGTAGAAAGAAACCTTTTAATAGCAAAAAGAGAGGTAACACAGCACTGGTTTGGGAAACAGTGCAAACAGAGTTCATGAACTTAATGAACCAAACCCATCCCAGAGTATGGGGCGTGTCCTTTGCCTCTCCCTTCCTTCTTTCCCCTGTACTGACCGTCGTAGTTGCAAGGTCCACCTCTCGGGTGTGGCTCCACCCCCTATGCTGCTCCTGTCCGACACAGGCTTGACCAGGCCCCCTCTGCTGCTGTCTCCTACCACCTTCAGGCCACGCTAAGTCCCCGACCGCTGGCAGCAAAATAAGCTGTTTCCTGTTATTTAATTCTTTCTGTAATCAAAGACACAGGACTGTGTGTGCTTTGTAAATGAACAAAATTGCATAAAAGAAATACCTGACTGTCGACAATTTCTGCTCCCAACTGGAACACTCACAGAGCCTCATACTTTGACTAGCTAGTCAGATTAAAAGGGGAACAATACTTATAATATATAAGACCTTCCCAGGACAATATGCATGTAATTGATAAAAGAAGGCTGCTTTCCTGTTGTAGGAAGGTGCAGTGGCCTTCCTCCAAGCCTGGTCCCGAGGAAGATCCACAACCACAGGGCCGGACAGTAAAGGGACCGGCCATCCAGTCTGCCCAGCAACCGAGGAGCCGGCCAGGATAGGTCCCAATGGCTGACCAATCCAGAAGCAGAGGGGCAGAGCCTTACCCAGGGCTGTGGATACAAAATGCAGGCCCGCTGCTCAGTAGGGAGAGAAGTGCTGCTGGAGGCAGACGTGCTGTCTCACTGGCTACAGCAAAGGCCTGAACCGGGCCAGGCCGCTGCCCCAAGCGAACACCCCCCGGAGAAGAGCCCTGGGAACGGCCCAAGCAGCCAACCCCTGACAGTTGGATAGGGCCTCCGGGCCCCCTAGACTGGCCTAGGCCTAGAGGCCCCAAAGACTGGGCCAGGCCCTGGGCCACAGTAACTGGACCGAGTCCCCTGAGCCCGAGGGCTGGGAGATCCCTCCCGAGGCTGGACCTAACCTGGAAGAGCCTCCCAGAATTGGGACAGGACCTGGAGGATCTGCCTGAGGCTGAGCCATCCCCTGAGCCCTGTCACCTGGAGGAGCTGCCCCTCTCAGAGGAGCGCCCCACCTTGCCACCTGTGGACGAGGAGGGACTGGCAGGTCTACCCCGGGCTGTGTACCCCAGCGACCCCAAGGACCCAGCGGACACAGGTACCTAAGGATACAGGGAGGAAGTGGCTCAGGGACAGCCATAGCTGTGGCTGAGACAGGGGAAAGCCCCATCGGCATGTTGCGGCGGGAGTCCCGCCAACTCAGTGGCCACGCCTTGGCCACTGCTAAGGCCCTGGGCTGGGACGCAGTGGAGTCGGGTGGGCCTGCATCCCCCTCCCCTCTTCCCTGCTCTTCTGAACCGAGGACACTGCTTGCCCGCCCGCCCTGCCTCAGGGCCGGGGCGATAGACTGCTTGCCCGCCCACCCTGCCTCAGGGCCGGGATACCAGACTCATACCAGGCACTAACGTTCCCCTTGTAGGAGGGTGCAGTGGCCTTCCTCCGAGCCTGGGCCTGAGGAAGGGCCACAACCACGGGACCAGACAGGACCCCGTGCTACACCTGTAATGGAGGTTCTTAGAGATATTTGGTTCCTCTCTGTATTTATATCAATGCCTACATTTGGAAAAATAGAGATATTCTTTTTTAAGTGACCACTTAAGAGATAAAGAAAATATAATTGGCTTAACAAAGGTGGTCTTCTAATAAAGGTGGAGAGAAACTTTAGCCAATTTATCTGAGAATACCCTGAAGACTGGAGGCTTCCTAATAAATGTGCTTTCTTTTACAGGTGTATTGTATACTACAATAAGCTTCACATCATAATGTATGGCTATTGGACCAAATCTGCCTTCCCACCCCAAAGAGAGACACATATAGCTGCGTAAATTATATGCATATAAAAATCAACAGATGTTGATAGACAGAATCTTCCCACCATTGGCTTGTCCCTTCACCCTAGAAACTGCTGCATCATCACTTAATGCATGGACAGGGTAGAACCTATCCTGTACGCTTGAGCATAGTGAATCCCCATATACTACAGCTCCATGGTGCACAGGGGACCAGAACCCGCCCCCCCCCCCCCCTTACGCAGGTTCCCTACATCCCAAACTGAACTACACTGGTTCCACTATATTTATGGCTTTTCATAGCCCTTATTAGGCCTGTAAAACTTGGTCTTTGGTTGACAGAATTGTTCTGAAATCATCAGTTTAAATTCCTGATTTTCCCCCGTTCTAAGAACCATACAATGCCCACAGATGAGACATAGATCTACCCTTCGCATCAGTGGAAGTTCAGCATACAGGCAAGGGTAACATATAGCCCTAGGAATAGTGAACCCAGACTTCCTAATATGCTACAAATTGTAGCAATTGTAAGAAGCCAATTCTTCAATTATAAGAATTGCAGAAACCATCAAAAGGAGAAAATGTACATGATTCCTTAAAAGTTCTAAATGTTTTAATGTTTTTAATTGTGAACTTCCCTCCTTCAATGTATTAAGTCATGGCTTAATTTAAGTTCTGCTCATCTTCTGTACCAGTCAGTCTTATGAAGGGCAAGGCACCCAACATCAATTTCAGGCTAGTTTCCTTCATTGTGTAGATTTTTGGGGACCTGAAGATTCTCAGGACTGAAATCCAGAAAGAACAAAAAAAAATCTTGGAAAGTCAGCTGCTTTCATTTGTACAATTAGAATCACAAAATGTAGTACTGCAATACAAAGGTTTAGTTATGCACTTTTATTCTAGTGCTCTTTAACGATCATTTTCAGTGTCAAGAAATGCCAGTTACGAGCAAATTCTGGCCTCTGTGTGTGGCATAGCATGGCCTAAAAAGCTGTAGAATTGTTATGGCTTCACTGAGCAGGAAGAGCAGCCAAGAAGATGCCACGGTGAAAGATGCTGCAACCCGTGGGTATGCATAAATTCTCTTTGGATTGGCACTGATTGAGGAGGACAGAGGAGATGTGGGGATGAGGCCAGTATTTCAGGAATTTATCTGAATCCTCTTTGTAAGTTTCCTTGCAGGAGTGCAGAGAGGGCCATAATGCTACTACATTATGGAGGGTCTGCCAAAGGGTGGATTCTGTCCCCATGCTCCTTTTACATGTTCCCATTCAAAGCCTCTTTACTTGGACTTTGAGCAGTCCACAAAGCTTTTGGTCCCAAGAGCACTGCATATTATTCCTCACCATACCTCATTAAAGGAAGCTATCAGTTGTGAAATTGACTCATAACAGATATATAGTCATAAAAAATTAGAGAAGGGAAGACAAAGGAAGACGTCTCTAGATAAAGTTTCTTTTTCACCAAATCTCCTTTCAGAAATCAGAGACCTTAATGGATTTTTTCTTACAAGTAACAAGGCTCAGATCTGATGTCAAATGAATCAAAATCATAAATAGAAGGAGAAAAAAGCCTTAGTACTGTTTCTGTGTTTTTCACAAAGCCATATCCATCACAAATGACATTTTGTGTCATTGCATACTGACATAACGGCAGGCCAAACCCAAATCTAGAGGCTTCATAAAGCAATGCTCAATCACCCAGGATGTTTGAGTTTGGCATTCAGATAAATCTGGACAAACAGTATGGCTAAAATAGCATGAGAAATGATTTTCTTGCATTATTTCTATGTTCTGTGCTTTTCATGCGTGATGCTATTTGGATTTTTTCCAAACCATTTACTCAGACCTAGTTATTTCTAACTGTGTACTTTTAATACCTCTGAAATGATTTTTTTCTTGATCTTGTGGAAAAACTGAAACTGCAGTAGAAAAGTGGACAATGATTTTAGCAGAAGATTCTGTAATAGTAGATGGAATACGCCAATGTGAGAAAACTCACATGATTAAGACCGCTATTAAAAATAAATTGTACTCTAAAGTAAGCTACAGCTCACATTAATTTTATGTAGGGACAGAAGGCAAGAACTTTCCAAGAGCACTTATCTTTAAATCTAGCTGACTGACAAAATGAACGCTTTACAATTCTGTACTCTTGTCAGGACTGGAATTTATTTTCCCCTGTTTAAATGCATTTACTTTCCCTCCTCACGCCAGTTCAGAAAATAAAAGAGAATTTCTTTCAATAATAAGGTAATAATGTCTTATTAACCTAAATTTCACTAAATTTCAGACCAATTTGTACCCTCCTGCGGAGATACTCACAGGGGAGGACTCAGTAAATTCCTCAATGTTCACTTTGAGAAGTTTCCTTCATGATGTCCCTTCACAGGTAAGGGGTTTAAGAGTCCATAAAGGAGTCAGGGGGTGCAGCCTCGCCTCTCAAAACCCCAGGATTTGTGGAGAAGGGAACTTCCCTCAACATGTGTTGAAGGTTGGCCCCTTCATTGCTTCTAAAAGAGTTATGATGACATTGGCTAAGCATCTCATTTTTGTCTAATTTCCTTTCTGAGAGATTTGTAGGCTTGTAGCTGACGTAAGAATCTTTTAAGTAGGGCTATCAGCATGGAAGGAAGCATAAATGCTGCAGAAAATGGCTTGTCACCCCTCTTGCTCTTACGCTCTGCAAAGCAAAAACGAAGATGTTTCCATGAGTTCAAAGAACGCAGGGATGATGTCACAGAGGTGTGGGTACTCCTAATATTAAAACTGATAAAAAAAATTTCTAACAAAAAGGCTTTAGTAAAAAAATGGCCTCTTTTTAAAGACATTTTTTGTTTTTTGTGAGAACATTGTCCCTTTCTCCCTGATGTTGTTTTCCCTAAATGTATATTAGAAACAATATTGCAAATGTTATAGAAATTATTATAGAAACTTTTTTATTATCCAAAAACTGGGTTTTAGGAAAATGATAAATGTCGATAACCATTTTTATAACCTTTTCACTAACAAATTAGATTTTTTAATATTGACATATAATTTTTTTAAAAATTGGATCTATTTTGTACACTTCACAAGAAAATAACTTCACAATGTCAAGTACAGAAATAGGATTTTATTTTTCAATCAGCTCTCCAAAAACTCTCATTGATTTAAATAGGAGTTTTGCCTGCATCAGGACTACAGGATTTAGGTCATAAATCTGAGAGTTTGTTTTCGGTTTTGCTACTGTGAAAACAAAAATATAAAAACTGTCCAAAGTATTCAGTTTAACTAAAATGAAATATTATGTACGTGAAGGTCGATGTGTTCACGAATTATCATACAGAATTACACATTATCATTATACTTTCTAATTATGTTGGAAAAATATAATTATGCATTATGATGTATGTGCACGTATTACAAGTAATTATGCTCCCCAAAACAATATTTCATGAATAATTCATTTAAAAACAAGGACATTCATAAAAGAAAAACTATATTAAAGTACCCTTTATAGTTTATAAGACAAATTGAGAAAAGAGTGACAAATTTAGAATTATTAAGCCTCCAGTACCTAGAGAAAGATCACAAAGAGATGAGGAGCAGATTCAATAAAATGCAAATCTGATATACTAATGGTTATGGAAGGGAGAATTTATTTGAAACTACCGAAGTATCGTGGGTTCTACATTCAGCAGCAGAGTGGAATTTGTTAAGGCTTGTATTCTATTTAGGCAATGGGAATTAGGTACCTATGTATTTTGTGAATCCCACTCCCTGTTTGCTGCCTGCACCATGTCTCAGCTGTATCGCATCATTTCTTGTTCTTCCATTTTCTCAGTGGTTTTTTTTATTTCCACTCCCTTCTTTTTTTTCCCCAGAGCAAGAGCTCCCATCCTTTCGCTTCTCCAGATTACTGATCTGCCCTTGCAGTCACAGAATTTTTGAATTTGTTTTCTGCTTCCATCTTATCAACCTAAGATAGAATGCTCTACTCCTGTCTATTGCAATGAAAGACAAGCTGCCACAAAACACTGTTTGCCCTGTAGTAAGTGGGGGCAAAGTATTCGGGGTGGTGTAGGCAGCAGGACAGCCACCGTAAAGAATCAGACTCAGGAGTTTGCTAATTCAGATGACACATTGAAGAAACCGGTTGATAAAGAAAATCATGGATTACGGGAAAGCAGATTAAATTTGTAGCAGGGAGGACCAGGGATATTTCTATGGGATGGTTAAATAGATGCTCAGATTCTACGGTAATGAGCACAATATTAATGAATAGTCAGACAGATCTCTGTGTGAAAGGGAGAGGCAATATTCTAGGGAAAAGGGACTGGATTGCAGGGTTGAAAATAGAAGCTGAGAGGTTTGGCTGAGCCAGTATGATACCAGAAGAGAGGAGATTTCATCTTGTGGTGGATAGCTGGAATGGTCAATGTCATATGAGTGGACTGGGCAATGCTACTGAGGAGACATCGTGCCAGAATGGGTGTGTCATAGGCTGTACCTCTAGAACATCGGGGTGGCAATGGGTGCTTATCTTGTTCCCCAGAATCCTTTCTCAGGCAACAGAGGATGCTAGAGAGTCGGTTTGAAGCGTGCCCATGCTCCTCCATCTTTATGTCTCAGAGAGAAAGTCCCTGCATGCCGCTTCCTTTTGGGGCTTAACAAAAGTCCAAACCAAAAAGGCAAACTAAAACAATTTTGCAGCCCACAAAATAGTCTGGATTCACCCCACTTTCCTTGCAAGGCAACTGTCTAAATAGTTTCTGTGGTAAGGTCTGGGTCTTCTCACCTCCTGTCAATCAGAAGGGGCCCAGGCTGATCATCCTGCACACTTAAAAATGAGTGGGGAACACAAAGAAAAGCAAAGAAGGTCCCTCTACTTATCCAGAGAGTCTAGACAGTAGAGAATCTTCATCAGGTTTCCTAGCCAGCAGTCCCCGCTCTGTACAAGTTTTATCTTCTACATTCATAATTTCCCCCATTTTGGTTTATAGATTTTTTTTATTCCAAAGCAGCAGATGTGCCATGGGAGAGCATGATCCTTGGAAATCATATTAAGACAGCAGGACAGCGACCTTGGACTGCAATCAGAAGTCAATAGGGAGCAGGGGAAAATAGCTTTTTGTACCCATTAGAGATTCTTTAGGGTGTCTGGCTTTAATTTTAAACTTAGTGAGTTGCATAAATAAGATTGGAGGTCATCAATACATAGGTTATGATGGCCAGATCAAAGTGTGATAGAATGAGGCACTGTCCTTTGGCTAGTCACAGACTGAAATCTGAGTCTTGCCAGACTCATTGAGGTGTTGATTTCCACTAAGCTTTGGGATTGCTGGGAAATGGTGAAGTTTAGATTTGATGTAAAGATAGTACCGGGTGTCATCAGCATACTGCTGGCACTTCAGTCTATGTTGTCTTATCATTTTTCCAAATGACTTCATATAAATGGCTTTGAAGGTGGAAACATTTCCCCAGAATCACACTTGGGGTTCAGTTTGGGACAAACACCTAAGCCATTTCAGAATGTCAGCTGTACCATCCCTGGCCTAGGACCTGGATAACAGGGATCTAGGATGCTGACAGTTAATGAGTGGCATTGGAGACTAGGTTTTTTTTGTGTGTGTGTTAGTTTCTCAATTAGTTTGTTGTTTGACAGAGAAAAATATTTTAATGTGGAAGGGTTGCTGAGGCAGAAAAGAAGCCATTGAGATCCCACAGAATATACCTTTTCCCATCTAAAATTAGTATTGGGCTGCAAATCCTCAGACAAAATAGATGGATACACTAGGAAGACCTAAGTACATGGGATGAGATAATTTTTCAGAAAAGACAATGGAGAGAAGAGTTTTAAAAAACATATTTTAAAAATAATACGCTCAAAGGCAAAAAACCCAACAACCCAGACTTTGATTGGTGACTGTAGGAAAACAATCTGCCTTGTTATGTACAAGAACATTAGGAAGCAGCCAGAGAGCCATCTTGCAAGACATCTAGATTCCAAACATGTAAAGATGATGACAAATAATATCTTTATCAGCATCAGAATACTAGTTACTCTAGATACAATACTTATATCTTTAGCTACAGGAGATATGCTTAACAAGGCTTGACAAATGCATCCACCCACTCGCCAGTGATGAGAGGAAACTTTCCCTGGCATGTTAGGACTTTCCCATCAGTTTCTGCAGCATTTAAAGTTTCATTTAATAATCAAACAAACACACAAGTACACAGAAAGCAGAAACAGAAAAAAGGCTTCCATTTCAGGCTTTCTTTTTCTGAAGAAAACCTTCCTAATGTGTGTGATGCTGCATTAGCTTCTGGAATCTGCAGACAGACTGAAACAATAAAGCAATGTGAACTGCCTAAAATGTGATGAACTTGTCACTCTTTGTGTCTTAAGTTATAGTCCTCAAAAGTGGTAAACACCCAGAACGTCTGGGAAATTTCAAACTTTCTTCTCTTTCCCCCAATTTTTCATGCACTTGGAGCACTCTCTGCAACTCAGAGATATTTTCTGGGTGGTTGTATACTGGATGATTTGTGAAGGGTTTCTCTGATTAATGTTTTTCATATACATCTTGTCCCTCTTTAAATCTTCCACATAAAGTCAGCTAATAATAATGTCATGACAAACAGATATATATATATATATATATATATATATATAAACTATGAAGGTAAAGTTAAGGTTGTACATATATATTAATAATTTAGATCTTGGTTCAGCACGTGCTTAAATCCCACTGAAGTCAGATTAAAGGCGGGGGAGAGGATTGTAGCTGGTAAGAGTTGCAGCTGAGAGATATGCAGTGTGAGAGCACTGCCTTTGCCCCAGGAGTTCCTACCAAAACCTCCAGCAGAGATGGAGAAAACTTGTAAATAACTCTCATTTCCTTTTCCTAGATAATAAATCTTTACATAGTTTCTTATAGGATTGCCTACAAGCATCGTCTTTAGTGTGAGGTCTAAAGTGCGATTGACCTGGGGTAAGTAACTGGTCCTTTAGGACCGACAGTAATCTAAATATAGCTGTGATGTGTAGTATAAGGACCATCTATTACGAAAGTAAATTTACTGGGGTGGCAAGACATATCAAAGTACCCAAGCAGATTATTCTGTTCACACTTGACAACTGGTTGATGATATCTAAGTGTAGAACTCACAACAAATGTGGGGTATGTGCCCGGTTTCCTAACAGTTTGCCCTGATTGGTACTCACATTCTTGAACTACTGAAAGACAGACTGACACCCACATCAAGTCAAATTGAATGAGGAAGACAAAATAAAACTAAACAAGATGAGACAGTGGAAAACAAACAATGATCAGAATGAAATGAGACAAGAAAGTTGAAACAAAATGAGCAAGTCAAAACAAAATACTTCATTTTTATTTTGGATCATTTCAAAATTGACACATTCCAAACATGTATTTTTTAAGTGAAATGTTTCTTTTTCAATGAAATGATATTTTCGGACAGAAAATTGTTTCGTCACAATAATATGGCTCCCACTAATAAAAATATAAGCAAATAATAAAACCCAGGAGAGCAGAAAAGTTGAAAGAAAGGAAATGATAATTCACGATTGAAAATCTGCATATATTTCCATATCAGGGAGTAGAGTGCATAAGCATTAAAATGGCAAAAGCACGGAGACACTACCTTCATTAGAATGCATCGACTCTACTAGCTCAACTATAATATGGAAGAAATATTTAGAAATATTTGAAATACCATTGGTTGCAATTAATGTAGATCAGGCAACATCAACAAAAAATGTTTCCTATTATATTTAGCAGGCCCCAAACTGTGATTGCTATACAAACATTCCATTAAATGATTCAGTCATATGACAAGTACAGGCAGGAACTGAATTAATATTTTTATTCCAGAATAAGTGTAGAATATGAAAACTTTAAATCAGAAATGCAAGGCAAAAATTGGAGAAAGTGTAGATGGCCATATCACAAGACTGAGAAAATTGGAAAGAACATGTAACTTTAGAGAGAGAGATTCTGAACTAAAAACCCAAATTATAATTTCATGCAAATTTGGGCAACTAAGGAGAAAAACCTTAAGATCTGAGGTGAACTGAAGAGCTATTGATAATGGCCAAAGAACTTGAATAGGCAGAAGTTCAGCCTAAAGAAATTGACTGAAACATGAGTGATTTAGAAATGTGCAGGAAAAGAGAAAAAAGAAACATTTAGAAAAGAAAAATTCACAGACCAAAAAATAAAGCTGTGATTGATGTAGAGATGGATGTCCACATCAGGATAGATGTCTAGCATCTGGCAAAACAATGACGTGTGGTAAAAATAAACCACTTTTTCTACAGTAAGTTGAGACATTCAGTCATCTCCAGGAATGAGATGCAGAAGAGTCCAGCATGAGCAATACCAACAAAGTAAATGTTTACCCCAAATTGGAAATAGAAGGGAACATGAAGAACAGAAAGTAAGACACCTATCTGAAACGCAAGATGAAGCTATTGAACAAGACAGCAATAGTAAAACAGATTTTTTTTCTCATTATATACCACATAAGTAGAATTGGTACCCAAAAACATCACTTCAGATTTAGCACAAACTAAGACTGATAACATAGTAGACTCAGGAGCATCAATAGCTATAAGAGATTACCCCAATTTCAAGAAAATAGCTAACAGAATTACATTAAGGCCTACAGATATCAGATTTTATCCACATGGTGCAAAAAGTCTGCTAGATGAGAAAGTCTTATTGCAATCTATGACTTCAGGAAAAGATAAAACAAACAAACAAAAAATTGATGTTGAAGCATTAGTTCAGGAATATAATAGTTTTTTTTCAAGGAGTTGTTGAGCTGAAAGACAGTGCTGCACAGAGATAAAAAGTCCAGTAGAACAGAAACATAGCAGAATAGTATATAATTGGAGATCACCAGGAGAAAAGGAACTACTGTAGCACAAGAAGAAAAACAAGACATTATTTAAAAAAAAGGTATCAGGGCTTACTCATACTGGCTGTACCTAGAGCACACATCACCAGCAAATTCAGGATATGTGCAGCCAGTGACAAAGAGGTAAAGCACCTGGATTATAGCCAATATAAGAGGAATGGAACCATATTTGTTTTCAATATTTGATCTTAACAAAATTTGTTATGTGGTAATGCAAGGAGGGAATTCCAGATCAATAATTACCTTGAGGCATGGGTCACTTGCAGCTTTAAGTAGAGCTAATGGAGGATTCTCTGTAAGTTGAAGTCTTTTAAGCATGATTTGAGGACTTCAGTAACTCAGCCAGAGGTTATGGGTCAATTACAAGAGCAGGTGGGCAAGGTTCTGTGGGCTGCAACATACAGGAGGTCAGACTAGATTATCACGATGGTCCCTTCTGGCCTTAAAATCAATGAGTCTAGGACTGAGGGGATATGAAAAATTATCAGATAGAATTTCTATGACAGATGCAGTTCTGTAAGATACCTACTAGTCTGGTAACACAACTTGTAGTAAATGCATATCATTTCAGATGTGATATTCTGATATCTTAAAGGCAATGTAAAAGCACAAGAGATGCTGCAGAAAAAGTATTGGAACATTTAAAAAAATCAAAACCAAAATGAAAAATGTGATTTTGTGGGGGGAAAAATGGCATTTCTTAGACATATATTTTTTCTGAATTAGTCCTAGCCCCATGAAAATGCATGGAGTTAAAGCTGCAGAGAGGCCTTTTTCTGATGTGCAGCCATTTCTAGCCGTGGCAAGTTACTGTGCTAGATTTATTGACAACCATTTTAGCAAAAGTGGCGCCGTTGAAAATTTGTCTAAACAAGACAACATTTCAGTGAACTAAACAATGTGAGAAAGTACTTCAGAATTTCAGCTGAATGAATCTGCAACTATGTCCTACCTTATTTTAACACAGCAGCATAAACAATAATTGTAGGTCACTACAAGCTGCCAGGTCAGTGGGGCTAGAAGCAGTTTTGCAATTGCAGAAAGCACAAAAATATTTGATATGCAGGTTGCACTTTGACTAAGCAGAAATATTCACAAGCAGAGAAAAATGTACTGACTTCAATTTAGGGATACAAGCGCTTTCAAACTTACATCACTAGAGCTATTTTTTGAGTACAGTTGTTGCAGACAACCAAGTTTTGACTTCATCATTTGGAAATCAGAAGATAAAACAGAAAGCAAGAATAGAAAGATAGGGACTGAGATTACAAGAGTGTGATTTAAAGATAGTACTCAAACCTGACAAGGACAAGAACCCAGCAGATTATTTGTCTAGACAATGACTACACAAAGTGACAAGGAAAATTTCCAGAGCAGAGGAATATTCCAGCAGCAATATATAATTAATGATATAAATTAACCAATATAATTAAAGTTACAAACACTGTCTGTTCCAAAGCCTTTTTAGTGTCTCTTTTGATGGTTCTTCATCTTTTGCACTTCCCCTCTCTGTAGTGTCTCTTAGGGATTCATTCTTGTTCCCCTCTTTTTCTTCCCAGACACCCTATCTCTGTTGATTTTATCTGCTTGCGGGGGTTTAATTATCCTCTCTGCACCAGTGACTCTGAAGTAAACTTTCCCACTCCTGACCAGTCTCCTGGCTTTACCGACATCTCAACTTCATCATGATCAAAACTAGGCTCATAATCTTTCTTCCCAAACACTGCCCACTACTTTCATTTTCTAGAACAGTTCATAATATCACCATCCTCCCAGTGACCCAGACCCACAAAATAGTCACCTTTGACTCATCCCCTCCTTCTCCTTGCACAGCCAAGCCATTGCCAAATCCTCTTGTTTCTTCCTCCACAACATATATCTTATGCTTGTAATATTTGAGTTTGTTTACACTAAATTTATATTCATATACTGTATGGTGTAAATTGTCATAGCTTCTTTGCATATGACAAAATATACAAGCTAATGATCTGACCCTATATCTAGTTTCAGAGAACTATCCATGATGACTCCAAGATTTCTTCCTTGAGTGGTAACAGCTAATTTAAACCCCATCATTTTGGAACAAACCAGACATCCTTATTTTACTTTCACAGGAAATAATAACGTTTCCTTTGTTATAAGTTGTACGAACTATTGATTTTTCTAATATGGTGAAGCACAACTTTTTAAAACCCAGCTATATTTTCTGAACTCTCATCTTATATATCTGATTTGCCTAATATTTTGGGAGTGGGAAAACACCAATTTTGTTTATGTGCTACATATGAAATTTCAGGTGGATTAGTTTAATTGTGGTGAAATTAGACAGAAAATGTGCATCAAAATTCATTTTATATGGGAATCCTAACTTCAATCTTAATAGCTACATGGCGAGACTAGAATCGCCACTAATATATGGAGAATCCCCATATTTGGAGGTAAACAGAAATTAAACAGCACTAAATGGTATAATTATCCATTTTAATCTTTACAAATAACTAACATCTTCTCTTCCTCCTAAAACAGATGAAATTAATAATAACAGCTGTTTTGGATACAACCCTGTTGGTATTTGTATGATGCCCCATTACTGTAAATGGGATCTGGCTTTCTGCCAGTTTCTGGTGTGGTCGCCGCATGTTTCAAGTACCAGCAAATACTGAATCATAGTCAATCTAAATATGCTTAATCTATCACCACTGTGGCAGTATATATAATATCAGAGTGAGATGCTGTACTTGGATTAACTCTAGCATGAGATGCTATGTATCACCTAGAGACTAAATCCACAAAAGGGATTTTGGGCACCTAACTGCAACTTTGGGTGTCTAAATCCAAAATTTAAAAACTCAAAACTCCCACTCAGCTGCCTCCTAACCCTGTAGTTGCCTAAATTCCCCAGGCACCTAAAGGCAAGTCTACATTACAAAATTAAGTCAAACTAAGTTAGGTTGATTTATAGCCACCACAATAATTAAACTACTTTTGCATGTCCACACTATGCTCATTGTGTCGGCAGTGTACATCCTCACCAGAAGTGCTTGCACTGATTTAACTGTCAGTATGGGGCTTCTGAAAGGCAGCAATAGTCAATGTAAGTTACGCAGTGCCTACACAGACAGCTAACTACATCGACTTAAGCGCTATGCCTCTCACAGAGGTAGACATATTAAGTCAGTGTAGTGGGCAAATAACAACAGTGGGAGCTGCATTTTAGTGTAGCCACTTACAGAGGTAGGTTGATGTAAACTGCCTTACATCAACCTAACTCTGTAGTGTAGACCAGGGCTAAGTATCCACCCATAAATTCCCTTAGGCTCCTTGTGATGCTGCGTGGAGTAAGAGGACCATTTATGATATTATTTAATACCAATATTATTTAATTCATATAAGATACGCCATCTCAGGTACTATTAGAAAGGTTATAATTGGCTAAATATGATATTGTTTATGTGTATGTGTTACATTTGTATTGGAAGTTATGGATATGTTTGATGTATCTGTATTGCAATTTGTGCTATGTTTCTGGGCAACACACCAGACAGGATGGCTGCAGCAGTAAGCTGCTTAATGACCCATTAAGGGAACTCAAAGGTACAATAAACCCCCAGGAAAACCCAAGGGGTTACACCTTATGAGTCACCAGGACTTACTCATGTGACCTTGGACTCCATCTTATTTCTATAAATTTCCACAAGCAGCATGGCAAAGAGACATAAAAGGCAGCTGTACCACATCCATATTGACTTTAGGCTGCAGTCTTCAGTCCTGCTTCCTACCTCATGATCAATTCATCTACAACTGAAGCTGTGAAACAAAGGACTGAGACCCATCCAGGTACTGGATGTATACCAGAGGGGCTATACAAGCCTGCAAACTCCACAATTCTACTAGAAACCTGATATATTTGGACTTTCAAATCATTTGTATGTATCTGATTGCTTTAATCCTTTAACATTTCTCTTATGGTTTGTTTCTTTCTTTTTATAATAAACCTTTCATTTTAGTTATGAAAGGATTGGCTGGCAGCGTGGTATTTTGGGTAAGATCTAAACTTATATTGATCTGGTACTGTGGCTGACCCTTTGGGGTCAGGAGAAACCTTTTTGTTAAAGAGCATAGAGTTTAAATAGCTGGTCTCTTTACTGGACCTAGTGGCTGATTGGGAGCTGGAGACTGAAATGCAGTAAAAGAGGGCTGTGTATATTTTTATTTTGACTTCTTGATAACCAGTGTGGGGACTCAGAAGCACTGTTTGTGGCTGGTTGGGAAGTCTGACTTCAGTGTCACCCACCAGTGCTGGGAGAATCTGCTGTCCTTTTACAGCTTGCCCTGACCTTGGCATTTTCAGGTGGCTACCCTAGGCACGGATGGGTCACAAGTGGGTTACAGATTGTTGTAATAAACCATAAATCCAGTATCTCTCTCACCGACAGAAGTTGACATTGTCTCACCCATCTTGTCTATGTAACATCCTGGGACCAACACAGCTACAACACTGCATACAAATATATGTTGAATGACATGAATCATATTAGAGGAACTGAGCTATTTTTAGAATGTTAGATCTATTTTTTCCTATGCAGGATTTTAAACCTGATCTAGAAATATTTAGCCATTTTGATGCCTTTTACCCATTTTTATTTTGCAGATGTGCCTACTGTCTCCTCATATTAGTACATCCAGGCTCAATGAATGCAAAGAGGACATGACACACACCTAGTGATGGAGCAAAACTGATGTTTGTTCTGATACAACCATAGCATTTTTTCCTGAAAAAAACAATCAATGGGAGCTACAAGTATTTGGAAATTCTTAAAATTAGGCTACATATTTAGTTGCTTAACTGTGTATCCAGGAACTTTTAAGCAGCTAGGTAGGAGCATTTTGGCTTGAGTTGTCTCCCACTATACGCTTCACAAATGAAGGCTCATTTTAATCTCAATGTGTATTTGACTCTAAAGCAGAAATAAACTGAATCATTTACATGCTAACTATTTGAAAAAGATGCAGTGTGTGATTTATGTAAATTATTGTTGTATAAATTCATTATATTATAAAAATCAGTAAAGTCATAAAAAGGGATGCCGTGTTAAATATAAGTAGTGAAAAAAACCTGTCGTGTCAATTTGTAACCAGCTAAACTACGCACTATTTAATCTGTGTTTTTAGGTTTATATTTTGTCAAGGCACTTCAGTGTAGAAGTACACATACCATGAAATCAACAGATCTTCAAATGCATATCAAGGTTCTTGTATGTTTTCCCTTTTTGCCACCACAGATGGTGTAATTCAGATCATTGGCACTTTGATTTAAATCCTTGTATGTGCTACATTCAATATTGAATTTTGGTGCATATTTATAGCATGCAGAAATGGGACTCATTTAAATGATGTAACCAGTAGTTTCAGTTTAAGTACAAGGTGAAAAATTGGTGTTAGTATCTCCAATCTCAAATAAAATTGGTAGTAATTGGTGTATAAAACTAGATTCTTCATACCTGTGCCCATTTAATTAGCTGAATCATTGGCTTCAGACAACAAATGCTGAAGCTCCCAGTTAAATTCTAGCCAAATGGCATAGGAAATAGAACTCAGGACTTTGTGGTGTAAAAAGCCAGCCTTTAACATTTATTATAATTAATTATTTCATAGCATTCAAAAATATGGCAGGCACGTCATAAAAGCATGATCTTTGCCAAGGGGAGCTTGCAATCTAAATACAATATGACATAAGTGAAAGCAATAAACAATATAAGGAAAGTCGGGTGATGGGAGGATGAAGGTTAAATGAATAAGGTTGTGTGGTTACTTATACGGCTTATGTGCACATCTTGGTAGCTTAATATGTATTGTATTTATATTTTTTTCCTTTCTTTTTATTATTTTTTCCGCTACAGGAGATCCTACATTTCCTGCATGGTATCCATTAGGGGGTATCATAATCACAAAAATCTGAATAAATCTTATGTTTCATAGAGAGAAATGTGGTCTGAAGTCAGGATTAAGAGCCACGAGTTTCTACATTCCAATCCTGCCTCAGTCACAGTTCTTGGGCTAGTCACTTTACCTCTGTGCCTCAGTTTTCTCATCTGTAAAATGCTAAATCATTGTAAAACTAACCTATTTTACCTGGATGTTAAGAATATTTATTAGTGAAGTGATTTGAGGAATTTAAAGTACTGTCTAGTAGGAGGCAATAATATACATATTAGATAGTGCATTACACTATGAACCAAATTCTGACTGGAAACAGACAGATTATTCCTGCTGATGTCAATGGCATCTTTGGGTCTGCATCCAAGGGCAGAAGTCCTATCTGGGTAACTTAGTCAAGATAAGGCAGAATACAAAGCATAAACCATGACAGCATGTAAAAAATATAAACATGTTAATCTAGTATAATCCAGAATATATAATCAAATATCAAATATAAGGAAGTATGGGTTGGATGATTGGACTATAAAATGAATATAGAACTGGCTAGAGCATAGAGCTCAACGAGTAGTGATCAATGGCTCCATGTCTAGCTGGCAACCAGTCACAAGCAGAGAGCCCCAGGGGTCGGTCCTGGGGCTGGTTTTGATCAACATCTTCATTAATGATCTGGAGGATGGGGCACCCTCAGCAAGTTTACAGATGACACAGTGGTAGATACCCCCTCAGTGCAGAGTCCTGCACTTTACAGATGACACTAAGCAGTTCTGCAGAAAAGGATCTGGGGGTAACAGTGGATAAGAAGCTGAATATGAGTCAGCAGTGTGCCCTGGTTGCCAAGAAGGCTAATAGCATATTGGGCTGCATTAGTATTGCCAGCAGATCACGAGAAGTGATGTTCGGCATTGGTGAGGCCGCATTTGGAGTATTTTGTCCAGTTTTGCCGCCCCCCCCCCCCCCACTACAACAAGGATGTGGAGAAGTTAGAGAGAGTCCAGCGGAGGGCAACAAAAATTATTAGGGGGCTGGAGCACAAGACTTATGATGAGAGGCTGAAGGAACTAGGCTTGTTCAGTCTACAGAAGAGAAGAATGAGGGGGAATTTGATAGCAGTCTTTAACTACCTGAAATCTGATGAGGTTCAACAAGGACAAGTGCAGAGTCCTGCACTAAAATGGGATGGAAGAATCCCACCCTTGCACAGCTACAGACTGGGGACCTATGATTCTATGATTCTATGATCATATGTAAGTGGGCTGTTGGCCCCTTGCAGATACATAATGTATTTTTTTGGTTGGCCTTCTCCCTATACCAGGAGAAAGAGGAAGGGCAGCAGTTCTGCAGAAATGGGGAGGACTACTAGGCTGGGTACTTTTGTGCATTTCTATTCCCTCAACCAGTGGATAAGAAGCAGCATGAATATCCCCTCTTCTGCATGCTGCACTCCAGAGCTGGACAGTTCAGAGTGTGCCCTGGTTGCCAAATGACCCAGTCCCCTGCTCATCTTCATAGCATTGGGCTGCATTAGTAGGAGCATTGCCAGCAGATCACAGCACTGCAGGTGATCATTCCCCTCTGTTCGGCATTGGTGAGGCCGCATTTGGAGTATTTTGTCCAGTTTTGTCCACTGTTTTGGTGCAAAAAGCTGATTTTGGTGGTCAAAATTCTCTGGAGGCCTTAATAAAGAGCCGCCTGGTGAGCTGGGAAGATGCGATGTGAGCTCTCCACACTGACCAAGCAGGAAGTGGAATTTCAAAAATTCTCTGGACTTTAAAGGGGAGGGATTGATGACTGCAAGATAGCAGAGTTCAACCTGATGGCCAGAGTGGTCAGAGTGGGTAGACCAGGCCTTAATAAAGATACTGGATTTATGACTTATTACACCAATCTTTAACCCAATAACCCTCCCCTCCCCTTTTGTCCTATGACTACAGGGGTGTTAACAGGCCACTTCACCCTGAATGGTCCCTTATAATATGTGCTAACTACTTATGCTAAACAATCTGTTTCATCTTGTATTTCTCTGTGACACTCTGAGTACCTTTCCCAGACCTAAGGAAGAGCTCTGTGTAGCTCGAAAGCTTCTCTCTCTCACCAACAGAAGTTGGTCCAATAAAAGATATTACCTCATCTACCTTGTCTCTCTCTGTAACTGTAAAGTTTATTGCATTTTAAAGACTTCTGCATTGAACTTTACCGAAGCTGTTTCCTCAGAGTGTGTATGCTGTCAATTGTCCTTTAATCCCCAAAGAAATAGTTTTGGAGTAAATAAATTGTGTATATGTTTAAGTGAATTGCAGTAGTCACAGGTTAAAAGTGAGTTAGGAGTATCCCAGAGCAGGGCACCCTCATCCCTGACCAGAGTTGCCAACAGACAGATGTAGGTAAACACCCAGCTTCAGACCTCCCTATTTGGTGTGAGTCCTGCTCATGCAGGCCTGGGAGGGAAAGTCAAGTTGGCCAGGTACCAGGGTGAAATGAATCAATGTGGGGGCTGAAATCCTTTGTTACTCAGTTCAGCCAGGGTATTGTGGACATAGAGAAATTCCCCTATTACAGTGGGACAAATCCCCCACTTGCATAAGGTAAGAAGAAAATGTGGATAAAAGGATTGTTCATATCCTTCAAAGGATTCTTTTTTCCAGTGATACAAATAATCTGTTTCAAGGTAAAATGAAAGTATTTTTTCTTATCCAGTAATGGAAGATGCTCATTATAATAATATAGGCAGCAGTTTCCATCTGCTATTTCTTTGTGATGTACCGTACAGAGCAAATCTGCAAGTCAAGGGGATTAAAAAAGTTCCAAGGAAAGTGACATGACTGTAAAAGGATTTTTGCTCCATGAATAGGTCTTTAAACTTTATATAAAAATTTGATTGTCTGATCAATTTGTTTTAAAAAGCTTTCCTGAGCCTACCAATTTGCTGGACTCTACTGCCAGTGTTCTCCTTTGGGTATTCTTTGTTAGTACATTTACTTCAAAACTAAAGCATACTTGCAAGGCCCTGAGATCCTGCAGTGTGGGACCCATGAAATCCTCTTCACTTAAATGTGGCTGCTATTCTGGATTCATGCCTGAAAGTATGATCTCTTGATTAAGCCACTTGACTGGGACTCAAGAAATCTGGGCTCAGCTTCTGGTTCTGTCAGTGACTTCCTATATCAATTTGGACAAATTATGTAATGCCTTTGTTTCTCAATCCCCCATCTAGAAAATGGAGTTAATAGTACATTCTTTCTTCCAACCTTTGTCTACTTCATTTATTTGCTCTTTGAGGCAGGTATTATCTCTTGCTATGTGTTTGTACTATGCCTAGCACAATGGCAACTGAATGGGACATGTAGTATTATGATCCAGATCCACAAAAGGATTTAGGCACCTAAGTCCTACTTTAGGTGCTGTTATGTTTGCAAAAAAATTTAGATGAATGCTCTTGCTAGAAGCTTGCAATATAATGCTACTGTATTTATTTATTAGAATTCAGAATGTTTTTGAGTTCTTGTGTGTAATCAGAGAGAAAGAAAACAAGCTGCTCCCTAAGACAGTCAGACATAACTTACCCCACCTCACTTTAAGATGGTTCTTTTCAATCTGACTCAGACTGCATGCAGTTCTACAGAGCCCACTACAGAGCCCACTAACCCCTCCTAGTTTTTAAACTGCTAACTTGCAGTGGTGACACAGAATTCAATATACAACACCCCTTCCCTGTAAATTCCTTAGTTAGTAAACACAATAAAAAAGCAATATCACAAGTTTAATCTTATGGGAAGGTTGAGATATAACTGCAGCCTGTGATGCCTGCCAGGAAGAGAAAATGACACCGGAGTTTTGACCTGTTTGAATCATATCCAGCAGAAGCACTCTCCCTCACCCTCTTTCAGCAACCATCTTTTAGCACCCTCCTCCTTCTCTGGCCAAGAAAACCTACCCTTATCTTTACAAATTTCAGAAGTTTCACCCCATAACTGAATTGAGCTTTTATCCAGTAACATTTGTTCAGTGTACCTCTTCATATCTTCCCCTTTACTTCTACCAGATATTTCATTGTTCTCAATATCTGCTTTATCACACCTTTTTCCTCCACTTCATCCCTCCCCTGTAATTTTGTATCAACACAAGCAGAGTGCCCAGGGGGTTGGTCCTGGAACCGGTTTTGTTCAACATCTTCATTAATGATCTGGAGGATGGGGTAGATTGCACCCTCAGCAAGTTTACAGATGACACTAAGCTAGAGGTAGATAAACTGGAAGGCAGGGATAGGATACAGAGTGACCTAGACAAATTGGAGGATTGGGCCAAAACAAATCTGATGAGGTTCAACAAGGACAAGTGCAGAGTTCTCCACTTAGGATGGAAGAATCCCATGCACAGCTACCGACTGGGGACCAATGGGTTATGCAGTAGTTCTGCAGAAAAGGACCTGGGGGTAACAGTGGATAAGAAGCTGAATATGAGTCAGCAGTGTGCCCTGGTTGCCAAGAAGGCTAATAGCATATTGGGCTGCATTAGTAGGAGCATTGCCAGCAGATCGAGGGAAGTCATTATTCCCCTCTATTTGGCATTGGTGAGGCCGCATTTAGAGTATTGTGTCCAGTTTTGGGCCCCCCACTACAAAAAGGATGTAGACAAGTTGGAGAGAGTCCAGCGGAGGGCAACAAAAATGATTAGGGGGCTGGAGCACATGATTTATGAGTAGAGACTGAGGGAACTAGGCTTGTTTAGTCTGAAAAAGAGAAGAATGAGGGGGGATTTGATAGCAGCCTTTAACTACCTGAAAGGGAGTTCCAGGGAGGATGACGCTAGGCTGTTCTCAATGGTAGTAAATGACAGAACAAGGAGCAATGGTCTCAAGTTGCCGTGGGGGAGGTCTAGGTTGGATATTAGGAAAAAGTTTTTCACTAGGAGGGTAGTGAAGCACTAAAATGGGTTACCTAAGGAAGTGGTGGAATCTCCATCTTTAGAGGTTTTTAAGCTGCGGCTTGATAAAGCCCTGGCTGGGATGATTTAGCTGAGATTAGTCCTGCTTTGAGCAGGGGCTTGGACTAGATGACCTCCTGAGGTCCCTTCCAACTCTAATATTCTATGATTCTGTGATTCTATAACTTTTTAAACAGTGCAAATGTTTTCTCCACCAGTGTTAAGAAAATAGCCCTTCAGCAGTATCTTCTATTACATCTATTACACCCTCTGGATGGATAGAAGCCTAAAAGTTAGGTGTTATGACATCTAAGTCCCTTTGTGAATTTAGACTTACCTTAATACAATTAATAAATAATAACTCTTGACAACCTAAAACCCAAACAAGCAACAAAGGGCCTTGCAGCCTTTTCACATCTTTAATATTTCCATTATCAGTTAACAAAACATATCTAAGCACTGGTTATGTTAAGGGGGAATTATACTTCCAGGAGGAGAATGTTGCTCTAAGCCCAGGATTTTTATTTCTCAGAATCTGAAATACACCACACAGGTGAAATTCCATAGCAGTCCCTCATCACAATATACTGATTCTAATCCCCACATGTTTGTACCAGAAGAGAGTGTCAGTCTGAGCTTCTCAGATGATTTCACCTGTCCCACTGTCTTCTGTAATTTATACCATTTATTGTCACTGCTTTGCAGTAAATTTATTTATTTGCTTTGCAGTAAATCATCATGGGATAGAGTTTGTGTGAATGACAATATACAAAATAAAGTCGCACTGTACTTAAATGGCATGTCAGCTTTAGCTGTAAACCTATTCACAGTGGTTAACAGGTGTGAATTGGTTCTAAACTAGCATAAATTCCCTACTGGTGTCCCTTGTTCACTTCAAGTGGCTTCCCTGCTTTGCTACATCTTCAGAAAACAATTGAATTTGTCTTAATAGACCTTTTAAATGTTTAATGTTTTCTACAATTCTGATTTATACAGCAGTTCACAAAATGAAAATACGTAATTACCATCACCACATTTCCATTAATATCTCATAATCCTGAACACACTTCCTTTTTTACTGAACATTATTGTGGACTCCTAACACTTAAACCAAAACCAATCAAACAAAACCCAAACAACTAAAAAAAACCTGACTGCATATCTCCAAAAGACACTGGATTGCAGGAATGTAAACCGTTTCTTGTTTTTACTGCACAAGTAAAATGGTAATCGGTACATTTGAGAACAAAAGATTCAGAGCTAAATCTCCGGTTGTGGGGAACTCATGATCAGAGCAGCTGGGGAAGGATGGACGGTATCTCTAATCCATTTGTGCACCTATCCCAATTTTGGGACCATTGGGAGAGATGTAATGGCCCAAAGCATAATTCTGCAACATAACAGAAGTAGGGACCCCCTCCCAAGCTCTACCCCACACAAATCCCCTTGCACTTCCTATCATGACTTTATAACATCCAAAGCTGGAGTACCCTCTCATCTGTACCTCAAAAGGTCCACAAGAGAATTGCTCCATGCTTTCGTATTTTAGAACATGTATAAGAGTTGGATTTCATTCCTGAAGATCTCACTAAATCAGTCAGAAAGGTGAGAATACCACACACTAGTCCCATGTTAGGGCTGTTTAAAAACAAAGGAAATTCCCGAACAGAAAAATTTGTTGAGGTGAAGTTAAGGTTGAGAGCAAATTAGGAACTTAAGGATAAAAATCCTTCCATGAACGCTATATGTTATGGGAGATAAAAAAAACAACAACAAAAATCAGATTTAAGAGCAAATGTAGAAGAAAACAGACAGTTGGAACAATGGAAATTCACAATCAGGATACCCAAACCAACTTTCCTCTCACTCTAAAGATTCACGACCCTCCCTTCTTAGCAGTATCAAAACAGTTAACTAAAGAGCACTGGTTTTATAATTTGTTTCATACATAAATGTCTGATACTGGCTCATCAACTAGCTTTTTTTCTTTTCATGTAGCTGCTATAATTTAATGACCTCAGTCAAAGAAGCTTGTATATGGAGACATACTAATGACAATTAGATAATGGCTGACATATGGAATCACAAGTCTAAATCCTGTGAGATGCTGAAGGTGCTCAAGATTTTTGTCTGGGAATTGAAACTCTCTCCTGCATATCGAAGCACTATTCAGAGGTCACCAGGTTGGCCTCCAGCTATTGTTCTCATTTTATAAAGGAATCCAATTAACTCTATAATTAAATAGGGAACCAGGCAGCATAGCTATCCGAGGATATGATGAAGACTCTTAGGCCATTCTATAAGTTTATGCTGCTTATAACTTGCATGGGCCTCACAATAACTTAGAACAGTTTTGCTATGAAAAATTAATTTAATTACTGTCATGAAATTTGTTTATCACACTAGGGAATAGCATTAATGTAATTAAATACTTTCTGTAGGGTATAGTATAAGTGATGGTAACTATTAAATTGTTACATTATCTACCTATCACTTATCAAAATTAAATGAACTAATCTCACTATACCTTCCACTTTTCTCCTGTAAACCACGAGCTTCCCACATACCTTTTTATCAGTAGGTAAATATGTAAAGAAGACAATGCAAGGATAGAATTTAGAGTTGAATTTTGCAAAGTGCTATGGCCACTCAGGTTTCATTGAAGCCAAGGGCAATTGAATGTGATTGGTGTCTCTCAGGAGGCACTCAGCGACTTTTAGGATGTAGCTTTTAAAGGTTCCATCTTTGTATATAGGAACATTTTCTGGAGTGGGGAATTTTTGCTGAGAGCATTATATTATATTATTATTATTTATTTGTATTATCTGATCACCTAGAAGCCCCCATCTATCGTACAAGTGATTTCCAGTTATTTATGTTTATTAAGGTAGTGCTTAGGGACCTCAGCCAGGAACAGGGCCCCATTTTGGTAAGAATTGTGCAAACATTAGGGAAGAAAGCCCCTCCTCTGAAACACTTACAATATAAACAGCCAAGACAAACAGAAATAGACAGACAAAAAATATTGTTAAAAAGTTACAGTATAATTTCTCCTTCCTTACTACTCACATAACAATTCTTTCTCTCTCCCTCCGTCTCTCTGTCTCTCAATCCACTTCATGTCCCTTATTTACCCCAAGTGCTCTCCTTCCATTCCTACACACTCGGTCTCACTATGGATGTAGAACATTTAAAAGAATAAAACCTGCCAACATTGTCCTAAGTTATAATCCCAGCCACTCCCATCCCCTGAGGCCCTCACTGTTTCTCCTGCAGTATATTCTCTATATCTATATGATAAGTGCTTGCTCAGAGAAAACTGTCAAACATATTATTATTATTATGCAGGAACAGTAAGCCTACAGACCATCTGGTCCTGGTGTGTTTTGCTACAAAATGATTTATTAACTATGGACTATCCCCTTTTATTCACTGCTATCTATTTAACCTGTGAAGCAATCCTTGAAGGGGAAGAGAAACCATATATGACAACTAATACTTTGCAAGAACTGGGTCTGCTTCAGTGAACAATGGCATTACCTGAGCTAGTCTGGAAGTCCAACAATAAGCACATAGGTCAGGCAATACCAGTCCTCTGTCAAATGGGAGAATGGACCATCTTAGTCATTTATCTTTCTGTGAAAGTGCTAGTGTCACCTTGCTCAAATGACTGGAAAAGCAGGAAGGAGGGAAGGGAAAAAAAACCCCAGAGACAGGCAAAGATGTAGCAAAATACAAGGGGAAAAGTAACCGTTTAAATCTTCCTGGACCTGACAAATTACAGAAAGAAAGAGACTGATGTCTACAGTTTAACTATACCATTTAGAAAAATACCTGAGTTCATATAGATGTGATAAAGATTTAAGATCACGAGTGCCTAGGTACAATGTGAGATATACTGTAAGGCCTGCTTAAAAGGTAAAGACAGTGAAGAAAAAACCTCCCTTCTGCATTTAATAGATAATAAATGAGATTCCATCAAGTTAACCTTTCACCTGTGTATTTCAGGGAAATGGCAAAGCTGTTTCAGAAGACTCAAAAAAGGGAGGGGTAAGACTGGAAGAATTGCAGCTTAAAATATTCTGGAAGATATGACATGCATATAATGAAATACTGTAGAGTGTTCTAATTCCACCATGCACATATTGTGCCCAGCACAGAAGAAAGGAGTCCTTTAAAATGAGAAGGCAGGGGAGAAGGCAGAGAGGCAGGCACAAAGATTGAGTAGGCAGACTTGACATCAGTCCCTGCCGTTGATAACGTGTCCAATATATTTTTAATTCCAACTGTCTTAACTTTACAAAATGTACTTATTGTATCAATCAGAAATGTACCGTCACTGCTAATACATTAAACGAATCATTGGGAAAGGTGTCTACAGGAGATGGTAAATCATACAAAGGGGAATTATGAACCTTGCTGCAGAGGCAGGTAGGTTGAATCCTAACTAGTGTCTACCAGATCTGAAGCTCTTACTGCAAGCATTTGAAAGCTCAAGCTTTATTATCATGAATATTTTTGAAAATTGACTTCTTAAAAGCTAATATATTCAATGAAAGTGAATTTCAACTCCTCTGTTCCATGACAATATTTGCAATAACCCCTGGGTTGGTTATTTCTATTTGCCATCTGGTCAGGGAACAGAAACAATTCCACACAATTAATGGAATTTATCACCACAGCATAAATTGCGAATATACTCAATTAAAAATTTACAAACAAGCTGTACCCCAAGAATTAATCACTGGAGAAATTCTCAAACTGTTTTTAATAGTGAATACATAGAAGGGTTTCACAGTATGTTTAGGACAATTAGGAACAGAATAAAAAGGCAAAATTTGTTACATCAGTTATCCATGGGAATTTTTTTGTACAACTCTACTTATTAGCAAGCAAATAAACAGCCAACTGTTCCCATTAGGGGGCCTCTTATAATAAGTATTTCTGCCTCCAGGGTACAAAAGGCTGGGCTTTTAACAGCTGATATTTCCAGGATTGTTACCTGATTCTCACTTAAGCCCCAATTCAGCAGAGTACTCAAGCACATGCTTAAATATATCACTACTGAGGAAATAACTTAACCTCATTCTTAACTTTAAGCATGTGCTTAAGTCCCATTAAGCGTGGTTTAAGAGCTTTCATGGGTAGGGGTACTTTTCTGAACTTAGGTCTCGATTGGTACCATCCTCTCCTTCTGACACTGATTTTAGTTGATAAGCATTGCAGACTGCTATCTAGAGACTTCCTACTTATCTGCACAGTTTGTCCTAAGGGGAAAGAGAGGAAAGGTAAGACAATGACAATAAGTATGTTTGTCATATCCTTCCTTTTTCTTATTCTTCTTCCCTTGTATGCTCTCCTCTTTCATAAGTATGTATGTATATGTATGTATGTATGTATATGTGTATTTATGTATGCATATTAATACTTTCTTTAAACTTTAGAAGTATCTTGCTTGAAGAGGAGCTCAGTGGGAGGTGTATTTTTATCATTGTTTATCAATGGTTCCTTTGCCTCTTCATTTACTAAGGGGTGGAGTGACAACAAAAGTTGTTCTCATCTATTTGGATCTTGGATAACACCAACTGTTCTGGAGTACTCTTTCCTGGATGGAAAAGGGGAAGAACTATAGCAAAGGTTATTGTAGATGGGGCTATTATAAGGGTGAGAGAGAAAATATGGGCTACTATGTCTTTGATGTACAGAAGACATCCAGTCTTTAAGACCTAGTCTTGCACCTGTTAAAGTCAATGGCAAAACTCTAATCAACAATGCAGGAGCATAACTTGTATTTGCATTTTATGCAACCCAGATTTCAGGTCTGAACAACTCACTTAGTGCCTGAGACTGGGACTTGGATAAAGGGTTGGTTGGCTGTGACTCACCTCATACAAAAATGCCTGAGGGATGGAATCAGAAGAATTAGAGACGATTATTTCAGTTCCCTTGTTTTGGGGGAATTTGTCCACCATTTATGACATTTTGTTCTTAATTTGAGAGTTTTATTGGCCATAGTGGTGGTGAAAAATGTTTTGGATAGAGACTTCATGACAATTATCCAGACCTTTGTCACCTTGGATGGGAGTAGTATAATGCATTATACATGGGGCTACACCAGAAGAATACTCAGAACCTCCTGCTGATGTGGAATGCAGCAGCTCACCTATTTATGAGTGTTTCTTATAGAAAGTATGTTACACTTGTGCTCCATGACCTGCACTGGCTGCCCATTAAATCCAGATGCATTTAAGGTTTCCATTTTAACTGACAAAGCTCTAAATTGTTTGGGACATGCCTACCTTAGAGATTGACTCGTGTCTTGAGTGACACCATGATAGTGGACTATGAAATTTAAATAGGATGCTCATCAAGCTGGCTGTGGTCCACATTTTACAGTTTGAAAACTGCTTTCTTATATGATTTCTTGGATGGCCCAAGAGTTTGGGAGCAACACACCACATTGGCCATAAGAGATACCAGATCTGAGAGTATCCGTGAGGGAGACTGAGAAAATCATGCATCTAATATTGAGTAAGGGTGATCCCAAAGGAATCTATATAAAAGATTACATAATCTAAGTGCTATATAGGATGCTAGATGATTTGCTTTTTTAAATAAAATTATATGGGAAGGAGAAGGTTGTAAAAATTATTCAAATAGGCCAAGCACCACCAGTAGTATTGTCAGTTCCATAGTTGTTTCGGACAGTGAAGGAGACTCGAAAGCACATGAGTGTGATCCTGTGAGCAAATTTCTTAATCCTCAGTGATGCAGGGAAGCTCAATCTTGGCAGCACCAGTGATATCACAGTTTTTCAGAAGCACTGCATGGATCACTGCCACTCTTCAAGGTATTAATTCCACTTCTTCCCCACTCTCCAAGAAGCATGAGGTGCAGTGACAATAACATCAGCTGCTAAAATGCAACTCACCTGGATTCAGCTATAATATGGTAAAACACATTTCATTCCAGCCGTGTAAAGCTATATAATGGGTGAAACATCTTACTGATTAACCATAACGATAGGGTACAGATGTGAAACCAATTTCAGGAGAGTCAGGATGTGTCTGATTAAATGATAAAGGAAACATGCTAATGGAGCTCTAATCCTTATTTCACAAATCTCACTTCAATACGCGTCTTCATTGTAACCACTCACTTCTATAACTCTGCTGCAGTCTGTTTACTTGCATTATCAATAATCTGGTTTAGCCTCTTATCACTCTGTTGCATTCCCTTTAAAGTCTGTTAATTTAAAATAGCAGCCTCATCTGTCAATATTCTCCACAATACATCTTTCAAAATCCATGGGTCCTACACATGCCTATCACAACATGTGGTGTACCTCATCCAGTGCACTAAATGCCCCCAAAACAACTATGTGGGTGAAACTAGGCAATCACTATACTATCGAAAGAACTCACAGAAAAAAATGATGAGACAAAAATACCATGTCCTCTGTGGGCAAACACTTTATGAAAGTGATCGCTCCATATCTGCCAGTCTTCATCCTCAAAGGAAACCTTCACTCACCTCCAAAAGATGAGCCTGGGAGCTTAAATTCATAACTTTGCTAGATACTACAATTCATGGACTCAGTAGAGACACTGGAATGGTTCATTACAACAATATGTAACCCACTAATCCCCCTTTTTGTCCTATGACTATTGGGGTGTTAATAGCCACTTCATCTCGAATAGTCTCTTTCCACACATTACCTCCTTATGCTAAACAATCTGTTCTATCTTATATTTACCTGTGACATTCTGAGTACCTTTTCCTGACGAGGAAGAGTTCTGTGTAGCTCTAAAGCTTGTCTATCTCAACAGAAGTTGGTCCAGCAAAATATGTTACCTCACCCACCTTATCAGCCTCATCTAGCAATTCACTTGAATTCAATGCTTTAAAATTACAATGCTTATCAATACAATATTAAGATGATATGATTCTAAAGACAGACTCCCCTCCCCATAATCTCTGTCCTGGTACCCTCAAACCAATATGGTGAGCTACTGATCTGAGTTGCACTTTATTTATGGATCAATGTCCTAGCAGATAAATTACAAGATGGAGTACTAGTTGCTGTCTACTATGGACCACCAAATCACACTAGGGAATAGGATGACCTCTTCCTTACGGATCTATTTACAAATTGTAGGGGGAAAAACTATGAGGTCATGGGAGACTTCAATTTGAGTGACATATGCTGGAAGTCTCATGCTGCCAGTACTAAAATTATCCTTGCAATCTCTAAACATTATAGATGACAACTTCCTAACTCAAGAAGTATTGCAGCCAACACAATAGAATTCCATAGACATTGTCCTAACAGATAAAAAGGAACTGATCACAGGACTAAAAGTTAATGGTAGCACAGGTACAAATGAAAAAGACTTGATCACATTTATAATGTGCAAGCAAAACAAAGTCCAGCTCAGTAATATATGTTTGGTGCTTTAATTGGGCCAATTTCACAAAGCTGACAACAATTATAAGCCAAATCAGCTGGGAGGAAGAATTTATTCAGAAAAATGTGAGTTGGGAATTATTTAAGAAAACCTTACTAGATGTCCAAAAATCTATGGTCCCAGAACTGGGAAGAAGGCTGTGCTGGCTAAAACACCAACCTAGTTTAGCGGAGAAGTGGATGCAGCTATAATAATAGTAATAATAATAATAATAATATATAACAAATGGAAGAAGGGGGAAGTTTATAGTAATGAATATAAATGAGAAGATAAGAATTATAGAAAATTGGTAAAGAAAACCAAGGGCCACAAGGAGAAATTTATGGCCAGCAGAGTTAAGGAGAATATGTAGTTTTAAAAAAAATATTAGAAACAAAATGAATTATGACAATGGTATTGGTTCATTGCTAGATGGAAATGGTAGAATTATCAATAATAATGCAGAAAATGAAGAAGTGTTCAATAAATATTTCTCTTCTATACTCAGGGGAAAAACAGATGATGTAATCTCATCATGTGGTGATGATAACAATCTTTCCATTCCACTTGTATGTCTGGAAGATGTTAAACAGAAGCTACTAAGATTAGACTTTTTAAATCAGCAGGTTCAGATTACTTGCACCCAAGAGTTTTAAAAGAGTTGGCTGAAGACCTCCCTAGCCCATTCATGTTGATTTTCAATATGTCTTGGAGCACTGGGGAAGTTTCAGAACACTGGAAGAAAGCTAATATTGTGCCAATTTTTAAAAAGAATAAACAGAATAATCTGTATAATTATAGGTCTGTCAGCCTGACATTAATCCCAAGCAAAATAATGGAACTGCTGATAAGGGATTTGATTAATAATGAATTAAAGGAGGGTAATATAAATCAACATGGGATTGTGGAAAAAAGACATCTCAAACTAACTTGATATCTTTTTCTGACGACATAACAAGTTTTGTTGATAAAGATAATGGTGTTGAAGTAATGTTCTTAGAATTCTGTAAAGCATTTGACTTGGTGCCACACAACATTTTGAGTAAAAAACTAGAATGATATAACAGTAACATGTCACATATTAAATGGATTAAAAACTGGTAAACTAATAGGTCTTGAATTGTCACTGTAAATGGGGAATCGTCATCAAGCGAGTTTATTTTCAGTGGAGTCCCACAGGGCTCAGTTCTTGGCCCTCTACTATTTAACATTTTTATCAGTGACCTGAAAGAAAACAAATTCATCACTGATAAAGTTTACAGGTGGCACAAAAATTGGAGGAGCGGTAAATAATAAAGAGGACAGATCACTAATTCTGAGCTATTTATATCACTTGATGAACTAGGAGCAAGCAAACAATATGAGTTCTAATAAAGCTAAATGTAAATGTATACATCTGGGCACAAAGCATATAAGCTGCACTTACACAGTGGAGGACAGTATCCTAAGAAGCAATCACTCTGAAAGAGATTTGGGAGTGGTGGTGGATAATCAGCAGAAAGTGAGCTCTCAGTGTGATGCTCTGGGCAAAAGAAGTAATACAACCTGTGGTGCATGAACAAGGGAATCTTGAGTAGAAGTAGAGAGGTTATTTTACTACTATACTGGGAACTGACGTGACTACTGCTGGAATACTATGTCCAGATCTGGTGCCCGCAATTCAAGAAGGGCATTGATAAATTGGAGAGGGTTCAGACAAGAGCCATTAGAGTGATTAAAGGATCAGAAAGAATGCCTTATAGTGATAGATGCACTAGAAGTTCCATCTATCTAGCTCAATAAAAAGAAAGTTAAGCAGTGACTTGATTACGGTCTATAATTACTTACCTGGGGAACAAATATTTAACAATGAGCTCTTCAATCTAGCAGAGAAAGGTATAACATGATCCAACGGCTGCAAGTTGAAGCTAGACAAATTCAGAGTGGAAATAAGGTGTTAATTTTTAACAGTGAGTAATTAACCATTGGAACAATTTTCCAAGGGTGGTGGTGGTCACTGACAACTTTTAAATCAAGATTGGATGTTTTTTTTTTAAATATATGTTCTAAGAATTATTTTGTGGAATTTCTCTGATCTAGAGTCTACTGGAGGTCAGACTAGATTATCACAATGTTTCCTTCTGGTCTTAGAATCTATGAATCTATTAATTTGATGGAAGCAACCCTGGCAGTATTTGGAGCACTCAGATTTCTGGGCCCTGGATGGTCTAATTTGAGTCTTGAGTATGGTACAATAACTGCATTGGCTGCATATTTCCTCCTCTAACATAATGGATGAAAATCAAAGTCCATGGTAATTCTTTTACATTTGTCAGCTGCTTTGAATGCCATTGATCATATGGTAATGCTGACATATTTGCAGTCCCTAGATGGAATTGCTCATGAGAACTCTGCTCCCTTCTCTCTGGTTAGTTCCAGAGAGTAGAAATTGGTGATTGCATATTCATCCCTGCAGATCCCTGAGATAGGAAATCCTCAGGCTTCATCCTGTCATTCCTCCTGTAGAACATATATATGAAGGTGGTAGGAGGAAGTGTGGGCTACAGCTTCTTTGCCATGCTACAGAAACATAATCTCTATCTTGTCTGATCTGGCAGGTGCAGTTTATTTAGTTCCAGTTCATTACTGCACCTATCAAGGTCTCTAGGTTCTTACAGCATTTAAAAAATATACAATCACATCAATAAGAACATTTGGTCTCATTTTAAATTAAGGATCCATTTATAAGCAGTTTATAAAGGGTTAATAGATATTGTATGTTAAGCAAATATAATATATCTTCTATTTATCTATGTCTGGACTTTATAAAATGCTTGTGAGTTGCTGCATGTATTCACTTACAATATCTATATGCCATGTTATAAGGTAATCTTTTAGTGTTTGCTCTATAACTATAAAAGTGTTTGCTATGGAACTGGAAAATCCCACAGTCAGAAGTGAAGCCTAAGCAAGTGTGAAATACTAGTTTACCACAAGAGATGTCATCTTCTGCCCAACAAAAGAAGGCCTATGGACACCAAACAAACCATTGTGGAACATCAGTAGACAAAATACTTTGTGGATTGCTTTCCTCACACCCATGAAGAGGGGTGCAAAATGCTTCTCCTATCACAGCTTGAGCTCTGGGGAAAGAGAATAAAAATCCATGTCAAGGAGAGATTTTTGTCATCACTATGCTGCTTGGAATTTGGAGAAGGCAATATTTCTAAGTATAAGCAAGGGATCCTCGAGTTGCTTAGCCTGAGTTAGCCCTAGAGGACACATAGAGCTTGCACATTACAACAGCTTCTATTACTTTTTTGACACCTAAAAAGCAACTCATTTGTGTGTGTATGTGTTTACTTACTTTAATCTTAAACAATTCTCTTGTTTCTATTCCTTATTAATACATCTTCAATTAAGTTATTACAGGATTCACTACAAGCATTGTCTTTGGTGTATAATCTGAGGTGTAACTGACCTAGGGTAAGTGACTAGTCCTTTGGGACAGGGAGTAACCTAAATATTGTTGTGATATTTGGTGTAAGGGAAAGGGACTGTCTATCACCAAGTTAGGTTTGCCTGGGTTGCAGGACAGGCCAGAGCACCCAAAGGGACTTTGTATGACTCCAGTGCTTCAGGACTTCACATTACTTGGTTGGTGAAATGTAAGTATAGAACATACAACCAATTTGGGGTTTGTGCCATGGTTTGTAATAGTCTGCCATGAGGTTGGCATCCACATTCATGAGCCACTCCAGACAGCCTGACACCCCATAACAAGGACAATCAAACATATTAAACCTGATTCCACATATGTTCCTATACTTACATGTTCCCTTGACATCAATTTTACTGATTTTTATCTAACACTGATATAGAACACTGAGCCCTGGTCTATACTAGGGGAAATTTCCTCCCATATTTTATACAGATTCAAAACCTAATTGGAAAAACACTGGTAGCATAAACCAGGCTCTAGATAACTTAAACATTTTTACTGAGTATTCCCTAGTGTAATTCAGGCCTAAATGAGTTCATATAAACCAATTAATGCTACTTGCTAAACAAATCGCTTAAACCTTCTTATAAATGCTAACTTGTACAAATATGGAATTTATAATTGATTGAGGTATTACATTTATATCTTTAAACCAATATATCTTTTGCTATATCCAAATCCACAGAGAGATGAATATATATAAACTGCAGAACTATGTAAATAAATGACTATATCATGCATCTTTGACTGCATCATCTGTCCCCTTACCAGTGCACTACCCACCCCAAGATTTATTGTAGCATTCCTAGTACTTGAGCAGCTGCAAACTATGCCATTTAAAAAACAAATTGCCACAAAAATGCCTCCTCCTCACCACAAATTTGGTTTATATTCCAAAATTCACTGGGCTTCAGGGCCAGGCTTTTTAAGAGTCAGTCTTACATCAGTAGCAAGATTTGTGTTCATAAATATGCTGTGACTTAAAAACTTATTATTTCAAGGCCCTGCAAGGCTAGAAATGAGAGCACCAGACCCTTGCAAGTGACAGATTCTCATTTTTCCAGCTCTGGCACGTACTACTAGAAAGGCCAAAGAAAACAGATGTTCATATTATGACATCTTTATATCAGGGATATCTATTTTATGTGATTGTTGGAACTGGTTGGAAAATGTTTCGGTTTGTTTTTTTCCTCACAAAAATAAAAAAAATATCAAAAATTGAACTATTGCAGCTAAAAAATCTCAATATTTCAGCTTAATACTTGCATGTTTTCATTCTAAAATGTCACAAAAATGCCTTATGGGAATTGTAGTTCAGATAACTCATGCTCCCATCATCCTCTATTGAATTGACTCCAGCACAACAACATGACAGTCACATTGCCATCCTGCATTATGGGAGATTAAGTCTGCCTGGGGAACTCAGCCCATAGAAGAGAACGGGAATACAAACTCCCATAATGCACCCAGAGGATATTTAAAATTTTGGCCAAAATATTTCAATTTTCAAGTGTTTAGTTTTTGGATGAAAAAAAAAATCACTCCCCTCCCCCCCCACCTCCACCCCCCGGCCCACCCCAGAAAGCAGACGCTTCTTGTAAAAAAATTTAGCCAAAATCCAAATTTTCCATGAAAAAAATTTTTAGATGGAAAATTTTTGACCACTCCTACTCATTAGTCTATTCTTCCTTTCCTTATTAAAGGAAGCAGTAGTATTGCCAGACTAAACCCTTCTCTCTGATATTTCCTGATATTTGGGTACTTTATCTCACAATCTGAACTTTATCTCACTACTAGTGTTTTGTATTTTTATACCAACTGCATGCAAAATAACTAAACAATGCATCAATGATCATTAAGGCTGCATGGATAAAAGAAAAAATATATGCACAGGATATGCCAAAGTTAAGGTTAAAGCCACGTTGCACAAATTTAATATTTTATATTCCTGTTTTTCTTAGAAAATGTGCATGGAACTATGTACCACCTCCTCAGAAATAAGAGAAAGAGAAAACCAGGGGAAAACCACATACAAGAAACTGTGTATTTATTAGCTGAAAGGAATGTACCACCTGCAGCAGGCAGAAGCGAAAGGACCACCTTTGGCCCTTTCAGCCTGAAGATGTAAAGGCCAATTACAAGGAGAACTTGTTCAGATAGAGTCCTATAAAAATAAACCAAATATCTGGAGTTCAGTGATGGCCAGGAATTTAAGAAAAGGAAGAAAATTCGCACTTATTGGAGCACCAGGAAACAGAGTGAAAGATAGCCTGATATTTCCAGAACAGACACCAAACGTGCTATGTATGCAAGTCAGTTACATCTTTCATTTGTTTTGCTGTGGATAAATAAATATACAGGTGTATTTTGGACAACAGTTGCTTGTGATTCACCATCACAATATAGCTTAATATATATTTCTGATTATGTTGTTTAATGTATACTATAAAACTTGCAGGATTTTTAGTGTGGCTGACTTCAAACCGCTATAGGAAACATATGTCTTGTTTTTCCTGACTTTTTCATCTTGTCTATCCTGCTTTAAATTACACTAACATAGCTTTCATATTTAATATCCTTGTGGAAGAAGCTGAATGGAAAGAAGGAAAAATTGCCCGTGTTTAATGATATTAACATTTTAATTGTCCCAATAAGCTTTGGTATTCACACCTAATTAAAAGCAAAGAGTGCGGGAAGGAGGAAATGCGTACACCCTATTGTGGTGAATGGTGTGGGAGAGGGCTGAGTTTGGGTCATTAGGGGCCAATTTGGCAAAGCATGTGCTCATGTTTGTCCCTATTCAGCAAAGCACTTAAGCACATGTTGCACCTTAAAGTGCACACTTAAAAAACATTGAAGTCAGTGGGATTTCAGCACCTGCTAGATAGGGATGAACTGCTGAACTATGGCTTCACTGTTGCTATTGTTGAATTTCAGCCAGTTTTCGGCAAGGTTCAATTAACAGGAGACTAGTACACTCATTTATATGATGATGGATATATCTTGGCTTAGATGTTAAAAATAAGTAAATTTTACACTAAGCAAAAAAACAAACAAACCCAAGCTTTAAAAGACCTTAGATGTTCTGGATCCAAAAGTCGTATTTAACTCATACTTATTTGCACATTTTTATTTATATTTATCCTTAGCAAATTCTATTTCTTTCTTGAAATTATTTTGAACCCTCTTAAGCTGAATCCCACTTTATGTACACAGCAGCTCTCATTGTCTTCGGTGACAGATATAGGTGCTCAGCACCTTTGAAAACCGGGCCACATCTAATGAGTTTCCTAAATATAGTTTTAGGAACCTAAATGGGCAGAAAGCTATGAATTTTGGCTTTGTCTTCCAATCACCCCATCCAATGATTTACATCCACCATTATCTCTCAGTTCCAAATCACCCCATCTTCCAATCACCCCATCCAATGATTTACATCCACCATTATCTCTCAGTTCCAAAAAGATTTTTAAGTTCCAATAGACATACCTAAGAAGAATAGAGGCTCAATATGCTAGATCAGCGGCACATAAGTCATACTCTCATACTATCAGTATATCCGTATTTGTGTCAGTGATCACTTCCTCTCCCCCCAAGCCTCTTTCATCTTGTCCATACAGCCTCTATTAGAAGGGCATTGCACAGAGGGCGTCATCATTTTTATATCTTATCCCAGGGGTAGTCAATTCTTTTTTTTTCGAGGTTCAAATTTCTTGTCATGGTATATAGTCAAGGTCCACCCTCCAGAGAAAATAATAAAAAATAACAATAATGATAATAATAATTAGTAAATAACAAAATTTCAGGATCCGTTCAAAAGAGTCTGGAGGTCCAGATCTGGTCCATGGTCTGCCTATTGACTACACCTCTCTTACCCTGTCATTTTATCCTCTAGAATTACGTAAGCCATTGGTTCCTTCTCTGAGTAATCTACCTAAATTCTGTGCCATTTGTGTAGTAGGGAATAGACAAATGAAGACTCAACTGTCACGCCTCTTCCCATTCCAAATAGACAGAGAGCTCAGTTAAATATTTAGCAGTTAATACTACTTCTAACCCTGAGACGTGGGTCAAGACCAAGTTTCCTGCAACTAATTGTAATATTTCAGAAATGCTTAGCTCCTGGAAGCCACTTTTCTTTAGCTGGAGTGGCTAAATAAACACAATCTGTATGATTTGGCTCCCTGGACTAAATTATCTCTTTTGAATGCTTTGGATACTGAACCAAACCAGCCTTTTAAAAGAAAATAAACATGACAATGCACATTTTGTTTGGGCAGAGAAAAGAGTTCATATTAGAATGAGAATTATGGAAAAGCCAGTGTTAGAGGAGGCCTTGGTGCTACCTGATTTTTATTTATATTACTTGGCAGCTTATTGGAGAACAGAGCTGTCTGGAGACATTACCACTGGGTAACTACGGACAGAGAAGAAATGAGATTAAGAAAGTATTGTAATAGTTATAGAAAAAGGAGACACATGAAGAAAGGGATGTTCTAATCTCATTTCACACTACTTACTATTGCTCTCCTCTCAGTTTGCTTTTGCTTTTGGCCTCACACTGATTTGGCAGAGTGAATCCTTTTCACTGCTTCTAATACGGAGAATTACGGAGCTAGATTGTGTTCTATGGGCTAAAACTATTGGGGACAGCTATTAATGAGTGAGAATTTGCTGTCACTGTTCTCTTCAGTTCTCTGTTCTCTTCAGTTCTCACTGTTCTCTACTGCAACCACTGCTGTAGTATCCAAGTACCTGATACCCATGAGAAATAGCATTAATGTTCCTGAATTTCTTTTTTTATTTGTATTTTTCAATTTCTCCTCTTTGCAGTTCGCAAGGGATCAAATCTTTTCTAATTAAGGAAAAAGAACTTGCCAGCTGATAACATTACAGTCTTATAGCACATCTCCCACATGACCAACATTATGTATGAATCCTCTTTGTCATTCTCCCATAACCTTTCTGGCAAACTAGGTGCTGCTTTTGGTAAGTATAATGTCTGGATTCAAATCCTTTAATTCTTCTCTACATATGTTACAGCGTCATTCTAACTTGCTGGTATATAACCCTTGAATGACTGAGTGTTCTGTTCCCTAAGGATTTGAATCAGTGCTTGATGAGATGTGAAGAGAACAGAATATTTTTTGAAGATGCCCAGCATTGTTATGATTTTTTTTAAAAGTCACCACAAATAATGGAATGCATAACACATCTTCAGATACCCTTATCTCAAATAACACATTTCCTGGAAGACAACACAGACATTCATGTCAAGATAAATGTTAGTGGCTCCTCTAGTCTTGTCTGGCATGATGGCCACTATCAAACTATGGAAAAGCAAAGACCCACAAGCTGTCATGGAGTGACTCAGAAAGACCTGTATCCTTGCAGCTGTACTGTACCAGGGCAGACAAGGCATCAAAATAAACTGTATTATGAAACACTTTCACATTGTATTCTTGTGACATATGCGAGACCTAGGAAGTGAAAAGAGTTCAAATGACTGTTTTGAAATGTCCTAGACAAGCAAGGACTTCTGGGACAGTATGTATGAAACGATTTTCCTGGGCAGTCCCTGGAGGTGGGTAATACCACAATTCCACTTATATATATAAAAAACCCAACCAGCAACAACAAAACAAAACTCCCAGTCAGTTGAAGCTACACCATGAGGATAAGGCCATCAACTGGTGATTAGCTGTTCCTGAAGACTGGAGATCAATGGCCCGGGCTATATAAAGAAATGACTGATCTCCCCAGCCTTGGTTCTGGTTACTGATATGGACTTGTAACCACAGGGAAAACCTAGACGTGGAGTTGAAGGACTGACATCTGTCAGAGCCCTATGTTGGAGTTGGGGTTAATCTCTGGTAACCTTTTGAGCATGCGTATATTTTTTTATTGTTTGTATATACTTTCTATATAATGCTTTTAGCTTAAGAACAAATGTACTTGCTTAGTAGAAGCTGTATGGTATCCTATAACTGCTGGCAATACGCTGTTCATAGTCCTTGGAGAGAAAGCAAAGTATGGGCTTTTAGACAGTCTGGCTTGTTGAGGATATTGCTGTGTAAGGCAGGTAGTTGTGAAACTTTAAATTCCTGGTCAGAAGTAAGTAAAATGCAGGTCTCCTCCCATGAGAGGTAACCACTTGAAACTGGAAAACTTTAGGTGTATACTCTCAAGGGACCACAGATGGGGAAATACAGGTGCAGTAACCCTGAAAGTGTGACGCATTGTCCTTTGGCCTTCTGGTGACTGATCTGGCTAAAACAATACTTTCTTCTTCAGGCATTCCTCTGCCCTCTCTTTTTTCTCTTGGATCCAAATTCTATCCTGACTTACTCCTGTGCAGAAATGTGAAGTCAATGGAATTGCATAACTAGAGATGAGGTAAGAAATAGATCTTTTTTATACTAATGCTTGGTCATGGTCTGACATGTTTTAGATTACTCTGTGGGTTGCCACTGGGGACAAGGAAGGAAGGAGAAACGACTACTGTTATTTTTTATCCTGTATTACTTGGGCAAAATGGGGATCCTTGCACTCAGGCAGATGGCGCAGAACTAGCACCACTGTCAGTACTAGTCAGTAAAGAGCGCAAAAGAGGCAGCATAAGTTGACCCAGCCAATCCCTGCACCAGACTGGAGAACTTGATAGCTCTAAGGGAAAGCATATTTCTAAAGTAAGTGTATAGGGGGAAGTCTGTTCTCATCTCCTTATTTGCTGAGACTCTAAAGAAAAGAATGATTGTACTCCATAATGGGTGTGAGATGCTTAAACTATTATGTCAATTACCTACATAACTGTAAGGCCACACTGGCATACATTCGAGAAAGGTATGTACTGGGCCTGAACTTTTAAACTCTGTGTACTCAAATGTTCAACTCAAGTCAATGAGACTTTTGGATTCTCAAGGAATGCAGTATTGGACTCACTGGTTTATTAGTTTTCTAATTATTCAAAAGGAGCCACTATTCAGTCCTGATCACTGTTTTAATCTCAGATGCAGCAAAAGTTAATTTAAGTAAAAAAAATTGAATTTGGAAAGATTTCTTAACACTTTGTTCTTTCATCTCATTTTGTCATGGTTGCTGTCTCTTTATAGAATGATCTGCATTAGAATCATCAGGGGAAGCATTCCCTCCCACTGATAGCTAGATAGGTGGTCCTTTTATGAATTTTTGTTTAATACATATTCTGTTTTTCCACAATGCTCTTAATATGTAAATAGAGGCATTTACTGCACAGAGAGAGATTCAATGACAAGTACAAAAAGACTAACGACAGTAAAAATTCTGTCTATAACAAGCCAAAGAAACCCCTCATAGCATAACATCCACACTGATGTCAGCTTCAAAACAGCCTCCATTCTGATGAGGAAAAGGGCAATTAGACAAGTTGTCCCAAAGCAATGTCAAAAGCCTACAAATTTAAGTAGCTATAAAATTCAATCCCAACAGACGCCTACAAACATGTAAGTTAATGCCATTGAAAAGCAATGTAATCAGGTGTCATTTATCTGTATAATATCAGCTGAGACACGCTAGTAATCAATACATATCATAGACCATTTGTGTAAAGAGGTGATAGCCAACACTTGAGCAATTAAGCATGCTAAACTAAGTCAGCTATTTAAAGACCCCTAAAAGTAAGCATGGAAACCAAAATCCCCAAAGACCCTGAATTCACACTCTTTACTCAGGCTCCGTTTTCTCAAAGTAAGGAGTGCAGATGGGTCTAAAGAGCCGAGCGTTATCTTTCCAAAATGCCACAGATTTTAAATCTCAAAGTTTGATTCAGTCTCAGAATTTTCAGAAGTTTTCTCTATTATTTGCTCTAAAAGTTTTGCAGCCATGTGCTAGCAAAATCAAGCTTGACATGGGCGAATCCTGGAGGGCCCTGAATACTCTCAAGCTTTTGCAGTCAATGGGGGCTGAAAGCACTCAGGAGGTATTCAGAACATATCCACACTGACTCCTATTCAAAGCAAGCGGCTGGATCTGGATATTTCCTCTTGTGGAAATCCTTTGGTGTTGCCAAACGTTGAGTTACAGCCGTGCAAAGGCAGAGTAAACTTGTATATGAAGGGTGATTTCTTTTTAATACATTCTCAGTGAAGATATCTGGGCCAACTTCTATGGTTGTTTGCGTGGACATTCATGACTGTTTTTCTTTCAGATACTTATCCAGCCCACATAAGTTATTCATCCTCCCTAGCCAGTTGGTAAAATGTATGGTTTGAAAATGGTAGTGACAATCATGATCATGTGATTTCTGTATTTTCTGTTCTGGTCTAACAGGTTTAGTCTTTAGGGGGTTTGTCTCAGTGTAGCCTTATTAATTTATCTGATTTTAGTTTTAAGCCCTGTCACAAATACTTTCTGAGAACAGTGAAGAGGTGGGACATATGTTTCCAGAAATAGCTTAGAAAAAGACAGAAACTTGTTGACAGGTCATAATTACTCACAGTGAGCGCTCTTAGTTTCTGGGGGAAATAGGTTCCTTGAATTTCTTCATAGCGATCTTTCTGCCCAACTGAAAATAAACATTAACAAGTTCTAGTCTACACTGTGACTATTTGACACAGCCCTGACTAGAGGGCAGTGCAGCCCAGCTTCAACTCAAGGGATGTCTGGGGAAGGATTGTGGTCCAGGAGGTGCACTCTCTCTATGTGCTCCCAGTTATGCAGATTGCATAATCCCTTTGGATGCTGCAGCTTGCTCCTATCAGTACACCTGGCCCACTGACCTTCCCCTTTGAAAAATGGACTCTTTGGGGCAGGGATTTAGTATGTGTGTGTGTACAGTGCCTAGCACAACATTGTCCTGTGACACAGGGCTTGTTTACACTTACAGCGCTGTAGCAGTGCAGTGCAGTGCAGCTGAGCCACTGTATCACTTAGTGGAGATGCTACCTATGCCAATGGGGAAGGTTCTCCCATCAGCATCGGTATTCCACCTCCCTGAGTGGTGGTAGCTATGTCGATGGTAGAAGCCTTCCAGTCAACAGAGCGCTGTCTACACCGAGGTTAGGTCAATATAACTACATCACTCCACTGTGTGGAAAATCCAAACTCTTGAGCAACGTAGTTATACTGACATAAGTTAGTACTGTAGTCTATGGCAAAGATATGCCCAGGCAGGTATATTACCTCTGTGTATGACCATCTCTCAATATATCACTAAAGGGAGTCCTTTGGGTCTCTGTCACAAAGCTAAGATCTAGCTGATCGTCATAGTTGTTGTAAGGTGTGGGTATGGAAATGAGAGTTATGTAGAATGTGAGTTTTCAAAACTGTTGAACTTGTCAGGTGAAACTTGTCACCTGTGGTGAGGCAGGTCCCAGGGCTTAACTCAGTTAAAAGTGAGAACAATGGACATCTATGAAGCCAGCCCTATGTTTGTTATCTGGGCCGGGTAGAGGCTTGAGGAATTACAAAGGCAAAAAGGCATCTGCCCCACACTGGCATTTAAGGGGTTAAAAGCAGTCTTAGGGAGGCTGCAAGGGAGGCAGCCAATATGAGAGAGGCTGGGAGGAACAACCAATTAGATTCCAACAGACCCATATAAAAGGGGCTGTAGGGCAGCATAGCGTAGTCACTGCTTGGAGCTCAAAGAGGGAGGGCTGTGTCTCTTGTAGGCTGTGGCACTTGAGACAGTGTTACTGCTGGGAGGGTGTGGTAGCAGGCCCTGAGGATGGGCAGAGAAGATGCTAGGGCTGGGGGGAAGTGGCCTAGGGAGACAGCAGCAGGGAAAGAAGTTCAAGATGCATCAGGAGGCTGCAATCCACATGGTCCTTGAGCTGGGACCCAGAGTAGTGGATGGGCCTGGGTCCCTCCTTCACCCCTCCACTAGCCACAGGGAAAATGGTGGAATAAGTGACTGGAGGCACTACTGAAGAAGTAGTAGGATTGAGAAACTTCAGTGGCCACTGGGAAAGTGGCTGGACTCTTGAGGTGCCAAACCTCCCCCAGAAGGGGAGAACATGGATTGTGGCTTGGTCGGAGGGCTGAGTCACAAAGAAGACGTTGCAGATCCTAATAGCTGTGGGAAGGGCCACAGGCAAACAGGGAGGCAGAGTGATAGTGCACAGTCCATGGACATGGGTGTCGGCTTGAAGCTAATCCCCAGACAACAAGCAGTACGTACACAAGAAGTCTCTAAATAATGGATTCCTTGGGGCAAGAGACAATAACCTGTAACCATAAGAAAGTAGAAAAGGAAGAAGATTTGATCCATTATGGAGGAGACATTCTGCCAGCAAAGGCATCTCAGGAAAGGTGGCTCCCAGCTTTCTGGTGTGGGCAAGCATAGTAATGTTAGACCGGCACCTCAAGAGGAGCCAAGCCTAAACCTTATAATCAGGAGGCAGATCCTCCCCTATCCCAGTGGTAGGGAGCCTTTCGGCAATTGGAAAATAACAAAGGTGAACCGGAATCAATATGCTTCGAAAACAAAGGGGGTTTATTGAACAAAGGGGAACGGGGTCACAGAATAAGTCAGGGTCTCAATATAAATGATGGTGTTATTAGATAAATGTCTCTGGTGTTGTTTCACTATGCTCACAATCTTTCTTCTCCAATGGTCGTGTTGTCCTCTATCCGTCTGTTCCTTTCCCGATGGTTCCTCGTCTACTTCTATTCCTGGTCTGACAGTCACCGTCTGCTTCTATTCCTGGTCTGACAGTCACCGTCTGCTTCTCGTCCTCGCTTATACACAGTCTCTATTCAGTCCACAGCAGCAACAACAATGTCCAGTAACACAGAAGAACAACGTCCAGCAACGCACACAGAACAACAACGAGCAACCGTTGGTTCCTTCCTTTTGTAGAATCGCAGGAACCTCTGGGAGCCAATCCGATCGATGGGATTTTCCCGCTTCTAGGGACCTTTGCACACGACCCTGAGGGTTCTGCGCACGGCCCCTAGCTTTGTGCACACGGCCCTTAGCCTTTTGCACCCGGCTCGCTATGGTCTACGACCATTCCTATTGGACCCTTCCTTATGAATATTCAAACTAACACTGGTAACTGAACTGAACTATTGACCCCGCATATGTGGGTTCTCTAGTGGCTACTATTTACAAGATCACTAACCTATTTACAAAAGGGGAGGGGCAGTATAGGGTCTAAGACCCACAGGTCACAATTCCCCTCCTTGATGGGGTCATTCTCCAAATATGAGGGAAGGATCCCCATCATTTTTAAACTTGACAAAAGTGGGTCTTGACCCAGCTAAAATCCTAATCTTACGCATTGTAACATATAAATGGAAAATGAACAAAAACACTATAAACTGTATAACACATAGTAAAACAACGGGAGTAAACATTATTCTCCAACTGCTATATTGACTCGCCTCTGGATGGAAAAACCTTTCCCACCAGCTGTTTTGGCTTGCCTTTTGAACTCTGTCCAATATATTTTCAATTTGCTTAGCCGAATGGTGTATTGCTAAATCTATCTCCCGTCCTTCTTCCTTTAACAATTGCAATTGTCGCAACATTTCAGGATGTTTTATCAATTGTTGCAATAAGGTGAGATTAGTTCCTAACTGTACAGGCTCTATTCCCTTATATAGGGTATAATGTTGGTGAATATCTACAAGGGAAACACGCTGCTGTACAAATTTTAAGTCACATCCATAAACACTATAAACATTACATATACAAATATTTTCTTGATTAGGCACAGATACATTGAATTTAATATTTACAGTTAATTGGGGACAGGCAGTTCTTATACATACACAGGAAGTATTTACAGATACGATCATAGATTCGTTAGGTGCTTTAACTAATTTGTAATGGCATTTTCCCGTTTCCTTCAAGCAAATCTCATCGGGGTCTAAGTATTCTTGGGCACATGAGTATCCTAGCCCTCTCTCCCCGGTGCATGCCTGCATGTTTATAGCATTCCATTTACCATTTTCATATGCCACCCATTTTGGTAGATCTTCCGGCCACAACATTGAATCATTTATCAGGATCCCCATGGGAATCACTGGGTATATCCATGATTGTGTGGCATTCTTAATTGTTAAGATGTGTGCCTTTACTTGTTCTGGGCGGAAGGAAAAATGCACCATTTTCCACCACTCTGTGTGTTCTGCTTCAAATTCTCCTAACCCATATCCTGTGATAATTTTTTTCATTTCCGGAGAAATGATCCCCTCTAAACCATCTCTTATGATGTTTTGGGCTAAGGTCTGAGCCCAAACCTGTGCTTGTGAACATGCTAATGCTATAGAGATGTTTCCTTGTACTGTGCCTACTGCTTTGATTAAGGTGTTTAAGTCTTGTTGACGTGTTCTGAACCATGTAGGTAATAATTCCGTTACCTTGTGTTGAATGCTAGATAGTTCCGTGAGTGATGTTCCTAACGGATGGTCCAGTGTGTTTAGTTCGGTTCCAATCTTCCCTATTTTGGAGGCTAGTACCTCTAGGTCAATGGTGTTTACGGCACCTAGACCTGTACCTATGCCTCCCAAAAGTGTACTTACAAGATCTCTTTTGTGTCTTCTAATGGTATCGTCTATATTCTGAATCCAATTGATCCAGCCCTGCCTGATAGTTTTAGTGTATTGATTACAAATAGGCATTTCCGTATCTATCCTGACATCCAGGTCTATATCTAGGTGTACTAATGCATACTGCGGTTGGATTAGCAGTTTTCTTTTTAATTGTCTGCCCACCACTACTGGTCCAGACTTGGATACTATGGGTTTACCCACAACTACGTTTTCTTGCCACCAGTGCGATTCATGTGGTCCATATATGACCCAATCTCCTGAGTCTAGTGGTGTTACATCAATATTTATATTACTAGTGCATGTCCATTTAACTTCCTCGTTACTATTTTCACAGTATGGGTTTTGCATCCCATATCCCTTCTTAGATGTTACCAACCTCCTGCATGGGATCTCAATATCCTTCATTTGTGTACCTATGTACAATGTTATCCATATAGACTGATTTGTTTCAATTAATGTTGCCTCAAATCGGAAGTGATAGTTACCTTCCGTCATTATCTTGGGTGTATACCACCTCATTTCTATACATAGTTTTGGATTCGGTTGTACAGTATTACATTCTAATGACCTCTTAAAGATTTCCTCAAAGGGTGTGTACCAAACACATTTACCTTTGACCTTCTTGTCTTTAAATAACTGTCCCATAATGGTGGCAGTTCTTGAACCTTTATGTAACGTAGTGCTTTTAGTAGTATGTTTTGTAGTATTCATATTGGGAATCTCAGTTAACTTCTGATTCCAATATATATTGCACTTCTCTTCTTCCATCCCTGTAAATATATCCACTATTCTCTCAGCAGAGGGTAGTGGTCTCTCTCCACCAACCGATATATTTCGTTCTCGAATTGAGGGGTTCTTAGCCTGACATCTGTATACCTGCCCTGATGTAACAGTAATACCCATAACATTATCCTTATACCATACAATCAACAATGTTATTACAATCGTGGCTTCCAACAGATGATTAGTAACAAAATTAACCATACCACGATAACAAAACATAATTGACCCTGGATTCTTTCAAGATCGTAATAATTATTAGGGTCGCTCCACCCGGATTGCTTTAATTGATTGTTGGTGACTGATTGGGTAGAAACCGTTAAACTACCATTCATGACGGTTCTTCCCCTCCTAGAATAGTAAGAAAGAATGACATGATTAATTACTATTCTGTACAGATAGAGTTTCTGATTTTCCCTTCCAGGCCTTTAACTGAGTTGAGTGAAACCATTTAAGCCAAGTATGGCCTTTGTGGTCCTTGATAGCAAGCTGATAGACTGTCGGGCTTGCTTTATTTGTTATCGGAAAAGGACCTACCCAGCGAGGACTAAGGACATGTCCTGTCTCGCTAAACCACTTGTACATAACTTTATCACCAATTTGCCATTCTATGAATCTAAATTTGTCGTGTAATTTCTTATTCATTGATTGCATATTGGCGCCTAGCTGGTGGGCTACCTTTATTTGGATCTGTGTTATATGGTCCAATAGTTGTTGTACCCAATCTGAAATTTTGATATTGCTCTGAAACTCGTCTGGGGGCACCCCTCCTTGAACCCACCAAATTTCTGGGGTTCTCATTTTGCGTCCTGTTACGATTTCATGGGGGGTGAACCCGTGCGAACCAATTGTGGATCGAATTGCCATTAGGATAATGGGAAGCTGTTGGTCCCAATTTTTACCCGAGCTGTTCACCATTTTCCTCATCGCAGCCTTGAGCGTGCGATTTGTTCTTTCTACCAACCCCGATGATTGAGGATGGCCTGCAATATGCAGTTTCCAATTGACCCCAAGAGCTATACTCAGGTGTTTAATGACCTCTCCAATGAAGTGGGGGCCTTGATCCGAGTCAATTGTTTGAGGAACTCCAAATCGGGCTATGGTCTCATTTACTAGCTTTTTGGCAGTTGTTAGAGCTGTGTTGTTTCGCGTTGGGTACGCTTCCACCCATTTTGAGAAGCTGTCTACTATGACAAGTACATATTTGAACCCTGCGCCTGTAGTGGGCAACGGACCAATGTAATCGAGCTGAATTCTTTCCCAGGGACCTACTATTGGTTGATGTTGATATTGGCCTTTGATAATTCTTACATCAGCATTATTTGCTGCACACTGTAGACAGTTCTGGATAACTTGTGTGACATCTTCAGTTATAGTCGGCCACCAAGCCACGTTCAAAATTCTATTTACAACTTTTTCGGTACCGAAATGGCCTTGATTATGGGCTATAATTACAAGTTCTCTTCTTAATACTGTTGGCATTACAATAACAGGGAGATCGTAATCTTTGTTACGAGCCATGATTAGATTGTTATTACTTTTAAAAATTGTCCATAATTTATGCTGGCCTATTTCTAGTAATTTTAGGATTTTAGGATCCATAGATTGTAAAGTGGCGATGTCAGGTAGATTGGATTCATCCTTGATTGTTTTGCTCTTGCTTCTTGTTACTATACATTGTCGCAGTGTCTCCATATATGGTCTTATCCAGATTTTCGTATCCTCCATGGTAACAGCTTCCTTTGCAAGCAAGTCTACTCTTTTGTTTAATTCTTGGATTTTAGAGGTCCCTTTAGAGTGAGCTTTGATCTTGCAGAGTTGTATTTTCTCCTTTCTTTTGCTTGCCATATTCCAAATATACTGCAAATGTTGTGCATGCATTATTGGCTTCCCATCGCTTGACCGCATTTCATGCTGGATCCAGACTGGCATCCAGTCCAAAAGGGCTCTTCTCACCCAATCCGAGTCCATTACAATTGTCAGTGAATCCGACTCGTGGGATGTTTCAAGTACAGCGGCCACGGCTATTATTTCTCCTAGCTGTGCCGAAGGTGGTTTCACTTTTCCCTGCAGTATCTGTTCAGTATTTAGTTCTATTGCTGCGTATCCGGCGGATGGAAGTCCCTGAATGTAAAAACTACTTCCATCGGTGGCCCAAATAGATTTATTATCTTCCATTATTATAGATTTTTCATTAACAGCTGTAAACGGTGATTCGAGATGGATGGTGATTTCCTCAGGAATGGGACAAGTGTGCTCAGTGCCTTGAATGATAAGTGCGTAAGGTGCTAATTGATGAGCTGTAGGCTCAGTTATTGATACATCTCTATTTACTAGTGTGAGAGTCCAGCTTGCCAATCTCGGACTACTGATCTTTCCATTATTTACTTTTCCAGATAAAACGTATTTGGTCGGGGTGTGCTTGGTTTTTAAAATTACTGGGGATAACCCGATGATGTATTCCCAGTGCGATAATGCCCACACTAGTGCCAACACCTCTTTTTCACAGGAAGAATACTGTTCCTCGATAGGGGATAAATTTCTAGAGGCATATGCTATAACTTTTTCACTTTCATTCTGCTTTTGGGCCAATATTGCACTAATACTAATTTCATTGGCGCCTAATTGTAAAGTGAAGGGTTTGTCTGGGTCAGGATATGCTAATGCTGGGGCTTCCATCAATGATTTCTTTAATTGTGCAAAAGCGTCTTGTTGATCCTTTGTCCATTCCCATTCAACGTTCTTCCGTAGCAGCTTGTACAATGGTTTGGCTATTTCTGAATACTTGTAGATAAAATCTCTAGAGAAGCCTGTTAAGCCAAGAAAGGATCTTAGGCCACTTACATCTGTTGGTACTGGTAACTTCGCTATTATTTCCACTCTTTGGCGGTCTGGACTTCTGCCTTCAGCTCCAAGGGTTACCCCTAGGTACGTCACAGAGGTAGAAGCCAGTTGTGCCTTCTGAGGGTTTACGATAAACCCTGTTTCATGGATTTTTTGTAGTACTTCGTCCAAGACTTGCAGATTTTCCATTCGAGTATTCGTCATTATCAAGATGTCATCAACGTACGAGATTACGTGTTCTTTATTTTTGAACTCTTTCCACATCTTGGCCACAAATTTATGGCATATGGTTGGAGGGTCTAAGACCCACAGGTCACAGTAAGAACTAACCATAGGGTGAGAAATACCTTATTAGGCAGGAAAGTTGCTTGTTAAGAAGTATAGGCTATAGATTGTGTTTTATGTCTTTCTTTTACCTGTAACTTTGTTTCCAAACCCTTATACTTACCTTTATTTGAAGCGCTGTCTTAAGTTCTCTTATATAAACCTCAATCTGGTTTTAGTATAGACACATCTCAGTGCCTTGTGCTAAGGAGGCTGATGAACTGAGGTGAAGCCCATAAACCGGAGTGCACTGCTTCCGTGAAGGCAGCAGATTGATGCATGTTGCAGGTGCCCAGAGGACAAGGGACATGACACTCGACTGTAACAAAGTGATTGTGTAAATGTTAGCCAGCAGAGAGAGAGAGTGGGGCCTGCTGGGGAGAGCTTCCCGAGGTGGCAAAGTCAGGGCTCCCTCCCACTCTGAGCAGGAGGTAGTGATTCACCATGGACACCTTGGATAATCCCGAAAAGTGTCACACAAACCCAGCCACAAAAGTTTATAATCTTCTTCCAACTCTTTTAAATACCAATGTTTATTGTTTATATTCTTTGATAAGCTTTTCCATTCGTTTTAATTGCATTGAAGGCTAAATTCTCTAAGAATCAGAGATATTTTTCCAACAGCAGAAACCAACTAGGTTTTTAATTCCTGTACCCTCTTCAGCAGGCATGTAATTCTATTCTACCTAGTCGAATGTCTCCAAGTCAGAAAGAACTGCAATGTTTGGGTTTTTAGTTTTGTTTTTATTTTGGGGGTGGGGGTGAGAAAGGGTTATAAAGAGAGCACTTATAAAATCTATGACCTGTAGCTGGTGAATATTCTAGTCAGCAAGTCCTCTGTTAAAGCGTTTGTTATGGATGAATTAGATCCTCTCTTGGTAGTCTGGTATTTTAAATTTTGCTCATTGGGACAACCTTATGAGATATAACATTTGGTTTCTTTTTGCAAAAGAAACTAGTTTCTTTTTCAAAATGTGAAGTTCCATATTCAGCAATGAGAGATTTATGAACCAGATATCTGAAAATTGCATTTTTCATTAATACAAAATTATTGGCATTTTTCATTAATAGAGAAAGAACAGCAATTCTTAGCCAGTTTGGAAGAGATTTGTTCTCAAGCATTCAGTAACATATAACATGTCTTTAAATATTTTATAATATTTGACTGATCTTGGTGCCTGCCTTCAGCTCAGAGATGGGATTTCTTCCATTTCTGAAATCAAAATGTCTGCATCTAGACTCTGAACTTTTAGTTTTGAGTGTATGTGTCTGTGAGAGAGGATTTAAAGGCAGTGTATCTCATACACCAAGATCCATAAACTCTTCACTTCACTTTTTGACTCCTTTCCCCATTAACCTGGGGTCAGAAGTGCTCACAATTCTTCATTAGTCCTTCCAGTCCATGGCATGAGTTCATAGATCCTTTTCTTTTCAAACTTCTCTTGACAGATCTTTACATCATATCCTTAGTCTTCCATGTCCTTCCTTGCTGTCCTCTTCCTCCCTGGCTTTCTTTGGTGGTTGTTCTCCCATTCTTATCACATGGGTCCAGCCCACCTCAAATGTGTCTGCTCTAGCCTATCTATCTCTGAGAGTGCCAACCTCATCTTCTCCCTCATCTCTTCCATGTTCACTCTGTGTATCCTCTGCTTGCCTGCCATTCTCATTATATTATTTATCTGCATCTTCTTTTCTTCTATCTCCATTGGAACCAGTTTTTCTAAACTATAAAACAGACGGGGACAAACACATGCAGCATACACTTTTCAGTTTGTTACTTAATTGGCAGTCCCACAATAGTCCTGCCACCTTTCTACTGCCACCCATGCACACTGAATTCTTCTTTAACAGTAATCCAGATCTTTCTGTGATGGCTCTGAGTTTACTTCTTAAGTACATAAATCCTTTCTTCTGCTTCAACTTCTCTCCTGAAACTTCAATCAGCAGCTTCCCACCTTCCCTATTTGCATAACTTCAGTTTTCTTTGTGTTTACCTGTAAACTATGGTCTTCAAACACGGATACCCACTCTGATACCACATTTACCAATTCCTCTTTGCTGTCATCAGTATACATTAGTTTTCTCTTTGTTTCCACAGGCTTGGTTCTCCTACTAATTAACTCCATAACTAGTATTTGAAGAGAAGTGCATTCAGCACACTGCCTTGTCTCAATCCCACCTGTGACAGATAACAATTTCCTGCAATATCCTTGAAAAATTATTGAATATCTTTGGATTCTATTGTATTAAATGAATGGTTTATATGTTGTTGTGGGCCAGGATTGTATGCAACCGCAAAAGAGGGGGAGAAGGGCTGTGAAACCTGGAAAGTGCTATGAACTTCAAAGAAGCAGTGGGCCGGACAAGAATGGACTTTTAGAACACAGCATAAGAGGTTTTCCTTGGAATCTCTAGGGAGAAGTGAATGAAAATGCCCCATCTTCACGTATGCAAAAACCCATCTTTGTCAAGCTATGGCCTGAACAGAGAATAATTGTCTGCTGATTACCTTAGCTCTCGAACCTTGATACAGATCCCCTATCCTCTCCACTTCTTGGAATCTCCTTTCCATTCATCTCAATACTCCAATCACCAGCTCTTGTGTAACTAAGGCATATGGTTTAGCAAGATTAATAAATACTACACAGTAGCTATACTCTCGATTTATCATTCTTTCAAACTTCTGTCTCAATGCAAATAGTGTCTATAGTACCTTTCCCTTCGTAAAGACATGTTGTTCCCTCCTTTATTTTCCTCCACCTTGCACCTCAATCTTGCCTCCAAAACTTTCTCAAGGAATTTGAGAGGCTAAATTAAAAGTATGATGTCCTGGTATGTGTTTGGATTATTTGCATCAACCTTACCCTTCCAAAGAGGCACAATCAATCCTGTTCTCCAGTCATCTGGTATTCTCACTTAATCCCAGTAAACACATAGTAATGTATGAAGCCACTCTACTCCAACATCTCCAGATGCCTTGATCATATCAGCAGTTATCTCACCTTCACCAGCTGCTTTATCATTTTTCATCTTATTCAATGCTTCTTCTACCTTGTCTACAGAGATCTATATCTTTTGAGGCTTTCCCATAATTGTTGGTGGTCCTTGACCCACAACACTTTCTTTTCATTGAACAGCTTACATCTATAATGTTTAGCAAATTTTGATTCAAACTTTAAGGATCAGGAATGATCAGCTCACATTCCTAATGATTCATTCTTCTCAATCTGCTGTCTTATGAGAGACGGATGGTTTGATTTTTCTCTTTTTTTCTGGTATGTAGTGATTATTCTCCCTGTCCAAGCAAAATATGCTATTGGAAAAATCTTTCTTGCTGCAATTTATAATGCAACTGTTGAATTAAAAATGTGAATTTATATGAGAGTTTATAACACTTAGCAATAATTTACAGATCTTTGTGATTTGTATGATCTACTAATTTGTAGCATCTTTCAGTTAGATGTTTCTCACAAATTGGTAAGTTAAGAGACATGCTTCTCTACCTCCCACTAATTCTTTTTTCACTCAGTTGACTTATCCCTCATTAGATTTATCTATTCTCAAGCCATGTGTGCTCAACCCCTGCAGTGTAGCAAACATATTTCTGTCCTTTGAGTCAAGAAAGCAGCTGAACTTCAATTTTATGAGGCAATGGAGAAACGTATAGGATCCTGCTAGTGTATCTTCAAGCTCTACTTTCAAATGGTTCTGATATCTTATTTTTCTTTCTGAAGGAATGTTTCCTACTGTTATACATGAGTAAGTCAATCAAGCTGTCTCCTTACCAATAGTTTTTTAAAACTGAAATTATGTTGTACCATATACAGTTGTTGTAGACAAACACAGCCGGATACATGGTTACAATGATAGCCATGGTCTCTGACAAACAATATTAGAAACCTGTAGGGCTAGATACTGTTAAGATGAGAACTTCTTACAGATAACCAGTTTACATAGTCAGAAATCCTTTGTAAACTTGGGATCTTCTTTATTGCTATTATTATTTTTATCTAAGTGTGCATGATGCACATAGATAGTAGAGACATGGGCTGAAATCTTGCCTGCACTGAAGTAAATGGGAATTTTGTCTTCAGCAGGACCAGGATTTTACCCATGGTACCCCTCTGAAAAAAATTACAATGTATGTTGATCATGTCAAGCCAGGGAAAATTACATCAGGCAAGTGGAAATGGGGAGAGAAATATACAAAAGCAGGTTATAAGGTTCTTATGATCGAACAGCACAACACATATTAGACTCACAGATTTAGATTTATAGATTATAAAGCCAGAAGGGACTTTTAGATCTTCTAGTCTGACCTCCTGTATACCACGGGCCATTCAATTTCAGTTAGTTACCCCTCCATTGAGCTCAGTAACTTGGGTTTGACTAAAGTCTATCTACCAGAAAAGTATTTAGTCTTGACATGAAGAGATGGAGAATTCAGTATTTCCCTTGATAGTTTGTTCCAATGGTTAATGACCCTCACTGTTAACAGGTGGTGCCTAATTTCTAATTAGAATTTGTTTGGCTTCGGCTTCCAGCCACTGGTTCTTGTTATGCCTTTTTCTATTAGATTAAAGAGTCATTTAGTATCCAATAGCTTGTCTCCAGTAAGATACGTATACACCACAATCAAGTCACTTGTTAATTTTCTTTTTGATAAGCTAAACAGATTTAACTCTTTAAGCTTCTCACTGCAAGACATATTCTTCAGCACTCAAATCATTTTTGTAAGTTTTTTTTTTTGCACCCTTCCAATTTCTCAAAATCCTTCTGAAAATATAGATACTAGAATTGGACACAGTATTCCAGTATTGTTCTCACCAGTGCTGTGTATATAGAGGTAAATGAACTCTCTTCTCCTATTCACGATTCCCCTCTTTATACATCCCAGGATTACAATAGCCTTCTTTGCCACATTTTCTCACTGGGAGCTCAAGTTCAGTTGCTTCTCTATTATGACCCCTAAATCCTTTTCAGAGTTACTGCTTTTCAGGATACAATCTTCCATTTTGTAGATATCGCTTGCATTCCTAGTTCCTTAATATATGACATCGCATCACTCTAGATCATCTTCATTCCTTTTCCCCTTCTCCCCCACTTAGTAGAGAATTAGTTTAGAGGGTAAAATTGAGGGAGTGGTTAACTGAAGAGGAAATGAAATAAAAGTTGGGGTTTGGAAAAGAGGGAGATTGTGTAGTTTGCAGGAGCATATTACAAGCACATGTGACAACAAATTGTTGGATTGCTTCCTTGTTCTATTCCACCTGAATAGCTAATGTATTTGGCTTTGGCAGTTTATGTTCTTTGCCAGTGGTGAGATTTTTAGTTTTTCATTCCTTCAAAACAGACTGCATTGCATTTATTGTACTGACCTCAGTGGTCCTGATGCTTTTAATTTTTGCTGGTGTTCAATTTCAGTGTTACAGGCGGTATTCAGTTTTTCCAACAAAAGTTCATCAGCTACATTTAAATTCTGTAAGTACCATTTTATGTCAGCCGTAATATTCATTGTCTAACTCAGTCAAAATAAACTGTAGAAATGACTTTGGACCATTTCAGTCTCTCTCTTCTCTGATGCAAAGATAATTTTTTTTCATAAAGATACATTGCATGTACCAGGAAATCCAGAAGGGTCTCTTTGGGTTCTTGAACAGCCTTGGTTAATTTTTGATAATCAGTGACATTTTTTTCAGAGTAAGGTGTTTGTAAATGCTGTCTTAGTTTGGGCAAGAGGCTGTCCATAAATTACATAATGTATTAGGGGGTGGATGGGTCCTTAATTTTGCGTGTTTGTTTCACAGTTACAAAGTGTTACATGGGTCATCATAAATTACATAACACTTTTTTTGGACAGCCCCAATATAGCCCTCCAGATAATTTTGGAGTTTTAATCCTGGGCTGATTGCACACAAATCTTCACCTATAATTTCTGGCTCTGAATAACCTTTCTGAATCCATTTTCAGAATACTAAAACTTTGATGATTCCACACAAAAGAATAAACTATCTGTCTTGTAATTCTGAAAACATTCCTAAATACTGCAAGCAGGTTTGATGGATCTGAGGCTGTTTCTTATTTCTTTCATGTTCAATAGGCTGCACTGATTCTGTTTTCATCAGCTTAACTCCAAGCTGCAGTTGTTACTGTAGCACTACCTGGTCTATGTTCTCACAAACTAGTAAAGCTTTTTTTCATTCCTGAGTGGGGTTTTTTATTTAGTTTTTTTTTATCTGATTTACCCTTCCCTTTCTAAATAAGATTCTAAATTTGATCATCCGGGTGGAGTAATATGGACATTTCCTCATCTTCCACTGAGCTAAAAGATTCACACACTAAACTGCATCAAACCCCTGAGGCTTTTGTCTCTTGTATTTGTTTGATCATCCCCTGCGATTTCCAGCCATTCAATCACAGTGAGGAGATCCTGCTCTACTAGGAGACACTGTAGTTTACAGGTAAGCTGGGAGAGAAAGGAAAGATGGTTTATGGAGACATAACAGATGTCATCTGAACATAATTAAAGGGGTCAGTGTCAAGTACATTTTTAAACCTTTTCTCTACAGGGACTTCAGCCCTGAAGACTTGAAATTCACTTTAAAAAAAAGGACTCCAGAAGCTGTGACTTTAACAAAAAACACTAAATATTTCGAGACCTGCTACAAAATCATGAGTTACTACGACAGTTTTAAAAAATATTTTCTGCAGAAAATCCACATAAGTAAACCACATTATAAACCTATCCCTTCAGTAAAAAGATCCCTTAGTATATTTTGGTTCTCCTTATCAATGCATTTGGAACTTATATCTAATACTTTTGTAAGTCATAGTTTCCTATCAAATTTGCTCTCCTGGGCCTCTGTCAAATACAGTATAAATAAAGTCTGAAATATTTTATCTATTTGCAGATTTAAAACCTCTACTGACATAACTGAAGTTAAATTTTTTGGCAGTCATTTAAAAAACCTGGAATATTGATAGAAAAACAACAGCCGAAAAGTTGTCCTATCCTGAGGTAATCTTAGGAGTGTTATAACAAAGAGGAATTATTAATCATAATTTTTCCTGTCCAAAAGGGGTTCACCCTTTTCAGATGCAGTCACTTTAGTTCTCTTTCTTAAACTCTCTATAGTCTTAAGAAACCCTGCCGTATATGCCCAATTCTATGCATTGTATAGTGAGACAGTGAGCATGTTAGAGAGAATACTGATTAGGAGACCAAAAAAATCCTTGAATGAATTATAATCTTACTGGTAAACTCAAGATTAATTATATATTCTTTCAGAATACCTACAAATTAGACAGGTGAGTGTAGAATTGGCCATAGGCATGAGATGACACAAAGGTACTTCTTGTGGGTGGGGTGTTTCTTTTGCATGGTATTTGAAAATCAATGGGCTGGGATTATAATTTCAGATTCAAAAGCCATTTTAATGCTTCCACCTTGTGCCACCACTATAAGTGTGAATGGGTCAATTGTATGTGATGTGTCACCTGGTTTCTACATCATCACAGTCACAATCTGGCAATTATTTTGATTTTTAATTCATGGAGGAAATATCCATATCTTCCATGCACTGTCCTAATGTACTTGCATGCATTCTACTGCCTACGGGGAAAGCAGAATCCTGGGACTTCTTTCATAGGATCTTCAATCAGGTCTTTGTTTGGGACCTGCAGATATTGCCAGCTCCAATGTGCCAATGGATCTGCCAGTCACCTTCCTGCCTTTGGGTGAAGGTTTATAAGTGGCCCACAATGTGAGCCAGCGAGTGCTGGTGTCCTTTTTGTTGACTTGTAGCATTGACACCAGACTCTAGAAAGCTTCCTGGATTTGAGTTGAGAGAGTGGCAGTGAATTGAGGTCTTGGTATATTGGCAGTTGAGAGCAGCCAGGATCTTCTTGTAGTCCCAGATCACAGCAGCATCTTGCGTAATGTTGGCTGGTGTGATGCCTGCCAAAACTGGGAGCCATGGTATTGGCATTGATTTGAAAGAGCTACTAAAAATCGTGAGCACAGCGTTCATTTCAGTATCAAGACAGAAAAAAGTGTTTTTGAAGCTTCGGGTTTCAGTTGGCCCATGGGAACTGGCAATTCAGTTGCCAAACTATGAAATACATCTCAAGTGTTCAGAGGTTGTTGTTCATGACCTTTTCTGTGGCCTTCAGAGAGGATGCTTGCATTGCTAGCACAATGTCATCTGCATGAGTGAATTTTCAGAATGATGTGACCAGAATGTTGCTGGTATAGAGACTGAACAGTGCAGGTGCTAAAACAGAGCTCCATGATTTTCTGGCAGATTCATCAAGGTGTTCAGTGAATCTTCTATTACCCATCATCTTGATGATGAGTTTGATTGATTGGCATAGGAAAGCTAATAACTTCATTGGAAACCAATGTGTTATACAGTATCTTATATAGAAGAAAGGTCAGTGAATGTTGCTGCTCTTTTTAATTACTGCTGGTAGCCAGATTATATGTAGCTGGTTCAGGCCAGCACCTGGCCATCAGTTCTAAATCCAGCCCGCTCTTTGGGAACCAGTTGCTCCAGTATGGGCTATAGCCTTTGAAGTAGGAGGGTCTCCAACAGTTTGTAGCAACTGCTAAGAAGGAAGAGGGGCTGGCAGCTTTTTGGGTTAATGGCTTCTTTTCCAGGATTAAAAATGGCTATGATCTTAACTACCTTCCATTCTTTTGGTATTATGCCAGAAAAGTGGATGTTGCTGAAAAAGTCTGCCAGCCACCTTCCTGCATTTGGACCAATGTTCTTCAGGAATCCCATACTTAGTCTTGGAGAGACTTAGAGTTGTTTGTTGACTTGCTGCCTGATTTTTTTATCCACCAGCGCATGGGAGCTGGCAATTAACTATGCAGAGAGATTACATCTCCACTTATTTGAGATAGTTTGTAGGCTGCCAGAGCCTGTAGTGAGGCAGTGTGGCCTCCCTGAAAACCAAAGGGGGAAGAACTACCCTCCCTATCCAAATGGGCGGAGCTAGACCTTGCCCCTCCTATTCAATATGGGTGGGCAGGACAGGAAGTATAAAAGGCAGGACCCCCAGCTCAGTGGGGGCAGAGACAACAAGGGGGCAAACACATCTGGCTCGCTCCAGGCCATTACCTTTGCTGATGCTCACAGAGGCTCCCTGCCCGCTGAGGAGTCTGTGCCTGCAGGAGAACCACCAGCTCTGCTGTTGGTCATACCCTAGGGTAACTGAGGATGTTCCGTGGACCCAGGTACAACCCCGGTAGAGGGTAGGAAATAGCCCGGGATGACCAACTGCATTTCAGTGGTGTTGAGACCTGCGTCCTGGTCAGTGTGTTATGTTGGGATTCCCCACTGACCCAGGAGTGGAGCATTCCCCCACTGTTAGGGCCCTGGGCTGGGACATGGTGGAGTCAGAAGGGTCTGCATCCCCCTACCCCCTGCTACTCCCTAATTGAGCCCTAGACTGCAAAGGTGCTCAACACCCTGGGGGCTCTAGACTGCTTGCCTGCCCCACCCTGCCTGGGGGCCAGGGGCTATAGACTGTTTTCCTGCCCTACCTTGCCTGAGGGCTGGGGGCTAATGACTGCTCACTTTCCCTGCCCTGCTTGGGGCCTGGAGTATAAAACGCTGCTTGGCTCTTTCCCTGCCTAAGAGCCCAGAGTCAATAGACTATGTATTTGCTCTGCTCTGCCTAAGGCTAAGGCCTCTAGACTGCTCAACCTCCTTAACTGCCAGTTCATTCATCTTCTGTCAGTACACAGTGATTGCGTGAGGCAGTTCAGCTTTCCTCCGTCCCTCTACAAGCTGCACTGAATAAAAGACAAAGGAGCTTCCAGGCTTTGTGACTTAAACTTGTGAAGTCAAGCACCATCACCGTTTCACACCACCTTTTTCTTCTGACTGAATTCAGAGACTCAAACAATGCCATTGAAGTCAGGTTGATATTGCTGGGAGACTGCCTCGCTGTCTCCTGTTTAGCAAGGAGTGAATGTTTTTCTGAATCCCCTCGACAGTGCTCAGTTTGGTAGCTGATATTGGTAGGCCTACAAAGCGGTAGTAGTGAGCAGGAATCCGGTTTAGTAAACCCTGTACAATCACTGTATAACATAACTAGTCAGCAGACTAATTCCAGCATGGTTTGGGGAGGGATAGAATGAGTTGAACTGGTAGATCTACACAAATCACGACCGGGAGATGCTAACTATTGGGAAAATCATCAAGAACTGACCTTGTGATGGTACTGGGTGGCTGCTAATGTCATGTGACACAAAACAAAGGTCAAGAGTGTAGCACTTCCTCCTTTGGGCTGACCTGAACATGCCATGGTCTTTGGCATCATAAAGGAGGTGCTGGTCTTCAGTGACAGCCCAGGATGTCAACTGTTTTCCATCATAGTCATGCTTTTTATAGCCCCATAGGCAATGGTGGTTATTGAAATTGCCAGCATGGATGGTACGATGCCTTGGTGCTGGTAATATTGGACATGGCCATTCCATTGGCAATGGCTTGTATATGTTGACAACTTTCAGATCGCAGAACTTGATGGTGATTGAGTAGTGGTTTTTGATAGGTGGGACTTGGATGGAATCCTTAAGGTCAGGTTTTAAGTACTTCACAAGTCCTTATTTAGAGTGATGGCTCACAGATATAAGGACATAACTGTTGATCTTTGATCAACATCCTTCACTCTCTAGATGTGTTTCTTGTAGTGCAAGAAAATTGTTTTTAGTCAATAGGATCATTAGAATGTAATCAAATTTTGTGTTGGCTAGGCCCTCAATGTTGAGCTGCACAATTCGCAGTGATGGGCCTATTTGAAGGAAGTTTTGGCCTGGACATGGGCTGTTATTGCCATTGCTTTTCTGACTGGGAAGTCCTTTAAGGATGTTTGATAGCCGATTTGATAACATTAATTGTGCTTTCACATGTAACATGGGGGACTCTGTGTAGGTTGTCATCTCCTCCTCCTGGGGGTGTGATTAAGACTGCAGAAGTTGATGTTATAGGTACATGGGTGTATGTGTACTAGGGAAATGAGAACGCTAAAGCAATATTCTGTATAACGATATAGTCCCCTTCTTTCTGCACCTCAACTTGACCCTTTGCTGAAGCACAAACCAGAGGTCTGTCTTTTCAGGACTTTTTAACCATTATTACACAGAGTTAAATCTCAGGGCTATTGTATGTAAAACGCTGATAAATGGATGTTAATAATTTCCTTTCAATTTTCAAAGGGAGAGTAACATACACTTTCTTAATAAAACAAACATACACATAAAACACATTGTAAATAGTATAAAACATTGCAAATAGTAACGGGAATACTATGAATAACTTTTAAACAAAAGCTATTAGACAGTAGATCTACTGGTGTTCCTTATACAAACTTCCCCTTTTCCTTCTATTACAAACATTCAAATATAGGGTTTCAACATAACATTTTTCTATACTTTATCACATACATCAAAACACAGTCCCTTCTGATCTTGGTTCAGAGATGATTTCTCACTGTGCATAGTGTGTTACCTGGACTCTTCTGAGCTTGAGAAATGGCAAATACTTCAGAATACTTCAGAACTCCACAAGCAAACCAAACAGTCTGAGGATCTCCACAGCTAATAGCATTCCAGCCTTTGGTTAATAGCTGACTGGGCCTCTCAGTTATTGGTGAAACAGAAATATGGTACAGGGATTAGAATCAGCATATAAAATATACATGTCTGTCATGGAAACCTGCAAGGCTCTTACTTTATAGGACACCATCTTCTCCACATAAGCCCAATTAAGCAAGGCAAAAATTCACAAATCTCACCTTACTGAGTGTTGTCCCATTCTCTTTCTTTAACTGAAACAGAATCCCAGTTTACATTTAAAGCACTTACCTGATGGCTAAATGCAAATTGCACAGGTAACAAATGCTCCTTCCCATCTCTCCCTCTAGGTCTATAAAAACATACCATGGTGGACCAAACATTATCCTAATGGAGGACTTCCCCAGTAAACAAAGCTAGAATAGCACTGACCTGTATGCAAAGTAGTACAGGGACTGGGACCCAGCCTTCACATCTCTTAGTCCTGTGTTGATCAGTTGCTAAGTCCACATAGTCCTGTATCTATAACCTTTGCCATTGCATTCTGAGTGACTCAGCTAGGGAGAGTGTGACGAAGGAGTCACCTGCCAGATGGGTTGCCCATAATGAAAACTTTCTGTACTACAGCACTGCTTCTGTAGTGTCATAATGTAGGCACTTCCTACATCAACGGAAGGGATTTTCCCATCAATGTTGTTAATTTAGCTCTACAAGAGACAGTAGCTAGATTGATAAAAGAATTTTTCTGTAGACTTAGGCATGTCTATACCAGGGTCAACCTAACGACAGTAGTCCAACCACACAATTTTTCACAGCCCTAAATCTAAATTTTAAGTCTAGACCAGGCCTCAGAAACAATTACTGAGCATGTCAGGTAACTGCCACATGCTGTTCTGGAAGTTTCTGGATCCTTCTGTCTGAGTTACCCTGCCCTACACAGAGTATCCAGCTAAGATCTAGGTCTCCTTTACCGGGGAAACAAAGCCAAATGCTATAGTTTAAAGCAAGTGCAGGTGGGGGTGCTGCACATAGGCAGTTGCTAATGTTGATGGAAATGGGTTGATTTTTTGGGGGGGAAGAGGGGACTGGATACTAATGGGCAAGTGAGAGAGAAGTTGTGAATCTGGTATGCAGGCATGTTGGGATGTGTGTATGTGTGTACAGGCATTAACAGGTTGGGGCAAAGGACACTATGCCAACATTTGGATGTAAAGAAAAGAGATGTGTAAGTGGGAAAGAGGAATAAGTTGGATGGTTCTTCAAATTTTTTTTTTTTGAGAGGGCATGGAAAAATCCCCATGCCCCCCCGCTGTGGACAAAGGTTTTAGCTGCAGGGAGGGAAAGGAAAATATAGATTTTAGAGATGTAGTGAAAGAAAAAACTAGATTACACGTTAAACACCATATGAATGATACAGGAGAATGACGAATCAAGGATCACGCTGAGTTTGCAGGCTGAGGAATGAGAATGATTGGGACGTTATAAAACACCTTCACATAGTTTTGCCTGATCAGCACTTCACTCCTGGGTCTTCCACTTTCCTGAAAACATTTTAACCTTAACTACATAAATGATACCATTGGAAAAACATGCCTTGGTGTACTCAGCACACAGTACAGACTAGGGTACAATTTTCAGCATGCCCTGCATAGGTTAAGCAGCAGGAATGTGATACCCTAATAATGTTTTGAGTTTCATGAAATCTTTACATCTTTTCTGTTTTATTACAAAGTTTTGAATTTAACAAAACTATTGGGAGTTCCATAAGACTCTCCCATCCCACCCCCAATTTAAACCGTTGATTTTTTCAAGGGAATACTAATAAAAATGTGCATTTCTAACTAAGTGAAAGCCTGTGCTATGCAAATAATAATGATTCTACCTTGAAAGTAATTCTTGCCCTGCTTCTAGGGCTACCATGGGAATAAAGTTTAAAAAGAATTAAAACAGCACTTCAAATATAGCAGCCCAGAACTCATGTTTTGATAAGAATCTGATGGAACTCACGTCTCAAAAGTTTCAGGTTCTGTTCTAAGTCTAGGACTACTGCAGGCTGAATAATAAAATATAATTCATATATTTTACTATTCAACCAACAGAAGTCCTAGAGTATGGAGAGAATAGTAATATTCATGAATACATTTGCTGAGTTGCTATGATTTGTGGAATCATTTAGTTAATTATTTGTGAGTGAGAGATCCCAATATTTGTTCTACCAAAGCAGTTGCCAACTATAATTCCCCAGTTTTATGAATTGTGTTATGAATGATTATTTATCTGAAAGTCGACACTGCAAATTTGTTATTCACTATTCATTATTCAATATTCTCTTGTTTAAATGGATTCAGTCATTCAGTGAGGGAGTAGAAAGTACAGCCTGAGGCCTACTTGACATGGCAAATAGTCAAAAGGAACAGATCACAAAAAATCCATAAACAGATTCATCCAAAGTAGCCAACAAATATTTACAAATAAAAATACATTAAAAAATCAAGATCAGTTCATGAACAATTGATCAGCTCCACAAAAGGGCTAGTTTAGTATTGAATATTATTCATGACAATTCTGTTTGGTTCAGTTTGTTGCCACAGTGCTATCCGAGCCTGTAGTCTGATTGGCTGTATCTAGAATTTGTGATTTTGTTGTTGGGTTCTAACTTTGAATGAGCTCTTTCATCCACAAGAAGCAGTGAGTTTGAAAGAAGAAAATATCAGTTGGTTGCAACAGGAAGTTCTGGGTTGCCTCTTCAACTTGCCAAAGGAGTCAACTATTCTGTGTTCTACCTCTAAAGAAACATACAGCATGGAAAGCAGTTTTTTGCTTTCTCTCTTCTGCTGTTCCCGCCATTTTGGAAGAGAAAGCTGACACAGCAGGCTGCTCAGAACCCAGCTACAGTGGCAGATTGCAGTGGACTGGAGGAACAGTTTGCAATAGGGTGTCCATGTCTAAGGGCTCTTATTCCTCTGTGCCTCTGGAAGTTTTGTTCTGTGTCTTTCCCCTTTCATCTTCTCTCCTCTTCTGCCTCTCTCTCTCTGTCTAGCTCAGCATTTTTTGAGACATGGCAAGGGTTGGGCATGCAGAGCTATTTTGAATGCTGTCTGTGAGCCTTTAATTTATGTAAAGGTTCCTGTTAAAATAAATAATCAATTGCATTATTACTAATAATCCATAGTAATGAGCTACATAAAAAAAAGCTGGCATTAGCACAACTTCTTCTTCTTCATACAGACTAAACATATTTAAAGCCTTCTAGAAAACAGCACCTCTTAATCCACCAGGCAAGTATGAGAAGGGATAGATTATTGGTTTGTTGGCCAGCCTCGTATACTAGTCTTGTACACATTTGTACACCACATAAAGCAAAGAGAAAACCAAATGGTCCTTACAGTTCATGCTCTTTCCATACAAAAAAAACCCAAAACAATTATATGCAATATACCTGTCTTGAGACCCTGATATAAGCAGTTGTGTCCTTCAAACCAGGAAGACACAGATGTAAGCAAGCAGGGCTGAATTTTGCTACAGACAGGCAATCAGTATAGTCCACCATTGTCAGGAGAAAGTGATCAGTCTTTGGCTTCTGAAATAAAAATAGTTTAGCCCCATCCTTAAGAAAAGTACATAGTAGACCGCTGAGTCTTAAACAGTTCACTTCAATTCAAACATACTTATTGCTGCGACAAGCTCTTGCAGTTTTTCCAAAGTTTAATTAAAAAAAATACAGACATCCTGAGTACATGTCAGTGACAGACGCAGTACATCGAATATCAGCTCAGACTAGGACTTCACAGTAATGCCTGGGCTTTAAATCCCTGTCATCATTGTCAATTTCTGTCTGTGGAAGAATCAACATTCCTGTCTTCCTTTCAAATAAAGAGAATTGAAAGTTCCTCCCATCCTCTTCTTTCTTTAAACATCACATCCTCATGGCACATCATTTCCCCAGTGCACAGGCGATGTCCTGTCTCATTTTGTGCATCTAATCTTCTGAAAAACTCATGTGATTTTCAGCTTTGTCCAAGCATTTTCTGAAAGTGTCTAATTTTCTCTTGATGGAAATGTAATTTCTTAGTTCACTAATGCAACCATTCACTTTATCCATTCCTTCTCTAATTTTAAAGATTATGTCTTCTTCTGCTCTCATTATTATTACACTTGTCATTCAAAATGAGAGGAGGAGGAGGAAAAGAGTTGGAATTATGGCTCTCTGATGAATTCTATCTGAGCTTATGGAAATCAGGGATATGATGTTCATTTTGAAGTGGCATCACAGCAAAATAGAAGTCAATTCAGAAGCGCTACATTACACAGATTAATGAAGTAAACACAGATTGGAAGGCCAGCTCAACAATAAAGTTCTGCATTATTATTATTTATTATTTATATTACTGCAGTGCCTAGGAGCCTGAGTCATGGACCATGCATTTGGGAAAATGTCTACTTGTTCCCGCTTCTTGCCTCTTTCAAATAACCACCTCCATCTAAAAACAATCTGTACAGTTAGTTCTATTGCAAAGTGTAACGTCTTATAAAGTTCCCATCTGTATCCCGGACCAGGATTTTCAGAACAAATGAAATATTTATAGTCCCTGGAGAATTAGAATGTACACAAAAACAGTGCATGATGGGACACATACAGTTTTTAATTAGTTGTCTGTGTGAGTGGAATTCAGTAAATCTTTTCCCTACATTTTTCTTTAAAACAAACCCCTTTTTATTGTTTTTATAGAAAATATAAACACAATGAAACAAAACATATAAATATACACACAAGGTGGAAACAACATATAATTAACAAAATTCAACATTCATTATTTGCAAAACCTGGAAAAAGCAAATCAAAACCAATCAACCAATTAAGGATACCAGATAGCAAGTGTGAAAAATCGAGACGGGGTGGGAGTTAATGGGCGCCTATATAACACAAAACCCCAAATATCAGGACTGTCCCTATAAAATTGGGACATCTGGTCACCCTACAACCAACCAACTGAACAAACAAACCCCAAAACCATAGAAGACATGCAAGACATCCATTATTAAAGCCACTAAATAGATAAAGTGAGAACATAATTTATGAGTATTGGGGACTGATTATTAAACAGTAAAACTATGAAATAATTTAATGTGTGACTAGACTGCCTCATATTTTTTCCAAGTGTTTCTATTAGTCAGAGTAATTTTCTTCCATTAATGCAGTACTAGAGAGCTCACTAAGCCAGTCTTTGTATGAGGGAGGAATTACAGATTGACATTTTCTCAAAATAATTCTTTACAGCACTACAATAGTTACTGAAATCCATTTCTTTATGTTAACTGGTAATACCAACTCATCCTACACCCCTAAAATACACAAGCTTGGAGAAGGAAAGATAGTGACAACTTTTTAAAGAGAAAACTAAATATGGTGTTCCAAACTCGGGCATTTTTGACAGGTATAGAGGATGTATGAACGGTTGTCATGTGACTGTTTGCATCTTCAACATTTGCTGTGTGTTGTCAATCTAGTCTAAAACAATCATTCTAAAGTTCAACAGCCCCTTTTAAATTTCTTGTTCTGGAAGAATTACAAGGATAAAGAACTTGATGTATCTTTCACATTAAGCCAGATAGCCTCCCAGGTTTCTGTTGAGGTAGTAAGGTTAAGTTCTTTTCCTAATTTTTCTTCAAACCTGAGACTGAGAGCATAATGTAAAGCATCTAGCCATGTATAAGTAATTCCTACAAAGTAACTTTTGTTTCCATATTTCTAAACATGTCCTTTTAGAGATGAGAGTTGAAACTGAACTATTGTCCCCTAGCCTTGCATGAATCCTTGAGCATAACTGCTGAAAGAAGGAACTGTGAGAGAGCGGTAGCTATTTGTTACACATATAATAGAAAGAGGCCGGTGTGAAAAACGTGATCATTTATATAATTAACATTGCCACTTTTAGATAAATGCAACAAATCTTGTATAAAGTATGTCATGTAAGGTGTCCACAGAAAAATTAGGATTTGCTAAGTATGATTATCCTGTTTATATGCATGTATCATTTTTGTACCTGAAGTTATGAATAGTGACTTTCTACCAGTATTTCAAATGTCTTTGCTCCTGGGGTAACACCCACAAGGTAGTTTGCATCCAGTCTATTGTGAATGGACTATTCAAGTTGATGGCCCCTTAAAGGATACTTAGCTAGCACAATTGCCATAGAAGAAGTCTGTCCCCACCCATAGGGCCTTCCTGTGGATGTTTAAGACAGAATATGGGTAATGGCTGCTCCTATGACTCATCAGTGTATGCAAGGGCATGTGACTTGCTCATGTGACCCTGGACTCCATCTTGTGCCTGTAATTTTCCAGAAACTAAAACAGAGAGCATTCCCTCCACATAGGAGAAAGTATAAAATAAGCCTAGAAACATCTCCATTTTGCCTCTTTCCTCCTCTAATCTCTGGACTATGGATTTACACTAAAAGGAGTATTCCAGCCAATGCAGTGAGGACCTTCCAATCTTTTGGAAGAAACCAGAGACTTTACAAACCAGCAATCTGTAATATCACTCCTACAAACCTGATCCAAGAACTTCGCAATGATTGTATGTACATGATTTCTTTGATCATTTTAACTCTCTCCTTCTTTTCTCTTATAAATAAAACTTTAGATATTAGATACTAAAGGATTGGCAACAGCGTGATTATTGGGTAAGATCTAAGTTATATATTGACTTGACTATATGGCTGGTCCCTTGGCACCAGAAGAACCCTTTGTTTGATTAAATTGGCTTCAAATAACCACTCATCATGAAGTCTAGTGTCTGGGTGATGAAACAAGGGCTAGGATGCCTAAGGAGACTGCAGTTTGGACTTCTCATTAACCAGTGTGGTAAGACAGAAGCTTACTTTTGTTCTGGCTTGGTATATCTTATGGGAGAATAACCACCAGTTTGGGATGAGTCTACCCCATTTCTCAGTAGTTTGTCCTGAACCTATCATTCTCAGCTGTTGCCCACTGAGGCACAGTGACATCCATTCTATCTCCTAGTATTATATTTTTAATTTTTGTTAATCCTTTTTTTCTTTCCAAATTGTCTTAAGCATGGAGTTAGCCTCGATCCTGAGGCATATGTTATTCCATAGTGGTACGAGAAGAGAATTAGTAAGATTGGATGCTGTATTCATCTTAATATGTTGCAGGATGCTCCATGTAGATGCAAAGATGGGACTTGTTTTCTTAAGGTGGGTAGCCTCTTAAGGTATGCGGAAGAAGAAAGGGAACCAAATAACATAGCTCAGCTTTTTTCAATTTACACCTTACAATAGGATGCATTTGGAATGCTAGATAAAATCTGTCAACCTCATACCTCCATTTGTCCGGGAATTTTTAAGGGTCTTGTGTGACAAATGAGGTTGTTTTTTATCCCATATAAATTTTATGATAAGCCTATTTATTCAAGCAAAGAGCAAGGGAAAGACCTTTAAAGACAATAAGCTAATGAGATAAGTCAATCTTGGGCAGATATTCATTCTGGCTATTTCTATTCTCCCCAGTAAGGATAGAGGGACGAGATGCCAGCTACTTTCCATACCATTTGAGTTGTGAAGTTCTATCTGTCTACATAGCTGATCCAGTATGTGAGCACCCTACAGCAGGATCTGTCACTAACCAATCCATTTGAGATTCCCTAGTGATGGAGCCTTTTGGATTTCTAGAGTAAGTTATTTCTTCATCAGGAAAGAAACGACTCAGGAAATCCCTGACTAGTCTACTTATAATATGTATCGTTACCATTGAACAAATATAGATTAACATCAAATTCTGCAGCAAAGCTTACACACAAACAGTCCCACAGCTGCATGTTCAAATTCTCCAGCCAGACAGCTTCTCTGTCCATTATTTCTTCCACCTGGAGTTTCAAAGTGCGAGTCTTAATCTCACCCCCAAACACATTTTAAAAAACACACTCTTGTCTTTAGGGTGTCACTAAAAGTCACCCGCTCAGTGACATCAGAACTGATGTCCAGCTGGAGTAATCTTGTTCTGTATCCTTCTTCAACCTAGCACTGAGGAAAAGGCTCATGGTCTTAAGACATTGGGCACAGCAACCTGACAGTGGATGTGTCTGTGATGATACTGGATGGGTGGAACTGCAGAAGCTGTTAGCTTTTTTTGATCCCAGATCAAATATTTTATTTAAGTGAAGCTCTTAGCCTCTTTATCACTTGTACCACAACATTATTTACTATTTAGTTTTACAGCCCAATCCTGTAAAATAGAGCAGCAGTCCAAATAAAGTGGTTTATGGTAAGCAATGATGAAGCATAGTAAGGCTAAGATATAACAGTGGGTTCTAACTGCTTCAGTGCAACATAACCCATGTAGTAGGACACTGCCAATTCCTGCAGGGTACAGGAGAGTAGATAACATGGCTTGTTATTCCCTTCCAATGTGTATTGTTGGTTATGTGAATCTGTGTCTTGCTCAGACCCATTGGCTACATCCCAGTTAGTGGCAGCATATCTATTTCCCTGCACCCATGTTTCCATGTGAAAACATGCACCATGCTGTGCAGTGGATTAACAGAGTCTCCTCATGAACAATTTCCACTGCTTGGGCCATTAGCATAGTGGAAACTCATCATTTCTACAGTGCTGGACCCTACATGAGCATGGAAGGCCATTGAGGATCTGTCCCATATCACATTTTAAAGACACAGAGACTCAGCAGTTGGAAGCAGCATTCAGAAAAGCAGCTGATGGGAAAGCCATTTTGGAAAAGCAAATATTTTTTTAAGTGTTCCTTCTCTATGTTACCAACACCGTAGAATATTAAAACTGAAAATATGTTGCTTGTGTTGCTTGCTGCATTTCTCTCAGCATGGACAATGAAAATAGATTAGTCAGTTACCGTTTTGTTTACAGGCACTTGAGTTTCACGTATGAGGCTGCAATCAGTCACTAAACTGTGTCATATCTCTTCTTCTTCAAGTAGATGCAGCCGTGTATTTCACTTAGGCATGTGCATGCCCAGCATACCAGAGCTAGAGAATTTTGCCTAGGAATACCCGTAGAGAGGTGACAATCATGCTTTGTGGCCGCAGCCCCTTCCTTTGCTATATAAAGAGGCTCTGCCCTGACCTCCACCCCAATTACTTCTTACCTCCCATGGCTCGAGTCAGAGCTGTGTGGTTTTCATCAGACAGTCCTTCTAGTTTTAGTGATCTTTTCTGGTTGTATATAGTTAATTAGTATTCTTAGCATAATGTTAGTTAGATTTATGTTAGTGAACTGTAGTTCAGCTGTTTCCCTGGTGATGCCCTAAACATTGTCTGTCCTGTGGGGAAGTGCTCTCCAACAACCATCTCCACCTGCACTGCTTGCTGTGCCTAGGCTAAGGCCACATCAAGCAGCAGCATTTGATTTGCAGATCATTCACCAAAAGACTCAAGTGGCGAGGGTAGCAATACCTGCTCGAACAGGCCACGTGGTTTCCTTTGACACCAAGGCCCTCATCAGATAGGAGGTCAACTTCAGGTTCTGAGAGTGCTGCTGCTTTGTATCCAAAGAGGAAAAGGTCACATAAAACCAGCTGGGGCCACTCCAGGTCCCATGAGAACTCATCTCCCTCCTCCAGAATGAGCACAGATTGGTGTGGAGTGGATGCCAATGCATGGGATGGAGCAGATCCCATTAACCACTCCCTGGTACAGTGCAAGGAGGTCTGAAACCCAATATCATAGATTATGGTTCTGACCCAAGGTGTCTGAGTTCAGTACCGACAAGAGCAATGACGACACCTACTATTTCTGTGTCGGCAGCGTATCAGGCAGCTTTTCTGTCCTGACCTAACCCTTGGTCCAGGACTTTGCCAGGCATGTATCTTTTACAGCCCTGGTGGCTGGGACAGGCTGATGAACCTGGCAGTCTGTACCTGGAGATCATGTACCTAGAGATCTCCCTTTCACAAACAGTGGAAATGGGACCAGTGAATACCCACAAGCCCCTGTGAAAGTCACCATCCCTATTAATGATGTGCACCTTGAGCCTGCTAAGGCCCTCTGGAGCACTGGCTTCATTACTACCTGTAGAGAAGCTCATTAAAATGATACAATGTGTTTTTCAGCTGCTATAGCTGGTGTAAGGATTCAGCACCACAGACAGCTCCTTGTCACACAGCTGAGGCAGGGGAAAAGATTGTAATTTTGGCATGTTCTAATTAACGTAATTAAGGTGGTGATTGTGACTCACATGTAATTAGTTACAATTTTATAGGTTTTAATAAGCAATAAACAATAGTTTTAAGCAGTCACAGCGAAAATCCACAGTGGCGGCCTCAGGTATTTTACCTGACAAAATCAAAATGGTGACCTTAGAATGATCTGGAAGCAGAGGTCACTTGAAAATACCTGAAGGGAAGGGTCAGTCAGGTAAAAAGTGTAAATTCTCAACCAGGTCCAGCATGAGTATGCAAAACAGCTTAAAGCTGAATGGTAGAAGGGGTGCTAGGATTGGGAGAGCAGCTGATCAAAAAGGATCAAAATCTGTATATAAGAGACGCAGTTGACAGGCTTTAGTTGGTGCACAAGAGCAGAGAGAGTACAACAGAGCAGGTGGAAGGAATGGAGCATGTGGAAGAAGTGGAACAAGTAGCAGACGGCGAGAAACAGGCAGAGCAGCAGCAGGAGAACACGATAGAACAGAAGAAGTGGACATTTTATAAAAGAGCTGAAATCACAAAGAGACACATCAGAAGGCCCCTAGACAAATCAGAGGGAATAGAAGAGATCTAAAGAAGTAAGCATGATTTTATCTTAATGTAAGGAATGAATGAGTATAAGTGATAAAATAAAGCTGGATAGCTGTGCCTGCATCAGTATGATTTTAAGGTTTTAAGTAAAGGACCTGCCGCCTCCATTTCGTATGTGACTGATCACCACATGTGGAATACCGCCACTCTAGATAGTTACCCTTTGTGTATTGTATTGTGTTGTTGGTTATTTTGTTACCATGCATTAAGGGATTTGTGTTATTGTATAATGTTATGCAATGAGTAGTATTACATTGTATCACTATAAATTATGTTGCATTAAATTGTGTCTATATGATTTATGCTGTGCCGCATTGGATTATATGATTTGCATTATTGTGTATTATGTTATAGGACCTATGCTATGTGTTACATTGTGCTGCATGTTGATTTTAGAATCCATTTGTATTAAAGATTGGTATCAAATAACGAATACTTTATTTTCAAAGAAATTGCTGCCTGGGTGTCAATCCTTCAATCAGAGGGCCGTATCCATGTCCTCCTAAGGGTAAACTGAGGCAGTCAGTTCTGGGGAGTTTTCCAATAATAATCAAAAGGAAATCCCTGGCAAAACCCTTTCAAATCTCCTAGGGCAAGCCACTTACTGTTACCCACTGATACAGACCAAGGCTTGTGATTGGTCTGTTGATATAATTAGGCCATTGTAGGGGTATCTTGGGTCAAATTTGGGGGTAACAGGTGCAGGGAGTTGTGGGTTTTTATTCCCATCAGGCCCTAAATTCCCTGGTTATAACTGCAGTGAAAAATAGAGCCTAGCAGGGCACTCCCAAGGATAAAGACTCTAAATGAATGGATCTGATGGGCAGGAAGATTTACACCTCCTCTTCCTTTCAGATGCAAATTTTTAACCAGCAGGCATTGCTGTCCAAGTATGATTTTGTGAACTGAGCTTGCAGACCAGCTACCCAAGGCCTCAAGAGAGGAATTTCAGGCATTTGTCACCAGAGGCTGTTTTTTGGCTAAGACTTAATTCAGTCTGCGCTGGACATCACAGACACTTCGGCCAGAATGATGGACATGGTGGTGACCATGAGGTGGCCTTCCTGGCTGCGGAATTTGGGCATTGCTCCCGATATCCTGTAGGGCATAGAGAACTGTCCCTTCAATGCCAAGCACTGTTTTCAGACAAGACGGATGAGTCTCTGCACTTCTTAAAGGACTGTAGGGCTACCCTATGGTCCTTAGGGGTGTACATGCTGGTGACACAGAGGCACCACCATGGCAGTCAACAGTAGCTGCAGTGTTGTCTGCAGTGCACATCTGGGCAGTCTTTCCCTCCCTTGAGACAATGGGACTATTCCAAAAAGTGGCATAGATCCCATAGAAGGAAGCAGTCAGGTCTGCGGTTTGGCCAGGCCACACACACCCTCTGCCAGCATCCCTCAAGCATCCATTTTGACTCCTTGGTCCAGAGAAGTGTTCCTCTTAGTGCTTCTTTCTCACTGTCGCCTCCATTTAGGGACAGGTAGGCCCATTTCCACAATGCTTGGGGCTTGATCACCACTGAAACTGGGTCCTAAGCACTGTCAGATCAGGCTACGCCATTCAGTTCCTCCCTCCTCATCCCTTTCCAGTGCCCCCTCATGAGATACTGTTTTTCGAGCAACTTTGCTCTTTACTGGCTTTAGAAGCAGTGGAGAAGGTTCTGCCACATCTATTCCCTATACCTGTTGGTGACCAAATCCAAAACACAAATAGCACAGTGCTGTACCAAATCTTCATATTAGTTCTATAAAGCTTTGAATTAAAATGCCTTGACAACTTTCCATATGTAGCATTTGAAAAAAATTAACTGGAAATCTTTTTAAAGTGGAAAAAATGTCACTGGGCCTGTGTAATTGAATCATTTACAGTTTCACAAGCTTTCACACAATGTGGACTTTAGTGTAAAAGCCTCTCTCCTTTGAAAAGCACACTTCAAAGCTTAGGATTCCATTCAGTGATCTTTATACTGTTCTTATTCCTCTCTCTCTGTTTTTTTTAACCTTTGAAACATTTGTGGGCAATGTTTTACAATAAGTAGTTAATGATTATTAATACTATTAGTAGTCAGTGTAATAACTTCAATGTGGCTGGCAAAATGCAATTATAAAAAGATACCTGTGTAATTTAAATAATTAAATAAATAATGTTTAAATAATGTTCTTTAAATGATTAACATGGAAATGGTCTGATTTACACCAGTTCAACTTCCATCCCATCAATTATGTACCACACATGTACATATTACAAAATGGAGATGGAGCCAGCCAGAACGAAGTATTCTTGCATTTGCAAGCTTGTACTGTACTTAACTCTGTCTTAGTGTCTCATTATAGCATTAACAATATAATCTTGTGGTTCTCCTCAAAAGCTGTAACGGACCCCTGCTTTATCTTAATACTTTTCCCTGTATAAACTTTTGTTCTCTTGCTATGTATAATAATTTGGAGTTTCACAAATGCTTCTAAAGATATGGAATAATCTCATTTCTGAACACTGATTTTTTTCTCAAAGTAAAATTTATGAGTTCACAACAGAAACATACGGCCTAATGAATGAGTAGCTAAAATTACTAATCCCAGAGTGTTTGAAATACACAGTAACAAAATGAAGCTGGAAAAGCTATTTCACCATTAAAGTAATAGTAATATAATAAAAACAAACATACATCCAATTCTGCATAATAAGTCTGTTTCACCACAAGGGTCCTGGTTGTATGATAAATCAGGAAAGCAAATAAGTGATTTAATATTGGAGAATTCCATAGATCTGGAGACATGGATGCAAAAATGTGTAGTGTCCATTCTGGCATTCCCACAGAACCAGAAGCCTCTATAACATCAGGTAGATAGAGTGTCAGAAGTTCAACAAAATACTTTCTGATAAGAGAAATATAAGAAGTGTAAAGCATGAAGGAGTCTTTCTCCAGGAATCAGGCAGCACAGACAATACTGAAGAGGTTTAGTCACGATACTGGGAAGTCTGATAAATCTGCTTCAACTTCCTGCTGTTACAGTGGTCAATTATATACACCTTCTTATCGATTACATAGTATGTTTTAATTCTTTATCTATTCACTTACAAATACAGACATTGTCCCATCTGGAGAGAACAACAGTGATAATGGTTGTTAAATACATGCAGAGACACTTTAATCACTCTACTTACATCAAGGATGCTAGGGCTAAGGGTGAGGGTAGGATGGAGGAAGAAGGGGGGGAGGGGTCCTTATAGATAGGTGGCAGATGAGACAGAAATTCTAAAAGCAAATGCGCTGTTCTCATTGGAATTAGAATCACTAAGAGGACATCTGGCTTCCTGAGCCATCGGATATTTACGTTAGCCATTGTCCTTGAGGCTCAGGTATTTTCATTAACCATTTAAATGAGTTTCGACCCACAACTTGTTAGCTGAAAACAACCTCAAGCCTTACAGAAGCTTCTATTTTGTAACAAATGGTATAATCTATTGGTATATTGCATGGGTTCTGGATGATGTTCCATTAAAGTGTGCTCTGAGGATATGCTTTACCTGATGAGATATGTTATAGTACACAAGAATGAAGTCTTTGAGAATAAAGCTCCCTGCATCTGGAGGTACAGCAAGGAAAGGCTGCCCCACTGAGAAATATACAAACCTGAAGTAAGATCCCTAAACCTTAATGTACTGAAAATGATACAATTCTACTCTTGAAAGCCATAAACCCGGAGATGATTATGTACAATATACAATTAATTTTGACTTCAGATGGTAAGTAAACATGTGCATAAATTTGTAAGTATGGGAATTGTCTAGCATATCTTTGGAATGTGCCATAATATCCTAGAATAGTGTATGTGCTCCAGTAAGGAATTTTAAGATAACGAGGCTGTGAACAAAAGTCAGTCAGTGGTGGTAACTGTAGAATCTAACTTTTTTGTGGATCTGCCTTACAATTTCCAAAGTTATAATTCTGGGGTGAATTTTTGTATTAATATATAGGGTTTTTTTATAGTGGTCATCACCACAGTATCTGAGCTCTTCATAATCATGAATGGATTTATCTTCCCAACAACCCCTGATGTAGGGAAATATTATTCCTAATATAGATAGACAACTGAGACACAGAGAAATTAAGGTCAATATTTTCAGAAGTGATCAGTGATTTGGGGTTTCTCAGTTTTGGCCTAAATGGCTTGCCATGGTATTGCAGGAAATTTATGGCACAGCCAGGAACAAAAACTTGGACTTTCAATTCAGCATCTTAACCACAAATCCATCCTTCCGAAAGGTTGCCTGGACACTACTCAGTCCAAATTTTTACAATGGTAAATGCTAGTTTAATGTTGTTTTCCAGACTTCCTAGATCTTTTCTGTTTCTCTGAACCCTCTCCCACTGCTCCTTCAATTGGTTTTAAACTGTAGCTGTTGTCTGCTTATGATGACTGGGCCAGCTTTCAACTTTCCCTTTCCATTGAAATGGCTAAATTGGTAGTTCACGATGTTTGAATTAGATTTAGATTTTTTTTTTTTTAAATTAAGAGTAAAACTTAAAGGAGACCACAGCTTCAGGAAGCATTATAGAAACTCTGACTACTTTGTCATTTAAAATTGGCACGAATCTATATATTAAAATCTGACATCACGCTTTACTATTTATTATTTGACTTGATTTTTTTTAAAATGCAGTGTTGTAGCTGTCTCAGTCCCAGCATATTACAGAAAGAAGGTGGGTGAGGTAATATCTTTTATTGGACTAACTTCTGTTGGTGTGGGAGACAAGATTTTCAGCTACATAGAGCTCTTCTTCAGATCTGGGAAAATACAAGATCAAATAGATAGTTTAGCATAAGTAGTTAGCATGTATTCTAAGGGACCATTCAAGATGAAGTGGCCTGTTAACATCCCTGTAGTTATAGAACAAAAGGGAGATTAAGTGAGTTACGGATTGTTGTAATAAACCATAAATCCTGTGTCTTTTATTAAGACCATGATTTTTAGTAACAAGCAAATTCATGAATTTAAACTCCTAGGCTCATCATTGGAAGGTGTTGTGCAGATTTCCTTTGAGGATGAGGACTGAGAGGTCAGATATAGAATGATCGCTTTGTGAAAATGTTCACCCACAGGTGATAGGGTGTTTTTGTCTTTTAACATTGTCTTGTATTAGTTCATTGGAGAGCATAGTGATTGTCTGATTTCACCCATATAAACATTATTGGGACACTTAGAGCACTGGCAACAACAGATGCAAAACCTGTAGACATATCTCTAGTGTGACAAAACACCTTTCAAGAGCCATGGGTCTTACACATGCCTATCACAGCATGTGTACCTCATCCAGTGCACTAAATGTCCCAATAAAGACTATGCCACAGATGTTTTATTGAAGTGTCAATATACCCTCTGAATACATTTCCAAGACCTGAAGAAGAGCTCTACATAAACTTGAAAGCTTGTCTCTCTCATCTACAGAAGCTGGTCCACTAGAAGATATTACCTCACTCACTTGTCTCTCTAATATCCTGGGACCAGCACAGCTACCACAACACTACATACTACTGCAGAAATGTAAGATACCAGGTGAACTGTCTATTAGATGATGGGTTAATATTGGAGGAAATGTTGGGCCTGCTTCACTACTCCATTACATAGTGTGATTCCAATGACTTGTGTGCACTCACACCAATATAACACAGGTGTAAAAGATTGGTGAATCATGTCCAGTATGTATAGAAGGGTAAAATACACTGTGTCATATACAGGTAAACTGACTGTACACAAATATATTTTAGTTGAAATGAAGTCCTTCCCCAGCCTAATAGATTATTTTATTTCTCCCAAATTTTACAAAATTCTAATTTTATGAAAGTTATGAATAGTCCTCATGAGAACTATTTTCAGTCTATAAGGAAAAAAAATTCCAATTAGCCATTTAAGAATGCATATTTAACCAAAAGGCATCCTACCTGACTGCCCTTATATGTTTTTATGGGGCATAATTGAAGCATCTTTTTAGTCTCCAGCATCTCCTCCTCCCCCTCCATCCTACACCTGGGGTTGCTGTTAATGATGGGCTGTTATAAAGAAATTTCAATAAATGTTCAATATCCATTCAAACCACATATAAATAAACCATTTCAATACATAAATCAGCTTCTTATAAATGATTGTGTATGTATCATGTTAGTTTATAGTTCATAAGGAAAATGCACTGCAGGACATTTTGGAACAACTTACTCAGTAGTGTTCATGTTGTTCAAGATTAAAATTAAAACAATAAACTTGACTCTGGATGTTTATTCATTACTAAAGCATTGGATCATTTACTTTAACAATGTCAACCTGCTCTCACTATTACATTCAGTTTAATTAGGAAAGGAAGTAATACGCAAGAGCACACCTCATGGTGTTCTGTTACCTTGGAGAAATGTGTTATCAGCTCCTAAAAATAAAAGGTACTCTTACCCTCTTTCTTCCCCCATGTTGTACCAGCTACACTGTGGCAGACTGAGAGGGAAACTATTACATGCTAAAAAAAAGAGGTGGCACAGAAAAATAAAGTATCTGGAAAATTCAGAGGGAAAAATAGGTAAAGTAAAAGAGACATAGCCCTTAATCCTGCCCTTTTTGGAGTCAATGGGAGTTTTGATGCTGACTTCAGCGTGAGTAGGATTGGGCCTATGATGCACTAAAGTAATCTTTTCTGATTGATGAGAGATAAAGAGGAAGTGAAAGATGAATGCTTTGGCTCTGACTGGCCATGCATTGGCATTGATGCCTCATGTGTTTTCATCTAGACAGAAGAGCTGCCATACTTTTATGATGTATTCTCCAAACAGCTGTATAAGGAGCCAGAAGTCACATAACTGCCAACAACATCTAGTTAGTGATTTAAAAAAAAATTCTTTATATTTTTTAAGCCAATGTTTGCTTTTGGACAGTATAATTGCCATCCTGGCAATTGGTTTAGTTGAGCCAACATAGAGGTATTTTTTTAAAGAAAGAAAGAAAGAAAGAAAGAAAGAAAGAAAGAAAGAAAGAAATCAATCCCAATTTTCCCAATTATTTTCCTTTATAAACTGTTTACATTATGAAGAAACGTTAAAAATAGCAAATCTTTCTCCCATACAAAAATAATAATCCTTCCCCACACATGAGCCTAAATTGGAAGTCCTTACCTAGCCCTTATTCAAGGAAATCTTCCACTGACTTCCATAAAGAGTGAGGAAAAACTGAGTTAGGAGGATTTGGCTCCATATTAAATAAAATGGTACAGCTACTTCTCAGCTTGGTGGCTAAACAGTACCTCCCAGATTTGAAAGATAATCAGTATATTCTCACAACATTTGTTATGCCTTGTTTCTCTTTAGCATTAAACAATAATACACACTTTTGGGATAGAGAAGATTTATGAATATACATGTTTTTAAATGCTTGGTTAAGCTCAGGAAGGGCTGTGTGCAACCCTTCACCCTTAATTGCTCTAAATTATGCCGAAAGCCATGGCCACCAGGATCTGTTCTGGCAGACGGAGATCACAGAGGTGTAAGGACATCCTGTTCATATTCCCTGCACTGGAGCTGGTAAGAGTGACATAGGAGCCATTATGGGGTCTAGACCATGCAAAGATCACCCTGAGGCAGAACATAGGAACTGCCATTCTGGATACAAAGCCAGGTCCACCATGAGTGACCAGAACAAGATGCATCAGAAGGTGTGAGGAGTAAGCAGATGTGGGATAACCTGCCCCCACATAGGTCACATCCTGGTCTCTACATTAAATGAGGAATGGGGAGTGGAATCGCTAAGTGGATGAGCAGGTTAGCTTTAGGGCAGTCGTGCACTGTCGAGCATAGTAAAGCCACCACAGCACAGCCAATAATTTGGCCCAGACAGTGGAAAATTGGCTATTTATCACTGATCACATTTAACTCAAGAGTTTCCTATAGAAAATCAGGCTGTCTCTCCAAGTGGAATTAATTAGGGCTGTTTGAAAGAACATTGATCCCAAACAAAACCAGATTTTGTTTTTGCTCTAGCTAATTATGTGAGCCACCAACCCAGCTCCACCACTTCCATTGGACCTAGGCTGATGCTATATATACACTGCCAAACCCTTAGGGTATGTTTATGCTGCAGCTGGGAGCTAGCCTCCCAGACCACGTGGACAGACTTGTGCTGGCTCAGCTTGAGCTAGTGCATTAAAAATAGCAGTATGGACATTGCTGCATGGGCAGCACCTCATGCTCTCATGCTGATTTGCTCCTCCGGGTCTGAGCTTAGGTGGCCAGCTCGACTCTGTGCCGATGCTGCAATGTTCACATTGCTATTTCTAGAATGCTAGCTCCAGAAAAATTAGCATGGGTCTATCTACCTGAGCAGGCAGGCTTGCTGCCAGCTGCAGGACAGACATGCCCTTAGACACTTACAGGGCAGATCCCTTTCTAACTGATCCCTGAAGATGCCCCCAACCTTACCTCTGATATCTTTAGGGCATCACCTGACTCTCATGCACACATGCACTCACTGGTGTCATCTGGACCTCATTCCTGATTCTCCTGAGACCACCAACTCGCCACTCCCCCATCTTTCTTCTGTCACCACAATTCAGCTATGAAAAGGATCTCCAGGAGAGTCAGGAATTAGATAGATCCCCTTTCCACACAGGTAGGAGGAGTGGGGAAACACTTCCATTAGTGCTGCAGCCAAAATAAGCTGCTGAACAGAGATCACCATAAAGTTTAGCAAACTAGCTGAGATTTTCTAGCAACTAACAATGCAAATGAATTCACCATGAGTTCACCATAGAGGTGAACTATCAGTGGAGAGACTAGTGTCAGCCTCTGCAAATGATTATTCTCATTTAACCCCCCAGGTTTATTCTGCTCTACCATTAATCATGCCCAAAAAGCTGACTGGGCTCTGACCAGGAATGATCTCCTTAGCATTTAGCACCACTGCCATAAAATGGAAGAGAAGGAACAAAAACAGGAGAAGGAGAAAGAAAAAGAAACAAGTGAAAAGAGAAAAATGATTTTTCAGCATTGTACTATTGGACTTTGATGGATTCCTATTGTCAAGCTACTGTAATTTGTAAAGATCAATGGTTTCAGTTAAACTCTAGGCCATGGTGCCCCATCTTCTAATTCATCTACTCGGCAGATATTTTTCCTTTTGTAAAGGAAAGAGCACAAAGTCGTTCCAGGCATTTTTATAGGGTAAAGCTCAAATGAACTATAAAACTCAAATACTTAATGGATATTTTAGCCAATATTTTTGTCTGTAAAGCAAAATGTGTCTGATAATGTGTCTTGTTTCAGTAGTCCCCATTGAACATCACCACTTACCAACAGTTGCTGCCAGGAGCATAGGATATTCCAGTGGGCACCACAGCACAAACTCAGCATGTCCCCATGTCCCACACACACACACTGCTTTCAAGTCCCCCCTTCTCATGCCCTGACTTCAGCCACAGAGTTTCTATCCCAGCACATGCTATCCATGGCCTCTGGTGACTTAACCCTTCACCTCACTCTCCCAACACCTGGGACTGCTGCCTCTCGCTTCTGCACCCACTGACTTTCAGTTTCTCTGGCCCAGTTCTCTGGCCTTCTGATAACTACTCTGCCTATTGCTACATTCCCTAGTCACTGGTCAGAGAAATTGCCTCTGCCTGTTGTTCTTCTGGATGACCCAGTAACTGCTTCCCCACCTATTTGGCTCATATGACCAGCTACTTTTGGGATTATGGAAGGTGCAGTAAGCAAACAAACTTCTGAGCACTTTTATTTCCTCTATGAGGGCATCAAATCCATCCACAGAATTCTCCTTTGATACTAAAATTTTCTGTATGTGGCTACTGTCCAATATGAATATTTGAGTCATTTGCACTAAGTCCTTTTTGAGTTATAATGCACACTGGCTCCTATTCTGACCACCATTTTGTAATATTGATCTGGATAACTTACAACGAAATTCAAACCCCGTGGGGAATGATTCCTGTAGGGCCTTTTGTAAGGTTTGAAGCATTTTGGTGTTGAGTTAAAAGAGCTATGACTGCTTCAAAATGATGCTTAGCACACGTGCAATAGAAAGAGATTCTTAAAGCAGGAAATGTGCATTTCTACATTAGCATCCATGGCTAAGTGTGTAACACATACATGGGTACACCTATGTTACTGTGTGGTTTTCCACGATAATGAAGTAGCAGCTGCTGGCCCTTGGTTGCTTGCGTGTGTTAGAGAACTGAATATTTGCTTTTTCCATTCTATTTTAATTGAGGATGGCAAAGCCTCTAATGAATTCTGCCTACAAATGGCAGTTTGGAGATCCTGAGGGAACACCCTTCTTTGAACGCATTTTCTACTGATGGAAATTAATTGACCCGCGTTCCTAGGGAGCTCTTACCTTAAATTACAATTTATAGATTCGCTGTAAAAAGTACATTTTAACACAAATGCTGTCTGTGCTATCCTTTTACCCTTTGTATCATACTGACTTCACATGCTACATTTACTTGTCTGAACCCTGTTTAATTCATTTCATTTACTTGTAGTGATTATTTTATTGTCAACCGCTTGTTTCTGAGGCTTCTACCATGTCCTTTTTTGAAATTATATAATTACATACAACTTTCTTTTTTTTCCTCCTCCAGGAGTCTAAAATGTTTTCTAGAAAACATATAAATATAACATGCATATACTTTCAATACATGTGTTGGTCAGACACCACTCTCTCGTGTCTTTGGCTCTGCTTTCATTTGACCTAATTATCAGTGACCTTGGTGTCACCTTCGATCCTCTCTTTTTTCCTCGCCATTTCCTGTCTGCCTACCACCACCTCAGTAATATTGCTTGTATATGACACTCTGAATATGTCAAATCCTCTTACCATAACTATTGCAAATCCTTTTTCTGTGACCTTTCCCTGACTCCAGCATTTGCTGAATGCTTCTGCCAACCTACTCACGCATACCATGAAATGTGACTACCTCATTCGTACCCTCATTCTTCTCCATTGGCTGCCCATTCATTCTTAAATCACTATTCTTAGTGGCTTTTCTAATGGATCTTCTCTCCCAACAACTATCCTCCCAACTGCTTCCTCACATCTAGTGCCAACCTCCTTTCTGCCCTTGGCACAGTCTCATCACTATTTGTATTAGAACCAACTTCCCCATAGCTCAGCCCATTTCAACCACTCTCCTGTACCCCTCAGCATCATTGATTCTCCTTCTCTTTTTATATCTTGGCCCAGATCCTCAGCTGATGTAAATTGGTGCAGCTCTATTGACTCAGTTCTCTCATCATTTTACTATCTTTAATTAAAACTTGATGTACCTGACACTGGATGTAGAGAGGCTCTAGCATCTGAGACATAAACAATGTTCACTTTTCAGAAAGATGAGAGTTTTTCAACTATTAAGATGATTGTATGTTTTATGATTGGAGTTTTATGCACTGAATGTGATTCATTCCCTTAGAAAAAGGCATTTAAAATTGACTTTGGTGTTTGTATACATTTTGTATTAGTGCCATGGAGAAGTGCAGCATAATGCATTACAACTCACATTAGGCTCCCCAGGGCTGCAGCCTCCATAAATTGGCAGATATCTACATAGTTAATATTTCTCAGTAAATTCCTCAATGGAGGGATTAGTACAACTTGCATCTAGCATTTCTGACTACAGTGTTTTAATTCCATTGCGCTTTTTGCAAGAATAGGAGTTTTAGCCCAGGTGGGTTGGCCAAATTTTGACTAGGATTTATAATTTGCATACCTTCTTGCCCCTGTAGGTCCAATTTGGCAGCCTTCTTGCCTTAATTTGTTGTAATCTGATGCCATATATTGTTAAATTGCTGGCATATTCCCCCAGAGAATATTTCAGTCAGGGGTAAGCAAATCATATATATATAGATATATAAAGAGAGAGAGATAAATGGGATGTGTTGGCTGGTATAAAGCTATTGAGGCCCCAAAGGGGCCCTCACATCTCTGGTGTGCCACTGTCCTAGTTTCCCTCGGAAAGTAAGGTGGCATCAACCTACATATTGAGACAGAAGGGCTCTAGGGGAAGCAGTTATCCAAGGGAGTTCTTTGCATAGTCCAGGGAAGTCAAAACAGAGATTGCCTTGGGGAGTCTGGCACACTATAACAAAAGCCACCGCATTGCTAAGAAAGGGTCTTGTAAGGTAAGGGCAGATCTTTCTCAGAAGGGGATTTGGTGTTTTTGTTTGCTTTTCCCCTTTATTTAGCAAAGAGGCTTCTGGTGGTTTGTACTGCTTGGGCTGGAACTGAGGCCCAACCGTTGTGCTATATAAATGTAAGATATCATTATTTATTTAATTTCAGACACTTCTTTCAAATTTTAGTAGCCCCCACTCGGATTGCTGCCCTCCTTCGATTGTCTCGTTCTCTAGCATTGCATGCAGAAACAGAAGTGATCGTAAATAACAGAAGTGCAATCAAAAACTCTACCCAAGCTGATGTCTACATTATGTGACACACTTGCAGTTTTTAATTCAAAATAAGAGATTGAACTATCTCATTGCCTAAAAAGGTGAGCAGGTACAAGTAACTGGTAGCATACAGTAGTACAGCATATATCTGTGAGTAAAGACCCAGAAAATGTATATCCTACAATGCATGCAGAAGGGCATATATATCATGATCCCTTTATATGTCAAAAGTAGGCTAAAGATCCATGTGTGAGGCATAGCAGAGGCCACAGTGGGTACATCTATACTGCAATTAAAGACTTGTGTCACAGGTGCAGCTAGCCCGGGTCAGCTGACTTGGGTTTGCGGGCCTTGGGCTAAAAATTACAATGTAGATATTCAGATGTAGGGATGGAGCCTGTTCCCTATAATCCTGGGGAAGGGGAAAGGGGAGGTCTCAGAGACCAGGCTCCAGCCTGAGCTGAAATACCTACACTGTAATTTTTAGCCCTGCAAGTCTGAGTCAATTGACCCAGCTCCAAGACTCAGTGCTGCAGGTCTTTTATTGCCATATAGATGTACCCAGTGTTGTCCAATTCCAGTGTTAGGTGAGGCACAAAGTGAGGTGGGTTGTGTATGGGCAGAAGAAAGGCACTAGGCTCCTAAGTCAGGAAAGCATCCCTATGAAGTGCAGCACGTATGCGCATGCAATGCTTAACTTTGAACAGCTGCTTAAATCTTAATAAAGTCAACAGGACTTAAGTGCAAGCTTAAAGTTAAGCCCATGCCTAAGTGCTGTCCTAAATCAAGGCCTTGGTATTGCCTTCTGTGTTAAACAGAAGCATCAAGACTCTTGCACACCTGTTCCATTACTCATAAGAACACAGGGCGAATATGGGTAGGGTGCAGATGGACAATGGAAATATCTGATAGAAAAAGAGTTAAAATTCATTTTTCACCATACTAACCAGACACTATCCTGCAAGGCAGGAATAACTTGGTGTCCATGCAACAGCCCTTTCATTAGCACAGAACTGAACTCTCCTCCATATGCTGTTTTAGTCATTCATTTATACTTTGTAGTCACACATGCAACATTGCACATCTGCATTGTAGAATCAAACCCTATCTAATCTATCTATCTATCTATAGTACTTAGATGGATACCATCAAAGCAGCATGTGACCATTTCACAATCTTTAATATATTTCTCCTTCCAATACCACTGTGAGGTAGGGAAGTACTGTTATTCCCATTTTACAGATGGAAACCTGAGGCACAAAAAGGCTAAGGGCCAGATTTTTAAAGGTATTTAGGTGCCTAATTCCCATTGATTTAAATGGAAATCAATGGGAGTTAGGTACCTAAATACCCTTTAAAAATCTCACCCTAAGGCCCTTCCCCAAGATCACATAGGAAGTTTGTCATGTAGTAGTGAATTGAATCCTGGTATCAAAATTCCAGATTAGCACCCTAAAAAGTACACTATGCTTACTCTTTCAAGACATACTTTTAAATGGATTTATTCAGGATTTACACTAATGTATCTGAAAGCAGAATTTGCCCCCATGTCTAAATCCCAGTGAACTACTGGTGGTAATGTAGGGCTCTTAATCAGGAGTATAAGATAATGAGACAAATATAAGAAACATTAAAACCAACCTCAGTCTATTTTAGTCACTGAGAATGGATTTATGTGATTTGCAGGTTAAATATAACTGTGACAGACTGACACAGGCACAATACAATAACTGAAAGTACTAGTAATTAGTATTATGGACAGGGGACCCTTCAGAGGGTCTAATCATTAAATTACTTTGAAAAATTAATGACAATGTTCTTTAAGGACTTTTAGAACTTTTGAAAAAACTAAAGTGTTTTAATGCATCAAATTCACTGAGAACATTCCTCCGCGCCCCAAAGGTAGATTTTACATCATGCAAAATGAATAATGGAAATAAAACAGCGAGAGTTCTGTGGCACCTTAAAGACTAACAAATTTATTTGGACATAAGCTTTCGTGGGCCGAACCCCACTTTGTCGGATGCATGAAATAAAGAGACTAATAACAACTCCGGCTACATGGGGCTACCTCTCTTTATAAATGTCCCTTAACCTTGAAAACATCACAAAAAGAGAACAAACAGAACACACAAAGCTCGAGCCACATGTCTCACTAAAGGTATTTTAAATTATATAAACAACAGTTGCTGTAAACGACAGGTTCTCAGTGTGTTTGTTGCAAAAATGGGAGAGCTGGGTAGATTTGCTGATGTATGCATTTGGGGTACTGGTATGGAAAAGGTTGAGTACCACTGCTGTAAACAGTTCCCCACACCACTGGTCTGTTTTTAATAGTCAGATCTATATGCTTAACAATCTATATTCTTTATACCCACATCTGCTCTCACCATCTCCCCTTTATCCTTCTCTTCCCACTGAAGCCCAGAAAGCATTGAAAATGGGAAAGGATGAGACTGTGGCAATCATGAGTAAGGTGAAACTGTAAATTACCTCCAGTTCTCTTTGCTTTGTCATATCCCTGACTTTATAGATCAAGCAGCCCCTAATATTACCCCTCTCCTCCTAGCCAGCTTTGAATGTTCTTTTTATGCTGAGCACAAACCTCTCAAGATTTGGCTGTGGCTGGAAATTTCAAATTCACAAATTCTAAGTGGGTCTGAGATTTCCAGAACTAAGTTCTGCTATCCCTAATTAGTATGCCAAGAGCCAAATAGATTAGTTTTATATACAGAGATATTGAAGTAAAATAGTAGTGTTTCATAATGAAAATGCATTTCTTTGATCCTTAGCTTTAGTGAACAAGCAAGCATCTCTTTTTTCTGCCTCAGACTTTAATGGCAATTAGACTGAATGGGTGGGAGGACATATTATCCTTTAGTAAACCTTCAAGTCTATTAAAGAATATTATAAATTAGAAAATTCTATTGATTAGGTGAACCAATAACACAGACTTCTTGTAACAATTCAATCCATTTTCTGAGGTAGTACATCCTCTCAATATTTACATACTGGGATTGTCAGGAGTCTTGAGGATATGAAGGTTTGTTAAAGGGCAGCTATTAATTCAGTCTGATTACCATTGAATTTTATAATCAGCCTCATATTTTAGCATGAATAACATGCAGTTTCAGAGCATGAGAAATAGCATGTGATTTGTACATCTCTATCAACATGAATCCAAGTTGCAAGTTACTTATTAAACAGTATAATTTGGTTTAAATGCATTTTATAAAATGTGATTTTTTCATTTCTGTGTTTGAGCTACTTTGATTTTCAGAGAAGCTATTATTTAGAGAATTTATAGGTATTGGAAACAGGGAGGAACTCATTGTGCACAGATTTTGCCATTATAAGAAGCTCTGTGATTTAGAAGTGTATGGTTTGTTGATATTTCTTTTTCTCTGTATGTGGTTTTAATTATCAGATTACTGGTTTTAAATGCGTAGCTTCCATAGGATAACATATTAAAGCTACTGTACATCTCTAAGAGGCTGTTAGACACTGATTTCCCATAGACCACAATCAGTTCTTTGAAATTGTAGTGTTTGTGACAGAATAAACTCCATTAACTTGTTTTATTAGTACTGTGTGCAGTCAGGAGGATCAATGCTGCAGAACATGATGAAATGACTAACAGTCTTCATCAGTGCACAGCAGAATGTATTCTCCTTATACAGAATATATAATTACTGCTCACACAAACAGGTAGAATTTTTTATCATATTTCTCAGGTAATACTTGGAAATCTGAAGCTTATATTCATGGGAGGAATACAAAATTAATAAAGCTCCCCTCCCCACACTTCAGTCTAATTTGTTACCTGTTGCTGCTGTAAATTTTTGTCAATATTATAGAGAATGATCCATCAAACAAACCGCAATTCTAATTCAGTTGGTTAATATAATGACCGAACAGCTCGACAAAGCCGAACGAGCTTCAGAAAGGAAAGATTTACTGACCAGCTGACTCCCAAAGACCCATTAGTCACAGTTTGACAGCAGTACACTAGGTGAGCTGCAAAGCAGACTAAATAAAGCAGAATGAATCCAGCGGAACAAAGTATATTTTACCATATATAAGTAAACCTGTGACAGATATCACACCATTAAAAAATAAGATCAGCTGTATATTTCAGAAGCAGGTATCTTATGCTGCAGATGGCACAGCTGCCAGTATTTATCTGAAGAGAGAGGTATTCTCTTCCAGAATAAGTCTTACAACATTAGCCACTTCGGAAATATAAATGGCTTTTTCTCTTCTCCTCGGCCTCCATTTTCTGCCGCCTTTTTGCTTTGCCATTAAAGATGAAAGCTGGGTTCTGAACCAACTGACTTCATGGGAATTCCAATATAAACTTAGAGCACATTACATTTAGCCTAACAAAATATAGGAAACATGAAGGTGAGCAATCACAAAGAGAATGATTGAAAAGAAGACTCGGTACAGATGTAGAATGATGAGAATCATGGGAAAAATAATTAAAATCTAACCCTGTCTATTTTTTTGCTAGCAAGAATGAGTTTATGATTTGCAGATTGAATATAACTAAGGAGAAAGGTATTTTTCATAACAATGATTTATGTATTCACCCTTCTACTGGATAAGGGTTCCTTTTATGTTATAGCAGAGTCTGCTCTTGCTGTTATAGTTAAGGGGCTGTCAGCATTTCCATTATATAAATCCTTATGTTCCGGGATAGCCTATAATTTGGCCATAAAAATTCACTGCAGGCTGAAACCTGAAATAAGATTGTAGTCTGAGAGTGATTTTTAACACATTCTAAAATTAATTAGTCTAATTTTAAATTAACAGGATTTTAAAAAATGTCTAAATTTACTGGTTTCAGATTTAGCTTAGGTGGCTGTATCTTGAACATAGTTTCTCATTTAGCATTAGATGTTACAGTTTGGTAGTCCAGGGTAAATGAAACAGCAGTACCACAGAGCCAAATTTTGCTTTGTTACTTATATTCCATCCCATCAATTTAAATGGGATTACACATGCTTAAGAGATGTACGAATCTCCCCACTGATTTTAAAAAGCAAGTATTGCACATGCTCCTTTGGCATTCTGATTTTGTCTAGACATCTAACAGTGCAGATCCATTATATGCAAATGTGTACTTATGTGAATAGACATTCATGGCCAATGCTATAATGGCTTTGACTAAGTGTAGTGTGAGTTAAACTCTGAAAGGTCAGAAATTAAGTGTGATGGCTGAAACGCTCTCCTTAAAGGACAGCAGCATCCATTTTATTCAATGCAATGATGTGAAAGTTCACAAGGTAAAAGCCCTTATCACCATGCTTAAACTGTGAAAGGTGTTTGAAAACAAAGTTTCCAGAATAGCACTCCTGGAAAAGGTCTTTTTGCTGAGAAGTGACATCCTTTGTAACATCAGCCATGTGGAAGGAGGTCCACCATATCAGATGCTAACCTATTTTCCATCCTACTTAATAATCAGAACACTGAAGATGACAACACCTAATGTGAAGAATTTAAAGAGGCAAGGTAGGTAAGTAAATTTGTTTATAATATCTCTCCGCTCATCTTCTGTCTCTTCCCATCAAAAGCACTCTTGCATCTCTCCCCATCCCAGTTTGCTCTCTCTTGTGAGGAAAGTAAGATCCTCTCTATCTGTTTAATTATCCCTTAATCCTTCTCAAAGTGCTCAAATGTGCCCTTCCCACAGCCATATTTCTCACCTGCTTCTTGTTGCCAAAGATGGTCCCTTTCTAGATCTTCCCCACTGGCAAATACCATTCTGCTTCCTCTCCATACCTTGCCTGAAATCCCAATCCTACCAACTTCTCCCTAACTGACCCCTAGCAACTCTCAAGAATATTCTCTGTAACAGCACTGAGAATAGTTTTGTCCCACATATGCTAGCAGTTAAATTATATTCATCATCTATTCAACATCTATTGCTGATGACTTTTTTACAGCAATGGGTCAATTAGTGAAGACAGGGCTAGTGTAAAAGACATGATCTTACTATGGAGACTGCTGATGCTGAATGCTTTGGGTCACTGGAAAAATACAACAAAGAGATATTTATGTCTCAATATGAAATGGTGCAAATCATTCCTGGTTTAAATATTAAATTATTGGGGATGCCACTTCACCCCCTAATGGAGTTAACTACCTTGAAAAAAATCTGTGGTTGCTGTAGGTCTTATGGTATTCCCATATAAAAATCAGGTCTGTCTCCATGACAGTTGCTTGTTGGAAATACATCCTTTGTATGATCTGTGCAGGAACACAAACATAAATGGGAAACGGTTAAATTGTGAAGTCAGATGGTAGAGACAAACAATTACATTAATATTGAGATATTGGTACATACCTTCAAAAATTAAAATTGGTTCTTTTGCTGTCCTAGCCATAGCATGTCAAACATGAACAGTAATGAGATGGCTGGTCCTGGGTGACACCTAAACCTATACTCTTCCTAATATACATTATTGTCTCATTTCAACAGGAATTTGGGCTTAATGTGTCTGCAGCCTTGAACCCCACATTTACATTTCACCACCCTCCTGTGGGTCCTACTTTTCAGCCCTCACTAGGCTACAAATCCTATTGACCTCAACAGGAATTTCCACTGGGCTTGGCTGCAATCTCAACCCTTCAATTTGTGATTTTTTCTGGGTTTCTTGTGCTTTTTTTTTTTTAGGGTCAAACTTCACTTGCACTGCATCAGAGCATTTAGTTGTACTGTGACGTGGAACCCTTACTTCCATAGTGTTATATTTTCAAAGGACTCTACATACAATAACCCCCAATACTCTGAAGTCTTGGTATGTAAATCTGCAATGTTGTAACTGCTTGTGTGCACAATTAATGTAAATTCAGTTCTGCACAATCATGACCCTTCTGCAATAAAAAGCAGGGAACAGTTCTAAACTGTAAAACAAGGAAACAGACCAATTGGTGCAGCCCTCAGCGCGAAGGTTCTTGGTGCAGAATGTCAAACCTGAGTTTAGCTGACATTGCTGATAACCTTTGTCCTAGCTCAACACAGAGAAACACTGCAGCTGAAAATGATATAAGAAATACGTAGCAGTCTCATACCCCTTTGTTATAATTTTTAATAAATACAATTTGCTCAATATTTTTTTTAAATACAGTTATAGTCTGCTGAAAAATTACATAATACAATACAGTTGAAATTTATCTACTACTTTTCTTACTCAAGGTGTCTTAAAGAGTTTTACAGAAGTATTACATATACTTGCCCAGCAAATAATGTATCAGTTCTGCAGACTGAAATGCAGCAGCCAAAATACAATACATTTGTGCTATTAAATAATATAGTGGGTTAATGCAATCCTATCACTGACTGATAGTGGAGATGCCTTGATACTATGTTGTTTCTGTAGCCACCAATATGAAAAGGACCTGGGGGTTACAGTGGACAAGAAACCGAATATGAGTCAACAGTGTGTCCTTAGTGCCAAGAAGGCTAACAGCATACTGGGCTGCATTAGTAGGAGCATCAGGAAGTGATTATTCCTTTGTATTCGGCACTGGTGAGGCCACATTTGGAATATTGTGTCCAGTTTTGGGTCCGCCACTACAGAAAGGATGTGGACAAATTGGAAAGAGTCCAGTGGAGGGCAAGAAAAATGATTAGGGGGCCGGAGCACAAGACTGAGGAGAGGCTGAGGGAACTAGACTTGTTTGTCTGCAGAAGAGAAGAGTGAGGGGGGATTTGATAGCAGCCTTTAACTACCTAGGATGGAGTGTGGCTGTTCTCAGTGGTAATAGATAACAGAACTAGAGAAATAGTCTCAAGTTGCAGTGGTGGTGGTCGAGGTTGGATATGAGAAAAAACTTTTTTACTAGGAGGGCGGTGAAGCACTGGAATGGGTTACCTAAGGAGGTGGTGGAATCTCCATCCTTAGAGGTTTTTAAGGTGCAGCTTGACAAAGCCCTGGCTGGGATGATTTAGTTGGGGTTGGTCCTCCTTTGAGCGGGAGGTTGGAATAGATGACCTTCTGAGGTCCCATCCAACCTTAATCTTCTATGATTCTATGATGCCATCTGAAGCTTTAAGCAATACTCAAGATAGCATGTTCCGTGAAAGAACTAGGGGCTTTCTATTGAGAAGCTATAGGTCAAGAAATAGCAGATGCAGCACACCTCACTTTGTAATCCAGCCTGCTGCCTTTGGTGTGCCACAGCCAGAAGCACCTGAGAAATGGGAGGGCTACCAGCACCCAGACCGTGGCCCTGCCTGCACTGCATCCTAAGGCCGCACTCCCGCTTGGCCTTTTCCCCCTGAAGCCCCGCCCTCACTCCACTTCTTCCTGCCCTCACTCCGCTCCTTCCCCCATGGTCCCCTGCTGCTCACTCCTCTCCATGTTCCCCCCTTCCCTCATTGCTCGCCTTTAAGGCAGGAAGGGGCAGAAAGGAATGATTGGTGGGTGTGAGGCAGCTCGGGGCAAAGGGCAGAGTCAATGCCTTTGTGCACACTAGGATCTCTCAGCCAGAGTACCTGGCTGAATAAAGCTGCCACACCAATGTACATAATCAGAGGCAGTAACTGAGGTTACTGTGCCAAAGTGCCAAAGCCCATGCAATGTTTTGCAGACACATACCAGGAACTGCACAGATGTCATCACAGAGTATAAAGAACTTGTGTGATCTGTTCTTATCAATCTGTCCTGCTTAGGTGGTAATCCATTGCCTTCTGCACCAGCTGGGACTTCAAGGTAGCCTTCATGGTCAACCCTAAATTCAGCGCAGTTCAGTAGTCCAGTTTAGACTTATTAAAGAATGGTTCTAAGCCGTCACCTGACAGCAAAAGACAGAGTCTCCTGCTTTGCATAGATGGGAAGAAGCATTCTTGGCCATTGCTGCCATTTAGGGATCCAGAAGCACAGACAAATCCAATAGGACACCCAGGTTGCACATCATCTTGACAAGTAAAGGATAGATGCCCACAGATCCTACCAGTTTCTTGACATGCTTCTTTCTGTGGATCAACATTAACTTTGTTTTATGCAGGCAAGGCCCGAGGTAGCCACTTTTCATTCAGGTTCCTCTTTTGTCCAAGACAAAGGATGAAAAAAGATAGACAAAGGAAGGCAGGTGTCATGTACGGGTTTGAAATGCAAAGGCACCCATCCACAGAACATTTCAACATATTACGAAGATTGACACAACCACATAAACAAAGCTACCCATTTGGACAGCCAGAAGAATGTTAATGCATAGGTTCAATAGACATCCAAGATGCCCAATTAAACACTCAGCATTGTCTTATATAGCAATTAAAGGAACTACCTAATTAGATGGAAATTATTATGGGTCCTGACATGGAGCAAATGCCAATGGTTGGAATCCTCATCTGAGACATGTTGTCTCAGAAAATGGGATTAAGCAGGAGAGGGGATGCTTCTTTAGTAGGTGGGTTCTGGTCTGTTTAGAATTTTAAATATAATTCACATCATATATATGGTATTGCCCCAGAAGTGAATAAGCAACCAGTGAAGACTGAAGAAGTTGGTTGTTACAGGTGTCTGGCACCTCATTCTACTTAGGAGGTGGGCAGCTGCGTTCCATACCAGTGGTAGTGTCTAGGTTGTCTCCCGTAATAGCCCTAGTCATAGCATGTTGCAATAGTTTCAGCTGCCTGAAATGATTGAGATAAATCATTGTTAATCTTCTGATCTCTCCCCAGGATAATGGATCAATTACTGAGTGTCATCATTGTAACAACTAGCAGACTGTGCTAGTTATGGCAGTGGCATTTTGAGTATCTTCTTTCTGCCGTGGGATTTAGCAGAATGCCCAGAATAAAGTTAATTACACTAATCCATTCTAGGAAACAAGAATTAAGGTATCTTGGCCAGATCTTCAGATGAGGAATATCTGAATCACATTGGCTGAGGCCTTCGCCCTCAAAAGTTTGCAGTAGTGAATGCACAATGTATTTTCATATTCCTAAAAGAATCAGAAGAAGGATTTGCTGTTGATTTCAGCTATTCCTCATACAATAAACCAAAGTCAAAGACAACTCTCCACCGATTTAAAGTTTTTTAAGAGATTAAATATTACAGAGTAATTTGAAAAGGTCATTCATTTAAGCAAATTTGCTCTTACATATGGCTGCCCCAATTCTGGCTCCTTACTTCCCAATCATAAAGTCCACGTCTATAATAAAAGAGAAATTGATTTTATAAAGTATAGTTCCTTATGTAATGAAAACAGTTTGAATGAGCGGAATTGAAGGCCTGATTCTACTGCCCATTTATCATGGTGGGTAGTATCTTATTCCATGAGTAATCCAGTTGAAACCAATGGGAGCAAGATATTACTCACTTAAGCATGCTTGGCAGCATCAGTCCTTAAGTTATTACTTGGGTAAACTGTTTTGATCCATGGATACTACTAATGCAATATAATTGCAGGCAAATGCAGTTGCCATTAGTGGTTTGACAATGATTCATGCAGCTTTGCATAATAGAACTGGTCTTACTAATGCTGATTAGGCTACACGGGGCTGATATTCATATTTTATATTTAGTTTTAGACATTTTTATCTACAGTTAGGATTGGAATATGACCAAGGGTGAATTTTTACCTGTGAGGATTGCTCCCTCTCATGTTCAACTTAAAAATTAATCAAGGTTTTGACCCATCTGTGAAATTTCAATACCACAGTCTTAAATACTGGGAGCAGTTTCAAATCCACACATCCTATCAGGCAACATCAGATAGTCTCAGAAAGCCTCAAAACTTCTGGGGTCTAATAGAAAAATATTACAAACATATCTTCAGTACAATATGTACATCAAGGTGGCTTATGATAACTTCCAAGCCCACCCTTCTTATCTGGGGAGTCTATGTATGGAGGAAAGGGGAAGTGATCAGAAGTGATCATAGAAAATTGATAGGGGAAGCAAAAGGACATAAGAAGGCCTCAATGACCAACAGAACAATAGTTGTTTTGTAAGCATATTAGGCACAAAAAGAATCCTAACAGTGATATTGGTCCATCACCATTTGGAAATGATAAAATTGCCAATAATAATGCAGAAAAGGCAAAGGTATTCAATACATATTTCTGTTCTTTATATGGGAAAAAGCCAGATGATGTAGTGATATCATATGATGACAATGAAACATTTTCCATTCCAATAGTAACTCAGGAGGATGTTAAACAGCAGCTGCTAAAGTTAGCTATTTTTAAATCAGTGAGTCTGGATAACTTCCATCCAAGAATTTTAAAAGAGTTGGCCAGGGAGTTTGCTGTACAAGTAATGTTGATTTTCAATAACTCTTGGAACATTGGGGAAGTTCGAGAATCACAGAATAATAGGACTGGAAGGGACCTCATGAGGTCATCTAGTCCAGTCCCCTGTGCTTTTGGCAGGACCAAGAATTATCTAGACCATCCCTAAGAAGTGTTTGTCTAACCTGCTCTTAAAAATCTCCAGTGATGGAAATTCCACAACATCAATAAGCAATTTATTCCAGTGCTAACCCTGACAGTTAGCAAGTTTTTCCTAATGTCCAACCTAAACCATCCTAGCTGCTATTTAAGCCCATTGCTTCTTGTCCTATTCTCAGAGGTTAAGGAGAACAACAAGGAGAACACACTGCTGCTAATATATCCCAGAATGATGTTTGCTTTTTTTGCAGTGTTACACTGTTGACTCATATTTAGCTTGTGATTTACTATGACCCCTACATCCCTTTCTGCGGTACTCTTTCCTATGGAATCATTTTATATTTTGTATATGTGCAACTGATTGTTCTTTCCTAAGTGGAGTACTTTGCATTTGTCCTGGAAGAAAGCTAACATTGATATTTTAAAAGGATAAATGGCATGACCCACATAATTGTAGGTCTGTTACTCTGACATTACTCAAAGGCAAAATAATGAAATGGCTGAATTATTCAAGAATTAAAGGATATTAATAGAATTCATGACAATCAACATTATATTATGGAAAATAGATCTTGTCACACTAACTTGAAATATTTTTTGATACAAAATCAACATGGCATCAAGAAATGGATTTCAAATGGCCAACAGCTTTCAAAATGTAATTGTAAGCAGAGAATCACCAAGGAGGTATGTTTCTAGCAGGGTCCTGCAGGGACTGGCTCTTTACCCTATGCTATTTAACATTTTTATTAATGACCTGGAAGGAATAAAATAACCACTGATAACATTTGAAGATGACCCAGCAACTGGGAGAGTGGTAAATAATGCAGAAAACAAGTCACTGATCCAGAGCAATCTGGCTTGCTTGATAAGCTGGGCACTCACAGACTATATGCATTTTAATATGGTCAAAGGTAAATTTATACCCTAGGAACAAAGAATGTAAGTTATAGGTACAGGATCAGGGATTCTATCCTGAGAAGCAGCAACTCTGAAAAAGACTTGGGGGTCATGGTGTGTAATCAGCTGAGCAAGAGCACCCACTGCAATGCTGTGACCAAAAGGGGTCATGTGATCCTTGGTTGTACAAAAGAATCTCATGTAGGAGTAGGAAGATTATATTACCTCTATATTTAGCACTGATACATCCACTCATAGAAAACTCTGTCTAGTTCAGATGTCCATCATTCAGGAAAGATGTTTATAATCCTTGAGATGGTTCAGAGAAGAGCCACAAGAATGATTAAAACATGTCTTATTGTGTGTAACCGTCTTCACTCACAGGTTGGTCAGGGAGCATGGCCTAGTGGTCAAGGCTTCAGCCCATCATCAGCACAGAAGATGTTGGTAGGGGAGCCTGGGCCCTGCCACTCCATCAGGCTCTGACCCTGGGCTCTTCCAGGCTACCAGTGATCTAGCATCCAAGGCTGCTTCAGGCTCCTCTAATTGGGCCACTTCCTATATTCTCTCCCTCCTCACCCCAGGCCAGTTCAGTCCAAGACTTTCCCCCTGCTAGGGTAGCCCACACAAAGAAAGTAAAAAAGAATTACCAGTGTCCAGGGCCCATATAGGGGGAAGAGAGGAATACACAGAATATTCACACTTTCTGTTGATTGTACACACAGTATTGCAGAGGTTAAAAATTTAGTTATTCCTTGCACCATTCCTCTCTGACTGTTTCTGGGGTGGGTCCTCCCTTCCATCAGGGAGGGCCTTTGGAAATCCTAGAAATGCCAGTCTTCCCTCTGTTCTGCACGGCTGAAGCCACAGGCTGTAGGTCTGCTCTTTTCCAGGTCTGCCCCCAAATGAGCTGTTTCCCTGTCTTTTAATTCCTGCACCAGATGGAGCATTTGCTGCAGGTGTGGTGGGGCAGGGATGGCTGGGCCCAAAGTAATTACTTAACCCCTGGGTGCCCAGTGTGGGGTTTGTACACCCCATCACATTGTGATAGAAGCTCAATCCATTTAGTTTAACAAAGAGAAGTTAAAGGGTGACTTGATCACAGTTTAGAAGTACCTAAATGGGGAACAAAACTGTGATAATGGGCTCTTCAATTTATCAGACAAAGGTACAACGAGATCCTTGGATTGGAAGTTGGATTACAAATTCTGATTAAAAATAAGGTGCAAATTTTAATAGTGATGATTATTAACTATTGAAACAATTTATCAAGAGTTGTGGTGGATTCTCTACCACTGGCAATTTTTAAATCAAGATCAGATTTTTTTTTCTAAAAGATATTCTCTAGACAAGCCTAAATTAATTTATGGAAATCCTATGGCCAGTGTTATAGAGGAAGTCAGACTAGATAATCAGAGTGATCCTTTCTAGCCTTATGATCTACGGATCTATGTAGTTCCTCGGAAGCCTCATCCAGAGACCCTGACTAAATGTCTAGGAGAGATTAAAATCAAAGGGCACTAAAGAGGATGCCTTTGACAGCAAATCACTATATTTAAAAAAGAGTTACCAGGGGGAAACTGTCTTTCTTCTTAATACAGAGGTCATATTCAGATTTAATTCCATTTAAATTTGGGACCAGCAAAGAATGGCTATGATATGCATTTCCATGAATATCTGGTAGCGATAAGAACAAATTCGGGTCATTTGTACCAAGATCCAATTATGAAACACAGCCATATTGTACAAAAGATATTAAATATTTGAAGGATTCTGCAATTTCTAATCTGATATACTTGTTATTGGCATTTATGGCTATGAAAAAAGTAAAACAACTACATGTATTTTATTTTCTATAAGGCTTCCACATGTTTTGGAAAGAAAAAATATTCACACTTTCTGTTGATTGTACACACAGTATTGCAGAGGTTAAATTTTAGTTATTCCTTGCATCAAAACTGCAGAGATGTTTACTTCAGCTGTTGCCAACACCATAAAATTAAAGCAAACAAGTAATATTCATGCAATGGCAAACAAAATAAATGAGTCAGGTAATTATAAAAAGTACACTGACCTATTAAAATTGGTCTGATCTTTAAGAAATTTCAGCATAGGAGTACTAATGTTATTAAAAATAGCAGAATCATGACAAGTATTCATTAGAATTTGCATATGTGAGTGAGAATGCACTTAATTACAAATTACATTCTGCAAATTCTTTAGAAGCTGTAAATCAATGCAACAAAGATGAAAGATTTAGAGAGTAAGGTATTTGAAGAATTTTCTAATGCATAATGTTCTTAACAAGAACAGATTGAAAATGCTGCAAGATCTTCCCAAACTCAAATAATTTTAAAGAACAAATATGATTTGGAAATGCTAATGTTTGACTTATAGGCATTTTACTATAGGTAACACGGAACATTATCTCAATTAGTTTAGAATAGATTTTTATATGTAGACGTACATGTGTTAAAATATTATTTAGCTGTGAGCCAAGGCAGCATATGCAAATGAGGAAGGCAACTGGAAACTGCAGGTGTAATAAATTTCATGGATTGTGTAATTTTAATGCACATTTTTTTAGCAGCCATCAGCACTGTTGTTTAAATGTTTGTGCAAAGCAGCCCTTCATCTACTGTGCTGTATCAGCATTTTGGAATGTTCCATCTCACTACTATGGACTAGAAGGAGTGCACTAGCTAACTTCAGTCAAACTGCTGTTGAGAAGAGGGAAGTAAGTGGAAGATGAAGAGTAAATGTGAAATTGGAAGGGGCAGAATGTTAAATAGAGAACAAGAGAAAAGATAGGATGAAGGGCTTGGAAGAGAGAGGAAAGAAAAGAAGACAGGGATTGAACTGGCAAGGTGCTGACCACCCTCAACCGACCACCCTCAACCAACTTCAATGAAAGTTGAGGCTGCTAAGAATCTCACTGGAAGTACACAGCACTTCCTGGGATCAAGCATGAGGTCCATGGAATGTACAGAACACCAGATGAGGAAGAGGCATAGGTAGAAAGGGTGAATGGAAAGTGGAGGCGTGGAAATGGATAACATAAAAGAGTCTGAGGGAAAAAAACACAAAGAAAAAAACCCAAGCAAATTGAATCCTGAATGGAGGAAGAAGGGAAAACATTAACTTTGACATAAAAAGAGCTTGAAATGGAAGAGTGGACTCATCTTGAGGTTTATAATCTTAGCAAAAAACCCTGTTTCATTTATTTGTCCAACTCCACTGTGTTATCTCAGAGTGCAGCTCTCCACTTAGCCCCCTGTGATTCATCTATTTATCCATTATATTGTTTTTGCATTACCACCATCACTGAGTGCCTTCCAAGTAAAATAGATTGGTAGTAGCAAAATCTCTAGCAGACTTCAAGGAGTCCTTGACTCATCTCCTTCTTTGGGGTGTTGAAAGCTTTACATGGGGTCAGATCTCTTTTGTTGTTGTTTGGCAGGGCGGTTGGAAAAAAGAGGGTCATGGGGTATGTGAATGTCATCCTTTCCTTCCCCGTCTAACAATAAGGCCTATTTGTAGGACCCGTACATTGTTGAATTATAGAATCATAGACTATTAGGATTGGAAAAGACCTCAGGAGGTCATCTAGTCCAACCCCCTGCTCAAAGCAGGACCAACTCCAACAAGTGAACTTCACTTGTGCAAATAACCTCTGGGGGGTTACTCACAGAAGTAAGTACTCAATGACATGAGTAAGTGTCCATCAGCTGGGCCCAGAGGGACCAGTCCAGCAAAGCACTTAAGGCACATGCTCAGTTTTAAGCATCTAAATAGTACCTTTGAAGCAAGGGTTAAATGCTTTGCTGGATCAGGGTCTAGGTGAATAATTTTTATACTTTTTTTTTATATTCAAAGACAAACTAACTGAAAATGAAATAATTTTACAGGGGTTTTGCTACATATTAATGAATATTATGAGTGCTTCTCAACAGGTCCCCTATAAAACCATCTCTCACAATCTCTCACCTCCACCTTCAGGCTTTCCTTGTGCTTTCACTCTTCACCCATGGTCCAAAACAGCCTGGATTTTTCTACTTTCAGGAGGCACTGCAGGACCCTTTTATTTCATGAGGCTTTTGAGGAGTGTTAGGGAATATTAAGGTGATGTTGTTAGACAGGGGTGTTAGAAATTTTTATTAAGAGCTGCTGCTCTTAATAAAATGTTAGTCACAGTGTTGAATGCTTAACTGGAATGCACTCATATACCATTATGATGACGCTGGTATAAGAACCTGAATAGAATAGAATAGCTGAGACTGACTGAGATATATATTTTGATTCTGTAATGTTAAAAAACCGAGTGGGTGTTCATAGTCTTGAAATAGGTGCCCTTTCTCGTTACAAACTGATATATAATAAATCAATTAATTGAATTACACATGCATTGCTGATCACAAAGGTAATATTCAGCCCATGCCAAACAGTTGCAGTAAAAGGAGAATTCAGCACTGCTGCTGTGCACAAGTTTAATCTTCATTATAATTAATACCTCTTTCTACTGACAAAAGCAAATGGAACTGCATTGGCAGAAAGCAATTTTTGCAATGAAATGTTATTAAGTGCAGATGTAATATGATTTTATGAGACATCTCTGCATTTTATATTTGAAAAGTACACATTGCTACAACCATGTTTATAACTTTTAGGGCTAGGTCCTCAATCCAGTCTGAGAATCTAATCTGTGTGTTGAGGATTCACTCTGGTACAACAGAGAATTTTGCAGTAGCCCAAACAGCTGTTGCCACTTCCACCACCCATAGTAGGAATGGCAGGTGGATTTTCATAGTCATGGATCCATTAGGGCAGACTCACCATGGCCTGTCTCTAAAATTCTCTCTTCACTAGTATATACAAGGTAAACCCTGGTCCATTGAAGTCAAAGACAAAACTCCCATCAACTTCAATAGGGCCTGTACTTCATCCAGACATACACTCGCTGCATCTATTTAATATCCATGAACTTATGTGGGTCTCTATACCATCAGCATAGTGAATGTCTGCATGAGTTCCTTAAATCCTATCCCAATCACAGTACAGGGGAACTGCATTGCTTCTGCTCCAGGGAGAGCTCATTTCAGCACTGGAGACTGATAGCAGGATTTTCCTGTTTTTTTTATGTCTTGCCAAGGCAACATTAACATGATAACAATGAAGGGAGGAAGAGAAGGAAGGGAAAAAAGTAATAGCACAGAAAGACTGATTTGAAACTGGCAATAAAAATCAAAATGTCTATATTTTACTTCACCTGCAAAACTTTTGGGGCTGCTTTTCTAGGGCAGGTATATAGAACATGTGCATCTGGAAGAAGCCAGGGAAAAAAATTGTTTAGCATTCTCGCTGGGCTCTTTGGTTCTCTTGCTATAGAGCACATGCAGCCTCGAGGGTGATCTTGAATGTTATCTCTGCAGCTGAGTGATTTTTAGAGGTTTCATCGAATAGAAGGGTCACAACCTAGAGTCCATTCTTATCTGTTTTAATAAAAATGACAATGAACTGTGCAACCCTCCATGGTCCCCTCAAGCAAAATGAAGGTAATGTCGCTCCTGTCAGTACAGACAAGTCTAATTGCAGAATTAGGGTCTACAGCATGGAAATTCACTGCATTTGGGATTTTAAGTATGGCTGTGGAAGGGCTGGTGTTCAATTTTGTGTTTCCCCTGTTTTTCTAACTTTTTTTAAAGTTCCCACTGAGGAGTTGTTTGCTGTACTGAGCTATGGATCATGCATGATGTTTACAGCTAAGCTCCATGACAGGTCATTCAGACAACAAGGTATTCCCACATAACTAGAGATGCTGTAAGAGTCTTTGTCCCCCAGATCTTAAAGAAGCACAGAAATGTTGTACAGTACATGACATGAAATGAATGCAGATCATAGGATAACTCATAAAACTGGCACCTTTTCTTATACTATACATGTGTTTAGTGTCTGGTCTTATAAGAGATACATGGCTGTGAGTATAAGATCATAATCAGGCCTTAAGACTATAGGTTTTCTGTTTTATTTTGAATATGTATTTTAGTTTAATAACTTCCATAGAAAGAAATTTAAGTTAATTCTCCCACAGAGGGACAATCAAGAAGTATTACTGTAGAACTGAAATAGAGCAATCTCTTTTATCAGAACATGTGGTCATAGGCCATAAGAGTTTTCTGATTGTCGCTTCTCTTTTTGGTGGTAGTGGTGGTGGTGGTGGAAGGAGTTGAAAGGAGATTAGAAAAAATAAATTGTTAATAGGTTTATATGAGGAAAACCATCCAAAATATATAAAAACCTACAGGAAGAGAGTTTACTAGCCTTTCTCGCATTGATAGTGACTAACTGTAAATTGTACCAGGGATTTAAATTGAATGAACCTTGGAGGAAGATCCTACTCAGTGTAATTAAGAGTGATGAGACGTGGCAAATAATAAATTGTGGCCAACTAAGTTGTTGTTGTTGTTGTTTTAGACATTGAGTAATATGTTAACATCCAATAGCATCTGATAACCTGAAATGCACTTACATAAGTTCCTTATTCAAGTTGAGGTCAAACAAAAACCTTCACTTCTAGAGTACCCAACAGTTTCTTGGCTAACTCAAGTCCCAAAACCAAATATTCTTTGCTGGCCATAGACACAGAACTTCACAAAATATAAATTCCCAACTTCTATAACCATGGATGTAAACACCTGTGTAAATACTCTTGAAAGAACAGTAGAAAATTTGGCCCAATCACCACTCAATCAGTTTTGTTAATCCAAAAGAAAGGAATTCAATCTGAAAGGCAAGTGCAGACTATGGAATTCTTTATTAAAAACACCCAATTGACTTAGGTCTGGCATTGAACAGAAAGAAAATCAAGTTCGGGCCCATAATTATTGGAGAAAGCTTGTGCTACAAGAAAATGAATAAAGGGAAGCCTCAATTACTGCTCTTGAAAAATGGGTGCACCTTCCGCACTTGATGATCCCTTAATGGCTGAGATAGCCTAAAGGAGAAAAGTGACTTTTGTAAAACAATTACTGTGTAAGTGGTTTAAGAGATAAAGAGATAATATTACAGTAAGCCAGGACATTGTACTCCATTACTTATAGTAGTAATTGGTCCTTATTTTCCTGGATTTTGGTTCCATTACACAAAGACATCTATTTACTCTAAGTTTAAAAAGGCAAATCAAAAATCTTCCTTACTCCATCAAACCAGGTGTTAGGCTTCAGTAAGGAACAAAAGCATTCTATGGATATTAACCCTCTCCTCCCTCCCTGTTCCCTGCCCAGTGTCTTGATAACCCCCACATGTTTGTCATGACTAATATCAGGCTCTGATCCAGCACTGGGAATGTTATGGCCAGTTCCCTGTGAATGGGACTCGGTGCAGGCATAGGGAAGACAGGTTGGCATCCCCGTCACCAAAGGCATAAAGAGGTCCTCTGAGCACAATCAGCCCCAACCTGGCACCCTTGTGAGGCCTGTCAAACCAGGAGAGGGATAGCTTCTAAAAAGGGAGGCTCCAAGCCCCATTCAGTGCAGCACTCAGAGGCAAATAGAGCCAGAGCTCCTGAGCCCCAGAGAACCGTGGGGTGCTTACCAGAAAAATGGCTAAAGAGCTCTGCCACCTGGGCTTTCTGAAGAAGCACAGGGATCTTCTTTATTTTGTTTTCCCTTTTGATTTAGAACCCAGAGTGTTTGGCCTGGTTCTCTCAGACAGGAGGGAGTCAGGGGCCCAGACGCCCTTCATGGAGAGTACTGACCTCTTAGTTTGCAGGAGAGTACTGACTCTTACTTTGCTGGGTGAACCTGGACATTTTGTGAGCTGCAGTGTTCCTTTAGTTTGTCCTTATCATTTTTGGATTGCTTTACACCTAGAAACACAGTTTTCACCTCCCTAGGACTTATGGCCAGAAGGCCACACTGCACATGCCAACCTGGCTACACGGCCAGAGAAGGACCTCTGTGATGAGAGGGGCACCCACCCTCACGCTGTGTGGGTGTTCTAGAGGTACATGCTATGACTGGGCCTGTTCATGTGGAGCCTTTTGAAGGGTAGTGGCCTAAGTTTGTGATCTAAGAAAACTGTAAAGGCCTAGATTGATTTGTGAAAAGGCAAAGGAGCAGTTTTCAGGATTAATAATAAGACTGAGTACTTCTCTATCTCTTTTCACTCATAGATCTAAAAGCCTTGTTAAAAGAAGGGTAAGTTTCATTACTCCATTTTACAAATGGGGAAAGTGAAGTACAGAGAAGTTAAATGGTTCGCCCAAGAGGAGAAAGGTACACACTTAGTGGGAAATTCGACAGCCTTCGACAGGAGTTATGCAAGCTATGCAGACTTCCTAACTTCCCTTTAGTGTGCTGTCTCCCCTGCGCTACGCCTTTTGAGGGGGTGGTTTAATTGAATCAACTTCTGGATCGATTGAGCGGGTCTTCACTGCTGCTCAATTGCTCTGGATAGATCGATCTCATGGCGGCGAATTTGCCGCCATCATTGTGTACATACCCTTAGTCACAGAGACAGGAACAGAAGATAGGTCTCCTGATGCTCAGTCTCCCACTAAGTCATAGTTCAGTAACAAATGAAAGAGGCACATCGTTTTATTTATGAAGTACTGTAATCATAATACAATGGAAGCAGCTAAGCATGTGGTATATGCTATGACAGTGTGCCTCCATGCTGTCAGTGGAGGTGGACAGTCCACCTGAGCTATTTATACAGCGGAGTGATTATAAACATTGCCTAAAAAGAAAAAAGAAAAATGGAAAAAAAATAACCCCGCAGCATCTCTGCATCCAGAAGGCTGTTCATTCTTCATTTCAACACCATGTGACTGCAGACATACCCAAGACAAGGAGGGTAAGAAGAGAAGCAAACCTCTTGGTGATTATTTGCAGAGTAGATCTAGGTAAGGCTTCCAGATGAAGTCATATGTATCCATATTTAACATTGTCCCTATGTACTTAAAACTAAAAATATCACAAAGGCATAGATTTTTTTTATCAGTCAGATTCATTTGACAATTACCAATTACTTTTTTGAATTTTTATTATATGTTAATGGACTATATTAATTAAAGCAGACTGAAATTCACTAATAATGATTAATTCAACCTGGGGTACCTTAAACTGAGATTTTTGAGAGGTAAAATTTTCCATGGATATCTCATTTGCATCCAGTAACACTTGGTACTGCTCTTCCGCATGGATTTCTAGTCTGCACACTCATCTAAGCCAACACACAAACATGAGGCCAGGGAGGGAGAGAAGTGGACAGATGACCTTCTTATCGCCATTGGAGTGAAAAAATGACAATGTCAAGAGAAGCAGTAGCCTCCCCTGGCCCCCAGCAGTCTAACACCTGTAGCCTCATCTGATTATATAAATCTAATAGAATACATAATCGGTTATTGGTGAGGAACATTATCTCTGTAATAAACACTCTTCAAATTTACCTAGCCCCAGGGAAATAGCCTCTCATGCTGTCAGTCCTTTTGTCGTTCATGAGTAATATGTATTTAACAGAAATCTTAGAACAGGAAATGAAAAAGTGAAGATGATAAATCTGTTTCACTTAGACAATAATCATATAATACCGTGGCCAGTTAGTTCTAATTTATAGACAGCATTCCCTCTGGAAATCTTAGGCAAAAAAAAAAAAAAAGGGGGGGGGGGGAGATGAGAACTATGTCGGGCATCTCTGACCCACTGGAACAGTTAACTGGTGAGAAATACTAATTAAGATTTCATTGCTGCAAAGCAGTATTAACAGTAGTTGAACAGGATGAGTTTTTCAGGTGCTCAATCTCGTTTCCTTCTTAGGATCTATTTGCTGAAGCCTGGATTGTTCGGTTATAATCTGTCTGAGTTCTTTTTTCTTCCGTTAGAGACAAGAAACACATTTGGCCCTCTGCGCCCACAAGGGACTGCTAATCTATAAAAGGGTTCTTGCCCTGCTGGAACCTTCTAGCCTGTGACAATAATTATGATGGCTGACATACTTTTATTGTTGTTAAAAACAGTAATAATAACAATATTGAAAGAACTGTCCTCATCAATAAATGCAGCACTTATTTCCATGCTGTTTGGATAAAATCCACCCTTTGTTGCAGGTACTGTTATGTATCTACTTAAGCATCCTGTAAATATTCTAATAAGTAACAATTACTAAGACTCAGTTCCTTTACAAACTGAGTTGTGTAGCTGTTAGTCAAAGAATATTTTTTCCCTAACAAAGATTCCAAATATAAAGTAGAATTCCAAATTTGTGTGTGATTTGTGTAAAAAGTTATCCCTGACTCTTTTTTTTTTTTTTACAACTCACTTAGTTTTAAACAGGTTAAACAAACAGTTCTGCCTTGTTTTGAGGAAGCCTAGAAATATGGATTGTACAAACCAAATGGAAAAATATTTGCCATATACTTGATGGTTATGATAATATTGGCTGTACTGCATATGCAAAACAAGTGAGACCTCTACAGAATCAGTTTAACCAAAATTCCTCCCCATTGCCTACTAAAGCCATTAAACTGTGAACAGGCAAACTGCATACATGATTTAATTTGGGATTTTTATTCTGTATAAAAGAAAAAATGCAATTCACAGAATACATTCCAGCCAGCTCTGGACTATGTTTGATGGAACAACCTTGCTGCCGTCTTTTCAAATTCATTAATCCTGATTTTAGGTCAAACTTTCCCATTCTTTAAGTGTACATGTCTCCCATTGCATTCTAGGGGAACTCTGCAAGCATCAGAGGCCAGTCGTTTAATCATGCAAGGTGCTGATCACTCCTATGGCACCTTCAACTCCCACCAAAGTCACAGACTTTCCAGAGGCACTCAGTACCTTGTAGGGTCAGACTGTAGGTCAGAATGCAAATCAATGAATTTCACTCTTTGTTATAGGGCGTAAACTACTAGCCACTCTAAGGAATGAGGAAAGTGAATCTACTGGACTACAAACCTAGACCACATAATTAGCTTATACAGAACATGGCATTTTATTATATTGTTGTTACGTTGTATGGGAAGCTTTATAGCCATATTTTATTCTGGCATCCTTCAGCTTGCTAGCAAACATGCCTAATATTTCCAAATCAGATAGCATCTCCTTCAGTCAGTTCAACAGCAAATTATTTGTCAACAAGTTTCAACTTTAGCTCTTTTTATTTTTAAAGGCTACTTCTCTACAAAGAAATAATAAAAAAGGATTATGTGCAGACACTTACAGAAAAAATTGCAAGCTGCTGCCATGTAACAGGGAGGCAAAAGATGTTACAGCTACTATAATTCACAAAGCAAACTTGGTAGACAAGTGGGGATCCACAACAAAATCAGGCTGGCTCTAAGGTCAATGCATGCATTTACACAAGGTAAATTATACAGACATAAGGAAGTAGCCCTTTTTTTTTACCACAAAATTGCCTGGGTAGAGTGAGATCTCCTGAGAGATTTATGCAGAGCATACCTCCAGCAAGATGAAAAGAATGTTCTGTCCTCAGAATCAAAGCCAAGTAAAAAGAGGGGAGAAAAAAAAAACACAACTAAGCAGCAGAGAGGACAAAACACTCCATCAGTCATACAACTGCAGCATGTGAGAGAGAGAAACCGTCTGGAATTTCCAGATGAGATCAGTGGAAAGAAAGATAGATTCTGGGGAACTAAAGAAAAAGAATCTTTAGCTTATTTAAATCAAGTCCTAATTTTCTTGAATTTATTTTAAATTAAAAATGGTTTAAAATCTCACATATGTAGTTTGTCAACACCATAATCTAGTAACTGTGTATTAAGCAATACATTACAGCAGTGATACAGGTTTTTACTTGAAGCTATGTTTTAGTTGAAAGTTTTAATTTTGCAATAATATTTTGAGACCAAGACACCTTAAAAGCTTGTAGACAAGCTTATCAGAGGCCCTGATAAAGGAATAGCTTTCATAGTTTAGTGCTGGAACCTTGAGATTTCTTTCCAGAAAAAGAAAAAAAAAGGAGTGCAAAGGATTAAGATAAAAGGCACCTCACCCAAACCTTCATAATGTGCTGATGTGGTTTTACCCATCTGTACTGTACCTTACATAGTAGATTTATTTTGTAGTCTTTATTTTTCTCCTGCTATTTCTTGAAAGCATGTTTATGGGCTGGATTTCTGAAAAGGGCAGTCTGCCTTTGTAGCTGCATTTTGGTGACCACAAGCAAATCTGCTTTCTTGTGCTCCTAGCTACCGATTGTGGATGTAAGCCAGATCATTAAAGTTGCAAGTTCTCTGATCTGCACCGGCAATTCACTCTGTAAGCACAAAAATGTAGGCACAAATTTGGCTGGGGCAAAATGTGCCTGCGAAAAGGAAGGCTGGGCCTCAGTCCTTTTAAAAATGTACCTCATGGAATGCATCATATTCTTGCCTTTTTTTTTTTTTTTTTAACATACAAAAATGCACAGAACAAAGTATGATTAATGGATGTAATTCAACTTTGAAGTGGAGGTCTGGCAGAAGATCTGCTGCACCACTTGATCCACTTGTTGTATAATATAAGTAGGTTAAAAAAAATTAATTAGCTAAATTCACGGAGGATAGGTCCATCAATGGCTATTAACCAAAATGGTCAGGGACACAACCTCATGCTCTAAGTGCCCTAAACCTCAAACTAATAGAAGCTGGGACTGAATGACAGGGGATGGATCATTCAAAATTGCCTTGTTCTTTTCATTTCTTCTAAAACGTCTGGCACTGGCCACTGTTAGAAGACTGGATGGACTAGAAGACTAGATGGACCATTTGTCTGGTCTGACCCAGTATGGCCGTTCTTACGTTGGGGCAGTGTAATGGATTTGTGCAGGGCCCTCCTGTGGCGGAGGGCCTCTGCTCCCACACACCACCCCCAGGCTTCAGCTTCATGCTCGCACCAGTGCGCTTTATTTACAGGTTGTGACCCACCACCGTCTACTGACACAGCTAACAGCCACAGGGGCCTCACAGCTTCAGCCACTGGCCAAGGGGAGCTCCCCCTTCTCCTGTGGCTTCTCTTTTTCAGGCTGTTTACCCCTTCCTCCCACCATTGCATTCCCTTCCTGACTAACAAGTCTGGCAGCTGCCCCCTATCAGCTCACTAACTGCAGGCTTATTCAGCCAGCTCCAATTCCCCTTTAATTAGGGTTCCAGTGGCAGAGGGCCGGCTCAGCCTGCTTTCACCCGGCACCCTGTCACAGGCAGTGAGGAAGGACAGCTAATGGAATGGCTGCATGGGATCATTGCTTCCCATGTGCATCATGGAGAGGTCTCCACATTGATTGCATAGAAAGTGGCAGTGGGGTGGGGTCAAGGGACACGATCTTATACAAATTTAGCTATAGTGCAAGGTGAAATAATTTCCTATTGATGCCCCATGACAGTATAACTTAAATACTAGCATCACTGAAGTGATGCAGAAATCCTGTCATTTTAAGTGAGTCTTAACTAATTTATACAATTTGTGTCAACCCCCTACATAGTATTGAATTTCATTCATACTGTGTAAGTAGAACGAAGGGGCTGCAGCTGCTGTCACAGTCAGGAGGGGCTCCATGCTTGTCACAGGCTGAGGGGTCAATTTTTCCCCTATACACTTAATTGCATAGCCTGATTGTTCAGACTGTGTGCAGGTGATGGCAATTTCACCCAGTATCTAGAGAGGGCTCTTTCCATGACTTCTGACCTACAGTCTCTTACTGGTATTTATTCATTAGTAATTGGCAGTCTAGTCCATGTGGCCACACAGGGGAGCAAAGTGACATAGAGCACGGAGATGGGTGTGGGAGGGAAGACAAGGAGTGGACAGAGAGGAGCAGAGCAGGTTAGGTAGTAGACAGTAGGCCGACCCAGGGCCAGCTCTACACCAAATGGCACCCCAGGTGAGAAGTGTCTTCAAAACCTCCCTCCATTTGTTAAACTTTTGAATACCTTATTTTTACTGCATTTGTAGCCCATTTCATGACTCTGATGCACGATTTGCATGCATGATTTATACCTGTCATATAAGACGATAAATTTGCAAGCTAGCATCTGTAAATCTATATTTATTCATGCCATATATAAGCAAATAAAATTTTGTTTCCTCTAAGCTTATAGAAACTTTTTAACTTTAAGAATAACTGAAAGGTACTAACATCAAGAAAATGAACTGTGCACCAACATTGAGAGGACCGGTATTAAATAGTGGTATAGTAGGTGACAGACTTAGAATGTTAACTTTAACCCTTTAGTTCAAGAGGTCGCTTTTCTCACCTTTGCCCACGCAAAAAAAAGCACAGCATCAGAGAGATCCAAAGACTGGCCAATGGCATTTTCAAGAAATAAAATAGCAAGCAATGTCAGCTTCTCATTGGCCATCATTGATCAAAGATATGTTTTAATGAGCCTGAGCTTCGAAAAATAACAGTATTTTATATTTTATATTGTTGGGTAGATAGGGGTTCGATAGATATCTGTGGCATCTCATTAAACAGGTCCTTTATTAGTCACTACTTACATTCTTCAAGTCTTAAAAGACAAATACACTTTCACAATTACACAATAAAACAAAGTCCACAATATCTGGGCTCTCATTTCACTTCAGTTCATTCTAATATCTCACTGACTGATTGGCGACGTCCCACCCCTTATATACCCGCAAGGGCATGGCTGCCAACATTGTAGGAGGTTTAAGGGAAATGTAGTTCTCAGAAAGTCTGAAAGGTTCCATGAGATTTTACAAAGGTCCAGAACATTCTAGGAGTTTAGTGAAAAACGAATCCACATATGGAATTCCTGAAATATTTTACTTCAAATATTTTATTTTCCTTTCTGTCACTACAAACAAAAACAGCACCCCAACTCTGGCACCCCCCTGCAACCTTAGCATCCCAGGCCTGGGTCACCTGCTGCTAAATCCAGCCCTAGGTAGACCCTTAGCTCTACAACACAACATGCCAGCCAGTTAAGCTGAGCCATCATAAGGAGAAAGAGCAGTAGCAACTTGCTTTTCTCTAGGTGCAAAGGGGGCAGCAGCTACACACTACTCCTTACTCAAGACTAGGAACAAAAACTCAATCTAGTTCTAAGGACCTAATCCTGAGAAGTGCTGAGCACTAACAACTCCAGTTATCTTCAAGTGGTAATTTCATGAACAGTACAATGCAGTCTTCATATGTTCCATGGTCCTACAAAAGCAGTGTTTTATCCATGTATGATCAACAGGGTTGTTCATATATAATGAAAGAAACTCAAATAAATTTCATAATACAAGATTTTGTTGCCCCAAACTTCAAAGCATCACAGCTGCTCAATTTCTCAGGCTTTATACAGAATATGAATGTCATCCTATAGAAACTGTTTATAGAAACATGTCCCTTTTTGTGTAAAAATATTCGCCTCCATCAATTGTTTTTCTGAAAACATTGATCCACTTTTTATAAATAATCCTTTACAAAATATTGGTCATCCAAGCATACATGCACATAGACACCGCATTGGGTGGTTGCTTTCTCTGAAACTCTCACATCCAGCTATGCAGGGATACCCCAAGAATTCCACCTTATAGATGGCCTTGTACCAAGTGGGTGAATATTCACCCATTGTGCTTAGCTTCTATCATGCTGGGTATATCTAAAACCCATAGGGAGATAATTTGTATTTTCATACTTATTGTTTGCTGTGTATATTTCCTTCGCTCTCTTATTTAAAACTTTATACTAGAGGCATAGCTGAAAAAGCTATTGCTTACAATGGCATTACAACAATGTTCTGATGCTGTTATAAAATATTGTGGGGTTTTTATAAGAGTATATTAGAAGATAAATATTCTGTAGATAAAACAGTTCTTGTTAGGTCATCTCTCCAGTAATTTGAAGCTAAATGGATTTAAATGTTCAGTCTGGAAATGGAATATCATGACGATTCTAGGTGGCTCAGAGAATTGGTAATGAATTAAGGACTTCTGTATCATAGTCCTAATCCAACCCAGTTGATAGTGAATAAAGATCGGCCTGATATATGAAATTTAAGTCTTGATTTTTAACTTCGCCAAAGTTTCCAATATTTTGCCTTTGATGTTGAAGTTTGGTCTACTACAGAAGTAGACCTCAGCCATAACATTCTGATCCAGATCAGAGCTTCCCAAAAATTCAGAGTCGAGTTCAGGTCAGGTGCTCTGATTTGAGGTCATCTTTAGAAATAACCAGTAGCCACCAACAGCTGCTGGCTGTTCAGTGGCATATGTGAAGTGAGTTTGTGGTCTTAGGCCAAGTTCACAAAAGCACAACCACAAGTGGCACCACATGGTAGCCTCAGCAGTAGCGTTGGTCATTTTTTTTGTTTTTATGGAATAGTTGATGGAAATGAAGTTTTTTGATGAATTCTTGACAGGAAAAAGACAGTGTTTTGTTTTGACAATGTCAAACTCTTTCAATTTTAAGTAATATTTAAAATATTATTCTAAGAGGCGGTCACTCTAGTCCAAGGTAAAGACATGCTGGCAGAGCTGTTTGTAGAAGTTGCACTCCCACGGTGTTTAGGGGACTCCAACCCTATAAGCCTAGCACCTTTTACAAGTATGAATGCATATGAAAAAAGGAGAAGGGAACATTTTCTTCTCCTGTTATTAAATCATCTCATGCGCTGAAGATGCTGCTGAGACGGAATATTGAAAGTCTATAGCAAAGATGAAGAAATATGTCCTTAGAAGTAATATTTTATAAACCTACATTGTAAAACCCATCTTTAACAAGAAGAATACAATTCTTTTATCACTAAATGCTTGTTTTGAAAGTAAGATATGAGGCATATGGGCAAGATTTATTTAAATTGTGTAATATTTTAGGGTGGGAGCTGACATTGATGGAGATTATTGAAAACTAGTGTTATGGTCATATAAGCTCAAAAAGGAGTTTCCAGTCTATAATATGCTGAGCAATAGGCAAAATACATAATTCCCTTAATACTTGGTTTGTGCCATCTTTTTTTAAAAAATAGTGAAATATCGCCTCATCCCTGTTTTAGTATTTCTCTCTGATACAGATGGGTAGCTCTCATGTATTCTGAGGATAAATCAACTTCTTTTTTTTTTCCATTTGTATTTGCAAAACCAGATTGAGGTCATGACCCTTCGCCTCCCAGGCCCCATTGTAATTTAAAATAATTTATTTACTTGCCTATAAAAGTTTCCATGTATAGTACATTTTCTAGATAAAAGACTTCTATGCTGTGTATCAGGCAGAGAAGTACACCCTGCCTGTCCCACCAATACACACAGACACAAAACCTAAGTTAGCACAGAGAAGAGATTTCCAACACAGTACAGAAGAATTTAACCACACATCTTTTATCAATTTTAATGTTTTACTACTTTGAAAAACTCAACCTCTATATCTATTATTTCAATAGAATTTCTCTCCATCTACTTCTCCACGTCTTTTTTTCCACAGTCTCTCTACTATTTCCCACACTGACCTGCTCTCTGCTCCATCTTTCACTTTTTTCCCCCAAACATACGTTTTCTCCTTACCTCTTTTATGTATCTGTCTTCAGTACTTAGGTGGCCCCCATCACTGTAGTATCTGAGCACTTCACAGTCTGTAAGTATGTATCCTCACAGCATCCCCATGAAGTTCAAAAGTACTATTACCCCCATTTTACAATCAGGGAACTGAAGCTCAGAGAGGCTAAGTGACTTGCCCAGGGAAATAAAAGTTGCTTGGGGCAAGTCAGGAATTAAACACAGGTCTTCCACAGCACAGGCTATGCACTAAACCATCCTTTCTCTCTTCCGCTCTACCCCACTATCAAGTAGGCAGAACACAACCTCAATAACATATAAGTTTCAGTTGAATTTTCAGCCCCATTATGTTCAAGTGGGGTTGAAATTTAACCAAACAAAATCACTCTTCATGGCTTTTCCATTCTTGACTGTGGCAGAGAAGCCAATATTCATTGGCCTCAAGAAAAGCACCAGATCTAGTGCTGCAGCACAATGGAGTACATGCTTAAATCACATGGCTGATCAGCTGAACACAGGAATATATCCCATTTCTAAAAATTATTATTAAGTGTCTCGAGAGAGGAAAAAATATTTTCCCTCGTGTCTTTACAGGGATGAATTGGTGCAGGCAGATTGATTCTACTGTCAAGGTTAAACTCTTTATTTTCAATGACACCAATTATTTTGAGCACCAAATGCTTCAATTATCTCAAGCAGGCAATTAACAAGTTGAATTCAAAAAAATCAGAAACCACTCTGAAATTGTCCAGCATTTAAATTATTTTTTCCCTACAAATGGCATAGCATGCAACTTTCTAAAACTACTTTTCTGCCTTTCATTTTCACATCAAAAGAAGACTATAGGGACCAAAAGGTTTGACACTTTCCATCTCAGACCACTGGCTGAAGGTAGTGGGTAGGTGATTGCACAAATAAAACCTCTCTGCTCCCAAACCAAAAAGTGTTGTAAAGGTAATCCAGCTGCGCAGTGATGTTAAGGCACCAGGTAACCTAATTTAGAGGGTCCTCTATTGATGTGCTCTCTGTGTTTGCACAGGATTTGGTTCCTTAGAAAGACTGATCCTTTATATAAAGTGTCTCCTGTATTGTGGTGGTATTATATTATAGCTACTAAGTTATTTCTACAATAAAATATGTGGCTCCTTAAAAGATGCTAATATATAATCCCAGAGCCACATCTGTGAATATTTTGAAAGACATCATCGGAAATAAATTTATCAAGGGGTCTCTCGTGGAATATATGGCCTAATGCTGGAATTTGGATATGTTTTCCAGATTGCTAAATCCTGCTCCTAAAGACACATTTACAAGGAGCTACTACAGTGTGACATTAGCAGCATTTCAAATGCTTCAGATCATACTTAATACCAGGTTTCTAAACATCCCCCAATTTCCTGTATTGTATTCATGCACAGTTAGATAACAGATGCAGTGTCCCTTAAGAGAGACACAGGAAGATTTGCTCCGTGTGAGTGTGTGTGCTGAGTTGGAGCAGAGTGTGTATTCAAAATAAACTCTCTGTAGTTTACTCTAACCAGTGTGAGAAATCTAAATGAAAACAATACACTCCCGACCATTATACCCATTTTGGCCACTCATCTCTTCTGTGGATTTATGTGTGGAAACAAAAGACAACATACGCCCTGTCTCAATATGACATGCTGAGAAGTGCACCATGCTGATCATACGATAGAGAGCTGCTGGGCCTCTTCCGAGCAACTATGCCCAATACCTAAATGTCCACCCACTGCTCAGGGCTCACCAGGTGCAAACTCCTATTTAGTTACCCTTGCATCTGACAGTGTCTAATGCTTCAGTGGAGAGTAAAAATCCCCCATAATGCACCTAACCTACTAGCCAATGTCTTACATGGGGAGAAAATTCCTTCCTGACCCATTAGATGATCAGTTAAAGCACAGTAGTAGGAGGTGAGGTTATCTTTGTATGTTAGCTTGCAAAACGATAAAAGTTATTCGGTGTCATAAATAAAACTAGAGGAAATGTTGCAGAGTCAAACAGCCAATCTGCCAAATAATAATGAGCCAAAGAATCCGAAAGGAACCGAGAACAAGTGTGAAAATGGTGAGAGGTGAACTGATCTTAATGAGAAAGCCTTACATGGAGCCTTCCATTCTAAAGAATGCTGTGAAACCCATGTTGTGATGAAAGCAATATAGGTCTAGGATTTTGTTGGGTCTTACACTGACAGAGAAAAGTCAGCTGGAGACAAGTGCAGCTCTGAGAAACTGTTTGCTGACAGTGTCATGGTGGTATTGTGTTTGGCTGTTGGTGGGCCATTGTGACTTGATTTTGTGTGTAAGATAGAAAGAAATTGATTGATTCCAGGGAAAAGATGTGACATTCTTATAGAAGACATCAGTGATGAGAAATATAAAACCAGGAGGGATGGCCAGTGAGAAAAGTAAGACCTGGATGAACTGAATTATTCTAGAATACACATTTTGGCTAGGAGTGGATGGAGAAAGGAGTATATCTGTCTCCTGTCCATAGAGGTACATACTCTGTAGCACATTGGACCTAAACTTTGCAACAAGGATCCTGATTTATGCAGGAAAGTGGTGCTGAATGCTGTAGCAGAATGGAATTTCTGCAGCAACTGCAAGTACTTTCCAAAACAGAGGGTTTGATTGAATTAAATATGAAAATAAATAATACACTCAGTGCAGTACCCTTGTGGGCTTTTTAAAATACAAAATGAATATTTCAGCACAAATCTCAATTTTGAAATGGTTTCAATTTATTTTATGTTTCCTCTGAATTGTCAGCGTCCTGCATAATTTTCTAATGCCAATGCATAACGATGCTGCAGAAGTGTCAAGGGGAAAGATGGAGTTGTGGGTATTATAGTGAAGGGCATGTGAGGGTTTTGGTACCCAGTGGAGATAGAAGTGGTTATGCTTTTGGCATGTAGCAAGTTACTGAGGTTTTTGGCACTGGAAAGGGAATGGATCTTCTCTTCCTTTCTGTACTTTGGAAACGTGCAAAGGCAACTTGACATTTTTGGGAGCTTTATACTTCTACTGGTAGATCCTCAGCTCATGCTATTTGTCATAGCTTCACTGAAGTCAACTTGCTCATTGGCTTGAGGATAATGCTTAACCCGGTAGAAGTTATGCTTGTCCATAAAGCGCATGACTCAATGGAGCTATGGCAATTTACATAGCTAAGAATCTGTCTCTTGCTTTTTAACCCAGCAATCCTTCACAGCGTCCAGATGCCTTTTAACAACTTGGATAAATCTATTAGCTTATGTTTCTGCTAAAATAATCATCAGTTCACCATGTAGCTCATCATTGTTAGATTTCAGCATTAACAGCGTATTGAGATGAATAGAGAAATTCACCCCTTTCTTAGCCTTCGATTCAGCAAGGGGTGTAATCATGTGTCTAACGTTCAGCATGGGACTGCTCAGGTGTTGAAAATTAGGCATCTGTACCTTATGTACCTTGCTGAACTGGAAATCAAGGCTAGTACTTCACGCTTTCTGCAGACTCAGGAAGGCAACTTGCATTGGCTGACATTTGGGTTCCATGTTCTGAAAATTCTCTCTCCACCCATAAAGACGACAAAAATGTAAGCTGTTTAAAATAAAAGTTTAGATTCTGCAGCCAAATGTGGGTTCTGTGGCCAATTTCATAACGACAGAAACACAGATATGGGGTCCTGCCTCTTACACATAGAGAAAGGAATATTACAGGGAATAAATAACCTGTATTCTGCTATTTATTGTTCAAAGAACAGTAAATTTAGAAGGAAGAGAAGCAACCTAAAATGAACACCCCTTCTTACTTCTTATTGTAACAACACAGATGTATTATCCATAGCACATTATACAAATGAAATACAGTTGGAGTTTGTCTAAAGTAGTAGCATTTTGCTGGGAGCGTAAATTTTGGTGCCAGCATAGTTTAGTGCTCGCCTTGGGCATTGTATAGAAATGAAGGAGTGGGTTTATAATGAAGTGGCAATATTTTGGTGACAGCATAAAATATATATTTTTTCCTCTAAAGCAAATCACCAATTCCTTTGTTACATTGAGGTTTGGGAGTTGAGAAAAGCCAGTTGTAAAAATCATGCACATAATTCCACACCCTCTCCTGTGCACCAACAAATCCTATTTGTAGCAAATAGCCCCAAGAACTAGGATTTTCCTTTACAGCGCTCTGGATTTTAGTTGGAGCAGGAATACATATACAAATATTTCTACATTTTGCAAGTGCTGCCCTTTTCCATTAAAACAAGCAAGTCCTTCTAGCCTGCAGAGCAGTTTGTTCAAATACCAATACAGCATTTCTCTCTCTTTCATTTATGTCCTTTGGTTTTCTCAAACAACTTTTTTTTAAAAAGGTTTGGTTTATCATAGGCTAGAGAGAATCAAGTTGAGCACAATTCATTGGACAAAAGAGATCCAGTACTAGATTATGTTCCCACGGCCTTATGTGAGCAGCACAACATGGTTGTAAAGCTGCCCTAGTTCACCAGCTGGCCCAGAGCTCCATGCTCACACCAGCAGAGCTGGCATGTCACAGAGGAAAGGGTGTGGTTGGAGAATGCTGTGCTCTGGCAAACGCTGATTGTGCCATTAGCCTGGGAGGCCATTACAGGACTAAACCTGCTCTAATTGACGTTGGGGTCCTACCCAGCCCTTGGCAGCCCCAGGACTGGGGATGCATTAAGATGAAAGCCACCTTGACCCAACTTTTCCTCAGGAACACTGACAGCATTCTGTCGCACGTCATATCTGGGCCATGATGATCTGTGATCAGTTTTGAAGCTTTTATTCTGGTAAAGCTCTTATTGAAATCAATGGGAATTTTGCTTTAGCAAATAAATAACAATGACAATAATAATAGTAAGACCTAACTCTGTGATGGTGTTTACAAACACCTCACTAAGGCTAAGGCAGGAGAAGGGCTGGAGCAGGACTGCACCAGGAAAGTTCTGCCCCTCAGGGACTGCTGAGCATATTCTGGGGAAAAGGAGCAATCTAAAGATAGCTACAGCAACCCAGACACTAGGGGAGGAGAGAAGCTTTTTCTAGGAGGAGAAGCAGCTCTTACTGAGGCAAGTTGGCTGTGAGTGTTTCCCCCCTCCTTTGAGACATCACCTCAGGATTAGTGAGAACCTTGTTGTAGGGTCACCACGGGGGGTTGCCTGCATCAGCTTTGTGGTGCTGGTATTTGGAGCAATGGCTTATAACTGAATAGCAGCCATGCCCCAAGCGGAGACAGGAGTGGGTGAGGTAGGAAGTGGCTCAAGGAAAGGTGAGCAGGAGGTGGGTTGAGTGTAGGCTATCCTGTGCTGTCACTCTTGTGGATTGAGGGGGCCTGGGTCCCTCTGCCCCTCCCCCACCTGCTGGATTCCCCTTCCCTGAGTGCAGGAATGATCAAGGGGCTACCAGCAACCAACCCAGCTGAACCCTGTTCGGGGGTCCAGACCCAGAAAACTAAAAAAAGAGACTGGAGCAGCAGGCTCTCACCACTAGGCAGGCTGACTGAACAGACAAGCCTTCTACACTCTTATATACCTACTAAGGACTTCAGAGTAGGCTCCAGAAAGTCATTTTCTCTGTTTGCAGCAATTCTCAAACTACAATGGACATTTGTATAATTCTGAATCTTAATATAATGATACCAATTAATATTTAGATATGTCTGTAAATAATTCATTTGTGTCATAAAGCAAATGCCTTTTTTCTCTATTTGATCATATGTACATTTTACAAGAAAAATGCAAATATTAATTGGAATCTGCAGATACTTCAGTATTTGAATCATTATGCCAATTTTCCTATTTCTGCCTTTAGCTGTGATATGTGATCAGGTCACAGTGTTACCGGATTTGCACTTGGGGTGCACTCATTTATTAGAGTTACATTCCTGGGGTGGGGGTGAGGGGTTCTGTAATTATATCAGTGTACTGTTTGTGTCACTTGTGTGTCCATTCGGAGCTTCTCCTTTCTGCAAGTCCCCTCCCAATGGAGCTACCGTGCAGGACCTAGGTTTCCCAGGGCTGGGTTCATCCAGTCCCAGAATCAGATGAATGTACACACACAGAGATTAACAGGGCAAGTCTGACAGATTTACAGAGTGCATCTGAGTAGACCAGGTTGATCAGCACTCCCAAGCTGACCCCTTATTCGTCCCTGGACTCAGTAGGCTGGGTCGAGCAGTACTTTCCACCCTTATATGCCACAGGTTCAGCATGTCCCTGTCCCCACTTTCACATTACAATTGTTCTGGTGTGACCCCCTTGATGAGCAACCGCCACAAGATTTTTGGCCATTACAGTGGTCTTTGGCTTAGGTAAGAGGAGCGTTGCTGCAGAGCAAAATAGGGAAGCCGAGCACACGCAAGAGAGGAGAAAGTTTAGAGAGAGTCTGGCAACCAGTTTGGTTTTAAAAGTTATTTTATCGTCAGGTATATAAAACTTATGATACTAATAGTAATAGCCACACAAGGAGAGAAACACAACCGAACAGTTACAATATTGTGTTATTTCAATTGGGCTTTGGGGGAAATCTAGCCCAAGTTTGATTACAAAAGTCAGATATAGAAAGTTATACCTGGAGTGAGTGAGTGAGGGAGGGAGTGTGTGTGTGAATTGGGGTCTCAGCGCTGAGCACAGCTAGAACCAGTCGAAGATTCCCAGGAGACAAGCTGTTCAGCTTAGGGTTGCTTAAGACAGGCTGAGCTCCCAGCACAATCAGACAGGAAAAGGTGAAGTCCCAGTGGAAATAATGCAGCTTTTGGATCCAGGCATCAGAACAGAGTTTTGAACTTGTGTAGGGGTTTTTGTAGGGAAGAAACAACGGTTCAAGGGAGAACACTAGTTCTGTTTATGGGTTAACGATGATTCCAGGGAGAATACCAGAGTTGTTTTGTTTGGGCTGGACAACAGGAATTGATCATTGCTGGCTATGGCTGGTGTTCCGTCGAGGGAGCTCACAATTACAATTAGGCAGATTCAGTATTTGGATGCCAGTAGAGGGTTCATTACTCGAATTGGTCTGATAACTGCTGAGCTGGGGGTGTGCAGGAATGGGTTCATTAACATCAGGAGGAGAGATCCCCCTCATGCAGTGCTGCCCTGCATCTCTGGTCCCACAGTTCAGTGCGGTCCGTGCCTTGGAATCTCTGTTCTCCATTTTGTATGCAAATGGAGTTGCCTCCTTGTTCCATCTTCAATGCAAATGAGACTAGTTAAGGGAGTTGCCTTAATCCAGTCACCCTTGTCTGGAGAGGTTTAGGTGTGTCTCCCATTGCCTTTTCATTGCTTTTTTAAAATCTTTCTTCTGATCAGTTCTGGTTCAAGCAGAGGCTAGGAGGGGGAAGGGGGAGTCCTTCATGAGTCAGACAGGCTGGGTACTTCTCCCTGGTTCCCCAAGAACACAAAGCTGACAGGTAACAAAAGATAACACAGAGAAAACAGACTCTACTAGTTGACATATAAGGGTTCCAGGACTCTTACAGTCAGACCACAAAGAGCAAGACAGAACACTTGTGGGATTTACAGGCCAACACTTAACTGCCCAGCAAGAAAAGGATGGGCTAAAGAGGAAGCCCAGGATGGAGGAAACCTCATGGTCAGAGTTGGTGTAGTATATGTTCTGTTAGACCACCCCTACAGGATAAAGCATACATTACTTATTAGAAACTATTGTAATTGTTTAAGATATTGTACCTAACAAATTTGCATCCTTTTTTTTCTGCCAGACCTGATAAAGAATTCTCCTTTACTTACTGGAAGTGAGTGTGTAATGGGAAGTCACCAAAGGCTAGAATTTATAGAATTTAGTGCTTTGAGTACATAAAGCATTGTTTTTAGCTCATGGTATGCAGAGCATGCTACCAAATATCTAAAATAAAATAAACATGTACCACAGCACTCAAAGTGACACCTGGCATTGAGGCTAGTTACAGTAGATCATCATTCATCTCATTAGCACCTGGAGATTATTATGCACCATTTGTGTTTGGTGTATACAATTTAAATATGAGTCTTTGCAATAATCAGGGGTTTCAAGTGTACCACAATACTCACAGTGACATCTTCCATAGACTTTCATCACAGGGATGACAGAAGAATTAGCCACTGGTGACTCTGTAGATCTTGAAAACGTAGAAAATCTGTTTGCATTCCTTGTTTGAATTGTTTGTTCCTGTGGGAAACCAAATCTGAATGGTGAATTATTTAATATCATCCCTTAGCTTCTGAGATGGGTACAAATGTCCTGAATATACCCTGTTAACAGTGTAAGACCAAGGAGTCTTGTATTTGTCTTGCTAAATGGCAGGTATTGTCCCACCATCCAATTTTCCTGCCACTCATCATGACATTTGTATGAATCTTTTACTCTTTTGTCAGCCTGTTTGACTTATTTGAGATTTGCCCACTTAGGATGCAGTTTATCCTCCAGAGCAGAAATTGGTGTCCTCGGCTGTCATCCCATCAACAGCTGTGCTGGTCTTCACCTAATGGCATTTATTGGTCTTGTTATATAATGGAGTGAACTGAGAAATGGATGCTCTTGTTCAGTGGTATGCTGTGTGCACAGCCCACTAACCCTCAACATTAGCTTGAGGATAATGTTAGCTGGTTGTTATTTGGTAAAAGTTATACTTGTCCCTAAAGGACATGAAATCTTTTCTGACAAATTGTAGGCTATGGTCTGTGACAAGTTCATCCAGATTCCTCCACTGTGCAAACAAATTCCTTCGGTGATTTATAACACTTAAACTAGAAAAGCCAGGTAAATATGTATCTGGAAAGTAGTCAACTGCAACCAAATACTTCTGTTCCTGTCATCCAGTTATCCACTCTGACCCATTTCCCAGGGCCTATCTAGTATTGGAGTAACTATTAATGATTCTTTATTTTAGTTTCTTGACAAAGCTCACACTTGGTTATAATCATGTTGACATCTTTCTCAATCCCTGGTCAAACACACATTTTTGATCTTTCATGACACACAGTTCTGCCCAAAAAGCCTTAGTGAAGTCTCCAAATGATATTTTGCTACACTTTTCCTATGATGGTTATCCTTTCTCCACAAAGAAACACTTTACGATCTATAGGGCTACTTTTTAGGAGGAAAGTCTGGATACTTTGGGGGTATACTTCCAGTACGATTGGGTCAGTTGCTTTCATGACACAGTAAAAAAGACACCCACACTCCAGAATTTCAGTAGCGGCATGTCTGAATTGTAACCATGAATCAAAATTGTTTTTTAAGGTTTGCAGAGCTCTTTCATACATTTCAATTTCTTCAACCTTTGCAATGTTCCTTCATTAGTCAGACTGTAAGGGTGTCTAGACAGGGTATCAGCAATTATAAAATCTCACCATGCACATGCTCTGCCTGCAGATTGTACCGCAACATGAACAAAAGTGGACTTTGACATCTCACTGGCGCACCATTTAAGTCATTTGCTATTTATCAAAGATATGAGAAGCTTGTGTTCAGTACAATGTTTACAGGCTCTAATATGCAGAAGCACTTTGGAAATTTTTCACCTCCCCATAAGGCAGAAAGTCACTCCTCCTGAAAATGAGCATACAAAGTTGCCGCATCAGTTAATATGTCAGAGTTGTATGCATCTGGCATCAGCCAACCATCAATCTTGTACCTGCATTCTATAAAGTAAATATAATGCATGATTTATTATGTCTCACTCCTGATTCTTGCTCCCTCATTCCTGAGCTAGTATGCCTGACTTTTCATCCCGGGCTTCTTTTATCCATATAACTCAATACCTATGCCTGATTTTGATGGCTGACACTACAGGCTAAATATTTAGGGTCAGATTATTGGGTTCGGGGAAGCCACTTTGCACCATACTGCTGGCCAAATCTAATCCTAAAGTTCAGGGTAACTAGGCATAGGGGCTCCTAGTATGATGCTGAGTTGCCACCCTTCCTTGCATTAGCATAGAGAGTATGGCATGAGATAAAAATGGCCTGGCCAGAACTTTCGTACCATTGGCAGCAAATGTAACTTGAAACAGCCCTTAGGGCTGCACCCCAGAACACTACCATCTCAGGAACACATAAGTGACCTGAGGAGTAACTTTGTATCCCCCACAGCTCCACCAGCACCTGAGTTCTTTAGTGGTAGCTGAGTAAATGGCCATTTAATATTAAACTTTAAAATTACACATCAAAATGTTATATGCAATGGGTTGCATGTGCAAATCATTAATTTGTGTGCAAAAGAGGGCGCACAAAAAATGGATACCATTGACACGTTAAATATTCAATTTGTGTGTTAAACATTTTTTTATATGCAGTTCCTGATTTTATATATGAAAACAACTTCCCTTTCAAAATTCTGTGGCTTAACATTTAGAAGCCGGATAGAGGACATTTTGAAAGTATAGGCCTTGCTTCTAGAAAGAGGCCCAAACTTTGGATCTGATTTTTCACAGCTAGCATCTCTCACTTTATAATAATCCAAACAAGCCCATTAAATATGCAGTCTGATGGTAAACATAGCACAAGGACATATATTTGAACACTCTCAAACTTTGGGTAAGTTGGCTCCAGATTTCTTCTCCATACCATAATATACACTGATGTATTTATAGTGCTGCTAGAGACAAAAAAATTCCTCTTCATGTCAATTGAAGTTGTTTATATTGGAGCAGAGACATATTTGAACACTCTGCTTAATCTGATGATGATGAAATGCGTGAGGGGAATAGCCCAGATAAGAGTTGAGCCTGGCATAAACTTTAAGTGCTTTATAGTGCTTTGAAATTTATATTGATAAGATGTATAAGCAGCTTTTTGTTTCTAAGGGGGGAAACTACTAAGTATAAATCATGAACTTGTGCTCCCATAGTTACTTCCCTAATTTTTCTGCTTGATGCAGGCATGTGGCAACGGTCATGGGCTAATGAGAGAATGTATGAGAAAACATGAATGTGATTATGCCATTTGTTTTTTTTTTTTTTAGAAACAGCTTAAGCTTATAAATGGATATAGCTGCTAAGGGTGGGCCCCATATCCATGTATTCTAGAATGGAGGGCTGGTAGCAGCTTCCTCTGTGTGTGCCCCGCACTGGTCCTATTTCTGTATTTGTGAGAGAACAGATACCATGAGGTTGCAACTGCCAGTCTTTCCAGAGAACTGTCATTCTGAGTGGGACTTCCCATAATGACCTCAGGCCTGAAGCCTGTCAACTTTCACAATATTGGACTATGCTGACTGCATGTAGGGATTATGGACCACCTTATCGATGCCAAAGGTGATAATGTAGTGTCTACGGCAAAGTTAGGAGGAGTTGCCCCCCATAAAGTCCATGCGGAAGAGCTATATGCTCTCTCAGTTCACCAACATAATCTGAAGTGCTTTGACCACACCAGTCCATCACCTGGTTCCAGTGACTTCAGGCTAGTCATGTAAGACAAAGATCACAAGACCATGAAGCAGAAGAATTTTGAGCTCTTTCTATCTTAAGGAAGGGATGCTTACTTGTTCTAGTAGGGTATGAATGTGTGGACTGAGTGTTGTGCATCTTTTGGGACATGGCACCATTAATAGTTTCCTAAAATTAAATCCCAAGCTATCTACGTAGTAAAGTGGTTAAAGTGTTATTTGGAGCTGCTGTAGTGAAGCTGCAGGCATTGTTCAGCAACTATCTCTCTGTTCAGAAACCACTTGTAGCCTTTCTGCCAGATGGAGCTGGCAGCAACAAGAGCCAGGTTCAATATCTAAGGGTTCCTCTTAACAATGCAAAATGGATCCTGCTCAAGTCCCCCTCCATAATCTGAGAAAAGTTAACACCACTCTCAGGTGCCTCTAAGAGGCAATACTTCCCCGTTCACAAGCACAGAGTCTGTGTATTACCAAAGAGAACTTTTATTAAAAGGAAAATGGAACCAAGCATTAGTTTGGGAAAACATGACAACCACATTCAAAAGCCTGCAACCATAAGCAAATCCAACCCCCTACCCAGTGCATTGGGTAGTGTCCTTTGCCTTAGTTTCTCACCTTGCAGTAAGAAAGTCGGACAAATGAATGTCCCTTAGCACATCATTCCCCTTTCCCTTCGCTGCACCCCACTCACAGTTGGCTGTCCTGGGGTAGCGAAGACCCAGACTTCAGAGGTGAGCTCACAGGGTTTCATCTTCCACCACAGCAAGGCAGGGGGCATCATGCAATGCCTCTGTAGTTACTGTGCGCCTCTGCAACTGCCTATTTGCTGCTTCCTCTGATGTCTGCCACTGCTACTTTTCTCCACTGCAACTTGTTGCTTGCTGCTGCTGTTGGACACTCACTGCCATTTCTGCGATGCCATGTTCTGAGTTCCCACCCCTTGACTCAGGTCTTTAGTGATTTCACTGGGGAGCAGGAAATCTTACTGCCAATACATCCTCTGCATTGTCTTCCATTTCACCACTTTCCCTACACCAGGCCTAATGCATAGGCCCTAGACCGGCTTATCAGTGAGCCAGCTCTAGTAACCACTGAGCAGAAACAGTAACTCACAATTAAATCTAATCAGCTCTGTCTTTATACACTGGGTATGGGAAGGTCACATAGCATCTAGAACGCTTTAGATAGCAGTCACAGCACCACAGAAAAACACAACACCTTCACTGGGATTTGTCATCACTTCCCTCTGCTTAGCAAGTGAAGTTCGGTTTAGGGTGACCCCCTCAATCAGGGCAGGCTAAGCACAGTTCTGCTGCCCATTACTCATACCATAAGGATAAGAACATTTCATTACCCCTGCATTCGAATACTAGAGTGATTTGTAACCCAAACCAGCCAAAAGTGATCATTTTGGCAAAGCAGCCCCACTGTGCTGCACACCTAGGCAGAGCAGTCATGTCTATGCAAACATGGTCTGCTCCTGAAGTCCTTTCCATCACTGCATCACTAGATGTCAAGGGAGAGCTCGATCAGATCCTGCTTACATACTTGTATGCTCTGGGAGTGGAAGAGTAAGAAGAGTAGGGTATTAGCTAACATAACAATAGTGAACGTTTAAGGAGGAAATGTGTGGTGGCATGGAGGCTGTGGTTAAACAATCCAATATGTCCCCATACTTCCTTAAGACAAGATGAGTGGAGTTTACTGCTATGGGTGAACTCCATTCATCATGGGATAAAACCAATAGGGACAGTTATGACCTACCCCAACTAACTGATTTCCTTTCAAAACAGGATCTCTTAATTGGGGGAGTTGTAGATTTAAGTCAAACAACTACCTCCTTCAGTCTCCTGACAAAGAACTAATAAAACACAATTCTTTCTTGTCGCAACCTCATGATTTGACTACCTTCTGGTATTAATCTGATGATTTGATAAATTGATGATCTAAGCCAACATCTCTGTAACCCATTGATTCAATCTCCAGTGTGATCTTGATTTGATCTGCATATTGTTTCATTCTTAATTAGTTTAATGAAGTTATAGTAGCTTAGCTTTAGTGACATGTTCATTTTTTTCTTAATATTTGCTTGCTTTTTTTTTTAAATAAAACCCACGAACACTACACAGAACTTTCAAATTGCAACCCCTGGTCCAGGACTAAGAGGAATAAGGTAATTAGCTGAATTACCTCATTGTTGTTTGGCCATCACTTTAAATTCAAACCTTTATGCACCAAAAGCGTGATAGGGAGGATGTTGGACAGACTATCATTTTTTAATTTTTTAGAATGGACCGTAACTAATGGGCTAGTTAACCAGTTTCATGAACAATGAATATCTGATGATATCCTAATATGCAACAGTTTCCTGTGCAAGTAATGAGATAACTTTCCTCAGCAGACCTGCATCAAAGTTAATTCTGTTACCATAAAATACTTATATTCAGAAGGAGAAACAGATAAATGTACAGGCAATAGATAAAAGGATATGGCAGGGATTCATGTGGGAATGTTCAGATAAATCAAGGCTTCAGTTTGGTTCCTTCATGAAAGATCTAACTTTTACTGTGTCAAAATATGCATGAACTTTTACATTGCAATCATGATCAGACAGTGATGAAAGTCTGTGGGATTTTGAAAGAGGTACTTTCTTTGTATCTCACTTTATCTTTCTTTTCTCTTGGCTCCTCCCAGATTTCTTTCTTGACTAGTGATTCAATTCAAATAACAATTTATAATGACAAGAATGCATTTTGTTAAAAAGCCTCTCGCCTTTTGAAGGGTAACCAGATTATATAATTGTTTTATGCAAAACTAATTCTTTTCAGCACAGAGAGAAATTAAAGTCCTAATTGCCCACTCATCTTTAGTTAATGGGATGTTACAATTCTAGATGCAGTTTTGTTTTATTTTTTAAATATACAGGGATTTAATATCTCTTCTTGATGAGAAAGTTGAACAAAAACAATGCCACACGCAAAAGAAAATAGACTGTCACTTGTTTGTTATAATGGATACTGTTATGCATTTATCTTTGATGTCTGTAAGTTTGATTCAGCCTTGGATAACACAGCAGGTACTGCTGGTATTAACCAAGTGCAGGGTCTCCAGTGTGGAAACGCTATCTGATGGTAAAGGTATAGTAGCACAAGTCATCTGCAACCCTGATTTCATCATATGTGCCTTGATCAAAACACTGTCCCATAGGTGGATGGAATTGTCTTGGAATTTATGGGGATAGTTTAGGCAAGGGATATGATGAATCATGGTACCACTCAGACAGCCACCACTGCTAGTACTACTATGGAACCCCGACTTCTCTCCTCTGGAAAAACCTTGGGGATTGACAGAGGCATAAACACTGCCTATCTTCCCTTAAGAGTGAATCCCCAGAAGACCAAAGTATTTATACACGCAGGGTTCAGTCATTCCTAAAATGGTAATCCTTTATACTTAATTTTAGAAATGCATACTGTGAAGAACCATAGCCTGAAGTGATGCTATCCCAGACAGAAAAATATGACTTCAAATCTAATGGGGTTCTCCTCAGACCAGTACATGCTGGGAGCATGTAGGATGTAATGCTTTTCGCATCAAAGAAAAGAATACATATAATTCCCCCTGGAGATTGTACAGATGTTGTATCTACATGCAGGATATAATTCTAGAAGGACTAGTTATATGACCTTCAATTTTCTTCCTGAGTTAAAAATATTCAGTAAAACTGTGGAAAGAGTCAGTAAAATTTGCTAGATGTTCATTTTGTCTTTAGTAGTATACACTTTAGGGAATTTGTTTTCCCCACATAACAACGGAGCAACACTTTAGTTTCAGAGAAAGACAGCACTGTCAGCCCCAGAGGCCAAGAGTAATATTTTCAAATCTCTTCAATAACTTGAAGATCCAAATCCCATTTTCAAAAACAGCTATATGAATTTAGTGCTTTTGAAAATGGGACTTAGGCTTCTAAGTGATTTAGGCTCTTTTGAAAATTTTCCCCAGTGTTAAGTGTAGCAGCACAGCATGGGGGCTGGGATTCATCATTAGTAGAGCTGGGTGGGAAATGATTTTCCCATCCTGGGAAGATATTCAAGATTTCTAAAAAATTTTCCCATTCCAAACCGGGACGAAACTGAATCTCAAAATTATTTTGCAAACCGACAAAGCAAAAGCAAACAAACAAAAATTCAGTTTGGGTTAATCAAAATGTTTTTGTAAATGAAACATTTAGATAATTTTGAAACATTTTGGGGGCTTTTTCCTCTCTTTTTAAAAAATTACTATAGTAGCCTACATTTCAAAATGAAAACTCACTTTGAATAAGGAAACTGAAAATTCTCTCTTTGAAAATACAGGACATTTTTACAATTTAGAAACTTTTTTTTCAACTTTTTTGAGTTGAGAAATTCATCAGTAGTGACCTGTTCTCATAGTTTCAATTATCAAGGGGAAACATCTTGCCAAAAAATTGCTGACCAGCTCTAGTCATTATGGTGCTTCTCTCAACCGATCATAGTATAAATGCTTATTTTCATCTGGCGGCATATGGATCTACACACAACTTCTCAAGAGGGGACATTCAACCGAGAAATCTATCAGTCAAAAAAAAATTAACAAGGTGAATAAAATTAAAACTGGGACATTATTAAGATACCCCTCCTACCCACCAGCTGCCTCTGACTAATAATTAGATAAAGAATAATGATGCAACATGGCTGTTTTCTGGGTTTCTGTGGGGCAATCCGTAGGGGTAGTGAGAGGATTTAAGCTGATGAGTGAAGAGGTGTTGAAGTGAAATGAAACAGCATTCAGGTCAATGGGAAGCTGGAGTTTCTCCAGGAGACGTTTACTCCCCACTATATCAGATGTCTGCTGTATGGTTGTGAGAAATGACAGACACTAAAAGAAGGAGAGTGTGCTGATAAAGCTACAGCACTAACAAATGACTCCTCTGTTTTTTAATATCATGATATTCATGTATGTGTAAAAACAACGAGAGTCCTGTAGCACCTTAAAAACTAACACATTTCTGTGGGCATAAGCTTTCATGGGCTGCAACCCACTTCGTCAGATGCATGAATGTATGTGTAGTGAGACATCCATGACATAATAGTTGTCATTAATGGTCAGATTTTACCAACAGTTGCTACTGCATAGTATCTGAGACACTGTAACATTTTCCTATAGTTAGAATAGAAAGAATCTCAAATATCAGTGTGGTAACTGCTGGCAAATGCAGTCTTTTTAATAATGAACTGGCTTCATCTATTTAACACTGGCATCCACAGTATTGTACAGGCACAACAAACTTGCACCCACAATTTGTTGTACTATTTCTTTGTTATAGCTGCCAGTGTTGAGCTGACACTTTCACCTCTGGAAATATTTCTTTTTGCCTGCACTTGCATTTAGACATAGACACACACATACACAAACTCTCTCTGTCTGTCTGTCTCTCTCTCTTGATGTGGATGACGGAAAAAAAAGAACCCCACCAAAAAAGGCCGAAAAGTGGGAACTGATTAGTTTATAACAATTATGTAGCTTTTCATCTTATTGAAATTTTAAAAAGAGAAGAATTGCAAAAAGGCTAGATAATGTGAGTTTAAATCTGGATTCTCCAATTTCTGACATTAATTATTTTCTATAGAGAACACACATCTCAAACACTTAATTGTAAGACACATGGGAAAAGACAGTCAGGAGGTGTTTGGGTCCATTCTATATATAATCAACTTTTTTGGATTAAAGTATTTAATGAAAGGTTAGAATGGCTTTCACATATATGTTTTAAAAAGCTGCATAAGTATCATTGTACCCAAGAGGCCAGAACAGCTCCATTTCAGACTATAGCATAATACACATTTTTACAAAATTGTCTAATAGCCATTACCCCAGAGACCAAGATACTTATATGATTTTCTTCCCATTAAACATGCAATTGTTGAAATACAAAGATGAATAGTTTTTTGTTTTGTTTTGTTTTGTTTTTGCTGTTCCAGTGGCACAAATGTCCTGTAAAGTCAGTTTAACAGCCTGCACGCCACATTCTTTGTGGAGTAGATGGTGTTCAGGGAGCATTGTCCAGCCAAAGGGGACATGGTCAGCAAACCACTGTGTTATGGCAAGCCCCAGTTAGCATAATGACCCTTACAGACAATCAGTATAGTTTACAGCAGCCCTGAACTAAACTATGCCTGGATCTAAACTACAGCTAGAACCTGACCATTGTGGAACTGGCCCCAGGATTGTGGAGACACAAATGGATCTTTATGTCCTGCCACCTCTGCCCAGTATATACAAGGCACGTTTGAGAATCTAGCCCAATGTGTTTAATGTCAGGTTTGTACCACAATCCAAGGAAAAACCAGCAAATGCAAAGTCATAATAATGGACACAGGCTCCTTCCCCATCCCTTGACTATGTATGGGCACAGCTTTGACTTCACACGTAGTTTACTATTCTGTTGAACAGCCTTAATGATATTTACTTCTATTTGATATATATTTAATCATTGTGTTTAGGGCTGGATCTGGTGAGTGCTGAGTATGCTGAGCTCCTACTGAAGTGAGGATGTGAAGTGTTCAGCACCTAACTGCATCAGGCCTTTTTTTTAATCTGGCTCCATGTATGCAAGACACTGGCAATTACAAAGGTTTGTATAAATTTGCATTTGGGGAAAGCAATTTCAGATTGTAACTGTTTCTAATGTTTTCCATAGCTTATGTGACAAGCCCCTCAGGAAACACTGATTTGGATGCTAACTCTCTTGTTACCATATTAATTGCCTTTGTCATGACAGTTCTGGCAACTGAAAATGGCTGTGAACATGCTGTGCTCCTCAAGAGACCAATCAGGGGCAGGGGAAATTGGTTTACTGGTTCCCAAAACAGCCTGTGCTAAAGGTGCTGCTATTCAAGCATAGTTTAGATTCTTCTATTCTAGCTTGAATGAGGAGCCAAAGACACTGCAGGCTAAGGAAAGTGCTGATTGCACTGAGAAGCATGGAGAGGAATCTGACAAAAGTATTTCTCTGCCAGTGGGATTCTGCAGTGAGTTTTGTATGTGAGCAAACCTGGAAAATTTGTGTTACCGGAGAGAGGGTGGGACTGGGTAGATAAAGATTGAGGCTCTAAGGATCGCGCAAGGTCCTGAGCACCTGTAAGAGATGCTGAGCATCAGCTTTGAGTGATTTCCCTTAGCTTGCTGTGTTGCATGCTTTCAATCTAAATCTTATTGTCTGATCAAAGAACTCATTGGCATAAGGACAGACTAGGAATGGGTGGTAGAGAAGAATCACAGAGTAAATAATTATATCTTCTCTTTTAAGTTATGCTGGGTTTTTAATATAAAAACCAATAGATTTTCATTTCTAGTTTGCTTTTGTTCTGCTGGGGCGTGGAAGGGCAATCAGTGGGAAGCTGCTGTGGAACAAGTTTGAAGGCAGTGAAAAGTGTTGGCCATCATGGGGAGGGCAGAAGGGAAGTAAAAGAATGAGAAGGAAATCGGTTTAGCGTGAAAAGCCAAAGGAGTAGCAACCAGAAAAAGAACCTCATTCACCCCTGCATTTCTTCAGTTTTGTGCCACTGCACCTCAGTTGAAGGGAATTGTTATAGCAGGGTAAAGCTGCAGTAATGCAGTGAATCAGGCCCTAAAGATTAAATAGAGGGAAAATCCTTTCATCCTGAAAAACACAGTACCACAGCTTTACCCTCTTACCTACCTCGTATTTCAGGAAGACAGAGAAGGTCTCTCTGAGTTTCTCACAAATTTGTGCAAAATCATTTTCAGGCATTTAGCAACGTTGGTGCAGTGTTAGTGCTGTAAGCCAGGAACTGTGAGGCTATCACAAGAATTTCAGTGAAAACCAAGTAGAGTATAAAAGTGAAAAGACAAGGGACCAGATAGTTACTAGCTCTGTTTCGGAACAGAATGGGGGGAGCAGATGAAAGAACCCTTCCTTTCCTCCCTCTTTTATTATATAGCTAGTAACAATCTCAGTCCTTGAACTCAGCTAGACAAAGGATATGGAGAGATAGGATAAAGAAGGGCTGGGAGACCATCCCATCCACACTAGCCAACTGACCAGGCGCCATGTAGGAAGAGGATACACCATTACAAAGAGTGTAGCAATCACTGGGCAGCCCTGGTAATCCTGGACAGGGACCGTCCCACAATGCATTCCTCTCTGGGTGATGCATGTTTACATCACCCCCTCACCAGAGGCCATTGCATAAATCTTTAATGAAGCCCATTATATGCAAGAAGCTATATATATGTTTCCATAAAATAGTAGCACCCAGTAAGAGAACAGAAATATACAAGGACTAGAAATGGTGATTACTGGAGCAATGACACCATAAGGGTAATGAAGGATTTAGTGGCCAACAAAGCAATAGTTCTTGACGGTAGCTTAGTAAATGATGGAAGGGTATGCAAAGAAGCACATACTGTGCAAAATAGTTTCTGCTGTGTTTTGTTTCCACCCATTTAAAATCCATACATTTGTAGCCTGCACTAGCAGTGTAGTCAGGGAGGGGTAGAAGGATCATTGGAAGGACTAAGGTCAGAACATCAGTAGGTCAAGACAGACTCTCAGTGACATAACATCTATTATTCATTTTACTCACATCCATATTCAGAGATAGGGAAGTGGTTTGACACACAAGATATGTAGGTAAATTGCCTATCAGATGATATAATCTACTACTAAAGGAACATTTGAAAAGGCAACTAAATACTACAGAAACCAACTTGCATATTAAGTACAGTATTGTTCAAAATACATGTTGTGAACTTTACAGCCCTTTTCATTTGCAATGTTCAAGAATTCACAGGAACTCATGAAATATTATATGAATTTGTCAAATAACCAGCATTTCTTCTGAGGGGGCTAGGGTGTAGAAGACTCTCCTGGAAACAATATCCAACTCTTTGTGAACACTTAGCTATGTATCTATCCACATTTGTCTGAGGATTTTTAATATATCTCACATCGTGATATCTAGGCACCAATATTTCTGCAATAGGTTATTGTGTCAGAAGGTCTTGAGTAAAATTTTGCTTAGGTAACTACATTAAAGAATTTAGATACATTTTGTAGTTTTCATATCCCTACACATTTTCTTTCTTTACCCTATATGAAAAGAAATACAGCAGGTTTTCCCCTTGAACAAGTATCCTATGGCCTGTATTTTGTAAGAAGTGGTCATACAGTACACTTGCTATGTGCTGCATTATAAAAGAAAATAACTTATTATAGTTTTTAAGAAACTATCAGGGGGAGAAAAGTTCTTTGTCACCAATGACTTGACTGCTTTCATAATTTGATAAATACATGGCTAAGTTCCTCCTTCGCTAGGGAACAAAAATCGGTTAACTATTTTTTAATTGTTCCTTGATAATTATGATGCTTTCCAGATCTCTCTCTGAAACAGCATTATCCAGGCAGGGCTGATGTATGAAGGCTTTCACCTATAATTCTAATTTTGTTATTATCCAGGTGGGAAGAATTTGTATCTAGTGTAAGATACATCAATAAAGTGCTGATAGAGCAAGACTCCTACAATATTTTTTCTTTAGCCTATGACAACCCCTGTGTGCAAGGGTTATTTAGAAGCATAGGCATAGCTATACCAGATCAGGCCAATGGTGCATCTAGGCCACAGCAGAATTTTCTTCCCAACTCCCATCTAATGGCTTATGATCTGAACCATAACGGTTTGTATCCCATGTAAATCAAATAATTCCACTGAAATCTTACACTGGTATAGAACCAGTGTAAGAGGGTTCAATATCAGGCACTAAAAGTCAAGAGAAGACTAAGGATTATTCTCCAGGGAATGGAATATTTCTGTAGGGAAGAGTATAGGAAAGTCTGAGGGAACTGGAAAGTCTCTGGGAGAAGATCTCATGAGTGAGCAATGAAGGATATTGGGTCAGGTGTTATGGTTTCAAAAGCAAGATTGGGCAAACTAAAAACCAGTTTTATTTCAAACAATTCATTGATGATAGCAATGCTTTACACCAGTTAGTTGATTTTGTGTGTATTGTCAGTGAATTTGCCTGAAGAAATCCCAAACTCCATAAAAACTATCTCAGAATCCAGGCTGGACAGGGAGAAGGAAATTGCAGATCATTTGGCAAAATCTTCAGCAGATTTTCAGTGGCCCCAGTCCATGGTGTCTGTAGTACAGAGACGTGGACAACAGGTTAAAAAATACTTTGCTATCTGCTCATCAGACTCTTATGGGAATAATAGGCCTGATTCCCCACGCTTTTGGATTTTTGTAGTCAGTTGCACCTGTGCAAAGTGAACATCAGAATGGTGGTGTTGTACATTCGCACTGCACAAGTGTAAACGTCTGCTCAAGATGCAAGGCAGTGGAGGAAACAGGCCCTTCATGCATGCCCTCCTCCAAAGAGTTAAATAGGTCATTGGTGTTATAAGCCAAACAGAAATGGTCTCAGTCAGACCATCCATTTTACTTGTCTGCTGGAGAAAACAATGTGCTGTATCCAAGAGCACTTTGTCCTGAAGTGACTGATGTGGCTGCTACCATGTATTTAGAGGACAGCATGTTAGGCATAAAGAATCAGGATGCTCAGTTAAAGCACAGCAAGAAATCAGAGAAGTATATTCTAACCATAGACAAAGGACAGGAGAGATGAATAGGCTACAAGAGCTGAATCCCTCCTCCTTTGCCTCAGGAAACAAGATAGGCACAGAGTGGGAGCTCTGTTCTCCAGTCACTTATATTTCAATTCAGAGAGGAAACTTTACAGTCGGTACTGTTTTAGGTCCAGACTGAAAGACACTAATGCCCACTTTTCAGATCTCGAACCAGTGATACCAGGACTTTAGAAATGGGGGGGGGGTGTGTGTGTTTCTGGTAAACACATACTTCTCTGATTTCTTGCTGTGCTTTAAATGAGAATCCTGCAACAGCTGTCACTGGGGGTTGTGTTGGGGCCATTTTGCAGAGGGAGAGGCAGTGTTCAGTTGCCTCAAGAGCTGAAAGCCCCAACTCCAGAGAATACCTTCAGTGTAGGACATGTCCTCAGCAGGAGCCTCCAGCACAGGGCTTGGTAGGGCACTCCTACATCCCAGCAAGCTACTTCACAATTTCTGCACAATCCATTACAGCCACAGCACAAGTCTGCTTCATCCTGTGAAAGAGGGAAAATTAGCTGCTGGCAGCTTCGGTTTGGGTGAGGCACAATCACACTTTCTCAGTCCCTGCACCAGGCTCAGCCCTGGCACAGGGAAGAATTCCTACCATGTGGTCCAGGACAAAGCACATCGTTAACTCCAGCACCCAAACAAATAATTGACATCTCCCCTTCAGGACTCAGCATGCTACTCTCATTCCCTGCATAGGCCTCTGCTTCTCCTACCTATGCTGGCTTTGTAGTGGAAGGCTTGCTGGTCTGCTGTGTCCCCTTATAGGACAGTTTAAGGAAGAGATCTGGAGACTTATTACCTTTATGCAGTGCCATGTCTTCGGCTGACCAATCAGTTTGCTCTTCCACCACTAATCAAGTCAGGCATCTCACCCTCTTCTTCAGAGTTTCTCTGTCATCCGCTCTCCTGCTGTGCTGTAACAGCACCCAGTGATCCAATTGCTTATCCAGCTCCTAGAGATTAAATACAGGCATCAAAATATTCCTGCAATATGAAGGATAAACATTGCTGGAAACCCCTGCATTTTGACTGGTCAAAGGCCTTTAACTCTGCTGAAGAGTTAATGATGTTATTATGGCATGAGATGGATCAGTGCATAGGTATAGTGCCTGGATATCACTAACCAAAATATAGAATTTCCTCAGGCCATTTTGTAGCAAAACTGTACATAAAATTCTCTTCCAGTTGCGTCTTTAAAATATATGGCTTGTCCCCTTTATCACAGACATGGTTCTGCCCTGTGGGGTTTTGTTTTATTGCACATTTGTTTCTTTTGCTGCCTACTCATTTGTTTTCCTGGCTGTGGCTCTTAGCCTACTCATTTGTCTAAGTAAAAGTGTCCTTGACTGTGCACCGCCCTCCCTACTTTCTGTTGCTTCTTTTTCTCTGGTCACTTTGTACCATGGTCTCTGTGTAATAGTGTAGTACTCATTAATATACTGCATGAGTGGCTTAACAATGGGGGAAGAAGGTAATATAGTATCTGCATGATGGTACACAAAGAAAAAGGTCCAGGTTTTGATAAAATTGTGCACAGATTGTTCTTGACTCAGGTAATAATCAAGCGTTAATGAAAACTAAGCTGAAGCAGGTGTCACTGGTCACGAGTTCCTTAGAAATGTATGCTTGTCTCCTTACTCTGCTGAATCTGAAGGAACTGATCTAGACATTATTCCCTGTGTCTATTCACCTGAAGGCATGACAGTCAGTCCAGCTATCATCACAATAACTCAAAATGATTTATCAGGTCTGGGTAAAACTAAGCAATAATTACCATATCAAAGTCAGAATCTGACCAACATGCAGTTTTATAGATTAGCATATTAGGACTAAAAATGACTCATAGTATCTTAAATTTCCCTTCCCTCACTTTAGCCATTTCACTGTTCACTTCCTTTCCCACAGGTCTCACAAGTCTCAGGACAGATCCTTAGGAAACCCCACTGTTTACCTCTCTCCCTTGTGAAACCTGACCTTTTATTCCTGCCCTTTGTTTCCTATCTTTTAACTAGTTACTGATTCAAAGACTTTCTAAAAATCCATATACACTATATCAGTTGGATCAGTCTTATCCACATGCTTTTTGACACTCTCAAAGCATTCAAATAGATTGGTGAGGCATGACTTCCCTTTACAAAAGCCATGTTGGCTCTTCCCCAACAGACTGTGGTCATCTTTGAGTCTGATCATTCTGTTCATTACTAAAGCTTCTACCAATTTTCCTAGTACTGAAGTTAGGATCATCAGCCTGTAACTGCCAGAATATCTTCTCTCTTCTTGCCCCTTTTTAAAATGGCATTACTTCCAGTCATCTGGTACAGAAGCTTGTTTCAGTGATAGGTTACATACTACAGTTAGTAGTTCTGCAATTTCATATTTGAGTTGCTTCAGAACTCTTCGGTGAATACCATCTGGTTCTGATGATTTATTTTGTTTAATTTATCAAATTGTTCTAAAACCTCATCTATTGACACATTATTGTGGGACAGTACTTCAGATTTGCTGCCTTATAGAATAGCTCTGATGTGCGTGTCTCTCCCACATCCTCTTCAGTGAAGACTAATGCTAATAATTCATTTAATTTCTGTGCAATGGCCTTTTCTTCCCTGAGTGATCCTTTAATACCTTAAATGTCTAGTGTTCCCCATTGCCTGTTTGGCAGGCTTCCTGCTTCTGATGTACTTAAAAAAAATTCTTACTATTAGTTTTTGTGTCTTTAACAAGTTTCTTTTAATTTTTTTTTTTTTTGGCCTGTCTTGTTATACTTAACCTGCCATGATTTGTGCTCATTCCGATTATCCTCACTAGATTTTGATTTCCAAATTTTAAATGATGTTTTTGTGCCTCTAACAGCCCCCAATACACTGCTGTTTAGTCATAGCCTTTTGGTCCTCTGATTGTTTTTTCTGATTTGGGGTATATATTTAGTCTGAGCCTCTATTATAGTGTTTTAAAATAGTCCTCATGCTGCTTGCAGGCATATAATCCTTGTGACAGCTCCTTTTAATTTCTGTCTAACAAGCGTCCTCGTTATTGTGTAGTTCTACTTTTTTAAGTTTGAGTTTAATGTTGAAGTAGGTTTTTTTGGTATTATTCCCCCATTAGGTTGTTAAATTTAATTACATTATGGTCACTTTTCCCAAGCAGTTTAGTATAGTTGTTTCTCAGACCAGATCCTGTGCTCTCTTTTGCAAGAATTACCTCTCCCCTTGTAGGTTCCAGAACTAGCTGCTCCAAGAAGCAGTCATTTATGGTGTCTAGAAATTTTATCTCTGCATCATGCCCTGAGGTGACATTTACCTAGTCAACATGAGGATAGTTGAAATCACCCATGATAGTTACACTTTCTCCTTTTGTAGCCTCTCTAACCCTCCTTAGCATTTCACAATCAATGTCACCATCCAGGTCAAGTGGTTGGTAGTTTATGCCAGCTGTTGTAGTCTTCTTATTCAAGCATGGAATTTCTCTCCATAGAGATTCTATGGTTCAGTTTGTGCATTGAAGATTTTTACCTTATTTGACTCTATGCTTTCTTTTACGTGTAATGCAGTTCCTCCACAAGCACCACCTACTCTGTTATTCCTATATACATTATACCCTGGTATTATCATGTCCCATTGAGTATCTTCATTCCACCAAGTTTCTGTGATCCCTAGTAATAAATAATCTCATTTAATGCCTGGCATTCTAGTTCACCCATCTTAATATTTAGACTTCTAACATTTGCACATTTTGTCACTATTTAGTTGCTTGCCTTCATGTATTATTTTTAAATGGGACTGTATTTCATTTGACTGTTCCTCACTAGCTCCTTCCTATACTATACCAACTTTTTTCCTATCCTCTTTACTAGGATATAAATCTCCCCCTTTAATAATTTCATCCTGATGGGATGTCTCTGCCTAAACCATGTGTCCCCCCCATTGGTTTTCCCCAGCCCTTATCTTAAAAAATTCTCTACCACCTTTTTAATGTTATGTGTCAGCAGTCTGGTTCCATTTTGGTTTAGGTGGAGTGCATCCCTCCTGCATAGGCTGCTCATTTCCCAATTCCTAGTAAACCTAAATTCCTTCTCCCTGCACCATCAGCTCATCCTTGCATTGAGATCCTGCAGTTCTGGCTGTCTGACTTGCGGAACTGGAAACCTTTCAGAGAATGCCACCATTCTGACAACTCCCCCTCTCCTCTCCAGGGTGTTTGTAACTGTTCAGTGTCCCTTTGATCTCTGGGTTCCCAGCCTTGGCAAAACTGCTGTGTAATGTTGGGCTGGAACCTGGAAGAAGCACCCTCATTGCTAATAATACGCATACAACTTGTTACCCCGAATGGGGATACCCAGACACTTCAACGTGAACACATCAGATTAGATAAAAGAGTAAAACAAGTTTATTAACCACAAAGAGAGAGATTTTAATTGAATACAAATATTGAGCCATAAAAGTAAAAATTGGATACAAGAAAAATAAAGGTAAAATATTTAACAGTGCCTAACTTAACAAACCCTATTAGATTCAAAACAACGTCTTCTCACCATGTGCTTTCAGCAGTCTTACTGACCAAACTCCCACAGAGTCAAATAGCTGCTTCCTTTGTCTGTCCAGGTGTAGTGAATGCTATGGGCAAGGAGAGAGAAAAAGGCTTGGGGTGTTTGTCCTTCTTTTGTATAGTTCCAGTCCCTGCTTGAAAAACAATTCCAGCTGAGAAACAGGAGACAAAGAGGGTTTTTTTTTTTCACCTGTTTGAGCTCCCTTTGTTTTCCCTCCTGCTTGATTAATCTGTTTTCTACTTAAGTGCAAATTAAAGCAAGCACTCTTTCCTTCCTTTCTTTAGGATAAATCTGACTTCTTCCTGGCAAGGCTGTGAAGTCTGAATAACATCTTATAGAGGAATCTTATAAATTCATATACAATACTGTCGCACATATTTTTGAAGGTCACTACCAGTAGACCAGTAGATTATGAGCTTTCATACGATGCCTCACAAGGCATACTTTGTACAAAGATTACTACAATATGTATAGAGTGTGAATACAAGGGTATATTCTGTCCCAGAGGCTGCTTATCTAGCACAATTGTGCTGCTTTTCTGCTAGTATCTCCAGTAGCTCCTAATAATCCAGATGAACACATTCCTGCAGGGAAGCCCAATAAGCTATATAGTGACTATCTTGCTGACCACATCACACACAGTATTCCTAAATTATGACATAGCAGCTCCATGTTTATCACCATCTCCTCCTGCCCCCATCCACAAGAATCACCCACCATTGTACGTGAATGAGCCAAAGGCAACTCTCCTCCCTGTTCCTAAGAGATGGCTATACCCATATTGGCACCCAAAGTTCCTGGCTTCTCCAGACACATACAACTCTCCCTAGGGACCATCTCTCATATCTGTCCTCAGAATCCTAACAGAATCTGCTATATACAGTTACGTGTTTTCAGAGGTGGGAGGCTGGATGCTGGTATGAGGAGGGTGTGTTGAGACCCTGTGAGTGATGAAGGTACATTAGGGTGCAAAACAGGTGATGTGACTCCTAGGCTAGAGGGGAATCAGGGACTGAAGTCTTCCACAGAAGACTTTGGAAGGATTTATTAGGCAACTATAGGGGGAAGTAAAGTTAATCTGTGGGGAAAGTACTGGACAGAAATGATCAGATAGGTGTGATGTCAATGATGAGTGGCTATCACTCGGTTTGCTGGCAAGAAAGGATAGTGTGAGATGGCAGGCCACAGGACCTAGTGGGGGATTCTTTCACTTTGGACAGGTCAGAGAAGTATCTATACTTTTGGATACTTAACTTTTCAAACGCCATAGCTATTGAGGGTCCCTTGTCTTTAGGAATGATGCGTGGTTTTGCAATATGTGGGATGGCTTATTCACTGGTCTTATAGCAAATATTCCTATAAAAATGCAATAAACTGATTCTAAGACAGGAGAAATGATCATCTTGGGATGGTTTATTAAATGTTCTTACAAGCATTTTGGCTGTTTGCTGTATATTCTTATGCTGAGGGCTGGATTACTGTGTATGCTATTTATGAATTTTGGCAGTGCTAAGTGGCTGGTTTACTATGTGCATCCATATATTGTTACCCCTTTGACCAAGCAGTTGGCCAATATTTGGGGCCCTGCCAAACTGTTCCCATTAGGTTCAAAAATTAATGCTGTAATCAGATATTTCTTTGGTACAATTCCATTTATTTACAAAGAATGCATACTGACCAATTTTCCTAAAAAAAAAGTAGAAACTAATGACGGGATGCAGTTTCCTTGCTCTCAATTTCCAAGCCTGCTTTTCCAGCCTGTCCTGTATCTCACAGATCTCAGTCACTGCTCCCTCTCTGGGCCACACTCACAAGTGCATCTCTCGCCATTTGCTGGCTTTCTGCCTCTGAGACGCAAAGACAAACACAACCACAGCCAATCAATGCAGCAGCCTCTGAATTTTGAATCAGTCCCTAGGGAATCCCATCAGCCTGCATAGCCTAGTGCCTTGGGCAGTGGTTCTCATTGTATCTGGCTCTCTTATTCCATAAAGAAGCTTAATTCTTTCTTCCATTTAGCCTGAATGAAAGTTGGCTAGCATGCCCATTAGCTTGAACAAAGCCTGTGATTGCCCACAGATCAAAGTCACCCTTGCTGGCCAGGGTGGTCACAGTAGACTTTGCTGAATTCAACTACTGAATAATAATTTTAAAATCAATGAGTGTCAAAGTATTATTTTCTTTTAAATCTAAGAATTTTTACCTCTTGCCCACTGTGAGGAGAAATTATCAAGTATTTCAGCCCATGAACAAGTGCATTATTTAGTAAGAGCAATTTGTTCAAAAAAGTATTGTGTCTTCCTGTGCCTTAAAATGCTACTAGTAGAAACAAAAATATGTCTAAAAATAATACTGTCAGCAAGTCAGAAGAAAAACATGACTCAAGAATGCAATTACAGAAAGAGAGTTACAGACATTTTATAGGTCTAAAGATAACTTACTTTTTCCTCTTTAAATCCTTGACCCAGGGGAACTGACCCAAGATCAGCTCAGATGGACTTAACTGTTTCATATATGTCTTGATATTTATCTGATGCAGACCCTTTCCAAATTCCAGCACAAATCTAAAACAATTCAGACTCAGTGCAGGATAAATATTTTGGTGATAATCTTTCATTAGGAAATATCTGGAGAGAATGAAATTAACTTTTTATATTAGGTTCTTGGATTAATTAACCAGTGAATACCTAGTGAATTAATTTTCTTTTCTTTTTTTTTTTAATTCCAGTGTATATTTTGTTCATTTGGTTCTTGTTTAATTATTGGTTCTAAATGCTGATGAGAAATCCACTAAAGTCCCAGGTTTGATTATTATGGTATATCTTTCCCTTAGTCATTTGACTATTGCTTTTTTTCCTCTTTGTAAAACAAAATATATGTTCTGATAACATAGTCCACTGAGTTATTTTTCAACAACTATACACATTAAATTGCTCTAGTACCAGTCATTGATATAACTTACATTTAATCAATATTTACGTAGTAATAACCATGCTTCCTAGTCCACCAAGTTAATGCCAGTGAATAAATAATAGGCTGGCCAACACTATCAGTCAGTGAAGCCTGGAATATATATTAAAGTTCTTGAGACAGCATTATAGTATTAATGATCTTGGACTGAGGTCTGGACACCAATTGCCTTATAATAGCACCATCCTGTAATATGGATTGAATAAAAAAGGAATAAAAGTGGGAAAAGATGATGAAATACAGTGTGTTTAAATGAGTTATGAAGATGTAGGGCAAGACCTGCTAAAGTACATATAGCAGAACAATTCATGATACTACATTTAAAAGTGTTATTTGATCAAGAAAATGATTTGTAATCATAGTCTGAGGCTGATTCAAAGAGCATTACAATCAATAGAAAGACTCCCATTGATTTCAGTGGTCTTTGGATCAGGCTCCATATTTCTAAAAGACAAACCTCAGGCAAATCACATGGGAAATCAAATCATATGCTTTAAAGTTGTCAGTCAGGAAAGAATTTGAAGTTATTGGTCTTTGTTAGAAGTAGCATGTGGAACTAGATGGGCTATTTATCTGTCTGTCTCAGGGTTTTATACTGCTGCCCATCACCACAATATCTGAGCACCTTCCATGTAAAATCTGTAGCAAAAGCAAAGCCACAATGGAACTCAGGGAGTGCCTGGCTAGCTTTCTTTCTCGGGAAGAAAACTCAGCTTGGGATTTTTTGGGGGGTGATATTGTTTTGAGTGTGCTGATTTGTTTGATTTTTACAGGGGTTTTGTCCAGTAGCGTAATGTTTGGATAAATAGGGGTAGAAGTGGTGCAGGTGTCTTTCTTGCTATGGTATGAAGCCTTTTTCAGAGAGGAAAGTAGAAAGCAAATTCTAAGTTCATAAGTTGGTAAATGTGGGGAAAGTGTCCCTTGTCAAACATTCAGTGGACCACAAAGGCCTATGTCAAATATTTTAACGTTTTTAAGTGACAAGTTGTGTTTTTTTAATAATTCAAAGACTAAACAAAAATGCTCTAAATTCACCAAATGTATCAACTCATATTATTTAACTTCAGAACTTTATGCTTACATGATGCCCCACTAAAAAATATGTGAGCATAAGGCTCTTATTGGACCAGAACCTTAGACAAACTCTTTGGGACAAGGAATAGCTGTACTTTGAAAGGAAGAATATCCCAGTGGTTAGGATGCTTAGCTGGATCTTCAGAGACATGGGTGCAGGTCCCCTGTTCTACTGCAGACTTACCATAAGCCCTTGAGCATCACTCAGAGCCAGATACTTAGGGGCCAAATGGGATTTTCAAAAAGGCCTCAGTGCCTGACTCTCACTGGAGAGAAGTATTCAGGTGCTTTTAAAATCCCACTATTTCCAATGTCCATCTTTGCATGCCTAAATATCTTTTAAAAATTTGGCCCTTAGCTTATCTATAACTCAGCTCTCCATCTGTAAAAGGGGGATAGTAGTGCTTCCCTATGTCACAGGGGTATCCATTGTGAGGATAAACACATTAAAGGTTGTCAAGTGTTCATATGCTAAGTAATGCTACTTAGATAGATACCTTTATGTATGAGAAGGGCCTAGCACATTGTGGGTGCTACTGAACAGTAACAAACCATAATTTTACTATTCTCTTTGGTCAAAGCTTCTTATATGTTCCTTTAGAACAGGGTTGGGCAAACTTTTTGGCTTGAAGGCCACATCTGGGTATAGAAATTGTATGGCGGACCATTAGTGCTCCGGGAGCAGCTCCAGTCAAGGTGCCGCTGGGCCCAGTGGTGGGAGAAGGGCGGGGAGGGAAGGGGTGAGGACAGGAGGGGAGAGCAGCTGCCGCATTCTGGCCAAGGCACTGCTGGACCCACATGGTGGGAGAGGGGCAGGAGGAAGGGGCGGGGCTGGGAGGGGGAGCGGCCACTGCCGCAGCACACACCTTGTGTGACCCGTCCCGTGCCCAGGGTAGCCACCTGAAAATGCCAAGGTCAGGGCAGTCTGTAAAAAGAGAGCAGATTCTCCCAACTCTGGTGGGTACTGAAGCCAGACTTCCTAACCAGCCACAAATTGCACTTCTGATTCCGCACAGAAGCCAGTATGCAAATACACACAGCCCCGTTTACTGCATTTCAGATTCTAGCTCCCAATTAGCCATTGGGTCCAGTAAAGAGACCAGTTATTTAAACTTTATGCTCTTTACTAAAAAGGTTCCCTCTGACCCTAAGGGGTCAGCCACAGTATCAGATCAATATAAGTTTGGATCTTACCCAAAATACCATGCTGCCAGCCAATCCTTTAGTAACTAAAACAAACAAACAAAAGGTTTATTGTAAAAAGAAAGAAACAAACCATGAGAGAAATGTTAAAGGGTCAAAGTAAATCAGATCCATACAAATGATTGAAACTTCATTTACATACAGTTTCTGGGAGAATTGTGGAGTTGCAGGCTTGTACAGTTCCTCTGGTATACATCCAGTACCTGGATGGGTCTTAGTCCTTCGGTTCAGCTGAAAAATGAATTGATCCAGAGGTAGGTATGTGTCTGTAGCTGAACAGGAACACAGACAAAATGGTTTCCCCGACTATTGCCTTATATACCTTCTGGCCCTGGCCATGCTGTCTTGCAGAATTTCACAGGAACCAAAATAGATTCCAGAGTCACATGGGCAAGTTCTGGTGACTCATTGGGTGATGCTGGCTTCTTCCCCTGGGCCCCTTTGCACCTGGGAATGTTTTAATGGGCCATTAAGCAGGCTATTGTTTTGCAGCCATCCTGTCTGGGGTGTGTCCCAACCAGCACAATTTGAAATACAGATATCTCAAATATATCCATAACTTCCATTTCACATATAACACATGAACATAAACATTATTATCTTACTTAGGACATTATAGCCTTTCTAACAGTACCTGACATGGTATATCTCACATGAATTACTATGATTTTGACATACTGATGTTAAACCATATACTAAATGTCCCACCCCCCAATCTAACCAGCATGACACCTTGTTCCGCAACCTTTCCACGGACCACCTGAATGGAGCTTACGGACCACTGGCTGAGCTGGAGGGCCTGAGGAAAAGCTCAGATGGGCCCTATGCAGCCTGCAAGCCATTGTTTTCACCCCTTCCCCCCCCCCCCCCGCCCGATGTAGAATAAATGTAGAATGACTAATACATGCACATTTTAACACCATTACTCTAATATCCAAATTATAAACATGCCATTTAATGTATAAATGCAGGAACAAAGATCTTTGGTTGCATAGTAAGAAAAAAATTCCAGGGTATGGAAAAGAATTGGCAGGATTTAAAAGCCAGGGGTGCTTGAGACAGGTACATCAGCAACAATAGCATTAAAGTTTCAGAATGCACCACATGCTTCAAAGTTTATTGTTTCACCACCTGCTGCAGAGTTTATTATTTCTCGAGTGAAATCTACAAATATAATGAAACTGAATTGAACATACAAAGCTGGATATGTACCTTGAAGGCATTTCACATATTCACATGCTGAGAGACTATAGGGCAGCAATAGAAGGACAGAAGAAATGTAGTAAACAGAGGGAAGCATTAGAAGACTGATGAGAGTTGGACTGGAGGAGCTATAACTTTTGAAATAATGGGCTGGGTTTTTTCCTCATCCACTTTGTACACTGAGCAATCACCTAAGGCTATCAAGGAGGCTTTCAGAAGCATATTTCATAAAAAAGCAACATCAAAATATCTGAACAGTCAAGATCTATAAATTCCCCTTGTGACCAACTTCCATTCAAGTCCCTATCAGTCTGGTTAATCTTCTTAATAAGCCAAAGAAAATGGCTTAGTGTTCAAAGTATTTGGGTGGAAATATCTAGAAATCCTAAGGTAGGAAAATACCAAGAAATCCAGCAGGGTTGACTCAGGCTTTAATCTTTCCAAGCAGGATAATGTTCTGAAGGGTATTCAGTGAAATGGGTATGTAGGCTTATATTTATATGTCACCCATTCCCATGGATTTTAGCATCTCACAAAATTATGAAGTGTAGATATTGAAGATATATTTGTCTTTGACCTTCTACTCCAATCAACAGCAACATACTGCACAACACTATGAGGCTAACATTTAGAGAAAGAGAGAGATTTTGGGAATACAAGTTTGAAGAAGTGGGGTTCGTATTATGTTCCAAGGGTGGTGAGGTTCATGATCATCTTCTTATCTTCTGGAATTTATTTCCAGATTTACAAACTAGCCATCCTATCCGCAAGTTTCACACTTAGGAATATAGAAACTTCTATATTGAATACGAGGGGTTGAATGCCATTGCTAACATTTTTCTCACCACTGAAAGGCAGGAAAATTCTGCCCTCACTGGCAGGTCTGTGTGTTCTTACAGAAGCAAAAATGGTAGTGATTATTAGTGCCAGATACAGGCTCGTATTTAAATCAATCCCATTCCCCAAGCAGGCAAAATAAGGCAGCAAGCAGTTACACTACAATGAAACATAGCTTTGTACCTTGTGAGTAAGGTCATCTTCTCCCAAAGGCTCTGTTTTGTCCCTTTCTCCCTCCTTTGCCAGCTGGACCCAGTTGTCCAGAACAATTCCATTGTGGTCTCAATCTACTTCTCAGTTTCATCCTCATAGGAATCCTGGCTACTGTCTATAACTATGGCTCTGAGTGGTCTGTTCACAGAGATCACACTCCTTCAAAAAGTGTCAGCCAAGTCCTTTGGCAGTGGGAATTTGGTTATTTTCTCTCATTGCAGCCATTCTATCAGTGTCAGGCCTCAACTTGTTTGACGTTCTTTGCTGAAGTCAACAATGTAGGAAGCATAAAATGGTGGGTAGATGTCACAGAGATGCATCAAAATCACAGAAATGAACGCTGGGATTTAGGTGCATTGTACAGCTACTTGCAATGAGTACTTGGTATTAACTCAAGGTAAGAGACTTCCCATAAAATTGCACAGTGCATGGGGTTCCTTGCGGAGTGACTCCTGAACAATAAGGCATAGCTGCAATGCAAAAGGCTTGCTGAGCCACATGTAGGAAATGTCTTGCTCTGACATAGTACCACAAGTCAATCATACTGCCATCCGGGAAGCATTTGTTGATGGACTTAAGGAGTTTTATAGGTGTTGCAAGTGCTGAGGGTTACAAGCAATTGGTAGCAATGTCCTTTAGGCTAGTGTAAATGTGCTCTTTTACTCAGCTGAAAGGTGCACAGCATAATACATGCATATCAATTTATTATTTACTAGTTAAAACATGCAGTGTTAAGTGTCCCATTGAGTTTGCTGTGCTAGATATCAAGTGCAGCACTCAAAACAATATGATTATCTCAATGCTGTTAGCAGAGAAGTGTTTGTGTGCATGTGTATTTGTCTGTTATTTTAATATTTATATCACATGCATACATGTGTTCAGGTGCTGCTTTAGAAAATTAAATTGCTGACCACAAGTGATGGCATCATTCACTACTATCTATCTTTTTAATCTTGGATTGATACAAGGTTAAATCAGCTTGCTGTAGGATGATAAACTAAGTGGAAAAAGAAGGTTTTCAAGACAACAATTGCAGTTCCTCCTCAATATTTTTTAATATTGTCACAAATATTTCACTGACTTAAGTTCTGACTTTGAAAAGGGCAAACAGCAGGGGGAAAAAACAAAACAAAACTAGGCACCATTTCCTAAAGGATACTTATTGTCATTATTGACCTCTTCATGGAGAAGAGCCAGTGGTGGAGATACGCAAAGTATTCCCTAGCATGTTTTACTTTGACTACAAGAACTTCTTTCCAGTGATCAATGTTAGTACTAGTAGAACTCTGACTTTCATGTTTCCTTTTCAATATGGGTCAGACAATCAATGCAGCAATACTATTCTTCCTCGAACACTTTAGCTGTGTAGGCTACCACTATTACCACCATCATGTCCTCTTTAATTTCAGATTGGGTTTGGATTTGTTCAGGAGTCCGTTAGTGAATTGATTAATAGCTTACAATGTACAAGTTTCTTCAGAAACTGACTTGCTGTGGCAATCTCAAAAAGTTAGAGAGGAGAAAAAAATAAACTTGCTTTGATTCCTAGTGAGTGGAAGTAGAACAACATCTAACTTTAATTATTTTAGGTGGTAACCTGTTAGCTGTCATTTACGTTTGATTTGATTTTACACCTTTTTCCAATTAGTGGTACAGTACAATCTCCATCTGAACTGCATTTTGCTATCAACTATTGAAACTGTCTTAATCCTCATACTTTTTTTTTTCCTAGCTGCCTGTATTATAGTCAACTTCACTTGCATTATCATCAATCTTTCATTTCAGTTCCTGGCTGCTTACACTCTGATCCCTTATTTGGCTTTTTAGGTTTTCATCTTCTGATGTTTTTCTCTTTCTGTCTGAAACATGACCCTTTATGAGCTTCTTTGTTCCTGCACTCATCACCCCTATTATATACCTCCTAATCTTTACTTATTGTTGTCTTCTTTACTTTGTAGATTCCATCCTCCTTAGTATTTTTAGACCTCTTCTTAATCTTAATCCGTTTTGACTGCAAAATTTAAATATTTACTAGTGAAACTATATGGAGAATGACTGACTTTATTGTTTGCTTGAATACCACATAATATATATAAGTATTCACTGAACACTAAGCACCTATATAGTCTTATATTTTCAAAGTACTTTAGACACATTGGACCAAATTAATCCTTGATGCAATTCCACTGAAGTAAATGGAATTTTGACATCAGTGAATGTGGTCATTTAACTAATTAATCCTCCGCAAACAACCATGTATTAAGAGTTAAGGTAACTTGCCCTAGGCAACACACACTGATTCACTAGCAGAACTAGAACTAGAAATGGTAGTTTCTGGACTCGGGCCCAAAACTAAATCCAAGGGGCCATGCTGCCTTTATTATGGTGCGCTGATGATTAATGAATAAGAATCTGAATAGTGAATGTTCTATAGTATCATCAGTTCATGGTTTGGAAGCAATCTGAAGTTAGAAGTTTACATCAGTCAATCAACAAGGTTGATAAATTGTGGAATCCATCATTCATCAGGAACACGAAGCAATGCCAGCAATTAATGCTAAATGATTAATGCAATCACAAGAGCTTGGTGATACCCAAAAGCAAGGATAGCAGTAGAAGTCAGGATTACTTGCCTAGTGGATGGGGGGGGGGAGCAGAAGATAGCATCTATCTTGATTTTAGTAAGACTTTTAACACAGTCTCACGTGACATTCTCAAACAAATTAAGGAAATGTGGTCTAGATGAAATTATAATATAGTGTGTTCACAACTGGCTGAAAGACCATATACAAAAAGTAGTTATCAATGTTAGCTGTCAAACTGGGATGATTTATCTAACTATACTAGTCAATGACTTGGATAATGGAGTTGATAGTATGCTTATAAAATTTGCAGGTGACTCAAATCCGGGAGAGATTGCAAGCACTTTGGAAGAAAAGGTTGGAATTCAAAACAACCTTGATAAATTGGAGAACTGGTCTGAATTCAACAAGTTGAAATTAAAGATGAGTGAAAAGTATTTCAATTAGGAAGGAAAAATCAAAGGCAGAAATACAAAATGAGGAGTAACTGGTTACTTGGTACTACTTTTGAAGAGGATCTGGGATGATAATGGTTCACAAATTGAATATGAGTCAACAACGTGAAGCAGTGGCAAAAAAGGCTAATATCATTGTGGGATGTATAACAAGAGTGTTGTATGTAAGACACGTGGGGTAATTATGATGAGGTGACTGGCTCTGTGGATGTAGGGAAGGCGGTGGATGTGATATACCTTGACTTTAGCAAAGCTTTTGATACTGTCTCTCACAGTATTCTTATCAGCAAGTTAAAGAAGTATGGGTTGGATGAATGGACTATAAAATGGATAGAGAACTGGCTAGAGCATAGGGCTCAACGAGTAGTGATCAATGGCTCCATGTCTAGCTGGCAACCGGTCACAAGCGGAGTTCCCCAGGGGTCGGTCCTGGGGCCGGTTTTGTTCAACATCTTTATTAATGATCTGGAGGATGGGGTAGATTGCACCCTTAGCAAGTTTGCGGATGACACTAAGCTGGGGGGAGTGGTAGATATCCTGGAAGGTAGGAATAGGATACAGAGTGACCTAAACAAACTGGAGGATTGGGCCAAAAGAAATCTAATGAGGTTCAACAAAGAAAAGTGCAGAGTCCTCCACTTAGGAAGGAAGAATCCCGTGCACAGCTATAGACTGGGGACCGACGAGCTGGGCAGCAGCTCTGCAGAAAAGGACCTGGGGGTAACAGTGGATAAAAAGCTGGATATGAGTCAGCAGTGTGCCCTGGTTGTCAAGAAGGCTAATAGCATATTGGGCTGCATTAGGAGGGGCATTGCCAGCAGGACGCGAGAAGTGATTATTCCCCTCTATTCGGCATTGGTGAGGCCGCATTTAGAATATTGTGTCCAGTTTTGGGCCCCCCACTACAAAAAGGATGTGGACAAGTTGGAGAGAGTCCAGCGGAGGGCAACAAAAATGATTAGGGGGCTGGAGCACAGGACTTATGAGGAGAGGCTGAGGGAACTAGGCTTGTTAGCCTGCAAAAGAGAAGAATGGTGGGGGGATTTGATAGCAGCCTTTAACTACCTGAAAGGGGGTTCCAGGGAGGATGGGGCTAGGCTGTTCTCGGTGGTGGCAGATGACAGAACAAGGAGCAATGGTCTCAAGTTGCAGTTGGGGAGGTCTAGGTTGGACATTAGGAAAACGTTTTTCACTAGGAGGCTGGTGAAGCACTGGAATAGGTTACCTAGAGAGGTGGTGGAATCTCCATCTTTAGAGGTTTTTAAGCTGAGTCTTGACAAAGCCCTGGCTGGGATGATATAGCTGAGGTTAGTCCTGCTTTGAGCAGGGGGTTGGACTAGATGACCTTCTGAGGTCCCTTCCAACTCTAATATTCTATGATTCTATGATTATCCTGCTCTACTCAGCACTGGTGAGGCCTCAGCTGGAGTACTGTGTCCATGTCTGGGTGCCACATTTTAAGAAAGTTGTGGGAAAACTGGAGAGATTTCAGACCAGAGCTACAAAAATGCTAAAGGTTTAGAAAACCTGACCTATGAGTAAAGGTTAAAAAATCTGGGCATGTTTATTTTTGAAAAAAAGAAGAATGAGGTGGGGCTGGATAACCATCTTCAAAATATATTAAGGGCCATTATAAAGAGGACTGTGATCAATTGTTCTTCAGGTGCACTGAAGATAGCACAAGAAGTAATAGGCTTAATCTGCATCAAGGGAGGTTTAGGTTAGATATTAGTAAATACTTTCTAACTATAAGACTAGTTAAGCACTGGAACAGACTTCCAAGTGTGGTTATCGACTAACCATCATTGGAGGTTTTTAAGGATTGGTTGGGCAAACACCTGTCAGGAATAACTTAGGTTTATTTGGTCCTGCATCAGTGCAGTACTCTGGACTTGGTGACTTCCCTAGGTCTCTTCCAGCCCTACATTTCTATGATCTTAGGACAGTCTGAGAGCCCAGCGAAGAGCTAGGGCCTAGGTCCAGAAAGAGACTTACATATTGTGACACTAAGTATTGCAATACCTAACTTCTAGGCATCTAGAAAGTCACTGGAGTATCAATGGGAACCCAAAAGCATGATTTAGGTGCCGAAGATCCCTGTATAATGAATGGAGAGTGAAAGATGCCTGAGAATAGAACCCACCAAAGCCAGCGTGCTAGTCAGGAAGCTGCCTAACCTAGCAGCTGAGGGCAGAGTGTCTAGATACCTAAAGTGAGGCAGCAGTGCACACACTCAGAGGCAGAAACATAGGCACCTTGGAAACTTTTACCCTAAAAACAGAGCTTAGGCAGCAGCCAAGTAGGGGTTTTGTGGATTACAGTGGAGCCTAAAACTGAGATTTAGTACCTTTGTGTGGCTAGGACTAGCGTTCCAAGACAAGGAGTTGACAACCTCTCCTATCAGATACACATGCCTATTGGAAAATTATTTTACCCAGCATCATTAGTTTACTTCCACCTTTTACAGGGTCATATGAATACTGAGACTCCCTTTTAGAACGATAAGTCTCCCTCCTCAATAAACTATATGTGAGGTGACAATAGAAGTTGGACACGTTAGTCCTCTTCAAACTGAAAAAACACATGACAGTGATTGGCTGTGTGAAGAACACAACTGCTCCAATACTTCAAAATATTTTCTATTAAAATATGTAATGATGTATGCTGGAGATAAGGAGGTGCAGAAGGAAGCACACACGATTCCCTTTCTCATCATCCTATATATATAGATGCTTATAACAGATCACTCGCTGAATAACTTATCTGCCTGTTGAGCTAGAATATTGACATTTGCTACATTCAGGCTACGGCTACACTGATGGCGGCAAAGTGCTGCCATCAGATCGATTTCTCTGGATTGACTGAGCAGTCAGTGAAGACCTGCTCAGTCGATCCAGAAATCGACGTACTAAGACCACCTTCACAAGTGGCATAGCGTTGCATTGAAGGGAACGCGGTTCCCGTCAGTGCAGTACAGTGAAGACGGCATGCAGAAGAGAAGCAGAGAAGTCGACGGGAGTTACGCAAGTTTTTTGCGTAGCTTGCGTAACTCCCGCCAACTGCCACCCAATCTCAGAGGTAAGTGTAGACAGGGTCTCATTCTTTGTAACAGGCAAAAAAAAAAATCCCCCAATTGAATATTGCCCTTTCCATTAGAGGTCACCAAAAGGTCTTCAGTCATTTTTTATCACTTGCAACCCTTGTTACATCTTTGGTATTACTGGGTAGCAATTTCAAAGAAGATGATTTTCAAGGGCACATGAGAAGTTAAGAGTTCAACTATCACTGAATTTCAAGAGTTATATTAATTTCCTCCATTGTGTTGGATATGAGGCCTCCAGTTTCGAAATATTAAGATCATTTGAGGTTATATTTGTCAGATTTCAGGTAAAAACAAATTCCACATCATTTCGTTTATCATATACACGTTTACAAAAATTACATTAATTCCAAGCAATACATGCTGCCACCTAAGAGATGATGTATACATTCAATGGCTGTTCTACGTTGAACTGGGACATCTTTGATCTGGAGCTGATATTGGAGCATTAGTTACAAAACTTCAATTTATAGGACATGACCTTATCCCACACATTACAGTCAATACGGGACTTCCATAATCTTTAAAATTGGCACACGCAATAATGTGTTTGTGTGATACTAAAGCAAATTCTCTAGTAGTTCTCCATGGGTTTAAAGTTTGGTAAAATTATGATATTTCAATCTTGCTCCTCTTAGAAAAAATCACAGTTAGTGTTATTTGGAAGAGGATCATCTGCATATTAATTAAGCAGGGACAGATGACAAAGATAAAAGCATCTCTGTACTGTATACTGCTGTCTTTGCTCTCAATAAAATTACAATATAAAGAAGTTGGAGCTCAGTAAGACAGAGTGAGTGAGCACAGGTGCCAACACTGATAGCCACATCCATTGTAAAGGATCATAGCACATATATTTTATAGGATTCTTTTCAATGAAAGCTACTGTATATGCTAAACATAATATAATCATCCAATTGACACTATTTGGGGAACTCAAGTGTGAAGACTTCAATTACCTATACTGAAGTCTTGTCTATACAGGGAAGTTTCCTAGCATAGCTATACTGAAACAATTATTCAACTACACTTATACTGGAATGCATCCCCATGTGGACACTCTATTCAAGAACAAAAGTGATTTTATTACAAAATAAAATTATTTTCATTCCAGAATAGAACACCTACATAGGGACATATATCAGCATAAGTATAGCAGAATAATTATTCTAGTATAGCTATGCCAGGAAATTTTCCTGTGTAGGCATGCCCTGAGAAATCTGCCACCTCACCTACTCTTGTGAATAGTGCAATCCATTGTTACAAGTGGACCTCAGTTTTACATTTCATCCATAAAACAGTTGGAGATTTGATTCAGCGTTAAGTAAGATTTGATTTTGACTCAGCGTTAAGTCCCTTACTGAAATACCAACACCACTTTTTTCAGCACCCTGGTTTTTCCAGAAGGTCTCCCACATTCACCACTGACTTTATGAATTGGGTCTTCTATAGCACCAAACAAATGATCAGTGCTTGACAAATATTAAATGACCCACCAAATGCTGCTTAGTTTGTGAACAGAGCTCATCAGGAATTTTCCAGTGAAATAGGGTTTCCTCTGGGAAAATGTTGATTTATCAAACCCAAAACATTTTGCAGAAACAAATCTGGTTCGACTAATTTGGCAAATGACAAGCAGGGTTTCCAGTCACCTCACCTGGTGTGCTGCTGGAGAGCTGAGGCTTCCAGGGTCTGCAGCTCAGAGGCAGCCCCGCTATGTATACTGTACTGGGGCTGGGGATCCCAGGGTTTCCAGGCTCCCTGCCAGAAGTCCAGGCAGCTGCTGACTGGAATTGACATGAATCTTGTCAGTTTCACAGTTGCCCACCACTGAGACCCTATGACTGCCCAGGGTATTAAAAGGAAACATATGTTATTCTCTGGAGGTGCTGTCCATCATGTTTCCTGGGATTTCTTCCCTCGAGTCATTTGCATGGTCTGGTATAGTGCCTTCCTCGAGTAGCACATTAAATATGAACCATCAACTTTACCCAATTATCCCCACAATTCTTAAATGAACTGATTGCAACTGACCTGGTGGGTAGGGAGAGGAATATATATACCTGCATTGTAGATTTTGCTCTTATTATAATAGATTGTTAATTGTTCTAAGAAGTAATTTCCTTTATGCAGCGTTTTATTTAATTTATTTGATAAGACTGTTTGACAAAGCTTCCAAGGGTTCTTTGGCAGTTTTGCTGCTTTATTCAAACCCAAAGTACCCAGCTTTCTTCTGTAAATTCAGCTAACCTGCAAGAGGTCCCTGACTCCCTTACATATTTTACTGAAACAGCCTTTTAAGTCTCTTGAATTCTTTGACATCTTTGGCTTTTCTTGGTACAGAAACATTTGGAACCCATTCAAGAGCAATAATGACAGTCACTTTTTGTTCTTTCCAGGATACCTTTGGGTTTTACATCATGTATTTTTCTTGTTGATGGATGGTAGTACTCCATTCTGGAGATTAAAGAGGGAATGAGCCCTTTGGTTTTTAAAAGTTCTTTTCTGTTATAGGCATTTAGTAGTAGGACTGACAGCTTGATCCCTTAGAAAATTTCAGGCAAGCTCCCTTCTTCTTAGGAGGGGATCATCTGTTGCTTGATGCAATGAAAGCAGCAACAAAATACTCTGATTTCATCATTAGCAATGAACCAATAACCCACCGCTGCAAATTAGCAGCTTGAACAAGAAGTCTGAGGAACAAAGTGGCTTAATTCCTTTCCTGTGCTTCAGAGGTAAGGGACTTTTGAGCTTCCTAGTACTGGTGCAGTGCAGTATAAAGTGATCATAACAAGAGATATCCTAAGAGAAAGAGAAACAGACAGATCCCGCTAACAATGTCTCTTCTGGTGACAATTAGAGATCAATAGATATTGAAATGCCTAATTTACCTGACTGAATTCCGTTGAATCGTGACAGTCAGGTAGCCAAAATGCATCTGATATATTAGAAAATGGATTTGTGTTCTATACCTGAAAGTACAGCCCAAAAGTACCTAACTATTACAAGTTTTCTTCTATCAGTATCCATTATCATTGTCATAACATTCCTTTAAAAACCGAGAACATGAAAAGAAGAGAGAAAAGGAGAACAATGAGGAGTAAAAAATATTTCTTCAAATTATTTTAAAAATATATAAATTAGAGATTGCACCATTAATGGAAAAGGTCTGTATAATTTAATAGAAGGAAATCTATAGGTTGTTTATAACCATCCTGTTGTATATAATAGAGAATCATAGCCCAACTAGATAATTCTATAGAATAGTTCTAAAACCTATATCATTCTCTATTAAATTCTATCTGTTTTCATAGTAATTTACTCAGAATTGCATTGGCTTCATCACTGTTCAGTTCTCATCCAACATTTCCAGATACAAAAGGCCTAAGTCTGTTCTGGTTCTGCAAAACTATAATGTGGTATTCATTTACTGAATTCAACCTAAGTGAAGCCAGTGTACGGATCCATCAGTAAATACACCTCACACATCAAGGAAGCAGGACTGGCTTCTGCAGTAGCCACAGGATGGCTTTATTCCTCCTTTTACCCCAATATCAAGCCCAGCAACTGAAATAAAAGATTTTTTTGAAGGTTTTAAGGCAAATGACAGCTTTCGAGAGAGACAAGCACCGCTGTAATCTGCCTATGTTCATTCAGAACTCTTGGATATATAATACTTAGTTCTTTCTTGAGTGAAGGGGACTGGACTAGAAGACCTCTCGAGGTCCTTCTATGATTGTATAATCTGGTCCTTGGGACTTGTTCTTTAATTTATCAGATTCTGTTTTGACACCACAATTTCCAAGAGTGTCTCTCATCTTCATTACCTGAAAATAATAGATCTGGAGCAGGTATCTCCCCAATATCCTGTTTGATGAAGGCTGATGTAAATGTAACAAAGTCCAAAGGTTTGTCTACATAGTAGCTGCGCTGGTTTTACTTCATGTAACTGTTACGAGCTCCAATATAAACACTTTTAAAAACAATCCAAGTGTGTCTATCTAGGGGTTGCACCAATTTAACTAAATATGTTAATAAACTGCAAAGACTGTGTTTAGACTAGCGCCTTAAGCATCAGGACAAGGTATTAAGAGACTCACATGATCCAGCCACTAATTAGAGACAAAGAGCTACAATGTGTTATAAGTGAAACAAAAAATATGTATTTAGCTTCAGGGTAGTATCTTTATTCATTAATTGCTCCATTGCCTCCCTGGGTAGTCCAATGGATTCACTAATGGTCTCTCAGTCTTCCTGCTTGTGTTTGGCTTCTTTGGTTATTTGATCTTTTTACTCCCTCTTATCCCAATATTTTCATTTTATGTTTTACCTGACAGTTTTCACTCCTTTCTAATGTCTTCACTAACGTCAAATTTTTTCTTGCTGAGATAACAAGAGACACTCAAGCTAAATAGGTAAGGGGAATGCAGGCCATCAATGACTTTGTTATTATATGCTTAAATAGCCACCATGAGGAGTCTAGAAAATTCTCAGTTTTGACATTGATGTCAAGTTCTAGTAAATAGCTTCCTCATTCTTTTTTCAAATACCACTTTCTAAAGTTTAATGTTGCAATGCCAGTTCTGAGTACCATTCCCACCTCAATGATGATGAATTTAATTATGGTTGCTGTTGTTCAATCATTCAACTCTAGTTATTTTTGAACTGGCTCCTGTTTTGTGGTGAATTCTTAAAGAGCTTCACTGGCTCTACGCTTTCTTTTCCTAGGGAGATAAAATTTGCTTCCTACACCTCTTCATCATTGTTACCAATATGTGTCCCTGAGAATGGGCTTCTCCCCAGAACTTCTCTGAAGTTTATTTTTTCCTCTAGGTGTTCCATGAGATCCCCTAGTTTAGCACCCAGTAGAAAAGTCAAACAGTTCCTATAATCACTACCTAGCCAGTTACTGATATTTCTCATTATCAAATTCTCTATCACCACAGCATATGTATGTTTTACAACTATAGTTCACTTCCTTTAATTCTGTTGGCAGCTGGTTCCCAACTAGGGTTGTCCCTCCACTTCAGATGCCTCCAATCATGACACCAGCTTTTTTCAACTAGCAGTTCGGGCAAGGCAGTTCTGAGCTTGACTGACTCCACAACGTCTGTAAATGCTCTCTCAAAAATAAGTCCATCTGTCTGTTCCTGCAATTCTGCTACTCTGGCCTTATGATTTATGATGCTGTACCTAGACTATGAAGTTCCCAAGCTGTCTGCACTGGGTACATACAGATACAACTGAGCGACAAGGCAAATAGAATCATCAGACATTCTGGTCTAAGCTTCAGAAACTGCACAGCCCACACCCTGAGTAATTCGCTGTGATTTTTATTTGGTGACTGGTTAATAGGTTGAACTATGTTTCCTCTTCATCTTCAAGTTAGAAACTTATTTTTTAATTTAATAGATTTACTTTACTCCAGTAACAACCAATTTAAAGGTCTACACTCCCAGAGTGCTGAATTACCACTCAGGCTACTACATCTACACTGCATGTTGGGATGTTATTGCAGCTTATTTAGATGTATCCATGCTAATTTTAATCTAGCTAGCATTGAGGGCATAGTGACATCGGCACAGGCTATACAAACCTGTCTGGCCTCCTGGGTATATCCTAACATCATCACCCCCTCTCCAATATTTTTAGATGAGCTAGCTTGGTTAAAGCTAGCTCAGGTATGTCTGCATGTACTATATATTTCACCCCCAGTTGCTGTTTGGACTGAGGCTATGTCTACAGTCACTCTGTCATTGGCTCTAACTCTGGGTCTTCTGCTTGAGTTTTTAAAGCACTGTTTTAAATAAATGCTGCATAATTTTAAAATTTTCTGGTTGCCTTGTTTACATGATCAGATTTTTATTCAAAATCCTCTTAGTACCTTCTTGTTTAAATCAAAATATGGAGGGACTTAGTGAAATGAAAGGTACTGTCATTTCAAGTGTGAAATCAGATAAAAAAAGTCTGTGTTGGTTTCCAATGTATCAAGTAAAGCACATCAAATCTAATTTTAAGGCCCTAATTCTGATACTATTAAATCAATGGCAAAACTCCCTTTTCACTTCAGTGGATTAAAGATTGCGTCTAACTCTCTGTGAGCCTTAAACACTTTCAGAAGCCTAGAAAAGGCAGTTTTCATCCACAAGTTGGAAGGATCTTAAACACAACCAAGTATCTCTCTATTATTACCAAAGGTCCTAGCAGGCAAGACTGGAGCTACTGCATATATTCTTAAAGCTTAGAATTTGAAGACAAAAACGGGAGGACTCCACATCTGAAATATGTTCAGCAGAGATCGCAATGGGACACTGACCATGGTTGGCACATCTAGAGGCTACCCTAATACAAAAAAACATAGTACTACACAACTTCTGTATACAAAAAATGGAAAGCCTAGTATTTACTTTGATGGGTCTTGGTCTGGCCCATATTGATTTCACTGGATTAACCGTGCCAATAAAATGTATTAGAAACTAAACACATAATTTAGGATTTATTTTGTTTATTTGTGTCATATTTTTTCATAGGACTAAATACATGGTTTTAGCTTTTAAAATATTCTTCATGTGAATATGTGCTTGCCAAAATATGAGGCTGTTATATACATTACAATTACCCTGAGGAATAGTAAAGTCATTTGATTCTGTACAGCATATATTATGTTGCTAACCTCTGGCTTGCCACTCTATCAAATGGCATTGGGTGAACAAAATTCCCTGAGAGAATTAAAACATCGATCTTTCTTATTTTATATACCTTCACGTTTCCATTTGATTTGTTAAAGAAGAAATAGAAAAAGCAACAACCAGAATAATAGGTGGAGACTCATGTGTTTTTGAATCCATCATAATTAATAGTAACATTCATTATTAAAAAATTAATATTTATATATCTAGCACCAAAAGAAGTGCATGGCTTTTTACATAGCAAGTAAAGAAGTACAGTCTAAAATTATCACAACAAGACTATCCTGGATTAATGGACTAGAATAAGGATGGAGGAAGGTTATAACAAGGAAGAGGAATGGAAGGCAGGAGGAAGGAATACATGGAAAGGGGATAAGAGGTTGTTTGTACTGTACAATCATGTTAAGTCCTAGCATCTTGATTCTGGATTTGCATTAATTGCATTTAAATCTTTGTTATATATTATTTTAGGTGATAACTGATTGAGCCACATTTGAGGAAGGGACAGATTGAACATGAGGAAAGGGGAACAAAAAGTCTAATTCGAAGAGAGTAGAGCTGAAAATGGAGCCCTTCAGCTACCAGTAGGCTCTACCTTTGAGACTAGCTGCCCCAATAGGGCCCAAAGACAACAGGAAGTGAATGTGAAAAAGTTACTGATTGTTCCATCCAACTGCCAGCCCACATCACCCCAGAGCTACATAGAGAAGTAAATGGAATAGATGTAGCGATGGCAAAACTTTCAATGTCTGTTATACACCTGTGTAAGTCATTTATCTATGTAATTCTTTTCATCAAGACTCTCAGACTTAGATGCTCTTTTCATTACCATGTTTGTGTAAATTAAAACTCCTGAGCTATGTGAAAGAGCAAGACAGTGAACAAAAAGGGCATATTTAAATAGGATACTAAATGAAAATGTGAAAATGAAAGACAAAGATGATTATTAATATTTTTATTTTTAAAAAAGTTTTAAAAAGGTGAACATAGACCTAACTAGAAATAGTTGGAAACTTAACTGAGAAGTTAGAATGCATAGTATCCTATTCAGATGTTTGAAGGCTCTCTCTTCTTTAATGCATATGACTTTTGCATTAAATATAATATGCATATCTCGCACATCCTTTGCGAAGTTACAAACAAAAAGTGGATTTAGCTAAACGAGGAAATGTACGATGTTAAAACTCAAGGGAAGCAGAATGAGGTATCAAAATGTTCTGGCCTGGAGCCAAAGGGAGATTTTTTTCTTAAATTCTCCATAACAGGCATCTTTGGGGACTTAGGTCCTTTTGAAAATCTCACCCTCTAATAAGAGTGACTAAGTTCAAATTGTAGCTGTCAAAATTATCTTCCTTGCCCCTCAATATGGCCATGTAACTTAGATCTTCAAGTCCTTTTATTGGTGCTTCTTAAAGCACCCCATCCAATTCAAACCTCTCCCCCGTCACCTTTACAGCCCTCCACAAGTGAAGCACTCAACAGTAGGACTAGAATGAGTTACTTTTCAAGTTACACATTTCTAGTTAATCTAATCAGACCAGATACCATTTTATAGACTCAGACTCAGACTTTAAGGTCAGAAGGGACCATCGTGATTATCTAGTCTGATCTCCTGCACATTGCAGGCCACAGAACCACACCTGCCCCCTCTTGTAATAGATCCTTAATCTCCAGCTGAGTTACTGAAGTCCTCAAATCATGACTGACAGATTTCAAGTTACAGAGAATCCCCCACTTACTCTGGTTTAAACCAGCAAATGACCAATGGCCAGTGCTGCAGAGGAAGACACACAAAGAAACCGAGGGTCTCTGCCAATCTGATTTGGGGGAAAATTCCTTCCCAGCCCCAAATATGTAGATCGGTTGAACCTTGACCACATTGACAAGACCCACCAGCAGACACCTGTAGTAGAATTTTCTGTAGTATCTCAGATCCATCCCCATCTAATGCCCCATCTCTGGTCATTGGGAATTTTTGCTTCTAGCAGTCCCATATGGGCCAAATGCCATTGTAGGCAGTCTCATCATATCATCCCCTCAATAAACTTATCAAGAATAGTCTTGAAACAAGCTAAGTTTTTTGCCCCCAGTGCTCCCCTTGGAAGTTATTGCAGAATGTCACTCCTCTGATGGTTAGAAACCTTCCTCTAATTTCAAGCCTAAATATGTTCATTGCCAGTTTATACCCATTTGTTCTTGTGTCAACACTGGCATATCTCTCCTCAGCCTTTGTTAGGTTAAGCTCAACAAGCCAACCTCCTTGAATCTCCTCTCATAAGGTAGGTTTTCCATTCCTCAGATCATCCTAGTAGCCCATTCTCTGCACCAGTTTGAGTTCATGTTTCTTAAGCATGGGAAACAAGAACTTCACACAGTATTCCAAATGATGTCTCTCCAGAGTCTTGTATAATGCAATAACCCTTCCCTACCTCTACTGGAAATTACCTCACAGGATGCATTTCACCTTGTCCTTCATCTTCTTGCTCACACACCACAAGTAAAAACAAGTTATATCATGAAAAGCACAGTTTTGCTGGTATAACTGCATCTACTCTAGAAGCTTTTGCTAGCAGAGCTATTTTGGTCACAAATCACACCTCATTATAAACCTGATAAACATAGCTATGCTAGCAAAAGTTTGGAATGCACGTCTGGTCTTGCTCACCTGCTTAATTTTAAATTCATCATGAGTAATCCCACTAAACTCAATGGGATAAATGATATGCTTAAAATCAAGATTGTATGTAAATCCTTAGACCTGGTCTACCCACAATTTTATACTGGTATAACTTTTCTGGTTGGGGTGTGATTTTTCACCTTTAAGGTTTAAGCAATACAACTTTCCACATCCTAGTATGGATTCAGTTATACTAGTATAAAGGTGTCTTATATCAGTATAGTTTTTTCTTCTTGGTTTATAGGAATAAGCTATACTGATATAAGAACTGTTATACTAGTATAACTGCATCTACATGGGGGTAGGATGGTACTGCTTTAACTATACCTAGAGCAGTGGAGGAAGACCTAAAAATGTGAGTCTCCAAACCCAGGCAATGCAACTGATACAAGGACTCAAAATTCATAGCAGCCAACACATGTATGACCAAATAGTCTGTGATATAAAGAATGATTGTGATCTCCATGAAAAGGGTCATAGTGATCAGTACAATATGTAGATCTAAAAATGAAGGCCTGCAAGATATCAGAAACAGATATCCCAGAATTTTTCATGCAATTAAGGATGACAATTTAGTATTCCAAAGTCATCTCAAGTCTCTAATAAAGATTATTTTGCACCACTACACTTGATGAATTTTATCAGGTTACACAAATTGCATCTCATATTTCTTCATATCAATATATAATATAATGTGATAATCAGAGGATACAACAATGTGACTTGTTTAATATTCATATAAAAGCCATGTTGGCTAGTGTCTTTTTTCACTGAGGAGTTGGAGTGGACCAGGAAACCATTTAACAGCTCATAATACAAGAATACAGTTTATGCTAAGAAAAGCAATATGTACAAGTTAGGTCAAGTTAAAAATAAAATAAGTTTTACTTCTTCCCAACTGAACTAGTTACTCTATTAAGTTAGATCAAATTGCTTATCTTGACAAAGATTGATCATCAATTAACTACAGCATACGGTAATAAAAATGATGCGTTGAAGTTTATCAAGATATCTTTATTAAAAACATGATCTCTGGCATAAACACTGCTAGCAAAAATTGTTTTGCTGAAATAATTTAGAAGCCACACTGAGTTGTAATGGTATCTTGACAAAGCAGAACATTTCTGTAGGTACGTAGTGAAACTTAAGGTGACCTTGTAAATAGTCTATATAAAACATTTTATAGAACTGTGAATTTTTTTGACATTCTACTTTTTCCACCATTTGATGTCAGGTTACATCTAGTGAAATGAAACTGTATGAACAGCCATCCTTCAAATATTAAGTTCCATCATTTTTCCTGCCTCCCAGGGCATGAAATAACTACCCATCACCTGCTGCTTGTAGGTTTGTTTGTCAGGTTGCAAGCCAGAATTGATACGCACTGACTTTTATGGCACACCAAACTTTATTATATCTGCTCAGTGCTTTGGATAGTTATGGTTGCCCTATGCTGACCTAACAAAATTAACATAAAAATTATTCTAGACTAGACTGTTTGTGCTTAAGTTTTACCGTATTTCATACAGTAGGACTATGAATGGAAATTATATATCTGAGGCAAGTTACAGAATGGCCAGGGCAAGTTTATGGAGCATCTGCATCCTGAATTATTTTGGCTGCATTGATTCACTGCCTTTTATGAAATACTGGTATATGACTACTTAGGCTTTAAAAACAAACATTTCAGTTTTCCTAAGCTATAAAAGCCTATAAGAAGGAAGACATACCCAAGAACAATTCTGGTAGTCAGACGCTCTGGGTGTTCCAATCAGGTACACTTATGAGGATGCACCTCCTTTTCTTTCCTAAACTACTAGTAATTTATTTTTGTTTTAAACATACAAGCTGGAGGTATGTACAAAATACATGGAAAGATTCAGCCCAGATAAGTGAGCCAAAAAGCTCCTAGGCTGTGTTTATTTTGGGGAATATGACTTACATTAGAAGACATCATACTTCCACTAGCTAATGAAAACAGACCAAATTCCATGAACTTGGGTAAGCTATCATGAAACGTAATCAAAATTCTTTACAAGTTCTCAAATTAAAATTTCCAAATAGTTTAGCGGGCTACTAGGTGTACTCCATTCCTATGAAGTATGTCTTCTAATGCAAGTCATGTTCCCCAAAACAAATCATAAGAAAATCTTCTTATAAAATAAATATGGTAATTTTCCATCGTTTTGCTTGCAATGACACTTTTTGCTGTTAACAAAGCTATACAAAACTAGCAAGTTTAGCTTACATGGATTGTGCTAAAAACCCAGAAGATTTGTGGATGTGACAAAATATCGTCAACAAAAATACCTCTTTTACTTTGAGAAACCTCTGACTTTTCTATTAGTAGACCAGGGTTTAGACATTATGAAAATAAAAATAATAAATTACTACTACTAATAATAGTTCTTATTGTATTGGACAATTTGGTTTCCTGGTGCTGCTGGCCAGATGAAGCTGGTGCATTGACTTCATATGCCCTCCACAATGTTACTTCTTTTGATTTTTTCTTGTGAATCAGTTTTTATTGACATGACTATCAAAGGAGTCCTATAATCATAGGTTCCTTTAGGCTAGCAGTGACCTCCAGCAGGTGACTTAGACCTATGATACAATGCCCCAAAGGTATTTTTGGTACTGTTGGATAAATTTAGTAGATAAACATGTCAGCACATCTTAATAATTTTTATACAAATAAGAACAATGGACCAGATCAGCAGCTAGTATAAAGTGATGTTATAGACTCATAGACTATAAGGTCAGAAGGAACCATTATGATCATCTAGTCTGACCTCCTGCTCAACGCAGGCCAAGAACTTCACCCACCTACTCCTGTAATAGACCTCTAATCCAAGACTGAGTTATTGAAGCCCTCAAATAATGATTTAAAGACTTCAAGGTACAGAGAATCCACCAGCAAGTGACCCGTACCCCATGCTGCAGAGGAAGGCAAAAATCCCTTAGGGCCTATGTCAATCTGCCCTGGGGGAAAATTCCATCCTGACCACAAATATGGCAACCAGCTAAACCTTGAGCATGTGGACAAGACTCACCAGCCAGACACCCAGAATTCCCTGCAGTAACTCAGAACCCACCCCAACTAACATCCCATCACAGGCCACTGGGCATATTTACCACTAGTAGTCAAAGATCAGTCAATTGCCAAATTAGGCTGTCCCATCATACCATCCCATCCATACATTTCTCAGGCTCAGTCTTGAAGCCAGCTAGGTTTCTTGCCCCCACTGCTTCCCCTGGAAGGCTGTTCCAGAACTTTACTCCTCTGATGGTTGTCTAATGTCAAGTCTAAACTTCCTGTTGGCCAGTTAATATCCATTTATTCTTGTGTCCAAATAAGTCCTCTCCTTCCCTGGTATTTATTCCTCTAATGTGTTTATAGAGAGCAATCATATCTGTCATCAACCTTCTTTTGGTTAGGCTAAACAAGCCAAGTTCTTTGAGTCTCCTCTCATAAGTCAGGATTTCCATTTCACAGATCATCCTAGTAGCCCTTCTCTGCACCTGTTCTAGTTTGAATTCTAATGACTATGCCAATTTACATCAACTGAGATCTGGCTCAATATATGATAGGTCTGATGGGAAAGCATACAAGATTTTTTTTTAATATAACTTTTTTTTCAAAAACATTTTAACAGGTTCATTCCCCTCATGTGACGTGTATAAAGGAATCAGCAAAGGCAGAGTTCTTTAAAGCTTAATTAAATGTTAGATCAGGATTCTATAAAAGAAAAGTTACATTTTGCAATAAAGATTATAAATTCTTCTTATTAAAAAACATAAAACTTTTTCAGGCCACACATCAGAAATGAAATTGGTTTGACTAAGCATGTGCCAAAGCTTTTGCCACTATATAGAGAAGAAGTGTTATTTTGCACAGTTTAAATAATAAACTTCATGCTAATTCTTATTGTTGAAGTAGATCTTAGGTGAGAAATGAAGCTTCACAATCCATAGCAAATGGTATTTGTATTTTACCAAAGCTGAAATTCATTTGACCTCACCATGGAAACCTTTCTTCCTTTTCAAAAAATTGTATAGCTTTTTCTTGCCTGCTTCCTTGTCCTGTGTTGTGCCTCCTTTCTGTATATTCAGATGAAATTTTTGATAAATGTATTAAAAATCTATTTTGGTTTTATTGACTTATCTATTGATCTGCAAAAAAATAAAAATCACTAGTGATGCAATAAGAGCAACTGTTTTCTCGAGCCAAAATTGATTGAATGCATTCCCTATATAAAAATGAAATGCATTTCTGTGAATGCACTGACACTTCACCATCTGTCCAACATCTCAGATTTACTCTCACAGATAACTTCATATTTCACCCTGCAGTCCCTAAAGAAACATCACTTTAAACAGGGCCACATGGAAAAATGCACTTCAATAACATCTGAAGGTCTTGCATTTAGCTGCAAGGGCCTCTAATCTAAATGAGTGATGTGCCTCTAGAGTAAGCTCCATTTGGAGTTATGGAAATGGGGAGGAGCAAAAGCGAGGGAAGGAATATAAAAAACAAAACAAAAAACAGAAACAAAAAAACCACAGAATGATAGCAGTAAAAGACATAGTGATTTACAGATAAAGCCAGAAGATGCTGGCAGCCATCTATCAGTCTGCCTTGATGAAATAGGTATTGGAAATTAACTCAGGAGCCCTATGAATTACATTCAATCCATGCTCTGGGCTAAGCACTTGTCAATTTTAGCTGCTATTGCAACCTATTACTTACAGGCTACATGCCTGGCAAGTGGATAGTGTTAAAGAATAACGGAATAAACTGTATACAGCAATACTTGTCACTGACCGAGCATATCTTCCCATGGTCCAATGTGAAAATTGAAAGCCCAAACCGTTGGTTCCTTAGTGAGCACTTAACCTTACATGGCATTATTTTATGTAAGGAGAAAAGTATGTACGTGAAGAATTATTCAACAATCTGCCTGACCTCTGAAAGCTTTTACCAGGATTTTCTCAAGATTGTGAAAAAGTGTTTTGATCAAACTTTTCTTGAACTTTCTCCCTCCCCTCCCTCACTCCAATATGATAATTCACTCCCAGACAGAACTCTTGAAACTGACATTTTTTGAGAACACTGATAATATGGGAGATATGCCCTTCCTATAAGATTGCAGCCTTGCAATTACACTGGTTATATGCAGTGTACTTCCTTGCTATGGATTGAGATATTTGAATATTGGCTTTCAAAAACAACATTCTAAGAAAGGTTAATTTAATTTTATGTCTTCAAATACATACATTAACAGTTGTGCACAGAAGCCCTAGAAATGTACTTTATAAAAAAGCATACTTACCCAATATATTGGAAGTTCTTTATTGTATTTTTCAAGATAAGCTTGTCTAACACTGAAATATTTTAATAAGCAATCATATTCAGAATAAATGTCAGCCAGTGTGATCCTGTGACTAACAGATGCTAGTGCATAGGGTGGGGAGGAGAGTGAAATAAAAGTACTGAAAAACCAACCAAGGCCAAATTAGAACAAATGTTTGTCAAGTAAAAAGGGCAGCTCTTGCTCTGATGGAAGGGATTTAATTAAAAAAGTCACAGAGAGAAGCTGTCTCAAAAGCACCAGTCGCATTTTCTTCAGATAAGCTAATGAACCTCATTGAACTTTGCAGAGAATTGCTGAAATAAGAATAAAGAAAAGGAATCCAGAAAATCTGCTGCAATAACCCTTGGAAATGAGAGGACTGATTGTTTATGCAGCTCTAGATCATAAAGGGGCATATTTACCTACTGATTTCTCTTCCGTTTGAGTGGGCAATGGATAAATAAATGATTGGAGGAAGAAATTATTTTTAATATGTTTCTCTTTTATAGCAGGCCATAAATTTAAAATTTAAATCACATGTTGTATGTGCTAAGTCACCTACATGGTACATTATCTGCCCAGTTTGTTGTCTAATTCCATCAAGGATTTTTTCCCCTAACAGCAGCCATAACAAAAACCTATTAAGGAACATAATATTTTGCATTAGACAAGGGCATCTTGAATGTATTAAAGAACTCGGTAAACAAAATTCTTTTAACAATGACAGTGCAATAATAAAGCACAGCACCAGAGGAAGATGGTTATGTAGAAATCCAAAGTAACTTACAAATTGTGCTAAAAGGAAGAGGACTCTAAACCCTTTTGATTGTTTTATGCTTTATTGGCTTGTTTGCTTTTTTTCCTAATGGGCTAGATTTTGCAGCATCTCTATGTTTGGGTGAAGATGCACTTAGATATCAAGGTAGTTGATATGGAATAAAAATGTGGGTGGTATGTATGGAATTACATTGTGAAGTGCCTCTACTGGGACACCTTTCATCCCATACATCTACCAAACAACTATTATATATAATTTTGTCCTGTAACAAGCAAGTATAAGCAATAGGCATAACACAGGGTGAGCAAACAGTTTTAACAGACTTAACTTATGGTAATAACTTAAATATCAAACACGTTCTTTATGGGGATATTTTCAGACACTCAGAGTGCTTAGGACCCAGCTCTCATTGACTTTCAATGGCAATTGTGTGCTTCCATGACCTCTTTGCCTTTGAAAAAATCTTTTCCCACAGATCTGGAAATGGAAGACAAAAGTGTAGGGTGGGATTTTCAAAATGCTTAGCACACTGCTTCCATTGAAGTCAATGAAAATTTTACCATGGGAGTATGGGATGGCTTTTCACACTGGAGCAGAGTTAGGCCACTGTTGAGTGTTTTTGAAAATTGCAGTCTTAGAATGTGTTAAAAATCATTGAACAAGAGGCACTTGGTTCAGCCAATAGCATCCCATTGGATGCTAACTGCTTAGGAAGGGCCTAACTGTCTATGGTATTTCATACTGCTGGAGAACAGAATGAGTTCACGCCTCGATCTTTTACAGCATAGAAAAGGGCACCTGTTTGAGAAGGTTCTTTCAGTAGAAGCAGTTACAAAATGGCCAATGAGTTCTCCATCTCCTCTAATGAGGATTTAGTCCATAGGTTCCTTAAAGGGATATATCTAGGGGAGAGAGAAAACTCATTGGTCTTCTCTCCCCTAGATGTTTCCCTTTAAGGAACCTATGGACTAAATCTTCATTAGGGGACAAATTATTGCCAGACCTGGTGTTAGCATACAGAGTGAATAAGCCTCATTTCCATGCTCCCTTCTTAACTCCAGGTGCCCTGTTCACTTATAATCCTTGAGTTTGGGAAGTGAAGGGAATGTTCTTACTATGCAACCCTATGCTGAATATCACCCCATAGAGTATGGGTGTGACATTCCCCCCCTGTAATCTGGACTGGTGTGTAGCTGTGTCATCCCAATTCCTCACTCCTGGGCCCAGCTCACTCCACTTTGCTGTGTGAACCCCTACTCTGTGGTCAACCCACACCCAGCCTCCTGCGAGTAATCGGTCCCTGGCCCAGTGAAGGAGCGCTTTTAGCCAGCAACTCATGGGATTGGCCCCCAGAAAATACCCCCAGTCCCAGATGCAACCCCAGGTATTGCTGTCTTGCAGGGTTCAGTCCTGTACCCTGCACTTTGCAAGCTCATTTACATTTGTCCATCAATTTATCAACAAAATTAATATGCACCAGCTCTGTCACTCTAAGTGAAGTCTCTATACACACTCAATCCACATGCACTGTTTTAGATAAAACAAACAAGTTAGTTTATTGACTACAGCAAGATTTTAAGTGATTATAAATCAGATTACTATAAATCAAGAGATTAATATGAATCAAGGAGTTGGTCACAATTAACTAAAAGGTAACTCACATCCTAAACTAAGCTTAATATTTCAATAGCTTTTCAGTTCTTGATGTTAGTTTACCCACAGCTGGCTGAGATGAATGTTGCAGCCAGGCTCCCTGCTCTTCCCTCCCCACCCCGCCACCGGCAGTTCTCAGTATCCTTGATGTTGCTTAGAAGATGGATTCCAAGGTAAAGCCCTGAGACAAAGATGCCTTTCTCTTTTAACAAATCTCCTTGATACCCTGGGGTCAGGTGATCGGCCATATCCGGCAACAGGAATCCTTTCTTCCACTTGTGCCAAAGTGCTCAAAAGGTGCTCAGGCCAGTCCATTGTTCCTGTCTGCATGCTTTTGCAAGGCATGGATGCTCACTTTCTTTGGTATTTGCCTGGATCTATTCAAACCATGTGAGACATACCTTTGGGGATATGACCTAGCAGAGTGTCATATCTGTACATATGTGATATTGCAGGAAACATGCTACAATAATTCTCAGTATTTCATGAGCATTCCAAAAACACCTTACATGACATACTTTGCATTAGATACTATACAGTTATGCTATAAGGGTGAACATGAGTGATACACAAATAACACTGTAAGGGTGTACATGGGGTACAGCATGTTATATTGCGGAAGGATAGGGCCATAACCTTAGCCCTTCCCCTCAAAACCAGCCCAGAGTGTTGGTTGAGTGGAAATGGGGAAAAGGGAGGATTTTGCAAGGAGATAGGTAACATTTTTTCTAAATACACCACCTGTGGGCCAGGGATATTGGAGAAGGACTGCATCTGCTGATGCACGATCGTTCCTGGAGGTACCTCTGAGGCTGTGCATATTGGTGTTAGTCAAAGCAGTTTTTGCTCAGAGATATTCTGAGCCAGTGGTCCTTTATCAAGGTGTTGACCCCCTGAAGGTATTGCAGCCTGGATCCACAAAGGGATCCACCTGCACTTACCTGGGATATGGGAAACCTGGCTTCAATTCTCCCTCAAGCAGAGAGGTGAGAAAGAATCTGAATGGGGGTCTCCCATCACTCGTGAGTATGCTCTACCCACTGTGCTATGGGAAATTCTGATGTAGGTGTCTCTCAGGTTCTCCTGCTGAAGCTGTTCCAGAGCACACACTGGAGCATGGAGGATGAGACTCTGAGTCTCCCCCTCCCAGGTGGGCGCTCTAACAACTAGGGTATAGTCATACCCTTTCTCTGCCTCTATGACTAAGTATTCTCCCAAATGGAACAGCTTCAATAGCAAAAACTAAGGAAACCCCATATCAGAATATCCCATAATTCTGTGGTTAGAGCACAGTCCTGCAAGTGGGAGACCCATGTTCCAAACTTTTCTCCCCATCAGGCAGAGGGGGACTTGAATCTGGGTCTCCCAAATCCCAGATAAGATCTATAACCACTGGGATAAAAGTTTAGGAGGGAAAGGGAGAGAAGCACCACCACCAGTCAGATTTTGAATGGGATCTAATATGGTAGGTGGCCTCTGAGCACACCTACCCAATTGGGCACCACAGACAAGTTAGGCAGAAAAGTGCCTATCATCCTCTGGTTCACAGATTGCTCTGGGCCTTAGGTGAACCCAGCCACCTAGAGTAAGGTAGCACTGTGCATACCCAAATGCAGAAACATAGTCAGGTGCTTAGGGAACTGTTACCTTGAAAACTGAGGTGCCTACAGGTTTAGGCAGCAGCCGACCAGGAATTTTGTGCCTAAGTATCTGTAACATTTGTGATGACTGTGGTCACATCTATGTAGAATGTAAACTATGGAATATGACATTTTGCCACTTCTCCAAATGAGGAAGGGGGACAGAATAGACTCAGTAGGTGGCAGCCATTTGGCAAGATTATCACTGTTGAACAGGAATGATTGGAGCCAACGTAGTGCTATCTTATCTATTCCAACTATGGCATATAGGCAGGTCAATAACACCTCATGATTGATAGGGTCAAAAACAGAAGAGACATCAAGTAGCATGAGCATTGAGATGCAGCTTTTTTTCTCTTGACATGAGATGGTAGTTTTTTAATCTTTGAGATGTATCTTGTATTGCATCCTAGTCTAAAGTGCAATTGTGCAGCATCTAAGAAGTTGGCAAAGTTCACATGATGTTGGAACTGAGTCCGCTCTGTTTTATCAATAGTTTTTCCTAGGAATGAACATAAGAACAGCCATATTGGGTCTGACCAATGGTCCATCTACCTCAATATCCGGTCTTCCAACAGAGGCCTATGCCAAGTACTTCAGAGGGAATAAACAGAATAGGCAATAATTGAGTGATCCATCCCCTGATGTCCACTACCAGCTTCTGGCAAACAGATGTCAGAGACACTCAGAGCATGGTTTTGCATCCCGGACCATTCTGGCTAATAGCCATTAATGAATCTATCCTCCAAGAACTTATCTAATTCTTTTTTGAACCCTGTTATAGTTTTGGCCTTCACAACATCTCCTGGCAATGAGTTCTACAGATTGACTGTGCGTTGTGTGAAGTAGTACTTCCTTTTGTTTGTTTTAAGCCTGCTGCCTACTAATTTCATTCGTTGACACCTAATTCTTGTGCTATGTGAAGGAGTAAATAACACTTCCTTATTCACTTTCTTCACACCAGTCAAGATTTTAGAGACCTCTAATGGAAAATGGAGATGGGAGATAGTATAGTTGTTGAAGTCATCTAAAAAAGCAAGGGTTTGATGGAGGTGTGGGCAGAAGAGTGTCTTTTTCCAAGATGGTAAGTAGAGTCACATCTGAGAGATGCACTGGATTATTTTATTTATTTCCATTACTGGTGGGCACAGTTGTTCTTTGCTGCCTCTCTCCTGTTCGGAAGGGTATCGATCTGTTCATTATAGTGGCTTCTTCAGCTTCATAGTGGATCCAAACTCTCACAGGGGGTAATAGAATGGTTAATGTAGCCTCAGCAAGTTCCTCTCACATTCAACTAAACTTTTCTGCAAAGTTGGATGAAAACTCTGCAGGGTTGCCATTGAGTGGGTCTGAATTCAGATTATACAGTCCAGAATGATTACCCAACTCACTCTATGGAATAGTTCCACTGACTGCAATTCTGCAGCTGTGATGATGGAGGAAAAGAGTCTTTGCTTCCATTACAGTGGTGATGTAGCCCTGCAGGAATTCCTTGTGTTGATTCCTCCCTTACATAGTGTACATAGAAGAGTGTACAATGTACACACGAATTGTGAAGTGATGCATTTTGTTGATGAACTAGGTAATCTTTTGGTCAGTGCAGTGGAAGCGTGGCAGCAGACACTGGGTGATTATGCACCACCAATATGACAGCACCCTAGCTTTGTTACAAGAAGGTTTGCTCCTCTACAGAAAGATGAAAGTATAAAGGATTCAAAGGTTTTCACAAGCACCCCCAGTTTGTTGCTTTCCTGAGATGGAGGGAAAATCATTATCTTTGGCTGGGTTACATGATGATCTGACCAGGTCAGTGGAGCATTTGAGATCCCCAGTGATCCAGTCTAGAAACCAGGTCCAGCTGTGTCTGCCTGGGTGTGTGGGACCAGAAATGGTTTGTTTTCCACATAGGTGGCATTTGGGTGACATGATGCTGTTGACATACAGGCTGGAATCACTAACAATGAGCCTGAGGGAGTCACCACCATGCAAGGCAGCAGGTCCATTAGTTCCTTCAGAAAGTCTGAAGGCCCTTTTTGTGAAATGTTTATGTATTTAAAGGATTCCTAACATTTTCCCTGAATAAAGCTCAATCCAACACAATGTAGCTAACAGGAATCTAATTACTTTATTGGACGTTGGCTCAGGCCCAGCAGTCTTAACTAGTTGTGTTCATTTTTCCATATACTCTTATTTTTGGAAGTAAAACTACTTAAAGAAAATATATTTGTTCATGAATCACAATGGTCACCATTAAAAAGTTAATATACACCTGTGATAGGGTTCAGTAATCACTGCAGCATCTCCTGCTAGCTGTCACAGGGGTTAGCTCCGCTAACTGGTGCATCCTCTCCTGGTAGTATCTCACCCATCGTGGCCACCACCTGCAGACCTGCCTCACTCCAAGTACTGCAGCATCCTCTTCATGACTCAGCCCTCCAGTCATACTAAAGACACAGTGCTCACCCCTTGAGCTCCCAGTAGCAACTGACTGCCTCTGGCCCTGCAGCTCATTTTATAGGGGCCTGCTGGGCCTTGACTGGCTGCTCCTTGCAGCCTCTCTTGGATTGGCTGCCCCCTGTGTGGTCTTCCGATGCTGCTTTTAACCCCGTCTCTGGCAGTGTGGGGCAGACACCCCATCACAGCACCACATTTTACCACACTTGAATATGAGACACATGATTATATCCTATACCAAATAGGAAGCAACACTGTGCTATCTCAGATACTATTGTGCAATAAATCAGTAAATGTTGATGTTTTAATGGAAATCACTTCATCTTGGATGCCTGGCTCACAAAAAGTGCACACTACTTTAAAAAGAGGTACACTATAGAGAAGAATGGACAAAAATATCCTTAAGCATGTCAAAGAAAAAATTAACTGAATACAAAATACCAAATTAAATAGTTTATAATAGAAAAAGAATCTGTACAAGTATTACTTGCAGCTAAAAAAAGATTCCTAATTGTGTTATGGCTTCAATGATACCTTCTTTTAAAGTTTCTTTTTAATGTCTGTGTATATTCATGTTAGTAGAGGTAGCAGACATTTGTGTCTGTCAGATTTTCAATGGCAGAATAAAAACCCCCATAATTTTGCAGTTTATTTATAATTTATATTATTTGCATTCACTGCACAAGTAATGTACTATGTGTTCTTTATAGTCAAACATTATATTTTTATATTATGATCTATATGAGGAAAATGATTAGACCTATGGCTGGAGTGACAATTTTATTGTGTGTGTTTCTCACTAATATTTCTTTGTTTTATTTGGCTTATATTCTAATATTTATGAGAATAGCAAGCTATCTGTGGTCAGTTGCAATTAGTTTAATTGATTTCTGATATTGGTGGCTCCAGTTATTGAAACCCAGTACCTCTTTCTTTTAATTTTACATGCATGGCTCCTGCTTACAATGAGCCGTCAGTAGTTCTTTATGCCTCTATGAAATATACCTATAATTTTCTTTTTACTTTTATAAAAAATGGAAGTCAAACTAGAAGAACATAGTGGGTGATAAATTGACATTTTTCATTACTAAGGAATGTAGGCTATTTTCTCTACTATATATTTAGCTGTTTTTTTCTTTGAACTTTTGCACTTCAATCAAAGTGTAATTTTGCACAAAACTGTTTCTTAACTTTTATAGGAAGCTCGGCTAGGTTTTTTTTTATTTCCACTGGAACTAACTGCATAAAGAAAGGTACCTGCAGAAAAGATCTCACAGCCAGATTTTGTCCACAATACCAATCACAATCAACCCAAAGGAGGTTTGCACATGTGATAGTCTGGGCTCCAAATGCGGAATTGATCAACTAGTAAATTGCTCTGTGTAGCAGGTCCAATAGTTGCTATTAAATTAAAGGAATGACTAAATGACAGTCACATCAACATTAGTTTGTGCTGATTCCACTTTCACATTCCTTCTTAGGAGTGTTGGAGCAAAAGTTGGTAGGAAACCCTTGGAGCACCACTCTGCAGGAAGAAATGCTGCTCTAGTGGAGCACTAAGGAGCAGATTGGCAGCACGGAGATGTGACATAAATACGCCTGCCCTCCACAGATGGCTCAAGATCCACAGGATTTCCCAGTGATCTAGGACTATCAATCTAGGCACTCTGCCTATTTAGCCATAAATCCCATCCTATCTAGTGGACATTTGGCTCAGATTACCTAGCTTGTAATTCACAGAGCATTTCTTTGCCCTGCTGTAGGTTTCTGGTCCCTTTGCACATATGAATTTGCAGACAGTCATGATTTTTTTTCTCAACAATAAGCATTATGTTGGTTTCTGAAAACATAGCCTAGACTGTACAGACATCAGTGATGGAAAAGCCATCCATAGCAGTATTGCATTGGTTCAAGATACCTACGAATGCCTGCTTGGAGAGCACCAAAATAGATAGAGCACAGATGTGACCAGATATCCCATAGGTTTTGGTGATTAAACACAGCCCCCAAATATCCTCTGCTACCAAGAGTTCTATTGAGCCGCACTTACAAAGAAAAACTGCCTTCCCCCAAAAGAGGTCCCATGGAATGTAGCAAGCACTGTTAGTGTAAGGGCACAACCCCTTGCACCAGCAGGTTTGAATCAAGCTCAGTACTCTTCTTTCTTGTCAGGTGTCAAAGCTGCCATCTTTGTCTATTTTATCCAGGGCCCAGGAACCTTGTATTAATTAGCTAGATTTACTACTTCAGACATTCTACTGTTTCCCTGATCCATTTCCTACCTTTGAGCCCCCTTATGCTGCTTCCCCACAGTTTGTACTTAATACAGCCTCCCTTTACTTCTCTCCCTAGGAAAGTCCTGCCTTTTCTATATCCTCCTCCCTTCTAAGTTCCCTCAACTTCCTTGAAAGGGTCAGGTGCCTAGTGATCCTACCTAGCTCCACCCGCTCTAGCAAGGAAGCAATCAATCAATCAATCAATCAATAAGTCAATCAATTATCACAGGTGCAATAATTGGATCTTAATCCCTTGTTTAATAGGAGATGGGAGATAAGACCCTATCAACATTTGTGTACACAAGGAGCTATTGCTGGTTAACTACTCCTGCTAAACTCCATGTTTTGATGCTCTCATTCTGGAAGTGCCTTATTCTGAATTAGTTTACTTTAACTCACAATAAAGCACTGTTTTTCCAAAATAAGAGCCTCCACACATAGAGTTAAACAAGAATAGTTAATTTGCTTTAAATTCACTCCCAGATTTATTCAGGATTAACTTCCATGTGTACATACACCTCTACGTGATTGTATTTCTCTAAATTGAATGTGCATGACTATTTGAAATAAAAATGTGTGGTGGTATTGATAGCAGAGTAGAAATAGTTTGAATGGCTTCTTACTAAGATTGTAAAAAGCAGCCTGGTGCTTTGTGGGTTCCACAGTTTGGATGAACAGAGCTGGCCCTTGTCAGTCTTCTTGGTTTAACAGTAATTTTTCTGGCCAACTTCCATACCACCAATCTAGCAACAGGACTCAAAGTATCTCATGTATTTTTTATTGTCCCATTCCTAGGCATATAAGATTTAGGAGTGAGAACTGTGGAAATGGATTGATGCATCTAATTTGCTGATCTTTTCCATTTGGCTTTCTGTGGACAAACAGAGTAGAACATGCTGCTGATCACTCCATCTGTCCTCTAATTCATGGCTCCTAACACACGTTAGGTTTGAGATTTAAAAAGAAAGAATCTGTATGATTTCACTAAATGTAATAATAAGAGAGTGAAATGAAATTTCAGAGCCCATAATGCTCAGTACAGTGCTCAGACTGGGGCTTATCATGATGGCTAGCTTCTGCTTTCTCTCAACTCTCCCAGCCCCCTTTTTTCCTTAAATGCCAGCCCTGAGGTGTGGGGTTATGGCATAAGAAAAGTCAAGGAATAAGATATGGTTCAGTAAAAATAAACTATGTAATGAATACAAAGAAAAGAACAGAGCTAGATGATATATTTATTTGAAAGTACTGCTGTTAGACAAATGCCGTATTTTCTCCTCCGCAATGCAAAGGAGAGAAAAAAACAAAACAATGATTTACTACACCTGTGAGACTTTTAGAAGACAGGCCTAAATGTAACTAAAAAGCCCTTACTAGCAACTCACATGCAGATAGCTGTCTTTTTATTTATTTTAAAGCATTACAGATGCTCTCAAAAGACAAGTCATCAGTCTGCGATGACAGCCAACATGAAAACGTATAAGAATAAATTGGGCTTTAATTTTTCTTGACTAAGTATAGACATCTATCATAACTAATGCACTTCTAATAGCACAGCATTTTTTTCCATGCAGTAATCTCATCTATTTTGTTATGTGTCTTAAACCTAATTAGAAAGTAACAGTCCTAGCAGTTATAAGAGGAAAGGCAATATTTTTTTTGACCAGTGTCGGTAAAATCTACTGCAATTAAAGTTATGGCAAAGTTTACGCAAGAACAGAGAGACCATATCTTTGCTAAATTGGCTGTGAAGTCCTCCTACTTTTGGTGCCTAATTATGGGTGTCATGCTTGTAATAGCAGCATCTGTGCACACTCAACACTCTAATGGGCAGCTCCTGCAGGACTAATGAATTTTAATTGATGGTATTTAGCGTGACTTTTGGTTTCTTTCTCTTGTAGGGGAAGCTATGCCCTTCTGCTCTTCTGTCCCCAAGGGTGCTAGATCTCTGTTGGGGAGCTCATAGATACAGATGGTTAACAAAAGGTGAAGAATGGCAGGACTCGCTGGCCATCAATTTCTTTTCAGAAAAGATAATGCTTGAATTGCTAATCAGCTTCTTTTTTTTCCGTCCAAGCTGTTTACACTGTGGACTTAATGCTAATCTCTCATTGAAAATGGTATATTCTTTTTCAATTCAAAACATTCCTCCTGTGTTGACAAATCAAAGGAGAAGATTTCCTTCCAACCTCCTGATTGGTAGTTTTAAATGTAGTGTCCTTCATTCGAGGACAAAAAACCATGGCAACCTTTAATCATTTTACCCACTCTAAGGAGCCTATTTTGAAAGAGTGAGAAAAGTACTTGACACAAAAAAATGGAATGACTGATCACATGTACTGTGCATAAATGGAAATGGTGCATCTATATGAAATTGTTGTTCATTCTATAAAGGTTTTAGATTTTTATTCAGAAATGGAACAGTCATACTTCACGTTAATGTTTCCTGAGAGTATGCCTTTAGTTCTGCTGTGATAAAAGGTGCTGAGAAATACATGGAATAAAATAAAACTCTCATTGAAATGACCTTAACGATACTCACATCTCTTTGCCTTGTCACAAACCAAAAGACTATTTTAATGGGATAAAGATCATTTGCTAATGCAACAACAACAGTATATTAGCTTGCTATATGAAAACCTCTAATTCAGAAAACCCTAACTCTCCAAATCTTCAATATATCAGAGGCTGCACATGTCACAGAAATGACACTCAGGAAGTATAGGGAGTTAGGAAATAGGGAGTTAGGAAATAGTTAGGAAATAGGGAGTTAGGACATCCCCCTACCCCACTGGCTAATTAACAAAGCAGCCTTGTCATTAGTTTTAAAGATAGCCACTTACCTGCTTTCCTGCCTGTCTGCCCACCCAAAAGGAGTAATCACAAAGTTATAATGAGCATATATTAATTGTGAGTAATATCTCAGAGTTGCTATTGCTTTTGGTATTGTTTCTTTAAAAAAGGAAGTGAACCCTGCCTTTTAACAGTAATCTTGTCTTTTTCATGGGGAAAAAAAAAGAAGGAAAGCATTGTATCTGAATAATGTTATATTCTTGCCCATCACTTTTTCCACCACATCTATTAAATGGACACAACTAAATAGCCAACAAGAATAAAAGTCTCAAATCATCATAATCAAAATCAACACTGCAATTACCCAATCATCTGATATTCCCTTCATGCTACAGCATCTGAGATATACAGCACCTTTAAAAATGTTAGTACCAACAACAATTGTTAGCAGGGAAATAGCATAGGTCAAAGATTTCCCTTGAATCACACTTGAAGTACTAAATTTAATCAATCCTAATAAGTCCAGTTCACTCCGTTATTTCCTTGGATAAGTATATTACTTACTGTAAGTACACTACTTACTTACTACTGTAACAAGAGTTACAGTCCATAGTAACTCTTCAGGTTTTGAGATTTGCTAATACTTTGGTGTCTAAGGGCCAATACAAAAAATTATTTCCTTCTTAAATTTACTGTTTTATCTTACAGAAAAAAAGACTGAAGACCTTCTACGTTTCATCTGATGTGGTGAATCCTGAAATATGCACCATTTTTATTGTCTTTCATAAGCCACCATTGTTCTGTTGCTGTAGGAGTGCAATAGAATTGTGGGTAATGTTTTACTGTATAAATACTAAAGATAAATGCCAGGTACCATCCTTAGCCCCAATTCAGCATGGTCTGTATGTACATTGCAATGGAACTAGTCACTTGCTTAAAGATACTTATGTGCTTAAATTCTGTACTAACTCAGGGCCTTCATGAGCAAAGAATTCTTCCACTTCTAAAACCTCTATCCAGTACTGAATTCTGTGCAAGGAAAGCATCACTGATTTCAATGGGGGTCCATCCAGGTCCATGTGCCCACCCACAGAGAGAGCTCACTGAAGGATCAGGGCCTTTATGTGTACTGTGTTTGGGATTGGGAATGAGGAACTCCTGACACTGGCTCTGCCACCTGACTCACCACATAGAATTGGGAAGTTATTTAACGTGTCTGTATCTTATTTGTGATGTGGGATAATAATATCTATCTATCTATCTATCTATCACATGGAGTTGTAAGCGTTAATTATTCTCTGTACTGCACTTTGAACAAATAAAGCATTATACACAGCATGTGTTATAATTCTCCCCATTACTATTTATGCAATGTCATAGATGTGCTAAGTACTTCATTATTAATAACAGAATCAACAGACCACTCACATTAATCCTATCTCCATACTCCTCCACTTGAATTTCTTTCTAAATTGAGTATAATTCAACATTCACCGCAGTTGTTCCCAGGCAAAAGCAGCACAGGAAAACCACAATCTAACACCACAGATCACTTATTAACAAACCTAGCTCTCTGATAAGGAAGTATATAGCACTGATCCCTGTCCATGACAAGAACAGGTTTTAGAACTCCAACTTCCGTTCATAACTCCCACTTCCTTATGAAGTTGCACATTTTCATACTTGAGCTATTTTCTGAACAAAAAACAATTGTACATCGAACTTTATTATACCCATGATGATCAAATTGCATCACTCTCAAGGTAACTGTTATAAGCATGAAGTTTATTATGAAGGACTAAGCAAAGTTGGTAAAAAAATATTCTTGAAATTACACATTAAATTCTTGCTATTTCTTTAATTTTCAAACCTACAATACTGGTGAAGTTTCAAGTCTACACTGAAGATGGATTTCAAAATCCATTTCTATTTCTTAATTTCATACACTCAAAATATTTCACAGATGTAACATGACAGCCATCCTTGGCAATATTGGCTTCTGGAGAATATAGAAGGAGGGATAGACAAACAGTTACAAACACATTTACAATGCATTACAAACACACTGGCTTTTGTAAGTAGTAACTATCAATAGGCAATAATGAGTTCCTTAAAACAAGTGCATCATAGCTAAAAGTGACACATTTCAGCATTAAAGATGCAAGGAAATCTGTGTCAGTTGACTTCAGCTTATAACTTATTAAATAAGCTGTTGGAAAGTAACTTGACCAGCTTTGTGTGCTGGCATCAGATCTTTACAATTCAACCAAAACTTGACTGGTAACTAGTACGGCAAAGAAGCATCTGCAAATATTTATTCAAGTTTAAAAATAAATTCGTTTTTCACCGTGTTCATCCATGTATTGGGCCAGTAGTACTCTCTGGTTGCTCTGGTTGCAAGGAAGCCATAAAGACAGTTTAACTGGCTGGTTAAGCCGGGTTTATATATGCTTTAATTGAATGCCAGGTGTAGTGCAAAGCAGCTGGAACCATGTGGTGAATGGGGCCAATAGAGTTCAAATGTCTGTGTTTATTCTAGGAAACAGGGTTACTGGCAGGAATTAGAGCGGGGCAAATAACTGATTTGGTTGTTTGCTGGAAGTTCTGAACCCTTCCCATAATAAAACCCCAAATCTGGCAAATCAAAAATGTTAACAAAAAGTCAAACAGAATATTTTGTTTAACCCAAAATGTTTCGTTCATAGGCATTTTTAAAGGACTAGGACCATAACACATCCGGAGGAGGTGTCCTCCACATCACATTTGGCCCAGGATTTAGCGCACTCAGCTGGGATGAACAGGACATTTGTAATAACTATAAGCTTGAATGTAAGAGTTCTATTAATTGAATCAAAGGTATGTTTGATCAAAACAGCTTGAAATTCAAATATCATAATACTCAGAATGAACTGCTCACACCTCAACCAAAAGAATGAGAATTATTCTAAGGAATTATCTTAGAAGTAATTTCACATAAAATTCTGAGAATTGTGGACAGAAAAAGATGCAAAATACATCATTTAGTAAATCATGTTTGTGTTACACCTTCTTTGTCCAGGAGTGCTGATAAGCTGCACATGAAGGCCATAATTTGGGGATGATGTAATGAGACATTCTAGTGCAAACACAATCCTAATTATTGTATTTTGTAGCAACAGTAGCCCATTAATCATGCGAGTTCGAATGTCAATAAGTGGGCAAGGGAAACAAGTTAAAAAGAAAATGGTCAATAAATAGAATGAAAAACAAAAGGCTGTGCCACTTGCTGCTTCACTAAAGTAGGAGGAGTACTAACAAGTTAGATATTTTAATTTTTATTAAGAGGGCAGTTAGTAGCATATGCTGAGGTAATCAGCTCTAAAATACAAAACTCTTAAGGAAGCATGCACATCAACTTATTATGGAGGCTTGTTTTGTTCTGTGACCAGGCTATAACAAGCAGAAATATATTTGTGAAGTTGTTGGCTTTATTTAAGTTGGAGGTGGTTATAAACATTTATAACTGCAGATGAAGGAAGGACCTTCTGGCCACTAAAGCAGATGGGTTGCATGAAAAAAAGTTGTAATGCTTTTCCATATACATACTGATTCCAGTACAGCCCACAACGCTTCACAATTAGAGCTGAGTGAAATTTTTCAGATGAATAGTTTATTCGTTGAAAAATGTAATTTTGATCAACTTGAAACTATTTGTCACTTTGACACAAATTTGCCAGGGTTTTTTGGGACTTAGGTGCCATTTATAAAATAGCAGCAGCAGCAGCAAGCACTCTAGCTGTCCATCTTTTAGCTTGTAGCCCAAGGGTTATGGCACTCACCTGGACCAAGGTTTAATGTCCTTTTTCCCTGTTGTGGAGCATGGACAAGAACTTAGGTGTCTCCCTGCCAGATGAGGGCTCTAACACTTCATTACAAAGTCATTCTCAATTCCTCTCTCTGCCCAGTGACTATTAAAGTATTTTATACATAGCGGAACAGCTTCAACAGGAGAGATTGAGAGTCCCACTTCAGAATACATTACAGCTGTCAGTGGTGCCTAAACTTTTCCTGTCAAGGCCCCCTTTATCAGTAATGGAATCTGTCCATGCCCACCCCCCTCACCTCCCCATTATTGTATAGTTGGCTCAGCAGTGGAGCTTGGGCTGAAGATGGAGCTGGGAGGCGGGGAGGACTGGGGATGGGGGAAGAGCTGGTGCTAGAGATGGAGCTGGCCTAGGGGTGAAGAGGGAATGAGGAAAGAGAGGGGCCGGGGGCAAAGCAGGAGGCAGAGTGGAGCTGTGGCTGGGACCAGAGCTGGGCTGGGAGCAGAGCGGGGCTAGTGGCGCTCCCTCCCCGGACCCTATGGGGGCTGGCCCTGCCACATACCACCCTGAATGTTCCTCCACACCCACCTCGGTGGAGTACACCCCACAGTTTGGGGACCCCTGGGTTAGGGTGTTCAGCTGGAAGACTCAAGTTAAATGTCCCTGCTCCAATAATTCTGATGATTTATTCTCAGTGGAACAGCTTCAACAGAAAGACCTACCAGGCTATCCTAAAGGCCAGTGGCTAGGGTACTCTTTTGCAATATGGGAGACCCACATTCAAATCCCTGTTCCACAATAGGGAGAAGAGGGGATCGAACCTGAGTCTCAGGTGAGAACCCTAACCACTGAGGTAAAAGTTATAAAGGTGGGAACAGCAACCATTACCAGCCATTTTGTAAATCTAACCTTTCATTTCCTTTGAGTTTCTGTGAAGGAGTACATGGAACAAAATGTTTAATTCAACAGGAAACTAAATTTTTGTTGATTTTTTTGATTCACCAATTTTTTTTCAGATTCAGTTCAATCTAAATCAGATTTTTTTTTCTTTTGGGAATTGCCAAGGAACCGAAAATTTGCCCAGCTCTACTCATGCTCTTCCCCAGCAGTCTCACACTCACATCGCACAAGCGGTGGGGTCAGACATCTGCATGGGGGAGACTGTCATGTACTAGATGAACAATTATCCCAAAATCACCTTCTGGTAACTTTCTAAAAGGAAAGAAGAGTACTAACAGAGTGTGATCCCATCCACCCTGATGGGGTCTGCAGTTTTATTAACTTCATGGTCAATGATAACAAATGCTGCAGACATGAAACTAATCTGGCTCAACTTGATTTTACCAACTATGAAGGGCATGAATCCAACTCACAAGCAGTAGCCAGAAGCAGTGAGCAAAAGCGGATGAAACTCAACCCAGAACAATGTAGCATTTGTCACCCGCAGACACAGATCTGCTCCAGAGAAGCATCCAATCCAGTCCAAACAGAATGATGTTATCTGTACAGAGGATGGAAAACTCTTTGAAGCGAGAAATGTTCAGTTAAGCTTCCAGGAAATCATGGCCTCGATTCAACAAAGTATCTACCAGCCAGAACATGTCCTCTGAATGAAACTTCATGGATGATATTATGAAACAAGAGAAAAGACGCACTTCTTTGCATAAATGATAGCCATGTCACTTACATTAATAAATGTGCCGTATAAAATTTCTAAACATCCTTGGAATAGTTCCTCAAAGCAAGTGCATTATAGTAACCACACTACTCTGCATTGCTGTTATCACTGACAACATGCTTTAGGCTTCAAGTTACACTCACCCCAATTGCTTTCGGAGATGCAAGCTGAACCTCCCTGTGCCAACTTCCACTGCTTCACAGGAGAGGTTCACCTTTGTAGATGCCAGGCAGCATTTCTATTGCCTCATTTAGATGTTCTATCAGTAAAAGACAGCCTTTAGTTATGCAAAAGAGATATGCTGGCTGAGGCTGCAGCCTGGCTGTCTTGAATCAGTGCATCCTGACTGGCCTAGCCATTCTCCTTCATCGCTAGTGCTGCCTATTTTTGAGATTGTTTTGGCTGCCTGTAGCATTCTCACTGAAAGTAGGCTCTGACCATCTTATGTTGCCATAAATGACCTGGCAGACTGCCACCAAAGGCGCTGTGCCAAGGGTCAGCACTCGTTTCTGTCAATAAAAATCATGGTGAAAGCCCTGCTCCATGTTGTCATCTCGCACCATGAGGTCAGAATTTTGAAAGGCACTTGAATCACTTTAAACATTTAAAAAAAAAAACAACCACCTACTGCAAAAGGCAACTCCAGTGTGCATTCGTGCTGAGCAAATATATTGATCGCTTCTGGGAAGAAATACTTTAGTAGGTTGTAAAACCTTGCTAATACTGTGCAATAAATAAAATGTTGAGATTGTTGGGAGTTTTTAAGTGGATGATATTAGATCAGTATATTCCAGAGTAGAGCTGTGAAATAGCTCAGGTCACTTGCTTCCTAAAGGAGCATTAACTGGCCTTCACATGGTAGTCCAGTGATCAATAGTTCAACTCTCAAAGCTTCATTTCTGTTCTCAGTAATATGTAATATGATATTATTCAATTCATGTCTTATGCTTTATCAGTAAAAATAAGGGGCCAGAGTCCCATCTGGTGTATACTGGCATAGTTTCATTGACTTCAGTGGAACTATGCCAATGTCTACCAGCTGAGGTCTGACCTATTGTATCTGCTGCCCAAGTTCTTTCAGTGAGAATAGATTCCAACACAACAGAGACTGTGGGATTCCAAGGAGCAGTAAGGGGAGCCTGTAGAAAACAGCTTGTCTGAAAGCAACCCGAATTCTATGAGTTCATATTAATTCTACAACTATTATTATTATTATTATTATTATTATTATTTTATTGTTATTTACCAAAAAATAAGGGGAGCAAAAAAATGCAAAAAGAAAAGGAAAGGAAAGTGACATCTCAGTTTCCATCCACTACAAATCAAAGATTCTAAAAAATCAAACTGTGAGGTCGTGAGGTCGTGAAATTTGCAGCTGATATAAATCTACTCAAGATAGTTAAGTCCAAAGCAGACTACAAAGACTTACAAAGGGATCTTACAAAACTGGGTGACTGGGCAAGAAAATAGCAGATGAAATTCAGTGTTGATATATGCGAAGTATTGCACATTGGAAAACATTATCCCAACTATACAGATAAAATAATGGGGTCTAAATTAGCTGTTACCACTCAAGAAAGAGATCTTAGCGTCATTATGGTTAGTTCTCTGAAAACATCCACTCAGTGTGCAGTGGCAGTCAAAAAAGCTAACAGGAAGTTTGGATTCATTGGGAAAGGGATAGACAATAAGACAGGAAATATCATATTGCCTCTTTATAAATCCATGGTATGCCCACATCTTGAATACTGCATGCAGATCTGGTCGCCCCATGTCAAAAAAGATATATCAGAATTTGAAAAAGTACAGAAAAGAGCAACTAAAATGATTAGATGTATGGAAAAGCTTCCCTATAAGGAGAGATTAATAAAACTGAGACTTTTCAGCTTGGAAAAGAGACAACGAAGGGGGATATGATAAAGGTCTATAAAATCATGACTGGTGTAAATAAGTGTTATTTATGCCTTCTCATAACACAAGAACTAGGGGTCACCAAATGTAATTAATAGGCAGCAGGGTTAAAACAAACAAAAGAAAGTATTTCTTCATACAACACATAGTCAACCTGTGGAACTCCTTGCAAGAGAATGTTGTGAATGCAAAGACTATAACAAGGTTAAAAAAAGAACTAGCTGAGTTCATGGAGGATAGATCCATCAATGGCTATTAGCCAGTTGTCAGGGATCACTATTTGCCAGAAGCTGGGAATGGGTGATGGGATGGATCACTTGATGATTACCTGTTCTTTTCGTTCCCTCTGAAGCACCTGGCATTGATCACTGTTGTAAAACAGGATAGTGGGCTAGATGGACCGTTGGTCTGACCCAGTAAAGGCATTCTTATGTAAACCAAATCTTTTCAAATTTGTCTGAGGTCCCTCTTCTCTTAAATGTTACCCCCCCCCCCCCTTTAGCTTCCAAATTAGCTAAACTTCTGTGCTAGGCTTCCCTGGAATTAGTTTGTTCTTCAATCTAAGCAATTTAAGTCACTTGGCTACTCTAGAGAACCAAGTTTTCCATGAGTTGGAGTGTTGCTGAGATGATGGTATATAAATGCCAAAACACAGTTCTGCTCTCTGTGTACTAGGGAGTTTAATTTAGCACTTTTTAAAGGATGCATATGCAATAATATGCCCATGAATAAATGTCTTGGTGGTTTCCCACAGAACTACAGAAGATGGCTCCATCGGAGCATTATGTATATGCTATACATGCAGGATCAGAGAGTAAAGACGTATTAAGTTGCCAAGTACAGATAGGCAGGATATGTCCAACAAGGGCCAAAGACATCAGCATGATCTGACATGGCAATTTTTCAACCAATATGACAATCTACTAAATTTTCAGTTAAATCATGGTTTACTAAAAGGTAATCTAGATGAGAGTAGGTGGAATATACTGTAGAAAAGAAAGTTTAATCCCTGGCTCTGGGACTGCACAATCTCCAAAGAGCATGCAGACTCAAATCTCCCTATAAGACTGGATCACCTGTCTTGTGTTGGAATTCATATGGAAGGAGGGCACTCACCTGTCCAAAATAAGATCATGTACTTCATTGTCATCAGCAATAATAAGGAAGCGATGTCCTCTATCACTCAGTGACTCGGGTCAGCAAAATTGGCATGAAAAAAATAAGGATTGTCACAATTAGGGGCACAGGTATTAGCAAAGACAATTAAATTCTCAGCCTCAGTCTTGATGATAACATAACTGCCATCCTTATCTGTCCTAGTATCCATAATCCTCATATTAAGTATTTTGTATGATAGGATCACCATGCCCTTGCCTTCGAATTATAACAGCAATGGGCTACACACCTCAACTCAGTCTCTGCAGACTCAGTCTCTGTCAAGTGTGTCTCCTGGAGCACACAATCTTATCTCTTTTCAGCACCGAATAATTTTTCCCATCTTAATTGGATTATTTAATCCCTTCATGTTCCAAGAGGCACACCTGATTATCTGGTGCACTGATTACTAGCAAAAGAACAGACCACACACACGAATGTTTAATACGGTTAACTAGTAACAAGCAAGAAGTATAGTGTAACATTTGTTCAGATACCCTTTGCCAGTCCTCCCCTATACAGCACCCTAAAGGGGAGAGAACTATGGATTTAGGTGAATTACCGAGATTGCCCATCATGATTCCAGAGCTTCAACAGTTCAGGGCCAAGATGCTCCTTGCCAGTGGAGGAATGGGATCTGGATCAGAGAACAGGGATAAAAGGGTAAAAACAGAAGAAAAAGAAAACAGCTAAGGGAAGAAAAAGAAAAAGGAATCATACATTAAACACACAAATTTTGAGAAAGGAAATAATAATAAAAATCAACAAACTAAATAATAACTAACAACTGATAACGCACACAATACTTCAGGATGGGTACCTAGGCTGATCTCTATCTTCAGGCTGAGTACCTCACCCTCATCCTGACTCATATAACAATATCCTCTCATCATGGTTGACATAACAAAGAAAATAACCTCCCCTCTAAAAAATAACCCAAGATTCAATAATAATATTCTAATTTGAGTCCTGCAGCCAGGGTACAGAAAGGTAAGTAATCCAATACTTGCATTGGTCAGCCCATTGTTATATCAGAATTTCAAGCATGACTAGTATCAGCCCAGGCATTTGAGGATTTAAGCAACAACACAGAGGGAGGATCTATTAACAGAGAGGGTTCAATGGATATACATAGCAGGCCATATACTGAAGCCTCCAAAGACCAAACCATAACACATGATCAAACAAGAAACAAGAACTAGATCCAGCAAATATGTTAATGTCTACATAGCATAGTGACCCTAACTCATAAGTCCTTTTGAATTTCTTTGAATTCAGTGTTTACACCTGTGATGGGGTATACAAACTCCACACTGGACCAGAAGGAGTTAAAAGACAGTGCTCCTGCAGAGCATGCTCCAACTGGAAAAAGGGTTTTAAAGGAAGCAACCCAGCTCAGAAAGGGAGGCTGGGGAAGAAGACAGACCTACCCAGAAGGCTCCTGACAAAGGCACCAAAGAAGCCTTCCTGAGGAAATTGGACTATACGCTGAGCCCAGTTGGGGTTGATGGTTTGGTTTCCTTTTCTTTTTCTTTTCATCTTATCTTGGACCAAAAGCTGAGAGATAAAAGACGCAGTAGGCAATGACCCAGGGAGGGTAACTCAGAGGGCAACTTCGGTGGCCAAACACTGTTGACCATCCTAGGGCCCTGAGTTGGAGCCTGGTGGAGTGGGTGGGACCAGGTTCCCCTACCACTGCCTCTGCTACAGTAGTGACCCAAACCACCTGTCCACCTCACCTCACTTCACCACTGATTAAAGGAGAATAGTACTGCAAAACCTTCCCACTGGGAGGCGGCACTAGGGGATGCTAACTACTAGACCACTTAAACCATCAAGGCACCTATTACAGCATCATACATATTTCACTAACCTTCAACATCCCATCAACACTGCCCTGTGATCCTCTACTCGATCTCTTCCTAATAGGGCAAGAAGAAGGGGGAAAAAAGGGAGACGGGAATGGGAGAGGATCAAGGGAGGGTAAAATGGACATATTTGAACACCATGCAGAGCACCGCAGTCATTCAGGCTTATGTAGTCTGAGTGTACTCTACATCACAGGCTCTCAACATTATTTTTTCTGAGCCCCCTGCTTCCCCCACAACATACTATAAAAACTTGAGGGGAGGGGACCTCAGAGCTTCAGCCACAGGGTGTGTGAGGTGGGGAGGCTCAGGATGTGGGATGGGGGAGCTTGGGGCTTTTTCCCTGTGGGGTGCCAGTGCTTCGGGGGGAAGCTTGGGGCTTTAGCCCCATAGGGGCGCTGGAACTCCAACTTCAGCCCTGCAGGGGGCACCAGGACTTAGGCTTTTAGCCTGGAGGGGTATGCCGAGGCTCAGAGCTCCCCACAGCTCCGCTCCCAGTTTCAGCCCCACGGGCGCACCAGAGCTCAGGGCGCCGGGCTTCAACCATGGGGCTCCGCAATCCCCTGAAACCAGCTCATGGACCCCCAGGGGGCCACAGACCCCTGGTTGAGAACAGGTGCTCTACATCATGAGCTGCTCTATATCATGACTAAGGATAAGATTTTGTCACAGAGATCATGGATTCTGTGACTTTCAGGGACCACCATGGTATTTTTCACTTCAGCTTCAACCCTGTGCCCTGGGACAACAGAGATGGAGCAGTCAGCTGCCATGCCAGTTGTCAGCCCCTGGGGCGTGGCTGGGGTTACAGAGCTCTGAGCCACCGAGGACAGTGGGGATGCTGGAGCTGTGAGCCTCTGGCAGGGATGTGAGAGCTGTGAGATGTGAGAGCTGGAACTCAGAGCTGTCATGAGTGGCGGTGGTCCCAGAGCTCTGACCCACTGGCCCTGGAGCTGTCTGCCACCAGGGGGCAGTGGGACCCTGCAGCTATCAGCCATCCCAGGGGCCCTGCAGCTGTCAGCAGCTGCCACAGGTGGTGGAGGTGGGAGCTCTCAGCCCCCCACACAGCGGTTAGCCCTACCCCTGTTATTTTTAGTAGTCATAAATAGGTCATGGGCTTTCATGATTTTTTGTTTATTGCCAGCGACCTGTCCAGGACTTTCACTAAAAATAATCATGATAAAATCTTAACTTTAATTATGACTATGGGGCACCAGTTCAGCAAAATCTTAAATCTTTCAAACAGCACTGCCAGGAAATAAATCCATTCCAGGGATCAATTCATCCAGTGCGGCACCAGAGCCTGGTTGCAGACTGCTGTAATAGCCAGGGAATAGATAGGTGGGCCTAGCATCAATGAAGCAGAATGTCACAGTTCAGAAGTTCTTTTCCTCTATTGAAAAATTCTACTCCAAGATTTAGGCAGAGTTCAGTCTAGCAGCACGGGAGATCTCACATAATTCCTGCCACATGTTTCATCCAGAGGGCACTGCACTTTCTGACAGCTTCCTGATGGAACAGTTGAAGATCAAAGTCTCCAGGATCCTCCTGAGGCAGTGACTTCTGCTGGTGGATATTTTTGAAGCAGGACATTTTACCCTCCAGAAAGAAATCAAAGGGTAAAAAAATGTGAATTGGAATGTGGTGCTCAATGAATTATCCCTGGGGAAATCAAGAAAAGATCACCACCACCCAGGAAATACAGAAATCTCAGTCCATAATTCTCAAGTTATTATGCCATGATCTCCCTTCAAGGTCTTTAATTTTTGCTTTCAGGGAGTTGGTCACATTGATATTATGCTGAATTTGAGTATACAGACCTTGGATTTGATCTTCAGTGGCAGATATGCAGCCCTCAGCCTCTGTAACATGTCCAGTCAGATTTAGTAGGGCAATGCCAATAGATGTAAAGTGTCGCTTGCATTCTGGATTTGGTGGACTTAATTGCCATCATGTCATCTGCTGCCTTTTTCAGTCGGGCTATAAGAGCTCCACTCTCCTCCTCTGTGGACACCTTGCCTGGGAGGGAGATATCACAATCTTTTTCAATCATTTGCTGCTCTGGGAGCTCACAGACACTTTAGGCATTTAGGGTGCTTTGTATTTTAAAATTAGTGATCTTTGTGGTGGATGGAGCCAGATAGTGCAGGGCAGCTTGGGAGCTCAAGCAAGCTGTGCCTTCATGTACCACAGCACCACCTGTTCTACATCCATCAAAGGGCACAGCTTGCAATTCCGCTCAGAACATGTATGAGGGCACATCTTCCCTCCTGTGCTAAATCGGTGCCGTTGCCATCAGTGCAAGTCTGGTGAAAATGCGCTAAATCGATGGGAGAGCACTCTCCTGTCAACATCTGTAATCTACCTCAATGAGAGGCAGAAAAAATGTCAATGGGAGAGTATCTCCCGTCGACATAGCGTAGTGTGGACACTAAGGTACGTTGACTTAAGTTACATTACTTACATAACTTAACTAGCGTAATTTAATTCAATTTAGTGTGACAGTGAAGACATGACCTGAGAGAATTTTCTCCTTTTTTCCTTTTATTTTATCTTCCTTCCTTTCCTCCTTCTCCTCCATCTCCCCATTCCTGTGCCTTCTGTACTGCCACTTCTCTTCATAGTCCAATGCTCCCCTGGCGGCTCTTCAGTAACAGCAGCTCCCCAAGGCTAATTTTGCTTTTTTTGGTTAGTTGAATCTCATAGCATGCAATTCTCCAGTTTACCATCACACCTGCAAATGGTGGATTCTAAAAAAAAAAATTACATAAATGATACATTTTAACATTGTCCAATAAATTCTGCTATGCTATTTACACCTATTACAGGGTACTTCACCCTGGCATTGTACAGTGCTGCTATTAAATCACGAGATGGTGAATGGCATACCATAGCCTGAAATCTAGATAATACTACTAAAGCAAACACATGCTTACTTGTTGATCATTACAACCTTTAGGCAAAATTATGAGATGAGTTGTGCAGGTGCACCCTGTGTAAATAATGTACTTGTAGATGAGGTCCAGACACTTTGCTATTCCCTGGCCAGATCCAGTGATGGGTCTGTGGTCCCTCATGTGTCGTGACAGACTGTACCCCATGCTCACCGCTTTCCCAAGACTATAACAAATTTTGTACAAGGTATGCTTTGTATCATTTGAAAACTCATAAGATGCTGAACATTATTGTCGTGATAAAATATGTGTGGCAACATTGTATGTAAAGTTATGAGAGTCTACTGTATAACATTGCTGTGTTTGAAGGTTAGAAAAGCAGCCCAAACCAGTTTCTCAGAGACAAAACGTTAGTCAGCACCTCAGCTAGGTGTCAGCATAATCAAGTGGACAATTATCAAGGTAAGCAGCCTTTCTTTGGCACAAAGAAGAGTGTGAGATAAAAATTTAAATATTAGCTTATAAATACCTGGGGGTTCCCATCCAAAATACACTTGCTGTAGCAAGCTGGAGGTTATTCCAAAAGAGGAGGAAAAGATTTAAAAATGAGGAATAGAAGCCCCAAATCACCTCTCTCCTCCATTCCTCTCTGTTCATGGCAGCAACAACACCTGAAAAAACAGTGAACTGGGGGAGGGGTCCTGGATGGGAGGCTTTTCAGAGAGTAAATACTTCAAAAAGCATGTGCTGAGAAAAGTCTTTGCTTTTAATTCATTTAGCTTGTTAAATTAGGTATTAGTTTGCATTTTAGCTTTTATTTTAATTGTAACCAATTCTGACTTTTATACCTCATTACTTGTTATCATTTACAATCTTTCTTTCTGTGGTTAATAAACACGTTTTATTGTTTTATCTAAACCAGTGTGTGTTTGGACTGACGTGTTTGGGAACCTTCATTTGGAGGTTATGTGCATACCATTTTCTATTAATGAAATGATAGACTTTCTATGAGCTTATACTGCACAGAAGGAAAGAGCTGGGCACTGGGAATTTGCTGGTGTCACCTTTTAGTGACACGTATGAGTGATTGTCTATAACACTCATACAATTCAGCTGGGAGTGATTTTGCATGCTAGAGGCTCTGTGTGAGCAGGATCAGAAGTGGTTTCTCTCACAGCAAAACAGTGTAAAAGACACCCCAGATTGGAGATTGAGCGGACACAGCTGTCCATATTGTACCCTGGGGAATATCACAGTGGTCCAAAGTGGTTTTCACGATTTCAGGTGTTGTTCAGGTATGCTATCCATAACCTGCCAGATGGGAAGTTCTGTGTAGTGACAATCTTTGGTGCATTTAAGTACTCGTGCTGTGGCTATATCTCAATGGATAGCTGGAGGATTAAAGTTTCCTAATTCAGAAAGTCACAGTAGATGATGTGATGATTCACATGGTCTGATTCAGCTGCCTATTCACAAGCTGGATACTGCTCCCACTGCTTTTGCTCCCACACTATGAGTAGGTACAGACTTCACTCCCCAATTCACCAGCAGAACAGCTGAGCCAGCACAGGGTTGGGGGGACAGGGAGAATAATTATAGGCTGCTGGTATAAAGCTGTAGTAAATGAACCCCCAGAGCAAGGGAGCAGCAAGCAGGTAATTGTTCCTTCAAAGCACTGTTCCTGCACCACGACGCTGCCCATCACACTACCTAGCCCTTTGAGTCCAAAGTCAAGGGAAAAAAAAGGTAAAATCAAATTCTACCTCAGTCTTGGTATGGTGCCTGTATGCAGTTAACAGTTTGCAATGAGCACAAAGGGCCAGAATCATTTATTCCAACTGAGTTATACCAGTATGATCATGGCCATTGAGCTTGGCCTGCCATCAGAGTAAGTTCTTTCATTTCCAAAAGCCCATCTTATTGTCAAAAATTAGGCTGTTTGAGGAGCTGGATGAGCACATCACAAGAACATGCTATTTAAAACCCTAATACATCAGTGCAGGCCAGCAAAAGTAACCCCAGTTCAATAGTCCTGTTTTTTCTAAGTAAAGTAGAAATGGTTCGGGCTCTGAGCACACTGCATTAACAATGTTTAAAGGCAGCTGTTGTCCCCCATCCCCAAAATACCAAGAAGAAAATAGACTGAAGATGTCTTTTTGAAAATCAAAGCTTAAAAAAGACTTGCAGAGTAAGAAGGCAGAAATAAAGAGTGGTAAAATACACCTTATAAAATAAAATTAGGAAGCCTGAAAAAGTCTCACGCTTGCCCAATTACAAGGTAGTGTTGCTGTGAATGAGATTAAATCAATAAAGAGAAAGGGGAGAGAACAAACATGGGCTACATTTATTTCTGTCTCTATTGATGCCTGCATGCATAAAGCACCAACTAGGTCGTCCCATGTGCTCAGCCACCTCTCACCAAATTATATATACATATATACTTTTTAAAGGAGCAGGAATACATTTAATCCCTTTTTTCCAAAGCCACTTTATTTAGAAAGTTGTTTACCTTTCTGCAAAGCCTCATTACCCATAAAAACAAAGAATGAAGTTGATTAATGTGCTCTAAGTGTGATGTTCAAATTATAATTTTCATATACATAAATGGATGCTTCTGCTGTATTTCGTTGGATAATTCACAATGTGAGCACCGTCCAAATCACTAATCGGTTTCTTTTTATGAAGACAACTGCAGAAGATTCTTTTAGAATGCTAATTTTCAATAGTGCCTTCACTTACCAAGGCCTGGGGGTCTTTCTCAAACATGATCTCATCTCTGCAAACTAGGGTTGAGGAAAGTTTGCTCCTGGGCTACGCAATTGCTTTTTACAGGGTAACTAAAGAAGAGAAGCAATAACCACTAAATCAAGTGGATGGATTTAAGAGAGGAGAGTGACTTCGAATCAGGATGGAGATAGTTTCTCTTCTCCTCCCCCCTCAACACCCACCCCACTTTTTTTTCTGGCATTGTCTGATGAGCTTGCTGAAAAAAGGAAGCTATATACATGTACCATTTCTCCAAGTCCTGTATATTTTGCAGGATGGTGACATTAAAACAGATTAACTGTAACACACCATTTTACTAATCATTTTGTTCTAATGCTCATTTCATGCAAAAAATAGCAGGGTAATCATGTGTCCTGTAATAGGAAACAGAAAAGACAAGTGGATTAATGCTTTGGCCTATCATGTATGAAGAATCATGTTTAAATCAGAAGCAATAATATCATGCTATGTCATGTTTTTTGAATTGCCTCAGTTTCTCACAGCAACACTTAAGCTGGCTGAATGACAGCATTAGTTTCTGTTAATTTGGAATTTTCATGCTTGGGTGCCAGTATTAATGTTTTATGCCAGTGTAAATGTTAAGCAACCAATCAAAAGGTCTAAATATATTAACGTTCTGCCTCTGCGCATAGGTATTAGGAGATTAGACTAATTTTTTGCTGTAAAAAAAAACAGTCTCATGGAAAACTGTGAAATTATTTTTGCTGTTGTAAGGAAGAATTCTTTTCTTGAAATACTTTGTTTTACACAACCAGTATAAAATTATGCCTCTAGTTGTGATATTTAAAAGAGTAGAAAGAAACAGCATATGAGTACAAAACAAATGCAATTTCTAAGTAACATGTTTGTGTTAGCATTGCTTCAAAACCAGTCTATTAACCGTTGAAATACTCCCAGATACCCCAGAAATGGGTACTAATCTTTTTTGTAAAGGGACTGCCCAGCGCGCAAGAAGTACTTGTTACTTGCAGTATGGCAGGCTGGGAACATGCTGCTTTATTCAACTATATACAAATGAAGGGGGGAAAGAAGAGGGAGAACACACACTAAACAGGAGGTAAGTAATGGAGGGTTGTAGTATGGCTCCAACTCATAATATTCTGAACAACTCAGTTGTTACGGAAAATACCCCTTTATTCACACCTACACGTTATTGTATTAATCTTTGTAGAAAAAAATACCTTGTAAGGTGTCATTTGAAAACTCATAATTTGCTGGTCAGTGACCTGATAAAATATGTATGGTAAAATATGTAAAATCTGTGTGACTGCACTGTGTGAAGTTATAAGATTCCCCTGTATGATGTTATTACCACATGTTCCAAACCCCACAGTCCTGGCCATGCAGAAGTCAGGTTTGTTTTAAACGAAGGAAAGAATGTGTGCTTGCTTTAATTTGCGTTTAAGCAGTAAATAGAGTCATCAAATAAGACAGGAAAACAAAGGAAGTTCAAACCAATGTAGACCTGTTGACTCCTGGGTCTCAACTGGAAATGTTTGTCAAGAGAAGGACTGAAACTATAAAATGGAGGGACAAACACCCGTTTCAAGGCACCCTTCTCTTGATCTCCTTGCTCACCTCATTCTCCTTACCTGAGAAGTCAAAAGGAAACAGCCAATGGTCTTTGGGGAAGGGGTCCTGATCTGAAAGTTAGGTCAATAATCTTCTGGAGCATGTGATGAGAAAGTTTGCTTTGCCATTAAGATAGTTTCTTAAGTAGATAGTAGTAAGCATTTTATTTTTGTTTTTCTTGTAACCATTTCTGACTTTTATACCACATTACTCATAATCCCTTCCAATCTATCTCTTTGTAGTTAAGAAACTTGTATTATTGTTTTATCTGCTCCAGTGTGTTTAAATTGAAATGTCTGGGTAACTCTATTTGACATCATAAACTGGCATATTATTTATTCTATTAAAGGAATAACAGACTTAATATATTTGTACTGTTCAGGAGAAGGCTGGGCATTATAGGACATACGTTCCTGGGGGAAGATCTGGGATTGGGGATGTGTTGGGGTTACCCTGCAGCATAACCAAGGCAGGTGAGAGCCAAGGTGTAACTGACTGGCTTCAGTTACACACAGACACTCGGCGTGTGGCTTACATGCTGGAAGGCTGTTTGTGAGTGGCCCAGGTGGCACTCATGGTTGCAGGGCAAGAGTGACACAGCCCCCCACTAGGCTGGATTGTGCCCCAGTATGTTACATCAATGACACCTAAGTATGATCATAGCTCAGTTGTGTTTTGATGGCTTAGTGCCTGTACAATTGCTGTGACCTTGTCTACCACAAGTGAATCCTCTCCTTGTCTATCATGTAGCCTAGGGACACCTCTTCTGGTCTCATAAAAAAACATTTACTTTGTTGTAAGTGAAGTCCTGCTGCCTCAGCTATGTGAAGTGCTGTCTCCAGTGCCGATAGATGTTCAGCATCACATCTTCCTCTGGTCAGGGTATCATTAATTGTCACTACAACACATAGGAAACGTTCAACACATTTTCCATGACCCTGCTGACAAAATGGCAATCAGTTGTACTGGTATAAGCTCTTGTGAATATCTCTAGTGGTAAATTTCTTACCATCCGCCTCCAGCCTCATCTGCTGGTATATCTGTGACATGTCCAGCTTACTAAATTTTTGGCCCACATATAACACTGCCAGCAAGTCCTCTGTCCGTGGAATGGGGTACTTGTCTAACTTGGACACCTGATTCACTGTAACTTTATTGTCCCTGCAGAGGAAGATGGTTTAACAATGGGCACTATAGGTATGCCCAATTCAGAAAACTGCACTGGTGAAATAATGCTGTCATTTTCCAGTCTGTCTCAGTCTCAGTCTTTTTTCTATAGCCATCAAGAACTGGTTTTGCTTAAAGTATTTTGGCTTGACCCTATCTTAGATATAAATCTAGGCATTACACTCTCTGATGTCCCTGTAGCAGGTCAGTCCAATATCCTGCTGGTCTAGTGGTTAGGAAGTGGTTTCATGGTCCTTTCCAGTTTGTTTGTTCTGGAGGGGGCTCTGCCAGGTGGTATATGGTAGGCCTCAATCTTTCCTGTGTGTCCCTTCCTCCCCTCTTGGGGGTTCTGTCACAACTGACGGGAGGAGGAGCATGTGAGGGAAACCTGGGCCCTCCACTCCACTGGATCCCGACACGGGGTTCTAACAGGGTGTTTCAGTGTCCAGACCACTCGTTGGTCCACCCCAAGTTACACTCCCCCTAAGTCACTTCCTAATGGGCTTTGGCTCCTCCATTTGGGGTGCTGTCACAATCTTAGTAACATCAGCTATGTCTACTAGGGGGACAATACCCTGTTCTTCAGGGCCTTCCATGGGTTCCTGGCTCCAAAAGGGGGAGGGAGGAATACGGATCACCACTTCCAGAATGGCCTTACCAAGGCTGCAGTTACTCTGCCCCCAGCTCCCATCATCAGCCTCATTTCCAGTTTCACCCTCTAATTCCTTCCCTTCCTGTGTCAGTTCTCTTTTAAATTGTCCCTCGAGGCCCTGCAGCTGTTGAGGTGCTAGACCTCTCTGGTCCAATATTGCTCCATGCTTTGCTTTGGTTTAGTGTGGGATCTGTAAACCCCATCATAGTCCTTAGCCTTTAAAAAATGTTTGGGTGAACCTCTAGGACTTCCTAAGTCTAAAACTTGTGTTTTGCTAAGCCCTAATTTGAAAATCTCGTCCCAATTCAGTTTTCATTCTTGGAACTGGTTTTGGCTTAATAAATTTTTTTGCCTGTGACCCCAGATCACTAGGTCTGGTAACTTTTTCCTTTGGCTTTTATATTTTAGAGGGACAAATTCAGAACCTACCACCTGGGATAGATTCTCCAGTGGAGGTTCAGAGGGTCACTCATGTATTCTCTATTGGGCTCAGTCCTCCTTTTCCACTACTGATATGTATATTCATTGATCACAGTAGTTGAAGCTTCTCTATCAACTTCCATTTATACTGACTGTTTAACTCCACTGTAACTTTGCAAGATCCCACTTTTTGTCCTTTTAGATAGTACCTCACCCTCTGTGTCATCCTTCACCTCAAGATAAAAAGCGCTTTGCTTTGTTCCTTTTTGTCTGTTTTTTTGGGGGATCTACCCTCCTGGGTGTGAAATTCTGTTTGATAGTCACCTTTGCATTTTCTGGCTAATTGTCCAATCTTGAAGAATTTATGACACTGGGATATTCTAAATTTACAAAGGATGGAAAGTGAGCTCCATCACAGTGAAAACACCCCTCAGGAGCTTGAGTTCCTTGCAGCTGACTTTGCATTTTGTTCATTGATTCAGTTTGATTGTCCCTGCACTCTAAGTGCAAATCCTGTAAGTTTTTCACGGCTGCTTGCATTGCTGTTGCTAATTCTACTGCCTTGGACCAGGTTAAGTTCCCCTACGCCAGCAATTGTCTTTGAATTCTCTCATTATTAATAGCACAAACAAATCTGTCCCATCACAATCCAAAAATAGGACTTCTGGCACCCACAAACTCTCTCTCTTAGAAAGTTATCTTTCAAAGCATTGCGCTAACTTGAATCTCTTCCCTTATGTCTGCCCATCTCTTCTAACTATCGCACATTCCCTCAACCTGTTGCCTGCATTCTTGCCTTCTCAGTGAATACTAACTCATGTATGCCACACTAGAGAACCACTGCAACAACACTTTTTTGTCAGTCAAGTATATTTGAGATCCTTGTGTGGGGAATGAATCATATTGATAGGATTATGCATATAGGCTGGGATTTTCCAAGGAGCCTAAGGAAGCAATGTACTAGGCTCCCTTACAAGTCCCAGCAATATTGTTTGTTTACTACAGGGAACAATCCTGCGTCTACCGGAAAATGAACTAGATGATCTAGCAGGGATCTCTGACTCTAACTTCTATAATTCAATGATTCTATATGATGTTTATATACATTTCTTCCAGGAAAGAAAGTTGGGGGAGAAGATTGCACTTTACTGTTGAACTGCGGAGACGTGCACTAAAATATCTAATAGAGAAGTCAAGAAAAGAGGATTCTGTTAAAATTAGGAGCACATGAGGTGCAATAAATGTAACTGACAAGCTGAAGAAAGCATAAAAGCATCACTTAGGCTGACTGCTAAACTGTAAACGTAGTACATTGTTTATGCAAAACTGCCTATTTAAGACAAATGAAGTGCCAAAGCAACTACTCTTTACATGCATGGGAATGTCAGTCTTCAGCCTGGAAACGAGACTGTGTTATACTGCATATGTTACCTGTGGTAAAAACAGCAGTTCAGGATGAATGGAGAGGAAGTAGAGGATGCTGTTGGATCTTAAATAATTCTGCAAAGTAGAGTACTGAAGGGTAGCAGTAGTGGTGCCGGTGACAAGAGCAGAGGGCAAGAAGAGGACTGAAAGTCTTACAGAGTCAGGAATGTTTAGGAAATGTGAACATGTCTATGCTACAGAGATTCTCTCACCTGATTTCTACCAATTTCTTCATATTTCAGATACGTAAACAAGTGCAAATGATAAGGGGGAAACTGATCACTAGAGTCTAATAATGTAGCCATATTACTGCTGCTGTGAGACTAAGGCAAATTAATGACTGAGAGGTAAAAAAGGAGAGAAAGGAAAACAAAGGGGAGGAGAAAGTGAGGAGCAGGGCATAAAATTCCCTATTTTGAGTAGCAATTATGTAGTTACCTCTCAGCTTCTAGAAACTGTACCCTGCTCTTTAGCATCCAGAAAAATTATTTCTCTAATGTTGGCAGCCCCAGAAAGCTCATACATTTTACCCCATTTGGTTCTACTTAATATTGACATCTGAACTGGATTCAATGTGCTCCACAACACCCAAAAAGAATGGTTGCCCCTCGGTTCCTTACGTTTCATAGACTTACCAAGCACATCCCATAAAAACAAAAGCATGGATTCAGATATGTTTTGGAAGCATAAACATAATTTTAAGTGGCAGATATCATTTTGGAAATCTGGGCTTTTTGTAAAAAATTATATATATTAGACAATTCAATTGACATGAACCAGGAACATAAAATAAATGGAGTTGTACGGGGAGATTTTGAATAGTAAAAGGGCCAGGGACCACGTGATAGTGTATCATGCTTGTTGCTAACAGCAGCCAAAATTGATAGGCCTTTCAGCAGGCCTGTGCAGCCTTGCCATGACTAAGCCAGGAGGGGAGGAGAGCCCCTTTATCAACCTTTCCTTGACCCTACTCTCCCTCCCTGTTGCTCTGGTGGAGGTGCTGGGATCTGTGTTTCAGGAAAAGCCCAATAAGCTTATTATGCATGCCCTGTGGGAAATGTTTGTCCCGGCCTCACGATATGCAAATTCTGTCAAAACATACCTCGCTAATTAAGTACTCTGTTAACTTTAGGTCTAGCTTCTGAAACTTTTTTTCTTTTTCCTTGAGGTGTTATCGTCTACTAACAAGGATAAATGGGGGGGAGGGGCAATCTCTGTCTGGAGTCAGTGAGAGTGTTTTTTCGGATCCTACACTGACAGCTGGAAGATCTGGCCAATCGGAAAGCTGTCGCTGTTCTCACTCGAAAGCCGCCCCAGACTTTGGTAATTATTAAGGGTTGAGGGTTGCGGTGTTTTACTAACCTGTTGTGGACGTGTGCAAGTGCTTGAGCCTAAGTAAAAGTATACCTTTGAAGTAAGAGTGTGCTTGTGTGCTGCTTGAGCCTAAGTAAAGGTATAGCTATGTAGCAAGGGCACTGTTGAGTTATACTGTTTCTACCAGTCCATATATCGGCTGGATAGCTGTGTCTCCATTTGACTTATTTCCTGACACCACCTCGCACAAAGTAAAGTTACCACGAGCTTTGCATTGGCAGAACCCCGGGTAACAGAGTATGTCAAAATGAAGGTGTCTAAGACCAAAAAATTACTCCTTGTTTTGATACACAGTGTCTTTTTAAAGCTTTTGTTGGTGGTGTTCAGCTCCAGAAGAGCCAGTTAGGCTTCAAATCTTGCTCATTTGAAACTAATAAGGTGTGGACAAAAGGATTTTAATTTGTCTCCTGCTATCTCTCTAACCTGAAATCTTATCTTTAGACCAAAAAGACCCATGGGTGTTTAGTAAGAGGAAGAGATCTGTGTTACACTATACAGATTCTTCTGTTAACCATCTTTTGTGATATCTAGTTGTAATTCTATCAGAGGTCACTTTGATTCGATATACTTGCCTATCATCTGCCTTTTACCCTTGAATATTTTTCAGCTATAAGATATGTGCACAGAGAACAATTGTTTTCATTAACAAAATTTTATTTATGAATCTTTTAGGTGACAGCAGTATCTATAATACATGCATATGCATAGTACAAAACTATGTAATACAGCTTTTCTTATGAAGATCAAGACTGAAATGCAGTCATCCTTCTTATTTCTAGCCTGCTTCATTTCTGAGCAGAGACTTTTTGCTACCATGTATAATATTTTTGGAGTATTTTATTTTGTGATATGGGCAAATGTCTACCCTGAGTAACTCATTTCACTTGTGAGACTAAATTTAACTATATATAGTCAAAATCAGGGTCCACTATACCACAAGATTTGCAGTGAGACTCATATGTGGTTGAGAAGAAGTACATATTAATTTAGTTTTATAACATTTTAAAGGACCCATCCCTCTCCCTCTCCACCCTCCACAAGGAGAGACTAGGAAGGCCATGGGAAGGAATATCTTGGCTAGTGATAGGGAAAACACACACATTGTCTGATTCCCTCTAGATGCCCTGTAAAAGATACACAGGCTAAGCTGGTTAACCCTTTGTATGGAGGATGCCCCCATGCCAAAGAACTGCCACTGTCTGGGAACCACTGGAGGAGGTTTTCGGAGGCCAGAGCCAATGTAGAAGCATAAGGCTTGCAGGCAGATGGCCTATGGATCCACTAGTTTTGGGATCCACTAGTCTTGACACTTTCTGTGTGGGAAGTGCAGTTGTTTGTTGCAGTTGTTTTGTTTTTTTTAAAATGGGATAGAGGTAGGGTGAAGGGTATACCAGGACTATGGGAGTTACTAAAGGGAAGGAAGAACAGTTTCAGCTTGTCCATCTGCCTTGCCATGATCAGCATGGCAGAGGTGAATCTTGAGAAGCGGAGAGAAAATAAGGAATGGCTTTATGAGTTTTATCAGGGAGCTTTTCCTCATGCATGAGGCATCCTAGGAGAAAGCACAGAGACATTTGAAGGAGAAACTGGCCAGGGCCATATAGACTGGGAATGTTATCAAAGCAAAGATGAGGGGGTTGAACCGGAGCTACAGATTGGGCTTGGGATGGGAGGTGGCAAAAGAGGTGAGGGTGGAAGAGAGAGTGTTGTGGAGGGAACAGTATTAATCATTTCACATTAGAACCATTAGAAAGGCATGGCAAAGACAAAGTTTGACAGCTAGAGAGAGAGAGTTAACAGAAGGCCCAGCTTAAGGCAAAAAAAAAAAAAACCAATCAGCTTTTTCAACTGAAGGACACCTGTGTCTTTGGCCCTATTTATTTTATACAGCTTAATAGTGTGAACTCACAAACAGACAGAGCAGCTCTATTATCTCCTTAAACTGGTTTCCTGGTCAACAATCCCCTCTCTTTCCTTCTTATGAGAGTAATGAGATCCTTTTACCTAGACTTAGCTCCACCTAATTGCTTGAGCTCGGATAGACACTCTAAAATGGATCTAACTCCCCATTCTTTCTATCTTTACGAATAAAAACCAACTACTGTCTGACTCAGTGTCACTAGGGAACCATTTGATTTACTCTTAGTGATACTGAGAGAGAGATACACAGGAAAATGCAATATATACATTGTAAGTTTCTTTAATACTTCATTTATTGGTTCCCACATCTTTCTATCTATAGGCACCACATAATGCAGAACTCTGCTATTAGGATGCCGAACCACATTGTTACCTATCAGATTGCTTTACCTTATTCTTAAAGAATCGCAATAGCTTCCTGTCAGGCATTCACTACATGTGGTTTGTTAAAGTCTTACTGTTTGGCTTTAAGATACTGAAATATACCAGACCAGTCAGTCACAAAGCTAGTTAACTCACAACTTTGTGGACCCAGATCCTGCAGAGCCTACACATACTAAACTCTGCGGGAGTTCTACACATGGAAGGCTTGAAAGATTGAGCCCTTGCTTGTTTTCAAAGATGCAACAGTGAGTTTGTGTGAACAGGTAAAAGGTCCTCTATAAAAAAGGTGCCTATGTACATTACCCAGAAACCTGTCCAGCAGTTCTCAAACAATGCAGTCCTTAGAGACTGCATGGGGGGTCTGCAAAATCCTACAAAAAATTTAAAAATGATCTCACCTCATGTCTGCATTGCCTAATGATTCAGACTGACAAATCTACTATTTCTGTTTAAACAATGTATTTCATGGTGCATGAACAATGCTGTAATACTCATATTGCATAAGGATCAATGTAAAAAATCTCACTGCTTTGCAACAGCAAATCAGAAGTGACATCCTTTTTTTTTTTTTTTTTAATGACTGAGATGTCTTTAGCTAGTGGAAGTGGAATATATTTTTATAGTGTGTGAGCAATTACACTGAAAATGGATACATTTTAAAAATGAACTCATACTAGTACTGCTAGTTGTGCTGAAGCCATGGACAATGCAGAGTCAAGTAGTAAGAAACAAATGAACAAAAAGTTTGACGACAGTTATACTGATTTTGGTTTTATGGAATTTAGTGGTGGATGACTGCAACACATTGTATGCTTACAAATCCTATCAAATGAAGCAATGAAACCTGCAAAGTTGAAACGACACCTCAAAACAAGGCACTTGAAGTATGAAGATAAATCCAGGGACTTTTTTCAATGAAAGAAAGAAGAATACGGTCAACAGAAAACTCAAATGACAAACATTACGTCGATTCCGTAAAAGGCTATGAAAGCATCTTTCTTAACAGTGTTTTGGATTGCAAAGAGTAAAAAATTCCATACCATTGGAGAAGAACAGATTCTTCCAGCTGCTGTAGAAATGTGCAAAGTAATGGTAAGCGAATATGCATCGAAGAAACTTAAGGGCATACCACTTTCAAACAACACAGTTAGTAGGAGAATTGAAGAGCTTTCAAATGATGTAAAACACCAACTAACTGAAAGGCTACATACCTGTGAACAGGAAAACAGGTCAGAAAATATCTAAGTTATTGGATGATTTCATGAAAGCTGAATCATTGAATTGGGAGAAGCATGTCTGTGTTTGCACAGACAGTGCTGTTGCTGTGACAGGCAATAGGAGTGGTGCTGTAACAAGAATATGAGCCATAACCCGCAGGTAAGTGTAACACACTGTATGTTGCATCACCCGGCTATTGCATCAAGAAAATGGAACCTGAATTAGCTGATGTGCTAAATGCAGCTGTGACAGTTGTGAATTTTGTAAAGTCCTGTCCTTTGAATTCATGCCCTTTTGCAAAACTGTGTTTAAAAATGGGTGCAGGACATGACAAATTATTGTTTCATACTAAAGTGCATTGGCTATGTAGTGGCACAGTGTTGGAAAGAGTTCTTGAGCTTTGCAAAGAGCTGCTGGGTTTTCTTACTGTGAACAATCCCTAGATTGCTGCAAACTTTTCTGACCCGATGTGGATCATAAAGCTTGCATCCTCAGACATTTTCAATTTGTTGAATGTGCTGGACCTGTCCACAGAAGGGGGCAATATAACTATACTTGAGGTGAGTAACAAGATTGCAGCATTTCAGAAGAAAGTAGAGATTTGCAAAACTAGACTGAGCAATGGAATCTCAAATATGTTTCCGTTACTGACAGAATTTCTGGATACTAACAGCATGACATTTGACTGTGTGAGAGAAGGATTGTTGCTCACCTTTCAACTTGGGCAGTTACTTCAATGTTTATTTTAAATATATAAACATGGAGGAATATGATTGGGTTCGGGATCAATTCTCAACTTTTGCTATGTCATCTTGCCATTTGAGTGGAAAAGCAGAACAGGAGCTGCACAAACTATCCTGTGGCCACAAACTGAAAATTATGTTTCAGGAACAGACACCTTGCCAGTTTTGGACAACTGTTGCTGCAGAATACCCAGTTTTAGTTAGAGAAACAATTAAAGAGTTGCTGCCCTTCCCAACAATATATATACTGAAGTATCATTCTCTTCCATAACAGCTATAAAGACAAAGTTCAGGTCCCGACTGGAAGTGGAGAATGATTTACAAGTTTGCTTGTCAACCATCATACCAAGCATAGATTGACTCTGCAGAAAGAAGCAGGCACACCCATCTCACTGATATCTGTAAGTTCTCTTACGTTCTTTTTCTTAAAGCATTACTAACAATATGTGTTTATATGAAGTACACTTACCTTTGTCAAGCAGAATCTCAGTTGGGGGTCTATGATTAACATTGAATTTGGAAAGGGGTTCATCAACAAAAAAGTTTGAGATCCTCTGATCTAGTACACAGTATTACCAGACTACAATTTTAATAACAAATGGAAATTTAGGGAAGCAAAATGTAATTATCCAAATTGTAATTTCATCAGAACACCAGGACTAGCATCCCTATTCTTATGAAAAGAGCAATGGAATCTCTAATGACCACAAGTACTGAAAATATTGGTTTTAGTCAGTTTCTGTCAGCAGAATGTTCTCCAATGTCCTCCTAGGACATTGGTTAAATACAGATTTAGAGGGAAGAGTGCCACCTATTGAATTCCCAACAGAGCTGGGAGAGTATGGCAAAAATCTATTCAGTATCATTAATTCAAAGATAGCCATTAGAATTCACAATCCTTTTCATTCATTTTCCTTAAATATGCATACAAGTGTTTGCCAGACTGTTCATAAGAAAAGCTAAAGTCTCATAAATATTCTGCAAAAATACATTTGTACATGAGTTCATATCAGATTTGTGATTGGCTTCTTCTAGTTTATAAGAATTTCAGCCATCCAAACAAGAAGCAGAAACAATAATCTTACATTACAGATAGCCAAAGACATAGGCAAATAGGCATAAATTGATCAAATGATTTTGAACAACGAAATTCCTAAAAATCAAAGTCAGAATTTGGATAATTTACAAGTAGGAAAAAAAGATTAGGTGCATCTAGTGAACAATTCATTATGATCATTCATTCACTTAATAAAGGGAATAGCTTTTTGTTGTTGTTTTATATTCACCTTTCCAGATCTCTGGTTTTAGTACAAAGTTTCAGAACAATTCATAGCTATAAACTGGATTGGTGTCCAACATTAAAAAGCCTCCTAAATCTCCCCACACACCTCAAATCTGAGATTCTTTCACTATCTTCAGCCATTCATTTTGTTCTTTCCTAGACTAGAAAAAGGTTGACAAAAGTTGACGCTCTGCTGGATGAGCCAGAGAAGCAAGTTCCAAAGCTAAGGATCCCCTTGCTGGAAATATTCTTCTTCCAACCTCTTTTCATTCAAACTCAAGAGTTATTAGCATGAATGCCTTATCTGATCACAATCTGCAGTATTACACAGGAACAAAGGTGGACTTGGATGTACTTTGCGTCACTTGCCTTTAGGGCTTGGTCCATAGCCATTGAAGCCTATAGAAAAACTTCTGTTGACTTCAATAGATGGAGGATCAAGTCCTTACTGCTTTAAAAGTCAGAGGTACGTGTATGTTACATTTAGAAATGTAGTAGAGCTGTTGGTTTTTTGCAAGAAACAACACTTATCAAGTGGGCAGTTGTGTTCCGCACCAGATGAAGTTTGAGTGGTTTTAAGATGTAGCCCCATGTAGAGCCTATTACAGTAATCCAATCTTGATGAATGAAATCCAAGCACACATGCTCTCCTGGAGCTTTCCATTAATTTCCTGCTCTGGAAATATTTAAATACAATGAAAAAATTAGAGTATTAAACAAATTTCCTTTTTGACTTTCTAAAAGCATTGAAATAGGAAATTCATGAGTGCATGGCAGGGCCCTTACATTTTAAATAAGTGGTACAGTGTCTAAGCATAAGAAGCACAACACCAATTAGATGTAACAAAGTTATTCCTTAATGCCCAACATTCTGAGTGCTTTGCTTTCATCAAGGGCAGGCTACTTTCTTCCTTACAATCAGCATTTATGGATGGCATGCTGCTCTGCACCATCTACACCACTTCTGTGCTTTACACATGAAAGGGCAACACAGTTCTTACTTTCTGGAAATTCATCTGAAGTAACTGGGCAATTATATGGAATATTCTCCATATAGCAAAGTAAATCTTGTTAACAGGTCTGTGCTCAGAAATTACCAAGCTTCGTTTTAATGAACTCCAGTTGCATTGCAGCACACTTGGTTTTTTATTTCAGGAAAATAGAAGTGGAATATAAATGCATTAGGGAGCTAACATGAAGAGTTTACTATCCTTCAATGCTGCAGTCTGTCTGCCCCACCCCACCCCAATTACAAATAGTCAGGGATGAACTACGAGCTTTGGGAAAAGCATCAGAGGTCTCACTTAGTGTTTACCCTTTGGCAAAAGGGGAACCCAGAGAAAGATAAATTGTGTTTTACTGATCTTTTCCCACTGATAATGGTTGGCATTTCAGTATGCACATGGGGCCAAGTTTTGCCCTCATGCAACTCCACTGAAATCAATATCCTGTAATACAGGATTTCTGATAGAGTTGTTTACTTGACTTATATAGGGGTGTTTTAAGTAATCCCAATAAATCCCATCTTAAACCTCAGTTAGCGACTAAAAGGAGAGACAGGTGAACTAAAAAGAAACAAACTTGCGGTTTAATTATGTGGAATCCCAGTAAGTCATTTGGAGTGCCTAGAGTTTGATAAATGATTTTGATACAGCCAAAATAAATAGTATATTATAACAAACCCAGCATGTTTATATACATATATATATATATACACACACACACATATACATACATACAGACACAGAAAACATCTTGCTTATTTGGAAAAAATTCTCATGCATGACATGACACAGAAATTGTAAAGGCTTTTATGAATTAATGAGATTGTTAATATATCTTATGTTTTTAATTTAATACATAGCAAAGTACATTAGTCGCTTTGAATCCCAGATAGAAAGCTACGAGATGAGTTCTCATTTTGCTATTTACAATGCATGGGTGGACCTTTGTGCCCCCACAGAGTACTACTTAAATTGCTAGGTCTCAGTGTTGGTTCAGGGGTCTACCCACATTGCAAATTGCAGGCTCAGGACCATGATCCCTGATGGTGAAGAGCTTACAATCAGATTTTAGACATGATGCAGAGAGTAGGAATAACAAACAGCTGAGTCTTGGAATATCTTGCTACTTCCATGACATTTATAATAAAATATACATATATTTTAATATATTAACTCTTCTTTTAGGGTACAGGGAAGAATGGAAGAAGCAGGATTTTAGAAAATACTTTTTAGACACCTGTCCTTAACCTGACTCCCCTAAAATTCTAATATACCATTAGTGCTGCTGTTATTCATGAAGATTTATAAACATATATTCTGGGGATTATTTCCTGAAGTGAACACAATATTTGAAAAATAACCTAGAAAAAAAACCTGGCTGTATTAAAGGAATATCAGCATGATCAGAACTAGAGGTAGCTGAATACAGAAAAGAATTTTCCACTAACAGTAGTACTGCTTTTAAAATGTGTTCTCTTTGGCTATACTCTAGGTCCTGTTTTGTTTGCTACCATAAATATGCTAACAAATATTTTTACTGGGAAGAAGGTTCACTGGAAAATCTAATAATACGCAAACACTACAAAACTTATCTTCTGTATTGTACATATTTTTACTGGAAGCTTGATCCCAAAAAGTTATGTTTCTGATCACTGATTGGATGAGCATAACATGTGACCAACCAAAACAGCTTGGATTATATCAGATATTCACAAAAATCTGTATGAAGATAAACTATCAAATAATTACTCAATGAATACATTTTAAACAAGAAAAACCACAGTCTGTTTCTGGACAACTCCCAAATAGAAGAGGTGATATTCATTAAATCATTAGTTACAAGATATTCACCCAGATATGAGGGATGGTTTTACACACACACTCACACACACACACACACACACACAAGATATTCATTTCCTGAGAAACTCCCATACAACTCCCCATCCCCATCCCCTTCTCTAAAAACCCCATACTTTATCCACAGTTTTTACCCCCACAAGGGAGTAGAGACAGAGACTCCATGAAGTCCATTAGAGAGTTCATTATTATTGAATTATGTGAAAGGTGCCTCAGATACTATCATGATGAGCAGCAGTATAATACCATAAAATAGATAGACTAATCGTCTGTATTAATATGAATATAATGAGCCAGATTCAAAGCCCACTCATTGTCAATATGATTCTTGCCAGGCTCTATGCTAGCAAAACACTGACATGGAAATTGGGAACCTGAAACAAAAACAACCACAGGGGAATGGCCTAAGTCACTTTTGAAAATGGGATGTAGGTATGCAAGAGCCTAAGTATCACAAAAAAAAGTAAAATGGGACTTGGGTTTCTAAGATTTTGAAAAATTGGACTTTGATTCCTGAGAAGCTTGAGGCTTTTGAAAATTTTACCCTACATTACTAGCTGAAATAGTATCATACAACACTAGTATATAGACTGGAAAAAGAAAAGGGACAAATTTAAGAACATAAAAGGAACTTTGATATATCAAGCCCAGATTTATACAATGTTTCTCCTTCATTATTCTCTTCATCTCAGACTTGAGATTTAGCACCAGATCCTTCGTTAATGAAAAGCGGCATAACTGTATTGAAGTCAATATAGCTACACTGATTTAGCTAACTGAAGATCAGTCCTTGTGTATTAAGTATACTTTTACTGGTGATTTTAAATAAACCTATCAATGTTAATTAATGTATGCATGAGCTGTGTCAGAAGATTTAGGTAAATTTATTAAATACGATAGTGTACCTATTTCATGTCATAAAAGGTTTCTTCCTTCAAAACACCTGGTGCTGGACACGGTCAGACAGGACACTAGACTTAATGGACCATTGGCTGATTATTCTATCCAAACCACTGTGAAAATAGTTGTTCTATCCAAACCACTGTGAAAATTCAGCTGCTGTTCTCTCATTAGGTTCCTGACACCTACCCACTTTATTTTGGCCTCCAAGAACTATCCATAGCAATTATAAAAGTTAGATTGTGAAATTAAGTGATCCCTGAGAACAAAACATTAGGTATTAAATAGAAATACTAAATAGGCAAGGTTTTACAGGAGGTTTTATTCTCTATTACATTTTTTTATTCTATGAAGTGGGGTGGAATGAGAGAGAGAGCTAAAGCAATATCATGCCATTAAAATAACATTTTAATTTGTTCACTGCATTGTGTTTTAAGACAACTCATAGAAAGAACCATAGTGAAGAGGAAAAAGAATAGTAGCTGCCCTCATTTAGTACCCATACCTCTACCATGCAAGCCACAGGGGAAAGTAAACCAAACTACTCTTGGTTTGAGGCTGTCCTCATTTTAAAACTGCAAGGACAAATAATTCAATGTACAGTTAATCTTCAATTATCCAAATTATTCATTGTCCCCCTATGCTAATCAGATAAAAGTGCTTGTACTGTATTAAAAGTAACAGCTTTTAAGAGAAAAATAGAGAATATATATATATATATATATATATATATATATATATATATATATATATATAGCAACAGAAAGACTACAGATCAGAGAAGCTTTGATGCTTAATATTGCTGGATTTTACAGCAAAATATAATGAGTGGTACATTACACTTTCATGTGTTCAAGTATGTTCAAATTTGAAAATGAGGACATAGGCAAAATTGACATTTTGATCAAAACATTTGTGGATCATTGCACTTGTCAGAGCGATGACATATTGGGATACGAAACACTCTAGCCTTAACTTTTTCACCCTGAATGTGGAAAGTTACCTTTAGCTCCATTCTGTTTGGTGACAATACATCAGAGTATCATGCACATGGTGAGATTAAATTACAGTGCAATGTCACCTAGTGGAGATAAGAAAGACACAGCACTAGACAGATCTGCATTTCTTGTGCCAGAGTGCTATTCTTGCCTCTTGAGGATAACGCAGAGCCATAGTCTGGTGTACACCATCCTACTTCAACATTAGAAAGTGTCTTTCAGATATCTTCTTTGTTTTGGCAGTGACCTGTTGTTCTTATGATCCAAATATGATATACAAATTTGAAGGAGACCTCCAAAGCTTATTAGTATTTTCTATAGTGGGCACTCAGGATATCATTAAAGCATATCTTCTCTCCTGACTGCCAGATTCCTCCTCTTCCTGATTTTTAAATCAACTGCTAAAATAAATTCCATATTCCTAAATTATTCTTTATTAATGAACAAACAAGAATTCGCTGAGATTATGTGTCAGAGACCAAAAAAATGAGATAACAGAAGGCTCATTTCAAATTCTGAGAACGTTTTTTATTTGTCCAGAATGGGAATACTTACTCAAAGCAGATGATTACCCATGACATTTCAAACTGTTACAACACTGGAACACCAAAAACAATGATCTTGTACAACATGGTCAACCTAAGTAAAGAGCTTGAAGAATGGACTTCATTCTACAATAAATAATTCAGACAGAGTATCACCAGTAAATCACAAGCAAATAGTTTCACTGAGAATTCTTTCAGAAATCTGGCTAGGAAAGGTTATTGAGATGCTATCATTTTGGAATAAAAAATTATCATACACCATGGGAAGGATTTGGCTTCCCAGGTGACTTAACTCTAAATTACCTTGTTTAAAACAAATGCTTATATCAAAGACACATAAGACCCTACTAGAAATCCATGATCAAAGAAAAGCAAGTAGACAAATCCAAAAGATACATTATGCCAGACCTGCAAGAGGGCATCCAAAGTTAACTATGTGACTCTGTTCATATACATAGTAATTTAAAAGGAAAATGAAAAATAGCTATAAATATATATGCCACATTCATGTATATCTGAAACACTCAATAATTTTTTCAAGTGCACTACACAAGAGAAAATAAGAAACACAGGGACACAAAACTATGGGGACTAGAGAAAGGATACAAGGCAAAATGCACACATCCAAGTTACTGGATGAATAAACAGTAAAAATAACCCAGAAGAAGAAAAAGCATCAAGTGGAAGAGTTACACGTAACCCACTGAAATACAGGGACCATATAACTGTTGACTAGGTGTGTGTGAAACAACAGACCTGCAAAGATGGCTATACAGTCTGAATGAAACTTGCTGACAGAAAAGCAAAACTATATTGTTTAAGTGCAGTTATATGATTATATTAATTAGTATATGGTGAAAGGTAGCTAATTAAAATCTAAGCTTACTGTTGTGGATATGTTAGTGCTAAACTTGAAACTTTAATATGTCAAGCAGCAACATCACATTAGAAGACAAAAAACATAAGGAAGCAGAACAGTTCATGTATCTGGGCATCACCATACTAGACAAAGGAGACCTCAAGAAGGAAGAGACATCAAGGACAAGATCACAGACAAGATCAGCTCCCAGACTACTGTACTGGATGGCACAGAATGGGAAGGAGGCGAACATCCCGCAGTGCTGAAGGAACAGGTCCAAGACTATTTAGAAGGATTGGACATACACAAGTCCATGGGGCCGGATGCAATGTACCCGAGGGTGCTGAGGGAATTGGCTGAGGTGATTTCAGAGCCATTGGCTATTATCTTTGAAAGCTCGTGGCAACAGGGGGTGGTCCCTGAGGACTGGAAAAAAGCAAATATAGTGCCCATCTTCAAAAAAGGGAGGAAAGAGGATCCAGGGAACTACAGACCGGTCAGCCTCACTTCAATCCCTGGAAAAATCATGGAGCAGGTCCTTAAGAAGTCCATTTTAAGGCACTTGGAAGAGAGGAAGGTGATCAGGAACAGTCAACACGGATTCACCAAGGGAAAGTCATGCCTGACCAACCTGATTGCTTTCTATGATGAGGTGACTGGCTCTGTGGATGTAGGGAAGGAGGTGGATGTGATATACCTTGACTTTAGCAAAGCTTTTGATACTGTCTCTCACAGTATTCTTATCAGCAAGTTAAAAAAGTACGGGTTGGATAAATGGACTATAAAATGGATTGAGAATTGGCTAGAGCATAGGGCTCAACGAGCAGTGATCAATGGCTCCGTGTCTAGCTGGCAACCGGTCACAAGTGGAGTTCCCCAGGGGTCGGTCCTGGGGCCGGTTTTGTTCAACATATTCATTAATAATCTGGAGGATGGGGTAGATTGCACCCTCAGCAAGTTTGCGGACGACACTAAGCTGGGTGGAGTGGTAAATACCCTGGAAGGTAGGGATAGGATACAGAAGGACCTAAACAAACTGGAGGATTGGGCCAAAAGAAATCTAATGAGGTTCAACAAAGAAAAGTGCAGATTCCTCCACTTAGGAAGGAAGAATCCCATGCACAGCTATAGATTGGGGACCGACGAGCTAGGCAGCAGCTCTGCAGAAAAGGATCTGGGGATAACAGTGGATAAAAAGCTGGATATTAGTCAGCAGTGTGCCCTGGTTGTCAAGAAGGCTAATAGTATATTGGGCTGCATTAGGAGGGGCATTGCCAGCAGGTCGCGGGAAGTGATTATTCCCCTCTATTCAGCATTGGTGAGGCCGCATTTAGAGTATTGTGTCCAGTTTTGGGCTCCCCACTACAAAAAGGATGTGGCAAGTTGGAGAGAATACAGCGGAGGGCAACAAAAATGATTAGGGGGCTGGAGCACAGGACTTATGAGGAAAGGCTGAGGGAACTAGGCTTGTTTAGTCTGTAAAAGAGAAGAATGAGGGGGGAGTTGATAGCAGCCTTTAACTACCTGAAAGGGGGTTCCAGGGAGGATGGGGCTAGGCTGTTCTCGGTGGTGGCAGATGACAGAACAAGGAGCAACGGTCTCAAGTTGCAGTTGGGGAGGTCTAGGTTGGACATTAGGAAAAAGTTTTTCACTAGGAGGGTGGTGAAGCACTGGAATAGGTTACCTAGGGAGGTGGTGAAATCTCCATTTTTAGAGATTTTTAAGCTGAGGCTTGACAAAGCCCTGGCTGGGATGATATAGCTGAGGTTAGTCCTTCTTTGAGCAGGGGGTTGGACTAGATGACCTCCTGAGGTCCCTTCCAACTCTAATATTCTATGATTCTATAAGGATGGGAAAGGTATACACAACATTCACTAAACTCAAAGATATACAGCACCAGAACAAAACTGAGAATTTTCACCTCAAACAGCTAAAATAGGCTGTGAGAGCCGGAGATCTACTAATACATTAGACAGAAAACTAAAACCTTCAGAAATAAGTACTTGTACTTTGGATGGAAAGATATTATCACAAATGAAGAGATCAGAGAAATCAACAACCAGTAGCTTGTCTCCATTAGAATGAGGATGAAGTGCTGGACATATTTGAGGCATGTACTGCAAATGCCAATACACAGGCTCCCACACGAAGTCATCAAGACAAAACCAACTGGTTTGAGGAAATGAGGGTCCCCAAGGGAAATCTTAAGAACAACCCTTAATAGGAAGAACTGAACAGTTGATCTCATCACCAAAGAGCAGATGTAAGCAGCAGCAAATGACACACAGGAATGGAAGAGACACTGTGGACAACATTGACACAGGAAGGATGTTACATAATAATACATGCACATTTAATAACTATATGCATAAAAATTGTTTCAAAAGCCATGTCATCAATTTAAAACAAAACAAAACAGGGGTTATGTAATGATGTATGGAATGGTTCTTGTTCCACTGGAGCTAGACTGGGAAGCAGCAGAATTAGAGTAGGTTAAAACTCAAAAATTACCTTTCATGGGAAACATTTAAAAATTTGAATTTTCATTTTGAATAGGAATAAAACAACTATTTTCAAGATTTCCTTCAAAACAATTCCTGAAAAATTTTGATTCAGGATATTTCAGTTTCGAATTTAATTTATTGTATGGGTTTTCTTCATTTTTATATTATTTTTTGTTTTTGTTCATGACATGACAGCAATAGTAATGTATATTGGGTCGTGAGATGGCATGAGATAGAATATTCCAATTTTTGTATTATGTCATTTGTTTAATTTTAAAAATCATAAGGCAGCTGCTAGTTCATAATGATTGAAACATCTTGTCCTCATTTTTAGATCAAAGCATCTACCAGTTTGTGTTGTACAACAGTACAATTTGATGCTTTGACAAGCAGGAGTCACTTTGATCTAGAGAAGGAGAGGAGATGTCTCAAATGGGTCAGAGTAAGAGTTGCCTTTCTGATTTTTAAAATTATAAAAAGTATTTTTTCAACAGTAATGCAATGTCAGTAGTTATAGTGTATAATACTACTACTGACATTATGAAATAGTTTAAATGAAACTATAAAAAAGTACAACAATTCTGAAATTAAATTTCAAAATTCTGAAACAAAAATAGAAAATTTTCCAAAATTACTTTGTTAGTTTTAAAATAAGTTTCTTTCTTTTTTTTTTTTTTTTTTTTTTTTTTTTTTTTGCAGGAATTTTCATCAAAACTAATATGACTTCATGAAAAAAACTCTTTTTTTCAAAATAGGTTTTTCTGACAAGAAACCATTCTGATAAAAAAAATTCCAGTCAGGTCTAAGTATAATGATCAGTGAATGTGTGTTCATAAGTATGTAATGATTTGAGACAGAATTTTCCATTGCCTTGCACCTTTATGCAGTAGTTAACTTCCCACGTTATATGACTTTATGCTTCAATTATGTGCATCCGTGCAGATCAAGTGAAAAATGGTTGTAAAATGTTATCATTCCATTTTATATCTATTTACACAAGTGTAAATGACTACAACAACAGCAAAGCAATGGAGAGTAAGGCCCCATTGTACAAAGCACAAGTGGGCCAGGAAAAGTTTCTGCTCTTCTGCTAACCAATCCAGAGAACAAACCAATCTGTCTACCCCTTCCATGGTCTCAATGGAGACCATCTGTCCAGTTAATTTTGTTATCCTATCATATTATTAATTCCTTTATTGAGCAAATTTCAGGTCTTTGTAATTTCAGCTGTTAGTGCGGGAGCCTCACTGCTAGTGCACACTGGGCAGTCTCTTGCATCAGAAATACTGTTTCAGAGAAGGTCTATTGCTTACACCTGGTTATCAGTGATTTCAGCTATGTTGGTCTGCAACAAGGCTCTCAGTTAATCAGCTCTGTTCTTACACAATTCAGAGGGAAAGGGTCAAATGGTGCCTAGGACTCTTAGGCAGAGCCCAAACCACCAGCTACAAGTACCTGTCCACCACCCTCTCTCAACTCCACTAGGCTTTGGCACCCCCGTCCCCTGCCTATAGAGTACACTTTAGAGCCCGGCCCAGATGGCATCCCTGTCTATTTTGCCATAATCTTGATTCTTATTCGTGACCGCCTTTCCTCTGAATTGGGATTGAGTATTGCATGAATGACCAGTTTTTCAGTCTGTGGCATCTCCATTCTAAAACTAAGGTCACCAGGACTGTTATTAATGACCTTGAATATGTTGATGACTGTGCTATCCTCGCACACACTAAGGCTGACTGGCAATCCACCCTAGATCTCTTCTCAGGCACCTATCATAATCTAGGATTCTACCTCAACATTGGGAAGACTACGATGCTCCACCAGCCTGCTGCAGCGCTAGTTCCCCCTCTTCTCCCACAAATTGTAATCAGCGGTGAGCCCTTGGAAAATGTTAAGTATTTTCTTTACCTCCCAGACAGCTAATCTTGATGTGGAGATCGAACATAGGATTGGTTGTCCCAGCATATCCTTTGGAAAGTTGCTCTATTGTATCTTTATTGACAGAGATCTGCAAATGGAAACTAAGATCCTGGTCATCCCTATTCTTCTTTTATGGGTGTGAGACATGCGTGACATATTGAAGCCATTTTAAGCATCTAGCTTGGTACCAACAGTGCTGCCTCAGGAATATTCTCCGTATTGAATGAGAAGATCATTGCACCAATGTCAGAGTTCTCTCTGCAATTAGCATCACCAGTGTTGAGGTGAAGATTATGAAATATCAACTTTGCTAGGCTGGTCATTGTGTGCGAATGGCTGACACTCGTCTTCTGACGCAAGTCCTCTTTTCTCAACTTAGTCATGGTAAGAGGACCCATGGGGGACAGAGAAAATGTTACAGGGACGCTTTGAAAGTAAATCTTAAGAAGGGAAGTATTGAGCCCATAAACTGGGAAGAGCTGGCTGACAATAGACTGCAATGGTAGTCTAAAAACACACATCAAACCTTAGCCCATTTTGAAGAGAATTGCCTTATTCAAGAGGCTGAGAAACAGCAGAGAAGGAAGGAAAGTGTACAGCATCCTGGCCAGCAGTTGTGCTCTCTCCAGGCAACCACTGTAGAGCGTGAATTGGACTCCTCAGCCATGTTAAGTCACATCAATGATTTTCCCTCGTGCAGACATCATCCTCATATCGAGGGATAGCCACTGACCGACAGTTTAGTTGAAGGTGAGTCCCTCAATCAGGGTATACCAAGCACATTTCTTCTTCCCTTGAGTCACACAACAAGGATAACAGCCCTTTAGCATCCCTGCTCCCAATAACAAAGAGACTTGTGATCCAACACTGGTCAAAAGTGATCATTTGGGCCAAGCAGTCCCATCATGCTGAGCACCTAGGCAGGGTGGGTGTTCACATGCAAACAAGGTAGCCTCTGAAGTCCTCTTCCCCAGTTCATCTCTGATGTTAGGGGAGAGCTCATTCAGATCTTGCTTACAAAAAACACTCTACTTTGAGGAAGTAATTGTCCTGGACTTATTTTTGCAACATCTTTGTCCTTTCTAGTTGCTTCTTATGCACATTTTTGGCTTCTGTTTCTTCTATCATGGAGCTACATCATGATCACTAAGGCTGTTTAAATGAGTTTGCCTTGCTGCACTACCCATATTGGAACAAATTCACTACAATATAGATTTCAGCCTCCTGTGCAGTGACTACCAGGACAAAACAACACACACTCATGCTGCTTCAGTGGTGAACTCCTAAAATCTGGCAACATTTACAAAGATTGATCTTTATTATACGTTCCATGTTATATGCAGGCATCTGAGTCTCGTTCTTAGAAATTCAAAGGTCCTTTTAATGAAAGATCTAGTTGCATTTGTTTTGTTTGTTTTAATAAGACTCATTACACCCAAATCAGTTATTGCCATATGGCATCAACAAATGTCATCAGTGGGACTCCACAGTTACTTGAGAGATATTTATCTATCAGTGTGTCAATTAACCTTAATTAAATGAATATCATCTCTTTGGAACCATAGCTTTGCCAATCAAGTACCCCCAATTGGCTGGCCAAGTCTTTATAAATTGACTGATTGCTGACATCTCAGTGGTACATAAATCATGAGTCAGGATGTAGTTTTCTGACATACCGAGGAAATTATTTCAGACACTAAAGGCTACCTGCATATTCTAAGAAAATGTCTCTATACATCTTCACATTCTTAACACATATATTCCAAGACAAGTGTTGTTGTCAAATATTATGTTCATGTATTTATATGGCAATTAAAATATATATTTGATATTATCTTTAAATGGGCCTGCATCAACAAATATTCCAACAGCACCACAAGATTTGTTTGAAAGACAGTGAATAAAATGTTCCAAAGTGCCTAGATGACATAGCAGCCTAAGTCCAATTTTCAAAACAGACTTAGGTTCCTACATCCATCAGCTAAATTTTCAATGGGAGTTAGGTGTCTACCCTTCAGCTTTTAGGTGTGACCAACATTCACAAAACTACAGCTCAGCTGCCACCTAACCCTGCAGTTGCCTACGTTTTCACTGGTGCAAAGACAACTTTCATGTGCAAAGACACCTAAGTCCTAACACTATGCACAGCTAAGAAGCTACTCTGCTCTGTAGCTCACATCTAAGCACTGATAGGAGTCTGACATTAGGTGTTCCCTGGCCAAGTGGGCCTGATCTTATAGGTGTTCTCAGAGCAAAGCTAACCCCCGCAAAAGGCAGCTGCAGGAGCGCATATATGTCTCACAATACCCAATAGGCCAGAGGCTTGGCCACTCATCAACTGTGCATCTAGGTTTAAATACCCACTTTGTCTGATTTGGAACAGGAAATATTTCAATTATTATATGAAGACATTTGTATTTAATTCTCCTACATCTCAGGTAAGTGCTCTCACCACCAGGCTATAAAGTCAATACCTTGCTTTTTCTCTCTCTCTCTTTCTGAGCCAATGAATATTAGATTATTTATACAAAGTGGAAGAGCTCAAACAGGAGAGACTAAGAGCATCTCATCCTAGAATATCTCACAGCTTCATGGTTCGGACACTTTCTTGAGTCATGCAGAACCTGAATTCAAGTTCCTGCTCCAAATCAGGCAGATTGGAAATTTGAAAATAGTTGTCTCATATCCCTGAAGGGTCAGGGTCTCCCTCACTTTTTCACAAGAAAAGACCGACCTGACTTAGGTGTCTGTGTCCAGGAAAGGGTTCATAGCTGAGCATCCTGAGTGGAGATAGGCACCTCCCTCCAGCCAATAAATCAGGTACTAAGTCCCTTTGTGGATCTGGGCCACATCCCTTTCCTTAGCATTTCCTGTTGGCAAGCTGAGGTAGATCCCCACTCAGCTTGTTGGCTTCTAAGAATCCCTTTCTTAGGTGCCTAACTTTCTCCATACAATTCATGGGGAGCAGGAGCACCTAACTCTGGGAATTTCACTGGGCGCAGTGTATCAAGGAGTTGGTTATTGCAATACTGAACTTAAAACTTCTTTGTGACTCTAGCGTTAAGTGGCTAAAGCCATTTTGATGAATGGGACTTGGATTCTCATGTCATAGGCACTTTTGAAAATTTTACCAAATGTCTTCCAACTGCCTTATGTCTCCCTCTATATAGCAAGGAACCATCTTAACATTACTACAATTATATATATTACAATATTTTGAATGTTCATCTGCAATGATCTGGTCTGAAACGCTAATTAACTCACATTTTATAATATAAATGTTCATATTTAGGATGAAAGCTTAAACATTTTATTTTGTAAAATACCATCAGCATTGTACAGATGCCAAAAAGCACTACAATACTAGGAATATATTATTTTAATTTGCTTTTGCACTCAAAGAACTTAAAAATGGCCAAATATTGGGGGGGGGGGGGGGGGATTAATGTGTTTTTTAATCCAGTATCGGATTTCAGAAACCAATATTTTAGCACAGAGTTCATCTCTGTGGCTGAATTATGAACTTTTGGAATTAAGGAAATAATGGAAACACTAGCATACCTTCTACTGCAGAATGACTAGCAAATATTACTCTACTGATATATAACATGAAGAGGACTAACAATCTACCCAGTTTAGTATCTGAGGAGGTTAATGGGCATAATGAGTGAGTTCAGCTTTTATTAATGTTAAATTTGTAGATATACTGTAGGAACACATATGAATTACAAACACCATACATATATGTCATAAAGTTCTTTACTGCAGTAGACTGGTATAGAGCAAGAGTTTCTTCCTTCTTTTAAAATTTTTTTTAACTAAACTTAGTGTGACGCCATCTGGAATAGGGGTGACCATTTATAATATTATTGATATCAATATTGCAAAATTACAATAATTTGTATGGGATATGACATGTCAGGTACCAGTGGGAAGGTTATAATTCATTAAGATTGATAAGCACGTTTATATGTATGTATCATTTTTGTATTAATTCTATTGTATTGTATTCTAAATATGTATGATATATTTGTATTTCCACTTATGCTGTGTTTCTGGGTGACACCCCCAGACAGGATGTTAGCAGCACTAAGCCTACTTAATGGCCCATCAAGGAAACTCAAAGGTACTGTGAATCCAGTGAAAGAACCCAGGGGCTACACCTTATGAGTCACCAGGACATGTAAGAACATGCCTATGGACAGGGGACTTTGAAGCTTTTCCATGACGTGCTTTGTGGCTATGTTTGGGACAAGCCACATGACAAAGGAACATAAAAGGCAGCTGCATCATCCCCATCTTGTCTACATTCCTGCTTCCTACCTCTGAATTAACTCATCTACAACTGAAGTTGTGAAACATAGGACTGATACCCATCCAAGTACTGGATGTACTCCAGAGGAAGCCTGCAAACTCCACAATTCTGCTGAGAAACTGGTATATATGGACTTTAATGTCACTTGTATGTATCTGATTGTTTTGACCATTTAACATTTCTCTTCTCATTTATTTCTTTCCTTTTATAATAAACCTTTGGTTTTAAAGGTTTGGCTGGCAGCGTGGTATTTTGGGTAAGATCCAAACTCATATTGATTTGGTAATATGGCTGACCCTTTGGGGTCAGGAGAACATTTTAGTAAAAGAAATAGAGTTTTAAATAACTTATCTCTTTACTGCATTTCAGTCTCTGGATCCCAGTCAGCAACTAGATCCAGTAAAGGTGGCTGTGTAACCTCTTGTTTTAGCTTCGTGATAACCAGCGTGGGGAATCAAGAGCACTGTTTGTAACTGGTTGGTGAATCTAACTTCAGTGTTAAACATCAGATTTGGGAGAATCTGCTCTCCTTTTGCAGCCTGCTCTGACCTTGGCATTTTCAGGTGAGCTTCCCTAGGCGGACGGGTCACATTTAGAACTTGCGAAAGGTGAAGGACTGAGAGTCCTGGAGACCAAAGTCTTTTTTCTAGCTGCAGCCTACCTAGTGGCAGAAAAAACTTCTTTCTCTTCTTGATCAATATGCCATAGTCTGTACCTGTAGGGACCATATCTAGGGAGAGATCAGAGGTCTCAGTCTACTGAGGTCACCAGTGAGATTATTAACTCATTTCATGTTGTCACATCAGTAATTTATTTCACAAAATAGAATTTCACATGTTAAAAGAGTCAGTCTCACCTACCACCGTAAGTAACTCAGGGAGCTATTTAAATTATTAAAAGCCAGTCATAATAAAATGGGAAAATAACAGTTTCAGATATCAATTTTAAAATCAGAAAATAAGAGAACAATAACATAGAACACTCAGAGAGTCCTTGACCTATATTAACTGCTAACCTAGGCTAGATCTGAACTCAAGCCACAAATGTCTCTGTATTCCAATCCCAACAGGCCCCAAGCTGTCACATATCCTGGCTCACTGGAATCTAGAAGTTGGATACCCTTATTGGTCTCAGACTACGTAAAATATCCTTAGTTGACTTGAAATGGCTAAGAGGCAGAAAATCACTCTAGCATTTACTCCATCTGAAGAGAGGTGAACATGTCCCAAGACACAAGCAGGTAATTTATAGTTAAACATTTTCCTTTGGTCTGTATATCACTTTTTCTATTTCAAAGTAATTTGATTAAGTGTGCACAAAGGGGGAAACCAAGAGAGGATTTTTTTTTCTCTTTAGACAGCCAGCCAGGAAGTACTGTGGCAGAGACCTAATTATTTTATTATTGATTGAGCTATTACCAATATACATAACTGACTCAAAATTAAAGATGGGCAACATGGAATCTGGAACATTTGAGCAGTCCAAGCAGAGAGAGGGAATACCCACCACAGACAGGTTGGATGATCATTTAGGAGATATATAAATACCTTGAATCTCTTATACTTTCTCTATTTACATAAAAACAAATGTCTCTTTGCTCTTTCATTATCCTCACTTTTATGCCACCTTGACTGCAAAACATGACAACATAGGGCATCTTGTTATGGGTATAAAAATAGTTACAGAACCAACCATCATTAGTCCCCTCATTTATGCTGATGTTTGAAGGTTATACAGACTTATGCCGGTATTATCATTATTCTTTGTTGCATATCAGGAGGCTCTCTATTTTAAAATCATCTTCATCAGGGCCTTGAAAGCTTTTCTCCCAGCTTTGGTATGGCTCCTACAAGACATTATAATGTGATAGACCCTCCCCCAGGGCTTAAACTGAAATATTATTTTTCATAGATCAAGAAATTCAAAGTGTGTGGCTGCTGTTCCATCCTTAATTGAAAATCAAATGACGCAAAGGTGGGAATGTAACCAATTCTGACCTTGCTGAACCATAAATTAAACATAATTTTATCCTGAATTTCCTTGGTCTTTGAAGATTTTATGAAAGATTAGAGATCACAATGGCTTCCTGAAAATAGTCTCATCTTTCCTAGGAAACACATGTGTAGCAATGGTTTGGTTACATCTGAGAAGGCACTTCATTATAACCCACGTTTTCAGAGGTTTATAACTCTAAATAGATTATCTGCTCATACAGTTATTCTCAGCCCAAAAATAACACTTTGGAACAGCCTGACATCATGGCATTTGACTGATTATGATTTACAAGTGTGATAATATGTTGTTTGGCCTTTTTTGAAAACACTTTAATAAGTTGGTCACTTCATGGTGCTCAGAGAACTCCAACACAGTTTATTTTTTAGATATCTTACTTGCTATGATTTAGTTCCCAAGGAAAACAATATGTTTGGGACACTTAGTTTAGCAATGGAAAGGTTATAAGTGTTTGAAATTGTTCACAGTATGGCCTGTTCTCTTCTGCTACATAAAAAAAAAATGCAATGGGGAAATCCAGTTGAAAAGCACAAACTTATATTTACAATACAACTGGAGCACCACATATTGAAATAAATGTAGCTACATTTAGTTAATTGACTATATAGTGTACTTACAGTATTTTAAAGTGTGATCTTATGTACATGCAATATCATTCAAATTAATATACACAAACAGAAGATGACAAGATTAATGACAGCACCTCTCTGAAACTGAAGAAAAAGAGTGAGAAGGGAAGTATATACAGAAGATAAGAGATTCAACTTTAAAACTTTATGATAAACACCAGGGAAATGTGGGCATAGAAATATCAGGCAAGATGATATGGATTACAAGACCTGGATTTGAATTTGTTGATGAAGACCTACCTGGAATTCCAAGTCTGAATTCGGGAGCAGTTAGAAACATGGAAGTGAATACAGATTGAAGTTTTGTGGCTTATAGTTATCTCTGGTCTAAAGGAAACACATTTGTAATTGTGTTATATCTCAGTTATTATTACATCAAAAATATGAGGATTGTTCCATTGGCTACTTCCATGAAACACGAAGTGACTCTAAACACTAAAACCTGGTTCTGGTAACACTTCTGGTCTTGTTAACCCAAGGAACAACTGCTTTGCAAATATAACTAGTTGATGCGCAGATCCTACTAAAAAGGTGGTCATACTGGAATTGCAAAATTATGTTACTGAAGAACTGTACATCATATGTACATTAATACATGCTGTCAAGGAAGGAAATTCCTCTATTAAGGAACCCTATGTTTTCTCTCAGTTGAGTGGCATGAATGAAAGGGCTGAAGTAAAATTAACTTTCTAAATTAAGTGGCCAGAGAAAGCATTCCACCATGTTTCCCTAGCAGCAAAACCAAACGAAATTAGGATCTGAGTCAGCCAAAATAATCCTCCAAGATTCCTGTTCCTTTTGTACTCTGTGAAATTTAAGACAATGTTGATTTTTCTGAGGAAGCCCTCCACTCCTTTTTTTTTCTGGACAGATCCATCTTATTTCTCTTCCAGAAGAATGTTTGATTTTTCTTTTTTAAAAACTCCATTGAGTCTACCTGCAATATTTAGCAATCAGGCAATGTCAACAGCAAAACAGCAATGTCAAGTGAGACCATCAAATATGCTAATATTGATGCAGAGGTAGAGGCAAAGGACTAGATTAATAGTGCACTTTGAGTGGTCAAAGGAACAGAACTGTCAATCAAGAGAAAGAAGTAAAGAACACATGCATAGCCTGAAGAATTTAACCAAAATCGAATGCTGTGGAATTGTGCTATTATGAAAGCCATTAAGAAATGTCTGAAAGTAGCAGGAATCAAAGTACAGATTTTGTTTGCTTGTTTGATTGGTTTTTGCTGCACTTTACAGCATAATATTCATGTTATAGCACTTAGAAGTGGAATTTAAGGATTCTTAAGTATCTATGTTTTGCATAAAGCTATTGGCTGAAGCTGTGCTTTCTGGCATAACATGCCATTGTTTGATGGCTTTCTAAAAACCATACTGTGCTTGAAATATCAACACAACGTATTTGTTAGTTTTATGCTCCACAAGTTACTTCGCCATGTGCCGTGGGATAATTACTATGAAGTTTTGTACTGTGACACTTTTGGCATCATGGACTGGCTGACCCTTTCAGACAAGCTGGGCTCAGCCTTGGCCATGATTTAGCAGCTATCCCTCAGCCTCTGATAAGCTGGCAACATGAGGGCTAATTAGTGACCCCAGCTGGGTGTTATGGAGCTTAATTAGAAAGACCGATCCTTGTTGTGGTGGTGCAGAAGGCAGAGCACTACTTAGTTAGGGCTGGGGACTCAAAAGAGAGCGAGGAAGGCCTTGGAGAGGACAAGGTGAGTTCCTCTCTGGGAGGAGTCTGTAGAAGTCAGGCTGAGTTACCTACGGACAGCAAAGTAGGCTCCTTTGGTGGAATCCTGAGATAGGACCTACAAGGAACAGGGAGATCATCTGAGGTAAACTGTTGGAGTTCCCAGCAGTGGGAAGCAGTGGGGGAATCCTGCTGGGGAAAAAGCAGTTCAAGAGAATTTATGCAGGGGTCAGGAGAAAGGGTTAGGAAGCAGAAGATTTCAGTCAAGCCTGAGAGAGTCAGAAGAACTAGACACTGAGAGGAAGTCAGGAGAAGATGCTGGCTGGGACTGGCCAGTGCAGAGCCAAGAAAATGGCCCCCAGGGAGGGTACAAGAAGTGAAGTCCCCTGCATGCGAGAGTACACTAAGGTGAAGATGCATACTTATGATGAGATTTGAACTTTTGATTTGCTTTTGACACTGTCCCATTTATAGCCTTTTTAATACCCAGTGATTTAATTGGATGACATTAGAGAAAAGAACTTTGATTCCAGTAATTAGAGGTTTTTCACTTACTGGCACATAGTGGGATTCTTTACAAGGTGGTTGCTTATTTGCTTGATTTGTACTGAAAGGATATGTGTATATATCTAAATAGGTTTTCATAAAAGAAGGGCCCTGGGCAATATGTTTTGGGGAACAAAAGCAGAGCTGACTTTTTTTCCCTGCACCTATTGCAAAGTATTAATATTCTTCTAAAATTGCAACCAAAAAAAAAAAAAAAGAGACACTGAAATTGTCATTCTTACCATTTGTGATTACTCCAATATGCAGATATATTTGCAGCACAGACAATGGTGTGACAAGAGAGACGATCTTCAGGACCAGATTCAGGAAAGCTTTTTTATTTAGAACCGGAATTAAGTAAGCATGTGCTCAAGTCTCATTGAAGTCAAGAGGATTTAAACTCAAGCTTAAATTTAAGCATATGTTTAACTGGTTTGTAGACTGGGGCCTTCAGGTACTAAAAAACAGAGGAGGTGGGAGAAGTGTTAATTCTGAGCAACTGTTTCTCTCAGTCAGATCTGCCATAGAGGTATTTATTCCTGTTGGGTTATGAGCTGGCCTCCCACAGAGTCATGGTCTATACATTTCCAGACACTGCATGGTTCAAAAGATAACTGATATTTTCTTCTGAACATGATTTCCCTCCCATCTTTTTCTGAATAACAACTTCTTTAGAGCCCATTTAGTGATCTAAACCCGCTCAATGACATAAGTTTACATAAAAGTAAACTCTTTTCTTTTTTTTTTTTTGGACTTCACCCAGCCAGTAGATGTAAGTACAGAATTCTATTTAATGTATTTTGCAAACAAGGTAAGTTGTGATTTAAAATGGTTTTCAACTTTTTTCCTTCTCATTCACTTTTCAAAAGAACTTTTTGGTTATTAATTTCCCTTCTGAGCTTAGTACTTGTAAGTTTCAATTTTACAGGAACATTTTTCCACACAACACATTCACTCCCTCGCACTCCAGGTTCTCCTTTCCCTAGTGACAATCTTGGAGAAATATAAATTAAAATTAGTTTCAGTGCATTGAATTAATTATTCCATTTATTGCTTATTATCTTGCTTTGTGGTTTTACGTGCCTCTGAACTGTAGATGGGATTAGAAAGGAAGAAGAGAGATTCAACTAATTAAATTTAGACCTCCAAAAGAGACAAAAAGGCTTGAAAGCCTGGGAAAAAAGTAGAATAAAAACTTAAAAAAAAAAAAAAGAGAAGTTTCAGAACATATAGCAATATGAATCTATATGTGTTTATGTATTGCAATTACTCAGCAAAAAAATGCAATGTGTTAGCAGCAAGTCTTCTGTTTTTAGGGACCTCCAAAGATTAAAAATAAAATGTTTAAATTAGGAGAAGCAACCACATATAGTTGAAGCTAAATCATTTCTCTACCCCTTTTCCACAGTGTGCACAGCTCATGCCCTCAGTCCATAGCATGTGAATCAGCACTACCAGAAAGCAACAGCTTTCCTCAGTCACTGATGGTGAAAAATGAAGGACCAGTGGGAGGAATTATTACAAATGTATGGGGGACAAAAGATTAGGATTGACAATTTTGGCCAGAATTCCAATAAAGTAACCATGAGAGTTACAAAGTTGGCATTTAATAGGATGTGGATGAGCTTTACTCTTTATCGGTATTTACAAATTAAAAATCAGACTGTTTTAACTAAAGAGACTGGGGAGGGGAGGGGAAACGGAAGCTAAAGTCACCCCTGCATAATTCCACCAATGCAAATGGAATTGCACCAGGATGAATTTGATCTAAATTTTTTAAAGACCTAATGATTTATGGAAAGTGACATTGGCTTAAACACCTTTTTTGTTTCCCCCCACCTTAGCTGAGAATGCAAACTTCTTCACCTGACTTAAGCTATTATTTGCAGATGATTATCTATCAGCACATGCAAATATACTTTTTTGTTTTTTAAAAAACAAGCAATGTTTACTTTTATGCCTATATTTGAAGTGGGGTTTTTTTTTTCCCCTTAGGCTTGGCAAAAAGTGTGGTTCAACAGGGTTCAGAGCTGGGGTTCGTTATATCAAATCTCTGCCCAAGTAAGATCTTATATTCTCTGAAAGTTGGGTGCAGTATTTAAATGAAAAAAAAAAGCTGTTGTCACAACTGTCATCATATTACCACACACAAATGAAGATTTATCTAGATGACTTGAGGATTTGGTTGCAGTAGCGTGAGATAAGATCTAAGGGAGAGTGAGATAATACACAGAAAAGATACACACAGGATATGCTCTAGAAATACAGAGAAAAATTTAGGTGCATGCAGGGGGGTAATTATTAATAAATCAAAGTGGATCTCAGCACAGTACCTTTGCAGGCCCATTCCATTCTGGCAGACACATGCAGATAAATTTGTTGGAGGGCAAGAGAAGTTATGTGATGGTCTCACTTTGCAGTTCTCTGTGGAACTGCTCCTGTAGTCACTTAATCATCCAACTAGCTGTAATCACATGAGCAGTTCTGTAAAAGTCAATGTGCTTATGTCCCCAATATCAGAGCCTATTTGTATGCCTTGAGTACGTTGTGTCTAGTTTGGTTTCCATGCTTGAAAAGAGATATTGGCAAGGGGAGTGGAGGAGCCAGGAAGAACAGTTTGCGCACCTGACATCTATGATGATACACGGACTTCATGGTGATTAAAACTGTACCCAGTCAGATAGTCATCTTACCCAGTCCAGCTTCAGGCATGTCCATTGCCTCAGACTACTTTCTCCCCAGTAACACACCATGCCACAGGGAGTTTCAAACCATCTCTTCTTTTCCTGGGTCTGGTTCATTAATGTAAAGTTAGTTCTCTCTCAACCTTCCGCCAAGCCTCCTGCTGGATCACCACTCCCTTGGAGCAGGGTTTTCCACAGTTCTCCTTCAAGAGTGTGGCACCTAATTGACTTTTTACCCTATTCTTGAGCTCAAACCCTTTCTTCCACACGTGATGGAGGCTCCACCCAAAGCTCTCGATCTAGGGGCTCTATCTAATAGATCTTTTCTTGGAGTGGCTTTAGGTGGGGCGTCCATGGGATCAACTACAGCCACAGAAATCAGGACTACATTACTCAGTGTGCACAGGACGCACTTGCAAAGCCCCTCCCCCCCCCCATCTCAGGTTTGGCATGGCTGGCTTGTCAGCCCCCATGGAAGAGAGATAGATGAGCCAAATTTGAGTGTGTGGCATTGCAGCCTGGCACTCAGAGTTGCAGTGACACTCAGGTTTGGCTCAGCTGCCCTATGACAGGTTAAGTTGCAGCGCCTGGAATGGGGAGCTGGACCCAGCCCCACAGGACAGGAGCCACAACTATGGGGTGACTAGGGAGCAAGTTTGTTCTCTGGCCCCACTTCTATCCACAGGATTTCCTGTCCTCACCAGGCCAGGATTTGGGTTTCAATGGCAGGGTGAAGGGTACTGTTGCAGGTGGTGGTGCCCCCCCGAGCAGTTTAGTACAGTGCATCCATTGAATCACCCCTGTCTTTTATAGTCTTCCTGGCAAGGCTTCTCCCTCGGATCCCTCAGCCAACTTGTATCCTCAGACACTCTGCTTGGGAGAGCTGTCTCCAACTTGCTGTCCCCCTCCAAGCTCTCTGACTCTAAGCTTCCCATACTGATCTGTATGAAAGTCACATGATTTAAACACCTGCCCCTTCCTCTCCCCAAGCTTGGGCTGGTGATCCTTCCAGGAACTACCACTCCCAGAATGCATATTTTTAAATAGACTGCACCATGGAACAAAGTTGGCTAGGCTTGAAACCTCCTCTCACTTTAAAGGGGACAGATCATGCTATTACAATTACTTTTTCCAGAGTTGGTACTTTAGATATATAGCCCATAGTGAAATAGAATTATGGTATTATAGAAATGTAGGGCTGGAAAGGACCTTGAGAGGTTATCTAGTCCTGCCCCCTGCACTAAGGCTGGACCAAGTATCCTACGCTATTCCTGAGAGGTATCTGACTAACCTACCATTTAAAACCTCCAAGGACAGGGATTCCTCCATTGGAAGCCTGTTCTAGTGCTTAACTATCCTTATCTTTAGCAAGTTTTTCCTAATATCTAACCTAAATCTCCCTTGCTGCAAATTAAGCTGATTACCTCATGTCCTAACACTAGTGGATATAGAAAATAATTAATCACCATCCTCTTTCTAACAGTTCCTAGCATATCTGAAGACTGTTAGCAGGTCCCTCTCCGTCGTCTTTTCTCAGAACTAAATACACTCAGTACTTTTTTTAACCTTTCCTCATAGGTCATGTTTTCTAAACCTAGTACCATTTTTGTTGCTCTCCTCTGGACTCTCTCCAATTTGCCCATCTGTTTCCTAAAGTGTGGTGCCCAGATTTGGACACAAGATTCCTACTGAGGCCTCACCAATGCCAAGTAGAGCGAGACAATTTCTTCCTGTGTCTTACATACATCACTCCAATTAATACGCCCCAGAATGATATTAGGCTTTTTTACAGTCGCACCACATTCTTAGATTCATAGGGCATGTCTACTCTGTCGGAGGGGAAAAAATCCCATAGCACAAAGTCACAGAGCCTGGGTCAGCTGATTTGTTTTGTCGGGCTTGAGCTGCAGGGCTATAAAATTTCAGGGTAGAATTCAGGCTCAGTCTGAAGCCAGGCTCTGAGACCCTCCCTGCTCATGGGGTCACAAAGCCTGGGCTCCAGCTGAAGCCCAAACATCTACACTTCAATATTATAGCTCCACAGCCCCAGCCTCAAGAGCCTAAGTCAGCTGACCTGGACTAGCCATGATTGTGCCATGGGCCGGGTCTTCTATTACAGTGTAGACATACCCATACATTCCAAAGCCAAAAGGGAACATTGTGATCAGCTTATCTGAGCTTCTCTATAGCACAGGCCATAGAACTTCCCAAAAATAATTCCTAAAGCCTATCTCTTAGAAAAACATCCAATCTTGATTTAAAAATAGTCAGTGATAGAGAATCCACCATGACCCTTAGTAAAGAGTTCCAATGGTTAATTAATCTCACTGTTAAAAAATTTACACCTTATTTCCAGTGTGAATTTGTTGACTCATATTCAATGTTTGATGCACTATATCCCCTGCATCCTTTTCTGAAGGCCTACTACCTAGCCAGTTATTTTTATTTTGTAGTTGTACATTTGATTTTTTCCTTCCTCCATGTAGTGCTTTGCGTTTGACTTTATTTAATTTCATCTTATTGATTTCAGACCATTTCTTCAATTTATCAAGGTCATATTGAATTCTAATTTTGTCCCCCAAAGTGCTTGCAACCCCTCCCAGATTGGTGTCATGCACGGTTTTTATAAGTGTACTGTCCACTCCATTATCCAAGTCATTAATGAAAATATTGAATAGTATCGGACCTAGGACAGGCCCCCATTAGATATGTCCCACATGTTTGACAATGACCTGATAACTACTCTTTGAGTATGGTTTTTCAACCAGTTTTGCAACCACCTTACAATAATTTAACCTAGACCACATTTCCCTGGTTTGCTCTATAAGAATGTCATGTGGGACTGTGTCAAAAGCTCACCTGTACAGTTTCACCCTTTTACTAGGTCAGTAACCCTGTCAAAGAAGGAAATTAGGTTGGATTGGCATGGATTTGTTCTTGACAAATCATATTTGCTATTATTCCTTACCCTAGACTCGTCTAGGTGCTTACAAATTCATTGTATAATAATTTGTTCCAGTATCTTTCCAGATATCAATGTTAGGCTGCCTGGTCTATAGTTCCCTGGGTCCTCTTTATTCCCCTTCTTAAAGATAGGTACTATGTTTACTCTTCTTCTGTCCTCTGGGACCTCATCTTTCATCCAAGAGTTCTCAAAGATAATTGCTAATGGTTCCAAGATTACTTCAACTTCCAAGAACCCTTCTGATTTGAATGCATCTAACATATCTAAATATTCATTAACCTGTTTTTCCCTATTTTAGATTGTGTTCTTTCCCCTTGTTGTTAATATTAATTATGTTAAGCATCTAGTCACAGATTACCTTTTTAGTGAAGACTGAAGCAAAATATCTATTAAACATCTCAGCCTTCTTGATGACATCCATTATTAATTATATCTCTTTCCCCACTAAGTAGTGGACCTACACTTTCCTTCAACTTTTTCTTGCTCCCAATGTATTTATTTAACCTCTTCTTATTGCCTTTTATGTTCCTTAGTAGATATAACTCATTTTGTGCCTTAGCCTTTCTGATTTTGTCCTTACAAGTTTGTGCTATTCTTTTCTACTCCTTATCAGTTTACTACATTTCCACTTTTTGTAGGATTCCTTTTTGATTTTCAGGTCATTAAAGAGCTCTTGTCCTCATGGTCTCTTACTTTTCTTCCTATCTTTCCTTTACATTGGACAGTTTGCTGCTCCCCTTTAATATTGACCCTTTGAGAAACTGGCAGCTCTTGTAACTCTTTTCCCCTTAGATTTTCTTCCCATCAGACCTTTACCTACCATTTCTCTGAGTTTGTTAAAGTCTGTGTTTTGAAGTCCATTATCCTTATTTTGCTGCCCTCACTTCTCAGCTATGCACAAACCACAGCTTAAAAATGAAGATATTCCCATTTCAATAATAATCTTAATGTAGGTTCCATGGAATTTAGGAAATGAGCAATTCCATGGGTTTTTTTTTTTTTCTATTTCACTTTCAACAAAAGGCTACCACAATCACAATCTTCGGCTCTTAATCTCCCCATGCCTAACAATCTCAAAGTTTTAAATCACAATCAACACAGAGCATTACAAAAATCAGGCCCAATTTACTGCAACTCAAATATGATAACACACATTTATTTCCAAGGATTTATTGTGATCCATAAACCAAGAAGACTTGGAAAGGAATGCATGAAAATCTTAAAATGTGCAAATAAGTCTAAGGCAGATTCATATGTAAGATTAAGAAAACTGAAAAGCATTGGATGGAGTAACTTCATAGGTAATTTACAAAAGGTAAAGATTCAGAGAATGCAGTGGAATCTGTCCTAAAATGTTCACTTACAGTTGAGATACATAATATCCAGTTAATAAAGAAGTAATAAGTTACCAGGTAACATTAAGCTAAAATTTGCAGAGACAAAGTTTAAATTAAATGGGATTGAATTAAATCCATCCAGATGGCCTTACAGAGGCAGAAATAATAACACACTAATGGGGAAGATAAAAACAGAGCAAACATAAATATGGGAACAAGACCTCTTTTATACACAGGTGGAAAGTTATCTCATGAGCAGAAGACAGATACCTGTTGAAAAGTAGACAATTCTTCCATTAAAACTGATTTTTAAAATTTCTTATTATTTTTAACCTTTGGGACTAGTAATATGTAATATTTATTCTGAAAAAAAGCTGAAATAATGAGAGCATGTGTGAGATCTTAAAAAAAAAACAGCATCAAGATGAGCTCTTGAAAAGTAAACTTATCAGACAAACCAAATGAAATCCCTCCTTACCTAATAAACAAGGTTCAGGGGCAGCATAAATAGGAAAATACAAAAGAAGAGAGAGTTAAAACATTATTATCCATATCAAGAAGTAAATAACACTATTGCTATAACTCCTTCTACATGACATATTTCATATCAGACATGTTTGTGTTTGCTTTAGAGAGGGATCTTAGATAAAATATTCTCATATTCCTTTATTATTCTTTATATAGTTTTTAAAAACTCCAAACCAAAGAATGCCCATCTGTGGGGTCTGGACAATAATACAGGGAGCTCCCAACAAAAATCAGTAATTGCACTTTTAAACATGTGCAAATTCCTGAATGAATGTAGAAGTAGGATCAGTGCATCTGATTTTCTTATTCATCTGCATTCACTTTAGGCCAAATCCTTACCCATGTTTATACAGTCATAAGGCAGGCAATAGCATAAATGGGTTCCACACTGAGACAACCTACTCTTTTTCAACCTAATGACTGACATAGTCAAAGAACGTCATTCTCCAAGACCAAAAAAAATGTTATCTGGGGAAGAGCCAGGCAGAATCACCTTACCTAACTTATAATGAAGAGCTTTGTGGAGCTCAAAAGCTTGTCTCTTTCACTCACCGAAGTTGGGTAACTCTAATAGTCAAGGTGACTGGACTAGCTTTCTTATCAACACAATCACTGAAAGCAAGATTGTTCCATTTAGGCATAGCCCATAGTAAGGGACAGTAGAGAATGGCACCATTCCAGGGTGCCTCCGACCTTCCACCTCCTGAATTGGGACTCTTGGAAACTTCCTGGTTTATAGATGCTACACACTTGCTACTTCAATTCTACATGGGTGCAGTTTACTACTGGCTACATGGCCAGTCAGTTCTGCTGACCAATAAATAAGGGGTACAAAGCAATAGCCCCACCTCCTCAGCACTCCCTTTGGGGTACCAGACCCCCTTTTTCCCTCTAATGAGTAAGGAAGGAGCAGTTCCTGAGCTCTCTTGAGAGTAGAGGCCAGATTCCTGATAGAATTTCAAGTGTGTGTGTTGTGTGTGTGTGTGTGTGTGTGTGTGTGTGGGGAGGGGGGGGGCAGATGTTCAAGGGAAGATGCCATAAGAATCTGGACCTAAATATCCTCCACACCACCCAAACGTGCAAAACCTCCTCAGTTCAAGAAAAAAATTCCCTTTCGATTCCACAAAGAGCCAACAATAATGCACATTTCTCAATTCCTTGCAGTCACTCTCAGATGCACAACCTGACCTCTGACTTCTAAGGGAGTAAGATACATTGCCAGTAGGCATATGTGGTGTTATTTGTTCATGAATAAGCATGAGGCCTGGTTCAGGGACCTTCTGCATAGCATTAATGTGCTACTGCAAGTCTGTTGTATTATTCTTTGTGGTATTTGCCAGAAACACCCATCCTGTTCGTAAGTCTAGATCTTTCTGGGAAAAGATTATGGAGGGGCTGCTGATTTACTGAGGCAGATGAGTCATTATTCCACCTGGTTATAAGGAGTGGCTACCTGGGGAAAGAACATTTCAGGTGTGAACTGATCAGTCCTAAAAGAAGAACCCTATCATGGACCAAACGTAGGGAAAGTGCTTGAGCTGAATTTGATTATTTTGGTATTGATTTGCTTGTTATTACAGTCAAACTCCAGGCTAAGGTACTTTACCCAGCACAGGTTAGGAAAGTTTCCGGTCAAGAGATTACATTATTTTAGAATTGCATAAAACACAGGCTTTTATTCACAGTTTCAGAAATATTTTAGTATAGATAAACTCCCATTCAGTGAAAAAACGTATTCTATGAGGACTAGTACCTTTTGAAATGTATACTACTAACGTGAATTTTTATGCAAAAGATAGAATATGCACATTAACTATCTTTAAGAAATTTGAATATATACAATATTCACTTCACATGGCACCCAATCTGCAATGAAAGTACTTACATGAATAAATATTACCCAAGATGAGGAAGGCTGCAGAACTAGGTCTATGTAAAGTCAGGTATATTTAAATGTAAACTCCCATTGAGAGCAAAATTGCTGTTAAGGTCTACCGTGCTGGTAAATCTTCCCATTGTATTTGTAAACATGATTGTTCACAGTAGCTTCCTAAGATCCTTCATGGTCTGTTAAGTTAGTAATTTGGTCCAAGAGAGACGCTATTAGTACACATTTGACATGGAAGAATTTAACATCTCTAAAGGCTCGTGCAATCCTTTAAAAAAATTTCTCTCTTCTTCTTAATGCTATCATTTAAATATAAAGTAAATTAAACATGAAAAGTTAAACTGAATTAATATTAATCCTATGTAAACAAGATGCTCATTACTCTAAAATATTGTTACAACAATAGAAACAAATGCTGTAAGATACAGTATTTTGAACCATTACTTATGAATGCTGCAGTACTTTTTAATAAGTGGACACACAAGCTGACTAAAGTTGAAAGAGTTAGAATATAGGCCATAGCTATCTGCTGAATTCACCCTTCAGTGTAATATTCAATCAGCAGCACTCTAATCTACGTGGGTAACATACATTTATTTTTGTTATGGACACTACTGTAGCATGAAATTGGAGTAGGATTTTCTTACAGCTGAAATGGATTACAATACTTCTGTAATGAAAAACAAAGTTTCAGAACTGTTGGCTGGAACTTTGTTTTATTTCCATTCTGGAGCAGAATAATATTGTGGAGCTGTCAGGTGTCTGAATTTCTAGTGTTTTCCTTTCTAGAAAGTATTCACGTTAGAATATAATGAATTGAATTAGGAGTTCAGGGTTGCATTGTGTTAGATTTTTCATAAGTGAAATTCAGTAATTTAGAACCAGATTCTGCCTTGCACTTACATGAATGCACAGTGTGAGGGGATGGCAGGAGGAGCCTTCATCCTTCCCTCTTCATCACTGTCGCAGTCTATGTAAGAGCTCATCACCTAGCACTCTAAAGAGACATGAGGTCTGCGGAGGAAGGGAGGCATGACTCTTATTATGCAGTTGGTCACCAAAACACATGATCACAATTGTCCCTCCAGAAATTAAAATCAAATCTATGACTCTTCTTCTTGCCTCTCAACAGACCATGGAATGGAATCAGTGAAGTGGGAAGCACTTCCCATTTGCAGCTGAGATGATCAAAGTATCCACAGCCCCATCTTCACTCATGTTGAGGGATGGAGAGCTGCTGCTCAGGTTACTATAACCAGTGTTATCGTTATTCAGGTTCTCCATAAATCATGCCAGAGAGAGGACCTGATCTCCCAACTCTCATGATTTTATTGTGAGTCTCATGATACAGTGAATTTCTTAAAACCTCAGCTTCTGGAGTCACATAATTACATGAGAATCTCATTTTTCACTTTAAAAAAAAAAAAGAGGACGTTTCTATCCATCATTTGTGGAGAAAAATGTGAAAACATTAATGGAGATGCTCAAAAACCAGAAGGTAATTATAAAAAGAATCCAGACTGTTTGGTTTTTCCCCAAATTTCATTATTTTTAAAATAATCTCAGAGTTTGGGTGTCCTGACTCATGATTTTTGAATGCTTGGGTTTGGCAGTATTATATTCCACATCTAAAAGGGGGAAATGATTAAAAATCATAACTCAGAATGCAGCAATGAAGGACAAGAACAATTTTGTATTTTGTTTTTGCTTCAGAGTTGCCTTTAAGAGCCCTTTGCTTCATTTCAGAATCTCATTTATCCATGATTGCCATTAATTGACAAGAAACATTTTCCACATCTGTTATTGTAGTCAAAATAATGGCCTGAAATTCAAAATAAATATTAAAACTAGACATTAGGGAGAAATGTCTGAAAATACAGGATAGGCAATTGAACCATTTGTCTGGGGAGAGATGGTTGAATCACCATCACTACTAGAATTCAAGATCAGACTAGATTAAACAGATTAGGAGATTATTATGGAGGGCAAGCACCAGCTGTCCTCTGTTACCACCTTTTAATTTAGTATGGTAACATTTTATGCACAATGAGGGATGATCAGAGAAATGCCATAATGCATAGCATTTTGGTTCTCCATATTCAAAATAGAAGAGGCAAGAGAGAATTGCAGAGTATGTGACAGGCCACACAATAAAGCAGTTTAGCCTAGGGAACCACTATCTGAAGCTGCAGTAGAGGCATTTCCAGCTCCTTATTTGGTGAAAGAAAACACTGTGCCCCATGAGTTCTAAGTGTGTTGGTTGGTAGGTAGACACAGCATGAGCCTCTACTGCCCAGAACACATTCTGGTCTCCTTACCCTGTAGGCTCTTGTCTCTACCTTCTGATAGCTAGTATTCTCCTCATTGTGACTGAAACAATTTTAAATTAAATACTGCAGTTAATTTCTGTAATCTTTACATTCTAAGCTTGTGGTTTTCAACCTGTGGTCCACAGACTATGTCTAAGGGATCCATGAAAGGTAACTCTGAAAATAAAGTTTCAGATCCCAGAAATGGCACTCTGTTTTTCTGATCAGTCAAAAGTATGTGAATACCCCACCTACAGGTCAAAACCCAGAAATACTGTCATTACCCATAAGCCCACAGGTTAGCGCCCTTTTTCACGCTGCATCAAAGGCCGTGTTGAGCATGTGCAACATTTATAGTTTAATTCTGTTCAGTCAGTTTTCAAACTTCTATGGTGGTCTGTAGCCCACAGTTTGAATTTCCAAATGGGTCCACACCTCCCTTTGAAATTTTGTAGGGGTCCACAAATGAAAAAAGGTTGAAAACCACTGTTCTAAATAGTGTGGGGATTTGGAGTGAGGTGGCTTTCAAAGGCAGACTCTGTCTACTGTACTTTCAGTTAGTCTATAAATAAAAGCTCCTTTATTTTTCCCTCCAATATTTTCCTTGTAATATTTTCTAACATTATATTTTCGTAAATTGTTTTAACTATTTCAAAATCTTGCCTTAAAAAATTTCACAAGCCTCATTCCATCAGAGGAGAGCAATTGTACAATCTTATTTCAACATTCTTCAGTATAATTAACACAGAGCATTCCAACTAAGACCTAACAGACACTCACCATAGGATATGTCTACGCTTGTGCACTTTCCTGGGTTCTTGTCCATGTACTACTTGCACATGTACCCCATACCTGTGCCAAGTGTCCACATATGCTGACATATACATGACAGTAGCAGAACAATTTCAAGGGCAGACAATCCTGTGCATCACAGGACACACTTTGAGAATCACCTTGATGCATGTTGCATGTATGCTATCGTCACAGATTTGGTGACGCAGCTCCTGGTTATCTCTTCCTTGTGCCAAACTTCATGGAGACATGTACCAAGTGTATGATGATGTGAGTCTTCTCCTGCTCACTGGACAAATGTTTATGTGGTGCAGTACTGGATACTGGATGGAATTGGTCCATAAAAATTTGAGACCGCAAAGATGGCTGACCTAGAGGGGGAATTAAAATAATCTCTGGTCTCAAGAAACAGATGTGTTGAGAGTGCCAGGACTGCAATTGTATGCTCCTGGGTGGACTGCTATTTCTGGTCCTGGAGAACCAGCTTGGTGTGGTAGGACCACATTGTCTTGGAAACCTGGGATAATGACCAATAACTGCAGAACTTCAGAATAAGGAAGCAGACCTTCATGGAATTGTGCGATCAGCTTGCACCAACCCTCCAGTGCCAGACGACTCGTGTGTTATGAGAGTTTTTGGAAACCCATATTTATTCAGAAGCAGGTGTCTATTACCTTTTGGAGGCTGGCAACACCTGACAGCTATTGGTCAGCTGCAAACCAGTTCGGATTTGGGAAAGCACCAGTTGGGGTGATGGTTATGCAGGCTTGCCAAGCTATCAATACTGTGATGTATAACTCACCTCCTGAAATTATTGTGAGATTTCAGAGGATGGGATTTTGAAACTGTGAAGCTGCCATCAACAGGGTCAATGAATACGTGAACAAAAAAGGTAATTGGTTCACCATGGCTTAGTATACCACTGAAGCTGGTTCATGAACACAAATGTTGGACACCCAGGAAAGCTCCATGATACCAGGGTGCTCAGGAGGCTGGAGTTATACCCCATGGGGGGAAAAGGAACTTTAGTCCCCTGTAATGATGTGATTATGTATGATGTTTCTGGGCCAACATTTATTTTGGGAGAACCATAGATCATGAAGCCATAACTCAATACCTAAGACCCAAATAAAAGGAGCAACAGACGAGTAGCTGCAGGATGGTCGAAGAGGGTACCTTTGGGCAGCTGAAAGCCCACTATCAATGCTTCCACAGCAGTCTAGATGACAATTTGGCCAGTGGAGTTTCAGATTTTCATGGCATGCTACACCTTGCATAACATGTGAGAGATCAAAGGGGAATACTTTCACAGTAAGTGGGCACAGGACAAATCTATTTTTCAAAGCCTGTATGGGCAGCCAGATCCCACCCATGTGCACATAGCTCTGGATGAGAGAGGGAAATTCATGATGTTATGTTCTTATACATCATGGAAGAATGGAGAACCAGAAAGTGACTTGGGACTGTGCTGAGGGACACTATTGTGGTGCTATGGTACTGCTGGAAAATCTCAATAGAGCATTGCCACATATTTCTCTTGTGAGACATCTTGGTTGATTTGGATCTTCTGCAGCTGACGTTAATGCATTAACTGAAAGCAGACACTTGGGGATGGTCCTTTGGCTGAGATTTTGTGCTGAGGAGAGTTTTAATGCACTTTAAGGGCATCCTTGAGCAAGGTTTTTGTTATGTTAATTGCTCTGTTTCAGATTACTTTATGAGGAGCACTCAAACATTGATGAAGTACTTTAAAAATGTTCTGTGGGGTTCTGGGAGGGACTTCACACATTCTTTCTTTACAGTGTTTTCTGACTCCTTTACTCAGAGCACTTATCCGTTCCTATGCATGATTACTCCTATGACTTCCAGTGGCGACTCTTTGGTGGGGGAAAGTAGGGTCATAAAAGCACAGTTTAGTGTCAGATACCTTCAATGTTAATTTAGTTTTATTTCCCTTGTCTGTATTATCACTTAAATCATTAACTGAAATCTCTATGGCTTTGTTAATTTGTTTTCTATTTTTCATTTCTGGTGCTTTGGACAGCAACAGTTATCTCACAGCTTACTTCATTGTCATAAACTTTTTTAATACATTAGCAAATTCATAGCTAGGGGGAGGAGGAGGGGAAAGGATTGTGGGAGGTGTAATGTACTGAGACGATGCTTGCTTAGGTTAAATAGAAATGTGCTGAAATGTAAGTAGAGAATGGCTTTTTCGGCCTAAATTTGGACTTGATGATAATCATAGGCCTAGTAAAATATGAGTAAAGTGAAATGAGATAATTCAGAGGCAAGTAAGGACAAAACCTCAGGTCATGCTGTAAACATATTCTGGTTTTAACAAATGTTTTAGGATTCAAAGAAAAAATGTGAATGTTTTGGATCTGTACTAATACTTATTGGAATGATGTTTATGCAAATGTTAATTAAGAGAATGTTTTAATGTTAAATACTTAACCATAGTAGCAGAAATATAGATACAGTAAAAGGTGGGCTTAATGCTAATTAATTAAGGTGTGTTGTTATAAATAGAGTAGTACATTAATTATAGATTAGTGCATTCATCCACCATCAGGGTACAATTAGAGAAAGGATTACATACCCATTCTTCTCCTGCAGGGCCTGATCATGCCTTGATGCAACATTTCATCTTGGAATGTGAGTATAAAGTTAGTATATGGTTATATTGTAATGGCTGTTTGCTTTAAATTAATTATTTTAAATAAAGTCTTTAATTCTATCACTCATATATCATTCACAGTCTTCCACTAAATTATCTGTAACCATCCCAGAGACTCAAACCTTAAAGAGTTCAATTTGGTGCTGTTCCTTATCTTTAAACTATTATTTGGGAACACATACATCACGGTTGCAGAGAGATGAAATTGTTTGTATTTCCAAGGCACCAGATTTTTAAGAAGTGAGTCTGCTACCTCATTCCAAACCACTGGGAAGTATGAGGCTGATCATACCTAGAAAACAAGGACAGAAATGATGTGAGATTCACATACATACATTGAAAACAAAGTTAAAACGGTAACAAATAAACCAGACAAAAAGGTCAAATTCCCTGAGAGGAGGGATTACAATGTTAGTGGAGACGTCTCCACACCTTTCCTCTCCCAATGACAAGGGGTAAACAGCTGCAGGATATTGGGGGAGGGGAGCAAACAGGGATGTCTCCAGTGTAGGATTTCAGGGCCAAATACAGGCTGGGCTTCAGAGACTGGAGTGGGCTCGCCGTTCCCCTATTTATACACTGGCATGGTCCCCTTGTGATGGGTTTCAGGTGCTTGCAGAGGTTGCTGTGACAGGCATCTGGCATGCTGCTCCCCATCAGGAGCCTGTGTAGCAGATGGAGGAGGAGAAGGTGGTGCCTGTTCCATACAGGAGCAGCAGCCACGGTGGCAGGCGGACCCTGACAGCATTCCACCAGTTGGACGAGGGACTTCATGAGTGCGTGATGCTCCCTGTTTCTAAGAAAGTCAGACTGCTCCAACCAACCCCACCCCACTTTACGTGGCTTCCGTTTGCAAGTGGAAGAAAAGACAGAAGGTTGGGACAGATGGGAAAGGGGTGGTGTTGGGTCTTTACATGATCGTAAGGGTCATTTAAAGATTCTTTCCTTATCTGGGCCCATTTAAAACCCACCCCACCCCACCCACTGTTTCTCAAGGCCCAGGGATTATTGTTGTCAATGCTGGCCAAGAAACGCACAGATACAGGGGCATAGTGACTGTAAATAACCAGCGATAGCTTCTGCTAAATGCTTTACAGTGATTCATGGGATTTCAGTAAAATAATTGATTTACAGCTGTATGTTGCTCCAGGACCATGTCAGGGGTGGGGTTGGGGCAGGCTGAGGGAAGTAGTACCGCAGCAAGACGGGATATTGTTGGTGGATGGGAGCTATTGTAAAACTTACCAGAATCAGATTCTGATTCCTGCTGCAGCTCCAGGGCCTGAGACTCCTCAAGGGGAGCTTCCTCAACCTGTTCAGTTGGGTGGAAGTGCAGAAGCACATGCTCCTCTTCCTCTGTGTCTTGCCGGGCTTCTTCCAGGAATTCCTCTAAGGTCCTGGATGGCTTCTTGCCCTGACCTTAATTGGAATTCCATACAGTCAGGCTCTGTACTCGCAGCCCTGGAGCATCGCTGGTCCAGCTCATCGTAGCATGGATATGTGCTAGGTCCCCTCCTGGAGCGACTGTTGGAGTCCTTTGCCTTCTAGTACAGGCGCCTGAGGTGCCTCATGTGCTCCTGGCACTGGGCCAGGGTCTGGTGAATGCCATCCTACCCCAGCCTCCGAGGAAAGCTCCCAGTACAGGTGAATGTTCTTGCTGCCCGGGTGAAGTTATAGAGGATAGTGTACACTGACCATATACTGCTCAGCAGCCATATGTGGTGCAGAGGCCAGGCAATTGCTCTCAGACCACAGTTCCCTGTACTGCTCAATAGATTTCAGCAGAAAACTGTCTGAAATGTTCAGTGCAAGTTACTTCTACCCCAGGCAAGTGGCAGTTCAGGGATCTTTACACTTTTGGATAAGGGTCAGGCAGCAAAGGGATCACTGCAGTGTGGGAATGGCCCTGGAAGGCTATCAATACCTGTGATCTAGTACACCTCCTTGGCCCCCAACCACGCTGCACTGTAGAATGGGCATAGGGGCATGCCACAGCAGATACATGTACTTACCCAAACACCTCCTGCATGCTAGTTTTCATATAGTAGCCTGTCCTTCAGGAACATGCTTCAGGGTTTCAGATGTGGACCACAGAGGGGTTATGACCCAATGCATATGTAACCATATACAGCCACAAGTGTAGACACACCCATAGTTTCTTTACAATGCCAAAGTTTTTTCCCCAGCTACTGACCAAGATATTTGTTCTCACTTCTCTATTAAAAAATTGGCTTGTCAGTGAAATAAAGATATAAAATCCAATCCAAATCCCACCTTTGGTTAATGCTGTCTGTCTCTATGAAGGTGAAGAAAGTAGTTAAGAAGGCAATATCAAAAAGCAAGAGGTAGTGCCTGTGATTTGGGCATGCAGACAGAAACACTGTTATGGCGTATGAAAGCATTCACAAAAATACAAAATTTGGCTAAATTTTGCAAATTTGGCTAAGCTTCACTGTCTCTGCTGTCTCTGCTGATGCTGACATTATGCCAAGGTCTGGGCCCTAGTTTTCACACTGGAGTTAATTATATAGATTCCCTTTTATGAGATGAACGGACATTTCTCCCAAATACTTCATTGTTGAGAAGAAGTGTCCATATTGTATGACTCAGCTTCAAGCATTTCCTGATATATACAAATGTCAGAACATTCATAAATGTCATTCAATGCTGGTAGTTACACAAAATCTTCCTTTGACTGTGTTTCGAAGTGAGCAGAAATTAATATTCTAGTTCAGACTTCGTAAATAAGACTTCTATTTGTACACGCAGAACTATGTGCATGCAGTCACATGTATGCAGATTTTTTCACCATGACTTGTGTGTGCAAGAAAGAGAATATCATGTGCAAACCCCATTTGTCTGTCCACACTGAGAATTTATAGGTTCTGTCATTTGGGAGTCCAAGTGATTGAGGAAGAAAACATTTTACAGGCCAATTTACAAAAATTGGGTCCTCTGTGGTTTTGAAATGATGGGAAGCTTACAATCACCAAATCATACTATTCAGGTTTTTATGGTTTATCTCCAGGGAACCAATGGTTATATGGTTGCAGGTGAAGGAAAACAATAAAAGTCCTATTCACATGGAAGTTAAAATTAAATCATGAATTTATTTATTGTTATTTTTATGGTGGCTCATCACCATAGTATTTGAGCATTAACAATCAAAAGGTCATTCCCTATGGCAAACATAAGACTTTTTTCACATTTATTTCTCAGCAACTGTCTTTGGTAGAGGGTTGTTGAACATTGGAGGAAAGCAGAGGCCTAGAACTCTCTTTACAGGATCATACTGCCTCCAAAGTACTCAAAATGCATCATAACAACAGAAATACAACCCCTCACTCCTAAAACTAAAATAATATAGAAACCTTTTTTTCTTGTGTGGCATTAACATGCCTGAGGGAGATCACCTCTATTCCTCCCAATCTTTTTTTAGACTTGAGCCGCACAGTACAATGTAGAAAAATGATCAGAGGAAAAATCAGTGTTTGTTATTTTTAAAGGGGTTTGGGTTTTTTTGTTTGTTTTGTTTTAATTTTTTTAACCATGGATGCTGTCATGTCCTTGAGGATCTTACTTCAGGATCCTACCAGCTGCTAGAAGCACCAACCAAAAGCTGAGCATCCAAAATATATCAGGTAAAACAAACATTTTCACTTTGACCTGTCTCTCACATGACCTCAGATTACTTCACTCTATATTCTGGTTTTTTTCTCTGTCTTTCCCTATAGCCAATCATGGAGAAAGGAAATCCTTCCTTTCTCTATTTGTTTTTAAGGACCACATATTGTTCTTATTACCCCTGTGAAAGCATTGATGTCAGAAGGAATTCTCTAAGTGGATACATTGCCCTAAATCTATGAAAGCATCTCTGTGAAGACCAGTATTCAGCTGTGCATAGAGTCAATAAGACTCTGTCAAACATCTTCCTCTTTTACATCTTAATCAAAGGGAAAGGAAAGTAGCTGGTACCACCCTGAGCACCATAGGGCCTTCTGCTTTGCTCCAACTCACCATAGAAATCTATTTTGATGCAAGAAGCAAACTGTTGCAGGCCCTCATAAAAGGAATCATAGAATCATAGAGTTGGAAGGGACCTCAGGAGGTCATCTAGTCCAACCCCCTGCTCAAAGCAGGACTAACCTCAGCTAAATAATCCCAGCGAGGGTTTTGTCAAGCCGCAGTTTAAAAACCTCTAAAGATGGAGATTCCACCACCTCTCTAGGTAACCCATTCCAGTGCTTCACCACCCTCCTAGTGAAAAACATTTTCCTAATGTCCAACCTAGATCTCCCCCACTGCAATTTGAGACTGTTGCTCCTTGTTCTGTCATCTGCCACCACTGAGAACAGCCTACCTCCATCCTCCCTGGAATCCCCTTTCAGGTAGTTAAAGGCTGCTATCAAATCTCTCCTCATTCTTCTCTTCTACAGACTAAACAAGCCTAGTTCCCTCAGCCTCTCCTCATAAGTCTTGTGCTCCAGTCCCCTAATCATTTTTGTTGCCCTCCGCTGGACTCTCTCCAACTTGTCCACATCCTTTTTGTAGTGGGAGCCCAAAACTGGACACAATACTCCAAATGCAGTCTCACCAATGTTGAATAGAGGGGAATAATCACTTCCCGCGATCTGTTGGCAATGCTGGCAAAGGAGTTTGTTAAAAAGTTAAATTTCTTTGTTAAAAAGTTAAAGTTAAAAAGTGATAATTTAAATGAAATAAAGTTCAGAATTTGAAGCAGAATGGTGAGTATCATGTTGTCACAAAACTTAGAATGCAGTAACCACTTCTGCTTCTTAATTCACATAATTATGCATTTCTATTGTGTTAGTGCCTAGAAGCCCCAGTCATGGACCTGGGCCAGCCTTTTTGTGCTAGGTGCTGTACAAACACAGAACAAAAAGATGGCTACTACCCCAAAGTGCTTATTAAATAGCTGCTTGACCTCCTGCTCTATAGCAGCATAACTGAAATAATATACATCTGCTGGGACCCCAGATGCATCAGTAAAAAATTTCCTTTTTCATTGTTCTTGCCACGCTCCTTACATTCTCTGCCATACAACTGCTACTCAGATAACGTGAATGTAAATGGCGGGTTAAAGATCTTATCTTGTCTTATAATAATTTGATTTTGTTTCCAGGTTCTTTTTTAGTTCTCCTAAGTACAACTCACTAACTTTTTGTGTTTTGCAGTGGAGTAATTTGACATTAATTCGCAATCAAATGCCAAATACTGTATGTATCTAGAATAGAATTATACATTCTTTTTAGATTTTATAGGGCATTGTACAGTAAGTAAGTAGAAATTGATTGCAAATAATACATTTAGAGCTATGAAAGATCTCTAACTTGTGCTAGCAGTAACAGTACCTGCTGGGAAGTATTATCACTCAGCAGTGCTCCAGCCACACCCCTTCTCCCAGCCACGCCTCCAGCAAGTTCCCTATAGCAGGATGGAAGACGAACACTGTCCTTGTGCAGACAGGGGCAAGGAGCACACAGAGGCCTATTGTATTTCAATAAGTTTAAGCAATGATGGAAATGATACTGCAGAGTCATTATTACTGCAAAGTCTAATATTAACTTTTTCAGGGCAGGAGCTGAGAGGTGTAGCACAAAGCTTGTTATGCCAGCATTATGCTACTCAAGGATTCCTCCATATTGGATAATGCCTAGCTGCCTGATTAGAGAAGCTATACCATCCCTTTGCATTATAGAAATGGAGCAAACTCACAGCAAGAAGGTAACAAACCAGAGAGTGCAACATTGCAATACAAACTACTAGGCACCTCTGCTTGTTCCTGTCTAATGGCCCCTACATTAATTAAGGTTATTACTTTCCTTTCAGCAAGGGAAATATTCTCTCTCATTCACCTAGTGTGATTGAAACCAACACATTTGCTCCATGCAATTCATTCACGCTCCAGCATTTCACCCAGTGCTACGCGGTGAGATTCATTAACCGCAGCATAAAACACTAGCTATTTCAGAAAGTCGATGCAAGTACCGAAATCCCCTCTGGTACCCTCGATATAAAACTTTCTACATTCAAAGACCTTCATCTTTCTGCAGGTCAAAACAATTATTTTGAAATGGAAAGTTTTACTAAAAGTAAGTGCTTTGAAAGTGAGATTTCCCTGCTGAAAAATTGTTCCGAAGTTCAGGTAAGAGAAGACTCTAAAACTTGGGAAAGAAGTGAAGCTAATAATTTGTCTGCAGAGGCTTAATGAACTGTACACTAAATGTGTATTTAATTTTGAAACTTGGGAGAAAACACACTGCTGGAGCTTGATTTAAACTCTCCAGCTTTCAAACCAACTCTTTTGCTTCTGAACTAAAGGGCAGTTCCAGAAGGACATCAGTACTTCTTAATCTGTACTAATCTCACCTTTCTTTAGAGAGTGAAGGATCATAATAAAATAACCTGTTCTAGAAAAATCATGTCGTGGAGTATGTGTGTGTGGGGAGAGAAGAGCATGTCTATTTCTGAGAAATTATTAGCAATTAAAAATACATATACACAGAATATCAGACGGGGAGGCTAGAGGACAAAAATTCAGTCTAATTTATAATTTAGCTCTGTCATGAATTCTTAACAGACCAGGAAATTGAAAAATCAACATCTGCCCTGAGACAGCAGAAGGACATACAGACTACTACCAAATTTCCATAAACCTGGACTTGGAATGAAAAAAAACTGAAAAAATGAAAAAACGGTTGCTGCAAGATCCCTCCTTCCTGCAGCACAGGAGCTGCTACCAAGTCACTGCCCATGAGGCTGCAATTCTGAATGGGCCTTCTGCATGTTATGAAAGGTGTTGGGTAGTTATTCCCCTGGGAGCCACTTCTAAAAGGAGATTAGTGGAACCTTGGTTCTAACCCCCACAAAAGCTAGTGGAGCTGGTGTGCTGCACAAAGGAAGGGAATTAAAGGGCAAATTACTGTCCCCTCAGCACATCTGTGGAGAACGTATCCCAACGGGTCGAGGGAGTGGTCTATCTCTGCACCACTGCTTAAAAGGCTGTAGCTATATGTCACAATTTAGACCTGTTTGGTCATTAGCATAAACAGATAAGGGGATCAGCTTGTCCACAAGTCGGATGTTTGCATGTTAGACTGCAGACTTTGAAATCCAACTACTAACAGGTCTCTAATTTCATCTCCAGAATAATGTCCGTCTCAGAGAACTAAAAGTTCTCAGAACACAGTCAGGCATTCTTCATGTGCCAAACTACTTAGTTAAGTAAAATGACCTTTTGGATCCACCACACACCTGTAAAAGTATGCCTGTACTTATCATAACATTTATACAGGGTAAGGAAGACACCTTCAGTGACTTTTTCCAGTGTAAAATGGCACTAATACTTCAAGACTTGGGCCTTGTCTACACTACAAAGATAAGTCAACCTGTGTTTGGTCGACTTACAGCCACTGCATTAATTATTGCGGTGGCTGATGTCCACACTATCCTCCTTGGGTCACTGGTGCACGTCCACACCAGGAACACTTTCAACAACCTAAGAGGAGCAGTGTGGGGAACTGAGAGCCCAGTCTCTCAGCTCCATTGGCAGCTCTCTGCCGGGAGCCCAGCTGCCCCATAGGCTCCCGGCAGACTGCCCACCCCCATTCCCCACCAGGAGTCGGGGGGAGTTGCCCAAGGCTTTTTGCCCCCAGGGAGAAGGGTCCAGCTGTCCAGGACTTCTCATCCCACTCCAACAGAGCCACAAAATTGACAAGAATGACAGCCAACATACGATGTAAGGAACAAGGGTCTACACTGACACTGTGTCACCCTAACTACACCAACATAAACCCTTCATCTCTCGTCGACGTGGTTTTATTATGTCGGCATAGCAGAGGAGTTATAAGGGCGTGAGGAGCATTTCAGTGTGTACACCTCCACTGTTTTGTTGACAAAAGATAACTTTGTCGACAAAACTGTAGTGTAATCCAGCCCTTACAGTAGTGGTTCTCCAGGTCTTTTATCCTATAGACTACTTACAGTAAAATCCTTGCACAACCAATGAGCAAGTATAGCAACCTAGTGCTAAGGAATTAGTTTAGCCATTAAAAATACCATGACTTCTTACAAGCATTATCAAGTATAAAAACTATTCAGCACAAAGAAACTTTAATGCCAGCTCCATTGCCTGATGGACCATGTATGAGGATAGCTGCCAACTTATGCAAGTACAATGCACAGAGATATGAAATAGTAGTTGACTATTTGACATGTTTACTGGTGATATTACTTTTGCCATCCACATCCTGCAAGAAGGTGATAAAGAAACAAGGTGCCTCTTTTCTCACTAGGGAATTCCTTATCAGCTAATTTTCAATAATGAAGCTGAGTTTCCTCCTGCAGCATTCATTGTTTAGTGATGCCTATGTTTTGAAGCATGTGACCTCAAGTCTACACTATGCCTATGTGTATAGAGCAGCAAATAGAGAGATTCAGCCTGCCAAAAGAATCCTGAAGCAAAATGATCCATTCCAGAGAAATGATGAGCTATATTGCAGCCAACACCTGTTCAAGCAATGGGAAATAATCCAGCACAGTTGTTAATGAAAGTCAGTTGTGTCATTGTCACTTCATGGCCTAAAACCCTAACACATCATTGGCCAGATTTTGCTAAAGTTAATCAGCCAGACAAAACAGCAAAATGAAAGTTCTTTAATCCTTAGTATATCTTGACTTGTCTAGATGAGAATAACACCTTGGGGATGATGTTTTGCAACCTTTCTTTTAGCAATATTATCTGGATACATTTTTATCGTTCTAAAAAGTTTGCAAAATTCTCCAAAGATTTAATTCAGATCCTGATGAAAAATACAAAGGGCGATAAGGAAATTTGGGCTCATAAAAATTTGCAGTACAGATGAAAAACAAAAGAATTGGTACAACAGATAGTAGTAGAACCTACACCTAAGGGCAACATCCAATAATGCCTGTCAAAGAGATTAGTAACCCAGGGTACATCCTTCCTCTTTCCCTCAGCACATGAAATGACTTCAAAATACTGAAGTGAATGGAAAATCTCTTGAGCAAGAGATAAGCCAAAGTTTGAGGAGGCGGAACATTAATTTACAACTGGAAAAAAATATGAATCATCTACAACAATCAGTTCAGGGTTTGCTAGATACAATGTCCAGCAAGGAAGAAGAAAGTGGATATCTGCCCTCTGGGACTTGTTTACTTATTTCCCATAAAGCAAAACACACCAATACATTTTTCACCATTACTGCTATATTTGTCAATTTTTTTAATAGAGTGCCATGAGGATGTATGGCAAATAACAGCCACGACGACATGGATCCAGATTCACAGAGGTACTTGAGCACCTAATCCCAGATTTCAGTGTCCCTGCAATCCACAAAACTCCTGCTTGGCTGCCACCTAGCTGTGTAAGCACCTAAATGTACTTGGTGCTTATGGCTATGTGTACACTATGCACTAAGGGCATGATTTTTTCTGCTCGCATACACATGATTGTGCTAGATCTGATCAAGCTAGCGCAAGTATAAATAGCAGCATAGTCGTGGTAGCATGGACAGAGGTAGTGAAGGTCTGGCTTAGACGTGCAAGCACATAGCCACTGATAGTAGACATACTCTACATTTTGGCTTAAAAAGTTCTCTAGATGTCTAAGTTTCTGCCTCTGGGCATGCACACTGCTGCCTCCCTCTAAGCGTCTGGATGCCTGTCTCCTGTCTACACCCCAATACAATGCACGAACAGGGGGATGACAGGTTTTCTTCTGCTGATCTCACCATGGCCCTTTTCAGTGGAGTGACACAGGCACTAACGCATTCTCACGAGAAACTACTCAAGCCAGTTTTATGTTGCATTGTTGAAAGGAACCCCTCGATATTGAACCTGGCCCCTGTTGCTGCCAACTCAGACTGGCAGAAGGGTTACATCTCATTAGTGACTGCCACTGGCTAGATTAGGCAGTTCCCTGCTCAGACTGCTGGCTTTTGTGGGTTGCTTTCTTAGAAACCTATCTCTCCCTATACATTGTACAGGGAATCTAGGTGCCTAACCCAGGCTTTGTAGATTGTTTTGTTTTTCTGTGAATCTATGCCAGGGTCCCTGTGCTCAGCATCTTACAGTCTATACGCCTGATCCTGCTCTCTCACTGGAGTCAGTGTTAAAACGCCCATTTACTTGAATGGTACATGATCAGGCCCCTAAATTAGACATGTAAACCACTAATGAAAACAACAGAAAGGGGATGGAACTATAAAAATGGTAGGGGATTAGAACTCTTAGGGAAGTGTTGTTTTTTCATGACAAGCAGGTCGCCTAAGCGGTTTTTATTTGGATATTTTTGTTTGTTATTCTTTATATATATGAATGGAGGCATACCATGGCTACTGTATAATGCATTGGAATAGAAACTGGTGAAGGAAAACAAACTCAAAGTTCCTGAAGAGAGATCTGAAAGGAGATAAATGACTCATAGTGATCACTGTCAGCTGAGCTTGTAGCATAAACTACAACACACACCAGAAAAAGAGAGAGTTGTTTGCTTTTCTCCACACTCCACTGTAACAAATGTTCTAGTCCAAGTCCATGTGTTGCTATGCAGATTATATCTTTTTTTCTGACTTTGAAAAGATACATCTCATTGGATAGACTTTCTAGTTATCTGTGGCATTTCTAAAGTCATCCACCTGTTCTGGAGCTACTCATTTTGATCCTGACCCTGCTAAGCATTTAAGCATGGGAGAAATTCCATTGACTTCAGTTGGATTACACATGCACTAAAAGCTACACATGTGTTTTCAGTGCTTATTAGATGGGAGAGGGGGACCTTTGAGTCTGATCTAGAGCTCAATGGAGTCAATAGAAAGACTCACCATTGACATCAATGGATTTTGGAATGGACCTTTGTTCTGAACTATTTGCCAACTTTTAACTCTGATACTATGATAGTCTTTTATTTGCTCTAACCTTGGTGCTGGTAAAATGTTGCTCCGATGATCAGAAGTATAGGAGATATAGATGAGATACTATAATGGGCATAGTCTAAAAACCTAGAAAAAGAGATTAGATTAATTTATTTTAGGTAGCAGTTCAGAAAAGGTCAACTTTTTTGTTTGTTTGTTTTATTTTGTTAAAACACCTGTTTACTAAAAAAAAATCTGATTAAGAACCTGGGATTTGCTTAAATGATTTTTAAATTGTGATTTTATACAATATTATCTAAATGATTTTCAGGCTTTTTCTCTAAGGTTTTTGTGGAGTGTTTTACTGGGACTCTGATGTGAAAGCTGCTTTTCAAATAGCTTGTGGAAAAATTGCTAAATGAAATTCAGAGTTAGCAGGAGGATTTTGACAGGAATATACTTTTGATTGATAAAATGATGTAGTGCTAAAAAAAGTAATAAACAAGTCAATATATCAGCACAAGAAGACTTACAACTGTTGTTTAATGTAAAACACATTTGTTACTATATAAATATAACATGAAACAGAATGTTTTCTTTAAAAAACTTGGTTTGCTTATCTACTGAAAATGGGCAGTTATAACAGATGTGTTTTTAACCTTTAACTTGGTAAACTTTACACTCATTAACTACCAAAACATTCTGTTCGAATTCAAAGTTCTTGAAATCTGAGGTTAAGATGTAAATTTTGTTCTTTTGGCAAGTAAATTATGAGAAAGAAAAGATAAATACAGTTAAAGAGCTTATAACTATATATACAAAATACTGTTTTACTTTGCAAAGATTAATTGATGAGTTAAACTATGTTTATATTTAAAGTTCCAGCTAATTTTATCTATATATTTAATGTAGCTCTATAGATATCTCTATATGGCTATCTACATAGATAAAAATGGAATCCAATCTATTTGTTTATGTTGGACCCATTACTATAGTATATAGATTTTTTTTATTAATAGTAACAAATCTGTCAAAATAATCAAATTCTCTACTATTCCATCATTTATGCTACTCTTTTGGTCATGTTATACAGTAGTTATGTGGAAGTTAAATTAGATACTTCACTTTCTGACAGAATGAATTCAGACATTTACCATTTTTCTGCCATGGAACTGATTTTTAGGTTTTCTTATGTGTGTTTTGGCTAATCAGCATGGGAATGCATTACCATTAAATCCAGTGGTACTTGAACAAATTTATGGACAAATGGGTGTTCAGGCTCAATAATGACAGAGCACACACCAACTTTCCAAACTCAAAATCATTTTGTAATATCTCTCTTATATCCCACCTCCTTATACAAGCTGAAAACCTATAACCTCCTCCAAAGCCTTAAGCAATTGCTTAATCAAAATCCCCAACACAACATCTCCCACCTTCTTCATGTATTGGATACTATTAGGCATTAGGTGTTAAATGTAAGACAAAAGGTGGCTGTTTGATTTTCTTTTAGGTGTAGATTTTCACAAAGCAGATCAAGTACTGCATTCAGGCATAAGAGAATTCAAAGATTATTTGTCTAGAGCTCATCATAATTCATAGGATTTTGTATAGATTATGAGAAGATTTAGTAAACCAAACCGAAGTATCACTCTTTAAAAATCAGGCTAACACCTGGAAAAGCAGAGCAATAGATTTTAGTTTTGTGAAATGATTTAAACCAAGTTAGCTTAATTCAGAGCAGCTGGGACAACAGATGTTGTTGTCTGAATTTATTTTCTCTTGTTGCCAGGTGGGGTTAGAGAAATCAACATGAGAACACAGAAGAAATTCGCAGAGTTGTCTTTCTAATACTTCGTTTTAGAATATCACTGCCCACTACAATATGTCCTGTATGACTATTTCTTGACAGTTAATAAAGCTGTGGAGTGCAGTATAGCTACTTTTAAGGGTAAATCTCTCCAGGACCCATCCTTAATTAGCTGGCCTGGACACCAGGGACCTCTCCAGAAGGAATCCTCCCCAAGCCTGCAGAAAAACAACTGACACACTCTGTGGGCTACACAATAGCATTCTGGGCCCTAGTGCTGATACATACTAGGATTCATGGCCCCATTGTGCTAGGCATTATACAGGCATTTTAAGGAAAAAGAAAGTCCCTGCCCCACAGAACTTACAGTAGTATGTCAAGACCCCATAGGATCGCAAGAAAAGCAAGAGGGTTGGGAAAGGTAACAGTGAAACATTTTCTTGTTTCACAGCAGGCAGTAGTGGTTTCTGCTACCTGTGACAATGGCAGTGGGAAAAGACGCGTGGATTCACATAGTAATGGAATTTCTGTTCAAGCCACTGTTATAATGATTAGTTATCTAAAACATCTAGCCAATCAGGATCAGGGCCCATTGTCGTAAGCCCTGTAGAAATGCAAAACTACCCCAAAGACCTTACAGTCCAGATAGTCAAAACAGGTGAAGTGTGCAGACAAGAGAAGTTGCCTACAAGCAGAGTGATCCTTGTCTCCATCCTGTCCCTACCTCACCTGCCTTGTGCCAACACACACAGTCAGTCTGATCCCCTTGCACAGTGAAATCACACTGGCTCCACTAGTAAGGGGCCCTCTCTATACCTGTGAGTGTGGGGACAGAGTCTATTCTTTATCTGTAAGCTCAACAAAAGTCATAAAATTATTACTAAGGTGTGTGAGCCTGAATTTGCTCACTTCTGGGCACTGTGCTGACTCTCATGAATAGTATCAATGTTCAGTAAAGCTTATCTTTAAGCTTATCTTTGAATGCACCTGTGAATTTAGTCCCTGTTTTTACCTTCTTTCCTGAATGTAAGGAATCTAAGTCTCATCTTTAAAAAAGAGTAGAAGGAGGATCCAGGGAAGTACAGACCTGTCAGTCTCACCTCATTCCCCAGAAAAATGATGAAGCAGGTCCTCAAGGAATCCATTTTGAAGTATTTGGTGGAGAGGAAGGTGACAATCAAGAACAATCAGCATGGATTCACCAAGGACAAGTCATACCCAACCAGCCTGATTGCCTTCTATGATGAGATGACTAGGTCTGTGGATGTGGGAAAAACAGTGGACGTCATATACCTTGACTTTAGCAAAAAAGTATGGGTTGGATGAATGGACTAAAAAGTAGATAGAAAATTGGCTAGATCATCAGGCTCAACAGGTAGTGATCAACGGCAAAAATGTCTAGTTGACAGCCAGTATCAAATGGAGTGCCCCAGGGATCAGTCCTGGGGCCAGTTTTGTTCAACGTATTTATTAATGATCTGGAGGATGGGGTGGATTGCACCCTCAGCAAGTTTGAGGATTACACTAAGCTGGGGGGAGTGGTAGATATACTTGAGAGTAGGGATAGTATACAGAGTGACCTAGACAAATTGGAGAATTGGGCCAAAAGAAATATGATGAGGTTCAACAAGGACAAGCGCACAGTCCTGCATTTGGGATGGAAGAATCCCATATACTGCCACAGACTGGGGACCAACTGTCTAAATAGCAGTTCTGCAGAAAAGGACCTAGGGGTTACAGTGGACAAGAAGTTGGTTTTGAGTCAACAGTGTGTCTTGTTGCCAAGAAGGCTAACGGAATATTGGGCTGCATTAGTAAGAGCATTGCCAGCAGATTGAGGGAAGTGATTATTCCTTTCTCTTCAGCACTGGTGAGACCACATTTGTAGTACTGTGTCCAGTTTTGCCCCCCCCCCCCCCACTACAAAACTTATGTGGACAAACTGGAGAGAATCCAGCGGAGGACAACAAAAATGATTGGGGAGCTGGAACACATGACTTATAAGGAGAAGCTGAAGGAATTGGGCTTGTTTAGTCTGCAGAAGAGAAAAGTAAGGGGGGATTTGATAGTAGCCTTCAGCTACCTGAAGGGGTTCCATGGAGGATGGAGCTAGGTTGTTCTCAGTGGTGGCAGATGACAGAAAAAGGAGCAATGGTCTCAAGTTGCCATGGGTGAGGTCTAGGTTGGATATTAGGAAAAACTTTTTCACTAGGAGGATGGTGAAGCACTGGAATGGCTTACCTAGGGAGGCAGTGAAATCTCCATCCTTAGAGATTTTTAACGCCCAGCTTGACAAAGCCCTGGCTGGGAAGATTTATTTGGGGTTGGTCCTGCTTTGAGCAGGGGGTTGGACTAGATGACCTCCTGAGGTCCCTTCCATTTCTAATCTTCTATGGTTCTATGATTCTAAGAGAGTGGTGTTGTCAGTTGTTGGCTGCACGTGTGTGCTCTTTCCGTGTGCTGTCCCAACTCTGTGCAGATAGCTGGCACAGCAGACCTTGATCGAACTGCCCAAAAGACCACAGATCCATTTCAGTAGCAAAGGCACCTGGCCAGGTTTATTGTCCACAAAGCATGCTCCTAGTATCCCATAGACCAGGGGTGGCCAACCAATCAGAGATGAAGAGTCAAAAAATAGATGTAGATACCGCAAACAGCCACATTTACCTTACCTTCCACTGAAAATTCGCTCTTATCAGTCAATTTCAGGTGGCAGCTGGTCAATTTCACATCTGTTACCCTCCGCAGCTGGTCAATTTCACTTTGAGTCTCACAGAGCTGCAAAGAGCTAAGAGCCGCATGTGGCTCGCGAGCCGCATTTATATAAGCAAAGAGCCGCATGCGGCTCCTGAGCTGTGTGTTGGCCACCCTTGCCATAGACTGTACAGCACCACTAACACATGTATGCCCATTACAATGGACCAGTTTAATGAACAGTGGGACTTTCCATTCCCCCCTCAGCCAGATAAAGACACCCCCTCTAAGACTCTCTTTTAAACTTTGATACAAACAAGTTATGTATTGTCCCTCTAGAACATAAGAACGTCCATACTGGGTCAGACCAATGGTCCATCTAGCCCAATATCCTGTCTTCCAACAGTGGCCAATGCCAGGTGCTTCAAAGGCAATGAATAGAACAGGTAAGACATGATTAGTTACCAACCTTTACCTTGTACAAGTTTGTTCGATCAAAACATCTCTATCTATCACACTGTTGTCCTGACCTTATCTTTAGCCCCTTAGCAGGGGCAAATGTGTCCTTTTACCATCTTTGGGAGTGTGTTTACACCATAACCTTGTATCTGGGAGTTTTGGTGATACTCTTCTTGAATGTGTTTACATGAATACTTAATGCCTGGGAGTGCTTGTTTTTTTTGCAATGCCAGCCTTGCTCTTTCCAAGTTCATGTACTGGATAGTGAACCTGCAAGAAGGCATCTGCTTTGTAACAGGGCAGGGCCTGATCTGGCCTGATTCTTGCTAACACTGCTTTAGATTAACAGAGCTTGACTCTGTTTGGGCCTTAGGCCTTACAATAGGCCTTTTATACCAGGCCTCATGTCTCAGGTGCTCTCTTTCTATAAGTAGCAGTCTGAGACTACATTCAGTGCTCTTCTGATGAGTTACTCTAGGCTCAAGTGCTAAAATCCTGCATTAAGATTCATAGTAAGAACTTCTGAGTCATGGTGGTAGGTGGGTCCAATTACCTTCAGCCAGGTTATAAAGAGGATGGGAGACAGGCCCATCTTCCACATTAAGTTAGTGTAGGTACTGGAGGGAAAGCCCCAAGAACAACCAAACTCAGAGACTAATCTTAGATTAATGTTGCTTTATTGTTTTTGAATGACCAGTAAATCCCAACCTTGGAAAGGGGGTGAATTTGGATACTAACTCAATTCTTCTCTGAGGATGGACTAAGGATCAAACTGTTTTAATGTTCTGTCCCCCACTCCCTCACCTCCCACAATCTAGACCCTTCCACCTTCATATTCCATTGTAGGTATTTTGCAGTGGCTCACGAGTTGTTAATTTAAGGAGATCATTGCTCAATTTGACAAGAGTGAATGGTTTGTGATTCAGGTCATTGGTAGTCAGTCTCTCAATACAATGGAAAAATATAAGAATATCTGCAATTATGTAAATCATGCAGAACCAATAATAATGGCAGAGGAACAGTTTCATTCACCCCTTCAAGTCTGTAAGGTGTAAGTGAGTGCAAAACTGAGAAACAGAACTATACATATTAATGAGACACCACCACCTAATCAAAACCCATTGTCTTCTGCCAGTTCAATCAACAAATTATTATAGAAGATAATGTTACACTTAGGAACTCTAAATGTTTATAAACAACTTCAATTATTACACTGCAGTAATGGGTCTTCGAAAGCATTCAGGTTTAATATTTTATCAGAAGAACAGAATGACAAATGTGTAGATCAAACAAATACATTGAGGAAGACATTGACTTATGTAAACTGTTGAATAAAATGTTAAATTTAATATAAACATCTGTGTTTTTTCTTGTTGCCTAAATATTATAAATAAAATAATCACAAACTACCATTATAGAAAGACTGTTTAGAACGCAATAGGGTTAAAACCAATAGAGTTCAATAGGAATACCATAGGTGTTTCTGAGAATTACTCTAAAAACCTATGATAGAATTGAATAGGAAAAAGTTAGTCTTTCTATGGGCTTTTTGAAACTTCTGTATAATTCCATAGATGGGATAGCAAAAAAAAAATAGTTAAAAAGATTCTCCCACTCCTCTGTTTTCCTATTCATAGGGTAGTATTTGTTTTTTGCTGTCTCTGCACTTCAAAGTGTTCTTGTTCAATTTAGAGCCTCTTCGTTGCAGGTTTTCTTTGTTTGTATTGCATTATATTCCTAATGAATGCCCAGACCACATGAGTCTGTATTTATATTATTCATCAATGAGCCATTTTTCCCTCTAGCTGTGTTTCTGCCCATGGAATACACTATAATTCCTGTATGTGCCTTATTTCATATTTAATTTCATAGTATAGTATAGTATTCCATATGACTCTTCCTTAAAGATAATATAAAGCTGTGTCTTTATCTTGGGGTTGTGGTGATGTACATAGATATATTTCTAATATTAATTATATTACATATTATAAATCTGTATTATATTGCAGGAGATTTTATATATGTACCTATCATATACATACATATATCAGTGTGGTCAGGTCAGATTCTATACCTGGGGAACAAAAGAAGAAAACTTGTATCCACCCCTCACTTGGGCCCAGCCCCAATCTAGCCCACTATACCTTTCTAAGCACACATATCTATTCTGTCTACATTGTTAAACCTCTTGAGATTTCTTGCATCATCCCATTCCATCTCACAGCACTTCAAATTTTGTTTTCACTGCCTAATCGGATATTAATTAGGTAATATTTATTCAGCACTATGCAATGTACTTCACCACATACATCTACTAAGTATTATTGTTATTATATTTTTAATAAAGCCATTTTTACCTACAAAGGTATCCAAGGGATAGGATAAATGTTAATATGTCCAGCTTCTATGCAGTGCCATAGACAACCAGAAAATCACCTTTCATTTACTTTGTGAAACAAAAGCCCAAATGAGTTTTCTATTAAACTGATCTTTCCACCAAAAAAGGAAATTTCACTTGGTTTAACCTGTATAATTATTTAATTAATTAGCATTTGTTTAACACCAACGATGTACCTGGAACTTACATTGATAGGGTAGGATTTTCAAAGGCAATAAGCATGACCTAACTGCTCACAACAAAACCTCCATTGACTTCAATGAGAGCAGAGTTAGGCCTACGCTGAGCTCTTTGAAAAATTCAACCCAGAGTTCATTTTTAAAAAATAGACTATTTTTTACTAAATTTGTGGTTTTGTTATATTTTGGTAGGTACACACTGACTTTTGGATATAACATTTAAAAGCACAATAATATTGTAGGGCTTTTCCATCTCCAATTCCTATAACCCTAGGAATCATTAAAATGAAAATGTATTTTTGTTCGATTATAGTAGTTGCCCAGATGAGCATGCCTGCTGATTTTCTTCTCCCTCTGCAGCTGCCCTATGAACACTAACTTTTATCACCCTACTGCTGAGTAACGGTACTGTGACATAAAGGCAAATCACTCTTCCCTCTCTTCTTCTTTACTCTCTCCTTTTTTTCCCTCTGCTGGGGAGACAAGTAAAATTATTCAGTAATGTTAAAGTGATGTTATGTCACTTAAACATTGCAGGAACATTCTGTTCTAAGCCTGGGAGTGAGAGCTGGAATCTGCTGAGCTCTGTTCCCAGCCTTGTCAATGAAAGGTTCACTCTTTGGGCTTGCCAACTTTCTTAGCCTATCTGTGAAAAAGAGAACAATAATTACCTATGCCACAGAACTGTTCTGGGACAAAATTAAATATTTTTAAGTACTCTGAAGATGTAAAGAGCTATAACAGTGCTAAGCATCTCTCTTCCTGTCCTGTTCTTTGTTTTCTGTCCATTTCCCAGAGTCCTCCTGTCCCAGTGTTCTCCCTTCATAACCCCATTCTTTGCCTTCTATACCCCTATCTCTTTATTCTTGATTCTCAATATATCTCTAATCTCATCTCCACTTCCACAAACATCAACAGATGTTTAGACCCCTCATCATCATCTTCATTGCCTTAAAAGGCTACCTGGACAACAACTCTAACTCACAACTTCTTCTTCCTCACCTCCAGTTGGCCCCTTTGGTAATTGAGAGAAGGAAGTCTCAGGTCCAGCACTTTCTTTGTTGAGTTTTGTCTTTGTGCTGACTGCCCGTCTCACAAGTTCTGGATCTTTCCCAAGAACGTGGTACCCCAGAATTGTCAGCCATCTCCCAAACCAACCTGAGAAAAGCTAGGGAATTCATGAGATTTAGGGACAACACCAGCCGTGAATAGTTTGCCAGATCATTTAAGACCCTAAAAATGAATTTAACAAAAGTAGAAGGCCTATTAAGAGTGGAGTTTTGGAAGCAAGGATAAAGGAATTTATCCAAACCTTTAAAAATGTGGGTTTTGAACTCAGATTTATAACCAGACATATTCTTATTTTTACTAAAACCGTTTACAACAGAAAATAAGTGTTTTATAAGTTACAGCAGATCTGTGACTTCAACAGTATAATTGGTGCTGCTATAACAGATCTAAGTTTTCAGTTATAAACAACTAAGTTCACTTTGCTATATTGCCAAATACTAATTTACCATACATCTGTAAATTATCAGAAGGAGGGGAGTACAGACTAATTATGTCACAGCTAATTAGTAAAACCAATATTGAAAAGTTATATTTTGGGGGGGTTTATCTTGAAAATATCTTGAAAATTACAATTTTGCTGACATTATTACTTTACAGACCACCAGATTTATATGTTTGAAAGCTGTTTGTGTTTTTTACAGGATCACTGTGCACTGTCTTCTTCACAGCTGTCATAGTAGGTTTGGTAATGTTTCAAACTGTATGACACTAATTACACCTAAAATGCCTAAGTAACTAGTATGCAAGACTATTGTAAATTTTGTGCACAGCTAAATGAACTTTTAGAGGATTTTCAGTGCTGCTTCATTTGAAAATTACATAATTATACCCTGAGTTGTATTAGATCTTAAAAATGTGCACGTAGTGTAAAATCTCTGAATGTATTTAACAAGTACATATAGTGCTAGAATTTTGCATTGCAGCTCCTTTTACTCAGTATTCCTGAAATCACAGAGGAGATCTGTTAGGTTGTCTTATCCCACCACCTAAATATTATTGCAGTAGGTAATGCCACTCACATAATGAGAAAGTCTTCTTTCAATTGTGTTGTACATTGGCTTAGAGTTTGACTTAATAATTCCCTTCAGGGCAGATTTAACATGAACAGTTTCAGCTAAAAATTATTGTTTTATGCATTTGCAAATTATAAAAAATAAATGACCTGAAACAATTATCCTATTGCCCAAAAGGGAAGGTCAATAGCTCAATGTGCAGCACAAGAGTCTACATCAGACACCATGATGGTAGATGTAGGCATCTAAAAATGCTGGACGGGCAAAACTACCAGCTACTTTATGGACTGTTCATCCACTCTCTAGAATCCTCAGCTCTTTGGCTCCCCATGATAAACAGACTAAAGAACCAGCACCCACCTGTCTGTATATAGCTCAGCACATCACAGCAACAGGAAATCTAACCTTTTCTGGGCCTGCTTCGCAGCGAACTATTCTGAGGGGTAGGAATGTGACTGCACAGCCTTCATTTCAGGAGGGGATGGTATGGAAAAGGGAGAGGGGGAGTGAGAAAAGATGTGGACTATATGGGGAAAACAAGAAAGAAACCACTGCCCCCTACCCAAACAGAGACTCTGCAGAGATGAAAGAGGAGCATTGTGCCTATCCTGCAAGATAATACAACAAATATTACCCACGCTGAGCTGAGCGTGGTGAACTAAAAAATAGTTGCCCTGAGATAATACTAGATCTTTTGCATGTGTGAAAGTCTTTTGGCAATGTATCAGTCTCAGGAACTACTTTTCCTTTCAGGCAGTATATTACAGCTATGGTCTTGAGAGCCAGACTTTACATGGAAGAGATCCTTAGTGACATTTGTGAGTGTGGATTCCAGTGGTGCAAAGGAGAAAGCTGGATGGAACTGTACTGTGGGAAGGAGGAGTCCAAGCATTGTGACTAGACAGCACACTTAGGATCTTGGAGAAAGCAGGTGGAAGCAAAGGCAAGCTTTCTCAGGAAAGGAGATAAGAGAGGATTGTAAGTCAACAGAAAAGTCCCAAAGGAAAGAGAACACCTGAATATAAAGGAGAGGAAAGATAAAAGAGGGTGTGTTTTTCATAGAGCAGGCCACCTCCCAACACCCCTTGTCCTGATGTCATTCTGCAAACAGCCTGCCTCTGTTCCCCCCTTCATGGCTCCTTAATAAACTCCACTCATGCTTCTCTCTGTCCAGAAGTTCAGAACAAAACTCACAGTCCCCCAAAATAAAGTCCAACTCAATCCCCAGCTTTTAGCAGGCCACTCTTTGTCCTACCTGGCTGGAACTGGTTGTTCCCCTGGCAGTTCAAAACTCTTCTGCAGGCTTCTGGTGTCTGCAGCTTGCAGGAGCCTTCTGACTCTCTGCAGCTCCAAGTTCCTCACAGTGTTCCATTCCGTACTCACCTCCCTTGGCAACCCCCCTTCTTCTCTGCAGTTTCCAGCTTCCCTTTCTTAGGCCCCATCATGGGGCTATTATTGAGGCAGAGGTAGGCTAGACGCAGTTCCTGTGACAGGGTGAGAGAGGATTGGAGAAAATAGATCTGAAATCTTGGAGACAGACAGTAGTAGGAAGGCCACAGAGTCAGAGGTAAAGGTGAAGCAGGAGAAGATAAAAATAAGTTTGGGAGAGGGAAAGGGAGGAGAAGAAAATAATTGGTCAGACCCTGGACCCAGATGGTAGAAGAGAGAGGAGAGGGCTGGAAAGAAAATTTGAGGAAAGGTCTAAGACAGAAGTCTGTGAGGGTTGAAAGCCAAATAGTGAAAGGTCAGGGAAGTATTTATTTATGATTTGTTTTACCATAGCACCTAGAAGTGCTAATCACAGACTAGGACCCCATCGTGCTAGGTGATGTATAAACACAGGACAAAAGCATGATCCCTGTCCCAAAGAGTTTATAATCTAAATATAAGACGAGACAACAGATGGAGACAGACAGACAGATGGAGGAGTAAAAAGAGACAATGAGACAATATTGGTCAGCATGATAGGCTGTTGCATTAGTACACCAGAGGACTAACCATAGTCAAGTTGGCATCATGGCAAAGGAGGGTTTTAAGGAGGGATTTGAAGGAGAATAATGAGGTGGCTTTACAGATGTTTACAGAGAACTCCTCCTAAGTGTGAGGGCCATCATGGGAGAAAGCACAAAGGTGCTTGTTTTAAAATGTAAGAAATGAGCAATGGAGGGTGACATCATGAGCTGATCAGAGGGGAGCATCAAACGGGAGATAATAGTTAAAGAGAGGATAGGCCATGAAGGGCCCAGAAAGTGAAGACAAGCAGCTGATGTTTGGGGCAATTAAAAAAAAATAGCCAATGAAAATAAAATTGTTTAGCCAGAAAGGGGGCAGACATGAGAGAAGAGAGTTTAGATTCCCCCACCACGGTAATACCAAGACTGTTATTCAGTTAGTACTTTCAACCTCAGCTTGGAATTCCTTGGCCATATTCTTAATGTTATATTCCTGTAGGTTTTACAGTTTTTATATTGTTTGTACATTATTTAACATAGCCTTTTGTAAGTTCTGTATTTTCAAAATTGTTAGAATTACTTGGTTGGAAAGGAATTGTTCTCAAATAATATAACAGTTTTGTCAGTGTTTCCTAAAACATTTTGATGTAATAATTTTTCTTATATGAAGCTAAAATCTTTATGCTGTTGTTAGATATAATTGGTATGTATCAAGGGAGGAACGCCCGTCAGTTATTCCTGGTAAGATTGCAGGGCATATTAGCACATACTGAATAAGTAATCCTCAGAGCACCGTTACAGAAAAATGAATCTTGAGGTCTCGATTTGCTGGGACTTCCACTGTGGGTAATCTGGACTTTTGTGTTTTTTAAAGGAAATGGTTACATTTTCTTCAGTTCTAATTTTCAGTGAATGTACCATAGCTCCCAACCAGAGGACCATGTGCATATCAGAATCACATTACAATTTCATGAAAGACAGTGTACATTATTCCATAGAAGAAGAAGGGTAACTTTGCTATACAAATAAACTGAACCTATCATATGAAGCCAACTTTTCAAAAACATGCATAAGCACCTAGGAGTTTCCATCCTGGTTCAGATTTATGCTCTATCTAGTCTGGTATCTTGTCTTTCATAGTGGCCAGCACTGGGACACCCAAGCACCCAAAAGTCCTGCAAAATATGCTTCCATTTACACAAAAACACATTACTGGACTTTAATGCTCCACTCTGAATGAAAATGCAATAACTTGTCTACACAAACATATCTCCAGGATCAGGTTTACAACAAATGACTCATTTGGAAATTTAACAAAAATACAGATTCTGATGCTGGAGCTGATTTTTGCCTTCTTTTAGAGGAATGCCTTTATTTTTTTTCCCATCAACATTAAGCCTTCCATCTAGATTACTCTCTCTCTGTCTCTCTCTCTCACACTCACACTCACACACACACACACACAGAGTGCTATTCATGTTGATAGCTACATGACGTTTAAAAAAAATCTAGAGCAATATCTTTAAGGTATGATAATTAACATTGATATTGAAATACATTATGTGTTCTGTCTTTATAGATATTGGGCCAACATCAGCCATTGTGTAAACAGGTTCCACTCTTGTTGAATTTACTGGAGCTGCACCTACTCACCCAAGTGCTGAATTAACTTCATCGTGTGAAGAGCCAGACTTGTGATTTACAGGGATTGCTGCAAATATGTGAAATCCAATCCCACTCCCTTCTCTACCTAGGACTGAGCTTTATCAACTTCACATACTTTCTTAAACCACCCTGCCTGCTACTTCTTGTCTATCTGCTTGAGGTCTCCTGTACTCCACACACTCACGTGTTGTGAAGTTCTGTAGAATTGCTAGCCGCCCCACCCTCACCTCACCCACCATGAGAGGATTTACATGCAGAAATACAAAAGGTGAGGGTACAGAGGGAGTTTTTTGGCCCATTGAACGGAAGAGGACAGTAGCTTTTAGCACACTGATGGTCTGATTTTGCAGACACAAAATTCAAACAGAATGAAAGGATATAGGCTCAGATTCTAGTTGCACATTCTGATTAGCTAAGGACAAAAGCAGGATCACAACCAGGTATTATGCAGCTGTGCAGTGGGCTGCAAGAACTAATATTCCCCCTTGTGTGACCTTCATAAGCCCAGACAGAATTTCAAGCCCCACCCTGAGGGGAGAGCTGGGTTTACTACCAAGCAGCAATTCATGGGAGCAAGTTATTTGAACGGGATGAAGACTAGGGGAGCCATAGCTACCTCCCTCCTCCCCACCCCACCTACTTTTACACCTGAGAGGGGGAGATATGTTCCATTCTTTAATGAGATCTCACAGATTGCTCTTCTCCCTGTGCAAGCAGAGTATTCCAGGAAGCAGCCTGCCTCTTTCTGTCCTTTACTACTGTATGTTTCTTCATGCCACAGTCTAAATTTATATCATGTGGACTGGCCCCAGACAATACTCCATAGCGTATCAGAATTTAAATTAAAAAAAAAATGCAATTCTTTTTTTTTTTTTTAATTCCACAACAAGACTTGTTTATTTCTGGGGAGTAAACACTGAGCTATGTGGTTTTGCGAATCAATAAATGCATCAGCCTGAAGTTGTAGAGCTGATTTATTTGTGAGCTGTTTATGTCCTCATACACTCTCCAGATAAAAAATAGTTACTATTAACATATTGCCATTCATAGCTAAAGCTTCAGTAAAGGCAGCGTACTTGATTAGGTAATTGCTATTAATCATTCATTTCATGCATGTATTATGAAGGGAAAATAAAACGCTGTTCAACTACAATAAAAGGAAATGCATCTTTGAGTTACATTTAAAACATGTTTCTACTTCCCTTGGGCTGTAATTGTAAGAGTTGGATGGCACCTTGATGGAAATGAACCAACTGCATTGTCTCTCTCTCCTGGCAGGCAGTTTACTAATAACATAATCCATAAAGATTTCTCAGTTTGCACACAGTTTCTGCACCATGTGCATCAGATCCTGATAGTGCTGGCCTCAATTCACAGGTACTGCCAATATCTGAAGAGATCAGAAGCTCAAACCCAGAACTAAAAACTTGTGGGAAGAAAAGGAACCTTGATAATTCCTGGCAGCCAGTGCTCTAAAGTAAGGAGGGAGAAATGAGGTTATAGCTGGTTTATTCCAGGCTTTAGTCCATATGCTTTATCTATATCTAAGGATAGTCCTGCTAGTATTTCTGCATGCTCCAACTATAACTCAGTGACTGAAAATTGCTGTACATAATAGATCTCTCTCTTCCCCACCAATAAACACCGAGTTCTAACTTAAAGCAATTTCAGTGTTATCCAGTCCTGTACACAATAGGAATTGATGATCTGCTCCTTCACCTATTTCTGGTCTTTGTGACAAATTGATCTGATAAACTAGAAAATTAAACTGTGTCTGGAGGAGCCAGACTAAATTCTGTACAAAAATACAAAAAGTGGGATAAATACTTATTGTTGTCAGACAAGCATTTTGATGAAACCTTAACTATAAATCATTGCAACTAATCATACTGTATAGTATTCAGAATGATATACAATATACTGTTAAACACGGATACAAAGTGAGGCCAACCAAAAATTCAAGAAGTAATGAGAAAGAATGCTGATCAGGGCTCACCAGTATGTGGCCAGAATGGCTATTGTTCCAGCTACATAACCTCCACTGATCTCTCTCATTCCATTTGTGTGCTGCTTTCTTTTCCAAACAAATGTTTAAAAAATCAGGAACCAGAAATTATATTGTGCGACTTAAGTTCTACTGTGTGACTTAGGTGACCTATTTAACATAAAAAAATAAATAGCAAACAGAGTGAACATTTCATGAACAACATAAAGGCTAAAAATTGTTTATTATTACTACTCAGTGAATACTTGCAAATAAACTTGGAAGGAAATGGGATCAGTTGTGCTAGAAAATGCAAAACCTGTGTATATGACTGCTTATATATTGTAGAAGCACAGTATTTTCCACATTGAATTGTGCCACTGGTCCAACTGGTCTGATGGGTAGCAATAGCCATTACCTGATGTTTCTTATGCAGTACTGTTACCTGGTGGAGCGGGAGGGAAGGAGGCAGGAAGTCTTTCCTTTTTGTCACGGGATACCATTTTATAACCTGGAGAACAAGATTACATTACTGTTATCATTGTCTTCGTTTTCATAGCTATAAATGTTATTAGATCTTAGAATATTAGCCACCCCTTTTAAAGTACAGCCATCATTTTGTCTTGATGATATCCTGCAGCAGTTAATTTTGTAGGCAAACTATATTCTGCAAAAAGAAAAATTTCCTTTTTATTATCCTGTCATTTCATCAAGTGTGGCTTTATTTTTGTATTATGTGTCAGGGAAAAGGCTGGGACTGATCCATGCTCAATACACACTTCATACAATCGAATACTTCAATCAAACCCCTATAACTTTTCTTTCCAGGCTACATAATGCTAGCCTTTGCAGATGCTCATTATACTTCAATCCCAATATGCATCTATCATGTTTTATCGCCTGTCTCTGGATCTTTTCAATCGCTGCTATATTTTCCTTAAGACATGATGGCTGAAATTGGACACTGCACTCCAGATGAGGAACTACCATTATTTGATGTAATGTTATTATATTTTCAATATTATTTTCTATCCCTTTGTTAAAGCCCCAGAATATTTTCTTTTTTTAACAGCTGCTGCACCCGCTGGACAAAGCGCTTTACTTAATGACCCCAGTGACTCTTAAAAGCCAAGATTTTCACAAGTGACTAGTGATTTTGGATGTTTCAGATTATGGGTGCTCAATTTAACCTATTTCAAAGGGGTCTGATTCCAGAGTTGGTGCTCAAAACTTTCTGAAAAGCTGACCTGTGGAAGGTGTCTTAAGTGGGGCACCCAAAAATTCAGGCATCCAAAATCACTAATCACTTAAAAAAATCTTTTAAGTCTTTACTTCAGAGAAACCTTACAGCTCTGAACCCAGGAACATATTTAAAATTCATAATATTTTTGCCAATGTCCATTATCTTATATTTCTCCCAGTTAAATTTCATCTTCTTTTGTAACATCTCCAATGTGCTTAAATCCATCTGGAGTTTCTACAATCCTCTATAATGGTATGTGAGTAGGTGTACTGCTAGTTATTTAGAAACTGAGATAAAGTGCCTCAGTTAAAAAAAGATCTGTAATGCTGAGATACCTTGCCTGTGAACCGACACATCTATGTGTATTTGTTGCTTGTTGCCATCTGAAAGATATACCTACTGATAATTGTGACACAGGGCTTCATTGTCCTTTTCCATGCAAAAGTATTGGAAAGAGAAATTTCACTAGATTCTCCATAAGGTTTACCTCATTAATTATCCTCTAGCCTCTAGATCAACTCACAGATCTAGGAAACACCTGCTGAGGTCTGGAGTCTCCACATTGCTACCAGTGCCACTCATTTCTCCATGACACCATGGCTTCCTCGGGAAGTATGCTTTAATGTGGTCCCTGCTTGTAGTTGTGACAAAATCTCTTAAGAGGATTCACGGTACAAAAGGGGAAGATCACATCGTAGGACAACACAAGCAGGATCTGTATTATATGCTAAGAAATACCCAAAGGGCTGAGAGAGGTTGATCCCAAAGAAAACTACCATCTCCAGTCCTCTGTCTCTTTGGCCCCTGACTTACCACTCCTTGACTCACAGAGCTCTAAAACTGGAGGAATTAGCTCACATGGGAGATTCAGAATTGGGGGGAAAAGTGAGATTGATGAGATGCTATTGCTTTCCCTTTATGTTTCCTATGGTAGTTGGATTCGCCCCTCTTCTAATGTGTGCAAAGGGGCCCATGATAAGCAGGTCATTTCACATTATAGGCCCTGCTTCTGCAGTTACTTAAACACATCAAACTCCCTTTAACTTCAGTGGAAGTGTTGCCATCTGCACTATAAGTCTGACTACAGTATAGGATTCACTGATTCAGTCATTTTGAAATGAATTAATTAATTAATAATATTTATAGTAAAATTTGATTATATAGTATTTACACAATACTACAACTATTGAGTAATTTATGGTCCCAGTCCGAAGAGATTACAATCTTAGAAAGACAAGAAAAAACAAGACAAAGGGTCAAACGCAGCTCTTCGTTATCTCAGTTGAAGTCTGAAATCACTCCTCTGAAATCAACACAGCATTTCTCATGTGACCCCCCAAAAAAATATTTCTCACGAGTAGCCTGACTGACTAACTTTGCACTGGGTGTGCACCAGCTTGATCAGTAATAACTGCCCCAACATTTCCCAAACTTTCTTATGAAAGTTTGACCAAATAAGACTGTATCCACCTTTTGTGCCAGGCTGCAGAAAGACAAGAATAACTGATTCAGAGATTTTGCTAGGTCTTGCATGGGTTCCACTTTAATGCAAGAACTAGAATGAGTTTTCATAGAATCTGAACTTCAATGATATAATGAAATAAGCATTAAAATTCTTTACTTCATTGAAACCTCGAACTACATTGTGCTTATTTCCTTTTTAAAATAGAGTACAGCAATTACTCCACACCATATAAATAAGACTGGTGAGATAGTTATGTCTTAGATTCTCCTTGCAGAGCATTTGTCTTGAGATCTGAGACAGATATTATCCTTCTGGTATCAGAAACTTTAAAAACTAAATAAAAAGATAAGTCTTGAAAAGAGACTAAAAAGGAGGGAATTGTCTGCTTTATTATATGTTATGTTCCTGCAGGCCCTTAGCCAAAGCACACTGAGGTCAATGGAAAGACTCCCATTGACTTCAATGTGAATTGGATTAGGCCTTTGTTTTCTACCCTCACTTCACTCATAAACACAAATACTTTTTTTTTTTTTAAGTATTTTTCTTGGAGGGGTCAATTATTTATATTCCGGGACCTTAAGAATTTAGACTCATTGATGCCTCAGAATTGTGCAATGCAATATATAATATCATCCAAAACCCAGTTGAGAAAACATACAATGAATTAATACAATACATGCAGTTCCGTGGAGAAAACATGGAATAGAGATATACAGTGGTGGCCACCAACAGGTGCAATCATCCCACAGTAAAATCCTATTGTACCACGATCTATTATAAGGAGTTCACACCTTTGGCATCCTCCCTTGTACAAAATTTAAGAGACTAGAAAAGTATATGTTCAAGTACAAAAGTACAAATCTGACCAGTCCAAATTATCCAACCAGAGAACAGTCTTCAACAATTTCATACACTGCCCTCCTCGCAAAAAAAAAGAAGAGATGGGAGGGTGACTTATAATGGGAAATTCTGGCATTTCTGCCATTTGTAAAAAAAGTTGTTATACCAATATACATATCTTTAAATCAATTTTTAAAAATTCTCCCTTTGTTTACTGCAAGAGAAACATCTTTTTCTGATCACTGACTGATTGACACAATGAAAGTTGTTTTTTTAACAGCAAAAAGGAAAATAAATAAAATATATGCACAATAGATTTCATAATATGCTAATGCCATGGAACAATAAGCTTTATGTCAATCAGTCACCCTCTGCCAGTTCAAATGAGCATACTGGTGGGAAATATCTTTGATCCACTGAAGTTGAGCGAAGAATCAAAGTCACTCTGCTCCAGAGATAAAAGTGAACATTCATCTGTGACACAACAAATAAAGGTACGCTAACACAGAAAACAAGACACATTGCTAAGTGCTTTTCAGTAATCCAGTACATGTAAACCAACTAGCTGGTGGCATTACTCTCAATAGGAGAGAGTCCTTGTATCATAATAGTACTTACCAAGTTCAGACCTGAAAGTACGTCTATACAAGGGATGGTACACATGTTTCTATGCATGGTTGTGACATAACCCCACCATTGTCCATACCTAAAACTCAGAAGCATGAGTCTGAAGGTGAGTAGAGGACAAATAAACTAGCCTACCTGAAGGTTTTGGGTTACTACATGCCTAATTTGTGGGACAGCCCCATATCCATGCCACTTTGTAATGTGGACAGGGCTAGGGATTGTGTACCAAGTCTTGAGTTTCAATAGTCCTCCACCCACTTTCCCAAAATGTACTGAACCCTTTTCTTCTTGACCGTTACACAATCTATAAAGGTCTCTGTCCCCGTTTTCATGAGCAGTAGCATGCTGCACTGACCACATTAGAAGATCTTTCTGCTGCATTCTTTATTGATGAATACAAGTGACAATGGATCCAGGTTTGAGGGCAGCCGTGTGGCCTACCGACCACCCCTGGGTGCTGATCTCTGTGTGGTCAGAGTACACCATCCTCCACCACTTCACCCAGTGTGGGAGAAACAAACACCTGTACAGTGAAATGTCATGGAGGCTGGATCAGGAGAGCATTCAGTGGACTCTGGGCCAATGCTGGCAATCATAAAGCACTTGAGGCTGCTGATACAGGAAGGCCAAAGACTCAAACAGTCACTTCAGGACAGCTTATCGTACATGCTGTTTCCATGTGGAGCTTGACCAGATGCTGTCAAGGGCTGTGACTCTCAGTCTCCCCCACCCCAACCCTGCCAACCTCATTGTCCAAGGGGATGCTGATGAGGACCAAGCTGAAGAGGCTGTAGGGATCCTGGAGTGTGCCTTAGAACACTCAGAGGACAATGAACATAGGATTCTACACCTCTACCTGGAGGAGTCGGTTGAAGAAGCTCCCCCATCCTTTTGACATAACGAAGCCGTGGCAGGAACCAGAACACAAGGCTGGTAAATTACAATGGACCCCACCTTGCCCCCCTCTCTTGCTCTGGTGCTAAATTCCTGATTTTAAGATCAAGAGCTTTGAAATACCTGCACTGACTTTTTCTCCCTGGATAATATACCATGAATTGCTATGTCTGTGTGTTCAAACTGCAATGGTGAAGCCATGGCATTGCACGCCCTGTCCCCTTACCAAACTCTATTCCACCTTTACCATGCTGCACCCCGAAATGGTCCCTAAGGGTTATAAATCTTTTTTATTTATTTATTTCTGGTGAACTACTATTATGTGTTTGGCTAAAGATAGTTATTAAAAACAGATATTGTGGAAAAACCATTTTGTCCCTGTGTCTGTGCATTTCTCAGCCAACAAGCAGACTGTGATGGTCCCGGGCCTACATAGACCAGGGGATAGGTGGGACTCTGGAAGTGTGTTGGAAAGGTCCTGGTTAGGGATGGGACAGTGGTAGAAAACTTACAGTTGGTTGTCTAAAGTTAGTCACAGCTCTCTTTTGTTCCTTGCAAGATAACACAGTTTCAGTGCTTCTCCCACCCCACCCCAATCTTACCATCCCCTTACAAACAAGAGCCATAGAGGAAGAAGTGAGACTGAAGGGGGGTAAAATCTGGGAAGGTTAACAGAACAGAACAGAACTATACAACTCTTCAGTAGTCTAAGGAAAAATTAGTCACAGCAGTCCCTTCTTCCTTGGAAGATCAGAACATTTTTTTCATCTCTGTTCCTCATGTCTGACCTCTGCCCTCCCCAAGCCATGATTCACAAGCTGGAAAAAGCAAGGGTGAGAGAAGGAGCTGGTCTGTCTGTTGGATAAACACAGTGTGTTTCCCTTGCAGCAGAGGGGTGAGGGATTTGTGGTGCTGATCTGTAACTCCAGGAAAACAAAATTGCAGTGTCTCTTTCCCTGTCCATTTCACCACTGGTAGGCAGGCATAGAAGCAGGATTTTCTGGTGTTTCTGAGAGTGTGTGGGGTGGATAGTTTCCATGGTTCACATCTTACTTTTCTTATCAACTCTGCATAGTACCTGAGGATATATTCAGTTTCCTCTCAAATTTCCTCCCAGTCCTGTAAGCATATTTCAGGAAATTTTTAGTGTAATAGAAACTCCATCTGGGTCTTGGGGTTCAACAGACATGCAAATCTGCTTGATTCACCTTCACAGCTGACCAAACTGCTCCATTCAGCAATATAAAGAGAGGTGGCCATTAGCAGAAACATCTCCATGACAGAGGTGGCTGGATCTCCTCCACAGGGCTGGAAAACCACTTCTCTTTTCCATTCCGGTACCTTGAAAACATCTATGCTCTCCAAATGCTGGCCAGCTTTTGAAAAAGAAATTGCAAAATTGGCAACATAGCCCCTGGAAGGAACCACCTCCTCTCATTTTAAATTTTTAAAAAACATTAATACAGTTTTCTCACCATTACTAGCCTCTGCTCCTTCCTCATGGGTTGCAAGAGTTGTCTGAGAACCAAGGATAGTTTAACAGTCCCTTTCCTGGAATTCTGAGAAGTATCAAAACTGAGGCCTTCTACAGTAAAGTTATGTCATATGAAGGGACATCTTGGCTTCTTCCAAGGGAAAAAAATAAAAGGATAATTCTACTCTTCTTTTTGAATGGGCAGGACCTTCTGCTCCTGAGAGCAAAATCATGCTGTCCATTACACTTTCCACCTCATACTTCTAATAAAAGTTATGCTTTCCTTGACTTGAGTGTGGCCCCCTCCTCCCTAGGTGCCAGTGATAATCATGAGCTGTCTTGCCTAATGCTTAGAGCAACAGTCCAGCCTATCAGTTAGAGCTAAATCCATCTGGGCCGTGGTCCTAAAGTGAAGCCAAAAATAGGAGCCAGGAGTCAGAAGCCAAAGCCTAACCCAGAATCACAATCAAAAGACAGCCAAGAGTCCGAGCTGGGAGTGAGAAGCCAAGGCTGAAAGGTTAATCGGAGTCACAGTCAGGAGGAGTAGCTGAGAATCAGAGCTGGAATGGAGCTGGGTGCTGGGGCAGAACAGATACAGGCTGGGACTAGAGACAGCAGAAGCAGGCACAGGACCAAGCACAGCTGCTCATTGTGCTCCTACTGAGCTTAGTGTCAGCCTGCTGACTTCTTCAGCCACCAAGGTGGTGAGGTCAATCAGGGTATGTCTACACTAAAATTATACACCCCCAGCTGGCCCGGGCCGGCTGATTTGGTTTCATGGGGCTTGGGCTAAAGGGCTGTTTAATTGCAATGAAGATATTCAGTCTCAGGCCTGAGGGGAGCTGGGGGGAGGGCAAATGTTTGTACTGCAATTAAACAGCCTCTTAATCTGAGCCCTGTGAGCCTGACTCAGCTGGCATGGGCCAGCCGTGGGTGTCTAATTGCAGTGTAGACATACCCTCAGACAGTTTCTATCAAGGCCAGCTGCACTCACTAGGTTGCCAGGACACTGGCTCTGCTGCAGACTGTCCCCAGATGCTAAGTATGAAGAACTGAAGATGTTTTCAGGTTTGAGATTGGGCTCCATAATTCATGGCACATAAAATTGTCTGGTGTATAACTGTCTGGTGCCATGATGCTGTAAACACTTTTCTGGCTGTCCAGCCATTCTCCCTCCCACCCAGGTTCAGAAGCACTCAAAGTCCCAAGGAGACAGAGCAGGGATGGGGACGCTGCAGTGAGTGTTCTGTGTTCACAGAAAGAGCTGCACAAAGCAGAAGGCTAAACCACTGAAAAGGGGTGGTTGAACGTCTTTATGGCTTAGTTCACACGCAGATAATGAAAATGTAATTGCAGCAACAATACCGGCAATGACGGTATCAGCCACTACCTTCTGCATAAACAGCTGTTCCTCCCTCTTCCCCCCTCACCCCGCCCGGAAACCTTAATCAATTTCAACCTTAGTAAGGATTAGTGCTCTATAGCAGCCACTGACTCCAGTTAACACTTTGAATGAACACTGAATGGCTGCATTTATTCCCACCCCCAAGCAAATCTTCAGAAGGTCATTAAGGAAGACCAAGTGTTCCCGATAACAGAGATTGATAAACAAGTGCGACTAGTGAAGACAAACTCTTTGCAGAATGACTACATAGCAACTCAGCCTCCAACCTACACAGCACAAACCCAATCCCAACATGATAACCCCGTGTGACAAGGTGCTAGGCAAAGGAAAGCTGAGCCAGCCTTCTGTCACGTGAGCCCCAATTAAGGAAGGAGAATTGGAGCCAGCCGAGTAAGCCTGCACTTAGTGGGCCAATAGAAAGCAGCTGCCGGGCTTGTTAGCCAGGGGCTACAGAAGGCTCACAGGAAGGACCTACAGGGGGGAAGAAGGAGAGGGAGGAGCCACAGAGCTCGAGCTCCTTTCTGTTGGTGGCTGAGACTGTGAGGCCCCCGAGGCTGTTAAGTTGAACTGTTTGTAAATAGAAGATGGTGGGCAAGCAACTTGCAAATAAATCTCACTGGTGGGATCATGAAGCCGAGGTCTCTGAGTGGTTTGTGGGTGAAGAGGATCTGAGCAACAGAAGGACACTGCATGAACCCGCTACACCCAATGAGGGGGCCCTGTTATAATTGTCTTTTATGTGCAATGTCACACAAATAGATGGCTAATAGATGCAGAAACAAAGCCCTCACAAAGCTACGTAGCCACACACATATGTACCAGTGTCCCCTCGTGTGCATTTTCGGCAGCTGGACTGGATGTGAAGGTGTCGCTTGGCACAGTCACTCTCTGCCTCCCTGCTGTGCCAAATGTGTACACATATGGCATCCCTGATTTCCCTTGCCTGCTGGGTAACAGGACCAGTGTGCACATGGGGGGGATCTGACTGCCTGTACAGTTTGTAAACCAGATTTGTCCTGAGCACACTCGGGATGGAAGCACTCCCTTAGACCCTCACAAACATTATGGAGTGCACAGCAGATGATGATGATAGAAATAGCAATTGCCATGTAGGCATCCAGATGGGTGCATATGCAGGGCCAGTGATATTTCAGCCATAACCATTCTTCAGCTACTGAGTTTGTAATTAAATTCCTTTTTTCCAGGATCACTGATATTAGGGTATGGTTTCATGAGCCAAGTTAGGAGGAGCGGGTATTCTGGGTATCCCCAAAATAACAGTTGGCACAGAACAGACACACCGTAGAGAATAATATAAATTCTGGAGAATAAAATCTATTCTTCTCCCTTCAAGAAAGATCCTGATCTCCTCAGCATTATGGCATCATGCACCTTTTTTTGTAAATGTTTTCCATTTTTGTATTCATGAATCTACCTCTGTGCTCTGCTAAGCCTTGCAGAATGAGTGAATAATAACATTTTTGGTTAACATACTCACTTGCACCTTGTGGGATATGAATGCCATCGCTGGCCTCTGCACAGTTCGGATACCCCCTCTCAAATTTAGCTTTCATTTCTGAACTTTGCTAATGGCAACCACCTGTGTGCAGATCACAGCGTTAATTGCCTTGCAAACCTGCATACCCCAAGTGGACTTTGCAACCTTAATGTGGTTTGCAATGGACTTTTAGTTGTCTGGTATTGCCAGCTTCCACAGAGCAATAGCATCCCACTTCTGAACTGGTATGGCTCGCCTGAATCGAGTGTTCTAGTGCTGGAGGTTTGGTACAATCTACTCACAGAGCTCCATGAAGATCTGTTTCCTCATTCAGATATTCTGATGCCACTCCTTGTCAGCCCAGGTTTCCAGAATGATGTGATCATACCACACCAGTGCTGGTTCATCTGCACCAGAAGTGATGGTCAACCTCAGGGTATATTGTGGCACTTCCAGCACTCAACACATCTGTACAATGGGAGCTGAATGAATTGTCATTGACCCTCAGGATCAGCCATCTTCAAATGTGTCAGAAACATTCTACCACATGCAATTCAGCATCTCATCAATTGCTTACTCCACTGCATAACCATTTGCCCCTCAATAAGGAGCAGAACCAAATCATCCCATTTCTCCATGTCTGCCACCAGTTTTGCAAGGAATAACAATGAGGGGGTAACGTAATCAAAAACTGCCATTGGCAAATGTGTGACGGCGGGGGACAGTACCAGCAAAACACAGCAAAGCATTTCCTAAAAGTTCACAGAACTCTAGGATACCACTCCTGAAATGGTAGCCTGGGTACGCATGTCAGTGTACACATAGCCTAAGACTACAGCTGGATGTAGCATGGTTTCTTTCTAGGGTTCAGAAACATAAGAGAGAGCACACAGTGCTTTGTGAATTGCTGTTCTAGAAAACACTTTCTTTCAGATAAACTGATATGGGGAAAATGGTTCACAATAGTGATGGATACAACAGTACAGAATTGCTAGCAGAAGAACACACCCCTGCTACTCCCTGCTGTTGGCATCCATGACCCATTCTGACAGAGTGGCAGCATTGCTTTCTATGTGCCTGAAATTTGCTTCCGTTCATTGTACTCAACTGTCAGCAAAAACACGACAAGATCAGAACATAGATTGAGTGGGCCACAAGCTAGAGACAGAGAAGTATCTTTTGGTTTTTAACTTTACAAGGAGTAAGTGAACTAGAACACTAAAAATACTATTTTAATTTGAGTAAATGCCAATTTTCCTACCAATTTCAAACTGATACTTACAGCTCCATTTTACTATCATCACCGAGTTACCTAAATTAAGATAGAAAAGGATAAGACCTAAAGTGTCAGATGAATACAAGAGAAATTTTGATATGACAGGTTTAATTAACTAACACAAATATTGTAATTTATTAGCTCTCTTAATAACTTGACCTTCAACTTCTCCTCAGGGAAAAATAGACAGTAAAGGCAAAGACATTTCTTCTAAAATGACATCCGCTGATAAAACACTTTATTTGGGGTTTATATATTCTGTATTTCCAGGATATGTATGTGTATAGTTTAACATAATTCATTTGTTTGTATATATATATAATATTATATTACACTTTTATATATATAATATAATATTACACTCTTATTCTATTAAGACTGACTAAAACATTGTAAAGTGACATTTATAATTATTTTTCTTTTCTGGAAAAAACAGGTAGTAGATTGCTACATAATTACAGCTGATAATTATGAATAACAACTTGTACTTATTTGTCATGCAAAGATCTCAAAGTGCTTTACAAAGAAAAATAAGTATTTCAATTTCCATTTTATAGATGGCAGTCAAAGAAGATCTGAGGCACAGAGAGTTAAAGTAAATTGCCCCAAATTTATACATCTGTATATGGGAAGTGTTATTTGAACAAATAAAAAAAAATAATGTTGTGGCTCCAGAAACCTGGCTGAGTCACGGGTTGGTTTCTTGTTAAACTCAACTATGATACTTTAAATATAATCTTCCATAATAAAACAAAGGAAATTTCTTATGTGTCTCTACTAACAGATAGTTTAAATACTTACTAGGGTATCTTCTATGAAGTTACTCACATTTGTTATATTAAAGGGGGAGTCAGAGGAAAGGGCAACTTTTAAGTCTACTTTCTGTGTTTTCAGTGTGACACATCAAAGGGGAGCAAGTTCAGAACCTACAGCTCTTCATTTTTCATCCTAGAGAAGAATATAAGAAAATGAAAATTGTAGGGATACAGATTCTTGGGATTAAGTTATTGGCTTCAGCAAATCCAGCCACAGGAAGGCAGACATTCAGAAATAAATTCTTTGAGTCTGTGGAGTTTCCATGACATCAGTCCCTCAGATACTAAACTGCTGGACCTGATTGGTTGATTGATAGGTAGCTATATGGCATAGTTACACCCCTCTAGAAGGAGTTCAGGTTGTGACCAATGACTCTTTAAGAGAAGTGATCACAAGGGTGCTACAGATTCCCCCACGAGTCAATGGATATATCTGTTTGGGAAGAGAGTGAGTGAAGGGGTTCTGGTGCACCACAGGGAGATAGCAGTGGAGATGTTGGCTCAGTCATACCACTTCTGGCATATGGCTTCTTATGGCACAATTAATTATATGTTGGGTAAGTGATGTAGTCATTGTATCACAGCACCAGCATCCAGAGACATCAAGATGATAAAGAGGGCAGTCCATAATCAAATGGTACACTCTTTGTTCTTGAGCTCCAGAGGGGCAAGACAGGGACCTCAAGGAGCCCCACTGGTAAAGTCTGAGTTAAATCACCTGTGATTATAACAAAGAAGGATCTTTCAATTCATATTGTTGTTCTGAGGGGCAAGCAAGAGCTAGTCCAGGGAGACTAGGCGAGGCAGATCTGAGTTGTCTATCTGCCAAGCCATGTACATTCAATCCAACCATATGGTGTTGCTGTTTGTTAGAAAGGTCATCTCTGATGTACTGTATGAGAAACTCAACTATTTCAGAAAAGGGGTGTCCTGACTTTAGCCAGCACTTTGGATGTGGCTTTCAGATGAAATTCTGAACTAAGCTGTCTTTACAGTTGACTGTGTGCAGCAGGGCAGCCAGGGCCCTACCTTCATGCCTAATCACCAGGGGAGCAAGGCCAGCTAGGACCAGAAGGTAGAAGACTTGAATTATCCAGGCCACAGCTGTCATGATATGAAGGGCAGAGGTGATCACTGAGTCCAGCTTGCCACAACCAGTGACTGCCCACAGTCACACTATTTGACAAGTGCAATAATTAGGGAATTGGTAGATGTCCATAAAGTTGCAGCACTAGTGCCCCATGAGTTGCTGGCAAACCTGTCAAGAAGTGCGAATCTCTCCTGGATTTTTGTGTCTTCTCAATGTGTTTGATGAAGGAGTGGCCCAAATACACAACTTGAGCTGCGAGGGAATGGGTGTGTAGAGTGTGTTGTGGTATAAAATAATACTAACCCTTTCCACGTCATCTCACAGTAGCTCAAACTTGGCTCCACCTTCTCTGTCCTCAGTGTTCTTGATACTGTGCCTCAGATGAACATAAGTCATCAGAGACAAAGTGAAAGGCATATGCCCAGATATATTTACAATAAAGATTAAACATAACACAACAAAAACAAAGAGCTAGATTGTGCGATCCTTTCTCGTGCTGGTGATCCTGAACTAACAAGAGTACTGCCATTGACTAGAACTGATATCAGTGGGACTACTTGTGTAACAAACTGCTCAGCAGCATGATCAAGGGTATAAATTATCCTCAACAGGAGGGACAAAAGAATGAGGGAAGATGATGTTTACAACAGTCAGTGAATTCTGCCTACCTAAAATTCTCCCTGCTATTTCAACTGGAAATAATAATCTAAACTTTCAGTCATTAGATATTTTAATATAATTTACTGTCAGTGAACAGTCGACGTGTCATTATATAGGTGGCAGCATTTCTGTGGTGAGGATAGTAATACCTAGGTAAAGGATTTGTATCTCAGAGTGTAAAACACAGAATTGTTATAGATGCAGGGCATTGTATATAGCAAATGTAAATCATAACTAGCATTATTTTTTATGTAGTGGAAAGCTACATTTTATTTTTATAATATGGCCTTACATCTTTTTGGAGCAGGGAAAGGGCTTTGACATTTTACAAGCAATCAGTCTTGAACTTCCCATTCTTTGTGGGCTAGTTGCAAAAGTTTCATGAGGGTGGTGAAGAGCACAGCTCAAACTATTTTTTTTTTTTTGTTCTTTTCAGTCTGGATAAGCATCCAAGCATTCAGATGCTTATCTGAGGTTTATCCAAGCCTCTTTGGTCAAGAAATCACTCTGAAAATCTTACAAAAACAGGTGTTCTTGTGTGATTTCCAGTACTTCCTAGATTCTGTCAGTTTAGAAATAATAAAACCTTGTAATTCTATAGTGTTTTCCAGCTGAGGATCTCACAGCACTTTACACACATTGATTAACCCTCACATTACTTCTAGGAGGAAGGAAAGCATTTTTATCTCCATTTGTAAAATGGGGAAACTGAGGCACACAAAGGTTAAGTGATTGGTGCATCTTAATAATGTTAGTTTGTAGCAGATGAGGATAGAATCCAGGACTCCTGACTCTTAGTCAGTTTATCAAAACACATGAAATTTCACTGTTTCCATTAGAAATTGAAACCAGAAAATGCAGAAAGAAATTAAAATGAGAAATGTTAACAAAAGCTTAAAATTTTCCCCTTGGTTGACTCCTCAAGTCTCTTTATACTTTGAGTTTATATGTGCAATTGAAAAAATGATATCACATCATATTTTTAAAACATAAAATTAATATGTCACTACTGTAAATGAATCTTGGAGTGAGGCTCAAGAACTCAATAACTGTCTTCATTGTGGCATATCTGGTCAGGATCCATATCTCAATGCTTCCCCTTGTCTACTGTGTTTCACATTCACAATTGTGCTGTGTGCAGCTGTGATACTCACATTGCACACAATCTTGGTACTGCATAGAGTCCTGGGTTGAAATGATGACACCAATGAAGTCAAGAGGATTTTTGCCATTTACCTCAATGGGATCAGGTTTTCACACCTTATGTTTGAAGTTTCTGGTTTCTAATGGAAATTAGAAGTTTCCTGAGGTCACAAAAATCCTCTAAAGGGCTGATATTAAGCCTGTATGATGCTGAAGTGTATAATAAAAGTTAACCAAATTTTTGTGAGCCTCTAGTTTGTTTCAGTGTGAGTTTTATGTTAAATTCTTATTTTATCTAGAACGGGGTTAATACTGTAACCTGGGATTTGAATCCTCCTGACTTTCGTGTAGAGTGGAAAAAATTAGGTATCATAAATAACTCCCCTCAAAACCTTCCATGACTTTATGAAACCAACTCTCCTTCTGTTCTCTCTGCAAATTAAATTCAAATCTTCATAGAATTTTATATTTTTGCCTTGCAAATATGACACCAATTACATTAAGTGAAAACCCATAAATTTCCATACATTTTATACATTCCAATTGGTTTTGACCATTGGCATAATAAAAAGTGGGCTGAGGGGAGGGAAATCCTAAGAACATTCCTTAAGAATTTATATCAGGGTTAGGCAATTTTGCATACATTTAGGTTGAAGTTCTTGCCAATTATACAGACATTTTCCATAGATTTCTTTTGGCCGTGCTAGTAATATATTGCACACACTACATCTCTGAAGTTTTTAAGACAAGATTTATGTTTTAATAAGGCTTATCTAAAAATGTTAAATTATAATTCGAGCCAAACAAAATGGTCCTCTGGAGATTTAAGTATCATCTTTCTGTGCTACCTCCACTTTGGATCAAAGAGGATAAAACTATAAGAATAAAGACCTTTGAATCAGAGATATAAATCCATGTGGGGCTCAGAAAATATTCCCAATGCCAGTCTTACCACAGGATTCTCAGTACTGATAAGCACAACAAAGTTTATTAGCTTTCCCAGAAGCACTATTTTTGGACAGCAGTATTTCCAGTAATTATGGCAGCAAGGCCACTCAGCATTTTCTGATCCTTTTATGTCATATGCTAGAGACAAAAGTTCAGGGAATGAAGGCCACACTAGATAGGGAGGGATATCGCATATTTCCTGGGTTATTTATTTTTCCCCATTAGAAGTCATTAAAAATGTATGAAAATACATTTTGTATCTGAACAGATTAGCTCCAAACATTTCTAAAAATTCAAAATTGGATTTTCCTTGACTAGAAGTCACTCCCTCTTTATATATCCCGATGGTCCATTTTCATGACCTCGGTTCTGTTTCTCTTCATCCATCTCCAGCAGAGTCTCCATCTCACTACCCAAAGTCCCTCCACATTTCCAAGGGTCTGTCTATTTCCAAAGATATCTTTCTTCTCCAGGTTCTTCCTTCATTCTCACCTTTGACCTTGCTGCATATGTCAGACACCTGCACTAGACCTGCACTAGACTCAACAAAAGTGATATTCTCCCTTTTTGCTTCTAACATCTAGGTTCTGCAATATCAGGATGGAGAGATTATGAGGATGACTCTGACATCACGGTTCTTATGGCCATAGTCAGGGAAAACACATCTTGCAGACCATGCAACTATGCAACCTGCAAAGTTAAATAACATTGCTGTGATGTCAGTACTTTGCACAAGAGGCCCTAGACACCTGAACTGGACTTTTGTTATACTGTATAGAATTTAAATTATAGGAAAAAAACAAACATTGGATTTAGTTTTCACTTCTAACATTTTTTTTTTTTCAAACAGAAGAACTACTCAAGCACAGAAGTGTCCAAAAATCTCCCCCTGATAAAAGCCACTGAATTTGAGATTGGGACATGAAATGAATACATTCAGAGAGTGAGAGAAAAGGCTGAAAGACATTCAGTAGGATGATAGAATGACAAACAAGCAAGTTAACCCTTTCCTGCCAGTTAGCACTATAGATTAGAAAACAGAACGAAAAAGTAAAAGCTTCTTTTTAACACTCTGAAAAACTTCTAATACATTTTTCACTGGCCCCAATCAGGAATCCAGACACCTTTGTGCTAAACTGTATATGCAAATAACAAAGCAGTAATTCTCTTCCTCCTCCCCTTCTCCAAGGACATATATTTGAGTATGTGATAGAATACAATAGCTGGGTACAAGAAATAGATGCGGGTAGAACGAGATAGCAGTGAAATAATGATTAGTTTAATAAGCATTGATAACGGCACACTACATACTCAGCCACTGCCACATAGAATCATAGAAGATTAGAGTTGGAAGGGACCTCAGGCGGTCATCTAGTCCAACCCCCTGCTGAAAGCAGGACTAACCTCAGCTAATATTGTTTTATAGTTTGTTGGTAATAATATTTTATGGTTTCTTGGTATGTGTGCATCACATACACAAATGCAGCAGATTCTACTTTAGAGATCGTACCTTTGCCAGGTGATTGTAAAAGGGGGGGAGAAGTCACATAGTATATACAGTACCAGGAATTTATTTCCTATGTCAATATCATATGCCATTATGGAGATCCTTGCCATTGTGTGGGCATTACAGAAATTCCAACCCTATGTAAACGTCATAAACTTAAAAGGGATGACAGACCACAACCCATTAGATGGGATTATGCAGGATGAATGGTCCAAATGGAAAACTATAATGGTGAATTTCTTGCCTTGTAAGTAATATTCTTTAAAGATATTCCACACTTGTATACCTGCAATTGGGAATACTGATCTGCTCTCCAGAAAGAAAGCTTGAAGATTGTTTGGCATGACCTTCTGGGATGACAGAAGAGTCTTGAAACAAATAGGTGTTCTAGATCCTCTAAAGATGACTGCAGGGGATCTCTGAGGTGGCAAAGATGCTGGCTCACTTCTACAGAGATTTTGGAACAGGAGCAATTGTCCTATTGTTTATTTTGAACTAGACTACATCCCATGAATTAATAAGGTATGGTTTTCATTCAAGGTGTAGTTTACCCCTGTGTAGAGGGCCTGCACACGTTCCATGTACCACTTAAAGTCTACCCTAGGTCCAGAATCTGACACATATGTGTGTGCCACCTATTTTTATAAAGAAGCCACAAAATGTGTGATATGGCTGCATAGAGTAAAGAAAGGAACTGATACTTGGATCGCCTAGATAGTCTTTTGAAAAAGCTAGGGACCAGACTGCCAGAAGAACTCAGCTGCCATTTAGGCACTGAAATGAAGTTGGCTCAGCTCCCAGCCATTGAGCACATTGCTGGGTGCTGAGCTATATTGAAAATCTGACCCTAGAGTCCTGTGCTAAGGTATTTCTTCCCTGTACATTATATTGCCTGAGAGAAGGCAAGGTAAGCCATGGGAATTTTCCCAATTCATCCGTAAATAAAACACAGAGAAGATTATCTTGATGATCTGAGGGAGAAGTCTGAAATAATCTTTTAATAATTCAATTTGTCATGGGCCAGTAAGCATACATTGTTTAGTAAGAGTTCCTTTTAATGTTTTTTCCTTGTACATATTAAAGTATTCTTCCTTTTGTGTATATAGCTGCACTCCAATAATATAAATTCCTCTTTTTTGCACACTTCGCCTCTAGCAGTTTGTATCCATCTTAAAATTGACCTTTTAGTTTCCCTCGCCCTCTGTCAGCTATTTGGAGTTAAAGGAACAGCAAACTGAGAAAGCAAAGAAGATATTTGATATGGCCATCTTTAATCTATACTATATTATAATGTACTGATAAAGGAGTCAATCTTTTATACAACAAATTATGAGATATTTTGGTAGCAGCAGAAGACAGGCCACATATGGTGCAAACTATAGATTCCCTAGTTATGATCAGCAGTCCCCATAGATGGCTCTGAAGTGTTCGCCAAAGTTATTTTAATTCTTTATAAACATGTTTTTAATTTAGTTAAAAATGTAATAATTTTTCATTGGTTATAAATGCACAACTATAATTTTCAGTTGACAAGGTGGACTCTGAACTAATATATGCATAATATTAAATCTTTCTCTTTCAAATGATGTATCATCCAATGTAATACCAGACCTACAATGGGAAGGCAGCATGGACTCACTGTCAAGTCAGAATATCACAAGGTACTCTCTAGAATGAATGTCATAAGTCACATACTACTGATCCACACCCGCATTGTGTGTGGTTTTAAAGAGCAACTTTATGGATTTTGGAACTTTACTAAAGGTCTAGTTCCGTGAGTATGTTTCCAGCCCTTGAGTTTTGAACAATTTGCCAGATAGAGATTCCTTCTCACCTTGTGCTGACTCAACTGTGAAGGCAGCCAAATTGTAGGACAGAGTGAAGCTAAGGTTCCATCTCTTCCCATCTGCTCTAGTGGAGGGGACATAGTGATCCCAAAGAGCCCACAGAGCAGCAATCTAGGTAAACACATAAACTAGGAACCTGTTCCCATTTACTCCCCTGCACGGCCATGTAGGGCAAGTTATACTCTTGCTCCAATTCACCTAATTGTTGATTGGTCAGCACTTCCCAGATCCTTTAATGCATGAACATTATTTTCATCCTCTCAACACAGCACCAAGACATAAAAATATCTTTTCAATCTTGGCCAATGAATTATTCATGGTCCCCCAGGCAGTATGCTCCATATCATGAAATAAATAACTGTATTTGATAATGTCAATATCAAAGAAAGCAGTTTTCTTGATGTGAGCAGAACATTAAAAATATACTTGCCAGGGATCTCTTCACTTCACTCTGAATGTTGTACATGGTACCCAATGGAGACCCATTTCTGCATCCCATCTTCAGGAGGGGAAGTGGTGCAGAATTTGTGGAAAGACAGAAAATGGGAAATTACTTTATAATTATATACATAATATATGTAATTACTCTCCATCCCTGCCCTTCACCCAACTCCAACAGGACAAAATCTCACCCAGCATGACTGGGGCTAATCAGTATTTCTATATTATTCCATTAATATATTAGCATTAAGATGAATGTTTAAATCCTTTTAATCCTCTTTTAAAGTATAATAATGGTATTCCAGCTATGTTAATAGGGGAAAATCACTTTTGTTTGAAGTGCAAGAGCTACCGGTTAGAAGAAAAATATCCTTGGCTCATTACCAATAGAAATGAGCCAAACTGGATCAGAGAAATATGACATAACTTCTGAACAAAGGGGGGGGGGGGCGATTTTAATTAATTTAATTTACTTTAACTAGCCCATCCCTTTAGTCATAAATACGTGTACAGTCAGGATGGACATCCACTCAAGCTACGTCTACACTTGAAGCTGGGGGTGTGATTCCCAGCTTGAGCAGAGTTACTCATGCTAGCTGTCATAAAGATGGCATGCTGTAATGTAGCCACGGCAACACAGTCAGCGGTGGGGTGGGCTAGATGCCCTGAATAGAAAGCCACCTGGGCCCAATGGGGTCATACTCAGGAGGGCTAACCCATGCTGCCACTCACTGCTGCCTGGGCGACTGCAGCTATACTGCTATTTTTAGCAAGCTAGCTTAATGAGCGCTAGCTTGAGTTTGTCTATTTAAACTGGGAATCACACCCTGTGATACAGCAGGGTACAATCCAGGTAGCTGTGTTATCCTGCCTTCTAACCAGGGCTGCCCATTACAATGCTTTTCTGCTGTACCCTCCAGTCTGGACTGCTCACAAACAGCCTCCAACATGAAAGTCACTCCCAGCTCTGTCTGTGTGTGTGCGCTGTAGCCAGCCAACCACACGTTGGCTCTTTCCAGCCTTGGTTATGCTGCAGGGTGACCCCTGACTCACTCCTAGTCTTAGATTTCCCCCCAGAAATGTATGTCCTGTACTGTCCAGCCCTCTCCTCGACAATACAAGTTTATATAAAGTCTGTCATTTCATCATTAGAAATAATATGCACACATCTTGTTGCCCCAAATGGAGTTTTCCATACACTTCAATTTAAACACACTGGATTAGATAAAACAAAACAAAAACCAAGTTCATTAACTTTAAAGAGATAGATTTTAAGTCAGTACAAGTAATGAGGCATAAAAGTCAGAAATGGTTTCAAGAAAAATAAAGATAAAACACAACTTGTACCTAATTTAACAAACTATGTTAAATTCAAAGCCAAGTTTTCTCACTACATGTTCTCAGCAGTCTTACTGTCCAAACTTCTTAGGTCAGGACCCCTTCTCCAGTTGAATGGCTCCTTCCTTTCTCTCTTCTGGTGCAGAGAATCGATGGAGAGACACAGAGAGGGGCATGGGATGCCTTGGGTTGTTTGTCTTTTTTTTTTTTTTTTTTGTATAGTGTCAGTCCTCTTCTTAGAAAACATTTCCAACTAAGATTTAGGACATCAAGATTCTACAGGGAATGATATTCCCTGCTGCTTTTTACTTACCTGCTGGAGCTGTGACACTGTATGAAATATTAGTGACATTTATAATATTATTAATATCAATATGACAACATTGTAACAAATCTTACACAATATGACATGTAAATTATCCTTGGAAAAGTTATGATTTACTACATATGATTAGCTTATCTATATGTATGTATCTTTTTTGTATTGTAAGTTATGGATATGTGTGATATATCTGTATCTAAAACTTGTGCTATGCTACTGAGTGACACCCCCAGGCAATGTGCCCAGGGAGAGAAGCCAGGGACTATGCCTATGAGTCAGCAAGATATGTGCGACATGCCTGTGGAGGACAGGAGATGCCAAGTGCTTTTCCATGCCCATGTGCTGTGAACTGGTGTTTGGGACAAGCCACATGGCACAGAATATAAAAGGCAGCTTCATCATCTCCATCTTGTCTTCATTCCTGCTTCTTACCTTTAGATCAACTTCTCTACAGCTGAAGCTTTGAAACAAAGGACTGACAGACCCATCCAGGTATTGGATGTACTCCAGAGGAACTGTACAAACCAACTAACTCCCCAATACTGCTAAGAATCTGATATATATGGACTTTAAAATCATATGTATGTATCTGATTGCTTTGGTCATTTAACATCTCTCTTCTTGTTTGTTTCTTTTGTTTTATAATAAACTGTTAGTTTTAGATACTCAAGGAGTGGCTGTCAGTGTGGTATTTTGGGTAAGATCCAAGCCAATATTGATCTGGTAATGTGGGTTACCCTTTGGGGAGCAGAAGAACATTTTATATAGTGAGCAGTGTTTTAAATAACTTCTCACTTTACTGGACCTAGTTGCTGATTGGGAGCCAGAGACTGAAATGCAATAAAGGAGGCTATGTGATTTCTTTTGTAGGCTCTAGGTAACCAGTGGGGGATCAGGAGCATAGTTCGTGACTGTGAATCTAACTTCAGTGTTAGCCACCTGCTTTGGGAGAATCTTCTATCCTTTTTGCCACCTGCTCTGACCTTGGCATTTTCAGCGTGAGCTACCCTAGGCACATACAGGTCACAGGAGCGTCTTTTGTTTCCCTTTCTGCTTGATGACTCTCTTTATTGCTTAAATGCAAATTAAGCAGAGCACACATTCCTTTGTTTGAGACAGGCCTGTTTGCCAACCTCAGTTTGGAACATATATGAAAAACACATACAATGGAATCTTATAACTTCACATACAATGTTGCCACGCACATTTTATCAGGACAGTAATGACAAGCAAATTACGGATTTTCAAATACCACCTCACAAAGCATACTTTGTACAAAGATTATTACAAGAGTGTGTAGGTTGTGGACGCATAGTTACATTCTCTCGCACACAACTCCAAGTGTAGATGTAACCCAAGAATCACCTGTCTAAAAATCTCACTCACCTTCCCAAACACTAATATGTTTTCATACAAAGGATAGCAAACTAATTAGGATAAATTAACAAGCTACTTGAACTAACCCAAGCTGAGTGCAAAACAAGTTTGGTTAACTTTGTCTGCTTGTTTGTTTACACTTTCTGGTTTCAGTCCAGAGATAGGAAACAGAAAGAGCAAAATACAGCACGAAAGTTTGTTCCCTTGGTATTTCTAGTTGGTTGTATTAGAAAACTTGTGAAAAAGCCTGATCTTATAGGATTTCCTCTCATGTATCCAGACTGAAAAAGTTTATGCAAGCTCATGTAAACTGCATCTTAAGGCTTGAAATGCTTATTTTGAGGTTTGCCCGTAATTAATATATGCATGCACGGCCCCCCACATGAGGGGGCGAGGAAGGGCCCGGAGGCCCTGTGGGGCCAGCCCAGGCTGCAACCCCCATTACTATAAGGAAAAAATTTTCAAGGCTCATGAGATTGTATGTATGGGATGAGGGATTGTGGCATGTGTGTGTGGAAGGGGGCCTGTGTTACAAGTTTGTACTGGGCCCGAAAAATTTATGCTTGGGCCCTGTATGCATGGCGTTCTGAATTCCTATATTCATATCAATCTGCTTGGATTATTTGGTTTCTACTCAACAAATGTGTCAGCTCTTGGACCTCTTAGGGTGTAGATGCAAGACAGGGATGGGTTCAGATGTATTGCCTGTATATCTGTATAAATGCCACCTGCTTCTAGAGAGGGGTGTTTATCTAGTAATTCAAATGCAGAGGTGTGCACAAGAAACTGTAAAATTTTAACACTGCTCTGATATTTCTCTATATTCTTGTACAATTCATCTAAGCCCACTGTTTTAAAAATGGCCAATTTCAGGTATTTAGGGTCTGATTTTCAGAGATGACCACCCGCAATTTCACTTGATGTCAGTAGCAGCTACAAATGCTCATCACCTCTCAAAACCTCCGTTCCTCATCTGTAAAATGGGGATAATATTACTTCCCTATCTCCAGTCAATTTCAGACTAAATTAGATAATATCTGTACTCTCTCTTTAACACTTTAATGAGTCTCAAAGAAGGTTCAACCAAGCCTCTTTTTCCTTTCATTGCACGAGCTGATAATTCTCTTTTTTCAGCTATGAACCTGAATAAAGCATATGCCATTTCTCATGGACATTTGACAACAATTAATGTCTAGACAGTGGATAAAAAGAAAGACATTATAAAGGGCACCTGTTCCTGACAAGAAAACGGGTTGCAATGCAGCAAGTGCTTTGGCAAGTCGTGAGGACCACCTGGGTCGTGTCAAAATGTATGTAGCAGAAGAATCCTGCCTGCAAGCAGTCTGTGTGTAGGCAATTAAATTACAGGCATTGGCACCAAGGGACAAAATCAACCTCAGAGGAGTAAATCAAATACAGCTCAAGATACATGTTGTGAAATTGCCCCAAGAAATGGGCAACCAGCCAACTGAACATAAGGTAATATGGTCAAAAGTGAGATGTGTCGTGTCCTTACACATGGGATGAGGAAAAAAAGAAACTCTCTATTCTGTGTGTCAGATTGTGAGACATAGTCAAAGGTAAAATCTATTTATTTATCTATCTGTCTGGGTTTTTATAACACACTTATCACAGCAGTATCTGACAGAAAAGAAATCATCCACCTCCTAATTGCAGTCATCTTGTTGACAGAAAGAGACCAGTGTTCTAGGCTGACGCCAGTAATGTGAATCTAAAGATTTTAAATGCTTCTTAACAGATTAAAGGCAGTCAGCCCCGCACAGAAAAAAGTCATATAGAAATTAATAAGGTACGATCACCTCTCTGGTAACCTCTCTAGGTTGTTTACATCATCTGGCTGAATTTAAAGAGATATATGTCCCTTCTATAGAGTTATACAGGATGATTGGGGGAAAGCACTATAAAAAAGGGATAATTCTCTATTAAATTCCGTGGGATTTCAGAATCATTTCCAGAGACACTGATTAGTTTCATCCTTATTAATATCTATAGGACTTTCTTAGAAGAGTAAGAATTTGGGGATGCACTTCCCACAAAGAGTAAATTTTTGTAAGAGCTGCCAGAGCACTCTTACGAAATTGTGTGTGTGGGAATTAGTGCAATCCGTGAGCATATTCAGGAGTCTGTTTGGTCTTGACAGGTAAGATACCTTCTTTGTACTGCACATACATTCATATCTACTATGAATGAACTATTTTACTCTCTAACAAGCTTTTGAGAGGAGGGGCTAATCAAGAGAACTGATTTCAAATCTGATCACTATAAAGCCTTGTCTCTGCAGGAAAGTTATATGTTATAACACATATACACACACACGGTGTGGACACTCCCATTCTGGTGTCAGAGCACCTTGTTTTCCATTCAGTTTCTATCACTTGGGAAGACGTTTATGCTAAACCGAAAATAGCCAATTTTTACTGGAATAGATGTCCGCACATAGGGACTGCGTCAGTAAAGTTATACAGGTATTGATGATAAAACTTGTTTCGACAAGGCCCAAGAGCACAGCAAGAATTAAGTCTGACAGAGAATTTGCCCAAAGCCATGGAAATTGATTTTGTTCTGAACAGAACTTCTTTGTTTAGCTCTTTATTGGAAGAGGGACTATTGCAATAAAATCAAATGTAAATGTTACTTTCTTTTAATGATCCCAACTCATCCAGAGATATGAGAACTGGAATACCTAGTTAAGTGACAGGGCCTCATTTTCAGTGTCGCCTCTTCTTGGCCTTTGGCTTTTTGATGGAGTTTTGAACCTGCAGTCAATTGTGCCTACAAAATCAAAAGCCATATGTCAAGATCGGGCTCTCAGTCTTCTCCCGATGGATAGAGGGTTTGTCAACAAAAATATATGTATCACTTGAGAAAAAAGAGTTTTCTTTTAAAAAAGGTGTGCAACAACAATTAGTGATTCAGGGGCATGGTCTTTCTCCATTTTGCATCGTAGTTTGCACTGATACTAGAGAGACTTCAATGCAGGGAATGAGAAGGCACATCTGAAAACCGTGTAAATAGTTTAACGAGCAGCACAAATGAGACAAAATCAGGTCCTAATTTTCTACATTCAGTGATTGCCACTAGGGACAATTCAGGAAATTTGTGAGGCTTCCTATAAAGCCTTAGTTACCAACTGCAGGATTCAAGGTTTCCTTTCTACTCACCTCTACCCCAACCTCTGTGCTTGCCAAGGAAAGGAATGGTCAAGGCCATGAAAGACAATCAGGGCTATGTCCTGCTGTTTGCTGATATGGTTAGCTCAGGGAGCTATGGAGTTATGGAGACAATGGATGTATGTTTCTCCTTCAATAGGCGGAGGGGGAAAATTACAAATATGTCTGAGCCAGAGTTATGGCAAAGGGGGAGCCTTCGTGATTCCCCAAACAGCACGAGTTATCACCACAGAGCTCCCAGGCAATGAGCAGCAGCTTGCACACCACATGCCACAGTACTGGAGAATGAGCTGTAAACATCAGACTAACATTTTAACTTGTCCCTGGTGGCGTGCGACCCAGACTGCAGGCCTGGCTGCACTGTCTGAACCAACGGTGTCTGCAACCGAAGCATTAGGATTGCATGCCAGTGAAATCGTTTGCCATCATATTGACAAGTAATTTTTCTGGGTAGGGAAGACAGGAGAAAACCTTTTCTTCTTAATAAAGAAAGTTGTTCACTGACAACTCCCTTTTAAATGTAGGGGCAAGCAACAGAGAGCCAGAAGTGACAAGCTGTAGAAATGCCAGCTTTGCATGCATTTCAGGGAGAAGCAGACACATTTATATCCAGTCATGCTAGGTTTGCCCTAGAAATGGAATTGTACATTTGCAACGGTAGCTGTGTTCTGCATGCAAACCACAATGCTGCTTTGTACAAGGTCAATCTCTTTTTTTATCCTTATTATTGCCATAATACTGGTTCAGGTCACTGATACATTGAAGGAGCAGCATCAGCTGATTGGCAAGTGTCTCAGCAGCAGGAAGTTAGCTGATAAGCTTCTTAAGCAGTGAGCTCTCCTAAGCAGGAAGCACTGGAGCCAGCTGAAGGAAGTTACCCTTAAAATTGCTTTGCTCAGGCCTCAACCTCAGCAGACTAATTAGAAGCTGTTGAAAGGAAGAGTCCCTGGTGTGCATTTTTCTGTAGACAAGACTCAGGAAACAAGTTGCTTGGACCGCAGTAAACAGACAGAGAGATAAATGTTTAAAAGCTCCCATAAAAAATCTCAGACAGCTCACGAGTACAATGAATAAAACAGACTGATCTAAGTGGTCACTGAAAGGTTTGAAGTGGGCTGGGATAGGTCCCTGTGGGTAAGCAGCAGGCAAACAGGCAAGCTATGCAAACAAATATTGGCAATTTGAACACCTCCTATTTATGGAACCGGATTGGGCCCCTAGAAAGGAACGCTGCATAGTGAACATTATCATATTTCTGCAGATGATAGGCTGGATACAAAGAACACTAACAGGTTTTTTTCTTTATGGTGATCTAATCATTTAGGCAGACACTCTCATTCTTTATGGAAAAGACAAAGCATATTAAATTAAGAGCATTAGACTGATCTGGAGATAGGATGACAGTGTGAACAGAGAAGGGCTCTGAGATGCAAATTCATCATCTGCTCAAGCTTATTAAAATAATGTTGTTCTCTTGAGCATTCTCTCTCCTTGCTTCATAGAACGCCCTCCCCTCTCCCCCAACTAAATCTATGTTCTCATAAGATTATAAGATCTTAAAATTTGCAAACTCCCCCCCAGAAATTCTTTAAAGGTAAAAAAAAAAAAAAGGAAATTAAAAAGTTTAAATTTCAGAACATCATTCAGAAGGGTTTCTTTTTTCTGCTAGAAAATCACTGCAGAGTTTGTTTGAATGCAGCCAAGAGGTGACATATAAGGCAAATCATGCAGCTTCATATGGAGGTCCTAGTTACCCTATGCCTGCCAACCCCACATCAGTCTTATGTCTAGGCCCCAGGAAATTACCTTATTAACTGGGGACAAGAATGTTAACTGGTTAATGCACACCCAAATTGTAAGGGCCAAATACCTCTTTCCTGCTTCTCACAAACACTGGGTTGCCTCTCCCCAACATGAGTGATAGGAGGACTGCCTACCACAAGCTGCCACCTCCCCTCTTAAAAGCCATGCAAGGTAGGGCCATTGAAGGAGAGGTTGCACCATAACCAGAAACAAAAGGAAAATCTTGTTTCCAATTCATCAATCTATTAAATTAGTAACACAGATTAGGTAATAAACACCCCAGGATTCCCTAGCAACTGCAGATTAGGGAACAGAAGGCCTATAACACCTAGTGAATGTTTCAGGGGAAGCCAGGAAACCCACCATGGCATGCTAGGGGGTCACTTGGCAGCGGTGCCCTATCAGTTGAGCAGCGAGCTGACAAGAGATGAAAGATGGCCCAGGATATGGGAAAACTAGGGTTCAAATCCTTGCTCTTCCAGAGTCTTTCTTATGTGACTTTGGGCAAGTCACTTAGCCTCTCTATGCCTCTGTTCCCCATCTGAAAAATGGGGATAATTATACTAGGGCATTATGAGGATAAATACATTAAAGATACTCTGGGTAATGGGGACCACATAGGTATCTAAAAGAGATATTTAGAGCAGTAGTGTTTCCCTCTTCGCTTTCACACATGGGACAGCCATATCCTGCAGCCCTGTCAAGTTGCATTACTTTAGGATGCAGTCACAGGAGGGCAAAGCGAAGACACGGTGTAAGAATTAACTCTGAATGCCCTTCCCGCGTGTGTTGAAATTAAGAAATTTAACTCAACTTTCATTTAATTTCTCTGTGTTATTGTATCTATATTTCTACCACTACTTTGGTAGAAAAACAAAGAAAGATAATGAGCAGATTTTAAATGAAATTCCAAGAGGCACTCCTGTTCTGTAATTTGTGGAGTGTATGACATAGACACAATAGATTGTTAGAGCTCAGAAGCATTATGGCCTGTCATGTCAAATCATACTTAGGGAGCTTTAATATGTGGATTATGGACACATTAAACTATACTCTCTCCTGCCTATTATGTCAATGGGACTTTGCATATTTAAATAATACTACAGTGTATAATCCTTGTACTATGCCATGCATGCACAATAGGTTAGACCAGAGATCACTAGGAAAGTCTAGATACTTTGCAAGAGCCATAGTCATTTTGTAGCACCAATATCCATAAACATTTCCTCACTGGCAAATATACTGTTGTATCAAAGCTAGGTTAAGTTAATTTTTTAAAATATGTTTTTTCATCACCAAAAAAACCCTTTTCTGGCCTTTAGAACACTTGTCAACCTGAATTACTTGTACTGAGGAACTCCACAAGTTACTGGTCTTAATTACCAGGTCCTACTCTCCCAGTGGGCCTTCACCTCTCCTCCCAATTGCAAATCTCTCCTTCTGTTGTCTCAAGAGAGATTCAGTCTCTCCCCACCATCCTTGCTTTAGTTTAACCCCACCAAAGCTCTCTCCTTCCCTCCCTCCCCCCATTGATTTCTTGTGTTTTTCCACTTACTGCTTACCTGCCGCCACACACTCCAGCTCCTGTGATGGCTCCACAAAGACATGCGCTTGCAGCTGCTCTGTCCTCATTGGTTCTTCTCGCTTGTCCCGTTGGAAGCAGGACACATGCCTGCCAGGCCCATTGGGAACACATGGCAAGGAATCGGAGTAGTGTGGCACTTGATTCCTGCAAAGGAGGATGATCTTCCATTATTATTTGATTACACATTTTCACTCACTGCATAATCACACTGCAAAACTCATTGTCCCAGGATGCCACTGAAGTCAAGAAGTTAGGAAGATTCAAAGTGAATATCCAAAGTTATAGCAGTTAATGCAAACAAAGATTGAGGGATTAAGCCAATCTCTAACTTTTAGAAAATAAGAGTTTGATGGAGGCAGATCATTTTACATCTGTCTACTTTGGGATTCTTGCAGCTTCTTCTGTGGCACCTAGTGCTAGCAACTGTTTCGGTCAGGACACTGAACTAGATAGACCATGGGTTTGATCCAGTGTGGCAATTCCTATTTCCCCCTTCCTATCTTGCCCATTCTCACCACAGCCCCAACGTAGGTATGGCAGCCCAACAGAATGACTGGCAAAAGACATCAAACAGCCAGGAGTGCCCAACCTGAATGCTAGCCAGGAGTTCTGGGCTGAGAGTTAAGTCACATTTGGCAACAATAAAAATTCAGCTACATGAGAATTTGCTCTTCTTCTATATGTTCCCTCATTCCCCTTGCGCTCTCTCATCCATCTCACTCTTTCCCTTCTAACTCCTCCACATTTCATTTTCTTGTTTTCTATTGCTCCCTTGTGACTTTTTTCTCCCGCTCTGCTGCAGTATTTTGTCTAAAGACATTCCTCCAGTCCTTTATTCTTCCACATTCCAATCTCTCTCCCCTATGTTCTCTATTTGGCCTCCTATCCTTATCACTTTCCTTTCCATGGTCTGTATTTCTCTTTCATGTACCTGCCATGCCTTTCTTTTTTCACTTCCATTCCTTCTTCCTTCCCTCTTAATCTTTTCTGGAGTTCTAATGAGGAAAATGGGACCAGAAAACTCCTTTTCAGTCTGTGGTGATTCACAGCTCTTATGCTATCCCACTCTACACAGAACACACATTCCCAGAGAATGTAAAAGTGGACAAGCTATGAGGCAGTATCTACCTCCCTCAGGTTTTTCCATCCTCATAATATCTAAGACCATCCAAGGAAGAAGCATCAGCTCAAGATTATTCAGCAATCAAGTGAATTCCACAAGACAGTGGATAGTGGCTGGCCATCATGATCTGTCACACAGTGACACATTAGAACACCCCGCTTGTGCAGAGATACTGGGGGTTTGGCAATACAAATGCAATGAGATGCCCTCTGCAGCATTTGTTGTATGGAGCTAATCACAGCTGTAATTCTACTGTGAGCTATCATGGAAGAATACATCTAAGTCCCTAAAATATATATCAGGATTTTTTTTGGTTAAACTTAGTTTCAAATACAATGACCATATTATAAGACACAAGAGGCTACATTGAATTGGTCCATTAATACATGCCTCAGATGGTTGAAGGCACTTGGCTTATAGCATTATGCCTAACAATGCACCCAAGACATGTATTGATGGTCCAGTAAAGCATAACCTCTTGTGTCTTAGTGCTCTTTTTAATTATTTTTAAAGTTATTTCTAATTATTAACATTAATCCTTTATTATTTTCCCTTCTTACAGTGTGATTAACCAGCTGTAGTGCCTGATCCTGCAGTCCTTACTCAGACTATACCCCCGCTGACTAAGGTAACAACTGAAAGAATAAAAACAACGAGATTTATGCATCTGACGAAGTGGATTGCAGCCCACGAAAGCTTATGCCTGCAGAAATTTGTTAGTCTTTAAGGTGCTACAGAACTCTCGTTGTTTTTGCTGTACACAGACTAACACGGCTACCCCTCTGGAAAGAATGAGTCTTGAGGCCTTTTTAAAGTACATATTTTATTTTCCACAAGTATATTAGTTGTTCATTTTGCTTATATTAGGCACTTTGATCATTATTTTCTCTGCCTTATCTGAAGAGGTGAATAAATTCAAGATGGTTGGCTTTTTGGCTGTATATCTGAGAAAATAAGCGTTGTACTAAATCAAGATTTAAGAAAGTTATTTCAAAGCTTTTTTTTCCCTCCCTCCTGTGGAGATGAAGACTGCAATGGCCTATTTATTTATAAAGGTGTCTGTTTATAAGTTTTCCCCCTCTACATGATTTGCAGCCACACAACTGTTTATGCACTAGATTTTTTTTTTTTAATTTGTCTTTGGTTTTCGCTATTTTCAGAAGCAGTGTAATTCATTTCACCAAGTATATGTATCCCTGAAAATTACAGTACAGCACTGAAATGTTCAGGCTTCAGAAGAAAATTGCTCTTGTGAAAAAAAACTAAACCTTCTGCCCTGTTATATGATACCAGAGTTTAATGAGTGTGTAAAGTATCAAATTAAAAAATGTTAGCAGTTTATTATAGGTGAGCAATCATTGAATGAGAAGCAGGTTTCCCTTTCACTTAGCATTAAGGACATGACCCGAGGCTGGTAAGCACTTTGCTGCATCAGATCCAACATCTGATTTAGGACTGGTTACCTGCCAGCCAAAAATTAACCTAGGTTTTGTTTGTTTGTTTAATAGGAGAGGATTATTGTATTTAATTAAGATATTAACCGGATTTATGTTACAAATGTAAGTTTGCCATAATTCAGTTTGTCTACTTGCCAGCATCTGTCATCATGTTCACTGCTATACAAATACCCGCCCTCCTCCCCCACCCCAACTCTCCTGATCTATAATTATTCCTTATTCCTGCATAAAATTCCTCCCAAAATTGTGCTAGGCACTTCACAGAAGACAAAGAAAACAAGGCACTAGCCCCTAAGAGTGTATAAGTCTCTGACCCTGAAATGACATCAGCACATGGGGAAAATGCATTTAAAAAAAGGATCGGTTGGTGGGTTTTTAAAAAATGCTGTTTGAAGCCACTCAGGGAATTGGAATATTGACAATTCCAGTGAAAATAGATTATGGACAGAGAGAAGTTGAGTCAATCATAGTTGCATAATATCCAGTTTATTACATGACTCTTCTATTTATATTTGTACTGAGACAGCTCCCAGATGCCAGATCCATAAACTGGGATCTCATCATGCAAGGCACTGTGCAAATACAGAACAAAAATATAGTCCCTGCCCCACATGCTGTCAACATCACATATATGCAGTATGTGTATCTTTGCACCCAGTATATAGGTATGTATAAATATACTAAGAGCCCGATCGTTACTCAGGGAGGAGGCAGTGCATGTGGCACCATTAGTTCCACTGTAGCTGAGCAATGGAGGATGGTAAACTGTACTTTGTGGAGTACTGTGAAATTTTGAACATGCACAGGACCTCTTGGCTATCAGCATCATGAGTCTGATGGGATGGCGTCACAGATTCTGTCCTTTTGGAAGTGGGGAGCAATTTGGTGGCTGGAGAGACACTAAATACCCACCACTGAGGTGCTATTCCCCTCAAGATTTCAGTCACACTCCATGACTGTGGAGTCAGTCTTCTGATTTCCAGCCTTTTTCTCTAGCCACTCTGACAGCCTCCTGTGTATTAAACATACCCAACCTAATAATAATAGCAATAAAAATACACCTGCTCACACACTAAATTAGATGTACCTGTTTGCATACTGATTTCCAGACTGAGCATGAACACTATGCCATTTTAAACTATTTCCAACCTCTATCCAGATTTTCTTACTGAGATCTTACTACATGCCAAATATAACATTTATAGCCAAGCAATTTTGGGGTTAGCCAAGAATAAATAAAATATAAAAAGGCCTACACGAAACAATTTTTCTTCCATGCAGGTAATTTCAAGCTTATATAAAAATTCATTTAGAATTTAGAACAGTCAAGACATAGCATATCAATTCATATCTTTTTTTTCTTAGCACTATGTACGATGCCTTCTGTACTAAGGTTGTGGTTTGTTTTTTCATGTGTCTAATGGAAATCTACTACAGTACAAAGTAGAAAAGAAGGACTGTTATGAGGAATATCAGCTTAAAAGGTCAATTTCTGAGAAAACCATTAGCAACATGAAAATAGGGATTTTGAATAGCATGGCTACCTCAGCCTTAGTTATATTTGTTACCACAATAGTAATATTTTTCCCCATTTCTTAGATCTAATTCCTGACTGATACAACGACGCAGCAATATAATTTATCTGACCACTCTCTATTGCATTTTTCCCTATAAATAATCTCTTTCTATTGTGTCTCTTTCATAATATTCTGAATTAGAGGAGCAAAATGCATAACAGTGTAGTGAAAAGTGGTGTTCTTTAACTTCTTCCATGTGATTTCTGTTCAGTTTGAACTTGCAACTTCTAAATTATACTAATTTTGATTTTTGTTCCAAAGCAGTCCCTTTCTATTCCAATCTTTCTTTCTTCTGTCTGATTGAAATGATTTCTGATTGAGCCTCTGGGTAGTTGTTTTTTGCATTCATCTTTGATGGTTGTTATTTATTTCTGGCAATTCAGTAGAGTCCAAAAGTTCTGTTTTGTTAAATGCTATACAAATCCACAGGAAAATTCAGTCCCTGCCCCAAAGAACTGGTTTCTAGGTGATTTTTTAGAAATTGCAAGTTTTGTCAATGAGGAAAATAATAATATTTGGAACCCAAGACATTTTTATTGCTATTCATTCTCAGTCTGACTACTGGAAGACATTGGACCAAATTCAGCCATGGAACAAATCCATTAACTTCAGTGGGATTGCGTCCCCAGTAAGAAATATAAATTTACTTTTGTAATGTGTCAGTTTCTCTTAAACCAAGATTTAGTATGGTCCATTCTGGCAAAAAAAGCAGAAGAATTGAAAGTTTGTTTCCCCTCTTTTGCAACACAATGGAAGTCCAGGGTTTATGAATTCTGTGATAGATGAGATGCTTTGGAAGCCTGGAGTATTCAAAGACTATTTTACTGAGATGTGACAGAAGCTATGGACATTGGAATATTCCAAGACTATTGTATCAACATTATCAATGTTATATTTATCTGCATGGGCTGGTTAGTGATTGTATTCCTGGCTAAATTGGAGTATGAAAGGGTTTCCTGCAGGAACTGAAATCACTGGGTGCTGGGAGGGAATTAATTCAAATCCCTAATACAGATAACAAGTCTATGGAAGCTACACCCCATGGGGAAAATAGCATGTACCGGTTTGAGCTGGTTCAAGAGGCCTCGCAAGGAAAGAACTGCAAACTGTGTAAAGTAATTGCCTTGAGCTGAGGAGAGGGTCACTCACCCTCAGTCCAGAAATGGACATGAGACTTTTAGGAGAGAGACAGGTTCTGGGGAGGACACAAAGCACTTTTGACCCTGCCAGAGACTCCATGTAGAAGATGGGTGACATATCTTATTGTTTAAGATTTGTTTTCACTGTAATACTTTCTTTTATGAAAGCTGTCTGGTCATTGGCTAACCCTATCATTGCTCATGAGAGAACAGGAGTGCAGATGCTGAACTAAAACCAGACTGGCTGAGATCATCACAGTGAATTGGAGCCTCATGCCCAGTCTGAAGGGAGTGGATCAGAGGATCCCCTCCTGCTCCAAGCAAACTGACAGGTAGGAGTCCAAGACTTAGAGAGGTGGCCTTGAGAAGACCATGAAGGGATCAGCGATGTAGTTACCTTGGGAACTGTGACAAATTCTATTCTGGCTCTTACAACCAGCACCTCGATTATGCTGTATGTGGAGAGGGTCCAGCCCAGGAGCAGCCCCTGGACACATTATGGCTGACTCAGGAGTACTGAACAAAGACACATTGAAAGCTTCCAAAGGGTGCCATATCCACTCCCCACACAGCCCCTCTCATCCCTGCCCCAATTCATCCTACCTCGTCTCTTTAAGATATTCTCAGTCTTTGTGCACAAGAACGCAAGGACCAAGTTTGTGCAGATGTGCAAAAGGGCTGCTGGGTGGAGAGAGAGGGAAAAGTCATCCTTCTGCCTTCTCTTCCTCTTTGCACACACCAGCTAAGCCAGCCACAGCCCAGCCCTTTATATGTTACTCCAAAATTGCATATAGCGCTTTCTTATGCCTGAGTCCCTTCTACTCCATTCTCAGCACTGCATTTCTCTTTTCCTTTTCTTTCCCCTGATGGTCAGCACCTCTCTCATAATCAGTGAATGCCATTCACGTTGGCAGGTTATTTTTTATTCATCTTTACCAGGAATTCATTAATCATTTGGTGGAGTTCACCCATAGAACATCCCGATTAATAGCCTCTCTGCTCTCCTGGTTCAGTAAAAGTTGATTGTATAGTTGGTCAATTTCTCAATCATTTAAGCGTATTGTATAGGTTACTCATAGGCCCATGGTACAAAATAATATACTGAAAGAGTAAGAATATAAGTAAGTCATATAGTCTTCTGCAGTAATTTTTATAGAAGAATGCGGATGATAAATAGCTGTGAATGCATATAAAATGGCCTTCTTTCTTTCCAGTTCTATAGTCCCCTGTTTTTCACAACGCCATTTCTAATATCTTCTTACCTCAGCACACTTTTTCTTGTATTCAACGCATCCTACTCTACTTCTTCTATGAGCACATATCTTTATCTTGCTGTTCATTTCCTGTTCCTGCTATCACAGAAAGGTATATATAATCCTGTCCTTGGGGCATACTGTTACCCCTTCACTCGGTTTCTTTTTTTAATCTTACTGTAGCATCTGTTTCCTTCCAGACTCTTCTGTATTTGGCTGAAGCTGTATTTACTGATGTCCCCTGCAATCTTCTCCCTCAAGGCCTTGCACAGTTCAGTACATTTAACCATCTCTCTCACATTTCAGTTGATACCTTGGTTACTTCACCAACATCTTGGCTGCTACTTCCTCTGAGGAATCAACCTTTGCACACATCATCACTTTGCATCTGGCATTCAGGCCTTCAGTCTGTCAAAGCTTGGAATTTATTCTTTAGTTCAATGCTAATTTCTATCTTTTCAAGCATTTCTAATTGAATTTGGGTTGCTTTCTGCAGATTAGTTTTTCTCTTTCCAGTTTCCATCCTCTTATTTGGCATCAGAAGGACAGACTAGATAGAAAGAAAGATTATATACTACACACCATATCACGTCATAAAATAGGTGAGTACTGTAATGGCTTGAATAAAGTCATTAGCATATATCTGCCAAAATTAAGCAGTCAAAATAAGTATAGAGGTGAATGGCTCCAGTATACTACTTAGTTCTGTTTCCCCAACTGGAAGTTATTTCTGAACAGAAAGAGATTGCAATGAATGAGTGGGTAAATTAAAAAATTGGAAAGATAAGAGAAATATTTAGAATGTGTTACAATGCTTTGAAATCCTCTTAGCACTGCTGTCACTGCCACAACCAGCCTGCTGCTCTGCTATTGTGTTAAATCAACCCTTCTAAATGCAGTATTTGTCAGTGCACTGCTTCCAATTTGGTACCAGTTCAATACAATGAGGAATAGGTAAGAATAGCAGAAAAGGCAAGGGTAATAGGAGGTTTTCTTTTTAAACCTGTACCAATACCAGATGAGAAAATGCAGTGTTGTCCCTGTTAAATTAGCATAATGGCTGGTTCCCATTGTGAGACAAACTACACTGGCTTCCTCAAGGGCATAATTTTTGTAAACTTTAATATCCTGCAACTTTTCTTTTATTGGCAAGCATCACATAGCAAAGCTACAATTAAGAGTTTCTCAGCATTTCCCTTTTGAACCCTGTTTGCTCCATGTTTTATCATCCATTTCAAATCACATGGACAACACATGCAATTTTGTTTTAATAAAATTGACCAATATTAGCTAAACAGTGTTGTGTTTTGTTCTGATGTAGAGAAGAGCAAAAAATAGTACTTTGATTGTTGGAGTTTTGCACACTTTTGTGAACACTGCTAGCTTGAACAGGAGTTTAAGGTTAAAACTGGTAATGCTATTGGCTTCAATTGGGGTTACATGGGGTGATTATCTGAGTGGAATTTGGCCTTTAACATTAAGGGTCCTTATTCAACAAAGTACTTAAATGTGTGCTTAACTTTAAGCATACACTTAAACCCCACTGAAGCCAATAGAATTTAAGTACACATGTAAACGCTTTGCTGAACAGGGGCAAGCTTATCAAAATGCTTTGCTGAATTAGAACCTAAGAGATAACTTTAACAAACATTTAGCTGTTTATGCTCATTTAGTGCTATGAAAAGTATTTAGGAATAACCAATATAGTCATGTACGAAAACTACCTACTGGGGATGTGCATTAACTATTTTACATTCACACTCTTGCATAATTGTTATTATATACAGTGCTGAAAATTTGCAAAGCTCTCCTATAATTATCTAAAAAAGGTGATTACTTCTGCCTAATGGACCTATTCACCAAAACTCTGAATTGCTCCTGAGTTCTTTAGAAAAGTGCATTTTCTGTGCTGGATTGTGGGAATGGATGAGATGAAAAGGACTGTGGGCAACACAGGTGTGGATGGAATGTCAGAATGGAATGTTGGCCAGCTGGACGTAGTAAAGGGTTTTTATTTGCATAGATTTAAATTGTATGACATTAATAATTATATCCTGTGCACAACAGGATTACCTCTGTGGTGGAAGAGTGGCTGCCATTCCTTAAGAATAACCATGTGCTCTACCTAAAGAATTTGATGCAGCTGCAACCTTGAGCACTTATACCCATCCCATGAAAGTAGCTCAAAATTGTGACCAGAGGTTTTTAAAAAGGTCTGGATGCACTGGTGCTTGGAGGTGGGATAAAACCAGAACTTTTTATTCAAACCTTCCCACAATTTGGTCGGGGGTCAGGGGGTGTGGATTATCTGAATCTGTGCCTCTTCTGGCTTTCTTTTTTCACAACCCAAAACCAAACCAACATTTTGCAAAACCAATCCACCCCTCATTCTTTTTTCTTATTTGTCTGTCAGATAAGGAGAGCAGTTTATGTCTACCATTGGCATATGTCCCCTCCCCTCCCCCACTTTACTTCTATAAGATGTAGGCCAATAGCTGACATGGCTGACTCTAATAATCAGTCTCTCTCCTAGGTAAAAACATGAACTGAACACTTTTATATTTACCAAATACCCAGCAATCAGGGGCCCCTTCCCAAAGTGATTTGTTTAAAAAGTTTTCTTTCTCTCTGTACTACTGCTTCAACAGCCATACCGGAACGTCATTGCTTCTTAAACATATTGGCTGTTGTGCATCTGGGAGTGGGCAGGGGAGAGGATGGATCAATGATTGCAAGTTGTAGGTCACTGGAGGAGAATTAATTTGCACAGACTCTCCATCTCTTGGTCAGCTTTACAACCTGTAGCAATGGAGTAATTATTGGTGAGATGACAAACCCATCTTTAAGATGAACACATTAGACCACCCATCATCTATGGAATCATTACAGACTATAAATTGCCATTGTGGATGACAAGGGATAGTCACTGGGCCAGGGAAAGATCATGAGACTTACTCTATAGCCTAGTAATTAGGACATTCATCTAAGATGTAGGAGCCCCAAGTTCATGTCTCTGCTCCAACAATTATGTATAAAGAGTGGAACAGCTTCATGAGGAAAGACTGAGAAAGAATCACCAGAATATCCTATAGGCTATGTAGAAGACCTAAGTTCAGATCCCTTCTCCCCATCAGCTAGAGGGAGGAATTGACCCTGGGTCTCCTGTATCTTAGATGAGTTCCCTATCCCCTGGGTTGAAGCTTAGGAGGGAGGAAGCAGCAACACCACCTCCTTCTTCAGCCATTTTGTGAATCTAGTCCTTTCCTTTACATAAAAAGCCTGGAGGTCTACATTAAATTTTGGAGTCAAATCAAAACTTTACATAGATTTAAATTGTATGACATTAATAATTATATCCTGTGCATAACGGGATTACCTCTGTGGTGGAAGTGTGGCTGCCATTCCATAAGAATAACCACATGCTTTACCTAAAGAATTTGATGCAGCTGCAACCTTGAGCACTTATATCCATCCCATGAAAGTAGCTCAAATCAAAACTTTGCATATTGTCTCAAAAGCTTTCAAATTTTCAACTTGCCTAAAAAAATTAAGGGGGAACGCCATTTTTATTTTACGGAAAACAAACTTTTCTTTCAATGTTTTTGGAATTGCCAGCAAACCAAAAAACTGATTATTACACAGCTCTGCTCCCAAACAGTGCCAGGATCAGGACAGCATAAAGGTGACTTAATCCACTTTCACCTTGCCTCCGCGGCACCCAATAATATGTTTTGCATACCTTAGGCAAACCAGATAATCTGAGCAATAATAAAAATATATTTTTATATATATTTTATAAAATCCCTAAAGTGCTAAACCATTAAGTGTGTGTGTGTGTGTTAAATAGTGTAGGATCAAGAACCAATCCCTGCAGGATCCCTATATATATATAAAGTCTTGTGTGTGTGTGTATGGATATGTATATATAATTTATATATATAAGGATCCTTCAGGGATCGGTTCTATTTATCAGTGGTGATTTTTTGTTTTCTTCCAGATCATTGATAAAAATGTTAAAGTTTGCAGATGACTCATAACTCGGGGGAATAGTAAAATGAAGAGTACAGGTCACTGATACAGAGTAATCTAGGTCATGTAGTAAGCTGGGCACAAATACACAATATGCATTTGAATATGTCTAAATGTAAATAAGAACAAAGAAGGTAGGCCATATTTACAGGATGGGGGGGTTCTATCCTGGGAAGCAGTGTCTCTGAAAAAGATTTGGGGATTATGGTGGATATAAACATCTGAATATGAGCTCTCAGTTTGAGCCAAAAAGGTTAATCCAATTCTTGGATGCATAAACAGGGAACACTCGAGTTGGGGTAGAGAGGTTATTTTACCTCTAATTTAGCAGTGGTGTGAGTATTGCTGAAATAGTGTCCAGTTCTGGTGTCCATCATTCAAGAAGGATGTTGAGAAATTGGAGAGGGTTCAGAGATGAGTCACAACAATGATTAAAGATTAGAAAACATTGGAATAATTTGCCAAGGACCATGGTGGATTCTCCATCTCAGGCAATTTTTAAATCAAGACTGATTGTTTTTTCTAAAAGATGTGCTCTAGGAATTATTTTGGGGGAAGTTCCATGGCCTGTGTTATACAGGAGGTCAGACTAGATGACCAGAATGGTTCCTTTTGGACTTGAAATCTAAATACACACTTGCAAACATGCATCTAACTAGATCATATACATTTCTATAGTAATTATATGTATGATATTGTACTATAATGTATATATAATCTTATGAAGATCATTGTCATTTATGGTGAAACTTTCTTCTCTATTATGTATTTTCTCTGAGGAGCAGTTGAAGGTCAGCTATTAATAGTTATAACAAATTATGTTGTTTTTGTTCATTACATTTGTCATATTAAAAAATTCTGTTATTCATTTGACACCTAGTTCTCTCGCTTTCTGCTTATCTCACCCCAAGTAACTCAGTGGCATTACTGAAAAAGACCCCCCTCCCCCCCCCAAGTATTAGCTTCAGGTTGGCAAGAAAATTGACTGACTCAAAACTAAAGTGCTATTTTAAATATTTGGTAACTTACTGCAATGAAGAGAGCACTGCCAGTGGTTTGTGACTCATTTCAGTGTACATAGTTATTGCTTTTGCGGGTTTTCCAACAGTTAAATCAAAAAAGGAGATTATAAAAACATAGGAAAAATACTGCCACTCTATCAGAACGGGTTGCTGGTCCCCACAACATTGTTGAATAGAGATGAATTCTGTTGCTAGCAATACCACATAGTTGCATCCAACACTACTGTTTACCCACCCCACATTAATTTCAATGAAAAAAGTGTTACCACCACTGTTAAGCCAGTTTCACAGGACAAAATATTATAAAATAACATGGTCAGTCCATTAATGTTTACTGGTAAACCCTCCCTCTACCCAACTTCTATTCCACTAGCATCAACACACTCAGAATACCAAGATATGCTATTACGATAGAAGGAGTGTCAACTGAATTTCCACCACCCATTTCCCACGGACAAATATTCAGCCACACATTTGAAATGTGTCCCAGGTGAAGGAGACAAACGATAGGATTTTGCATCATCCTCTGAGACCACAACATGGCAGATAAGGAGAGAAATATTAGTGCTGTTTTTTTAACCTTACTCATTGTACATTCCACATGCCAACTACAGTCTGCCTTTGTGTTTTCTGATGTCCCAGCTTCACAAAACCAGACTTCAGTGAGTATCTAGGCTCACTTGTAATGTGGAGTCACACTGCAGCACTGCTGTGCTTCCACTGTACTACTACCACTGTTGCTCTGCAGGCACAGAAGAGATCTGTGATAGCACTATTTTTGCCTTCTCGAGATTTGGATATTAGGAGCTCACCTCAAGCTGGGTGTTGACCCAGAAGAATATCGCTAGATGCTGACATCCCTTCCGATAGCTTTGTGGGGGAGAAGAGAGTCCAGCAATTCCCACCTTGAGAGGAAAGCCAAGGAGCTTTCCCACTACCCATCCCTTGGCATGGGAAAGGGGTCTCCCTAGGACATCCGTGGAGATACAGGAAGAAGAATTGGTCAGCCCCTCTTGTTATCCAGAAGGGAACAGGGAAGAGGTCCTCTCCAGTTAATACCAGCTAGCTGTCCCATCCCATTCCCACCCCCACACTCCACTTGGAGATAGAGTGAGTGAATGGTAAGTGTGAGACTGTGCAATCCAGCATGCAGACACGACTGGTACCTGTTGATAGTGAGGGGCACAAGTTAATGGTTCCCCCCAACAGTAATGCCCCCCCAGGCAGGCGCCCCCTTTACCCTCAGCTGCCCCTAACTGCAGCTCCTGGCAGTTCCTCCTGCTTCTCCCAGGGAGCTAAAGCAGTGGCCCCTCCCTGCATCTCCCTGCGGTTGCTGCCTCTCCCAGTGGCCGCAGCTCCCAGCTTGCCAGTTCCAGTAGCGGCTGTGCAGGGAGGGAGCCTGACCGCACCACATGACCAAGAAGGGCCAGCAAACCTGGGCAAAAATCTGGGGGGGCACGTGACCCTGTATGCCCCCCCCACACACACATATTGCCTCTGCCAGCACAGCAATTTGACATGGACCTACAGTCATGAGTGTGGGTGCATGACAGTCCCAGAGAAGTTTACGTTACTTTCCTTGGGCCTAGCCGGATGAGGTTTACAAAGCCTGGTCCTCATATTGCTTTTCTGTCAACCAAGAGAGATTTGCTTTGCTGGAAAAGTACTTTTTAGCCATGACAACTTCAGACAAAATACCAGACATTTCACATCTGAAGCAGAACAGCACAGAAAGCCAAAATTTGTCAGGTTTCCTTCAGCAGTGAGAAATGGATATAGCTCTAGTAACACTCCCATTGTGTCAGGTTTTGCAGGGCCTTGTAATGTGGGTAGTTTAAGGGTAATTAAGCTCTGGAATAGCCTTCCAAGGGAGGTTGTGGGCTCGGCATAATTGGAAGTATTTAAGAACAGGTTGGACAGTCAGGGATGGGCTAGGTTTACTTGGTCATGCCTCAGCACAGGGATCTGGACTCTATGACTTCTAGAAGTTCCTTCCAGCCCTACACTTCTATGAAATTTTAGTACAGCTTGCTAGTATCATAAGTATCTAGTGCATTCACAGGCTGTTTGGAGATTAAGGTTCAACTTCTCCATTCCAGATTGGTGATTAGAAACATGGTCAGATGATACGGGCATTCAGTAGCCAGGGACTTGGAAGACTGGGGTTCAATTCCCTGCTCTGGCACAGACTTCCCAGGAGACCTTTAGCAAGTAACTTTGTTGCTCTGTGCCTTAGTTTGCCATTGTGAAGTGAAAATGATAGTACTTTCCTACCTGAAGAAAAATACATTGTGAGATGCTCACATCCAGTGTTGATGGAGGGCCGGATAAGCATTATGACAGGTAAATTCACCTACAGATTCACATAATTGTTGCCTGATCCGGCAAGTCGTCCATAATGAATATCTGCAACGTTAATGTGGGGTTTCATGTGTGCGGAGTCTGCTGTGTTGGTCCCTTAGAAGAAGAGACCCATTTACCGTAGTAACAGGGCACAACTGACAAAATTAAAATAAAAAATGTAATATTGTCCCCAAATTGGGAGCACGTACTAGGCACCCTTCCCTCATGAATAATGAGACATCTCCTGAGGGAATATCTCCACTGCATTTAAAAACCCGAGGCTGCCCCATGTCAGCTGACTTAGTTTCATGTGCTTGAGCTAAGGGGCTGTTTAATTACAGTATAGACGTTTGGGCTTGGCTTACAGCCCAAGCTCTGGGACCCTCCCACCTTGCAGCCCAAGCTCAGATGTCTACACCATAATTAAACAGCCCTTTTGCCTGATCCCTGGGAGCCCAATCAGCTGGTGCAAGCCAGCTGCAGGTTTTTAATTGCAGTGTAGACATACCCTTAGATTCAGTGTGAAACACCATTAGGAGATGAGTTTCCTTCTCCCAGAAATACCAGACTGAAGAGACGGATCTTGCAACAGTACCTACACAGTACAATTTAGGATCAGAGAGTAGTCCATCTGTGACAACAAATTCAATGGGAGGATGTTAAATGATTTGTGGTATGAAAAAAAATTAGATGCTTTACTTCTTTATATAATTTTCCACTTCTCTTAAATAGAAAGCCAGGACAATATTAAAAACACCCTGAAGTTCAGGAGTATTTGATGCTCATGCCAGTTTCTGCTTCTAAAACTGCATATAGCAGGGAATGCTTTGACAGTGCTATAAAAGCTGATTTTCTGGCATTGCCGTAGCTCATTCCTGGAAGAACTGCTTTCAATGATACAAGCATTTCATATGACTGAACATAAGGCTTTTCAAAACACTTCCCACAAGATGAAATCCAAGAAAAATATCTTAGTTCAGTCATAGTTTGATCAGATTTAAACATTCACCTATTCACTAACATCCTATTTTTGGGGACACGCACACAAACAGTTTTCTGTTCAAAAACTACCTGGGCAAAACAAATGGCAAGGTTTTCACATAGAAAACTGTATATTTATAAGAACAAGTATGATATAACTCAAAAAGGTACAGATACTCTGTTACACCACCTTTCAACCACAGTACAAGATACACTTCTTTAACCTTGCCTTTTCTACTATAAACACATGGCACATTGTAAACAAACTACCAAAAAACACTTTCCTGCACACATCTCTCCCACTGGGGAAAGAATGACCAAAAAAACCCCACACATGACAGACTTTAGTCACATCACCTAATATGCTTTTGGAAAGCACTTAGATACTATGGTGATGAGGGTGTATAAGACTGAAAAGAATAAAATAGGAGTTACTGTAGATATATCTGGCAGGGCATGTTTAAATGGTGCTCAGGGACCAACAAGGGGCCCAAGTCACATGAATCAACATCTGGATTCATGTTTGAACGTTTTGAAAGTTTGAGGTGTACAGTTCAGATCCTTGTCTTATTAGTACTCAGCTAAAGTCACAGAAATCTCCTCTTGCCTGCTCTTTCTGACAACATTTAGAGGTACCACAATCAACACAAGAGCCTCAGAATTATCACTAACATAACTGTCAGTTGTTTGCACACTAAACTGTTCTTTGGCATTGTCTTTGATGTTGCTCATTTCAACTTTGCAGGGAGTAGAGGATTTCATTTTTGTGTGGTTATACAACTTTTGGCTATGAAACATTAAAGTTAACTTTGCAGCTTTAAATTCTGTTCTCAGGTGTGTGTGTGTAATTAAATTCTAACAGTTAAAGCCACTTAAAAGGTAACATAGTATGGAGGACAGAAGATGAGGTCTCCTGGGGCCTGGCCCTAGACTGGGAATGAACTCCTCCAGGAACTCAGGGCCATCACAGACCACAATGCCTCTTTGTCTAAGTTCAAGACATTTTTTTGAACTTGCTTTCTCCAGCACAAGCACATAGCAACATGTGTCCATGTATTATAAAAAAAAAAAATCCCAAACAAAACCACTCCAGTGCACACATTTCTCCCGGTGAGGAGAGAACAAACAAGTGACAGATGTTAGTCACGTTGCTTAATGTACTACTGGAAGGCGCTCAGATACTGAAGTGATGAAGATGGTATAACAACTTCTGTAAAACAGAACAGACCTGTAGGATCAGTCAGTTGGCCCTATTTCTGCCATGATCCATTGCACTGAATTTTCAGCAAATGGCCAGTCCATTGTTTTCTAATGCCTGACCGCAGCAGGCAGCTGCTGTGCTCTTCATTCACGTGGAGCTCGGCTCCAGCAGAGCACACCATTTAGGCGGACTTTACTGTCACTGCTGACAGCGTTCTCTTATGCAGGGTGGCTCCCTGATGTGTCTAATTATGTTTCGTTTTCAGTTTTATGAAATCTATTGCAAACAGCTCTTAATGCTTCTGCCTGTTTTCTGCGGCTGTGCCTTCCCTTTCATGTATTAAATGTTTGCAAGTCTTCTGTTAGATGTTTTCTACTTTAATTAGATGTTTGCAAGTCTTCTGGCTTTGAGCTTTGTAGGGTACAATCAGGCAGAAATGCTTGATTTTTACATTTTTTTCTGTCAAATTTCTCTAGAATGTGCTCACAGTTTTTGGAGAGCACACGGAACTAGACTGTATAAATACAGTATTCTAATGAGTTCCAACTAAAAAAGGCACACTCAGATCATTATGAATTGAACATGCTGTTTCCAGGCTATTTCTTCTGAAAATAAGCACTCACAGTGCAAATGTAATTTGGAGTTACATTATGGCCACAAATAAGGGTCTACTTTGCACACATTTCTTTGATAATAATTTTGTACACACACTTTCCAGTTACTTAGCATATCAATTTCATTGCCTTAGAAGGAGATCCCATTTTATGCATGCTCTTTTGCCCAGATACTTTGGTAACTAGAGTTCTTAGTTATCTCATTACAATTTGGACTCCACTAGCAGTAACTTATCCTCATATATTATAGGCACGGCCACTGTTCCCCCACTCCTTAGACAACTCAGACTTCACAGAACAGATAAGCCCACTAACTTCAATCAAATTACTGTTATGAGTAAAGCCGGCTAGTATAGTCTTGTAAAAGGAACCAGAACTGGTCAGGAAGTGGTACTGTACACAGAACAAATTTTAAAAATGCAAACAAAAGCTCAACTTTTTCCTTTTTTCATTATTTTTAAATAACGCTTTTATAATGACCTAGAAGAAATACCATTTTTAGGAACCTCCTTTATGTTAAAAATATTCCCATAAGTAAGAGTCATGAGAAGTTCCTTACAACTCCACATTGTCCCAAGTTTTTTAGGAAAGTAATAAATATGAAAATCAATCTGGGCAAAAACTGCACAGGAGAGAGGTCTTTACAGTGCTAAGCCAATAGACTGCTAGGAAAAAGTACACTGATATACAGAAGATATGGGAAGAGCCCTTTTGGAACAGAATGGAGAAGAAAAATGTCATAGATCCTTGAAATGCTAGAGCCCCTTTCCCTGGCAGCCCAAATATTAGCTATGGCGTGGAAATCTAAACACACTATTAAGGGCTTCATGTAAAGAGCCTGGCATGCATGGAGCCATTTGCAGTGCACCATCTGGGTGTTGCCAGCTCTCACGATGCTCTCCCAAGTCTTCCCATATTTGGGGTTTTTCTTAAACCTTAAGCTCCTGGAGTCAAATGATTGATTATGTCAGAATCGCAAGGCAGGGGCCCTAGGAGTGTGGTGCCCTCAGTCTGACCTGCCTGCAGGGAGGCTGCACTCTCATAGACAAGTGCAGGAGCAGTACTGAAGGGCAGCTAGGGCGGGAGATGAAAGGGAGCTGGAGGCTGTGCCCTGACAGGAAGAGGCAGAGAAGAGGAACTGAACAGGGGGCAATGGAGGAGCAGGGTGGGGAAGCAATCTAATTTACAACCAGACTAGCAGCACCTTTTTTGCCCATGCAGGTTTCAGCCTGCAGCAAAAAGTCAAACGCAGAAGGAGTTGCAGTATGATCAAGAAGGAAAGATTGAGTGTGGAGTCCACAAATGCCACCGAGAGCCTTTACAAACACAGATGCTTGCATTGCTTCGGTTTGTTTCTCTGTTGTTTTTTCTGTAAACCAGGAAGGATGCACGCAGCAGCTACAATTGTTATGGAAGGATGCAAGAGTGGATGCAGAGATAAGGCCTTCCTCCACGACAGAAGGCATGGCTCTGGACTCCGCAGGGGGCAGAGGAGACAGTGGCAGGTTGCAGCTTACAGCAGCCTCTCATTGCTCTGTGACTAATGCTTAATGCACGTGAACACAAGCTCTTTAGGCTTCTTGTAAGGAGAACAATACAGAGCCAGGATCTAGGAAAGAAAAAGGAGTAGCACAGGGGAAGGTATCCAGGAGTGGGAGCTGGGCAGGGGTTGTGCCCAGAAGTAGAAAGAAAAGGGGTGCAGAGAACAAGGCGCAGAGCGGTAAGTGAGGCCAGTGCTTTTGGGAGGGGATGATGTTAGGGAAGTGTTCCACCTATCAATCAGAAGTAAAAGGGAGGAAGTGCCCCAACTTGAGAAACAGATCCCATGATTTTAGCCCATTGGCATGGATTTGGGGTCAGGGGAGGGTTCATCCACATGCCACATGACCCATTGCTTCTTCAGCAAACACTGCCCCAACTATCAGAAGAATTTAGCAGAAACTCTGGCAGGGTCATCTCTCAATGAATTTTCCTCCCCTTGGTCCTCCTCTCTCAAGTTTTATCACGGACAGGTACAGTCTGACCTCGAGTTACAAAATCTTCCAAAAAAGGATTTTAAAGAACTGTACACATGCACATTTTTCATAAGGTATCATTAAAGTGTCTCTACACAGACAATCTGATATTACAGAGAGGACAATTCTATCTCTTATAGTTTCAGTTGAATCAAAATAATTTTTACTGTCTGTCACTCTCATTGTTCCAGTGATTCACAAATACTTAACTATATGCAAAATAACAGTATGCCCATCATTGATCTTTCCTTTCTTCCTTTTCCACAGAATCAAAATAAGTGATGTCTTTCAATCTTTTCTGGAGAATATGAGAGAGAGAGGGGGGTGGAGGAGTGAGAGAGAGAGAGAGAGAGCATGCGTGCATGCTACAGATGTTCTTGGCAGTTACTATGGTTATAAAATATGTATTCCTTCATCAAAGCTCATTGTACATTTTGGAGTCTAAGACAACAGAGATAATTTTACTGTATATATAAAGTCCACAGTTTGTTAAAGGAATGGGAAAGACGCTGCATTATTAATAGTTTATATTACACTATGGGCAGTAAAAAAAAATCTATTAAATTCAAAGGATTTCATGAGGCAGCCCCAATATTTATTATTCACTATGATCATCCATCAAAGGTCTGTGTCAGATTAAAATAAAAAGTCAATCAGTACAGATAGCAGATAGAGTTCTAAAGATTCCTTTCTCCTACTTTCATCTGTTTTGCTACCTATCCCAGTAAATAAAATAGTTTATCTGATTGGACTAGATCAGCTCATTCCAGAATATCACTCATTACTCCAGAATATATTTTTAAACTGGAAAAGTTGTAGCAAATCCAAGATTAAGTGAAGGGAATTAAAAATAACACTCCAGCAAGAAAAGATCTTATATACTATCTTCAGTGAATAAACTGTCAACTTCTATATCAGATCCAGCTTGAGAAACTCATGAATTAACTTCAGGAAATATCTTTGTGTAATCAAAACCATAAAGTAAATACCTAGCACCTTTCCAAAATACATACAATTTTGGTAAATGCAAAATAGCCAGATCGGTTGAGATTCAAGAAAATTCAGAATTAAGAAATGCTCACCTAAAATAAGATACAAGTGGAAACACAAAAACCCATTAAGAAAAAGATTATTTTCCCCTACACATTTCAGAAAGAATGCAATCATTTTAAACAACTGATGGGAAAACAATTGAGTTCTGATCTGATCTCTTCTCCCCTTAAGTACTGTACTGTGAAGTTTGTATATTTATCTGTGTATCAGAGGTATTTTTTAAACTCTCAGTGGTTGGCTAAATGTTACGTCAAAGAAAGTCTCCAACAGGTTAGAAGTTATTCCTTCTACTAGATTTAAGCCTTAAATTCCCACCCAAATCTCAAGCTTCTGCTCATAGCATTGTTTGTTTTGTAGTAAAGCATTTCCTTTCATTAAAGTCCCATTACAAACTCTTTGTTTCAACCTTTCTATGCTGAATGTCTATCAGTATCCAGATTCTACATTTCCTCCAACGCCTCACTTGCCTTTCAGCTTTCATTATCCTCATTGGAAACACATCCATATTTTTGCTTTCATCTTTTCCTTTAAGGAGTTGAAGGATGACAAAACAGTTTTCAAAGAGAGCTGGGTCAGAAACATAAGACATTTCTGATAAGATTTCTCTACCATGCAAAATAAAGCAAAACAGAAAACAAGAAGAAGCAAACTAGGGCTGTGTGAAATTACTATTTTTCCTTTCACAAATTGTTTTCTGAGAAAAAAACATCTTTTTATGCAGCCTGGTGAGCAACTCAGAATATTTCCAATAGGAAATTTACATGAATCCCCATTGTTCCAGTGAGAATCCTATAGCCTGTAAGCTTTTGGGGGCAGGGACCATATCTTCCTATGTACAAATCCAGTGACATCAGTTAGCACAGTGGACCCCTATCATCACTGAGGTCTCTGGAGGTCACTGAAGTACAAATATTTAATAATACATTTTGCAATTTTTTTCCCTGCAAAAGGAGACGTAGTTCCATGTTTGCTAGTGATAACTGGCTGTTCCATATGGAAGTTAGGGATTTGCTAAATCAAACGAGACTAGAGGACACTCAAAAATTGACAATAACTGCCTTTTATTGTAGAGAACAAGCCAAGAAAACAGATGAACACCACAAATGCCCCATTTTTCACAAATCCAGTGACATCATTTGTCAACAGTTTCACTGACTTTGTTTTTGTCTAAATCCACCAGCCTGTGCTGAGCTTTAAAATCTCCCCATTTTTGCTCAGAGTACCCAGGTCGTAGAAACTGTTTGGATATTGTTTGTTCTCACGTCATTCTCTATCTGCGTTTGCATCATTTTTACTCACAAAATTACAACATGGACATTGTTTTGCTAAAGTGCAATTTTCTGATAAGAATTCTGAAACAGAAGATTAATTTCTTGGTACCCTTTTAATGAAGAATCAGGCTATAAGAACATAAGCCAACATTTTCAAACATGGTTTTCAAAATTTAGGCACATAAATCTATATTTAGGCATTTTTAAAAAGTAGAGTGATACTCAGGTATGGAGCAACCACAGCTATCATGTACTCAGTGTGACCAGTGGATATCAACACTTCTGAAACTTGAGCCTGTTTTATCTATGTCCCTAAATTTTAGCACCTAACTGTGAAAATTTTAATCAGAATATACAGCCTCACAAACTCACTTCTGCCACATTGCATACAAGCTCATTCGTCCCATTAATATACACATATCTGCCAAAATCTTGTCACAAAAAAGTAGATTTTAAATTTGCATAAAATTGCACAAAGTTGCATAATGCCTGATGATACAAAGGGCTCCAGTTTCTCCCCAAATCTGAATTAATTGTGTGCTCCTATATTCCCATAGCCACCTGTCCTTCAGCCCATACCAATTTGTTATGTACTTCATCAGGTAATGATGCAACTTCCATCCCCATATGACTTAATTCTAGCCCACTGTCAGATCCTAGCGAGGAATGCTGTCAGAGTAATCCAAGTCTCTGCTGTGACCCGCTGTGCCTAGTGTAACCCACATTAAAAATGCCAAGGGCAGGGCAGGCTGCAAAAGGAGAGCAGTTTCTCCCAAATCTGATGTTTAACACTGAAGTTAGATTCACCAACCAGTCACAAACAGTGCTGTTGATTCCCCACGCTGGTTATCAAAAAGCACAAAAAGAAATCACACAGCTCCCTTTATTGCATTTCAGTCTCTTGTTCCCAATCAACAACCAGTTCCAGTAAAGTGAGAAGTTATTTAAAACGCTGCTCACTGTATAAAATGTTCTTCTGCTCCCCAAAGGGTTAGCTACTTTACCAGATTAATAAAGGTTTGGATCTTACCCAAAATATCAAGCTGCCAGCCAATCCTTGAGTATCTCAAACTAGCGGTTTATAATAAAACAAAAGAAACAAACAAGAAGAGAGATGTTAAATGATCAAAGCAATCAGATACATACATATGACTTTACAGTCTATATGTCAGATTCTTAGCAGCATTAGTGAGCTTGCAGGCTTGTACAATTCCTCTGGAGTACATCTAGTACCTGGATGGGTCTTTCAGTCCTTTATTTCAAAGCTTCAGTTCTAGAGAAGTTGATCCAGAAGCAGGAATGAAGACAAAATGGAGATGGTGAAGCAGCTTTCTATATCCTTTGCCATGTGGCTTGTCCCAAACACAAGCTCACAGCACATGGCCATGGAAAAGCACTTGGAGTCCCTGGTCAATAGGCATGTTCCTACATGTTCAGCTGACTCCTAGGCGTAGCTCCTTGCTTCTCTTCCTGGACGGTTGTATAGCTGATTGCCCTTGATGGGACATCAAGCAGGCTGGATAATGCTGATGCTAATTTGCCGGGGTTGTCACCCAATAGCACTGCACAAGTTTCAGATACAGATATATCAAACATATCCATAACTTACAATACAAAGATGATACATAAGCTTATCATATTTAGCAAATCATATATTTTCCATTGATACCTTACATGGTATATCTGATAAGATTCATTGCAGTTTTGTCCAATTGGTATTAATAGTATTATAAATGGTTGCTTATATTTCATGCAGCGTTACAGCTGCTGCTCTGGATCCTAGACTATTTTAAGCCCCTGGAGCCTGAACAGCGTCCAACTTCTGCCCCAATTTTGGGGTCCCTAGCATATTCTCAGGATGCAGACCTTCTATCCAGCACCCCCTTCTGAGAGTTGGAACCCATTGTCCAGCTGCCTAACACCTCTGGATTCAGTGATGATCCTTCAGACTCCCTTGTACTTAAACACACCCTCTCTCAGAACTCCACACCAAAGATCTAAAGCTTCTGAATGATAGTTTAACTCTTTCAGTAGCTTGCAGCAATTGTGAAGCAGTTAACATACCCAGAGACACTTTGCCCAGAGTCTAACACCTTTATCCTCCTTTACTTACTTAATCATGTAAAGCACAGAAGCTCATATAAAACAGTAAACGCTACATGCCTATTCTTGCCTCAGTTTCCTCACCACTCAAGGCTATTCTTTGGTTTGGAGTCAGAGTCCCTTGGTTTCCCCTAAGTCCTTCTGTTTCAGTGCATGGCTCATGGGCTATAGCGTAGAGCCTTCTTCCCCCTCGGCCAACTTGTTTCCTTTGCCCTTCACCAGTCTGATGCCTTTCTTCTTGTTGTCTGGCCCCTGTTCCTGTGTGTTCATAGACATATCCAGTCATAGAAAGCTAGGGCTGGAAGTGGCTGGGGGTACACAGAGGTATTCCATGGGGTACGTCAACTCATCTAGATCAGTGTTCCTCAACCTAGGGGTTGGGGCTTATGTGATGGGTTTAGGGAGGTCGCAAGTGCAGGGCCGGTGTTAGGGGGTGGAAAGCAAGGCAGTTGCCCAGGGTCCTAAACCAGAGGGGACCCCATGAACCTAAGTTACATGCTTCAGCCCCAGGCGGCAGGGCTCAGGCTTGAGCCCCAAGTGGCAGAGCTTGGGCCTGGGTGGCGGGGCTCAGGCTTCAGACTCCTGAAGTCTGGAAAGGTTGAGAAACACTGATCTAGTCCACCTCCCATGCTGAGGCAGGACCAAGACAAGAGCACCCCAGACAACCTAACCCATTCTTAAAAGCCCCCAATGATGAGGATTCTACAACATCCTTTGAAAGCTTATTCCGGTGCTTAATTATCCTTAGAGTTAGAAAGTTTTTCTTAATATCTAACCTAAATCTCCCTTGCTGCAGGTTAAGCCCATTACTTCTTGTCCTATCTTCAGAGGACATGGAAAATAGTTGATCACTCCTTTTTGTAATATCCCTTAACATTTTTGAATACTGTTGTCAGGTCCCCTATCAGTCTTTTCTCAAGACTAAACAGACCCTGGTTTTTTTAACTTTCCTTATAGGCAGGTTTTCTAAACCTTTCATAAGTTTTGTCAATCTCCTCTGACTGCTCTGCAATTTGTCCACATCTTTCTTAAAGTGTGCTGCCCAGAATAGGACACAATATGCCAGCTAAGGCCTAACCAGTGCTCAACTGAACGGGACAATAACTTCCCATATTTAACATAAGACACTCCTGTTAATACACCCTCAAATGAATCATACCAAGAGATATGAAATAATGGGAATAAAACAAAGGTCTTGTATTTTTAGTATTTACAAGTCAAACATATTGTGAAATCTGTATATAAGACAGCTCTGGCTAGACCTTTAACTACATTTATAGAGTTGATCCATGACCAAGCTGAAACAAAAGGTTTAATTTCTAGGATATATACAATTGTGATTGAAAAAGATGTTGATAAGAAAACAACCCAGATGAATATATAGGAAAGGGAGTTGGCCAACATCTTCAATTTGTGTAACTCATAAAGAAATATTTTATAATTCAGTATATAAACCGCATTTGAGGCCAGTTAAGATCCATCGTATTTTTGATACTAAGGAGGCATTCTGTTGGAAGGATTGTGGGAAAAGGAAAACATACTTGCACATGTGGTGGTGATGTCCAGGAATTAGACAATTTTAGGAAGAAATTATGAAAGAGATTCATTTTATGACAAAATGCCAGCTTCCTAGAGATCTGCTTACCTGCATACTTAAGGCTCCAGGAAAGAGAATAGAATAGAATAACAAATTAATTTATCTTTTATTGTTAGCACCATGGGTTTGTATTGCACATAATTGGAAAAATGTGACTCCTCCTCCTCTGTAATTGTGCTATAATAAAATATGGACTGTGCTTGTAATGGAAAATCTTTCACATCAAGTATATACACAAGAGAAGCTCCAAAAAGCAAATAGGTATTGAGAATTTGTTCACCCTTTTAAGAGTACTCAGAGGAGGTGGTTTCTCCAGCCAGAAAGAAAGAATATTTAGCCAGGTTCCTTGAATATTAACCAGATCCTGAATAAGTAACGTATGATACAGTATGTTAACATTTATTTTAACTTTGCCTTAAGAAAATGGTTTTTTTTTAAAGTACACCCCAGAATGATATTAGCCTTTTTCTCAGCTGCATCACATTTTTGACTCCTGTTCAATTTGTGATCACTACAAAGCACAGATCATATTCAGCAGTATTACCACTTAGCTATTTTGCCGTTGTGCATTTTGATTTTTCCTTCCTAAGTGTAGGACTTTGCACTTGTTGTTATTGAATTTCACCTGGCTGATTTCAGATTGCAACCCCTCCCAGCTTTGTATCCTCTGTAAATGTTAGACGCATACTTTCCCCTCCATTATCCAAGTCCTTAAAAAGTCCCTTATATAAAGTTCCTCCAGCCCCCTTTGTTCTGGTCTAGTAAGTTTTCACTGCTCCAATCTTCTCCTCCCTCCCTTCAGGATGTTAGGATAAATTAGTTTTCTAAGGATGCAGCTTCTTTTTAACATAACATTTGAGAGGTCTAAGTACTGTTGTTAACAAAGTATTTCCCATTGTCCATGTCTGATATGAATAGATTTCCAGTGGATGGATACTTACAGTTAATGACCCTCTATTGTCAGCCCTGTATCTGTGTGTGCTGAGACTGCTGCAGCCCAACATGAAGGCAAACCGGCAATAGAGAAGGCAAAAAGTTCTTCATTTAAAAATAAATTTGTAGCCTGACAAAGATACATAGAATTCAAATTTCATAAATTTTACACACAGATTCCCAAACCATCACACCCACATCAATTTTTTTGTGCCCAAGATCCAATTCAATTTTGCATCACCCTGCACCAAACCAATTGTTTTCCTTCTCTCGACAATACTTTCTGACCCAGGCCCCAGTCCCACATCACTTTTGCACAATTCAGCAGCCTAGCCCCACATCTTGCCCCTGCATCAGCATACCTCTGCTCCACCTGCAACTCCAAGGGATATTCACTCCCACTCTTCCAGGCCTGAAGCTTCAGGGAGGAGGAAAAGGAATATGAGAGAGAATAGCTGGAGGAGTTTTGCGGGAGTGGAGGGGTATAAGGGAGCAGAGCTGCCCTGAGCTTTTGGGTTTTTTGCTCCCTGCATCACTCCCCTAGAACTTCTTTTGGTTACTGGGAGACTAAGGGAGAGCTCTGACTGCTATGTCTAATTGGTTGCCTTCCCCAGGAGATGGGGAAGTGAAGAAAACTGTCAATCAGAGGCAGTTTTTCCTATAGACTGATGGGACACGTAGGAGGGTCTGAAAACCATAGTCTGCGAAAAGCCTGTTGTGTTGACAGGTCTGCACTACAAGGTGCTGCTAACTATTAGCTAATCTCTTCCACATCATTTTTTTCCTACAAATTACAAAAATAGTAGAGCAAAAAACGCAAAAGTCTTTCCACTGTTCTGAATACAATAATCTGTCTCTCTCCAAAAATGCACATACTGGAATTAACAGATGAATTAAATCTTCCAGCAAACATTAAGATATGGGTGTTGATGATCTATTAGTAGCACAACATAGAATACTCAGAAAATGGAAATCTAAGGCACTTTCTAATCTATGCAGCATGGTTAAAGAGCTGTCAATCACCGGTTTGATGGAGAAAATAACTTTAGATAAGCAAATAAACTGAGAAAAAAATATACTAAAATGTGGTATCATGCTGATGCAGTCATACTGTTGTGATATAACCTGGTTCATCAATGCCTTTGGAAAAACACCTTTTCTTGAGTTGCATTTGTAACTAGTGCACACTGACCTTTTTTCATCATGCACTGACCCTTCCTAGTTTCCATATTTGAAACTAAATGCAAACATTAGCTAAACTCAGAACAATAAACTTCTGTGTTTGGATTCCTTTGTTGTGATATTTGTCACATAGTATGAATGAAAATGTTTTCGCTTTTTTGTTTTTGTATTAGAAAAAACATAGGACATTAAAAATAAATTAACACCACATTACTAAACACATAACTAAAAATATTTGTATTCCACACTATGAATTAAAGTAACTTACTCTTGATTTTGATGGGATTTTCTGTGCATTTACTGTAATTCTTTGACCTTTTTCATATGTATACTTTTATTGTCAGAAAAACATCTCAAATTTTCTTTTTTTTTTCCAGCCTCATTAAAGTTATCCATCTGTTGTAGTTCATTCATCTACCCTTAGAAAAACGGGCTGCTCTTTTTGCTAGAGTTCCAGGGAGTTCACACTTTTCCTCTTCTAAGCATCTTTTCTTAGGTCACTAGAAGAGACAGTGATTACAACATTTCTGTTTCAGTTCACAGTTTCACAAGATGCTTTATTCTACTGCAGTTACTAGAAACTGTATCCAAACTATTGTGTGCTGTTTTGTAGCCCAGTACAACCATTATACTTCATCTGCAGTTATTCAGAACTCAGAATCTCCATGATTTCAAAAATATCAATTTTTCAATGTAAAATGGCACTTTCTGTAAATATTCTGCGTAGTTTATCAATCAATCAAATTTACATGTATTAAGTGTCCTTTATGCAAGCACTCTAGGGCACTGTGCAGATTTAATATAAAAAGAAATACAGTAAATGTTTAAAAGACTGTCAAACAAATATATTTTTTAGTTCAGCCTCACAAATGGACAGTAATTTTGAAGTTTTCATACATAAAAGAAAATAATTCTATGGAAAGGGAGAAGAGCATAGAAATGCATCTGATCTATGAGTAACTGTTTGGTGTGGTACCAGAGGATCCAAAAAGTCTAAAGAACCTGGGTCTCATTTGGCAAACTTTTTTTTTGTAGCAGCAGCAGCAATAAGGCCAACCAATGACATGGTTAATGTTGTATAATATAGGCTTCTAAAGAAAGCTCAATATCACCAAGGTCACAGTCATTGTTTGGGGGGTAAAGAGAGCTGCCACTTACAGAAACCAGCATGGATTACACCTGAGATATCCACATTGAAGACCCAATCAATAGCAACTCAGTTTTATCTCTGTGAAGTTCAAGAAATTTTTAAGACATCCATGCTTCAGTAACACACAGGCAATTATGCAAAACATCAGATGGTTTCACAGGATTTGCAAGAACTGGAACAAATATATCTATGTATGAGCTGCACACATATGACATTCTAGGCCATGACAACTAATAATGTTACTCTGTGGAATCATATAAATACAAAGCAAAAAAGAATCTCAAATAGATCCCTGGGAAATTCTGAAACTAACTTGAATGAATTCAAACGTGAATTCCCTAGAGTAATCCCAAACCAGTAATTCCCTAGAACACAGCATTGAATGTGTCAGGAGAAACAAGATCTAAACCAAGCTGAATTAATAAAAATAAAGAAATAAAAGAAAGTCATAGCCATGATATCAAAGACAGAAAATAGGTCTTTCAACAATAGGAGGGGAATGTTCACCCCAATAAGAAAATATGCACTTTTCATTGCATATCCACAGAAATATCAGTGTTACCAACTTGTTGAACACCAGACAGCAGGGGGGCCATGGCTCTTTAGGCTGCCCATCCCTGCTCCTCTCTGGAAGCCCAGGACTCCTGGCTGGAGCTGGAAGTACAGTTAGCAGCTGAGTGAAATTGACATTTTTGTCAGTTTCACTGCAGCTGTCCATTGAATAGCAAGTGAAAGGATCAAGAATGTCAATTTCACAGATTTCTTTTTAGGAACATCATGTTTCAGTGGTTTTTAAATGACTTTTGAGAGAAAAGGCGGATCTTCAGTTCATGATCAATTTTGGTAAAATTTGCTTTTGTTCCGAACTGGACAAAAGCAAATTGCAAAATACCAAAATGTTTTGCAAAGCATAACCAAGTTTTGGCCACTTCTAATTATTAGTAATGTAATCAACTCTTGAAGGAGAAATATATGTTGTCCTTTAATGGTCACTGAGCAGTTATGAACTCATGATGCAAGGATTTTATCTGCTTCTTTTAGAGAACAGGCTCTACAGCACTCTCACAGACCAACACTGAAAAGTGCTTGGAAAGTACTAGAGCAGAGGAGAAAGAAAGAGTTATTGCCCAGCTGTCTGCCCCTTTCATCTTTTAAGCTCCAGGATGAAGACTATGGTTGATCAACAAATTTATTTCTCTGGCACAATGTAACTCTTTACAAGAAGGGTAAATCTTATCTACAGAGGAGACAGAGTTTTCTTGGGGGCTGATGCAAGACTGTGGAATGATCTTTCCCATGAACTATCAAAACCTCTCCACCTTCCATTCTTAGTGCAAAGTGCATTTCTTTGGCCTTGCCTTCTCTAACATAAAATATGTGTGTGTGTGTGTGTGTGTGTGTGTGTGTGCCAGTGTGGGGATGTTAAAAATACCCAAAACAAGACACTCCAGTGCATACATTTCTTCCTCTGGGAAGAGAAAGAGAAAACAAATATGTGACAGATGTTAGTCACATAGATTAATGCAGTAGTGGAGAGCATTCAGAGACGACGGTGATGAGCACGGTGTAAGAATCTACATAGAATAGAATCTGAAAAGTTAATCTGAAAGGTTAATTACTTGGAAGTTACAAGGGACCCCTAGTATTTCTGTATGTTCCTCTAAACTGACACGCTTGTTCCTCTTGTAGAGACACAGTTTACCCTAGGTGGGATTTACAGAAGACCCTTGCTCCTTACCATCTGTGTTGTGTTCTGTGTTGGTTATTACCCCAGAGCTTATCCCAGCAACAATATTTATATTTAGTCAGATAAATAATTAGTAGAGACAGTGGGGAATTTTTATTTCTCACTACAAATTTTGACAAGCAAAAGGATTTGGCTCTGTTTCTCTGACTGGTTAATAACAATCCTTCTTTGTGCCTTTATTTACCAATCATGTCTCATTTCCTTTATCCAGATTGGTAAAAAGGTCATACAGTTAGTCTCAAACCCTAATTTGTTTTTGTCAAAACATTTTCAAACTAATCTAGCAATCTAGTCAAGGTTTATATTTTCTGTTTTTTAAGCTATTTGCAAAAGTCTTTAAATGAGCCATTCATGTAAAAATGTTAATGTTCTGGTGCTGATAACTAAAATATCAACAGATTAAAATACTGGGAATATTATTTATATATGCCTTGCCTGTAAAATAGCATAGAATCTTTTCTGACTGATACAGCAATATCAAAGCTGGATAATTCTCACATACTGCTGACAGCATAATATTAAAATAGAATTCTCTAAAGAAAGGGTTATCTTCTCCCTTATGCATTCTGATTAGAAATCTTATGTCTTCATTAGTCATGGATATCCTGTTTTATAATTTTAAGAAATTGCAACTTTTTTTTAATATGCTGGACTGAGTCCAGCAAAGTCACAGAATAGTACCAATGCAAAATGCATTTTGAAGACTAAACATCTATTCCCGGAGCATGTTTTTTTGTTTTTGTTTTTTTTTTTAAACAAATGCTGCATTAACAGGCAAAATAAAACCCACAGCTCTTATTTTGTTCTGACTTTTTCCACTGATTTCTTTTCAATAAAATATTCATGTCTATATGCTCTGAAGAGTTTATTACAATTCACCTCAATTAACATATCTTTATCCTGCTATTTGATGAGTCCCAAATTATAAATTTAAACAAGCTAACACAGAAAATCCTTTCATGGCAAACAAGCACCATTGCTGTTGGCAGGCTAAGGCCCTTGAAGCATCCCCCTTGAAGCTGTGTATGCCTCGAAGGTGCCCATCTGGCTGTTCAGTCTCTTCTTAAGAAAAGAATTCATGCGTCTTCCCATGGGGAGCTCTGTTCAGTTGTTAACAGCTTTAGAGTAATTTCCTCATTAAGTAATAATGTAACCTGGTCAGGAGCCTTTGCGAGGCAGTAACTGTTTAGCTAGAAGTAATTAAGATTTTTGGTTAATAGCTAGTTAAAATGGGAGAGTGGATGGCTTAGGAGATTTGTAATGTAATTCAGAGCATTTAACCTTCAAGGTTAAGCAGTTCAAATCCAGTTTAGGATAATAGTAACCAAAATGTACTAGCATATGATGACTGTTCAGTGGTCCTACTGTATAATATTTTAAAGAGATCTACAAGTGCTCAGTGTTCTTGCAGGACACAAGATTAAGACAGTTTCTGCTCTAAAGTATGTACAAAGTTCCAGTCCTGCAATTTGTTGCACATAGGCGTACCACTGTCCTGACACCAGGCCTGACTAATGTCAATAAGACTCTGGGTGTATGCCATACACAAATTCTGGGTTTGGAGCCTGAAAGACAGACACAGATAGAACAGCATTCTCTGAGAATCCCAAAAGAAGAGTAACTTGGGAATTATTTTGGGTTTTACTTTAAGTTCATCATTCTCTCTTATAGGCATATGTAAAAACAAGTTGCTGTGCTCAGTCCAGTCCCTGTTGGACAAGGATCCAGAACATGAAAGCATGTACCACTATGTTTGGTAGTATCACCAGAAAAGACATTACAGATCATGAGCTATTCTCTGTCCTAGAGATGGTTCCTCCAGGTTGTCACAGAGTCACATAAGCAAGACTGTGTGGGGGACGCTTACACTGCCATCACCGGTGCTATACCCATAATGCAGATAGAGAAGACAAATCTGAAGACATGTCAATCTGGCATCGTTCACAAGCACTAAATTCAAATTAAAACATTAATCATGCTATTTTAATTAGTTAAAACATACTGAGGAGGCAGGGTACTGCACCTCTGGGCAAAGAGGGGGTGAGTACCTCATGTTGTTGTCAAGCAATTCCTTCTTGGCTATCCAAGAAGCACAGAACCAGCGCTTGTTCCTAGAAGACTAATGCAGGACCTTTGAGGGGAACTTAAAGAGGAGGAATGGACAAATTCTCTCTTAGAGTTAAATGCAGACAGTAATTAATTAACCCTCACAGCACCCTGTGTCAGGAAGAGTGAATCCAAGGTTGGAAGGCAGACAGCCAGGAGTTGTAGTCCTGGCTTTGCCCCAATCTTAGAAAGGGAAGTGACTTGTACGCACACACGCTGTCTGTGAAATGGAGACCAGACCTATTCACCCACCTCATAGATGTGTTGTGAGGATCATCTTGTTAATATCTCTGCAACTTTAAATCTACACACACACACAGCATTTCTTCCGGTGCACTGTTCATACCTGATTTATAACCCAGAAAAGCCATTCTAACCACCCTTAGGTAAGGTAGGATTTACTACCGTACCTGCAGTTAATAATACAAAATAGAAGTCATCTATTTAACTCTCTTGTAGTGACATTTTGGACTCATAGCTCTTTGACTTCCCCTTATAATCCATACACTGCAGAATTTTATTTAAAACAAAAAAACACTTCACTGGTGTTTGAATTAAAGAATGTTGTTAAAATATGAAGCAGAATAGGGCCCTCCAAGGAAATGATTTTTTCTTCTTTGTTGCCTGTGGATTATATGGTCCAACTTAGTACACATTTATTTTGAAAGCCACAAAAAAATGATGTATGATAGTAATTCAAAAGAAACAAATTGTATCTAAACTTTATATAATGGTACATAATGTACTTGGGAAAATGGTATAGTAGTTTCATAAAGAAAGAGCTGTTAACAAGGATGCCAGTTAGAAACCAAAGAAACTCACAGAGAAGCAATTTATTTGAGTCCCCCAAAACTTGATAAGCACATCTGTTGTTGATTTTTTCACTGCTACAAAGTTAGACACTAAAATGCGTAACAGAGGTATGCTTCTTTACAGTCATAACAACTAGAGATAGACTGAGGCAATTACTTTCATCTAACTTCCCACCGTGTATATATACAGAGAAATACTGACTATTGTGGCAGGCTACAATTTAGCACTGATCCAGCAACTAAATATCCATCCACACTTTCAGTCTCTGCCTAGCCTCCCATTGCGTTACTGTCTCTGCCGTTCCTGGTGGGAATGAGCAGAAATGGGAAGGAGAAAGAAAGAAGTCCATTGAATAGAGGTGTGAGAAGTGAGCAAGGGTAAACTAGCAGAGCCTAATATCAGCTTCTGGAACCTAGAAGCAGAAATTGGCCTTTTCTGGATTTTGGATTCAGATGGATGCAAAACCCAGACAATTGATCCAGAGCCATTGGTCCATATATGACTCCCTCAAAGTTCATTAATAGCTCTGCTTTGGCATCATCTATACTATTGATAACATTTCATACTATGCTGTATTTTTCCATATTGTGTTGTATATTGCTGGTAAAATTGTGGTCTGATGTATTTCATAATTTCACTTTAAAGCCCTGACTTCAGGAATCTTGTTTGAAAACATTGTTCTCGGTGTCTAAAGTCTACTGTCTGACAACAGAGATTCCCAAAATTGGGAGCCATATTTAAAAATGTGAGTCTGTACACTTTATATGCTGACTTATGCAAATTAACTTACTAAGTGAGCGTGATGGTAGCATGGTCCCACAAAATATCTGGTCCAATAAAAGATATTACCTCACCCACCTTGTCTTTTAGAAATAAAACATGCATCCAAGGGTTGGCCCAGAACTAATGCAGCTAAGTCACAATGAGAGTTTTCAATCTGTAGCCAATTCCTGTAAATAGTCAATCATTTGCAGTCTCACATGTTTCAAAGATTTGGTGGCTCTACCCAATTTAGATTGAGTTCACCAAATTCACTCTTAAAACATGACAAGGCTGCCAAAGAATACTATCTAGTAGAGATTGGTTTCTGCAGCAATGCTCAGATCCAATATTTCCTTAATTTCGGCTATGTTTGAATATGGCATTTGGGTTTGGCCCATTCTAAAGCCTTGACCCGCTTGGAAGTTCAGATGTCGATGGAAATTTGGGTGCAGATCTTAGTATGACAGAGCTAAGCTTATTATTTAACTAAAGTCACTCTCAAGGTTTCATGTGTGATCAATATATCATCTATTTTAGGTGCTTGGACCCCCATTAATGTAATAGCTGCACACCTCACAATCTTTAATATATTTATCCTCACCACAATCCTGTGAGGTGGGAAGACCTATTATCCCCATTTACCGATGGGGAACTGAGGCACAGAGCTACTAAGGGGCACATTTTGGAGAGATATTTACCAGTGATGCCAATTCAAGAGGCAGGGTGGTGAAGTAGGAGTTCCAGTCCCCACCCCCCCCCTCTGGCAGGGATTCCATTATGATCCCCACTCGCCCCCCCCCCCCCATACAGACCCCAGGACTCCTCAGCCAGGGACTCTCCCCTCTTTTTGCCATACAGTGCATGAGCCAGCGCTACCAGGAGTCTAGTTCTCAGTGGTCTCCCTTATGCTTTGCTGCATCGGAACAGATATCTGTGTGCTAAATGACAATGCCATTTGGCCTGGCTGCCCATCCCGCACTACGGTCAAATTTCAGTGGCATTGTGACCAAGCAGCTAGAGCAATGCTCTGGGCCACTCCAGTAGCAGCCATACTGATTTAGTAGGGGACCACTGCTTAAAAGTGATCTGGCTGTTGCCTCTCCCTACCACAGCCCTTGGAACTTTGAGCAAGTGCAAAAACCTGCAGGGAGCGTTACCCTGATAGGCACCAATGGTATTTAGGAACCCAAAGATGTACCTAGGTGTCTAGTTGGATTTTCAAAAGCATCTAGGTGCCTAACTCCTTTGGATTTTTGAAAATCCCAGTACGTGGCTAGCTGCATCTTTAGGCAATTAAGTACCTTTAAAAATCCAGCCCTAAGTGACTTGCCCAAGCTCACACAGGAAGCCTGGGGCAGAGCAGGGAACTGAAGCCAGGTTTCCCAAGGCTAGCAGATCAGCCCTCTTTCCCTACTACAGCACTCACTAATGCCCCCAAAATGCTCAAGAAACATCTCTATAAACTGTACTTTTTAAAAAGGAATAACCAACACTATCGCTTAATCAACAAATGCAGTGCAAACAGTCTGTTCGCTCCAGGCCTCAAGAGATCGACTTCGTTACCTCTGAGAAGTGGTTCTCTTTATTATCTTTTCTTAGATAGTTGTATTTTGTCCTTACTTTGTAGTACAGTGAACGTTCAAAAAGAAAAACAATTTATGAGTGGCAATTATATAGACTGCCACAAATATATTTCTCATTACCATCTGGCATCTCTTATCCTTATAAGTTAGACAGTAGAAAGATAAGCAATAGAATTAAATGAATAAATCTTTTGTTGATCTTCAGAAAAATAATGATTGTATCATGAAAATGGTGCTTCTTTTTAAAATGTCACACATAATTATGCATAGCCAGAATTAAATGAACCAGCAAATGGATTGGCGTTAATAATTATATTGGATATGCATGTGATTTCAACTATTAACTAATAAAAATGATTGATAATTTTTAGATAATTGCATTTAAGAATCTGAAAGAAATTTTAACAAAATGTGACTTGTCTCTTTTAGAGAAGTTAATTAAATACATGTTGAACATAATAATAATTTATTGTATCAGAGGGATTTTATGAACAAAATAAAATACAAAAGAAAATAATCTACAATTTTTTATAACAATATGAATGTTACAGGCCTATAAACATCAATCTCAATTTTTTTATGATTGTTCCTCACTTCTGCCCATATTTTCATCCTGATTCCTGAAATTCTTTGTGGTTTGACAGCCATTAATCTACAGAGAGAGTTTTGCATTCTCTTCTCATTATAGCCTTGTTGATTAAAAAGGTGGTAACAATGATGACAAAACAAAAAATTCTGGAATTACAGTGAGCACTTTCAAGGCTCCTGCCCCTGAAGCTTTATTAAGACACTCGATAAGAGGAAGAAAGCAAGAAGACAACTTTCATATTGTAATGAAACAAAAAACATCATTATCAGCTTGATCTGTCAGAAGCTGTTAGAGTCCAGCTCAGTAATATCAATTGGGAGAAGTAATTATTGCATCAAATAATGGCTCTTATTTCCATAAGCAATAGCACAATTCTAATACATACTTTCTATGGAGGAAAAAAAAAAGGCACACCGTACAGAGGATAGGTGTTAAGATTACAAATAAAGACTTTGATTAATAAAGATACAAAGATCTAACTCTGAAATCTTGTACCATTTTCATATAATGGACCAGATTGTGGCCAACTGTTGTATGAGTAAACTGGAGCATTGGGCGGGAAGTGGGAGAAGGGTAAAAATAGCTCCATTGCCTGGCTTTCCTTACACAGGAACTGCACAGATGTAGTTTTCACTGCTCCCTGCTGCTCCCAGGGCCATAAACCATCACAAAAGTGTTGGAAAGGAGCTCACCAATGGATCAGTCCAAATCAGAATTTGATGTTCGTGGGCCACAGATGAGATATCACAATGCACATTGTAGAGAGTGGCACAGTAGACATAGTCTCCTCATGTACCAGGAAGGTCTAAGAGACATCGGGCTACATTCACAAAGCAATGTAAGCATGGAGATATTCAGTGTTGCCATACCTAATTTTTTGGCACCTAGAAAAATCATGGTTATGCAAGAACTCAGCCTTTTGAGCTATGACCTGAGAAGGAGCCTTTGTCTGCTGATTATCTTTTCCCAGGGTCCCAAGATCAAAGACCCAAAGGAGTGATTCTCAGATTCATGGGACTGTTTGTTCTGAGCTAACAGCTATTACAAACCTGTAAGCACAGAAAAAACCTTTGATGGGTTTGCAGGACTGAATCCTTACCAGAGCCCTTGTGACCTCTGGTAAGCCTATTAGCATGTATGTCGGTTCTTTTATTGTTTTTCACTGGTGTTCTCTGTAATGCTTTCACTTTAAGAATAAATATGCTTGCTTAGCAAGGCCTGTGTGGTAACTTCTAACTCTGGGCAATTATGTGGTTATAGACGCTAAGAAGAAGGCAAAGCAGACTGCTTAGGTAGTTTGTCTTGCTGGGGAATGCAAAGTGCAACCAGGGAATTGTGCAACATGGAAAGACCCCCGTCACTAGGGAGATAGATGCTGGTCTTTGTCCAAGAGCGGTGACAGCTGTGGATATGGGAGCATAGAATGGGTGCCCTTGCTGGACCACAGAAGAGAAATACTGGTGCAGTTGCCCTGAATTGTAACAATATGTATTTGCTTCTTCTCTCTGAAGACCCTTACCTGCTGGTCCCATAGGAATCCATACTTCATACACTTCTCTTTAATAAGCACATGAGATCATCAGGAGAGACATCATGGGCTTAGCTGCCAACAGAATGCCAAAAGTCAGAATGCCTAAAAGAAATTAGCTCTGGGATGAAGAGCAGCTGGCTCAAGCTGAACCCAGGCAAGACCAAACTGATGCTTGTTGTGTAAAGGAAGCACTCCAAATTGCTGGCTAAGGTGATCTCTCCACCTTCCATTGGCGGAAGACCACCCACATTCATCAAAGTGGTATGATGCCTTGGGCACCTGTTTGACTTCTCACTAAGTTTGGATGACCCAGGTAACATCAATTTTCAAAAATGCCTTATTTAACTTACAGCTTCCTTGGACACTTCACCCCTTCCTCTTGAACAAGGACTTGGCCACCGTGATCAATGTATGTGTTACCTCCAGACTGCATTACTGCACCTCATTGTATATGAAGATGAATTGGAAGCCAATACTCAGGCTCCAGTGGGTACAGAATGTGGCTGCCTGACTTCTCTATGGCTCAGATTGCTCTAAGCACAAGAGGCTTGTCATCTTCCAATGCCACTTTAAAGCTTTGATCCTAATTTTCAAGCTCCAGCTACCTCCATGACTGGATTTTTAACGATGAGCCTCCCTGATAGCTTTGCTCCTCTGAGAAAATGCTGTTTAAGGGATCTGGCTATGGAACAATGTTCCAAAGGAGATCAGGCTAATCCAGGGTTTCAACCTCTTTAGGAAATGTTGCAAGGCCTTTGTCTTTGAGAAAAACCTTTCCACCATAAGTAACAGTCACAATTTGAGCACCCCTTGTAGTCCCAAAAAACTTACAAATCCACATCATTAAAATTGTACCCCAAGAAAAGTTCTGACCCCATAAAATGAGAAGTGCCAAAGACTCCAAGAAGTCCATTGGACTTCTCTGTTGCTATTGATTTTATGTGAAAGATGCTCAGATACTGTGCTACTAGGTGGCAGTATAAAATCCTAAAATAGATAGACAAGACAGAATCTGTGTGTTCATGTAATTCCCTGAGATGTGAAAAACCATAATTTAGTTTAATCTTTCTAAGTATATATAATTTAAAATTTTCTCTTTAAAGTTAATATTAAAAGAGCAACCATACAAAAGCTCTGAGTGCCCTGACAATAGATTTGCAGTAACAACCACCTAGAAGGATAAATAATAATATAGAAATATATTAACAATATCAACCAGCAACCTTAAATAATCAAATGAAGATAACAATTTTCCTCAAGGAGCCAGCAATAGAAACAGAAACATTCCAGAAGAATAGGCTGAGTCTTCATTATGCAATCCTTATTCAGGCAAAACACCCATTAATTTTTAAATTTTTTCTGTAGGCCTTGATTTCTATAAAATCAGGATTTATTCCTAAACAATGAGAATGACATACTATTTGATAGGCATATATTCCCCTATTTATGTGCAAAACGTCTAATAATTTTGGGCCTGACTATCCATGGTGTTCTCCATGGCATCAACCTCCATCCAAAGTTGTGGACGATTTGTTTTGTAAGATACTGGCTCCCCTTGTGAGAGGCATATGCCAATAAAGAGGCAATGGAAATACAGTCCCTAAAAGAGTGGTGCAGCCATGATGCAAGAGAGTGCCCAGGGAGTAGTGTGGATGGCCTTGCCATTCATAGTGTTCTGAATTCCATAAGATTTCCTCATGGATCTCAAGACACTTGCAGGTTAGGAGATCAAACTCTTTGCTCATCCCCAGTGGAATGATGTGAATGAAACTTGAAGAATCCATTAAGAGTTTAAATTCATGTAGGTTCAATGTCTCTTATGTGGATTTTTCCTTTGATTTATCCTGTCTTTATATATTATTGAGCACATGGTTAATAGTACCATTCTTATCATACCAATGACTTGTAGGAGTTAATTATTTTTAAGAGGCAGTTGAGGAGGATGACAAAACTGTTATAGATCCTTATCCAGTAAAACCCTGCATTTGCAAATGAAGTTAGGTGGAGTTTTTCAAAGGCACAAACCCAGTGGGAGTTCAGCACCTAACCCAATTTGTGCCTTTTGAATACCCCCCCACCCCACTTTTTTTTTTTTTTAACTTCAAGAGATGAGATAAATCTTTTCTGGAACTTAATGTTACCAGTCTGATAAGCATATGAGCCAAATTCTGGTCTGTTATTTTGGTGTAAATTTCCACCAGAGTGACTGACAGCAGAGTCTGGCCCATCTTATTAGCTCTATATTTAAATATGAAATAATAATAAAGTTATATTACAGTAGTGCCCAGAGGCTGCAACCTGTATTTGGTCCCCATTATGCTACATGCTGTGCAAATACATATGAAGACATACTCCCTGCCCTGAAGAGTTCACAGTCTAAGAATAAAAATAACCAGACTATTATTTTATGCTGCATTTTGATGATGCAGTTTAGAGCCAGAGCATAGTAGCCTTTAACAGAAATCGCTGTATAGAGTCTGTGACGAGGTTACACCAGATGGACTGAATAGAATTGTGTTACTGCTGCAATAAACTGAGAATGAAATGAATACAGATTTATCATTTTGAAGTAAGATCAAGGACAGTTCTATTGTGAAACGTTTTTCCCTTAGCAGTGCATAATGAAAAGGATTTGCATTATGTGAGTGAAGAAAATATCTCTATAAATCAACTTAAATGCAGATCTCAATATAAGCCACAAACAAAAGGCAGTTAGAGGATATATTATGAAGAGTGTGTAAGCCAGTGGTTCTGACCTGTAAAAAGTTATATTTCTTTAACATGTTCCAGCTTTTAGAAACAAGAGTCATTACTCAACTCAATAATTACTTTATCAGCATGATGTCATTTTAGCTGAGTGCCGACAGATGACCATATTTAACTTATGACAGACTTATCACTTAGCAGTTTTTGCTGTTTCACTTCTTCCCTAGGTTACTTGCTTCGATAAAGCATAAGAGTAAAATGTTAACATGAGTCTTGAAAGTTCAATTTCCACCTCATATAATGCATTTGGCTCAGAAATGACACATACTTGGCACTATTCTACTTCATCAGTGTTAATCATATTTTCCTTCAGATTATCTTCAAAGATCTCATCTGTCTTCTACAGTCAGTACTTTTGGTTTCAAAGTCATTTTCACTTTCTTATCTTTTTCAAATTCTTGATTGTTGGTTATTTAATTTTTTAACATTGTTGAACAGGATTTTAGAAAGCATTGCTCTAAAGAAATCTAATCCGTATAATATAGAGTTCACCTTCAAAGCATATTAGATCACCCTGTACTTTTTGTTACAGAACATAAAAATGTACGGGCAAAATGACTAAATTGTATTTCAATAAGGATTGCTGCTAGAAAGTCAGAAAAGTCCATCATCATTACTAAAGTACAGTTAGCAAGGCAATGGGAAATTCAGTAAGGTAATTTTTAAAGGATGTGTTTTTTGAAAATCTACAGTACAATTAGTATAGTGTACAGGTAGTATAATGCTATTTTGATCTGACCAAGGATTTGGTGCAGAAATAATTGCCTTTAATTTTCTATTAGATGATCTAGGATAGTCTGACATCAAGTACACAGGAATTTCTAAATGTCAATGTACATAGCATTTTGTAAACAAGAAACACAGCCAGAAAGTCTGATGAGTTTCTGGAAATGTTCCCCAGCCTCAGAAGTCTGCAAGGGAGAGCTGCCATCTTCTGTCTGAACTGCAACTACTATGAAGGAGGTGTTTTTATTTGTGATTAAAACTCAATTGGCTTGCTGGGCTTAAAGATGATTAATCCATGCAGGGTTTATGTGGGAGCATACAAATCAGACCTAGGGAGACTGAGACGTTTTCCCCACACTGCAGCTAGTTTAAAAGCATAAAACAAAAATAAGCTAGACAACATTTTACAAGATATATACACAATCCTCAGTCACGACCACCAAAACAGCACTTAGACATCAATATTACAAATATTGATATTCACATTTATTTTCACTTGCATCTATTTGAAGCCTGTAACTTTTACACTTACCAGAGCTACCCCAGGAATGCATTGTTTCTGAGAAAAAAACTTGTTGGTTCAGCCAGAAACCTAGCCTGTGGACAAATGCTGCCAAGCTCTGTTAAGTGTAGGTTAGCTAAAAGCAAACTGAGGCTCTAGAAGAATCCATATTCACACAGGTAAAAAGAAAGTATAATTTACTTCACTGGGAACTGAATCAGGCCCATTGCTACTTCCACTACTGATCATTCCAATGAAGTTGTCTTTTTAACACGGTATGCATTAACAAGAAAATTGCATAATAATTAATGACCCACAGTGGGTGTTACATGCTCCTCTCTAAATGTGATGCACGGATGATGAGTCTGTCAAACTCCAAGTTAGAGAGCCTCTTTGTTAGCTCAAGCTGTACAGACATGCTGTCAGGTCGGGAGGTCTGGTTCAATCCCTAGTATTGAACCAAGATGGTGGCTCTCACAAGATCTCCCCTTAGCACAATTGCCACGTAACTAGAGCAGTACAGAAGACTGCACAAGTTGTGAAACCAGTAAAATGTTCTCATCACTGGTTAGATTTCAATATCTGACATGGTGACACACAATGTCAACAATTGTCTGACTAACCTGGAGAAATAAAGCTGAGTTCCGCGGCGATTTCATAGGCTGCGAGGCAGCAACTGTGTCTTCCTTTGTGCTTGTACAACACATAGCACAATGGCATTCTGAGCCTGACTGGGGGCTTTCATCACCACTACAATCCTACTAAGACATTTTTGGTAGAAGGGCTGAGGCAGTGTGGTATTCTTAGTGATGAACTGTCAGGCTACTTACAAATACTGCAAGAAAACATTGTATAGGTCCTGAAATAATCAAGAGACAATTCACCCAGTTGCATAGAGGACATACGAACCCATCTATGCTACTAAAGTTTCGCACCTCCCCTCAATAGTGGAGGGGCAAAGCAGCCATTGATTAAGGGCCATACTTTCTTTTGTGTTTTTACTGTGCCTACCACATTGTGAGCACCACCATAAAAAGAATGAACTATTACAATAGTGGTCACAAGGTGCTTCGTTGAAGGACCATGACTACCCATAAGTTAGGGTGATAGATTTGTCCTTTTGTTTGCCCCTGTGCAGTTCCATGTACATATACATACATAAACATAATCATAGAATCATAGAATCATAGAATATTAGAGTTGGAAGGGACCTCAGGAGGTCATCTAGTCCAACCCCCTGCTCAAAGCAGGACTAACCTCAGCTATATCATCCCAACCAGGGCTTTGTCAAGCCTCAGCTTAAAAACCTGTAAGGATGGAGATTCCACCACCTCCCTAGGTAACCCATTCCAATGCTTCACCACCCTCCTAGTAAAAAACTTTTTCCTAATGTCCAACCTAGACCTCCCCCTGCAACTTGAGACCGTTGCTCCTTGTTCTGTCATCTGCCACCACCGAGAACAGCCTAGCCCCATCCTCCCTAGAACCCCCTTTCAGGTAGTTAAAAGCCGCTATCAAATTCCCCCTCACTCCTCTCTTTTGCAGACTAAACAAGCCCAGTTCCCTCAGCCTCTCCTCATAAGTCCTGTGCTCCAGCCCCTAATCATTTTGGTTGCCCTCCGCTGCACTCTCTCCAAATTGTCCACATCTTTTTTGTAGTGGGGGGCCCAAAACTGGACACAGTATTCTAAATGCGGCCTCACCAATGCCGAATAGAGGGGAATAATCACTTCCCGTGACCTGCTGGCAATGCCCCTCCTAATGCAGCCCAATATTCCATTAGCCTTCTTGACAACCAGGGCACACTGCTGACTCATATCCAGCTTTTTATCCACCGTTACCCCCAGGTCCTTTTCTGCAGAGCTGCTGCCCAGCTCGTCGGTCCCCAGTCTATAGCTGTGCATGGGATTCTTCCTTCCTAAGTGGAGGACTCTGCACTTGTCCTTGTTGAACCTCATTAGATTTCTTTTGGCCCAATCCTCCAGTTTGTTTAGGTCACTCTGTAATAATTTAGGTTTAGGGAAAGCCCCAGGGAAGGAAAAAGTGAATTTCACCAATGGTATACATGGGAAGCCTTAAATTATAAACACAATTTGAAGGTAAATTGAAACCTGATTAGAGGGCCGTCTATGTCTTCTAGAAAAATATACAATACCCCAAATATGTAGTGCAGTCAGGGAGCTGTTTCCCTTTACTGTGCTTTAGGTATCTATTATGGTAACTGTTATGTAACTGAAACAGGTGCTGGCAGGTAAGTAAAATGGGGAAAAGAATGTATTTTTACTTGAAAATGTATTTTTCATTCTAAGTCAGCCCATTCAGTCTGTTAATAGATAATTAGCTTAAAGTGTTTTATTTAGCAGAGTATTTCAGAAGCAAACTTCAATGTTTGCTTTTGTAGACTTTAAAAATCAGTCAGTTAGTATCAAGCCCATAATACCATGTCTATACCTATGTATGGAAAAGCAGGGAAAAGGTAGAATTGGGTGAACAGTGAAAAAAATTATTCAGATAAATAACTGTGAATGCAAGGACTACATTTTGCTCACTGTGGTTATAGTCATTATTCACAAGTATTCAGACATGTGGTAGGTAGCCATGAAAATGTTTTTAAATCCCCAGAGGTTCAATAATTTTATCAAGGAATGGTCTTTATGTGACAATTGCTTATGTTTCATATGTAATTGTCTTGTTAAAATGTTTAAATTGGTCAGGTAGAGAGCACAAACAATACTGTGACACTTAGGTCATTGTCCCTCCACCTATCCTTTTCTTCTTCTGCAGTGAAAAAAATACCACACACCCCTCCATAATTTACAGTCTCTTGCAGCCACAAAGGATTGTAGGATTATGAGTGAGATTCTGGGTGATGGATGAACTATTAATTACCAAGTAGTCGAGTCCTAAACCCACATTTTTGGGGATTCACGCTCTTTGAATCAGTCACTTCACATATGACCAGGATGGTGATAGTGACTGTGAAATGCTCAGGGAGATTAGAGAGGCTATAAAAATAAAAACCTTAATAACAATGGGGGATTTCAACTATCCCAATATTGACTGAGTACGTCACCTCAAGACAGGATGCAGAGATAAAATTTCTTGATACCTTAAATGACTGCTTCTTGACGCAGCTAGTCCCACAAAAAGAGAGGCAATTCTTGATTTAGTCCTAATTGGAGCACAAGATCTGGTCCAAAATGTGAATATATCTTAGTTGTCACATAGGCAACCCACCAACCCAATGTAGGTTTTTGATGATGATGAAATGCCATTGACCGAAGACCATCTTCAGACACAAAACCTGCTGCCCAAATAGCTAAACTTATACATTCAGTGTCACTGCTGTCTACATGCAGCATCAGCAGGTAATTCATTTCCATTTTATAGGAGGCATGCATAGCTTTAGTTTTATTATCTTTGACCGTAAGTCCCATAGACTCTGCAGGATTCTTTCTGCAGCTCTCCCAGCATTATCTGTAGTTGGTCAGTAGCCTTTCCAAGTAAGGTAATATAATCTGCATACTCAACAGCTTCTAAAGATGGAAATCCTATCAAGATGAATCTTGAAATTTCACATCTCCAACTTTCACCTTATGTCATCAGACAGAATTTCAAATAATGTAAGTGAGAGAACACATTCCTGAGGGACTCCTGATTCTACTGAAAACCAGTCTAACCCATTCACACAGCTCATTGTACTGCAGTAGAGTTCCTCCAGTAGGCACACTAAGTCCTCAGGGACCCCAGAGGGATATCACAGTATCCTCAGTGCTGAATGATGCACTGAGTCAAAAACAGATGCAAAGTCTATAAAGAGGACAACTGCATTTTATTGCTTTAGTCATTTTTCAATAATATTCCATACAAAGCATTGATAGCATGGTTTATAGATCCATGGATTGTAGATTTTTGGGTTGAGACAGTATTTCAGTCAGTTCAGTAATATGATCATAAACATCTTCCCTGGGAATGAAAGCAGGTCTAGTCCCCTATTTGATCAAGTCCCCTAGTCCCCTATTTGATCAAGTTGATCACTTTTTTTTCCGCAAAAAAAGGAAGGGATGATGTAGCCCATTTTTCAATCTTCTAGCATGTGACTGGTTTCCCAAACTTTTAAGACAACCCAATGAAACCAGTGAATTAAACCTGGGTCTCCACTGATTAAATATACTTTTCACCATAAGTACTCCCACTCATCAGCAAGACTGCCTGTGAAGTAAATATCACAATCCTGATAATCTATGATCAGATGACTAACTCTGTGAATGTGGGGAAAGCAATGCACTTGATATACCTTGACTTTAGCAAAGCTTTTGATACAGTTTCCCACAGTATTCTTGCCAGCAAGTTACAGAAGTATGTGTTGGGTGAATGAACAATAAGGTAGATAGAAAGCTGGCTAGATCAACAGGCTCAACCAGTAGTGATCAATGGCTCAATCTCTAGTTGGCAGCTGGTAACAAGCAGAGTGCCCCAGGGGTCGGTACTGGGGCCAGTTTTGTTCAACATCTTCATTAATGATCTGGAAGATGGGATGGATTGCATCCTCAGCAAGTTTGCAGATGACACTAACTTGGGCAGAGTGGTAATTACACTGGAGGTCAGGGATAGGATACAGAGTGACCTAGAAAAATTAGAGGATTGGGCTAAAAGGAATCTGATGAGGTTCAACAAGAACAAGTGCAGAGTCCTGCATTTAGGATGGAAGAATCCCATGCACTGCTACAGACTGGGGACTGACTGGCTAGGCAACAGTTCTGCAAAAAAGGACCTGGGGGGAGGAGGTTACAGTGGACAAGAAGCTGGATATGAGTCAATAGTGTGCCCTTATTGCCAAAAAGGCTAATGGCATATTGGGCTGCATTAGTAGGAGCATTGCCAGCAGATCGAGGGAAGTGATTATTCCCCTCTATTTGGCACTGGTGAGGCCTCATTTGGAGTACTGTGTCCAGTTTTGGACTCCCCCCCAGAAAGCATGTAGACAAATTGGAGATAGTCCAGAGGAGGGCAATAAAAATGATTAGGGTCTGGAGCACAAGACTTATGAGGAGAGGCTGAGGGAACTAGGCTTGCTTAGCCTACAGAAGAGAAGAATGGGGGAGGAGGGGATTTAAGAGTAGCCTTTATTTACCTGAAAGGGGGTTCCAGGGAGGATGGAATAAGCTGTTTTTAGTGATAGTAGATGACAGAACTACGAGCAATGGTCTCAAGTTGCTGTGGGTGGGGGAGGTCTAGGTTGGATATTAGGAAAAACTTTTTCACTCTGAGGGTGGTGAAGCACTAATAGGTTACCTAGGGAAACTCCATCCTTAGAGAATTTTAAGGTACAGCTTAACAAAGCCCTGACTGGGATGATTTAGTTGGAGTTGATCCTGCTTTGAGCAGAGGATTCGACTAGATGACCTCCTGAGGTCCCTTCCAACCCTAATCTTCTATGATTCTATGATGGCTTTTCCTGATGAACCACCACTGAAAAGTGGTACATTTTAAAATGGCAAAACAAGCAAACATTTCTTACAATGCAATGTCTTTCCAGCTTTTATGGGTGATATTTCCAGGAAGGTGCTAAAAACATAGTGGAGGCATTGGAAGGCTGAGTGAAGCAAAAATACCCAGTGTGATGTACAGGCTGCATGCCTATTACTGAGTGAATGACATCCTGTATTGTCTGATCCATGGAAAGGATAATTAATCTATGGCCTCTACAAGCTAAAAGGCTCTTCTTTTGCTCAGGTAATAGAGGCTTGTGTTTTTTGGATTCTAGATCTATCTGCCCAACAGTATGTCATTTATAGAGTAACCATTTCTTTGTCTGCAGCACATGGATACAGTACACCCTCCTTACCCACAATATTTCAAATATTTATTGCATCTGCTCATTGACACACTGAGCTTTGATCGATAACCCTGAATTTAAAAGACAATTTTATTCTGATATTCTGTTATCAAAACTATGTTCTAGTCAGACATAGCAGGGTACAATCTAAACTAATGAGTAGCTGTGTCATCCCTGCCTTGAAGCCTAGGGTGCCTTACTGAAGAAGTCCCCACCCGGGCTGCTCACAAACAGCTTTCCAGCATGCAAGCCACACCCTGAGTGTCTGTGAAAGGCAGCCTGCCAATCACACTTGGATTATACTTTGCTCTCTATCACCTTTGGTTATACTGAAAAATGACCCCCAACTCATTCTCAGTCTTACATTTCCGGGGGAAGATCTATATCCTGTACTGCCCAGCCCTCTCCTGTAAAGTCAGTTATTTTTTTAGTAGAAATAAAATGCACAAACTTGCCACCCCAAATAGAGTTTCCCAGACACAATAATTTAAACACACTAGATTAGATAAAACAATAAAACAAGTTTATTAACTACAAAGAGGTAGTTGTTAAGTAAGTACAAGTAATGAGCCATAAAAGTCAGAAGTGGTTACAAGAAAAATAAAGATAAAATGCAACTGGTGCCTAATTTAACAAACTATGTTAAATTGAAAGCAAAGTTTTCTCACCGTATACTTTCAGCAGCCTTTCTGACCAAACTTCTTAGATCAGGCCTTCTTCTCCAAAAATCCAATAAATATTTCCCTTTATTGCTTCAGATGCCATGATGGCAATGAGCAGAGAGAAAGAGAGGGGTGCCTGGGGGTGTTTGACTCTCCTTTTATAGAGTCAGTCCCCCTCTTATCAAACATTTCCTGCTGAGATTCAGAAAACAGAATCTCCAGGGATGGATTTCTCTGTTGTTTTTTCCTCACCTATTAGAGTTCCCTTTGTTTCCCTTCTTGCTTGATGACTCTGTTTACTGCTTAAATACAAGTTAAGCAGAGCACATATTCCTTTGTTTGAGGCAGACCTGTTTGCTAATCTCAGTTTGGTTAAGAACACCATACAGTGGAATCATATAACTTCTTATACAATGCTGCCACACACATTATCAGGACAATAATGACCAGCAAATAAAGTTTTTAAATGACACCTCACAAGGCATATTTTGTACACAGATTATTACAATAACGTGTAGGGTGTGAAAACAGGGGTATATTCTATAATAACCAGCTGTTACACTAGGTGGTCCCTCAACAGATACTGAACACCTTGTAAAATCCCCATTCAAACTGGCCAGATAAATGGAACTGTCCTGATGAAAATGGAGTTATTTATGAACTACCATTTAAATAACTCATCATATAACTGGCTAATTTTATTGTGTTACTTCAACAATTCTCTGTTCTAACCTTATGTAGCAAATCATGTTTCTTAAATTATGAAGTTTTTGTTTTTGTTTTTGACACCAGCCTTGTGTATGGGAAAACCAGGGCAGGGCATTTGAAAGAGTGGATGATAGACTAAAAGGGACTTTTTTTCTTTTTGGTGAATTGGTTCTTTACAATTGCATTTACTGTACATCTTTCTTTCAGCACTTTTTTTCATTTCCAAGACATTTTGAGACAAATTCATCCCTGTTGCAACTCCACTGACTTCAATGGCATCACACCAGGGATGAATTTGGCCTTTTATGCACACCTCAACACTCAATTATCACTTTAATTCTAAACCATTTGTTGGATGAAAAGAATTATTTTCCAGTAAAATTCACACCTTTGATAATCCTGTCTGTGACTCTGTTTCTCAATTGTATTGAATTTTATCACACACTACTGACTGATGTTCTTTGTGATGTGTTTTGTTATGTATTAAGTCTATTAATCCCTTGGTAATTTTGCATGTTGTTATAATTTCCCCAGGCACCTAATGTGTAGTTCTTTCTTTGTAAAAAATAAAAAAAGCTAAATGCTAAGAATGTGAATAATATTCAAAGAATACATCATAGTGCTTTTCTGAGCTATATTTGACCCCATCCCTTCCCCCCAAAAAATCTCAGGACTTCAACATAACTGAAGAGTAATTATTCTGAATAAAATAATAATAATAATTAAAAAGTCAGTATCCTTTACCGTAGAGTTTCTACTTCAGCTACTCTACAGAAAACAGACACATTTCAATTTTATAATATCTTGTTTGCAAGTCCTTTCTAATCCAACCATACACACACAAATAGTTATAACCTTGATCTATGAATTAATGTTTCCTCAAACCATATTTTTTTTGAAGTTTTTGAAGTAATGTTTCCACCAAACATGTTTCTATTCTTTTACATTGGCTCTGATCCTCCGCCAGCCACGCCTTTCCTGATCTGTGAGCCTCTCTGCATCTGTGTCTTAGTTGCTGCCAGGGAAAAAGAGCAATGCATCAAGAGAGGAACAAAGGAAAACAAAATTGGACATAGAACTCCTCATGAGAGAAAGCACCAGCCAGAGTCAAAGATTTCTAACCCTTTCCATACCCTTTCATCCTCTCCCCAGATGTCCACTTGTATTGTAAAAAAATTATTTTGGGAAATCCTCAACAATTAGGTCTCATATATATTTTTCCATAGATGACTCTGTACTACACATTTCTTCCTTACTATTTTTAATAGAAAACTATCAGCTACATAAAATAAAGCAAGTATTTACATAAAAGATGGAGAAGTATCCATAAATAAAACAAACAGATGTACAAATCTCAAACCATAACTACATAAAGAACAAACTCTAATTTTTGTAGTCTTAGAAGTTGCTTGTGAATAAAGCCAATGGGTTTTAAAATCTCTTGTGTTTACTAGCAGCCTATGTCTAGTGCATGAAACTTTAAAAACTAGCCACCTCCAAAACAATTTGAGGAAAACAAATTCTTAAAAAGTAAAATGATGATGACTATCTGCTACCAAAAGTGGAGGACAGCTAATACAAACCATTTCTGGACCAACCCCGAAGACTCCCAAATACAATATTAATGCATAAATTTAACTCCCAGATAGCTGTTGATTAACAAAGACAACCAAGCGGTCTTCAAAGAGAGTTCTTTATTATGTAGAAGCCAACCTGATCATCCAAAGAGTACAGACCCCAGCCAGAAAGCATAACATCCTAGATCTACTGCTCACTGACAGTTAGGCTTGAGGACGTAGGAAAGATAGAAACTGGGAACCAACAAGTTACTATAATTCAGCATATTAAGTTTATGCATGTTTATAATATGGCTAGGCAAACATGATTTATTTAAAGCAGAATTACAAAATTAGTAGATGAAAGGTGTGAGACTACCATTTCCCCCAGGAATAATAAAGGGAAAGAAGGGAGAAAACAGGTACTTACCAGCTGGAAGACAGGGTAATGTGACAAGCAACAGCTAGGTGTGAAATGATTATTTTAGGGCTCCAGCTGCTTGGCTCCGACAAATTTAAAGGGTCAGCTCTGGAAAAGCATGCTGGGGAAAACAAAACTTCCTATAAGAGGGCAAACCTGTCTGAGGTTAATTAGTAGGAACTAGGAAGTCACCAATGAAGCTTTTCATAGGCATATGTTTGCTTCTGCAGTGTACTATATTCACTGTATTGTGAAGGACCTAAAATATAATTGGATTTTAAGTATAATTTTTTTTTTAAACTCTGCATCAAAGAACGCTCATCAAGAACTTTGAGGGCCCTTGACACAAATGTAGAAGCAGAATAAAAAAGTTACATAATCAGAACCTCCATACAATCTTACTCTCAAAAGTCATTCAGACTGGCTCGGAACACTGTCGTTTGGACTGACTAGTGTCTGAAAGGCTCTAACATAAGGAGGATGATAAATAGTCAGGCCTTCCTTGGTGATTAGTGACATCAAAGGATAGGGAAGTGGAAGAAGCATAGATGTTTGTCCTCTATCCTTGGCATTGAGAAGGTCCTTCAGCTATTTCCAGGACATATGGCTATTGCCATGACAAATCACTATCTGAAACCTCTTTGTGAAGGGCCCTGCATGTTTTCAGAGATCAAGTGTTGGAGTATGCTTTGTATCAACTCCTCAATTGTGCCAGGAAGGGGAGACTGGAGATGGGATGTTAGTTAGTGATATCTCACACTCCAAGTAATATTTATTAAGAACTAGCGAGGCTACTGCGTGCTCTAGAGCAGCTGGTGGCTTGTCCTCTCTGAAGGAGGCACTGATGATCTTTGAGACTAAAATAGCTTACACTCAGCTAGATGGGCAAGGGCCTGTCTCTACTGTGGGTGGCTCAGACACCTTTCAGTGTTCTGAAGCCCTCCACTTGTGTGATTGAGTCAAGCCAAAGGAAGTGGAATGGTCATTGCTTTCTGGATATCTGACTTACACAGGAACAGCGAGATTGTCACAAATTGAGTGGATCTTTTCAGCAAAGTAAGATAACAGCTTCTCACAGTGAGAGAGTCATAGTGACTGGGTTAAAGCTAGATAACTTGACAATGACTAGGCAAGACAGGCAGGGAGAATCTTAGCTATAAGTGGCAAAAATGTATCAGCTTTTTTCAAGTGGTACTCTTTCAAAACCTCATTTCATTAGATGACGTCTTGTCATACGAATAGTTTAGTCAGGATTTTTTTTCCCAGTTCAGTTCTCTTGCTAGTCTGCTAAAAACACCAGGCGAAAAAGAATCCCTCTTGTGAAACACAAGTAAACTCACATCTTGTGTGGTTTAAAAGACACAAGTTGGCTTTTCTTTAGGTAGATTTTGCCTGAAGTTTGAAACTTAGCAGATGCTGTCTGATACTGCAAGAAAGATTGTACAGCATAACAATTTTTTCTCAAATGAAAGGTTAAAACATATACAGTTTAAAGTCTTATAACAGAAGACACACTCAGCTTACATAGATATATATAAATACACACACACTGTCTGTTTATGTGTTACCTATAATATATTTAGCATAAATGTATATGGTACTTATTATTTACTGTGATGCCCAGTTGACTTAAGAGGGATTATTTTTAAATCTTCACTGTTTCCACAGCAGTTTACTAAGACTGTTCAAAAAAAATACTTGCCCTTTAATTTGATACAAATTCTTTTTTACCCTAAAGAGGAAACCACCAGAAGAATACTTCTGCAAGATATGCATGGTAAGTGTACCTGCATTATTTTACATAGAAAATATATAATACAATAACAAAACTACCTTTCTGTGCTAAAGAGACATTCTGCTCTATAATTTCAGAGTATATTTTTATCTTTCATTTGGGATAGCTTTTATCACATCCCTGCTTTTGTACTTTCTTCAAAAAAAAAAAAATGAAGAACTTCAAAAGGTTATATTTTTAGCCTAAATGAGACTTTTAACTAAAGTTTAATTTAAAAAAAGGAAAGCATGGATAAAAGGTAAAAATACATGGTAGACTGGCAGTGCATCCATCTATCTGCCTTTTTGATATTTACAGATGTTCCCACTTCACAGTTTAACTACATCTTCCCAACAAAAAAACCTCTCTCCATCCCATATTCCCACCCTATCTCAGACCTTTCCAGGAGATGATGCCAAGTTGTTTTCTATAGACTCAAACTCTTCCCCATAAAAGTCTCTTAATTTAACTTCCACAGCCATTCAATGCTCTATTTTATGCACTCTTTTTTTCAGATATGTCCACCTTCCTATTAATTCCCACAATAGTAAAACATCCTTATCTGTGCCTCTATCATAGACAACATGTCATCAGCCCTTACTGGCATCTGGCAATTTCCAGATGCCTGTATTTTTCTGAAAGATGGCATGTACTGTTTATATATAAGAAGTTCTTCTTAGTGTGTCTTCTGAAGAGGGTACTATACTGTAAGAACTTATCTACATGGGGTGTTATTCCTGAATAGCTATTCCTGATTAACTTCCTGTGTGGATGCTCTTATATCAGGATAAAAATGCCTTATTGTGAATTAACTTAATCCACTGCCGAAGCGAATTAAGATAATTTAGGTTTAGGCACTCTTATTCTAGTGCAAGAGCATCCACACGGGACGTTCAACAGGAATACCTATTTCAATTTCAATTCACACTTTATCTTAATCTGCATTAACTTTCTTGTCTAGATGAGGCATAGATAAGATAGTCATCAAAGTCTTGATTCTTTTGTTGTGAGTAAGTTTCAATCATTTGTATCCACAGTCCAGGAGTTAATTGAGGGCTGGTTGGTTTGTTTGTTGGTTGGTGTAAGCGTTTCGGGTTCCGCGGGAGGCCACAGCGGCTTCCTACAAACAGGGAATAGCTCGCGTTTGGCGAGTGAGTAGTCCTACTAGTCCGCCCTTAGGCAGGGTGAGCAGCAGTCACTCGCTCCGGCCCTCGGTCAGGGCGGGCAAGCCAGGAGTCAGTTGCTCCAACCCCTAGGCAGGGTGAGCAGAGGATCGCTCAGGCCCTTAGGCAGGGTGAGCGAACAAGGAGTCAGTTGCTCCAACCCCTAGGCAGGGTGAGCAGAGGATCGCCCAGGCCCTTAGGCAGGGCGGGCGAACAAGGAGTCAGTTGCTCCAACCCCTAGGCAGGGTGAGCAGAGGATCGCTCAGGCCCTTAGACAGGGTGAGCGAACAAGGAGTCAGTTGCTCCAACCCCTAGGCAGGGTGAGCAGAGGATCGCTCAGGCCCTTAGGCAGGGTGAGCGAACAAGTAGTCAGTTGCTCCAACCCCTAGGCAGGGTGAGCAGAGGATCGCTCAGGCCCTTAGGCAGGGTGAGCGAACAAGGAGTCAGTTGCTCCAACCCCCAGGCAGGGTGAGCAGAGGAGGCAACAGCTTCCGGCGGGGTCAGGAGAGCAATCCTCCTGGGGTGGCTAGGGCAAAGGGGGAAGGGGAGGGGGACGCAGGCCCACCCGTCTCCACTGCGTCCCAGCCCAGGGCCCTAGCAGTGGCAGAAGCGGCTGCCACTGTGCCGGCGGGGCTCCCGCCGCAACACACCGGCTATAAGGCGGTTTCAGCCACAGGCCGTGGCTGTCCCTGGGCTACTTCCTCCCCACTGACCCTAGTACCTGCTTCCTCCGTGACACGGGGATAGTCCACCTGGTCTAGTGCCGTCAGTCCTTCCTCATCAATGGGGGGTAAGGCAGGAAGCTCCTCTTCAGGGGGCAGCTCCTCCAGGTCGTTGGAGGTGGGGAATGGCTCGGCCTCGGGCAGCTCCTCCAAGTCCTGTCCCGCTGCAGGGAGGGGCTCGGCGGCCGGCAGTTCCTCCAAATCCGGCCCGGCCTCCGGGGGTGCCTGCCACTCAGGCTGCTGTGGGGTCTCAGCCCAGTCTGGCGGTCCCAGAACACGGCCCCGGGCTCGGGGTCGGGGTAACTCAGCCCAGTCGTCCTGGCCGGGTTGTCTGGTCCAGCTCCTCGAGGGCCCTATCCAATCCCCGGGCCCAGGTGGGGCCGGGGTTTGTCGGCGGTGGTTAGGCTCTGGCCTCGGCCTCTGCTGGCGGGGCAGCACGTCTGCCTCTGGCAGCTATCTGGGCCCTACTGAGCTCAGGGGCCAGGCTTTTATCCTTCCCCTTCCTGTTGGGGCTCCGCCCCGCGGCTGCCAATTGGCCTGGCTGGGTGGTCCTATCACGGCCCGGGTCCCTTGTTGCCGGGCAGACTCCGGGGCAGGGTGTGAGCTGGGCCAATCAGGGCTCTCGTGCCCTTTCTCGGGCTCTGTCTCCGAGGGAGGCCACAGCGGCTTCCTACAGTTGGTTTGTTTGTTTTTCACCATTGAAACAGATCCTTTTTACACTGTATGTTGTGGCTTTCTCCATAAATAAGGTCCTGATCCTGCAAACACATCTGTGAGTAATTTTATGGGAATATTTACTGAGTAACGTTGTTGAGTATGTAAGAATTAGCATGTTCAGGCCATTGAACTGTGCACACAGTACTGCAAACTTCATCCTATACTTGATGAAACTGAGCTCACCAGAATGGGCTAAAATAGGCTGTCATATGTGAGAAATAATGTCTAAAATCCATATATGATATAGTGAAAATCCTCTTAATAATACAAAGCACAGAATGTCTGCTTGCATATTTCCATGAATATTTGAAGTAGTATGTATACAAAGCCCTTGGATGTTTTTCTAAATCCTAACTAACATAATCCTGATCACAAGAAGATTAATCGCTTGCAGAACACTACAGTTAGCAATCAGCATGTGTTGTAGTGAATTTGCTTATGGCCAACTCAAGATGTGAATTGAAAGTAATTAAAAAACAACCAGTTAATAATCAACTGTATGAAATAAAATATGAAAATGAATATTTCTGTCCCATTAACTAATTTGTAAAAAAAACACTGGCCTTGGGAAAGTAAAGACCTTTTTTTTTTTTTAATTGTTGATTCTGAAGCTTTTGCCAACATACATACATCTCAATTCTATCACAGTTTTTTCTGTCCTGTCCTTAGCATGGGATATTTTGAAATTCCATGTTATCACATTGGAAACTGAAACATATGAAAAGCTATCCAGAACCCACATACAAGTCAGTGTGACCCTCATCATGGGTCTGCTTAAGAGTAGACAGTTTTAATAGGCAGACCAAGCAGTAGCTTGCATGTGAATTTCACATACTGATAACATAAAGGATCAGATACAAGTTTGAGTGAGCTGCATGAAGATCACAGGGAGGACCAATGTCCATTGGCCAATGAGAGTGATGTGCAAGTTATCATGTTAAATAACGTTTTCCCAATATAAATGTTAACAAATGGGTCAAATTTTATCTTCGTATAGGTTCTTGTTTCACACTCACTATTCTCACCATTGGGTGACCTGAGCAACATTCTTGGGCTCAGATGGATGTGGTCAGGATGTGATTTGCAAAGTCCATTGAATTCAAGCAGAAAAATACTGTACACCTATTGCTGTAAATCATAACTGGCAATAATTAAATCAGATCTCTTCAGTATATAAAAGAAATAACCAACAAAAGTCTACAAAAATTATAGGAAACCACAGAACCATGTTTTCAAAATGGAATAAATGTATGATATGAGCAACATTTCCTGCAACATTTTGAGGGCTCTCTTTTGAGACTACTGAGCTTTTCAGCAACTCAATGTAATAAGCAACAACTAAGCAAAAAACAGCACATGAATGATGAATATTTGAAATTAAAGATGTATGTAAATTGCATTACCTGATGCTGTAATGGTACCAAAATGCTGCATGTTGTGGCAATGAGCTGTATCATTCATTGCTCTGCAGTAAATCTCTAGATAAGAAGCAATTGAGCTGAAATTCCTCCTTGGTGCATAGGGCCGTACACCATCTTAGTCCCACTCAAACCCTATTTTGAGGACTTCACTAGTGCATAGATCTTAGGTTGGACCACTCTGTCCTCCTGAATCTCTCTCTTGAAGAACTGACATAAAACAAAAGACATAGTAACTGTAGAAAACACAAAGAAAGTGTAAATCTTGAATGTAAACCAATGTCATCAGCCTTTTGACACTATACAACTTTTTAATCACAACTATAATTAAAGCCACATTTTCCTTTTCTTTAGATTACAGTTCAATGAACGTGTACTGTAAATGCAGTACTGCTCTGTTGTTTATAGTAAATGTAATCTTCTATTTGATTAAACTTCATTGTAATGTTTGGAAATGTAGCTGTTTTATTTCATTGTTTTTTTAAAAAAAATTATGCCCATAAAGGTGTGGGTTTAGCTGCTGAGCAGACTGATATCTTCTATTTATATGCAGAATAGATACATCAGGGACTGAGGAAATGCAAATTTCCCCACCTTGTTCCACCAATGTACCTTAATGCTGATTTGATGAGATGATTTGTACAGGTAAGAGGGTAAGTAGCTCAGTCTTAATGCTGATTCAGCTCTTGGCAGAGATTGGCAAAAAAGGTGACAATTCTGATAGTTGTTAAGTGGCCAACTGTGTCAGGACTACCACTCATTTCACAAAAGATAAATGAACAGCCATCAGAAGCTAATAACATTTAATCACTTTCCCTATGTCTCAGGGATGTTGTAAAGCTTAACTCATTAACTTTGTAAAATGTTGAGGTCCTTGGATGGAAGGTGATATATTCAATGGTAACCATTAAAATATTTAGTTGTAGTGTCTGAAATAAATTAATGTTACTGTAGTATTACAGATATTCTGTACATGCCCTAACATTGTCATGATAGTTAGTCACTGTAAGTGCCAAACATTATAGTGGTAACCTTTAATAATGACCTTAGATGTTTAAACAATACATGCATTTAATGTTCAAGTTACTGCCTACAGTAATCGTTCAGCATTAAACAGAAAATACTTCAAATAGTGAGGTAGGGTTATCAATTTTTGTAGTAAAAATTGCCATATTTTTAAAAGGTCACAACTGTGTACATGATTATTGTAGTTTAACCTACATAGGTTGGATTCACATGAGCAATCTAGAGGTGACAACTATATCTCATTACTAAACCTGTGATCCATCCAATTCCCTTAGGTATTTTGTTAAACTTCAAAAACTTTTATTATACTTTCTGGTCATAATCTCATTCAGAAGCCAAAGACACCTCTGAAGAAGAAAAGACCCAGGATCTTGCTACTGAATTTTAAAAAAAAATTAAAAGCTGAAAAATCTGTGACAAAAGGAGTTGCTCCAAATGTTGAAAGGTAATTGGATTAAAATAATGAGCACATAGCTCTGTTTGGTAATTACTGTAGTAGCATGAAAAGTCTATTGTGAAAAGGTGATTATACTGGACAATTTCAAAGGCACACTTTGATTTTCTACACTTACTGTGTTTTATAAAGTAAAATTTAATGATATCCGATTACATTTTTTAAAAAAAGGATGAAATTCTATTATCCGAATTATACAAGCTCCAAAATCCTCTTCCATCAGCCTATGAAGTGATACCACAAGCTCAGGAGAGAGCCTGGTTAAGAGAAAGAACATGTGGCCACACTGTTTCTGCACTACCATGATCCCTGGTGACTAGAACAAGTGCTGAAGTTGTGGTCAACAGGCTGAATACAGAGCAGCCTACAGGTTAGTCCACATTATAAGAAAACAGCTTAGTGGCGACAGGAATAGGGAAAATAAAGATGGCTGAAAGCCACTTAACTGTGCAGAGTGCAGAAGCCTGAATGCCTGCATCTGGCTATAATAAAATGAGAACCCAATGTTCTGTATCATATATTAAGGAAGATCCTCAAATCACCATGAGAAACACTTGTGAGAGACTTAGGTGTCTTAGATGGAACGTTCCCTTGTACCCAGATGTAATTTTTGTTAGATGAAGTAGCAGTTTCTAGCCAGGTCACAGGACTAGTCTGAAACTAATATTAGAAATATTTGCAGCAAAATCATAACTAGTGCTGGGATGATAATCCAAAGAGTCAGCTGTGAAAACTTTTATAGATAAATATGGTGAGGTCACTCAGCTGTTATTTGTGAGGCATGTTATTCCTTGTTTATGAGTATTTTGATGGCAGCCAGTTTATTTGTGAAAATGTTCACAGATCTCAAAGGTATCATGAATTTTAGCACAAATGATTTTCCATCCAAAAGTTCATACCATTATTATTATGTCATTAGTTATTCTCCTATTTAGAAAGTTTCAGTCATCCAATCGGAGTGGAAATTGTGCCATGTAACTTAAATGACCACTCACATATCACAGGTAATATATTAATAATATACAGAAATACAGGAGATGTCCTGATACCTTGGTTACGTGGTTTCACTAGAAATGCATAGCTATAGGGATAGACAGTAACCTAAACTCTCCCCTGAATGAAGGCTACATTGTGCTGAACCATTAACCTGATGTAGCCATCAATAGGAGATTCACCTCAGCCTCAGCTAGCACAGAGCAGATACAATAAGTTTTACACCTTCATTCCTCCCTCTGGCCAGCATGAAAGGGGAAATGACTGAACTTCCTTATACACTGGTGATCCCAGACTTTTGTAATAGCCTCTTTGGGCTGCAAGCAGCCTTAAGACTTCTGTAATATATGCAAATGGTATGTGTGTGTGTGTGTGTGTGTGTGCGTGTGTGTTACACAGTGGGTCATAGTGCCGTCTACCAAACATATCCTGCCTAATGCCTTCCTGTGACAGGGTCATAGGCAAAAGAAAGCTGAGCCAGCCCTCTATCACGTGAGCCCACTTAAGAAAGGAGAATTGGAACCGGCTGAGTAATCCTGCACCTAGTGGGCCAATAGAGAGCATCTGCCGGGCTCGAAAAGGCTCACAGAAGGAAGTTTGTGGGGGGGGGGAGCCAGAAAGGGAGAAGCCATGGAGTAGGAAGAGCTCCCCTTGGCTGGTGGCTGAGACTGTGAGGCCGTTAAGCTGGACTGTTTGTAAATAGAAGGTGATGGGCAAACAACCTGTAAAAAATCTGACTGGTGGGAGCACAAAGCCGTGGTCTCTGTGAGCGCAGAGGACATGAGCAACAGGAGGGTCCCCGCGCGAACCCACTACACTTCCATTATAAAAGATGCTGTGATATTTTCTTTCAGCAGTTCTCATACCTCTACTGTGTGCAACAGGTCTTTGATGTTTGGCAGGGGCAAAGATCTCAGGTTATAGAAATGCCTTCTTTTTGTCCCATGAAATGCCAGGCAGATTTTGCTGACTGCCATTTCCCTGCCTCAGGAAAATGGTGGCAGCCTGCCAAAGTGATAGTCCCTGCAGCCCATTCACTGTCAGGCCCTCCTCCCCCACTCCCCAACTCCTTGTGGCTACCACAAGAGAGCTGGGCCAGATGTTTCCCAATTCACACAGAAAAAGAGAGATAGTGTGCCAGACCAAACTCTTGCCAGTCACACACAGGATCTAGCCCATGGAACCAGCAACCCAATATCCCCTCATCTCAGAGCACCATCGGGGGGGGGAGGGGGGGGCTCCATCAACTGGTGGGGGAAGAGAAAGGAATATATAAATCAGATTGGGCTCCCCGTCACCCGTTAAAACCCAACAGGCCCAGTATCTGGATGCAGTGTTCCATTTCCCCTATGGGATAACAGCCTTCTCCTGCGACCCACTAATGTAATTTGTCGTGGTGCTGCAGTGTGGAATGATCCAAGTTCAAACAGTGATATATAATGAGGGATTGCTACTGCTGTAAAATCAAATTCTGTTTTATGCCTTCTTGCTTTTAAAAAAACCTGAGAAAATTACACACAAAATACATTAAAAGAATATTATTGAGTACTGAAGTTAGAATGCTAGATTACACTTGCCCATGCAACCTTATTTAGCTTCATTGTGCATATTTAATTAAATAATCACACAGTATTTTTTCCACAGTACCCGTCTCACTCAGTGTAGAGGATGGGCACACAAGGAAGCAGAATTAAGGTGGCATGAGCAACTGTACATTTGACGTTTCCAAACATTCCAGTACCTGACTTTGCAGCCTAATTCATGTTCTTTTATTGGTTTTTTTTTTTTTTTTTTTTAAGAGTTCGGGCTAGTAGCCCTGCCTATTATTAAGTTTGCCAGACACTTCCTGTTATAAGAACCTGTCTTCAGTTGCTTATAAAACTTTATCAAACTACAATTGTTCAGACTGAAATTTTATATATGAAGTGTGTGCCCCAGGCAGAAATTTTTGAACACTTTCATCCAAAATGGTTTAGGGCTTTCTGAGACTGAGGCGATGGAAAAATACATTATTTTGTCCATGTTAAAAAAATTGTGGTGACTTTTTCTTTGAACAGATCTAGCACCCCTGCTTTGGACCACGGACTTTGTGTCAAGGATGTACCTTTTATCATCCCTGTGAAAATCCACCCAAATTTAGTCAAGTTATAAGACTTTGGCACTTCTTAGTTTGCACATACTCAGTAGAGACTTCAGTTTTAGCAGAGAAAATCTCCCAAGATTCTGCCTTCACTGAGCATACTCAAGGCTCTCAAAGCTCCCATTGCTGAACATCTCCACAGAGCAACTGAGCACGATCCATCTCCTCACAGCTCTGACCTCTGACCAAAAGTCACATATGCACCATCCCTACACAGCAACCGCTCATCCAGCAGCCCAGGGCTACAGGACAAAACCAGATTTTCCCTATAATGGTTGTTTCCAACTGCTCTGGAATGGAGTGGGCCTGGGCATGGGGACTGAGAGCAGGGAGCCTGTATCTCCTGTGCTCTCGGTGACCTTCCTACTGGTACTCAGGCAGCATGGAGGAGGAAGCTGTCTGATTTGAATGAAGAGAGGTGAGAAACCAGACAAGGGAGAGGGAAAGGAGTAGACTGGGACAAGAAGTCCAGAGAAACTGGGAATGGCTGGACATCTACTAGGATCCAGGGGTAATGGAGGCTGGAAGTAGGAGAAAGTAGTCAGGAGGGAAGGCTGGAACTGGTTGAGCAAGGAGACACATTCAGCTGGGAAGAGATGATTTTCAGATACTATTTTTTCCACAGGACCCTTGCCGCATTCAGGGTACCGGATGGAATTGCTCTGAGGATGCATCAGAGTTGTGTATTAAAGAAGACTGTTATCTGCCTCATCTGTTGCAGAAGTTGGAAAGTGGGTAGTGAATAAGGCAGGGGACTACAGAAAGAGAAAAGGTGGTCTCATGATTAAGGCAGTTGAATGCTGCCCTGGAAAACTGGAGACTATCCCTGCCTCTGCAACAAAGTTCCTGTGTGATGCTGGGAAAATCACTTAAACCAAACTTTTCACAGGTGGCCAATAATAGTATGGTCCTAATTTTCTGGGTTCCCAAATTGAGACACTGGAGTCTGATTTGCAGAAGAGCTGAGCACTCACAGCTGCAACTGAGTCCATAGGAATTGGTTGCTGAACATATAAAATGCAATATAATGCCAAGTATTCTGAAAAATCAGGTTCTAGATACCTCAGATAGGGCATGCAAAATTAGTGGCTACATTTGGTCTTACTATCTCTGTGCCTCAGCTCCCAATCTGTAAAATGGGAATAATACCACCCCAACTATTCACAGGGTGATGATAAATTAAGTAATGTTCGTGAAGTACTCAGATACTATAGTGATAAGTCCCACAGAAAAGTCCTTAAGGAAATTAATAATTCTTTCTTCAGAATAGGGTTTGAATAGTGTGCAATAAATATGAGGCCTGGGGCGCCCACATTGAACAATGAGGATAAAGCAAAATATTGAGTAGCTGCTCATCAAATGAGCACCAACCATATTGTGCACTGAATGAAGTAGGGATCATATAAGGTCATATGGAAAAACTAGTATATAATCATGTAATTAAGACTGTATCATAACGCATATGCAAAAATGGCTAAATTAAGGTTGCAAGACAACCTTAATTTTGCATTTGCTATCTGAATGCTTTACTTTGCTATGTTAAGCATGTTCTTTTAACTTAGTTTTTGTGTGTGTACATCATAAGCTATTAAAGATAGAGGGAAGAAGATTTAATGAAGATGGTACTGGTGTATGGAAAAAGGAGGGACAAGAAATTCACCTCGTGAAATTCTACAGAGGAGGGATCTTAACACAAAAGAGAAAGCACCACAAGAGAATTTTGACTGAAGAACATTGTGCTATGACAGGAGAGAGAATCAGTGATGTCTGTCCAGCTATGGACAGGAAGATAGATTGATCCACAGAATTTAAAGATGAACAGCAGTCAAGCAGGATGAGGGGAAAAGGGCAAGAAGGAGCTTGTTAACTACATGAAGAAAAGCAGTTCCTGTGCTATAGACAGAACTGTACTCAGACTGAAATCAGTGCAGATATTGTCACAAATAGTGATTGGAGAGACAAGAAGAGCTATTTTGGCTGGTGATTGGAGAGGTGAAAAATGAGATGAGAGTGATGAATGAAGCTTCTTTGATTGGTGACTGGAGAGATGAGATGCCCCTTTTCAAGCTCTTTGATGAGAAACTAAAGGTCAGGGATTAAGTGGTAGATTTTTTAAGGTAGGCTATTTAAGGAGGCAGATGAATAGTGACACATTTCAGAGAGTTGCCATCGGCAAATGAGTTGTTCTCAATGATGGTAATGTAGTGAATAAGGATAGGAGGACAGGATTAAAAATTCAGAAAATGGAAAGGGATCAAGCGAGTAGGATTTTTTAAAAAAATTCAGTGGATGATATCAGAAAGTTCAGTGTAAGGATCCATGGACGGGAACTCCAGTCTGTGATGACTGATGGTCCCACAGTGCCACCAGGAGGCCATGCAAAGCTACACCCAAGGAGTGCTTTAGAAAGCAGGTGCCGCAGGAAGTACTGGCCAAGAAACCCAGAATGACAGTACCCTGTGGCCCTCTGATTGGCCCAAGTTCCTATTTAACCATGGATGTTACCTGGACAACCACACAGACTTCAGGCCTGCTATGACTCCAGATTTAACCTGCTCTCTAGTCTCTGATCGCAGCCAGACTCTGATCCTGACTCTTGTCTCTGACTCCAAATTGACTCTGACCTTGATTCCTGATTCTAGTCTACTATCATGTCTGGTCTCTGATTCTAGTCAGACTCTGACCCTGATTCTTGCCTCCTTATTGCAGCCTGGTGCTAACCTCTGATCTCTGACCCCAGACTGGCTCTGACCCCCAACTCTTTCTTACTGAACTGGGCTCTAGCAATTCCTCCAACTCACCAACTACCATTCTTGACATGTGGACCCCAGCCCAACTGTGATTGCTAGGCCAAATCACCTACTTCCCAGTCCCTTACAGTTTACCCAGACCCACTTCTGACACCCTACATGGGAGCCTCTTAACAGGGTTATGGAAGGGACGGGTCTACCATCACTCACTAGACCCTAAGGGGTACTGGATATGCAGGATTAGGGTATGCATCTCCAAACCAAGAACCATCTGCTGTGATTCCAAATGGCACAGCTCCAATAGGAAAATCAAATGCCGCACAAGCAGCTAGCACTATCCCAGGAAGAGAATTCCATGCTCCAGGCTTGGGTTGGACCACAGCCCTCTGAACAGGTCCCTGCAGTACCACTTCCCAAATGTTTTGATGGGAACCACCAGAAGTTCAGGGGGTTCCTGAACCAATGCCATCTACTTTTTCTGCTCCACCCACTGACCAGGCCAGAGTACAACTAGTCATCCATTTGCTAGCCAGATAAGTGCTATATTGGGCCTCCCCTCTGCTGGAGCAGGACAGCCTGGTTTTCAAGGACTAGAATACCTTCTTGCAAGCACTTTCTGTAACTTTTGATGACCCCTTAATGCATTTGGTCAGCAGAAGCTGCACTATGAAACTCCAGCCAGAGCAGGGGCCAGCTGCCTCACATGCTGCCCACTTCTGGTGACTCATGGTGGATGTTGAGTGGAATGAAACAGCCCAACTGCATCATTTTCAGTGTGGGCTTAGTGAAGAAGTAAAGGATGTGCTAGCCCATGTTGAGAATGCAACCCACTTTGATGCTTTCATTGATCTCTTTTTACGCATCAACTACTAGCTGCATGAGTGAAATGAAAAGGAGGGGCACCCTGTCACCCCTTCATCCACACCCTACACTGAAAACCCCAGGCCCAAACACAAACCAATGCAGGTTGATCTGAGTTACCAAAGCTTACTCCTGGAAGGAAAGAAATGGTGATGGTACAATAACTTATGCTTTCACTGAGGAGCACCTGGTCATGCCCTCACCTCTTGCCCATTGCGGACCTCAATCCACAAAGAATCAGGAAATGAGTGAGCACAGACCATATAGATGGCCTGGCCTGGTCACCATCTGGGAAGTGCTACAGTTCACTGTGATACATTCTCCACACTTCCCTCTAATTCTCAGCATCATCTAGTTGGAGGAGAACAACTTTTGCATCTCCTGGCTGGAAAAGAGGATCAGCTTCTCCTCTGAATACTTCCAGAGAGTCTGCCTGAGTGCAGCTGGCCCCAACCCTCTGGTCCTGGGCACCTGTTGCTGACTGAAGCAACAGCACCTGTGGCTAGACAGAAGGAGTCAATTCCAAACCTGAGTCTCCATCTCCCTGAAAAATATTGGGATTATGTGGACATTTTTAAACGAACACAGACATGCTATCTCCTCACCAGGACTATGACTGCCCCATAAACCTATAACCCGGGGCAAAGGTTACTTATGGACAGATCTATGTGAAGTCTGAGCTAGATCTGGCAGCCCTTCATGCATACATCCAGGAAAACCTGACCAAGGGCTTCATCTTGTGCTTACTGCCTTAGCAGGGATCTGGTCCTTTTCATTAAGAAAAAGGATGGATTTGTACACCACCTTTATGTAGGCTATAAAGCCTTAAACCAAGTGATGGACTAAAATCAATATACCATGCCCTTAAGCTCAAAGCTACTAGATCGTGTACAGTCTGCCATAATTTTTACCAAACTGCACTTCCAGGATGTTTACAACCTTGTGCGTATCAGGACTGGAGACATATGGAAGACTACTTTTTGAACCTGCTATGGACACTTCAAATATCAAGTAATGCCACATTTTTCAGCTTCACTGGACTTGGATCAGGCAGATGTAGCCTTTGGGGCCATACTCTCTCAGAAGAATGATCTACACCCTGCATCTACTACACCCTTAAATTCATGCCTGCTCAATGGAATTAGGAGATAAGGAACAACTCACAATTAAATCAGCCTTCAAAGAGTGGCACCATCATCTCAAGGGAGCCCAAAACCCATTGCAAATCTTTTCTGACCATAAGAACCATGAATATTTGCATAAGGCTCAAGCCTTGAACCAAAGACAGCTTAGGTGGGCATTATTCTTCTCTTAGTTCTATTTCATCATCATTTATCCCCCAGAAACCAGGAATGAGAAAGCCAATGCCATATCCTGAAAGGGGGAATTTTACCAAGAGGGCAAGGAGTCTAACCAAGAACCTTTTTGTCCCATAAAATCTTGTAACTTCCTTAGTGCCATAATACACCAACACCCGCTTGATATAATCTGATCCACTTTATGGGATGACCCATTAGCCCAGGAAGTGGTGACACAGCCTGAGAAAACAGGAGCAAGAACCAAAATGCAATAATCCACACAGGATGGATTCACCTACCTTGATGGGTGCCTCCAGCTACAAATGCTCCATCTCTTCCATGACACTCCATTGGCAGGCCATTTTGGCCACCTTCAGACTTTCCACACAGTTTCCCATTTCTTCTGGTGGACCCATATGGAAGCTGAAGTCCTGGACTATGATGACTTCTGTGACCTGTGTGCACACATCAAGATGGCAATTATTAGCATGATTAGCAAGATTAGCAAAAAAATATTAGCAAAAAAAATATTAGCAAGATTAGCAATCCCTCAGTGCCTTATTACCGCAGAATACCCCACCTAGACCCTAGGCCTTAATCACCCTGGACTTCAGTGGAACTCTCTGACTCTGATGACCACATAGTGGTCTTGACTGGTGTAGACAAACTGACCAAAATGGCACACTTCATCCCCTGTAACAGCCTGCCCTCTGCTGAAACAACAGCTCAACACCTACTGGTTCATGTCATCCATCTTCATGTTATTCTGGATTATATCACCTCAGACTAAGGCCTGCAGTTTGTCTTCTGCTCTTGGCATGAAGCGCTCTGGCTAATGGACATTCGCACTTTTACCTCCTCCACTACCACCCCCAGATAGAGGGACAGATGGAGAAGGTGAACCAAGTATTAGAGCAATATCTACAGTGCTTTGTCAGCTACCATCAAGATAGCTGGTTCTCCCTCCTTCCTTATGCCGAGTTCACATACAACACCACTGACCATGCCTCTACAGGGCAGAGCTCCTTCTTTACAAATTACAGGTTCTACCTCACTACTACCTGGCCTTGACAGCAGCCTCCCTGAACCCAGCTGCTGCCAACTGGATCCAACAAATTCACCATATCCAGGAGGAGCTTAAGGACCACCTCAAAGATATGAAAAAGGACTGCAAGTGGTACACAGACTGTCAAGGTCAGAAACACCCAGCTCTCGTGGTAGGTCAGAAGATCTGGCTTGCTGCAAAACACCTCCATAGGGGCAGGCAGTCCTGCAAGGTAGATCACCAGTTCCTCAGATGCTTCTGGATTTGTCCGTTAATTAAGCCCCTCACCTTCAAATTGCAGCTCCCTTGATCCCTTAAGATGCATTCTGTTTTCCATGTATCCCTCCTGAAGCCTCACAAAGAGCACTCCATGCCCAATTGGTCCCAGTAGCTGACCCCACTAGTCCAGGTCTAAAGGCATGAGGAATATATAATCTATGCTCTTTTTGACTCTAAACTGCAGAGTGGGAGACTGTCCTGCCTAACTGACTGGGAGGACTATGGTCCTGATGGCGACTCCTGGGAACACACTGCCCATGTCCATGCCCCTGACCTGGTAAAAAAGTTTCATCAAGATTACCCGGGCCCATTGCCCACCCAGAGTAAGGATGCTCCTGAAGTTGGGGGGAGGTGGGTAACAAGGATCTGTGGCCTAGAACCCTAGTCTGCGGAGCCTGGGATGGCTGGTGATCCCACAGTGCCACCAGGAGGCCATGAAGAGTCATAGCCAGAGAGCACTTTGGAGAGCAGGCACTGCAGGAAGTACCACCCAAGGGACCCAGAGTGACAATACCTTGTGGCCCTCTGATTGGCAAGTACCCTATTTAACCCTGGAGGGCAGTCCAGGAAGTTGTCTGGGCAACCACACAGACTTTCGGCCTTCAGTGACTCTAAACTTGAACTCTTCAGTGACTCTAAACCTCATCTCTTGATCTTCAGTCTCCAGCTCCAGCCTGATTCTGAGCCTGATTCCCGCCTCCTGATTCCAACCTGCTACTACCATTGGTCTCCAGTCTCTGACCTCAGCCTCAATCTGACCCAACTCTTGCTTATTTAACTAGGCTCTAGTGATTCTGCTAGCATCCCTGATGTGTGGACCCCAGCCCAGCTGTGACCACTAAGCCAGACTGCCTAGTCCCTGGTCCCTTACACAAAGAAGGGAATGAATAAAGGGGATGAGGTGAATAAAAGGAAGAAAGTATAGATGGGGGACCAATTAAAGGAGCTGTTTCAAGTATAGGTAACATTATTACAAATTTGGGCAGTATGAATCTAGTTCATCACCTTGTCAGGAAAAGTCTGTGAGGAGAAAGGGAACTAGACAAGTGAAGAAAAAAGTTAATATTATTGGATAGTTAATAATGATGGCTACTAGTACCTTTTGAAAATTCAGGCTGAGTAGAAGTTGGACTTTGTGGCCCAGAGGGATGCTCTGTAGAGTATCACATGATACATCCATACCTTGCAGTGAACAGAGATAATACTACCATAAATTTTCAATAATATTGTCTAATTTCAATGTTAATGCCCATTTGGCACAGCAAATTTACCATGGCTGTCAACCTTACTCTGTCCATGTGCACTATATTTACCTGAAAAGATTAAATATTAAAAAGTGTGAATACCCCTTTCCAAGTTGCATCTTCACCCCATTGTATGTATCTATAAAATTCTTTTTTTAATCTACAACTTTTTCATTTTTTTATTAAGACAAAATTCAAACATGCTCAATACAGATATTCAGTTATTGAGAGGCCAGATAAAATATTCAGTCTCCATTAAGGAGAAAGGGAATCCAGCATATCAGTTCTATGCTAAGTTCAACTCCTCAGTTTGATATTGAGCCAGTGTATGCTAGGAACATAGGAAATGCCATTTCATAATAAGGTCAGTGGTCCATCTAGTTCTGTAGCCTCTGCCAGATAATTAAAAGGAAGGCAAAAATGCCTCAGTTAGATTTAATCAAAAATGGAATTTCCATTCCACAGGAAATTCTGATATTTTGCATTTGTCATTCCAATTAAGACAAAGTTGAAATATTGAAAAACTTTAGTAGCACAAAATATTCTGAAAAATCTCCACTAAGAAGTGTTGGAGCTTTTCATTTTTAGTTGGTCTGGCTTCCCACGTGAACTATTTCTCTCACAATGCACCACAATCATGTGACACCAATGATGCAATATGTAGGCTCAGACAGAGGAAAGATGATGCTGCATTTTGGGAAATGTAGTTCAGTTGAGGAACCCAGCCCCTAGAGAAGAATAGGTTCATAAGACAACTCCCATGAGGCACTGCAGTGGCTCAGGTAGACATACATTAATGTTGACCTAAACTGAAACTAAATAGTTCATTTTTATTTTTCTGAATGGAAAATTGAACAATTTCAGCTAAATCAACATTTTCCCATAGAACAAAATTGACTGTGCAGAAAGCATATTTTCCGTTGAATAATCATTGATGGAAAAATCCTGACCAGCTCTATTCATAATACATCTGGTCAATTTTCCACTGCTACAATATGGCCTCAGTTCAGCAAGTGCTTAAACATGTGCCTAAGTTTAAAGCTGGCATGTGCATAAGGCCTTGCTCAACCAGGGCCTCTATATATCATGAATGAAAACTGCTTCCATGCTCCGAGTTGGGAGGCTCAGTTTTTTGGCTCAAGGTCTGGGGATTGACAGCTTCTATTTTTATTATTTACCTTTTTTTGTTTTGTTTATCACTAACAATGTGCTTGGCACTGTACAAAACATAAAGATATTCCCTCCCCTGGAATACCTGTTTTAATCATTTAAGTAACATAATAGCTAGTGGAACTGCAGAGGCTTCTGTTATTCCTATTTGTCTAATCCATCTTTGACCCATGCCAAGCTTTCTGTTTCAATGATATCACAAAGCAGTAAATTCCCTGGGTTATTTTCTTAAAAATATTCCTTTCATCCATTTGAAACTGTATGGTATTGTGTTTTCATGTAACATCCCATTGATTTTGTACCATATGGCTAAGTAAACAGGAACCCCCCATTGGTCTTCATTAAACTATTCATTACACCAGTTATACTTCTACCACATCTCCTTTCTAAACAAGATGGTCCAAGCATTTTTAACCTCCTCTTGTATGGTTGTCTATTCATGCCGCTAGCGTACTAGACTTAATTCTTAAATTAGCTTCTGTCACCAACATAGCAAACGCTATGAAGTACAAATAGACATATTAGCTAAAGATAAAAGATAAAATTTCATACTGTCAGTCCATAATGAGTCAAAATAGTAATATATTTTCATATAAAAAGTGTTGCATGTGCAATATTCTTTTCATTATTTTAAACCTCACAAAAGGAAGTTGTTGGCAATAATAATTCTACTGCTTTGCACCTGCACTAAGGGACCCAATACAATGCAGTATGCACAGCTTTCACAACTGCACATGTCCTGCGTGCTGTAGATGTTGACTCTGCAGCAGGCTGATCCAGGGAGTTTTTGTACCCCCAGAACAGTTTACACAACTAATTTCCCTCTTACTTCATAGTCCATGATGTTACAGGGCTTCTTAGAAATAACCCGAAAGAACTCTGGAAAATGAAGCATGGCAAAATAGGAACATACTGTGCTTTCTTCTTCTATGGTATTTTCCAGCGATGTATCCTGTGGGATTTATTCAGCTCAGTTTACAAGGCAATCTGAGGAGAGAGAGTCCTCTGTCACCTCTGATAGGTTATGTGCTCTAAATTGCATATCAAACAGCCTCTTGGCATCGTCAATCAATAAAAAAGTACCTTTTCTCCTCCATTTGGAGCCTTAATTTCTGCTGGATAATAAAAGAGAAGCACTCTTAACACCCTTTCCTACAAATCCCTCCTTTAAGTGCATAAATCTACATAGTTTAAGATGGGTTTTGCTACATCAAGAAAAAGGTGAATTCTTAGGCCTTGAAATATTAGCTTCCTTTCTCTTCCATTCTTCTTTGGCTGCAAAGAGAACAGTGTCACTTTGTAAGTTAATACAAATGAAATAATCAGAAGACAACATTCTTCTATAAGTAGATGGATTCTCATCTATTTTAACTATAGGTCAGTGTATCTTTGTTAAAACCCTATACATGCCAAAATATTGCCAGTAGAGGTGGGCCAAAACCAGAATCTTTCACTTGGCAACAGGGTAAGGAGGGCAGTCGGTCAGTGTTTAAACTAATCAAAACAAGAGCAACAGGCCACCCGTTCTGGATCTGCCACAACTCTCAGTGTTAAGGGGTGATGGGGCAATGCATAATCTTGTGGTCCTGGGATTCAGCAAGAGAAACAGGTCAGGAAGAAAAGTATCCAAAAAGATCCTCTTTCTAATCAAGCCCATAAAGCAAAACTGAGTGTGTGTGTGCGAACAGTTAGTGGAGCTGGGTACAGAAAGAATTACAGTGCTACACACTCACTTTCTATTTTTACAGATAATTTGACTAGTATAGAGAATCCATACTGATGCAGAAACAAATTTAAATTGTTTAAATGGGACAGTGAAATCCTTCCTTAGAAAATTTGGAAATACTAATGCAATTTCCTGCCCAAGATTTTCATGAAAATTGTATTTATTATGTATCCTTCTCAGACGGAGCTGGTAGCATCAGATCCTTTTATTTCTTGGGACTTTCTCTCTCTTTTTAAAGGCTCGGGCATCACAATACTGGTTAGGTAGGACCAAATCAGGATGCTTTACACAGTTTCTACTCATTCCTTATTCAGATTTGGTCTTAGTAGGCACTGAGAAAAAAATGGGTAAGAATTTAAGGTTTGGCCTACTGTGGAGGGATTTTTCTTCCTTGTATGTGCCTAATGGTTGCTTTTTTCTATTTTCTCTTTCTTACAGTTGTTATTGATTACATTTGTATAGAGTAGAGCACTGATGTACTATGCAGAACAATAGAGGGACCGATGAAAATGTCACACCAATGCTCTACTTTAACAGATTGTTAAAAAATTTAATGGGATCGCACCAAAACAATTGAATTTTTCCCACGCTATGCGATGCACTGACATATTGCTGAGGATTCAACCTTTATGTGCTCTACTGTCTAATTGCATTTTCACTCAGTATTGAGCAAAGAAGCAGCTAGCGGTACCAAGTTTGGGGGATCAAGTGAAATCTATCTGAATCTTTACGGGTAATTAGGTTAGGTTACAACAGGAGAATGAGTATTCATTAGTTACAATGTGAGCATTAAGCAGGTAGTAGATATTCTCATTTCTGCATGTTTCTAATCCTAATTTATAATCAGTATTGACATAACCATCACATGTTCACCAGGTGGGGATTTCTTCTTTTTGAGGGAGTCAGTGGTTTATAGAAACCTTTATTATACACAAAGAACACAGCCTAAAATAGTAGGTGAATCAGATAAATGGGGTAGAGTTAGCCCCTTCTTATGGCTTAGCTATTGCTAACCTCTCCCTCTCTACAAGTTAAAAAAAAAAGGCTTGTTATACAAAATTTGGAAGTTTTAATAGTGCAGATATTTTTATTAAAATAAAATTACTCCATTTTATAGTGTTTGATTGGCATATTCATGACTGCAAGCTTTATATCTCAAAATCAGATCATAAGACTTTTAAAGTCTCAAAGTGATTGTCCAGAACATTATAGAATGTATAACTAAGGCACAGATATTTAATTTTTATCATAAATTGCTTTTAATTTGCTGGGCAGCAGACATTTTTCACCTCTTTTAACCATTCGCTCATTCATTCACTCAGAGCTGATCTCTAGTCCCACCCATCAGGGAAGGAAGCCCATTCCACTGCCTCACTGACATGCAGACTCACTAAGAGCAAAGGAAAGCACTTGCCCACCAATAAAACAAACAGTGTAGGACACAAAGCCAATTCTACTCATGTGAATGCCAACCAGCGGTACAGAAAACCCGTTCCACTGTCTCCCCCCTGTTGTAAATCCACTGGTGGGGAAGGAAAACACATGGCAATCTGCAAGATCTGAGTTTGTACATTATTTTATATTGAACTATTTTGCCTGTTGTGTAATCTTTGAGAAGAGAGAATTGTACGTGAAATGACCATAGTAAAGAACACCATTCAAATCAAAACACTTCTCTGCTACTTTTAGACTTGACATATGCCTCTTAAAACCATCTAGGTTGGAATTCTTAAAAGCACTCAATGTCAGCCTATTTCTATTGCCACTTAAGTTAATGCTGTTTTACCATTGCCTTTAATAGGAGCAGAGATTAGGCAAATGCTAATTGCTTTTGAATATAATCATTTTCTTCTTTATTCATGCCTTCGGGGGTCATGAACCAGGGAGAAACAGAGTGCTGGTAGTTAAAAACTCAGGGAGGACCAATTTGGGGAGATTCAGGATTGGAAATGCTCTCAGTGTGACCCTGCAAAGGAGTAACTTAGCGGGTGAAAGCCAGTGTTAGGCCTTGTGATTTTGGGTAGGCTACCAGTGTCAGGGTTCTGAACCAAAGCTGCATAGCAAAGAGGCACCTAGTTTACAGGGCTGGCTGTGATGGAACCCCTTACTGGCCTGGGTGATACCCAAAATATCACACAGCCTAATTCTACTCCCATTTAAGTCAATGCTCTTTTACCATTGACTTTAATAGGAGGCAGGATTTGACCCATGCAAAGTGCTTTTGAAAATAATCATTTTCTTCTTTATTTTCTGTGCTTTTTAAAATGTAAGATAAAACATATTTATTGAATATTTAACCATGATCTCTACATATATTTTGAATCATATTACATGACCTACAAAGTGGGGTTACAAAAAAGCCATTTATCCCCAAAGGAGTCTGCCTTTTTTACCGTTAATAGATGAGAGTAGCTCCCATCATGTGAATGGCATTTAAGTATGTACAGTGACTGAAAAACTTGCCTCTGAATTTCAAAGAACGCCTAACCAATATACACATCAAGCACGAAATCTGGACCCTATTGAAGTCCGTGGGAGTGTAGCCACTAAATTCTGGCCCCAGGATTTCACTCACAAAGTATGTCTTCAACAATACAGGAGTATTTATTCAGTTGTGTCCATTGCAGTATAGAATTTGATTTATATAGTGCTGTACATAGTCAAGAAATCTTAAAGCACTTTATGAACTCACAGATAAGGCTCAGTAGTGCTGTAACTATGTAGACAAAGCAACCATCATATAATCAGCTACAGGCAATAGTGGAGAAAAAGTCATTCCCAAACAGTTTCACATAATTCAAAACCATGTTTCATTCCAGCCATAGCTGTACCCTTTCAGGTTCACCTTATTGAGAATATTCATGCCAACAGACTTAGTTCACACGAATATTTAGGGGAAATAAGAGTATTCACATATGGAGAAATGTATTCATACCAGATGTGTTGATCTGGCTTTGGATATTTGGGAACAAGAATGTTAGAGATAGGAAGAGGACACAAGAGTAAGAAAGTCAGTGATTTTCAAATTCTGTATCTAAATACAACTAAGTGAGCACTCAGCATGAACAACAGTCAGGAAGATAGGCTATAGGAGGGATACTTGAGCGTTAAAAAGGTTCCTTACCTTAGGCATTTTGAAAAAATACTCCATCCCCACAACATGGAGCAAGATGTGAGCAGCAAAATTAGATATTAAGCTAGACATTTTAGTGCCTATGGACAACTTCATAGAATCATAGAATCATAGAATATTAGAGTTGGAAGGGACCTCAGGAGGTCATCTAGTCCAACCCCCTGCTCAAAGCAGGACTAACCTCAGCTATATCATCCCAACTAGGGCTTTGTCAAGCCTCAGCTTAAAAACCTCTAAGGATGGAGATTTCACCACCTCCCTAGGTAACCTATTCCAGTGCTTCACCACCCTCCTAGTAAAAAACTTTTTCCTAATGTCCAACCTAGACCTCCCACCCTGCAACTTGAGACCGTTGCTCCTTGTTCTGTCATCTGCCACCCCCGAGAACAGCCTAGCCCCATCCTCCCTGGAACCCCCTTTCAGGTAGTTAAAGGCCGCTATCAAATCCCCCCTTCAACTGTAGTCAGCAACTTCCCAGATTATGGTTGTGTATACAGACCCTGTGGTCATATAGGTGTCTGTGAGAACGGCAACAGGGCAGCTGATAAGAAGGTCAAAGATAAATTTGGTGCCACAGCAATAGCCATAGCAATTACTTGGCATGAACATGACAACAGAAAACTGTTTGCAAAGTCTGCTAGACACCCAATAAATCTGACTTATGGCTTTTTCTCTCCCACAGTCAGAAAAGGAACCAGATACTTTTTAAAATTAGAGTCCTCATACATAGCCAAATATAATGTTTTCCTTTGCAAACACAGGGAAAGATTTTAACTATCATAGCATTTCCTAAGTCTGTTTATTTCCTGCTGTATCACCCTAAAGTATTCCACATGCTGTCATTGAGAGATTCAACACTCCTAACATTTTTGTCACACTTTGCTTCTGTTTACAAAGGTTAGGTTGGTTAATTAAGGAACCAAATCATTTGCTGACCAGTCATACAGCTCAAATAGCAAATTTTAAATACCGAATACTTCTGTCTCTCTAGGTACCTAGGTGGCCTCCATCACCATTGTCTCTGAGCATCTTGCAATCTTTAATGTATGATCCTCAAAACACCCCTGTGAAGTAGGGAAGTGCTAATATCCCCATTTCATAGAGGGGGAACAGATCTAGAGAGACTTGGGGTATGTCTATGTTTCAAACTGGAGGTTTAAATTCCAGCTTGAAGAGACATACCCTCTCCAGCTCTTATCTAACTACCATGTTAAAAATAGAGGTAGTCACAGAGATTAACTGACTCAAGTACACATGTAGCATGTTGGGGAGGTACAGACTCAGGGCAACTAGGCCCTCCCACACGTATACTTTATTTTTAGCATGATCACAGCTAGCACAGGTATGTCTCCTTGAGCTGGAATTTATTACTCCAGCTTGAAATATAGACATACCCTAAGTTATAGAGAAGTCTATAGTGGAGTAAGAAATTAAATACAAGCCTCTTGAGTCCCTGGCACCCTAACCACAGGGCTAGTCTCCCTCTTAAAAAAAAGCCCACTATGAACAGTACTGTGGACCAAAACTGATGTTTCCACTGAGCTCTACTCTGCTTATCCCAGCTTGATCTCAGTGCAGCATGAGCCTTAAACAGGACAGGGAGAAGAATGGCCATCCTTTCTGTATCTCAATTGAGTTGCAAGAGGTTCCCCATTAAGAGACTTCTTTGTTTCAAATGTGTCCACTTAATGCTCAAGGCCTCAAGAAAGCCAGGAGAAGGATCCTGTTGAAGTAAAGGCCACTCAGCAGTTCTCCAGAGTTAATAATATGAGACAGCATGCACAGCTGGTATGAGATAACTGCACAGCTTGTATACATAGGGAGGCATGAGAAGCTTGGTATTCTCACAACAGCTGCACGGCCTAGAGTGTGTTATTCTACTTACAGCCAATTAAAACATTTTGAGGGGAAACAGAGATTTAAAACCTGTTTTTAAATAACTGGCTGTTGAGAACAATATTTGGAGCTCATTAGTACATTCTTGTTTACTCTATATGGTCTTGAAAAACTTTAAACCATACTCTGATCTCACTAGTTTCACACTAGTGAAATTCAGTGGAGTTACTCCTGATTTACAGTGGTGTAAGTGAGATTAGAATTGGGCCCTTTGTCTTTATTGTAAGCAAGTCACAAAAGACTATTCTTCATGATCATATAAAATGATACATTGATATTGGTTCAAAAAGAGGTCTCTTGGCACAATCGTTATTTTTTCCATTTTCTGCAGACAAACAAACCCATAAAACAGAATTGACAGATGTTATAACCCAAAAAATGAAAGAAAATCCCACAGTACAGAAGAACTAAAGAAACCCCCAAATAAAATCATACAGTGGCAAACTCCTGGAATACATCTGTCCATATTCCAATATATGGGGGCCATATAATCCAAAGATAAAAGTTATTGCAGTTACTGTCCCTCTCTGATCAGGTTGTTGGCATATGTAACAGAAAAGGTACCATAATACCTGTCTTGGTATGTGCTGTAAAGTTTTCTCCTGTCTGAAATAAATCAAGGTTGATAAGTAATTCCAGGATGATGGAAGTGTCTTCCTCCACAATTCTTAGTGATTGTGTGTTCTGCAATAGCTCAGCAAGCATCATATATTAATCGCCTCCCTCCACCCTCAATGTTCAAAATCTTACCCATTATAATTGCCCAGCGGATGTCAGACCATGTTTTTATTTAAAATCTGTTTGCAAATAACTACAACACTTAGGAACCAAAACCGCTATTCTATTCAGACACATTTGACTGTAAATTGAAGCCTCTGGAATAGCAGCAACTCAGGCTGAAGCCACTCTCACTCTCACTCAGCTCATAGGAAAAAGTAGTTCTTTGGCAGTCATATACACAGGCTGGAGAGATTTATCTGTTTCTCTGATTTGAGAGTGGTTTCAAATGCAGAGATTTCAAAGTCCTCATTTAAGAGATACTCTGGCTCAGGCTGAAGTTGAAAGTACTGGTTTCCACAACACTGGGTTATTAGGATTCTAGGAATTAATAGTGGATTGCATTGAATAAAACAAAAAACAGAAATCACACACACACACACACACTCAAAGAGTGTTTCCTATTTTCCCCCCTTTCCTTTGATATGTGGATCTATGGGGGACAAAAGTAACTCATATTCCAACCTACGAATAACTGTCTCATAACAGTCTCATAACTGAGCATCATTAAATCTAGTTATTAAATCAGAAGACTAGAAGTCAGTACTTTAAACTCCAGTTCTATTCCCAATTCTGTACTTGACTGGCTGTCTGACTTTGTGCAGGTCCTTTAGATACTCTGGACTCAATAGTCAAAAGGAGAGGACTGAGTTTACATGCATTTCTGTGTGCCTATTTTTGCATTTGCACACAGTAGATTATTGTGGAGTCGATCTAGCTATTTATATGGGCAATCACTGTAACTGGAAGTGAAAATGTAGAAGTAAAATTGCACATACAAAACTTAATATATAAGAGGGTATTAATTTTTAATAATCAGATCTCTGTGTCATCCTTTACCCAAATACATCTTCAGTAACTTAACACCATCTTCAGTAAAATATCATACAGAAATGTTCTAAGGCTCACTTAATGTTTCCGAACTGTTCTGAAGTATGGGATAAACTGAAGCTAAATACAGAACAAACTGAGTGTGCATGCCGATATGTGTTTAAAAGCTATAGAACTAGATTTATTGATATGCTCTGGGTGCTTTGTGTTACCCCAGCAACACAAAGCAGACATAAACCTGGCTTAACCAATGGCTGTTTTATATCATGAGAGTGGATGTTTTGCGTCACCAGAGTATCACTAAGCAGTTGCAGTGTACTTGTGAACCCAGTCTATATAGTATGCAAGATCCTTTAGGGCCTGAATGACCTTGTCAGTAGAAGCTGTCTATTTGCATTTCTAGAAAAGATTGGATGCCCCCCCACCTTCCCAGACTCTTAAGCATGATTCAGTCCTTCCATAAAAAAATGTAGAGCACAGTCCAATACAACGGCTCAGTCTCAGGCTTTCCAGATTCATAGAAGAGTCAAGGAACGCTGTGTACTTGCCCCAACTCTGTTCGGGATCTTTTTCTTGCTATTAAAACAGACCTTTGGTTCCTCAATTGAAGGAATCTATTTGCACACAAGATCTGATGGAAAGCTGTTCAATCTTTCAAGGCTTAGATCTAAAACCAAGACTCGGGAGATCTTTATCCAATACTTCCTCTTTGCTGATAATGTAGCAGTGACAACCCACACAGAAGCCCATCTCCAAAATCTCATGGACAGTTTTTCCAAAGCCTGCCAAGACTTCAGGCTTACTATAAGCTTAAAAAAGACGAACATAATGTGCCAAGGAATTAAAGATGCACCCTCCTCCATTAAAATCAATAATTATGAATTTGAAGTGGTAAACAAGTTCACATACCTGGGGTCCACTATCGCAGTCAACTTTTCACTTGAAATGGAACTCAACATCCACATCGGAAAAGCTGCCACAACAGTATCTAGACTGAGGAAGAGATTATGGCAAAACAAACTGACAGAACACACAAAGATCTGTGTGTATCATGCATGTGTTATCAGTAGACATGGATCTTATACTCTCGTCAGGAAAAAGGCTCAACAGCATTCATATGCATTGTCTTCATCAAATTTTTGGAATCTCTTGGAGAGGCAGATTCACCAACACTGAGGTGCTCAAGTGGGCCAGCATACCCAGCATGCAAACACTCCTTTGAAAACACACACATACCCAGCATGTAAACACACTTCCTTTGACTTGGGCATGTATACCAAATGAATGATGGGCGCATTACAGAAGTCATCCTCTATGGCGAATTGGCATCTGGAAAAAGATCTACAGGACCCCCAAAATTGCATTTTAAGGATGTGTGCAAGTGAGACCTCAAAGAAATGGACATGGATATGGATAACTGGGAAGATCACACTCAGGACCGCAGCCTTTGAAAACAAGAACTCAAAGGTCTCCAAGACCTCCAAGACTATAAGAGGAAACAATCCAGCTTGGCAGAGGAGAAAAGAGCTCTCAGAAGGCAGAGCCTAAATGGTCAACAAAACCTTTAAATTTGACAAATGTGGCAGACGTTGTCTCTCTCAAGTGGGTATCTTCTGCCACAGCCGTGGCTTCCATAAAACCAACTTTTTACCTCTTGGGGAGCATGCCAATAGTCTCTTGAAACCAAAGGATGCCTACTACTTAGGTCCCGATCCAAAGTCAATTGATGTCAATGCACATAAACTGCTGATCACAATTAGTCTAATATACTGGAATGCATCAGGCATTTCCCAGTGCACTGATGATCTGAAGATTTGCTTTCGTTAGCCCTTTCCCTGCTGAACCACTAACAGGCCTTCAACAAGGTCTTAGGTCTAAAGGTCTCTTGAGCCCTTTCATGAGTCCATTCATTGTTGCCTGGAAACACAAAAACAGACAGCACAAGTAGACAGTCACTGTGCATTTTAAAGGTACATGTATGGTGCAGATGGGATTTCTGCAGTTAAATTCTCAGCTATAGCTTTGGTTGCTTTCAGTGACTGATGCTGCATGAGTAATTTTCTGTTACCGAATATTCATCTTGACTGGTTTGGGTTTTGTGGCAGCTTCAATGATGAATGCCTAACCTCTTCACTCTAGTTTGTTCTTTCGTATTCTCTCTGTCTCTCATGCCTGCCACAACCTCCTTTGCACAGACCCCTCCAAAGGCTGACATCGTTCTTCCCTCCTCTTCCTCTTGCTAATTACTAGACTCCCAAAAGCTTTTATTCAGAGTAGTATAAATATTGTAATAGAAAAGCAACCAAAAACGACCAGGCTCTTATTCTGGTCCAGTGTCTGCCTACTTCTTAAGTCATGACAATGTTTGTTATTTATGACAAAACCTGGATTTGAAAAGCTCAGACTTTTTAACATTTTTTTCTGTCTTATGTCACCCTAATTCTGTTCTGCCTTTCCACGCTCTTCCTGCTGTTTTCATACCCCATGTCTCTGTGCTAAAATTGAAACTGCAAGACATACCTTTCTATAGCATGTTTTAAAGACAGCTACATTAGCTTTTATCTTTAAAATTTTATTAAGAAGTTTAATCCAGTCTTCGTAATGTTCTCTATATTGGAATTTTCAATATAAAATTAAAGTTATAAGACAGTGCCTCTTTGGGTAAATGCTACGAAAAGACAACTTGCTGGCTGACAGCTACAGCTCTTAAGATCAGTGGGGGTTTTGTTTTCATTCTGGGCAGTTGCTTAGCTGTCAGTCAAAAATCTTGTTATACATGAATCTGATGTCAGGTCAATATTTGACAAGATTTTTGACTGACAGGACAAATTGTTATACATGGATGCCACATCTGTGTATAACAAGGCCATATATAACAGTTGCCTAATGGTGGAATTCTGCCTTTTTATATGTTATAATATCAGTAAGAACCACTCCCAAAGTTCTCCTATGCACAGTAATTATCAGATATGAATTCCACCTCTACACCTAAACCAAAACTTATTAGAAGCATAGGGCTCAGCGGAAAAAGTAAGGAACCTTGGACTTCTGAGTTTCTGGGTTTAACATTCAATAGTAACATTACAGTTTTTCTTCCAGCAACATTTTCTTCCAGGTAACTTCTGTACAAGATCAAGGTACATTCTCTGTTGAAGCTGTGGAAATGGAGGTGGGTTGTTAGTGTAGTAGATTACTAGGGCAATGTGGGGACTAGAATGGGAGGGATGGAGTTGAAAAAAAAATAATTTCATTACATAACCAAAGAGCTGGAGATGGGCCACTTCAACATATTCACTGGTAGCCCTCAAAATGCTAGCAGATATACCAAGGAGTCACATTATGCCATATTTACTGGAAGCTCTACATGACTGTCACTGGACGTGGCTCCTCCACAGACTTCTCGCCACAGAAACTGCACAGACTCTTGTGGCTGTGCCTTTACCGTGTCCTGTTATTTTAAGTTCTCTCTACCCTTTTCACAACAATCCCCATGTAACAGCCTATTTATAATTTTATCCTAGCTTTTGGTTCTTTCACCAGGGCCCAAGAGAAACAAAGGTCTTCCTACTCTGAGCCTCTGTGTGGCTAGGCTCAGCTAGCTCTGTTCCTCCTTCTCCCTTTTGCACTTCCTTTCTGTGCCTCTTCTTGTCAGCCCTGGGCTGATTGGCCCAGCCAGCCATACTGATTGGCTAATTACCCCCAACAGCTTTCTCCAGGGGAGCTAATTAATATCTGAGCTATCAGAGTGCAGGCTCACCTGCTTGCATCCTCAACTCTGTCACAATGACACTTCCTGAAACAGTGTCAGAATATGGCTTTAAAAGGATAAGCAGGGAATAATAGATATATAGTGATGAACGTGATGCAAGTTATTCAGAACCTTGGCTCTCACAGAGTTGTGAGAGCTATAAACTAAAAGGGAATGGAAGGCACTGAGGAAGCTTGTTTGGAAAATAGATTGGCTGTAAAGAGAAGAGTTGAATTTCAAGGAAAGTGGGAGAAGCTACATAGATATAGGAGACAGAAGAGGTGGAAATTGAAGCTGACTGCTTACCTTCCATTTATCTACCTCAAGTTTTTCTATAGTTCCCATTACAAGGTACCTAAGCACTAACCACCATCGTATTATTATGGTCCATCTCAGATCCAAACTTAACCTATCACTGCTGATGTTTAGATCATTCCACCAAAGCCTAAAACTTCCATTGCTACTGTATGCAAGACAAAAGTGCTGGGAAGCTCCCCTTCCCAATGATACAGATAAACTATCTCTAGCCATCGTCATTTGTCAGGTATCTGACATTAAATCTATCACTGATCCAGGACTGATTATTTCCCATTCCATGCACTTTGCAAACCCACAAAGAGATAATTTCATCCACGAATGAAGTGCAGCCACTTTTAGGCTGAAACACAGCAAATGTTTAACAGAGCACAACACCACAACAACCACAGTTTCTGGATGAGATGTGACGTACACATTATTCAAGTGGTACTGCAGAGGGAATGTAATGGATAAATATTAGTTCTGGTCCTGGAAATTGGCTGAGATGGCAAAGTCAATATCCCTTCTCTTGCAAAGTGTGGCTTTTATGGACTGTAAGTGTTCAGGACTTTGGTTTTACGTCTGCCTATCTTATGCAATTATAATGTGCTCATCACTATATGCTCTTCTAAGCATCACCTCATCAGAAATCCCTCCAGAAACATAATGTTCCCTGCCACCAAGATAAGGCATTTGATCAATATTGACTCAGAAGGAGTACAGTCACCCATTTGGTCAATGGTATCTGGATGTTCCTTGGAGGACTCCCATCCAATTATTGACCTAGCCAAGCTTGTGATATCCATCAGGATCACAGTACAAAGGGGCATAGTTGCAGGCTATCTAAATTAATACAAGATAGCACTAAGGGTTTCACTTGATACAGCAACAAAGACACTTCAGCAGAAAATACAGACACAAGGGAAAGAGAGATAGCCCAATGAAAATTCTGTGATTCTATAAAGACAAAACACAGAGAAAGATATTCAGGGCATCTGTGGCATAGCTTTCAAAGTCAATAAAACAAAATAAGCGTAAGACAAGATTCACATGAACTCGAAGTGAAATAACTTAAAAAAATGGGGGAGGGAGACAGTAAATAAAATTTCCTTACATACAGATCAACAGCTGTCTGCAGGATTACTCTGCAGTATTGTCATACATCCAGATCCACTTTATCTATATTTCTGAATATTATACAGTTTAACACGTACATTTTATAAGCCTACTAAACTATGAATGATACATTGAAAAACCTCTTTTCAGTTACGATATTCTGTACTTCTGTTTGCTGACAATATATTCTATTTTAGTAGCTGGTTATGAATTGCTTTAAGTCATCTGAGCTGCATAATCCAAAGATGTTCATATTTCTTCCTTTCCCTGATGGCAAAGAACTACTTTTCTTCCTCGATCTCTTTTAAAAATTATAATTAGGCTAGATCCTTGCCTTTATATTCATTCATCATTCTCTCCTATTAGTCTTATCACTTCATAGGGCTTGGGAGAATTGGCTAGTAACATCACCACTAAGTCAAATTTGAAATAAGGCCATCAAAACAGGCAGGCTTAAATGTCAAATCTTTGGATAAAGTATCATTGTACAAAATGGGGAAAAGTGGCAGTGAGAGGTAAACCCATAACCCATGTGAATCTTGCTCTGTACCTTTTGCTTTTTTCTCCTTCTACAGACAATTTTAAGTTGTTTATCAAGTTGAAGACAGACCTAAGGATGATTCATTGAAGTTAAAATAATTTTATTTATGTAAAATAATTAGGCTGGTCTATGCTGGTTAGTGTACTAAATGTTTATTATAGTGTGTTAAAATGAGATATCATCGTGCCTCTGCACACTCCTCAGCACTGATATTTGGAATTAATCTTAAAAGTATTTTAAAGAGCTGCCATCACAAATTGTGACATTGCAATTTTCTGTCATGCAAGTGATTATGCTGTCATAAACACTAGCTTCTAACATCACAAATGAATCAGGCAATAGGAACTGGCTGATTAGAAAGGTTTCCATGCTGACCACATATCTTGGTAATCAGAAATTATGAAAAAGGAAATACAGAAAGCTAATGACAATTGAATAGATCATTAATTTGTTCTGTGTTACAAAATGTTCTGGAGTGCATTGAGGGTACTTCAATGCTACTAAGTTCTAGATGGCTCTCATGTTAATGAAGGTGATCCAAGTTACAAAACCATAATACTCTGCAGACAAATACAAAGTAATGCCATTGCATTGGTTATCTTAACAAAATAAACTTGTTGTTCACAGAACTATCTATGTTTCTTCCCCAAATTTAACTAAGTCCTACAATTGTAGGAGAGTGGAATAGATGGCCTCCTCTAATAGGAGTTTCTCTCTCTAATTTGTATGGTTATCTGGGTATTGACATTGTGTTGCAGCCTTTTAAAAGAGTACAAAGAGCAATTCCTGTATTCATAGATACATTATCCACTTTAATCTATAGTTTTAAATTTGTGAATAATAGGCACAGAAGGGGCTATGAGAGACTTTTTCTTTAAATATGTAATATATACCTTTCTCAGCCATTTATTCAGAGGCCTAGCTAGTAAATTAGACCTCTCATCTGCTGCATAATTTGCAGAGTGCTCCAAATTTCATTAGTAATCTTTGGGTTCTGCCTCCTTCCTGTTTTGCATTTGCCTCTGGCCCAGTCTCTTCCCCATACCCAAAATGGGTATATCACTGTACACTTGTTCCATGGAGACTGGAACAATGGAGTATAGTTGCTAAGGGTAAAAATTTCAAAATTTACGTCATTTAGGAGCCTACATCTCATAGAACGTAATTGTGATTTAGACTCCTACGTCACTTAGGTGTTTTTGATAATTGTACATTAAGTGCACATGAAAGTGATTTCCTTTATCTTTTCTCTTTGAAAGACTAGCATATGAAAAAGACAAAGGTATCACTGGGTTGAGAGGAAGGTTGGGTGCAGTGACAGGATGAGTAGCCTCATGTGCTACTTTGGGGTGGTCACAGACTTGGGGACAGCTCTGGAAAGAAGGCAGGAGGGAAAAGAGGGGTAATTAGTGATAGTCATCTGTGGTGCAACCCAAAAAGGACTCAAGGCAAAAAGCAAATGCAACGGTGTGTCTAGTTGCTTGGGAAGTGTTATAAGAGCATAATAAGAATGTGTTAGTGTGTTTCCAACAGTAGACTTCATGTGTCTGTGATGTCCATGTGTTGCATATAGCAAATTTAGAGGTAGAAAATGAGCCAAGTCTCTCCAAATCTGTCTGTATCACTAGGAATGAAGCTTTCAGTCATGAGGAAGTGTTTCAGTCCCATAATTAAATGTGCAGTAAAACTTGCTGTCATGCTGTCTGGAGTGGCCCACAGCCATGAATGTCAACCTCAGGGCAGACCATCAAAAACAGGGCAGACACTCTACACTGTTAGTTATGTTCTATAAATAGATTTCACCAAGTAACAAATCTGAAATCATGGTAAGACTGTTATAGTGATCCAGTGAGTGTGAGACAGTCCCCTTAGACTTTCCAGTCTGTCTTGTCATCCAGGCAAGCTGTGAGAGATGGTCACTTACACCAAAAATCACAAAATATTCAGATTGCTTCCAGTCCCAAGAGATCAGTCACTTACTGCAAATCAATTTGTATCTTAGGGTATGTCTATATTGATGGTGGCAAAGTCGCCACCACCAGATCAATCTTTCTGGATCGATTGAGCGGTCAGTGTAGACCTGCTCAATCGATCAGGAAGTCGACTGAGTAAAACCACCCCCTCAAGTAGCGCAGCACAGTGAATACAGAACGCAAAAGGGAAGCAGAGCAGTCAACGTGAGTTACGCAAGCTACTCTGCGTAGTTTGCGTAACTCCCCTCGACTGCCACTGAATCTCCAGGTAAGTGTAGACCAGAGCCAAGATCTCACTCCAAAGACAATACCTGTGGGCAATCCTGTAATAAACTATCTAAAGGTTTATTAACTAGGAAAAAGGAATAAGAGTTATTTACATGTTAAAGCAAGCAAACATACACACAAATGAGTTACCCTCTCTGTGTCCTAAAGATGACAGAGATGTGGTAATCTGACAATTCAAGAAGTCTTTCAGAGTGAACCCAGGAATAACCCATGAGATTTCTGCCTCAATTTAGTGTCTCTGGCCCTGTGAGAGTTCAAACAGCAAAAAAGATGGAAAAAAGCTTTGTGACCCTGTTTTATATTTTACATCTAACCTTCCAGTCCATGAGATAAGCCCCCTTGCATTTTGCATTTCCAAGTTGTGATAGGCCCATTCACCAGTCCTTTGTGTTGTGATGTTTCTTAATGACCCGTTTAATCTTGATAAACCTCCTTAAGGGTGGGGGTCGGGGAAGAGAGAAATGATTATTGTCATGCTTGGGTTCACAAGATCAGAACAATCATTTTTAAAGTTATAAAGCAAAAGTTATCTATTTCCTTATAACATGGAATACAGGAATTAAAAGAAAGATTAATGCACGCAGCAATTTACAAGCATTTCATAGAGTCTAAACACTAACTTATAAGACTAATAAGTCTTATAAGACTAATACCTATTTTGAACAAAATTAACATATGGTTAATCTGGTTTGGTTTCCAGCTGTGAGTTTGTCAGATCTTAGCTAACACCTACAGCCTTGGCCAGAACTGGCACTTGGTTTACAAACATCACACTTGCAGAGACCGCTATGCAAAACATGACTTTTATGAACCAAGGCCCTTTGCTCTGCAATCTGAAGGTCTCCGTTGCCCGTTGGGTGAGTCTCAGCCCTACCCCTGTCCCTTTATGCCAGGTCAGAGTGTAGAGTGGTGTGAAGGGATTCTAAAAGTTCTGTATCCAGATAGGGGAGGATTCCCCTCAGTGCAGGATCTGAGGAAGATAGCCATAAGGTTGCCTTCCAAGATCCTTCTCACAAACTCAGCCACAGAGGCATGACCAAAGAGCAGGTGGGTAAGGGAGGAGCATATTGGGGTTGAAGCTGATGTCCTCAGTGATATGGAGATTCTGGGCAGCCCTGGGAAGCTGGCTTTCAGGGCTTAGTTACTCTGAGGGCCTTATTAGTCTCTGGAGTAGCCCAGGATAAGGATGGCACAAAGATGACTTAAAACTATGTATCTCCCTAGGCTGGAAGTCCTGTGCTCCACCTCTTAGAGGCATGGCACAGAATCTCAACCCTGGTGATTAGGAGAATGAGGATAGGGACCTGAAATTTTGAATAAAAAAGAAAAGTGCCTACAGTAACAGTATAACAAAATGACTTACAGATTTAGAGAGAGTGCTACAATATTATCTTTCTTCCCCCAGGTTCATTAACATTTTTCTTAAACAATACTCTAAAACATCTTACATGGGATATGACAACATGTGGAAATGGAAATCATCCAATTCTTCTTCCATTAGACTCTCATAGGAGCTTTAATGACCTCCACTCATACAAATGGACTGCTTAATGCATAGTAGATTATTATTAGTATGAATCAATGGGAGCCTTTGACAGGTAAAACCATTCACAGATTTGCAAAGCAACTAATAAAAATCACCTTGGTACCATCTTTCCTTTGTGGATCGCTGATCTTTCTGAAGTCAGAATTAATTAGTGGGGAATGAGGAGAGAAATTCAACCACTAATACATACAGTGTCAGGGCTTTTAAAACCCTGTTGTGTCCTAATCTCTCTCCTTGCCTGCTGTCCCTCTGCTACCAAGAGGATCTCTCTTGGAGTCAAAGGGCTCTGTGTGACTTCGTCAACAGGATTCTTACCATCTTCCTGGGTCAAGAGGCAGGTAACCTCAATTGAGCTCAGAACTGGTCAATGGAGAATCTAAGAGAGTGTTATGAGCCTTCTTAAAATATGCATACTTTCTTCTGCAGTGAAATCCCTTAATTTAAATATTCTTTGGTGGTACAGAGGACTATTAACTGGGTAGGAGAAATGGCCAACATGGAGTGCGTGTGAGGTTTTAGGATGTGAGGCAGGTAACCTCCACAACATCACAAACTTTAAAAAAAAACAAACAAAAAAAACTAAAGGAAACTGCAGATTTAAAACCAAATAGCAGTGGGATAGTATATGGTCCCAAGCACAGCAAGGTTTCCTCCCAAGTAAAAAATAATTCAAACTAAAAATGGAAAATTCAAATTAAATACTGCTTAACAAGAATATTACACTACTGACTAAAATGAACAGGTGTTCATAGCTAAAAATCAAAGCTCCGCTACCTCACCACATTGAGGCATGGCTTTCATATTACCTGCAGGGAGCCCTGTTGAGGTCAGGTTTTATCATTAACTGTGAATTTCCACACCTTGGTCGAAGGCCAACCTATAAAGTTCTTTCACTATCATTTTCTAGGTGAAACTTTGTAATGCCATAACTGTATTATATGGAAAGTGTAATCCATTTTTATCAGTAGAAAAACAAATTGCTGTAGAACTCACGCCACCTTCTCAAGTATAACCAGAGCACATGGAAAGCAGCCAACTTGATGATCCACATGTATCTGCTACAACTGTTGAAGCAGAATAGACAATAAGCAGGGGAGCACACCAAAGTATGGAAAACCAGCAGGTTACCAACAAGGTTGAAGAATGCAGGCATTTTTTTTTACCTCAAATACTAATGGCAACTTCAGAGGAGGGAAAGTAATAAACTGAATCAAAGGATTTATTGATTCCACTCAGCTGGGTATTTTACCTGAGGCTAAATGTTGGTCATGTGTTTTGGATGTGGCTATGATTTAACACATCAGTTGGGATTGTCCCTTACTATCCCTCTTACTGATTTTTTTTTTAAGAACAATTGTCTTGACACTTGAAACTAACATAAAAAGCACCCAGCTGCTCTTATTCTTGGCAACAGTAAGTCTTGTCATATCCTTCACCGGCAGAATCAGAGAAAGTTTCTAACTCCATGTTTGTACAATGCTTTGTACAAAAGAAGCCTGATCCTGATCAGAGACTCTGGGAACTACTGCTCTTTAAATAATAACAGCAGTAACAATGTGATGGAACAGAAGTACAAAGTGACTTCATAAGATGGAGGAGTCAACACCATAGCCATAAATAAATAAGCTTCCATTTTGTATCATGAGAACATGAAGAACTATGACTTCATCTGGAAACCATTCCTGGACTTCCAATTTTTGCTATCTTTGTGGGGGAACCATCTGCACATTTGCTTGTTTGATGTGTACGTGCAACTGACCAATGTCAAGAGTTTAAGATAATCACGGTTCTTTTCTCCTATTTTTCTTCTTCTTTAATTTATTTTATTCATTTATTTACTTACTAATGATGGGGTTTATGTTTCCTATATCTGGTGTCTGCTTCCCCTTTACTGGTGTCTGCTTTCTCTTTACTCTTCCCCTTTTCTCAGGAGTCTGCTTACCCTTTACTCTTGACCACTGAGATAATTATGCGTAAAACTAGATTATTTATCAAAAACATCATGGCCTATGTTGCATTCTGTAACACCATTTATATTTTATTGGTCAAGTAAAATGTATGGCTAGATAGCCTACTTAATATTTAACATTAGTTCCTAGTTTAATGTGGAATTTAGTGAAAAATAAAATAAAAAAAATTATTTTAAATTTTAAAATAATTTTTCAAATTAAAAAGTTGAAGTAGTAGTTTTAGACAATTTAGAGGGATTTGTATTTGTGGGAGAATTTGCAACAATATATATTTTTAATGTATATATTGCTTTTCTGTGAAAATTATTTTTTATCACTAGAAGTGCTGGATAGACCCCTGAAAACTGTGCTTCTGTACATAGCCAACAGAGAAGTACAGCCTGGGCAGCACCATAGAAAGTTTTCCTGCACTCTCCACACCAACATACTTCCTCATTCACATGCAGAGACCACAGCTGACTGGGAAAAAGCAGTTTGGTCTCCAGGTCGATTCGGTTTGTGGCCTTCCTGCTATGACTACCAGCAAGAGTGGTGGTGGTAGATTTGTGATCCTGTCTCTAGAAACTAGATTGAGACCATCAATACAGCCATCAGATGGTAACAAGAGTCATTCATTAATGACCCAGATTCAAAGCAGTGATCCAGAGATGAAAGGTGTGATTATCAAAAGGACATAGTATCGCTATACATTGGCCTCGCTCAGCTCCCATTGAAGTCAAAGAGAATTTCAGCATTTATTTCAATGGGAACAAAATTAGACCAATGCTGAGTGATTTTGAAAATTCTGATAGAAGGGTTCTGAGTCCCATTACCAGTCCTCTGAGCTATCTAATTTTTTGTGACTTTCCTAATATGTGACAGAACCTAGTAATGCCATACAACTTCTCATGTGTCATTAAATAAATATTTCATTATACCTTTCATCCAAGTGAGAAACCTTTTAAATGTGATAACTCAAGGTTATTAAAACTTCCACTCTAAGAATCACAGAAAGTGAACCAATGACTTCATTCAGGGACAAAAAATAATAGAAAATAATTAGAAAAGTCCATATGCCTAGTTAGTCAATGTCTGGGGAAAACTGTAACTGTCTTGAATATGTTACACAAGATAACACAAAAACATTGACCTTTAAAAGACCACAGAATTATATATGTGTATATACACACACTAACTAGAAGGTTTTGCAGGGGACAGAATAAATCTTGACTGGAAACTCAGATAATCATCCTTAGACTTCAAGGCCTTATAGCCAGTTGCCTTGATTACAGAGGAATCTGGGGAGCAAGGAGGAACTCTAGGAGAGGTTATCGGGCAATGAGGGTTGGAGGGAAGCCTGAAGAGGATTAAATCAATATCACTGAAGTGCTTTAGCAGAGGTGCTGAAGGATTTTAACATGTTTTGAGATGGGCCTTAGCTAAAGTGTTTTAGCTTCATCTTATGAATTAGTCAACTACTTACTGTTCTTGCAAACCTCTTTTTACCTTTTAAAGATAATCCTTCTAATAAAGAATTTAGAATTAGTATACATTCTAATTTAATTATTCTTAAACCAATGAGAAATGCGTGAAACTAATTAGTTCAATAAATTTGGTCTTTGTGAAACAACTACTCAGTTCTGAGGGCAGTTTTCCCCAGATTGGGGTGTGTGTACCAAATGTGACCTCTTTACTTCTCCATTTTGGCCCGTACCACTGTTCGCCATTCTTTTTTCCCCATGGCAGGGCTCTCTGTGTCCCTCATTCCTCCTCTCCTCCCATGCCAGAGGTTGTGTGTGCCACCCATTTTCCTCTCTGCCCCATTCCCTCTACCACATATCAGGGTCACCCATTCCCCACTTCAAGCCAGGAGCTCCCTTGCTTCTCCTCAGTAGCCCCCTCCCCAATATTTCTTTTTTGTCTGGAGGATAAGTCATTCCAAATGCCATCATTGGAAGAACAGGCAGAGCTGAGATGCAGGTAGAGAGGGTGTTATTCTGGAAGACGTTAATGATTTCTATCAACTGGTTCTTTGACCTATAAACAATTCAGACCTGACTGAAGCTGAAGGGTTTACTAACCAGATGCCTGGGGCTCTATGCATCCCCCATTTCCTCCTCCTGATTTTCCAATTTTCACTAAAATCAATAAGGTCCTGGAAATTGATGCCTAGAACAGTCTCTGAAATTTGGGAATTGATCTTATGTGGCGTTCAAAAGCTATTACATTTCATCTAAACAAACAAACTGAGAAAAGCCTTGACAGTTGAGTGTAGGGCCTCACTTTGCTCAGCCAATAATAATAGATGGTTTTAGTTGAAAGCCTTTAACTAAGTCATTCTGCCTTTCTTCCTGGTCTTGGTTTTCTCCCCAGCACTTTTCCTCTAGGCTCCATGCATGCCCCTTCTCAGTTTCTGAAGCTCATTTTTCCAAAAGAGGCTTATATCCCAAGCTAAACATTATGAACATGACCAGTTTTGGAAAAGTGAAGTTCACATGACCATGACTGCACTGGAAGGGTAGGGAGAAAGAATGTTTTCAGGAAAAAATGAACAGAGGGACGTGAGGTGATTCCTAAATTACTAAACATTTTTCATTGGCTGAAAATCAAACTTTGTCATTCAAAGTTAGGGGTACTTAGAACAACCAGAGGTGTCAATAAAGAAACACATTGGAATTCTTTCCTAACCACCTGCTTATATGACTGCTATGATAATACTATCTGCACCTTACAGGTATTGAAATTATCCTCACAACATTTTTGTGAAACTGAGAAGTATTATCCCAATTTTACAGGAGAGGAGTTGTAACACAAAAAAAGTTATAAATGACTTGTCCCAGCTCATACTGGAAGCCTGTAACAGATGCCAATATTGAATACAGATCTCCTGAGCTGCAGTGCACCACATTAACTCAGTTATTAGATAAGTGTCCCACTCTTTTTGTCACAGGTGAGGCCTCAGCCTCAGTACTATGTCCAGTTCTCGGAACCACACTGTAGGAAAGATGTAGATAAACCTAATAGATAAAAGTCCAGAGGAAAGCAACAAAAATGATAAAAGGTTTAGAAAAACCTGACCTATGAAGAAAAGTTAAAATAACAACATATTTAGTCTTCAGAAAAGAAAACTGAGAGGAGACCTCAGAACAGTCTTCAAATATGTTAAATGCTGTTATACAGAGCACTGTGATCAATTATTTTTCACGTCCACTGAAGAGAGGACAAGAAGTACTGGGCTTAATGTGCAGCAAAGGAGACTTAAGTTAGATATTAGGAAAAGCTTTCTAACTATAATGGTAGTTAAATATTGGAATAAGCTTCCAAAAGAGGTTAATTCCTATCACTGGAAATTTATAACAGGTTGGACAAACACATCTCAGGGATGGTGTAGGTTTACGTGGTCCTGCTTCAGAGCAGGGGGCTGGACTAGATGATGACTTGAGGCCCTGACAGTCCTACATTTCTATGATTCTATAATTATTCCATTCTCCTTGAGTACACCTTATTTTCGGCAATTTAAAAGGACAAGAGTGGTTAGACAAGAGAGGCTCACTACAGAACAAATGGTCTGGTTTCAGTATCAATTCATTAGCTGCGGGAACTGGGCCACCAGCTAACAACAAAGTGACCTTGTCAAGGAATTTTTTTCCAGTGAAATGGTCAGAATCCATTTTTAGTCTTATTGGGTTAATGTTAAATGTCATAAGCAAGGCCACTGTAGTGTTGTAAATATCCTTTCAGCAGTAGCTATCATGTCGGAAGGACTGTGAAGGGATAGGAAAGGATAAGGGTGAAATCTCAAGAATCCATGTACTGGAAGAGAGGGTCCCAAATTTCCAGAGTACTTTTTTTTTAAAATTAGACATTTAAGGTCACGGTGCATCTTGTAATGACCTTCCATTATGAACAGCCTCTTCCTTCTCTCCTACTCCACTGATGACAGAGGGTGCAATGTTTGTTTATGCTGCTTCAGTGCCACTGGGTCCAGTTTTCCAGGTCTTCACTCATCACTGAGCCCTGGAAACTGGCCTGAAGGACAACACTGTAGCAGCATAAAGAACATTCCAAAATGAGTTACCATCTAGGAAAGAAGAAGATGGATTCTGCAGCAGGGAGAATTCATAGTCAACACTAGGAGTAACATGACCTGAAAAGCTTTAATTAAAAATATATAAGATTGCTTTGCATTTCAGCTGAACCTTTTATGAGAGGTTTATCTGGATTGTTGCACAAACATAATTTAATAAAGCCTGCAATATATAGTGGTCAAAGTGGAAACAAAAAATAAGCTTTACACCCAAATGAAACCAGCGTGAAACATCAGTCATGGTAGAATATGCATAGCTTCATAAAGTAGCTGTCCCTCTTTTTTTCCTTATGTGCTTTGATCAGCGATGCAATAGTTAACAATTTTATCCTAAGTTATCACTAGGTTTTGGCATTATCAGTCCATTTTGACGAATGGAGCTGTTCACATTTCTGAGTTATGATTTCAGGCTATCTGCACACTCAAGTAGACATCACAACATCATTTTTCACTTAGCTCAGATATCATGGGGATGAGCATGGCATCAGAACCGATATAGTGCAGAAGGAGAATCTTCATAACCATAAGTTTAGTGACTTTATTTTTTGTTTAAATGAAAGCTCATATTTTGGAGCACAAGATAGTAGCCACAAAAAAAACCCCAAAACAACCAATGCTAGCTTGCAAAGCTGAATTAAGCAACCAGTTAGTCCTTTAATACCTTCTCTATGACACAGGGAAATAGGGATAATTTTAGTCACACTAAAATTCAGCCCACCATTGGAACATGGCAGCTTTCCAACTGCACACAGCAACACTACTCAAAAACCTCATTTACCTCTTGGAGTTGGCCCTTTGAGCCCATATCCTTGCTAGACACTGGGACAATAGCAATTAGTGTGGTCACATGCCCCACCCCACAGCCTACATTCTTGCCTAATCAAACCCTAAAATGACCTACCCAAGTGTCAGTCTGTCTAGCCAATAAGCACACACCATCATCCCTATGCCCCTCAGGCACATGGTAGTGGGAGTCCATATATGAGAGATCACTAAGCCACCCATGTCTAAAAATGACTCAGACAACCTCACTGTTTATGCTTTTCTGGGACCTGTCCTCATGGGCTGGCTTAATTGTTCCCTGCCATACTCTGACCAAACTAATCTTGGGCTTGGCCATCCATCCCACATCCCTCTGAATCCTAACTCTCAAATTTATGCTGGGACAGGCCCCAAGAACTTTCTCCCCTAGGTTATAATCAGGACATTTAGGTGCATGTAGTCAACTCATCAACAAATGCAGAGGAGACACGGGCTGGTTCCAAAACATACCTCTTTTCTTCAGCCCTGAAGCTGAGCTGCAATCCATCTGGTGACCTGATTGCCTTCTGGTGGGTCTAACACACTTCAGAGTCCAGATATTGAGCTTGTATCTGATGTCTCTTTCAGTTACTGACAGACAGGGCTGGTTTACAATCTATACCCACCCCAATTATCGATCAGTAGGATCAACATAGACTCTTCTTACTCTACTTGCAGGGAAATGGGTCCTCTCCCCCTTCCATTGCCCGGCACAACTGAGAAACTGTCTTATCCTGGTGCCTGGAGCTCAAGCCTACAATCCCCCCACAGAGCTCGAAGGAAGAGTCACTGCCTACATCAGCTGCCATTACACTTAGTGCCTCTAGGAGGGACTGGATGGCTGCATCCCTCTGTGCATCCTGGAGCAGGTCTTGGCTCTTTCCCACCTGCTGCAGCCTATCTCCTACCCCTTGCCCCAGGAATAGCCTCTACTCTAGCTCCTGCCCAGCCCCTAACTCTCACACAGGGGTAGATTCTGCTCTATTCACTGCTTCTACTGCCTTAACTCTGTTTCTCTTAGGCATGCTGCAGCCATAAGCTCTCCTGCAGTTTCCCTTTCAGGGAATTGATGCAGTTTTCTCAGAACAATATGGCAAGATGATCCCTGGATGCCTGGGAAGGTTTTAATTCAGAGGAGGTGAACAGTGAGACCCTACCAGTTCCCTCATACTTTTCCAGCTGGCTAATGGTAGGAAGATAAGCCTGTCCACCAAGCACATTCCCACGTGCACTTTGAGGCAAAAAGAGGGGTTCATATCTAGCACCTCTAGGCTCAAACTCTCCCTTCCTTTCTCAGAAACTAGTCATTCCCCTGCTGGTCTGCAATGTTGTAAGGTATTGATTCATACCTGATTCACAGGGTCAAGTGATACTACTGAACCAGCTCCACTTTCTACCTCGAGATGTGCTTTCAAGGTCTTCCATGCAGGTGTTGGCAGCTCTTGACCTTACATAGCTGAGCCTGCAATGATCACAGCAGAAGGCGATACGGTACAGTTTATATATCAATCATGAGGAATCTGAGGTCCTCTAAGGCAGTGATTCTTTCCCATACCATGACCCCATGCTATAAAAAAAGAAATTGACAGAGTACCTCTCCAATAAATTTTGGCATGATCTGACATGCAGCCAATCAAAAGAGAAGGTGGTCACATCTCCCTGAAAACATTTTACTATCCCCAGGTAGAGAACGCATTCTGTATGGGAAAAAAAAAGCCTGGAATGATCTCCTTCTGCCATTCCTCCACGCCATAGACAGACCTGCAGACAATGCAGTTACAGTCAGGAAGACACTGCTCACGACTCATCAGAAATAGTCCCACCACAAGTAAGCACACATTTCCTATTGAGGATTTTAGGAGCACCAGAGGGCTTTGCACCATCACAATAACATGAAGAAGATCCTGGCCACTGCACTCAATATTGGGATATGTGGACACAAGGAATCCCTAAATAGTTACTTTATTTATATTTTTCTATTTTAAACATAGGAATTATGAGGGGACTCTCCACCAGGTGCAAGTTATGGTCTCCTAATTTTGCCATGCATTAGAATAAGGACAGACAGAGAGCAAGGGCAAGAGGAAACGCACTAAAGAGATCTAAACTCTTAGATTCTTCAATGGCAATTTGCACCAGCTGGGAATCTGGCCTAGATAAGAGCATGAGAATACGTAAGAATGGCAATACTAGGTCAGACCAATGGTCTATCTAGCCCAGTATCCTGTCTTCCAACAGCACCCAGTGCCAGATGCTCCAAAGGGAATAAACAGAACAGGGCAGTTATCGAGTGATCCATTCCCTGTCATCCAGTATAGTATAACCCAGTAAAATACAACAACACATTCAAAATGCACAATGAGTTCATTTAGGGTGTGGTTTCTAAAGGATATTTTATCATCTATAATTAGGCATTAGAAAGAGTGGCCTAATGTTCCTAGGTCAGAGTCCTAGCCTCATATCTCAATGGACATTTATTTCCAATAATTGTTCTAGAATATTGCTAATGTTACCTCTTCTGGAGTTTCTCTTTCTTCTTCTTTTCTTAAAAAAAAATTGTCTGAATAGAAGTTGACACAATTCATGAATAATTCCCATTGGGAGACATGCTGACATTCATTATTGATTTCCATGCAAAGAGAAGATTTCATTTTTCTTTTTATTGTTATAAAAATGCCCCTTTTTGTCCTGAGAAATGCAAATTTGATTGGTGTATTCAAAAAAGGGTCACTGATAATTGCTCATGTAAGCTCCCTGTCACACAAATGAGTGCTACATGAGAGATTTTTATGTTATGCAAATATCCAGCACGATGTTGGATCTGGTTTCAGAGATGCTGGATCTGGTTTCAGATTGGATAGTGCCAACCTGTTATGAAATTCCTTTTTACATTTTTGTTGAATCATTTCCCAGTAGCCACAGCTTACACACGCAGTGTTAATTGAGTCTGACAGATCTGCAATCTGCAGTTTTGTGAAGGATGATTGGTTCTCCCTCTGTGATGTGAGGAGAACCCCAGGGTTAAGCTTAAAGGTCTCAGAGATCAGTGAGGTACAGAAGAATCACTGGGCATAGCAGGAACACATGATTTGTGCTGCACCACATGAGAAAATCAGTTTCTAAAGTATTGGTGTATCTATTTTCAGTACATTCAAGTATATTTTTTATTAATGAAAATGTATAGTGAACTTAATTCACTATTCCATGGGAAAAATTTTTTGTGAACATGTACAGGAAAACTGCCTGTTGACAATTCTGGTTATAGTGAAAGGAACATGAAAATCAGAAAGCTAAATTCAAACTTTCAGCTCTGCTAATGATACTGAATTGCACCCTGAAAGGTTCAATAAGTCGGGAAGGTCTGAAATAAACACGTTTTTGATCAGGTTAAAAAAAAAAAGCAACCTAATATACGTCTACCAGGAACCACCACACACACTGAACAGAAGTCCTGGGGTTTTAATGACGGCAGAAATTACAAGATGGAGTAATTCAATTATAATTTCTACCACCTCTTAGGTAACCCCTACGTTTGGTACAGTGTTTTATGCCACCTTTGCACTCCTTGATTTAGCGGTCATCTGGGTAGCAAAGTTTCCCTGAAGTAAGTCGGATCAACCCCTATGAATGGCCACACTACATGAGACCAATGGTCCATCTAGTCAAATACCCTGTCTTTCAATAGTAGCCCATGCCGGATGCTTCAGAGAGAATGAACAGAACAGGGCAATCAAGTGATCCATCTCATTCTCCAGTTCCAGCTTCTGGCTTAGGGACACCCAGACTATGGGGTTGCATCCCCAACCATCTTGGGTAATAGCCATGGGTGGATCTATCCTTCATGGACTTACAGGATTCTTTTTTTAATCCAGTTATACTTTTGCCCTTCACAACGTACCCTGGCAATGAGTTCCACAGGTTGATAATGTGTTGTGTGAAGAAGTACTTCCTTTTGCTTGTTTGAAACCTGCTGCATATTAATTTCATTGGGTAACCCCTGGTTCTTGTGTTATGTGAAGGAGTAAATAATTCCCTTTTCACTTTCTCCACACCATTTGTGATTTTAGACCTCTAACATATCCTACCCTGCCATTAGCTGTCTCTTTTCTAAGCTGAACAATCCCAGTCTTTTCAGTCTCTCCTTCTATAGAAGCTGTTCAATACCCACAATCATTTTAGTTGCCCTTCTCTTTGCCTCTTACAATTCTAATGTGTCTTTTTCGAGATGGAACAATCAGAGCTGTACGCAGTATTCAAGGTGTGGCACAGTCCGGCTGGGTCGTCGCGACCCTTCCTCAGGCCCAGGCTCCGAGGAAGGCCACAGCGCCTTCATTTAGGGGAATAAACAGTGTCCATTTACAAGTCTTTAGCCCCTGCCCACAGTGGGGTGGGTAGCAAGCAGTCTGGTGCCCCCAGCCCTCAGGCAGGGCGGGGCAGGCAAGCAGTCTATAGCCCCCGGCCTTCCCACAGGCAGGGCTAGTAAAATAGTCTGGGGCCCCCGGCCTTGCAGGCAGGTGGGGCCATTAGAGTTTGGGATCCTCTGTCTCCCAAATGCAGAGGGTATCACTCCCTCCTGGGGTGGTTAGGGAAGGGGGGAGGGGGACGCAGGCCCACCTGACTCCACTGCATCCCAGCCCAGGAACCTATCAGTGGCAAAGCTGTTTGCCTCTGAGTCAGCGGGGCTCCAGCCGCAACATGCTGTTGGGGTTTAGCCCCTGACTCAGCCACTTGCTAGTTGGCTGCCCTGGGGCCATTTCCTCCCACCCCGTCCCCAGGAAGCAATCTTCTTCTGGGTCGCTGGGGTAGAAGACGAGCAGCAGTCCCACAGGTCCCTCACCATCAACCGGCACCAGGTCCAGGAACTCCTCTGTGTCATCAGTGGAGGGCAGCTCCTCCAGGTCACAGGGTCCCAGAGGTTCCTCCGGTCCACAGGATTCCATCAGCTCCCAGGAATCCCCAGCATCAGGCAGCAACTCCAGGTAAGGGCCAGCCTCAGGGGATATTTCCCACCCAGGAGTCTCGTGTGGTTCGTTCCAGCTACTAGGGCCTGGTGGCCCCACCCAATCACTAGGGCTTGGTGGCCACAACGCTTTGCTACAGTGTACCATAGATTTATATTGTGGCATTATATTTTCTGTTTATTATCTATCCCATTCCTAATGGTTCCTAACATTCTGTTAGCTTTTTTAATTGTCACTGCACTTTGAGCAGATATTTTCAGAGAATTATCCTCAATGACTCCAAGAACTCTTTTTTGAATGGTAACAGCTAATTTAGATCCCATCATTTTGTATGTGGAGTTGGGATTTTGTTTTCCAACGTGCATTACTTTTCACTTAACAGCATTTAATTTCATCTGCCATTTTGTTATCTAATCACCCAGTTTAGTGAGATCCCTTTGTAACCCTTCATAGTGAGTTTTGGATTTAAATATTTTGAGTAATTTTGCATCATCTGCAAATTTCTCCACCTCACTGTTCACTCCCTTTTCCAAATTATTTTTGAATATTGTTGAACAGCACATGTCCCAGGACAGATCCTTGGGAGACCCCACTCTTTTCCTCTCTCCATTGTGTAAACTGATAATTTATTCATTCCCTTTGTTTCCTATCTTTTGACCAGTTATAGATCTATGAGAGGACCTTCCCTCTTACTTCATGAATGCTTGCTTTTCTTAAGAGTATGACATTGGTGCAGCTCAGAATAGTCAAAGTGAAATTGGGCCACACCGTGTTCTACCAGCCTTATGAAAGGGATGCTTTCTGGCAGGAAGAGTGAGTTTTGCAGAGCTGACATGCAGAGGCCTCAGAAGAGTCCAGAACCAGGGCCTGAGGAAGCCAACAAAGCTACCAACAAGGGCATCTAAGAAGGTGTGTGATAAATTAAAGCAGGGGGTGTCACCTTATACTTCAACACCTGGGCAGAACTTAAAATTTGTGCTGATCCATATACCTTACTCGACCACTTACATCCCTCTGACTCTGGTCCAATATTTCCTATTGATTCACACTGCTAATGGAAAAAGAAAATGCAAAGTAGGTTGGGGTTTTGTTTGTCTTTCTCTACCTTCCTTTGGATCATTGTCTCTGGAGCAGGGAGATTATTCCTCTTTTAGGGTACATGGATCCATAATCCCCCAGTGTCTCCTAAATGCTTGCCCAGGTTTTCATATTTGGGTGGGGAAAGGATATTATTTAGAGGATTTATTTGGGTGGGGAAAGGATAATATTATTTAGGGGATTTATTTCTTTGTAAGGATGCCTATATCCTCTACAAATAACAAGATAACAAAAAGACTTCAGAAAAGTGTATTGGCATTATGATAGCAGCTATTACATGCTATCCTGCATTCACTATGTAATTACTCACGGAAAAAAGTACAGAGGCATATTCCACTGATATATAGTAGCAGAATAGCAAACAAAGAGATGTGTGATGATACCATAAACCGTGAGGTGAAACTAGTTCATTATTGCAACCAGGACAGCCCTAAGCAGTAACAGCATGTCATTCAAACTTTCATTATTCACATTTCGACTCTAAAAATACCACCTATTTTAGCTGCTCATAGGAAACAATTACTTTTCTTTTCATAATACAATAAAGACCAAATGTGAATTCATTGTATGCCATCAATAGGCTGAGGCACTTGGTATAAGCCTAGTAGAAATAATAGAAGGAGAGTGATTACATTTTCCAATAGTGCAAAACAAGTGTTTCAGGAAAGTGAGCACACCTTGAATTTATGAACTGGCAAGCTTATTCCTTAAAATAATTAATGATGGATTTCAAATGAACTCAATCAGCCATGAAAACTTTTCATCATTCACCAGTGAATGTGCCATATATCACGTGTTAGCAGAGGGTGCAAGAAATTTTATACCAAAAGAACACTGAATAGAACTTTCTCTTTCATTGCTTAAGGGAGTCCCTCTCTTCCAGAGTTTCCCCTCCTTGTCTAGTGGGGTGAGGAGTCACCAAACAAGCATTTGTAGGAATGGATGTGGAGAGTACGAGATGTATGCCCTTCTTTCTTATTGCACACAAACTTTTGCTTCGCTGGCTATATGCTTGAAGACACTTTTTTTCCTCTCTATTCTCTGCCTTTTGTTGCACCTGATCACCACGCTATAATGCAACACTGCCTCACCACACAACACTGTGACACAACACTGTGACTGTTGCACTTGGTGAGCTATATCTTCTATTCTGATCTACTTAAACCACTAATCTTTCCATGGTAAATTTAATGCAAATCTGCTGCCTCACTAATACAACGACATGCTAAATTTACTTTGGGACACTACACTTGCTGCAGGATGATTCCACTCTGTGATGACCTCTACTGTATAAAAATAGCCATGCTCCATATCAAGAAAGACCATTTAAATGGTCAAGTTAAAGAAGACACAATTAGGACTAACTTCTTTCCAGAGTTTCCAAGGGTAGGTGCATGAACTTTAGGAGGAGAGATTAGTCATATTTATCGTGGTAAAGATCATAATTTACCTTAAATCTGTACTATGACTGTCAATAATATGTATAATCTGTGGATGTTTAATTAAAGAAAATGGAAGAAGACTTTATCTACACAACTTCCCAGTTTAGCATGAGATAAAGGTATGAAAAGATAGATGGGAACTTTCTAATCAGATTTGTGATCAAATATAACATTGGATCAAGCAAGAGAAAACTGAAGATAATACAATGCTGAATAAATGGGGAAAATAGCATACCACCTTTTAATGAAGAGTAAAAGACTATATCATTGAGACCTCAACTAAAAAGAACAACAGAGGACTAGGGCTCATCCCTGTCACAAACCTCTGTAAAACAGAAAAGGATCTGGCACATGTGTATTAGTTTGTACAGCAAGCCAGAGGAGAGCTGGAAATGGGAGCCTAAATCCAAGTGCCAAAATTAATCTGACATTACACTGTAATGTGAATTCCCCATTCTATGTATTGTACAAGTACATCTGCCTGAAAAACACCTTCTTGTTATGCCTGGAAAAGCTAGTGATAGGATCAAGGTAATGTTATTTAGCATAATCTCTCTATTTCTCAAATGTTATTTAATATTGTCCACAGAGAAGTGATTTCAAACCAAACTTGCCTGCTCGGGATAAATTAATTTTAGCACAGAAGTTCAAGATCCTCTGCCATCATTTTAGGAAAATATACTTAGCGTGACATGTAGAGAAGAGATAATACAGAGTGAAGCACATCTCCCAGCATTTTTCTCTTTCCTCCATTTGAAGAAAGGATTGCCATATTCACAACAAAGAAGGGGTCTTTTTGAATCCACCCAGCAAGCTTCCAGGCTTCTGATATTTTAATGGACATTTACTCTTTAGATGATCTGCCAGATTCCAAATGTTCTTGTTTTACCATGCGGATTTTTGTCACCTTTAATGCCTGTTTTAACTCATTTCCAAATAGCTAATATCCTCATTATTTTTAGATCAGGCCTTTCTTTTACTGATAAAAATAACAATAGGAAGTTGGTTAGAAAAATGTCATATTCCTGTTCATTGGCCTGTAGTTTAGAGGAGAATAAAAAATGAAAGTGTGGCATAAAACCTTTATAGACACTCTAGATCAGGCAAGACCTCCTTCATGTATTTTCTGTTCCAATAGGTTGATCTCCTTCCTCTATTCCAAATTAACAGACCAAAGATTCTTTTATTTTATTGTAACTGGTAAAGCCGAATCCTCAAACGTGTGAGAGTTAAATTAGATTTCATCTCTACAACTCAGGCTAATTTTTGCTTTTGATGAGTCATAATGTTCAAGAGGATGAGGTATCTGTATTTGGAATGTATTAGCTCTAATTTCTTGATCATATGTATGGGTCTTTTAATGTATTACTTATATTTTTCCCCCTACCTGTGAGAAAATATGATCTGACTTCTAAAAGGCACATTATCAGTATACCCCATAAAACAGCAGAAAAGGACACAGATTGAGAATGCAGTTCCAACATCTTGTTCTTTAAAAAGCTTTTAAAGCCCATCTCATGCATTCGTCTTTTTAAAAAGATGAATGAACACAACACCTCTTATCGTACTCTGCCTGGTAGGACCAGGATAATGTTAAATCAATGCCAGAGTGATCAGAAATGAGATCTGGATCAATGTTCTGATCTGTTACTATACACTGTGCTGTTTTAGATATTAAATAGAGATCCTTCTAGAAAAAGCCCACCCTGGAAAAATAGGAGTATGCCTCTGAATCTTCTACATATTACCTCAAATCCACCTTACAAATTACAAATCTGAGTGAAAAAGGCTAAATTTAGTGGAGGATATGACCATTATGAAATTAAAATACAATTAAAGTTCTCAAATAGAATGAAATACCCTGGGAGTTCAGCTAACCATAAGAAAGACTACAGGGGGAGAACACAAACATTGTAAGTTAATGAACATGTACAGCTGCAAAATGCTAACCCTTAAAATTACCATGGATGCCCTATACCTGCTACAGAATATTAATTCAGATTCCCCAGTGGTGAATGACAGCAGCACAAAAATCATGGGCCAGATTCTCAGCTAGGATAAATCAGCTGAGCTCCTTTGATTTCAATTCTCCCTCTGACTTCAATGGCACATCTCTGATTTATACCAGTTGAGGATCTATCCACAAGACTTTCAGATAATAATTTTGTTTTTATTTTATTTTCATGAGAAGGGAGCAAAAGGAATTGTATCCTTGACTAGGCCACAGCATGCCTTCCCCGGCCATGCTGCTGATGGCTGGTGCACAGGGAACAGGGTCTTAGGACCTCTTTCTTCCTACCTTCTCTGAAGGGTCTAGTGCTGATAGGCAGATTAGACTCCAATAGTCCTAGTGCATCCCTGAGCATGAAGACTGTGATCATGTTCAAACACAGCACAGGGACACAAGTGGTGAAGATCCTTCTGATCTTTTTCTCCCTTTGCAAACTTTTACAGGGTGAGAATACTGCTTGCTGATGTCCCTCAAAAGGCAGATTTGGAAAGACTCTTTCAAGATATGAAGAACAAGTTCTAAAAATCCAATCCAGGTTTGAAAATTATCCCTCAGTTTCACAGGATTTAGCCCCTTAAGTTAATGAGGCAGATTCTCAAATGATGAAAACTGTCCATTGAAATTGATGGAGTTATGACAATTTGCACCATCTGAGGATCTGCCCACTAAGAGTTCCCTGCACCGGCAGAACTACTCTATGAGTAATTTTGTTGGATTAGAGACAGCAGAATTGGTCTCCAAGGAAGCTGTGTTATTAACTTCAACTGTCTATACATTTAGTATGTATGACCAGACACATGTTGTCTGATTGCCCATTTACCACCTGTTAGAAATTTGAAATTACACATTTGTGTTAATGTAGTATTGATCTTCCTCTTTTCCCCCCTTACTTCTTGGATTTATTTAGGACAAATTTTCCCCTCTGTAACTGTGACAGGTATTGCAACCCCATACAATGTCTTTGGGACCATATTGTATTAAGTTAATGCATGGTTTATATATCACTGTGGGCCAGGGAGTGTATGCAACTCCAAGGTGGGGAGGGGTTACCACAGCTCCTCCAGGAACCAAAAAAAGTGCAGGATGATTAAGACGAATCACTCAGTTTATAACACCTGTAGAGAGGTACCACCCCTTGGGGTGGTTTGCATAGACTTGTTCAAACTAGGTTTTACAGAAACCCACAGACAAAGAAATTATTTTTGGCATAAAAAGGCTACATATAAACTGACTCAGGGCCTTCTTTTTGATCCAGCAAATGGACAGGATTTCTGTTCAAGGAGGGCCCCAACCCTTGCAGAAGGATTGGAAAGTTGTTGGCCTATGAAAGCCCAATAAGTCTGATGGGTCACTCCAAATATGGTTAGTGTGTGTTTTAAATCTGTTTATTGTTTTTATGATGTTTTCTCTGTAAAGCTTTTACCTTAAGAATAAATGTACTTGCTTGGAAAGAGCTGTGGTAACTTGTAACTTCTGGCAATACACTGTTTGTAGCCCTTGAGAGAGAGAAAGTGACACACAGACGCTGATCAGTAGGCTGATTGGCTTGCTGGGTATAACATAGTGGAAGGCAGGGAGCTGTGCAGCCTTGAAATCCTTGGTCAGACATGAGTGGGACAAAATTGGCCCAGAGACAGGTGATTGCTGGAGACCTGTAACCTGACTGGGCATTCCTGAAGTGGATCATGGAGGCGGGGAGATAAGTGTAATTACACTGGAAAAAAGACATTAATAACCCAGCAACCACATTGCAGAAAACAGAGTTGCCCAAGACTAATTTGGGGAAAATTTGTTCCGCAGTTCCTATATATAAAGTGCCTGATAACAATGTTGTTTACACTGGTTTTAAAGGATTTATAAGCATTTCTGAAATCATGCCACATACCACTTGTCAAGATATGTGCTAAGTATTTGGTTGTGGATTTTTGGGGGTTAAGGGATAGCTTTAAGGGAGTGGAGAGACCCTAATGGATAGGCAGACAGATAGCCTGGCCTATACAGAGTTACCCAGAATAAACACTGCCTGCCTGTTATATCTTCATATCCTGTATCAACATGAGAACAATGAAACACCCTATTCCCTGCACCATTTCCCTGAATACGACTTGCATAAATCCCTATAATATCACGGAAGGTCATCGTCAAGTATCAGAGATTCTCACATTTTTTAGATTTGCCAGTAGAGCTACCTAAGGAATATTAAACATCCAAACCCTTCAACAACAATTATCCTTATTAAATAAAATCTGTATCAGCTGTATCTTCAGTACAAAAGAAATTACGAGCACTGTGACACATCCGTAGCATAAATCCATAGCAGTACCTGATTTTTGCAAGAGAATATTAATCAATAAAAGTTTTAACTTTACCAACTGCGCTAGTGAAAAGACATTTCCCATTTCATATCATGTGAAGTTTGATGGGGTGAAGGAGGGCAAACCTGAAGCCTCTAGATTTTAGCTGATGTATTACTTCTCCAAATTCACGATGATTTTGAAGTGCCTCAGATCTTCAATCAAGGAACATACACTACACAGGGGATTTCCACATTAACATTCACGTTTTACTGACTTTGCATATGCTAGTAATTTTGCTTGTCTTAGAATTTAAAACTGCTGCATTTATGTGACAACAGCCAGAATGTTCCTCTCAATAAAAAATGGAACCTATTGAGTATTGAATATTGATTGCCACAGAAACCCAAAAAGCGACAGCTATTTTAAGTACTGGCTACAGAACTGTTGATACTTATTGCTTAAAAATTAGCTTTACAATGCAAGTATAAGTACTTTTTGGATTGTGAATGGTGAAGTTGTTATGAACATTTATTTGTGCTCAAATATACAACTACCTAAGGATTCAATTATTATCTTGAGATTATAAACTCAAAAATCTAAAGGCAAAACCAATACACCTCCAAGAATAGAATTTGGCCCTCAGGACTTAATCAAAATAGTACTTCAGCTGAAGATTTCAGTAGGTTTCTGAAATGTTAACAGCTATGATGGCTGTTAAACTTCTGTCAAATTAGGAGCCTTCACAAACATGACATTCGCTCTGTGGATCTGACTTGTGGAAGCAGTGCTTGTGGAAGCACATTTTAAAACTGTGTGATTGATGTTAAACCATTAATCATTTCAACATGAGATAATTATAAGACTTCCAAACACTGAATTATACAGTCCAGCAGAACTATACACTTGAGTGCTGTGCACTGCAGTATTATGGAACAGGGACTGTAATATTTCACAGCATGTGGCATGCATGTCATTGGAGTGAGGGGCATGTTACCCAATGCTATTTGATTGTGATGGATTACCTGGGCTCTGCCATGACACTGCTAGTTTGTGGCATGCCACAGTCTATGTGTCACTACATATCTGAAAAAGCAAAATGAATCTCATCTCCCTGATATGCATGAAAATGCCACAAAATTTTGCAGTTCCACCACAGATCTAATGTCTTTTCTCACATGACACTGTAAAATAATTAAAAGCAAACTGTACGCATTCTTTTCAGAGACCAGCTAATTGATGCAAATACACATATTAGCATACATGTAAGCCAAAGGAAATGAAATCAGCAAATTAGATCAGACACAGTGATCACTACTGGAAGTCATGCTTTGCTCACGTTCCAGATACATTATTATAATTATTAATTATTTGTGTTACCGTAATGCTTAGAGGCACAAACTGGGATTAAGTTCAATGCACTAGACACCGTGCAAACATAGTGAGAGTCAATCCCTGTACCTAAGAGCTTTCAATCTAAATAAAGACAAAAAAAGTTGAGAGGGTAAAGTTAGAGAGATGAAATAATTTGTTCAAAGATACACGGTAGATCAGAGGCAGGAATAATACTCATGTTTCCCAGTCTATTTCTTTATCCACTAGAAGACATGGTCTCCCCACTTACTTACTGCAGTTTATTCTTATTTCTAAGAATAATGGAAAAACTATGTTCTAATACCATGGAATGGTATCTATGGGACACTGGTAACTTTTTAATGACAACCATGGATCAAGTTACAACTGAGCAGTACCAACAGCAAACATGTTACTTAAACAAAAACTTTGTTAAATAGCAGAATGGGATGGTTGACACCTATTAATTACAAAAATGCCTTTTCATCCAATCATTCATCATTCACATCAGCCAGGTGGGCATATTAAAGCATAAAGGAAAACCCAGAATCATAGTACTTATTTTAATCACATAGGCTAACATATTAGAACCACGGAGGCAGTTTCTCTAATGTTTAAATGTGCCATGGCACTTAGCAAAGTCAACATAAGTCATTGCTCCAATTTCTGTTCTTAAAAAAAAATCTAAACAGCATTAAGATGGTGCCAGATTCGTTGTCATGTAGACACTCACCGTTGGGTCATGTTTAATAGTGCTTTTTTCTTTTCTCTGGATATTATGAAGCACTAGTCCAAAGGAAGTGGATAGTTTTTATATATAATATGAACAACACTGGAGTACCATTATTTCTAACACTGTATATCTTCAGTGTACAACAGAAGGTTCTGCTTTTCCTGAGTCCTAAGTGGAAAAGATTATTCAATAAAGGAGAAAATATTTCTCTTTCATTTTCCCTGAGGTTTCTTGAGCCATCTTTGGATAAGATTGGAGCTCCTGCCGGGAAACTAGCTCATGATCTGAGAAACCCTGTTCTTTATAATTATTCATTATTAGCCACTCTCTATAAAAGAATGTGGAAGAAATAAAGTAAATCCTGAAAATCACAATCCAACACCCATATTTTACTGCTGATCTTTGTCCATGGATGTCAGTGGGAGTTCCGCATGCAGGATGAGGATGCAATTTGGCCATCAATATTTGCAAAGATGAAGAACATTCTAATCGGTTCAGAGGCAGGTTGTGGGGCTGGGGAAATAGAAATGGTGCAGAGGCAGCCTGGGAGGCAAAAAGTAGTGTAAGGGCTGGGTGTGGATGATCCAGAAATAGAGATATGATGCAGCAACCAAAGGGAGGCAAATAGACTCCAGGCAGGAGGTATGGATAATATCAGGGAGCAGGGGCTCAGTGGACCATTGCACAGATTCCAGCTGGTGGAGAAACGGCATCTAGGCTGCAGCTGCAAGTAAGACTGGGAGTTGACCCAACCTCAAATGGTGGGAGCAGAGGGAATGCAACAGAAGATAGGAAGATACTCCACCCACTCGAGAGCTGTTCTTAGAGATGGCACACCTAACTAACCTCATCTAACTAAGACTCATTGAGAAGCAACCCCAACATCATGTCTAAGCAGGCTTGGGGCAGCAAGGCACTGGGAGTCTCTCAACATGGCAGGGAACAGCACAACTTGCTTACTCTTTACATTGCCTGGCAAAGAGGCAGGGGACAGTTGTCCAGCAGCTATGCCTCTTTCTAGAGACATCACCCTAGCCTCACTCCTGCAACTTTCTATATTCTACGTGAAAGCCTTGGGACAGGGACAAATTTTTAATTTAAAAACAAAGAAATACAGGTAAATTATGGAATCTATGATCTTTCCTGACCATGTGTGATGACATCAGTTGTCCGAGCCAGTGCCGAAGCGATTGCTGTACTTACAATCCTGATATAGGTTATGCAAGGATTAAGTACATTTTTTATTTTCTACACAAAGTAAAATTTCCCAGTAACACATATTTAATTTAGCTCATTAACCAAGAAAGAAACTCACTTACAGGTCTTTACTTAGACATGCCTTTCAAACAGTCAGAGATTTCCATTCTCTCCGGATTCTCCCTCACATGCCTGACACTAACCTGCTTATCTCACCTCATCAGCAAGCACTTAAAGGATGAGACTAAGAAGCATTATGTTCCGTGCTACACTGATTGGTTGAAAGACAGCAGATTCTTGTGAATCCCTTTGCTCATTTACTTTGGTTCTACATTTTACAGTTCAGTTTTCTCTTGAGGTACATAGAAGCAATAAGAAATGAGAAAATAATCTGGGGGGTAGGTCTACACTACCGCTTAAATCTATCTAATTTACGTCGCTCAGGGGTGTGAAACAGACAATCCACTGAGTGATTTAAGTTACAGCGACCTAAGCGCTGGCCACACCAGTGTTATGTCGGTGGGAGATGCACTCCTGCTGACATAGCATCCGCCTCTGTGGCAGGGCAAGGTATTAAATCCAGGACTCCCAGGTCCTTGGCTAGTGTCCTAACCACTGAACCACTCGGTATCACTTATCCTTAGAGGGTGTTAATGCACAAAAAATGGCAATAAATTGAGGCTGCTAGATTTTGGCAGGCAATGGAGAGAGCAGCACAGTGGAAAGACCCATTCCAGGCCTGGCCTAGTGGCCGTTTTGTATGAAATACTAAAATAGTCATTCAGCCTGAGAAAGAATGCAAATGATTCTATGGCTCCGGGCTTAGTACACCCAATTGGAATGTGGGAGACCCATGTGCAAGTCCCTGCTCCAGTGAGAATTTATAAAAAATGAAACAGCTTCAGCAGATGAGAGTAAGAGAAACCTATCTCAGAGTATGCCATAGCACCAGTAGTTAGGGTACTCAAGTGGGAAGCCTGGATTCATATCCTTGCTCTATATCAGGCAGAGTGGGAATTTGAAGGTGGGTCTGCCACATCCAACATGAGTGCACTAACCATGGCCTTAAGGTTATCAGGGGCAAACACCACCATAATTTGTGAAATAGGATTTAGCACAGAATCCAGGAGCATATCCATGGCTATGAATCCTGGGCAGAGTGGGTTGACACCCTCCAGCCCATGCTGAGGTGCCTAAATACTTTGCGGGGGCTTCAGCCACACCCCTCCCAGCATCCCCTTTGGCTAGTTCAGGCGGATCCCTGCTTGTCATGCTGGCTTTTGTGAACCTATTTGTAGGCCCCTAACTCTCCCCAGGCATTGTATAGGGACCCTAAGCACCTAACTCAGGAATGTGAATGACATTAGGTGGCCGCCACCACCTAAAAGTTACTGAATCTTAAGTCCCATTTGTGCGTCTAGCCCTCTGTCTAGGTATTTAGGCTGGAATTTTTCAAAAGAAGCTACGGGAGTTAGGCACCCAATCCTACTGAAATTCAGCAGGACCCTGTCTGTGGATCCCAGTGCTCTGTGGCTTATATCCATGGTATCAGAGCACACAGGGTCTGATGCCCTCATACGAACCAACTAAAGGGGCTGCATCAGTTCTAGGCCTGCAGTAACTTCTCCTATGACTTCATGGCAGAATGGGAGTGACAGCTCCAGGATTTAAAGATGAGGTACAATGGAGTCAGAGTGCTCAGATACACAAGTCACCCCAAATCCTGACTTCCATCCTCATCCACAAGCAGCAACACTGCTCCCAGGTGCATAGGGTTTGCCTCCTAAAACCCACCAGGCCAATCTCACTGCTGTATAGGTCTTCCCACCATACAGCCAACATCCACCACAGAGACACACAGGTACCTAGAAGGGCAACAGCCCTTAGAAAATTATCTATTTTAGTACCTAAATTAAGTAATAATTTATTCATTTGCAGTGTGGACACAGTGACTCGGGTATGGATTTGCAGTATGGCTGCTCACACCAGGCTAAGCTAAACAGGGTGTCCATCCCCCAAGCCAACTCTCCGGTAGGGACACAACCTGAGGTAGATATTGATGCTTTGTATGGAAATACTATAACTTCACTAGCTCTCAAATACCAAAGCAGAAGCTTGCTCCTGTTGATTAGATATAATTTTCTATCAAATCATTAATGGCAAAAGCTAGAGGCTACCAGCTCTGATCTTAAGGGTTTGGGCAAATTCAGCTATGCAGAGCTCATTTGCTTAAGAAATGAGACTGTGAAGAGGCATGAGAAAAAGTAACACCGAAGAGCAGGTTAAATAAAGTCAGATAATGTAAAGTTTGCACTGTAAAGGCAGTTCATGCTGGCATACTTTCCAGCACATTCTTTGAATTTGTCAGTGCATCTCTTCCTGAATGCAAATACTGTATGCAAGCAAGAAACCTATTAAGGCCTATTCTAAAAAATCATCAGTCATCTTAGAAACCGTACTAAAGCAAAATTTGTGTTAGCTGATTTCCAATGTAAAAACATCCTAATATAATACAGAATATGATAACTAGATGGAATTCTGTCTTCCGCATGTTAGAGCACCTGGGCAGGAGAAAGCCTTCCCAATGTGAGGTGAAGGCAAAGAATTCATGTTAATACCGTCACGAAGGGTACTCATGAAAATGTTTGCATTATCAGTCAGCCCATTCCCCTCAATAAATGCCTCATACAACAGTCATGCAAGCAGCAGCTTGCAAAAAAATGAATGACACTTGTGCTGTGTTTCTGGCTGATAACACAATGTCCAGGATTTAAGACAATGACAGATTCCACCACATTCTGCTGAGAAATAATTATACACCATTGAAACCAGGCTGGATTAGCGTTCCAAGCCTTTGCAGGACCCTTTTGACCATGCACATATCAATTTTAATTGTGCATACCTTTTGCCAGGAACTCAGAAACTAACTATATGAGCAGGCATAGTATAACCTTCCCTTCAGTATTTGTGACTCACCATAATTTCAAAATCAGACAAACAATTAACATGTTGAATTTGAAGTCAATTATCTTCAAATAATCTCCAATTATCTAGCTATTTTTTTCTAGTTTCGTTGGGTGAAGCATATAAAATTTAAAGAGCTCTAAAATACTTTTAAGGAGCACTAAAGAGAAGTGTGCTTTTATGTTAAAGGCGTTCCTGTGAACACCTGTGAACTGTTGAGTTTAATTGGGCTACAGCTGCTACTGACTTTGAGAGTGCTGACTGATTACCTGCCCTTACATTGTGTTGAGTTGTCTTCTTCTTTCTTCCTTTCCAGCTTCTTTTTTTGCACCATGCATCTGGGAAATCAGTGATCTAAAAGTCTCCAAGCGCTCGTTCTTCTCATATGAAAATATTTAGAGTCAGACAGATCACATGAGGCCAGATCTTGTTCATCTTATTCATATAAGTGGTCACTATGACTTCAGTAGGATTACTAAGGTGAGCATGGATGAGGCCAAGGGTGTATGTTTATTGACTACCCGGAGAATGAAGATGTAGATCTGGAGAGTCAAATTCACACATGAAAAAGCATTCAGAAGAAAGAATGTTTCGCAGATGACATATTTAGGACCAAATTCTTTCCTGAGATGCATATATGAGGTTCCCATTCACTTCAATGGAGTCCCACATACATCCTAAAGTGGTGACTCCAGCAAGAGCAGGAGGGGTTACAAGACCAAATCTTGTCCTAAGATATGATAAAAGGGATCTGCAGCTCTGCATTAAAGTCAATGGGAGTTGTGTATGTACACCTATCCCAAGACAGAATCAGGCCCTCAGGGCCTGACCCAGTGTCTACTGAAGTCAATGGAAAGGCTGCCATTGACTTCAACGGATGCTGGATCAGGCTCTTAGACCATATGTGATAAGTGAGAGTAACAATGGAAGCAGAATTCTCTCAAATAACTTGGAAGGAGAAAAAAAGGAAGGAATAATGCACAAGAGACAGTGAAAAATAGGTAGTGGAAACTATAAAGCAGTTTCTCAGTCATAGAAAAAGCTTAGGAAAATAACAGAAGCTTAAAATTTTTATCACAAAGTTGCTGTGAAAGACACCTTGACTAGCAAGGGGAACAGACAACAGTGCACAGGAAAAGACAAGTGAATTTTAATGATACTTCGGCTCTTAAGTCACTTAGTTGCTTTTGAAAATTGTACCCAATGACCGAAGCACATTAGATGAGAACTACAGACCTATACACTTGACTTGTGTATAGGTACAGAGAGGCTACACTTGACATAATCTAGATGCTTCTGTGACCCTAAGGCTTAGTCATTGGTTGTGTCCAATGAACAAGAGTAGAGACACCTTCCTGAAGCTGGAAAAAATTCTAACCCTCGCTCCCAAAACTATAGGAGAAGATAGATAGATAGATAGACAGATAGATAGATAGATAGATAGATAGATATTAAAAGTGGGATTTTCAGAAGCATTCAGTGTTGGCCTATCTGTGTCCATTGAAGCTGATGGGAGTTTTACCATGGATTTCAAAGGATGCAAAATTAGAGCAGCACTGAGTGCTTTTGAAAACCATGCCCTAAGTACTGTACCGATTTATTTGAGGAAAAGTGACAGTAGGCTCAAGCAGATGGAAAGGAAATTTATCGTCAGAAGAGGTAGACATTACCTTATGCATTATTTAAAGGGGGATGTGGGACAGATGCTAAAAGCAAACATATCATTGTCCCTTTGCCAAGTGGCTGCAGATTTGGGGCTTGCCGGAAAGTTTCCCACTTTCCTCAGCAAAGAGTGATGCTGAATGCAGCTTAAGTTGAACAAGTGGAACTTTATTACATCTTGTGCTCTGCTCTGTGCATGTGGCTAAGTTGCTTCCAGCCCAAATCTTTGTGTTCCCTGTTTCCCAGTGTCCCATCAATGACAATCCCTCCAAATAACATGGACACTCTGACTCCAGTTCCACTGGTCATGGTACATCTTTCTTATTTTACAAACATTATACAATACAAACATTACAAATAAATAGTTGATTCCCAGACCCCAGCATCACCACCACTGCATGCCTCTTCAGTCAAAGGTTGCTAACACATAGCAAAGTTGGAGTCTTGTCTTTACCACAGTTTCAGCTGATGATAGTTCTTTGAGATAGTTTGGTCTCCTCAACATGTGACCACACTGGGAAAGACCTATCTCTGTCTCCCTGTCACCTGCCTCTGGGTCTAGTAATCTCTCTGTGAAGCTCCTTCCTCCCTACGGGGTTGGACTCTAGATGGTTCTCTGTCTCTCCATTCTGTGATGATCTCTGCATTTCTGTAGGCTCTCTCTGGGTGTTGTGTCTGTGGACTCATAAGTCTCCAGTTCCTTCAGATCACTTGTCCTTCTTGTGTAGTCACTTCATACGACCTGCATGCCACAGCACCCCTCAGGACTCCTTTATTACACTCATTCTGGTGTCTCTCTAATGGCTGGATCCTCACAGGCGTGCCGGTCTCCGGGGCTGGAAAGTTCTTGGCTGGCCTGATGTCCTCTAGTGCCCTTGTTGGCCATCTTCTCTTGGAGTGTCCCCATCCTTCTGGCTGCAACAGGTCTCCCCTCATTGGTAGCAGGTTTTGGTTTCTTCATCCTATCAGTACCTGCACTGGACTGTTTTGGCACCCCTGTTATAGGGTATTCCTAAGTGCAAAAAATACTAACAAAGAGTCTCAATCAGAAGAAAGAGCTCAGTGTAACAGTCTCTTAGCTATTTTCACAGCTGATTTAACCTTACTGTTACTCTGTGGATATGCTCAGGAGGAGGTGTGATAGTCAAACTCCCATTTCCATGCAAATTCCTTTAATTATTCCAAGGCAAACTGGAGTCTATTGTCAATTAATACAATGTCTGGAATGCCATATCTTGCAAAGAGGGCCTTCAGTTTGCCAGTCATTTTGATTCTTGTATCAGGCCAAGCATCAACCTCCAAAAAATGTGAATAGTAGACCATTGTAATCAAGTATGGCTTTTCCTTCAAGGTAACTATGTCTGCTCCAACTTTTTCCTATGGTTGGGCGGGCAACTCATGTGGTAACAGAATTTCTGATAATTGTTATCATACAACTGACAGGTATCACACCCTTCTATCAAGGCGTGGTGTTACATGTTCATTCTGGCCAGTAAATACACTCTTGAGCCTGTCTATGCCTAGGTGTGAGGCACGTATTTTTTGCATGTCACCCTTATGCAATGACATGTAGATAACAGCTCCCTGTCTTCAAAATATGATTCCATTATCCACATTCAGCTCATCTTTCATTTGAAAATATGGTTCTGCTACTACCAGTCCTTGGCTTTTGTCTTCTGGTTTCCCGGCTAGTATTGCTGTCTTGACTGTCTGTACATGTCCATAGTCTCTTTGATTCCTATCAGCTTTGCAGCATGTTAATGGAGTCAGTGTCCTATTCACCTCCACCCAGCTCACTGATATCTGGTAGCCCTGGAGGTGCATCAACATGTGCTGCAATATCTTTGAAGCACTAAGAAGGAGCTTTGCCATGATTGTCTCTAGGGCTTTGTGATTTGATTGCACTATTACATAGGTATCCTGATGGAGTCACTCCACTCAAAATCCCAAAGCCAGAAACAGTTTTTCTATTTGGGCATACACCTGTTCAGTCTCTGACAGGATTTTGCCGGCATAAGTGACTGTCTGCTCCTGCAATAGCACTGTACCCAGTATTTTCTTTGATGCACCACACTGGAACGTCAGTGGTTTCTCCTGGCTAGTACTACTTCAGGACAGCATAACCATTATTATTTATTTCAGGGTGTGAAGTGTTCCACTCAACATTTGCCTTGTGAGTCGACATATGGGATTCACTACTCAACAGTGCCTGTAGCTGTATGCATTTATGCACAGCACTTACTATTGGCAGAAGAAAGGAAAAGCAGTGCTGGTTGCCCTACTACGCACTCAGGTTTGGCCCCACCCATCCTCTGTCATAATGGGGGAAGAGAGGGCCAAAATTGAGTAGGTGGTGTTGCAACCTGATGCATGGGAGTCACAACACCAATCAGGTTTGGCCTTGTGTCATGACAGAGGGGCTACAGGGTCAAACCTGTGTGGGCAATAGGGCAGATAGTGCTGCTCTTCCTCACTGCCGCTTTGGAGCTGGCTCCTGGACCAGGCCTCTTCCTTGGGAGCCTGCCTGGCCTCACCCAATTTCTAGCAGCCTGTGTCCCCTGTCCAGGTTGGGGAGTGCCACTTTACCCAGGCAGGCAGGGCTGGAAGGCAGGGGCTGAATGTAGTTTGGCAAGGCACTGAGGCCAGGATGGCTCCACAGGGACTGATGGTGTGTAACATGTGAAAGATTTATGGGGGAAACCCTGTAGCTACTGGATCAAAGTATGGACAGAACTGGGACAGAAAATGTATTATTCTTATGGAGCATAGTACCCATCTCCTAGTCACTGGAGCTGGCAAGTCTCTCTGACTGCCTTGATCTCAATGAGATCTGCTTTAAGTCCCACTGCTGTGAGCCCATCGGCATATACCACCATCAGTAGGAACCAAGTGTTGTTGCAGCATGCAGGACTCTTGCAGCATGCAGGACATCAGCATGCAGGACTCTTTATCCAGGCTTATGTGCCAAAACCCATTCCTTGCATCACAGACAGGAAAGATTCTGGCTTTGGAAAGTTCTGTTAAGATTTCATCAATTTTTAGCAATGGATAGCGACTTCTTTTCAATGCCTGGTTCAGATGCATAATTTGCCTGATGTCTTTTTTACCACCAGCATGCTATTTACTCAGGCTATACTGTTTTCTACAGGTGCTATGAAACCACTGCTCGGCAGACTTTTGAACTCCTTGAATGCTATATTACGTAGTCCCACTGGAGTTTTCTTTTCTTGGAAGCACACAGATTCCACTGCAGTGTCTATAGCCAGTCACAGCTTTCCTTCAAGGCCCCCGTCATCTTTGAAATCATCCCATATGCTTTTAAAATTGTCTCCATTGTCCATGGAACTCTGCTTTTGCTTCTTGTACTTTCAGCTATAAAATTCTGATTAGATCCATGGCTGACATGGTTATAGTTCCCGACAGGGATTGTGATGCTTACCACAACAACAAACTTCAGCTGGTACTGTCATTTTCCAGGTTAGTTACTACGTGGTCACATTTCCCTATAGGCCACATTATGCTCTCATTGAACATAATTAAAGTGCACCTGCTCTTTGTAATGGGTCCAGTTCACTCTGAGGAATCACATTGCAGGAGGCTGCCTATTCAGCTGAAATCACATAGGGTGTTTCCCTATCAACATTGTTGCATGCATAAAGATTGGTATTGTCCCTTATTGGTATTGTCCTATTAACCTGAACCTGATATGCTCTTAGACAGAAGGAGAGAGTCATGGTGTCATCACTGCTGTCTGATGTGCTATCCTCCTCTTGTGCAAGTCTAACTGGATCTTTGAGACCTTCCTCTACCCTTTTACACACTGCTCAAATGGTTTAACTTGAAATGGTGTCCTAGTGCAGGGCACTTCTCCTTTACCCACTCATGTTGTCTGCTACAGTAAGTGCATCTCACTATTTTATGGAACCTTGGCCACCTCCTTTGCTGTTTTCTCACTGGATATACTTCCATGCTGTGTAGATATACCTTTGGACTCTGCCTGCTTAAACATTCTGTTCACTTTTCTTGTCTAAGCCACTGAGCTTTTTGTCTGGTAAACTGCTACTCCAAAGCTGTTCAACGAGGATTGCATAGTCACAATCTGTGACTCTGGGTATTAGCTCTCCTTTTATGCAGCTGCTCTGAAACACGAAGAAATTGAGAAAGGTTAAAATACACCTTCAGACACAGAAAAGTGCTTTAACCCACACAATCGCCTTAATGACTGTCTGGGTGAGGTTATTGCATGGATTTCTTTTAAGGAAAATTTCATATTAAATGTTTGTATCTCGATGGTTCATAATGTCCTCACATATATCTAATTTGTCTTAACAATATATTTCCGAAAAGAAACAGCCAAGAAATTAGAAGCTCTGCAAATTCAAATCTCAAAGGCTAGATGGAATACATTCCCAAATTTTGAGATGAGATTATGCAGACTGAAACACACTCTTACGACAAAAAAGATGAATCTGTATACTGGAGAAGGGTTAATATAATGTTGTATTTATGTTGGGGAAGGGAACAGAAGAAAATCACAAAGAATTTACCTTTTTCTTGATTTCTGCAGTGGGAAGATAGTGAAATCACTAATTAGTCATTAGCGGGGTGCAATTTGTAGCATTACTGCCTCTGAGACAAAATACAGTACTGTTGTTTTATATTACAGTACTGCCTAGGGTCTCTAATTCAAGGATAAGGGCCCGTTGTGCTAGACATTGTACAAACATGTAGTAAAAAGACAGTTCCTGTCCCCAAATCTTACAGTCTAGATTTATGACAAAACATAACAGGTGGCTGGAATAGACCAATGAAAGGGTGAGATGAGGGGCAAGGATGTGGATTGCAATCCCACACTCATACTTGGCCTGAAACCCACAGCTAATACTAATGTTAATACTGGAGATTTCACTATTAGAACTGTAATCCTCCAGATGGGAAGGCAGGCTGGTTGGTATCCAAGGTCCTAAGGTTTCCTTTTATCTAGACATTTTCTATGTTCCAAAATGTACATGGTTCCTAAGTAAGTGTAATCAGAATGCCGACTAATTGCTACCTTTCAGAATAGATGGCAATATCCACTCAAACCTAACAGTTGATGTAAAAAAAATCTCAGCTGATTCATGCACATGAAGGAAATGTTAGCTTTATTTTTTTCCTATTACTCAATTGTGTGTCCTCCTGCAATCTGGGTTACCATCAACCAAATAGTGTCTGCTGGGGACATATTTTTAGAACTGCTAGTGGAAAAATAACATTGTTGCCTAAAAAAATTCAAACAAAGAACAAGGAATCTTGACAAATTTGACAATCTGTATAACAGAAAGCTGCAGAGTGGAAAACAGTACAGAACTGAAAGAATAATAATAACATTGCTAATGTCAGGGTAGGGGTTGTATTTTTTTCAATAACATATACTAGTATCTTTTTTATTGCACTTTAGTGATGCTAAGAAAAGCATCTGTTTCTATCTTCAATGTAAAGTTCAGAAGGAAATTGTGAAAACTGCTTTATCCTTTACAAGTAAATGTGCCATTTCTGTAATATAATGAGAATGAGCAAACTCCTTCAACTAGTAAATAGGCTGTAAAATAAAGAAAGCAGTTGCTCTTCAGGTTGGAATGTATTTATTTACTTTGAGTTTGTATATTTTTAGTTTGAGATTGGCCCTCAAATCATGAGGGTTATTTTTTTAAAGATTATATTGGGTTTTTTTCTCTTTCCCTTTATTTTTTAACTACGTTGCCCAGTGTGTGTGTGGCATAACAGTGTTGCTAACTCACCAAATGTGTGGAGTAAGATAATTCTGGCCTCCATAGCAAAAGCTGTCGCTTGGTGCTTGATAGTGCAGTTCTTCCAACTTCTCCACAAACCCATAGCTTCAATTACTTCTGTGCCCCCACCCAATACCACATCTGCCTGTCCCCCCAGCCTACCAATTAATTATGCAACCCCAATTCCACATTTCTCCTTTCCCCCTCAGCACACCTCAGCCTCTGCCCTAGCTTCGAGGGCTCTTCCCCTTCCCCGTCCCCCAATGGAGGGGGCAGAGGGAAGCAGAGAACAGACTGACCCAACTCAGACAAATATGATGTCACCCATCTATGCAGATCCCCCTGTTCTTGAGCAGATTCAGCAACTGCCACATTTTTTCAAAGTGCACACATGTACTTCTAATGTCACAGAATTTCCCCACTGGGAAAATCTAAATTAAATATTTTGTTTCAGATCAGCTCATCTGAACTGAAACATTTTGGTTCGACAAATTGAACTGAAACATTCTGTTTCAGGTGATTTCAACATTAATCTGTGTCTATCTGAACTGCCATGGTGCCTCATGAGAGTTGTCCCTCATGTCCCCACTTTCCTCTGTGAGCTGGGCTCCCTGACTGGACTACATCTCCCATAATGAACTGCCGTGTTTCAGGTGAGATACATGACCATGGTGCATCATGGAGATACAGCCAAGCCAGTTAGTCAGCCCACTGGGACATGAGGTAGCTGAATTACAACTCCCATGATGGACGGGTGCAGCTCAGTAGAACATATATTAGTGTGGGGACCTGAAATGAAGCTTTTCAAGTTGGAAATGTCAGTTTCATTTTGATTGAAAATGTAGAGATGAAACATTTTGACATTTCTGAACAGAAATTTGTTGGAACTTTTCTTTCATCCCAATCCAGGACAAAAACAAATTTTGAAATATCAGAATTTCCCACAAGATGGAAATTCCTATTGTTAATCAGCTTGTGTGTGTGTGTGTATTTAATTCCAAAGTAAAGTTTTGTTAATGAATCAGATGGGTAAGAGGAAAATTCAGCAAGTCCAGACTTCCCTTAATAGACAAACTGGATACATATACGGCACATGGAAGTGAGCCTCCAAGCCCAGGTAAACAGACTCAGGGGAGTGGGACTCACACTAGCATTCTAAAAATATCTGTGTAGACAGTGCTTTGAAGATGCTTCCTGAGCTATTTTTAGAGTGCTAGCCTGAGCCCCGTTAGCAGAGTCTGTTGTCTCAGGCTGGGAGGCTTACTCCCATGTAGACATACCAACTCTTGCTGCACCTATGGTAGTGGTGGGAGCAAAACTAGGTTTCTCCCACACAATTCCAGAGCCATACGGGGTAGAAGCCTCCACACTTGCTGAAGGAAAATGGGGCCAAATTTGCTGAGACACCTGAAGCATCCCAACTGTACAATTTCACAGAGTTACTAGCCTCCTCTGCTGTGACTTCAATGTTTCAGCTCATGTCTTGTGACAGAAGGGTGCACTGAGAGCATTTAATGTGAGAGGAGAGGTTGCCATCTCGATAACAAGTAGGTGGGATTTCAGTCAGAGTGTTGATTGGTCTTTGGCATAAGATAGCAATATTGTATTTTTATCCTTAAAAAAAAATTTAATGGGAAAATGAGTACTAGTTGTGCAATAGATTGTGTTAAAACAAGAAGAATTAAGCAAAGGATAACACTTAAAACTGAAAAGAAAACACATTTTGTTGAAAGGCATCTGGAGATCGTTGACTTTAAGAAGAAACTCACAAGACAAGCCCAACGTTAACTTAATCCTCTTGCGTTAGATTCTCCATTGCCCCACCAGTCTAAAGTGAATGGGTGCAAAAGAGAAAGTTACTCACCCTGTGCAGTAACTGAAGTTCTTCTAAATGTGTGTCCCTATGGGTGCTCCATGGTAGGTGCAGCCTGCGCCCTGTGCCTGGAATCAGAGATTTAGCAACAATCATTACTTTTCACTGCCACACAGATGGCCATTCCATCTTCTCACATGCACTCATTAAACATTTTCTGAAGGGTCTCCAAAATCTTTATCCCCACATACGAGACACTGGCCTAGGACCCCAGCCTCCTACGATGTTCTCTGACTAATGGCTATGTGCTCTTTCCTTCATTTAAGGAAAATAGCCTTTCTTGTTGCCATCACCTCTGTCTGACAGGTTGGCAAAATTGTAGCCTTTATGGCATATCTCCTCATATATACTTTTTCACAAATACAAAGTTACACTATGCCCACATCTAAGATTTTAACCCAAGATTCAATCATCTTTCCATCTCCATCAACTGATTCACCTTCCTTGCTTCTTCCTGAAGAAATTAAGCAACCAAGAGGAGATAGCCCTGATCACTCTAGACATCAAACAAGCATTAGCTTTCTACTTGGACAGAATTAAACCTTTCCGGAAAACATCACTTTTATTCCTTTCTACGACCGAAAGATCCAAAGGCTTAGCCATCTCTAAACAACACCTTTCTAAGTAGATCTCACAATATATACATGTGTCCTACAAATACACAATACACAACCTCCTACTGCAATTAGAGCACATTCCCATTCACTTTCCACCTCCATTGAGTTTCTCAATAATGTTCCCGTTGCTGACTTTGCATTAACATGGGCATCAACTTGCTGACTATCAACAGACATTTTTGCCTGTCACTATGCTATTACTTACGAGACCACGGTGGACACTCATATAGGACACACTGTCCTACCATCTGCAGTAAATGCTGCTCCAAAGCCCCAGGCTTCCAATTAGGGGCACTGCTTTCTAGTCACCTACAATGCAGCACCCACAGGGACTTCACTCTAAGAAAAAGAGAAGATTACTCACTCTGATCAGTAACTGAGGTTCGTCGAGATGTGTGTCCTTATGGGTACTCCACTATCTGCCCTCCTCCCCTCTGCTTCAGAACTGACACTTAAGCGCTGCAGCAGAGAAGGAACTGGAGGGTGTTCAAACTGAAGAGCGATATATATATATACATCCTGCTCACAGCACAAGATGGGGGAGGTGCGCATGTTCAGTCAGACAGGTACGGCTGACGAATATCTCTGATCCCAGGCGCAAGAGGTGCTGCCGCACCTACACTGGAACATCCATAGGGGCATCATTCAAAGAAGAATTCTGCCATTCTGATTAATTAGTATGTTATACACACATTGCACTGGTGTCAGTGACTACAATACATTGTCCAGGGCAATGGAAAATCTGCCCTCCTGTGGCTACCCACTTATATGGTCCTGATCACTATGATATCTGAACGTGCCTCTGTTCCCCATCTGTAAAATAGGGATACTTCTCTACCTCACTAAACCTTTTGTGAGGACAAATTAATTAAAATTTGTGCTACAGAGAGACTAAACTATTAACCTAAGGTAACAGGGAAAGCTGTATCGAAAGCCAGGAAGTGAAGACAGATCAACCAAGTATTATTGTAGCACCTTAACTACAAGGCAATCCTTCTTCTCTAACTTTGCTCACATATTGTTATCCCTTTCCCTCACCTCCCTAATACAGTATGTCTTGCCTTTTTAAATTGTAAACTCCTCAGGACAGAGACTGTCTTTTCTTATATACTGGTAAAACACTACACAATGGAGCCCCAATCCTCAGTGGAGTGCATGGGAGCCACCATAATAAAAATAATAAATAATATTAAGAATAAGATTCCCTGTTTGCAGAATGCCCATGGACATCAATGAATATTCCAATAGCAAAATATTCGTAGGGAATGCAACACAGATCTACAAAATATAGTAAAAAAGAACATGACTTTCTCTTAAATTCTTGTTCTTCTTTCTTCTAGTTCTTATTTTAACTGTTGTCTTTGCTGTTACATCCTGAGAAGATTATTTTGTATGGGGCTAGTTGAGTAGATGTCTTACCTATAAAGAAAGAAAAATGTTAATAATCAGAAAGCAATAGAAATCTTGGTAATAAGAAATGGGACAGATACAGTGTATAAATACATTGCTTTAATGGTGAACTTGCATACTAGCCATAGTGACTGGAAATAATTATGGGCTGAGATGCTTGTGGATAGATAGTGACCTCGTTAATCATTCTGATGGAGATATTGGTAGCTCCCTGCAGTGAGTCATTATAGAAATGCATCAAATAACAAACAATGACAGCTAGCAAGTAGTGACTGAAGGCTGACAGATGGTAAATAAATTCAGAACCGGCTCATTTTTGTCACTAAAAAATAGGTTTGAATGTTTTTTGGGTACTTACAATGCTTCTCCTGTTCGCCTAATCTCAGTCATAAAAATTAACATCTATATTCAAGTGCTTTAAATGTAAAGGGGAGATTAATAAAAAAAACCTTTTGTGAGTATTCAAACTGTGATGTTCCCAAGTTCCTAATACCACCGACACTTACCAGTTCACTCCAGTTGGGAATGTTGCATCATTTCCAGTCTTCCACCACACCACACTGTGCTACACCACAAAGCATTATAATATGCTAATGCAATGAGACATCACACAGTTTGATGTGATGTGGAACAACACAGTGATGAAAACTTATGGACCAACGTAATTACTTTCAGATAAGAATTATTAATTCAGCTGGCAGAACTCTGATCTAAATGCACGAGATCTGGGGGATAAATAAATAGGTTAGATAGATTTACTGAAAACAATTTGCAAGAACAGATATTCCATTGGGTCTGCCTCTGCACACAGCTCTATTTAAAGTGCTGCTCCCTGTATGGGCGCACATATGTGTATTAATCTGCCTCTTGCCCTTTTCAAAACTGCATTATTTTATCATTTGCTTGTTTTCCTGATTTTTCCCCTTTATAATTAATTAAAACAAAACTTTTGGGGGGTTTTAGTTGTGGGTTTTTTTAAGAGGCTAAATTTGCAAATACTGTCTTTGGAAAGAAATATTATTGAAGGGATAATCACAAAATTGGTGATTAAAAATAGATGGGTAGATCCTCAGTTGGTATAATCCAGTATTGAACTCTGGAACCATGCCATTTTACATATGCTGAGTATTTTCCCTAAAGTCCTTCTGACCAGTTTACTGAAGGAGTCATATTGAACTGGAGAAATACTAGGGAAAATTGCAAATGTTCTTGCAAATAACAGCACTTGCCAACTTCTTTTATTAGCAACCAGTAAGGAGAGCAAGATTTTATTCATAAGAGTGTTCATTGAAAGCAAAAGTGTTGTGAAGACTAATGTGAATAAATAGTTAAGAGAGTATACATGCAGACACTCTGTGCTTTTGGTAGGTTATGTGATGGAAGCGGTGTGTAGGTGTAGGAGGACAAAGTAAACAATGAGCAGCTATAGTAGGGGATAGAGGAAGTGGGGAAGGGCGTTGCGTGTCACCACCACGAGTGACGGAGGCATTCTAGCAGTACTTCAGGACATACCTGGTAATTCATCTGAGTGCTTGAAATGCAGCCAAGTACTGAAATAGGGGAATAACTAGAATAGACAACCTCTAGTACAACTTGGTTTGGGACACTTAACAGAACAATAAGACAGCACATTCTGAAAGCCCAAGTGAGAATCCTTGCACTACCACTCTTAATACAAGTCAAACAACATTCTGCACATACATACTGTTAAGAGCTAGTGACAGCATGACATTAAATAGAGACCAGTGTACTCAATCCATGCTTGCCCTTGGTCGATATATAACAGTTTGTTATTGTTTATGGAATGAAGGAATTACAAAGCAGTATCTTGGAGACCCTTAAACACCCTTTCAGTTCTAGCATAGAAACAACTAGATGAGCAAACCAAAGATCTGGCCTCATTAGGAACACACAATTACTTGGCGTAAAGAGAAAAGTGAATGGAAAGTCTTGCTAGACAATCAATAAATCTGGTTTACGTTTTTCATCAGTCTACAAGGAACCCCATTGTTTTTAAACCAGGGGTTCCTATATGTAGCTAAAAATAACATCCTGTTTTGTGCAAAGGAGGACATCAAAAATTTTTAATCTCCTATAATGCCCTCTGCCTGCTTGACTCTTGCTATATGTTGTTTCCTAAAATGAGGGTCTTCACCACTCCATTCAATCCCTAAGAGAATCAAAACTTCAGTTATTTCTTCAGGCTCTTCTGTTTAGAAAGCTTAGTTTATCTAACCAATGACCAGAAATGTTTCTATGTGATATGGGGAACCATGCCTTCAACTCAAATACCAAATCATGAATACTTATAATGAAGTGTTCATGAACAACTGGCAGGCTGCAATTTGTTCATACAAATCATTCACCCAACAATTATGCATAATGAACTAATCAGTGAAAATCACTTCTTGAATAAGGATAATTCACAATCAGAAAAAGGGGATTAATTCATTGAAAAAAACTATTCATCAGGGCTGCAGAACATAAATGGTAGAGGCAGGAACAGAACCCAGGTTCTGAGACTCAGTCCTGTGCCCTATTAAAGAGCCCTTACGGTCTTTGAGGACCACACCCTTCCTGACATAATAGTGTATGCGCCTGCACGTCTTCATTTGTTCCTTGTTTTGCTTTGTATTTTTTTTTTCTGTCTCTTTCCATATAAGCAAAAAATAGTCTCAATAAGAACAACTTGTTTTTAAAAGGAGGACTCTTTTGAAGCTAGTATAGGCTAATAGACAGAGAAAAATCCATTTTTGTTAAGTGGTTTCTTCATTCTTGCTCACTAACTTTAGACTTTTCTGCTTAAAAAAAAAGAAATGTCCCCACCCCAAACCCAATAATACTTTCACAGGCTACACTGGAAAACAAATATAAATGATAAAATGCTTAAGGATTTCTTCAAGCAGATTGTTATGAAAATAGGATATTACCAAAATGCTGCTTTTACAATTCCATCTGAATTGGTTTTCAGACTTCATAGAAAGGTCAATTCAAACAGTGACAAACATCACCTTGGTGGGCACTACTGCCTACCTCCAATTTGAAAAGCTTTTATTAACTGACTTTCAAGCTGGGGGTCATGCTTTGACTGAGTTTTTCTGAGAGACTGAGGCATGAAAGCTCTTGAAATCTCCATTTCCTTAATGAAAATAATATTCCTGAATGAATGATAATCAAGTGATGTTTTCATTATGCCAAGTAGTTTTCTGCCAGTATTTCGTTTCTCCTTAGTAACACATTTCTGTGAGGATTACAGCCTTTAGGTGCTTTACCCTAACTGTCTCTCCCTCCTGCAAAGGACGTCTCAATCAGCATGTCAGAGAGTGTCATTTGACTATATCAAAGCACTTATCTTGTTATGTTGCACTGTATTCATTGCTCTGTGCCTAGGCAATTTTTTTCCTTTTACATACACACACACACACACACATTTGTATTAGCGTTAGGAAGCACCATTTTGATGCTCTGTCTGCTATTCCAATTACTACAAGGGAAGTGAGCCTTTCATTAGAAGAGTACAATAGCAAACCAATCATGCTGCACCTTGCACAGAACAAATCAAAGATTCCAAGGCCAGAAGGACCATTGTGATCAAATAGTCTGTCTCCTGTATAACACAGATCAGTGAACTGCCCCAAAATAATTCCCAGACCAGATCTTTTAGAAAAACATTTAATCTTGATTTAAAAATTGTTAATAACAGAGAATCTACCACAGCCCTTGGTAAATTGTTCCAGTGTTAATTACTATCAATATTAAAAATGTATGCCTTATTTCTCAGTCTAAATTTGTCTAGATTTCACACGCTATTGGATCGTGCTACACCTTCCTCTGCTAGATTGAAGAGCTCATTATTAAATATTTGTTCCCCATGTAAGTACTTACAGATCAGGGGTTGGCAACCTTCATCACAGTCCGTGCCAAATCTTCCCCTTCCCACCCCTCTCCCAGTGCCGCAGTGGCGACAGGGTGAGTCTGCAAGCCCATTCCTGGCAGCAGTGGCGGTGGCAGGGGCGGTTTCTGCAGCCACATTCCCGGCGGCAATGGAAGCAGCGGGTCTGCAGGCCCGTTCCTGCAGGGACCGCACTGCTCCTAGCCAGGGGCCCCCCATGTGGAGAAGGGTGGGGCCGCAAGGGTGGGGCGCGCAGAGCTGCTTCGGGCCGGGAATGGCGCAACTCCAGCCAGAGCGCTGCGTGCCGCTCAAAGTTGGTGCACGTGTGCCGCAGGTTGCTGACCCTTGTTATAGACTGTGATCGAGTCACTCCATAACCTCTTTGTTAAGCTAAATGGATTGAGCTTCCTGAGCATGTTTTCAAATTCTTTAATCATTCTCACGACAAACATATCCAGTATGTACCCCCTCCAACATATCAAAATTCTTCTTGAATTGTGGGCCCCAGACCCGCACACAGCAGTCCAGCAGCAGTTGCACCAGTGCCAAATATAGAGGTAAAATAAGCTTTTTATTCCTACTCATGATTCCCTATTCGTGATCACGTTAGCTCTCTTTGGCCACAGACTCACACTGGGAGCTCATGTTTAGCTGATTATCCACTACAACCCCCCAATCTTTTACAGTCATTATTTCCCAGAGCTCCACATCACTCCCCATTCTTTGTTCCTAGATGTATACACTTCCATTTACCCATATTAAAAAGCATATTGTTTGCTTGTGCCCAATTTACCAAGTGATCCAGATTGCTCTGAATCAGTAACCTGTCCCCTTCATAATGTACCACTCCCCCAGTTTTTGTCATCTGCAAATGATATCAGTGATGATTTTGTTTCCTTCCAGGTCATTGTTAAATAAATTGTTAAATAGCATAGGGCCAAGAACCGATCCTGGAAACACATCTGCTCAATGACGATTCCCCGTTTACAGTTACATTTTGAGACCTATCAGTTGGCCAGATTTTAATCCATTTGATAAGGGCCACATAAATTCTGTATCATTCTAGTTTTTTAATTCAAATGTTGTGCAGTACCGAGTCAAACACTGAAGTATATTATGTTGACACGATCCTTTATCAGCCACGTAAACAACAGCAAATACAAAACTGCCTAGCACAGAGCAATGAAAACAGATCAAGATAAAAAATATAAGTGATTTGATGTAGTCAAATGAGCCTCCCTGATTGAGATGTCCTCTGCAGGAGGGAGAGACAGTTGTGCTAAAGCACCTAAGGCTGTACTCCTCACAGAAATGTGCTACTAAGCAGAACTGAAATACTGGCAGCGAACATAATAAATAGCTTATTTGTTTCTTTTTGGAGAAGGGAGATTTTGGAAAAATCTCCTTTCAGTTATCTCCTAAATCCACTCAGCTCCCCCCAGAAATACATGTTATATTTTAGCAATCAGTCATGTATAAGCCAGAGTTCATTAGACTGTATGCCATACAGTGCCTTTGCTGGTGACAGATTTATATACTTCAGTGTGAGGAGAGAGTTTCAAAACAGCACGGTCCACTAAATTACATGGGTTTCTTTTAAGTCTAAGACAAGGCAAATGAAATGCTGCCCAGTGAAGTGGATTCTTGATACACTTCACTTCCTCTTGTAATGGATTTAGGGTTTGAGCCAACTCCTGCTACAACAGTCAAAGGGGAGCCTTTCATTGAATTCACTGGGAGTTGAATTGGGCCTTTGGAGGAGAATTTTCAAAGGTGATGAAAGTCGGTGTCCGGTTATGCCCTATCTGGTTTCCTGTGAGATTTTCAAAGCTATCACACTCTAGCCTCACTCCAGCACAAGGTGGAAGATATCTGATGCCCACTTTTTCAACAGAGAACATGCATGTGGCCCAGACATTCAGTTCTGTGCATTTCTAACCACCAAAGCATCTTACTGAAATCACTTGTTAATATATGCCAGGAGTGGCCAAACTGTGGCTCGTGAGCTGCATGCAGCTCTTTTACAGTTAATGTGTGGCTTGCAAAGCCCCCAATGCCCCCCCTCCCATTCTCTACCTACCAAACTGGGGGGAGGGGGAGCTCGGAGCTTCTGCCCTGCAGCAAGGTAGTGGGGTTAGAGGCGTCTGCCAAGTGTGGAGGGAGAGGTCTTGGAAGGTCAGTAAGTTTTGCCACCCTGGATATATGCTAATGCAATATGCATGCTGACAGAAATACCTGGGGAGATGGGATATTTCAAAGAGGTACCCTGAACCCCAAAACACACATAACACACACAGCATGGGAAATGCATCAGACCTGGGAGAATAGGATCCCAGGCAAGGAGATGGTCTGGGCAGGGCAATAGGATTGGGGAAGAGAACCCCAAAAATGGACAATAGAGGAAGATCAATCTGACCGAGGAGTGAATGATGGAGTCAGTATGACTGGCCAATCAGGTTACAGTGTGTAAGGGGAGGAGAAGCCCCTTGTCTGATGCTCAACATAAGAAACTATCAGGGTAGATGCTGTTGGGGAAACTCACATGAAGAGTAAGCAGCATAACTGTAGTGGGACTTTTTGGATGGGAGTTAGTCACTGATGAGTCAGCTGTGCTGTCCCTGCTTTTCTCCCCCCTATTATGTTCAGCTATGGCCCACTGAAAACAAAGAATGCACTCTGGGGTTTGAGTGTGTGTATGATGGAGTCTCCACTGCCATTTCTACTGGTCCTCTTCATTCCTGGCCTGTCATTAGATAAAAGAGTATCTAGATCCAAAGAATAAATTGTTCACACAAGCATCAGGCGTGTGCAATACATAACAACTTTTGACCATACATCTGTACTATTTAACACGTTTGTAGCACTTTTCACATTAAGATATCAAAAGCACATCATAAACATTATTAAATAAGAGCCTGGTTCTGCAAACTTTAACCACATTGTGATCTGAAACTAGATCAATTTTGCATGGTTTTAGGGTTAAAAAACAAAAACTTATGAAACCTAGGGTGTAAAGAGCAGACTACTATCCCAGGTGCTCATGTGAATTTGAGAATTGTTATAAGACCTGTGAATTTTCCAATGCCTTTCAATTCTAAAAACACTTTGCTAAATATCTTAGTGCTAATCCACTGTGGCATAACAGGTGGCAATATAATTATAAAAGATGTAATTATGGTTCTGAATCCATAATGCAATAATTCCAAAATGCAAATACACTTGTTATATGCTTAAGTATGCCTTTATGAGAGTATGCATTTGCCATAACATAGATTAGACAACATAGGTTATGGTAGATTACATAAAAATATGTAATTACATAAGGACCAGATTGGATTTGTTTAAATAATGACAGACAGAAGAGGTAGACAGACAAGCCATAAAAGAAGAAAGGGTATTAAGTGCCTATGAAGTGGTATGAAAAACATTACGAGGTGTGTTTCTGACCGTGGATATAAATGATGTGCATATTAATAAGTATATAAATGATTTGGGGAATTTGTCAGAGATTAGTAGGTTACTCCACTTCAACCCATTTGTTTTAATAGATGCTTTGTGAGTGTCAGGTTCAGAAAGTAGTATGAACTACCCCAATTATTGCATGCAGTGTAGTTGTAACCGTATTGGTCCCAGGATATCATAGAGACAAGATGGGAGAGACAAGTTCTCTTACCAACAGAAGGTGGTCCAATAAAAGATATCACCTCACTAATGTTGTCTCTCTAATAACCCAATTATTGGTAGATAAAAAAAAAAGCTACAGGTGTATGGGTAACTTATATGATTACATTCTTAATAGAATATGTTGAGTGATTTCTGCCAATATGTAGCTATTAAACCATGGATTAATTTGTTACTGTTAATAAAGCAGTATAGACATGCTAAGTATTACTAGTGAGAGTATAGGTACTATGGCATAATGATAAATTAGTAACAGCAATAAAAACAGTAAACACCACAAGCATTTTTTTCTGTAGAAAATAATAGCTGGCAATAAAGTTAATTCAATGAAAACATTATCAATGGTGCCTCATATCAAATGACAATACTGCTGTTAGCTGCACCAGCCCTATCAGCAGCTACTCACATGCTGGGAGCTAGTCAGAACACTTTGGTCAATCTCTACTCATCACAATGCATTGTAATTTGGAAACCACCACATGGCAATAAACATGGCTACAGATATAGCACAGTCCCTTTATCAGAATGTTATTAGACGCTAAGAATATTATGTGACAAAGAGAGAGCAGACAGTCTAGGGTCGCCTTGTTGCTGACTACATATCTGAAATATGTTAGCATAATGTTTTGCTTTGCAGCCACAGACAGATAAGTATCCTTTCTGAAATTGAATAAACAAATATTTCATTACTGTAGTCACTTTCAATAAACAAATCCTTCCATGTGCACAGTTAAAGAACTGATATGCGTCTCCAGGATAAGCCTACACAAAGGATTACAGACAGTGTTTCTTATACAGTTAGATTGGTCACATTTTCTTCCACAGAAGAGATTGCTTACACCATTATCATGTATTTGGGAAAAGTAAAGAACTTAAGTTGACATCTTTAAAGAAGAAATATTTAAAGCTTGATAGAATCTGAAGCATGTACTGCTCTAATTTTTTTTCAGCTCTGCACATCTGTCAGGAAGCTGTAGTCTGTCTCTAATAACACAAACTGGCCTCTGTTTTCTCATGTCTTTCAGTATTATGCTTAAAGTATAGCTACCTGCTGAGACAATAAACATGAGTAGTACAAGGGGCTTACCATCAATCAAATGTTGCCCGCCCCCTGAGCTATCAGCCCCACCTACCTGTCACCTTAAGACTTACCACCTAGGGTATTACTGCCAGGTCAAGATGGATACCTGACTGGAAGCAAGGGTGGCATGTGACCCTTCCAAGAACTCCTCCCACTGTCTTCCACCAATCGAGGTGTATTGCACCCCCATAGGATCACCTCAGAGAGCAAATCTGACCCATTGGAAGAAATTCCAGGGTAGAGTGACCCATTCGGAAGTGGGTCATGTGACCCCTCAAAGAAATTCCTCTCCTCTCCACAAATTGGGGGTGGTTTTCATCATCATAGGACTACCCAAAGAATGGAATGACCTTCTGGGGAGCAGACTCAGGGGCAGGATAACCTACCCGGACGAGGGTCGTGTGACCCCTCTGAGAACTGTTACCACTTCCCTCTACTAATTGGAGTGAGTTTCAGACCCTTAGAAACACCATGAGAGGGGATTTGACCAAATAGGGCATGTGCCTTTGCAGAGTGACCCGCCTTGGAAGAGAGCTTTGTGACCCCTCTGTGAATTTCCCTCCCCCCCCGCCATCAACCAATCGGAGCAGGTTTCACCCTCCCAGAAGGGAAATGTGTACCAATCACAATAGATATAGCATGGGATATAAGCTGGAACCCCCACCCAATCTCTAGAGCTCGATGGTTGGCCAGCTGGCAGCACTACTGCACAGGTAAATGAATAATAAGAAGTGACAGTCAAGGATGGGATGTAATGGGGTCAGGAACCAATCCGGAGGTTACATAAATCTAAAAAAAACAAGCAGTAGGGGCTTACAGCTGTTTCTTTTCTGAAAATCTCTTGACAGCTCTACGATACCTTTCTGGAGGCCTATGAAAGCCTGCACATCGGTAGCCCTGTGGGAGCAAATCCATTTTTGCTAGTAGCTGTTTTTGCTAGTGTCTCAAACTCAGATCTCAAGAGGAAAATCCAGGAAAGAACAAAATGGAAGAATGAACCAGCTCGGACTCCCTAATGGTAGAGGTCATGGTGTTCATTTCCACAGGCAGTTGTAAAAGGATGTGTTAAAGCAGGCAATTAATAAAACTTGTTTAAATTTGTCAATGTGAACATGGTCCCTCCATACTTGTGTAAGTAAAAGATGTTACAAATAACAGTCATGTCTATGCGGACAGCACTGTTAAAAAAAATATACAACATCCCTAGGGAAATTGGGAGCTGCAGAGAGAGGACTCTTCTTTTTCAAGCGGCCAAAAAGCATAGTAAAACTTTGAATAGAAGACCGGTAACTGCTTGGCGTTCAGATCAGGATGCTTATGTTTTACACAAACTGGCTCAAATATGTTTTTAAAAAAACAAGACCATTGTTTCAGATGTGGATGCACAATGGCAGACAGATTTAGTGGATATGCAACAGTTCTCCAAACACAACAGAGGTTTTAAATACATCTTAACAGCAATAGATATTCTATCCAAATATGCCTGGGCCTTAGGCCTAAAAGACAAGACAGGCGGTGAAGTATCCAATGCCTTTAAAGCTATTTTCAGCAAAGGTGACTCAAAAATTACAAATCGATCAGGGAAAAGAATTTTTAAACAAACCTTTAAGCAGATTGTTTAAAGAGCATGGCATTCACCATTTTGTTACAAATAATGAAGTCAAAGCAGGGGTTGTGGAGCTATTTAACAGAACTTTAAAATCTAGGATGTGGAGATATTTACATTACCTTTCACTACATCAATGTGTTACCCAAGTTTATAAAGAATTACAACTGAAACATTCACAGAATTATACATACCAGACCTGTTGATGTTAACCCTCAAATTCTCTGAAGGTGAGGAAAACAGTTTACGGAGACAGTTTTAAAATAAAGCCAGCTGTTGTGCCTTTTAGAAAAGGTGACCAAGTGAGACTATCTAAAACCAAAGGAGTTTTTGAAAAAACCTGTTTATGAACAAACATTTACCGATGAGCTATTCATAGTGGATGAAGCTTTAACTAAGGGCCAGAGAGACCTGTATACCAATTAAAAGGTTATGAGGGTGAGACAGTTTACTGGATCTTTTTACCCTGAAGAACTACAAACAGTAAATCCCAAACAGGACAGAATTTACAGGATTCAAAAAGTTCTAGCGGAGAAAGGAAAAGGGAGAAAAAGCAGCTACTGGTGAAATGGTTGGGGTGGTCCAATAAGTTTAACAGCTGGGTGGAAGCGTCTCAATTCTGTGACATTTAGGTGCGAAAGAAAACAACTACTCCTGTAAAGAGAGAGAAAAATGAGTTATGGTGGCTTTTACATCACTTTCCAGTAACTCCAGCTCTGGGGTTTTTCCCCAAAACACCAGCGTGAACTTTACCAAAGAACTAATTAAACTCTTGGATCTCCTGGGTCCTTGGGAGGTGGGGTTGGTGGAAATACAATACCTGCACTGCTGGAACAGTATCAGCAAAGACACCCCTTTCGAAATCACCTTTGGAGATAAGAAATGGAGTTTCATTCTACAACGAGGTTATTACTCATCCATGCGCGAATTGCTGGATCATACGAACAGTACCATGGCTCGTCATCCAGAGCACCTGAAGTGGTCATAAACTATGACCCTGTAGGTAGAAAAGTTAGACTTAAATCCACCAATGTTGCTTATACATTTTCTATTGGTGGGAAGCTAGCTAATATTCTGGGCCTGGGCCCCACATAGAGTCCAAAAAATCCTCTTCTCAGCAGACATGGGGGTTTCAACTTCTTGTATTTATATACAGACATCGCGGAACACCAGTTTGTGGAGAACTTTTCTGTTCCTATTTTATGCTGCATCCCCATCCGAAAAAGAAACAATGAGTTTGTCACTCAGTAGACATCACATCGACACCCTCACCACTGAAATAAAGACAGACCAGAACAGACACGTATCATTTCGCTTCAGCAAGGTGATTGTCAAGCTGCACCTCCATTCCTAGAGAGAGTGAGGTTTCTAAAAAGCAAAACACTATGGTGACCCTAAAAAATTATGCCAACCTCACCATCCATAGCAACTATTACAAAGTCCTGGCTGGATATGACTTTCCTGGACATCATGGGGCCCCCATGATGTATGGCACTGACACAGGCAGAATATTCCATAGCTGCTTTCAAAAAGCCATATTGCTTTTGAGGAGGAGGCTAGAGATTATTAAACCCCATGTAAAAACTGCCACTCAAAACATAGCTAGAGACATGGTAGGCTGTGTCTCCTGCACTGCTCTGGAGAAGATGGGGAATCCATCTGCATAGGACGGATGGGGGCTGAAGTACATTAAAAGGAGGAAGAGAAAGAGAAATGTGTCATGCTCACGATGCATGGGTCCCCCAAAACCCTTTAAAAGAAGGGCTTTGATTCTCAGGGATGGCCATAAGTGAAAGACCAAGGAGAAGCATGGGAGAAATAGGAGATGCTTTCCACCTGGTAAAAGAGAGATATTTTATTCAACATGGCTTTTGTTCACTGTGGGTCTGAAGAGTGCACCAAATCTGAACTAGACTTGTTCCAAATAGACCTATGCAGACCAGCTTTGAGAAAAGCATCCACATCTGAAACAACGGTCATGTTTCTTTTAAAAGGTATTTGAGCTGGTTTGTGAAAAGAATACATTCTGGTGTGAAAGCCAAGCTGTTACCGGTGCTCTGTTCAAAGTTTTACTATGTTTTTGGCCGCTTCAAAAAGAGAGTTCACCTCTCCGAAGCTTCAAACTTCCCCGGGGGTGAAATATATTTTCTTTAACAGAGCCATCTGCAGAAACATGACTGTTACTTGTAACATCTTTTACTAACATGAGTATGGAGGGGACACATTTACACTGACAAATTTAAACATGGCTACCAATGTATAGGTTCTCAAAGGCCTCTAGGAAGGCATCATCGAGTTGTTGAGAGATTTTCAGAAAAGAAACTGCTGTAAGCCATCACCACTTGTTGTTTTATTTTTGATTTATGCAACCCCGGGTCAGTTGCTAACCCCATTATGTCCCATCCTCAACCGTCACTTCTTATCTTTCATTTACCTGCACAGCATCTTCTCCATTCACCTTGTCCACTGGCGACTCGCACGATCCATGGTCGCCTTCCTCCATGGAGATGCAAAATGAGAGGCCATCAAGCTTGTTGGTCTGTCTCATGAGTGCTTGGGTTAAAGGGTCGGGTCAATGTCTAGGCCAAAGGTCTCCCCTACCTTCTCCCTCCTCCTTGGAATTGTTGTTGATGTTCTCACAGCGGTGAAGGAGTCCATGTTTCCTCTCAGAGTTTCCACAATTTCTGAAACATTCTTTCTTGAAATGAAATGGGATCTTCCACACAGTCCTGGAACTTTCGGGAGCGGTGCTGCCAGCTGGCCAATCGTCCAGCTCCAGAAATTGTGTGGGGGTTCTGGCCTAGACCCCCACCCTACACCTATTCTGATTAGTACACATTTCCCTTCTGGGACGGCCTAAGGGGAATGAAAACCCCTCCAATTGGTAGAGAGTGGGGGGGGAGTTCTCAGACGGGTCATATGGCCCTCTTCTGGGGCGGGTCACTCCATCCTGGCGCATGCCCTATTTGGTCAGTCCCCTCTCTGACCAGACCTAAGGGTCTCCTATTGATAGAGTGCTGTGGAAGGAGTTCTTAGAGGGGGTTATATGCCAATCCCTTGCTTCTGGTCAGATGTTCATCTTCACCCAGAAGTACTACCTCATGGGGTGGGTCTTAAGGTGGCAAGTGGGCAGGCCCTGCCAGGTCAGGGGGCAGGGCCAACGTTTGTTTGATGGTAGGCCCTTGTACTACTAATATGACTTCCGATGACTTTTCACAGTCAATGAAGCTCACTCCTGAGGCCCGAGGGTACAGTCAATCTAAAATATAGATATGAAGGCTAGAATTAGAAATGTCATGATCAGCCAAGTATACTTATAGCAGCTACATTTTGAAAGGGGCATGCTTTCATGTATTAATTATGTTCCATTTCCCCCTTCTCACCGATACTAGCGACTCATCATTTTACATATTTAATGAAACATGACTAAAAATACATCAGAATTAATCGGTATCGGTACTGTACCAAAGAACTTTCAAGACTTACCATTTATTTCTTTTAGATAGGCTGCTACTTCCTGGAGAATCTGCAAACAAAAAGAAGGGATTTAAAAAAAAAAATATTATGAGATGATGGCTGCAGGATATAAAAGGAAATCAGTGTTCACTGCATACCACAATGAAATACAAAATGTAATTTTCCAATCCTTTGCTGTGTCTTTGGCTGCCTACTTTTCTTAAGTGTCATTTATCACAATATAGATTTTGCAAACTAGATTCCATAGTGACATTGTCAACTCCCATAGGCCTCTTTTTAAAAAGTTAAATGATACAGAACCGGAGAGGTATGCAGATTTAAATATTTTAATGATATTTTAATTTTGTTGTTCCCTCAAATTAAACAAAATTCCAAATAAGTAAATTAAAAGCAAAACAGAAATAAAACAAAGCAACACACACAAAATAAACCCAAAATGAATAAATAAACCACCAAAAATACCCCGAGCTCTCTGATTTTTCTGTGGGGTACACAAAAACTTCAGCATTGATTTGGAGAGTGAATTCCTTGCTGTCTGTGGAAACATACTTTCATATTTTCAGCATTGATTCTCTGCTGGGAGAAATAAAAAACAAAGCCAGATTTCTGGTTTCCTTTGTTTCCTAATTATTACAAGTTCAAATCCTGAAATTCCTACTCAGCGTCTTCTCTGGAAAATGGGACTAATTTTAACAGCTAATAGAGGACTTTGTAAAATCCGAGTAAGGACTTCAGGATTTGGTCCTCAGCGATGTTTTTTCATTTAAGTTTTAAAAAGCAAAGCTGTTGCCAAATTACTGTTTCTAACAGCAACATAAAAAAGACTCCAGGCATAACAGGCCAGACTATCTCTGCTCTCACAGGTTCTCGTGCAGCTCTGACTTCAGGATCTGACCCATAAATGTTTGCACATACACATAGGCAATAACACAAATTGAATGTTGAGGGAGGGAACAGCAAAATGGCTGTAGTTTTTCAAATTAGCCTTAAAATCCTGCATAAAGAATACTAAAACAAGTCTACACTCTAAAATGTGTTTGGTTCAGATGAAGGGAACATGAGAACACACACACCCTGTCCATGAAGCTGCACTGACATCACTGATGGCATTCTATTATACACAAGATTTTATACTGCCTTCTTCACCTTAGTATCTGAGTGTCTTCCAGTAATGCATTTAGCAACATAGCATCTGTCACATGTGGACCGTTCTTTCCCTCATCTTCTCCCCATGGGGAGAACTATGTGAAGAGTTTTATTTTGGTAGGGTGGGGGTTTTGCATTGTTATTTTTTCTTTTTTATGCTCTGCTATATGCTTATATTAGAGAAGGCAAAGTCAAAGAAGTAGGTCAGGCACTTAGAGAGGAAGTGATGATTTCATTTTACAGTCTTGGAAAAGCACCTGAGAAAGCCAAGTCTACTGCACAGATGAGCTTTACCTTTATGTTATGTCAGAGGAGCGAAGTTGTCAGCCCTGCATAAAGGTGTTAGGTAATATTTAGATATGTTGGGCCCCAGTCATTGAACTTGATATCAAGTATTAAATGTTTATTCTTTTATGGTTCCCATAAGTGGGTCAGGTTGTTCACAGTAAAATAGAAAATAGAAAATAAAAAGGTGGCCCATATTTGAAGAGCATAGAATGTCATTCCAAAAACAAAGGCCCAGATGGGAATTAGGTGCCTAGCTCCTGTTGAAAAAATCAATGAAAACTGGCACCTAGTTCCCATTTGTGCCTTTGAAAATCTTCCACAGTGTAACAAAGCAGGAAAGGAAAGTTTTGGTGAAGAAGGGTGGGGATAACATCTACAATTACATGGTTACTCAGCAAAGGCTAGAGTGATTTCCAGTGCGGGCATACAGACTCATGCTAGCTCTGCTCAAGCTAATGTGCTAAAAATAGCAGTGTGGATGTTGCAGCCTGGGAAACAGCGCAGGCTCAGGCTAGCCACCCAAATCCAAGGGCATCTAACTCTTTGGGTCCAAGCTCGGGTAGTTAGCACAGGCCGTTGACCATGCCATAATCTCCAGACTGCAATTTTTAGCATGCTAGCACGAGTCTGTCTACCAGTGCTGGGAATCACACCTCCCGACTGCACCGTAAACACACTCAAAGATACTTAGGCACCTAATTGCCATTGATCTGGGCCACAGGTGCCTGGTAGGCAGGCCGGAGGGAGGTGCCTCCCTCTGCTCAGGATTCTCAAGTGTAAACATTCTCTTGGAGTTATATGCCTACAACAGGCCATCCCTTTCTCACAACAAAACAGAAACTGTGGGTACATCTACACTGCAATAAAACACCCAGAGCTGGCCCGTGTCAGCTGACTTGGATTTAAAGGACTCAGGCTATAAAATTTCAGTGTATAGATCTGGGCTTGGGCTGCAGCATGGGCTCTGGGACCCTTCCCCACACAGGTCCCGAGAGCCCAGGCCCTAACGCCTACTCTCGAATTTTATAGCCCTTCAAGCCTGAGTCAGGTACCACAGACCAGACACAGGTGTTTTATTGCAGTGTAGACATGCCCTGAGAGACCCCGGAACAGCCAAATGCCAGAGGTTAGGCACTCATCTGGGATGCAGGAAACAGATTCAACTCCTTTCTCTGCCTGATGTGAATCAGAGGCTGGAATGCAAGTCTCCAACATCAGCAGTACAACCACTGGGCTTTTGGCTATTCTGGATGGGCAGTGTCTTTCAGTCTGTCTTGTTGGAGCTGTTCTACTTTATATAAAGCATTAAGTATTTCTCCTTGGGTAAGACACGAGTGTGACTGACACTATAGCCTGGGACAGTCTGCTCCAAATCAGGCAGAGTTGGGATTCAAACTTGAGTCCCTGTTACAGGGCCATCCTCTCCAGCCCGGTCGCTGGAGCCCTTCCTCGGGTCCAGACTCCAGGTAAGGCCACAGCACCTTCCTAAAGGGGGAACAGTTAGCCCTCTTGTGGAGGTCTTAGCCCAGTCCTCAGGCAGTGCGGACGAGCAAGCAAGCAGTCAATCGCTCCGGCCCTCAGGCAGGGCGGGCGAGCAAGTAGTGGCTCCGCTATTCATAGTGGTACGGAGGAGTAGGCTCTCCCGGGGTGGCTAGGGAAGGAGGGGAGGGGGACGCAGGCCCACCCGTCTCCACTGCATCCCAGCCCAAGGTCCTAGTAGTGGCAAAGGCGTTGCCACTCAGTCGGCGGGGCTCCCGCTGCAACACGCCGATGGGGCTCGCCCCTGTCCCAACCACTGATTATGGCTGTCCCTGGGCCACTTCCTCCCCGTATCCCCAGGTACCTGGCTCATCAGGGTCCTCGGGGTCACTGAGGTGCTCGGTCCGGGGTAGGCCCACCAGTCCCTCCTCGTCCACAGGTGACTAGTCAGGGAGCTCCTCTGCAAGGGGCAGCTCCTCTAGGTCACAGGATTCGGGGGATGGCTCGGCCTCGGCAAGCTCGTCCAGGTCCTGTCCCATCTCTGGGGGCTCAGTGTCCGGCAGCTCCTCCTCCGTCTGGCCTCAGGGGGTATCTTCCACCTGGGTTGCTCAGGGGGCTCGGTCCAGTCCCAGGGTTCTGATACTTCGGTCCAGTCCCGGGATTCTGGTAGCTTGGTCCAGTCCCTCTGGCTGGGTGGCTTGATCCAGCTACGTGAAGGCCCTACCCAGTCTCCAGACCCGGGTCGGTCTGGGGATGGTCGGAGTCTCTGCTCCGGGAGGCGAGCTTCCCTGATATCGGCTCCGCTCTGCTCCGCTCCGCTCCAGCCTAGGCCTCAACCGGCAGGGCAGTACATCTGCCTCCGGCAGCCGTCTTTCCTAGACTGAGCTCTGGGGCCTGTCTTTTATACTGCCCCTTTCAGTAGGGGCTCTGCCCCACTGTCGCCGATTGGGCAGGACAGGCGGTCCTATCACTGCCCAACCTTTTGGTTGCCGGGCAGACTTGTCTGCTGGGCCTGTTTCTGTCCAGCCAGGCCACTGCGGCCCTTCCTCGGGCCCAGACTCCGGGGAAGGCCACAGCGCCTTCCTACAGTCCCCCACATTCCAAGAGGTGACCTAACCACTGGGCTACTAGACACACTCTCTCTTTTGCATGAGGCCCAGTCATGTAGGCCAAATCCCATACATCCTCTGAGCATGCCTACAGGATGAGGCCCAACGGTGATATAGGTGGGGGATCATCTAGTTTGAGAAGCCTGCCAAAGCATTTGCTTGCGCTAGGGGTCCAAACAGCTCATTAGTTGTGAAGCAGCATCAAGTCTTAGATAACTTTGCAAATGCTAACCAGTAGAAACTTAAGTGCCTGCTGGGTTAGGTAGCTGAACCTTATTTTTGAGAATGTCAGTGACTTGGGCACCTTTGTGCCACCAAAATTTATGACAATATATAATTTATATGGCCACTATTATTACAGACCCAAATGACAAAGGATTTTTAATGTTTCTAATACGTTTCCACAAAAAATATGCTTTTTATTTGCCAAAAGTCTAGTGTATTATTTCATTTATTGCTAAAAGGTATTACAATAATGTACCACAAGCTTGTTTTTTATGGCGATAATTAAACAAAATGTCAGTCTAGTTATCTATTCCCAAATTGTTTTGGGGGGGAGGGAATAATCTCAGTGGAAAGGCACACCTTTGAAGTGATTTCAGAATGCACAAAATGATTTTTACTACTAAAAAGGAAGGTTTTGTACCCCAAGCATCTTACTAGAAGGAACTGTTTCCAAGGGTCTTTGAGCAATTTATTACCTGATCATGAAATACAAAATTTGTGAAAGTGAAATTATGTTTCTATACTTATTTCCTATTATTTATTTTGATGTGTAAGTAACAGTGTTACCTATAGCTCTACATTTCTTTGTACACTAGGAATTACCATGTCAATATTTAATTTGTGGGGGAATGTAAATACATTAAAGTTGAGATGTCACTTCTGGCACCCAGCAGTATGTGCCCTATGTATACACCAACCACATGTGTCTGAAGAGAAGTTGGGGGCCAGTCCTGCAAAGTGATAAATGCCCTAATTCTCTTCCAAGTCAACGGGAGTTGAGGATGCACTCACAGGAACAGTTACCAACACCTTACTATAACATATTTATTTGAAATACTAGAAAAACCTGTAATTAACAACTATGTTCTAACCTTATACCTAATGTGTAAGTACTAAGTGAAATATGCTGGGCCATATTACTGCATCTGCTGCCTTTAATCAACATGAACAAGTCCTGATACTATAAATGAGAACCAAGCTCTGGATCAAAGACAGTATAAGGCCAATAACATTTAATTACAGACTTATTACACAGTTATGTGTATACAGTGTGAAGTAAATCCCACTCCATATGCTATCAGCAAAATGAACAAACACAGGTTTCATGGTAAGTGATTTATTATGATTATCTGCTATAAGTATTTTGTAAAATGTTTTTAAAACCATGTGAATACCTGTTAAGAAGCAGTACATAAGAGCTGCCATACTGAGTCAGACCAATGGTCCATCTAGCCCAATGTACTGTCTTCTGACAGTCGGTAATGCCAGGTGCTTCAGAGGGAATGAACAGAACAGGGCAATCATCAAGTGATCTATCCCCTTGTCGTCCACTTCCAGCTTTCAGCAATCAAAGGCCAGGGACCCCCCAGAGCATGGGGTTGCATTCCTGATCATCTTAGCTAATAGCCATTGATGGGCCTATCATCCTCCATGAACTTATCTAATTCTTATTTGATTCCAGTTATAGTTTTGACCTTCACAATATCCCCTGGCAACAAGTTCCACAGGTTGACTGTGTGTTTTGTGAAGAAGTACTTCCTTTTGTTAAACCTGCTGCATATCCTTTTTATTGGGTGACCCCTGACTCTTATGTCATGTGAAGGAATAAATAACACTTCTTTATTCACTTTCTCCACACTATTCATGATTTTATAGACCTCCATCATATCCCTTCTTAGTCACCTCTTTTCCAAGCTGAAAAGTCCCAGTCTTTTTAATCTCTCCTCATATGGAAGGCATTCCATACCATTTATCATTTTTGTTGCCCTTCTCTGTACCTATTCCATTTCTAATATATCTTTTTTTGAAATTGGGTGGCCAAAATTGCATGCAAAATTCAAGGTGTAGGCATACCAAGGATTTATATAGTGGCATTTTGATATTTACTGTCCTATCATCTATCCCTTTCCTAATGGTTCCTAACATTCTGTTTGCTTTTCTGACTGCCACTGCATATTGAGCAGATGTTTACCGAGAACTATCCACAATGACTCCAAGATCTCTTTCTTCAGTGGTAACTGCTAATTTAGATTCCATCATTTTGTAAGTATATTTGGGATCATGTTTTCCAATGTGTATTACTTTGTAATTTTTAACATTGAATTTCATCTGCCATTTTGTTGCCCAGTAACCCAGTTTTGTGTGATCCCTTTGTAACTCTTTGCAGTCAGTTTCGGACTTAACTATCTTGAGTGATTTTGTATCATTTGCAAATTTTGCCACTTCACTGTTTACCCCTTTTTCCAGATCATTTATGAATATCTTGAACAGTACTGGTCCCAGTACAGACCTCTGGAGTGCCGCTCTCCATTCTGAAAACTGACCATTTATTCCTACCCTTTGTTTCCTGTCTTTTAACTAGTTACTGATCCATTAGAGGACTTTCCCTCTTATACCATAACTGCTTACTTTGTTTAAGAGCCTTTAGTGAGGGACCATGTCAAAGACTTTCTGAAGATCCAAGTACTCTACATCCACCGACTTACCCTTGTCCACATATCTGTTGACCCCCTCAAAGAATTCTAATAGATTGGTAAGGCATTATTTCCCTTTACAAAAGCCATGCTGACTCTTCCCCAACAAATCATGTTTCTCTATGTCTCTGAAAATTCTGTTCTTTACTATAGTTTCAACCAATTTGCCTGGTACTGAAGTTAGGTATACCAGCCTGAAATTGCCAGGGTCGACTATGGATACTTAAAAAAAATTGGTGTCACATTAGCTATCCTCTGGTACAGAAGCTGATTTAAGTGATGGGTGCAGCATATAAATTACAGTGTAGCATATAAATTACAAAACTGCAGAAAGCATTCTATCTTATGAAAGGTTCTTTGTGGTCTTTGTGGTATGATTCTATTTTGTAATCTGATAATATTGAATCACCTGCATTGTCTGTCTGGTTAATAATTAATAAGTAATGAAATAGGTGTATTAAGGAATGTCTTAATGTTAATTATCCTCTCATTCAAATATTTATTTGCATATCTACTTTGAAGTCTTTCATATGAATTTCTAGCATTACATTACTGTATTTGATAGTGTCTCTTTGAAGATTTTGCTAAAGATATTATCATTCACAATCATTTTCCAAATCTCAAAATACAAATTTCTTACAACTTGACCTTGTTTATATTGTGAAAGGCCTGAAAATGCACTTTTATAACTTTGTGCTGACAAACATAACAGTTTTTGGAAATACTCTTAAAAGAAAAGGCTTTAATTGTAAGGGTTTTCCTGAGATCATCCCTTTGAAGATGAACATTGGCTGTATTCAAAGAGCTTGGAAGATGAAGGAGTTCTATGATGAGCAAGTGAAAAAGCATACCAAGTAACAGGAACAGATGCTTTCTGCAGAATGGCACTGGTATTATAAGTCCGCATATGTACTGCATGTTATGTGAATTGGAGTTAATAGGACAGCACTATTTACACCAAAGATAAAATGAACAGAAACCCAAAGGAAAACTATATGCTACCCAATAAAAATATTTCTGTACTTATATTTTTTCCCTTGTGCTTAGCAATTTCTACCTTTTTATCTTCAATCTTCTTTTTTTAGAGAAGTTCTTCCAAGGCACTCTGCATGAAGCCCATTGGTGGTGACAGGTTGTAATAACATCACAGGCGTCCTTTCAGGAAAACATTGCCAAGTGACCACTATTTGAGCAGAATACGCACTGTCATTCACAAGAAGGCTGCTTAGTAATTTTCCTTGTAATCGACATGCACATAAACATAGACACAAAGGATATATGCAGTTGTCATTACACTACTGCAGACACTTACTTGCACTTCAGGCAGGGAGCAAGTATTTCAGTGATCTGAAACAAAATATTTTTCTGTAGAAGTAGAGGAAAAGCCAGACCCTGCCTCCCTGAAGCCCTCACATTTCTGCACAGATTATAGGGAAAATTAGGGGACAGAAGAGAATACTGTAGATAATAAAAATAAATCCTCCCTATGGTTTTCCCTCGCCTGAAGGACGAATTGCTCCCAGGAATGACCTCCTTGCCTTTCATGATGAGGTCAAGAAACTTGCTGTCAGTACCACAATTATGATTAATGATCTAACTGGTAGTGACAGCAATCAAACTGTAGTCTCTAGAGTGCAACAGGACTGTGCTAGCCTCCAAATGGGATGAGTCATTGTAAAGGAAGAAGATCTATCTGCTACTGCTACATGCTCACATTTCAGCACGGCATCCCCTTGCTTTTTTCTTGCAACATCACAGCATGAAAGTACAGAGGAAATCAGCACAAGGCCTGGCTGTTAAAAAGGATAAAACTGTTATTAAAAAAAAAAATGTTTGTACCAATTGGAAAACTACAGCATAATGAATAATTTAACTATTAATAAGATAATCATCTCAAAAGCGTAGAACCACTATTCAACAAGACGTTATCAACTGTTACCAATACAATGAAAATGATGTAAGGATGAGGTTGTTTCCCTTTCCCTCCCAGCCCCCACTACCACTACCCTTTTTGAAATCGATTCAGTACATTCTCTTTAATTAAATTTTAAAAAATATTCAGTAGCTGAGCTCACAAAAAATTCAGTACATAAGGATTACAAGGAACAAAGATGAGAACATATTACAACATCACATCAGTAAGAGGCTACAGATGAAAGGGTTAATTTGTAATATGAAGATGACGGAGTTAGTCTAGAGAAAATGAAGACAGACTTCAAAACAGAGATGATAGATCAGGAGACAGCAATACCAACGTTACATGTATATAACAATGTAAGAATCAATTGAGGCCAGCTACATGTTCTGAAAACATCTTCAAGTTCCATCTAGTTAAATGCTGTCTAAATTGACCAGCTGAACCATACAAAAGCTACAGTACTAGAAATAGAAAGCACTTGTAATGTTTCTGGAACTGGTTAACAATTTAACTGTATATTTTCTTTTCAACGTACTTGAAGTTGTCCCTCTGGGTCTTCCCCTCAGCTTGATCTTTGGTGCGCCACGCTGCCACGTGGGAGACCAGGTCTGAGGGTAAAGATACATATTGAGATTGGCAAGAAGAGAAGACTGTGCAGATAATGTTATCCGATTCTTGGAGACAAGGTATGACACATCACCAGGGGCAGTCATTAGACACTACAGGCATCCTAGTCTGTTCAGAAATGTAGTTTTGCCGTTCTGGGCATGATTTTGATCTTTTAAATGTACCTAACCAGGCATAAATATGGGCCATTTGTCTGAAGTTAAAGAGACCAGTTGGGGAAAATCCAGAGTGGAGAGGAGGTTGGTTGAGTGTCTGGAAAAGTTGGGGGATTTGCCTGACGGAGAAGGTACATCCACCATGGCTTGCACTTGTAGCACAGCCTCCTGACCTGTGTCTAAGCTACTGCCCTTCTACATTGTTCCAGAGTACCAAACACCAGCTTCTCAGACAGATGCCATTGTAGACATGTGATTTCCGTGGAAAACGGTGGTCAGAATGATAAAGTAGAGGAAAGCACAATAGTTCCCATTCAAGCACTCCTGACCCTGATTGCCTGCCTCAGGAAATTAATTGCCCTCTTTGGTATTTACCATGGCTGAGATTGGGCAAAATGAAGGAAAATCAACCCCTGAATGTCAGGAGCTACCATGAGAAAAAGAAACAGGGATGATATTTCTTACACTAATTCTCTAGGATAAGCTTTGCCTTCCAAACTGACAAGAGAGTTCTGATACCCTATTCCATGTAAAAGGAAAACCCTCAGTATTCTGTTACCAGTCTTCCCTAATAGCTTTAAACTGTTCATGTGTGTTTGTGTGAGTGAGAGAGAGTGAGTGAGAGAGAGATCTCACTCTAATTTCAGACTATTTTACTGCACTTCAGAAAATAGTTTTGTTTCTTCTCACTTCATTTTAGTTGAACAGTCATCCACTGGGTCGACACTGACTCGCTTGTCTTAGAAATAATGTATGGTTCATTTGAAATTAATCTAATCACTAAAACATTCATAAAAAAATTATTTGCATTTATTTGCAGCTGAACATGAGCTGAGAGAATGAAATTTTAATGTCATTATAATATGACCTTCCAAAGTCTATCACTCTGTTGCTTGGCACTTTGTCTTTTTTTGTTTTTGTTTTTTAAACTTCAACAGTGTTTAATGGTTATTCAGCAGACTGAAGGAAACAGGAAGAGCTGAGCATCCACTTTGACCAGATAAAATGTGGGTGGGATGGCTGAAGAGGGAAAGCAATAATAAGCTTTAATCTGGATATGAAAACATCCTTCATAAAACAAAAATAAACACCACGGTGGTGTTTTACCCCTACATAAAATGCAAAATAGGACTGAGTATGTAATAAAACATTAGTATCTTTATTGCCAGCATAATCTTAACTAATCATTTCTTGTATTATTTCTATAGTTACAGTAATTCATCTGAATGAAAGTTGACTGAACAAGGTTAGCCTTGCAAATGAAACTACACCGCTTTTCCTCCCTCTTCTATTCACAATATCTTTCATTAATGTTTGCACATGTTCCTAAGCTGGTCTCAAGCAAGATCAGCCTCTGTCTCTGCAAAGTGTCAACAGCCCAAAACAGTTTTCTTCTTAACAACCCCTTTCTTTGTAATACATAAACACAATCTTCTGGGGCTCTGTAATTATCCAAAATGAGCTTTACTGTTGCAAATTACTTTAGCAACCCTATGATTTATCTGTCATAAACACACTTTATAATATTTATATTCATATTAAAACCTCCACTAATAATGAATTGACAGTACATAAATATTTACATGATACTACATGGACAAATGCTTGATGCCCTTATAATAGTTACATTTCTATCATGTTTGGAAAAGCCAAACCCTGGCATTTTGCCATGCTCATGAAAATGCCTTTGAAAATGACTCAGAACATTAACAGAGCTTCACATTTGCCACACTTTTCTTTAAAAAGAATGGCATTCCTTCATACTTATGCAGTCTGGGTTATTGCTTCTTCACATTATGCATCATTACTCTGAGGAGGTGTCTTATCAGCAGCTCCAGTTGTTGTGGAGACGATTGGAATTAAGCACTGGCAGCTTTTTATTTATCTTATACGCTTTATTCCTACAAGATTTTAGCATATAAGCTCCTTTGTTCAGCTCAGAATTGGATACATTGCCAGGCATTGTAAAATTTACATCTTGCTTTTTTTTTATTTGTTTCTAAATTGGATTGAAAACAAAGTATAGCTTTAATTAAAGCTCCACTTGACAATAGAAAAGTTTTCCATGCACTGGAATTTCTGATCAGTTGTGAGGATTTTCCTAAAGCCAATAGGTGACATTTGCCACAAGAATGACTTCAAAATTTGTTGTAAGTGTTAGAACCTGTGGTAAGCATCTCACTGACAATGTTCATACAAAGAAAACTGTGTAATAATACCATTGAAGGGCTGACTTAAACCAACAAAAGCAAGGGAATTTAAAGTGAAGGTTACTTTAAACTATGTATGATATGTAATAACTCACAAATTCAAATGATAAACGTAGAGAAGGTAGATAACCAAACAAAGAAACTAAGTACATGGCTCTGCAGTTCTTCTTTTAATCAACAGTGGATATCAGATACCACACACAGCTCTTGGATGCACATAAAAAAAATCAACCCTCCAGACTACACTGCTGAAATCAATACCCTTTATATGGGGGATGTCAGAATGATCAAAATACTAATCCAGTCGTAGCTATGGGTCAAACATATTAACTATTTGAAAAACATAAAAAAAGAACTTGCTGTCAAAACTTCTCTGTTCTACACACATCCAACATCCTAGATTTTGCCTCATCTTCCCTCCTGAGACCATACTAGACTGGAGAAGAATAACCTGATTCACCTCAATCAAGACTTGAAAACTTGCCATTTCCTAATCTAACCAATTATTTGCAATATTAAATTCCCTAAGTACAGGAAAAACTACAAATAGCACAAACACAGGTAAACCCAATAAAGTTTGCTTTTACAGCCTGAAATAGACAATCCCAACACTGGTTTGAAAAGAACTAGACTTTAGCCAATACATTATTTATAATGGTCAACTGGACTTCTGGTATTTGTCTAATTCATTCATTATTTGTATCTTGTGTGTATATTTACACTAACTAACTAACTTGAAATCATCTATCTATGCACATAGCTGGCCTACATATATATATAGGTTCTTATTTTTAAATCCCTTACCCTCCCTTCCTTCTCCTGCCTATTGTTTGTTGCACCCATTACTTGCTAGAACTGGGCACAATTTTTCTATTGACCTTTTTTTGGTAAAAAATGCAGATTCAGCCACACTGAAACAGGTAACAAACTTGTGTCAATTTCACAATTTCTGAATTGTTTCTGATGAAAGTAATAACTTACAAAAAAAATTTTAAATAGAAACAAAGTGTTTGAATGCACATAAAAAGATTAACTTTCCTGACTATACTGCAGAAATCAATACTCTTTAAACTATAGATGTCAGACTGAACAAAACATTTTGATTGTATCTGAAATGATTTTTTGTTTCAAAATTTCATTTAATTTTTTTTTACTTTAAATGTTAAAAATGCTTGAAACAAATACAAAATGTGATTTTTTTTTTTTATTATTATTTTTCAATGCACCAAAATGATTTATTTTTTTCAGAATTGCCTCTGAATGAAACAAAAACCAAAAAACTCTTGAATCTTGTCTCAAATTATATCATAAATTCATTAGGGAAAGGACTGGCACTTACTATGTGTTTGCAGAGTGCCCAGCACAGTGGCACTATACGATCTCAATTTGGGCCTCTCTATGCTAGTAATACTGAATAAATAATTAATAATAATGCAGGAAACTTAAAATAATAACCTTGAAACAAGGCCACATTGAATTGTACGACAGGTCCATCTCTTGTTTATATTGAATGAAACCATCTCTAATGAAGCGCTATTAAAAGGCTTTATATGGGGAACTAAGTAGGGGTTAGGAAAATGGAATCCTCCATCCCCAGGCCACACATAAGACATGGATTGCTATTCCACTGCAGCTGCTGCATGAGCATCAGGACTGCTGCACTCTAGGTCCCAGATACACTGACTGTGGTCCCAGTCACTGACTCTCATTGAACAGATCAGTTGCCCCTCTTCCCCACATCCTGTGAATAGCCACTTTGCCTGTGGCGTCCTCCATCTCCTTCCCTCCTGAGACACAAAAGTGGCCCTACCACAGGGCTTGAGTGGCAAAGAGGTCATTGCACAGTCCCTCCACACCTCTCTGACATAAACCATACTGAAAAAATAAACACCTGACGAACTTTCTGAAAATACCAATTCTGTTCCACTTTCAATTCTGTTCATTTTCTAATGGTAGCTACTGTACTTATTTGTGGTAATCCTGTACCAACACTGGTCCTTGTGTTCTCACCTATATACTCTTCAACAGTGTAAAAAAAATATAGTAAAATGAAAGTTACAATTTCCTCCTTAAACTGCCCTATTGTGCCTGTAAGTTGCAGGGATCTCTGCATATGATTTACCGTGCTTGCTATAGAACTGCAGCACTATGCAAACATGGTCTAATAGTCACCATACAGCTTCAGAATCAGGACTCAGGGCTCTATTATTAGCTCTTGCCACACATAGTCCACACAACCCTAAGCGTCACAATTCTTTATGGTTCCTTAGTTTTCCCATCTGTAAAATAGATATATGAGCCTCACAGATGTCTTGGCTTAGCTAATTAGAATTTGTACAGTAGTTTGAGAGCCTCAGATGACAATTATTATATAGAGCAAATACAAAGCATATATGCTGTCACTATGGTTTAAGAATGGAATTTCAGTCTTGATTCAGAATCTTCTGATTTATGTCAGGTTAAGCCAGATCTTTAATATTATGGGGGGTGGATCTTCTCTGGGTTTTTTTAAAAAGTTCTCATCTTTAGTGTTTGAGCCTTCCTCCACTAATTTTTGCCCTTGTTGTTTTAAACTGTTGTTGCACTGACATGACCTAAAACACTGGGCCATACCAGACACATTCAGCAGCAGAAGTAGCACCTGATAGCTATTCCTGTAACAAGTACAACCATTTTAAAAAGTTAATTGGACCTACATTGTTCTCAGGGGGACTGCTCTGAGGGGAGTTACAAAACCTGCTTACAACACACAAACAACATTTCTTCCACTGGCTTTGGTCAGTCATCCCTCAGAAGAAGCAGTTCCAGGATTGTACAGTAGCTGAGAATATACAGCTTCCATAAGACCATACAAAACTGTACACTCTGCTATTGTGCTGAAGCACTCTTACAGTGACAGCACTGTACCTTTGGAAGCACTTCTTGTTCCCTGATGAGCAAATGGTTAACTCTAGCTTACTTGGTGCAGCTGCTCAGGGGAACAATTATAGCCCCTATTTAACAAAGCACTTAAGCATATGCTTAAATGCCTTTGACTTAAAAAGGACATAAATACCTGCTGAAGTGCTTTGCTGACTGGGGCCTACACAAGTGGCTGTTTGGGAGAGAGGAAGGAGAATCCATATGGGTAGATCAACGTTACACGTCTGGGAGAGTGGGTTGTCAGAACTGGTCTGAACCACAACCTCGTTCATTTCTAATTATGTAAAATTGTTTTACCTTCTTGTTGTACTTTACCCCTGGAGAAAGAAACCTATTACTGTTGTTTCTTCTGCTGGGTCATTCCACCAGCTTATGAGCAATCAGGAGGGGAAAAAAAGATGCAGAAATAAAAACTCCACCAAAAGCAAATGAATTGATAGAAAGAATCATACAAGTCTGGCTCATTATATCATGTGAAAAATGTATACAAATAATTCTGGAATATGGAAAATGTATTTGATCAATGTAGCATTTGCTGCTTACTATTTTTTTTAAGTGGATCATTTTACAATATTCAGCAGGAACATTATCCTGCCACTTGATTCACAGGGATGGCCATCATATCAGGGCACTACATAGCAAGCCACGGCGCAAGGGGTTGACTGTGCAGATTCCATGGCAGGTCAAAGCCTTAATCTCAGTAGTGATTTTTCATTTTCTCTCTGTTTTTAAATTGAGTATATTTCATTATATTGCTGCAATACGTTTCAAAATGTAAAACTATAAAACACATCCAGGTAAACTGAGATCAAATGTGCAAAAGAGGAAATAAATATAGATTTCATATAAAAGTGATATTTAACACATAATCACTAAGGTTTATAAAACGGCACAACACCATGGGTCAGAACTTTTGCTATTTACTGAACCCCAAAGCCATTAAAGTACAGTATTAACATACTTCCATAAAGGAACATTTGCTAGTCAAATTCAGAATTTCTATTGATTTTTGCAATATTTTAGGTCATTTTTAAAAAACCAATAATATCTACCACCTGTAACTAATACATTTTATATTTCACATTTTCGCTATAAGACCCTGCTCCTTTCTTCTCAGGCCTTTCGTTAGTTTACCTTCCTCTGTTCCTCTCAAATGCTTCCCTGGCTCCCTCCTCTCTCTCTCATCCACCAGCCTCCTCCCTCCATTCCTGTATATTTAATAAAATTCCAGCAAATCCAAATAGATTTAGATAAGACTAATAGCTGCCACAGTGGTGTAATCCTTCACCCCTCATTCTTGTGAAATACCTGTTAGCTGGACATTGCATGACTAAGGACTGCAGGATTAAGCCCTATAAAATATAGCAACTGCAACAGTGGATCGGACCCCTGGTTCCTCTGTGACCCTAAGAACCATTCTGTGCCAACTGGCAAAGGGTTTACGGTTCTGTAACAACAACTCCTATCAGGTGTGACAAACTCACTACGCCTAAGACATTGCAGTCATAATATTTATCCAGAAAGGGTTATGTTAGACATCTAATAAAAACTTATGTCACATTGATCCTCATAATCATTGCAAGATATACATACAGATGATATTTAAGGAGTTGTGTATATATACTGAACATACATTTTAGAGTCTGTGTCCCAGGCAGAGGTTGACAAACAGGTTTTGCCAAACAAAGGATGTATATTCACCTATCTGCCTAGGTTCACATGTAAATTATGCATTTTAAATCAGCACAACGGAAGCCGGTTCTGCATACAGAGTCAACATGAGTATGTGAAAACAACCTGGAGCCAGGCAAGTAACAACTGGGGTCATCTTGACTCTCGGGACAAAACAATGAGTTTTGGGAAATATAAGGAGAAGCAGCAGGACATTTTGTTTTCCAATCACTGAGGGAGCACAAAGGACAGCACTTTTTGCATTCATGAAAGTGGACCCCAACCCTGTTGGTCGGTGACACTGGGAGCTTGCTTTCAGTGAGATACTACTTGAGATGAGGATTTTAGCCTATTAAAGTTAAGTTTAGACTCTTCGAAGTGTGTTACACTGTTGGTTTTATATGTAACCATTTGTTTCCATTATCCTTACTCAATCTCTTAAATCTGTATCTTTGATAAAAAAGTATGATTGTTTTCACTATATTTCAGTGCTGTAATATTATAAAGGTCCTGATCATGAGTTGTGCTAGTCAACCTGGCATATACTGTGCCCTTGTGGATAGCAAATCTGGGAATTTCTGTGAGTGTCCAGTGGTTACGTGCTGGACACTGCAGGAGAACACTTCAAGGGAGCTCTGAAACTGGGATGCACCTACTGGTAACCTGCAAGGCAAAGTAAGGGCTGGCAGAGCCTTGAGAGTTTGTTTGGGTGGCTAATAGACTGCTGAAGTCTGAGAGGTGCTACCCAGTTAAGCACAAGCAAGTCTTCCTTTCGCTGGAGGCAGTGGGTAGCAAAATGACACACAGTCCCAGGCACTTTGAGAAAGCGTCACATCCTCCAGCCCAGTCTCCAACAGCAGTCAGCACAAGATGCTTTTGAGGAAGGGACAAGAACTCAGAGTATGTAGATGTGGTATCAGTGTTCTCAACTCTCATGATTTTGTCATGAGTCTCATAATAATTGTTTTCCTTAAAGCCCTAGCTCTTGGATTCAAGTGGATATGTGATGATTTCAGCCTTCATTCTTAAAGAAAAAGTAAATGTCTAGCCTTCTATTGACTGTGGAGAAAGCTTCAAAATATGACTCCGGTGCACCCTGAAGTCTCAAAAAGCAGAAGGCAAATAAAAACACCAAATCTATTATTTTTACATAATCTCGTGATTTTAAAGCCAATCTCATGATTTTTGGTGAGCTTGACCATGATTTCTGAACATTTGGGGCTGGCAATACTGTGGTACAGTCTGACAGATGAAGGACTCATCCTAATCCCTGCTACAAAGAGTCTGGCATAAACCCTGAAACAGATATGTTCATGTTGACATACGCATGCACACATATGACTTTAAATAAAATTATTTTACATGACTGAAAAATATATCTGCTCTTTTAAAGGGCTTTTTATTGGTCAAGTGCAGTAACAAGAGAGTAGATCATATTATATAGATCAATCAGGTGGCAAATGTAATTTTTGAAATAGAGAATATTTGTAGACCGTATGACAGCCATAAAAAGGATCTGAAATAGGTAATCTTCTATTCCTCTAAATGTGCTCCCCGACTGAGACTTTGTATGCCAGCTTCAGCCTGAAGCAAATTGTGATAGCCGAGCTATTAACTTCTAAAAATAGGGGTCTGTAATGGAAACATTAAGAGACCTGCTATTGGGCACAGAACAATCCAGGGAAAGATGTAACACCAATCCTTTATTTTTGCTACTTTGCCGCATCAGAAGAGTGCAGTTTGTGGCACTGAATCATGAATCACTTACAATATGTGTTTTTTTAAACTAATTTTCTTTTAAATAATGGGTTTTAAATTATATAATTTAAGCACTCTTTTAAAAAAAATTAATGGAGTTTGAAAGAATCCAAATATTTCAGATCAGACCTTTGACACTTCAGACTGCATTTGAAAAGGTGTTATTCCTGGGGAGAAGATAGCAGTCATGAGGATAGCAGGAGTGATCTGAAATTAAAATGCTGTGGGAAATGTGATTTTGTATTTTTACTTAGACCTAGTGAAGCTATGGTGTATCCAAGTGAGCACCTCATAATAAAACGTACAGCAGAGATTCATGAATTACTTTTCTGTCAGGAAATGTGCATTTTCTCTGTTTTATTGCAGAAAATAACATTTCTCTTTAGCTGATATGTATTTTACATTAACCTTTGTAAACCAAAGAGGCACTGACTCACAATTCAGCACACGGGTAACCCCTATTCAGAGGCAACCAGGACTTTTTGTCAAACCATTTAGCACAACGGTAGCCTTCAATAAATCATCTTTAAAAGTAATATTGGTAATGAGAGCCAGAAAGTCCTGAAAGATAAAATGTGATATGTGTTCTACAAACAGACTTTCAACAGAAATCCCCAGAGTTGAGCAGAGCAGAGTAAAAATCATCTCAAAGGAGCAGTAAACAGTGGAAAAAATGGATCTTGGTATAGAGGACATGCTGTTTATGGAGGTCAATCTGCATCAGCGACATAACATTTCTGAGCTATTCAGCTATAAACACATTCACATGAGTCTAACAGAGTTTTGAGGAAGAGATCAAAAGATGAGCACATGCAATGTGTGTGTACGTTCGTCTTTTTCCCAATACGTAACAGATTTCTTTTCCACTGTGCCCACAGTGAGCTGCATTTCAATTAGGAAAGAGGCAAACTGAAAAATAGGCCATTAGCACTTCAGAAGAGTCAACTAAATCAATATATTCAGACCCCAGAACATGTTTTTAAAATGGGTGGAATTTTCAAAAGTAGCAAAGTGACTTTGGAGCGTAAATCCCACTGAAAGGCAATAGGACTTATGCTTAGGTATGTTCATAGATCATAGATTCCGAGGCCAGAAGGGACCACTGTGATCATCTAGTCTGAGCTCCTGTATAACACAGGCCATAGAACTTCCCCAACATAATTCCTAGAACCAATTTTTTAGAAAAACATCCTATCTTGATTTAAAAATTATTAGTAACAGAATCTACCACAGCCCTTGATAAATTGTTCCAATGGCTAGTTAATGATTGTTAAAAATGTTATGTCTTATTTCGAGTCTGAATTTGTCTAGCTTCAACTTCAGCCATTGGATCATGTTATATCTTTCTCTGCTAGATTGAACAGCACAATATTAAATATTTGTTCCCCATGTAGATACTTATGCACTGTAATCAAGTCACCTGTTAACCTTTTCTTAGTTAAGCTAAACAGATTGAGCACCTCGAGTCTATCCCAACAAGGCATGTTTTCTAATCTTTTAACCATTCTTATCGCTCTTCCATGAACTTTCTCCAATTTATCAGCATCCTTCTTCAGTTGTGGACATCTTTAATTCCTCATTAATTAAGTCCCGTTAAGCCACTTCAGTATCTTGTGCATATTGATATCAGCTTATCATTACTCAGGTCACCCCATTTACCATTTTCGCAAATCGTTACAACAATAGCTTTCTTTCAATCTTCTGGAACTTCCCAAGTGCTCCAAGATTTATTGAAAATCCACTGAGCTCCTCAACCACTTCTTTTAAAATTCTTGGATGCTGGTTATCTGGATATCTATCTATATCTATAACTAAATTTAAAATGTCAGACTTCAGTAAATTCTGTTTAACACCCTCCAGAACTCCTAGTGGAATGGAAAGAGAGTTATCATCAGAATAGAATCAAATAAAATAGAAGTCTTAAATGACTCAAACTGTACCACAGAATTTCTATGCGTGGAATTTCCATACTTGAACAATAAATGTATGGTAGTAAGAACTTACTACTGATTACCTGACCAGGATGGTAACTGTGTTTGTGAAGCACTCAAGGAGATTAAGGAAGCTACAGTGACAGAAAACATAATAATAACTAGCAATTTCACCTATCCTCATATTGACTGGGTATATGTCACCTCAGGAAGAGCTGCACAGATAAAATTTCTAGATACTATAAATGAATGTTTCTTGGAAACTTTTCCGGGAACTCACAACTCTGCTGTTTATCCATGGTGGCTTTTTTTTGTTTTTTTTTGGTACTCTTAATTTTTTCTTAATTTGGGGTATAGATTTAGTTTGAGCTTCTATTATGGTGTTTCTAAGTAGTCTCCATACAGTTTGCAGGCATTTCACCCTTGTGACTATTCCTTTTAATTTCTGTTTAACTAGTGTCCTCATTTTTCTGTAGTCCCCTTTTTTGAAGTTAATGCTATTGTGGTGGATTTCTTTGACATTTTTCCCCATCAAGGATGTTACATTTAATTACATTATGGTCATTATTACTGAGCAGTTCAGCTATATTCAAATCCTCTCCTCCACTTAGACTAAATCAAGAACTGTCTCTCTCCTGTGGTTCCAGCACTAGCTAATCCAAGAAGCAGTCATTTATGGCATCTAGAAATTTCATCTTTGCATTCTTTACTGACATGTCATACATCCAGTCAATATAGGGATATATGGAATCCCGATTATTGCATTTGCTGCCTTTCTAGTCTCTAATCGCCCCAATCATTTCACAATCACTATAATCATCCTGGTCAGGTGGTCAGTAGTATATAACAGCTATACTCTTATTGTTCAAGCATGGAATTTCTATCCATGGAGGTTTTATGGTACATTCATTTCAGATTTTTACTTTATTTGACTCTATGCTTTTCTTTCATATATAGTGCCACTCCCGCACCAGCACAACCTACTCTGTCATTCCTATATATTTTGTATCCTGGTATTACTGTGTCCCCTTGATTAGGCTCATTCCACCAAGTTTCTGCTATGTATATTATATTAATATCCTCTAGGCACTCTAATTCACCCATCTTAATATTTAGACTTCTAGTATTTGTACATTTTGTCAATATTCAGTTGCTTGCCTTCATGTACTATATATTTAAATGGGACTCTATTATGGTTGAGTGTTCCTCACTAGCATCTACCTTTACTTTACCAATTAATTTTCTATCCTCTTTACTAGGATACAAAATTCCTCCTTTAATAAATGGATCCCTAAGGGATGTCTCCTCCTGAACCATGTGCTCCTCCACACCTATCAGTTTTCCCCCCAACCCTTAGCTTAAAAAATCCTCTACCTTTTGAATTTTACATGCCAGCAGCATCATTTTGTTTTAGTTTAGGTGGAACCCATCCTTCCTGTAGGCTCCTCCTTTCCCAAAAGGTCCCCCACTTCCTAATAAACCTAAAACCCTCCACTTCTACCATTGTCTCATCCATGCATTGAGACTCTGCAGTTCTGCCTATCTTTCTAGCCCTGCACAAGAAACTGGAAGCATTTCAGAGAATGCTATCATAGAGATCTTGGACTTTAATCTCTTATCTAGCTGCCTAAATTTTGCCTCCAGGGTTTTTCTCCTACCTAACATATACCATGACACAGCTCCTCTAGAAAGCATTGCATATAAGTCTGTCTAGATGTTTCCTGAGATCTGCAACCTTCGCATCCAATAGGCACATTATATTTATTATTATTAGTGTTTATTTCATATAATCCAAAATGCGCTTCACAGATGTACATGGCATGTCCTAGGATCTGTAAATCCTGGCTGCAAATTGAATAAAAGCTTCATTTAAAAAAGAAAAAACAAACCAACAACAACTTTGTTTATGTGAAACAGTTCACTCACCTATAGTTTAAACCAAAATAGCCTTGGAAATATTGGACAGAATAGCTCTAATTCTTCCCTGGTGTAATTACACTGAAACCAATTGGCATGCATAGATGTAATTCAAGGCATGTTAATTCATCATGGCAAAAATAGCAGAGATTATTTTTAAAACCACAAGAAATAAGATTGTCTAATAATGATTGGTAGCTATTTTCTTAACTGATAAATTTCTAAGTGAACTGTGCAAACATATACAAGGAGGGTTAAAACATCCCAGATGGGGGTGGAGGATAAAAAAAAAGAGAGACTGAGCCACCTTGTAGGAGAAATTATCTGAAAAGTGAGAATCTTTAACAAGAATTCTTTGAAGAAAGAAAAGAGATGATCTCAGGAGGAGTATGGAATAAATGGACAAACTAGATAAATAAAAAAGAACCTTGAAATAACAATTTTCCTCTTCCAGTCTGAAGTGGAAACAGCATTACCGTAAACATTTTACTTGGATGAAATGAACATTTATAACAGAATGAATATGATTATTGTCAAATTCTGCCTTCAATTATGCTCACACACCCACTGCTAATAGTAGACTCACTCTACTTTTATACTGTTTTTATTGGGGAATCCTTCTGTGCTAGAATCTGCCTCCCTTACTCCTCAAGTAGTCCCATTGAAATCCTCTTGCAGCACACTCCCTGCCGTTCACTCTTCCTTCCTAATACGTGTTATAGCTTAAGGACACAGGTCCTAATTCTCCACTGCCTTGCATTTTGTGTAGTAATTTACACCTCTCCAAACTGAGTGCCAAGTATGTGAAAAATGCTACCATTCCAATTTTGCAAGAGCTAACTCCCATTTCACTCACTTTGTACAAGTGTAAAAGAGTACACAAGGTACAAGGTGCAAGGTAGTGGAAAACTAAGCCCATAATCTGTCCATAAATATTAATGAAACAGGATCAATCAGCACCCATAATCCATCCCTTTGTCAGTTCCACATTAGATGACTGCAGTGGAATTTACATGGGGGTAATACTTTAAATCCATTAAGAAATGAATTCTTGTGCAGCAGCCCACTTGTTATATTTAAAAATCTTTTTATTAAGGCCAAATGACAATAAAATGTTATTATACTGTACATTACTTATTCAGGATCAGGTACCACATCACATCTGCATGTCATGATCTGCACTGGCTCTCTTTTGATTCTGAATGGAGTTTAATATGCCATTTTTGAACAAATGGGATTTTCAAAAGTGCTCAAGCAACTTAGAAGCACAAGTTCCCTCAAAAGCCAATGGGACTTGTGCTCCTATGTCACAGCAAAATGCCACCCTAAATGACTGAGGTCTGGCCCACTCGAATTGCACCTTTCTCCCAGCATGATTCTGCCATAGCTGAAATGAGCTTGACCTGACATTTCTTTGGTTTAAAAGGAATAGTGTGACCAGATACCAAGTGTGAAAAATCGGGACAGGGTGGTGGGTAATAGGCATCTATGTAAGACAAAGCTCACAATTAATCCCACATGCCCTTGGTTTATGTGGGCTGGGCTGTTTTTAGACACTGTCCCTGGCTTTGAGACTTTAGGCACGCACTCCAGATACAGACACCGTGTCTCATACCCCTCTTGGAAGTACGGACATGGCAGCCCACTTGCCTAGGTCCTGAAATTAGTGTTATCTCCCCAAAGCCTCCCATCAGTTGGTGCACATTCCCTAGTATCCCACCAAAGGGGTTTTCTCTTCAGAGACACATGGTAGCACAAAGACTTAGTAAAAGGTTTCTAACACTATTACTCTGTACATAGGAGATAAGGCACAAGAGAGCACAGATCATTTAGAAGACAACAAATATCCTGAATGCAGTTGACCTTTCCCTTGGGAGTTCTTAAGGTCTGTCTGTATTCAGGTAGGCAAGGTTCCCCCAACCTCATCAGGCTCCAGCAGCAGCTTCCATTGGCTTGAATTGATGAAAATAGCCAAAGAACCTGAGGAGAGCAGCTCTCCTGTCATATGACCTGCTGATCAGCCTCAAAAGGATAAGCTCAGAGCCAGGTGACTTAATTGTCAGGCACCCTCTCCCCTGATAAATCAGTTCTTTTTTTTTTTTTTTAGAGACTTGCTAGCAAGTAAGTCTGCTGCTATGAAAACTGAAACTGATATTGGTATGTTTAATTATTATGAAGAGGTGGGCAAGGAGGCAGCGGGGATGGGGCAATGGGGGACCAGAGGAGATGGGGGGTGAGGGGCAGAGGAGGTAATGGGGACCAGAGATGATGGGAAGGGTGGTGAACCTGGGGCCAGCGCCCAGAGCCAGACACCCAGGGTCTCACGGCCACGGACCAGAGCCTGCCACCATGCAGCCAAAGCCCAGGGATGGAAGACACAGTGGGGGCCAGGAGCAATGGCAGGGGTGGTGAGCCTGGGACTAACTCCTACTGCCATGTGGTCGGGGCTGGGGCCAGAGTCCAAAGCTCCATGGTCAGATCCTGGGGCCACGTGGCCAGGGCCCATGGCCAAAATCCACCACCACACAGCCGGAGGAGGCAGAGTGGATCAGGGGCAATTGGGGGCTGGGGGGAAGGTGATCCCAGGGCCAGACCCCGAAGCCCTGTGGCCAGGGAACAGAGCCCACCATTGTGCAGCTGGAGCCCAAAGCCTTGCAGTACGTTATATATGTATTTAACTAAATACATTTGCATCTTCTTATGTGGCGTTTTGTGCAGGATTTAACCAAGAGAGCAAGTGTCATCTGATTCAGTTTGTCTCCACCATCTAATAATAATTAATTAATTAGTTATAATACTTTCCAGTTACATAAAACTGTGACCCAAGATCCCACTGATGCCAACTGGCAGAGGGCAAAGGGGTCCCTAGGTTCACCCAAAGAATGTTATGTAAGGTCTTTAATGAAAGCCTGTATCACACTGCTCATCATAATTATTGCAAAATGTTGGTATGAAAATTATGTTCTTAAGGTCTGTGACCAGGAACTGGTCACCAGAAAGGTGAATTTTTTTGAAGATTTCTTTCAGGCAAAAAATGATTATCTATCTGTCTGTTTATATGTAAATTATGTATTGTATGGTTCACAATGGGCATCGATTTACATCAGGCATCGAATGGGCATCGAATGCTATGAAAGGACTCTGAAATCTTCAAAGAGAGGAAATTTACAGGAAGAAGTGAACTAGCAGAGGAGAGCCCTGTTTACAAGTAAGGACAATGAAATTTTGGGGGTATAACTAATGGGTACAAAAATACACCTTCAGCCTTCACCTAGAAAGTAAAGTGACAGCACTTTTGCTTCATGAAAAAGGAATTTCAGCCAGGCTTGGTTGAAAATGCTGGAAGGAACCTTGGGTGTGATAAATTTCTTTAGGCAGAAGGATAATGTGTTAGTTAAGTTTAGGCTCTAGACTGCACGTAATGATTTTGTTTTATATATAATCATTTGTTCCAATCTTTCACACTGCTTTTTATTTGAATCTTTTTATTCTTTCTTAAATAAATTTCCTTTTGTTTTGTAATTGAACTCACGTTCAGTGTGTAACACAGGTGTGGTGGTCTAACGTAGAACTGGTAACCTGCAGTACTCAGTTCCTTTGAATTCCTCAGATCCTATTGAATTGCAGATGTAAAGAAGGATTAGAACTATTAGACTTCTAATCAATCTCCTCATTGTGCAGTGCAGAACTATCCCATAACTTGCATTTTCTAGTTTTCTGTCCAGACTACATTTTCATGTCTCAGGTGACAGGTTATGACTATATTCCTTGGGAGGCTATTCCATAACCCAACTGTAAGCTTTCCTTAATATTTAGCCTACATTTTCTCATTAATTAGTCTTAGTTATATCCCTTATGTCACCGCCAAAAATTCTTCTTTCTCCTTGGAGAGAAATCAAGGCCCAAATGAAGTCAAAGACAAAACACCAGGATTTTACTCTGAGTCTTTATAGGCAGCAGACAGTTACAGGTATTTATATCCCCCTTTCTTTTTGCTTAGTCAAGGAAATTTATTTTGCCCTTGTAAACTTGCATCATAAAATCAATCCCTGCAGCACACTGACAGTTTTTGTAGTTCTTCTGTGAATTTGTGATGAAGCTTTTAAATATGTCTGAAACAACACAGATTCCTAGAACCTTCCCCCAGTTTGATACATTGCTGTTTATCATTATTGCCTTTTCTTTACAATCCTTCATCTAGTTTTCAGCCTATAATAGTGTTCCTATTGATCTGAATTAATGTTTCTAGTAAGATTTCATATCTTTTATTCAATGTTTTATTAAAATTCAATTATATTACATATACATTTCTCTATTAAATTTGGTATTCTGTCAAAACCATTCATTTTCTAGCAAAACACATTCTTTGCTGACCAGTGTTACCTTATTACTCATTATCCTAGAGATGTTTAGCTACTCAATATTTGTTCCACTGTTTTACTAGGGACAGAAGTTAGATGTATGTGACAATAATTGGAGGATTACTGGATAGTTGCAGGATATTGGGAAAGGAGATAATGATGAATTGCCACAACAAACTCGGAAGAAGTGGCAAATAAGTTGTGAGGAGAACCAGTAGAGTCCATGCATGAGGCAAAATTATCATGATTATCATGGACAAAAGGAGCAGGTAGATCAAGAAGAATTAAATAACTGAAGTACTCCCTTGATTTAGCTAAGAATAGATCAACTGTGGCTTTGGAGAGGACTATTTCAATGAAGTAAAAAGGGCTGAAGCTAGATTGTAAAGGATGACAGAGTTGAAGCAAAGGTGTAGATAGCACACAAGGATTTTACATACTATAATTTCCAAAAAAGATGTAAATTCATCCCCTTGCAATTGAATCAAGATCCTATAAAATGGACAGAGATTGAGCTGAACTACTAGTACAAATGTGAACTTAAATATTTCACATTCCTAAGGACCATTTTGGTAGGACATCTATAGAAGACTGAAATCTATGAAAAGAAAAATGGTATTTGGCGACATTTAATAACCTATATCAGGAATGACTTGATCCAACCATCATTGGCACAGATAATACTGAGGATGAAATAGTAGAAAGAACATTCTTACGTGACTTCTGGAGAAATGGATAATGGTCTCCAATGACAAAAAGCTGATAAAGAGAAACACAACAACTAGTCAGTATTTGGACTAGTCAGGAGAAATATACCACTAATAAATACATCAGTAGGGATTTCAGAAGGCATATTTGAGAAATACAAACACACAGGAAGCTCCTTACCTTTAATGAACACACACATCATTAACAACCTGCCATGTAACAGATGTAAGGAGCACAGCAAGTACTCAGAGACACTATTCCAAGGAGAACAAGTGACCATATTTTTTGTCCTTTTGATATAGAGCTGCAATTAGAAGCCCATATTCATTTAATATGACATATGTTGTATTATTACTCTATCTATTCTAGGAACTTTGAGCAAACCCACGTAGAAACTCTTTTTTTCTCAATACTAACCATGTCAAAATGAGAAAAATCATCTCATTTCTTACAAGTGAAACAAAGGTGACCTGCACTTTATTTTTAAATAACTAAATGTGGTTTTATGTACTGAATGTCCCAAATGTGAACACTCTGCACATAAATTATTTAATTTACCTTGCTTGTATTCAACACAAGTATTTTGAACTTAAAACTAGCAGTCTAGATAGGGACTATATGATTATACAGTTCTTAAGACTGTATATTGACATCATAGCTACCATCACTAGACCACACTGAAGGAGGTTGGGTAAATGGAGGGTTTTTAGTATACAACATGATTTTGAAAACAATACTATTTTATATCCCAAAGGTATATATAAGATAATATTGTAGCAAATGGCTGCCTAGGACAAGATGCTTTTCACAATATCACACACCACAACCAGATTTCATGATGAATTCAGGGGTAGAGCTAAAAATCACAGGATCCTAGGAATGTATAGCATTGCTGTCATCATGAAGATCTGAGCAGCCAGGGTCCCAGAATTCTGACAAATACAACATGCCATGACATCACAGACTTGTTAAAACATTATATAGTACACCAAGTTGACAAAGATAACAGAATTAACCTTGCAACAGTTTAGAAAGTTTCCATTTTTCACTTGTATTCAAATACTGAGCAGCAGTAACAGTGTCTAAAATTAGGTCAACAAATTGTCCAGACAGCATCTTCATGTCTGGTGGTTAATTATTCTTTAATATATTTAAAGTATTTTAATATATATACAAGTTGTTCGCAGGAGTTAGAATCACTTTTATTACAAAGCAGTTTTCATTTCCAAGGAAAGAGTTTCAAATACCCAAGGGGCTTTTATAAGCAGTGAGGAAATAAAAAACTGCTTTAAGAATCATGAGAAATACCTCAACAGTTGTCTTTTTAAGAAAGGAACATGGAAGCATTTGTCACAACTTTACTGTTACTTAAAAGGAGTTTCATGTGTTAATGGAAATAAAGCCCAGACATGTTCATTCACCCTGAGTAGAGCCTCTGGCGTTTAAAATCCACAGTTTAAGGACAAACAGTTGGAGCGAGTTCATGGAATGCCCTTGAGCACTCGTGGTTTACAGGACCCCTGTTCAAGGTACAACAATTTGATATTCATATAGTTTGGCACTTTGTCTTGTTACTCCTCCATCACCATGAAATTTACTACAGTTGACAAGTTGTCTAATATACTGGAAGTATGAAATCTATATAGCATGCATAACTATCTGGATAAAATGCTACAATAAATCTATATTAAAGCAATCAGATACTGGCTTCTTCTGCGTTCCTGACACAAATTACAGCATCTGTACATGGCAACTGCCTTTGCACCATGTTTTTAACTCCATAGGTATATCACTCATTCAACATACAATATACAACAGCATTGGGAATGACCTGCCCACTGTGCTAGCAGAAATGCTTCTGTCAATGACAGGCAAAAAGTGTGCTCATGAAAAGTCAGTAATGAACAATATTGCCATCTGGTGTGAAATTATAAACTAACATTTTATCAGGCTTTAACAATGGTAAAATAAATTTCATAAATATTTATATTTACACTTTTATTGCACATATTGTCTTGGGGATCTCAAAACACTTTATAAAGGTGGGAAAATATTTAACATATAAGGACACTGACCTGAGAAAGACTTGCTCAAAGTGACAAACTGGCAGTCTGGACTGTAACTCAGTTCTCCCGATTCCCAAACTTCTTGAACATTCAAATACATTGTAGTTTGTCAATCCACTTTATGTTTTCTTCAAGCAATAACCAAATAGGAAACAGGAAAAGTCAAATGGTATGGTTCTTGGAAGATAGGCATGTATATACTTCCAAGTGCTATCATGATAACTGTCATCTTGACTGACACGTTGGAGACTGAACTGGCGGTGTCTGGAGCAGCAAATGTGAGCTGCTACAGCTGAAGTTAAAGAGCCAACACACTGCAGCTAGGAGCCATAACAACTCATATCCTCTGTGTGGATTTTGGCACAGTGTGGGGTACCTGTAATCCATACCCTAGAATTAGTTACACTCTCTAGCTGCTGTCTTTGCTAATGCTGTTCAGAGCTATCATACAAAAAATGTTGTAAAAGATTTCTTTCCATGCTGATTTCTTTCTTTCCATCCCCCTCCCTTCTTTCTTTCCATCCCCCTCCCTTCTTCAGTAACCCCCAACCCTGTGATCCCTGTCACATCCCCACCAGACAGCAAATGCTGGTAATGTTTACACTTCCCTTTGGCTGGATGACTGAAGTATCCCACATTAATTATGAAACATTCAATACTTCCTGGAAGCCCAAATAGGCAATATGAAGGGCAGCTTCAAGCACATGAAGATACAATTGGCATGGTGCAGCAGAATGGAAGAAGTGGGGAAGAGGTGACAGACAATAAAGGGCAAGCAAATTGGGGAGGATTAATTTAAAAGCTTTTGAGTTATGATAGGTATTGAGCTTCTTCATATAGGATATGATGTAGTCAAGAAAATCTGGAGAGCACATATCCTACTAGCATGTTGTTTTGCTACTGATGAGACTCAACTGGTTAAAATAATTAACTCCTCCTGTCCCCGGAATAACTTCTAATGGTCACTTAGCATTTGCACCTAGTTTTTATTATTATTCTGTCACTATTTAAGGATTTATTATATGTCTGTACAGCTACAAGCCAGTGTATTATAAATTTAATATATGATCATTCCTTATGCGATTACTATAAAGAAATGTATCCTGCCAAGCAGAGAGATGAATTCAAGAATCTAACAGGTATTTTTTCTTTCTAAATACAGCATACATTTAAAGTATTTTTTAAAGCCCGTACTAACTTTCTTTAAAATTTGAAAAACTTAATTTCATAATTAAATAGGGGTTTGAAACAGATGAAAGAAGTAGAGTGACCAAAATTAGAGTGACCATAAGAAAAGGCTAAAGTGTTGCTTAATGTGTTACTATTTCTGTTCACAGACTAGTTGGAAAAAATACTAATAATACTGTCAAAGTTTCATTTCATTATTTAAAAAAAATAACAAAATCACATTCTTAACAATAAGATACTGATGTACTTTGGAAACAATATTTCTTAGCATTTTTCCTCCATCCAACTTCCATTTATGGTAATGCAGTCTGAATCAATATTTACAGAATTCATCCACCATTTTTTCAGTTATTTTCCAGGAACATTTTCCACAATGAGTAGGTTTCTCTGAGACGAAAGTTGGCAGGTTATTTCTGGTGTTACTCTTTTTATGTTCACTGATGAAAATACAGAAGATTATGCCAAAAATAATTCCCAGATTAGCATGCTATTTTTATTAGTCTACGATACACACATTTTTAATAGTATTTAACTGATGGCTGGCAACTCTGTCTATCACTTGTGTAATTTTCCTTTCAGCAAACAGGCTACATATGGATTAGTGCCATATTTCCTTCCAGAGTATTGGAATTTCATTAGTATCATAACAGTTTTTAGTAACCAGGAATTCCATGAGAAATGATGCCAAATGTTAGCCTTAAAGCTAGAACACCCTTAAAGCATGTTAGCACATATAGATGTCACTTTGTACCAATGATGACCATTCTGACGTTTCTGCTACACTGCAGACAAATTAATTGTGACATACTAGTGTAATTTTATTTTACTATGAACTATCAGGCTACAAAACTTGTTCAGTTCTGAAAGACAATTCACAGACAATCACCCTTCACTGTACCTCTGATTAAGAAGCTTTTATAAATAATTCAAGTTGTGACGGTGATTAGTCTTTATATGATCAAAAGGACATACCTGCTTAAATCATGTCTAAGTTTCACAAAAAACAAAAAAAAAACCCCACTGTTGCCCCAACAACCCTAAAAATCTGAAAAGTAGAAAACATCTATGTGACCCAGGCAATCCCTAGCCAATGAAGATTGGTCACTATACTACTTGGCTCAGTTTATTTTTAAAAAATCAAGCTAATTGTGTTTACTGCAATTCCCTTGGGAGACTATGCAAGAGTTTTAATAAACCTCAGAAAAAGTGTTTTTTATATCGTCACAAGGTTAGGTATTCTTATTTTCTTATTAAATACATATAGGCCCTGATCCAGCTCCCATTAAAGTCTATGGAATCACTTCTAATGATTTCCTTGGCAGTTGGATGAGGCCCAGAAGCAATTCAAATGCCCCCATTGGAATATTGTGTTAGAGGCTGTACAAATGTAAATTAAGACCTGTTGTGAAACCCTGGCCCCATGGAAGTTAATGGAATTTTTGCCATTGACTTCACCCATGTGATCAAAGAGAACTACATCTTGAGGTCACAGGGTATAAATATCCTGCCCTCCTCCCCCTCCCGCTACATGCCTAACAGGTCAGTGCTCTCACCTGACTCCCTATTACTCCACTCACCTCTTTTGCCTTTCTGTCATAACTCAGAGAAGCAGAGACCCTTAAGCCGTCTACAATCCCTTTTCTTCCTGCTGCTCAAAGACCTACTGCAATCAGTCGCAGAGAGTACTTTCTAATTATTAGTAAATACTGTAAGTTATTTATAGGTAAATATTAACTACCCCATCTGTCCCTCAGCCCAGTCCTCTGTAATTAGCTTAGAAGGGTTGTGGCAAAGGCAGGTCTTGAGGAAGGATAAGAAAGAGGAGAGCTTCGCAGCACGCAATTTTGGTTCCAGATGGATTTTTTTCCCCTCTATTCTCCGGAATGTGTTTGAACAACCTACTCCCAACAGCACCTCGGCTTACCTAACCCCTTTTGTGACTCAGACACAACAACTACATGCTTTTAAATTGTATTTACCTGGCTTTGAGCTCACTCATTTTATCTTACTATGCTCTCCTAAACTCTGCTTCATCTACTTCCTTCTAGTCAAAACTGGCCTGAACCTTAACTTTCCATTAATGTAAAACAATAAGAACACTCCAGTCTTTTTTGTTTTATATCATAGTTGATTTCAATAGAACAGTCAGTCTATCACATGTACAAATGCCTTCAGCTAGAAATGCAGTCAACTGTTATAAAATCTCTATACAGAGTGAACTGAGAGATCAGTCCTTCATTTACTCCTGATGTTTCCACAATCTTTCTCCATTTGGTCTACCACAACAAAGTCATTGTGGTTGTGCTATTTCTTGATTTTGCTGAGATTCTGCCAGTATCCAGTTTATTGGAACCAGTTTGAAAATCTGGTCTGATTATACATGCATTCATGTAACATCAAAAGTCATCTTTCATTCTAGTTATTTATTTTCTCAAAACTTTTCATTTAGCATTGCAGGTTACAATTTGCACGAATAATCAGGATTTTTTTTCCCTTCCTTTTTGGAAAGTTGTATGAATCTTCTGGAATTGCCCTATGGATTTCAATAGAGATGAAACAATTGAAAATATTCTAAAACCATAATTTAATAGAAAATTATAGTCTTTCTCTGAAATTTTATATTGTCTGGTAGATTTTTTATGGAGAACTGTATCCCTCCTATTGATTTGTATAGGTAGGATTCAAATTTTTATAGAGAGGTTACCATTTATTACAAATACTATAGCAATTTTCCATAAGGGAGACAGCGATATGGTATTTTGCATCCCTGATCCTGTCTCTTCTTTTAAGACAAGGTACCAGAACTTTCCCGGGCTATCATGTACCACCCTCCCGAGTTGACTCTTATTCCTCACTGTAAAGAATTCCTTCTTGAGAAGTCTGGAATGGAAATATTTCAAACCACTTCTAAATATTCTGTCTGGTCAGAATATTTAACTCATTAAGAAAACTGAGCTTTAATAGAGACACCACAGCATGCTAGGTTCTGGTTGTCTTATGATTTATCACTTGTATTACAGAAATGTTTGGAGACCCCAGTCATAAACCAGGGCCCCAGTGTGCTAAGCATTGTACAAACACATAATAAAAAGACAATGTCTGCCCTAAGGAGTTTACAACCAAAATCCAACAGAAATAAGTAGGTCACTAATGCACCTAGTGATTACCCTATCCATTTGGAAGCAGACTTCCCACTGTAAGAATGTTTCATCTTTCTCCAGCAAAACAAATAACCACCTTGCTATGGTTACAAAATAATCCCAAATTTGTAAAACTTTTTCTCCATGAGAACTTAAAAAATATTTTTAAACAAGCACTTTTATTGCCAAGAAGTCAGACTTTTGCATTATGTTGGGTAGGCTGATATCTCTTTGTACACTGGACATCAGGATAAGACTAGAATTTCACAAGACTGAATCCTACAAAGATTCTTCAAGAAAACCTAAGGGACAAGAAAAAAAGATAAATAGAGAAAATTAAATTCTCCTTGCTTTGTCTCTGCTTGTTGTTTAATGAGGAGATTGAACAGTGTAGAAAAAAAGTCACTACAATCCTTCTGGGGTATACAGATTGCATACAGATCCATAATGACCTCTCATAATGCTCTCCATACATGCAATACTCTAGAGGCAAAAGTCTGACAGAGCTTTCTCTTCAAAGTCCTTCATGATAGCTGTCTTTTGTTAGCTAGATGCTCTCTTTGCTTTTAAAACAATGTTACAACAATTTGTCTTCTCAAACTATGTGACTTGTCATAACTAATATACACAAAAAACAAACCCCAAAAAACCGAACAAGTCAAACCAAGAACAGTTACCCATGAACTAGCACAGCATGTTTTACATTTCTTTCAGCATGAAACAAAGGAAAATAAATCCCATCAGTAACTAAATGAAGTGGATCTCAGCATAATCAATCTATGAGCCTAAAATGAGTTTAACTCCCATGGTGGAAAGGTTACAGATTCATTGATTATCAACCCCAAAGGGACCATTGTGAACACACTTACAAATTTAAGGGGAGATTTTCAAAGACACAAAGGGCAGTTAAGCATTGTCTTTCAGTGAAAGTTGGGTTCCTAACTGCTATATGGGCATTTGAAATCTCCCTGGTCACAAAGATTAATATTAAATTGGCCCATGCCCACAATTCAAAATCCTGATACATCATAACCTCCTTTCAGTTATAAATGTCTCAAATATAGTCAAAATGTCAATAGAATTTGGATTTTGGTACAGGGAATTGTCTTCCCCACATAGAATTGAGTTCCAAATACACTATCTGATTATTATGTTATCTTCAGAATAATGGATGTATTTACAGTACCGCTAAACCTTCTGATCATTAAACTCATTCAGAAAATTTAGGAATGAGGGGATTTGGGGCTGTATCTGAAGCTGGAAGCACAATTCTCTACTTAATTAGAGTTGATCAAGAACTTTCCAGCTAAATATTTTTCAATTTGTTGAAACCAGAACTTTTCATGAAAACACATTGGCTATGAATAAACTTTTGTCAGGATGGTTTCTCAAGTCCAGGAGGAAATTTCCTGTAACACAGAGATCCAGCCTGGAATAACCAGCTGGCTACAATACCCATGGGGGAGACCTAGTGTTCAGTGGGCCAGATTCAGACTACTGACGTGAACCTGGGTCTCCCATATCCCAGCAATACGCCCTAGTCACTTGACTATCCCAGCCTTTTCTCCCACACATATGTTTTTGTGAAATTGAATTGTTTTCTAGACAGAATTGTTTTCTAGAAGATATGTTATCTTACCCCTGGTGTATTTGGCAATAAGCTTTATAAGTAATTGGCAGGTTCTAAAGGGAGGTCAATCTTTCTTATTTTAAATATCTGTTAATCTCTCTCTCTCACACACACACACACACACATACTCCAAAAGAAAATGATTTGAGGGCACAGCCACCAGTAAATCACAGCTCTTCTGCCACTTGGAAGAATAACAGTAATTTATTACATTTAACATGGAAGAGGTTAAATACATTCCATTTACTATTCTGATTCTAGTTGATTGGGATACGGCACACTTACGCCAACAGCTCAGATGATGTATTTGCCTTTTAGATAAACTGCCTCCCCACATCTGCTTCTCATATTTAAATATAGTTTAACTTAGGCTATGCCTACACTTTCGGCAGCATGTGGAATAACGTGTACACTGGCAGTGTAGCTAGTGAGGCACTGCTTAGGTGAGTAGAGTAGACACACCAGAACCCACATGGCTGTCTACACACCCAAGGAGTGCCCCTATGTCTACACTACTATTTTTAGCAGTGTAGCTTCCTGCTGCCTCCCCAATGCAGGAGCCTTTCTCCCACTTGAAGCAGCAGGAAAAGGCTCTGACAGCTCTTCTGCCTCCCCCGTACCAGAGCCTTTCATTGCCACTTGTAGCTAAACAGCACAGTGTGCATGCAGCTACTCTTCATTGCAGTGTGTAGCTGCATACCACCCCCATTGTAGACAAGGCCTTTGTGTTAAAAATAGTATGTTGTGGGTAGACTATAATCCAGCCACAACTACCTTATACACAACAGGGAACACAGGAGCCACCATATTTGATGGAACCAATGATCCATTAGTCCAGAATCCTGTCTCTAACAGTGGCCAGCACCAAGGACTCTGTTTTCTATTTCACTTGGCAGTCTGATTATCAGCCTCTCCTTTGTGGGGTTACAGGCAAATTACTGGAACAGGAAAAAATTGCTAAAGAATGTATTTCACAGCCAGGTAAGGTTTCTAAAATGCTAATTTATTTAAAATGATTTCCTTAAAAAAGTCAAGTAGGGGTTTGTCAGATCTGTTGGCTTTCTCATAACAAAATATTTTAGGAGCTCTAATTGCATACACCATTCTGTTAATTTCAATTACATTTATTTCTCCAGTAGTCTTGATTATTTCTTTCAAAGTGTTACTAAATCACTATTAAGTAATTTTTCCAGTTTGACTACCTGATCCTGAAGAGTCAGAAGTTGTTGGTTTACTCAAGCAGTCACACTTCAAAAGTTTCTTCCGATTTTTCAAGATTCTAACACTCGTGAGAAAAATTCTCTGTATTTAAATGGGGAATACAAGTATCACCAGCAATCTCTCTCAGACTGAAAGAAACTTCTGAAATGCAACTCCTGAAACAGCTTCCTTTCTGACACTATTGAGATAGCCCTGCCCCTTCACACTATCTTGCTGACCCCACCACAGCAAATGACAGGAAATTTCACGGGTGTAGCTGTTAGCTAGATAATTTATCTGTGGCTTCATTGCACTACATTCATTGCATTGCATTCATTTATTTCAGTACTTTATCCATAGACCAGTGCTATCCACCCTCTATGTTCCTTTACTGTGAACATTATTACCAGAGGAGTACAGTCCTCAAATACTAATTGAGCTAAACCTGAATTTCTTTGGAAACCAGATGAAAATCAAAAAAAGAATAATCTAATCTAAAATATGTTAGGTGTTGCAGTGAAAAAAGTGAAATCTCATTTCAGCGGCTGCAGATAGCAACTCACATGTTTTTGTCTCCTAAAAGTTTTTCTGATCTTTTCACTTTGCAATTCAGAGAGTTAATGGGACCTGAGCAATTTTAGAAAGTAAGGTGTCACTGCAGAGGGTGCCAGGTTACTTCTGGCTTGCCAAGCCTATCTGTAAATGTCCGCATTGCACAGTCACATGCAACTCATGACTATGTCCACATTGCAATTACCTGGGTTTAGCACTAGGATTTCTGGAGGTATATCTTAGGGTTCATAGAATCATAGAAGATTAGTTTCTTCCAACAGGGGGTTGGACTAGGTGACCTCCTGAGGTCCCTTCCAACTCTAATCTTCTATGATTTTATGATTGTATGATTAGGGTTGGAAGAGACTTCAGTAGGTCATCTAGTCTAACTCCCAGCTCAAAGCAGGACTAACCCCAACTAAATCATCCCTACCAGGGCTTTTTCAAGCCAGGCCTTAAAAATCTCTAGGTTCTTAGCACCTGACTACCTTGAGCCAGTATAGGAATTTATTGATGGTGTATTGTGGGAAATCTTGTTTATCCTTGAGTAAGAGGCAGTTCCTACCTAGAAGAGCTAACCATCTAATTGGACAAGACTGACCAATGGAGGGAAGGGAAACAAAATGGTTAACTTGCTTGAAGCCACACAACAGCTCAGCTGGGAAGAGAACCCACACCTGCTGAGTGATGAACCAAGGCGTTCTCCAGTAGACCATGCTGTCTTGCTCACAGCCTCAGCCAGTCACTGATCACTGTATTTAGGATCAGGAAGGAATATTTTACCCCCAAATCAGAGTGGAAGGGATCCTAGGGTTTTCATCATACTTTGTGGCATGGGGCATGGGTCATTAGCTAGGGTGATCTGGGTATAGTCATGTAATCAATTCACTGCTATTGCAGGGCCTCAGGCATTGGTCACCTCAGTCCCTCTTGTTCTCTACCTGTGCCACACAAGAGGATAGTCTCCTGGGGGCTGCAATGCTTTAATCTAATTCTGATTGTTGGGTTTGGTGTGGAGGTGGCTGGTGGGTGTATAGTGGTCTGTGATATACAAGAGGACAGACTAGATAATCTGGTGGTCCCTTCGGACCTTAAACTCTGTAACTGTGGTAGTGACAATGAGTCCTGTAGCTCCCTATTACCAACATTCCATGTGTATGCAAATCTTGAATATGTAATAAAAAATAATCAGACTAGAGCTTGCATGTAAATTTTATTCCCAGTTTCTCCAGCAACTAGTGCAATCCTACCTTCCTCTCCTAGTATTGTCGCAGTCAGATGAATGGAACATATTTCACGCAAAAAAAGTCTACTCACCACCCTGGCTCTTATCATACTATGAAGAGTAGAAACACCCCTCCACACTTCAAATTTTCATGCAGTGTTTGATGAAAGGAGATTCTTTAAGAAGGGAAAAATCAGTCTTTAGGTTCTTTTTAGATAAGAACTCTTTCATTTTACAGGGATATTCATACTCCTAATGTCTAGTGAGATAATTTTACATGAATCACCCATTACAGAATGTTAACACTTAGGTTTGTATCTTGCAAATAATTGAACTCAGAGTAATCCTTTGTTAGCAAACATCTGGCATGATAAGTGAGAAAGGAGGAGAAGAGGTGTTCTACAACTTTACAAAACTATAACGTTCCTTTGTTTTAAAATCCCAGAAAGTGTGTGCCAATCCCTTTTTATAATGGTTCAAACTTTATCTATCAAGGTAAGTCAGTATGCCATGAAAATAAAAATACATTGTCATAGCTAGGCAAGAGAGAATCCAGACAATAACAGGTGTAGAAAGGGAAAGCAAATTATATGATCAGTAGAGCCTTGCTCCTTCTATTAAAATTCTGAACTGCTTCTTCCCACCTTCCTCTTCAATATAATCAACCACAGTATGTAATGTCATGTCAACAGTATAGGTGCACACATACCTGAGTGAAATATATGCTTTCTCAACCCAAAACCCATGGATAATGAAAAAGGTAAAACAGGAAGACCTGTAGGAGAAGAGGGAGTCCAGATAGGATACATTATAAAGAGCAGATAGAAACATTTCCCTGCCTTTCACAGCAAGTCCTTGGGTCAATAATTGTGTAACTGGCAGAGGTGCCTTACACAAGCAATATTCACAACTTTTTCTAGATTCTAAGAAAGGAACACATTTCAAAACTCAGTCATCTATACTAGAAGCTTTTCTCTATAGGTTCTTCACTCTATTCCGCTTTCATTCTGTGTTAGGAGGAGTGCAGGATAACTATATTTTCTACTCAGAATACCCATGTGAGATCATGAACACTAGATGTGGCCAAGTTAGCCATTACTGTGTCAAATTCGCCTCAGACATAAGATGATGCAACCTGGAGGTTTCACCCACTTACACTAGTGTTGACATTTATTTCATTGTGTCTTGTTTAACTTGACCATTTTAGTAATGGTTTATCTTCTAGATATCTCTGTATGGTGAATAATTATTTTTCTCATTTGCCTTTTGTGCACATACAAATACTATCTGCCCTCAAGGGTGAAGCTCTTGTATAAAGCAGACAAAGCTTTTGGAATTCACTCCTGTAGCAACTAAAAATAATCACAAACCTCACCACTTTCAGGTCCCAATGCAAATTCCTCTGTCTTTGACCTTGCCTTCGCACACAGAAACTCAGAATCTATTAGCATTTCTGGGACACTCACAAAATATCTAACATACCTTATTCACCCCAGGGGGGAGAGTTTGAAGAGGAAACTTTACTCTACTGATGGTAAGTCACCTTGTATGATTTTTAGCTCTGAAAGATACTCGGACACCATGGTGATGGGCATGGTATAAGAACCTAAATAAAACAGAGCTGGAAACATTTTTGATCAGAGAGAGCGAAAAAGTCATACTGAAAACGGAAGTACCTTTTATCATGTTTTTGGCTCAGTTCAGAGTACAAGTCAGAGTCATCTATGGACTCTTTTAGGTAATTTCAAATATATGAAAATAAAAAATATGTTTCACTTTTAACCATGTTTTGAATATTACATGTATATTTCTCTTGAGATAAATATATGCCTTTGCTTTAACAGACTCTCTTTTCTGACAACCCGCCCTCCACTCTGGCAAAATCTTCCTTTTCAAATTAACAGTAGCTGAAGATTTGGGTTTTTTTAAAGAAAACAAATTGATTACCTATCTTTAACGAGATTAGTGTACATTTGGGAATATATTAAGTGTTTTACATTTTCTTTAGTATTGCATTACAAATCCTTGAAGATTGTTCCTTGCAATATGTGTTCACAGATATATTCATCGGTTGAATGAAAGCATAATTTTCTAATGGCATTTAAATTAGGATAAATCTAGGACAATACAGTATCCCTTTTTAAGATTATTTTAGTAACAGTGCACATATGTCATCAGATGAAGAAACAAAATTTTAAGTCTCTTTATATATTTTTAAGTACAAATATCTCCTGTTATTTTCCAGGAAAGGAGAAAAATATCAACTCCACATCTGCTGTTTGTTGTTTTATTCTTTGACCACTATGCCCCAGTGAGTTTTGGCAGCTCCACGACACTAAATCTTCACTTCTCATCATCCAGAAATGCTGAAGTCAGTAGCCCTGATTTTCTAATCTGTTACACCAGTTTTGTTCCAGTACAATTCTACTGAAATCAATGGTTTTAACATCATCAAAAAATTGGGGAAATATAGGGGAGAATCAGGCGTAGTATGTATAGACTGCAGATGGGAGTATGTCATCTTTTTACCTTAGCGCAATAATGCTAAGGCCTGGTCTACACTTACCTTGAAATTCAGCAGCAGTTGACGGGAGTTACATAAGCAACACAGAGTAGCTTGTGTAACTACCATCGACTTCGTAACTCCTCTTCTACATGGCATCTTCACTGTGCAGCGCCGACGGGAAATGCATTCCTGTCAATGCAACACTACGCCACTTGAGGGGGTGGTTTTAACATGTTGACTTCCGGATCGATTGAGCGGGTCTTCACTGACCACTCAATCAATCTGGATAGATTGATCCGACGGCAGTCAGTGAAGACTTACCCTAAAACATGTTATTCGTATGGTTTCACTGTGATGTTAAAAGGAAATACTTTAATCCAAATTAGCACATTGAAACTGCCCAATTTGGGTATTGTGTTAGTCAAAATTGGGTTTCAAAATAGTTATTGTGGTAGGATTCAAACTTTGTCCCATAATATACTTGAGCAAGCTTTTAAAGTTGTATGAATATAAACCTGGCCGCTAAATTTCAAACCATGATAAATTTTAAATGATAACCACAAAGGAAAGAAACAATGTTTGTGCCCTATTTTCCTTCTTTGTGATGTATAAAAAAACCCTGAATTTCCTCCCCACATAAAATAAAGTTCTGTTTGTGACTGGGTTTTTGTTTTTTTTTCTACTTCAGGTATGTCTTTCCTGTTTTTATTTAAGAACTCTTTGGAAGGCTACACTACTTGAGTGAAAAGTTTCTCAGCCCTTTATTAAAGGATTGGGTGTTTAATCGTTTGCAAAGAAAGCTTTTCTCCAAAATGTTTTTCAGATGTTTGAGTTAAATAGTTGGTTAAAAAAGCAATCACACTTGCTCAAATTTTAGTCCCACATCATGTCATAATCCCCCTAGTTCACCTGTGTTTCAGCACATGCAGGGCAGTGACAACCAAATATTTCTAACATAAAAAACATAGAATAAAATCTTTAAAAACAAACATATATGGCTACTTTATGCAGTAGAAAGAAATAAAAAGGGCTTGTCTATATTTTGTTTTTCTTTTGTTTAGGCCACCTTTAGAAGTAGTAGATAGGAGATGGCTTGTGTGACATCCTGAATACCTAACATCTTATTAGTGGAATTTGTCTTAGTTTTGCTCCACTGAATGCTTACTACTGTTACACAGACCATCTTGAAAACAGTCCTTAAATAGTATATTTCGTACATTGCCCTATTTTTCATTATTAATATCTTTCTGAGGATAAGTTGTGAACACAGCTCTCTTTACTTTACAGGCAGAACTACTATTCCTGGAGTAGTCAGTAGCCAGCTGTGGTGCAGAAATCTAAAAATAAATGGAGATACTGCAGCCTGGTGAGACTGTTATACCCCATGTGGTGCTGATTCTTGCCTCTTAGTGAGTTACACTAGTTCAGAATGTCTAGTCCAAGGGACTGCTCTGGTGTATTAGCTGAGAAAGGTTTTGAAGTAGCAGCCTCTTTCTTGGAGATGGGAAAGGAAACATGTCTGTTCATGTTAAGCACATAATAAAATGCATTGAAAAGCATTTCAAGTTTGCAGCAGCTCTGACATAGCATGGTGCCAGGATGAGCTGTTGCTAAGACCTGGATTCTGAAAAAAATATAGATGTGTAATCAATGTTCTATAAATACACTGAGCAAAATTCATTCAATAAAAATCCTTTACCCCCCCAAAAATCCTCCCTTTTATTTCCTTGATAGCTGTTGATTTGCAGCCTGTGCACATGTGCATTAGTCAGCCTCTGAACACAATAAATGACATGTCAATGAAATGGCTTTTGTCCCTCTGAACAGCCTTCCATGGGCATTTTTGCCTTTTTCTTCAAACAGTCTTTGGCATCTTGGCATGGTCTTTCTTGATCAGAGGAAAAACAAAGACATCCAGAAATAATATCAAGCTATCAAAGCCAGAAACAGAAAATAAAAGAAGCCAGCCTCTGAAATAGAAATTAAGAAAATTAAAAGGCTTCTTCCAATAATAAAAAGGCTCTTAAATAAGTGCAGCAAAAGCCAACTAAATTGAAAGCAAGCACTAATACAGTTCCTGAAAGAGACAGACAGACAGGCAGGCAGACAGAGACTGAGAAATCAGTTGCCTTTATACAAAGAAATATGTTAAATCACTTGTAATAACCACCAGTAGTTGCAGTTCCCCTCCCCACCAAGAAGTCAAGTACTATCAAAAAATAATAACACTGTTAAAAATCAAAAAGTTGCTCCAGGGTATTGAAAATCTGTGAGTATTAGAAACTAAGAGGTTATATATATTCTGTCAACTCAGTGACTTGGCATCAGTGTCTACTGCTATGCAAGAGGTCAGGGCTAAAGAATAGCCACAAGACTCTTGCCTCTAGGACCAGCAGGGATTGGAAATGTTGCTGACCTTTTGGGCTCAGAGGAAGGTAGGGTGCAGCTCATGTCTCTCTGGAACACTTCTCAGCAGCCTCCAAGTAGATATATCTAGCTAGAATAATGACAACAATCATTACAGTCTTGAAAATAGTAGAATAGCTGAAATAGCAAGGGGCACTATTAAAAAACGGAAACATCCTCAGGAACTATTGAGGACTGTCTGGAAGACTCAGAGTATGAGACCAGAGTCTGCTTGCTTCAGAAGCTTCCCTTAATAGTGAGAAGGGGATTTAAGACAGCAAAGATAAAAACATGCGTTATTAGAACTAAGGAAGGAGAAAGGAAGATTGTGAATCATCATTAGTCATTATAAGTAATTAAAAGAATAAGACCTTAATACACTTGAAGCCCTTGACAGGAGGAATGGCAGCTATTGAAAAGGCAACACTTTTATAATGATGGTGCTACAGTTGGATTTTACATGAAGCATAGTCAGCTTGCTCCTGAGACATCATATGTGAATCAGCTGGGTCTGACACATCAGCTGCTCCAACAAATAACTTATCATGGAACTTACAGAAGGTTAAAGTTCTGTTTACTTATAGATCACAAGAGTAGAGTAGCAACAAGAAACCATACTGCCCACCATGATCTTTTTGGAACTATGGCCTGAAAAAGCTGATAGGCTTTTAACCCTGGAGCCTGATAGGACTCATGCATTATGGTGGACCTGAAAAAAAACCCATTAAGGGTCCAATCCTCAGCTGGTATAAACTCCCCTGAAGTCAATGGAGCTGCACCCATTTTCACCAATTGAGGATCTGGCCCCCATGTCTCAGCCTACATCCCTGCAGCATATGTAAGATTTAGCAGCATCCCCTGGAGCTGGTAAAACAGAATATGTTTTTATTCAGAATAAGGTAAAATGCTGAATAATCTTGTTCTGAAGGTGATTTTTTTTAAACAAGGGTTTAAACAGGAATTACATTAGCAGTGAGCACTTTCACATAGCTCCTTGGCAGAGCGTGTTAAGGGCATTGGCCTTTCACCTCAGTTCAAGTCTGACATAAGGCCAGACAACAGGAAATTAGTTTGGAAGTCTCATCTGCTCACTAGTAGATACTCATCTGGGGCCTGACCCAATTGAAAGACCCCTTTTGAAACACTCCCATTGGCCTAGATGTAGCAAAATTACCCGCACGGGTGTGGCACAACTGTCAGTCTGTATATAAGATAGGACCAGATATGCAGCATAATAGCAGCTGACCAGTGTGCCAGGATTGTCGGGCAAACTGCTGGAGTCTACAACGTCTTGTGGGACTTGCCACATTGAAAAAGGAATCCCATACAGCTGCTTTAAAAGCTTGTGTTTGGCAAAGCCTCTTTAAGCATTGTCTGCACATAATAAAGCTCTTTCACAGGAAAAAAATAACAAAGCTTTTAAAGCTTATGAGGCAGCCATAGGGATTTTCTCCCCTTGAAGAGGGAATCCAAGGTGGAGACTGCACTGAGACTGTGTTTATAATGTTTTGGTAGTCAGATAAATCATTGCAAATAAAGATAATCAGATATATTGAACTAGCACAGATATTATTACAGTCTGTAACTAAAGAGAGTTAACGTGGCTTTACAATTGGAGCAGGAGATGGCATTCATAACTCCTGGGTTCTATTCCTGTATCCCTCACTAACTTGCTGTATAACTTTTGGAAATGTACTTCCACATTTCTCTGCCTTGGTTACCCCATCTCTACAAGAATATTATTAACACTTATTTACTTCACTATAATGCTGTGAATTAATTTCTAGTTTAAGTGTTCTGACATTCCAAGAAGGAAATTGTTACCAGGATTTATACAGTATAGTATATCCCACCTTATTTTTTGTTAATATGACAATTATGAAGACTATACGATGCACAGTTGAATGCAAGCAAAATATTTCTTTGTAAAATTAAAGCATTTTAGGGAAATAAAGGAATACATTCTGAATGTGATTGAAGCAAACAAAATTGGCCAGAGGTGCATTTCTACCTGCATTGAAAAATTAAATCTGGTAGGACTGAAATGAATTTTAAGAGAAGACTCCACTTCCCCTTTAAAAACAAGGTTCAAGATAGACAAAAGCCATTCAGTTTAATCCCTCTAGGCCAGTGGTTCTCCAACTTATTTGATCGGGCCCCCCTTATTTGTGTCTATAGTTGTTTGTCTCCCTCCCTCTTTCCTCCTCCCTTCCCCCAGTGCATATACCGCCACCCAATTCTGAAGGCAGAGGGGAGAACAGTGGCTGCTAGCCCAGCGCCCAGTTCTGAAGGCAACATCATGCCATCAGCAGCACAGAACTAAGGGCAGCAAGGCGAAAAGCAGATTTAGCGCTCCCTTGGCACCTTTACTTCTGTGCTGCTGCTGCCACCTGGGGCTGACAGCTGGAGCCCCACCACTTCCAATGAGCGAGTGAGTGGGGAGGAAGGGAAAGCCCGAGCCCAGACTGCCTCCAGATGAGGAATTGAAGGGGGAGCTCCAGATGTCCCCTTTATTTCGGCCTCCCAGATGTACACAGACCTTCCGCATCAGCTCCAGCCACCAGGGGCTGACAGCCAGAGCTCTTAAAAAAAAAAAAAAAAAAAGCACAGCTTTTTTTTGCCTCCCTTGACACATTCCCACACCTCCCTCGGGAGGCCCACCCCATAGTTTGAGAACTGCTGTTCTACGCACAAGTACTGGAAAAAATCTAAGTTCCAGTCTAAGGTTAAGGGAGGGTATAAGGGCAGTGCTTAATTTGTGCCGGCACCTCTGGGCTTGACAGTTCACAGCTCTGGCATCTCCGGGCTTGCCATGTCAGTTATGTCAGCTTTTTTTTGCCTCCCTTGACACATTCCCACACCTCCCTCGGGAGGCCCACCCCATAGTTTGAGAACTGCTGTTCTACGCACAAGTACTGGAAAAAATCTAAGTTCCAGTCTAAGGTTAAGGGAGGGTATAAGGGCAGTGCTTAATTTGTGCCGGCACCTCTGGGCTTGACAGTTCACAGCTCTGGCATCTCCGGGCTTGCCATGTCAGTTATGAATGTAAAACAATTGCTTCAGCCCAGCACCTCTTTCATTACAAATTAAGCATTGCCTATAGGAGCCTGTTTTTATCATACTAAGGACATTTCCTAGAAGTGCATATTGATTTCGCACTGTCCAACTGCAAAATACGTTATAACAAAGCAATTAAAACTGTTGATAATTATTATAATTAACTCACTGTGTCTTACTAATGGAATGTTCAAGCATCCAAGAATTCCTGATTATCAGAAACTAATGGATATTTGGAAGAGGAATATCATTTTCTGTAACAGTATGTTCTTAACTGATTTAACGTTCTCCCCCAAACAATTTTCCTTCTCTACATATTTCATTTGTGGTTTTTCAAAGGAATTTGTTTTTCTTGGGCAGGAATCGGATTCTTCACTTTGTTTTTGTGCCTGGGGGACCTAAGCCAGGATAAAGAAAAGGCTTGCATTTATTTATACATTAATTCATTAGATTCATCAGGCCTGATTCTTGTCTCAGTTACATCAGTATAAATGTGAACAAGCTGAACTGAAGTCCACAGAGTTACACTGGTGTTGGTGAGATTGGAATCAGACCCATTATATCTAGCTCTGTTTCTATATATTATGGTCATAACCAGGACATCAGAGCACCTTTCTCATGGAGGTCTGAATTTATTTTTACACTGGTGCAGAGCCAGGAAAAAGGACTCAGGAGGTGCCAATGCACTTCTCCTATCCTGGAACTACCAGGGACCAAATCAGTGCTCAGTGCAAGTTTGTTATTTTAACTTGCATCCTGAATATGGCAGTCCCTATGGAGTGATGTGACAGCTAGAGAATAAAATGGGCACAGGGACACTCTAGCTACGCCCACATCTGTCCCCAGAACATCTCCTGTACTGCAATGCCAGTTCTGCTCCAGCCAGAGGGGAACCTTAGAGCTGCTCTGCATCCCTTTAAGGCCAGTGTAAAGAGCCACCAGACACAAATAAATTCAGCTCTTAATTTGTTTTCAGGAATAGTGCTCTGTGTTTCAAGTGTCTTCATTCTGTTATTCAGAAAAAAATATTATAATTAACAGGGTCATACAAACTATTCATTATTTATTTGTTGAGCACCAGTGTTGTGCTTGGTATTGTATTGAACCTAGAGGAGACATAAAGTCTGCTCTAAGATGCTTAAAGGCTTCTATAAATAGACAATATAATTTAGATACATAAATTATTAGAATCAAAATGGCCTTTCCCATGGAAAATGAGTGAGAGGAGACTACAAGTGGAGGAAAACTCTATATTCTTTCACTAGAAGGGTATTTAAGGACTGTTAGGTATTTAAGAATAACAAAGTGTCCATTTGAATTTTCCTAATAAAATAATTATTTACAAACCAGGAAAAAGTTTTCAAGAAGTAATAAAGATTAAGTCCCAATTCATGGAAAGCACGTAAGCATATATTTAAAGTTAAGCAGCACACCAGTGCTGTGCTAAAAAGGAATTGGATTACTCACATTCTTAAAGCTAAATTCATAGACTCATAGACGTCAAGGCCGGAAGGGACCATCATGATCACCTTGTCTGACTTCCTGCACATTACAGGCCACAAAATCTCATCCACCCTCTCATGTAATAGAGCCATAACTTCTGGTTGAGTTACTGAAGTCCTCAAATCATGATTTAAAAATTTCAAGATACAGAGAATCCACCATTTATACTAGTTCAGACCTGCAAGTGACTGGTGCCCCATGCTGCAGAAGAAGGTGAAAAGCCCTTAGGGTATGTCTACAATTTTGCCACCATCAGATCAATTTAGCCCGATAGATTGAGCAGAAGTGAGACCCGCTCAATTGTTCCAGAAGTCGATTTACTACAATCACCTCCCCAAAAGCCTAGCATTGCGTCAATGTGTATGCATTTCCCATTGTCGCAGTGTAGTGGAGACGGAACGCTAAAGGGAAGTTACAAAGTCAACGGGAGTTACGCGAGCTACTCTGAGTAGCTTGTGTATCTTCCGTCAACTGCCACCAAATTTCGCCGGCAGTATAGACCAGGCCTCAGAGTCTCTGCCAATCTGACATAAGGTAATATTCCTTCCCATCCCCAAATATGGCAATCAGTGAGACTTTGAGCATGTGAGCAAGACCCAGCAGCCAGATGCCTTGGAAAGAATTATCTGCAGTAACTCAGAGACCTCTCCCATCGAGTGCCCCATCCTTGGCCATTGGAGATATTCGCTGCTAGCAGTCGCAGATCGGCTACATGCCATTGTAGGCTGTCTCATCATGCCGAAGGCCCAAATCCATAAAAGGACTTAGCTACTACAATAGTCAGTGTTGCAAAGCCTTACTTTTAGGCACCAAGGCACCCAGCTGAATACAAAAATTCTGAGTTAGGCACCTAGGTTCCCTATGTATTGCATGGAGAGAGATAGGTTTCTAAGAATGGGATGCACAAAAGCCAGCATGCTAGACAGGGAGCCTCCTAAACTAGCCAATAAGAGATTCCAAGGAAAGGCATATGTGCTAAACGCTGCCCATCTCACAGAGATAGGGATCTAAGGATGGGCTGGACTATCTCCACTTGGGTACCACAGCTGGAAACCGTCTCCTGAAGTTGCAAGAAACAGCAGCAGTACATGCCTAACTCTATACAGAACAGCCCTGTAATGTAATTCATCTCACCTGAAATGTGGGAAATCATTGTTTAAATCCCACTCTGTTTGATGAAAAAAGGGATGGATGATCCCTGTTCATATCCTAAGTGAGTAACCTAACCACTGGGCTGTGGGACACTCTGATGTGGGACTCTCTCTGTTGAAGCTGCATATTTAATTAGTTATAGAAATGGAACATTGGGCTAAAGAGCAAGTGAAAATGATGCTATAGCCCACTCATAGGGCACTCATCTAAGAGGTGAAAATCCATGTTCAACCAGTTCTCCCCCTCAGATACCTGCCTACCCAATTTATGAGGAGTCATTTGGATTAATTCACGTCTGTAGAGCTCTATGGTGATGTACAGTGCTTTGCATTTCTGTAAATTAATCTTATGAATAAAACCAAATTCGTCTGCAATAATTTAAAGAAAAATAAACAATTAAAAAAAAAACATTGGGGAAGCTGGATATAGCTTCAGGGTCAAATCCTGCTGTGCCTTACACCCATTGCTCCTATGAAGCTGCACAGGGTGATATTTAGGGCAGAAACTGACCTGTCGTACATTGCCTTTCTCCCATGATTTTAAACAAAAACGTATGCTAGGCTCAAAATCTCAGCAGATTCAGAGAACTTTTTTGTATTTTAAAAGTGAGGCAGTTTGTTTCTCAAACTCTCCCAGTTGTATCCACAAATCAAAGACTGTGAAAGTAGAACAGCGAGCCCTGTTTCTGACATCTTGTTTCCCTTCATAGACCCTAAGGTCATTGTCACATTCAAGGGTCTGAAATGCATGCAAACACATTCTAATTCTGATAACATGACAGAAGAAGCAAGAAATGAAAGGATGAAGATGTGTCATCACAGATCCCTGGAAGAAGAGCAGGAAATAGTGAATGTAAACACACTGACAACAATATATCCTAGTCCTAACTGAATTTCAGCTGAAAAATGAGAGAAGTAGCACAAAGATCAATTGAGGAAAATGTGAAGTCCCAGCTGAGTTATACGACTTAATTTTAAGTGTGGAGAAAACCTTTCTTTCTTGAAATTGAGACACATGGGGCAGTTTTTTCAGATGAGTTTTGAATTCCTTGTTGCCCATAACTGACAAATTCCCCCCAAAACTCTTGCAGTTTAAGCTAGAATGATGATTGATGAGGGGAAGGCAGCAGATTGTCATTCTCTAATTCAGATAGTTTACGGAGGAAATAACAAGCTGAGATAAACCAGTTAAAAAATTACATGTGGCCTGCTATGAATTTTGTGTGTGCAGAAGAATAAATGATTGTCATCATCTCCAGGAGTTTATGACTAGCTTTTGTACCTGGGCAGTAGCACTGTAGTGTGAAAGACATGATGTGGGGAGTGCGTCAACCTCAAGTTTCCTACTTCCCTGGTGAGTGAAGCTCAAGCAGGTCACAGAGGTGAATCACACAGAGCTTTTGATATAGTGTTTGAAATAGGGAAGTATATTCCATTGTTCAGTTCTCCTCTGTATGTTAGAGGCATATATTGCAAGTGTATTTGTGTTCCCAGTGAGGACAGAGCTGCCCTTCTTTCCACGAATTATTTTATCTGTCACATTTTTAGCAACCAAAATATTGACATTAACTAACTGCAAAGCAGATGTGATAGATGCAAAAGTACTCAGGCAATGAGTGAACCTGATGAGTGCACTTCACATATAAAACTTGTTCCCCGCGTCATCCCAGGATAAAGTAACTGCAAATCATTTTAATTATTCTTCTATAAAATGTCACAATCTAAATGAGTTCAAAAAGATTTCAACACAATCCATAGTACATCACAAATACCACCCTGAGCTAGAGCCAGTTTGGCAGACTTAAATCTGAGACAAGCAGATTAGATGACAGGTGTACGCATAAAAGAATAAAATAGAGTAGAAACCAATTACAGCCAGGTCATTTTTCTTCCTTAAGCAAAATTATAAAAGAAAAATTACTACAACAAAAGTGACTGTAATTTCTTTAATGATTGAAAGATATAGATATTTTCTCTAAGAACCAAATTTCACTCTTTCAGAGTAAATTATAAATAAATTGTCTAGTTTGCTATGATTATTATAGTTCATTGCGCTGGAAACCATGTCACCTGCACTGTGAGATACATTTGGTAACCCATGTCCTAAACAATCAGATGTACTTAATATGATTGTCACAATTAATATGGTGTTTTCATATCTAAGATGAAACAGGCAGATGGGGACAAGAGTCTCTGATGCATCTGGTATCAAATAACAGGAGCCTGACAAAGGATCTTTGGCTTGACTTGTTATTTACATATTTGTCTAGGAATGCTGTGTGAATGTGTAGAAGATCAGCACAGCCCAGAAAATACCAGAGTGGTACTCCTTCAAATTCAAATATACAGAATAATGCATGCCAGGTTCATCATGTCCCCATCTAAAGGAGTCAACAACTGTAAGCATTATAAAGAGGGAGTGTTCTCACATGCTGGGCAGATAATTAGTGATGGGCAGCTCCCACTAGATTTGGAAGATTGATTTGGAAATCAAAGTACTTACAATAAGTAAGTGTGTAACTGTGTACATGAGTAACTGTAGAGTGCCTTCAATCAGATGTTCTCAAATAACATTATTAGCATTAATGAATTAAGCTTGATAACACCTATGTGAAAGTAGGAAAACATGATCTCCCTTTCACAGACGGGAAAATGAAACACAGAGAAGTTGAGGGTTAAATCATGGCCCCCTCTGTCTGTTGACCTATGATTATTCTACTGTTCTCCCAGTATTTGTTGCTGCTGTAAGTGTAACAACACCATAGGGGTATATGACTGACAGTTATAATTTGCTTATTAGTTTTCAGCATGCATGGGGGCAAGTAGATGAACATAAATAAACATGAGTAATTAGGATTATTAAACTTGCTAAGAGTCACTGCCTGTTGTCCTAGTGTAAGGCCTTGTGGAAGTAGTTATGCTAAAGGCTAGAATTTAGCTAAGATAGTGTAGGCCTGCAGGCATAACCCTAGGTCATCATTCTGCACTCTCATTCTCAGGAGTAAACAAGTGACGGCAAAGGGTACAGTACACCATAGCATGCTGCCAGATAGGAGTTTGGGGGGGATTTTTTCAAATAGGTTGCTATGCAGTATCTAGGCAGTTAAACCATATTGACGCATAGGAACTGTTAAGAAATGATTAATGCAAATTATTAATAATGATTACGGTTAATTACAGATGCACAGAATATCACAGATGGAATGGGGGCAGGAATTGATCTTATGATAATTGGGATACCAGAACAAAAAAGACATATATCCGTGACATCTACATAATGTGGGATATAAGACACCACAGCTAGTTCCCTTTTATTGGGTTCTCTCATGCATTGGAACTGGCGTTAATTGCATCTGTGGCCTTCTGACGTGCTCCATTAACTGATTCTTCATCCCTGTATTCATCTTCTCCTCCTTTAAAGTGTAAGTATGAAATGCATTTATTAACCCTGCCATATTAGGTGACAGGGCTGCTTATTTTGATAGGTTTATACTGTTTAGTAATTATATATAGCACAATTGTTTGATTTTTCTGTAAGGTTATAATTGAATCTGTATTGCTCTATAGCCAGTCATATCAATCCTAGAGAGAAAGAGAGGAATTCTCAGAAAAACTTATGTGTAGCCCATTTTGGGAAAGAACCTGTGACTGATTATTCATAATAAAGATTGTATGGGTAGCGAATCAGTTGTCATCATTTATAAGGCTACGGCTTGCACTTACAGGGGAGAGATGGGTCCTAAATACATGGACAGGCATTCCTGACACAGTGCAGCCATGTCAATGCCGGGGCCTCTGTTCAGGCAGGTTCCCCTCTCCATCTCCCAGAGCAGTCATAACAGAAGTATAGTAAGTTAGCAGCAGAGCGAGGAATAGAATTCTATCACAGAGCTACACAATAATCACTAGACAGGACTGCTCAACCTGGGCTCCCACCACCCTGCCTTCCCATATTACTAAATGGGGAGAGCGGGAGGTTGGTCATGGCTAGTTCCGGCTTGATGAGAGGAGGTTGTTGATAAGCTAAAGGAAGTCACAATAGGGAAAAGATTGAGAATAACTAGAAGAGGCCAGACTTCCTTTCTGATTAGTTACCTTTTGTCAGAAATATGAAGAAATACAGGCATGAAATTAATTCACACATGCAGCCAGAATATCTCATTGGAAAACCAGTGTCCAATGCTGACATGGGACATGATACTACCATACTTAGCGTTTTATGTTTGAATATTATGCTCCTTGAACAATAACCCCAGAATATTCTCTTCATCCTATCAGTCCCCATTTTCCCAGGGCAGACAGATGGCCACCCTAATACTCCATCTCCTAAATAGAAACAGGGCCAAGGTGCTTGGAATGCTAAAAGATTAACAGCCAGTCTGGTAAATGGTCCTAGAAAAGATACAGGTATGCGCTGTGGTAGGATCCATTTTATCATGGCCAAATAGGTGAGAAACGGTCAAAGAAAGAAAGATGTTTACAATCATCTGTCTCCCAAGATCACTGAACACAGGTGCCCTAGCAACCTTTACAAAGGTAAATGGTGCTTCTGGAGATCCGTCAGCTAGTCAGTTCTTAATCCATTTAAAATGTGCTCTATTGATACTGTAAAGTACTTTCTTTTAAATCAGAATTGTGTAGTACTAAGTCAATTACCTTACAAAAGTCTATTACACTTATTCAGTTACCTTTATCAACCAAACTTGTAATCTCCTCAAAGAATGAAATCAGGTTTGTTTGATAAGACCTATTTTCCACAAAACTGTGTTGACTAGCATTAATTATGTTCCTATCCTTTTGGCCTTTATCAGTTTATTCATTATTTTGGCCAGGGTTGATGTCAAACTAACAGCCTATAGTTATACAGGTCATCCACATCTGGAACTACATTAGCACTGTTCCAGTCTTCTGGAATTTCCCCAGTATTCCAGGATGTATTAAAAATTAACAGCAGTAGGGTAGAGACCTCCTCAATCAAATTTTTTAGGACTCTTGGGTGCAAATTATTCAGGCTTTCTGGTTTAACGAAATTTACTCCTAGTAGATATTGTCTAAAACCCTCTTTGGTCATTAATGGACTAAAGGGAGTTCAGATCCTATGATGATGGAAGTCACAGAAACACCATTGATAAATAGATTTGACTAGACAGACAGGCATTGAGCGAGAATAAAAGACATGAGGGAAAAGTGATCTTTGAGTAACTGTACACACTCTTTGGCTCTGTGAAAAAATAGCTATGGCATAGGAGGGTGGATATTTGCTTATCATATTACTCTAACATTTTAAAGAAAAATAAGTGGGGATAACATCAATTTTTTCAACATACTGCTTGATAGTACATTTTAATTTTTTTTTAAATGCAACACTCTAGCTTGATTAATCTAATTCATGACCAATCTAATTCAGAAATAAAAGTATAGTGCCTATTCTGACAGACATTTGTCCTTCATGCCCCCCTTCCCCGAGTGACAGCATTAGTGAAGCAGAGATGCACAAACAACAACACATGAAAAGAACATAATTACCCAAAAAATGAATGCATAAAAAGAACACTATGTGTTGATGGTTCAACTTATACTGACATGCAATTGCTTATGAATTTGCTTCTTACTGGATCTCATAAGGCATGTTCCACAGAACATTTTTTCCATGTTCCACATTTCCATTTAGAGTACAGAACAGGGTGAAGTGCTAATTAATCATTATTTATATGGCTTCATGTATCTAGTTCTTCACAACAAGTAATATATAGAACAAATCTCTGCCACAAGATCTTACAACTTAAGTTCATGAGCAGGTGCAGCTCAGGGCAATATGTTGAGGATGGGCATAATTGCCTGGGAGATGTTCTTGCTACTTATCCTCTACACAGAATATCCCATTGTGACGCTTCCTGGGGATACCCAGATTTGTGAGGCACCTCACTACTTCCCACCCTTACTATGAGGAAGACTGGTCTGTGCCTGCCTGGGGTCAGCTCCCAACTGCACTGATCACAGACAACACAAGTCCTCCCCCCTATGTCTACACAGGCCTAACTGGTACTTTATGTTAGCAACTGACGCTAGTCTTCTGAGCATCTGCCTAGAGCATCCAGCCCCTGATCAACTGGATGCTCACAGTATTCACAGGGTTCAGTGCTTCCAAAGAAACAGTACACCCCAGCTTATTAGTTCCACCTCCAGTCACTGCCCTGCTTAACACATAGCACTTGGATATGTTTACAGTGAAATCAAATATGTTTGTTTAACAAAGCATAGAGATTCAAGTAAAAGCAGGTAGAAGCATTAGAAATAAATGATTACGTATAAAACATAATCATAAAATGCATTCTAGAGCTTATACCTAATCAAGAAGATACTTTCACGTCTAACCAAGTATAGCTCATCCAAAATCCTTGCAGCACTTTACAGCCAGGCTTGGCTGTGATCCTTCTGTCATGAGACAAGTACGCTGTCAGCTTGCCTCCCAGGTGAAGGACCCATTGTGTTTCTTTGCCACCCAAGATATACTAGTCCCATCCATTGTCTTTATCCTGCTGTTTGTTTCATTTTACAGATTTGGTAATCTCTTATTTCACCTGTGGCTCAGTATGCAAATAGGCATGTGTTGTGAGGCATACAATACATAACGCATACATGACCAGACAGGGAGAAAGATGTCTGTTATCTCCTGCCTGAAAGGAACATGTCTGAGATATGTCACCTCCTGGCGACCTGCCTTAACTCCAAGACCCTAAGAACATAATTTTTAGAACAGATACATAGCTCCTTAAATATTATCTGAACTTACAATGATTATGACAACCAGTGGACTACGGGCTCTCAGAAGAAGTCTCACATAGATTCATAGACTCTAAGGTCAGAAGGGACTAATATGATCATCTAGTCTGACCTCCTTGCCACCCTTCAGTGAGTTATTATGCATATATCTAACCTAGGGGATGCCTGTAAAACCCCATGCACTATTTCTAGAGAGTATAAAATTCTAACTGGGGATTAATATCAATTAATTCCCTAGTTGAAAAAAATTATATCTAACAGAGACTTTATCAGAGTCAGGAAATGGAGGGGCTGCCAATAAACCGAGTCATTTTCTTGGGAAGAATTCATAATTAACATTTTCATTGACATTACCTCCTAAGTAAAAATTAGGCAGGACCTTTCTGTTTCTTCTCATCCCACCCCCTATACACAGAAGGGCTTTTTCAATTTCTGGACTCCAGGAAGGAAGAAAGAAGAAAAAAAATTCTACCATTGCTTCCTTTCTTGGGGAGTTGCCCTCAATTTCTGGGCTCTATATGCACCCAGAAGTATATGGGAAGAACATTTAGTTTTGACAACCTAAAACTGATAAAATTTTGAAAAGAGAAACATAAAAAATAATGAAATGAAGGACTAACAAACCCCCCAAAAAGCTAATCACCAAATTCAGAGGTGTTATGTAAGGTATTGTAATTTCAATCCATTCCACTAACTCAGTCCTACTTACTCCCATTATAGTGACAAGTAAGACGGTGTGCCTTACACTTCATCACTGAATTTGGCCCACTGAATTTGCTTTGTTAGATGAGCCATTGTTTTCATACTATGATACAGCCTCCTACATACAGGCAACTAACTCAATATCATTTTAAGATTCTCAAATATTTTAAGAATAGACATGGATGTGACAACATAAATATCAGTTAGTTTACCATAAAATTTCACAATTTGTCAGCAAAAAATTACTTTTTTATTTTCTATTGTTCAATTGAACTAGTTAGGTAAAGGAAGTAATTTATGTCTCTCAAGAAGGTTGACACAACTTTTAAGGGTTTCCCTGGATTAATCATATGCCGTCTTTAATGTAGGGAGATTTTACTAAAAATTAAATTGATGCACAGAGCTTCTCATAGAAGCAATCTGTCGAGCTAGGAATATCACTGGTATCCATGTAAATGAATAAAAACATAAAATCACATTGATTGCGAACAATGTACTTTCTCTAACTCTAAATTAAACAATGACATGAGATGCATTCATGACATGATTGAAGAACATTCCTCAATCTCTGTTTTTCAAATCAATGTGTCTAAGGCTTGGTCTACACTTACCTCTGCGATTCAGCGGCAGTCGACTGGAGTTATGCAAAGTATGCAAAGAACTTGCGTAACTCCCACTGACTTCTGAGCTTCTCTTCTGCGCGCCATCTTCACTGCACTGCGCCGACGGGAACCACGTTCCCATAGACGCAGCGCTACGCCACTTGCGACGGTGGATTAATAACCTCGACTTCTGAATTGACTGAGCAGGTCTTCACTGACCTCTCAGTCGATCCAGATAACTCAAACTGATGGCGACGACTTTGCTGCCGTCAGTGTAGATATAGCCTAAGTCAGTCACAACGCTACTGAGCTCTCTGTATTCATGTTTTTTAATATGGACCTCACAGCCAAATGGTTACCTGCAGAATTCATGTTGTTCACTTTAAAGGTATGCCTCTGGTTTCAAACTCAAGCATGCATCTGTAAAGGTGGCAAGGCCTTCTCTTGCCTTTATTTAGGAGAAGTAATCTCAAGATGATCATTCTCTACAAATTCTCTTATATTATTCCCAGCATGATCTAAAATGGAACTCAACAGGATTTGTAGTGGTTTTGTAAGGAAGAACCAAAAGAACTGGTTTCAAAGAGATAAAAATTCATGGGGATTGGACCCACTCTACACATTTTAGGTACTTCCTTCTTCACTGTGCCTGTGATTGGCTGCGTAATACTGAGACTCAGTGATAAACCTACCCTGACAAGCATTCACATTTTTTGCTCCCACTGAACTCTGTTATTCATCCCAATAGATGGAGAAGATTTACATCTACATCAAGAATCTGATTATAAGGTGAAAACCTGATGTCACTGAAGTAAATGGGAGTTTTGCCACTGATTTCAATGTGGTCAGGATTTCTCCGCTAATGGCTGTGCCGGGAGGACTAGAGAAAGGCTACCAAGTGCCTTTATACCTCCTTGCAGTATACTTGCCCATTTATATTTCAAGGCCTGCCAGGATTCTCCCCTCATTTTATGAGGTGGCATGAATTTGGATCAAAGGCTATTAATGTTCTTTTCATAAATGAAATATTGGCAAATTTTGCTTTATCCTGATCATCCCCACAAAGACTTCAACATGCTTCTTCTTTCTCTATCTGCTGACCCAACATTTTTTGGGGCCATGCCGCTTGCTAATGCCTTTGACCATTGGCCAGACACTAAAAATCTTTGATCAAGAGCATATACTGTGCTTCTCACCAACAACTTTCTGATCTATGCTACCAGCAATAAACCACAGGACCAGGATCTTAGATCCTGACTGCTGCCAAGAGGCTCTCAGATATCACTTTTCAGAACAGGTCTACAGCACATAAATGAATGCACATATATATATTACATCAACCATATTATTCCTTTTATATATATTAAACAAAACCCATCCAAACTTTAAGTATACTCTTTCTGAAGTGTGAATGTGGAACTGCCTCCCTCTGTGGATCACAGACAACTTTCTAGATTCTAGATGTATGAGCATTTCTTCCTAAGCACCAAAGTGCTCCTGAGTACTAGCCTCTACCAAATTCTCTATCTATTAGGGGGAAATTTTCAGTGTGAATTCTCCCACAAAGCATTATTTGTGCAGAATACAATTTCCCTTCTCAACAAGAACCTGATTATGACTTTACAGATTATTTCTGCAATACAGTGATTGCACTTAGAATGTTGTACTGGTTTTAAAGATTCTTCTATTTCACAGACATTCCCTACCTTTAAAGTGGAGAATTCTGATAAAAGCTAGTAGAATCTTTCAAACAAGTGAAACTTTTTAAGGGCACCTACTGTCTTTATAGTGGGAATGTGAATGTTGGAGTTTAAAAGCCTATCTCTTAACCTTCATTTTACCTACTTTTCACAAAATCCACTGAACAATTTTTACAAGACTGGTGTTCTTATGTAGTAACTGTGCAATGGGCCTGAATGGCCCTTTATAAGAGTGCCCAAGAGACTCAAAATGACATGCAGACAATCCCCCTGTATGCTGGATGAACACAAGATTTATGGTATTATTTCCATTTCTCTTTTCTTCCTTGTTTTAACCAATAGTTAGTGAGATATTACAGGGGTGGGCATGATCAGTTTACTTGGGCTGTCATAAAGTTAATTGGTTTAAAATTGTGAGTGTTCATCATATTACATATGATTGTTATTAGAAATTTCTAGAAGACTATGTTACTCCTATGATAACTCCCTGATGCAATAATCTATCTGTTTTACCTTAAACCTATGTAATTCTTCTTGCTATGATATGTCATGTCTTTCTACCACTATATCGTGTGCCTTATATTTCTATTGCTCAATACAAATACAAATAAATTATCTGTTAGTTTCGTATTATCACTGTGTATCCATATTGTATTTACACTGTTTTGGTGGCTTCACCACTGCTAGTATGCCTGAATCTCAAGTCACACTTGAAAGGAGTTTAATATGTAGGGCCCTTTTCAACAAAGTACTTGCAATCAGTTGTAAATTTGGGGAGGGGAGGTGTTGAGGGGGAGGGCGTTACTGGAAGAATGCAAGATTTCATTGCACTGCATTGATCTGTAAATTATTTCTTCAACAAATAAGTACAAAAGGTAGATGTTTCTCAGAAAAACACCAAAGAAAAATGTCATTAGGAAGAGGTGAAATGTGCTCAAGAACCAATTATACAGATAATCTAAGCCTGATATTGATCTCAACTGCACTGATGTTACAACTCTGTTGATTTTAGTGAATTTACTCTTGATCTACACTGCTGCATGGTCAGAATCAGGTCTTATGGGTCCCCTTTTTGAGACACCACCATGGGTTTAATTTCTTTTCCTCTGAATCTTTCACTGTTCTCACTTGCTACAGTTAACTTCCTCCTTGTATTGCATCCCGCTGTGGATACCATCATTATTCAGTACAAAAAAAAGTCTTCAATGACTAAACTCTGAAGCCTGGGAAAATCAAGGCACTGGTGTTTAAATACAAATTCTTTCATTTTGAGAATGTCAATCTGGCAGTTTCTACCTGCCAGGACAGTTGAACTCCCAATTTGACATGGAAATGAGCCTTTTGGATTGCTGCGGGTTAATGCAGTCTGCCAGGAAAGCCAGGAAAAAGGAGCTGACTCCCAAGTGACACTACTAGAGAAATTAATCCTGGAGTTTAGCATCTGGATCCTCCAACTGCCAAGCTTGCCCCAGTAGGTCCGTTTCATCACTGGGCCAGATTAAAAAGGAATGATGAACAGGAGCAGGTTCTGCACCATCAGTGACAAGAAGAAAAAAAAATATCAAAACCAAATGAGTCTTGCCATTGCATGTGTTTGCTAATGTGGTTTGAAACAACGTGCAACTTTAAAGCTGCGTCAAGAAAAGCCAGCCAAGTCTGCCAGTTTGCTTTTGAAAACAGGGTGAAAGTTAGAGGTGGCAAATTTGTGCAGGTTCAAATGCCCATTAGGATGCCACCTGTTACATTTTTACCTAAGGACAGAGGATTGTGAAATGTATTTGGTTTCAGGGTGCTTGCAACATTTGTCAAGCATTTCACCACCAGCCTCTAAACATTACTTTTTAAAAAATGCAATTGCAAACTACACCTGGAGTTCAGCTGCAAAATTCACATCTGGATTTTGCTATTCCCAAAATTCAAACAAATTACAATCTAGAATTTGTTACAGTCCCAGTAGAGTTTAATGGCCACCTGCAAAATTTGGATCTCAGTTCAGATTCTGAACTTCTTATTTTAGTATTCATATTGTGAGACAACCTACCCCTCACTCACACACAAATTCAGGAAGCGCAGGATTTTGCTTTTAGCCCAGCCCTACTTTAAAAAAAAATCTTTAAAATACTATATCCCACCATTTCAATATCTAACATTTTCCAAGACATGAAAACCATCCTGAATTCCTTGATATTTTCTTCAAGAATTTGTTTTTACTCTTTCAAAAGAAACATGAAAAAACCATGAATTTTGATCATATAAATTGAGGATAAAACTGCACTCTAATTATGGAGAAGCTGAATGGGCAAGAAAGGTGAGCTCCATTATAACAACACTAATTTTCAGGATGGGACCCTCAAAAGATAATGAGTTCCCCAGAGATGTATAACTGATTTTGAGGAAAGAAAGATAAATCTAGCTCCACAATTTCAAAAAGATTACTGTATTGTTTACTGCAAGATGAATTTGTGTGTGCTGCATGCAAGGAAGTTTGATCTGTAGCAGGAAATGTATTCCCTTGAATATCTGCAATCTGTGAGAAGGGTAGCATATTTGTCTAGATTATGAATAGTCCAGGCCACATTTATATTCACACTAAGAAGGATTCAGATCTGGGAGAAAGAGGGGCTGAAAAAACTTACAAATATCATCCTACTGCCACTGTTGCTGCTACTCAAGAATTCTAACTTGTAGGTTTCAGCTAATATAACACTTATTTTAGAGTACTGCAATTTAGATCCCTTAGGTTACGTATAATGTCTTGGTCATCATGGTCGAGACTTTCAAAAGTGACTAGTGATGCTGCATGCCTGTGGGTGCCAACCTTGTGACACCTGAAAGTAGCCTGATTTGCAGGAAGTTCTGAGCACCTGTTATACAGTGTTAGGACAAACACAAAGAGCCTTGATTTAAGCAGCAACTCCCTGACTGGGAGAGAACTCCCTGACTTGGAAATTCCTACATTTATTAAGCTCCACGCTGCAACACGTCCTGGTCCTCTCTGATAATTGTGGAGAACCAGTAACTCTATAACCACTCTACAGCTATTCTTGGAAAATCAGCCCCCTTTTGGGTGTCTCAGGTTGGACACCCATAAACTGAGATACCCAAATCACAAGACACTTTTGAAAATACTGGCTCATATTTAATCTTGTCACTGCCCTGATGCAAAACACAGCTATCAGTTTAGGATGCTTTCTATCAGTACAATGCAAATCCTTAAGTACAATGCAAATCCTCAGATGCTTTGGGGAGGAAACTTTCAGGTGGAATGCTCCTACCCACAGAAAGGTGGCTAACATGAACACATATTTTGATGAACAGAAATTCTTCCCACCCATCTTTTCAAAAATTCCTCTTTTCCAGGACCCAGACAGAAGAAAGAATGCATGACCTGTCACCAAACTGACATTCCCAATGAAGTTGAACTCTCTGCACCCAATATGACATATCAGCCATTCTCACTGGACCTGATCCTGCTCTCACCAGACTAAATAGGAGCTTTAATAACTTCAATTACTATTGCTATTTATTATTTTTACAGTTTCGGAAAGTATTCAGGATCAGGCCTTGCTTCTGATCACTCAAGCAATCCATGTCCAGAAAATACATTTGATAAGATTCAGACTGATGACTAGAGTGGTAGGGAGCTACAAGAAGGGAGAAGATGAGGACCACCAGCAAGGGAGAGAGATTCCTGGAGCTCAGGTATCAACATTTGCCAGGTGGCAGTCAGTGAGAGAATGGCCTTCACCTCTCTCATAGAGTTAAAATAGGCCTGTCTCTCTCCCTGTTAGTTTCTCCTTTAAATACCTCTCCCTTCATCCAGAGTCCCTTTCTTCCTCTACAGCCAGGATCTCTGGGCAGATGAGTCATTCTGGAGGCCTCCAAGAAGACAAGCAGCCATCCTATATATATAGAATAGCCCAATAGCCTTTCCTCTCTTCTGCTGCTATTTCCCCTTCTCTGAACAAATCTGCTAAAATATACAACCAGACCAGGTTCTCCCTTCAGAGACTTGTACTCATTCTGTGAAGAGATCTCAGGTGAGTCCATACCACTGTGGGACAGGCATTTGCCTGAGCATCATGACACACTCATTTTTCCCAGAGATTGCAAAGGTCTTGTTCCCTGAACCACTGTGAAGTGGGCTCATAGGTGATGATGACTGGGACTTTCTCCCAGCCCGGTCTTCTCTACATCTCCCCCTCCAGATCAGTTTGTCCCTTTTTCCTCCCCCACTATGCAATGCTGCATACCATGCTCCTGCATAAATTAAACTGTAAAATGACCACCTCACTACTTCCTCACAAAATAAGTTTGTGTTGATATAAAACAGATTTCAGCTACAGGCCTGAAATCTATTTTCCACAAACATTCACAAATTGCAAATACAAAAGCGATATAAACATAGCAAATTAAAATTCAGTTTCTAATTTTTAAATGTTTGTAGATAGTTCTTTCCCAACATTTACCCAGCTCTACCTGATAATGATATATAATTTCCTATAGCAAGCATAGAGGACTGCTGGAAGAATGTAGGATGTCTGGATGGAGAATACAAAATGAATACAGAAATGATCTACTCAAAGCAGAAAATCTCTATTCCTCTAAGATGTAAAAACTGAACTTGATAATATGGGAAATCTAGAGAGTATTAACAGAATGGGACAACCTATGGATTGGATTAATTCAAGGTCTCTGATTGGAAAATCATAAATATGGATATGTATTGTTGGTTTCTGTGATTTAAATCATGCAATTAAATATATTAGCTGATGAAAAGTGTTGAAGAGGCAGCAGAAAAGCTCTCAGAATCAAAACTGTTCTCTTAATCAGATCAAAGATATGTATTCTAGCAAGTAAAGCTAGATGTGTCAATCTCTATTGAATAACTTCTAATTCACAAACTAGATGTTGTGAACCAAACTTTCAAAGCAGGGCCAATGTGTGTTCTCACATATTCACATGTACACAGTATGCCAGAAAACACTGGTAATTTATGTGCACAAAAATCTAACATTATATACAGATGACTATGGACCAAACTACAGATTCAATTTGCATGGGCATACAAACACATTACCTCTGCAAATGTTATGAGTTTAAACTAGTATCTAATGTGGTATTAGGTCTGCTTCTGCTGTGTTCTGTTCTGTATTTTCACAAAACTGTGAAGGTTTGCAAGCTGCAGAAGTTATAAAGAATAATACTTTATTAACAGAGCTGGCAACATGATTATTCATCTCTGGCACTGACTGCCTATGTCTCCTAAGGCAAGTCATTTAGGCCCAGATTTTTAAAGGTGTTCAGGCATACAAACACAGATTTAGGATCCTAAATAGGTTAGGCATTGCAATGCAGAGCACAGCAACACCTAAATAGCTTTTAAAAATCTGGGGTTTAGGGCCAGATCCACAAAGGGAATTAGGCACCTAAAGCCCAGGTTTAAGTGCCTAACTGCCAGTTTTAGATCTACAAAATCTCTGCTCAGATGTTTCTGCCTGAATTGACACAGTGCCTACATTTTTGCTGTAGACGTTCCCTAGGCAACTATTTTTCTGCCTCTGGGCATGCACACTATGGCTCAGAATAGGTATCCAGACAGTTTCCAGTGTAATCTTCAAACCAGATAAAGGCAAGTGTTGCCCACTATCTCGCCTGTAGGGCTCAAATCAGATGTGCTCTCAGCAGACCTATCTCCACACAAAACAGCCAAGGGGGGAAAGAGCAGGAGGCAGCATTAGCATCTTATAGCTTTCAGCCCTCTGGTTAGAGCACTCACCCAGGGTATGGGAGACCCCATTCAATTCCCCACTCTGCCTGAAAAGGAGAAGGGTTTTGAATGGGGACAGGGAGTGCCTAACCACTGAGCTATAAAGCCATTCTCACTCTGGGTCCAGACCAATAAATATTTAATTAAAGTGGAACAGCTTCAACAGCAGAGAATGAAAGAAGGTGCTAACAATTGATTAAGTTCCAACATTATCTATAGATGAAGAAACAAAAAGCCCACTCCTGTACAAATAATACCTCACTTTTATATAGCACTATTCATCTGTAGATCCCAAAGTACTTCACCATCTTTAATGTATTTAACCTAACAACACCCATTCAAAAGTGGAGTATTAATACACCCACTTTACAGATGTGAAAGCAAGGCACAGAAAGTGAATTGCCCAAGGTCACAGAGGAAGTTTTGTAGTGAAGTAGGAACTTGAACCCAGGTCCCCCAGAGCCTATACTAGTTCCCTAACCACTTGGCCCTCCTTGATTAGAAAGCTGTTGAAAGCTGGAGTGATAAACCTTTGATAACCATCTAACCTCCACCTGAGACTAGCAAGACTGTTAAGATATAGTGTCTGATTTTCTATGACTTGTACTTTGTGACGTCATTTACTCCTGTACAAAGAGAGCATGCAAAATGGCTATAAAATGCTACCCAATCAGAATGGCACCATTATAAACCAATCGGATTTTTCATGCGTGTACTACACAAGGGGCAAGGCAATGAAGAATCAGGCCCTTTATCTTCACAATCAACTAAGGATCATGACACCATTAGCAGGAGTATAAACAGCTGAACAAAATTCACCAGTGAGATTCATAAATTGAATATGACATTTATACAACACAGAATATGTAGATCAGTACAAACTAGTAGGGTTTCAATAAGAAAAACAGACACCATTCTGAAGAAACTGAAAATGATAGTTTAATAAGAGAAAGAGAAAGGGAGAGTACAGAGTTAGATCCTAACTTGAGATAATCCTGGTCAATTGGGGAAGAAATGACAGCACTAAGTAGGTAACATTTTCCCAAGGTTAAGAAATGGGGTACTCATTAATAAGCTGCCAGTTACCATTTAGGTACTGACTAATGTAGGAAAAGGATAGGAAAAATGTATTCTGTATTGAGATGATTGGAAAGATAGCAGCCATGATAGCTCACTGGGTCACATGTGGATTCAGAAGAGTCCCCCACAAAACAGAACTGAGGAAGGGTCATGAAATATCCAATAGGAGGCCATGAGAAAGTTAGGAAGAGATTTTAGAATGAAGTGCTATTAATTTAGCTGTTTATACTATAAGGTACTAACCTGGCACCTCAGCTAATTAAGAAAAGTCCAAATGCAAATCCCCCAAATGGATGGCCCAATAAAACTATGGCAGCAGCCATTCTATGTTCTTGCACTGGATGAGCCACGTGAACACCCCATTGAATTAGCACAAGGTGTTTGAACCACATCAATGTCAAGTGCCACAACTAAAGTTCTAAGTCAGCTCAACACACAGCTGTACATAGGATGGGAAAGTTAGCAATGGAATAGAGAGGTTTGTTCTCACCAATGTACAGAATCCACACCAATGTACAGAATCCACATCCAAGCCACCTGATCTATTGCAATTCACTTATCTATGACCTCCCCAAATCCTAGACTTCTAGGACACCAACATTTGTTCACCTCAGCTTCCTGTCTTCCCACACACACACACACGACATCTTCCCCCCTCTCAAACAACTCCACTGGCTCTGCATTCATTTCAGAAACCATTTCAAAATATTGTTCCTTGGTCCTGATTCACCAAAGCAATACTCCTCTACTTTTAAGCTGATGTAGCTCCAGTGACTTCAGTTAGCCAACTTCAGTGGAGCTATGCTGATGTCAAAATGGACTAAGGTGTGGTCGATCACACCAGACGTTTTAAAATCTCTCCGTGGACCTCATGTCCCTCTTTATTTTCCTTCCTGCTCTCTCCTTTCACTCTGTAATTTCTTTCTCTCTTCATACAGTTTCCCCTCTGTTGACAAAAGCCTTCTTCTCTGTCATTCTCTGTGCTTCCTTGTTCCTCTCTTAGGACTTGATCCTGCTCCCATTCAAGTCAATGGAATCACTTCCATCAGTTTGCAGATCAAATTATGCAGGATCAAGATCATAAACTCTCCATCTTTCTTTACATTTTACTTGCAATAGAGTCTTTTCTCCCTTACTTATGCCTCCCAATTTCTCTCTCCTTCCCTCCTCTGAATTGGTTTATGATCTCATCCATTCATCATAAAAAGTCTCTGCACAACCGCTGCCACCTGTCATTTATACTGTATAATTATAATATATATTATTTTATTTTGTTAAGAGTTTTGGGGTATAGCTTCATAAAAAGCACTATACAAAATAAACAAATCATATTGTAATTTGGATCAGTTACTTTAGTGTATTTATATGTTTGAATATCTTCTTCCCTAATAATAAAATTCATTTATGTCATAGACACTGGTTTCTTACCTCTTTTTAAAAGTAGTGTAATTGAGCACCTGTGTGTTGAGACACAGGGAATTGGGGGTTCTAGATTAATTTCTCTACTTATAAATTATTTATTACCTTGTTCCATTTCCCTGTTACCTTCATTGGAACCCTTTCAAACTGTCAGAGAAACCTATTTACTTTTAATTGATTACTATTCTGCATTCATTGAGATTTCCAAAATGACAAAGAGAAGCAGTAGTACCGAGATTAGCCATATCAATCTAAAACATGATGGGTGGTATAAAATATGTCACAGACAGTGGACTGCAGTACTTAAGTGTGGAATTTCAAGTATTTGTTAAGACATAACAGAGCTTGAGAAAATCACTTCAGCTTCACAGAATGATGAGGTAGCTGAGAGTTCAGTGAGTATCATACATTCTCTGCTAAAGATATAATAGCATGATGCACTATATAAAGTTCTGGACTTACTATGTTACCAACTGGCCACGTGACCTTTAGCAAGTCATGTTATTTTGATGCCTCAGTTTCTCTATCTGTAAACTGGAAATAATTGTACTAGTCTTCTTCTGTAAGGCACTTGTACATGAATGGGTGAAAGACATTATATAAAATCGAAGTATTATTGTTAATATTATAATAAAGAACTCTGCTTAATCCTACCGAATCTTGGGAATTTGCCAATAGAGACTTACCATTTCTACCACAAATACAAAAGGGATATCAATCAAATATAAGCCCAGCAACTCATACCTAAGTTTTGCAATCTGGACTTACAAATAAAACTTGAACAACAGCAGAAGAAACAAAATTGTTACTATGGCAAAGAAAACCGTTGTCCAGACTGACAGCAGTACTTGAAAATAGCAGGAAGCCAAGTTCCCTCACCATAATAGGTCAGCTATCATATACTATGCAAATTGAAGGTCAAAGGTAAGATGCCTGAGAAATCATGGAAATAATGACAACAACACGGGAGCCAATGGAATTGTAACATACACAACGTCTAAGTCCAATACCTTACTGAAGACACAAAATCACCATTCAAGAGTACTGTTAGTCAATATCATCTGAGGAAACAGCATCAAACCTAGCCAACTGATACTATGTTACTAGTTAAGTGACTAACAAATATGATAAGGAAACATAAAAGAAAATACAACAATCTTCAACAATGTTTAAAGTGCATTAAGAGTGATACTTTTAAAAGCATCTGACTTGGGAACACAAATCCCACTGATGGTCAACAAAGCTGAAATTTACTACACAGAGGTGGCTGCCTCCTTCTACTTACATGTACCCCTGATTCCTGAAGAAATGCTATCATAAGACAAGCTTTTAAAAGGAGTGTGCATTGAAATTGCAGCAATGTCTGCCTGGTGGGAAAAAAACAAACCATTAGTTTAGCCCAGAAGTGCACATTTTAACCCAAAGGGCACATTGTCATTCAGAATGTGTGCAGGTCCTTATTCACAGGAATACAAAGGCTTTCAGTGTGGGAAAAAATAAAATGATATTGCATAACAGACTGCTGTATCTTCATCTCCTGTCACAGTCTTCTCTCGATGTTGCTGCTGCAGCTTTGACCAAGTTACTTCACACATGTGTAAGAAGTGATCAACAATATGATGCTTTATCTGCTCTTTTGTGTATAGTCAAAAGAAATCAATAAAAATCCATGTCTTGCATCTGGGAATAATGGATGAGCATGTTCCAAACAGGGTATTGCAATTAAAGCTGTCCACTGAATATTAAACTACGTTCAGTCTCTACGTACAGAGATACATTAATGTCGCTGTAGATGATACTGCCCCTGCCTTTCACAGAATTCTAGAGTCAGTGTCATTGTTTGACTGGTCATGGAATCTAGCAAGAGGATCATAAATCACTCTTATCTTGATTGTATCGTTCATTATTTGTTAAATGGAAATGCTGCTACTTGTCTTCATATTGCTAGCACCTAAGAAAGAGTTATTTAGTAAAATATCCTTTTTGTATTAGTATCACCCAGTTCATTCATTTGTGTGGATTTGCAATAGATGTGCCAACATGAGATTTGTTCATCCCACAGCATTTCTCTCTCTCTCTTTTTAAAGTAATACATCCTCTCAAGAGAGGAATCTTTTTAGAGAGGAAAAGCTCTTAATGACAACAGTATTCACACCTTCAAACATAGTGACCTCAACAGTAAGATCTTCGTAGAGGAATCCCCACTTACACTTTGAAGTGCATTTGTGGGGAGAAGAGGAAGATTCATTCACTCATATACAATCCATGGGAGAACAGAATTTTCCTTTCCTAGCCAATTAGATTCACAGTATTTTAACTGAGCCATCAGTTAAAGAGCCATTGCACTTTTATAAAGACCTTAACATAAACCAGTGGTGCTTGCGGCATGCTCAAATTATAAGGCTTTTCTCACACAAAGAATTAGCATGATGCCCCTCTGGGAGTGTTTAGAAATTCCTTATTTGCTCTACAAACATAAAAACGCTGGTAAAGCATGATTGTAAGAGAGATCAACAAATTAGTATTATTTAACAGCATTCAAAATCAGCCCAATTTTTATAAATTACTTTTTGGAAGGTTATTATAGTCTAACACAATTAAGGATAGAAAATAAAGAGATGTGAAGTGCTCAAAATTAAAGCAAAAGCTACCACCATTGAGAATATTAGTGCATTACCCCAGGGTTCAACCTCCTTTGACTGGCATTATAAAAGCAACTAGCTCTGTGCTAATAAGAGCCTCATGAACTGCAGTATTTGTTAATGATCAATCTCGTTTTCTCTCTCTCTTCACTGTTTTTTTCTCCCTATCACATGTGAACATCAGCAGTTTCTAAACACTATACACTTTCTTTTTCTTTTTTATAACCAAGTGTGCCAAGCAATAGAAGTATAAGATTTTTTTAGTTATTCTAGCCAGTTGTATTGATTTAGGGCCCAGTACTGGAACATGCCAGCAACTCCTGCAAAGCGTCGAGTTCTTTCAAAGCCCAGTGAAGTAATGTGGTGACAGACAATTATCTGGAGAAACAGTGTTCAGCTGTACAATTTGCAGCATACTATAGAGAGTTGACAAGCCCTACCACAAACTACCTTAAAGCTTTGTTTTATTTTTTCATTTACATGAAAACCCCTTCCTGCCACACAGGACTTAAGGAGTTACCTTCAGCCATGGGCTAGATGAGTGAAGTTGTGGAAATAAACTGTTTGAAGCAACTGCAGCTGATCTCAGTGTAGCCCTCCACCACCCTTAGCAAGGGGGCTGTGCCTGAAGAGAAAATCCAGACCTTGTGGATGCCCATGAGGTCTACCACAGAGTCCTACACTGTTGACTTCTCCAGCTGCAGGAGGGAAGGGGATGGGTCATACATTGCAGGCCTATAAGGAGATGCTGTTAGAAACACACATGATTATACTGGCAGTGCAGGTCTTGAAGATCCTGGTAGATGATACACAGATGCAATGTGCTTTAATGGTGCAAGATTAAACCTAACTACCTATCTAACTAAACTACAGGTACTCACTCTGGTTCTTTTTCTGGCTGAGCGGTCAGGGAACCGATACACACAAATAGTTCCCCCTGCAGACGGACTAACCACCTGCTCTCTTCTGGAATGGCTCCAACAGTCTTTAAAGCAGGGAACCCACAGGTTCAGTTCTGAGCAGCTTGGGTCTCTGAATCCAAAACTCCAGCTCTGGTGTGGACTGCTGCTGGGCAGGCAGGCTGAAGGGGGTGGCATAAGAGCCGCACTGTCTCCTCCTGTTGCTGGCAGATGTCCCCTCCTGAGGCTTTTCTGCAAGCTGATGTTACAGACAGTTACTGAGCCTGGCAGTGCTGTGCTGGCAGGCTGCAGGGAGACCTCTCTGCTCCATGCTGGTCACTGCCACGTGCAGGGAAAGCCTGGCTATTGGCAGCCTGCCTCCTGCTTTCCTAGGCATAGAGGGTTCTTCACAGGATCAGAAACTGCTTGTGCCTGGCTATCTTCTGCCCTCTCTGACTGCTGGGGACTGCTGTTGTCTCCCCTCTTCCCATTGGCTGAGGAAAGAAGGTCAGCATGGTGACTCAGGTTGCCCATCCCAGTCCCTCCTATTGCCAGGGAAGTCAACAGTGCAGGACTCTGTGGTGAACATGACAAGGGTTGACAGGGTGTGACTCTTCTCTTGGGGCACAGGCCCCTTGCTAAGGCGGGTGAGGGCCTACACCAGTGTTATTCCTAAAGTGAATCTTGGTGTGGTGTTTGTGGTATTCTTAAAGGGTTAATTTGGAAACAAGACTTTTCAGAAACCATAGAAACTGTGTGCTGCTGTCAGGTACCATCAGCTGGAGATCATGTTATGAAGATGCAATGTTTCCAAGTTGGGGTTTTGTTGGATAAGGAGTCATTTGTTATTCTTATGGTGGGTTTGGTAGAAGGGCAGTATCTTTATCAGTCTCTCCAGTCCTTTGGACTCTTAAAGTGGGATTTTTAAGAGCACCTAAGGGCGAGATCCACAAAAGCAATTTAGTCCCAATGTTGCAATGCCTATCTTTAGGAGCTCTGCCCCTAGTGGAATCCACAGTCCCAAGCTAGGAACTCAGGCTCCCTATACAATGCATGAGGTTAGTTAGGTACCTAAGGGTATGTCTTCACTGATGGCAGCAAATTCGTCACCGTCAAATCAATTCTTTGCGATCGATTGAGCGGAAGTGAAGACCCACTCAATCAATCCGGAAGTTGATTTAATAAATCTACCCCCAGAAAAAGAGTAATGCTGCACCGACGAGCCCACGCTTCCCATTGTGCAGCAAAGTGAAGACATTGCGGTAAGTAAAAGTTAGGAAGTCGGCGGGAGATACACAAGCTATTCTACATAGATTGTCATATCTCCCATTGACTGCCGTCGAATTTCCCGGTCAGTGTAGACCAGGCCTAAGAATAAAGTCCACAAAAGTCAGCATGCTGAGCAGGAAACCACCTAAGCTAGCCAATAAGAAATGCTGAGGAGAGGGGTGTAGTCTAAACAGTGACTCTCAAAGAGAGTTAGTTACCCAAGTCTGAGTTGGCGGGAAGTGCCTTTCATTCACAGCCAGGAACCTTCTCTTGAGTAACGGGTCTAAACTCCTTTCTCACAAAAAGAGAGAGAGCTGCTGTTTCTTCCCACCTTGTAACTTTTAGCCCAGTGATCAAAATCTAACCCTGGGATGTGGGAGACCCAGGTTCAACTCCCTCTTCTACCTATTTGGAGCAGGAATTGGAACCCATGTCCCTGGCCCTCAGAGCACTGCCCTAATCAGCAGCCTATGGGATACACTGGGTGGATGGCTTCCCTTTTGAAGTTATTTCACTTTGTATACATAATTAAATAGTCTTTGGGACAGTGTGAGAATGACTCTATAGTCAAGTGGTTAGAGCACTCAGGGACCCAAGTTCAAGTCCCTGCTCCAATGATTATTTATACAAAGTGGAACAGTTCCAACAGGAGAGCTTCCTAGGGAAGGATATCCTGTAGTTACAGCACTCTCCTAAAAAGTGGGCAACAGGGATTCAAATCCCTGTTCCATATTAGGCGGTGTGGGGATTTGAACCCACATCTCCTATATCCGGAATGAGGGCTCCGAGCTAAAGGTCATGGACAGCACTATTACCAACTCCTTAGATGGATGTGTTTTGCGTGGGGACTGATCAGTTAGTCTCTGAAAATGCTCACCAGACTTCACAGGGAAGATAAGCAGGGGAAAAATTAGTCTGAGGATCCCTCTGGATCTTACGCATGAGATAGGTACAGGACATCAAGACTTAGGCATCAGTTTGCATGTTCACTGGCAGATTTGTCGGTATCTACCAGACTTTGTTGACAGAGGCCTACAGATTTTAGGCATCTACAGAGTTGGATGGTTGTTGAGTGGGAGGGTTTCAGAATCTAAATTTTTGACTTGGGTATCTAAAGTGGCAATTGTGTTCCTAAGTCACTTAGGGCTAGATCCACAAAGAGATTTAGGTGCCAGTGCCATGTAAAATAAATGGGACTTGTGTTCCTAAGTCACTTTGGTGCTTTTGAAAAATCTCATCCTTAATTATTATCGTTTCAAAAACAACACTGAGCAGGTAAGATTCAGAAAGGACAACTATTGCTCCAAACAACTTTCAATTCAAACCAGAGTGGTCAGCTCTTCAAATATCTCTCAGACCTTCTCTTGAAACATATTTACTTATTTTCATGCAAAATTATCTTCACAAAGTAATTGTAAAAATTAAACAAAACAAATAAATAAACAAAAAAACCCACCCTTAATTCCCATTTTAAAAATTGCCAAGAGTCTGTTTTAAACTGAATCAAATCAGGAAATTCAATGCTTTCTAGTCTTACCTATCTGATTGTGCCCATTGCAGATAATATGATCATAAATGAAGTATGTCCAGAGAAGAGAGGGTAATTATTGCTACACATAGAGGAATCGAACATATATTGTTTCACATCTAGGTATATCAGAATGAAATGCACTTTAATTCTGAACTTCTTGAATTTTGTTATTTTAAGCTAGCAGTTTAGTGTGATTTAAAAAGCAGACTTCTGCATGGATACATACATACATACATATATAACAATAAAAGAAACCAAGGAGGTATCACCTCAGGATGGAAAGCTACAAAGACTGTAGTTAAAAGAAGTAGGAAAATAAGGAAACAGTACGATGTCATTCATTTAAACACAGTAAGTAAGGTCATGTCAAGAAAGAATAAATATTCTTAAATTTTAAGATACAGTAAATCAAAAAAATGAAGGGAATATAAAGAGGGAATAATGAAATGAGCCTAATCTGATCATTAGTAAGCATACTGTGCAAAGGAAAAAAAGAGAGGAACAAATGAGACATTAGGAAGCTGACCAGATCATGAAAACAAGTTGGAAAGAAGGGAGGAAAAAGATAGTTAATGCATGTGGGGGCTTTGCAAACTAATGGTACAGAATAGTGAACCTTTGCAGCTCTGGGCCACCCTCTTTGAACCCAGCTCTTTGTCATTCTTCATTAAAGAGTGCTGGGATTTGAGTTTCTGCTGCAAGTAATTGCTACATATTTCCAAAATTACACCAGTCAGTTCTTATTCTCTCGGTGGTGAAGGTAACTGCTGCCCTTGAGCATGGAAAGCACCAGGAAATGAGTTATCTTTGTAATGCTCAGAAGCAGGTATACGATGCTAGTACAAGAACAGACGCTGGCATGTGCAGCAGTCATGGGTAATGCTTCATTTACTTCAACAGCTCGCTCACTCTCTCTCCCTCCATTCTCCTTCCCAGCCACTGATTATTGCTGTAGCGAAGTGAATTAATGGAGCTTTAATTAGGAAGGGGAAATGGCTAAATAAAACAAAGCAGAATATAAAATGTGTGAGAAACATACTGCATTGTGAAATAAAACTATTATCTTACTAATAAAATAAAATAAATGTGTTGCAGCTGTTCCAGGCTAACCTATTATTTATTGTTCAGTAAAGACTGTGCTGATAGTAACAGTGAAGTACAAGGTGGAGGTTAAAGAAGTAACTGTTGTCTTAATCTACTGATTTCATTATTTACTAGCAAATACAGAGTTTGTTCAAATCACACATACAGACTCACAAACCAGTGAAAGCAGGGAAATTCAAAGTTACTTAGATGATGTCCTTAGCTAAACTTGCATTGCAGTGGTATCCAAACAGTTTAACACTATATCCCATAATGTTCTGTTTTAAGTAGAGTACATAGGCACAGCAGGGAGAACTGAGGATAGAGTTTACTGAAATCTTTTGCATTTGTCTCTGTTCAGGTCTTTCAGAATGGGCCTGACTTTCTTTTCACTTACATCAGTGTAAATCAAGAGTAACTCTCCAAAAGTTGGACCGTTACTGATTAAAATCTTGTGAGAGGAGAACCCAGTAATAGTTTTTACAATAGCATTTTGTATTTATTTTTTTATCTATTTCAAAATGGTAAATACTGACATTTTACATCTTAGACAGCAACCTAAACAACAGAAATATCCAAACAGTCCATGGGGGAACAGACTAGTTCTGTTACTGTTAAATGGGTTTGCTCTACTCTGCTCAGTTTCCACTGGGTGCTGCCCAGGAGTGGGACATGAGATAACCAGTACAGCTCCTGATTCTCAATCCTGCTTTGCAGTAGTCTTGATGGAATGTATAACAGCCTAGGGCAGTGGTTCTCAACCATGGATGTGTGTATGTCGATACACAGCGGTCTTCCAGGGGGTACATCAACTCATCTAGATAGTTGCATAGTTTTACAACAGGCTTCATAAAAAGTACTAGTGAAGTTAGTACAAACTAAAATTTCATACAATGACTTGTTTATACTGCTCTATATACTATACACTGGAAGGTAAGTACAATATTTACATTCCAAATTATTTATTTTATTATTATATGGTCAAATGAGAAGGGAAGCCATTTTCCAGTAATAGTGTGCTGTGTCACTTTTGTATTTTTATGTCTGATTTTGTAAGCAAGTAGTTTTTAAGTGAGGTGAAAGGTGGGGGTACACAAGACAAATCAGACTCCTAAAAGGTGTACAGTAGTCTATAAAGGTTGAAAGCCACTGGTCTAGGGGAATGCTCTAAATTCATCCACCTATAATGGATCTCCCCAGCTGGAGATAGCCAGAGCACCCACACTCCTACCATGACCCCAAAATGTCCCTCTCCAGCCCAAATACAGCCCCTACACCAGAGATTGCAGGGCCCAGAGTAGGCCTGAGAATATGATCAAAAGTTTTTACCATTAGTGCTGCCAAGAGCTTCTAACATTAAAATATTACAGAAAAAACATATGCCTACACTGTTGCTGTTAGCCATAATCCTATTACACAAAATGATCTATTTATAGATATCGTTTAGTATTTGTGTCTCAGTGACACAATTGGTTATTTAAATATGGCACAAGTACACAAAGCTACCCAAGTATTGCAGTGAGCCTGACTCTGCCACGTGTGTACAACACATGGTCCTATTAAAGAGTAGGTCTGAAGGTCAGTTGGAACAAGAAACCTACCTCAGGAAGGGTCCCCACTCTCTCCCCATCAGCTGGGGGCACCGCTAAGTCCTGCAGATATGTAATAAAAGCCAGCCTCAAATTACAGAGCTTCATTCAAGGGCCAGTTCAGAGATTCTTACATGCCCATATGTTTGAAGCACAGCTATAACAAAACTCTGGACCAATAGTTTTCTTTGCCTCTAGCTACCATTCAGTGCTCTGTTTTATTTTATTTGTGTTTATTTTGTGTTTGATTGGCCACCCTAAACAACCAACTTGCAGCAGCTGCATCCCTCCAAGGAACCATTTGATCAGTCCGGCATACTTTACATCTTCCCTGGGACAGGAAATATCAATAAGGTGTTGCCATGACCCATTTACAAACACGCACAAATGTCTGGGCTGCTGACATGGTTAGAAAAACAAAAATGGGGATTATTCATGATTAATAGTGCTATATTTTAGAAATGCAAGATTTATAATTATTATCAATGAACTCTCTGCATTAAGACTATCTCAGAATTACTGCCTACAGCTATTCCACGGCGAAAGCTAAGGATGGATGATGGTCAACACCTGTTAAAAAGACATATTATTTATAGCAAAAGAGAAGCTGCAGCACACTGGCATGCCCATTTGGGAATGAGTACAGGGTTCAGCCTCTAAGAAACTGAGCACATCATAGATAGGGAAGATGGAGAGAAAGTTGACATGAAAAATTCTGCTGGATGCTCAGAGAAGCAGCACTAACATCAGGAGAGAGTCACCCTCTCAACATCACAAGTAGGAAGCAGCAAATGGGAAAACAGTTATGGAAACAACAAAAGGGAAGAAAGTACAAAAGGAAAATAGAACAATTTTGCTCACTTTCCAGTTGTACTCTGCAGAGCCAGCCCCTCAGCATCTGGCAAGTGTGTCTTAGTTGCCAAGAGGCAATACGGTAATATGGCTAGTGTCCTCAGACTATGACACTTATCTTTAAAATGTTGTAATCCTTTTTAATAAGCTAATAAACATTCTGTACATGGATTAAAAACTCCAGTATGTTTACCTGTTGTTCCAGTGTATTGTCCCTGTCAGAAAGTGAGAGGGCTGCACAAAAAAATGTAGAACAAAATTCCACAATCTCAAAAATCAAGGGCTTTGCGCCTCCTTTCAATTTTTCAAAAGCTTTTACATTTTTACACGCAAAACATGAACTTTGCATTTTTAACGCAAAGGGTTATAACACAATCTCAAAAGTCTGAACTGCACCTGGGGCCAGGCTGCCCGGCAAGGGTGGACAGATACCTGCTAATTCTGCTTGAGCTAGAGCACTATGGAGAGCAGTGCAGTTGGAGGGAGCATAGACAGTGACTCAGCCTACCTGTTCGAGTAAGGTCTGGGAAGGTTTGTGCTCAGTCAGCTAGCCCAAGCTGCCACCAGTGCTACCTCTGGCTACGCTGCTATTTTTAGCACTGCAGCAGAAATAGCACGTGTCTGTCTACCCATGCTGGAACACAGCACGGTCCCAGCCTCAATGTAGACATACCTCAAAATGTTCCTAGTTCTAAATTAAAAAAAAAAAAAAAAAAGACAATTTTTTCAAAATGTCAAACAATAATTAACAATTTCTTTTATATGAAAATCAATCCACTAAAAAAGCCTGGGACATATTTTAATACCTCCTTGCTTTCAAGGCAAAAATTCCCATTTTGAACAAATATAATGAGAAACAATACAGCAGAGGCACAACATGATCAGGAAAGAAAGGACAAAAAATTAACCTGTGAAATCTATATACCTATATATATAACTATATCTATATAGTTTTGTCACTTTCACCGAGCTCTCGTCAGTATGCAGCATGGTTGAGTTAAGTTGATTTAAAACATAAGGCAATCTGATCAATAAAAGGCTTAATATTTTGGCCAGGATTTTCAAACACAATTAGCAATTCTGATTGTTTCAATTCATGTCTGCCCAACGTGAGGCACCATAAAAGGTCATGGTTTTCAGAGCGCAGTGAGCACCACTGTTTTGAGATTCAGGCCTCTTTAAGGTGTCTTAGTTAGGGCATCTACAAAGTAAGGTATTCAATCACTTGTCCCTTTTGAAAATCTTGGAAATTAAATTTAAAAAAAAACCACATCTACTACTGTAAGTTTTTTATGACATATACAGTACCAAGTAACATTGTTCATCTAAACCAGGTCAAACATGTATAAGTAGTTTTCTGCACAAATAAACAGATAACTGAATATTATCAGATATGGTAGGATTATTTATTATGAAATGTTGCTCCAGAGAGATGTCTCCCATCTACATCACACTATTCCAAACTGAGCTTAACACAAGGTAATGCAAGTAAGAAGAATGTCCTTCTTGCTCATCATGAGTCCTGTTAAATCTATCAGTCCCTAAGACACAACAGATTGTTTGTTCCTTTTTCCCCCAGGGTTATCCAGCACATGGAAATGAACTGCTCTGTCATCATCTGGCCAATCTGCAGAAGGGCCTAAATAGAAAAGCAGTATGACTGTGATGTACACTTTCAGATAGTGACCCATCATTCAACTCACTAAACTGCTGTACTGTAGTGAATTGAGCTAGTGAATTTTTATTCATTCCCAAACCTACAATTAATTACAATTTCATTCTCACCATCAAAAAAGCCAAGATCAGACAATTGCCACTAATGAACACCAGGTCAAAAAAGAACTCAGCATACTCTACATCTATATTCTTCCACCTAATTGAACTGCCTTTTTAACAGGCAGCAATTAAAATGGCCCTTCTCTGCTCATACGCAATTTGTACAAAAATGAGCGTTCAGACTCTGCTTTCAGATAGAGTACGTAAGTATACATATACTCCACATGTGGAGATGATATTTATATGATAAATTGCAGAGCCCTGTGATAAATTAATTTACCATACATCTTTAACTGTGTCACCTGACTTCTGTCTACTCCATCTCTCCCTGAACTACTTCAAACAATTCAAACCCCTGAGCAGATACAAAAAGGCTACATTTTTTAAAAAAAATTAAATGTTTTTTTTTAAATAAAGCTATTTAGAAAAAAGGTCCCTTCTTCTCCCTCCAAATATGGAAATTCTCCCCAAAATTATACCTACCAAAAGTGCAGGATGGGTAATGTTCAGGACAGCTTTTCTATATATAAAAATGTCACATATTTTAAGTCCATTCCTTGCAGCCCTGTAAGGCTAAAAATGAGAGTTTTATACCACTGGAAAGGATCCGTTTCCCACCTTCGAAGCTTGGAAGGTCCCAAGATATTGGATGTTAATGTCATGACATTTTGGGGTATAGAAAAATTCTTTTAGGCTATTTTTAGAGCTTTTGAAGGCTTCCTGTGAGACCTATACACAGTTGGACCTAAGGAAATCAGAGCATCAGGAAATAGTCCATAAACATATTTTAAACACTTCAAAACACCCCTAAAATAGTTTATCTGTAACATATGCATCATGTGCAGGAAATACGATGGTATGATTATACCTTGAAGGCTTTAAACTCAGCATAAACCCAAACAAGTGTCATTACAGGCCAAGATTTTCAAAAACAGGATCTTAAAGCTAGGTTCTGAAATCCACGCTAAAGAAGAGACCTGATTTTGAAAAGTGCTGAGCACCAAGAAAGTCCTATTAAAGTCATTGCTTTATTTCGGCACTAAATTCAAAATGGAAAGTGCCACCTGCTAAAACCTCAAACACCACTTCCTGTAGCACCCTGGGTTTTGCAGAATGATCTCCCATCCAAAAACTGACCAATCCAAAACCTGGTTGACATATGGGATCTGCCACTATCACAGCCTAAAGTGAAATGTTTAACCTGACTTTTTGATCATTCATGTGCTCAGTAAAATACGTATTCTGTAGTGTCCCTTAATGTGAGAAGGAAAACATAACTCATTCTTTCAGAGGTGGGAGATGAGAGAGTCGACCAAGATCCTTCTATTTGTAAATAGAAAAACCCTGAAAGTTTACTGGAATTTGTATTTTATTTGATACATTTTTTTCAACTTCCTAATCCATTCCTCATTCTTTCTGCCAAGTATCACATATTAAAAAAAACTGAATTCAGGACAATAATCACTTTTAGATGTAGACAAAAAGGTCCCTAATAGTTATCCTGGTTAACATCAACCTGTTTAGGGATAACTTTAGCATCATGTACTTTCCTATATTCTTCTCATTTTTTCTAGAAACAGTGATTTATTCATTTGTCAGACTGGACAAAAATATGAGAAACAAATAGAAATCTGCATAAAATAACATTCATCAAATGAGCTATTATTTCTTTGTGATACAATTTGTTTTACCAAATTTCCCCCACTGAAGTTGGACAAAATGTTTTTTTTAATTAAAGATTGATCTAGGGCCAAATGCTTCTCTCTGGTTACGCTGGTGCAATCCCATAGAAAATAATGGAGCTGTAAAGGCGTAACAGCGGAAAATTAAAACTCTAGCCTGGAAAAAGGTGTGTGCCTTCTTTCTTATTTTTCCCCACTATCATAAGGTACTAAAAGGTCATTCATGTAAGTAAATCATTTAATGCAGCATAGCATAAATGACACTATTCAACAAAACATCTAAGCTTTAGGAAGCAAACCTCCCAGCAAAGACAGCAATTTTAGATGTTTTACAAAGCACAGCTAAAGTAGATGTTCACACACAGCCAGTCTTACCATAAATGAGGTTAATTTGTGTTAGCAAACTGTCAAAGAACCTGTCATATCTTATTGTCTTTCCCAGTACAAAAATGTTAAACAGATTACAAGAGTTAAATAAAAAAAAACCCCACACACATTGAAGAAAATCACCCAGGTTTGTTTAATAGCCTCCTTTTTTTTTAATTTCATTTCCCTCTGATTTTCAAAGGATTTTTGTCTGCTGAATTTTGTATATTGAAAAATAGCACTCTGCTGTACCATAAGGTTTATTTTCTCTGAAGCTACTGCACAATAACCGTGATATAAATTCAAGGGCAAATGCTTTGTTCCTTTATAAACTTGAATTAGTAAATTGATCTTCTTCACCCAGCATGTTTTTAATGAACTCAAAGATAAAAATTTGATAAGTTCATGAAAACAATTAAATTAGGACAGCAGAATGAAAAAGAGGTGTTAATATACTACAAGCTTCTAAAATACATGTAATAAACCAAAATTCCCTGGAATTATTCAAGAAAGATTCTATTGAATTGTGGGTACTACACAGCTAGTATCATGATTGTTAATATATTTGCAATTTTAAAGGCTTTATTTACACACTGCCCTTGTAGAATCTAGTGCTTCAAAAGGTCATGAGAAAATACTGTCCACGGGCATGTTTATTCCAAAGAAATTGAAATCAAGGGACATTTACCTGAAATGATAGCAGGTTTAATAGTTGGAAAAGAGGTTTTAAAGAAATGGATATTCACAGAGTCACTGCTATGAGGCATCATGTCTTACACATGTCTGAGACAACAAAACAAAGTATATCCCAATGTAGCACACTGGGCCAAATTCTGACCTTGGTTACATCTGTGCAATCACACTGATTTCAGCTGGGATGATTTCAATATGATTGCATTGATTTAAAAGGAATTCAGTGATCACAAAAGAATGTGGGAAGGGAGAAAATTTGACATACTGTGTTAGGATTTAACAACATTAACAAACAACCCTACTAAATATGTCAATTTGGTAACTAGATTCATTTCTAATACATCAGTTTTCCACTATGGACAAGAGAAATATGGGTGGACATTGACCATGTTTCCATTGTTTTTTCCACCTTGATAATAAAAGACACAGTTGGTCCAACTGTTCATAATCTACATTGAGAGAAACAGTGAATGAGTGAGTTCATTTTTCTTCAAACATACTGCAATCCTGTTTCAAAATTTACATGTACATATGGGGTTCTTTTCCTCTTTGTGGGCCTAATCTGAATGGTAGGGCTGATCCTGCAAGGTGCTGAGAGCCTCCTGAAGGTGTAAGTGCCCTGAACACTCATTGATTTGCGGTTATATTCAGCACCTTTCAGGATTAGGCCCACAGAGAGGAAAACAGCCCCCATAAATACATGTAAATTACATTTGGGGCTTGTCTACACAGGAAAGTTGTATAAAGTAGGGTGTGAATTTAAACAGAAATAGTTATAACAATATAACTCCTCGTCTGGACACTCTTATTCCAGCGTAAGAGTGTCCACATGGGGAGTTTATACCAGTATAACTATATCAGTTTAACTATACCAGTATAATTATATGGGTATAGTTGGAAAAATTTCCCGTGTATACAAGCGCTTACAATAAATTTTACACTGTGGTATTTCTAATGGGTTGTGAGATCATTCACAAGTCAACACATAAAATCTACTGCTCCTTCCACGTGTTTCCCATTTTAAAATGCAGATTCTGTGGTGAAGTTATAGTGAATTTTGATTCCTAATCCCAGCATATTTACAGGATGCCACATGTGCAAACATGCACACAACTCTCACATACTGTGTCACCTCCTTTGACTTCTGCATCCTGACTCATCTCATCTGACTGCAAGCAAGGATGAGTAGTATTCACCCTCCTCCCTGAACACACGCATGCACGCACACACAGACACACACAAACGCATCACTGCAGATATTTCACCTAGAAAAGATTTATCAGTGAAGTCTCCTCATTTTCATCCTTTACACTAAATATGAAAAGAAAAAAGAATTTGAAATCCTAGTTTTTGTTTTTCTTCATTATTGTCTCACAAACTGTTAATTGGAAAAGATATTCCTTACCAAATGATTAGCTCTTATGTCAGCTTTAACACTTGAAAGGTTACAGCAATAGGAAAAGGAAAGAGCTTTAATTAAAGAATGAATTATTGAATACTCAATTTTAATTGATGTACCCTCTGCTATTATTTTGCATGTTTATAGATATTTTATGTGAATCTGTAATCAAGATGACACAAAGAAAGACTAACTACTGAGGCTAAAAGAAGGAAGGGCTGTTGTATGATCACATTCAGCCGTTTAAGTTCCAGAATTGTATGAAGTGTGGTTTCCATGACAACAAGTCACTAATTGCTAACATAAAATAAAGTAAAAATCAACCTTGACTGAATGTTGGAGCTACATGGAAGCTGTAAAACCCTTAAAAATAATAATAAATGACATTATTTCTGTAGACTGAAAAAACCACATCCAAGCCCATCTTCTGAATGAAGGCACCTAGATTTCCATGGTTAATTCAGTTTTGGAAAAGGTGAATGCATAAAGTAGTCATTGTGTATCACACTTGATAGTCAACACCTACCTTTAACAAGAGATAAGGAGAGATGATTGTGATGAGGAGCTGAAGGATTTTTGTATCCTTGGACTATAGATCAGCAAAGGAAAATGCTGTGGAGAATGCATGAAGTAAATAAAATACACAAATAACAGGATTTTAAACATAAATTCTAACAGGGTGAGAAGAAAAACAAATTAAGGGGGAGAAAAGGGAAGCTAAATCTATAATGCTTTCCATGCTAACTTGTTAGTGAAGGGTTTAAGACCCCTCTGGTTTGCAGATTAAAAGAGTCTTTTGAGATTATGGAAAACTGTTTGGGAGGCACAATGGCACCATTCAAAATTCCCCATTTATGAACTGCTATGTATCATTTGTAAAAATTGCTTCAGCCTGAGTTACCTTTCACCAGCTCTGTAAGTCGACTCACTGGGTCACTAGGAGTGAACGAGAACATTTTGATAAATTCAGTTTCCATGACAATGAATTAACCATGGAAAAGGGGGAGGTGTTGAAAGATCTGTGCTCTGTAGAATACTCTTCAAATGTTTGCCTGTTTTCATTTTTAGCCATTTAGTTCTCATGGCTTTCTTCCAAGTCTCTTTAATTTGCCAGTAGCTGTTTTTCCTCCGCAGATTAGAGGAGTAATTCATCAGTGAATGTTTCACTCAGTGGTCCCATCTAATGTAAGAGAACATAAAAATGATTTTTTCCAATTATGCTTTTTGTTTGTTTAGAAAGAATGCAGCAGCCTTTTTTGTTGTTTCACTACAACCTGGCTATAGTGTTCTTAATCTTTCTTATTTATTGCCCATTACTGTACTTACAAGTACAATTGCATCTTGTGAGATGTTGGGAGTTGGTTTTAAATACCAATGAGTCCCCAAAACAAAATGATGGTTTTATGTTTGGTTCAAGAGGAACAAGCCAAAAAAAGAATGTCGTACTCTACACAAAACCAGTATATTCTACATCAGTGGAAACAGCTTAGAGAAAGTTACAAAAGCAAGTAGCTTTTTTTTTTCCTGAGGGAATTGCTTAAAATGCTTCATCTGTCTCATTTATAAAAGCCTGAAACAACCAAAAAAAAAGGGCACATAATAGGGCCAGAACCACGAGCTACTGAAGTCAGTAGGTATCTTTCTGCTGACTGCATTGAGGCTTGGATCAAGCCCTTATACCAAAGAGAAGAGAAGAGGTATACACACACTCTTTTAAGTAGTCTGTTTAATTGAGATTGAAGTAGGGAGATCTAAAGGTCTGTTTACACTCCAGATGGAGACCAGTTTGTCATTCAAAGACAATTTAGGCAAATTTGGCCCCTACAGATAGCAGGCCAGATTCTGAACACTTCCTGTGATTTGCTCAGCCCCCAGAACTCCCCAAAGGAGTCAACAGGAGTTGAATGGGCTTCACCGTATGGGGGATGGAAGGGTTTTGCTGTGAAGTTGCTAGTGGCTACACCAACCCAGCAGGGGCCCAAGTGTCTGCATGATTTGCAAAAGGAAGAAAATGTTACTAGAAAAACCAAGGCATAAAACACAGGAAAGAAAGGAAACAAGAGGAAAAATCAGTTATCACTTATGCAAGCACACAATGACTGCAGAACGGCGTTCTGTGAATTTCAATAAGGAGTCAGAAAAACTATTTCCTTTCTTTAATATGCCCACAGACATATCTATCTATCTACCATATGCAGACATATAGGCAAGTGTATGTATGTATATGTATGTATGTATACACACAAAAATGGAGAGAAAGAGAGATGCTTATTTATAATTGCACTATATCTCAAGTATATATTCTATCATAGGCTTCCAGAGAACTCCTAATTAAAAAGAATGTGATCATTCTCTTCCATGCAATATTATTATTAGTGTACTGTGAAGACTGTGCATGGCTGAAAATCAAAATCACTGTTTTAGTCAATGAGACTTAGTTGCTATGAAGCAGCTCCTCCCAAGAGAAAAATAAGAAGAAAAAATGAATCAGAGTTGAGTGAAATTCAGTAAATCAATAACCTTGAGTCTCTCTGTCTTGATTTAAAATAGCAGGGGCACTTTCTGTCAGCTAGTTGAGTGCATGTGGACAAGCAGAAGCCTAATGACTTCTTTTGTTCATCTGCCATGTGGAACTATTTCAACATTCTTATCTAGGATGTGAATGAGATGTGTTAATAGCTCCATGTTTCCACTCCTGGAACCAAGGAACTAATGCAGGTAGCATGCACTTATATCCCATTGATATTAATGGTGTGAGATCACTCAGCCTGCTGCTTTCAGTGAAACTGAGTCTGCAATACCCACCATGAGAGACAAATGCCTTATACTTTCTTTGCTCTCCCCTGACCTTCAACTGGCACCAGACACTGCTGCACATCATCTCTTCTTAATGTTATCACAGGTGAGATATGGATAAACAACAGTTGGCTCAGACTGTAGATTGCTAATAAGTGTCACAAAATACACTGAAGCTCAGCTGCAGATCATTAAAAAGAAGCAAGAAAGAACGGAATAATGACTTGTCAGTCTACCTTAAGTCAAGCTTAACATTCTCATGAAACTAGTTCGCACCATACACAGGCAGTTGTGTCCTCTGCTTTGTGGAACTTGGACTAAGAATACAGCAGTGGAACTTATTTTCAAACACTTTGGGCTAAACGTTGAGCCTATGCGCAAATTAAGGAAAAAGGGAAGAACATTCAAACATCCAAAATTTCATTTTTTCCTAATAAAGGTCTAAATGATCTAGCCAAGCACTGTGAACTTTAACTAATAGTTTCATGCTACTATAATGGCACCTATTATTTGAATTCATTCTCCACACTGACAGCACAAGTCAGACATACTCCAGTCTGTGACATTTTAAGTGACTTGTGATTTTCCAATGTACCTTCTACAGTATACATACATTAACTACATAATATGATAGATATATATATACACAAAACCTATGTCACTTTCACTTTTGCTGTTATATTTCAGCGTTTGAACCACCGTGAGCTATTTTAAATATATTCTGTTCTTCAAATATACGGTATGTATATTACTGTGCCAGATTTAATCAAAAAGAGGAGATTCCTAAAATATTCCTGGCCTGTCAGAAGTTTTTAACTCTTTCAGTCAGGGTCTTCCTCTCCCCCACCCATTTTCCAGTTACTGTGTTTTATAACACTCTTATAAAATGAACTACAAGAAATAAATAGAAATTAAAACTATCAGTTTTGAGCATGAAAGTACTCCAAAAACAGACATTTTTTAAAAGAACAATTTAGTATAGGAGCTGGCATAGCTGCCACAGTTTTAGCAGTTCCATGTGTGGTATTTCTTACAGATAAGAGCAAATTATTGATTTTCCCCTGCAGACCAATGCAACCAGGTATATAAACAGACAGAAATCTGGGAAGGAGAAGGGATTCCTCTTGGGCCTTTTCTCAGGCAGTGGGAGTATGACTGGATGGCATGGACGGAGACAGGAGCTGATCCTCCACCGCTCCTGGATGGAGGTGTATAGCAAGAGGGTTCACACACACACACACACACACACGCTTGAAAATTTCGTCTCCATCAAGGGCAGGGTTGGGTAAAGAAACCAACACTTGCATTTCCCCTCATCATAGAGAAAACCACCCTTATAAAGGCAGAACCTGGTACTAGTAGTGTTCATTCCACTGTTTGGCCCTGCCTCTTCAGAGGGAAAGATGAGAGTAGAAATGCAAGGGATTTGGTTGCGCAGGGTACCATAAATTAGTGAGAGCAGTGTTTGGCACTGGGAAAGTGTGATGGTGCAGTGGGAATTGGAACAGCAGGGCTGGAGTACTTGGGGCAGCTTCAGTTCAGGGAGGACCAAAGTTAACCTGAGGCGTTGGCAACAAGGATGTTTAAAGGGACTGGGTTTTTGACAGTGTAGCTGAGTTGTAGTAGATGCTATACTGTTATAGTATCTGTTGTGTTACAGCAGCGGCAATAAATTATTGCAACCAATGTACTCCAAACAATCTCAGAAACATTGGCAATTATCTTTGAGAATACATGAAGGACAGGTGACAACCCACAGGACTGGAGAAGGGCAAACATAGTACCTATTTTTTAAAAAGGGGAACAAAGAGGACATGGAGAATTATAGACCAGTCAGCCTAACTTTGATACTTGGAGAGATACTGGAACAAATTATTAAACAATCAGTTTGAAAACTCCTAGAGGATAACAGGGTTATAAGGAATAGCCAAAATGGATTTGTCAAGAACAAAGCATGCCAGACCACCCTAATTTCCTTCTTTGACAGGGTTACTGGCCTAGTAGATGGACATAGATATGATATATCTGTATTTTAGTAATGCTTTTGACATAGTCCTACATGACATTCTCATAAGCAAACTAGGAAAACACGGTGTAAATGAAATTATTATAAGGTGGGTCCACAACTAGTTGAAAACCTGTCCTCAAAAAGTAGTGATAAATGGTTCATGTCAAACTGGGAGGACGTATCTAGTGGGGTCTCGCAAGGATCTGTCCCGTGTCCAGTACCATACAACATTTTCATTAACAAGTTGGATAATGTATATATATATATATACTTATAAAATCTGCAGATGACACCAAGCTGGCAGAGTTTGAAAGCACTTTTGGAGGATAAGATTAGAATTTAAAATTATGTTAATAAATTGGAGAACTGCTCTAAAATCAATAAGCTGAAATTAAACAGATACATGCAAAATACTACACTTAGGAAGAAAAAATCAAATGCACTAATACAAAATGGGGAATAATTGGCTAGGCAGTAGTACTGCAGAAAAGGATTAGCCAATGATGTGATGCAGTTGTGAAAAATGCCAATATCACTCTGGGGTGTAATAACAAGACTGCCGTACATAAGACACAGGAGGTAGTTGTCCTGCTCTACTTGGCACTAATGAGGGCTTAGCTCAAGTGCTGTGTCCACCTTTATGTGCCCATTGGCAACTGTCCATCTCAAAAGATGATGGAATAAATGCCAGAACAGTAGATTGACTATGTGTCACACTGCGGCCTTGCAAGTGGCTAAAAAGTCCAATTCTCGAGCGACAGTGCTTGCCACAAATAGTGCAGGTGTCCGAAGGAGGGCTAGAGAATGAAGCCATTATTAGCGTTTGAGCCCTGTTGTGCTTTCCTCTCACTTTCTTTCTCAACCGCTATCAGATTACGATCATGACATGAGCACCACATATTACGAAAAATGTGGACAAACTGGAGAGAGTACAGAGGAGAGCAAAAAAAAAAAGTGGATAAGAAGGTTAGAAAACCTGACCTATGAGGAAATATTAAAAAACTGAGCAAATTTATTCTGAAGAAATGACTGATGGAGACCTGATAACAGTCTTCAAATATGTAAAAGGTGGTTACAAAGTAAATGATGATCAATTGTTCTCCATGTCCACTGAAAATAGGACAAGACTTAAGCAGCTTAATCCGCAGCAAGGGAAAATAAAGGTTAGATATTAGGAAAAGATATCTACTGTAAGGATAGTTAAGTTCTGGAATATGTTTCAAAAGGTTGTTGTGGAATCCCTGTTATTGGAGGTTTTTAAGAACAGGTTAGACAAAAACCTGCCAGAGATGGTTTAGGTATACTTGGCCCTACCTCATTGTCGATAGATAGATTAAATGACCTTCCAAGGTCCCTTCCAGCCCTGCATTTCTATGATTCTATGATTCCATGATATTAGCCTAATGAAGGTCCAGTGGGATCTCAGCCTATCAGGGAAGGTCATATGGGTTTTCAAAGGGTCATGTACAAAACAAACTATACATAAATGGGTGAGTGAGGTGCGGTCTGTAGTCTAATTTTCACCCACTGGGGAAGTTGCCTATAAACAAGAGATGTGAGGAGATCACTACAGCAGGAAGAAAAGAGAACAATACAGAGAAAAACATGGACAGCTAAGAAGGGTAATCAGGAATTGTCCATGGAAATAGGGTGCCCAGGCATTTGCTGCAGAAGGAAATAAGAAAGATGATGAGGTTTGTTGGGAATACTGAGTGTCAATTTTTTTGTTTTGTTTGTTTATGTGGTTTTGGAAGGGCTGGAGGTATGAGAAGCTTGTTGGGGAGACAGGGTTTCTAGGGATATTATTGCATGGGGAAGCCTGAGGGAGGCTGTTGTGGAAGGCAACTGAGCCCTGCTGCCTTCCTGTGTCTATACTGGCTATGGAAAAATCCAGTGGAGATGCAGCTGTGCATGACAAGGGGCCTAATGTGTGCATGCCATGCAAGACAAGTGACACTTGACAGGTTTGGAGTAGCAGCACCTCACAGATTGAAACCCAGCTCCACCCACACAGATCCTTCATTCCACCCACTAACAAATGAACACAACACAAATAATAATTACCTCACCAGTGCAGTCTACTCAGCAATCCATTTCATGAGTGTGTCATCTAAGCCAACTCTGTGCTGCACAGGCTGTCTTCCTCAGACTAGGAGCTAAGACTCAGGGAGACTTGCATAAAGAATCCCTTCTGTGTTCCTTATAACTGACGTTATGAGTGACACTGTGATCCCATCCTCCAACCAATCAACATACCCCCCAAAAATTGACTGCAAGCTCTTTTGTAAAAAATTGCTCTCTTGCAGTGTAACCAAACTTTCTCAGTTACTGGCCTTTTAAACTGGAACAACCACAACAACAAGAAGATAACACTGCCCCCAACACACTCACACACACACCCCACCACCACCACAGGAAATGCATAGGAATGTCAACTATCAATTCTAAGCATGAAATTATAGCCAAAACCCCCAAATCTTAAAAACGAGTTCTCTTACACATTAGAATACAACACTGTGACTTGGAATACTAAGTTCACTCACTAACCAATAAATATAACCAAAGCCATACACATCCCAGCCAGCTACCACTTACCTGCTGTTGTAGACACCTCATTGTAATGTACTGGCTTTGTGTACAGGCGAATGAAGGGATAGTTCCTCTATCTCCAGTACCACCAAGCCCCACTGTGCTAGCGGCCAAACCACAGGTGTAACTTTGCATCCATAGAACACTGACCAAAGCTTTTAACAATAAAATAACCAACTCTTCCAAGCAATCAATCCATACAGCTTAGGAACCAATACATATTTTTCTAAAACTTTGTAAAAATAAAAATCATATTGGAAAAAATAATTAAATATGTTATATAAAGCAAATACATGACTATAAGTAGTATGATATTAGAAAGATTCTCACTTATTAAGCATGACCTATAATAACCCATTCATGGCTCTGCTTCTCTCTGTCACTCAGATCATGAAAATTTATCCTAATGTGCAAAAGTATTTCTCCCAGCACTCTGCCCTTGATCATCTAGCCTATAAATTAAGTACTGTACTACTGTTTACACTGTCTACATAGTAGTTTTGACAATCAGGAGTTCCTAAGAAATAGTTACCAGATCTGCCCTTACAGAAATTTTGTCAGCATTAAAAGTCAGTAAAACCTGACTTCAATAACTGGTATTGGGTTCTCAATAATGCCAAAGTCAATAGCTGCTCTTGTTACAGTGTTACAGTTTAAGCACTGCTGCAGGCTGGTGCTAGGCTTGAACATGGGATCAAAGAGATAAAAGCAATGTGATTGCATTGCTTTCTAACACTCCAAGATCTTTACACAAGTTTGATTGTAAGTCACATTTTGTCATTGATCTTTTTTAATGCAACTTTTGCATCAATGTTTTTTTCAGGAACCTCCTCCAAGGAAGATGATGTTTAAATGGGTTAAGTGTAAGTGCATCCACTCCATAAGCAAGTCTAGAAAGCCAGCCATATACTTCAATTCAAGGTCTGCAAGCACAGTGCTAGAATAAGGATACCTGTACCCAACTCTCTTAAGTTCTTTTGATTCATCAAGCTTTCGACGGAGATGCCCTTGACTCTAATATTAGTAATAACAGAAGCGTATGGATGAAATCCTGGACCCATGGAAGTCAACTGCAAAACTCCCATCAACTTCAGTGGAACCAGGATTCACTCAAGACTTTTAAATCAATATCATAAGGCACTCCAGCACATGGAGGTGAGACTCCATAGTCCAGATTTTCAAAAGATCTGAGTTACATATTTTCAGGTGCTGAGTACCAAGTAGCTCCCTTTGTGACATTTTGGCCATTGGTCATGAGCACACACTATTTTGAAAATCTGGCTAATTATTTTGGTGCCTGAATAGAAGATGAGCTCTTTTTAAAATCTCACCCACATCCTCGTATGCCACAAAATAAAATATTATAAATGATGGTTTCTTTCATTCCTTTTTCTTTATAATCAGGCGGAGGTAGCTATTAAAATAACAGCATTGCACAACCCAACAAAAAACAACCTCAGTCCTCAGTGGACTGGCAGCTGAAGGGCTGAAAGCTGCAGAGCAGGTGTCTTGTGTTTGGGAAAAGGTTAAAGCTTTCAATCGCTAAGACAGCAAAAGTCAGGTACATACAAGAGGTGGAATCCTTTCAGAGTCCAAAAAGCATTCTTTCACCTGCTCAGTGCATGTGACATTCCTACTGACTGAGATGTAGGGAATTTATGCTACCACATTAAAGTAAACCACTTACTTGCCTTCTCAGTCAACTCAGGAGCCATCTAAAAAAAGAGGGGAGGAAAATTAGGAAAACATGTTAGGACCAATCCAAGAAAAGTTTTATTTCCTGAGTAGATCTGATTTACCTGAAAATTCTCTTACAATATCCAAAGGCACTGTACTCCATTCCTGGATTATATATTTATGATTTCATCTTCGAGCTTATCACACCACCAAGAAAATGGCACCATATCATGATCTGAACCAGTAGATAGGTTTATTTGACACTGATATTGATTTTCTTCTTCTAAAAGGAACCTGGCAATATGAAGCAATATAGTGAGATAGTCTTTTCAATAAATAGAGCACAGCCAGGACAGCCATTCTGGCCAGTGGAAGTCTAAACAGTATAAACAAAAGGATACATGGATAATTCAGCTACTTGAGAACAAACCCCGTAAGAGAAAAAATGCAACAAAATACTTCCATCATTATGCTTTCTCTTCCATCTTTAGAATCAGGGCCGGCCCTAGACCAAATAGCACCCAGGTGAGGAACGTCTTAACACTCTCCCTCCATTTGTTAAACTTTTTAATACCTTTTTTTTATTGCATGTGTAGTTCATTTAATGACTTTGATGCATGATTTGCATTCATGATTTATCCCTGTTATATAAGTCAATACATTTGCACGCTGGGATCTGTAAATCTGTATTTATTCATGCCATATATAAGCAAATAAAAAAATGGTTTTCATAGATATCTCTGGTGTCTCATTAAATATATCCTTTATTAGTTGCTACTTAAACTCTTCAAGTCTTAAAACACAAGTACACTTTCAAAATTACACAATAAAACAAGGTTCATAATATCGCAGCTGGGCTTTCACTTCATTTCAATTCATTCTTATATCTCACTGACCGATTGGCAGTGCCTCACCCGTTATATAGCTAATAGGGCATCGCTGACAACATTCTAGGAGGTTTGAGGAAAATGTAGTTCTCAGAAAATCTGGAAGGTTCCATTAAATTCTACAAAGGTCCAGAACATTATAGGAGGTTAGTGAAAAATGAATCCACATACAGAATACCTGAAACATTTTACTTCAAACATTCTATTTTCCCTTTTGTTGCTAACAGCAAAAACAGCACCCTAAACCTAGGGCCCCCCCAAGCCTGGCAACCCCAGGCAGTTCCCGGGGTCATCTGCCCCTAAATGCAATCCTGTTTAGAATAATATCACTTTTCTCAGCCTGAGCCCTGTGTTTGTAGTTGTACATTCTCAGTGATGTGTTTAAGATATTGAACCCTGAAAAAAACGTGGTGTGACACATTGCACCCCCATGTACACTCTTAGGTTACATGTATAGTTATGAGGCTTCACTATGTAATGTTCCCAAAGGTGTGTTTCAAAGCTTGAAGCAGATTCAAAAGCAGAAGCAAAACCCTCCAAGAGCAGAGAGGTATTTCACACCTCACTAAGGCATGAATAAAACAAACCAGCTCCTCCGGGAACAATGAACTAGCCTAAGCATTGAGAAGGGGATACTCAGGCATGGATGAACCCATACAAGGACATTGTTTGTCACTTGACCCTGAAGAGAGGGGCAAAGGAACATGTTGAAAAGGGGAGATATTTTGATGTTCTCTCTCTCTCTCTCCCACCTCCAGCTAGAAACACCACCAAGCAACTGAAATGCTGACCCAGCCAGCCTATGGTGAGAGTCATCTAAGACTGTAAGGTTGCTGAAAGTGTTGAGCTTAGTTTAGAATGTGATTTGCCTTTTATTTTCTTTTGATCAAAATCTGACCTGCTTTCCTCTGACTTATAATCACTTAAAATCCTTCTGTACTTAATAAATGTGTTTGTTTGTTTTACCTAAAGCAGTGCATGTGGTTTAAGGTGTGTTAGAGACTCCATTTGAAGTAACAAGGCATGCGCATATCAATTTCTTTGATAAATTGACAAACCTATGTGCTTGCAGTGGGCAGCAGGGAACATTATAAGACATGAGTTCCTAGGGTTCAATCTGGGACTGGAGGTGTTGACTGGGGTCATACCATGGTATAATCCCATGAGGGCTGGCTAGAGGCACTCACTCACTGAGTTAGGAGCAGCTGACTTGTTGTAGGCTGTGTGTGGGCTGACCCAGGAGTTGGGGGTTCATACAGCAAAGGAAGTGTAAGACGGGCTCCAAGAGTGAGGGAGTAGGGTGACACAGCGGTACACCAGTGCCAATTGCAGAGAGGAATGTCACACATGGTTACTATTACTAAGGGGAGTTTTCTATTAAGTTTTAACTTCACTTACAATCCATCTTTTATCTTTTCCATTCTTTTCAAATATTTTGTTTTGTAGTGAATACATTATATAATTCACATTAGCATAACTTTCTCATCTAAGAAGGTTCCTTCAATACATCTTATGCATTTTCTGTAGTTTACACAAAGTTTCAAGAACACTTATTCTTGTCCAGTCCAGTTTTAATATTCTTCAGTGGCTTTTACCTTTCTCACTAATTCTTGCCTGCAACAGAACTAACAGCATCATGGAATGTAAATATTATTATATATACTTATTTTTTAAAATACACATTTTGAAAGTCCCCTAGGACTGATCTATGATTATTACTGCTCTGCAGCAGCCCCTGCTGGTAAAGGACAGCTGTCAGACCTACAGGTCTCTTCACAACTATGCCTGTCAAACCTGCTGCTTAATCACCAGCTAGTTGTGTTCTAGCATAGCCGTTCACTGAAATCTGAAACTGGTTTTCCTACCATCTACAGAGTGGCAACTGCTCATTCTTATCACAGTGGATAGTGAACACCAAAGGACTAAATAATTTTTATGAGCCTTTTTTGACATGTTTGTAGCATCAACCAATAAAAAGAAGACTGGAAAATATTAGTTTAAGAAAAAAAAGCAATGCAGGGTAAGACATACCACCTGAAAAGGCTTCACTTAAAGTACAAGTCATGACATAGTGTCAAAAAAGAATTTTTCACCCAGTGGAAGCACATTAAATTATGCTAGTACTGACAGCTCTTCCATGTGGTTGTTGACAGATGTTTTTGAGAGAAAATCTTCCTTTCTGCTTGACCTTAAAAGCTGTCCCACATACAGTCTTTATATTTCCAATGCTAAAAAGTGAAAAATAAGAATTCCTCTGTGATAGAGACTGAACATTTATGGGATGTTGACCGTAGCATACACAGAAAAAATATTTAATGTTATTTCTCAGGAAAAAAAAAATCACACATCATTTAAAATGAAAGAACTAGAGTGGAAAACACCCAGGTGATTGCAGTTTGTTTTGCCATATATCCCTGAAACTCTCTGTAGTGGAAAGAAAATATAGCAGAAAGGTTATGATAACAGAAAATATCTATTTTTCTCACATTTATCATCATATTTAAGGCAACCTTCCCAAACAGCTCTGTAAAACATATACATTTGTAATAGGGATCATATTCCCCCAGGGCTAAGTTGAGTGAAAAATGGTAGGAACAATTTACATGAATGTGAATCGTGTAATCAAGAAAGCTGAAGGCACTGGGTGTGGGGAACAGAAGGGACAAGAACAATGGAAGACAGGAAACAGGACACAGAAGACAAACCGATTTAAAGACAGATTATTTTTATACTAGGAAAACTATCTTAAAGAGGAAGAGTGATTAAGCCAACAACAATGACAAATACAAAAAAAAAAAAGTAGTCTAAACAGGAACAGCATCCTACAAAGGAAGACAGTGACTCTGGGTTACCTCCATGAGGACTTTCAAATCTCAGAATGGTTGAAGAAACAAAAATTTAATAGCAGGTGCTATGTTGCTGTATTTAGTCAAGCCCAAAGGGACTATCATACCCTTCCAAATATTAAAAGAACCTCAGAAGGATGTGATTTTGTTCACATTCCTCCAGGAAACATGATATACTGGCAACCCCAGAAAATACAGGCTAGTGTAATAATTATATAGGTGGATATAAACATAAAAATAAGGGATTGATGCATACATAAAAAGGAGAATCATCCCAAGTATTATTGTCAAAAGAGAAGCAATTTTGATCACAATGTCAATACATTTAAAAAAATTCAGTGAATAAATATCTTCATCATATTGAGAAATATTTTTCATTTAAAAGGAATTACTTTTTCTTAATATTTTCCCACTTTATCCAGCCAGAAACTACTACTTTTATTTATTATTTCTGCAGCTCCCCAAAATGTGCTAGCTGTTTTACAAATAAATTAACTGGACATGGTCACTTTGTCAAAGAAACACTTGCACTGAGGAGTAGCCCAAGCCATTTTGCCAGCCAGAGCAAAACACATTTCAGAACCCCCACTTCTCCTCTCTTTCCTGCCCTCCCAGCAGCCAAGCAAAAGAAACAAAAAGAAACAAAAAGAAAAGAAAACCCAGTGGTCACGGTGGTACAGCACCTCTTGGAAACTGGCACCAATAGATGATTGTCCTGCTTCCCCACCCCATCCTCCTGCTTCCAGTCTATAAGCCTTGTATTTTCAAAACACTTGCTACTGGGTGTAGCAATTATTAAAATGAAAAGGCTTCTGGTTGACAAAGGGACTACTCAAGGTAGTGAATACTACACCCAATAGCAAGGGTTTGGAGATCAAGCCCTAAATATTAGGAAAGATCACAACTGATAGGAAAAACATCTGTGGAGAAAGGAAGAATGGGAGGACAAAGGCCACAAATATAGGCCTTGATTCTGTAAATACTTGTGTGTGTGTGACTTCATGACCTACTGGAGTCAATGGGACTATTCACACAATTACATTTTCTCACATGTTTAAGCATTTGCAGGCTTGTGGTCAGAAACTCATGCAGTTCCTTAAAGTGTTATGTGATTATCTTGAAGTTGCCATTAGTAGAGTTGATGACATTTTAATGAGAAACAGAAATGAAATGCCACAAAAAAAATATCCAAACACTGCAATTTTTTCCTTTTTCCAAACAGCTCTGATATTATAGATGTACGCCCACAGGTACATCTAAACATAGCAAAATGTGTCTGAGTGTTTGATGTGCATTTATCTTTTTATTAAAACATTATTTTTAAAGGTATTTTTAAAGCAGAAAGTATTATAGTGGCTACAGCTTTTCAGCTCAAATAATGCAAGTGGGTGCTAAATACTGAAAGGTAACTTCTGAATGAGACAAGGAACTTTGCCTTCTTGCTGCCTTGATTTAAATGAAGTAGAGTATAGATGAGATACTATAAATCCTCTGGTCTTCATCTGCAGCTTATTGCACTGTTATCCAGGAAATATCACTGCCATATAATGATGCTAAAAAAGTCACTAATGCATTACCATATCCAACCAGCAGACCTTTCTAGAATTTAATCATTGTTAATGAATTAGCAATAGTTGCAGAGTATTTATATGCTTTTGCACACAAAAAAGTAAAGTTTCATTATACCTATGGGTATATGTGCCTCTGACAACCTTCTTTGGCAGCTATTATAAAAGCAGTATCTTTGAAAAAAAGTCATAAGGGGCCAGCTTATTAAATTTTGTAAATCATAAGGCTTGTCTGCAAATGCAGTGCACTGCAGTTGATTAAGTTGTTGGCCTAGACACTCTGCTGTTAAGACTATTAAATGGGTCCAGAGTTTAAGTTGCATAGTAAATTATACATAGAAGAAACAGACAGAATCTTGCCTCATATTTCCTGTCTTTAAACTATGGAGTGGCTGCACTGCAACATCCAGAAAGATGAACTGACAACACACTTTGTTGCTGAGCTTCAAATTTAAAAATGATACATCAAGTTCCTAGATCCTGATCACTCAGCAAGGGAAGGTTACTGAGTTCTTGACTGAATAAGAACATAAGATCAGTCCATCTAGCCCCGTATCCTGACTTCTGACAGTGGCAAATGTAATATGCTTCAAAGGGAAAGAAGAGACAGGGCAATCATTCATTCCCAGCATCTGGCAGTCAGAGGCTTAGGCCCATCCAAAGCATGAGGTTTCGCACCTGACCACCTTATCTAATAGCCATTGATGAACCTATCCTCCATGAATCTATTTAGTTCTTTTTTTGAACCCTGTGTGGCAAACGGCCAGCTTCACTCTAGTGGGTCTCGCACTTTTGTCTCTCTTAGTGGGCCAGGGAGTCGCCCGTCACCCTGTCTCCCCAGGGAGGGGGGTAGGGACCCGGGCCCACCCGCTCCTCTGGGTCCCAGCCCAGGGGCCCTATGAGTAGCAGCTGTGAGCTCCTGGCACCGTACTTGCAGCTGCAGTCTTTTCCCCCTAGGCTACATTTCCCCTCTCGGTCCTTCTGGCCTCTCAGGCCCTGCTTCCTTGCTTCCCAGACTGGGCTTCCTGACCCAGGCCCCTGTACCTGGGAGAATATCTCAGTCCAGCCAGGAGCAGGTTTCCCCCCTCCTGGGGTCAGTACCTCTCTTAGGACTCCTCCAGTCTTCCACGCCACCCTGTACTCCTGTCTGCTCCTTAGCTCAGCACAGCACAAGCACAGCACAGCAGAGCACTCTTCCCCCTCATGCCTTCTAACTAGCCTGCAGGGAACAGAGGCCTGAGCATTCTGGGGCTTACAGACCTCCCTTCGAGCACTCTCCTACTGCCCTCTGCCCTTGCTATATCACACCTGTTACAGTCTTGGCCTTCACAACATCCTCTGGCAAAAAGTTTCACAGGTTGGCTGTGCATTTTGTGAAGAAGTACGTCCTTTGGTTTGTTTTAAACCTGCTGCATATTAATTTCATTGGGTGACCCCTGAATCTTGTGTTATGTGAAGGGGTAAATAATACTTCCTTATTCACTTTCTCCACACCATTCATTGTTTTATAGACCTCTATCTCCCCTTAGTCACCTTTTTTTCAATTTGAATAGCCCCAGTCTTTTTAATCTCTCCTCATATGGAAGCTCTTAATAATTTTTTTGCCCTTCTCTGTATCTTTTCTATTTCTAGTATATCTTTTTTGAGGGGGGTGACCAGAACTGCACCAATATTAAAGGTATGGGTGTACCACAGATTTATAGTGGCATTATGATATTTTGTGTTTAATTATCTACCACTTTCCTGTTAGCTTTTTTGACTGCCACTCCACATTGAGCAGATGTTTTCACAGAACTATCCACAATGGCTCCAATATCTCTTTCTTAAGTGGTAACAGATCATTTAGACCCTATCATTTTGTGTATAGAGTTGGGATTATATTTTCCAATAATCATTACTTTGCATTTATCAACATTTAATTTCATCTGCCATTCTGTTGCCCAGTCACTTAGTATTGTGAGATCACTTTGTAACTCTTCACAGTCTGCTTTGAACTTAACTATCTTGAGTAATTTTGTATCCTCACAAACTTTTCCATCTGACTGTTTACCACTTTTTCCAGATCATTTATGAATATGTTGAACAACACTAGTCCCAGTACAGATCCCTGTGGGACACTGCTTTTTTCCTCTCTCCATTCTGAAAACTGATAATTTATTCCTATCCTTTGTTCCTGTCTTTTAATCAGCTACTGATCCATGAAAGGACCTTCCTCTTATCCCTGACTGCTTACTTTGCTTAAGAGCCTTTGGTGAAGGACCTTGTCAAATGCCTTCTGAAAGTCCAAGTACATTATATTTACAGAATCACCTTTGTCTACATGTTTGTTGACCACCTCTAAGAATTTTAATAGAAATTGGTAAGGTATGGTTTCCCATTATAAACGCTGTGTTGACTCTTCTCAACAAATTGTGTTAATCTACGTGTTTGATAATTCTGTTCTTTATTACATTTTCAACCAATTTGCCTGGTGCTGAAGTTCCTGTAATTGCCAGGATTGCTTCTGAAGCCCAATGGTGAGAATAAAAGAACAAAATGGAGTGTAAGTCTTCACCATTAGACTAGTCAGTCTGCAGAATTTATGCAAACTGAGATTTCAAAAAAGCCTATGAGTCGCATCCAGTTTTTCCAGCAGTAACTGCTGTAGACAGTGTAAGATGATGGCCATCAAAACTGGAATATAGGAAAAAAGAAATATGTTCCTTCTAGACTTCTTATTTCCCTTTTCAGACACTGCATGAAGTAATCAATTACCCTCAGGTATGTTAACGAAATAACATACTCTCTTGTAACAAACATCTGACTAGACATGAACCAGGGAGCAACTGGGGACAAAAGAATCACATCTGAATGTGTGAGAGGGATTGTTTTGTTTTACAATTCTTAACACGTGGTTTTGTATTCTCTCCCTTTATAATGACTTATGATACACCATGTTGCAGTGCAATGTGATTAGAAATTGCCCAGTACTGTGTCCTTTCATGAACAATGGAAGCAACTGTGTCAGTCAAGAATGTTTGACTTACATCTGCTCAACAATCATTCTAGAGTTTACGTTTATATAAACTAATAAGATTTTTTTTAATGGGAGTCAAATACTTTACATTTTCAGTGGGCAACCAGCCCTTTGGTACTTAGGATAATAATCAAATAATTATGCTGTATTATATTGTGTAAGGAGGTAGCAAACCTAAATACTGAAAATCTGAATTATTAATTCATACAACACTTTCTAGGCTGAAATGATGTAGGAAACTTGCATCATACTAGCACATATATGTGCAGAAACTGACATCACTGCAACAATCAACTTAGACAACTAAAATCAGAAAATACACAACATAACTTGATTAAACACAACAGAAATTAAAAACACAAGCAAACCAAATGTCTTTTAAGTATTATGTGGATTTTGGAGGCTAGGATTAAAATGCAACATGATCTTGATGAATCATAAAAATATAATCAAATGTACTAATGTAGGGCTGCTTGCTACCCTTTCACAGAAAAATCAAGGAGGTAGGAAAACAAAATAAAAATATCTGCAATTTGAAGATGCTGTTATAATAAATTATTCTTCTTTCGATAGGGAAAGATACCTGGCCATGCAGATAGGGCCAGGGGCACATCCCTCAAAGCTATCAGTCACAAGGAAATCAGAGAAAGCTTAGCTTCTAATGGAGAGAGGGATTGGAGCAAAAAGCATGACCAAGGCCTAAAATCACAGATTACAACTCAAAGGTATATTGAACAGCTTTAAGTAGTAAGGGGAAGTCCACCCAAATGACCCTGCCATATACAGTGGCTTCCTTCAGCCCTTCCCTGCCATCAATGACAGATCCCCAAACTCTACAAGGCCCTGACTGCGTAGGTGTCAAGGAAGGGCTTCTTCATATTCAGAGTGAGAGGGACACAGCAGGCAGTAAGATGGAGAGAAGTGTATAGAGTCCAGAAAATGGCAGAGTAATAGCTAGAGTTTTTTGAATAACAGAAAAAGATGTGAGGCTGTAGTGAATGAAAAACTAAACACAATTCTACAGTGCTACACTGTCACAAAAAAAAAAACAAATGTTATATTAAGTGGTACTAACAGGAGTATCATGTGTAAAATAATTATTTTGCTCTTCCCAGTACTAATTAGGCCTCAGATGGATTACTGCATTCTGTTTTTGGCACAACGTATTTTAAAAGACAAAAAATTGGAAAAAGTTCAGAGGAGAGCAACAAAGAGAATAAAAGGTTTGGAAAATAAGATCTATGAGGAAATATTAAATGAACTGGACTTCTTCAGTCCAGAGAAAAGAAGACTAAAGGGAGACATCTGTCTACAAATACATAAAGGGTTGCATAATACATAATAATACAAATACATAAAGGACAGATATGACAATCTCCTGAGGCTTCCAGAACTGGGAGCCACTGTGTTATGCCTCTCAGCCTCAGCAAGTCAGAGCTTTTCTGTGGATAAGCTTTGTGCTAGTTCCCTGACACACAAGCTTGTCTGCCTTTCCAGAAAACTCTTCAGGACTCTGCCAATCCAATACTTGCCTAGAACATAAAAATCAGTGAACCCCAATACCTGAGTTCCTCAGAGACACCTTTCTCTGCAGCGCTAAGCCTCCTCTTACTGTAGCACCCACAAAGACTTATCAAGTATGCTGCCTCTTTCAAGAGGTAGTACACTGCAGCTTATTAACTTGAATGGGGTTGACAAACCCTCTACTTTAATTATAGCACTGAGTTGGTTCATGATAAAAGTAAAACAAGTATATTATAAAAGGACACAAGTTTAAGTAATACCAAGTATAAAAGTATAAAACTTAACTTAACAAACTAGAGTCTTTTGTCCAAAAACTTGTTCTCATCATAATCTTTCTTCCAACATGGCCAGATAGACTTTTAGCTAGAACCAACACATGGACCTCAAAGCACTTGGTTACTTTGACTCTTTAAAGGGGGGACAGCTTAGGGGTTCACTCCTTCTCTCTTTACAGTCTAGTAAACCTCTGAAATGTATTCTTCTGAAATGCATCGCCAGATAAAGTTCCTTTCCCCTGCTGGTATACATGCCATGCTCCCTGGTATAGACTCCATGCTGGTTCCTCCCCCACTTGTGATTTTTACAATGCAAATGATCTCTTTCTTCAATCTCCAATACAAATGAATAGCCCATTGAATTTGGTCACACCTGGTTGAGCTGGCCTCTTTCCTTTGTCTGGAGAAAACTTGTTTATCAACTCCCCCTGAAATGCTTGGTTTAAACACATTTCAGTCACATATTTCCAGCACATCTGTAAAGTTCTTTGTCGGTTAACCATATATACATCATGCAAGAACATTAATGATCAGTAAGTTATTAGTTTTTCCAATGATATATCACATGACACTTTTTGGATAAATATCAATACAACTGTGTGCCAGGTGGCTTTGGGGTGCTCTTAAGATCACAATAGGGAGACATATTCCCATGAGTCAATGAGGACAGGACAAAAACTAATGGTCTTAGACTGAAGCAGAGAAGATTTAGGTTAAGTATAAAGAAAAACTGTAACTATTAAAACTGTTAGGCAGTAAAACTTGCTTCCAAAGGCAGCTGCAGAAGCACCATGATCAGAGATATTTGAGGCTAGGCTACATTTCTAGAGGACAGTTAGAGGAAGGATGGTCCAGTGCTTAGGGTGCTGACTTGGGACACATGGCTCAGTTCCCTAATTTATCACAGGCTTCCTGGGTAACCTTAGGCATGTTAGTAAGTCTTTCTGTGCCCCTGGTCCCTAACTGTAAAGCCAGGATAATAGCAATTTCTTAGTTCACAGGGGCGATATGAAGATAAATATTTTCAGAATTGTGAAGCACTCAGATATACAGTAATGAGCACCATATAAATATATAATCTAGATAGATAAAGATAGTTTATGAATTATACATTCCATCTTGCCACAATGCAAGGGAACTGACCATCTGACTTACCAGAGGTCCATTCCAATCTGAATTATTTCAATGACTGTTGAAATGTGCTTTAGATAACATACCCAGTCTAGAGTCTACAAGAATGGAGAGTAAAAAGTAACAATAATTCAGTAGCTCTGCTATGATACAAGAACTCCCCCGAGGCCCAATCACCCACTGAAGTCAATGGAAAGATTCTACAGACTTCAATAGGAGTTTGATCAGGCCCTAGCTACTAGTTTCACATATGAAAAGGATTTGGTCAGAATCTAGTCCCAGTTGTCTAAAAATGATCAACCACTGAAGTTGTTGAGATGTACTCTAGAAAGTAGATTAAAATCTAGTGGTATAATCAGAAAACATTACGAGTAACTGACAAAAGATGTCTAAAGTATATTCTTTGTTTCTTTCTTATTTTTAAAATGGGAATGTAACTCCCGTATTAGATATTTTGTTTGATGTGTCTAGTTTTGACTGGATTCTTAAAAGGGGAGTTGTTGTAATTTTCTATAAGCTATTATTAATGTTTAGAATATTAAAGGCTCAGAATTAAAGGGGAACTGCTACATGCTTCTTTTTAAAAAGGGGCTATTTGTGATACTAAAATTACCTTAGAATGTGAAAATGAAAATATTTTTTAAATCTACACAATTTATGCTATATATATTTATGTATTTCACTCAGCTTCTACTTTGAGAATAGTTGGATCATTTTTGTTAGTTAGTTCTTAGTTCTCATATATTTTTCATTTTAGTTAGTTACTTTTGCATACAGATCAAATACACCAGTCCCAGGTTCCAGTACTGTTGGACTCAACACTCTAGTGGAATTCTTAAATTTATATATATATATAAAATATCTCTGAAAAACAAAATTCATTAAAACATTTTTATTCACATTACGACTTTTCTGAGCCCCCCTTTAACTGGGATAGGAAACCCTGAGGAACATTAAAGATAAAAGGAAGTAAATTAACAGAAGGAATTAATTTGTTATCAATTTCCTAATAAGAAGCAACAAAATGGATAACAAATCACTAGGACTTAAAAATTTTAAGTAAAGGATAAACTAAAGTAATGTGAGATTTCAGTGCTGAAGTATAAAGTAGGGCACACTCCATGAAAGGGATGTGAACAAATGGTTTCACTCAGTATCAGTTAAAAGTGATGGGACATAGAAGAAAGCACAATTGAAATGAAAGTCATGAACACAAGTGGCTAACATGGAAAGCATCACATAAGATCTCAGAAGACATGGGCTACTCACAAGAAATGCACAGCTAACTGCAATAACTGCAAATACTGTACATATCCCATATTTAAAATCAAATAAATATTTACAGTATAGAATTACCCACGTGTATTTATGCAAGGGCTCACAGGAGCTAATGAGCACAAAGGGTAAAAACACGGTGCCGTGCAGGATAAAATGTCAGCAAAATTATATAATGAAAAACAATGTGACCAGAGAGGAGAATACATCTCCTTTAAAAAAAAACAATACATATAGGAGACATTCAGGAGGGCTCCTCTAGAGACAATAGAAAGCTGATGTGCATACAACTGGATGCATATTTCTTTTGCATTTGTCACATATGTATAATAGGTCCATTGTACGCTGGGCATGAGTTAGAGCTGCCTGTGCCTGCTTTTGAAGCATTGGCAGCACAGGCAGCACTCATGCCTTTCAACCTTCATGCCACCTTGGAGTAATGCAGCAACACCTGCCTCTGAGAGTACCTGTTGAGAGGGCAAGGGATTCAGCACTTTTTGTCTACCTTACTCTCTTTTGGTAAAAAAGGCACAATTTGCATTTTTCACTGGTTTGCGAAGAGTGCAAAGGGGAGTGCAGAACCTCTGAATTATTATTCCTGGGAAGCAACAACAGCAAGAGAGAAAAGGCAGGGGGAAGAAGGAGGAATTCAGTGAACAGCCCATTTTAGTAGCTACCATAACAACAAAGCTGATCTCTCTCTCTCTCTCTCTCTCTCTCTCTCTCTCTCTCTCACACACACACACACACACACACACTGCTTTCAGTCTTTTTACAGATGCATAGCATTTGAATTCAAGTGGCCCATTTTACATATACTCTGCGTCTGCCACTGAAACTTCTTTTATTCTCTGTGAAACCCAGTTGTGCACAAGGCCACATGGAGCTGCTACAGTTGCCCAATGTTACTAATTTATAACATTTTGATTTGCTCATCCTCAGTCTTGTTCGATGTACTAGTCAGATTCAATAATACGCTGGATACACATTAACAAACATGGGAACCTGTTAACTTATGGGAACTCAGGGGCAACAAACCAAAAATCCAGGTGTTCATACTCACATAAAACAAACCTTGACATTTGTGTTTGCACAAACTTGAAACATTTATTAATTTAAATTATGGTTTGCCATTCACATGTGAGACAGACTGACAAGAGAAGTTGTAGAATGTTGAGTGAACCAGTTCAGGGCAGTTCACATTGCTCAAATCAGGAGCGTTAGTAAAGCTGTTACAGAAACCATGCAAAGATTGATACAAAGATGTGATCTTTGCAAAGTGGAAAGTGTCTAGGTTCAAAGCTATCAACTGACATTATCAAACCACAACTGTGTACCAGAAAAGCAAGTGAAAATAAGATTGTGAGGTATATGATAACAATTCTCCACTCATAGTACTTTCATCTCATAGTGCCCTAGTACATCGGATGAATTTACCAGTTCCATTTTTTCATGTTGCAGATGAATATCTGACTAATTGTCTGTAAAAAGTGCACCATTAATAAAGAAGAGTTAAAGGAAGATAATATAACCAGGTGGAACTTGTACATGTTTTGCATAGGAATAACCTGTGAGGCTCTCACACATATACTCCTCAATGACAACAGTTTAGCCCAATTAGTTTTAGGTTTCAGTTCACAAAGAAAATGTAGATTCCATCCCCTTTCTCCTTGAAATTGCTAAGAAGGATATTATCCCAGTTCCTGTGGAAATAACATGGAGAGTCTATTTTAGTTTTCAAGAGTCACTGAATGACATGAAAAAATAGGATGCTGCAAAGTATTTCCTGGCATTATTTAGGACTGACTCATTGTACAATTCACGTTAGTCCAGAACCATAGTTAAACATTTCATAAGTTCATGTATTTATTTGCATTTTCTTTCCTTTGAGTTTTACTGCTTGAATGATGCCAGTAATAGAGGGGAAGCATGTTTGTCTTTCCTAACTGTCACTGATGACATAGATAAGCAAAATGGATGTAGGCATTTCTGTTTTGTTTCTTGGTAATGAGGCTTTCAAGTATTTTAGTAACTAAAAGAATTTGACATTCAAAATGTTGGTATCTATTGCCCTCAGCAGGGTTTTCTCAACAGAAGGAAGTACAAAGTTTTATACCAATAAAAACTATACACAAATCTCCTGGTAAAGAGGACAACAATTAGACATAAAATGTGAACAAATTTAATCACTCAGGTAATATAATGTACATCCAGAAGTACATTATCACTTTATAGTGTATCATTTTATGAATAATTACTGTGTGTTATGAATCATTGATGTTTAATAATAGAAATAAGCAAAGCCAGGAGCCAAATCAAGAATAAGAGACAGGCATGTTTTTTAAAAAAATAAAAACCCTCAAGGAACATTCCAAGTAGACATTTAGTGCTTGAACTGTAAAAGAAATCTGAGATGGGAAGCTACAGATAAGAGCAATTCTCAGCAAGTTTAAAAAAAAAAAAAAAAAAAAGCCAGCAGCCCATCTCATGCCCTTGTTTCTGTAAATGACACTATTCCTGCAAAACACTAACATGGAAAACTTATCTTGGCTCACTCTTGAGTTTTCTATTCCTAGCTTCTGCAACTGGGTAATGTGTGAGTAAAAAGCAGTGTGGTTTTGTGGTTAGAAAATAAGAGCGAAAGTCAAGAATCCTTGGCTTTATTTCTGACCCTGACCTGCTGAATGACTTTGGGAAAGTTATGTAATCCCTCTGAGTTTAAGTTTTCCCACCTGTAAAACAGAACAATTATACATTCCACGAGCACTACACTGAGGCATAGTGCAATGATCAATTTATATTTTATAAAGCAATTTGACATTCTCTGATGAAAGGCACTATATATGGGCAAATTATTACTAAAATTGAAGACATTTTTGAAGATTTCTCTAAGAATTAGACCCTCTCCTTCTTGGTTTCTAGAAATAAAATAATTAATTTCTTACCTCTAATTAACACCTTTCATTGCAAAATACTTCACAAAATGCTTTGATTTCCTATGTGTCATTGCGCAAGTCAGTTTAGCCAGAAAACTGGAAATAAGTAACATCTTAACACATAAAAGCACCATAAGATCTTTACTGAACATAGGCGGACAGGACCTTGATATTACATCTCAAACCAATGTAAAAGAAGCCATCTCAAGAAATATAATGCCACTGTAATGGGGCATTGGATAACTTATGATGCAGCGGCAAGAATGCTATCTCCTGAATCACCAACACCAGTTGCAGCATCATCTAAGTCTTCTATGGTGGCCTTTTACCAAATATTAATGAGGCACTCAAGTTCCAAAGTGATGGACATTGCATCAGAACACAGAAAAAAACAGATACAGGCCTGTGTAGTTTGGAAGTTTTGAAAAAGCTGAAGAGGATAGGTCAAGTAAAAATGTTCAGGTAGCCTCATATGGAAGTTCAGTGGCTGATTTTTATAAAATCAATGAAATTATAAATCTCAATTCTGGCACTGTAGTCCCATGATTTTTTTTTTTTAAACAAAAATTGATAATGTAAATTTTTAAAATGTCACCCAGAGAAACATGTTTCCATAGACATGCATTATAATAGTAATAATAATAATTCTTTGCACTTATATAGCACCCTTTATCCAAGATCTCAAAGCACTTTACAAAGGAGGGCAAATATTATTACACCCATTTTACATATAGGGAAACTGAGGCACACAGACATGAAGTGACTTACCTAAGGCTATAAATGGAAGCATTGGCCAAGTCGGGAACAGAACCCAGGCCTCCAGACTCCTAGTTCTAGACCTGGTCAAAACAAGTAAAGTATATTTCATTAGAAATTTTAAATGAATTTTTTTCATTCTGTATTTAATTTTCTGTGATTATTTTTATGAAAACTTTTTTTTAAATCTGGATATTGCAACCACATGTTGTTTTTTGGGGACAATATTATATTAAGTTTATGAATGTTTTAAGTATCACTGAGGGATAGTACACAACTCCATGCGGGGAGAGTTACCACAGTCTCCAGGAACTCAGAACAGTAGCAGGTGATTACTGCAGTCCCTGAGATTGTAAACAGCTCCAGAGAAGTATGACGGCATGGGGTGGTTTACATATACTGGTTCAGGGCAGTCCAGAGAAGAGGCAAAACAAAGAAAGAAGTCTGGCAGAAAAGGCTTCATTTAATTTTAAACAGTCTAAGTGTCTTCTCATTACAAGAAGTAAGTTGCTCTGATCACCCATTCTCACCTCCTACTCAATGGTTGTAATTAGGCCTCAAGTACCTGGCTTTCATCCACCTACCCCATTGTTGTCTATGCCTTTGGATATGTATATGTTGCCCACCATATATATGTTGCCTGTATTTGCTATATTATTTCTACCAACTGCATCTGAGGAAGTGGGGTGCAACCCACAAAAGCTTATGCTTACTGAAATTAAATTTGTTAGTCTTTAAAGTGCTACAGCACTCTCATTGTTTTTGCTGTATACAGACTAACATGGCTACCCCTCTGGATGTCTTCTTTTTCACTCAGCAAATGGAAAGCACATTTTGTCCAATGAGTACCCCAATTCTGCTGAAGGTGTAGAAGGGCTTTGGTGGAAGCCCCTCCACAGGATCCCATGTCGAAGATATGCGTGTAAAGCCATTTATGGGTTTTTATTTTTTGTCTGCATGTTTTTATCCTGAAACTTAGTTTGAAAGAGTTGTTGGGTTACTGTTGAGTCACTGCCATTATCTTTGGAGAGGAACTAAAGGAATAGGGCTGGATGTTTGTCAGATATGCTTGGGATAATCACAATGAACTGCAGGGGACAGCAGCCTAAAACCCCGATCTGGAGAGAGGAGGGTCATGGGTCTCTGTTCATGGAGAGGTGAAAGCTAGAGGTAGACCAAAAGAGCAGTCACCCAGGAACTCTGACAGTTTTATTGGGGAAAAATCCTCTCTCTCACTTTTAAACTGGTCCCTTGGAAAAGAAGGAGTAGGAGTGATGGAGGTAATAAAAAGGTGAAATATACCTTCTACTTTCTCATTTCCTCCCCTCCAACCTTTTACAGTGGATAAATGCAAAAAAGTGAAAGAAAGTGATTTTTTTCCCATTCAAACAAAATGAAAATTTCAACCAAAATGTAAAAAACCCCTCACAAAAAAGTTTGTGTTGGTCAAAAGGTATTTTCCATCCAAAAAGTTTGGATGGAAAAATATTAACCAAATCTATCCATTTCCCTGCTTTAATCACTAAACAGCAATGTAACCCCCCCGAATGAGTGGGAGCAGCAGCCTCCTTTCAAGGCATCGGGTCACGGGAGAGGAGAGTGCGTGTTAGTAGGAGCAGAAGCAACCACCCACATGGCAGAGATTGAGCCGACAGCAATAATAGTCTTGGCAGGAGTTGCAGCCCCTTAGCCAGCAAGGTGAGAAAGAGTCGGTAGCGCCGCCAAGGTGAGGAGGGAGCATGGTTTAATGTGCATCCATCTCACCAGTAACCTCATTATGGAATGAATCCCAACATTCAAAGGCAAAAAGAAAAAAAGTAAATACATGCCCTTGCTTCTCCTAAGACACTTAACTATCCCTGTTCATCCTTATTTGATTGATAAAAGACCAGTTGGTTGGCCTTTTCCCCGACTTAGAGATAAAAAAGTCATCTAGTCTATCTTCCTGCCACTGCAGGGTTGTTCCATACAGTACATTTGTTAGTGTCCTGTCTAGTTTAAAATGTCCCAAGCAATGGGGCTTCTGACTACCATGTTCCTTGGGAGACTATGCAACAATTTTAAAAAAATCACCCTCTCAGGACAATCTTTCTAATATTAAGTATACATTTTCTTTTTCATTATTTATTCCCAATTTTATCTTGTACCCACTAAATAATTTCCCTTGTTCCACACTTAACCAACTTATAGTTGTTATATGCAGTTTTATGCAGAAAAGAGAGAGGGTTAAACGCCTACATTATAGTAGCATTTTAGTTTAAATCAAAGCTGTCAGCTCCTCTTAGGGGTCAAAATGTAGTTGTCAGATGAAAACCCTCTCATGAAATCAAGTTACAATCACTGCGGGGGATTTTTAATTTTTTAAATTACTGTGTCACAGAATTTCAACGATTTGGAACCTTTCCTTTTTTCAGAATGAGGTGACATTAAAACAATGTTATGCACTGAGAAAAAGGGAAGGAGGGACTATAAGAGAAAGAGCGTGAAACAGAAAAACTGCCTCTGTAGAAGACAATACTTTTGTATTTATAGAGAAAGACAAAAAAGCAGTTTCTTGGGACAATTTGTTTCACTTTCTTTTTGTTTTGCAAACTAAAACTAAAGTATGGAGTGTTTTGTACAGGATTCAAAAGTCTAAGGTTTTTGAATGCTGGTTTGTTTGTTTTTTTGAGAAGTTTTGTAACAAAAGAAAAACTTCATAGTAAGAGTATTAATGGAGGAAGAAAATAAACGTGACAGGACTTTTTAGTGTTTTTTGTTTGTTTTAAGACTTGATACATTTCAATATTTCAACTGTTTCTAAATTCTCTCTCTCTATGAGAGCTTTAGCCATAAAATACTGTATCACAGGTGCTCAAACTTGTAAACTGAATCTATAGGATTAACATTACTAGGTAGTTTAATTTGTTTGGTACAATCTTTAAAATGTCATAATTCACTTTGTATCTTTACTTCAAGAAATACAATTTATCATAAGTATCTGGCTTTATAATACCAATGTGATAGAAGGCATTAGGGGCCAGATGCAATACACCCGAGGGTGCTGAGGGAGTTAGCTGATGTGATTTCAGAGCCATTGACTATTATCTTTGAAAGCTCGTGGCAATTGGGGGAGGTCCCTGATGACTGGAAAAAAGCAAATATAGTGCCCATCTTCAAGAAAGGGAGGAAAGAGGAGCCAGGGAACTACAGACTGGTCAGCCTCACCTTAATCCCTGGAAAAATCATGGAGCAGATCCTCAAGGAATCCATTTTAAGGCACTTGGAAGAGAGGAAGGTGATCAGGAACAGTCAACACGGATTCACCAAGGGAAAGTCGTGCCTGACCAACCTGATTGCTTTCTACGAAGAGGTGACTGACTCTGTGGATGTGGGGAAAGCGGTGGACGTGATATACCTTGACTTTAGCAAAGCTTTTGATACGGTCTCTCACAGTATTCTTATCAGCAAGTTAAAGAAGTATGGGTTGGATGAATGGAATATAAAATGGATCGAGAACTGGCTAGAGCATAGGGCTCAATGAGTAGTGATCAATGGCTCCATGTCTAGCTGGCAGCCGGTCACAAGCGGTGGCCCCAGGGTCAGTGCTGGGGCCGGTTTTGTTCAACATCTTTATTAATGATCTAGAGGATGGGGTAGATTGCACCCTCAGCAAGTTTGCAGATGACACTAAGCTAGGGGAAGTGGTAGATACTCTGGAAGGTACGGATAGGATACAGAAGGACCTAAACAAACTGGAGGATTGGGTCAAAAGAAATCTGATGAGGTTCAACAAGGACAAGTGCAGAGTCCTGCACTTTGGACGGAAAAATCCCGTACACGGCTACACACTAGGGACTGATGAGCTAGGCAGCAGTTCTGCAGAAAAGGACCTGGGGGTTACAGTGGATAAGAAGCTGGATATGAGTCAGCAGTGTGCCCTGGTTGCCAAGAAGGCTAATAGCATATTGGGCTGCATTAGTAGGAGCATTGCCAGCAGATCGTGGGAAGTGATTACTCCCCTCTATTCGGCATTGGTGAGGCTGCATTTGGAGTATTGTGTCCAGTTTTGGACCCCCCACTACAAAAAGGATGTGGAGAAGCTGGAGAGAGTCCAGCGGAGGGCAACAAAAATGATTAGGGGGGCTGGAGCACAAGACTTATGAGGAAAGGCTGAGGGAACTAGGCTTGTTAGTCTGCAGAAGAGAAGAATGAGGGGAGATTTGATAGCAGCCTTTAAGTACCTGAAAGGGGGTTCCAGGGAGGATGGAACTAGGCTGTTCTCAGTGGCGGCAGATGACAAAACAAGGAGCAACAGTCTCAAATTGCAGTGGGGGAGATCTAGGTTGGACATTAGGAAAAAGCTTTTCACTAGGAGGGTGGTGAAGCACTGGAATGGGTTACCTAGGGAGGTGGTGGAATCTCCATCTTTAGAGGTTTCTAAGATGCAGCTTGACAAAACCCTGGCTGGGATTATTTAGCTGAGGTTAGTCCTGCTCTGAGCAGGGGGTTGGACTAGATGACCTCCTGAGGACCCTTCCAACTCTATGATTCTATGATTAGACAAGGAAAATTAACTGTGGGTGTGAGAAATCACACACAAATATGTATATATGTAATTAAACCTTTAAAGCATAGCTGAGTGACTTTCCTATACCAGTCCAAGAATTATTAATATACCTGTCAATGTCAACTCTAAAGACGCTTCTGTGTTAATTTTAACTATGGTGTCTTGTGCAACACCTGTCGAGATATTTCTGGTGCTGAAAATCTTTGTCTTGGGTGAGCTAGGTAGCACAGACTGTGAGTGAACTAGCCTTTTACCTCTGGAGACCTGAATTCAAATATTGATTTAAGTCTCAAATTAATTGTTTGTCACACATCACTAAACCACCAGATACGGTACAGTTCTACAGGGCTGGAAACCTGTGCTCAAGAGAGATGAAGGAGTGGAATATCAGGGTGGTGTTACTAATCAGGAATGGAGTACACTGGTGCAGACAGGTGGGAGAGTCTACATGGCAACTGCCCATTCCATCCTGTCACAAGCCAGTATTATTAATAGTCCATTTTAACAAGCAGGAAATTCACTCTCAAATTTTGGAAGGAAAAAGATAGTTCTCTTACTAATGTCATCAGTGCTACTGCTAATCAATGCTAATGCATCCATCTATTAGGCATTACCATCAGAGACAGTGTCATTCCAACCATGACCAGTGCTGTTTTGTGTTTCATGCTATCTTAAATCCTTTTGATGTTAAAACAGAAAGGACCATCAAGAATACAATTCTTCATCAAAGAATTGTAAGTCAAAGACCTGCTCTTGGTATAAAAATAATAGCATTTTTGAGAGGTCTCTCAGTCAAAAAAAAAATCCTAATGCTATAAGAAACATTATCCTCTTTCCAGCTTGAGCCAATCTTCTTCTTAATCTTCCACATCTTCTTAAGCCAGTAACAATATATCACCATCTATTACTATCTCTCTACTGTAAATGTACTTAATAAAGTTAATGCACCAATTCTTCATTGCAAATATTACATCATATCAAAAGACTGCTGCAGCTTTCCATCAGCACAGCGTTCCTATTATAAACACTGAGCCAGATCATGGTTGGCCCTGCAGGGAAACTCACGGGGACAGGAATCAGGCATGAGAAGCTTTTCATACACACAACATGCAGGAAGTGTGCAAGGTTAACACCAGCCTGTCCAAGTGAGCAGGGAAGGTTTTAGCAGCAAGCTATGTGACTCAAGGGGAGCTCATGTCAAAGATTGACAGAGCTCCTGTTATAGCCAGAATTCAACTGAAGCTCCCACTGCTGTTTGCTCCTCCCCCATGCTCCTGCCACAGGGCTGTGTCTTAAAGACACAATCCTGACCTTGATTTTTTTTTTAGCACTTTATACAGTACCTCACTAATACACACAATCTCTGGGCTAAAAGTGGGTATACAAAAGTGTCATCCCAAAAGTAAATTGTTCTGTTTTCACAGACACAACCAACAAAACACAGACTGTCACAGGGCCAGAGCCTCAGCTGTTCTAAATTGGCATAGTCCCAATTTAATCAGTGGAGCTAGGCTGATTTACAACAGCAGAAAATCTGGCCCTATCTGCATGGATGTATAAACAGAGGACTCCAGTAGGACAGTTATTTTACTTTTGTAACTACCACATCCAGCTCTAGGGTCCATAAATCAAGAAGAATTGAAAAAATTGAGAAGGTTCAGCAAAGAGTCACAAGAATGATTATGAGATTGGAAAGTACACCTTAGAGTGAAAGACTCAAGAGCTCAGTCTTTTTAGCTTAAAAAGTAGAAGGTTAAGGGGTGCCTTGATCACAGTTTATAAGTACTGATATGGGGAACACAAATTTGATAATAGAGGGGCTTCAGTCTACCAGACATCAAGAACAAAAGGCTGAAAGTTGAAGCTTGACTCGTTCAGATGGGAAATAAGGTGCAATTTTAACACTGAGGCTTATTAACCGCTGGAACAACTTATCAGAGGTCATGGTCGATTCTCCATCATTGACAATTTTTAAATGAAGATTGGATCTTTTTCTAAACGATATACTCTAGTTCAAAGAGAAATTAACTCATGGAATTCCTATGACTGTGTTATGGAGGAAATCAGACTAGATGATCACAGTGGTTCCTTCTATCCTTGTAATCTATGAATCTATGACTTTTATTTTAGATTTAAAAAAACAACAAAGAAGAATGTTCTGTGACAAAGTGGGAATTTTTGTAATATTTTTATGAATCCTGTGTGTGCCTCGGTTTCCCCCATATTTTTCATTTCAACCCAGTTGGGGAAAAAGGACTAAGTTTGCCTTAAAGCAGACTAAGAGACATAGGTGTGTGTGTGTGTCACCTCATTGTCTGAGCCTGAATAAGTCATTAAAAAGGACTGGTCGTGGCTGACCACATAAGTGGAAAACCTAAGATGATGATGGAAAACCCAGTCACCAGGCCATTGACACCTAGCAACCAACAACCCAGAGGAAGATGGATTTTGCCACCTCTCGTTAGAAAAGCTGAGCGAAGACCAAAGAACAAAGGACTGGCAGATGTGAGGTGGGAGCATAAAGAGCTGGCTTCTGGAAGGAGGTCAGACTGAGAGAGTGAAAGAGACAGAGCCTGATCATGGGGCTCACTACAGTTTAGCTAACCAGAATGATCTGTGCCTTAACTTTCATTTATCTATGCTAACCTAAGGACTTTCAGTCTCCGTGTGCCCGGTGACTAAAAAATAGTTACCTTGTTTTTGAAAAGGCTGCTTGTGTTGCTGTAAATACTCAATGAGAGCATTGCTCCCTTAAGGGCTACAGTACAAGCCTCCTGCAGGAGTATGGATCAGGTGGATTCACTTCAGGGAGCCATCGAGGCAGACAGGAAATACTGGTGCCAAAGACTCAGTTTCAGAGGCCTGCCTCTGTGAAACCGTGTTGGTCCTTATGGCCTGGCACCATTAAAGGGGTCATTCACAGGAAACTAGTTATGGGTTGGGGCAGAGATCAGACCCTGTGATTCCATGATATGTACAATATCCATGATACACTCAGCAGAGTGTGTCCCACTTTCTGTAACATCCTCAATCTCAAAGCCCTTCACAACTAGCCACTTAGGTTCTCAACCTAGCATGTGCGACCCAGAGTCACGAAGTCATGACCACCTTGCCTTTCCCATATTGCTAATTCAGAGGGAGATCCCAGCTACATGGAAATGGGTTCCCAGAATGGAAAAGGTTGAAAACCACTGGCCTTGCAGACAGATAGGCAGAACATCTTACAGTTAAAAGTGCAATACAAAAAAACAAACTTATGGCTACATTATTATATGAATAGCCTGAAAACATACTCAACAAAATGCATAAAATTCAGTTAAGAAACTGCAGACCAAATTCTGTCCTCACATATGCCCATGATTTAAATAAGATTGCACAGGACAGAGAGCCAAATTGAATCCTATTCTGTTAGTCCACTTTTTTTGTTACTACGTCTCACAGTTGATGTGGTCCTCTGGTACGAGCGTGCAGAACAATAATTGCTGCTCCAATGACCTGATATTAGAGTGGCTGTGCAGCAATAAGTAATCGCTGTAGTACAAATGGTTTCATTTTAATAATTCTAACGGTACTTATCAGAACACCAGCCAAATCGGCATTTAGATAGGTTTTTTTTTTACATATTTATGAAATATAACAATGCTGATATTATAATTTTACATATATATATATAATCTATACAGAAAGTTACTTTACTGCAATGCTAAAACTGAGAAATTAAACACAAGTCACAAAATGCTGAATTAAGAACTTTAACTCAGCTCCTTTCTACTAATACCTCCAAATATAATCTCTCGCTGTATCTTTATGTATTTATTGCAAAATATTTTACTATATACCATAATAAAAAATACAATTTCTTATTTACAGTACATGTTCTGAGACAAATTGTGGCTTGCACAGCCAGCACTGTATGTGTGTGGAGGAGTCGAAGATGTATAAGAAAAGGTAGTACCGCAACAGGATCTGATGAATGAAATCTTACTCAGTAGATTTCATCTCGGTGCTTTCAGGATTAACACATTGGAGTAACCATTTGGAAGTGTATACCATACGCTCCCTTCATTGCAGATGCATTCTGTTGACCTTTGTGGAAGCGGAAGTGGGATGTTATGCGGAAAGGTGTTAATGGCTGTCAGCAAGCATGTCTCTGATCTGCAGGCAATTGTCAGACCTCATTAAAGTTGATGGGTATGCTAGATACCCTTCATTCAGGCTAAATGGTAGAAACAATTAAGCTCTTTTATGGAGTAAGATAGCTGAAACAGAAGCCACCACACTGGGCCACACAGAAAAGTCTGAGCACAAACTAACTCAAGGGGAATAAGAGGAATTTCCCTGGGCACGGATTCCAAATGCAGGGGATAGGCCATTGATTAGTTACATCTGTGTGTGTCTGTGCAGGTGTCAGAGGAAGAAAGCAACCAGAAAGCAAAGAAATGTCAGCAGACAACAGAAAATCAGTCATAAGCGTGGCCATGAGAGGGAGCAGAAAGAGAGCTACTGGGGCACAGGACTGGATGGAAAAACAGGCTTGGAAAGTGTGAGCAAGGAAACTGCCCGCTTTTGTTTCTTCCTACTGTGTACATTCTTTGTAAAGAAATCTAAGATTTCACCAAAGTGATACCTGACTTGTATAATCAATTTCTCCTCATAGAGGAAACAACCTGGTAAGACATTGAATATTAGCTAATTGCTTAGGCTAAGGGGGCAACATAGGGTCTTTGTTTCTTCTCCTTTCAGGCAGCTAGCACCACTTGTGGCATGAGGGTACAGCAGTTCTTGCATTCAAGTCAAAATAACTGCCACCATACCAGCTGGTGCAGGACAACATATTGCCCCAGCAGGGGGCGGTGACCAAAAGCCACATTAGACCACTAAACTTTCATCTTGAATGAGGGGTTAAACAGTATTGGACAAGGATGTGAGCATGAGGGAATCTGTCGCTTTAGAGTTGTCCCTATGCTCCTCCTCAATCTGGGTAACTTTAGTCAGTTTCCCCATGAACAGGTCAGGACTGAATGGAATCTGCCTGAAATATTTTCCAACTAATTTAAACAAACTAATTTCTAAAAAGATAAAAATGTGTTTGCAAACTATCACAATTCAGGCAACTGTACCTGCTTTCCCACTCCTTGTTCCAGCAACAGCACCCACTCTAGGCTCACCGCTCTTCAGCCACCACCTCTCTTGGATGGAAACCTGCATCGCTCTCTGTCCTGACTGGCACAGTTCCCTGCCTACACTGTCTTATTCTCAACCAGCCAGACTACCTCAACAGGCCAGCATCTGCAGTTTGCTTTCTCTTTAGAGGCTATGAACAGTGTAAATGCCCCAGTTATAAATTACCCACACAGTGCTTTCTAGGCAAGCATATTTATTGTTAAGGTGAAAACACTACAGAGAAAACATAAAAAAACAATTAAAACTTCCTATACATATGCTAAAAGATCACCAGAGGTCAACCATGGGACTCTGTGCATCAAAGTTCTTTCACCCCTTCCCAGGAAAGATTGGGGATCCCCCTTACACTGAAGATTGCTGGATCAAAAAGAAGCCCTGAGTCAGTTTAAACTCAAATACAAAAGGTCTTTCTTTGTTGGTCTCTGGAGAAACCAGTCTGAACCAGTGTAGGTGAGCATCTCCAAGTGCAACATCTCTGGAGGTGCTACAACGTACTGAATTTGCCACTGTTCTTAGATCCTGGATGGCTGTGGTCACCTGCCCCCATGGAATTACATAAATCCCTGGCCCACAATGATACATAACATTAATACAGTAAGATCTCCCAAACATATTGCAGAAAATTGTCACACTAACTATTAGTAAATAGAAAAAGGAGAAAATCCTGAGAATTCACTACAGATGGCTCACCCAGCTCTAGTAATAACCTTTGATATCTATCTATTTGGGCTGGCTTTTGTGACGCTGTCTGTGCCTAGGGTAGCCACCTGAAAATGCCAAGGTAAGGGCAGGCTATAAAAGGAGAGCAGATTCTCCCAACACTGGTGGGTGACACTGAAGTCAGACTTCCCAACCAGACACAAACAGTGCTTATGATTCCCCACACTAATTATCAAGAAGCCAAAATAAAAACATACTCAGCCCCCTCTACTGCATTTCAGTCTCTGGCTCCGGATCAGCTACTAAGGTCCAGTAAAGAGACCAGTTATTTAAAACTCTGTGCTCTTTACCAGAAAGGTTCCTCCTGACCCCAAAGGGTCAGCCACAGTACCGGATCAATATAAGTTTGTGTCTTACCCAAAATACCATGCTGCCAGCCAATCCTTTAGTAACTAAAACTAAAGGTTTATTATAAAAAGAAAGAAACAAACTATAAGAGAAATATTAAAGGTTTAAAGCAATCTGATACATACAAATAATCTGAAAGCCCATACATATCAGGTTTCTAGAAGAATTGTGGAGTTTGCAGGCTTGTATAATCCCTCTGTTGTACATCCAGTACCTGGATGGATCTCAGTCCTTTGTTTCACAGCTTCAGTAGATAAGTTGATCCAGAGTTTGGTGATGACTGAAAGACAGACTAAAGACTGGTGACTGAAGACAAAATAGAGCCTGGGCAGCTGCCTTTTATGTCCTTTGGTCTTTGCCATGCTGCTTGTGGAATTTTGCAGGAACCAAATTGGAGTCCAGAGTCACATGAGTAAGTCTTGGTGACTCATCAGGTATATCCCTGGCTTCTCTCCCTGGGCCCATTGTACTTGTGAATTTCTTAATAGGCCATTAAGCAGGCTATCTCTGCAGCCATCCTGTCTGAGGTGTTACCCAGGCACAGCCCATTTTGACATACAGATATATCAAACATATCCATAACTTCCATTACACATGAACATAAACATTATAATCTTAGTTAGCACATTAGAGCCTTTCTAACAGTACCTGACATGGCATATCTTACATGAATTATTATGATTCTGACTTATTGATGTTAAATAACATAATAAATGTCCCCCCCCCACCCCCAATCCAGCCGGCATGACAGCTTTGATAAGGTAATCTGTAGGCAAAAGACTCTGAATTCCCCTACCTAAGCATTTAGACATACAGGTCATTTTTCTAAAATGTTTTAACTCGGCATTTCCTGATTTATGGCAATTTAGGCAAGAACCTTGGCATTCACTTAATGTAGTTTATATGTGTGAATACAATGCTTATTAGACAATTAAGTGAATGAGTGAGTGGTGACAATGGGGACAGTGGCTGGGTCATTTTGCATTCAATACATGTTCCTGTCCTAATATTTATTCTTAGGTGTTGAATTTCAGAAGCAATATCATATATAGGTCCTTTAATAATATGTATCCTTCTTCCTAGAATTTATCACCAAATGGGAAAGTAATAGCTTTTTTCAATACAGCTGATAGAATGCAACCTGACTTTATCTGGAGCTTGGCATAAAGGTATAAATCACTAGCTCTCTACTAGTCTCATCAAGAGCCTATCTTTCAAAAATATCAGGAACCCAGGGGTCTCAGTACCTAGAAGCTCTATTTTCCAGTTCTCCATCAGTGCTGCAGACACCGTCCCCAAGGTTCCATCAGATTCTGAACAAAAAGGTAGGCAGGTCAATACACCAAAATTAGCAGCTTCCAAAGTTCCTGACAAAAATATTCATGATCACGGGAGCTTTGGCAGACTGTTTTAGAATTCCTGGTTTATGCTTTGGTGATGGATTCTGAATGGTTAACACAGCCAAACCTCATTTAGTTTATCAGCAGTCATTGCGTACAACCAAAGCCTTAACGAATACCTTCTGTCATTTATGTAATGAACTTCAATTTGTAAGTTGTCAAAGAGCAAACTATATATTTAACAAATATATTACTTTGCTGTAATATACAAGTGTTTTTGTATACTTGTATGATTGGAAATGTACATATATATATTTTATGTATATAAATATGTATTTATAACAGAGCCACATATCTGTATACAATATGTGTGTGTGTATGTGTATGAGAGAGACAGAGAAAGCGATTCTCTATATATCTGATGGAAGCTTGAAATTAGGTTCCAAAATTCTTATTTAGAATCATAAAATGTAGGACGGGCGGGGACCTCAATATGTCATCTAATCCAGTCCCCTGCCTTGAGGCAAGACTAAGTATTATGGAGACCAGTGGTTCCCAATCTGTGGGTCGCAACATGAGCAATGAGCAGATTGGTTGCTGTGATCCCTAGCATGTGGAGGGCATCATTTTGCTCCTCACGGCATGACCTCATATGTGCAGTGCGTACAAGGTCACAATGCATGGAGGATAACATTTTGCTCTACAGAATAGCTTCCTCCACACAGATATGTACGAGGTCACTCTGTCAGAGGATGCCGGTTTGCTATACAAAATGGCATTCTCTATGCTATCTGGGGTCCTGGGAGGAGTGTGTCCTAGAGACGTGCCAGCAAAAAGTTTGGGAATCCCTGATGTAGACCATTCCTGGTGTTTGTCTAATCTGTTTGTAAAACACTGTAAAGATGGAGATTCCACAACCGCTCTAAGTAATTCACTGCTACCATTACAGTTAGGAAGTTTTTCCTAAAGTCTAACCTAAATCTCTCTTTCTGCAATTTAAGCCCATTACTTCTTGTCCTGTCCTAAGCAGTAAAGAAGAATAATTTATCACCCTTATATTTATAACAACTTTCTATGTACTTGAAGACTGTTATCTTGTCCTTTTCTTCTCCAGACTCAACAAACCACATTTTTTCATTCTTTCTTTATAGGTCATGTTTTCTAGACCTTCAATCATTTTTGTTGCTCTCCTCTGAACTTTCTCCAATTTGTCCATATCTTTCCCAAAGTGTGGTATCCAGAACTGGACATAATACTCCAGCTGAGGCCTTCTCAGTGCTGAGCAGAGTGGAAGAATTACTTCTCATGCTTTGCCTACAACACTCCTGCTTATACATCCCAGAATGTTTGCTTTTTTTGCAACAGTATTACATTGTTGACTCTTATTTAGTTTGTGATCCACTATAATCCCCAGTTCCTTTACTACAATACTCCTTTCTAGGCAGTCATTTCCCATTTTGTATTTGTGCAATTCATTATTCCTTCCTAAGTGCATTATTCCTTCCTTTGTATTTGTCATTAATGAATTTCATCCTATTTATTTCAGACCATTTCTCCAGTTTGTCAAGAACATTTGAAATTCTAATTCTGTCCTCCAAAGTGCTTGCAATGCCACTCAAACTGGTATCATCCACGAACTTCAGAAGTGTATTCTCTATGCCATTATCCAAATCATCATCATATGCCCTTCCAGTTCAATTGTGAACCAGTGATAACTTCTCTCTGAGTATGCTTTTCCCAGTAGTTCTGCACCCACCGTACAGTAGGTTCATTTAAGCTATATTCCTCTAGTTTGTTTATGAGAAGGTCAAATGACATAGTATCAAAAGCCTTACTAAAATCAAGCTATAACACATTTACTGCTTCCACACATTCACAAGGCTTGTTATCCTGTCAAAGAAGGATATTAGGTTTGTTTGCTGTGATTTGTTCTTGATAAATCCATGTTGACTGTTACTTATCACCTTATTTTTTCAAGGTGCTTACAAATTGATTGATTGATTATTTGATCCATTATCCTTCCAGGTACCAAAGTTAAGATGGCAGGTCCATAATTCCCGGTTTGTCTCTATTCCCCCTTTTATAGATAGGTATTATATTTGCCCTTTTCCAGTCTTCTGGTATCTCTCCTGTCCTCCACAAGTTCTAAAAGATAGTCGCTAATGGCTCATAGATCTCTTCAGCCAGTTTCTTAAGTATTCTAGGATGTATTTCATCAGGTTCTGCTGACTTGTAGACATCTAACTTTTCTAACTTATTCTTAATTTTTTCTTTTATTATATGAGCCTCAAAGCTTACTCCATTTATCCTGATGTTCACTATGTTAGTCATCCAATCACTGCTAACATTTCTGGTGAAAACTGAAACAAAAAAGGCATTTAACATTTCAAATATTGCCTTTCCCTCCCCACTGAATAATGGATCTCCCCTGTCCTTCATCTTTCATTTGCTTCTAAGGTATTTGTAAAATGTTTTCTTGTCACCTTTTATGTCCCTAGCTCATTTAATCATTTTGTGCCTAGGCCTTTCTAATTTTGTTCCTACATGATTATGTTGTTTTATTTTTTATATTCACCTTTCATAATTTGACCTAGTTTCCACATTTTTCTATGACTATTTTTTGAATTTCAGGTTGTTGAAGATTTCCTGGTTAAGCCAGCATAGTCTCTTACCATACTTCCTATCTTTCTTATGCACTTGGATAGTTTTCACTTGTAACCTTATTAATGTCTCTCTAAGAAACTGCCCACTCTCCTGAACACTTTAATCTTTTACATTTCTTCCCACAATATCTTACCTACCAATTCTCTGAATTTGTTAAAGTCTGCCTTCTTGAAGTCCATTGTCTTTATTTTCCTTCCTATCGTTCCTTAAAATCATGATCTCTATCATTTCATGATCACTTCCACCCAAGCTGCCTTCAGACTTCAAATTTTCAACCAGTTCCTTCCTGTTTGTAAGAATCTTTCTCCCTCTTTCTGTACTAAAAAGTTGTCTCCAGTGCATCTCAAAAACCTGTTGGATAATCTGTGCCCTGCTGTATTATTTTCTCAACAGATGTCTGGGTAGTTGAAGACCCCCATCACCACACAGTCCTGTGTTTTGGATTATTTCTTCCTGGATCATTCTTCCTGTTCATTCCCCATTCTTGCATTAGTAGACAAAGCTCTAAGATGTTCATTAGATTTCCCTTTTATACTCCCTCTTGTCTCTCCTTTGTCTCTGCTGTAATTGCCCGTGTTCCCCTCAAAATTCCGACCCTTCACCCAGGTCGTCATGTTTGGGACTTTCTTGTGGGCTCTTGTCTCCTGCTTCCACCACCTCACTAGGTTAGCCAGTCTGTATCTAAAGATATTCCTCTCCTTCCTTGATAGGTAGATCCAATCTCTGATCAGCATTCCTTTTTCTCAGCACAGCATCCCATGGTTGAAGAAACCGAAGCCCTCCAGGTGACACCATCCACTCAACCATGCATTCACCTCCAGGATGTCTCTGTCACTGCCCGGGCCCCTACCCTTGACTGAAAAGCTAGATGAGAACATCACCTTCTCCTTTACCCTCACTCCCGGAGCAATGTAGTCACATCTGATCGGCACTTGGTCATACCCTGCACTATCATCAGTACCCACATGGATGAACAACATGGGATAGTAGTCAGAAGGCTGGATGATCCTCAGCAATCCTTCCATAATGTCTCAGATATGGGTCCCAGGCAGGCAGCACAGGTGATGCCAGGTCAGGCTGGCAGATGGATGCCTTTGCCCTCTTAGAAAGAAGTCACCGCCCACTACTTATCTTTATTTCCTCTTGGGAGTGGTGGCTGTGATCCTCTCAGATTTGGAGGTACATGGTTTCTTCTCTTCCTCCACCTGTGGAGGAATTTCCTTATCCCTAGATGCCAGGGCAGCATACCAGCTGTGATATAGCAAGAACAGAGGGCAGTAGGAAAGTGGTCTGTTTGTAATCTAGGGAGTGCATGGGCTTTCTAAAGACCCCTCCCCCAGCCTAAGGGGAGGAGTCATTGAGCCCGGGATACAACTGATTACAGGGCACAACTAATGAAAAAATAGGAAGAGGTGTGGGGGGTTACAGGGTCAAACGAAGAAAACCAGAATGGGACACCGAGCAGAGAAACCCGGACAGTGTCCACTGCTCCCGGGAAGTGTCAAGGGAGCCAGCGGATGCTGCCCAGAGGAACTCTGCCCGGATGCGTGACTGCACAAGGGAACGGAAGTAGGCCCCACAGTTGCAGAGCACCCTCCCTCCCCCACCAACCTCCTCTCCCTGGTCTTGTAGATGGCCAATTTGGCCAGGGCTATGAGGAGGTTGATGAGGAGGTCCCGCGACTTTGTGGGGCCACGGATGGGGTGTGCATAGGCAAACAGGTGCAGTGAGAAGTGCAAGCAGAACCTCAGCAGGAGGTTCTGGAGGAGCCGGAACAAGGGCTGCAACTTGACGCGCTCAAGATAGATGAGCACCAGGGTCTCCCTCACACCACAATATGGGCAAGTGTCTGGGTGAAGGGTGAACTGCATCAAGTACACGCCCGTGCTTACAGCTCCATGAAGGAGCCGCCAACTGATGTCCCTGGGGGGCCTTGGGGTCTGGGTGGAGTACAGACTGGCCCACCAGGGGTCTTCACCCTCCGCAGGTGTCAGGGTGGGACACGAGGGCAAGAGTGTGCAGCATGAGCATGTAGAGATGGTCCCTCAGCGCGGTTCGAAAGAGGACCGGCTGCAGGTCATGCAGCCGGCTTGGTGCGTAGGAAGAGGGAGGTCGGGAGGGCTTGCGGGGGCAGGGCCCAATAGAAGACACTGGAGGGCTGGGACTGAGCACCCTCTCGCAAGACCCACTCGAGGTAAGCCCGAGCAGCAGAGGGAAGGCTGCTCTCACCTCCTGGCGTACACACCGGGGGGTTCAAAGGGTGGAGATCCCCATGCGCTGAGCCAGCCCCTGGGGGGTCCGCTCAGTTCCCCCAGTTGTAGTCCGGGAGATCTCCGATCTTGGTGACTTCAGCCAGGACCAACCTCCATCACACCGAAGGGGTCTCCACCACCTGCACACAGAGTTGAGGGTTGTGTAGCAGGAGCTCTACGAGGAGATCCTTCCCCTCGGTGACCGCAAGGAGCCTGGAGGCCGAGACCAGCATCCAGATCCGGAGGAGGTCCTGGTAGAAGACTGGGAGAGGTCTCACAGAAGATCTCTCAGATGGAGATAAAAGAGCTGCCGGTCATATCAGAGCCCTCGGAGATGGCGGCAAAAGGCATGCACCAAGTGGCTTCACACCAGACTAGCTGCACCATAAAGGAGTATCTGCAGGGCCTGGAGGTGGAAGGTGTGGAGCTTGCTTTGGAGACAGCACAGACCCTGCCCTCCCTCCTCCGGGGGAAGACTCAGGATCCCTACAGAGATCCAGTGCAGTTCTGGCCAAAAGAACTCCAGAACTGTCTTCTGGAGGTGGTGCAGGAAACTCGGGGTCAGGACTAGGGTGTTGAGCCAGTGCCAGAACATGGACAGGACTAGCTGGTTGAGCACCAGTGCCCTCCCCCGAAGGGAGAGGCACGGGAGCAGTCCTGTCCATCTCCGCAGCCACCCAGACATCCTGTCCTTCAAGTCTTGCCAGTTCTCTGATGGGGAGGGATAGGTGGCAGAAAGATAAACACCCAGATAGAGCAGTGAACCCGCACTCCCCCAGATGACTTGAAGCACGGGTGGGAAGGAGCTCATCCACCACCCGGCCCCTACCATCAGGCCAGAGCTCTTGACCCAGTTGACCCGGGCAGAGAAGGCTGCTGAGTAGATGGCCAGGCAGACCTCCAGCTGTGCCAGATCATGCAGGTCCTCTGGGCTCTGTTCACTGCAGACTAACCAGAGTCATTAGAGGTCAATTAGGAACAGCTGAGGCCAGTTAAGGCCCAGCAAGGTGCCTGATAAAAATCCTCTGCTCCAGACAGACAGTGCTCGAGCTGGAGGTGAAGGAATGCCATGCTGTGTGGAGGAGCAGGAGGAGTGCAGTGTTGTGTGGAGGAGAAAGAGGAGTGCAGGGTTGCGTGGAGAAGCAGAGAGGAGTTCTGAGAGAGGTACCGGGCCCAGGAGAGGAAACTTGCCCTCGCAGGACTGAGATACTGCCCCAGGTACAGGGGCCTCGGTAAGGAAGCCCAGTCCAGGCAGCAAGGAGCAGGACCTGAGGAGCCAGAAGGACAGAGGGGGGCAAAATTAGCCCAGAGGAAAAGACTGCAGCTATGAATATGATGCCAGCAGCCCATAGCTGTTACTCATAGGGCCCCTGGGCTGGGACTCAGATGAGTGGGTGGGCCCGGGTCCCTATCCCCCTCCCTGGGGAGATGGGTAACTGGTAATGCCCTGGCCCACTACAAGAGGCAAAAGCGCAAGGCCCACTTGGGTGAAGCTGGCCATCTGCCACACAGCATATAAATATTTTGGCATGATTTCTTTAAGCACTGACACCCAAGCAGCTCCCACTGAAATCAGCACCAAAAAGCATGATAGTCTAGTTGATAAGGAAACAATGTGGGCACCAGGTAACCTGGATTCTATTCCTGGCTCTACCAATGACCTTGGGTAAGTTTTCCAGTCTCTGTTACCACCCTTCCCCCTGCCCCCCGTCTTTGTCTGTCTTGTCTATTTAGCTTGTAAGCTCTTCAGAACAGAGACTGTCTCATATTTGCACAGGGCCTAGCACAATGGGGTGTTTTAGTGGCAATATAATTCAACTAATATAACTGATGTCAATGGGAACTCCCAGGTGCTCAGGCGTATGTGGATACCAGACCACATATTTAGGTGGCTAAGTACAGACTTAGAAGCCTGACACCCTTCTGACTCCCCTTCCCTCTCTCTGACTTTCCCTCACACTTTAATTTCTCTCATCTTTGGATACATATACATGGGGATAAAAGCCCCACAGCTGACTCAGGCTCACAGGGCTCAGGCCAAGGGGCTAAAAATTGCCATATAGATATTCAGGATCGGGCTGAAGCCTGAGCTCTGGGACCCTCTGTCCTTGCAGGATCCCAGAGCTCGGGCTCCAGCCCAAGCCTGAATGGGATGGAAAAATTGCTGTCCCTCAGCTGCCCCTGGCCAGCAGTGGATTTTTTTATCCCCATGGAGACATACACTTTGTGGATTGGCCCTAGGGAGAAAAGATATTGTAGATGATCAAAAATAAAAGCAACCAAAAATAAACTCTAGCAACTTTCTCTTAAATTCACAATAGAAATGAAATTCAGAGTTTAAATTTATACATTAACTTTAACTTGTCTCTCATTTTACTCTTGGGGTGTGGCTACACTGTATTGTAAATCTCGGTCTGCGGGATCTAGGCTTGAAGGCTTTGTGATTACAAGCCAGTGCTTGAGTGTCCACACTGCATTGTAAACCTGGACCCAGGTCTCACAACCGTGCTAACATGTCCACACGGCACTACACAAACCTTCTGAGTCGGGGCTGCAGCTTAAATTACATCCACACTGCAAAAAGACAGCTCCTGGACCTGAGTCACAGTAGGACTTGGTATCTGACCCACCCCTAGAGTCCTAAGACGCAGGTCCTGAGTGCTTGCTGACTCCAGTCAGACTGATTTGTATGTGGACAGAAGCAGCGCTTGGGCTCAAATCTGAATCACTAGGGCTTAGTATACAGTGTAGACATACCTTGGGAGTCAGATGTATGTATAGCATTTCCAAGGATCTTTCCCATCATTGTATTCCAGAAGTATGAAATCAATGCATAATGATAGACATTGATTAATACTAGATCAAGGAAGGATGGAGCTAAAGCTTTAAATGTGAATTTCTTAACTCATCTTTTTTCCCAGAGTCCTAAGTTAATTTTTGTCTGTAGTTTCCATCTGTGTCATTAAAAAACCCAGAATCCTCAGATTGCTGATAATTGCAGATGTTAATAATTCTTGTGTAGTATTATTAAAAAGAAAACTATGAGAACTGTAATCTGCAATGTATCAATACTCTTCATCAAGCCAGCTCCATCACAGCAGTTACAGTCTGTCATCTCAAAGTAATCTACAATCAGTATCCTACATCATGCACAAGCATGAAGCCTGCGTACTAAAAACCTTATTTTAAGCAGTCACAATGTATTCCGAGCAGCTACTTTATAGGCCTCGGTATCCAGTCCACTTACCCTATTAAATAAGAATAGTCATATTTCCACCATATTGTCTAACAGATGGAATATTTCAAATAAAAAAATCTTTGAGTTATAAAAGTACAATAATAAAATTCTAAACGTCTATAGTATCTTCCATCTGAGGATCTCAAAGTTATTTACAAACTCTAATGAAGCCTCAATTCCTCAGCAAGACAGGGAATTATTATTACACTTCATTTATAGATAGGGACGCTGAGTTATAAAGAAGTTAAAAGTGGCTTGCCCAAAATCATCAAGTCAGTAGCAGAGCTGGATATAGAATCCAGCTCTCTGGATTCCTATTCCTGTGTGCTAAGATAAATAGGGGATGCTATAGTACGATTAGGTATAAAAACTTTGAGAACTCTACTTTCAGGAAATGCTTTTGACAAGAGGGAACAGCATATGTGCAGGAAGCAATAAAGCCTGAATGTTGCACTGTCTTAACTCTCTCTCTTGTCATCCTTGAGTACTGAACATGGTGTCAGCAGTGAGTTGGCTCCTGCAAATACATAAAGTCAGGGACTAAGAACACTGCAAAAAAAGCAAAAACTAAAAACCAAAAAGAACCCCCAAAAACACCAAAGAGAAAAGAACATTCATGACGGCACACCAGATTCCTGAACAGATGGATGTATTTAGCAACTGGATAATCTTTAGATCACAATGGAAAAACTATAAAATTGCAATGGCGCTGGATAAAAAGGAAAACAAAAGAAGAGCAGTCACACTATTCGTGGAAATGGGCAAAAGCTGCCACGTATTGTAACAGCGTCATGATACATCAGTAGCAGCCCAGGAGGACTCATTTTAAAGGCTAATACCAATTTCAACTCACAAAAAATGCAGATATGAAAGGTATCTTTTCAACAAGTGTGATCAAGAATGAATCAGGAGAACCAATTGATCACTATTTTACCAAACTGTGCAAAATGGATGACTCATTTGACTATCAAATCTTAAAAGATGAATTAATTCATGATAAATTAGTAATAGGAACAAAAGATGCAGGAGCTTGAATCAGAATGTTCAGAGAGCCCACACTAACTGTGCCAAGAGCTGCAGACATGAATAAAGCTAGTGAACAAGTTAATATTCAAATGCAAGCAGAAGTGGAGCAGACACAGAAATAACTCACCAAGTACCACGGGAAATGTTAGAAAATACAAAGAAAAATACACTAAAATCTGTGCAAAAGCAAATGCACAAATTCAAAGCAGAGTAGATAAACAAGACACAAAGGGAGACCTATGGCTACTGTGGAGAAAAACATGTTAAAGGGAAATGCCTGGCATATGGGGTAATATGCAGTAATTGTGTCAAGAGGAATCATTATGACAAAGCTTGAAGACAAGAAAAGCAAAGAAAAAATATACACCGTATTGAAGAAGCAAGCAGTGACTCAGAGTATGAGATTTTACACATATGACATTAATGCAGTGCAACACTGCAAAAATAAATGGTTTGTAAAGTTCAGACTAGCACCAGATGCAAAGACGAGGCAGCAGCAGACAAACAAACTGAATGCCAAATATACACAGTGGGGCATCAGTGAATGTGCTAAACTACAAGACTTCTTCAGTATTATACAGGAGAAGAAAGTAGAATTGCAAACAACCAAAGCCAAACAAAAATTATATTATGGCACAACTATAACACCACTAGGACAACATAAATTAAAAGTAGAATACCAAGAAAAAGTAAACAGGCTGAAATTTAAGTTGTAGTACAGAAAAAAAAAACAGAACCTACTGCTTTGAGCCAAAATAAGTGAATGCATAGACCTAGTGACACTAAATCTGGGTCAAACGATAGACATACGAATGAAACAAAAAAAAACATATCTAGAGCAGACAATGCACCATGGCATCTTGCTAAAAGTTTACCATAATGTTTTTGAAGGACTGGGATGTCTTCCAGGTGTGTTGCACCGAGTAACAGATAAAATGATTCAGCCAAGATGGCACGTACCTTGCTGAGTGCCCATTGTATTAAGATAAAAAAATAATGGGAGCAACAATGCAAATGGAGAAAAGAAGCCATTATCGCTAAAGTAAACAGAGTCTACAAGTTTGATAAACAACATGGTAGCCATTGAGAAGCCAGGCAAACTGTGCATTTGCATAGACCTAGGCAACGTAAACAGAGCACATAAACAAAGCACTACCAAATACCTGCAACTGAAGAAATATTACCTGATTTGGCAAAAACAAAAATAAGATAAGTACCTCAATTGCAAGCTCTTAGGGCAGGATTGTCTTTTGTTCTGTGTTTGTACAGTGCATAGCACAATGGGGTCCTGGTCCATGACTAGGGCTCCTAGGTACTACAGTAATACAAGGAATAAGTAATAACTACTTGATGCCAAAGACAGAGATTGACAAAGACTACTAGATAATGAAAGCAGTTACCGCACCACATATACATACAGATGGTTGAAAATGCTGTTTGGAATCAAACCTTCAGCAGAAGAATATCAATGCTGCCAACAAGCTTTGCTAACAGGAATAACAGGGATCAACACCATAAATGATGACATTCTGGTGTCTGGATGTAGAGATGGCATGGTGGAATTCTTTTCCCCAGTCTTCATTGCAGAGGATGCGGAGGAGATGTAAGGTAGCTAATGTAATGTCAATTTTTAAAAAAGGCTCCAGAGGCAACCCTGGCAAGTTCAGGCTAGTAAGCCTAACTTTAGTATTAAGCAAATTGGTAGAAACTATTGTAAAGAACAGAATTATCGAACACACAGATGAACATTTTTTGTTCGGGAAGAGTTAATACACTTTTAAGGAAATTCTTGCCTCACCAATGTATTAGAATTCTTTGAAAGTGTCAACAAGCATGTGGATAAGGCAATCCAGTTGATATATTGTACTTCTAATCAATGGTTGTGAATAGGCCTCATCTACTCTAACTGAATGGACTTTGCTAACACTTACCCTTCCCCTTGTTGTTCCTTACCCTTGGATGTATATATATACCCCTTATCTGATATCTATTTCTTGCATCTGATGAAGTGGGTTGTAGCCCACGAAAGCTTATGCCTGCAGAAATTAAATGTGTTAGTCTTTAAAATGCTACAGGACTCTCGTTGTTTTTGCTGTACTTGTATATATTCTCAAAACACCTTTGACAAGGTGCCTCATCAAAGGAGGGAATTAAGGAAACTAAGTAGTCCTGGGATAAGAGGAAAGGTCCCTTCATGGAACAGTAATTAGTTAACAATAGGAAACAAAGGGTAGGAATAAATGGTCAGTTTTCACAATGGAAAGAAGTAAACAATGAGGCCCCCCAACTATCTGTACTGGGACCAGTGCTGTTCAACATATTCATAAATGATCTGGAAAAAGGAGTGACAGTGAAGTGGCAAAGTTTGCAGATGATACAAAATTACTGAAGATAATTAAGTTCAAAGCTGACTATGAAGAGTAACAGAAGGATCTCACAAAATTGGGTGACTGGTCAAACAAAATGACAGATGAAATTCAACATTGATAAATGCAAAGTAATGCACACTGGAAAAAATAATCCTAACTACATATATATAAAGGTAAGGTATAAACCAGTGGTTACCACATAAGAAAGAGATCTTGGAGTCACTGTGGATAGTTCTCTGAAAACTTCAGCTCAATGCACAGCAGTGGTCAAAAAGGAAAACAGAATGTTAGAAACTGTTAAGAAAAGAATAAAAAATAAGACAGAAAATATCATAATGCCACTATGTAAATCTCCGGTGTGCTCACACCTTGAACACTGGGTGCAATTCTGCTCGCCCCATCTCAAAAACGATATGCTGGAATTGAAAAATGTTCGGAAAGGGACGACAAAGATGATCAAGAGTATTTAACAGCTTCCATGCAAGGAGAGAATACAAATTTTAGGGCTATTCAGCTTAGAAAAGAGACAACTAAGGATGGATATGATAGAGATCTATAAAATCATGAATGGTGTGGAAAAAGTGAACACAGAAGTGTTTGCCCTTTCCCACAACACAAAAATCAGGGGTCATCCAATTAAATTAATAAACCGTATAATACAAACAAGAAGTACTTTTTCACACAATGCACAATTAACCTGTGGATCTCATTGCCATGGGATGTTGTGATGGCCAAACTATGACTGGGTTAAAAAAAGGACAAGATAAGTTCATGGAGAATAGGTCCATCAATGGCTATTAGCCAAGATGGTCAGGGGTGCAACCCCAAACCTCTGACTGCAGGGAGCCAGGAGGGGAAAAAACGGGATGGATCACTCCAATTGCCTAGTTCTGTACACTTCCCCTGAAGCTCTGGTACTGGGTATTGTTGGAGACAGGATCCTGGGCTAGATGGACCAGTGGTCTGACCCAATATGACAGTTCTTATGTTCCCATCAAAATCACTATCACCAATAAAACAAAGATATACCCAAATTGAAAAGGAATGTCTTGCAATAGAGTTCACATGGGAAAAGTTTGACCAATATATTTAAGGATGGGAGACTATTCAAGTAGGCTTTTTTAAATAAGTCACTGCCAGTGACCCCAAAATGCCTACAGTGCATACTGCTGAAACTGCAACACTACAATTTAGGCATACACCTACAAGAAAGGGACTGATTTTTTAACCAGAACAGCCTTGCAGTATGAAAATATGACAACTGAACAAGAATATGAGATCCTGATAGGAATACAGAAAACACAGATAGACTTAGAACCAAGGCAGTATGTACCAGTTTCAAGGCAGGCAGGTGATAAAAAGAACCCAATAATAAACTATACATATTATGCAGGGTCTGAAGGAGCTCTACCCGACATCTAGTGATGAGCTGGGGAAGAGGACGTCAGGTGATGACCTTGTTTGCATGTGCACACCCACACTCTACCTAGATGCTCATCATGATGTGGTCCCTTTACTCAAATGATCACTTTTGGCTGGTGCTGGATGACAAGTCACTTTGTTGTTGGGAGAAGGGGCACTAACGGGTTGTTATACTTGTTGTGTGAATCAAGGGCAGCAGATCTGTGCTTGGAATACCCAGATTGAGGGACTCACCCTCAGCTGAACTTCACTTGCTATGTAGGGGACAGAGCCCAGTGGAGTTGAGAGATAGCGGGGACAGGGATTTAGACCTGATGGTATGGGCCCTGCCTAAAGGTTGAAGATGCCATTTGATCTTTCCTCTCTCCACTGTGTAATAACAGAGCTAATTAAGTCTCAATTAAGCGTCCTGTTACACATCACAGAGCTGAAATCACTGATAACCTAATCTAAGTCTAATCATTTGACCTGCTTTGGGACAGTGTCTCTGATGCAAGAGACTGTCCAGTGTGCATTAGCAGTGAGCTCTCCCTTCACAGCTGGAATCACTCTGAACTGTGTTAAGTGGTGGGACCTCAAGACATCCTGGAACAGCCAGCAGAGAGCTGATGGAGTGGAGTGGCAAGAGGCCAGCAGGGTGGCCAATGGAGTGGAGCGGCAGGGCAGCCAGCAGAGCGGAGCAGAATGGTGAGCGGACAGCAGGGTGGACAGCCAAGCAAGGCAGCTGGTGGAGCAGCAAAGCACAAGACAGCGGAGCAAGCAAGGTGCCTTCCCTTTCTCTCCCCCAGCCAGGGTGGGAGGTGAACTCCGCAGATGCACCTCTCAATTCTGGGTCTTCACTGACCAAGGACAACAACTGTGAGTTGGGTGCCATGAAGGGAGGGGCACGTTAAAGGAACCTTTGGTTACTGAACTTAAGAACCTGAGGCAAAAGGACACTGCCCAATGAACTGTAGGGTAGGTGTTTTGTTCATGGTTTTATGCTTGTGAATCCTGCTTGTGGTGTTTTCCCGAGTTAATGCCGAGTTACTTTCCCCCTTTCATTAAGAAGTTCTTTTCTACACTCTGTCTCTGAATCTGGCCTTTGTTGCTTCCAACTCTACCTGGCAGAAGGGGTACACAAGACAAAGATTTACAGGTACTCACATCCATCATTCTGTCAGGACAGCCTGACATCAGGAAGAAGCCCTACCTTCCTCCCAAGAATACTAGAACTACTGATAAGAGCTGAGCATCCAAGCATCATGTATAAATGCAATCAAGTCATTATACCCAGATCACTGAGAAAATAAATGTATGTATCAGAGCCATACTGGGGTAGAAGCATGTCTCTGGAAAGCCAAAGACAGTGTTAACTGGCCAAACATGACATCTGTCTGTTCAGCAGTTCTGATACATGTGAGGAAATGCAAACTAAGCAACAGAAAATGACAAGGAAAATACCCAGAATTCCCAACAGATCTTGGCGCAAAGTAGGAATTAACTTTTTCATCGCAAACCACACAAACTATCTCATTATTATAGACTACTATTCAGACTTCTGGGATCTGATGAAAAGTTGGACACTACCTCAGCAACCATCACAGACAAAGCAATGAAGCATTTAAGAAGACATTGTATCCCAAACTGTTTAGTGTCAGACAACAGACACTTGCAGTGAGTTTGTTTACTTGCAGTTTACTTGCAGTGAGTTTGTGCAATTTACCTAGAAATGGGAATTTACTCATATCACATCATCAGCATACCACACAGTCAAATGGCAAAGCCAAATCAGGAGTTAAAAGTGCAATGGCTCTAATAAAGAAGGCTGAAAAATGCAAAGAAAACATAGCAAGCCATCCTTGAATTGAGAAATACTCCCACAGAAGGCATTAATAATAGCCTAGTACAATGCTTGATGTCAGCTGTGACAGATATGACAATTTTCTACATATCCTTGGGAGACCTTACTGAATTAAGTTTAAGTATCTTTGGAGTCCGTTGTATTAAATGAATAGTTTATGTATTATTGTGAGCCAGGATTGTATATAATGTCTCTCAGGGGGAGATGTGATGTGAAACCTGGGTGTTCAAAGAACTATGTTGAAAGTGTGCAAATTCTCCACCTCCAGTTTTGTAAAAAGCCCTCCTTTTGAAGCTACAACCTGAGGAGTGGGTCATTGTCTGCTGATTACCTGTCCCCAGAGACTGGAGATCCAAGGCAGAGCTATATAATGAAACAACTGAACTGCCCTGTTGAGGGTTCTCATTCTGAATCTGAGATAGTTATCAACTGATAACCAAGGGGAAAATTCAATTATGGGTTTTGAAGGACTGACACCTACCAGAGCCTGAGATTGGAGTTGGGGTTGACCTCTGGTAAAATTTTTAGGTTTATGTATAGGTTCTTTTATTATTTTTAATGTTGTTTCTTTCTGTAATGCTTTTGCCTTAAAAATAAATGTGCTTGCTTAGAAAGAGCTGGGTGGCTAGTTCTAACTCTTGGCAATTTTAGGTTCTGGAGTGAAAGCAAAGCACAGAGGTGGGCCTGCTGAGGCAGTCTGGCTTGCTGGGAGTATCACAGTGTGGACAGCTTGAGAAAAACCCAGTCAGTAACGAATGAGATTCAGGTCTTTGACAAGAGAGGTGATGGCTGGGAGCCAGAAACCTTTAAGTGGGTGCCTTCAAGGGACCACAGAGAGGGAATAAAGATGTAGTTACCCTGTAACCATAACACTTATGTACCATTCTGCCTATAGCCCCAGCAGTAGTGCAAGGAATAACAAACAAAAAAAGAGAAAGACATGCATGATATGATCAACAGTTAAAGATCTCCCAGAACTACAAATGGGAGATGCTGGCAGCATAAACTGTTTCCTGAGGACAAATCATGGACTTGGAAACAAGCTGCATGTGTTGAACAGATAAATCCTTATTCAGATAACGTAACAGTGGATGGGCACAAATATATATGCCCAGTAGGAACACAAGACAAAAACACTGACGAGGAGAAGAGTGAAATACACACTCCACTGAGATTTGATCAGTAGGACTTGGAAGGCACTCAGTCTGACAAGCTACCAATTGATATCAGAACAGATTCTCAAAACAACACACCACTAGAAGTACCAGGGCAGTCTCCTGTTCTTACAAGAAACACTCTCTCTCGATCTAACATCAAACTGCCTGCAAGGTATGTACAAGATTTTGTACAATACAAGGCATGAAAGAACAACCCTCCCAAACCCAAAAGAAAATACCTTAATTGCCAAGCAAGTTAAAAGTTAATGAAAAAAATAGTTGGTGTCAGGTTATACATCTGTATGATTATATATACTTTATGGGAGTATAATAGAATGTTATGATATTCATGTTTAATTTTGCTTTCTCAAATAAATCCGACAAAAGTGATATTATGATAAATAGGTCCTCAACAGGGAAGGGAGGTGGCTTTAGTATGATGATGTATAGGAAATTAGATAACTCTACTTTCAGGAAATGCTCAATGAGAGCAAATACCATATGTGGAGGAAGGAATAAAGCCTAACTATTGCATTGTCTTAGCTCTCATCTTTTCCTGACTAAATGATGGGTAATTTGTATTCACATTCAGCTTTTGTTAGATCTGTGGAAAATATTCCATTAAAATATTATACAGATCAATAGGAAAAAAGTGTCTAGGATGAGACTATTTATGCCATGCTTCATTCCTGAATGAAAATAACCTTAACTTAGAAACTTCAGTTAATTACATCACCAAAGCAGAGGGGAAATAAATTTTATCATTAAAACATTGACAACAATAGTAGTGTTAGTGAGAACCATTAAAGTATCCTCATCTACTGAAGAAAACATTTCATTCTTATATACACACATTCTACAGATGGACTCAGCTTAGATGAGGCATGCTCTATGCTTTGGCTGTTTACTTAAGCATCAACAGAGTTCTAAGAAATAGTTGCTATGCCAACCTGCCACAGGACTATATATACAGGCTTATTTTCAGGGCTTTGTTACCTCTCTTTCAAAAGTTTAAATATCTTATTGCAGTACTACTTGCATTAATGCAAAACCATATAGCCTGTGGAGAATTATGCAGCCCCACTTACTTATTTCTTTTGCGGGGTGGGGGAGATGCATATGGAATAACGCACTATGAGATTTCAAACAAGAAGCAGACCAGCCTTTTGACGCACATTTCTACAATCACTGAACAGACTGTTCTATTTGCAAGCCTCTAAAGATTTGGTGTTTAGGGCAGTAATTTTTTATAATCTATTATTAACTGTTATGTGTGTGTACTACTGCAAGAGTTCTCTAAAGAGAAAGTGAAGCATATTTTGGAGATGCAGTAATGACGTGCCTTTTTTTTTTTTTCTTAATGTTTACTGGAACAAATTGTATTACAAACACCATCCATACAGTTTTCTTTCTATAATATAGGAATATTGAAAACAATATCAGATCTTTTACTAATAATACCTTTTTTTAACTAGTGATGAATTTTTCATGAAAGAAAGAAAGAAAGAAAGAAAGAAAGAAAGAAAGAAAGAAAGAAAGAAAGAAAGAACATCTCTAATTACTTATTTCTGTTTATGTTACTTTAATGGCTTTTGTTCAAATGCATCTGAATTTTCAGTCTGTTTATTTTATAATTATTGGATGACTACATGCTGCTTTGCCATTTCAATTAGATTTTGATGGCTGATAAACCATTGTTGACAAGGAGTGAGCAAATGAATGTAGGGAAACCAGATTAGTGATGTTTGTATTGTTACATTTAAATAAAACAAAATGTCCCGGCAGTGATGTGATCAAATCTGAACATTTGAAGGGAAAAATAAAAATAAGCAAATGGGCTGAGGAGCAGGGTAATCATCTCTTCAGACATGAGGTTTTCTACATAGAAGCTATTTCCTCTGCAGCATCATTTTAATTCCTTGAGTGAGTAGCCATTTCTTCTTCAAAGAGATTATAAAAGCTGAAAACAATTTTATAATCTCTTCTAAGAAGAGTTTTGCAACTAGACAGATTGCTTGAATTGAGAGAAACAGGAAGATAGGAAAGATCTAAATGCAGATAAGGTGAGCTCAACCCATTTTAATTGATACGACAAGGAAAGCAGTTATAAATCCAAGGGATAAAACCCAAGAGCTAAGACTTCATGTCTACTGTAAAGATCAATACCAAGGGGAAAAGACCATATCCAGTTAAGAATGCTATTACACATGGCAGGTGAGACCCTGTGCCAAACAGTTGTTCTATTTGACAATAAACCAGAACACTGCTGACGTGAAGCTCTGACAGGTCTGTTGTGCATCTCAAAATCAAATCAGTGACATTTTTTAAATATACTTCCAAATGTCTAAAGAAAAGAAACATGAACTTCCAGCCGAGAAAAAAGAGAACATATTATATGCTTTGAGTTAAATCCATCGAGCTGAATTCTCAATTTCAGGGTTTGACTCATTTTAATTGACTTCAGTGGACATTGGATCAAGCTTTCATTCTGGGATTTCCTTCTTCAAAAAGTCCTGAATTGAGGCCCTTTTTTATTTATTTATTTTTATTTATTTATTTATTTTCTTTATTTATCTAATTTATTGTAAAGTTATAAAATCAACATAGATCAAGTAATGAAGAAACTTTACAGATCATGCCACAGTTCTGCATCTGGTTGCTTAGAAATAGCTTGCTTTCCTCATATTTCTTTATATACCTTCGCTCGCTTCCCTTTCCTTACAGATAGTGGTACTCTTTGCTCACAAAAAAAGTAGTTTGATTTGCTTACATTCTTAAGGGCTAAAAATACCATTGTTCTGTGTCTTGTGTCACTCCTTCCTCCGTTTCTGAGCCCGGGATTGCACTTTTCAATGTGCACTAAATAAGGGGCGACACAGGAGTGGAACAATGCCTTAGTCAGAATTCAGTCCCTGTTTCCACCCATGCCCCAGGAGGGAAATAAACTGTGCCAGCCCTTTTCCAGGTGTGCTAGCTGGTGCATAGCTTTGGTAAATTCGGCATCGTCATAACACCTGAGCTGTAGGTGCAGAAACCTGGATGCAAGCTGTAGCAGCAAGTGGGAAGTCCTGCTGCACTGATGTTCTGCTGCCATGGAGCCAAGGCAGAGGCAGCAGGGTCCATGAAGCAGTGAAGAGACACATCTTTGTGGATGGCCCTGGCCTCCAAAAGAACCCAATGGGTTGTGTGGATCTTGAAGTATCTGTGAGGGTTAGGAAGGTCAAAGTTCTGCCCATTCTGGGGAATAGGACAATTCCTACCCAAAAGGAACAACATAAAGGAAATTCCATGATGGGAATCTGGTTTCTCACGGAATCTTTAGTCCCTGACATGGGATTTTCCCATCCAATCCAACATTATGAGAATGTTTACACTACGTGTGATCAATCTGTGGAAATCAGAGCCACACACCTTTAAATTAATCTATATTAACTCACTTTAAATTAGTATGCCAGATATTTTTAAACTGTAAACCTAAGAGAAATTATTGATTTATTATATAAATATTTAGTTTGCACTCAAGAAAGGATTTGAATTTTTCCGTTCATTTTATGAAAAAAGATAATTTCCTGACTACAGTATCTTCAATCAAATGGTCAAATCCAAGATAGTCAGCTGGCTTCCTACAGCCAAAGAAAAAAAAATCAGTGATGGACCAGAATTACCAAAAGGGAGTAAGGTTCAATTCTTTTGTTCTCCTGAAATTGAATATAGGCGGCTTTCCTAAATGATTTATGGGGATGGGAATCCTGTCTCTCTCTTCCCTACAAGAACAATCACATGAAGTTGAAATTGTTGGAAAGGCTGAGCTAAGGGAGAATCCGCATCCTTTTTTCTATAACACTGAAGTGTTCACTGATCTGTTGTCTCAGTGTCTTAATCATAACAAAAGTGCTGATCTCAAACCAGCTGTGTTATTTCTGTTTTAGTGCTCAATCATTAAAGAGAGAAATACGTGAGAGATTAATGAGATATCTCCTTTTATATTGCTCAATTTATCTCATAAGATCTATTTCTTGTGCTTTTCTTTCCAGATGTGCCTTATATCTCTTTGTTTCCTCCATCTTCCTCCTCTCCAATTTCTCATTTTCTTTTTCAATGATCTCTCAGCATCTTCTCAGAATTACCACATTATGGGTGAAAAAAAGTAATTATTAACTTCATGTTTCCCAATAAGTTCTGGATTCACATATATAACTGTGCACTGGAGAGGAAGAGAGTGAAAAGTATTAGCTACTTATTTTCACAAAGGGAAACCTTATAATTGACTACTTCTTACTACTAATTCAGCCTGTTAGTCACTCATGAAAATTGGGATAGTAAATGGCATTGTATTTGCAATTCATCTCCAGACTGAGGAGGTTTATGGTGTATGCAGGTAGGAAGACGTTGACGTGTGTGAACTGCAACAGGAAAAAGCAAATAAAGCACACACACTTCCCAAGCTATTGTTATCTATACAATTGCTAGTTCTTTCAGACAAAACTTGGAATTCTACTTATTTTGGGATCTTACCCTATCCATTTAGTTCACATATTCCTCAGGGGAAGACCTACATGAAAAAGCCCACTCACTCTGAAACATTTTCATATTTTTAAAAATAACATGTTTAGGAGTGATTGATATTTCTGTATCTAGTATGTAGCTGAATAAGTGAACAACCATTGATGAGACACAAAATAGAGATGTTCACGATTTCCGCACAGCACTGCAGGCAAAAGAAGGGGTCTTAAACATGGTGTACTGGCTAAAAAAGATAATTTTTGCTGGAGCATCTGTGCAGGGGACAGGAGACAGAGCTTTTAGGGAAGCCAGTCCAAGGTTGTGGAATAAACTCCCTCAGGGTCTAACAAACCTAACAAAGTGCCAAGTGTATTTCTTTGACCTTGCCTTCAATAATAAACATATATAGCCCAGCAAACATAAAATAAATAAAATTAATTAATTTTTAAAATCCAAAAACGTCACATAATTTTTCCCTTGGAGGAAAAAAGGAGAGAAAGACAGAATAATACGTGATAAACAGCAGTCACATTGATATATGCACTTCTGGGATGCACTCTGATACCACTATCCAGTGAGGACAGTGTAGAAACCTAGAAAGAAGATAATAAAAAATTCCATTCTGGGTAATTACATTCTACCCAAATTCCCTGTTACAGTGTTTCAGTTAGCTATGATATCTTCTCCACTTCCTGTCAGACAATTGTGGTAGTGGGGTTGTTAAGCAACTGTAGTATTTATAGTACAGATAGCCACTGTTTCAGGGCAGTGGCACTACGTCTTCTGTGTCCACTGTATCCAGTCAGGTCTCAGGTCTCTCAACTCCCACAGTAACCTATGTCTGGGCAGGGACCTTTGTCTCACTCTCTTCTGACCAGGGATTTTTAAGGCTGAACAGCGCCCTGCCTCACACTGCTATATTCCCAGCAAGCCAGACTGTCTAATATCCAGTGCCAGTGTGTTGCTTTTTCTCTCTCTGAGGAGTCTGAACAGTGTATTGCCAGTAGTTACAAGTTACCACCCAGTTCTTTCTAGAAAGCACATATATTCTTAAGGCAAAAGCTCCAGAGAAAAAACATAATAAAAACAATGAACAGATTTATACACACACTAAACATACCAGGATCACCCATCAGTCATAAGGGACGTGGGTAGGCCAAAGTCTTTCCAAGGATTGGCACCCCCCTTGGACAGAAGTTCCTCTCCATTTTCTGGATCAGAAAGAAGCCCTATGTCAGTTCAAGCTCATCCTTTTATAACATAAGCCCTTTCCCTGTCTCCTAGTCCCTGTAAAACTCTGTTTGAATCAGTGTACGCAAAAAACCGCAAGGAGTGGAACTTCTCTGGAATTGTTTACAATCCCAGGGGTAATCACCCCCCTCCTGAAGGAGCTGTGGTAACCCTCCCCCATGTAAAAGAACACAATCATTAATAAATTTAATACAGTGATCCCCAAGAATAACGCATAGTGTTGCAATAAGTGTCACACAGGTGTGACTACATTTCAGTGAGGTCTGAAGATATTTTATATGCACCTATTGTTGAGTGCTTTTGGATCTTTCTGGATGGCAGTGCTTATACAAATGTGGTTGTTAGCATTCAGTCTGTCTTTAGGAAGCATGAAAATAAAAATGAAGAATTAAAAAAAAGTTGAGTAAATGGGTAAATATTAAATACTTATCACTCACAGTGAGAATCTGAATCCTATATTCCGACCCACCGCTTAATGCTCAGCCGTTTTGATAAGTTGTAGTTGGCTTCCACTGCTGTAAAATATATGTTACAACCTGTGAAACTCAGTCAAGATCGTGATCTCTAATTCTCTACTAGATCCTGATCTCCACTAATTCTATTGCCTTTGGTAGAGTTACTTCAGATTTACAGTGCAGTAACCAGGTAAGATCAGCATCTACCCCTCCTCTTCCCCACCCCAAACGTTCATAAAGTTCTTCATTGGTGTTAGAGCAATTTCATTTAATTAGGTAGCTGCTCCCCAAATTTTATCTGTATCTGTGGCTAAATAAAAGACTTCAGTTTCTAGTGCTGTGAATCACAAACTTAAAATTCACTTTTAAAGACAGGGGGGATTCTGCTACTGCCTTGCTCTAAAATACTTAAAGATATTTTCTTTAGCAAGCACCATTCTCTTCAACAGAAAAATACTGCAATTGAGAAAAATGCCCAGGGCAACAGGAACAATGGAAGGATGGAAACTTGTGGTTCAACTGTGCCTTTAGGTGACTAAGATATTTTTAAAGATACTTCAAACAGCTACTCTACAGCCAGCCCCAGTGAGCTGCAGCAAAATCTTGGCTTTTAGTGCATATTTCCTGCTTCCCAACAAGGAACTGGGAGCATTACAAGCCTTTGAATGTCAGCACAAAGGCTTCTGGGAGTTGCTTCTTATTGCTGATTAGGAGACAAGTGAAAAGAAAATCCTTGTTTTATTACTGTGATGTTTAAAAAATATATATGAACTCAGGGGAGCAGTTTTCAGGTAAATATGTTTTCATCATTTCTCTTACTTTTCTGGCTTCTGAGAATGAAAACTGACAGTGGTATCTTTTCTGTACATGCTAATTGCTTACACACAGTCAGATTCTATGTAGCCCTGACGTGAGCATGCCTAAATAGGGGGAAAGACATAAAGATCCTTCAACCTACCTTGCATCATCTGAATGAAGACTAGGCAGAATGGTAGTCCCTGTGTTCAGAGGAATGCATGGACTGTTCCCTTCCTACTCCCCTGGGAATACCCAAAGGGAAAGAGAAGGTGTGGTCCTGGTTCTGAATCCTCGTGCACTGACTATCAGAGCTCGTCAGCCATGCAGGATGGGGAAATATGCGTGCACCATTCACATGCTCAGACAGTTCAAGGACGCATTTTGCTGAATATCTTGTAGGATTCCCTCTGGGGTACTGTGAGTCCCCACCACATCTTACTAGACTGAGCCTAAATGGTCAGTCTAGCTCAGAGTGAGTTAGGTGAGTGCCACATTGAAATTAGCAGAAATTGCAGAGAAGTCAGAATAAATCAATGGGGGGAGTGGGAATAAGAATAGAATCTAATTCTTGATGTCATAAGGCAAGCAAATAAGTTTTTATCATGTGTCTGAAGTGTAATTATTTGGCATTGTATGATAATTAGCCCTAATTTACTATATTGTAAAAAAAATGGTTTGACTCAAATTTTAAAGCTTTAGCACATTTGAATGGTATCCGTATTAGTTTAACTTTATTCTCCTGGTAACAGGCAGATAATTATACTAGACTATGTAACCGGGCCCTGATCCTTCACTGTCGTGCCTTAGACAAAACTCTCATTGAAGGAGTGTGAGACTGGGTCCTTGGTGGAAGTGCACAATTTCAGCATGCTAAAAATAATGGCAGACAAATAGAAGACGACCAGTAATCACAACGTGTCAAACTGTGCCATCCGTTACACCCATCCAATTCAATGGGATCTGACCATCTGGTGATCTATCTGTACAACTTAAGTCCAAAGTTAGTAGACAGTTCAGTTAAATTTGAAAATATGGATGGCCTAACTCTTCTCCCCTTAAAGTAAATGGAACTGCCATTGACTTCAATGGGAGCAGAAGGAGACCAACCTTGAGCACTTTTGAAAATCCCTCCTAATATATAAAATTGCTGTTGAAAGAAAGCACAGAATTGAGTCAAAAGGATGATGTGAACAGAGACTGACTGAACTAAATGAACTCTTGATTATGGGTAGTCATGGTTTCTGATGTGGTTACAGGATGGTTCTAGCAACAGAACAAAATGCTGTTAAGATGAGAGAAAGTGTGCATATACACACTATTGGATCCTTGATTTGATTGGTTAGTTCTGATGGGACAAAGTTGTTGTCCCTTTTGGACACTGATTTTCTGAGAAGCTCTTAGCAATTTGCTTACGTGTGGTGGAGAGTGTTAACCAATATCACTATCACCAACACCACCTTATGCTGGGACCCAGGGATTTACCATCTGCGCTCTGAGCTGAGACGTGAGCCTAATCTTCCTTCTTGAGCCTAATTATCCCTTGTGTGTCAGTTTCATCAGTCAACTTATTTCTGTATCTCTTTCCTAGCTTTCTGCCTTCTATTAATAAGGGTCCAGTTTAGCCAGGCAGGACAGAATTCACCTTGCAACACTTTACTGTGACAAGTTTGGCAAGCTAAAAGCAATATTGAGCAGCTCGATCTGCAATAACAGCTTTGCCTACCACAGACTGGCAAGAAGAAAATCAGAGCAATCTAGCCCAAAGTTTTCCAAAGCCCAGAGCCCGGAGCTGTGACTGAGGTCTTGTGCTGTGTGGTCTTTTGGCAAAGGAACTGCAATACAGCTTAAAATTTGCATGCTTGTTCCTTCTCTCTTCCCATTTGTGTGTGTCCCCTTTTTCTTCCCTCATAAGGAGAAACAGGATCATACTTTAAAATCAAAACCTTAGAGCTAGGAGCTACCCTAAAACTGAATCTTTTTCCCCCCAACATGGGCATTTGATACCATCTGAAACATGGTCAAACAAGGACTTTTCCTTCTAAAACAGCTATAGAAAGGAAGGGAGGAAGAGAGAAGGAATAAGAAAGAGTGTCAAAATAAATGTTATCTTGATTAATTTTTTAAATTTATATTTTTGGATATGCAGTTAATAAATGTTAAAAAAAATGTTTGGTGATATGCAAGAGAAAGATAAGTACAAAGGGATTTTGGGGACCAAGAAGTTGTATGACCTCTGTAATGTTAGTCAGCACTCCAGGGCCAGGTTTATCAGAAGATAAAGCATAGCATTTTTATCAACTGCATGAGGTACTGCGCTCATTCCAAATCTGCTGAGGTTCCTGCAAACACCTAGTATACAAGGAGAATGCTGAGAGGCTCAACACAGGTAATAGCGTTATGATTCCTATCCTAACATTACATCATCTCATTTGCACAAAGAAACTGATCCAAAGCTCATTCATTTCAATAGACAGTCCCTTAATATCTATCCCCATCCCCCAGCCCCAAAACACACACCAGAATGGTTAGATAAAGGAAACACTGCTACTTCTTCTGAACTTTGCCTCAGGGATAGAGAGCCCCCAAATCTCTAGCACAGTAGCTAGAGGCTTTGAAAACATATGGCAAATATCTGTACAAACAGCATCAGGTCAGCCCCTGTAAACTTTTAGATCTGGGATGAGTTTCATTTTGTGAAGGTTTACAGTTCTAGTCCAAGGGTTCTAAAACTGCTTATAAGGTATTTTGTTTCAATACAGACATTATCTCATGGACTACCTTTAATCCCATAGATGATTCCGTCGACCACCTCACTTTCTAATGCCAACCAAATAACATCCCAGTAGTGATTACACCATTATAGTAATAGATTACACAGAAAAGTAACAGTGGGAAATTATTTAATGAATTTTTTAGTTTCTTTAATTGCAATTTAGAGGTAGAAAAGAGGAAGTGAGCCATTACCCTGTGACCAGCCAGCTCTCCATGGGCCACCACAAAGTTCTCTGCAAATGCTGCAAATACTGATAGTCCACAGTTTACCAAACTGATCTTTCAGCTGGGATCTGAGGCTAAAATAGGGAAAGAACAAATTAAAAATTACTTAGACAAGTTAGATGTCCTCAAGTCGGCATGGCCTGTTGAAATACATCCTCAAGGAGCTGACTGAAGAAATATCTGAGCTATTAGCGATTATCTTCAAAAACTCACTGAAGACAGGAGAGGTTCCAGAGGACTGGAAAATATAGTGCCAATTTATAAAAAGGAGAATAAGGACAATCCAGGGAGTGACAGACCAGTCAGTTTAACTTCAGTACCCGGAAAGATAATGAAGCAAATAACCAAGCAATCAATTTGCAAACACCTAGACGATAATAAGATGACAAGTAACATTCAACATGGATTTGTCAAGAACAAATCATATCAAATCAACCTAATAGCTCTCTTTGACAGAAAAACAAGCCTTGTGGCTAAGGGAGAAGAAGTAGATGTGGTATTTCTTGATTTTATAAGGCTTTTGAAACTGTCTCATATGTCCTTCTCATAAACAAATGAGGGAAATACAAACTAGATAGAGCTACTATAAGGTGGAGGCATAACTGGTTGGAAAACCGTTCCCAGAGAGTAGTTGCCAGTAGTTCACAGTCAAGTTGGAAGGGCATATGGAGTGGGGTTTCTCAGGGATCCGTTCTGGGTCTGGTTCTGTTCAATATCTTAATTAATGATTTAGATAAGGGCATAAAGAGTACACATAAAGTTTGTAAATGATACTGAGCTGGGAGGGGTTGCAAGTGCTTTGGAGGATACGATTAAAATTCAAAATGATCTGGACAAACTGGAGAAATGGTCTGAAGGAAACAGGATGAAATTCAATGAGGACAAATGCAAAATACTCCACTTAGGAAGGAACAATCAATTGCACACATACAAAATGGGAAATGACTCCCTAGGGAGGAATACTGTGGAGAGGAATCTGGGGATTATAGTGTACCATAAGCTAAATATAAGTCAACAGTGTGATACTGTTACAAAAAAAGCAAACATCATTCTGGGATGTATTTGCAGGAGTACTGTAAGAAAGTCACAAGAAGTCAATCTTCTGCTCTACTCTGCACTGATTAGGCCTCAGCTGGAGGATTGTGTCCAGTTCTGGATGCCATATTTCAAGAAATATGTGGACAAACTGGAGAAAGTCAAGAGAAGAGCAACAAAAATTATTAAAAATCTAGAAAACATAACCTATAAGGAAAGATTGAAAAAACTGGATTTGTTTAGTCTGGAGAAGAGGAGACTGGTGGGGATGTGGCGGCACATGATAAACGGTTTTCAAGTACATAAAATGTTGTTACAAGGTGGAGAGTGAAAAATTATTCTCCTTAACCTCTGAAGACAGGACAAGAAACAAAGGACTTAAATTGCAGCAGGGGAGGTTTAGGTTGGACATTAGGAAAAATTTCCTAGCTGTCAGGGTAGATAAGTACTAGAAGAAATTGCCTATGGAGGTAATGGAATCTCCATCACTGGAGGTTTTTAAGAACAGGTTAGACAAACACCTGTCAGGAATAGCCTAGTTCAGTGGTTCTCAACCTTTTTTTCCCCGAGTACCACTCGGGTCAGGTACAGTCAGGTCAAGTACCATTTGACCTGACTGTACCTGACCCAAGTACCACTCAGGAAAAAAAGCGGGGGGGGGGACTTTCGGCGGCGGCGGGGTTACATGGGAAGAACAATGGCCTCCACCGAAACCCTGCCGCCGTTTGCCCCTTTTCGGCGGCAGGGTTTCGCGGGGGCGGGGGGGACTTTCAGCGGCGGCAGGGTTTCACGGCGGCGGGGGGGAACTTTTGGTGGCGGATTCGACAGCGCGGTACGGCTCGCGTACCACCCAGCCTTCTTCGAAGTACCACCGGTGATACGCATACCACCGGTTGAGAACCGCTGGTCTAGTTATTACTTAGTGCTGCCTCAAGTGTAGGGACTGGACTAGATGACCTATTGAGATCCCTTCCAGTCCAACATGTCTATGATTCAGCACAGACAAAGTCCTACTACACAGGTCAGCCATAGGCAACAACCCTAATAGTGAGAAAAAACATCCACCAACTGATTTACTGTATATTCCGTGATCTGTGAAGAATATATATCTGTGATCCAGGCTGAAAATAAGAAACTCGTAGTTCAGTTCAGAGAGAACAGATTTTTTTAAAATGCTAAATGAGAATGGAGCACTTTAGCTTGTTAGGCCTTGATTTTCAGACCCCACTCTCCAGTTGTGTGTATGCAACTTTGCATGCACAAACACTTGCCATGCATTTTTCCAGCAAACACTTCTGTGGGTAATTGACTGAAGTTGTATGCACAAACCCCATTTGTCTAAACAGGTTTTGCATGTGCTAGTTCTGTAACTGCTTGTTAGAATTTATAAACTGCATGTACAAACATTAGTGTTGGAAAAATGTGAGTCCAAAGTTGTGTGCGCACAAGTGGGTAGTAGGCTGACCCTGCTCTAAACTATGGCTTTAACATGTAACTACTGAATTCTTCTTTTATTTAATCGTGTAACCATTGCATTATTGTGTTGTTAGATATAGCTATAAAATGAAACACATCTTTACAAAATGAACTGACATCAAATTGGTTCTTGTTTGCTCTGTGTGTCACAATGGCTCATCTCAGAACATATTTACAGTCTCTCAGTTCTTGTTTCTGACAAATCTCTCAAGGCTTATTCTGTTTTTGCTCTCTCACCTAAGCTATTGCAAAATTCAGGATCTCTCTCTTTCTCTGTGCCCCACCTTTCTCCTCTCTCTATAACAGAGTTTCTCTCAATTTGTCAAGGAGTTCTCTCTCCTAATCTTAGGCTACTTTATTATCGAGTTTAAACTTTTTCTGATTTTTGGAGACTTAACAGAAATGCTGAATAAGAAATGAAATACATAATCATGACACATTTTTCACCTTGTTTGTTTCTCTAAGAGAAATTATAAAGATTTTGATGAGGAAAAAAACTCCCAACTCTTCTAGAATTGTCTTTTCTATGTTAATCCACCCATGGTGTATTTTAATATGTAAATCATGTTATTCTCTCACACACAACGATCTGATGGATTTTAAATTCTTCATTTCTGAAAGTGTAATAAATAGCATTTTGCTGTGTGTATTGATGCGCTAGGCACTTTCTTCACATATGAAGTTTTAGTTGTGCCAAGCTACATAAGGTGATAGTATTAATCAATCATTTGAGTGTTTGCAAATATAAATAGTAAGGAGCTCATTTCCATAGAAATGCACAGTTACCCTTGCTGACAACCAAAGATGTACAAAGCCATTTTCATGTCAGCAAACAGGTATCCTCTAGTCTTCCTGAAGAAAATAGTCTGCTTAACAAAATACATTCTTATGTATATAATGCCCAGTGTGCAAAGGTTTCTTGGCACCTAACAAAATACAAATGAAGTAAGACAAAGCAATATGGATGGAAAATAAACAAGCAACAAAGCTCTGACAGAAACAACAAATTCCACCTCCTTACATACCAGTTCGGCCACATCCCACTTCCAACCATAAATAAAAGCAAATAACATGAAACTAAAGAAGAAATAAAAATAACTTAAGTGGAAAGATGCTGCAGACACATATGGAATGGCATATAGAAAAAAGGACAACATTACACAGTCATCACCTGTCCCCCATTTTTGGGGATTATGTGTCAGATTTTTTAAAGGTATAAAACTTAGCAATGCATGTACCAATTTGATGAATGTAATATTGTGCCTGTGAAAATTTGGCCATATGTTATGGAAAGGGCAGCAGACACAACCCAACCAGTTTTAGCTGAAATGAAGGGACAGAGCGCAAGAGAGAGGTCGTTAGATTTACTGACCTTATATTGTTTAAGGCTTCAAAATACTAAAAAGAAAAGAAAAAGAAAAAAAATCCGACCCGACTCAGATCATAGCATTGGATTTATTTTAAAATATATCAAGCACATTTAAAGATCTTGAATAAAGGTCTCTCCTTTGTACTGCAACCACCCTTTCATACACCACAATTGACCTACAAAAGATCTTTTAAACGGCTTTAAAAGCCATAACATTTTTCTGTTTTCTCTCCAGACACCTAGCATTTGCCCTATAAACTGATGGAATGATAACATGCCACTGCTCTTCTATTTCCCACTCTTCTTTTTGAGACATAGGAACACTGGCACTTCTGCAAGAAGAATGAATTTGTGCATAGACACTTTTGCAGACTGGTTTAAAGATATATAAGATGGCTTTATATAAAATAGGAATTTTTATCCAGTCTAACTCAGGAGGACAGTTATGTACTTAGACATTTAAAGAAAAGCTGTTTTATCATTATTAAATTGGCTAACAAGTGAGAAGGGAGATAAAGTCTTTCTTATTATCAAAGAAAAAAATGGATTCCTTAAGCAACTGAAGAAAAATATATGATTATTAAACTTTGAATTTCTATTTAGATTGTAAATTCTTTGGAGCAGGAACTATCTTTATGTTATGTGTTTGTACTATGCCTAGTACAATGCCACACTAATCCCTAATTGAAGTTGCTTAAGTCCAAAGCTGATTGTGAAGAGTTCCCAAGGAATCTCACAAAACTGGGTGACTGGGCAACAAAATGGCAGATGAAATTCAAAGGTATTTTCCTGCAGTTACAACTTATGGACTTTAGAGAGCACTGTGGCCCCTTCTGACCAGGCAGCCAAAACCCTCCTCACCTATCACCTCCTGTAGATGGGAGGCAGTGGTATCAGCACAGGTGAAGGGCCAGATCCGCTCCCTCCCCCCCCCCCCCTCAGATGCACAAGGAAGCCCTCCAGCCCCAGTTACCGGAAGAGCGCTCTGTCTCTCCAGCAGCCACAGTCCCTCTCTGCCCCCAGTAGCCTCCTAGATTCCAGCACTATCTATTCACAGGAACTCTCACTATCCCAGGACACTCAGCAACCTTTCCCCCCAGCACCACCTACCACGCTCCTCAGGAGACCAAGCATCCCACAAACCCTCTACCACCCAGCACCCCCTAACTCCAGGAGTTCTCTGATCCCCAGTATTATTTTTAACCATCAGGAAGCTCTAGCACTCACCTGTCTCTCAGCCCCAGCAACATTCATTTAGCTACCTTCCCCTACTTCCCACTCAAACTCTCCCTCACCGTTACAACCGCAGATGGCCTTGAGCAAACAGCCAGCAGCTGCCAAGTTTTGTGCAGCTCCATGTCCTATTCCTTCATTTCTCAGGGCAGAGTATGTTGACCACAGGCCTAAGAGTACAGCTATAAGCAAGGTAAATTATTAAATGCTTTGCATAAAATATCACGTGGAGCAACAGCTCTTTCCTGGATACCAGCCACTCTGGTTCTCTATTGCTCCTCTGCTATTATGCAATGTTGCTGCTCCTTCTCCACTTTTTCTTCCACCTCCTGCAGATTGCCATGCTGTGAGAAAAGATCTCTGCCCTCTTACTGAACATATTCTTTCCAGTTACGCTCCATTTGCTGGTCACAACTGCAAACCGCACCATAAGTAAAAAAGGTATTGTGAAACGAAACTTCAGAATAAATATTTCTTCTCAGATTTAAGGCCTTCTTTCAAGTGTCCATGCAGTTCCAATTGACCTCAGAAGGAGCTACAGATACATGTCCAAAGGCAGCATTTGGGCCTTAGTCTTGAAATTAATGGAAATCAGGACTCTTTCATTCTACACCCTGCTCCAGCACCTTTCGTGGCAATTCACCTAATCACCCTACGCTTCAGCGATATGCCATCTGCAATACCTAGGCCATCTGCAATACTTTTCCCAGTTGTGTAAATTCTTTCTGATTCTTGGATGAAAGATGCTATGCACATGCAAAGTCATATTATTTTATAGCTTTGTTTTAAAATATGTTTTAGCTTTGTTTGGTGTTCTTGTTTAGTGAAAGGTCACCAGGGTGAGTGAAGGACATGATAGGATCATTTTCATTGGAGCTTTGTAAAACTACTGCTCAAGTGAAAGATTTCATTGTGAGTTATTTTGTGATTTTTCTGCAAAACTTCTTGTCCCTGTTTATTTCCCCCAGAGAATTAGGAGAGACCTGAAATTTTAGTGTAGCTTTCATGTGTGTTTTTAATGATTTTCTTCAGCACATATGAGGAATTTCCTACTTTTTAATATATATTACTAAGGCTGCTTTGATTTAGTTTTACCTGTGCTTGCTCGGCTTCTAAGCCAAATGTACTAGACAGGACACTGAAATTGTCAGAAATTGGTATATATTTTTCATTTTTCTGGCCTGCCAAGCATGTCGGGTCAGATTCTTTTTAGCTCCCAAATTGTTTTCTGATCTTCTATAATAGCATTGTACTGCATTTTGTCTTGAGGAAAAGGGAGACTTTAGAAAGGGCATCTGATAGGCCTTGACAGGCACATTTTTAATGGGAAATCTCCCAACTTGTCTGAGTGCTGGAGGCAGTTACCCTTTGACCTTATGCTGCAAAACACATCTAAGTACCTATATCACACTGTAATTGTTACAATTGTTATGATATGCTTACATACCATATTCCTTAAAGCTGACAAAAAGTGGCTGGTTTTTTAAGTGTTTTAAATCTCTCTGGTACTTTTTCACATATTAAAAAATCTACTTTTTCTATAGCATAAATAGATTCGGTACATAGGTACAATAAATATTATAAAACAGAAGAGGAATAAATATGCAAGCCGTAAAAGAGCTGTGTGTGCAAATTTTAACAATGGTGGTCATTCATGTGAGTAACACATCAGACTATTAATCTGAGCAAATGACCACTGACATAAATAATGGTCCAGAGTTGAGTCAATAACCAATATATTAAAAGTTATAAGTGTGATTAGAGCCAAGTTTGAAGAGTTCTATCCTTATCATGGAGGGACAGGTTGTGGCTCTAGGTTGCGGCTCCATAGTTAAGGTGAGTTAAGTTTTCCATTTAAAGCAGGCATTGAACCTCCGTTATGTATAAAGAGTTCAGCATAGCCTCCCCAAAATCATAGCACTTTCTTTTTGAGTATAGAATGAATCTAGCTAGGACCACACACTTGATTAGGTATTTGGGGCATTTCTCTGTCAATCATGGCCTCTGGGACTTTATTATTTTTTGAAAATCAGTACATTTGCTGTGTGCCAGACCTTTTGTATCTCCCCAGATCTCCTTGCATTTTTAAAACTAATTATCTGTCTTTTGAGTTAGCTGATTCCTTAAATATTCTCAGATGTGTGTTATTTGGAATTGATCTTTTTTACGATCAAATTTCATAAATATTTCCTTGCCTAATTTTATTTTGTTTAACTTGTCCAACTCTTCTTATATGGCTCTTTTAGTAGATATCATATTTTCACTTGGCTAAATAGTTCTATTCTGACCTGGCCTTTTTTTCCTCTCTTAAATGTGAAATGTTTTGGATCCATTTGAAAATACTGTATTTACTAACCTTTTCCCATAGGAGTTAGCATTCAGCCAGTAATCAAAGAACAATGGAATATCATCAGCAGAGATCCTAGGCCACAGAATGTTTCACCTGACTATCTATTTTTTATACACAAAAAAGGCAAACAAAATCAAAAACTTTTAGTTGCTATGTATTGTACCACAGCTACTACAAATGCTTTCTTAGACTTGGCACACCGCTGCCACTGGGTAACTTCAAGCACAGGAGATGTGCCTAGTGCAATAATATATGTTAAATAAGCACTATTCATTACTTCCCAGAAGACAAGGAATTTAAAATCCATCAATTCATCACATGTGAGACAGATTATGTGATTTACATGTTAAAGTGCCCCTGTGGATTGATTTGCATAGGAAAGACTACTGGGGCACTGAAACAAAGGATTAGTGAGCATGACAAGAGTGCTATTAACATAGAGAATGCAGCGTCTCCTGTAGCCCATCCTTTCAAACACTTTAAATATATTCATCACTCATGAATACATAGGTCTTGATGGGTTTCCCAGACTCACAAGGGATATTGCAAAAAGACTTCAACTTAAGAACAGGAAGACAGTATGACTTTCTAAAGGGGTAAACAATGGGTGGGCCAGTAGATATTATTTAGGTTTAGGAGTTAGAGAGAGGAATTAGCAGTTGGATCTCTCTGGTTTTAGCCCCAACTCTATCACTCACTGTATGATGATACTAAAAAAGTCGGTTAACCTCTCTGTCCCATATGAAAAATGAATATAATAATATTGACTTACTTCACAAAGGTATAGTTAGGCTTCATTACTGTTTGTAAAGGGCACTGAAGTCCTTAGATGAAAGGCACCAACTATATTTCTATAAAATTGCTTAGTTCTACAACAAGCTGTTGGGCTATTTGCAAGAATCTCTGGGTGAAATCTATGGCTGGAGATCAGACTTGATGATAGTAAAGATGCCTTTGAGCCTTAAAAGTACAGATTCTATAAATGCATATTACAGTATTATAAATATAATATTTTTCCATGAGTCCCCAGCTTTAGCATTCATGTCTCGTAATCTCTATTTGATTCTGTACCGTGTCTTCCTTTTTTAACTGATTTAGTTATTAGGTACTTTTACTATGTCCCTTTACTCTATGGCAATTTACTAATGTGATATTCTACTAAAATATGCTTACTATGTGCTCTGCAGAGGGACTACAATACCCAATGTAATGGTTGTACATTCTTTTATATACTTCTTTCTTGCACTGTTCATTCCACAACTCCCTACTCATGCAAATGTATTCTGTTTATTTTTATTTGGAACTTATGAAACATCTGGCCTGAAAACATTTTATATCAGGTATTTCAAGTGTTTAAAGTTGGAAATTATCTTCAAGACCCTCGGTGGAATGAAGAGCACTTTCATGAAGTAGAAAATTCAACTTCTTAAATAGGGTAAATAAAATCTAAACCAAATAACCAAGCCTTTTATCATTGGCTTCTTAAAAAGAGATTTTTTTCTCTACCATATAGATATCCAGTCTTGCCAAACATTAGGTTGAGTGATAGTGATACGCTACAGCAAAGTTACATGATTTCAATGTCTTCTTCCTATAAATTTATTCCTTTTTGCCTTGATTCTTCTTGAGATCTTAGAATTATGGCATTGACAGCAACTATGAAATACCTGTTTCTTTCTAATGCATTGTCCAATACTATTAGGAGTTAGCACATGTGTAATTTTATGTACGTGTAGTTCTTCTGAGATCATGTTTTTTCAGGTGTTTACTTCATTTCTAAAATTGTACAAGTATATATATTTTTAGGATGCGAAAACAAAACAAAAACTGACCCTTGTTATCTAATGAGCAACATTTGTAGTTTATTTATACTGAGAGTGTTTTATGCTTTAAGATGGCATCATCAAATGTGTAAGCAGGATGGAGGAAAAAGCTATTTATTGAGCTACATTAACTGAATTTAATTTGTTAGCAAAATACCTTTTTATTTAAAAACAATAAAAACCTCTTCTATATTGCTCTCCCTCATTGTGGACACAAATTAATTTAGAACATGTTTCTATTAAGGTGACATAGTCAAATTTCTAGGGAAAACAATGAAAATTTAATCTGTATCTGAGATACTTTTGATCTTTCAGACTTGCACATTATTTATTATTCCTATTTTATTTGAAGTTGAGGGAGTCTCCACATTCATCTGTTTCTCTTTGAATAATCCCACTGTGACTTTCATTAGTACAGCACCAGGTGTTAAGATTGTACATAATGCACATTATTTGTGCATGTGGCTTTCTTTACTAGTTTTCCCACCTTTTTACAGGTGCTGTCTCCTCCCACAATTAAAACTAAAAGCCTTTCACTTTTACTATTATTTATTAATAATATATTTAAATTATCTTTAATCATTATTAAATGTTATTTATTTAATAATTGTGGTACGAAAAAATTATGTACTGTACACAGTTATAACCTTCTCTTTTTAATGTCCAACCTGCCCACTTTTTCACTGTACTCCCTCACATCCCTCTTTCTCCAGAAATAAATAAGTCTTCTGAACTCATTTATACTCTATATTTCATATTTTATTTATAATCTTTGTTTCAGTTGCATTTCCTGATCATTTATTCCATATGTACTATTTCCATATGTATGGAAGTACATTCTATGAAGTAGAGGTAATTCTGTCTGATTTCCCCAATTACCTCTTGTTTGTTGTTATTGTTATGATCCCTAGTTTTTAACCACTTATTAGTATAAAAATGTCTCTATATTGAGACTCTCTCACTCCCAACTTTGCATTTCTCTTTCATAATTTTAAAAACCTATTAGATCATGCCAAAGTCTCCCTTTCTCCACTGTGAAAAAACTTAGTTCATTTAATCTCATAAGACCTGAGCCAAAGCCCATTGAAGTCAGTGGGTTTCTTACTATTGGCTTCAGTGGACACTGATTCAAGTCCAAAAGAAACATTCTTTAGACCTGGTTGCTCAGCAATGCACCCTTTTCAAGGCAATAAAATCCTGTCTGTGGTACTGTGGTTAACACTGAGCATAACATCTAAGGTTTTAATTTCATTTGCTCCCTCTTATTAGTTGTTGTTTTGACCCCTTTTTAGTTCTGCAGCTGATCAAGCATAGAATATGTGGGGGGAAAAGTTTTCCCACCTGCTGATCTCTGAGATTCTTTTTTCCTTTTCTTTTCACTTGTGGAACTTCCTGGCTTAAGGATGTACAAAATAAAATCTGAATAACCCATTTTAGATAGAATAAATATCTATAGACATTATCACTAAGGTTCTGTCTGTGCTAAGAGTGACTGATTGTGTCTGACAGACTTTTTGTTGGCCTCAGGTAGTAGAGCTGATCTTATAGTCTCACGAGTCTTATGACATAGCATTAACCTAGGAAACAGAAGATTTTGCTTTCATTTCCATCAATGAGATTTCCCCTGCAACAACATTTCATGATTTGTTTATGTTATACCATCTCTGGTTAGAGTTCTACAAACTTCAACAGGCACATATATTTGTGTAAAAATATGGTTTCTCTGGCATTCAGCATAGGGGCTCTGTTCACAGCCTTCTCTGTGAAAACTCAAAGACAAGCACTAGCTCAAAGGATGAGTATTAAAATAATGTAGATTTTGTAAATGAGCACTAGTGCTGTGACGACTCTAAAATACCTACTACCTACTTCTGCTTCTTGTATAGGAGAAAAGACAAACTGATCCCTGCACTCTGGTCTGGATTGGATTTAGAAATGTGAGCAGCTGCTAATTATTCTGGTCTAAAGGTGAAAATAAAGGTACCTCCTTTTAGCCAATAGCTATTCTCTTTGCTCTTTTATATACCAATCACATCACAGTGGTTTGTTTTTATTTGTTAATGAGTAAGAGTCAGGCACCACCTTGTCCTTACCCATCAAGTGTCAGATTTTGCCCTTCTGCTCTGCAGTACGTAAGAATGGGGGAAGATTGAAGATATTCCAAAACAGGGAAGAAGGGGGCAAAGTCATGGCTTCATGCCCCAGGCATTAGCCAGCATAACTTGCCAGGCCTGCAGGGATTTAGTCCTGTTGCACCCCCTGAATAGTTGCACCCCCTGAATGTCCTGCTACACATGTCTGTAGCTAGCTGGCACGTCAGAGCCCCAAGAGAGTACAAGGTGCTTTAATTATGATTGGTATGATGTTTTTTCTCCCTCTCTTTTGCTAAGGATTTGTCCAACAGGGGACAGTCAGGGAAGTTAAGACAAATTAACTAAAGATGTGAAGTCAATATTCATAAATAAAAGTGCAATAAGACCATATTTTGTGCACCAAATCCGGGACGCAGCGAGGCAATTTTTTTTTACCAGCTTATATTTTAACAGTTGCACATATACACTACAAATACAAAACAAATATACATATAATCACCACAGATGTGATGTCACACTCAGGAAGGTGCATTCAGACACCGGCCTTTTTCTCATGTCCTGGTCACAAATGAGATTTTTTCCAGAACTGAACACAAGTGATGGCTCTTTCCATCACTGCAGCAAGGTCCTCCTTTGTCCAGGTCTGCCAAGAAGTCAGCAAACAAGCAGGTGCTCAATGGTCTACACTTCACTGCACTCACATATATTAGTGTCAATCGAGTAGCCCCATTTGATCATGTTAGTCTTTGATCTGCCAATTTGCGTGCACAGGCAGTTCTGGCATTGACACATTGACCAGTCTGTATCACCCCCTCCAGCAAGGTCCTCCTGAGGTCCCAGATCTATTTCAATGCATCCGACTGAGCATAGTCTTTCCTTCCATAACCTCATTCATGCCTTGCCAGCTGTAATATTCAAAGGCACAACACTGGTTATAAAACTCTTTCACAATTTGAGGTGAAAGACATTTGGTTACTCCTGTTTGGATACCTTGGATCTTCCATCTGCCATGATCTTTCCCTTTGGCTTGCTACCTTCCTCCTGCTATAGGTGGTACAATGGCAGCCAGTAAGTACAGGCTATCCTTTGGTGTTGGCTATAAATGTCCTGTTATTTCACAACAGCTGTTGTTTAGAACAGGTTTAAGTTTCTTAGCATGGACAGATCATTCTCACACTAGGCATGCATACTGTGCTGTCGAGTAGCACAAGGCCATAGTGACACACATTCAACATCTTTCAGATCACCAGTTAGTTCATCATTTGCCCATGGAGCAAAAACGTTTACAACTATTACTTCACACTTTTGTCGGCGCACATGAGAATTTTGAGTTGCTCAATTTTTTATTTAAATTGGAAGTACAGTCCATTGACCTGAAACTGTGATTTTGTCTAGCAGTATGATATGAATATCACTCCTGAGGGAATTCTGCACCAAAAATTAAAAATTCTGTGGAAAATATTTTAAAATTCTACCAAATTCTGTTCCAGCTGTCAGCCCCGTGCACAGTGGGGCTTGAGCAATCAGCCCTGTTCACGGCTCAGACCATCAACCCCAGGCGGCTAGGGCTCGGGCCATCAGTCCCATGAATGGCAGGGCTCCCACTGTTAGCCCAAGTCATGTGAGCCCCACCATGCATGGGGCTGACTGCTTAAGCCCTGCCACATTGTGGGCCTGAAATCAGTTATTTCCACCAAAAGCAAGCATTTTGGTAGAAATCACAAATTTTGCACGAAAAATAAAATTCTGTGGGGAACGTTAATTCTGCATAAATTCTGCATTACACAGTGACATAGAATTTGAGCAGGAGTCACATATATTCTTTCCTGCAAAGCTAGGTCATATTCACCCTGTGTTGGCTCAACTTTGTGAAAAAAATCATAACAGAACTTGAAGTAGATGTGCTATAAGTGCTGCTTTATGTTTAGTGATACCTTTGTGTTCTTTTATAGATGTTCTGTCTCCACTTGTAATGGAAAATACTGACTGGCATACTGAACATAATACAAATGTTTCTTTTCCGGTTGGTCATAAATATGAAAAATCCTTTTGAAGCTGGTTGTTAAAAGAAGCATTTACGCTTGTTTGACAACTTTTCACTTCACACCAAATCTCGAATCTTGCATGTGTTCTACGTCATATGCCATTCAATCAGCGTTGTAGCCATGGCAACTGCAATAGTGCTGTACCATCTGTGTTATAGCTAGTAGTACTAATAACAATAATAGAAAGATTCTGCATATTTTTCTGTAAGGCATTTATGCATTACACATTAATTAACCAACATGAGAAATTAAAAGTAAGGGCATTTGAGGACAAGTTTTGTGTACCAGGGACTCTTCTGGGGACATTGTTTACCTCATCTTGGGACTGTCCCTGGAAAATGGGGACATATGGTCACCTACATTAAACCCTGTATGCATGCTCCTTCAGAAATAAAGTGGCCTTAATTCACTGTAGTTTAATTCTTAGGTGGGTCCATCCTCAGAATTAAGCTACAATGAACTAGGACCACTTTACTTCTGAATGAGAGCATTCATGTAGGAGTTTAATGCACTTTAAAGTATAAGCATTAATTTCACATCTTTAGTTAATTTGTCTTAATGACATGTCCTAAATCTCTCTCTCCCTTCCTTCCTCACTAGCTTCCTTGCTTCTTCAGTTATCTAAGTACCTGGATGACTCACACTGAACGTGGAGAGGAAAATAGAAGACTCTATGGATAATCAAGTAATGAAATTTTATGGGTCCTATATTGTGGTGTTTTGCTTTTCAAACTGCAGATCCCAAATGTTCAACCCCTGTGTGCATGCTCATTCAGAAAAATTCGTAAGGACTTCATGCATCTTTGGACTTGTATACATGAACATTTAGTTGTTGGCAAACTGGCGTGTAAATCTACCCCACACTAATTTGCAGTGTATTAACTGTCCATGTGGTGATGCACTCTTTCAATTCATTTCAGTGTGCACTCTGATCTACCTTGGGAGTAGATCAGAGTGCATTAATGAACAGGGTTAGTGCGCATCAGCAGGGTACACTTGGGCAGTTAATGCATTGCAGGCTAGTGTGGGTTAGATTCACACCCCAACTTGCTGTGAACTAAATGTTCATTCAAATAAGCCCTCGGAGATGGAAAAGAATCACAGGTCAGAAGTTCCAGAACTATTTTAGAAAGTGAAATACATCTTACTAGAAGTATTATCTTGTGGATCCTGTCACATTCTGTGTGCAATCACAGACTATCCCTGTGGCAACTGCTTACATGAAAATGTATAATAGGAAATTATTAATATATTTTTAGTTTCTTTAATGCAACTTAACAGATGGAAACTAGTATCAGAGTGAGCATCATATGACTAGGTAGCTCTCCACTTAAACCAGCTAGCACCCTGCAGATCACCATTAGTCCAACAATTTCAAATCCTCTCTAAACAGGACATTTTTCTCCTCCCTTCTCAACAGATAAACAAATGAAAATAATATACCAAATACTGCCTATAGTCTTTGGAGACTTCTTAAAGCTGGCATGGATTTTTTCATTACATGACATTTGTTAGTAATATTAAAAAGCCAAGATTCCTTTTCTAAACTATCACTAAAATGTTATTGTTGTAATTCAGAAACTCTGAACTGACAACTCTGGAAAATATGTTTATTGGACTTTCCATTTCACTGCCTCTTTAGGATTCAATATACAGTAGAAATGTGATGAGGCATAGCAAGAGCTGAAATGCAAAGGAAGAGTTACTTTCATTTACATCAATGAAAGATATCTCACCAATATCCACTCTAACCTGTAAATGTAATTTTTAAACTGGTTTGTGCTAACTCTAACTAAACGCACAAAAGTTGTGTTTCCCTATCCCAATGGCATTAGCTACTTTTCTAGAAAAAAACTGTCATGCTTAATTTAAAAAAAAATAAATTTCACAATTCACATGAAAAATAAACAAAAGTAAAGGCAGTGGGCTAGATTTTCAAAGTGGTCAAGAGTCAGCAGATCTGCTTGAAAAAAATGCATTTTGAAAATTCACCCATTTATTTAGGTTCCTCAATGAAAGGCATTGGTTACTGGGCTTTTTTGAAAATCTGGCCCAAAGTTTGTAATAATCGTAATGAGTGATGAACCACAGACTCTGTAACATTGCTTCAGTCTTCACTCAAAAGGTTAATTGTGACCAGATGCTTAAAACAATTAATATTTAGAACAAAGCGGAAGGAACAGAAGTCAGAATAAGGAAACCAGAGGTAAAAGAATATTTAGATAAATTAGATGTGTTCAAAATGAACTTCACTCCAGGGTATTTAAACTACCCAAACCAAACATAGGGCCTATCTTCAAATAGGAGAAAAAGGAGGACACAGGGAATAATAGATCAGCCAGCCTAACTTCATTATTCACAGAGATTCTGGAACCAATTATTAAACAATTAGTTTGTAAGCACCTAGAGGATAATAGAGTTATAAGGAATAGCCAACAAGTGGGGTCTGTGACACAGTGCACCCCAAAGCAAACCCCATCTTCATCATAAACCCCATATTCATCATTTCTGTATGGTTGTAATAATTCATATTAAGCATGCCATGTAGGATATGTGATGAAAGGTCATAATCTGCTAAAACTCATGTTGCTGTTAGAAGAGGCACCCACACCTAGGAGGGTCTCAGCAGCCAACAGCCAAAGGAGTTGTAAACAAAGGATTTACAATACAATGACAGTTGCACAAGTCTATACAATAGATATTGTTCAACTCTATGTTTTACTCATACAGGATGAACTGAGCAACCTTGTGGCTCAGCAGGGCCCATCTGGACATGCCTGGACTAGTGTCTGATGGCCACATGAGCAGAAGATATAAAAGAAGGAATAGAGGCTGCATTCTTGGTCCTTTCTCCTCCCCCATGTACACTGAAAACAATAGGAACACTGGAACTCTAAGAGACTAGACCCTGGCTTGGGAGAAGCCCGCATACCGAAAACTGGAACCTCCAAGTGGGGTGAGAAAACTGCCTAATCTAGATACTGCCACTGCCTAGTGTTAGAGGTTTAAGATTTAGTTTGCATGTTTATCTTTATTTTCCTTGATATCTATCTCTAATTTCCTATGCCTACCTCTTATACTCACTTAAAGTCCATCTTTCTGTAGGTAATAAACCTGTTTTATACTCTTAACTAAAACAGTGTGTTTCTAGGAAGTGTTTGAAAAATTCCCACTCAGTTAACAAAAGTTGGTGTGTCTCCTCCATTGCTCAGGGAGGGACAAACCGAGTGATAAACTTACTGGTCAGACTTCTGACCCGGGCAGAACAGGGTAACTTCGGGGTGCAGGGCAGGGAACTGGGGCGGACTGTGTGGGGCCTTTTTCTGTGAGATTCGTGAGTGGCTCTGAGAGCATTTATGCAACCTAGCTGGGTGTAGGACTCCAACTACCATTGGGCTGAAAGATAACAGCACCTGGAGGGGTTTGCTGCTTGTCAGTAGAGCAAAGAAGTGTGGTAGACTAATGAGGCTGGAGAGTTAAATGGTCTCAGCAGTACTGTAGTCCCAGATGGCACCCTGGGCAACCCATCACAGGACCCCAAAGGGGTCGGTCCTGGGTCCAGTACTATTCAGAGTTTTAATTAACGACTTGGATGATAAGGTAGAGTGCATTCTTATCAAATATGCAGATGATAGCAAGCTGGACAGGGTTGCAAGCACTTTGGAAGGCAGGATTAGAATTCAAAATGATCTTGATAAATTGAAGAACAGGTCTGAAATCAATAAGATGAAATTCAATAAATACAAGGAAAAACCACATGCACAAACACAAAATGGGAACTAATTGGCCAGGTAGTAGTACTACATAAAAAGATCTGGCGGCTATAATAGATCACAAATTGAACATGAGCCAACAATGGTACTATTGTGAAAAAAGCAATTGTCATTCTGGGATGTATTATCAGAAGTGTCATATGGATGACAATTGTTCCACTCTACTTGGCACTGATGACACCTCAGCTAGAGCACTGTGTCCAGTTTTGGGTACCACAGTCTAAGAAAGATGTGAACAAATTGCAGAAAGTTCAGAGGAGAGCACTGAAAAGAGGTTCAGAAAACATGCTCTGTGGGGAAAGACTGGAAGATTTAGGCATGTTTGATCATGGGGAATGAAGGCTGAGCATGGACATGATAACCATCTTCAAATATGCAAGCATCATTATAAAAAGGATGTTGATCAATTGTCCATAGAATGTAGGGCAGAAAGTGATCAACTTACTTTGCAGTAAGTGATCAATTTACAGGTTTTTGGGATTCCCAACTAAACATTTTCCAGCTGGCTTACCCAGAACACCTTTTCCAATTCTGGGGAAATACTTCATCCAGTTCTCTGGGATCCAAAAAAACTCAGTTTGACTCCAGCTCAGCTCTCAGGTTACTTTATTAGGCCTGTAACAGCTCTTTGTTCATGTGATACCCAGATACACAGGGTTTAAATACAGTATGATACCACAATTCCAACTCATGCCATACTTCACACAGTTTATATACATCATTCCTAGCTACTAACATCTATACTTCATTCAAGCAAAGACCAATCACTTTGCAGATTGCATACAGACCAATTGCTTTCCAGATTGCTACAGATCAATCTCTTTGCAGATTATGTAAGGCAAGTTTATCAGTTTTGGGAGTTTCTGACTGCAGTAATCATACGCACAATTGTTAGTTTAGTTAGTTTCTGCTTCCCTTATTTACTAGAAACACAATAGTTAGTTGTTTCAACAATTACTTGTTTGGCCTTGTTCAGCAGTTACTGGTTCAGGCATGTCTTGTCTTAACTTAGGCCTGCTCATGTCAACTAAGCCAACCCTACACAGGTTACCAATGGAGATTGTGAAATCCCCGTCACTGGAGGTTTTTAAGACCAGGTTAGACAACCACCTGTCAAGGATGGTCTAGATATACTTAATCTTGCCTCAGCATGGGAGAATGAACTAGATCATGTCTTGAACTCCCTTACAGCCCTACATTTCTATGATTATTTAACTAAATAACAGTTAAATGGTTAGAGGCTTGCTTGCTGTAGCAGCTACAATATATCTACATTAATCACATAATTATCTCTCCAGCCCCCACTCTTTATCCTGAATGTTACACCCTTTAAAGTAGACGTTTTATAATTAACAGAAATGATATCCATTGTGTGTTGTGTCTCAAAGTAAGTTGTGGTGTTTTTCTTGACTTAGATATACAATGCTAAAATGCCCTGTAGAAATGATGTCATTTGTTCTTCAAGACTCTCACAGCAAGGGAAAAGCAGTAAAATCAATAATAAAAATGGAAATCTTTAATAGTTCTTTTTAGTATACAACACAGAAATCAGCATCAGTAGGGAGCTGTCCAGCAAAAGAACTTCTGAAGAGGAGTATGGTATCACTATTGACTGTCAACCTACAAAAAACCAGGGAGAGCTGTATTGTTATACAAGGAGGCCACATACCCATTTTTGCAAAACGTTTTCTCATGTTTTAATTTATTTTATGAGTAACATTTTAATCAGTATGTTTTGCTTTCTAATTTTAATGAAAAAATTACACATCTCCACTTCTGCAGCCTAAGGCTCTGGGTTTTATATTCTAAATCCACTGGGATGTTCACTGACTAGTACCTTTTTGAGGTGAGGGGGTGAAAAGGAGAGATTCTCCCATCTAAATTAATTAACACAATATAGAATGCTCCTTTTTGTAAAATGGGGCAGATTAAGAGGTTACCCTTCTTCATCCTTGTTATTAAACATTCTTTGGCAAGCCTCAGTTATATGGGGGAGCATTAAAAAGTATGCATGTATATGGGGACATATTTACAACTTTCTCCTTAAAGGCAGAAGCACAACAAAATTATGTGTTCCAAGCACTGCTCCCTCAAGTGCTCAACCAGGGACTTATTTTGTTTTCCTTTTTATAGCTCCTCCTTGGTACTTTATGGACCCCTCATCTCAAGTGTCTGATCCTGAGACATAAATTAATTTTAGATGCACCTTTTATCCTTTGCGGCTGCTAAGGCAATATTCACTATTTGTTTTGGTTGCCATGGAGATAATTGACTTCCTGCAGTGGTAGAAGCCTTGTTCGGGGTATTAAACAGGGTTTGGGTCCAGGGATTCTTTAATTTTCATGCAGTGAGCAAAGTCATTTCATCAACAAAACCTTTATAAATTTCTCTCCCTCATAATTTGAGTCACTCTCTTTATAATCTTGTGAATGTTTTATCCTATGCTTCTCTGTTGTAGCTTAATCCACCTGCTCCACGATGCTGACTCAAACTACAGCCAATGGCATATTGTCTATTTATTATGGTATTGCATGTTAGTCAGATACAAGCTCCCAACAGAATATTATCTGTTAGAACAGCATAAGAAACAAAGATAATAAAACTGTTGCTTATAAAAGCATTATCCTTCTGGAAGCACTAGTTCAAGTTCATGAAAGGGAGACAGAGGTTCCAAATTAGCAATCCTGTAGTCAGGCTCTCAGTAACTGACAAAGGTCCCAAAAACAGCACTTCTTAACTTTGGCCAGATTATAGTGCATGGTATCCCGTCTCCCACGTAACTAATCATAGCTAACCCATTCATAACTGCAGTCCCTGCTGTCTCCTAAATTCAGAGATTGCTATTTCTAGCAACTAAATGTGGGGAGAGAGAAAGAAGCAAGAAAGAGATATGATGCTATCCCCTTCAACAGCTAGCAGAATTGCCAGACACAAAGGGGAGCATACACTGCACCCTGTGATGGGGTGTAGCAGTGAATCTGCTCCCTGCACACCTTGGAACTCTGGATGGAACTGCAAATACCCGAGGAACAATGTCTCGTAAATCCCTCCACTGGATGATCCCTCCACGGCTCATCTAAAGATTCAGTAAAGCCACGAGGCAAAAATTCCATTGACAATCAGAGTTTAAAAAAGGATTTGCCCTGTTTCCAAATTAATAGTTTTTAAAAGAGTATAAACACAGAAGGGATTATAAATAAAATCTACATTAATCACATCATTAGCTCCCCACCCTCCAGCCCCCAATCCCTATCCTGAGTGTTATATCCTTTAGAGCAGACCCATTATAATTAACAAAAACATCATGATATCCATTGTGTGCTGTCTCTCAGGGCAGGTTATGGTGGTTCTCTTTAGATGTGCAATCCCAAAATGGCACTGGGGAATTACATGAAAGATTATATTTTGCCCTACAGAAATTATATCATTTGTTCTTCAAGCCTCTCAGAGCAAAGAAAAAACATTAAAATCAATAATAAAAATGGAAATCTTTAAAAGCAAGTAATACTGAGGCAAAACTCTGAAAAACACCCTTAGTTCTTTTAAGTGTACAACACAAAATCAATTTGCAGTGACCCTGAGAGTCAGCCATTCTCGCCCCTGTGACAGCAAAGGAAAAAAGGGAGAGAAACAAATTAAAGTAGTACATAAAAGTCTTTTTGCTTTCCCAAGTCTTTAGAGTGCTTTTGAGCAAGGAGAGCATTTAAAGCAAGCTTTTGAATTTTTATCAATATCATCTTCCAACATGTTTTTTTAGTGTCTGCCTTTAGCCTTAGCCTTCTAGTATATCTGCCACTTCTCTCCATTTCTCTCTCTGCATCATGATTGTGCTTCAGATAGGTTGCAATCTAAGTACCATTATCTCTGCAGTTAGCTGTTTTCCTATCTCCTGTGTTTGCATTCTCCCCATCGTTTTCTTATGTATTTCTTAAGATTTATTTTTCTACATATATCAAGATGTAGATCTGAATATTTTATGCCAGACCAACAAACCGCACCTTACAAGCAACCTAAAGCTATAGCTTCCCCAGGAAGGATTATTTTTAGAAGATATTTCACAATTCTCTGGACAAATATTCTGGGCAGTTGGAATTACCATTAATCCTTTTGCCTAAATTAACTGAACTGAGACATCTGCTTTTCTGTGCTGAGTTGCAGAATTGCATAAATATGGAACTTCCACTATCGTATTTTGTAGAAAACCGCCTACAAAAGATAAGCGCGTGTGTGAGGGGAAGCAAAAAAACTACAGAAACATTTAATTTTGGTTTAATAAAATAAAAGAATGATATATGTATTTTTAGCAACAGTGCAAATATACTTCCAATAAATAGCATTTAATGTGTTATTCTTCTTACCCTAGTCCCTTTATACTGCATTTTGAAATCCTGAATAGAAAATTCCTATTTTCATATTATAAGGTCAAGTTACATCAAGGTCTTTCCAGTAAAAAAAGATCTTTGGTATCTTACTAGAATGTTAATATACTGAAAACCTCTGAGACTTAATATTGTGATCTTTCATGATGATTTACTGTAGATAAAACTGATGTGCAGCTCCAGTAGCTCTTTAATACCAAGGATTTTACTAAGTAGCACAAAGATTTTCAAGCTAAAGTAACCATATGAAAAGATTCAATCTAATGTCACTGAGTTTGGGGGCCTGTGTTTTAAAAATCTAACATGCACACAGTGTTTAAATGTAATTGCAACTCTTCCTGACATAGATATGGTAAATTTGAACTTTCTGCATCTTAATATAGTTCAAGGCTGCAATACAAATGTGATGGTTGTAAATAAGGTAGCCAATAAAATAAATTCTTAAAGCCATTTCTCTCTGGCTTTCTTCCCCATCCTACCCATTTTGTAGATATTCATCATCTGCTCCAGATTGTCAACAAACTGCAAGCAGAATTCCAATAAGGATATGGGATTCCCATATTTTTGACCAGATAAAATATGTGCATAGTTTCTGCAGTCAAAATGAAATTCTCTCTCTAACAATATAAAGTTTAAGTCTGGCAAGGGATTAAGCTAGCAGCAGCAGATGTTTGAGACCGAGTTCCCAGTGTTTAGGGTTAATAAGTACAGGTGGTAAATACTTACAAAAGCAACAAACTAGCAGTGATAGAAAACCGAACATTTCTACTTGTTTTGCAGTATTTGCACTGAAAGATTATGCAGAAATGCATCCTTCAGAAGTCAGACATTTAAAAATTCTACTTACAGCATACTCTTAGGGAAATCCTCAGTAGTCTTCTTGTAAGTGGTGGTGTTACTACTTCGTAGATTTTTAGAAATTCATTTATTAGATTCTATAAATATATATTTTAGAAGAGCAGATAGTCATCTAAGTACCAGTCTTACAAACAGTTATACGTGAGTAACTTTATACATATGAATATGCATAAACATTCACAGGATTGGGAATTTAAGGTCCATTCCAGCTCCTACTGGAATCAACGAAAACTTTCAATGGCTTCAATGAGTGATGGATAAGACCTTCTAGTACTGTCTCATAAATTACTTCTAATACCATGTAGTTCTCTTTACTTCCTCACACAGGCAAAGTTAAGAATCAACATGGGGGAACAGAATTTGAGTATTTAGGTATACGTCTGGGCTTTTCTAATGCAAATCTGATGCTCAGTTGTAAACAACTTTTAAATAGCCTCCTAATGTACGTTTGTCAGATACATAATAAAATATGTTTCCTTGGCTTCCGACTACTGCCACAAATAACATTAACACAAGGCCCAGGATGGACAATTTTCAGTGCGCCCGTGGCAGGTTTAAGGTCCAATATCTTGCAATCAACCAAGACTACAAATGGGAGCTTTATACCATTGGAAAGGGGCTCAGCTTCTGATAATGGAAGGTCAGGAGACATCAGGCCATAAAACTATGACATTATTATGTATGGAAAAGCTATTTTACAGAAAGTCATTTTTAGTGGTTTCTAAAATTTATTAGCTATCATTTTCCTCTCCCTCCTGTATTGCTGGACTCCTGGTAACAAAGTCAACCTTGCCTTAAATAATGAGGGATATGAAAAATACTAAAAATAAAAAAGTTTTCTACAATATTTCTAAAATATTTTTTCTATCAAATACATGGCATGAACAAAAAGTATGAGACTGTAGTGTGATATAAAGAATTTAATGATAGTTATATGTCATGACATGCATAACACATTTGCATTCAGAAATGTTGCAGAAACCTGTATTCATGCCAATAAAAGCTTGAAACCGTACAATCATGTAAATAAATGTATGGGCAGATCCTCAATTGGTTAAAATCGGTGTAGTTCCACTGAATTCAACAGAGCTACGACAACTCATACCAGTGGAGGATCTGATTCTATCTCTATAAATTACATGTTAAAAACTATTTTAAAAGACCATCCAGGTTGCAAAACCAAATCACCCAAAATTTAGCACATGCCAAAATTAAGGATGTCTGTGCAATCTTAATTCATCCCCCATGTGTGTACATGTTAATAGTCTTTGAATAAATGATCACATATTATTTTTTCCACGGGACCCTTGCCTGAATCACCACACAGTCCAGACAGTGCTCACTGAAGGCTTGATCTAGTGTTCATTGAGTCAATAAAAACATTCCCATTGACTTTGTAAACACTGGATCAAACACCAAATGGGTAGCTATTCAACATTTCTTTGTACCTTAATCATTGCATGTGTGGACCCAGTTCTTATCTGCTACACACCATCATTGTTACTTTCTTCTTGAGCTTTTCTTTAGTGTGCCACAAACAAGAAGAAATTTGGCTTCATAACTCATCATGGTATTATTGGTATTATTTTCCACATTTGATAGCGGGGCACTGAGGCAAAGAGGGCTAGATTCACAGAGAGTTCTTTGATGTCGCAAAGGTTAACCTGTAGGTGACCTGCTGTCCAGTGGAATTCACCACCCTGAGTTAGATGTCCAGTCTCCCCATGCATCCCATGGAGAGAGTTAGGCACCTAAGAAATAGATTCCTAGAAGCCATCAAGATGAACAGAGAGCCACCTATGCTAGCCAGGAGTAAGATGCAGGGAAAAAGGATGAGGCTTAGGGCTCAGATTCACAAAGGTACTTAGGCACCTGATTGATGGGCAGGAGAGAAGCACCTATCTTCACTTGGGATTCTCAGCCATGAATCCTTTCCTGTAGTCAGGTAGAACAAGAGAGAAAAAGACCTTCACCCTGTTATATACCAGTGGTTAGGCACTCCTCTGGAAGGCTTGCTGTCCAATCACTGCTTACCTGAGTTAAAATAGGGATTTAAAGCCAGGTCTCCCACATCAGTACCTGAATCACAAAAAGCTATTGAGGATTCTGCAATGGGAGGTGTCTCAATCTCACCTGTTGAAGCAGCTCCACTTTGTATTAGCTAATTAAATATTCATTGGGCCAGAGAAAGAAAGAAAAAGCGAGAGACTGACTATAGCCTGATGGCTAGGGCACTCAACTAGCATGCAGGAGAGTCAAATTCAAGGCCATGCTCCAATAAATAATGTATTCAAAAGTGGAACAGCTTAATCGTGAGACATAGAAAAAGCAGGATTTAAATGTGGGTTTCCCATATTCCAGGTGAGTGCCCTAACCATAAATCTATGGGGTATAATGTCATCCAGCCAAGTCAGGACTAAGCATCATTCTTCATCCAGGCCAAAATCCCAGTAAGTCAGTTTATCTAAGGAATGTATGAAAAAGCCCTCAGGCAAGCAGCAGTAGAAGAGAAGGAACAGATCACCCCTGGGATACATCGGGATGGGAGGGGATTATCTGTTGGCCTTCTTCAATATCCCCTTGTTAGTAGCATGTCTTTTCCATAGCTATTAAAAACATTTGGTTCATAAAGGTCATTCACCCTGCAAACAATTTAGGGCTAATGTACTCTCTGTAGCTCAATCTGTTCATGAGATTAATGCTTCTAAATATAACATCTGTATATTTTACAGCAGAACTCTTTGCTTATATTCCTTATAAAAATTAATCATAAAGAAGAGAATCTTTCAGAAGAACATTATTAAATAACTATATATGCATTATTTTATATATACAATTTTTACAAAATGTTAGTCATCTATGATGTGCAGAATATTTGGAATCATGTCTGTGTCTCAATTGCCTTATCTGTAAAATGAGGAGAATAATACTGACCAAGCATTGTGAGGACTCACTAGTTAATATTTGTGCAGTGCTTTTAAGATGAAAATTGCTATATAATTGCTAACTAATATTATTTTATTGCAGTATATACAAAGAAAAAGAAAAAATCCACAAAAATCTTAAATATAATTCCATAGAAAGTACCCATCTACTTGTTGTCCTTATTAATTTTAACCATCTGTACCGATCCCTTGGTACTGAAATAAAAAGCATCACCATATTGACAATTTATTGCTTAGATTTAATTAATGTCAACAGAATGTCCTATGCAGTATAAAACAAAAACACGGGGCCAAGTCTTGTTCTGATTGCATGAATCAGCCTTAAAACTAGTTTAGTCAGTTATTTGGAAATACTCCTGGATACATTGTTTCCACACCATTGTCCCCTAGTGTAGGAAGCCTGGCTTGAAACAGAAGGACTGACCGGAACACATCCATACTACAACACCCAGCTCTGGGAAAAGCTCCTTTGGCACCACCGCAACACATACAACTGAAAATATCTCTGGAGCTTTTCCAAGTAAATTGAAATTCAGGATTAGCTCAAAATACACACACACACCTGTGACAAGGATCTGGCCCACAGTCTTTGTCATGAAGATCTAAGAGTCTAAATGACTGACAATGATCAGACAAAAACCTTTTAAAAAACAGCTAAAAGTGACTATTTTTGGTGTGTTGAGTGGTATAATAAGGTTAACGTAACATTCCTTAGTCACATTCACAGACAGACTCTATTGTTAATTTTGGGGATTAACTTCAGACCTTTGACCCAAAAGTACAAGCCCTCAGAACTTGAGCAATGAACAATTTCTTTAGTTGTTCTTAGACCAACCACTAGAGGGAGACATGATAAACACAAAGCTAGTGTACACTAGCATTTTGGGGCCTTGTGGAAGAAGTAGGTTTTCAAGAGGGTTTTTTGGATGAAGAAAGATAGAGTAAGCCTCCTACCCTAAACAGGTTTTGGAAAGAGACAGAAATGATTAAAAGGGCAGTTAAAAAATGTCAGAGAATGTCAGAGAATAACAAAGAAAAAGAAACATCTACATGTGGGACTGGCACCATCTTGGCCAACATGCTGGGGATTAACCAGGGATTTCCAGATCCAAAAGCATGAGTTTCTACAGTCTGAGGCAAAGCTCTTTAACTAAAGCGGTCCCACACTCAAATCATCTGTGGATTGGACACAGAGGAGGACACATAAAACATACTAACCAATTAATTTCACATGACATCATCCCTCAGAGGACCTCATTTCCACAGAGGGCCACCTTCTAACCACAGTCTGTATTTAGAATACAGCAAAAGAAGTTAAAGAATTTACCTTATTCTAGGAAATTCTACCCAACATCACAGAGGTATTAAAAAAACATCATATTAGACAGTAACACATAAAAGTTCTTTAGCACCACATGGTGAACTCCAAAGTAACTCACATGACCATATATTTGCATATCTCAGCAGAAATTACAGTATTCTGCAATAACTGTTCAATTGTTTACAGGTTTCAAACACGAATATAAACCCTGCCCCAGTAGCCTCACCAGTTCTTGGTAGGCGGGGTCCTACAGAAGCCATTGATGTTGCAAATGATGAAGACAGCCTACAAAAGCTGCCCCATCCCATTCACTCAGACTGGCCTGTTTAGGAATGGAGGGGAGCATGATGGAAATGTAGCCTGGGTTAGCAAGGAACACCCAGGGCACAGGATTAGTCACCCACACATCTGTACTGGCTTTCTGTCACTCTCTAAAAGCTATATGATCCAGAAGGCATTTGTCCAATAACAATAACTTTGTTGGTCCTACTCACTTATGAATAATGTTACATATTATTGTATGCCAGTAGTTGTCATTCATATTAACTATGTATCTATGCATATATAAAGCTATATCTCTTATATATACACTTTCTGTAACACCCCCACAGAATCCATAATGTTCTCTCTGGAGCAGCAGCAGCTGGTCATGAGTGCAGCAGAAGTGGGGAGTGGCGGATGGTGGCAAGAATCTTTTTGGTCCAACTTCTATTGGATATACTAAGTGGGCAGGGTTTGCAGGGGAGAGGAGTGGTTTTGAGGTGGAGGACAGGAGCAGAACCAGCAGGGAGGAATGAGAGGCAGGGAATAAGGAAAGGGTACTGTGCAATGAGACAGATATTTTGAGGGGGTAGCAAAAGTGACAATGTGTGGAAAAGGGCACTCCAGTGTTCTTTAGGAAAGGTCCCACTTTGATTTTGAGCCTGGGAAACCATTAAGCAGTATTGCTCCCCCCACCCCAGTTTCAAGTCATCCTTACAGGTACTAATTAATCAATATAATCGTTTCCGATATATCACAATAAAGCAAATATCACAGTAATGCCACCAGAAAGTTTAGATGCATATAGAGTCTCTGGTCACATATCATATTATTACATAAAATCTATAGCCTAAGTCTTTGACCCTAATTCTTCATTATATACAACCATGTCTCAGAGGTACAGGAGAGTGGTGGACACAGAGATTGAACTGTGATTCCCTGATCCTTGGCCACCTGGCCCCAGTCAACATTAGTACAGCCGGGGCCTTACTCTACTACAGCAGACCCGACGCCAGTGGACTTCGGCTCCATCATGCCCCCTCCCACCTAAGCATACCCCCTCTTCATCCCTTTACTAAAGGGAGAAAGGGTGGCTACTGGAGGAGATGACAGAGAGTCCCTTTATGCAAAGGGTGTGCTCAACTGGCAGCCACCATCTGTTTTAAAGCCACTTTGTGTTGCTTACACTTATGAAATCCACACTGGTTTTAGCAGACTGGAAAATTAATTCCTATAGGAGATGCAATTAAATTCAGTGATATAGAAATTGCTTTACAGATTTACAGAATTGAACTATATCCTTTCTATACAAGTTTTAAGCCATTCTATAGAATTTAATGGAGAATTTTACGCCTGCTGGAGCATGGCTTACAGTTTCTACAGAAAGGGAATTATTTTCTATATAATTCCATAGGATTTTTCCATAAGGGAAATCTCAGGTTCATTCAAGTGCTATTTTTGTTTTAACACAATGGACATTTCTCCCAACTTCATTTTGCTGGGGGACAGCTGTATTTAGTAAGCAAAGATCCATCAAGAGAATCTGAAGTCCAAAACGTGTGTTCCCTAACGTAGGAGTGCAAGTGTAGCAGTCCATAGTTAACCATCTGATAATTTATGGGTGATAGGACCTTTTCTTCTATAGTCTTACATGGATTATTTAACTTAAATTGCCTTTTTTTATTCTTTTTGTTAAATAGGTATATTTACAAAGATTTGGAAAAGAGCCATGCTGAAATTCTGGATATTTCACATAACAATATTTCTATCCCAATGAGTTTGCTTTAATCAAACTAAGCATAGTACATTCCTTTGCACTAGATACTTAGCTTTTTGGAGCGCATACAACACAGCTTCTCTTACTGACCAAGGGAAATGTCTGAGTTTCTTTTGTATTGGAAGTACAGGTCTTGTTATTTAATCTGTGAGTTTATTTAGATTGTAAGGTCATCAGGGCAGAAACCTTGTCTCCTTATTTTTCTGTAAAGTGCTATGAACACACAGAGTGCTACATATATAATAAATAAAATTTCCTTTTTTTGCTTCATCCACAAATGAAGTTGCAAAGCCCAATGTGTCAGACTCAGTGGAGTGCAGCACAGTGGAGAAAAATTTAAACAAACAGATTAAATCTAAGCAGGTGTGAAAGAATGCATCAGTTAATAACCTGCAGTAAGCTTCCAGTCCATGCCAAGCATGCACAGTTGTGGCAGTGTTCACGAAATTATATCTATAGGTTTATGGTGAATTACGTTATCACTAGTGCATTGAAACAAACCAAGCACTCACCAAAAGCACTTTATGTTCTGTATCCTGGATATTAAGAAAACATTGCAAGCAAGTAGGCTGGAGAAGAACTGACACAACTGACCTAGTATGTAGCATCAGTTCAACAGACTGTAGGGGTGCAAATGTCAACATAGCAGTTTGGCAAACAAAGCCATTTATGAACAAGATCTGGTGAACCGCAAGCATATAGAGGGACAGTGCCTCTATGTGCTTGGTTCTGAGAATGGCAATATCCATTAGCAAAATATCATCTCTTTCCTTGCTAGTGTCAATGGGAATATTTTGCTAGGAATCCAAGGTAGCTCGTTATATGCAGCATACAGGAAATACTTTGTTTAGTACAATGGGGGCTGCTGAAAAGTCTCCTTGAATTGTATGCTGAACTGAATGCAGTTAGCACCATTTTGCTGCCACTCCTATGATGTTCTGGAAATTGCACTCTTAATGAATTAACATGCTCTGTAGTTTCCTGAGCAATTAATTCAGTCTCTGCCATAGCAGACTCAATTTGACTAGCAATAAATATAGCTTTCTGTAAAGTTAGCTCTGATTCAAATAATAATCACTCACCCCTGCTGGCTCATTTCTCCGCAAGCTGATCTCAAATTATCCCATCAGACACACCCAGTACTGGCACATGAAAAGTGGTACCTGTAAAATATTAAATTTATTCATCAATAGATTCATCTAGCTTTCTTATGCATTGGTAAAATATGTATCCTTCTACCAGCATGTTCATGTTAGGTACCAAAGTGTTCTTTGAAGCTGAAACTAAAGTTAGCATACAAATTCCCAGGAGAGGGAATATATTCCAAAATATTCCAAACAAAAAGCTTAGCTAAAATAGAGTTATAATTGTAAATTAAAGTTGTATCAGAATTTTCCTTTTAGTGGAACTTTTACCATCTTCTAATTCTGATCTATCTTCACTATTTTGTATAAAGTATTTGAAATTTTTAAGTCTTAGCATGTTTTAATTTTCCAAGGTACTTTGGATTGAAAAATTCCATAGTTCAATTATATTGTTTCAAAAAATACCTTTTTCAGATTTTCAGACAAAGAGTTTCATTAAAAATGAAACAAAAAACCTCTTTGGGTAAAAATAAATGGCAGTTTTATAGCACACCAAGAAATTCTTCAAAGTTCACACGCTGTAAGGAATTCTCATTACTGAGTAAAATAGACTATTGCCTAAACCACAAACAACACAGAAATAGTGGTTGAATAAGGTTGATTTGTTAGAGGAATGAAAAATCACAGATAAGTCTTCAGAGTCCAGCTAAGCCTACTAGTAGCAATAAACCCTAAGATGTGAACTATTAGCATAAAAGTCTTTAGAACTGCATAACCTACTTATTGAAGACCTAAGTGAAGAGACTGATGTAGTCTTCTTCTCATTAAGATATGTGAGAACACAACACTGGAAAAATTCAGCTCCTCCACTGAGTTAAGTACAGACTTTGACATTGGTGATGGAAAATCTGATATTGTCAGCAGAAATTAAACAAAGAAGAGAAGAAAAAAAACCCAGCAGACCCATCTGGACTTCCATATGTTTTGTAGCCCAGGGCCTGAAAAAAATATTCCCAGAAAAATTGGTCATTAGGAAATAGTATGTGTAACTGTTGTGTAACATGTTTATATGTGTTTTTTCTCTTTACACAATAAAGCTTTTGAAACGTGTGTGTGTGTGTGTGTATGTGTGTGATGTAGCCAAAGAATCATTGCTACATGTGCACCACTACAAGAAAAGATATACCAGATTTTTGTTCCAGAAAGATGAAGAAAGTCAGGGAAGATGGGAGCTAATTTTGGTGCAATGAAGAGTATTGACATAAGCCTGGTGCAGCTGGAAGAAGAGGAAAATTATGTCAGTTCTTATTCTTCATACAGTTCCTAACCTTAAACTCATTTTTCAAGTACATTCACTCAGATGTAATTTAGGTACAACTCCAGTGAAGCCACTGGATACACCAAAGGCTGAATTTGGCCCTTTGTGTTCACATACTTGGAAAGTGGTCATCACTGTGCCCTGAAAGTTCACATTCCCCCTGCTAACAAATATGAGGAACTATTTTATGAAGAGCCTTGAAAATAAATAATTGGTGCCAGCATTTTTAACAGGGCAGAATTTTCTCCTCTGCTCGTCTCTGAATCTAAGAACTAATATCCTACCCTACATCCATACATATATAGAACTCCCAGTGGTATGGTGAAATATCAAAAAGAACATTTATCATGAAGATATTTCTTTACTCCAATACAGAACATTTCCACTACTGTATTAATCCTTTCCATAATCCTTATCAGTTTTCAAACAATTCAGCTGGAACGTACTTCAAAAGAATTCACCCCAGATTTGACACAAGATTATAGTCCATCCTCAGAAAAGGCTGTGCTATCCCTTGCTAGATAGTAGCATTCTTGGATATGTACTATTTGTTTACACTAATATTGTACTCCAAGATTTAGAACGTTCTTTATATTACAGCACCCCATAATAGGATCCTCTAGTGTGGCCTTCTATCTCCAGGTAGAGCCCCAATGAATCTGCAAAGGGGCAGGATGCCACACTATCAAATCACATTGCAGAAGCAGGGTGATAATCTGACTGTTAGTAATATTAATTGAAGACTGAAAAACAAGTATAACAAGTACCACGTGCTCCAGAAATAATCTTATCTGGAACTGATCACAACTGTATTGGTGAATGAGTCAATAATGCCGCCTTCCATATCTTTTAACTACCCCAACTATTTTTCCAATGAAAAGGCTTTTAATTAATTCATAAACTATCTTTTAAACTACTTCCTTAATTTAAAATAAATAAATAAATAAATGTATAGACTTCTGAATCTTTCAGTTATTTTATGTAGAAATATGACTGGATGGATTTGATATTTTGTAACTCACTGTTTTGATGTTGTTTTTTTTACAATCCCCCTGATTTGTTTGTCTGCAAGCTACAGACAGTAAGAACTCTCTGGACATTTTTGATATTTGATAAAGAAATTAAAACTAATTTGATGTAATTGTTCTAGTTCGGTTTTCAAATTCTTCTGTTACAGAAATTCATGCAAGTGTAGGATATTCAATGGCTTGTATGCAATAAATGTTTGAGAGGGAAAGGGTTATTTTAGATTTATACATTCTGTATAAAATCTAGCCAAAATTATTGATATAGGAAAGTATTTAATTTACTCAAGAGTGAAGATCCGGCCATTGAAAATGGTAAACGTCCATGTACAATGTACAAAGACAGCTGTACGCTAATGAAAACCCCTCATTTCTCCATACTTTGTGTAATTATCTATTCCAAAGATTCAAAAACAGTAAAAACTAACAGAAAAGATCTGGGACATTTTTGCTGAGCACTGTTTTAGGTCAACAGGATTCCAGGTCATCTTTTTAGTAAACGTTACAGCTGAGCCATAGAAAATAATGTGTTAGATTTGGATACCAATCTCAGCTGGAATGGTCTCTGTGTAACTTTGTCAAACAGAGAGTGACAGGAGAGGAGAGAAGATTACATGTGGATTTGGTAAAAATCTGAAGTCCTCCAAAAAATAAAATGTTCCTTTAAAAAAACAGAAAGGAACCTACACAGTAATGCATGAATCATATTTTCAATTGACTTTCTTTGTGTTACCAAACTGAACGTACTGAGGATTAAACAAAACATATAGATGACTTTTTTATTGGACCAAAATTTGGAGAACATAACACTCTGGTAAATGAAACAATCAGACTGCTTTTCCTGTCTTTTTGCTAAAATGCTGTGCACAGAGAGAACATAACACTCTGGTAAATGAAACAATCAGACTGCTTTTCCTGTCTTTTTGCTAAAATGCTGTGCACAGACTAATTAATTCTAGAGTTGGGTCTGTGCTGCAAATCTAGATCTGAACTTTACAGGTGTTTTGGTTTATGCTTTGGACCTAAGAAGCAGCCTACAGCTGTGACTGTAGTTTTCAAAGGAAGTGTCTTAAAGACATGACTAAGATTGTCTTCATACAAGTGGCTTCTGTAGCAGGCAATGTGAATGCTTAAGTTTGTGGTAATAAAAAATTAAAATGAGCCCCCTAATACAACCAAATTGCTTTCAATTTTTATGATATTGCTACTTAAAAGAAAGAAGTTGGAAGAGACCAAACAGTTGTTCCACCAGAGGCTACAGGTGTTTGCATGCAGTTGTCACAGCATTGACTGAGTGAACGCCCTCATACCACTCTGCCATCTGTACATGAAGGACAATGTAGTGATGGTGTATATTGTTTTGGGTGTCTTTCTGTTTTATAGCCTGATCCTTCCATGCCCTTCCTTTATGCCTCCCTCTAGCTCCATGAAGCAATTTCTTTGGAAAGCCAGAAATTAGACACGAAGTTACTGCCTCTGGAATGTCACATCTGGATAATCAAGTTCCTGTTGTTACCTAACCATGGAGCTGCTTTGTGTCTGTTTTCCAGATGACACAATAGTATTAGAGGTAGACATCCAGTGTTGCCAGTTTTCATGGTTAGTGTCGCAATATCTGCTGCTTTGCTGAAAAGTCTAGCTTCTGGGACTGAGAATCTGAGCTTTCATTTTTTTAAAAAGGCTTTAGGCCTCATAGATGTGGAGAAAAATCTAAAAATCATGAAAGGAGTGTAGCCTAAAGACTCAGAAGTCACAAATAAGGAACCCAGAATTCATTGTTTTTAAATGAAAGGTACAACCCACCAGGGTCTAGGGAAAGGGGCCCCAATATCCCCTGAATCTTGAGGAATGCTGCTGCTGTAAACTAGTGAGTAAACCATTCTCTGTTGGAACAAAGCTAAATGAGGCTCCACCCACCCGGCCCCTGCACTGCGCTAAATCCTGGGAGCTGGGAAACACTAGCTAGTCAGCACGCATCTCCTCCAGCAGCCAATGGGTGCCAGAGACTCCCATGGGAGGGAGTCCCTTATCCCTCAGCAAGTGCTTCATGCCCTTGCTACAGGGACTGTCCTCCTTCCACTGCCAGCCCCATCAATTTCCTCCACTCCTTGATGTGGGTGGGTGGGTGGGTGGATGGCATTTCTACCAGTTCCAGAAATACACCACATCTTTACGAAAGAGAATTCCATTGGAAATGGTTGACTCTTCCAAACTGGTGGTTTTTTTACCATAAAAAGCCGATAGGTAAAACATGAAGGCTCTGCATTTCCACTAGTCTCTTGAAACCTCCAACTGGGCACTCAGGTCAGCTGCATTGCTGCAGGGATTTGAGCAAACCCTGAGTTTGAGTTAAACATTTCCAGTGTGTTGTCTGAATTTACTACAATCCTTTTTAGTTAAAATTACATTGTTGTGATGATTTGTGGAAAAAAGCATAAACAAACAAATATCAATTACAGAAGTAATAATCACAAACTATGACTTAGTAAAACAGTTTGCTAATCTTGAAACACATGGTTTCAAAGAGGGAAACATTCTAGTTGAGTTTTAATACCCTGAAAAGCAGTAATTGCATGAAGCAAATACTAAAACAATGGAAAGAACTGCATTTTGTTTAAAATTGAAGGTTCGTAACAGCTTTAGATCAAGTCTTAAGAAAGTGCATTGTGATCATTTACCATTACTATTTTCATTCTTCGGGTACACAGAGTAACTCAGGGTAAATCTAGATAGTGTTGAGACATTTATGAAATATTCTTTACCTTTCTAATGATACATTATGTTAATAGTTCAAGTAATTGGATTATTTTTAACTGTACAAATAAACTTCTTTTGCTGGAAGAGTTTGAGGTCCCAAATGTCTATCAATTCAGTGAACTATGTCTTTAAATTTGCAGCTGTACTAATACGGTGTGCTGATTGGACAACAGCTTAGTAACAAAAGGCCACCAGTCAAGGGCCAGTATTCTGGAGATAGCTTTGTAAGATAGAATGCTTGTTTTCTTGTATTAATATTGGTTGTATAAATTATGCCAGAGAGAGAGAGAGAAAACGAGAAATGTAATTCTGGTGTAAACTGCAAAAGACTATTCCTGTTAGATTCTTTCTCTTCCCCATCCCAACTTCACCCCAATGATCTATCAAGCTTCTCCCTTATTAAAGTTTTATAAACTCTCCAGGCAATATTATTAGAATTTTCACTGTTTTCATTGTAGTCTGACCTCATGTATATCATACCACCCAGCACCCACACACTAAATCTAACAACAGAAATGAGACCAAAGTAAATGAGACCCACAGGAGACTAGATCATTATGTGCCACAGGCAGAGAATATGGGTGACCAAGGTGCACCAGTGTTAAAGGCCCCTGGCAAAGGCAAATATATCATTTAATGAGATATACCCAGATAATCCTGGCAAGTGACTTGCATCCACATGCTACAGAGGAAGGCAAAAGTCCCCTAATATCTTTACCAATCTGACCTGGGGAAAAATTCCTTCCTGACACTGAGTATGTGAGCAAGAGCCGGTCAGACAAACACCTGAGAGAGAAAGAAGCTCAATGCCACCTCTGAGCCTTGACTCACCCGACCCAATATCCCATCTCCAGCCAAGGTCATGCTTCAGAGGAAGGAGATAAAAAACCTCTCAGAATACATTGGGGGGAATCCCTTCCTTGACCCCTGCTATGGCCTGCTGAAAATCTGAGGAATAAGGTTTAGGAACATAAGACATAAACTGGAAGTGAGCTCTCCCCCCACCATGACAAGCAACCCCATCCTACTACTGCATTCATAACTTTGTCCAGCTCTCTCTTAAAACTAAGCCTCCTTTTGGGAGGCTTCTCCAGAACCTCATCGCTCTGATGATTAGAAACCTTCTTCTTTTTTCCAGCCTGAATTTGTTCATGGCCAGTTTATATCCATTTGTTTTTGTGCCAGCATTGTCCTTTACCTTAAATAGTTCATCATCCTCCCTGGTATGCCTCCCTCCCCCCGTGTATTTATAGTGAGCAATCCTGTCTCCTCTCAGCCTTCTTTTTTGCAAGACTCAACAAACTAACCTCTTCCAGTGCCCTCTCATTAGATAGGTCCTCCATCCCCTAATCATTCCAGTAGCTCTTCTCTATACCTGTTTCAGTTTAAATTAATCTTTCTTGAGCATGGATGACCAGAATTGTACACAATGTTCCAAATAAGGTCTTACCAATGCCTTATATGATGACATTAATACTTCTCTATATTGGAAATGCCTTGCCTAATACATTCTAGGATCACATTTGTCTTTTACACATCACCTCACATTGGTGCCTTATAGTCATACTGTAACTGGCTCTCATTCCCAGGTCTCTCACTCCTTCTGTTGCTTCCAACTGTTCATCTCCCAAGCAGAAACTCTTCTTGTTTGACCCTAAGTGCAATTCTTCTTATTTGACCCTTGCACTATGTACTATTGAATTTCATCCCATTTCTGTCACTCCAATCTTCAAGGTCATCCGGATCTTTCTGTATAATATTCTGATCCTCCTCTGCATTGACAATGCCTCTCAACAACAAATTTCATTAGCATACTCCTACTTTTTGTGCCAAGGTCATTAATAAAAATATGAAATAATATTGGTCCCAAAACCAATCATTGAGGAAATTTGCTAGTAACCTTTCCCCAGTCCAATAATTCACTTTTCCGCACAATCCATTGCTTTCTTCCCTTTAGCCAATTCCTTATCCAATTTACAATGCTTGTACTGATCCCTATCTTCCCTAATTTAACTAACAATTTCACTTGTGGTACCATGTCATATACTTTGCTGAAGTCCATATATTTCTGATCTACTGCACTTCCCTTATCTGTCATTCAAGTATTTTGAATCATTGCATTTAAGGAGATGGCAATTCAGTTTCCAGGACTTCTATGTCTCCTTGTCATGTGAGCCATAAGTGATAATGGAGGGCAACCTGATCAAACTATAGTCCCGGTTCTGCATAGACTGCTGTGTAGGGGAACCCCTGGTCCTGCCTAGAACTCCATAGATTCATAGACTATAAGGCCAGAAGGGATCATTGTGATCATCTAGTCTGATCTCCTGTATAACACAGGCCATAGGACTTCCCTGAATTAATATCTGCTTGAAAAAGACCATATCTTTTAGAAAAACATCCAGTTTTGATTTTAAAATTGCCAGTGATGAATCACATCACCACAACATTGTTCCAGTGCTTACATACTCGCACTGTTAAAAATTTACATCTCATTTCTGGACTGAATTTGTCTAGCTTCAACTGCCAACCATTGGATTTTGTTATACATTTGTCTGCTAGATTGAAGAGCCCATTATCAAACTTTTGTTTCCCAGGTACTTAGGCCTGGAGGCAAAGAAGGAGTTAGGCACTGTAACTTTCTCTCGGTTAAGCTAAACAGATTGAGCTCCTGGAGCCTCTCACTATGAGACATGTTTTCCAATCCTTTAATCACTCTTGTGGCTCTTCTCTGTACCCTCTCCAATTTATCAACATGCATCTTGAAGTGTGGACACCAGAACTAGACATAGCATTCCAGTAGCAGTTGCACAACGGCCGAACAGAGAGGTAATATAATCTCCCTATTCCTATTCAACATTCCCCGGTTCATACATCCAAGGACCACATTAGCCCTTTTGGCAACAGTGTCATACTAGGACTCATGTTCAGCTGATTATCCACCATGATCCCCAAATCTTTTTCAGAGTCACTACTTCCCAGGACAGAGTCCCCCATCCTGTAAGTATGGCCTATATTCTTTGTTTCTAGATATATAATTTTTATTATTTTATTAAAATGGATAGAGCTAGATCCAAAAAAAAGAAGATAGGTGCCTAAACCCCAGTTAAAGATACCTAAGTCCTAGTTTTTGGCACCGCTGTGATCCACAAAACCCGCACACAACAGCCGCTTAAACCTGCAGGCACCTAAACTCATTTGACACCTAAACTTTCACTCTAGAAGTTCCTTAAGCACCTAAGTTTCTGTCTCTGAGCATATACATTGGTGCATCAGGAAGGTGTCCAGGCAGCAAACTCCTGTCCAAATCCTAGCATGATCCACAAAGCTTATGCTACCTAGATGGCCCAACCTGAGCATGCCTACCAGATTGGACCTCATTCAAAATCTAGGCGGAAGGGTGGCCCACATAACTTTTAGCCCAGTGGTTAGTGAACTCACCTGGAATGTGGGAGTCACAGGTTTAATTCTCCCCTTTATGTGAGGGGGAAAAAGGATCTGAACAGGGTCCTTCCACCTCTGAGGAGAATGCTCTAACCACTGAATTATCGGAAATTTTGATGGGAATCTCCCTCAATCTCTCCTCCTTCATGTTAATTGTTGTAATGCCTATGTTTCTTTGTGTATCCAGGCCATGGGGTTTGCTTGCATTCAATCTTATCAGTCAATCTGGATCACTCTGTATCAGTGACCTTTCCTCATGATAATTTACCACTCCGCCTATCTTTAAGAAATAAAAGCAAAAAAATCTGAAAACAATGAAAATTGTGAAACTTCTCATAATGTTGCCTGGAAAGCTACAACAAGGGAGACACTTATTAATATAACTTTGGGAAGGAGTTGTGGCGATGGAGGGAGGAAGAGAGAGGCTGAAAGGAATAGTCTTCCTACAGAAGTTTAAAGTTAGAAAAATCCCATTTTTAAAAAAGGCTCTAAAATTCTTAAATATACCAGCCTTTTGAGGTCAGTTAAATACTAATCTTGGGAGGAAGAGAGGGAGGCAGGCAGAACAGTCAGCCTTTCATGGGCAACATTTCCCTGAAAGAGGCAATAAAGCTCACATACTGCTGGCTTATATTATCAGACAAGGGAAGAAAAAAAGATCTACTTTAGTAATTAGGGATTGTATTGGAGTAATGAAATATAAAACAAAAGAAATCTGTGAAGTCTTTGAAGAATTCTATTAGCACCCTTACACGAACAAGAATCAGGTCTCAGTAGATAAAAGGTCATATTGTGAAGGCTAATATGCTAGTTACTCAGAAGAAAAAAAGGCCAAGTTGGACTGTCCTTTTGAGCCTGAGGAGATTCAAAAGGTGATTTAAAGAAATGCAAGCAGCAAAGGCCTCAGGGCCGAACTGCTTCTTTTGTGATTTTTCTTTCTACATTTTCTTGTTGCTTCCCAATATGCTGGCTAGTCTAAGCAGTTTTTAGAATACTAAAAACAGCTCTTATCTCTCTATTGTGAGGGAGGCACATTTAATGTATTCGAAATGTAATAAAATATACAATGTAGACTGTGCCTATTATAGCCCCATTTCACTGTTCTATTTGCCCACTAAGGTATCTTCCAAAGTAAGATCCACTAGGTAATATATAGAAGCTAGTTAACAGATATTAAAAGAGTTTTGGAAGTGATCTATTGGGTTGAGTGAACTTTTGGATTGGTTGGTTTTGATTCTGCTATACTGCTTGGTATCTTTGGCTACTGGAAAGGTCTTTGACTGAATTGACTTTGAAGGGGAATCTCAGTTCTCAACTCTTGAGTTTGCTCTATTTGGGGAGCCATTGATGCAGAGGATCAGGTATAAACAGCAGTCAACAGAATATTAGTAGTGGATTTTAATCATTAACTAGGATTACACATGAATGGTGACTGAGCCTGCAGTCTCTATGACTCATGCTAACAAGCAACTAGAGAATTTGAGAAGGTGTTGTGGTTTAAAGTAAAGTATTCTACATCTGAGGCAATGGATCAGGAGTTTGATTATGATAAATTCAAATTCAAATTGACAGACCTAGGGTGTTGCTGTCAAGCGTCATGATATGCAGCTCCCTCTAAATATGTTGTAGGGTGATCTGCATGCCACGGGTTTGGAAGAAGCGCCGTAGGCATTCCAGGCACAACTCTCTACAGCCTCCAGTCCTCAACGGGTCCCTGTTCACTCTCACATATGTCAAATATGGAACAAGATTATTTTACTAGAGTTAGCAAACTAAAGGGTACAAATAACGCACACACTGGGACCTCAGCTGTCACAACAGAGATCAAAACAATTCTGACTTTGTTCCTAAGGCAGGTCAGTACCGGGGGTATAAAAGAGTCTCCTAGGGATCCCTCCATACCATCTTCTTGCCTGAAGATCCGGGAGCCATACCCCCCAGCTGCAACTACTGCTGGCTCCCTGCCAAAAAGAGGATGTGTTTCTGTCTGGCTCTCAGCCTTCCAGTCCCAGCTTTCAGGGCTTCCTTCTACACAGTCTTTCCTCAGCAGCCAACTCCCAGGCTACTCCCCCGGGCTGGCTGTTCCTGTTTTACCGACAGCCTCTAGCCCAGGCCTCTGCATGATCATCTCTGATTGTAGACTATTGCTTCCTTTTCCTGCATTCTGGGAATTATGGAACCCTCTATTGGCTGGCTGTTGAATTTTATAATACAGTTCTCTCTACTGGTTAGAGTCTTTCCCTCTAGCTCAGCTGGGGCAGAGAGAAGATACCCAGTAACTATAACATTTGTTCCAATAGTACCTCACTCCATCTCACCTTTAAAAATAATTTTGGACTCTGAAGTTGTGTACTAGTTTCCCTCCAATACTAAAGCCTTAGCTCACACTGTACACTTTGTTGTTCACATACAGCACTTCTCCAAATCCTGTAGCCTTGATGGCCCTTCCTTAATAAACTCTGTAAGAACTCATTACCTCTACACACAGAAGTATTCAGAGACTCATGACAAGAACAAAAATTCAACTGGTTAGGAATTATCTGTAAAGGCAAGAGTAAGTGAGGTACTACTGAAGCATTAACTTATAATGAGTTTTCTTAGCAGAGGTAGCAGCTTTTCTCCAAATTAATGACAACTCTCTAAAATAAATATATTTTAACCTAGACACTAGGACTATGTTGAGATGCCTATGAAGTAAAGATTGGGACTCGATAGGTGGGAGAATGTTGTGAAGAACTCATACACCATCATGATTAATGACCTGGAAAAGCCCATGAGGGAGTTCATAATCCAGTTTTCAGAGCAGGGTTTGAATAGTGTGCAGTAAATAAGGCCTAGCGCCAAACATTGAACACTGAAGATAAAAAAAATATTGAACAGCTTCTCATTAATTGAGCCCTGTCCATTCCGTGTACTGAATGATGCATGGGTCCTATGGAAAAATATAATGTGATCATGTAATTAAAGGCTGTAATATAATGCATTTAAAAAGGTGCCTGAGTTAAGGTTGCACAGGCAACCTTAATTCTGGAATTCACTAATTTTTGAGTACTTGACTTTGCAACCTTGAAAACATTCTTTTAACATAGTTTTTATGTGTAATATGGATATTGAATAATATAGGTGAGAAGACTGAGCTTTGTGGGACCCTATAGCTGTCAGCTCTGGGAGAGGAACAAGTACCCATAATATCTTGTTGGGTTGAATCAATGTGGAAAGACCTGGGCCATTTGAGAATATTACCACTCATTCCTGCAGCTCCTTGGCGATGACACAGGAATGTTTGGTGATCTATTTCAGCAAACTACTCAAATCATAGAAGAAAATTTGTTAAGTTAAAGAAAGCAGAAAACTATGAGGCAAAAGGTAAATCCAAAGCATAATTCCCATAATTTGGAACAATTTGATTAAAAATCATGTAGATTTAGCGATAAATAATCCCCTTTCAGCTACAAAGGTGGCTGTTTGTTGGTTGGTTTGTTTTGCTTTGGCTACCATATTCAAGTGTCCTTTTCTCTTAAATTAACTTTGCAGGCATTTGAAATAACTTCAAATGCACCATCTTCAGCCAGTAAGTACCAAGTCCTTTGAAGACTATGCCAAATGTGTCTTTGTTTATATTATATAAACATATATATAGAGAGAGAGACAAACAAATGCAAAAGGGCTGGGAGGAAATGGAGGGCAGACAAACTATAATCAACGTTCCTTTACTATCTCATTTGCTTTCACTTCCTTCAATCAACCATAGTCTCAAGCTCACACTGAACACTTTGTTGTTCACATACAGCACTTCTCATTGCTTCTTATTTATCAACTATATTAGAAACATAACTGAATGGAACATTGGCCAGCACAACAAAAAAAATGCGTAGTTGTGAAATACAGACCTTTAATGATATCGTAGCTCTGACAGATATAGGGTATGTCACACTTTTTTCTTCTAATTCAGCAAATACTTAATTAATATAAAAAGCTATACTTATTGAATAGCTACTGGCTAATAGAAGTGTAGAAATCCTGAATATACAGATTTCTCAAAAGATGCTGCAAAATACATAGTTGAACTGTGACGCGTGGAAGAATCGTTTATGCAACTTATGGTCCCATCATACAAAGAAAAGAAACATAGGGACCTGAGTAGGAAGGTCACAGTAAAGATCTGCAAAAGAAAATTTACTCGAATTATACAGATTTCAGTAATACAACATGAAATTCAGTGAAACCATTCATTGAAATGTTATTTATATAACGATGCTATCATATATTGGCAAGCATTAGTTTTGCTAATGAGCTGCAAAAGGCTTGTATTTTCAGTTTTCAGATTGAGGGTGGGGTTTCACTCCAAAACCTTGAACCTATCCGTGTATCTTATTAAAGACTGTCAAAACTCATTAGCAAATGTAAGTTTCATCTGAGCAGTAGAAAGAGTGTTATGTTAATGACAGCTTTATTAATAAACTCTGTGAAGAATCATGCTATCACACCCAGTGCTGTACAGGTTTCTTTGACTGTGCAATCCCCATTCAGAGGGATTTAATTTTGTTCTCCCTTATCTAGTGAGAAGTGCATTTCCTTTCATATCCTTTACAGGTAACAGGTACCTGTTGCTCCATGAAAACGCCAAACAGATTTTTTTCCCCAACTACAACATTTTTTAATAGTGCACTACATTCCCACTAGAGTTTCAGTGTTAAATCATGCATTTTAAACAAGTGGAGGCCATAAGCTCTCATAGCATGATTCTTGGTCTCTTCCTTAGTAGCAAATCTTTCACTGATGGCCATACACGGAACCAAAACATGAAAGTGGGGAGATACTCAGTGCTGACTAAAAGGGAGACATAGAAGTGCTATCTGCAAATGTCATGTTTGGATTTTACATGCTGCATCAATAGGAGACTTTTTTTTTTTTTAAATCAAGTGCCTGTAATCATTTTTTATTCACTGGCATCCCATCGCTGCAGTGTGTCACAAAGCATTTTCCCCAGTCTTTTGGGAATAGTACAATGTGCTTCTGCTGTGCTATAGACACAGTAGTGTTCTGATTCCTGACTGACTGACTGACTGACTGGCACACATGCGCTTGACTGTGGCATACAAACCCAATGTTTTCCAAATAGCCCTAAGGAGACCCTCTGAAAGGGGGAATGAGTGATTCTGAAGTTTACTTGTACAGCTGGGTTCCAAAGGATTCTAAATCAAGAGTCTCTGAAGGGTTTATTTTTACCCCTCTTAAATTGCCCTGGGGTGCTAACATAAGGGGAGGCAGTGGAGCTCTGCTGGAAAGATACAAATTCTGTGGCAAGCTTCTTTAATTCAAATGTTCCACAACGCCAAGTTCAACCAAGGTTAAGACAAAGAGATTCTAATCTGATGAACCATTAGTCTCCATTCACAGTAAAATTTATCTCCATTGTATAGTACGTTAATAAATCTGCATCCAAAACTCACACAGAAGCATGCGATTTATATTTTCTTTTTAATTGTTATCTTCATCTAAGCATGCTATTTTCCATGGAAATTAATTGTTTCAAATCAGGTAGGCAGAGGGATTACATGAGAGCAAGTAATTAAATACAGAAGTGTTAAATCTTGTACTTGCCTCATGTTTGTCTCTGGAGCTGTCACTATAACAGGTACCAGCTATCCATTCCTATCCATTAAAATAATCTGTTACTTAGTGCCCCCCTTGTGAAGAAGGGACAGTGAATCCAATAGTGAATCAAAAAAGCATGAGTTCAAGAGAAAAAACATAATACTGGACCTCTTATGGAAGGAGATGGTTATTATGGAAGGAGATGGTTATTATGGAAGGTGACTCGGCCTCCCATCTCAAGTCAAGACTTGCAGCTAGAGGGCAGAGAGAAGCCTAATGGCTTTCTCCTAAAGATCATGAAAAAAAGCAGAGTGGATTGTTGAGGAGGAATGGAATGGATGCAAAGGGATGAGGCTGTTTTGTGCTGGAAGCCAGAAGCTGGAAAAATATTTTTGGTTCAAATGGTGTAGCCACCTAATCTTCCAAACAACAGGTGAACCTCAGACTATAACCTAACAAGGAGGGCCCATGTTGAGTGCTCAGGCAGTCTTGACCACTGATACCTGGGGCAGGTGGGGAAAGGTGCTCTCCCGTGTTGCTAGAAGAGACACCCAGAGAGACAAAAGCAGAAACATTGACCTGACTGTCCCCAAAAGATGTTTCTATATGCATAAAATAAATAAAAGGACAAAACAGCCATTTTTCCTCTTATCTTTCAATTATAATAATGTCATCTGTAACTCATAACAACAGAAAGCAATGACACTTATGATTTTTAAATTCAGAGTCCATTTATGTTTTCGTTGGCGGCTGGAATAATTTGAATTACAGCTACATAAAGAGATGCAGGAATGCATTTGGGGGCTGTGAGTAAAATGTAGGGAGTCATAGTCTTGATTTTACTATTAGCAGATTAGTTCCAAGTATTAAGTAAGCCAGCATAAATTTCTAACATTTCCCTTGGGAGACGATTCTACAATCTAATGAGACCTCACTTTTAGGATCACGAGAGAGGAGGCTCATTGACTACAATATTTTTCTATTTGAATTACAAAACACATGTTAGGCCATCATTTGGGAAAAAAATAGAAAATGATCATAAAATTCTAACTACTTATAGCCGAATGAATTAATTGGGGAACAGACATTGTATTTGAACTAGAACAGCAATTACACATAATGTTTGCTTGATGATTAATGTATGAAGTGTTTCACTGTTCAAAAACAATAACATATCTTGTTTTCACAATTTTTTACTACCTTCTTTTTTCAAAAACCTCCTTTCAGAACAGTGATAGCTTTCTGGCACTTATTCTCCATGTTTCTGATTTAAATCGCGAATCATGAAAAAACAGGAACTGAGGAGCAAGGTTAGGCATATTTTTATATCTGGGCACTGCGAGCATTTTGGGTGTCGCTATTTTTCTGAAGTCAGCACCATACTCACGATATGTCTACAATGCAATCGGAGGTGTGATTACCACACACATAGAAATAGCCGAGCCAGCTTCAATCTAGCTCGCTCGAAATGATAGCAGTGATGCCATGGCAGTGTGGGCTCAAGCCTGCCTGATAGTCCATGATATCCATGATAGTCCATGCTGCCATGGCTTCTGTGCTCCTGCCATGGGAGCTAACTAGATCAAAACTAGCTCGGGTGTGTCAACATGTGCTGCTGGCACACCTCTGATTGCAGTGTAGACTTGCCTGTAGTTACAGACAACCCTAATTTATTTCATTTTATGGATAAAGTGTATTTTGTTTAAGTAATACAGGACCCAGTTCTGTGAGGTGCTGAGAACTTACTGTAAATTACTGAAAGGTCTGAATTGTCGTTGGGTGACTTCAATGGGGTTTGGATTTTTATCATTGATTTCAGAGACATTAAGGGTAAGGATTATATGACTACCATAAATGTTCATAAACTAAATTAATCCAATTAATTACCGCAAAATATTAACAGTTCACAAACTTTCTCCAGATAATATGACAGATGCATAAAAAGAAAAAAAGACATCTCTGAGTAAGAACCAACATTTACACTACAGAAAAGGTAAAAATGGGGAAGAATGTTACTCTTTTTACAAATGAGGGATGGGGTTACATTCAGAGAGTAGAATCTCATTTACCCATTATTTTTCCCCTTCCAGCAGCTAGGAGAGCACTCTGGTTCCCAAACCATAGTTCTGATTGATCAGTGCTTTCTGAGTATGCTAGGTGTGGACTTTTTACATTCCACTGGAGGGAGTGGTGCTCCAGTCAGATGCATGGATCTCACAAGAGATGTATGTAGGACCATGAAAATCTGCATTTGGCTTGAGCCATGGATGAAGTATTACTGGCTTAGGGTGCTGAGATCCAGTTTGAATCAAGGGTGAGTTCTCATTTGCTCCTTTGGAAAGTGCAATTTCACTCTTGCCTTCACTTTGGAATGTTATGGTTCTTTATTGTCAGTCTCTGGCTACAATATTAATAAATAATGGTTTAATAGAACCTCTAGCATAGCAACGCTCTCTCTCATTTGTTTTACCAACAGGGCTGCTAGCATAAGTAACAAGGAATAGTCCTGATATTCAGGGAGTAGAGACTTCAGGATCTGATAACAAATTACCCATTATATGCTGATGACATCCTGTAATGTGTCTCTTCTCCCATAACCTCAATATCAAATTTAATTATATAGATTCAGCTTTTTAGTCATGTCTCAGGATATAAAATTAATTTCCATAATGCTCATGCTCTCCTCATTCTGCTCTGTGCAGGGGTTAGCAAACAACCGTCCCCCTTCCTTGCCATTCAAGTGGGCTTTCAAAAAAGTCAGAGTTAGTCAGAAATATTATCCTAAGACCGACAGACTTCCACAAAACTAATTTTCCCATCCTCTTATCAGGGGTCTGTAGTCAAGCAAGCTCATGGAAACTATTATTTATAAGCTGGACCAAGCAAAGTTATCCTACTAAATGGAATTGGCTACCTTAGGTATATTTAATTGTTTTTCTGCCCATTCCTATCCAAATTCACTCCCTCCATCTCCACCCCTTTAAATGAATTATTAGTAGCTTTGAATTGTTTGGAAAAGAAGCCAATGGAGCAGAGGAAAGCTTCTACCAGAGAGAAACAGACATTAGAAGGAATTGTGTAATGGGTAACAGGGCCAAGAGAATAATATTCAACTTAATCTTCTGCTGAAGCATAGGCCAGAACTCAGTTCTATCAGGACACAGATTTAACATTGTACAAAATTGCTCTTGACCGAGAGAACAACATACATAGTTAAAAATAACATTTGATAAAATTAAATAATCTCTAAGCAATATGTGAATTGGTTATGAATATTTCTCATAACCAACTATTATGTGATAGCCCTTTGGTGTTTCTAACCAAACTTCCACGCTTCTAGCTGTTACAAAATGCCACGGAAATGTATATCTTACACACACACACACACACACACACACACACTTCCCTCCAACTTTCTCTTGGGCTGATTCTCCCTGCAAAATGTGCAATTCAAAATATATATATCCCTTGAGTTCTTACAGCTAACGTAGGGTGGCAGTTCTACAGACTCCTCCCAACTCCTTTGCCTTTCTTCAGCAACAACAATCTTAAACTCTCACAGCCAGCAGCAACTTCCAGTGTCCTCCTCTGGCTCACAGTAGGATAAGAAGTACCGCATCTGGATCCAAATGGATTGACACAGTCTATGAGAAAAGATTTCATAATGGATACCTCTTATCCCTGTATGGTTCAGCTGCTGAATTCCCCATCTGTCTCCAACTTCGTCTCTTTATAGCTTCCTTCTCAAAGAGATCCAGTTGACTTAGCCTTCAGACAGTGACTATGGGCATGTCCTGCTGATCAGTTTGCCCACAACAAAAGCTTCCTACATAACTGCAAAACAACTATTGAACATCTTTAATGACTACCACAACCCAGATTCTGAATGTTCTGGTTACTTCATTAGCATCATCCTGTCAAGCTCCAGCAAGCCTGTAGGCACAGAGGCCCCAAAACAAGAAACTACGTGTCCTTCCTCCTGTTTCTTCCCTTATTTACTCCATTCAGCTGGGTTACAGCTGCATTACCCAACCTCCATGTACATTCTCAGGCTGTTTTTACTGCATTGGACACTTATCTCTCAAAAGTATGTCAGGAGATGAAGCGGGTTCTGCAAATGCACACCAATGCTGGCCTGCAAGTCAACCATCCCAACTGCAGAAATGATTGACGGACTGGGAATGGGACCCCAGAGGGATATTGTCAAGATTATTTCTCCTCTTAAGTAATACCTAGCACTTTGATGCCCCTATCTTTTTGGAATAATTAAAAATGATCATGCCTTATTCCAGAAGTGTACATGCTTCATCACAGGTATGTGGATAATTTATATGAACATAAGGTAACATAGATACCATTTGTGAAATAACATGGAGGACAGAACGCATAGTCCCAGCAGCCTGAACAATTCATCGTAATGGCAGTTTGTAAACAGTGAACTGACTGTGTATGTATATATATTTAATATATATATATATATATTAAATATATTTGCTATATGTCAACACAGCACTAGTCTACTCCCTTCAAAAAGATAGCATTAAAACTATAGTATATATTAAAACTGATCATACTATAGAATGCGCAATTTAGGGATGTTTTGTACAACTACTACTACCATTCTGTAGCTATCTTTTGCCTGTATTTTGTAAATTCTAAACCAGGACTTGAGCCCATGCCTATTGCCAACAGCAGTGCGGAGGTTCTGTCCTCTTAGGGTATGTCTACACTGCAATAAAAGCCCAGGTTTAATAGAACTCGAGTTAGCAGACTCTGGGTTTGTTAACCTGGGGCTTGAGCATTAACACTCATTTGTATCCCTAGGTTAGGAATCATTAAATTCTTAGGCTGCAATTCTACACTGCATTATGTGGGCCTGAGTCCAACTACCCATATTCCAGACTCGCTAATGCCATCCCAAAATTTGACCACTTTAGCCCTTTGTTCCTGGTGTTGTGTGGGAAAAACTTGAATATGCACCAAACCTGACTGTCCAGAGGACAAAGAAAGTTGGTCCATGGGATTGTGGGAAACTTTGGCAGACTCCCAGAGCACAAGTCCAGTGAGGCTGTGTCTATACTGAAAAGCAATAGGGCTTGAACCGTGGATCCCATCTTGACACAGACTCGGACCTTGTGGTCCTGGAAATCTGGGTCCAACCCCTGTGTTAGGAGGATTCGAGAGTAGATAAAACCAATTTTCATTCTATTCCATGTTAGAGAGGCTCAGCACTGCTAACAACAAGAAAAACATAGCTTGAAATTGAACAGTTCAAATTTTCAAAGACTGGGTCATTTTTTATTTTTTCTAATAAAAATTCCATGCTGTTATAGATTTCTACTTTCAGAAAAAAGAAATGTTTAGGTAAACCTAAAGCTGTTTAATCTGAATCATCTCTATTTTCTGTCTCTCTTTTTTTGCTTCCTCCCTGCTACATTTTGTTGTTGTTCTTGTCAGGAAATAGATTAAATGCTGTTGAAGGAACGATCGGAAAACAGAAACATATATTTATGTAAACTTGTATTGATTTAACTAAGAAAAAAACCTAAAGCTTTGAGTCTGAGTCACACACCATTATGAAGAGGAATGCAGATGTGCAAAGAATACATGAATGCACTGCTTGTTAGCATTATTTGGGCCTATTACAGGGCTACACACAGAGCTAAAAATTAAATAAACTAAATATAGTTGAAAACCTTTGTGCAATACCTTGCATCAATTCTGGTTGGTAATATTTTTTTCCTCGGGACTACAACAATAATGGCTTTGTGATTGGTTTATGCAGCTCCATGCTCTTTGATTGATAGATCCACATTTGGGAAAATCAGAGGGAGGAGTCACATGCCCTTTCCAAACATGAGAAAACTCGTTTTTTCTCAGGATGACCTGATATGTTCTAATTATTGGTTATTCCCTTTAGTCAGTGATGTGGCCAACAAGCACGTAAAGTTCAGTGAACCCACAAGTGTACAGCTGTTATCTTTGACTTGTGGCCAAAATAAAAATTGGAACAGAATTTACTCAGACAAGTATAAAGTCTTCTGCTTAAAGCAGTTATTTTCTAAGCCAGATAAACAGCTTTGAAACTAAGAAGGAATGAATCCCTTTTCTAGAATGTTTGACTAAAACCAGGGTCAATGTCCTGAAGATGCGATGTTAACATGGATTACCTAGTTGACTGCACAAGCCTCCCAAAGAATGACAAAGTCTCAAATCTATTGAGATGTGTGCCGTTTTACCTTTTAATCCAGTTGTTCCGATTCCATCTTTTAAAATAACTTGTGTCTTAACTTTTCACAGACATGAAAGGCTGTTGATTTCATTTGACTGCTGTATAATCAAAAGCAGAGATTGAAAGGAGCTGGTGAAAAGTACACTGCAGCAGGTTTTAACATAAGCTGAGGATGTGCATCCTGGTGTGTCAATATGGGGCAGTAGAGAAGGGAAAGGAATTATTTCACTACTGTTTCTGCACTGAGAGGGTACTGTTAATAACCAAAAGAGATCTCATTGTGGAAGGTCAAAGGTAAATAATAGAAAGCACAGGGATCAGTGAAATATTGTTTCCTCTTTCCTCCTTCCCTCTTTTATACAAACACCATTGCCTGTACTGATCTTTAGATCAATTTTTTATTACCCAACTGCAGGGCAGGGAAACAATGCACTCTGGAAGAGCTCGCCACAGTGCCTTTCATGGCTAGAAGTCCACTGCAGGTGCTTATATTGTACCTGCAGGTGGGTATAAAAAGCTGTTTCCAGAATCTACATAAGTAGGAGAGAGAACATTTTTCCAATACTGGGAATATGCATATCAATGCACCAGAATGGATATCTGGTTCCTGTGGAACTGTATCATGAGTTGCAAATCAGCCTGAACCTTCCATCTAAAGTAGTCTGTTCCACTGATAACAAGGCTTGTATAATGTGAAGTTGAAAAGCTTGCTCCTCTTGGCTTTTTTGATATGAGGCACGTTTGTATAGACAACAGCACAGGTCTTGCTATCAGTGTAATCCTATCCAAAATTCTCTTTGCACTATCAGTTTGCAACAATGACAGAAACACAGCAGTTTATTTAGATAAGACTTTCCTGGGTTAGCAAGCGCTATGTTCTACTGGATGGCAAGAACAATTGTAACAACTTGTTGCACTTAATTCTAAAATAGCCCGCTGTTTAGGCAGTCAGCTGCATAATCTGTGCCGACTTCCTACTAAATGGTTAGGGACAGTTTTCAGAAGCTCATTGAACAAATGAATGGGATATTTCAAATCCGAGAATCTTTGACACCTCAAAAAATAACTGAAACTGACAGCTGAAGTCATGCTTAATGGGATTGGTTTAAATGTGAAGTGGTTTTAAAGCAGCACTGCTTTTGTATTGGTCTGAATGGGATTTTGCAAGAAATATTATAAAAGAGGAATCCCTGTCAAAGGAAAAACTTCTTGTTTGTTCTATAAATATTAGAATATCTCCAGATATTGCTTTATTGGACCAAGAAACATGTAGCAACAAATGGGTGGGTAAACCAAGGCTCTGTATAAAAGCAATTTTCCAATCAAGGTATCTACCAACATTGCAGACCACAACATCTTTTTTCCACTGCTGTGAACGTGGGGCTCCTCCACTACCTTATCTATTTAACTATCAAGAAGGGTTAGTCTACAGGGGATTACTTTTGTTATCTGTTTCCTATTTCAAAATGCCCAATAACTTCTCAGCTAGGGAATGTATTTTCCCTTATCTCTCTTTTTCTGTGGTTTAAGTTATCATTTGTTTAAATGTATTAAACACTCTCTTTACTTCAGCTGGCAGCTCAAGAGCTTTATGAAATGTCCCTCCACCCTGGTGCCCAGGTGTTTTACAAATGAAATACTGGACTTCTCTGATTCCATCAGATTTGCAGTTGTGGTTAGACTGATTGATAAATAATGCCACTATGCGGTAGGTGAGGCTTGTCTATATATATATGGAATTATACCTGATTAACTGTTTCTGATTAATTCCGTATCAGACACTCTTATTCTGGAATCAAGAGTATCCACATATGGAGTTAATCAGGAACAACTCTATATGTGGATAAATCCTATGAAGTGGTGCAAATATGTTTCCTTTCAATGTGCTAGGGAGGGTGGAAAGAGAGCATCACTTGTCTGCCTGCCTGTCTTTTTTTAGTGCTGCAACGGCCTTGTAGGTGTTCTCTTTGGCCTTATCTTTCTTACACTTTGCATGTGTTATTTAAGTGTACGTTTCTGCTGGAAGATGAGAATAGGAGCGCTATTACCAGGAGGCAAAAACAAGATGCATTAATCTGTATGTGATAAAGTAATCAGATTTCAAGATAAAACAAGTAATATTGCCATGGAATAACTTGCAACAGATACTGTACACAGGGAGAATAAAGAATATCACTCCAGGTGAAGTCTTCTAAATAAATTTTGCCACACACACAATTTGGCCTTATTAAATTGTGATGTATTTGAAATAAACACCAATTGATTCTTAAGAATGTGTTTTAGAATTGATTAAAAAAAAAAAAAAGTAATGTTGCACAAATGTCCTGACTGCCTTCCCTTAATGATCCAGCCACGTCTTCCTTTCAGTCCTTTCTCTCCCTGAATTTCTTTGTAACCCATCTGGTCCTGTTTCCTTCACATCCTGGCCTCCTCCACTAAGGACAAGTTTACACTACCACTTACTTTGGTATAACTTACGTCGCTCAGAGTTGTGAATAAGCCACTCCCCTAAGCAACGTGAGTTACACTGACCTAAGCGTCAGTGTGAACGGCGCTATGTCGGCAGGAGACCTTCTCATGGAGCTGAATTTATTATGCCGACAGAAGAGCTTTCTCCCTTTGGCATAAAGCATCTTCAGCAGACACTTTACAGCAGTGCGGTTGCTGTAGCCCTAAGTGAAATGTATTGCTGCTCGAAGCCTGGTTACAACAGTGCTGGCCCTTCTGTGCTGCATTAGGAAGAAGCATAGTGGGACAGAGGGACCAAAGAGAGGGCTGGGGGCCTGGTCCTACAAGATACTCTGTACCTCCTATCAGGTACTGGGCGTGACTCATCCATGCCTAGGGTAGCCACCTGAAAATGCCAAGGTCAGGGTGGCTGTAAAAGGAGAGCAGATTCTCCCAGCACTGGTGGGTGACACTGAAGTCAGGCTTCCCAGCCAGACACAAACAGTGCTTATGATTCCCCACACTTGTTTTCAAGAAGACAAAATAAAAATATACACAGCCCGCCTTTACTACATTTCAGTCTCTGGCTCCCAATCAGCTACTAAGTCTAGTAAAGAGACGAGCTATTTAGAACTTTATGCTCTTTACCAAAAAGGTTCCTGCTGACCCCAAAGGGTCAGCCACAGTACCAGATCACCACGCTGCCAGCCAATCCTTTAGTTACTAAAACTAAAGGTTTATTACAAAAAGAAAGAAACAAAATATAAGAGAAATGTTAAAGGATTAAATCAATCAATCAGATACATACAATTGATTTGAAAGTCCATATATATCAGGTTTCTAGAAGAATTGTGGAGTTTGCAGGCTTGATAATCCCTCTGGTTACCTGGATGGGTCTCAGTCCTTTGTTTCACAGCTTAAGTTCAGTTCAGTTGTAGATGAGTTGATCCAGAGATAGGAGAAGACTAAAGGCAGACTAAAGACAAAATGGATCTCGGGCAGCTGCCTTTTATGTCCTTTGGTCTTTGCCATGCAGCTTGTGGAATTTTACAGGAATAAGATGGAGTCCAGAGTCACATGAGTAAGTCCTGGTGACTCATCAGGTATATCCCTGGCTTCTCCCCCTGGGCCCATTGTTCCTGTGAATTTCCTTAATGGCCCATTAAGCAGGCTAGTGTTGCAGCCATCTCTGGGGTGTCGCCCAGACACAGCACAATTTGAAATACAGATATATTAACCATAATCATAACTTCCATTACACCTGTAACACATGAACATAAACATCATCATCTTACTTAGCACATTATAGCCTTTCTAACACTACCTGACATGGCATATCTCATATCAATTATTATGATTTTGACATCAAAATCCCCCAATTCAACCAGCGTGACACTAAACTTCACTGACTTAAACGAGAGTAAGGATGCTTAGCCCGTCATATGGCTGTACTAAATGAAAGTGGAGCTGTGGAGACCTGCAGCTGATTTTATGGGACATTGTGTGGTTAGGGCTGTGGTTGCATTGACTCTTGTTTGATTTTTAAAGAAATATGAGGAATAAACAGGAAGAACTGGAAATCTTAGTATACAAGCAAAGTGCACACTTAGTTGGCATCACAGTGACTTAGTGGGATAAATCTCATGATTGAAATATTGGTGTAGAAGAGTATAGCTTGTTACAAGGAAGGAGAAGCAGAGGGAAAAAATGGAGGAGATTTTGCACTGTAAATCAAGCATGTGACACTTGTTCTGGGGTTCAGAAGGAGGTGAGAGGCAGACCAGTTGAAAGTCTCTGGTTGATGATAAAAGGGGAATAAAACAGAGGTGATGTCATGGAAAGAGTCTATGACAAACCATCTAATCATGAGGAGGCAATGGACAAGTCACTTCCCAAAAAAATAACAGAAATATCCAAAACAGAAGGCCTGCTAGTAAATGGGGAACAGTAACTACCCAGACATCTGTTGGAAAAGTAATATGGCAAACACAAAATCTCCCGTAACGTCTTGGAATACATTGAGAACATCTGCTTGTTTCCGAAGGCGGAGGAAGTAACAAGAGGGACAGCCACTTTAGACTTCATTCTGACTAACAAAGAAATTGATTGTGAATCTGGAGATGGAAGGCAGTTGGGGTGAAAATGATCAGGAAATGACGGGCTTCATGATTCTATGGAAAGGAAGACGTGAGAGCAGCATAATAACGACAGTGGATTTCAAAAACAATTTTTTTGCAAAAATTTTAACAAACTCAAAGAACTGATAGATGGGGTTCCATTTTTCTAAGGGAAAAGAAATTTTAGGAGAGCTGGGAGTTTCTCAAAGAGACAATAGTTAAGGCACATCAGCAAATTACCCTGATGCACAGGAAATATGGGAAGAACAGTCAGAGGTCAATATGGCTCTATTGGGAGATCTTTAGTAACCTGAAAAGTCAAAAAGGAATCCTACAAAAAATGGAAACGTAGATATTGCTAAGGCTAAGTGCAAAAGAATAGGACAGACATGTAGGACAAAATCAGAAAGGCTAAGGGTATGTCTACACATCAACTGCTACAGCTGCACCACTGTAGAACTTCAGTGAAGAAATTACCTACGCCAACAGGAGGGGTTCTCCCATTGGTGTAGGTACTCTACCTCCCCAAGAATTCTCCCATCAACCTAGTGCTGTCTACACTGGGGGTTAGTCAAAGGTGCCTAATGACTCTTTGGCTTCAGTTTTAACTAAAAAGATTAATTGTGACCAAATGCTTAACACAATATTAACAATAAAGGGAAAATGACACAAATCAGAATAGGGCAAAAACAGGTTAAAGAACATTTAAATGTATTCATATGCAATTCATTCTTCATGCAGATGGCTCTGAGGGGGCAGGTGGGAGGAAACCTATGTAAATCCCCATAGAGGTGAGCCAATTGCCCTTCCTTATTGGGGAAACAGAGATACAGCTGAATATTGCTATGGCTGTGACCTCAGCTGAGTGTTCCTGAAGCTAAGACCCCAGTTAAAATGGGAGAAATTGAAGTCAATCTCATTGTTGGTGCAGCTAACACCTCAGCCAAAGAAGGGAAATCTGAGACACAGGTCAGTGTTGCTGTGGCCAAGATCCCAGCCAACATTCAGGAAACTGAGGCAAAGCTCAATATTTCTGTGGCTCCAACCCCAGCAGAAAGAGGGGACGCTGAGATTGTTAAAGAGAATGGCATAATATGTGATTTCAATTCAGTTTCACACCCCAAGTGATGGCCTTAGTATAGGTACTTTGCACTTGGTAGCCAACTGTCTCTTCATTCCTAGCTAGACTCAATTTCTTATGGCAAATTAAGAGATGGAAGATTTGTTGAATATTGGACAACCCCTGAATCAGTGCATTAGGGTTTCCTGGAAGTCAGAATTGGATGCCAGAGTCAGATGACATTTGATTTGAATGTATGGGTGAGCTTCAGGTCTGGCACAAGAAAAAAAATATTCCGTCCATAAAAAGCAGCAGTTGTCAGTCCCCATTTCTAAGGAGAGTAGGTTACACACCTTTGTCACATAACAGCAAAACTTGGGTCCTGCCAGGAAGTGAATTTTTCAGGTCTAGAGACCATTTCTTCCCACAATTCCTAGAATGGGCAGACACATTCCTGCGCTGGCCCCGCCCTATTACAGTCAGTAGTCCTACTTCAGGGATGACTTTAGCCCTGGAGTCACAAAACATACAACCACCACAAGCCTGGAGGGTTCAGCTATCTCTTGCCTTTTTGCGTGTTTATAAAAATGAAATGTTACTGCATTAGAAGTGCAGGTGTTACTTTTCAAGCCTGGCTTTAATGGGAAATATCTTAATTAAGGGGAAAAGAAAATGTGTAGGAGTTATAGATAGATTTAAGTATTTTTGTGAATGGTTAAAGTAATTTCCTAGATATATACCTTTGCATGCATTACGCTGTTTCAGTTCCTTCTGTAGCTGAAAGTATACATCTTACTTACCTTTGGGCCTGTCTCTGAAGCTGGTATTGCCTCTGGCAACAGTAAAATGTCTCTTTCTTAGCCTCCAGGAGAATGGAGGATCCCAACACACATGCTGTGTCTTCAACTTGTTCTTGCTGCTTCACTCAATAGGTCACTACCTGAAAAGTACCAGGCATACGGTTGATTGCCCTGTATCGTTCGTGATGTGCTTGGCATATGTGAGGCATGTGACATATGTTAAAAGTGAACTGTTAATGGATTTCCAAAATTTGGCTTCAATTTCATTAGCCCTGTGCTCATCATGTTTAATTCATGCTTAAATTGAATTTGAATCAACCAGCTAGTTAACCCTATTTTCTTATGAAGCTTTCATGGTTACACTTACATCACAATAGTTATTTAATTTTTGCATGACTATTAGAGTTAATTTAATCAACCCTTTCTTTGAGCTCTGCTTTGTAGTGATGAATTAGCGAGTCCGTCCCTGACACACCACACAATCTTCCATCTCCCCTTTTTGTCCATTTTCTCTCTTATCCTTTTTTTATTTTAATGTTGTCTTTTCTTTTTTCTGTACGTAAAGGGTCCCTACTACCTCTTCATTAATTATTATTATCATTCCTTTATTTTATGCTTCCTTCCTTTCCCTCTTCCTCTCTCCCTTTCTTCCTTGGGACCCAACTCCCCAATGCCTCACCATACAGAAGTCCAGCAGGCTGATACGTGAGCTTGTAGCCCTGTTCATCTGAGCTGCTTTTGGGGCTATCTGTATTAGTGACTGCAGTGGGTGCATCGAGGAAAGAAAGGCATCACCACTTTACCGTTAGGCACACGTATGCTGTGTGAGGTAGGGAAGATCCAGGATTTTACAGAATTTCTCTCTTGCGTTGCTCCTTTCCCTCCTGGACAGTCTTGTGCTCTGTTAGGAGTGCCTAAATCATAGGAACCATATTCTTCACTGTTGTAAATGGACATAGCACTATCAACGTCAAATTAAGCTATGTCCATTTATACCAGGATATGGCCCTAGGATAAAAAACTGACTTAAAGGGATGCCATTTATGCGAACTGCTGTGCTTTTCATTCTGGTCAGCAGAGTAAGGAATCAAAATAATTTGACAATAATTGCACCACAAAGAAAATAAGATTTTGCAGGTACTGTGCATACCAATTCAGTACTAAGCATAATCTTAATTAAGTCTCAATAAAGAGTCATGAAACACCTCGCTAGCATGAACATAGTCAAAGACAAAGTCATTTGATTTAATGTAAAGTGCTAGGACTGGGCTTTGGGACTTCATGAAATAAAAGTTCAATATAAATTAGAGCTGTAGCAGGAAGGACATACCTGCTGTCTGCTGCCTTTTACCCAGGAGCAAATAATTTACTTAGGCATCCAACACAGGTGTTCAGATCATTTGCCCTTATTTAATACCCTCTTTGTTAGCTGTCACTGGAATAAGTTGTTTTGTCTAAACAAGAGATGTTGAGGTAAAAAAGAAAACTCCTTCTACACTCTATTGCCTTTTTAAATGCCGACATGCTGGCATATTTTGCTGATATATCACACTCAATATACTGCAAGCAGATGATGTCAGAATGCTTAGGGGAAAAGGGTATTTAACAAAAAATTAATTTAAACCAGGATTTTAAAAATAATTTATAAATAAAAAAAATAGATTTTTTACTTGTGTGTTGTTTACTTTGCCTTTTGTACAGGACTTAAATTGGTAAAGTGGATGTTCTATATTTCTTTCTTTAGCTGCCTAATTTGTCAGTAGGATTTCAAATTTTTACATAGCAATTTTTTGCCTACCAAGAAGTTTCATACTTATAAGGTACATCTCTGCTGAAAAGGTCAAGTCCAGGGCCACTTTAACATTCTTACTGTAAGAATAACACAAATTCAAAAATGCAACCAATAAGCAAATAACTCATGCTATATTTTCAGCCAACACCGACTTCCAATATATTGAACTTCCACAAGTCAAGAAGCAGAAGTGCATCTACTTGGCTGTACTCCTCCATCAAAGTTTGCAATTTCAAGTCAGTGGGACTTGTGTGCCTGCCTGTCAGTTAGGTTCTGTTGAAAATCCCACCCGCAGGTGGCAAACTTCCATGTCTGGAGGGCCTTAAATCCTCATTGAGAAAACCAATAACATCTCTATTTGTTGTAACAAATCTCAGTCTAAGAACTTTACTTCAGGGAGAATGGTTGTTATAAGAAAGTCCAAAAAATAAAAGTTCAGCGTAGAACAGCATATAGTTAATTAATATTATTATTAGAAACAGTGAAAAGTGTGAATGTAAGGAAGGGTAGGAGGATCGAAAACTATCAACAAGTTTGGGGATGTGGAATTGGTATTTGTGTTTCTAATTTCTGTCTTTGTGCTCATTTTTTCCATTGGTATTTATTAGCTTTTTTTCTGTAAAGTCAAATGATAGTAAAAATATTAGTATTCAAACATGTTTGTTACCCATGCAAATTCAGCTTAATAAAATCAACTGTCAGCAGGACTGGACCCTCAAGCATGACCTGCTTGTGTGTGCACACACCTATTTGGAAGAACAAATAACACCTGTAATACTGAAGGCTCTTTCAGCTGGAACAGAGATGGGAGGACATGCCAATTAATTCTGCCAACTCTGTGAGTTCTGGCCATATCATCCATTTATTTTTGCCAGGATAAAAGAGAATTCTTTGTAGGATTCCACCTAGACTTAGTGAAATAATTATTAATCATGGTCTCAGCAAGCTCAGCATTCAACTGGGAAGAAAACATTCTGATCCTGAATTTGCTTGATTTGAAATATCAAACGGTGCCCTGCTCTGTCACCGCTAGTCAGTTCTGCGACTGAATCACTCAGTGAAATCCTCCTTGCATTGTATTAGACTTTCTATGGCCTAATTATCCTAAAACCTCTCACCTATTGTTCTTTTTCTTTGCCCGCCACCAACTTTTGGATAAATTCAGTGTTCATGAATGTACAAAACTAATAGCACTTAGTTGAGCCAGATACAGAGCAAATAGGTATCATGAAAAATTCCCCACAGATCTCTAATGCATCTCAATCCCATCTTATGGCTTGGCCTGCCTGTCTCTCACCTTCCTCACCATCAGCCAAACAGAAGCTGCTAATCTTTTGCTAGTTTTATGATGTGAACAAACATGAGGCCAAATCATGAGATCCTTCCTCAGTTTTTACTAAGGCAAACCTCTCTCTGAAGTGTTTGAAAGTTTTGTCTGAATAAAGACTGAGTAAACCCTGAGTAAGGAGTTCAAGATCTAGCCCCAAGGACTAAGAATGAGAGAATCAAAATCACTTCCATATGTGAGTAAAGTGAATCTTGAATTCGGACTAATGAAAAAATGAGATATTAGCACTGTGGTCCCAATCTTATTTTATTTTGTTTTATTTTATTTTTGTTGCAGCTGTACCTTATGATGGACTGGCAGATTGGTACCCTCTACTGTAATAGTACCAACTGAAAATAGCTAAACTAACTTCAGCCATGGACTCTGGGAAAAGATTTGGAGATAGTAGTGAATATTCAGCTACATGAGCTCCCAGTGTGATGCTATGGCCAAAACAGCTCATGAAATCCTGGGATGCATGAAGAATCTTGAATAGGAGTAGAGAGGTTATTTGACCTCTATATTTGATGCTGGTGTAACTGCTGCTGGAACACTGTGTCCAGTTCTGGTGCACACAATTCAGGAAGGATGTTGATAAATTGGAGAGGGTTCAGAGAAGAGTCACTAGAATAATTAAAAGATTAGAAAACATTCCTTATAGTGATAGATTCAAGGAGCTGAATCTATTTAACTTAACAAAGAGAAGGTTAAGCGGTGATTTGATTACAGTGTATACGTATGGACATGGGGAACAAATATTTAATAATGGGTTCTTCAATCTAGCAGAGAAAAGTATAACACATTCCAATGGCTGGAAGCTGAAGCTAGACAAATTCAGACTGGAAATAAGGAGTGAATTTTTAATAGTGAGAGTAATTAACCATTGGAACAATTTACCAAGGGTTCTGGTGGATTCCCCATCACTGACAATTCTTAAATCAAGATTGGATGTTTTCCCAAAAGATGTGGTCTACGAATTATTTTGGGGAAGTTCTATAACCTGGAGGTCAGACTAGATAATCACAATGGTCCCTTCTGGCCTAGGAATCTATGAAAAATCCTCAGCTATATAATGTGAATTGGGCCCTGAATTAAAGATCATTCTCTTATTACCAGCATTTCTCTGTGTGTCACCTGCTACCTCTTGCCTTTTATTTTCTCTGTACCATACCCACTCTTAGTTGCCCGGTCAGTTTTTTCTTTTCCATTTTCTCTCATCCATTCTGTCCTCTTCTACACAAGCCTCTCTCTCTCTCTTCCATTGTGTCCTGGTCTATTCTTCCCCACCCCACACACCTATACTCTGTCCTGCTTCTGAAAGGCTGCAGAAATGAATGGAAATGGCCCAGGTTCTTCCTGTCAGACAGCACCCAGAAGGTTGTGATGGTAACTGTTTCCCCCTCCAAAGTCCAAACCAGTGTAATCCCAGGATACGCAATCCTTTCTTCTATCTTATTTAACATCTACATGAAGTCATTATGAGACAATCCATGCTGAGGGTGTTAGTGATATGTGGATGACTTCAGTTATATATCTCCTTTACGTTGGGCTTAATTAGCACTATCTCCCAGCTATCCAGTGCCCAGCTGGTGTCTGCACATGGATGAAGACCTGGCTCAGGTTGAACCTAAGCAAGACAGACATGATGCTGAAAGGAATAATTTAATTTAGAAGTACTTGTCTCCTCGTTTATTGAAAGCACCTGGCCACAAATTAAGTTGATTCCCAGATGAGGAGTTCTTTTGAAGTCCTTACTGCTATAGGATGTGTAAATACCCACAGGTGCAAAAATGTTCTCTTTTTTGATGGCTGAACAAAAGATTGAAACCTATCCTATCAGACTTAGATGTGTACAAAATGAACCACACATTAATGATGACCAGGCTTAAATTCTGCAAGTCATTATATTGAGGCATGGAATTCAACACCCTGTGATAGCTTCAACTGGTACTGACGGTTCTGTTTAGCAACACAAGTTCCTATGTCAACTGTTGCTCTAGTCTTAGCACTGGCTCCCCACTGAATACAGTGTCCAGTTCAGTTTCTCTATCTGTGACCTTGTGTGACAGCTACTTTCTAAGGGAACTGGGTAACCACTGACTCCGATTAAACATCTTTTTGGCCCATTCCTCCTTCATTTGCTGGTTATGAACATACTAGTGCAGAAGCTGGGTTTTTTTTGTTATTCATCATTCATTTATCACTGCTCATACATAGAAGGTCAGAACCCTCTGAAATAAGTGGTTTTACTGGAAGATATGTACAAAAGAGAGCCAAAAATTCACTGAAAAAGATGAGCTTTGACTCTGCCTCCGTGAAGACTTCTTAATGATTTTCCAACTTGTAAGTTTACTGCTTTGTCATTTGTACCCAAAGGATCACTCAGGCAGTCACAATCCCTCAGCTTGGACAGAACTGGACACTGCACATTAGATTCCTGTCTGAAACTGGAGGTAAATCAAACATTTCAAACCCATTTCCTTTGGGCCTTTCCTGACCAGAAGTAGCCACAGTCAATCCTTTGACACATGTGTATGTATGAGGTTTGGTCTTCACAATGGTATTCCCATTACCTTGTCTTATTGTTCTATCTTCTCAAAGACATTTTTGTTGTAGTGCCTATCCCCTTGAATGAACATGACTGAAAGTGGCCCAATCCATAGCAAGGGGCAAGATCGGAAATCAGAGGAATGGGAGGATGTTATATACTTTTTCATTTCTAGCAGTCTATGATTCCTTTGGAGGGCTGATTGTCCTTGTAATCACTTGATTTTGATCCCTTTAAAGCACAAATGTGGCCAATCTCTCTCAGCAGTCTTTCAACAATATATCATACCTATTATTTGTTGCTTGTTCTCTTCAAAGATAAAAAAGGGATGTCTATTCAAATAATGACATTTTTGATCCCTGAATTTTTTAAGCAGAGCACATCAAATATACAAAAATGTACCTACCCAGGAATACAGACCTTCACCCCATACGTACAGAGCAGAATTATTTCGTGGTGAATCTCCTAACTTATACATATGTGATAAGTGACATAAATCACACCAGGGCTGTTGATAAATATTACTATGCTTTCTCCTCTGAAATGCTTTTTGGAATTCTTTACAACAGTTTTATTGTTTGGTTGCAATTAATAATTTTAATAGCACCTTTCTTCTCCTTTTATTGCCACATATTTTCCTTTAAAACTTTATCACTGGCATCCTATTGATCTCTTTCTAGTACTGGCACCATTTATAAGTAAGATGTGTTCTCACTTCCATTCAGTAACTGGAAAGAAAAAGTGATTTTAAAAAAGATATTTAGCACAGAAAACTCATAAACTTCCACCTAAATAAGCAGTCACAGAACAGCAGATGTTTTTAGATTGTATTGGTAAATGATGCAGTGTTATAGGCCAATCAATACAGTTAATGCTAATTGTAATGTACTTTTGTCAGAATGGTGCTTTATCTTAAAGTTAATTTCTGATTTATATCACTTTCCATAAAGTAATTCTGAAAATAAGGTGTTTATTGCATTTGGTTCCTGATAATGGGAAACTGGCATCATTTAAATATTAGTCTGTCTCAAGAACTTTAAAATAAGGTTCAGTATTCTTGTTGGGAGAGGATGGCAGACGTTTACAGAGTGACTGTTTTCTTAATGATAGTGGGTTAGGTAATTTGTCTCAGGGTATAAATGTAGTTATGGTCAAGAGGTGCAAAAGCCAGGTCCAAAGTTCTCTAAAGCCCAATTCTCTTTCTATTTACACTGTCTTTACACTAGCATAACTCCACTGTCTTCAATAAAGTTAACTTTTGATTTACATTGGTGTGAGAATTAGACCTTTTATATTTATTGAAATTAGCATGAATTTTTTATTCTTTACTCTACTTACAGAATCATTGGATTTTAAAGATTTATATTTATAGTACACTGTTTAAATTATACCATAAGCTCTTTAGGGCAGAGACTTTCTTATGATTCTGGACAATTCCTGGCACAATGGGATCTTGAACCTGATTGGGCCTTTTGGTACTACCGCAATACAAATCCTAAGTATTATAGTGAAGTAGCAGGTTTGCTTTTTACATCATTAGGAAGTTTGCACATTTTTGTTCATAGACTCGTAGAAGATTAGGGTTGGAAGGGACTTCAGGAGGTCATCTAATCCAGCCCTCTACACAAATCAGGACCAACCCCAACTAAATTCTGAAAATGTAGTGAAAATCATCCTAGCCAGCGCTTTGTCAAGCTGGGCCTTAAAATCCTCTAAGGATGCAGATTCCACCACCTCCTTATGTAATCCATTCCAGTGCTTTACCACCCTCCTAGAGAAAAAGTTTTTCCCCCAACTTGATACCATTGCTCCTAGTTCAGTCATCTACCATCAGTGAGAACAACTTAGCTCCATCCTCCCTGGAACCCCATTTCAGATAGTTAAAGGATGCTATTAAACCCCACCTCATTCTTCTCTTCTGCAGACTAAACAAGCCTAGTTCCCTCAGCCTGTCCCCATAAATAACGTGCTCCAGCCCCCTCATCATTTTTGTTGCCCTCCTCTGGACTATCTCCAACTTGTCCACATCCTTTCTGAGTGGGGGACCCAAAACTGGACACAATACTCCAAATGTGGCCTCACTAGTGCCAAATAGAGGGGAATAATCACTTCCTTTGATCTGCTGGCAATGCTCCTACTAATGCAGCCCAATATGCCATTAGCCTTCTTGGCAATAAGGGCACATTGTTGACATATCCAGCTTCTTGTCCACTGTAACCCCTGGTCCTTTTCTGCAGAACTGCTGCCTAGCCCGTCAGTCCCCAGTCTGTAGCTATGCATGGAATTCTTCCATCCTAAGTGCAGGACTCTGCACTTGTCCTTGTTGAACCTCATCAGATTTCTTGTGGCCCAATCCTCCAATTTGTCTAGGTTTCTCTGTATCCTGTCCCTATCCTCCAGTGAATCTACCACTCCCCAAAGCTTAGTGTCATCTGCAAACTTGCTGAGAGTGCAATCTACCCCATCCTCCAGATCATTAATGAAGATGTTGAACAAAACTGGCCCCGGCACTGTCCCCTGGGGCACTCCGCTTGTTACCGGCTGCCAACTAGACACTGAGCCGTTGATCACTACTGTTGATCCCAATGATCTAACAAGCTTTCTATCCATCTTATCATTCATTCATTCAACCCATATTTCTTTAACTTGCTGATAAGAGTACTGTGGGAGACTATATCAAAAGCTTTGCTAAAGTCAAGGTATATCAGGTCCACCACTTTCCTCACACTCAGAGAGCCAGATTCTTCCGATTTTTCTAATGTTGTGTTGTGTTTTTGAGCCTGTTCTCTGATCATAACACAATGAGACTTAAACTGGAGGCCTCTCTGAAAGGCAGATCTTATATATGACAGCCCTGGCAATGAAAACAAAACATACTCAACATCCTGAAAATATTGTGTTATTTTGCTTATGATACATTAGCACTTCCATTCTCCCACAACATACGCATACACACACGTTTCTGACCTGAGTTACACCAATGTAAATTCAGAATAAATCCAGTGGAGTTAGCCTGGATTTACAGGAGTATAATCTTTTGGTCCATTAAATCAGATAAATTATTTTACACACACACACACACACACACACACACAACCAGTCAGATACATTTCTCACCATTTAATAGCTCTTATAACTATAATTTCTTTTTTGATAAATACTTATTCAGCACCCTTGCCTTTCCTGTCCTCCCTCATTGGTAAGGAAATGAAGATACACAAGTGTCCACATCTACCCAGCAGTGACAAAAATAGAGAATATTGTTTTTACTTCAACAACCTTCCCTGGAGCAAGAATGGAAAATAATAGGGTCCCAGTTAAACTTTCTCACAGTTAGTTGTACAGATCCTACATGTGACCTAGGAAAAGTCTCTCACACAGACATACACGCTCCTATATCATCTCATTAGCCCAACAAAGAAAGAGACAGTCAAAGAGTTAACTTGGCTAAGCTGATCAGCAGGCATTGCAGTTGTTCCTGCTGAGAGAGCCTGAGAGTGCCAAATAGATACAGAATCCGTACTGACAGGGAGATGTTATCATTACATTTGGAGATGAAGAAAGGGCAGGTTAGTGAGACTGTAACACAAAGGTTCTATGTAGCTGTTTTTTGGCATCCCTGTTAAAGCATTCTGGTACAATTAAAATAAAAATATCATTTAAATGTGGATACATGAAAACATCAAGTGGCCCCTCTGTCTGTGCTCAGATAATCACTGGAATAAGCAGGCATGACTCCATTGAATGAGATGAAGTACGGCTCTCTTGTAGCAGCAGTAAATATGACCCTCTGCCGTTAGTGCATAGATAATGGAATTTCCTTCCTATCCATTGCATAAAACATTAGGAAACACTGTAGTAAGTTTGCAAACTAGTTGAAACCCTCGGTTCACTCGTATTCAGTTGATTATCCTTGCAGTGGGCTATGTTGGCCTTTAAGGCCAGAGAGAGAAAGTCTTAAGGGGCAAGCCATCCCATTCCAGGAGCACTGGGGCAGATAGAGGCCCAGGGAACAACAGAGGCAAATGCTGAGAGAGGAGGAGGTAACATGATCATGGGCTAAGAGGTTACTGTTACTTTTAGGGCCTGGGACCAAGAGCCTTGTAACACAGGACAGAGCAGGGGTCTCCTTTCGTGCAGCCATTCAAGACAAATTCTATATCTTGAGATATAGGACAGCAAGACTTTGAAGTCTTTGGAGAACATTTGGAGAACAGAAAGATCCCCATCGCCTAGGAAGCATATGGGCAGTGCATTTACATTCATGAAAACAGGATCAGAACCAATCTTGGTTGAAACACTGAACAGGACATTTGGGGTAAGAAACTTTTTCAGACAGGAAGTTAGCTTAAATTAAGCTAAATCTCTAGGAAGCACGTTATGATTTTGTTTCATAAGTAATCTTTTGCTTTCATTATCTTTTCTCCCTGTCTCTTGAATCTTTGATGATAAACTTATTGTTGCTTTTACTAGAACTATAACTCAATGCTGTGGTATTAAGCAAGGAGCTGATCCTAAGTTAAAATCATACAAGCTGGTATGTACAATGTTCCCTGGGGCACCACAGACCTGATATTTCTGTGAGTGTTAAGTGGGCTCTGGATTGGGGGTACTCCTATTGTTAACCTGGAAGGCAAAGTAAGGACTGGCATAACGCAGGGGAGATTGCTTGGGTGGCTAATAAGCTGATGGTGTCAGTGAGCTGAAACCCAATTAAGCACAAGTAGGCAGAGGAGGTAACAAGGTGACTCACAGTCCTGGGTACCCCAGGACCCAATACAGGGAAGACCCCACTATAGCCCCCCAGGCTTTGGAGAGACAGTGAATAACCCCAATAACTGCAGAAGAAGCAGAGAGGGGCTGGAGGGGAAGAACTGATGTGAAGGCAGAACTGATGTGAGAAGAGAATTGATTGGGGCTGGGAGGTAGAACTGACAGAAGCTGGGGGAGCAGAACTCAGGGGAGATAAAATTGATCAGGAGGGCAGAAGTAATGTAGTGGGAGAACTGATGGGGGTTGAGGGGCAGAACTGGTGGGAGGTAAAATTAATGGGTAACTGAGGGGCAGAACTGCTTGGGGGAACGGGAGGCAGAATTGGTAGGCAGAAGGACAGACAGATGTGGGGGTGAGAGCTCCTGCAGCAGAAGCTAAATCAACTTTAATAAATGTGTGAACATTGGCAACTGTAATTCTCTCTCTCTCTCTCTCTCTCACACACACACACACACACACACACACGAGATGAGCAGAAGGTTAAAAAAAATCAAGTCAGACCCACCTCCAAAATCATGAGATTGGACCAGAAATGTGAGGGATTTTTTTTTGTTTGGGTTTTTTTATTTTTGTTTTGTTTAAAAAGGATTACGTTGGGATTTTGATCAGTCTTTTTATCTGGGGTTGGTAATACCATAAACATATAAAAGTGATAAGCTGATAGTTCTTACTGCAAAAAACAATTTCAGCTTTTTCACATTTTTTGAGTAGAGCTGGTAGCAATGAAGGATTCCATCCAGGAACCGATCACTTGTGTGGGAGCCTGACAGCAAAACTTGCCTGCCTCAACAACGTACACATTCTCTGCACACACACAGGCTAGCCAGCTCTTGTTTCACATGGGCAGCTTGCTAATATAGAAAGCAGTCAGACCTACAGTATGATAGCACTCACACACAAGTGAATTATTGATGTACACACTTGCCAGCATTCCCATTTTGACCAGAATAGCCTGGAGTTTTGTAATTCTGGCCAAAATCTGTGCTTCTTGCTACTTTAGGGCCTCTGTGGAGAAGGGGTGGGAGAAGCTTCTGGCATTCTCAGCCTCACCTCTCTTTCCCTCACAGCCACTTCTCACTCCTGGGAGTGTTGGAGACAGAGGCCTGGTCTACACTTTCTGCGAAATTCGATGGTAGTCAATGGGAGATACACAAGCTATGCAGAGGAGCTTGTGTCTCATCTGTCAACTTCCTAAATTCTAATTAGCGCAGCGTCCCCACCATGCTTCACTGACAGGAAATGCCTTCCCGTCAATGCAACATTACTCTTTTTCCGGGCCGCGGCTTTATTCAGTCGACTTCCAGATTGATTGAGTGGGTCTCCACTTCCACTTAATCGACCCTGGAAAATCGATCAACCCGCAGCAAATTTGCCGCCCTAAGTGAAGACATACCCAGAGTTCGGAATAGAGGTAGCAATGGGAAAAGCCTTGACTTGGGTCCTACTTCCAACTCTGCTATGCATTTTCTGTGTGAGCTGTGAGCAAGTCAGTTAACCTTATCGTGCCTCAATTTCTCTCTAGTCAGAAAGGATATAATACTTCAGAGGGTTTGTGAAGTTTAACACAGTTAATGTTTGTAAAGTGCTTTGAGGGTCTTAGATGAAAGGTTCTATTGAAGTGCAAAGTATTAAATATGGAAGCAAATATCTGTGAGGTGGAAGTGCCTGAATACAGTTTCAGTGTTGTCAGCTAGAGGAGGGCAGTTTAACTGGCTTCTAGGAATGCCTGCCTGGAATGTGCTGTATTCAACTTCAGTGGTTTAATTTCATTCATTGGGAGAATCATGTTTCGATGGAAAACTATTGATTTGTTTCCTCTTTCCCTTAGGAACCTTTATTTAATTTTTTAAAGTGTTTAAGGAGCTCTCACATAATCCATACTGTATATTAATAGGCTGGGTATGATATTCATTTTTACTGAACTGACTTTGCCCCATAAGCTAAGTTTTAGTTGATTATAGCTAACTAAATGGAATTTGATAGAAGATAAAAGTTTAATGACACTTGGTCTTTAAGTTTTTGTTACTGCTGTGTCTAGCTATTTTATGCCTTCTGTGACCCGTCTAAAATTTCAATTTGCAAAGTGGGCTCAGTAACTTTTATTTAATATTGACAGTGTTTCTGATGTCCCACATGGTTTTATAATTAGAGGTTATAGGCCAAGATTTTTAAAAAATAGAAACCTAATAAATGCTGATTTAGGTGCCTAAGGAAGTGGCCTGGTTTTTGGATATTCTGAGCATGCCATCTCTCATTGCTCAGCACGTTTGAAAAATCACACTACTTAGGCTGCTAGGTGCCTATGTATGGATTTAACTTTAGGCTTTTATTCTTGAAAAAAAAATCTACCAGTAATTTTCAGATTGAATGTCTAGAGTTAGGTACTTAAGTAAAAGCAGCCTGATTTTTAGAGTGGCTGAACACCCAGGAATCTCATTAAAGCCAAAGGAGCTAGAAGTGCTCAGCACCTTTGAAAAATCCGACCACTTTTATTTAGGCTCCTAAATAGCCTGACTGTGGGAACCCAGATGTGAAAATGTTGGTTCCTGCATTAGGGAAATGACAGGCAATTTTCCAGATGAATGTCACCTGGGGACCGTCTAATTTCTGGCATTACCCTAAGCCAGAAGGGGACACTGTGCCAAGGAAGCCTGTGTCTGTGGACACTGGAAAACAGGGCTGGATGAGATGAGTTTCCCATATACAGCAAGTCTGAACCAACCCCATTTCCCTTGGCCAGGAACCACCACCTCTCCATCAGCCAGAAAATTAGGCAGCTCACTTCAGCAGGTATGACTGGGGACATGAAGCTGTCATGAAGTTCAGAGCAGCTTTATGCTGAGGGCCGGCTAGTGTGGACAGCAAGGAACATGAAGCTTGCTGTCTTCGCAGGACTGTGCATAAATAACTTAAGATGGTCTTGGGATTGGTTAGGAGAAGGCTAGGGTAGTGGGCAAAATGTCATCTTAGAAAGGATAATGAGGGCACTAAATCAGATTGAAGGGTGAGGGCTGTCAGGCCCCAATGTACTGAAAAAGATCTTGCTTTGTCTCGGCACTTAAATGCAGAATGAGAATAAATATAATGTCTTTAGCATACTTTGGGTTAAAGATAAAATTAAACAGATTGTCATTCTGAACCAGGTGACTGATGGTCTGTCATTTCTTTATATTCATCTTTCTCTTCCTTTAATAGACTGGCTTGTTCTATTTCTGCCTGATAGCTATGGCTATAGTTTGTAGCTTAAGATCTCTCTCAGAAAATGGAGTAAGTTGACAATAGCCGACTCTGCTTCCATTTATTTATATCTATAAAATAAAATATAGAAAAAAGATAAGATGATGACGTTAGTGATATCACAGACTCCCCTATTTAAATACAGTAGACTTGTTTTTTTCAATCAGTGGAACCCAGCCTGCAGGCCACTGGCAGCAGAAAGTCCATTCAGAAATTGGGAAAGTCTGTCTGAGGAGAAGGGGAGGTCAAGACACCCTGGTAATGTGCTAATTTGCCTCATCCCTTGCCCCTTTAACAGCTTCTGTTGACTGGGTGCTTATGGAGGTCTCCAGAAATAAATTGACACTGGATCCACCCACTTTAACCTCAAGCAAAGATGCCTATTCAGGGACAGCTGTTGGAAGTATCTCCACCTCTTTCTTTCCTGAACACCAGGGGGCTGCAGCTTACACCCTCTGTGTCTGTGGGGCTGAATAAAGCCCAAAACGTGTTTTTAAAAAGCATCCAAATCCTGGCAAATGCTTTTTTCCCCCTGCATCTAGTATGATGGCAATTTATTTATTCCATTTTTGGCAAGTTTGGAGGCTTATTAATCTTGCATTGTTATTACTGTGGGATGTCTATTTTTGATAGATGACTTGAGTCACATGTACTGTTTGAAGAAAAATATGTCTAGTCTCATTACTAAACCTATGGACTGGAAACTATTAGCAAAAAAATGATGAGCAAGGATGTAGATTGACTGTTTTTAGCACATTCGGAGCTTAATACTGAGAAATGCTGTGTACCCCTTGCAATGTGCTCACTTACTTGGAATCCAAATGGCTTCAAAGGCAATTGAGGGGGCTCGGCTCAGCACTCTGTAAGAACTGGCTAGCAGTCTCTTCCACCTCCCCCTCCAATCCCAATCTATATATTATAGCTGAATATTATATATTGCACCTGTTTTTAAATTGTTCATTGAATATCACTCTCTAGAATAATCTCATTGTAGAGATGTCTCATGGAATTCAGCTAGATATCCATCCAGTCCAGGTGTTTGCCTGTTGCTTTGTGAAGATAATGCCTCAAGTTCTTTTTTTTTTTTTTTTTTTTTTTGTCTATTGGTCCATCATTTATCCTTTTGTAATTAATTTAATGTAAAAACTGCATTTTCTTCCAAAACGTGCTACGCTCAGGGATCTACCAAGCTCTGTAGCACGGTGCTCCCTTCCGGTCTGACTGGGGCTGGCTCCAGCACCCTTGCAAAGCTGTGGTTCAAGAACCAGGGAGGAGTGCTGCATTCACACAGAAAAAATTAAAATCAAACTGTCAGTAGTAACTGTCCCGTGGATTCCCTGTAAGGTTGGTTGTCTGCCTTAACTACTTCCCCCACTCAGCTCTTCAACCTTCTGCAAGAGTTGCTATAAGGTCTGGGAGAAGGTAGGAAGCATTTTCACCTACACCTCTTGGGCCCAGGATCCACAGGTTCTGTCCTTTCCAACTCCAGAATGGAGGGAATGACTCATTCAACTGTTTGTATGCAGACTGTCCCATTCCTGACAGGCTGCACATGTGGGGCTGGTTTCAGTTTTTTGCTCAGGTAAAAGTAATACAGTCTCCAACTATAACTTCACTTACATATGTCTTCTGCAAGAAGTAGTCTAAGCCCAGCTAAAGTTAAGTTTAATCATAAGCATCAACATAGCTGAAGTAACAGTGAAAGGGTTGAGGCCTGTAGAAAGTGTTTATTGTAGTTGGTGCAGTTGTTCTAGTTATTTAGGTTTTGTCCCTTGTTTGCATTTCTTTATTGATAGCACCATCAAAACAGGTACATGTCTCAGGATTTTAACAGTTGACACCTCTTTTGGGTTTAACAGAAGAAACATTCTCTCTCACCCATGAATTACATACATTATTACATAGAGTACTAGGTTTGCTTAGTTTTCAACTATACATAAATACACTGCAACTAAAGCGCTGAAAGCTCTTTGGAACAGGGATCTTGGCGGCTTGCATTTGTCTGTGAAATACCCCCCACACCTACAGTATTAAATAATAAGATAGCTTTTTAAAAAAGGGAAGTCACCTCATTAGAAAGAGAAAGAATAATTTCATTTTTTTCCCCTCAAGCATGTGTGATTGTTGCTCTTTAACACTGTGTAGTTGCCTCAGAATAATTAAAATCTGTCTTTCCTAGGCAGTGGAGTTCATTTTCACATATTTATTTTAAAGTGTTATCTTTTGTTCTCATGTTACTTAATTTTTATCTTCCAGTTCTGAACTCCTCCCCTCTACTTCTGTAATTCTAGTAGATAGGTGAGGTTTTTTTACTCAAATATTTATTTCAGAACCATATTCTGAAATCTTTACAGAACTGCTAGGTTTTTATGTTTAATCATCTGCTCCACTGAAGGGCTTTTCTCAAGAAACTCAAGGAGTTCCATCTCCAGGTAGTAAACAAAGTCCTTCTGTGTTTCCCTAACAGCACATAAGTGTGTTGGAAGAGAGCAATTTTTAGCAGTTTTTTTAATGCATTGTAGGCAAAATTCCCCTTTACTATAGCAGTGCAACCTGAGGGACAGCAATACAGTTACACTGCTGCAGCTGAGAGGATAATTTGGGTCTGTACATGGACAGCATGATTCTGCTCTTACTTACAGCAGTGTAAACCCAAAGAAGTCAGTGATGCATGTAGTGTATTGGGAACTGTACCTTTAACTAGGTTAGTTTCCCAGATGGAAAGTCAGAGGAAGGGGTGCTGAAGAACCCCCATGTTCCGTATACAGAGACAATTAAAACTGCATCACTGAATAAAGAGATCTCTTTCAAGTACCTTAGGCCCAGAACGATTACTGAACGCCACATGGTACCAGGTGTAAATAGAAATTAAAGAAAGGTACAAAAAAATGAAAGAACAGAGCAGGTAAAATCTCAAGTAGAGATGAAACTCTGGAAATATGGGCAACAACTGGAAAATATTTAAACAGTGTTTCCTCCGTATAGGCAAGCAATGGGCAACAGTGAAAAGAAAGAAAAATCAGAAGGTAGCTGTATTTCTAATGATAGTAGGTTCTGATACACATGGTGTGTTTAGCAGTTTTCAGTTAACCAAGGCAGAGGAAGCTACCTATGAAACTATAATATAAAAATGTGTTAAACTGAAATATCAGAAATATGTTTTTAACCTGAAGGCACAAAAGTTAAGTAAAACTGCAGAGGAATGTGTTTCTTCAGCCTTAGATAATTCTCAATCATGCAATTTTGGGCACTAACGGAGTCCTTAATAACAAAGCAGATTGTGATTGGAATCTGGAACAAAAAAAACCTCAGACAGAGACTACTGGGAGACCCAGAATTACTCTTTGATGCGGCAATTAGAATTTATCAAGTAATGGTAGTCAATTAGTCCAGAATGAAGCTTTGACATTGTACATGTGACTGAGAACCCAAAATACCACACACAAAAAAGAGATCTGAGGCAGAAAGGTACACAGAGCTCGAAGTCTGAGTCAAGCAAGAACAGCTCATGAAGCTGCCCTCACCATGAAAACCAGCACAAGGTTTACAGAGATGACATCTTGATCTGGGGAAAAAACAAAACAATAGAAGAGCATGACCGGAGGCTCCTAGAAGGAGCAAGAGCTGCTGAGTTAAAGCTAAACAAAACCAAACCATGAATTCCAAACAACAAAAATAGCATAGTTGGGAAAGAAGTTAACATACCAGGCGTACAGACAGAGCACAGTAATGTTGAGGACATCAGCAACATGCCCACCCCAACAGATGAGGTAGATTGTAGCAGGGTCACTCACCTGCTGGCACACCCCCTCCTGGCTCGGTGTAGCAAGCTGTCCTCCTCTGCTACCCCTCACCAACAGACACGCTAGTCCTGCAGTGGTCTGCTTCTGACTCAGCCCTCCAGCCAAGCCACATTCACTGTCATCCCTTCTAGGGTAACAGACTCCCACAAAACAGTAGCCCAATGACTTTATGCCAGGTCCTCAGCCCAACTCTAGGCTTCATGGTCCTTACACCCCTTATATCTGGGGCTTTCATACAGTCTTCCTGTACTTTGGGCTCTAGTCCAAGAGCCCTGTAACAAGTAGCTGAGATCTGCTTCCTCAGACATCCTGCCATCTTCCAGGATTGTTTTCTACCTCAGCCTGTCTCTAGGCCCTTTCCTTCAGTTTTTGGGCTCAGTCCTCTACAGACTCTTCACCTGTTCCTGGGTTCTGCAGAGTTCCTTTCAGTTCTTGTACCAAACAACATCTGCCTGAGCTTTCTCCCTGGAGACCTGGCTTCTGTCTGGCTGTTCCAAGACTCTCTGTGCATCTGTGTCAGTTTACTCTGGAAACCCGACCTTCAGGTTACCACCCTGGAATTTTTCCATTTTGTCCAGGTTCATCACAGGAATTCACTCCAATCCTACAGCTTTTCAATGTCTCTCCTAGCCAGAGCTCTTTTCTTGGGAGACACTCTCAAGAACTACTTTCTCCACAAGCTTCCCAGCTACTGCCCTGAAGTCCTTCCTATATTAGTCACCTTGCTCCCTCTCAGCTGGGACTCATCCTTAATTCAGTCACCCACCTGGGCCTAATCCCAAATTGGACTGACCCTCACTTCCAGATGCAACTGGGTGCACTAAATTTCTCTGCCAATGTGGAGTATACATCCCCTCACACAGTGGTACCAAAGATTCCTTGGAATGGTGACCTGGATAGAGAAATCCGTACCTAATCTAGCTGTTCAAACCAGCAACCTGGGAGCACTACGGTGCAAAGACACAGGATGGGCATGGGATACAAATCTTGATAAAAAAGAGTTTTAGAAACTGAAGGAGTTAGAGAGGCCCCAACCCTGAAGTACTATGATAGCAAATACAAAACTTACTTGTCCATAGATACCTCCAAAGAGTTCTTTGGCACAGCCCTCTTACAGCAGTATGGTCAAAACCGGAGACCGGTGGCTTATGCACTGAGCATTAATCTGCTCAAATAGACACAGAGGCTTTGGCCTCAGTACGTTCCTGTAAAACATTTCATGTCTTTATTTCTGAGAGGCCAGTGTCAGCTGAAACTGACCATACACCACTTATTGCCATTGCCAAAAGCAGCCTGCAAACGGCTCCCCTCCTCCCCTCCCCAGGAACAGAGATCATTTCTTCAGTTACAAATGTATGATTTGCAGATCAGATTCAAACCTGGGAGAGCTAGTGGCTGCAGACACCCTCTCTAGAGCATTTGACAACAGTGCAGTGGAGCAAAGTCCGGAAACTAGACATTGGACATGTCAATTTGATTAAATAAACGCTCTGGTCCCAGATGAAATGTGGACAGTGATTGTCAGAGCAACAGCTCAGGATGATTAAGAAAGTGGTTAAGCTATTAGTACCGGGTGGCTGGGACAGCATGTTTCTAGCACCTCTGACCAATTCAGGGGAGAGCTCCGAGTTCTAGATGGGATTTTGTTTAAAGACTCAAGGATGGTGATCCCAAAGGTATTACAAAAATAAAAATGTTAAAAAGATACATGAAGGTCACTTAAGGATTGAAAAGTTCTGAGAGAAGGACCAGAGATGGTTTATATTGGTCTCAAATAAACAGTGAGATTGAGGAAGTTGTCAAGGCTTCTTGCATATGACAAGAATATAGGCCATGTCAAGCAAAAGAGCCCATGTTAGTAGCACAAGAAAAATTGGCCCCTTGGAACAAAGTCAATATAGACTAGTTTATGCTGACTGCAAAAAATTAGATACTCATTCTAGAATTTTATTCTCACTGAGATAGATTTACTGGAACATACTACATCTAAACAAGTAACGGTGCATGTGAAATTTATTTTTCCTAGACACAATATACATGACACAGTAGTGTTTGACAATGGACCACAGTTTAGTGGGCATGAATTTAAGCAACTTGCAGTAAAGTTTGGGGTTAGACATATAACTGCTTGTCCCCATTGTCCTGAAACCAGGGGTTTGGTGGGAAATGGTGTTAAAATAATATAGCCGCTACTGAAAAGAGACTGCAGAGTCAGATTCTGATCTATGCTTAGCACCATTAAATTACAAGATGGCACCAATGAAACATGGTTTGTCACCTGTAGGCATTTTAACAGAAAACTGAGAGTTAGAATGTCTGTAAACATAGAAGTTGATGTCAGAGGAACTGGGGAGATGCACAAGGATAAAAAAGCAGATATATCTAAATAAAAAAAACCAATATGAGCTGAGGTCCTGGTAACTGTCACCACTTTATGAACATAGAAATGTAGGGCAGAAAAGCACCTCAAGAAGTCATCTAGTCCACTCCCTGTCCCCGTGCTGAGGCAGAACTACATATACCTACATGATGCAGTGTGCATCTCTGATGGAAATCAAAGGTGGCAAATAGTAGTGGTGTCACATGGCATTGCCCCTCACCTTTATGAAGTTGTTGCCCCAGATGGCTGTATACAATGGTGGAATAGGTAGCACCTTTTCCAGCCTCCAGAAGGGAGGATGTTAAGGGGCATTGATTTTGCCAACAACAGGTCAAGACATCCACGCTTCATGATATAACACTGTCAGAAAATATTGACTCACTGCCCCCCAACAACAGACATACTGATATTTAAAGGGAGACCCTCAAGTCTATTTGGTAGTGCAAGGTGCCTCAGAGAGCAATTGAATGCTGTTAGTAAATTCAGCTAGTAGGGTGCGGATAAGTATTTGGAATCGTGTCTGGTTGTTATGTTTTGGATGGGAAAAGATGATGTGGTGTTGGAAGTAGTTTAGCTTTCCATACAGAAGGACTGGGTGCTGCAGAAGTCCATGTTCTGCAGAGACAATTAGGGAACTGCATCACTATGTACAGAGGAACTCTTTCAAGCACCTTGAACCCAGAGTGATTACAAAACAACACAGTGTGAACAGTATCACCTGCTCTCGTGATGTTTTTCCATGAGTGATGGGATTTCAGAGGGTGCTGGAGTTTGTCTCATGATGACGTGAAAAGCTCCAGCCTCTTGTGAAGTTCAGCCCTGTGAAGTTCAGTCTCAGTCTCTTCCTTACACTCACCATTCTCACAGGAGGAGCATGGGAAAAAGGGAGCAAAGAGCCCAGCAACTCAGCACAGCTCTGCTCCCTCCACCTCCATACTTCTTGTGAAAAACACAGACGGGAGAGTGCATCTGCTCCTGCCCCTGGCAGCACCCAGCCTGGGAAGGGGCAATGAAGATCCCCTGGAGCTGCCCCCACCAGACTGTGAAGTGGGAGTGGGGAACTTGGTGCAACTACCACCCCAGGGCTGGGAGAGAGGAGTGAAGGAGCAGAGATTAGGCTGAATTTGGGGAAGGCCTGAACCGATGGGGGACAGGATTATTGCTGGGCAAGGGACAGGATTATTGCTGGTAGATGTGGAGGTAAGAGCTCCTGCAGAAGGGGCCAAAATCATCTTACTCAATACATTTGGGAGGGTGGGCAACACTAATTGTTACACACGCACGGAAGATGGGCCGAGGGAATTCAAAATTCAAACACCAGACCAAAAACATAATATAGTCTTTTTAAAAAAAAAATCTAATGATTTTTGGCTGATTTCATGTGTTTTGATCTCTTGAGGTTGGCACTATTGTGTAAATGAGATAAGAATCAGGGGCAGGAAGTCTAACTTATCTCTAATCTATTTCCATCGTCTCACGAGAGATAAATACCTGTATTGCTCCCATTGGGTGAATTATGCTACACCACAGCTGTTCAAAGTCTAGTTCTTCTTCGTGCTAAGATCCATAGATCTTAGTACATTGGGTACTTCAGCCTCCTAGAAGCCTGCGGTCAGAATCAGACCTCTGTGTGACAGGCAGCAAGGGAACGCCCTGCCCCTGATGCTCTCTCCATTTTTTTCTGCGTCTTCCAGGGCTGGCGCCTCTGCCAGGTCAATGGCTCTCCCCCACTCTGTAAGAGGCCCACACTTTCCCTGACCTTCTTCTTGTTGCTAACATACCTGTAGAAACCCTTCTTGTTACCCTTCACATCCCTTGCTAGCTGCAACTCCAACTGTGCTTTGGCCTTCCTGATTTCACTCTCCACATGCTCAAGCAATATTTTTATACTCCTCCCTAGTCATCTGTCCAAGCTTCCACTTCTTGCCAGCTTCAACCATTGCTGACATCTGTTGTCAGAAAAAGCTACTTTTTCTACTGTCAGCAGGATCTGAGACTCATGTACTGCTTTGGCATCACTTGTCCTGGCTCATGTTTGGGCTCACCGTGTACAGATTGTATTTAAGTACATCACAAGATTCACTGGGAGCAAAGTCACGGATCTTTGACATGAAGATGATAAATATAGCTTTGTTGTTGGCTTTTGAAAAAGTATTGTTTTGGAAGCTGGATTCATGTGTCCTACAGTGGATGTGTTTTCAGTGTTGGCAAGCTGATAGGTCTTGGTCTCTCTTCAACAACTTGTAATATATCAGCATTTGAGGAACAAATATAATTTAATTACGACATCAGAGGCTGCCAATACTGCCTTGCTTTTGCAGTTCTACCGTTATATATTATCTTTTCTTAATAAAGTTTGATCTCAGCTGCTCAGAGCTGTGGGCCACGCATATAGAACCAAATTCTATCTCAAATAGGAGATTGAAAAAAAGAGTAGGCTTGATTACATGTACACACAAACCCACATCTCCTAAACTCCCGTATAGCTCCTACTCAAAACTATACTTGTTAGTCAACTTGTGGCCCCATTTGCTCCTGCACAGCAATAACTTGTGTATGAAATGGAAATTCGCCATGATGAAACTCCCAGATTTGCCTTTGAATTTACCCACTGAAGTATGTGGGTTGCTCCCACATATCCAAGAAAGAGGCAATGGGTCAGCCTCCCAAATCCATTGATCTTGGGTTTCCAGTGAAGATGAGCCTACCAACCTGAGAAACAGCACAACTGAACAACAACAAAGACTCCATCTGCGTCCCTTCAGCCCATTATATTTAATAAACCAGTAAAAGAATATGGTACACTGATAAGAACAAACACTGGTGCTACAAGTAGAATAAAAGGGCCCAATTCTCCTCTGAGTTTTACATAGGTATAATTCCACTTACTTCAGTGGAGTTATTCCTGATTTTACCTAATGTCAGGAGAATTAGGCCAGAGGAGTGTTGTTGTGTCTTTTGTACTTCTACTTCCAATATCTATTCCCTGAACACATCTACAGAGCGTGACACATCCAGGAGAAGTAAACGGTGGCATAAGTATATTGTGGAACTAATATTTCAAAGAGCAGAAAAATATGATGTGGGTGAAATTTCCCCCCACGTAGAGGGACAAGTGGTCTATAGGCCTTATGCTGGTCCACTGCACAGGAGAATTTCACCATTACAGGAAGGAAAGGATGCTTAGCAAACTTGCCTTCTTTGTTCTCTTTAGAATATTTTTGTGGAAATACTGAACTATTAGTTAGCTGCCCATTCAAGGGCTGGGTAATTAACAACTAAGCCATCCACTATAGTGAGGAGAAACGGAGTACCATTCTTTTAGATGTATTTCTTTAATTTAAGAGAGAGATTTGTGACTGTGGGTAATTATTTGGAAGAGGAAATGTCTCCACCTCATCCTTATGTGTATCAACCATCTCTGTCAGTTTTCCCTCTCCTTCTCAGACTTGTCTCTATGAAAACAGCATTAAAAAATGAAACTGCTGTTCATAATAACAAATTTAAAAACTTTAGGCTTGCAGTGGGAAATTCTTTTTTTTCCTGCATAACCCATAGTGTGTGCTCTAGCATGTCTGTTATCAATGAAAAGCACTATGCAACTGCAAACAGTTATACAATCAGGTTTTCATTTATATTAATGTGACCAAACTCTGCATTTGATAGTTTTAAAAGATATCTGAGTTCTAAATATAATTCCCATATTATCAGTAATAGGCCATTGTCTATAGATTGTGGCTCACATGAGGATTCTGAATGAAAATGTATCCGTGAGACTGGCAAATATTCTCACTCCGTTTTAGATTAGAAGAAAAGGTGGAAAATACAGATTCGTATGCAATCTGTAAATTACCATCTGTACCAGATTTAACAGTTCCATATCACATGACAAATGTAATATTTACATAGATTGCCGCTCCTTACAGCATATGGACCTAAATCCCACAGCTCATTGCTACTGGGTAAAAACAAAGAGCTCAGTTCTGCTACTTTTCTCATCTAAGAAATATCCTACGCAGTATAAGGGTAGCAGAATAAAGCCTGAAGGAAGGACCTCTAGATTTGCTCATGATGATCCCAACATGAGAAGACAGGAAAACTTCTAAATTATTCCTTTTTATTTTTTCATTTCCATCAATGGAATTAGTATGACTATTAACACTATGAACTTTTGCACTATGACGTAGATGTTTAATACAATTCAGTATTTCTAATACAACATACTATCAGACAGACCCACAGGATTACTAAATTAGAAGTCAGTAGAAATCCTTCATAAACTGGTCTTTGCGTCATTTCATAATACATCTAGATTTTCGAAAAGGAAGGAGCAAGGGGGTGAATGTTTATGCTTATTGCTAGCAGTCTTAACTAGTGGCCAGACACAAATTGCTAAATCTATTGGATAATCTCATTTTGACGCAGAGTGAGACAGCTGCATAACTAGTCATGCATGTGATTTAGTCTGGCCATATCTTAAATTTCTCAGAAGAGTCAAGAACTTCTTTGTTTCTGAAAAGCTCTAAAATCATTGAATTTCCCCTGCACGCTGCAAAGGGATATTGTGCACAGCAGAACTCAATGAGCTTGGATAACAGAGGCGATTACATTAGAGCTGAATTAATCTCATTCCTACTCCTGAATAGGAGAGATGCCCTGTTATGCCTTTATTATGTTACATGAAGCACAACATACAACATCTGAAGAAGTACCTGTATACCTTTGACTGTATACAATTATGAACTAATTGGGGATTGAGGAATTCATAAAATAAAACATCTCAAAATTACAGAAGGTACAGTTCATAAATTAATGTATTAATTATTCAGTGATAATGTACCTAACGAATGGTAACAAAAGTGTGCCTGATTTGCCTTTGTTTGAGAGAACTACAACTCTTCTTAGCCACCAGAGCTCTCAGTCTTTTCAAGCCTCTACACCTGCTTGAATGTTGGCTGAAGAATTGAAGTCACATTCAGGTTCAGAAAAATGGTTCATATAACCAGTCATTCATTAAATCAGTGTTTTAAAATTGGGGTTCTACTGTATTATGCAGTGTCACCACACTACTGAAAAAAGCAGGTGCACTTTTTAAAGTTCTTTTTGTGGGGCAGGTGCCACATAAAAGTCCAAGATGGATAGGTACAGATTAGTATGCTGCTGAGTCTATAAATAAGAATACCAATTGGTGCCAGTTGTGATGATTTTTTGTGCTGTGCTAGGAATTGGACCTAAATTGCTAACTCAGTTCACATAGGCTACCTAACTATTATCAAATGGTAATGAATGGTAAAAAGAAGGAAATAGCGTACTATTTAGAGACTGACTGTTCAGAAAAGGACAAGGTACAACTTGAACTGTGTTACAAACGTGCTCAGATAGAAAAATGAAAGACGTGCCCAAGTGCAAAACAGGCAGTATCCAAAGATAATAAAAATCAATGACTGACAATCCAAAGTCACTTGCAGTGTTTCAGTGGGTGCAAAATAAAAAAAAAAAAATGGTAAATTGGTTTAACCTTCTGCTGTCAAAGGACTGTCTTTCATTTCTCACTGAAGAATCCTTTTGATACATACTTATTACACTAAAATGATATCTTATTAACTTACAAAATAACACACACAGTAGGTTTTTGCACTCCCATATGCTACAAAGAAACATATCGGCCATATTTTATAAATTCCCATGTTTATAAGAAGAGAGTAAAAGTTCATTGAAATCTTTTTCACCTATTAGTAACAAAAAGGTGAAGTGGTTGCCATTAAATGTTAACATGTAATAGGATAATAATAATAATAAGACAATAGCTGGGTAAGAACTGGTGGTAAAAGTTATTTTTTATTGTGGAAACTTTATATCAGCCATATTTTATATCAGCCATATTTATATTTTATATATATATATTAATAGACTGGTGTGCAAAGACTCTGTTCTGCCACTCTTAGACATGTTGAGTAGGATTTACACAATATTCCCATTGAAGACAAAGGGACTCTTTGTGAATATAGATTACTCAATATAACTAGTGTACCAGAAACAGGCTCTGTCTGAAAGGCTACAGAAATGAGAGAACAAGGCAATTACAGAAGTGCAATGCAATAATAATTATATTCAAAAGTAAAAGTAACTTTGTTATTTTCTTAAATGAAATACTTTACAACAAAATTCTTCTTTGTTCAGTTTTAAAAATAAAATAGACCTGCTTTTGTCTAGCTCCACTAGGAGAGGGGCATGATGGAAGTGGGTAGGGAGACAGAACCCTGAGAGAGGAAAGGAAGAGGACAAAGAAGGAGAGCAGAAAAAGAGGGGGCGGGGGGGGGGGGGGGTTATATCATAAACAGAGATGTAGTTGAACCAGAATTTGAGATCTGAACACCCTCAAACTGTACAGGATTCAAAACCCAACCCCAGACCTAAAATTTTTTCAATTATGCCAGCTTTGTAAGAGATCAAACCACAAACTTTGCACACAATCTTCTCCCCCAAAGGCCAGTCTTTAGATTTCAATTTTGCAATCTTGGTTCATCATTTTTTTTAAAAATGTGATCCCTGCTATATAAAGGTTTTCGTTTGTTGGTATTTAAAAATATTACACATATCTTGCAGTGACAAAATCCCCTTCAGCTATAGAGGCACATAGGAATTGCTTTACTCAATCAGACTCACGGTCCACCCATTCCAATATTCTATCTTAAATAGTGGCCAAAACCAGATGCTTCAGAGAAAAGTGCAAGAAACTTTGTAGTGGCAGATGTGGGATCTGCTCCCCATAAGGGCTTTCCTCTTAACATCCAGTAGTTAGATGCTGGCTTAGTCCCTGAGGCATAAGGGGGTTTTGGTTTTTTTGTTTTGTTTTTTTATTTATAGTACTTGACATTATAATGCTGGGTATTTTTTTCTTATTCATATAAATGTTCAAGTCCTATTGAATCATGCTGATTTCTTGGTCTCAACATCCTGAAGCAATGAGTTCCACAGTCTGGTTATGCACTGAGTGAATTATTTATTTTGGGGGGGTACATTTTAAATTGCCCCCTTTTGGTTAATTTGGATGGCTTCATGTTCTACTTTATACAGTGCACAGTTCGTTCTCTTTGTATTTTCATCTCTTTGAGTGTGCTTTTCCTTTTGTATGTGATTTTCATGTAGAAAGACACACTCACATTTGTATTTCTTAGTTTTTCTTTTCAAACCAAGCATTTCACTCGAAAAGCTTTTCTAAAAAAAATGTCCCACCCTGCCCCTTGTGGTTTCATTGCAGTCACCGAAGGGACATCAATAAGAAATTGGTCGTATAAAAAGTCATTATTGCTTAAAGACCTTCAAATCCATGTCTTTGTGACTCCCTTGTTACCTATTTTCATATAACATTTTCCATATTTGCTAATCTGATATGAATTGAGATAAATTAAGTCATTTGCAGCCTGACTTTCCTGCCAAATTCAAATCGGCAGTCAATGTGCTTTCTTGTACAGTGTGCAGTGCATTTATTTGTTTGCTGGGTTCTTTTGGAGGATGAAATCACAGACTCACCCTCAGTCCTAATAATTATTTTGTTTCCCTAAAGTATTCACTAATCTTTGTTTTCTCATCCTCCTTTCACAACGGTCGGTGGACCACTCGTTGCCACTGAGCCAGGCCCCTCTATCTCTTCTGGTGTTTAGGAAAATTCCATTAGATTTTACTATAGTGATTCAAAGCTATTTATATATATATATATTTTTTTTTAAGTTTTAGTCCAGAATATTCTTGCAGCTGCTGCTGGTTGACGTTTCCTCTTTGGTAAAGGTGAATAATCTGATTTGCTTATCTCAAATTTGGCCTTTTAAAGGAAGGTGACAATACTCCCAAAGATTTCACTGGAACACTAACTTGAAATTTTAAATGCAAAATGATAAGTTAGGTTCTGATCCCCAAATAGATCCATACAGAGAATCTTTGAAATTCTGTGGGACCCAGTTGACTTGACGTGGGTGGCCGTGAGAGGTGTCCATGTAATCATAAGTATCCCCTATGTAGATACACAGTAGCAATAGCTGGGCCTCAGTCTCTGATTTAATTTACATCTCCTCCTCTCTCAGCAAGGTGGGCATTGAACCCTTAGGGCTCAGGTCTGCTTCCAGTGCAGACTGTGAAAGCAGCACCCCTAAAACCAGAAGCAGAACTGAGCCGCTACAATATATTGCATTTTTGTCACATTTGTTTTCTTTAAAGCCCAGAACTTTTTTTTTTTTTTGAGCCTTGCAAACTAGGGTGGCTTGGATAAAATGAAACCTGGTTTTTGAAACCTCTGATTTTGGTTTTGCAACAACTGACAAAGGTTTGAAAACCCAAAACTGAAATATGGGCTCTCCAGTCTATATTTACCTGTCTCTCTAAACCCTAGGAAATGAGGATTTAGGGAGTCAGGCTAAGGTTTAAAAATAGGAGCATAACATCAAGAGTCACTGGGTGCTCAGCACTTTGGACAATCAGATCACTCGTTTTCAAGTCTAAATTAAGGTTTAAGAGCATAACTTTAGGCCCCTGTTTTTGAAAGTCTTGACCTGAGGTATGGTCTACACTAGACTAAGTTAACATTCACAGGACCCGTTAATTCTTTTGGCCTGTTTGTAAAATGGTTTGCATCTACTCATGACACCACCGCTTCAAATGTCTACAGTTAGGCATTGAACCAACAAGAATAGTCCATCTCTCAGCAGGCTTAAGAACTGGTTAAAGGTTAATTGGTTCACTTTTAACAATGTGGCGGCAGCATGGATGCAAAGTCCTCCAAGAGCTAGCCCACAATGCATGTGCTGAGCAGCTGTTTTTAAGTAAGGACCTGGCTGCAGAGGCCAAAGGATGTCCATTTTGGAAGGTGGAGTTTTAGACTTCAGGAAGCCGTGCGAAGTATAACTAACAGCAGGCTACTGGGGCATGGCGAGGGCAGGAATGGACTGGGGTCCCCCTCGAGTGGGTTTGTTGGCTAACAGTCTGACTAAACACAGGTGACTTGTGAGAGCAGCACTTGCAGCCAGGGAAAACATCTGGAGTTCATGGACTAAAGATGTTCAGAGCCAGATCATTCGTGAGGTTGGTGGAAGGGGTGTTTTCAGTCAGTGGTTTGCCAGAGATTTGCCAGGTGAGGCATTTGTGCTCTTGACAGCCTCCTGATCCTGCCTCTCCGTTTCCAAACACGCTACTCCAACAGCAACCACGGCAAGGTGGCAGTGATCGCTGCTGGGATATAGTGTCCAGATCTGGTGTCCACAATTCAAGAACGATGCTGATACATTGGAGAGGGTTCAGAGAGGAGCCACAAGAATGATTAAAAGATTGGAGAACATGCCTCATAGTAGCAGCTCAATCTAGTCAGCTCAACAAAGAGAAGGCTAAGGGGTGACTTGAGAACAGTGTATGAGTATTTACATAGCGAATAAATATTTCATAAGGAGCAACTCTATCTAGCAGATAAAGGTATAACACGAGCCAGTTGCTGGAAACTGAAGCCTGGCAAGTTCAAACTGGAAATAAGGCGTAATTGTTTAATAATGACTATCACTAATGTTTGGAACAATTTACCAAGGGTCCATCACTGACAATTTTTAAATCAAGATGGGATGTTTTTCTAAAAGATATGCTTAATTATTTTGCAGGAATTCAATGGCCTGTGTTATATATAGGCAGAAAATCAGCCTAGATAACCATAATGGTCCCTTCTGGCCTTGGAATCTATGAATGTTGGACAGGTATCCAGAGTCTATTGCAACTGAACTTGTTTATATAAGTATTGGGTAGAATTACTGTAGCAGTATTGCCAACCCCCAGCCTTCAAAAATCATGGGTCAGTCCCTCAAAATCATGAGATGAAAAAAAACATGTTGGGTCCTTTTTAATTTCCCTCTGGTTTTTAAGCCTGAGGGGTGAGCATGGGCCACATCTTTAAGCTTTTTCTCCACAACTGTGAGGTTGATAACTTCTATTTTTAATGGAAGCAGAGATTCTCATGTGTTCACATGACTCCAGGAGCTGAAGCTTTAAGCCACCAATCCTTGTTGAGAGTTGGCAACAACTCTGCTTCCAAACCCATTCAATACATCTAGCATAAATGGACTGAATCAAAAGTATCTTAATTGGTTGCATCTGGCTGCTTACAGTACAAATTTGTAGTGTGTGTGAATGCATTTTGGAAACTGGTAGTATTGCACTGGTGGGCACAAGAGCAGAATTTGTCCTTAAAAGGCCAATCTTGCAAGTTGTTGTGTGCCTACTGACTGACGCAGTGCCCTCAGCCTACATTACCCACTTAGAAGGCACTGAACAACTTGCAGGATTCAGCCCTAGTTGTTAAAAAAACCTGGGGAAGTCCTGCAGCGATGTCAACTACCTTGGTATTTTTCAAATTAAAATAAGACAGCAGAATGAGTAACTTTTCAAAGTGGACCAATGTACAGGCAACATAACTTCCCGGATAACGTTGCCTTTATCATGTCTTACATTTCTGTACCGTCTTGGATCCCAAAGTGCTGCACAAAGCGTACGCGTGTAGCAGCCAGTTTTGTAGTGGAGGGCAGCAGTTAGGCAGACACCTGACAGTAAAGAGGGGGAAGGTGGGCAAATATTGGCCAAGGACAATTCTCTATTCTTGAGAAAAGGGCCCTTTAATGTCCTTGCAACACCGACAAGGTCTCATTTTTACAATCTCATATTATAATGGCTCCCCACTATACACGAAGCAGTGGTTAACGAGGTTACCCACTGCCTTTTCTTTTTAATTACTTGTAGATTAATGCACCAACATTAATCCAAGTTTGTTTGTTTAGACTTTTTTTTTTTTTTTTTTTTTTAATGCTGGGCACCTGGTTGGGCCTCAGTCGGTCTCTGTGCTTCAACCACTGAGCGTATGAATGTCGGTGTCAAAGCAAAAAATGCATCTACTTATCAGACAAGTCTGCAATTTACATTTAGATTTATTTCATTTCTCAGGCCGTGAAAGTTACAGAGCAGAGAACATTTTGGCCTATAAAGCCTTTTTCAAATAGCTGAAACTGCATTCTCATCCTCTTTCAAACCATCAGACTTCAGGAGCTGACCCAGTCCCATTAACCAATTACCCATACGTAACACAATTAATCTTTCATTGCAATTCGATCAAGTTCATTCTCCATCTCCATATGATTCTTCACAATCCCACTGAGTAAAACCTGCAGATTTTTTGTCACTGTTCATTTTGCCCTGGCCTGCACTACTTTGATCTGGGAAATGAAAAGACTGTAAATGTAATTTATAGATTCACAAGCTGTGTGGAGGCGTCTTTCAGGCTGACCCGATATGATAGGGTGGAATGGCTCCTCTTGGAGCCATTCCAGTTTGGCAGGTAGACAGGCATTTTAAAAATAGGCTAAATATATATTTATATAATAACGCCTGAACACAGGCATCACTGATAAGGGGGCTCGGCTCACCTAGGGCTCCCCTAAATGTTTCAGAGAGCTGACTGCAGTACTGCCCTTTGTCTCTTTCACTTTCCATAAGCCTCTAGGCATCCATTCTCCCAGCTGAGGGCCCATTCAAATGGCAATTAAACAGGGCAATCACTGATTGGCCTTTTTTTTTTTTTTTTTGGCTCCATTCTGCTGATTGGCTAGTTTTATTTTCAGTCATGCGGGGAGGGCACTAAACACATTTTCTGCCCAGGCTGACGAAAGATCTAGGGCTACCCCTATCCCAGCACCTTACTGAAGCACTTCTCTGAGGCTGCTCACTGCCCCGCCCCCTTTGGAGCCGTGGGGCTGATTGCCACTTCAACTGATCCCATCCTCGGAGAAAGTGTGTGCTAGAGTTGCAGAGCCAAGGTGGAACAGAAAGCACCACAAAGTGAAATGGCAATTTGGCCAGCAACCGGCCTGCCCCCCAACTGCATTAGAAACCCACCAACTTCTGACTTATGCGGTGGGGGAGGAAAGTCTCATTTGTGGAAATCTTAACAGCTGGTTCCAGTCAAGAAGAAAGAGGATCTAGTTGCAAACTCTTCCCTCCTTTCCCAGACCTATGGAGGGAGGAGAAGAAAATACAGTAGTACATACTAACTTTCCCTCAGGTCTAGGGATGTGGGAAAGAGGAGGAATTATTGCTGCAGAAATGAAAACAGAGGGGGAAGACAGAGAGCTGCTGCTGCAAATTCTGTGCCTTTTAGGGCTTGGGAAATAGGATATACTGATTTACAGCCTAGAATACCTGCTCCAGACTTGGGGTTTGGACAGAACATAGAGGGAAGGCCAGAGACAAGAGGTTTTGTAGGAAGAGGAGGTTCAATGGCAAATCACCTTCAGCCCCACTCCTTGCTATCAGGTGCTTGTATTGAACTCGGTGATGAGCTCTGCCTTAACTTGGGCATGAGAGGAGGAATGTGTGTCCTCTGCTGACACAAACACCACACCCTAAGTGCTTCTCTTGTTAGCGAATCGTGTGCAATGAGAGTTGTAATTCTGGTTTTGCTGACAGACAATAGAGTCTTTTTCAGCTTAAGAACAGAGGCCTGTTTCTTTGGAATGGAAGTTTTTTACTCTTTGACCCAATGCCACAGTTATGTAGTTCACCTGCAGGTCTGTGTAAATGTGTTACTACAAATTATTATTTTTAAAATACACACATACTCTAAATATGCAGATAAATGAAAGTAACATGCCCTTCTGAACTTCCATGACAGAGAGAGACTGGTCAACCTTTTAAAAACACAGGAAATTAAATAGTCAAAACTATGCAACAATGTTAAAGATTAACTTTGCCATAAAACCAGGGAACGAGAAGAGTCAAGATTCCTACACAACATATACCTCTCCGTGTGGTGTCTACAGGCTGCCAAGCACCTTGTAATACAATAACCTGGACTTTCCAGTTATGTAATGTAATGTAAAAATGAAATAACAGACTAAACATTCTGGAATTTTCTTGCTTTTGTGGATTTAGGTTGTCACAGTAAGGGCAACTGCACCTATATTTGCCCTCAGTGGTCTAGCAGGACACCCTTGTTAGGCTTTCAGCTCCCCAGCTATTGCCTCTCTTGGGTGGAGACCCATGTCTCACTCCCTTCAGACTGGGGTATTTCCAGGCTGTACAGTCCCTGCTTTCACTGTGTTTTTTCCAGCAAAGACAGTCTGTCTAAACAGACCTGCATGCTTTTGCTTCAGTGCTGATAAGAGAGTGATTGCAATAGATGTAAGTTACCACGCAGTTCTTTCTAAGCATGACTACTCCATTCTTAAGGTAAAAGGCGTTACGGAGAAAACAGCTTAAAAACAACAAAAGACCTTCACACACGGTAATAAGCTTACCAGAGTTCATCCCAGTTCTCTCACAGGCATCGGCAAGAACAGTCTTTCCGCAACCCACGCCTAGGGCTTCTTTCTGGTTACAAGTTCATCAGATCTTCAGAGCACTCACCCAATCTCATGCGGCTTCAGTAGGCCAAGTCTTTCCATCCTCCCCTAAGGATTGTAGACCAGTGGTCCTGTCTGTTTGCTGGATCCAGAAGAAGTCTCTGAGTTGGATTAAACCCCAAGCTTCTATCCAAAATAATTTTATTTGTCTTGCATTCTCTGGAGAATCCAGTTGGAGCTAATACGTGCCTATCTCCCCGGGTGTGGGGTAGAGGTGGGGCCTTCATAGGCTGATAATGGAAGAAATTCATTAGCATCCCCCCCTCCATACCAGAGAAGGTACATACAATGCCACAGCAGATATAAAATTGCATTTTTAATACAATGTACCCAAAGATATTAACCCTAATTCAGTAAGGTTTAACTTAACTCAGTAAAGTGTATCTTAATTCCAAGAAGTTTGTTCAGGGTATTGTCTGTCTGTCACATAGGCCATTCTTCCTATTATTTTAACATAGTTTTCTGGGATACTTTCTATATAAAATTACTGGTAATAAGTCCCTGCTGTGCAATACATAATCTATATCTTTGTAAAGGATTTATAGTCATATTATAAACCTTAAAGGTGGAGTTCAAGTAGTTTGTCCACATCATGAAAACCCAGCAGTGAAAATACAGCCTTATATTGTATATATATGATTTTTAAGAGATACTATTCTTCGTGGAGGCATATGAGGCAGTAAATGGCTTTATAAGTGATTAAATAGTGAAGCAAAGCTGAGACATTTGCAAAACCTGTTTAGTATGATCATACTCTAGTCCACAAATGACTACGGTACAAGACAAAAGCAGATTCAACATGCTGCGACATAAGAAAGAAGGGAAAAGAAGACATTCTCTTGCTGTGCAATTGTTTGTAAGTTCTGAACTGCAGCCTTTTGGAATTCATATTGCTTGTAAATAGATAATTTTAGGTGAATAATCATTTTGCTGTGGATTTACAGAGCAAATAGTTTGTGTGTGGAATCAAAAGTGAATATTTAATTCCGGAGTGTAACATGTGGAAGAGTACTAGGGTGATGGCTACGTGAGAGTACCAGTGCTGGTTTAAGGTATAGGCTTTAGAGGCTCATGTTTAAAGCCCCAGGTCCTGGTCTTGTGTTATTGCATCAGAATTCAAGTGTTAGTTATAAAAAAAAGTCTAGCACACATTCTTATGAAGAAGAGCTAAAAAATGTGGTCTGCGTGTAAACAATGCAGCAACATTTGCTTGAATCTTCACGGAGCCAGAAACAATTCATTTGAGGGTGGGGTGGGGCTGGCCACATGCATCTCAGTCATCCATAGGAATCACCCCAGCAGTGAAGAGTGCAGTGGGCTTGTCCCACTTATCAAAGAGTTACATTCTAGCTGCTGGAGTATATACTGGGGCACCCCTGAGGCTTCTGAGGGAAGGGAGTTCCTGCTGCTGCTCATGGGGGTGGGAAAAGGAGGCCCCATATTGTTGTCTCTGCCTCTCTGGGAAGTGGTGGAGCTACAGGGGCACGGCCATGGAGGGCCCTATATTAATCATCATATGCCTAGGGCCCCAGCTTCTGTCAGCCTTAGATAACACTTAGATTTCAGTATTGTTTGAGAGGATTCTTGTTTTTTCTGGGCTGTGAATGACTGAACAGATTCCTCCCTATGTATGTATGATTAGCAATGTCTCATGTGTTATACACCACACTCAAATTAAACAGTGTGGTAGGGACACTAGATTTAAGTGGGATTCCACGTACACAGGTACTCTCCCCCTCACTGCAATCCTCTGGCCATTGTTGCTTGCAATAAAACGTAATTTCAAACATTAAACTCCCAGAGAAGAAGAGAGGATGCAATAGCTCAGACTTACGGAGTCTCAGTCTTACAGTTAACTGGTCTGCTACCTGAAATGTCATAATTAGACTTCACTGTGTTATGCAGCAGTAACTCAACTGAAAAAGTGGCTATACCACTGTTAAATAAGTGTGTGGGATACATCAGGCTTTTCATGTTAAATTAAGACGAAAATGATTCACTTTCTGCCACTTGTTAATGAAGACGGCAAACTTCCACACAAAAATAAACGTATTAGACTGTTCTGATTGATGTTTTCTGCTATACAGTCTGTCTATAAGAGTTCATATGTTTTAAGTCCAGAAAGCACCACTATGATCATCTAGTCTAGCTTTCTTTATGACACAGGATATAGAATTTTACCCAGTGATTTCTAGCATCTAGGCCAATAACTTGTGATTGAGTTCTATAGTATCTTTTAGAAAGTCAACCAACGTGATATAAAGACTCCGAGTGATGGAGAACTTACTGCATCCCTGTGTAATCTATTCCACTGGTTTAATATCCTTATTGTTAAAAACTGGTGTCTTACGGATGTAATCTAGAGCAGGACAAGTGTTGTGGTTTGTCTATGTCTGTACCAGTGACCAGGCGTTAGGCGACTAAGTCCCTGTTTTAAGTGGCTAAGTCCAAATCTCAGGGCCACTGAGATGCACAAAACTTCCAATGAACCCTGTAGGTGCCTAAACTCACTCAGCACCTATGTTTTCAGGATAAACTTTCCCTAGGCACCTATGTTTCTGCTTTGGGGCATGTGCACTGCTGCCTTACTCTAGGCATCTGGCTGCCTCTCTCTCACCCAAGATTCAGAGCAATTCACAAATCAGGGGAAGATAGGTGGTCGGTTGCCTAACTTGCATGTGCAGGGCCTGATCCAAGGTGTGTGCTCAGAGGCCGCCTACTGGATCAGATCCCATTCAAAATCTGGTGTGTATGTCGGGGAATGCGGGGGGTGGGTGAGGGAAGTCAGTGCCCACCTTATAACTATTAGCCCAGTGGCTAGAACACTCACCTCTCTGGCCAGTGACTGTTCCATTGTAGATAAATACTTAAATAGTCATTGGTCCAGAGAGAGAGCGAGAGCGAGAGAGCGCAAGAATGACTCTGCAGTTTTGTTGTTAGGAAACATCTTGTTCTAGTTCCCCTGCTTCAATCTTTCATTACTTATCCAACGAGGAACAGCTTCAATAGGAGAGATTGAGCCAGAATAGCCCATAGCTGGGTGGTTCGTGCACTCTCCTGAGACATGGGAGCCCCCCTGTTTGATGCCTTCTGGGGGGGGGGTAATTGGATCTCTGACATTCCAGGTGAGTGAGGTAAAGTGGGATGAAAGGCACCACCCGCCCCCTGCTCCTTGGCTTCTTGCTAAAACAATATATGGACCTAGCTCCAGGAGAACATTCACAGTTGAGTATTGCAAGTAGAGATAGGCACCTCCCTACAACCGGGACTTGATGACTATCTCTATGAGAGGGGAAGGGCTTACCACACACCCTTCTTGTCAACATCTCCCATTTCTAGTTTAGGCGGCTCCCTGCCTAATATGCTGGCTTTTGTGAATCCCATTCTGAGGTGCCCAGTTCTCCCCATGCATTGCATAGGGATCCTAGGTTCCTAACTGAGGCTTTGTAAATCCTAGTGATTTTCTAGGTGCTGTGACACTCAGCATCCCAACACAACTTATTTGTGCATCAAGCTCATTGTTATTACTAGCATTATCCCATATGACCTGCCGGGTCTAGAATCAGTGCGTAGATATTTCTATGATGGGAGCTACAGCCAAACCTGTGATCAAGAGAGCGATGTGTCCTTCTTTTAGAGGATAAAATCTATGGTTGTTACCCTTACAACTCTCTGTATCTGATGTCCTGGTCTCGTCTAGTGGGTATGGGCTGGGATTTGCCTTTGACATTTCCATCCTGCTTGGCTGTGTTGGAGTGCCAAAAGCATGCTCCAGGGTTTCTCTTCACTAGAAAATTAGGTTGTGTCAGAACACATCCATGAACTTGATACTTTTGCAGACAGTGTAGACAAGTAGAGTTTAACATTGTCAGCTGGTTGTTAGTTAACCCTATGACAGTTAAGCCATCACATGCTCCTGCTATATTCTATTCTATTCTCTCTCTATATAGCACTCCTCACCATTGTATCTGAGCACCTTCCAGTAGTGCATTAAGCAATGCGACTAAACATCTGTCACCTGTTGTTTGGTCTCTCATTCTCACCCCAGGTGAAGAAGTGAATGCAGTGGAATATTTTGTGGTGGTGGGGTGGGTTTTTTGGGGGAGGGGAGGGTTATTGTTTTTTTGTTTAGTTTATAATATACTTTTTGCTATGTATTTATGTTACAGAAGGCAAGGTCAAAGAAATGCACCTTGCACGTGTGATGGTCCTTATTTCATAGGGGCGTTCATGTCACAGTCTTGGACTTGCCCTTCAGAAAGTTCTGTCTCCCACACAGATGAGCTTTACCCTTACTGTAGAGAGTACCACTGGGCGAGTGGAACAAATTTTTTGACCATGGTCTTCATCCCAGAACTTTGGGTGATCTTTTAGATACCCTGGGTACAGGCCATAGAGCACTTCGATGATAAGGCCTGAGACATTGAACTTGATTAGAAATTCCATCAAAAATCATTTTAGAGAGTGGAGGACAGGTTTGATGTGCTCAGGGTAATTTGTTTTGCTGAGGAGACATGCTGCAGCATTCTGTGCTAGTTGGAGTGTCCTAAGTGCTGAAGAATTTATGTCCAGGTCTATAGCATTGCTGTAATCTAGCCAAGAAGTGATGAAGGCATGAATAATTAAGGCCAGGTCATCATCTATCTGAATAGGATGGAGTCTTCTAGCCAATTGGAGATGAGATAAAGCATTACTTGTGGATGCTGCTGCGTGAAAGCTTAGCATCAGTGAGGAATCTGGCAGACTCCCTATGTCTGGAGGGATAACTTCTGTTACAGTAGCACTTGAGCGCTATCCAAGGTCTGATTTCAGAATATTTATTGCTGGTTAAACAACAGGCAGAAAGAATCCAGTTTGACTCAGATGCAGGGTTATGTTTGCAGGGTAACTAGAAAATAATCGTATTCACAGACTGAGCCAACTGGAATTGGAATCAATGAGACAACAAACATTAAAACCCTATGCTTCCATTTGTACTGTTGCTTTCAGAGTAGGACCAGACTTTGAGTCACTCCATTTAGGGGCCATATCCAATGCCATTGAAGTCAATGGGTCTTGGACCAACTATATAATGTGCTGTAAGGATCTAATAATGTGATAAACACCAGACTTTGAGAGCTAGGTTTTGCAGATAAAATAAGAGCATGTTGAGATAGGGCATTCCTTACCGGAGGAACATTATACTGTTTTTGAACAAGACTTCTGTATATTGCCATTATGTTACAAACGATGAAATTTCATTGTCGAGCAAAGGTAAATTTTTTCAACCACCTTAAGTCCTAGATGATATTTATAAATAAAAACGCATGTTTAGACCAGCCAATCACATACAGGGAAAGTCTCAATTTAACATCCTCAGAGTGCAATTTGTGTACAAAGTGGTGCCTATTAAAAAAATCGTTACTTACCAATAGTTATCACACAATGGTATCTGAATTACTGCCATTCTATACTATCGTAAATAGAATGAAACACTGGTATCTTTGCTGTATCTATAGGAAATGTTCAATTTTGAATTGTGACCTCCTATTAGGTAGTGATGACAAGCTAAAGTGGGTGGATGTCTTGGTTAGTTAGGCCTTGTCTGCACTAGCTCTTATGCGGGCAAAACTTTTGTCACTTGCGGTATGAAAAAAACCACCCCCGAGCGACATAAATTTTGCCAGCATAAGCGCTTATGTGGACAGCACAATGTTGGCGGGAAAGCTCATTTAGGTGGTTTTAGTATGTTGGCGGGAAAGCTCGATGGTTACACAAGCGCTCTAACAGTCGCATAGCTGTACCGGTGCTGCTGTATGTCAGTGTAGACTAGCCCTTAGAAAGAGCTCTACGCTCTCTCTTGTCCAGACCAGTCAGAGGTCAGGTTGTCTTGCCAGGAAAATGACCTAAGGGAAATATTTTATTTTACATTGTCAGCACACTAAGGAAAGGTTTCACTCAAGTCACCTTTGTTTATTTTATTCATTAGGGCACGATCCTGCAAGTTTCCACTCACCTTCAGCTCTCCCGTTGAAAATGAAAGTGTCAAGTATTTTTAGAAGATGCTCAGCAATTTAGGACTGGCCTTTAGTCTGGCCACTTATGTGTTTACATAATGGATTTGTTTTCCAAGTTTAGAAATGGGACAGGTCAATTCTTTGAGACAATCTGTTGGGATTATGCTAACCCAGGAGCTCCAGACCTGCCTACTAAAAGGTGAATTAAGGACTGAGTGGCAGCTTCAACACTGAATTTCCTTCTTTTTATCCTCTTAAGCCAGATTCATCTTTATTTGAACATAGATTGTATATTTACTAGTAAGGATCTCAGTGAGAACAGGGTGAGCAATGATCCTGCACAACCTTTCCTACTAAGGGTTTAATATGTTTTTGACGGGTGATTTTGATGTTATATCAAGGTGCTATTGAATTCAAACTATTTATTAGTTTCTGCAGTTTGTCTTTGTGGAAAGATTTACTGTACTGCAGGTGTTCTGAGAAAAATAAAAACTTCTGATCCTTCAGGGATTTTTGTAATCAAGGAGTAGAAAATTGTATTTCAAAGCTGAAGTTAATGAGAGCTCATCCTGTTATATATAGAGTAAAACACTTCATTCACTTCAGTAAGGGACAGAGAAAATCTGCTGTCTGCCTGCTGTTCTTCTGTGTCATCAGGAAGTTTCAACAATCTAATCCTGTGTGGATTTGCAGACTAGCACCTGTTACACCTCCAGTGAAAAACATCTGTGACTTTGGATAATATTGCATTTGATTTTATTTTCCATAAAGTCAATGGATTCAAAGATAATTATCAAGATATTCCTGTTATCTTATTTACAATGATGTTTCAGGACAGAAGGACTAAACGTGACAAACTACACAATAGCAACATCACATTTGTATTTGCCTAAGCATTTTTAATGTGGTATCCAGGCACCGTGGAAATACATTTAAAATGATCAATTCTGCCTTAAAAGGAGACAAACTCTTCTCCCAGCTCTCATTTTAAGCCACTTTTTAAGATGCTTCCACTTCAGTGGCAGTCCCAAGGAGAACGTTGATGGGTAAAGCTCTAGGTTCATTACTGGGTGAAGACCTATGTGAAACTGGTGGGTCTCGTATTGTGCTCTGAAGGTAACTTGGTTGACTTGACTGCCTTGTTTTTCCATCCATTAAGAGAAAGTACAGTTCATTAGAAAAATCTGATTTATAAATTGTGTAATTACCATTTGTATCTTACTTAATGGAAGGCATGTAGCTGCACTGTTTATTTTCTACGGTATACAAGGCTTCAAATAAAAATGTAACAAATTAAGCAAAGCTTTTATTGAGCTCATTTTTCTGTTTACAATTAGACTGTGAGGCCTATGCAGCTTGGTTTGGAAATTTCAATTAAAGGTTGAAGAAAGCATAATGAAGCCTGACTTAAATGATAGAGGATGAAGACTTCTTTTGTACTTGTACATCACACTGTCTCAACATAATTTGAGAGTATGTGTGTTTGTTATAGCTGGTTTTATTTGTTATACCCTACAGGACCACAAATATGTAGTCTTTTTCTGCCATCTTGACATCGACAGCATATTAGACAATAAAAATGCTCGTGGGAGATGGTAGTGTCCTTTGGTATAGTTAATATAACCCTGAATAATAGGTGTTATTGAGACCTGCCCCCAAGACATGACCATTATCCTTTTGGATAGTGTGGACTAGATCCAGCTTCCTCCAGAATCTGAAATTCCACACCTAAGTCACTCATGATTCAGTGGAAAATGATGCAGAACACTGTCGGTTCAGAGTACTGCCCACACAACATTCCCTGTCTCAGTCACTCTTGGTGCCACTAGAATGTAGGGTTCTCTAGGGTAGGGTATAGGGTTCACTGTGTTGGTTCATCTCAGACACCTTGTTTCTGCTCCTGCACCCATCAACGTCAATGGGAACGTTATTTAGTGGAAGCAGGACATTTTTGTATCAAAGGAACATTGGTCTGAGTAGGTCTGAACTTTTGATTTAAGAAGAAAGGTTTTATGGTGCCTTATATTTCTCTCATTTGGCCTTTCCCCTCACTTTCAACAGGATTGCCAATCTGAGGATATTCTGAAATATATCTTTGAATACACAAGACACCTATGGCCATACCAAGGCTAGATCACCTACTATCAATGACCTTTCAAGATGTCAGATGAGACCATTTTTTCCAGTTGCTTCATTCTGCTTCAGATGCAATTTCAAGTCCCAGAAGTGAAATCAAACTGCACATTAATCAACTCTGCTTCCCAGCTTTCTCACTTCTTGTAGCTCTTGGCAGTCTAATACAATGCAGATTTAAAAACAGTGGCATGTTATCCTTTCAGAATACAGTCTATTCTAATATCAGCAATGGAATAAGCTTGTTTAGATGAAAAGGACCATTTTCGTTTTGCTGAAGCTAAATAGCTTATCTATCTTTAGGAGGATTGCATTCAGGTTTTATGCTTCTATGGTACGTAGAAGTGATGTAGCACCCAATCAATCTATCTGTGCTCTATTATCAGAAAATTGATTGTCCCTTAGTAACTCTTCAGTATACAAAAATATAAGCTACATGGATCACAAAAATCAGAAGCTGCATTACCAAAAGAACTATGTATACAAAGAGAAATAAAATGTACTAAAAGAACATAACATTTATCTCTATGATTGGAGGGGAACATACTCTACATCAAACAGCTCTTGAGATTCTGCAATCTTTACTGGTATTGCATTGTACTGGATTTCTGTCCTGGTATTATTTAAAAATAAAATATAGAGGGACAGTCTTAATCTTAAATGCTGTGGTTAGTCTAAAATAAATACATCAAAGTATAATAGAGAAAGTGTTTTGAGTAGTGGGGAGATGTGCTTGCCTTGCACGCCAAGATATTCTGATGTAGATTGACTAATCTTTGTTATAATTAATTTAAAAGCAGATGTTCATCATAGAATTTCTTAAACATAGGAGTTTTAGCATAAGAAATTACTTAGAATTGATAACAATTTGAAAGTCTAATTATATTTATTTCTTCCATAAACTTGAAACAATTTATGACCTTGAATTGTCAGTTATTTTTCTGCTGTATCTAGGTTCTAAAAAATTCACTTGCACCATAATAAAAATGCAAGTGGTTTAATGCAAGTGTGTCTTGCTCTAGAAAAAACAGTGTATGTGCATAATTGAACAGTTTCTGGTAGTCCTGGCAGCTTATAATTGTTTAGATGCCTTAGTTCAACATTTGTCTCTTGCTTGTGGTCTTTTAGTTTGTAGCCAACTGTCATTTTGCAACATAAAAAGATGGGGTTGACAGAATTAAAACTAGGTCCTCTGTATTAGAAATGGACCAGGAAGTAGCTTTAGCAGTAACACTTGAAGGAGGAGATGACAGGAATGTCTCAGATCAGTCAACATTGACTACTTCGGAGAAGGAGAAAGGAGTGGCATTGATTGGAGTCAGAGTGAGACATGCTCATTCTCCTTCAGCACCATATTAAGTAAAAGGCTTTTTATGGGAAAAACAATGAAAAGTGTGAGTGGGTTGTTAGAATAGCTCTAACAGGGACATATAGGGCTAGATCCACACAGGGATTTAGACACGTAAATTATGTAACGTAATGTTACACTTCTGCTGCACCCCCCTTCTGTGGCATTTCTGTGGCATGCTATTTTTTGTGAATGGAGCCTAACTTGAGGCTGCGGCTTCCACTAGGCAGCATGACATCAAAATGCTAGATGTTGTACAGCTCAGGCTAAGTCCCCTTCATGGAACTAACTCATAACGAATATGCCACTAGAGGTTCAGTGGGATGGTGATATGAACAGTTAATGCCTTGATGACTTTCCCTTCCCCGCAGTGGAATTACACCAGTGATTAATTTGGTCCATTGACACAAACAATACAAGCTGGAAATGTACCATTTCTAACACTGTATATTATATGTCAAAAAATAAAATACAATTGAAGTAGTAATCAACTCTGCTCTCCCGAGTCAGATGAAAAGGCAGAATAGAAAAATGTGAGGAACTGGCTAGGAGGTCGTAGAAGCCCTGCAAAATAAGGTCCTTGACGTATGCTAATCAATAGCACACAAACTGTACTAACGTATGGATCTGTTGAATGGCTCTCTAACAATCATCAACCTTTCAATTTTCCTGCTCTTTTTGGAGTCATGTAGGGGCAAGTCATTTACAACTTCAGGAGGCGCCTGTATAGGGGCTTGATTTTCAAGAAGTGAATTGCAAAATCAACACGTATTTTGTATTTGGAAAGTTCCAATTACACCAAACCCCACTGGTAAATGTTGTTATTCTTTGGCTCGAGCAACAGAATGTGCACTAAGAAACATTATTGACAGTGAATCTAAAATCGCTACTATAATACAACAACTGATGCCAGAGAGCTTTGTGATTTTCTAAAAAAATACAAACCACCCTTTCACCCCAAAAGAAAGAAAACAACCCACTGCTGTTGTAGTTTTGGATATTGAGACCTAATATTTCTAATGAATAATATGAAGCTGCAGAAAGTCAATGGAGGTTTCTGTTTTTCAGTCGTATTTCTATTTTATCTGAGTAAAACTCGTCATTCTGAAAAATCACATCATGTGCCAAACTAAACTTGTTACCATAGCAATAGTCATAAAAATATATTCTTTATCCTAAACATTTGCTTAACTATAAAGTAAGTAGGTGTTTGTTTAATTAGAGTGATGAAATGCAGAACAAAAATGTACTGCCATCTAGAACTATTCAGTTCATCTGGTTTAACAGGACAATTCTAATTTAATTGAATTATGATAGTACTAAACAAAGAGCCATTGAGAAAAATATATGTTAACTACTCATTTATAGCTCATATAACCATATTTGAAAAGTTGCCCAAAATGCTAGCTGTAAGGGTGCTTAAGCATAAATAAAAAAGTTTTTGTTTGTTTGAAAGTTGGAAGATACTGTACTGATATAAATTCTATGCTCATTGAAAATTCAACTATAGTTTACTAATCCATATTATCCTGCCAAAATTTTCAACTTTACATCAAATTAGGTCTGATAAGGGATAAAAGGAGTAATTTGGTCTCCATCCTAGATGAATGCTGTGTCCATCTGGAACATATACTGTCAAGTGTACTGAATTGTGTCAGTTTTCTGATGTGGGCTATTACCCACTAATTCAAATGAACAAACTTATTATGCTCAGGACCATGAATTTATATTTGAATCTCCATCCAAAAGGTCATTGCTGTAATATTTCAGCTGCAGTTCTCCAGAACTACTATTCTCTGCACCCAACCTTTATTATTATGTTCAGGTTTTTTTGTCCTATTGTCAGCAGCATAAGCCACCTAGAGATTAGTGAGGACGTTTTTTACTCACCACAAATTTTGTGTGAACTTGTAAAAGCATTTTGGTAACCCAAATACTTAAGCCTGTCAAAAGCAGAAAATACATTTTTTATTCTTTTATAGTGAATAAAATCATACATGAATGTCTGTCCTGTTGAGTCTTACATTTTGGGGATTAAATTCACCCTTTACCCATAAAGATCTAGTTTTAGGATAATTAAGAGGAGGTGATGGGAATCAAAGATAACTAAGGAGGAGCAGGGGGCTGTGCAACCCTAATAATCATGTGTGGATGGACATGAAATTCATCTCAATGTGAATTTGGTATTCCAGTCCATTCTTTGGACTAGCAGCTGCTGTTCAGCCACTAAATATGCATAAAACACGATTCTGTGGCTCTTACACATTAATGGGAGCCAGCAAAGTGCTTCCTCAATGAAGTTATTCTTTCCATGTTTCTTAAGTGGCACTGAAGACCTGGCAAACTAAGGTCCTAAGTCTGGTAGGATTTCTCTGTATTGGATCTCTCTTTATGCTTGACATTTGTTTTTTTAAAGTGGGGAGCATAACTGAAGGGTATAATGATAGTCTCAGCAGACCTTGAAACATAAGACTGATTCCTGTGATGAATGAAAAACACTCCATGCCCCAGTGTTCATAAACAGGCCAATTTCCGAATTCTAGTTAATTAGTTTAATAATTTTTGTAGGAAGTAAGAAGGCAACTTAAACAAGGAAATAAAAAGCACCAGAACTTTGAAACATTGGTTTCATTTAGCTGGCTCATTGAAAGACAGAAATTTTTACAACATTTGTAAAGAAAAATAGAGTATTTGGAAGGGAGATATTGGTCACCGAATACATTCGGATTATTAGGAACTTTAGATAAAGGACCAAATGTAACAGTAGCTTCCTAGTTGATAGCATAGGTAGCAAGTTTTTTTCATGGTGATGTGCAATTAATAAATATGTTAGTGAACATGTAACAACGTACAATGACTGTGCGAAAATGAGGATGCAATTATGTGTGAGATTCTTTCTGTGCTAGCAAATGAGATTGTATATGTTACTAGTAAATGTGTTTGTTGAAAACCAATTGTAGAAATCTCTGCCATTAGGTGTTCTTTATATTATTTTTGCAGAACTATGTTTACTAGTACGTAAAAGTAGTGAAAAAGTTACTTTGGTAGCTACTTATGAAATAAGAAGCTTTTGTCCTCTGTGCACCATTGCAATATTGTATTCATAGAAATTTTGTACATTGGGTTTATACAACCATCAAAACAATTTAACAGTAATGAAATATCAGTCATATGTAGAATACATTTCTTGCATAGATGTAAGCTTCTGTTCATGTATTACCATTTAGCTAATGCATAAACTATTCAGCATTCTTTGGTGTTCTTATTTAGATTAATGTGAATTAAAATATGGCTATGAGAATTTCACATAGTATACATTTTCCTCCATAAGTGTTTAATATGATAATATAAGACCTTTCTTAGGTGCTAAAAAATTACACTGCAGGTGAAACACAGAAATAATATAGAAAAATATACAGGTCTGTTCTGCAATTATTTATTAGTTCTAGATGATGATCAAACATGATGGTTTAAAACTATTTAAAATGTATTGTGTGTTGTGGAGAAAAGTTCTCAGAACATTGTGTTCAGCAGTCTGGACACTAAATAATTGTCTCTTTGGGTAATTCAGCATCTGTTGCTCCAGATACATTAGAACAGACTCAATACATAGAAATGCATACAAACCTGCTTATAGTTATGCATAAACCATGGGCTCAAGTTCATAGGCAAAGCGTTACATATTTGCATTTTAGATATAAAGTGTGTGAAGTTTGGAATACAGAAGTGTGTAAATGTCAGTCATGCAACATTAATGTGTATTTTAAAAATGTATCAGCCTATTATAACTTGTCTTTAGTGATTGCTTAATCAGTTTTATAGATTAATTTATAGTGCTCGTAATCTTGCCAGCAAAGCCTCTACTTCAGGAACAACTTCTCCTTTGGAAGCGGATCCAACAAGCTCCATTTCCTTTTCTCTGTTGCTTTCTCCACTGTAGGCCTCCTTTCTTCCAACAGCCTTGCTCCTTGCTGTAGAGGAATTAGCTTCTATGTCATAATTAAGCTTTTTGGTGATTGAAGTCCGTGTGAAGTTGAAATTAATATTGTGGTGTGAATGTGACTTTTCTAGTTGTGTTTTCTGGTTCTCTGTAGAAGAGAAGAAAATAAAAGTCTCATCATACTGTTATTTTTTTCAAAACAGAAAGCCTCCAAAATAGACAAAATTGGAGTAATTTTACACGCAGAAGAAATAGTATTGCAGGGTAGGTGGCTTGTCATTAAGGCATAAGGATGAACAAATAAGAATTAAAAGATGGCATAAAATGAAAATCATTACTTCTGAAAAAGCTATTTCTAGACAATGTGGCTCAAGGACAGCAATATGGAAGTAAGTACTATGAGTTTATCAAACTAGCTTCCATCTTCACAAAACCAGGGCCAGATCCTGCCAGCTGTTGGGCCTCCTCAATTGATACTTAAGTATTTTGGAATGAAGAATACATGGAGTGTCTGGGCCTTCAGGTGAGAAGGTGTTTGACATTTACCACGGTAGAAATATTTTTTGTTTGCAGTGTTGTTGTAGTTGTGTTGGTTCCAGGATATGAGTGAGATAAGCTGGGTGAGATAATATCTTTTATTGGATCAACTTCTCCTGATGAAAGAGACAGGCTTTTGAGCAGCACAAAGCTCTTCTTCAGGTCTGGCAGAGATACTCTGAGTGTCACAGTCACAATACAAGATGGAATATTTATAAAGCATGAGGAGTTCACACGTTGCAGGAAATGGGCAATTAACACCACTGCAGGTCTAAAGAGAGTTAGTGGGTTACACATTGTTATAATGAGACATAACTGAGTTCATGATTTTTTGTGTCTATTAGAGTTATGAATTTAAGCTCTCAGGTGTGTCTTTTGAAGGTGTTGTGCAGGTTTCCTTTGAAGTTGAGGTTTGAGAGGTCAGATATGGGGTGATCGTTTTGTACTGGGGTACTTTATATTTTGTAGCCAGGGGTACTAGGATGGCTCCCCAATAAGCCTACCTTGAGGAAGAATTTCTTGACATATGCAACACTAAACTAATGATATGCCTGAGATACATTAATGATATTTTCATCCTCTGGACAGACAACCTAAACTTCCTCATAGATTTTCACCACAACTTCAACAACCATCAACTGTCCATAAAACTCTCTTTAGAAAACTCCCACATCAACTTCCTGGATGCTATGATCAGCTTCTCCAATAGAACCTTACAGACAACTACACACAAGAAACCCATGGCTGACCACACTTACCTTCACAGATAGAGCAAACACTCCAGACACATCAAGAAATCTGTTATCTATAGCCAGTCACTCAGATACCACAGAATATGCTCTGGCAGTCCAGGATACATACTTTAACATACCTAAAACTGCCTTCAGTAAACAAGGACACTCCACCAGCGAACCAGATCACATCATAGAATGCGCCACCCTAATTCGCCAAGAAAACCTGCTTCAATATAGAAAAATGCCACTGATCACAGACCCCTAGTTGTCACTCACAGCCCCACAAGCTCATCATTAGAAGCCAGCTCCCCACAGACCAGGACCCACCAACTCAAAGCGGCACCAGACCCTGCTATAACTTAAAATGCAAAACCTGCAGCCATACAGCCACTCTTAAATGATCAATATCCTCCACAGAACCCCTTCCAAGATCAATGGATCCTACATATGCTTTTCACAATATGTGGTGTACCTCAACCAGTGCACTGAATGCCCCCAATAACAATTATGTTGGAGAAATTAGACAATCATTATGCTCTTAAATGAACACACACAGAAAAATGGTAGGAGACAAAAAAGCCCTATCTTCTGTGGGTGAACACTTTTCACAAAATGGTCATTCCACATCTAACTTCTCAGTACTCATCCTCAAAGGAAACCCGCACAACACCTTCAAAAGATGAGGCTGGGAGCTTAAATTTATAACTCTGCTAGACATTAAAAATCATGGACTCAGTAGAGAGACTGGGTTTATGTCTCATTACAACAACCTGTAACATGCTCCAAAGTTGGTAAATATTACCTAACCCACTTTGTTTTTTCTTTCTTTCTTTCTTTTTTTTTTTTTTTTGGGGGGGGAGGGATCATTTAGAATTTGTCAGATTTTTAAAATTTTAAATAAATCAAAATTGCATTGTAATTTAATCATGCAAGCTAATCTACTTTCTTTCCTCTCTGGTCTCTTTTGCTATGTGACTAATTAAGTGACAGCGATCTTGACTTATCTCACCAGCAGTCAGAGTGAGTTGCACTAGCTGATGAATAAATGGCTCTGCCTGACTGACTTTCCCAAAGAGGACTAGACAAATTTCTTTTCTTTTTTAAAATCAAGTGACTCATCTACCAGCCTTCTGAGTGATCTCTCTCATAGATCTCATACTTTTTAAAAACAGGCATACTCAATATTCATGTAACCTTGAACAAGGCTTGAAAATGGCTTCAACAAACTTGACATGACATTTTAAGTTTTTTTGGTTATTCACTGAAAGATGTTCCATCATCCCAATAGTAATGACTTTGGAGAGCAGGCAGTCACTCATGACAGTGTGTTTTATATGAGTGCTGAAAATTCCTACCGAAAACAGCTTGTACATTCCAAGGCAGCTGCTGAAGATATTTACTGCACTGTCATTCCCTGACCAGCGGCTCAGAATGATGGATAAGTATTTTACACACTTTCTTGGACAATCTCAACGAATTTTAGAAGAATTTAGAATTTTTATGATCACCTTTTGGCTGTTGGAAGAAAATAAATACCCTCTCTCTCCTTCTATATCAGATGGACAATTGTTACTTAAAATCTAATAGTGCTGCAATTTTCACTTAGCTGAACAGTTAAGCTCTATTTTATATGTTATATGTTGGAAATAACACAATAATGCACATGGCTATAGTTGCACACATTGAGTCTCCCTATAATACAAGGCCAAAAGAAAAGAGCTTTCAGCAAGTGACACCATGCATACACACATATATAATTTAAGATAATTGTAGTAGGTACATGTTTATATATATTGCTCCACTTAATACTTTTTATTTAATAACTGTATTATAAATGAATCTGAATCTGTACACACTGCTTGGAGCTTTAAGATCCTTTAGAAATACACTGTCTATATCAATATACAGTATGCTAGCTGCCCCCTAACCTTTGTTGCTGTCCATATTCTATTGGTCAAAACGGTGATGGGGGGAAGGGAAGAAGGAACTCAATTTTCTGAAAGTCCACCTCTTTCTCTTTCTTTCTTTCTAAAGTGAATTTAGGGCTTGATATATGCTGGCCTGCGTACACCAAAGACTGAAGCTGGGGTTTTCAAAAGACCTTAACGGTGTTAGGCACTCCTTTGAAAACTGCAGCTTGTAGTCCTATTTTCTCAGCTAAAGGTGCTGAAAACTGCTGTGATACAAGTCTTGACCTGTGATTCAAGCTGACCTGGATGGGCCACCTACTACAGATCAGTAAGTTTAGTAGGCACATGAACTCTGACATTGGTCTCTTACAATGTTGCAAACAAAAGAGCTTTAAAACAATGAGGCCCTGTTTCAGTGAAAGATGTAAACAGGTCTTTAATTCCCAAACAGGTCTTTAATTCCCATTGACTTCACTGGAGAATGAGCTGCCTGTAATGATCAGACACAAAATGGCAACATTAGGGCTGAAAATGCCTGTCTTTCCAAGTTTTAAAGGATTCTGATACATCTCATAGATACTCTTCTGCAAGAGTGAACCAACTCTAGAAAGTTTAAAGGTGGCTTGAGAAGTTATGTACTGGGCTAGGGAGCTAAGTGGAAGATATTCTGAAGTTTCCAAAGGTGGAAAATGGTATATTTGAAATACTTCTGTGTGTCTTCCTTTGATACAATGGCCCAGATCCACAAAGGGACTTGGGTATATCAAGCTCAG